>NW_023416306.1:112319414-122319414 GCF_014176215.1 Rousettus aegyptiacus | reverse complement strand
TTTGGAATTTTTGTCAATATTTAAAAGCTAAGAAATTTCACATTAAAAGTCAGAATTTTTACTTCTCTTGAAAAAATCAAAAGATCAAGTGCACAGGGCTCTCATTCTTTATATAGCAACAATCAGTGAGAGCCTCCATTTTATACAGAGCACAAGAACCTCAGGCTGGCACTCCCTACCACACACACCCTGTCGTCCCCCAGCCCGATGCCAGCTGCCATGTAACCTTGCACTTCTGGCCTTTTCACTCACAATAAGAGTAAAACAATCACATGGTTCAAAAGTCAAAATAATACACAAAGCCATACAGTGAAAGGCTCATTCCTACCTCATCCCCGCCCTTCCTAAGTACGTACTTTTGTTAATTTCTTCAGTTTTCCTCTTCTTTCTTACATAAGCTAACACTATATATATATACACACATATCTTTGCCTTGCTTTCTCCACTTAAAATACTCATTTCTTGGGGATTGTTCCAATAGCAGTAGAGAATTTCCTCATTCTTGTTTTACATCTACCTAGTGTCCCAGTGGTGTACAGGTCAGTTTATTTAACTAGTCCTGTATTGATGGACACAGGTTGTTAAAAGCCTTTTGCTTTTACAAATATTGTGCAATGAATGACTATGCGCATATGCCATTCCATAGGTGATAAAGCCCCGTTGTGTGGGATAAACTCCCACAAGTGAGCCTGCTGGGTCAGAGGAAAATGTTTTTGTAACCTTTTTAGGTATCGACAAGTTGCCTTGGTGGCACCATTTTGCCCTCCAGACACCAACGTAAGAGCATGTCCGTTTCCCTTCAGCTTCCTCAACAGATGTGTCATCAAACTTTTGTAGGTTTGTCATTCTGACAAATTCTGACAAACCTACAAAAAACCTGATTCAGGGCAGCTGTAATTTGCATTTTAAAATCAAGAGCTCTTTTCCCACATGTTTAACAGACATTAGTATTTCTTTTCTTGAGAACTGTCTGTTCCATTTTCCTGTTGGATTCCTATTCCTGTTGCTGATTTTCCTATTTTTTTTTCTCATCAACTTCTATGTGAGGTACATGTATTCAAGAGGTTAGCCCTATGTCTATGACAAGAGCTGCAAATATTTTTTCAAGTGCGTCATTTACCTTTTGCCTTTGTTTATGGTGTTTCTTTTTGTTGTTGTTTATGCTTTTTAAGTGTAGTTAAGTTTATTTATTGCTTCTGACTTTTGAGTTATAGTTTGAAAGAAGGGTCTTCTCCATTCCAAGATTAAAAATTAAGTTACTCATATTTTCCTCTAATAATTTTAGAGTTTTATTTTTTAAAAATGTACATCTTTAAAAATTTTTTTAAAATTTTAATTAGTTTCACTTATACGGTACATTGGTTAGACATCTATATAGTTAGTAAAATGTTCTCCCCAATTGCTCCCTCTTCCCCTGACCCTCCACCTAGCCAATTTATTAATGCTAATTGCATTCCTTATGCCTTGCTTCCCATCCCTGTGACCACCCATCAGCTACTAATTTGTAAAAATGTACATCTTTGATCCATTCACAGCTTGCTAAGTCTGACCTCCTGAGAATCAAAATCTTTTATCTACTGGGTGTTTAACCCTAGATTTTGGGCAGGATGATAAAGCTACCAGGACATAGAGAAGGGTGAGACCTGGAGAATGGGATGAGAGAGCAGCCGATGGGAGAAGTGAGAGGGGGCTGGGGCAAGGTGGAGACCGAACAGAGGCAGCACCTCCTGCAGGCGTTTCTGGCAGAGGGATTCCTATTACTGGTCTAGCTCGGTGGTTCCCAGGCCCCCTTTTATTATTTTTCTCCAAAGTACCCACTTACTTTTAAAGATTTAATATGTTTGGCTGTACCAAACTAAATGTACTTAAGTAATAATCAGTTATTTTGTCCTTTTAACAAAGTCATTTACAGCTGTCAACGAGTCTCTGGTCAGAACATGCTAGGAAGAATTATCATCATGCTGAGTTGATGTACTTTCAGCCAAAAATGCAGAACTTGGAAGTGTCTGTTAGCATGAAGAGGCTCATCATGGATAAATGAGCCATTTTGGAAGACCTTTTAAAATGTTGACATTATTCTGTGTACAGCTTATTTCTTTGTTCCTACATCTCTAAGGACATGGGATCTCAATAAGGGGACCTCTGATGTTACCTTCATTAAACACCTACTGGCGTATAAAAGGGCAGGGGGAGGTATAGACTTTGACCATAAGAAGTGTGCATACAGACCATCATGCTGTATACTGAATAGGTCCCATAGCAACCTTTCTGCTTAGAAGTACCTCAGGAACATTCTCTTTAAAAAAATTGTTTCCATATGTGAATAATTCTCTATTCTAAGAAAAACAGGAAAGGTGAGAAAAATTTGCAAAGGTGAATGGTGAGAATGTCATTTAAAAAAAAAGTAAAAGGTTCCCCCCCACCACCACCACTTCCATAGTAAAACTGGTTCTTCTGCCAGAAGCAGAGGCCTCAAGGGGGACCCAGTGAGAATGAGATGCTTAAGGCATCTCACTGTCATTGGGAAGGCATGCCAATGTCCTTCCTGCTAATGAGTAGACAACCCTCCAATTAGCAAACTCCCCTAACAATTAATTCAAAATCTCTGAAGGTGGAATGTAGGCATTGGTCATGTTTAAAGCTTCCCATATGATTTCAGTGTGCAACCAGTGCTCTAGAACCAGGTATTTAAAGTGTGGTCCTCAGACCAGCAGCTTAGGTGTCAGTGGGAACTTGTTAGAAAGGCAGAATCTCAGGTCACTACTCAATCCTTCTAAATTAGAATCAGCATTTTAACAAGATCCTTAAGATATTCATGTGCACATGAAAGTTAGTACAGCAGTGGTCTAGAGTAGCATTTCTTAAAGAGTGGTACCTGGACCACTTGCATCAAACTCACCAAGGGCGTGGGAGGGTGGGGAAATGGGGGTCAGGGGACCTTTTAAGAAATCTAATTCTGGAGATTACATTTCTCTAAGTCTGAGGGTGGGCCCCTGGAATCTGCATTTTTAATGTGCTCCTAGGGGAACTCTAAGCCTATTTATTGTTTGGGAACTATTCCCAAGAGGAAAGCCACAGATATGACCATTGCTTTCCCTGGCCTGCATGGAAATTCCCTCATTAACTCTAAGAGGTCAAAGCATACCCACTGCACTTGGGAGATGAGTTGGTGATAGTCTACACATGCTTCTCAACCTGACAAACGTGATGTTTCTTCTCTCTGACTTATAATAGAGCAAGCGGTGGTAGTTAAATCTAGCTTTCAGATGAATACAGAAATGAGTCTCTCCATCTTTTGGTTAGTGACTGAACAGCCTGCAGTTTGGTTACATAAACCTCCATCTAAAAGCAGGGTTAAAAATATAAACTGTTGATGCTCAGATGCATCATTTTTGGAGGGTTTCAGAGACCCTCAAAATGCACGGTAGAAAGACAAGAGAAAAGGCAAAGTCCCTTTTATTTTACAGAGGTCTATTTTTTGAAATATTTGCTTGGGCCCAGATATTTAAGTGTTTATGGGTAAAAAAAAAAAAAAAAATGAAGCCAGGAATGGAAAATTTGATCTCTTTCAAAACATGTTTTTGCAGTGTGTAGCACTTCCATGTAGTTTTAAAAATATTTTAGCTCACATAAGATATTTAAAAGCTTCTATTATAACAGAAGCTTTAAGTGGATTTATCTTCAAATACCTAGGATTCTGAAGTATTCCTCACACTTGACTTGAGGTGACAGAACTGAAATCTTTGTAATTATAAAGTGAAATAAGACCATTGTGGTTTTAATGGATAATAAAATGGAATGGGGAACTGCAATGTGATCTAAATGTGATTGTTAGATAATTGCTGAGTTAAAATCAACAAAAGCAAACTTAAAACTGGGGGGGAAAAAATATTTTTTGAGGCTTTGTTTTAAAGACTTTCTTTAGAGCAGTGTTTCTTAGAGCTTTTTGGGAAGTGCAATGGGGCCCCACTGACAATCTAGTGAAAAACCGCGGCCTCTCCCCTGATGCTCCCACCCAGAAGCGCACACACTGTCAACTTCTGGAGCTAGATAGACTTCCGGAGCCCATATTAGAACCTCAGCTTTGACACTGAATTTTTTTAAAAAATTGATCTATGCTGATCTCTCCCATTTGAAACGGCTTTAGGCCTAGGAGCACCTGTCTCAACATCGAGGTCCCAGGCGGTTGATAAAATGAGGGCTGATTGTTCTCATTTAAACTGAGACAATTAGGTCAGCAATCTCATGGCGCTGGGCCGACGCCAGGTGAAAACCGGACCACTAGATTATGCCAGGGAAAGAGCCCCTTTATTGAAGAAGCCTGCGCTTTTTCAGAAATGTCTCCGAGCTCTTTAGGGGACACAACGAGTTTCACAGGCAGAGCCCTAGGGTCGCTGCGGCTCTCTTCACACTAGAAAGTGAAAATTTTGGTCTAGTCAGGAAGGAAAGTAGGCTCTTAAAAACACTGCCTGCACCCTCATTTTCCTGCAGCCTTAACGACGTCAGAGGTGAAAGACTTGCCCCTTCACCCCTCTCCCATTTAACTGAAAAGGACACTGACCCCAGATGGCTAAGGTGCTTGCCAAGGAGACATCCCCAGGGCCCTCTCTCCACAGCACCTTGCCATCTGGCCAGGGGAGGAGAGGGCGTCTGGGGCTCTTCCCCCACACTACTCGCCTCCCCCTTGGCTGGCAAGGACGCCACGGGGAGCCGAGCCCTGCCTACCGGCACCATGGAGTAGGTCATCATCATCATCATGTCGTGGCTCTCTCCGCGGATGTGCGGCGCAGTCTCCCCGCTGTGGCTGCGCTTATTGCGCGCAGCGCTGGCGGGGTCCGGGGGTGGGGCGGGCGCCTGGCGCGGCGCGCGGCTCAGCTCCGCCAGGAAGGCGCGCAGGGCGCTGTCCTCGCGCTGCTCCCTGCCCCGCTGCGCCTCCAGCGCCCTCAGCGCCGCGCTCAGCCCGCGCCACTGGCACAGCGCAAACACCGTGCCTGCGGCATTGAGCGCAGAGAGCACCGCCACCGCGACTAGGGCGCCGCGCAGTCCCCAGCCCGCGCCTCCAAAGGCTCTTTCCGCGCTTTGGGCCATGTTCTACGCTCCCCCAGCCGGCCGGCAAGGTTGGGTTGCCTCCCGCTGGGGCAGCCTTTATATGCCGCGGACAAGCCGTGGGCTGGTGGCAGCACTGTGAGTCACGCCGCCTTTTGGCCCGGCTGGCGGGGCGGGTTGGGGACAGTAGCAGTGGCGCCCGAGCAGCCCAAAGGGACAGGCGGGAGAAGAGGAGGAGAGGAGCGAGGAGAGACAGCTCACGGTGTAGGGGCAGGCAGGGCTCACAGTCCCGGTGCTCCACCAAACAAACCGGCAAATCCGCAAACCCGCCTCTCCCTCCTTTTCTTTCTGCTCTGCCCGTGGGCATTGCAATGGCTCAGACGGGCAGACGAGGGTCAGACTGAGGGGGAGAGAAGGAATTCTTATGGCCTGAGAAATCGCTGGATTCCTTCCCCTGGGCCCCCTACACTGCCCTCTTTGGAGAAAAGGATCAGCATGCCCAGATGCCAAGGCATGTGCCCACTGTCTCTGGAAGGTCTGCTGTTGGGCCAGGTCCCAGGCTGCCCATCACTCCTCCTCATGACCATAAAGCCCTATATAGCCACTGCAGACCCCACTCAATCATTCCTGGGAAGGGGATGGATAGAGCAAAACAGTTGACATTGGAAGGTCACTGGTCAGAACCAGAAAAGCCTAGCCCTGCTTAGCAAACACCAGTTACCTGTGAAGGGAGATTTCCAGGATTTGACAGGCCAAGAACTCTCCCATGGGACCCATGCCGGGAGAGCTGCAGAGAAATGGGAGAAAATTTTGAGTAGAAATCAGGAGACTTAGTTATAACCCCCATTCTGCCAGTAACCAGCTGGGGGCCTTTGAACATGTCCCAAGACCCTTCTGGACTGATTCTGAGGCGCTTTCTGGCTGAAGCGTTGGGACTCTAGCCAGGCCCCTTCTGGACCTTAGTCTGCCTTGCTTGAGGGGGCAGATGCCTCATGCCTCCTAGTTACCCCTTCACAACATCCTCCCTTTTCTGTCAGCTCAGCCGCCTGCTATACCTCAATAGTCACTGTCCCGCAAATGCAGTCACTTCTCAGCCTCTTACTCCCTGCCTTTCTCAGCTTTCCCCAGGGAATGGTCCCTGCCTCCCAAGAGCCCCAATTATGGCTGGAGGGAAGGGAGATGATACAGACAACTTTATCCAGTCCTCCCAACTCTAACATAGTGTGATTTATTGGAAGAATTGTCATGTACCCTTATCTCTTTTCTTTCAGGCTTAAGATGACAAATTTCAGGCTTAGGACTAATGATGAGAAGTCAGAGATGCAGTCAGCCCCCAGTTAAGATCTTCATTCAATTCACTAAAAACTTACTGAGTACTTACTGTGTGTTGAGCACAGTGGTAGGCATTGGAGATACAGAAATGAACAAGACAAGCAGCTTGCAGTGGAGTCCCATGAAGTCTTCTGAGTTTCTCTTTATCTTAATATTCATTATAGTTAGTTTCCTAACCATCTGTCACTAATGCCCACCATCAACAACAAAATATACAGCTCCTGAGGTTAGGGAGTCACATTTGATTTGATCCTGTCTCAACATCTGGCACAGTTCCTGGCTTGAAATCGCCATTCAATAATTACCTGTTGAATGAATAAATAGATGAATGACAAGTTGTACAATGAGGGTATTTCTATGTGAAACACTGTGTGTGTAGCAGTGGTTGGGTTTGGGAATGGAATTCTGCTTATGCCACAGACCTGGTCCCACCTTTCTTGCAAAGCTACCTGTCTACTAGTTGGGAGTGTAGACTGACACTCATACCCTGACCTTCTCTGGTTCAGAGCCCAGAGCTAGTAGAAGGAATGGAGTTCCGGTTCCACTTGGAACCAGCCAGGCTTTATCTGACAACCTCAGGCCAAGACGCTGCCCCTTTAGGCATGTAGGACTGACTCCAAAGGCTTGTGGCATGGACAATATGTTGGGTGGGTGGAGTGCCTGAGATATTGAATTGGGGCCAAGAGAGGGTAGAAAGGGGGCAAACCTGACCCCTTTCCACCCAATCTCTCTCCCAGATCCCTCTCCAATTCTTTCTCTGTGGGAATATGGTATTTTACAAGGAAGGAGAAGGTAGGCATGTTGCTATGACTTATGACGCAGATTATTTTCATTCATCCCTCACTCCAAAATGGCCGTATCTAAGCAGCTGGCCTTTCTCTGTTCTCTTTCCTCTTTTTCCTCTGTCCTCTCTCTCCACCCCCTTTCCACCGCACATTGACCTTTATCCTTCTCTGGCTTATCTCAGGGTTGCCCCTGTTTAAGGTCTAGCCCAGAGCCCTCTTCCTTATCAAGCCTTGCCTTCATGCCAGCCTCTAGCTCTCCTTCTACCTGAACTCTGAAAGCCCCAGGGACTTAGAGGTTATGAGCATAGGCTTTAGAATCAGAGACACCTGAGCTTGGAACCACTTTTTAACTTTGTGGTTTTGGGTACAGTGCTCAGCTTCTCTAAGGAGACTATAGTTGTATCTGTCTCATAGGGTTGTGAAAATTCAACTAGAAAATCCATGTAAAGCACTTGGCATGCAATAAATGCTCAGTGAACTTTATCGCTGTTGGCTATGGGCTGTCTGAACTTGCTGACACCCATATAATGCCTTTTGCTCTACGTTCTTAAGCTCTTCCAGATCTTAGTTCTTTAGTTGGGACATAGTGATCTTAAGGAAAGGGACCTCTAATCACTGTGCACCTCACAGCAGGGGCTTGTGCCAACTAGAAATATTTAATTAACCAATTCATTAACTAATAATATTTTGTTGATGCATAGTAAACTTGGCCTGTTGTCTGAATACAGTGGCTTTAAATTCAATTATGTGGGGCCTTTTAATCTCTAGTTTTCTAAGCCTCCCACCACTTCTCAAGAGGCAAATACTAGGCTGCCCTGCCTAGTATTTCTCAGGATGGCCTGGTACTTTCTACTTATTAATAAAAAAAAAAGTTTGCTATTAATCTGGTCTGTTTTGTTGACATAGTTGGTTGAAGATACAGTGAGGACATGAGGAGATATCTGGGTTTTCTTTTCTGGAGACCAAGGAAGCCAAGAACATTGCATGCCATCATTACAATGGGAAGTAGTTTTTCCATTAAAAGGCAGATGCTCCATTTCCAAAGGTTAAATAGGAAGGTCCTTAAAAATGATTCCAGCTGGTTAATTTTATAGCCATGGAGAATGAAATTCAATTCAGAATATACTCCAACTTTAATTCCACAGCATTTTCTCCTGCTTGTGAAGTGAAAAATTTTCATTTACTGTAAGGCCTGGAATTTGGGTATTTTGGTCCTCTGTGATGAGGTTGGCAGCTATGTTGTGACTTCAGATTGTGCTTTGCTGCCTCCCAATTCCGCCCCCCCCCCACACACACACACATACACTTCCTCCTTGCCAGTAATTAGGGGGGAAATCTCTCTAATAGTTGCTACCATGTACAACTCCTACACACAATCATCTCTAGTTTTAACACCTCATTTCTACATTTTAATCCCAAGGAAGTTCAAGCCACTCAACTAAGTCAGCAATTCTCTCTTTCTTTTGTTCACTCACTCACTCATTCATTCATCCATCCATTCATTTATCCATTTATTTAACAAATTGGATGCTTACTATCTGCCAGGAACTGTGCTAGGGCTAGGCATAGAATGGAGAGCATAGAACTAGACACTATTCCTATCTAAGTGGGGAGACAGATATTAATGAAGTAATCACAGACATGAGGAAATAATTCCAAATGAGACAATGAGATAAATGCCCTGATAAAAAAGAGTGTGGTTTTGTGAGATCACATCACTGAGGAACCTGCCCTGGATGTGGGGTGTGGGGTAAGTGAGTGCTTCCCTGAGGAGCTGAGGATGCTTGAGCTGGAAGAAAATAAGGATTCATTAACTAGGTGGAAGTGTGGGTGGGAGAGTCAGAAGGGATAGCATGTGGCAGAAAGCCTTTTGGCAGAAGATAGCATGGCTTATTTGAGAAACCATAAGAAAGCCAGTGTGGCTACAGCATAGAGAGAATGGGGAGCAAGGAGAAGGGAATGAAATGAGGCCAGAGACTGAGTTAGAGGCCAGACTCTGTAGGTGGGACCTCATGGGTTTGAGGTCTCTATTGTAAGAGCAATGGGAATCCAGTGAGGGGTTTTAACTGGCGAGAGGCAGAGAAAGGCTCGGTTGGTGGATGACAGATTTTCATTTTCAAAGATTACCTTTTATTGCAAAGATTTGTAGTGGTTTCTGTCACTATAGAAACTGTATATGACCTCCGACCCCACCAGACTAAATTTCAGCCTTTATTTGTTTGTTTGTTTGTTTACATTTTCAGTTACATTTGACATTAAATATTGTTTTGTATTAGTTTCAGGTATACAGCATAGTGGTTAGACATTTATATAATTTACAAAGTAATCCCCCCAATAAGTCTAGTACCCACCTGACACCGTGCGCGTTTATTACAATATTATTGACTATATTCCCTAGGCTGTACTTTACATCCCCATGACTATTTTGTAACTACCAATTTGTACTTCTTAATCTCTTTCCCTTTTTCACCCAGTACCCCAACCTCGCCTCCCATCTGGGAACAATCAATTTGTTCTCTGTACCAATGAATATTTTGTTTATTTTGTTCTTTAGATTCCACATCTTAGTGAAATTATGTGGTTGTCCTTTACTGCCTGACTTATTTTACTAAGCATAATACCCTTTAGGTCCATCCATATTGTTGCAAATGGTAAGATTTCATTCTTTGTACAGCCGAGTAATATTCCGTTGTATATATGTACCGCCTCTTCTTTAATCTGCCATCTGTTGATGGACACTTATGTTGGTTCCATATCTTGGCTATTGTAAATAGTGCTGCATTAGACATGGAACATGGGAGTGCATATATCTTTTTGAATTAGGGTTTGGGTTTCTTAGGATAAATACCCAGAAGTGAAATTGCTGGGTCATAAAGTAGTCCTACTTTTAATTTTTTGATGTTTGAGCAACTGCCATACTGTTTTTCATAGTGGCTGTACCAATTTGCAATTCTATCAACACTGTATGATAGTTCCCCTTTCTCCACATCTTTGCCAATGCTTGTTGTTTGTTGATTTATTGACGATAGTCATTTTGACAGGTGTGAGGTGCTATCTTATTGTAGTTTTAATTTGCATTTCTCTGATGATTAGTGACCTTGAGCATCTTTTCATATGTCTATTGGCCATCAGTATGTCCTCTTTGGAGAAATGCCTGTTTTTTAATTGGATCGTTTGGACCAAATGAAATAAAAAATTGAGTTTTAAAAAAATATCACTTTTTCTTTCACTGCACATTTAAAGGTAGCTGAAAAATAGAACTATGACTAACATTTGGATGACTTGACAAATCTTAATACTAACTGGTGATTTTGTGTAACATCCAGCAGGTATTTGCATTTTCTGAGAATACGACCTTTGGTGCTTCAAGATGAAAGCATCAAATCAATTTATCTCTAGGGCTAGAAAAAAGGAATAGATGATGTTGTTTCCCTTATGAGATTTTGGTGTAAGTGGGCAGGTAGCAATAGATTTCCATCTCTCATTGTAGTTTACAGACCTTCAAGTCACCCAGTCATTGTTAAACATGGAGCTGTCCAAGGTTGTACAGTGATGCCCTTTTGATTTCTGCCTAATCCATCTGTGCTTTCTTTGTTTACAATAAACATACCCCTCCCCACCTCACCTCATCCTGACTTTCTAGCCTATCTGTACCCAATTGCTATAGTTTGGGTTCTCCAGAGCAGATGCTGAGATGGAATTTGGGGTGCAAGATATTTATTGGGAATCAGCACCTATGAAGAAAAATGAGGAAGCAGGATTGGGCAGATGCAGAAGTTCAGTTCAATGCAGACCTGCAGAACCTCAACTCAAGCTCTGAGGAGCTCTGGATCAAATATTGCCCATCAGAGTGTCCTGTGTCAATGGAATGGTTGGACATTCACCCTAATCTCACTCAGTTAAGGGGCAGATGTGGATGTCCCCCAGAAGGGTGTGGCCTTGGGCCGCATGGCTCTGGAAGCTGAGCTATACCTCAGTCTCACTCCCTGCAGCTGGGCAGCTAGTCCTTCCTTGAAAGGAGATGTGGGCCATATCTTCATATCTACCATATCGACCACCTGATTAATGTCAGAGACAGGTAGACTTTAAATTGTAACCTTGCCATGCTGTTGAGAGACTGGAGTTATGGCCATTTAGTAAATAAAAAACTAATTGAAATAAAAAACTAAATTTTTGTTTCAGAAACTAAATGAAAACATGAAGAGCTCTGAATGTCTTCAAAATGGCTAAATTCATGAAAGTAAGTTTATACTGCAAAGCCCCACTTAAGAAACTTGAACCACTGTTTTTGAAAGGACAAAACAAAGCCTTACATGCATAGAGCACTTTAGTTTTCAAGGTACTTTGTCATGTCATTTGAGCTCCATAATAAGCCTGTGAAGTGAACAGGGCGAGTCTTACAACCATTTCACAGATGGGAAAGCAAGGCTCAAGAAGGTTAAGTAACCTGTCCAAGATTGTACTATTGAAACCTGACCAGCATTCATCCATGCCCTCTCCATCAAAAATGAAAATTTTCTTGTGCCAAATTTTGGGCCAGTAAGCAATGCTTAAGATGATGAACAGAAAGTGAAAAAATAGGGCAGGGAAAGGATTCAAATTGATGAAATGGAAAATAGCTTAGAGTAGCACTTGGCTCCGAGACTTAAAAACAAGGGTGGGGCAAGCACTGAATGCTAGAATGTGTAAGTTTCACAAGCGAGGGGAACCCAGTACCCTGTCTGGAATTTTATGGAGGGTTCAGAGAGAGCAATGATATCAGAGCATGCTTTCCTGGAGACCAGGTAGGGGAACCGTCATTTCTGCATCTCAGAGATGAAGAAGAAACCCAAAAGAAAGGTGGACTTGGGACTTGAGAGACTAAGATCTTTGTTCCTTGGGGTCAGAAGCTAGAATGACAAGCAAGATATGATATGCCACACCAAAAGGGATCCCTGCCACTATCAAATCTGGAAATGATGCAACTCCATTTGCAGAGCTAGTGGACTGAAGCCAGGCACTGGAGGACTGCCCCCAGTCAGGGGCAGCACAGGTCAGACTACAGACACTGAACTGAGATGACTTCTTATTTTAAAGAGATGCACACAGCTGTGATATTGGTCTGTCTTTCTCTCTCTTCCTTCCTTCCTTCCTTCTTTCCTTCTTTTTCTTTCTTTTCTTCCTCTTTCTTTCTTTCTTTCTCTCAAAAACTATTCGAAATTAATTATTCTTTTTTATTTCTTTTTAATTTTTTTAAAAATACTTTATTTCTTGATTACAGTTGATATCCAATATATAATATTTTGTTTCAGGTGTGCAACGTAGTGATTAGAAATTTATATAACTTATAAAGTGATTACCCCAATAAATCTAGTACCTATCTGATACCATACATAGTTATTGCAATATTATTAACTATATTCCCTATGTTGTACTTTACACTCCCATGACTGGTTTTATAACTGGTAATTTGTTCATTTTAATCCCTTCCCCTTTTCCATCTATTTCCCCAAAACCTCTCCCATCTGGCAACTATCAAAATGTTCTCTGTATCTATGAGTGTTTCTGTTTTGTTTGTTCATTTATTTTGTTCTTTAGATTCCACATATTAGTGAAATCATATGGCATTTGTCTTTCTCTGACTTGCTCTATTCAGTATACTACTTTCTAGGTCCATCCATGTTGTTACAAATGACAATATTTCATTTTTGATGGTTGAGTAATATTCCATGGTATATATATATATATACCACCTCTTCTTTAATCTGTCATCTAGTAATGGGCATTTATGTTGCTTCCATGTCTTGGCTATCGTAAATAGTGCTGCAATGAACATGGGGGTGCATATATCTTTTTGAATTAGTGTTTTGGATTTCTGTGAATAAATACCCAGAAGTAGAATTGCTGGGTCATAAAGTAGTTTTACTTTAAAAAAAAATTTTTTATTGAGCAACTGCCATACTGTTTCTTTCATAGTGGTTGCACCAATTTGCAATCCCAACAATGCATGACATCCTCATCAACACTTCTTGATTTTTGATTTATTGATGATAGTTAATCTGATGAGTATGAGGTGATATTCATTTATTGATGATAGTTAATCTGATGAGTATGAGGTTTTACTTTGCATTTCTCTGATGATTAGTGACCTTGAGCATCTTTTCATATGTCTATTGGCCATCTGTATTCTCTCCTTAGAAAAATTCAGATCTTCCGCCAATTTTAAAATTGGATTGTTTGTTTATTTGCTTGTTTGTTGTGAAGTTGTATAAGTTATTTATAAATTTTGGATATAACTCCTTGTCAGATGTATCATAGGTAAATATCTTCTCTCGTTCAGTAGGTTGTCTTTTTATTCTGTTGATGAATTTCTTTGCTGTGCAAAAGCTTTTAATTTAATGTAGTCTCATTTGTTCATTTTTTCTTTTGTTTCCCTTGTCCTAGGAGATATATCAGAAAAAAAATTAATAATAGCAATATCAGAGAGTTTGCTACCTATGTTTTCTTCTAGAAGTTTCTGCTCCCTCTTAAAATACCCCAGTGGCTGGCACTGAGACCAGAGAGCAGACAACAAAAACACTACCATAATACCTAAGGAACCAAGCTGTACTCTTAGGAGAGGCTCACATGAAACCAACGTACTAAAGAAAAATGATAACTTTTAAAATGATAAGAACATTGAGATATAAAGATTCCAATAGGGCATAAAAAACTGGAAACAAAAAACAAGATCTGCAGACAAATTAAGTAGATGAGAGGTAATATTTAAGTAACAGGGAGTAAACTTCCTAAGCTAAATAAAAGGCCTGAGATTGCTGATTGAAAGGTTTCGGCAAGTTCTGGGCAAGACAAATGAGTCATGGTTTGGTAAATTTCTGAAGTCTAAGGCTAAAAATAAAGTCTCACAATCTTTTAGAAAGAAAATGTAAGTTATTTACAGAGGATGAAGGGTCATGAGGGCATTAACTTTCTTTTCTACAACACTCGAAGCAGAAATGATTGAAGTGAATCATGTGAAGATTACTGAGAAGAAAATACTGTGTACAAGAATCCTGTGGCAAGATTCTACTCTCCTGTCAGAGTGAAAAAAATATTTGAGGATCTGCAAATATCCAAAGACATGTTACCTACATCTTTCATCAGAGAAAAAAGATGTTGAAAAGATCTAACCAAACAACAAATGAATCGGCTTAAAGGCTTTGGGATGGAGGTAGGCTGAAAAGGAAAAGAAAAAGAATGATGAGCAAGGATCTGTACCATATATAATTAGTTATGGGTAATAATATTATACGATATAGAATTAGATTATACTATGTATATTAATGTATATTATAATACATATTATAATGTATATTGTATATAATAGATTAGATTATACAGTATATAATTAGATTATACAATATATAATTAGATAGATAATAATAGATGATTTAGGAATGTGTAACAGAAGTGCTTAAAATAGAAGAGACAGATTTCAAGGGAAAAGTTAAAAATAGTCTGGAACTAAAAGTGCTAAAGGAGAAAGAGGAAGTAAAAGTTTTCCATAGGTCTCATGTTGGTGTGTGAGAGTAGGAAGTGAAAGCATTCTAAAGATTTTATCCTGGAGAGGAGGAAGAACAGATGGGTAGTAGAGAATTTAGGGAAAATGCTTGGGACTCTATATGATGGAAGAAAAGTATGGGTCCGACGATGAGTGACAAAAAGGAGGACGCAGCTGGTAGATTGGAAGAGCAGAGCTCCAGAATTGACAAGGAAAATAAAAGAACGGAATAGCAGCTTGAGCTGACTAATACAAAGAAAAAGGGGGCAGGGACAAATAAGTAATAAACAGTAAGTAAAACAGAAGAAACGAGCCACTGGTGACTTGTTTGCTAACTACAATGCGTACTGTTCAGTCTACAGATCAATCTTATCTGCCCTCTCTGTAACCCTTGACATTCTTCATCCCTCCCTCCTTCCTGACACTGCTTCCTCCCTTGGCTTCCATGACATTGCTTTCTTTTAGTTTCCTTCTACTTCTCTTACTATTCCTTCTCATCCTCCTTCAACTGCTCTTCAACGTCTCTATTCACCTAGATTGCCAGTGTTCTCCCAGGTTTTGCCCTATGTCTTCTTTCTGTAGACTCTCCCTTGGTGATTTCACCCGATTCCAAAGCTTCTGACCACCATTTAGCATGGATGACTCCCAACTGTCAGCAGCCTAGGCCTCTCTTCTGAGATGAAGACCCACGGGGCCAACTACCAATGGCGTGGCTCTACAGGAGCCTCAAACTCAGTGAGTCCAAACTTTCTCCAAGTCTCCTGCTCCCATATTCTCTAAAGACAAAACAAAATAAAGACCCTTATCAAGTTGATGGAAGAAAGTATTATATTATTTTATTGTTTATTGCTTTATTAGTGATAGCAAGATTTTTCATATTTTGTTAATCAATTGCTGTGTGTGTGTGTGTGTGTGTGTGTGTGTGTGTGTGTGTATGTGAATCCTTCCCTCATTTGGTGTTCCTTATACCTTTTACTTCCTCCCTGCTCTGTGACTTAATTTGAATCCCTGGGACACATCGGCCAGATTAACATTCCCCTCAATGATCCTCTTGTTCCCAGCCTGCCAGTTTATGCTCCTGGATTCCATTCTTCAGTCTGAGCGATATGTTTACTACACAAATCTGATCATGTCACTCCCTTTCTTAAAATATTTCAATGTCTTTCTGTTGCCTTCAGAGTGAAAACCAAGCTTGCTGGCATGGCCCACATAGCACTCTCCATGATCGGACCCCTGCCTACTCTCTCTAGCCTGGTTCTCACTTTTCTACACTTGTACCTTATATTCCTTCTTCCAGCTTCTGGGAGCTTCCTGCTCCTTCCTTACCCCATGCTTGCAGTGCTCATCTCTCTCTCTCTCTCTCTCTCTCTCTCTCTCTCTCTCTCTCTCTCTCTCTCTCTCTCTCCCTTTACCCTTTTCTATCTGGCTAACTTTAATTCATTCTTCAAAACCTACCTCTGGTATTCCCTCTGGGGAGCATTTCTCACCCCTGACCCAACCAACCTCCTTAGAAGGGTTAGCTGCCCCAACTGTGTGCTCCCACTACAATTGTTTACCCTCCCTGGTATTGTGGCAGGATCAATTCTAAGACCCACGGAGCCAGATGAGATGAATTGTGAGCCTTTATTAGCCAGCTGGCAACTGACTCTCTACCAGGCAGGGTTAGAGGAGATCAGCCCCGAGCTCCCAAAAGAGGCAGTTTATAAAACCTAGAACCACACCCTGGTTAACATCAAACAAGCAAGCAGATTACAGAAGCAGAAGTTGGCTCACTTAAAAATTTTCCACCCTTAACAGTGTATATCCCATCAATTTACAATTGCTTTTTTACCTGACTGTCTCTGCCAGGCTGTGAGCTCCTTAAGAACAGTCCAACATCTTTTTCATCATTATATTCCCAGAACTTAGATATGTAATACATTTTTGAATAACAGAATATATGAGAAAATGAAATAACATTGTTATAGTTCCTTTCTGAAACCTCCTTTCCAGAATACAGGATTCACTCACTGAAGGGGGAGTAATTAAAGTTTTACACCACCAGCCCCTCTGCCCAGTGAGAGAGGGCGCTCCCTGTAGAACTTTATCCATCTCAGGTGGTATGTAAAGGGGATTTTCTATATATGCTTACCTTGTAAAATTTTCCTGCCTTTGGCCCTGGCCTTGTTGACCTTCCCGTTACATTTCCTGGGGAGCACTGCTAATACCAATGTTTTCCCGCAAAGGCCCTCCCTGTTTCACAAGTGGCTCCATGCCTGGTATTTAAGCAGATGCTGAAAAAGGGCCAAAGTCCCAGGGGCTAGTCAGCTCTAGAGGGTGACTCGTTGACACCCCTCTCCTTCCTGTTTGCCATTGCCTGGTTCATGCTGCATTTGGGATAGGGTCCTGTGTACTGAAGAGGGAGCCTTCTGAAATAGTGCTTTAGGGTATCATAGGGTGGACTTAGGGCTGTGATGGCGAGAGCCCAGAAGCCTGGAGTGAGGGACCAGAAAGCAGGAGGCAGGCCAGGGCAAGGACGCAGCTCAGACTTGTGTGGCAGTGTTTTAGTCAGGGCTCTCCAGAGAAACAGAATCAATAGAATGTAGGTAAGTATAGATAATGTATAGAGATAGTCTCTCTTTATATATATGCATGTATATACACAAAGAGATTTATGAGAAGGAATTGGCTCACGTGATTACGGAGGCTGATAAGGCGTGCAGGGTGAGTTGGTAACCTGGAGACCCAGGAGAGCTGATGGTATGTCTGCAGTCTAAAGGCAGGTAGGCTCCAGACTTAGGAAGAGCCAATGTTTTAGTTCTAGTCTTAAGGCAGGAAAAAGCAGATGTCCTGGTTCAAAGGCTGTCAGGCAGGGGGAATTCTCTTAGACTTGAGAGTCAGTCTTTTTGTTTAATCAAGGCCCCAAACTGATTGGATGAGGCCCACCCACGTTAGGGAGGACAATCTACTTTACTCAGTTTACTGATTTGAATGTTAATCTCATCCAAAAACACACTTAGAGAATCACCCAGAATATCTAGTCACCCCATTGCCCAGTCAGGTTACCAAAAATTAACCATCAGAGGGGGCACTTAGGATGATAAAGGTGACCCCTAACTCCAGATGCTAGAAGACACATATAATCCACACATACACACACCTGCCCTTCAATTTAGGCTTTCCAGAGAGGGTGGTTCCACCTCTTAAGAGGCATTTTTGGGAATTTATGGAAGCATTGGTCCCAATGAGGGGAGTGGAGGGTGTCGCTGGCATTTTGTGGTTGGTGGCAGTAATCAGGACTGTCCACAGCACAAGGGATCGCCCCGCATGGCTTTCGTCCCACATCCCACTGGATGCTGATGTCTGTGAAAATCCTGTTCATAATGATCAAGGTCTAGCATCCAACACCATTTTACATATAAACACGAAGGATTTTTTTTGCAGTTTCAACATACAATGAATTTTTCAGGAATGCAAAATTGGATGAAGGAGGCACATATTGATGGTACAAAATTGAGGAAAGGAGGAACTTTACTGAGAGTTGTTCACTATTCTAGAAAGTCATACTGTGAATGACAATGCCACTTACAGTATTTCAGTGGGCCTTAAAACACGTATGAATCTGTGCAATTACACGTATCATATTCATGGCGATTCTGCACGTAGGTATAGACGTCTAACTAACTGTTCATTAGGTCTTCCAATGTAGTTGTGCACAGATTTTCTTCCAGGTATTGAAATACTTATTTTACTATAAAATTGCTTTTCTTTGTTCCTTGATTGTAACACGGCGAGTGCTTTTAAAAAATTTTTTTCGAAATTGTGGGTTTTGGAGGGGAAATTTTGTGTGTAGGCACATTATCTGTGGTTTTCATTTGAGCATCACAAGGGAGAGTTATATTAAAGGACATCGGGTATAATGTAGCTGACAGTCTCTATTCTAAGTGAGCCAGTGCCTCCAAGGAAA
Source organism: Rousettus aegyptiacus (assembly GCF_014176215.1). Taxonomy (NCBI): domain Eukaryota; kingdom Metazoa; phylum Chordata; class Mammalia; order Chiroptera; family Pteropodidae; genus Rousettus; species Rousettus aegyptiacus. Next base: position 122,300,786 of record NW_023416306.1, on the reverse strand, counting down.
TGCTCATCTGTCTGTTGGTCCCAAGCCTGGCCCCAAGGGCCCTGTGTTCAGTAAGAAACCTGGGTCCCCAATAACCTTATCTTTCACTTTGGGGAAACATCAGAAATTAACAAGTCTCTAAGCAACTGGCCAACGTGCCCTACTTCTCAGTGTCACTTTGTTCAAACAAGGAATGGAAGGATCAAGAGGCTTCATGCCTAGTTCCTTCAAAGAGCTTACAGGCTCTGCCTCCTCCATGAAGGCCAGCTACTCAGCTCCACCTTGGAGACCATCTCTCTCTGCTCCTCTGATCTGTCTTCATTTGCTCTACCTTAATTTCTTTTCATGAGTTAATTTCTTATCTCTATAAATGGACAGTAAATTCCTTGAGGGGAAATCTAAGGCCATGCTACCCAGAACAAACCCAATTCTGTCTGATCTCAGAAGCTAAGCAAAGTCAGGACTGGTTGGTACTTGGATGGGAGACCATCTAGGAAGACCAGGTGCTATAGGCATAAAAAATTTAAAAAATAAGGGATTGAAGTGAGAGATTCATGTGTCCCATGTCCTAAGGTGCTCATTAAGAATGTGAATGAATGAAATGAATGCTTTAGGGGAATATCAGATAGCTCTACTAATTTAATCTTAATGTCTGTGGAAATCAAATATAGGTGACTATTCTGTGCTTTCTATCCAGTCAGCTCACCAGCTGAACCCCTAGTAGCGCCTTGAGCTTTACTCATGAATTTAATTAGCTCTGGCACTCGATTCTGGAAGAAATGTAGAACAGCGATGAACACAAGCAGGAGAGATCTGGGCTGTCGCTAACCTGACATATGGCGTCATGTATCACCCACCGGCTTCCACTGAGGGCTGGACTAAGTCCTAGGTTACTTTACTTCTAAATGTTAGAAGTGTTTATTCTTTCACAATCCTAGATGACTTGGACCTTTTATTGATTGCTCAAAACCAATAGCTGTATAGCCATGGACAAGCCAGTTCATATTTCTAGGTTTAAAAGTCTATGAGTCAATGAAAGGCAGTAAACAATTAATAGGAATCACACAGTGATGCATAGGCAGAGACAGCTTTACCATGAAGGTAAAGGTGCTTAACCTTTAAAACCCTTCATTGCCCTGGGCCTCATTTTGTCAGGTGGTTTCAATGCCTTAAACCTCAGTCTCCTATTAAAGTTTCTTCAAGATTCAAAATTCTGTATGTCTGGCTGTATGTAGAAAGGGCATTTTCTGTTCTACGACTCTATCCTGTTTTACAGCTTGATATTTTTGAGTTTCAAGGACAATTATGTGTCATGTATATGTATATTGCTTCTTTCTTTAGATATTTAGCATGATTTTGGACAATTTGGAAAACCTCAAGTAAATGTTTAGATACCCGGGATTTACTAGTATAATATTTTAATTTGAACCTCATTGTATATTTCACCATAGTTGAGATTGCAACCAGTAAGAATTCTTTTCCTGTAAGGGCCCCGTCATGTTCCTATTAGTTTTGCTCTACTCTCATTTCTCATTGTCCGAGAGTTCTGCACATTTGACTTAAATATTGCACCTGCACCTCTCTTCCTTTATTTTCCTAGAAGAGTTTTGCCTCTGGCCTCTCGGAAGCCATGGCTGGGAAGTGCTAGGCAAACTATGCGTTGAGCTGACAGTGTTCAGGAGGACAGGTCCTACTCCTTTTGCAACCTGATTTGGCGACCTACCCTAATCAAACTGGGAAAAGATGGCGGTAGTGGTGGTGGGGGACTTGGGATTCTCGTAATCACTGTTGGATAAATCACAAGTCCCATGATTTTGCATCACATTGGTAGCCCAAGAGGATAGAGCAGAGAAAGCAGAGGGTGGAGGAGGTGAATGTCTTTAGGCTGAAAGTCCTTACAATGGCATCTTTCTTCCTAGCCTTCTCAGTTCTCACAACCTCTTCACCCTGCCACAACAAGCACCCACAGAGTATCTGTCCTCAGCTTGCTTTTCAGAACCACCATAAGAGCCTTGTCCTGGAGCAACCTGGTTTGGGCACCCAACCCAGTGAAACTCAGAAGGTTTATCTGGGCTCAGAAATTCTCTTAATGACTTTGTTTTCCTCGTTCCTGATCTTTAGCTTCCTTTTGTGGAGAGGGGAGAAAAAACTTTTACTCTTCTTCATCATTTTCACCAAAAATGAGGTTATAGCATTTTGTTATTGTTTTGCCTCTGACCTTTGCTTTCCCAATATATTTTCACTTCCTCCTTAGAATTACGACCCACAGGATCCCTACAACTGACAGTAACTGCTCCAGATCAGTGGACAGCTTATATGGATTTCCAGTTAACATTTACTCTATCTGAAACTTGCAGTTTCTGTTTGTGCTTTTTTTTCATTTAAATTTAATTTCCTTGTTTGTTAGTTGGATTTAAATTGGTGTTTAGTTTTGAACCAGCTTTAAATTTGCCTTTTATTTTTTTGGCTCATAATTATCTTTTAGTTTTATATTATTTTATTGCTGTTTTATTCTCGATTTTCCACGAGCTGGGTTAGAAGAAATGGATTCTGACTCAGCTCTGATCATTGTGTGACTTTTTTTTAACCAAGCATGCATTACTTAATTTCTTTCGACTGGGGCTTGATAAACACATTAGTCCCTCACTTTACAACATTCTAGTGTCCTATGAATAGACTTTTATTTGCTCTTATTTCTATGTTAGCATTTTTAGAATAATTCCCAAATTTATTTAGGAACACATTATCACATGAGCTTAACGATAATTAGGAATAGCTAGAATAATCCCCTGAAATTGTGACTTTATAAATATCCATCTTTAGAAATGATGAGAAAGGTCTATATTTAAATAAGGGGAGTGTCCACTCTGTTAGGGGCTGGAGGGCTGAGACCAATATGTGGGAATAGCCTTACTCCATGTGCTGCCTGATTTTAAAATAGCACCAAGCTTGTCATTGCACTGCCCAGTTTCCCTTGGGGCTGAGAGATGCTGCGAATAGTATCAGAGAGACACACTTTTGTGTTGGTTGAAAAAAAGAGAGAATGAAATCAAGACTCTCTTCTCTATGTCTCCTGGTTTTATCTTTGAAGCAGGAATGCTCCACACAGACCCACCTCCCTCAGACTTCTGCAGGGAAATTCAGCCTAAGGGTTTCAGAGATTTGGAGTGTTTTCTTCGGGAGAAGGAGTCACACACAAAACAACACTCAGCATCCCTGTGGTGATTAGGAGGTGAAGAGGGGATGAAGCGTGGGGAAGATTGGAAGGGAAAACTTCAGCATCTTTCTCTCCCTCCCTCTTCTCCACAAGGTTTTTGAGTGGCGGAGCTAAGATGGAGGTGACTTAGGGAGTGCAGTGGTACCAAACACAAAGGCAGAGCTGTAGGGGAGGGAACTGAGATCTGTGCTTAGCTTTACAGTTTACAAGCACTTTCACATTTTCATATGGGGGTATGTCAGCGGCTATAGAGTTATTTTGTTATCGGAGAGTGGGGATTCTCTCCCAGTGCGTTGTCCAGGTTCTTGATGTCTCGAACAAAGAATTTAGCAAGACATTGAAATATAGTAGAAAAGAAAAGCTTTGTTGGAAGGGAAAGTACACCTCCAGAGGTGAAAGCGAGCCTGAGCAAGAAAAGTGTGGCTCAAAAGGCCTGGTAACAAAACCTTTGGGGTTTTTATCCCTATTTGCTGTGGGTGGTTACTTTTCTCAGAGGGATGTGTTTCCTTGATTGACAACTAAGATTGACAGGACTCAGAGATTTATCATTTGCTTTCTGCGGATGTTTGTTCACAGAATTCAGCTTATTATAATGACATTAATTAACTTCTGGGCATATGCATCATATTGTAATGATGATATAATGAGGTTGTGGTGAGTCGAAGGTCCTTGGGGTCTTCATTGCGCAGTTACATTGAAGACTGGTACCTAATCCTCTGCTTACTTGTTTCTTTGTATAAATTAAAAACAAAATGCCCTCTGGCTAGTTTAATTGTGAGTCGATTAGGGCAGACCCCTTCTAGGACAGGATGACCTCAGTGTCTTTACAGGCAGACCCGGAACCCCCTACCTAACTTTCCTGCTTACCTGTTTTCTAAGAGCCATCAACCTCCTTATTATTAGTATAAATGTTGAGGGACAGGAGGTCTCTTCTTTATTTGTTCCTTGCTGAGAAGGGCCTTTGTCCTTGTCTATTGGGGTTTCATGGAGCTCTTTCCTTTTCTGCCTCAGTCAGGGCAGAGTCTTGGGTTTCCTGCTGAAGTGCTGCCTCAGTCACTAGACAAGGAAAAGAATATATGAACTTGTTATTTAAATCATATATCTATTAATTTCTAATATTGATTTGCCTATTAAGTGAGTAAAGGGAAACGGGCTTGGTTAATATATTTCTTAAAGAGTAAAAAAGACATTTGGCCTAAAGTCCCTTCCCCTCTCAGACTCTAAGGGCTGTGCCTGGCCTAACGCCATTTCTGCTAACAAAAGGCTGATGACCCTTATCAATTGCCAGAGGATATGAATCACTAGTTTCTGGGCAATTATTGGGATTTGAGAGAGAGAGCCTTTTTCCCAAAGAAAGGAGGTAAGAAAACTCAACTAGGTTTACTAAAAAGATTAAGAACTCTGCAAGAGATGTCCCTTATCATTTCCTGATAAAAGATTAAGAATTTTACAAGTGATGTCCCGTATCAATTTTAGAGTCATAGAGACTGGATTTCAGAGTGAGTAAATTTCCTAAGAGCACAGTTTTAAAAGAAAGGGTAGGGCCACACCCAAATAAGAAAATTTGGTGTTGGAAGGCCCCCATGCCATAAAACACCTCCCTCTCTTGGTTCATCTTTGATGCCTTAAGTTCTACTGTCTAAAATTAATTTCCTTGGGAACTTAATGGATTCTTTCTTCCATAGGACATGTGCATTTTAATTTTTAAGGAAAGACATTATGCCTGAGCATGGGTTAGTCAGTTGGCTCCTTTCCACCTGAAAGCAGCTTCCTCCGGAAGAAGCTCCTCAGTGGGCAGGGAAGGAGAGGGCTGGAGGAGGCCGGGCATGATGGGCAATTGTAGGCCACCCGAGGGCCTGGCCCCTTGGGGTGGTGATCGCCCAGTAGTAGGGGTATAAGGAGTTGGTCCAGAAAAGTTGGCCCAGAAGGGCCCTGGAAGAGAAGGCAGGAGGAGGGCAGAAGGTCGATTTCCTTCTTTCTCACTGGAGCCAGCTAAGGCCCGTCCAGGACCCTTGTGGTTCTGGCAGTCACCGGTACAGCAGAAAACATTGAACTCCTCGGAGTCATCTCGGAAGCTTGGAAGTTTGGAACTGTGTTAGCAGCAGTTTAGGAACAGTTCAGCCAGAGGTGGGGTATATTCCCTGCAGCCCTGTAATTTTAGGAATTGCATTGTTTCCTAATGGGATCACTGGTTATGAACCCATGGAGCTGAAAAGGGATCCAACAGTATGTGAGAAACTTAGAGGTTCTATAGTCACCAACTGAGACATGGAAGGATAGGGACTTGCCCAAGGCCACTCAGTGAGTTAGCTTCACCCAAAGTTGTTGCAATTAAATATACCTTGCAAAGCCCTAATCGGGGAAGTTGGGGAGGGAAGGTGGAAAACATTTTGGCAATGATAATGACACATTCTCCTCAGAAACTTCTCTATTCTTCCAGAAACTTAAAAATGTGATGACTGAAAAGGGCCTAGGATATATTTTTAAGCAATTTGGGGGTGTTGCTGACATTTGAGTATTTCTAGTTTGCTTTTACTGTTTGGGTGGTTAACAGCAGCAAGGGCAACAAACTTTTACATAAAACTTGACTCTAAATGCCAAAGCAGTTTCTTTCTCTAAATATAGTATGCAAAAAGAGAGCAGCATTTGCATAAAGTAGCTCTCTAATAATTTTCCCTTTGTGCTTCTGAATTAGATAAGGGCTGCACGGTTCAGAGAAAGCCTCTGCTTGTTCTCTGCTCCCTCAGCAGCAGATCAGGGCAAGAGCACTGTGTCTGGCAATTAGGGCACCTTCCCCTGAAGAGGTCAGGGCCCTCAAAACCCAATGACGAGTTCCCCCATGCAGGAGGTGGGAAGGCGCTCGCAGGTCTACCCGCAGTCTAGTTCAAGTCTAAGAAGCAGCCCCTTTGCCTCTGCAACCCAGCTCCAGCCAGTGGTGGGAAGGCCACCCCAGATAACCTTGTGTTCTCTCAGGCAAGGGGACGAGTGTGCTCCCTGACTTAGCTCCTGCTTACAGGTATTTCATTTATTGGGTTTCTTTTCTAAACAGCATTTCTCTCAATTTAGTTCACAGGATATTAATGGGTTTCTCTTCCTTTGCTCCCAGGGAGCTCTTCTGGGATCCTCCCCTCTCCACGAGAGTCTAGGCCTTGCCTTGCCCAGGGTCCAGCCTGCCTATACACCCTTTCATGGGTCTCTAGAGCCAGAGGACAAGTCCCTAGTGCTGTCCATCTGCTCTCTTTGTATCTGCTTTGTTTACATCTGCTCAATTCTGTATATGTTCACTGGGGACTGACTCTGGACTAGGCCTGGGGTGCATGGCAACAGAATACCTGCTGTCTGACCTCATGGAGCCTGTAGACCAGTGAGGAAGACAGCATTGGGGATGGGAAGGGATAGGTCCAAGAGACGACTCAGGAGTGAGGCTGAGGAAAGAGGGGGATGATTCAGGTACCAAGTCTCCCCAAACTGAGGTAACTCTTGGGCTTGTTGGGGTCACAGATAGTTTCAGGAATTGTTACCAGTTGTCCCCAAATGAAGTACCTGGGACTATTTCTCTGTCCTTCTCACTCACCTGGCACCTGACCATGTGTTATTTTGTGATTGGCTATCGCTTACCCATGTTTCTGAGTTCTTGCCTTAGCCAATGACAAGCCTCTTCAGGGCAGTGCCGTTGAATCCCACTTGCTTTCCTCAGCCCTTACTCAGCCCAAGGGGCAGGGGTGGGGGGTTGGGGTGGGGTGGGTAGGGGTGGAAGCAGGTGCTCCACAGGAGCTTGGCAAACTCACTTGTGTTGGGGGAAGTCAGGCAGCTGAAGTCGTGTGTAGGGTTCATGGCCTATGGAAGCCTCAAGGGCTTGACTGTCTTCTATAAACCACAGTCGAGTTTAGACTGTAATAAAGAATAAAAGCATTTTTTCGAGCAAAAGGAGTTGCACTCCAGGAGATGCAGATTTGGATGGCAACTGAAATTGCACTTAGCTCTCAAGAAAACAAAGAAAGCTGGAGCTTATAAGGGCAAGAGCCACAAGGTGGAAACAAGTGGGGGCAAGTTCCAGGATGCACTTCTGCGGTAAGCGCAGAAGTTCAAAAGTCCTAACCTCACCTGGATCCAAAGGTGTGTAAGTCTGACTTCCCTAATGACTTCTCGACTCCATTCAGGGCCCCCTGATATTAGTTTCTCTGTTTTAGTTCACACTTCCTTTGGTTCCTCTCTCCTCAGTGTGTTACTCTTGACAATTGATTTACTCCCAGACTTGAGGCCAACAGCTCAATAATGTGCTGTTCGCAGAGTGCAGATGACATAGTGGTGAGTAGGGATGGGACCGTGGACTGTGCCTTCTCATAGAGAGGGAGGAACGTCAGACCCAGAGATCTGGATTCAAGCCTCAAACCCGTCAGTGCTTATTCAGTTGAGCCTAAACACCTGTAAAGGAGGAGGACGACGTTGGCCTCCTAGCGTTGCGAAGATTTGAAATTAACGTGTGTGAAAAAGTGGCTAACATTCGAGTTTTGTTTCCTGGCCTATAAATTTCCCAGCCATGCTCTCATTTCAACCTCAGTCTAGGGCAGGTGTTCTTATCGTGCCTATTTTACGAATGAAAAACCTGAAGTTCAGAGAAGATAAATGACCTTCTAGATATCACATAACCATCCGTTGCTGCCTATTGAAAAGAATAGCTGGCATACGTAGTGTTCTACAGGGTTTCAGAGTCTTTTCATGTCCACCAATTGCTTATTCTTCTCAGGGGGGATGCATAAATGCGAACTGTTATAAATATGAAACATCTAAGGCATGATTTTTGTGAGATTACTGCAGCCAATGAAGCACTGAGCCTTTGGTAATCAATCATGTGGATCCAATGACTTAACTGGCCACCACTTAATGACAGGTTATGAGGACTGTATGAGAACCATTTATAAGAAAGTCTACAAGGTGTAATGACATGCTACAATGCATGGAAGTGTTTGTAAGAATTGCCAGAATCTGCATGTATCTTCAGAAAACTTTATTATGAACACATTTAATTTACTCTTTCATGTCTGATTTCAGATACTTTCAGTGATGTATCTGAGAATAAAAATGTTGATTAGTGTTTACAAGGAAATGGATGAAAATTCTATTAATAAGGAAATGGTGAATGTTATATTAATTATTATTAAGATCTGCTAGACTTAAACTAAGCCTCATATATCTAGTTATAGTAAAATAAGATGAACACATTCCGTTTTCAGCCTGATTAGGGGAGAAGGTGTAGGGGTCAGTCTCCAGCTGAGCTTGGAAAGGAGCAGTGACAGTTTTGTGCAAGACAGGAATGGGGTGGACTGGTGAGGGCCTAGGGGAAAGCTGGCAAAGTGCCTGGCCCCTCACAGTTGGACAATGAATGCAGAGGGACCATGCCTCTGCAGGCTACACCTCAGGGTGTTTCCTGTGGAAATTCCAGAAGAAAACCAGTGTGGTCAGCTTAGGGGAATATGCGGTTCATGTTGGAACAGTGGACATACCACTTTACTGGAAAGATGCACATTGGATGACCAGCAAAATGAAACTCAACTTTCCAAATGTTGGCAATGATGGGAGATTGAATTCCAATGTCCAGCTGCTTATTGTATGAATGTCAGTGAAAATAATAAAGGCATTCTAATTATGACAACCATAGAAAAGATACAGAGAACAGAGCGTCCCCAATCCCATGAAGTGGCTCAGAAGAATCTGTAAACTCCAGAACTTAAGAGTGGGAGGACGCTGATATTCCTGCTCCATTACCAGCCAAGACTAAAAACACTTGGAGACCCAAGGCCATGGAGGTTTGGGCATCAATAGGTCTCCCTTTCCCTAGAAGATCCTCACTCACACGGGGTCATGTGCAGGGCATGGGTGATGTGACTCCTGAGTGGGTCACCAATTCCTTACTGTACATGGGCTGCACACAGCTGGAATCTGGCAGGAGATCCTTGGCACCATTCAACCCATCAAACTAGGTATGTTCTTATAGTCTGAGAAGGAATAAGAGCCTGTTGCATGCTTTGGTGGGGGTTGGAAAGACATTAGAACGGGTCTTTGGCAGTGAACTAATGTGGCTTTGTATCTCACCTTTGCCATCGACTAAGTGACTTTGGGTAGATGGCTTCATTTCTTTGAACCTCAGTTTTTAAATTTTCATTGTAAAATGGGGGTGGTATTATAACTCTCTGGTTAGACTGTTTGGAGCAATAAATTATATAATGTATGTAGAACTCCCAGAGCTGTGCCTGACACATGAAAACTTACTACAAAGCAAAGCAGCACCCTGGCCACTACAGCCTTGTGGGGTGGCTAAGCAGGGGGCTCAGGACAGATCCTCTTACTTAAAGGTAGGTCTGGATTCTAGACTTCTGGAAACCCCTGAAACTTCCTCTTAGAAGTATGAGGGTGTGTTGAAGGGGAACACAGTCTAGTTCTCTGGTTGTGTCAAAGTGAAAAACCCCCCATTCTTACTCTTCTGCCAAGATTCTCTCAAAGGCAGCACCAAACTACAGGATGGCACTGGGCCGGGTGTCAGGAGAATTGAGATTGGCTCTGCCACTCTCTGGCCAGGTGGCCTTAGACAAGTCCTATAACCATCTGAGGTCTAAAGTTTCATTTGCAAATTTAGGTGAGGTAATCTTCTCTGTTTGTCATTGGATCAAGTCCAAACTTGTTAGCCTGGCATTCAAGTTCCTTCCATCATATTCATTGGCCTCCTCTCTCATAACTCCTTTTTAAATCAATGCCACTCTGCCAAGCCAAACCTTTCTTCATACCCTGACAGAACCTTCTCACCTAAGTCTTAGTGTGCTGAAATCCTATATACCTTTGCATCCCCTGCAGCATCTAGCACAGGGTTTTGTATAAAATAGGTGATTATCTTCTCAGTTAGGATTAGATTTGGTTACATATGACAGAAAAACTAAAATAGTGATTACTCCTCTCTTATGGCAAAGAAGTCCAACAGAAAATAGCCCAAGGCTGGGATGGTGCTCCAGGTGTCAGGGGTCTACAATCCTCTTGTCTTGCTGCTTCATTATTCTTAACACATTACCTCATGGTTTCTGACAACAAGTTTCTGACATTTTATTTCAGTGAGCAGAAAGCAGAAAAGAAAGAGGGCAAAGGTTGTATCCTTTCCCTTCAGGGAGGCTTCCTGGATGTTACACGTGACATTTCTACTCGTATCTTATCGGCTAGAACTTAGTCACATGGTCATTCTAGCTGCAAGAGAGGCTAAAGACTATAGCCTTTAACTGGGCATATTGCCATTTCTGATAAAATTGATAGGGAAAAGGGGAGAATGAATATTGACATGCTCATATAGTTGCCTCTGCTACAGTTATTAAAAGTTAATAAAAATTATGAAAACTTGCTAACAAGTTGAAAGCCTCATGTAATGTATGAGATTATAATTACAAAACACTTACCTATTTTGAAATGATATGGATGTCCTGATCTTTAGGATAGAAACAGTCTGATTCTTTTTCACCAGAGGTGAAAAAGACATGTTTTTCATAGACTATTAACTCAGAGCTGTAAGTGAAAATAAATAATCAGTCTTTCTCTCAGTTTGTCAATGAGGAAACCAAACTCCAGGTTTGCTAAGTGATTTGCCTATGGTCAGGTAGTTAATTAATGAAGGAGCCAAGACTAGAAGTTGAGTTTCTGGACTCTATCAAGGTTCGTTCCTATTCTTCCTTGATGAGTGGCCCATTAGGATTCTGGAGTGTTCCCCAATTCTGGCTGGGGACTCTGCTCATCTAGCACCTACGGAAGAAGATGCATTCCTGCTAGCACACAGTTCAAAAAGCCTTTGGGAAAAGAGAAACATCAAGAATAGAGGAGCATGCCATTTAAATAATGATTTCTTTTTTTGCTAAAAGCAAATAATAACCTCCTTTCCTTTGTACCTAGAATGCATAAAAATTAGGCACCAAAGGGAGATACAAAGAAACATAAGAAATGATTGTTGTCCTTAAGGATTTGAAAGTACAGATTTATCCTCTTTATTCATTTATTCGAAAATTATTTCTGAAGCATCTACTAAAGGCAGACATTGGGCCTAGAACCGGGGATACGATAGTCAAGTGTGCGGGCGTGGCTTCTGCTCTAAAATTGCTTATAGTCTAGTCAGGGCCAGAGACTAGTGAATTGGTGACTGCAAAGCGGACTTGAAAGTGCAGTGATGGGAAGGGAATAAGTCACTTTGGGTATGTAACCTAGACTGGAGTATGGGGTGGGGATTCAATGCAGAGGGAGTAAGCTACTATTGGAGACCTGAAGACTGAGTATGTGTAGGCAGACTGAGTACTATGTGAAAGGCATGGTGGGTGGGAAGAAAGAATGTCCCAGATAAAATGTCCAAGACAGTGTGTATCTGTGAGGAGCTGAGAGGGCTTTTTCATAACTATAGTGCAGCAGGCCTCAGTAACAGTAGTAGAAGAGGGGGTTTGGGGGATGTTGAGAAACATGACTGGAAAGGTGGGCAGGGACCAGTAAATGACTCATCTTGGAGCTAGTGGGATAAGTAGTTTGAGGCAGATTTCTATGTTAGAGTCTTCTGGCCTCAGGGTGGAGAATGGACTAGAGGGGCAGGTCCAGACGTGGAGAGACCACCTAGGAGGCTGATGCAGTGATGGTGGCCTGAACCAGAAAACGGCCTTGAAAAGTGGAGAGAAGTTGATTGATTTGAGATATCTTTAGAGGTACAACCAACAGGATTTAGTGACTGACTGGAAGTAAGAAATGAGAAAGATCAAGGAAACAAGCATTCATGAAGAAAAAAATTAAAATAACAAAAACAGATGCTAACAAACAAAATCATAGAATAAGAGCTATCCAGAAAAAAAATGGCAGACGACCTTGTGTTTTGATGAAGGGATAATTGCTGTGGGATAGAAAGATTTTGGAGAGCTTCCTGGAAGAATTGGTATTGGAGAAGGGCCTTGTAAATGAGTAGGAATTTAGTAAGTAGAGATGGCATTCCAGGCTAAACAATGATACAAGTAAGAGTGTTGAGGCAGAACAGTGTATGATTTGTTTGGCAGATGGTTTGGCCGTGGTCTTCTTGGGAGAGCCACAAAAAGCTAGTTCTCTAGAATGTGCAACTAAAACTCTTACTGAAGGGAGGGACTGGAAAGATGAATCTCGTCGCTCTTCCGAAGTGGTACTGAGTTCTTTGTGTACCCTAAGGTCACGTTGGGGCTTCAAGGAGTCTGTGGACCACTCGACAACCCAGCATGACCAAAGGAATGTGTTTATGCTTGTGCGTCTTCTGTGGTGACTGGGTTGCCATATTGAGAGCTGCTGTCTTAGGGTATTGCTTCACTATTTCTAGGCCCCTGCAGAGCTCTGCTGTGACAGCCTGACCCTGCTCGATCATTTCCTGCGATACTGAGTTAGTTCCTGACTGCATGCACCCCTTCTCCAGGACTCTCTGCCTGATTCGGCAGTCCAAAAACCTGCTTGAACGATTAAGCCAGTTTCTTTATAGTCTGGCAAACAACCAATGATCTCCTTATGTTTGCCTTCCTTATATGGAATATCTATAGCTGCGTAGGAATGCCGAAGTACAAGATGGTATAAAACTGCCCGCCATGTTACAATCGGGGCTCAGCCTTTGGATAGGAATCCGCTGAGCCGGTGCCAGCATCAGTAAACGCTGCTTCCTGCTTATAGCCTCAGTGTCCCATCTCTTCGTTTGAGAATCCTGCAACTCTCCCTGGCAGCCGGCATTGTGAGTGAAGCCTGAGAACCCATAGGAAGACCGCTTGAACCCAAGGCTGTGGAAGACACAGCTGCGTAAGTGGGTGTGTGGCACAGCCCCTTTGGCCCTGAGGGGTGAGTCTCTTGTCAGGAGCCATGCCCTGCCTGAGCACCCTGCTCCACACCTCTGAGTACTGGCCGTAGCCTGAACACCGATGGCACTTTGGTTCCACCTTCTCTAGCTCAGAACCTGCTGGTGTCTCCTGCTTTGGTCCAGCTTCCAGGCTCTGAGATTGGCTCTGATCTAAGGACTGCTGCAGTCTTCCCAGGTATCACTTTCTAGGGATACTGGCCCCTGACAGTGACCTTTAAGGTAAGTAATTATATTCTCAAATTCATCAGCAGCACCACCTGAAGACCCACAGTGCCCCAATGCTGTGCTGGACTCTTTACCACACCATCTCTAGCTCTTACAACCCTCTTACAAAGCATGAGTTATTATCCCCATTTTCTGGAAGAAGAAACTGAGGGAGGCTAATTACTGTTTAAGACCGCCGGGTCTATCTGCCCACCATCCCACACATCCTGTATGTGAGTCAGGGAAGTCCAGGAGATGAGTAGGGCACGCATTGTGCTACGTTCTCTGCAGATGTTACATTTTATCCTCACATTGATCTTATAGGATAAGCGCCACTATTCCCCTTCTACAAATGAAAAAACTGAGACTTGGCGAAGTAAGCACCTATACCAAGTTCACCTTGCCAGGAGGTGACAGAGGCAGGATCGAAACCTAAGTGTGTCTGACACCAAAACCTCCTCTCTCCACCTTTCTGGATATCTAAGCCAGGAGAGGGTTAAACTTCCTTTCCTAAATCAAGGTTCTAGTACCCAAGTAGGAAAGCACAACGATTCAGGGATATGATTGATTATAGTGAGGTCACGTACCTGTGTCCCAACCACTCTTGTGTGATCCTTTTGAGGTTTTTGCAGAGGAGAAAACAGGTCCATAGATGAGCAAGGGTTTCACATGACACCAAGCTACCACTCTTATTTTCTCAGTCCCTCCTGCCCACTCCATGCTACATGGAAAGGCTCCTGAGTGAGGTTCAGGTGGTGCCTACACTCTGTGCCTTCCACTCCCAGGCTCCTGTTCCAAGGCTTAGACTACTCAGTTGTGATTCGGGCTGAATGAGTGAGTCATTAAGGGGAAAAAAGTTCTATTCCCTTGCTAGATGATATGAACACACTCACCCTTTGACTTTTTTTGTTCTGGAGTGATGACAGTATGCAGTGACTCAGAATTATCACACTCAAAGAGACTACTTTGTATTTTTCTTGAAAATGAAGAGACAATGTGTGAGTAAATGAGCTGAAAATGTCTCAGGGAGGGATGACCTTCGGGCACATCAGTGCAGAGTGAAGGCTGAATGAATGTGCAAGAATGGGAGGGCACAGCAATTCCTTGGCAGGAAGGAGAGCCAAGTGGAAGCCAAGCAACAAAGCCCTTCAAAGCCCCTTGATGGCAAAACCTGAAGCAACCACCAATTTCCAAGCCTACCTGACTTAAAGCCAAGCACATTCATAGGTGGCTGGAGGCGGAGAATAAAGACATTTTCTAAAGAGCCATCATATGCAGGGTCTGGGGCTGGAGAACTTTCTGTATCTAATACCAGAGAGCCTCTCCATGCCAAGCAGCTAGGTTAAGGGCAAATAAGGGAATGGGAGAGGACAGAGTATCTTGTAGCCAAATCTCAATATTATGTTCCTCTCAAGAAGAATGAGCTGAGAGGATCTAATCTACTACAGTCTGTACTTCAAACATGGGTAACAGTCCCCTTGTCCAGTAGCTGCAGCTCACAGCTTGGCTCTCTCATTGCCCAGAGCCTCTAGATCTCAGTGGTAGGAAAAGAGGATGAAATTGAAAGTCAGGAGAGTTGGCGCTTTTCTCAGCTTAGTGCTGGATGGTCTGGGGTAAAACTCTCAACCTCTCACAGACTGTTCCCTGTGAGGAAACAAGAGCTACTGCCTACCTCAGAGGATGGCGGTTGGGAGGAAGAAATGATATAAGGCATGAAATAAGAACTGCTCTGTTAACTGTGAGACACTATACAAGTGACAGTTATTTTTGTGTTTATAGACATAGGGGCATTAACATATTCTGATAGATTTGACGTCAAACTAGGAATCTGAAGCAATTGGGGCATTCCATTCCATCCTTAGCGGTTGAAAAACATGATGAAATTGGAAATGCATTTATTGGGAATGAAAGTTTTGTTTGCAGAGCTTCCTTTTCTTTGCAATGAATTCCAGGCTTCCCATGGAGCTTGAAGGGCTCTGTAGGGAGTTACTGAGGGAAGCTGACCTCCATTCTGGTTGCTATGAAACTTCATTTTTGGTTCTCTT
Source organism: Rousettus aegyptiacus (assembly GCF_014176215.1). Taxonomy (NCBI): domain Eukaryota; kingdom Metazoa; phylum Chordata; class Mammalia; order Chiroptera; family Pteropodidae; genus Rousettus; species Rousettus aegyptiacus. The sequence goes on along the minus strand of NW_023416306.1, from coordinate 122,285,473 downwards.
CTGTGAGCATCTCCATTTCAGTCACTTGCACCATCAAAGAGTGGAAAGACTCTTGGCAAGAAACTGGTTTCTTGTTTTATAGCATTAGGTTTTGGTGAATAATGTTATCAATTTTGAACAGAAAAAGTTCACATAGGAACTGATAATGGGTGTTATTTTAGAGCTAGAAGGGAATTAGAGGACCATCTAGTTCAAAGCTGAGATTTTTCACATGAGGAACCAAGGCTCAGGCAAGGGAACTGTTTTTTTCCTGGGTTTCACACTAGAGTCAGTAGGTTGAAATTAACCTCTGGTGTCTGATTCCTATTTATGTGCTTCTACCCTTATCCAGTGTCAAAAACTTAGATGTTTTTAGGGTACAAGCAGGTGAGAAGGGCATTGGTGAGTAAGATGATAGGAAGCAGTAGGATGTTCAGCCCAGTTTTCTTTAAGTTTATCTTGTTTGAGCTTTGCTGAGTTATTTGAATCTGTAAATTTATATCTTTCACCAAATTTGGGAAATCTTTAGCCATTATTTATTTAGATATTTTTTTCTATACCAATCTTTCTCTTTTCCCTTAAGAACTGTGATGACATTGGATGTGGTTCCATAGTATAGCGGTTAGCACATCTGCTTTACATGCAGAAGGTCCTGGGTTTGTGCCCCAGTGGAGCCATGGTCCATGGTCTATGACATGCCACCCTGAACAAGCCAGATGTCTGATCTCAGAAGATAAGCAGGGTTGGGCCTGGTTAGTACTCGGATGGGAGACCACCTAGGAAGAACAGGTGCTGTAGGAATAAATAATAATAAAAAAGAACTATGATGATGTGAATGTTAGGCCTTTTGATATTGTTTCACAGATCCCTGAGGCTCTATTCATTATTTTTTAAACATTTTCCTCTGTGTTCTTCAGATGGGATAATTTCTATTCATCTGTCACCCGGTCTCCTAACTTTTCCCTCTGTCATTTGCATTTTATCGAGCCCATCCAGTGATTTATAAATTTCAAGTATTGTATTTCTCAATTTTAAAATTTCCATTTGGCTTTATAAAAAACAGTTTCTATTATTTCCTTACTGTGAACTATCTTCACATTGAAGAGTGTTTACCTCTACATCATGAAGAATGGTTATAATAGCTGCTTTAAAATCTTTTTTCCAATAATTTTAACATTGTCTTATCTATTCCCTTGAGAATCAGTCAGATTTTCTCAGTTCTTTTCACGTTGGATAATTTTACCTTGTATCCTAGACATTTATTTTATGAGATATTAGAAGACTCTGGGTCATATGAAAATCTGGGCCATGTTGATTTTTTGTTGTTTTATGTTAGCATGCAAGCAAGCCAGTTAAGTGCAGACTATGAGTTCTGTCTCACTTTCTGCAGGCAGGGTTCCACTGTCAGTTCGGGTTTCAAAGGCTTGGTGTGCTATTTGGGTGTGTTCTGCACTTGCACAGTTTGGACTTCTGTTGGTTCATACATGAAGTCCCTTTCTCTCAAACTTTCCTCTGCAGGACACCCTCACATTATTCAGCTCCCAGGATTCCCTTTCCCTGGCCATCTAGCTAGAAAGATGGGGGTCTCTCTCAGAGGTATAGCCAGGAATGATGTTGCAGTTTCGTGCCACTAGGCCAGCCCTCAGGGCCAAGTGGTAAGAGAAAAGAGAAAAACATGAGGACTCCCCTCATAGCCTTCACTTAGCAAGGCCCTTTCCTCGGTTCCTCTTCAGAGGTACTGGTCTCTCACAGGGATTTTAGGTGCCCAAGCTGCTGCTGTGTGATGATGGCAGTGCGGCCTTGGGGCCGCATCGGGCCTTGAGGCTGAGCTGAGAGAAAAAAAAAAAAAGACGAAGAAGAAAAAAAAAAACATTTTCCCCACACTTCCTGGCTTGCAAAGGGACTTCTTTCCAGGTCATCTGGGCAGAACGCTGGGCTGTTTCTCAGAGTTGTTGTGTCCATGACTAATGTGCAGTTTGGTGATTCAGTTCAGCTTCAGGTCAAAGTCAGGAGAAAAATTCTAGGAAGTTCACTGTCACCATATTGGTCATTCGTCAAAGTCTTCCCAATTCACTTGCTTTTTTTTTTTTTTTTTTTTAATTTTGTTCAGAGTGTTTAGTTGTAATCAGTGGGAGAGAGAATGCAGGGTGCCTCTTCCACTTGGTTAGAGCTAGAAATCTAGCAATACACTTGGAATCCGTATTTGTTGTTTTGTGCTTCCCTAGGTCTAACTGGTAGTGGCTGATAGAACCTGTATTTGGGGATCCTGCTTCCTGTCATCTGGTGGTGCCAGGTCTCAGGAATCTATAGATTCAAGTTTTCTGCCTTATTTAGGTAGATGCTTGACACAGGCTCACTCAACAAAGATGTATCGAATGTGCCTATATGTCCTGGGGAGATAAAAAATGGTTATAACATGGTCCCTGCCGTAAAGGAGCTCATAATGCAGCAAAATAACAGGAATCTGGACTAGAAGTATGGGAACTAAGCTTCTATATTTCCCAGGGCCTGTTGCGTACCCCCTAACTACAACGTGTCGTTAGAATTTCCCAGCCCGATTCTGGGGCTTTGCCTTTCTAGAACACACTTTTGACTGCCTCTACAAAACAGTTTATAAAGTGCTGCTTTTAGTTTTGTATACTCTACAAAATGCCAAAATTACTCTGTATAACAGTCTTCTCACTTACTAAATATAGTTTTAAAGAACACAGTCTGGTTTGGGGTTCCAGGACTCAAAAGGGAAATGAAGTCATTAAAGAGCTTCCAGAGTAGCACTTAAAGTGGAGAAAGAACGGCAGTGATATTTTTAAAAAGTAAGAGTGGAGGAAGCTGAGGCCACCTACCAGGGAGATCATCCTTCCTCAGGAAGATTGGCATCTCCCCCAGCCCTCCTCGGCTGCCTCTTCCCTTTGAAAGCACTTACCTTTTCTTTCTTTTGAAGTAATGCTGGAGTGTTGAATCTGGGAAAGAAGATAAAGAAGTGGAAGAATAGGAGTAAGAAATTTAGCTAGCACGAGTAGATGCTGTGTGTCAGCAAGGGCGCCCTGTGTGTCTTACCATCCTTTCACACCAATCCAGCAGGCCTTTGTAATAAGATTTGTGATTCCTATGTGGTAGACAAGGAGACTGAGACTCAGGGTGACGTGACTTTTTTCAAGGGCTTAACAAGCAAAACACAGACTTGAATCCAGGTGTCCTGAGTATGAGTTCTGTTTTCTCCACCACGCCAACCTTTAAGACTTTGGGGTCTGAATATGTTCCCTTCTCACCCACTAGAGAGGCACAGCAGTCTTCTGTGTGGCAAGTGGATCGCTTTGAGGAGGGGCTTGGAGAAAAGAGACCCTACCACTGAGGGCCAGGAATGGGGGCTCACAGGAGAGAAAGAAATTTACTGGGAAGACAGAACCCAGGTTTTCCAGACCAGTATCTCTTGGGGTATAATTCAAGCAAATGCTTATCCCCCTCTCTAAAAAATTTAAAAATTCAGAAACTGACTATGAGACAAAGGAAGAAAAAGGGAGGTAAGACAGAGAGCATTTTTTAGGACATTCTTCTCTGACGTAGAGGATGAACTCGGGGTGGAGAACTGACTGCTTGATGGGGATCAGAAGCAGCAGAGTAGCAGGGCCCCTCTAATCCCCCACCCTACCCCAGGCCTCAGTGCTGGCCCCAGCCCCGGCTCCGGCTCCGGCTCCGGAGGACAGCTGGAGCATTGAGATGAGAAGACTTTTCTCCTTCCTAAATGGTCCATGAGGAGCAGCTTCTCCTCTGCTCAGAGGGTTGGTGGAAACTGCATGTTACATTACAGAGCAAACAGGGCTTCTCCTAGCCAGTCTCCCTTATGGATCCTCTTCTCTCACCATCTCATGCCTTCTTCCTAATTTAACAGCAGGGAGAAAGGAAGTGAGCATTCACAACATTCACTGAGCCCTGACTGTACCAGGCACTGTGCTAAGCACTTTACATTCATTAGTTTCTAGCAGAGGACCCGGTACATGGTAGGTACTCAACAGATGTTAGCTTTTATGCTTGGTGCCTCCATCTCCTTCATTTTGCTGGTCTCCATGTACCAGGCAGTGGGTGACTGCTCAGTTTCATGACTGTAAAAATAACGTCAGAGTGGCAGGGGTGAAAATGAGACTAGCATTAGGGCTAATCACGCACATACCTCAGGGTGCTCCTCTGTGCCAGATGTGACTAATTTTTAACCTCTGAAGTTCTCAAATAGTCATGAGCTAATTCTGTAAAAATGTTAGAGCAAGCCCACACATGGTTTTATTTCTCTGCAGAGAGAAAGGAAGGTTGCCTGAGACCGCACTTGTCCCCACCAAACAAGCAAGTTTCTAGCCAAAAACTTTGAAGGCTGTGACATCAATAGATTCTCTAAAGATGTATCCTATCTTTTCGTTTATTCTGCATGTTATATTTTGAATGTTATCTTTTTTCTCCTTTCTCCCTGCAACTACCCTGCCTGGATTTAGGGCTCTTGAGAATCTAAAAGGAAAAGAAATGGCGGGTTTTCTTTTTAAAGCAATTTGTCCTTCCTGTGCATATTATATAACTTCTAATTATTTTCAATTTTAAATAGTCCCTCTGAACCCTTTATAATCATTCAAATGTTGAAATGATCCACCAGTTCAAAAGAAACTGGTGTGACCCTTCCAAACATATTTTTTAAAAGGGGAAAAAGAAGAAAGAAAATCAAATCTTGGCTCTTTTGAGGGAAAAATAAACTGGCTCTGCTTTTATTTTGTCAATATTCTGAAAGAACAGAGAATGCACCACAAAATGGGAGAGCTTGTTTTGTGCTTTTGGTAGTAAGTAACAAAAATGAAAGAAAGCTCTAGGAAACAATTAAATGGCAGGAAAGAAACTTGCCAAAAGTTTCACGGGACAAAAATGAAGTCTTTGACTTTGACTGAGACACATCTGTCGATGCAGCCAGGTGTAAATTTCATCTCTTGTCTGAATTCTGCTTTCTCCACCAATCTTTTGTTGGGTAGGAGACTTCACAGAGCTGTAGCCGGCACCAACCACCTGAGCATTCTATCTGAGAAGGAAAGACTTGTGGGTTTAATTTCTACCATGGGGATCCTTAGGAGGAGAGGCAAGGCTGCTTTACTTGTCTTTATATTTTAGCACTTCTCACTGAATGACTCCAGGTGACCAGAATGCTTCTTGCTTCCCGGCTTTTCATAGGGCCCCAGATCCTACCTCTGCCTCTGTCTTCAACATTTATTCCTCTTTTAACTGCTGTATTATGACCTTGGCACAGCTGCCAAGGCTCCTCTTGGCTCATAAGGCTCTTCAGAAGACAGATCTATCAGGTCCACTTCTGTAATCTCAGAGCCGAGGCACAGTGAAAGGCACGGGCTAGGTGTGGCCGGATCAGTGAATGGAAGTCCCAGCAGCCAGCCTGCAGAGTGCTGTCAGAGTGTGGGAGTGTGGAGACGGCAAGCAGCACTTGTGCTTAGTGTCAGGTTAACATCGTCTGAATATGATTTTGAGACCATCGTAACGACATGACTGTTTTCTCCATTCTTCTCTGCTAGCTGAGTTTCTCCTAGTCATATGACATTGGCCATATGCTTACAATTCTATGCTCAGGACTCTTCCAAAATCACATTTTTTCTGTAATGCCTTAAAGAGTTGATACTCATGAGTGATGTCCTACATTGACAGGAAGAAAAGCAGCCACTTGGGAGGTAGTAAATTATCCATTTTGAAATGCAGTCTTAAAGCTCATCTTGTAGATTTTCTACTCATGCATCTTTCAAAAAGTGAATTTTGAAAACTTGAAAATGATGCTGAGAATTTTCTCTTGAAAGACACAGAAGCATTGCTTTGTCCCTAGAAATTTCGGGGCTTGTGGGTGTTGTCTTAGAACACTTCTAAGAGTGATAACCCCAATCATCTCCAATCTACTTTTCTTTCTTCAAAACAAACAAACAGAAATTTTAACTAGGAGGTATTGTTTAGAAAAGGCAGAAAATGTAAAGAAAATAAACATTTCTTATAACCTCACCACTCACGGAAAACCATTGTTAACATGACTTGAGTTGGAAAAAATGGAGAGAGGTTTACTCCTGTAAAGTACTACTGTCTCCATTCAAAACTTTGTACCAAATGTTAGTGATGCCAGATAGAGGAGAAGCACAAGTCACATGGAAGTGATTTTTTGGGGCAAGATTTATTTCCTCGCTGGCACCTAAAGGGAGATGAACAGGGTGAAAGTGACAGTTTCCACAGCATCCCTAAGATGAGAGATGCATTGTGCGTATCTGGCACCAGAGAGAGAGGGCCGAGTGGGAACTTCAGTTTAACATTCAAGCCCTCAATATATCTACTAAGCCAGGAAAACAATAAAAATGTTAATTTTTATTGTTACTAAGTAAATACAATGTTGATATTTATTTTAAACAAAGTTGCCCTTCCAGAACACTTAAGGTTTTAATGACTTCTTCCTCCATCCTGTATTTTTCTCCCTGGCCTTGTATTTCTGAACTTTTTTGCTGCTATTAGTAAGCTCGGAAGGGCTGAAAGCATTACTGTCATTACTATCATCAACTTTTTTATTTGAACACCCCCTGCATCTTGTGCCCTTCCCTTTCCATGCACTTGCTGCTCTGCATGAGCCATTCATTCCCTGAGACCCCAGACCCTAGCTCTTTACTCTCAGCCTGGGATCTTCAGGCTCCCATTTCCTCTAACATTTCCAACTAACACATGCAATTGCAACTCAAAGTTGAATTCATCATCACATCTCCCTCCCGCTGCCTCCTGCCGTCTAACCATTCCACTTGTTGGTTTCTTAGTCATGGGCCATTCCTTGTGCACATACAACCTGCTGATTTTCACGTCCTGGTCTTTGCTCAGACTGTTTCCACCACCAGGGAGGCAGATGCTTCAAAACCCACCGTGACACTTTCTTTTAGAAACTCGAACAAACTCTATCTACATCTCCCACTTGGAGCCTCTAAGCACTCGTGTGTTCCGGGTGGGCTATGTGTGTTTTCATGTATCTATGTTGTTTATGTTCTTAACTTAGTTGTAATGACAATAAGAAAAATGGTTACTACTACTTCTTTAAGGGCTACTAGGTGCCATGACGTGACTATTTTTTTTTAAAGGGCATAAGCAGAAAGAGAAAGAAAGTAGTTCAGAATATGAGGGGCTATATGGTTGAAGGGGTATCAAGAAACAACCCTCCCAACCGCTCCTCCACCCCTCAAATCCCTCCTTTGCCCAGACTGTCATGCCTAAATCCTCTAATAGGAACACACTGTCATTTGGGAGTAAAAGTTCTCACTCTTACTTCCTTCGACCCTTCCCCCATCCTACCCCACCCACACTGTTCAGTGCAAAGACTTCTGGGGTCAGCAAAGTTCTAAGCTGTTAACGGCAAAAGCCTTCCGGAGGACCCTGTCCCACAGTGACAGTTGACTAAAGACCATGAAAGAGAGAGGTCCTTCGAGAACGGGCTGGGAGTGAAAAGGAGAGGGAAGGGGAGCGACCAACATTAGGAAGAGGCAGACCCTCGGCCCAAGCTCCTCCCAGCCCACTGGCAGAGTGTGCTGTGCCATGTTCAGAGTGCACTCCTCCCTCAGCCATTTCTGCATGCTTTTGAGAGGATCCATTTGGCTCAGTCCTGCGGGGGACCCAGAGATGAATCAGACATGGACCCTGTCCTCAAGGAGCTTATCATCAGTGGTAGAAAGTGCCCAGAACCATGGCAAAGGCAACTCCAAAGGCCCTGGGGCTTCAGAAGAGAGAAAGATACAGGCTGGGTATCAAGGAAAGCCTGCCAGAGGAGGTCGCATTTGAGCTGGACTTAGGAGGATGACAGGAAACTGTCCAAAGGCAGAGATTGGAGGTGGTGCTAGTTATGGTAACAGACACCTCCAGTCCAAGAATGTGATATCTGTAGGGGTGGGGACTGGGGCTTAGGTAGCTGGAGAAATGTGAGAAAGAAGCCAAGGAGACTCTGGCATGTTCTCTAGTAAGAGGCACCAAGGATGAAACTCTGCCTCCTTTAACATTTGCCCAATGTTGCCCAGATAAAAATGGGCCATTGTTTATAGGGAGTAATGGCTAAAAGTTGAGAACTCAGGGCTGAAATGACAAGTGCTCTCGGAGGGTGGTTAGGGTGACTGTCAGCCCTGTTATTCTATGAGTCTGATTTGGAGGGGGAGCCAGCGACACACCTTTGGGCTTAGGCAAGGTCTCTGGTCAGTGAATGCCCTCAATTGAGCCATGACGCTTCAAAGTAGAGTGGGAGATGGGACCCCAAGAGCGAATAAGCTCAGGACTGCCCACTTGAATTTGCAAGAGTTAGTTCGATGTTTATTTAGTTCATGTCTGTCAGCGGAAACAGAATAGGCACATGTTTTGAAGAGTCTGTGGACGGAAGCGAGGAAGAAGGCAGGAGATGACATTGGGTGGACTGGGTGGGAAGGAGTTGGCAATAAGCTGCTTGATGAGAACAAAAAGGAAAAAAAAAGGCCAAGAAGAGGCAAAGGGGAAACTTATTTAAGAACTTTACACTTTAAATACTGAATCCAGTTTTCTCTGTTGTGCAGTTTTGGAATTGTAGCACTACCATTTGTGGAGATTACAGGAGGGATCTTGTGAAAATTTTTCTTTTGCAGAAAAATCATTACCCAAATCTTACTCTTTTAAAAATGTTTGTACAACTTTCAACAATAATTTTTGTTTAAATTTTGGTGACATCGCACTCTTGGATTTTTGTTTTTAAGCTCAAACATAGGCAGTAGTTCCCTGGGATTCTAGTCCTTCCCGATGGGCTGAATTTACCCAGCAGTAACCCTAGCCTTGGAAAGACCAAGCAACCTAATGATATTTTATGGAAAAGAAGCTGGCAGATAAGCAGATCCAGTCAAAGAATGAAGAGCATCAAGACTCAGGCCCGAGAGAGCAGTAGCTTGTCTTGGATGGCCAGATAAGAAAAGGAAGGAAGGTACAGTGCATCACTCAGAGCAGGGTCAACATGCAGGCTGTGGTCTCCGAGCCTCGGAACCCTCGCAGGCGGGGAGGAGACATTCATTCTCGGCTTGACTTTTTATAGCTGGCAGGAGAAACCTTGGTCTTGGAGGTGTAGCCCCAGCATCCAGAATGAGGTGAATTCTTCCTAAGCTTCTGCCCTCTCAGTTGCGCTCAGAATTTGCCCTTGTGGGACGAGAACTACCATAGCATAGTGCAAATCATCTCCGGGGATCAGAGAGGGGAGGTAAATGACAATAGGAAACATGGCCAAGTCAAGTGTGAGAATTTGCCTTTGGGGATTTTTCCATATCAGTAGTCTTTCAGGCCCCAAACTAGTTTTTCCAGCCTCTGTCTGCCTGCCATAGTTTGCCTCAGAAGTCCAGCTTTTCTATGCGTGTTCCAAGCCCAAGAAAAATGCCTTCTCAGCTCTTAGTGTGGCAGGTCTCTTTGGGTCTGCTTTCTCTTCTGATGGCTTCCCCACCCCCTGGTCTGATTGCATTTATCTTCCCTGAGGCCATGGTTTCCTTTCTTAGCTTTCTATTCTGTTCTCTTTACCTCGCTCTCCCTCCTGCTCCTTCTCTGATCACACTTTGCTGACCTTCGGTCATACTGTTGTCCAATTCAGTTTGTCCCTTACTGTTGTTTTCGGTTTCTGAGGGGTGATGATTTTCCTAAGAGGCATGTTCTTATTTTTTTAAGCAAAAAAAAAAAAAAAGAAAAAAAGAAAAAAAAAGAAAAAGAAAAAGAAAAAGAAAGAAAAAAGTGCACTAATTGGGATCCCCAATCATTTAATATACTTAAAAATGCACAGAAGGTGGACATAATTTTGGGGAAAGGCTGTTCCTTGTAGAAGGGAAAAGCAGCAGGAGCTGTTCCAGTGTTGTAGGGCTGGAGGAGCTGGCAGTGGTACTGCTCAGACTCCGCAGGGCTCTGGCATAAGAGGCTCTCAGCTCCCGGCCTGACAGGTGTGGTGGGAGGACAGGCCCTTTTGGATTTTATTCCTGAAACTTCTCTGCCTTGTTTATTGGCAGGAAAGGAAGGGGTCTGTGTCATCCAAAGCTGTCGCAGTGACTCAAACCTCCTTCTATTGCACCTTACCATCTGCCCAGTAGATGTTCTATGAAAAAAGTTGAAAAGCACCAAAGTAATTTCTAAAGAGTCTTTAACTCTCAATGACAAGCCAAGAGGCTGTTTGTAGACCTTCTTCATGGTTGTGGTTTGGGGTACAAGCATAGAGCACTCAATAACTTATGTAGAAAAATGTTGGAAGACTGCAAAGGAGAGAATCAGCTGAGATCATGGAGCTGGCCTTTGAAGGACTCCTTAGGGCTCACTTCCTCACCACAGACTCATTATGAATTCCTATGAAGAAAAAGGTCTAAAGAATTTTCCTCAAACTAGGCTCAGGGCTCATGGTGACTCAGGACTCCCAGGCAGGCTGATTGGCAAACTTGAGGGAGCACGTTGGTGGTGGTGTGGGTCATCTTGTATTATCAGCTGCTGCTTCAGCCTGCTCAGATTGGCTCTGCACGCTCCTGTCTTCGCACAAAGGCAGCTGCGTAGATGTAAGCCCTCTCATCTCCATTTCTGCCCAGTGAAATCCTACCTCTCCTCTGGCCCAGGTCAAATGTCACCTACTCCATAGAACCTTCCATGAGTGTCCTGTTGGAAGTCATTGCCACCTCCTCTAGGAGCCACAGCCATTTGACTGGATGCTCTCCTAGCCTCTAAAAGCTGGCGAGCATGTTAGTGAAGGTCTTATCTCCCTCAGCTTGGCTGTAAACTACAAGTGAAGGGAAGATTGCTGAGCCCAAGGTCATGACAAGTCAGAAAGGTGGCACTTAATTTTTTTAGCCTTTAAATTCCTATACAAGGGTGTCTTGTTGAGCTTTCTCTGTGCGGGGAAGTGCCCGAAAGGGCTCCTCGTGGCTTTGTCTTTGCAAAGGCACAGTCAAGTCTGCAAATGTAGAATTTGAGCAGCTGTGGCAAGGCAACCCTGACACATGGCCTGTCTTTTTCATTCTTCCGCTGACCTGACCAAAGGCCACTTTGGGAACAGCTCTGTCCTAACAGCTCTAAGAGCTGTGGAGGCAGAAGTAGGGGAGGAAAGACAAATGTCAGAATTCTTGGATGATCCTGGGTAGTAATTGGCCAACCGGGGGATGAGAATGTAACAAAGCCTTTCACCTTTGGGGTCACCAAGCTGCCTGGCTACAGGGCAAGGAGGCCAGAACATCTGTCAGCTGGGCAGCAGCAGCTCTGAATGAATCGCTTTTGTCTTGTTGGGGGCAAGGTCAAGTATGTGTTTATTTGTTCAACAGAAAGCCGTGTAAACCAGGAAGCCCAGGTGATGGCAAGAAGCCCAGCTGCCAAAAGACAGAGAGGCCGCCGACAATGGGAAGGAGCGTGGGGTGGGAGTGAGTAGGGTCAGGAGGATGGGTCCTCGCCTCTCTAGGGAGCCTTCTGAGGCAGAGGATTGAGGAAGGCAGAAAATGCCCTTGTTGGCCCCAAGAAACCTACACAGAGCTGGCAGATAGGGGCCTGGCCCCAGGCACCTCCTTTCCCAGCTTCCCCGCTTATTGCGATGCAAGGAAGCTTACATTTGCAGTCAGCTTAGGCCTTGTTTTCTAATAAGAAGAAAACATTCACTATTCCAGGGGTGATTCTTTGTTCTAGGCCCAGCTCCTTTTTTTTCACCTCCTGCAACTCCCCTTCCTCTTTCTCAGCAATAGCAAAAATGGGACAGTGGTCATTAGCATGTGACTAATTTTTAAATCAGCAAACTACCAATACTAAGAGTTTCTGAGAAAGCAAGGTTCAGGGTTTCAGAAGCAAGATCGGTAGACATGGAAAGGAATGTTCTGGACCACTTGTTCAGTAACGGAATCCCTTGAATTTTGGCATGGAACTGGCAAAGCTGGAAGAGTCCTTAGAAACCATCTATTCCATTTCCCCCCTCCCTATGCTGCTGCTTCCCTGGTACAGGTGAGAAAGTCAAGTGGACAGTATTAGAGACAAGACACAGTGCCAGGAGCCGAGCCAGGGTGAGAAGCCAGGTCTTCTGGGTTCCAAAGTGAATGCTCTTTTCCACAAAGAATGTGTTTCTGGATTTCTTTAATTTCAGTGATACGTGTGAACTTCTAAAATGCAGGCTCATGACATATCTCCAGCTAAACACCTTATCATAACATGTTACCATGAAGTGGCTTTATCATCACTTTCGGTAATGACCTGAGGGCATAAATGTTGGTGAGATGTCAGCATAACTTGTCAAACGTGTTAATGTAACAGTTAAAATTTTAATTTTGTATGCCTTGTTTTTCATAGCATGAGCTCCATAAAACTTTAAATTATTCCACAGACTCCAAAAAAAGATAATTAAACAAGCCAAAAATTCAGAGTAACTTAAATGGCATTTGGACATTAAATCTCCATTTATAGTCAGTGGACAGATAACTTTATACTATCATCTGGGGCACAACCCAAACCAGGAAGGGCCATTGCTTCTACTCCACCCCGAACGGCCGCTGCACGCCAGCTGGCAGGTCCCCCCTGGCTCCTGATGCGATTTTCCTCTCTAGCTTCTGTTTTGCTCTCTGGGGTTGGCTCTGTGCCAAGGGACAGGAAGCTGTTTAGAAGATCCTTTTTCTGCCTCTAACTCATTCTTCAAGGCCAAGCTCAAATGTCTTCTCTGTGAAGCTTTCCTGGCTCCTGCCTTCATGCCTCAGAGGGACACACACCCCTTACCTTTATAGTACTATGCCCCCACAGCACCCTGTCTACAACGCTGCTTATGCCACAATACTAAGATGACTATGCTGGGTCTCTGCAGCCCTAGATGTGTTCTTGTTTGTAATTTCCAATCTTTCAGCCTCAAAGGGTACTACTATGAGAATTTTTGTGCCAACTGGTAGAAGTGGAACCCCCATGAAGTCTAGTTCACGAGAGACAAGATGCCACTCCTGGGGGTTGGGAAGGCATTGAACAGGGAAGGGAAGGAGGGAGCAGGCAGTGGAGCCTCGTTGAGATCTTGGAGGCTGAGGTAGGCTATGAGAGCTGGGGCCTCGGAACTGACTTGGGTTGTTTCAAGAGAAGCACCTCTGGGAGTGGACTAAAAGCCTGCTGCAGCAACAGCAGCAGCCGCTGAGTAGTATACTTGGAAAGGCCTTAAACATTTGAGAACACAGCCATTATCACAAAGGAGGAAACGGCACCTGGTAAGCCTAGCAAGGTGGGCCAAGGCTGCTGCTGCTTAGCTTGAGGGCCACCTTTTGGGAAAGGCAGGGCCAACATAATGCTGAGCTGAGGCAAACAGAGATAGGAGTGGGTCGGCTGGGGATCTGGAGAGACAGCCTCTCATGTGGGCTCTGCCACTAGTTGGTTGTGTGGCTTTGGGCAAATCTGCTCCCATGGAAAGGGCCTTCAATAGAATAATCCAGATTAGATGACTAGATGAATTCTGAAGTTTCTTCTAGGCTTAAAGGTCTGGGATCTGAGGGCTGCTCAGTTGCCACCACAAACCTGTTATTTTTGTCTCTGGAGGGAGGTGTACACAAAAGTCACGACTTGGTCATTTTGGAAATAGCTGAGTCAAAAATATTTGGCTTCCTACTCATCCTTGGCAGGAAATAATTTGCCGATACATTGGCATGAGGTTGTAAATTCCAGCCAAAACTAGAAACATCTTTCCTTGGATGCCCAACAGTATTTTGGAGATATAGAGACATTTGTTTCAGAACAGTGGTTCCTAATTTATTTTACAAACAGGAATCTGAAAATAAATGATGGTCATAACAGAGGGTGGAACCACATGGAACAGTGTTTCTTCTGCTAAGTAAAGACATGAAGGGGAAAAACCCAAACTTTGATCTATTATCATTGTTTCATGTTCAGCAAAGAACATTTTAATACCAAAAAAGTGAACAGGATATAATGTCAGCATAAATGATAGCTCTTTACATTGAATCTAGCTCTATGAAAAAAGCACCTCATCCAAATTTAGGGTGAGGAATGAGCCAAGGAAGGAGGACACTGGTCCATGGACCGGCCTGAGGATTACCAGTTTAGAGGTGACAGTGCCATCTGACGAAGGTCAATGGATCCACACTCCTGCGTGTGTGTTCTTTTTAGTGACTAGCCCACACTCCAGGGAAGTAACTGTGAAGGTCTCCATCCCTGTTACACATGCCCTGTGCGCCATCTTGACTTGGGAGAGCAATATTCATGGAAGCACATCAAATTTACATTCACTTTTCTATTTCCCTCCAATCTCAGACGAAGCACATACTTTTCCTCTGCTCCTCAGATTCTTTGTCAAGGCCGTGTCTACCATAACTCCTGCCCAAAGGGTTGATGTTAAAACTTCAGCATCTACCCCTTCCCTTGGCTCCACTCAGACTCAGACATCCTTCCCCCATGGCTCTTATCCCCTGCTGTTTTGAAAATGTGTGGTCTTTGTGCTGCTCTCTTACTCCCTGGTGCCCCTCTTCCCTTCCTGCCATCTGCTTCTAGCCTCGCTGCTCTGGAAACAATTGAAAAATCAAGAAGTAACTTTCTGAAATCCAGTGGCCTTTCCTTGGTTTGTCCTCAAACTCAATCAGTCTGTAATTTTTAAAATGCTCCCACACTCCTTGAAACTTCTTCCACCTGTCTTTGTGGGTCTGGCCACATTTTACTGTGTCCCTTCTCTCTCGTCTCAGTCTTCTCTCCACTCCCCACACCCCTCTTCTGTAGGAGTTTTGTAATTAACAGGTACAGCCAGCCAGCTTTCCCAAGGCCAGCCAGAACTGTACAAGACAATTCTGACTCGGCTGGCACTTCATTTCATCTTCCCAGGAAATGAGAAGTTGAGACTGCCTCACTCATTCCAGGGGGATGGAGAAAGCATCGGTCTTTGAGTTTGGCTCGGTTTTTCCATTTTTATTCCACAGTCTCTTGTCTAACTCTAGCTTTCTATACTCAACACCAATGACTTCCTGAGAGCCTTCTAGGTGTGATTCTGCTGTGTGCTGCTGAGGACGGAGACGTTAATACAACATGGTCTCTGCCTTCACAGGTGTCCTCAGCTCAAGGAGGGAAACTGGTATTTCAGTTACCTGGGGACAAGGCAGTTTGTAGGAACTTGATGAGAGAGGAGGGGAAGTAGGTTAGAAGAGTGTAAAGGAAGATCCCTGGCAGGAACCCAGAGAAAAATGGCCAGAGGAAAGCGAGTCTGAACTCCTCTGTAACGCTTTGGCTAACATTTGTTTCACTTGTCCTTCTGAATCACCCCGGCATTATCAACAAAGAATAACGCATGATTCTTCTTGTAGTAAAAAGCATTTAACAGGGCTTCACAAAAAATTCTATTGTAAATATTGCGTCCTGCCTCAAAATTATTTTTTTTAAAAGAGCGCTGTTAATTCACTCCAAGCCCACTCAGCAGCTAAAGAATTTAGAGTATTCGGCTAGAGAGCTTTGTAATGAACAAGTAGCTCAATTATTCTAGTTTCATTACACAATGTAGCAGACATTCTTTGGCATGAAGGAATTAAAGCACATTTTCTCTGGCAAAAGGCAACAATATTTGATTTGAAGACATATCCTACACAAGGGGTTCTTGACTAAATGTAGTTCCATTTAAATATAAGGGTTTTTCACATGATTTAACCTCTTATAGTTTCGCCTCAGCTGGTTCATTCAAAGGGAGAGGGGGAGGTTAGCTCAGAGTTGCTAATTTCGTTTAAAATAATTTGGGCAAA
Source organism: Rousettus aegyptiacus (assembly GCF_014176215.1). Taxonomy (NCBI): domain Eukaryota; kingdom Metazoa; phylum Chordata; class Mammalia; order Chiroptera; family Pteropodidae; genus Rousettus; species Rousettus aegyptiacus. The sequence goes on along the minus strand of NW_023416306.1, from coordinate 122,269,751 downwards.
TTCTGAAGTTCACACTATTTTGCACCAAGCATTGAACCTCCTAAGGCTTGTTCATACAATTCAGCAGATAATCTGGGCCCCTTTCCCCATTTTATGCATTGCTCCCCTGCCCCAAGGCGGATCTTTCTATCCAAGACTATCTTGGCCTGTGGAGCATTCAGTCCCAGCACGCCCCTCAATGCCAGGCAGAGAACCAGCGCTCCTGCCTGGTCTTTGGGGACTGGTCTATGACCACTAAAGAGCCCCTGTCAGAGAAAACAGCTTCTCTTGAGAGAGCTGCTCTCCACCCATGCAGCAGGACCCCAGTCCTTCTCCCAATGTCAATGTATAGACAGGCCCTCACTACCCCAAGATGATCCTTTGTGCAATTTAGGGAAAGGTGTCTCATCTGGACGGACACAAGGCTTGGCAAGAAAGCAGGACCTGGATTTTGCTCCAGCCTGACCCCTGCTCCTGCAGCCTGAGGTGAAAGGGGCTTTATCCTTGGCTTTTAACATTGTTCTCTCTGGACATCCCCCCTTCCCAACTGAAAGGCTTAAGAATGGGCAGACGCCAAGGAGCAGGCCACATCTGTAAAAGTTAGATATGATTTGCCAGTTTATAGAAATGCTCAAAGCTTTCAATAGATTTTTAGATCTATAAGGCTCCTTACCAGTCTGAGCCACTCCTGCTGCCACATGGAGTGGAGGGCTGGGGATGATCTTCGAGATCCTAGCATCATGTTACAGATTTACTTATTGGCCAGTGATGGTGGCAAAATTACTACTGGCAGGGAATTGGGGTTGAAAGGGAGGTGTAAACAGTTGTTGCTAAAGTTCGGTCTGTCCATGGCCACTGAATAACCTGGGGATGACTTCTCTGAGCATCACAGGGATTGTGTTGTGATTAAATCTGTGCAACTCGGCTGTTAGATTGCAAAGAAGAGGTCCTATGCCCCCTCCCCACTATTTTTCCAGTTCTCTTTCTTTTACTACCAAATTTCTTGAAAGAAGAGTCTATACTTGCTGTCTCAACAGCCTCTCTGCCCACCATCTGACCAATGCGATTGATGGGAGACCACCAGCACCAGCGTGTTCCTAATTGCTGAAGTAGCTGGCCTTTTCGTGTGTGTGTGTGTGTGTGTGTGTGTGTGTGTGTGTGTGTTTTAACCTATTTGTTAGTGTAAAGTGCTCTAAGCTGATGGCTTCTCTTTCCTGTTTTTACACTGTCCTCCTTGGATTCCAGTTAGATGATCTTCACCTGGTTTTCCTTTAACCCTCTTGGCTTCTTTTCTGCTTCTTCATTAGTCCCTAATCCAAGGGTATGGCTCATGGTTGTAGCCTGAGCTTTCTTCACTGATCTCTATCTTCTGTGTTGGAGATGTGAGGTATCCTGGAGTTTCCATTGTAACAGCAATGTGGCTGACTCCCAGATTTGTATCTTCTGGTCCTGATCTATTTTCAGATCTCCATGGCCACATTTCTAGCTGCTGGCCAGACTGCTGCCTGTCCTGCCAGCCTCTCAACGTGTTCAAACCATCATCTTCCCCTTCTCTCTTGCTTCTCCTTCTGGCTTCTCTAGAGAAACACTCTGCAGTGCAAAGGGCAAGGCACACCTAGGTCAGAATCTTGGTTCTACACTTTCTGTGTAGCCTTTGAAGCAAGGTCTTTTTTTCTTGTGTTCCATGAATGCTATCAGTGCTTGCTCTGCAATTGTTAAATAATAGTCCTCTTGCCCTTTTCTTTTTAGCATGAACATTTCCCCTTTAATATGGGCTTGCCTTATTCCCAGGGGACTCCTGGGAGACTGAGCAGGAACCTCAAGTAAATAAGAACTCTAAGGAGTCAGGAGACTGTGAGCTCGTTGTGGCTGGGACTGGCCAGGAAAGACGGTCAAAAGATGTCTAGTTGTTTAATGTAATAATGTACTTTTCCTTCCCGGTACCTCCCCAAATCTTTGTCGGTTCTTCTGAGCCATTTCCTACGTGGGAGGTCCCCTCCTTCCCACCTTGAGGGGAAGTTATCTGGGTCCATGCAACCAGTCTCTCCACCTTCAGCCCCTGCCCACCCTTCCTACCATCACTGCCAGAAGCAGTGTTCTGATGATCATATGAGGTCCCTGCTTAACAACTTGCAGTGCCCCCACGCCTGGTTCCATAACTTCACTTTAAAGGTTTTTTATAATCTGCTTCAAACCCAGTTTTCTGCCAAACTTAGGCTGGCTCAATCACGAAGCATGCTGGGACCAAAATGACACAAGCTCTGGCAGTGAGGGGTAGGGAAAGAGCCAGTGTCCTGCCTGGCAGCATCCAATCTAGAGCTGAGGGTAATGCTTTTGGGCCCTGGTGATGCTCAAAGTGAAGTGCTGGCTTCCCCGGGACAGCGATGCCCTCAGAGTAAGGAGCATGGCAAGTCCTAGGTAGAAGATCAAAGCCTATGCCCCAGCCAAGTAGTTTTAGAAGTCAAGACAGCACTAGAGGACCAGCACTAGAAATCCAGAGAGTCTAGGGAAATGGAGACAAACTTCCATTCAATGTGTGGGGCCACGTGACAGGGCAGGAGGAAGGGAAGAAGCAGTGCTGCGTTCTTAGGCTTAAGTCACCAAGGTAATTCTCAAGTCTGAAAGTAAAACCTCAGCTGTTTATTTTCTGGCTTCAGGTGAGAATCTTGCGAATAGAGCTTGCTTAATTGGGTTAACACATCTTACTAGCCTTATCTCCTTCCATAGAAGGGGCTGGCTCCTATGAAAGTTCTCTTCATCACCTGGCCAACTGGAATTCTCACAACCAAGATGGAAGACAGACTAGGAGGGAACATGTTTGGTCATAAATCTCCATCTTAGGTATTAAGCAGGCTATTTAGCCAGTGCATAGAAAACCTTTTTTTCAACTCTTCTAGTGATTTAGGAATAATAAGGGACCCGTATTATTTGGCCAAAAGCCTTTCTTTTTTCACTTTAAGGAATTGAAACTCTTTCCAGTTCAGAAACGTTAATTGAACAGTCCACGGTGTACTGATGGCTTAGCTGCCCACCACTGTCCTGGCCCCCTGACTACTACTAGCAGCTTCTATCCATCCTATGGATCCCACTGTGGATTTATTTATTTATTTTTATTATTAATAGCTAACATTTACTGAGTGCTTACTATGTGCCAGGCACTGTGCAAAGGGAACTGCATTGCTTCATTCCCAGGTGATTCCTGGGAAAATGAATAGGAATGCAAAGTAAACAGAAACTCTAAAGAATTAGGGGAATGTGGGCTTATGCAGACTGGGACCAGTCAAGGAAGATGGCTTTAAGATGGTTTTGCAACTTAATCTCAGTTTCATAGCTGCTGTCTGCCCTTAGCTCACTCAGTGGTGGGGCAGAAGCATAGTGGAATAGTCAGGGTTTGGGGGGCTGTTCATGCTTGACCCTCATCAGCCTCTACTGGCTCTGGTAGCATAAGTGTTGTGTAGGATTTTGGGGCATCGAAGAGAGCCTCTACCCCAGCTCCTCCAGCTCCCTGGGGGTAATGCTAAAATTCCTTCAATAGGGCAAATTTTCATTCCTAGATTGAGTGCAAAGAAGGCTTAGAATCCAAAAAGCCCTAAAGAAGTAACAGAAGGGGTCGTCTCCCATTTACAAGAAGAGGTGAATGACTCAGAAAAGTTTTCTGGTAAGGGCTGGGGGGAAGACACCTGCGGACCCTGGCTGTCTGAAGGAGAGTGGGGAGGACAAGAGGGTAAGCACAGTGGACAGCTGAGGGCTCTGCGGGCAAACCTCTGATCAAGGCATTGCAGAAGACCCCAAAGCACTCACCCAGCTAGCGGTAGGAGGGTGGTCTGCAGCCTCACATGGCAAGGGGCCAAGAGTGATGACAGGCAGAGCCAAATTCACATTCATGTTGATGAGATTATGACTCTTGGAATGCGAAGCCTGGGGAAGGAGTCAGGTACAAGGGCACGCAGGGATAGCTGCTGTATTCCTGGAACCGTCTCAGGAATTGCACAGGCAGTGGCCTGGTCACCTACTCATCCAGGAGACCCCTTTGCCCAAACTCATGACTTGAGAAAGAATTTGTTTAAAATGTTTTTGGAAATGTGTATAAAGTCTAACAAAGCATTTGAAATATAAAGATGCATGTATTTAGAAAAGCACAGAGTGAATTACCTTCATTGAAAAAGATAAAATAAAATGCTATGGAAAGTGGGACTATTTCAGGTAATTCAGCATGTCTGATTGTTAGAGACCTGTATCCCCAACACCCTCCTGTCATGAAGACTGTAACTAGCTGAAAACCCTAGTTCTGTAGCAATGAACTCAGAACAATGACTCCCTGCTTAATTCACCTTCCATTTCTCTTGACAGTGCAAGAAAAAATCTGGAATACAAGTGTGTGTGTGTGTGTGTGTGTGTGCGCGCGCGTGCGCAAGCACACACGCGCACACATAATGCCCGTTGGGGCAGGAGGAGGGTCTGTCGCCACTGCACTGCTGATCACTTTGTCATGCTGAAGGTTGGCAAGAAAGGCAGGGAGATGGGGGATCCTCTCATCAACAGTGAACCAGGATGCTAAGTAGAGAACGTGCTGGGAGGGCAAAGGGCACAGCAAACCCCTGTCTTGATTTAAACAAACGGCAAGTACCAGGGGTTCAGGAAATGGAGGTAGCATGCTATGAGAGGGGCGAAGCAGAGGCTAGACCTAGGGCAGAGAAGTAGCCATCATCGCTGAGAACAGTCTGAGTTTATCAGGGAATGTGCTAATAGGCCAGGGTTTTAGAGCAGAACTTCTGTTTCTAGGAAAGAATAAGGGTGGGGCGGGTGGGGGTGGCGGCGGAGTGAGGGCAGGGAGAACGGAACAAGGGGATAGTGCCCGCTGCCTCTGCAGTGGGCCAGCAACATGCCCCAGGGTGAAGGGGTGGGGCTGGGGTGCTTACTAGACAGCTCACTCGGAACGAGGAAAGGAGATCTGATGAGCCTGGGTACCCAGTGGTGAAGCCTTGGGTGTGAGAGTCCAGGTTTCAACAGGGAATCCGAAAGTGCATGGTGGAGAGTCTGTGACCTGAGTGGCAAATGTGCAACACTAGCCTTAGCTCTGAAGCACCAAAGCCCAAATTAGATGGCTGGGGCGGGTGGGTAGGGAATTGGTACTACACTTTGAGTAATGGGTAACGGCAGTGGCTGTTTAAATAATTCCTGCCTCAATAATTGATTGGTCTGGGAATGTGGCAGAATTGAGAGCTCAGATAACAGCTGTTAGGGGAATGCCAGGGAAAGCGGAGGCTGGGGACATGAAGCAAAGGGTAAACAGTTTCATTTATTTGAAAACTACCACATAGCTATTGAGTGCTATAGGCATTGATAGCCCAGGGACAGGAAGTTGAGTAAGACATGGTCCTTACTCTTGAGAGGTTCATACATTTTTAGGGACAAGAGGCTGGGGGAAAATAGACTCCAGTGCCGTAAGATGGTTTGTCATATTCATGGCACTTTTAAGTGATACGAAAGTAGCTTTCTATTACTTACATTTTATAATACTCTTTAGCTTCTGTGTATCAAATTTAGTCATCCATGGACTATTTTGCTGAGGTATTGAACTTTTTAACACTCCACCTTCAATTCACGGCCCATGTCCAAGATACACACAGGCGTTCCTGTTAGTTGCCAATAAAATCAGCTGGCGACTTGGACCTGTTTGGGTCAGATGTCAAGAAGGTGGAGTTTCTGTTTCCTTAAATAGTTTTTAGCCCTGAATCACTGAAGAGAATCAGGAGTCAGTTTAATAATTACTTTGGGGATTTTAACTGAACAACTGGAGGAGGAGAGGGCCTTGTGAGGGCAGGGTGAGGGCCTAGCCCGAGTGGAGTTAGGGCAAAAGTGTTTGGACCCAGGAGAGGGGGAGGGAGGGGCCTGAGGATCCTGCATAGGAACAGGCACCTTCTGCAGAGCCATGGTACCAATGCCTGAGCAGTAGCTACCTGAGAACCCCAGGAGGCTCACAGCATCCTCAAGGAAGCAGCACTGGAAGAAACCCCAAGTTCAAGTGGGCTCAGTTTCTTGGTAGTTTCAAAACAGACCTTCCCTAATTTGCCAGAGAACATAGCACACCAAGTTTCACAGCTTTAGCCGTGCCTCTTGGAAACAACCACTCTATCCCCATGGCAACTGTTAGCCTCCTTCTCCCTTTTTTCTTTCCTTAATGGATATATTTTTCATTATTTGGATTGGGAAGGACAGAATAGGCAAAGAAGGAAAAACTGATAAGGTCTAATTTTTGTTTGGAGTGGGTGTCATTTGGATGAGTAATGTGTGGGAGGAACACGTGGTGGCCCCGCTCTGGTCAACCCTGCCCTCTATTAATGCCACCCTGTGGATGGAGATGGGTAGGATCACTCGAGAGCTTTTTCTCCTGGGATCGTCCTCAGCAAGACGGGAATAGTACCTCCTGTCCTTTCTGGAGGTCTCCTGGAGATGCATTCTAAGGCCAAAATGTCACAGGTGTAAGGTGTCAACTTTTTGCTTGTATGTAAGCCAGTGTATCTCCAGTGCACAGATCCTGCCTTTTATTTCTTTCTGGGTGATTCTCACCAGCCTTACACTGATTTCCTGCTCTGTGGTTACAAATCGATAGATCTTTTGCAGAGTGAAGAGTCGGGAAACCCTGAATGGGGAGGAGGTGTTAGTGTCTGGATCATATGCAACAGGAGAAACTTTGCTTTTTTTTGAGGAAGATTCCCTCTGAGCTCTTGAAGTCCTAGGAAAACAGGAAAACATTGTTCTTCTTGAGGAGGATTCCCTTTAAGCTCTCCAAGTCCTCGTGCCCACATACAGTGAGCTTTGGACATGCCTGGTGGTCAGGGCACCACCCTTGGCTTCGAAATGCGATGTATGGAGTGAAATGAGAAGTGGTTTGTACCCTGATGGTTGAAGATTGTGGTTCAGACAGGAATCAATTATAGAGGCTGGGAAACCCCAATCAAAAATGTGCCTGAAGACAGACCTGTTTAGTTTAGCATTTCTTGGCCTTTATCAGCCCACCTCATTTAGAGATGTGTGTCTGTTCCTGGCCTGAGCGGTGGCATACCCATGGGGTCGGAAGGAGCTTACCTGCAGATGAGAGGTGGCTGGGTGAGACAGGGAGAGATGGACTCGGATGGGTCAGAAAAGAGAGAAGAATGGAGATATGTTCGATTTATGAGAATTTTGCCTCAGTTTAATTGTACTTTGCTAAAACTACATTGTCGGCTTATAATTGTGTTACAATTAGTAATTATGCCAAATTTTTTTTCTCTTGATTATTAGAAGATTCCAGGATTAGTAAATTACTGTGTGGCTGGCTATTAATGTGTGCACCTTGTGGAGCCATTTCACTCTGTCAGTTCAAGAGCACCCTTGGCTTCTGTTTACTTCTGATGCAGGGTGGAAACATTTCCCTGAGTTACGGGGGCAGGGGCAACCAAGCCCTGCACCAAGAAAAGAAGAGGGTCCTTTAGCAGAGGGCGTAGAAAGAATTCAACACACACACACACCAAAGTTAGAGTCAAAAAGAAAGTCTATGAGAAAAGGGGTAACTCTCTACAGACAGAGTGTGGTCTCCTCTCAGAGGCAGAGAGTGAGAGGAACAGTGAGAGGGACCCTCAATGTTTGGGAAATTCAGTTTATATATTATTCTTTAGTTCCGTGAGTTATAGTTTAAAAGACTTTGTGAATCCATTTCCTTTGATATGGATAGACAGTGAGGAAGGGGAAGAGTAAATAGCTGTGAAAAGATGACTATGTAGAGTGGAAGGCCTACTGACAATTCTCAGCCTTTAATCCATAGGTGCCCCATGGTTCCAGCCATAGGAATGACCGTTGGTTCTGGCTTCCTCTTCGCAGGTGTGGGGAATGGGTTGTTAGCAATCCCAGTAGAAATCTTCCTTTGTTCTGCAGGTATTCTCCTGGCCTGGCTGCAGGGCTGCTGATGAGCATTTTTCAGTCTCTGAATGGAACTTGATTGACATTTTAACTCTCTCCTCCCCGCAGTACTTCCACCTTTCCGCCACCACATCATATGCTTGTTCCCCACCTCTCTCCCCAGTCTCTTCTTACTCGGCGAACTACTTAGCAGATGGGTATAATTAATACCTGAAAGTTGTCAAAGGCAGTGACTAGAGGAGGGTTCACAGTGACCAGCTGTGAAGAGGGTTAACCAGAGCCAGATGATTTGAGATGAACATCATAGTTCTTTCTCCAAGAAAAGCGGTGAAATTGGACTGTGTGGTGGAGCTTCCTGGGCTGCGCTCTTCTGTTATGTTAATTATTGCACAGACTGCAGTGGAAGAGCTCCCTGCCTCGAATGTCTGGTAACTAAGAAGTTGAGTTAGACACCTGTGCTTGCTCTGGAGGCCAGAGGTGGTTGGTGGACTGTCATAATTCAATTCTCAGTGTGTCTTCTATATGTAAGCCTGAGGCACCTCGAAGGTTTTCCTGGAAGGGGGTTGCTGCATGTAGCTCCCCCGAAGGCAGGCTGGCTGCGAGTGTTGGCATGACCAGAATACTGGGAAACTTGGTGTGGATGGAAACCATATTTTCCGTGGCAGGAATGGCAAGAAGAAGGCAGGGAGACACAGGGGTGTTTTAGCAGGAGAGGAAGGGCAGAGAGTTGTTATAGGTAAATTTTCATGCAGAGTTGGATCAGGCCCATTGATTGGTCACGGGTGCAAGGGTAAGTCTTTCCTGAGCATCCAAGTGACACACTGTGCCTGGCCTTGCGATTTAGGTAATTATGGAGACCTGGTAACTATTAATGTAGCTGTACATGTGGACAGCTGTGTACCCCACAAGGCTGGGATACAATCTGGATGGAGAGCAAGGTGTCGAGAGGAATTTTTGCTGAGTAGTGCTGTGATGAGGTGCTAAAAGGGGAGGACCAAATGTGATGTCTTAAAGCCTTCATCCCTGCAAGGAGGAGGTGAGGCCAGGAGGGTGGTGTGCGATCAAGGAAGCCAACCGTATGTAACCATGTATCTGGAGGTCTGCTTTCCATTGAGTCAGGCTTCCTTGTCTCAGGTCTTCACTCGCCAGAAGTCCCTATGGACTTCGACAATTTTTTGAGTCCAGAGACCCAACCAGCACAAGGACAAACTTGGGTGCAGTACTTCTGGCCAGGACGAACAGCCCTTCCCTAGGAGAGCAGACTCTCTGCCCTTTCACCTCACGCCTCTCAAAGGTGCCTATTCGAGGGAGTTGTGTTTTGCTGCCCTCTGCTGCTCAAACCGTACTCTTTAATAGTAGCCTCGGGGCTGGATGGCTGGAGGTGGCTTCCAGGGCAGGCCCTTCTCTGCTGCCCCCTAGTGCTCTGACTTCTAAGAGTAGCTTTCTGCCCAGCATATGGCATCTGGCGAGGTAAAATCTCTTGGCAAAACTACCTTGTTTGATACCGGTCAAGCTTCTTCTAGCTGTTCCAGGCTGCATGTAGAGATCCTTCTGGAGAGGACTCCAAACACTTGAAGCAGACACTATTCTTACCTAGCAGGTCATACTTTTTCTACAGGTTATCTGGCCTCTTCTGGGAGCAGTTGCCTGGAGAAATAGGAACAGAGTTGCGGGGCGGGCCACGAAACTGGAACCTCCCAAGATCGAAGTGGGTCCTTCCTACTTCCTAGCTAAAGGGGAGGCTGTGTCAGCTTTGCTAGAACTGGTGCCTTGGGTTTACAGCCGGGAGAGGCAAGTCCTAGGGGAATTCCTGGCAGTTGGGCAATAGATGGTATCAGGATCTTTGGCTGCTCAGTTGGAAGTAGCATTAGGGGACACTAATTCTCCGCCCCCCCCACCCCTCGCCCCAAAAAAGACATCTGCCTCCGGAGGGTGCTTCAGGACTTGTTATCTCTCAGTTTACCATCTCCTGATCTGTAGGCAGGAGTGCACAGTTCTAGGATCTCAGCTATGTCCTCATTCTTGAGATTGGGAGATGGAGCTTGCATGGGCTGGCAGCTTCCCAGCAGTGGTGGGGTCAGGGCGTGAGGATTCTGTGGTCCAAGTACTTGTGGACAAGCGGTCTGCCACACTGCAGAGCCACAAATGACACTGGACTGCACTTCTTGGTGTAAACAATTACATCTATGCCAAAAAATTTTTTTTTTTTCTTTCAAAGCTTTAATTTGGCAGAGCCTTCTTAGACCCAAACCTATTGCCTTCGGCCACATAGTGCTGGCCTCTGAACAAGTCCCTTTTAGACCATTGCATCTCCCTAGCTCCACCCAGACAGGTTAAAGCCTGGAGCCTACCAAGGACTCATATCCAGAATGGTGCCTGAGTCACCTCCTGATTGGCAAGAGCTGGCCAAGGGCATGTGTGAGGCCTCATGTCCCAGAGGCAGAAGCTAAGAATCCAAAGCAAATGGCCACAAGGCAGGGAGGAAAGAGCCAAGGCCTAGACAAAGGGGTAGAGAGATTAGGATGCAGGGATAAGAAGAAGGGCAGGCTTTTATTTTTAGATTAAGGTCCCAAACACAAATGTCTGCAGAGCACTGTTTCTTTGGAGTTCAGAGGCACACAAGGTCGTGTTCTACCTGGAGGGAACCAAGGCCAAGTAATAGTTCAATCCCCTCAAGCCCATCTCTCTGCTCTTTTTCTCCTTTGATTTAGGATTTAACAAAAACCATTTGAAATTTTCTAAGTGCCAAAGCCCTTTAGGCAAAGTACTTGGAATTGGGGAAAGAAAAGTACAAGGTGGTTTTTGCCTAGGGTAACATACAGTTGAGTTTATGACCTTCCCCCCTTAGCCTCCTCTCCCTCTCTCTCATTCCTTCAGCAAGCATTTTTTTTCCCCTAGGTATTATGTATTCAGAAATTTTTCTTTCTCTTGTCTTTTGCTACCCTTAATTCCTGTATCCCAGATCCCTCCCATCTCTCTCTCTCTCTTTCTCTCAAAAAAAAAAAAAAAAAAAAAAAAGCAACAGAGAAATCCGGGGGATTAGAAAGAAAGAGCCTTTAAGAGAAGAGGTCATACCAGGGTTTATTCTATGACACTCAAACACTAGGCATCTGCTTCACTTGTAGCTTGGGTTGAGGAAAATTGTTTCATTTCTTCTTGTAATGATTTTTGCTTAGTGTTAGTCCCATCCCATTTGCCTACACCATAATACACACACACACACACACACACACACACACACACGTATACATACATATATATATAAAGTATACAATGTGTACATATATTTTGTTGCTATATATCTCTAAATAAATTCAAATGAGTTGCAGGTCTTTCATCTACTTTGTAAATAAATGGTGGAATGATGCTAATCTGACAGAGACCTGAGCTAAAGAGTGAGTGAAAACCTGACCTCTTAATCCTCCTACCTGACACTTCCGCCCTAGCCTTCAGCCCTCACTCTACCTCCTCCTTTCTGTACAGTGTGTTTTTCACAAGACTGTCCATCAAGACGAAGGCATGAAGTCCTTGATAATGGCCGGAACTTAGAAGGCTAGTAAAGAAAAAAGACTCTGAGATCCTAGATACTCTTCTCTTGAATTTTAACTCCAAGTCTTTGATCCCTTATTTGCTTGCTTGCTTCTCATCTAAGATGGGACCAAGGATACATGTGTAGAGGGAGGGAGTTGTGTTATCAAGTTACACAGCAAAGGGTTGTGTTTAACTTTATTTAGCTCTCAAACATCTCCCATCCTATATGATAAGAAGCTTGGAATGCCACCGTTCATTTGAATCTTAAAGAAATTTAAAAGTCTTTCATTTAAAAATAAATTCCTAAAATACAAATGTTGCTGGGAGGGGTTATGCTTAGGTGACAGTTAATTTGCGGGGAGAAAGTCTCAGTGGAGTAAGGAACCCTAAAGCCAAACTATACCTATTAACCAACTGTATTTATTTTGGTCTCCTGGTCAATACTATATCTGAGAACAGGGAGAACCTAGAAGGCAGATTTGTATGCACCCTACCCCTCCCTCCAGCACATACCCACTTAGAGCTGAAGAGTGACAATTGTTCTCACATGGAAATATCTGGCCAAAGGCTAAGATCGCTTCAGGTTTCCAACTTACATTTTACTAAGTATTGCACTTTTCTCTTAATTTAATTTTCTTTTGGAAAAGACTAAAGTAGCTCCACAATTTTCTCATGTCTTTATACTCTCAACTGCACACAAGTTGGCCTGGGACAGGAAGATGTGTGTAACATACATAAATCTGTATTTCCAGCATATGCCTAGGGTCCCCTCAGTTGGCCAAAATTTCAGAGACCAAGTTTCAGAGCCTTGTGACCATGTAACTCCCTCACAGGGAATCTGAGGCATTACTCTGTCCATGGGAGCGTATGCACAGATCTTTTCTCCTCCTCATAGTCAGTTTTCTATTTCTGATTAATAATTGGCTGCTCTTGGTACGTTACGATCTATTACAAAAGACAAACATTCAGAGGGCGAGCTGAAATGACAAAATTTTGTTATAATTTATGTTGGCCCCTGACATATATATTTTTTTAAATGATTTGGTCTCTAAGCAACTGATCTCTTAGCAACAAGAAGCACCTTTATAAAAGATTGCACACGAAGAGTGATTGCCAGAAAAGCCACCCGATATTAAAGCAGCCGCGCATCATTAGAAACACTCACCATCTTCAAAAAGTAGAAGTTACCAGCAGATTCAGGTAACCTTGATATTTGCACATTTTCCTGAAAAAAAAAAAAAAAAAAAACTCATGCAACTATTGAAGAGAACAAAATTCTTTGAAATGTGTTCATTTTTGAGGTCTTATTAGTTAATCTTGGCTAACTTTTAATAGAATATATTCTATTAAATAACTGCTTCTTGATTTTTAAAAAATAACTTGGACATGAATTTTGTGATCAGAAAATAGTTCAAAGTATTTCATTGACATGAGAGGGTGGAAGAGGGAAACAATCTATCCTTTTCAGAGTTTCTTTCTGTAGGTTTTCATTTGAAAGGAAAAATTCCACATTGTGGTCAAATAAGAGCATGCAGAATATCATCCTGAGTTGGTATACACTACGAGGGGAGTTAGTGTATTTTTTTCCTAATGTCTTTTTAAATTGCTAAAATATTTAAAGAGTAGTAAAATTATTTTACTTCCAAACTTCAGCTTTTTAATCCAGTATCAGTTCTAGTAGCAAGTGATGTTTTTTTTTTCTTGAAAATATGCAAAGACTGGTTTTTCTTTTCTCTCTTTCATAGCACAAAAAAAAAGGAAGCATTTTCTATTTGTTTTCATTGCTGTAAGAAAAGATTCATTCCAAAATTAAAAATAGGAGAAATTCCAGCCATCTGTACTTTGTTTGCTTTTTTCAGGTAGTCAAGAATTGAAGACATAAATGTCTTTTCTAGAAAATTGGAGTTGGAGATGAGGAACAATTGTTTTTTATCTGTACCCTTTCAATTAAGACTATAATTATAAACCTACTTGGGGTACTTGAAAGTGAATTAAAAGGAGATGTTTTGTGAAAGAAAAATAAAAATCTCCCCTATTGAGCTTGGGAACATTACATAGAGATATCACAAATCTAAGCAAATAGACTTTTAGAGAATTGCTGTTTCAATAAAGACAAGTTGGGATGGTGATACATTTATTTTTTTTTTTAATCGGATGGTATGTGCCACTTACCTTTAAATTGAACTAATTGTTGACATCTTGGAATTAGAAAATGGGATACTTTGTCTCTATACAGAGCATGGCAGTGGGGTCAGGGCACTCAAAATTAGGACAATCTCAGAGAATTTGAGACTTAACAGTTGTTCTGCTAAGAAAGGATTCCTTACCAACACAATATGATTACAATTTGATTTAAAAACAAAAAGCTGCTTATGACTTGTATTTCTGTTAACGTTACAAACTTGAGACAGAAAGAATTCCTTTTTGTGATTGCTTTGCTCAGACGTTAGCAACTTGGGTATTTTAAGTGAATGGCAGAAACTTTTTTTTTTTTAAACCAATGTACCATGAAAGCACATGGAAATGTACAGCTTTGTCATTTAGAACTAAAGATTTTTGTGCTTGTATTGCAGTGTAGTCATTATTGTAGCAACATGTTTGTGGCTGTAAGTTAAGGAACATGGATAAGTAACTTTAAAATATAACTTGCGTTGGCTGTGTCTGGATGTGTTTCCGGTTTTAAGTGTGCCATAGTCTCTTAAATATGAAAAGGAATAAAAATAAGTAAAGATATGGTAACATTTATACCGCAAGTGGCAGCTAAATTTTTGCAGTGGTTCTTCAAGATTTTTCAAATCCAGTTGCTATGTCTTTCAGGTTCTTGTCTTGAAAGTTTTGTCTATGCATAAGGAAACAAAGGGAGCCAATGGCACTGTAGAGCTTGTCATTTTGGCTCTCTTAATGAGCCATCTGACAAAAATGGAAAACAACTGAAAGATCTGAGATACACAATGAAGTACTCTAAATACACTAGCTCTTATAAACTAAGCGGACTCATTCTGCTGTGTGAGTACTAGTTACTTCTGAGATACACACATATATGCACACGTGGTCTCAATATAAATCAGAAACCAGGAAATCAAAATGAGCCTCTCCATTAGTGAAGGTTTCCTAAGAATATGGATAGTTTTAATTTCATGAGAGTCTCCAATCAAAATCCTTATTTTGTGTCTAAAAATCCTTAACAAAACTTGATGGCTTTTTTCCTTCAAACCTTATACTGAGGTCGGGTTGGTGGGGGCAAAGGTACGTGTAGGGGGAGGGAAACAGCAAGCAGACCCACTTCTAAACAGCTCTGCTGTGTGGGAGGTCCGTGCTGCAAATGGATCTGTTTATTCTGGACACCTTATTACCTGAATCGAAATGATCAAGCAGGAACTTGATCGATTACTATTTTTGACAAATTTTAAACCCTTGTCCCTTGGATGAGTCATCCTTTGGATGATTTGGTCTTTTTCTGGTGAGAGGGATACAAGAAAAAAAAAAAACCCTTAGAGTGCCGCTACAGGCTAGGCACTTTACAATGTGCAGTTCTGCTTAATCCTCACAACAGCTGTGCAAAGGTATCAGCATCTCCATTTTACACGTGTGGAAAGCAGGTTCGGCAGTTTGTCAAGATGTTATCTAAACAGTGAATGGCAAAGTTGGGGTGTAAACTCAGGGCCAGTCTGACTCCCCAGCCTATGCACTTTCTTTGGGCCACAGTGGCACAAGCAACTATTTTGAACTGACATTCAAATAGCCTCTCTGGTCTCAAAAGCCCTGATTCAGGCATCTTCTCACAGAAGAGTCTCCTTAACCTTCGACTCTGTTGGCTAGGGTGACTCAGATCTGTATTTTCAATGGCTACCACAGGCTATAAACTGGAAGCAGGCACTTGGCTGGGCTGTGGCAGCAGGGGCCACTGGGCATGTTGCCATTCCTTGCCATGATGCACAACCCAAATGAAGTGTAGGGTAAGATGCTTTGAGGTACCCTTTCTGTGAGAATAGAGCCCGAGACAGGGCTCCCAGGCGGCAATCTCAGACCACAATAGTTAGGACTATATGGGGTAGAGAAGAAGCCAAACCAAGATCCAGAATGGGTCAAGTGGCATGCTACCATGTTAAGGTGGCTGAGAAGAGAACCCAGGTGTGACTAGGGTGGGGGCATGGTGCGATGATGCTACAGAAAGCAAAGCTTTCTTCTGAGGGCATCCCTTCAAAATCGTAGGACTGCAGTGCCCTGTCCCCTCTGGTTCTAAAACCTCTGGCTTATGTTTTGCCCCTCTTCAAGTATCCCTGACAAAGGGATCATTCTTAGAGAGTTAATTCAGAAAACTTTCCTGAAATAGTATTTAGGTAGAATATTTGTAGAGGAATGAGGGCCAGGGCAGCCATGACTTGCCCTGGAACAAAGCACTCCGCACATCCCCATTTCTTTTGATCCTTACATCAATCAGCTCAGAGACCTGAAGTATCCTGCCCAAAGCCAGACAATTCACGTGGATGGGATTTGGACTCAGGTTTTTTGACTGGAAACCCTGCGGCTCTTCCCTACGACTGGAAAATATTATTTTATATATACACAAATAGGCACCTACAGATTCTAAAGTGTGATACGGATACAGAAAGGTTTGGAACCGGAGGTGACCTACCTTGAACTTGGCATGACCATCAAGTGAATGTCAGGGGCAGCTCTTCACCTGCTACACTTGAGTCTATCCCTGGAGGAGGGCTTACACTCTGTGGAGGGATTACACTCTAATGAATTTAAGAGGCAACCTCCCATTTTTTTTCCAATCCCTCTCTGCTGGGGTATGAGTAATCCCTTTGACTTTGTCAGAGGGCTGGCAGTCAGCGTAGGAAGCCTGAAAAGAATGCACAGAAATAGGTTTATTAAAGATAACAAAAAATTATCTCTGTACAAAAGTATCCAAGTAATATACATGCCTCTACTTCCCTAGGGTTCTTGTCTCCAATCAGACATGCCCATCCTCTTTGATTTCCTGTCTGGTGTGTGGTGCTGTGACATAGATGGTTGGTGCACGGTCACCACATAATTACCACGGGCAGCACAGGCCAAATGCCCCTCTATACAATACATGGAAATTCTTCTTTCATCTGGCATCCCTGGATAGAAGACGGGAGCCACTTAACTCGTTTCTTTAAAAGTATATCATTCCTAACTTGAGAGCTGGCTAAGAAAGTAAGTGCTTAGACTTCTCATTTTGGAGGTGAGGGAAGTGGCTTGATTTGCCCAAGGTCTATGCAGCTAGTCATAGCGAGGGAGTAGAGTTCAGTTCTCTTGACCCCCAGTCCAGTGCTCTTTCCTCTGTATCATTAAAAAAATAAAAGTTAATCCCAAGAGAGTGAAAGTACAAATTATCACCCTCATTTTACAGATAGAAAAACTGAGGTCGTAGTTCAGTTTAGGGACAACTACCACTTCAAAAGTGTGAAAATTACTAAATCTAGTAAAAGTTATTTAGTAGCTTCTCATGGTTAACAGTTCTCATTATCTCTGCTGATTACGAATATGCAATTCATTGTTACAGTGAACACACTGGATGTCCAAAGACTATTTAGCTCGCTGATTATATTATTTCTCCCCTGTATGGAAGTAAGAAAGGGGAAGGAAAAATGGTCTCTACTATTATGAAGCCTAATGTTCAAACAAATTATACATTTATGGAATCTCTTTAAAAAGATAAATCAGTGAATATCGACATGTCAGAACTGCCACAGCCAAACAGAGGGTGCTGTGTAAGCAGTAGTCCTTACGGATTTTCCTCCTGTTGGACCAAGAATTTTTTAACAGATTTTTATGACTCCCACACTTGAATTTGGCACTCCCTAGAAGCAGTTCCAGCAAAAATACCTGCTGCGTAGTAGCAATTATGGGAATTGTATAATGCTGATGACAATTCTAAAAACTTAATGGGAAAGGATGAACTAACATGGATTGAACTCTCTGTGCCAAGTTCTGTGCCAGGACTTTTACATAGGTTTTCTTATTTAATGTTCATAACCTAGGATGTCAATATTCCTAGCCCTATTTTCCTGATGAGGAGGCTGAAACTCTTCTGCATTTAAGAAACTTACTGAAGAGGACAACACCATAAAGTGGTGTCTATTTATTCAACATATATTTATTGTATGTTAATGATGTACTTGGCACCGGACTAAATGCGGGTGATATGAAGTTAAATAAGACGTGGTCCTTGTCTTGAAGAAGCTCATAGCTTAATGATGTTTATTATCAGTTAATGTGGGAACTCCTACTCTTCAGAGCTAGCTTGATAGCAAGTAAGATGTTTACCAAGTAAATTCTAAAAGGTTTACTCTGGAACACACATCTTGAAAGTTGGAAAGGGTTAGAGTAAAAAAAAAAAAAAAATGCTAGGATAGGAAGATTTAGGGTTAGGGTTTACAATGAGGGGGAAAATTGAGGAGTGACAGAAAGTTAGCATTCATGACATATAGAAGAAAATGGGCAAAAGCATGGAGGGGAAGATGATTAGGTCACACGAAAAGGCCAGAAAACCTTGGTTCCTCTGTTGGCTTTAGGAGTTCCGTATTGAAAAATAATATGAACAATGAACTAAGTGATACAGGACACTGGTAGAAAACCCTGAAGATTAGACAAAGGCATTTGGATTTAGTGAACAGAAAAATAGGGAGCCAGTATGAGATCTGTTGATGCAGGATCCTGGTTTTTGAATATTGTGAACAGCTGTGACAAAAAGTGCCAGAGGAGCAGATATTTGTACAGGCGTCATAGTCTGTGACAGCAAAGGATACTACAGACAGGAAGGACAGTCTTTCGAAGCTCCTGAACTAAACAAAAATGAACTGATGTGGCCCTGACCGGGACAATGGCTGCGGAAGGTACAGCCGAAACCAAGACAAGCGCAGAGCAAACAACGGGCTAGGCTTAGCGATTAGGTGGAAGAAAGGAAGGAAGGAGAAAAACAAAAAGGATGATGGTATCTCTGGAAGTGAGAGAATTTAGGAATTAGTTACCTCTTTAGGTAGAATTACGATGAGCTTGTTTTTCAACAAGGTTTAGATATTGTAAATGTGCCCATCCAAGTGGGAACATTCCTTGCAAATGTTAAGTATGTTCCTCAAAGTACAAATCAAGAAATATTGATATAAGAAAGGATTTGTGCTCTTCTGAGGGCAAAGGCAGATTGCAAGAGGGGAGTCTGGGAAACAGCATTTAGATGCTAAACTATTAGAATTTCCAAGCTATTTTAAAGGTTTTATGGGGACAGTATGGATATCCTGGAAAACCCAGGAAGCTGGGAGGACTGATGGCAGGGGTCTTGCTCCTACAAGTGTTTGAAAGATTATCTCTAAGAATAAGTGTGGAGAGGAACAAAAGTGTTTGAAAGAGTATCTCCAAGAATGAGTGTGGGACAAAACAGAAGATCTCAGTCAGCAGACTGGGTGACCCTGGGTGATTAACGAGAAGAGGTAGAAATCAGCACAGAAGACAGATAAAAGGTGACTGGAGAATTTAGAAGACAACCAGATGCAAACTGAGTCATGCAGTTCCAAGATGTTCTCTGCTAAGGCAACAGAGAAGTAAAAAAATGCTTAGACTTCCAAACTGATGGGTGAGAGAAAGGTCACTGGTATTCTCAAAAAGCCATGTGGGTGGAACAGGAAGCTGGGAACCCAGACTGGGTGGTAGGCCCTGTGGGGGTGGAACACGAGACTAGAGCTCAGCCAGGCCTCCTGACCTCCATGGGCTGAATGAGTGCAAGGTCAGCCCATCTGGAGACTTAACCCTCTGCAGAGACCTATTCTGAAATCAGCTGTGTCTGCCTGGGTCAACCTGGGGATAGCCAGGCTGAGGCAAGAGGAAGGAGCATGATGGATTTTAACCCTGCCTCAAAAGGAAGCCGACTATGAGACCACATTGAGAAGATTTAATCTCTCTTCATCTTTAAAATGGAACTGCTTCTATTTACATCACAAGGTGGTTTTTTTTTTTTTCTTTTAAGGACCGAAATGGGATAAAATGCCTCTAAAATAAAGCTGAGATGCTCAGTAAATTCCAACTCCTCTAGAGCAGTGGCTTGTTTAGCTGTGCTATTTGGGAGTCTTGGAGTTCTTCAATAAATTCCGGAAGTTGTTTTTGATGTTGTGGGGGTCAAGGGGAGGGTCTGAGGAGGCAGAAGATGATAGGAGAAGCTCCATCTACCCGCACCCCAGTCTTACCAGAGCCCCAGGATCCCATGGAAGATTGTGTTTAAAAGGGTGAGGGAAGCAGAGAGAAAACTACTGGGACAAGCAATAAATTTATCAAGGTTTCATGACAGAAATTTAATTCAGGATACAAAAATTCAATTGTATTCTTATATACTAGTAGCAGTCAAATAGAAAATAAAAATTTTAAAACAATTCCAGTATGGCAGAACTAAAAAACATAAAGGATTTAGGAATAAATCCGACAAAAGATGTCTAAGACCTCTACACTGAAAAGTACAAAACGTGGCTGAGAGAAATTAAAGGTGACCTAGTAAATGGCAAGGTATATTTGTGATACAAAATTCAATATTATTAAGGTAGCACATCTGCCCCCACTTTTTTCTCTAGAGTTAGTGACCTTCCAAATAAAATTCCAGCAGGCATTGTTTTTGTAGAATTTCACAATGGCTATCTCTAAAATTTAAACTGAAATGCAAAAGACCTAGAATAACCAAAATATGTTAGTTGGGGATCTTTGAAAAGCAAGCAGCAAGACTAGAGATGCAAGAGATTTTTAGGAGGAAAAGACTGAGGAGGGTAAGAGGGAATGAAGCAGGAGTAAGCAAGGATGCTGTCAGACCCCAGTGCAGGTCTGACACTTGTGAAAGGAGAGAGGGAAGGAAGAATTGTGTGGAAAGGGCATCAGGCCACAGTGTAGTTCCGAGTTGTGGCCAGGAATAGGAAGTCCCCAAAATAATGGAATGGGTTTCCACTAATACTGTCACCATACTTGGTCATTGGTTAGGAACTACCCAGAGAAGCATGGCCTTTCTGTGAACTTGGTGGCAAATTCACAGGGAGAGCTATCGACAAGGCTCCAATAGCAGGTTCTTCTAAAGGAACCCTGAGCAGCGTACCTCCTTGGTCACCATACAAAGTAACTTTTAAAAAGAACAAAGTCAAAGAACTTATCTTCCAACCTACCAACCTTACCTTTATATTTCAAGACTTACTATAAAGCTACAATAATCAAAACAGTTGTATATTGGCAACAGATAAACATACAGATCAATGGAACGGCATAGAGTTCAGAAAGAGTCCCACATACATATTGCCAATTTTTAACAAAGATACCAAGGCAATTAAATGAGGAAAGGAAAGTCTTTTCAACAAATGATGCTGGATCAACTGGATATCTCTAAGGAGTGAAGGCGGGGAGGTGGGGGTGGACCCCCTTCAAACTTTACCTCACACCCTACACAAAAATGAACTCAAAATGGATCAGAGACCTAAATGCCCAACTTAAAACTATTTATCTTCTAGAAGAAAACAGGAGAAAATCTTTGTGACCTCGAGGTGACAAAGTTTCCCTAGAACACAAAGTATGAACCACTAAAAAAACCCTTGATAATTGAGGCCCATCAAAAATGTAAAAATTTGATCATAATAGACACTAAGAAAATAAAGCAGACCAGAGACTAAGAAGACATACACATACAGCAGACAAAGCATTTGAATCCAGAGCAAATATATTTTTAAAAGTCTCTTAAAATTCAATAAGATAAACCAATTTTTTAAGACAGAAAAAAAACTTGACCAGACACTTCACAAAAGATATATAAATAGCCAGTAAGCTCACTAAAAAATGTTTGAAATCTTTAGTAATCAGAGAATGGCCAAGTTAAGACCACAATCAGATACCTCCAGAATGGCTAAAATTAAAAGCCTGACACATACCAAGTGCTGGTGAGAATATGGAGAACTGAAACTCTCATATTCAACTGATGGAAAAGCAGTGGTTCTTTGGAAGATCGTTTGGCAATTTCTTAAAAGCTTAAACATATACCTGCCATACAACACAGCCATCCTACTTTTGTATGCTAGTGTTCATATCAGCCTTATTTGAAATAAGCAAAAAACTGGGAAACAGCCTAAATGGTTAGTAACAAGTGAATGGATAAACTGTGGTTTAACTATATGATGGAATACTACTCAGCAATATTAAGGAACAGACCGTTAATATAAATAACAACAAATGAATCTCAGAATTAATATGTTGAGTGAAAGAAGCCAGACCAAAAAAAAAAAAAAAATTACAGACTGTATGATTAAACTGACATAAAATTTTAGAAAATGCAAACTAATCAATAGCAACAGGAAGCACATTAGTAGTTGAGCTGAGGTGGAGGAAAGGATGGATTATAAAAAGGTGATGGAAATGTCTTGATTTGGGTGATGGTTTCACAAATGTGTGTGTATATATATGTGTTTATATATATATATATTCCTTTATATATATATAAAAAATTTCTTTAAAACTCATAAAATTGTCCACTATAAATATTTGAGGTTTATTGTCTGTCAATTATGCCTCACTCAGTAAAGTGGTTTTAATGGGATGGGGGAGGGGGGGTCTGAAACTAATGCACCCCACTTGTACAGTAAAAAGAGTGGAGCAGTGACCTAAAAGAAACTTAGAAATGAGTCTGGTACTTGGCTTTCCTGTTTGTCTGTTTAGTATCTGCATTTCCCCCAGGCCGGAGGAGGAAGTGGAAGAAGGAGCTGTGCCTAGCGCCAACCGGCTGTCGCATTAAACCTCTCTTAAAAGCTCTCCTGCCTGCTGGGCTGGGGTCTACATAAAGAGGACCCTTCTCAGTGACAGAGGGGCAGGAAGGCCAGCTGCATGGGCAGCCAATGCATCACGTAGAGCCCGGCGTTCAAAGGGGGCCGCGCTTGCGGTTTAATGCTCTGCAGTCACCATACTGAAATTCTTAAGAATTTTATCTTTGAATTTGTGTTTTGTAAGCGAAGTCTGATGGGATATTGGACCTTTGGCTGAAAACGTAGAGTCCCATCTCCTGCCGCTTCCCTGGAGGAGTTCGAGCCTGCTCGCTCCTCCTCCGTCCTTGAACTCTGTAGCTCTCCGCCAGACAGTGACCTGGGTACCGACGTGGGGAAGGGGAGGGCTGGGCGCACAGCCAGGGGACTGAGTCACGGGGTGGAGGGGCCCCCGGGCGCCTGCGAGGGTCAGCATTTGCCGCTTGCGAATCCGTGTATCAGGGAGCGCAACATTACATGGCAAATAAAACACACCGTGACCGATGGAGAAAAATACCGCGAAAGAAAGGAAAAGGCTTTTCCCCTGCCTTTTTTGAACCAAGGGCTCCCGTTTTCCTTTTGCCCTCGGCCGCGCACATGCCGTCGCGGGCGCTGGCTGCAGGGCAGCCTGCTTGAGATGACCACATTCATTACCTCCCCGGGGAGGCGCACCAGTTGCGGATTGCCACCAGTAAAGGAGCTGGGCTGGTTTTGCTCCCCAACCATCCCAGGGGAAAGATCTGGCTCAATCCACTCTGCCCGGCAGTGCCAGAGACTGAAGCATTAATGGAAGTCTGGAATGCAGGACTGACAGGCTCTCGAGAGCAGGAAGTGTATCAGGGGAAGCAGGGAAAGCGCTGCTCCCGTGAGGGTCTTCCAGATGTAGACCTCCCTGTTCTTCTATTTCCTCTCCAGTGTGGAAACGGGGGTGGCATGTGTGTGAAAGCCCCAACTTGGTGTTTTGAAAAAAGTCACCATGACAATAGCCAAGTCCATAGAGAGAGTAAAATGCATCAACTGCAGTTTCAATACCTTGCCTTTCCCACAAGAATGAATGCTTCTAGTCAGACAACGATCCAGCCCAACAGCAGAGCAAAAGGGAAGAGCCGACCTCTGCCCGGGCCCTTCGGCAATTAGTGGTACTTTTTGATTCATCAGTTCTTTGCCTCCAGCCTTCTCCACACAGTCCAAGTCAGCTTTAAAAGCTTATTCCAAAAGGGCAAGAGCAGATATGAGCTCTTTTAGGAAACGTGCTCTATAAATGAGTTAAATTCATGGATTTAGAAGTAAAAAAAAAAAAATTGGAAAGTTCCATTAATTGAGTCAGGGTGTGATAGGAATTTGGGACTAATACTTTGAATGAACTGGCAGCTTGTCCACCTCTATCTACATGAGGAGGAAAGTGCTCTTCCTCTGCCCTGTGGGAGTCCTCCCACCCAGCCCTTCTCCAAGGCAAGATGAAGCAGCATGATTTTCAAGGGCACTGGCTGGGAAATAAGGAGGCCTAGGTTCTAAACTCTTGTTGCTGATTAGTGTGAGACCTTGCGTACCTAGTTTATAACCTCTTAGAATATGCCAGTGTCTTCCCTGCTCTACTAATGTATATGCAAGTGACTTTTAAAAAGAGGACAGCATTGTGCACATAATGTGACCTAGGAGACCATTATCATATGTTTTGTTCTTTGCTCTTCTCCGAGCCTGACGGAGGATTGGATCTGGCAGGGGTTTTTTGTGAAGTGAAATCTAAGTCTTTCCTGAGCCGAGTCTGGGCTGTGCATCTGGGAGTTTGTAGGGAGAGAACAGGCTTATTGCACTCTCCGTCTGTCCTCCACCCTCAGGCTGGAAACCAGCTCTTTTCCTCAGTGTTGAGGGAGACTAGATTTATCAAGACTGGTCATATTTGCTAGCCGATAGCCTGGCTCTCAGCTCGTTGGACATCAGGGCTCTGAAACTCAAAGTGCTGTAACGGTTAGGCGGGTAATGGACGGAGTGTGATAATCGAGGGGGAATGAAGAGTGACCGCCTCATCGAGAGGGACGGCAGAGGGGATGTGAGTTCAGCATGGCTAGACCTCACAAATTTTTCTCAAGACCTGAAATCTGGAGTTCTAAATTTTAAGATATCCAAAGTTTTGAATAATGGCAATGAATGCAAATTTAAAGCACAGCGTAATCCAAAATGAGACAGGTTAGTGGGTTAATGCCAGCAACTTCAGTTAGGACAGGAAAATACAGCAGCAATGCAATCCCGTGCCTTGCTTCCTTCAGAGAGGCTGAGAGCCATCAAGACCCTGGAGCGTCTTTATCTAGGCCACTAGAGTTCTGCCTTAAGGTTTCCTCTTTTTTTTTTTTTTTTACTTATAATTTTTAGTCATAATTAAAAAAAATTTTTTTAATTAAATTTATTGGGGTGACGTTGGTTAATAAAATCATATAGGTTTCAAGTGTACAATTCAATAATACATCATATGTGTATTGCATTGTGTATTCACTACCCAAAGTTAAATTTTCTTCACCATATATTTGATCCCCTCTACCCCTATCTACCCTTTCTCTCCCCCATTCCCTCTGGTAACCACTAAGCTATTGTCCATATCCATGAGTCTCTGCTCGTTTGTCATATTCATTTGTTGCTTTCAGTTTTATATCCCATGTATGAATGAAATCATATAGGTCTCAAAAAGCTCAGGGTTTCCTTGTCTGTCTCTCCTCCTCCCTCAGGCCTGAGGGGGATCTCATCTCTTTGTGAGAGCAGGAGATGAGAGGCCTTGCTGCCATAACCTACTCCTTTCCCCAAAGCCATTATTGTGGCCAGTCCTTGCCTACCTCTGTATAGGGCCCGGACTTTGAAACTCAAAAGCTAGGAAAGTATTTTTTCCCTCTGCACTCTGCTTCTTTGAGGCAATGAAAAATGCTCAGCTGACTTAATGAGGAGAGGGGATAAAGGGTAACCAGGTAACACTAGCTAACTGGCCCTCGGCCCAGAGGTCTGCTTGGAGTTGGTGTATCTGAGAAGAACTAGTTTGGTATAGCTGGGTGAAGTCTAGGGCACGTGGCAGGAGAGGAGACTGGAAAGGCAGATAAAATAGGACTTACTATCAAAAAATTTGACTGGCTCAGCCGTCTGATTACTTATGTGTTATTTTTGTAAAGTTGGTTACACAATTCTATATCTGTCTTGTGTAATTTGTCATCTATGCACTTTAAAGTGCCATAAAGAGCCCAGAAACCATGATCTGGGCACCATGCCCATCCTAATTTGGGTGGTCTTAGCCTCTACAAAGTATCCAAAGCTGATACTGGTTAAACTCATTTGAGGATATTAAGCAAGCCCAGACTTCACTGAGAAGTGTGCCGCAGTTGTCAGCAAGCCTTCTTGCTATCCCAGGGACTGCTATTGCTTTCTGCCTGCCCAGTCCCCACTCCAGCCTCCTCCTCTACTTCCTCAGCCTCCCTGAAACTCTTCTTGTTCTCCAGTGATCCTCCCAACTCTATTTCTTCACCGCACTCGGGCTGACCCCAGAGGACCCTGTTCTCTTGTCTGCCCTCTTCAGTACAGGAAGTGTTTTCAATAATAAACCTCCCGATTTCAGTGTTGGGCGTTCAGATTGGTATCTTGCAGCATGCTGCCCCTGGACTGTTACTCCCCTTTTCTATCTAAAATACTGAAACAGCCTTGAGGAGATTCGCCCTGTCTACCCTGGTCACTGAAGCCTTTAGCCTCTTTTTCTGTGTCCTTCCCTCTACCCCATCTTCCTAAGCAGCTAACTGTCCTTGTGGCTGATCTAAGTGACCCCTTGGCTGCAGAGTTCCACAATGACTGCACCTTCAGAGGTGTTCTCCCTTCACCTCAGCATTCTCCCGCGGGCACGGCTGGGACCTGGTCATCATTAGGAAGTGTACCTCTGAAATCTCACCCGCTCACCACCACCTTCCAGCTCATTTGCTTGAGTCCCCTCACTGCAATAGTTCTCCATCCTCAATGAGATCTCCAAGCCAGCGGCCTCTCCACTCTGTCTTCGAACTTCCTTCTAGCTTGACTTCCGCATCTCACTTAGAGGCCATAGTTCTTTCCAAGGTGTCCTAAAAATATTACTAAATTCCTTGTACCCTCTCTTGATTGTCCTTGCCTGGTAAAGGCCCTCAGAGTTCTTCGTGTCTGTGCCTGAGTAGATCACTGTTACTGGAGAATGTGACACAACTGGATATTTTGGTGTGGCTCTAACTTTGTGTTCTCCGACCCTCGACTGGGCCCTCAACACTGCCCAGCAGTTTTACTATGCTTTTCTAGAAGCTCCCGCCACTTTCACGATCACAATTTCATGTCTTCTTCTCAGAGCTTTGGGCTGCCAACCCTTTTATCCCCAGAGAAGAAGCTTGGCCAAGGAAATTGAAGAATTGAATTTGCACCTGTCCTCTCCTTCCACATATATTACAATGGAGCCCATGCCCCTCCTCCAACCTCTACGCATGCCCTGGATCTCATCCCCTTCTATGTAAGCAGGGGTCATTCCTTTAGGTATACGTTCTCCAAATTTTCAACCTCTTGCTCACACCTGGATTCTTCCCTTCAGCACTCAAATATGTTTGAATCCTACATTACAAATAAAGCCAAGCAAACAAAATGTCCCTTAACTCCACCCATCCCTCAAGTTCCCATCTGTTCTATCCACCCTCCAGTCATGGCCCAACTTTTTAAGTGTTATGCATAGGCACTGCCTCCGCTCTGTCATCTCATCTTTTTTTCTTTCTTTTTTTTCTGGCTTCTTACTTCACTTTGCGGAGATTGCTCTTGTCTTATCCAATATAGATTATCTGCCTTCCTCTGACTTGACCTGTCAGCAGTATTGGATATAATTAACCATATCGTCCTTCTTGAAACACTCTCTCCTCTAGGCTTTGGTGATAAAAATATTGTTTTGGTCTTCTCTATCCCTTCTGCTGTCTCTTGAGATCTTTTGCCTGTTCCTTCTCCTCTTGAATTCTAAATCTGTGAGTTCTTTGGGAGCTTCTCTCACACCACACTCTCCCTTGGCAATTTTGGCTTCTCCCAAAGCCTTAAATACCATCTCTAGCCTGGTTTAATTTTTGCTCAATTCTTGCCTTGTCTGTCACAGAACTGTAATTAAGTACTTATTTGAGTGCTTGTCTGTATATTGTTTCCCCTACTAGAACTGTATGCTCCCTAAGGGTAGGCGATGCCATCTTTAGTCACCACTTCTATAATCCATTGTGTTGGCCTGCAAAAAAGTGACCAGTAAAGCTGAGCTTCAACATCAGCTTTACTGGATGTGCCCACTCTCCTCCCATGACAGGAGAAAGCAAACATCTGCCTTTATGGATTGTCTAATAGTCTGAACATTGTCACCATAGTCTTTTCTCCAGATCTAAGCTACAACTATCTTTCCTTTAGTACAGAACAGGAAGCCCACATATTTGTTTTTGCCAAGAGTGGGGGAATCCTGTATTAATAAAAATAAAACAAGCGTTGGAGGGTAAGGAGGCCTTCAAGTTTTTAAGCAGAGGAGCGACATGGTGGGGTCTATATTTTGGAAAGCTGTCAGCAGTAAGGAGGAAGAATTGGTGGAGGAGAGAATAGAGGCAGGGGCATTCAGGTGACCTGTTCGAGGAGAAAGCTGATGAAAACCTTAGCTCACAGGTAGTGTTGAGAATAGAGAGGAAGAGGGAGAGGTGAGACTTTCAGAGATAAAATAACAATTGGATACGAGGGTGGGATGGTGGGCGGCGAGAGATTGCCCTCTTCTGTGGGCCCTTACAGACATGCCGTTCTCCCTCCCTGGAAGGACCTGCCCCCACACTTAGCATCATGGAATCCTATTCTTCCATTATGATCTTTATGCAACTCTCCTTGATTACCCCAGGGATGAGGACTCTTTCTCCCCTCCTTTTCTCCACAGCACTTTGTTCAAATGATTAATAATATGGCCCATTGTATATAGCATAAGTGTTCATGTAGCTGACTGTATCAAGGTGTTGTGCCATCTGTGATGAAGTAACTACTTCAAACTCCTTTTCTGTGGAGTTTATCACATAAAGTTTTGCTTGCTATTTTTACTTGTATTTGAGTCTTTCTCTCTAGCTGTATCATAAACTTCTTCAAGGCAAAAAACAATATTATCTTGGTGTCCTTCCTACCTACTCCCCCTCCCCCCCCCGCCCCCACTCATCCTGGAATTCTAAACTCATGACTTGCACTTGAGGGATGTGTGGAGTTAAGGGACATTTTGTTTGAACCCTTGCAGGGTTCTAGAAAAGTTGATGAATTAATGAATGATAAACAGAATTGAGGTCATTTTCCCCATGAAGTGCATCTCCTGTCTTTGCCCACATTGAGCGCCCTCAGCCTCTTCTCTGCCCACTCCCGCTGGCTTCCCGTAGTTTCTCCCCATCTGTCTGGCATTTCCCTACACCTCTAAAATGCTTTCCAATCTGCTGCAGCCCCGGCACCAGTACCATCCCTCCCCCTTTTGATTCATTCTTAAAGTTGTTTAACCAGGCTAGCTCCAGAGTTTAGCATGCCTCCATTTGGAGAACTGTCCAACCACTGCTGGTTTCTCCAGTCCTGATGACACCACCCCCCCATTGCCCAACCCATGGCATCTCTCCAAGAAAGAAAGCCTTATGAAGTCCCCCTCAGCAAAGGAGCTGGTTGTCTTGGAATGGAAAGAAGCTTTGTGCAGTGTCTGATTCACCCCTAAAATCTCCCTTGAACCTGAGGAACACGATGTGGTTTCTCTCTGGGTTCTTTCCTTGTATCGTCTTATTTTACACAAAGCCAAAATGCTGCAACTATCTCCACTTGTTCTTAAACACCTGTCTGCCAGAAACTGATGCTTGTGTAATGCACACACCATTATTATTTTTTTCCCCGTCTTTAATTCCCGCCCCCGCCGCCTCGTTCCACTTCTACCCCTGACCCATGGATGTTGCCTTTTCCCCTTAAGAACTGGATCTCTGAAGGCGAGGCGTCTTCTCCCACGTGCTCTTGCAGCGTGCACCCTGGGCCTGGCGCCCCTGGGGCCTGGCACCCCTGGCACACTGGGGGGCCTCAACATTACTTTTTATGCCAATTTTTTTTGCTTCAATGATTACTTGACAGATGTTCCAGGTGATAGTAATCCTAAGTCTTAACTCTGCCTAGCACATTTCTCTGGGTGTTTTTTTTTTTTTTTTTTAAATTAAATTTATTGAAGGTGACATTGGTTAATAAAATGATACAAGTTTCGAGTGTACAATTTAATAAGTCATATGTATATTGCATTGTGTGTTCACCACCCAAAGTTGAATTTCCTTCTGTCACCATATGTTTGACCCCTTTACCCTTGTCTACCTCTGGGTGCTTTTATTACCCACTATCTCCTCTACCGATAGCATCATCCTCTGAATGGCGGAGGACAGGGATCATTAGCCCCACTTTACAGATGCACAATCTGTGGCTGGGAGAGAGATTTTGTGATTTTCCTAAACTGCCACAGCTTGTAAATACTAACGGCGGGTGGAGGCAGAGGTACTTAGCCTGCGGCTTCCTAAGACTTTACCATTTTCTCAAGTTTCTGCCAGGTTTGTCATGAGAAGCATTCGCTGCACCCATTGTTGCTGCTGTTTCTACATAAACTGGCTCTCCACCTTTTTTTTTTTTTTAAACTCTGTTCATTGAATAAATCAGATTTATATTTTAAAGAGAAATCACTCTTACAGTCCTGCTTTTGTAAATCTCTGTAACAATTTCAACAGGCTCTACCTTAGAATGGCAGGCAGCCAACGGATGTGTATTAAGCACCGGCTCATTAGGCCTTTGGCTAGAAACAGAGAGGTTGGTGCAGGCTGGGAGAGAGTGGGAGATGGAGGTGGGAGAAAGAGTTGGGGTGGCGGTGGGGCGCTGGAATCCAGTCCAAGCTCCTATCACTGTAGGGGTGCCTTTTTCAAAGTGGTGGCTTTTTCTAAATCACACAAATGAGCTTCATAGGCTAATAGGGGTCCAGCCAGGAGGGGGCTGGGGACAGAGGCAGGATAGTTACGATCTAAACCAAGAGCCAAGTCAGATGCTTAAAAACAGCCAAAGATATTACCAAGGGTGGACACCAAGTGCCAACTGTTGGTGAAAACAAAGGTGGAGAGGTGTCTGTGGGCTGGGGAAATCTGGAAACTTTCTGGAGAAGATAATGATTTGGAAAGCATGCTGTCCTAGCTAAAAGGTGGGAAACAGTCCCACCTCCTGGCAGGGCCCTTGAGTCCTATCCAGAGCCTGGTCAAGGAGCCTCCAGTACTTTGGAAGTTGGTAGACTATAAGATGTTAGCTATCCAGTAAAATGGAGAGAGAAGAAAGTAAGAGGCAGTAGAGAGGATAAGAGCATGCTCCTGAGCCGCAGCAGCTGAGTGAATGTGGGCAAGCTGCTGACGGTTTCTGGACTTCAATACCAGCAGTACCTTCCTCCCTGACTTGGTAGAAGGACTGAGAATATTACGTACAAAGTGCTTTGAATAGTGCTTAGCATATAGTAAGTGCTCAATAAGTGTTAGCTATTATTATGATCACACAGGCATATAAATAATATGCACGTATGTACAGTTGCTCATATGCATCCATATGCACACACACACACACACGATGCCTGTTGTGATCCACAAGTAGTATGAGCACCCACAGACTGAGAGTTGTTATACTCTAAATGACACCATGAAAGGTTAGGGAAAGACTTGACCTTCATTGTTGCTGCTGTTTCTACATGGTTTACCACTTTGGAATAACATTTAGAGGAAAATATTGCGGTGAAAATGGTGGTGTTTGGGACTGACCTTGGTTCCCTGGATTTAGGCACTGGAACACAGTGTCCAAGAAGCCAAGGCCTGTTTGGATTCCTCACGTCACAGCATAGAAGCAAAACTCCTGTTGGCTACCAACCCAAAAGCCACACTCTTCCCAGAGGTGCTTATGGTCCAGGCCCTGTGGGTCATTGGAGACCAGTTTCATTGCTAAGGGAAATTTCCACAGTGGCTTACCTTGCACTTGCAGAGTTACCACCTGCTCTGACCTGCACTGGATTGAAAGACACACGGAGGCTCCGAAGTGTAGTAAATTGGAGCCATCAACCCAAATTCTACACTTGGTGAAATCAGGACTCTTGGGCAAGTTACTTAATCTCTCCAAGTCTCATCTAGAAAGTGAATATCAGAATAAAACCTTCATGGGACTGGTTGTGAGGTTTAGCTCTAATAAGGTAAAGCATTAAAAAAAAAAAAAGGTAGCTGTTACAGTTATAAACAGCTGCGACCACTGTAGTAGTTATGCTGCAGGCGGGGAGAAGGGGGGGCTGCTGCTGAAAGCCACTTGAAACTCACATATAATTAAGGTGACCATAAATGTATTGTCCAAACCATGGCACTTTTGAGAGTAAAGGGTGTGCTGTTAATAACGGTGCCGGGGCAATAGGCACAAACTGGGACTGTCCTGGGTAAGCCAGGCCATGATTCTCCACCCACTGCCATGCTCGTCCTCAAGGTTAAATTATCTGATCACACCTCTTTTATCGAAAAAAAAAGTTCTTGTGAAATACTTTTCTCCTTGATGTCTTTGTATTTTGAAGGGAATTCATTTTACCATTAAGGTCAGCTGTCACTTTGTGGGGAATAAATATGTGTTAGCCATTGCACTTGGTGCTTTAAAGAAACAAGCTCGAAAACCTTCAGCCACCATGGGAAGTAGGTGCCACCTCCATTACACAGCTATAGAACCTGAGGCTCAGGGAGGTTAAGTAACTCACTCGACCAAGATTACAAGCCCGTTAAATGATATATTGGGAATATACCACATAGGCTAAAGCCTATGACTTTTACTGGATTAAAATGTTTAGAGGTGAGCCCAGAATGATTTATGAAGAGCCCTCACTGCCACCCCTCACTTGCTGGTCTTACGGGGTGGTACCAAAGCGTACATCTTCCTCCCGTGTATACACCAAAACCTCAGGTCAGAGAACAGGGCTAAATAACCATTGGTTACTGTTCTCTGATTTTCACAGAAATGGGAACTTCATAAATATGTTATTAAACCTGCTCCTGGTTTCTTTGAAATGGAATCTCATATAGTTTCCATAAGACCTTAAAGATTGTCTAGCTAAACTGGTAGCAGATTTTATCCTTATTTTTTTCCATTTGAAATATACCCAGGGTGAGGAGTGGAGAGCACTATCTCTGAACCCAATGCTCTTTATTGACAAGCTGCGCAGAGATGCTTCTTTCAAGAATGCTCACTCTTGATTCTGCAATGGTGATACAGATACACTGCCTTAAGAACCCAATAAGTACCTGTTGGTGGAAAACATGAACTCTGAATGTCTGGTTCCATGTGAGAAAAGTTAGGGCTCCCATAAAACTGGGGAATGATACTTATAATTCAACTGAACTATTTGGGCAACTTTATCATTTCTGGGGCCATAATTCTCAGGGGGATGGTTCTGTGGTATAAGAAAATAAATGCTTCCTGCAGCACTGGCCTGAGTGTAAAAAGAGCTCTTTGGCAAACACACTGCTCATCCGACGTCACAGAGCCTGTCGCCTCCAGGGTGCTAGTTCAGAAGTAATCTTGGTACCTACACCATTTCCTAGCAAGTAGGTTTCCTCTGCACCTGCTGGCTGATTTCTCAGGACCATTTATGATAGCTTCCATGCAGAACTTGGGATCAATAGCAGGCATGTCACAACTTGTGTCTCACCTATACTTGAGCCTCAATGATGGGTACCATCTGGGGGATTAAGGGCTTCCAAACTTCCAGTAGTGGCACTGGTGCCAGTCGTCAGGAGTGGGGACACAAGGAAGCCTCCATCTTCACCCACCTGTAAGCATAGCAAACTGAAAATGGAATCTAATCTCTAATATTCTGTTGAGTAAAGATGCCTTTGAGTAAAGATTACTTTAACTGAGTCGTTATGGAGACGAGGGTCCCTCTTTGTGTCCCGTGCCATGAGTGGCTTTAATGAAAAACGGTGAAGGTCATTTTAGGCAAGCCTACCTGTACATGGGGTTAGTTCCTCACCTCACGTTACTGACGGGTCAAGAAACCATGTGGGCATTTGCAGCCCAGCTGTTCCAAATAGCCTTGGCATGAGTAACATCTGCTCCAAATTACTGGAATCATGTCTGCGGGAGTTTTCCCACTTTTGATAAGAGTATTGTCTTCTTAACCATCAAAATCTTTTTACATACTATACTGTTCTCTCCCCCTAGAGTAAGTCGCCCCTTGGCTGTTCTTTCTCCTGGAAAATACCTACGGGTTTTAGTACTCAGCTTAAAGGGATACCTAACCTCAACTGGAAGAGATTTTCTGTTATACACTCCCATAGGACCCCGCATACTCCCTTATGTATACATTGTCTCATTTTTATACTTACTAGTTCAAGGCCTGCCTTCACTACTGGGTCAAGCACTCCAGGGGCAGGGCCTGTTGGCCATGTTCCTCCTGTGCCCATCACCTGGCATGGTATATAGCACAGAAGGCCCTCAGTGAAAGGGTAGAGTACTTTGCTGTGTGGGAGAATGTGTCTGGTCCACCGGCTGTGGCAGTTCATGGCCTTCCATGGCCCCCCCGGAATGCTTCCCTGAGGCTGGCTGGAGGTGCTCTTTCTTTTTTTCAAGGATTTTACTCTCAATTTTAAGGACTATTCACTTTTGCTTCGCTCCTAAACTCCAGGAGACTTACAAGGAGCCTCAGGCAAAGTTATGCCTGCCATTTGTATTATATCACATTACAGTTTGTATAAATATTACACCTAAGTTATTGTAAGGCAAAGAAGGTTCTATTATCTCCATTTTACTGACAAGGAAACTGAAGGCTCAGATTGACATAGTAACTTGCTGTGTGTAGTCTCACAGTATGGGGCAGAGCTGCAAAGTAAATCCTCACTGTGATACAACTACATGAACAATGTCGTAAAGACTATAACAAGGCTGATTATGTCTTACTTCCAAGTTCCAATTGTTCACAGATCATTCAGAGCCTTTTTCAAACTGTTTCTATTAATCGCTTATTAAGAATTCACCCATTGCCTCTTTGGAAGTTACCCTGCCTTCTAAAATTTTGGTTATTTTTTTTGGAATTCTCATGCCTAGTCAAAATCTCCCATGTTCTCTACTGTATCCATTCTCTGAGGAGCTGTTTTTACGTGCTTGCCTTTCCCCGTGTTTCTCTTTTCTCCAGTTGGGTCACTGACCTCCACGTTTCATCTATATTTGCTCTTCTGGTTCTCCCAGTATATCTCTTATCATTACCCCCCCCGAAGCCTCCTATGTTTACCATATCCAACTCTGGAGCCCTCTTTAAGCAAGGAAGGTCTAGAGTGCCTCTGATATCAGTGATACTGCTTTATCATAGTCTTTCCTCATAGTTGCATGAGTGATAAGCAACTACTACATCAAACATTTAAACACAACCAAACACGTGTCTCCCCTGTGCAGCCAAAGCACTCATTTCAGGGATATCACCAAAACACCACCAGAGCCCCTGCTTTAGAATTGTCTTCAGAAATCCGTGACCCCTTATTCTTAATATCCTTAGTAAACTTCTGGTTCAAAATGATAAATGAAGCACATGCTATAGCCTTTCTTTGTTACCCCAAATCTCCAGAATTGATATAAAAGATATTTTTAAAACTCAACTATAAAACAAGAATGGGAGTCCTCCATGGGCCAGAAATTCTAGAAGCACAAAAACTTGATGGGATCGACCTGATAAAGGAAATAAATCAAAATATACACAGGAGGGAAGACCATGCCTACAAATGCAAAACTCAATAGGGCTTCACATCTGGAAATAATGGATTATAAGATCAGGAAAAAAAAAGAGACAACCAGCAGATTAGTGAACTGGCTTCAGCAGTTCCTGGACATCATCTTTCCTCTTACCAGGCAGCAGGTAAAGTGGAACTCTGCTCAAAGAAGCTTCTGGTATATAGAGGACTGAAGCTGGAGATGCAGAGTATACTCAACTACTGCTAAGATATTCTGATGAGTGGTCCTCCAAAAGGTAGGCGAACAGAAGCAACCAACTGACCAACGAGGAATTTCAGCCACAATAATGAGCACATAATTAAGACTCATCAAACGTTTGGTGAAGGCCGGCACCATGGAAGGGAGTCACAAACTATAAACAAACAGAAGAGTTTATACCTTAAGAAAGAGACTTACTAATCTAAAAAGGGCTATCGAATATG
This sequence comes from Rousettus aegyptiacus, assembly GCF_014176215.1. Classification (NCBI taxonomy): domain Eukaryota; kingdom Metazoa; phylum Chordata; class Mammalia; order Chiroptera; family Pteropodidae; genus Rousettus; species Rousettus aegyptiacus. Next base: position 122,234,341 of record NW_023416306.1, on the reverse strand, counting down.
ATGAACCGATAGCCTCAAAGACGCCAGCAGATATTGCGTTCATAAGAAAATTAACAGATAATGGACATTAATATTTTTATTTTTGAAATAAAAATCTAAACAGAAGAACTGAAAAGCCAAGTAACATTTGAAGCGCTGGGAGATTCAGTCAAGGCATAATCCCAGAATGCAGCACAAAAAGGTAAAGGAGGTGGGCAATATGAAAGAACAGGTAAGAAACATGAAGGATGGATCCCTAAGACCCAATATTTGTCTAACTGGTGTTCTAGGAAGCAAAAAGAGTGAGAATGGAGTGGAGGCAATATTCAAAGAAAAACAAGCCAAGAATATCCTAGAACCGAAGAGGACTGCCTGAATTCTCAACAGTGTAAGAGAGTCACACATAGATTTTCCAGTGGGGTCAGTTCTTTCATCCACTGAAGATAGACCTGATTTGGGAGGCAGCAAAAGGTCCTTTGAAGCCAAGTGTGAAATTCTTGTTGACAATGAGATGTAAGTCAAAGTAGGTGTAAATTTAAAACATTTTTTCAAGGCTCACTAGTTCTAAAGATGCTTGCCTCCACTATTAACACATATACATAAACATTTTATCTAGCAGAATTTTCTATTTTCTCAAAAATTCCTCTTGTTTTCTTATATGGGAGTACACATAGGTTAGTTTCCTAGCTTAGGGGTACATGAACAAACTAAAGGCGGGGGATCAATTAAGAGAAAACTGCCTCTCCTGTATCTTCTCTCAGCACCCCCACCCCTACTTACAGTTCCACCAGCAAATAGCAATGTTTTCCAACATGAATCCAGCTTCTTTAGTCTCATTATCCTCTGCCATCTTACTCATAAGAATGAATCCTTACTCATTTCTACCTCCTTCCTCCTTCCTGCCTCCACATGCTTACAAAGCTCCTCCTCTACTCACCGTCAAAACCTCAACCACATTTCAAGGCCCAGAAAAGTCCCGCACATCACACAAAGCCTTCTTTGGCCACATCTCAATGCTAATATATCTTTGTACTTGTCGACAGTACGGTGCTTACCGGTTTTTTTTTCTCCTACTAGACTGCAGGCTCCCAGAGAGCTGAGACAGTGCCAAACATTTCTTTTGTCCCCTCCAAAGAACTACTCCAGACATCTGTTAAAGTGAAAATATCCCTAGGAGGAAGAACAAGTTGAAAATTATCCCTGGAGACTAATTATTTTGGTGAGACAATTTCCTCTGACTGGGGAGAAGGAAGTGGGTAGATAGAAAATGTGGGGAAATGACACGGAAAAGGAAGTGGAGATGAGGAGGGAACTGGAGGCAAAATCGACTATTCCACAATTCTGTGTAGGCCGCCTCAGCTTCTCTCACATGAAGAAGGGTCATAGAATCACTGACCTCCAGGCTGCCAAAGTTGCTTAGAGACTACTTTATTCCCTGGCACCCTCAGAGTGCCTAAAAGAGGTGTGGTGACCCGCCCGAAAGTGCACAGTCTATGGTGGCCCCCAAGGGCATTACTCCAGTCCGGAGACTCTGCTTCTTTCAGCTATTCCCAAGACTGTCTCTTGCTATCTATGCTCTCGTTGGAGACTGAAGGCTAATGACAACAACAACTTGTATCGAACTCTTCTGTGTGCTAGTATTGTAGGACAGAGAGTCGTACACCCGACGTTAGCAGAGCCAAACACTAGGCACCGACAATTGCAGTGGAGAAATATTGGCTTTTTTGTTGATGAATGGCACCATCCAGGAGAATGGCTACAGATTATATATAGTGCAAGTCACAAGACACGATGGGTTAGTTGTTTGGGGTAGTGCTGGGAGTTGATTGATGAGGGGCGAGGTAAGAGTAATAAATCATATCTTCAGATCTCGAAGACAGTTCTGAGGTCTTTTCTGGGGTCCCTCTATCAGGCCTCATGATAAAGTAGCCAGGGGGTTGTCCAACCTTAGAGCTCAGGAACTGAAACACAACTTAGGTCAAGATGTTATCTTTAGCCTGCCAGAGGTCTGGACCTTGTGACCACTAGTCAAGTCTAGGCTACTGTCTTTTGCTGCCTCGGAGGTTTCTGATTATCCAGGAGAAAGACTAGGTTTCTGAGGTGTATATATGTATACAGAGAGAGGAATATGATTTCTAGAGCTAGGATTTAAAAGTATATCTAATCGAAGCTGTGAGGATTCTCGGTTTCACTGGATACTCTGATAAGGCCCCAATATGCTTTATCTCATTTTCTACTCATATTGACCATATTGAGAAACTCTATTATTTCTCCCATTTTTTCTGATGAAGAGACTGAGGTAGAGCTGTAGCACAGTGATAGGGGTCCATCTGAACCCAAGAAGGCGGACGGCATGGGGAGGAGTGCAGCTTAGGGTTTCCCTTGTCATTTCTTGTCTCATTCTCTCTCAACCTGCACGGTCTTTCCCTCAACTTGATACCTTGTAAAATAATGTTTCTATATCAAGGCCTGCTTATTAAGCCACACTCAACTTTCCCAGGATAATCACTGTCTCCTCTCTTCCTATGGTTGTTTATGCCTCTGGCTGAGCACTTGTAATTTGACTTATATTAATAGTAATATGGCTGGCTCTCTGTCTTGTCAAAATTAACTCCTTGAGGGAGAGGACCTCATTTTGTTCATTGCTATATTCCTAGAGCCTAGAACAGTTGCTAGGACATTGTAGATATTAAATTTTTGGAGTTAACACAGTATTCTGCATGTGCATGTGCTCTCAAATGAGATGGGACCCTCCATGGCAGAAGCCCGGAGATCCCATGAGCCTTCATGGGATGTCCGCTGATGGCTAAGGTGTAGCTATGAACCAGTGTCAGTGCAAAGTGTGCCACAAGTGTGATTTCAGTGTATCAAACATGCCCCTCACACTCACCTTAAATCTTTCTCATTGGTTCCATTAGCTGCATCAGCTACCACCTTATTATTAAACCTGCACTCATATTTGGGGTCAAGGTGAAATGTAAAATATCCAAAGGAAATTTCATTCACGTACAACTGGGACATCACATTCTACTGGTAAGTGAAGGTGGTTTTGATCTGGAACGAGCCTCTTGGACATTGGGAACCTGAGGTGGAAGATGAAGGAAGGAACTAAACCCAAGAGTTAATTTGAAGTCTGTGGATAAGCCTCAGAGGGGTCCAGAACCCAAAATTATATTTAAAGCACTGTCCGTTGATTCGGAGTGTGTTTTTTTCAGAGTGCTCTTCCACAGCTTTCATTAGATTCTCAGAATGGGTCCAAGGCTCTAAAGAGAATGAGAAGAGCTAGAAGATGGCCAAAGTTGACCATTTTCACCCCAGGTTCCTTCACATCCCAGTTTAGCTCTGGGAATAAGCACCACCCGCTAGCCTAAGGCAATGGTGCCAAAGGAGAGAATGGAGGAAGTCGAAGAAGGGCAAAGGTACTGGGGTGGATTGGGAGGGGAAGCTAAGGTAAAGGGTAAGAATGTTGGGCATCAGAAATTGAGCTAGAAGAGGTCGTGTTGCCCAATCCCCTTATTTTATAGATAAAGAAAGGAGGTCCAGAGAATTTAAATAACCCCAGTATTTGGGGTCAGTCAATGGCTCCCCTGCCAGACCTTGGCCCTGTTCTAGGCCACTTCTGTGGCCTCAGTTTGTTCATTAAACAACTGATAAGCTCACAAGAAGAGGACAATAATGCTGCTGTTATCTGACTGTTTGGGTGGTAGCTGGGGACCACTGCACTGCTGGACCTTGGCATTTGAAATCACAGAATAAGGAAACATTCCTCTGGGATTATGTGAATGCGTCATTCTTGGATGACCCAAGCCTAAAATGTCCGTTCATTTACTTCACCAACATTTACTGAGCATTTATCGAAGTTCAAGGCACTCATGGTAGCCTCCATGGGGGCCGCAAGAGATAAGCGAGATTTGAATCTTTGCCTTAGAAGAACTTATGCTGTGGTAATGACGAAAGACATTCCACTGCAGAAGCAGCTCGGTGTTCCATACAGAAGAAAGGTTTGTTACTGCCCTTACAAGAGGTAAGTGAACCAAAACAAGGCCACTTGGGACCTCAGTGTAACAAATCTTGGACACCAAGGCCCAGGAATGGCTCTGGATCTTTGCCATGAGAAAGAGGTTTAGTGGCCACTCTGGTAGGTGGTATCAGGGCTGCTGTAAGCAGCCCCACTTGGGGATTTGTTGCTTTCAGAGTCACAGGGTCATGCAACCCTACATGCCACAGAGACCTTAAAGCCTAAGAAATGACAGCAAGACAATGGTACACAGCTTTCGAGCTTTTGCTTTAACCCATACCTCATTGTCCTGAGATAGAGAATTCACTGCCTCAGTCAGGGCTCAGGGAGGCTTGGGAAGTGAATAAGGTCACAGGGCTGGTTAGCCACAGAGCTGAGACGAACTCAGACCCTTGAACCCAAATCCTGCTCCTGCCGTGCTGTCGCTTCTGCTTTGCCCCCACGCTCAGATTAAAGTCCAAAATTGGACTGAAAAGTCCCACTACCTTATCCCCTTTGAGGCCCGACAGCATGGTAGGTCTTATAAAATTGAAAAGTGAAGTGGCGGGAAACCTCTTAGGGAAGCGACTGCCGCTGCAGGGATGACCGCCAGCCTTGCCCTTTCTGCCTCCTCCATAAGACAGGCTCAGCCGGCTAGTGAGAAAAGTGTGGTTTGCATGCCAGGCAGCCCCTGTACAGCGGGATCGGAGGGCCCCGTGGTGGACCCCTTGTCCCACCGTCCTCCTCACCTCTACCCCTTGTCTCATGGCCTGAAAGGCCTTTAATGATCAAGATCTAAAAGGCTTTTCAGGTGGTCACTGCTGACTATACTTTAAAACAAACTCTCCTGGGAGAGAATATCAGATCTAGCCCAGTAAGAAGACAATGCATTAAGGATCTGAGGGACGAGAGGCCACCCTTAGAGGGGCAAAGGTGAAAGGTGAGGTAAATGGGCAGCCAGGCCTGCTGGTGGTCGGCCAGTAAGCTACTGCGATGGAAGGAGTGTTTCCACGAACATGCATTGAAGTCATGGGACCACGAAGATCAGTACAAAAGCGCCAGCCCTGCCTGATGCCCAAGAGCTTTGCATCTGCTCACTCATGTGAATGTGAGTTTGTACATATGCCAGGGAGGGAAACTTGCCTTTCATGCACCGTCAATAGTTTTCCCTACACGGTTGGAATGCTAGTGGCTGAGGTCTTCTACTGGTGTCCTAAAGGGAAGTCCAGGGCGGTCACACGCAGTATCCCTCCAGATATCCCATTGGTTCCTATTATATCTCTCCTGTGTCAGAACAAGAATTTTCCAGTGACTCACTTGGGAGCTTACTGAGAAGAATGATTAGGGACTTCTGGCGTCTTGACCCCAGTTCCAGGGCTTGGAAATCGGATCACAGAAAGTATACGTGGGTAAAACCTTTGCACTTTTAAGTGGCCGTTGACAGGTGACCTGGATCTCATGTGGTTGGTTTATTTTTCAAGAGGAGCTATAAGATCCTGGAGTGGCTTTCCAGTTCTCATAGCCCATGTTTCCTCAGTGTAGAAGTTCATGGGCAGTTTTGCCTCTTATCCTAGAATTCTGGCTTACAGCACCTTCCTCAGAACCTGCCTTGTGGTGCTCATGTCTGAATGTATCACCTTGCTCAGATAGGGCCCTTTAATGTTTAATGACACTCTCTAGGACTCTTGAGTTATTGAGTGACTTGGCAAACAAAGGTAAGAGTATCCTATAACAAATGGAAATGAAGGAAAGGTATTTATATCAGGTAAAAGAGAGCTCAGGAAAGGGAGTTACAGCCCTTGGTGGGAGATCTGTGGAGCAGAACCAGCTGAGGTGGGTAGATATGAGAACAGGTATGATGTCTGTGGCCAGTGAAGAGTCAGAATATGGGTGGAGGGAGCCAAGAAAAAAGGCTAGATGAGGATGAATTTGGAAGCCTTACAGCTGAACGCAAAGAAGGTTTTTTTTTAGCAGATGTGAAAACAGCTGAGTTGAAAAACTATCTGGCAGCAGTGTGCAAAACCAACTGAAAAGGAAGGCCTGAAGGCGGGGGCTCAGGGAGGTTACAGTAGGGAGTGAAATCTGGACAAAGGGGGAAACGGTGCAAACAGTCAGCAGGATTATAGCGACCTTGTACTAAGGTCTGGATGCCGTTCTAGGAGTAAGATACAGGCGTGAAGGAGACAGACACACATCCCTGGCTTTGGGGAACTCTCCTTCAGGAGAGAGAACAGGAGGGAGATAACTTTTAAGAATTAATGGCCATTTATTCTGTGAGAGATTTGAGGAAACTTACAAAAATACATCCAACTCAGAAGGAGAAATATAGATTTTATTTATTGTCCTGATATCTCCTTACCAAAAAATAGTAAGTACATGTGGCTGATCCTATAAAGTCACTCAGAATTAGCTTATGCACTGGCACCAAAGCATGACTAGGCAAAGGCGGTTGCAGAAAGGACGCAAACAACTAGGTCCAAGTGAACAACTCTTTGGGTCATGGCAGTTGATTCAGATACTAAGTAAAGGCTGCATGTCTGGCCCATGAAGAGATGTTTTGTACGGCATCGTGCCTGATATTTTAAGAGGACCATGTCCTATAATGTGCTACAAGCCTACCCATCTTATTTGTGTCACCTGTGAAGAACCTTGAAGGCATCAGATTTTGGGACTTCCCACTAAAGGGTCCACTAGCAATCTCTAATGGATTTTTCACAACAGAACCTTTCGAGAAAAAGAAAAAACGGATTAGGGAGTTTAAAGTAATGTTTGGCAAAAGTCTAGAAGGCAGATATAAATTTGCCTCCAACTGACCACTGAGGATATCATAAATATGCTTTGATCATAAACATACCAGGAGTAGAGTTAAAGCCTATTATACAAATTAATATATGAACCAGAAGGAAAGGATGTTCTGGGAAAGAAATCAGGGACAAGGCTTTTCGTAGAGAATATTCTTAGAACTTTGTGACTGGCCATGTTTAGGCTATGGTGAAGGATAGAGATGGGTAAGAAAGCAAGGGATAGGGATAAGTGAAAAAACAGACTTTGAAGCTGAATGATTAGGAAAATGATGTATAAGAAGATTGGAGTATGAGGAAGAGGTTAGGAGAAAGTTGATAGATTGAGCTATGTGTGGAGTGATAGTGAGACATCTAAGTGGTAAAGGTCACTAGGCATTTGGGGCTTTAGATATGGAGTTAAAGAGAGAGGACAGGGCCAAGAAGGGAACTGGGGTGAATCCAAACAGCAATGAGAGCTGAAGTCAGGAAAAGTAAGTTCTCGAAAGGAGTACGAAGCATAGGAGACAAAGTACTCAGGCTTGGGAACTGCAGGGGAACTAGAAACAGGCACAGAAGAATAAGAAGGAATAATGGGAGAAAAGGAAAAGTTTATCATAAAACAACCATAGACAAAAAGATACAAGAAGGAAGAATGGACAGCTGGGTCCAATGCCACAGCATGAGATCAAGAAGAACACAGATGAAGGTAAAATAGTGCGGTCATATGTAACCTCTGAAAGACTGCTATCATGAATGTAATTGAAGCAAAAGCCAGGACTTAAGAGAAAATGGGTAGAAAGGAAATGGAAGCAGTAGGCATGGGTTGTTTGTTTGTCGACCCCTTGCTTCAGTGGTTTCTCATTTCCCTTAGGAGAAATTCTAACGTTAACATGACTGCAAGGCTTTGTACATGTGTGCTCTATCACTGTCTCCATCTTCTGGCGCCCCACACTGCCCTCCCCCTTCTCTGAGCCCTGGGTCACCAGCCTTCTTTCTGTTCTTTGTCGAGCCTTCTTTCAGCTTGGCGTCGTGCTAAAAGACTCTCACCTGTCTCAGTCCCTAGTCCCACTCAGCAGCCCCTCGCCAGGACGGGACACTCTCTCTCCTTCACTTGGGGGAACTGTTCAACAAGTATTATACCTTCCCTTCTTTAACACTGTCTGTGAGCCCCTGGGGTCTGAGGTCACATCTGTCTTGCTCCTGGCAGCAGCTGAGGAGGAAGCCCTCTGTGAAGGTCCCAAATCAGAAGGTGTAGCAGGGAGAACCAAGGTGGCCGGGTCTCATTTCTGGGGTGTTGTGTAGGCCACATAAAGAGGGACAAAAGAGGTGTACTAGAAATAATGGGAGGGAAGGCTTGGCACTCAGGGTGATTGGGCTGTCTTCCTGCTGGACAGGTTGTCCCCTTGCTTCAAGGTAGGGTTTGGTAGGGTCTAGCCAGGCTGGGCAGCATTTCTGCAAGGCTAGGGCCTGCCTCTCCACTCTGCCAAGGGTCAGGGCTCTATCAGGGCACCTGGGAACCCCTCTTGGTACTGTGGGTCCCAGGCTATATCTTGACTCCAATGTCAGCAGGACACCCAGGCTCTGCTGTATCCCTACGGGCCTTTGCCTTTGCTCAGACCGAGGACTCTGGGTGTAGCACTGGCATTTCTCTGCCCTGAGGTCGGTGAGGCATAAGTGAAAGTGTTAATCAGAATACTCACAGCTCCACCCAGCACAGGATCACAGACCGGGTTTATCAGGTGGCTGGAGCCCCTGCTTGGTGCCACGGCCAGCCAGTGTGGGATGCCCCAGCAAGTGGAAAATGGAGACCACGCTGCAAATAAATTCCTAGATATCCAGGCATTTGAGATGGACCTTAAATGTGTATGGCACTTGAGGGCCATGTGTATATATGTATGTTTGGGGGCAAGGGTACCCAAGGCATATAAGCAAGCTCTATATAAAGTTCTAGGACCTTGCTACATTCCTGTACCACCATTCAAAGGCTTTTGTTTAACCTGTTTGCATGGCCCAACAGAATGCACAAGGTGGAAAGAATCTTTTTTTTCTGAGGTCTGAAAAGATTACTGTTTTAAAGGGAGTCATTCTGAATGACTCAGGAATGAACATAAATGACTGAAAAGTCCCTGAATGTAGGCACAAATGAATCCCAAAATAGGCAGCAAAATGGCATAAGTAAGAGCAGGAGCTCTGGAGACTGCTTACATGAACTCCAATCTCAGCTCTGTAACAAAAAAACTTGGTGTCCTAGGGCAAGATCCTTCCTCATGCCTCAGTTTCCTTGTCTGTAAAATGGGAATCCTCATACTTAGCTTATATGAGGATTGTTGTGAGGATGAATGGCTTAATGTTAAGTGCTTTGAACAACCTCTGGCATATCGCAAATACTTTGCTACATTAAAAAAATTCTTATCCTAGTGGGTCTTTATTTTTTAAAATAATTTTTCACTTTTCAATTACAGTTGATATACAGTATATTAGTTTCAGGTATAAAAATAGTGATTACACATTTATATAATTTATGACCACCCTAATAAATCTAGTACCCATCTGACACCATGCATAGTTATTACAATATTTACTGCATTCCTTCTTATACTTTATATCCCCATGACTATTTTATAACTATCGATCTGTACTTCTTAATCTTTTCTCTTTTTTCACTACCCCAACCTCTCTCTTGTCGGGCAGCCATCAAAATGTTCTCTGTACCTATGAGTCTGTTTCTGTTTTGTTTGTTTTGTTCTTTAGATTCCATATATTAGTGTAATCACATGGTATTTGTCTTTCGGTGACTTATTTCACTCAGCATAATATCCTCTAGCTCCACCCATGTTGTTGCAGATGGCCAGATTTTATTCTTTTAGGGCTGAGTAATATTCCATTGTTTATATGTACCACTTCTTCTTTATCCAATCGTCTATCAATGGACACTTAGATTGCTCTCATATCTTGGCTATTGTAAATAATGCTGCAATGAACACATGAATGCACTTGTCTTTTGGAATTAGTGTTTTGGTTTTCTTGAGATAAATACCAAGAAGTGAAATTACTGGATCTTTCTTTGCCCAAGATATGTGCAAGCATTTTCAGTGCCTTGGTTATTTAAATAGTGGAAAAATAGAATGAACCAAGCAAATGAATGAATTCAATTTTATTTTGAAATTTCTGTAGTTTCCAGATATGAGTCTGAATGAATGGTTAAGATCTTATATAGATTAGAGGAGAAATATATGTACATACTCTTTAAGAATGTGTTGAGAGTTATGGCTTCTTTCTCCCGAAAAGTGCAGATGAACAGACAAAACATTATACGTAACATTTTGGGAGGTTCACAGAGTCCTTGAAATCCAATCAGAAGCCATGGCTAAGAATCTAGAACTTTATTACTAGGTAAAACCCATGCAAAACCTGTTTGAGAGCCATTGCAAGTCCTGGAAACTTCAGGCACTTTCCAAGGGAAGGTCAACCTGGAAGCAGTCATCTGGCACCGGGAACTGCGTTGAGTGATTGCTCTTTCCTTGCTGTACAAATTTATTCAGTCTAAGTCTCTCAACAAACCAGCATGTCTGAAACCCTCTTCTGAGAGTATAAGTATTAGAAACCCTACTGAAAAGACAGACTAAACATTACGTTGATGAAAAACATAACAGAACCAGCAAATCAAACTGAAAATTATCTTACACAGGAGGTTAGCTGCTGTGAGGACTGAGGGAGGTTGCTGAGTGGCACCTTAGCCTATTGCTGGTGGCATTCAACTCTGTCTGTCCTCTCTGTTTTATTCCCTTCCCCGTTTTGTCTCTTTCTTCTCTCCCTTTTTTCTTCCTCCTCCACTTTTCTTTCCTACTACCTCTGACATTGGCCCCCATGGGCACTGCTTAATTCAGCCCACAGTGCAAGAGATTGTAAGCCTCACTTGTCCTGAGTGAGTTACATTGAATTCAATAGACAATCTAATGGGAAGATCTGAGAATGCCTCACCAATGCCCAAGAAACATATTCTTGCTGGAGTAGCTTATTTTGTGGGAGGAGGGGTGGGGGAGGAGTAATTTTAAACAAGAAAGGGGGTTGGGTATTGCTTTTTCTTTCTTCTTTCTTTCTTTCTTTCTTTCTTTCTTTCTTTCTTTCTTTCTTTCTTTCTTTCTTTCTTTCTTTCTTTCTTTTGAACTGATTGGACTTCAAGGGGAAAATATTGTCTAAACAAAATCTGCTGAGTAAGTCACAGAATGACTCCTCCTTCAGGAATAAACTTTATTTTCTTTTATTTTGGTAAGAAATTCGGCGGTCAATATGGAATTTAGTTACTCTACCCACTCAAGGGCGAGATGATAAAGTTCTATCAGATCAAGCGTCTAAATGAACCTGAGATTCTACCAAGGTCAGAAATGCTGTACTTCAAGCCAAAAATCTCTCTTGTACTTACTTGTTTTGACTTGTAACCACAAATTTGTCTTGTCTAAGTGCACACTCGCGTTATAAAACAAAGCGCCAGCACCGATCTCTCACACTACAGCATCCTCTGAAGCGGCAGGAGTGCTCGTTGTACCTTTTGGGAGATTCTCTAATTTTTCTGCCCCTTTAATTTCTACAGGACTTTAAGTTGCTTCCCCTGAGATCAAGGAACACAAGATGGTTTTGGAAATGCTGAACCCAATGCATTATAACATCACCAGCATGGTGCCCAAAGCTGTGCCTGTTACCATCATGCCGATCCTACTGCTCATTGGCTTTCTCTTTTTGCTTTGGAAGTATGAGGATACATCCTCAATCCCAGGTAAGTCAGTCATTTAGCTTTGTATTTAAGGAGATCGTTTACCTGAGAGTTTTGGTTCACGAGGGTAAAGAAAATTTTGTAAAAGGACACAGCAAACCTGGGGAGTCAGCTGAAGCCTATGCAACATTAGCAAATGAGGAAATTTTTATAACAATTATCCCTACATTTCAAATAGAAGCATTTAAAAAATATTTTAGATAATCCCTTCCACTGTATGCTTTGCTTTGATGAAGAAGACTTGACACAATCCCTCTAAGGTAAGTTTGAGATAGGGTGGAACAAAGTAAAATTCCAGTTTTTTGTTGTCGTTGTTGTTGTTAGTGATTTTGTTTGTTTGCTTGTTTTTTGGATTCAAATTCATTTCAATTTTGTTCTGAAGGTGGACATGTCTCTGGAATGCCTTCTATACTTCTTTCCTTCCCCTTCCCACTTTGCCTTATCCATGCCTTCTCCCTATCTTGAATTTGTTCCTTCTCTTCGTTTTCTTTTATTCTTGGGAGGAAGAAGGGTGTTGGTGATGGCACCATAAGGGCTGAATGAGACCAGGCCAATGGAAGAAGAATGAGGACCAGTACAATTATTTTGGAAAATCAGACCCTGATAGACTCTTCGACAAGGTCTGTGGGTCAATCACAAGTAGTATATAATGAAATTATCCAGATAATTCCAATAAAAACTCCCACTACTCCACCACTACCAGAATAATTCGGAATTATCAGAAATATCGGGTTAGTTCTTTAGTTTTCAGTGGCAATTCTTCATGGGAGGTATCTGTCCCCCAATCCCTAAGGTATATAATAAAACTAAATATATCAAGAGCATAGTCATTACACACTTACAAGTGCGATGGGCCTCATCACAGCACGATTTACAGTGGGAATGTGGAGCTGGTGCAAAGTGCCCTGTGTCTGAATTCTTTAAAAGTTTTCAGAGAACTGCCTGTCTCTCTATTTGATTCTGCCTTGTGTTTTAGGTTACTTCAATTTAATAGAATGTTAGTTAATTTTGTTTTCTACTACCTGATGGGATCTGAAGGAACTCTTCCATGGTCTTTATCTTGAAACCCTTCCCCACCACTGCCTCTTTCTCACTGGATTTCTTCTTCCTGGTGGGCTCTCAGGTCAGGGTCTATGACTAGTGATGAGGTGGATGCATTTTAAACAAGCCTCCCCCCCCTAAATGTTTATGCTGCAGGTGGTAGTAAAACTCCCTTGGACCCTGGAGTAAGGAGGTCAGTTTAGGGGGTGAGTGTGAGAACTGGTATCTCTGAAGCTCTGGATCAGGAGCTTAAGTGGCAGTCCACTCTGTTGACAACTTCTGGGCTGGGGAAATCATGCTGCCGCACACTGACTGTCAGGTCCCCTAGTGCTGTGGTTCTCAGCCCTGTCTGAAGTGGGGCCCCCATGTTGATATGTTTTTTAAAAATCTCCCCAAGTTATTTTTCATGAACAGCCATGGTTGAGAGCCACGGATATAAACCTGTATGACAAAAGGGGAAACTGAGCTCCAGAGAGGTGACCTGCTTTGACCAGAAAACCAGTATGACAAGTGTGAGAAACCATGAAGTTTAAAACTCTTCATTTTGTAGGCGAGGGGTTAAAGTCCAGAGAAGAGAAATGGCTTCAGCTCCCCAGCTAGAAGGAAAGTGGGAGTGTGTGTGTGTGGCAGGGGCAACCAGAAGTCCTAAATCTCAGGTGGATGATCATTTCGTTAACCGGGGAGCTTCGAGGTCTGTGCTTTCCCTTTAAAATGAGAGGTCCGGTCAGAATTGTCTAATGGTACAGACTCAGATCCCACGGTTCCTGGTCGAGCAGGAGAAGGTGAGGAAATTGACCTTGTTGGGGTGGTTCTTGCTGACCAATACCTCTGAATTCCTTTAGCCAGTTCCCTCAAATCACTGGCTCTCTGGGTTCTTCATTTTTACCTGTTTGGGGATGCTTGGGTCAGCAAAAGCCAAAGGAAGTTAAGGAGGTATCATGATTCAAAGCCCTTAAGTAAGTTACAGTTTACAAAGCAGTTTCACACCCAGTTTCTCTTGTGATCCTCACCAGCACTCTGGTGAAGTGGGTGTGTTTATGCCTATTTTGCAGATAAAGAAACTGAGATTTAAAAAGGTTAGATGTTGTACTGCTGGTAAGTGATGAAACTGGAACTCAAGTCTAAACTTCTTCAATCCATATTTCCTGAGAGGCCCTGCTATATCAGGTTCTGGGACGAGAGCTATGAGGAGGGTGTACAGATGACACATAGGCAATGGCTCTGTGCCAGAAAGAACTCTGAGAGCTTGGGAGAGGAAAGAGTCATTCCTACTTGGGGGCTTTGTAAGCTTCGGTTCCGGGAAACCGCCCCAAGTTCACTGATCTCTGTACAGGACTCACAGTTACCTGGCACCTGGCAGCTCTCCCTTCCCCAAGGACACACAGCCATTCCCAACCTTGTAGGTGGGTCCTCTGCTCCAGAGCCTCTCTGCGCTGGGTGCCATATCCCCAGAGGGGGCCACAAGGAAAAGGACATGGCAACACATTCTCTTTATTCCAATTAAGAAAATATTTCACAGAAGAAATGCACAAACAAATATGTCATCACAGTCTCGGACAAGAAATAAGATGTTAGCAGCGTCTCAAAAACATCTCTCGTGCCTTTGCAATCACCCCCCTCTCTTTTGCCCCCAGAAGTAAATATGCTTCTGTTTTATGACAACTATCTCATGCTTTTTTTTTTTTTAATAGTTTTGCCATCTAATTCCACATCACCAAACAATATGGTTTAATTCTGCCTGGTTTTAAATGTTTTAGCAATTAAATCCTAGATTACTTATTCTTCTCTCTTGCTTCTTTTGCTCAATATTATGCTTGTAAGATACACCCACTTTGTGGCACGCAGCTGTAGTTCACATGGTATGCAGTTATATGAACATCTCATGGTTTAATTACTGATTCTACTGTCGATGGACATTTGGGGTGTCTTCAGTTTGGGGCTATTTTGAACAGTGCTATTATGAACATTTGTGTGTGCAGGTTTCTCTAGGGTATATTCCTAGAGAGAAAAGCAACAGCTTCTTGATTAGACAGCGGGTGAGAGTTCCCAGTTGTTGGTTTCACAGAGGCTGTCTCTTCTGTGACAAATGCAGTGAAGTATTTACTGCTCCTCTTAGGGTTTGAAAGAGGCTCCTGCAATCGCTGCATATCCAGATAAGCAATCATTGCATACTCATATCCAAGAAACAGAAAACAGCTTAATATGTGGATGCAACCAGAATATTTTTCTAATATCCTACCAGAGTTTCTCCCCAGCTGGATGGTGTACGGTGTGCATGTAAATGAAAGGATCACATTGTGTTATTTACTTGAATTTGTACTTTTTCCCCCCACACTCTCCTCTCCTGCCTGTGTCTCGATGGGGACCCAGTTATACTTAATCATACCATCTCTGGTCCTTAACTTGGAGCTGCTGTCTATACCTAGTAGGATCTCAGTAAATATTTGTTGGATGAATTAAGCTGACATATAATCAGCTGATCACTAAGGAAGTAAAGCTCTGATTCTCTACTGGTTAGAACACTAAGATTTTCAGCCTAAGTTTATCACAATCTCTTTTCTCAGTAGATACAGCTCTGCACTGTCGTATTTTATATCTGAATGATGGTTCCCATATATTAAGACTTTTTACATGGCACCAAACTTTTAGATAAAAAATGAAAAGTGCAGCCTCTCATTTGTATCTTTGTTTTTCACGAGCCTGGCATTAAGTAAGTAAACGTTGAATAAATCTATTTCCAAATAGCTAGATGTTTCACCTTATGTGGAATAAATGTATGTGACACAATAATATTTTTGCATTTTTATCAAAATGTAAATACAATCTAAAATAGTCTAAGAATGACATTTAAAACTTTATCCTTTATGTTATATGCATTTCTAATTTAGTTTAAAAATTCATTTAAAAAACATTTAATGTGCATTTACGATGTTTCAAGGAGTAAATATCCAGGAATGTATTTTGTTGTCATGCATATTTCAATTTATAGCAGTTTGGTCTATCTTATGACATTTTAAGGAAATATGTATTTAATCAACTCTGCTTGTTTAAATCTTTTAAAGAACTTAATGAAATTATTTTATATAAAGTCAGTCATCTATTTATAATATAGTGCTATTAGAACAATCATAAGATTAATAATCCTTAAAATATTTTGCTTTTGTAGATATTAACAAAGACTTTCATGTTACAGGGAAAAAAAGCCAACAATCTTGTCCCCATTAACCCAACTATTGCAAAGACTAAACTTTGTTTGCAAAATCTGGCACTAAACATCTAATTTCGGTGATTCAAGCAAAAGCTTAGATTATCTAGATTGTTATACAACTCTTGCCCGTGGATTAAAAGTACTATCTCGTACAGCTGTGCATGTTTGTGCTTCATAATTTCTTTACTGACAGATGGAATTCAAGAAGAAAGATTTAGAAAAGTGACTACTTTATAAATAAATAAAATTCCTAAAACCTTTTCAGAAAGTTTTTGTCTAACTTTTCACCACCACTGGTAAAATTAAGCCATCAGGTTTGGTCCCTGATATAAGCAATAGCAAATCCTCCTGTTGTTCACAGGATTCATATCTTCACAATTCTGCCATCCTCTGCATATGCAAGGATGTAAGTGGCCACTGCTCTGAAAGTATTACCACATCACTGTACTCAACCTGTAGTCTAAACCCTGATCAGACTCATTGCCTAATTCCTCAAGTCTTAGCTTTATTTTGCCTAACGAGATTTAGCTTAAGATTCTTAAACTGAGTTCTTTCTGAAGGTAAAAAAAAAAAAAAGAAAAAGAAATGGATGCTTTTTGTTTGGACATTATCTTTGTAGATCATATTTCTCATAGTTAAAAAGATTACGCCAAAGTACAACCTAATTCTAACCCACCTATTTAAATCAAAAGTTTTCAGCCAAACAGATCTGTCAGGTTTCCATGCTTGTAACTAGATAGACAGACTGACTCGTATTTGAAACTCGTTGACACCATTCAACATGGCAAGAAAAGAGTAGACATATAATCCGATTCATTCGGACTGAATTGATTGAGACCAAATGGAACTAGTGTGGTGTGGGCTTGGAACTACTCTTCGTTCATGGAGGAGTAAAGAGCTTCATGTTAAGCTCATTGGTTTGTTTGTTTGTTTGTTTGTTTATTATTAATTATTTTAGTGATTTACAGATATGCATCAGATGATGTAAAAGAACACATAGGTATAAAAGAACAAGAACAACAGTAACATAAAGCAGTTGCTCTTTTTGGTGTTCCTGAGATGCTAATTGTGATTCAATGACTTTCCTAGGTCCTGGCTATTATTTGGGAATTGGGCCCCTCATTTCCCACTTCAGGTTCATGTGGATGGGGATCAGCAATGCCTGCAACTACTACAGCAAGATATATGGAGGATTTGTGAGAGTCTGGATAAGTGGAGAGGAAACACTCATTATCAGCAAGTGAGTCTGTTAATAATCAGAAACTTATTTTTAAAGTCGAGGTTGATTATTTTCCTATTAAAAAACAAACTTATTTGATATCTTGATATCTTTGTTCCTAAGTCAGCATTTGCCTTCCCTGTCAGCCATTTCCCCCAGTAGACAGGTGAAGTGACCATCAGAATGTTTATCCAGAAAGGTATCTGCCAGCAGCTCAGAATCTGGAGCACATTAATATCACTCAGGGAGCTTTTAAAAAAAAAAACCCAATGCCCAGGCTGCACCCCAACTTTTAGAATTTCTGGAGGTGAAACCCAGGCATCAGCAGTATTTAGCGCTCCTCCCAGGTGATCCAATGAGCTGTGGAGAGGAGAGAAGGTAAGAAGCTTCCAGTGCAGGGGAGCCTTTCCCTGGGGTTACAGGAAACAGCTAAGCAGAATCAGAGTGGTTTTTGTCTCATTGTGTTACCTGCATGTCTAGCTCAGGTGGTGGTAGTGTAAGGCTAGGACTGGAGTGAAGAATGATGCATGTGAGAAAGGACCGGAGGACCTGAACAGAAATCTCTCTTAGCTTCTGGATGCTTAGATCACCAGATAAATTCCCTGGAAGCCCAAGCCTGTTCCTGAAGTAGTATGCAGGACAGGGCAAATTCCCTTGAGTGGGGGGAGACTCAGGCCCTGCACTGAGAGAGAAGAGGGTTCTTAGTGGAGCATAAGAAAGAATTCAAACACACACCAGAGTTAGAGTCCAAGGAAAGCTTATTAGAGCATGGTCACCTTTCAGAGGCGGAGAGTGAGTCAAAGAGAGACTCAGAGGGACAGAGACAATAGAGAAAGGGACAGTGAGAGAGAGAGAGAGAGAGAGAGAGAGAGAGAGAGAGAGAGAGAGAGAGAGAAAGACATACATACATACAGACAGACAGACAGACAGAATGAAGAAACTGAGAGGGAATTCAGTTTTTATATATCATTTTTTAGTTTCTATGAGTTACAGTTTAAAGACATTGTTTACTTATTTCCTTTGAAAGGGACATACAGTGAGGAAGGATAAGAATATGTAGCCTGAACGGCCTGCTGGCAGTTCCCAGCCCTCAATCCATAGGTTCTCTGTGGTGTTAGCCATAGAGAATGAATTATTTTCTTTTGTGTAGGACTCCACTTACAGACCGTTTTTCCTGTTTTCTCTTCAGGGTGTGGGGAAGTAGGTCATTAGCAATTCCAGCAGAAATCTTCCTTTTTCTTCAGGTTTTCTCGTGATCTAGCTGCAGAGCTGATCAGCATATTGCAGTCTCTGAATATTGCTTGATTTAATACTCTAGTTCTCTTGTCTCCCCTCTACATTAGAAGGACCCTCATTACAGTGAGGGGTGAGTGGCATCTGACCATCCTTCTGTCTTAATTAGGAAAGTGACTTAGTAACCTATCCGAGTCAGGCACTGATTCGCGCCGGAGACGTGGATGCAACCCATCCCCTCTTTCCCCCAGCTTCTATCAGTTCTTTCATTGTCCTGTCCTCACAGGCTTTTCACTGGTTAGAGTCTTAGTGTTCTTTTTAATTGCCTCTGAGCCACTCGATTTTGTTGTTATGGGCTGAGGCCCCAGTGAGACTGGGACATGTTTGTCCCTATCTTCTTTCCTTGCCCGCTCTTCAGATCCTTTCCAGAACTACCTGTGCCTCTTGAAAAGACCCCATTGGACCTCAGAGAGCTTTTCATTTTTATTTGAACAGTTTGCCAGATCTTTTTTCTTTTGAAAAGTTTGAGATCTGTAGTCATTACAACTGTGTGGAGATTATGGCCCGACTTTTCTAACCTGTTTAGTCCCAAAGCGGTGAGGACTGTAGACCTTTGGGGGTGGTGTGTGGGGGGGTGTCAGGCATGAGTGCTGCTGGGATGTGGCCTGAGTGACTCAGGGCTTTGAAGAGGAGGTCCGCCGGTATGCACAATTAATGAGGTATGTGCTGAATTAATGAGGGGCTGCAGGAGTTGTGCATGACACTGTATCTCATGCGTATATATTATTTTTTGTTATGAGTACAAAAAAAAGAATGTGGATCGCGTCCATAAAGCAGAATTAGCAATTGATAGGCTAAGCAGGATCACATTTGCACATCTGTTAGTAATTAACATACTAAGGGTTATAGTTGTACATTTTTAATATGTATAAATTTGTAGAAAAATCATTCTTTCTTTCAACATATATTTGTTGAGAATTTACTATATACTAAGCACTGACTATGACAAGTATGACAAGTTAAGATGTTAACTTGTCATTATTGGCTTTCTACTCATTCATTAAATAAATATTTATTAAGAACTTATTATTTATACTAGATATTGTGAACAAATCAGCCAAAAATCTCTACTGTCATAGAGAAATCCATCATTATTTTGTTAACATTCCAACAATAAACAAGCAAATGTATGATATGTCAGTAGGGTCACCAACCGTGCCTGGGACTATGGGATTTCCCAGGACATAGAACTTTCAGTGCTAAAACTGGAATGATCTCAGGCAAACCAAGATGGTTTCTCAGAAAATTATCAAGTAAATATGTGCTATATGGAAAATTAAAGTACGGAAAGGGAATGGGGAGGGCCAGTTGCAGGGATAGGAGTGCAGGTGTAAACAGGTGGTCAAGCCCTCACTGAGATGATAACATTTGAATAAAGGCCTAAAGGAAGTGAGAGAGAAAGCCATGCAGAAAGCTAGAGGAAACATATTCCGGACAGAAGAGACAACAAATGCAAAGACATTGATGTGGGACCCTGTCTAGAACATTCAAGGAACAACAAGGATACTAGTGTGGCTAGTGGGAGAGTAGTGGAGATGAGGTTAGAGAGGGACAAGAATACCCAACCACGCTGGGCCTTGCAGGCATTGTACCAACTCTGGCTTTTACCCTGCGTGAGATGGGAAGCCACTGAGGAGTTTGAGCAGAAGAGTAACAAATCTGACTCATTCATGTTTCAGCAGAATAATTCTGGCTTCTCTGTTGTGAGTAGATGGTAAGAGGACAAGGGATGGATGGGTGCAGAGAGAGAAATTAGGCAAGAAATGATGGCAGCCAGTCCAGGTGAAGGTAGTAGAAGTGATAAGATTATGAGGTGAAATTCTGGGCATATTTTGAAGGCAAAGCCAATATGTGCTCTAACAGGTTGGATATTGGGTGTAAGAGTCAAGGTAATGCCACAGCATTTGCCTCGAACACCTGGAAGAATGAAGATATTGTGTTATGTGAGATAAATGGAGTAAGCTTGGTAGGGGGAGAAACCAGGATTCCATTTCAAACATTTTGACTTGATAGGTCTAATAGACACTTGAGTGAAGTGTTGAGTAGCAAGATCTGAATCTTCAGGAGTCCTCAATCTGGAGTGTGGTGAAGGGAGGAACTTTATTCAGATAAACAGTTTGCAAACCAGGGAAATGCAACCTCCAGTGTAAATCAAAACCTTGCTCCTCTGAGACGAAAAAGAGCCCCACTTATATAGAGAAAGTGCCCCCTTGGTCCCTGATTGGTTCAGTTTTACGCAAATTTGCATTGTTTGATTGGTCTAAATAGTACTGTCCTGATTGGTTGGAATCACCCTCCTGACTGGTCCATATGGAGCCACTTTGATTGGTAAAGATGAAAATGAGGATATAGCTATGCAGCTCTGACTTTCACTGGTCTTAACCCATTGGTCAAAATATGATTCCAGGAACTCCTTTATAAGATTTGATTCAGATAGTAGGAACATAGTGCAGGAGGCTTGGCAGCTCAGTCTGCAGTTTTTCCCTAATATGCAGTGTGTATGTGAACAATGGCTGCTAGACTCTGATTATGAATTTGGACCCAGTTAACTACAAGGATTCCTTCTTGAAAGACATATGCCTTCTTGAGGTGCACAAGGGCCTCCACAGTAGTTGGAAACTAGCAAAGGAGTTTGAAAAGGACAGCCAGTTAAAGAAAATAAAACCAGGAGAGTATGGTGATCTGAAAGCCAGATGACAACTACATATCAGGGAAGAAGGAATTGTTACCCATGCAAAATAACTGCCGTATGAGTATGAAGATTTAAGCATTGCATTTAGGGAGGTCATGAGTGACCTTGACAAGAGTGTGGTGGGGACAATGGAGTATTGTAGGGGAGGGGCAATGCAGCAGTGGGGACGAAAGTCTGACTGGAGTAGAGAAGGGGGTGAGGCATAAATAGTCTTCCAAGCAGTTTGCCAAAATGCAGGCAGAGAAATGGAACAGAGCTGGAGAGGGATTTTTGGTGGAAGAGAAAGAACGTGTGTGCTAGGTGAGATGTCAAGGGGTCCAGGCGACAAGTGGAGTTGGATGTGGAAGTTCATCCACAGTAATAGGAAGGAAGTTTCAATATATGGGCACAGATTCTGGTGGTTGGAGTTTGCATAGTTTCTAGTTGTTTCTGTTTTCTCAGTAAAATAGAAAATAAAATCTTTAGCTGAGACTGAGCAGGAGAAAGTGGACATTTGAGGAGAGAGGAGGCATGATATAATATTCATTTAGAAGAATGAGAGAGTAAATCGATTAGGGAAATGTAGTATAATTGCCGGATGCACGAAGGGATGACTTGAATTTAACTGAATCCTGTCAGCAAGGATGTGTGTGTGTATGGGCATGCGTGTGCATTTGTGGGTTTTTTTTTCCAGTCCCATTCAGCTGCCAGGTATAGGCAATGAGTTAGCTAAGAACTGGTTTTAGCCAGGGTTGAGGTTTTATCAGGCAACAAAGTAAGGTGAGGGTCAAGGGATTTGAGCATGTATGGAAGAGTGTGGTTTTAATGATTGGCAATAAAATATTTTTCCAATTTTCTATTAAGACAATGTTCAAATGAACAGGAAAGTTAACAGAACAGTTCTCTCGCTTTTTTTCCCCCATGACATTGACTTATTGAAGAGACCAGGTCAATTGTCCTGTAGAATGCCCCACATTCTGAATTTCTTACATTGTTTAATTATGGTGTCATTTAACGTATTTCTCTATTCCCTGTATTTCTTATCAATTGAAAATTAGGTCTAAAAACTCAGTCAGATTTAGGTTAAACATTTTGTAATAATACTTCCTTGGTAGTAGTACTAGGCATTTCATGTATTATATCAGAAGATTAATGATACTAAATTTGAGCACTTGGTTAGCATGGTTACAGTCAGATCCTTCAGTTAAAAAATTTTTTTTTTCTCTTGCAATGACCTTAGTATTTAAGCTGGGTAAGTGAGGACATTAGAAGGGCAAAGAAGAGTGAAAAATTGATAAGATTGATGGAGGATAAGTCTCAGGCACGGAACAGATCAAGACACACAAGTATTTTTAAATGTTTGGGACCAATTTTCCCATTAATTGTCTCCTCCATATTGCTAGTACTTGTCTCTCTTGTACTGGCCTGAGGCGCATGAGTCCTTTAAACTCAGAGGAGGAGAGTGGTTTCTTTCTTATCACTTAAGAACTTACTTCCTGGCTCTTTTCCACTTTGAAGAGACAATAGATTTGCTATCTTTGATGTCTTTTGACTTTAGTTATGTTTAAAGAAGAACCAGTTACCAGAAAACTTATACTACCCACTTCCTTTCTGAGCTTGGGGACTCCTTGGATCTCTCCTCAGTGATTAGAAACCCTCACTCTCCCAACCTGTCAGTATTCCCCTTAACTGATGTTATAGTGTGCATGCACAAGGCAGGGGCAAGGTCTCTACTGTGCCAGGAATGCTCCGGGCCCTGGGCCCTAGTTCTTCACCAACCTTCTCTTCTTCAACTCCTCAATTTACTCTGGTTAGAGAAAGCCAGACTACTTTTGATTTAAAAACAAACAAAACAAGCAAACAAACAAACAAAGAAGAAGAACAACAAAAAACCTTGTTTAGATTGCTTGTCTGCGGCTGGTCACACTTGGCTTGCTGTATATATATCATTTTTGTCTTGATAACTTTGCCTTTTGCCAAGGCTCAAAATTTACTGAGATGTTGGTGCCCCCTAAAGGACACAATGATTTTAAAAGTTAGCTCTTTACTAACTAACATTTAATTGGGTTTAAGTTTGGGACTTCTTGTTCTCTTTTTTAAATTGATTAGTAATTACTCAAAATAAATATACAGGCCAATGTGGTTAATGCAGTATATAAAAACTCTAGAGGTCAGAGCAGAAGAATTGTCTTCTAAGCACTAAAAATTTTTTAGGTAGAAATTTGTGAATAAGAATGTACAAATTACTTTCTGCTTCGATTATGGAATGAGGTAAGGGAAGATAAGAACAGCTAGAGTTCTAAAATTTATTAATAAGAATTTCAGTCCTCTCTACAGCATGATTTTTCCATAGAAGACAAAATTTTAGCTGTCAGTCAAATTAATTCACTGGAATACAAATAGAAGCGTCTGGATTTCTGTTTTTGTTACTAGGAAGAAGGAAAGTCCAAAACTCAGGATTGTTTGATGAATATTATCTGGAATCAAACCAAGTGTATATTTTTACTTAATAGGGTGTTTTGATTTGAGCTTAAGATTTGTGTGTGTGTGTGAAATAAATATCAAGTAAATTATGTATATAATAATAATTCTGTTTTCATTTCTTGACACCACCATTATTTCAGGGGCTTTCTTTTAAAGTTTAAATAGGACTGTGGAATCTATCACCAATGTGAGAGTTTGGCTTATACTTAGCCCACAGCCTAACTCACTCAGCTAGAGTAGAGCACTTTTGCCCAATGTCTTTCTATGAGAATGCGTTTTCACAGGCATTAATGAAACAACCTTATTAAAGCAAAGTTATCTTTTTAGGAGCCAAGTGTCAACTTTGAAAGGGAGGAGCAAGTGTTAAGATAGCCACTCCAGCTTAGTGTAAGAACTCAGCTGCACGAGGATTAGTTGTATATACTGTAGTAGACACGTCCCATCTTTGAGGGTTATGTGTTCAGAAAATCCCCATAGTAAGAGAGTTTGCAGTTAAGAAACAAAATTTTAGTGAAGTGGGAAGGGAGAACTGAAGTTACAGTCAACACATGAAAATTTGCATAAAAGATAAAAAAAAAAAAGACAGGGTCTAAAATAAAAATAACACTGATGACATTATATGCCTCTTGAATTTGCACAATTAGGTACCATACAATAATTTTCTATCTTCTATCCCTTGCACACCAGAAAATATCTAGGTTTTCCCTCTTTTGTACTATCAAAGAGATGTTTAAAAATATGTCACTTTCTTGCAATAATGTGCATATTTTCTTCCTATTTCCTTGCTCAAATGTGTAGTCCCTTTCCAATTTTATGATTTCTACCTCTGAATTCCACTCTGGTCTCGGAGATGTGAGATAGTTTACAATTCTCAGGTGGAAAAAGCTCTGGGGATCTATTTTAACTTACCTAGCAGACTTGTGCAATTTAGTTCTCAAGCTCTGAAGTAAAAGGTTACGTTGCTTTAGCTCTGCCTGGGGCAGAGCCCCACCAGACCCACCAGAGCACACATGCGGGCAACTTTTATACATGATTTGGCTCCTGCCCTGTTCACATGGCTGAAATACACACTAACGGCAGTTTGCCTTGCTTCACTCAGCTTTCGGTCTGTCTCCCATAGTTGCACTGCAGAAAAACACTATTCCTCTGCTCGCCACTCTGTCCCTTTTTACAATTCCCTCAACCCACTCCCTTTTTCTCATTATCTCCAAGAAAAATGGCTATCAATTTGAATATATTCAAGTGGAAACTTTTTGAAGTTGCAGAAAAATATATGGAGAGAAGTAAATATGCCTATACTTACATTTTTGGGCGGGAAATTTGCACTTGGCTGTGTTGTTCACATATAAATACTGTGACTTAGGCCTTGCACTTTGAAGAGCCTCTTGCCATGCCCCTCAGGGGAGTCTGGGTGATAGACAAGGAACAGGATTTGTTAGCATCGGAAGGCAGAGGGTGGCAAATGAGACCTGGCTGTGCCTGAGCACAGACTCCGTGGTCCTCTGTATTCTCTGCACTCCTGTTGTCTACTTGGCAGCACAGGGATGGCTGAGGGCCCCAACCTCAGAGGTGGCACACTTCAACTTTCTGCATAAAAAGGCTAGGACTTTGGAGGGAGGTGGCTGGGATGTGACCTCTCTTTCCTCACTTACTCAACCATAGCCATGCACCCCTGTAGGTGAGGATTTTGGGGTCTGGCTGCCTGATAAATATCATCCCATCCATCTTTGTACACCCTCCATCTCACCAGACAGAGGGGTAGCGACATAGCTTATTAACTCAGGCTTCTAACCAGGCTTCCTTCTGGTTTCCTGACCCATGCTGTCCATGGCCACTGCCATCACTCAGCCCTTGTCCAGGTAGCCTGCTTCCCCCTGGGTCCTGCATTAACCTATTTTCCAACCTCTGCCATTTTCCACAGGAAATCTGGTCACGGCATTTCTTAATTTTTCTCTTGATAGATGAAAAAGGAACTTATTTCATCTACCCCACAATTCTCAATGAACAATGAACCAGGAGTCCTCTCCTCCCCAAATCCTCACACACACACAATTCATCCCAGCTCTTCCCCCTCCTTCCCCCCCCCCCCCGTGCTGCTTGTGCTCACCAGCTAATAAACTCACCCTGCCATTTATCCTAAAGAGAATAATTGTCTTTTTATCCTTTACTCATTTGACTATTGAATTACTGAAATCATTTCTCTTTCCAGTGTCATAAGTTAACATTTAAGCAATCTTAATAAAACATCTTTTCTATAGAACTCTTCTGTAGAGACTGCTGTTCTCCCATATGAGCAGGCCCCTATGACTTCTTCAGCTAGAATCTCATAACATTTTAAAACTCTCAGTGGCTCATCCTGCCCAAATTAGCAACTCCTAAAGGAAGAAATGTGTGGGGAGAGGAGAAACAGAAGGAGCCTCTCCTTTCTGGTTCTCTTGAAGGCTCTTCCTAGGCCTCAAAAGCTGGGCATGGTGGTAGGGATGGAGGCGAAACAGTGGAGGAGAAGCTGGGAAGTTCAAGGAAGCTTGGGTTATTGGCAAGGTCTCAGTGTTGCTATATAAAAGGCTATCTAATGGCTCCCCATGTCTTATATCCTGGGAGAAATGTGTGACCCTGGAGAACTTGATGAGTCATGATGAATGTAGAGCCCCAAGAGCTGATGTCACCACTATAGAGAACCTTCCAGGACCAGCCCAGCCAGCCGAGCTCAGCGCCAAGAGTGTCCAGGAGATGTCCTTCAATCCCAGAATTATACCCCATTGGAAGCCTGATTAGAGACTCTAGACAGATTGCTTGTTCCAAACTAAAGAAGAAAGACTTCAGCAATTCTGGCAACTCCAGAATCGGAGGCTCACTCCTGCAGGGGACAGCAGGATACCTAGAGGGAACTAGAGGCCCTCAGGACTCTGGTGGTGTGGAAGGTTCAGCTTCTTAACAGCTTTGCAGCTCTGATCCCAGTATTTTGGTGACTTGGAGTTAAAGAAGAAAAGGAAATAAGAAATGATGTGTGTGTGTGTGTGTGTGTGTGTGTGTGTGTGTGTGTGTTATATTCTATTTTTCATAATGCTCGGAGATTCACTAAATGTTTCAACTAGAGAGAGATGTTTTATGGGAACAGAAGTGCTTATTTATTATGAATACTAGAAATCATACATGGTAGTTAGATCAACATGCATTTGCTAAGACAGCCATCTGGTAGTCAAAATCACCATGAATTCTCCTGACACTTAAAAATTAACACAAAGTTTGCTTTCTCTGCAGGTCCTCAAGTATGTTCCATGTAATGAAGCATGATCACTACACCTCCCGATTCGGCAGCAAACTTGGATTGCAGTTTATTGGCATGCATGAGAATGGCATCATATTTAACAATAATCCAGCCCTCTGGAAAGCTATCCGACCTTTCTTTGTAAAAGGTAATCAACTGCCTGGCTACATTCTGCTCTTGACTATGAATGTGCCTTTTTTTTTTTTTAAATCATTCTTAAATTCTAACAGCTTTGAAATAACGAGGGTATGAGCTAACATTCATTATGTGTTTACTATATGGTAAGCACTGTTCTAAACACTTGATATTTTAATCTCACAGCAACCCCAAGTGGTAAACACTCTAATCATTTACATATTACAAATAAGAAAACTGAGGCATAAGAGATTAAGTGACCTGCCCAAGGTTCCAACATTAGTAAATGGTGGTCAAAAAGACAGCCTCAGAACCCATATTTTGAATCACCACAAATTCTGTTAATACCCAAAGCAGTTTCATGGATGTGAAGAAGAGCTAGACCTGTATACTTAGGATCATTTCAATTAAAAATAGAGTGTCAGCCATATGTTTGATTTAAGCATAACCAAATAATATGTTTGTTGAATCATTGACTGATATCCCAGATATTTTAACATAGCAATTTGTGAATAAAATTAGAAAATTTTAGAACTGGGAGGGACTGCATATGTCATCTCATAGAGCCTCTAAGTTTTATAGTTGAGGAAATACAGTCCTAGAGAGGTTGTAATTTTTGCCCAGGCCACATAGCATGTAATGGATGAACAGAGACCAGATCCCAAGCCTGCTTATCTACTGATTTTCTCCTTTATTATTTCCTGCTGGAAAGCTGTTGGGGGATACTTGGAACCAGTCTTTGATATCGACATCAAGGAACGTAATCATGCCTTGGAAATGTTGTCAGTGGTGGAATATGGGGCTAGATAGATTTTAGGTCTGACCATGCACCATCAATATTCTCCTTTCCAGCCTGCCTCGGTAGTGAATCCAGATGCCTCCTACGTGGCTACTGAGACAAGGAAGAGCTGAGCCTGTCCCCACTAGGTGTTGATCCCCCTCTGTAGAGTTGCCTATCACCAAGACTCTACGTAACTCTATTGTAGACTCTGTTGTACTAGTTTCCTATTTCTGCTATAATAGATTGCCATGAACTTAGTGGCTTAACACAATACCATGATTAACTTACAGCTCTGTACATCAAATCTGACATGGGTCTTACTAGGCTAAAACCAAGATGTTGGCAGGGCTGTGTTTCTTTCTGGAGGCTCCAGGGGAAAATCTGTTTCTTTGCCTTTTTCAGCCTCAGAGGCCACCCATAACCCTTGGCCTGTGGGCCTTTCCTCTTTCTTCAAAGCCAGCAACAGCGGCTTGAGTCCTATTTACATCACATCTCTCTGAGCATCCTTCTGTCATCACATCTCTGACTCTGACCTCACCCAGGAAAGGTTCTTCACTTTTTAAGGACTTATGCGATTACACTGGGCCCACCCAGATAATCTATAATATTCTCCCCATCTCAAGGTTCTTAATTTTAATCATATGTGCCAAGTTCCTTTTTCCACATAAGGTTATATATTAATAGATTTCAAAGATTAGGGCTTGGACAACTTTTGGGGCTATCGTTCTGCTACGACTTATGTTGGGACAGAGAAATGTATAACAAACTGTAGAATGGATTAATGGAAATATTATAGGTTGTGAGTTTGAGCTACTTTACTAGCTATATGACCTTGGACAAGTCACTCAGCCTCTCTGAGCTTCAGTTTCCTTATCCATAAAAGGCAATAAACACTATAGAGCTTGAATTCTAGGGTTACTGTGAATGAAATAAAGAAATAATGCTGTAAGATCCTATAGAAATGTAAGCTTTATTTTACTTTGTCATTTAGCCCAGGTTTGTTAGGAATATATGAACCAGTATTTAAGGGCAATTACTTTTCACTTACCAGTATCCTCTATTTGGACATATAAGAATTAATAGACTCTCTTAAGTTCATCATTTGTTTAACAAACTACTGTCTTCTCATCATTGAACTAGGTGCCCGGAATACAATGAGAAACAAGATATTGTCCCTGCCCTTGAGAAATCTATAATGGGAGAGGGGACAGAGTGACAGATCAATACCTCACCAAATACCATCCTAGGTGATGTGTTATGGTAGAGGTGAGTGTGTAGTGCTGCACACCTAAAGCACACTGAACAGTCAGGGGAAGCTTTTCAGAGGAGTGTACACTTATGATGAATTTCAAAAGAAGGTAAAAGCTACCTGAATTAAGTGTGAAAAGAACACATTCCACAGTAGGAACAAACAGGATACTCTGAGGACAAAATGACAGATCAGCACGAAACCTCCTTGTGTTTTGTATGGATACATGCAAGCATGAGGCCAAGGGGAAGGCAGGGCCAGCCACTGAAGATTCCTGTGCTAAGGTAAGGAGCCAAGCTTATCTTAGAAGCTATAGGAAGTCATTCAAAATTTTAAGCAGAATGGCACGTAGTTCCATAGTGTAGCGGTTATCATGTCTGCTTTACATGCAGAAGGTCCTGGGTTCATGCCTCAGTAGAGCCACAGATCCATGGTCTATGGCCATGCCACCCTGAACAAGCCTAATGTCCGCTCTCAAAAGCTAAGCAGGATTGGGCCTGGTTAGCACTGGGATGGGAGAGCACCTAGGAAGACCAAGTGCTGTAGGCATAAATGATAGTAACTAATAACAATAAAAAGATTTTAAGCAGAATGACATGAACATACTTGTTTTAGAAGAACTCTTCTGATAGCATAGTAAAGAATTAATTGGTACGAAGCATGATTGTGAGCAGTGAGAACAGTTAAGAGCTACTGCATGACACAAGGTGGGTGGAGGGCAGGGCACCAATGTAAGAGATGTTACGAGTAGAATCTATGGTACTTGGAAACTAATCAAAAGATCTCTGTGACTTTTTTTAGATTAGTCTTATATATGAAAGATCAGATTTTCTAATGAAAACATTACAAACTGGATCCAAATTAAATGCCAAAAGTAGAAGGGTAATTGTTATTGAAAATTCACTGTTTTGCGTGACATTTTTAATAATCATTGAGGACCCCAAGCATTTCTTGATGAACCTCCATTTAGAGTTAGCTTTTTTATTGGTTTTCCTGATATTGTAGAAAGTTTGGGATAGGTTGTGGCATCTAAGGTAGTAACATTAATGAAAGTATTGACTTACTGGGTGTGCCATGGAGAAATTATTATGTTCAGCTTAGGCAATGGCCCATTCTGGAGGGACGAAGTAGGAGGGGTAAAAAATAGCCTGTTTTCTGAAACTGCCAGGAGAGTTGTCTATATTGATGGATGCTGCTTAATTTTTTAAAAAACTTGATAAGATCCAAAACTTTTAAGCACATTGTAAAAATTAAAATCATATCTACAGCGTACCACTACCTATAAGCAACAATATTATATTTTGTTTATATTTGAAATGTGGCCTAAAGCTTTTGGATGTAGAGGCAAATCATACATCAGCCTTGGAGAAAACCACCAGTGATATTCAAAACCAACCCTCTTCCACACAAAAGGTTGGGTCATTAAGGGATCATTTGTCTCACTTGTGGATGTGACAGTCACCCAAGGAATGACGTACCTGGTCTTTCATATTTGCCAAGTACTTTCTACAGTCAGAACCTTTCTTTCTATATATAAGAAGAAATCTTAAGAGTCTAGGACAAACTTACCAGGCCTTCTTTCTTGATTTACAAAGTCTACCTTCTGGGGGTTCTGTAGCTGTTTTTTGTTGTTGTTGTTGTTGTTGTTGTTGTTGTTGTTGTTGTTGTTTTTAAAAGAGAGAATAACGCCTACAAAATTCCCCACGATTTTTCATTGCATTTCAAGGACTCTGACTAAGTAAGTCTGAGTAATAAAAGACATAAAAGAGATTCCTCTTAAAGAAAGCTTAAAGAACACAGAAAGAAAGGGAGGCTTTACAAGTTAAACTCAAGATAGATCACCTCTCATCAGGACCCACTAGCTCATCAGGAACAGAGCAAAGGGTGAGATCAGAGCCAGTTCATTCTACATGATTTAATTCACTCACTCACTCACTCACTCATTCATTCATTCATTCATTCATTTTAAACAACAGATGATACATTCTTGTAGAAAATTAGGAGAATACAGACAAGTGTAAAAAGAATAGCAAAATTCCACACCCCCATCCTCCCATTCCGCGCGCAGTTACTGAATTAAAACTGTGGGCAATTAAGGTCCAGACAAAAAAAAAAAGCCAAAATGGCCTATGGTTTGTGTGTGTCCTGGAGTGCGTGGTGGCTCACTCTCTGATATTGTTTGTTCCATTCAGCTCTGTCCGGCCATGGCCTTGTGAGCATGGTGACAATTTGTGCTGAATCCATCATAAAGCATCTGGACAGGCTGGAGGAGGTCAGAAATGACTTGGGCTGCATTGACACGTTGACTCTCCTGCGGCGCATCATGCTGGACACCTCGAACGCACTCTTCCTGAAGATCCCCTTGGACGGTACTGAAATGTTCATTCTCAAGGGGATGGGGAGGACCGCTGACGCAAATCTTGTGCATTGTTCTTGTTTAAACATCTCTAAGATTTCCTAAGAATTTTTTTCCAACTATGTCTGCCTCGTTCACTTATAAGATATAAATTTCTGTAAAGTAGGGGCCATCTTCTATTTCTTGTGTATCTCTCCTCATTGCTCTATGAAATGGGATTCTACCCATAGTCAAAACTTAGCAAATGTGGTCAGTTCATTTGGTCATTAATATATCCTGCCACCAAACACACTGATATATTTAACCATTTCCAACCATTCATTTGGGCATGACATATACATACATATATATGCATATATGTACCTATATACACATACATACATATATATACATACACACACACACCTTTCTCAAAGCTACTTGGTATAAAAACTTTGACTCTGTATGATGATAATGGCACTGCTTGCTGTTGCTGGAAACAACAATGATAGTAGCTACCATTAATTTAGTATCTACCACATACCAAGCAGTTTAAAAAGTTGCTTTATGTATAGTTTGTCTTTTAGCATTTTTGACGATGGCAAGATGTCTTACTCAAGAAGCTACTTTCTTCACTATACTACAGAAACAAATATTAAAACACATACATACAACTTTACCACCACCAAAAAACAAACATTAATCATTAAGATTAATTTCATTCTGCTGTTGTTCAGCTTAATGTAATTTTCCTGAAGTAACTTCTAGCAGTGTTCATTGATTCATCCATTTATATAATCAATATTTATTGATTGTCTATTTTATGCCAGGCACTGTTCTAGGTTCTGGGGATAGAGCAGTGAACAAGACAAAAGTCCTTGCCTTCGAGGAGTTTATATTTAAATGTGGATATATGGACAGTAAAGTAAATATCTAGTAATATATGACACAACAATAAGTACCTTGAGTAAAAAACAAAGCGGGACAAGGGGATAGTAAGTGAAGAGGGAAGTCAGAGGGAGTGGATGTGGCTATCATAGAGAGACTAGCCAAGAAAGGCTTCTGCAGAGAAGATAGCTAAATATGAGCCTAAATGAAGTAGGGCCACAGGCCACATACGATTTGAGGTTAAGAATATTACAGGCATAAGAACGAGGCATAATTTTAACACTTGCCCAAACCAGTTGAGCTCTAACACCTGCTGCTTGATTTACTACATTTGGACAAATAAACAAGCTCTAAGCCTTCCCTTTCTGTTCTCCAGCTCTTCTTGCCTCAGCTCTTTAATTACTCCTTTCAAGAGCCATAGAAACCTCATCTGATTGCCATTTGGATGGAGCCCCCATTCGCTCTGAGGATTTTTTAGTCATACCCTCTTGCCTGATCCCCTTTCAGAAAGGACTTCAATCCCAGTTTGCCTGTTCTATACACATCTTTTCTCAGGTTAGAGAGGTACATATTTCATGGGTTCCTGCTCCTTGGTTCCCAGTTAGCCTTAGTTCTTAGGAAGGATCATGTAAAGGGAACTGCAAATGTCTCTGTTAATGTGCATACAGACCATGATACTAAGAATGTACATAACCCATGCATAGTTATTTTATTTCCCTTCCCTTCACTTGGTTTTTGCTAAACTCTGTTCGCCTAAGAGACCCAGTGCAACAAAGAGGACAGGACATCCCCCTGAGGTCAGATAGAACTGAGTTCCAGCCCAAGGGCCTACCTGTCACATTGGCTGTATGGTGTTGGGCAAGCTTCTCAATTTCTATGAGCTGCAGTTTCTTCATCTGCCAAATAATGATACTATCACTCTCCTAGAAAGATTGTAAGTATTAAGCAGTCTTTTTTGTAGAGCATCTTGCACAGTGGCTGGTATTTAGCAGTTAAAAATAAATGTCTATTCTCTTCCCTTTTGTATAATTTGGAAAAAGCAAGAGTTTTCTTTTCTGTAGTATTCAATTTAATTAAAGAACACTTATTAAGAGCTGACTATGCATGAGGCTCAAGACACAAGGTATTGATGATACGAAGATAAATTCTACATTCTAGACCGAATATAAATAAGCATGAAAACTATGTGATGAGTGCTACAAAAAATATGAATAAAGCACTATGAGGTGAGAATATAATTACAAGCTATTAATTAGGTACATAATCCAAGTAGATTATCCACTTAATGGCTTTGCTTACCCAACACTAAATGTTAAAATGCAGCTATTGGCTGCCTAACGAGAGAGTGGTGTGGCTTTTTGCCCTCCTAGATGCCAGAATTGCGGCCATGACAGCTATAAGTACCACTGCCCCTCTTGTTCCCCGCTGTCCAGAAAAACAGGAGGGAGGTAGAGGCTCAGACAGAGAAGGGCATGTGAGATTCTAGGCTGTGTCTCTAACATACACTTGAGAACTGGCAAATCTCTGGTCAACTTGGCTGATTTAGATGCCAAGCAAAATAAATTAGTGTTGATTTGTCTAGTGGCATTAACATGGCTAAAATGCCCACTGAAGGTGGAAACTTGTCTAGCTTAGAACCCCAGACAGGTAGGAGAATCTACACGGGATCTTTTCTGCTAGGAGTATCTTCTTGGGCTCATGTTTTTGCTCAATTGCTCTGCCTGTATTTTTTTTTTCTTCCAGAAAATGCCATCGTAGATAAAATCTGTGGTTATTTTGAGGCATGGGAAGCTCTCCTTATCAAACCGGACATCTTCTTTAAGATTTCTTGGCTATACAAAAAGCATGAAAAGTCTGTGTAAGTAACACAAGTTTGGAAAATTTATCCATGAGATTGGATTGTGGTTTTCATTGTGTCTTTGCTATTGTTTGGCTTCTTCGACACGTTTTCTGCTCTCCAGAGCCCACAAGGGAGATGTTGATTAAATTGCTGATGAAACACTTTCTATGTCAATATGACTGAATGTGGCTAGACTGAAAAGTAAACGAAGCCTTGGCCAGGATAGCTTCCCAGCAAGGGGGCCAAGTGGGTGGTCCAAAAGCACCAAATCCAAAACTAAAACATTATGGTGTATTTTGAATTAAATAGAATGGCTGGCTGAAGCTATCATTATCTGTCAAAATTCTCTTTGCATGTCTGGAAAATGGAAACATGGAGTTATTTTATAGTTATGTTGCTTCTGAATGAATTTGACTTAATTCAACTTGTAGGAATCGACAACAGTCACAAATGAATTTTTTCATAATGAACATAATTAACATTAATAAAATGTAATTTTTTTTTTTTTAGTTACATAGCCGTATCTTTGGGGGATTCTGAAACTGTCATTAAATGCCTTTGGTGTTAGACTAGTCTAGCAGAAAACTGGACAAATGCCCAAAGGCCTTAGTTAATGAGTTTATTGAGTGTAAGCTGCCAGCATTAAACACTACCACCTCTACCCACCAGTGGAAAGCTCGTGGAAGTTAGAGGTAGATAGATGTGGTTTGTATCCTGTCTCTACTATTTAGTAACTAAATGGCCTTTGGAAGTTATTTCAAGTACAACAGAACGTGCCCTCCAGAGTGGGCATATAGGTTAATGCAATCTCGTAAAAAGGGCAATTAACACAGAGTGTGGCTCATAGCAGGCATTAAATATGTTCGTTTTCTCCTTCCCTCTGTTTATATTGTTTCCAGATGTCCCTGACCATCTTAAATTCCTCATCTCTAAAATTTTCCAAACTTGTTTGAAGGCCCAATTTTATCCTGTTTGTGTGTTTTTAAATTCAATAATATTATTCTCCAGGGAGGAAACTAACCTGATGTTGCTTTATGTATTCTTACATAGTCGATGAGTACTAGGTAGATAATTTTGATGCTTGGTTCTTTATACATTTTCATCTAGTTTCCAGAGCTTCTTGTGACTAGAATTAATGAGATAAGAATTCATCACTTCACTGAGGTCAGATTTGGTGGTGGTTCTTGGTCATTAGTTTAGCCTTGATCTTGGCCAGCAATCCCATAGAATATACTTATTGCATGAGACTGTGTAACAGTTTCTCTTAGGTTTCCGTAGAAATGGTTCAGCAACATTCCCATTAGAAAAAATCTTTTAATTTCCTCTCTTTTATGCCCTTGCAATAATGTCAATATTTTTTATTGAGGTATCATTGACATATAACATTATATTAGTTTCAGGTGTACAATGTACATAGCTATAAAAATTTTTTTTGTGTGATGAGAATTTTTAGAATCTACTCTCTTGGCTACTTTCAAATATGTAATATTTATAGTCACCATGCTGTATTACATTCCTATACCTTATTTATTTTAAAATTTGAGGTTTGTACCTTTTAACCCCCTTCACCCAATTGGCCCACCCTGACCCTCAACCCCTGCATCTGGTAATCACCTATCTGTTCTCTGTGACTATGAGAACAGGTTTTCTTTCTTTCCTCCCTCCCTCCCTTGCTTCCTCCCTCCCTCTTTCTTTCTTTTCTTTCTTTCTTTCTCTCTCTCTCTCTCTCTCTCTCTCTCTCTCTCTCTCTCTCTCTCTCTCTTCTTCAATCTCAAGGTGGTCTTATTGTTCTAGTCTGATCCCTTCACTTTAAAGTAGACATAAGGTCCAGAGATGTAAAGTAGGTTAAATAGAAAGAAAACAACCTGGACTAGGACCTGACCCCTCTGTGCAAGGTGCCCTTCCCTCAACCACACTGTTAAAGTGCATATATGAATTTATTTATGTAGCCATTCATTCATTCATTCAGCAAATATTTACTTAGTGTTTACTATGTGACAGAAACTGCAAAGTATGAGAATAAATATCAAGAATAATACTCAGTCGCTTGAGCTTACTGAATAGAACAGAAATCTCAAACTCAATAGTCTTCAGGGCCAGCCATATGAAGGCAGGCCGTCTGGTTATAAGATAACAGGAAATGGAGGTACCCATGGCAAACTGGAAAGTGTGTGCCCCTACTAAAGACATTCACTGGTTTTGGTTTTGGCCATTTAATTTAATCACTGTGCTAGCCAAACTGAAAATCTGAAAACATGATTGGATTTAGCTATTGGTACCAGTTTTTAACCTTTAACTAGAGGTTTCAGCCTTGATTTTGCTATCAGTACCCAGAAATCTTAGTTAACTCTGGTTCCTAACATGAAGTATAATGTATATGTAATTTAAGGATCTTTTTGAAGAATCAAGGATAAATTCAGTAATTCATAAGTACTAATGGCTTCAATTAAAGCAGATTGTTTTATTTAAACACATAGCAAATGAATCCATTTTTCTAGATGTCTTAACTGAATACAGACAGAGTATATTTTCACCTTTTTTTTCCAGCAAGGATTTGAAAAATGCCGTGGATATTCTGGTAGAAGAAAAAAGACAGAGGATTTCCAAAGCAGATAAACTGGAAGACTGTATAGATTTTGCTACTGAGTTGATTTTTGCCGAGGTACTGACCTGGACTAACCATAATTCTCACACAGCATATGTTTATGATTGTTTGAGTATAGGTGTATAAAGATTTCCTCTTGTA
This sequence comes from Rousettus aegyptiacus, assembly GCF_014176215.1. Taxonomy (NCBI): domain Eukaryota; kingdom Metazoa; phylum Chordata; class Mammalia; order Chiroptera; family Pteropodidae; genus Rousettus; species Rousettus aegyptiacus. The sequence continues at coordinate 122,197,653 of NW_023416306.1, read as the reverse complement.
ATTGTTACATATCTTTGCTTTTAATTATTTTCTCCAGTACTTCTATAATGCCCAGCCCAAATAGCCCACGCATTAGGCATTCTGGTAAGACTGACTTTTAAGATGAAAGCTACTCTGTGTCTGCACAATACAAAATATGAAAATGGGAGAGTCCAAAGACATCATCAACATAGATAACTGGTTATTGTTCAGCTTTCAAATGAAGATTATGAAAAATGTTTATAGTCCATTATAGAGACATGTAATTTCTATGATTTTATTTTGGTGAAGTTGTGGATCCTTAAGGGCCTCCTCCTCTGTTTTTGTGAAATTTTAATTAGCTTTTCCAATTTTTCTCCCCTCTTTCTATTATTTAGAGACGTGGTGACCTGACAAAAGAGAATGTGAACCAGTGCGTGTTGGAAATGCTGATCGCAGCACCAGACACTATGTCTGTCTCTGTGTTCTTCATGTTACTTCTCATTGCAGAGCATCCTCAGGTTGAAGAGGCAGTAATGAAAGAAATTCAGACTGTCGTTGGTAAGAATTTATCAAATAAATAATAGAACTTAGAAAACAATTCCTTCTGAGAATCAGTGTCTTATGATGTCCTAAGAATCTGATATCAAACAAAATATTATAATCCTCCCAGAGAATGATAAAGCAAGTCATTTTGTCACACTTTCATTATGCCAGATAGGTTAAAAGTATAGTTCTTTCTGTATTTTATTTAATTATAAAAATAATACATGCTCATTGAAAAAATTCAAATAGACAGATGTGTAAAGTAGAAAGTCACACTCCCCAATTACTCCCAATCTCCTCCCTAGCTTGTTCCCATTCCCCAGGGGGAACCACTGTTAGTTATTTGCTGCGTATTCTTCAAGGTCTTTTTTATGTGCACATAAACACATATATGTAGTCATATTTGTCCGTGTTAAAAAAGAAGAAAACATGCGATCGTGCACAACGTTTTGCCTACCTTACCAATGACAAAAGGCTTTGTTGGGTTTACCCAGGGAACAGCTATCATTTATAGCAGTGTTTCTGGGTTTAAAGCTGTCCATTCACAAATGAAATTCCAGTTGGTGACAGATGGAGGAGGAGAGGGTGATGGCGAAGGCATGGGAACGATCAGCTTCTTTCTCCCCGAAATCCAGTGATTCTGGCCTCTCCTTTCCCTAGTCCTCTCCTCTTCCTCTGTAGAGGAGCACCCTGGTCCCCAGTCAGCAATTCTCAACACACCTCCTCCCTTCTCTGCCTCTGCCTCAGCATCATTCTGCTCATTGCTCCTGACATCACCACCCTCCCATAGACATGCTGCCATATTCAGAAGTCAGAATTGCTTTCTGAGAGAAAACAGAATTCCTTATTTGGGATGTCCTTCACATACGTAACCTTTTTAGGAACACACTTCTGACACACGTGACAAGCTATCAGTAATGATGTAGATTTTTTCCCTCTCTTGATTTCACACAATTGTGAAACTAGTTATTTGGTTATAGAAAATACCATCCTTTTAAAACCGTTTGCAAGCTGCTTGAAATAGTCGATTGTAAGGGGAATTTCATAGAAGGGTTAAATATGTGAGGGAAAGGATCAACGGATGTGTCACTGTGGATGGAAAATTGCCTGACAAGGTAGATAGCGAGGAGCTGAAATAACATATGGACTCCCAATTCCAGAATGTTCCCATATGTGCCCATGTCAGGTTATGGGTACTGTGCCAGCTGTAGGGACACAGTGGTGAACAAGTCAGTACTATCACTCATGGGGCTCATGCGCTGGTGGGAGATAAAGAACCCAACAAGCAAGCTCAGTGGAATAAAGACAGAGGGCCATTAGAATCATGGAGTTCAAGGAACGAGGGCAGAAATTACTCTTGAGACCATAATTCTTTACTACAATTTTTTGAGAAGTCAAAGTGTTTATGCCTCATGATATCCTCCTGACACTTTGACAGACCTCTGCAAAGATGGAAGAGAAGCAGAACCATGTGCTCCCTCTAGATACACACTCATGTAATTACTTACTAGGGAAGTTTTGGTTACTTTCTCCATCTTCTTCCCTTCTACCTCCTCACCCCAAATAAACATACCCTGTTAGACTCTCGACTGTACAAAGAGCAGTATGTGAGGGACAAGTCTGTTAGAGTTTTCTGACCAAATGAGACCTTTCCTGAATGCCATAGTTGTAGAGGGGACAGAGCTGCCTCAGGATTCTGACCTGTTTTGAGTCTGCAAAAGTGGTAGCCCACTTGACGGTGCTCTGAAGCTTTACCAATTCTGGGAGTAATCTGAGCTTCTCTGACCAATCTGAGACAGTAGGGGGTGTCCTTTAATCCCCAGCAAACCCGTGCTAATCTAAGGCACCCATTTTTCTGTGGTAAGGAGGAGGTTCTTGCCACTCAAGTGCAACAGGTTGTTCTTGATGAGATCGGGAGGAGAGGCCATCAGTGACAAGTCCTAGGCAGATGACTGCACAGTTAACCAGAGGAGCAAATACTATTGAAACTGACTAAATTCAGTGTCGCACTTTGAGTAGAAAAGGAGTGAACGTCCCCTAGAATTTAGAGTATGGGAGAAAACTCAAAGTCCACAGAGGCCAGACAGGTAAATGTTTAAAGCAGTCTTAACATGCAACTGCAAATGGAATGCCCCTCTAAAGAGTTCATTGGCCAATCAGCTTTAGCCCCTGTTCATGATGTAGGTGTATGAGTCCAGTGTAACCAGGTTTTCTGATTTTTCTGAAAATCCCGGCTTTTCTATGAAATCTCCTAACTTTTAAGGTAATCGCTTCAAATCTGAAATTTTATAACGTACTCTGTGGGCCAAACATAACATATTTGGCCGAGGTTGCTGGTTTGCATTAGAATTATAGATAAAAAACATTTTCCAACAAAGAGCAAATTACTGTATGGAAATTATCGAAGTTTTTATGCCCATCACATGTTGAAACTAACATTACCCCTTTGTCCTTTGTATCTGCTCCTACAGGTGAAAGAGACATAAGGATTGATGATATTCAAAAATTAAAAGTGTTGGAAAACTTTATTTATGAGAGCATGCGGTACCAGCCTGTTGTGGACCTGATCATGCGCAGAGCCTTACAGGATGATGTCATTGATGGCCACCCAGTGAAAAAGGGGACTAACATTATCTTGTGCATTGGAAGAATACATAAACTTGAATTTTTCCCTAAGCCCAATGAATTTAATCTTGAAAATTTTGCGAAGAATGTAAGAGCTCTTCCTTAAAACCAAATGTGCCACTCTTGAAAACGTTAGCGATTAAGTCCTCTTTCTGGTTCTGTGTTTGTATCATGGACATTTTGTTCTACTTACTTGAAACACGCATTTCCCCTAGCTTGGAACATGGCTGCCATTTTCGTCCTCAAGCCAAGGACGCTGGGTCTCCTGTTCTAGGAAGTATTTACATGGTGGCCACATAATAGGTTAAAGTGTAAAAAGCCAAGCCCTTACTATGACTAAAATGAAGCAAATTTTGTTTAACCCAACCAACCTAAATTTCCATCTAAATTTATTGCTTCGTCATTAGGTAGATTCAGCTGTAACACTGTCTAAGCAAAGGAAAGTCCACTTCTGCTCCAGAGGAAAATCATATGAGACCAAAAGATTTGGTTTTCACAGTCTGCCTTTGGCTGACCAAATGGCCCCACAAACACTAATTCCCATTTTAAATAGGACTCAGTACTTAGAAGAATTTCAGTTTTTTCTTTTCCTATCATTGAAGATTCTGCTTCTATTATGTCAAACTTTAGGCAATGATGCTTTTTAACCTGTATTATCTAGATAGTGCCCTCAGTGCCTTCTTTTTATCATTTGCATATATTAGAGAAAAATGAACTTAATTCAGTTCCCTAATTTATTCTGTTTCTATATGAGCAACTCTTGTCATGTTGACAATTGGTCAGCAAAACTTATTGAAAATCTACTATGTGACAGGCACTATGTAAGTCCGGGGGTGCACGAGACAAACAGATGTGGTCCCCTTAATTTTTTGCATAACTAAAAATATTTAGGTTCTTGGCACTAATAGGTCAGGAACCTATATATTTGCCTAAATTTGTCCCGTTATCAGGATATACAGCATTGCACAAAAACACTTTGCCTTGATGACTTTCAGAACAGTAGTAACAAGTGGCCAGCTCAGAGAGCTAGCTGAGTAACACTGGCTGTAATAAAATGATCTGCACTGCTTTATCCCAGCACATTTCCATGAAAAGCAAAACTGGATACTGTCCAAATTTTGGTATGTATCACATGGGGTCAACAAAACTGGGTGGAGAAAAATGGCTTATCTGAGGTATAGGCATTCATCTCAGTGAAGGAGCAGCACGGCTGAGATCCCTGCACAGAGCGTGCTGACTGAGCAATGTTTTTAGGGTGAATTAAAGAGAGACTGCAATATTCTAGCCTTTAATACTCTGGCTAATTGTCTGATTGTTTTTGTAGGTTCCTTACAGGTATTTTCAGCCATTTGGTTTTGGTCCCCGTAGCTGTGCAGGAAAGTACATCGCCATGGTGATGATGAAAGTCACCTTGGTTACACTTCTGAGACGATTCCGTATGGAGACGTTGCAAGATAAAGGAATATGTTTTGATAAGATACAGAAAAAAAATGACTTGTCTGTGCACCCAATTGAGAATAACAACCTCCTGAATATTATTTTTATCCCAAGAAAGTCATATGAGTACCTCGAACGCTAAAGAAAATTGGTCAGTACCTATTCTGGAGCACTTCTCATCAGTATTTCACAAGGAAACCATCCATTTTTGACAGGTAGCATCATCCTCACAGTGAATATTTGGTGGCATTTTATAAGCATACCTTCTATGTGTCATCAGCAAACCAGGAGACTAATCATCTGATTTCATCCAAACCAGAGAACCAAGAGAAAATACAGAGACCAAGAGTTTTCAGTGATAATGATCAGTGAAGAAACTGCAGCCCTAAAGGCCTAATTCCACAAAACATATTGAAAAAGATAGGCCATCAACAAAACTTATTTCCGGCTTCCCACAAGATCTCCACTGCCCTGTCCCCAAAGCAGTTTAATGTCTGGAGCAGAAGTACTCAAGTCTATTAGAAAGGCCAAGCTGACGTCTGATGCCTAATGCCAAACACACCTGCTAGTATGAATGAAGATGTTTGATTTGGTTTTTAGTGGGATTGAAGACTACAACATTAATAATCTTTGAAGAAATACAAATTCAGCATTTGACTTTTCCTATGAATTACATTCAATTAACTCTTCTTTATCCACATGTGACTTTGTGGCAAAAGTTAAAACAGAAACTATCCTTTTTCAGTCTCTCAATTCATGCCTCAGCCATTTAACTCCGCTACATTAGCTGCAGATTCAGGTAATACAAGATAACTTAGTAATAACTCTAGTAAACTATACTAAGGATCATATATATCTGCTGAAGGAAAAGAAATCCACACAATTCATTTCAAATGCAAATATTTTTTCGTGTTTGCATTGTTGCTTAGCTTTATTAGTGGCTAACCAAGAGATAACTTTAAATAATGACATCAACGAACTCTTACAGCAGCACCAATGGTTTGGAAGAGAAGGCATCTAAATCTATATCTAAGTCTACAACCCAGTGAGTTCAAACTTCTAAGGAGTGCTCCTCCCATTCCATCATCTTTCTCCCTTGACATTTCCCACCCCCTCGTTCTATGTCCCCAAAGTCAAGAGCAACAGATTAGTAGAGAACATAATCAGTGTAGAACCTCTGCAATCATTTATTATCCTACCTCAGATTTAACAGTTACTATAGAGATGTAACAATTGTCTAGTTAATTGAATCATTATATGTAGCCATGGATAAAATGTACACCTTGGAATTAGCTTGGTAGAGAGAATCAAATAGATAAGTTAATTTTTAAATAGCACTTGTCTTATCGCCAGTATAATTGTATCCACTGAATGCCATTTAAAAAATGAAATATTAAACTCATTTACAAAGATTTAAATGTTTGCCATTGAGTCAACCGTCACCTCAACATTTGAATATTCTTTTCATTCTACTGTTTGGCAATACGGTAATAGCTGAGTATAAAATAAGAACATAAAGTCCTTGAGAGCAGGGGCTCCTTTTTTTTTTTTTTTTTTTGTGACACATCCTACACTCTTGCTCACAGACACTCTCAACTGACCCTAGAAAAGTAAATAAGAGTCAAATATTCTAAGAATCCAAGGGTAGATATTAGTAAACAAGGAAATAATTGAACTTGGAATTATTTGAGCCATATATATGGCCTAAATATACATGCAAATATGGCTGTATGTCCGGACATGTCCCTATTCAGGTCTAGACGGTCATCTGAATAGTTCAGACCCCTTACAGCAAGTCCAGAATTTTAGATTTGATGTATCAGAGTCGATTTGTTTGATGACTATTAACACACTGTATTTGTTCTGGCTGGAGCTGCACAGTAGAGGAAAATAGACTGGATCAGTGTATGCCACCCACCCAATTACCCTGGAAGATCTACTGCGTTTTATATGTATATATATGTAGCCAAGGCCTATGTGAATACAGTCAAAGTAAAATGGAAGGTCGATATAATTGTGTATACACAATGTAGATACAAAACTATGCTATGTCCTCTAGCCAATCTGAATCTCAGCATGGTTACATATGGATTACATAGGAGGAACAATACAGTCATTTCCAATACTTTTGTTCTATTAAGTTATTATTTTGCTTCATAAACATAATACTACTTCCCCCTTTGTATCTAAGCTCTAATAGTGAATTAAGTGCATAAGATAATCTTACTTTCAGGTCAAACAATCAAATTGGTTATGGAACAGATGATCCGAGCATTCATTGTACATCAACTGGCAGACCACTGAAGCAAATAATCATTTTTCTGAGTTTCATACTCAAACCAATTGGATCACTAAGAACTCAATAGTACTTCCATTCCCTGCTGAAAATTAATAACTTCCTTCACCAACACTTTCTCTCTGGCGTGCTCACCACCTTTCCAAAATGCAGCTTGCTGCTTTTACTACTGCTATAGCTCTAGATACAACCAGAAATAGGCAAAGAGAAATGAATTTTTACTTTGCAGAAATCCCTGCCCGCGATGATGCAAGAGTGGCTGACACATCTTTATGTGTGGTCCTTGAGGCAGGTGTTAAGAAGAAGGAGTTGTTAAAAAACATTAAGGTGTGACAACTGACAGTTCTCCATTCACCAAGTGGTTACCATGGACAAGGTCATCTCATTTAAACCTCACAATAATCATACAAAGTAGAGATTATTCCCCATTTTCCAGGTAATAAAACTGATTCTCACAGAGTAACCTGCTCTGCTCACTTAGCTAGAAATTCAAACTCCCTAACTGATCCCAAAGTCTATGATCTTTTCTTTAATTAGTATTCTATACTAACTAAACATGGGATTTGGTCCTTTGAAAAATCAAATATAGTGTAATGATAAATACCTGTAAATTTTAATTGGTATAGGTATTAAAATTGGAGGTGGGGGTAAAAAATTAGGCATTAAGAATTTTTGTTCCCATCTTAGCTCTGACCGGCCACTCCACCATGGGAATAAGTCCAAAAACAATAACTTGAGACTTTGGCCTGTCCCCTCAACCACCGGCCAAGGGTGGTTCAAACCAGTCATATTGATTTGGTGATATTAAGGAGTCAGTGTCAATTGATCAATAGGTTTTCTCTAGCCGTCCATGTTTAATTATCTCAGTGTCTGGCACACAATATGAACTCAATACATTTATGGTGGAGAATGAGGAAAGAATTTTTGAGCCAATAAGAGAAGAGTTGGTGTCACATGTACACATTCTAAAATGTGGTCTTTGCAGTCCACTGAATGAGCCTAAGGCAACGAATAAACTGGCTATGCATTTAAAACAAGAAAAACAGAGCCAGGCTGGAAAGCTGGCTACCTCTCAGTCAGTGTTGCTGGGGAGAGAATTCCTGCTCTTTCAGGAGTTGTACTAGATAAACCTTAGGACTCCTGCAACTTGAGATTCCACAAGTCTATGGATTGGCATACTCTCCATAACGAAATGGCGACGATTTGAACATTTTCTTTTTTGAAGCCAAAAAACAGGCCTTGTGGAACACACAGCCTCAGCGAGGTCATCTTTCAACTTCTCTTAGCTTAATAATCAGTTATATTCATAAGAATCACAAATATATGGTATTTTGTACTTAATGATCACATTCGATGCCCACCAGCTACCAGGAGGGGTAACATTAGCATATTTGGAAGTCTAACTCATTTCCAAATAAATCAAAGCACATTTGATCCTGTTTCGATGTAGTTATTCCTGGTTCTCCTTCTTAATCCTCATTCTACTCTCGTTCAGTAACCTGTATGCCTGCTTCTCTTAGATCTTTTGCGGGTCCCTCCACACGAATCCTTTCAGTAGCCCTTTCCTTACACAGTGCCCTTCAGCTCGTCTCAGGTCCGGTGCTGAGGACTCTGCTCAGGGAGCCCCTGCCTGGTCCCCTGGCTCTGGTAAATGTAAGAAAGGAGGTCACCACACAAAAAATCTTCTGTGAGGCATTGACATCATCACTTAGGTGGTTCCTTTGCTCGGGGAGTTTTCCCTGAAAGAGACCCTCCGTCTGCCTGCTCCCTCCACAGAAGGCACACAGTGAAGGCTGAACTTCATCAACCTGGAATTAAATGCTGGCTCTGCTAGTTAGCAGCTGTGTGTCCTGAGCAAGTTGTTTAACTCCCCAGAGCTTAGTTTTACACATTTGTAAAAATAGATGTAATGTATGCCCCAGAGGATTTTCGATTAGATGGACCCTGAGTGTTAGATGAACTCATGCATGGAAAGGTCGGCACAGGGCCTCAGAGAGGATCTGTTTCCTTCCTCCACTCTTCCCTTGGTTCTCTTCTCATTCCATAGCCCTTGGGAAATGAACGCACCAATTGAATCTTTCATTTCCTTCCTCTTCCTCCCTCTTCCCAGCTCAGTGCACTTTCAACTAGTTCATTCTGAAGAAAAGACGGGTCCTGGTTTTGTCTTGAGAGGTCTATCTACATTTATCTCAACAACAAAATAAAACTATGTTAACAACAACAAAAAAAGAACTCTGAAACCAATTTTATAAACCCCCAGAGTTCATTTTTTTCCTAATACTTAAATAACCTTCATCTTGCAACAAAATAGATTTATTCATGCCTTATTATTCACTTTATTTCTTCAATAAACATTTATTGAGCACAAACTATATGCCAGGCCCTGAACATGTTCGCTTGCACCTTATATGTTGAAACAGGAAACAAACAAGTTAACAGATAATGAGCAAGATCATTTCAGGTAGTGGTGAGGGCTGCAAAGGAAATAAACAAAGTGATAAGATATAATGGGGGAGGGGCCTTATTTTAGTGTTGGATGGTCAGGTGAGATCTCTCTGATATATTGCAGTTAACACCAGATTGAAGAGCAACCAGCCAAGTTTTGAAGAAGAAAGTCCTAGATGGAGGGAACAGTAAGTGAGAAAGGCCTTTGGGTGGGATCGAGGCTGGAGCACTTGAGGGCTCACAGGCAGTGTAGCTGCAGTGTTGCCATCAGAGAGGAACTTGAAAGGTTGGTGAGGTAGGAGATGCTATGGACTAGACTGTATGACCCCCAATTCATACGTTGAAGTCCTAACCCCCAATGTGACTTTTACCAAAGTGATTAAAGTTAAATGAGGTCATAAGGTTGTGACCCTAACACAATAGGATTAGTGTTCTTATGAGACACCAGAGAGCTCTTTCCACCACGTGAGAACACAGTAAGAAGTCGGCAGTCTGCAAGCCAAGAAGACAGTCCGCACTGAGTACCAAATTGGGCAGATCTTGATCTGGGACTTTTAGCCTACAGAACTGTGAGAAAAATAATTTCTGAGTGTTTAAGCTGCCCAGTCTGTAGTAATTTATTATGGCATATTGAGCTGGCTAAGCAGACGATGCTGGGCCACAAATGTCACAGTATGAAACTGGATTTTAAGTTGAGGTATTCTAGATATGGCTCATTTCAACAAAAACCAACTGTTGAGTTTTCAGGAATTTTGCGAGCTGGTAAACATAAACTGGTAGCTTGAGTTTGGGCTTAGAGGGAATATTTATACCCTGGAAATTGGCAGACGCTATAAATAAAGGCTCTTCTCCCTCCTCCCAGACTCCCCATAAAAGAAGCCTGCTGTTAAACATTTACCAGCACACTAATGAGGCAATTGCAATGTAAGAGCAATTGGAAGTCACCAGAGGGTTTAAGCAGGAGGATGACGTCACCTAATTTAGGTTTTGAAAGAGTCACTCTGGCTGCTGTGCAGAGAATGGCTCCAGGAGGCTGAGAATGGAAGCCAGGAGACCCAATTAGAGAGACCTGAACCCAGATCTCTGACTCCAAGTTCATTTTACTCATTTTACTGTCACAACTGAGGCCTGTACTTAGTATGCTTTTCCTGAGGCTATAAAAACTCTGTTCTTTTAACCTTTGCTCCAAGAGTTCGATTTCCTAAACCTTCCAACAGCAACCAGTACTCTTCTTCACTCAAAATTATCATCAGTATCAGGCTTTACAGTTGAGACCTCCCCCCCCCCCACCCCCGCCAAAGGAATCAGAGGCTCAAAGACCCTTGAAGCTGAAGGACCTATAAGACTCAATGGCTCAGCTCTGGCCCCATCTTCACTCTGCTCAATATGGAAACTGAGGCTTGGAGAAGTTTAATGGCTTACCCATGGATATACAAACAGATGGATGGGGAAGTGCACAGATGGACACGGACTCCTTGTCTAGAATTGTTTCTATTACATGGAAAGGCTGAGTGATAGTGAAGGCAGAGGACACATGTTGCTGTTTTTTAGTTCAGTTGAAGCCAGTAATGAATGATAATTTGTTTTAATTATAATTATAATTACAATGTTCAGCTTTTATGAGCATATTCCCAATAAAAACCATTTGGGTTAGAAGCATTTAACAACAGTAGATTGAGTAACGGTTCTTACGGAACAAGCTGATCTTCACTCAGTCTCAGGAAGATGTGCGCTTAATGCAGATATGTTCTCAAAGCTTCTAGTTATTTATGACGCAAATGCAAATAATTTAAAAGTGACCATAAAGCAATCAAAGAAGCTTCCTTCTTTAGTCAAAAGAAAGAAAAGAAGATAATCAGTCACCCTTTTCAAAAGATCTTACAATTATAGATCTTGGAAATAAAAGTGGCATAAGTTCATTAGGATGAAACAATTGCATTGTTTCTTGTTAGGAATTAATCATATCTCAGGGTTTCAGGAGAAATTCTTCATAGAATTTTTATCATTGTCATAGATTTATGGAATGATATTGTTGGAGCAGATACAATCTGCCATTTATAAACCCTGAAGTCTTAGAGGTTAAGAACTCTGCCTAAAGGTAACACAGCTCATGGGCAACCAGAGAAGGAAGAGGCTCAGTTTCCTGATTTTTAGTACAGTGTGTGCTTACTTAACCTTAGAGAAGGCCCGGACTACACTCTGCCAAGCACGAAGGGCTGTTTGCTGTCTCTGCAATGGTACTACCACGCAGGGATGGGGTCTAAACTTCAGTTCAACTCTGTAGGCAGCCTCTCAGGGCTGGGGCCTGCCTGCCTTCCTTCTGCTCCTGGCCTAACGTTGGCCTTCCCTTCCTGAAGCATAAATAAGGCAAGACTGTGTCTCAGCCTAGCTGTGCAAAGTGAGGCAGAAATGGCAAAGGACGTTTTGCCCATTGATGAATGCAGCTGACTGCTTCAACATTCCATTCCATCAAAGTCTGGATGTGGGCCAGGCTTGGTCTACTTAGTCCATATTCAAGTAGCTTTTCTTTTTCCCATGAACTATGGTTCTATTAATTATGGAGGAAATTGGAGAAAATAAACTGGTACATGAAGTTTTTAAGTCACCCTTGTGTTTCTAAGGGACTGGCATCAAGCTCGCAGTAATAATACAGTTATGGGATACACAGATAGGGAGACGCCAGCCGAAAACTCACTATTTTTTTTTCCCTTTTAAAGATAATTTTTATTGTTATAAAATACACATAACACAAAATTAACCATCTTAATTATTTTTAAGTGTACAGTTCAGTGGTATAAAGTACATTCACACTGTTGTGCAACCATCACCAACATCCATCTCCAGAAGTCTCGTCATCTTGCAAAACTAGAACTCTATACCCATTTAACAATAACTTCCCATTTTTCTCTACCCCACAGCCCCAGGCAATCATCATTCTACCTTCTGCCTCTATGAATATGATTACACTAGGTACCTCATATGAATGGAATTAAATCATACAGTATTTGTTCTTTTGTGACTGGCTTATTTCACTTAGTATAATGTCCTCGATGTTAATCTATGTTGTAGCACGTGTGTGAATTTCTTCCCTATTTAAGGGTAAATAATATTCTGTTGTACATATATATCACATTTTGTGTACCCATCCATCCATTGATGGGCACTTGGATTGCTTCCACCTTCTGGTTATTGTGAATAATGCTGCCATGGACATGCGTGTACAAATATCTTTTCAATTTCTTACTTTTAGCTTTTTAGATATATACCCAGAAGAGAATAGTTGGATCATTTGGATCGTATAGCAGTTCTAGTTTTAATTTTTTGAGGCACAATCATACTGTTTTCCACAGCAGCTGCACCATTCTGCCTTTCCACGAATTGTTTACAATGGTTCCAGTTTCTCCATATCCTCTACGACACTTGTGATTTTCTAGTCTTATTTCACAGTAGCCATTCTAATGGGTGTGAGGTGGTTTTGAGCCCACTTTTAATCCATATTCTTCTATTGGATTCATCCCCCTGACTGCGTAGAGACCTAGCCTTCTGTGGAATGGAGTTAAGTAGGGAATTCTCTCATCTGGTCTCTGGAGTTCAAGTAAAATACACTAAACGTTTATTGTTTTGTTTTGTTTTGTTTTTTTCCAATAGCAAGGGGTTTGCCTCTCTAATTTGAACATTTGCCTCAAGGCAGCAGATGTGGGATGACCATGGTGGGGAAAGTAGCTCAGTGAAGCTGGAGCATGTGCGATGAAAAACCCACAAGACATGCTACGTACAGGGAAGCAGGTGGGAGGACGAGAGTGAATTCCATGATGGGGCAGAGAAGGGACAAGGAAGTGCTAACTAGAGCAGACTAACTTGGGACCCTCGGAAGCAGTGTGTGCCCGAGACTTGGCCTGCTGGCCTGGACTTCTAGGCCAACAGTGTGACACAGATAAGCATATGGAAGCTATGCCCTAAATCATAGCACTGCCCAGGCATGAAACCGTAATATGACATTATTTGGGAGCCCAGTTATCCTCAGCGTTCTTGTATACATTTTGAAAAATTATATATGTTTATAATTACTTGCTTTACATAATTTTCCAGTGGTTCTCTTACCTATGTCTGAATTGGCATAGCCTGAGGGTGACCCTAAAATTATATCGTTGGTTTATCCACTTCTAGGAGATTCCATTTGAGTTATTTTTCTAAATCTCGTTATTGGGTACTATAACAAAAAAGTTCATTAATGTATGTTAATGCCAAAAGTTCTTACTACCAGGTCTTGCATCCTTCAGGGGAGTTGATTACTTCCTCCCCTGGGGGCTAGGTGTGGTACTTAGATTATATCATTATTGTGGTTACTCTTTTAATAGTTGGCTGGTATTTATGAATTTGGTGCTTTGCCATGAAGAAATGTGTGCCCCTAATAGCAGTGTTAAGGAAGTTTCTCATCTAAGTCTGTGTCTTTAGATGCCTAGGGCCAGTGCTGCAGCTTCCGGTACCTTGAATCCCTCACCATGGTGCAGTCACATTTGTGTGAGGTATCTTTTGCTACGTATGATTTCAGAGATTTTACTAGACAAAATGTTGAGTTGAGTAGGCAGTGCAATGCAGTGTAGCACCAGGGGTTAATAACTTCTAAGAGAAAGAGACTGCAACACCAGACATTGTTGCTGAGGACACACGGCGCATACGTGGGAACTTCATTTTTAACAAAAGCAAGTCCTGTCAGGGCAATAAAAGTGCTGTGGTTCAAAGTATGCTATGCACACAGAAAGTTGGAGAACAAGTGGCTCACACTGAGCCTCTCAGGCCAGCAGAGTTTGTCATTCACAACCTAACACCTTTCTTGTTATTTTTATCATTTCAAAATTGTCCTCAGAACACAATCCTAAAAAAGGAATTTCCAAAGTATTCTGAGTGGTGCCAGCATCATTAGAATGACAATGTGACCCTCACGCTGAATATAGAGGTTCTGGAAGTTTGTTGAAACAGTCTCATTCCCATAAATCATACCTCCTTCAGGGGCCTAGCATGGTCTATTTCTTAATATTTTCAGAATGTTTCCTAACAAGAGGATAATTTTGAAGCCAGGTTAATAATATACCCAATTTTCATTTTTTGATTAAATAAAATTTCAGTTTTATAGCTGAAACCAAAACAGAAACAGATTAAGTTCAGTTAGTAAGATTCAAAGCTGAAAATCACCAGAAAACAGGAATGACGGGTGCCCGCCTGGGTGCTGCCCTGGCCTGTGACGGCCACTTCCTTCTTGTTGCCATTTCCAGACACGTTTTTCTCAATACTGCTGTATGGACTAGGAATTTTACAATCAGTATAGCAGAGTTTTCATTAAAAAGCAGTAGTATGCTATTGTTCCTCTCCTTTCTGTCTGGTATTGTGCATATGTTCAAGTTTAAAGTACAAAAACAATACTTTTGTTATGCCGAGAAACTCCCGTGCTATGACTGTCAGCATACACAAACGTATCTTTCATGTGACTATCTCTTGGTAAACGTGGTGTCAACAAAGTGGTATGAATTTTCTTCTTTTGCTCCTCTGGACACTGTCCATTTGTTAAAAATTAATATCTCTCTCGTGGTTGCAAAGATTGATTCCTCTCCAGAGACTCTAGTGGTAAGAATCCACAGACCGTTGGGGGTTCATGATAAGGTTAACACAGATATGGAGAGTCAGCACTTGGAAATTTTAAGGCAATGTGACATGGCCACATGATTCAAACACATGATCAGAGGACTTGTCTCTCCGAAGAGAGCAGAGACTGGATTGGGAGTTTCCCGTTTCATTTTCTAGTATTTGAATTTTATTGAATTTTCTTAAGTGTCAGTTCATGATAGCTTGAAAATTAAGAAAAATAATTTGTCCTTTATCATAGAAGCCCTGTCTTAGACTCCATCCAGGTCAGAATAAATCTGTATACTGTATGTGCTCCAAATTAAATAACAAAAATTCTTTGGAAACTCTCGTTTCCCCCAAATAACACCAGGGTTGAACATGAGGTTATGTTAATGGCAATAGCCGTATCTGGCTGGTTCTAACTTCCACCTGAGTTTATCTTGCCAGTGCGTGGGAGGCAAGCTGGCTTGAATGCCAAGAAGTACAACTCAGTTTACCTTCTGAACCATGATTCCAATTCTCGGTTACCATGAGCCTGGAGACCTTAAACAAAGGCCTGACTCTGGGACAGGAGGGATGGGCGGCACCTGCTGCAGAGCAAACTGTCGGGCTAGAGAGGGATGCAGCTCAGCAGACCAAAAGGTGGGGAACGGAGGTCGACAAGGTGGTTTGGGGTGAGAAGAAGGAGACCTGACTGGGGGGAATCTTGAAGGGACTTACAGGTGGAGGTTTAGGATGGAAGACCCATTAGAGTCATATAGTCTAAATGCCTCATTTTGCACAATGAGGAAACAGGTCCAAAGAGGATAATTGCCACTCTGGTAGATGTCCCTGCTGAGACTAGACTCCATGTCTCCTGACTCTTGTTCCAATGCTTTGAAAGTTGCCCTTTAGGTCCTCCACGCTGCCTCTATCCTCCGTCAAGTGACCACACAAACTACGTTTGCCAAACAGCAATCAATTTTAAATAGTGTAATCTAAGACATTTTTATTTATCAAAGCACATGTCCCATTTTGGGGTTTGGATAATACACTGCCCCCCTAAATTGACACAAAGACCAAGCACTGGGCCCCCACCTCACTCTCACGGAAAATGCTCTTGCAATCAGCAGGGAGCAAGCTGTTATCTTCACATGTGCCAGCAGGGGGCAGACATGGACAAGGTTTGTCAGCTTTGCAGTTTGGCAGCTCCCAGCAGAGGGGAGGGGGCAGCTTGCCTTGGTTTCCAGCAGGGCTCCTCATCACATTGGGCTGCTAGCCAGGGACCAGCCGTAAAAACCCAGTACGATTGGTTTTACTATCTAGTAAAATGAAAATACTCATAAATGCTCACCTGCTCTATCATTAGTGCTCAGGCTGACTGGCTGCAGACAGAACACTTGAGTTTAAATCATCACCAGGCCATAGAAGAGCTGTGACATTGGCGAAGTTATATTCTATACTGGGTTTCTACATTTGAAAATTAAAGGAAACATAGCACTTGCCTGTTAGGGTTCTGGAGTAGCACAGATTAAATTTTGCTTGTCACATAGTAAGTGCTCAATGTATATTAGCCAGCAGTTAATAGTGATTCTACTTTATTAACTTATCCCGTAAATAAATATTTCTTGAGCACCTACTATGCATAAAGCCCTAAACCGGGTGTTTAAAGGATAGAATAATGAATAAAACACTTCCTCAAAAATATCACAAATAGCTTTTGTTTTATCTATTTTATCTTTTAACTATTATCGTTATAATAGCAACTGCATATATCTCTCTGATTTCTGTTATTTTCCTTGTTAGAGGAAGCTCAGCACCAAATCTGAAGGCCAGTCTTGGTTGATGTTTTGTCTCTTATGGCCAGTAGATTCACATTCTTTTCAGCTGGTTCTCATATTCTATTTGTATTCATATTTTACTAAGTCACTCGAAAATCTTTGCCTTGACCTGCTCCATCCAGGGGTATGGGCTTACTTGGTCAGAGATTGGAGCACTTTGGGAAAAGGGAAGCACCAGCTAAACGAAACAAAGCAAAACAAAACCCAACATATTTTCAGGTAAAGAAGTGGCTAATGGGGCCTGTGGGGAAGAGAGACAAAGCAAAAACAGCAATAGTCAAAACACCTCTGAGAAAGATAGGACTGGGGACTCCATGGGAAGAAACAGAAAAGTGGCTCAGGGCCACCTTCAGTGTGGGCAGAGAAGAAAAGGAAGGGAAGGTGGCGGAGGGGTGCGCTCAAAAGCACAGGTTAAGAGAGAAGTTCATGAGTATCCATTTCAGGAGGAAACCTAACAACAGGTTTCCCATCAAGAGATAAAGAAGAGCAGGGAGCAGAAGTCACTGCCCCACCCCTGTGCCTGAAGGGAGAAGTTCCCCGACTTCGCTACACAGCTGAGTCCGCAGGTTCCCTGTGATTGTCTACAGGCTTTGGGTTGCAGATGTCTGCGGCACCATCCCCACCTTCTACGAACCAGGAAGTATATAATATAAAGAGCCGGTCACCACATATGTTAGGGGTGCAAAGGGCTGCCGCTAGGCTTACTTAGAACACACTGAAGGGGCCCGCATATGAGCCTGCACACGACCTGAAGGAAGAAAAGGAACAAAAGGAAAATTGCTGATTGTGGCAAAGGAGAAGCAGGCTGACCCATCTGTTAAGGAAATGTCTTGGCCAAACGACACACAACTGTTGACGCAGGAAACGTCCAAACCCTTAGAGAATTTTTATGAGTTTATTTGAGCCAAGCTGATGGCAATCGCTGGGAAGCAAAATCTCAACAAACCGAGAAAATATTCAGGAGAATAGCAGTGTTGCAGCTTTTTTTTTTTTTTTTTTTTTACATTAGAATCAAAGGAGGAGACGTAAGGAGGGGTGCCTGGAATCCATTGGTGGGGGAATAATGAGGTGGCAGAAAGCAAAGAGGGGAAATCTCTGGGATTGGATAAAAAGTAAAATGGATAGACATGTATTTCTTTTACATGGGTGGGTAGAGGACAGTTAATAATGAACATTTCCAGTGCACAGCGATGGTTCTCGGGGAACACGGTGTAGCGAGGAGTTCCGCGGCCCCTGCTCTGGTGCTGCGGGTGAGCTGTGGGTGTGCTGCGGGTGTGCTGTGGGTGTGCTGCGGGTGTCCTGCGGGTGAGCTGTGGGTGTGCTGTGGGTGTGCTGTGGGTGTGCTGCAGGTGAGCTGTGGGTGTGCTGTGGGTGTGCTGTGGGTGAGCTGCGGGTGTGCTGTAGGTGTGCTGCGGGTGAGCTCTCTGGCGTCTGGGGAAGGGGATTTCGCTGACATTTCAAAGGGACGCTATCTTAGATGCAAAAAGACAATACGCTCATTTGAGGCCGAGATTGACCTTTATCAAGGAAGCTATAGGCCCAGGATGTGACTACCTGCCATGACTCACTTTTAATTAGGGATTTTTCTGTTCAGAACATCCTACGTGGTTACTTTCGGTCTCTGAGTTTGTAAGGCCCACCATGCAGTCCTCCTCTGAGTTTGTCAGGTTTAGTATGTGGCCTCATTTTTGTCCACATGTGTCTCGCAGAAACAAAGCAGACCCCACAACTATGTGTACCTCTGTGGGCCAGAATTTATATGCTGGAGCCATAAACTGAAGCCTGTCAAAATATCTGTCAATTATAGAATGGATAAATCAATTGTATTTTCCACACAGCAATGAGAATAAACAAACTACTAAAGAAGGGCCCGGTTGGGACTCCCACAGAAGAGGCTTCAGAGCATCCCTGGCTTCAGTTTTCCTTGCCCTAGAGTTTAACAATAGGTTATCCCCAGAGGCTTGGAATGTCCCCTGCCATGGAAAGTTGCCCTGAAACTTATGATTAATGCCCTTATGCTTACTGATCACAATCCTTCTGGTCTAGCATTCTCTCCAGACCACTCCCATCTTTGTTCCTGGTTTGCTAACAACACCGGAGGACCACGTTGACAGAGGAATGGCTCTGTGGAGCGTGACAGGCCCCCTGGAACTGCCACGTACGTAGTCCCTGGAATAATGCTCAGATTTTCCCTTAAATACCCTAAGCTGGACTGAGGAGGCAAGGCAGTTTTGAAGGTGTTAACCTTCTGCCTTCTCAGATCACTGGTGCTCTGACGATAAACGCTTATTCTAAATAGCCCAGCTCCTCCTGTGTCGCTCTAATGACTGAGTGGCACAGGCAGCAGGAGCACCGGACTTGATACCACTTGATATGGAACATCACTTGTAAAATTCTTAATCTTTTAGCAGGATGTGATATGGGACATCTCTTGCAGAGTTCTTAATCCTTTTAGTAAACCTAGTTTTCTTCCCTCCTTTCTTAGGGAAAAAGGCCCTCTCCCTCAAATCCTGATAATTGCCCCAAAACTGCTGACTCAGATCCTCTGGCTATTGATAAGGGTCTTTGGCCCATTGTTAGCAGAAATAATGTTAGGCCAGACGGAGCCCTTATAGTCTGAAAGGGAAGGGGACTTTAGACCAAAGCTCTTTTTCACTCTTTAAGAAATATATCAACCAAGCCTGTTTATCTTTATTTGTTTAATAGGTGAATCAATAATAGAAATTAATAGATATATTATTTAAATAACAAGTTTATATCTTCTATTCCTTGTTTACGAGCTGAGGTGGCACTTCAGCAGGAAACCCAAGACCCCACGCTGACTTAGGCAGAAAGGGATAGAGCTTCATGAAACCCCTGTGGGCAGGGACTACGACCCTTCTCAGCAGGAAGCAGAAACAGAAGAAGAGACCTCCTGTTCCTCAATATCCATATTAATAATAAGGGGGTTCATGGCTCTTAGAAAAGAGTTAGGCAGGAAAGTTAGTTAGGGGGTTTCAGGTCTGCCTGCAAAGACACTAGGTCATCTTATCTTAGAAGGGGTGCGCCCTAATCTGCCCACAATTAAGCAAGCAAGAAGGCATTTTTAGGCTAAAAATAACTTCCACGAAGAAAGAAGCAAGCAGAGAATTGGGTACCAGTGTAAGCCAGTCACTCGCACCTGTGCAATGAAGACCCAACGACCTTCAATTCACCTGAGTCTCATTATACCATCATTATGCGTATGCCAAGAAGTTCATTAATATCATTATAACAGACTGAATTCTGGGAACAAACATGGGCAGAAAGCAAAATGATGAATCACTGAGCCCCGTCACTCTTAGTTGTCAATCAAGGAAGCCCGTTCCTCTAAGAAAAGCAAAAAGGGATAGAAACCCTGAAGTCATTGTTACCAGGCCTTGTGAGCCACGCTTCTCTTGTTCAAGGTCTGCTTCCATATCTGGAAGTGTACTTTCCTTTCTAATAAAATCTTTCTTTTCTACTGTATTTTCGTGTCTTCCTCAATTTTTTGTTCGAGACATCAAGTACCTGGACGACACACTAGGAGAGGACCCCCACTCTCCAGTAACAGATTCAGTTGCCAAAAGGCAATAGACAATAGACAGGTTCACTTAAGATAAAGACTGACCTTTGTCAAGGAAGCTACAGGCCTAGGATGTGACTACTTGCCATGACTGGAAACTGCCATAATGTCTATCAATTATAGTTGTGGTTTCACTACTACATAAAATAATATCGATGAATCTCACAAACAGATGTTGAGAGAAGGAAGCCAGACACAAAAGAATGTAGACTATATGGTTGCCTTAACATAAAAGATAGCAAAACTATGGTTTTAGAAGTCAGGATAGTGGTCATCCTTGGGGGCCGTGACTGGAAGAGCACAAGTTGGTTTCTGGGGTGATAGTCACGTTCTGTTTCTTGATCAGCTGCTTATAAGCATACACTTTGTGAAAGTTCACTGAGCTGTGCATTTTTCTATAAGTATATTAGATTTCAATAAAAACAATAACAAGACAAGCAGATCATGGGTTCTTGATATGGCAGGTCCGAGGGAGAGCCGTGAGCCACGTGGTCCCCCACTCCAGTGCCAAACAGGAGTAGTGGGTGACCAGGGAGGTTCAAGATGGCAGCAGCACGAGAGGACCGAAATTTGCCTCCTCCCTGTGAACAAATGCAAAATACACACGCAGAGGCTGAATGAATGGCTTCTTAACAAACTATGGAAAGAGAAGAAATAGAGGAAGCCGGGAGCTGAGGAAGCCCTGCGAGGGCCTTGGGAGCTCTCTGGGCTGGTGGCTTGTAGGCACCATTGATTACATCCCCTCCACTTTGATAGAGATCGATTCAGTACTTTGGCCTACTTGCAAGATCACCAAGATGCCTTCTCAGCTACATCGCCTGGAGGCTTTTTACTCCAAATAGAGGGAGCAAGCAGGAACAAGAGGCCTTTGCCCGTATGTGCCTGGCCTGGCCCTGGGCCTCCAGAGCCAGCAAGCATTTGCCCTAGGCACCAAAAGCGCATGCCCAGCTCCAACCAACTTCCCAAACTATAGGCACGCAGAGCCTACACAGAGGTGGCTTTTTCAAAGGACCACTTTGTGTAGAACGAACCAGGGAGAGACAATAGATTGAAGACCAAGGAGGCAGGGGAAGAGGACAGGTTCAGATTTGTGCCCCGGGGTTTCCTGAGGAAGATCCACTCTTGCTCTACTGATACCTTCCTGTAGGAGGCCAGGTGGCCCTCATGGGGCAGGTGCGAGGGCAGCGCCCTGCGTTTGGCCCTGCTTCCAGATCAGAGCTGGTAAGGACAGCGAAAGTCTGCTTGGACTTTGGAAGGAACTCTGGACGATCTGAAAACACTTAACAGTGAGCAGGGAGAGATTCTGGCAAAGCCAGGGCTGTGGTCACCCTCTTAGGCTGCTTGGTGCTTGGGGACCTGCAAAAAAGAAAAAATGTTGGTCTAACCAGGAGGCATAGCCACTGGATCCTGAAGCATTGGGGCTTGAGTCCTTTCTCTTCCCATTTCCTAGATCTGTGATCCTGACAAGTTATTTAAATTCCCCAAGTTTCATTTCTTCCTCTTTAAAATGTGCCTAATACCATAGTACCTACTGTTCTGGTGGGGAGAGGGATGTGAAAATTAAGTAAGGTGATATATGTTGAAAGCCTGGCACCGTCTCAGCCCTTAGCAAGTGATAAATGGTAGCTGTTTTCAATGTTTTTGTCAGCGGGAGACCCTGCAGCTCCTGGTGAGGGTCGCAGTGACGAAATGCTGTGGCGCTTGTTTTTTTTGTTTGTTTGTTTGTTTATCAATGGAGCACTATTTCTCACTATTATTTTCTCTTGACATAAAAGAGACATTGTAACATGCACTAGGGGAAATATAACCCAATCTAAAAACAAGTCAAGTTTTTGTTAATTTATCAAAGCAAGAAGTAAATGCTTTACAATTTTTAACCACATGATCAAAGGATTTTTCCTTTGGGGAAAAAAAAGTTTTTTTTTTTGTTTTTTTTTAGGATAAAAAGTAGCTAGGGATGAGAATAATAATGGCTGGCATTTATTAAATATTTGCTCTCTGCCAGGTGTAGTTCTCAGGGCCTAGCATTTTCTCTCTTCATGACAACCTCATGAGGTGGAAAACGTTATCTTTCCTTTCTGGTTGGGAAGTAAAGTGGAGCTTGGATTTAAACCTGGGCTAAAACAATCGACTCCGCTGAATACTGAGTGTTCTGGGAGGGCCTGAACCTGAGGACACTTATCTAGGATAATGGCGTGGAGCTGCTGGCAGGACCTCCAGGTGGCGCTGTCCCACCAGAATTTGAAAACGTAGGGCTAATGTTAAGGAGAGGTCAGACACTTTATCCACTCAATACTCACTGAGGGCCTATTATGTGTCTGGCATGTTCTAAGTTGGATAAAACAGGCAAAAAATCCCTGCTCTCTTTGAGCTGAAATTCCAATGCAGGGGGCAGTTAGATACTAATGTAATAAATAAGTAAAATGTATAGTATGTTAGATAGGGATAAGGTCTGTAGAAAAGAATCAAAGAGAAAAAGAATTTGGAAAGCCGGGATGAGGTGGCAGGTACGAATTTCTGTATGATGCTCAAAGAAGACCTCGGTCAGGAGGCTTTTTTGTAAAATCTAGAGTTAGGTAAGGTAGTAGGTCATGCCGCTATCTTGGGAAGAAAATTCTGGATGGAGGGAGGAGCAATGCAAAGGTACTGAGGTGAGAGGACAGTGGATGTGTTTGAGGAACAGCAGGAGGCCACTGTGGCTACACCAGAGTAGACGAGAACAGGCACGTTAGAGATGAAGCAGGAAGAGCAGATCCAATAGGTCCTTCGATGCTGAGGGAAAGGGGGAAGTTTCTGAGCAGACCAATTACATGACCTGATTTATATTTTAAGGCACCACTCTGGCCACTTCATGGACAATGAAATGTAGTAAGGCAGGAGAGAAGTAGGGGTCACTAAGGAGCTGATTAAAGAAGATGTGATGGTAGGTTGGAACAGATGGCAACTGGATATGGTAAGAAGTGGTCAGATACTGAACACATTTTGAGGGTAAAACCAATAGGATTTGGAGTCTTCAGGAACCTTTGAGACTATCCTTCAAGAACTTCTTCAATGTGGGTCCCGATCCCAATAACCTGTTTTGGAAAGCCCTCTCTTGGTGTCTCCAGGATGGTAGAGGTATGTTAGATGCACACCCATGGAAATAAGTCTTTGCCAAGTGTCAGGGCACTGTGCCAGGTTCCCCTATGTCTCCGTGGATTCTGGGCTCCTCTCTATGATGCGGAGAGCAGCAGGGAATGAGCATTACAAGCTCCTCTACTTCCCCTCAAGATTTCCCTCAGGATGGAGGCAAATGCCGTCAGGAGCAACACTTCAGTTCTTATTGCTGCATTGAAAATCACCCCAAAACTTAGTGACATAAAACAATATTATTCTCTGGGATTCTGCAAGCCAGTAACTCAGATATGAGGATGGCTTATCTCTGCCCCCATTCTATCTGGGGCATCGGCTGGGAAAACTCAATGGATGGGGTAGCTGGAATCGTCTAGGGGTGTTCTCACTCGCATGCTGGCTTTTGGTACTGGTTGTTGGCTGAGACCAGAACTGGCTGTTGGTCAGAACATCTGTACACAGCCTCTGTCTGTGAGGTGCCTGTGAGCATGGTTTGGGCATCCACACCACGGTGAGGGCTAACAATGATGTGTATGTACTTGCGTGAGACCTAGACCTGCAGCAGCTACCTTGTAAGTATGGATGAAAAGGGGTCACATACTAAATCTCCCTAGTTCAGGGGATGCCAGCATGGTGGGCCTTACAAACTCAGAGACCGAAAGTAACCATATAAGATGGTCCGAACATAAAAATCCCTAAAAGCAGGTCAAGGTGGGTAGCCACATCCTAGACCTGTAGCTTCCTTAACAACAGGTCAATCTTCGCCTATTGTCTTTTTGCACCTAACTTACCTTCGAAATGTCAGAGTATTGTTCTTTTCCAGACCCCTCATGGCACACCCACCACACCTGAGCACTGAGACCACAGAACTCCTCACTGTTATCTTGTTCCCTGAATACCGTCTCTATGTGCTGTAAATGTTAAATACCAACTACCCTGTACCCACCAATGTAAAAGAAATGTCTATCAGTTTTACTTTTTATCTACTGCCAGAGATTTCCCCACTTGGCTGCCTCCCCCTTAATCTACCACCAATGGATGTCTCCTCTTTTGATTCTAATGTCTAAAATAAGCTATAAAACTGCCATTCTCCAGAGCATTTTCTCAGTTCACTGAGATTTTGCTTCCTGGCAATGGTCTTCAGTTTGGCTCAAAGAAAGTCATAAATATTCTCTGTAGGTTTGAACATTTCTCATGTCAACATAAGGAGATCTCCCCAAATAAGGTCGGCTCACTGAGGATGGCAAAGCAAGGTGATGGGAAGAACCAGAATCGCTGAATGACTCTGAGGCGCGCTACCTCTAATTTTCTGTTCTGTGACGTAAGATTAATTTTCTGTATGGTTTAAATCAGTTTAAACTGGGGTTTTCTATTATTGTTACTAAAGGTGGCAGAAGTGATGTAAGTGTCCTAACCTGCCACTTCTCTAGTGGGCCATACACTCCTGGGAAGGGGGCAAGGGCTGGAGTCGCCCCCAGTGACAACTGAAATCCTGCCACCGGCACATAGCTGCTGGCCCTCCCTGCACGAGCCTCTGAGCGAGAATGCTTGGCGCCTTCGTCTGATCTGTAAAGGCAAGGAATCCATTTTTTGCAACTACTAAGAACTTACCACGTGGGTGGGTGGGGGAAGGAGAATAGTTCTGATGTGAGGTAACTTAACAGAAGCAAACAGAAAACAAAACATGCCCTAAAGGGGAGAAAACTCTACCGAGGTGCCTCTATCACGGACTCCAAGGGAGGTGTTTGCATAAGCCTGTGTGTGATGGGAGCGGATGCCGTCAGCGCAGACACTCCCCTCAGACATGCCAGTGCACTTCAGCCCACCTCACACTGCCGGTCCGTATGCCTGTGCCTGGGGCTTTTTTCCAGAACTATGGAAAGGCCCCCCGGCTCACATCCACAGAAGTTCCAGAAGTGCTGGGAAGTAATGCTTCCTGGGAGCAGCCCTCAAACCCGTGCTCCTGGAACGCGGTGCACAAACGCCCTAGTTCTCACTGTCGGGGGAAACGTTCTGAGGTGTGTGTCTGACAGCACTCCACCACGCGACCCAGCTCTGTTTGCCAGCTGTGATGGCCGGGGTAATGATGCAGCTTTGTCCGACTGCTCTCTTTGCCTGTGTCACTTGCCTACTGGTGTTCTCGGCCCCTCCCAAATCAATGGCTTGTGCTCAGATCTTTTCTTCTGAGGGAGCCTAGACTAAAGCAGTGACCCTAGAGGGGTGGTTGAGGAATGTGAGAAAAGAGGTGACCAGGAAAATTTCTGAGGGATACGGTAACAATCTAGCCACTATTGGAAAATGCTGGAGGCATGAAACTGGGGCTTCTGAAAATTGCCAAGTGGGAGATGAGCCCCCTAAGTTTTCAAGTCTCACTGGTTGATCACAAATGCCCAGTTGGCAAGGACACCATTAAGGTGGGTCTGATTGGATTCCAATCCCAGCAGCACCCTTGGGTGGCATTTCACATTGACAATCCACTCATCCACTCGGCCCCCATCTCTCTGCAGCTGAGGGAACCTCTAAGCAGTGATCAGCATCTAGAATGGATCCTCTTTTGTTCTTATTCATTCAATGTGTTTATTTTCAAAGATCGCGTTAGTGGAAAGCATTTAAACAGCGCCACTTAGAAGAAAACAAAAGTCACCAGATGGAAAAATAGAATAAAAAATACGCGCACACAAAAAATTCCCCAAGCAATATAGGCAGGGCAGCGGGAGTTATTGTTGTGCTGCTGTTGTGGATAATGCAGCTGTGTTGGAAAAGTGATCCGCTTTTGACAGCCTAGAATTTTCAAGAGAGAACTGAACACAGGTCAACAGAATTCTGTGCTGCAATTCACATCTTGAGAAAGTTTGACAAACCTTCCTTCCTCCCTCTAGTAAGGACAGAGGAACAGTTACTAGGATTTATATGTGTGTGTGTGTGTGTGTGTATAAAATTCTATATGTACCCATACATAAATATATATACGCATATATTTATGTATTTTTGAGAACAGGCCCTGTCCAAATAAGATATGAGCCAACTGAAAGGCATTATTCCAAGAAAAAGTTGCATGTACTTTATAATTCTACGCGTATACATCCATACATATATATATTGAGTGTACTTTATAATTCTATGTGTATACATGCATACATATATATATTATAAAGTACACACAATATATGTATGTATGTATGTATGTATGTATGTATGTATATACATAGAATTATAAAGTGCACGCAACTTTTTCTTGGAATAATGCCTTCCGGTTGGCTCATATCTTATTTAGACAGGGCCTATTCTCAAGAACCCAAGAAGCATCCTCAGCCACAGGCTGGTTGCAAAGCCAGATGGATATGAAAGCAAGAGAGACGACAGGCTGAGACCAACAGCACCTCCTGCCCTTTAAGGAAATCGAGTGAACTGAACTGCCTTTCTCCTCTCCTCCGCCCCACCATCAAACAACACTATTTTGCTTATACTAGGGGTTGAAAAACTTTAGCAATACTCCAAGGGTGGCAGAAAGGCCCATCTTCATTCACAAGTAGGCCCTGGTCGTTGCCTCTTCTTTATCTTTCATTCTCCCAATGGCCAAGAAGGGAGAAGAAAGATGGCAGGGGGAAAAGGTGCTTGAATCAGAACTGGTGTTCTGGGTCCTGTGAGGAGGAATTTTAACATTAGTTTTCTCCGGACTGATCTTAACTGGACTCCAGCCCTCACAGACGGCATTGCACAGGATGTAATGTGTCTGGGGGTACTCCTCCATCTGCCTAGAAGAGGGAATCTGGTCACGGACAGTAGTAATAGGACATCATATAGCATGACTGCCCTGGCAGTGGGAGGGGAAGACTGGTCATGTAGTCAGGCAGTCTTCACCCTGCCACTTATCAACTGCGTGACACTCAGTAATTTACTTAACCTCTCTGGCCCTCAATTTCCCCATCTGTAAATAGTAGCTTCTACCTCCAATAGTTAACTTGAGGGTTAACAGAATATAAAACACTAGTGCCTAAAGCATCAAAAGCTCTCTATAAATGGCAGCTCCTATTACTGCTGTGGGAATATGGCTATGGTTTCTAACTGTGAGCAAGTATGGGCTCATAACAGCTGTTTCCACAATTGCCAGTTTTAGGGACTGTTAACATGATTATAAATTGTAGGCCTTAGCACAGTAATGACTATTAGAGAACCAAACTGGGATTTTACATTAAGAAACCAATCACACTTAGGAAAGAATGGAATGTTGGGCACTAGGTGGATGATTAGGACAGCCAGGGAGTGTGTGGAAAGTTACCAGAAGGTCCAGCTGCCATCAAGAGAGCCTCCCAGAGAAACGGCTCATTCAGCCCAACAAGGATCAGGAACCAGAAGAAAAGGCTTGCTCCGACAGACAGAACTCTGTGACTCCTGTAGCAGAACCGGCGCACGCAAATTTCATTAACAACAAAGTCATAAGAAAGAGACTTTACAGAGGCCAAGTGTCTCTAAGAAGAAAAGAGGTTGAAGACCACAGGCGAAGACCACAGGCAAAGACCTCAGCCATCTCTGTTTCATATAAGTGCCCTCAGGAGATCAGGCCCCCCTGGCTAGCCATGATGGCAGGTGCAGTGCCCCCTGGGGACTGGTTCCAAGCCCTTCTACATCACAACTCATGTTTCTAAAGCTTTAATCTGAATCTTATTCGATAATACCAAGCACTTTCCTTTCCACCCTTTTCAGACATACAGAATGCCAAAGAGTGCCTTAGTGAGAAAACTTCAGAAACGGGGTTGGTTCTTTGAGGAGAAGAGACAAAATATACAGAGATTTTGGTGGGGCTGTAGATGTGAAGAGGGCATAGCAGAATGCCCTTGCGTGATATTGTGACTTAAAATAAGAAATATATATTTGATCTTAAACCCTGTTTCAAGCACAGAGCTCCTAAAACCTTATGAATTTTGTAAGTGATAAATGCAGTGAAGGGGTTTTGATATTTATAATAAACTCCTTTCAACCACACCCGAGTTTATGTTAATGAGGTGACTTTGAGAAAGCATCTAAGGTTGAAGGTTGGTTGCCAGGAAACCAACCACGTGATTAGAGGTTGGAACTTTCATTCCCACGCTGACTTTGGGGCTGAAGACTGAGTCCAATCACCAAAGGCCAATGATTTAATCAACCGTGCCTGTGTAAACACCAGGATATTGAGAAAATGACAGCGTGTGACATATGAGGCTAGGTCATAAAAGACATGGTGGATTCTGCCTTGCTTTCTCTTGGATCACTCACTCTGGAAGAAGTCAACTGCCATGTCATGAGAGCATTCAGACAGCCCTGTGGAGAAGTCCAAGTGGCAAAGAACTGATGCCCTCCACCAACAGCCAGCATCAACTTGTCAGCTATATGAAGGAACCTTTAGAAGCAGATCTTGTAGCTCATTAAAGTTTCATGTTGAAGCCCTGGTCTATTGCAATCTTGATGAGGACCTCAAGTCAGAACCATCAGGTTAGCTGCTCCTGAATTTCAGACCCACATAAACTATGAGATAATAAATGTTCATTATTAAGACACTAAATTTGTTACACAGCAATAGATAACTCATACTTAGACATACTCAGTTCCTAACTGACACAGAACCTAAGAGGTCAACTTGACATGACCACATGTGACAGATGGGTGATCCGTAATTTCCAGCCTGCCAAACTCCCGTCCTCAGAGGTGCAGCTTCCTCCTCTTACCATGTCCTCTCGGACTTATGTGAAACACTCAGCACCCTTCCTAGGGATTAGATGCTGATGCTAGCTATAATCAAAGAAGCAAGTCAACTTCATTTTGCTTACGTGATCTCTGCCAGTTTTTTCTCCTTCCAACTTTTCCAGGTGCAAGAGGTCTCAGTTCCATACCATTTTACCGCTAGGTGTTCGTTCACAGTTTAACCATTTATTATGTAGCCAGCCTACTAGTATTCTGAGCCATGAAAAGTAGAGTGCCCATGTGAATTAGCTAGGAGCTGAGACAAGGAGTCGCCTCAGCCAACTAACTGCCTCTGGTAGGCTGTCCTCACTGGCCTCGCTCAGTGGATAGCTACACTTGTCCATTAAAACTGGTTCCCTCGGGACTCCTGGATCGGAGACACTGAGTTGGAAAAGACTCCTCAGGTCTCTACTTGATGTTTCTGTTGCTGCTGTCCTCCCCGAAGCCACAGAAGCTGTGTCCAATCTGAGGAGGTGGAAAATGTGCTACGCGATGCTTGAAAACTCTTCTTACACTGAGATCTTTGAAAGTAAGAACTAGGAATGTGCTGCTGCTCTTTTTCTGATTCTATAATGGACTGTCTCCTCAAAGAAGGAGCTAACTTTTCTAATTGCCATTTGGACAGGAAAGGAAGGTTCGTAGGATAGAAATGGGGGGGGGGGGGAATGATGAGCATGGAACGGGGAGGGGGAGATCAATTAAAATTTTGAACATAAATTAGAGGAAAGGGTTCTCCAGAAAAACAGAACCAATAAGATTGGATTTATTATGAGGAACTGGTTCATACAATCACGGAGGCTGAGAATTCTCATGACCTGTCATCTGCAAGCTGGGAACCCAGGAAATTGCAGTCAAAGTCCAACGGCCTAAGAACCAGGAGTGCAGAAGGTGTAAGTCCCAGTCCAGCTGCAGGAGAATTGCTGTATCTTAGCTCGGGCAGTCAGGCAGAAAGAGCAAATTCAATCTTCCTCCACTTTGTTGTCCTATTTGCACCCTCAACAGATTGGATGATGCCACCTGCATTAGGGAGGGCCATCTGCTTTACCTTGTCCACCAATGCAAATGCTAATTCACACATTCAGAAATAATGTTTAACCAGATATTTGAGCATCCTATGATGCAGTCAAATTGGACATGTAAAATTAACCCTCATGTAAATAAAAGCTTGTTTATGGAGCACATGCCACTCCCAGCCTCACACCCAATGCTCCGGGAACAAGGACCTCTGCACATATAACATGCTTTTCCTTCCTTTTTAAAAGTGTTCCTCTGCACAGAGTGGTTTTTCTCATCTTCACATCTGGCTAAGTCCTACTTTAGGACTCAGTCTAAGAAACCCTCAAGTGCATTAGGAGCCGCTCTGGATGCTTCCACTATACCCCGTGCTCTTACCCACTATGCATGGCTCCTATGACACTCAGTCTTACAACAACACTGATTCCATATGTCTCTCTCTCCCATTACTCCGAGCGCTTCTTAGGACAGGAGCTTTGCCTAAATTGCTTCTGTACTTCCAGCCCCTATCTAGATTCTAGAGCAGTGCCTAGCAAACGAGATACTCTATAAATGTGTGCTGGGCAAATAAATGATTGAATAAATGTATGAATATGTAACATACCCTGTACAGTGGAACACTATCATATCCACTCTTAGACCAACCCCCATTGTATTTTCTTAAGCTGTAAACATTATCCACAAATGATATTGGGGGCTGCTCCCTAGCTCTGTGATTCCCTACTCTTAAAGCTATACTTTGAACCAGCACACTCAGGAGAAAGGATTCCATTTCACTTCACTTTTCTTACTCAAATAAATCCAGATTTGATGACTCTCCAGAGTGGTGAGAAATTCAATCTCAGTCACATTTGGGGGTGTCAAAGTATAATTTTCAAAATGCTAAAAATATAATTTTCATATAAACGTATAAGGAGCATGTGTCAAAAGATTTGCATAACTCATTAATGAGGAAAGGCAGGATGAAAAAGCTGGTTCAAAGGATGACACGAGAAAATGTTAGAGTCAGTGATAGAAGGAAACAGGGAAATAAGATCGCTAAATTCAATACAAAGATTGGTTAGTGCCCTTCACAGCAATGAAACCATCACTCTTGGGGTTACCTTCTTTACCAAATAGAAGCATTTGCATTCTAACCAGGAAAAAATCATTTGGCTCCTTTCAGTTTTCTACAAGCTCACATCTAACTTTATAGGGTCTGGACCTTAATGACCTTAAAGTATATACTCAACAAAGTTACCTTTCTGTATAGAAAGCAAGTGAACTCTACCCTGGAAATAATTCTACCAACACAGAGGTTAAAATGAGAGAGTGTTCAAGTGAAGCTCGGGATATATACATTTAAAACAAATGTGAAATGAGATTGGACTGGATTTGGGCACAATGTGTGTATATAACATGGGAGCAGCCTTGGACAATGTGACCTGGTTAATAAAGGACAATAAGGAGAGATTGTGACAATGATGCCAGTGCCAACATGTACGCAAAAAAGAGAAGAAACGAAAGGCCTGCTGTTTTCAAATAGTGATCTGATGAAAAGACTAACAAATTATATTGGGCAAATAATCAAAGTGTGCCTTGATAAAGTATTATCTAAGGAGTTCGCTGGGAGTTCAGGATGTGTGCCCAGATCCTCCACTTTGGGATGTTCTGCTGGGATAACTGTTTACATAAAAGAAAACTCTAAGTACGAGATAAAATTAAGTTTTACTCCTTCCCCTACACTGTCCCCCCAAACCTGAAAGGCAGGGCCTGCTGCACGGACTCACCAGCTCACATGGACCAGGAGCCAGCAGGAGCTCAGAGGCCCCTGCTGCTTGTCTGTGTGCACCGTACACACAGAAGTGGGAAATGCAAGAGCTCTAAAAACCAAAAATGTGCTGACAAAACTGGACCTGAACTGATGGGACCTGAAATGAACTGAGTGGCTTAAACAACATTTCCTCACAGTTCTGGAGTCTGGGAAGTTCCAAATCAAGATGCTGGCAGACTCGATTCTTGGCAAGGGCCCTCTTCCTGGCTTGCAGACGGCAGACTTCTCACGGTGTCCTCACGGTGGAGAGGGGACACTTTAATGGCTCTTCCTCTTCTTATAAGGACACTAATCCCATCATGGGACTCCATCCTCATGACCCCATATAAACGTATTACCTCCCAAAGACCGCAGCTCCAAATACCACAGGAGCTTCAACGTATGAATTTGGGGGGACATAAACATTCAGTCCATAACAGCATCTGACGCTAAAGTTTTTAAATCTGAGGTTGTGGTCCTTTACCATACCCAGAGATTACCGATGTCAACATTTTGGTATCTAATCTGATTTTTGTAATTTTCCTGTTGTTGGATAAGTTAGAAGATGTTTTCAATTTTCCTCATTTAAAAAAAAAAAGTTCTGCAATGATTATTTCCATATGATAAATTCCTAAAAGCAGAGCCAGAGTAAAAGAGGCATGCTTGTTTTAAGGCCTCTTGAAACATGTTGCCAAATTACTTTCCAGCATCGTTGGCCAGTATTTGAGAAAGGCTATCTCTGCTCAACTCACACTGAGTCTTAACTGCTGCAGCATTATTTTTTATTAATAGGAAACCACCACATGTGCATGATAAAAGTATTCAAATAGTACAGAAGTATACACACCTTTGCTGCCAACTTTCAATTCCTTTCCCCAGAGGGAGGTTAATCATGTTCCATATATTTTTCTTACATCTCTCTTGGCCCTTGCTGCTGCCTCCACTAACACTCTCCAATCCTGTGTCTTCAGAAGCCAGGTAAGGATACTGACTCTCATTATATTTCAAAGCTGGGCTTCCCCTGGCTGTTTAATTCCTGAATTTTGCTAATCTTCACTACTCTAAGGCAGTTAAAAATTCCCTTTCTACTGCCTATTTTCTTATTTTAACAGGATTTGACATTCCCTGGGTATCAATCATGGCTAAGAAACTAGAGAGGAATATTAAAATGTGTAAACCCAATTAGATCTCTGACTACTGATGTGATCTGCTAGATCTTACCCAAACCAAATGGCTAGGGTCATGTTTGAGAGGATACCTGCTGAGAGGCAAGTCTCCTTTGCCTTTAGCAAAGACGTTGCCCTTTAAAGTCTTTACTCGAGACTAGACGTCTTGGGGCTGGGGTACAGGATAGACAAAGATCCTATGTTGGTGCCCTGTGAGTGCCACATGATTGGATAGGGGTGTTCCGAATAGACCAGGACAAGAGTTGTCCACCAATAACAGCCACTGGTTCTGCCTGCCAGCATCCTCACCCTCTGGCAAATCTACCTTTTGGAACTCTCAGCAGGTTATGATGGAGAAAAGAAGAAAACAGACAGCCCTAAGTGGATTCACTGTACTCCTGTTAGGTAGGTCGGATCTGTTTTTTTGTTTTGTTTTGTTTTGTTTTTTGAGTTAGAATATCTGCATTTATTTTTGTACAGGTTAACTGTTCTATAGTTTCAACATTTTTCTCTCAAGAGAACCAAAGAACTCCAAAACTTAGAACTGGATCACTTGGCCCTTTCTATTTTTATCTCCCCCAAGTTCAAAATGCTTGCATCTCTTTAAGGCCAGCATCCTCTTGGATCTGCAGTTAGGCTCAACACATTCAAGCCTCAACACAATCTTCTTTGTGGTTTTAGCCTTCTTCTGGAAAATCAGCTTTGTCTGCCTACCAAACCCTCTCTGCTTCTGATCATAGCGCCTCTTTCCCTGGGATACAAGGAATCCCTTCCCTGCTTACACTGGGTCGCTTTGTGAGGCTGATGCTTTCCACACTTCTTACAGAAAGTCCTTCGGGTTTTAGGCACATTGACCATCTTTGCAGTAGAGCTGTCTACACAATGAACACAGTTAATTCAGCATCCACGTTCCCTGCCTTGCTCTGCTCATGGCTAACAGGAAAGAGGCGGATCTCTTCATTTTAGGTGACACATTCCTCAGTACCCACTTTGAGGTCACTGAGATGAATCTGACCTAGACACTGCCAGAAGAGGACAAACCCTGTGATAGGGTCCCTTTTAAAGCTCTTCCCCTTTAAATCATAGTTGCCATTGTCAAAAGTTATGGTCTGTGATAAGAAATGGGCTCTGTGTAATGGAACAGTTTCTGTAAGTTGTAGCTCTTGTAGAGAAGACCCATCAGGCTGTCCAAATTTCCTGTGATGCTTAAGCAACCAGCTCTAGAAAAGGAAGTAGATGAGTACTGGACAGGAAGGGGTCTTGGGCATGCTCTCTGCTCCCTGTCCCAGCCTCTGATTCCTGGCTTCCTTCTCTGGCCCCTAGGCCCCAGAGTTCTCATGTTGTGCTGTGGTGTTGCCCCAGGCCTTCTATGTCCATCCCCGCCCCCCCCCCAACTCCTGCAGGGAGTGGCTGTCCATGATAGCTCTACTGCTTCCCTCTCCACATCAAAACCCCAGCCTGATAAGGGCCTAATATCCAAAATATATAAAAAACTCATACAACTCAACAATCAAAAAAACAAGCAATCCAATTAAAAAATGAGCAGAGGACCTGAACAAACACTTCTCCCAAAAAGACCTTCAAATGGCCAACAGACATATGAAAAGATGCTCAGCTTCACTAGCTATTACAGAAATGCAAATCAAAACCACAATGAGATACCACCACACTACCTGTTAGAATGGCTACCATCAACAGGACAAGTAATAACAAATGTTGGAGAGGTTGTGGGGGAAAAGGAACCCTCATACTCTGCTGATGGGAATGTGAATTGGTACAATCCCTGTGGAAAACAGTATGGAGAGTCCTTTAAAATCTAAGAATAGAATTAATATATGACCCAGCAATCCCACTTCTGAGTATTCACCCCACAAACCTGAAAACACTTAGCTATATGCGGCATTATTCACGGTGGCCAGGATATGAAAGTAACTCAAGTGTCTTACAATAGATGATTGGATAAAGAAGATGTGACACATATATACAATGGAATACTGCACAGTCACAAGAAAAGATGAAATACTGACATTTGTGACAACATGGATGGATCCTCAGATAATCATGCTAAGTGAAATAAATCAGAAAAAAATGAAAACCGTATGATTTCACTCATACGTGGAATATAAAACCGAAAGAGACAAAGAGACTCATGGACATGGACAGTGGATTAATGGTTACCAAAGGGAAAGTAGGGAGAGGGGAGGAAGATAGGGGGAAAAGGGGTCAAATACTTGGTGATGGAAGGAAATTTAACTTTGCGTGGTGAACTCACAATGCAATAAATATATGACATAATGTTGAATCGTACACTTATAATTTATTTTTTATTAACCAATGTCACTATAACAATTCAAATGAAAAATAAATAAAATTTGGAAACCCTCTTTAAAAAAATAAAAACCCAGACTTGAGACTCTGCCCCACCCTGCCTTCTAGACTTCTCAGGTTCCATTCTTGGCACTTATTTCTGTCTGATCTCTAAGACCATTAACTTCCACTACCCGAGACTCCCTTTCCCATTTACCAAAGATATCAGTAAGACTGTTGGCTTGATGACACTATTTAGACTTGACACACTATTCAGACACGTGAAGTAAGATCGAATCATACTTCTATCTCCTGATTTTCCATAGACTTCATGTGTCTGGCAATACATTTTCAAGTCATGTTTTTTAGGGTTATATATGTCATACAATTGAAAATTGACTGTGCAAAGTAAGATTTAATGCTAATAAACTGATTTTTTAAAGTGTTTTCAATTTCATCCTTAATTTGTAGCCAAATTCTCATGTGACAACAATTTCTTATGTATCTTAATATAATTACTTCTAGGCCTCATGCTTACAAGTTCAGACTAATTTGCATCATCAAATGATACGGTATTTTAATGGACACCCAAAGAGCTATCTTTAGATTTAAGTATAAGTGTTTCTATTTTGTGAAAGTCTGTAATAAAATATGACATAAGGTCTAGCATATAACCACATCTCTTGGAAAAACTTTGTAGATTTTTTTCCTTATAAATTATTTTGTATCCTAGTGCTATAATTCCAGTCAAAATTGTCTTATTGTATGAGAAACATCTACACTGAACAAGTATATTATTAGATATATCAGTATTTAGGTTGAGGCTTTTCTTCGGTCAAACAACTTGCAGATTGCAGCCAGAGGGTGTTTCCTGGCTGTCATGCCCTTTACCCCTCTTAATTAAGAACAAGGAATGAAAAATTTGGAAAAAGGGTGTTGACACTGGAATGTGGACCCAAATGAAGGGCCTAGAAATATGGACAGAGTCTGCCTTGAAAGAAACTAAAAATCACTGACTAGAGAGCCAGGAAAGAGAAGGTAAATACACTGTTGATGCTGCCTCCAGGGGCAGAGGTGGGCTCTGACCACTTGGACATTCCAACCCAGATCCTGGCCATCCTACAGAGATTCCAACGGGCCCTCCTGCAGCCCCCCTTCCTGTGACCATTTCTGCAGGGAGGGCCTTGATGTGCTGTCCCCACTGAGGCCCAGTTCACAATGCTGCTCCCCACACAAATGCTTAGCTGAAGACACGTTCCACTCTATGAGAAGCCAGCAGAGATATCTGTCCCTTCTTAAAAGCCCTAGGGGCCACCATTCTTGCCCTCAACTCAATATAGACATTCCCCATCCTGGCTGGAGCTGGCCCCCTGGGCTGTTCTATAGTGCTGTTTAAATGAAGCAAATAAACAAGTTGCTTTTAGGGCTAAAGAGCACATGGGGCTCACCAGGAGGCCCCGGCAGCTCCTGATGGAATCAGCATGGGCCATAATATAGACTCATTAGTTTTAATTCCCGATCTGGTACCCACTGTGAGACTTTAGGCAAGTAGCTTGACCTCTCTGAGGCCCCCCATTTCTCTACCTATAAAATGCAGATAATACCTTATGGGAGGAAATGCGGTAGGCATACGAGTGACACACAAAAGAAAGTCTTATTAAAACACCCAGCACAGTCATCGGTCTGGCAATATGTTGATGCTAGCCTTGAACAGTGTGTATTACTTTCCAAAAATAAGAAGGCTGCTAAGAATATTTTATGAGAATTCATCTTTCTACTTGTATAATTTTCATAAAAACTCTGGAAGTGTTAGCATGTAAACAATGCCAGATACTCATTTTCTTTATAAATATCTATAATTGAAATCAGCTTTACAAAACAGAATAAACCCAAGTAAATTATATGCACGTGATTAATTACAAAATTTTTGTCTCGTTAACAAAAGCTTATGTAAATCTGAATTAGGAATGTGAAGAGCATCCTTGAACTTTTTGATCCATGTCTTCATGCTTAATTGTGAATATCTTAACCATGCAGCTAGTCCCACTCCCTGAAGTAAATCCAACTCAAGAGAGGGGATGCCCAAGCTTAAAGTGTGGTGGAGGAGTGCTCAAAGTCATTGGAAACCAAAGAAATAAAAATTAAAACTACTAGAATGGCTAAAATTAAGAGGATTGAAGATACTGAACGCTGATGAGGATGTGAAGCAACTGGAACTCTCGTACATTGCTGATGGGAGCATCAATTACACAACTTTGGAAAGGTTAGTGTCTTATACAGTTGAACTTGCACCTACCACACTTCTGCACCTAGGTGTTTATTTGAGAGAAATTAAAATGTATGTCCACAACAAGACTTGTACAAGAATATCCATAGCAGCTTTATTCGAAATGGTCAAAAATAGAACAAAACTCAAATTTCCACTCCTAGGAAAATGGATGAATGAACTGTGGTATATATATATAAGATGGAATACTACTCAGCAATAAAAAGGAAGAAAGTACTGATGCACGATGGATGAATTTCATAGACATTATCCTGAGAGAAGGAAGCCAGCCTCAAAAGAGTAGATATTATATAAATTTATTTATTTGAATTTCTACAAAAGACAATACTATCTATAGTTGAAAAATCAGAAAAGTCGTTGGTTTTGGGAGTATTGATTAAGAAGGGACATGAGGAAACTTTCTGGAATGAAGGAAATGTTCCATGCTTTATTTAATAGGAGCGTGCATATGTGTGTGTGTGTGTGTGTGCACGCGCATGTGTGTGTGTGTGTGTGGTGGTTGTCAAACTACATCAGATTATGCACTTACAATTAGTGCATTTCACTCTGTAGGAATTTTACTTTAGAAAATAATTGAAAAAAATGCTGAAGTCTAGTTAGTAGGCTTGCTTTTCTCAGTGGCAAGAATTAGAAATTCTGAAATTACTTTCTATGTTTCCTAGGCTTGATTGATTGAGTAAATATATTAATAGAAATGAGAGCCTGGTTTCTTACTGTCAGAGAAAATAGAAATATGGAAAAGGGGGAAGATGAGAATTTCTTCTAAGGTTATGGATTGGAATTGAAGGTATTAGTATGAACTCATGCTTTTAATAGATATAGATAGATAGATAGATAGATAGATAGATAGATACAGACAGACAGACAGACAGACAGACAGATATTTCTAGCCCTGTCCACTGAGATCACCTAGAAGCAATAACACCCCTATAGCAATGAGCGCATCTAGCACTTAAATCTTGGTTTCTAAATATCATTCTCCACTAAAACGAATCAGAGCTCTCTGAAGAAACATCTTGTATTCCAGGACTAGGGCATGAAAAGCACAAGATGAACCTGGAACATTTCGTTGCATCAGAAACTAAGGAGATACTTAATCAGTAGTTTGGAAAATACCAAAGGATGCAGGATCAGCTTGATGCAACTTCTACTGGTCAAATCTGGGACAAATTGAGCATAAGTGATAATGATGTATTATGTTACACTGAATAAAATAAGAATCCATGAGATCACACTGTTATACATACACACACACACACACACACACACATAAATCAGGGAAAAGATAAAGATCTTCCTTATGGAAAAATGCTAACTTATAAATACAGAAGGAATAATGGAATTAGATATTCATCAATGGACACTAGAACTAGTTTGATAAAGGTGAAAGTCCGATGAGGAACAGAATATTTACATAGTCTAAAAGTATTTCCCTATACATTACTTATAACAAAAAGAAAAACGGTAACTTTATGGTGGAGATATTTGGCAGACACCACCTACTCCAGTTATTATTCCAGTAAGTCTAATTCATAGTCTAATTCAGAGGTTGCAAACGCATATGCCAGAAGGGGCCAGGCAAGTGTCATAAATGAGTAAGGCAGGACCTAGGGATAATAAAATAGGAAAAGGTGGGGACTGGGGCAGACCACCGACCTCCTGCCCCTCAGCGCCAATCAGTTGCTTCTCTGTTGCAGTTAAAATCCATATCGTATCTTCCAATTCTTTAAGAGAAGCCAGAAATCCAGATTTAACATATGAAAATTCCCAGTTTAAATGCCAGCTCAATTTTTAAAAAACAAAAAACATTGTGCAGGCCAGATGTAACACAGGCCCTCAGGCCACAGTGTTACATCTCTCTGCTCTACCCCTCGCTCCTGCACCTCCACGCTGAGCCGCAGGCCCCGCTCTGACAAGCATTCCGGGCGCCGGGATCGCACTCAGCACAGGCGATGTAGGACCCCGCCCAAGCCAGCTCTGGGCTGGACACTGAGCATCTCCACCCCAGTTTGATGGGATGGTTAAATAGCCTGCTTTGCACCAGAGACAGAGTGGGAAATTAGCTTCTGAATTTTAACATTACTTCATTACAGGGATGGCCAGCTTCAGGAACTGGCGGATTTCACAACGGTCTCCTCTCAGCGAAGCCCCTGTGCAGCACGTTATCCTGAGGGTACTGCGCACGGGCATCACCCTGGCTTCTAACATGAGGGGGGTCGAGGTCCACCTTTTGGACTCCAGAGGAGAGTGGAGCATGCCCTCCACACTCAGTACACACGTAGAGGGTCCCGCAATTGTCACCTTTGTTGAGAGAATCCTTCAAAGCTAGCATGCTGTTTAAAATAAACTAAACAGTGTATCTTCAAGAGCAGCATCTTTTTAAAAGAGCTATTAATATGCAATACTGGTACAGTGATTCACAATTTTCGCAGTGTTTCCTGTCCTCTTCTTACCCAATCTTAAAACAACACCTTGTGGAAGATGTTATGATATTCCTCACTTTGCAGGTGAGAAAGCTGAGATCAGCGGTTCCAGGGCTTGCCAGGGCTTCACAAAATAAGTGCTTCTGTTTAGGTGGCTAAAAAAAGCCTTCTCTGTCCATCTTCAGATGGTTGATCAAATAACTCATACAGGGAGGCTTCGCTCAGGTCTGTGTAATAATCTATGTAGGAGAAAAGAGAGAAACGTTTTTTTTTCGAACCTCAGGAAAAAGGCAGAAATAAACTCCACAAAATCATAGGCAGAAGCTGAGACAGACGGACAGAACCCTGAGTTATGCGGTCCTAAGGAAAAGCCAGGCAGGATAGTGCCTGGTTGGAAAAAAAGGTCATTGAATTTGTTTGTATATTTATTCTGAATCATTTTCCCACTACACACACACTTGCGCGCGCACACACACGCACACACACATCTTTGGTAAAATCTCCACTGTTTTGTATAATGGAGTTTTGTGGGGGTTTTTTTGTTTTTTTTTTGTTTTTTTGTTTTTTTGTTTTTTTTTACGAAGAGGAATCTTTTTATAGAGGTGGAATATCGTGAGGCTAATTTTATCAAAAAACACTGGCTTTGCAGGGACGTGAGTCTCTGTCGCCACCTAGTGGCCATTTCTAAATGGGAAACACCAGAGAAGGCTCGCGTAGGTGTTCGGCGCCCCCAACCTCTTTTCACCAATGACATACATGTGATAGGCCAACTAACAATTAAGTGACATTTCCGATTAGAAACACGTTGCATTTAAAAGATCTTGAAAAAATGCTTATGGTATTTGAAGTGAAGCATCACAAACTGAACAGGAGCTTTCACCCGATCTGTGTGTCGTGCTCCTCTGCTGCTCTCCAATATTATTTTCACATTTTCTCTTAACCACAGTGCTACTTTGTCAACTTAAATTGCAAATCCAGTGTATGGACCATTTGAGTTGACCATACTCTATGTCCAAACCTGACTTACTACCACCTGTGGACCCAGAGAGGGTGTCTATACAGAAGATTTCAGGTGAAACTGCGTAGCTCGGGTCAAGAAGGACGAGTATAGCTTCCTTGCTGGGCTTCCCGCTATGAACTCTTTCTAATTCAATCTACCATATTGTCACTTCAGCCTGATTTCTCTTCATTCCCGACTCAGAAGCTTTTAAATTCCCTCCTTCGTCCATATAGCTCATCCCTAGAGTCTGTATTGCTCTGTGGTCAGAGAGACAGATGGGGTGAGATCTAGTCTAGGTCTCAAGGAGCTCATCAGGAAGAAGACGACCAGCAGACCCATAAGAATGGAGAGAGCTGCCTGAGGCAGGGATAAGGGGTGCTCTGGCAGCCCAGAAAGGGCATGAGCAATTCTGCTGGGCAGTGGGGAGAAATGGCCAGAGAATGTTTCTAAGAGGAAGTGACACTCACATTGGACCCTGAAAGATGAGTAGGAAGTATATCAGCTGGAGGTGGGGGAAGGCGAGGCAGAGAGCATCCAGGCAGAGGAGCTGCAGGTGGAAAGGCACAGAGGTGAGGAAGAATATAGGGGTCAGGGACAGCGGTTCTTCTGCGTGGAGGGAGAGGGGGTACATGGCTAGTGTGACAATGACCCAGATTCTGACCGCTTCACTGGATGTGATAGCCATTTGTTCACCCCATGTGGATTTGTCATCCCTAAAGTTTCCTGAGGCAATAAGAACTAATAATAAGGTTTCAAATGAATGAAATCCCAGGCAGCCACTTCTGTCATCTCACGCGCTGCTGCACTGATATGGCTGTGGTTGTCTGGGACCCAGCAGTCATTGTGAATCGGGCTCTGGGAGCAAGGCCCGTATTCACAGGTCACAGTGTGGGCTGAACTGGCATACCTTGTAGGACTGAGGCGTTGATTGCCCGAGCTGCAGGAGTGTTGGCAGCTGATGGCTCAGACGAGTTTTCCCAAGACTTGCTCTCACTTAAGAGAGCTGCCTCATCCAGTCACGACCCTTTCCCACAGATAACCCGCATCCGGTGATGAATGCAGGGAACGAAGCCAGGGCCACTTACTCGGTACAGAACAAATCTAAGAAACCATTCCAGCTCCAGGGCCCCCGATTGAACTGAGACCTTTGTCACATCTGCATCACAATTCAGCTCCCTCACCCCAGTCCTTTTTCTTTCAGTCCACCACTGATGTCAATCACAAGAACACTGCCCAATAAAGCTCCCTACACACAAATCTCTATCTGAGAGTCTGCTTTCCAGAGAACCTGACTAGCAACAGATAGCCTATGGAGCCTGGGTCCCATTCAGATAAGACCAGATGGCATAACATAGTTTAAGAAAGACAGTGTCAGTCAGAAGGAAGTTGGTCAGCCCTGGAAGCTCTGTGGAAGAAGTCACCAGTAGTGCTCACCGAAGCCCTGTGCTGGGAGAAGGAGCCTTGTCAGGGACTTACAAGCCTTGTTCCACCTAGCAGTACTCTTCCCTCCTGGGGAGATGATGTGCGTGGCTGTTGGAATATGGGGCCACTAGATGATACTCACCTGTAACTCCTCTCTCTCCTTGCTCATGCTCATCAAGAGACATTTTGATTCTCATTTGCCTTTGCACCTCATCTGCAAAGAAAGAGTGCCTGAATGGGCAGTCCATCTGGTGGTTATAATTTCTTATTTTTGATCAGCACATTGACATTCAGGCTTGGAGTCGGCCTCCTGGAAACTCTGTTAGCCTGCATGGACTGATCGGTGCGGAGACATTGAGGAAGACATATGCCCAAGCCCACAAGGCAGAATCCAAAACTTGGATGATGGCCAATTCACCATGGCGATGCCCTTCTGGGGGCCTCTTGGTGGACAGTCCACTGCTTCTTATAATATCTCAGCCTTGACTTTCAAATATCTATAGACTTAATTCAGAGGGAACCGAGAAACAGCTCTGCTTCTCCCAATGGCACCCCTTCTCAATCCAAACTCTCTAGGAAACAGACTTCTTTTGCCCCAGAGGTCAGGGTAGATGACTGTTTGGGAAGTTGAAAGAGCTTTTTCAGAAGCAAAGGAAACTAAAAAAATTGAAAACCATGCCCTGCTCCCCATGGAGTGAACCATGACCAAGGCCCTAATGTGAGGGGATATTGTGGATATATTTAAAAGCAAGAATTTTCATAAATAATCTCTTTGAAATAAAGGAGATGGTTTTGTGGGTAACTGCTTTCTGATTTCACTTTAAAACTTCAAACAGCAAAGCGATTAATAGTATTAGTTCACAACCAATCAAAATGTTTGCCCAGCCTCCTTAGTGCCATTAAGGAACATCCACTCAACCTCTAGTCCCTGAGAGCAGGAGGCCAGGCTGTCACCTTCCAGATCCCATCTTTGAAAAATAGAATTTTAGGACCTTGCTCTGCTCTCTCTCTCTGCTCTACATTTATATCCTCCCCAACCCCACTCCTCAAGCTCTATATCCTTGCTCCCTTTCTGAACTGTGGGTTCCCAGAGGTTGCCAGGAGAAGAACATGCGTGGCCTCTGTCATTTGGTCAGTCGAGGTGACTTCCTTCAGAACAGGCCTATGTATCAGCCAGACCTGATGGCATTAACTTAGAGGTGCCAGCAAGGCCTGTCTCAGAGTGGCACTGCTGAAAGAGAGCTCCAAATATCTGCCCAAGCCCCTCTCTTGCTCCTTAGGAAAAGGAGGCTTGGGGAAGTGACGTGAACAGAGCCCAGATCTGATTCTTAGTCCAGTGCCCCTTCCACCCGGACATTTGCCATGCTTCTTTCACTCCTGCAGTGGTCAATCACATATTTAGTCAACTACTTAGTTGACAGATGTTCGCTAAGCCCTTACCATGGGTAAGCACAGAGCTGGGGTCACTAAAAAGAGCAGGAACAAATGTTGGTGCTGAGGAGGGTGGAGCCACAGACAGGCCCATGCAGGAAGACATGACGACAAGCCCTGGAGAAGCACCCAGTGTATGCAGGAGGCCTTAGCTCCAAGATGACGAGAGGACTTGGAAAGGCTGGATGAAAGCGCCAGGGGCAAATGTCCCCACCTCACAACTTGGCCAAGAGCTGGCATTCCACAGCCCCTAAGGGCAGAGGGCTGGCACTGCCAGCCAGGACCAGCTACACAATCTGTGGGACCCAGTGCAAAATTAAAATGTAAGACTCTTTATCCAAAAAATATTATGAACTTGAAGACAGTGACAGCAGAGCACTAAACCATGTTTGCGCTCTTCAAAGTGCAGGGCCCATACGACTACACAGGCCGTATGTCCATGGTGCCAGCCCTGCTGCTACTCAGCTTTACCGTTTCATTCACAAAGCCAGAGACCGCCAGACCTCCCACCACCTAATCCAGACCCCTCCTGAGCA
Source organism: Rousettus aegyptiacus (assembly GCF_014176215.1). NCBI lineage: Eukaryota > Metazoa > Chordata > Mammalia > Chiroptera > Pteropodidae > Rousettus > Rousettus aegyptiacus. The sequence continues at coordinate 122,153,114 of NW_023416306.1, read as the reverse complement.
GACAAGGAAGCCAAGGCCCAAAGAGATGAAATGACTTGTCCACAGTCTCACAGGTGGTTGGGGGCCGCCAAGTCCCCTTAGAAAACAGCTATGCCCAGCTTTTGCCAATCAGGATTGTTGTAGATTTGCCTATTTGCTCTCTGCTTGTTTACTCTCTACTGTAAAGCTGGCTATATGCAAGATAAAAAGAAAAACTATGCCTCCTTTAAACATAAAACAAGGCCCAGAACACCTGAAGGCAGAGCCCTGTGTCTCCCCAGACTCTCCAGCCACCACTGCCGACTTCTCTCTTTAGGGAAACAGCCCAGGTCCACCCGGGAAGGCCCTCAGGCATCCAGCTGCCCATGCATGGCACTCGGCACTACAGTGTGTAAATGGCAACGTTCTAGGGTCTCCCAACTATTTCTGAGGAGGGCGAGGGGGTGAAGAGCCACAAACGAAGTCATGTCACTGTTGGAAGGACCTTGGAAATGAGCAGAGTGACCCTCCCATTTTACAGACAAGGGACGCGAGGCCCCGAAGAAAGGATGTATAGAGCTGAAAAAAGAACCAAGGTCTCCTGAGAGCTCCCCAAATGCCAGTGTCAGTTCAGAAACTGTATGTGACCATATTCCTGGCAGTTCTTCCTTCTCCACACCATGGGAAGGTGGGCAGAGAAGAAAGAAAAGAAGGTGTGATGGAAGGAGCTTCTGAGCCAGATGGACCCATCCAATTCTGCACCTTACCAGCTGTGCAAACTGCTGTATCGTGGAAACCTCTGAGCCTTCGTTTCCCCATCTATACAACGAGGATAGTAATATCTACAACAAGAGTCAGATTAAATGAGGCGAGCTGCCTAAGATGCTCAGGAGAGCCGCGCCATTATAGCAGGTGCTCAACAAGTATGTCCTGCCCACCTTCCCTCCATTTCTTCCTGTGTCAAGAGTTCCAGCTGGGGCAGCACTCAGGTTCGGCTCCCTCTCATGTGTGGTGTTAGGTGAAGCAGCTAAGCATCTAGTTTATTTCCCAATATACATGGGACTGAAGAGCTTTATGAGAAAAGACTTTTACCATGTACACAATTGGGGTTTCAACTCACTGGGCACACTAGGGATCAGTGGAAAGAGAAGAGGAGAAGCGGGGGATCCTCATTCTGCAGTAGAGACTTGAGATCATTTCAGACACCCCCAGAATGCCCAAAAGTCCTTGAGGGAAGAGGGAAGCTTGAAAGAATTGCTAAGACCCTGTGGGCTAACTAGGGGTAAGGCTAATAAGGTAGTAAAATCCAGCAGTTCCCATTAATGGGGTCTCATAGGTCTCTCAGGCTGCTGATGCCTATAATTGTCCCCCCCTACACACTGTCACGAGGAAGCCTGTAGGGGCCCCTAATAGTGGGGGGCTCAGATGAGAGGCAGTTGGCCACACTGTCACCAAAGCTGCCCCTCCTGGCTCTGACACCTGGCCGTCCTCCCCGAATGTGGCCGAAGCCTCTCCACCCCTGCTCTCTCACCTGCTCACGGTGCCTTTCAATGACAAGGCACATCTGTTGGCAGTTACCGAGCACAGGACTCCCCCTCAGGTCAGCCAGGATGCCCCACAGAGCAGCTTCCAACTGGCTGCTCCTCAGGTGCCTTTCCTCAGAACTCTCACCCGCCTGCCCCTCACCCAGCCATTCCCAGCCCTGCCCCAGGCTCCCACTTCGTCAGTATACTTACGGATGACATTTTCTGTAATGACGACAAAGAGGACTGTACCTTGAGGGGCTGCATAACCACATAGATCCCTAATGGTGGGCTTTCAGGACCTTGTTGACCCTTTAGGAGACCAGGGAATGTTCCTTCTTCAGCGATTGCTAGAACCTCAGTAGGAATGAAGCTGGCTTGCATCAGAGTGGCAGAGAAGTTCAGAGAGGGACGTGATGCCAGACACACTTACCTTTGCTTTCCGGTTCTGGTACTTACTTGTTTGGTCTCCTAGGCAGGTGACTGTACCTCCTTAAGCCTCAGTTTCTTCATCTGTAAAACGGTTAGACCAGCGATCACTTCTGTGAAGAAGTAAATGAAAGGATGTGAGCAGAGAACTCAGTGCCTTGCCTGGTGCACAACCAGCCCCCGGTGGACATGTTAAGTGGCTGCTCCAGGTAATTCCCAGTGTTCTCCTGTCCACTCCCTCGATGCAACTGACCTGGAAATTCGCAGTGCTTCTTCATCTAACTCCTCCATTCTTGGTTACTTTTTAAAGCTTTTTAATCACATGACTTCGGAAATCCTCAGTGTCTCCCCACTGCCCAATGCGGACATCCATGCTTCTTTAGCACGCTATTGAAGCCCCGTGACCCTATTCCCTTTCCAAGTCATCTTCCCGTGCCCTCCTCTATGTGCATCTCATCCCCTCCTGTCCTCGCTCCTGCCAACCCTGAGCTTAAAAGCCCCTTTGTACCCCGAGCTGCCTCTCTTCTTTCAGTGACTCTCCTCCAGGAAGCTCTTGCCTTCACCTATCCACGAGAACCTCGTGAACTTTTGTGGTCCTCCAGCACTAGCCCAGATGTCTCTCCCACAGCAGGCCTCTCACAGGCCTGTGACCGCAGACACTGGGCCCCTTAGAATGAGGAAAGTTGAGCGGGTCATCTTCTGCACACTCCCCAGTGCCTGATAGTGTTGGGTGAGTGTTGCTGGAGTAGTGAAATGGAAAAACTAGGTAACCGTCTAATCATTCCATGTGCGTGCAAGTCTCCGCCCCTTACATTGCAGTCCCAGAATTTTAGAAAAACAGAAAAAGAATGAGCGAGACCCAGACACACACATTCCTGTGCTTAGACTGCCATTTCGGGAGTAACCAGAAGCAGGTGGTGCCCCTTCCCGCCCCCTGCACCACCCACCCCACCCAGCATATGCACACTGTAGAGCCTTCACTGGGTTCTGTGCATTCCGCTACCTTTGCAGTTTTTCTGGTGGCTTATGGGGTCACAGGGAGCGGTCACGGCACACAACTCACAGCACTTCCCTGGGAAAATCCGCCCTTGCAGACCCCACCACCTGCAGACCTGCCCTTTGCTTCCTCACTTCCCCAGGCACTCGTGGAGCTCCCACAGAGCTCCCCACCCTTCCTTGTCCTAAGCAACCCTCCTCCCCAGAAGCTTCTGCCTTGGAACTTGTGTATTCAAACTTTCACTCTCTCTACAACGCCAAGGATTCTGACCACAGACACACCCATTGGAGTCCAGCAGAGGATGTAGGGAATGTTTAAAACCATGCACAGAAAGGAGGAGCACTGAGTTCTGGAGAGTGGGTGCTTCTGGGGAAAGAGGATGATGGGTGGGAGTTGACTTAGCCACACTTTTATTTCTCTAAAGTGGGATTTCTCTTTATTTCTCTAAGGCAGGGGATTCTAAAGCCAATGTGGCAAACAGGAAGGCACTCCATATTTGGCTATGTGTGTGTATTTGGGTATTTTATTTTAAAAAATAAATAAATAAATAAATCAAAAGCACTTGGGGAGATAAGTACAAGATGCTTCTGAAACATAAGCCAGCAGCAGATCTCCTCTGGGTCCTCTGTTCATTCTTAGGGGTGGGATCAGCCCTCTGGAAGACCTCCCTCCACTGCTCTTTCCTTCTTCCTTCCAACCTGCAGCTTATGTGTGCTCTTTGCTTCCTGGAGCCCAAATATCCTTTCTGCTAAGACCACACCTGGCCCAATCAGGCCCCGTCTTCCTCCCAATTCCACACACACTTACTTGGTTTCTTCATAGTGGCCCTCAGGCTGCTTACTGCTGCCAAAGCACAGAGCCCCTAGTGAAGATAACTGAAAAAGGAACACCTACAGAAACCACAAACATTCCTTCAAATTTCATAGGACGAATCATCCCTTAGGCTCCCTGGAATAAAACATGGGCCAACGGAAATTTCACTTGCACTTCTGGTTTCTGAATCCTGCCTTGCTGGCCTTTATTCTTCCTGGCTGGTGCACCTGGATCACAGCCACACCTGGGAAAGTGGGACAGGAGGGACGAGGAGGAGCCATGGTGGGCACCAGCTCTGCAAAGGCCAATCAGGCCCACTTCCCATGGGGACCCTTGCTATCTGTCTCGTTATGAAGGAAGACCCTCCCGAGGGCAGGTTGCAAACCAGGCGTGGGCTTTAGCTTTCTTCTCAGGGCCCTACTCTTTTGGATCCCCTCTTCTGATTCATCTTCCTCTCCTTCTGTTTATAAATTAAGATGATAATCCTCCATTTTGCTGGCATCAAAAGGAACTGTAGCCACATAATAGCAAAAAGGGCTTTTTTTTCCTTTAATAATTAAAAATAAAAATAAAAACTTTTCAATGAAGAATAATTGACCCTGAGAAAAATAAATAAATCACATGTGTTCAGGTCAGTGAGTTTTTACAAAGTGAACACACTGTGAAACCAGCTAACAGGTCAAGAAACAACATGACCAGACATAGGATCCTGCCCACGACCTCTCCTAGGCACTGTCCTCCTGCCCGAGGGTGAACACTATCCTGACTTCTAAGAGCACAGATGGGCTGTGTCTGTTTTCATACTTTGCTGACATGGAATCACACAGGACAAACTCTTTTGTACCTGGTTCCTTTTGCCCAGCATTACACTCGTGAGTTTCACTCATACTATTTCTCGCAGTTGTGGTTCTTTCTTCTCACTGTTATATAACGTTCCATTGAGAGACTAGGATATATTTGTCCACCCTCTCGCTAATGGGCATTTGAGTAGTCTTAGTTTGGGCTGTTACAAATAGTGGTGTTACATAAGGGGGGCTTTCGTAGTAGTAGTAGTATTGTGGTAAAAAAAAAAACACATAACATACATTTATGCTCTTAACGATTTCTAAGTGTACAGTATTGGTAAACGTGTGCACATTGCTGTACCACAGATCTCTAGAACTTTTTATCTTGTGTGACTGAAATTCTATACTCAAAAAAATGACACCCCATTTTCCCCTTCTCCTAGCTCCTGGCGACCACCATTCTACCTCTGTTTTTCTAAGAGTCTGATGACTTTAGATACCTCATCTAAGTGGAATCAGGCAGTATGTGTTCTTCTGTGGCCAGTTTATTTCTCTACATATGTCATCCACACTGTAAGCATATGACAACATTTCCTTCTTAAGACTGAATAATATTCCATTGTGCGTATATAACACATTTTCTTTATCCATTCAACTGTCGATGGACATTTAGGTCGGTCCACTTCTTGGCTATGGTGAATAGCGCTGCAATGAACATGGGAGCGCTAATATCTCTTTGCGATTCTGCGGATATATACACAGAGGTGGGATTGCTGCATCATATGATAGCTTTATTTTTAGTTTTTTGAGGAATCTTCATTCTGTTTTCTATAGTAGTTGCACCATTTCACAATCCCACTAACAGTGCACATAGGTTCCAATTTCTCCGCATTCTCACCAATACTTTTCGTTTTATGGTTTGTTTGTTTGATTTTGCTGGTGGCATCCTAACGGATGTGAGGTGACATCTCATTGTGGTTTTGACTTGTGTTCCCCTGATATTTAGTGATGTTGAGCATCTTTTCATGTGCTCCTTGGCAATTTGTATGTCTATTTTGGGTGTTGTTGTTGTTTTTGTTAATTTGGAGGAGTTCCTTATATATTTTGGTTATTAACCCCTGATCAGGTATACGGTTCACAAGTATTTCCTCCCATTTCCTAGGTTGCTTTTCACTGTATTAATTGTAGCCTTTGTTTTGCATAAGTTTTTAAGTTTGATATAGTCTCATTTGTCTATTTTTGCTTTAGTTACTTATGTTTTTGGTGTCATGTCCAAAAAACCATTGACAATTCCAATCTCATGAAGCTTACTTCCTGTTTTATTCTAGGGGTTTATAGTTTCAGGTCTTACATTTAGGTCTTTAATCTAATTTTAGTTACTTTTTGTATATGGTATAAAACAGAGGTCTATCTTTATTCTTTCGCATGTGGATATCCAGTTTCCCAAAATCATTTGTTGAAGACACCATCCTTTCACCATTATGTAGTCTTGGCACCCTTATCAAAGATCATTTGACCACATCTGTGAAGGTTTATTTCTGGGTTCTCTATTCTGTTCCCGCTTCTGCCAGTATCAGACTGTTTTGGTTTCTGTAGCTTTGTAATATGTTTTAAAATCAGGAAGTGTGAGGCCTTCGGCTTTGTTCTTTCTTAAGATTGATTGTTTTGGCTATTTGGAATCCTCTGAGATTCATATGAAATTTAGGATTCTTTTCTGTTTCTACAGAAAAAAATGTCATTGTAATTTTGATAGGAATTTTACTGAATCTGTAGATTGCTTTGAATAAGTATGGACATCTTAATACTATCAAGTCTTCCAATCCCTGAACACAGGATGTCTTTCCTTTTATTTGTCTTCTTTTAATTAAGTTCTCGTCTCCTTTAATTTCTTTCAGCTATGTTTTGCAGCTTTCAATATATAAGCCTTTACTTTCCTTGGTTTGTTTACTCCTAAATATTTTATTCTTTTTGAGATAAATAGGGTTGTTTTTTAAATTTCCCTTCAAATTGTTCATTGTTACTGTATAGAAATGCAACTGATTTTTGAGTGTCGATTTTGTATCCTACAACTTTGCTGAATTCATTTATTAGTTCTAACAGTCCTTTTGTGTAAAATCTTTGGGGTTTGCTTCACATAAATTCATGTCATCTGTGAACAGAGATCACTTTACTTCTTCCTTTCCAATTTGGATGCATTTTATTTCTTTTTCTTGCCTAATTGCTCTAGCTAGGACTAGGAACGGCTTTTTAAGGCTCTACCTGTGCCCCTACAAGGCTGTCTTCCTCCCTTCCCCAAATTCCTAATATGCTAAACTTACTCTTTTGGATTGATTTACCCAAGGGCACAGCTAATATTTGATTAAGGCAGACATTAGACTTAGACCTATCTGATCACAGAACTTAGAATCTCTTCTCACTTTGTCTCTTGAGCTATGAGAGCTATCATTATTAAAGTGACATTATTAAATTGAACAGGTGACACCCATCAACATCCCAACATAGATTACTTTAGAAGAGGGAGTTCCAAGATTGGGTCAGAATTGATGTGATTAGAGAAGCAGAGTAAGAGCTAGAATTGGGGCGAGGAGAGAAAGGGGCCTCTTGGGAGCAAAAAAAAAAAAAAAAAAAAAAAAAGGCAGTGGAGACCCCTAGCTAAGGTACAGAGTAGAGGCAATATAGAGCTGTGTAAACTCTGATTGAGGCAGCTACCTGCTTCCCAAACTCCCTGTCTCTGGGGTATCGCAGCGTGACTTTTGTTATATTCTAGTACCATCTGCAGTATTATTGACTGTTTTTCTAAAAATAAATATACTTTCAAAGGAAACTTTATATCTCTACTCTAAGTCCCTACTAGAATCATTTGCCATAAATAGAATGTAACTAGAAAATAAATTAATGAAAACAACAGCATGTTGTTAAATTATAACTAAATAATTGTCTCCCAAAGAATGCCAGCCTGGGGCCTATTTTCTCTGTTAAAGAGAGAGATTAGCATGAATTAAGGAGGTACAGAAAACATTACCACCACACTAAAAAATTTCTCCTTGATACAATTAGAAGGTTAGGAAACAATTAAAAAGGGAATAAATTTCTCATCTTGTGAGTCAATGTGATTTTATGTTGGGTTGATGTACCATCTAAAATTACCACCCACACTTCCAGTGAGACATGTCCTTAAGTAAAGAGCATGAGGTTTTGTTTCATTTTTGTGATAGTAGCCCAAAACTCCACCCAGAGAAGCTAAGACACAAGGGGGTTATGACTGGGAACGGCATCTGGAGCATTTCTAGGCAGGTAGCCACATGGAGGGCCATTAGGGGTAACAGGGAGTAGAGCCTAAGCAATGCCAACATCTCCCTTCCTCGTGATTAGTCTTCCTAAGAGGATCTGTGGGGAAAGCAAGAGCCGTTTAAAGTTTAAAGACAAGAAAGAGAGCTAGCGGGTTCTGCTAAGAATTCTTGGCTTTGGTTCTCTTTTCACTCTTCCTTCTTCCTCCCCTCCTCCCCCTTGCTTCTTGTCTCCTGCTTCCTCTTCCTCCTTCTCTCTTTCTCTCTCTTCATTCTCCTCTCTTCTGGTTAGAGCCTACCTACTAATATGCCTAAAGTAGTTATAGGAAGCATTTGAGCAACTACAAAGAAAGAAGAAGGTTAATGGTTAATCTGGGTAAAAGAAAGAAGCCAGAAACAGGCTGAAATAGTGACTCCATAAAATGAAAAGGCTTCTTTCTATATAGCAAATAAAGCATGATTAAATAACATTTGAAAACCAAAAACAAACAAACAAAAAAACCTGAAAAATATTTGCAATAGAGATAATAATCTAGAGATTAATATCTCTGACATAAAAAAAGGTCCTGCAAATCAATATAAACAAATAGTTTGACAGAAAAATAGATAAAAGAAATGAACAAGAAACTTTTAGAGAAAAAAATGCAAATGGCTAATACATACAATGATAGATGATCAGCCTCCCTAGTTATCAGAGAAATTCAAACGAAAACAAGATGCTATGTTAGACCTATCATATTGAGAATATATAAAGACTTGATAATATTAAAGAAAAGAGCACTTTCATATACTGCACTTTGTTTGAACACCTTTGGAAGACAATCTAACAAAGTCTACCAACATGTCAAATATCTACACCTTTTGGCTCAGAGATGCACTTTTAGGAATCTATCCTATTCAAAGATATTTGTACAAAGATATTTATCATAACATTATTAATAATAGTACACAGTCAGAGGCAACCTTAATACCTACAGATAGAGAAATGCTTATATTCAGTACAGAATATTCATACCATGGGATACTATGCCTTCTATCAAAAGACTGAGATAAAGCTGTACTATGGATATTGTTAAGTGAAAACAGCAAGTTGCAGGACAACTGTAAATAAATTCGTATATATATATATATATATATATATATATATATATATATGCCAAATGAGAGCAAAGCATTTAAAAATGGTGAACTAAATGCTTTTTACTTAATAATCAGTGCTTACGTGGTTAATATTTTTCAACTTATTTACCTCTGCATATTCACACTGTTCCAGCAGTTATAGTACCTGTTGAAATACTATTTAAACATTCACTTTGAAATTTCCTTCAAATTGTCTGTTATCTTAGATTTGATGACTTGAATGGTGCCAAATTCTCTCCTTTCGTGGTGTGTCTCCATCTGGGAAATAGCCAGGAGTCTCACAATGACAAGGTGGTCATAAACGCAATTTGTTAAGTTTTTATCCCTCAAAACTGCTAAGTCACAAGTGATGTGTTAAGCTGTATCCAGCTCAAAAGGCAAACTTCTCAAAGAACAGCAACCACATAGGCCAGTACAAAGGATGCTCACCATGTCCTGGAATGTGATGGCCAGTAAAGACTCTGGATGTCCTGAGACAGGGTTCTCATAATAGGCTTGGCCTGTGGACACTCTCCATCCCACACATCTATCTGTTTTGGTCCCATGCTCCAATCTATTCCAGCTCACCCCAAACACATAGAAAAAGATGGAAGGAAGCACGCCGAAACGCCATTAGGGGTTATGCTTGAATATTGAGGGTGGAAAGAGTGGGGTTTGATAGGGACTTTATTTCATATATAAACTTTATATCATTTAAAATTTTCAATGCATACATACCAACTCAATCAAAAACATGTTTACGGATTGGACAACAACCACCAAAAAGAATGAATCAACAAGCATTATGGTAACTATGCTTTTGCCTACAGGGAGAGTTGTTTTCTGCTTCGACTCAATATGAAAGTTAGTCTTTTCACCAAAGAAACCAAGTACAATGTCCCACCACCACCTCGCCAGCAGCAGTGTCTCAATTAAAGAGGTGGAGGAGCAAAACTGTAGCATCACGAATAAAGAAAAGGAAATGCCTGGAAAGTAATAAATAGCAAGTAGCAAGAAGTTAGCCAAAAGCAAGTTGAGATATGCAATCACTTCTAAATTTCAGTACTGATGACGTATTAAAAAAAGAACTTTGAGCAAGTAAAAGAAAATAATTTTCTAAATGCTTTCGAAAGTAGTTTTCACCATTATTTTCCAGATCCACTCCTTGCTGCTTTTATATGGTATTTATCACAATTTGAAATTGTTTTAATTATTTGTCCATTTACTTTTCATTTGTGTCTCTCCCCCATAGAATATAAGTTCACAGGAGTAGGGACCATTATCTGTCAATCGCAGTCTCTGGAAAATTCTAGGTGTTCAATTAATTTCTTGGATGAATGAATACAAAAAATAATAAAGACCTTCATGTAAAGAAATAACAATCTCAGAACAATCTATTACGGGACAAAAAGAGAGTAGAAAAGTTAAAGATCAACAAGCCTACAGGACATAACAAGACAAATTTGGCAGATTGTAGAGTGAATGCTTAGCTAAGGGTGTTCACCAGTTCCTTAGTGAAGAAAAATTGCAAAATAATACTTTGGCTTTACTGCCTGAAACTTATAAATTGTTTTAAATAAACTTTTAAATTTAAAGCTTATAAATATATATGTATGTATATATATATATATCCAAGTTAATTTTAGTTTTAGCATAAGTGTGTAGATTTTTCAATTCATAATGTGAGTTTGGTGCCTGAAAAAAGCATGGTTTAGGGCTAGACCAATCTGGGTATGAATTCCAGCCCCAACACTATGGGGAAGTGTGTGTGGTCTTGATTCGAGTAAACTGTGGGGAAATATTTACGAGGCAACTGGGGAGATTTGAACACTAGTAGAAAGTAGATGATGTTAGGGAGTTGTTCACTTGGATGGATGGTGCCAACAGTATTGCGGTTACATTTCAAAAGGGTCCTTGCCTAAAAAGGAGACGTGCACTGTGAACGGAATGGTATGATGTTTGGGATTTGCTTTAGAATGATTGCAGTGAGAGTTGGCTAAGAAAATGGGTAAAACAAGATTGACTGTGAACTGATGGTTATTGAAGCTGGGTGTTGCTATACAGGACTTCACCATTCTATTCCCCTTACTTTTGCATAAGTTTGAATATTTTTATAATCAAAAGTTTAAAAACAAACCTATATGTATGCATAGGTTAGAATAACATACTTGTTCAATGAGTGTAGGTAAATTTCAAACCTTTTTGTGCTTCAGTTTCCTCATCTGTAAAATTGGAATAACTACTATGTTATAGATTGCTATGAGACTTAAATAATGATACATATATAAAACAGAACAATAACTGGTACATAGTAAGGACTCGTAGATATCATCAGTTGTTGCTATTAATACTATTAGGGAAAGAGAGAACATGAAGTTGGGACATAGACGTACTAAAATGTTAGTTTAGGTAGAAGGACTATGGATGATTTTAATGAATTGTATTTTCTGATATTTTAAAAATGTGAATAGGGATTACTTGTATAATAAAAATTAAGGCGGAATGCTGCCTCAAATCTTTATATGGATAAAATGAAACAAGCTAATACGAGTTTAATGAACATGAAATTGAATTAATCATTAATTGAAAGCTAGCAAGAATCAAGAGAAGAACAAGTCACAAGAAGGGAGGTGGGGCCAGGTCCAGGGGCGTGGGGAGGGCTGGAAGTGTCACCGAGCCCTTTGGAGAAGAAAGAGGCCTCTAAAACTCTCCATGGAGAGCCTGCCTTGCATTGCAGTCAGCTTACTCATCCTTTTCCTCCATTACAAAGATTCAGTCCTTATCTGGCCTTTGTACTTTTAATGTATTCCTCCTTAGAAGAAAGTAGACTCTAACAACCTCGTTTATCACTCTTCTGGAGGACAGCTCCCAAACCTGCATCTCCAGCCCCCAGCTGCCTGCCGAGCAATTTCAACTTGGCATGCTTGTTTTCACCTTAAATCTCAATATATCCATAAAGGGATGAATCTTCTCCCACCACCACAAAAACACTTATTATGGCCTTTCCAATTCCACTAGGCCTCTACGCTCCAGAGCAAAAATCTCCCTCTCTTACTGCCTTCAAAATCGATACAATTTGACAACATCTGTATAATAGCTTACTCTGTGTCTGGGGTGGGTTCTGCTCTCAGGAGTCAGTGCTTATGCCAATGTCCCTGCTTGGAGTTCCCTTTGATCCTTTTCACTCAACGGACTCCTACTCATCCTTTAATACCCATTCAACTGTTAATTCATTTGTGACACTTTTTCTAATTTCTTCCTCTGAGGCCTCAGTTTGGCACCTGTTGGCTTGTATTGTGATTACTTGCTGTGGAAGAGGCTGAATTGTCCCTCAATATTTAGCATCCCTGTTTCTCTCATAGTAATAGATTCCCTGAATTTTAGACCAAGAAGTGACCTCCCAGAAGAAAGAATATATTTCTCAGCCTCCTTTGTAGTTAGTTGTGACCAAATTCCAGGCAATGGGATGTAAGAGAACGTGAGATGAACAATTTCCAAGGAGAAACTTTGAAGGTAGAAGTTATGGTCTTCTTTCCCACTTCCTCCATCCTTCTGATTGGAGCAGAGATGTCCTATAAGCCATCTTGGTTTGGGCAGATGAGGAGACTTCTTAATGTAACACAGCCACCGTACCAAACCTGGGATATGTCCTTCCCTCCTGTCATGTAAAAGAGAACTAAACCATTTTATTTAAGCCACTGCTGTCCTGTGTCTCTGCAACAGGCAGCTGAACCAATTTCTTAAATAATATACTTGCCTACCTCTGACCCTTCCACCAAAGTTGTGTTATACTCAAAGGTAGTACATACACGTAATTGGAGTCTCTGAATGAGGGGAGAATAAGCATGTGGCAGAAGGAATATCTGAAGATGGATGAGAGTAAATGCAAAGAAAACCATACCTACACACATACTAATAACACTGCTAAAAACCAAGACAAAGAGGAAAACTTGAAGGCAGTCAGAAAAAAAAAATTAATTGCCCAGTGCTTAGCACAGAGCAGGGCTTTGAAAAACATATGTTGAATGAACGAATGACAGTTTGGGTGAGTGTTCGATAGGCTCAGATCACCCTGTTGCACAGCACGTTGTGGGAGAAACGACACCAGAGTAGGTATCAGGAGACCCGAACCCGAGTTCTAATTCCGGCGCTAGGATTTCAAAGGTTTGAAATCCTACAGAGTATGTTCTCTGACCACAGTGGAATTAAGCTAGAATCAAGAACAAAACAATAACAACAAAATTCCCAACTCTTTGGAAATTAAGAACACACTTCAAAAATGAGGAGGCCAGACAGTTGCTCTCGGGGGTCCCTTCAAGGTCTGATGGTCTCCGAGACTGAGTGCCTCATCTGCCAAGTTTCCACTTCATGCTGAGCAGTGTGGGCTTTATGGCAGTTTTTCCTCATGTCTTCAGAGGCTAATGGGATTGTCAGTCTTCGCCTCATTCATTTTAAGAGAGAAATTCTCTGGGCCGAACAGGACGAGCTTCTGCTTGCTCTCCTTCTTCCCTCTGCCTCCTGGGGTTCTGCAGGCAACATTCATGCTCCTCAACAATCATTTTCCTCAACTTGAGAACTAAGTCACATCACCAGGGAAACTTCCACAGACAGACCTTCCAGATCCCCGTGAGGCTCTACCAGCCCAATGACAGCAGCCACTCTATTTCTGAGGTTGCTCACAGGAGGGGCAGCATCAGTGACCTGGAAAAGTCATGCCTGGACTATGTACAGACTCCTCAGACAGAACCCATGGAGACTGAGACATCGACAGCTTGTGGACATCAGTCTGCCCTGAACTCTCAGAACTGGGCCACTTGTGGTCACCTTGTATGGGGTCCTGAAGGTGCCTGAAAGCAAATCATATAAAACTGGCATCCCCTGATTGGAGGGATAAATAAGGCCTGGTATAGCAACTCCCAAACTGCCAAGAGCTCTCTCCTGTCACCGTGTGCAACCTCACCCGGTGCTTATTTACTGAGGAAGATCAGACACTCCTTTACACTGGGCAAACATGACTGATACCATTTAACAGGGATCCAAACCTCATTCATTCAACATACACCTACTAAGCTCCTACTATGTGCCAGGTATTCTGCTAGTGTTACAAAGAAGGGTTGTACAGATGTGTAACTAAGAGCATTAAGCTTTAAAGCATTGAGGAAAGTATTTTCAGGAGTATCCACTGAGACTATTCCATGAAGTTCATCATCTTCCTGAAATCAGAGCCTGGGCTATAGCCAATCCTGGAGCTTAGAGAGGTTTAGGTCTTATAGTCAGTCCCACAATAAAACCCAAGGAGCGGCCTTGCCCCAACTCTGCCCCCAGCACCAAGACCCCTGCATCCTAAATTATAGAATGCAGACATTTCTGGAGACCCTCTCAAAGCAGACATATGGATGTGGGGCACATGTACTTAGTAAAGATAGGCAAAGCCACTATTACCCACAAACTCGTGTGATTGGTGTTGTAACAGAGGCTCCTGGTCCCAGGGATTGTGCTGAGGCCTGGAAAGGGCTCACATGTCATTCTCAAGCAGTGTTGTACCTGCATTTTTACAAATAGACAAAATGAGCAGAAGACATGTCCCATGGAAGAATGAGGGGGAGAGCTGGTGCTCATAGTGATGGATATAGGGACTAGGATGGAGAGAGGGTACAGAGGCATCCAGATGGCTGGGATAGGCAGAAAGGGATAAGCAGCCCTCCATGGAGGTCTGCTGGACCAGCTCTGGGCTTCCATGCCTGAGGTACCTCACCCAGCTTCCCTTCAATAATTCCCCAACTACAGCCTCTTTAGTCCTTTGTGGCTCTGTGTTCAAAACCTGGGGCCAGCGCAGATCACTATCAGGCTGACCCCCTTTGGCTCTGGAGCCAGGCTGTCCTCCAGTCCATAAAGCTGACCTGCAACCCTGCTGCCCAAATGGCAGCCAGGTGACAGCAAGTCCCACATGTTTCACAGAATCAAAGTAGAAGAGGTCATTTGGCCAATCCCTCATGGCTGAGTGAAGAGGTAGAGGTAGAGGTCTCCTGGCTCCTCAGACCTGGAACAAATCCTCCCTCCATCCTTCCTTGCCCTCCACCTGGCAGCTTCCCATGGAGTTGTAAGGAAACATACACATACACACATACATGCAAAAATGTATAGGTGGGTCCATACATGCGCACATGCAGGTGCACACAACAGATGCTGAACTGAGCCCTGAGCCCTGACCCCTGTCTGGTATGGCTCACATGACAGTTCTCACATCCCGTTTGGCTTCCCAGGGGCCTGGGATAGAGAGCACATGGCGCTGGGGTCCAGAGAGGGGCCACAAACATCCCCTCCTTCAGAATGGGACCGAGGCTCCTCCAGAGACCAGCAGCCAGTCCCCACAGGCAGAGGCAGATGTCCAGCTCTTTCCCAGTACCCCCAATCTCTGTGGAGTCCCTCAACACTACTCCTCACCATAACAAAAGCGGGCCAAACCTGGCTTCTCAGTGTCAACCTCCACTCCTGGCATAAAGGGTGAGCGACATTCTTAAAGAGAAAAAAGAAATGGATGCTCCCTTTTACGAGAAGAAATCCTTTTAGGATAGCTGGAGGGGAAGGAGATTACACTTAGCACATACTTGCCATGCATTTTCACGTATAGTCTCAGCACCCAATGAGATGGGTAATAGTTTCCAGTTTTACAGAAAGGGACACTGAGGCCCACAAATGCTCATTATGTAACTTGCCCAAAGTCACACCACTACTGAGGAGTGGGGCTGGAATCCAAACTCAGGTCTCATTCATTAATGGGCAGAAAAATGAAGGCTTGAAGGCCAAGGTGGAGGTTTAGGAAAGAAACAGCAGGTGAAGAGGGCAGAGCCAAGGAGAAAAGCAAGACATGAGGCATTTATTTTTAAAAGCTTGAATTTCCAAGAGATATGGGATACGTGTCATTTCTGATAAGTTTTCAAAAAATAATAGATTCTTCCCCCTCCGAATGACTCCATCTCCGGTCTGAGTCCAGAGACTTGAGCCCATGCTGGAATTGCCGTGTAATCGTGGATGAGCCACTTAATCCTCTGGAACAGGCAGATTGGAGACAACCCAGAAATGAGTTGGCAGAGGGAGAAAACTGGAGGCTGCCCATGTGAATGACAAATGCTAGGAACGGTGGATGTGGAAGCTCAGAGGGAAACAAGCAGACATCTGGAAGGGGGCTAAGGGCTGATGGCAGTGGGCAGCAGAGCAACTAGGGGGTCTGGGGTCAGGGGAGGCCACTCAGTTATCATCTACATGTTGCTAAGACTTCATCTGATTCCACCACTGCCCCTAACAGGGCCTGAGCCCCAGTGGTATTCAATGATGGGTTAGGAAAGGAGCAAAGAAGAAATTGAATCTTGTATTCAAATAGAGAAGACAGGATTCTCAGAGGTTCCTGAAAGGTTCAGGAACAGAGAGAGAGAGAGAGAAAGAGAGAGAGAGAGAGAGAGAGAGAGAGAGAGAGAGAGAGAGAGAGAGAGAGAGAGAAAGAAACAGTGCTGGCACAGAGTAAATGTTCAATATCTATTTATCAGATGAATTAATAAATCAGGATATCTATTTTCTGACCCAGCTCTGCTTCTCCATGAATCTAAACAAATCAATTTAGCTTCTCAGAATCTTATTTTCATTATCTATAAATTGAAGATCTTGGACTGGACAACCTCTGACTCAGGTGTCTGGCCCCAAGGCTGAGCGCCCCCTGCAGCCTCCCCCCACCCCCCACCACGCCCTGCCACCACCCAGAGCAAAACCCTGCACATTGCAATAGGGGCATTGTAATAGGAGAGAGAGATCTGGCTCAGTTCTCAATACAACAAGGATAAGTGAGGATTTACAGCTAAGGAACAGAGTGAGGGGTCAGTGGATAGAAATGTACTAAGAGGAGACATCAAGGGTAGGGGGATTCTTGCTGAACCGACTTATGAGGATTCTTGCAGAAAGCAGGCCAGAGAAATCTGGTACCGAAGGTGGGGGTGGGGGTAAGGAATTTGTTCGTGTATTGAGGGTAATCAGATATCAAGTGTGGGGAATTCTCTCTAAGCTGACTTAGCAGGATTCTCACTAAAACTAGAGTTGGCAAGAACAGATATAGAAGCACAAGGTTGAGGCCTAATCAAAAAGAGGACTAAAAGGAGCCCAGCTGAAATCTGGTCAAGGAAAGAACTTTGGTTACCTGCCATGAAGGACCAACTAACACTTATCAAGCCAGACACTGGGCCTTAGCGTCCTCAAAATAACTTTGGAAGATAGGGACCAGGATGATCATCCATTCCCATTTCACTGAGGAGAAAACAAAGGCACCAAGGCTGAGCATCTTGTGCAAAGTCAGACTGTTGGGCAGTGACAGAGATCAGGGGTTTGAACCCAGGAATTTTGGCTCCAAAGCCCATAGCCTGAGGACACAGCTTCTCATCTTGTTCCTTCTTTGATGGAATTCATGTTTAATTACTGCCTCCATCACCAATTTAGGGGTACAGAGACCCAAAGAGATAGGGCTGTCATACAATCCTGCTTCATAATGGACTATGCCTTTACATCCTTAATAATTACTTTGGGGCCTACAAAGATAAGCCATTGTAATGAACAATCCATAAAGTGATTTGACCAACAAAAACATTGGTACACAAAAGAAGAAATTGGAGCAGATTTCTGCATTAGTATCTATTTTTGTTGTGTTCTGCTTTTGTTTAATGATAAGGGGGAGGAGACTGAGCCTGAGCACTCATCTGCAGCAAGAATTATCAGGGCCTGGAAAACAAAATGAGTTTTAATTTCTTCCAATTTTATTTCAACTTTGCCAGTGGACATCTGTGCTCATGGGCTTGGAAGCCACAATACACGGCTAACACTTTCCAATAATTTTCTTTTGATAATTCCTCTGACAGTGTGAAAAAAAAAAGGTCCTGAACATGGATTAAACATCACATGACAATACTTTCTCAATTCTATGTGGCAAACTGATACTTTTCTTTATCTACCAAGATAATAAGGGGGGGGGGGGGCGCTGCAGAAAACAACTTAAAAGTGAAAATGCAGCAAACTAAGCATCAGGGAAGTTGGGCTCTGCTACCTACTCTCTAGCTGTGTGACCTGGGGTGGTCAGCTTCACTTCTCTGCGTTTCTGCTTCCAAATTGGAAAATGAGATGCTTAGACTACCTGATCCCCAAAGTTCCCCCAGCTCTGGAATTTCCTGAGTCTCTGATACGATATGATGCCAGGCGACCTTCATAATGTTAACATTTTGACTTTGGACCTAGTTTGAGTTAACCTGACTTGCTGGCTAATGGGAACGAGGACAATCTGCACTTAATTATACACACTTATGAGCATAAAAAAGATCACATTTGTGTCAGGGATCTCACATGACATATGACATCAGTGACGGCAATGGGCTGAGCAAGTAGTGATAAGGAGCAGTGGGGACAGTGGTAAACAGAGTCCCTGAAGATGGCAGCTATGGAAACACTGGAGCAATGTAACCAGAGTTTGATTTTCAAGAAAAGATAGAAATTTGGATTTTTATGTGAGATTTTCCAATATTTAAAACACAACTGGGGCCAAAGAAAACATACTTGGGGGCCCCAGTTAGCAAATTCTGCGTCATGTGCCCTGGGTCTCTGGCCTTCTCTTTGCTCCCTGTGCGTCCTCTGGCAGGCAGAGCATTCATTCTGTTTACTCATCTCTCTCCTCCCTGGGCTCAGAACATTCTGAGAGTTATGGGTTTATGTCAGTCTTGAGCAGTACGTTGTCAATAGACAGTGGAATAAAGGAATCTTACTATTTACAACCAAAGCCTCATAAAATACCACTGACTGCGTGGATAAACAGCAGAAAATTATTTTTTTACAGTTCTGGAGGCTGGAAAATCCAAGATCAAGTTCCGGCATGGTTTCGTTTCTGGTGAGGCCTCTCTTTCTGGCTTGCAGATAGCTGCATGCCACAATGAAAGTGATTCTGGGGATAATGACTGGCCTTATCATTCACTGATGCCTCAGAGAATAAGTCTACCTGAAAGTACATCTGGAGAGAGTTTAATCTGCAAGTATCTGTTTGCCCATCATTGCAGCAAGGTCTTAAGTTCGAATCCTCACTCCTCCACTTGATAACGTGTGCCTTTGAGCACATAACTTCTCTGGGCCTCTTTTCTTCCCTACAAAATGTGGCGTTTGTTATTCCTACTGTGTGACATGAGTACCAACTTAACTTAGGGTCAAGGCGAAGATAAAGATACACATAAAAATATTTAATCCTAAACCTGGCACACAGGAGCAGACAAAATTAATTCGGTAAGAGAGACACGTTGCCTGTGTATAGAAACATCCATTTTTTGTATGTATATTTATGTATGCATATTTGTATATATAATAAATATATATAAATAATTACAGAGCAGTTAGTTTTATAAGCATAGAAATAGTCCAGAAATTCTCTGACTCTCTCAAAGCTGGCTCAGTTCTATGAGCGATAGATATAATAGCATTATTTGTACACGTGCGCGAGTTTGTGAGGTATGGTGTGTTGGTGTATTTGTTTGTGTTTGTGCAAAAAGCCTTAAGTTCGGTATAAGGATTGCAAGCTCTTTAGACAAAAATTTGGATGCTGTGACAATGATTCATGAATAACTGCTCAGGGTGATTCCTGACTAAATCTGCAGAAAAACCAACTACCGACATTAGGGAACTCGAATCTATTGGGGGCCTGCCCTGTGCCAGCTCACAGGCTAAGGATGTTGTTTGCTGTCTCATTCGCCCTTTAAACAAATCTAAAGTGTTATGTTAGTGTTCCTCTATAAGATGAGGAAACTGGGGCTCAGAGAGGCTAAGTAAATTGCCCACGGGTACACAGCTATCACAGGGTGGCATCAGATGTGTACCGGGTGCACGTTTCTTGTGGGGATGATGAAAATGTTCTAAAATTATGTCACGGTGATGCTTGCACAACTCTTTGAATATATGGAAAACTGCTGAATATACACTTCAAACAGATAAACTTTATGGTATATAAATTATATCTCAATAGAGTTGTTACAAATTAAAAAAAAAAAAAGTACCTCCAAGTCTGCCTCTAAAACCAAACTTGTGTAAAATGCTTTTTTGGTTTAAAAAATGCTTTCACATATATCAACTTGTTGATGTCCAAACCTCCTCCCTTCCCACTTCCTACACCACGCTGTAGCTGTGTAAATTCCACAGGCCAACGGAGAGGAGAGGGATGGATAAACAAAGCCAAAACTCTTGATTGGCATCTCAGGCCAGATGGTCAGCCAAATCACAGGGGCCAGGTATCAGAGTCAGAATGCATGGGACAGCGGGGCAGCCTGGGCACTGGACTTCCAGACCCACCAAAACCCCCACAAAAAGCTCTTCAGTCAATTTACAATGCAGGCTAGCTAGTCTTCGTTTAAAACTCAAATCTGACCTTGTGGATCCTACTAGAAGCCCTGAGCAGCTTGTCGTTGCCTTAGGATTACATGAGAAGCCTTTGGCACAAAACCCAAATCCTGCATGTCTCCCTCCACTCTAGCCATGCTGGAGGCAGCATTGTCAGCCTCCTGGCTGCCGATGGGCACTTGTATCTTCATGCTTCTGCCCACATTACTCATTGTCTACTTCGAAGGGTCGTACTCAGCATCAGATTCACTTAATATCTCTGTGGACCCCTTCTGCCTTCCTTCCCGCACAGTCCTTACTCGTAGTTCTCCCTTTACATTTCTTTTATACATTTTTCACACTCCATTGTCACCATTTGTTTCTTGCCATTGTGAAAATTAATAAACAGAAACGTCATTTAAAATGGAGTCAGGAAGCTAGAAGAGAGAACTCACAGAGGTATCACCCAAGATACTGCTGCCCCAACAGGAAGGGACCTTGCATCTCAGACAGAAAGTGTTACTACAGTACTACCTCAGCAGGAGGAAGAAAAAATCCCTCTTTGCCCAGTAACAGCTAGGCCAGTGGGAGATGGCCACGGCTCAGTCAATGAAAAGTCACTATACTTTGAACTTTCAGTTTCTTCCAATGGACTTTTCCTTTACAACAGCCCAAGTCCATAAAGGAGCATTCCTCTCCTTTGTTCTCTAGGCCTGTACGGTTTGCCATTAGACTGCATGTCCCTAATTGTAAATCTCTGTTGTTCTTCAACAAATCCATTTTGCTGGAGGAATAGCTGGCTGTTAAAAGGTCAACACCATATTCTTCTCTCGCCACAGCCTATCCCTTGTGGAGCCACACAGCCCGCTGCCCAGTTAGTCACCCCAAAAGATACATTGAAGTCCTTGTGAGTATGAGTTGATTTGGAAATAAAAGTTAAAAAGATCAATATAAGTTTGATCAAACCTCTGGCAATCAGCAAAATTAAGACCGTAAGAAACTGAATAGGTTAAATAGATCAGATTCTTCAAAAGATAAATTGTAAGAAGAAAGGGATGGGGGGAATTTGCAATTTAAAAAAGATTTAAAAGATATATCAGATTTTTTAAAAAAGCAAAATTAAACTTTAGTGTCTAGGAATGTATAATGGGGGTAATAAACCGTAAAGATATGCAAGAAAGTGATTACTAAAAAAATCAGTATCGTAATTACTTTTGGAGGGATGGAAGAGGCTGTCGGTAGGACAAGGCATGTGAAAGGCTTCTGGGGTACCTGTGTGGTAATTAGAAGAATGTTTGCCTTATAACAGTCCACTAAGCTACCATTTGTTTTGTGTGTTTTTTTCTATTTGTGTTTTGTTTTTTCAATGAAAGAGTTAAAATGACGCAAAGAAATGTTATTCATGAAAAGGTATTGCAGCCTTCAATTAAGAAGGATGCCAGAAGAAAATTTAAAGTAAGGGCAGCAACTTACCCACTATAATCAAAGAAATAATTCAAGAAATTTTTCCTAATCGGAAGACACTTTCAACAAGGCTATGGAAAGGAGGTATAAGCAGATACACAAGAGTAATCCCTACAGAAAACAGTTTCTAGAAGCCTTTTGACAAAGAAGGCTGAACGCTTAAACCATTGATTGCCAAAGAGTTGCTCTGGGCAACCTCATCTTGAATCAGGAAAGGCTGTTTCCTGATAAAAAGGAGGTGGCCTCCTGGTGTGGATGGTCACCCTGTGAGTCAGGGGACCTGTGTTCCCATTTTTAGCTCAGCCACTGCCTCCCTGTGTGACCTTGGATGAGTCACCTAAACTTGGTGTCTCTATCAGCAAAATAGGGATTGAGTGTTGAATGAGGTAATCTAGAGTCCCTTCCAGCTCTATCTTCATATAATTTTATGATTCTAATGCAGGCTTTCTCAGAGGGAGATCTGTATTAGACCATCTGTATTAGAATCACTGGTCATTAAAAAGGCTGATTCCTTGGCCTCACCCCAGACTTAATGAGTCAGATTCTCTGGAGATAGGACCCTGGACTCTGGTTTTTCAAGGACCCCATGTATTTCTAATACACATTAGTTATAGAGCACTATTCTAAGGTATTGTTTAGGTAGCAATTGGGTAGAAAGGGCCTTACATCTCTTAAATTTCTTCTATATACTAAGCATCATGCTAGCAAGCTTTGATGTTATATTATACATATATGGATATATAATATTATAATTTTATAACTCATTTACTCTTCAGAGCGATCAAGTGAAGAAGGTGGTATCCCTGTCCTACAGATGAGGAAAAGGAGCCTAGAGAGTTTCAGTCACAGAGCTAATAAGTGAAATATCTGTCTGAATTGGAGAGCTTCCTCTCGAAAAATTAGAAAAAGAGGGAGGGAACTAAATTTGCTGAGAAAGTGTCCCAGGACTGGAAAGTTCCAAGTTGGATGGCCCTGTTATGTTTTCAACACAGACACAGGCTATATAAAACTTTCTATCTTTTCTTTAATATGATAAAGAGAAGAGGATAGGGAGTGACAGGAAGAGGGATGATGTGGAGAGAGAAGAACAAAGTAAAATCTTTCCTTTTGAGTAACTTGGAAGCTATCAGAAGGTGCTTCAACACTGGAAGTTTCTGGTGCAGAAAAATAAGTAGCTGGAAAAATCTTTAAGCCGAATAGCCTAACTATGGCGACCAAAACAGCCAGGAATAGCTTTTGATTCCTGGAGGTGAAGGAAGGACTTAGAATAAAACAAATACTCATTGATTTCTTTAAAAGTTGCTGTAAAATATAATTTTTAATGTTGCTTCATTTAGTGTTTCATTATAAGGTTTATGAGATGCCATAGGAACTTTTGTTTATATCAGTTAACCTATGGTAAAACTGGTTACAAATTTTATAATAAAAATTTGTTATACATTCTTTTGCTGCAGTTTCAAGAACTGTTGACACTGTTTTGTGAGAACTTACTGTATAGCAATTATTTAATATATTTTAAATGTCTTAATAAAGAAAAATTGTTGTAAAAGAAAGACTGAAGATTTCATGACTGGAAGCAGATCTCAAACAAACTTTGCTTTATAGTACAGATCATGTGTTTGAGGCCCCACTGCCTGGGGTCAGCATACTCAATATTATGGAGAGAGAAGATAACCCTCTTAAAGGTGAAATCTGCAAACATGAAACGAGCAAAGTCCTAGCCAATGGCACAACCCTGGGGGAAGGGAATGGAATATCTATTACATTTTTTTAAAGTAAATCAATGGCTATATGGGTCTGTAGTGTAGGTACTTCCCCTCTCTCTGAACAGGGGGAGCTCGAGCTCAGAGAACTAAAGTCAGGGTGTGGGAAATGTGGCAAATGGGGCAGCTACTAAGATCATGGGAGGGTTTAGGCAACTAGTGTCAGCCACTGAGCTAGACACTGTGGGGGAGGCACTTCTGCCTGGGGAGTTTGTCAAGCCAGTGGGAGGCGAATGACATACAGGATAAAATTACTAACAAGAAGAAATGGGAGAATGAGCACTCTAGGGCCAGAGGAGACCAGAAGTGCTACAGGTATACAGAGTAATGAGATACCCCATGATCCCCGTCTTCCGGGGAAGTGAGTTTTCAAGAAGAGAGGCTTGTAAGCCAGACTACAAATGGGGAAAGGTGAGCAAGGGCACAGAGTATGCATACTACAGGCAGAGTTGGAGGACAGTGAGTCAGACAGTTTAGTTGGAGAGAGGGGTTCCCACAAGGGATATAAGGGGACCCAAATGAAAATGTTAAGGAGGGTGTAAGTCATCTCACGGGCGAGAAGGATCTATAACATAACCCTTATAAATCCTAGATCTATGTGTTCACTCTCTATACGGAATTATAACAGCAACAACAAAAAAGCACAGTCCGAACAGTCCAAGTTAACAACAAAAAGGATTGCAGTCTTTTACTTCCATCTCTCCAACTCATAACTCCCAGCAACATATGTTGAACCCTTTTTTCATTCCTTCTCTTCCTCCAAAATACTACTCCAGAGCTTCTTATTTGCTACATGCCTATTTGCCCCCATGCTTCCTTCCTTCTTTGCCTCGTCTCTCCCTGAACTTTATTAAACAAAACGACTTCAATTTTCTGGCTAAGCTCTTCCCCTCCAGCCTCTCTGCTCCAATCTTTCTGCATCACAAAAGTCCTAGAACTCCTTTGACAAAAGAGAACTCTCCAAATCACAGAAGTAGGGACAGAAGGATGGGGATAGGGTATGGGGAGGAATAGTAAAGATGCATTCTTCTAATCAAGAGGAGATAAGAGAATATGTAAGTCCAAATAGATTTTATCCCATCTCTGTAAGATGGGGTGATGAGGAAAAGGCGGAGTTTTAAGAAAATGTCTACAATTGTTGATCTGACCTTGAAATGTTACAGATATACACAGAACCATGGTCAGGTAGATAGGATACAAGGCAGTGCTTTGATATTTGGGAGTCAGTGGATGGATGGACAGATTCAATGAGAGAAGGGCAAGCGTGGGAGAGAGTGGTGAGCTGATGATAGATCGTGTGTCATCAGGACCAGGCAGAAAAGATGGTGAGTGATCACCAACACTGACAAAGAAAGCTGAATTTCTGTGATTTTTTTCTGAAGGTTAATGAGTCATGAGTCAACTATTTCCAAGGAAACATTTCAAGCTGCGTATCTAGGTTTATTGGGAATAATAAAAATGAAGGAGTTTTCATTTGTATTTTCATTCAAATTTATTATTTGATTTTAGGCATAATTTCAGACTCACAGAAAAGTTGCAAAAATAGCTAGTTATTTTGTGGAATATCCTCAATTTGAGTTTGTCTGATGTTTTGTCATGACTAGATTCAGATTATGCCCTTTTGGGAGCAATGCCACATAAGTGATGTTGAGTTCTTCCCAATGTGTCATATCAGGAGGCAGTATGTTTTCATGTGAAAATAAGATATATTATATGGACTAATTGCTCTGAGGATGATTCTGCAGAAATTTTATATAACTATAAAAATGAGAACAAACAGCTCTTCGAGGAACCATAGTAGGAACAACTGTAAAAAATGCTCGTTTCCCAGGATGACACCAGAGCCTGGGACCAACCGTGCTCTGCCTTCAGAAATTTTTCCGTGTCTGTCTAGTCCTGAGTACATGTAACCTCACTTGGCCTTTAAAACTTTTTATATCATATAATTTAAGGAAAAGAATTCTTTATGATACATCCAGAAAATGGAATGTTATGAAATCATTAAAATGATGAAACGGTTGGAGTCATACGAATAGATCTGAAGAAATGTCCAGGGTGCAAGGCCCTGGGCGTAATCCCATTTGTGTAAGAAAACCAGGAAAGGGAGAGAGAGAGAGAGAGAGAGAGAGAGAGAGAGAGAGAGAGAGAGAGAGAGAGAGAGTAAGGGAGAGAGAGAAAATGGGTGTGGAAAATAGTTATGTAACAGTGGTTATCTCTAGAATGTCAAACTATGGGCAAATTGCAAATTTCACTGTCATCTGTACGTATTTCTGAATATTTGCTTTTTAAATAAATATTATTATTCTTATGAATAACAGAAGCCATAAAAATACTTACATTTTGAAAAAAAAAATTTTGCTTGTAAAATGAGTCTTGGCAGGTTGGTGGGGTCTCCTTAGAAACACCTCTTTTACACACCCGTCCACACTCTTCTGTCTGCTCTCATATGCCCTCACTGTCTACATCCCTCAAAAGAAAGGGAGCTCCCTCCATTCTCCTGCCTTGCACCTCACAGTTTCTCTTAACTACTCATTACTCTCAGCATCGCCTGCTGCCCTTCTCTCAAAGGAAGGAGTCTCCTTTCTCCTTTCTCAGACCTCCTTTTCTCTTGTATCTTTTATCTCCCACTTACCCCTGACTTCCTTCCCTATAGAGAAGTTCAGAACTCTCCCTAAAACCCTTCTCCATTTCCTCCCAGCCAGCCAAACTTCCCAGAGAGGTGTCCGTCCTTGTTAGCTGCATTGCCTCTCAAGCCTTGAGGAAGCTTCCACTCCTTCACCCTAAAACATTGTGCTCTTAAACCCAGGTCAAATCCAGTGCTACCTCTTCTTTTCCTTTCCCGGAAGATTGCTCTACAATATTCAATACCTGCAACAATTTTCTTGAAACACACTCTTCCGTTGCTTCTGGACCAGGCTTCAGCCCAGCCCTCCTCTCTACTGCTCATCTCCAACCCCGCCCGAATGAGTGGTTCTCCAAGACTCTGCCCTCAGCCTTCCGCTCTGCTCTTAGATACCCTTCCCCTGGAGGATCTCACCTACATCACAGACTCATCAGCTTCCCTCCAAACCTCTAAGGGCTCTCGTTCAGCTTTAAGCATTTAGCCTTTTCTTTCACATGAGAAAGACAATGCTGACATTTTCATTTCCACAGTCACTGACCTGCTATGTTCAAGTGATTCTACTGCTGAAATGTCTTATTATGGACTGAATGCTTATAGCCACCTCCCCAGTTCTATATATTGAAACTCTAACCCCCACTATGATAGTTATTTGGAGGTGAGGCCTTTGGGAGATGATTAGGTTCCGACGAGGTCATGAGGGTGGGATTAGTGTCCCTATAAGAAGAGGAAGAGAAACCAGAGTCCTCTCTCTGCCATGTGAGAACGTATCAAGAAGGTGGCCATCCACAAACCAGGAAGACAGTCCCCCAGAACCAAACCTGCCAGCATCTCGATCTTGATCTTGGCCTCCAGAATTATAAAAATAAATGTCTGTTGTTTGAGCCACCCAGTCTGCGTTGTTTCATTATGGCAGCCCTAGCAAACTAAGACATGTCTGCGAAGTCTCTAGTCCCTCTTCTCCCACCCAACTGCTGCCGCTCTGGTTCAGGCCCTAGTCATTGCCCTGCATTGTAACAAAAGCCTTCTCCTTGAGTCTAATCGTTTACTTTTACAAACTATACCTCAAGCCGAGACTGAAATTCCCTTCCTGAAACATGGGCCTGGCCATATCATTCCTCTTCTCAAAACTAAAATTCAGATCTCCCAAGGCCATTCCACAGGACACTGTTTCCACAGGATGGTAACAGCTGAATGGGCAAAATTTTTGAAAAAGGAGAAGGCAAGGTCCAAATAAGGACTTTGTCTTATTGAGACTTATTTGACTTATTGAGAAATGTAGTTCAACTAGTTTCTTTACTGTAGAATTCACCAGTCTTTCAAACACTAATGGACACATTGAATCTCCAAGAAAGTTATAAGTACAAGATTTCTCAAATTTATTTCACCCCAGAATTTTTTCCACAGAACATTTACATTCAGGAAAGATCCTTGTGGAGAGGCCACACAAAGGAAGAATCATAGATTCCTGAGTCACTGCGTGGAGCTACCCAGGAGAGCAGTCCTACCAGAAACACCAGTGATAGACTATTGGATGGGTGAGAAATATACCCCAATTGTGTTTAGCCACTTAAACTTCAGGGTTGTTTGTTAGAGCAGTCAACCTATGCTGCCTAATGCAGAATGTATGCAGGTGTTTAAGTTACCTGCCAAATAGATGATCTTTTGATTATGGGAAGTTATTGTCACAAACAATAATAAGCTCTATGGATTGCAGACATTAATTGTCAGGTACTGCAATAAGCACTTCACACACATTATTATATTTAATCCTCCTGATCACCCAGTAGGGTAAATACTATCATTGCCCCATTTCACAGATGAAAAAAACTAAAGCTTAGAAGTTAATAACTTGGAGCTCGGAGGCCCAGGATTTGAATGCAGGTCATTTGGCTTCTGGATCCTTGATCTTCATCTTACTGAGGTCCTGCCTCCTAAGCCCAGGTTACGAGGTCAGAAAAGCTGGGTTTCAGGATCAGTGTGTAAGTTAACCTAGACCAGCTCAACATCTGGATGACGGCCTTACTTCCAAAATTTTTATTTAGGCCAGTGGTTCTCAACCAGGTGTGATTTTGCTCCCCCAAGGAACATTTGACAATATTTAGAAACATTTTTGGTTGTCACAACTAGGGAGGTGCTACCGGAATCTAGCTGGTAGAAGCCAAGGAGGCTGCTAAAACATCATATAATACACAGGGCAGCCCTCCACAATAAAGAACCATCTGGCCCAAAGTATCAGTGTCAAGGTTGAGAAACCCTGAACTAGATGTCTTATATATTTTATTGACAGAGCCCCAAATGTCCAGAATAAATCCATACTTTTGGTCGGAATAAGAAGAATGCTTGAAAACCCTACTTTCTGCTTTAATACCTAAAAGAGCAAGAAAGGCAGTAGCCAACATGTGACTTTTGTTGCTCAGGGGTCAAGGTTCACTGTGGGAGGGAGTCCACCCCAAAGAAGATTGGCCACAGATAAAGAATTCGGTTTGGCAAGACCTCAGGAACAATACATAGTGGCAGAAGAGAAATTCTCTTGAAAAAATGCCAAACCTTTTTGGTTTCCTAGTAACGTAATTTTCCTGAGATTTCTCTTATATTTGAATTCGCAGCATCTCTACACCTATTTTAAATCAAGGCAACAATAGAATTTTTTTTAAAAAAAAAAAAAAAGATGATATAATAAAATCAGAGCTTCTTGGGGAGGGAGGGAGGGAAACCTAAAAGACATCTGGTCCACCCCCTGCCCACATCTCTGGTGTATGCTACCCCGGTTTCAGCATCTATGACTGCAGGGCAGAGAAGTCACTATATCACAAGGATCTCCTTCCATTTCCAGACTATTCTTTTAGGAAGTTCTCCACCCTAGGAGCAGAAACCTGCTTCTCAGAACTCTCTGCTTGTTGCCTCTAATTGAGTCCATTGACAGAGGTTGGGTTTAGGGGAGAATGGGTAGGAAGAGGACAGGAGAGGATGGAAAATGTCCTTCAACGAAAGCTTACTGGGTCTCAGGTCCTTTGCTTGGTGCTTTACACATGTTGTTCCTAGTCCTCTAACCATTTCTCATAGCTGCCTCGGGTTGATGATCATACACGGCCTCCAATCCTTGCCCGTTTTATCTTTTCCAGTGAAATAACGTGAAATCTAATTTCACATGGTAACATCCTTTGACACCCTGTTCCTTTATTCATGCATGCATGCATGCATTCATTCACTCATTTATTCATTTATTCAGCTCGTATTTACTAAGCACTTTCAATGCGACAAGCTTGTGCCAAATATTGGGGATATAACTATGGGCGGGTTTGCCTCTTAGGATAGCAGAACTGCCACATACTGTCAGCAAGGGAAACCCTCAATCTGAGTGGCTATTATTGTTATCCGCAGCAAAAACTTGCCAAGCCAGCACCTTATAAGGTAGCCTATGACATCAGGGACCTATCCTAGAAGTGATGTGTACCTGTGTGGTTAAGCTGAGGCAGAGAGGACTTCCATGGGTGATGAGGATGGAGAGTGTAACAGGTGGGTGGGGTTGCCTGTGTGAAAATCACAAGTGCACTCGGGGCACTGAAAACAGGGTCCACCTGGCTGTCATGAAGAGCAAAGATTTGGGAGAGGCAATAGCAATGCCGGAGAGGTGGGCTCAGACTATGGCGGGCCCTGCAGATCATGTGACAGATTTGGGTCTCTAGCTGAAGGGCAGTGAAGACCATTGAAACTGGGGAACAACAGGTCAGATGCAACGTTCAGAAAGTCAGTCTTAAAGGCTGTGTGGAGAAAGGGTCAGAAGGAGCAGAGAAGCCAGGGAGTCCAGGTGGGAGGCCGTGCCACCATCCTGTGTCCATTGGCGGGGACAGAAGCAGTGGGGATTGAGAGAAGTAACTATGGTGGTGGAGGGGTTCGAGAACCTTAGCCATTGCTCATAATTTCCATCAACTCACCTTCAAAAGTTACCTGAAGTAAACAGATACTCAATTTAAAATAGGACATTAGTGCAGGAAATAAGCTCCCAGTCTTCCCCCTCCCCTGCCCACTACCAGCAGATTATTTCTTAATCCTGTCCCCCTCCCCAGTGAAGTCTATCCATCCTGGAAAAATGGGGTTATTTAGGGTAGAGAGGACTTGGTATTTGGACATGGAATGCAGAGAGGGAGGGTCAGCAGGGATGACTCTGATCTTCAGCTTAAGCAGAAGGAAGATGGAGTCTTTCAGGAGTCAGCAGAAGGTGCATGTTCAGTGTGGAGAAGGGGAACTCAGTGGGTCCAGGCAGAGCTGGGGGCACCTGCTAGCAGTCCAAGTGCAAGGAGAAGGATTTGGATTCCAGGAGAATCAGGATGTGAGAGAAGACAGAGAACAAAGTGGTAAGCCTGACTGTGGAGTGGACTCTCTTTTGATCCCCACAAAATCTTCAGGGACATTTTTCGAAACTCATTAAACACTTGCCATAATGGGTGTCCTGTGAAAACTGGAGTGTGGCTGAGCTCTGCATCAGGGTAGATGCAAGAGAAAATGGTGTAAAGGAGTCAGAAGCTGAGGGGACCACAGGGCTGTCACATCCCAGGGCTTCGTTAGGCTGTGGAAGCAGGTAAGATGGCAAGGAGGAGGAGATGTCTAGGGAATTTCACCTAAATGCAAGGAGCAATCCCTAATTCACATCAAGTTATGTAAATCTGAGCCTTTGGTACAAGAGTTCATTTGCAGAAAGAGCTCCATTGCATTACCATCATCCCCTCAGAAAAAGTTTGAAAACAACATCATCAAAGGGAATAAACCCTTAATGGTGGGTACAGTGAAAGTTACTGGGTCATACTTGGTGGTAGAGGAAACATTTTGGCATCTTCCAAATCATACTCCCTGCTAGCAGCTGACTCCTTCCTTGTGCCCCACAGGTGACCCCTGAAGGAATGATACCCCGGCAAAGCCCTCTGGGGAAGGCCCACCCCTCTCCCGGCTGGTCAGGAGCCTCCTCAGCAATCCCCGAGGAAGTGGGGAGACCCAAACAAAACAGCAGCAGAAAACAAACTATATTAAGATGTCTCACAATGACCCGAGGGAAATTATGTACAAGTCTATGTTTTTGCCATTACTCCTAGAAACAGACTTTCCCTATGAGTTTTACATCTGGAAATCGAACAAAACCGGACTTAAACAATTGCATAAGAAGCTTCATAATCTCCTGGAAATCTCTTGAAAAACCATGTGAGGTAAATGTAGAAATTAAAAAAAAAATTACTGGAAAATAATGTGCAGTTTGAATGTTTTATGAAAAAAAATGTTTTATATCACATATGTTTTCATTGCAGGCTCGTCTTGTTGAAACAGCATTGCCTTTATTTAATTTTTGTTTTGTTTTTAAGCATATAGCTAAGCAGCAAGAGGCCTATGTTCTGTCTGCTAGCAGAGTTTTTTGGGTACTTGTCTTGCACACACTTTGCCTCCCCACATTCCAGTCTAGCTAACTGGCTCCTTAAGACTGAGCAGGTCCCATTTCTCTCTGCATCTTCAGCAGGCCTAAGACCATACTTCACAGATAACAGGTGCTCATTAAGACCCTGCAGATTTAAAGGGAACTGGGGGGTGGAGGGCAGCAGTGTGGCCTTTTCCTCAGGAAAACAGGGTTGTGATGTAGCCATCTCAAAAGGGTCCTCTGCTCTGGGTGCCCTGTGACAGCAGGGACCAGGCCATACTTAGCTTTGTGTTCCCAGTCCTTGATACCCAGAAGGCATTTAGCGAAATTTTGATATAAAAAGCCAGGCATTAAGGCCAGGAAAAAGCACATTTATACATGAGGAGAATACTACAAATGCAGGCTTTTTTCTCTTTGCGATCGGGGAGCCCCAGGCCAGAGGAGCAGCACCGTTTTGGGTGTTGGCATAGCAGAGCCATCTCTGGTGAGGGATGGCACCAGAGTTCCCGGGATCTCCATTCCCAGTGGGCAAACAATGCGGGCAGGATGTGCAGATCAGCTTATCCATACCTGAAGCTGCAGAGCTGTCCCTTTACAGTTTTCATTTTTGAACCTCTTTCTGAACACATTCCACTGCTACCTTTTTCCTGGGAGGGGCTCTAAGGGCAGATTTGAGTTTCGACCAGAACTTCACCACTCGCCAGCCGTGTGCCCTTGGGCAAATGACTTAGCCTTTCTGAGCCTCCATTGCCTCATCTATAAAATAGGGATAAAATTTAGAAATACCTATCTCACTGGGAAATCTTGACATGTAAAAAGCACAGGGCTTAGCATACGGCAAGCACTCAATGACTCTCCCAAGGCAGGAGAGGCTTATTGGGGTGAGCCTTGGCCAAAATATTGAGGTGGAAAGTGTTGTCCACAAGCCTCTTTTCCTGTGCACTGATTCTATGCCAATAGGCCCAACTTTAGGAATGGGGTATAAAGATTGACTGGGGGCATAAGGGGTACCAAAGAAGCTGGGATAGGGCAGGGCTGGGGCTGAGGGAACCAACCTGAAAGGTGCCCTGCTTTCCCTCTGGCGTCGGGGGTAGGGAATGGGGGATGGCCAATTGAAGGCTATAGGAGACCTCCCAGGAAAGGTCCCAGACAGGAGCCTATAAAGGGATGGTACTTGCTGATGCAGACAGGAAGGATGAGGTTACAGCCCCAGGAGAATTGGCAAGGAGTTTCCAGGGCCTCGTCCAGGTAAGCTGGGGCTCTGGACGGAGCTCCCTGACTCTCTGGGAGAGAGGCTGCATCATGCTGAGTGCTCATCTACCAGGATGAAAGCCAAGCCTTCCAGGTACTCAGGCTGGAAATCAGTAGTAACTACTCCTGCCCAACCACTCTCTCTCTGTCCTCCTCACTGACCACCCTCCCCAGGCCTCTCCCCAGCTCCCACGCCCTTTGCTGGTCCTCCAGCACACCACGCGTGCTCCCCGCTCAGGCCCTTTGCCCCAGCTGCCCCCTCTGCCTGGGATCAGCGAATCACTGATGGTGAAACTTCAGGTACTATTGCCAAGAGGGGAAAAGGTGTCAAGCTGTTTGGCTCACCCAAATCATACCCCTTGAGTCACTTCATGCCTACTTATAAGACTAATTCCAATAGCAACCAAAAGGTCATTTATGCAGACGAGTCATTAGAGAAATTTGAGAATTTAAGTCATCATTTTGGTGGCATTACCCAGATAAATGACAGCTTATGGCTAGAGCTTGGATGAAGTTCTTGCCCACAGATCAGGGTTTCTTCTTCCTGGTACTTAAAATCACTGCCTGGTAAAGGACAGAGCAAGCAGGGTATCATTACCTTGAACAATTCATGACACGAAATGCAAGAATGTCCAAGCCCCACCCAGAAGCCCATGGTCACGATGCTTGAGCCCCATCTGCTCATGGCTAAAACCACTGAGAAGAATTACTTTAGCAGCAAGAACACATTTCTCCAGTTCCCATCCGTATGTGAGGAGAAATGGCAAACGCCTCTCATGTGACAGTGTCCAGAAACAAGCAGGCTCTCACGCTGGCGAGTGTGACAGAAACCTCACCCCTAGCCGTTGCTGACATCTGAGAGGTTTTCCAGAGAGCTTCCTTGAAGAAGGAAGAGGGTGGGGTACAGTGGTGCTAACATGGAAGGGGAAAAGAAAAATCAAACACCCCATTCTGAAAATGTGAGCTCAGCCAGTGGTGGTTGTGTAAGAGGCTGTCCCTTGTGGGCATGTCACTGTTGCCTCTCCTGCAGCTCAGCCTTCCCTGCCTGTTGCACCCTAGGGCACAGGATTTCTCCTCAGCCATGACTAGTTATGACAAAACCCCATTCCCACAAAAGAGATGCATCTGCACAGCGCTCACGTGTACAGGATTTGATCTATGCCTGGGGAAGTATTCTAACTTATGTGGGCCTCAAAGGTGTCATCGACGCCCACCACAGCTGGAAAGGGAATGGGGTTCGAATCTCAGCTCTCTCACTCAGCTGTGTGACCCTGGAAATGCTTATTGACCTCTTCGAGCCTCGGTTTCTTCATTTGCGAAATAAAATAACCTTAGGCCCATCAGGTTGTTTTACCAGAATAAATACGATTAATCAAAACTGTGCATATAAAGGATATAGAAAATGCCTGGGAATGCTCTATAAATATTACTTTCTAGTCTACATGCCTCATTGTGTTGCCTACTAAATGATATATTATTTTATAGCGGATTATTATTTCTTTTAACTTCTGGCTTAGACTGCCCCTTTTAGCTTCTTCTATTTTCATTTTAGAGAGTGTAGGATATGTTTGGCGTTCAATTATTGTAGAGTTATATGTTGCAACTAGTTCAGTCTAATAATACTCTTAAATACTAGAGTGATTGAAGGGACATACATTCTCCCATTAATTCATTTATATCCCCACCTTATTCCTAAAGTGTTTTGAGGAATTTATAAAAATAAACACAGCAAGATACAAAGAGATAATATTAGTTATTACAGGTTGGTCACAAGTTGGTCCTGAGCTTCCCAGAAGCCAAAGCAAAGATGGAAAGTTGAGCAATGGTACAATTCACAGTGTTTGCAAGAGATCAGTTGCTTCCAGGAAAAACAACTTTTACTGCAGTAAGCTCTAAGTGATCTCTGTCCCATCCTCAGCAGTATCTCTACAGAATAGCAGCCTCTGATCCTGGATATTGGTACAAAACCAGACACCACACCTGAGCACTACTCAAGAAAGATCCGAGCAAGGAGGGTTTCTGTTGGTTTAGCTTACCAGGAGTCGATTTCACTCACAGAAGAATCAATGAAATGTACATCTGTTCCAGTTGCTATAGGTGCACAATGAATTACCCCCAAATTTAGTGACTTACAGAGCTACCTTTATTTATTTTATTTTTTTGCTTCTAATTGTGTGGTCCAGGAATTTGGAGAGGCTAAAACATGGATAGCTTTTTTCCTGCTCCACAATGTTGGGGGCTCACCTAGGGGCCACTCAAAAGCTGGCATATGGAGCCATTTTTACTTACAAGTCTGGTGGTTGATCTGACTGTTGGCTGGGACAGGAGTGCTCACACATGGCTTCGCCATGTGGCCTGCGCTTCTTCCCAGCATAGAGGCCTCAGGGCAGTCAGAATTCTTATATGGCAATTCAGGTTATGCAAAGTTCCTTTCACTGTATCTGGTTGGTTATAAGCAAGTCACAAACCCACCTAGATTGTGGGGAGAGAATAGAGACCCCACTTCTTGATAAGAGGCCTGTCAAGGTCACATTGCAGAAAAGCATGTGGCTGGGAGATGTTGCTGCCATCTTTGGAAAACACAGTCTGCTACAATATTCTTTACGTACTCACACATAAGTGCCATATTCCGCAACCAAGCTTTTGGTAAGAATTGGGTCTATCTAAAGGGTTAAAGGGTGTCTTTCCGGTGCCAATCACCAGGTGAGGAGGTTTTGGCTTGGTCTAAATGGTTTGAGAGTCACACTAACCATACGCTAAATGGATCAACAGATCTGGGCCCTCATGTGTATTATACTGCTTAGGCAGCTAAAATCTAATACCATAGACAGGGTGGTTTAAACAAGAGAAATTTAAAAAAATTTCTCACAGTTATGAAGGCTAAAAGTCTGAGATCAAGGTGCCAGCATGGTCAGATTCTGGTGAGGCCTCTCCCCTTGGGTTGTACATGGCCATCTTCTCACTGTGTGCTTGCTCTCTGAGGTCTCTCATAAGGACACTAATCCCATCATAACGGCCCCACCCTCATGACCTCATCTAACCCTAATCACCTCCCAGCATGCCTATCTTCAAATAACAACACATTGGGGCTTAGGGCTACAACATATGAATTTGAAGGGAACACAAACATTCAGTCCATAACGCCACAGTCATGGTGTTACAGACAAGCCAGCATTCAGTGGAAAAACGACGTCAATTCCCAACTGTTTCCAAATATCTGGAGTCTTTAATCAAGTAGACAAATTACCCACACACGTGAGTTTTCACTTTCTTTCTAACTTAGTCGTATAGCTAAAATTCAAGCCAGAGACTATGACATAGATATAAATAGACCCAGAGCACTATTATATATAATTTGGAAAGGATTTCACTGCCGTACATCTGTAAGCAGTTCAGGAACACTCTCAAGCTGTGTTTACATGATCTCAAACATCTGGATGAAAACTGAAAAAATAATCAATTTGGATGGGAAACAAAACAGAAGTACAAATCTCAGTACACTGGTCCTGAATGCAGAGCTAATCCTCATACCCCAAGAATAAGAAAACGGTGCACAAGAAGGACTGCTGAGGTGGCCGAGGGGAAGGGGGCTTCTGTGCGAGGATGGACTTTTTAAAAAAAGAGCTTCATTATGCAAATGGGGGAAGAAGAGGGATAAAATTAAAGACTAAGAAAAAACGTGAAGAATACAAATCTTAAAGAACCAAGCTGCTGGAACCAGGAGCTTTGAAGCTTGAAGGCAATGATTTTAATTCAACTGAAAACCCAGTAAACCCTGGCTATCGGGAAAAGGGTCGTCCAGGAAACTCAAGCTTCTAGATAGCCAGGGAATTATTTATTTAAGCATTGCAACTTATTTTCACTCTTTCAGGCAAAAACCTTTCTAAATATGCTACTTATTCCCCAAGCCTCCTAGAGAATACACCAAGCCCAGGTCACTACTATAGCCCTTACTGTATATAGTAAATATGTCACATACCCTCGAGGTCTAATAGTCCTTGCTAAATGACTCCAGGTCTCCAAATACTTTAGTTTTTGCCTCTGCTTTTCCGGAGTTCTAGTTTCTCTTTCCATCATTTCTCGGCTTTTTGTTCTTGCACCATCATTTAAGATAAGTTCTCCAGACATGGCCTCCAAGATAAGAATTTGGAGCCAAGTTGCTTGTTTGGGAGGGTGATTCCAAGAAGCAACCTAAGGGGCTAGGAGTGCAACAGGAAAAGGAAGGCAGCCAATACAGGTGCATTACTTACAGGAGCAAGTTACTTACCCCTCAGTGCAGATGGGGTTCGGCGGCACCAGGGCCTCTACAAAACTGTACAGAGCTGTCCCATATGCAGAGCGGAAACCTAGATTTTATCCTCAAATCCTGTCCATCATTCTTTGAGGGCTGCTCACCTTAGCTCTCTGGCATTCCCAGAAGCCTGCAGGTATTTGCGGCAGGAAGTCAGCAGGAAATGAGAAGGTGAGAGCCTAGAAAATGTGGGCAACCGCTCCACCCCTCCCTCTTGTTCTCACACCTAACAAAATCTGGAGGTAAATAAAGAAAACTAGAGTATGAGTGAGAGCCTAAGGGAATCGGCTCTGAATCAAAGATACTTTTCATGGTAGCTCAGGGCCCTTTACTTTTTGACTTCTCCTGATTTTTGGTTATATTTTTTATAAAGGTGTTGTAAGACAACTGGTATATATATATATATAAAAAAAATGGGGCAACTCAAAAATACCCAATGAAATTAATTTTTAAAGCAAAGTAAGAGTCTACAAATGGCAGGTTGTATTAGGCAAATTCTCCAAAGATGAAAACTGTTCATGTTACCTCAAGGAATAGGAAATGGCCAGACCTCAGAAAGAGTTGCTGTCCAGGGTGAGGGTACTGTCCCAAGAAGGACACAGGAGTGGGGAAACTGAGGCATAACCCAAGCACACTGGTTTACACACTCTGTGAGATAGAACCGAAGGGGGAACTGTAAGTCAGTGGATATGCAGAGTCCCAGGGTTCTCTGGACACTGGGTTATGACAAGACTCATCTCTTCCCTCGCCTTGTGGGAGGGGGGGAGAGGGAGGGACTTGGTCAGTACAGGTTGAGGCATTAGCAGGGAAGTGGGGGGCATGTTCAAGCCATGTGAGATGGCAAGAATTGGCATCTGAAAGGTCTGGCACAGGCAGCACTGACATATTAAGTTCATAAACAAACAGGACAAAAATCCAGGTGTCTTCAATCCACCACAGCAGAAGTTACCCAACACTTAGTGGTCCAGAGGCAAAGCCAAGAAGAGGATGTGGGTTCCAGGGACACTAGGGCACACTGGCCAAAAGTTCCCATGAGGATAATTCCAGGGAGAAGGGCCCAAAGCCAATCCAGAGTCAAAACCTCCAGCCATTGCAGCAAAGCACCCTGATTGGCAGGCAGGGGAGAGTGCTGGGGAGGAAGGGTGAGGAGCCTGCACACCAGGGATGAGGCTGCCACAATCAGAAAGCCAGAGAAATTAAATGTGGGGCAAGGCAGGAAGCAAGGAGAGCCTGGAATGGGGTGGATGCGTGACAAACCCATCACTGCTTAGACTCTGGCTAATCTTTTGTTTGGAACCATATTTAGGGCTCTCCCATGCATGCAGAACAGAGCAGGATGGTAAAGATGCAAGCTCTCAGATGAAAAGAGGGACCCTGAGCTCTAGTTTGGGTATGGCAGGATTTGGGCAAGCATGGAGAAAGTGTTGTTGTAGCCATCAAGACACGGGTGAAAAGCCAAGAGGAGGGAGACTGCAGATTTGGAAAGAAAAGGGTAAAATAAAGAGACTTATGGAAGAAATACCTTTAGAATTTGATAGGACTGTGGATGCCAAAATGGAAGTAAGACAAAAATCAGGGAACCGATTTGAAGACGACCAGCCTGGGGAACGGATAAGCTGTTGACACCTTGGTTGACTACAGAGACTTTAGAAAGATGTGATTGTTTGGAACTGAATGTCAGCGTTGCTATGACTCCACCCTCCACTCTGTATCTGTATCATGATCGGGTGAGGATCTGGTGTCCAGGGCTGTCCTTTTTCCTGTGAGTCACTCCCCATTTGTGTTAACTCTTGCTGCAATATCACTGTACTAAGGAAGAAAACAGGTGTCCCCTACACTTGTTTCTGGGGCAGAAACCCAATACTTGATCCTTAAACTTCTCAACTTCATCAAGAGAAATTAAAGTATGAGTTACAAGAATATGAAGGGTGAACTGAGTTCCTGGATTCTTGACAATTATGTGACTTGACAAAATCCACATTGGAAGAAAGTAAGACAGAATTTGGAAGAATAAAATAATATAATTAAGCCAAGTGGAAATATGGTGTCTGTCTTGGGGGAGGATTGGTTCATTTGATCAAGATTACTGTGACTCAAAAATTATATTGTAATGATGTTATCTAAAGAGCTTCAATAAATTTAACCACTCATGAATAGATAAGACAGATTTGGAAAGATCTAAAAATCCAGCTAAGATTGATACTGACAGCCAAAGGAGAAAGTTGTTGAAGCACTGGAAACTTCCATAGAATGATATGTGTTAATGTTTCGAACTAAAATAAATTTGATGTTCTTGGCTATGGGAGGATTTTGCAGCTATATGATACTGTCTGGTATGTTAAATGCTTATATCCACAGTGGAGAAACTAGGGAAGTTAACAGAGATTTGGCCCAGGGGTCCTGCCAAGGCATGACATTAATTTATGGCTTTCCTCGGAGAATGATCAAAGGTTTATGGCAACCAGAAATCAGATCCAGTGCTTAAAAGATTCCTCTCTTAGAAGTGTTGATGGCTTCAACTAAGCATATTGGCTTCGAACTCAGAAAGGAGGAGGGATCAATTAAAGAACAATGCCAATGGAAGACAGTGGGAAAGAAAATGTCGGCTAGAGAGGAAAGAGGAATGGAAAGTTTGAGAATCCCGAAGAGAAGGAGAGGGGTGGGAAGGGAACAGAAGGAAGTTGTCGATGACATGAAGAAATTGAATAAGAGGGGTTACTCGAGTCCTGCTTTTGATAATTCCATTCCAGGTGGAGTTGGGCTACTGAAACACGGATGATGTGCAGGAGGTAAAAGAGGGGAAAGATCATTATTAGGAAAAGAGATCTGGGAGCAGAAGGCAGAAGCAGATTGAAAACTGGACGCAGTGAAGGAGAGCGAAGGGCCTACTGAGAAGCATGGTGGTACGATGGTGTCCTGACCTAGGGTTGGAGACCAGGGTTCTGGTTTCACCGTCGCCCCTAACTTTGGGCAAGCAATTCCATCTTCCCAAATTTGTTCCTTTTTAGCTAAAGTGACAGGGTTAGATAAGATGACCTTGAACATTCCCTCTCTCTTCTGCCCTCGATTAAACATAGATGTTATGAAATCAGAGACTTACATAAATGGAACCTTCCAGATTAGAACATGTATTTAGCTTTTCTAAGTAGAAAATGATTTGAAAGGAAGAAAAAAAGGTTCCACTCAACACTTGGCGAGCAGTATTTTTTCTGTAAAATAATTAGCGAGTAAGCGTCACTGAACTGGGTTGTCACATAATTACAAGAGAATTAAAACAAAAAAGAATTTAGGAGACTCAGTTTTCCCTCCCATAGACCAGAAGGGTGATTAGCATAAACCATGGGTGGTTGGTTAATAAAGATACACGCAGGAGGACAGAGCTAATATCAAATGAAAAGAGTGCTGATTTAAGGGTCAGGAGCCTTGAGTTCTAGTCCCAACTCTGCTGCTTTCAGGATTTGGGCATGTCATTGGCTTTCTGTGCCCCAACTTCCAAAGGAATCCTAAAGATCATAGGCTCCAGGCTCCTACAATATGGTCATCCACCTGTAATCATTAAAGTACTCTCTCCCTTCTGTGTGTCTGTATTAATAAGGTCCAACTAAGAAAGCAGAAACTACATTATATTTTTTTCTAAAGAGTAGTGCGGGGAACTGGCTCATAGAGATGATAGAAGAGCTGAGAAGCCAAATAGAGGACAGTGTGGCAACTTAGATATTAGCAACAGCAGGAAGTCGCTGCCATCCTAGGCTGCAGGGACAAAAGAGAAGGGGTACTGTGACCAGAACGCAGAGGCTGTGGTCACTGGCTGGAAGCTGGCGCCACAGTGGACCCACCTGGTGGCAGCTGAAGCCACAGAGGAGATGCGGCCATTGTGAGAGGTGCCTAGATCCGAGAGACTGGATTGGAGAGGATATCCTGGCTTTTCTCTCCCCTGCCCTTCGGTCTTTGGCCAGTGCCTCACATTGGCTGGATCCAGCTAGGAAATGGCTTACAGGAGCCTGGCAAACACAGCCTGCATGGGTCAGCCCGTCTTCCCTACCAGCAAGGAAAAGGCAAGGAATGGATCTGAGGACAAGCAGGCTAGGGCTGGCACTAGGCCCAAATTCTACTTTCTTACAACATATATCCATTAGTCCTACATTAGCTAGAGTGTAGGTCTTCACACATTTGAAGACATCCATCCTGTTATGCCTTGTTTTCTTTCTTCCCCAGCCTGACACTCAAACTTCCCCACACAGAATGGTTTCCATTCCTTCTTCATTGTTCTGGTTCCACTCCCTTGGGAGCTCACTGGTATAGCTCCTTAATTAAAATGTGGCACCAGACGTTCATGAGACCCCTGGTGTCCATAATAATATCTCAAATTTAGGACTATTCCTGCCCTTCCTGTACCAATGCAACTATAATCTCACTGTTGTCTCATGTTGAGTTTATGGACAACTAACATCCACGTGTCTTTCCCATGTGATTCCATGGATGGGACCCCTGCTCTAGATCATGGATTTTTTTTAAAGTAGAATAGAGCAGAGCTAAGGTCAGAGCTCTGTGTCACTCCTCTGGAGACCTCCCTCCAAGTTAACTCAGAGCAATGAATCAAGGCTCACTGGTTAGGGTTGCTCCAGATCCACCTAACAGCAAAGTCATTATGTAAGACTTCTTCAAGTTCTTAACAACATATGGTATCTGTGACAATCGGTTCCTTTCATTTTGCACCTGAAGCACAGAGGGTGCTCAACTATATTTGCTGCATTGAAGTTAAATAAAATTATCTTGATTTATACATCTAATGACCCTGCTTAAAGAAAGTTAACATGGCCATTTTATAGGATAAGATAATGAATCCATCTTGGCTGCTGTTGATCACCATTTTCTCCTTTAAATGTTTATAAATCTATTTGTCCCATAGTTTTGCTAGAGAATGACAAAAATGCCACCAATGTTATTCCTAGAATCCACTCCTTTCTTTCAAAAACTGGGGCAATATTGCCCCATACAGTTGTTAGGTACTTTCCCATCGTCCTAGAAACTTTAAGGACTCTAGTGACTGCTTAAGCCCCATGGGTCTTGACTTCCTCCTCTCCCCAGTGAAAATAATATTGATCCTTTCCATGCCACAGAGCTGTGTAAGGACACAAGGGAATGGGAAGACATTGGGCACAGCTAAAAGAGTCACTTAGGGAGCTCACATGTGGATCCTTGTAAGAACAGGTCCATTACAGCACAGTCACATCCTGCAGCCTCCAAAGTGAATGCCACAAGCGGGACTAGACATCATATGCATCGGGGAAGACCCCCAGCGGGGCCGAACCTGTGATCCTGGTCCTGCTGTTTAAGAGGCTTACAAACAACCCCACAGGAAGCTGAGCCAGAGCACAACAGAGACTGGGCCCAT
The DNA here is from genome assembly GCF_014176215.1 of Rousettus aegyptiacus. Taxonomy (NCBI): domain Eukaryota; kingdom Metazoa; phylum Chordata; class Mammalia; order Chiroptera; family Pteropodidae; genus Rousettus; species Rousettus aegyptiacus. Next base: position 122,110,633 of record NW_023416306.1, on the reverse strand, counting down.
AGTGTTTTCTTCTCTCTCTGTCTTTCTCTTTCTCCTCCCCCTTTGTCAATTTATCTCTCTCTTGGAATCAGTGCTTTAGAGTAACTGTAACTACATTAGCTGCTCAGGTAGCTGTCCTGTAGGCAGCTCAGGAGAGCAGAAGCTAAGAACCTGAGAACAACCTGATGCCCAAGTTACCAGCCTCACCCCCCCACCCCACCCCCGCCTGCCACAAGGTGTCTAGTCTTGGATGAGCTACTCAGAGGACACACTGCCCACAATAAAAATGTGACAGGAAATTTTCCACTCCTCTCTTCAACCTAGAGGAGTCCCCTCTGGGCTGAATCAATGCTTGAAAAATGCAAGAGTGAACTCGAATAACCTACCCTCTGCCAAGAGGGGCTTATGTCCACAAAAATTCTTGATAACCTTAAAGTCTCGAAATATATACAACAATTATTTTGTTAGCTACAATTTTCTGACTTGTTTCTCTCTCCCAAGAGCAAATGAGGCTGCTGTAGTTTCACTGACTGGTTAAAGATGTGTGCAAAAGTTTAGATTTGACAATGTTCGCTGATACTATTACAGCAGAAGACTGGAAACAACCTATATGTCCAACAATAGAGGGTTTAAACACATTTTGGGACACTCATACAACAGAACACTGTGTGGCTATTAAAAATCAGATTGCCAGTGAGTGGATAGAACGATGTTTACAGCATATTGTTAAAAGGTAAAAGCAAGTTGCAAAAGCATAATGCTATACACACAGAGGGAAAATTTTCAAAAGATATGTTAACAATCATTGCAACTGATGGAATTATAAATGAATTTAAATTTTTTCTTCTTTATTGCTTATATATGTTTTCCAATTTTTCTACAGCGATATGCATTGCTTTTGAAATAACGGGGGCAATAAAACTTATTTTTGCTAGCTAGAAAGAAATAGGAAAAGCCCCCTCTTTCAAGGCTGTCTTCCAGCACCTTCTTCTACCAGATGGATATGAAGCCAGCTCAGATCCCACTGTCAAGCTTGCCTAGAGCCCCATGGAGGCCACCTTGGCTCTGGGCAGAGGCTTCCTTGGTACCAGCATCTACCTTGAGACAAGTTATTAAAAATGGAGCTGTCCTGGCCAGTCTTTCATGCCAAAGTACCAAAGGCCACTTCAGCTCAAAGAAACAGCAGTTCCAGAGCCCTGTGGGTTTTTCAGGCAGAGCAGCAGCCCTAGCTTGTGAGAGGAACCTCCCTCCCCCCTCCCCGCTGCCTGCCGAAGGTTTGCAGACAGCTCCCTTTCCATCCCACAAGAGACAGGCAGATGAGTCATAGCACTGGCTCAGATTAAAGAAGTATTATTATGTTAGCAGAAATGGATCTATTTTATTATCTGTTTTTTGACACCTTGCAAATAGATATGCCTTTCCCACCAGACAGGCAAGTTCCTTAAAAAGCCAATGATTTCGTTAAGCTGAAGCTAAGAAATGACCAATAAGAATTAGAAACTCGTGTGTCTGAAGAGCAGCCAGATTAAAAAAAAAATGTAGTGGAAACACTGAGGAAAGTGGTTTATAACCCTCAGACTCTAGATTCAAGTCTGCGAAGTGATGCCATTCTTCTAAAAATACACAGAGGATCTATGGAAATCCTTTCCTCTTCTCTGAAAGCTTTTTTACTTTTTTCTTTTATTAAAGAAACATACTAGGATTGGTTTGTAAAGGAGATCCACCACCTCAGATTTCACTGTTTTCGTAGGGGTGATGGTCATGGGATACTATTTTAAGGACTTCCTTCTCTTATACAGATTTTTCCACACTGGGAGGACAGATAAGGTATATTCCACTAATGTTCCTCATTAAACACACATGCGTGCCAGCAGTCACTTCCCTTTGTCTTGCTATCCCATGACAACAGATTGCATGTCATCGGAAATTGGAATGGAGACCTTATTTAGTTTGGATCTCTTTTCTCCATTGTTTAATCCCACATTCAGTTTTTCTGAATATAGGAACAGATAATTCCTATTGTTCGTTAAAGATTCACATCATAGACTTTTCAGAACCATTTGACCAGCACCCTATCCCGCCCCGAGCATTTATGCTGCTGCATAAATTTCTGAGCTGAAATGTACTAGGTACTCAGTAAAGATCTGATGACTGATGGGCATATATGTGTCATAAATATGCACTCCCGGTACTTTGTTTACTGTTGATCAAGTTTCAGTATTGGAACAGAAGCATCCCTGTTTCCTTTATTACTGTGATGCATAGATATTTTAGTGATGTTCTTGTCTCATTCACCCTTCAACCCAGACCACCTGTCCATTAAAATAAACAAACAAGCAAAAACAAAAAAGGCTCCTACCAAGCGCCAGGAAAGGAGGTCTAAGGGAATAGAGAAAGTTTCACATTTCTTGTTGTTGAATCTAGGCATTGCCTTTAGAGGAAGCTGGATGCCTTCTCAATCCAATATGCTGTTCTCTGACGCTATCATCGTTGTTTTTCTTTAAGACTGCAAAACTATGATGGCAAACTGTTAAAATGATCCCAGCTTTTTGGTTTTTGAGTATCTACTTTTATCCAAATGTTGCTAAGACTTTTTTCTTTTCATTTAAAAATATAATTTTAAATCTCTTGTTTTTCTAAATGAGATCTATTAGATCTAAGAACAAATGTTCTTTTCATTTATCAAACATTAACTGTGTGCCAGGCATTGGGTAATAGCTTCCATACTCATTATTTTATTTATTCTCTTCCAACCGCCCTGTGAAGGAGATGCTGACACAGGAGGAAACTGAGGGATGTTAAGTAAGCCATTTGCCCAAGACCAACTACACACCTAGTGTGGGGTTCTTTCTGCCACTCCATCGAAACCCATCCAACTTTTATCAAAGTCCATAAATGAGTTTGGCCATCCAGAAAACATTTTCTAAGAACACAAGGTAGGGACTGTATTTGCACTCTGCGAGGCCCTTATCTCACTAAAGGAATTAGCCCTTAGGCAGCAAAGAGGCCAAACTCACTTAAGACACTATAACCTAGCTGTTGGGAGCAGGTCTGGATGCCACATAGCCCTGCTCACCCACTCACTGGACCTGAGACCACAGGAAAGTTATCTATTCTCTTTGAGACTCAGTTTCCACATCTATAAAATGGAGATAACAATATAGGTTGAAGTCTACAAAACTGTCAACTTGTAACCATTTTTGACTTCCAACAAAGCATTTTCAAATGGCTCTCTACCTAAATTCTTCACTGCGTCGTTGTAGTAGTGCACATAGGAAACAATAAATGGCGTTTTAGTATACTTTCTCTTCTTGATTTTATCTTGCTCCGGTCAGAGAAGTTAGTCCACACTCTCTGCCTACACTACCAAGCAGAGAAGCCAGACAGAGGATATGTAGGTGTTGCAGCTTAACATTCAGGGAGACCATACGACTGCGTGGCTAGTCAAGAATTATCAAAGGATCTTCTGAAGACTTACTGCTTCCGCATAATTTTCCCCTTAGTCTCTTAATTACTAGACGAATTACAAATACTTTTTTTTTTTTTTTTTTTTGGAAAGTGGAAGGAGGGGATATGGAGGAAGGTTAGCACTCTGCGTTAAAGACAAAGAAAAAGGGTTTAAAATCAATATTCTTGCGCCCCCACCTCCACCCCAAGTCTGGCAGGGCGGGCCCTGACTTTGATAGGAACCAGGGCTCCCAGCCATCCGCACTAGCTCCAATGCGGCTGGTCCACCCCGCCCCGCCCACGCCGGGAGAAGAACAGCCAGAGTTAGCATTACCTGCCATGCGTCGTTTACTTCCTCGCCGAGTGCCTGGCCCTGCTCTTGGCCCCTCACTTGCCTTATCTTATGTACTACCCAGAACATTCCGGATAAAAGGGAACTCTCATTTTTTCCCATTTTCCAAGTGAGGAAACAAGTCGAGTCACTCGTCCAAGGTCTCCAAGCTGTGGAGTCGCACTCGAACCCGGGCAGCCCCAGGACTCACACTCGGAACCTCTCCTTTTCCTACTTGAGTAGAGGAGGCTTTTCACCAAACCATCCTCCAGACTTGGTCACCCCTAAAAGAAAGGGCTCTGCCTCGCGGACCCTCACGACCTCGCCCGCGCTCCGCAAGTTCCGGGCTCCGGGCGGCGGGCGTGGAGCGCGAGGAGGAGGAGTGACACCGCCCCCGGGGTATTTAACCCCAGCCTGGAGCCCGGGAGGCGCCGGCCGCTCCCGCTCCTCCCTGCTCGCGCCTTCCCTCCCTCTCCCCGACTCTCTCCCGGCGCGCCCCATCCTCCTCCCCGCGCTCGCCTCGCGCGCAGGCATCGGCCGGCGGGCGCGGGGAGCCGGGCGCGGGCGGCGCTCGCCTCCGCCGAGCCGCCCCTGGCCGCGGCTGCAGCGCACTGTCCCGACCGCGCCACCCGGGTTGCCGCCTCGCGACTGCCCGCACCGAGCGCGCGGGACAGCGCGAGCCGGACTCCTGCCCCGAGCGCCCCGCAGACGCGCGCGCTGCCGCGGACGCGCGGCCGCCAGCATGGATTCGGATTCCGGCGAGCAGAGCGATGGCGAGCCCGTGACCGCAGGTACGGAGGGGCCGGGAGGAGGGGAAGCCGGGGCCGGACACGGCGAGCGTTCCTCGGAGCAGCCGGGAGGGAGGCCGATCCCCAGCCGCCGCGGTCCCTTACAGGCCAGCACTGGGAATTGCTCCGCGCTGTGAGTTTGCTTTGGAGCTTTCTCTTCTGTTGCACTTGGGTGCGCAGGAGGGCGAGGAGGTGCGTTTGCGGGGGACTCTTCGCCTTGCCCGGCTCCTGGAGCGGGCTCGGGAAGCCCTGACTGGGCAGGGGTAGGGAAGGGTTCGAGAAATCCGAGTCCAGCAGTTTGCTGCAGCGAGGGTTGCCACACATCTGCCGCACGAAATAACTTTTTGAGCTCTGGCCGCGGCCTCGAACCCGGGGTGCCGCGGACGTGGCGGAACAGGTGACGGGTCCGAGGACGTGCCGGGGGACGCGGGAAGGAAAGGCCCCTCCGGTGGACGGGCTGGGGTCGATCCACAGCTAGCGGCTGCTGTTCCCGGGGCTGCTAGACGAACCTGTGAGAAGCGTTCGCCCGTCGCTGCTGGGCATGGGCGGAGGATATCCCCGCTGCGGGGTCCGGGGACACGGGCGCGCGGGCGCGCGGGAGCCGGCCTTCGCCTTTAAGAGGCGCCGCCGGCTTTTCACAATCGATAGGTATTGAAGCAATGGGTGGATGCTTACTTAGGAAAAAATGAATGTCCTCCCCCGCCTCTCCCTGATACTGAGCAACAGGAGCAAGCCACCCACAGCCTTGGGTCGACGTACTGCCGGGCTTTACCCACCTCCGCGGGCCGGGTCTGCCCGCCGCGCTCGGGTCCACGCAACAGCCGAACGCCCGCGCCACGTGCGGTGGCTCCCCACGTTGCTCTGAGGGCTAGCCCTGGCCAGTAGACCTGTGACCTGAGAGCTGGGATCCACCTGGTACAGATCCGAGGTCCTGGACTAGTCCTCACTCTTCCCAATGTCACACCAGTGTCCTGACGGTGGGGACCAGGAATGGATGTAGGAAAGGCAGGTTCAGCAACCAGGCAGGACAGCGCCAGGCACTGTGCCAGGGGCCCTGCATGTATTATTCGCCCTCATTTTCACAGCATCTTAGCCAGGTGAGTACTGTGTCTGGCCTCCCTCTCGCAGCCAGGGAGTAGCCAAGGGCAGGATGAGTTCCTTTCCACTGCATCATACACCTCAGCTTCTCACAGGACGGCTGCAGTCAACAACTTCAGGTGGGTGGGAAGAGGTGAGGTGGAAAGGAAAGCTGTCATCACCAAGATATGTGTGTGTGTGTGTGAAGATTCCTGTGTGTATGCAAGGGCCACCTGCTTTGTGTAGGTATGTGTGGATATAATTAATAAACATGAGCCTTTTGCCTACCTGTATGTTTCAGTAACTATGAAACACCAAGGTTTTGTTTTGCAGGTGGCGGTGGCTCTCCTTATATTTAAAAGTTCCAGTGGGTGTTTTGTGTATATCTAAGTATATCTTCAGAACTTCGGGGGGGAGGGGCAGTGTCACTGACACTTTAGTTTCTTAAAATCCCGGGAACTAACAGGCCCTTGCTGCCTCCACCCTCAGATCTCTCTTGCGGGTCGATGGACAGGAGGAGGAGGATAAGGAGGCTTAGAGAGAGAGGAGTGGAGGAGAAGAGGGGAGGGAGGAGAGGTTCCAGAAGAGTTGATACTTGGGTGAAAGAGGAGAGAAGGAGTTCCGAAGGGTATCGTTGCTTCTCCTTTCCTCTTGCCCATCGGGAGTGTCCCGCGTGTGTTCCTGTCTGTCTATGTGAGAAGGCCTCTGCACAGCACACAGCAAACATTACCACTGACGTGAAAATGGTCCCATGAAGAATAGGGCAGCCAGCTCTTGTGAAGTGTCACCATTTGTTTGTGTCTTACTGTTTTCTACAGTCACTTCTTCTTTCTCTTTGTGCTTGAATCCCACATTTATTTCAATGTCACAAGCCATGCTGTTAAATGGCATTCAGTCTCGCTCATTATTTTCAGTCGTAAAGTATTCTTCATGGGAAGGCTTCAAAGCTAGATGCTAATTTATTGCCTTATGGTGGCTGCATCATGTCAAATGGAAACCCCGTTGCAGCTTCAGATACAGGTTAAATGACAGGTATGTTATCCATAAGGACTGACCTTTATTCCTGTAAGAAATGTGTCATTCATCCATGAACCTGTATCTGTGAAAGCTGGATGGGTTTGTAACTGAGAAAGACAGCAAACTGGGACCTCTTGGAGAATTCGTGTGTATGTGTGTGTGTGTGTGTGTGTGTGTGTGTGTGTCTGTCTATGTGTCTGAGTGTACCTACTTCACAGGGATTTGAGATGTAAGGACTCCTTCCTCCTCAATGCCTTTTCCTTCTGGAACTTGTGATAAAGCTCTGCCCTGAGACAGGCCTTATAAAGATCAAGAACCTGGGCTATGGAATCAAAAAGACCTGGGTTTCAGTCTCTAAATGATGGGCAAGTTACTTAGCCCCTTTGAACCTCAGTTTCCCCCTCTGTAAAATGGGGATAATAATAGTACCACAAGAGGATTGCGAGGTTTAAATAAAATAGCATGGAAAGTGTTCCTGGTGGTCATTCAGTAAATGGTAGTTGCTATTATGATTATCACCTGAATGAATTATGCATTGTAAAAATATTGCTAAATAATGTACCCCTGTGCTTTGTAGAATATAAATCACTAGACATGTGTAAAGAATTAGTACTGTTGCCATTATTATCACATTAATACAATTGCCTAAAGAGATTTGTTTTGAACTTTCTCCTTTATACTCTCCCATTCTCTCTCTGGTGTGTGTGTGTGTGTGTGTGTGTGTGTGTTTGGGGGAGATTATTTTTAATTTACCTTTTCTCACCCTCATCATCTTCTAGCTAAAGGCATGAAGATGAGGACTTTCAAACCTATCACTTTCACCACTCTTTTCCTCCAGCTCTTGGAAAAATTGTGACAAGCAGAGAACTCCTTACCCAATCCACATGCTAACCTAAAGATTAGCCATTTTCAAATAGAAGAGGTTGTAACTCTCTTCCCCGCACATACACTTTCCTCTTCAAGGTAGCAGGAAGCACAGGAGGTATTCACCATTCTCTTCCATTTTTGCCCATCTCACTGGTCACAAATTGGCAGAAGACTGAGGAAATCTCTGGGGACCACCTACTCTTTACTGTACCCCTTTCGAGAGACTTTTCCAAAGATCTCCCCAGTGCCTACTGTGCAGCTAGCTCTCTCATCTAGCCATACCCTGCATAGGAGAGTGAAGGGGGGAGATGAGATTTGTCTCAATTTGTATCTTCTGTTTTTCAGGAAGCAGAGGATGATGCTTCTGTGTCATTATGCTGCATGCAGCTCTCCTCTGCTTTTCTCTTATTGTATGGTTCTTTCTATGATTAGGAGAAAGGCAGGGTTTATGGAACACTGGATTCATTCCAGAGACCCAACTTGGCAGTCTCTCCTTTGGCAAACCCACTATCCATCTCTGAGAAACCCTAGAGCTTGGTGTATTAACTCAGCAATGATTGAGAATCTTTCCAAAGATGCAACAAGCGAGTAAACATTAGTGGTGTCAGCTTTTTCCCTTTCTGGCTTGTAAGATCAAGATAGTCTACCCAGCTGGAGGCAGACAAGCTCCTTCCACTCACAGCCAGATGGTCCAGGGCTGCCAAGTTAATGGGCTAGATAGGTACAGCAGAAAAGCATTTCCATGTGATGGGGTCAGAACGTGGTAGGGGAACTTCAAGACAATAAAGAAAGTTAAAAACAAACAAACAAACAAACAGGTTCCTAACATTGCCTTTCCTGTCTTTCCTATCCCCTATGTCCTAAGCTTGGTCCATGGGAACAAAGTGGTGAGGAGTGGGTAGGATTTGATTGGTGGCCAAGAGGAGAAAAAGATACCAATTAGCAAAGGCACAGATAAACAAGAAGACATCTGGAATAGAGGGTATATACTAGGGAACACTGGGAAATACCACTATATGAGTGTAGGGAGGGCCATGTATAAGAGGGCCTTAATAACTTGGTCCTCACGGTGCTGAAGGAGCCTCTTTGAGCTGATTGTTGAGTGGAGACATGACTGAGAGCTGGGTTTTCAGAAGCCACCTTTGAAGACATGGAGTGTGCGGATTGTCTAGGCTTGGAGCCGCAGCTCCCAGGGTGTGGCCACAGTGTCAGAGGGGGTGGTAGCACTACGGCAAGGCAAAGAGGAAGGATGCAAATGCCATTTCAGAGAAACAAACAACAGGAGTTGGTGACAGATTGTACGAAAGCAGCAAAAGAAGAGAGAATGGAAAGAGACTGGTGTGTGGAGTTGGGGCGAGGGCAGGGAAGTGCGGGAGACGGGGTCCCCACCCCACCAGTGCTTCCCAGCCCCTTGCTTTCCATCAGGCACTTAGCAGTGATGTTTGGCTTAGAGATGCTTTTCCTCTGTAGACAGTAAATCATGCCAGGGCATCGTGATGTTCTGGTGTTTGTTGATTCTCATTGTTAGGTTACTGATGGGGGCTGTTCAATAATCTCTGTCAACTAAAAGGTTGACAGTTGATTAATTGGCCAACTTAGAGCAGGGACTGCCTAGAGATGATGTACCACTTGACTGTTAGGCTCAGTCCCATGTTTTGTTTCTGTTTGTGGACATTTTCAGGGGCCTCTGCCTTGTCCACGCAGTGGGCTATAGCTACTTTGAGGGTCAGGACCTTGTCTTGTGCTTTCATGTTCCAAAGACTGTTATGGACATAATAAATGAATGAGCATCTTAAGGAGCCTCTTGAGCTTTGCACTAAAAGGCCGGCCAGACAGAAATCTTTCCAATGAAGCGAAACTGCCAAAGCTTTCCTTCAGTGTTTGTGTTTGCTTCAGTGTTTTAAGATTTCTTGCACTGTTTGGGACTCTGTGTTAGGAAGTATGGGGGATGCGAAGAGCGATACGGATGTAGTTCATCCCGTCCTCCAGGGTTTGAGATAAGATGGGGAGAGAGGACGTATGTACCAGTGGCCACAGCCTAAGCCGGTGCATGAAGACTCCTGACCCCCTTGCCTGGGATTATACCTCAGCCTCATCTCTATTTATATGTTTTCTCTTGACACCAGTCACTTTTCATTGTGTGCTTTATGGTTATTCCTGTACGTGTCTCAACTCTTGTCCTGGACTGTTAGGTCCCTAAGAGCAAGGGCTGGGTATTTTTCACCTGTATCACTGCCCTCCAACACCACCCATGTGCCCTAAACACAGTGGTGGGTTGCTAGCCGGCTGGATGGCTGGATAGATGGCTATCTGGATGACTGCATAGATAGATGGATGGATGATATTGTAGGTTGGTTCCCCAGGAAGCAGACTCTGAGATGGAGGTTAACATGTAGCAGGTTTATTTGAGACTGCTCTTGGGATCAATACCTGGGGAAGAGATGGGAAAGAGAAGAATGCTGGACTATGTAGAGAAAGAAGCTGAACTGGAATGCAGACTTATAAATAGCCTTGAGTTCTGGAGCTGGAATAGCCCTTCAGAACTATTCTAAGTTGCGGTTAAGGATCAGGCCTTTATATCACTGATATAATGATCACTCATTAAATGAAGACCATCCCAGGGAAAGGGGTGTAACCTTGGGCAAAGGTATTCCCTTCAGCCGAAGGCTGTCTGCAGGTAGCACTCTCAGCAGCTTGTGGAGTGTTTGGGCCTTCATCCCCAAAGGAGAATCTGGGCAGTACATCGCAGTATCCACCACAGGTGGACTCATTAGGGATTCTTCATTAGGGATGGAAGCCCTGTCCACTGGCAGAGTTCAAGGGATAGTTGAGCTATCCCTTGATTGCCAGATGAAATCAGCCATTCTAGACCTCATAGCTCTGCCCCCAACTGTTTAATCCACGCAATCCAACAGATAATGGTTTATCATCTGCTTTGTGTTCAGAGAGGTGCAAAGTGCTTTGATAGCATACAAAAATGGAATTAGATGTGGCCCCTGCCCTCAAGAGGCCTGCAGCCATGCTAGGGAGAATCTGCAAGACCAGTGGCATCAGCAACAACTAATATACAATTTGGAGCATGGGGCATGGTGTTTTGGAGTTCTGGTGGAAAGGCTTCATGGAGGAAATGGGTCTTGAGGATGGGCCTGGCCCACTGGGGGCCCCCTTAGACAGCACATGGGAGAAGAGGGTTGTCATACTCAGGATGTTAAACTGGGTGTTGTGGTGGTGGGTTGTAGCCAACATGTAAGTTTCTGAAGATGGAAAGAGAATGTGTGTGAATATGTAAATCTGAAGTACTATTTCATATGTTATTTTTCTCTTTAAAAATATGGCACCTGCCTTTTTATTTGTCAGCAAAACCAAATTATAGTCACACTTTCCATTAGCACTTTTCTCTAACTGGTTCGTTTTCCTCCAGAGTTACCATTGGCTCCCACTTGAATTCACATGTAAATCTCTACAAAAATACATACGTTTGTTGTGTTTTTCAGTCACTTAGCTTCCAACTGTTTTTGAAAATGCCTGTGTAGGTAGAAGTTTGGGCTGTATTTTGTACAAGTTTAGAAATAAAGATTAGAGAAAAGTTAAAAAATAAATAAAAAATCTCCCCTAACAACCCGATCCAAGAAAATATATATAGAGAGGGCATATCTTTTTCCCCCACATACCAGCTTCCAGAAGGTCCACATATATTAAGGCATATATATTATATATATTATATATATAAAGATATATATATATATCTTTTTTATACAACGGAAATACTATTTTTAGGTAACTAACTGCATGGCACAAATTCTGAGACTGCTTTAGAACAATCTTCACATTCATATTGGGTTTCCTAAACATCATTGCCTGGGAATAAATTTGAGCCTGTTCATGGAAAATCTACTAGTGCAGACTATAAAAATGGAAGGCTTGGCAGCACAGAAAGTGCTAGACACACCCTAATAGAAGCCAGTATTTTGTAACGTAGTTCTCCAGGAAAGTAAGGAGACACTTTGGTGGTGTCCAAATATTGGCTTAAACTGCTGAAAAGCCACAGGAGCAGCCACTAGCTTCTAGGTTCTTTCTCAAAAGTAAATTATGCTCTGTGTAAAACTGTTCTAGTCTTGAAAGGAAGCATTTTGAAGATCCGTAGCTTGAAGACTCCTAGTTTATTTTTTATAGTAGAGGCAACTAATTTTGCGTGCGGGAGGAAATTCTGTAAAGGGCGATTCTGGTGAGCATGCGCCCCCCCCCCCCCACGTTCCTGATTTGGGACCTGTGGGTTATGCTGAAAAAGTAAATAGATATTTCAGTGTAAAATATGGGAGGGAGGTGATAGGGGCCATTTGCAGGGCAAGCCTCTTTCCTACCACATTTGAGTCTGGTTCCTTTGTTTCTTTAGGATAACAATGAGAAAGCCAGGGAGAGAGACTGAGGTTGGGATTACAGGGTAAGAGAAAGCAGGGCTTAAGAAGTTGTGGCAAATGTCAAAACAAGACGAGAAACTGTAAAGGTGGTCTTTACCAGCCAGAGTCTGGCCTCACAGGGCTAGTACTGAATGTAAAATAATAGTGATGTTTTGAATGAGTACTTACTTATTTTATATTAATTAAGCATACACAATGTAATTGAGACTGAGTTAACTGTTTATATGGTATTTAACCCTCATACCAGCCTTCTAGGCTAGGTATTATAAATAGCCCCATTTTATAGACCAGGAAACTGAGGTACAGAGGGGTTAAATAACTTGCTCAGGGATGTTCAACTTGTCAGTGGATATGAAGCCAACTTAACTCCAAAAACAATGTTCTTGTACCAGGCGGACCAGGGGTCCTTAATCCCTGGGCCATGGCCTGTTAGGAACTGGGCCACACAGCAGGAGACGAGCGGTGGGTGAGCAAGCGAAGCTTCATCTGTATTTGCAGCCACTCCTTAGCACTAGCATCACCGCCTCAGCCCCATCTCATATCATCAGGCATTAGCTTCTCATAGGAGCACTGGTCCCTGGTGCCAAAAAGGTTGGGGACTGCTGATAGACTACATAGTTAGGTCAACAGATGCCACCGGGCTCCTTTGCATCTCCTACCAGCTCCCACAAGGACCAGAATGCTGACCAATACGTTCCTTAATTAGCCTTCTTCTGTTATGTTGGGACAACACAGCTCCAGAAGACCCTGTTTTAAGCTGCAGACATTAGCTGCATTAACCCATAACATATGGGCAAGGATTGGCTGACATGGGCTCCAGAACAGGAGTTGATGAGGGGTGGTTTGAGGAAAAGAAGGGGAGAATGGCAAAAGCTGCTGCCAGGGTGAGAAAGTCCTGGAAGGACCCTGCAGCCACTCTTATCTCCAGGGTCTTGGGGACCTGAGGGGTGGCGAATGTGGCAAACACTGACAGGAGAGAAGGATTGAAAGCAGAGTCAAGGCAAACTAACTTTCCCTTGATCAGAGTGCACCTAAGCTGGGTCCTAAGCCACTTTTTTCCACTCCAGCATTTAGAATTTTCTGAGATATAGCATCCCCAGGACATGGTGACCAGTTGGACTTGAGGACGAGAGAAAACTCAAAGATGAGACTGCAGAGTGGTGACGACCACTTGAGATTCAGAGCTAGACAACTTAGGCTTAGGCTTCCAGAGCTATCTCTTAGTAATATTTTCTGATCAAAGGAATACAAGCTTTGAGTAGAATATATGAAAGCAATACCTATTAGATGTATGTATTGTATTGAGCCCTAAGAATAGATATGCTTTTCCAAAGGAAAAAGTATAGTCCAAAAGCAATGCTGAAAAGATGCAAGAGGGCTTTATTTGGGGATGGAGGAGGCTTTAGAAGAGAACAAGAGTCTCCCTTCTGGAACATTTACAACACTGAAAACATCTGGCTGCACTGCCAGGCAGTGTCAGCACCAGAGCTGGAGGCCAGACCTGCTGGCTCCTCTTATTCTTCTCACCAAACATAGGCAATTTTTAGAAAGGTGCAGAGTTATTCTGGGTGTTGGGATATCAAAAGGATCCCTGCTCCGTTTCCTTCAACACCTCCCACTGTGTTCCTGTTGTCCCCCTCCCCTCCTTTTCCTCCTTTGAGGTTTCTCCCTCCTGGGCACATCTGCCTGGGGGTCAGACCACCACGGGCCCACACCAGGCCCTTCCTTTATGCCTGGCCCATTTCTCTTTCTCAGTCGGGAGAGCCCTACACAGAGCTCAGAATATTTTTACATTTTTTAAAAATACCTAGGAGGTGTTTGGTAGGTTTTACAGATACCCAATAACAATTGCAAAGGTTAATTTACTTTGAGTTTAATAGCTACCAACTTCAGGAGTAGATTTATTGGCCTCTAGTTCTCCAATCATGTTTTATCTTTGTTTAGATGTATTTTTTATTTTTGTAAGGAAAGAGGGAAATTTGTTCATCTGTGTTAGCCTCTCTACCCTTAGTATTTAACCACATAATTCAGTGATTCAGTCTCAGTCAAAAAGGCAGGCAGAGCTAAGTCAACACAGAGTCAGCTTTTAGAGAGCTCACAGCCGTATCTGATGGGAATTAAATATAAATTTCCTTGACTTTTTTTTCCCTTTGACTTCTCAGTATATAATCCTGGTTTCCTTGCATCCACCCTCAATTGCTCTTCCTGCATCCCTCCTTAATACCTTTGCCCTACCTATGTTTCCTAAGGCTGAGCCCTTGACCTTGGTCTTTTCTGAGAGTACTCATTTGGAAGAGACCATCCATTCTTTTAGCATGAAGCTGAAGAGTCCCAAAGTTGTGGTCTAGCCCAGTGGTCTCCAACCTTTTTGACACCAGGAAACAATGCTCCTATGAGAAGCTAATGCCCAATGATCTGAGGTGGAGCTGAGGTGGTGATGCTAGCGCTGGGGAGTGGCTGCAAATACAGATGAAACTTCGTTCACTCACCCATCGCTCACCTCCTTCTGTGCAGCCTAGTTCCTAACACGCCATGGATTGATACCGGTCCATGGCCCAGGAGTTAGGGACCCCTGATCTAGTCCAGTCCTCTCTCCCTAGCAAGAATCCTGTCTTTCAGAGGCCTCCGAGACTCTCCTTCTCACTGTACAAGAGACACTTCAGTAACTCCACAGCCAGACCATTACCTTTCTCTCACCTTTTCCAACCCTTCTGGTGGCCTCAACAGCCAACAAGTCATTCCAAGTTAAACAATTGTGAAGTCATAAGAAGTATGAAATATCATACACACACGCTCTCATACCAAAAGCAGGACCCGGAAAGGCAAGTATTCTTATTCTCAGTTTACAGATGAAGAAACATATTCAGAGACATTAAATTACCCTAAATCACGAAGTAAATGGTGGATTTTCACTATTTAAAACTCCCTCCTCCTAAAAAAAGAGGAGCAGAAAGTAACCTAAATATATTCAACCTAAACAATTTAAATATTCAGTCAGAGGAGGTCCGAGACTGTGGCAGTGTAGGAGAACATGAAACTTGCCCCCTCTCACAAGCAAACTCAAATATACATGTATATATAGAGAAATTACTCCTGCAGGACGACAGAGGGCTGAATGAACAGCTTCTGACAACGAACAAGAGAAAGTGGCTAAATAGGAAACCCGAGGGAGCCCCACGGGAGCTGCGGAGGCCAGTGTGGAGGGAGCTGTATTCGGGTGTTTTGGCCTGCCTGTAGGATCGCTGGGAAGCTCCTAGCTGCATCACCTGGAGCCTTTTGCCTCCAAACGAAGGAAGTAAGCGGGAATAACAGAGCGTCGCCACCATGCCTGGCCTTCCTGCTTGGAGCCGCTCCAGGCAGCAGGCCAGTACCCCAGGCACCCCAAGTGCATGCCCAGCTCCAAGCAGCGCCCCAAAACTACCTGGTGCTTAGAGGCTACACAGTGGTCACTTCTTCACTTTGCCACTTTCTATATAACAAACCCAAGAGAAGACTATATAGGGAAGGCCAGAGAGTTCCCTGGAGACTGTGGGAATTCTTTGGGATCAGAGAAGCTGGTAAGCACTATTGTTTATGTCTCTGTCCACCTCCCTAGGGTGGGTGGGGGCTGTATCCAGGTGCTCTGGCCTACCTGCAAGGTTGCTGCAGAGTGTTTCCGGATTCATTGCTGGAGCCCATTTCAACCTGAACAGAGGGAGCAAGTGGGATCAGCAAGGTATTACTGCACACACCTGGCCTCCCCACCTGGCGCTGCTCCTGTTCAGTAGCTCAGTGCCTCTGATGCCTAAGGCATCCCCTCAGCTCCTACCAGCCTGCCTAAACCACCCACCACACACAACTTGCACAGATGCCGCTTCTACATAAGGCCACTTTTCCAAGACTGCTGTGTTATCTAATGAATATATATATATATTTATAAAACATAGATATATATATATTTATAAAACATAGAAAGTCAAACAAAATAAAAAAGACAGAAGAATATCTCTCAAATGAAGGAACAAGTAAAATTCCCAGAAACAACCCTGTGGAAACAGAGATAAATAATTTGCCTCATAAAGAATTTAAAGAAATGGTCATAAGGATGCTCACCAAACTTGAGAGTAGAATAGAAAAACTTAGGGAGAACTTCATCAAAGAGCTAGAAAGTGTAAGAAAGAACCAAGCAGACCTGAAGAATACAATACAATAACTGAAATGAAAACACACTAGGAAGAATCAACAGCAGATTAGCTAACACAGAAGAATGGATCAGAGATTTGGAATAGAGACTACTAGAAATCAACCAATCAGGAAAGCATAAAGAAAAAAGAATCTTAAAAAAGTTAGCAGTTTAAGGGTCTTCTGGGATAACATCAAGCTCTCAAATATCCACATTATAGGGATCCCAGAAAGAGAAAAAAGAGAGAAAGGAACAGAAAATTTATTTAAAGAAATAGTGGCTGAAAATTTTCCTCACTTGGGAAAGGAAACAGACATCCAAGTCCAAGAAGCAGACTCCCAAACCAGATGAACCCAAAGAGACCCACATCAAGATATATCGTAATTAAAATGGCAAAGGTCAAAGATAAGGAGACAATCTTGAAGGAAGCAAGATAAATAAAAATGGACAAAAATGAATTAAATTGACAAACTTTTAGCCAACTTATCAAGAAAAAAAGAAACCAAATAAAAATCATAAATGAAAGAGAAGTTACAATGAACACCACAGAAATACAAAGAATCATTAAAGAATACTACAAACAATTATATGCCAAGAAATTTGACAATCTAGAAGAAATGAGTAAATTTCTAGAAATATGTAACCTTCTGAGATTGAGCCAGGAAGAAATACAAAATCTAAACAGATCTATTATTAGCAATGAAATTGAAACAGTAATGGAAAAAAAAAAAAAACCCTCAACAAATAAAAGTCTAAGACCGGACAACTTCACAGGTGAATTGTTTGGTGAATTCTACCAAACATTCAAAGAAGAATTAATACCTGTCCTTAAACTATTTCAAAAAATTGAATAAGAAAGAATGCTTCCAAACTCATTCTATGAATCCAGCATTAGCCTGATACTAAAAACAGACAAAGACATCACAAAGAAAAGAAAATTACAAGCCAGTATTTTTAATGAACATAGGTGCAAACAACAACAACAAAAACAACAACAACAACAAAATGTTAGCAAACTGAATTCAACAATACATTAAAATAATGATACACCATGACCAAGCAGGATTCATCCCAGAGATGTGAAGATGGTTAAACATCTATCAATCAATCAATGTGGTGCCTCACATTAACAAAATAAAAATAAAATCACTGATCATCTCAATAGATGCAGAAAATCATTTGACAAAACTCAACATCCTTTAATGATAAAAACTCTCAAGAAAGTGGGTATAGAAGGAACATATCTTAGCATAATAAAGGCTGTGTATGACAAACCCAATTATAATGTTCAGTGGTGAAAATCTGAAAGCTTTCCTTTTAAGATCAAGAACAAGACAAGGTTGTCTACTATCACCACTTATATTATTCAACATAATACTGGAATTCCTAGCCATAGCAGTCAGACAAGAAAAAGAAATAAAAGGGATTCAAATTAGAAAAGATGAAGTAAAACTCTCATTATTTGCAGATGACATGATACTATGTATAGAAAGTCCTAACGATGCTGCCAAAAAACTATTAGAACTAATACATGAATTCAGTAAAGTTGCAAAATATAAAATCAATATACAGAAATGTCGCATTTCCATACACCAATAACAAATGCTAAGTAGGATAAATTAAGAAAACAATCCTATTTACAATCGCATCAAAAAGTATAAAATACCTAGGGAAAAAAAATTAACCAAAATGGTGAAAGACCTGTACTCCGAAAACTATAAGATATAGAAGAAAAAAATTGAAGAAGATATATGAATAAATGGAAAGCTATACCTTTTTCAAGGATTAGAAGGATTAATATTTTTAAACGTCCTTACTACCTAAAGCAATCTGCAGATTTACTGTAATTCCTATTAAAATACCAATGGCATTTTTATTATTAGAACAACTAATCCTAAAATTTAGATGGAACCACAAAAGACCTCAATAGCCAAAGAAATCTTGAGCAAGATTAAAGTGGGGGATATCATGTTCCAATATCAAACTATACTACAAAGCTACGATAATCAAAAGGTATGGTACAGGCATAAAAACAAATACATAGATCAATGGAATAGAACGGAGCCCAGAAATAAAACCTCGCTTCTATGGTCAATCTACTACAAAGGAGGCAAGGATATACAATGGAATAAAGACAGTCTCTTCAATAAGTGGTGTTTGGAAAACTGGAAAAGTACATGCAAATAAATGAAATTGGACCACTTTCTTACACCATATACAAAAATAAACTCAAAATGGATTAAAGACTTAAATGTACTACTTGGAACCATAAAACTCCTAGAAGAAAACATGGGCAGTGAACTCTTTGACATTGTTTTTAGTGATGTCTTTTTGGATATGTCTCCTTGGGCAAGGCAGCAAAAGAAAAAATAGACAAACGGAACTACATCAAACTAAAAAGTTTCTGCACAACAGAGGAAACCATCAACAAGACAAAAGGACAGCCTACTGAATGGGAGAAGATATCCACAAATGCTTTGTATGATAAGGGATTAAGATCCCAAATATATAAGGAACTTGTATAACTTAACATTAAAAAATTCCAATTAAAAAATGGGCAGAAGCTTAAATAGACATTTCTCTAAAGAGGACATATAGATGACCAACCCACATGAAAAAATGCTCACCATCACTAAGCATCAGGGAAATGCAAATTAAAACAATGATAATCACCTCACACCTGTCAGAATGGCCATCATCAATAAATCAACAGATAACAACAAGTGCTGGTGAGGATATGGAAAGAAGGGAACCCTCATGCACTATTGGTGGGATTGTAAATTAGTGCAGTCACTATGGAGAACAGTATGGAGATTCCTTAAAATAGTAAAAATAGAGCTGCCATACAATCTAGCAATTCCACTTCTGGATATTTATCCAAAGAAAACAAAACCACTAATTCAAAACATTTATATGCACCCCACTGTTCATGGCAGCATTACGAGTAATAGCCAAGTTATGGAAGCAACCTAGATGTCTATCGATAAATTAATGGCTAAAGGAACATATATATATATATATATATATATATATATATATATATATAAATGGAATATTATTCGCAATAAAAAAAGAATGAAATCTTGTCATTTGCAACAACATAGATGGACCTAGAGGGTGTTATGTCTGAAATAAGTCAGACAGAGAAAGATAAGTACTGCGTGATTTCATTTATATGTGGAATCTAAAAAACAAACAAACATACAAACAAACAAATAAACCAGAAACAACCCATTATAGAGAGAACAAGCTGATGCTTGCCAAAGGAAAGGGGGTAGGAGGATGGGAATACTTTTATTTAATTAAAAATAAAAAAGACTTGAATACAGTCCAATGCTTTGGGAAACCAACTCTTGAGGAGAATATATAAATAAGTAAATAATAAATATTCAAATAGTTATTGAATGATTAACTATATAATGACACATCTGCACAGTGGAATATTACTCAGCTGTTTAAAAAAGTAATTTGAAGAACATGGGGGAAAAGTTTGCATTGTAATGCATAAAGAAAGCTGGATAATATATGATCCTAATTTTTCATATACATGTATATGCACAGATATATATTTATTTATACATACACACACCTATACATACATATATGTACACCCTTTTTTATACAGAGGAGGGAAGGAAACCCTCACATTCACATACATAAACATTTTTTTAAAAAATTCTTAATGCTGGAACAGAACCACTCTATATGGTAAGTTTATAGGTAATTTTAATTTCCCTCTTTGTATTTTCCTTCTAGCATTTTCCTCAATCAGTATGTTTAACTTTCAGCAGACAATGTTATTTTTAAAGCAACAATCCAGTAAGATCCTGGGGCCTAGTCCACTACTCATCTTTCTGACTTTCTTGCACTTTTGCCCCAGGTCCCTGCATCTTCTTCCTTGAAACTGGTTCTTCCCTCAGTTGCAGGTAATCCTCCTCTCCCCTGCAGACCAGTCCTCTTTGGATCCCTCTCATGGGCTCCTCCCAGTCCCTTGGTGGGGGCGTATTCCAGGCTTCTCTCCTGAGCTCTCTTCCTGCTCACCCATTGCCCTGGCTTCAGCTCTCCCCTCTCTCTAGTGCCTCCACACATCACGCCCTCTCCTCTGAGCCCATGTGGCCTGAGCCTTTAGGGCCCTCATGCCATGAAGAGGAAGTGTAGACAGGGTAGGTAATGAACTTATGGATTTTAAAGACCAGTCAAGGGCATCAGAGCCTCACAGGCCAAACAGACCTGCTGGGTGAGCTTGCTGACTCAGCCGTTGTGGCACTGGAACCTGACCTCTCTGTTGCTTGCTGACCAGCAATGTGTACAGGTGGCATTCCCGACTCTCACGCCCTCCAGGACCCTTCCTCTGTCCCTGACCCCCATCCCAAATATGAGTGACTTTCACTTTCCATTTTTTCATTTACACATTGACGCCGTCATTTTATTAATTTTACAATTAGAAAAGGCGGGGAAGGGAGTTAACATTCTATTGTAATAGTTTATTAGCTTTTAGAAGGTATTGGTTTGCCACCAACAACACTGGTCTGCCATTCCAAAGGAATTCTTTATCAAGGAGTTGTGTGATATAAAATATAATGTGTATCTATTTCTGAAGGAATTAGAAATTTAACTGAGGATTTCTCGTGCATCTTGAAACTGAAAATAAGGGACGTCACGACCTCAATATTTTTTACTACCTCTCCGTCTCCACCTTATTCTCCTCTAGTCCATCAAACAGCAGAAGCCAGGAAGTTTGTCTAAAACAGAAGTGCTCACCCTTTAGATTCACATTTATCAGCATTTAAACCTAATTTTAAATTAGCCTCAACCACCCTTAATGTTTGGTATTCCCCATCAGCCAGGATTTCCTCTATCTTTACTTTCTTGGTTTGTATTATGAAAAATCGTTTTTTATATTGACTACACACTTTTACCCTTTCAGAAAAGTTCCTCCTTTGTTAAGAAAAAAAAAAAATTACTTTCTTAATTCTCAAGTGGAAAGCAAGCAGCCATATCTCTCTATTAATTGCAAGTGAGTGAATATGACCATCGTGATTTTTAAGGAGAGATCAGAGACTATCAAAGGCAGAATGATCGAATAGCAGGATTCTTGGAGAAGGCAGGCATTTATGTGAGGATGGTGGGCGGCAGGTCCTGAGACCAACAAGCGTGGAAAGTACCTAGGTGTTTTCTCCAGAGAACTGTCACTAAACACTCCCACTCCTGGCCTCCTCTTCACCCCAGGAGAGAGGTCAAAGATGGGCCAAGGCTCGTGGATGGGGTGAAGAAGTCTGGTTTCAGCCATTGTATTTTTGAGGGTTTGTTTGTTTGTTTTTTGTTAAAAATATAAACATCTCCTCATAAAAATAGCTTTGCCAGGTTGTCATCACCCAGTGAGAATGGCTGAGATCTGAACAAAGTCTGAAGAGGGGTGAAGGTTGGTGGTGATTAGGGGCCAAGACTGTCCTACAGGCAGGATGGAGGCTGGACGAGGGATAGGGGCAGCTAGTCAGGTTGTCAGGGAATTGAGTTATGTGGCAGGGAAGCCAGAGGAGCAGGGGGTCACAGGACAGGCCCGTTCTCTTGAGTGATGTGGCCTGTAGTAAGTCTACCATTCATGGCTGCTAACTTTCTTGGGACTCTCAACCGGGAGAGCAGCCTTGCCTACCATTAAGAAGCCAAAATTTTGAGAAACGCTGTCTCCCCAGCAGGGGCCTACTGACTTCTTACCCCCACCCCAGAAGCAAGTCTTCTTGCTGACTTTTCTGCCCTTCCACCCTGTCTCCCAGGCCCTAGATCCCTGCCTCATCCTTGATGCTTCCCTTTTTTGCAGCCCCCTCAGACGTAGAAGCTTCTCTCCATTTCTTCTACCTTGGGCCCCCGACCTGCCCCACAAGCCCTCCTGGGCAACAGAGAGACTAATGCAAATATTAAAATAGAACCAAATTGGAAGGTGGAAGGAGAAATCAATGGAGAAGAGGGTTAAATTCTCGCCTTTCATAATAGGAACTTAAAAGCAAATAAAATCAGGAACTAACAGTATAAGCATAGTTTAAAGTTTAAAAATTTTGCCTCTAAACAGCCGGCATCAGAACTGGGCTGGAGGGTACTGCGCTTTGTTACAAGCCTTATAGAATGACTTGACTTTTAAAATAATTTCCTTGTATTGCTTTGAAATCGATTTTTTAAATAACAAGACCAAAAAGAAAAGTGTCTGGTCAGCCCAGGGAGTGCCAAGCGGTGAGAGTGCCGGGGCGGGGAAGAGGCGGGGGCGGGGGCGGGGGCGGGAGGGGGTGGTGACCTCGGGCCTCCAGGCTGAGGTAGCAGACTTCCATGTCCTGGGGTCACGCTCGCTCTGGCTATCATTGCTGCTCTTGCCTTGAACGTGAATGCATTTCAGTAAAATGTCAATACTGATAGCCATTCATTCATAAAATGAACATTCTCGAGTTTCAATCCCTGGAGTTGGTGGGATGACTACATCATGATTCCTGCCCTCAAGAAGTTCACAGGCTGGTGAAATTAAGTCACTCCTCCAGCTAATGGATGACTGCTCTACACAGTGATGAGATCATAGTAGAGGAAAAGGTGACTGCAGAAATGCTCAGAGGTCAGAAATCCTTTGATGGAACCCTGGAGGTTGAATAGGAATTGAGGGAGATGGGGGTGAGGGAGGAGCAAATGTCCTAGCACAGGGGAATGGAATATGCAAAGTCACAGAAGGAACTTGTGCATGACAGAGCTGGGTACAGGTGACACCTGGGCGTGGCCCGGAGCCCGGAGCTCAGAGTTTGTAGAGGATGAAGCTAGAGAGATGAGCAGAAGAGCTCAGTGACCTGGCATGCCGTGATAAAGAACCTGGACTTTGTCTTTATGGTTATGAGAAACCAGCTCTTAAGAGAGTAGTAGCATCATCAAAGCCAACTCTCATCCCAGAGTGGAAAACAGAATGGAAGCTGGAGAGAAGAAATGAATGAGGAGGTAGACCATTGTTTGGGTGAGAAATGATGAGGGTCGGTTCTAAGGTGGTGTCAGTGAGGCAGAGAAAGGCAGATGCATTTGCGTTTATTACGGAAGCTCAATCAACAGTCTGAGGCCCCCATTAGATGTGGGAGGTGAGCGAGAGAAAGAAGGCAAGGATGGCCCCCAGGTTCTTGTCTGGATGCTGGGCAGACAGCAGAGCCATTTATAATACCAGGAGGAGGGCTGCTGTGCATCGGAGAAAGGATAGTGACATTTTGAACATGTGGAGGGCGATGGGTCTGGGGGAATCTAGGTAGAGGTCTGGTAAGCAGTAATATATGTGGGTGGGCCTCAGGAAAGACTACTGGGACATATCAGGAAGAGATCAGCGCCTGGACAAAGGGTGACATCTGACTCTTGGGGAGAGTGTATAGCAAGAGAGAAGAGGGCCCTGAGCAAACTCAGGGAACACCCAGACTTCAGGCACGGACAAAGGAAGAAGAGCCCTGGAGAGGCTGAGAAGGACCAAGGGGTGGGTGGTCAGGAAAGCAGAGACCAGGTCAGGTAAGCTGAGGACTGAGGTGTGTGACTCAGGGTGCCATTGGCATTTCCTGTTCCTGGAAATTACAGAATAGGTAACATTTCTGGCCCCACCCATTAATAGCCTGCAGAACCCTCTCCTTACATGCCCTGACAACAAAAATGTCTTTCCATGTTTCCAGATACTCCTCGGGGACAATTAGTAGGCCACTGGGTGACCTAGGTGAGAGCAGTTGCCATTGAGTTTAGGGTGAAATCAGGGAAGGAGAAGACTACTCCCCCCTTGTCCCAATGTGGTCATCCCTCCTCAGGCCTCTTCCTGAGCTCTGGGGCTCCCTCCACCGCCCCACAACCCCATGTTCTCCCCTATGACGTCACCTCCCGGACTGCCCAATTACTATTGGTTTTTTGAGATTTAAAGTTATTATTGAGCTCCTCCTCTGTCGGCAGTCCAGATTCCCCCTCTCCTGGAACTTACAGTGAACAAACAAGTGAAGCCAGGTGGGAGGCCCCTGACTAGGCCATATGGGGAGTTTGTTCCGCACAGAAGGAGGGTTCGAGGAAGGTGGGGAAGGAGTGTAGGGGGGGCTCTTGGATCTGAGGAGAAGACGCACAGAAAAAAAATGGGTGAGACTGGGGAAACGACTAGCCATTTTCTCTTTGGGGCAGAGAGGTGGGATAACACTATGTGAGGCCTGGTGGGAAGAACTGGCCTTGGGGTTTTGGACATGAATTCCATACGCAGCTGCGTCAGTATGGGGCAGCCTGCTGGGGCTGGCAGTCTGTGGCTTGGTCTGTGGGCTCTGAGGCCAGCACAAGGAGAGGCCTTGGGGAGAGCCTGCTGGCTGCCTGCTGTGTGGCGAGCGCAGGCTGGGATCTGATGGAAGAGTCAGGCGCCCCAGGATGTCAGGGGAGGGACACGCGTTTTGGAGGAAAGCCACAGAAAAGGAAAGCTGGAGGCTTCAAGGTCAGCGCCCAGGTTTTTCAGAGGGAGCAAAAAACAGGAGCCATTCCACTGCTAAAGCATGACAGTAGCAGAGCTGGGAGAGAGCTTGGTGGTGGTGGATGGCAGGGAATCAGTGTGAAAGAGAGAAAACTGATCATCTGTTGGCTCAGATCTCGTATGCCCAGTGTTTTTGTTTTTGTTTTTGTTTTAATGAATTTAAAACTCAAAAATTCTGAAGAAGTTACTGTTACATTGAGAATATAAAACAAATTAGCAGAATCATCTAGTCCAGTTCCCTCATTTAACAGACCGAGAAACCAGGAAGGTGAATGCTTAGGCCCATGGCTCTTGACGAGTGCACTGCCCTGCGGAACTGCAGGGGCAGGCCTGGGGCCGGGCTTTGTCCTCCATGCCCTGCTGCCAGCCCAGAGGCTAGAGCCAGGACCAGGGATCGGCTCTGGTTTTCCCTGCATTTGGGGAGCAACTCCATGGCCACAGCCCTGACATCCTGACTCCATGGGACAGCCACTGTCAGCATCTTGGAGTGACCACACCTGGCGACTTGATTTGAAAGTTTTTGGTGGCACTGTCTTATCTTACCATGAAATTTAAGTAATTTTCTTTGGAGACATTTACTATCTTTGAGACAAAGATATACTTTGGAGAAAGTATAATTTAGAAAGGAAGCCTCGGAAAAAGACACATTTATGAGTAACTTCCAGGAAGGCAGTTTGCCACAGCCATTTTGGCTCTTCCTCTTGAGTGATGTGAATGGGACTCCCCCAGCTCACAGCGGTTCCATCACAGAATGGTCCCAGCGGAACTTGCAGGCGTCCACCTCCCATCCGCAAACTATACTCCCCAACACCGTCATCCTGCTGGGCCGGATATCGACCGCGGCACCAGTAGATGTCCAAAATATGGCTCGATTCATGTTTCATATCTCAAGTCCATGAAAACAATTACGACAGAATATACGTAAGCGGTATTAGAAGTGATATATTACGTGTCCCTTTCCTGCTGTTCCACTTTCAAATTGACTGAAATCCAAAAATGTCGTTGTACAAAATTCATATTTCACTGAAAAAAATTAAGTAGAACATTGAGCAAGGCATGGTGCTGTCTGCCAAATCATCTCCCATCCAGAAGTACCTTCTGGTTTCTTCTCCTTTGTGTGTTCCAACATCTCTAGTACAGCTAAATGTTTATTTTATTTATTTATTTTTTAAGAGCTGACTAAGCTGAAGGTTAATGCATTACTGTGTTTATCTAATTCTAGCACCTTCAAAGAGCCTCAGTTCTTAAGGCTTAAATACCCACTGTCTCAGGCCACATTTCTTTTAGTTTCCAGTATGGACTGGAGTTTGTTCCATTTTATTGCCTTTTTATTTTTATTTTTCAACATTTTAGGTTTTATATCTGCACTCCAAAAATTGAAGAATTCCAAAGACTGACATTTTTATTGCAAGGGTCCATTAACTAATTTCGAATATTACTCAGTTGGCATCCTCCCACAGCTGAATGCAGCCTCTTACCAGTGTCCTTGTTAGCAGTCTGGTGGCCTGAGCCTGGGTTTTTGAGCACTCGTTGTGGTGAACAGTTTGGGAGCTGCGAGCAGACAGAGAGGATCACCCAGGGCGACAGACATGGCCTGTGCTATTCTGATTCCCAACAGCTCCTGAGTATTAAAATAGCTGGTGAGTGTGAAGAGACGTGAATGGGGATGCTCCGGGGATGGCAGGAGGGATGGCGACTGCTGGCGTGGAGAAAGGGTTCCTGCTGGTACTGAACACTAAAGGCGTGGTGGACGATGCATCTGGCACCCCAGGTGATGCTGCCACTTGTAGGAGCGCAGACAGGCAGAGCCGGACTGAGCCGGGCAGGCGGCTCCGTACGAAACATATAAACCTTGGTCTTAGAGATGATTTTATGAATTTGATCTCAAAGGCAAGGGAAGTAAAAGCAAAAATAAATGAATAGGACTATATCAAACTAAAAACTGATGCACAGCAAAAGAAACCAACAGCAAAACAAAGTGGCATCCAACTGAATGAGAGAAGATATTTGCAAACGATACCTCCAATTAGGGGGCTAATATCCAAAATATATAAAGAACTCATACAACACAACAACAAAACAACAATCAATTTAATAAATGGACATAAAGATACTTCTTCCAAGACACACAAATGGCCAACAGGTATATGAAAAGATGTTCAACATTACTAGCTATTAGGGAAATGCAAATCAAAACCACACATGGTTTTGTATGATACCTGGAAGTAAATCTAATGAAAGATATGCAAAAATTGTATGGAGATAACTGTAAAGCATTTAAGGACACAGAAGAAGATCTGATTAAATAGAGAGATATATCATGTTAATGGATAGGAAGCTTAGTATAAAGATACCAGTTGACTTCGATTAATACAGGGTGTTCATGGCATTTGATTACATAATCTTAAATTTTATATGGAAGAGTAAAAACAAGAATAAACAATTTCTAAGAAAAATAAAATGAGTAGGGGACACTTCCATGTGGCCTATCAAGACTTATTGTGAGTTACAATAATTGTTGTAATAATTAAGACAGTTTGGTATTGGTATTGAAATAGACAAATTGATCAATGGAAAAGAGTAAAAAACTCAGACACATGCAATATGAAAACTTGATAAGAAAAGGGTGGCTTAACAAATCAGTAGCAGAAAGATGAACTATTCAATAAATTGAATAAATCGTGAGGGGATAAAGGCACCTCATACAATATGTACAAATAAATTCCAGGTGAATTAAATACCTAAATGTGAAATGAAAACCTTAAAACTTTTGAAAAATATATGAGACTCACTTATCAACCCATAGCAGGAAAGGATTTTTTAAAATGATACAAAAAAAAAAAGAAAAGAAAAAGAAAACACTAACCATAAGAAAAAGATTCACAAATTTGACTATGTTAAAAAATTTAATTTCTGTGCAACTAAAGACATCATATATAAAGTTAAAAAATAATGCTATAAACTGGGAGGAGATAATTACAACTCGTGATCAGCAAAGGATTAGAATTCATAATATATTAAAAGCTCCAACAAATCAGCCAGAGGAAAAAAAGACATACAATTGAATTGGGAGAAAAAATTGAGTAAATTATATGAATAAACAATTCACAGATAAAAGAACTGAATGTTCAACATATACAAAAATATTTTAAATCTCGCTAACCATCAGAGAAATGTATATGAAACAAGATACATTTTGTACCTATCAGATTGGCAAAAAATTTAAAAGTGAACTATCCGAAGTGCCGATGAGGAAGGGGAACCACAGGAACTCATACACTGCTGCTGGGAGTGAAAATTAGTGCAATCCTGCTGGAAAGCAATTGGCAGCCTCTGGTACAGGACCTGACAGTCACGTTCTAAGTGTAGAACCCAGAAGACTGTCGTGTATGTGCATTAAGAGACACGTCTGTGGACTTTTCTGCTTGCAGAAAGTGGAAAGAACTTAAACGTCCACCAAACGAAAACATGGAGATATCGTATATTTATAGAAGCAACTAAATGACTAAGTTAGATACATCTTGAAAGCATGATGGTGAATGAAGAGTGGCAGAAGAATCTGTGTAGTATGACACCTTTTTCTGAAATTTAAAAACACACTGAGCAATAGAATGTCTATGTATGCATATTCATGAGGCAAAAGTATAAAAACATGGATAAGACAAAGAAACAAACATCAACTTCTAAGTGCACTTAGATCTGGGGACATAGAGAGAGAGGGAGCTGAAAACGAAGAGGGCTTTACTTCATTCTGTCTCCCAGGACAAAATCTTAACATTTGTTCCATCTGGGTGGTGGCCAAGCAAGCAGAGTTTGTTATCTCCCGTGTTGTCTATATATTCGAAATGCGTCATGGTTTTTAAAAAATTAATTTTTCTGAGGAAAAAAAAACAAAGCCCTGCTCAATCTCCATCTTAAAGTGGGCCATAATTCAAAAAACATTTAAACTAATTGATGTTTATCACCTCCTGAATAGCAGTTTAGCCTGGCTGGCTGAAGCGCAGGACCCTGGGGCAGCCTGCCTGGGTCTGAATCCAGCTCTGCCACTTCGAAATGGTAGCTTTAAACGAGCTACTTAATCTCTCTCTGCTGTGGTTTCCTTGGATGCAAATGCTGCTGCTGTTGATGATGATGGTGATGGTGGTGGTGGCGGTGATGGTGATGCTATTAGTGCCTACTCATCGAATTGCCTCAAGGATATGATGAATTACTGTTCATAACGCACTACATAAGTGGACTCTTATTATTATGCCTGAATATGACCTACCATTCAAAGAGACGCTAGTTATTTGTTAGATGCAAGAAAGTGGGGAAGGGGATAAATAAGCTTTGAAGAAATCACATTGAGTGGATGTTGTTTTTAGTGTTGCTCTTCTACTGCAGTGACAAAAATATCTCTCAGATCTCTAAAATTAACCTGTTGAGTTGGAGATGATTCACCCCCAGCGACTTCACAGTTAGCTCTGGTAAGTAAAATTATCACTCATTCACTTTTCAGAGCTGGCTGTAAAACCAAGATAAAAAAACAAAATCAATATGTAACTGATGAAATATATAGAATTCCCTCTAAAAATGAAAGCTACATGTATATTCAAGTTTTAATGAATATGTGATATTGTTCTATTACATAAGACTGGCTTTTTTTTTTTGGTATATAAAAAACAAAAGATGAAATGTTGTTAGATGGGGATTTAAATTGAGGCCTAGTTAATGTCTCAAATAAGTGAGAAATCACAGTCACTAGGGAGCCAAGGACAATTACAGGAAGGCAAAGATTGCAGGCTTTGTCTGCCGTGGATTTGAACTGCAGCTCTGCTACTTACTAGGCTTGTTTGTAGCTTTGAGTGCCTCAGTTTCCTCATCTAGGAAAAAGGACTCACAGTCCCTCTCTTGCAGAACACTGTGAGGATCAAATACCTGGTATATGCAACCTCAGGTACATAATCCGTGCTCAGTAGTTAATTTTATCTCTGACATGATTATCATTAATCGAGTTACAGTTTCCTCATTGCTAATGGACGGGGTGGATTGGGGGAAACGAAGACACGATGAGAGAGAACCCGGAAGGTCTTAGAGTTGACACTGCCAATGCTTCTTCACGTCACATGAAACAATAAGTTACTTCAAGGCCCGGGAATTTTTTTGTGAAATGAAAAAAACTTGGTCTTCATCTTGAAAATGGTCAAATGCTGCTTTTAGAGCATAATTTTTCAGTGCAAGGCCTTGCAACAGTCTGCGTCTGCTTTCCTATAAGAAGCACCCTGTTTGACTACCACTGCTGTCGCATGTCCTTGCTCAGCACCCTGAAACATTCACTACAGCTAGGAAATTTCATCGTGCCTGGTGTCACCCAAACCCTTGAACCCACATTCCTGACTGCTAGATGAATGAATCTCTAGGACTGAGCAGCCACCAAGGGCAAAGCCAAAACTCGGTGCCCGCTCCCAGGCCTGTGCCAAAGGCAGGATTTCAGGGGCACCCAAACCCAAGCTGGAGGCAGGGCGATTGGCCACATGGCAAAGGGAGTGAAGACTGGCTAGCATGACACCCCTGCCTCTGCATTTGGTTGTCCCTGGAAACTCGGTCCTTCTTCCATCCTCCACTCTAGTCCTCCTATACCCAAGCCTGCCTCCCACTTCTTACCCTCATTTTAAAATGATCCATTCTCTTGGTGGGGGAGGAGGGGCAACCGGTTTGGTGCTGAACCACACAGGGGAGAGAGAATGCCTAGGAAGGATACAGTGTGGCTCTGACTGCAGTGAGACAGCAAGCTGTGAATAGAGACTGCACTTTCACTAGCAAAACACATATTTGCATTTTAAAGGAAGAACATGTTTATCCCTCAGGATCCCTAATTGGCTAATTATTTAGGGAAAACGGGTCTTTCACCCTGTCTTGCTTGATGGAAAGAGAAAGGTTTTGGATGGGCAAATGGGAAGCTCAGGTAGGACAGGCTGAGTTGGAGGTGCCTACTGCACAGGCTCGTGTGTCCCAGATGTGCACTCCTCACAACCGCCCCCCGCCCAGGACCCTTTGAACTCAACATGCTCAGCACTGAAGCCATCTTCCCCCCATGCTTCCAGAAGCCTGTTTAATTGGTGGTGCCTTAATGTCCTCAGCCCACCCATCTCCCAAGCCAGGAGAAGCACTCAGCATCATCCTTGACTCATCCCTCTCCCTCAACAGTCATCCATGCTGTTACTTAATTGCCCCTCCCCATCACTCACAGGACAAGCCTGGATCAAAATCACAACGCATTTAACTGTCTTGCTAATTGCCGTGGCTTTCTACTGCCTTGGGGACTGTCTCAAGGCAAGTGAAAGTGTTTGAAATCCATACTTCATATCATCTTATTAGAATTTTTGAAATTTTTATGGCCCATTTCTTGTCAGATCTGAGCTGATCACCACTTTTACCTTATAGTTGGGCTTCGGAAAAGCTCTTACAGTGAAGAGGATAAACATCAGCTCTGTCATTTTCTTGCTGCTCACTTGCGCTGGCATGATTAGTATTTTGTCTTCAGTCCTCAGTTGTTTCTTAGAGGAATCTTTTGAAATGATGGGTCCATTTTGTGAGGGTTAGTTTAGTTAGAACTAAAGAGAATAATCACTGAGTCTGTTTAACCAAGCACACATAAACATAAGCTGAAATAAACCAAAACTGCTGAAAGAAAACAAACAAGTGAGGGTTACACTAATGTAACCCTCATGGATTAGTAAAATCCATTTCCTAACCTTCCCCCACCCCACCCCAGGTAGGGTTCTTTCCCCTCTTCCCTTAGAATGCCATAGACCACTGGGTCCCAGGGTCAGCCTGTATGGTAAATATTAGCAAAGCTTAATTTTTGTTAGAAAACAGGGACACAGAAATAGAGGTTCTAATATTTTCATTTTGTACACCCCCCAGTGTTACCTGGTGGAGGCTGCTGCCCTCTAGGTCATGGTGACCCCACCCATAGGACCCATAAGCTGCTTGCTTCTTATTACAAGTGGTGGAAATTTGAGGGCCTCAGGTCTTCCCAGCAGCAAGGGGGAACCCAGGGGATATGTCCTCAAGGCAGATGGCTCTCTTGGAAGGTGGAAGGGCTAGACCTAAGAAGGCCTTAGAAATGTGCTGGATTAAACCCTCAGTCAGTAAAATCCATTTCCTAACCTTCCCAGCCCATCTAAATTTTACTGTAATGCCTTTTAAAGTATCCCAAAATACCTTTCTTAAGCTCGAAAGTGCATCTCATTCAAGTATGAAAGGGATTAGATCAATAAAAGGCATTTTTTCATGAGCTTCTTAGCTTTGATCATTTCTCCTTGGAGGTGGGGAGGATTAGTATTTTGACATGACCTTAACTCAAAGATCCCACCATCCATTGATGATTTCATGTCATTGTACCTCTCTCGGTGCTATGTTTTTTCTGTAATGTTCCAGGGGTATACAAACAACAGTTTTATACAAGAAAAGGGAAATGTTTTGTCCCCACAGCTACATAGGGATCACCAAGAACTAAAGCAGAGGCAATGTCTTCTCTAGAAGGGTGTTTTATCATTGTCAAGGATATCCGATCCTGCAGACTACCTTACACCCACAGCCAACCTCCCCCCACCCCCACTCCTTCACCATTCACCCAGAGGACAGGCAGGGAAGCGGGAAGGGAGGGGAAAAAGGCGTCGATCTCCCCACTGGCTCCTGGACCCTTATCGGTATTGAAAGACGGAGCATAAGGGACACAACGGCTTCAGTCAGCTTCTCTGGGTGCATGTGCATCCTCAGAAGGATGAGTACTCATTGTGAAGCTGAAATTCAAAGTAGTTTGTGAGGCTGCTCCATCTCAAGGAGGTACGCTTTAACTTCCAAGAATTAAGTATAAGTGATTGAATACCAGAAACTTGGACTACAACATATCACCTTCTTCCCAGGGTCTTCCTCTTTCTCATACCCTGTGGACTCCCCTCCCACCCTTTTTATATTCCTGTTATCCTGCTTGGATGGATAATGCTTATTAAATGCCACAGTTTGGTTGTCTCTGGGTACCGTCTCGACTCCTGACTTCTACTACATACTTTTAGATAACTCTCTTCCTTGCCATCATCTTAAGCTATTTAACGGGAATAATTTTGTGTGAGTGCTGGCTATTACAGCTAATTTCCAATTTTATAATTTTGACACAGCTATCTGTACTCATATACAAGTTTTCCACACCTTAACCAGGAGTAGAAAAGTTACATAGTCCTGTGAGTAAGGAGAGAAGAATCGAGTCTGTCCCCCAGCCCCTCTTATTATGATGTACCCTGGGTTGATGATGCTCAGAGCTCTTCTCTGTAGCTGACAGCCCACAGCCCATTATCTTTTGTAAGTTATCATTTACTTTGTTTTTCCCTGAATATATTACCTTGTTCTTACTATGCTGAAGCTCATCTACCTCTTTTCTGCCCACTCACCCAGCTTGGTAAGATCTTCCTGCTATTTATCACCACTGGTTTGGCATTTCACCATCTGGGAGCTCTAGAAACGTGAACACATCACTTGTACTACCGCTGAACATAATTTATAGTAACATCAGCTGAGACTGGCCCCAGCACTTTTTCATGCAGTGAAGGGCCCACTTAAATTATCTTTTGCTTCCTCTCACCAAACTAGTTCACTACCATTGTCACACCATTCTCCCAACACAGTTCTGGTACTATTCATTTTCTTGAAAATGTTTCTAAGGATGCTTATTCTCAGAGCCCAGACTTCATAACTATTATACTTGAGCTCTTGTGTCCATCTTGGTTTAAGGAAGCTCTTGTTTTTTACTATGACAATGAATTTTGCAGCTTCATCCATCTCGTCCTGTGCTAGTCAGGTGAGATATACAACAGCTGCATAATCATGTTTTTAATCCATTCTCAGAGACTCTGAGGTACTATAAACAATCCATTACTTTTCATGGTGGAGGAATGGGAACTTTTGTTCCTAACACGGTGAAGAGAATCATCCCTGGCTAAAAGAGCGTTCTTATGTCTTGTATACAGGTATAAGACGATGGTTTTTGCCAAAACCTATTCTAGATCTCATGGTGTTGCCACAAAACAAACATGTACCCACTGATTGGGCCTGTTTCCCCAGATACCCCAAGTGCATTTCTGACCTTGGCTCCCAAAGCTCACACTCTTCCCCTCAGCCTGCAGTATTCTTCCCTGGTGTTGGTCACCAACCTGGTCCCTCTGCAGAAGGCTTAGAAGGATGGATGGAAGGAAACGAGCCCAAGATTTTCATGTGCAATGTGTCTTCTGAATAGGACTGCTCCACCCAGCTCTCCTTCTGTGCAAACTGTCCCTTAAATCATGCATGTATCTTGGAAACGTTAATGTCTCCCCGCCCCTCCCCTACAGATCCCTGGGCATTGTAGAAGTTGACCAGAGTGGTGTCTTGATGTTATTTCTCTCAGTCATTTCCCTGCTCTGTGCATACCACAGGATGTTGTAGGGATATACATATTTGTGTATAAATATATATACATGTGTGTGTATGTGTGTGTGTATGTATGTATGTGTGTGTGTGTGTGTATATATATATATATATATATATATATTTTTTTTTTTTTTTTTGCTAAGATCCAGTAAATTTGAGAAGTGGTAGGCTAAGGAAAATGACACCGATACCTTTACTGCAAGATTTCTCAAGGCCTTTAATAAGCTACCTGGAATGGTGAGTCATGAAAAGCCAGTCACAATATTTAGTCATCTATAAACTCATTTAAGATGCTTCTTTCCAGGAGCATCTAATAGAACTAGTATTCTCTAGGAGACACATTGAGACATGTCGTGATCAGTGGGTCCTACATTCAGCATGTCAGAATCACTTCAGGAGCTTGTGATTACTGGCCTTGCTCCTAAAGATTTTAATCCCAACAGTCTAAGGTAGAGTGTGGGAATCTGCTTGTTTGTTGTTTTTTTTTCTTAAAAAAGCTTTCCTTATGACTTCGATGATGACTCGATCTCTAAGGCTTCAGAGATGCTATCCCCTATGACCCTCCTGAGCCCTCACCAAAGAACTTGTACCCAAGCTCCTTTGTAGGTAAATAACATATTTATGCAAGAGAGATGCTGAAAACTTATGAGGGAAACCACCCCAGGCCTTTGTGATCTGGGGAAAATTACTAGCCCGTTTCCATGCCGTTAGACACCACTTCCCAGCATTGTAGCCATCCCCATCTATCCACCTTCAAGTCAACCTTCCCCCACAGGGCTTCAAGCCCACAGAGCTTCCCCCAGCTGTTCTCACTCATGCCAATTTGGCTATTTCACACCTATCTGTATTTTGTTTCGTTTGTCTATATCTTGAATCCCTGCAGGACCATATTCAGGGTAGGACCCAATTAAACACATGTGGGGGGTATCCCCCATAGCACTTCATACAGAGTTGAACAAACAGTAAATGCTCAATAACTGAAGAGAAACGAAGGGACAAAAGGGACTTTGGCCCAAAGATGGCACACTACGAGCATTTTTAAATGGACAGTAATGGGTGTTTATCATTGTGGTATGTGGTATCAAATAAAATGATAATTTAAAAGGTTAATTTTAAAATATCAACCTTTACAATATCTAGAAATCATACCTATTTAGAAATTAAAACTAATTAACCATAAGGTAAAAATACTTGCTGTCCATTTAAAAAATATTCAAGGAGGGTCATAGTTTTTCAAAATTCTTATGGGGCTATGTGAGCATAAGTTGTGACAGCCACTACTGTAGAGAAAAATGTTGGGTTAAAAGCTGTTGGCTAAAAGGGCAGGGTTTGGAATTAGGCTGGCAGGGAACCCTTGGTAAAACTGCCAGCCTCACCCGTCTCTTAGGGTTAAAACCATCAGGTGCCTGGCACAGAGCCAGCACTCCCTTCGTTCGATCAATAGCCGCCATGTCCCTGCTCCCACAGAGCTTACGTTCCAGTGGATAAATATTTAGTTAATTCGTCGCTGTGTTGGAAATGCATGTTTGCTGCCTTTCTAGAAAGCCTCTTAAAATATCTTATTCTCAGGCAATTTTTAGAAACTGTTTCTACAAAGAAATGGCTCAATTTTGATATTCCAGAATGGATCTACCTAGATTCCACTGTTCCTGTCAGAGTAATCATCTGAGGAGGAATATACTTATTTCGATGAAAGGGCTATTACTCAAAACTCTTTAAGCTTTCCTGTGGAATTGTCTTCGAAGCACAGCACAATCTTTTGCAAAGCCTTCATGCTTGTAAATATTTGTCTTTGAAGGACAAATTTGATGATTTTGGAACAAAGGTCATTCACACAAAGGTCTGATGACCGTGGTGGATGATCGGACTGGGCAGGAATAGTATTTGTCTCAAACTTGGGAAGAGCATAAATCAGGAAGTCGGACATTCTCATGGTAAAGAAGAGCCAAGAGACACCGTTTATTCCCTTCGCACTGAGGCTGAGAGAGAATCCTGGCCATATCACAATCACTTGTCCGTGCAGTTGCTGAAAGATACTATGGTCTTAAACTTTAGAGAGAGAGCTTCGTAGGGCTGTGGGAAGCCCATGGCACCTCCTACTTTAGTTCTGTTGATTCCACTGCAGTGACCCCACTCCAGGCCATGCCACTTGGGGTCTATAGCTGGAAAAGGGCTGAGAGCTGAAATAGCTGACCTGGAAGGACCCAGAGCTGAGAGAACAAAGCTGAGCCAGTCTGTGACAGGGCACGCGGGTGGAGGAAGCGCCAGCGCCTGTGTCTGAATTGTGTTTGAGTATTTATTGAGTCTGTGTCTGCGAGAGCTGAGTGTCCAGGGATTAATCACTGTCCACTGAGGGAATGAGCTCAGGGTGGGCAGAGGAAGTAGATTATGAGATGGGGAGGGGCCAGACAAGGATTGCAGAAGCTGACGTGTATGACTGGCTGGCTGTTCACTCTGCCTATCAAATCTGTCTCTTCTAAATGGTTATGGTGCACTGCACAAAAAGCTCTAGGGATCCTAGAGGGCCCTCAATTCCCAAAGAATAAATTTGTTTTGTCGTTTTTTGTTTTGTTTTGTTTTGTTTCATTTCTCAGTATAAATTTGCACTGTGTTTTACTACTTCTTCTCCTTCCGCAATATTTCTCTGGTATTTTCCTTAACACCATCCCATCCTGTGCCCAGAACTGAGCTGAGTGCTGTTGGGAGACACCATGTCTGTCCTCAGGCAACTTGAATCTCCTTGAGAAGATGATAATAATATGCATACAAACCGTCAAGTAAGGAAGGCCAGTGGGTTTCATTTCAAAGGTCAGCTCCAGCTAATTGGTGACCTCATGGAGTATTCATCAAATCTAAGACATATTGATTATAAGATGCCATTTCATCTACTCTTAAGAAAGAAAAAGGTGCTGCCAATTAAATTATGATTATTTTCTTATTACTTAGAATTTTTATTTTATATGTACTGAAATATTCATTTTGCCTTATTTAGACATAATGTTATTTTTTAAACATATATTACTGTTGTTCATTCATAAAATGGAAAATAACAGGGAATAAATTGGTTGTAGCTTTTTAAAACTTCTTCACACTCAGGGTACAACCATCTGAAGCACCTTTGACTTGGAGTTGCCGATGTCTTGTTTCCCACGCGTGCGAGTCTCTGTGCCAGGAGCCCTGGTGAGGCCACATTTCTTACAAGAGTGCTTTTGACTTTTCTCCCAAATCTCTGGCTTCAGTTGTGTAAATTGATGTGCACACAGTAATGACAACCACAGCAAAACTGCCACCTGGCAACAGTGACTCTAAGACACATCTCAACTTCTAAGATCTCAAACAGGAAAAAATACGTCTTAGACTCAATGAAGTATGGATTCTGAGACTCAGTCAAATAAAGACGACCATGGTCAAACAACCCTGTCTGCCCCGGGAATGGGACTGGCATTGGTGCTACGTGCTTTTTATAAAGCAATAATTTCATCCTGTATAAGTCGCAAAACTGAATGGTTTCCAGTGCAACTGTTGTAGGGAGTTCTCTATGATCATGTAGAGCTGAGAAAGCTGTATGCATGAAGTAGGTCTGAAAAAGGTGAGATTTGGTCTGGGCAAGAGGAGTCCACTTCGAGAAAGGGAAGAACACAATTTAGAAGGTTCAAGAGAGTAAACGAGCATGTCATGTGGAAAGGACAATTGGACAACTAGGCATGGGTATGGTTTAGTTATGCGATAAAGGCATGAGTTTTTGCTCTAAGAATATAAGTTCAAATTAGTGTGTTTCACTTGTAGAAACATAATAAATGGTTCTCACGTTTCCATAACTTTTATTTCTTTCCTTACCATAGGTCCTGATGTTTTTAGTTCAAAGAGCCTTGCCCTTCAAGCCCAGAAGAAGATTCTGAGCAAAATAGCCAGCAAAACTGTGGCCAACATGTTGATTGATGACACCAGCAGTGAGATCTTTGATGAGCTCTACAAAGTCACCAAAGAGCACACCCACAACAAGAAGGAAGCCCACAAAATCATGAAGGACTTAATCAAGGTGGCAATCAAAATTGGGATCCTCTACCGGAACAACCAGTTCAACCAGGAGGAGGCTGTTATCGTGGAGAAGTTCAGGAAGAAGCTGAACCAAACCGCCATGACCATCGTCAGCTTCTATGAGGTAGAATACACCTTCGACAAGAACGTGCTCTCCAAGCTCCTACATGAGTGCAAGGACCTGGTACATGAACTGGTGCAGCGACACCTGACGCCCAGGACCCATGGGCGCATCAACCACGTCTTCAACCACTTTGCTGATGTGGAGTTCCTCTCCACCCTTTATAGCCTGGATGGAGACTGTAGGCCCAACCTCAAGAGGATTTGTGAAGGAATCAATAAATTGTTAGATGAGAAAGTCCTTTGAATGCCTTCCCTCCTCCTGGACTTTGCTGGCATTCAAGTTACAGCACCCGGTGTGATCTGGGTGAGAATTAAGAAAACAGGAAGAAACCCTTGTCCGACACCCACGTTCTGTCCTTTTCATCCCTCCGATGTTGATGTCAAGTTGAGCTCAGGTGTTTATCTCCTGAGCTCACTGATGAGGTCTCGTACTTAAAATCGCCTTTGTTTGCAAGCGCAAAGGGACATTTCATCTATTCTAAGCGGAAAGATTGCCCTGCTCATCAAGGTGAGCTCAGTTCATCTTGT
The DNA here is from genome assembly GCF_014176215.1 of Rousettus aegyptiacus. NCBI lineage: Eukaryota > Metazoa > Chordata > Mammalia > Chiroptera > Pteropodidae > Rousettus > Rousettus aegyptiacus. The sequence goes on along the minus strand of NW_023416306.1, from coordinate 122,071,920 downwards.
GGAGTGGAAGGAGCGCTGGACCAGGATTCAGAGGACAGGGGTTTGGTTCCCAGCTCCACCACTTATAATCTATCCTCTGGATCCCGGAACCAGGATGCCTGCCTGTCTGCCCCCCAGGGCTGCTGTGAGGATTCGATGAGATGATATATATTCACGCTTTTAAAAACTCTAATGTCGGGTCCTATTATTTTCTCTTCAAAGTGTGAGAGGGGGTCAGCCTGGACCTAGACTATTAAGCAGCAGAAACAGAAGACTTGTCTCTAATGGGCTGGGTTTGCAATGTCTCTAGATGTGCTGTTTCAAACAAATTATAAATGAATCTAAAGGTATGAAAAAAGTACAGCTGCAAACTGAAAAAAAAAAATGGTTTTCGAGAGCCGTGTTTTTCCGATCTTAGATATGCAGGTGTGCTGTCCTGCAGCGGCAGGTAGAGCGAGCTTCCCACGCATCACACAGAAGCCGGGGAGAACTGTGCTTCCCTTGGGGCACCAGCCTTCCCTCAGCGACGGGGCGCAACCTGTGAGGCACGAGGAGGGTTTACACCAGCGCCCAGGGCGGGAGTTGGACAGAATGACCCCTGTCTGTCTTTCTTGGCCTTTCATAGTCATTTCGTGCTGTTTTCTCTGGTTCATTAATAAATCGAAACTACCCTTCAAACAAGAGGTTTTGGAATTGTGATTCAAAATTAAAATTCCTTGCGAGTCAGGTACAGTGTGAAGAATAATGGGGTTGAAAGGAAGGAAAAAATGAAGAGTAAGAGCTCTGCACTTAGGCCCTAAGGGGAGGCAGTTCTGGGGAGAGCGAGGTGGGGCCTGTACCCCTGGTCGGTGGGGAGCTAGCTCACGGGCACGGTGACGCCTTCTCCGAATGTCTCGCAGCCTCGCTTTCACACTGGCTTCTGACATCTTTTCAGCAGAGTCTTAACAAGCATCAGGACAATATCTGCTGCTTTATAATGGTGTCTGGAGGGCACCACATTAAGAGACTTGCTCTTCCTGCATCGCCACCTGCCCCGCTAGGCTTCTCTTGTATCTGACGACAGTGTAAAAACATGACATTAGCTCAGCCCTGTGGTCGATCCCACCCCATGGTCTCTCTAGCAGAAGCATCAAGAGATGGTTTAGGGAGCGTGTGAAACAACATCTGCTGAACCTACAGTGGCCATTTGGCCTCAACTGGCCCCCATGTCGACATCAGTGCAAACTCTCCAGTTAAGTTCTCCCACCACCAGCACTCAAAACTAGTTCAAAGGCAGAATGTCCAGGGGAGATAGGGAATAGCTAAGTCAGCCTAGTGCCCCCTCATAGACCCACAGACTGAACGGTGATGCACATCTGGGCCGGGGAGGGCATTTGGTCATCTGGGAAGCCCTGGCGTTGGCTGCAGGCATAAGGCTCCCCTTCTCACCCACGTGGCAGGCAGCAAGCACCCCAGCAGTAGCTGAATTTTCCCATTCAAAGTCCTCAATGCCTGCCTTGGTATACTCATCTAATTAAGGATTGCTTTCTAGTTTGAGGGCTGGGGCTTTTTTCACTAAGTAAGGGCTTATCCAGAGAACTCAGATCCAAAAAGAACTGTGTTCTGTCCATCTGAGACATAACAGGGAAGAAGGCAGGATCCCCAGACAAAGAGGGTTGCAGGTTCTCCCCACTCCATTGGCCACAGCACACAGCAGTGGTGGCAGAGGGCTGAGCAGGGTCTGACAGCCCGTGAGTCTCTAAAAGAAGTGGCCCCACCTTGTTCTGGTCAGAGAAGGATCGGCACTTCCACCAGCAGATCTCAGCAAGTGAAACAGCAGAGTGTAGAATGAAGTATCTTCTGCCACTTTAGGTTTTCCCAGTGAGGTAGCCAAGGGCTCTACACTGCAAGGCCAGCTGGATGTGTCTCATGTTTATCAACAGTAGTCAGGGGAAACTACCCAGGTACAAGTAACCCACCATGCATCTATACATAGCCAAAACCAACCCTCTGTATTCATTTCAAACACACTGTTGGCATGTAAATTCAAATGATAATTGAGTCTCACCAACCAACTGAAAAGCTTACAAATTTCAAACACTTTACATAACACTCTAGACCAAAGAAAGAATCTCATTATTGGTCTATCCTGAAGACTCTAACCATGTCACCTAGTGGCCTTGAAAAGCTGTTTAAGCTGAAAAAAATGTGACAGAGGCCAGCAGATGCTTTCAAAATCAGGACTCTGTAGGTGTGGATCTGTGCTCAGAACTGTACAACATTTTCAGTAATGAGAACCCAAAAACAAGGTTAGCATATCTACATGTAAGGGGCGCCCAAAAGAATACTGAGTTCAAAACCAGCAACAGTACAAAATCACTCAATTGATCAAGCCCACACAAATCAGACAGCAATGCCTGGCTCAGCAAATTCAAGGCAGAGACAGGACTCATTCTTCAAGGATGGGGGTAGGGGGTAGAGGCAGGTGGCAGGAGCAGCTTGTCTGTCATTTGGAAACATCACGGAGTCTCCAACCACCCCTGAGTACTCTGCTCTGCCCCTATGGAGGACACCAGGGACTCATGCTGAAGTTCCCACCCCGTCCTTGGTTGTGTCCTCCTTCGTGTGTCTGAACCCTGCAGACACACGTCCCCTGCCGTCTGTGCCTGCCATGTGTCTGTATAACTCTTCCTCCCTGTGTTTGCATCTGTGAGTCTTGACACCCTCAGCAACTCCAGGTCTCTGCTCAGTGACAAATCAAAATGAAAAGAATTCTCCATCTGTGCGTCTCCTCCAAACTCGCATCTCCCCCATCTGTACATTTTTCAGAAGCAAATCAGTGCATTCACTGGCTGCTCCAATGAACTTGTATCCATTATATAAAAGAGAGAGAGAGAGAGAGAGAGAGAGAGAGAGAGAGAGAGAGAGAGAGAGAAAGGAAAGAAAGAAGGAAAGAAAGAGGAAGGAAGGAAGGAAGGAAGGAAGGAAGGAAGGAAGGAAGGAAGGAAGGAAGGAAGGAAGGAAGGAAGCTCAAAATCAGGACTGCCTGCCCTCTGCCCCAAGATCTTTGGGGCTTTTTTTTTTTTTTTTTAATTCCACATGGTCCCAGATGTCAATCAGAGAAAATTCTAGACCAGCCAGCTCTGGTTGAAAAGATACTGCACTAGGAGGAGTTGTCCAGTGATGGACTGGGATGTTGACAAGAGAGTCATGAATCAGATGGCGCTGAAGGAAAGTGTCACCAGGATCCTCCCAGCTCAGAACTACGTGGTCAGTGGGTTTCCCTAGTTTAGTCTGACTCTGCAATGGCGGCCACAGGCCCAACTCCTGCTTCTTCCTTAGAGGTAGGTCTTGCTTGTTAGAGGAAAAGCTCTTCTACAACCCTGTTCCTCACAATAGAAGGTAGGAATCCCTGATAGTTCCCGGGGTGGCAGGGGCAGTAGCTTGAAGAGAGAAGAGTCCATTAGTTCTAAAAGGAGTTCTAGATTTTTGTTTCATTCTCTCTTTAAAAAAATCAAAATCAACATCAGTGTCTTCATGTGAAGGTGACTGACTACCTTATAGCCAGGTGATGCCATCTGGCTTCAGGGTCTGAGTTTCTCTTTGCATTTATAATGTCACTCATGCTGATTGATCAACTCAAATGAAATAAAAGAATTTAACCTAATGTGTTTCTCTAACTAGTCCTGGGCATCCCCTAGGGTCTGCAAGCATAGCTGGGAGTCTGTGAGTTCTCAATTTTGAGAAATGTTGCTACAACATATGAAAGTATAAGCTTATAGAGAATGAACGTCACCCTTCCCTTGATGGTGACTCATCTGTGGCGTTTCAAAGGTTGAGGGGCGAACCTGTGTCCAGGAGACACAGAGGCTTACTGCAGAAAAAGGCAAGCTCCCACACGTTCTGCCTGCTCTTTGCAAACTCGCCAGGTACAGTTACCGTACATAAAAGAACTGACCAATCCATCCTGACAATCCTAATAATAAATCTCAAAGGTACAAGAGAGGCCACTGATGGACACGCTGGGCACTTGCCCCCAAGGAAAGGAATAGTGAAGAAAGCTTTCGGAGCCTCCTTGCAGAGAAGTCACCAGCACCTGCCTACACTGTCCCAGTTCCAGCTTCACCTGCTGTCCTGGGCATCAAGAGCGTGTATGGTTCCGGGATCCCAACAGCTTAATCTTTGGCTGACTTTACGAAGACGGCATGTGACACTCAGAATTTCTGCCAGTTGAAGAAGGAGGGGTCAGCGAGAGCAAGCAGTCTCTCACACCCCACCCCCAGCAGCACTCCAGTGCCACATTAATCTGCCCCTTCCCTTCTGTGTTCTTTTTCGCTGAGCTGGGGCAGGTCTCTACAGAGGAGGTGTCTTGGCTGCCCACCCAAGCGGCTGGAGCTTGGGCAACCGGACCCCCCAGGCCGTGGTATAGAGCTCCTCCTCAGCTCCTCCTCGCTGACTGCTAAGGCCTTTCTGGACCAGTTCCTGGGACAAGGGAGTCTGGGGATTGGCTCCGCCTCAAGGAGGGGCTGGGTGGGAGCCAGAGCTTGGCACAGAGCGAGTGCGGGGGTTAGCAGGGAAGCAGCAATTAGGTTATGTTAGGAGGGAGAGAGTACTCTTTCAGCCTCCATCACTTGTGAAGGAAGAGCTTGTGGCCTGGTCCCTAGGGAGTGATTGGGCTCCTTCCACATCTCAAAGCAGCAGCTTCCTTGCCAAGAGGGTCATTATTTCCTCAGTGATGGGAATGGGTTGTCTTGCTCTGTTTTAGAAATAGCTACGACTTTATTTTAGAAATAGATTGTTGGGTTTGGGGAAACAGGGGAGATGGATATTTGTTTGTTTTGTTTTGTTTCAGCTTTCACGGACAGCAGAAAGTGCAGAACATGGAACGAGACACAAGTTAGGAGGTTTAATCTTGTCCTGTACCTGATGATTTCCCTACGCTTCATCTCTTGGCCTCGGTTTCCTCAACCATAAAAGCAGAGAGTTGCACAAAGGCTTTAAGAATTCTTCCAGTTCTACAGTTCCATGTTCTTAGCATCAAAAGAGAAAAGCTCTGGGCATTTCTTTGGTGCAGGTTGCTGAGCAAGGAAGCTATTCGCTATTTAAATTAAGTAATAGGTACCAAAGAGACAGGAATGATTCCTCAATAATCCCTTTCAGGACTTTTGATAGTAGATCTAAGTTTGTGATTTCGGAAGGGAAAAGCTTTAAGCCAGAAAATGCAAGGTAAAATTCATAAAAACCAGCGAACTGCACGATGTGGGCTCAGGTCGTCAGACAGTAACCAGCTTAGCAGGGGCCCACTGGAATTCAATATTAGGACTGACCCTCTACTGAGACATACATTTCAAATCAAAATGTGTCAAACTCCAGTAATGCATCTCTGTAGAGATAACAGGGTAATAAGCAAAGTCATGAATAAGTCATTACTGAATTGAGCCAAATAACATAGGAAATTATCAGAATTATGTTAAATATATTAATAAAGCCATTCCCCCAACAAATGGGACATTTTATGGAGTTCTCAGCACATGTTTCCCCTACTGTCTGAAAAAAAAAATCTAAATATGTCTCTACATACTGTATTCCATGCACCCCAGTGTGGTGAACACATTTTCTCACTGAAATCATACTATCTTTATTCATATATACAACTAGCATTCGTTGAAACATCTCTAATGCACATCTTTAGTCTAGGCCATGTAGCCCAATGTTGTGAACTCACCTTTTTAAATAAACAGCTTTCCTGAGATATAATTCAAACAACATACACCTCACCCATTTAAAGTGCATCATTCAGTGGATTTTGGTATATTCACAGATCTGTGCAACCACAAACATAGTCAGTTTTCATCACTTCAAAAAGAAACCTGGTGTCTTAGCTATCAGCTCGCTCCCTCACTCAGATCTTTTAACAATAGAAGGGCTGCTCTTCCCCCCGCCCCACATATCATACATAATAATTTCTCAATATTGGAACTGCATTATGTGTGTAGATTCAGAATAAACAAATCCCAATGATACAAGTACCTAAAACTCATAGTGCTAAACCAGGTTGAGCCTCAAGCATCCTCTGCCTCATTTCTGTGAGGACAACCTCATCAGCCCCTTAACAGGGATGGCCTCTGTAGGGAAGTGGATTTGGCCAAGTGCATCAATGAACAGATGTTGAAGTCTCCAATTATTACTGTAGAATCCTTTATTTCTCTCTCTGATTCTATCAGTTTTTGCTCCATAGATTCTGATAGTCTGCCATTAAGTGCATAAATGTGGCTGTCATGTCTTCTTGCTGTATTGAATCCTTCATTAATATATGACATCCTTCTTTGTCTCTTATAACCTTTTTGGATTTAAAGTGTATTTTGCTTGATATTAATATAGCCACTCTTCTCTTTTGGTTATTATTTGCATGGAATATCTTTTTTCCATCCTTTCACTTTCAATCTATTTGTGTCTGGATCCAAAGTGAGTCTCTTGTAGACGGCATATAGTTGGATCATATGTTTTTATCCATTCTGCAGATCTCTGTCTTTCGATTAGAGACTTAATACATTTACGTTCAATCACTAATAAGAAAAGACTTCTTTCTGTCATTTTGCTGTTTGTTTTTTATATGACTTATAGTTTTTTGTCCCTCATTTCCTGCATTTCTTAATCTATGTGTAGTTGATATTTTGTAGTGAAATGCTAAAATCCTTTCTCATTTCCTTTTGTGTATACTCTATAGTTATTTTCTTTGTGGTTGCCATGGGAGTTACATTTAACATTCTAAAGTTATAACTGTCTGATTTGAATTTATACCAGCTTAACTTCAATAACATACAAAAAACTGTGCTCCTTTACAGCTCTGTACCCACTCCTTTCAGTTGTTGATGCCACACAATTACATCTTTCTACATTGTGTGCCCCAAAACATAAACAAATAATTCTTCTAAATATATTAGCCTCTTAAATCATGTAGATAACAAAAAGTGGAGTGGTTACAATTGCCTATGTATCTACCTTTATTGCAATCTTTATTTCTTAATATAGCCTCAGATTACTGCCTAGTATCCTTTCATTTTACCTTGTAGGAGTCCTTGGGCATTTTTTTCAGGACAGGTCTAGTGGTACCAAACTCCTTCAGCTTTTGTTTTCCTGAGGATGTTTTAATTTCTCCCTTACTTTCGAAGGACAGATTCAACAGATACAGGATTCTTGGTTGATGATTTTTTGTTGTTGTTGAAAACCAGACATTTGGATCTAAAAATATGGTAACTCCGGTTATCAGATTCTCCCCCTTCCCAGAGTTTGCTAGCTTTTGTTTTTGTTGTTGTTTTGTTGCTGTAGACTGTCTCTGTGCCAAGGAGCAGCCTGAGGTGTAAACTTAAGGTCTCCTCAGGACTTTTCTGAGCCTGTACCTTTCCCTGGGCATGCACAGTCACTTCTTAATTACCCTCATATATACAGTTGCTTTTGAATGTCCTAATTTTTAATATCTGGCTCCCAAAAGGAAAACAAAAACTATGAAGGAGAGAGGATGCCAGCTCTTTAAATCCTCCAGAAGTCACATCAGCTGGAGAGTGTGGGAGGTGCAGCAACAATGACCACCTACCTCTTTTCACCTCTGTGATCAAAATAGGCAATCAGTGATCAGAGCACAAATTCCCCCATACTTGGAGGACAGGGTCCTTTTTGTCCATTCTGGCTCCTGCAAGCTGTATGCAAGCTGCTCCAGGAACACATGTACAGCTACCTGCCACAGGGCTGGGGATAGGGAATGGGTAGCTGCTACTGTGCTAAGAGATGAAATCGACCAAAATTAACCATCCAAACTTTCCCCTGGAAGCGGTAAGGCTTATTTAATAGACTCCAGAGTTCCAAAATAGTTACATCAGACAAATTCTGCCAGTGCAATTGTTGTCTAGGTGGGTAGACAAACTTCCTATGGCCTCTTACTCTACCATCTTCCCAGAATCCTGCTTGGCACATTCACTCTTGGGTCTACTGTCTACTCACCCCACCCCGTGCCCTATCACATGTATATATGGCTGACCACAAGTTTTCGTGCTCCAACCTCCTACTTGGGTGTTCAGACCATGGAGGAGGTCATGAATTCAGCTCAGGAATGGTCACTGACCAAATGTCAGGATCCATCAGTCCGAGAGAACCAGGGACCCACATCTTTAATAAATCTCTCAACTCCTCACCTTTTTGCAATCATGCATCCTTTCACATGTTCACCTAATTTTCTACCAATGCAATCAAAATCCCAAGAAAAACAGAGGAATCTTCATGCCGTTTGTGTATACATACATATATGTATAGATATACAAGCACCTTCTCTTTTAACTCCTAAAACCACAGCAAAATACATTTTTTAAAGTGAAACCCTATTGACAAATTTTCCCCAAAGCTCTGAGTTAACTACAAATTACAGGGTTGCTTAAAAGGTTCTTGGCAAAACATATCCAAGAACTTGAATAAGAAAAACCGGCACATGAGCACACATGCTTGATGCCCCTGAGCCTGGAGCAGGTCTCCTGAACATCACCAGTGAAGGGAAGTGGTGACATTTTGCCTCCCACCACTCTCCTCACTGCTTCTCATCCTCTGAATGATATTGGTCTCATTGTGAACTAATTAACACTGGGTTGATGTGAGAGGAGATTGTAAGCCCCTTCACCCAGAAGAGAGCTTGACTGGGCTGCTGAACCAGGCCTTTGTAAGGAACGGATTCCCCCTGGCTCACCTCCCCCACTGTACAAATGCCCAGAGAGAAAAGGCCCACAGGGGAGTGGGTGGCCCTCATAGTCATGGCTGGCCAATTCCTCACTTGCCTGTGAGTTCCCAGAGGAAATGCAAACAAATCAGACCACTCTTGGCTGCTGGCCAATGAATCTTTGAACTTCTTCAATAAAGTCTTTAAAACTTTGGTTCTGACCCAAATCTTTTGCTCTAGCATAAAAACCGCTGGGCCTCAAGTCTCTCTGTTTAGGGAAACAGTGTGTCTGTGGCATTTGAATCAGGGTGTTTATCTCAGAAATGGTTCCTTGAGTTCCACCAGGTTCTATAATAAGCTTGCTGGGCCTCACCTTCAGCATTCAAACCTTTCTGAATATCTAGTGTGCTTACTTACACCCCTAACAGTGGTTGTTGGATGTATTTATTTGTGAATGTTCCTAACTGTCTTTGTTGTAAGTCCCCAATTGTGCTTTCTAAAGGGCCCAGAGGTTGCTGAGTTTCCACTGAAACCAGGACAAGAGAGAACAAACTCTCCAGTGAGAGGTATTTGAAAGGTACTGGTCACTGGTATTCATTATGCAATGTGGTCTTGGAGCTAACTAACATTGTGACAAAATTTTATTTTTTAATTTAAGGAATTGGTAAGATTTAAAGTACAGTTTTTTCTTTGACCAAATGGTACATTAGTTTTTTGTTTTTTAAAAAATTATTCCCTCTTTGTTGTTGCTTACTTCCAAAGGAGAAACCTGCTCTCCAAAGCCACAGCTCCTGCCCTTATAAACAGAAGTCTCAGGAGGAGAGAGAACCAAGCGTTCCAGACGTAGGCATTGTTCTTAGTCCCGACTCAATACTCTCACCACCTGCACTGCTACACCTTCCTGGAAATAATGTTGAGTCCACTTTGCACCTTTGAGAGGAGGTCTAGAGGAAGTCCGTTACCAGCAAACCACTAAGCAGTGGTTTCTTTATCCTATCACCAATTTACCTATACAACACGGCCATTCAAATGGCAGCCAAATCCTCCGCAGTCACCTTGGATACTACACTTGAACTTCCTCAACCTGAAACCTGCCTGCTCCAAACCTGCCACAGATCTGGGAATAAAAGGAATAGAGAAAGTTCCCCTCCCCCAGCCCCCACGTCTGCCCCCAAGAGTCCCAAATAGCTGGAAAAGTAACTGGTAGCAAAAGAGGATTCCAGACTTCAGGAAAGAAAGAATCACAGTTCGTACCCTAAGCCCATTTTTTAAGAAAACTGGAGTGAGCAATCATCACTAACCCATTTTCATAATTGCTCTCTTAATTAACACCTTCATAGAGTCAAGCTCAAACTGTTCATTTTCACCTGAATGATTTTTAGTGACAATAGATGGGAACAAACTCCATTTCAGAATTAATTTTCTTTTACGGCACACTTCCAGATGTGTCACAGGGCATTGAGTATTGTAAAATAGTATTTTTTGTCATTCTTAAAGTGCCAGTTTAAATTTCTATGTACATAAACGTACTGGGTCTAGCATTTTAGGACACTACTAAATCATTTATAAAGATGGGCACCATTAACCAGAGGGAAAAAAGAGGTTCCAAAAAATAATGCCTGCTCCTTGCATTCCCTATTTGGGCATCCTTACCTTCTCTTGACACTGGTGGCAATATACACATCATCTCCCCCACCCACCCCCAAAATGGTTTACTTTAGCCACCCATAAAACAATTTCATCTTCTATCATAATATTTGTGGATTAAATGTGATACTTGACCTCATTTTGTTCTGTTATCGTTTTTTTCCTTACTATTATATTCATATATTTACTTGGAAACTTCTAAAATTGGCTGTTAGAACAGACAAGTTATAAAAGCAGATGAAATAACATTCATAGATATTTATGATGTTGTAACTTTCTAAAACATTATGAAGTCAACTCTTCATATGAAGATAATATTGCTAGTGCTGGTATTTATGGAAAGTCATAAATGAATGTGTAAGATGCCTATTTGGGGTAATGGCTGCTTTTAGGGCTTTGGAAGAATCCCTCAGTGTACGTCACTTTGACATTACTCTTTCCAGAAAGGATTTCTGGATGACAGTTTAAGAGGAGGCTAATCACGGAGGGAGGCAGCCAAGCCTACAAGAAAAGGAGTGTGGTTATTATCACCTGCCCAGTTAAAAGGGTGGTTTCTGTTGTTCTCAGGTTGTAGCCTGTCCTATCTTGGCTGCCTTGAGGCTGTTCAGGATTCACGAAGTTGTCCATTTGCTTCTGCTTCTTTCCTCATCTTCTCTTTCCTCTGCTTCTATCCTTGTTCTAGTTCTCACTACAAGAACTAGAACCTGATTGCCTTGGAACTCAAACACAATAACATAAATGCTGAAGACCCAGGAAGGGATGACTCAATACCCCTAAGTAGATTATTATAATGGGGTAAAGTGGACAACATTGAGCACCTAAGGATAATGACAAAAAGAAAACAGGGGAGAGGTATGAATCAACCAAGTTTCAATCAGGGAAATAGAAAGCACTTCCAGACATTTCAAACAAAGAGAACTTAGTACAGGAAATTGATTACCAAGTTGATGAAAGAGCTGAGAAGTCTATCTAACATGGCACAGTGATGCACCCCAGAGATCAGCAATAACCATGAACTCAAATGTTCCCACCTCCATTTCCATGTAACCCCCTTTTTCAAGACTCTCAGCCTAGAGGGCAAAGATTTCTTTATAGATTACTTAAAAGGTTAAAGAAAGCCATTGTGTCCCATGATACTACCTAGATCCCACTAGGCATCAAAGAAATGTTGAATCCTTTCAGGTCTTTGAATAAACATAAAGGAAAGATAATAATGACATGAACTTGTGTTATTATTAACATAATAATCTGTTATATGAACACAGAAACATAAACATAAATCCTTTATATAAACATAAAGGATTTTATCAACCCTTGCCCCTGCCCTCCCCTAGCCATCAGAGTCCATCAGAGGTAAGGAGACTATATAGGATGGTTTCCCAGAGACAACTGTAATATACAACTGTTGTCCTGGCAGCCCATCTTTTTAACATATGTCCTGGAATTTTAATGAAGTATTATTAAGAGCTAAAACTATAAAATTCTTACAGGGAAATAAAGGTGAAAAATCTGAATGACCTTGGATTAGGCAACAAATTCTTGGGTATAAAACCAAATACACAAGTAATTGAATAAAACAGATAAACTGGAGTTCATCAAAATTTAAAACGTTTGTGCTTTCAAAGAATACCATTAAAAAAGTGAAAAGACAAACCACAGAATGGGGAAAATATTTGCAAATCATATATCTGATGAGTCTAGTATCTAGTATATATAAAGAACTCATAACTAAACAATAAAACAAGTAATCCGATTTAAAAATGAGTAAAGGATTAATAGATATTTCTCCAGAGATGCGATGTTGAGCACATCGAAAGACGCTCAGCATCATCAGAATTAGGAAAATGAAATCAAAACCACGATGAGATATCATTTCACCTGCTAGGATAGATATAATAAAAATAACAGACAATGACAAGTATTGCTGAGGATCTGGAGAAATTGGAACCCTCGTGCATTGCTCCAGGGGTCGTGTTCCCTTTGTTCTCTAGTGCAGGGCTCAGGGAAAACCATGAGAAGCCTGGTGTACTAAGGGCACTTGCCCCCTCTCATCTCTGACTCTGAGACTGACAACTGTGCCCACCTGGACCAGACAGTACAACCTTACATGCGGCTTCAGACAGCTAGCTCTGCCCTGGTAGACACACATCCCCAGAACGCCCAGCACTCCGGACAGGAGATGGTGGTCTGATGATTCTATATTATGCCCTGTTGGGAGCAGTCAGGGCACATTAGCTGAGAAACTTTATATTCAGAAGGTCTGAAGTTGATGTGGCTGAAATGATTCATTAATTTAAAAAGACATTTTGTGTATATAAAGTTAATAATTTCGAACATGCTTATTTCATTAAATAATTATATATATACATATGTGTGTGTATCTGTGTATGTATGCTGAATTAATCTGACTATTCATTTTTGCTGATGATTATTTTAATATAAAACATACACACACACAAAAGTACCAGTGAATAATCAATCATCAATGATTAACCTGTTGAAAATAGTTTTCCTCTGGTTTCATAATTATCTGTTTCCATTAAATGAAATAATCACAGCATTATTTGATTTCTTGACCCAACTTCCAAATTAATCTAAAATAAAAACAAATTACTATAATTTCTCGATTTTCTTTAGACTATCTGGACTTTCAGCATTCAGAATGGCTTCAAATTTGGAAGCAACCAAGGAAAGAAACCACAAAAGGTGTCCTTCTCCAGTAGAAAAAGAATCTCCTGGTAACAGACTTGCCAATCTGCTCACAGAAGTTACTGCACCTTCTAATTGGCAGAACTCTCCAAGGGCCAGCTGCTTCTCACTAAAGCCAAGAGGTATGGAAGGAAAAAATAAAAAATAAAATAAGAAAATAAGCAGAGGATATTCAAGGATGATCATAAAATCCCCTCTACTGCTAGATATCTGTGTGACCTTAGGCAAGTCATTTAAGCTCTCTGAGCCTCAGTTTCCACATCACTAAAATAGGAAAATAGTATCTGTGCTCAGGGGTTTGGGGAAATTAAGTACATGATAGTGTTTGCAACAGCTTCTGACCCAGTGGCACTCAATAAATGTTTCTTTGTTTTTGTCACGGCAAATTACTTTTCCTTGGAGGCCTTTAGAATTTAATTAGGAGACTCGTTGAGATAGTAAATAGAGAGGTACTTGCAATCTACAAGTTGGGGACTCCCCACACCCCCCCCCCTCCACACACACACAGTGTGAGGAAGGTTGATATTTTGAACCAACTGCGTACTCCTTAAGACAGAGGGGACAAATGGGTATCATTTTGAGTGGATAACTCAGACTAACTTGTAATGGATGCCTGAAATGCTATAGCAGGAAGAATTCTGAAGCTGAGTCTTGAATCCAGGTAGGGATAGGGTAGATAACAATGTCTGCCCTGCCTTCAGAAGAGGAAGTAATGGCACATGCCAGTCTTGATCTGTGCATGAAGGACACACATGCCATGACTTTGGTAGCCAACTTCACAAGAGAAACTGAGGTAATAGTACTTCTTAAATAAAGAAATAATTTGATAGAGAATCACTTCATTAAAAAAAAAAATCTAACAAACATGCCAATACTGATAAGATCCATGCCATTTACAAGAACGACTTGAAACTAGATGAAGTTGGGAAGGCACTCTGTCGGTCAAAGAACTGACAACATTTTTAACATAAGTTTCATGTTCATGGAAGGAAACTTAGAAACAACAACCCTCTTCCCTGTTCTCCCACCTCCTCCTCAAAAACCCTATTATACACAGAAAAATCAGTAGTTCAAAGTCCATGGTATTCTCCCAAAAAAGCAGTCCCAAATACCACTACCAATGCTAAAGGGAGTCAGCTCAGACTGGCCTTCCGCAGAGTTCTTAGCCTGGGACTATTCCAGCAAAGGCTTCTGCTCTTGCCCACCTAGCCTATCTGGCAGTGTCTGTTGATGCACAAGTTCACAAGCTTCATTCTGATGGGAAGATTTAAGAAGTTCTCTTCTACATCACTCTGCTTTCTTACTCAACACCTAGCTGCCACAATAAGGGGCTCTTCCTTTTGATGCTAATTATACTCCCTAATTGTAAGTTCATTATCTTTAATAACCTGGCCAAACCTAAAACTTAACAGAGAAGGGTTCAGTGTCTTACACAGAGTAATACAAGGCCCCTCCTTCTGAATTCTACACTGAGTTTGATGAAGTGCTTCAGGAATTCCTAGAACAGAGTAGGAATGAAATTAAAACTGATTAGGACACTACTTTTTCTTGCCGAGAGTAATAAGGACTAGGTTTACCCTCCTGTCTTAAACAACTAGAAAACTGGAGAAATCATATGAAATCATGATTTTTTTAGACATTAAAAAATCTCTGATTTCCTTGAGAAAAGGGAAAGAAAAAAAAAAAAAAAAGGCAAAACCTGTGATTGTCCCAGCTTACTTCCTGGAAAGTTTCCAGGGTACAACATAGGGAGGAAAAATTCCAAGTTCAGGGAGGCCAGGATGGCTAGAATTTGGAATGGCGTTTCCACCAGTCAGAGTGCCTTCATCATCCTCAGAAGGGTGTTGCCTTCATGGAGGGATAAATTAATACCACACTAAAAACTACTCTGGACCCAGTTAAAAGCAGGTCTAGAAAGGACTGAACTAATTCTAAGTAACTTAACTGTGCAAAACAAACTCCAACATTAAAAGAATATAGTAAAATCCAGCACCCGAAGAGGTAAAATTCACAATGTCTGACATCTAGTAAAAATTATCAGGCATGCAAAGAGGCAGAAAAATATGACCAATAATCAAGAGAAAATGCAATCGACAGAAACAGACACAGGCCCTATAGTGTAACAATTAACACAGTGAAATGACAAAGATGCTGATTAACCAAGAAAGACATTACAACAGCAATTAAAAATACACCTCATATGCTTCAGAAGGTAGAAGAAAATATGAACATGATGATGAGAGAAACTGAAGACATAAAAAAGACCCAAGTGGAACCTCTATAAATGAAAAATATTTCTAAACTGAAAAATGTAATAGCAGTTTAGATACAGATAGATATAAAAAAGAGACAAAGAACAAAAACCAAATTCTTCCAGAAGTAGAGGAAAATTCCTTTTAAGGACACAGAATTCTCTCTCAATTGCCATTAAAGTTTGAGGATAATGGATTTAATGTTAGGATTAGCAGTAATGAAGGGATAGAATAATCACTGATTGTTTTTTCTAGATTTGATCTTTCTCTGTAGGACTATAAATTGAGATCTTGGTTGAACAATAGATCCAAGACAGTACTGTCCAGAAGAACTGTAATGCAGTCGTATAGGTAAGTTTGAATTTTCTAGTAGCCCCATCAAAAATAAAGAGAAACAGGCAAAATTAATTTTAATATTTTAGTTTAATTTAGCCAAAATGTTAAAATTTCAATACCAACTTTAAACTTAAAATTTTAATACTTTATATTTTTCTGTTCTAAATCTTTGAAATCCAATGTTTATTTTATACTTAGAACACATCTCAGTTCTGACTAACCACATTTCAAGTGCTCAACTACCACACGTGGCTAGTGGCTAACATATTGGACGGCGTGGTCTAAACAGTTTCATCAGGGTAATGTGAGCTGTCGTAACAAACCCCCAAATCTCAGTGGCTTAACACAATCCAAATCTTATTTTTAATTCAGGTTTCAGTCCAGCAAAGTTGACAGGGAAAAGAACTCTGTTTCATTCAAAAATCTGAGCTTCTTCCAGCCAGTGGCTCCACTGTCTCCCTCCTGGAGACTTTCACTGGATTGTCTTCATCCGCCACCTGATGAACAAAGAGTAAAGGCATGCCACTGAAGGGGCAGCAGCCACCAGCACATACTCTCCTGATGGCAAATCAAAATTATACAAGTCAAGCCAAACTACACACATTTAAGACCTCTGCTCGCTCATATTACATTTGCTAACATTCCATTGGCCATACCAAGGAGAAGGGAAAGAGAAAGAAGGGGAAAGAAATGTGATGAATAAAGAACTATCACATCTTGTGGACTGTTCGATTTGGTAAGTCTTTGGAAAAGGGAGAAATACAAGCTGAGCAACTAATGTGTTTCCTTCTCTACCAGCAGTGGTAGTCTTGCTGCCCCCTATCTTCTCCAAGGGAAGATACAACATAGATTAATAATAAGCAATAACATGGGCTGAAAACAATGATCATTATAGGAAATGACTCAAACTTCATTAAGATGATTAGAGGCATCTTAATGACCTATAACTTTTTAAAAAAGATTTTTATTAAAATATAGCTAACCTACAATATTTTATTAGTTTCAGGTGTTCACCATAGTTATTCAACATTTATATAGAGAAGTGAACACTATGATTAGTCCGGCAACAATCTGACACCACACAACGTTTTCACAGTATTATTGACTATACTCTCTTTGCTGTACTTCATATCCCCGAAACTATTTTATAACTACCAATTTGTACTTCTTAACCCCTTCACCGTTTTAACTCTAACTCTCAACCTCCCTCCCTTCTGGCATTCATCAACTTTTTCCCTGTATCCACTGAATCTGTTTCTGTTTTCTTTGTTCATTTATTTTGTTCTTTAGATTTCATATTATTAGAAGTGAGGTCATTTGGTATCTGTCCTTCTCTGTCTTATTTCACTTAGCATGATACCTTCCAGGTCCATCCATGTTGTCGCAAATGGTAAGATTTCATTCTTTCTTATGGACAAGTAATATTCCACTGTATATATGTACCACGCCTTTATCCAATTGTCTGTTGATAGGCACTTAGGTTGCTTTCATATCTCGGCCACTGTAAACTATGCTGCAGTGAACACAGGGGTGTATATATCTTTCAAATTCATGTTTTGGCTTTCTTCAGATAAATACCCAGAAGTGGAATTGCTGGGTCATAAAGTAGTTCTATTTTTAATATTGAGGAACCTGTCTCCCTCATTAGCTGTTTTCCATATTAGCTGCACCAATTTACAATCCCATCAACAGTGCATGAGGGTTCACTTTTCTCCATATCCTTGCCAACACTTGTTTGTTGATTTATAGATGATAGCCATCTGACAGGCATGAGGTGCTATCTCATTGTGGTTTTAATTTGCATTTCTCTGATGATAGTGACATTGAGCATCTTTTCACATGTCTATTGGTCATCTGTATGTTCTCTCTGGTGATATCCTACAACTCTGTTTTAGAAAATCCTTCTTTAAAAGGGTGAAATAAACCACAGATACAGAAAACCACACTATACAAATGAATAACTTAGTAAATTATTAGTAAGGGGGAAACTGTTGTCATACTACTAGGTTAAAAAATAATATTTTACCAGCCACCTCCTTAGTGTTCCCAATTTCAATCACAATCTACTCCCTCGCCCCAAAGTAACACTACTTTGGCATTTATTACAAACACTTCCTTGCATGTCTTTTAGTTTTCATATCCACTAAAAATTGTGCATTCCTAGACACTATAGTCTTGCCCATTTTTAAGAAACTTGGTATGTCCTTTTTAAACTAAAGATTCCTCTCCATCCCTTTCTGTTCCCTACCTGTTGAAGAACCCAAGCCATCCGGCCTCTGGGATTTTCCAGTATGAATTTTGCTGACTGCAAACTTGTGGTGCAGTTTAACTTATTCCTCTGTATTTTCAGTTGCAAGTTGCCAATTCAATCTAAAGGCTTGAACAAACTCGACTTATTCTATCACTTTGGTTAAGACCATAGGTGATTTGTACTCCTTCACTGGGTAGCAAAAAAAAGTCTGGTTGCCTTTCTTTGCAATATTATCAGTCACTGGTGTTCAATGTCTAGATCTATTAATTAACTGAACATTGCAAAGTGTAGATATTGTAATTCTATCATGTTTTCACTTATTGGCAGGTGTACTTTCTTAAGAGATGCTTCTTTTCTACTATTTTGGCTACCCAGTGATTTAATCTCTTTGCTAGTTTTTTCAAGACAATGAATTTATTCCCTGCAATCCTCCAAAGGTAAACTCAAGGATTTAAGCATATTTGGATTTCAATGCATACCTATACTGAAGCTCAAATTATATTATTTTTGCCCAGTGGGAGCCTCTGCAAGTTAGCTACTGTCTTTTGTGATGATAGATTCTTTGCTACCTGGTATAAAAGACATCCCAGACTCATCTTGTATAATTTCTGCGCCAGACCTAGAATCAACTATTTCTCCAAGAAGCCTTAGTTTCGTTTAGTAGAAAGTGATGTAATAGTATTTCAGGACCATAGTCTGGGCAGTAGGGGTGTGTGTGTGTATCCTCAATATAAAAAAAAAACAGAATTTACTAACCCTCTTCTATATTATATGTCTTCCACTCTGAGAATCCTGGTTTCAAGGATACAGATTACAAAATTGAAATATCCCCTAATTACTCATTTGCTTTACCCCACATTATAGTCTCAGGTAATACTACCACTATCAAGTGCCAAAAATATTTTTTAAATTTTTCACAAGCTTCTTCCCATTTTTCAGTTGTACTGTATCTACATTGTCAGTGCAGATAGAGCCATTACATACTATATTTGCTTCCTTTCAGTCCTCACTTATTCCTAGTTCAACAAATAGCCATATATTTAAGGTTTATAGCCAGTCTTTAAGAATTTCATTCTCTAGTAAGTTCCTCAGGAAGGGCTCATAGGAACAATATTTCCTGACTATGTATATATGTCGATAGCAGTTTGTATTCTCTTGATACTTGAAGATTAGTTTTACTGAGAATAAAATCCTTAGTTCACATCTTCTTCCTAGAGCATCTAAAATATATCATTCTATTTTCTTCTGGTATAAAGCAAATGTCAAAGAGTCTGATAATAACCTAACTTCTCTTCCTTGTAAGTCACTTGCTCTTTCTACTTAGACGGTGAAGAATTTTTTTCTATTTTTAAAGTAGTTTAGTAATCTTACTAGAATGTCTTGTCTTGGTGTTTGCCAGTTGATATTCTCAGGTATGCAGTGTACTCCTAGTTTCAAATCATTTTTTTAAATTGTACTTTCAGGATTGCTTCCTTGAATTATCATTTTTTGTATTTGTTTTGGTCCCGTGCTTTGGATTTCTTCTATAGGAGCGCCTACAATCCATACGTTGGACATTTATTGTCTATCTTCAATATCTGGCACTTCCTCTTAAATATTTTCCCATCATTTTGTTTGTTTTTTAAAAATATCCTCAAAAAAATATCCTCACTTTCACGTGTATTTCTCTTATGGCATTATTTTTGTGTTTATTCACTCTGTGTTTCAGATTAGTCTTCAGTTCTGAACTTTTTAAATTTCTATTCTTTCCCTAAGTTCTGTCACTTTATTTTTGAGTTTACATGGCTTTACTCTATGTTGTTCTTTCACATCTTGACTCATTTTCTTAATTTCATTTAGTTTGTTTGAAATAGTTTTGATCTATTTTATGAGCATGTTAAGACAGTGTGCTTTTATTTTCTGTAGAGATATTACTCTACTCAATATTTGTCATTTATTCTTTCTCTCTCTCCCCCTTCCTCTACTTCCCAAGAAGTTTATATGGAATTTGACCATGGTACCTTTCTATTGCTTATATTTCTATAAAATTACTTCTCCTAAATTCTGAGGAGGCATGATTGAGAACAACTCTTCTAACTTCACAGAGCTTTTTTGTCTTTTTTTTTTTTATGACAACTTGTTTTTTGATGTTTTCTGCTTAACTTCCCCACTTTTGTCTGGACTTTTTCTTTCCTTCATCTTTATTGCCCTTTTTTCTTTTTCCCTTTTCTTTTCTTATAATAAGATGTTAAAAAACTGATATATAAAATTGATAAATCATAATCACATGGACCACCATGTTAATTACCTTATTTCACAACAATCCTGTAAGATAGGTATTATTGTTATCCCCATTATACAAATGGGAAACTGGGACACAGAGTGTTTAAGTAATTTGCCCAAAAGCACAAAAAAGTAATAAATGGAGACAGAAATCAAAATTTGACAATCTGACATCAGAGGCTATATAACCTGCTCAATTTTGATACCTCACCAAGCAGTTTCTCCACAGTATGTTGCCTTATTCTGGAAGGGAACCATAACTAGTCGGTTTCCAGAGTTCATAGGGGCTAGAATGCTTTAGATCTTAGTGTGCCCTGCATTCATTCCCTGTAAACTGTGCAAAACCCTGTCCACTTTCAGATGCTAATCTCAAATTGACCAATTGTGCTTTCCAGAGATCTGCTGGCTCTTTTGGAGTTTTCCTGTTCTGAGGTCTATTAGATGACTGTTGCTTCCCTTTGCTTCCTCCTGCAGAGATGTAAATATGCACATATTTTGACTGCTGTGACCTGTCTCCACCTGCTGTATTTTGGGGTTCATAGGGTTACCCTGTCACTTAGTTTTGTTGCAAAAATTGTATGTGGGCTTTTGGTTTTGCTATCTAATTTCTATGCCCATTTCCATGTGGACATTGAGGGAAATTCAAACACTAAGCTGCTAATTACATGATCTCCCGAGGGCCGGCAATGTTTTATATACTCACACAAGAATCCCCACCATACCTACCCAATCTTTCCAAATAATGCCTTTACTTACCTCCCAAACACTCAATAGCTAACAACTTTTAATCAATCTCAATTGCAGGAAGGAGTATGGGGGGAAACACAATCACAAACAATCCCACTGAAGAATAGTGGGGTGAGACAGCATCTAAAACAATAGTTCCCAAACTTGGCTGTGCACTGTAATTACCTGTGGAGTTTAAACTTATTGAAGCCTGGGTACAACCCCTCAGAGAATCTGATTTAATTGTCTGGGATTTTATAGAGGTCCCCAGTCAAATGAACAGCATGCTGATAATAGTAATATATAACAGTAATATATAATATATACTTAAAATTTGCTAAGACCTAAAATGTTCTTACAATACACAAAAAGTAACTATGAGGTGATGGATGTGTTAATTGCCTTGAATGTACTTAACTATTTCACAAAGTATATTATATTAAATCGTCATGTTATACATCTTTAAAAAAATAACATTGTACAACTTGAATATAAACCACTTTTATTAATTTATGCCTTTTTCCCACACCAACAAGCAATTCTCTAGTTCTCAGCAGACATACACTAGGTGTCCTACAAATAAAGTCAATTCTGACACTATCTACCCAGAGAGAGCATCAAATTTTACTTACAAGTTAAAGGCTCAATTGCACAAGACTACTCCCACTTCAGATGCCAATCGTAAGTCTAGGCTGTCACCTGTTCTTCTGACCAACTGGCTATAAATTAGATGGTCCCACGACCCCCTTCTCAGATTCAATGAATTTGCTAGAGTGGCTCACAGAATTCAGACAAACATTCACTTAACATTTACCAGTTTATTATAAAGGATTTTATAAAGCAGTGGCCCTCAAGCTTTTTGGCACCAGAGACCAGTGCTCCAAAAGATATGCCTATCACTTCTATAGATAAAGATTTGTCCAATATTTGGGTTCAAATCATTTTATCTTTTCCATAGCTTACAATTATGAGAATCTAATGCTTGATGATCTGAAGTGGAGCTGAGGTGGTGATGCTAGCGCTGGGGAGTGGCTGCAAATACATTCTCCACTGCTCACCTTCTGCTGTGAGGCTTGGCTTCTAACTGGCCAGAGCCCAGTACCAGGCATTGGTGACACCTGTTATAAAGGATACAAATAAACAGCCAGATGAAAAAGTACACAGGGTGAAGAACAGAAGGGGGCCATGTACAGGAACTTCTGTTCCCATGGAACTGGGGTGCATCACCCTCCCAGGATGTGGATGCCTTCACCAACATGGAAGCTCATCCTATGCCACTGTTCAAGAGTTTTTATAGAGCTTAACACCTCCAGCCCCCAAATGTTCCCTTTCCCTGAGGTCAGTGGGTGGCAATGAAATTCCGACTCTTTAACCATTTGGTCTTTCTTTTGACCAACCACATTCTGAGGCTAGGCAGGGGCCTCACTCTGTCACCTCATTAGCATAGATACAAGTGGGCTCGAAGAGTCTCCTTAGGAAAAAAAACAAAAGATATGCCTATCACTTCTATAGATAAAGATTTGTCCAATATTTGGGTTCAAATCATTTTATCTTTTCCATAGCTTACAATTATTCTATTTAACCCCACAACCATTAATAAGTAAAATGAAGAAATAAAGTCCTATACCTTGATATCTATCATCAATTGGGACCAACTTGTTCCAATCA
This sequence comes from Rousettus aegyptiacus, assembly GCF_014176215.1. Lineage (NCBI taxonomy): Eukaryota > Metazoa > Chordata > Mammalia > Chiroptera > Pteropodidae > Rousettus > Rousettus aegyptiacus. The sequence goes on along the minus strand of NW_023416306.1, from coordinate 122,049,410 downwards.
CTCACTTTGCCCTTACCGTCAATAAAATATTGTGGTAGCAATTCACACCAAATGCCTCTCTGAGAATATATATGCCTTGCCTCTGTCCCTACTTGTCACATAATATAAGTGGTGAAGGAGATGTACAATTAAACAGATTTCTCATTACTTTTCTCTCACTGAAATACAAATAATCTCTGGGCTTTAGTCTCTATCCAGCTGGCACATGTCCTGCCAGACCCCATTAGGGAAAAACTTCCCGAGGTCAGCCATTTAGCAATACTGACAATTTAATGTTTGAGGGAAGGAAAAGTACTCATCCACTTAGGAAAATAGTTTAAAATAACTAAAGGAAATTGATTCCTTCCCTTGGAACAAAGCCCACAAGGCCCGTAATTGAGCTGCAACCACTTAAAAGGACCCACTATTTTTTCAGCATTACAGGTGCTCCAAGAAATTCATGGTGTTTGACATCATCTATATTTTCCCCACACCCAGGCCCATCTTCTCTGTATCCAGGCCACAATCTTTAAGTCTTCAGGATCCTCTGGGATCTATGCATCTACCATAAAGTTTCCTGTGTGATGCAAATGAAACACATTTCCTTTCAAGTAACTCCTCCCCCCCCCCCCGCTTTATCCCAGAGAGCCTGTTCTTTACCAACTTTCCTGACACTATTGACCTTATTAATGTTAACACAGTCCTCTCTCCCATTATCATAGTGCTCACTTTTCTAAAGAAATAGGTGATGCTAATTTGGCTGGTAAATATACCTTGTTTTACTAGCTCCCTATCTTTAGCTCTACTGATGAAATGTCTACTGCTTTTCGTCCTAGCACAAGTTCTTCTAGATCGGTAAAACTTTATGGACATCTGTCATAATTTAGAAAAGTCCCCTTCTCCAAGTTATAACTTCTATCCATGATCACATTGCATTTGCAGAGATATCTCTTAAACGGCATGACAAATTCTTATAGGACTTTCTGTTCAAGCTGGTAATGGTCTCATCAAGCAATTGTTTCCTCTTTCCCATCAAGTACAAATCAGCGCAAGCTATTTTCATTGGAACCCTTTTCCACTGTCTTATATCTAGGAACCAGATCAGATCACATCACTTTATTTCTGGGAGAGCCATAGTACTACTAATATCAATCCCTGGATATTATTTGGTTTCAGATTACTTATTTTGAGAGGACAAGACTCTTTAGTCATTAGTTCAATAAACCAAATGCCTATTACTGAGTGCCTATTACATATCAGGCAAAGGGACATAAAAATATACAGATGGTTCCTCACCATAAAAAACTCATAGTCTCTCATTAAGCACACACATAAACAAGTAACTGTCATAGTCATTAATGCTGACCCATTTGGTGGCAGGCCACCCCTCCTTTTAAAATAAAGCTCCACTCTTTTCAATTACTACAGTGAGTATAAGGCATTTAAACTTCCTTTACCTTCAGTGCCAAAGATGGGGCTTCGAGCCTCAGAACTTTTTCCCTGCTAACATCATAACCAACAAGAGGCATTAAATTAGTGAGATTTAAAAGCCATTTCTGATCTAGCTTTGTATTTTAGGATACACAAACACAGAGATGGCTAGGAAATTCAGATTCCTTGGTCACTAAGTCTCCGTCTGAATTATTGTGTTTCTTGCATCTCAAGGCTACTATCGGGAGAGGGCATTATAGAAACAGAACACTCTGGAATGCTCTGGTCAGACTAGGATGAAAGCAGGGGAGATGGACAGGCACCTGAGGATCATCCATGCTCTAACCTGCCTGAAGCCTACAAAGTTCTCTCTGAATATAATACAAAAACAGCAGTATCTTTCCTTTTAATAACCAATCAGACCAGACTCATATGGGCCATAATAAATTACTCTTTTCATCCATTCCAATTGCTTCTGCTCTTTTTAGCTAATGCTTATCAAATTACTGAATAGTACACTTTATTATTCAGCTATTTAGATAAAAAATATAGACCAAAGAACAGTATAGATCACTTCGTATTTATTACATATTTATCTGAATTTTTTAAAATTACAGAATTCCACTCCAAAATGATAATTAATGCCTGTTAAGTTATTGGTCACTTGCATTTTTCCCTCCAAAAATACCATAAAGACATGTGAATAGGTACAGTGCACTTTAAAGGCTCACAGTCATGAGACAAAGATCACATTTATCCATAAAAATTAAGAAAAATAGCTCAATATTTTAAAATATTAACAACATAAAATAAAGAAAAAATAAAATACTGCATTTTTACCACAACCGTTTTGGTAGATAATAGAATTTTGTTTAAAATAATGCTCCTCTGCAGAGCATATGCTGTGGTTGTCACACTTGGCACATAAGCAATTAGAAACTGCTCGGCTTCCATCTGAGTTTTTTTTAGAAGGACCCTTACTCAGGGCTACTCTCCCCTGAGTCTGATCTAGCTGTTCTGATGGGAGCCTGATCTTTCTTCCCCCACTTACTCTTCAGACTGTCCTGTCTTCTCTTTACTCTCCCAGATTCACACTTTCTGTCTCCTACATTCCCAGCAAAGATGCCTGGCACAGAACTCACACAGCGGAGTAACCCTACTCCCCATAGCTCTTATTCTATGTTTCCCCTTCACTTAACTAAATTATGACTATACGGTAAGGAGATGATCTACAAATAGTAATTATTCTTCCTACTTTATAGTCATGTCTCAAACAATACAAAAAAGTTGGTGATGTTTGATTTGGAACTTAAAACACTGAATTAGTTTAGACAGAATATATACTCTGACCTTCTTTAAACTCTACTCTTTCCAACTACTGTTGTTTTTAAAACCATAAAAATATAAAAATTGTAAACATTCTACTAAACATTTCAGTAGAAACCTGTTACTCTATTCTTTATTTAGTGGGGTCAGAAAGAACAAAAGTGATGCCATGTTCCCTTTGGCAGACCCAAAAATCATGCTCCCAGCCCTAACCTACCAATACACATCTCCCACCATTAGACATATCTATAGGTCAAGCATGTCTCTCATGACAGCTGCTACTGCCACTAATGAACACCCCTATAACAAAGCAGTAGGCTCTTATCATCTCTCTCAGATAGCTGTCCATCTGCTTGCTGGGTACCTTACCCACTGCTCCACACTCAACCCAGACTCAGTAACCATGTAAACACATGGAAGTAAGGACACAAAAAATCGGGAGCACCTCCTTTACTACAGACTGCATTCCTTTGGCAAAGTGAGAGGGCGCTTCCTATCTCTTTGTCAGAGTAACAGCAGAATGAGGTGGGGGTGGCTGCTGAAAGAGGTAGGATTAAAAAGGAAGCTGATGAGTTTAGCCACAGCATCCACAACACCCCCAGAGACAGACAGCACATTCCCTTCACTGTGACACTGCTGGGAGCGCGAAGATGAATCTCATCTTCTATTTAAAAAGAGAAACCTATACGGGAAACTCCAATCACTTTTCATTGCTCTTATTGCAAGGTTTTACTGTGTTTTTAAAAGCATGAAATTAATAAGGCATTACATTTTTTTAAATGAGTAACTTAAAAAATTAATTTTTAAAAATACTGTTTTTAAGAAAGATTATGCTAAACGTAAATGATTAATGAAATCTATTGGCTCTGGGGAATCCCCTTAGCATCTTTCAGGTCAGCTATGATTATTGAGATAACCTAAAACCAGAATTCCACACCTAGGTGATAAACACTACCAATTAACCAGAGTATTAATTGCAATGACTTAAAACTACATTACCTGAATAGTCTCCATGGTGAAGTATCAGAAAAAGTGAAATAATAAATAATTCCACAGCACCATAAGGTTTTATAAAATACAATTTCAGTTTTTGACATTAACATATCATGCTCGCTTTGGCAGCACATATACTAAAAACATTATTGTACAATCTCAAATTCTGGTCCATCATTCATGTTAGGCTGATAATAGTTCTAACAGAGGCCATATAGGCACAAATATAACATGGAAAATAATATATTTACTGAAGAACCTGTATGGATATACTTAGTCGCCATTTCGGTTGCATCCAGTGAGTCGTAGTGGATTCAAAGGCCAGGAAAAGTGGTTTGCCATTTATACCCTAAGTACAAATTTTAACATGCCAAAAGAACCAAAGTGGTAACTAAGACATCTGCCATAACTAAAAGGCCCTTTTATATCTGTTTGCTTTAGAATTGTGTGCTCTTGTGGGTTTTATTTCTATATGATATTTTGTAAATGGCTCTGAGTTTTTAACATAAGAATACAGTGATTCGCTTTTAATTTTAAAAATAGATGCAAGTGGAAAACAGACAAATTTTGTAGCCAAATTATCCGCAATTATGTATATCAAGTTATTTATAATAGAAACTATCTCACAAATTGGCTCTTCCAATATCTAGCATGCTCATGGATCTCTTGAACTTAGTGTGTGCTGTGCCAACTTAGTTCAACACTGATCAAAGCAGAACATCATGGAAAATAATGACTTGTCTACCAAAAAGCATATGCTGCATTCCAAAGCCAAATATGAATTACGTTTGGAATTATTAATTCCATGTCTCCCCTCCATTAATGCAGAGAACTCAGACTTGGCTTTACTACAAATCAGCTAGCACTAGAGTAAATCAGCTATAAAAATTACTTATAACAAAATAAATATTTTCAGTCCCTCTACATTAAGTGATATATAAATCATGAGCAGTTTATAACATTAGCTTAGGTCACTCCATGGAACCCAAACATACTGTACAATCCTGAGTAAGTAAGTAGTTAGGGATACAGTTTCTTGGGGATCTTTCTTGATTGGAAATCATAAAGAAAACACATAAAACCAAAACTTGTAATAATCCCCATTTTCATTATAAGTACCATGAGTTCTTTTTACTTTGGTAAATAGGTTATCTATGTAAACCATTTATTTTGATGGAGTTAAATATAAACAGAGCTTCTGCTAGGATCCTTCCATCACCTTTTGACACTGATACAATAAATAGTCAGGAAGAGTAGGACAGGAGGATCTGAACCATAGGGCTAATACATCACCATGAACTCGGAAATGCAGTAAGCAAGGGACGGATGGGAGCAGCTGACAGGCCAACAGCCCTTCTTTGCCTACAACAAAACAAAATTTAAAAGAACTTCAATTTAAAAGAACTTCAATAGGCATTTCTCCATAGAAGATATACATATGGCCAATAAGCTCATGAAAAGATATTCGACATCATTGATCATTAAGAAAATGCAAATCCAATCAAATGAAATACGATTTTATGCCCATTAGGATGTCAATTATCAAAATAAATAACAAGTGTTGGTGAGGATATGGAGAAATTAGAACCCTTGTGCACTGCTGGTGGGAATGTAAATGGTACAGTTGCTGTGGAAAACAACACGAGTTTCTCCAAAAATTAAATACAGAATTACCATATTATCCAGCAGTTCTACTCTGGGCATGTAACCAAAAGAACTGAAAACAGGGACTTGAATATAGATATGTGTACACCCACATTCACAGCAGCATTATTCACAATAGCCAAAAAGTAGAAGCACCAAAGTGTCCACTGACAGATGAATGAACAAATGTGGTATACTGATACAATGGAACAGTATTCAAGCTTAAAAAGGAAAGAAATTTTGACACATGCTACAACATGGTTGAACCTTGAAGATGTTTATGCTAAGTGAAATAAGCTAGTCATGAAAGAACAAATATTGTATGATTCCACTTATATGAGTTACCTAGAGTAGTCAAATTCATAGAGAAGGAAAACTGAATGATGGTTGCCAGGGGCTGGAGTGGAAGGGAGAATGGGGAGTCAGTGTATAATGTGTACAGTTTTTGTTAGGGAAGTGGAAAAAGTTCAGAAGATGACGGTGGTGACAGTTGCACAACATGAATGTACTTAATGCCATGAAGCTGTATACTTAAAAATGGTTGAAAAATGGTAAATTTCATTATGTATATTTTATCACAAAAAAATTCTTTAATAGTCACTCATCTGAAAAATACTCATAACAGGAAATATAACTCTAAGAAATCTGACACTTACAAGAGCTGATTTGTGTTCTGATTGTGAGAAAGCCCTTAAAAACACAGGTTTGCTTTTTCATAACTCTACGAACCTATGATCTCAACAACATGAAGTCTCAGTTTCTGTTGCAGGGTCTTTAGGGTAGAAGGTAGAGCAGCTTGAGAGTCTGATATTTTTACATTTTGCTTCACATCATTTGCAAAGGATAACCAGAGTTTGCCAAAGTCTTCAGTTGAGATTTTTAATGGCCTGAAAATAATTTTAAAAATTAGATTGATGTCCAAAAAAATGAAATGATTCTCAGCAAATAAACATACAGGACTCAAACAATCATTGTAAATCTGGGACCCACAAAACGTATTTTTTTGTTTTTGGCAAGGCAACCCTTGGTTGATCTCATAGATTGCAAGGATCTTGTCAACTTACAATCCCTTATTTTTTATTTTTTACGCCTCCAGCACTTGGTCTTCCTAGGTGGTCTCCCATCGAAGTACTAACCAGGCCCGACCCTCCTTAACTTCTGAGATCAGACGGGATCGGGCTTGTTCAGGGTGTCATGGCCGTAGACAAAACTTATGTTTTTAAACCAAATATAATTAGGATGCTAACCATCATCCTCCTACCTGATGAAAATAATGAAAGCAAGAGATGTTACTAAAGTGCAAAGAAATCACCCAGTTCTCTTACTTCTGAGTATTAGTGATTTCAGTAAAATTTTACCAACTAATTTCAGGAATCATTCAAATATAAAACTTTTCTTTCATGTTAACTTTGGATTTAGGGATAATGAGATACTCTATTAAAGTCATGTACAAGAGTATGAATACAAAGACCCTTAAATACAAAGGACCTTAAATAAAATAGACCAAAAGGATATTTCAGCAAATATGTTTTTTAAATAGTTAACACTGGGTATCTCAGAGTGAGATTACAGGGAATTTTTATATTTGACTTAATTTTTCTATAGGATTTGAATTTTTATAATAAGTATTGACTTTATGATTAAGAAAAAATGTTTTTAAAGACACAGAGGATTTTATTAATACACAAAAAACTGTTCATGTTATATATAGTGCTTCTTTAGGTATATATAAGATATACCTTCACAGTCAAAGAATAAGTTTTTTGAAGGCTGGATTCTATCTTACATAGCAATATGGGCATACTCTGACAGAGTCATAGACATGTTCTTACTAAAAGACTTTAAACAGTGGGTAAAAATTATAGTAGTGTAACACAAGTGAATGTGTGGAAATTAAAATAATTTTAAAGATAATCACTGGTATTCTGCATTCTTAGTTCAGGCAGCTTTCATTTTGAAAAATGTCTGAATATAGTACAATATATTCATAACACTAAATGAGAGCAGAAGAGTTAAGAGATCATTTTCAATTATTTTGGTAACAACGCACATGTGCCTAGCAGAATGCTACTTACTGCATGACTAATAAAATTTTCATAACTTTGTTGAATAATTCTCTTGCAGATCTCTAAAGCTCACTGAACAGATTTTACAAAAGAATTAACTAAATAAATAAAATACAAATCAGAGAAACTTTAAAAGTTTTAATAAAAGTTATGCAGAATCTTTAGTTATTTCAGTTTAAACATTAATATTAGTTTCTCTCAGAAGTTTTCAAGATCACTAACCAGCCCCAACCTAAATCAGGTCCCATACTATAATCAGTCATTGTTCTACATACTTTCTCTTCATAGCACAATTCACAATTATATATGCATTTATATGATGGTTCAATGTCTCCTCCGTAGACTGGACACTTCCTAACGGTAGGGACTGTGTCTAGTTTTGAATTACTGTAAACCCTAGAACCTAGCATAGTGCTTCTGTCCAGAAAAGAGGACTAATAAATATTTGCTGAATAAATGAATAACCTAAAATAACATTACAGAAAACATTTACCTAATGAAATCTAATAGTGATAAGTTTACTGAAAATTCAAGCTGAACAGCATGAGTGTCCATCATTTGATAATTTATAAAACCAGAAAGATTCCCTTCTGTAAACGGTTTTTCTATCTGCACACTGTATTGAAAGTTTTTGGTGCTCTCTGCTTCTATTACAGGCAAGCAGCATCCAGGTTGCTCAGTGATCTGTAAATGAAAGTAAGAAAAGTATTAAAAGAAAGAATCAACATAGACTATCACATGAATATCAATTTTCTACTTAATTGAAGTGGTATAAAAGTATACTATTGTGAGATGTTAATAACAAATCACAATCTGAAGATGACTGATAATTTCACTTGAGAGAAATTCACTATCAAAGATAATTAAGAAACAGTAGTACACAGGTCAAAATTATGTAACAAATGGCATTACAATGAAAATCTCTATGTAATTTAAGAGCAAAAAATATTATTAAACTCCAGTATTGTGGCTCTCAATCCTGGCTAGCACCAGAATTTTAAAGCTAGGAGAGTTAAAAAAAAATGTATAATATGTGTGTGTACACATACACACACACACACACACACGCACACACAGAGATATATATACACACACACAGGTTATCTTTCCTTCTCATTCTCCACCCTTACTCGAGCTCTGGTGGTAAAGCTCAGGCAACTGGACTGGGTTTTGTTTTGTTTTGTTTTGTTTTGTTTTGTTTTGTTTTGTTTCGTTTTTAGTTCCACAGGTGATTCTAGTGCACATCTAGAGTCAGGAACTTCTGCCCTGGTCAAGCCCAGGTAATATCCCATTCAACACATTCCAGCTCATAGAAGAAACTGGGTCAGTTTTATGGAATAGGGATCACTGATCAAATCTCATTATAACTCCACCAAGGACATCCACATAATAAGCAATGAGCATATTTCCAGGAATTACAATGGTAGTCTCCTTGAGCTAGGGAAGAAACACAGAATTGATACCTGAGCACTCAGTATAATGCAAAGGCACACACTATTAATATCTTCACTTTAAACGTGAAGAAACCAAGGCACAAGGCGGTTATATAATTTGACCACATGACACAGCTAATAAGCAATAGAAGCAAGATTTAAAGACAAGCACTCTGAGTCAAGAGCCTATATTCTTAACTACTGTATTCTATCAAACCTTACTTTATATTTATGGCCCTCTCCAATACAATCTTTATTATGTTTCCTTGTCCCTTTTAAATAATTCGTCCCTACTCAAAATAATAAAAAATCTGTCACATCTTTTACTTTTTTGCTAAAGAGGAAAGAACAATGTGGAAGAAATGTATAAACCATCAGAAGAGCCAACAGCAGAAACACTAAGTAAGCATTGTGCATTTAGGGCAAAAATAATAAACCATTCATTATCTTACCTTGAAATTTTCTGCAGGAGCAATTTCTACGTTAGCACTTTTCAATTCTGAACTACTCTTATTAGAAACTGACCAGACCATCAATAAACAATCATCTTTCCAAATTTTGTAAGAAGACACTGACATGTTTTCATTATTACAGACATCTATAAGGTCTGAATGCATGTGTTCAGCAGTTTCTTCTAACAAAGAGGAAGCTAAAGAGATTTCATTGCCAACCGAGGCTGCAGTGAATTGAGGAGGGTGAAAAACTTCCATGTTGTTATCCGCAAACAATGAAGGTTTAGATAGCCTGCAGTTTGAAAGTTTCTCAACCAAGGGCAGTTCTGTGAGTGATTCAGAATCCAAAAGTTCTGAACTAAGAGTAAATTTATTTAATTCTTTGTCTCCTCTATCCTGCAAATTATCCAAATAATAATCTTCGTAATTCACACTTGACAAAGAACTAAAGGAAGGGCAGGTCGTATTATAAGCACTGGTTGGTTCTTCAGTTTTGGTTTCCTTGACTTTTGATTTCCTTTTGAACTTGTGAGAGACAGTATCCACTTTTCCCAGCTGCAAAAATGAAACATCATAATAATATAAAAAGAAACCATTCTTCTAGTCATGAATTTCAAACATTTTTCTATAATTTCAAATGAGCAATTTTACTAACTTGCTGAAGTTCTATCTATAAAGCAGAGATTAAAAAAAGAATCAGAGATGAACAAAATGTTAAGCTCTGAAATTCTGACAGCTACATTACTTTGAACTATTAGCTAAATCTTATTTCTCATTAAAAACACATAAAATCAGAAAAAGAAATAAGGTTAAAAAGTAAATTGTGAACAATTCTAAAAACTTGTTAGATTTCAGAATACTAGAGTACAGAATTGTGCACATTAAAAACAATGAAAAACATAGCCATTTTTTGTGTTTCTAGAGTTGTCCTGCAGAAGCTAAGGCATCCTCAAATACAGGAATGGCTCAACTGATTCAGTAATCTATAATAATTATAATGAGTCAATAAATGAACGAAAAACTAATTTTACTTCAAGAATCACTAGTAGTAGCTAACTGGAGTACACAGCAAGAAAGAATCCTGTTAGTGACCAGTGATGTTTGCTACAAACTCGACTGATTCAGTCGAGTTTGTTACCCTTGAGCTAACCTCCTGAGGAATGGTCTGACCCCTTGCCTCACAAAGTTCTACTTAGAATCAGTGCAGCAGTCTGGCACTACTCTAAGGCCAAGTCCATGCTTCCATCCTCCTGGGAGTTGTAACACTATGTGGCCAGCCACTCTTCACATGATTCTAGGTAACCAGAATTCCAGTTTCCTTTTCATACCCTCCTATCCTCTCAAGTCCCAATATCTTTTCTAACTCAGAGCAGAGTTTGTCTCCTACATTCCAATTCAGAAGAAGTATTCAAACAAGAATTAACATTGTATTAACACAAAAACAATAGGGAGGAGTAAGTGAAAGACTTCCATTACAATAGCCATGGGACTTGAAATGGACATACAGTAGTCCCCCCTTATCTGTGGTTTTGCTTTCCATGATTTCCATTATCCACAGTTTCAGTTACTCGCAGTCAACTGCCGTCCAAAAATATTAAACAGAAAATTCCATAAATAGACAATTCATAAGTTTTAAATTACACACTGTTTGGAGTAGTGTGTGTCCATCCCGGGGCACAAATCATCCCTTTGTCCAGCATATCCACGCTGTATATACCCACCCATTAGTTGCTTAGTAGCCGTCTAAGTTGTCAGGCTGTCCTGCAGTGCTTGTGTTCAAGTATCCCTTATTTTACTTAACAATGGCCCCGAAGCACAAGAGCAGTAATGCTGGCAATTCGAATATGCCAAAGAGAAGCCATAAAGTACATTCTTTAGGTGAAAAGGTAAAAGTTCTTGACTTAATAAGGAAAGACAAAAATTGTATGCTGACGTTGCTAAGAATGAATCTTTTATCCATGAAACTGTGAAGAAGGAAAAAGAAATTTGTGCTAATTTTGCTGTCACAACTCAAACTGCAAAAGTTTCAGCTACAGTGTATAATAAATGCCTAGTTAAGATGGAAAAAGAATTAAATTGGGGGTGGAAGACATGAACAGAAAACATATTTTGATTTATGGAAACATGTTGCGCCAGAAAGCACTGAGCCTAAACAAAGACTTCAGTAAGGGATCCCCTGAAGCAAGTGACATTAAGCCACTTACTGCAAGTAAAGGATATTTCCACAAATCCAGGAATAGATTTGGCATTTTTTCGTTTAACATCATCACAAGAAGAAAGGTGAGTACAGCACAATAAGGCATTTTCAGAGAAAGAGAGACCACATTCACATAACTTTTATTATAGTATACTGTTATAATTGTTTTATCTTGTTATTATTGTTATTCTCTTACTGTGCCAAATTTATAAACTAAACTTTATCATAGGTATTTATGTATAGGAAAAAACATAGTACATACAGGGTTCAGTACTATCCACAGTTTCAGGCATATATTAGGGGTCTTGGAATGTAACCCCCTGTGGATAAGGGGGGACTACTATGTATTAGACTGCCCAATATTATTCCTCAGGTCACTGACACTCTCAGTTTTTTCCTGTTTTTTTGTTTGTTTGTTTGTTTGTTTGTTTTGAATTTTCTTTCTCTCTGTTTTTCATTTGGATAGTTTATTACTTTGTCTTCAAGTTAATGACCTTTTCTTCAGCACTGTCTAATCTGCAGTTAATCAGAAGCTAAACAAGCCAGAAGACACTGAAGTGACATCTTTGTTAAAATATTTAAATAAAAGAAAGTCAACCTAGAACTCATTACCTAGAGAAAATGTCTTTTAAAAATAAAGGCGAAATAAAAGGCGAAGGGGGGAAAAAAGAAAAACAAACCTTGACTCTCGACCCTTACAGTGAACTATGTAAAAAAATCAACTAAAAATGGAACACAGACCTAAAATAAAAGTTAAGGTGTAATACATCAATATAGCCTTGATCTATGTATAGTCAGAGCCAGTCCTATCTGCTCTGCTCTAGTGACAGGAAAGTTAGGGTTGAGGAATGAGAGGATACATGCTAATTTTATGTAATCATTTGCTTCCCTCCTCTCTGCATAATGCCATCCGAGTTACAACACAGTTCCTCACAGAATTCAGGGTCCCATAAAACATTCCTTTTTGCTTTTTAAAACTATTCTAGTAATAGCTGAGGGTGAAAAAATATATAAGGAGTAACCCAAAAAGGATTTGGTGTAACTTAATGAGGAAAACACACTAATTACATTTCTGATTTCGAGCCTACCACAAAAAAGTCTGAAAATTAATTTGTCACCCTGAGTAGTTCTCCTGAGGAAGACTCTAACTGATACCTATGCACTTTGTTGAGAAGGCAGAAATCCTTCTACATCAGCAATAATGCTCACAACTCAGGGAACTACCTAAGCCTAGGTGCACTGTGACCTAGACGATCTCACTTGGTGCACTTTGACCACTGAGGATTGCCCTATCAGAGCCAGAACATTCACTGGTACCCTCACCACAGCCTGCTGGAACAACTCAAAGACCCAAAATCAGTCGCTTTGCTGTTGGACTGCAAATATTGAATAAGAAAGCATTAAGATACATTACTTATTGATACTTTTAGGCTGAATCTGGGTTTTTTTTTTTTGGTTTTTTTTTAGGAGGGAATATCAAGTCTGACAGAAATGGATTCTGGAAAAGAGAGACATAGGCAAAGAATGCAGCCTAGAGTCTGGCTTAGTGTTGACAGGGATGGAGGGAAAATTCCACCAAGGGAAAAGGAGGCTGAAAAAACTGGAATGATGTAAAACTGAAGAAAATGGCTCTCTAATCACAATTTTTCACTATGAAGATTCATCAGCCCATAAAATGTAAAATGACATGGAATTCTCGGATGCTCAAAAATAGCACCTGCCCTTCACTTCAATTTTTCATTCTTTTACCATGAGAATAATGTATCGGTATGAAAACTTTTGGAAATCATCACAGTTGTAATGCCTGAATATAGTTTTCATTTTTATATAATTCCTTTCAGTTTCAAAACACTTTTATCTTCTTAAGTTACAAGCAAGGTATAAATAAAATTTTACATTCTGTTTTTAATATTGTATTGTTGTTTTATTTTAGTTTTTAAATTTTTTTAGGTGAGGCAACCCTTGGTTAACTTCACGGATTGCAAGGACCTTGTCATCTTACAATCCCTTATTTTTTATTTTTTACGCCTACAGCACCTGGTCTTCCTAGGTGGTCTCCCATCCAAGTACTAATCAGGCCTGACCCTGCTTGCTTCCAAGATCAAACGGGATCAGGCTTGTTCAAAGTATTTTTATTTTATAATGCTGTATTTATCATTCATAATGGCTAAGTAATATTCTGAGCTAATATAATTTATGTAACCATTCTCTGGTTAGACACCTTAACTGATTCCTATGTTTCACTATTAAAAAGACCACTCTAAGAAGTAATTTTTTCATAGACATATCATTATTGTTGAACTATTATCATAACAGTATTTCCGTCAAGCTCCCTTCCTATTGAGAACTGTCCTCCATCCAAAGGAGTGAAAATACCCAGGGTCATATCTGTAACTTTATTTGGACCCTGCCCCTGCCCTAGTTGACTGGACTAAGGAGAATACCTGACTCAAGCTGAGTCGATTAGATTTTCTCTTTCAGAAATATAAAAAGTGTGTCATTAGCAGTTCTGGAGCTGGGGAAGCCATCTCCCACCATGTGTATAATGATGACCAAGAGCTTTTACAGAGCCAGTTTTTTTGTACAAAACAGGGGATATAAATTCTCCAAGGAATATAACTGACTACTTACCAAATTGATTGTACTTTCTGATCCTAGCCCAACAAATAATGATGATGCCAGCAGCTGCTTTTCTTTCTCCTCTTTAGACTGAGTGAGGACTTGAGATTGATCTTTTTGGGCTGTGGTTTGATCTACATTCTCCATCATTGTACTCTCTTGAGAAACAGGCAGAGCTTCAGTTTCATCACCAGTTTTGCTTTCCTTCTTGGGAAGATAGCCCTCTTTCCCCCACAATTTCTTTATACCTTCCAGCTTCAAGCTATTTGTCCTTTGGAGATTGATAATGAAATCAAGTCAAATTAAATAATTGCTAAATAATTACTTTCTTGAGGCATTTTTTTAAAAACACATCATTGCCATGGTCTTTTAGAAACAGCTTTCATATTATATTATATTCTATATGCCAGAATATAAGATCTCTAGATTTTATTTTAGTTATAGCCAACATACCCCCTCCCTCCAGCCAAAGGATTTAACATAACACAACTCTAGATTTAGCTTAAAACTTCAGATAATTTAATTTTCATTTAATTGTTTAAGTTGTCCAAAAACAGAAGTACTATAAACCAGTTCCTTTCCTCCACTGACTTTTCAAATATATCTTTAATTCTGATGAGTTAGAGAAACACCTTTTAAGTTTCTTAACTATAATCACTCAATGAAAGAATTAACCTACATAAATTCATTAAATAAAATCCTGTTGGAAAAAAAAAAAGACTAAAATCCACTCTTATACATAAACTTGCCTTTAATCCAAAAGGTTTTCTTAATATGAACACTAGCTACAGTTTCAGTAATTATAATCTACCTTTATAAAAATAAAATGATCTATAAAAGAAAAAAGTAATATTTCTGGGAAAAGCTTGAAGGTTACGAGGTTTTTAGTTCTTGGTTGAAGAAGAATTAAAGTAGTGATCATAATTTGGGCTCACCTACTATTGTCCTGAAAGTTACAGCAATGAATCTGGAGTGGCTAATATAATTATAAGTGCAGGCTGAAACAGCCAAGGATTATCTCTTTGTTTTCATATCAGAACTATGTGTCTTTGGCACTTGGCTCATTTAAGCATCCCTGTCATGGTCCAAAATAGCATTTTTAAAATTTGTACTGAAAAAATAAGCAGATCATAAAATGACTCTAAAAGAAAGACTCAGAAATATTTTTACTGATTACTATTCCCTTATAATTTGTTAGACTAAGCCAGAAACAAAAACAGGCAGCTATACTTCATACTGAGTGAAGAACTAATGTTATTAAGTACTAATTGGCTAAAAGAAAATCTGAATGTTATTAAAAAATGAATTACAGGGAATTAGTCCATTCCTCCTCAATAAATTTTGCTGCTGAAAGTTCCTTTACATGTCTTCATTTCTCTCTTTCTTTCAGGTGCCAAAAGAGTTTTCTAAAAAGTTTTTTAAAAAATAAAAACTGTTCATTATCTATCAACCTCTTAGAAGAAAACTGTTGTCCTTACATGAGCAGATCCAAAAGTGGTCCTGGGAGCCACTAAGGTGACCCCCAACATCTCTAGGATGCTCAACAGCAGCAACCCAAAGGGAATCATGAACGTCCACAGCAAGATTACCCCATTTACCAAAACATATTTAAAAAAAAAAAAAAAAAAAGAGCAACTCCCCAAGTTTTACTAAAAATGATTCAAATATTAGTTTAACAAAAAATGACAGGTATGGCAGACACTGGGGTGTTTCTATCCAGATCCCCCTTCTGTGAAGGACTTGTTGCTCCTTCATTTGGGAGTGCAATCCCCTCGGGGACTGCCTTAGCTGCAGAGGGCAACCTCACTGGAAATCATGCCCTGTCCTAGCACAGCCCACATCCACTGACTGATGAACAGGATATAAAGAGTCCGACCACCAATTCTGGCCAAACACAGGACAACTCCGAAGGACCATTCTAGCTTCCAAGCTCCCTATGGAGTCAGCAGAGGCTGTCATTGGTACTATATGGCATCTCAACTTCTTACCTCTGCCCAAACCTGTTTCTTTCCCCTTCCTTCAACAAATGTTGATTCCAAGGGCACTCCTTAATATTCTGAATGCTAAATTCTATCACGCTGTGAGTTTCTCAGGGAACCCAACCCACAACATCAGACAAAATGGGAAAGGGAAGGAAAAATAAGACTAAAAGGAGCCTTGAGTTATTTTAAAGATTTTTCTGGCTTATTTCATCTGCATACATGCCTATTATCAACATAAATTTTCTGTTACTCATTATATATAGACAGTCTAAAAAGTAGGAAAATAAGAGAGCAGCATAAGGCCATTTTATACAGAAAACATGATATTAAACATATTGTAAAAGAATTGTTTTAAACATGAGCCACCTTTGACAGGACAATAAAAATATAATTTGTGGTGTTATATGGTATACCTTTGTATTATTTTTAATCAGACCATTCAAACACAGATGTAAATTCTGGCTCAGCAACCTTCGAAAGATTAGGGATATATTTTAATGCAGCTCTAGGAATTGCCAGTTGAGGTAGGGTGCTGCCTATGACAGGGCTTAAGGTAAGAAAATTCTCAACTGGGCTGGCTACTACTTTATTGTCAGCTTGCCAGAGACTACAAAAGCACGACTATCTCCTCTCTAAAGCTAAGTCACCTTGCCAATTACCACACAGGTTCCTAATCCAAGTTGTATGGTCCTCTTTGGAAATGAATTTTAAATTCATCCCTCATGTTATCATTTTATGATAACATAGCATATGTGTAATTCCTTAGCAGCTTTGCCAAATTCCATTTCTCTGAGGGTAGTACATGTATATGTATAGAATTATAAGGCTCTGTCAAGTTCCCCAGATCCTAGTTCAATACAAAAAAGCAGATGCTGCAGTCTGTTGTATAGGTCAAAGGCACTAAGTTTCCTCCTTGGATTGAGAGAGTTCCTGTCTCTCCTTTCCTCACCCGTTTGTTCCCTGTTTGAGGCACTTAATTGCCATCGCTCCACCATCACATACTCACAAACTGTATCTGCTCCTCTATCTTGGAATACAAAAATCAAATTCTGAGAAAGAAAGGGGTGTCAACAGAGAAAGAAAAAAGGCTAAGAAAGAGAATTTGAACTTATGCCATTTCATTGAGCATATCATTCTACATTCCTCATAATCTGTATCATTCTTCTGAGAAATATTTATAACCATATCACTGGAAGACTGACAAATATAAAGAGGAACATAAAATAAGGTGATTGATTCCTTAATAAACATGAGAACTCAAAATTCAAAAGTTATCTTTCAAAGTTGTCACCTTTGAGATTTTATTACACTTATTCCAACAATGCTGTCATTACTCAAAACACATAAACTCTTCTAGAGGAAGCTCCTACACAAACAAGGAAGCCATTTTCATTACTTTATGTCTCAACAAGGTATGGACCAAAGTCATCCAGATTTATCACTAACTTTATTTTATAAACTCAGGTTTTGGATAATGATGACAATGACGGCAAGGACAACTATTAATAACAGCAGCTACCATTTATCAATCACTTGTAATATACTGGGTTGTAAGGCACTTCACATAAATTTTCTCACTTTATTAATGTAATCATATTTCTAAAAGTAATTTATATCTCCAAAATCAAAATGTACTTAAAAAGGATGAAGATTTGGCTTCACGTAAGACATTTAGACACATGAATCACCAATTTTCAAGGTGACTAGAAAGAAGTTCTGAAAGTATACTGAGGAAAGTATACAACTTCCTCAAGAGAAGTCAATCATCTTATTTTATGTTTATATTTGTCACTCTTCCAATGAGGTTGTTATAAGAAGTAAATTACAAGAAATGTAGAAGAATATGCTGAATACTCACCTGGGTATCTAAGTTCTGATACACTTCTTTAAAAAAAAAAATATATATATATATATATACACATATATATAAAAATATATATACACACACATACATACAATATGTAGTAATAACACACACATCATTACTATATTTAAAAGTTGTATACATCCTATGTTGTCTTGGAAGTAAGCAAGCTTTTTTAAAGTATAAGGACAACTAAACAGTATCAACACTTTGTGAGCAATAAATAGAAACAACTGAAACAAGAGCCCAAGTAGAATTCAGCTTTTAGGAATCCTTCCACATTTAAGTACTCCCATGTTTTCAATTTCAATAGGAATTGAACTTACTCTTTCAGCCCTGTCTCTGCACTATTCCCAGATATATCTGAACCAAGAGAAATGCCAGCAGGAGACTGTCGTCCAGTGAAGCCAGATGAAGAAAAGGAGAGTCCATACGGTTCAAAATTGAGAACTAGAATTTTGAAACAATAACAGAGGTTTGTATTAAAGACAAAGAGAAAATTATTTTTTAAAGGAAAAATTATCAGTTATTATTTACTACTGAAATAAAATAAATTGAAGACTAGAATCCAGTGAGTGACATTTTGTTAACTGGGGAGGACTCTGGAAATGTTCTAATAAAATATTTATAGTAACAATAATAAAGCAGCTATGATTTATTGAATATCTAGTAGAGTCTTCATACCACTAGTTAACCAAAGATAGTTTTTCTTTTTTATAATTTTACCTCCCTGAGAAGCTAAAAAAGAATTCAGTTAGGAAAGACAACTGATAAACCAGGTCCATTGAAATGTTGGTGTTCTCATGCAAAAGTGTTTAAGCTATGAAGAGATGACCATGTTTTTGCCTAATATAAAAAACACATGCTCTTAGGTACTTTCCTGTACCAAATGGACAGACAGAACCCTCACTGTGAAATCTCCCTTACTGTCAAAGAACAAGATTTATTCAGGTTCAGATTCCTTCGAGTCTATATACCCAAATGAATTCAATCAGAGCCATGAAAATTCATATTGTTATTGTGGTAGAGCAGATGCCAATATCTATTTTCTTCTTTTGAAGTAATAGAACCCTCAATTTTTAGCTAGATATATAAACACTCAAAAAGAGATGACATTTCCAGACTCCTTTGCCATTTGACTGAGTTCTAGCTAATGAAATTATGCACATGTTTTGTGTGCAACTTCTGGGAGGAATTCTCCTGGAAGAAAAAACATCTTTTTTCTCTCTCTTCCTCTTTTATAGTCATGAAGCAATCATCAATTCCAGGTTACCTACTTATGAATTTCTTTAATAAAGGAGCAATAACCTTCTACCTTGATAAGGTGCCACTTTGTTTTCCAATATGCTATTTAGCTGAGCCTAATCCTTACTGGTATATGTATCTTTTTAAACTGGATTACAATACAAATCATAAAAAGTATCTTAGAAAATATAAATGTGAACTTCCGTAATTATTATCTTCATTTTACAAATGAAGAAACTGTGGCAAAGAGTTTGTCACGGACTTGAACCCAAGATTACTAAGACAGGAAATGATAGAGCCAGATGAGAAATCAGATACTCTGATTCCAGAGCTGCACTCTCAACTATTGTTATATTGCCTCCTACAAAGGAAACAGCACCTAATCCAAAGAGTACTAAATAAATGCCTGTTTGTTACCTAAATAAATGATACAGAAGAAGAATCAATGTGCAACAGAAAAAAATGAGCTGATTAGTAATCAAGAGAACTGAGTTCCTGATGTAGGATAGGTGTCAACTAGATATATGAACTAGACCTTAATTTCTTTGTAAAGTGAAGGGTTCAAACTAGTTCAACAGTTTCCAAATGCTGATTTGATAACCAGGATCATGCTGGCTTTGTAGAATCACCCACAGACCTTTTTATACATACACTCAAGCTTTCAGAGAGTTAGATAGAAAAGGTATAGAAACAGGGCTCAAAAATCTGTATCATTTTTAAAATCTCTCTTTGTGATTCTGCAAATGATCTATAAAAATCTCAAATAAGCTCAGTATCAGAACTGACTGATACTTGAAGAGTTCCAGAATTAACAATTTTTTAGTCCAAAATACCTATTTCCCCCTACTCTTCATTTTGTCTTATAGCCATCCCAATTCTAAGATATATAATTTTATAACTGATTCCTCAAGTATTTATTAAGCACTTGCTATGTCCTGTCTCATAACTGATTTCTTTTTTCATAACAGTCAGTATAAGCTCATAAAATTTTATTTTTACTTCAGAGAAATTGTGAAAAATAGATTTGGGAGGAGAAGAGAAGAGCCTAATTTGAGAGCTTAACCCCATTTATAATGATGATTCTATGGGAAAAAGGATGTACTTGGCAAAGGAATGCACTAGCTCAGGGAATTCCAGGGTTATCTACTATATTTACATCAGCCACTTAAATTATTTTAAGAAAGAAAACAGGCAGTGCCAGGAATTAGGCTCCTTGTCCTATCTCCTCTTCCCTATCTCATCCCTGAATTGCAGTAATAGCAACTGGTGACCTCCAGACATTTTAGAATAAGGAAATAGGGCAATTGGACCACATCTGTCACTCTGGAACTCCAGATTTTCCCTCCATGTCCTGGATGTCATAAGGCTTCTAAATGCAAGATAGTCACAAGTCCAACAACTGTAATTCAAAACTTAATCCCCCCCCCCCCCCCGTATTCTATCGACATATGAGGAGTTAAACTGATTACCCTTTGAAAGAAAACTGAATTTTCTGGGCTATTAGGTATCACTGTACTAAATAATATGTTAAAAACCTTAAAAGAGCAAATACTCTACAAAAAGATAACATCAAGCCTATTATTAATGTTTAGACTTTTTGGTCTCATTTTAGGATCGACCATTTTAGTTGTGACTAGCATAGAGCCTGGAGAATAGTAAGTACTCAACAAGTCATTAAACGATGAAGAGAAAAAAGAGATCTTTCATCATTGAACTTTTCAGTATTAACATTCTGAACCCCTATAAATATAATATTCGGTGGTCTCCCTTTATTCATATATATACAGAAGTCTTTCCCTGACAAGCTATGTTTCTTAAATGTACAGTTATTCATTCTTTTCTTAGCTGTGCCTAACTTCACTGATCAGGTATTTTGTTGGAGGGAGCATTCTAACATACTCAAGACATATAAAACTATTCAGAATGCAACTGAAACTCAGTAGTCCATAGTGACCAGAGTTTTCTTCTGAAACTTTTTTTACAGATATACTCACACTAGTATCTGTCAGCCATCCAGCATAGTGACTGACATGATAATTCAACTTTCAAGGTCTTTCAAAATTCCAGGATGGCTGTTATCTCTCAGGCACTTCATATGTATATGAAAGCCTGTGACTTTGGGAATACCTTTAGGCTAGCTTTTTATTTCTGGATTTTCAAATTGCTGCTCAGTGTAAACAAGTCACAAGAAGATTTAAAGAAGGATAATAAAAGTAAATATCCTCAGTTATTTACTTACATGCATAAAAAAATGATGTCCCTATAATACAGCTTATAAATTCATGAAAAATTACCTTTTTCCTGAGAAAGTTTTTCTTCCTGCCTTTGGTGGTGAGGTTTGTAAGGTGCCGCCCCCTGACTGAGTTCTTCAGCCACATAACCATCCAGAAAAGATAAGGAGGCATCTACCTGTATTAAAAATTTAGAAGTAAAAAATGTATCCTAAACAGTAGATTGTACATTCACATAAGTACTTTCAGTCCATAAATGCTAAAATTTTTTTCAGTGAAACGGAACTTCAATTCCAAAAGTGCTACCTGTCTAGCTTTCTGAAACATCTATAACAAATCACACAGCTAATTATCTAACAATGTAAGTCATTTGCAGTTATTATTGATTTCACTGCATTGAAGAATACATTTTTGAGCACCCAATGTATTAGGGGATCATGTTAGATGCTATGATTGAGACAAAAATATAGTTAATGCACTGATGAGACTTGTAATCTACTAGAGGAGACACATACACTAGGAGCTATTATCTGTATTAGTTTCCTGTTGCTGGGGGCTAGTTCATTCTGGAGGCTCCAGGGGGGAATAATAAGTTCCTTGTCTCCTCCAGCTTCTAGGGGTCACCTTGGTTAATGACCACATTATTCTGATTTCTGCTTCTATTGTTATTTTGCCTTCTCCTGTGACCTCATGCCTCACTTTTAAAAGGACCCTGTGGTTATATTATGCCTATTTGATTAATCCAGAATAATCTCCCCATCACAAAATCCTTCATAACATCTGCAAAGCCCCTTTTACCATGTAAGTAACATATACATAGGTTCCTTTGGTTTAACTGCTTCCCTTCTACCCAAAAATGCTTTTTCACAAATCTATGAAAAATTACTTCATTTCAGCAAGAACAGAAATGTACAAGAGAATGGTGAAAAGAAATTAGAGATAAAGAGTAAGGGGAAAGGGAAAAAGGAAAAAGAGGAAAGAAAGAAAAATGAGATATACAGAAGTGGATATAGCAGTGATGACATCAAAAACCAGAAATTTGCTTCTCCTGATTTAGCCAAGAGTATGCAAGCAGTTCAGATAATTTAGAATAGCCAGTAATTCTCAAACATTTAAATGGCATAACACATTCTGAATTTGGAAAGGTTTGGTTTCAATAAGATTCTTAAGAGATGAAGCTATGTTATTATTATCTTTTATGGAAAAAAGGGGAAGTGTGGTCACTTCCGAATTTAATACTATGCATGGCATATTTATTCACCATTTCAATGAATGTCTTTCGAATGCCTACCAAATGCTAGAGGAAGTCCTCCGCCTTTGAGGAACTATTGAAAGAACTGACAAATAAAGGTTTAAAATGAATACAAGCCATAAAAATCTGATTCAGAATTAGTGGGAATACTGCCCGTCCTCTGCTCTTTCTCAACCATATGACAATCTAACACATAAAACTTTGAACAAATTTTGTTTCCTTTTGGAAGTTTTATGATTTACATCACTCTGAGGGAAAGACTGGCACAAATTCAGAGGCTGAGTAGAGAATGAGTGCTTTGAGTTAAAGGGGGTAATGGCTGAGAGTAGGTGGGAGAAGGAAAGGTGGGTGGGTCAGGTTCCAAAGTGATAAAGAATTTAGACTGTAGATGGACAAAATAACTATTTTTTCTACATTCTCAAAGAAAAGAGAGTAATAATTAAGTGATATATTAGAGAAATTCAAAAGATAAAAATAAAAATTCTTGCATTATTAAATATAAAAGATTTTCAAAGAGTATCAATCCCTTTACTGCAGTTCTCCAGAAGAGATATTCTTCTATTCCTGACTATTTAGGATCATTACTGAAAGGATCTTCTCAAATTCTCTCATACTAAAGTGAGAAAAACTCCAATCTTCATCTTCAGTGCTATAGAAACTATATTTTGATATAGTCCAGATATATCACAAATGCAAGGATTATTCTGTTTAAAGACTATAAAGTTTTTAAAAGATGGAACACAGATGTCTTACCACCATGTCTTCACAACTCTTATTAACTGGAAGCAAGCTCTTCATAAATTCCACATTCTCATGCAAATGTTTTAATTCAAATGCATGCTGTCTCATACAAGTATCCAAAGATATAGTAAATTCCTGGATTAAACTCTCAACAATGCTAGAAGAGTGTGCTTGGGGGGTTAACTTGGTCACAGCAGCAATTAACCAGGCTTTTGTTTCTGAAGAAATAGTGTCATTCAAAAGTAACTTGTAGAGCTTGGTTATAACTTCTTCTGGTGTTTCCTTATCTAAGAGGTAGGAATACTCCCCCAAAACCTATAAGTAAAACAAGGAGATGTTTATATACAAATATCAATTTATACAGCAAACCATACTCAGAAATCTAAACAAAATGTCTACTGCTGGAGTCAATATAATCTAGATTGAACATATTCTCATGGTGAAGAAATTATGAGATAAAAATACGATCGTACATTTTTAGGTTCAAAATTATACCAAGAATTAGAACTCAATACAAAAAAGTTTTCCACATCTTTATCACTAAAAATGTATAAAGCAGATACCTTTACAAGTTAGCTTTCTTCTGAACTTATAGGTTTGGTTGTTGGTTTTTACAAGCACTTTCACATTCTGTTTCTATCTTCCAATAAGCATTTAAATGAGTGGTTCTCACATGCAGTATGTATAAGAGTCACCTGAAGTGTTTCATTAAAATACAGATTTCAAGGCTCTAACCCCAGATATTCTGATTTAGTATATCTGTGGAATAATCTACAATATAAATTTTGAACAAGCATCAGATGATTCTGAGGGAGATGATCCAGTGAACTCTGAGGAATACCAACCTATGTTACATCCTTTTTCTTGCATCTAACTTATTTAGTTGATATATAATCCTATGGATCTAAGAATCAGTAATAAACAGATCATTCATAGAGGTGAGATCTTTCCTAAGTGGTATTTGTAAAGCATTTTTATGTCTTTGGTGTACTACTGTCACTATCAAGAAAAAGAAGAGGGAGGTGAGGTGACAGTCAAGGGGAGATTTATAGCTAGTAACAAGAAGAGGAAAAAGAAATAGGATTAAATATGTTCTATCTTTAAACAGTGAGATAATTTTTTGAGTGGTTTAATAAAAAATGGAAGACAGCTCTAGAAGAGCAGGTAGCCTAAATCCCAGTTCAATAATCAATAGATTTTATGTTTCTAGGAAGATGGAGTAGAAGCATTTTTTCCCCTATTCTTCCCACTAAGTACACGTAAAAACCCTTGATGTTATATATAAAACATACATCAAAAGACTCTGAAAGTTAAAGAAAAGAAGGCATATCACTAAGGACCTTGGGACCTAAGGAATGATACAGCGGGTTACTGTTGCCTCATGTACCCTAGACTGGGTACTGGAGAGCCAATCATCTGGAAAAATCCATGGAATCAGATAAAAAAAAAGTCCCAAGAGAAGTCCACTCTCTAGCCAAAGAGCCAGGAAAACAGAAAACTTTTAGACAATAACCCTTCTACTCCAAGCAAGTACCACATAGAAAAACTGCAGACCCACCCATTCTAGCAAAGGCTGAGTGGACAGCCAAGACTTCTGCCCCTACCAGGCTGTAAGAAGCACCAAAATTCCTCCTGAAGGGTGGTAACAGAGAAGGTCGGGTGGAGGAGGTGAAGGGCAGGACTTTCATCCCCACCAAGCTACAGAGGCCCACTCCTCTGCAGTGCCCATGAAGACCAAACAGGAAGCCTGCACCTCACTTCCACCCAGGTATAAAGAGGTACCCTACCCACTTTCTGCTGAGGTGGTATCAGGGGAATCATAGAGGGGAGTAAGGACTTTCATCACTTTCAGCAATAACAAGGCCACCCCTTCATGGTGTCAGTGAAGGCCACGTGGTTAATCTCACCACCATTTCCAAAAGAATTATATCAACATTTATAGAACACACTGCCCAGTAACAGCAGAATATCCATTCTTTTCAAGCATCCACAAAACATATAACCACATAGACCATATCATAGGCCATAAAACAAACCTCAACAAATTTAAGAGGAACTGAAATCACAGAGTATTTTCTCAAATCAATACAGAAAATTAAACTAGAAATTAGTAACACGAAAGATAATAGCAAATTTTCCAAACACTTAACACTCTTCTAAATAATCTTTCTAGAAAACAGAAGAGGAAAGAACACTCTCAACTCATCTTATGAAGCCAATCTTAATACCAAAACCAAATAGATAGAGTAGAAAAAAATGAAAACTACAGACCAATATCCCTCATGAACAGAGATGCAAAAATTCTTAACAAGGTTTCAAGAAATCTACAAAAAATATCCTAGATTAATAAGTGAGTTCAGCAAGATTGCAGGGTACAAGATAAAAATACAAAAATCTATTATATTTGTATATCGTATTAGCAACAAACATATATAAACCAAAATTAAAAATACATTTACTACTGCTCTAAAGAAAATGAAATACTTAAGTATAAATCTAACAAAACACATATAGGATCTATAAGCTGTAGAAAGAAATAAAAATGCTCTAAGTATGTGGAGTGACATGTCCCGTTCATGGAAGAAACAAACAAAAGACCACCGAATACAATAACCAATTTAGGCAAGTATTATCGATGCTAAAATCACTGGTAAAAGAGAGTTGAGGAAAAGGTGTTCACACAGCCTCATAAAATCACCTCAAATATTAGTTATAAATTACTCAGAAGAAAGGGTGCCTTTATAATGGAGAGATCTAAAGGTCACTATAGTAACCAAACAAAGAAATTTACAATCACCAATACCTGGAAGAACTGATATTATATGCATCCTGATATGATGCGGTGGGAAGTACATAATATTGCCAATGCAGTACTCCTGCTAAAAATATTTAACTGAACTTGAAATAATCAAATTCAGAATGCTGAATAATCTGCAAGTCAACAGGTCATCCAAAAAATCAATATCATGAAAACAAAAAGAAACTAAAGATCATTGTAAAATAAAAAAAAACAAGGACCGTGCTATTTGTTACCCCTGACTGGATCTGCAACTGGAGGGAGTGCAAAGGCAGACATAAGGGACGTTTTTAGGACAACTGGATAAATCTGAATATAAATTATATGTTACATAATATTAATGAATTAATGTCATATTTCTTAGGTGTAATGATAGCTTTATCATTACCTAGAACAACGTCATTATTATGAGATTCACACTGAATTTTTTAGGGGTAAAGTGTCATAATGTCTACAACTCAATTTTAATGGTTCAGCAGAACAAACTGTATATAAGTAGACTTAGATATAGATGTTGGATACAGTAAAGCAAAGGTGGTTAAAAGTATTACCTGGGACTCTAGATGAAAAGCAAAAGGGTATTTATTATACTAATCTTTCAACTTTCCTATAGATGAGAAAATTAAAATTCTTAAATAAAAGTCCTGGTGAAATTTAAGTTAACCCACGAACATTTGGCAAAACGATAAAACATTCAAATGAGTATATTCTATGACCCAGCAGTTGCACTTCTCCAAATCTCCCCCATAAAGAAACACTCATCCATATGTATAAGAATACACAAAGATGACAGGAGGTATGTGATTACATATGATTAAATTACATACAATTGTGTCCTCTGTCTTATAAAAAGATGATCTCCTTTGCTGGCTTTGATGAAGCAATCAGCCATGTTGAGAGGCCCAGAAGGCAAGAAACTAAGAGCTATTCTAGGAGCTAAGGGCAGCCTACAATTGACAGTTTAACCTCAAATTCTGTTTCATAGCTTAAGAAACTGATTTCTGAACTTGGAAGTAGATCATTCGCCAGTTAAGCTTCAGATGAAACAGCAGCCCCAGCCGACACCTTGACTGCAACCTTGAGAAACCCTAACTATATCACAAATATAGGAAACTACTAACTATATCACAGATATGTTGAGTATTCACACATTCAAATATAGATTTATATAGAAAACACAATAAATGTATTGTAGACACAAACGGAGATCTAAACAAATACCCATATTTAAAAGAATAGACAAGTGAGATGGCAGGAAGAATTAACAGACAAGTAAATAGTAAAGGAATAGAAGGCAGCCACTGGGGGGGCAGGGCGGGGGGAACTGAGAGCTGAAAGAGTTAACTAAGTAGAACTGAAGGAAATATATTGTTAGTATTTGGTTTTTTAAAAAATAATGTTATAAACATTTATGATTTAATGCACTTTGCTCACCCAACTCATAACTTGAAGAAATCTCTGTGGATAGAACACATTTTCCACATCTAGTAACGTGAGGTAAGACTGAACTGCATAAAGTCTTAATTGTTGATCTTCTGTTTCATCATCAAAACCTACAAAGAAATCGATATATCATTTTAATTTCCACTAAATTCTCTAAGGACTCTGTAATAAAAACATTTAATTTTAAAATCTTTATTTTATAGAATGCAACAACCTTCTGCTAGCAGTCTCAGGAAGTTATTGGGAATATCAGGATGCATTACATCTCCTCCTACTGAAAACACAGCATTCATTGTCTGAATAAACCACGCATTATCGGGAGCATATGTGTCCACAAGTGTTAAGAACAAGTACACTTCCAAATGCCACTTACTAAAATTATCCTTTCTGCATCAGCCTTTTAAAAATAACCCAAATTCATCCCAGTTTGGCATTTTTACCTTTAACCTCTGCCAACAAATTGTTCTGTACTCCATCCAGTTTTATGTAAAATACGTGCTCAGTTAACTTTAATAAACTTAAAAAAAAAAACAAAAAAAACTTCATGTTGCTTTATCTAGCACCCTACCTTCCACATGACAGGCATCCAATAAATAAATGTGAAATAACTGAATGTTCCAGCAAATTATGGACAAATAATGAAACACGATATATACTTTGGAGAGGCTAAATGTTGTGATGTGTCTACTTGAACAAGTTGTTTACCCTCTTTTCTAATCTGTTCCTCTTCAGTTTTAAAATTCTATCATTCTGCTGGCCAGAGCTACAGCAATGACTAGGACTTCAGCAATTTCCAAAATAACCTGATTAACATTATTCATCCATTCATTCTTAGCTTTAACAAAACACATCTTAAAAAGAATGGACTATCCTTGTGACCTGTAAAAGTTCCTCTTTTAAAAAACTGATGTGAAAAAAAGTTAACATGTGAATGGACTTAGTAACTATTCCACCATGACAATTTTAATATAAACAATAGTATAAAGGATAAATTTTAGTATCCTGATTCCCCCACCCACAAGAACTTTTACTAAGAAAAGAAGCTGAGTAGGAAGTAAAGTCGAAAACAGGGAGGGACTGAAAGAAATAAGCCAGAGGTTCCTCTGTCTTCTTCCCTATAATGCTGACCAACTGTATGAAAAGAACCAGGAAAAAAGCCAAGCCCTAAGAAGTCTAAAGGAATTTCTGTTCTTGATGAGAGGCTTGAATATCAGGAATGGAAGTTATTGCTGGGTCCCTGAATTCAATTTGCAAGTGAACACGTCTATACCAATCATTTTAAAATCACTGTGTTTAACTAAAGATATTTTATGACTCATGGTACAAACAAAGGATATTTCTCTGCCAGCTCAGCAATTTTGCCAACCAAATTGATGATAATATACTCTTCTTTGCTCTGATGTAAATATTCAAGCATTTTCTGGACAATCACTGTTACGTTCTGTGCATTAGTAATTCTGTAAAGAAGTTCCAGAGTCTGTTTAAGAGAAATAAAAACAGTATTATAAAACTATGCATGATAACACCAAAAAATACAGTAACATGTTTATAACATGGTTGATTTTTCCACTTTTACATAAATCTATTGGCAGGTCAATTAACAGATGTTCAAGAAATGCACAGAACTTAATAAAGGTAACTTTTTTAGAAATAAAGAAATAGAGATTAAACTTCCTCTGACTAAAGATGGGAAATGCTGACTGAAACCAAAAAAAATTAAAACTAGAAATTATTCAAAATTTATAAAACTAATTGATTATTAAAGATATTTAGATACAAAATAAGAAGTAAAGAAATAGAACTTAAGAAAAGTAAAACTATTGTTAAAAAAATGAATTATGATCAATTCCAAAGCCTAAAAGCTTTCTATTGATAGAGATAATTACGATCTGACATTTCCCCAAGACAGGTTGTGTAAAAATTAAAAAGCTAAAACTTTTATAATCTATTTTCTAAAAATATATCATCTTCTTAAACCTACATTACTTACGCCTGCCTATATGTGTGTGTGTACACACACACATATGCATATAAAAATCCAGTCTTGCAAACTACATTTTCCACACTACCTAAACAACAGAAAACAGCACGAGTCAGTTGGCCAACCAAGGGCAAAGAGCCTATAATGGATGGACAAAGGTTGGTGGCTCAAGTGCTTCAAAGCCTAGCAATCCCTACATTCAAAACCTCAGGTATCAAGGAAGAACTGTTGTACAGCTATTTGTCAGTGCTGAGGAATATACCTCTTACTGCCTCATGTAAAAACAAGTACCACAGTAAGCTCCCATTTGGCTGGCTTTTTAAGGCCCTATATTAAATTCTAAAAATACCATAGCTCCTAGAAATCAACACAAGGCCAAGGGCAATGCTGAGAAAGTATCATTTAGGATCAACAGTATTAACAGCAAGAGAATTTCTACATATCCTACTTGTCAAACTTATTCAAAATATCTATACGGCTTTTTCTAATTTTTCAATCCTTTCAGCCAGGACTTGGTGTACAAAGAGTAACAGATTTGGAAAGATTAAAGAAAGAAAAACTGTTTCAGTTAATCCTTAACTCTATTTAAAAACTATAAATACACAGGTTCCCCATTCAATAGCTTTCAATTTAAGAAGCTGCTTCAGAGATGCTCCTTGTAGACTTTAAACTATATATTTTTAGATAATTTACAAGTTTATTTCCTACTCTAAGACTGTGAAATTTACCATTTCTGAGCCTGAATGGGGTATGGTATTAGAACCTGAATAGGCCAAGGTCTTTCTGTTAGCTCTTTCTTGTTTTTCTTTGCCCCATATGAAAGAAAAGTAATAAAACCAGGTAAAAGAAAACCCCAGCCCCAAGCAACAGTTCTATCCATATACCAAGGACCAAAGTTCTGGTCACATAATTACTGATAGAGGTTAGAAGTGATTGTAGCATTGAGGAGACAGTACTGTGATACCTTCTTGGGGCACCACTATACTCAGTTCCTTCTCTAAAGATTCAAACTAGTTTTCTCACTGCAGGTAATAAACCAAACATATCAGAGATGATCATTTTAACAGTCACTTATTTTCCCTTTGACTCTCATTTTTAAAGACAGCCCAATAATTCAATATAACAATAAGAAAACTGTACCTAAGTCCACCCTGTTCAATTAAGTATTCAACCACACAAAGAAAATTCATGCTCTACATCTGTTCGAAGTAGAAGAGCCATGTAATCATTTGTTATTTATTGTCCCTTGGCACCTTCTCATTTTTCTATGATGCCTACAAACAGAAATTAGTACATCTATAAACTTCCCAGATTCATTCAAGAAGGATAACATTTTGCAGAAAAGTATGTGTGAGTGCATGCGCGCACACACACACAGAGATGGCAATTTGTCAAAACTTTTATTTCAAAAATAGTACCTTTTAAAATTCAAATTTTATTATCTGACCTTTTAAAAATTATAATTGTGTAACGCAATACAGTGTTCTCTCAATAACTATTTTAACTCATTACTTTTAAATACTTTAAATCTTTAGTAGGTTCTTTTTACCTTTATTACTTATAAAATCAGAAATAAAGCTATCTACTCTCTTAACTAGGTCCTATATACCATTTTAAATGAAGGTCTAGAGTGATTTCTTTGTGAGAATTAACAGAAATATTTATAAAAACAGACACCCAAGTAGATACTAAAGCAATTTTACAAAAGGAAAAAGTCAAAAAAATTTAGTAAATTACACATCTCTCCTTCTAAGTTCAAATCATTTTAGAGACATTTTAATTAATTCTTTCAACATTTCTATATATGTGATAGGGAATGCATTAGCCCATTTTACAGATGTTAAAGAGAATAATGAAAAAATACTAATCATCATATATTACATCTTAAAATGGTACTAATAGGAGGAACCAGCAATAAAATTCAGGTCTCCTATTGACACAATCCTTGGACCAAAAAAGTATTAATGAATCCATACAGGTAATTGGACCTAACTCTTCCAACTCATAATTTAAAACCATTCGTGTGGATACTGACACAAGTACTTTTTGGAAAAGCTCCTTAAACTTTAGTAGAAAGAATAAAATGCTCTCAAAAGTTAAAAAAAAAAATGTGTATATGCATGCCCACGCACCTACACTCTAACACTTTAATCTCTCTAACAACAATAAAATGTTTAAAAATTAGAACATTTCACATACACAATTCAAAATACCAGTTTACCTCTCTCTTAATAATGGGATCAGGATGGTCTAAGCATTCAATTATTGTCATCTGGTGTTGAAGAGCCAGCGTAGGATCCTGTTGGATAACATAGGTAAGAGCCTTCAGTCCTAGAAACAAAGATTACATTATACGAAGTGACTTGAAGCAAATATCCAGCAAATTTCAAAAGCTTTCTTTGTAATTTCAGTGAAAAGAACCAATCATCTTACCTAAATACTTGAGATTTATTTTAGGTGATAGAACAAATTTCCCAATGCACTTGGCAGCCTTCTCAAGTAATTCTGATTTAGGATAAATAGAATAGACTGTATGCACACATTCAAACAAAATAGCTAGACAAAGAAAATATAAAAATGTCAGGGATCATGTTAAGGCATAATAAAATAACACATCTGTGTAGAGACTCATAACAAAATAAACTAATTGAAAGGTCAATTTTAGTCAAAAATCTTTTTATGGAAAATTTTCAATGATATGAACTTTACTGTTCTCAGGCTTATACAATTATTAGGATTACGTTACCACAGTACAATTTAAAGAGAATTATATATATTAATAGATAACAATGACAATTCATTCATGCAACAAGAATTTATTGAATACCTCTTACATGCCAGGCATTGTTCTAATAGTATGGATACAGCAGTGAACAAAACAGACAAAAATCATTGCCTTCAAGGAGCTCACATTCTAATAGACACATAAGTAATATACTTATTGTTCCTATATAGATAGATATTTCTAACACTCCTCAAGTGCTTCAAAATAATTCATTTTCTGATAGTTACTACCACTTACAGAAACTGTATTTCAATGTAGTTATATCGATATAATCATTTGGGAGTGTGGATTTAGAATTCAACTTGAATGGAGGACATTTTTGTTTTTTGGAAATTTCTATTGAGCGTATTTCATGCAGTTCTAAAAATACTGTGAACCTGAGACAAGGTACATATTAATAAAAATGTTCTGCATACTTAAAAAATCATTTATTTCAAAGTAAGGCCACTGCTCAAAAATCCTCAAATCACTTCTTTCATATTAACCTCAAAGAATATAGAACAATCTCTTAAACATCTTGATAGTGTTCAAATTTGATTTTTTCATATAGTCAAAGATCTGATAACTATGATAGATCAAAGTAGACACTGAAATTTTTTTCAAACTCTTTTAAAGGACATGTGTCAAGGAACTGGAGCTTTGCCATGGAAAAGAAGAATCATTGAGGCACCATGAAGTCCAGCATGCCCTATGGAATCATAGTATGAGGAAGTGAGACACAGAATCAGGAGACTTAAAAACAGTTCTACTACAAGTTGAAGCATATCAAGTGTCCTTGATAGAAACATTTCGTCTCTATTTCCGAAAGCTAAAAAACATAACAGACGCTTTTTTGTGTGCAAGATAGATCCTGAATATTCAACTGTTTTACACTGCTAAGTTGCCTATCAATTGAGGCACACATAAATTTTGTGTAAAAAGCTTTATATAAATACTTTCTATAGGAAAGAGAAAATAAATTAGAAATATAAATTTCTCATTAAGAAGGGAACTGACTTTAATTAAAGGAAAACCTACAAAGTTAATTAAACCTAAAAAGATACTCTGTATATTCAGATGTTGCACTGTAAAATGTCATTACTCTGTGCTATGAAAAAAGTTGACTTTACAACTTTATGAACTAAACAAAGAGAATATTTGTCAATTAACTAATCAACTAAGACAGGAGTGGGCAAACCATGAGTAAATCTAGCCCTCAGCCTACTTTTGCAAGCCTGTAAACCAAGACTGGTTTTCACATTTTTTAATTATAATTTATGTGTAACATTATATTAGCTTCAGGTTACAGTTACATTTTTTAAAAGCTGTAAAACAAACAAACAAAAAAGGATGTTACAGAAACCTATATGACTTACAAGGCCTAAAATATTTATGATCCAGCCTCCTCACAAAAAGTCTGCCAAACCCTGAACTAACGTGACAGTCCTAAGCAAGATTTAAAATGATTATGCTCCATTTTCTATCATAATTGATATGCTTTCCTTATGGAGTCCTGCCATTTCAGAATTTTCCTACTTCAAATTTTTTTACTAAAAAAGATTCTCATTACCCACCTAAAATCTAAACTTTTATATACAGATGCTCCTAAAATTTCTAGAAAGCTAGTATAGTTCAAATATGGCACTTACCAGTCGACTTAATTATAAATGAGCTGAAAACAAATGTAATCGGTTTTTAAATTATTTTCCCACCTAGAGCTACATCCCTTTATTCTCCAATGCTACAAAAAAAAAATTGAGTATAAGTCCATAAATGAAAAAGCAGCCACTCTGCTTTCTCCTCTACACAATGGTTAAAAGAAAAGTGCTTCTGAGGATTTCTAAACATACAAACACAACATGGAGATTTACGATTCTGGAGCAACCCAGGTCCTAACCAAAATACCACCAAGTAAAAATTACCAAATTAAAAATTTAATGCCATTCTAACATCTGTGACACTGTGGTTTTATCACAGATATTTTGGGTTAAAATATGCACAAAAGTTGAAGTTCTACTGATATATTATCCTTCAGATTAGACTTTATTTTCATTCTGGCAGGGAGATGTGGTTAGCACTCAATGGGGGTGGAAGTCCAGGTTCTCCACCCTGTCTCCTTTGACACTTTGAGAGGAGGGGATCTGGTTCCTTCTGGGTAGGGGATTCAAGTATTTGCTAATACCACACTGTCAGTGCAAGGAATGGGTACCTTATTACTGCTCCCTATGTGGCCTCCACTGACACTGAGAGAGTGGCCTCAGAATCCCTGACCAGTGACGAAAGCCTGGACTCTCCACCAGGCCTCCTCTAATGCCAACCCAGCAAAGAGGGGAGGGGTACCTCACTACTTTCTGTTCCTAGATAAGGTGAAATCCAGGCTTCCCACATCATGTTCACTGACAGTGCAAGGGAGTGGGGGCCTCATTAATACCTGGCAGGGATCAAATTCCTGCTCCCCTCTTGAGATTCTCTGCGATCAGCCCAGTGGGAGGGTTGGGGCACCTCCCTGTACCTGAAGAGGGTGGAAATCTCAGCTCTCTACTAAGCCTCTGCTGCAGTGGGTGGACCACTGTTTTTCCTGTGTAGTAATTGGCTGGAATAGAGGGACTGTTGTCTAAAAATTTCCTGTCTTGCTAGTTTGCCATTTTCTTCTTGGTCCTTCTGCTAGAGAGGCTTTTTCATGGGGCATTTTTGTCTACATCTGTTGGCATTTCCAGGTTGCTGGCTCTCCATTACCCAGTTGGAGGTACATGAGGCAAACAAACAAAAACAAACAAAAACAAAAAAACAGGTACTCACCATGGTGGTGTTCCTTTCACCCCAAGGTCCCTAAAGAGTCTACTTTCATTTCTTCACCTTTCAGAGTCTTATGTTTATTTTACATATAATGTCCAGAGTTTTGAGGTATAGTTAGTGGGAAAAACAGGGAAAGGTACTCCTATCTACTTCTGATAATTCTGTCCCTTATATTCCATTTTATACAATTCTCCCAATTCACTAGCTTACTAAAAATGTCATTCTCATCTTTCTAGTACCCTGCCGAAAAATCTTCCATACCTCCAAATTTATACAGTACGAAGACCAAAATTATTTGGCTGCCATGAGAAGACCTCCACAATATGGTCTTTGCAATGCTCCCACTATGAACTGTCCATTCAGGCTAGTGAGTCAATGCTCTCTGAAATTGTTTTAAACATCCCCATTTGGGCACCTTTTCTCATGTTCTCTCTTCTTAGAAACCCTTTCAGCCTTCTGGCTATCTAAATCCTACTACCTTTCAGAGTCCTATTATATCATTAAGTACCCTCAGATCCACAGTGACCTCTACTACCATTGAACTCATGTAATATTTATTACCTGTACCACCCCTTTGTATTCTACCTTATACTAGTATTATGCTAGTATTAGTCATAAGTAAGTTATTTTTTCCATTATATTATAAATTCCTTGAAGGCAAAGATTACATTTTATAGTTCATATCCTCTACATCACTTTATACAATTCCTGGCATATAACAGATATTCAATAAATGTCTTTGATTTATTTCTTGATTTGACACTAAGGTAAGTTATAATAATGGACCTTCATAAATATATGGTTTAGAAAGTATTAAGTTATCAGATAGATAACTGATAAAAGTAAAATAACTTTCTTTTCCTCCAATTCAATTAAAAAATATTACTCATTGATTAACGCAGTACCAGATACTGGGATATGCTGGTCCATAAGACAGACACAGTCCCTGCCCTTATGAAGCTTATAATTTAAAATTCACATTCTTAAGCAAAAAAATATTTATATTAGGATTACTCTACTATTGATAAAATCAGTGTAAGCTATAAACTGTACCAAGACAAATATGGGGTAAAAAGCATAACAATGGAAAGATGAATAAAGGAAATAAACAAAACAACAGAAACTAGGAAGTTTCTGTGGCAAGGTGAAACACTGGACTGACAGCCTACAAAGAAACAAGTTGTTGGTGTTGGTTTCAGCAATCTTAATAAGAGAAGGGTGTCCCAGTGGGGAACATTAAAAAATATCAGGTATACAGTGTTCTCCAAATCAAAAGGAACAGGTAACAGTGGTTATCTCCAGGAAGAGGGACTGGGTAGTAGGTGATAAAGATTGAAGGGACACTTACTGTTCACTGTATACCCTTTTGTACCTTTTGAATTTTGAACCATGTGCATATATTACCTATTCAAAAAAATAAAAAAATTAAAGCTGAAATGTCAATTACCAAAAAAAAAAAAAAAAAACTTTCTGTAAGAAGAAAAGCATACTCTGAGCTAATTTTAAACAGAATTCCGTGAGAGCCTTTCAAACTCTTACCCTAAACACTAATTATCCCTCAAAGAAAATGTTTTAACTTACTTTAGCTGTCTCCAAAGACTATGACACTTCACTGGATCTTCTGACAGCTCCAAGCCAAACCACATGCCTCAACAAGGGTCTGCCTATCTCTGACCCCTTATTCTTCTCATTACATAGCAGTAGCCTAGATAGTATCAATTGTTCATTATACCATACACTCATAAGGGCAGGGCCTGTGTCTACCTTACCCATCCTTTCATCTCCCTCACTTTTCAAGAAGGAATACACAAGTCAAGCAACTCCTTCCTCAATCTGTATCTAGTTCACAAATCAAGTTTTTGTTTTATAGACATTCAATAAATACTGGTTGAACAAATGAATAAACCACTCTTATTGCCTTTAATTACCATTTATACATACAAAACATAAATCTATTCTTTTAAATTTACTATCCCAATTCACTACCGTGTGCATTATTTTTCCTGTACTAGTCTTATTCATGCAATCTTTGCTCCTTATTCCTACTACATCTTTGTCAAGGACTTTTATTACAGTTAACTAGTTCAATTTCTGACCTCTTGTCTACCCTACACTTCTACAACCATTATTCTTAAAGATCCACGGTTCACCACCATCTGAAAAAACAAGTAATGCTCTTCGTCCCCTACTTCATGGCACTTCACCAGATTAAGAAATGACTTTTCATTTGAGTTATATCTCTCAATTCCTCTTCTACTGCTCTTCTCAACAGCATACGAAATTCAAACTGGTTTACTTCTTTCTTTTAAATATCTCTAAATATCCCAGTTTCTTCACTGAGCTTTCTCAGACTGATCAGTAAGGAACTAATAGTTCCTTCTTCTAGCTACTAAGATTAGAAAATTTTTTGGATACTTTTCTCAGTTCTCTAGTTTCCTCCCCAACTTATTCTTGTCTCTTATCACTAAATTATTTTATAAGTTGTATAAATTGATATGTAAATATTAACTCTTCACAAAAGTCTATTTTATATATCGTTATATATATATATATATATCCCACTCATCCTTCAGTTTTGTTCTTAAATACCACTTTTTCATAAAAACCTTCCTTGCTCTCCCCTCTTCATCTAAGGTTAGCTGCTATATTCTCCCAAAGCATCCTTTAATTTTCCTTTATAGCATTTACAACTCATCCTTTTCCACCTATCTTATCTGTGAGCTCAATGACACTGTTTTATTCACAACTGTATTCCAAGTATCTTGCTCGGGCCTGATAAATAACAGAAATCTAATAAATATTTGACAACTAGGTGACTGATTTATTTAAGAACTGTCTTCTTAAATATGGAATGGGTCTACTAAGTTGATGAATACTTTCAATAAAGAGACAATTTCTCTTAAAAAATAAAGTCTTAAAAAAGAGAGAACTATAATGACAAATTTAGGTCAATATTTAAAACAATGTCATAATTTCAAATTATTTCTATTATTTTCAATGCTTCCATTGAAAAATAATAACCTAAAGAACCATCTTAAAAATTAACATATAAAATTCTAGTGAAATTTTTAGTATTTTAGTATTCTAACATAGATTTAGTTATGATACTGAAAAATACTGTTAGTCATTAGAGTAGCATTTACATGTTACCTACCATATGTGACATTGTGATTTAACTCGGCTCTTCGTAACGATTCATCAAGAACATCATACATTAATTCACTTGTCCTGTTTAAAAGACATTTTATTTGCAGTAGAATTTTAGTATTATAACCCAATAACACATACAGTTTCTCTCTTTAAAACTGAGGGTCTACAGAAAAGTGAAAAAAAAAAAATCACTTCTTAAAGATTCCATTTGTTTTTTTCCAGGAGTTTAACTTCCTTATATATCAAAGCTGACTAGTCAATGAAGAAGGTAAACATAAGTCAACCAACTCTTTCTTCAACCTGTACCAACATATTAAAAAATTTGCCTTTCTTTAAACAGCACTAGTTTTTTAGAAAGAAAATTTTGACTTTCATTTATGTTAAATAAAAAATATATATATATTGTGGAATTAACAAATTTGTACAGTCCTATGTCTTTATGATCGCTGATTACAGTTACAATACTGGGTTGAGGCAGATACTTTAAGAAAATGCAGTGCTTTACAGAATCCTAGCACTCATCTTCCAAGACTAGAAAAGTCCTCTCCAATATGCCAATGGGAAAATTATGGCTTCTCAGTTGGTATTTCTGTATGTTTTAAAAAGTCAAAAAGGATTAACGGAAAAAACTACCATCAGCATAGACTATACAAAGACACTACACTGTAAAGCAAACAAGCCAAAAGATCAAAAAATCTGTAGCTATATGAATTACATAGCATATATATCTTTTTCAGAAAATTTCTTTTTTTCCAAATATACAGCTATAGGATTCAATTTGAATGTACTTTTATTGTCTTGACTGAAGTATAAATATGCAGTGAGAATTCTTAAATCCTTCATTTTGTGTAAGAACTTCTTTCACAGACAATAACCATATAGTAGACATTACAAATCCTCTCCCCCCGCCTCCGCCCAAAATTCAGTAATACTACACTTAGATTACAGTCTAGTTTCTAAATTGTAAAAGCTAATGTCTGGAATAAGAGATATAATTAACCACATGAAATGTATAAATATTTGCTGACATGATCAAGTTAAACATTAATAACCTAAGCAGAATGCTATAAAACACTAAAAAATACTCAAACAGATATAAAAGTCCTAAATAAAAGACTTTTCCAGTAAATTAATTCTTTCAATTAAATACATTAGAATCTGTTATAAAATAACATGTTTACTTTGCCACATTGAGCTAATCATGTCTTAAGAAATAAAATCTTTTTAGAGTTGGGACAACAAAGGAGAAAACATTCTAATGTTCAATAAAATTATGAGTTCCAATCTCATTCACTTTAATTGTGCCTAATTTCTATTCAACTGAGCTCTCTGAAGGTAAGCACCCTCTTAGTCATCTTTGTATATATTCTCCAAATCCATCCATGAAGGAAAGAAGGAATATAATGAGTTAGTGAATTTCGTAAATTCACTAAATGCCTCCAAAGTTATTTCCTGACAACATTTGATGGCATTAAATCTTTTTAGACTAGTAAGATCTGGGTGCATCACCATGAAATTTGTGCTTTTAAAACAATTCCAATGAACTCCAACTAGAGTTTCACAATAAGATAGAATGGGTTATATAAAATAAAATATAATTAAGACAAAAATTTTATGTGCATTTGATCCATCACTTCCACCCTAGGTTTTAATCAGGGTGGAGATTCATAAATGCAGAAAAAGTTTAGCAAAACCGAGAGCACTACAGCCCAGTTAGCGCTCATCAGGTGATCATGGGCAGAAATGTTAACATGACATGGACAAGGCATTACTATAAGCAACAGTCTAGAGAACAATCCTTTCATAAAGCTAGGCTAAAGAATTAGAATATAAATTTATTTTGCTGCATAAAAGAGCATTATATCTCATAAAGTAAGAACATTGATTAGCAAGTATTTTCTTAAGACAGAAACACATCAGTGACTCAAATCGTGTGACTCTTTGTCTCGGGAAACCATGTGACTCTTTGTCTCAGGAAACTAAAATCTACTTGGACTTGTTCTAGAACAGCTTAGAAAAAAAATGTAAATAAAAATAATATGTGTGTACACATGCACATACAAAGAAAGAGAGAAAGAATGAGAAAGCAAATGCAAATAACTGATGAATCTAGGTAAAGGGCGTAAGAGCACTCCTTGTACTATTCTTGGAACTTTTCTGCAAGTTTAAAAAACTATGGCAAAATAAAAAGTTACAAAATGCATATATAATTGGAAAGGTAACCATAAAAAGTTTAATATAAAGTATTGGCTAAAAGAGTAATTCAGACAAACTGATTAAGAAGGTGAAGCACTCATATTCAACTAAAGCAAGGGTCAGCAAACCATAGTCCATAGGCCTAATATGGCAAGTTGTATATTTTTGTATGGCTACTACTTCTTACAGTGGTTTGTTTATCACTATTAAGCCAATTAAGCATTGAGAGAATCTGGATTATCATGAAACCTCCAGGTCAGGGGTCCCCAAACCCAGATTCTATGGACCAGTACTGGTCAGTGACATATTAAGAACCGGGCCGCACAGCAGGTGAGTGGCAGGAGAGTGAAGCTTCATCTGTATCTGTAGCCACTCCCCAGCACTAACTTCACCACCTCAGCTCCACCTCAGTTCCACCTCACTTATCAGGCATTAGATTCTCATGATGCTAAAAAAGGTTGGGGACCACTGCTCTATATGACGAAAACCTAAGGCTACCAAACTTACTTAGTTTACCTTTGATCATCTTTTCCTAGAAGTCCTAGTATTCTCAAGAGCTGAATTTGTAACCATGGTGCAGGCACACTGTGGTAATTA
The DNA here is from genome assembly GCF_014176215.1 of Rousettus aegyptiacus. Classification (NCBI taxonomy): domain Eukaryota; kingdom Metazoa; phylum Chordata; class Mammalia; order Chiroptera; family Pteropodidae; genus Rousettus; species Rousettus aegyptiacus. The sequence goes on along the minus strand of NW_023416306.1, from coordinate 122,008,231 downwards.
AAATCTACTGGGAGCTTTCCTCCAACTACTTGCTTCAAAATTGTTACAAAACTCCCAGTCAAGTCTTTATATCCAGATGAATTCTCCTACATTCAAAAAAATAAATAAAACAAAAACTTCCTGTTAATAATAATGTCTTACCAAATATAAAATGGACTTTGTTCAAATGCTAGAGAATCTTACTATTACACGCTCGTTTAGAAGTTTCAGGTTCACTTTTAATGAAACAGTGCTCTCATCTGTTTAATTTCTTCCACAATGAAACTCTTTTGGTTACCTGATCCAAAGCTGAATCATCCCCCAAAAAGCTTCCACCACTCCCTACTTGTCTCCACAAACGGTATAATCACATTTCAAGTTTTTTATAATTACATCTTATACAGAACCTTTAATAGTCAACACCAGCAATTAAATCAAAAAAATAAAAAGAACTGGCATTCTAAAAAGACTAATAATATCTCTATTTCTGATGAAAACTGAGACCTGTTCACAATTTCTGAACTTTGTCTGCAAAAGACTTCCCACGTGAATGAGCTAAATGTGCTCTGGGTGGAAGAGCATAGTCAAGACTACCCAAACATTCAAACCCTTCAAATTAGTGAATCTATTAGAAAATAATTAATCTTATAGTATTTAAACATATGTTTCTGAATGAGTATACCTTGATTATCTGACTAACCTCTTGGACCGGGGAAATTAAATACACATTCTTCAAAATGAACATGATTCATCACTATAATTTTTATTATACATCAAGGACAAATTTTTAGAAGGCAAATAATGGCTGTTTCAAAGTCTAGTAAATGTTAGAAGAAAAGTAAGATTTAATATCAAATATTTATTTATATCAAACTATTGGATACACACCTAATACATAAAAGTGAAGACACTGAAGCTTTGGGCAGCAGTATGAGGGTTGTGTGCCTGTGTGTCCTGGCCTGGAGCCGGCGAGCATGTTTATGTTAATCTTTTAGAAGTGGCTCACTGACACCTCCCTCACACCCCCAAATAAATCCACATTTGTCCCTGTGTTCCCCTCTCCTCTGGTACCCATTGGCCTTGGTGTGGTAGACTATAGGGGTCCTGCCTTTGTCCTCATTCTCCTCACACATATTCATGACTTTTAACTTTACTTTCCAAACGTAGTATGCCCATAAAGACAATATTACACTTAGACAAAGTATTCCTTTTTATAATCGTTTTTTAGAAGTAAAGAAATGTAATAAAGCTATCTTATGTTAAAAAAAAGCGAAGAAAATTTCAAGTTCTATAATTTTATACTGAATTCCAGAGCATATTCCCTATCATTATGAGGTACTCGTGAAATCTCTCACAAACATATACTTTCAGATACAAAGGGTTTCAGACAATATACTGGGGTTGAATTAGTATAAATCCATATCACCATTTAGAAAATTTTTTACCATACCATTCAACTCTCCTTCCTTATCTGACACAGTATCAGTGTATGGCTTCAACAATGTAGTCTATGCCTTACACAACCCCAACTGGCTCTCTTCTTTTTTATAAGCTGTTATGCATTCCATGACATTGTATAGAAGAGAGTCAGTTACTGCTTGAAAAACCACAAATCTCCAAATTTCAACTGCCTTCCTTAGGTACCATTTTTCCATGCTTCTTTACTAACATGAAAATATTTTAGGCATTAAAAAGAAGACTAATTCTGTAATGTGCCTACAACTCATGCAATCAATAATTTGCAAAAATTACTATTAAAAAGCCAACAATAAAAACTTGAAATATTAAGCATTTTGAAAAATCTAAATTTTCTTTTAATTCCATAACTATATATTTCTAATAGGAACTACTCAAAATCTGATGAAATTTCCAACTTACCTTAATCATCTTAAGGTATATGTGCAAGGAAGCGGCCATGACCCCAACATCTCTGTCACAAAGTGCTTTCCGAAACTTTATATGAATATGCTGTACTTGATTAGGAGCAATGAGATGGAATTTGTATAATGCTAAAACAGCTTTTCTTCGTACAATCTCCCTAAAAATAAAAAATTAAATCTAAACAGCCATCTGAATTGTTAGGCATTTAATTTGAAAAGATTATGGACCAGATGATTTCAATGTATCAGCTTCACCTTAACTAAAAAGAAAGAATTATACATTTATTATTAATTTCTTTATTCTAATCCACCAAACTATAAAAAGTGGTTATCTCTAGGAGGTAAGATCTCAAGAGGCTTGAACTGCTCATGTTACATATTTATTTAGTTATGGAATTTTTTTGATAGCAAGCATATATTATTTTTGAAACCAGAACAAAGAAGATAAACAAATTTCTCAATTCCCTAATTCCATTTCTGAAAGCCATATCTCTAGAAACTGGGAAAAGAATCAATAATAAGTTTAAATCAGTAAGAGGTAATTTCAGCTAGTAATATTAAACAGTCTCTTTATGAGTCTCCTTGGTATTCTAGCTTTTCATATTTCTTTTTTTATGTCATAGGTAAGCACAATCCAAATACTTTAGGGGTAAAGGAGAAAACGGGAACTCACAGTAAACGATGTTTTTCCTCTCCTCACCCATCTCATAATTCAAAAAATTCATTACAGTGAAGAAAGTATACACAAGTCTCACACTCATTTTTAACAAATAATGTCCAGCACACAAGAAGCAAAAATAAAATTGCTGCCCTGTGTGCATAATATAGGTTTCAAGAAAGTATGTTCTTGTTATATTCTCACTCCTTTTCCACATATCTCATATGTGCAAACTATGCTGGAGGTGCTCACTCAAAACAAAAGTAAATGTCGAAGAAGTGAAGTATTTATTTTTAGAGTTCCTTAGCATGTATTTCCATTATCTACAAAATGGTCATCCAGTTTCTACTAAATTCTATTAACTAGCAACTCTCTATCTTCCTAGGAAAACAATGCTGTAATGGAAAATCCTTTTCCCATAGCAAAATTCAGATTAACAAGATATCTGTCATTAGCATTAATACTATGGTGACTGTAAACTATACCCTAACGTATTGCTATTGGGTATTAACCAATATTAGTTCTGGAAGAGAGTAGGAAGGTGAGGAAAAGAACATAAACTTTGAGCAGGCTCAGGAATCCCTGGGCCTGGCCCTAAGTGGTGGTACTTACCCTAGACATCAAGAGACCAGAATTCAGGTTCTAGGTCTGTCATGCTGGAATACAGCCAAGGATTCAAAGTCAAGTTCAAACCCTGTCTTGCATCTTCATTGTGACATCTACTGGCCTACCAGTAGTTCTGCCTCACGTTCTTTAGGTCTATATTCCATAAAGTGGAGTAAGGTATGGCCATAATTGTAAAAGTTGAGTTTCAAAAAGTCTAAACTCTAACTAGTATAAGACAGGAGAGGCCAAGATTTTAAATTAGAGTACATAGAAAACAAACAAGAAAAAATTAAATTCTCTGAAAAATTTCATATAAAGAGTCAACAAGTATGATTATCACAAAACACTGGTGGTATGGAAAATTTATACAAAAATATGCTCTGCTATGATCAGACCAAGCCATAATTATCTAAGAAAAGCTAATATTTTATTTCCAATAATTAATTGTCTATACCCATCATTTGCTCTAAACACAGATTTGACATAAACAAAACATTATAAAAGTCTGAAAAACCTATCAAGTTATTCTATCATTCGTAGGAAAAATATCATTTTAGCTAGAAGATTCATAGTTCAAGATTTCTTAAAAAATACAAATCATAAGTCATAAGTCAACATTTTAAAACTGTAGAACACTAAAAAATTGACTTAAAGCACATGAAATAAAGAAATATTATATGTCATAAAAAATATTTATCAAGAACGTACATATAACTAAAATACGGTAATTACAAAGGAAAAATGGAACATAATTGTGAACTTTCTCCTAGTTGCAAAATTTATGAAGTTAAGAGTGTGATCAAAACACAAAATAATTCAAGTATGGTGAAAAAATAAGCCAACCATTAAGGAGAAAGTTAAGGAAACTTACAAGACAAGATTAACAAAATACTACGTTAAGGTCTATTAGGACATATTCTACTATAAAATAGAATTTGAATGCTGCAGTTTTGACGTAAAAGCACCTCCAATACGCTGAAGCTCTGCATTCATAGCACTGGCATCATTTCCAAATGTTTTCCATTATTTCACCTTATCCTCAAAACAACTTTGTGAGAATTAAGGAGCTTCAACCAACCCCATAAAGCCAAGGGAAAACCAGAACCATTGCTGGTTAGTGGTAGAAGTGGGAGGAAAGCCAGGGGTTCCTGACATTAAGCACCTTCCTGTCTCTCAGTTTAACTATAGGAAGCTGCCTACATTTTTCTAAATCCACATAAAGAAAAAAGATGATATTATCAAGGATTTCTGCATTATATTTGGCAGTCAAAGAATAATATCTTCTACCCTAGAAGCATTAAGTTAGTTATAATACATTTTTTAGCGTAAATTTTTGTTTTGAATAATGTAAATACCTATCCAAAAAGAATTTACTTACTTAGAATGTTGAAGTTTATCTTCTATTAATGGAAGAACAGCTGGAATCATTTCTCGAGGGAAAATCTGGCTGACGACAGTAAGTGCCATACATACTTCTACCAGGTTAGTGCTCTGCAAGTCCTGACATAATTATTAAGCAAAGAAAGCATTCAGTGCAAATTTTGAAACTAGAGATAGCAATCTCAACATTGCAGTGGTCCTACATACTTAATAGTTTTGTGCTAACTTTATAATTAATTTGTACATTCAGGCTTACCTTATATTTTATAAAAATATCTGTTTCATTTGCATTAATAGAATTAATACATAAATATAACCAAAAAGCAACTGCTCCAAAAGGAAACTGTATTTATATTCTAATACTAGCCAAAGCAGTCACCTTTATGAGAGCTTTTAAAACTTTCCTAAACTAATAACACACCAATTCTACTACTTTTTCTTGTTAATACTATGAGTGGAAGTTTAAAAGGAAGTAATTCTCAAATATATAAAATAAAATGCATGCATTCATACATACTTTTATATGTATAAAGTTTATATATCATTCTAAGAGAAACGAAGTATTTTTGAAAGATTGGTAAAATTTAAGCTACTAGTAACCTTAACAGAGTATACAACTTAAAATTCAGAAAGTACCAAACACATACACACACACACACACACACACACACACACACACACACACACACAGACTCACATATCAAGACTGACACAAGATAAACATGAAAAAGCTCAACAATTCAATTGTACTTCATTGCCAATTTTGATTAAAAGTTTAACAGGAAATACATTGTGAGTGTGGTTGAAATTGTGTTTTTATCACCTGTACATTTCAGTTGCCCAGTTATACTCTATTCTCCTTTAAAATGACTTTTATAATTTAAAAGACTTTATTCAATTTCTATCTATACATCCCTTTAGACCCTAAAGAGAGACACAACAGCATGCAAAGTACATTCAACTAGGAGCCTGGAGATCTGAGTTATAATTCTAACTCTGCCTTTTTAGATAAACAATCACAACAGCAGCAGGAGCAACTACTACTTTACATGATGTTTCATCTCACCCTCACAACTTGGTTAAGTTCTATTATTAACTTCATTTTACAAATGCAGAAACTGATCTAAAAGATCTTTCTGCAAGCCCATTCTGTAAGCCTATCTTCTTCCAAAAACATCTAATTCAATATGATTGAGGAGAAATGTCAAATGCCTGCAGAAATAACTTATGACTTCATATTAACCAACATAAAATACAGTACCTTTACAACCGTATTCACAAGGAGAAGCAACAGTTCATGACTTTCATGTAGAAATAAAGAAACTGCCAAATAACCTATAAAATTTGAGAGGGAAAGTTTCATTATTTCTGCCAAAAATGAACTTTTCCCAAGAAGTTAAACAAAGAATATATTACAAAATTTAAGTGCCAAAGATACCAGTTACAGATAAATACAAAACCAAATTGCAAAATATGAGGTTGAAAAACTTCAGAAAGGAAGATTTCAAGTGTTGTTCATCCTGAAATCTTTCAGAATTATGTATTTCACAAGATATACCAGAAATGAAAAAAAGGCTATGTGCACTAACTTAAAGTCCTATAAATGACAATAGGAATATATGCATTCTACCATCTGTGTAAATCTCTATACAATCAATCAAAACATTTTTGATCTTATAGCCAAATGTATAATTATTCGAAGTGAGTTACTGGCTATTTGTATTATTAAATAAGCTACCTAACAGCAACCCATAGGATGTAAATTATATATGAGGTCATAAACAATACTTTATTTACTCAATTTGAAGATACACTATTGAATGAATAACAGTTGTTAAGGAAAGAAACTTGTCTGCCCCATTAAATGTACTCACTGACTTGAGCATTTTTATTTTGATAATATTAAAACGTAGAAAAGTCTTTGAATTGAGAAAATACATTAATAGTAAGACAAATGCCATGTGCACAGAATCTAGATGATCCATGTAATTTTCCTGTCACCCTTCATATTGAAAACATTTGTTATACAATTACTATTGATTTAGGGAAGAGGCATGAGAACTACATAAATTGACAAAATGTTAAACCAGAGCCTATAACATGCTGTAGCCAGACCACAGGAAACCTACAGAACAAAGGAAGACTCCTACTGGGATTACTAACTAACTATGAAAGGAAAACAGAGTTTTTAAGTCATACCCTACCCAAAATAAACCCAACCATTCATTCCCTATGGCCAGACCATAGCCAGACCATACGGAACCTATAGAACAAAGGCTGAGATTACTAGCATGCCTTTCATGCTGCATACCCATACCACCAAAGAAAAATAGGGAAATAAAGTCTTTAAACTATAATTCATGGAAACTAAAAATGACATGTAAACTGAATTCCTCAAACACTCAGGATGTCTCTCTAATTCTTTGTCTCTGAGAGACCATGTCTCTGTCTGTGGAGTGTTATTCCTTCTCTCATAAACTTTCCTTTTGTCTCTAACTCTGGCATGCACTTGAATTCTTTCCTGCGCGCAGCCAAGGACCCTCCTCTCTCTTTGGCAAGGACTTGAGTCCCCACTCAGAGAGATTCGCCCCGTCCTTCATCACTGTGGGTCAAGTGCATTACATGCTTTACCTCATTTTATCCTCACGAAAACTGTGAAGTAGGTATTATTATAGCCAATATAATAATGAAGCCCAAAAAGGGTAATTGCCCAAGGTCTACAGCTATTACATGGTGGAGCCAGGACTCAAACTCAGCCAGTAGTAGTTCATATTTTTAACCCCTAAGCTGTTCTGTCTCTCCAGTCTACCTTGAGGCCCAATTTCCCAAGCTCATCCTCATTGTTTTCCATTCTTAATTCTTTCAGTCCTTTCATTAGGGCTGTTAACTATCCTGCCATCATTACCCAGCACCCAAACTGTGTCTGTAGAAACTTATTCTCACAACCAAGTAGCAGCATGACCCACTGCAACATCTTCGCTTGAAGGTCAGAGGAGAAGAGCTATTACTCCAACAATCGTGAGAGAAAAAAGGACTAACTAGGGCCAAGAAAGAGGTGAGAAAACCCATAGAGAGCATTAAAGCAGAAAATAGGTCTTATCAGATCACTAATAACTCATTTGTTCAGCTAAGGTATCACTCACACCCAAGTCATCAATATCAAGGTACAAGAAGGTCAGTGAACAAATACAATAACAATCTCAATGAAACTCTATGTATTACAAAGAATTTCCTGTTTTGACAATCAGGAAACAGGGAAAAAGATATTTTGTGACTCAAAAAATGAAAAAGCTTTCATAAAAACAAAGAATAACAACTATGATTCCAGAATATTTGAAATGACTAAGAGTGAGGTATAAGAGAAAAATACAGGGTTTGACGCATAAAAACTGGGGCTCGCATTCTGACTCCATCATTCATTAGCTTTATGACCTGACACAAGTGACTTGACCTTTCTGGATTTCAGTTTTCTCCTCTGTAAAACTGAAATACTATCTCACAAATAAAGCACCTAATATAATGCCTGCCTTAATGGGTACTGAAATTTATTTATTCAACAAAATTCATATAAAAAAATAAGAAAGCATTCTCCATCAGAAAAATCACCAAAACGAGCATTAGAAATCTCGGGAAAGCAGATAAGGCAATAGTACCAGAATAAAGATATATAAAAGGTTCAAACACTATCTTTAAAAAAAGTCCACTTATTAGCACAGATAAAGAATATCTAACACCCACAATAAGTGTCTTTCTAGTTGGTAATAAAACATTTTCCTAAGGAAGGTAGCGAATCTAAATATAAATGACTCTAAGGTCTCCTTTAAGATAAGCCTCCATAACCATGAAATAACACATGTATAATGTCATTCATTGCAACATTATTTATGAGAGCAAAAAATTAAAAAAAAAAAAAAACATGTGTCCATCAAGAGGGATATGGCTAAAAAAACTTCGGTATGCCCACCTACCCAGTGAAAATTAGCAACTGTTTAAAAGCATGAAAATGTCAAAATAAGGTGTAGAATAATCTGTATAGCATGCTATCTTTTGTGTAAGAGTGTGTGTGAGTGTGTGCCCATGCATTTGCTTGTTTTTTTGTTGTTTTTTTTTCCTCCCAAAAAGAAACAATAAAAAGATCAGAAACTACTGAAACTAGCTACCTGTGGGGGTAAAGGGAAAACTGGGTATAAGGGCTAGAGATGAAAGTAAGACTTCTCTGATTATACCTTTTTATAAAGTCTTAACTTTTAAACCAAGTAACACTTCACATATTTTAAAAGTAAAATTAAATTAGAAATGAAAAAATTACATGAAAGTCTAAGAAGCAGAATACAGCAACAGTTGTACAAAATAACTATACCACCAACCATCTAATAATTATTGACTATCTGTTGTTTTCAAAATTTCCTGCCGTTAAGGATCTTAGAATTAGTTCAGGAACTAAGGCATTAATACATGAAAAGGCAACAACATAACAGTAGGAGCCACCTGAATGATCATAGAAGAGTTAAAACTTGATTTAGAGTGTAGAAAGGGAGAGACAGGATGCCAGAGGCATTCTCCTTGGAAGGTAGAATAAAACAAATCTAGAAGTTAGAAGAATATTTTGGGTGGAGTGAGGTTTAATAAGTGGAATGTTATGTGCATATAGTCTCTGAATCTTTACCAAGACTTCTTCCACCCCAACCGTCATCTGACAGCACAGGTCAATGTAACCTGTGAAGTATGCTGGTCCCTCACAATATGACACTCTTAACTTCTTTGAATAAAGAACATGTTCTATTCCCATATTATTCTAACGTGCTTTTTTCTTAGGATTCTGATATAAAGTTGAATCTATATGAATAGAAGATTTAACTCCTTGAAAGAATTTTTTCCTAATAGCCCTAGAGTTTGATTACAGAGACAAAAAATTTTAAAAGATGCCTCTAATCATAGATAATATTTGTGAAACTGAGAATAGGATATTTAAAATTACTCAAGTCTGAAAATTTTCAGCTTTATTCCATTAAAGAAACATTTCTGATCATTAAACGGATGAGGTTAGAGAGACTTTTTAAAATCAGCTTTACTAAGGTATAATTTACATACAAGAAAATTCACCCATTTTATGTGCATAGTTCAATGAGTTTTGACAAATAATATATAGTTATCTAACCACTATCATAAGAACAGGTAATTTTTAATCTCTTTACCTCCAAATGCTATGAATCAGAAAAAACTGATTTCATTTATAGGCTTTGAGTTTCTGAAGTACTATTGTCTTTTAAAGCTTTGGAAATTACAAGGCAGTATTCTAAAAACATATATAACTGTCATCATTCATTTTTATATAGTAGCTGGAACTTTAAGGACAATATTAAATATAAAAGTCTTAAACACATACATACCTACTCTTTTTTCTAAAAGGTTTCCTTGTTGTGCCAATTTGATTGCATGTATGTAGCCAAAGGAAGCATCATATCCAAGCATTTCACAATATATAAGTCTCACCATACATTCCTTCATCATTTTCTGAAAAGTAAAATATACAGTAACTGTAAATAAAATGTTTTGATTTTATTATGTTGCTGCAATCATTTAACAGAGGAATCTTTTAGTCCTGGTGAAGAGAATATATTACAAATTAATCACCTGAAGTCAAACTTTATAAACTTAACTACCAACAGTATTTATTTTAGTAAAATAATTTCAATATTTTGTTAGTGGGAACACTATAAATCAACTGCAGCTATTTCTAATTCTAGGTGCCCCTCATGTAAAATTTGTTTATAATGTGAGACACGTGATCCTCAGAAAACACTTCACCCATAGAAATCTGACTTTACTTCTAGAATGCAGCACAGTATTTTAACATATTAACATGCTAAACATCCATAAAATTCCCACAAATTGGTAATAATTTCTGTAATTAAATATTTTTCACATTTAAAAACCAAATTGCACACAGACTTTCTTCAGAATTATTATGCAATATGTACTATGTAATAGTTTATTTTATAGGCATTCTTTTTCAACAACCCTCACGATTATTATGAACTAAAGGGCACAATTTCATTAATAGTATAGCCATTCCAATATTTAATTTTTAACTGGGTCCTTCAATATTTCCAACACAAGCAAATAAGGTGTTTTAGGAGATTCTATAAATTAATTTTATTAGTATAATAACCTTTGCATTTTTTGAGTATTTGTATCACTGAGTATTCTCAATATTTACAGCCAATTTTTATCAGAAATACAAAACATAAATTTGTTTCAAAATACGAAAAGCTAACAGACCATTTTAATACCCCAAAATTAATTAAGGTTAGTATATCACACGATTACTAAATCATGAAATCCTTAGGAAACAATAAGATAAAATATTCTAAAGTAAGGACAACATTTACTGTTTCAAATGTATTACCACATTTATGTAAATATGAAGACTTTAAAAAGAAATCATAGGAAAATCTTAGGGGAATAAAATTTAATTCTGGTCACTTGTGTTTAAGGTAATAAAAGTCAATTCATTAGCACATTACAACTACTAAATACTGGAGAAAAAATTAAGATACTGGAAGTCCCTCTTCAAAGGGTATCTAAATCAATAAAGAGTGGAAAGAGTTCATTTAAGCCATTATATATCAACCTCGGTTTTTTTAACACTTTATCCTAGTTTTTCAAAAGTCGTTATAAACTTTACATTAAATTATATTGCATACATTGTTACTCTCTTATTTTTAAAGAAGAAAGTGCATTCCTCAATGCTGGAATTCTCTAACAAACTCACCCAATCTCTTCATGACTACCCTAGAGGCAGAATAGTCTGTTAAGGCATGCCCAGAGTTGGATGGCCATAATTATAAACTCTGCCTTCCAAACTCTGGCTCCCTAACTTCTAACTATTTATCTTAGTTCTATCCTCAACAGATTTATGCCTGGTAGCAAGAAAAATTGTATTTATTGATGCCAATTATAGAAAATGGAAATCTAACAAAGTAAAAAGAGAGAAACTATTTCTGCTTAACAATTTTATCAAGTACCATGAAGCACAATGATTTTATACATACACACACATACACAAACTTATACACACAAACACATATACATATATACACACAGAGATATCAGATTAACTACATTTTGAGTTTCAATTGTCCACATATTATGATAAAAGGAAATACACATTCTCTCAGACTTTACAAGTGCTATTCGTGTACTTGCTCATGTATTCATACAAAATGATCACCCCAATATTTTTATTAGAGGGAGAACATTCCCACAGTAACTTACGAACAGAAGGCACTCACTAAATATTTGGTGAATAAATATTTCTTGGGAAAAATTTCATTATGTGAAATCACATCAAAATTAGAAAGAAAAAAAACTTTGATCTTAATCTAATTATGTAGGGACGGCCCTACAGTGAGACCTGCATATAGTAGCCATTCATGAAATAGTTGCTGAAATGAATGTCATTGGAAAAATCAACCCGTATGGAATCAAGTTTAAAAACAACCAGATTCTAATTTAGCTGCTGAGCAATACATTTAGTTTTATAACAAGGAAACCATTTTTCTATCTTGTCAATCTACAGTCCAAGATGTATAATAATAAAATGAGATCTACGATATATCAATTCAGGTCTGTAAAGGTTGTTTTAAATGATATCTCCTAATCTTTTCCCAATGCACATTAAAACAATAAGATTGGCACTGGGGTCTCAGCAGTATTACCACATTTATGTAATTACCTTCATATTGGCATTAACTTGACATCAGTCAAGCAAGTCTTGCTTTACTGCAGCCAGTCGATAATAAAGACCAAAATGTAGTTAAAATTAGACTTGCAACCATCCATAACTGATTGTGACTATGACAAATTGGATTTTAGCAACTGATCAGTTAGATGCCACTATCGAGTCAATAGTAGACCAGATTTCAAATTCCAAATGTATTAGCACTGACTACGCAAACTTACCAGAGTTGTTGTAGGAGCAGAAACAGTTGCTTTCAGATTATTCAATTCCTGCTGGATTAACTTCTCTTCCTCCTATAAAAGTGATATATTTAAATGCATAAATTTTTTTAAACTGTAATAGTATTTTCAAAGGGGAAATATAATTTATAATACTTGTAATAAATAAGAAACATTATTTTAAAGGAGAGTTATAAAATTTATGTGCTTAAGATTTGCCTAAAGACATTTCTCCAACCCTCAGAATCATTCCTGGAAACAATAAATATTTCCAGTCTAACCCACCCTTCCTCTTTGCTCAGTTACTGTTCCCTTAAGGACAATTTAGCAGGGGGGAAAAAAAAAAAAAAGGTTTTTAAAACAAAAATTAACAGTGGAGAGAAAGTAGAAAAGAAATTCTTCGTGTACTGGCCCAGGATAAGGTTCTTACACGTCCCTTAAAATGAAAATCTTCATGAAACGAGGGAAAAAGGCAGAAACAGAAATCGGTCTTTTCCCCTTACACTATCCTATCCTCCTTATTACTCACTTCCCATCTCTCACTAACACACACAATAAATACAATGATGAGGCTTGCATTGCATTTCACCTCCTTAAGCTTTTGAAAATTGGCCCCAATTTTTGGCTAATATAATGTTATCTTTAAATTACACACTGAATTAGCAGATGTCCACTAGGTGGCTAATCAGAAACTACTAGTGAAGTACTGTCACATTTAAATACCTTAGGTACAGCTTCAAACTGCAATTAAAGACCAAAAATAAGTTTTTAAAAATTTCACTCAGCAACTCATCGAAATTAACGAAGAATAAACCATTTAGACAAACAATATTAAGTCCATAAATTATGAATTTGGAATGTGAAGCACCCCCTCTCCACTATAGCATCATTTGTTTATATATAAAAAAAAAATTTTGTACACTCAAAGCACTTAGAACAAAAAACCTGTCTTTTCTTCTCTCCAGGCACTGATTTCATTGTATACTACTTATGCTTTTCTTAAACACAAGATGAATGACCAAGTCCTTGAGAAAAGTAAATGTGTTTTACTGTTTCCTCGGTGTCTAACACATAATCTCTTTCAAAAATATGTTTGAACAAATTATGACATAACACATATTTTTAAGGACATAAACTCCCTGAATCGGTATCCTACACAATCTGTACAACTACCGAAAGTCTGTGGGAATTTAATAACTTCTATTATAAGTGCTCATTTTCGAAGTCCATCTGATGCAGTGACTAACTCAGCAAATTTTACATTTGGGGATAATTATCTTTTTTCTTTGCCCTACCCATTGGTTTAACCTAAAAACCCCAAGTTCCCCAAAGATATTCAAAAACGGGTTCATACAGTAGGGTCTGTACCCGTGTGTGACATCTAGCAGCTGAAAGAACCAGGGGAAAGAACTGAACAGGAAAACTTTGTAGAAGGTGAATAATGCTGACGTTTCTATCGCACTTGGTATTTTCACACGCTTGATGTCTCATCTAATCCTCGAAACCTACGAAGTATGTACTGCCACTTTCCTTCCCACTTCGACGTTCAAGAAACATATCGAGGCTCAAAAATTAGATTTGTCTCCAGATCATGAGTCAGTGTCAGGGCCAACTGTGGAAACCCGGCCTCCCAGTTGTCATTCCGGGTAAGAAAGTGACGCTTCCAGACAGAAGCAAAGACGGACGGACACAATCGCAGTCCCTGTGCCCCGCGGGAGGATGCACCCCGTCGGCTCGCCGCCAGACCAGGGCCTCCAGGCGCGGGGACGTCCCCTGGGCGTCCCTGACCTCCCTGCCGGGCCGGCACCTACGTGCTTGGAAGTGAGCGCGGTGATGCTGCGGACAAGGCCGCCCAGTCGCGAAGAGAAAGACGCCTTGCCGGCCGCGGGCCCACCAAGCCCCTGATTCGGCAGGAAGAGTCCCGGCAGGGCCGTCAGGGTCTTCTCCACTATGTCGCTCATCGCCGCCACCGCCGCCGTCCGCGCTCCGGTCACCGCCCGGCTTCATGCCCGGCCCTTGCCCCGCCGCCGGCCCGGCCTCCGTAGGCACTTCCTGTTTGTTTGAAGAAGAAATCTTTATTCGCATCCCGCGTGGACAAGCACAATGTAGTTATCGAGAGAGGCCGCCGGAGGGCGCGAGAGTCCGCGCCATGGAAAAGCCACTCTCCAGGCTTGCACGCTAGGTTGATGTCCTGCGGAGGAATAGAGGGATCAAACATTAGCGGTTTCGATGGCAACTCCAGGATCCTGCGCATCTCTGGATCCTCCGGAGTTAGCCGCTCTGCTCCGTCCTTCTTACACTTGGTCCTGCAAGCCGCCTCCGCACTGCCCAAAACAGCATCCAGAGATACGCATTCCTGGCTCCCATGCGGGCGCCATTCACTGAGGGACCAACCTGTCTGCCTCCCTCCAGCGAACCCCGGGGAACTGGATCGACCTAGACCCTCAGCGTCACGCGCGGCCCTGGTCCACGCGGTGCTGGGAAACCTGGTGGCTTTGAATGACAGCGCGGCTGTCTAGCGAAACCCACCCTCCCGGGTTCAAAGCCCGCCACGTAGTGGGGACTCGTGCTTACTGTCGCTTCTCCTACACCCTCCTTCTCCTGGGATTCTGGAAACAGCCCGGAAAGGCAAGAAGAGGTCGCGCGGCTCTCTCCAGGCCGATTCCTACTCAGCAGGTCTCAGTTTAAAGGTCACTTTCCTGGGGTGGACTTCCCTGGCCCGGCAGACAAGGATAAGTCTCCCTGTTTTACATTCTCAAAACGCTCCGTTATTTTCCACTTTACAACTGATCACAGCTGCCACTACATAAATATTTACCTCCCCATAGAGAGGATATCTATTGCCGTTACCAGCGTTTCTACCTAGAATAATCTAGTATAGCGGTTCTCAAAATGTGGTCTGGTGACTTCTGTCTGAGAGTCCCCGAGATCCTCCCGGAGGCGGGGAGGGACCACGAAGTCAAAACTGTATTCATTATATTTAAATGTCATTTGTTGTTATCACTCTCATCCTCTCCGGAATGTAGAGAGAAGTTTTCAAGACAGTAGATGATTTATGGTCCCTCTATTGGCTGTTGAAATGTGTGCTTGAATACTCGTGTTTGCCTCAATCATCTAAGGTTGAAGGTATAAATATGTGCGTTTTCGGGGATTAACTTGGTTTGTCTTTAGTACTTCTAGTGTGTTTTTACAAACTATCTTCACTTACACCCAATCTCTGTAACCTCATTAATCTTCCAACAAATATTTTTTTGAAATCCCTAAATTGCCCTTGTACCTATGCAGAAACACAAGAAAAATGTCTGTTTTGTTGACTTGTTTTGCAAAAATATTTTTTAGTTTATTGATACTTTTCTAAACATTTAAATTTTATCTGTTATTTTTAGAAGTTAATCATTTATTCTTTAATTGGTTTACAAAAGAGATTAAAAGACTTGCTTTCTCAACACTCCCACATCAAAAGATGCTGAAAAAGATATGGACATCAATAGCAGAGGATTCTGATTGACTCAAAGGGGAGGATCTGGATAAAACTACAAATAAGAAAGTATAACAAAAGCTGCTTTCTTTTCAGTGGCTTTCGAGATGTTAATAATGTATCTCGTCTTGAAGAACCAAAGTGACTCCATTTTGTGACGGGCCTCCATTTTAGCCAATTCATGGAAATTACTGTGTGAATGTATGTGTGACCATCACTATGGGGATGCTATGGAAACGGTAGCCACCCCCCCCCCCCAATCAACCTGTAGGAATGGCCCTGTAATTCCCCTTCTATTGTTTGCTAGTTAGACCTCCCCTGCGGCTACCTGCCCACCAATCCTGCAACGCCAAGACCTGTCACCCCATTCTATAGTTTTTCCCTTTAAATATGTCTGTAAGATTAAGGAAGGGGCCCTTCTCCTGCATACTGCTTTGGCCGTGTATGGAGTTGGGTCCGAGCTAGCTCACTAGTAAACTCCCTTGTGCGATTGCATCGGCAGTTGTTTCCTTCGCGGCTCGTGGGGTTCCGAATCGGGGCACGACAGTCTTATTCAACAGAACATTTCAAATACAATTATTATTGTGCTAGTTAAATTGAGGCATTATTTTGACATCAATCATTCGGTTTAAAAGAAAAGGAATTGAACATTTTAAACATGATAAGCTCTTGAAAAGTTATCACTTTTCAAATTAGAAATGAAAAACCCACTAAAGCATCTTATAGGTTAAATTAGCATATTGCACTGGCTAGAGGGCATACAATAACTGATAGACTAATAAAGCCTATACATTATGGACTGAATGTCTGCTAGGAGAAAAATCAAAGAAATCGTGGCAGTGCTGCTTTCCTAAGATGCCATAACTCACCAAATTAGAAATTTAGTTGCAAACATAAAGACTGAGTTAACATCTGCAGCAGTTATACTGCCTTTAAGATAGACAAAAATTATATAATTATAGATGTAGCTAGACTTGTTGCTTTACTTGCATTTATTCAGTGTGGGCACCAACTAATACTTAAGGAGATCTTTTATAAAAATGCTTGGCAGTATACACAAGGTGTGCTGAAATAAAATGTTGAACAATTTTTTTTAAATCTCAAGAGTTTACCTTGGAACAACTGTGGTATTTGCACTAATGGTATAAAAACAATACTGGGCACCTTGACACAAATCAAAGCAGAGGCTCCAAACTGCAATCTTCATTACCACACACTCACATTAAAAAAAAAAAAAAAAAGCTAGTTTCACCTAAGAATATCTTTAATGAAGCAGTAAGAATTATTAGTTGTATTAAATCTCAACCCTTGGGTACATTTCTTTTAAGATGGTGTGTGACAAAATGGGAAGCGAAGTACCCATAAAGCAAATCTGATGCACAATAAAGGTTTTTCAAGAAAAGCACATGTGTAATTGTTTGACTTGAAAGCTGAATCTGCCACTTTTCATGGAACACAATTTTCAATTGAAATAATGATTAACAGTGGTTTTCTTGAAAATGAACAGTGAGTCTATCACTTCTGGAAAAGCAACTGACAAATATGTTACCAGTGATAAAATTCAAGCTTTCAAATGAAAATTAGAATTTTGAAAAATGTTTTTGATAATTTTCTAATATGTAAGAACTGTTCTGATAAGATCGGTGGTTATATTAATGAATGTTATGTTTTGATATTGTGTAATGAAATGTGTCAACATGTGTAAGATCTATGTAACTCAGTGAACCAATATTTTCCAAATGATCAATGAGTGATGATATTGTACAATTATGCATTAAAGATCCATTTAAAGTACGTATATACCAGTTATTTTAATATAATTTAGTAAAAAAGTTCACTGATATGTTTTCAAATTCTGCATTGCAATAAACCTTTAAGAAACTACTTGTTGTATCTTGATGTTGTATCAAAGAAGAATATCCACAATTATTTGAAAAGGCTATTAAAATACTAACTTTTTCTTGAACTACACATCTGTTTGAAACTAGGTTTTCTTTATAAATTTCAAACAAAATAACAACCTTGTGGTAGGCTGATAATGGTTCCCAAGGATAAGTCCACATTAATCCTTGGGATTTGTGAATGTTACCTTAAATAGTAAAACTTGTGCAGATATGATTAAGGATCTTGAGATAAGAGATTATCCTGGATTATTCCAATGAGCTCTAAATACCATCACAAAGTCCTTGCAAGAGAGAAGCTAAGGGAGATAGCCACCACACACAAAAGAGAGAAATTGAGGTGAAGATAAAGACAGAGATTGGAACCATGCAGCCACAAACAATGCCAGCAGCCACCAGAAGAGGCAAGGAATGAATTTTCTTCTGAAGCCTCCAGAGGGAGCACTTCCCTGCCCACACATTGATTTCTGCCCAGTGAAACTGATGCTGAACTCTGGCCCCCAGAACTGAGAGAATACATTACTGTTGTTTTGAGCCACCAAGTTTGTGGTGATTTCTTACAGCAGCCCCAGGAAACTAATACGAACCCCAAAGCAAAAGATTAAATGCAAAACCAGGCGTGAGAATCCAGCTATCTTATACTAAACCCAACAAAGAAATTTGCAGAATGATAATGCCACTCCTCTCACTAATTTTTTAAAACTATATAACTATTTTTAGCCTTTTTAAAATGTTAACATGTAATAAATTTATTTTTGCTGTTTTAAAATCAATTAATAGCTTAAAATTTTCTCAGTTTTACTTTTTAATTTAGTGAATATCTATAGATAAAAGCTACATAAACAAAAGCTTTTGGAGGTCCTCAATAATTTGTAAGTATATAGAAGGGTCCTGAGACCACAAAATTTGAAAACTGCTTATCTAGTACATAGTAGATACTCAATTATTTGTTGCAGTATTCATATTTATCCTGCAGAGTCACATCAGTTGACATGAGTACAGGTAAGTGAACAGCAAGAGTTTAGGCGTAAGGTGAATGGTTGCAAGAGAAGACAGAAGAGTTCTTAGAAAAGAAAACTTTGAGGGAAAAAAAAACAAAATTATCTCCAACTGACTAGATTATGAAGAAGTTGCTGGAGCAACTTCCAGAGCTTCCCTGTGACCCAGACACAAAAATCATTGAATTGCTACCAGTTCTTACCTTTCTCCTCAAGTTTCCACTTTGCAAAGTTAAAAATTGAAAATAGAGCCAAGAAACAAATGTCAAAAGCCCAGAAGTGAAATTCCTGATAGGAAAAGCTATAGAATTATAAACCAGGACCTGCTAAAATTTAGAATTATACAGGATGCGGAACTGGAAGAAAATTTGGAGGTCATCAACCCAACCAATCACCTAATTTCATAGAAAAGGATACTGATACTTAGACTGTGGAAGCCACTTAACCAAGGTCACAGTTAGCTATAGAACTGAAATTGCAGTCCTAAGTCTAGACTTTGAGCCTGGAGCATTTTCCTCATACTTTGATGGTATTGACAATGGAAAGGTTGCCTGTGCCTTCCTGTTCTGAGACTCTGGCTCCAAGTCCTGCCCTGAAATGAAAGGGATATGGATGTTCTCTGTTAAGCTTACAATTTGGGACTGTCCATTTTTTTCTATGAATATAGATTCTTCTTTCTCTTTTCCCATCTTTACTTCTGTCCTAGGTAATTTCACTCAGAACGACATGGTATTATAGGGATCGAACCTATTAAATTAAACCCTCTAGAACTGAATTTCCTCTGTTTCTTCTTCCAGTCAGGGAGGAAGTGACTCAGTACATGAGTAAGGTACATGTACCTTAAAAAAGTACAGCGGTCCTAGGACAGTAAGGGGACAGACTAGTTTATTCCCCATAAGAATATCAGCAGCTCCAGCACAAATATTCCCAGTGGGGCTATTTCACTTAAAAATACATACAAATGTATGAAATGGCAATAAAAATTTTTTCTTCAGTGCATTTCCTAAAATTTCTTCTTTAAAAACTTTTATTTTGAATAGATGTTAACTTCACTTTATTCAAAATGCACGATGTACAAAAAATCATACTGAAAAAAGTCTTCCTCCTTTCTCATTCCCCAGTCACACACTTCCCCTTCCTAAAGGCAACTGCTATGATCTATTTCTTCAGAAATATTTGATACATAAACATTAGCTTTCACTTTGAAAGCCTTAAGTTCTACCCCCACGTCTACAGAGAATTCAGCCCAATTCTTTTCAGGATATATCTCTAGGGGATCATTCCTTCAAGTAACATTTTTTTTTCTTTAAATTTCTGCCCTCAGTTGTTGATGGGACTATTGAAGATAAATGACAACTGTTTGTGCTCACTTATTCTAAGGTTGCCATGCTGTCCTGAGAATGTGCCTGGGAACCACCTGAAATGAGATTTCCAGGACACACATATCCATCCAGTTCCTCGCCCTCTCTCCTCAGCCAGATTCTTTCTAGGTTCCAAGTCATCCATCATATTCCAAATGCCCTTGGTTTCTAAACTTCATTTAGCTTTCTTCATCTCTTTGCTTTCTGGATTTAACATTTGCTTTCCCTGCAAAGCCCTAGTCAGCTCTCACCAATAATTCTGATTTCCCATTTTAGCTAAATTGCCTCCATTTACCCATAATAACATGTTTAATACCCCGCCCCCTGCCACCATTGCTTCATTTTCCCCTGCCACCATCTTGCTTTAGTACCCCACCTCTGCCCTGGATTATTATAAAAATCTTCTAGTCACCCATTATTACCAATTTATTCTCTTTTCAGCCAGCCCTTCAGAGAGAGTTTTCTATCTCAGAAATATTATCATATTATTCCAACTGTTGGAGAGAATGTGGGTACCTCTTCATACATTGCTGGGAGGAATGTAAAATGAACAGTCACATTTAGTTTTTTTAAAAGCTAAACAAATTTTCCACATGACCCAGAAATTTCACTACTAAGTATCTACCCAAGAGAAATGAAAATATATGTTCACATACAGATTTGCACATAAATGTTCATAGCAGCATTATTCATAGTAGCCAAAAGCTGGAAACAACTCATATATTTATCAACTGATGAATGGTTAAACAAAAGGTGGTATATCCATACAAGGGCTATTTTTCATTCATAAAAAGGAATGAAGCACTCATACACGCTACAACGTGGATGAACCTCAAAAACATCATGTTAAGTAAATAAAGCCAATTGCAAAACACTCCATATTGTATGATTCCATTTATATCACATAACCAGAAAAAGTAAATTAGGTCAGTAATTGCCTGAAAGTGGAGGCGAAATTGAGGATTGATTGCAAATACTCATAAGGGAATTTGATGGGGTTTTTGAAATGTTCTAAATCTAGATTATTGGTGCACAACACTATGAATTTACTAAAAATCATTGACTACATTTACAGTGAGTGAATTTTATGGTATGTAAATTATATTTCATTAAAACTAAAAATTTTTACATGCATTTCAGAAATACTCGTCATACAGTTCCACCCTCATGCCCAAGGAGGCGCCAGAGGAGCAAGCTCCAGTTGAGACTGCAGACATTTCCAGCCCCTCATGACAGGGCACTCTCCTCAGTTCATTCAAAACCCAGCACAGGTTCTTCAGAGATCAGGACTCTCAATTTCCTTTTATTTTCTTTCTTTGGAGGAAGAAAGAATTTGCCTAAAGGTAGCTTCCTTTTAAGTTTGAAAATGTGGCAGGTAGAGCCAAGGGAGGCCCTGTGAGTCTCTCCAGAGGAGAGGCAGCCATTACAGCCAAAAGAAATTGCCCTAAGAGGAGTTTTTTTCAGAATGACACATGCTATTTTCTTCCTTTCCCTCTGTGACTCAGATTCACATTTCACACAGACCTTTGCCTGTGTTTTCTTTCCTCTGCCTTGACTGCTAGCCAGCAGACTATGCACACAGTGTTTTCCCACTCCTTCTCCCCAGTCTGAATCAGCCTGGTGAAAACATTAGCTGGAAGAGATCTGTGTTTACCAGGTAAATTCCTTTACAACGAATACCTTTGCAACGGAAATCTTTAACCAAGAGACCTCTGCATCTTAGCTTACATCTAATCTAATTCATGCTGTAGTCAACGAAGCAAAATTCTAATACATATCATATATTTGGACAGTCCAGTGAAGCTTACTTGTAAAAAGATTTGACCTGTAAACTTTCTTTTCCCCAAGGAACTGGAGAAATAAGTAGAGGCAAAAACAGAGCCCCCTTTGTACTTGGAGAGTATTTTCCCACAGACACTTGTTTAAAAAATCCAGTTCCCAGGAAATCTTTATAAGGAAGAGAGATAGGCTCTAGATTTGATAAGCAGGGATCTTCTCAGAAGGAAACCATGGGAACTTTCTCAATATTCAAGCAGGCCCTGATTCCAGAGCATTGTGGAAAGTGATCAAGGGATCAGAAATGAATCCAGTTGAAGAAAATAAGACTTCCAAAGATGTGATAATACTGTTGAGGCCTGAAGCTATACTAAAGCACTAATGAGAGTCAAGTCCTTAAAAGTACAGTAGCTAGATCATATGACACAATTAATTACATCAATTGTTCTTACATACTGTTAAGTGCAAGATGTTTC
The DNA here is from genome assembly GCF_014176215.1 of Rousettus aegyptiacus. Taxonomy (NCBI): domain Eukaryota; kingdom Metazoa; phylum Chordata; class Mammalia; order Chiroptera; family Pteropodidae; genus Rousettus; species Rousettus aegyptiacus. The sequence goes on along the minus strand of NW_023416306.1, from coordinate 121,985,776 downwards.
TCAAAGAGTGTTATTGCTAGCAGGAGCCATTTTCTTCCTCTCACAGCTCCATTAGAAGCTTCCACTTCTTCAAAATTATGAAAAGCATTTGCCTTCCTACTATGCACCTCTCAGTTTCTCATAAGGAAGGAGCTACTCATCTGATTGGGCACTACAAAGGGAACTGAGCATGCTCAGCCCCCTCCCCACCTTCTCCTGGGACTGCCCACCGGCCCAAGCCCCAAACCCCTCGCACACATCTACACCCATCCCTGCCTCCCCAGAAGGTCTAGGGGGCAAGTATTAGGAAGTCTTGTTGTATACCCTGACCTGTGGCTACCCTACCTTGGCCTCACCCATGTCAAAGTGGACACTTTTATTTCCAAGTGTCTGATTCTCACGTCTGTTTCTCAAAGGGTTTTAAACACAGAGAGGCTAAGAAGTGTGATTTATTAGCTTCTTCAAAGCCCCCAAATCAAGATTTTAAGTAGCCCTGCCACTGAAAATTTTGAAAATCAGGAAATATCACAAAAGAATGACTCTACCAGGAGACTAAATGTGCCCTTGAGCTCCTCAGTCAGGAAGAGGGCAACCTCTTCTCGGAGAGACTGGAGAGACTGCAGCTGGAGGGGCATGAACATTGGGCAGAGAGAGATGAGGAGACAGCTTCACAGGAGCCTGGAGCGGGGAGACCAACATCACTGCCAGATTCCCTCACGTCTGAGTATGAAGTGGTGGAAGAGCTCCAGAAAATTGTGTTGAAGTCCCAGCTCTTATCAGATGCGCAGCCTTTATTATTTTGAGCCTTGGTTTCCTATTTGTAAATGAGTATAAATATCATTCTCACCTACCTGTAGGGTTACTGTGAGAATCACATTATATCTTGTATGTGAACGTTCACATACATTGGAAAGCATGACAGAAATATAGTATGGAAAAAGTGGTGGGAAGGTACGTGAAGATATTGTGGGGTGGAAGTGCCGATATTTTCCATTCATTCCTCTAGACCCCGCCCCACCCCCAACCCCCGCCACACACACACACTCTGATCTGTGTCCTAGAGGCCGAACTTTCCCAACTGAATCGGTGGGATCCCTGACCTTTTGGCTGCTTGTTGAGTTTAATCAATGAGGAGCAACAGAGGGGAATTAGAGAGACGGCTATCCTGATGACTGGGTTACATTCCCTCCCTGCTCGATCCCCTCAGGTGAGCTGCACCTCTGCGGAGGGCACAGCTCAAGTCAAACTGCCTTGTCCACGCAGTTTTCTCCTCAGACCAGCAGCACTGCCACTGTGGAGGAGAAAAAAGTAACTTTCCTTCTAACCTTCTTAGTTCTCCTGACTGGTTTGTTAATCAAATTATCAGACGGATTAACAGAAGAAAACAACTAAATTTATTATATTATGTGTGTTTATACAGGAGTTCCATAACAATATGGGGGCAGAGAACAAATTGGGCAGTTGAGGCTTAATTTCCACCTTGAGCTAAGGAGAGGGTGAGTTTGTGGTTTGGGGCTTTAAAAGGGCAGGAAGGCAATTCACTTCGAGGTGGAAAAGCAAAGGTTTGGTAAACAAATGTTTTCTGGGCCATCTGTGACATTGGGACACAGAGAGGACTTTAATCAACCCTGCTAGATCCCTTGCTGTCTTTTACACCTAGTTCATATTAAACTATAGTTTATGTGTGATTAATAGCTCTCTTCTTGGAGCAGGTTGTCTATTAAATTCCTTTAGGCAGGTAAGGGAAAGGGTTTCCTTCTGAGTCTTTTGTTTCCTAAAATAACCACCTTAAAATAATCAATACCCCAAGTAGCATATTTCGGGGTGGCAAACTCTGCTTTCCCTCACCACTACCCAGGAATTTATGAGAAATACAAATACTCCAGTCCTACCCCAAGCCTAATGAAGCAGAAGCGCCAGGGTTGAGGCCCGGCAATCTATTTTCATAATAAGCCCTCCTGGTGATTCTGATGCATCAAAGTTGGGGAACCACCACTGTAACTACCTACTCCCTTTTCTTTGCTCGCAGCTACCAAACCTTGGATACTCTCCAATCCCTTGTTGCTTTCCCCCAAACCCTGTTTTCTTTGTAAACAGTCCTTTTGTTATACTCTCAAAGTTCTCATTTTGAGTGTGATGTTGTTTCGGCAGGACCCTAACACCATCTCCGAGGGGCTTCTTGGGATCTCAAAAATAAGACAACTAACTGCTTTGTATTCTTGTCAAAAGGATAGATCCACTGTCCAATTGGAAAGGAAAAACAACAAAACAAAAAATTAACCTGCTAATGGAATAGCCAAGTAAGGAGATTTAGTTACAGATGATCCCAAAATCCTTTAGGCAAAAGTTTGCCGTGGGTCTCTGTGTTTCAGGAAATGTCTCCAGTTGGTAAACTAAAAAATGATGTAACATCCTTATGAGACATATGACTAAAATCTGAGGTTTTCGTGTGGGCTTGGGCTGTCATGCTGGTTTCTACCAAGGGCTTTAGTCTGAACAGGAAAATGCTAAAATAAGTTGCTACTTGCAAAAGGAAACTGCTGGTATTTCTGTCCTTTAACTAAGGCCAAAGCTATAGTGAGCTAAGTTCATGCCATTTATTTTTCATCCAATATTAAAGTTGTATGGGCCAATATGTAACACTTGAGCAGCTGTAGAGAAAAAGCAAGTTCAAAGAGTCAGTGTGACTAGAGAATACAAAGCCTAAGACAAAGAGAAACTGTTTCTAGGTGTTTGTATCCTCAGGTCTCTTGTCACAGGGACTCTCCTTTTTCCCAGGGCATAATACTGACGCAGGAATATTCTAGAGGTCAGGAAAGGAGGCTGCAGTAAAACTGAGAAGCCTCACTCCTGCAGGTCATGTCCTTTGGAAATGTAAAAGTTAAGAAGCTTGGATGGAGTCAGGGTAGGAAAGAGGCTTTGGGAAAATTTAGCCCAAAGTGCTAAACTGACCTAGGCTTTTCTTGTCTGTATGGATTGAAACCCTTGCTTTCCTAACAAATGAAGAAACTGGTTTTCACAGTAATATCTCTTATTTATGCTGGTAAGAGCTGAACCCTGAAAAATGGCAAGGCAAGCTAAGCTTGCATTCTACTTTTTTAAAACAAGTCCCCCATCATACGCACCCCGCCCCAACCCCAGATCCATGGTATCCCCAAGCCCGTCTGTGCATAGCCCACTTCAACAAACTTTCCAGGTTTTTCCCTCTTTGAATTTTTCTACTGCACACTTAGAATTTAAAGCAACAAGGTCTTATTCCTCAGAGTTTATTGCTGATGAGATTAGCTTGTTTGCCAATGGCTCCTGCTAGTAACCCACTTGCCCAAGGCAGCCCGTTAAAGTGGACTGATCTCTGTTAGCCTCAGCCTCCTCATTTTTGAAATGAAGGGTTTGGACCATCTATTTCTCAAGGCTGCCTACCTTAACATCTCTGATTTTATAAGAGACTTGCACTTAACAAGACTCTTCGGTGACCTATTTCAAAGGTTTGACTAATAAGAACAATGATTGTAATTTTTTAAACTATATTTATATGTTCCAGTTTATGTAATTTCAGTTTATCCCCCTGGTAACCCTGTTAATGTGAGAATTTAAGGCTCTCTGAGAGATGCTTCTGGACAAGGAGATAGACTTGCAAAGTGGGTCATTAAGGTGGTCCCCTTTAGAGAGAGGTTTGCCAACCTAATTAATCTCATTCCACATCTGAATTGACAAAACTTGCTTCTTGTAGAGAAACTGCAAATCCCAACCCAACCACAAGGTGGTTACTTAAAACATCCAGAGGGAACAAATGAGGAAAACGACTCCAGTCCCAGAGCCAGGATAGTCCCCATGTGGCAGTAAACCAAATTAGACTTTTTCTAGGAGCCTTTCCAGATATAAAATGGTTAGGAGGTCTTGAGTATTCTGAAATACACTATGACTGGCATTAGGCTTAAAATGTTACTCATTCTGTTCATGGATAAGTTAAAATACAACCATAATATTTTATCGTCCATCTTGTGACTTCTGAATTTTATTCTCTCCTCTCTTCCTTCTCCTTCATCCACTAGAATTTATGAGAGAGGCTCGAAGCCAAATTTTGATGAGTTCATGATTGAACACACTGACTTAAACTGTCTCAGGGGACAGTAAGTTTACAGATCAGTAGCTCTGCAGCTGGAATTTTTAAAGGAGACTGAATTTACTGTCTAATGAAAAAGAATACTCACATATTTTAAGAAAATTTGGAAAATGTGTCAGATCAGATAAAGATCCATACAAATAAATATTCTCTCCTTGACAATTGCTGCTAATAAAGTGGTGTATATGCCTTTAGGTATTTTTTCCTAAGTACATGCTAGCATATGTTTCTTCCTCGTAAAAACTAACAATTTTGAATAATCTTTAAAACTTTATTATAAAAAGAACTATTGATTAAGCCATAATGCCTACCAGTTAACTTCATGCCACATTCTCTTCTCTTACTTTGAACTTCATTGGTTTTGGTAAAGTTGTGTTCAATGATTTATTTTATCTTTTAAATATAATTAGGATTAATTTATCTTGGCCTCCTACTGAATCTTTAAGCGTTATTAGCTTTTCTGTTACAAAGGTATTTTTGCCAATTTCTGCCAACTTTCTCTTATCCTTTGGAATTGTAAATTGGATTACTGAACCTAGGTTATATTTTTTAAACTGATTTATAACTTTTGAAACATATGTTGCTCTATTTTATCATTGTTTCTTCCTTAGTTTCAAACAATACTAACCTTTGCTAGGACTGGCACACTTAGCTGTTCTTCATTTTATTATCTTTATGGAAGTTCTGTGGCCCTCTTGTATTCATTCTTTAACCTTTGTAATGCCCCAATGGTTAAAAGCAGACAGAAAATCAGTGAGTAAATACATTAGTATTTTATAAGGATAAAACAAAATAATGAACGTGCAAGCCCTTTGAAAAGTGCAAAAATATGCCATGCAAATGTAATGTTTGGCTTGACTTCAAGTGGAAACCAAGAACTGCTGAAATAATGGCTTCTTAGGATTTACAAATGCCTGGGATCGAATACCTGAAGAAAGAACTTAGAGACACTTAATTAGCATCATTTCTTAAACTAATTGAATACTCTACATTGTTTACTTACAAGTATTCTGTCTCCTATAGTGACAACACATATTAGTAACAGAGCACTGGGGGAATGCATTTTTTTACAATAACCTAGAGTATCCAACATTAGGGGACATAAATCAGCACGAAGCCTTGAAAGTGGCTGGTCTGACAAGACGGAGCCAGTGTAATGTGGCTTTTCTTATTAGCTTGGCAATAAAGTTGCCTATTAACTTAACAGTTAATTGGATCCTCCTCCAGTGTAATCATGAGAACATTCAGTCCTGCAGGCTAGAGAACATGTTGTACCTGTTGAATAGTGTTAAAGGTACTTTAAAAGTCTGTTTATAATTGAGTAATGACTAAACATGACTTCATTATATCGGACTTTTAGAGGTGGTAGGCATGGTGTCTACCTGCACAGAATTGTGTCTGAAGCGCCGTGTCTGAATCCCAGCTCCACCATCTACAAACTGCATGACTTTGGTCATATATTTTGACCTTTCTGAGCCTCCGTTTCTTCATCTGTAATAATGAGGGTAACAATATCTGTTCTTACTTTATAGAATTAAAGAATTAAGTTAGGCTATGCACCAAAAAGAGCTTTGGAAACTGAAGCACTATACACACATGAGTTATAGTTACCGAAGGTAACCATCGTATTTTACCAAAGAGGAAACTGAGGTGCAGAGAAACTAAATGATTTGGCTAAGAACCTGTGCTGGCACAGTGAGCTCTACAACACGGATTTACGAGGCCCCTTTTCTTCTCAGTGTATCAATCAGTACTGTCATTTGACATTTGAGATAAACTAAGGTCTCCATCCATGACTCATTTACATACAGTTTATTGCCTGGCTATAAAAGGCCATTAAAATTTAACTTTAAGTTTGTTAGAAACTAGATTTTATTACCACGTATGTGTAGATGTATTACTGAACTTCCAGCTAAAACTGTATCTCGCCTAGTCCCTGAAGGAAAAAGCTTTTTTGTTTTTATATTGCATGTCAGTGCTTGGCTAAAACTTCTGTTTTTATAAGGGTCACATGGGATACTCTAACCCTAAATCTAATTTGAGGAAGAATCTACAAAACAAATTCAAAACTTGTCTGAAAGCCAAAACTTTCATTGTATTTTCATAGTCTTCATAAAGTAACTTTTTTCACCTTCATCCTAACATATATTTCAAACCTGTTATTTTACCATTAACATAAAAAAGGATGAGTTGTAGCCTCAAATATTTTATTCTAATATTATTTTTGTCCAAATAGATTCATTTATCAATAATGTGTCTATGAAAATAGTATTATATCTAAAGGCTCTTTTTTGTTTTAAAAAAAGCTACTCTGAGTTTTTCTTTTAAATTTCAAATTTACAATGGATTTAAACTAAATAATATCTAAAATTTTCTTGTAACTCTAAGCTCCAGTGATCTAGAATTCAGAATTATAGGGAGAAACTACGTTGATATCTATTTTTACAGCTACATTTGCATGGAGAATTGGGGCTAGTTTGTTTTTCATAGGAAAAAAAATAGTCTTTATGAGGTTACAACAGTTTAATTTAACAGTATTCCACAAGGAGAATGCATGGAATATGTATCTAAAGATTTGGGCCCATGCTCTGGCTGATCATGGGCAAGATGTTAAGCCTCTCTACATCTCAGTTTCCTAATCTTTGAAATGGGGTTGTTCTAACAGACAGCCCAGAATCTGTTGCTTGTGCCTGGGAAAATGTGTATTCTTTCCAGACAAGGTGCTATCTAGAAATCCGAAACCGAAGCCCTAGAGACAGCAGGGCGTTCACATCTAGAAAGTAAGGACAATGAAGCTTAGCTTTGATTGTAGTTGTGGGAATTAAGTGAGAAAATGCATGTAAGGCTTCTGGCGCAAAATGGTAGCTATTATGAATATGCCCAATATTGTTTTCCTAAGTCCTACCATGTCCTCTCCCTCTGGCAGACATCAGGGGAGGTGGCAGAAAGCAGGGCAGCTCTCAGTGGACAGCCCTACATAGATGCTAGCCTGTATGGGTCCCTCCCTACCTCTGGGACATGCACCTGCAAACCGAGGGCAGGGCTCTGGGTGGCAGCTGGATAAGGTTAATAGCAATGAGAATCAAAAGCAGTCTGTACACCTAGCATCCTCCCAAGGCTGGCCCAGGGAGACCAATGACCAGCTATTCTGTAGAAATGAAGGTGGGGAACGTATGCTCAGTCTCTAGTTTAGATAGGCTCACATTCCCTTATTGAAGCTTCAAACAGAAAAGATGCAGCAACACGAGGCAAAGGGACATTGCTGCCTGGGAGTATGACCAGAGCAGTGCTATCTTGATAGTCTCTGATTGTTTTAACTTCCAGTAAATATTCTGCTCTTAAATGACAACCAGAGTAGGAGTATGAACATAATGTCGAGCCCCATCTTTCAAGGGTTTAAGACATTACGAGTCATGGAAGAATTGGGATAACAGAAACCCATGGAAGTTTCCTCTGATTATTCATATAAGAAATAGTAAGCAAGGTGACCTGTGAAATAAAAAGGGGCGGCAGGTGTGGACTAGACATCTTGGGGAGTGGGTGATGCGATGGAATAGCTAGGCAGCATGGAGGGCTATGGGATGTCTATGATCACAAATCTAAATGGAGTCCCGTTGGCAAAATTGTGTCTGTGTTTTTTTCCCCCCAACACCTTTACATATGAAGTAGGCAGAGCTGGTTTTAATTAGAGTTAAGGTTTTACCAGGAAATTGTGTGCAAGAGAAGGGCAAAGAAATTAGGGGTTGGGGGTGGAGGCTGTGTGCAAAGACAATGAATGAAAGTTAGGTAAGGAGGGAAATAAGGACACCATGGGGTGAGGGGTAATGGAAGGAATCAGGGTCAATGGATCCTAGAGGGGTTGAGGGAATTCTTTAGGCAAATGTTGGCATTATAAACCTTCTTTGTTTTTTTAAGAGTTTAAAAGTGGGACATTTCTTTGCTGTCTTCCCACTTTACCTTCATTCTCACTCTTTTTCTTCTTTCCACAGTTTAAATAAGAATTGTTACTTGCTTGCTGAGAGAGAGAGAAATTTTTTCCAGTGCGGGTTCTTGTACTTCTGGCAAAGAAGAAGTTAAATGGTGTTATTTAGAATCTTTTAACTTTATCCAGATTTGGCTTAGAGATAGGATTATGCTGATGTACTTAATTTTTCTTCTTAATTTACAAAGAGCTCTCTTATCTCAAACATTCCAGTGCTTTGTTGGAATTTTCTAAGTAATGCAGCCTGTTACTTTTTGGGGAGAGCTGCAATCTGACCCTTAAATTGGGGCAAGCTTCTAGCAAACTGGAGGCCTCCTGGCCAGAGCTTCTGCTCGGCTTTCTAACAGGAACACACTTCTCCTCAGAATGGCTGCAGGAGATGGGATCGCGGCGGCCCTTTTATCGGTGTGTGGTGCTGGTTCTTTCACCTGCCTGAAAACGATCTTAAAATGATTGCTTTCCAAATGCAATGACACAGCAGTCTGTTTTCTAGAGCCCTTACATTCGATGAGCTCCTTCCTTAGAAATTTTGCCCTGGTCGTTCTAAGGCGCTTTAAAGCAGAACAAGCAGTTCAAGGAGGCACAGAAAGGAGGGAGAACAGAATCTGCAAGATTTTGAAATTACAAAAAGTGAAATGACCCATTAATATGTTCATCGTCTCTGCCTTGCTGGAGGGGACCTTGAAAGGTCTCCATGTCTATCTTTCTGCCCCTACACAGGACTGTGGCAAAATTAGTCTAGAAAGAGAGGTTTCCGCCTACTTGGAAATTATGTCTAATGCTCTGACAGTGTCTCAGGAATTTTAAAAAGTTGATCCTATATTTATTTTTAGGTAGATTTATTCTTCCATGCTTTTACTAATTCTTCTATTGACTATTAAAGGATATTCCCAGTTTGGAAAATAATTCACTCCTTGTTGCTATAGCAAACATGCCTAATTATTAAATGACCCTGTTACTACAAGAAAAATTAATCATGATAATCAAGGCTTAAGTCTTGACTTTTTGGTTTTTTGAATTTGTGAAAAGCACAGCCTCTTGCAAGGTGACTTGAATTCTCCCTGAGTTCAACCTCCTCGCCTTTCCCGGCACTATGGAATGGTCAACAGAGAAACAGCTCAAGTCAGGAGCCTCAAAGCCCAACTCTGCTGTTAGAAGCTGTACCACCACAGGTTATATTATTCTTAATTTATAGCCCCAAGTTCCTCACCTGTAAAATGTGAAGAAGCAGACTGTTGCTCCAGATCAATCAGGTAACAAATGTAAAAATCACTTTGTAAATGATAAATACTGTAAAGATATGTCTATGTTTAGAGTTAGCTCTCAAATATCCATGTTATCTTGTTTGGGGTCCTCTCCCTCCCTCCTCTCTTTGCCCAGCTTCCCCTCATCTTTCCCTAGTGTCCAGCTGTCCTCCACGGAATGTTGCTGTAGCAGGATCTCAGATGTTACACAAAAGCTAAAAATACCATTGATTCTTGAACAACACAAGTTTGGACTGCATGGGTCCATAAGTGTATTTTTTTTTCAGTTAATACCTGTACTATTTTTTTTTTGGTAATGTATAATTTTATTTTTTTTTAATTAAAAAAAAATTTTATGGCGACATTCGTTAACGAAATCCAGTAAGTTTCAGCGGTACATTTTAACGGTAAGGCATATATGTATTTACACTGTGTTCACCTCTCGTAGTTAGATTTCTTTCTGTCACCACATGTTTGATCCCCTTTACCCTATCTTCCTTCCCCGTCCCCCTACTCCCTAACCTCTGATAACCACTAGTCTATTGTCCATGTCCATGAGTCTTTGTCCTGTTCATTTGTGGCTTTTAGGTTTACATTCCACGTATAAGTGATATCATGTGATTTTCAACTTTTTCTGTCCGGCTTATTTTGCTTAGCATGACCTATACTATTTTTGACCAGCAGTTGGATGTGGAGGGCCAATCGTATACATTGATCTACACCATTTTATACAGGGGACTTGAGCATTCATGGATTTTGGTATGTGCAGGGGTCCTGGGACCAATCTTAAATTTTAAGGGAGTGAAAAGTTAGACATGGATTTTTGACTGCATAGGGAGTTAGCACCCCTAACCCTTACATTGTTCGAGAGTCAATGTATATATAGCCAAAGAAGAAATTAGTACCAACGTACGGAGGCCTTCTTCCTGCTAAATACATTTCATAGAGGGTGCTATAAGACTGGGTAAAGGAAGAAAGAAAAGGAAAAGCAGATTGGAGTTGCCAGTGACAAGGGAGCAGGTGAGGAGAGAAGGAAAAGCGAAGGAGGCAGCAAAGAATCCACTAGAAAGGGAGGAGCGCGGAACTCCCATCACTCCTAAGCCTCTGAGCCCAACTGGGGAAGGAAGGGAGAAGGACAGGATAATTTCAAAAACCTATAAAAGTATGTAAAAGGGAGTTTGTACAGAAAGAGCAAAGTAAGTGCAAGAGAATAAAATTATTTTCAGGGTGAGGAGTATCAGGTAGTATTGCAGGTAGGTGCATGATAAACTGAAGTTACGCTACACTGTAAACTGCTGAGAATGGTTTAATGACAATGTGTGATTCCTATAGCCAATTACTAGAAGAAGAGTGTAAATGACTGTTATATTTGTACTGCAGGTAAATTTATACTCTGGCCAATAAAATATGGAAAAGAAATTTGCTTAAAATGTGGTTGGGACTCATGCTCTTACACTCTATCTGCACGATAGAATATGAGAGAGAAATTCAGAGCAATACACATTCCCACCTGCTACCCTTTCCATCCCCAGGAATAAGTGGCACTCCACAATAACCCGGAATAGGAAGACAGGTGGTCGACAGACACCAAGTATGAGAATTGGAAGAATGAAGGAATTGGAGAAATCACCTCTAGGGAGTGGGCTGAGATGCACAGAGGGAGTACAGTGGCCTAGATGGAGCTGCAATTCTATTAGGGACTAGAATTTTTGTAGTGGAATTTCTTTTCCTTACTTTTTTTTTTTTTAAGAGAGGCAACCCTTGGTTGACCTCGCAGATTGCAGGGACGTTGTCAGCTTATGATTATTTATTTGTTTGTTTGTTTGTTTGTTTTTATGCCTACAGCACCTGATCTTCCTAGGTGGTCTCCCATCCGAGTACTAACCAGGCCTGATTCTACTTAGTTTCCAAGATCAGTAGTGGAATTCCTTGAGCAGAAAAACTGTTAATGCCTAAAGTTACCTTGTAATTAAAGGGAGCTACACAAGCTCAAGTGTCCATTGAGGGAGGAATGGATAAAAAAATGTGATATATACATACACTAGAATGTTAGCCTTACAAAGGAAGGAAATTCTGACACATGCTACAACATGGATGAGCCTTGAGGACATTATACTAAGTGAAATAACCTGTCACAAAAGGTCAATACTGTATGATTCCACTTATATGAGGTACTTAAAATAGCCAAATTCATAGAGACAGAAAATAAAATGATAGTTTTCAGGGGCTAAGGGGAGGGAGGAATGGAGTGTTATTATTTAATGAGGATGGAATTTCACTTTGGGAGGATAAAATGTTTAGATATGGATGGTGGCCATAGTAACACAACAATGTAAGCATACTTAATACTACTAAACTGTACATTTAAAAATGGTTAAGATAGTAAATTTTTATATTGTGTTTATTTTATCGCAATTTTTTAAAAAATAAAAATTATTTTAAAATAAATAGATACAACCTTTAAAAATAAGGTTATAATATGAAAAAGAGAGAGAGAGAGAGACAGAGAGCTGAAACCAAAATCCCTACATAATTCCAGGAACCGCTAAGAGCTGCCCTTCACATAAACAAGTAAGTACCGTGGACTTCAGCAGAATTAGCAAGGAATCCTGTTGTCAGCTTGGACCATGAATCAAAAGAAATCAGAATCCAAACTCATGCTACTATGGATAGAAGGTTTGAATTCATATTTCCTGAAAGTTATAGGAACCATAAATAGAAAAACACAGATAAAAAGAGATGCATGAAGTTGGGGGAATGAATAGGCAATGCACTGTGGCAATGACTTTTTAGATGCAAAACCAAAAGCAATATCCAGGAATGAAATAATTGATAAGTTGGGTTTCATTAAAATTAAAAACTTCTGCTCTGTAAAAGATAATGTCACTATTACGAGAGATATGTGCACTCCCAGTAGTGCAACATTATTTGCAATAGCCAAGACATGTAAACAACCCAAGTTTTTATGAACAGAAAAATAGATAAAGAAAATGTGGTATGTATGTGTATATGTATATAATGAACTATTATTCGGCCATATAAAAGAGGAAATCCTGCCATTTACCACAACATAGATGGACCTGGAGAGCATTGTACTTAGTGAAATAAGTCCAACAAGGAAAGAAAAATACTATATGATTTCATTTATATGTGGAATCTTAAAAAAAAAGCCAATGTATAGAAACAGAGAGAAGAATGATGGTTGCCAGGGACTGGGAGATAGGGAAAATGGGGAGATGTTGGTAAAATGGTACAAACTTCCAGTTATAAGATGAATAAGTTCTGGAGATCTAATATTCAGCCTGGTAACTATTGTTAACAATATTGTATTATGTACTTGAAAGTTACTAAGAGAATTGTATATCTTAAATATTCTCACCACACATACACAAAAAAATGTAATTATGTGAGGTGATGGATGTGTTAAACTAACATTATTGTGGTAATCATTTCACAATATGTACATGTTTCAAATCGCTACTTGTACATCTTAAACTTACACATTATATATTAATTGTATCTCAGTAAAGCTGGAAAAAAATAAACACTATGAAGGGCAGAAATTCAGTTAAAAAAAAGACAATGTCAAGAATATGAGAAAACAAGGCACAGACTTGGAGAAAATATTTGCAAAAAAGAATTATTATTCAAAATATACAAAGAACTCTTAAAATTCAATAATAAGAAAATGAAGAATATGCATTAAAAAAAATTAGCGAAAGACCTGAACAGTTTCCTCACCAAAGAAGAAATACAGATGGCAAGGAAGCCTATGAAAACATGCTAAACATGATATGTCATTAGGGAATTACAAATTAAAACAACAACGAGATAGTATTACACACCTATTAGAATGGGCAGATCCAGAACATTAACAACACCAAATGCTGACTAGGTTGTAGAGGAGCAGGAACTCTCAGTCACTGCTAATGGAAATGCAAAATGGTACAGCCACTTTAGAAGGCAGTTTGGTAGTTTCTTACAAAACTAAACACACTCTTTCCATTCTCTCCAGCAATCACATTCCTTGGTATCTACTCAAAGGAGTTGAAAACATGTCCATAAGAAAACCTAGACACATATTTACAGCAGCTTATTTATAACTGCCAAAACTTGGAAGCAACTAAGCTGTCCTTTGGCAGGTGAATGGATAAACTGTGGTGCATCCATAAAATGGAATGCTATTCAGTGCTAAAAGGAAATGAACCATCAAGCCATGAAATGACATAGAGAACCTTAAATGCACATTACAAAGTGAAAGGAGCCAATCTGAAAAGTCTATGTACTGTGTAATTCCAATGATATAACATTCTGGAAAAGGCAAAACTATGGAGACAATAAAACTATCAGTGGTTGCCAGGGGTTAAGGAGGGGGAAGGAATGAATAGGCAGAGCACAGAGGATTTTTAGGAAAATGAAAACTATTCTGTGTGATATTACAATGGTGGATACATGTCAGAATACATTTGCCAAAACCTATAGAATGCACAACGCCAAGAGTGGACCCTAATGTAAACTATGTATGGACTTTGGTTGATAATGATGTGGTTCACAGATTGTAACGAATGTACAACTATATAGTGTAGAATCTCAGTAATAGAGGAGGTTGTGGGTGTGTAGAACAGGGGATATACGAGAACTCTCTGTACTTACCACTGTAAATATAAAATGCTCTAAAAAGTAAAATATTAATTAGCTTATGAAAAACTGTCAGAGAGAAAATACCTATAAGAGAATAACATCTGAAAGATGATAGACTCCTAATCAAAACAGTGAATTTCAGGAGACAGTGGATCAATATTCTCAAAATGCTGAGGGAAAATAATGGAAAAGTTATAAAATCTATGTGTACCCTTAATTAATAATGAAGTCAAAATTAAGATTTCTTCAAGCATTTAAAGACTAAGGCAATTTCCTGCCTAGACTCTCATTGAAAGAACTACTAAACTTTATTTGGAAAAAATAAAATAAAGAACATGAAGAAGCTCCCCTTAGCCAAGTATCGGAGAAAAAGGTGAGCATCAAATAGAATATCAACTATATTAAATTAAAAGACATTGAATATATAAAAATCCACAAATTTATAATATTGCAGAATCAAAAAGCAAACAAAAGAAAGCAACCACACATCATTTGCACACATCAGTCATTATTGAAACCTAGAGTACAAATGTTTATTTCGAAAATTGGCAATTAAAAATAATTAAGAATTCATTCTACCTTTCCTGAATGAGCTATACTTCAGTTAACCAAATCTTGATGAGAAAAATTTCTTTACAAAGAACTTCAGTTAATAAATATAAAGCAAAAAGAGAATTAGAAAGCCTTCAATTTTCAACCTAATGTTGATACAGGCAAAGCTCATAGATAGCTGAAACCACTAAAAAGGTTGATAGAGGACTTACAATAAAGGGAGCAGCCTGTGAACATCCAAACCTCTTGATCAGTCTTAGCAGCACTTATCATGACACAATTGGATACGCTAGGCTAATTCCTGATTTGATACAATACGACATACAAGTATATGGCACCAACTCTGAAGTATTTTTGTCAAAAATATTGAGCCTAACTGAGACTCTAACTTCGCCTCTCTTAACCCAGGTTTCTAATGCTAGGAATAAGGATAGAGCAATAAGTTAGATGATCCCATGAGGGAGCAGACAAACTTACAATGTGAGACATTCTACCAGAAAACTCACCTAATTTATTCTAAGTCAGTGTCATATATATATATATATATATATATATATATATATATATGGATTATATTTGATCAATGTTCTGAATCAGAGATGATTTTGTCCTCAGGGGGACATTTAACAAAGTCTGGAGATATTTTTGATCATCACAATGTGAAAAGTGCTGCTGGAATCTAGGGAGTAGAGGCCAAGGATGCTGCTAAACAACCCTGCAATGCATAGGACAGCTCCCACAAGAATTATCTATCTGGTCCAAAATGTCAGCAGCACCACTGCTCAAAAACCCTATATTAAAAGAGATTGAAAGGACAAAACAATCTAGTTTAGTATGTGGGTCTTATCTGGATCCTATTTAAACAAACCAAAACCACAAAAAGACATTTTTGAAACAATCGCGGAAATTTGAATGTAGTCTGAGTATTAGATTGTGGAGATTCAAAATAAGCCTCCCAAAACCGTGCCTTCATAGTATGCAGATTACTTCAAGATAAAGGCTCAAAAGAAACTTCTGCCTCTCCCTTTAACTACCTAAAAGAACTTGAATTAGGGACCTTGTCCATAATAAGCTATTATAGGACATAACTTCTTTTGATTTATCTCTAAGGCAGGGCCAACTTCTATTTACAAAACATCTGCTCTTATTATCCTGCAGTGACCTTTTGAAGCCCCCAAGGTACATTGCCTCATCCCTAGCTAAGGACATTTTATATACCTCAACCACTTTTCTCTCTGAACTTCCAGTGCTTATGGGGTTTCTGACTCTCTCATATATGTGGGGTTCCCACACATATGTATGAAATTCAGTTATTTTCTCTTGCTAATGTTAAGGGTGGAAAATTTCCCAGTAACCCATCATTAAGGATTTACTCTGATTATGTTAACCAGGGGTGGTAATCTGTTCAAAGATATGCTAATGGCCAACTTCTGATTCTGTAATCTGTTTACTTGTTTTGATGTTAACCAGGATGTGGTAATCTGCTTACTTGTTAACCAGGGTGTGGTTCTAGGCTTTACAAACTGCCACTAATGGGACTGATCTCTCCTAACCCTGTGTGGCAGAGAGTCAGTCGCTGGCTGGCTAATTAAGGTTCACAATTCATCTCGATTGGCTCTGTGGGTCTTAGATTTGAGTGAACCACAACACCAACCTGTTTCATGTTTATTCGATTATTAGATTAACCAAAAAAACCTTAAAAGTAGAGGAATGTTTTTCCCTTTCCCACAAGATATTGCTAAAGAAGTATTGCTAGGTATGATATTGATATTGTGTATAGAATGTAAAGAAATGTCGATAATTTTTCAAGATGCATACCAAAGTATGTAGGAATAAAATGGCATGATGTCTAGGATTGTCTTTAAAGTATTTGAGCAAAAAAAGAATAGATTACATAAGTATGGCAAAATATCAATAATTCTAGAATCTTGGCGGTGGTTTTGTGAGAGTTCCCTATATATTTGTGAATATTTGCTTTGATATTTTATTTAAACACAAGAAATATTCTTCAAGAAGAAAGAATTCAACCCAGCAGGGAAAAGGAATAGGCAAGAAACAATGATGATTATTTCTGGGAGAATCCTACTGGACTGTGAGGTCCCTCTGTTCTGACAAAAATGAGCACAGGAGCAGCCGGTGCAGTATAGACTCTCAGTGTGATGAACTTCATGGTGGCCAGGCACTTGGAATGGCAATTCAATGAGAAGAAATATTCCCACCAAAAGAAACTATATACAGATGATGTATTCTAGAATTGTATACTTGAAGTTCATATAATTTTATTAACCAGTGTTATCCCAATAACTTTTAAAAAAATTTAAAAATAAAAATGGAAAAATAAAATAAAACAAAAAACAATACTGTATCTGAAAAGAATGTATTTTGGTGTGTTCATTCTAGTTCAGAGACTATGATTACACATATTTGCTGAAGAACAAGATTTTTTTCACTTCATTTTTGTGGTAGAGGCTCTTAAGAAATTTGAATACTCTAAAAAATTCAAATATCAAGAAAAACCATTGAACTAACAAGGAAGGAATCTTCTAGTGTGTCTCTTGTTTCTCTGCATTTTCGAAGAGACTGTCATTTTTTATGTCTCAGTTTATTTGGTGATTGTACCTTTGGGAATATTAGGGACAAGATGATTTTCTATTTGTGATTTCACTTAGTTTGTTATCATGCAAGGTCCAGACACCTAATATGACCTCATTAGAGTGGGTGTAGTGATGAATTTGCTCCTCATGATTGGTGGTAATATTGGTGGAAAGTCAAAGCCACAGTTGCATTGGCCAAATAGAATCCTACTGTCTGCTGGAAAGCAGCTGTGGAAAAAAATCACTCACTGCTATTGCAGAATACAAGCATGAAGCACAGTATGAGTGATTTTCAGTGGTATAGTAGGTTGGATGATGGCCTCAAAATAATATATCTAAATTCTAACCCCTGGTACCTGTGAGTGTGACTTTATTTGGAAATAGGGTCTTTGCAGATATACTTAAGACGTTTGGAGTTAAGACTATCCTAGATTTAGGGTGAGCTCTAAATCTAATGGCTATTCCCTTATAAGAGAAAAGAGAAGGGGATTTTAGACTCAAGAGAAACACAGGGGAAAAGCCATGTGAATGAAGATGGAAGCTGAGATTAGAGTTACACAGCTACAAACTGAGGAATGCCAAGGATTGATAGGAGTGGGGCATGGAGCCTTCAGGAGGAACCAATCCTATCTAAACCTCGATTTTGGACTTCTGGCCCCAAGCACTGTGAGAGAATAAATTTCTGTTGTTTTAAGCCTTCCAGTTTGTGGTAATTTTTTTTTTTTTTATGGCAGCCCTAGGAAACTGATATATCTGATATGCGACAGATTCCCATAGAATAACCCTGATGAATTATAACAAATGACTCTCAGATTCTCAGATGGCTTCCATTTAATCATTCATTCACTCATTTTCTCTCACTATTCATTTATCAGATATTTGTTTATAATGTACTTGGCTCTAATTGTGGTTGGGACTTTTTAGATTCTTTCACACATTCTTATCCAGGGTAAATTTGGTTACTGCTAATTCTGTCGCTGAGGGAAATTTTGTACTTCACTTCAGAAGAGCTGTTTTCTTCTGGAGTCTTCATAAGTTACCTTTACATTCCACCTAACAGATAACAAACAACAATAAGTAAAATAAGATTTTTCTCTTATCTCAAAATTTTATCTAAGGCCACAAAGTTAAAGATAAAGGGAGATAAATAACTCCACATTGGGAGGAAATGTGCTAGATACATTCGCGCAGAATTTATAAAAAGATAAAACTGTTATGTAGCTACATGCAATCTACATAGGAGAAAAGATGTTGTTAGAAAAGGAGCCGCTGAAAGAAATTCATGGAAGCAAAGGGTGTTGAGATTTTTCTCCTTGGGAACACTTTTTACAGCTGCACTAAGTGTACATTGCACAACTACAGGGGGCACCATTCACCCCACAGTCACTAGAGATTTATATAGAGTTATAACAAGTTTCCAGCAGGTGGCAGTAGAGTATCTTGAGGAGTAAGGTCCTTGTCCTAATTCATACAAGGTTTACCGGCTAGCAAAAGCGCTGCTTCTTTTCCTTCTTCTCCCCTACATCCTCCCCCGCCAAGTCAAGAATGTAAAGTTCCTAGAGAATCTCATAGATATGTGAGAATTGACTGCAACAGGAGAGATTAGCATCTTATTGACTGCAACAGGAGAGATTAGCATCTCATTGACTGCAACAGGAGAGATTAGCACCTCATTCCATGAATGAGTGCATGTTGAGTTAAAAGTTATGGAAAGAAACTCTAAGCCTGCCCCAGGCTGCTTACATTTTACATTCAGAGTACAGCCTGGGAGTCCTGGAAGTGTCACAGGAGGTCCAGGCCTGCTGCCTTCTCTTTATCTGTAGAAGCCTGAAGGCAAGAGACTGGCTAGAGCTACCACCACAGCAAGACAAGGGGAGGGTAGTCAGCTGATCACACTGCACTCCTACTACGTGGCATAACAAGAGTGTATGAATTCCCTAGGCCAAATGGACACCCTGGGTACAGGTTGCCTGGTGTGGACTGAAAGAATCTTTTCTGAGGGAACCGACAGCTGAGTGACAGCTCTCATCCCCTGGCCAGAAAGAGGGAATGTTTTAGAGGACAGAAAATGTGAGGGGAGATCACAAAGGTCACCCAGAGTTTGGCACAAAAAGGTGTGCGGAGGGTTTGCCAAAGATCCCAAAAAAGTGCCCCACAAAGGAGAGACATCTGGTTACCTGCAATTACAGAAGGCATTCCACAGTAAAGAGAAAACTATAACTAGCACCAGCCTTCGTCCACTTACCTGTCATTCATTCATCCCTCCCTCCCTTGGAGGAGCCATAAGCCACAAAAGAGCAAGAGCAAGAAAAGTGAAAAATAAACCATGTCCCACCTCCCTTTCCTTAGTGTGTGTTCCCAAAGCATCAATTAAACCTAAGGAATTACTTCTCACCATATAGCTTTTTGTTCTATCTGAAGAGAAACTAGATTTTTACAGGCATACCTCAGAGATGTTGCGGGTTTGGCTCCAGACCACCACAGTAGAGCAAGTCGTAATCTTTTTGTTGATAAAAGATCCTGTCTTCAGTTTGTAAAAAATGCAACATCTGTGAAGCACAATAAGATGAAGCTCACTAAAATGAGGTACGCCTGTATTTGGTAGTCTTTTCTCCCCCATGCAACTCATGTGCATTAGGGGAAGCTAAACATCCTGCTAACAACCCACTCTCTACCACCCCAGCACTAGTACTTATACTCTGAAAACTAGAAAACATTGTTAAATGAAATTTTAAAAGATCTAAATAAAACGACATCTTGCATTCATTGATCAGAAGATTTATTATTGTTAAGAGTAAACAATTCTCCTCAAATTGATCTATAGATTCAACACAATCCTTATCAAAATTCAACCTGGCTTTTTTTTTTTTTTGCAGAAATTGGCAAGCTAATCTTAGATTTCATATAGAAATATAATCGACCCAGAATCACCAAAACGATCTTAAAGAAGAGCAAAGTTGTAGAACTCGCAGTCTGATTTCAAACCTTACTACAAAATTACAGTAATTGAGACATTGTAGTGGTATAAGAATAGACATATACATCAGTGGAATAGAATTGAAAGCCCAGAAATAAACTCTCATATTTACAATTGATTTTCTACAATGCCAAGACGATTCGATGAAGAAACAATAGTCTCTTCAACAAATGGTGCAGAGACAACTGGATATCTATACGCACATAATTAAATTGAACCACCATACACAGAAATTAACTGAAGATGGATCATAACATAATTATAAGAGCTAAAATTATAAACTCTTAGAAGAAAACCTAGGGGTAAATCTTCATGATCTCAGATTTGGCAATGGTATTTTTAGATATGACACCAAAGCACATGTGAGAAAAGAAAAAAAATAAATAAATTGGACTTAATCGAGATTTAAAACCTTTGTGCCTTGAAGTATATCATGAAGAAGGTGAAAAGACAAAATGGGAGAACGTATTTGCAAATCTTGTACCCAATAAGAGACTTGCATCTAAAATATACAAAGAGCTACAACTCAATAAAAAGAAAATGACCCAATTTCAAAATGAACAATAAAAATAAAATGAACAATGGACATAAATAAATATTTCTCCAAGGAAGATATAGAAATGTTCAATAAACACATGAATAGATGCTTAACATCGTTAGCCATCAGGGAAATGCAAATCAAAACCACGAAGAAATACAACTTTGCAGCCACTAGAATGACTACAATAAAGAACTACGGATGATAATTATTGATGAGGATGTTGAGAAATTGGGACCCTCACACATTGCTAGTGGGAATAGAAAATGATGCAGACACTTTGGAAAATAGTCTGGTAGTTCCTCAAAATGTTAAGCATAGGGTTATCAGATGACCCAGCAATTCTACTCCTAGGTATATATACCCAAAAGAAATGAAAAATATGTCCATCCAAAAACTTGCACACAAATGTTCATAGCAGCATTATATGTAATAGCTAAAAAGTAGAAACAACCCAAATGTCCATTAACTAATGAATAGATAAATGAAATATGGCATATTCATACAATGGAATATTATTCAATCATAAAAAAAGATTGAAGTGCTGATACATGTTACATGAGTGAACCCTGAAAACATTATGCTACATGAAGGAAGCTAATCACAAAAGCCTACATATCATATGATTCCATTTATATGAAATAGGCAAATCTATTGAAATAGAAAGTAGATTAGTGATTACATAGGACTGGGTACTTAGAGGGAATACAGAATGAATGCTAGTGAGTACAGGGTTTTCAGTGGATGATGAAAATGCTCTAAAACTAACCATGGTGACAGTTGCCCAACTCTGTGAATATACTAAGAACCACTCAATGTTCACTTTAAATAGTTAAATTATATGTTAATTATAGCTCCATAAAGCTGTATATATATATATGTATGTATGTATGTATGTCCATTCCCAAAGATAGCAATTTATTTGGTTTGGGCATCAGGCTTTTTAAAAACTTCTCAAGTAATCCAGTTGTGCCACAAAGCTTGAGAACCACCAATCTGAGCAATTCATGGTTAGTTTGATAGGGATTGGTTTAGGCTTGGGAGTATGTGCAACTCTGGCCAATGAGATGTAAGAAGTTTGCCTGGGGTTCTTGGACAGCTTTCTAACGAGAGGTAGAGGAAAAGAAATCTCTTTTTTTGAACATTATGTCCGGAATTACAGCAGCTGTCTTATAACCCTGAAAGGAATTAGCTCAAGGACAAAGCTGATATATTAAGAACGGCAGAGAAGAACTATATCAAAGAACCTGGGACCTCGATGGCTCAATTGAGCTGCTGAATTAAGCAACCTTGAGTCACCTGAATTCTGGACTTCTTATAATGTGAGATAAATTTCCTTATTTTTCAAATCTCTCTGAGTTTTCTGTTACTTGCAGACCAAAGTATTCTCACATACTGAGGAACATTTAAGGGGCAAGTGAAGAAGACCAGCCTACAAAGAGAATGAAAAGAACCAGACAGAAAAGTGGGGAGAAACCCAGAAAGAATATAGCATTATAAAAGCCAAAAACAAAGAATAGTTTAAGAGGGAAAGACTAGTCAACAGGGGAAAATGTTTCAAAACACAAAAGGTGGATAGTGCTGTGAAATCTAATTCATTTTGGCTTCTATCCAGATGCCACAGTACATCAGCATGGGTGACCTCTGCGTATAGACCTACACCATTCAATACAGTGTCTATAAACCATGAGTGCCTCTCTAAGTTTAATTCGAATTAGATAAAATTTAAAATTCACATTCTCAGTAACATTAGCCAGATTTCAATTGCTCAACAGCCACAGTATTGGTCAGGTATAAAACATTTCTATCATCACATAAAATTTTATCGGACAGCATTTATCTAAACAATTTGGAACCTCCAACTCTTCAGCATTTTGAAGAGTTTTTCCTTCTGTTCACCTTTCTCTCCCCAGCCTAAGCTTTGGGAAGCAACTCCTCTTCTATTCACCTTATTTTTCAGAGATAAACATACTTGTAATCATTGTTTCTTTCTGTGCCAGATAATTTCCATTTGTCCTTCAGATCCACCCCCCACTTTTCCTACCCTGTTCAGTTTCTTGTTGGGTTTGACCAATGGGAGGCACCAGCAGGAGGTCAGAGGGAGGGAGGAGAGAGTCATCAGGATACTTTTGCCCTGGCTCGCTTCCTGAACGATTGTTGGGCATCAGCCACATCCTTCCATCAAGGGTGTCACTCTTAATATATCCCTCTATCTCCAGGACAAATCTATCTCTAGGTACCCCCACTCACCACGTTTAAGCTTTGGAGTGATACGGGGAGCCCCACTGTTCCCAGTCCTAGGAAACTACACTCTCCCTTGTGATTTTCCTATGACTTGCCCACACCTTTTTAAATAGTCCCTTCATTAAAATCTCCTCCAATTATTATAATTAGAGTGTTACGAGGGGACTCTAACTACTAGACTTCCTTATATTCAACATTTCTTCAAGAAGATGAGCCTATAAGTAGGGCGACCAACCCTCTTAGTTGATTACCCTACCTTTAAGTGTCCTTTAATATGATATTTATCCACATGCTAGTCCTTAAAAATTCCTAGATATGATTATCTCTACATGTTTAATTTTTGCTCCTCTCTACCTAATTTGATTTTATCTTGGAAGCTGTTGGTTTCTGTCGGATATTTTCCCATCTACTTGTATGTATTCAGTGTATTGTTCCTTTTTTTTTTTTTTTTTTTTTTGTCTTAATACCCCATTAGCATCCTTTTTCCAGTTTGGGAAATCATACATAGTACCTTTCTGGTGATACAAGCCATGTAACATTTTAAGATGTTTCCTTAAGTCTATCATGTTTATGGAAGTAAAACCTAGGTTATTTTCTTGCTATTGCCCTTGGGATTTTTGAGTAACCATCTAGAGTAATCAGAGTCTGAAAGTTTCTCCATTATTTCTGGTGTGAATAGAAGACCAAATTTGCTTTAAAGCTTACTATATAAGTATAAAGTGACTTCAATCCACTCGAGCTGTACTTTTCAGGGTATTGGCTCATAATTAAAAAATAAATATTCTCTAATTTGATGCCATGTTTGCTAAGGGCTATTCTGAGGTTCAGAGTATGGATTTGGGCCCCATGTCTAAGACTCCAGAACTATAAGCAAGAGCTGGAATGAAATGAATTACTGCGTTAGCCTTGTAGGTGAACATGAGGTTAAACAGGGCTTGTGGAGGCCCTAGGAATGACAAATGCTCCTCTCCCTGGAAAGACTGCATAACAACTTCCTTGACTCTTCCTACACTAACGGTTATTGTCTACTCAAAAGATAGTTACACTGCTTTACAGAATTTCCTTTAGGAAGAAAATCTTGATTTTCCACTCAGTGATGCTTCCCCCACCCCTCCTCCTCACACACACAATCCCCAAATAGAAGCTTTTTATTTCCTGTAGTTCTTCTCTGTTTGCTGACTACTGAAACTTCTAAGACCTATCAGGCCAGTTGATCAACAAACATCTACATATGTATTCTTATGCTGGGAGGATGTCTAAAAGTTCAAGAAGCTGGAAACCCTTCTGATGGTCAAACTTGCAAGGAAGTGGGGAAGTGCTTAATAAAGCTTAACTTCACTCACAATTCAGGTTGCCCTCCCACTCTGTGGTTCTTAGCCCTGATTCCATATTAGAATCACCTGAGAAGCTTCCCACTTCCAGATAATAGAGTCAGACTATCCGGGATTTGAGACCCCCCCACCCCAGGGCAGTTATTTTTTAAAGCTCTCCAAGTGATTCCAATGTGCGACAGGGTTAAGAATCTCAGCTTTACATTTTAAGAATATAAGTAAATGTACATATAATAACTGTCTCTACTGTATAAACAGAAATCATTGTTCAGCCTAAGAAACACATGGAGAGACTATCATTCTTTCTTTCTTACTACCCAAACCAACTGCTCGGCATGACACCAACTGGCTAACACAGCACATTCCCGGCAACCATTATCCCGAGGTCCCTGTGAATCACCACACAGGTTTTTTTCGGTTAGTCCTATTCTCCTCCCACATGCAGGCACCGGAGCAGCTGTCTCCATCGTAATAAGCAGTGGATAGGAGACAGAAGACTTGGATTCTAACCTCACTCTGCCTCTAAGTAGTCGTGAGGCATGAGTCAGGTCATTTAATATCTCTGAGACTTTTTATAAAATGGGATAATTTAACTGTCTGGCGTATTTACTTCACAGACTTGTGTGAAGATCAAATGAAATGTGGAAGCAATCATAAACCATAAATTGCCATTTCAAGATAACAACATGACTATATACTTAAGAGCCCCTGGGACGGAGCAGAGCCCTTCCTCCCTTATTTTGTCTAAGTAGTTTCCCCTTTAGTCTCAAGGGAAGGCATGTAGAAAAACAGGTGGAGAAAGTGATGTATATGTACAAGAATGCATTTTTGCAGTGTTTACTAAGGAATAGCATGTACATATTGAAAAAAAGAGGTAGCTATATGGCACACAGGATAATGTTAATGGTATGTTAGGTGAAAGCTAAGTTGCAGGTCAGTGTGCAGGTTATGATCTCATTTCATATAGGAAAAAGTTAGCACATGAAAAATGTCTAGAAGGATACATTCCAATATGTTAACACCAGGATTTACTGGGAAGGAGACTTTTATTTTTCCTTTGTACATTTCTGTAATATTTGAATAGTTTTATGATGAGCATATATCATTTCCATAATTTTAAAATACACGCTACAATGCAAATTGAGGGAAAAGAGAGGCGATGAGAGTATTACAGCCTAAGGTTAGTAAAGAGTCAGAGAAATTGGCCTTAAAGTTGTTCTGATGCCTGGGCCTAGACAACTCGTGCTGCAATGTGAGGAACAGTCAAAAAATGTGCAGTTCGCACAGTCTGTTATTAACAACTTTAAGACTTCACGGAGAAGATAAGGGGTGACAGAAGGCTGAATATGGTCAAGGTTTCTAATTTTCCAAACAGGAAAAAAGTAGAGCTTCTGGAAATTGCAAACTTACAAAGCTTGAGACTGAGCAGGAAAAGTCTAGAATGGATTATTAAACAGTCGATTTGTGAACACTTAAAAAGGCATGTGATGATCAAAAGCAGCTGACAGGGATTCACTAAGAACAAATCATGACAAAATAACCTATTTTCTTTTTGGTAGGTCAACTAGATTAGTAGCTTAGGGAAATATCACAGACATAGTGTATCTTGATTTCAGCAAAGTTTTTTCTGAAGTCTCTTACAATATCATTTTGGAAAATATGTGAAATGCAAATTATTAAACGATTCATAGTTAAATATATCCATATATCTGGTTATATGTATCTAATAGAGGGCTGGTCTTTAGAGCTGTTACTTTTCATATTTTTATCAACATCCTAGATAGAGACATTGAAGGCAGCCTTACCAAGTTCTCAGATGACACAAAGATGGAAGGACTAGACAGACACTAGCTAGTGCACAGAAACTATATTCAAGATGGTCTTAATTTATTGACATGTCAAGCTGAAACCAGCAAAGGAACTAATGGGTTATAGAATGAAAAGTTTTGGTTCCACATAAGAAAGACTTAACTATAATTTTCCAACAATAGATTAGCCAATAGATTATCAATCAAAAAAAATTTGAAGGGGGTAGAAGATTGATCCATCAAATGTTCCTGCAAGTGCAAAATTACTTTATTCCAACTAGAAAATTCATAAAAGACACTAAGTACTAATGGATTTCAAAGATAATAGAAGACTGTTTCATGGCATGATGTTTGTTTTCACAGAGAAAATAAGTCCTGAGTTGAAGCTTGAAGAATCGGTAAATGGATATAGATGCATGAAAGAGAGTAGGTCATTCCAGGATGTCACAAAGCATAGAAGCAAGACTAACATGGCACTTTGCAGAGTCAGGAGGTGACTAACCTGGCTGTGGCTTCAGTGAGGAAGAAAAAATAAGACTGGAGCCAGATCATGGAGTATCTGAAACCAGGAAAGAGGTTTATACTCTATACAACAGAAGAGGGATCAGTCAGGCTCTGCTTGCAAGCTTCAGAAACCAGCTCTGGCAAATTTCAAGAGAGGAGCTTATTGGAAAGATATCAGAACCAATGGGAAGGCTGAAGAGTGAGATTTAGAAACATTAGAAAGCAAGATGGCCTCCAAGGACTAAAAAGCAAAAGCCAAGAGGGTGGTGTTGAAGCAGGCCAGAGCTCCAGGCCAGGGTGAATGAATATCCAACTATGTCTGATCTATTTATCACACTGCTAAGAATTCAACAGAGGGATAGAATATTCCAAAGCCCTAGCTTGGGTCACATGCTCTTCTGGTAGCTGAAGAAGGTGAGTACCGGATTAACAGTTTTTCCAAACCGTATCCAATGGTAAGAGATAATTCCCCAAAAGAGAATTCAGTTGTGAAGAAGAAATAAAATCTGAGCAGCCAAAAGAATGAAAGGTCACTATTGGCACCACTGAAGGTTTTAATAAGGTAACAATGTGATGAAAATAGTGCTATAGGGAGATTGGCAATTTGCAAGTAGAGGTAGAGTAATAAAAATCAAAAGATGAGGGGTGTAGAGAGTAAATAGGTGGAGCACAGAGGACTTGTAAAGCAGTGAAAATAGTCTGCATGATACTATAATGTGATACATGTCATTATACATTCACCTAAACCTATAGAGTGTATACCATCGAAAGTGAACCATAATGTAAACTGTGGACTATGGGTGAAATGATGTGTTGATATAAGTTCATCATTTGTACCAAACATATCACTCCACTAGGGGTTGTTGATAATGGGGGAGGCTCTGGTTGTCTGGGCACAGGAGGTATATGGAAAATCTTGATACCTTCCCCTCAAATTTGCTGTGAACCTAGAACTGGTCTTTTAAAAGTTTACTTAATTAACTAATTAATTAATTAATTAATTAACAATCTCTAGGTTTAGAAGATGGCAATGAAAATAAAACAGCAAGGTGTTCAAGGTAAAAACAGTAAGCCTTGATAACTGCCTAGGTGTTAATGACCCCAGTCACCCACTCTAATTATAGGTCCTTAAATATTTACATATTTCTGTAAAATACAGGGAGTTTGGGGGAATTGGTGTATTTGAATGCAAATAAATGACATTATGCTGTAGAACTCATTGTGTTACTTTTCACTCACCACATCATTTTTATCTCAGTACGAGAATCCAAAGTGCTCTTCGAATACGGCTTTAATAGTTCACATTTTCACCAGCTGATCATGAGTTTTCATTTCTACACATCTTCACCAATAGTTGGTAATATCTAATTTTTGCCAATGTGATGGATATAAAGTTGTATCTCATTAATTAAGGTTGATTTTTTTTTCCCTAATGAGTTTGAATATCTTTCAGATTTCAGGTTTCTCCTTCATTAAACTGCTTGATTGTATCCTTTCCTCATTATTTTTCTATTTTTTATTTCTTACTTTGCAAGAGTATCGTTTATGTTCTAGAGCTGTGCAGTCCAATATAGCCACTAGGCTCTATTCATTAACTATTCAGACAACTATTCACACAAGAGCTATTGAGTATGTGAACTATAACTAAATTGACATGTACTGTAAGTGTAAAACACATACCAAATTTCAAAGACTCAGGACAAAAACCATGTAAAATGTCTTATTAATAATTATTATATTGATTATATGTTGAAATGATAGTATTTTAGGTATCTTGTGTTAAATAAATATATTGTTTAAATTAATTTTACCTGTGTATTTTTGCCTTTTATAATGTGGCTACTAGAAAACTTAGAATTATATATGTGGCTTACATTTGTGGCTCACATTATATTACTATTGGAGATGCTGTTCAAGATATTAATTCTTAGTTGGTTTTAGACATTGAAAATACCTTCTCTCACTTTGTCCTCCATCTTAAGTTTGTTCATGGTGTCTTTCATCAATTGCATCTATTTTCACCAGGCCAACACATGACACAACTCTGGGGGAGGCATTCACAGCAAGATCTATGTAAATGTCCCCCAACCCGGAGTTGTGCAGTAGATAACATATGCAGCCATACAGAGCTCTGATTTTTTGCCTTGTGGATTGCACTTTGTGTATCTTGTTTAAGAAATCCTTCTCCACAGCAAGATCACAATGATATTTTCCTTGCATTGTTTTTAAAACTAAAAAAGAAAGACGGGATAGTGTTGTACTATAAAGAAGCTATAAAAGAGTGGTTTATAGTGCCAAAAATGCAGATTTTAGCCAAAAAACATTATAATAGAGGAGTCATTTATATTAGATTTTATGATTTTGACTACAATGTTATCTTTCTAATTATGTTTTGGTTAGGCAAATGTTAAAGTTTGCATTTCAAGGAGAATGTTAACAAATGGTGAAAAATGCAGGCCACAAGCATATGAAATGATAGGTTGACTCCAGTTTCCGGTTTAAATATCTGTTGAAGTTAATTCCCACAATAGGTAAATAACTTTGATATGGATCATAAATAACTGGCAGTAATTGCTAAGATCAAAAGATAGTGTTTAGATTTATACTTATATCAGTCTGAAGCATCATTTTTGGCACACCACTTGCTTACTCTGGAAAGTCAATAGGTCTTCATTCCCTATCAGATCACATTCAAACTGCTCAAATCTGTCAGTAGAGACAACTATAAACTGGCCCCATTCAATTTCCCATATCTCATCTCCCCAGCAGCTTGTACATTCTACATAGGTAGGTATCATGTCTGACATTCATACCTCCTCATCAATATCCTGGGAGATGACATGATTAAAATCTGCAGCATCAGGCAAATAGGACACTGTTTCTTAAGTCAACTAAAATTTTCTAAATTGTTTGATTAAATGCTCTGTGCTTAGCATAAAATGACTAACATTCATTTGAGTAACTGTTTTCACCTTGAAATAGCTCACCTGACCTCATACAAAGAAAAATGCTAATGGCAGAAGCAAGTAGAAAATAACATGTTCAAAACGAGATATCAAATGATAAGGTATTTAAAAGTTGAGGTCAACCTCAGAACTGCTAATATACCCATTATAACCACAGAAATATAGGTTTACGGTAATAAGTATTGTAGCCTTCTTCAAACCCTTTAATTCAAGAAAGAAGTTGAAAGGTTACAGAAAGTCAAAGGTAAGGAGGATAGATCACCTCAGACCAAGTTTAGGGTGTTTAGAGATTGAAGTCATTTATTCTTGATTAATACTGGCAATTCCATCTCAATTCAGGTATTATCACTTACTGGAATTTATAACAGGTAAGTCCAAATTAAAAGCTGACCTATCTTCTTACTCAGCCCCTGGTGATAGGCTTAATTATGACTGTGTGAATGTATAATTTTCATTTTTAAGAGTTCATGATATTTGTGGTACAAGTCTGGGCATTATGTTAAGAAAACCAAATGTTTTGATCCATCTTATGATAGTATAACTTCAGTGTCTTATGGAAAAATTTTTCAGAGGCAAAATTTGTGTTTCAACATTATATTTGACATTGAATAGAAATGTATTTCCCAAAGTTAATTGAAAATTTCACACTTTTTAAAATTCAGCTTTGATTTTTCCCAAGTTCAGTGCTTCTTCATGTCTCATTCCTCCTTTTGGATTCATTTTTCTTGCCAAAGTACATTCTTTGGTAGTTCTTTCATAAATCTTCTATGGATAATAAACTCTATTTGTATATCTGAAAAAATCTTTTGTCCTTACTCTAATGATAATTAATCAGCCATGTGAACTTTTGGGTCAGCACAAAGTTCATCAGAATTTTCTGAACGACACTTGATATAAATCAAAGAAATACAAACTAAGAAAGGTTTGAGATAAAATTGTATATGTATAAAATTAACAAAAAATTAACACATGCGATTGTAGTGAAATTCATATTCAAATTTTGCTGATACAATCCTTTTGAAAAGTTATGTGGCAACATAAGTGACAAAAATCATAATGTTTATTTCCGAAATATAAATTAATACTGCTTCTGTGAATTTAGGCTATAATTAGGAATAACTTAGGAAATATTCTAGAGAAGATTAAAGCTATGTGCATGAAGTTGTTCATATATAATAGTGAACAAGTTAAAACAGAAACGAGTTAAAATGTCTTTGTAAGTTATACTCTTAAGTTTCAAGCCACAGTAAGTAATGGTGCCTTATTGAGAGATAATTACATAGTTTTTATTGATGACATAATTCCAGAGCTGGAAAGTCTTAAGGTATAAGACATTAAGTTGTATTGTCATCATCAGCAACATTAACCTCTCAATTCCAACTTGTACTCTGTTTTCAAGGAGACTAGGGTACTCTTTAACACAGCTTCTACTACCAAACTATTTTGCTTATGTCTCAAGTTCGGATGCCTTTGAAAAGAGTATCCGAACATTGCAAATTGTTTTGGGACTCACTATGCAATATTGGGGGTCTTTGTTGAGCAGAGCTTTACACAGACTACATCATTAATCTCTAACCAGAGTCCCATGTCCACAGCTCTGGTCCAATTAATAGTAGTAGTAAAAAGAACAAGGTTATATGATACATTTTTTTTTCTTTAATCTTGAGGTTATGTCATTTTTTCATCCTAAAAAATGAAACTAAAAGTTTCTTAAGGAACATTACTTAGTTATACACTTAATACAAGTTGCCTTTAATGGTCTATTTTTAGAAATAAAAACATGACTGTTCTCTGTTCAGCATAATTCACATCTGCAGAGAGACTTCCAAATTTAGAAAAGGTCATAGCCCAGCAGAGAGAGACATCTTGGTTTTCGTTTATTCATTTTCATTTCATAGGTCTTAATGAATCTGTTTCTGATATTAATCCTCAACCTAGCAATAGAAAAAGATGAATACTTGTCAGATAGGCAGAAAGATTTACCCATACTGTATCAGAACAAAACATGTCCAGAAAAAAGTTGTCCATGTTATGCATGATCAAGCTAAAAAGAAAATCTATGAAAAACATTAAGCATTAACAAAATAAAAGAAAACATGTAATAACTACGCAAATATACTCAGCAAAGGAAACAGTAATAGGAAAAGGAACATGGCATACCAAAAGCAGTCTGGGAACTATTACACAAAGAATAAAAAAAAATGTTGACATATTGATAAAATAAGAATTTATTTAAAAATGATAAAACAATGAAATGAGATTTGTAAAAGAGAGATTGTAGAATTAAAGAGACAAGTTAAGACAATATCAGTCAGGATCCAATCAGCAGCCAGAAACCTTACTAGTTATTTAACTGAAGGAGTCAAAGAATTGTTAATTAAGTATGGAAGAATTGAAAAAGGAAGAAGATAATACTAAGATTATAGATGATATAGACAGATACAGATATAGATATAGATATAAACAAAGATATAGATATAGATATATATAGGCATATTGCCAGAAGTAACTTCCACCTTTAGAACTGGGGAAGAGGTTAGAATTAAATTCAGAATCTTTGAATATGGGGCCCAAGGGACTGAGTACCAGCTCAAGAGACTGAGAAGGAAGTGCTGCTTAGCTGATGCTAGGGTTTCTTAACTCAAAGAAGGGGCTCCATGGAACTGGGGCTCAGACCTCTAAGGAAGGGGTGCTAGCCAGCTGGCACTGGAGTCTTTACGGGTTTGTGATGAGGCTGGTTCCGCAAGTGTTAAACAAACTGTGACCGCGAGCTGGACTGTCTAGCTCACAATGCTGCTACTAGATCAAAGTGACACAGCCAGGATGAAGATATGAGATTGGGCAGCCACTAAAAAGAGCAGGAAACCAATGAGAAAAAAGGAGGAAATCCCTTCTTTCTCCTCCAGCCTCTCCATCTTTCTCTGACACTCCCTCCTGGAAGCACCTAACAGAGAGAAACTGGCAAAACACAAATGTGGTTTACATGGATCCAGCACTAGCATCACAAAAAAAGAGTATAGAAGAGGTGTGGAGGTAAGAGATAATATTTAATAACCGGCATAAGGGCCAAAACAATATCATTACAGAATTAATAAATAAATTTAGAGCAACAAGAAACACACCTAAGGACAGGTTCAAGGTTTATTTTCTTCACTGCTATATCCCCAGGGCCTATCACACTGCCTGGCCCATAGCCGGTACCCAATAAACATTGAAATAATGAATAAATGAATGGATGAATTAATGAATGAATCCTCACTGCCACAAAGTACCCCTCTTGCATAGTTAATGTTAAGGTATCATTGATTTTTTTTTTAATTTCAGCTTTATAGAGATAAAGGCAAAATCGATCCTAACGCCCTATCCCCCATCTGGCCAGATCCTAGAGGGCAAGTCACAGCCCAGGTTCACCAAAAAACCACCAAGCATAGAGCTTCAAGGTAGAGGGAACAAAAACATACCTAGAACCACTGCCCGCTCCTTCCCTCTGACAAGCTTTCTCTTTTCTTTATCTTTTCCTGTTCCTCTGTGTTTTTCTAGAAAGAACTTTTAGAAACTTCTTCTCTGGTCCTTGGAGTTCTGGGTGTTGGCAAGCATAGGTATTTAGCACTTCATGAACATCTCTCCCTAAATCTTGGGTGGACAGGGATTCATGATACTGGGACTGTCTCTTAAAGTTGATTGATTAATGTTGTACCACTGGTGAAGGATAGACATTGGCATAATGATGAACTGTTGATTTTCTGACAGCTCCAGACTACCTGAAGATACACTGATCACTTGTGCTCTGAGGATCACAGTTTCAGAACTTTCATGATAAGCCATAGAACATCTCTGAGGGCAAGGACTCCATCGTGTTCACTGCTGTCTCCCCAGTACCCAGAACAGTGCCTGGAACATACTCAGTGCCCAATAAATATTATTCTTCTCTCTTACTTTTAATCTTTTACTAACGAGATTTAACTTGCATGTTCTAGTTTAGTTTGAGAGCTCCAGAGAACTCATAATTCTTTGTATTATAAAACAAATCCATGAGCTACTTTTTGAATGTTGGTTATTGGACGAAAGCTAAGGACAATTAAAATTTTTTTCAGTATTATGAAAAATGTATTTTAAAAGTTTAAGTGAGAAATAAATAGTGTTAAAAATTTTGACACAAGAAAACTATACGATTGTTCCTAAAAAAATTAAAGATAGAATTACCATATAATCCAGGAATTCGACTTTTGGGTATATACCCAAAAGAGTTGAAAGCAGAGACATAAACAGACATTTGTAGATTAATGTTCATAATAGTATTATTCACAATAGCCAAAAGGTGGAAGCAACCCAAAACTTACCAACAGATAAATGGATAAAAAATGTAGTATATACATGCAAATGGAATGTAATTCAGTTTTAAAAAGGAATGTGCCATTTGCAGCAACATGGATGGAACGCGAGATGATCCTGCTAAGTGAAATAAGCCAGACAGAAATTTATACGTGGGATATAAATTTAAAAGCGACAAATGAGCAGGACAAACAAACAGAAACTCATGGACATGGACTATAGGCTAGTGGTTACCAGAAGACTATAGAGTAGTGGTTACTAGTGGGGTGGGGGAGGAAAGGGGAAGTAGATGAGGTACAGGGGGTCAAATATAGGAGGGTAGGGGGAGGTTGAAGTAGGTAAAAGGGATCAAATATATGGTAGCTGAACGAAACTGGACTTTGGGTGGTAAACACACAATACAATATACAGATTTCAAATGATGATTATATAATTTTCACCTGAAAATTATATGATTGTATTAACCAATGTTATCCCAATAAACTTAATTTTTTAAAAAAAGTAATGAAATTATGACACATGCTATAATATCGATCAACCCTGAGGATACTGTGCTAAATGAGATAAGCCAGTCACAAAAAGACAAATACTATATGATTCCACCTATGTGAGGTACCTAGAAATAGTCAAATTTATAGACAGAAAGTAGAATGGTGGTTGCCATGGGGCTGGGGGAAAGGGGGAGGTAATGTCTAATAAGTACGAATTTTCAGTCTGGAAAGATGAGAAAGTCTGGAGATGGACGGTGGTAGCAATTTACAATAATATGAATGTATTTAATACCACTAAACTGTACACTTAAAATGATAAATGTTATGTTATACATATTTTGTCACAATAATAAAAAAAATGTTAACAGAAACTCTTGAAGAATATTGGTTACAAAAAAAGTATCTTATCTGATATTGTTTTAGCTCTACAAATCAGTAGCTTCGAGCTGTGAATAACCCATTTTACTAGTTCAGTGGTCCTCACAAGCGGAGTCTGGGGATACTTGGAGGTCTCCTTTAAAGAAATACTTTTTCTTTATAGATACCTTTATACCTTTATAGAAATACCTTCATAGAAAGCTTATGAAGTTAAATTGTTTTCACAATAATACTGAGATCTTATTTGCCTTTTTTTTACCTTTATTCTCTCATGAGTGACTATTGGAATTCTGCAGAGGTTACGTGATATGTATTACCACAAAAGACTAAATGCCGAAGCAGGTATGAGAATCAGCTATCTTCTATTAAACCAGACATTAAAGAGACTTTTAAAATGTGAAAATATGTCACTCTTCTCATGAAATTCTTTGTTTTGGAAAATATATTTATTTTCATCAAATGTATTATTTATGTTAACATGTAATAGAGTTATTTTTGATGAATTAATAAATATTTTTCAAATATCTCTGCTTTAATTTCGAATATAGAAAATAGTGGCAGATAAAACTCTCATACACAAAAACTCTTTCGGGTCCTCAATATTTTTTTAAGAGTGTAAAGGGGTCCTGAGACCCAAAAGTTTGAGAATCACTGGTCCAATTTACAGGGTGATCAAACTAAACCTATTAAGATTCTAGAAGCCAACATTTCTATTCTAAAATTCTACCCATTACCTCAGGTTAATCAAAGATTAGCCAATCTCTTCTAAATTCAGACAACCCAAAATTGTCTGCGAATGTAAACAGTGTGTCAACATGGATTAAGTAATACTTACTGATAAATAATTCTAAATCTGCACACTTCTGGGCCTGACTTCACTGCTACTGGATCAAAAATCCTGCCTGCACATAGAGGATGGTAATTGAATACCCTAACACAAATTAGAGGTTTGGAAGAAATGTACTCTTTAATTGTGCTCCTTATCTATTCTGTGGTGACTTAAATATAACCCACTAACTACCGAGTTCTTAGTCTACTTAGACATGCAATTTAAAATCCATTATCCAGCAGTATAATTCACAAAATCTGTATAAAGACTAGTTCTGCAATAGTGACATCAGAAATATAGTCATAGTTTAAGATGGGTCACTCAGTCTTCTCTTTATTCTGTATAACCATGTTTTGCTTTCTGAAAGATCCCTAAGGAAAGATATTGGTAAATGCCAACTGAAATGAAATGTCTTAATTATTTTTCTTTGCAAGAAATCAGGTCTTACCAAATCACCTACCTGTATAGTAAGTAGTTAATAACATACACTTGGGAGGTAGACAAACTGCGTTTCCTTCTCATCGGAAGATACGTGACAGCTACGTGACCTCAGGCAAATTGTTTAGCCTCTTTAAATCTCAGTTTACCTATCAGTAAAATAGAGATACTAATTCCTTTACTCAATGGATTAAGTAAGAATTACATTAAGTAATAGATAAAGAGCAGTTAGCTCAGTGCTGTATCCATATTACGCATCTGATGAATATTAGCTACTATTTAAAATACAACTATTGGCCTCCATTACCCTACTGGGCTGGTTCTGATTAGAAGTAAGAGAAACTATGGGCCTTCTTGTTATTATTTTTTTCTCTTTTCTTAGGAAATGGAGAGACTGACAACACTAAGAACTATAGAAAGGGAAAAGTGGGCACTATTCTGCCTGTCCTCTAAGAGCAAAGGATAGCCAGAAAATAGGATTAAGCTAAGTCATGTCTCTTGTAGCCCCATTTCATCAATTATAAAATGAACATTTATTTTACATCATAACACTTCTGCAATTGAGATATGTCTTACAACTGATATATTGCAATAAAACTGGCAGGGTTTTTTCTTTTCTATTTTGGGGGCAGCAGGGTGTGTGGGGGGTGCGGTTTCTTTCTTAATACCAAATAAAATAGTATCAAATCTTACAATGGCATCTTAGATTTGAAGAAATACAGTCACTGAACTTTCTACTAAGAAATACTAACAACACTCGAATAATCCCCCAAAGTGCACCCTTTATCACTGTACTTATGACACTATCTTGTGATTTCTTCCCCTGGCCCTCAGCCCTAACATAGTTGTCATCTGACACAAAGAAACAAAATAGAGCAGGGATTCTTGCCTATCTTGTTCACAGCTTTATCCCTAGCACAGAGAATAGTGCCAACGTACTTTGGTCGAATGTATGGATTCCTGTTCCCACTGCCGAGGACCAAACTCTCGCCTGCCATGTGTGCAAAGCACCTGGTTTTGTGCTCTCACGTATTAGACATCAGTGTCAGGTATTCATTTTTGCCAAACACCATATAATTCCTATTTGTATCTAATTTTTTGGATGAGCCTAGAATTACCCTATTTATTTATTAAATTGTTTGAGCATATTTAGCACTCTCTACTAGGCCCAGATTACCCAATACTTTGCTTTCTAGGTTTTCTCACCTCCTTACTGTAGTAAGACCTCATCCTACTTTCTGATGGAGTGTCTATCTCTTAAAAATTCAGTTCCTTGGGCTCTGTACTTGAGACCAAATCTATTTCAGAGACCATAGCCTTAGGGTTCTAGATCTTTCTCCATCTATTTGTGACTTTTCCGCTTTTCATAATATAGTATTGGTCGTGCTCTCATTTAACATAGTACCTGCCTTCTCTTCCATCCTAAATGCAATCCCAGAGTTAAGAATTCCACTTACCAACATCATCAGGCATCTGCACAGCAGACACACCCTTTGATCTCTAGGCCAGAAAGTGATACTCCTAATGTCACCTTCAGAACATTATTCAGGAAAGAGTTATAGAAAGAACAAGTCCCTCTAAAAATGACGTCCTTTCTTGGCAGCTGAGGACTGAAGGATACTGTTTTAAAGCCTTCTTTAAGTCTCCATGTACCTCCGTGTTTCCTAGCTCCTGCCATCTGTAGAGAATATACCTATTCTTAGAGGACTAAAAACCATACGGTCTCCACGCTTTTGTTGAGCTGTAAGTGTAATCATGGCTAGAATATCATCTGAGTTTGACCTCTGTGCGCATTCATGAACTTAGAGATTTAGTTACAGCAAAGCTCTACTACAGCAGGTCCTTGAATCGGTGTCATCTGATGCCATAGGAACTTAAATCCTGTTTATATCCATTAGCCTATGGTAAAACTGGTTTCATTATATGTCATTTTACTGCAGATTCATAAATCTATCGACACTGTTAAGTGAGGACTTACTCTAGTAACAAGCTCAGTAAGCTCCTACTCTGTACTTTGGAGAGTCTTTGCAGGCAAGAATTATGCCTTTTAATTCTATATCCCCAGCACTTAGTACTCTGCTTCATGTGAGGTATTCAGTGAAATCCCTCCTAGAGATAGGTTATGTCAAGAACTGTAAAGGGTCTGAGTTTTACCCTACATGCAAGTTAGCAAGTTAGCCCGGTACAGTTTTCCTGGATGCTGGTAGAAAATATAAGACTCCTGGGTCAGAGACAAAAATGGTTTATTACTCATAGCAATAGTAGTAGCTAGAGTATCTGCATTTTTTAAAGCCGGTTCCCTAAGACCTAGTTTCCGCAGAGCAATGTGAAAAAAGCCATTTAACTATTTGAATGGGGCCAGTATGTAAAGAGATCCAAGCTTAGGGAACCTGAATCTTTTTATTTCTTTGCAGAGTTTTTATTGTTTATTTAATGCAAATAAAACTGTCTCATGAGCTGTCTATTCTTTTACTTTACATGTGCCCTACTCCCACACAGTAGTTGGATCCAGGGCATCTGACAGCTGAGCTGCTTTTTCCACGATGGCTTTGCAGTGCTTAGAGG
Organism: Rousettus aegyptiacus; assembly: GCF_014176215.1. Taxonomy (NCBI): domain Eukaryota; kingdom Metazoa; phylum Chordata; class Mammalia; order Chiroptera; family Pteropodidae; genus Rousettus; species Rousettus aegyptiacus. The sequence continues at coordinate 121,947,260 of NW_023416306.1, read as the reverse complement.
AAACATTGTGAGCATTCTCAGCACAGTAAGATCTGTTGCACATCAGCAGCACTTCCAGCTTTTTAATGTTGTAGACCAGAAACTTCTAGAAGCCATTGGACAGCATATGCTTCGTTTTCTTGTTGCTGCCATAATAAGTGTTGGGCATCACGATCTGGAACTTGGATCTTCTCCGTACCCTGTTATCAATGCCTCTGGGTTTCTGCCAGTTACACTTAACTTTGACATATTTAAATGTGACTGCTACCAGATAAACTTCTTGATCTTTTTAATGATCGTGAGCTTCATGAGGAATCTGCGAGCAGTCATGATGCTGGGTTGGAGATGGAGGTCATCTTTCCTGAATCTTTTATAATGAGCTGTCAACATGCCTGCCCTTTATTCCAGAGGGACACGCTATCACTATCAAACATCCTTGAAAATGTAGAGTCTGGAACAAAGTGCAATCAGTCCCTCGCTTACAAGACATGCAGAAATGTGAATGGCCTGTGAACATCTCAACAGGTGACTGATGAGTCAGAGAGGGCAATAGTTTAAAGTTCACTTGTCCCTGCCCACCCCAACCTCAGAAACCTTTAAGGACAAGCTGTTTTTTCAGTGTTTCACAGCATATTGTTCCTTTGCTAATATTTTTTTGGTGGTCTAATGTTCCCTGCATTGAATGCTTTCTTCCTACTTCTCCTTCCAGGTCAGATTCAAATTTCAACTCTCTCATAAAGCGTTTCCTGACCAGCCCAACTCACAGTAATTTCTGATTCTTCAACATTATAGAGTGATTACTATCTATATCAATTGGCACTTAGTAACAATAATAACAACATCAACAACCTCTGACAGCTGTGTATCACTTTACCTTTTACAAAATGTGTTCATATAAACTGTTTCCTTTGACTCTCATAGCACTCTGTGAGACACTAAAAGAAAAATATGAGGAAAAGTAGATATTCGGAGACTTGTTCAGGGTCACCTAGTTAATCAATAGATCATCAGATTTAGAGTTAGTTCTCAGATTCAATGGCTATAGTATGTCACTTCTTATTGCCGTTTAAACTCCCGTATGGTGTTAAGTCTCAGAAAGATTTGATAGTTTTCATCTAGTCAAAGATTAGGGGAGAAGAATAGAGTTATAGCAGAGTCTAATGGTAAAGAGTCCTAGTCAGACAAACCTTCTGTGGAGAGATTTCTTAGGTTCACCAAAATACAGGTCGCCTCTTCTTCTGGAACATGGAGCTAACTACATTTCCTAGTTTCCCTTGCATCTAGATGGAATCATGTGACTGAGTTCTAGCCAACAGAATGTGGGTATAAGGGGTGTTTCTACTTTTAGATCTAGCCATGAAACATCCTAGTCAGTCCTTCATGTTTTCTTTCCGTCACTCCAGCTGGTCGATGATGGCGAGATCTTGAAGCGACAACATACTCAAGCCATAGAATGGAAGGGGCCTATGTACATGAGTTAGTGCTTAGAGGTAAGCTGCACAAGAGAGCCATCTAATAAAAACCATCCACATTTTACTTTGCCCCAGCAAGAAGCAAATTTTATTGTGTTGCATCACTGTGATTTGGGGATTATTAAACCATTTAACTTACACTTGAGATTAAATTCCAGCACTACATTTTACCAGTCTGGTATGACCTTATTTACCCATTTGTAAAATGGAAGTAATAATAATATCTAGCTCATAGAATGCGTGTGAGGATTAAATGAAATAATGTATGCAAAGAATTGTCACAATGTCTGCTGGCAAATGATATAAATACTGTTTATTCAGTAGATATTAACTATTCCTGTTATTGTTTAGAACACACATTCTGCTGGTGTCAAACAGAATTTCAGATTTCTGTTTTTCCTATTTGTGTTGGAGGAGAAAAATCTCAGTCTGATTACCTTATGACAATGAGAATGAGTATGGCTCAGGGTTAGAGTCCATCTGCACATTGTCCTTGTTTTCTGGATATCCTGCAAATCCATCCTTTCCTGACACAATGGATTTTTAATTTTCAATGAGAAATAGCCAGGGAAGAAAAACATGAAAATTATAAAACTATTTCCATTTAAAAAAACACTATCAAAATCTTCTTAAAGTCTCCTAATATTACACTGGGACTGTGGATTTCCAACTTCCAAAAGGTTACATTTGATAATGCTTAGTCTGAATGTTCACAACCAATTCATCAGTCGTATTGTTGGGTCATTTGGAATAAGACAATTTGATCTTTCAAGTGAAAAAAATTCTATTTTAAGGGTGATAATGATGTGCCAAATGGAGTCTCATCAATTGTTACAAATGTATCTCTCTAGTGCTGGATGTTGATAATGAGGGAGGCTGAGCATGTGGGATGGCAGGGTGTATATAGGAAATCTGTACTTTCTACTCAGTTTTGCTGTGAACCCCCCAAAAAATCTATTAAAAATTCTATTCACTACTACTTAATTAAAATTCCCATTTTAAAATTTGGTCTAATCAGATAATTATGTTATTAAAAATGAATTAAGATAGTTCTGTCTTTAAATGATGAGCATTGCGTATTCCCAGTATATTTTTTTTCTCTCCGGTTGGTGGCAACATAAACTATAAATGCAGAGTGAGCCACCTCTCTGACACTTTCTTCCAGGACACAGAAAGGCCTGTTATGGCTACTTTCATTTTATAGCTTGTTGATGTGTCCACCCAACCTTGCAGTGGTGCAGAGAATTAAAGAAATCCCAAGGGTATGCAGCAAGAACATTTCTCACATGAACAGATGGGGAAAATTAAAAAAATTTTTTTTTACCTTTTGGCCCAGAGTTAAATATACACTATGGGATAAAGAATACTGCTCAGTCACGCCCTTATTAATTATCCTGCTGCTTGTTCTCACCTTGTCTATGGAACAAGGAAACCTAGATAAAGCTATGGGCTCTGAAACCAGACAGCCTGGATTCAAATTCCAGCTTGATGGCTTCACCAGATTTCTTAACTTTTCAGACATTTACTATAATAGCACTGAGCAGTTGTAAATACTTAGAAATTATTTTGTTGTTTTGTTGTTGTTAAAATAAGATTAAGAATCAAATTTTGTTAGAAATTTGGAACAAAGAAAGCACACCACTTTAAAAACTCCTGAGGGATTAATCACAAGACTTGGAAGAAGAGATTTTAATACAAATAATCCATTTAATAATCTCCCAACCTCTTGCCAACCCCTTCACTCTTCTAACACGAAAAGTTATACACACAGTTTTGGAATATGGAATATTTTATTAAAATATACTAATGTACCATATTTTTAAGGAACTATAATTTTAGAATTGCTTGCAATGTTTCTGTGTTTACCATTAAGCAGATAGCCTTTGGAGAGGTTTATAAACATATGAAAATCAAAAATCATTTCTATTTTATTTTAAAACTGATATATTACACAGTCATATTATGAAAAAAAACTTGCAATGAGATTACATAAAATACCCTGAAGTTATAATTTAATATATTTTTTATCTGGTCCAAGTGCCAAGAAATTTGTCTCAGTCCAGGTTAATCTGTGTTCCATGGAGCATAGTGGCTCAGTTCTGAACCTATGAAAACTTTAATCTGAAAGTCTGATCTTCTCCACCAGCTAAGAAAGATTCAAAACCCTTGTTTGGCCTAGAACTTATCCATCCCTCCAGAAATCCTTCAATGAGAATTTATCTGAGGCAAGTTAAAATCGGACTAGTCAGCAAGGTTTAGGTCAGGAATCAGGATTTTTTTTTACTTTGATGCATTCTTCCTTCATTATTAAAAAAAAAAAAGTTTTAAGAAAGTAAATGCAAGATGCAGCAGATAGTAATATTCACATTATACTTCATTTTCTCCCATATTCCGCTGAGCTTGTTGTAGTTAGCTGGGGCCATGTGACTAGTTCTGGTCAATGGGTTGTGAGGGAAACTGATGTGTGTCACTTCCAGGCTGAGGGAGAAAAAAGCTACTGCACTATTCTTCAGATTTTTTTCTTTTTCCTCTCTGTCTCAAGTGGCTTTGTGAATCCCTGACTGACAATGTGGAGCAAAACCCAAATGCCTATCTTCCCGGAGCAGTATGTAAGTGAGAAATGAATTTTTGTTGTGCTAAGCCACTGAGGTTTGGGGTTTGTTTGTCACAAGAACTTAATTTAGTCTGTCTTAATTAATAAACAGTTTCCTAAATGCTACCTGTTCTTTCACTCCTCCTACTTTTGCATACATGGTTCACAGCACCTAAGAAGTCCTTACACCTTATCCATGAATCCAACCCCTCTTACTCTTTCAAGATCCAATCCCAATATCTTCTTCTCCCTAATGAAAGGCACATAGCATATAGAGGAAAGAGTATGGGTTTCAGAACTTTCTAGGCTCAGATTCAAATGTGGGGTCCATCCCTTACAAGCTAAGCAACTTTGGAAAAGTTATTTAACCTTTCTCTGCTCTAGTTACCTCACCTATAAAGTGAGGAAAATAATTGCATTGGGAGGTTGTGAGATTAAATAACATAGGGAATGTAAACTGCTTAGCGCAGTGTTTGGCAAGTAGAAAAAAATACTAGCTGTATTATTATTTCCCAGGTTGCCACCACCTCAGCTAAATTCAGATGTGTTTTCCTTTGGGTTCCCATAGTTACACTTACTATGTTTTATCATAGTTTTTGCACTCGTGTCTGTACCCCCCATTCATCAATGAGTAACTAGAAGTCAGTGGCAGTGTCTGGTTTTGTTCACAGTTTGAGCCTCAGCACCTAGAACACTGTTTGGCAATAGGAAGTGCTCCACTTAAATAAATTCATCTTGATGTGCCCAGCACAGTCTATCCTCAGTAAACTTCTTATTGATTCAGATGAATAGAGCAATGAATAAATCAATTAATGAATAAATGATATTTCTTGCTTTTTCCCAAGAGTAAATTAACTTTTTTAAAGGGAAACCATTTTAACCTACTTCCTATAAATCCCATCTCATTCCTGCTGTCACTTTTGCTTTCTCCCTTCATGGCAGACTGGCTACCTATTCATGAATATGTATGTTCTCTTCCTTAGCATACTTTAGGAAAATGTTTATCAGTCCCCTTGCAACTTGGAAGAGCTTTATGACTAGTTCTCACCAGTGGGAAATAAGCAGAAATGGTATACCTACCTTTAAGCCTAGCCTGTAAAATATTTATCTTGAGGTCCTCCCTTACCCTGTATTCCTTTGACTGGATACAGAGGAACCAGTGGAGGATTCCAAGGCCCAAGAAGATGCTGGAGCCACCAGATAGAAAATGCATGGAGCTCGAGTTTCTGAATGTGTGGAGTAAACCTCCACTTACCTCACCCCAACAAATCACATTGGATTATAATACTAATAAGAATTATTGTGTTTAGTCATTGGGATTTGGGATTGTTAATTGCATTCAAAGCCTTGTATTCACCCATCCAGAGCTAGATCAAAAAGCACTTAGGCAGCTTGGTACACCCCAGTCATCGCCGCCAATCTATAAGGGCTTGGAAGAAGCTGGTCCTCTTGTTAGTGCTGACCACTGGCTCCTGGACTGTCCACCCCTTCCTTCCTGACACAGAGCTAACCTGGGATTTGGCCAGTGCTGCCCACAGGAGAACGAAGAAGTCGTAGTTCCTTATGCCCATGAGGTGCCCTGTTCTGGTCATGGGCACTACTTTGTGAGCCAAAACATCAGTATTGTTTGTAAAGTTTATTCATGCTTTTGAAGTTTTTAGCTTACTATCCCAGGGGATCCTAGGAATGAGACCTTGCTTTGCTTTTGCTGGATCTTGCACCAGAGCGATACTCCCTGCTCCAAAGTTCATTCCACTTTCCTTAAGCACGGTGAGTCAGCTTTTAGTCTGTTCGGAGTCTTGACTCTTGCCTACCCCCTTCACACCCTGCCTATATCTTTACTGTCCAGCTAAATAGACCTAGTCATTCCTAAACAATGACTTCTATTACTGAGCTTAAGGAAGTTAAAACACACACACACACACACACACACACACACACACACACACACACACCCGTTGCTCATAGGTACAAATTGTCAATTGTCAATTCTCAGAAAAGTGGCTGCTAGAAGTAGTCTGTCCTATATTCCTGGCAGCAACAATGACAATAAAAGCCTCACCCACAGATGTCCTGGAAACACCCAGTTTCCATCCTGGAAAAAGAGAGCATTGCATTTGCACTCAAACTTTACTATCTACACTAAGGATGTTTGCAGAATCCAGTAAAAAAAGCTAACATTGAGTGTTAATGTGTCAAACTTTGTACTGCATATTTTATGTCCTTGTTTACTCACTGCAGCATTCTACAAGGTAGGTACTATTATTATTCCTCTTATTTTACAGATAAGAAAACCGAGGTTTAGGTGCTTTAGGTAACTTGTCCAATGCCACAGGTTGTCAATTAGGATGAATTCAGCTGCAAGAAATAAAAACTTATGAGGGGTGGCTTATAATAGTGTTCTCAAACTTTAATATGCTAAGAATCACCCAGGATCCTGTTAAAACTGCAGATTCTAATTTAGCAGGTTGGGAGTTGGAGGGTGAGATTTTGCATTTTTAATAGGGAGCTAAGTGATACCATACTGGTCTGCAAGCCATACTTTAAGTAGCAAGTGTTTAACCACAAGAACACTTACTGTTTACTTAATGAGAGGTTTGGAGGTAGGTAGTTACAGGATTGATTCAGCCTCTCTACAGTGTCCTTCAGGACTCAGACTCTTTCCATTTTTCTGATGTGCTATCATAAAATGGCTGACTTTTTGATCTTAGGTTATTTCACAAGACAGCCATTGCTGCTCCAAGTGCCATATCTACAGGTGACTAGAAACATAATTCATTCTCTGAGACTGGGCACAAAATCTAGCAAGGAAGACATAGGTAGGAATGGAGATGGGGAAAGTAGAGGGAAAAAAATCCAGTGGGTAGGCATTAAACAGTCTCTGCCACAGCCAAGAAGTAGTATAGCCAGGATTTACGCTCATCTGTATTCAAAACTATATACTACCTCCCATCTGTTGAATTAAGTTGAGGTAACCTGGAGTCATCTCAGAAGGTAAGCCTAGAATATGATTGTACTAAGTGTGGTCAACTCTGATGACTTATACCATGCCAGCCTGAAGAATGAATGAACTATAAAAAAGGAAATGAATCTGTTTGGAGCCTAGAGTGAAGAGCTAAATGAGCACTGGGTAGTTACAAAGATTCTGCTCAGCAGAAAATTATTCTTCTTTGAGCAGATAATTTCAGCTGTATTAAATGTACACATAAAAATATCCCTTACGATATATTTTGATTCTATGCTCGCCAGGAAATTTTCCAATTCTTCGTTTGATCTGCTAAGTAATCAGATACCACAGGGGTGGGGGGTGCTCTTCTAGTGAGTCTACGTAGTTATTGTTTCTCTCGGAGTGTAGTGTTCCTTTGGAAACACTTGGACAGAGAGAAGAGCTCAGAGACATACCCATGTCCAAATAGAAACTTATTATGCAATAAGAGCAGAACTAGATATCACTGCAAAAGGAACAGATTGTTGAAGAGATATTGGAAAAATGGGGGTCCCCTTTTGGGAGAAAATTTTTAAACAAAATTTCAGAAAAACGATGAGATATCAGTTTATTGTGATTAAACTGGTCTCTCATGGAACATGTAAGAGGGTATTCACTGGAGCATTATTTATGGCACTGGAAAGTTGGAGGTAAACGGGGTGGCTCCACTGAGAGACTGAATAGGTTGGATGCAGTGGATTAGATGTACACATAAGATTGAGAATAGATCTTCAAAACAATATTTAGTGACAAGAGATATAGAATGCAATACTATTTATGTAAACCAAAAATACAAGTACATATGATAGAATTTGCATAACACATTCAAATAGAAAGATATATATTAAGTATGTTAAATAACCTACAGGGATAGGGAATAGGAGTAGAATATGATGAGCAAAAGGGATGGATGGATGGAGGAATGGATAACGTGCCAATAACTTTCTGCACCTAATATCCAAAGAAATAAATTAGTACATGCGGGCAAGCACATATACAGAATATTTATCTATAAGTAAAATATAGGTAAAATTCTTTTAAAGTTAAAAATGAAAACATGAAGATTCTTTTTTGTTCATTAGTTATCTTGTGATTTCTTGTAGCTGCCCTGACAAAAGTCTCAAGGCCTACTAAGCTGAGTCAGAGCCCAGGCCTCAAGATCCACCAAAGTCAGCTCCCCTGAATAATATACACTTCTAGCCCATAACCCAGCATGTCTCTCACTACAACCATAAGTTTGGGATATTTTAATTAAAGTTGGATGTCATCTTTCTGACTAGTTAGGATGCATCCTTCCTTTCCTTTAGACAGGAAGTTATACATGTTCATTTTTATTTTTACTCAGTCACTGTCTAATTAAGTTCTTCAGTTAATGGAGTTAGACTGTTAGTATTTTATTATTTGCACTAACAGTTTTCATATTGTCGTGATATTACTACTATAGATAATTTTCTTGGTCCATGTGGATTTTTTTTCTTTTTTGGTGTGAAGATAGATATCCTTATCTTTGTTTTAGAAATAACTCATGACATTTCAGGGATTAAATTTAAGGTGAAGGTACTATAAATGGAAAACTAGCCCACTGAATTGTAAACTGGTATGGAATGGAATGGAAAAAAAAAATGGAGTGTGTTCTGAAGTGAAAGAGAATGTTTGCGCAGGAGGCCAACTGTTGTTTTAAATTAACCTTAATGCTAGGATTTAACCCTTTGCTCCCAAAGACATTAAATAGGTTAATTTCTAACCATCTGGAACCAAAGGGTTATAGGGGCAAAATTATAAAAATTCTTAGGTCACACTTAAATTTGTAAATTCCATAGTCTAAACGGCTAACTAAAATGTCAAGACAAATTCTTTTTGGCTTGGCTATTTATAAAGGTAAGTATAAGATACATAACCAATATATTTAGGGAAAACAGCTACACAAGTGAAGAGAACTGTTAAAATATCTCCTCAGTATAAAAAGCCAAGTGAATATATATATACTTTTATAATAACCAATAAAGAACTTAGAACAGCCAAAAATGTTCCTGCATGCTGTGCTTTTTATAGGTCTAGTTAGGCTCTAAAGTAACATTATGACTTGGTGGCTTTATGCTTTCTTCTTAAAACACCATTTATATGCATGCAGGTGTAAAGGCTGCTACATGAATGCCTGGTGTTCCACTTTGCCTTGAGGCTAGTCTAGCTGGGAATGAATTTGCAAATGCTGGATACTCCAGGCTCTAATTTCAGATAAGATGTAGAGCCCAAAGCAAGATCATAATAGTTCTAATTACATGCATTTTGGACAAAAATCTGTGAACAGTCACTGCAGTTCTAGAAATAGGAAGGGGAATCAATCCAATCAAAATGCCAACATGAGGAAATAATTCAATAAAGGGACTTAGCAGAGAAAGTGTGTTTTCCTATACACATAGAAAGGGAAATATTTGAAATCAGGAATACTCAATAGATAAGGAGTAGCCTGTGAAAGATGCATTCCTTTGGGATTTTATTTAAGGACCAAGATTTATTACATTATTTAACCAAATGCTGAAAAAAATAATACTGCACGCACCATCATTTGTCTCTCCTGGTGCTCTTCAATTTGAGAAAGAAATTTGAAAAGGGAGGGAAAGGCATAGAGATTATTAGAGGAAGCCAACTCTAGAAAGAATTTTGAGAAAATTCTGTCTTGTACTTCTCCAGCCTTTAGGTAGTAAAAGGGCTATAAACAAGGTGACTGATTTATCATCCATATATTTTGAAAGTGAAAGGGATACTATTAATAAATATGCAAGTGCAATAGGTATAAACCTGGACTGCCCCAGGAAAACTGGATATTAGTTCCCTTCACTGAATATTATGTTATTTCAGAGGGACTAGAAAGATGCTTAGCTGATAACTGAAATTCCACAATTAGAAATTCATTTGTCTTAAACCAGCACGGAGATTGACTCAGTTTCCAAAAATTACTCCTGGGAGAAGTAATTTATATTTTAACTTTTCAAATGTTTCCCAGAGGGCAAGTTTTGGGGGAGAGAAAAAGTCAGTCTAGAATTCTAGACTGTATTTGGCTGAGTGAAGAGGGAAAAGAACAGTGCATACGGGAAGCTGGAGAGGTCTGAGGATGATTCTGACCTTAAGACCCAGCCTCCACCCAGAGAAATAGCCACGAGCAACCACAGGTGCCAGCCAAGCCTCCTCAGCCTCCTCATCCTGAAGGATCGATGCTCACCTAGGCCCAGGGGACATATTTTCCTCCTAAAGATCTCATCCCTAGCAAAGTATAAAGAATGAGCTCTCAGGTGCTCATGAATCACTCTGCTCCAAGTAAGGCCAGCTTAGAAGCTCACAGGATAACAGCCATTTTTATGAAGTTCAGAGACTACTTTCCTTTCACCATTCAGAACCAGTTTTAGAAAAGTCCCTGGTGAGATCAAGTTTTGATGGTCCCGCATCACACTCAGAGTGGAAGCACTGGGGAAACATGGGTAAAAAACAAACAAACAAACAAAAAAACTGAATTAACCCTACAAAGTATCCTTTCTTATAGAAAGGACTTAGGGGTTTTTGTTGTTGTTGTTGTTGTTGTTGTTGTTGTTTTGCATTTCTTGACTCAGAGCAATTTATATCTCAGATTTAATCACTATTTAATGTGAATCCTTAGTACTGAAAACAACCACAAAATAAATAAATGAATAAATTAAAGGCTCTAGGCTATAATTTGGGCCATTTTGACCAGTAATTTGTATCAACCCTATCCTTTCTTTTTACAACAACAGGTTATATATAAGCAAGGTAATAGACAGTGACTACTCACTTTTTTATGAATATATAAATGAGCTAGAGGATGTGTCTGAAGAAGATTATAGGTTTCACGTAAAGCTACTTTCAGAAGTAAGGTCTTGAAATAGAAACTTACAATCTGAGCAGAAATCAAATGGCTCCAAGATGCCTGTACCAAGGTGTCCTGGCCAAAAGGTCTGCTAGGGCAAATGCACTATCCAGAAAAGGGCTAAGAATCAGGGCCCAGCCTAAAGTAAACTCCAGCAAGTTTTGCTGCCTAGAATATCCCTATCCAATACCACCTTCTGCAGTGATGAGCCAGTACTATATCTGTGCTGTCCAATGGAGTAGCTATTAGTCACATATGGCTGTTAAACACTTGAAATGTGGCCATTGCAACTGAGAAACTGAATTCTTAATTTCATTTCATTTTAATTAATTTAAATTAATTTTATTTAAATTTACAAATTTTGATTAACAATTTAAGTTTAAATTAAATTTAAATAGCCACCTGTGGCTAGTTGGCTAACGACGACGTAAGTGTAGTGGTTAAACCAGCCCAAAGAAAGCAATTACAGATTCACCTTTGAATTCAGCAAGGGATCTGACGCGTTAACATTTGATAACTTATATTTAAAATCTGTAGAAAGAAGAAAAAAGCAATCACCCCTATTAAATTCTCTCAAGTCTTCGCAGTGGCCTTCTAGGCCCTTCATGATCTGGCCATTCACCACTCCCCCACTTCACCCATTACCTCTAGGACCTCAGCTCCTACTACTCTACCCCCTTCCTCACTTAGCTACAGCTCCAGTGGCCCCCTTGCAGCGTTCCTGTCTCAGGGCCTTTGCACTCGCTGTTCTCGCTTTTCTTATTATGTGCATGGCTTGCTCCCCTCCATTTGCTTCAAATTAATGCTCAAATATTATGTTCTCAGTGAGGCCTCTTCTGACCACTTTATTTAAAATTGTGATTCCTACTACTGCCCATATTCCTCATCTCTTTTCCCACCTTCATTGCTTTAGTATTTATCCCCTTCTTATATACTTCTAACACAACTCATTTACTTATTTTGTCTATCTCCCCAATTAAAATGTGAACTCCACAAAAGTAAGGGTTTTCATTTGTTTACTCTGCAGTCAGCCTCTGCTCATAAATGTTTAACAACCAGCTCTTTGGAGGGTAACTGTGTGAGGTAATGTATGTATTAATTAATCTTATTGTGGTAAATATTTCACAATATACATATATAGTAAGTCATCACATTGTACACCTTAAATGTTCACAATGTTATATATCAATTATATCTCAATAACACTGGGGAAAAAAGAAGTCAGAAAGTAGTTACATTTGGGAGACAATACTAGCTGGAAGGAAACACAAGACGGATTCTGAGGAGCTAGTTCTGCTCAGTTTCTTGATTGGGCACTGGATACACAGATGTGTGGGATCAAGGTACAAGCTTACAATTATGTACACTTTCCTGTCTGTATATTATGCGTCATACACTTTCCTGTCTGTATATTATACGTCAAGAAAAAGGTAATTTACAGATATATAGTGCTCTTTGAGCTTCATAAATTGTAAAATACTTTTTCTCATTTCCTGTGTTCCACTCTTTCCTTTTGAATTTTTAACTCACGGCCTCAAGTCTGTGTCTCGTGACAGTGAGTCACCACCTTAAATACATTTTCATTTAAATTGATATTCTCATCTCAACTTTTCCCAGTGGCTGGAAATGACCGGCTGCACTTGCTGACAGGGTCACACACTAATGCTTAGACTAGGCTGGTGATACCATGTGGCCCTATCACCACCATCTCTGGTATGTACACCTGATACAGACTGCCAGGTGTAGGTTAATAGAAAACAAGGAAAGGGTGGGGACAGTTTAATAGTCAAGGCTTGTTAATAAGAAAATATAATTACATACTTTGTATTTTCAGCAAAGAACTCATGGGGGTCAGCCTACACATTGTTATGAATGTAACATTCTTGCCAAATCAGACAGTTGATAAAATATTGACTTAGATGTGAATTTCTTTGTGTGAATTGGTGTTATTATTGATCTGGGGGAGTACAGATGCTGATTTATGACCAAAAATATCCCTTATTCATCTTGCACATAATAGGGGTTCAATATAGTTTTGCTGAAGTGCGTTAGTCAAAACTCCTGGGTCTGTTCCCCTCTCCCGCGCAGCAGTTAATAGTTCATAGAATCACAGCAAAACAGCCGGAAAGATCACTTGGAAAATACTCTGTTGTATAATAAATGATACCTTAGAAGCTTGAAAGTATCCTTGTGCATGAAAAGGCACCTGATTGCTTTTACTTGCTGTGGGTGATAGTTTATTCATCTGGCAGCTTCTTTAAATAAGCCACCTTGGTTATAAAAGCCCGGAGTAGTCTCAACATGCCAATAGATAATACTCAAGTATTGCGTAAGCAAAAAAAACCATGTCAATTAATTAATTCATCTGGAGCCAGAGGGGGAATTTTAGTAACATGTGCGTCAATCTGCTATGCCTGGGAAACTTGGCAATGGACTAGGCTTTGCCTTTTCCAGCAACATCTAAAATCAACCACTGCTCCTCTTAATCGCACTGATTTATACAGACAATAGCACCTCTTGTTATGTCTCAACAAGAAAAATATAACTCTAGTTTACAATAGCTTATCTCCTTTAGAGATTTTGTTAGAAAATAAGTCATTCATACAAGAGAATACGTGTACAATCTATCTTTAAGGTTATCATATGTATGTTTCAGGTTATCCTTATTTATTTTTAGTATGAAAGTATGTCCTAGAAGGAAAAAAAAATCTAAGCTGTTATCAGGGACTCATCTGGTAAGTTTAAACTCTTCGGAAAGTTGCAAAACTTTATTTATTTATTTTTAAATGCCAGTTTATTTATTATTATTTTCATACTATATATACATAATTTTTTTTAACATTTTATTTTTTTATTTTCTCCCTCCCCCCTTCCTCCTCCTTTCTGGTAACCACTAGTCCATTGTCCATGTCTGTGAGTCTCTGTTTGTCCTGTTCATTTGTTGCTTTTAGGTTTATATCCCACATATGTGATATCATGTGATTTTCAACCTTTTCTATTTGGATTATTTTGCTTAGTATGATTATTTCGAGGTCCACTCATGTTGTTGCAAATGGCAGTATTTCATCTCTTCTTATGGCTGAGTAACATTCCATTGTATGTGTGTACCACACCTTCTTTAGCCAATCATCTATTGTAGGACGCTTTGGTTGCTTCCAAGTCCTGGCCACTGTGAATAATGCTGCTATGAACATCGGTGTGCAAATATCTTTTCGGATATGAATTTTCAAGTCTTTGGGGTAAATATCCAGGAGAAGGATTGCTGGATCATATGGTAGGTCAATTCTTAGCTTTTTAAGGAACCTCCATACCACTTTCCATAGTGGCCATACCAATTTGCAGTCCCACCAGTAGTGTATGAGGGTTCCTATTTCTCCACATCCTCTCCAACATTTGTTATTACTTGTCCTTTTGATTATAGCCATTCTAACAGGTGTGAGATGGTATCTCATTGTGGTTTTAATTTATATTTCCCTAATACCTAGCTATGTTGAGGATCTTTTCATAAATTTTTTGGCCATTTGTATGTCCTCTAGGGAGAAGTGTCTGTTCAGGTCCTCTGCCCATGTTTTGATTGGATTGTTTGGCAAAACTTTAAAAAATACTCCTGGAGTTTGTAATTCTCATGGCCAAAAAGAATGATCTAAATACTGAATCTACAACTTAAATTTCCTCCTCCTTGTTATCAGTCAGTGAGGAGACACTCAGATTTTCAAGACAAATCAAAATCCAGTGAACTGATTTCATTTGAAAAATTAGATCCAGCTATTCCTCAAAAGACAAGATTTTCTTAAGCTTTAGAAAACACTTTAGAAGTTAGTTAAATCTCAAAATATAAAAAATCACAACACAGGTTTTTTAATTGTTGGTAAATTTTGTTAACTTAGAAAATATTTATTGAGCACCTACAATGATATAAATGAGAATCCAACTGGCAGATTCCTGTAGTTTTCTTTTTTTTTCTTTTTCACCCATCCCCTCAGCCCTGTCTTCTTCAGCAACTATCAGCTTTATCTCTGTATCTATTGGTCTGTTTCTGCTTTTGTTCGTTCATTTATTTTTGTTTTTTAGATTTCATATATAAACGAAATCGTATGGTATAAGTCTTTTTCTGTCTGACTTATTTCACTTAGCATAATACCCTCTAGGTCTATTCATGTTGTCTTAAATGGCAAAATAGCATTCTTTTTTTATTGCTGAATAATATTCCATTATATTTTGTACCACATCTTCTTTATGCATTCATTTATTGTTGGGCACCTAGGTTGCTTGCTATCTTGGCTATTGTAAGTAATGCTGCAATGAGCAAAGGGGTGCATATACCTTTTCAAATTAGTGTTTTTGTTTTCTTCAGAAAAATACCCAGAAATGATATTGCTGGGCCATATGTCAGCTTTATTTTATTTTTTTGAGGAACCGCCATACTATTTTTCATAGTGGCTGCATCAATTTATATTCCCACCAACAATCTATGAGGGTTCTCTTTTCTCCACATCCTCATCAACACTTGTTTGATGATTTTTTGATGATTTTTCTCACAAGTATAAGGTGATATCTCATTGTGGTTTTGATTTACACTTCCTTGATGATTAGTGATGTTGAACATCTTTTCATGTGTCTGTTGGCCATTTGTATATCTTCTTTGGAAAAATGTCTATTCAGGTCCTTTATTCATATTGTAATTGGCTTTTTGTTTTTGTTTTTGTTTGTTTGGTTGTTTTTTTTTTTTTTTTTTGGTGTTAAGCTGTATGAGTTCCTTATCTATGTTGAATAACCCCTAACTAGCTGGATTCATAATATGAGTTTGGAAGTACTACCTCCATTCAAGTTTTTGAAATTATTTGTGTAAAATTGGTATTATTTCTTCCTTAAATGTTTGATAAAATTCACCATCGAAGTCATGTGAACTGGAAGTGCTCTTTGTGGGAAGATATTTTATGATAAAATAAATTTTTAAAATAGATCATCTATCACTAATATCTATCTCTTTTTTAGTAGTTTGTATTTCAAGGAATTTCTCCATTTCACTCAAGTTTATTGACATAAAGTCATTTATAATATTTACTTGCTATCCTTTTAACATCTTGAGGATCTTTACTAATATTCCCTCTCTTGTTCCTGATATTGGTAATTTGTATTTTCTCTCTTTTTCCTTTAATCAGTTTATCTAGAGTTTTCCCAGTTCTACCAATCCTCTCAAAAAGCCAGTCTTTTGGCTTTACTGATTTTCTCTATTGCTTTTTTGTTTTCCGTTTTGTTGATATCTGTTCAGCTAATTTCATTCGTTTCTTCTGCTCACTTTTGGATTTAATTTGCTCTTGTTTTCTAGTTTCTTAAGGTAGAAGCTTAGATTATTGATTTCAAATGTTTATACCTGTCTATTATTGGTGCTACAATTATCTTTTTAAGTACTTTTTAAAAAATTCTTTTGCTGCATCCCACAACATTTGATGTCTTATATTCGCATTTTCTTTCAATTCAAAATATTTTCTCAATTCTCTGTGATTCCTTCTTTGATTCATGGTTCTTTTTTTATTTTTTATTTATTTTTATTTTTTTTTAGCGAGGATTTATGGTTCTTTAGAAATATGTGTTTAGTTTCTAATTATTTGAGGATCTTCAAGATACCTTTCTGTTACTGATTTCTAATTTAATTTTGTTGTGGTCAAAGTACATACTTTGTATGATTTGAAACCTTTACATTTATTGAGACTTGTTTTATGGCCAAATGGTTTATTTTGGCAAAGTTCCCATATACACTTGACGATAATGTGTATTATTATGCAATTGTTGGGTGGGGTGTTCTGAATGCCAATTAGGTGAAGTTGGTTGATGGCGTTGACCAAGTCTTCTGTATCCTTACGGATTTTTGCCTACTCATTCTTTCAATCGAGAGAAAAGTGTTGAAATCTTTAACTGTTATAACTACAGATTTGTCTATTTTTCTTTTCATTTTGATTAATAGTGAAGCATAGGGTTTGTTTTTTATTTCAACTTTGCAGACGATTCTAATATGCAGACAGAATTAAGGAATGTTGCTCTAAACCAATAATTCTCAAACTTTAGCATGCATCAGAATTGCTTAGGGTGCTTATTCGAACCCAGATTCCTGGGCCCTTTTCCCAGAATTTCTAATTTAGTAGATCAGGAGGAATTTGTATTTCTCTAAGTTCCCAAGTAATGTTGATACTGGTTGGTCCAGAATCACTAAGTAAGCCAAAATTTCTCAACATTAATTGCATATTAGAATTACCTGAGGAGCTTTAAAAACTGTAATATGCAGGCTACAACCAGACCAATTATACTTAAAATCTGCACGAGGAAAGGGGGAGTAGTAGGACCCAGACATCGATGTCCTTTAAAACTCTCCTATGTAATTCTGGTAAATAGGCAAGATGGAGAATCACTGTACTAAAGTAATTCTCCGGATTGCCCAAGAAAGTCTTTAGGGCTCATTTATCAGTGTCCCCTGAGTGAAAAACACTGTCAGTACCAGCACACCACAGGCTGTATTAATGATCTAGTAGTTTACTGGGGTAGATTTTAGCTCCTTCTCCTCTGCTGTCAACCTAGCAGTTTAATCTCTTGTAAAATGGAGCCTATATTTCCTGGTCAATTCCTAGAATATACAAAGTTCTGACAACCAATAACATTCTATCTTTTAATAGTGGAAAAAATTCCATTAACTAAATATATCTAGAAATTAAAACAATCTTTAATCTAATGATCCTTATTTTCCACAATTGGGTTTTTATGTATAGTTTATTTAGAAAAGAAAAATATTGACTAAAAATTATCCAGGTATCCTTTACCTACCTAATATTTGCAGGGAAATTCATATGTAACAGAGGTATACTAAAAATAAACTTTAAGAGGCATTCTAGTAGTAAAATTATTAGACAAGAAGCTTTTAATTTTCTACTAACCCTCCTACCTTTCTTTACTTCCTCTTGCACGAAAACTTTGACCAAGAAAAAACCATTCTGGCAGAAGACTTATGACGAACAGTGCTGACGCTTTGGACTATAGCAATAATACAGGCTTTCTATTTTCCTCCTCCTCTTCTTCTTCTTTTTTTTTTTTGTAATTTTCAGAGTAATTTCACTCAAATTATAAATCATGTAATTTTTACAATAATTATGTGAGGCAGGAAGAACAGGTATTGCTGTCCACATTTTTCAGCTGAGAAAACTAAAAGCAGGCAAAAAAATCGCACAGGGAACTAGCCTATAACACGAGTTCTTTGGCTGCAGGTACAAAATTTTCCCAAACTGAGGGGAAGAAAAAATAGGCATAAATACAGACAGAAAAACTGGAGATCCTCAGACAACCACTGGAGCCACCTTGGAGGAGATTCACTAGGCAAAGGGACACTATGGACAGAGGAAATGTTTAAAGATAGAGTCATTTAGTCCATTAAGCCATTTTACAAACAGGGAATCTGGCTTGCTCTAGGAAGCTAGAAAGTGAGAAAAGAGTACAGGGTTGACTGACAGGCAAGAGACATGAGTTCTGGCTTCATTGTGCTGGTAAGATTTGGATCAACCTACTTAGCTATCAACCTTAGACATCTGCATTTGGATGTCCCACCAGCTTTTCAAACTCCTGTCCAAAAGTATTTCCCCTTCCTCACCCATTCTGCCACCATCCCTATCTCCAATATGATCATCTCAATAAATGGCCTAGGGCAGGATCCTAGAACTCATTCCTCCTATCTCCCATGTTCTCTCAGTTACCAAATGCTGCTACAACCCTTTACAATCCATTTTTAGGGGACCCGTTTCCCCATTTTTTCTGCCACTGTCTCACTTCAGGTTTTCATAATCCCTGGCTTGAGTTAGATTACTGCAGTTGTCTAACAGATCTCCTGGCTTCCTATTTCAGCACATATGCCATGCCACCTGCCACCACAGAGAGCTTTGTAAAACCAAAATTGTCTGTCATGTTCTACTTATTATTAATTTGTTCTCTACCACCAACTGGATGAAGCCTTAGGTCTCGATCGGGCTTTCCCAATCTATTCGTGATTTGATTGGTCTCTGCCTTCTTCTCTCACTTCATCTTTTACCACTCATAACTCCAGCCAAGGCTGTTTTGCAGTTCCTCCACTGTCACCTTTGGCTTTGACACTAATGGTTCACTCTTCCTGGAAGTCTATCCTTCCCCCCTGCCCATTGCCTGGCTAAAATTAACTGACCCTTCTAGAAAACTTAAGTTTTGTCTAGAAGTTTTCCTGGCACGCCTTTCATATGTCCCTTTGATAATCCCATAGCATTTTGTGCAAACAAGTCAATATTCACCCTAAACTGTGTTTGCTCACACATGTGTCCCTCACTAAAATACGAGCTGTAGGATGGCAGGGACAGTACCCTATTAGTGTTTGGAATTGAATATTCATCCAACAAATATTGAAGGATCTACTTTATGCCAAACGCTGTAGGTGTAAGGAATACAGCACTAAAGAAAGCCAAGACACACCTTGCTATCAAGTGGCAGTTGACATAATAGGTGAATAAGCAAGAGAATATGAAAGTGAAAGAATTATGTAGATAATTAAATCATATGATAGGAACCTGAGTGGGTGGCTACCTTAGTTTGGGTTTGTCAGGAAATTCCCTTTGGGAAGTGACATTTTAATTTGGTAAGTGAATGCCGGATGAACTAGGTATTCAGAGAGATGTGTTCCAACAAGGAAGGGTACCTATACAAAGGCCAAAGAACCAAAAGCGTCCCCCTGTGACTTAAAGCAAACTTGGGAAAGCAGTGAAGATTGGGTCAGAGGAGACAGGGACCATATTATGCAAATTTTGTAGGCCGGAGTAGAGTTTTGATTTTGTTCTAAGAGTGATGGGGAGTGACATGATCTGATTTCTATTTTTAAAAAGATCTCTTTAGTACTGCTATGTGGATGACAGGCTGTCAGGAACAGAAACAGACCAGTTTTGAGAAGTGGTGGCCTGGATAGGGTGGTCGCAACGGTTTGAGAGAAGGTGGATGAACTTCGGATACATATCTAAGTGGTCAGGACCTGCTGGTGAGCAGATGAATAAAGGCTCAGAGCACCGGCTACTGACTGCGGAACACAGCAGTAGTCGGCGACTTCGAGGAGGAGGGCTTTGAAAAGGTCCCTTGCTCCCCCGGACTCCGGGGAGAATTCAAGTCAGGCAGCTGAACAGTCAGGCCCGGCCGCGCCGCCGGTGGCCCGCCAGCGCCGGGCCGCAGCCGCAGCCCGCGCGGACTCGGGGCTCCACGTGCTCTGCGCGGGGGTTTCCGCGTCCTACGGGCGTGGCCGGAAAAGGAAGTCGGCGCTGCAGTGGCCGCCCCAGCAACAGCGGTGACTCCGGCCAAGCCCCGCCACGCGCCCCCGTCCGGCCCAGCTACAGAGACAGCGCCGCGGCGGGACCCGGAGCCCATCCCCGCCGAGCAGCGCCGCGCCGCCGGGCGCCCAGCAGTCCGATGGGGCCGCAGCGGCCGCTGCCCTCCGCCGCGGCGGCCCTGCTCTGGGGAGTCCTGCTCCGGCTGGTAAGGGGGGCGGGCGGGCGCTCGGGCCTCCCCGGGGCGGGGCTGGGGCCGGGGCTCTGGTCCCCTCCTCCTCCCCACCCCCGGGGCTCCCGCCTGGACTCTGCCCGCGGCTAGGCGGCCTGCTCCTGTTTTTCCCTTTTATTCTCCTCCCCGTCCCATTACTCTTCTCCAGCCTCCCACTCCACCATTCCTGTCCTTTGAAGCCCCCGAAGTAACAACCCTAAAAAAGCTCTCTGCACAGCCCCTCCTTCTGCATTGACCTTGGTGCCTCTGTGTAGTTGGTTCACTGTTCCGGGCATTTTTAATTGACCTCTGAGATTTATGGTCTAACCTTTCTTACAACTTCATAACCTCTTTCCTCCTCGGGACAAGAAGAAAAAATGTACATTGCCCCAGGAAGGTCAGCGGTTCAAGGACTGAGCTTTAATTGCTCTAAATACAGATTTTTTTTTTTTTTCTTCCTCTGTAGTTCCTGCTTCCCCTTAGGGTTTCTTTGATTTCATTCTTGGGGGGTGGACAGGGGGGGCTTGGTAATAGCAGTAATTTAAAATAACTTTGAAAAGAACACACCAAAGTGTAATGCCTTTGGTGGTTTTCAGTTCTCTGCCTACTTAAAGAGTAGAGGAGTTGAGGAGGTTGAATAAGAGTAACAAATGTGTGTTTACAAGTTTGTTTTCGTAATTACAGAAAAGTAGTGTTTTAAAATTCAACACTAAACAGCTGGAGCTTTAGTGGGTGGTCAGGAGCCATTGTTCAGTGGTTTAGTTTTTGTTTCTTGTAAAGTTCACTTAGTTTTATGAGCTTTATTTACACAGTTTGTAGGGTGTATGCCTGTCTAGTTCTTTCCATCAGAATGTTGAACTTGTCTGAAAGAGAATATTTTGCATACTCTCCACTTTAAAGGATTACTATTAGAGAATATATTCACTATGAAAGTGTCTTCAACATTTGCTAAGAAACTTAAAGTCAGAGCCTAAAATGGATAAGTGCCTTTGGTGTATTCATAATTTGCTAGGCAACATTAGGAACATGAATGAGAAAATGTATCTAAAACCTGTATGAGGAGGGAGGGAAGAGTATAAACAATATAAAAAGAATAACATCAGCAGTATTAGACTGACTCTTTGAGGTGTCATTTATCATATAGTCACATATGTCCAAAAGATAATTCAGTTTGTGAATGCAGATATAAAAAGTGAGTGCTTTTGCACTCATTTTCATTTGAACTTCTTAAGCTAATTATAAAAATATATGTTCTCTATCACATTCCCCCTAATCCTTTCTCAACACAAATTAATAATCTAATAATACATTACTTGCTCATGAACTCACATTGAAATTCTTATAAAAGCTCTGAACCCTCTCACTAGAAAAATGTAAGCAAAATTTTCATACAATTTCAAGGGCTTCACAAATCTGAAGGTTGTCCTTTTTCCCAATTGTTGCTAGCCTCCCATTCCCACATTCTAGATTTCATTCTTTTTATATTGCATGTATGTATTTTGTTGTATTTTACCATATTAATCTTGGGTTCTATAATCCTCAATCCTAGGGTTGTGGGGACTGTGGGAGAGGAAGAAACTTTCCTCTACTCTCAAGGTTTTTTTTTTTTTTAAGCTGGTTCAATAATCAGGTAGGCATGGGACGGATTAGCAAGAGAAAATAACTAAATTTAATACATACATATATGTGGGAACCTCACATACATAAGAGAGTCAGAGACCCTACATGCACCAGAGGTTCAGAGTTAGAAAGGGAAAATGTATGTGTAAGACTTTCTGAGCTCTAGGGATGAGATAAGATGACTTGGAGACTTCAAAGGGTCATTGCCATATGATAAGAAAAGCAGACAGTTTAGTAAATAGAAGTTTGTCCTGTCCTAGAGACAGGTCAAAAGAGGTTGGTTATCTGTGATAATCTCCCTTTAAGGATAAGGCTCCTAATTCATGTAGTCAAGAGGGGAACAGAAGTTTCTCCTGGCCCACAGCTAATATTGCCCTTAGCTCAATACAGGCCACGTGCTACAGATGCACATCTTGGGGCAACTACTTCTGAAGTCCCATAGAAACATTCTTTCACTCCACACATATTTGGCATGCATCTGTGCTGGTGACCAAATAAACCAACAAAATTTTTTTCAGTTGTCAGAGTCTTTTTCAGTGCCAACTAGTATTGATTTCCTGTGTCTTGTTGATTTGTCAATGGTTTGTTTTCGTCTTGACTCTTCTTTTAATTTCCTGAAATGATTCTTTCTCATTCCTTTTTTCTTTTTCTTTTTCTTTTTCTTTTTCTTTTCTTTTCTTTTTTTTTTTTTTTTCCGAGGAACTCTAATCTCTTTTTCCTTAGCAGGAGCTCTCTCTTTTTTCTTCTGCCTGCTTACTGGATACCTACTTCCCTTCCTACAACACTATCTGGTATTTTTTGTTTGTTTATGTTTTGTTTGCCATTTTCTCCCTGAAACCTTTGTTAATGCCTCTTCCGTAATCTGAGAGCTCTAGGTGGCCTCCCTGAATTCATTTGAATTAAGGGATGTCTGCTTAATCATTGCATTTCTCCTTTCTGGGCTTTTGAAGTTGGCACTGCTGGGCTTCTTTCCCCTTAGTCACATAAGAACAGGGCCAACATCTTAGGTAGCATGTAATCTCCAGAAACCACTGCATTCTTACAGAAGAGGGAGAGGACCTCATCTTACCCTATTCACATCAGTGACGTCACTGTGTGTATTGAACTCG
Source organism: Rousettus aegyptiacus (assembly GCF_014176215.1). Classification (NCBI taxonomy): domain Eukaryota; kingdom Metazoa; phylum Chordata; class Mammalia; order Chiroptera; family Pteropodidae; genus Rousettus; species Rousettus aegyptiacus. The sequence continues at coordinate 121,924,096 of NW_023416306.1, read as the reverse complement.
AACTACTGCGTGTTTGGATATTTTAGTGAATTCTAAACCCATTAAACATTAAGTCTAGAATTAAAAAGAATTCTTGGCAGGTAGTTAATTCTCTCCTGGTCTTGCCACAATTCCATATCACACCCACCTTTCTCCAGTGCAACCCCAACCCCTAACCTCGATGATTAGACCTTTATTTCACAGTGTTATTTGCATACAGTCACACAGTTCTATTGCAAAGAGAATGAGTGCAGTTTAACCTGGTTCTGTTTTCTAAAATTGCTTCAGAGTTCTCTGAAGAATCCTGAGTCTTTTTCATAATGTTTTTATAAAAGTTCAGTTCATTTTTTCATAACTTCGAAGAATGTGAAGTGTTATATAGACCCATCTTGAACTCATTACAATGGATTAATAATCAGGATCCCCAGCAGAAAAATCTCTTGCAGAAATCTGCATGCCTTTGATATGTTACACCAATTCAAGGAATCTAATTCCTTCTTTTCTGTCCTTCTCTTGCAACTTCCTGAGGAAACGAGGTGTGTTCTGCTACCCAAGCTATGGTAGACATGCTGAGCTATGGACTGGATTGTGCCACCTTCCCCCACTCCCCCACCCCAAAGTTCATGTGTTAAAGCCCTCACCACTGATGTGATGGTATTTGGAGATGGGCCTTTGGGAAATAATTAGATTTCGATGAGGTCAGAATCCCTTGTCATGGGATTGGTGGCCTTATAAGACACCAGCGAGCTTTCTGTCTCTCCCTCCCCCCCATATGAAGACATAATGAGAAGGCGACAATCTATAGGCTAGAAAGAAAGCTGTCAACAGAAACCAACCATGCTGGTACCTTTATCTTGGACTTGTAATGTCTAGAACTTTGAGAAAATATATTTCTCTTTAAGCTACTCTATGGTATTTTGTTATAGAAGCCCAAGCTAAGACAGGTTTTGGTACCAAGAGTGGGATGCTGTTGTAACAAATACCTAAACATATGGAAGCAGTTATGTAACTTGGGTAATGGCTAGAGACTAGAAGAGATTTCAGGTGCATGCTAGAGATATAGACCTTAAGGGCAATTCTGGTGAGGTGTCAGAGAGAAATGAATAACATGTCATTGGAAACGAGGAAAGATGATCCTTATAAAATGACAAATAACGCGGCTGAACTGTGTTCTAGTGTTTTGTGGAAGGAAGAATTGTAAGCAATGAAATCGGATATTAGCTGAGGAGATTTCTAAGCAAAGTGGAGCAGCTTGTTTCCTCCTGACTGCAAAAGAGAGAGGAATTGAAGAAGGAATCGTTAAGCAAAAAGGAAGAAGAATTTGAAGATTTGGAAAATTGGGGGCTATCTATATTGCAAAAAATGAGAAAGCTTGTTCTGGAAGGAACACTAAGGGTATGGCTGAACAACTATTTGATAATGAATGTATAGGATTATATGAGTAAAAACACTGCCAGTTTGAACTGAAGGGACAGAAATGGGACAAAATGAAGAAAGGTTGTTGGACTTACTGGATTTGACAGAATGGGATGGTGGAACTACGTGGCTGTGAATATGCATTATTCTTCAAGAAGAGGGAGTAATGGCCTCAAAGGCATTCAGAGATCATCAGGGCCACTGGCTCAGTTTCAGCAAGCTTTATGCATGTGCTGGGAGCCTTGGGGGTGGGACTCCAGAGATCCAAAGGGGTGGGGCCACCCCCCACTGAACCATGTGGGTGATGCTGCCACCCAAGTGGGCCTGGAAGGTAGGACATTGAGCTAAAAAGGACTATTCTTGAGTCTTAAGATCTAATGGAATTTGTTTTGCTAGGTTTTGGACGTCCTTGGGTTCTATCACCCCTTTCTTCCTTCTAATTTCTCCCTATTGGAATGGGCACGTCTAGCCTATGTCTATCCCACCATTATATTTTGAAAGTATATAACTTGTCTGCATTCACAGTTTCACAGCTGGAGAGGGGTTTTGCCTCAAGATGAATTATATCTTGAGTCTCACCCATATTTGATTTAGATGATATTTAGATGAGATTTTGGATTTTAGGGTTGATGTTGGAATGAGTTAAGACTTCTGGGATGTTGGGATGGACTGAATGTATTTTGCATGAGAAAGATGAATTTGGGGGGCAAGGGGCGGAATGCTGTGAACTAAATTGTGTCTTCCCAAATTCTTATGTGGAAGCCCTACCCCGCAATGTGGTGGGTATTTGGAGATAATTAGGTTTAGAATGAAGTCACCAAGGCGGGGCCTTTAAGATGGGATCGTTGTCTTGCTCTCCCTCCTTCTCCCTATGTAGGGGACACAGTGAGAAGGCAGCCATCTACAAGCCAGGAACAGAGCCCTTATCAGAAATCCACAGTGCTAGCACATGATCTTGGACTTCTAGGCTCCCGACTGTGAAAAAATAAATTTCTGTTGAGTGGGTTGTTCAGATAATGGTATTTTGGTATAGCGGCCTGAGCTTAGATACATTTTGTCGCATTCTTCCTTTAACTTTGAGATTCTTCACAATTTTTCTTTTTTCTTCTCTGAGCTGTCTCTGTGGATTCTGCATCCTATTTTCTGCTTTCAAAGTCACTGATGACTGTGTTATCTTGTTACCAAAATGCAACTGCTACAGGTACATCTTCTTTGAAATTAAAAATAATCCTGAGAAGTTTCAGGAAGATTATGACTTGTCCTAGATTAGATAGGAAGTCATGAAAAAGAGAACTACAACCCAGGGATTCTAGACATTCACTTAGTTGTGTCATCACAAGACTCATTGAATAAATTTGTGAAAATAAGAAAAGGTTTAAAGATAGGAGAAGTCATGTTTATTATACATTTGGTAAGGTTTTTTGTTGTTGTTGTTAAAAATCACCTGATATTGGGTCTGCTACAAAAATCTAGACTGTAAAGTCTCCAAATATGGGCCTTTACCCCAAGATACTAATTAAAAAAAAATCTTTTATTGCCTTAGGACAGAATTTGTCATAATTTACCTTGCCTTATGGTCTTAAATCATCTCTGATTTATGCATTTATATCTGCCTGGCCTTGTAAGCATTTGAGTTTACGAATTCGAGTATAAATAATAAGTTCTCTAACAGCCAAGATATATCATTAGTAAGTCAATCACAATCACATACTGCCCCATAAAACTGAAGAATTAAGTATGTCTAATGGAGAATGATAGAAATAATGTAAACCACACTTAATTCACATACTGTAGGGAAGCTAGGACCCAGTGATACATATACTGAAGAGTTTTGAAAGAACTTATGTATGGAATAGGGGAACTGCTGGTCAAAACACAAAGATCGGCTATACTAGCAGGTACGATGCAACTCACTCACCTCTTGAGAAAATTCCAACAATGTCTAGAAGACCGGCAAGTTTTACTGTTCTTTATGATGAAGTCTATAACCATGTATTCTGTGGACCAACATCATAGTACCACCTGGAAGCTTGTTAGAAATGCTTAATCATAAGCCTACCTAAGACCTGCTGGATCAGAATCTGCATTTCAAGAAGAACATTAAAGTTCAAGAAGCAGTGATCTATAATATAGAGTAAGAAATTGCTGCACATATTACTGAGCGTAATCTTTAGGAAAAAAGAACTATGTGTGGCTAATCTATTAAGATTTTCTAAGGGAATTTAATATGTAAATGGATAAGGGTTAACATTGCATTATTCAAAAAAACAACAAAACATACAAATAAAAAAAATATTGCATTTTTCAGGCTTAATCTTGAGCAGGTGAAAATAGGCCCAGATACAGAGTCTTGGCAGACCCAAAAGATGGCACGGATACAGGGTAAATAGTAAGATGAATTTTTAGCTAGAGAATTGTTGTTTTCAAAAGGAATATGTGAAGACTTAAATTTGGAAAATAAAGCTAATGCTGGAAGATACCTTTTGAAGGAGAAAGAAAAGTAGAAGACAAACTAAACCTGTAAGACAAGGTCAAAGAAGAATCCTCAAACTGTGCTGTTAACTTGGACAGTAGTACAACAGGCCTGTTCCCAGTGGGTTAATATTGGACTGGTGAGTCATTATCAGGAGGCTGTTAGAACAGAGGCCAGGAATTCAAATGCCCGTGGTTAGGACTACCAAGAGACTGGAGTGTAAAGCAAGGGTGTAGCCTCAAGGGATAGGGACTTGAAGGTCAGAACAAGACTGACGTAGTTTTAAGTATGTTGATGTCATAAAGGACCTTATATATATATATATATCTGAGTTTAAGGCCTGATTGGTCTGGGAAAATGGGGAGATAGCACACCTGCAAGGATGCGAGTATAGTACCTGCTGTTATAGTTCTTCTTTAGACTTTTGGTAGTCATTGACACTTGTCATACCAAAAGCTGTTTAGGAAAAAAATAAAGGAATAGGCAACTGTAACATTAAGATAGACTTAAACATCAGTATTCTTTGATTTAGAAAGAAGGTGATGGAAAATTATCTGAAATCAAGTAAATCAAGAATTGTTCTTGAACAACAGACATTCCATGAAGTTTTATGTAAATTTGCATAAAAAAAAAGTTACTTCACACTCAGGGCTCATAAACTTGCTTCTTTGCATGTGAGAATCAAGTAAAATGCAGACGATAAAGGCACTGGTGTGGGATTGATGATTTGATGGCCCTGAAGAACACTTGATTCCATGAGCAGTGGTTGTAGAAACTAGCGTGAAGAGGAGGATTTGGGGCAGGCAATAAGGAGCAGTTGTCATAGGGAAATGAATCCCATGGAGTTCTAGTCTTAGAATTGGGGGTATTTTGAAGAGTATAAGGAAAGGAGTTTGAGATATGTAAAATATGGGAAGAACTGAATGGATATTAGAAGAATTCGAGTGGTGGTAGGAGACCCATGCCAGTATTGTGGAAGAAGGAGTTAACAGCTAATGCAGAGATATATGCAACCATTATTAAAACTGGAGTGTGATGGCTGGGGACTAAAAGGTGCTTGGGCTGCATGAAGGAACTTGAAGTGAAAGCAGAATTGAAAGACTGCTGGTCTGGGTTTTGAAGAGCTCAGTTCTAATCCTGCCCCCGGAGACCATTTCCATTTTGATCATTTTGGATCTATGTTAGCTATAAAATAAAAGCACTCGATTATGTTACCCTAAATCCTTTCAAGCTCCTGATATTGAGCTTTTTACAAAGAGAGTATTGTCATTACTGATTGAAAATATAAACAGTTATTTTTTAAAAGTTGAATAGTCATAGAAGCCTGGACCACAGTTGATCACAGGGGAAAATGCAGATATTTTGGAGCACGTCTCTAAAGTAGAAGATATAAAGAAAAATGTTCTGCCCTCTCACCAGAGAATCTTTGTCAGATGATCTAACAGCCTGGGTGGGCCATGAGTCTCAACCTAGTTTTGTGCTTATACTATTTGAAGGGATACCGAATGTCAAGCCTTTTTCTCTATGCTTCTCACAGTGGTGTAATTTCCACTACTCTCTTCTCTTATAGCCGTACCACACAAGGTACAGTTCATAGACCAGCAGCATCCACATCACCTGGGAGCTTGTTAGAAATTTAGAATCTCATAGTCCTGCTGACCTAAATCAGAATCTGAATTTTAGTATGATCACTAAGTGATATGTGTGCACATTAAATCGTGAGAATCCCTGCTTCTATAGCTGTGGTTCTCAAACTTTAACAAGTAGAACCTAAAGAAGGGTTTATTAAAAATGGCCTGCCTGCGGTTTCTGATACAATAGATCTGGAATAGAGACCAAGAATTTGCATTTTTTTTTTAACACCCTTATAACCACAAAAGCTTTTACTAGAAACTCTTACTTTAATCACATTCTATTTGTGATGATCTGTTCCAGGTTTTTTTAAAATTTATTTTTCAGTTACAGTTGACATACATTCTGTTAGTTTCAGATGTACAACATAGTGATTAGACATTTATATGCTTTATAAAGTCATCACCCCAATAAATCTAGTACCCATTTGACACCATACACAGTTATTACAAGTAATATTGACTGTATCCCCTATACTGTACTTTGTATCTCTGTCACTATTTTGTAACTTCCAATTTGTACTTTTTAATCCTTTTCACCTTCGGATTTGTTTTAAGTCTTTTCAATAAGACTATAATTTCTTGTTTAGCGTTTTTTTTTTGAGGGGGGAGGAGAATAGCTTTATTGAGCTATAATTCACATACCATATAGTTCACCCATTTAAAGTGTACAATTTATTGGCTTTTAATATAGTCATGGATGTGTGTAACCATTACCGAGTCAATTTTAAAACATTTACATCACCTTAATAGACACCTCAAATAGGTAGAACACAAGATTTTCAGGCCAGGTGGATACATTTGTCAAAACCTGTACAACTCCAAGAGTAAACCCTACTGTAAACTATGGGTTTTGGTAATGATGGATATAAGTTCATTGATTGTTACAAATATACCACTCTGATGTGGATGTTAATAATGAAGTACAGTATGCGTGTGTGTGGTAAGCGGGTATGTGGAAACTCTATACTTCCCGCTCAGTTTTGCTGTGACCCTAAAACTGATCTAAAAAATGAAGTCTCTTTAAAAAGAGAAACTGCATAACCATTAGCTTATCACTCCCATCCCCACATCCCACCAAACCTTAAGCAACCACTAATTATCTTGTATTTCTTTTGCATGGTACAAGTATTTGGCAAGGTGTTAGATGTATTATTAATAATAATAGTTAACATTTATTAAGAGTTTAATATGTGCAAACAATTGCATCATCTGATGTAATCTTCATGACAACTCTATAAGGTTGGCATTTATTGTCATCTCAAAACTGAAGATGTCAATTGACAGGTTAAATGACTTGTGATATCGCCAGTAAATGATCAAACTGCCAATTTGTCCAGGTCTCTAATTCCAAAACTCATGACATCTATTGCTAATAAACTGAATTTTTAAAGCTATACAAACTCTATAAGAAATTTTGCCATAATGTTTTAAAGTTTAGTGGAAATGTTTAAGTTGCTATGTTTTGTTAGCTTGCCGTGAAATTTGCTGCATGTTCCACACTCAGTCTAATCTACATGTATGGTTATACTTTCCTCTTTTATACTAATCTTCCACTACAATTTGTATTTCACCTTAATATCGATGAGTTTTGTTTTTCTTTTATCAGTAATGAATTTTCTATTATTATAGGAAATCCTTGGACATTTAAGCTTTTTTTAATCTCTTAGTTTTTGTAATTATAAGAGTGACACTGAATATTATACAATTGTGCAAAAGGTGGTAGTGTATCTGGATCAATATGGAAAATCTAATATATAAATTTTAAATTTTAGAAAAGCTATAGAGCGGTATATATAGTATAATCTCATATCTCATGTGAAAAACAAACAATATATGTATATGATATATAGTCTAAATATTCATAGGTAGTATCTATGGCCTAAAAATCTTGTGTTCCACCTATTTGAAGTTTCTATTAAGATATAAAAGAAACCCTTACAAAAAAAAAAGAAAGGAACCCCTAAGAGTATTATTGTGAAAACCAGAATAAGAGGAGAGGGACTTTCTACGTTTCTGTTTTGTTTGAAATTTTTTTTTTCATTTTCGTTTTTCTCTCTCCACCCTTTTCACACCCTTCGTTTTCCTCATTCCTTTTTTTTTCAATAGCCTGATGTATCTGTCACCACTTCCTCTTTCAAGCTCATGTAAATGTACAGATACATAAATGTACACACACACACGTGCACACACACACACACACACACATAGAGAGAGAGAGAGAGAGAGAGAGAGAGAGAGAGAGAGAGAGAGAATGTGTGTGTGTTTGGGGAGGGATCATTATTTTTAGAAAAATAGGATTGTACTATAAATTTTTGCCTGGAACTTGATTTTCTTAGTATGGACATCTGTTTTTACAAGTAGATCTTGTTCTTTCTTTTTAATAGCTACGTGCAATGCATATCATAATGTAATGGGCTACTTACTGGTGGAAGTTGTTGACCAAATGGTTAAGGGAGGTTTTAAGTAGGAGAACATGGATTAGAACATTTCTGTACTCTTTAGAAATTCAGATTGACTTGTGTTAATTATCAATTTTATATATAAAGTGGTCAAATATCAGATATTTTATGTGGCTCAACCTAATGCATGCTTTAGCGATAGAGGCTTATTAAAGCATCTTTATTTGCCAAGCAATCTTTTTTCTCTCTTATGTTTTAGAGAAGGATTTGCTCAAAGGAGGAAAGAGGAAGGATTTGGATTGATCCATGTTTGAAGGGAATTGTGACGTGTAGTGGTATTCCAGTTATCTTAGGACGTTTCATCATTTCATCTCCACTCCCACTCTCTTGTACAATAGTTATTCTTTCCAGTTACTTCTTACCTCTTGTCTCTCTTTCCTTTCCAGGTAGTGAGAAATGAGACAAAAAGAAAGGACATTTTTCTAGCTCTTCTTTTTCCTCACTTTAAACTCTGAATTGGCCTTTTTGAATAAGTAGTTGCAATTTCTTACATCCCAGTTTCTTTGGTTCTTTTCCAAAGACAGCACTTTTTTTTTTTTTATCCTTGTTACTCATAGACTATGGAAGGTACGACAAGTTGAGGGATTTCAAGTGAATTTTCTTTTTATAAAACATAAACAGTGAAGTAGTAACACCTAAGAGATTGAGAAGGAAAGTTTCAGACTGTAAAGGGAGTACTGAAGTTAACACATTATAGCAAGAATCCTCCCTGGGATATGGCCCTTACAACAAGAGCCATAATTGTTTCCCCATAAAAAAGTGACTTAACTTCCTCAAAAGATGTGTTCTAAGCAAATATGTATACTTTCAGTATTTCCTCAAACAAGAAAAAAATTCTTTGGAAGATCTTCCCTTTTAAGGAAATGTGGTCAAACCAGTATATAAATAGCTTTATTAAAATCCTTAGCTGTTGGCAAGCCAAATTATCACCAAGTGTGAAAATTAACGTTTGCCTCCTAGGCAGCTGCTGAGGAAGCAATCCTGCACGCATCTGGAAATGGCACACCTTCACTGTCTAAGGATTACTGCATGCTATATAACTCTCATTGGACAGCTCTTCCAAGTACCCTAGAAAATGCAGTAAGTAAATCACAGTTACTATTTATTTGTATTCATAAAAAGAATCAAAAGGTGAAAATAAGTGATTATGTTTTAGTATATTAACTAATTATAGTATATGGTGATTAATAAGTAATATTAATTTTATTGCTTTTGCTTAAATATATTTGTGGAAAAAAAATAAGTTAGAGAACTTTAAAATAACTTCAAAGCCTGATTATCATAAAAAAAAATATTTATAACTTAAAAGAACCTTGGGTTAAGCCAATAGATACTTCGTCACGAAATGGATTTAGGGTGAAATATGATATTTGTCATATTAAAGACATTTCTTTTTTTCAGACTTCCATTAGTTTGATGAATCTGACTTCCACACCACTATGCAACATTTCTGATATTCCCCCTGATGGAATAAAGAACAAAGCAGTTGTGGTACAGTGGGGAACCTGCCATTTTCTTGAAAAAGCCCGAATTGCACAAATGGGAGGTGCTGAAGCGTTGTTGGTTGCCAATAACAGTGTCCTAGTAAGTTATGAAACTGTAATGGTTTCTTTTGAGCTCATGGTAACAAATTTCACAGGTTGAATTATTTTCTTTATGTGTGTTTTAGGGGCCAAGTTTTGAATAATCTGATGGTAGGATTCTTTTTAAATAAATATTCTGGTTATGTATTAAATTGGAAAATTTTGTAGTTTCTTTTCTATTCCTAAAGTAAACAAGACTTTGATAGGAACAAACATAAATATATATGTGTGTGTCTCTGTGTGTGGTACATGTGTATGATATACCTGTATTTATCAGTTTGAGAATGCTTACTATATCAGGAGATAACACATGAAACTTTGTTTTATAACTTTAAAAAAGATGTAATACTTATATTTAATGGAATAATTTGTATTTTATTCTGTAAAAATATTAGTATTTCATGTTTTCATAATATGTTTTTTTATTTTAGTTTCCTCCCTTAGGGAACAAATCTGCATTTCTTGATGTGAAGATACTGATTGCATTTATAAACCGTAAAGATTTTAAAGATATGAAACAGGTAAATTAGTAATTACATATTAGACAAAGTTTATTAATAATACAGCTCTTTGTTTTTAACCATTGATATTTAAATGATTTTATGTGCCCTATTTGCTATCGAGAAGCTTATATAAAGACCTAGCAAGTCTTTACTTGGGAAGTATTTACCTCTCATTTAGCACAAGGTATTTCAGAGCCCTGACTGTACAAAGGATATATGTTTGTTTCTACTTTAAAAATCTCTGATTGTGTGGAACACTGCTCTTTCAAGATTTAATAAACCAAAGTCTAGCCTCATAATTTTGGCAAGAGAATATATCACGTTGTCAAAAATAGTTCTAGTATCCTTGACTGTCTGATGTATAGTGGCTATTCCAGAGAAAATGGACATACACTGACATACACTGTAATAAAAAGAAAACTAAACTCAGTGTTTTAATTTTTATTTTTTGCCTTTCAGACTCTTGGAGATAACATTACTGTAAAAATGTATTCTCCATCATGGCCTAACTTTGACTATACTGTGGTGGTTATTTTTGTAATTGCTGTATCCACAGTGGCATTAGGAGGATACTGGAGTGGACTAATTGAATTGTAAGTTGAATTAAACTTCAGTGTTTTTGTAATATATGGTTAAACGTTATTGTTTGATAATCATTTTAATCATGTGACATTTAAAATTCTACCTGACCCCAGAATATGATGCCATTAAGGTTGTATTGCAGTTTGTCTGGATATAGGTCATTTAACTTTTCACTGAGAAGAAGGGAGTCATAGGTTCCTCTGACTCTTCTGGAGGCAGAGAAACATTGAAATTCCATCAAAGATTCCTTTAAATTAAGATGTTTAATGATCTCTCCCAGAAAAGGTGAAAATATGTAGTATCTTAACATGCCTATTTATTTTGATTGGAAGAAAATAAGTAAGAGGAGGTGGGGAGTTTTTCAGCTCCTTCTGAGCTGAATCATTACAGTGCAACCTTAGCATTCTGTTCAGTGCTGTAGGAGTCCTAAGGATATTAAGTGTGTCCATATTTTAATTTAAATACAGAAATTCCAAATGTACATAAAATTTGGATTTCCCTATTTAATAACAACCTATACCCAATATTATAGTTAATGTACCTTTGGCTCTAAATTAAAGTAGGCAGTATCAGTTCACATTCATAACTTTGAACAAAAGAATGTGTTCAGAGCATATTATTTCATTCATAAAGAACAGTATGTTCACCTTGTGAATTGGTCTATAGATTTCATTAAAAAGGGCTTATTTGCAACTAAATGAAGCTAATAGGCTTATTTGTAATTACTTAAAATACTAAAATTTGATTCACTTACATCAAGAGCGAAATCTTAGGGTTTAACAAGTCTAGGTTCCTGGAGGATTGAACTTTACATATTTTACATATTCGGAAAATGGTTCAACATGTATCAGTCACATGTTTTCATGTAAACATTTTTTTCATTATTAATCTTTATGAAGCATGCTATATAAGATCTCCAAGAATATTTTCTAGATTATTTGGTGAAACTTTATAATTTCCCAAAAGCTACTGATTTGTTAAACATCTTTTCCTATTTAATACAACTGCTCCCTGTACTTCCATTATTATGTAAATTGTTCTTTTGAGTAGTGCTTCTTAAACTGTAATGTGCATACAAACTATCTTGAGATCTCTTTAAATATAAGTTCAGATTTAGTAGGCTTGAAATGGGGACCAAGATTTTTCATTTTTAACAAACTCTCGAGAGATTTTTGTTGGCCCATGAAGCACACTTAGAGTTAGCAAGGCAAGCTTCATATACATGTAAGGGTAGGTTCCTCCTCAAGATGGATATGGGAGAGGAGTATATAGACATTTTTTTTATTTTAAAAATATCATCATAGGCAGAAGCAAAGAATTTGTTGCCTTCAGGAGCCAGGTTGGGATAGTAGATGTCCTTTAACTGTAAGATTATGGATTTTAAAATTGAAGCAGGTGATTCTAAGAGTACCATAAAGATAAAAGTTGAAGTGTATGTGTGTTTGTGGTCAGGGATGACAATATAAAGAAAGAGAATATGAATCAGTGATAAAAAGGAAAAATTTTCATGAAAAGTAGAATTATTAAGAACATAAGGACTATTACTTAGCAAGTAAAGAGTAACATTGAAGGAGAAGGGGAAAGAGAATAAGGCTTAGGGAAGGGAAAATTTGCCAGAACAAGACCTCATAACTCAGAATTACCCTGCCATATGAAAGGTGCACCTTATGCAAAAGGGAAAGATGCCTTGGTCCCATATACAGACTTTTCAGTCAAGACTTAAAGTCTTATTATAATGAAATCACTGGTCCTCAAGCTTTGTTAACTCAAGATGGCATGGAAGAAAGAGCTTAGCTGCCCTCCCATTATGGCTGTTGAGAGATTTAAGAGTACAATTTTTTGAACAGATGTAGTATCGAATTAATGTGATATCAATCTAGTAGATGTTTTCCCTTCAAGAACTTGCCTGGTGCCTTTTAGCACACTCACTCAATATGAATATATAAGTCTTTCATTATTATGGCTTACATGTGTACTATGATAAAAATGTTTTTAAATGTATCTTTTTGTATTAATAGATACCAAAGATTGGCATGTTTTCCCACTCAGATATCACTTTTATTGAAACTTATGTTAATAACCCCATCATCCAGCTCCGTAGTTTCAGGGAGATGTTAGTGTGTCTCACCCCAAACTCCTTTCTCTTATCCCAGACAGCCTTCCTAAAGTCATAGATGCTTACTGTGGTGGCCATCCCAATCAATAATTTTCTAATAAGAAATTGGCACGTTGGTAAATAAGCAGTTTGGCCAATGTGCAATTTGATAAGAATAGTCTTTTTTTTTTTTTTTTTTTTAAATCTGAAATTTGTATTGAGCAACAGACCTGATAAGTTGGGGACAGAGTTAGTAGACCAAAGTTGGCGGGATTGGAGCTGGAGCAGTACGTAGTGGCTTCCATAGCACTGCTAAGAGGTAGTAGGTGACAGAACAGAGACTGTTCAACAAAGGACACTTGTGGTTCTTTCTTCTTCAACTTCTATCTCTGTTTTATTAGCTGTGAGTCCTAGCAAGCGTTGTTGGAGGAATTAGAAATAATATTTTGCTATCTTAAATCAGGGTAGGACAAAGCTATGTCTTGAACTTCTTTTGAATCCTTCATGTTATATTGATGAGCACTAAATAGGCATGTAGTAAATACTGAGTGGATGGATAGAAGAATTTAGTTTTACATTTGAAAGAAGCTAATTTTAGAAGTACTTTACTATGTGCAATTGATGATATTAAGTGTGTAAGAAGAATTATATTGTCTGAAATTTATTACATCAGTATAGTATCCAAATTAGATAATGTAAAATTCCACAAACATTAATTTGTTTATATAATGTCATTCATTTCAGCAATTTTGCCTCCAGAAAAAAATGCTGTTTCGAGAGTTAGTGGTTGATAACAGATTATCTCTGGAGTATAGAATTATGGGAGTTTTTTACTTTCTGGATTAAATATTTCTTTTTTGGTGTGCAGTTTTTTTTTTAAGTATATTACTTTATAATTAATAACAAATTTAAGTTGCCGTAAAGATAGAAATTAAAAATAACTACTTGGCAGAGTTTTGTTGAAGTTCCCATGTACGTTTATGCAGGGAAAACATGAAGGCAGTGACAAACACTGAAGATAGAGAAATGAGAAGAAAGAAGGAAGAATACTTAACTTTTAGTCCTCTAACAGTTGTAATATTTGTGGTCATCTGCTGTGTTATGATGGTCTTACTTTATTTCTTCTACAAATGGTTAGGTAAGAGATCATATTTTATATTTGCTGCTTTTAGCATACAATCTTTTTATTTACTTTGCCAGATTTATCTTTTTCTTTCTACCTGGAAAACTTAAGTAAATAATTAAGAAGTGATACTAACTTTTTAAATTGTCAGAAGTGTTAGGTCTACATTACTCTGGAATAAAAATATTCACATTAAAAATGTACTATGTCTTCAGATAAGAACACTTCTTCATGGATGACTTGAAAGAATTGCTATGGTTCCTAAATTTCCCTCTCTGCAGATAAAGCTTGATAGCCTAGTATCTAAAGAGCAGACTAAGGACTTCTTGGTGGCTATATTTAGTTACATGAAATAGAAGGCTATTCAGATTACTGAATTATTACCTCTGCTTACCCCCAAAGTGTAGTTTATTCTTTTTTTCAGTGTGCAAATCAAGATGTTATGTTGCTTGAGTTTTGTTTTACTTGTATAAACAGTTGGGATCATAACACATCTAAAGACACACAAGTACTTGCCTGTGATCTAGAGAGTAACTGATATTTTTTCCTTTGAGAAGGTAGAAGTAGGAACTGTAATGGCTTGTCCATCCCCTGGACAATCTTAACGATCTGATAGGATGGAAATTTGCTATCTCTGACCAATGTACAACACAAAGAGGAACTGGTAAGATCAGAAAAGGGAGATGTGCTTGATGAGAACTAGCAAAAACCCTTTGTCAAAACCACCAAAGACTACAGTGCTTATTTGGAGAACATTAGTATAATTTTCTGGACTAGAAAACTGAGGCCCTAAGGTTTCAGCTTATTCAATTTCTCCTGTCCTGTGGCAACAATTAAAAATACGACGTATGACATGTATTTCCAATTAGAAAAAAATCATTCTTTGAATGTCACTCAGATTTCAATATGTTGCTGGGAGAGTGGGTACTAGGATGATATTTGCATTATATTATTGAGTGATTAGTTTTTCTGTTTTGATAGCCTTCAGTTGTTTGTGTCTGACCCTCAGTCAATAACTTAGTGGCCTTTGATAGAAAAAAGAGATTTCTCCACCCTACCACAAAGTGTATGTTTTTTTTTTTTTTCCAATAAGAAATTTCCTTAAACCGATTGCTATTTAAAAAGTTGACCCTGTTTATAAATGTAATTTTGACGTAGGAGGAAACTTATTACACCTCACGTTTATCCTAGGACATGGGATTTAATTATGATTCAGAATGTCTTGTGTGATATTGCAAGATTTAATTTACTTCCGACTTATGGCTAAAATTGTTGCCTTTTTTAAATAAATTAAATAATGGGACTCTACTAAATTGCTAAATTAAATAATGGGACTCCCCTTACCATTTTATGACTGTCATGCTCAAATTCTTTTCTATGCTTAATCATTTTCTTAAATACAGTATGACATTGAATGAGACACCTAAAACTCTGTTGTGGCCTCAAGAGCATGATTTCTACCGTGTTTTCAAACTTGAGTTGGAGACTTTGGTGGATGACTTTCTAAACTTGACTTGGCAATCTTTGTCTGTCTTACTACTCTTATCACTGTATATAAGCAATAATAAAAATAACAATAAATAATAATTATATAAAGCTTGTTATGTACCAGGTACTGTTGTAAGCATTTTACATGTATTAACTTATCCTCACAATAACCTTGATATGGGTATTACTACATTTTAAAGATAAGACTCAAGAGACTAAAATGGTAATTTGTCCAAGATCACTAATTAGAAAGTGGCTGTTCCTGATTTACTGCTTCTAGATTACTTTCTTTCTCACAGAACAGTTATAGATTTATGAAATTTCGTAGAATTTGAAAAATTCAGGTAAAATTTACATTTCCATTATAAAGTTTTGGTAAAGTTCAGAAAAATGAATATTTTTATTTTATTTTAGAATACAATAATTTCTTCTTTCATTTTAATAGCAAAGAGATAAAATGTTTTTAATTTTTAAGAATTCTCAAATAAGTATAACTACTATAGAAAAACACTTGTCAATTTTAACTACCTTAGTATTGTATCATAAAAAAGAGGTTTGTTTAAATGGGTTTGGTTTTATCACAGATAAATTCCACCATGGGAAAATAGAGATAGCATAGCTAGTGTCCAAGGTGTCAGTTCTACATTTTAAAAAGTATTTTAATGGTTTATTAATTCTTCCATTCCTTACGTTAAAATCGAATATTTATAAATGTCCACAGTTCACTTCATAGAAATCTTTAACAAAAATGTCACTTTGAATCATCGAATGATAGAAAATGTAGAGCCAGCTTCAGACCCTTAGGCAATCCTACCAGTGTATAATGTAACTAAAACAACACATAAAATACCCACTCTTAAAACTCGGATCATAATATTTTCAGTTTAATAACCAATTCAGATTATAGTATGGTCATTGCATTGAAAGTACCTCGTTACTTTCTTATTAGCCAATGAGAAAGCTAAAGAATTAATATTGCTTGTGTAGATATTTTTCTGTCACCTTTTTTTTGGTTCTCATATAAATTAGTGTCTTGTTTTTTTTTCTAGTTTATGTTATGATAGCAATTTTCTGCATAGCATCAGCAATGAGTCTGTACAACTGCTTTGCTGCACTAATCCGTAAGATACCATATGGACAATGCACGTATGTATCTCTTAAGAGGAATCCTATTTTTGTAATTGTAACTTAATACAAGAAAAAAATTAGAGTCTCATTTTAAACCTGTGCAGTTCCATATACATGTGGCTAATTAAACTTAAATTAATTAAAATTAAATAAAATTAAAAATTTATTTCTTAGGCCCATTAGCCACATTTCAAGTGCTAAATAAATAGCCTCATGTAGCTAGTGGCCTCTGTATTGAACAGCACAAAGAACATTTCCATCATCACAGAAAGTCCTATTGAACTGGTAAACATTTTATTTTATTGTGTATCATTTGTTTTACTTAAAATCAAGACTTTTAAATTGGTACTTAAGTAACTTTCTTGTGACTGTGGTTAACATTTGTCATTTCTCATATTAAGTGAACAGTTTATTTGATCTGTAGGGTTAACCTATTTCAATCTGTTTTTTAGGATTGTATGTTGCAGCAAAAGCATTGAAGTGAGACTTATTTTTCTCTCTGGACTGTGCATAGCAGTAGCAGTTGTTTGGGCCGTGTTTCGAAATGAAGATAGGTATGAGTGCTTGGTCAATTTGCTTTTAGATTAAGGATGGATTATTTTATATCTTGCCCTGATAATTATTTGCTAATATTACTTTGGGAGTTTTTTGCTTTTACCCCAGAACACCATAGTCTTGAAAAAAGTTACTTCTTAAATAAGCAGACTTGTTGTGATATAGAGAATAGACTTGACATTATATAGAGAAGGAAATATGAATCATGATTTAATCATTTAAGCTGAAATAAACTTTAAAAATGTACTTAATTATCATATAGCCATATCAAGTATCATATCATTATCATACATAATGGAGTACAATACACCTATAAAGAATGAAGAAAATCTCTATGAATTGATATGCAGTGATTTCCAGAATATATTTATAAGTGAAAAAAGCAAAGTGCAAAGAATACCTAGAGTATGATACCTTTTATTTAATAAAGAAGGAGCTATAAGAAAATACTTGGGTATCTGTCTATTTGAAGGAAGGATAACCAGAAAAAATGTATATTTAAGTTTGTTTAATGGTTTATTAATAAAATTATTAAAGCCAAAAGGATTTAATGACATAAAATTTAGGCATCAAGTTTATATACTTTTAGGCAGCTTCAGGTATAATAAATCAATTGGTAATTTTTCATATCAGTTTCTGATAAATTATGTTATATAGCTCTTGTTTTCTTTATATTCTGGCTACCTAGGCATGTATTAACACCAATATCCTTTGTGATGAGCTACCTTTCTGGAAAGAGACGTGTATAAATTCACTGATTAAAGATAAATATGCACTTATTTCTGATATACGTTTTTCTGAGATAGCTAGCCTTTCAACTTTTTCTTAGTGTAGTATTCATTATTCTACTAAGACAAATTATTAAATATGGAGACTCTGACAGGTTTTTTTGGTTATAATTGCTGCTTAAATATTAAATAGTCATATTATAGCAATTGAACAGTATTATTTTAGTGATTGCTTCTTTTGAAAAGTTCCATCAAAAATAACTGGATAAAACAGTATAGTGACCTCTTTTGATTTTAGGTGGGCTTGGATTTTACAGGATATCTTGGGAATTGCTTTCTGTCTGAATTTAATTAAAACACTGAAGTTACCCAACTTTAAGGTAAAGTATACTGCTTTTCTAGCTAAAACAATTTGTTTCTTTTTAAAACAACTTTATTAAGATATAATTTACATACAATAAAATGCACCCATTTTAAGTGTACAGTTTGTTGAAATTTTATAAATGTGTAACTTTGTAACCACCATCTCAATTAAGTCCAAGAACATTTCTTATTTTTTCAAAGGCTCTATCATGTCCTTTTGCAATCAGTCCTAGTCCCTAGCCCCAGATAACCATTGATTTGCTAGCTAAAATATTTTTAATCATTCATATAATATGATAAATTCATAAAATCTTTAAAGGACTAAATATCAGGGAAGGGCATTTCTTTGATTCAGTGATTCTTTTTAACAAAAAGGATTTGAATAAAGAAGATACAAATTTTGATGTGATTTGTATAATAAAACTACAAATAGAATAATCATTAAATGCTTTAAAAAATAGTGTTCAAATGTATGCTCACAGTTTATTTGTAACTTAAAAAATAATCTCTTAATTTAGACATGGTAAGTTTGACCTTTAAATTTGTTTCTTTCTTCAACAGTCATGTGTGATACTTCTAGGCCTCCTCCTCCTCTATGATGTATTTTTTGTTTTCATAACACCATTCATCACAAAGGTATGATATTTTTTGAAATCCATGAGTAACGTGCTAAAAGATGAGAATCTTAACCCTGCTTTTAGATTATTGATTATGCAGATGTTTACCACTGAGTGACAATTTTCTTATTAAAATTGACATTTTAATAAAGGATGTTGTCAAGCCTTTAAGCCATTCTGCTAAGTAAAAAGTGTCTCCTGGCTGATGCAAACATGAGAATGTCTATAAATTTGCTTCCTACCCTTTCTAAAGTAACTTTTCTTATGGTTATAAAATAAATGTTTGCTGAAGGCAATGTAGAAACAAAAATAATGAAATGTCAACACTACTTTAATTTCTGTAGTCCTTATTTGAGACTAAGAAAGGGCACCACACTGGAAATCTGAAGACCTAGTGTAGCTCCATAACCTTGTAACCCTGGACAAGTCACTTAGCTCTTAGTGCTTCAGTTTTCTAATCCATTATATGAAAGAGTATTGCTAGCATTTTATCTTACCTCTTCATTAGTAAAAAATCTCTTAGTTGCTACTGACAGAATCCAACCTATCCTTTTATTCTAAAAATATCCCATCTCTGGAGGCTGTGTGTAGAGGCTAGGGTGGCGCTGGCCTTAGGCGAAACTAGATGCAAGGCTACATGCTCTCCCACTCTGTTTCTGTCCATTTTTTCACTGTCTCAGACAGGCTTTTTCCATGAGGTCAGAATCATAGCAACTAGAACCTTCCTAGGTCATCCATTCACAGCTCTGCCACTAGCTCCTCAATAAAATGGTGATGCTGTTCCCAGAATAAGGGAGGGGTGTTAGGTGAGTGTAGTAATCTTTCATTACTTACCCAATTTTTCCACCTTGTCCCTATTCCTGTCTCATGAATATATTATTAATTATTGCTTCATGCTCCCACTTTTCCCATTTTATTTTGAGTCTTGCTTTGTAACTGTATCATCTCTTTCTCCTTTGTCACTCTCATATACTTAGTATTTGATACTATAATCACTATTTTTATTCCCATTGGTTCATTATCTGTTCCTAAGCCCAGCCTACCATCTGTGAAATCATTGTAAAACTCTGCACTTCTCATATTTGCTCATAATAGCATATTCTCATAATAGCATAAGACAACAAATAGGTGCTCCATTGGGGAGCTAAAATTGCAACTAGGTAACAAATGTAGTTAGTTAACTGCCCCAAATCACAAACTATTTTACTAGCATGTGTTCACACCTTGATGATGAGCCATATGACTCACTGACTTCATTTGTGATAGTAATCTACTAGTAAGCATAGAACTAATATTGTGGATTATAACAAAAATTGCTAATTTCGTATTTTTAAAAATTCTATCTAAAATTGTCCTAGCTTGTGTCAATTTTTTCGGTTCAATAAAACATCTCTGTAAGTCACTCTTTCAGAGATCTTGTAATGAAAGTATTCTCTCTACAAAGCCATTGTCATAGGTCAACAGGTAGTCATATATTTTACAGTGGCTATAGCTATAAACTGTAACTAAATTCTTAGCCATTCTGTTTGATCACTACTATCACTTTTTAAATGCCAAAAGTATCTGCCAGCAAACTATTTTCTACACGTAAAAAGTTTTAGAATTTTAAAGGTATAAGGTAATTATAAAGATATCTTTAAGCCTACTTTCTTCCCTCTGTGCTTAGGGAATTTTTCACCTTTTTTTGCATCTTCGTTCCCACTGACTAGGCATGTGATTTCTAGTAATACGATCTGGTAGAAAAACTGAAGTGCGCTTTACTAATCACTGTTAAAGATTTACTTTAACACCTTCTTCTTCTCATTCTGGTTTGTTTTTATTAAGGCTATAGTACATAATTTGAAATGAGAATCAGATATGTCACTTCTGATTTTCGTGATTTTCAATGAAAATTTCAGGAATTAAATATTGGTATAGTATCTTACAAATAGTAGTTACTCAGATATCTTTGAATGTATGAGAGGATGTCGATGATGGTCTTCAGTTAATTGTTTTAAATACAATTAGAAAACAAACCACAATGAACTCTTTATCTAGAAATTGAATCACATGATGGGAGTTTGCTGGAAGAAACTGTATTTAATACTAGTTTATTTTCCTAAACTGTAACTTAACCCTTCTGTAACCCGAAGCTTAACATGAGGAAAAGATTTCTGTAGCTGGGGATTTTATCCTTCTTTCTACTCAGCTCAGATATCAGTGAAGTCCTCTTAAAAATACTCTAGCGATTTCTCCTATGCACCCCACCCACATAGAAAATATTACAGTTAGTAAATCAAATTGACCTAAAATTCAGCATTTATTTATCTTCCTATTACCTGTTTTAGTGATACATTTGTTATAATGTGAAGCATACGATGGTTGCTCATGCAGTCTTAACTTGCTAACCTCAAAATGTTTCCTCACTCCACAATACACTTGGCTGTCAGGAAAGAACTTTTTAATAAACTCACACAGCCCACATTAAAAGACTTAGCCAAACACAAGGGAGGAAATTC
Organism: Rousettus aegyptiacus; assembly: GCF_014176215.1. Lineage (NCBI taxonomy): Eukaryota > Metazoa > Chordata > Mammalia > Chiroptera > Pteropodidae > Rousettus > Rousettus aegyptiacus. Next base: position 121,902,872 of record NW_023416306.1, on the reverse strand, counting down.
AGCTAAGGTTAATGTTTTGATTGGGACATAAAAAGCAGGCAGGGCTGAAATTGGAAAGGAGTCAGGCTAGAGAAGCTTCTCAAGTTCTTTAGGGCTGGGTCTGTTCAAGTTCGGCCTCATTGTTTTGTTATTGTGGTAAGTAGCCAGAGGTCAAATGTATATTTATTCAAATCTAAATATTAAAAATTTTAGTGTTTCTTGTGTCCCTATTGCGATTGTTAAAGTGACTAAGGACACTTAATATATGATATAACTATAAGCACTTAAAATTTGGAGCTGATTAGAAATACTAGATACTAGTTGTTAATACAAATCAGTGCTCAAAGCTTCATTTTAATAAGTGTGTGGCTTATCTGTTGGTTTTTGGTAATTTTTGAGTTCCGATAAAGTGGAACGGTGTGTTAGGTGAGTTTGTTTTAGATGACTCCAGATTTTGCTGTCTACAGAGATAGAAGTCTACAGCCTATTTTTCAACAATTTATAGTAGGCCGTGAGCAATGGGGCCAAATCATTCTTGAATAATGGTAGATTGTTCTCTTTGAATGATTGGACAGTTTCTTTCATCTTCTCAATTTTAGAACGGCGAGAGTATCATGGTTGAACTTGCAGCTGGACCTTTTGGAAATAATGAAAAGGTAGCGATGGCAATTAAACAGAAATGGTTGCCAGTGTATGTATGTGTGTCCTGTTAATAATTTTGCCTTCCTGTGTAACTCATTGGTCATGTAGTGCATGTTATGGTATTGTAAAACTTTATTTCTCACAAATATAGCCCTTTTCTCAGTTATTCTAAATTATTAAATACCTATTGACTTGGGTTTCATCCTAGAATGATGGAAACTTGGTGGAAGCCACTGCTCAACCCTCAGCTCCCCATGAGAAAGTAAGGATTGTATTTCAGATATGTTCATTGGACTTTAAATCACACCCTCTGAGAAAAGACTCTTCTTTGGGGAAAAAATTCAGATTGCAAAAAAAAATCTGTTTCAAGGCCTGAGTCCTAATTTTGATAAAAAGAAAAAAAAAAACACAAAGGTTAGATATGGGGATACTGGATTAATACTGTTAACCCTATATGTGTGTTGGGTTTCATTTTTCTAGCACTACAAATCTATTTCTTTCAAGCTTTCTGATACATTCAGAGTATATATGTGTCTAGTTTATGTTCTCTGATTTCAAGTTCTTATAAATGTGAATTTTAAAATGTTAAACCAGTTCTAATATTAATCCTTCCCTTTCTAAAAGAAATGGATAAAGATTCCTAAGAGGTTTATTGATGGTCTTTTTTTTTTTTTTTTTTTTTTAAATTACAGTTACCAGTAGTCATCAGGGTACCAAAGCTGGCCCATTTCTCAGTAATGAGTGTGTGCCTCATGCCAGTTTCAATATTGGGTTTCGGAGACATTATTGTACCAGGTAAGCAATTGTTTGTAACAATTTCAGTAAAAATATACTGATGGTATAAAATTCTCAAACGCATAGTATCTGTTAAAAGTTACCTACTCTGTATTAAATATTTCTGTTGGGCTATCAGTAGAGCTGGGATCAGTAATACAGAAAGAAGAACATTTTGAGGGGTGCAAGATAAAGCCTAATTGGTAACAACCAAAGTATATCTTCCATGACTCAAAAAGTGTCTTAGAGGAAGCAAATAGGATCAATTTGACATTCTTTCCCAAGAAAGTGTAATATATATTAAACTCTTTTTAAAAGTTGAAGTTAATACCAAATCAATTATAGTTGCTATTCTATTTTTAAATAATAGTTATATTTTAGGAAAAATAGTTTAGGGATACTAGACAAAGTCATGAATAAGAGGGGAAACAATAGTAGAACACCAGCTTGTAGGACACTATAATACCCCAAAATACGGCATGTGGTGAGTCAATCACCTCTCAGCATGTCTTTTCTGACAGTGATTATAGTTCTGCATTTTTTTCCTATCTCTGACAGTGATTGCAGTTCTGCATCATTTTTTCCATCTCTGACAGTGTTTTCCTAATGGGGCTACCAGCCCATTAATAAACTAATTTGGAAGTAATTAATCTTTCTCATCAGCTGACAGTTTGTCCTTCCTCACTTTTCTTACAGTCTCCTTGTGTACCCACTGCCTGCGGATGGGTAAAAAGTACTAGCTCTCCTGAAAAAACTCTTTCATTTACATAGCAAAGCCAGGTAGAGGGAGAATTTAACAGTGTTGCCTTGTGAGTTGGCATGGCAGAGTCCAGTGTTGGCAACTGGTCTTAGTTCCATGAGTCTCCGTTCAAATAAAGTAGGGAGAGCATTCTACTGAGTAACTTTATGGTTTGTCAGATACCTTTAAACTTGTCTCCAGTTTTATTGCTTCTACACCAAGTGCTATATAAAATCTTGTATGTAGCACTTAGCATCGAATTGAGGGAAAAAGTATATAAATTTTACATTCTTGAAGTAAATGTTGAAGGTCCCAAACAAGTATTTTCCCAAACAGCAGAATTTTTGACAATACATGACTTAATTATAAAAGCTATATTCTGATTTGAGGGGAGGGAATACCATTGTTTTAAACACGTGTAAATGTGATTAAACAGAAATATAATAAAAAATAACAGGGACTGTGAAGGAACTTATTTGGTTAATTTATTAGGAACCAAAACTAATTAATTCAAACAACCAATAAAAATAATAAAATTAGGTGTCATTTTTACTGTTTTATAACAGTGTTAAATTAGTAAATACAATTGAAACTTCTTTGGAAAGGGTCAACAGATTTCTTAAAAGAAATAGGTAATAAAATGGGTAATTTCTGCATATATGCATATTTACAAATGGGAGCTTATATTTAATTTTTATTTGAACTCTTTGTATTAAAATTCCAAGTCATTTTATTCTATGAGGGATACTTAGATCATAATTTGAAATTGCCTTCTTCGATGCTTTTCAATATGATTTTTTTTAATGCTGTTATTAAAAAAAAATGGATCTAACAGACATACACAAACATTCCATCCAACAACAACAGTAGAATACACATATTTCTTAAGTGCACATAGAACATTTTCTAGGATATATGTTAGACTACAAAATAAATCTTAGCAAATTTAAGAAGAATGAAATCATGCCAAGAGTATTTTTTGACTACAGTAGTATGAACCTTGAAATCAATAACAGGAGGAAAACTGGAAAATTCATAAACACAGGGAAATTAAGCAACCAATGGATCAAAGAAAAATTTTAAGAAAAATGAAAAAGTATCTTGAGACAAACAAAAATGAATCACAACATTCCAAAACTTGTGGATGCAACAAAAACAGTTATAAGAGGGAAGTTTATAGCAATAAGCATATACATGGAGAAAATAGAAAGATCACAAGCAACCTAACTTTACACCTTAAGGAACTAGAAAAAGAAGAACAAACTAAGCCCATGGTTAGTAGAAAGAAGGAAATACTGACGATTAGAGTAGAAATAAATCAGAGAACAGAAAGACAATAGAAAAGATTAACAAAACTAGGAGTTGGTTCTTTAAAAAGATAACAAAATTGGCAGACCTTTAGCTAGACTAACCAAGAAAAAAAGAGAGAGGACCCAAATCAATAAAATTATAAATGAAAGAGAAAATATTACAACCGATAACAGAAATATAAAAAATTTTCTCCGTGACACGAAATAGTAAACAGCTAATAAAATCATGTTTTTAAAGACTGTTTAATGGCTTGGAGGAATGTTTAAAATATGGAATTAAGTACAAAAAATTAGCATATAAAATTTTGTCCAGAATCTGAGCTACTTCAGTGTTCTCAGGATGCAGAAATGAAGGTTAAATACAACGTGTACTATTGCCGCAGTTAACAGTTGAATTTGTGTTGCAGTTGTTGTTTAACATGGAATGTTTTTTTTGGTTGGTTGTTTTTTTTAAGGTCTGTTGATTGCATACTGTAGAAGATTTGATGAACAGAGTGGTTCTTCTATATACTATGTCTCCTCCACAATTGGTAAATTTTTGTTTTTTCTTTTTATTACGTTGAATTATATTATCTGTAGGAAAAGGTAGAGGTCTGAAAATAAGGAATTCTAATTCTTTACCATTAACTAATAAGATAATTCTTTTTCCTTCAAAAAAGGATAATTATACTACCTATATCACAAAGTTTTCAAGGTTTAAATAGGAAGTTATGTGAAAGAAACACATTAGGTTCTATGTAGAAAATGCTTATTAAAGCAGCTGGCACCTAAGTAGTCAATAATACTACACTTTTAAAAAATACTGTATGGAGGACTGTGTGTTTATATAAATGAATTTATGGCAAAATAACATCTTACTTAGGACAGCAAAGGTAGTTGTTACTTACCTCTCTGTATTATTGAAAACAGAATATGAACAGAAAGGAAGCCAAACAATAACTTCAATACTTCTGAATATATCAAATAGATTATCTCAAAGTCCATACACCAGAAGTTCTTTATACTTCAGTAAAGGGCCTGTACGAGAGCCAGTTAGATACTATTCTAGCAAGGTTTTCAATTCCACAGTAGAATTAAATCCAGTAAATTAAAAGTATACATTAGGAGTAGAGAAGGCTGTTGCTAGAAATAGGTACTCTGACAATAAGAAAGAACAGTTAAGTGAGTGAAAAGATGAAAAAGAAAAGAAAAATCTATAAAGAAATAAGAAATCAGAGGCCATTATGTATGGTACTTTGTAAGGTTATTAACATAATAGAATCACAATAAGAGTCACAATGATACAATAAAAACACTCAATGAAGTTATATAATAGGACTGTCTGTCAATTCTGCTGTGTTAACTTTGGGCAACTCACTTTACTTCCTTGATTCTTCCTTGATTGTCTTATCTATAAAATGAAGTGATAGACTAAATTGTCTGTAAAGGCCCACCTAGCTCCAAAATTCTGAGGTCCTATGTTCATAATAAGACCCTGAGTCATTAAGAAAAGATCAAATGATGTTTGGTATACTTTTGTCAAAGAAGTTCAGGAAGTATATAATCAATATTAGGAAGATCTTTCAAAGCAGCTGTTAGTACCTATAGGTATAGATTTTAGTTATCTAAAATGTGGACCAACTCAAATCCTTAACAGTGACAAATAATTGAGACTTTATTGAATTACTACTTTACCTATGATTGATAATTAGAGTAATTATAATTGAAATACCAGTTTTCATAATTTTCAGAAGTTCTGTAAAATGTCTCTCCTAATTACTGTCTAGGAAACTGATGAAATTATGAGAAGACAGCATAGGGTAAAAATGCCTTCAAATATTTGAAAACCAGTACCTCAGTGAGGGAGTTAAAATCCACCTTTGGTAGCATGTAGAAATGACTGATACCTGGTATTCTTCTTGCAGCCTATGCTGTTGGCATGATACTTACATTTGTTGTTCTGGTGCTGATGAAAAAGGGGCAACCTGCTCTTCTCTATTTAGTACCTTGCACACTTATTACTGCCTCAATTGTTGCTTGGAGACGTAAGGAAATGAAAAAGTTTTGGAAAGGTAGCGGATATCAGGTATGTGCTCATATTTTGTTTACAGAGGTATCTTATGACATAATTCACTACTGACTTAAGCTGGGAGCTGCCTATGTATATCAGAGCTTTTGTGTGCCAAAAAGTTATCTTGGATCTCTCAGGATGTCCTAAGTTTTTTCTACTACTGCCCCCTTCCCGTCCACTTGCTGTGTCATCATTTCTCAGTCCAAGTCAATCTGATGCCAAAATCCTAGTGACTCAAGATAAAACTACTAGGAAGAAGTGGGAGGGAGGCATCAGCATTTCAACATGAGTTTTTAAAATCCACACAAAAGTGGACTTCATGAGATAACACTTTGTATTTAAGTACTGAATTTTGAGAGTGACATTAGCTATTTATAGTAACAGTCCTAAGGTTTTGCAGATAAAAAGTATACTCTCTTCAGCATTTCAGTGGGCCTAAATTTAGTAGGGCACTCATTTCAGGTTGAAATGGATCAAGATTGACCTTTCTGTAAAATTCCGGAACAGAGAAAATCTTGATACCAGAATCCATTCTATTTGAGTTCTTTCTTCCACTGAAGTTAAACCCCTCTCTTCTTTTTCTGAATGTTCTTGGTATTTCAGTAAAGTTTGTTTGCATGGAAATTAAAAGAAGGTTGGGAAATCCGAGCCTTTGAGGTCAGGGTCGTGGCATTGATTCCTTCATGTGGCAGTTAGCTTTGCTTTGCCCTATTACAACAAACTGCCCTCCTCCATCCATCCTCATGCATGCATATCAGTGGTCACGTGAACAAAATAGAGACACTTTGGGTGGATGGCTGCAATCTTGTTAGTAGATAAACAATTCAAAGTTCATACTCATCTCCTGGTCGGTCTGTAGGATCATCTTTATTTAACAAGAGGTGATTTAACACAGTAAGTTAGATTATCATAATTGGAAAAAGCACTGATCTAGAGTTTTTTAAGTATCTTATAATTTTTCTGAGATTTAGATAAAATAACAAAACTGCCTTGCCTACCTCACAGTGCTATTGCTTTAATTTATATTTATACACATAGACTTAGTTTATGATCACAAAATCTTTGAACTAGTAAGATAGCTTGTAATGTTTCCATTAAGTGGACATCCACATGGATTTTTTTTTATATAGATTAAAAAAATTAAAGTACGCCCTACTAATAGCCTTTGAACACCACGTCCACCAAAGTGCTCTTTGTCATCCTTTTTTAAAAAATAGCTTTCTATTTCTTCATTTAGCAGACGTTTATTGAGCAGTTCTATGACCCAAGTGCTATTTTAGTTGCTAGTGATAAAAGATGAACAAGTTAGAAACAGGCCTACTCTCACAGCTTCTTGAAAGTTAGAGTGTAGTGAGGGATGCAGATAGAGTCACTAACAGTAACGTGTGATAAATGTATCAGCGTAGGGTGACATGAAAGCTAGAGGTGGGACACCCAGTGCTTGTGGTTTCATGACAGAGTGAAAGGTGATCTTGGGAAGGCTTTTTAAAGAATATAAAACCTATGTTGAGACTTTAACTAAGCTATGTGTTCCATATTGAGGGAACCATGTCTTCAGAGGGAAGAGCGCATGGCACATTCTAGGGACCAAAAGGAGTTATGAGTGACCATAATGTTGAGTAGGAGTAAGGGAGCTGTGGGAAATGAAAATTGGAGGAGGAAAAGAGAGTCAGAGCCTGTAGGGTCTTGTAGCCATGTTAAAGAGTTTAGATTCTGTCCTAAGAGCACTTGAGACCATTTGATTAACTGATTATGACTTAAGGGTAAGGAAGATGAGCAACATGGGGAAATTTTGTTTAGGGTTGGCATTAAATCCTTTTTTTAAAAAAATAAATTTATTTATTTCAGTTGGTTCCAAGTATATAGTATATGGTTAGACATCTATAATGTTCATAAAAAGATCCCCCCAATTGCTCCCTCCCTCCCCTGGCCCTTCACTTAGCCATCATATTAATGCTAATTGCATTCCCTTGCCATGCTCCCCATGCCCAACTATCAACTACTAATTTGTACTTCTTTAACCCTTCGCCCCATCTTTACTTAGGTTAGAATTTAAATTTGGGACTCTTAGTGAGAACACATATGCTATCTTATAGAATTAAATTATATTTCTTGTCATTTTCATCAGCAGCATTTTATTTTTACTTATAAAATGTTCCTTCCCCTTTAATATAGCTTTTAAAGTACTTTATTATTTATTATTTGACAATGTAGAAAAATACAAGAAAATTAAATCCACCTATAATCCCACCACCTAGATAATCTCACTCTTAAGATTTAAGTAAGGTTCCTTCTTTGCCTTCATAGATAAATGGATAGGGGAGCAGTAGATGATACTCTAAGTAATTCTCTTATCTTCCACTGCATGTTTGTGTTATTTAATTTTAAATTCCTTGTAAAAATCATTGTAATGGCTGTATAATATTTTCTCACTTGTACTTATCATACATTATTCACCATTTCCATTGACCCAGTAATTTCTCTTCAGCAGTTCGTCCAGAAAATGAGTAAAAATTTTGGCAAAATTGACATGAAAAGATGTTCATTAGGGTACTTCTAGTCATTTTTGCTGTATTTAATGACTAATAGGCTAATATTATTGCTAGTTAATGAACTAAATTTCTTACATAGGCCCTAATCTTGCCTTTATTTTGTTTTTCTTTTTGTATTTTAATTACAAAGTAATGCATTTTTGTGTTTTTTAAACCAGCAATACAAAACTACCTATTGAAGGCTATCTTCTATCTTCACCCCTACCCTGAAGGGACAGCTACTCTGAACAGTTTATGTGGAGCTTCCACATCTTTTTTTTTATGCTAACTCATACTAAAAATAGTTGAATATTTAGAGATGTTTTATAGGTGGATATAACAACATTGTGTCTCTTTGGATATAGTCTACAGCTCATTTTTTCTAGGGTTTAATGTAGCACGTTCTTTCTCCATGTTTATTGAGGAGAAAGGGTTGTAGATAAGGAAGGAATTCAATCACGGGATGCATTTATGTTACCTATGAATAAAAGCTCTGCCCTGGACCATCCAAATTTCATTCTTAAAAGTTATGATCTTGAAAAAAGTTATGATTCTGCTTCATAGCAGCTACCTGTAAAGGGAACGATCTTTGCAGCTGGATACAAAGCAGGTACTAAATCACCCCAGAATGACAGATTCCAGGGCTTTCATCATGTGACATAGTAGCTAAATAAGGCTATTGATTATAGGAAAGTCCTTTAAAGGTGTCTGAAAAGATAGAACAACTTGGTTATAGACTTCTTACTTTTGTAATGTGGTATCTTAATTTTACTGGGTAAAGACATTCAAAATGTAAAATAACACATAGTAATAAAAAGCGTGGAGTCTGCTAGCAAACTGCCTGTGTATGCATTCTGATTTTGTTAATTATTAGCCATGTGATCTTAGGCAAGTACTTAGTTTCTTTGTGTCTCAGTTTCCTCCAATATAAAATAGGATAATAACCATCCTACTTAAGAGGTTTGTTGTACTATATGTAGAATGATTAGACTAGTACCTGGCACAACATTAAGCACTATAAATGTATTTTCTATGATTATTTGTAGGAATTGGAGATTTATGTTTTGGGTTATTTGTTGTTTTGGCTGTTGTTTTTCAATTCATTAACTAGATTTCCATTTTCCTGGTTTGGCTATCAAAACTTTGGGCTTTTGTTAAATCTGGTCCCTTTAACTTATTTGTAAAAGGATTTGATACCCATCACAGCTGTTTGTTAAATGCAGTCATTTTCCCATTGTGTACTAGATTTTAAAATATGAAGAATGGCTATTTCCTGAAATTTTAAGCAATTGTAGGAAGGTATAAACTGCTGCCTAGAGAGAGTCCATTTTTCCAGAAAACTAGCGTTTTTGAAAGTTATACAATGTGATGCCTTCACAAAATTATTTTTCTGTTACTATGAAAAAGAAAAATCTCTCATTGCTTTTTGTCTAACCTTTAAAGTCAAAATTAATTTAGTTTGAATGTTATCATTTGTGGTATGTATGTATATTACAGGATATATACATAGAGTATATTATAGGTTTTGGCATCAGTTCTGGCAAATTACTTCTCTTAAGACTGTCTCTTCATCCATAAAATGAAGTTGGATCCACAGGCAGGTAGGAGAATGTGTAATCCATTGTGGTGTGTTAGCCCAAGACCTGGTGAGGCAGGTGAAATCAGATAAGGCTGTGCAGGCGCTGGGAAAGTAGACCAGGGAACCTCAACAAGCCTGGTAAAACAGAGGGAGACTAGGTATGAACTCCTTTTGTGTAGGATAAGCCTGAGGGTCAACTCTGAAGACAACTGTCAGACAACATGTGTAATAATCTTAGGCTAACATGTGTAATAATCATTTCCCTCCTTCCCCTATCTCCATTCTCTTTATAGTATTGGCATTCTCAGTTTCTAGAATATCCCTTATGTAACTCCAAACTCAAAATCAACCTTCTCCAAGCAGACATCCAAGAGTTCTCTAACTGCAATTAAGTTCGTTCACCTTTCCCCATATTTTTTTTTAGACTTTGTACTTTAAATACTTATTAACATCTGCCTTGTGTAGATATTTATGTGCCTCTCTAAGTTCTTAGCTCCAAAGTGCCGATAACAGTGTTTTATATACTGGAAATTCTCAGTGTTACTGAAATTCTTCCTGCAAAGTAGCTGTAATGTTCAATCCTTAATCCACTAACCTTTAGTCAGTTTTGTGGGTGTATTTATAAGCTTCCTGATTGTTTTTTAGCAGCCCTCATAAAATTACCAAAATTGTCATAAGGTATTATAAAAGTGAGGCACTTTAAAAACATTAAACTAGACCTCTATGTCTACAATCTTTATATAGAATCATTTTTTTGCAGATGCTAAAAGTTTTTGCTGCTGTTTTGAAATAACCCGATATAAAACAAGTAATATAAAATAAAGTCAGAATCTAAGGTGATGGCATGTTTGTTTATGCTGTTAATCATTTGGTTCATTCTAATGCCTAATATTAGAGTGGAGTGCATGAATAGTGGTGGTAAAAAGCAGGGTTTTCCACTGGAGACTTCTAAATGTAATGGGAAACCCTGAAAGCCTTTTTATGTTATTTTCAAAGGGCAAATTATACCTCCCTTGTTGTTGAAACTTAGAGAGACTTCATGAATACTTAAATATTTTACCTGGAGTGTTTCTGCCCTTTCCATGAATTTCTCTGATCAAAAGAAGTAATGTTTCTATAGGATTTCACTAAAATATTACTAATTTTGAAATCTTAATTGTATATATTTTTTCTGTGGCTCAAAGCTACTTAACACTTTTTTTCTAGAATGCTTCAAGAATACAGTATTTGACTCCATTTATTTGATTTTACTAAAAGTCTCAGTTCTAATTAGTGTAGAGTAAATAAAGGTGTATTTCCTCTAGAGAGAAAAATCAGGCAGTAGTGTAATTACTTGGCATGTAGAACAATTAAAAGAAATAATCATCTCAGAGGATTTTTGTTTGTTTGTTCTTAATCCTAAATCAGTACAGTTAGATTTATGCAGCTACCTCCAATGGGCAGTGTTACTTTGGGTGGGACATAAGTTTTCAGTTCGTTGATATCCAGTATACAATGGGTTTGTCTCTGTTAAATGTCACTAGTGCATCCAATTATTTTTAGAAGTCACAAGCTGTGACTAACTAGTCAGAGTAGAGATACTTAGAACAACTCTACTTTAGTATCAACAACTCTCCAGTAACCCTGCTTTAATGAGTGTTTTTATTAAACTGTTTTTGGAAATTGGTTTAATTATAAATAAGCAGAGCTATCAGTAAATGATATGTGTCTGTATTATTTTCATTGAAAAGTCGGTAAAGAAAGGTAAATACAGAGTAGAGACGTTTACATCTCAGTAAGTTGATTTTTTAAAGTGTTTTTTAAAACTAATATAGTTCTATACTTAGAGATTAGATTACAGTGCCAATGAGGTGCCTGAACATTAGGAAAGAAGAGGCATATTATAACAAAGTATATAGGCTATTATTTCTTTAGGTTACAAGTGCCAGGGTAAACAAACAGGTCTTGAGGAAGAAAGAGCGTTTCCCCACCATCCATTAGATGAGGTTGCTTCCATCCCCTCTCACCACAGCTCCAGCTGCTTACACCCAGAGCTTCTAGATTGCTAGAAGAAAGGGAGGCTAAATATATCTTACATGCTTCCCTTTCACTCCTTCATGTAAATTGTGACTAAAATGAGCTCTTCAACAACTTCACCTTATGTTTTATGTAGTAAAATGCTTAATAAATATGTTACCTGCCTTGATTTGACTTCTTCTGTCCCCCCAGAAGTGGCTACACACATGTAACTACCTTTATAATAGGAGATATCTTTGGCAAACAGGGGACCTCAAAAAAACTGACTGACTGGTGATTTGTGATGACTCAGAGTATCAACAAGTTTGAGTTATATAAGCTGTCTCTATACTTGAGACTGTTGTCAGCTGAAAGGCTCAGCTCATGTTGTATTCTTTTTGTCTGGCAAGTCCTGAGACCCTATTTGGAAGTGCTTTATATCTCTGCTTCCTCTTCCAAAAAAACAATAAAGCTTATAGAATCAGTTTACAAAAATAGGAACATTTATCTTGCTGGTCTTTTCTTCTGATTCTTGATAAAGGAGAAAAAAAGTGCATCACAATATTGAAATTTAATCACTAATCTAAAAATCTTTGACAATATTCACGAAGACTTCAAGTATATTTTTCTATTTTTAAGGAATTTATCTGAAAACAGGGTAAAAACACTGAAAATATTTTAAGCACTTCTTCCTTCATTCCCAAATATGGAAAGATTTTTATGGGAATATGGGAAGAGCTAAAGTGATCGTTTGAGAAAAATTTAACTGGTAATTAATTCCTCTAAAATAGTCTATAGCAAATGTATTCTTGATTTTGTTTTTAGATATTGTTTGACCTTAAGTACCTTCAAGTTATTTGTTTTTAGTAGAAATTTTTGTCATACAATATTTCCAAAATTTCATATCATTTTTAAGTTGTCTTAAAAGTCAGTTCAAGGTGTCAATCAGGATACACTGTTCCCGAACCAGCAAGTATTCTTACAGTGAGTCATGGGGCCATTTTTAGTTTTTTCACTTCTAGGAGTCGACGCTGACTGGTATAGTGTCCTGGAATAAGCATCAAGAATATCATCCTTTTATAGTAGGGTTCCCATTGCCATGAAGGGCAGTATTCATTTAGGGTAAGGGAAATAGTGAAGATCTGGAGAAAGCAATTATCAAATGGGCCCTGAGTCCAATGATTGGGCTTGCTGAAAGGTTCATTGTCATTTCAACCATGTCCTTTAGGAGCGTGGATGTTGAACTTGTACATTACTCCAAAAGGGAGTGCTCATCAGAGTGGTCCATTGAGCACTCTGTCTCATTTTTAAAAATTGGGAATCTGTTTGCCAAATTAGTGACAAGTTGAAAATTTGCATTTCCTAACATCTTTATTTATACCTAGATGATGGACCAGCCGGACTATGCAACAAACGAAGAAAACCCTGTGACTCCGGATGAACAGATTGTCCAACAGTAATATTACATGGACCTGCCATAATGTGTCAATTGATTATCTACAAATAGAGTTTGACTTTTAAACTGACTTTCGAATTGACAATCTGAAAGAATCTTCAATGATAGCTTGTAAATGTGTATTTCTAAGTGCTGGTACTGACAATTACATCATAAATAATTAAAATACATTTGCTTTTAACTATGTTAAAGTTGTGCCTTCACAGTAAATAAAAGGATATGGCCTGTGTAATTTTCAGAATGTATTATATACAGTATATTTTTCTAAAAAAAGGTCTTAACCCACCCCTGCACTTTTCTTACTGAAATCTGTTCCTTTTCAACTCTAATGATAGAAATAAGTATTTCTGTCAAAGTGAGTTCCTGAACAGATTTTATTGTAAAGGTTTATGCAGATTTTATGATCTATAGAAATAACTATTTAAGACCATGCAAAAAGGCAGTTCAACAATGAAATTTTGGTCTTTTATCACTGCAAAAGTTAGAAAAATATAACTTGGGAATATACATAAATAAATATTTTTATAGTATAAGTTAAAAAAGATTCCAGTCGTTTTTTAAACTTGAGAACCTAAATTGTTTCAAATTGCATATGTATTATATTAGATTATTTTTCCAGGTTAGAGAAACATAATATATAGAACTAGTCATTAAGAGGACACAAAAACTGAAGTTCACAGTTTTCAGTGGTCTGCTGTTTCCTTGAAGATGTAGCTTATATTTCTACATTAACATTCAATTTAACTACAGTATTTCTGATCTCTGAAGTTTGGTTCTGTTGATGTTAAGGCTTGATATTTTGTATAAATTATTTTTTTATCAAGTTGTATATTGATACATATGGCTCCTTGTTTGAGTGTAACATCTCTGACAATCCTTCCTCCACTTCTTTTCCTGATTCCCACTCCTTTCCCCAAAGGTAACCTCTTAACTTTTTAATATTTTGGCGGAGGATGGTTTACTAATATAGAGAGTGTGCTTCAGAGGAAAGAATTGGAGACAAAAGACAGAAGACTGGGTGTTAGTCTCAATTTAATTATATTACAAGAGTTTGTGTAAACTGTCTTAGTTCAAGACACTTGTGTCTCAGTTTTCTAATCTATAGAATGAGTAAGTTAGACCAATTAATCACTCTGGTACCTCCCAGCTTGAAAATATCTTTCTCATTCTTTGCTAAATCTCAGATGTGGCCTTGAACATTCTACTGGGAATCAGACGTCAAATTGTCTTTCCCTTTTCTTATTTTCTCTTGAGAAATTTACAAATGACAAGTGATTGCAGAGGCAGCAGAATTTTGCATTTCTCTGTAAATAATATACAAGATATGTGAATAAATCTATGATCTTTCATTCTAAGGCCAGGTCTATTGATTAAAGGATAAAGCTAATGTCTTTTAAAATGATTCAGAGCTTCGATGTTTAGACTAAATTTAGCATTTGAGAGAATTAGATATTTTTGTTTAACCTGCTGAGTAAATTGTAGATAGGCTCTCTTGACAGCCCTCTTTCCACTTAATACACTTATGAGTTCTTTGATAAATGATAAGTATCTGACAAGTAAGAGTTAATCTTAATTTTGCCTCCATAATATCATTTGAATTTTTTCCAAAGAATCTAATTTATTTGGCAGACTCTGATAGGAGAGATTAAGTGCCATTTTAAAGCTTCAACTATATTTTCCTTTATAATATCAATAAAATGTTTGCCAGAATACAGCTTTTTTAGTAAAATTATCTGCACTCTTATCCCAGCTTTTTGATTTTCGAAAGCCTCAACCACATTTTATGAAGAACATTGAAGAAAATGTTACATGTAGAATTCGAAATTTTGGTTCATTGATACAAATTCTACTTTATCCAACCATTATTTAACAAGGAAGTTAAACTTTGTTCTAGTGTGCTATTAAAATCTTATTAATTAGAAATAAGAAACAAAAAGTGAAATTCCTTAAGTTTCTCCATCCTCAGTGTCAACTTTACATTGTACTTAAACAATCCTTCAATCAACCCAGCTGAAAATATTTAGAGAAATTATAAAGTACAGAAATATTTTATTTTGGGAATCAAAATGAACAAAGGGTAGGGGAGATGAAAATTTGGTTTTTAAAGACAGTATCATGTCTTCTTCTCTTGCTCTCCTACAACCCATAAGTTTAAGGGGAAGAGAAGTTGTTTTTTCCTAAACATGTCAATAAGGTATTGTATTATTACTTATTGAAAAAAATTATTCTTAGAAATTCTCCATAAACATTTCTGTAGCTTATCAAATAAATAACCAAATATCTCAAATTGTAATATAGGTGATTTTTACTTCAGTTTAGTTCAGCAAAGATAAATATGAGGTTTGTTAGGAAAGACCTTGCTATTCTGATACATTATCCTTTCTTCTGGCTTGTATTCTTTTGATTAGCAGTACCTTACTAGTAGAACCTGACATTTCTCTTTTGAAAGAAGAAACATTTAATCCATCTGCATTCATAGATTTTAGTTTAAAGTCCATAGAGATTTTGCTGAAATGGTGCATTTATAGTAAATACAAATGAGATTTCTATTTTTTTTTTTTTTAAATTATCAGCCTGATTTCAACCAATGAGACATCAAAAACAGGAATTACATTTCAGACTAGTGGAATGTACTAGTTTGAAAGGCTTTATATTTTTCCATTAGCAAAGAAAAGAGTTCAGTTTAAAATCATGCCAAATAACTAATTCTACAGTTTAAAAATTTATTTTCAGTGATCTATTTATCGCAGAAAATAATTCTAAACAGGTTGGGGAAGGTAACGTAAATAAAATAAAAATACTGAATATTGCTTCCTGGAATATTTTAATTCTCTGTAAATTAAAGAGATCTAAATCAAATTACTCTGTTTTGGAATTTGAAAGAAATTGTATAGTATGCATGATCTGGATTACTGAATTTTCAGTGTAAACAAAATGATCGACAGTAATATACAGGCCATGTTCTAGTGAAGATCATGTGTGTGAACTTTCTCGTTTAATGTTTCTATACTTAAGGACATCCTTTGTATCTAAGAAATTGCTCATTGGGGGGAAATTATTTCTTATAAACTAAAGTTTTATAATAGTCCCATATTGCCAATTACGAGAAAAAATATATAGAATATTTAATGCCATGTGTTCCTTTGATTAGGCATGAAAAGTATTGTAAACAACTAATATTCCTTTGGAATATTGATTGTTTCAAAAAAGTAGCCGAAGTTTATCTGGTTAGCCTGCAGAATTTCATAGTAAAACCAATCAATGTAAATTTGGTAGTTTTTGTCTATTTTATATCTTATTGTATTTTGTTTAATGAGAACCTTTTTAAAAATACATGAGATTGAATTTTTACTTTTTAGATGATTGGTTTGAGTGTGGAATTCTTTTTTTGAACACTTTGATATGTAAGTTATATAAATTAATACTTTATAATACTATTAGGCTTTTTTTATGGAACATGATTTAAAATTAAAAATTTTTTCAAGTGTTAGCAGTGCTTTAAAACTCTTCATTATGTGCCAATACTGACAAGAAAAACAATTTTTAATGTATTGAATTCATTATGATATTCAATAAATTCTATTTTAAAATGAAATTTGAATGTTTTATTTTGACTAGTAAAAATAATTGAAAATGGACTAAAAGTGTACTACTAGATCATATTCACATACAGTATAAATGGTAATAATCACTTATGAAATTGTGTAGTTGTATAAGTCTGACAAATTATCCACAAAACCTAGATTTCATGTGGGTCATTTATTGGAAATTTATATTGATACATAATAGCCCTTAATAAATATTTATTGAATTAATGTATGTACAGACTTTTTTTCTGAAAAAGTATTGTAGCTCTCGTGATGAACTACAAGAGCTTTTTGAGCTTTGCTGATGTTGTCTCCACAAATACTAAGATCCTCTGCCATCATACTTCTTTTTAACTCAGATGTGGTTGGCCCAGTTTTGTGTCTGAAGCGTGTTTTGTCTTGACCACATGTTGGGGAAGTCCTGTTCCCTCCCTGCCCTGCTGCAGAGGAACATTGTTTCATGCCACAGGCCCATGTCTGGAAAGATGTGTAACAGACTGAAAAGAGTGGCTGTCTTTAGGAAGAGAAGTGGGGTTAGATGGCTGAGGGACAGGGGTAAGAGGGTGATTTATTTTTCACTATATACGTGTACTTTTTGCATTTTCTATCATACACTTCTATTAAGATTCAAAATACAAATTATAAAATTTATTATTTTTCTCTTAATAGATATTCATAATAATAGATGGTTAAATAGTAAATTATTTGTATCATTTTTTCTTCCAAACTCCTGGAGTTATGTGATTGGGGAAAGTGTGGAGAGTCTCAAAATTCTGTATGCAAACATTCACTCAAATACCATTTTCAGTGTGTTACCCATACATACCGTCAATTGTTACTGGTATCCTCTAGGCTAGCTACTCCCTATTTTACTCTCTCCAGAGAATAAAACTCCAGTTTTCTGCCAGCGTCTGAGAGGGACATTTACTCAGCTACATGAAATAGGGTAGGAGATCTGTGGCTTTTTGTGAATGAAAAGATTAGAAAAAACCACATTATAATCCCAAATGAAAATTGTTTTAGGCAATGGTTATTAGCATATGAAACCATTAGATGAAAGGAAGGCCTTAAGCCGTCAGCAGCTGAAATCATTGATAAATATTAGCATTACCAGAAGTGAGACAACCAGACATTGTAGGCCTTTCAATATGGTGCAGTATGAAGCACAACGCTCCATGAAGGGTTTTTGCTAAAAAAGATAACCTAGAATCTAATCAAATTTAGAGCGGGAACTAATAACTAAGGAAAATCTAGAGGATGGAGGAACAAGTTAAATGACACTCAAGAAAGCAAACTTAAAAATATAGAGTATGCAACATTTAAAGGACAACTGAATTGATTCTTGCAGTGAATCAATAGCATTGAGGAGAAAACTGAGGAAGGAGGTGCTGCTCTAAATTAAGAGAAATGTTTGTGACTTGACACCCAAATCATTTGTGTGGATGTTGTTTGTATCCCAATTCAACAAACAATATTTGAGAGACACATGTTGAAAAATTTGGTTATGAACTAGATATAAGGCAATACCAAATAATTATTGATCATTTTTTAGATGTGAGAATGGCATCATTATGTCCATTCTTTTAACATGTACAGTCATGTGCCGCTTAGTCATGTGTCATGTGCTAGGGATATATTCTGAGAAATGTGTTTTTAGGTGATTTCATGGATGGGCAAACATCACAGAGTGTACTTAACACAAACCTAGAATGTACAGCCTACCTCACACCTAGGCAATAGGGTATAGTTCATTGCTCCTAGGCTACAAGCATATACAGCCTCTTACTGTACAAAACAACACTAGATTAAATCAAATACAAGAGAAAATGATGCAAAGGAGATTCAGTAAAAGATGTTTGTGGCTGCTGCCAGTAAATTGCTGTTTTACAGCAAACTTTTTTTTTTTAATAAGTAGAGTACACTCCAAAATAACATTGAAAAGTATAATAAATATAAAAACCAGCAGCATGGAAGTTTATTATTATTATTATCAAGTATTATGCAGTGTACATAACTGTATGTGCTATACTTTTACATGATTGACAGCACAGTAGGTTTATTTATGCCAGCATCGTTACAAATGTGAGTAATGCATTGTGCTACAACCCTTATGATGGCTACATCATTAGGCAATGAGAATTTTTCAGCACAGTAGGTTTATTTATGCCAGCATCGTTACAAATGTGAGTAATGCATTGTGCTACAACCCTTATGATGGCTACATCATTAGGCAATGAGAATTTTTCAGCTTCATTTTAAGAATGTTGAATATAGAAGAGCAAAATGATGTGATATCTAGGATTTACTTTAAAATAAATCAGCTTCATTAAGAAAATAAGAAAAAATAAAGAACAAATAAAGTGCAGGAAAATCTTGACGACCATTTAATCTAGGTGATGAGTGTTTGTTTCTATTTTGTATATGTATGAAATATTTCATTAGTTTTGAAAATTTACTTCACAGTGTTTCATGAGGGCACAAAATTACATGTGTTCAATTCATCAGCTTTTATTTGCATCTTTTTATGTTTTTACTCTTCAGCTATACATTTGGAATCATTCATTATTAAACACATATTGTATTTAAATATTTAAAACACAGAGTCAATTAATCCAGTTAATAGCTGGTTGCTTGGTTATTTTATGTTTACATGTTTTAGAGTGTTATGTATACTGTAATTGGCTTTTCTAATTTTGAAGTATATTAGGTTAAGATTAGCTACCTGAATGGTATCCCTTTGAGATCTTCAGAAAACAAGATGAAAATCTCTTACAAATAGTGAAGCAAGTGTACACATACTCATACAGATAAACACATATATATTTAAAGAAACTTCATTTTAATACTATTTAACTTGTACTTTATGACCTTCTTTAGATAACCTTAAATTTTAAAATCTCAGTAAATTGTTATTAAGTTAGGAAATATATGTTATTTGTATATATATTAGGAATAATTATATCTGGTATCAGAAAATCAGATATTTTTAAAGATTCCTTGTTTTCAATTTTTTACCTATGTAAAGAAAATATTTTTTAGCAATCCAGAATAAATATCAAAGCAAACAACTTAAGTGTTATACTAGATAATCAAGTTTAAATAGACTGTTTTTCATATATATTTGACTACTTATCTTTGCTCAAAAACATTGATGTGTCAGTGCAAACGAATAACAATTCACAGCTAGAATCACCAATTAATCTCATGCTCCTTAAATTCAGAATCACTTATGTGTACAACCTGATTGTTCATCCTTCAATTTTATGTGATTAAGTCTCTGCCTCAGACTGAAATTTGGAAGCTGGTATTTTTACCTAAGCTTCATTAGTTGTTCCTGTTGTTTTCACTTTCTCAGGAAGTAGTTGAATCAAATGATTTAGGAATAGCTACACAATCAAAATTAGCTTTAGGAAATTACCGTTGTTTACCACAGCTTGATGTATATAGTCTTAGACCACTCTAAACTCTGCCCAACCAAAGAAATTCATTCATTATACACTCACATATGCTTCAGAGAAGTTCGTGTAGTCCCAGCAATAACATTCTTTATCAACACAGTCTTTGTTAAATACAAAGGGGAATTTCTCTCTATGGTTACTGATCATTTGTTCTAGCTTTGCCTAAATCTAGTCACTTGGGGCAGAGCTTGAAAATTTGAGGAAGAGATTTTTTTTTCCTTTAAAAATACACTAACGCCAAAGAAAAAGACTAAAAAATGTTTACTACTTGTATGTTGTGTAATTTACACACAAGAAAATCGAAGAAGATTTATTTTCACCCTCTTGATTATTTAAGAACTATTTCTTGAATACCTATGATATGTCAGGCACTGTAGTAAGCTACTGAGGTTAGAGATTAACATTTGAAACATTTCAAATATTTTTGGTTGCCATTTTATAAGCTTTTTTCTTGCAAACCAGGTTAATTCTTTTGAAAGAATGCCTAAGAAAGAAAATCCATTAATCCTCTATCCAAAGTACAGCAAAATTTGTTGGAACTGGTTTAATCTCTCTCTGCTTATGTAAACAAAGAATTTGCCAAACATTTGTGAGTGTCTAATTTTAAGTGACAGGGAAAATTATAGAAAATAGACATTTCATATATTCGCTCTTTTAAATTATTTCTATGCTTTAATTGATTTTAATTGTTTTAATGTCCCCAGCATTCTGAGTTGTTCCTCTTTAATTTTGAGACAGTGTCCTTTCTCAGTTGCCCAGGGACGCACACGGGTGGCACATCCCATTCAGGGAGAAGTCAGAGCATGATTAAGGTGGAAATAGTCATATCAGCCAACTATTTGTACTTAATGAACATTGTAAATTAAGATTCTTGATTAGCTGACTGAATAGTCTGAGGAAAAGATTTTGTGAAAGACTGAATCATATAAAATCTGTTCTTTATTAATAGTGGCAGATTTCTCAGTTGTGTTTTACTGTCACAAAAGGTAATTTAGCTTTAGGATTAACGGCATCAACTCTGAATTAGACTGTCTTGATTGAAACCCTGGTCCTGCCCTATGCCTCAGTTTTCTCCTCTGTACAACTGGGATAATAATTATAGTATTTACCTCATAGAATGGAGAAGATTTAATAAGTTAATGTATGTTAAGTGAGTCGAACAATATGTGGCAAATAGGAACTATCAAATAAATACTAGCTATTCATTGTAAGGAAGTAATAATTGATGCTTCCAAATTGTTTCACTATTGTTTACATATGTAAATATAACTATCTGTGTGGATTTCAAGGTTTGTAAGGCATGTTTTAAATAATTGTGGGAAGTCATAAAACCTGACTTGTGTCAGAGATAGTAATCATAAATTGTACTACTTGTTAGTCACTTCAGATGTACTAAAACTTATAGCATACTAAAAATATTTTTTCTAGGTAAAAATTAAACCTTTTTATTATTAAACACCCTAAAAACTCAGAGAATTTACTAATGTTTAAAATGGTTGCTTTAAAATTTCCATGTCCCTACTACAGCTGTTTACAAGTTTAAATCAACAATATGTGCTTCTGAAAGTTTCTAATTGTAAATAGAACAGCAAGTATTGTTTATATTGGTTGACAGATTTTAAATTACAAAAGCAAAGAAGAAATTGTGGAGCTAATCACTGACATTTTTTAGATTGACCGAGGTTTTTTATTTTATTTTATCCATTTCTCCTCCCTACTGTGTGGGAGTTACAGAATCTATCTCTATTCTCATGGTTCTTAATCTTAATTTTTTAATGTTATGAAACTTAAAGTCTAAAACACTGTAAGAGAAGAAAGAAAAGAAAGAAACAATAAAATACTATGACTATTTCTACCTTCTTCTAAAACAATGAAAAGTCCTTGGAATGATGGTCCTCAAACATTTTTGTTTGCATAACACCTAAAATAATTTTGTAAAACTACTTTGGATGAATGTATATTAAGTAGACTTATTTCAGTGATCATTTTTCAATATACATATTCTTCAAATCATTATATTGTATACCTGAAACTAATATAATGCTATACGTTAATTATAATCTCAATTAAAAAATCAACCTAATATCCAAAGAAAATCAAAACAATAATTCATAAAGATTTATGCACCCTGATATTCATAGTAGCACAATTTACAATAGCCAGGATATATATAGAAGCAACCTAAAATGCACATTGACAGATGATTGGATAATGAAGTTATAGTTTATATATACGATGGAATATTACTCGGCCATTAAAAAAAAAATGAAATCCTACCACTTGCAATGACATGGATGGACCTAAAGGTAATTGTGCTGAGTGAAATAAGTCAGACAGAGAAAGATAAATACCATATGATTTCATTTATATGCGGAATCTAAGGAACAGAAAGAACAAACTAATCAAAAACAGTCTCACAAATATAGAGGATGATTTGGTGACAGAGGGGAGGAATGGTTGGGGAGCTGGGAGAATGGGGTAAAAGGTTAAAGAAGTACAAATTAGTAGTCGATGGTCATGGGGATGGGGAGCACGGCATAGGGAATGCAGTTAGCATTAATGTATTGGCTAGGTGGAAAACAGAGGAAAGAAGGAGCAATTAGGGGGATCATTTTATAAACTATATAAATGTCTAACCAATGTACTGTATACTTGAAACTAATAAAAATTTTTTTAAAAATGCACAAAGAACATGAAGGACTATGGACGAAGGTAAAGGAGTATATAGCTCAAAGGAATTAGGAATTTATACCAAATTTCAAAAATAAAGAATACATTGAAGATTACCCAATTTTTCCCACTGGAAGATCAGATGAATAAACATGATTTTAATATGGGATTTAAAAAAAAGTCAACCTAAAACAACTATTATATTTTTGTCATCACATTTTAAAATATTTACAATAAATGTAATCACCATAACATTCCAAATTTAGAAATTTTAAAATATGAATTTTATCGCTTGGAATTTAAATATAATGATTTCATACCAATTTTTATTCATTTAAGAATGTTAGCAAACTCTTTTTCAAAAATATGAAATTTTACATCATTTTTTTGTCCTTCGCTTGTGTTTTCAGTTTACTTTTCTTGTTTTTTGTTTGTTTGTTTGTTTTTAGAGTAGTTTCGCTTTTACGGAAAAATTGAGTGAAAAGTGTAGGAAGTTCCACATAGCCCTTCACATCCCTCCCACCCAGTTTCCCTTATTATTAACATCTTGCATTAGTGTGGTACATTTGTCACAATCGAGCCAATACTGATACATAATTATTAATTAAAGTCCCTAATTTACATTAGGATTCACTCTTTGTGTTGTACACTCTATGAGTATTGACAAATGTATAATGACGTGTGTCCACGTTACAGTATCATGTACAATAGTTTTTATTGCCTTAAAAATAACCTGTACTCCACTTGTTCATCATTCGCCCCCTCCCAAACCTCTTGCAACCACTAATCTTTTTAATGTTATTAGAGTTTTGCCTTTTCCAAAACATCATACGGTTGAAATCATACAGTACGTATGTAGCCTTTCAGATTGGCTTCTTTGACTTAGCAATATTCATTTAATGCTCTTCCACGTCTTTTCATGGTATGATAGTTCATTTCTTTTCATCACAGTGAAATATTCCATTGTGTGGATGTACCACAGTTTATCTATCCACATATTGAAGGACATTTTGGTTGCTTTGAATATTTGGCAGTCATGCATAACTCTGCACATCTATGTGCAGGTTTTTAAAATGAAATATGTTTTCAACTCATTTGAGTAAATACCAAGGAACACATTGCTGGATCATATTGGAAGAGCATGTTTAGCTTTGTGAGAAAATGTCATACTATCTTTTAAAGTGTCAGTACCATTTTGCATTCCTCTTGCTCCACATTCTTGCCAGCAATTAGTGTTATAGGTGCTTTGAATTTTGCCAGCTGATAGGTCCATAGTGGTAACTTATTGTTCTAATATACAATTTCCTGGTGACATACGATGTATCATCTCTTTTCATATGCTTACTTGACATCTGTATATTTTCTTTGGTGAGGAGTTTTTTCAGATCTTTTGACTTCTCTTCAGATTTTTCAATCTTAAAATTTTAAAATTGAGGTTGTTTGTTTTCGTATTGTCGAGTTTTAGGATTTTTTGTATATTTTGGATATCAGGCCTTTATCAGAGATGTGTTTTGCAAATATTTTCTCCCAGTTTGTGGCTCATCTTTACATTCTTTTAACAGTATCTTTCACAGAGGAACTTATTATTTTTTTCTTTCATAGACCATGCTTTTGAGTTGTATGTAAAAAGTCATAGCCAAACTCAAGGTCACCTAGATTTACTTCAGTGTTTTCTTCTAGAAGTTTTATATCTTACATTAGGTTTATGATCCATTTAGAGTTTACTTTGTGAATGGTTTATGATCTATATCTAGATTCATTTTTTTCTCCATATAGATGTCCTGTTGTTCCGGCACCATTCGTACCTTTTATCTATTGAAACACCTTTGCTCCTTTGTCAAATATTACTTGACCGTATTTGTATGGGTCTATTTCTAGGCTCTCCATTCTGTTCCATTGACCAGTTTGCTTATTTTTCATCAAAACCACATTGTCTTTGTTTGTCATGTTCATTTGTTGCTTTCAGTTTTATATCCTACATGAGTTAAATCATATGGTTCTCAACTTTTTCTGTCTGACTTATTTTGCTTAGCATGATAATCTCAAGATTATCATGAGATTGGCAAATGGCAGTATTTCATTTTTCCTTATCGCTGAGTAATATTCCATTGTATATATGTACCACAATGTCTTTATCCAATTACTATTTAGGTAATGGAAGGAAATTTAACTTTGGGTGGTGAACATGCAATGCAATACACATATGACATATTGTTGAACTGTACACTTGAATCCTATATGATTTTATTAACCAATGTCACCCCAATAAGGTTTTATTTTTCTTAAATGCCTACAGCACCTGGTATTTCAAGGTGGTCTCCCATCCAAGTACCAACCAGGTCCGACCCTGCTTAGCTTCTGAGATGAGATGAGATCGGGCATGTTCAGAATGGCATGGCTGTAGATTCAATAAATTTAATAAAACTAAAAAAAATTAGTCTAATATTTAAAAAACACAATGTCTTTATTACTGTAGCTTTGTAGTAAGTCTTAAAGTGGGTAGTATCAAGTCAGTCCCTGACTTTGTTCTTCAATATTGTGTTGACTATTCAGGGTCTTTTGCCACTCCATATAAACTTTAGAATCAGTTTGTTGCTATCCACAAAATAAACTGCTAGGATTTTGATTCGGATAGTATTGAATCTATAGATCTAGTTGGGAAGAACTAACATGTTGACAATGTTGAGTTTTCCTATCCACATACTTGGAGTATCTCCCCCATTTGCTTATAGCTTTTTTGATTTTTTTAATCAGAGTTTTATTATTTTCCTCATTTGAATTGTGTATTAATTTTGTTAGATTTTTGTTTTTTTTGGTGCTAATATAAATGGTATTGGGTTTTAATTTTAAAAATTCAATTATTCATTTCTTATTTATTAAGTTAAAAATTTTTTTCTTGAAAGCTTTTATTGACCATACTATTATAATTCTCTACAACAAAACTAGGCATGTATCAGTAGAGTGAAACATCAAGATGGAATAGAGGTTCTATGAGTCAGGATTTTCCAGAGAAGATAGTACCGAGATACATATAATATATACAGCTTGGTTTATGCAATTTATATTCCGAGAAAACCCACTATCTGCTGTCTGCAAGCTGGAGTCCCAGAGATGCTGGTGGTGTAGTTCTGAGAACATGAGGGCTGATGGTGTAATTCCTAGTCAAGGGCAAGAGAAGATTGATTACTAGCTCAGCAGTCTGGCAGAGAATAAATTCCTGCTTTCTCCACCTTTTAGTTCTATTGAGGCTCTCACAGATGGGAGGATGCTCCATCCACACTAGGGCAATATGCTTTACTTAGTTCACCATTTCAAATGCAATCTTGTCCAGAAAAATCCTCACAGCCACCTCCAGAAATGATGTTTAATCTGGACACTCCATGTCCCAGTCAAGTTGACACATAAAATTAACCATCACAAGAACAATCAGAGTTAGTGTTCTGAGGCAGCAGTCCTCAAACTGGAGTATATATGCCTATGGTGATATACAAAGACTTTTTAAGGGATAGAGATAGTAATAAGGAAATTGATGTTTAAGGAATTGATTTTATAAGGGCAATTTTATTTTGTATTTCTCTCACTTCTACTTTCTTATGAGACATCTTATAGTTGTCTCTACATACCACATGTGGTAAAGAATTGGAGACTTATAGACTAAGGCCAGTGTAGTTGATCAGGTTCAGAATAAAACATTTCAGGAAAGAGGCAAAGGTCTTGCAAGGGAGTGACCTAGAGCACACCAAGTGATTCATAGTAGATGTTCAACAAATATAATGAGAGTAAATAAATCGCTGATTGATTAACAATCAGCTCCATGTTCTGCTCCACTTCCTGCAAACCTCTACTATGTAGGAATAGCACCTTCTCTTAATCTGTGATGAAACTCTGCATGCCAAAATCAGAGGACTTCAGATTTTGGCCTATCGGAGGTTTATTTTATTATTTTCAACAAATATTATTGAATGACTCCTACATATGTATTATCAAGGTAGGATACACTAGCAAGAGGTGAGGGGATTGGCAAATAAGTTAGTAATTAGCGTATACTGAGATAATGCTAAACAGGGAATAAACAGTATGCCAAGGGAACATACAGGAGGAGCACCTAACTCAGACTCGGTGTCCTGAGGGGAGAGAGTAAAAATCTTTTTATTTTTTTGAGGAAGAAATTTTATTTTAGTTAATGTTTTATAAAAATTTATTTTTTTGTTTTTGAAATTTTTACTCAAGTTGGTATAAAACATTATATTAGTTTCAGGTATACAACATAGTGAGTCACGTTTATATACCTTACAAAGTGACCACCTCATATAGTACTCATCTGTCACTGTGCAAATTTTTCACAGTATTATTGACTATATTCTCCTTCACCTTTTTTACCCCTGCCCACCACCCCCTTCCATCTAACAACTGTCAGTTTGATCTGGGTTTTTTTGTTTATTTTTTTTTTCAGATTCCACATATAAGTGAAATCATATGGTATTTGTCTTTCTCTGTCTGACTTATTTCACTTAGCATAATACCCTCCAGGTCCATCCATGTTGTGACAAATGGCAGGATTTCACTTTTTATTACTCGGTAATATTCGATTTCATATATATATATATAATCTTCTTTATTCATTCATCTATTGATGGACACTTCGGTTGCTTCTATAACTTGGCTATTATAAATAATGCTGCAATAAAAAAAAATTCTTGAATAAGGAGCCTTACAAGTTTAGTCATGATAACATACATTTGACGGGGATAGAAAGGGGGCTAGGAGAAGTGAATAGAGATAAGCCTGGAAAAATAAAACGGGGTCAGATACTAAGCTATTTGAACTTGTCATAAGAAGAAGAGCCACGGAAGGGTTTTAAGTACAGAAGAGACTTAAGTGGCTGTTTGGGTTTATTGCTTGAGATCTAGTCTGGTCTCAGTTAAAAAGGTTGATATGACAAGGTTATGCCTCTCCGCCTTTGAATGTTCTCTTTATCTGGCACGCCCTTCTCCTATACATACACCCTTCTCCTATACCTATCCTCCCAATTCCTCCCTCTAGATTCAGTTCACATTCTATCACCTCCAAGCTTTCCCAACATCCCCAGTAAATATAAATGTCAGCTATCAGAGGGTCCGAGGGAGGAACTCTTGAAGGGAAGGAACTGTTGTTGGGGAGTAGGAGTGTGATGCGTCAAAGCAACGTTTTGTGAACTATCCCTAATAGTTAAACCTGGGCTGGTGTGATAGCAAAGGAAACGGAAAGACAGAGAGGCATGTATTACACCCAGAAACAACCCACAGTCTTCGGTTAAGGTGTACAGGTGTCTGTGGGCGATACCTGGAGGAAAAGGATAGTGCCCATAGTTTGAGACGAGAGAATTGTTGCTAGGGGAAACAGGATAAGCTAAAGAACACACTTTGGAGTAAGATGATTTTGCATTTTGGACGAGAAGAGTACTATTTAAAGGCTCTATCCTCTCCGAAGAACAGAGAAAGGGCTACGAAACGCTGCTTAAGCACCCAGCCGGAGACCAGGCCGAGTTAGTGGAGATGAGAGCACGCTACAACACCAGGCTGGATCCCAAAAGCCTGGAACCTTAACTCTCAAATTCTGCTTCCTCAAGTTCCATTCCCAGAGCTGAGACAGGGTTTGGGAAAGTCCCGCCGTTGAACCCATAGAGAAACACAGGTAGTGGGGGTGGGGACGCGCGTGCGCGCGGCGCGCAGGAAGGCGGTCTGGAAAGGAGGGAGCGCGCGCCCTTCACGTGACCCGGCCCGCGGGTGCCGACGCGTACGACGCACCTCTCACGTGGTCTGTCTCCAGCCCCGTCGCCGTCGGAGGCGGGCGCGGGCGCGTCCCTGTGGCGGGTCACCCGGAGGAGTTGGTCGCACAATTATGAAAGACTCCGCTTCTGCTGCTAGCGCCGGAGCTGAGTTAGTTCTGAGAAGGTTTCCCTGGGCTGTCCTTGCCCGGCGGCCTCTGCTGCCGCCTCCGGAGACGCTTCCCGATAGATGGCTACAGGCCGCGGAGGAGGAGGAGGTGGAGTTGCTGCCCTTCCGGAGTCCGCCCCGTGAGGAGAATGGTACTGGACCCACGCAGGCCCCGGCGGGGAAATGGCACTCGGGTTGCGGGCAGGGAAGGGGGAGGATCTGGCGGGCAAGTGTGTGCGCGGAGCCGCGCTTGCTGGGGCGAAGGATCCCCCGAATTGCCTTGAGACTTCCGGACTTGCCCTGGTGAGACCGGAGTGCAGTTCATGCAGTGGTGAGGGGCAGGAAGCAGGTAGAAAGTCAGACGCGACAACTCGTCGCGGGAATCCCGAGCGGAGATCCGGCTCCAGCGAGGGCCCCGCGTGGAGGCAGAGGCGCGAGCCGGGGAGTACCTAGCTTAGCGGAGCGGCCACAGTGCGCCAGACGCAGCGCTCAGCCTCCAAGCTCCGCATCTCCCGGGAGCGCGATCCTCCTGGCGCCAGTTGCTGGCAGATAAAGGAGCCAAATGCTCTGCTCAAGTTCAGCATAGGAAGGGAGGGCTGCGAGGGAACAAAAAAGGAATAGAGGACACGGAGTTGGAGCTGTGCCGTGTTTG
Organism: Rousettus aegyptiacus; assembly: GCF_014176215.1. Taxonomy (NCBI): domain Eukaryota; kingdom Metazoa; phylum Chordata; class Mammalia; order Chiroptera; family Pteropodidae; genus Rousettus; species Rousettus aegyptiacus. The sequence continues at coordinate 121,873,535 of NW_023416306.1, read as the reverse complement.
CTGCGCAGCGGATACTCTACAGGTACATTTCCCTTTTGGAGCCAAAAGGGAGGGATTTCACGATACTGATGGTAGATCTGGCTTGGAATTTTCTTTAGTAATGTTTAAGGACTTTATTGGGGCGCTCCTGTAGATACGGAGGCGATGTGTTGCCTGGATTTATTTCGAACTACCTTATCCATTGCCCTAGTGAAGGGTTGGTTAGTCGTGTTTTAAACCGAAGGTGCAAACAAGAGTGGAGAGAGAGATGCGGTGCATTGCGGGTTTTGATAGAGCTTTTTTAAAATTAATGCTAGAAATCAAATTTGAAGATTTCCAGCAAAGAAAGTCATTTAAATCAGGGGCTCAAAGGGCGAGGTAGATATTTCTGGTCTGTACTTGAACTTGATAGGCTTCATGCAAACAGCTCTCCCTCCGCTGGAGTCTGGTAGGTTTACTTTTCTCTAGAAGCTAATTCAAGTGCCATACCAAACTGAAACCACAAATAATTATACTTTGAAAAAATAGGCACCTTCCATTATTTTCCACCTTCCTTGGTAATGTAAAGTCAGTAAAAACACCATTTTGCCTTTTTCCTAATTTTTCAAAGAAGAGTATATTAAGTTCCTTTACTGTCGCTAAGTTTTTAAAATTATTGCTTAAATGGCGTTTAAGGGAATTTGGGAGGGGAAAGGGGGAAGTTGGATCAAAGTGCCTTTTAAAAAAAGCAGACCATTAATACTGACACTTAAGTGATATGTCTAGTGTTCCCTTTTTTAGATAATAAATAGCATAAATTTGAACATACCAATTCAGTATTTTGATAAAATATTTTAGATATGTTAGAAAGTGGAAATGAAAATGATTTATCATCTCAAAGTCATTGCTTCTGAATGTTTTATTAAAGCAGCCAACGACTTTGTTTCTAGTGTCCTTCTACTGAAAATATAATTTCTTAGCCTTCAGGTGTTATTTTAAATCCAACCTCTTAGTGTCTTGCTATCTACTTACTTTGACACCTAGCCTTCAAATATTAAGGTGTGGCTGAGTTTCTTCTGTTTCTGCTGCCTTTCCATTTATGTCCAGTCTTTTATAGCAGATGTGCTCCCCTAAACAATATGTTTGCCTATATAAATTGTGGATTGTACTGGTCACATAGCAAGAACTCAGTATTGAGTTGTACATCCTGTTAGCAAATCTCGTTGATTCTGCAGGAAGAAATTCTCACTTTAAAATTTGAAATAAAGAGTCTGATTTTATTCTTTTCATTGCTTGCATCCTGATTGCTGTTGATTTGTGTGATTTCCTTTATTCCAGTTAAATTATAGCAAAACCTTAGTATAACCTAAAACGAGGTTCTCCAATAATTTGTTGAGCCTCCTCAACTTAGGTCAACACTGATCTAAAAGTTCACCAATGTATGTTGTACCTACACTGTATAATTCATATTATAAACTCTTATTTAAAGCATTTGCTTCTGTTAATCAGTTTCTTCTTTGACACTGAAAGAAATCATACAGAATTTTTCTCCATTTTAAAAGCTTTTAAAGTGATCAGTCAACTGACCAAAAAACAATACAAAACAAATAAAATACCAAGAAACACAAGTTTAAAACTAGAGTAGAATCCCATCGTGTAAAAATTATCTACCGTGGCTACTAGAAATATATGTGTTATTCATTTGGCAATATTTTAGTGTTTAATATATTCCAAACCCTGTGATGGTCCCTGGAAAGGCAAAGATGTGTTAGACAAGTTTCCCATTCTCAAACAGCTTACATTCCAGTTTTTTATAAAAGACAATGGAATATGCATACATTACTTCATAAAACAAACATCTAGTGTCTACTATGTTGCAGGCACTGTGATACTTAATAGTTTTGAAGGGTAATATTGATATGTAAAAAATAATAGTGTGATACTATTGCATGGATTACTTACTGTAAAAGTATGGGTTATCAGGGAGAAAGGGAAGTCTGGGTAGGCTTGCAAAGGAGCTGATAGTAGTAGAGGTGAAGTCTTGTAGAGTCAATAGAATTGGAAATAACCTAGAATTAGAAGGGACATTAAATTGATGGTTTTAGTCTAAGGGAACTGAACTTTAGAAGAGTTTATTCTGGGAACTACTCTACAAGTACTGTATAGGCATACTTTGGAGATATTTTGGGTTTGGTTCCAGACTACTGTAATAAAGTGAGTATCCCAATAAAGGGAGTCACAGATTTTTTGTTTTCCCAGTGCATATAAATTAAGTTTACACTGTAGTGTAGTCTGTTAAGTATGCAATAGCATTATGTCTTAAAAAAAAAAATGTACATACCTTAATTAAAAAATACTTTATTGCTAAAAAAATGCTAACCAGCATCTTAGTCTTTTGCTAATAGAGGGTCTTACCTTCAATTTGTAAAAAATGTGCTTGCTTTGGCAGTACATATACTAAAAGCAGCTGGTAAAAAAAACAAAAAACAGTATTTGCAAAGTGCAGAGAAGCAAAGTGCAGTAAAACAAGGTATGCCTGCACATAGTCTGGAATGAGTGGCATATGGGATAATATGGGGTATTGGTGAGAGTGTTATAAAGATAGTCAAGGACAAGATATCTGAGGGCAATATATGTCATGCAAAGAAGTTTGAATTTTATTGTTGGGGATCCACTTAAGGAAACAATAATAGAGGGTGAATTGGTGTGCCAAAACTCAAAAGAGAAACCCTTAAATCGGAGGCTGTAGCAAGACTGATGGAAATGTTCAGGGCTTGAAATAAAGAAGTAGTAGAAAAAAGAAATAGATTGAGATTTTTAGGGGTTATAATGTGCAGAACTTGGTTGCTTTTATGGAGTAATGTGTGCACGTGTGTGCTGGCAAGTGTCAATAATAAAGACATACAATGAAAACGTACTAGTTGAAGTCACTACTTAAAATGTGCAAATGTAATACTTAAAGGCATACTTACATGTTTGTTTTTGATTTTTAAATGAAAGTCCATTGAAGTAAGCAGTTGCAAAATTTGAGAGTTCTGATTGTAGCTATTTTTGATATAGTGTTCTAATACTCTTAACATTTTAATATGAGAGATTGCAAACATATAATGATATACTAGTGAAATGAATCACCATATACCCATGACCAGTTTCAACTGTTTGAAACATTTAAATTTTGTTTCTTCTGTTATTCCGCTCATTCTCCCTTAATTGGATAACAGAAGTCCCCGCTTTATCCTCAGGGAATATGTTCTAAGACCCCCACCCCCACCCCCACTGGATGCCTGAAACTGGGAATAGTACCGAACCCAATACATACTATGTTTTTTTTTTTTTCCAATACGTATATCCTATGATAAAGTTTAACTTATAAATTAGGCAGAGTAAAAAAGTAACAATAACTAAATAAAGTAGAACAGTTATAACAGTATACTATAATGAAAGTTATGTGAATATGATCTGTCTCTCACACACACACACCAATCTGAAAACAGAGCGCTATTAAGTGACTCATGAACAGGTAGCAGATATGGTGTGGATACCCTGGACAAAGGGATGATTCACATGCCAGGAGGGACAGCAGGACAGTGAGAGATTTCATCAGGCTATTTAGAATGACATGTAACTTAAAATGGGTCAATTGTTTATTTCTGGGATTTTCTATTTAATATTTTCAGACTACAGTTAACTGGGTATCGGAAACTGTTGAAAGCAAAATCGCAGATAGGGGGAACAACTGTAATTTAAAAGTAAATGCCAGAGATATTTTGTCTGTAAATACTTCATTGCATATATCTCTAAAAAGATAAGGACTCTTAACACATCTGCAGTACTATTAACACACCTACAAATTAATAATTCTTTAATATCATTAAACATTCAGCATATTTCTCTGATTCTCATGAGTTTTATTTTTTTGGTTGACTGGGTCAGGATTTAAAAGAATTCCACACAGCATTTGTTGATAAATCTTTTAGCCTTCAGTACCCCCTTCTTTTTCATTTTTGTCTTATTATTTAACATTTATTTAATGGAAAAAATTTAGATCATTAGACCTGTTGAATTTCTTACAGTTTGGATATTGTTGAATGCATCTATTTAGTGTTGTGTAGGATATTCTTCTCTCCTCTGTATTTCCTGTGACCTAGTGGTTAATCTAAAGAATCAATCAGATTCTAGTTTGATATTTTAGCAAGAGTACCTTACAGGCAGGGCTGTGTATTTGTATTGTGTCACATTAGAAATTCCCTGTCAGACATTCACATAATAGTTTTAGTAGTAGCCGTTGATGATTACTGCTGTTACTATATCTGTTATAATTTTTTTAAGTGGCTACGCCTTAAACGCTTGTTTTAAGTTTGATACCTAGAGGCAAAGTTTAGAGTGGTTGAGATTAGAATATGAGCATCTTGTGACCGTCTATGGAGATTTAAATTGAGTCTGAGTCCTTTATAGTAATTGATATGAAAGAAGTGATGTGTAACTTTTACAATTATTAGATTAGTTTGAATATGAGTGAAATGCTTCACTTGAAGAATTGGATCTCTTCTAGTTTATCTTTATAAAAATGATCGGTTCTAATTTGAGTTAAATTAGTACTTTTAGATATTTTGTTATCCTTTTGGTTTGATTCATCTTGATATAGAAAATTACTCTGGATCTTTTAGGGGAAATGTGTGTTTAGTTTCTTGACCATTTAGGGCTTTTAGAATATTGTTGAAGAAATTTTGGTGTATGGAGGTAAGCAGTTTATTGAAGTTGGTAGACGTGACTCTTCACTTAGGCATCTTTTCCGAGTGACACTCTTTGATCATCGCTGTTACCCTCTCTGTAAATGGTAGATGATAATCTTTCCTTACTCAACCTCAGGAGCAATACTAGGATTAAAGTCTGTCAAACACTATTGTCCTTCCTTGGATCATGAAAACATGTTAAAACATAATACTTGAACTATCCAACTGCTAGACTTCTGGGAACTTCAACCTTTGGAAACCCAGCTCCTTATGGGAAGAAAAAAACCTTTTGAGCTAACCCATTATCAGGAATGTAACAACATTGAGCTCAAAGTTCACTGATTGAAAAATCCGTGTGAAGTGAAATTTAGTAGGCTTATTTACCTACTTTTCTCTGACAATTTGGTAGTATATTGTGAATGATAGAAGTGAAGTTATCTGAGTAGTAGACTATGATTACTATAAGGAGGAGAATGGAGAAGAATTAACTATACTAGAAATATGGGGCTATAAATTACCCTTTAGTATGTGAACCAATTGTCTTCCTTGTCTTGAGTATAATTTACCATACTCAATACACAGAAAGTATTCTTGACTAAAAGGAGAGTCTAATAGGCTTTAGACAAATTTTCATAATATTAGCCAACATGTTTTAGCATTTGGTTGTGATCATTGTTCTAAATTCTTTGCATATATCAATTACATATATTACTTTCAAGAAAACTCTATGAAGTAGTTTTTTCCTCGATTATTTATAGAAGCAACAAAAAAGCAAAATCACTCACCAAAGATCATAAGGCTAATAAGTGGTAGAATAGGTGTTGACTTGCCAAATTATAGAAACTGGGAGGCGGATCTTAATATTCAGAGGCATGCATATTTGTGAGATCTCAGATGACAGGTGTTAAGTAAAGAAGTTAAGATCATTGAAAAATGTTTTCTCTTTTAAAACAATTTATTATACCATAACTTCTTCAAATGCTATAAAACCTGAAGACTTTATTACCAAATATCTACTTGATAATCTTATGATAAGTTATTTACAAACTCAGTTGTATACACTGTATTTTGACAAAGTGCAGAGATTTACTAGTTCCAGAGGATCCTTGGTAGATTGAAAAAGCCATTAAGCAGATTTCTGTGATGGGTATACCGCTCTTTAATAAAAAACGTAGAAACCTGTAATGAATATGTCAACAGGGTATATGGTTTACTCACAATATGAAAGTTCAAGTTTTGTAATAGAGTATGTCTTGATACTTACGTTAGATTTCTCCTTTTCAGATTAATTTTTGTAGCATCATCTGAAAACTTAAACAGTTGTACTAAATAGTACTTGATTCAATACAACAGCTGTATCGAATTAGATATATATGATAGATCCATTTAAATCAATAGATTATGTCACTTTGGGAAAAATATCTTAACAAGGAAACAGGAATAAAAGTGAATTTAAATTGTATAATTTGACCTGTATATAATATTTTAAAATAAATGTATGTAATTGGAGTTCTTTGGTAATTGGTTTTTTGTTAGGTAAATCAGATGTATTAAAGTGGATAGATCATAATATAGCAGACATCCATGTACCTACCACTCAGCTTAAGAAATAAAATATTAACAGATAAAATTGAAGACTACCATGTACCCCATCAAAATCCCATTCTATTTTAATTTTTACTGCTCCTTTACATATTGTTATAGTGTTGTAACATAGAGTATATATAATATATAGTGGTTTTTTGATATTTCTGCATTTTATTTATATGGAATGATGTTAATCTTTTTATGGACCATGTTGTTCTTTTTACCCAGCATTTGGTTTTGGAGATTTATTCATGTTGTAAGGTCTAGTTTGTCCCTTTTAACAGTGCTGTATTCATTCTATGAATATGTTATACATTGTTCTTACGTGGTTTTCAGTTCTTTACAAATAATAATGCAACATTCTCATATATATAGTCTTATGTACAAATGTGAGGATTTTTCTGGCATGTATATATTTAGCAGTAGAATTGCTGTGTCATAGGATAGGGGTCTTCAACTTTATAGACATTGCTAGAGTGTTGACCAAAGTAGTAGTGTGGTTTACACTCCCTGTAGAAGTATACAAGAATTACTTTCTGTTTTTTTCTCCCAACTTCTTTGCCATTACTTAGTTCATTAGGTTATTTTATTTTGCAAGACTCATGAATGTGAAATAGTTCCTCATTGTTTTAATTTGCAAGACTCCGGCCACTAATAATAAGTTTTATTTCAGTTCACATGGTTTTGGCTATGGTTACCTCCTTTCTAGTGAATTTATTGCTCTGTTTTTTATTGGATTATCTTATTTATTTGTAGAACTTCTTTATATATCCTGGATACTAATCTTTTTTATTTTGCTTTTATGAGCCGTCAATATCTTCTCCAGTCTATAGCTTTTTAATTTTTTACTTTGTTAATGGCAGGCTATTTACTTATTTTTCGGTTGCCAATGTTACATTGGTTATTTTAGTGTAATATTTTATCAGTATTTTCTTTATATCATGTACTTTTTCTTATCCTGAGTTCATAAAGTTATCCTCTTTTTTTCGTAAAAGATTTAAAATTTTGCTCTCACATTTTTGACTTTACTCCATCTAGTATTTATTTTTGGATTTAGCGTGATAGTTCATATACATATAGTATAATAGTATATTTTCTCTTGATTTGTATTACTCCCCCCATCACACACCAAATTTCCTTAAATGCAAGTTTCTGTTTCTAAGTGATTTATTCTTTTGTTCTGTTTGTTTTCCTGTGTCATTGTATTTATTTTGATTTTTTTTTTTTAGCAATCTCAGGTGTCTAGGTAAAATTTCTCGACTTAGCATAAGAAATTTAAAATGTTTGATTTTTTTGTCCAACATGCTTATCTTTTTATCCTAAAAAGATGAGTTTTGATCCCTTTTTATTTTACTAATAATTATTTACATTGAAATGAATTCTTTCAGGTGAAACTTTCTATATAATACCCGAGGAAAAAATTAGTATTGTTTGAGTTAAATATAGATTGGCAACTTTTTAAGCTGAGTGTGCCTACTCTTCAGTTTAATATCTTGGACTCCATGATATGGCACATGGCAATTGCTCATACTTCTTCTTTTTTTAAATCAAATATTTCTATCCTACAAATCTGAGGTAATATTGGGTTGTTCAGCAATCAGGGTAGCAATCTTCATGAGATCAGCAGGAAAACTAAAACAACAGAATATAAGATAAGATGTAGTAGGATTCCCTTTATAAACATAGTCATTGTCTGAATCTCAGTTTAATTTTTTAATACATAAAACTTTACCAAATATTTGTCATTCCATGGAAGCTTTTTTACACTGTCTTTAAAACCCTCACAGAAGGTTCACATCTGAATTATCAACAATATTTAATTAATAATTAGTTGGAAAGTTATATAGTTGTATTAACCAATGTTACCCCAATAAACTTTAAAAAGTAAAAATGAAATAGTTAATTAGTTGGAAGCCAATTAAGAGGAAGAACAGAACTCTAGAATAAGGGCCTGTAAGAGTGCCAGAAGGTCAGATATAGTGGACCTTTGATAAAGGATGTTAGAAAGTGCCAATCTGTTTCAACATTTTGCTTTGGGTTAGCCTTAATTTTTCTTTGATATTGTCTATGCCATTGTTGGCAGGCACGTTGCTCCACGTATAGATTTATCACATAGCTTGACATTTCTAGGTGTTTCTGTAGTGATAATTTATTAAGGATATGCCTTTTATTGGTAGAGAAACCCCCTTTTAATTTGATTACCCCTTCTTTTGAGTATGGGTCATATTTCCCTGTTTCTTCTTATATCTATCTGGTGCTTTTGGATTGTACCGTCGACATTTTGAATGTTACCTTATGGAGGCTCTGGGTTCTGTCGTAGTATTCTGAAGACCATTGATTTTTTTTTTTTTTTAAGTTCTTGTTATGGATTGAATGTTTGTGTCCCTCCCCCCTCCAATTAAATGTCCTCCCCCTAAAATTAACTCCAGTGTGATGGAAATGGAGATTGAGCCTTTGGGAAGTAATTAGGGTTAGTTGAGGTCATGAGAGTAAGGTCTATGTAAGACACAGACACCAGAGAGCCTGCTCTCTTTCTCTACCATGTGAGGACACAGTAATAAGAAAGCTGTCTACAGCGCAAGGAGAGCACTCTCACTACTAAACACTGACCCTGCTGGCACTTTGATCTTGGATTTCAGTCTCCAGAATTGTGAAACAATGAAGTTTGGTTGTTTAAGCCACCCAGTCTTAGGGTATTTGTTATGGCAGTCCAAGCAGACTAAGATAGTAGTTGATTAACTTGCTTATTCAAATTCCAAACTCTGTCAGCCTTCATTGGGCAGCAAAAATATATGTTCAGTTATTTTATTCTTACTTGGACTGTTTGGAGTCTCTCTCATGTATACATAACTTCATGGGTCAGCCGGAGATTTGAGCAAAGTTAATATGTAATATTTAGGACTCCCTTTCTTGCAGGATTTTCTCCATCACTTTCCAGCTGCTGTTTTCACTTTGAATTTGGTATTCTGGTTCTTCAAACCAGTAAGACTTGGGATTCGTATTAGAGTTTTAACTGCTCAGCAGGTGTAGAGTAGGACCTGTTTTCAGACAAAAAGCCTTAAAAATGGGAAACTCATTCTGTGCTGTTCCTTTTTGCCAAGTATAGACTCCATCCAATTTCTGCCTGCTTTTGGTTGTTCTTCATTGCTATTAAGTAGTCATTTTTTGTTTTTCTTTTGTATAGAGTTTATGGTGGTTATCTGTAGGAAGGTTAGTCCAATAGAATCTCCACATATGGGAGCTCCTTTCTAGTATGAATATATAGAATCTTGGCGTGTACTTAGTCATAAAAAATAGATTGATTTCTACGTGTTACTTTGAAGTAGAATTTTAAAGCAGTCATTAAATTTTTCCCCCAATTTTTGCCATCAGCTTGTAGGCAGGTAGGTTATGCTGGTATTAATTTGTTTGGAGAGTAAAATGTGGTTAGAGAGGTTATTTATAACGTGTATTCCCCTATTGCTGGTAGACAGGAAGAATTGATAATTTATGGAATTTTGAAGCATAGTTAAGATTTGATTATATGCCAGGCATTGCACTAAAACACCTTGAATGGGTCATTGTGTTTAACCTTCAGAGCAATATTGTGAGATAGGTACTATTATTCTATTTTACAGGTAAGGAAATAAGTTCAAAAATTTGCTTAAGGTTGCATAGATGATAAACAACAAAGCTAGAATTCTAACTCAGGTTAACCTGACTCCAGAATCTGTTCTTTAATTATCAAAGTTGTCTAAATGATTTTTAAGTTTCCCTCTTGCGCTAACATTATGTGGTTATAGTTTTTACTCTACCTAGAACATTTAAGTTTAGGAATTTTCTGATTTATGTTTACAGTGTGCCATCTGTGGGTAAAATTTAGTAATGCAGTCTAGCAAAAGAAGTGTAAAATTAGGAATTTATACATGTATTTATAATCCAGGGCACATTTGATTGGGTAATTGATGGCAGAGCAGAAACTCAAAAATTGTAGAAACCTATCCTTACAAAGAATTTACAGCTCTCAACTGGTGTATATGACTATCAGGTATGTGAAGCCAATTCCTAATGTAATAAATGAGGGCCACAAACAACAAGAATGTTGTGTGTGGGGAAAATATATTTACATTTGGTGGCTACACAGTGAGAGGCAGTAAGCCCTTGAAATAAAATTGGTGAATAGTTAAGATAGGGGAAGCTGTAGGAGATAATTTTAAAACATGGTATATCATCGTATATCCTTGTTGGCACAAATTTGGTAAAAATTTGGGAGCATCAGAGTGATGTGATTTAAGTGATTTAGCAAACAGTTATGCTAACATTTTGGATGGATTTGCCAATTAGAAACTACTATGGAAGATTCGAGGTTGTAAAGCGATAGTACTGGCTGTTTATAACAAAAATGATGAAATGAAACTAACTTGTGAGCAAGATTTGTTCTAAGTTCTAAAATCCAACAACATCCCTGTTTTGAGTAGTTTTATATTTTGTAAGTGACTGAAGTGCATTAGATTGGTGCTGAGGAGCAGAATAGGAGAAAGAAAAGGGAGAAAAGCTAATACTGGTTAGCAGTAGTTAGTAATTAACAGTACCTTTTAGGAGAGGTATGTTAGCCCTTCTGTTTTTTTTCCCCCCAGAAAATTTTATACTGAGTGATCACATAGGAATTTCCTTTTTGAAAGTCATGTATTTCTGTTGTTTCAAAAAAGATGTAAGAAAGGTGGCACATCAAATGATTTTGAAATACTTCTCTAAATTTCTCTTAAAATGTCAGTAGAGGCTTTAGAGCTAGGGCAAATTATTAGCTGTGTGACTTTGGGCAATTCCCTAAGGTCTCTGCATCTGTAATGTGGGAATACTAATAGTACCGAAAACATAGAATTTCTGTAACCATAGAATAAGTTAATGCATGTAAAATATTTATAACAAACTGGCAAACACTATATCTACTAATTAAATTTATCGTTTTTATATGCATTTTGGGTAAAGGGTTTACAAAAGATACAATGTCAACTCTTTTTCGGCAACATTTTTATGTGATGTGTGGGTAAATTATGTGGATTGGGAAACTATAACTGCCCAGTGATACAGAAGTCATAACTTTGGGTTTCCCTGTGTATGGTGACTCTTATAATTGGGCAGATCCCTGTGGGGACTTTGAAACTATGTGTATAAGGTCGTTAGGGGGCATATCTGCTTTTGAGGGGCATGAGGCAACGGCTGATCCTGTACCTACTCAATGTGTATCTTGTCACCTTGTACTTGAGCTATTCTGCATGGTTGATCCAGAAATTCCCACCAGAGAGGAACAGTTGATGCTACCTTGTTGGTAATCTGTGACTCCTGATCTGTTTTTCTAAGAGGCTCTTGCCAAGTGTGGTCTCTTTATCTCTCATTGAGCCTAAGAAGAACCTCCTTTATTGTATAAAGCAGTTTATTTTTTTTAAGCATAATGGGTTTTAATTAATTATTTTAATTAGTTTCAAGTATACAGTACATTGCTTAGACATCTATATAGTTCATAAAATGATCCCCCCAACTGCTCCTTCCCTCCCCTGGTCCTCCACCTAGCCAACATATTACAGATGTTATGCCTCACTTCAGTGTATAGTTGTGAAGTGATTAAAGGGGCCATGATAGGAATAACATACCAGCAGTTTAACCCACATGGCCAGATCTTTTGGTTCTTTAGATAATGCTCTAAATATGATCCTGGGGATGGTTCCATTGCTCTATAGTTATGTAAGGGAGTAGGGGGAATGGAGGTGGCATTTTTAAATAGCATAAGCTTATTGAAAAGGTGACATTTGCTCAAAGACTTGAAGGAGGTAATAGAATGAAAGTAATATGGTAGGATGCAGAGATGCAGAACACCAGGACCTTAAAGATTATTGTAGGGACTTTGATTTTTATAAAACTCTGAAGTAAAATGTGAAGATACTGGAGAATTTTGAGCAGAGAAGTGACATGACATATTTTAAAAGGATAACTTTATCTCTTGAGGAATAGACTGTAAGGTGGCATGAGTGGTTTCTTCAGTAAGCCAGGCAAGAGGTCATGATGGCTTGAATTAGAATAGTATCAGTGGAAGTTGAGAAGTGTTTAATTCTGGAAATGTTTTGAAAGCAGGCTGACAGGTTTTGCTTATGGGATTACATATGAAGTATATAAGAAAAGGATATCAAGGATGTCACTAAGTTTTCACCTTAAAAAAATAGAACTGGAGGAATAGAGTTTTCTTTTACTGAGATGGGGGAAGACTGCATGAGAAATGAATGTTCAGGTGAAAGATGAGTTTAATTTTGGCCGTCTCAGGTTTGAGATGCCTGTTGGACATCAAAGTGAAACTGTTGAGTAGGTGGTTAGATACATAAGCATGGAGTTCAGGAAAGGATCCGGCATGGAAATATAAATTGGGAGTTATCCAGTGTATCGATGGTAACTTGGCTGTGAGCACTAAGAGTGAATATAATTGCAAAAAATTTCAAAGTCTGAGTGAATATGATTGGACAAAAGAAATCCAAAGATTGGGGAGAAGAGGAGGAATCATCAGGGAAACGAAAGGAATGGTTAAAGAAGGAAAGAAAACCAAACTGATGAAAATGTTTCAGCAAGACGAGAATGATCAACTTTGTTAAATGCTGCTGACGTTATCAGTGAAGATGAGTCCTGAAAATTGACCTTCAGATTTAGAGAAAATCAGTGATCTTGTTGAAACTTATTTCAGGAGAGTGATTGTCTTGGAAGCCTAACTGGAGTGGATTTTAGAAAGCATGAGAGAAGAAAGAGGAAAACCTTTTTTCTAATGATCTTACTATAGATGGTGGAGGCAGAAACATGGAGTGTTAGCTTGAGGGAGAAGTACAGTCAAGCAAAGGGTTGTGTGTTTTGTTTTTTAAAATGCAGAGAATAATAGCATGTTGCATGCTGATGGGAATGAATAAAGAAGGAAAAGAAGAAAGAATTGGTGGAGAGAATCCTTTAGTTACTGAGGCATATGGGATTTAGGGCACAAGAGGAGTGGTTGGACTTAACTAGGAGCACAGGTAGTCACAGGAAGAAAGGTAGAATATGTGGGTATAAGTACTCAGAGGTAGATGTGATAGAAGTTTGTAGAAATTCTCTTGTTGCTTAGGTTTTCTCAGTGAAATGAGAAGTGAGATTATCAATTTAGAGTGAGGTTGGAGGTTTGAGGAGAGGAGATGGTGTTAAATCACGCAGGAGAATGTACCAGGGAAATATGAGTATTGGGCATCCTTAAGGGGCATTTGAGGTTTGTGGTCATGGTTTTAAAGTGAAACCAGAGGGCATTGCTTTTTTCTTTTCCTGGTCATATGATCAGTGTATAGGTAGTTATGAAGTAGGTGAGGAATTTGGATTAAATCTGGGTTGAGTGTGCCAGGTGTATTCTAGAAGCAAACATGAGTTCTAGTACAGTGAAGCTACAGAGATTGCTACTTTTCTTTTTTTCCTGAGAGGGATGTAGGGGAATCTGATTCTTCAAGGGAATACCAGGTTTTAGTTAGAATAAGAAGGTGGTGGAGGTACTATGCTAAATGAGCTTTAGAGGGTAGGGCATTTTGCTGATGAAGGACCTAAAGTTCCAGAGGGCATTCTCTGATTTTTGTAACTGCAGGATCACAGTACAGTTTGCTCCTACCTAAGCGTGTCTATTTAAAGGAAAGTAATTGACCTAGGAAATAGACATTTTGAATGAGAGGTGGAATTTTAGAACCAGAATTAGAGAATTTGGAGGATAGACTAAGGTTTATCATTATAGTATCTGAAGGAGTTGAGAGAAATCGATAAAACTTTACCCGTCATAATTTTATCTAGATTATCTTCTCTTAGAGATTTCCTTTTGGAATATAGGCTCTTTCTGTGCTGTCCTGGTGAGATCTATAGATCTCTATATTTATATCTGTATGTATATTAGAGCCTGAAATCTTTAATCTACTCTCTCCTTCTATGTAGAGTTTTGCCTATCTTAGTACATAATGTCTCATCCCTTTTTAATCAGTTAACCATAGCAGGATATGGAATCTAGGGATACAGTCAGAAGTTTTAAAGATCTTTTAAATTTGAAATAAGTTGAGATTTACAGTAATTAAGGAAAATGTATTAATCTTCCATAGTGATCCTAGATTTGTTTTATTCTCCCTATTAATTTTTTGCTATATGTATTTTGAAACTTTTATTCGGTTATTCATATTTAAGATTGTTACAGCAACCTGGTGAATCAAATATTTGTAATCATAGAGTAACCTGCACTAACCCTACTGATGTTTTAGTGTCTTTTTTCTCTTATCTTTCTTTTGATTAGAATTTGCTTGATATCTATTTCTGTCCCAGTACCATTGACCATTACATGTTCTTATGCTTTAGGTATTTCTCTACTAAATAGAATATGGCTAGGATTTATTTTTTAGTTAAATCTTACAATCACTTTTAATTGGTTTTTAAACGATCCGCTTCCTGGGATTATACCAGCCCCGTTTGAGGTGTTCGGTTTACTGCGTTAATCTCCCAAACTTAATTTCCCTTCTTTCTGGTTATTTGAAGTGACAGAATCAGCACAGCATTATTGATGTAATAATTTAAATCACCCTGAACTTAAATAGAATGGTCCTAATATTTTGGGTGTACTGTCATCAGTAAGTATATAGTATACAGTAAATATTTAGCAAATTGAAAAACAAATAGTATATAGTATATATCATTATATATTAGTGGGCTAATTTACAAGCCATCTTTTAAAATTTTTTGTTTCAGTCCCAGAAATCCTGGATAGAAAGCACTTTGACCAAGAGGGAATGTGTATATATTATACCAAGTTCCAAAGACCCTCACAGGTAAGTATACCTTTGTTTATTTCTGGTTTCTTCTAGAAGTTTAGATGTAAATTGTACTGTTATTTATTTATTAAGAACCAAAGTTACTAAATTATTTGTAGTCACTGTTTATTTTTGTGCTTATGTTAATGTTGTTCTTACAATGTAACATCATATTTCTTAACCGTAGAGCATAAATATCATTTCCTGGGTCATATTGCTAAAAATTCATAAAGACGAGAATGGAATTTAGATCTTTTTAGTTCAATGTGCCAGTTCTAAAATAAGACACTGTTGTTCTTTCATTGAGAGAAAATTAAGGATTTGCTTTATTTAAAAAAATGGATTGTTATCATTAAGGAGTTTATTTCCTATAATTTTGTTAATTTAATTTTGTAATAGAAATAAAGTATTTATTAGGTGTTGAAAAAAATCTCGAGTTGTTATTAAGTATTCTTGGCTGTTGTCATTCATATGAGACATAGTCTATAAACACAGTTAGCTGGTCATTTCTCTCTACACTAGTTGAATTTTAAACTTAATTTTATATAAATAGGTTAATACATGGATTTACTAGGTACCAAATGTTATAAGTGAAAGTATCCTTTCTGCCACTGTGCATTAACTGTAAATTCCCCTTAAGGAAACTGGTATTACCTATTCTTTGAATACCTTTCAGAAATAGAGCCTCTGCATGTCCAAGTAGATATATATCTACTTCTCCTTCTCCACTTTGAAATATATACTGGTTAGTCCATTGTGTTTATTGTCTTGGGAATAACCGTATTGTTCTTATTGTTGTATCTTTTTAAATTATATGTCTGTATTGTAATTTGTTTTAGTAGTTTCTTATTGATGGGCATTTTGCCTGTTCTGTTTTTCTTTTTGGTGGTCGGAAAAAAATGCTGTAGTGAATAAACCTGGTATAGTAATTATTTTACACATATGGTACAAATATTTTTTAGCCTATACTTTTAGTACTGGAATTGGATTTTGAGAAGGAGTTTTCATTTTTTATTTTAATGAGTATTGCCAAGTTGCCCTACATAGAGATTATGTCAATTTATACTCCTGCCAGCAGATGTGAAATTTCCTTTCTCTATATTTTTGCCAAAATATTGTCTTGAAGGATTTTTAAGATATCTTTTCTAGTCAAACGCCTTTTGAATTATCTGTTCATATGTTTTCCTTTTTATATATATTTGATAAAGCTACAGATTAAGAAAACTAACCCTTTGTCTGCAGCCGTTGTTTCAGCTTGTTTTTAGACTTCATCAGTGACATATTTTTGCCACTTAGAAATGTATTTTTATGTAGTTAAATCTGTCAGTCTTTTTTCCTATAGTTTCTGGGTTTTATGTCATATCTATTGTATTTAAAATATGAAAACTATGTGAGTTTAAAAAAATAGTTATTTGACTTTAAAAAGCAAAGTATAAAATGATCTGTGATATCTACTGAAAAACTAAATTTATAATTTTTCTTTGTTTTGTACTTTTATATAGATTTTATACAGTTTAGTTAAAACTGATTTTTCTCCCTTTAAGTAATAAATTTACCTTGTTTATAGATGCCTTCCAGGATGTCAAATTTGTCAGCAACTTGTCAGGTAAGTTCAATAACCCAAACAATTAATGTTAGAAGTGTCAGAATACAGTGCGATAAAATTCACAGGCTGTTATATTTGAGGGTTGATTTACTCAGACTTGGGACGTTAAGGATCAGGTAAGGCTGCTTGAAACTCAAGTGAAACTTCCTGAGCAGAGTTTTAAAGTTGAATGTGACTTAGTTGGGTAAAGATTGAGAGAAGAGAGAACAGGATGTGGGAATGCCTGACAGTGAAAGAGATTTATAATTCTGTCAGGAAACTGCAGAATGTAATATATAAGATGGATATTGGAGAGATGCAAGTCTGGAAAAAATAAGTAGAGGCCAGATCATTTAAACTCTTTGTTGTGATTATGCCCTGTAGTTTTGATTTCATAGTTTTCATGTGAAAAGGATATATGCAGGGAAGTAACATGCTCAGGCCTGCCTGCCTGCCCGCCCACCTGTCCTCCTTTCTTCCTTCCATCCTTCCTGTTTTGAAGAGATTGAATTGGTAGAGAAAAATGTTTGGAAAGTTTTGGAGTAATTTTGGCCAAAAAAAAAAAATGAGAGCCTGGATTAAGATAGTGGCTGTGATGATGAAGAGAAGTAGACATACTTGAAGAGATTAATGAGATAAACTCAATAGGATTGGTGAATCTGTAGAGAAAGGGAAGATTTGAGGATAGTAACTAAATTTCTTAGACAACTAAGTAAATGGTAATGTTCATTAAGTTCTGTTTAAAAAGCATAAGAAGAAGAGAAGTTTTCTGGTAGGCTATGAACAAAAGAACATAGAATGAGTTCATTTTAGATATATTGAGTTGTTTTATCATCTCTAGTCTTCTTGTTCATTATTCCTTCTTCTAGATGGGAAGTTCCATCTGGTGTCTTTCCATTCAAGATAAAGATCTTTTAACATTTGGTATAATGCAGATATACTAGAGATGAATTTTCTCAGTTTAGTTTATCTGAAAATATGTTAATTTTAGTCACATTTTCTAAGGATATTTTTGCTGGATAGAGAATTCTGAGTTAACAGTTTTCTCATTCCAGCACTTTAAAAATATCATTATATTGTCTTCTGGCTCTTGTTTTGAGTGAGAAATCAGCTAATATAGTTGTTCTTCTGTTTGTAATAGGGTCTTTTTTCCTCTGGCTACTTTATTTATTTATTTATTTTTAAAAGTTGATTTCCTTCGGCTACTTTGAAGATTTTTTTTCTCTATCTTTGGTTTTCAGCCGCAGGTCTATAATATGTTTGAGAATGGTTTTCTTTGTACTTAACTGTGTTTGTGTAAATATCTGCAAGTTCACATTTTTCATCAAATTGAGAAGTTTTCAGACGTTTTTTAAAATATTTTTCTACACCATTCTCTCTCTCTTTCTCTCTTGGACTCCAGTTATACATGTTAGATTGCTTGATATTTTCCACAGGTCACTGAGGACCAGGTTTGTTTGTTTGTTTGTTTGTTTGTTTTTAATCAGTAATCACTTTATTTTTTTACCTATCTAACTCCCCCTCCCAATGTTGTTTTTTGTTGTTTTCCCCTTAATTTTTTCCCCATTTATCAAATTTGTATTCATCTGCCTTGAGGTTCATTAATCTTTATTTTTGCAGTCTTTAAAATGCTATTTTGCCCAGTCAGTGAACTTTTCATTTCATGCATTATATTTTTCAGTTCTAGAAATTCCTTTTGGTTCTTTACTGTAGTTTTCATGTCACTGCCGAGATGCCCTATCTGTATTCTTATTATCACCATCTGTTTTTATTAGTCCTTGAACATATTTATAATACCTGCATTAAAATCTTTGTTTACTAACTACAACATCTATGTCATTTAGGGTCTGTTTCTATTGACTTCTTTTTCCTTGATTGCAGTCCCCATTTTCTTGTATTTTTCATGTCTAGTAATATTTTATTGTGTGCTTTGAACGTTGTACATGATCCACTTTAGGAGTTTGGTACTAGTGTCATCTCCTTTGAAGGATGTTCAGTTTCTTCTAACTTGTGATTAAATTATTAGCAGATTCTTTTATCCCCTTTGGCTTGATTTTATTCTTTGTTAGGACAGCTCTATTTTTATTTTTAACTTAGTCATATGATATGGACCTTACTCCTAAGGTATATAGCCTTTTTGGGATCTTAGCTGAATAACCACGGTGCTCAGTGATGTCTTTTCACATTGAACTAAAACTGCAGTGTCTCCTAGTTCTTTATGACTCCATTCTCAGACTCATAGCAAGTGATTTCTGTTAGGTGTCACAGAGTCTTGCTTGACACAGGTACAGAGCTCAGTTTATGGCCAAGAACTCATGGTGAATTCTCATGCCAGGTTGTCTCAGTCTCTGTATAGCGCTGTCTTTGGTACACTGCTACAAATTCCAGCTTTTTCACCAGCTTGGAGTTTTGTTTTCTGCCTCCTTGCTCTGTTCAGTGACACTGCTGTTTTCTGCCAGGGCATCACCTCTGTTCCAAATGGTCGAGAAATTGCCCTAGGCTAGTGCAGTCATGGAGAGAATCACCTCATATATTTCCCTTATTTCAAGAATCAAAGTCTGATGCTTCCTCTTGTTCAATGTTGAAGAAAAATTATCTTCGTTTACTTTCATCAATATTAGCTAGGAGAACTCACAAGATTCAAAATGTAGTCTCTCAGGGCTAAGATTTAACAAGCATGATAATATCTGTGTTGAGAAAGTTCCCTCCTTTTCCAGTTCCCTGAAAATGTAAGGTGAATGGATATTAAATTTTGTTGATCTTTTCAGTGAGCAAGTTTTTTGTTTAATTGACTTTTCTTCGTTCTCTTTTCTGTTTCATTGTGTCCTCTTTATTCTTTCTATCTGTTTACTACGGGTTTCATTTGCTCTTTATAGTTTTTTGTGTGGAAGTTTAGATGAGTATTGCTTGGAGATCTTTTCTAACTTAAACTATATACTACAGATCTTTATCCTTTATATTAGGGATCCCCAACCCCCCAGGCTGCGGACCAGGTTTGGTCTGTAGCCTGTTAGGACAGCAGGAGGTAAGCCGCAGGCAAGTAAGCAAAGCTTCATCTGTATTTGCAGCTGCTCCCTAACACTACTAGCATCACCACCTCAACTCCACCTCAGATCATCAGGCATTAGATTCTCATAGGAGTACCAGTCCCTGCCAAAAAGGTTGGGGACTGCTGCTTTATAGTATATTTTTATACTATTAAGTATATAAATAAATATATACTTTAACTTTTATTCTGAACACTACAATTGCATTCCATATGTTTTGATATTATTTTTATTTCATTTTGTTCAAAATATTTTCTGTTTTTTTTGGTAACTTATTGATCCATGAGTTAATTAAAAGTATGTCATTTAATTTCCATAAACTTGAGGATTTTGTTCATTGGGTTCTAGTTTAATTTCATTGTGGTCTGAGAACATACTTTGTATGATTTCCATCCTTTTTAGTTTATTGAGACTTATGGCTCAGAGTATGGTCAATCTTGGTGAATACTTTTGTGCACTCAAGTAGAGTTTTTATTCTGTTGTTAGGTAGATTGTTCTGTAAACATCTATTAAATTACTTTGGTTGGCTCATAGTCCAGGTATTATAGGATTCCAAGTTGATAGGTGTTTTTTAGTTTTAGTACTTTAAAAATACTGTACCAGCGACTTTTTGTTTGCATAGTTTTGGACGAGATGTCTGCTGTCATTCTTATCTTTGTTCTTCTGTATATAATGTGACATTTGTATACTGGCTTCTTTTAAGATTTTATCACTGACTTTCACTAGTCCCTTCAAGCTGGTTTTGCTTAGTCCTTATTGAACTGTTCAGATCTGTCAATCAAATAGTTTTCAAATTTTTATGCCCACTCCCTCCTTTCTGGGTCTTGAATTACATTTGTATTGAGCTACTTGATACTGTTCTGCAGGTTACTGATCTTCTTATTCCTTTTGTTCCTCCCAGTATTTTTACTCACTGTTTCATTTTGGATAGATTAGATTGCTATGTCTTCAAGTTATTCATTTTGTTTTGTTTTATTTTTGTAGTGTCTAGTATGTTCTCAATCCCACCCTATGACAGTTTCATTTAAGATATTCTATTATCTTTAGATGTTCTAGTTAGGCATTTGTTGTTGTTGTTAGGTTTTTATACTTTGTCAGGCACATGCAGTCTAGATCTAATTTAGCCTTTCTATATAGGTATTACTCTTCTGAGGACCCTGTTGTAGGCCTTGCATATTATGAGATCTCTCCATTCTGGCTGGCGGAAACACCAACTGTTCCCTGCTTTTTATGAACTTCAGGAATTATATGGCCTACTGCTCTCTAGTAGTTCTTACCAAATCTTTGGGTAGTTTATTCTTACTCATGCTTACAGAGACTATCCTGCATATATCTGGAACTTCTTTCTCTCTCTCTGTAGCTCCCTCCTCTTTTTGTTTTCTGCCCCACAAATTCTAGCTCTCTTGGCTTCTATAAACTCTTATATGATTTTTTATCAAATCAGTGAGACTGCCCAGCTCCTTTGGACTCTCACTTCCTCCGCAGTCCAGGAAGTGCTTCTAAATAGAATGCAAATTCTTGTTCTTCCTCAGTTCACCACTGTAGTCACTGTATAGATTAGTTTGCATTTTCTTGAATCCGTCTGTACGGAATCAGATATGTACTTTTTTGGTGGTATCTGGCTTCTTTCAGAATGACGATTCTGAGATTTATTCATATTGTTATGTTTATTAGTGGTTCATTCCCTTCTATCGTTGAATACTATCCTATTATATAGCTATACTATATTTTGTAAATGCCCATACTAAATTTAGATGACTATATCATCAAATACTAACATTTATACTATTTCAGTGCTGTAGTAAAAGTTTTCATTTATTGATATCCTAAAATCAAAAGGTCAAATTATTTTTATATTTTTTATTGGTTCATTCATTTTAATTCTGTTTTTCATTGACTCGTTTTTGATGGGTCTTTTTAAACGTTTGTTTTTTTCTTTAGGTGTTTTTGTGGTCGCTTGGTCAAGCAACATGCTTGTTTTACTGCAAGTCTTGCCATGAAATACTCAGATGTGAAATTGGGTGACCATTTAAATCAGTCATTAGAAGAATGGTCTGTGGAAAAGCATACAGAACAGAGCCCAACAGATGCTTATGGAGTCATAAATTTTCAAGGGGGTTCACATTCTTACAGAGCTAAGGTATGTTACATATTTGAGTTTTTACTTCATTTATCCTGTTATCTAAGTAATTTGTTACAGTTTATGTAACATGATGTCAGAAAATTAGTCTCAATCATTTTTTAATGTATTTTGAAGTTCTTTGTGTAGCTGCATGCAAATAGAGACTTGTTTATATCTTAGTGAAATGGACCTTTTATCATTATGAAATGTCTTTTATCTTGTCTCTTTTCTGACAAGTCTGCTTTTTTCAGTAATCATTATGGATAAATTTTCTTTTACTTCTAAGCTTATGTTTAAGAGGTTTCTTTTCAAGTGGCATGTAATTCATTTTAATACTGTCTCACTTTTTCTTCCCTTTGTATCTTTTGATTAAAATTTTTCATTATTTACCTCCTTCCTTATTAGCATATTATTTATGCATTCTTTTTCTGTTCTTTAATCTTATAGTAAACACTACATTTACATTTTAAACTTGTTATATTATGAATTAAGTACTTTTACTATTTCCTGGACAATGCAATAACTTTTCGAATACTTGTAACTGCATTTATTTATCTCATCACTTATGTGCTTTTGTTGGCATTATATTTCTTTCTGAATTTAAACCCCCAAAACATTATTATTTATTTAAATTTACCAACATTTTACCCCTTATGTTGTTCTGCCTGCCCCTCTGCCTTGATAGGAAAATAGTGCCTAATGGTGAGCCCATCTCTTTCAAGTTCTCCTATTCTCCTGGATCCTGATTCCTCAAGTTCTCACTGATTTGGTAGCTCTCTCATGCCTTAAAACAGATGTTATTTATCTGTTTTCTAAGTTTCTCTTGCTTCTAGGGTCAGAGTTAGTCCTACACAACCTAGTTCATCATTGCGAGAAGTGGAATTCCTCATTTATTTCTAACAGTCTTTTTTTTGTTTAAATTTTTTTTTGCCCTGTTTTCCAAACACTACTTTTGTACCCAGTTATAGCAATGAGTTAAAACTAATGCAGAAAGACTTACTATAGAACAGATTTCATTTGGAGCATTCTTAAGGGACTCTGGAGTAAAATTTATTTATTAATTTCAATAATTTGTGGGTCAAATCCAGTTACTTCCAGTGAGAAAAACAGCTGTCCATATTAAAAATATCATAATTATTTTACTACATAGTCTAAGTTCTATTATAAATAGACTGTATCATTGACAGAACTTTCAAATAGATAATTTAGTATTTGCTTCTCTTAATAGCAAGAGTTGTAGAAGCCTCCATATATATATATATATATATATATATATATATTTACCATTCTTCTCTCTTTTTCCTTTTTCCCATCATTGTAGATAGCCTTATACTTCACATTCACTGCATACTCATAGTTGAACAAACTAATAAATACTGTGGATAAATTTATAAATTGGATAAATGGTAATTGAGTTTATATAAGCAGAAAGAGTAACATATTTATGTCTTAATCTTAAGACTTAAAAATTAGAGTGCCACTACTTCCAGAATGATTATCCAACTTTAAAATCATCTATTGTTGCTTATTCTTAGGAGTATAAATATATTAAAAGTGGCCTATGAAATCTGTTTTATAATAATATGATTCAAATAGAAGTTTTAAAAGCTGTATAACATTGCATTGTGAAACCTATGACCATGTTTGATTATTTTTTCTTTCTAAACATCCTTTTCAGTATGTCAGACTATCATATGACACCAAAACTGAAGTCATTCTACAACTTCTGCTTAAAGAATGGCAGATGGAATTGCCCAAACTTGTTATCTCTGTACATGGGGGCATGCAAAAATTTGAGCTTCACCCACGAATCAAGCAGTTGCTTGGAAAAGGTCTTATTAAAGCTGCAGTTACAACTGGAGCCTGGATTTTAACTGGAGGTGTAAACACAGGTAAAATGAAGATTATGCGTACTTTATTTAATGTGTTTGTTGATTTTTTATAATATCAATTAGATATTTGAAATAATAGTCAACATCGAAAATAAATATATTTAGTTATTCTGTTAAATAATCTATAGTTCCTAAGTATAGATGGTAACTATAAATGTATTTAGTTTTCATTTAGTCTTTTAAAAAAAATGACACACTTTAGAGCAGAGGTTGGTAAACTGTGGTACTAATCCAGCCCGCTCCTTGTTTTTGTGCATAAAAGTTTATTGGAACACAGCCACAATCATTTGTTTTTGTATTACTTATGGCAGTCTATTGCCTAGGCATTGGTGAGAAATAGCTTTCAAAATGAATTTTTAATATACTATAATCTTTCATTCCAAGTCTTCTCTGTCACATGTACAGGTTAGATATAAGCTAGCCAATTTACTTTTAATATCCAAAGTGAAACAATTATTACTTAAATTAGCTTGGAAATATCTAATTCATTACCAACAACTTTTTTGAACCTCATTGTATAGCAGGCATTCTTCTGGCTGCTAAAAATACATCATTCCACAAAACAAATATTTACCTTTATGGAATTTATATTCCAGTGGAGGAGATGCAGACAACAAACAGATAACTACATAATGTATATAATATGTTAGATAGTAAGTGCTGTGGAGACACATGAAATAATAGAGATGGGATGGTGAGGGATGGTGGCGAGAGCTTCACCGATAAGGTGACATTTGAATAGAGATGGCAGGAAATAAGGGAGCAAGATAAGAATAATGTGTGGCAGAGCATTTAAAGGAGAAGGAATAACTTGTGTGTTGGGAGACTAGTAAGAAGGGTCCAGTGTAGCTTGAGTGCAGTGAGCAAGGAATATTAGGTGATGAGGTCAGAAAATTATGAGTGCTTGATGATGGCTAGGATAGGGTGGTGTGAATAGCAGCGGCAGTAGATCGTTATATAAGGCATTGTACTCCACTTTAAGTACTTTGGCTTTTACTCTGAATGAGAAGGGTTGTTTTTAAGTAGAGAGTTGACGAAAGCAAATATCATCTAGATGATTTGAAAATAGACTTAAGAGATAAGACAGTGGTTGGAAGACCAGTGAAGATGCTACTTCCATAGCCAAGTGTAAAATGAGACCTAATGCATTATAAAATCAAATTGAGTGATGCACGGATTTCCCAGGGCTGCTATAACAAAATACTACAGATTGGGGTAACTTGAACAAAAGAAATTTATTTTCCCACAGTTGTGTAGGTCCTAAATCAAGGCATTAGCAGGTTTGGTTCTTCTCTTATTGGCTCGCAGATGGCCACCTTCTTAGTGTGTCCCCTTGTGGCCTTTCCTCTATACATGTGCATTCCTAAGTCTCTTTTTGTATCCAAATTTCTTCTTACTATCAGCACACTCATCAGATGGGATTGGGGCCCACCCTAACATCCTTATTTTAACGTGATAACGTATCTGAAGGACCTGTTTCCAAATTCAGTAACATTCTGAGATACTAGCATTAGGATTTCAACATAGAAATTTGGGGGTAGTGTACAGGTCAGTTCATAACAAGTGATAATGAAGAGTTATATGTTCTTTTGAATTGTCTCTTCTACTATTATCCCAGTTTTCGATTCAGCTGGACAACTTTTGTAGTTATTTGGGTGGGCGGCGTGTGTGTGTGTGTATGCGCGCGCGCGCCCGTGTTGCTTATAGTCCTGAGTCATACTCTTATTTTTTTTTTAAATGATGTGTAGAGCAATAACAAAAACTGCAGTTACATACATGAGGAATCTAAGAGAGGACTAGGCATAACAACATGATAAAAGTTAGTTTTACATGTGTTTCAGGTAGTTGTAATGATTTGACATTGTGGAATATTTTCGTGTTTTTTTTTTTTTTCTTTTTTGGTTCTTGTGTTTTTTTTTGTAAGTTTGTCTTTCAAACCTTTTTTTGGCTTTTATCTTGTATGTGTAAAGAAAAATATCACATTGTAATGTTACAGATTGAGCATAGGATTTTAATTAACACAGTAAATACTTTCAAATGAAGTGAATTAAATTTTGTATGAACAGGTGTGGCCAAACATGTTGGTGATGCCCTCAAAGAACATGCTTCCAGATCATCTCGGAAGATTTGCACTATTGGAATAGCTCCATGGGGCGTGATTGAAAACAGAAATGATCTTGTTGGGAGAGATGTAAGAATGGTTTTAAAAATTCTTATATTTGAACTTATGTGTAACAAAATAAGAGCAAGGGTAGTATAAATCAATTTAAAATATTCATGAACAAGCCATACTTTTCAAATTACCTTCAAAAAGTATTTTCGTAAGGTTTTCTTCTGATCTTTTAAAAATGCACTCATAGATATAAAATGTCATTATTATGTTAGTGAATTTTGGTTTCTGCCTTTTTTGTGTAACTATTTCACACCTTTTCCATATCATGCTAGTCTTCGTAATTAAATTTTAATGACTAAATGACATTAAGAATTAATTTTATTGTCACTAAGAGTAGTAATCAGATGCTATTCATTTTTTATTTGAACAGATTAAAGATATGTGAATTAGTTATAGATACTTATCGAGTGACTATTAAAAAGGAATTACCGAATTATAATTATCCCTTTTAAGTGCAGTTAAATTTCTAATATCATTTTTAAAGATTCTGCTTATTGCTAGGTAAATAGCAATATGACATTCAGTTTCTTTTATTCAGTGTCCTTTATATATTGCTCTTTATTTACTAATAACCCAATAGTTTCTTCATATTATTTATTATTTGCTGCTGCTTTTTTTTACATGTGATAATGAAATATTATATTCTGCAGTAAGAGTAAAAATATATTTGTATCGTTCAACCTATGTTCATTAATCTTCAAATGCTTAAACGCTTGTGCTTTTGGGTACATTCTTTGACATTTTTTATTTGTTGCTATAAGTAAATGGAATTTTACTTGTCTTTACAGATTATTTTAAAGTTTATTTTTACTTTACACTGTTATTTAATCCTTCCCACTAACTCTTATATTTGACATTGTTTAGGTGGTTGCTCCTTATCAAACCTTATTGAACCCTCTGAGCAAATTGAATGTTTTAAATAATCTGCATTCCCATTTCATATTGGTGGATGATGGCACTGTTGGAAAGTATGGGGCAGAAGTCAAACTGAGAAGAGAACTTGAAAAAACTATTAATCAGCAAAGAATTCATGCTAGTAAGGGAATTTATAAATTTGTAACTGTTGAAATTACTCTGGCCTACATTAATTGTCAGCAACATCCTTAAATGGTAGAATATTCTTTGAAGTGCTCATTTCCTGGTGTAGCGAGAAAACATACAAAACAACCCAGAGTCACTGACTTTAGGGAAAATAAGAAGACCTAGGAAAAGAAGTCTGAGGCCAAATAGGGTAGTCAGATATCAAGGCCAAAGCCACAGAGGTTTATTGGGAGCTCTGTTGCTCTTGTAACCCCATCGCAGCCCAAAGAATTCAGATATATTCTTAATGTATGATATATTCATGACTTTGATATTCAAGATTGAAGGATAAAAGAGGGAAAAAGTGCTTTATTGCCAGGTAGTAATCACCTTGCTTAAAGTTTATAACCTGTGAATCACTCTTTGGTTGTTGTGTATTAAAAGTTGGTATTCTTGATACCTGTCTTTCCACCCATGGTCAAACTTTCTGGTTCAACACCTAGATTTTTATTTCAAAAAGAATACATTTTATAATCTTAGGACACCAAGAAGGTGAACTCTATAACAATTTTGAATAGAAATTCAAAATTACAGAACAGTGCATTCAGATTGATGGAGTCATAGCATCTCTTAAAAATTAGGACTGTTTTAGAATCCTGCAGTTACCTATATTTTGGATACTTTCACTGCATTACAGTGGTTATTGTTAAAAACAAAAATTGGTGTTCACTAAATTTTTTTCTGTTACTCTGGTAGAGGTCTTGGATTTTATTGATCATTTTCTTTTTTATCCTGATTTTGTCATTAATTTCTGTATTAATATCTCGGTATTTGAAATCAGAAATAAACATTTTAAAAATAAATAAGACATATAGTAGAAGTTCAACTTGTACATTATTGGAAAGCTAAAGCTAAACAAATTGGCATTATAAATTTCTTATCAAGAGTTAACTTAGTGAAATAGACAAAGTAACTTTGCTTTTCAATAAATATATAAATTCCAGTGTATGGCTAATTATATGTTAGATTTTTCTAATTTTATTACTTAGAACAGACTTTAAGTCAATGAAAAAGTAATTTATTCTGTATTTATGTCAGACTGGTATGTTGAGTGCTTCAAATGAACTCAACAGCTGTTTTACAAGAAATTATATTTTTACTTTCTATTTTTGTATTTGAGTAAAAAATAATATTAAATTACTAAATTTTGCCTAATATTTTAATTGATCTTTTACTTTTTTAAGGAATTGGTCAGGGTGTTCCTGTGGTGGCTCTCATATTTGAGGGTGGGCCAAATGTTATCCTCACAGTTTTAGAATACCTTCAAGAAAGTCCTCCTGTTCCAGTTGTCATATGTGAAGGAACAGGCAGAGCTGCAGATCTACTAGCATATATTCATAAACAAACAGAAGAAGGAGGGTAAGTGTATGATTACAACAAATTTTTACTAACTTTATGTAAAAAGGCTTGAGGTTTTTGGAATATTAGATTCATTTCAGTGTATCTTTTGACCCAGTAGTCCATTTCTGAGACTTGTTCTTGCAGATGTACTTGTACACATACGAAATAATATACATATAAAGTTACTTCTTATAGTGTTGTTTGTAATAGTAAAAGATTGGAACGAAATAGAACATATATCAAAGGGACTAGATAAATAAATTATAGTCTATTTGCAATGGAATAGTTGAGTAAGGTTGGTATCTATCTGTACTAGATTTGAGAAGATTACTGAAATATGTACATGTAAAAAGGAAGATGTAGAGTATAGCATGTATATTGTATCACCTTTTATGTAGGAAAAAAGAGGGAATAACTTTATATATAGAAAGAGATCCTGGAAAGTTGTTAGGCTAATAGTGTTTTTTGAAACCATTTGAGATAGAACAGGGCAGATGGAAGACAGTAGGGAAGGAGACTTTCATGTTTTAGATTATTTTATATCATTATATTTTTTGAGCCATGTAAATATAATATCTATTGAGAAAAAAATGCCAATGTGCCCCTGTATAAGACATCTTGGTGAGATACCGCTGTATACACCATAATGTCTTAAAATTATCTTTATACAATATCTTATAAAATGTGAGTGCTGATATTGCAATTCATGCCATGTAATAACATTCAGAGTAATCCAAAGAAAAATCAGTCCTTTCAATTTTTACTCCTTATGACTTATCATGAGAGTCTCATGAAGGAAAAGATTTTACTGAGGGTCAAGTATTTAATATTAATTTCGGATCCACCTGTACTTCATATCAGATTCTACAAATAACGGAAATTGAAATTAGTGAATTAAATTCTGTTACGTCTTACTCTAGGAATCTTCCTGATGCAGCAGAACCTGATATTATTTCAACCATCAAAAAAACATTTAACTTTGGCCAGAGTGAAGCAGTTCATTTATTTCAAACGTTGATGGAGTGCATGAAAAGAAAAGAGCTTGTAAGTAGGTTTTAGCAGAGTAAGCCTTTTTATTTTATTCAAAGTACATTCTAAATTGGTGAAAAACTTGTTTTTAACTTGAATTTAAAATTTTAAATCTTTTTTAACCATGTAAAGATGTCGCTGTTTTGTTCAAACTGAGAGATATCAAGGAGAATGATCATAGTTTTTATACATTGAGACATATAATTGCACTTAGATTTTAGAAAAAAATTTATAATTTGGCCTCAACAGATTATGTCCAGGGTCAAGGAAGAGTGCTAAATAGTTGTATATTTTCCAAAATATACGTAGGGCGAGAAAAATGTGTTGCTCTGAGCAAGTGATCAAATTAAATTACAGGTAAGTGCTGCTTAATTTCAGTCCTCTAAATGTGGCGTTAAGTTTTTAGAGATAAAATTTTTTATCAACTCTCTAAGTAGGTGGATCTCTTTTTTTATATGCATTTTATTTTTATATACTGTGAAATAAAGTTAGTTGAAAAATTTATATTGGGGTTAGTACAGTAGTCTTTTACTTTATGAAAAAGGTTATTAAATTAAAAATTCTCAAATAGTGTTACATTTCAAACAGTTTAAAGAAATTCCCAATAAAAAAATTTCTCATCAAGGACACATATAATTATTTGAGTTGGGAAAGTGTTTACTCTGTAGAAGGAACAGCAGGATTTTCTCAGATAAGTAAATCCCTAGCCTCAGCCCATAAATTACTTACTCAGTAGTAAAGGATATAACAGAGGTAAAAAAATGAATATAATATGAAACCAAACATTTTGAATATACTTGTAATTTTATTTGATAAATGATACAAAGCCTTTAATATTATATTTTTTGGTTCCTGTTTACTGAACAAAAAATAAAACCCTCCAAAAAAATAAAACCCTCCAAAACTATATCTCTCACATGGTTTGATGTTACTTTCTATTTTATGTTACTTTCTATCTTATGCCTTAGCTTTTAAAATGTAAAGGCATAATATTATGAATTAATCTTTAAATAGATTACTGTTTTCCACATTGGATCAGATGAACATCAAGATATAGATGTAGCAATCCTTACTGCACTGCTTAAAGGTAAGACTTAAACATTTTTTTATTCGTAAGATCTTTCATTTATATTCTATATATCTAAGACAGGACTTTTTAATTTATAAATGTGAGAATGAATTTTTCAGTAATTTTTATTTGCAAAAGACACATTTAAACTTTGACAATGCATTAGCTTTTCTTTCTATCTTGTAGAATGTTTTTTAAAATTTATAGCAGGATTTATGCTACCAGACCCATTAAATTATCCTGTTAAGATTATGTCACATTTTCAATTGGCTGAAAAGTAAGTGCTTAAAGATAATAGGGTATTAGTTGATAGAAATTCAAGATAGTGTTCTGAAACATGCTGTTTTCATCCTGAAGGGAAATTTGAAAGAAAATCGGAAGTATCTTCTAGGACTGAAGTGTGAATGTACATGCATGTTGAACTATTTTCCTCTCATTATCTTGCCAAAAACATCCACCTGATATAACAAACAGTATTGCAGTGAAAAATCATTTAAAAAATTATAAACGAAAATGGCGTTCTATCTGAGTATGTGAAAGACCCAAGTATGCAGTGAGGGGGCAGGAGCAAAGCAAGAGGGCACTTGTCATTCACAAGAATTTTCCAAATATTAGGCCATAATAAATTGCCAATAGATCAGATATTTTAAAAATACTATAATAAAGTATAAGATAATATATACATCATCTTGGGAACAACAGATCATAAGTAATAGGATACCCAGAAAACATTAAGAGAAAGATTTATAAATGAGATTGCATAAAAATTAAAAGAAAGTACCAAATATTTGGCATATACTTTTTGTGTTTTAGTGGTATAAAGTATTTATCTCATTTTATCTTTACAATAGTCTTAAGAGGAAGACTTATTTTTCTTTATAGATGAAGAAACTAAGGAACAAGAATGTGGAGAGATCACAGAGAGCTGTTATTAATCATGAAAAAGATGCATACCTCGGGGAAAAATGAGTCAGAATTTATGTAAAAGATATTAGCTGAATATCTTTTACTTAGGTGGGGGAAAATCTGGAAAGATAGTATTATAATTTTTAAATAGCAAATTTTTTTAAAAAGAAGCTTTATTTTTCTAATGGATATTCTTATACCTCTGATGGATGTTATAACCTTTTTTGGAATACATTTCGGCAGTATACCAAAGCTTTAAAATATATATCCTCCTTCCTACAATTTGGCTTCTGCAGAATCATCCTATGTAAATCACCAAATTACACAAAAATATACTCACCAAAAAATTCAAAGAACCAGAAGGTTCACTAGTCGGAATATTTGTTGAATAAATTTTATTTTACCTTTAAAAGGTAGTGTATATAAGGTAAATCTTTGTATTGTTGTAGAAAACTAATGTACGATATTAAGATACATAAAGTAGGCTGCTGAATACTTTGTATAGTAAGTTCCACTTTTGCATAAATAATCAAAAGCATACATACGAATTTATATATGCACTGAAAAGCATCTGTAAGGATATTTTTCATAATCTTAACAGTGAATACTGTCTCTATGATAGAAATAGGTTATCTTTGTTTTCTTCTCTTTTTCTGTATTCTGAATTCTTTGCAATGTGAAGCCGTGTCTTTTCTATAGTTGGAAAATAAAAGTACTCAATCCTGGGGGTAACCTTATCTCTCTGGGGCAGACTACCTCTGAACAGTATCTGATGTCAGCTGTGTAAGTTAGTTAAAAGGAGTGGGGAGAATCCATAAGTGTTCACATTTTAATGGAGATAAATTAATTGAACTTGTCAACTTTTCTCTATTCAATTAGGTACTAATGCATCTGCATTTGACCAGCTCATCCTTACACTGGCATGGGATAGAGTTGACATTGCCAAAAATCATGTATTTGTTTATGGACAACAGTGGCTGGTATGTAAAATAATCCGTATACACAATGTAATTTAAGTAATAACGAAGTGTTTGTTGGAACTGTATTCAAATTGACATTTTACCTGTCACATGCAGAATTTACTAAAGTGCAAAATTAGTTTACCTAAACATTTCTACAACAAGCAAATCTATTTAGAATTTAATAAGTCCGTTTGCCTCTTGATAAAACCTTGTTTTTTATAGGGTAAAAATCTCTAAAATTCCTAGAACTGAAATAATGCTTATGCATCTTACGTTCATCAGGGAAATTGGCCAGTAATTTTCTTTTCCTGTGGCGGTCTTGTCTGGTTTTGGTATCAGGATAATGCTGCCTCATAAAATAGTTTGGAAGAGTTCCTTCCTCTTCTCTTTTTTTGAAAACATTTGAGAATTAATTCTTCTTTGAATGGTAGACTACATCAATGAATCCATCTGCTCCTGGACATTTGTTTGTTGGGAGGTTTTTTGATTACTAATTCAATCTCCTTACTAGTAATCAGTCTGTTTAAATTGTCCATTTCATCATGATTCAGTCTTAGTGGGTTGTATGTTTCTAATTTATTTCTTCTAGGTTGTCCAGAGTGTCGGCATATAATTTTTCATAGTAGTCTCTTAATGACCCTTTATATTTCTGTGGTGTTGTCACTTCTCTATCATTTCTGATTTTATTTGAGTCCTGTCTAATAAGTCTATTTTTTTTCTTGGTTTGCCAATTTTGTTTTTTTTAAAGAATCAACTCTTAGTTTCATTGATTTTTCTTTATTAAAGTCTTTTTAGTCTAAGTTTCATTTATTTCTACTCTTATCTTTGTTATTTTATCTCTCCTACACACTTTGGATTTTGTTTGTTCTTTTTCTACTTCCTTGAGAGGTAAAGTTAGGTTGTTTAAGACTTTTCTTGTTTCTCGAGGTAGGCATTTAAACTTCCCTCTTAGAACTGTTTTTGTTGCATTCCACAAATTTTGGTATATTTTTATTTTTGAGGTATTTTCTGACTTCCTTTTTAACTTTTTCTTTGACCCATTTGTTGTTCAGTAGCATGTCATTTAATCTACATATTTGCGAGTTTTCCATTTTTCTGCGTGTTATTAATTTCTGGCTTCACACAATTGTGGTCAGAAAAGATGCTTGATATTATTTCAGTTCTTTTAACTTTATTAAGACTTGTTTTGTGGCCTGGAAAATGTACCATGTACACTTGAGAAAAATGTGTATTCCGTGGCTTTTGGATGGAATATTTTGTATATATCTGTTAATTCTGTCTGATCTTAGGTTTCATTTAAAGGAGATGTATCCTTATCTGTTTTTTATCTGGATAATCTCTCCATTGATGTGAGATTAATGTCCCTTTTTATTATTGTATTGCTTTTTCTCCCTTTAGATCTATTAATATTTGCTTTACATATTTAGAAGCTCCTATGTAGGGTACATAAATATTTACACATTTATATCCTCTTGTTGGATCAAGCGTTTTATCATTGTGTACTGCCCAACTTTGTCTCCTGCTACAATCTTTGTTTAAAAGTCTATTTTGCCTGATATAAGTATAGCTACTCCAGGTTTCTTTCGATCTCCACTTGCATGCAATATCTTTTTCCATCCCTTCACTTTTAGTCTCTGTGTGTATCTTTATGCCTAAAGTGAGTCTCTGATAAGCAGCATATAGATGGATCTTGTTTTTTAAACCTGTTTCGCAACCTATGTCTTTTGATTGGAGCATTTAGACCATTTACATTTAAAATAATTATTGATAGGTATGATAACCATTTTGTTAATTGTTTTCTGGCTGTTTTTGTAATTGTTCTTTCTTGCTCTCTTCCTTTGGGATTTGACAGTTTTCTTTGGTGATATGCTTATATTTCTTCCTCTTTATCTTTTGTCTTTGTGTTTACTGTGAGGCTTACACATAATAGTTTATATTTATGTCTATTTTAAGTTGATAATAAAGCTCAACATTTTTACTCTCACCACCATAATTTGTTTTCGGTGTCACATTTTAGACCTTTTTATCTTGTATATCCCTTAACTAATTATTAAAATCACAGTTAATTTGACAACTTTTGTCTTTTAACCTTCATACTAGCTTTCTGTGATTAATCTACTATCTTTACTATATATTTACATTTCCAGGGAGATTTATTCTTTCGTATATTTTCTTGTTACTAATTAGCATACTTTTCAGTTTAAAGTAATCCCTTTCATGTTTCTTGGAAGGTGAGGGGGTTTCCTTGTATGTAACAAGTAATTTTTCTCTTGGTGCTTTTAATATTCTCTCTTTATCTTTAACTTTTGACAATTTAATTATGTGTCTTGGTATGATTTTTTTGGGATTCATCTTATTTGGCACTTTCTGGTTCTGGATGTCAGTTTCCTTTTCCTGATTGGGGAAGTTTTCAGCTAATATTTCCACAAACAATATTTTTGCCCCTTTGTCTCTCT
Organism: Rousettus aegyptiacus; assembly: GCF_014176215.1. Lineage (NCBI taxonomy): Eukaryota > Metazoa > Chordata > Mammalia > Chiroptera > Pteropodidae > Rousettus > Rousettus aegyptiacus. Next base: position 121,838,782 of record NW_023416306.1, on the reverse strand, counting down.
CTTCTCCTTGTTGGAGCCCTCTAATAGAATGTTAGTTTTTGATGTTGTCCTATTGGTCCATTAAGCTGTCTACGCTGTTTTTCTTTTTCTTTTTTTCTTTTTGCTGCTCTAATTGGTGAGCTCCACTACCCTGTCTTTTGAGTTTACTGATCCTTTATCCTGCTTCATTTAGTCTGTTGTTGAAGCCTTTTAATGTATTTTTCAGTTCAGTTATTGTATTCATCATGGCTGTGACTTCTCTTTGGTACTTTCTTATATTTTTTATCTCTTTGTTGAAATTCTCACTGTGTTCATCTGTTCATTTCCCAAGTTTAGTGAGTGACTTTATGACCATTACTTTGAACTCTTTATCAAGCAAATTACTTATCTCCATGTCATGAAGTGTTTTTTTTTTTTTCATGAAGCTTTATCTTGTTCTTTTATTAAGAATATATATTCTTCTTTTTTAGTAACTCCCAGTAGTTGAGGATGTGCCAAGACTTATCATTGTCTCTTAGGGAAGGATCTCAGAACCTACATTCATGCTGATTGAAAGCCAGACCCTTCAGAAATAGCTTTTTAAAAATCCTCAACATCATATTCAGAAACCAAATTCAATAATACATTGAAAGGATTTGTTCCAGGTATGATGCAAGGATGGTTCAACATCACAAGTCAATGTGATATACTGCATTAACAAAATGAAAGATAAAAATCCTATGATCATCATTGTACATAGAGGAAAAGCATTTAACAAAATTCAGTACCTATTTATGAAAAAATTCAATCAACAAGTAAATATAGAGGGAATGTATTTCAGTGAAGTAAGGGCAATATGTAACAAACCCACAGGTAACATCATACTCAGTGGATAAAAGCTGAAAGATTTTCCTTTAAGATCAGAAACAGGACAAGAATGCCCACTCTTACCACTTTTATTCAGAATAATATTGGAAGTCCTAGCCAGAGCATTTGGGGATGGGGGGAGAGTTGGGGAGGAGGGGAAGATGGGGGAAGAGAGAGAGAGAGAGAAATAAAAGGTATTCAAATTGGAAAGGAAGTAGTAAAATTGTCACTGTTTGCAGATGACATGATATTATATGTGGAAAACCTTAAAGACTCCATCAAGAAAATTAGAACTAATAAATTTAGCAGAGTTGTAGGATACAGATCAATACCCAAAAGTCTGTCATGTTTCTATACACTAATAATGAACTATCTGAAAGAGAAATTAAGAAAATCTTATTTACAATTACATTAAAAAGGATAAAATACCTAAGAATAAATTTAACTAAAGAGGTGTAAGACCTGTAAATTGAAAAGTAAAAGATGTGAAGAAGACAAATTGAAGAAGACACAAATAAATGGGAAGATATTCTGTTCTTGTGGACTGGAAAGATCAATATTGTTGAAATGTTCATAATACCCAAAGCAATCAAAAGATTCAGTGCAATCCCTATCAAAATTCCAAGGGCATTTCTCACAGAAATAAAACAAATTTTAATGCTGAAATTTATACGTAACAACAAAAGACCCCAAATAGCCAAAGCAACCTTGAGAAAGAAGAATAAAGCTAGAAGCATCATGCCCCCTGATTTCTGGCTATATTATAAATCTTTGATAAGTAAAACATTATGGTATTGGCATAAAACTAACACAGAATAAATGGGGCAGAATAGAGAGCTCAGAAATAGACCCATGCATCTGTGTTCAATTAATTTACAACAGTGAGCCAAAAATATATAATGAGGATAGAACAGTCTTGTCTACAGATAGTGTTGGGAAAACTGGACAGCAACATGCCAAAGAATGAAACTTGACCACCTCTTATACCACACAAAAAAATAAAATGGGTAACTTGGACATAGAACATAGGAGCCATAACACTAGAAGAAAACATAGGCCTTAAGCTCCTTGCTACAATTCATGGTGGTAATATTTTTAATATGACAACAAATAAAAAGAATAAAAGCAAAGTAAACAAGTGGTACTCCATCAAACTAAAAACCTTCTGCACAGCAAAGGAAACGGTCAAGAAATTGAAAAGGAAACGTACTGACTGGGAGAAAAATATGCAAATCATGTGTTTTTCAAGGGATAACATCCTAAAAAAAGAACTCATATAACTCAGTGTCAGAAAAGAAGATTTGAATAGACATTCTTTTCTAAAGACATACTGGTGGCCAACGAGCACATGAAAAGGTGTTCAGTAGCATCAGGGAAATGGAAATTAAAACTACCGTGAGATAGCACCTCATACCTATTAAAATGGCTGTTATCAAAAAGACAAGAAATAAGAAATACTGGTGAGTATGTGAAGAAAAGGGAACCCTAGTACACTGTTAGTGAGAATGTAAATTGATATAGCTACTTTGGAAAACAATATGGAGGTTTCTCAAAAAATTGAAAATAGAACTACCGTGTGATCCAGCAGTCTGCTTCTGGGTATTTATCGTGAGAAAATGAAATTAGTAACTCCAAAAGATAGGTGCACGTGCACGTGTACTGCAGCATTATTTATAGTAGCCAAAATATAGAAATAATCAGTGTCCATCAGTGCATGAATGGATAAAGAAATTGTGACACACACACAGACCCACACATGCGCGCACGCCCACACGCCTTGAGGGCATTAAGTGAAATAAATCAGAGAAAGATAAATATTGTATGTTCTCTCCTATATGTGGAATTAAAAAAATATGCCAAGCTCATAAATGAAGTAGATTGGTGGTTGCTAGAGGGAGGTGGGAGTAGAAGAAATGGTAAAGGTGATGGAGTTAAGAGGTTAAAAAAAAAAAAAAAAAAGAAATAGTACTCTGTAGAAGAGAACTCATCAGTGTTCTCATGGATGTTTAGACCAGTTTCTAATTAAGTCTTCCCCATCTTACTGAATGGCACCAGTCTCTTCCTAGTTTCTTAGACAAGAAACCTCAATGTCATTTTTTACTTTTCCTCATATATTACAATCCAATTCCATTTGTAAATCTTCTCAGATCTACTTTCAAAATACCCAGTTTTATCATCATTGGTCCAATTTATTACCTTTCTTTTGTATTGTTTTAGTAGTAGTATCTTACTGTAGTTTTATTATTCTCATTCTTCATTTTCTGTTATGCATGGAAGGTCGATCACATCACATTTACCCAGAGTACAATCCGGAATCCTTATAATGGCCTACAAGGTTTTACATCATCTGCCCCATTACTGCTTCTCTTACCTTACATGTTAACCACTATCTTGATTGCTCTCTTTTATATAGCCATTTTGGCCTTTTTACTGTTCTTAGCATGTCAAGAATGGTCTTCTTGATAGGCTTCGTACTTGCTATTTTCTCTCTCTGGAACATTTCTCTTAGATACCTTCCTGGTCTTGCTTTCTCTCTCTGGCTTCTAACCAAATGTATCTTCCTCAGTTTGGCTTTTACTGTCCACCCTATTTTAATTGCAGCCCTCTATGACAGCATCTTGTATGTTCTTCTCTGTCATTTTTTTTCTTTAGCATGTATCACCCTCTGATAAATCATATATTTCAGCTATTTATTTCTAAGTAAATTTTAAGGAAGCAAGAATATTTTTTAGTTTTATTCATTGCTTTTTTCACAGCTTGGCACATAGTAAGTGCTTGCCAAATTTTTGTTACATATCTGAATCAGTTGGAGGCCGCATAAATTAAATGTTCATTTGTACTTTGGAATATTATCCTCCTATTACAGCAGATGAGCTAGGTCCTTTCCGCACAATATAAATAGCAAATTACAAAAAAAGTATGCATAGCATGATAATAATTATGGCAAATTCTGCTTATGAGTGAATACTGTGTGGTTCTAGAACTTTTCTGGAAACTGTAAATATGGGATCTGTCTGCAGAGATGAGGGCCAGAGGAAGGAAAGTTTTATTTTATGTCATTTTGATATTTGATTTTTTTTAAACCATGGGGATTTGTTTTGTGTATGATAATTAAAAAAAAAACTATTTGGTCACTTCCCCTCTTACAGTACTATAGAGAAAGAAATTGATGTTAATCAGCTGTGGTAAAACAATTACAGGAAGCCATCCTTTTATTCCATTGAATAATTTCATTGGATTTTTGCATTCCTTGGATGTGAAGGCTTTAACAAAGCCTTTAACGTCTATGTATATGTGATTTATCTCATAGATTTGTTCTCTACAGTGTTGTCTGTTTGATTTTGTGCTTTCTTCATGATAAATGTAGAGTTTGCAGGACAACTTTTTCTTTTCCTCTTGATTGTTAGGAGTTAAGTATTCATTGAACGAACCAAGAAATATTGCTTACAAAGCAAAACTTTTTTTAACAATCTTTTTTTCTTGGATATGAAAATTTAATTAGGCTTTGTTCTAGGAAAGTGGTCATGAACCCAATCAGATTGAACAATTCTTATTTAATAATTTTTTAAAAATTACAGTCAATATTCAATATTAGTTTCAAATGTACAACAGTGATTAGACATTTATCTAACTAATGAAGTGATCATCCTGATAAGACTAGTACCCATCTGGCACCATACATAGTTATTACAGTGTTACTGATTATATTCTCTCTGCTATACTTAACATCCTCCTGACTTTTTATAACTGGCAATTTGCACTTCTTAATCCCCTCTCATCTGGCAACTGGAACACTTTAAAGCAAAAAGAAAGTTTATTATGCCCTTTTTTGTTGTGTGAAAATGAAATTTTATAAATACTACACTTTTTTTTAATAAAAACAATACAATGCCCTAATTGTATTAAAGATGAAGACACAAAAGTGGTTTACAATAAAAATAGATATTTCAGTATGCAGATGCTCAAGAATGGCAATGTATAAAAGACAGTAAATAATCACATACTTTTACCTTTATTCATAGAATCAGTGTAAATGTTGCATTTGTGAGTGCAGACTAATACAGGAATGTTGCTACTAACTTAAATTCCATGGGTAGAAGGAAAACACCCTTACAAGTATAGAACAAGGAAAGAGCAGAGAGAGGACCAAGTGGGCAATAGGGTAAAAGTTGTTAATGTTAGGATAACAAGAAATAGAATTATTTGTATGTGATAAGTGAAGGAAGGAAATAATATTAACTAAAATAGGAATAACATGCCATGATAAATTATAGGCTGTCGCTGTGAAAAAATGAATACATATTACATTCTCATAAATTAGTTGGGTTTTATTTTTAAGTTCATTGTCAAAATATTTTTCTTATTATGACCTAAGACCGGGTTGTGAACAATATCACAGAAAACACATCTTCCATCTTGAAATTCTATCATGTATAAATCTGTATAGTAAAAAGATCTTGAAGATTATGTCCTTTGCCAAGTGGTACAAATAGAGGATAGATTGGAGGAAGAAAATGGTAATAAAAGCTGCTACAGAGAAGTTGTATAGTTGTAAGGTAAGCTTCTGAAGACGAATCAGAATAAGCTTGAAAAACAACAGGTAAAAAAGGGCAATCACTTTTTATCACAGTTTTTTTTTTAATCATACAGTACCAAACTATTAAAAATATATGGAAGTAATAGCCCATATTAATATTAAATATATTAATAAAAGTCTACTGATAAAATAACCTTTATTAATGATACTCAAGGAAATCTATTTTTGTCTCCGTTAATTTAACATTTGTTTGAGAATCTGTTGAAGTCTATAAAAGAGCCTCTAAAAACTTAGGGACAGCTACGAATGCTGACTGATGGATATATCCATGTTATATTAAACTCGAATGCATAATTTCTGTTAAAGTTCTAAAAGAGAACTTGTCTAACTTATATGGTAGTTGTATTTTTTGGAAAGTTCATTGTAGAACAAACTGTAATAGAATACTGAGCATTTATATGCAGTTATTACTAGATTTTCATTCATAAGCATCTAACAGAATAATAGGAAATTGTGCGAGATGTGGGATGATCCATTTGTGAGATTGTCTAATAATTGCATGATTTCTGGTATCCTTTGACCCTACCTATTAAATGTGAGTGATGACCTCCAATGATTGAAATGATGCCTCCAAAAAACCTTTCCTAAATATTGAGAATTATTGCTCTAAGGTATTTTTTCTAAAGTTAGTTGTTGATGGATTCTTTCTTGTTTTTTCCCCCCATGTCGCACTTGCAAACACTACAAAGGAGTGTTTATAGAATGTTATTTGAGGAATGCTACTCTAGAGTTGCCTCTTCATCTATTCTCTGTAAAGCTTAAGTCCTAGTCTTTTACTGTTTTACATCTTTTTAATTTTTTTCTAAAATTGTTAGGGGATCAAGGAGGTATAAATGCCAAGGACTTGCATTTAGAACTGTTTGTATAATTAGAATGTGTGAAACGTATTTACTAATTTTTTTTATTTATTGGAGTGACATTGGTTATATGTTTCAAATGTACAATTGAATAATATGTCATGTATATTGCATTGTGTGTTCACCACCCAAAGTTAAATTTCCTTCATATTTATTAATTTTGATACTCTTAGGTTGGATCCTTAGAACAAGCTATGCTTGATGCTCTTGTAATGGATAGAGTTGCATTCGTCAAACTTCTTATTGAAAATGGAGTAAGCATGCATAAATTCCTTACCATTCCTAGACTGGAAGAACTTTACAATACTGTAAGTATATGTTAATATTCTTTGTTAACTAAGTTTTATTATCATCTTTGCAAAGTATCATTTTACCTGAACATAGTCAGTCCTATTGATAAAACCTTTAATGTCTTGCTAGATTACATGGAAAAATTAGAGCCAGTCTTTGTACGGATTGGTTACATGATAGTTGAAAGCTCTTTCCCTGTTTCTGGGAACCTCTCCTATCACCATAGCCACATAGGAAAAATACGTAGTGTTATCAGTCCTGTCTCCTTTTCCCTCCCCTCACTCTTTTTTAAAACTATATGATCAACTTCTTAATTATAGGGTCATTATATTTCTTTTTTTCCTTCGTGATCATTTGTTACACTAAATTTCTTGTGACCTCTTTGTCTAATGCAGAACTTACACTTTGCTCTTTATTTTTTTCTTTTTGCTTTTGTACATTCATGATTTGATTTTGGGTCTCTCTCATAGCTTATATACTGTTCTTTATTTTTCTAAGGAGAAGAAAACTATTCCCTTCACAAAGCCTTTCTGATTTCATTTCAAATTTCATGTCACTACATCGGAGAGGGTAAATACTGCCCTTCTTATTGATTTCCATATTTCCAATATGAATTTAATCGAGCTATACTTTGAAGCAGCACTACGACCAAATCCTGGCTTCCCGACTCTGACTTCTTTGCATTCATCATTTTCTACCTATTTATCTCCTCCTTTTCATTCCTAATTTTTGCACTACTCAGTCATTTCTAGTCTGTACTACTTTTGTAATCCAGCCTCCTGGTCTTCATGTCCATTCTTCAAACTAATATTTTTATAATCACATATTTTACCATAATTTTTCCCAGTTTAAAAACTTTTGATGGCTCCCCAATATGTATTAAATAATATCCAGATCCTTAGCTTGATTTTCAGAGCTCTCCAGCTTTTGAAATTTTGAAAATTTTGCCCCAGCTACTCTCACTTGGCCTTTTTATTTCCATCTTCATTCCCTTATACTGGGTATTTCAACTACATTATCTCATATATACATATATATATATGTATATATGAGATACACACACACACACACACGCGTGTGTGTGTGTGTGTGTATTTTAAAGCATGTGCTATTTACACAGTGCTAATCTGTGTTTTTCTTCCAACTATTCCCCACTTGCTAGAATCTTATTCATCGCTTAGAACTTAGTTTAAATGCCATGCCATTGCCTTCATGAAGCCCAATGGCATAGTCAGTTTACTACAATTATATCTTCTCCTGTGGATTTTATATTACTTTTGAGTAGGGGTTATATCTTTATTTCCCCCGATTTTTTTCCCTTTAATAGTGTCTAGCACAGTTACATTGAACTTTGCTGGTGTTCTTTTGTCTCTAACAAACTGACATAAAAATTCAAAGGATTATTCATTGTGCTGAAGTAATGTTTATCCCTGAAAGGTAAAGCAAATATAAAACACTAAAAATAAAAATTGATCCCATTAGCAAAGCAAGTAATTTTTAAATTATATTATTCATTAAAATAATGGTTACTTTCAGCATGAATTATTGATTAAATATTTTAAAATTTAAGGGATTAGAACATGACACACTTAGTATCAGAGTTCTATAACAAAAATTATTGAGGTCTTCAAAGAGCTGTTCTGTGGAGATTCTGTTTATGTGTGTTGATATTTACCATATTAGAATATAAAACCAAGAAATCTTTTTTTTTTTTGGCAAGGCAACTCTTGGTTGACCTCACAGATTGTAAGGACCTTGTCAGCTTACAATCTCTTATTTTTTTATTTTTTACACCTACAGCATCTGGTCTTCTTAGGTAGTCTCCCATCCAGGTACAAACAAGGGTACAAACGTTTTAACAAGAAAGAGAACGTACACCTGCATTATCAATGAAAGAAATGTAAATTAAAGATGTAATTTAAGTTTCAAGTTTGCAGTGTTTGTATAACTTTTAGAAAACAAAACATGTTACATAAGTAAAAATATAAGACCATAAGAAATTACACATTTTGTTTAAGGTAATTATGACAGTATGAGATGGTTATATCCTTTTCTTTGTTCATGTTATGAACAGAACTTATTTAACTCAAAAACGGTATAATTTTACAAGTTGGTTTATAAAAGTTCTATAGGTAAGAAGGGAAGTTGTTTACATTATTTTAAAGAAAAATTATAGTTTGCTCTCATTTTTTTTCCTTAAAGAAACAAGGTCCAACCAATCCAATGCTATTTCATCTTGTTCGAGATGTCAAACAGGTAAGAGATTTTCTTTTCCAAAAATGCTATATAAAATATTATTTATACTTCTTCTGTCTCAAAACATTTAAATACATCTTAAAAATAGCAATAAAATGACATTTTTAAAGGACAAAATAAAATAAAGGCTAACAGAGAGATAAAGAGTATACTACATCAGAAATTTAAAAAAAGGAAGTTTATGAAATTGGGACTGAGTGCTTGAGCTTCTAGTCATCTGAGATAGAGGATGATGAATTTCATAATGCTCATTGTTCCATAAAGAAAGATCATTAATAGAATGAATATACCTTCTTTCTCTATTCAGAAGAAATTTGTTCTCTGGGCATGTAAAGACATTTAATAAGGACACTGAGGGAAACATTGGTTGGTGATCTTAATGGCAGATTTTTTTTTTCCCCATAAAGCTTAAATAATGGAGGAGACCTTCATTCCAGGGGGTTTCTAAACCACATTTGCATTATGATTTACTTATGTGGGTTAGCAGAAAGAACTATAGTTGTTAATTCTGGAAATAAATATGAGATTTGGTATGTATCGATTATTTTTACATTGGTGGCTGTAATAATAAGCCCCATTTTTTTATTTTTGTAAGTAAAAAATCCTAAAGGCCATAATTGAGTATTTTCTGATTTAAATTAATAAGTTGAGTTTTATAAGTTATTTGTATGGTTTGAGAAATTACTTATGGTTACTTTTTTAGATAACTTTTTTAAATTATTTAATTTAAATATTTCCCATTCAAGTGGGCTTACATCATAATGATATTTGTCAGATTTATTAAAACTAAAAATATCATACGTGACTTCCTTAATCAAAGCGTATTTTGAGGTTGCTTAAGATAAAATAAAAACAAAAATCTTACATTTAAGATGAACTTTTATTTTTAAATAGGAGATTTAAAGAATATAGATATCTAGGGATTAGAAATGTGACAGATGATACCAAAATATGAAAATTATAAGCATTTAAAAAATACTAAAAGGTCATGAAATTATAATTAGGGAAATGGAATGAGTGGCGATAGTAGGGCAGAATTAGTTATTATCAATTATCTGATATTAAACCTTTTTAAGATTATTTGATAAAATCAACCAAATGTTGGATTCTGAAATAAGCAGTCTTACCAACTCACAAGTGAATTATGTTCCAAAAATTTATTTGTAAATTGATGCCCTAAATAGTGTTATAAGTGGTAGTTAAATCCTAGATGAGGCTGTAAAAAATTATGTCATCTGTAATAAAATAGCCAATATAATTTTGGTTTAAAAAATACTAAGTAAGCGTTTATAGGCCCATCAAGAAATATAATTAAAATTAAGAATTCATTATTTTTACAGGAAAATGCAATTTATGTTATGTTCCACATAACATAATTGAATACTTGGCTCTTAGTGTGAAGTATTAGGGCAGTGGAGAGATCATATTGTCTTTCTGCTGTAAGCCATACTCCTGTTGCAAGCTACACCTTTGAGACTTCAAACTTCAGGATCCCCTTTTCTTACAAAAGGAAACAGAAAAACAAATCACTCCTTTCTGTAAAGATAGCTGCTGGAAATCCCAGCTTTCTTTAATAAGTAAACATTTGTCATTTGGAGAGTAGGCGAATTTCTAGGCATGGCATGGAATTATTGAGAAATACTATTATCCTGTCTTTTTAAAACCAATGTTTTGTTTTTAGGGAAATCTTCCTCCAGGATATAAGATCACTCTAATTGATATAGGACTTGTTATTGAATATCTTATGGGAGGAACCTATAGATGCACCTACACTCGGAAGCGTTTTCGATTAATATATAATAGTCTTGGTGGAAATAATCGGGTATGTAGTATTTGGGAAGTCTATCTTAATATGCTTTAAAAGTTAAAAACTTTAAAAGTTAAAAATTACTTATTAGAATGGGGAAAAAAAGTATTGTCTTAAAAATATGAGATTTTTAATAAGAATGCTCAGAAATATTATGTAATCAAAATCCTAAAATCATATTATTTATATGTGTACACACACATTTATACATATATATAAAATGATTTTTGAATTTTTATAGATATTAGCATATTGAAATCTGTAAAAACTAATAAGCTTTCATTTTCAGAGGTCTGGCAGAAATACCTCCAGCAGTACTCCTCAGCTGCGAAAGAGTCATGACTCTTTTGGCAATAGGGCAGATAAAAAGGAAAAAATGAGACATAATCATTTCATTAAAACAGCACAGCCCTACCGACCAAAGGTATTTTTATTTAAATATTAAACTTTCTGGACTCCCTGTTTTAGTTAAGTTTTGTCTTTTGTTTTCAAATATAGTATATTGTTGATTCTTCATTTTGCCATATACAAAAAGATATTCATTGTGAGTTAATGGTTCTATTAAGTTTTTTATATTTAGCTATGATAATCAAATTTTTTAAATTTTTCTATAAATGCTTAACTGCCTTCTTTTTTTCAGTTTTTAGTTGATTAGCGACATGCAAGACAGGTGTTATCTAAATTTTTCTTTCATTAAAATTGTGTTTTATCAGATATTAGTTGAAATATTTAGACCCTTTCTTTAAACTTGGAACACTATTACAGAGACGTATTTTTAAATTGCCATTTTCATAAAGTGAATTTTGAGCTATAATAAAAATCAAGTATATAAAATTTGTACTATTTTAATTTATACAGTTATCTGAAATTGAAGAATAGTGTAAAGGAGATTTTATAAAAATTCTCACATGAATGTCACAGCCCTATTCTAATGAGCTTTATATTTTCCCTTAAAGATTGATACAGCTATGGAAGAAGGAAAGAAGAAAAGAACCAAAGATGAAATTGTAGATATTGATGATCCAGAAGCCAAGCGCTTTTCTTATCCACTTAATGAACTGTTAATTTGGGCATGCCTTATGAAGAGGCAGGTCATGGCCCGTTTTTTATGGCAGCATGGTGAAGAATCAATGGCTAAAGCTTTAGTTGCCTGTAAGATCTATCGTTCAATGGCATATGAAGCAAAGCAGAGTGACCTTGTAGATGATACTTCAGAAGAATTGAAACAGTATTCCAAGTAAGTTATATTTTATCATTTGAAATATTTTAAAAATACAAAGTAGATTGAGTTTAAGTGAAAGTTGTAGTGTCATGCACTAAGTGGGAATATACAGGGTATAATTTTATTGCTATTAAGAGAAACCCATTTTTAAAATATATTGGGTATTCTTTAAAATTCAGAAACTTTGCTTATTGTGCATGTACAAAAGAGATTATTACATTGTTTGCAATTCAATAGTGAAATAATTCAGCAAGAAGAAATGCCAGAAGTCAGCTTAATAATTGCACATAGTAGCAGTTAAATTAGGAAAAATTCCACTTGAAGTGGTAAAGGAAGGAAGAAAACAAGGTTTGAGCTGTGTTCTAAGGAAATAAATTTAATTGGAAGGGCTTTCCAGATGGTGGAACTACCTATATAGAAGAATGAAACAGATCACAGAAGTTATAGTTTACTTAGGGCACTAATGGAATATTAACCTGGAAGGTAGTTTCTAGGAAGCCTTATGGTAGAGACTCGGACCTCCCTCCCTGAAAATGGGCTGACTTTGGAAGAGGGTAAGAGTTGTTGCCAAAAATAGCTCAAGTAGGGATTTTATGATTACTGAGGATTTAAAATTCAGGTGTTTTTTATGATTAGGTTAGTCCCTACTCTCAGTATTCCTCTATACTGGCTAGCAACACTCTTCTATGTTTGAAATAACTCTATGGAATTTTTTAACTGAATATTGTCAGTTTTGGTTTTCAGTAACACGATAGGTTTATATATTACCATGGCGAGTGCTCTGGAGTGACCTTTTCAGTCTGTTCTTAATGTGACGTATTTTAATACTTTGTGATTCCCACAGAGTAGTAAATATCTGAAAACAAAGCTTCTGTGATTCTAATACCTTACAGCTCCCTAAGAGTGTGTAGTGTGTGTGTGTGTGTGTGTGTGTGTGTGTGTGTAAATACTAAAAACTGGAACATGTTATGAATGAATTTAAGAATAGTGGTTTAAAACAACAGTTTGGTAATCTGAAAATGTTTTGGCTTTTATCTTTGATAGTGATTTTGGTCAACTGGCAGTTGAATTACTAGAACAGTCCTTCAGACAAGATGAAACCATGGCTATGAAATTGCTCACTTATGAACTGAAAAACTGGAGTAATTCCACCTGCCTTAAGTTAGCAGTTTCTTCAAGACTTAGACCTTTTGTAGCACATACCTGTACACAAATGTTGTTATCTGATATGTGGATGGGAAGGCTGAATATGAGGAAAAATTCCTGGTACAAGGTATAACTCAGAAATAATTTGTTATAAAGTATGTGACTAGATAAAAACATAGAAATTAGCCCAGATGCATAGAAAAATGCCTTGATTTATGAGGGCGGTGAGGATGGCAGTGTTGGCATTTTATCCCAAGTGGCATGAAGTGTCCTTTTTTCCTCCTATTCTTTACTCTGAATCTTTTTCAGATGTGGTGTGTAGTTAATTGTTGCCCCTATCTGAGCCAGAAGCATGAGGCCAACAAATGGAAGTATTAGTGGTTCTAGCCCTCAACAGCTATGAACAACGTTGCTGCTTTATGAAAAGAAGATTCCCAAATTCTATAATTTAGGACCTGTCTACCAATTTAATAATCTATTATTTTTAATTTACTTGAAGTATATTGGATATGCCCGGTTTTTATGGTCAAGAATTTGGGTAAAAAGTTTGCTGGTACTTTAGATTTTATCATAGTGAGAGATGTTACTTTAAACTCTCTTTTTGTTATCTTATGTCTTAAATAAGGTACAGAAATGTAGGAGGCAGAAATCAGGAAGTAGTTTAACTGTTGACCATTGTAAGTAGATAACAAATACTAATCATCCCCTGAAAATAATCGTGAAAGCTTAACCAACAAAAACCCTCACAATCATCATTTCTTTGTACTTTAGGATTTTGCAGGTAATACATAAATTTTTAGAAATAAACCTGTTTATGGAGATGCACAAGCTGAGTAATCATGTTATGACATGGAACACTTGCAAAGAGATTTAGGGTAAAATTAAGCACATAGCAACTTTATAAGGCTTGAATTTTTCTTTAAACAAAAATGTATTCTCTGAACAAACTGTAATATTAATTTTTTAAAGAACAGGTCTTTAATTATTAAATCTTTTCTATACCCTCATATAATACTAAATTGTTACTTCTTAAAACAATTCAATATGTAAGTAAATATAATATGTAAGTAAAAAGGAAGTTTAATATAATATGTAAGTAAAAAGGAAGTTTTTGTTATTTTCCTAATACTATCAGGAGCAAAATGGCTAACTAATAATTAGGATATTTAATACCCTTTTTTTTGCTTTTGTTATATTCTTGAAGGTCATTAATTTTAAAATGTAAACTCATGTTTCTAAAATTTGTAGGTAATATTAAGCATTTTAGTTCCGCCTGCCATATTAATGCTAGAATATAAAACTAAGGCTGAAATGTCACATATTCCACAATCTCAAGATGCCCATCAAATGACAATGGAAGATAGTGAAAACAACTTTCAAAACATAACAGAAGAGATTCCTATGGTAAGGAGGGAAAAAAAATTTTTAAGTATATATAAATTTATTGTGAATAAACGTACAGTAAATGTTATTTTTATTTTAGGAAGTATTTAAAGAAGTCAGAATATTGGACAGTAATGGAGGAAAGAATGAAATGGAGATACAAATAAAATCCAAAAAGCTTCCAATCACACGAAAGTTTTATGCCTTTTATCATGCACCAATTGTAAAATTCTGGTTTAACACGGTATGTTTTTAAATTGTATGAGCATAATGATTTTTATTCTATTTTATTAGTTTCAAGTATACAGTACATTGCTTAGACATTTATATCATTTGTAAAGCGATCATGGCATAATATATAGCACATTGGAATTCTTGAACATAATGATTTTAAAAGATAGGTTTTAGAGTACTTTTGGTCTAGGGTCCATACTGATCTAGATGTAACTTACGTCACTGAAAAGCCATTTTCTATTTAAAAGAGCAGTAAGTTTGGCTTAGTTTCATCCAAATTGCCATCATTTGGAATAATAAACACTAATAAGTCTTAGTTCTAGTTGGAACAGAAATTTACTAAATAAATATGTGGTAACCCTATGCCTTTGTAAATGGATAACAAATACTAATCATTGACTAAAAATGTTGGTAAAGATTATTCAAAAGAAGCTCTCATGCACAATTATAATTTCTTTGTGCTTTTGGATTTTGCAGATCATATTAAATTTTTAGAAATACCTTTCTTGCAGTCTTTATTGATGGTGAAAAGTAATTAGATCATTTATATAGTTTTATTTATCAATGATATAATAGCTTATTTCTTAATCGTATTATAGTAGATGTTTGATTATCTGCTGCATAATTGGCTTTTCTCTTGCCTTATGGAAGAACAGATTTTCTACTAGATTAATGAACACATATGTCCATAGAGGGATGGACTCTCCTGAAGAAACACTCATGAGATTAGCTCTTACTTTTAAATAAGGTCTCCATGAATGAGTATTTTCTCCCCAGGAAAACTTTGAAGTTGTTTTCGATTTTGCTGTTATTTTTGTTTTTCATTTTCATCATCAGACCTTTTAAGAATTGCCAAAGTATACAAATGGTTTTGTACTAGGATGAACATTTGAGAATTTGTTCCTTCAACCGTTGCCCTCTCATCCACTCACATCCCTATTAACCTGAGACTACTTTATTACATTACCTTCTCAATGTGAAAAATTTCTTGCTCCATCTTGTTTAGATGTTGAAATTGTACATCTGAATTACCTAACATAATGCCCAAATTCTGTTCCCACTAATAGAAATGATGTGGGTTCCTGACATTTGCATTCATCTGAATGACTTTTTAAATATGGACAACACAGTGGCTATAGGAGTTTCTCTATTTATTGCAGTTTACTTCCCTGCCATAGTTTTAATCAGGGATATTGCTTGTTTTAAGACTGGTAGAGGCAGAGAATGATGAGAGGATTCTTAGCCACAGTTGTCCAAAGGTCAAAGTCTAGGTTTTCCTCTGAAATGAACTGATGATTCAGATGTTATTATATATAAATCTATCACCTCTCTATAACCTTTTTTTTTGTTAAGAGTATCAAAAGTGAGATTTTCTTTTACTTAGAGAAAATACTTTTCATATTGGTTTCCATTTCTTTGGATTCAACCTCAGTGACCGAGAGCTAGGAAAATACCAAGTTGTCTTTTCTATGATTACATTTAGTTGGGGGAAGGAAGAGGCGGGTAGTATGTGTCTCTTTATGATTGTGGTGGTACGTTAGGTATATTAGTTAAATGGAATTATGTGGACTAAGCTGACAACATGAATCTTAGTATTATAAAATTCTTTGGGAAGTATTAAAAAGTCAACAAGGTTCTAGAACAACACATGTATACCATGGGGACCAGTCATATTTCGATTAATAAATACAGTGCACTGAAGAAAAGTTATTTCTAAAACTTTTAATTATTAAAGCTAGCAGATTGGTCACAGGAGCTCAGTCTCTTTTTTGTTTGTATGCTTAAAATTTTTTATAGTTAAAATATTTATTTTGTAATCAATTTAATTCGTATCTTGTATTTTCTTTTTTATTAGTTGGCTTACTTAGGATTTCTGATGCTTTATACATTTGTGGTTCTTGTACAAATGGAACAGTTACCTTCAGTGCAAGAATGGATTGTTATTGCTTACATATTTACCTATGCTATTGAGAAAGTTCGTGAGGTATGTCTTTCGTTTTCCTGCCAGTAACTTACTGTATATAAGGAGGGTGTTTTGTTTTGCTTTGTTTGGGGTAAATATATGGGTATGTTTAGTTTATGTGTATCATGATTTCAGTATGATTTTTTAGGAGTGTTGGACTTTTTTTTTTTTTTTTTTTTGCTCTTCTAAAAATCATGTCAAAGGAATAGAGAGCAGTGTGCTGTTAACTTTGCCACGATTACAAAAACAATGATTTGTCTCAGAAACAAGGCCTAGATCTGTTTTTGCTTTATTTCCTCTGTCACTAACAAAGGCCTAGATCTGTTTTTGCTTTATTTTCTCTGTCACTAATCAAAAAGTATTAAGTATACATATAACCAATCAGGTAAATTATAAATAGGTTCTTATTTTGTTCTTGTACTGTACTGCCCACTTAAGTGTACTCTACTGCCCATTCAATTGTCATACAGATTTAGAGCTTATGTCTATCAGAGTTTTCCATTTAAATTGTGAATTTTCTAACATCCTGATTTTGAAAAAAAGGTTTTTCTTAAATAAATTTTTATACTTTCTATTCAAACTAGTAGCTACGTAGCTACCTAAGTGTTGTTTTATAACACATTTACTTAATTCTGAATTATTTCATGTTTCTGCTTTACATTTCGGGCATACATGAAATTGCAGAAACAAATAGAAGGCATTGTACTGCCCTTCCACTTAAGTATTATAGGAATTGACTTTATTAAATAGTTTTTTATGCATTTTAAATTTCTCCGAATCCTGTGGTTTATATATTTTTCAAATCCGTTGTTTCCGTCGCAATGAATTTTTTAAAATTTACATTCATAAAAATTTCTGCAAGAATTCATGAGCTAGTACAAGCATACCTTGGAGATATTGTGGGTTCCATTCCAGACCACTGTGAATCATAGTCCTTTTGCTGGTGGGGGATCTTGCCTTCAATTTGTAAATAACAGAACACCTGTAAAGCCCAATAAAGTGAAGTGCAATGAAATGAGATGCCTATAGTAAAAGTAGTTTCCTCTAGGGAGGCTAAGGGAGACAAGTGGAAAGGAGACTTTTTAGTATTTACTTTATGATACATTATGATTTGAAGAAGTAAATGTATTGCCATAATCCACAAAAATTTTTTTTGTTTTATATTCAAGAAAAGAGATAAATACAAGTACTAAAACCACTGAGTTGTTTACTTTCTGCAAATAAGTCACTTTGGAAGACCCTACCAGGATATCCTAGTGTTGTTTCAATAAAAGACAAAACAACTTTTCAAAAGTATCTCACATTCCAATTCTAGAGAACTGTGTTCTAATACAAGATTTTCAGCTTAGTTGATAGATCATTTTTGGGTTTTTTTTTCCCCCTGCTCTCATATAGATTGAGGATAAGAAGTATCTGTCTCTGCTATCTTAGTGAATTGTTTCAGTGATCAAATGCATTGTTAAATGCCAAAATAATCACAAATACTTTGAACTAAAAAATATTTAAAATTCTACTGTGATATAATTGCTGGTATATGCTTTCATAGGAAGAAATTGATTTACCTTGTTTGTTTAAACCTTTTAGATCTTTATGTCTGAAGCTGGGAAAATAAGCCAGAAGATTAAAGTGTGGTTTAGTGATTACTTCAATATCAGTGATACAATTGCCATAATTTCTTTCTTCATTGGATTTGGACTGAGATTTGGAGCAAAGTGGAACTTTGAAAATGCATATAATAATCATGTTTTTGTGGCTGGAAGATTAATTTACTGTCTTAACATAATATTTTGGTATGTGCGTTTGCTAGATTTTCTAGCTGTAAATCAACAGGCAGGACCTTATGTAATGATGATTGGAAAAATGGTAAGTTGAGAAGAATCCGATAAGCATATCATGGGTTTATTGATATTGTTTCTTAAAATCATAAAAACATTATTAACATAGTTTTACTTGAACCAGAGAATGTTATATCATGTTTGTTTGCTTTATACTCCAAACTGACCATTCCTAAGGATTTTAACTTTGAAAGGAAGTATTTGATGGGTATGGTTAGGAAAAACATATTTTATTTGTTTTATCTTGAAATGCTTTAATTTTAAATGCTACTTGCTATGAATATTTGAGATCAGAATGAAAGTTAGGAACTTGTTATCTGCAATCTAAATTTCCTTTCATCTTTCCTGCCACCACCCTAAAGCAGTTCATTATCTGGCTCCTGCAGTAGTCTAGTAATCTGTTTACTCACAACCACTCTGGTTTGTCTTCAGTCTGTATTATAGCTAGAGTAATTACTTCAAAATGCAGATCTGCATATGTCACTTCCCCTTCAAAAATCTTTTAATGGGTTTGCATTACTCCTAGAGATCAATGTACTAAATGAAACCCATAAGACCTGCCCAGTTTGGCTGTTGCTTTTTTTTTTCTTTTCTTTTCTTTTTTTTTAATACTTTTAATTTTGAGATAATTACGGCTTCACATGCAGTTGTAAGAAATAATTAAGAGATGTCTTGTGGTGGGCCCTGTATCTAGTTACCTTAAGTAGTAACATCTTGCCTTTTTTTAAAGTCTCATCTCTTAACCAGTTTAGATCTTTTTTCTGTGCTCTAGTCAGTCACACAAGACTTCCTATATTTTCTTTAACACTGCCCCTAGCAGAGACCATAGTTCCTGTTCTTCTTTCTGCCTGGGTGGTCATCCTCGTCTACACTCATACCCTTAGCCTTTTTTACTAATTAACTTTGGTTTATACTTAAGATCTCAGCTCTGACAAGCTTTTTTTGATTTCTTCCAGCTAGATCAACTTGTTTGTTTCCTTCAGAATATTTACTCTATGTTTAGCTATATTTTAAATTATATTCTTATTGGGTTATTTGTATTTTCCTCTAGATTATAAACTCCTTAGAGTAGGAACTTTGTCCAATTTTGGTCACCATTGTATCTCCAGTAACTTATCACTGTGCCTGTCACATAGTAGGTTATCCATAGTAAATATTTGTTTGGGTGGGTAAAACAACAAAAATATTGAACATTCATTGTATTTTAATAAGTTAATTCTTAAAATTCTTTTTCTTATTTTTATATCAGATTTTAAATCTAAACTAATTGTTCACCAAGTAGTTTTAAATGTTTATTATATTCTCACTTCTTCAAGCTTGCAACAACTCTGAACTTCTTGAAACCACATCTTTTTTTATTTTACAGTTCTGTAGTTATTTTTAATAATTTTATAGTTTAGCTTGAGGAGTCTGTTCTACACAAAGTATTTTAGGAAACCATACGAGATATTGGTAAACTATCAATGTAGTTTGTTGATTAAATTAGGTGTAGGAGATATAGATTCTTGTAAAGAGATAAATCTGTGGAGTCTTTTATTAAAGCAATGGTATGTGAGCTGTTCTTTGAAGCTAAAGAGAAGATATGAGTAAAAAGGTATCCCAACTGGACTGTCTTTGATGATAAGTAGTTAGCAGTCAAATTGAATAGGCAGGGTATAGCCTGGATTATGTAAAACACTGAGAACTGGGACGTAAAAGAAGAAAAATATAGAGGAAACAATTTAAGAGTCACCTTCCTCCTATTTGGCTTTTCTTTTCCATAAAAGGAATAAGTTGACATTTCTTTGTCTTTCCTTAACATTTTGGAATGATTTTCCAGTTTACAGATGTTGAAAGCAGCTGGTCAAATTGTTCATTATGATGATTTCCAACCAGTGAGAACAGTTCAAAAAGTCTCACAAGTGTCCTCACTCTCAGCTCCAGACCTTCACATAATCTTGTCCCATTATTAATGTATTTTGCAAGATAATGACCGCTAAACAAATAACTATATATGGTTTATGTCTTTAGGTACCTCTTTCCCCCTATCTTCATGGATCCAGCCTTTTTTAAAGTTACATCCAGATCATCTAATCTTTTCTTGATGTAGTATGCCCACTATTTTGCTCTTTCCCATAGGCTTAACCATCTGGCAGAGTTTGTTTTTTAAATGTAGACGTTAGATTTAATGTGCAATTCTTTATGCACTGAACTGAAAAATCTAAAATGTATTGGGCCTACTCATACCATAAACATTTTCAGTTTTCATTGGTGAAAGAACAAACTATTATGTGATTGCTTTTGTAAAAGTAGTTTTTCCTTCCTTATTCTAAAATTCCTATTTATTGTAGAAAATTTTAGCAAATACAGGCAAACTACAATCCAGAGACATCTACTATTAACATTTTGATGTATACCTTTTCACCCTCAAGGTATATATATGAATATGTGTTTGTCAAACTTCACATGAATGTATATAATAGTTTTATCAGAATAGGCCTATAATATATATATATGCCATTTTTCAATTTGTTTAAGTATCTGTCCCCTTTTATTAAATATAAAAATCTATTTCTAGAGTTTCTAAAACCCTCTTCCTTAATGTTGGAAAATTGTTGTCTTCTAAATTAAATCTCCCAGTAACCCCACTAACTCCCAGGAATATCACCATTACTTTGCATCGTGAAAACAAGATTTAAACATTTTCTAAACATAAATTTTTATCATATTTGCTTTTTCACACTGCACATTTCCCCTCCTGGAGAATGTGTCCTGCTTCCCCTAACAGTTAAGAATTACTGGTTACTATTTATCACCTCAAAGAGGTACTTGTTATTTATTCTTTCTTTCATAAAGTGATGGTATTGCCAGAAAATGTAGGGGAGTTAAGGCTTTAGGGGAAAAAAAGAATTGATTTTAGCCTAACTTTTTAGTGTGCAAAAAAGTGCTTCAGCTTCTTATTGCCTACCAGATTATTTAGTGACTTGGTAGTATCAGGTTAATTTAATGGTAATATACAGTAAATGAGAAGTGTAGGAAGTAAAGAAGTGTTCAGCCATAGTAATAGATGGAGATGGGAAAAGTAGAGGAAGCCAAGAGAATGTGGAGCAATCTGGATTTCTGTCTGAATATTGCCTCTAACATACTCCAACACTTCTGCCAGTTCTTCCATCCCATTTATAGTGAGCTTGAATATATGTTTCATTTTCTTCTTTATTCATGATCTTTAGATCCACCTTATACCAGGATTATGTCTTTCCCCACTTTATGCAGTCATTTATCACATCATACCTATTTTCTTCTAGTGCCATCTTCTCTTTCCACCCCCTTTAAAAGTTGCTAAATTAGCTGCTTAAAGTAGGTGCTGCAGAGTATAAGAAGTCCTTCATTTAAAGTATACCTTTAAATAATGAATAAAGGAGTGGATTTTATAAAAGAGGTTCCCAGAGTAACTTAACATTCTTCTATTATTGTATATCTGTTATATGGTATGCATTATACTAAGCTGAGACTGCAAAGATGAATAAAAGGTGGCCCAGATCTTCAAGACAAGCACATAAACAGATAACCTCAGAAAAGATATGGTAAACTATTGTGTGAAGCCTGAAGAGTCTTCATTAGACTTCTAGCTAATTTTGTCATGAAGGCATTTACAAAGAATGTGGTATTTGAAAAGAGTTAGAAAACAGGAATTTTTTCTGAGTGGAGAATTTCTTAAAGAAAACAGCTTTAAAAAGCTTGAAGATAAAAGAGATTAAAATAGAAGAAATCTTCCTCACAGTTGACATCTTTACTAGAGATCAGATTTATGAAAATTAAATGGCAAATGCTAAACTTTTCCCACTCATTCCATATACCTATACATTCAAGCTAGAAATCCTCAATTTAGATATTAGAAAATGACATATTCAGATATTTTTAATTCATTAAATTTAGATCAAGTAGAAAGAAGGTAGTCAGATAGGCTTTATGTGTAAAGTTATGTAATCCAGTCACTTTTGAATCGTAGAACTTGAGTAATTTTATGATACTTCAGTATAGATTTGAGTTTTGTTTTGAATTTTGAATTGGGTATTTAAACAAAAATTACAGATAAATGTTTGTATTCTAAAGTGTATCAAATACCATAAATAATGTTTCAATGAATTATTTGCTTTTTAAAATCTTTTATCCCAAGATTTTGTTTTTTGAGAACATATATTCTCTCAATTATCCTCTTAAATTCTCAAAGAAGGAATTATTTCACTATCTTATAAATAAAGAAACTGAGTCTTAGGGGAGAAGTATCAGGATTGATTGCAAGTCACAGAGACTCAACTCTAACTTAATTAAAAAAGGAAATTTATTGGCAGATCTAACAATTTTAAAGATGAAGGATCACGTTTAAGTGATTATGTATAAATACTTTATAATTACTCCATTCAGCCTACATTTATTATTTCTCTTTACCTTTCACATTCCTGCCTTCCATTTCTACTCTTGCTCATTTTAAAACTATATGGAAATGTCGTAATAATTTTTTAGGTTTATTATTGCAGTAATTGTTGGTTCACAGTATATCACAGATTTATTGATCTCAATTTTGATCAAGATTTATTGATCTCTTGATCTGTATGGGGCTTTCCCCAGTAGATTATTATTCAAGGATGAATATTATATATTACTAGAGTGAGATAGCTGTCACTTTTTTAGATGTAAATGCTAAACACTGTGAACTTAAATGATTAGATAGAAATTAAACTTTTATTATAACAGTTCATGTAATACTTTGAATTCTTGATTAATGACACTAAAATTCACACTGTGATTTAACATAAAAATTATTTTACAATGATTTATTAGGTAATGCAATTCAATTAGTCCTTTTCAATTTTGTTGAAATTGAAGAATTACAAACTACCTGACTTGCAAAAGGATTTGTTAACCAGATACTGGTACCACTTATTTTTTCAACACCCAGTTTGTTGTTTTTGTTCAGCTTTAGAAAGTTTTCATAGCCCAGGACAAAGCATAATGGGAGGGTTCATTCAGTATGGGTGAGAAGAATGCTTTTTTTTTCTTGAAGTGGGCAAAGGACAGTTATCAAAGGGAAGTAGAAAAGCAAGTGTGCACATTCAATATAGGAACAGAGACATTTTAGGAAAGAGCACGTATGGAAGTTGATTCCCTGAATATGCCCATGTGTCTGTACCTCTCTTAAAATCTACATGGATTACAGATAAGCAAACTCCAGTTTGAACCAGAAATATGGTTCATTATATAGAAGGTGCCTGTGACTTGCCTCGCTTCACAGATAAGTTTTTACATAATGTCCTCGAGGTTAAAGTTTATGTAGTGATGAGATTTTTCTGAATGCTAATTATTAGGAATAAAAAGAAACTTAAAAGTTCTAGTTATCTTTTAGAACATTAGAAACTTTTTAAAGATGAAAATTGTGACTGTGTTTAAATACCCATGTCTTTTAACAGTGTTCATTTTTTAACAGGTGGCCAATATGTTCTACATTGTAGTGATTATGGCTCTTGTACTACTTAGTTTTGGTGTTCCCAGAAAGGCAATACTTTATCCTCGGGAAGCACCATCTTGGACTCTTGCTAAAGATATAGTTTTTCATCCATACTGGATGATTTTTGGTGAAGTTTACGCATATGAAATCGATGGTAAGGATTTATGTTTACACATTCATCTTTTGGTTATTTTATGTTTTAAAGCCAGAACTGCATTATAGTAATGCTACATACTTTTACAAGTCAAACTATTACCAGCCTAACCCCTCCCACAATACATTTGTTAATCCCAGAAGAAACATAACAAATATTAATTGAAAAAAAGTATTTTAGAATATTTTCAGTAACAGATTATGAAGATTAGGCCTAAACTGGCATATACAATAAGGACATTTACTAGCTCACATAACAGAAATTTCAGAGATAGAGTGGTCTTTAAGATTGGTGAATTCATAGCTAAGGACTTAGTTTTTCATCCTATTGCTCTGTACACAGTGTCATTTGTACAGGTTTCTCTTATGATTATAAGATTCTGTAACTAGCGACAGGAAAAGGTAGATAGGGTTTTCAGTGCTTCTATTGAGAAGACAAAAGATGCCTTTCCCAGAAGCGCCTATTGAACCTGTTCTTTCATCACATTAGCCTAAATTGGCTTTCAGCCCACCTCTCTCTGAAACAAGGCAAGGGTAATGGGATTACAATGATTAGTTTAGACCAATCATAGTGTATTGGAGAAACTCGAATTGTAAAATGCAAGGATGAATATCTTCTCTGCATAAGGCAATAGATTTTTTAAAATTGTTTTAGTTAATTAGCTAGATAACCTGTGAATATAGTTAATGCAGCCAACAATCAGGGATGTTCTTCTGTTGACATCCACATCCGAGTTGTAGAATCTTTCTTTCTTAGTTCTCTCTTGAATTCTCTTGCTCATTTTCTCCTTACTTCACTCCTCTCTCACCCCATACCTAGGTTTCTCCCTACCCCTTTATTAATAGGTGGTTCGGTCAGGGGATGGCTACATAGTGGTGATCTGTCTTTATCAGATGTTGGTTAAAACAGTGAGGTTTAACTAGTGTGGTTAGATTTTGTGCTTAATGGCTTTCTGTTCTGTTTCATTTCCAGGTTTTTAATAACTGCTCTTTTTCTGATGTGGCTCTAGTTTAGTTGTTAAAAAGCACTGGATGTAGTTTTTTAGTCTCCTGGCATTCTTCCTTGGATATTTGCTTTATCAAACTAATCTGAATAGAATGGAAATAAATTCATAAAAAAAATTTTAACAGTGATCTAAAACTTGTCATTGATTATTATTTAATTCTAATCTTTGCCCTACTTAAATCGATTTTACTTTATTTTCATAACTTTGTGCTGGATATTAAAGCTCTTCCTTTCCTTGTTTGTATTCAGCTATATTCTGGCTTCTGACACTTTCCAGGTGTCTTCTTTTGTTACATAATAAGATAAACTCAGTCAGCAGTTTTTATGTTTGTAAATTTATTGTGAGTTTACCATACTTTTTTATGATTTGGTTACTTTTCTTACAGAATGTTACAGGGTGGCTGAATCTGGGAATTTTATTCTCCTCGGTGCTCCTCAAGCTAAACTCTTCCTTGAAGGGTAGATATAACACAAGAATATACTTCCTTGTCTAGGATAGAGAGGTAGAACAGATGCCCACATCCCTTACCAAATTCTTCTCTGTCGAAATAGTTTTAAGTGGGTGATCCTGTGGCTGCCTGACAAGAAGCTTTTGCTAGAATCTTTGAAACAAATTTGTACATAATCAGAACTTCTTACAAACAAATACTTATTAGAAGCAGTTACTCATGTATTTTAATTTTTTTTTTTTTTTTCCTAAAGTGTGTGCAAATGATTCTTCTCTGCGTACAATCTGTGGCCCTGGGACTTGGTTGACTCCATTTCTTCAAGCAGTCTACCTCTTTGTACAGTACATCATTATGGTCAATCTTCTTATTGCATTTTTCAAGTAAGAGTTTTATTTACTTATTGTAATGAGATCATTTAGTATATATTGCTAATTTTGAAGGAAATATTCAAAATTTTAATTCTAAAAGTTTTATTTAGGCTTAAACTACTAAAATTACCTTTGAAAATTACAAATAAGAAAGCATGCTTTTTCAAATCAAATGAGTTCTAAATTTGAGATTTATCTTTCAATATGCAGTTCTTTTACAAATTTACCTTTTATTTGGGATTTTTACTAGGTTGCCAAGGAATACACATTCAATGTACAAACAAGCAAATAAAAATTCATCAATCATCTCATTCGTAATATTTGGGTGTATGTCTTTCTGTCATTTTTAATGACTATTTCTTTTCAAAAATAATGTTCTTATATTTGTATGCTGTTTTTAACATTATCCCACATTAATAAATAAACCCCCTTCAGTTTATTTTTAATAGCTCCTTGGTATATTCCATGATATAGACCATAATTTTTCAAGCCAACATGTTATATTGCTCAATTTGATTATTATAAATTTTTGTTCCCAAAACCACATTGTGGTTAAATTTTTTTTTTATCAGTCTTTAAGTATTTCCTTAGACTATTTTTCTAAAAGTAGGACATTTTGCATTTAAGTCAAAACAGGCCTGTTTAATGGTTGCTAATTTCATAGTACATAAAGGGATCTTGTTTTTAGTCCCACTATTTAATTTCTACAGAGGTGGAATTTTTTCTTATGTTTTTGTCATTTATATATAATTTCAAATCTTAAAATTTTATTTTCTGCCCATTTTTCTGGGGAGTTGTAATTAAGACCCTCAATAATATCAAACTTGATTGTGCTTTATGCTTATTCCATGTATTTTTGCTAGTTTCTCATTTGCCTTTTATTCTTGTTTATGGTAGGGTACTCTTATTTCTTCCAATTAACAGTTGACATTCAATATTATATTAGTTTCAGGTCTATAGCATAGTGTTTAGACATTTATATAATTTATGAAGTGATCCCCCAATAAATCTAGTATCCACCTAGCACTATACATACTTATTACAATGTTATTAATTGTGTTTCCTATGCGGTCTTTCACATCTTCGTGACTATTTTGTAACTGCCAATTTGTACTTTTTAATTTCTTCACCATTTTCACCTAGTCTTCAAACCACCCTCCCATCTGGCAATCATAAGTTTGTTCTCTATATCTATGATTCTGTTTCTGTTTTGTTTGTTTGTTTATTTTATTTCACTTCACATAATACCCTCTAAGTCTATTTACGTTGTCACATATGGTAAGATTTTATTTTATTTTATTTATGGCTAAGTAATATTCCTTTGTTTATATGCACCGCATCTTCTTTATCTAGTCATCTTTCAATGGGCACTTAGGTTGCTTCCATATCTTATCCTGGCTATTGTAAATAGTGCTACAGTGAACATAGCAGTGCATATATCTTTTTGAATTAGTGTTCTGTATGTCTTTGGGTAAATATCCAGAGGCAGAATTGCTGGGTAGTAAGGTAGTTCTATTTTTAATTTTTTGAGGAACCTCCAATCTGTTTTCCGTAGCGACTGCACCAATTCGCAGTCTCACCAACAATGTATGAGGGTTCCCTTTTCTCCACATCCTCACCAACACTTGTTTTGACAGGTGTGAGGTGATATCTCATTGTGGTTTTAACTTGTGCTTCTTGATGATTAGCGATATCGAGTATCTTTTCATATGTCTATTTGATACAGTAGGGTACTCTTGAATCCTTGTTTAGAATAGAATTACATTTAAATCTTTAGCATTCAAAACTTTAAAGTATGATTAACTAATTTTGCTTTATTTTTATTCTTCATTATCCAAGCAATGTGTACTTACAAGTGAAGGCAATTTCCAATATTGTATGGAAGTACCAACGTTATCATTTTATTATGGCTTATCATGAGAAACCAGTCCTGCCTCCACCACTTATCATTCTCAGCCACATAGCTTCTCTGTTTTGCTACATATGTAAAAGAAGAAAAAAAGATAAGACTTCAGCTGGACCAAGTAAGTAAAATATAGTAGAGCCAATGTTTTTATTTTATCACTTATCAGTATTATACTAAAGGCTGTTAATTTTATTTAGTAGAAGACTTGATTAGTTAATGTTATTATAAAAGCTTTTGTTGTATTTGCCTAAACAGAAAAGAATTTTAAGTGCAGTAATAATGTCTATAAAAGTGAATTTAGTATAAAACTTTTTGAATATGGCATCACAGTTTGTTTTTGTTCAAATGGTTAATGTACACCATAATACTTGCTGTTCTACAAACCATTTTTGCTACTTCAAAAACAGTACTTTTAATACATTGTGTACACGGCACAAGACTAATCATGTCAAACTGTGCTTATAATTTTACAGTGCCTTTCTATTCTACCAATTCAGTTCTTAAATTCCTCTACTTGGATGTGCGAGAAAGAGATCTGAGAGAATTAGGGAAGTGTTTTATAGGAAAAGAAAATTATAACAGGAGGAAGTACCCGAAACTATTCTGCTGACAGCACTGTGAATGAAGAAAAAAACAGAAATACTTGTCTAGTGCTTTAGAAATACAGCAGTAAAAAGATAAAAAAAATGCAGATGATGTATATAGTTTTATGAACCCTGAGTAATTCATAAGACTCAAGAGCTAAAGTTTGATATCTTGATAGTCTTCATTGATTTTTTTCTTTCCCTCCTTAGAACTTTTTTTAACAGAAGAAGATCAAAAGAAACTTCATGATTTTGAAGAACAGTGTGTTGAAATGTATTTTAATGAAAAAGATGACAAATTCCATTCTGGGAGTGAAGAGCGAATTCGTGTCACTTTTGAAAGGTTCAGAAACTCTTTGTAACTGATTATATGTCAGAGTAGATCCTACTAGTTATGTCTCTTATACATGGTCATTATTCAGTTTATGTTTGTCAACAAGTAAGTTTAATAATAGTTTTACGTTATATATTGGGAGACAGGTTAGTCCTTCTAATATTTCACGTAAGTCAATCTGTGTTATTTTTTACCCTGATTAACAAAAGGCAGAGAAAATTAATGTTTTTTACTAGTCGGCAAAAGGTAAAACTATCCTCATGTTAAAGCATTTGTTTCTATCGGCTTTGATATGTTCTGGAAGCATCTGGTGTTTGTGCAGTTACAGTAATGGTAATTCTATGTATATGTAGCTGTATACACATTTTTTGTGTTACTTCGATATAAGGAAACTGGAATAAATAGCCTTGGAACAAAAATATTTTTTGAAATCTTGCATTATATCGTAATAGAAATTAGCACTGGATCTTTATTAAATGCAAGGTGTGCCTTCTATTAATAAATAACCATACCTTATTTTATATCATACTTTGAATGCATGTAAAATTTTTTCTTTTTACCATTATCATTTATTGAGATTACCAAAAAAAATTTCTAAATAATTTTCAACATTTGTAAAAAGCGTGTTTTTTCTCCTACAGAGTGGAGCAGATGTGCATTCAAATTAAAGAAGTTGGAGATCGTGTCAACTATATAAAACGATCATTACAATCATTAGATTCTCAGATCGGCCATTTGCAAGATCTTTCAGCCCTGACTGTGGATACATTAAAAACACTCACTGCCCAGAAAGCTTCAGAAGCTAGTAAGGTGCACAATGAAATCACACGAGAATTGAGCATTTCCAAACATTTGGCTCAAAACCTTATTGATGATGGTTCTACAAGACCTTCTGTATGGAAGAAGCACAGTGTTGTAAATACACTTAGCTCCTCTCTTCCTCAAGGTGGTCTTGAAAGTAATAATCCTTTTTTTGGTAATATTTTTATGAAAGATGAAAAAGATCCCCAGTATAATGTATTTGGTCAGAATTTACCTATGATACCCCAGAGAAAAGAATTCAGTTTTCCCGAGGCTGGTTCCTCTTGTGGTGCCTTATTCCGAAGTGCTGTTTCTCCTCCAGAACTGCGACAGAGACTACATGGGGTAGAAACCTTAAAAATATTTAGTAAAAAAAAATTAGGCAGTTCACCAAATAGCATACCACATCTGTCATCCCCACCAACCAAATTTTTTGTTAGTACACCATCCCAGCCAAGCTGTAAAGGCCACTTGGAAATTGTAACCAAAGATCAAGAAACTGTTTGTTCTAAAGCTGCAGAAGGGGATAATATAGAATTTGGAGCATTTGTGGGTAAGTTTGGCAAACTAATATATATATATTATATATAATTATATTGGCATATATCGCGTGCATTTTACTATAATAACAGTTGTTTGGGCTCTTTTGAATTTGAGGATCAACTTTTTGAATTTGATCAACTTTTGTTGAAAGAACCTGAGTGATTAAGTGTTAAGTTACTTGGTGAACAATAGAAATGTACAGAGGAGGCTAGAAATAATTGTAAAAGAGCATTGTCCTATAAATAGAGTGACCATGTAACTTCATGGTAACATTAGTGACCTTGGTGAAAACTGTTTCAGTGAAGAAAGTAGCAGAAGGAGAAGCCAGATTATAGCGAAATAAAGTATGAACAAGAGGGGAATATAAAGGTGGTAACTAGGGGGCAACTCTGAAAAGCTTGGCAGTGAAAGCAAGCAAGAAAGAAATAACTAATATTGTAGTTTGTATGTTTAATGTTTTATTTGTCTTGTTTTTAATGATGGAGACTTAAGCATATTTAAATGTTGACAGTATGCCACAGAAGGGAAAAGGAGAAGAGGGAGTGCTTCATAGAACAGGTCAGGTTCATAATTTTTGAGAGAGTATAGCATTCTAACAATCTTCCTGTTAGATTATTTCAAGATTAAAGTACTTAAGGGAGAATTCTTTAGAAAACAACTTGAGTTGTTTGTGGATGTGACCAGAATGTTTCACGGTATGAACAAGGCCCTCTGTCTCTTTATTTTTTTTTTTTTCCTCTTTGAATTTTTATTTTTATAAGTGTTTTAACACTTCTCAAAGCACACTAATGAACTGTTCCTTAAGAAGAACCAGCCATACCATAGGTGGTTTTAAGAGGCAGGCAGAATTTGAAATGTGCAGTCAAAAGATGATGCACAGATTGGACTTATCAATGATTTTTTTTTAAGTCTGTAAGTTCTAAGAGTACATCAGAATCTGGCCCGTTTCTCTTGCTAAGTGCCCATAATGTGGGTGAATCCTGTTTTACAGCATTCTGATACACAGAGAGTTGAATTTGAGCGTGAAATGCTTATATCCTGGTGATTTGATTGATGTGCATGCCACATTGGGCAGAGATGATTTCATTCAGATGAAAAAGGAATGCTCAAGGGTATTGTCAGTGGTTAATAGACTGGGGCTGATTGACTCCACTGGCTCAGGGGTCTCCGACTGGGAGGAGGAAGATACTGAGCTGGCTCCATCCACAATGCCCTGTGAGAGGAGACCCCACCCAATCAGGAGCTTCAAGCCCAGCTGCTCTGCCATCTCCATGTGATCCCCAGGGTAGACATAGTCAAAGATGCTGCCACCTATCAGCTCCACTTGTTAGAGGCCTAAGTAGATGGAGACTGTTATGGAAATGTACAAATATTTTCCTTCTTGATTTAGTGCAAATACAAAGCCACCTAGGGACTGCAAAATGTGACTTCCTAATGTGCTTCAAATACTTTATTAGCCAGTGCACTGGGGCTTCTCCTTCGTTGTGCACCTAAAACTTTTACTGGTGTGTTTGGTGTAGGGAGTTCCATTTGCAAGTTCCAAGGAGGGTCCTCTTGGCTAGCAGAGTCCCTCATTTTAAGATGGCTGATTGTAAGTCAAATGATGGATGTCTTGTCAAGCTGACTAGTAACGGCTGCAGAAAGAGGCAGCAACTTGGCCAACTCATAAAACTCAAAATTTTCTTTTCCCCAGTGAAAGCAAGCAGCATCTCGGGATGTCTTTTTCTCAGTGCTTATAAATTCTGGTAGGTAGATTCTGTCATATCCGTAGATTTTCCTACATTCTGATTGATTGGGCAAAGGATGCTGGGCAGTTATTTGTTATTGCCTAGAAGTATCCTCCTGAAAGCTGGATTTGGTGGGTGCCATCTTCTCCCTCTGTCTATTTAGGTTTGAATTTTTTTCATCAGGTGACTTCCTAACCTTGTCTTTAACACTCGTGTGAGCCTTCCAGAACTAGAAATTTACCTAGTCATCATATATATCTAGAGGTTGTTCAGAGACTATGTTAAGTCCATACAAATTAAGGCCAACCCTTTAAGTTATCAGGATACTAAGAATGTTGATCTCTACTGCTAGGCTACATGGAGTTTACTGTGGATTTATAGAAACAACTTTTCCTACATAGTATCTATTCCAGTTTATTTTTAAAAACACATTTTAGTCTGTTAATATATTGCCACTAAGATGGAGATATATGTAATATATATAATGCTTTTATATTTTTTATTAATAGTATGATTTTTCCCATTTTTCTTTTAAATTTTAAGCAATTCACACCCTATTACATGTTAGATTCTTATAGGAGACATTTGCCTTTGGCGTTACTATAAACTGAACTACTTATCTTCTTTAGCTTTTTGATAGATATTTTCAGTATTTATCAAAAAAGCTACAGGAAACTGCAAAATGATAATTACCTGAAAAACAATATAAATCATTTGTTTATATAGACTTTGACAATGATATTATTTCGATAGATAAGAAAAAAACATTTTTTACCATAATCTTTTTACTCTCTTTAAGGACACAGAGATAGCATGGATTTACAGAGGTTCAAAGAATTGTCAAACAAGGAAGAAATATCTGTAAGTAAATCCTTATGATAGCACAATTCAATTTTGTTTTGCTGTTTTGGGGTTTAGTTCAAAATAGAATTAAACTTTTTTTTTTTTTCAGAAAAAAATATAGTTTTAGCAGAGACCATCATCAACATGATGATCTCAAATAATTGAAGCTAATGAAGAAAAGAAACAAAGAATATGCAAAAATATACAAATAGCTTACATTTAAAAACTTTTAATTTAAGTATAGTTGGTATACAATATTATATTGGTTGTATTAGTTTCAAGTGTACAGTATGATTTCAAAACATCACCCGTTTAACATTTCTCTTTTTAAAAATGATTCTCCCTATACATTTTCCACTGAGTAAATACTTAACTGAATTAAGCTCTTTCCCACGCCCAAAAGTTTATTAGAACATAATCCTAGCTCTTAAGGAACCTGTAGTCTAGCAATAAAAAGCCTCATATACCAGTAACTACAATATAATGTGCAAGTGGATATTCAGTAAATGTTTGTTAAATAATTTATAAAATGTATAGAATAACTGGTGGAAAAGGTGTATTACCTGGCCCAAAATTAGTTTTTATTTCTTAACTATTTAGAGCCTTAAGGATAATAAGGTCGCTATACCAAGATAGAAGACTAGAAATGTGTTAATCTTCTCTGCCCCTTAAAGAATTTAAGTTGTGGAAATAATCAAATGACAAATACAATGAAAACAAGATTTTTTTTCTAAAGCCAAGAAAATGATAATAGCATTAGAGTTTCTATGAGTGATAGTTCTTCCTATACTCATAGTTAACTGTATAATTGCTGTTAAGACATATTACTTACTACCCTACATATAATAGGTAGAATTGAGTGCATTTTGATTATACAAATACTAACATTTGTATTTTCAATACTATATATTCCGATTAAAGTATTGTACTAAAATGAATAACGTAGTTAATGTCTGTTAACTAGATTTTGTTCACTTGGAGTTTGGTAATTATATATAAATTAAAATGCAGTGATTATATAGGGTTCTTTTTCTTAACATATTTGCCTTCAAGTTTGTATTCCTTATGTAGGACTAGCAGAATGATGTAAGAAATAGAATTGTGGAGTATTTAAAGATATCTAAATGTCAGGTAAATTCTATTTTACTAAATGTGGGAGTCAAAGTCAGCTTAAAATATATATGTACTTTTAGGTAGTGGAAGTGTAGATATAATTTCAGTGGACTTTAAGACTATAATTTGCCTGGTGTTTTCTAATCATTTTAATTCTTTGGCATACTTCTAAAGGTCTGAATTTTTCATTATATATAATGCCTTAAAGAGAAGGAGAGAACTAAATAAATGGGTTGAGTGCATTTACATAGCATTAGCTGACATATAATGATGACAAAAAGAAAGGAAGAAGAATGAGAAAAAGTAATACGTAGAAAGAAGAACAGACTAATTTCTACCAAAGATGGTTTTATAATTCTTAAAATGTAGACACATATCTAAATTTCGTATAGGGTTTTTCCTTGAACAGGTTTTAACTGAAGTGGATCGTATAAGTAAACAAAGTGTTTTGTGGACCTTCATAAATTTTAGTAAAGCTGTTTATAATTGGAATCATTTACACTTAATAAAATTTATCACATTCTTTTTTCCAGTATGTGTAAATATCCTTTTATTAAAAATCTATACCCAGTATACTATTTTGCTAAATTATTCCGTTTATTTATGCCAGTGTAAGAGAGCCCAGTGACTCTTATTTTAGTTCTTTCTTATAGTATAATTAGCTGTTCATGTGAGATGTACATTCTAATTTGGGTAGTATATTTGTTCACTTTTTATTAATGAAGGTAATTTTTTAAATGTTTTTATTTCGTAGTTGAGTACTGGGAGTCCTAGAATTTAAGAGGTATTTATTGATACCTTCTAGCAATTAGTAATAAAACTTACTTATATAGGCACTAATATAGGTATCAGTGCCTGAGATGGCCTTTGACTGCAGACCTGTGCACTGAGGGCGTTATAGATGACAAGGGCTATAAAATGGTCTAGTATGAGGGTACTTTAGAAGGATATTTCTTGTTCATTGGGTTGACTCTTCTTCATCTAGTCATTCAGGAATACATGTTAACGCTGGCTCTTCCATCTTATGGCTCTCCCATCCACCAAGGTCATGTAATGGAGCACAGTGAAGCACAGGAGAGGTTTTTATGAGCCAGGCCTAGAAGTAGCAAACATCATTTGCTCTGAATTCAAAGGGAGAGAACTTAGTCACAGGATTACACCTAGCTGCAAAGGAGGTTTGGAAATGTAATTAAGCTATTGGAATAAAGTAAAGGAGATTGAATTTTGCTAGACCAATTGCAGTCTGTGTCATAGGGCCAGATATATAAATGCTTAAAGATCAAATGAAATATTTTGAATTTTTTCTTAGAGTCAGAGAAAGAAGCTGTTGAAGATTTTTTTATTATCCTTGTAGGAATGCTAATATAGCAATAGCATACGGGATGGATGGGAGCAACCATAGATACGAGAGATTTATTAGAAAGTTTTAATCATAATTGAGGAGAGAGGTGATAACTATAGATACATGAAAATGGAAAGAAAGAAGCTTCTAAACCAAAATAATAGTGGCTATTATAGAACTATGTGTAGAAATGGGCAAGTTGGAAAAAATATACAAATATGAGAAGGATTAGGTTCTGTTTAAAATAATTAAGTGTGAGAGAATAGAAAACCAATAGGTGGTAAAATCTAAATGGTAGTTAAAAATATAAGACTACAGTTTGATCTATGTGTTGATGTAGGATATTTTCAAAACAGAAATGGTCATGATGAGGAATAAACTTGAGATTGAGTTTCTTAGAAATTAGGAGGAGAAAAAAAATACAATGAAGTAACACTCATAGAGATGACAGCTATGATGTTGAAGCAACCATCATAGAACAGTGCAGGAGAGTTTCAAGAAGGGAGAATGTATAGTAGTTGCTGATGCTTTAGAGTAATCTAGAAAAGTAAGATCTTAGACCACTGAATTAGATGGTTTACATGAATACAATTTCAGTATATTGGAGGATGCAAAATAAAAATTGTGGAACTTGTAAGGGAATAGAGGAATTAATATCACTATATTCAACAGTGACAAGATGGTTCAAGGCTCGAATTAGTAGCAGGATTATTAAAGGCTTTGGTGGTTTTCTTAATTTACTTAGTAAATAAAGACTTATGAATATTTTAATATGAGGGAAAGGAACAAACTACAGTTTTTAAAAAGTTGTGTCTTTTGATTTATCTTTGAGTTTCTTATAGTGAGGAAGAACTGATTGTAATTATTTAAAAAGCAAGAAGACAGATGGAATCAAATCAAGCACTCAAAGATGATAATCTTAGGCAGAAAAGTATAACTTCTTTTGAGACAGGAGGACCAACAGAGAGGATTGTTTCACAGATATTTTGAGTTGGACAGAAATAATGCTAAACCTCTTCTCTAAGTTATCACTTAAGGTCTGTGTGTTTTATTATATATAAGTTATACAAAACTTTTTTAAAATTAAAAGGGATAAAAAATAATCTGGAAAGTTTATTATTACTTTTAAGACACTTGTTTTTCTTGTGAGGCTGGTGGGAACTAGGGTGGAGTACATGAGATAGAGAACGGTTAATATAACCATCGTGTGAAGTTGTTAAGGAGTCAAGAGAAAACAAAGAATATGATTTCTCAGCTAGATCTGAAAATAGCATGAATTTTTACTAGCCATGTCAGCACTCGGATTTTAGCCAGGAAAACTCTGAGGGCTGAGAATGGATATGGGGAAAGTAAATCTTTGAAGTGATTCTGACTAGAGAATTGACATGACACCATAGTAAAATGTTTAGAACTTCCAACTAGCTGAGCTCTTAAGAGTTGCCAGACTCAACATATCAAAACCTCAAATTCACCATCTTTCCTCTCAACAGACACATTTCTCCTCCTGTATTTCCTACCTCTGCTAATAGCATTACCATTCTAATTCACCAGGGCAAAATGACACTCCTACTTCTTCTTTCCTGTCAACAGCTAAGTCTAACTGGTTTTGCTCTCTAAATATATTTGTAGTATCCCTGCTTTTCTCAATCCTTAATAACAATTGTCCTGACATAGGCTTTCATTCTCTAATTTTTATTTTGTTGAACTCTTAAAATGTCTTTAACAAGGTT
This sequence comes from Rousettus aegyptiacus, assembly GCF_014176215.1. NCBI lineage: Eukaryota > Metazoa > Chordata > Mammalia > Chiroptera > Pteropodidae > Rousettus > Rousettus aegyptiacus. The sequence goes on along the minus strand of NW_023416306.1, from coordinate 121,801,982 downwards.
GAAAAGAATTGTATTACTACACTTTGGTGGCGTCATTTTGCTTTGTGACATGCTTAATGTACATAGGAAATCATTTAGGATAAATGGACATTTCTTACTGGGAAAGAGTCTCAGGGTTTCTCCTACAGATTTCACCTTTTAACAGTGATCTTATTAAATGAACTTAAAACAGGAATATATTGAAAAATTTTAAGTGCACATATAACTTCTTGGTAAAAACAAGAAGAAATTATAAGTTTGGGTGTGTAGGCAGAAAAATGGTGGCTGTGTTATGAATTAAACAACTTTGAGTAACTTATGTAGAGGAAAATAACTCAAACTATATTAGAATATTGAGTTCCAGCTCTTGATGGTAAGGAACTTTGTATTCTTGAACATTTGTGAGTTATACAGCCCTTTGAAAACTAAAGAAAACTATAAATCCTCTTCAGAGAAAAATGCACATATACAATTTTTTTTTCTATTAAGATACAGAGTTTTACAAATACCTTTAAACCCACCCATCAGTCCCACATTAGAATTTTTATCATAGATGGTTCTGTGAAACCAGTGTGTCATTATTGCATTGTAGGGTGTATATCAAAGAAAGTACTTAAATAAAGCAAATAAGAAATAGCTAGAACTGGTTTGGAAGGAAACAGCTAAAGTTAGGAAATTAGTTGCTTTTTGAATACAGGAAAAAGATTAACATTATTTTTCTTGGCTATATAAATCTATAATGTAAAGAGTGTAGAGCATCAAAAGTTAGAAAAGCTTAATTTTCTTAAGATATAAGTTAAATTTACTTAATGAAAATATTGCTTTTTGTGTTAGTAATATTTTTAAACTCATTGTTTTTAGAGGTGGTAGGGGTTTGGAAATATTTTAAAGTTGTATAGTAGTGTGACCTTTTTTTAGTTGAAAAGAAGAAACAATATGAAGGTGTTATATTTTCCTCATATTAGTTTAATGCAATTTATTAGTTTATCTGGAAAAATGAATTGGTAAAAAGACAGTGAGAGAGAACTAGCCATTAGATACTAAAATATTATATAGATAAAAGAGTTGAAACACGAATATTTAACAAAACATTTTGGTAACTCCCAAATAGCTCTCTACAAATAAGAATTTAATAAAAAGGATTGTATTAGAAATTGATGAGAAAGGGAATGCTTTGTCAGTAAATACAAATTGGACAATTGTGTAGAAACTTTTAAAAGTCTGTTTATGTTCTCACGTCACTTAATAAGCTCAGATGACTTCCAGATTTAAATGTAAACATTCAACTCATAAAAAAAAAAAAATAGAAATATTAAGTCAGTAAAGCCAGAGGGGTTTTCTAAACATGGATAGAAAATATTAATGGAAGGATGTAAAGAGATTTAAGTACTTAAAAATGTAAAACATAGATAAGTCAAAACAAATTTGAAAAAAATTTTGATTTGACAAATAATGATCAGATAAATCTTTTATTATATAAACAGCTCATACAAATCAATAAAAATGTGACCAAAACTCCCAAAAAGAAATCACTCCTCCACTCTGTCACCCTCCAGACTTCTATCATCACTATTTCAGTGTCTGTATAAATTGCTTTTCCTTTTTTCAGTGGATTGATAAATGTTTTTTCATTTCCCCCACAGTTTTCTAAGTTTTTTCCCCCAGATATTTTATAAACTTTATATAACTACAGAAAAGTACTTTTTCAGATGAATTTATGAACAATATCGAGTAGAGTATTTTGAAGCAGGATTTGAGATTAGTATTGAAAAAACTAATCTATAGTACACTTTTTGGTGTCTAAGTAGAATCATGTTAAACTAAGTAGGTCTTAGGACAATGATTTGAAATTCAGTTCAATTGTTTTTAAATTGTTTGTATGTACAATATGCAGAATGATATTCCTTCTGAAAACACTTTGAAACACCTGAGTTCTCATGCTGGATTTACAAAGTGTCACAAAACTTCTGTTCCTGTTCATTCAGAACAAGGTGAGTATTTTGACTATGTAAATTATGTTAGTAAACATACACATTTAAGCTTTAAATATTTTATGTATGTCACGTACCCAAGCAATGAATGTTTCAGGAGTCAGAAAATGAAGATTGTGGTCCATCATTGTAGTTCTGACCTTGAATTAAATACATAAGCCTAACATTCTGATTTTCTTTTTTTACAAATTGTAAAAAAAAAAAGAGTCCCTAAAGATGAAATTTTAACTTTTACAAATACAAATGAATCTGTTGTTTTAATCTGTACAGTCATTAAGTCAGTATATTTTTCTAGTTTAACTTTTAAAAATAGCTAATACATTTTTTTGGTTTGAATTAAAATACACAAACACACAAGCAGTTCAGTTTGAAAATCAGTCTCTTTTTTCACTCTAACCCACATGTAAGTACTGTATTTTTCGTTTATCCTCTGCAGTTTCCCGCTTGTTCAATCACATTACAATACAGTGTTTTTACCTTTCATCTTTTATGTAAAAGGTAGCATGCCATGTTGTTCTGTACCTTTAAGTTTTCACTTAAAGATTAAATGGCCTGGGAATGTTATCATGTTTTTTATGAGGCATAGTTAAATATGCACACATTCAACTTTTAAGATAAGGTTCTTTAAGAAAAACATCACTACCTTGTTCTTCTCCGCATTTTTCCTTTCAGTCTCTTGGTATACTACAATATGAAGTTGGGTTAATTTCAAAAGAACAATTTGGTTTAACAGTCAAAAATATAATTAATGCATGATAATAAATTAAAGAATCATATGCTCATCTCAATAGCTGCAGAAAAGATATTTGACGAAATTCAACATCTACTCATGGTTAAAACTCTTAGCAAAGAATAGAATGGAGTTTCCTTAATCTGAATAAAGGATATCTACAAAAGTTATTACAAATATCATACTTCATAATGAAAAATTAAAATCCCTAAATGGAGAACAAGACAAAGATTCTGGTTGTTACCATATCTATTTAAGATTTTAGCCAGAGAAATCAGGGAAGAAAAAGAAATGGTGGAGGTATTAAGATGGGAAAAATAAAGCTCATTATTTTCAGATAATATAGATGTTATTTCTGAAGTTAGCATGCTTATAATTTTACATCCTCATATTTCAGTTTTAGGCAATATCTATTGACCTCCCACTAAAGATCGAACTCTTGGCCCACCCCCAGCTCTCTGTTCCCCAAAACATACAAATGCATGCACACATGCCTTTGCTGTTTCCCACTAATATAGTTATATCATAATTTTGATTAGATAAAAATACGAGATTCTCTGCTATGTGACTGAATTTCTTCAAGATGTCCAAATATATAATATATTCTATCAGTTTCAGCATCTTGAAAGTTGTGCCCAGAATCTTCTAATATGGTCTTTTTGCCTTCTACACCTGGAACACAACTTTTGTTCTAAGATTTCCCTTCACCATTCATTGTGAGGTTTTCTTTTATTGTATCATAAAGTTGTAAATTCTCAACTAAAAATATTAAATCGGGGAAAAGATGAACTATTTTTGTAGTTTATTACTGTAAAATGATACATGTATAAGATTACTAATTGTAACATTGTGTGTTATAGCAAGTGATTGAAATCAGACCAAATGTCCATCTGTAGGAATTTGGTTAAATTATTATTGTATATCTATAGTATGAAGTTCAGTGTAGTATCAGAATAAAATAGAGAAGACCTCTGTGTACTGATAAAGAAGAATCTCCAAGATCTCAGAGTTAAACCCCACAAGGTATAGAGTTTATATTATTCTACCTTTTATATAAAAGGAAAAGAAATTAAGAAGGGGATTATACATAAACAGACATAAACAAAATATCCCTGGAAGGATACACAGAAATTTGGGAACAGGGGAAGAGCAAGATTTATTTCTTTATACTCTTGTTTCTTATTGCCTTTTCACAAAAATAAATTGAATAATATCGGTATCCTCTCAAGAGACCCATGGACCTCATGTAACTATTACATTCAGCAGTGTTACAGAGAAGATAACTTAACAAAAGTAATACTATACCTAGAAACACTGTTTGGTAGGTTGATTGTAAAGAAGTTTTAGTTGTATAACATTTATTTATTTATTTTCAATTTTCTTAAAGTGGAAAGTGGCGGTAGAAGGCCATCTACAGAAGAAACTCATGAAGTAGATTCCAAAGCAGCTTTACTACCGGTTTGTACATTTTAATTAAATGCATGTTTTTAAAAACATATTTATTAGAAAACAGCTAAAATATCTGATATTTCAAAGTTCTGTCTAGCTTGCAAAAGAAGTTTTACCTTAGAAAACTGTTTATAGTAGAAGTTACAGAAAAGAGTTTCTGTAGTGAATTGTTAGTAATTTTTAAAGAAAATTTATGCAAAATAAAAAAAAAGGAAGGCAGGAATCTCTGTTTGAATTGAAACTAATTATACGAAGTCATTCCCAGCCATTCGAAGTTATATTTGATTTTACTAACACTCTTTAAAAGCAGACTTTGGTAGAAAGCAGAAAAATTGTTCCTATATAGTGAATTGTAGAAATCAGTGCTCTTAATTATGACCCTGGGTTGTCAAGAACATATTAATTTATATTCTGCTGTAAGGAGACAGATAATATTATGAAAAATTATTTCAATGGGGAAAGGGGGTTAGTGAACAGAGTTTTACAGTAAAAGTTCCTTCTTTCTGGAAGGACTGCTCCTGACCCTAAGTTACCCAGTTTTCCCATACAGTTCCATTGAAAATAACCTCACAATGCCAAATTACAAAACTCATGGGAGTCAATTTATATAAATAGTATTAGACCTCTAATAACTGAAGATAGTAGAATTAATTGATTACAGATTATAAATTATGATTAAAGCCACAAATGATTAAAATATTACAAATGTGGATTAAAAAAAGATACTACTCACAAAGATTGGCAAATTTGAAAAAAATCTAGAAATAAAACGTTATTGAGGGCAAAAATAACAGATTAGACACAGAAGAACAGCGAATTACTAAATTGAATTAGAATGTAACATAGAATTATAATTAGGTGGAAAATGTATTGAATGTGAAGAGACATGGAAAATACCTCTAAATTGGCCTTGAACAAATAGACAGAATTTGAAGAGATTATAAATGGCTTAGAATTTTGCAAATTGATGAAGTATATGAAGATTCAAATTCAAGAAGCATAAGTTCTAAACTAGGGAAGTAAAAAGTCTACAACTATAAATAATATTATAAAACTGCAGATTAAAAACCATATGTACGTACACACACAGAAAAAGGCTTTCATGAAATATGCCTAAACATTATTATTGATTTCTTTGTTCGCATTTTACATGATTTTAATTTTTCTTTTTATACTTTGTTGTGTTTTTCTTTTGGTAAGGAGACACATATTATCTTTAGGCTCATGGAAACAAATGTGTATTTAAAGAAAATAACAGTCTTCAGAAACAGAAGTAGCTGGACTATATGTTATAGGAAATAACAGTCATGAAATTCTTTATTCCACCTTGTGGAATGGCCTTATCATAGCTACACCCATTTATTATTTTATTAGTTCAGTTTTATGAATCAGTAACTTCATATTACTTTTCAACCCATCTTTCCTAAAACATAACAAAACTGTTAAACAGTTATGCTTCATCTAGAGATTTTTTTCTTTAACTTTTTGTTTGTGTTTGTTTTTGGCTACAGGATTGGTTACAAAATAGACCATCAAACAGAGAAATGTAAGTAAGCCTTTCCTTATCATTAGTCTGTAAAATATCATAGTTATTAAATGTTATTTATTTTTATTTTTTATGTTTTTGCTCTTCTATCATTGCTGTAACTTCTTTATCTGTAGGTAATGACTATTTTAACATCTCCTGTCTTTATGTAGAAGAGATTGAGGGAGCTCATTTATTAGGAGTTAAAGTTATATATAGTTATATTATATTTCACTATATGCTTATACTAAATTTCATATAGTTTAACTATAGTTATACTGTAATTACAACCACTAAAATCTTCCTTATAATGATACTTATGATTTTATTACTTAGTTTTGTTTTCAATTTACTCATGAATAATTTTATTCCGAGATTTAGTTTGACACTTTAGTTTTGCACTTGTGTAACTTCCCTGCCCATCATTCTAATCAACAAACCTTGCACCTGCTTTTGGAAAGCACTTTGGTAATTACAGCAGTAATACACAGAATGCATTAAAAGCCTGCATACAGGGAGATCCACTAGAAAGCTGATGTGGTAATCCAGAACCAAAAGTGGAAACAAAAGGCAATCTGACAGGTAATCATCCCCAGAAAGTAAAAATTTTTAGTATAGGTTAAATGTAAAGATAAAGAAGAATTAAAGATAATTTCTGTATTTCCGTGGGAATTAGTATTTTAGGATTCCAAAGAACATTTAAAAGTCATCTTGTTTTGACATTCATTTAGTACTTGAAGCATGATAGAGTTACTCTCTGATATGTAGTACTTGAAAAGGGAAAACAGTTTGAGGGAAATTATTATATATTCCATAGTGTTTTCCCCATTTCCTTCTGTACATCAGAAATAGATGTGAATATATACAGGAGAAAATAAACCAAGTATCACATGAATGTGCTGTTGTTCAAATTCTCTGGCCCTGAATGGCATTTAAAAGACCTGTCTATAATCAGACCTCTTCAGAGAATAATGTCTTTTATAACTAAAGCAATGGAATGTAAATTCAGAATAGGTACTTAAAGTTGATATTAACTCACCTAACAAGAGAACATTGTCTTAATGGAATGCTGACCCATGGAAGTACCTAGATAGATGGAGTTGGTCAGCATTTTCGGGTGCTGAGAAAAGAGTGGTTTATCAACAGTATACAAAATGATGCTAGGGTCAAAATACTTTCTTAAAAGGAAAACTTATATTATTAAGGTGAAAATCAACAGGAAGCATCAGGATCAGATAGAACTGGAAAGAGACTCCTACGACCTTTTACTCCAGAGGTCCTTTCTGAGTCTAGTCCTTTTAGTCCGTAGTGAGGCCACATGCTGTATAGGGGAGAACTGTGCCTCTACTCCTTTTTTCTTGATTCCTATTCTGCTCTCCTATCCACTACACTGTCTTCCTTATTTGCACTGGAATTGGTAGAATTAGTAGAACCTCTGCTTGGTCTCAATATGTGTTATAAATAAATATATTCAATATTGGAAAAGGTTTTTCAACATTTGAAATGGAGTTTTACAAAATGATTTCTACTTGATTTTCTCTCAGTTCTTTGCCCATCAGTTAATTCTATCGAAGTATTTTTAGAGTCCTATAAAGTCATTTCAAGGTATTGTTATAGTGCTAGAATGAGTCTACACAAAGAGAGAATTCATGGAATATTTTACTTTATTAATACTGAACTATCAGGTCCGCACCAGACTACTAATAATATTTATGCAGGCATAAGTTGCAGGTACAGGTTTTTGATAAAATATCTACATTTGGATATATGCTTCATGTATGAATTTGGCATTGGCTTAAAGGAAATGGCAAATATGCAAACAAAAGTGAATCTGAATCACAGAACTCCATAATAATGTTATATTGAATAATCATAATAATTTTAGATAAAAAATTATGGGAAGCCAAAACTAAAATTGTGATATAACTTACATTTTTTGGTATCCCTTTAGGCCATCTGAAGAAGGAACATTAAATGGTGAGTCCATGTGGTAGATTTAATGTGAAAAAATGAAGATTATATATGATCTATTAAAGCAAATATTACATTATCCTAGGTAAGAAAGTTTAAAATTCGTGTTTTAAAAAGTCAGTGTAGTACAAAGTTCTTTCTTCAACTAGTTTCTGTTCAATATAGACATTTCATGGACACAAACTCACCACGTGAATGATGTCTTTGCTTTTGCCCCACCCCACTTCATTCCTACTACCCAGTCTGCTCCTTCCTTTGTATTATGAATGATGCTCTTCGAGGCAACTCTTCGAATCTTGAGTGGGAGTTATTCTTAACCCCCTTGACCTTGCACTCATAAAGTCCTGTTGTATTTACCTCTTAAATATCTCTGGAATCCATCTTCTACTATACATTGTGCTGCTGCTTTCAGTTCAAACTTTCATCATTTTTTAAAACATTTATTCTTGTGTATGTATACAGAAAAGTGCAGATAAGCCTTCACTCAGTGAAATACCCATGTAATCAGCACCCAGATCCCAAAACAGAATATTGCCAATATCCCAGTTCCTTTTGTCATCTTCTTGTTACATCCCTGCCCCAAAATAACACAATAGTTTTGCCTTTCTGTGCGTATGGGGGGATATGAATGGAATCATACAGCATGTACTTTCCTGTGTCTGACTTCTTCCTCCTAACATTATGTTTATGAGATTCATCAATATTGTTGTGTATAGTGGTAATTTATGCATTCTCACTTCCTTACAGTATTTCTTTGTATGAATATATTGAATTTACTTATCCATTCCACTATTTGATGGACATTTCAGTAGCTTCCGATGTGTGGCTATTACGAATAGTGCTGCTATAAGCATTCTTATTCATGTTGTTTGGGAAATAAATGTATTTATTTTCTGTTGGGTACATACCTTGGAATAGAATTGCTAGGTGGTAGGGTGTGCATATGTTCACATTTAGTAGTTACTGCCAAATAGGCTGCCAAAGTGGTTGTGCCAGTTTGGCCTCCCTTCTAGTCTAGTGTTCTGCCACCAAAATGATTCTTCTAAGAGATCTGATCTTTTCACTCCTCTGCTTTACATTTTTCCCACTGTCATCCAGTATTCTTTCTTAGCATGATGTATTTGGCTCTTAACAATTTGGTATGCCTTGCTTCTATAGCTTTACCTCCTGCCTGTATGCCTATACTCTTGCTCATTAATTTGTAGTCTTGGTTGTATATCTGAATACTTGTAGAGAGAATCACTTGTATGGTGACACATACCTACAGAATTAGAATAATTTGGATTGAGATCTGGGTAGGTATGTGTTGAAAAAGCCCCACAGGTAATTTTTATATCAGCCTGTAACCTCTCTTCAACCAGGAAACATTTGATACCCCTTCTCTATAGTCTTAGTTTGTGTGTGTGTGTATATGTACACATACATATATGTATTTTATACTTACCACACAGTATTAAAATGGTTGAGTAATTTTATTCTGCAAGATAATAGGTTCTTTTTCATTTATATTCTAGAAACATAGGTTCAATTTATTTCCCATCTTTCTCACTATGGCTAAAAGTAAAGTCCTCAATTATGTTTAAAAATGGAGGAGGGGCTTTGGTAGAAGTTCCATTCTTCTCATGGCGAACCTACTAAATGGTTACATGGCTGCAGGCCCCAGCCCTTAGAAGTTGGAAGCTAAAAGATATTTCTTTTTTGATTAGGGGGTATAGGGAAAATGTAGTTATAGGAGAGTGTGAAACATGTGCTTTTCCCCTTCAGGTATCTGAGTGCATAGTTACCACTAATCTGGCATAATGAATAGAGTAATATGGCACATGATGGACATGTTTTATTACTTGTTTTTTTCTGTTTTTGTGAATCGTTTACATCAAGTAAACAGGGTGATTGTATGAGACTGAGCAAAAGTTTATAAGGCAATAGTACTTTCAAAGGAGTTTCATTTATTTATATTTGCCATTTTAGGTCTTGCTTCTCCATTTAAGCCAGTTATGGATACAAATTACTATTATTCAGGTCAGTAATATTAAAAACAAAATTTAATAATATTTTTTGGTGTTAGGGATTTCATTATTTCTCTCTCGTTTTTATGCAGCTGTGGAAAGAAATAACTTGATGAGATTATCCCAGAGCATTCCATTTATGCCTGTGCCTCCAAGAGGTAAATCCAAAAAGTAAAGAAATAAAAGAGACAATGAACCCTTTTTTAATATGTGATTTTTAGCTGTGATGTAGAACATGGGTGATAACAGAAAGAAAAATCATGTTGTCAATTTTATATAAACTTTAATTAGCCTGATTATTACACAAGGCGGATATGTTTAAATAGACAAAGGAAGCATCATCAGAAGTATTGAATTTCTCTATTTCTTGCATATCTGGAAGCAGTAGTATATTCTAATTCAGAAAAGTTCTTAATCCTTTGTCTATTAATTAACATATAGATAAATCAACATCACAGGTTTTGTGAAACAGTTCTAACCTCCTTTCTAAAAGTTTAACTTAGAAATGTTTAGAAGTCTGGTTGCTTTCTAAAAGGTTTTCTTGAAAATGTTCACAATTTTAAAAATACTTGTCATTCCTAAATATACATGAATTTAGAGATATTAGTAGATTCTTGATTTCTGAGCACTTGTTGACTTTTAACTTCTTTTATAAAACTACTACTTGGCTCATTCTTTTTTATTCCTTACTTAATCTTAACCAGAGAGGCCTTTCAGCTTTTATTCTACCTTGTCATTTTTAAAGAGTCATAATTTGACCTTAAAATGTATTCATTCATGTTGCAGGTGAGCCTGTCACAGTGTATCGCTTGGAAGAGAGTTCGCCCAACATATTGAATAACAGCATGTCATCTTGGTCACAGCTAGGCCTCTGTGCCAAGATAGAGTTTTTAAGTAAAGAGGAGATGGGAGGAGGTTTACGGAGAGCTGTGAAAGTACAGTGTACCTGGTCAGAACATGATATTCTCAAATCGGGGCATCTGTATATTATCAAATCTTTTCTTCCTGAGGTGGTTAACACATGGTCAAGTATTTACAAGGAAGATACAGTTCTACATCTCTGTCTCAGAGTAAGTGCTAGTGAACATTATTTGAGCTTCATTTTTTCACTTCTAATGTATAATAAACTAAACAAATTCTTAGTGTCATGTTGAAAGGGGTTTATTTTTTCTCCTCTGTAGGAAATTCAGCAACAGAGAGCTGCACAGAAGCTCACATTTGCTTTCAACCAGATGAAACCCAAATCCATACCATATTCTCCAAGGTAAATTTTTCTGAGCTCTTTTAGTGTTGTGTGGATAGTATTCTCTTTTGATTTTCATTATTGATGCTGAATAATAAATTATTTACTCATTTTAAAGATCATTTATTAACAAAACTGCTAGTAATATCTGTAACTATTTTTTATAAGGTTCCTTGAAGTTTTCCTGCTGTATTGCCATTCAGCAGGACAGTGGTTTGCTGTGGAAGAATGTATGACTGGAGAATTTAGAAAATACAACAATAATAATGGTGATGAGATTATTCCAACTAATACACTGGAAGAGATCATGTTAGCCTTTAGTCACTGGACTTACGAATATACAAGAGGAGAATTACTGGTCCTTGATTTACAAGGTAAATGTGTTAAAATACTGCTAAAACGAAATCGTGCAGGAGGTTCTCATTTGTGTATATGAGTGATGTACAGAAATCTAATTTATAAATAGGTAAAATCTTAGGTCAGTAGAGTCTATTAAAAAAGCAATTCAGTAACTTCTATAGCATATAGCTACCAGGACCCTGAATAGTGGGAACTGGCTATCTTAATTGTTATTTCAGAATAAAAATGTTTTGATAAGCAAAAACATGTAAAATCCCCTATTCAGCTCTTACATGTGTAACCTTAGTGTCTTAAAAGTATGAAAACTATTTCTTTAAAAGAGTAACAAGTAAAAAACAAAAAAGAAAATAAAAAACAAAGAAAAAACAGTAACAAATATCTCCTTTGCTCTTGGTGTTTACTGTGAATTAAACTACCTAAATATTTAGTGATTAAAATAGTCATTTATTTGCATATAGTTCTTTGGTTTGGGAACTTGGACAGGGCATATGAGGATGGCTCATCTCTGCTGTCCGCTCAGTGAGTTCCATGGCTGGATACTAGCTTGCAGAGCTTGACTGGAGTCAGAAGTCTGAGGTCTCTCTTCACTGACAGCTGACTACCTCAGTTCTCTACTAAGTGATCCTCCACATGGCTAACTAGCTTGGCCTTTGTCATAGCATGGTAGTTTCAGGTAGCTAGATTTCTTACAATGGTAGCTGGCTTCCTCCAGAGAGAAAGCAGAAACTCTCAGGGGCAGGCCCAGAACTGGCTCAGATCCCTTTTGCCGGACTTTATTGGCCAAAGCAAGTTATAAGGACAGCCCAGATTCAAAAAGTAGGGAATAGATTCTAGCACTTGGTCAATAGAGCAGCATGTTACAAGGAGGGAAAAACTGATCATATAGCCATCTTTGTTGACAGTGTGTCATTCATATTTTAAAAAATTGTGGCTGGAAGAGGGCAGATTTGCTTACGAGTAATGTTTGTGCAACTTCACAGTAGGATCAGAGGAAAAGTAAAATTGAGCAAGTTACCAACTCTGCCTAGATGATACTTTCACGTTATAGCTTTCATTATTTTTTTCCCTAAAGAGCAGCCTTAATTTCAAATGTTGACAGACCAAATTTCAAAGTCACATAAGAACAGTGTTTAGAATGCTTACTACTTGATGACTTCTTTCATTATATAGATAAAATTATAAAATATTTGTTGAAAAGCAAACAATTGGTATTCAAGAAAGAAAATCTGTGTAAAAATACCTATTCTTTTTTTTAGTAGTTCATCATTTTACCTATACGATTAAGTGGTGTATATAGTGAAAATCCAATTAAATAAAAAGGATCTTAAAGTATATTCTTAAGTATCATTTAATTATCTCCAAACATGTGTAGGAAGTAAGACTAAACAGATTTTGTCTGAATTATTAATTTAAAAGATGTCAGTTATTTTCAGTAAGCAAATAGTTGTGATGTTTTCTACATAATTAATATGTTCATGGAGTCATTTTTCATAGAAATATTATAGATGATTACTACAAACAAGTTAATGTAGAAAAATATAAAGAACAAAGTGTTCTCTTCACTATTTTTTTTTTACTTCTGAGGACAAACACATAAACAGGAACTTTTTTCTTATTTTTAATCATTTTGTGCTGTGATTTTTCCCCAACTGGGATTGTGCTCTGTGTATATTTGTGTGTTTGTGTGTGTGTCTGTTTTCTTCACTTGTTTTTTTCCTACCTAACAATATATTATGGGCATCTTCTGGGTCATTACTAATAAATCTGACTTATCCTTTTTAATAGTTGGTGGATAGTCCATAATAGAGAAGTATAGCATGATTTACATTCACCCTGTTTGTAGTTTTTGGTTTGGGTTTGGGCTTTTGTTTTTGTTTTGCTATTACAAGCAGCGCTGCTACAAACATTCGCATACTCTTATTTTTATTTCCATAAAGTAGATTCCTAAATTGGCTTATTAAGAAGAGATGAGTACAACTTTAATACCTACTGCCAGGTTTTTTTTTTAAGAAGTTGTAGGAATTCATACTCAACACTATGCGCAAGCACCCATTTCTCCACAATCTCCCCAGTACGGAATATTCTTAATTTTTGCAAATCTGATGAGCAGAAAGTAGTGCCATGTTTTCATTCTGGCTTTTTCTCTTGTGAAATCATAACCACCTTATTAGATTTTATTCTAATGGGTTAAATAGTTATGATCATTCATATGTCAGTTGACATTCTTTATATGAATGAATAGATGAGAGCAACTGAAAAGATTTAATCATACTTTTGACACCTCTGGGGAGGGCTGGAGGTAAAGGAAGATGTTCATAATCTTATTCTTTATATAATACGACTCTTTTGCAAGAGGATATATTCACATGTTAGTGTGTGATTTTTTAAAATCAAAAACTTTAAAAAATAAATTTAAAAAATCCAAAACACTTTTAAAATGGCCTATTGATTATACCTTTATGAATCTAATAGTTCTTTGTCAACTGAGGTGAAACAAGGGCATATCATGTAGAATTTAAGAGGAGATATTTGCTTGCAACCTTGACCCTGTTTTAGCAGAAATTGGTGCCAGCAAGAGCTCACATGCATACTTACCAACTATGGCATTTAATTCTTTTTCATAGCGTAGGAGTTGTATTTGTTCCTGGTACAATGTTGAAGTCATAAGTCAAATTATGAAATTTTAAGAGAGAAACTGCACTCTTGAATAATTTAACATTGTGTAATGGTTGATGATGCTGTAAAATCTTCATGACTTTTTATTATGCAAATGTCAATGTTTACATCAATTTTATAATATAAATTGTCTTTTTTATATATACATATAAAGGTGTGGGTGAAAATTTGACTGACCCATCTGTGATAAAAGCAGAAGAAAAGAGGTAATAAGTTTTAATAATTTTGTGAAGACATAATTTCACAATTTTGAATTCTCTGTTTCTATTTGCACAAACTTTCTCTTTTTAAAAAACTAATTCCATAGGTCCTGTGACATGGTTTTTGGCCCAGCAAATCTAGGAGAAGATGCAATAAAAAACTTTAGAGCAAAACATCACTGTAATTCTTGCTGTAGAAAGCTGAAACTTCCAGGTAAACATTTTCTTAATCAGTGTAATGTATAAATTGTTAGCAAAGTTGGGTACTATAATACATTGTAATGCCAGAGGCACAAATACATTTGTGGATTATAAATGGATCTGTGCTTTCTTTCATTACTTAAAAAACACACAGTTCATTCATTTAATACATATTTATAATACATATTTATTATGTGTCTCCTGGATGCCAGGAATTGTGCTAGATGTTGACTATACAGTAGTGAACCAGACAGACATGGTCCCTGTCCTCAATGGAGTTTAGTCAAATCATGAATACTGACAAGATTAATGGAGAGTTATAGGATTGTCATAAATGCCAAGCAGAAAAAACAACAGGGGAGAAGATTACTTAACACAGATTTAGAAGTCAGGGAATGCTATCTGGGGAACTGACAGCTTTGCCTAAAACTAAAGGATGAATAAACTTTTGAATTAGCTTGTCAAAAGTTGGGAAAACAATATTCCATGAAAGCAGGAACAGGAACTGCAGAGACATTGTCTCATGATAGTAACATCATCTCCGTATTTAAAAAACTATTAAGTGATTATTGAATTAGAAGTTATAGCGTAAAACAGTGGTTTTCACCCTTTGGTGGGCATAAGAATTTCCTGTGGAAATTACAGATTCCTGGGACTCACCCCTGAACTGTGTTTTTAAAAAGTCCCTCTCATTATGACCAATAACGTAGTAGTTAAGAGATTGGACTTGGGAACCAGACTGCTTTTTTTTTTTTTAATTTTCATTTATTTATTTTTGAGGATTAAATGAGTTGGTATTTGTGACATATTTAAAATAGTGCCAGGCACATATAAATGGTACTGTGTTTTAAATTTTAATTGTACATTGTTAGTATACAGAAATACCATTGATTTTTTTGGTGGTTTGTTTTTTCTTTTGGTATACTGACTTATACCCTGCCACCTTGCTAAACGCACTTAATTCTTCTTAGGAGCTTTTTTTTTTGTAAATGCCTTGGAATTTTCTATTAGACAGTAGAGAGTTTTAGTACTTCTTTCCAACCTGTATGCCTTTTATTTTTTCTTGACTTTTTTTTAATGGCAAGGAATTCCAGTACAGCATTGAACAGGAATAGTGAGAATAGCAGACATCTTTGTTTTCGTTCCTGATATTAAGAGGAAAACATTCAGCCTTTCATCATGAAGATGGTGTCAGCTATAAAGGATTTTGTAGATTTACTTTATTAGGTTGAGGAAATTTTCTTTCTTCTACTCCTCACATCTTGAAAATGCTTATCAAATGGTTATTGAATTTTGTAAAATGTTTTTTCTGCATCTACTTATATGATTGTTTGAGTTTTCTTCTTTAATTGGTTAATATTATGTTGTATTACATTGATTGATTTTTGAAATATTGAACCAGTCTTGGATTTGCAGGACAAACTCCATTTTGTCATGATATGTTATGTTTTTATGCATTGTTGTATTCAGTTAACTGATTTTCTTGAGGATTTTTCATCTATGTTCATGAAAAATATTGATCTATGGTTGGTTTTTTTTTTTTTTTTTTTTTTGCCTATTCTTTTTTTGGTATCAGGATACTAACTTTAAAAATAAGCTGGAAGTGTTCATGCCGCTTCTGTTTGGGGGAATAGATTGTATAGAATTGATCCTATCACTACTTTAAATGTTTGGTAGAATTGTCTAGTAAAACTATCTCAGTGTGAAGTTTTTTTTGTCAGATCGTTTTTTACCTAAGAGTTTATTTTTTAAATAGATATAGAGCTGTTAAGGTTATCGGTTTCTTTTTGAATGAGTTTTAGTAGTCTGTATCTTTCAAGGAATTGGTTCATTTTATTTAAATTTTCAGATTTATGGGTATAGTTATTTATATCTTTTTAATGTTTGTGGGGTTTGTGGTGAATTATCTCATTATGGTAATTTCTGCTTTTTATTTCTTGGTCTGGCTAAGGTATATCAATTTTAATGATACTTTTAAAGCACCAGCTTTTGTTTTCATTGTTTTCCTCTATTTTCTGTTTTCCATTTCATTGATTTATTCTCTTTATTATTTTCATCTTTCTGCTTGTTCTGAGTTTAGGTTTCCTCTAGTTTGTTAAGGTAAAAGCTTGGATTATTGATTTGGGACCTTCTTTTGTAACAGAAACATTCAGTGCTACAAATTTCCCTCTAAGCATTGTGTTAGCTGCCTCCCATAAATTTTGATAGGTTTTATTTTTGTTTTTATTTACTTTGAAATAGTTCTCATTTCTCTTGAGATTTCCTCTTTGACCTGTGGATTATTTTAAAGTATCCTTTTTAGTTCTTAAATATTTATAAAAATTTTAGTTATCTTTCTGTTATCGATTTTTTTATTTAATTTCATTGTGACAAGAGAACATACTTTATATGATTTTAATTAAAAAAATTTTACCCATATATAGTCTCTGGTGAACATTGCATATGCAGTTGAAGAGAATATTCTTTTGTTGGGCGGTGTATCTATAAATGTTAATTAAGGAAAGTTTGTGATAGTGTTTAGGTTTTTTGTTATCCTTGCTAATTTTCTGTCCACTTGTCCTGTCGATTATTTAGAAAGGAAGTTTCTAAGTATAATTGTGGATTTATCTATTTTGCCTTTTAGTTCTGTCAGTTTTTCCTTCATGTATTTCAAAGCTTTGTTTTTAGCTGTATACACATTCATAGTTATGTCGTCTTGGTGAATTGATTTTTTTATCATTTTGTAATGCTGTGGTAATTTTCCTTATTCATAAGTCTACTGCGTCTGATATTAGCATAGCTACTCTAGCTATCTTTTGATTATTGGTGTCTTCAGATGTCTTTCCCCATTCTTTTTACTTACATGTATTATGTTTAAAGTGGGTTTCTTATAACAGCCTATAGTTGGGTCCTTGGTTTAATTCTCCTATATTCCTGAAACTCTGCACAACTAATTTCATCCTATCCCGTAGATATAAATGCAGACTACATATTAATAGTACCAAATTTAACTGAAGCCTTAACTTCTTTCCTGAGCTCTTATTTCTGTATTTAGTTTTCTGCATTTCTACTTGGATACCTTAAAGCATCTTTATAAGTAGCTTGTTCATTCTGGAACTTCTGACTTTATTTCCCACCTTTATTCACAAAGCTCTGCTTCCCATGTCATTAATGGTTACCCAGTTGCTCAGGCTCTAAAGCTAAAAGGTAACCAATTCCTCTTTTTCTCTCACCTTTCAAAACCAATCTGACAAATTCTGTCTACTCTTAATTTTGAAATCTTCATAGAGTTCATTGATTTCTTTTCATCTACATTGCCACCATTTTGTTTCCCTAAATTCTTGTCAATTGCCCAGCAAGACTTCACATGACAATCAGAATAGTCATTTAAAACAAATCTGATTATTTCTCCCTTAAGGCTGCTTAATATCTTCTAGTAGATTTTCATTGAAATCTGTACTTCTTACCACAGCTTGCATCCCTTAAATCAGGGGTTAGTAAACTTCTCTGTAAAAGGCAAGGTAGCAAATATTTTAGGTTTCGTGAGCCATATGGCCTATGTCACTAGTCACCGTAGTGCAGAAATAGGCATGGAGAATCTGTAAACCGGTGACTGTTGCTTCATTCCAGTAAAACTATTTACAAAAACAGCTGGCCAGATTTGGCCCACATACTGTCGTTTGATAACCTTTGGCCATTAACTGCCGCTTGACCTCATTTTCTAATAGTCTTTCCCTCACTCACTATATGCAAGCCATGCTGTCTTCATGCCATTCTTAGAACACACCAAGTCCATTTCTTTCTCATAGTTTGCAGTTAACCTTCCCTCTGCCTAGAACACTCCTCATAGAACTTTGATATGTCACTTTTCTCAGTATTCAGGTCTTTTCTGCCCAGCTCTGTCTAAAAGAATCACCTTTAAACCGTTTCTCAAGTGTCCTTCGTCACACTGTTGTCTTAAAAGCACATGTACTACTAATAATTCTGTCATTTTTCTGTTTTTCTTTACCCACTAGAATTTAAGTTCCATGAGAGCAGGAACCTTGTCTGCCTCGTTCATCATTATGTTTTCATACTTATGTGCGTTATTGATTCATTGTCACAGTAAAATAATTATTTGATAAATGAATGAGTGATTTTATTTTTATGTGTATCAGTTTTGTGACTTTTGAATTTATAATAACCTGGTAGAAAATAGATCTGACATATTTAGAGGAAAACAAATATAGAAATGTTCTTAATTTTCTATTTCTAATAAGTAATGACTCTTCCTTTTTTTTTGTTGGGGTGGTGAATTTAGACCTGAAGAGGAATGACTATACACCTGATAAGATTATATTCCCTCAGGATGAGCCTTCAGATTTGACTCTTGGAAAATCTGAGCCCGGAAATTCCACCAAAGAATCAGAATCAACTAATTCTATTCGTCTAATGTTATAACTGAATCATAGGTTTTGCCTACACCTCATAACAATGTTACTGTGTCACTTTTCCTTCACGAGGAAATTATTTGGTAATAGAGAAAAGTGTGTACAAATTAAGTATGCTGACTGGCACAGGTAAAATGACCTGATTAAACTAGTCAATCAGGGACTCCCTGTAGAATATAGCTAGCAGCTGTTTAAGGTAAAGGAAAATTAGTATTTATGACTTTTTAAAGGGCTCTTTTTAGCAGAGGATTTCATTTGATTTTGTTCTGATGAGTGTGATACCCTCTCTTGTGTGGTGCAATACCATTAACCAAAGTTAGGTGTTCATGCAGATGTTATTGGCAGCTGGTTTACTGCCATTCAGCTAGTGAAATGAAATCACCTAGCCTTTTGGTTAAATGGCAGTCAGGCGTCTTCCTCAGTATGTTTTAGTGTGTTCAGTGATGATGTTACATAGTTCCCAACTAGGTGCTGCTGGCCATGGGAAAGGTGATGACTTGTAATTCTAGTTTCACAGGGATAAAAGAAGCCTGAGCTGAAAGACATTTTCTAAGAGGGACTTTATGAATCAGGGTTAGGCTCCATGTTTTAAAGATAGAGCCAGTTTTTTGTTAAATAGAGCCCTTAATTGTGCAAAAGTATTAGTGTTTTTTGTTTGTTTGTTTGTTTTTTAATATATATATTTTTTATCAAGTCATTGTTAAGTAGAAGAAAGCCATGGTAGACTGGTATAACCTAAATATATCAAAGGAGAAATTTAACACATTTTTCAAGGGAAGCTACCTTGTGAGAAAAGTTAAAGTGCTTTTTTCCTATATATATCTGTAATGAAAACCTGGAAGTTATATACTTCTCCAAAGATTTTATTGACCAGTATATCAAATCAGAATGTAAACACGAACTCTTGCATATATTTAAAATTGTGTAGGAGCATCTGAATATGAATTTTGTTTGTGGTACTTACTTAAGAACTTGAGTTGGATTATCATTATGTCGGGAGATTGCAATGCAACTTTATACCAATAAAATGTTATTTAACTGCCCCAGGTATTGTTGAATATTGATCAAAAAGAAATGCTTTGCATCTGACTAAAGTTTTATGCTTTGATTTATTTTTCATTTCTTTCCATTTCATTGTTTCCTAGGTACTAATTTTAATTTTATTTGGGAGAGAGCAGTGTAAATCTTATTTGTATTCAGTAGTGTATCTTATAGATACAGACGAGGCAAGGAGAGATAAACTGTTTAGTGTTTAATATTGATGGGAGGAGAAAGAAAAAATGTATTAAAGATATTATACTATATACGTTTTGTATATCATTAAATCTTTAAAAGAAATTAAATAAATTTATTCTTGTTTACAAATGTTCCGTGAGTTTTAATCTGAAAAATTATCTGATATTTTCAGTATTAATTTGTTTTCAGAGGATCAGTTTTTGTAAAGGAACCATTTGTACACCTGTGCTTTTTGATCCCCTGTCCTGTACAGTGTTTAAAGTGATCTTGGTTTCCTCCTGTTTTGATTTTTTTAATCCTCTAGGATATCGGAAAATGGGAGTATGGATTATCTATTGATGTTTAATTTTACATCAGTTATTTTTACAAGATAATAGTAGTGAACATTATTTAGTGCTTAATAGGAGCCAGGCATTACTCTCAATATTACATATATATTAACCCATTTATTTCTTATAACAATCCTATGGAATAGGTGTCATTATATTTTACCAGTTAGAAAATCAAGGTATTAGGTAAAGTAACTTTAAAATTGGTAAGTAGCAGCACTAGGATTCAAACCCAGGCTGACTGGCTTTCCTTTATGCTCTTGAGCCCCAATGCTATATTGACTTTCAAGCAGGACCACTGATGGTTTCTGTGCTGCTTTCTGGTTACTTTTCTCAAACAAATCTACTTTCTTACCTTTTTTGATTAATTCTAAGAAGTAACAGTTTACCTGAAAACATTTTTTTGTCCCAAGAAAGTATTGTCTTTCTTTAGATTACTGAAGTTTATCATTATTACTGAAAGTATCATTTGCTTAATCTCTTTAACATATTTTTCGTAGTCTCATCCTACTGAGAACAAACTTTATCCCTTTACCAGATTACTTCTTAAAGCATCTTTTGCAGGCGTTCAGTGTGGATGATGTATGTGAGCCATTACTATTTCAAAAGTAATGCACGTTGATTGCACTAGAACATTAAAAGATTTTAAAATTAAAGAAAAATATAAAAATTACCCTCCTTTTTCACCTTTAAGTTGAACTATGTTGCTTTTATTGGTATTATTTGTCTTTTTACCCCCTTAGACTATATGCTTCACAGAGGGAAGGACCCTAAGGATTTTTTACTACTGTAACACCAAACACTTGGCATAGCATGGTTGGTGATAAGCACATCATTTTTTAAAAAAAAAATTATCATTTTTAAAATGTTTCTCCACATTACCAGACTCTCAAGGAAAACAGATCATAGTGATATAGTCTCGTGTGCTTAAGTAGACAACCAAGGCAAGAGTAAGTACCCAATAAATAGCTATTAGTCACTTAGAAGAGAGATCAAATAATTATTTGCAGAGAAGGATGCATCTATGGGTAGGAATTTTGTGATCTTCCTTATTTACCACATCTCATCTGATTGTTTCCTAGCTATGTTTTATCTGTATTTGAGGAACCCAGATTCTCAGACCTGTCACAACTAGCACTTAAATACTTAGTGATTATGTATTGGGGTGAAACCTCTTAACCACCACGTGTCTCTCAAAACTAGATCGTCTATTACCAACTAAGAGCTGTCATATTTATTTTTGTATTTTCATTATAGTGTCTTGCTGGCGTTTGTAGAGTAGAATATTAGGTGCTCAATAAATATAAGTACCACAGAATATTTCCAGTATTAGATGATCTGTGGGCTTTTTCTTAGGAAAAATCCCAAGCTAAGGTTCTGATCCTCTCTGGAATATGTTTTCCTCTTTCTAGGCTCTTCAGAAATTCCTCAAAGCAGAATTTCTCCCTGGGGTCCATGATTTCAGTCTTGGCGATCATAAGCAGGGAGGGTTATTCTTCAGAAAAGCCACATACTCTAGCTTACGGTAAACAGTGCCAATCGAGCTGATACTTTTTGTTAAGCCCTACCGTACCCCATATTTAGCTCTCTCCTTTGCAATCATGTACCTCATAAAAGTGTTCAGTTGATAATGACTGCATATACCAGGATGGTCCCATAGGTAATAATGGTGCTGAAGAATTTTTATTGAAATGCATTACTCATGTTTGTTGTGATAATGGTATAACAAACCTCTACTGCCAGCCACACAGAAGCATAGCACATACAGTTAGGTATAGTACATAATACTTGATAAAAACTATTGCCGCTTTATGTATTTACTATATTTTTTTATCATTATTTTAAAGTGTACTCTTTCTACTTATAAAAAAAAGTTTGCTCTAAAGCAGTGTACCATGTTACACTGGCAGCAGCCTCATACCACTCGTGTTTACTGCATCTCTTGATTGTATCATGTTCTCTTGTGTTTAATTTATTCTCATATTGTTTTGTACAGTAACATGTACTAGGTTTGTAGCCTAGGAGCAACAGGCTATGCCACACAGCCATGTGTAGAAGGCTGTACCATCTAGGTTTGTTTAAATGTGTACTCTGTGATGTTTACACAATGACAAAATCACCTAATGATGCATTATCCTCATCGTTAAGGGGTGCATGTCTATACTTGTTTTTGCCTTGGAATTTCTGTGCAGTCCTGTGTTATGAAACTTCTTTCATTTTAATTATAAATGTCAGTATATATTTCTAAAACTGTAATATCTTTATACCTAAAAAATTAAGTATCTTAATATCAGATAATATAATCATTCTCAAACCTTTTTTTTTACAATTTGCTTGAGTCAGAACCCAGTTAAGATTTATACATTGCAATTGCTCGATTTGTCTTTAAAGTCTCTCAATATATAGATTTCTTCCATTTTTTTTTCCTAATTTATTTTTTGAAGAACCAGCGTATTCTAAAAAGTTTCTCACAGTCAGGATTTTGCTAATTATTTTCCTTAGATGTCATGTTTCTGTTTCTTGTATATGCTGTAAACTAGTTAGGTGTAGAAGCTTGGTCAGATTCAAGATTATATTTTTCATAAAAGAGCTTCATTGGCAGTGTTGTATACTTCCATTAAGAAACACAGGTTGTCTTTTTTATGGCGATTGCCTAGATTTATTAATTAGGTCACTGATTTTCAGAGTGGACAACAGACTCTGAGGGTCCCCAGGACACTTCACAGTCCCACAAGATCAAAACTTCTCATAATTCTAAGGTAGTATTGGCCTTTTTCACTAGATTGAAAGTTTACTATGGGGTAAAATTGTTGGATAAAAATACTGGTACTTTAGTGTGAATCAAGGCAGTAGCACCAAGCTGTACTACTGGTCATGATATTCTTCACCCTCACACCACAGTTTTAAAAAAGTTTATTTCATTTAAAATGTCTTTGATGTAGTAATAAGTTAATTTTTAATTATCTGTGACCCTTGTATACTTGTCTTTAATATTCTGTGTGACAAAATGAGAAATAAGTATAAAACACTTTTTAATTAAGTTTATTGGGGTAACGGTGGTTAATACAATTATATAATTTTCAGGTGTATAGTGTACATTATAATTTAACATCGGTATATTCTATTGTGTGTTTACCACTCAAAGTCCAGTTTTCTGCAGCTACCATATATTTGACCCCCTTTACTTCACCTACCTACCCCCTTCCCCACTCCCTACCCTCTGGTATATAAAACACTTTCATTGCATAATGAAATGGCGATGATTGTCTCAAAGAAAAACACTTATGTAATTATGTGAGTTGCGAACTGAACTAGTCTTTTCATTGAACATCATTTCTACTTGAAAGATTTCATGACTGGCAGACAAACCAGAGTTATTCAGATGAGTATTTGGCAGAAGAATAATACTTGTTAATGCCAGAGTTAAAACTTTCAAGAGAAACTTGGAATTTTGGAAAACTTACCTTTTAACACCAGTAGCATGACAGATTCTCAATACTTTTCTAATGAAATCAGTGTTGATTTAACTGGTTGTTTTTGATAGTGTATAAAGAGATTTGTCAGTGTTTGGAAGATCCGTGTAACAACAAATATTTTCCAAGTGATCTATGCATGCTGTTTAAAATAACATGAGTGAAGATCTAGCAGAGTAGAAGTTTATAGACTTTCAGATTCTAAATTGCAGTTCACCTTTAGAAAACTACTACTTGTGTGTTGTCTCAAATAAGAATATCCACAATTACCTAAAAAGGTTATTAAGGTCCTCCTCTCCCTGCAAAGCTACAGTAATCAAGACTGTGTGTAACAGCATATAGATCAGTAAAATAAAATTGAGTCCAGAAGTTTATGATTAATTGATTTTTGACAAGGGTGCCAAAACAATGGGGAAAAAGTCTTTTCAGTAAATTGTTCTAGAACAAACTAGAGAGCTAAATACATAGAATGAAGTTGAACCTCTACTTTACACCATATACAAAAATTAAAATAGATCAGAAACTTAAAGTTAAGACCCAGGTGAAGAAAACATAAGGGTAAATGTTTGTAACCTTGGATTAGGCCATAGTTTCTTAGATATGACACCAATAGCAAAAGCAACCAAAAAAAAGAATGAATTGAAATTCAAAATTTTAAAATTTTGTTCTTCAAAGTTTACCATCAACAGCAAAAAGACAACTCAGAATGGGAGAAAAATTTTGCAAGTATATCTGATAAAAGACCTGTAAAAAGAACTACAATTCATCAATAAAAAGACAACTCAATTTAAAACTGGGCAAAACATCTGAATAGACATTTCTCCAAAGAAGACATAAATAGTCCAAAAACACATGAAAAGATGTTCTACGTCATTAGCCATCAGGGAAATTCAAATAAAAACTACTGCAACGAAATACCACATCACACCCACTAGGATAGCTAGAATCAAGATGATAAGTGCTGTACAACGATGTGAAGAAATTGGAACTGTCATACTTTGCCAGTAAGAATTTAAGTGGTGTAGCCACTTTGGAAAACAGTCTGGCAGTTCCTCAGAGGTTAAACATGGAAAAACCATATGACAGCAATTTTACCCCGGGTATATTCCTTAGAGAATTGGAAATATTTCTACACAAAACTTTGTACATGAATGTTCATAGCAGCATTATTGATAACACCCCCCAAAATGGAGACAACCCAAATGTCTAACCGATAAACACAAATATATGGTATATCCATATAATAGACTATTATCTAGCAATAAAAAAGGAAGTACTGATATATTCTACAGCATCCTATGTGCCTTTCAATTCTGAAGCTATTGCATATACACTGCAATGCAAAATGGAGCTGGATAGACTTGGATTCTCATTCTTGCTTTGCCACTTATTCCATGAGTGACCAGCTAATTGAGCAAGCCTCTCTACAATTCTTACATTGTTGTGATGGTTCAATGAGTTAAGTATTCCACACATAAAGATACTTAAATCACAGGCCTCTTTATGCTACCTTCTGTCCAATGACATACCAATGAAGAGAGGAGGACATGATGGAGAACAGAGAACATTCTGAGTGATTTTTCTCTTTACAAAGGAATTTATGATCTTTAGTTAAAATATGAGTGCATACTTAAGAGATACGTAGATGTGTATAATGCAAATCAAAGTACATAAGCTGGCTCCACATTTATTTCAACATTTTAAGGCACTTTTAGGTTACCCTTTATGAATGAAGTTAGGAAAAAAAGATGTAAAATGTAGCCATGAGTACAAATGTAAAACTAAAACATTAAGAGAACTTTAAGTAAAGTGACCGTACAGGTACTCAGTCATAGAAGTGCACGTGTAAGAAAGTCACAATAATGGGAAATAAGTGGGAAGAGTTGGACAGAATCAGTCCAAGTGATGAACAGATTGTAAGCTATATGGAGGTGAAGACTTGTATATTATTCACTAACACCTAGTACAGTGACTGGCACAAAGCGATGCACAATACTGTCTGGATTAATAAATGAGAGAATAACTGTTTAATAGGAGTTCCAAAATGAAAGACCTAGAAGGGAGGAAATAAATAAAAGGACCCACTTAATGCCACATTTTGGCGACTGCAAATAAAGAGCAAAACTATATTTTCAAAGGAAAAAAATCATACAAGAATTCTCACCTATCATATAGTATCTAAGGGGAGCAAAGCAATATTGTTAAGAAAAGAGAGGCTTTTGAAAGCCATTTGATGGCATGCTCAGAAAGTTTGCCATTTTTTGGAAAATGTTAAGGATCTAAACAGGAAGACACGAGATAAAAGATGGGTGAGCAAAGATTCATGAACAAAATTAAATACTTGCTGACATTTATACATGGTATAATTCTTTAAGGTAGATTAGAGTTTTAAAATTGTGAAAAGAGGATTCAGGGGGACATGATAGTAAAACATACTGAAGGTCTTATCTATTTGGGTAAAGATAGAGGAATTTTTGACATTAATTGAAAAATAACCCTTGCTATCTTGACCTGAACTATGTGAGGGCAGGAGGTAAAGAATTTTCACATGAACTCATTACAAGCAATTTAGAGCTTAGAAACCAAATAGGTTGGGTCAGTATGGTATCCCTCGCTATTCAAACCTTGCACCCAAATACATTAACAAGAGCTAATGTATATTTGTCAAAATATTTAAACATAAATAGAAAAATAAAAAACAATGTATAACTTCTAGACACTTAGAAGGAAACAAAAGAGTCTGAGAGAGGTGAAGAGAAGTTCAAAAAAAGGTAATCCACTAGAGAAGCAAAAAATAACAAGGAGAGCCAGGTTTCCTTTCTTCTTTGTTCACAATTTTAAACGCCATTAGTTGAGACCAATCGGGGTAGCCCTCCGATTGCTGTGGGGCAGATGTGACCTGGCCCAGAGAGTCAGAGAAGCAAGATGGAGATGGTGTCTGTGTGATGTGATGCGGTGAGGGTGGGGGTTGGCAGCAACAAAGGATTATTTACATGCAGAGTGGTCGATCAAATAGGGAAACATTGAACGTAATGGGAGATAGGGAATACACCTCTCTCTCAGATATAACGTTCTAAATACTATTGTCTAAAATGAACCAAGGCTCTTAAGAGAAACGAGTGACCAGAACTGGTGCAGGAAAGGTACAAGGTAAGTCTGGAAGATCTTGCTGTGCCCAAAAGTAAGGAAGTACTTAGAGAATGATGGAGGCGTGTCAAACGGATACAGAAAATCTCTTGAAGGGGCCCCTGCTGGCTGTCCTTGAGACAATTTGTACATAAAAAATAAGCGATGATTATAACAGATTCTAATTCATTGAATAAAGTAAGAATTCATGAAACTATACTGATTAAAAGAGTAAGTAAATGGGGAAAGGAGAAAATTTATAGTAGAGTACCAACTGATGAATGTAGTTAGAATAACAGCACTAGAAAAATCACCATTTGGTAACCACCATAGTGATAATCCAGCCAAGCAACATTGATTAATGTTAAAACAAGTGTGAAAGTTTAGCTCAAAGTCCTCCTTACAAAATTCTCATTACAAAAGAGAAGAGTAACTACAGTAGAGAAGCCTGGCAGATCCCACTTTAGCGATTACAGTTAACGTCACCAGTGTTGGGACAAATCAAAGTTGCGTAGCACCTAATACAGTGCAATAAGAACACAGCAGCACTTCTGTGATACTCATACCACAAATCCATAATGTGAACTGATCATGAGGAAACATCAGACAAACCTAAATTAAGGGATATTCTTCAAGATAACTGTACAGTAATCATCAAATGTGTTAAGCTCTTGAAAGGGGAAGAGATACATTGAACTGTTTCAGGTTGAAGGACCTGGATGAAATGTGACAACTAAATGTAACATGTGGTCCCAGCTAAGCCATGCCTGGACTCTGACCTACAGAAACTATGAGATAACAGATATGTGTTGTTTTAAATCACTGATTTTGTGGCGATTAACATATAGGTCATCTTACTCATGACTAGACATAAAAAATCTTGAACAAAAGATTAACAAATAGAATCCACCAATTCTTGAAAATGATACTACATCATAAACAAGGATAGGTTTATTCAAGGAATAGAAGATTGGTTAAATATATGACCATCATCAATAATTAAGCACAATAACAGAATAAAGAAGAAAAATTTCATGATTATCTCAAAAGACAGAAAAACCTGATCACACTCAATATCCATTCATGATTACAACTCTTAAAAAAACTGCTTTTAACAAACATCATACTAATGGCGAATTATTCAAAGCTTTTCCTCTTAGTTCGAGAATGCACTAAGGATACCTACCATTACCCTCTTCTATTCAGCATTTTACTGGATGAGATAGTTAAAAAGGGAAAAAATAAAAGGCACAGGGATCAGAAAGGAAAAAAGACTTTTTTGTAGATGATTTGAATGTGTTTCAAGAAAACCCAAAAACCTATTTTAAAATTAGATTTAAGTTTAGAAAATTTCCTAGATATAAGATAAACATGAATATGAATTGTATTTTTACCTCCAAGCATCAAACAAAATGAAATTTTAACAAGATTCCATTGATTTAGGAGAAACTGAAGGACTTGGGAGAACTTCACTGCAAAAAGAGCAGGGTGATTGGATTCAAGTTCTGCCAAACCACCAATAAGGTGACTTCAAGAAGCACTTCCGTAAATAGACTGCGAATACCAAATATCAAATAGCTGCAAGAGTCCGTACCTCTAGCTGCCAGGATCCCTTATCTAGGTGTCAAAGAATGACTATTCTTAATGTCTTTGTGTAGCCTGAGCATGTGTGTGTGTGTGTGTGTGTGTGTGTGTGTGTGTGTGTGTGTGTGTGTATGTGTGTGTGTTCTTTTCTGTAAAACCATTCGGACATAGAGGAGGTGCGCAACTATAGGCAGACTTTGTTGTCTTGCTTTTTTTTCTTACCAGTTCTGTATGTTGGCAATAAATCCATATTACAAGTATATCTACTACATTTTTTTTTAACTTTTTAGTTTGAGACATTTTTCTTCTCTTTGAGAAGAGTTGCAAGAATAGTCCAAAGAACTCCGGTACGCCTTCACTGAGATCCACTAATATTTGGCTGATATTTGGCTATATTTGCTTCATATTTGCTTTATTACTCCCCATTCCCTCCTTTCTTCATGTGTGTCTGGGTGTTTTCCTGAACCATTTGAGTGCAGGTTGCAGATATCAGGCCTCTTTACCCCTAAACCCATCAGTGTGTCTCCTAAGAACCAGGACATTCTCTTTAATAAACAGTACAATTTTATAATTTTTCAAATAAAAATTCAACATTGGTGTAAAACTTTATATAATCCATATTCAGATATCATCAACTGTCCCAATAGTGTCCTTTTATCGCATTTTTTTTTCCCCTGATCCAGGATTCATTCCGGTATTAGTATTATATTTAATTGTTTTGTATCTGTAGTTTCTTTTAACTTAGAATAATTATCAGCCTTCTTTGTCTTTCTTGACATTTTTGAAAACCTTTTTTCTTTTGTTACCTCATTTATTTGATGCAGAGTTGAGAAAAGACAGATTGGATTGATCCTAAAGGCTCGTTCTTTACCTACTCCCTACAGAGTCTAAGTTAGTGCCAAGGAAGAAGAGGCCGGTACCAGCTTTGGAGTTCCGGAGGCTCCCCACTCTCACAAGACCTCTTCCTCGGTCAGGCTGCTTTCATGCTACATGGTTGCCTGTATTCTCTGACCCCTTTTCACCTACATAGAGCATTGGGAGGAGAGCCTGTCGACCGAAGAGCTTTCTTAAGCACGAATCTCTGTAACGAAAATGAGAGCTCAGGAGCTCGTGTGTGCTCTGCTACTTCTCGGCTTTTATTTTATGATAAACTATTTGCCCTGTATGCTGCTAGTGGGATTATGTGTGTGCATGCACGTGCATGAGTATGTATGTGTGTGTGTGTGTGTGCGCACGCGTGTGTACATGTGCACTCCCTTTGCACTATAATTGATGACCACGAGGGGAAATAGTCCAGTTTATCCCAATGCTGTGTTTTTAGAAGCAGCAAAATCCAACTGCCTTCCTCCCCAGGGTGAGAAACAGTCCCCCGGGTCCTGGGAGTGGTGCAGTCACTACAGATTCTGAATTAAGGAGGGAGGATGAGTGCCCAAAGTGGGCAGGGTTGCCATAATAGTCACTGATTCGGTGTATGTGTGTAATACATGTACATAAGAGGAGCTGAGTGATGGAGCAAGAGGTGTTATATATTTAGTTCATTCTTTGATATCTAGTCTGCTAAAAGTTTTCAAGCAACCAAGTAACAGTAACTCATGGCAACAGGCTAGAATATTGGAATGGAAAGGATTGTGATGCATAAAAATCCAAGTTGGAATGTACCTGAAGGACGGATAAAAGTCAGTTTGCAGCTACCAAAAGGGAGGGAAGAACATATAAATCATTTATTACAAACAAAAAGAGCCAAAGTAACAGGTTCAGAGAAATGAAGGTGAAAGGATTAGCTGTCGCTCCTAAAGAGAAGTGAAAAGCCCACCGTGGTTTCACCAAAATGACTTCGGAGCGGCCTTTGCCCGCTGATGACTTCGGTATCTACTATGTTCTGTGAGCTTCTATCTACTACAGCTTTCTAGATAAGCTCAGCTAGGGGGGCAGGGATACATACCACATTTGGAAGGGTTCCCCCAGCTTTGACCCACTGGAAGTCCCCCCAAAGGAAGGGAAGATGTTGCGTAGTATCTAGGTAATAGATATCCTAAAGAGTGACAGACAATCCAGGGCCTCCATGACATTGGTAAATAAAAGTGAAAATGACCATCCATGCAACAGTGACAGATTTGTAGAGGAACTGAGGTGAGGTAGCCATCTCATGGAGACCCAATTTTAAGCACACTAGATGGAAAGACAAATCCTAAAGGACAATGACTCTGGGCTTTCTGGTGTAATAGCTCTGTGGAGAGAACCTTGAGAGCCCACAGTTTTGTTCCCAACTCTGTGCAGGTCTGGTGATTCACATGGATGCTTTAATTCTATAGCTTAGTGTTAAGGACATCTTAGTCACTTCTTTAAAAATGTTTTAAATTATCACTTATTAACTGTATTCTGTGCCACACGCATTGCATCATTTAATCTAATCGTAACAACAAACGTATAAGACAGATATTAGTACTCCTGTTTTATAGATGAGAAGAAGGAATGAGAGTCCTAGTCCATGTAAGCAGTTAAGCGGCAGAGTCAGAATTTAAACTAAGGTCTGTTTACAAAGTCTATGCTCTTTCTCTTGTTTCCTCTATGTATATGTGTGTTTTTATATGTATATGTATGTATACATATATACATACATACATGCTCTTAATATATGTATATAACTTGTATATGCTATGCTCTGTCTATATATATGTATGTATATACACACACTCTCTTAACATATGATTAATAAATCCAAATAACTCTTAGACAGTAGGTAGGTAGATAAATATTTCTTTTCTTTACAAAGCGCTGCACATCACTAAATATATTACATGGGCAAATGACTAAACCACTTAAACATGATATCTATAACACAAGATTTAAAAGTAATTATACCTATCCCAAAGAATTGTTTAAAGAATTAAATGTGAAAATGTAATACAAGATGGCTATCATTATTAACTACTATCTAATATTATTACTACTAATGAAAATTAAATAACTTGTCCAGAAAAAAGAAAATACTTTGTTATTTAGAGGGAAAGTCTGCATTTTTAGCCAAGCAAGTCTCAGATTCTGAAAGGCTGATATTTTCTGTCCTCTTGCTTTGGTTTTAGGCAGAAACTTTTATCTCTGCTTATTTGGCTGCGGCACTGTTCAAAGAGTTCTGGGCTAAGAAATGCAATTTTAGACTCCAGGTTTGAATACTTTTGTCCTTAGTAGGGAATTCATTTAACAGAAGTCTTATTAAGAACTCTTCTTTGTATCATGAGGTTGGAGGGCCTTATTGTCATTTGTACATATTTTGTCCCCTCGAAATGCTTGCCTTTCTTTCCACGTGGCACCAACACAGCGCAGAGTGCACAGATCACTATGATGCCTTTCCAGCTAAAGAGGCTGATGAGAACCAGCCCCACTTCCAGGGTGTGACCGGCCTGAGGAACTTGGGGAACACGTGCTACATGAATGCCATCTTACAGTGTCTCTGCAGCATCTCACCGCTGGTGGAGTACTTTCTCTCTGGAAAGTACATTACTGCTCTTCAAAAGTAAGACCATTTGCATCCCCCGCAGGCCCGCCTCTTTCCTCTGCTCCCCCAAGGTGAGGTTAGGGAAGGAATTCGCTGGAATCCCTATTAAGGGCTAAATGAGTCAGTAGAGACTGCAGCATCCCAGATACCATTTCTAGGGTAAAAGCAGGAAGGTCACCCAGAAATTAATGCAGCTTTGTTTTTGTTCTGATGGCCATATGCTTCAGTTTTTAGGTGCCTTTTTTCCCCCATTAAATCAGCCAGAAACATTCCCTTTCCTTTTTCCAAGGGATTACAGTGAGGTCGCCACTGCTTTTGCCTATGTGATGACAGACATGTGGCTTGGAGACTCAGACTGTGTCTCACCAGAAATATTTCGATCAGCTCTTGGCAATCTCTACCCAGCGCTTATGAAAAAGACACAACAGGATGCTCAGGAATTCTTGATTTATGTCCTGAATGAACTTCATGAGGCTCTGAAAAAGGTAAGGGGAATTAATGGCCTTGAAACAGGATAGAACTTCAGCTCTATCGGCAACTTTCATTTTTCATTCTTTTGTTTGTTTAGTGATATTGCCTGCCTGAGCCAAGCATAGGTACTGGGGGTTCTCTGTGGAACACTCAAGTTAGTATTTGAATGGGTCTATATGAACCAAACTTAGCTGA
The DNA here is from genome assembly GCF_014176215.1 of Rousettus aegyptiacus. Classification (NCBI taxonomy): domain Eukaryota; kingdom Metazoa; phylum Chordata; class Mammalia; order Chiroptera; family Pteropodidae; genus Rousettus; species Rousettus aegyptiacus. The sequence goes on along the minus strand of NW_023416306.1, from coordinate 121,769,332 downwards.
TCATCAGAATCACCTAGGAGGATGTTTATGACATCAGTTTTATGACCCTCACTCCAGTGTTACTGCGTCAGAATGTCTGGGGCCATCTTCTGGGACAGCTCACTTGGTATTTCCAGTGGTAGGCAGAGGTTGGGACCACTAACATGTAGTTCCCTTTGCAAATAACATCTGCATGGACTCTTTTAAAAGTGTAAATCACAAGAGGAGTGACATCAGAAGCATGGCAGAGTGAGAGATGTCCCCAGATCTCTCCCCTTGAAATAATAATAAACTGAACATCTAAAACTCAACAAAAAACACCCAACCTGCACACAAGCACGTCTGAGCGAGGGACCTGCGAATAAAAGCTACCACAGGAATGTACGAACTACACCGAAACTACAATAAGTTGTTTTTAATGCTAAAAACATTTTTTTAAATATAAATAAAGTAAAAATTGCATATTTTAATAAAATATATTCCTCATGAGATGTAACATGTAGAACTCTACAACTTACAATAAATGTTCTTGGTAACTATGAACCCAAGAAACTAGTAAGCTTGGTATTAAAGGACAGATCTACACCACAAACACCTTCATATCAAACATGCCTAACCTGTGTTCTTCATTGGATTAGGACATACATTTAACAATACAGAAAATTTCCAGTTACTAAGAGTTTTGCCTTTATTTCAAGACTCACTGCCTTCAACATTAATTAGGGACCTTCACTCTCCAAAGACACATCTTTGGCTTTATGCAGTGGTTTTGTGCTGATGTTAGCTTACCTCATAGGTAACATCCAGGATATACTTAGCATAAAAGATCACAAACTATAGTCATTAATAATTCTCATCTGTAAGCTTCAGTTCCATTTTTCATTTTGACGTCTAATAAGATATTCACACAGTGCTTTATTTAGCCAGAGGAAAGGGTTGTGGTCAGTAAAATCACACAGGTCCTCACAGTCAGCCAGTCTGAAATAATTAGGATTCTTGTTTCCAAGATCAAACTTGGACTTTAGGGCATTAAAGTATCATCAGGGTAGAAGACCTGGGCAGCAATGTGTGATGATAGAAGCAAGCCAAAGTAGAGCGGTGTGCATTGCCTCAAAGTAGAGATGACCGTGGAGCTAATGAGTCTTCCATATGTATATTCTACTGAGGCTGTAACATCACTGAGAAGTCAGAATGTGCTTCCGGCCAAGCTGTTCCTGAGTGTGAGCTAGATTCAGGCTACACGGCTAAATAGAGCTGCCTCAGGAATTTGATCTGGGACAAATTTCTTCCTTGATTCAGTACCACCGAAGAAGGGCCTATGAGAAAACATCTGTTCCAAGATGCTGCAGGAAGATGACTGCCAATGAGTCCTCCATCATCACCCGGCTGTTTGAAGGGCAGCTCAATTATAGTATCATGTGTTTAAAGTGTGAGAACTGCACCTACAAGAATGAAGTCTTCACCATCCTCTCCCTCCCCATTCCATCTGAATATGAGTGCTCTCTTCAGGTACGGACTCTTACTCCTGGATACTTCTCTTGTCTTGCTCTACCCCAGCCCTGGATTTTCTCAGCGCTGTTTCCTAACAATAAACATTATCTGCTTATTGAATAATGATCATATCTCAATGTTTTGAGGTGAACCATAATAAAGACAGTGGAACAGAGAAAATTAGATCACATGCTGATAATAATGATGATAATGTTTTATAGAAAAGTGACATACAGCCAAAAGTTACTGTGAATTCAGATGTATTTCTAAATGTACTCAATAAAAAAGCCTCACTGTGAAACTGAAAAAAATAAATGGAGTTTATTCAGTACTGAAATGGCTTGGTACATATAAGGGATTTAAACTTTCTTGCCAAAAAAAAAAAAGGTATAGCCTGCCCTTATCACAAATGGGTAAGTAGGTTCGACTTGGGAACTAGATATAAAGGATTCTGACTCATCTTGAGCTCTTATGTTTTAGACAAAAGCTTTCAAATGGGAAGATAGAATGGAATCTGGTGCCTTAATTTACCTCTTGAATTTCCTTCACCGTAGTACTGAGAAATCTGTAAACAGAAAGGGTGGTGGTGGTAGAAGGCAAGGAAGAGTTAGGAGGCAGGGGCAAATATGTTTCCTCGCAGAATAATACACACTTGCATTTTTCTTCCTATATTATGAAAGCACATTCATTGCTAAAAGTTTTCAACCTAGGAAGACCAGGTGCTGTAGGTGTAAAGAATAAAAAAATAAGGGATTATAAGCTGACAAGGTCTTTGCAATCTGTGAGGTCAACCAAGGGTTGCCTCACCTAAAATAAACAAACAAACAAACAAATAATAAAATAATAAAATAAAAGTTTTCACATATCAGAATTGGAGAATAGAATGTTACTATGTATGCAGAACTGGACTTGTTCTCAGATCAAACTGCTACAGATTGCTGGAATCAAATTGCGGAGACTCTACATGATCTGGCGACATGTCCACTGAAAATAGAATCTGTGCTCCTCTTCCTCTTTAGGTTAATGGTTTGCAGAGCTGGGAGGCCTGGCTACACTGAAGATGTTTTCTATGGGCACGTGACCTAATTTTCTCTGTTCCGCTGTCTTTATTATGGGTCACCTCAAAACATTGAGATATGATCATTATTCAATAAGCAGATCACTTCTGTGATGAGATAATGTAAAACAGCTGCCTGACTTGGTTAGTGGAAACTGCGCAGTTAATATTATTCTGAAATTCACCAGAAACGTTAAAAATACTGATTAAGAGATTAGAAGGGGATGGGCACTTGGATCCATTTCAGGAACTAAGCGAGAAAGAAGCACCTCTCTTGCAAAGTAGATTTTACACCTATCCAGGTTGCACCTTATGATACTGGTATTTCCCAGACCTGTTGACTTTGAGAAAGCATCAAGGAATATATTTCTACAGCTTTTCTGAAGTTCTAATATAAACAGACTCCAGATTGCAGTTGATCCAATTCGGTCACCAAATGCTTTTCCCTCAGCAGGACTGTCTCCAATGTTTTTTCCAACAAGACACACTGACTTGGAACAACCAAATTTACTGTTCCTTTTGTGAAACCAAGCAAGAAACAGCTGTGAGGGCCAGTATTTCCAAAGCACCAAAAATAATGATCTTTCACTTAAAAAGGTATGGATTTTGATATTTTATGAGATTTTTTTGAACAGCTTTAAGATATAATTCACATATAATTTATCCATTTAAACTGCACAATTCAGTGGTATTCAATATACTACATTAAATTTAAAATTTTTGTGGTAAAATCATTAACCAATGTCGCCAAAAAAAAAAAAGTCAAAAAAATTTGTGGTAAAATATATGAACATGAAATTTACCATTTTAACCATTTTAAGTGCATACTTTATTGGCTTTAATTATATTCATAATTATGTTACGCAACCATCACCACTATTTCTAAAACTTTTTCGTCACCCCAAACAGAAACTGTGTACCCCATTAAGCAATAACTACCCATTCTGCCTCCCTTCAACCCCTGGCAACTTCTAATCTATGTTCTGTGTCTATAAATTTGCCTATTCTTGGTACTTCGTGTAAGTGGAATTACACATTTAACCTTTTTGCTGGCCTAGTTCACTTAGCATGTTTTCAAAGTTCATCCCTGTTGTGACATCTGCCAAAGAAGTTCATTCCTTTTTGTGGCTGGATGATATTCCATTGTGTGCATATCATATTTTGTTTATTCATCTCTTGATAGACATTTGGCACTCGCTTTGAGAGCTTTTAAAAAATAAATTCCCTGACTCCAGCCTTGAGAATTCTGATTCCACAGGGCTGAGGTGGAGTCTAAGCATCACTATTTTAATTTTTACAGCCAAAAGTTTTAAAATAAAACTTTTTATTTTAAAAAGTTTTCAAATATACAAAAAAGTTGAAAATATGTATAATGAATACCCATATACCCTAAAATCTTAATTAGTTGGTAACACTTTGCCACATTTCTTTTCTCTTTCTGTCTCTCTGTTCCTTTTGCCTTCCCTCCGTCTCTCCCTCCTTCCTTTCCATTTTATTAGTGGAACCATCTGAATTTAGAAGCAAATTTCATGACATTTCATGCTTAAATACTTCAGCATGTATCACCTGAGAATAAGGACATTCTCCTACATAATCACTATACCATTATCATGCCCAAGAAATTTAGCAATAATTTTATATCATCCATTACTTTTAAAGAAGCTCCAGGGTGATTCTCATGTGAGCTCAGCTTTGGGATCTGCTGATCTATATAACAACTAGAGATGTGACAACAGTTTCACTAAATTTTATCTTATTAAGTATATTAAAACCTCAGAGCTGGAAGACAGGACACTGCCCAGACAATGTGTGCTGGAATCAAGATAAGGAACGCTGAGTCAGCTTGGTTAGAGTGAACAGTACAGCATCAGCTGGAGTGAAATCTCCAGGAAGTTATCACTGTGATTTCTACTTCTCCAGTTTCGCTCCTGGCTTTCTCTTTTTCTTTTTTTCCCACTAGATTGACTCTACACTGTCTCATGCCCTGATTCCAGTTCCTGGTCCACTCCAGTCTCAGTTTTGGTGAGACCTTTGGATGTGGAGGTTCTAAATATATGTAAATAAGAAAAAAAAATTTATGTACAGGTTTTGTACCAAATAATCTTTCTAAGAAATTACTTTTAACTATACTTGGAATTTATCCAAGTATGCAAACTTCACTCGTGAATGGATCGTAAGCTTATTTTATATTTTACACATTTATTATCTCTCCAGGTTTGACATCTTGGGTACAACAAAAAGGAAATTGAGAACAGATATTCATTACCCACTCACTAACTTGGATCTTACTCCTTACATTTGTCCAATTTTTCGGAAACATCCTAAATATAACCTCTGTGCAGTGGTGGTGAGTAGAATACTAAAACTATCTAAAATAACCCAAATTTAAAGAAAACTGTAGAATTATCTGCTTAAATGCCTACTTCTTCTATCTTTTCTTGACTTCTCTTACATGTTTGTTTTTTGAAACAAAACATAGATCTTGGAAACTCCCTTCTTCAACCTCAAAAAGTAGAGCTATGAAAAACTAATATGTCCTGGTCACGGTCACCTCACTTTCCTTTTACTCAGTGGCCATTTCAGATCTAGGAACATTTGTAAACTGTGCTCTGGGGGCAGCAGAAGTTTATTCCAATAGCTTTATGTTGAATCATCATGAGCCACTCTGTGGCCAAAAACCCCAACACTGGGTACATAACAGCCATAGACTCACTGAGATTTCCCTTTGGCTCTATGTCAACTGTCATCATCGAGGATTCCCTGAAGGAAAGAAAGCAGAGAGTATAATTCAGACCAAATCATCCAGAACTCCCTACAACATCAGTCTTCTCCAAGCACCAAACCATTCTCTGGGTTTCTGTTCTGCGTCGGTGTTCCTTCAGAACATACTCATATTTCAGCTCGAAACTGGAGGTCCAGCCGTGTCCATATCAGATGAGCGGGGCTCCTCCCAGGGCCCAAGATGATTCACCAGAGTCCTCTGATACACGGAGTCTAATTTGCCTATTCAACTTACTGTTAAATTAATATAAAATATTAATCCCACTGGTCTTTCTCTTGAACATTTCTCAGAATCATACCTTCAAACTTAAAAAAAAAATGACACTTCTTTTTCTTTTCACTTCTTCTTACTTATAATGACTTACTTCTTCATTCTAATTTTTTCTGCCCTCAAATACGGTTTTCCTTCTTTCACTCCCTTATTTGGAAATCTACATAGACATCATCTTTGTCACATCAAATATAAATCTGACATGGATTCCAAAATGATACAGGAACTGCCTCCCCTCTATTTTACTGTTTTAATTTCTCATTATAAGTGTTTCTGTTTAAGAAAAATTATATAATTATCTATAGTATGAAAAGATATTCATTTGTATATAAAGTCACCCTAAACTGCCTATAAATTCCTAATTCGTTTAGTGTTCAAATCGTTAGGTAATGGAGTGGTTAAAAGTTGGTTTTGAAAGATAAATGTATTTAGAATTTACTGCAGATTGACCGTTAATCAGAAATAAGAACTAGGCATCTTTGAAACTATATGTATGGCCACAGGGAAAGGCCATAAAGAGCCCTGCTATTCATGGCGTAGTCTAGGAAACCCATAGCATTGTCAACACCTGTTAGAATAAAGGATCTCAGGCCCCAGGCTCCACCCCAGACTTACTGACTCAGAACATACATTTTTGCAAGCCCCCACTGTGTTTCAAAGGCATCTGAAGTTTGAGAAGTATTCATCTAGACCAGAAAGGAAGGATACCTCTATACCACCCTTAATAGAGCTTTATTTAGCCTTTCCATGAGCCCTCGAAGAGCATGCTGCTTTACCAGGCAGGCTCTTTATCTGGCAGATTTGATTTATTTTACAAGCTTGTAGTGTTTGCTGTGTACCAGGCACTGATCTAAGCACTTTATTAATGATCATTGGTAGCCCTATGAGGGTAGGCACTATTATTATCCTTATTTTACAGAATGGGAAGGAGGCACAGAGAGCTTAAACAACCTGCCCCACTCATACTGCCCGCTAAGGGCACAGCTAGGACTGAAGTCAGGCAGGGAGGCTCCAAATGTCCTGCTTTCACTATTACGTTTATGCTGCCTCTGGTTGCTAACATATGTCTCTATACTGGGTCCACATCTGCCCTCCTCGTAATTTCATCCGTGTGACCCAATTCTGTTCTCTGAACTAGTAATAGTAATATGTATGTGGCTTTATAGTTAAATGCTTGTACATACGTTAGCAAACAGAACACATTCATTGTTTTTCTTTTACGTGATGTCCCTTCAAATATTTGAAAATCATCATCATACAGTAAACATTATTTACTTCCTTCAATCCTCTTCAAATGACTGGTTTCTAGAGAAACTGTTTTTAAGATTAGGGAATATTTTAGGCACAGAAAACGGATGATGAGTCTTCACATTACCTTCCACTGATGTGAAGAACAAAACGCTATAGATAAATCGAGCCCCTGTGCATCATCTTTAATGATCCCACTCTGCTCCCTTCCCTGTTGTGACTGCTGTCCTGAAGTGGGAGTGTATTAATCTTAAGCATTCTTTCATACCTCTGTCACACGTTTGTGTCTATACATGTTATGTATAATTGCTTTTGAATGTTTTATATATCCGGTATCATGCCATGCACATTCTTCTCTATTTTCCCTCCAGGTTTTTGTGATATTAATGTTGATACATTAGCTCTGGTGCATTCACTTTAACTGCTTCTAGTAAACCATTGTATCTATCTATCTATCATTTTCCTCTTGCTGGGCAGTTAGGTTCTTTCCAGCATTTTGCTTTTACAAACAATTTTATAGAATGCATTGCCATTAGCTAACACATGAAACACGTTGTCAATATATATGTGTGTGTCTTCCCAGACCATATTTTGAGGACAACCGATCTAAATCTCTCCTTTAATCTATTAATGTAGCAAACGACATTGATTTTCTATTTGATTTTTTTTTTTGGTTCAAAATGTTTTTACATTTTTTATATCTATTCACACAATTGAGAAACTAAACCATAACTTACCCATACTGTCCTTTTTTGTTTTGTTTTAGGGATCAGCCTTTTTCTAGTCTCATAAAATGAGTTGGCCATTCTTTTCTGTGCTCTGGTACAGTTTGTATAAGATAAAAATAACTTGCTTCTTGAAAGTCCAATAGAATTAAACAGAAAAACCATCTGGTCCTGAAATTTTTATTCTTGGTGGGTGGATTTTTAAATATTGGCTCAATTTTCTTTAGCCATTATAGATCTATTCAGGATTTCTATTTCTTCTTTTTTTAAAAACAAACTTTTTGTAAAAGTAAAACACATATAGAAAAATACAAACCATATTATTTTTAAGACAATCTCAGACATTACTGCATCCCATGTTTTGATATAGTATTTTCATTATTGTTTATTTCTAAGGTTTTAAAATTTATGTGATGGTTTCTTATTTGCTATAAAAGTTACTTAGAAGTGTTTTTTTAAAAAACTTTCCAAAAGTATGGGAATTCAAGGGCATATTTTTTTGTCTTGACTACTAATTTTATTGTATTATGTCCAAAGATTATGATCTCTCTGAAAGTAATTCTTCGACATTTGTTGAGACTTGTGTATTTCATTTATTAGGATCCAGGTTCTTTGTCATGGAAATTAAGCTTGTGATGTTTAACGCTCTCTCTATACTATTTTTTCAACTGTTTGACTAATTGATAGTTGATAGAAATGTGTTAAAATATCCTTTTCTTGATTTTAAAGGGAATAATAAAAAATGATGCTTGCTGTAAATTTTAAGTAGCTACACTTTATCAGGTTATGGATACTTCTTTCTATTCCAGTTTGCTAACAATTTTGTGCATGTTTGTAAAAGGTATTGAATTTTATTAAATCTTTTGTTCCATGGTAATTGAGATGCTATAGCTTCCCTGGACCCTTTTTAATCTGTTAATATGGTCAGTTACATTTACAGATTTCCTAATTTTACTACTCTTGTATTGCTGGGATAAATACAATCTGGTCATTATTTATTATTTTAGACATAAATATATTTATAATATATAAGTATAGATAATATAATGGCATGTAGTAAATATATACCATCATGATGACAAACTTGTCAAAATTTCCTTAAAGTTGTCAATTTTTTTTTTAACAAATCTATTTTGTAGGTGCATACCGCTTTACAATTATAAACTTTTCGGTGTTTAAATGTTTTTTATTATAAAGTCACTCTTAGTATCATTTATAATGCTTTTTGTCTTGAACTCCATTTTAACTGATGCATATATAGCTACTCCATCTTTCTTTTGATAGCATCTATCTACTGTATCTTTCTGATTCCTTTAAATTCAACCTGAGTTCCGAATGATAGTGCAGAAGTTAGATTTTACACTTCTGTCAATCTCCATCTAGTAAATTTAGTACATTTTTATATATTTCAACTAGTAATAAATTTGGATTTGTTTCTGTTGTCTCTTGTGTGCTTTATGTTAATCTGATTTCTTTAGTCTTTTCTCCCTTTTTTCTTGCCTACTAATAAATTGATAGTTTTCTTTAGTTTACTTTTCCTCTACAACTTTTGAGATTACACATTTTATTTAGCTTCTTTTGCAATTACCCTTAAACTTCAGTTTCCATACATGATTTAAAGCCTTAAGTTAATTAAGATCCCTATATCATGCTCTCAAACAAATGAAAGGATCATACAACTCTATAACTTTGATGACCCATTATTATCATTTTCCAGCATTTTTGCTTTAATATTTTTATATATACAGGTTCCTCTGAAGTAGATATTATTTAACATGGTTTTTACTATGTTCTAGTTCTAGTTCTTATTGGTTTAGATTAAACAGGATCTTTACCAAATTTTTTTGTTAACTGTGCTTTTATCATGTTTATCATCTGTATTCATTTCATTTATTCGTGTGGTACTTATTTCAGTAGATCTTTCAGTGAAGATCCTAAATTCTCTAGTCTTTAACTGAAAAAATCTTTAGTTCACTTTGATTCCTGAATAATTTAGCTAGAAATCAAATTCTACATTAACAGTTATTTCTTTTCATCATTTTGAAGCTATTTTATTATTTCTGGTTTCTATGGCTGCCATGGAGAAATTGTACCATCAGGTTATCATTCTGTGTGTGTGTGGGGGGGGGGGGGCGGTAATCTTTTCTTTCTGGTTGCTTTTTAAGATTTTTTTCTTTTTGTTTGTATTGTTCTGTAGTATTATTTTTATTTACCCTTGGTTCATTGTGTTTCCTACATTTGAAGATTCATGTCTTCCATTAATCATTTTCAGTCATTGTCCCTTGTTATATTGTTTTTCTCTTATACTTTCTATTTTCCAATTCCAGAACATATACTAGAGATATACTCATTCGATTTTCCATCACTACTGCATTCAGAGTAATTTCCTCAGTTTCATTTTTAGTTTATTCATTCTCCAATTTTATGTACGTTTAACTCTACACTAAATTTTTATTATTTTTTATTATAGTTGGCATACAATGTTATATTAGTTTCAGGTGTAGAGTACAATGATTTAACATTCATATATCTTATGAGGTGATCATCACACTAAATCTAGTAACCACCTGTCACTATGTGAACTTATCACACTATTATTGACTATATTCCTTCACATTTTCTACCCATTCCTCCAACCTCCTACCCTTTGAGAACTATCAATTTTTCTCCCAAGAATATGTTTTTGTTTTGTTTGTTCATTTGTCTTGATATTTTTAAAATTCCATATGTAAGTGAAATCGTGCAGTATTTGTCTTTGACTCATTTCATTTAACATAAAATGATTAGGTCCAACTATGTTGTTGCAAATGGCAGGATTTCATTCTTTTTTATTGCTTAGTAATATTCCACAGCATGTGTTTGTGTGCACCTGTGGGTATCACATTTTTTATCCATTCATCTTCTGATGGATAATTAGATTTCTTCCAGTTCTTGGCTATTATAAATAATGCTGTACTGAATTTAGGATTGCATGTATCTTTTCAAATTAGTGTTTTTTTTTCTTCATATAAATACCAAGAAGTAGAATTACTAGGTTACATGTCAGTTCTATTTTTAGTTTTTTAAGGAATCTCCATTCTGTTTTCCGTAGTGACTGCACCAATTTACAACAGTGCACAAAGGTTCCCTTTTCTCCACATGCTTGCCAACACTGGTTATTTGTTGAATTTTTGATAATAGCCATCCTGACTGGAATGATGTGGTATCTCATTGTAGTTCTGATTTGCTTTTCCCTGATGATTAGTGATGTTGAGCAACTTTCCTTGTCTGTTGGCCACCCGTATGTCTTCTTTGGAGAAATGTCTCTTCATGTTCTCTGTGCATTTTTTAGTCAGACTGTCTTTTTTTATTATTATTGATTTGTATGAGTTCTTTATTGATTTGTATAAGTTCTTTATATATTTTGAATATCAACCTTTTATCAGACATATTACCTGTGAATATCTTCTATTTAGTAAGTTGTCTTTTTGTTTTATTGGTGGATTACTATGTTGTGCAGAAGATGAGGTCCCATTTGTTTATTTTTGCTTTTGTTTCTCCTGCTCAAAGGGGCATACAAAAAGATATTAATAAGACTGATGTCAAATAGATCGTTACCTGTTTTCTTCTAGTTTTTTGGTTTCAGGTCTTACATTTAAGTCTTTAATTTATTTTGAGTTCATTTTTGCATATGGTGTAAGAAAGTGGTGTAGTTTCTTTTTTTTTTTTTTTGCACACTTGTCCAGTTTTTCCAACAACATTTATTGAACAGAGTGCCTTTGCCTCATCTTATACTATTGCCTCCTTTGTCATAGATTCATTGACCATGTAGCTATGGGTTTATTTCTAGGCTCTCTATTCTGTTCCATTGATCAATGTGTGTATTTTTATGCCAGTACCATGCTGTTTTGACTACTATAGGTTTGTAGTATAGTTTGATATCAGGTAGCATGATAACTCCAACTTTGTTCTTATTTTGGGGTCTTTTGTGGTTCCATATAAATTTGAAGATTATTTGTTCTAGTTCTGTGAAAAGTGCAATTAGTATTTTAATAGGGATTGCACTGAATCCATAGATTGCTTTGGTTAGTAAGGAAAACATATAGCAATACAGGCTTATCACAAGAAACAAGAAAAAATTTAAATAATCTAACCTTACACCTACCTTAACGTGACACCTACTTAAGAGAATTAGAGAAGAACAAATTAAGCACAAAGTGAGTAGAAGAAATAATAAAGATATGAGCAGAAATAAACAAAATAGATTTAAAAAAAAAGATCAGTGAAACCAAGAGCTCGTTCTTTAAAAAGATAAATAATACTGATTGATAAACCTTTAGCCACACTCTTCAAGAAAAAAAAGAGAGGGCCCACGTAAAATCAGAAATGAAAGAGAAGTGACAACTGACACCACAGAAATACAAACGATTATAAGAAAATACTACAAACAATTATATGCCAATAAACTGGACAACCTGGAAGAAATGGATAAATTTCTAGAAGCATGCAATCTCTAACACTGAATCAGGAAGAAATTGAATATTGAACAGACTGATAACTAATCAAAAACATCACAAGAAACCAAAGTCCTAGACTAGATGGCCACAGAGATGAAGAAAAGCTCCCAAACTCATGAGGCCAGCATTACCCTGATACCAAAACCAAAAAAGACAGCACACACACACACACAAAAAAAAATTATAAGTAAATGTCCCTGATGAACATAAATGCAAATATCTTCAATGAAATGTTAGCAAACCAAATTATGCAATACATTAAAAAGATTATGCATCAGGCTCAAATGGGATTTATTCCTGGGATACGAGTTTGGTTCAGCTGACAGTCTTATGGTAGCTCCCTTGTATGTAAGTGTGTGCTTTTCTATCACTACTTTTAAGAGTCTTTGTCTTTAACCTTCGGCATTTTAATTGTGATGTGACTTGGTGTGGATATCTCTGGGTTCATCTTGTTTGAGACTCTGCACTTCCTGGACTTGTATATCTATTTCCCTTGCCAGGTACAGAAATGTTATCAATATTTCTTCAAAGAGGTTTTCAATCCCCTGTTCTCTCTTTTCTCCTTCTGGTATTCCCATGATGCAAATGTTGGTATGCTTGATGTTGTCCCAGAGGTCCATTAAACTATCCTCATCTTTGACATTTTTTTCCTTTTTGCTGTTTTGAATGGATGTTTTCCACTACTTTGTCTTCCAGATTGCTGTTTGGACCTCTGGTTCATCTAATCTGTACTTAATTTCCTCTAATGTAGTCTTCATTTCATATATTGTATTCTTCATTTCTGACTGGTTCTTTTTTATGTTTTCCTTCTCCTTTTCTTCTCTTTTCTTTCTCTTTGTCGAAGTTCTCACTGGGTTCTATTCCTCCCCTAAGTTCATTGAGCATCCTTATAGCCAGGATTTTGAACTCTATATCTGGTAGGTTACTTGTCTCCATTTCATTTAGTTCTTCTGGAGTTTAGTCCTGTTCTTTTATTTGGGACATGTTTGTCTACTCACTTTGGCTACCTCCCTGTGTTTGTTTCTATGAATTAGGTAGATGTGCTGTATCTCCCAGTCTTGACAGAATAGGCTTATGTAGAAGGTGTCCTGTGGGGTCTATAGTGCAGTCTTTCTGGTCACCTGAGCCAGGTGCTCCCAGGATGTCCCCTATGTGGATTGTGTGTGCCCTTCTGTTGTAGTTGAACCTCCATTTCTGTTGGCACATCTGTTTGTGGGGCTGACTCTCAGGCTGACTGGCTGTGAGGGCTGGCTGTGACTACAGTGGATGAGCTGTTGTGCAGGGGCTGACCCCATGGAGTAGGAGTCAATTTATTGGAGCTCTGGTGCCAGCCACGTCTGCCCTTCATGTGTGTTGCCTGTGGAGTCGTTTAGGTGGTGCTCTGGTGTGATCTGTAGCTGGTTACCAGGTGTATTGGTTCTGGAGCCTCTTGGGAGGGGCTCTGGTACAGGTCAAGGTCAGCTTCCACTTGTGCCTGGCTTGTGGACTCTTGGTAGGAGCTCCAAGGTGATCTGTGTTTGACTGCAGCTTGTGATGAGCTTGGAAGCACTTGAGACTATGGTGTGCTGCAGCTAGCCACCTCTTGTACGAGGCTTAAGACATTTTTGTGGGTACCATGATGTGAGGCGAGGTCAGCCACCACTTGTGCTGGGCTCATGGTTGCTTATTTGTAAAGCTGGTTTAGTTGTGGTGAACTTTAGTTTTTGCTTGTCTGGGAAACTCTTTCTCTCTCTTTCAATTCTGAATGATAACAGTGCTGGGTATAGTATTCTAGGTTGTAGGTTACTTTCTTTCAGCATGTTATTTACTGTCACTTCCTTCTGGACTGTAAATTTGATGATGAGAAATCAGCTGATAGCCTTATGGGGTTTTTCCCTTTTTTATGGCTCATTTCCTTCTTGCTGCCTTCAAGATTGTGTCTTTATCCTTAACTTTTGCCATTTTAATTACAGTGTGTTGGTGTGGGCTTCTACGGGTTCATCTTGTTTGGAAGTCTCTATGCTTTCTAGATCCGGATGTTTGTTTCCTTTCCCAGATTAGAACAATTTTCACCATTATTTCAAATATACTTCCTTTCTTTCTCTCTTCTGAAATTCCTATAATGAAAATGTTAGCGTGCCTGATGTTCTCTTGGAGGTCTCTTATGCTATTGCCAATTTAGAAAATTTTTTTCATTTTGCTATTCTGATTGAATGACTAACACATTTTATCTTCCAGGTTGCTAATCTATTCTGTACTAGCTAATCTGTTGATTCCTTCTAATGTCTTTTTCATTTCAGTTATTGTATTCTTTAACTCTGATTGGTTCATCATATTTTCTAAACCTTTGTTGATGTTCTCTCTGAGGTCCTCTATTCTACTCTCAGGTTTGTTGAGCATCCTTATTACTATTTCTTTGAATTCTTTGTCAAGAAAAATTATCCCCCCCCTTTTTTTTATTCCTTTATTTGGGGCATATACCTTCTGTCTCCCCATTTTGTTTTGACTTTCTGTGTTCCTATGAGTTAGATGAAGTAGCTCTCTCCCCCAATCTTGAAAAAGTATCCTTTGTATAGATCGTGTGCTGGGTGGTTTTGGCAGGCTACTTGTAATCAGGGTGGGTTCGTGTGGTGCCTGGTGTGCCTCCTGGTCAGAAGGATTGGGTCCGGAACAGGGCAGCCTAGTGTACATACATGTGGTATCTTCCTATTGTTCTGGCTATCTGTGGCCAGAAAGAAGTTGAGGTGGGGTAGTCTAATGCGTATGCCTTTCCTTGACCTTCTGATCCAGGTGGAACTGCCTGTTGTGCTTGGTGGACCCTGTTGCTTCAATTGTCTATTGCCCAAGCGAGGTGTGGACAGGATTGCCCTGTGCGCATTTCACAGTATCATACTAGTTCCAAACTTGGGACAGGGCAGCTCTGTGTTCACTGTACTTTGCTAGTTCTGCACTTTGTCTGGTTGGGGTAGCCATGCGCTCACACTGCAGTGCCTCATCACTTCTGCACCCTCTCCAGGCAGGTCAGCCTTGTGTGTGCTCACAGTAGCAGCCCCCTAGTTCCTCATTTTCTCCAGATGGAGCAGCCTTGTGTGTGCACATCACAGCACTCAGTTCCACACTTTTCTCTGGGCAGGGCAAACCTGTCCCCCTGTCTCTGCACTTTCTCTGGAGGGGCAGCTCCACTGCAGGTGCTGCAGTGCTGTTAGTCCTCCACTTCCTGGGCAGGGGAGCCCCACATGTACACATAGCCTAGTGGGTGCACACAGCAGTGCCCTGCCAAACCAGGGGATCAATCTCCAGGTGGAGGGGTCTTGTGCATGTACTATGGCACTCTATTTGTCCTGTTGTCCCTAGCTTCAGGAGAAGCAGCTGGGGTTGCATTATAAAGGCCCTGCAGGTCAGCCAGAGCACCTGAATAGGACTCCCGCCTACTCTCTAAGCACAGGGGAAATGCAAACAAAGGTGCTCACTGGTTCCTCTGGTCACGGTCCCTCCACTCCTGGAGAGCTCTTGTGGTTCCGCCTTCTCTGTGTGGTCTCTTTTATTGTGCAGAAGCTGTTCGACTGACCCTCAGTTGTCTCTCACGATGAATGGCTCTAAATATAGGTATATGTTCTGTTCTTAGAAGATGAAAAGCTCAGTGTCCTCCTACGCTATCTTGGACCTGCCTCTCTACACTAAAATTTTAATTTCAAGTAGTACATTTTTCATTTCTGGAGGTATTTTTTTTTTTTGTTAAAGTTAGCTTCCTTTTCATACATCTATAATAATTTTAAACATGCTTTGTAATCTCTAATAATTCTATTATCTAAAATCCTTGGGGGTTTAGTCTTGTTATTTATTAACTTCTGACTCTTATGGTGAATTATTTCCTTGTGTGTTTTGTAATTGTGATTTGTGAACTTGACATTGCTGGGGTTTTTTTATGTGGGTATCCTGTGCAGCCTGAATTAAGGTGCATCAATCCAGAAAGTAATTCTCTTCCTTCTGCCTAGCACCCCCAAAATACTTCACATTAAATTCAGAAGATTCTGAAACCACACAGATAGTATAAACCAGTGAGAAGGCAGATACACTGTAACAAGTTTGAAGGAATGACTTATTCTCTGCACAAGATATTTCACTTTCTGTCATTTTTTAAAATTTGTTTTTACATTAAATTATCAAAAATGAACATAATATTCCAGCTGTGTTCTGATTACTTCAGAACTTTATTTGGGCACTACCTATCCACTAGATGTTTTGTTTTTCTCAAATTACATCACACTTTTTGGGAACCGTTTTATAAATAAAGAAGCTGAAGCATGTCAGCTCACGACAAGAACCTGCATCATCTATTGTCAGCTTTGGGATATTTCTCTAACATGTCAGGGAAGAGGCGAGGAACATAAAGGTCTAAGGGAACATTTAATAAGTACCTGCTTATGTTGGCTCTATAATATGATACCTGACAATAGCTATATAAGGCAGGTCTTATTATGTCATTTAAACAGATGGAGGAAATTAAAGCTCAGAAAGGTTAAATAACTTTCTAAAGGTCCTTCCTTTGTATTAGAGCAGAATTCACAGAATTGACTACAAAAAAAAAAAAAAAAAAAAAGAAAGAAAGAAAGAAACCATTTTCTTCCTTCTACACCAGGGGTCAGCAACCTTATTCTATAAAATGCCAGACAGTAAATATTTAAGGCTTTGCAGGCCATATAGTCTCTGTTGTAACTATTCAACTTTACTGTTGTAGTGTGAAAGCAGCCAGTGAAAAGCATAAACAAATGAGCATGGCTGTGTTCCCATAAAACTTTAAGGACACTGAAATTCGAATTTCATATAATTTTCACGTCATAAAATATTTTGATATTTTCAATCATATAAAAATATAAAATGCGTTCTTATCTCACAGGCCATACAATAACAGGCAGGAAACTGGATTTGGCTCAGGGCAAATCGTTTGTCAATCCCTGCTCTATACCATACCACCTTCTGAGAAGTGAGGCTCTCCACTGTCTTTGTTTCAAACATTCCTTTACTAAATTAGAAAAGACAATGGAAAAAGAGAATGGAACAGGTTCTTTTTTGGACCCTAAGTGGTTGAGGGTGTTGTTGCCACACAACGCTCTCAAACTGTATAGTAGCAACACGTGGTCATTTAAATGTCTTGTTCCAATATGAAATGTCTTTTTTTCATGTCTATTTAAGCCTTTCTTCAAAATTAAACTACGGGCTCATTCAGGAAAGATGACTATCTTATTTTTAAATTGCCTTTAATGTTTAATAAGTCTATGAACAGTAAGTGCTTAGTAAATATTAAGTGATAAAAGTTAGTCAAATACTATCCTATTTCATTTAGATTCTATTACGTAGTCAAAGGGTACAATATATAAGCAGTTCAACAAAATGAAAAATATAGAAGAGGCTAGGCTATATGTATGATTAAACAAAATTATCATATCCTTTTCATTTAGTATAAGGGACAATTACGAAAAGTATTTCTTGACCCTTTTTTGTTCTAATAGTTAAGCATATCAGCTTATGAATACTCAGTCTGACATTCCTTCCTCCCCTAGAACCACTTTGGTGATCTGGATGGCGGCCACTACACTGCTTTCTGCAAGAACTCAGTGACCCAAACCTGGTTTAGCTTTGATGACACGCGAGTCAGTGAGATTCCAGAAACTTCAGTTCAAACCGCTACAGCGTATCTTCTGTTCTACAGCTGCCAACCCTTTTCCATACCTATCCAAAAATGCAAGAGCTAGGAAAATGGTATTTCCTGAAAGTTGCAAAACAATCAGAAACTGGTACTCAGTTTGCTTTGTCATTAAACTCTTGCAACTTACTTATATCTCTGACATTTTAAAGTCTTTCTGGCATATTATGCAACCTTATATAAGGTAAGTCTCTAGCGAAGAAGATGGGTCATGGCATACTGAAAAAGCCGGCATGAAAATAGTGCAATGCAACAAATTATTTTCCAAAGGTGTTTCACAGAGTTAAACCAAAATGATTTTTATTCAAGTGGCTCTTTGAGTTTAAAGCATGTGATCTGAAAATATTTAATTAATCAGATAATTTAGCCAAAGAACTAGAAGTATCTTAGACTAATTGAGGAACACAAAAAACTGTCAACTTCACAATTAAAAACTCATCTTTTCATCTTGTTCCTGGGAGACCACTAATAGTGACATCTTTCAGAAGCACCTTTAGAATCTTATTTTTATAGACTATTTTTGGCTTCATATATGGCACCTGAATCTCTAAGATAAATGATAAATTCTGAGCTCCCCTATCCCTTTTAATATATCACTTTGTAAAGATGTGGTTCATAATGCAGTTCGCCTTGCAATCATACCCAACTCCTATCCCTTTTTATCTTAATCCTAAGAATTCTATTACTCTTGATAGAATGAGTCTGGGTATTATTATTTCTTCATTTGACTCCCAACTCTGAGAATCGCAATGCTATGCAGTTCTGGGTCAACTTGAAAGAAGAGTGGAATCGAGTCCTGATGCCACCAGGATAAATGAACTAAATTTCAAGTCAATGTAGTAGGATAGAGTGTGTGTATGTGTATAAAATTTATAGTTTTACTATCCTATGTTTGATAATATAAAATTAAAGACAGAACACTTACAGAATTTTAAATTATTTTTTCTCATTAAGATTTTAATATAGGTGTAAATGAAAATTCTCATTTTAAAAAATTAAAGAAATGTTTCCATTTATTTTTTTAGAATAAAGATTTAGTGCACAAACACAGCCCAAAGTCAACAGAAAAATAGCTTTGCCCTGTCATTTCCCTAAGAAAGCACTGCAATTACTCAGAATAGGCCAAAGGAAAAAAAAAAAAAAAAAAAAAGCAATCCTCTGAGTTCTAGGCTTCACAAAAGGACCACATATTATACTATGTACATCGATTTGATGTGCAAGTGTGCAATAAATATATACATATACATTCCTATCTGCTTTATATCATTCTAGAGTATTCGGAGATCAAGCTGGGATTTGGAAATGTGAAAAGGCCATAACAGTGAAAAGGAAAATAAAGGATACAATGGTTTTTAGACCAGTGGAATAATAATGCTTAGCTAGTTAATTATTTTAACTCTGGAGCAACCTTAAAAAGTTGTTTTGAATTAAATGGTACCTGTAAGGAGTGCTTACTGCAATAATTATTAAATGTTATTCCTCAGGTTTTGTTAATAGCACTACCTGAAATACATGTCAATAGTAACAGAGATCCCGCTGTCCTAGAAGTCCTCTAAAAGGCTACTCAGTATCGTTATAAGCATTTCAAGAATTGTGTTGCTCAGCCTTTAAAAGATAACTAGCTTATAACCTACTTCTCCTTATGTGGCTACATCAGTTGCTCGTGGTCCCAGGGAAGTATAAAAGAGGATATAAGCTGCTGACGATTTCACAGAAGAAATGGAGATATCAGAAACTTCGTGATCATCAAATTTAAACCACCGCTGTCTTGCTGCATTTTTACAGTAGGCAGTGTAGTGGCCTCCATCCAGACCACCGTAGTGATTCTGTGCCAAACAAAATAGAAAATCGTTTCAAATTGAATTATTTAACATATGTCAATAATTTCAAAGCTTTATGTTGTTCTTACTTTCCTATGAAGTAAGAAACTACTTGAAACTCTTGTTTTTTTAGTTGCTTTGAAAGAAAAAGTATTTAGTTCAATGAGATACTTACTGAGACAGAAAACAAGTTATATTTCTTCAAATTGTTCTTTGGACCAATAACATACTGCGACAAGTCAAGATTTTCTAATGGGAAGTCCACAGACGTCTGCAATTTTTGCTTCCACCTACCATCATAGGAAAAACTGCAGAGCCAAACATACAGCAATTACATAATAGAGCAAAGACTTTAGAATGAACCCTAATTCATTTATTAACAATCTCGGTTTTTAGCCAGAAAGACAACATCCATTTTAATCACACAATCAAAATTTTAGTAGTAGAGGGATCTGATAAAGACATTTGGTTTTATCTCCATTTTACAAATGAAATAACTGAGGTGCACAAATATTAAATGACTTGCCCAAGGTCAAATAGCTAGAGCAGTAGAGGGAGGACCACACTGTGGTCCCTTGATCCCTAGGCCAGCTACAACTGTTAGATGCATCCTCTATAAAGGTAAAAAGTTCTGAAAACCTACATTTATAATGCTAATCACAACAAATGTACAGAAGAAAGACTGAAGAGAGCTGCTCTAGATTTAAGCTAGTCCTTTTAGGGCAACTAGAGCTGGAAACTGCAAGCATGTAGACTAGTGACTACAATATTATTCCATTATTCTGGCATATACTCCTTTAAACATCAAAATACTAGTAGTTTGGTTGGTGTAATGCTATTCGAGAATTATTTTTTAAAAATTAAATTATGAAGCATTTATATTTTTAGATATTCTCCAAGAATATTAGGCAGCATTAAAAAATTTAACAAAAGAAATGTGTGATCAAATTTGTGGAATGTTTATACCTCTACAGTCCTCAAGAAGAAAAGGACAATTAATGTAACAAGATTTTGTTAGAAAATTTACAAAAGAGGAATTTTAACATGTCAGTGTTGAAATTAATGTAACTGCCTGAGAATCTCCAATAAAACAGATGAAACAAAAATTAAAATAGAAACGCTGTCTTCAAAATGAAAATTGCAGCTCTCAATAAAAATATGAAACTTCCTTTTAAAAAGTTTTTCAAAACAATGACTCACAAAGTTATCACTCCACAGACAGGTTACATAAAGACAAAAGAATCAGAGCAAAAGACCTAGGACATATCTTACAACTTTCTCATTACAGGCCATATCTTTTTCATCGGCTGGAAAAATCTGGACAAAACTATGTCTGCACTCAAAAATGTCATCCTTAAATTTTTACCTTTAAAATAACACTTAAAAAAATCATATATGTCATTTTCAGCAGAGAATTAAATATTTTTGTTTAGTTTGATAAATTTATCTGCTAATAATGTGTTAGAGTTATACATTTTCAGTTGATATTTTGTAATGATTTAACATTTTTATATTTGAAATGCAATAATTTAGTTTCACTGATTTTTAAAGATGGAATTATATGAGAGTGGTGCTGTCATTTTGCTCTATTACTGAAAACACCAAGGTGAACTAGAATCTCATCGTTTCTGCCTTATTTCCATAGCGATTCCTTCCTTGATTATGTATCCTTAACAGGCAGTACGACAAAGTGACTTAGAATAAAGGACGTAGAATTCCTTCATCTAAATTGCACTACACAGGTGAGAAAAATTTGACTCCTTTACCGTTTCAGATGCACTAAAAGCACAGGTGGCAACTTCCAGATTTCTATCTTTTTTAGAGAATCCCTTCGAGCTCCACAATGACTGCAGTAAAACCTGTTGTTATCTGTAAGTTTTTCTTCTTTGGAAAATAACCTAAGGCAATCCTGGAAGGCAAAAAGTAGTAGTAGATACTTATTAATTCATTTCTTCGATACAGTGTCACTGAGCATCTATTCAGTAAGTTACCCAGTCTGGCATGAAGTAAACTATAACAAAACAGTTCCTGCCCTCACGAAGTATATCATCTAGTGAGGAATGCAGACAAGAGAGCCTACAGTGACAACAGAGTGTGATGAGTGCTGCCTGTGGTAGCAGGAAAGTCTCACTGGAAGAAATGACATTCTCAAGGAAGCTAACACTAAAGAGATCAAAAGCTATCTACTCACATTGTTGTAGTGTGGAAAACAGAATATTTATTTAATATCCCCATGTAGAACAAATTCTTATAAAAAACAAACCTAGGTAAAAGGCAATGTACAATTCAAATTAACTTTAAAAATTTCTTCAAAATACAAACTTAAAAGAAACCTGTTATTATTCATTGGCTCTGAAAAAAATATTTAATAGAAAATATCTTTAAAAAAGAAAATCAGGGGGAGTATTTTTAATTTTTCCTAATTGACATAGCCTAATTAAAACAATTTACCTGTGAGTTTTACCTGGAAAATGTTTATAGGGATAAAGAACAGAAACAAATGGCTGGGTAAAGTACATTTCTATATGCATATAAACAGGATTTTTATTCAACGAATTATTTTCTCTCAATCTTAAACTTACCTGTAATGTACATTTACTTGTAGATGCTAGTGGTAGAGACAAGTACATGAAGGCCTCAAATGTCCTAGACTTTTTGTGACATGTGAGGCACTGTACTGTGGATTTGAACTGACCCTGAAAAAGTGCAACAATAATAGATTCATTGAGCTGCTTGTGTTTCTGCCAAGCATATTCTGCTGCTTTAAAGTCATCAAGATGATCATTATTTTCTTCTTTATGTCTCTTCCGATTATCAGCCTAGAAATAAGATTTAAACTCTATTATCTCAAAGCCAACATTTAAATATAAAATTGAAAGACTATATTGAATATGAACATTTTACAGATGTAGAAACACTTCTGATTCTTTTCATTAAGGAGTTCTCATTAAGTTCTATGAAAAAAATCCTAGCCAAAAAACTTCCAAGAAACCAAAAACTCACTTTATCAAATCGGTGTGACTTGCTGGAATTGCTTAATAAGCTGAAAAGTCTGGTTTTGAAAAAGATGTGCTACATATAGCTGAGAGTGAGGGTTACAATTAGGCAGATGTTATTCTGTTATTCTAATCTTATGGATGGATACACACACTACGTATATTTAGTTTCAGTGGGTGATCCCAAAGCTATCTCAAAGAGGACAGCTTGGTGCTTTTTAAAAAGAAGCCATAGTACACAGAGATTGGACATTTACGTAGAGATACATACTTCAATGACTTTTCACATGAGTCATTTGTGGTTACATGGAGTAATCCTTATTTCAGAGAATATAGTATATAATAATATAGGCACAACAAATATACATAATATGCAATACATATATATAATACAGGCTATCTATAGCTAATCTTTTATAAAATCATGTTTATAATTTTACTTTCACATAAATGTGGGTCTTAAACATAGTATCTCCAACAACTATTTTAACATCTATGAATTTCTCACGATACAACCTGTTAACATTTTAGTGCATAAATATAAAGTGTATATACTTCTTTTTAAGTATTAGACCTATCAGATATATTTGTTTTATAGTTCCATGCCTCAGTACAAAGTCACTAAATTTGAATAAATTAGCACTGAACAATCACCCCCTATAATTTTAAATTGCTATAAAAATGATTACAGTGCTGAGCAATCCTAAAGAGCCTTTGCAACTTAGAAAAAGGAAATTTCTTACTTTATTTAGATCTTCATGGAGACCATCCATTAGGAACAGAAGCAGCTCTTGTGAATCTTGCTGGCTATATCCTGCAAACTGGTCATTGATCTTCCCAATCGTGATTTTAAAGTCTTTTGGACTGATATACCGGTACTGTCCTGTCCACAAGGCTTTCATGATTATGCCAAATTCTTCTGCCACTTCACCTTTATGCCCCAACAAATTTGACCTTGACAAATAAAATTACAAAAGAGCAATAAGGAAAATTATAAAAAGTGAAGGTACAGTGGGATGTCAGCATTAAACTATTAACATACTATAACCCTACACTACAATACTTATTTATAGGTTTATTACCAAATACTCATCTGAATCTTACTTTGATTATACCCCTCCAACTTGCTTCTTTTTGGCTGCTAGCCCTGTACTACCTTTTCCTCCTTGTCAAGAGGCTCCAGTTTATGACAATGAGGATCTTGCCTACTTGCACTGCTCCTTTCCTTGTCTGTCCTTTGCCAATCAGAGGAGGCTTTTCTCTACATTTTTCTTAAGAATAAAGGTATTTTTTTACTTTTTTCTAATCTGACTTCTCTGGGTGGTAAGGAAGTGTGGTTAGATCACTCTTTCTATATTACAAAAAGTAGGACATTTCTTTACCTGTTAATATCTTCGTGATAACAGTTCCGGTTGAAATAATCGGCCAAATGTGGAGCATTACAAAGGCACTGCAGTATTGAGTTCATGTAACAAGTATTTCCCAAATTACGAAGTCCGGTAAGAGCTGGTCCAGATCCCCCAAACACAGGATTGAGGTTCCGAATCTGTGATGCAGAAAGCCTTGTGATCTCTGCTTTAGGGTAGCATGTTGGCCTGAGAAAGAAAAAGCATGCAAAATGTCTTAAAATGCCCAGCATCTGGAAATAAGTTCAAAATACAAATGGCAGCAAACTCTAGCATGTGTACCACAGTACACAGTAATCTTATAAAGTGTTAGTCAGTTAATTCATAAGGTAGTGGGTCTTACAGGACATTTAATATTTAAGTAACACTGGTTATATTCTGTGACCCTCTCATGAAACAAATACCTTTAACCTCTTACGTAAGTCCACAGCTTTTACAGACACCCTGAGATAGATTTTCTGGCTTGTCATGAACAGGTAGAGTCTTCTGGTAGAGAAGTCTCTTTAAAACTCCTTTAAATGATCCTGAGAAGTTTAGCATTGCCTTCTATGATAAATAACCATGGCTCGTATTGCCATCCACAGAAATTTCTGACTCACTGACATAAATAAGCTGTTATGTTTAGAGTAGTTTTCAAATATAGCAGATTAGTCTAGTTCTAGGAGTTAGGGTAAACTTACTTGTTTTCCCGATTAACTGCTGGAGTTACTGCTGGCTTCCTCTTCTCTTCCTCTTGAATGGCCTGGGTTATATCTGGGGAGGAGTAGGAGCGCTTCAGTTTAGATGGTTCCCTATCCCGCTCAGCAGGCATCTGTGGCTTGGCTTTATGAGTTGGAGGAGTAGAAGGAGGTGCAGATGAAGGAGCCATTTCCGGTGGATACATACGAACAGTGTTGGTGGGTGAATGATAATAACGAAAAGTTCCAGTGATTGGGTCAAGAAACTTAGAAGGAAAATAAAAAAAAAACAGGTCAAAAAACAATGAACATTACAAAAACCAAAACCACTCAAAAGTATTTCACTGCTAAATTTACTTTGGATTAAAATAATCTGAAAAAAAATGGTGCTAATCACTTTTATAATTAAAACTTTCAAAGAACTTTAGGTTTTAAAGTAATACATTATTTCTAAATGACAAGTGACAGGAATGCTCATGTATCTTAGCCAGCATCCCTGATACTTAAGATACTCAGAAATCTGATCCTGCTGTATAATTAGGGAAATGAGCTATGTCCTCTGTAATGAAGAAATAGAACTGACTCTGCATTAGAGAAGATGATGAATATACAAATACAAAAAAAAACTTTTGAAAAAACACAATGATGATTTATTTCTGTGCTAATTTTGAGTTTTACCTTGACCCAGCCTAACGGCAGTCCTGGTACAATCCTCCCCATTTCTTCACTTCGTGCTCTTGTCAAAGGCTCTCGAGCCTAGTTTATTAAACAAACAAACAAACAATTCTGATTTTTCAATTAAATTTTGTCATGTACAAACTTAAGTTACATGTACCAAAGAACCAAAAGCCTTATGTTGGCTGCACTTAATATTTTTAAAACAAGTTAAAGGACTATACATATTTTCTCAAAGTCCAAATATTACCACAGCAAGGGGAAGAAGAGGGCCACAACTCTATAATGGCCATTTTTAAAAGTTTCTTTAAAAAAAAAAAGCACAAAAGGTAATTCCACTTCTAGTTATCAATCTAAAAGAAGATACATTCCCACACAAAAACTTATATGCAAATGTTAACAGCAGCACTGTTTATAACAGCTCAAAGTAAAAGCAATTCAAATGTCCATCAACTGATGAATAAAATGTGGTATATCCATACAAGAGACTACTACTAAGCAATACAAAGGAATAAACTACCTGTATATTCTTCAACATTGATGTATCTCAAAGTATGCTAGGTGAAAGAACATATGCAAAAGACTATTACGAGATTCCAATTATATGAAATACCCAGAGGAGGCAAATCTATGGAGACAAGGGTAGATGGTTGCCTGGGGCTTTAGAGTAAGAACAGAGAGTGACTACATTTGGGCATAGAGATCTTTTTGGTGTGATGGCAATGCTCTAAAACTAGAATGAGTGAATAATTGTTTTATAACTCTGAACTGTAATCACTGAACTGTATACTAAAATAGGTGAATTTTGCGGTATGCATATTATACTTAAATAAAGCTCTTAAAAACAAAGGCAAAAATATCTTATAAAAGGCCTAAATAATTTTAGAATTGTGATAAAATACACATAATACAATTTACCATCTTAAGCATTTTTAAATGTACAGGGAAGTGGCTTATTCACATTGTTGTACAACCAATCTCCAGGACTCTCTTGAAAACTAAAACTCTGTACCCATTTAAACATCTCCCTCCTCCCCCCATTCCAGGACCCCTGCAATCACCACTCTAGTTCCTATCTCCATGAATCTGATTACTCTAGGTACCCTACATAAATGGAATCATACACTATTTTTTCCTTAGGACTGGCTTATTTTACTTAGCACAATGTCCTCAAGATTTATCTGAGTTGTGGCATGTGTTAGAATTTCCTCTCTTTTAAGGGTGAATAATATGCCATTGTTTGTACATACATTTGTTTATACATCTATCTCTTAATGTATACTTGGGTCACTTCCATCTTTTAGCTATTGTGAATAACACTACTATGAAAATGGATATATAAATCTCTCTCTAAGGCTCTGCTTTAATTTTTGGGGGGTGTATATATATCCAGAAGTAGAACAGCTGGATCAGATAGTAAGGCCTAAGTATTTTTTAATTTTATAAAATGAATATACTGCTGTACTTTAATAGGAAAACAAACAGTATATAGCCACGTAAAGACAAACAAGCAGCAGCTACCAAAGACAGCAAATGTTTCCTCAGAGTGTAGATCTTAAGGAGAATGACTATATGGTAATGATAATCGCATGTTTATAATCTATATTTTTTTCTCATCTTATGAACTACAACTTACTTTATTTCTTTCGGTGTCTTCAGTACTCTCTCTAAAAGTTCCAGTCTTTAGAATCCCACTTTCTGGTTGTCCTTTAATCTTAACAGGCTGTAAAATTAAAATTTCAGAAATGAAAGAAAACTTTAATTTCTCCCTAATAGAAACCTACCTATCACTTGCTAATACAAGCAAATCTATCAGACTGAAAAAGTAAAATGAGAAAAAAAAATGAGGCCACTGAAAAGTTTATGCAATTTTATTGTCAAAATAGATATTTTTAAATTAAAGATGGTAGAGCACATGTGGAATTTCCTAACACTAAAGAACTAAGAAACTTTGAATAATCTGTATAGGAAAAAATAGATGCAAATCACAGTGGGTTGTGAAGCACTGATTCATATACATGGCCAAGTACAAGATGCTGGTTATTAGTGTATACTCACCATGGCTTCATTTGAACACTATCCTTTTATTTGAATTTCATATGATTTTTATCTTGAAAGTCATGCTCCAAAAAAATTAATGTAGTAAAGAGAATGAAGAGATTATAGAATGTTATATAGAGCAATATCAAAAGTGCAAAGTCCCATTTGACATCCTTTTGGAACCTACCGTATTTTCTTTAAAAAAATCAATTTATAGTTTATTTAAAAATTAACTACAGTAAAGAAAAAAGTTTTAATGATTTATAATTTTAATGAAATTTACTGCAGAATAGATTACAGATTCTGCCCACTTTTAAAAGGAGCATACAACAAATACAATCTTAACTTTTTTCAATGTGTTAGTGAAATATCAAAAACTAAACATGATAATCTCAGGATTATTTAGATCTGTAGGGATATCTGGCACCTATACTAAATGATCTCAGAAATATGAATGCTTTAAGTCCTCAATGACTGCCTGCCTTTAAAAAGGTATAGCAAGATGGAAAGATAGTGGCTTTGGAATCTCGCTGCATATATGATCTTAGGCGAATTATTTAAGCTTTGATTTCATTTGTAAATTGAATACCTCATGTGGTTATCATAGCAAAAATAAGTACGACAATGCTGGAAAAAACAATGGCATATAGTAGCTACTCAATGAATAATATTTAAATTGTAGGAGCTTATAAATTCTGATTCTCCTATGAATTAAGTTTTAGTACATGCGCTTCATTTCCCTAATGTGGATGTTTAGAAAGGTTTTTGTATGGCAGCTGCATTTTTGATAGTTAAGGTTACCAAGTAAGGTTTTATCAAAGTTTACTAGGTAAGTAGTTACCAGGTAAGTGTTCCCTGAATAAGTGAGGAATTAATATGAATTATTCATTTCTGTATATGCCCGAACTGCTGCTTAAGAAGTACAGAAATCAACAAATTGCCTTTTGTTTGCAAATATGGTATTTCACCTTCTATCAAAAAGTCATTTTCACACTACCAAAAATGTTATTTCCACTTACATGTACATCAAAAGCACTATAACTGTTCTTGCTATTATAAAAACTTTTTTAGTACTCTAAAGGGAAAGGCATTGTTAACTGCATAATAGAGAAAAAAATGAAAAGCATTTGTGATATTATTAGGTTAAAAAAGAATGACAAAAGATGTCCTCAAAAGTCATGGGAATCAATTTTGGGAGATAGCCCAGAGAAGAGAAAGGCAACATCAAAAGGGTTATTGCCAATATTATTGATTATATGAAACAATCAAAAAATGACAGATCTAACAAAAAAAATTCATTACATACAAAGACAAATGTTAGGCCATTTAGATATCACTGACTTGCACATACCCTAAGCAGATACAAACTACCATGTAAATATTTGGCACCTAATTCCTCCATATTGAAAGGAAGATTGTATTTCACTCTAATGATCATACATCAACCATAAAAATGAAGAATGTAGCTATTTATTTCAAAATTAAAAAAATTTTTTATGAGTTTATTTGAGCCAAAACTAATGTCAACTGCCAGGAAGCAAGATCTCAAATTCTCTATTTTGATTATTAAAAATATGTTGTATTTCATAGATACAAAAAGCAATTTCATTCTTGATCAATCAAAGGGGGGGAGTAGGTAAACAAATGCAGATGGATCCGTACAAATCGGCCCCTAGAAAATTACTTGAAATGTCTGCCTTGTTTTTACAGAATGCTACTGGTGTCATTTTATACGCATTTTATTTCACATGGTTGGTAATTTGTACTGTTTGTTTTTGTTTACCTTGCCCGAACTTGAATCTCCTGCCACAGAGGCATGGGGCACATCTGTTGACTTTTTCTGCACTTCAGGAGTTGGACACCTTTTCCCCTTTTCATCCACAGATTTCTTGGCATCGGTAGTTTCATGTTCACTTTTACTTTGTCTTTTTACTCCTGTTATTTCTCTGCCCCTCTTTGCTGAGGTTTCTTTATCTTCTTTCTTAGGCTGTTCACTTTCTCTCTTTTCCATTTCTTCTTTTGCCTTTTGTTGCTTCTCTGTGATTTCATTTTCTTCAGTTTCTTGTTTCTTTCTGGCTTCTTCCTGTTCTTCCCTCCTCAGTTTCTCTTTCTGTTCCTCTTGCTGTCTTTCTCGAAGTTCTTTTTCTTGTCTGTTTTTCTCCATCAGAAGAGCAGTTTCTGCATGAATACGAGCTCTTTCTTCCTCTGTTAACATGGCAGTTAGAGGGGGAAATACTGGTTTTGTGGAACGATCAGGAACAACTTTTCCATTCTGTGGACACTGTTGCTCATAATCTGTACTTTCAGATTTTACTCTATGATCTTCAGGCAATTTGACTGCCGGTTTTTTAGTACGATCAATCTATATCAACAAAAACCGACCAAAACATACTTTTGTCAAAATCTAGGAATGTAACCTCAGTTCTTGAAATCAAGTTGTGATAAAAGAACTATCACCTTGTGAAGACAGTATCTGCCAGAATGTCTATTTGTAAATTACCCAATGTCAAGATCTCTCATAAGATACTGGCACTTACTTCCTCTTGATTCCACATTTTCAGTACACCCTAATGTGTTCTATGTATGGTAGAGTTCATTCTAAAGCATTAAACCTAGACCTGGGCATACCTAGTTTTAAGTTCCATTTCCACATATTCAATTGCCTACTCAGTATCTCCATGTAAGTGTCTCACATATACCACAAACCTAATATGGTCGAAATTATAAAATTCATGATTTCCCCCTGCTCCTTATCTGCTGAATGTAACCACTATACAAATAGTTGCTCAAACCAGAAAACTCAGTTTCACATGTTCTACCCCGGCCCTTCTGCAGTCTGACAATTTCCCTCCCACATCTGTCCTTCCCTCTCCATTAGCAACAAGTCCATGCCAACATTCTATGTAGCTTCCAACTAGGTGCCCCATCTCTTCTTTTGCCCCCCTTTTTTTCTCCACACCGTAGCCAGGGTAATCATTTAAAAATACAAATCTGATCATGTTCCTGACCTACCTAAAACTCCATTTTAATCAGCCACTCAGATTACATCTAAAATCCTTACCATGCCCTGTATGGTCTCACTTCTCCCTATCTCCCTAATCTTCTACCATTATATACAAGCCATATTTCTCCCCTTTTTTAAAAAGAAGTTTCCTCAAAGATGCCATGCCCCTTCTCAACTCAGGCCTTTATACCGGCTGTTCATCTAGATAATTTCCACCATAATATTAGATCTTGATATAAATATCTCTCCCTTAGAATAGACTTTCCCAGTCCTTAAAACTAGCCAAGTCCCCTGACATATACTCTCCTAATACCATATTCTTTTCCCTAATAGTACTTATTGGTATTCTGATTAAATAACTAATAATTTGTTTAAAATCTTTTTTCCCTCCAAGAATATAAGTTATAGGAGGGTACAGACTGTGCCTGACATAGTAAATAGATATGTTGCTGAAAGAATGAATAAAATATTCCAATAACAACTTCCGTAAGAGATAGAATCCTAATTACAAGTTGAGTAGTAAACTATCTAAATTCCTAATTTAATGAGTTAAATGCTTATTATCTCAATTTAACAGCATACTAGCCCTACCAAATTGTTAGAAGCGACCCTAATATAATTTCTTGAGAATACAGTTCACTGAAACAAAAATGAGAACTTACAAGAATATCTGCAAGTAACAAGCTGCAGTGTTCTTATAAATGAATCGCATGTTTTCCCATTAGGAAACAATAGTATAGGAAGAAGTTGGTGAAGAAGAAATCATTCCCTTGTTCTTCACTTCTCTTTTTGTCCTTTCACTTAAAAAAAAAAAAAAATCTATTTCCCCCTTTTGTTTTCTACATTTGAGAATGAAGTGGGAAGAACCACTGTGAAGATGAGGTTAACTATAAA
The DNA here is from genome assembly GCF_014176215.1 of Rousettus aegyptiacus. NCBI lineage: Eukaryota > Metazoa > Chordata > Mammalia > Chiroptera > Pteropodidae > Rousettus > Rousettus aegyptiacus. The sequence goes on along the minus strand of NW_023416306.1, from coordinate 121,738,089 downwards.
AGGTTGGATAGGAACCAAAATAAATGTTTCCATCCACATTCTGGTAACTTCTATCCATTTTTCCTTAATCTTAAAAGCATAGCTATGATCATCTTGCTTTCAAGTTTAAAATTCTTTAATGGTTTCCTTGTGCCTATAGGATAAAATTCCAATTTGATCCAAGTCTCCTTAATGACTCCTATTTTTCCAATCTTATCTACTATCGCAGTCTTTCTCCAAAAGAGAGCTGTGTCCAAGCATGTCTCAACTACTCATGGGTCTGAGAGCATGCTCTGAGCCTTTAGTCATACAATTTTCTACTGTCTTTTCCATCCTCAAATTCCACTGAACTCTTAAAGCCCTGATAAAAACTCCTTAAAGACCTCCCTGATACCTTCAGTCAGAATTTCTCTCTTTACTCTGTGTTCCAGTGACCATTAGAGCAATTATAATATTCTGCCTTATGCTATGGCTGATTTTGTACAAGTCTCTCCTTCTAAACATCAGGCAGAGTCCATGGCCTAATCTTTGTCAATTTTCATGCTGTTTCACATAAAAATCCTCAAAATATGTTTGACAAACTGTACATATCTCAAAGCCCTAAAGGGATTAAGGTTCAAATAATACTGATTACATTGAAAGAAAGTGCAATAAGATTTTTAAAACATTTTTAATTTACATTTTAAGAAAAGTTGTATAATAAAATACTATTTAGTCTTAAGATTTAATCTGATATATTAAAAGCAGAAGACTTTAAATACATGCATAAGTGAACTACCTCATTTTATAACCAAAAAATGACTAAATTTTCTATTCATAGCCTGCTCCACAAATCAAGTGTGATTTACTTCAAATGAAAAATACTGTTTTAAATGTATCTGAGGGAAAAAAAATTTTAACGAATGCTAAAAAATCTTACGGGGAAATGTATAGGAGTGAACAAGTTAACCTTCCTTTACATAAAATCTAATAAAAAGAAAAAAGCTGCAACTTTTTATCATAACATCTTGGTTATTTAAATCTTTTAAATAATTATTGTTAAAACATGCCTTTTTATTTATGGGTCAAATTCTAAGAAAAGGGAACTAAAGTACAGTTTCAAACCAAAATACTGACATCACATATCAATCATCTGTAAGATAAATTATCTGAGAAAATACTATGGGTTAAATAATAATTCAAAAAATTTTTTGAAAGAATTGTTCAAGTTCACTGTGGTAATATAATCTTTTATTGGTACTGTCAGTAGTAAATGAACTACCAGCTGGGTTTAAAATCCTTCCAATTATCTATTCTAATACTGCTGTGGCAATAGTACTAAATTACAATGAAAATTTTTTATAGTAAAAAAGATACCAAAACACATTCTTCTCATTGATATTTTTCTTTCTAAAATATTAAAGGCTATATATAAAACTTCATTTCTGTAATATATATTTAATGTAATATTAAAAGAAAAGAGACAATGAAGTTAAAAGAAAATCAAGAACATACCTGTGGAAAATTCTTTACAATAGGCACTGGCTGAATTATGGGTAAAACATCAGATTTAGAAGTAGCAATTGGTTCAACTGGAGTTGATATATTTAGTGGTCCCATTCTCTCATCTTTGTTGTTTATCAATTCTATATTTTCATCTACTTCTATAGGAGGAGGTGGCATCTGTGCAGCAGGTTTAGGAACTGATTCTTCCAGTGAGGGATAAGTAAAGTCCACTAAAATCCAGAAAGGAACAATGATAAATTGAAAGAACATCAAACCCCATAAATAGTACTGACGTATCTCATGCATGTTATATGTGACAGTTAAATGCAAACTAAATGAGGTAACAGTAAGAAGTCTCAGAGAATTAAACATTAACTTCCAGGCTGTGGATATCTTGTATTTTTTTTTTTTTTTTTGCCTGAAAATAAACTGCTATCTAATAAGACAAATGCACACATAACCAAGAACATTACTCTGAGAACATAAATAATTTATTTTAAAGTTTATTTTACTGAAGCAATTGTAAACAAAAATTTTCACATACATACATGAGATAGACACCTCTTCATTCTTGCCTCGTGGGGGTGGAGTGACTTTAGCATTTGTTGTGTACTGGGGAAAACAAAGGAGCCAGTTTTCATAGCCTCCTTCTAAAACCAAAGGCTCATTACGCAGGACAGTTTTACTTTCCCACTATAAAATAAGGAGATTATTTTTAATGTGGCAGCAGTCTCCTGACAGCTAAAAACACAAGAACATGAACTGTAAAACAGCTCTCTTGAAGATTCATCTTCTAAATGATAAAAGAGAGCTTAATTAAAAAATTAAGTATTAAATGAAACAAATGGCTACATCAGGTTCTTAAAACTACACAAGTAATCCACAATCTTAGAAGAAAAATAAAAAAATAAGTTAATACATAATAATCATCCATAACCTCATAGTCCAGAGATATCACTTTAACATTTCAAAGTTTATTCTTAGTTTTCTATGTAGATACACAGTTTTTAAACAATTTTATTTTTACAAAACAGTGAAACTTTTATGATGCTGGTTTCTTAGATTAACATTTTTTATTAATAAAGACAATGTATCATTTGTAATGACCGGATAATATTCTACTTCATACACATGTACAAACACACAGAAATCACTTAAACACTTATTTTTTTCCCATTTAATTATAAACAATGCCGAGATAAACACTGGCAACCCTTCTTTACATATGCACACACACAATTAATTCCATGAGGAAAAATACCCAAAGTGGAGTTGCTGAGTGAAGGCACATGAACATTTTAAGGTCCTTAATATATATTGCTAATCTTTGAAATGACCTTAAAAAAGTATGTGTGTATTTCTGTAGGGTAATTTCCTAGGAGTTGAACTGTTAGTTTAAAAGTTTGGTATATGCTGCTAAGTTGCCCTTCAAAAAGACAATACCAATTTATACACTTACCAAGAGTGTATAAGAATGTCCATTATATAATTTTTACCAAACTTGTGGCCATAAAATGGTATATTGTTTTACTTTGCACTTATCAGTGAAATTAAACATCTTTTAATGTTTATTAACCATTTACATTCTATGATTTATCTTACCCTTTGTCCTTTTTTTGTACAGAGTTTGCTATTTTCTTAGTAAACAGTGAATGTACTCTGAAATTTAGGAAAACAGGTCTTTATCATATACATTATAAATATCTGTCCTGATTTCTACTTTATGATGTTTTAACACAAATATATTGATCTTCCTTAATGGTGTCTTGATTTAGGATCAAAATAATAAAAATATCTACCAATACTTTTTCCTGGTAGTTCATTTGAAATGACTGAAACATCAACATATTTTTTATATCTTGGACCCATTCGGAATTTAGTATGGTCTAAGGAACAAGCTAGGGATCCTCTTTCTTTAACTTACTGGCTAGCTAGTCATCCCCAAATCATTCATTTCAATCCATCTTTTCCTCACTGATTCATTATGTCATCTTTATCATACAGTAAACTTTCATATATCTTAGGTTGAACTTTATGAAAACACCACTTTCGTAGGTCAAAAACTAGTTGAATATTGGCAGCTTCACATATTGACCTACATACTTCGGTATATTTCTAGATTCTCTATTTTAAAGCATAAATTATTTTAAGGCTTTTAAGATTGCTTTCCTGGAGGGCAATGTTCCATCAACTGACCCTCTTACCAGCATTAATTTTTTTTCTTAGCACATGCTCACCAGCATTCAGGGTCATCACTGTTTAATAATTTAACAAGTTAAACTAAGCATTATTTTTATTCCTGTTAACCTGATCAATAAAAATGGCATTCATTGTTTCAATCAGCATTTCTCTGATTACTAGTACAGTTGACCATTTTATGTTTTTGTTATTTGCATTTCCTCTTCTGTTTGTATCTATCTGTGTTCACTATTTATTTTACCATTTGATCTTAAGTAATTTTCTTACTTACTTGTAAATACCCTTTGGATTTTAGGTATTCTAAATCACTGCCATATTTGTTGTAAATATCTTTGTCTTCTGCCTTTTAATCTAACGGCATTTTTTCACACCTAAGTTTTTATTATATGAAGTCAAATTTATCAATCTTTTTTCCTTAGTGACGTCTTCCTTCGCCTTTGTTTCATAATCTAATTCTTAAAACACCAAAAATAACATTTTTCCAGAAAATTTATATTTCTGAAAATTCTAATATCTTCAAAAAGTTTACTGTTATTTGGTAGCTCAAAACTAGTCTTTTAAATCTAAATTAAAAAAAAAAAAAGTATAACAAAAGCATACTGGATCTTCTTGTCCTTAAGACAAACTAGTGAACATACCTTTCTATAACCAGAGAAGATTTGCAATTATAGTAAATAAGTAAACTTGCTAACCTTGAAAAGTGCATCTTTCAGACTCCGTAGAGTTGTTCCAAGTTGTAAATCTTCTGTAGAACTAAACCAGTCAAGAAGTACCACATAATCCACATTCCCCCTCTTCTTCCACATATCTTTAGAATCATCTGGGAGCTTTGCTTCAATCCAACTAGCAGTGACTCTGAAATGTATTAACATTTGTATTGGGGCAAAAGTAGATGAGCAGTCTAATATACTAATCTAAGACACTGAATTTTGTTCCACAGTCTATCATACCACAGCAAACTTTAGGAGAGATTCCTTTCTAAGGTCAGACTGTATGTTAAGATATTAAATATCCTAAAACATTTAATAACTTCACCACCTCATAATATTGAAATATATTTTAGTAATTATTAGAGACTAAAAGAAGTAGACTCAGCTCTGACTCTTTACCAAAAAAGGGCCAAAACTGAAAACAGAGAAAGTCATCTAAGCACTTCTCTCAGCCAAGTATAAACAACTGGAGGATCACCTGGATAACATTATTTATATTTCTGTTCTCTTCTATGTATACAGATAATTAATATTTAACTAAATACCCAGATGTTTTAAAAATACATATGGCATTTACTATGTGCCAGGTACTATGCTAAATGCTTTATTCTCATTAAATCTCGCTGAATCTTCACAATATTATAAAGCATGCATTAATATTCACTTTATAAATGGGGAAACTAAGGCACAAAGAGGTTAAGTAACCTGCCCAAGGTTATAGCTGCCAAGTGAAGCCAGAATTCAAACTCAGGCAATCTAGCTCATGTCCATGCTCTTAGCTGCTTTGCTGTGTTGCCTCTTGCATCATCAGCTGTTAATAATATCAACTCTACATTAAAGCACACTGTTCACTTTCTCTTTCCTCACAGAAAAGCTAAAGTTTTTACCTACAGTCCTTACAATGGGCCTGCCACATGTCCCCTCCCGCAAGTCCTATTATCACAATGTCCTCATCACTATGTTCTTGCCTCCTTACTCCACTCCATTCCACTCCAGCCACTAGTTTCCTTGTAATTGCTGGTTTCACCAGGTATGCTCGCTCCTGCCTATGGGCCTCTGCTCCTGCTGTCCCCTCTGTCTAAAACCCTCATCCCTCAGATGTCATCAGTAATTTCCCTCACTCATCTCCTCACAATTTGCTCAGTAGTAACTTCTCTGTGAAGATTTCCTAGATTAAAATTTTAACATCCACCCCAACAAACACATTTGACACACTCATCTCCACAGCACTTGTCAACAGCACATACACATTTTAAGTTTTATTGTCTCACCTACCCTACTTCCCTATTAATAAAATATAAGCTCCATGAAGCAAAGATTTTTGCCTGATCAATGGTTTAGCCCCAGCACTTAGAGCCATGGTAACCCAGCCCACAGTAAGTGCTCAGTAAACATCTACTGAATAACCGAATGAATAATACATATTTTCTCCTCCAGGTAAGAAACTCCATATTATTCCTAACGAAGCACCTAGGCATTTTAATATTTAACTGACAATACTGGCAAGCTGGGCAAGACTGGTAAAACTTTTATTCATAACTAAGACTAAATGGTTTAGATTATTTAAAAAGAAAAAAAAATCCTGTTCCTATATAATAATGTTGGTTACTATATCAGCATATCAAGAAAAAAAGAATATACAATATTGTCATGTAATAAGTCTCACTTCATAGACTGGGATCAGAAGGATGCTTGGTCAACAATGAATGAGAAAAACTGAAATGTGATATTCTTAAGGACTATTTCTGACTCTAGGGATATATTTGCCTAAATACTTTATGTCTTAAAAGTCAAGATTAGCATTCTTCAGAAAACACTTTGGAAAACAATAGTATCAACCAGTATTTCCCAAACTTCACTCTTTTGTGTATTATCTTCACAAATTGCTTCGACTTAGCTCTACCTTGTCAATTATTTAATATTTTAATTACTAGTTAATTTACTTATTTAATTGAAAGTAATCCTTTACTTAAATTCATTTAACAGGAAATTGTATATCCCTATATACATGGAAAAATAGCATCATATCCAATAAAGGATAATCCTAAAATAAACGAAATAGATCAACAAATTATATATTTTCTATATTTTCACATAATAGATCACTGTACAGCAATAGGAATAAATGAACTACAACTGTACACAATACATATGACCCTCACAAACATAAGGCTGATTACAGAAGGCACACATAAAATACTATAGATTGTATGATTCTATTACTATAAACTACAAAAACAAATCTGTTAGAAGTTGGTGGTTCCTATGCGTGGCTGGGGATACAGGCAATAACTGACAGGTGGCACATGAGAGGCTTCTGGAGTGATGATAATGTTCTGTTTTTTTGGTCCAGATGCTAACTGAATGAGTGCATTTGAAATTTACTGGGCTAAATACTGAGGCTAGGAATGCTTTTGTATGTACACTACACTGTATTAAATAGACAATGAAAAAATACAGTAGTTGACATCATGTAGCTGAAGACAACAGTGTCTAGAGAAAACTCTAAGGCCTGCTCTCTGGTAAGAAAGGGAGATTAGCAAATATTAAAAAGGAATGTTGGCACCAAACTGAGATTTCTTTTAACTAATTCAGAAGGACTGAAACAGAAATTAAAGAGGAATACTTAAACTCATCTTTAGTTTATAGTAGTCTAAATGTCACATTTTGGGAAACAAATTCAATAAAAATTATCAGCTTTCTATTAGTATAGATGAGACCATCTAAAGATTAATTATAACTTTATATTTTCCAATCCTGGAAATATATTCACAGCTCCTTGATCAGACTAAACACTCTAACCTCATATTTAAACAGCATACTTCTTAATCTGTTTGGTAGTTCAGGGTAGAGGAATGATAAGAGGGAATGGGCGGAGTTGACCTTGTTTCGTAGAAATATAAATCATCAAGCTGAACAATTCAGTTTTAAAAAATTAGATAAATAAATAACTAAATAAATGGCATATTTACAAAGCACTCTATTCTTCAGGTCAAACATTTATCAAGCATCTGCAATGTGGCTAAAACAATGCAAATTTCATTACCTGATTTAAACAAATATATTTTCTTAATGTTAAGAACAGAATTAATCACAATCCCCAAAAGTTACATGATTTAGATAACACTTAATAGTGAAAAAAGCCCTGGATGTGGAGTTTTAGCTATCATTGTTATGAGTTTCTAATATACAATATATCCATAAAAGTAATTTTAAATTAGTGAGAGAAAAAAACATATGTTTTGGTAAGTATTTATTAGTGCCAGGCATCGTGCTAAGTGTGTGTATATAAAATTTCTCACTTAAACTCCCCAAAACCTCTGAGATAGTACTATTATTATTCCCATTTTACAGATGGAAACACGGGCTCAGAGAGGTTAGGTAGAAGTAATGTAGCTAATAAGATAGAGTTATAATGTGACTATAGTCTGACTTTAAAGTCTATAATCTTTCTTAATTACTTAGTTATACTGCTTCTTTAAAAAAGTATCTGTGTACTCTTATAATAGTATGAGAAATTTCAAAATAAACAATTCGATTAGTTCACGATTCTATTTAATTTGGTGCATATGTTTTAGAAACTCATAAAGCTAAGTAGTATCATTTACTACTGTCCACAGTTTACCATTTATGTAAATAAACAATGACCTACCCTGGACTGATGGCTTCTTCAGGAACACTGACAGAATTTGAAATACGGGAATCCTGATAATCCTGCATTCTTCGAGCATCCATTATAATCAAGCTGATGTTTTCATCCATCATCATTGCATACAGTTCTTTTGCTGTAATGGACCCTTGTAATTGAGAGAGATGTGACAAGAAACGCCAATTTTGTGTGCTATATCACTAAACACAGGACAAGCATAGCTTTTTCTAGAAGAGCGAAATGTACCTGGTGTCATATACTTGTTATCCCATTATACTATCACCTTTTATTTATCTTTTATTTAATATTTATTCCCTTTTAAACTAATATTAAATGTTTTTGACATTTATCAAGCAACTTGAAGTTCAATGCTCTGTTTATAGAAACTTAAATACCAAAACTTGCTGCTGAGATTACAATTAGATCTGGTGTTGGCTCCATTACTGATATAAAATAAAGGAAATTAATATGTGAATTCATGAATATATTCTATTTTAAAAAATTAAGCCTTTTGAAATTTGTCAACCAGAAGAAATATGTATGGCTCCAAAATTCTTAAAAGGTTCTAAATTCTTTTTTAAAAAAAGTCTTTGATGGGGTCTTATGGGAACTATTTTAGATTTTCAAGTATTCCCAGAGTAACAAGTCAAAAGTGTGTTGTGTTCCATGATTACAACCACCTGTCTTTATTGGAACATAGTTACACTCGTTTATTTCCATATTGTCTATTGCTGCTTTCATGATACAATAGCAAGGATCATAGGCCCCCAAGACTAAAATATTTACTATCTAGCTCTTTAATATTCAGCCAAATAAACATTCTCAATGTGGCTATTTTCTTTTTCCAGCTTCTACCACCTGAGTGAAAGGTCAGAAAGTACTACAAGAGAGCTTACATATGTAAAGAATTATTTCTTCAGCAGTGAGCTGTAAGAAGAATGTAGTTACGGTATCTCCTAAGCTAAAATATCCCACTGTTAATAACAATGCTACTTCCCTTTCTAACCATCAAGATTATTTTGACAACAAAACAGTCTAAACAGGTTGAGAACAAATCACTGAGAATTAAAGCAGAGTAAGATAAAGATGAACATATTAATAAAAACAAATCTTAGAATGAATTGATTAGGAAAGTACCTTACTAAATTTGATTGTTGTATTGACAAAATTTAAAATAAAGAATTTATTTTAGTGTTACGTACAATTAATATTTAAGTTAAAACTTTTCTGAGAGGAAAAGTTGCAACTGCCTAAGTCTTGTTCTTTAGGTCACATATTTGTACTAGAGCGTCAACACCACCTGAGGATAACATTAAAATTATTGGTTTACATTTTTGGAGTACAGAAGCTTCTAAATAATTAAGTCTTTAACCTAGAGTCATAAGTAGTAATAGATAATTTATATAAAGTTTACTACATGTTCTACTAGTTTCACATATATTAACTCATTCAATCCTCACAATAACCCTATTAAATAGACACTATTATTACCCCCACTATACAAATGGAGAAATTAGGTTAAGTAACATGCTCAAAATCACATGGAAATTCAGAGGAGGAGCCAATGTTCAAATCCAGGCAGTCTACCTTCTGAGAGTCCATGTTCTTGACCACGATGTAAACTACATCTCAATATTAAATCTCACGATGTAAACTACATCTCAAATATTACAAACTGTGGTTTTGATACTTTCAATTGTATATTACCATAAATATTCTCTATGATATAAATTCATAACATCATACATTTTCAATATATTTGTACAGGTTAGGAAAAATGATAAAGCTTACAATCAGATTAGAAACAATGTTGAAATCTCACTGTGTAAAATCTGCAGCTCATTCTGATTAAAAGATCTGAGTAATAACGCAGAAGAACTCTCCCTTTCTGTACACACTTACCTTTCTCTGTGGTCTCATTCTTTTCATTCTTTTCACCATTTATCTATTTCACAGAAAACAAAAAGTTTCAAATTTAGTAGGAACAAAAATTTTCATAGAAACAAAAAGTTCGACTTTAATACTTCATTAAAACAAAGCCTAGGAAATTAAGAGTACAGAGTTACTGGCATTTTATAAAAATACAGATGAACCGTAATGACATTACTGGCAGTAGTTAACAGCAAAAATAACTAGCAATATATCAGAATCATATGACATTTCCTCAAAATTTTCTTCGGTTAGTGGCCAAATATAATTTAAAAGCACAGACTGTTAAAGAAAATTTTTAATTTAATTTAATGAGAGTACTTCTTACAATGAAATAAAAATGAGGCTACTCCCTGGCAAAAATTAAGAACACTCTACCCAGCAAGGTGAAGGAGAGATAAAGAGCTGCTCAGACAAGCAAAAGCTAAAGGAGTTCAACATCACTAAACTAAACCAGCACTATAAGAAATGTTAAAGAGACTTCTTTAAGTGGCAAAGAAACAGCCAAAAGTAAAAACAATTATAGAAGGAAAAAAACCCCTCACTTATTAAGGCAAATATTTAGTAAAAGTAGTGGATCAACCACATATAAGGTTAAATATAGGTTAAAAGACAAAGTAAAGTAGTAGGATCATGTGTAACTACAACAATAAAGGGATATACATGTGCCCATGCACACACACGTACACACACACACGTACACACACACTCACACACAAAAGATGCAAAATATGACAATAATATATACGTGGGAAGATTAGAAAATAATGTAAAGCTTTCCAGATAGTATATGATTCCAGTTATGTGAGGTACCTAGAGTGGGTACCTCTAATCAAATGAGAGAAAGTAGAACGGTGGCTGCCAGGAGCTTGGGGGAGAGGGGATTTTCGAGTTATCGTTTAGATATAGAGTTTCTGTTTTGCAAGATAAAAAGAATTCTGAAAATGGATAGTGGAGATGGGTGCACAACGATGTAAATTTACTTAATACCACTGTGTACTTAAAAAATGGTTAAGATGTTAAATTTTATGGAAAAATGGCATAGATGATAAAGGCTTTGTTCATCTGCTCTTGTGACCATATGGAAAACACAAAGCAAATAGCAAGCAGAGTTGCCTGGGGACTAGATGAACAAGCCCTACAACTAGGGAGAGAAATAAAAAATCACCCTGCAATGGGAGGCGGTAGGACTGACCAAGGATGCAAGGTTACCATGGCTGAGCCAGACAGAGGCTGCAGCAGCTGCAGATGTTCCTCTTAAAGGGCCTGTGTCTGTGACTGAATTTTTGCAGTGACAGCCTCGCTTGTTCTGAGCACCAGTAGGCTGTTGGGGGAGGGGGCACCAGGGACTTACGGGGGGACTCCATTGTTCCTCTGTTGAGCCGGCCCCACTCCCAGTATGCAGAGGGATGCAGCGCCACCAAAGCTGAGACATCATCAAACTGGATAACAGAGTTCACTCCGCCCAGAGGATTCCCTGAAATTCCTCCTGCCCTAAGTCATGGCCCTACCCAAGCCACATCCAGTTGTGTCCTTGTCAAGTCCTGTGCAACTTGCTGAGCGAGCTCCAAGACCCATATTGGTGGCAGCTGACCTCAGTTTCAGGCATAGTTTCTTGAGGCAACTATAAGCACAGCATCTATGGGTTGCTTGCTCAGTCTTAACAGGTGGCCCTGGATGGGCACAGGCTGGGGCTAAACTTGGCCTGTAGCTGAGCCCCTCTCAAGACTGTGCCACTAGACACTTACTACATAAAGCCACACTAATAAGATCGAGAGACTTATAGGAGCTTTGCTTAAGTACATACAAACGGACACAGAAAGACAGCCAAAATGGGAAGACAGAAGCAGAAACCATATGAGAGAATAAAACAGAGACCCAGGAATAATGGAGTCAAGGAATCTAATAGATGCAGAGTTCAAAACACTGGTTAAATAGATACTCAGTGAATTTAGGGGAAGTGTAGATGAATTCATTGAGAACTTCAACAAAGAGATAAAAAATATAAAAATGGACATGGAAATCATAAAAGGGAACCAGTAGAAATGAAGACTACATTATCTGCGATGAAGATTATACTAGAGAGAATTAACAGAGTGGATGAAGAAGAGGATCGAACCATCAATACAGAGGATGGGAATGCCAAAGACACTCAGAACAGCGAGAAAAAAGAAGCCGAGAATATAATAATAAGTTAAAGAGTTTTGGGGACAAAATTAAATGTAAACATCTGTGTAATAGGGGTACCTGAAGGAGAAGAGGGAGAACAGTGAAAAAGCTGTCTGAAGAAATATTGATGGAAAACTTCCCTAACCTGGTGAAGGAAACAGACAAACAATCCCAGGAAGCTCAGAGAATCCCAAGAAAAGGGAACCCAAAGAGGCCCACACCAAGACATATCATAATAAAATGCCAAAGGTGAAATACAAAGAGAGAATCTTAAAAGCAACAAGAGAAAAAGCAGTTAGCAGTTAGTTACCTACATGGGAGTACTCATAAGACTGGCAGCTGATTTCTCAAAAGAAACTTAGCAGTACGGAAAAGTTTGGCACAAAACATTCAAGTGATGAAAACCCAGGATCTACAACCAGGAATACTTTATCTAGCAAAGCTATCATTTAGAGTTGAAGGACAGATAAAGAGCTTCCCAGACAAAAATAAGCTAAAGGAATTCATCGGCACCAAGTTATTACAGAAATGTTGGAGGGACTGCTTTAAGAAGAAAACACATGTATTAAATTCATGAATAAAAAATGGTAATAACTACCTATCTATCAATAACTACCTCAAATGGAAAAGAATTAAATGCTCCAACCAAAGGATAGGGTGGCTGAATGGATAAGAAAATAAGACCCCTGCATATATGCTGCCTATAAAAGACTCATTTCAGATTAAAAGGCATACACAGACTAAAAGGAAGGGGACAGAAAAAGATATTGCTTTGATGGACCTAGAGGATTTTGCGCTAAATGAAGTCAGTCAAATAGTGAAAGACAAATACCACCTGAATTTCACATACACGCAGAACCTAAAGAACAAAAAAACAATAACAACAAAAATGAAAACAATCTCATAGATACAGAAAATATTTTGAGGGCCACTAGACAGAAGGAGTTGGAGGGGATGGTGAAAAAGGGCGAAGGGATTAAGAAGTACAAATGGATAATTACAAAATAGTCATGGAGAAATAAAGTGTAGCACAAGGAAAATAGTTAATACTGTAATAAATATGTAAGGGGGAAGACGGGTACTAGATTTAGTGGAATGACCACTTGTGCTGTAATCACTAAGCTGTAAAACTAATATATTATTGTATGCCAACTATAATTGAAAAAAAAACTCATTGAATTGTACAATGTAAATATAAGCAACTAATTGTCTAATATATTTAAATAAAGCTGGGGAAAGAAAAGATATTAAATTTTATGTTATGTGTATTTTACCACAATAAATTAAAAAAAAAAAAAAAAAAAAACATAGGGCCCTATCTCCCAGTCTCTGTGGGAGGGTAGAAGCCTAACTTCTGTAAGTGACAAATAGCAAACATAGATGACCTCTCACATTGACCAATCTCCCCCTAACATTTTCCAATACTTCTCCATTAGCTAAGCAGCATTTCAATTATTTTATTTATTTTTATTTTTTATGGTGACATTGGTTAACAAAATCCAGTAAGTTTCAGTTGTACATTTTAACAGTAAGGCATTAATATGCTTACATTGTATGTTCACCTCCCATAGTTCATTTCTTTTGTTACCACGTATTTGTCCCGTTTTACCCCATCTACCTCCTCCTCCCCCAGCTAAGCAGCATTTTAAAATCCTCCTACATTTTGTTTAAGCATCATTGAGTTAAATTTTTCTTCCATGTTACAGTAGTCTTAAAGTCTTTCTTAAAGTTAAAAAAAAGCAGGCTTTTAGAATGTGATTATAAGTGACCATCAACTTTATAAAAATAAGACTATAATAAACATAGTTTGTTATATATGAACCTTATGGTAACCACCAAAATCTTATAATAGGTACAAAAAATAAAGAGAAAGGAACTAAAACAAACCACTAAAGAAAGTAATCAGTGTACTAAAGAAGGAAAAGTGAAAAACAATGAAACAAACAAAACAATTAATAAAATGGCAATAACTACATAGCTCCGATTGAAAGACACAAGGTGGCTAAATGGATAAATAAACAAGACCCAAACATGTAATGCCTACAGAAGACTCACTTTAGAATTGAAAGACTCACACAGACTGAAAGTGAAGGAATGGAAAAAGAGATTTCGGGCTAACGAAAGCGAAAAGAAACCTGGGGTAGCAACACTTACATCATACAAAATAGACTTTGAAACAAGACCATAACTAGAGACAAAGAAGGGCATTACAGAATAATAAAGGGACCAATCCAACAAGAGAACATAACACTTGTAAACATTTTGCACTCAATATAGGATCATCTAATAACAAAGCAGGGGTCCTCAATGCCCAGGCCACAAATAGATACTGGTACTGGAGCTTTATCTCTATTTGCGGCCGCTCTTCAGCACTAGCATCACAGCATTAGCTCCACCTCAGATCATCAGGCATTAAATTCTCATAGGAGCACCAGTTCCTGGTGCCAAAAAAGTTGGGGACCCCTGCCTTAAATGACTCATTAAACCAGATAGACTTGATATTTCAGAATATTCCACCCCAAAAGAGTATAGTACATATTCTTTTCAAGTGCGCATGGAACATTTTCCAGGATAGACCACATGTTAGGCCACAAAACGAGTCTCAATAAAATTAAGAAGACAGAAATCATATCAAGCATCTTCTCTGATCACAACAGTATGAAACCAGAAATCAATTACAAAAAGAAACTAGAGAACACAAAAAACACATGGACATTAAACAACAAGCTAGTAAACAATCATGGTTAACAAAGAAAATGAGGAAATAAAATTACTTAGACAACACAATGATCCAAAATATATGGGACACAGCCAAACCAATTCTAAGAGGAAAATTTATAGTGATACAGGCCTAACTCAAGAAACGAAATATATTTCAAATAAGCAGTCTAATCTTACCCCTAAAGGAACTAGAAAAAGAACAAAGCTCAAATGAGTAGAAGGAAATAATAAATATCAAAATGAAAATAAACAAAATAGAGATTGAAGAAAAATAAAACAACCAATAAAACTAAGAGCTGGTTCTTTGAAAAGATAAAGAAAATTGACAAAACTTTAGCCCGACTCATCAACAAAAAGAGAGAGGCCCAAAAAAATAAAATCAGAAATGAAAAAGGAGAGGCAACAATTGACAGCAAAGAAATACAAAGGATCAAAGAATACTATGAGCAATTATAAGCCAACAAACTGGACAACCTAGAAGAAATAGATGAATTTCTAGAAACACGATCTTCCAAACCTGACTCAAAAGACACAGAAAATCTGAACAGATTACCAGCAATGAAATCGAAGCAGTAGTCAAAAACGTCCCCCAAAACAAAAACACAGGATCATCTGTCTTCATAGGTAAATTTCACCAAATATTTAAAGAATTACTATCTTTCTCAATCTATTCCCAAAAATCAAAAGGAGGTAACACTTCCATACACATCCACTGAGCCAGCATTACCCTGATACCAAAGCAAGATAAACACACACACACAAAAATTGGGGCCAATACCCCTGATGAACACAGATGCAAAAATTCTCAACAAAATACTAGCAACCCAAATCCACAATACATTAAAAAGATTCCCATGATCAAGTAGGATTTATATCCGGGATGCAAGGACGGTACAATATCTGCAAAACAATTGTGATACATCACATCAACAAATCCAAATATAAAAATCATATCGTCTCAATAGATGCAGAAAAAGTATTTGACAAAATTCAATATCCATTTATGATAAAAACTCTCAACAAAGTAGGAACAGAAGCAACTTACCTCAAATTGATAAAGGCTACATATGACAAGGCCACAGCTAACATCATAGAATTAACAAATAAATTCAGTAAAATAGGATACAAAATTAATATACAGAAATCTGTTGCATTCCTATGCACTAATAACAAACATTCAGAAGAAGAAACTAAGGAAACAATCCCATTTACATTAAAAAGAATAAAATATCTAGAAATTTAACTAAGAAGATGAAAGACCTGTACTCTAAAAACTAGCAGACACTGAAGAATGAAACTGAGGAGTACACAAATAAGTGTAAAGATATACCATGCTCATGGGTTGGAAAGATTAATAGTGTTAAAACGACCACCACCCAAATCTACAGATTTAATGCAACCCCTAGCAAAATGCCAATGGCATATTTTATAGGAATAGAACAAATCCTAAAATGTATATGGACTCAGACCACAAAAGCAATTTTGAGAAATAAGAACAAAGTTGGAGGTATCAGGCGCCTGAATTTCAAATTATACTACAAAGCTGTAATAATCAAAACAATGTGGGACAGGCACAAACACAGACATAGATCAATGGAACAGAGTGGAGAGCCCAGAAATAAACTGGTTATATGGTCAATTAAGCTATGACAAATGAGGGAGGAATATACAATGGAGAAATGACAGCCTCTTCAACAAGTGGTGGTGGGAAAACTGAAGATATATGCAAAAAAAATTAAACTGGACCACTCTCTTACACCATATACAAAAATAAACTCGAAATGGATTAAAGATGTAAATATAAGTCCTAAAAGTCCTAGAAGAAAACATAGGTAGTAAACTAACTATTTAACGTCAGTTACTAGAATTAGTGTGATCACATTGTAAGGCATATAAGTGTTGAACCACTATATCGTACACCTAACTCTAATATTGTATGCCAACTATATTTAACTTTTTAAAAAATGTCTCTTCTTTGAGATGCATACAGAAAAATTTAGGAGCAAAATGATATGTTACCTGGAATCTGCTTCTAAATAATCTAGCCAAAGAAAAGGGGAAAGGTGCAGATAAAAAATATGGCAAATGTTAGTTGACTACTGAAGCTGGATAACAGGGTATAATTGTATTTTCTTTTCAATATAAAAAGGCTAAATAAAAGTAAAACAAAAAAGTAGTTGGCCTTGCTGTTGGAAAGTCAACAAATGAAGAAATTTAAAAAGTCCCTTTTATTTGGTTCTTTGAAGTCTTATTATTTTTTTATGTCAGCCATTTGACTTATAAATGAACATAAGGAAGTATTATTTCTTACATGAATCCCTAAAATCAAAAAATCAGATTTCTTCACTTACTTTTACATAATGCCTAGTTCAGTATCACAAACAATTTAACAACTACTTTTTTAATGAAAGCAATGAGGGTCCTCATACAAATGGTTAGCTAAAACCTACAAAATGCTTAAAAGAAATTAAAGCAGAAATCTTTCCATGAATTTCAACAGTACAGAGAAATTACATTTTTGGAAGAATAGTTTCTGAGGAGGTAGGCGAAGGCAGGGCAATACAGTGACAGCTGGAAGGTAGAGATTCAGGCGCCAAAGGTGTTTGACAAACAAATGATATTGAAAAGACTACAAACAAATGTTGAACAAAATGGAACAAGAGGAAGAGAAAACTGGGGCAGAGAAAGAGAAAAAAGCAAAGGAGAGAATGAGACCCCAAAAATAGATAAAAGGTTTGGCACCAAATAAGTAGCATATCAAGTCTTTCTTTTAATGTAAATTATCTTTAATTAGAAAAAAGAGATCTTAAAGATCATTTATTTAAGATCTTCATTTGGCAAATGAGGAAATGAAAACTCAGATATAATGAATTACAGCTCAAACGCTCTTTCCATGGCTCTTATCAAAGTTATAGTGACTGCTAAAACTAATGTACAGAACATATTTCTGTAGATGCTCTAAGAGAAAGCTGGTACCAAATGAAGCTAAAATATTCAATTCAATTTCTAATAAAACACATTAAATTTTATTTTTGTTGCCTAAAAGAATGTTATAGTGATAACTCTTCTTATGCAAATCATCTGAGAAGAACGAATCTTTTTATCTCACAGAATAAATCTGAAATACCTTTCGGGTTTTGTCTTTGGAATCTAATACATTTTCCAAAGAACTTTTAGCTGATGTGCCACCATCCTCTCTTCCTGCTTCTTGTTTTTTCTGTTTCTGCAGTTTCTCTTCCTCCTGTCTGTCCTTTTCTTCAAGTTTTTTCCGAACTTCAGCTTCTTCATATCTAGTTGAAAAAAGAAGTCAAGATGTCTTTTATTCCCATAATCATGGAAAGTAAAGGAGTTCCAATTACATAACACTAGTACCCTGCTTGGATACACATTTTCTCCCTGCAATTGAAATTTGACACTGCTGTTGTTCATTATAAGCTACAACTCGTAAATCTGCCCTCTGTAGATTTATTTCAAATTGCCCCAAAATCTTGAAAAGAAACTATGTTCTCAAGTTGAAGTTGTTTAATGCTCTTGCTGCTCTTTCCCTCCTACAATTTCAACCTTTTAATAATTCAAATCTGTTATAATTTCCTTTTAAAAGGATTTACAATCCTAAAATTCTAAAATTAACTATAAAGCTTCATTCACTTATAAAGTGGTTCAAAATATTAAAAAGGACAAACAAATCAGAGAAAGACCTAAAGCTCAAAAGATAGAGGAGATAAAGAACATGAAGACAGTAACAGTATGTTTATGGAAAAACTAAGCAAATCCAGGAGAAAACAGCTAACAACGGGTAACCCAAAGATAAGAAGAAATTCTATTCTACTTAATTAACTGGCTTAAGAAAGAGAATAGCGATTCTAAATGGTATCATTCACCTTAACATACTCCAGACCCAAGATTAGTAACTTATGGAAAAGATGAAGGGAATACTTTAGTTAAAAAATATAATTTCTAAGTAAAGACTATGATGTTTACAACTATCATAGTTAATTGATCCAAGTATGAAAAACAATTAAGAAAAAATACTGAACTAAAAATAGTTCTCTTTTTATTTTGTTATTTAAGGAATGACTAAAAATTGAAACATACTATTTTTAATTTCTAATTATTTTATAAGCCTGGTAAACCAGTCATGGCAAATACTAGAATTAGATTTTTTTAAAAAACATTTCAATCTGCAACCATACAGTAACTAACAGTAAATATTTCATTCCCATAAGAACAGTGTCCAGTAACAAATTACAACATGAGGCATATGAATAACTGTATTTTTCGGAATAATCCTGTCAGAAAAAATTGGGCCTGAGCTCTAACATAATACACCAATGTTTACTGTAATCTATCATTCTAAACATTTTTATAACTTCAGTAAAAAAAATTAATGGTAATACATGAACATAAGTAATATGGCAAAAGATTTTAATTTTTGTGTCCTATTTAACATAGGACTTATTTCTAGGACTTGGGATTTATACACGATCAATATAAACAAATTCTAAATATTATTTTTATTTTCTAAATTTTAATCTTGTAAAGATTTGATAATAATAATGTCTGTACCTGAGTTTAAGGCTTTCAGAGAGTCTTTCGGCTTCTTCAACGGCTTTTTTGATGTTTGTAAGTCCAAGTATTGAATGAAAGTAGTCCTAAAATTATATGAAACCCGTCCTATACTGTTAGTACTGGCCATTGTACACAGTTTTAATGCTAAAAAAAAAACATTAAAATCATGGCACTTATGTAAAGGGAAGTTTAGATGAAAACATTATTATGATTGAAGTACTTTTTAAAAATTTTTAACCTACATGATTGCACACTTATTCTCCAAGTGTTTCAAAAGTATCTCATCATACCATTAGCATGGTTTAAAATATTCTAGTAGGTGACAATTTTACTTACCTGTAAGGTACCTTTTAAGAAGTATAAATACTATTCTTATTATTGATAAATAGGTGCCAAAAAGCAAAACTTTCGAGAGCATAAGTGTAAATAGATACCAAGCTTTTTGTTCCCTCTAGTCTTAGAGCAATAAAGCAAATTGTGTATCAATCTACAGCATGGGATTCGTTTTCTTTTGTTTTACAGGGAGATATGTTTGCTTCTACCTGTATTTTATAACAACTGCCCATTTTCCAACTGGTGTCAAAACACTTTAGACGTAAAAACAAGTTTTACATTTGAGAAAATCTTGAATAACTAAAAATCAAATGATAGAAAATAAACCATCAAAAATATCATCTTCTTTTAAAAAATACAAAATGTTTGGCATATAATTTACTAATAAACATAATGAAGTTTTGTTTTTTTTAAGTCACTTCTCTAAGAAGTCACTCATTGATCCTGTATTTTCAAATCAAAGCTGGTTTGACATGACCGTAGAGCAGTAAAATTCAGCTAATTATTGGATCTAATTTGCCACAACTTGTCAGGATGACTTTGCAAACAGACCTTATTAGCACAGTTGATCACAAAAGATACGGTAATCAAAATTTTAAAAAAGAAAGGCCAGAAGGTCAAAAATATCCATCTCTGGCTCATGGAAAGGCAGTCTCCAAGAGCTTTGGGTGGAATAAATCTGTTGGTAACAGCTATCATATGTCTATCTATCTAGCCTAAAAGTAGATCATGTTTCGGTTGTTTATTCTTCTAGATTAAAGACTAAATAAGTAAAAAGGTCCTCTCACTATGAATTTCAATAAAAATAACAATTTGTTCAATATCGTGTCAATTGAAAATTACAGTGGAAACTGTAATTACTTCAGTTACCACAACGTCCTGACACTTGATAAACTTTTTTAATAGAACAATCTGTAATCATTACTGTAAGATTTCTCTGATTAAAAACAAAATACAAAGTAAACCCAAAAAATATGACTTGTTTTATTAATTTTTGACATACACTATTAAATAGCCAGGTTGTACGCTCAGCTTAATCCTGTTTAAATCCTAGAAAAATTGTGTGTTTGGCTATGCCTGTTATAAACTCTCAGATGACACTCTCCTAATATTAGTGAGGTTTCCTATCAGTAGTTATCTCTCACTGTGCTCTTATGGAAGCATGGTTAAATTAAGTATAAATATTTTCAAATTTTCAATAGTATTGACAATTGGCAGATCTGAAAAACATCCAATTCTTACACTACTAAAAACTTTTGTTTCTGAGGTTTAGCAAGTAGAACTTTCCTATTCTTGAATGTACAAATTCAAGCAACTCTCATAATTTCCCAAACAAAAAGGTTTATCAATAATATTTACGGTTAATTATTAAGAATGCCATGGAGATTTAAAAACATCATTCTAATTTTATCTGGATTTTGCTATACGAATATTTTCAATATATTTGTCTTCTTTCTTTTTCAGATAACCTTGAAAAAACTGTTCATAAACTAATTTTTTCAATGCATAAGCAATAAATGTACTGTGTTCTCTACTCATGAGCTTGCTAAATTAACTAATTTTGTCTAAATCTTAAATATTCCATAGTGTAAAATAAGACTGAAAGATAAAATTTCTGAAGAAAAAACTTGACATTACTTTCTGTCCTACCTGATATAAAAGGTAAACATGAAAAAATATTTAGTTAGTAAATTTAACACTTCACATACTTGAAGTACACTGGAGAGGTTGGCTAAATAAAACAAAAACAGTTCTAAGACAGAACCAGATGTGATACCCTGGACAGAGCAAATGAGAACAGTCATTTTACTGAAAACCAGGAATTGAACAACCGTAGCATATGAAGTAACAGGGCGCTTCCTAACGTGAGCAACTCTTGAGACTTTCAAGTAGATACTTCCTTTGGGAATACATACTCTGTGGAAGGAAAAATCTCTTTATCATTTAAAGTTTACTGTTAATCTTCTCAAATTAAAAAAAAAAGGGGGGGGGGGCGCTACAAAAACACCCCCAATCTCATCAAAGAAAAAAACTACTAACTTAGAAAAATAAAGCAAAAAAAAAAGTACATAAAAAAACTGGCCCCACAATAGAAAAAAAAGCAAACGCTAAAACTACCAAATTTACTCAAATTTGCAGATTTTTCAAAAATATTTACTTTAGTGAACACTTCTACTTTTTAAAAAGCAATTCTACTTTAACAGATACTGTGAAAATCATCAAAGAGCATGCAGACACTTATTTGAATTGGGGTAAGCCTCTGCCTCTATCTGCAGGTAAGTATGCCTAAAATGTTCCAAAGACAGGACCAATCCAGCTAGACATTTGTGGAAAAGAGGATGAACCTCCAAATGCAAGGGGCTGCCTTTCCAAAGCAAGATCTAAAACCCCATAACTATTATTAGCATAACCTTGCTGGTGAGAAGAAACAGTAGCAATGATTTATCACCATTAAATAAAACTTAACTAATATCTGTTAACAAATGAAAGAAATTACATTAGTCCCATTACTGTGGAGAAAAATAAGGTTATTTCAAAGAATAAGAGAACTTTTTAAACTTCTATAAGTCAATTTAAATGAGGCAAGGCAATTCTATCACCAATGAACAAAATAAAAATCTCAATATTAATTTAAGAATGGCTTCTCTACCAGGTAAGAAATGTATAGGCAGTATTTTGCTACTATTTATTGTCTGGTAGAAAGATTGTTCCTATGTAAAGGAGGAACCATCAACACAAAATTCTTCCTGTTTCTCTTACCAAGTTTGTTAAGTTCTTCTTTTGCCTGTTCCTGGTGCAAATGAAATGCAACAGTTTTTTCTAACAACATTTATCCTAGGCATCAGTTCTCGTTTTCTACTTACACCTCCCCGTCCGTCCTTACCCATGGCTTTAGCAAAGAAAGGGATGTGCTCAAAGGCTTAAAAGCAAAAATAAATAAATAATTATACAAAAATGGAAGGAATCAGCATTAATTTTGCAAACTGAGATCTTTAATCTCAGACCTTTAATAGCTACAATGTCAGTGACATGTAAAAAGCTGACACATAAAAATAAGTGACTAAACTTTGAATCTTGAGAGAGTACAATCAGTCATATTTTTCTTACTTAATATATCTTAATGTATGAGTAAACTGAATCCTTCTACTTGACCTGGCAATGATTTATTATAATAGAAAACTGATTATGAGTCTGTATGTTGCTATAAACTTGTACTAGTCCAATGCAAATTAAGAATGTGAATATAATGTGTGTATCCACATATGCACAAATATATATTTGCAAATAATGAAACTAAATCTTCAATTTCGGTTTGCTTTTTCTATCTACGTAAGAGTTTAAACTTGCTATTACATACTGTAATCTAAATTTCAGTATTAGTTAAAACTTTTAGAGGAAATCGGTAACTCCATTGTGCAAAGATAACTTAGTGAATAAAAATGTAGAAATAAAAGGTACCTGGTCTTGCTTGAAATCGGGCCTTATTTTGATAAGGTTATAAACATTCACAAATTTCATATATAGTACATAGGCCTTTTCCTCATCACGATCTAATCTGCTTTCTTCTGCTGTCTTGAAGATCTTCAGAGCACTCTGTACATAACTTAAAATTAGAGAAAACACAATTAAAACACTTGGCATCAGAAAGAAAAAGTCGTGTATAAAGTCCACAGAGAATATTGATAAATTTCATAATTTAAATTGCAATATTTCAGAATCGATACAAAGTTAGATGTAAGTTTGGATGCAACCTGAGAATTTCCCTTATACAACAAGTAAACATTTGTTTCATAATAGCTGTTTGTATACCACAAATTGTTCAAAATGCAGTCCAGTTTTAAAAGATTTGCTTTAACAGATAATCCTGAGGCTAACTGTTCTTGGGCAGCTGCATAATAGTCATACTCTATAATTAAAGAACATACCACTTGTATTGAAATAGGAGAGCTAAAATCTTTCTTATTTTAATGTTAAACAAATAGTTTCAATTCTCCTCACTCCTTTCTAACCATTATGTAAAATTCTCCCCACCTAAAAATCCAAGACACTATGGAGAGGAAAGGGAATGTGAGTTCCATCTTTTGACTTAGTTCAAGTTTTCTACAAAGTGTCCTAACTGTACTTATTCACTGATCCTAAAAAAAAAAATAGAGACTTAAAGTCCAAAAATATGTCATCTTAAAATTTCAGTTCAGTAAAATAATTTGAAGATTCTGTGGTATTCAAAGGACAGGTTCTTGGTTTGACAGTCTTTAGAAAGCACATTATATAATAAAATAGGAATTTCTACAGAGGAAATCATTCACTTAGCACTAAAGTTTTGGAAACCAAGTTATAATGCCAATGCTTACAAACAATACGTTTATCAGGAACTTATTTATACAAAGCAGTGCATCTTGTTTTCTATATTTTTCAAACTGTGCTCCAAGATTCAGACATGGATTAATGATGAAGTTGGTCAGGCCAAGGAAACAGAAGACCATACAACAAACAGGGCCAAGGTGGTATTTAGAGCCAAAGATGGTACTATACAAAACTCTTTTGAGTCAGTGTGTATGACCTGCTTCACATGGTATCATAGTCCTGGAATAAAGGTAAATCAAACCAAAGCTAGTGAGGAGATTCTTTAGAAAAGTTTAAGAGTATGTGCAACAGTCTTTGGGTTTTCCTCAAATTTCTTTCACTCTGATTCGTGAACATCTCTTGTGCCTATATGTAGCAGATCAAGCTGAGATGACTACAATGCCTCTGTGAGTCAGTGAACCAGCCAAACATTCTAAAAAGTTTTTAGCAGTCTCTAGAACCATGCTATGACACAGCAAGAACATGAGTTTACGGTGGCATATTTAAAAAGTCCTTCAGACATACCGCTTCCTATGGGATCAGGTAGTCATAGAGCAAAACCAGACATTGCAAGAACGGACTGATCTGTTTTAGGGTTAGATGAAGTTCTCTGAAAAAGCTTCAAGGTGGCTTTCTTTCTCATTGTTCCCTATTTGAAAATCATTCAAGAGGAGTTAAAAGGAGCTGTTCTCTCCATCGCCCCATCAACATTTCCAAGTTAACTTAAGAAGTGGGCCAAACTCTTACTCTTCCTATCTCCCCAAAGATCTCTTTTGACAAAGTCCCTTTTGTTGTTAGTAATGTTAGTAATATCACTTTATTCTTGGATTTTTTTTCCTGACATTCTTTAAAGTTCCTACTACTCTCTTGTCTTCATCTTTAATGTTATTTTTTCTTCCCATCTTCTATTTCCTTCAAAAAAAACTCATAATGATATCCCTTATAATCATAAGTTTCTTAGCTGCCTCATCACAGGTTCATTTGGAACCATACATATCATTTTTTAAAGAGCTTCCCATTTATCTCCAGCCATGGAAAGCTATTTTCCCCAATTTCTAAAATCTGCTTGCCCCAAGTCTGGGGCATATGGCTAGCTAGTCCTACCTTTCTTTCTGAAACTCTTATTTCCACCTCTATGATACATAAAAATAAATCATTAGGTTAAAAGTTCATGTCAAATTGGCACAAATTAATATTTTGGTGAATACTGGATTAAAAAAAATACATCTCCTTCTTTTAATCGAAGAAAAACTATTCCAGGACCATCTCTTATATGTGAAATACACAAGGATAAAAATAATCTTTAATAAAGTAATGTTATACTGTTTTATAAAAAGATATTAATTGTGGCTGAATGAGTTTTGTAGAACCCTTGCAGTCTTTACCTCTTAAACTTATGATCTGGTATATTGTCCAGAAAATAGATAATATGCATATTAATAGAATATATATGTATTCTGGTAAGATAAAGTTAAAACTTCTCTATAGAGGTCTTACTTTGTGAGATGATTCCATTGTTCAAATAACCTTTAAACTGACTACTCAACTAACTCATTTAATAATATAGAAATGAACTAAAAATTAACGTATGACTCAGTCAAGCTAGCAATAGATACATACTTCTTAGTGCTTATTTTCGCTGGTTTAACGTCTATCTTCTTATTGAGGTCTTTTAGTGAAGAACTGAGGTAGAGTTCTTTAGGAACTGAAGCCACGGCAGGCATGACGATGAATAATCTTTATTTTTCCACTTTTACAATGGATGATGTACTTCATTAAAAGTAATTATTTTCTAAAACAAAATGAACACAAATAATTCTGCTAGTTTTCCTCATTAACAGTAAAACAAGCAAGCATTAAAAAAAACAACTTCTAAAATATGTTCTTTGCTAACAGATTTAATTTTAAATTATCTTGAACATTTATTTTGGGAGTACGAGATATTAATAGACTATTTTTTTTTCAAATTTTCATTAACTAATGAATTACCATTTGTATCATTTTGCCTTAAGTATGAGGAATCTCCCCTGTCAGAGGAATTAACAGACTAAGAGCTTTTATATTTTTTCTATTAAATTTGCATTAATGCATGGATCACAAATTAGAAATATTTCTTTCTCATTGATGATATCAGTTTATAAAAAGAAGCAAGTGGGCAGGGGGGCAGGTAAGCAG
Source organism: Rousettus aegyptiacus (assembly GCF_014176215.1). Classification (NCBI taxonomy): domain Eukaryota; kingdom Metazoa; phylum Chordata; class Mammalia; order Chiroptera; family Pteropodidae; genus Rousettus; species Rousettus aegyptiacus. Next base: position 121,711,827 of record NW_023416306.1, on the reverse strand, counting down.
TGCCACTTTATATTAAGCTGGGGATATAAACATGTTTCTGGCAGATAATACCCAAATACTTTGGTTTACTCTTTAAAGGTCTTTGATATTTCATGACATTCTTTGCTTCCTTATTTAATTTAGTAAATTCTAACCAGGAAGATGGAGAAGATAGTAAAACAAAATGAAGACAAAAGGAAGAAAGGCTAGATATTAAGTTGCGTGTGTGTGTACACATGCATGGATGCATGTAGCTGGGGCAGATCAGGGGAGCACACCGAATTGGAAGTCCTGGCAAGATCATAAGGGTCACCAAATGAAAACTTCAGGAATCTAATTAAGTTTATACAAGGTCGTTAGCTGTGAAGAACTAATTACAATTTGCAATGATACTGATACTGTAATTCATTTAAGAGATTATGACTTTTTTCTATCACTTGTTTTCAGTCTTAATGCTTTTCATTCTAGCAGTTTATTATTATTAGATGAATGAACATCATTGAACATTTAATTCTAAAAAGTTGGGTAAGGTACAACTTTACGGGGAAAGACTTCTGTTCACCTATGTGAAACTCCAAAAGCACCCTACTCTGCTTTGATTCTATCACATTTTATATTAAATATTAATACTTTCTGATTTCTTGAGCTCATCCTTGTAGCCCTGTACCCTTAATCCACTGTCTTAGTCACTAAATCTATCCGTCCTTTTTTCTCTGAAAGTCAATTTTATAATTTTCAGTCTTTTCCATTTATACTTGGTCCATGTATCTAAAAACACACATTTAACTTTACCGAGAAGCTTTAGATCCATACATTTAAAAACAATGATCTCATATATAAACAATTTCTATGTTTTCCCCCTATTCTGTGTTCTGTGTCTGAAGCTGTCGTGACATGAGAGAAAGCCTATGGACCACACCATCACTTCCAAATAGATAATTAATGTTCAATATGTCCTTCTAGTTAGGTTATCTAATTCATCACCAATTCATCGCCAAAACAGCTAAAAGCATCTATTAAAGAGAGAGCATGCATGGACCCCTTGAATTTCTTTATACTTATAGAGACAACAGCATCATTTGAGTGTCTTATGTTGTAAAACACACTATGTTAAGTGTTAAAGATACAAAGGGTATATAATATAGTTCCTGACTTCCCAGGATAAACAGTTCAGCTAGAGAACATATTCTAACCTCCTATACCAACCATCTCCCAACATTGAGCAAAAAACCAGAAATACATATAACATGATGCCATTTGTATAAAATTTAAAAACGAATATGCTGAACAATACATTGTTTAAGAATACAAATGAGGTAAGTCTATAAAGAAAAACAAAGAATAATAAATATAAAATTCTATTTCTAGGGAGATAGACAATGTAATCAGGGAGGCATAGGCTAGGAGCATCAGCATTATCAGGAAGAACAGGTGATCGCAGGTGATCATTTTATTATCATGCTTTACAGTATATAAAAGAATGAATATTTGCAATGTACTTAACATATATTTCATAAAAAAATTTTTGAAGAAAGCGATTATAATAATGTGAGTATGAATTAAAATATGCAAATTATATATAAATATGAAAAGAATACTAAGACGTAAAAGTTAGGAAGTTATGGGTGAAACAAGCAAACACAAAATATATTTTTAAATATTGATTTAAAAAATAAATTTAGAGTAATAGAAGAGCCTGATATACATATAACCTTGTAAAGTACAGCTGCCATACAGTGGTATGAGTGGAAACCAAGAGAATGAGCATTTAAAAAATAAAGAAATACTATGGGCATGCCACCCTGAACATGCCCGATCTCATCTGATCTCGAAAGCTAAGCAGGGTCGAGCCTGGTTAGTACTTGGATGGGAGACCACCTAGGAATACCAGATGCTGTAGGTGATAAAAAAAAAAGGGGGGGGGGATAAAGAATAAAGAAAAAGAAGTAGATTGTAGATAACTTTAAAAGAAACTGGCAAAGAAAGAAGGAAAAAGACAGACAGACAGACGGGATAGAGTGGAATGGTGTTCCAGAAATATAATTTCTACCGAAACATAAGAAGCAGAGGTTGAGGAATAATACTTTGATTAAGAGAAAGTAAGTTCGAGAAAGTAACTTTTCAGGAAGGCACTTAAAGAAATCTAAGGCCTTAGTGATACTACAACAGACATCACTGTGGCAGAGGGCAGGGGACACTGGAGCTTGGACTATTTAATGAGAGCCAGAAAACAGTAAGATAACAAGAGTTATCCCTGACTTTTCTGTTCCCAGCTAGCTCAGTTAGGATCTTAAGCTTTCACTCAACCAAGAAAATCAACATTTCCTCTCCTAACATAGGCCAGCTCTTGAAATATAATTCCCAAAAGCCCAATCATTTTTTTTTTTTTATTGGTGACACTACTAACTTTACTAAGGACTAAAGGCAAAGGTATGCAGAGTAACCAAGTATCAGTCTGACAGTAATGTTTTCCAATTCTATCATCTATCTGGGTCATCAGTACTATTGATCTAACCACAGAATGTATGTTCAAAAAGTCAGAGTCTATTTGTTGAGTCATTACAATTAGGTTTCTTGGTTTGAACCTTTTAAAATGAAGTCTAGAATATGCTCTCAGTTGAATTTCTCACGATAAGTATCTTTAAAACTTGGCTCTTTAAAAGACAAAGAATATAAAAACTATGTAAGCTACCTAGGTAACTTAAAATAGCAAATTATTTAGCTATTTCAAAGTTCAGTTCAATTCAAACATTCACAGACATTCTGCTGTATGGAAGGCACTGCACTTTTAGGAACTTGAAGATTAGATGTGATCCACTTCCTCACAAAGTTTATCTAATATGAAAGAGAAAGTTGTAAGCAGTGGTAGTACAACATAGTCTTCCTACTTACTCTTTGTAACTCTTAATATCAAATTAAAAGAGTTACAAATATATAATACACAATAAAGAAAATTAAGCAAGAAGATTAAGTATGACTAGAGGGATCTTGGGAGGCATCATGGGAAGATATAGCATTTATGTGAGTTTTGGTGGGAGAAGGCTTTTGAGAGAGATGAGTAACAGTATAAGGAAAAAGTCAAGAAAGTAAAAAAACATCTCTAGGAACTAGCCAGTACAGAGAATGAACAAGGATCTACTAGACACTACAGTCTGAAAAAATACTCTAGGAACAGATAATGATTAAAGGCCTTGAATGTCACCATAAAGCATTTATTATTTTATTTTCTAAAAGCAAAAGACCAGGGAAGGGGGTATGGATCACTTGATAGGTTATATAAATAAATGTCTGACCACTATACTGTATACCTGAAACTAAGATAATACTGAATGTCAACTGTAATTGAAAGATAAGAAAATTGAAAAAAGAAGTTACAGAGCACCATAGCAGGGTTGTAAGAAGGGATTTATATGATCCAAATGCACAACATAATTATAACTTTAAAAGACTGGAGATAAGAAAGACACTAGTTACCTATCATAATGATCCTAAGGGAAGACAATGAAAGTCAGAACTAGGGAAAACAGATGGAATGGAGGAGGCAGATACAAGGAATACTGCAAAGGTAGAATGACAGGACTTGGCAAATGATTAAACACATGGAGAGAAAGTGTGGGGATAAGATTATGATGACATCCAAGTTTTTAGGCTTCTAGGAGAAAGATTATGCTTTTTTTAAAGTTACCTTTTCTGTACTTATTTGATTTTTGAGAACAGCTGAAATAAGTAAAAATTTTCTCTGATAATGTCATCAAAGAATCGCAGTTTTTTCCACTTTCATTTGCAAAATTATGTAATTTATTCTGTCAAATAAGATGCCTGGTGTTAAAAATACTCAGAGAATTGCCTTAATTGCTATTTCAGTTTCTACAATCACACACATTTCTGCAGAAGTCAAAGCATGAGGTAAAGGGTGATTTTTTCCCTAATCAAAAACAAAGAAGGGTATATATCCATCTTAAATCTATGTAAGATTTAATGTGTTAAATTTTTGTTAAGTCTGCTTCATTATACTATTAAAGAAATTTCAAAATAGATTGACAGAAAGTAAATTAGGGCCAGAATGACTGACTGAATTCACAATTTCCTTATTTGGACTGCAACTGTAAAAACAAGGAAAAGAGCAGCAGCAGTTTGTTTCTGTTACAACAAACTAAAACAAATTAAATGTAACAGATAACCCATTAAAATTACATTATGCTTCAAAAAGGGCTGTAAGTAAAAAAAAAAAAAAAAAAAAAAACTAAGTATATGTATGAAAAACTAAAGTTCTTTTAAAACAAAAATAAATTTTCTTAAGATGTGTAAACCTGATAAAGATTAAGAACTCCAGCTTTAGTCAAACAGCAATGCTCCAAAAGTGAAATATGTACAGCTGGAAATGAGTTAACAAATGGGGAGAAAATAGGAGACATATAGTCTTACTACTACAGGTTACAACTGAAAAAGTATAAAAGTCCTGCAAAGCAATGCTACTCCAAGTATGGTCCACAGACCAGTGCTGTTTGGGTAACTGTTACCAGTCTGTGATAAAACACAACACTTATGACAGAAAGTAAGTCAATTAACCATATCAAACTTTTTATAGCAGTAAGACTTTCTCTATGAAGAAAGTAGTATAGATTATATTTTAGTACAAACTTCAAGCCTGTAACAGAGACTGACTACTTTAAGTAACACTCCTCTAGGGGATAAAGAGAGTTCCATAGGGCTTCTGATCACAAACATCTTAGTCTAGTTACCAAGGCGAAACCAATATTCATTACATAACAAGCCAACAATTAACTGTTACCCTATATATTAATATGTGATTCCAGTACCTGGGAAATCAGGAAATCAAAAGGAGGGAAAAATTTGGTGTAGCTTGGGGGAGAGGGGGAAGGGAGGGGGCTTCTTCCAGCCCAGAGTGCACTCCTCTCTCTTTTATGCTGGTCCCTCTTCCTTCAAGGACCAACTTAAGTTCTACCTCTTCCATTCTTGATGGTCCCAGTTCTTGGAGTTCATTTTGTGGTCTAAATGCTACAGTATTTATCACATTGTTCCTTTAAAATTGGACCAAATACTGTATTAAACTAGGCTTTAAGATCCTCATGCTTCATAAGCATGCAGTGCTCATGATGATGTGATAAGATAGACATAAATTAGCCCTAAGAAAAGGTTATAGCTATGAATACAGTGCAGGGGGAAAAAAAAAGCATTTTAGTAGAAGAAACCAATACAAGCAAAGACACAAAATAAGGAATTAGTATGAGAAGGCAATTAGAAAGGTAAGAAATTACTGGGACATAATCGATTCAATCAAGGGATTACACTGGTATACCTTTACATGCCATTACTCTGACATGGTAGAGCCCTAGCATCTACCTCAGTAATCCTTACAGTCAGCACTTAACTGCTGGCTAACAATAAATGATATTAGGTAAGGAGATGGAGTCACTTTACAGAGGACTTTTGAAGCCATCCAGAATTGTTTATATTTAACTCAGCAGGTAATACGCCAGTTCTGAAAGGAAAAATGGTATCTCAGGGTGGGTCAAAGAGGGGATATGCAAGATGGATTTGAAGGAAATGGGAAGAGAATGATACTTTGGAAAAAAATAACTAGCAGACCACTGCGGGGGAGAAAAAAAATACACACACACACACAAGAAGGTAGAAAACATGCTTTGATTAACAGGCTGACTGAAACAATATTTTCTCTTGTGCATGTTCTCTCTCTCTCTCTCTCTCTCTCACACACACACACACACACACACACATTCTACCCTAAGAAATGTGATGAATGGTAGTGCTGTTAACAAAAAGTAAATACAGTACTGTAGTTTTAAAAACTTAGCTGCATTTGGACTGGATAAAACTTTATTGTTGGGAGGCTACCCTGTGCATTATAGAATGTTTAGCAGCACCTCTCTACTCACTAGATGCCAGTAGTATCCACCGCCTTCATTTTAACAACCAAAAATGTCTCCAGGCATTGCCAAATATACCCTGGGGGAGCAAAATTACCCCAAATAAGAACCACCAATTTACAGAAAATTTTAAACATGCTGAGTGTGTGCAAATGAAACAACAATCTAAATAAAGATGCCTTGATAGAGATGTAAATATGCAATTAGAGTTACAGTCTACAGAGAGACCAGAGAGCTATTAAATCAACTATTAAGGGATTAATATCAATTTTGATAATCTCCAGTTTGGGGAGATAAAGTATTGGTATTGAAGTGATAAGTTATCTAGGATATGTTTCAAAATAATTCTATTTTCTTCACTTTTATGTACATTTTAAAACTCCTATAATAGTTTTTAAAACATAGACATCATTTGTATTAACTAAAATCACGGACTAGAATCACAAAGGAAATGAGATCTTGCTTATCTAAAGCTCACAAGATACTTAAAGGCATCAGAACTTGGGGTAAGGGGTGGAGCATTCCTAAAGGAAAAAAGAAACATAGAAGGAAAACTAAGCAAGTGCAATATCATGGAAATTAAAGAAAACGAGAATTCCAAAGAATTTTTACAAACTTCTTACAATGCTTTTTTAAAAAGTAAAAGAACTAGCCCTCCTTCTCAAGAGTGTATAAAACAGCTTCAATTTGTTAAACATTTAGAATACCTACATCTATTCAAGGTGCTGTGTTGGGAGTTACAGGGGATACAAAGAATACACCTAACAAAGTTTCTACTTAAGATAAAAGATAAATACACAATGGTAATACCTAGCAAAGTACCATGATACAGGCAGTAACAAACCATGCCCAAATCTGTTGCTTTTATTAAGGACTATGACTAAAAAAACAAAAGAGTAACTTTTCCAGAACAGGTGTCTATCTACTGTTATAATCTTAACCCAATGTCTATCTCCTCTACCTCTTTACTTCCTTAATTTTTTTTAACAGATGCAAAGTAGATGAGTAGGGAACCAGATAATATTTAGTATGTACCAAGAAGAGACAAGGTTCTCAATCCTAGCTGAGCACTGCAATCATCTACAGAACTTTTAAAAAGTGATGCCCAGAACCCACTCCTAAACGGTCAAATTAGAATCTCTGCACAGATGTATTTTTGTAACTTCTCAGGTGAATTCTAATGTGCAGTCATGAAAGAGAACCATGGATATAAGGAAAAGATACAAGCACGTTACTAGAAGCAATGAAATAACATAAAGATGACAATTAGTTTCCATCTGAAATCAACATCTAAAGTCATATGATTCCCAATCTACCAAAATTATGAAATCATTTTCAAACATTTTAATTGAGAAATTAAAATTAAAATAAGTATCTTATTATTAACTTTATTCACTATACATAAGTACTGTTTTACTTGAATAAGGTTATAAATATAGAATTTCAAGTAATTTAACATTTACTAGTAAAAATTTTATATTATGAAAGTATTGTAGGTCTTAGATTCATTTTCTATTTAGTATCATATGACTTTGAGCAAATTCCTTGAATCCTCCCAACATCACCACTGCCACTACTCATTTACTTTCATCTGTAAAACGGGAATGATTCATAGGTATCGTATCAACAAATATATACAGAAAAATGCTCTGAATATTGTAATACGCAATGAAGATATAAAGCATTATGGTTAAAGAAATTGGAAGTGTACCTTATTCTGCAACCATTAAATCCAAACACTAGCCTATATGACTTTGTCAACAAAATTATGGTAGGTGAAAGACAGCCACAAAATCCTTGACATTCTTTCCATCAAGAGGCAGCGATCTATCGAGATCTATCACAGGGTGGCGGGGAGGGCTCTGACTGCTCCAACCAATAGAGAATGTTGGATGGAATGCTGTGCCAATTTCTGGGTCCTGGCTTTAAGGGACAGCTTCCACGTCCTGTCTCTTCAAACACTTACTCTTGGAACTCAAGACTCCATACTGTGAGAAGTCCAAGCCACACAGAGTCTACATGCAGGTACTCCAGTTGACACCTCCAGTTGAACTCCCAGCCATCATTTAGCGCCATCTATGTGAATGAGCCATCTTGGCTGTCTAGCCCAGTTGAGCTTTCAGATGACTCCAACCCTGTTTATCTGACTATAAGTGCAAGAAACCCAAAGTGAGAACCAACCAGCTGAGTCCAGTCAGCCCAGTGAAACATAAGAGACAATTGTAGTTTTAAGACACTTTGTGTTGGAATGATTTGTTATACAGCAATACGTAACTAGAAGAGTAAATAAGATTTTTAAAAATTCTTAATTACTTCTAAAATAGCAACTCATATTTAATGGATTTTTTCTTTCATTGCTACAAAAATAAGTATATTCTCATCCATAAAAGTTCACAATAAAATATGCTTGAAATTTTATGGAAAAAAGCTGATGTGTTGGATTTACTTTCCAACTGTCTTACTTTACAAAAGCCTTTTTGGTTCTTTCCTATTACGTTCCATTAATAAACAAATGACTATAATGATTAATAAAGTTAAAGTAAATATATAAAAAATTAAAGGCTAGACAGGTAGCTTTAAAATATTTTTGTCAGTTTTTCTCATGCACTGTTTTTTCACAATACATACCTATGTGCAATTAATGTATATTTATGTCATTAATGACAAGTTATTTTTTACTATTATAAGGTCCTTACCATCTAATTTTAAAGATGCACTAGTGTGTCATGAGAAAAAAAAATACACATTTCAAGGTAGCCATAACAATATGATAAAGACATAGAAGAACCTACATCACCTTTCCTATCAACTGGTCCAGTACTGTGGAGTCATGCGAAACTAAATACATGATGAAATACGTTCGACAATGAACCTTAAACAGAATCTGTTGAAATGCAAAATCTGCTTACACAGCAAAGCCAAAGAGCAAGCCTAGCACAGGAATACATCCTTAACAAATATCACTTGGCATTTTTAATGACTGCAGAAGAAAATATACAAAGCTAAGGATGCTTGCACATTCAGCAGGAGTTAACATCCTTTAGTTCGGCATTCCTTTCATCTGAAACTCGGAGCTCTTAATAGTAAATTCCTTAGGCTTTACAACACCTCAGTCTTCTGGTAAATATTGTGTTAATGATTAAGTGACTTGCTTCAAGGTCAGAGAATGAACTGGAGGCAAGAAATAAACTCAGAAGTGTGGTCTGCCAGTTTACACATAAATGAGTATCATTGTGATTCAGGGTTCTGATTATTTCTAAGGTAGAGTGGAGGTGAAATTAACTTGTCCCACAACTCCAGGAAAGAGGCCAAATTTAAAGAAAGAAAAGCTTTTATTCGGGGAATTCATAATTTTAAATCTAATGAACTTACAGGTTCCTTAAACTCATATTTAGACTTCACCAAAAGCAAGTTTGACTGGGACAGAGGAAGGATTGGGAAACACTCTGAGGGGTTAGAGTAAGGCCTGGGATTGTAGCTCATTAGCAAAAAATGAGAAAACGGAAGCAAGAGGTAGTAGGTCAAAGTCGGGTGTGAGTGTCCACGGTTAAAGCCACCTTCTAAGACGGGAAAACAAGTCCACACGAAACCTGCTAAGCAATCCTAGGTGGGCAGCGGGAAAAACTCAAGGTTGGGCCCTTATTCCAAAAGCCCATTCTAGGTTTGGGTCGTCTCACTCCTCTCTGTGGTCAGGGCTGTCTCCCAGGTGACCAGCGGCTGATGGAAAGAAAGGGGGTTCACTGCAGTCAGCTACATGGGGAACAAAGGCGAGATCCAGACCCGCACTCACCTTGGCGCTGAATGCGTTTCGCTAACGACGGCGTCCTTCCCAAAGGCCCATTTCCCACCAATCCCAGGAAGGATTAGCCTTCTCTATCCCGACAGAAGGAGGCCCAGCTCATCCCCCTTTCCCAATTTGCACTGCGTTGAGACGCGTCGCGTCCCTGACGTCACGGAGGGTGGGACTGCGCGCGCGCGCCCGTGACTGCTTGTCCCTTCCCAGCCCTGCCCCTGAGGGCCGCGGAGGAGGGCGGGGGAGGACTGCGGAGTACTTCATGGGTGGATGGGAGGGGGGAGGAGGAAGAGAGGGTGGGCGGGGCCAAAGCTACGTTTAACCGGTGCTTAGCTCCGGCACTGTGGAGTTAGTCGAATCGCGGAGCTGGACACTTAGGAAGCTGGGCTGTTCTTACGCTTCTTAGCTACGCACCTTCTCCCCCAGCTCTGAGTAATGGAACTGCTTAGAAATTTTGAATCCTCTCAAACTCTGGCCAAAAGTATAACATTCTCCAAAGCCAGGCCTCTGGATAGAGAATAACGGACGTTATATATTCACACATAATGTCAGTTAAAGGCCCAAACTTACAAAAAGAAAACGTGAGATCTGATTTTTCTCACGAGGTAACCTTGTACTCTCCTAAAGATAAATGATTGGTTGCTCCAATTATCTGTAAACATAAAGTTGCTTGAATGGTATAGCTCTGCGTGGTCACTAAGTTGCTAGGGACAGTTCAGGTGTCTCACGAATAGGAAAGCTGGGAGTGAGATCTAGTAAATGCCTTAGTGAAAGTGCGTGCCATATAGGTGTTCAATAAAGTTGTAATGAATAGTCCACCAGTACTTCACATATAGTTGTGTTTCAAATAATTTCCATTACAAGGAAATATCTACAAAAATAGGGTAGCTTTTATCATACCTGTTATACATTGTTTCCCAAAAGATTTAAGACTGATACAATGACATTTACTGCCTGGAAGTGTTAACTAGGAAACCTTAGCAAATTTTTCATAACTAAGGAGTAAAATACATCTATCTTTTGAGATGGATCTTAGAGAAGAAAATTGGTGAGTTTGTTGTTGTTCTTTGTTTTTGTTTTTGTTTTTTTTTTTCTGCTGAGCAACTTGATGAATTTGAATATGCAAAGAAAACCCCAGAGCTGAGTTTGGGAGTAGGAACCAAAGACAAGGAGAAGAATTTGGAGTTCTCTGAAGACAGTCTCAGAGAGAGGACACAAGCAATGTTAGGTGATGGAGAAAAATTGCATAATAATGAATTAACAGATGAAAAGAGTCATCAATGGTGGGGTGGCAGAAAGAGTTTAGTAAATAGTACTCTTTAACATTCACCTAAAGTTATATTTGTTGCTCTGATGTAATTTTCCCCAATTCACCCCCTTCCCAATAAGTGACATTCCCTTATTTCCCTAAAGCATCAGTCAAGTTTGCTAAAACACAAGTACTGCTTGAGAATTTTTTTTTCTTTTTTCTTTTTTTTTTAATGAAGGAGAAGTTCCACATGTGGGTCAACAAGTGCAGAAAAGAAACCAGGCACAAGATGACAAGACGATTCCCCGACTGAACTAAGGTGGTAAAAGCAGAAAAAACTAAGAACATTCCCAGGAAATGCAAAAAAAAAAAAAAAAAAAAAAAAATCGAGGACCAGCTTTGGGCTTTTTTAAATTAGTGGGATAAGAGTTTTTAAGGAGCAGGGCAGATGAAACTATGCTTATTGAATTGCATCATAAACCCTAGCTCTTTTTCAAATATGTGTTGTAACAAACCAGGCAGTAGTATCTATGGGACCTAAAATTTAATGATCACTAGCTGTGTAGAGGGCATGGCCCATATTTGATCATAGCTTTAATTCCTGTGCCATCCAACACAAGCAGTAATCCAAAATATACTGAGCCTGGTTCATCTGCATCTTTTCAATAAGTATTTACTGAATGTATGTTCTATGCTAGGCAGTATTTTAGACTTGCAGTGTAAAGTCTATCCTTAATACAGGGCTGAATTACATTCTAGTGGGGGAGACATATAATAAGCAAATACATGTATACTATAGGTATTGCTAAGTGCTGAGGAGAAAAATAAAACAGGACAAAAGGCCAGCAAAGACAGTGGTATTTTTGATGAGATAGGGGAAAAGCTCTCTGACAGTATGACATTTCCACACAGCATTGATGAAGAGAAGGCACGAGCCATGGATACATGTGGGAGAAGAGAATCTAGACAATGGGAATATTGTGGGTGAAGGCAGTGGGGCAGGAAAAAGGTGAGTGTGCTGGAGGAACAGCAAGGAGGACTCAATGGCTGGCATAGTGTCAATGGGATCATGATAGGAGATGATCTCAGAGGGGTAGGGAGGGAATGGAGCACAGATTATATAGGCCTTGTAGGTCAATAAAACATATGTATCCCAGATAATTCAAGAAGTGAATCACATGCTAATATTTTATTTAAAAAATTTAGCTTTCATACGTATGATAAAATTTAAAATTTACATTATATAGAACTGTTCATCTCAATTGTTTTTTTTAGCCAAAGTACCAGTATCAATATGTGGCTTGATAATAACATAATAACACACAGTATAGTACCTATAGTTCTTTTACTAATCACATATTCTTTATATTTGGTTTTAATTTATCAAAATCATGATTATCACATTGCACCAGTTGCATAACCCATCAAACATTTTATCTCTAGGGAATGCATCACCAGACAAGGAATGGCAAGTCTTGACTATTCTCCTATATATCAACTTCAAAGGTTAAGCACTCACCACTCTTTGTACTTCACTGAGATTCTGTCAGCCAATGGTTTATCTTAAGTTGAAAAAAGTCTATGTTGTTCTACTTAGGGTGATTCAAATTCTATTTTTTTATATGAATTTATACTGCTACCTACTTGACCTAAAATTACTTCGATAATGTTTTAGAGATGCACCCTTATTTAATTTTTTCAAAATTTAATGAACGACTCTGCTTATTGTTTTCATCTCTACATAATTTTATAGACTTAGGTCCTCTCTCCTTTCTGCATTTGTTTTTCTATTTAAACTGAAGAGTTTTAATCTCATTATATTCTTTGTCAGTGGTTTCCCAGTTCAGTTGTTACTTTGTCTTCTTCTGGATTTTCCCTGCTTCTGTTAGATTTTCCTCACAGATACTACTTAGATAATACTCAGAATACAATATTGCAAATGATGATTCATATGGTTTTATCCCAGCAAAAGAAAGTTTGTTGACCCTATCACAAAATTTTTACCTACTTGACTGAGGTCATCAAAGAGTTACTTAAACTTCTTAAGAATTGTCTCGGAAATTTTGTCATACTAACATTAGTTGGTAAAAAACAGAACCCCATTTAACAACTACAGGAACTGTTGAGCTATAAGAGTATTAAACTAAGATCATGGAATCAACAGCTATGCTTAAGCCTTTTCTACATATTTGCACACTCAAAAATAAACAAAGTTTTAGCTAAAATGACATTTTAAGAAAGCATCTGATTTTAAAAAGATACTTTAAGATTCCAAAAAAAAATCTTTCTGTGATTTATTTCCATTTATATGACTCCTTACTATTTAAAGTAATATAATTGTCATCTCTGGGTGTAGGAGTGCATATATTGATGGGGTGTCTATTCTTCCTAATGATAGGTAAATATATTAATACATTCCCAGTGGTTTTCAGGCATCAGTATTATCAAGTAATACATGGCTTGATAATAACATAATAACACACATTACAGGCCCAAAACAAAGTTTACAGACTCAGGGCTAGTCAAATGCATGTGATCCCCCACCTGTTCACCGAAACTTGTGCTTGGGCCTGACACAACTGGATGCACCTTGAGAAATGTTCCAGAAAAGAGATTCTGACTCCCTGCCACTTCATATATTTATGGAGGAGTAGGGAAGGAGCAGAGATCGCCTAGCAGAGTTGGAAAACTTTGAGTTTTTCTATTGGGGTTACAATCTCAATCAGTTTAAAAAACAAACTTTTTGACACTGATCACCTGCAGTTTCCTCATCGACCCTAGTTTCTGCCTGAAACCGTATAGCCTCCCTGTGGAGCCAGCTTGTTGCTAGACTGCAGGACAAGAACAAGAACACTGGGTTATCCAACAGACAGACTAGTTTGTCTTTACAGATAGACTAGTATGTCATCCCTCAAGTGTTCATAAGAACCAACTTCAGGTTTACATTCAGTAGATAATAAGAGGGAGCCAAGAATTTGCACTTTAAGGCATCCATGGTGACTCTGATGCTGGTGGTCATGGACTCTACCTGAAGAAATGTTACTTCATCCAGTCTCAAGAAAACATTCTCATCAATTTGAATTTATTTTTAAAATAACTGTCTGTGAGGAATCTTAGGGAAGATTTTTGTAATTTTAACTAGATGATGAGATTCTTTATATAGTTACTGAGAAGTTTATGATCTTATCTCTGAAATATTTTCAAATTCTAAGTCCATCAGAATGTTGTTCTATAATCTGCCAAGTGCACAGATATTACAATGCCCAAGCCATTTTGAATGGTGCTTTTTTTGTGGTGGAGAAGTGTGAAAATGGGTACCATCCTGGTTGATATTTCTTCTATGGTCAACTATTCTACTATAGTTTTATTACAGAGATGTGAGTATATTACATATATAAATATGTAGAAAGAGTATGAACATGTATCCTCTCAGTAGGTCATTTTAGTTTGTGAAGTAGGTAAAGAACTCAGTGATTACACAGTACCTCTATTGAAAGGTGAGTATATTTCGGAATGTAATTGAGTGTCTCTGCATCTATCTTTGTGTGGCATATTCATGGATAAAAATGGAATGCTGAATGAGCCTATTTACATGTTTGTGTCTAGAAGTGCGATGGTTTGTGATAAGGGACAATACATAAGTAGATTTTTTTTTTTTTGCTGCTTCATGATTGGACTACATGAAAAAGATCAAGTGATCAAGTGATATATATATTTCTCTTATTTAGGATAAATGTGTGTAATGTCATTAGTGGATTGTATAGATGACTTCCATTGTTCCAATTTATGTTTCACTATTGATAAACACAAGACTTTCATATGACCTTGCATGAGAAAAAATCTCATATTTATGATACAAAGAATTTAACTAATGCCTGGCACATATTAGGTGCTCAATAAATATGTTACCTGACTGCAAAGGTGGCTGGCATCCACAAGGGAAAATTGAGGAGTGATTTAACACTCTTCAATAAACTCCATCAGCAATACTCTCCACCCTCATTCTTTAATGGGGTCAGTTAACATTTTTATCAGTTTTTTTTTTTTAATAAAGTGCTATGTAAAGCAACTTCAAGCCTGCCCTTTCTATACACAAACTGTGGAACTGCCTATGGCTCTCTGACTCACTGACATGTGTTGCATTTGAAATAATCTTGCCTTCTTTACACAATTTTTTTTTACAGTTAATTTGTTGTTCTGTTTAGCAGCAAGACCAGGCAAGCAGACAGATAAGGTCATTTTTAATTCCTACGTCTCCAAATTCTCTTCCAATGACTTACCTTGGTATCTGAAATGTCACCATTAGAGATTCATTCCTTCATATGAAAATGTAGCATCTCTAAGAAAACCCATCCTAGCGTTAAACTAGTCTCCCAAATCAGGTAGGCTTCTACTAATGAAAGAGAGTTAAAACACAGGACAAGTAAATTTTGATAGGATTTGGAAAGTGAAGATAAAGGAGATGAGAGTGTTGTGAGAACCAAGGTTTCATGAGAGTGCTTTGGGCAGCTGAGAGCCAGTGCAGAGGGATTTGAATATATGAACTTCTCTCTACCAAAGGAGAAGACAGGAGTGCATGAAGTAAGGTACATGTGCTAAAGCTTCTCCATTTTTTGTTGTTGTTTGTAAACAATTTTCTCAGTTAATTATAATGGGCAAGTTCCCAGCCAAATGCACAGATACAAGCGAGATATTCCTGGGTTAATGCAGGAGCCAGTGGGTTACATGAAAATGAATATTGAGACCAAGGAGAGAGCACCAAAGTTTCAAGGCAGACCTGGCCAGAGACCCTGAGCTGAGGGTGGGGTAATGTCCTAACACTGACAGCTGCTTTCTTCTCACAGCTGGACATACTACAAGGCATATATTCAATGTCACATCATTTCACTGATGTCAGGGAAATAGATATTAAAGAAATGGAATCCATGTCCTGGTGTACCTTAGCTGTTGTTGCTTTGTAAGCCACATACTAGCATGTGAACAAGAACTTTATAATATTCCAATAACAATGGGTCACAGAGCAGTAAAACATCTGTTTCTTCTTCAGTGCCTCCTTGCCAGTTTTCATTTCTACCTGATCTCCCATCTCATCCTTTAAGCCATATATCCTAATGTTGGAAGTCTCATGTACACCACAAAACTCTTTCGGATGACAATAGCTATTTCCAAAGCAGCATCTTGTGCAGAAAAGTCTATGATATAATAAAGTATCTCTGGTTAGCTATCCTCTGTGAAGTCATCAATCCCTGACCAAAGCTTAATTGAAAGCATAATTTAGAAGACAGAATTAGGAAGTGGAATGTGGATAAAAATAGGAAACAAATTCCAAAAAGCTATTGTCTATAAGACTAGGCCAGATAATGATCAATTCATAGATGGTCTCACTAGAAGACTACAAAACTGTGATTTAAATAATTTTAGAAACATATTAGAGTCCACAGCTGATAATCTGCAAACTTCTGGGTAAAACTTTTGGTCTATAAGTATAAGATGGTCAGAGTCTAGGTAAAACCTTTCAATCCCCACTAAAAGTGCTAAATTGGAAAGGAAGTTGCACCACTTACAGCATTGCAAAGGCAGGAAAGGCTTGTCAGGATGTAAAAGGTGCACACAGAATATTACAATTTTAATTTTAAGGGCACCTTGAGTTCCATTGGTCACTTCTGTGAATTTATCTGTCAGGAATAGAATTCAGGACTTTTTACTGGCATTTAACTTTTTGGCAAAACAGGGTTTTAATTTTTTGGCAAAATAGAATCTTTGGTCATAGCCATTATTCTATAAAAATGTTTTAAAGGGGTTATTTATTTATTTTTCAGACTAGAAGCCCATTTTTTCTTTTTTTAAAGGGATTATTTCTGGTTAAAATATTATTTTTATCAAGTAATATTTGACGATAAGAAAGTAAACATCCCTATATCTAATGTAACAACAAAAACTCTTTACTAGCATCTTATTTTAAATACAGTGAAAGAGTCAGTAGTGCTTACCAACAGTAGTGAGTTCTTTTATAGGGAATCAGAAAAATAGTAAAGTAAGGCATAACCTGTTACTACCACAGATTTGTGTTAGGCAGTAGTGTTCTTTCTAGAAGGTACAAATTGGAAATCTTATTACCCAAAGGTTTAGAATGTTTCTGAAGGTAATGACATATGGATAGTAAACTATGAACTTCTCTGGGCCACTAATTTAGAGTAGAGACTTTAATGCATTACCTGACTAAAGCTGAAGACATTTTGAAGACCATTCCAACCCTAGATTTATTAGTATACTACACTCATAGAACCCTGTCTTCCTTTGAGAATTGTCATCTATCGCCACACATCTCTCTTTTAGTCCTAGGCTACTTGTGTTCTAGATCTTATCTTCTTGGGCTTCCTCAGGGATGCTGCTTTGTCGGTTAGCCCTTTTTTTGTTTTGTGTTCTTGTAGCTTCTATTTCTGTCTCTCATTGCCCTTTCTTCTCTGAACACGAACATGTTCTTCTATCTTAAATAATCCCACATACATACACATACACATACACCAACTTTTTTCATCCCATATCTCCCTTTTATCATCACTCTGTCACTCTCTTTCCATTCACAGCCAAATTTATTAAAAGAATGCCTAAATTTGGGGTCTCCTTTTCCTCATCTTTCTTTCAGGAGTGACTCTTCTTTCTGAGATCATCAGGGACCTCCTAAATGCAGATCCAGTGGAGACATTTCAGTGCTCTCTCCCTTAGCCTTTCTCTAGCATCTGTTGTAACTCTCTCCTCTTTCGGTACCTGCAACTTCATACTTTCTTGGTACCTCTCCTGCTTCATAGATAGTTCCTTCTGACTTCCTTTATCACTTCCTTCATCCTCCCAATCCCTAAAGTGTCCCCTGTCAATATTAGCTACTGTTAACTGCTGCTTAATTCTAGATGATTACTGGGAATTAATTCAGAATGCAGTGGAGTGTGGGAGAGAGAGCTTTATAGTTGGAGGAAACATCATAATTGAAGTCTTTGAGGAAGGAAGGAGGTGTACGGTATTCGGGGGAACTGATAAGAGCTGAGAGTGGCTAAAGAGTTGTGTGGGAGCCAGCTCATTTAGGCCTTGTAGACCATGTATAGGATTTAGGATTTCGTTTTTATTCTAAAAGCCATGAAAAGCCTCAAGGATTTTAAGCAAGGGGATGACACAATCCAATTTGCGTTTATAAAGATAACTCCTGCTATTGTAGGAAAGAATAGTTTGAAGGTAAGCAAGAGAAAATGTGGGAAGTAAAGGGGGAGGGCATAACATGATGATGCTGAAGACTAACTAACCTGAGCCACTGGGTGGATAATGGAGTTATTCATTAAGATGGGGACACTAGAGAAAGATCAGATTGGGGGAGGAGAAAGGAGGTTTCAGTATTGAACGTGTGGATTTCACAAGGCCAAGAAACCTCCAAATGGAGCTGGATATTTAGAGAAATTAGATATATGGGTCCAGGGCTTGGAGATAAAATTTGACTTGATCTCTCTTAAATTCATAGAGTCAAGGTGAAAAAGGAAATTCTCATTCAAGTTAGAGTGGACAACTACAGATAGTAATGGAACTGTGATCAGCAAGTAAGTTCAATTGATAAGAGAGAAAAACTTTCCTATGGTTATTGATTGAAGCACAAGAGACAATTAGCATAGACTGAATTTCAAGCAAGCAATTAATAAATTTAACATTTGATAATTGTCGAATAAACAGATCATCAATTCAAAGAATATTTTTATTTACTTGAAGAAAGGAGAAAGGGGAACAAAGAGAGAGTTTCTGTGTCTAGGTATGAAGTATTTTCTGCTGCAGGTCAGAGCTATCAACCAAGAACTACTAATCTTTTGCAAATTGAAAACTCTCACAGGCTTAGATTGTAAATGGATACGTGAGGTTCCAGAGTTTGAAACGTCTCTATTAATCTTGCTTAAACATTCCACACTAAATTAGCAGAGGCTTGTATTTGCTACATAGCTTTAGAGTTGATGTTTTAGAGAATCTTCAGGCATTAGACTCTTAGAGATTTTGAGAACAAAGCTCCAGTTATGATGAAAGATATGGATTCATATTTTAACAAAGAACAAGCTACATAAATTATTGTCTGTGAGAATGTCACAATAGGTACTGTCTCAAACACACAAAAAATAGAATAGTACAATACCCATGTATCCATCTCTAAGCTTCAACTACTATCAATTGTCTACTTGTAAAAGGATGTATTTTTAAAATAATTGTTTTTTTCTTCTACAAAAGTAATATACTCATTGATGAAAATATAGAAAATACCCATTAGCCAGGAGAAGAAAATACATACAACCCCAGCTCATCTAGCAGGGTTATCAATAGTCCAATGGATGCTTTTAAATAATTCAGAAAATGGTTCCCCTTCCCTTGAATGTATGCAGCCCTGTGCCCAAGGTGCGGGTCTAGGCTTGTGAAATGTGAACTTGATTTCTGCTTACTCTCCTCCAGCTAAATTCCCTTCTAGAGAACTCAGTGTGCATTGTAAACTCTTCAATTCTTCCCTCTAGTTTCCTATCTCCACAGAGGCACACATACATTTACATAATTGTACCTGACTACGCATACTGTTTTTCATACTCCTTTTCACTTAATGTTTCATGAACACTTTGCCTTGTCATTAAATTCTTCTAAAAGCATAATTTTTATAGCACCTAATTGATTTAACTCTGTTATGGGGCACTTAGATTATTTCTTATTTTAACAATATTATAAAGAGTACTGAGTATAAAAACATACTCATGCATTTGTGACATAAATATTATTGTGCATCCATGATAAACTCTTTAGAATAAGTTTTCAGAAGTGATATTTCTGGAACAAATGGCCTGGCAAATTTCAAGTTTTTTTGCAGCTGTTACTAAACTGCCATTTTAGTATTGAACTAGCTTATACTCCATTAGCAGGCTTTGGTTCATTTTCCAAAAGCTTGATAACATTAAATATGGTGATAAAAGATATGGATTCACATCAAAAACATAACATTAAATGTTATGATGACAGATATGGACTCATATTTTTAAAATAAAAAACCCCAATATTTTGTCAGTCTGGCTATTGAAAAACAGTATCCAGTGCTGCTTTATTTGGGTTTCTCTGAAAGTGTTAAAGTAAAAAATGTTTGTGTACACACACACACACACACACATACACACATGTTAGTCATTCTTTTTCATTAATTTTTCCACATGTATCATTTATCTTTGATAAATGTATATCCGATTAAAAAAAAAATACACCGGTACCTACTGGTGTATTTTCTGATTTGCAAATTTTTTTGGATAAAAGTTGAATACATGTGTTACACTACCCACACATTACTAAAAGAAAGCAATTATTGAGAAGCAGTGCATACTATATTCAAAGAGATGAAAATATTTATTTCATTTATTGGTACTGAATATTTTGAGGGAGTTGTATATTAGATTGAACCATGTGCAAGTGACAACCCTATATGGTAGTGGTTCTCAAATTGTGATCTGGAAATCCTAGGAGGTTCCCAATTAAATTTTTGGGGTCCACAGGTCAAAACTATTTTCATAATAATACGAGGACGTCATTTGTTCTTTTACTTTCATTCTCTTACAAATTTACAGTGGAATTTTCCAGAGGCTGTATGATGTGCGATATTCTAACAAACTGAATGGAGAAGCAGATTGTTAAGTCAGACATTGAAGAGATTTGCCAAAATAGAAAACAATGTCATTCTTCTAATTTTTTTTTGGTTTGGGAAAATATAGTTATTTTTCACAAAAACATATTATTTATGTTAACATGTATTGGGTTTATTATTATTTCTAAATGATTTTGTAAATATTTATTTTCAGTTTTAATTTAGATTACAGCGAATATCAGTAGATATAACTACATAAACAAAAGCTCTTTAGGGCCATCAATTTTCAAGAGTGTAAGGGGTCTTGAGTTGAAACGTCTGAGAACTTCTGTTTTGTGGCATTTGAAAATAGTTGCCTTTTGTTTCAAAGACAGCAAGAGATGTGAAGTGCTTCTCTAGGAACTAAATGAGGTTAATTATGGGAGTAGTTGTTAAAGGCTTCATCTCATCCTCAGCGTCAAAGGCACTTCTGTGTTCTTTAATAATTTGTTTTTGCAGTTGTGATAATATGGGGCTCTATACAGCATGGAGCCCACAGCTAAGATACCTGTCTGTCACCTAGGCCTAATGGCAGTACTATAGAAGAGCAATAATGAAAAAATTAGCTGATTTGAGATAATGTATTAAGATTTTTTTTCACCCCAACAAAATAAAAGATGGATCTGAGGTCATGTGAATAGGAAGACTGTTTCTCCCGGAATAGTTCTAGGAGATGCACAATTTAAAGAGGAAAAAGGATCCACATTCTGCCCATTTGGGCTCCTTTGGGAGCACTGAGTCCCATGAATATCAAAGTCATCTTAGAAATTAATTAGCCTAATAAGAAGTGGGCAGGGCCTAAAATAAGAAATCTTTAAAACTTTATATTCCTGAGTTAGAAAATGAAACATTATTGAAAATGTCATTTCTTTCCAAATCACATTTTGGGTGAAATGCAGTAACAAACATCGCATGTCCTCTGAACCAGCAAGGTATTATTTTTTAAATCAGAAATCCATGATATTAAGCTTATTTTAACTCTTGAAAACTTAGTTCATGTTTCATTTTTTTCTCTTTAGTACCCAAATGACCATATTGAAGATATTTTTGTATAGGTGCCTCTGGAATGGTGAATTACCTATAAATGAGGCAGTTGCCAAAAAGCAAGGAATTCCTGATTATTGCCCCTTGAACTTGATACCAACATCCAAATGTCCTCAAGCTGACCAGAAGACTAGAATTTGGAGAAAAGAGGCACCAGGGTACTGACCAAACTGACAATGTCCATAGTTATAGTAGTTGTTATGGCTGTGAACTAAGAACTAAATGGATGTCATTATCCATCTGTTTATTTGAACGATTCCATTAGTGTTATGGATTTTCAGAGACATACCTTGTGCTCTATAGTATGAAAGCACAACCACAAAACACATAATTTACTGAAATATTCTCTTGTGTGGAAAGAATTGTAGTATTTCAAGATAGTGAGAATTGGCCAATTAAGAGATTTGGAAGATGGAAACTAATGAGAAGTAATTTGAATAAATAGGTTAATCAGAGGAAAAATGATAAATTGAAATCTTGATCTTAATTTAAACCCATCATGAGATCAAGTTTGGCAGGCTTGAAACCTCTGACTTAAAAAAAAACAATCCCGAAGTATAACATGTATACAGAAAAGTATACAAATAAATGTACATCTCAATGAATTTTCAGAAGTTGAATGTATATGTGTAACTATTGTCAGATCAAGAAAGATAACATTACCTGTACCCCCAAATTTCCTGGCTCTCTCCCTCCCAGTTGCTACATTGCACCCCTCTCTCACACATACCAGAGGGAACCACTATCCTCTGTTCTAACAGAATAGAATACCTTTGCTTGTTTTTGAATTCTGTATAAATGGAATCATGTGATATGAACTCTTTTGTCTCTGGGTTCTTTTGCTCATCATTATGTTGTATAATTCATGCATATTATTGTTTATAGTTGTGGTTCATTCATTTTCACTGTAGAGTAGTATTACATTGTATGAATACACTATATTTATTCATTCATTCTATATTTGGATTGAATCTAGTTATTTCTGTTAAATATATACCTAGAATTGGACTTGCTGGGTCACACAATACACATTTGACCAGCTATAGTAGATGCAACCAATTTTCCATGGTGGGTGTACCAATTTATACTCCTATCAGAGAGTCCTAGTTGCTCTGAATCCTTGCCAACGTGTGATATTTTCTGTTCTTTTCATTTTAGCCATTTTGATAGCTAACACGAAGTCTTATAGTTTTAATGTATGTGCTTTGATGACTAAAGAAACTGAATACCTTCTAAAATGTTTAATAGTCCTTTAGATAGTCTTTCCCATGAAATGCTAGTTCAAATTAATTCCCCATTTATAACTGGGCTGTCTTTTTCTTACTGCTTTGTAGCAATTCTTTATATACTGGGTATGCAGCTTTTTTACCTACATATTGAGACTATCTTCTTTCATTCCATGTCTTGTCTTTTTACTGTTTATTGGTGTCTTTGTGTGAACAAAAATTTATAATTGATAGTCCTAATTTATGACATTTTCCTCCATCATAGTTAGGGTTTTCTATGTCTTGTTTAAAAAATCTTTGACTATTCCAAGGTCATAAAAGTTTTCTTCCAGAGGCTTTATTGTTTTACTCTTGACTTTTAAAATGTCTGAGTTGGGAAAGTTTTAAAAATCAACATCTATCCAAATTTAAGAGCTAAAGAGTCTCACAGAGTACTGTGATATCAAATTTGAAGTAGATGAACAAGCAGCTCTCTGCAGCAGGAATACTAGGGAAAGCAATTATACTACTCCCACTCTACTTCAGCAAAGTGTCTCTTTTACTAACTAGGCCATGTAACAAGCCAGTCAGAAATTGGTTTAATTGCCAGGAGACTGGGGAAAAAAATAAAACAGAGTGAGATTTTTCACAGAGGAAAAAAAATTGAGATCATCTGACTAGAATCAAAGATTCTTTATCTCTTATGCCTGGAAGTTCTTGTATTGTATCTGAAAGTATATTATATCTTTCCCTCCACTAATACCTCTGATATCATGACCCTGCTCCATCATATATCCTCTCCTCTTTCACCTTCAGTTTTTGGTCTGTTCTTCATTTTCCCTTTCGATCTACAAACAAGCTCAATTTCCCCAGTTGATCATACAGTGGAAACCCTTAACCTCTTTTGTCATACATTCTTTTGCTTCACTGCCAAAGTTCGCAAAAAAGGTAGTCACATTTGCTGCCTCTACTTTCTCACTTCCAATTTCTAACCTTAACTATTTTCCCCATCTTATCTATTGTTTCTACCAATCTATGAAAATTACTCTCCTGAAGATATTCAAAATTGTATCTAAACTGAATTTTTTCCCTCCCCCAAGACTTATCTTTTATGCTTATTTCTGTGAATGGTCTATCAATCTCTTAGACACTCAGGTTGCCAATAACGATACATCCATGTCTGTAAAACTTCTTCCATTTGGCTTCTCCCTTCCATTCCTCCTGCCATTTTCTACATGATCTCATTACCTCTTACCTAGCTATTTTAGTGGTCTCCTAATTTCCCTCCTTGCTTGTAGTGTGCTCTTATTCAACTTATCCTATAACAAACTATAAGATTAATCCTCTTAATCCAAAGTTCTAACCTTACCATGTCCTAGTTTGAAGATCTTTAATAGTTTTTCCTATTGTCTTTAACGCCACCACAAACTGGATGAAATTTGTTATTTTTTCTCATCCATACAGAGTACTGTAAGTTCTTACTACAGTAAGAACTATTCACTTCATGCTTTCTTCTGATTATCTTACCTTTGACGATGCAGTTTCCTACTTTCGTTGTTGCAGTTCTAGATTCTCTCCATTTCTTAATGTCTAAAATCTTCCCATTTTTCAGGATAAAAGGGCAGCTCCTAATTAATGCCTTTTCCAATTTTTCTATTTGGTAAACTCCTCTTCATCCTTCAAGAACAAGCTTGAATATCATTTCTTCCTTACACTGTAAACTGAGCTAATTACTCTTGATCTCTGCTCCCAAAGCACCTTGAAAATAACCACTATAAAATATTCCCTATCACATAGTACTGAGATTATTTTTTTCTGTGACTTTCTCCTTAATTACTAAGCTCCTCAAGAGCAAGTATAATATAATTTTAATCTTTGCATCTCCAGTGTCAAGCCTAATACTTTATAGAGACACGTCTGTGATAAATCTCTATTGATTGAATGAGTGAACCCCTTTATTATCTTTTCCAGCTGGAAATAATTTTTCCTTATTGAATTGCCATAGCATTTTCTTTATATAACTCTTTTGTAATATCACTATCATCTATAATTGTTATTTATGTAAATATCTTATATTTCTGACAGATGGTTATTACCTGAAAGGCCTGAGACTCCACCTTGTCATATCTGAGGATCTCATGGAGCCTAGTAAGAGGGGCTTTTACCAACATCATTGGTACAACTGCATTTGGCCTTTGATCAGGTGACAGACCTCAAAAGTACAATGTTCCAAATCTAAAGTGCTAGAGACAGGCCAAGGGAAGCTACTGAGAGACCTGCTTTGCTCCTGTCTTCAGAAAGTGGTAGTATGGGTTTCTATAAATAAGGTAAATATTGCTGCTTGGGAAAGCTGTCCATTTTATAGAAAATAAGAGGGATATGTTTAGAGTAGTTACTACATGCCACGGATTTTCACATACTTTATCTCCTAATCACCATAACAACATTATGAGGTAAGCATTATTATTCTAAATTTACAAATAAGGAAATCAAGTCTCAGAGGGCTTTAGTGACATTCAATATCATGGAGCTAGTGAGTGACTAAATGAGGATTTGAAAGCAGGTATGTGACTCTCAAGTATAAGCTCTTTTCTACTTCATCATGCAATATAAATATACTCAGAATGTTTTTTGAGAAATTACTGGAGAAATCCTTGAACCTAGGCAGAACATAACTTGCCAGGACCAAGGGTCAGGAAAAACTTGAGGAACACGAACTTGCCGAGTTTTATCTTAAACACCAGGGAAACACCTGCTTCCCAGTTAGGAAATGTTTTCAGAAAGGATAGAAGAAAGATGATAGTTATGCTTGTAGAAAAGGGTATGGAGGCTACAGGATTTGTAGCTGGGAATCAGAAACATTGGAAATCAAGTGGAACTCACTCTAATGGGAAACACGTTAAAGGAGCTGTGTGTTCATAAGACTTAGCAGTGTATGTGGTAGCATTTAATGGATGTCCAATAAATTGTTGAATAAATGAACAAAGTAGTTATGGACCAAACACTGTGTGAAGTGCTATAAAATATACAGAGGAATACCTTTGAAGATGTAAAAATTTATGAGAAGAAATTAAGACACATGAACTATTCAGCAAACAAGGTAAGACATCAGTGAGTTAGTTAAAAGGGAGATAAGTGTGGACTAGAGTAGATAGCACCTTATCAAGAGATTGAAAGATTGAAGAGAAGAGCACTCATCAAGACCTGTATTCTAGTTCTGTAACAAACTATATATGCTACCTCATGCAGAATATTTCCCCCTTATATTCCTTCAGTTCTCACTTTTAAAATGAACAAGTTGTTTCAGGTGATCTCTGAAGATCTTTTGGCTCTTAATTTTTATGTTTCTATTTATAGATGGGGACAGCCTTTATAAATACACACACACACACATATATGTGTATATATATGAAATACATTAAATTCATATGATTTGAATAACAAAGCAATATCAAAAGGTGTACACTGAAAAGTCCTGCTCCCATCAGTGTTCCCATGGGCTTATCTTTATAGGTAACCACTTTATTAGTATCTCAAGGGTTTGTTTATACAAATATAAGCAAATCCTTTTATTAAGCCTCTCCCTTTTTAAACTTAATAATATATTAAGTTTATGTTAAGCTGTAGATGTTTCCCTATCAGTACATATAGATTCCTTTTTCCTCCTTATGGTGCCCTATAGATGGATGTTTGGTGCTATAGATTGAATGTTTGTATTCTCTCAAAATTTGTATGTTGAAACCTAATCCCCAATATTCTGATATTTGGAGGTATTTAGGCTATTAGAGTAGATTAGTGCCCTTATTGAGGCTTTACAATCTGACTAATATTTAGCGGATGCTAGTTTTTTTTATCGCTCTTCTTTGACAGGGTTTTCTGGCCATTTTTGTTCATTTATTTTTTTCATAGGAGTCTTAGAATCACCTTGGCTAGCTCCCTCTCTCATTTCCTTTGCTCTCCAGAAAACCTTGTTCATATTTTTGAAAATTAAATAAAATATATTAAGATAAGCAGTACTTTCATGAGGCTGAATTTCTTAGCCAAGAATAAGGTATGTTTTTCCATTTGTTCCTACTTTTGTGACTTTTGAGATTGCTTTACAATGTGAAGGTAAAATTCGAGTTTGTTCAATTTGAATTTGATAGATTTGGAAAGGCAGAAGATTGGAGTAAATACATTTCTTGAAGGGAGAATAATCTATGATGCAGATATAACCATTGGCAGTCTTTGGCAGTAAAGAAACTAACTTGATAAGAAGAGGAAAAAGAAGCTAACAGGGTCCGCTATGGGGTCAGTAATGATGCTAAGTTTTTTCAAATACTATCATCCTTAACTGCCGGACTGCCCAAACCCAGGGCTGGATAGGGCTGGATCAAGGAGGAGCCTAGATGTCTATCTAGATACCCTGCAGGATAATGCTCAGAGGAGTCTCAATGAAAGCAGTATTTGAGGAAGATCAACAAGGTAGGCAGGATGGTCTGGGGGCAGGAAGAAAAGGTTGAATCCAAAGATGGCAACAAGACTCAGTAATCTGAAAGAAAAATTATAAAGACTTATTTAGGGTAGAGTCCTTGCTTGTGAACATAAAGGTATAAATACAAAAAAAGATTTCTTTCCAGGGAGGACAAGCAATTGGGACTAAAAAATGAAGAAAATTTGGCTTTGCGTATTCTGGTGTTGCTACTACCCAGCCAAAGGCAACCCCACCCTGTCCTTGGACACATTGCTGTCCACGGCAAGCCCTTGGGCCATGTCTCTTTCTAGTTGTTTACAGACAGAGTTCCAAAGGCAGTTAGAAAACTTTCATGCTCTGAGCACCGGGGGAAAAAAATGTGGTTATAAAGGTTCCCGCTTTCACAGAATTCCAGGGTTTACGTGCCAGAATGATGACTTCACAAACCATAATGACACTGGCAGCAAGTCCATCTGTGGTGAGAAATTTGGTGATGAGAGTTACATTCTGAAGTATACATGTAGGTCCTGGCATCTTTTCCATAGCAAATGCTGAACCAAACACAAATGGTGCTATCACCTCACATAGTATGCATACTGCACTGCCAAGAATGAGTGGTTGGATGGCAAACATGTGGTCTTTGGCCAGTTGGAAGAGGGCATGAAATTGTGGAAGTTATGGAACGCTTAGGTCCAGAAATGGCAGGACCACCAAGCTCACTATTGCTGACTGGACAACTCCAAGAAATTTGACTTGTGTTTTATCTTAATCTCTAGACCATTTCTTCTGTAGCTCAGGAAAGCACCCTGACACCCTCATCTGCTCACTATATTTTTAAAATTTTGTGCTCTCACTGCAGTCCTCCAAGTCTAGCTAGATTGCAGGGTTAAATTTATAATTATGAAATAAAAACTAAACAAACAAACAAAAAAGAGTTTTGAGCCTGAACTATGAAGGGTGGTACCTTTGTGGGGTGGGACGGGGAAAGCAAAACAAGTTTCATTTGAAGAGTTGAAGGGGAAGAGGGAAACCCAAGTACTTTCTTTTAGGTCCTGTATGCATGTGTATGCTGATGGCAGAAAAATCCATTTTCAGTACATGTGAAAAACTAAAAATCTAAATTTAAACCAAGACTTTAAGATTAGTGTTTTACTAAATAAATAGCACTCTACCTATTTGTTTGCCTGCTGCCAGGGAGAGGTGGGTTAGCTGGGAAGAAAAGGCAGCTGTTAGCTTTCTATCCTACTGAAAGCCTTCTCTGGAGGTTGAGCAGGGGCATTTTTGAATTTATGTCCTTAAATAATCTGTAGTTGTTCTCTAACTCTAAATTGAGATTTTCTAGCATCCAACATGGTACAGCTTCTCCAATGAGTCAGTGTTTTTGCCTGGTCAAAACACACTTCCGTGGATAAAACTGGGAGTTTGGCTCTTCACTCTGCTGTTAACTTACTCTGGCCTGGAGATGCAGACATCCAGAGGCAGGAAAAGAGCAGCATGGAGCTGTAAGAATATCTCACATGACCCATTCTATGGGCTAGTCAACAAGGAATTGTTTTAAGCATAGTTGAGTCTAGATCTGACTAAATATGGTGCTTTTAATTTAACGGGATGGGTGGGTGAGGGGGAATAAAGGAGGGTAAATACCCAGATCCTACATGAGGCCTTAATGGGTAGGCCCTTCTTGGATTCGAGTCCTGTTTTAACTACAAGTATTTATAAGATCTGATCTCTTCCCTCCACACACTTCAGGATGGGACTTTTGTTAAGCTCTGCCATACTAAACGTAAGTATTTTTAAAGCTCTCTTGTTACAACCTACTTAGGAGCAGGAGGTTGTCCCAAACTCCCTTAAATTGCAAGCTTGGCATTTCTTTGGGAAGAGAAAGGAGAAAGCAATGACTGTTGGTACTAGCTGCTTGATGTAAATTGGGAGATGTTTCTACTTTGCACTTAATCCATTTCCTGAGCTGCTTTGGCATGGCTTCAATTGAGAGGATGTAAGTTGACAAGGTGGAGTAGGGATGCAGGAGGAAGAGGATAGTGGTAAGTGTGTTAGGACCAAGCTTTCTCACCCCCCAAGTTTTATTGAGATACAATTGACATGTAACATTGTGTAAATTTAAGCTGTATGACATGATGATGTGGTGTATGTATATATTGAGAAATGATTGCCACAATTAGTAAACACAACCATCACCTCACATAGTTACCATTTTTTTTTTTTTTTGGTGGTGAGGACTTCTGAAGATCTATTCTCTTAGCAAATTTCAAATATACAATACAATATCGTTAACTACAGTTACCATGCTGTATATTAGATCACCAGAACGTATTCACCTTACAACTGGGAGTTTGTACCCTTTCACACTTTCACTCATTCCTCTCATTACCACCACACCCCCTAACTCCACTCATGGCAACCACCAATTTACTGTTTCTTACAAGTTAGTTTTTTTCAGATTCCATATATAAATGAGATCATACAGTACTTGTCTTTCTCTGTCTTATTTCACTTAGTGTGAAATACCCTCAAGGTTGAGCTCTTATGTTCTGAAAGTGAGATGAGAGTATCAGTTCAGTATCTTGAACAGTAACTGACACAAATACGTGTAATGACAATCAAATGAATTCTTGGAGAACCAAAGCCTGGCGAGTTAGGTCTAGAATTTTATCACTTCACTGTTCCATGGTTTCCTTAAGGTGCCATATACCCTTAACTCTTGCTTTGGGACTCTAGCTGCCTCAACAGGAAAGGAGAGGGCAAAAGCCCCAGTAATCCTTCACATTTTCACATGTGGATCTGTTCTACCTGTTGTGCCAGGCTTTCACTCCTACAAGGAAAACAGCATGAAAGAAAGGGTAGTCAGTTATGTCTGAGAAGCAGCACGGTATAGATATAAAATATAAATATTGGGAGGCAGACCAAATTAGGAAAAAATCCTAATTTTCCTATTTTTTACATTTTACTTAGCTAGAGTCTGTATTTTTTTTTTCATTTGTAAAATGGGGATAACATCTATTTTTACAGAGATTGAATGAGAATATTTATGTGGAAGCATTAAATAGCTTCTAAACAAATACATGGTAAATAAAATCCAACGTGCACTAATGTCTAGCATCTTAATTTTCATAGTAGGTAAGACAATTAAGTTGAAGATTTTTTTTTTTTTAACAGGAGAATATAGCCAATTTTATTATGTATGTACATACAGGGGTTTCCTAAAAATGAGACCTGAGGACAGATTGGGCAGTTAAGATTTATACATCTGGAACTAAGGAAAAAGTGTGTGTGTGTGTAGTTTGGCACTTCAAAGGGCAGCAAGGCAATTCACATGGAGATGGAAAATCAAATGTTTGGTAAATAAATGTTTGCTGAGCCATATTTAACCATGAAAGACAGAGAGGATTTTCATCAAATGGGTCTTGCTAAGTTCTTTTCTATCATACTTAGTTCATATTAAAATATCATTATCTATGATAATATCTTCTATCTAAATTCTTTTAGGGATCTAGGGGGAAGGTTGAAGTTTTTTCCTGAGTCTTTAATTTCTTGAAAATGATCAGCTAAAAATAATCAGTATCCCAAAAGGCATATTTTGGGGTGGCAAACTCTGCTTCCCCTGAAAAGATTATAATTCTTCCCCAGTGAGAGTAGATTACAGATAGTATCAGGAATATTTACCTGAAAGCTTTTGACAAATAACAGACTACTGAATGTCTTTCATCTCAGATTTGCCTATTTTGTTTTCCAGAGTTCCAATTACACAGGTGCATATTTATCCTTATAAACTCTACTCCTTAAGAATTGGCTAGGGCTTTTTGATAAGAACCAAAAGAATCCAAAAGTTAGAACCTGACTTTAGTCCAGGGACTGGCAAACTGTATGGCCTACAGGCTGAATCCAGCCAAGTTGAAGATTCTTTATATATAATTTTAGTAGGCATCAGAATCTCGTAGAATAATGGAAGGTAAGACAAAGAAAGCACAATTGTAGTCATTACTAATACACAATCATAAATTACTGAAACAATCTTTATAGTATAGGAAATTTCACATATATAGAAATATACAGAATATAAAGAACCCCCATGTATCTATCATCCAGCTTCTACAATTACCCTGACTACTTGTTTCCTTGATACTGCCAGCAATTCATACCCTGTCATGACTCTAGATTATTCTGAAACAAATCCTAGATATCATGTAATTTCCTCTTAAATATTTCAATGTCTCTCTCAAAGAGTTTTGTTTAAAAATCTTAGTTATAACACTATTATTGTCACAAAACATCATAGCTCAACAAAAATAATGAGATTCCTTGGTATCATTAAATATCCAATCAATTGCCAGTGTGTAACACTAACTTACAGTCCACTAAGTGAATGAGTTTTCACCTGTATTTATATACTACTTATTTCAACTCAAGAGACAGGATTCCAAATCCCAAGCCATTACCGAGATGCAAATTCAGATTGGGGGATACTGAACAAACTGGCGGCTTTCCCAAAAGTCACCTTCCATGCGTAACAAGGTCATTATTTCCAAACTGTGCAAGAACTACACAGATAGTATGTTGGTTGCAGTTAATCTGAAGACAGACAGAATATTATTATTTAAGACAATTTTATTTTGGAAAGAACTTTATGAATCTTTGGAAAACTAGAGATACATTGTCTTAGTCAACTCAGGCTGCCATAACAAACTACCATAGATGGGGTGGTTTAAACAACAATTTATTCCTCACAGTTCTGGAGGCTGGGAAGTCTGAGATCAAGCTGCTGGTCCATTGGTTCCTGGAGAGAGCTCTCACTGTGTTCTCATATGGCTTTTCCTCTTTGCTCAAGCTGAGAGATCTCTTTTCCTCTTATTATAAGGCCACTAATACCATCATGAGGGATTAGGCTCTGCTCTCATGACCTAATTGAACCCTAATTATCTCCCAAAGGCCCCCATCTCCAAATACCATTACATTAGGGGTTTTAGGGGGACACAAACATTCAGTCTATAACAAAGCTACAAATTTATAAAATGATTAAAAAGTTCAAAAAGCCAGTAAGCTAGCACACATTTAATTCTTTACCTCTCCCTAAATTACTTTGGCTCTAAATATCTGAGATCATC
The DNA here is from genome assembly GCF_014176215.1 of Rousettus aegyptiacus. Lineage (NCBI taxonomy): Eukaryota > Metazoa > Chordata > Mammalia > Chiroptera > Pteropodidae > Rousettus > Rousettus aegyptiacus. The sequence continues at coordinate 121,679,402 of NW_023416306.1, read as the reverse complement.
ATTCCTGGAAATCTTTCTTTACACCTTAATACGACCCCAGTGCAGGTGGAGTTCATAACCTAATATCCTTATTTCCTCTCTCCTTGTGCCACCTCAGCACTGAAGCAAATTACATAAAATTTTCAGCTCCTATTATATTAGGAGAATTTTTTTTTTTTCTTAAACAGGGACATGAAGGGAATTTTTCACAAAATGATAATTTCCTCCCTCTTACCAGGTTGATTCTCTGCAATTTAAATAAAGGCTGAAGGATCTTTTTGGATCCTGCTAAGCTTGCAAATTTGCCAAAAAAAAAAAAAAAAAAAAGTGTAGGTGGAGCTGTTTGTAGTCATTCTTGGCCCCTTTCCAGGTTCGCTGGCCGCTTGGACTGCATAAGCAACCATGTTTTTACTAGTTGTGGGTGTGTAGCTGCAGGAGCTGCAGCAAAGAATTTTTAGGTCCTGAACAAATTCTGTAAACTGATCCCCGTTTCCCCTAATTATCCAAATGACTTCGTTATTGATCATAAGAATATTAGGTAGGATTTGAAATAATCTGCCCTTCAAAAGCTGGCAGAGAAAAACCTAAAAATTTGGTTGACACTCTATAGTTTGTCATTGATGCCATGGAGAAACATTTGGTACATGGAGGGTAATATGGCAGTACTCGTCAAAATTAAAAATACATATATGTCCTTTTATAGAGCAGTTCCACTCTGAGAACTGAGATGAGGCATACTTAAAAGAAGATGTATATACAAAGATATTTATTTAAACACTAATTAGAATACAAAATTTAGAAACTCAATGTCCCTCAATTAGATAATGACTGGTTAAATATACTCATGGGTAAGAAAAGATGTCTTTTATGCATTTATATGAAAAAGCTCAAGATGTCTTAATAGCAAAGTACAGAAGAATATATATGGTATCCTCCTTATTATATAAAAAGAGAAAAATAAGAATACTTATTCTTATATATATAGGCATGAAAAAAACTGAAAGAATACACAAGAAAAGTAGAGGTTACACTGGGGGTGGGAAGTATATGAATGGAAGACAGTTGTTTAAAGTGTTTTTGTATCAGTGGATAGATTATCTATGCAAGTAATTTTTTAAAAATCTGGCTGGGAGCCATAAACAAACAACAGTTATTGAATGTTCTCTGCCTTAAAGTAGACTAAGAAAGTAAGGATGCCCGAATGCAACCTTAACTGTGAGGTGTAAAACAGAAGGTCAAGTAAAGTGACCATGCCTAACCAATTCTTGGAAAACAAAGTTCTCAGTGCCTCTGGGGAATTCTGAAATCAGTAACTTTGCTAAAGAATTTCACTTGCTTACTGGAGGTATTCTCTAGAACTCAGAAAGAGGAGATAGACAAAGATAGAAGACATCATGCTCCTGCAATCAATTTAAAATTCTTCAGCAGTACGTATGCCAAAAATGCACACATTATTCATCTATAAATCTAAAAATATGCAGGAAGAAACCAGTAATTGTATTGTGGTGGAATATTTTCTACCTTTCTTTAATGTTTAAATGTTATCCTAATAGTAAAGTTTTAATAAATCTAGTAGAGAAAAATCTTCATCATTGATTACAGTGGATTACTCTAAAATTTGAGAAGATGTGGTTGCTTTCCAAAAGGCACGTCTTCATAACCAGCAGAAATTATATTCATTCCAAGTTTTAATGACCTTGGCTGGCAAAGCCATCTTGATCTTTTCTATCAGAATTTCAGGTGACTGAAATTGCATTGTAAACAGTATTATGTAACATTCCAGTGTTTCCAAGGTAAAGGACTCATACCACTGGTGATACTCAGGATGGTTCCAGGCAGTACATGAACAAAGCAGCAAACATCAAATCATGTAGTGAGTTATTCCTGTCTCTCTTTCAAGCCTTTAGATTCAAAGCACTTGTCTGGCAAGAGTATCTAGCTAGGCTTTAAAAACTGACTTTGTTTTCACTATGCTAATTTTTACAGTTGCCATCTTGACTTTTTTCATCGGTCTAGAATACAAATGTTTGTCTGGATTACCCTCTCATAGAAACATAACAAATAGGAGTTGCTACACATGTTCCAGGAACCCCCTGCACATGAATTACAAAAATCCAATGGTTTTTTTTTCTTAGGGCTTATCTTCCCTTGACTCAAATTCTCATTATGGGCTTCTGCAAGAGATAACCTGGTTCTTCAGGAATAGTTTTTAGTACACTGTATTAACTAGAGTCAAGCTGGTTTTAAACGCTAGCTCTTTGTCTTGCTGTCTACAAAGTCAGTCAGCCAAATGAAGCTGAATAGCTACCTTTGAATTTGATGATGATAAATGATGACAAATGTAGAACAGCTGGAACAGTTTAATAGGTGCTCAATGAATGCTGATTTATTTCCTCCTCTTTACTTCTCTCTTCCTTTACTTCTCTCTTGTCTCTGTCCTCAGCACTCTATTTCTTCTATATTTTCTCCACATGATCTTATTCACTTCCATGGCTTTAATTATTACCCTTCTTTTGGATAACTTCTAATTTTCTATCACCATTTCTGACCTTTTTTTCCAGACTACTCAACCTGCGTAAATTAAGAGTGTCATCTTTTTCCAAATGTGCTTCTCCTTCTCTTGGTTTCTCCATTTTGTTCATGCTATTACTATCACGTCCATCGTTCAGGCTCAAAATCTCAACCCTCTTTAACTTTACCCCTTTCCCATCACATTGAATCAGACATGAATAAAGTTTTATATGCCACGTTAATAGCAAAGGGTTATAAATGAAAAATGACAATTATATTAAATATCCCTGCCACAGGTGAGAAAAATGAGATATGCCCAGGTCATATGCCGAGTGGTTAGAACCTAAACTAAAAACCATTTAAGCCTTGAATTTGAGGCTCCTCACTCCAACTGTCATGCTTTCCCCTTCCTATAGTGCCTCAAGTTCTTCAGTATTGTTTTACATGTCTCTCTTCTTCACTATTGCCATTCCCAGAATTCAAGCCTACCTTATCTTTCACATTTGTAATGCACATATAGAAAGACTGGCTCAGTCAGGAAGGTTAACAGTTGGGAACATATATCCAGCATTGCCCAGCAAATTTTTTCAACCATGAAATATATAATATACAACCTGAAAAGTATACCCACCCCCAAACCTACAGCTCAGTGAATCATAAACACCCATGTAATCCCCACTCAGGTCAAGAAACAGCACACTAGAGCACCTCCAAAGTTCCCTTGTACCCTCCCAAGCGTTACTCCCCCCAAACCCCCACCAAAGCTCACCTATTCCTAAGCTTTTACTACCTAAACAAATATTCCTAATCTAGTTTGGTTTGGCCTGCTTTTTGAACTTTGAATTTTCCAAGGTGGCTATACCAATATACGTTCCCACCAGTAGTGTAGCTTTAATTGTTGCAACCCATGGCCAACACTGGAATTTTCTGTTATACATTTAGTCATTTTTGTGAGTGTGCAGCAGTACCACATTATGGTTTTGATTTGCATTTCCCTAATGATTAAAAAAGTTGAGCACCTTGATGTTTATTGGCCATTTAGATACCCTCTTTTATAAAGTCTCTTACCTATTAAATTTTTTGATTTTTGGGTGCCTGTAAATTCTAGATAGAAGCTAAACAGACATATTTCTATTGTGGAAACGAATGGATTTGCTGGATGCCGTCAGAATACCATTAACTCCATTACTATGCTCCCAATTTCATCAATGAATCCTCTAGGAGAAATGTACAAGAATACCTTGGAGATACTATGAGTTCAGTTCCACACCACTGCAATAAAGCGAGAATTGCCATAAAGCCAGTTGTTGTAATCCTTTTGTTGGTGGAAGGTCTTGCCTTCAATTTCTAAAATATGCAACATCTGTGAAGTATAAAAAACATAAGGTATGCTCAACTTCACATATTTCCTGAAACAACATGGAATTGTTGTGCCAGAGAAATTTGTTAGATACTGGGGAAATAATGCAAAAAACAAAAACAAAAACAAAGTACATAAGAACAATAGCTTTGTAATAAAATCTATACTGGAATCCTGTCTCTTAACATTTACCAGCTTAGTGATTTTAGGCAAATCTTTTACTTAATTTAGCCTTAGTTTCCTTGTCAGAAAAATAGGGCTAATAACATTTTATAGAGTTGAGGATTAAATGAGACAATATATATAATAGGCTTTGCATAGTGCCTAGCACACAGGAAACATTTAATAAATGGTAGCTATTATAAATTTGGTTATTTCCATGTAGACTTCCATTTCTATATGAAAGAAATTAAGCAGATGTCCATTCCTCTCCTAGCCATTCTATTTCTCACTATGAGTAAAAAATGACATTTGGATTTAGTTAAGTATTCTGGGAACCTGGTCCTCCTGACTCCCTTTGTCTTTAGTGCCTCCGTGGCAATGTTTCAAAAATTATCTGTGGTGAAAAGTCATAGACAATTTTATAAAATATAAAAATAACTATAAAAGGGAAATAAAAACAAAGACATACACAAGAATACAAGACCAAAATTTTTATTAGATCCACAGACATAGAATTAGTGTTAAATTGCTATAAAAGTTTCTAAATTATTAGCCTCAATTTCCGTAAATGCCATGTTATGAACCAATAACACAGGGTTTGCAGATGGGCACTGGCTTGTCGACCATACTTTTGGTGACATTGCTCTCGAGCACTGACAAAAATCAGACTTCTGAATCCAAAGGGGTGAGTGAAGTCAGGACACAAAATATGGGGACTCAAGTGAAGGGTTACTCTTGGTCCTGAGTTACCAGTTGGCCACCTAGTGGACTTTTTCTAGCCTCAAGAGGAACATTGTCACTCCCTAGCTCAAAAAATATCTGCTCTTTCCCCTGTCTTTAGGGTAAAATCCCAGTCCTTTAACATGGCATCCAAGGACTTCCAGGGTGGTTCTACACAATTTTTTTAGTCTGATTTTCTACTACTCTCTATTCAATCAGACTTCACTGTCTAGTATAGTAGCAACTAGCCACATGTGGCTATGGAGCACTTGAAATGCTGCTATTAAAATTTTAATCTTTATTATTTAAAAATCTGATATATAATTCAATTACTCCAAAACTTAAGCATGTTTGGAATGACATGAGTATACTTTTTCAACTGTACATCTTATGAAATCAACTACTGGGATATGCTGTCAGTATAAAACACACACCAGTTTTCAAACGCTTACTTAGTAATGAGAAAAATATAAAACATTTAAAAATATTTAGTACTTTTTAATATTGATGATGTGAAATTATCTTGGATATACAGGGTTAAATAAGACATTAAAATTAATTTCAACTGTTCCTTTTTATTTTTCTAATGTGGCTACTATAAAATTACAAATAAGTCTTGTCTTATATATAAATTGGACTGTGCTGGCCTAGACAACTATGCTCTAAACCTTAGGATCACTCTTGATTCCTCTCTTACCTTGATTCATGTTTGACTCATTAACAACAAAATATATCTTCAACCCATCCATTTTATCTCTACTGCTACTTTCCAGGTTACCCTATTCCTTAAAATGCTTCAATTGCTTCTAGGGCACTTAAACTTACTAAGGATGCAGACTTTATCTTCTACACTGGCCTCCTCGCTAAACACATTGATCTCTTTCTCACTTTAGGATTTTGCTCTGCTATTCCCTTTGGTCTCAAATACTGCCCTTAACTTATTTCCATTTAGGTCTTAGAACAGTGGTCCCCACCTTTTGGGCACCAGGGACCAGTGCTCCTATGAGTATCTTAATGCCTGATGATCTGAGGTGGAGCTAGCTGAGGCGGTGATACTAGCGCTGGGGAGTGGATGCAAATACAGATGAAACCCTTGCTCACCTGTCGCTCACCTCCTGCTGTGCGGCCCAGTTCCTAACAGGCTACAGACTGGTAACTGGTTGTTGGCCCAGGGAGTTAGGGAACCCTGTCTTAGAAAATACCTTCATAGTGAGGCCATCTTTGACCAACAAAATTTTGCCTATTCTCTCCCCCAGAGGAAGGCTTTATCCGAATACCCTAATTTTCTTCATGGAACATACTTTGGATATCTTTCCATTTCTTTTGTAAAAGTTGTTTATAGTCTGTTCCCTCCATGAGAAAAGGGAGCCTTTGCTGTTTTTTTTGCTGCTTAATCTAGTCTAGTGTGTAGAATAGTGCCAATTAAGTGCTCTTGAAACAATGTAAATGAGTAAATATCTACCTATAAGACGTATCTGCTTGGTTGGTTCACAAGCACTTCAAATTCAACATGGTCAAAAAACCCTTTCTTTTCTAACATGTATTCCTCTTCTCTGGTTTCTAATTTCAATGAAGATATTACCATCTCCCCAGCTTTTCCCCCAACAATCTTGGGAGTCATCTTTTGACATCTCCCTGTCATTCCCTTATCCAGTCAACCAAATCACCAAGCTCTCAATAACCACATTGGTTGTGTTCTTTACTCCTATGTGCCACTATATCAGTCCTAGTCATTTATCTCTCACAGATTATTGTCTTCTCCAAACTGCTTTCCATGCCTCTGATTTCTGCATACAGTCATCTGTCTAAAATGCAAATCAAATCTTATGATGCTTCTATTTAAAATATTTCAACCACTTCCCCTTAGCTCTCAAAAGCTAATTCCTGCATACGGCATTCTAGGCCTTCAGGACTAGACCTCCTCAGGAACATCACAGGCACTGCCCTGAAAAAGCATTATTTTCTTGACCCAATAATCTCTCCAGAGTTTCCCTCTTAACCTTTGCACAAGCTGCTTCCTCTCTCTGGTATGCCTTTCTCCAATCCCCTTATTAAAGTTAACTGCTTTTCTAGTCCCATTCCATTTCTGCTTCCCAAGGTGACTAAGAGATTCCTTCTGTATGAAATTTCATAGTATTCAGCACTTTACCCTCATTTTACTACCGAGGATACTTATTGTGTGCATCTACATATAACATAAGATCAATAAGGGCAAGGATTCTAGAGAAATCATTAGCTAAATAAATTCAAATAAACTCAATCTTAAAGATAATCATGACATCAAAAAGTTGACAAATTTTTATCAACTGAAGCAATGAAAATATTAGATCAAAAGAAAATACAAAACATGGCTCATATGCCATTTACTTTGCTTCTATTTTAGGCACAATGCTTTAAGACATTACACACAGATTTTACACATCTTTACTACATCAATATCATAAGAGGGAAAGCAGAGGGCAAGATTAGTTATCTGAGGCCACAAAAATCAGTGGACAATATGGATTTCATTAAACCTGTCAGCTCTCCTGGATTTATCTCAGATATTGTTTCTAGATGTAGGATGCCAAAAATTGCAGTTAGCAGGCTGGGAAAGCTCGCGGGAGTCATTCCAAGGGTTCTCTATTAAAAACATAACAAATCAGCCCATGTAATTAAATTCATAAGGCTTTTACTTTGCAAATCACCATCTCCAAGTAAACTTTTGCAACTTTCTCACCAAATTGCAACACAACAAAAATCTTGACATTCTAGCCACGAAAATGCACATCTGAGGTGACAATATCCAAAGGAATTCAGCAATTATTAGGGTTTACGAAGCGAGACAGCATCAGAATGCTTAAAAAACTACAGAAATATGTACGTCTTAGTTTCAAACTTGACCATCCTTCGTTCTCCCCTTGTACCTCAACAACTCCTACCCCAGTCTGCCTAGGTAACTAATCTTGGGAGACCTTTAAGTTAAAGTCTGGCTGCCCTTCCATCTCCCAGTACTCTGGTAGGTGATTCGGTTTAATCTCAGATAAATCTGGCTGGATTCCCCGTCTCTCAGGGGTCATGCCGCGGAAACAGAAAGGTTAGCACACGCACTTAAGTTTCCCAACTCCTAGCACCCCCTGGAAGAGGCGGGAAAGCGCCGCGGCCCGCCGGGCGGCTTGCACCGCGCACATGGCCGGCTGCAGCGCCCACCCCCGAGCCGCGCAGGCGCCTGGAGAGCCGGGACTTGCGGTCGCCGAGAGCGGATCATTCCGCCGCTTTCTTTGTGTGGCTTAGGCTCTGCAAATGGCCTATTTCTCTCCCCTCTGTTAAAAAAGAAAACCAGACCCTTTCGCCCCCTTCCTCCCTCCGGAATGGGTTCGGGGAGTGGGTGGAAGAGGGATCTGGTGCCGAAGGAAGAGGCGGAAAGGATCAGGCGCGGGGTTGCCGAGGGACGGGTCCGGGAGGGATGCTGGGAGCTTTGACTCACTCGCACACCATGTGTCCCTCCGCGCGCAGCACGGGGGACTTTTCGGTGGGGATTTTGGGCGCCGACCAGACGCGGCATTTTCGGAAAATAGCGCCCTGTGCAGCTGAAGCGCTTTGTGTGTAACAGGGCCGCGTCAGCCCGGCCGGGTACGAAGCGCCTTGGGTCGCCGCATCACCTCCTGCTGCTCCCCCGTCGCCGCTCCCGAAGCTTTTCCAGGTCAGTGCGGGTCTGTGTAGGGCCCTGTTACCACCGGATGTGGAAGTTGATCTCTTCGCTGGTAAAAAATAATTCCACTTCCCCCGGAACCCAGATCATCCCCGCGATTTCCTGTTTATTGCATTAAGGCGCCGGGTTTCCGGGGCTCCTGGCCCCGCTTATTCCGCGGGGGTCGGCCGGGTCGGCCTGGGCGCCTGTTCCGCCCGCGCCGCCGCGGCGCATTGTCCGCTGGGCACCTCGCTTCTGGGAGGGGCGGGCAGACATGGTGGCGGCCGCCGCCCCCTCCCCGGCCCCAGCGCGCCGCGGCCTTCCCACCGCTCCTCGCCGGGCTGGTCCCGAGCGGCCGCCCTGGGGTGGGGATGGGGTCGGACCGGGGCGGCAGGGCCTCTGCGGACGTCGGGATGCGGGCGGTGGGCGGGCGAGGGAGGGAGGCAGGCGCCCCCTGGTCTCGGCGCCCACTGCCCCAGGGGGCGCGGGTCTCTTTGTTTGGGCGGCCTGACCGCCCCGCCGGGCTCGCTGGAGCCGAGACGGGGCGGCGGGGAAGGCCGGCTCTGGGCGCGCTATGTTGCGGGGCCCCTAGGGCCGGGAGGCGCTTGGGCGGCAGCGAGAGCGGCGGGTCGGGACAGGGTTAACGGGAGAGCCAGTTCCGTCCCGCGCGGGACTGCCACAGCGACAGCCTCGGCTGCGGGGACTTGAGTCTTGAGGGCAAGAAGCCTGTCACTTCGGATGCTTGGGACATCTGCTTTGAGGACTTGACCGCCGGGATCTGCGGGTGCATGGTTTCGGGAAAGAAGTTGAGAATTTTACCAGGTTATTTTTTCTAGAGCAGTTAATCAGTATGTCTTCAGTGTGTTTCGTTGAAGCTCTCCTACCGTGTTGAATCAGCGTGCCTACCGTCTAAGGTGCATCGTGAAAACTGAAACCAAAGGAATGATAGGCCCGCTTTGTGTGTGTTTTCCCACTTAAGCTTGTTTGCAGTACACATACTCTTGCTTTAAACCTGATTGGATTGTGGCGAGCAGACATCTGTTCAAAGGAGGGGCAGAGACCACAGTGCTTCTGAAGGGGGCTTGGTAATGTGGAAATATTTTAAGTGCTCTCTCCGAACACTGATTTGCTGTCTCCATTCAGGCAAGTTGCTTTCTAAAGTACAGTTTTTATCTGGAAAATGGTTTGATGTAGTCAGTAAAGGATCCTTGCAATTTGCCGTCTCAGAATTAAAGATGCACTATCATACATTATGTAGAAGCTAGTAATCAAATATTCTTTTGCATATAGTTTACTTAATCTTAAATATCGACCCACCCAACTTGGTTTAAATTTCTCACAGACATAACCATCAGCCTTGACACTCCCACTTTCAGACTCATACTTTGAATTTAAAGAAACGAAAGAGCTTTATCTATTTTTTTCTTTTTAAGTATTTTCCCAAAAATAACAAAAATAAGTTCATTGCATGTTAACGTAAGTGACATGTTAGGCAAAAGTGACATCATTTAACATTTGTACAAGTTTTTTTTAAATGTCTGGTTGAATAGACAGAGTCTTAAATCTGCATTCAATCTGTTGTATCACCATGTAACCTCTGGAAAACACTGTATACTCATGTCTTTTTTTAAACTGAGAAATATGTCATTTCTATCCTCAAGTCAAGTCAGGATATTACACCAGATGCATTTTAAAGATAAGGATAAGAAGATTTCTATACTTTTTGTAAAGCTCTAGCTTTTTAAAATTTGGGATTTAGCAGCATAAACATTATGAATAAAGATTGCATAATCCACATGTGATCCTGGAGATTCAGGAGCATTTGAAAATATTTTAAGTAATTAAACCTGATTTTTAATTCTACAACATTTTAATGATGTACACAAGTAAAACGTGCATCTGTTTTAGATAGGCTTGTGAAAACTTTTGTGTAAATGTACTTTTTGAAGATAGGACACTTTTCAAAGCGCTGTAGGAGCTCCTGCATATTTAAAAGGAATCCTGCAGTGAAACCTTTGGGGAAACAATACTTTTATAATAGATATATTTACACTTAGAATTAACTTTGTTATTTAGAGTTGGAGTTCTCTATCTCTGAATTAATCTGGTTTTCTAGGTTGGGGGACAATTATACTGTAAATGCTTGAAAACTTAAATTCATTCTTACTTTGACTTAATGGTTTTCAAATGAAGCTAAATTAAATTCCAGTTGTTTCTGTGAACTCTAGTCCAATTCTCAGTCTGTAGTTTTCTACTGTTCCATCGACAGGAAGCATCTGTTCATTCTTCATGTAATTGTTAGAAAATACCAGGTATATTTTTGATGTTTGCTATTCAAGTGAAAATATCAGATTGGATCTAGGTTTGTCCCCACCTACCCATCTCAAAGATGTATTTATAATGGGCCTCGTCTCCCGTAGAATGGACTTTTTTTTTTGGTCCTTGAGTATCTCATGAATTAGAAATAATAATAGGTAAAGCAAACAAGTCATAAGGAATTAAGGTCATTATGTGAAACCTTTGAATCGAGTTCATTTTAAGGGTGCAGTGTCCCTTTGTAAGTAGCCTTAATGTGGATAAACTCATGATGGCTTCCATCTCTGTCTCTCTCTGCAAATATATAATATGAATTGCTGCTGTAGTATAATTTTTAAAAAATGTGTCATTCTGGAGTTGGTAGACCAGCATGTGGAAAGAACATGGTGTTTTCCTCATTTTACTGGTTATATTATACCTGGGGCATTAGGTCAGCTTTTTAGGTAGTATACTTTTATAAGTGGGAGCTTGTTATCAGTTCTCAGACTTTATATCAGAATTACCTGGAGAGCTAATTTAAAAAACCCACAGAGGCCCAAGCTTAAGTAGGATAGGATCTGGGACACCTTTTCTCAAGTTTCCCAGGTGGTAGATGCTCAACTTTAAAAACCACTGAACTATAGAACATATCAAGAGGACTTTGCATACAGGAAATGAAAAGGAGGAAAGGTTGAAGAAACATGATGTTTGACTCAAAGAAAAGCTCATTTAAGAAATGATAGTCTCATATTTTGAAGTCTGTTGAACAGGTCATCATTTTTGATCTGCCCAGAAGGAACTAGGATCAATGGGTAGAAGTTAGAAGGCAGATTTCAACATTCTTACAAGGAAACTTTATTTAAAACAGTAAAAATATAATGGGATGTTTTGGGTGGTAGGCTTTCTGCTCTCACTGACTTAAAGTTAGGGATTGTCGAGTAAAGGAATTGATGTGCTGAATGAAAATATGGGTCCGGTGTCCTTCAGGTTCTTACAGGCAGATTTTATGAAACATGGTTAGGTTTGCAGGTACAAAAGCAGAACAAAAGCTAATTGAGTAAATCAAGCTGGTTAGCTTAACTGGATCATAGTTTTCATTTCCTTGAATGAAGAGAAATGACTATAAAGTGAGAGAGCTATTTGATGAGGTCTTTAAACCCAGCTGTAATTTGGCAGACTCAAAAGCCTTCTGATGTGGAAACACTCCTTTAAGGGAATTTATCTTGATATAGTAAAGGTACTATCAAATTGGTAGCTGAATTAGTGGTAGAGCCAAGACTTGGATCCAAGCAGTTTGACTCCATAGCCAGTGAGTGATTCTTGATCACTATGATATGAAATTGTGAACAACCTAAATATTTCACAGTGATAGTTAGGCTATATCTTCAGGACAGTAGGGTACTGTCTAGCTATTAAAAAGATTGTAAAGATATGAAAAGATGGCTTGATATATGGAAATGTAAAAACATTTAAAAACAATTTCATTTTGGTTTAAAAAACATTGACACATGGAAGAATATGTGCCACATTGTTCAGTGGTTGTTTCTGAGCATAGGTTTATAGGCGATTATTTTTTCCCCAAGTTTTCTAACTTTTATGAATATATATTGTGTATTGCTTGTAATTTAAAAGATATTAAGATCTTATGCCAATTAAAAATTAAAGAAATTAACATAAGCTGAGTAGTTTGGATTTTATAGTATGCAATTAATGCAAATTAGGAATTGCACATAAATGAGAATTGGCAAGTGCTTGAAATGTTTTGTATTTTAAAAGTCTTAACCATTCTAGAAGTAATTGAATAGAGAAAAATGTCACTGACTCCTACCACCCTATCATAATCAGTTCTCTGTTTTAAGTTTTTTTCAACTTATGTGTAATATTTTAAATTGTATTCATCCTAGCATAGTTAATTCTCTAGTTATGTGATTTTAGGCAATTAATCTTTGCTTCCCTTTCCTCCTTTGTAAAATGGGGATAATTAGAATAGCTCCATCATGGTGGTTGGGAGGATTAAATGAGTTACTGCATATAAAATGAACAGAACAATGTCTAACACATAATTAATAGCTCAGTAAAAGTTAGCGATTATAGGGTCATAAACCACTAAAATCTTGGGGTCTAATAGGTTTTGGAATTAAGATTTTTTTGGGGGGGGGGGATGTAGGTACGGTAATGTTAGTAACCTTTGAACAGAGTCCAGAGCAATATCCCTCTTCAAACATGTTACTATTTTTGCAACAAAAGTATGAACGTTTACACTAAATGAGGTAAATAAGGACTATAAATAGCTTCATGTCAGTTCAAGTAAGGTTTTTACTACCAAATAAGTTATTTTGGGTTTCAGAACTTTTTTGGATTTTGGAACTGTAATTAAGGAACCTGTAGACTATTTACTCAACTTTGAATCTTGTTTTATTTTAATATTAAACACATACCTTTTCATATTATTTAACTTTATAATCCACGATAACTTAAAATTGAAAAATTAGAAAATAACAAAATATTGACTTCCATTTCCTTTCATTAGAAAATATGCTAAATCCACCGATACTGTGATTTTATTGCATAGTGTAGAATTTTGTCCAGAAGAGGTTTGAGGGTTTTAACACAGATAGCTTTTTTTGTCTCATTACACTTGAAGGATGAGACATTTCTACTTTGGTGGTTAACTACAGCAGTGATTTTTTAAAGGAGGTGAGTATAGGCCTCCATGGTACCTCTCTTTAACATACTCCTCTATTCTGTAGATATGGAAACTGAGATAGATATTTACCCTAGGTCATAATATAGAACTGAACATTGGAATTAAGTCACCTCTTCTCATGATAAAGTTATTGGATGTGCAGTCTCTGATATCCAGTCATCCTCTCCCTATCCAAGCAGAGGAAGATGTTTAAAAATTTTTATTAAAGTATAATTGACACACACTATATGAGGTGTACAACATAGTTATTCAACATTTATATATCTTATGAAGTAATCAGGATAAATCTAGTAACCATCTGTCACTGTACAAAGTTATAATGACACTATTAACTATATTCCCTATGCTGTACATCACAACCTTGTGACTTATTTAACTATAAGTTTGTACTTACTCTCCTTTACTTTTTTCACCTATTCCCCCCTGTCTTAACTTCCTCTGTCTTAACTTCACTTAGCATAATACCCTCTAGGCCCACATCCATCTGTCAAGATTTCATTCCTTTTTATGGCTGAATAATATTCCATTGTGTATATATATCACATCTTCATACATCATTGGATACTTAGGTTACTACCATGTCTTGCCTATTGTGAATAGTACTGTAGCGAACATAGGGGTGAATATATCTTTTTAAATTAAAAGTGTCTTAATCTGTTAGAGGTATTAGAAAATACCAGAGATTGGGTAGCTTATAAACAAGAGTTTTTATAAGTTCTGGGGGCTGGGAGGTCCAAGATCATGGCACCAGCATAGCTGGGTTCTGGTGAGAATCCTCTTTCGGGTTGTAGACCTCTGTGTTGTATCATCACATAGTGGAAGGAGCAAGGTAGGTATCCTTGGGTCTGTTTTATAGGGGCACTAATCTCATTTATGTTAATTTTCATGACCTAATCACCTCTCAAAGGCTTCACTTTCTAATACTGTCACTTTGTCATTAGGTGTTCAACATTCAAATTTGAGGACTGGCGTGGGTGGTGGGGAGGGATACACACATTCAGACCATAGGAAACCGTAGGTATATAGGTGAATGATCTAAAAAGTTTCCCTTACATCTTAACTGGCTTGTGTGAACTCTGATCTTTGCCCATGTGATTTCTCCACCTTTTTTCCTTTATCTATTCTGTTCATAGGGACCCTCAACTTCTCTCCTTTAGCTTATTTCTGTATACACTGGATATAGCCTGAACTTGACATGAGTCACCTCTTTCATATTTATGAGGCTCCTATTGTCATATCTTTCTACCATCTATTTTCTCTTTTTCCTCAAAGGTTGCAGTGTATTTATGGAGGAAGGTGGGTAATTAGGATTTTTTTTTTGGTCACTATAAATTTATTCTTAACAATTCCAGTGGGCCCTTGCTACTCCTTGACAATTATTTTATAAATCTCATATTTTCTGTTGTCTCATATCTTTTCTCTCAAAAGATGCCATTGAGTTCTACTTAACTGAAAATGAAAATATAAGTACATGCTTGCTCATTTTTTTTTCGTTGTCACCATGACAAATCTCTCTTTCATCTTATTTTGTAAATTGAATGAAAATGGAATGTTTTGCTTTTCTAGGAATCTTGCTGCCACACTTTCCTTCCTTCTGATCACTTCGATCATTACTTGGAATGGTTATTTCTCTCTGCTTTCAAATATGTATAGACTTCTATATTTTGGGAGAAAAAAGTCCACTTTGATTAACTATTGCTTCTGTTCTTTCCAGCTATCTCCTTTCTTTTTTAGTTCTTAGTTTTTTTTTTTTTTTTTGAAAAATCTTGGTTAAAATTGCTGCCCTTAGGTTTTTTAAATTACTTCTTTTGTATCTTGCTGCAATTTTCTAATGTTATATTTAGACTATTGCTTCAAGGGACATCCTTACCAATAGTATTGGCTTCATCCTGATTTTATTCAGCCAGAATAATATATATATATATTATATACACACACACACACACATACATACATACATATATATATATATACATATATATATATATTACTACAGTCATGGGCCATTTAATGGTGGAGATAGAACTGTTAGACCTTTTCATCATTGTGTAAATGTAGAATGCACTTACACAAATGTAGATGGTATAGCCTACTATACACATAGGCTGTCTAGTTTAGCCTCTTACTCCTAGGCTACAAGTCTGTACATGTGTTACTGTACAAAACAACACAAGATTAAATCAAGCACAAGAGAAAATTATGCAATCAAGAGACGATAAACACGAGATGTATGATGAGGCTTCTGGCATAACATGGCATACTGTTTGACAGCAAAAAAAAAATTTCTAAATACAAAGAGTATACTCAAAGTGTAGTATAGTAAATATATAAACCAGTAACAGTTGATTATTATCATTTTTAATTATGCACGATACATAATTGTATGTGCTATAGTTTTATACAACTAGCAGTGAAGGTTTGTTTACATCAGCATCACCGTAAACACATGAGCAATGTGTTGTGCTACAACATTAGGACTGCTATGCTGGCAGTAGGTGATAGTTGAATTTTTCAGCTCCACTATAATCTTAGGCAACCACCGTTGTTTATGAAGTCTCTCGTCAACCGGAATGTCATCATGCAGCACATGAATGTATTGATTTCCACTTAGGCTTCTTAACATTCTTTCCTTGGCTTTCATAGTACTGTGCCATCCTGGTTTTTCCTTTTTTACTACTACTATTCTGTTTTTTTGTTGTTGTTTCACGATCTTAGCAGTTAGTCCTCTGCTCCTCGCTTTTGTCGTCTCAGGTGGTTGCTTTATATGCTTATGACTCCTAAGTGTCTACTCTCCAGGTTTTTATCTCCAGTGGTTTACCAAGTATTTCCCTTGGAAGTCTCAAGGAATTTTTATCACTTTTAGATTTGTTATTACCCAACTTCCAACCTGCTCCATTTTCTTTGTTTTATTATCATCATGCTTAAAACTTCAAGTTGTCTGTGATATATGTTTCTTTATTTCTCATATCCATCGATCAGCACAGTTCTTTAGATTACTCTTTACTGGATCTGTTTGTTCTGGGATTCTTCATTGCCTATTATTTGCCTTTTCTTACTTTAGTCTCCTTTCTCCAAGTTCATCCTGCTTATGGCTGCCAGAATAATCTTTCTAAAACACTTTTTGAATCCATTGCTACTAAATTTAAGGAGCCCAAGGAGGGAACATGTGGTATTGACCTTTGCACACTCATTTTGCCAGGCAAAGTGAATTGAACTTGTGCTTAATAAAATGTTGGAATGGATAACCCTTTGCTCAAAATGTTGAATGACTCCCAGTTGTCTGCAGAATAAAGTCCAAACTACTTTCTGGCTTTCAAGCCTTTTTCATATTCTATTCTGCTTCTTCGACTTTATTCTTAACATTATTAAGCTAGTATTTCCTCTGTAATATACCATGTTCAGGCACAGCTCCATGTGTTCTTCCTTTTCCTTTTCCTTTTCCTTTTCCTTGTCTGTCAGAGCCTATTCAGAAATGTTTGCCCTGTGCCAGGCGCTGTTCTAATCTCTGGTGTTATATTAATGAGCAAAACAAGACAAAGTCTCTGTTTTTGTGGAGCTGACATTAGGGATGGGGAGGAGGAGGGGCACTGTAAACAAATGTCAGGTGGTTGTGAGTGCAATGAAAAGGAATACAACTGGATAAGGGGATAGAATGGTGGGAGATGGTTGCTATTTTAGGTGATAGGGAAAGCTCTCTGGGTGTCCTAGAATAAGGGAGTTAGCTATGCAGATATTTAAGTGAAGAGCTTTCTAGGCACAGGAAACAACATGTACAAGACCCTAAGGAGAGAACAAATTTGGCTCATTTGAGTAATTACTGAGACTGAGTAGTTAGAGCAGAAGAATAAGAGGGAGTGATAGATTAGAGAAGTAGTACACACTTCACATGGTTCAATCTTTCATTGACAAAGTCTGGACTGCATCATTTTGCTTGCTAATTTAAAGTTTTTTCTGAACCCGTATAACTATGAAAGTGGCTTTCAAATTATTTTTTATTGTGACCCATTCACAGTAAATTATTTTATATCATTACCGTATGTACACATTGGTGTGAATGTGTGTGTGCACTCATATATATAACTGGAACATATTCATGCAACTTTATTATACTTGATATATGCCGATTTTTTTAAAATGTTGGCTTTAACCCACTAAAATGATTTCACAGTCTGTTAAGGGGTCATGACCCACAGTTTTAAAAACACTGATTTATGGTATCTATCTACTTATAAAAAGTTGAACTACATACAGATTACTTTTTAAAAATCACATATTCTTTCAGGTTGTAAAATATTTTCAGTTAAATGTTGCAACTTCAATTTTTGTGTGTGTAATTTTTTAGTATTAACTGTAGGGCTGAAGAGAGAGGACTTGTTTAATTTAGCAAATAGCTACTGAGTGGGACTCTAGAAACTGCTAGATACTAACGTATACATAAAATTAGATAAACCCTGCCTGAATTTCTGAGGCTTATGGGAAAGGAGAGCTTATAAACTAATCATTGACAAATATGGCGGAATCCAAATATTAATGGAAGTAGGTTCAGAACACAATGAGAGTAGATAAATGATTATTTTTGCTGAGATCAAGGGGAGCTTATTGGAGGAGGTAATGTCTGAACTGAGTTTTGAAGGAAGAATATGAATATTGGGTCAGGTAAATTGGGATTAGACAAAGATTACTCATGCAGAATAACATAAAGGAATGGTATCATGAGATAGAATAGTACATAAGAGTCATTATAGATAACTGAATTGTTGGAGTATAAATCCAGGGGGGAAGTGGTGAGTTGATGAAGCTGCAGTGAGGCATGGAACAGATCCTTAAAGGTCTGAAATGTAATCACTTATTCAATGATTTTGCAATTAGGTGAAAATTACATATATTCAGAATTATTTGTGGGAAGCTGCCATGTGGGAAATAGAAATATCATCTCTCAATAAGTCCAGTATGGCCAGTTTTTCCTCTAGTGATGAAACAGCTCTGTTTTCTCTGTTGTGCCCTAGAGGACGTTGACCTACATTTATAGAATATGTTGTACCAAAAAAGTCTTTTTAAACATTAAACTTTTACCCATTGCAATGTGAAGTTCACTCTATAAGAAGCATTTGAGAACTGAGACCTACTGAAGAAATGGGAAATTCACAATTCTGGCTAATTTTGGGACTTGTGTTTTGAAGTAGAATGGTAGGTGGCCAACTACTTAAATTATTTTTCACTTCAAGTTAAATACAAATGGTTAGATCCTGTGTTCTGTAGGTAATTGGAATACATGATTATATCTATGTTTTAGAAAGATATTTTGATAAATTTGACCATAGTTTAAGACTTTATGACAACATTCAAATTATAGAAATTTAGACTGAGAATATCTGCAACATACATAATAAACCAGAAAGATGTATAATATACTCCTACAAAGAAATAATGACATAGAAAAATAATTAAAGAATGTGAACAGGCAGTTTCAGAAAAGGAAGCATAAGTGGCCAACAGACATTTGATAAGATATGCAATCTTGTTAGTAATTTGAGAGATACATATTAAATTTTTTTTAAAACTCGTCATACAGTCAAAACTTTAAAAGGCTTGGTAGTATTAAGAGTGGCTTATATATAAGGAAATAATATTGTTAACTGTTGTTGGGAGTGTAATTTATATAGTTTGGAGGTATAAATTGGTGTGGATAGTTTGGTAGTTATCTATTAATTTCAAATGCTATTCCCAACGTCCATTTTCTACATTAGAGGAACAGTTCTATATGTGCATAAGGAGGCAGATAAAAGTATGTTTATTGCAGCATTGTTTTTAATAGTAAACAACTGGAAAAATAAGCAAAATTGGTCATAAGTAAATTAGTATATTTATACTATGGAATAATTAACAATTTTTAAAATGAATAAATTACATATACTGTTGAGTGATACATTGTAGAGTAGTATATACAGAATGATAGCATTTATATAAAGAAAAACCCAGATCAATACTACTATTTTTGGGGGTGGTGGGTATGTACATATATATGCCTGCAAATGCAGAGAATATGGTCTGGTAAGATAAATAGTAAACTGATAATAGTGGTTAACCCTTAGGTTGTGGATAAAGGATTGGGTTTTGGGAGTAGAGATAGGGATGATCAGAGGAGACTTTAGTCTTTTCAGTAATCTTTAACATTTTAAAATTAGCTATTATATACTTAAAAACTCATTAAAAAAATAGTGATCATTTTGACAATTGAATGGACAATGATTGGGGAAAGAGGGAGACCATTTAAGGGGTTCTTCATTAATATAGGATTAATAATACAGTGATAAAGACAATGGTAAGATAAGGACATTTAAAAATGATGTGAGGGCAATTTGACAATATCTGTCAAAATTACAATTGTTTTTGCCTTTGTCCCAATAATCCCACTTCAAGGAATTCATCCTTACAGTTATACAAAATGAAATGATACATCTACAAAGTTACTAATTGCAGTGTTTATAATAGCAGTAGTGTCCATCTATCGTAAACTAAAGCCTGTCCATACAATAGTATACTAAGCAGCTGTACAAAAAATGAGGAAGCTCTCTATGAACTAATAGGAAAAGATCTCCAGGATGTGGTAAGAAAAGCAAGTGCAAAACAGTATGTAGTAATGTTGTCTTTTGGTAATTATAGAATACTGGAAGGATACCCATGAAACTAGTAAAAGTGATTACTTGTGGCTGGGAGGAGGGTAGGAGTAGTGTAAATGCTTCCATTGAGACTTTTCAATGTATACATTTCTGTGTTTGGATTTTTGAGGTCTATGAAAGAATTGCCTTAAAAAAAAAAGATGTGAAATAGACCCTATAGGACTTGATGACCAACTATTTGTAGAGACACGAGGAAGAAGAAGGAGTTGAGGATTTCTCCTAGATTTCTGATTTAGAAGGTGAATTGGGTGATAGCATCATCAGGGAATACAGGAGGAAGATTAGGTTTTAGTATATGTGTGGGAAGTTCTGGACATGCCAATTGATGAATACTTACTCCTTTTTAGTTCTCGTGTGTAATTTACATACGCTAGATATGGAACTTGAGCTTATCTTAAACATGAATATTAAATGGTCATTAATATATATTTTTTATCCTTAGAGACATTTATATTCTAGGTTTTATGGAAAACAGCTTTGTAATATAATTTGACAAATAGGGACATTGGTATGCACAGATAGAATGTAGATAGAGAAATAGCAATTGTATATCTGATGAATAATAACTTATATGGAATGTAGGAACTTGATTTAGCAGGATGGTTCCAATTTAATTATGTCTTTTGGTACCTGAAATTCAAAGAAATAAAAATAGCTTTGAATAACGAAGTGATCTTTAGGATAGATGAGATTATATTGTAAGATTTAAAATGTTATTAAAACTGGGACATTTATAGTAGAGCATAAAAGTATTATATATATATGTGTGTATGTATATAAAGTACATTTGGGAGTAGCTGTATATAAGACAAAGGTTTACCCTAATGGATGAAAGAAATCACAACATTGTAGGCACTGCCTTAAACAATCTCTTCCTATATAATTTGGGGTTTAAAATTTATTTGAGAGAGTTACAGTTCAGAATCCGATTTTTAAGGTCTTGATTTTTCTGTATGACTTTTACTTGATTATATTTGGCTAGAGTCAGAAAAGTAAAAGAAGAGCACAGATAAAACACATGTCAGGACTTGCAAATGAAATTTAGTACTTTTTTAGATTTATGTTAATGAAGATTTGGGTGTGGAATAGGAATAAAAAAGCTGTTAAGTAATCTTGAGATTAAAAATTTTAACCATTATATTGGAAGAGAAAATGTTTCATTGGCAATAGGTTTTTTTTTAATGCTTTAAAAATTACAAATATAATGTTATATATAGACTCCTGTAACAGTTGGAGATGATCTTGTTTAAGTAAGGGTGAAATTGTTAATGTCACATCCAGCCTGTGCTTACTTCTTTACCCATTGCTTTTCTCAGTACTGTCATCCTCTTTAGCTGGATTGGGCTGGGCTACAGTTTGGGGTTGGATGGACTCTTGCCTCATATATCTTTGAAGTGTCTATTTGCATGAAAGGATAGTAATAGCATAGTGTATATAAATTAACTTTAATTGAAGTAGCATTTAATTAATGGTCTCAGTCAGGGGTGATTTTGCCCCCAGGGGACACTCAGGGATATCTAGAGACATTTTTTTTTTAATGTCATAAAATGGGGTAGAGGAGAGTGCTATTGGTTTCTACTGGGTAGAGAAAAGGGATGCTGCTAAATATCCTACAATATACAGGACAGTTTCCCACAACCAAGAACTGTCAGGCCCAAAATGTAAATAGTACTGAGGTAGAGAAACTCTTGGTTACTTGAATGCCAACTGTGTGCAGCACTGTTCTAAAGTAATTATGAGTACAAATTACACTAAAGTCGTGTTTCTACTGGAAGAAATTTGTAACCTAGCTAAAGCATCTCAAACTTAACAAGCCTATGGTCAAATGTTTGACCCACCCTATTCCGCTTTGCAGTCTTTATTTTAGCAAGTAATCCCACTTTTCACCAAGTCGTTCAGGCCAAAAACCTAAATGTTATTGTTCTCTTTTTCTTGTGCATTGACATGTAATACATCAGGATGTCCTGTTAGCTCTACTTCAAAATATGTCTTGCATCTAGGTAATGGTGGACTAGTTTATTTAGACCAGTCCTCTTTTTGAGAAAAACTTAAAACACTGGCTGGATAAGATAATAAAATATAGGAATCTAGAAGAAAGCCTAAACCAAGAGAAGTTAGCATACTACCTGAGAACTGAAGCCACTTTTGACCTGAGTATGTTTGCTGATATCAAGAAATTTTGGTTTCTGATCATCAGCCTTTGGGTTAACACAGACAAATCAAGACTCAGAGCTCACCCAGCATGTGGACATGTAAAGGCTTATAAGAGATCCTTCCCTATTAGGCTTGGAGTTGTATGTCTATATCTGAGGGGTAAAGATGAACCACAACTAACCCCTGTTCCCCTTTCATTGTCTGCTTTCTGGCTAAATATCAAGGGATTTCAAGGAAAGTTGTTTTGGTATTAGCAGAACATGAGGAAAAGAAAGAAACAGAAGTCTCCATAGTTATGGCCATGGCCTAGCAAGGTAAGGGAACCTTAAGCCATGACTTAACTTAGGTTGGTCCCTGACTGGTAGTGCCTCTCAGGTGCTTGGCAGAAGCAAATGCAAATATTCCTTTGAGGAATGCTCCTTTATCTTAGGCCACCCCACAAATAGTTTTTCAAGGACATTGAATATCATGTAGTTATAGATAGCCAGACATACAAGGAGAGAAGGAAACATGGGCAAGAACCAGCAGAAAAAGATTTTCATAAGCATCATGTATTAGAATTAGAAGACACATGATAAAACAACCATTCTTACTGTGTTTACAGAAATAAATGACAAATTTGAAGACGGCATATAAGAAACTAAAAAAAGTGGCATTGTAGATTTGAAAAAAATACAACTGCTGAAAATAAAAAATATAGTAACCTAATTAAAATTTTAGCCTTGTAATTTACAGCAGGTTGGACACATCAGAAAAAAATATTGAACTGGAATATAGACCAGACAGAATTATCCAGATGTAGTTTCAAGGCAAAATAGTGGAAAATAGAGAAGACAGGGTAAGAGAAAGGGAGCATGGAGTAGAAAGGTCTTATTTGGAATTTCAGAAGAAGAGGAGAGAGAAAATGGGACATTGCAAGATATGATGGCTAATATTTTCCAGAACCAGTGAAAGATACCAAACTGGGATTTAAGAATCCCACCATATCCTAATTAAGATAAATCCACACGTAGACATATCATAATGAAATTTCAGAAAACCAGTGACATAAAGAAAAATCCTCAGCTGGAGAAAAAGATAACCATCAAAGGAATAAGAATTACGCTAAGATGACTTCTCAACAACAACAGTGGAAGTCATAAAATAGTGAAATGATGTCTTCAATATGAAATGAAAATGCTTGCCAACCTAGAATTTTATACCTAGTGAAATATCTTTAAAGAATGATGATGAAACAAATATTTTAGACAAAAACCAATTATTATCAACATCTCACCCATTAAAGATAATTTAAACCAGCACTGTTCAGTAGACATTTCTGTGAAGATGGAAATATTCTTTATCTGTGTTGTCAATATTGTAGTTATAAGCTACATAAAACTTGAGCACTTGAAATGTGTCTAGTATTGTTGAGGAACTGAATTTTTAATTTAGCCACATGGGCCATAATAGTGCAATTCTAAAGGATATACTTCATGCAGAATGAAATTGATACTACATGGAGGAATAAAATATATGAAAGGCTGAAAATTGAAAAATGAAACATTTGGAAAGTGAAAGTGGATATTGACTATACAACAGTAAAAATAATGAATTAGAAGACAAGGTAATAAAAAAGGTGTATAATGAGGTTTTAGATTCTAAGGTCCTTGTATTACCTAGGAGGGTAAATTTTAAAAATCTGTATATGAAAAGCTTTAAATATATAAAAGGAGAGTATAATGAACCCCCATGAATTCATTACCCAACTGAAAAATTGATCAACTTATGACTAATCTAGTTTCATATACCCAAATTACTTTAAAAATCTCAAGTATCACATTATTTAATCCATAAATATATTTTTATTTCTAAAAATATATAAACAAATTATATCAGTATATTTAGAAAAATATCAACATAATTCCGTAATATTATGTATTTAGGCAGTGTGCACATTTCCCCAGTTATCTCCAAAATGATTTTTTAAGACAATTTTTTAAGGGTAGCTTTAGGTTCACAGCAAGATGGAGGGGAAAGTACAGAGATTTTCTGTACACCATCTACCTCCGTCATCAGTATCTTACCAGAGTGGTACATTTGACTTTTGAATTGTGGAAATATTTTATACATTGAAAATTACAATGAAATGAAAATGAAAACAATCCCTAAAATTGAGAATAAGCCTGAACAAATGAACCTATGTTTATATCAAAAAAGTTTTTTAAATTCATGAAGGAAAACACCATCTCAAGTGACTTGAGCTCAACACTAAGTGACATATGCTAAGGACAAAAAGAACTAAAATCTTAAATTTCATTCGTTTAATTGCTAGTTGTAATGTTGGTGTTTTTATTTTTTACACCTCTTGATATATATTGTAGGATAAAGCCAATAGATTTTTGTGCTTATTTGTTAGGAGCCTATAGAGATGCATGTATAAAATCAAAGAAGCTAAGCAAAAAATCTGATAGTGTTGAACTTCAATTATAAATGTCAATATGAATTTATGATTCAAAAAACATCTTTTAAAGATTTTTAATATTAGTTTCAAGTATACAATACATTGGTTAGACATGTGTATAGTTTATAAAACGATCGCCCTAATTGCTCTTTCTCTCCCGTGGCTCTCCACCTAGCCGTTACATTATGCTAACTGCATTCCCTATGCCGTGCTCCCCATCCCTGTGAACCTAAATTACTTTAAAAATCTCAAGTAACCCTCTATCAACTACTAATTTGTATTTCTTTAACCCTTCACCCTTTTCTCCCAGCTCCCCAGCACCCCTTCCCCTCTGGCAGTCACTAGATTGTCCTCTATAGAGTTGTGAGTCTGTTTTTAATTCTTTTTGTTCCTTAGATTCCACATATAAATGATATCATATGGTATTTATCTTTCTCTGACTTATTTCACTTAGCATAATAACCTCTAGATCCATCTATGTCATTGCAAATGGTAAGATTTCATTTTTTTTTTTGATTGCTGAGTAATATTTCATTGTATATATGAACCACAACGTCTTTCTCCAGTCATCTGTTGATACGGATTTAGGTTGCTTCCATACCTTGGATATTGTAAATTGTGCTGCCATGAACATAGAGGTGCATAGATCTTTACTAATTAGTGTTTTGATTCTCTTTGGATAAATGCTCAGAAGTATAATTGCTGGGTGAAAAGTTATATCCATTTTTAATTTTTTGAGAAACTTGACTTTTCCATAGTGGCTGTACTAATTTGCAATCCCACCAACAATGTATGAGGGTTCCCTTTTCTCCTCATCCTCACCAACACTTGTTTTTTGATTTATTGATGATAACCATTCTGACAGGTATGAGGTGATTATCTCATTGTGGTTTTAATTTGCATCTCTCTGATGGTTAGCGACTTTGAGCATCTTTTCATATGTCTTTTAACTATCTGTATTTCCTCTTTGGAGAAGTATCTTCAGGTCTTCTGTCCATTTTTAAGTTGGATTCTTAAGTTTGTCTTTTGTTGTTGAGTTGCAAGAGTTATGTATTTTGAGTATTAACCTCTTATCAGATTTATCATAAGTGAATTTCTTCTCCCATTCGGCCGGTTGTCTTTTCATTTTGTTGATGGTTTCCTTTGCTGTACAAAAACTTTTTAGTTTGATGTAGTCCCATTTGTTTATTTTTAATTTTGTTTTCCTTGCCCGAGGAGATAAGACTGAAAATAAATTTCTAGTAGCAATGTCAGAGAGATTACCGCCTACGTTTTCTTCCAGAAGTTTTATGGTTTCAGGTCTTCTATTTAAGTCTTTAATCCATTTTGAGTCTATTCTTGTATACGGAGTAAGAAGGTAATCCAATTTCTTTTTTTTTTTCATGTGTCTGTCCAATTTTCCCAGCACCGTTTACTGAAGAGACTGTTGTTAGTTATTGTATGTTTTTGCTTCCTTTGCCATATATTAAGTGAACATACGTGAACATACAGGTATGGTTTTATTTCTGGGCTCTCAGTTCTGTTCCATTGGTCAATGTATCTGATTTTATGCCAGTATCATGTTGTTTTGATTATGTAGCCATGTAGTATAGTTTGATATCACGTAGTGTGATACCTCCAACTTTGTTCTTCTTTCTCAAGATTGCCATGGCTATCCGGGTCTTTTATAGTTCCATATAAATTTTGGGATTACTTGTTCTAGCTCTTTGAAAAATGCCATTGATATTTTGATAGAGATTGCAGTGACTCTGTAGATTGCTTTGAGTAGGATGGCTATTTTAATGTTGATTCTTCCTACCCGTGAGCATGATATATGCTTCCATTTATTTGTGTTGTCTTCAATTTCTTTTTCCAATATAATTTTCTGAGAACAGGCCTTTTACCTCCTTGGTTAATTTGATTCCCAGGTACTTTATTGTTTTTGATGCAATTGTAAATGAAATTGTTTTCTTAATTTCTCTTTTTAAAAGTTCATCATTGATGTATAAAAATGCCACTGACTTCTGAACATTAATTTTGTCTCCTGCTACTTTTCTTAATTCATTGATGATTTCTAACGGTTTTTTGGTGGAATCTTTAGGGTTTTCTCTCTCTCTCTCTAGTAGTATCATATCATTGGCAAATAACAAGATTTTTACTTTTTCCTTTCCAATTCAGATGCCTTTTATTTCTCTTTCTTGTCTTACTGCTGTGGCTAAGACTTCCAGTACAGTGTTGAAGAGGAGTGGTGAAAGTGGGCATCCTTGTCTTGTTCCTGATCTTAAGGAAAACACGTTTAGCCTTTCCCCAGTGAGTATAATGTTAACTGTAGGTTTGTCATTTATAGCCTTTATTATGTTGATATATGTTCCCTCTTCCCACTTGCTGAGAGTTTTTATCATAAATGAATACTGGGTTTTGTCAAATGCTTTTTCTGCATCTATTGACATGATCATGTGGTTTTTATCTTTTGATTTGTTAATGTGGTGTATCACATTAATTGATTTGTGGATATTGTACCACCCTTGCATCTCAGGAACAAATCCAGCTTGATCCTGGTACAGGATATTTTTAATGTGTTGCTGAGTTTGGTTTGCTAATGTTTTGTTGAGGATTTTTCCATCCGTGTTCATAAGAGATATCAGCCTATAGTTTTCTTTTTTTCGTAATGTTTTTGTCTGGTTTTGGAATCTAAGTAATGGTGGCCTCATAGGAGTCTTCCATCTTCTTGCATTTTTTTGGAATAGTTTGAGAAGATTAGATGTTAATTCTTTAAATGTTTGGTAAAATTCACCTATGAAGCCATCTGGTCCAGGACTTTCGTTTTTTGGGAGGTTTTTGATTACTGATTCAATTTCATTGGTGGTATAAAAAAAAAATCTAAATTCTGTGCAAATGTATATTTCTTTCTTAGCTCTATCCATTGTAAAGACCTAGAAACAAGTGTATTACTTTGGTAGATATGAGTACTTCTGTTAACTCTACTTAGAATCTAGAGTTCCTTGAATAAATGACTGATTTCAGGACTGGGGCAGGGAACATATAGAATGAACCTGGGACATCTTATGCCAGAAGTGGGAAAGCTTTTAAAGACATAAAAGCCAACCTGAAGAAGCTCTGGTTGGTCAAAATTGGGACATTTTGAACATCAAAAAGAACAAGAGTACTTTATTGAAACAACATATAACAATAAAAGGTAAAAGAAATGGAGATGGTTGTTATACCTATTCTTTACTCTGAAAATTGGTGATTAAACATTTGAACTGCTTTTAGTAGAAATTACTACAGTTAATGGCATGACAAGTCATAAATATAGAAAGAATTACAGAAAGTCATAACTTGTTATAACCTGTTATAAAATAATTGACTGTATCAGGATCGTTAATGGATGCCAAAATTGTTAGGCAGAAGGTTCATTGGGAATTAGATATTCACATGATGCCAAAGTAACATTCCACAGAGTACCAATTGGTCTCAAAGTAAAACAGTATAACTTTACAGTGAGAGGATCAGACTATCACCAACCTAGTTATTAATTTTAGTATCAATAAAATGAACCAAAAAATATGTGCTTCCTGATATGATTCAGTATCATATACATATAGCATCAACTATGAAATATTTTTGTCCAAAATTTACAATACAAATTTAGCCAACTTTAGACTAACTTCAGTTTATAAGAATATGGGAGATGAAGAAATTAAGTACTTCTTGAGAAAGCAATCAGAAAAGTCCAGAATGTGAGCTACCAATGAACTGGTTATTTAATGTCATGGGAGAGAAAATCAATGTAGGGTAGATGGGGGAAAGGGAAATTGCCCTAGAATAAAAATAATTTAGAGATTTAATGACCAGATGTCACATGTCAGTTGTAAAGTACACTTTTAACTCATTTCCAGTTTGGGAAAAGAAGTGTAGCTCACTGCCCGCATTAATTTTACATAAACATGCTCTTTGAGGCCAAAGCAAATCTGTCTGGTTTTCAGTGTGAAAATAAAATATAAAAACTGTCCTGGGAGTTATTTCTAAACAGAACTTGTCTCTAATTCTAATGTAACAGAAATGTATACATAAATCAGATTCACCAGATGAATCTTGGGCTAATAACTGTTGGAGAACAATGTTAAATGCATAGGAATGTTGCGTTTTCTAGGATTTGACATTTTCAGCAATTGAGAATTACTGTATTTTGTAAATGGAGCTACCACTACTAAAAACAGAATGCTGCAAGTAGAACGATGTCACTTATTTCTCAAGACTATAAATATACTGGAGTGATGCGAAAATAATAATAAAAGCGAGATATTTTATGGAAAACTTTGATGGTAAGGTTAAGACTGTAATCAGTGAGTTATCTCAGAGTAAACGCTGCATCCTCAAGTGTCACCGGCGAATGTTCTTGGGGCAAGTGGGAAATGTGTTAAGAAAGTAGTAGGATGAAGTAATATGGCCAGCTTTTAATTTAGAATGTAGATGCATATACTTTTTATAAAAAATTGTATAATAAAACCTTAAAAATACTTTTGTTGATGGATGCTTGTGTGTAGTTCCTTTTTCCTATTACAAATAATATTTATACAAGTATTCTTATACATGTTTCCTCTCCTTGTGTACATGTTTTAGAGTACACAAGGAAATAGGTTAGCTTCCCAGCAGTGGAATCCTTGGGTCACAGAGTAGGCACATCTTCAACTCTACTAGATATTGATAAATTGTTCTTAAAAATGGTTGTACTGTTGAGACTTTTTTGACAAGAGAATCATGAGACATACATCTTCCTTACCAAATGGTGAATTCTTTGAGGGTAGGTGCTATGTAGAGACTCACTTATAGAAAATGAAATTTTATTTTAGGGAGATTGCCTGGCAGCAGTATGGAGAAACTAGAGTTAAGTCAACTAAGAGGCTATTGTGATGTTTAAGGTATGAGGCAATGGATGTGTAAGACTAGAGGGAGTGGAGAGGAAGGGATGAGTAGAAATCTTGGAGAGAGAAAAGATCAAAATGTATGCATTCTTACTGTTGGGCTGGATATTGATGGTTCACTGTTGTGACTTCTAACATCTAGCAGTTTCTTGGCTTCACTTTATAGTAAAAAGGTGAGTTAACACTTCTCTGATTAATTCAAAACCATCTGCTGGCCTGCTTCCAGTAGAGTTTATGTCTCTTCAGTTTTTTTCCTAGTACTTTCTTCCTTATTTCTAAATAACATCCTATGCTATTTTTTTGATTTTTCTATTTTAGATCTTGACTTTCTACTTATAAAGATGAAGCTTTGGCTTTCTTAAACCAAACCACCTGTATGCATAATTTTTTCCTTGCCCTTTATCTTTTCAATATAATTACACTGAAAATTTTGCTTACATTAGTATTCAGCAGTGGTCATTACAGCCCTGGAACTACTATTCTTTGCTAACCCATGTCGTATGTACATTGTGATTACATTTCCTTTCTTACATAGTTTTTCTTTTTCCTTTAAAAAAAGAAATTGTCTTTTTTTTTCTTTGGCTTACTTTTCTCAAACTCTCCATAGGAAGTTTCATTTTTTTCTTAGCAGACTTAACAGCCTTCCTTTTCCTTGGAGACCTTCTTCCTGGAACCTGTGTTCTCTGGCTCCAATCTGGATTTGCTTTCTAGGTCTGTGGCACAGCTGTTAATCATGAGGTCTCCGTTTACCATCATCTGGGACATCCTCTTCCACTCTATGTTAGATCCCTTATTTCTTGAAGCCCTTAATTCTTCTTTATTTCTTGAAGCCCTTAATTCTTCTTTATTTCTGATTTTAGTGGAGTACATCTAGTGCCTTTCTGAAATAAGGGTAAATGGGAGTTAATTTTTCCAGATACTTTATGTTGAAAATGTTATTTTTAAGTTAAAAAAAAACACCCAGAAGGTATATGGGAATGGGAGAGAAATCCAATTATACCAGAGTTCATATGATGATTTTTCTTTTCAAAGGAATTACACAGAGAGGGAATAAGCTTAAATCCTTGTAAGGTGTGCTTTTTTCTACCCTGGCAGATTCCCAAAGTTCTCTAATTTAGACACAAGAAGAAGAGCTAGGAAAATGGGTCTTTAGACCAAAACTAGGGCTCTTTGATAAATCTTTTTACTTTTTGTTTGCTTCCTTTGCAAAATGGAGACAATAATTGTCTTGGTAAAACTGTTCAGATTAAATAAAACACCGTAGATTAAGATTTGGCAAGATGCCAGGCACTACTTTTACTGTTACTGACATTGTTTTCTTATGGAATGTAGGCCACTAAATTCTGATACCTAAGAATACTTTCATACATATATACACATGGTTATAATGTACTTAATTTTACTTGGAGTCACAGTTTACATCTTTTACTACTAAAAAAAATGCTTTCAACGTCTGATTTCCAACATTAAGAGTTTATTAATCTTACCTAATTTTGATGAAAAGCTTTTTATTAATAAGTTTATTTTTAATTATATGAGTAACACGTGCTCATTACAGAAAACATAAAGTAGAGAACAGAAAAAAGGGAAAATCTATAATTTTAATTATGATAAATTGTTTTTAGGTATTTTTCTATGCATTTTTTTTTTACATAGTTAAGATCATGGTATTTATTCAGTTTAGAATCCTGATTCTTATACTGTCACATTCTATTCGTAGGTTATATATATTTTAATATATTTTATTATATGAACCAATTTCATTTTTTATATGAGGAGCAAAAATTGACAAATGAAAATTTTAAAAAATCTCATTTACAATGCTTTCTAAAAAGATGAAGCACTTGGCAATACATTTAACAAAAGATGTGCAAAATTTTACATGAAAAATTATAAAATATTAATGGGATAAATTAAAGAAAACCTAAAGAAATGGTGGATTTGCCATGTTCATGAATTAGAATAGTAAATATTAGGATGTCAGCTCTCCACAAACTTATCTACAGTTTACATGTGTTTCAAGTCAAAAATCTCAGAGGATGTTTTTAAAGAATGACCAGTTGACTGTAAAATCATAAGATACCATAATCAAGACAGTGTAGTACCAGCATCAATATTGGCAAATGGATAAAGTAACAGAATTGAGAACCCAGAAAAAGACCTTTTTGAAGAGCTAGGAAGATCTTGCAGTATTAGTATGGTCCTGGCTTTGCTCTTCAGTGCAAATTCCATTTCTGCTTCGCATGGCCTCTGTGTCCCAGGCAAGGGGTCTTGGTGTTGCCCTGCCAGCTGATGATCTTCTGAGGAGGTGGTTCCGTTTGTGGCTGTGGGCTCAGTGTGTCCTGGGTGGAGGTGGCCTCAGGGTCCCCAGGCGTCGCCATCTTGAACTGGAACCTGTAAATAATATTTTTAAATTACTGTAGTATTATGTTTAAAAGATATACTATTTCTTATACTGCTATATTATTTTTTATAAACAATGTTCTCAAATGCCTATACTATTATGTCTAAAAGATATATTTTCTAGTATTTGCTTCAAAGTAATATGTGTGCATGGGAAATGGGTTGGCCATAAATTGATAATATTGAAGCTAGTATGTGGCTATGTGTGAGTTCATTATAGCATAGTGTCTTTCATATTTGCTCAGAATTTTCTATAATAAAAAGTAAAAATATTAAAGACTATGATATTCTATTATGATCTATTTGAATTTCTTTATTATTTATAGTAGAGAATTTCAGTTTTTCCCTATTTTACAACATTACTATCGTAATATCTATACAATAGTAATGTTTCAGATAGTTTATGATATTTATTTGAGTGGAATTACTAGGTCAAAGAGTATGAACATTTTAAAGGCTTTTGATGTATACATAGTGCTAAATTGCTTGATGAAGAACTTTTAAGAGAATTCTATTGGTTACAATTGTATTATAGGAGCGATAGTGTAAGTTTATTCTGAAATTTTTAATGAGAATCAAGGTTTATTTTTAAGTTTATAATATGATTAGATTTTCTAGTGTTTTTGTTCATATTCTTTTTACAGAGTGCTAGTAACAATTTACATAGAACTAGTACTTTACAGTTTTATAGAGAGTTTTTATATCCAGGAGATGCTATAATTTCGCTCTGTAACATGAATTACAGAAATTTAAAGCAAAAGACTAAAAATTTAATTAGTGGTGGTAATTTCTATTATTACCACTAGATGGCCCTCTCAGCATGTACTTTTGAGCAAAAGTAGATTCTCCTATAGACATTTCGTAGTTCCTCCGTAGATTTTATTAAAATTCATTTTAATTAGTGTAAAGAAAATAATGATTTGTATCAGCTTGTGATTAGCTTCTTTAGGAATACTAAAGAAATTAAAAATGGAATTTATTATAGTGGGTTTTTGGGTTGCTTTTTTTCTCAAGATGAAAGGAGTAAAACTAGATGACATTCAGTGCCATACAGAAAGTATATTTTTAGTATTTTAACACTCATTAAAACTTACTGAATTGAATTAAGCTTTGTTATTTGTTATTTGGTATGCCAAAACTATTTACTGCTAAGCTTTTAACTGGTTTTATTTAAATTTAATACTACTGTATCTCTGAGGATTTAATATATAGTTAATGAAGTACTAAGTAAAATAAGGGCTTGATCTGGAGCTGTGTGGTTCCCTTCATCAATTTTGTTGTCTTAATGCAATTGAGTTGCTCTAAAGGTCAGAATTATTCTATTATGATGTGTGTGCTGCTCCTTGGGTGAGAATCAGAGGTGAAATTGCTACATTTCATATTTTCATTATTTTAAGTTTTACTAATTATAATAAGAAAATTAGAGCACCTTTGATTTCGGTCTTAATGTCATGTGTATCTTTTTTCCATTGATTTTTCAATCTTATTAGATCCATTGCCTTTAAAAATTTTTTTTTAATTTTTTAATTTAAAAATTTTAATTAGTTTCAAGTATACAGTACATTGGTTAGACATCTATATAATAAGTAAAATGATTCCCCCCAATTGCTCCCTCCCTCCCCTGACCCTCCAACTAGCCAATGCATTAATGCTAATTGCATTCCCTGTGCCGTGCTCCACATCCCCATGACCATCCATCAGCTCCTAATTTTAACTTCTTTAACTCTTCACCCCATTCTCCTAGCCCCCCAAACCTCACTCCCCTCTGTCCATCACCAAATTGTCCACTATATTTGTGAGTCTGTTTTTGATTAGTTTGTTCTGTTTATTCTTTAAATTCCACATATAAGTGAAGCCATATAGTGTTTATCATTCTCTGTCTGGCTTAAATACCTTCTAGGTTCATCAGAGCAGTATCTTTTTCCATTCCCTTTCTTTTCATATGTAGGGGTCTTGATTTCTTATCCTTTCAGCCACTCTATCTTTTGGTTGGAGCATTTAATTCTTTTCCATTTAAGATACTTATTGATAGGAATGTAGTTGTTACCATTCTTTATTCCTGTTTTTGATACATGTTTTTTCTTCTTAAAGAGGTCTCTCCAACGTTTCTTGTAATTCTGGCTTGGTAGTGATAAATTCCTTTAGTTTATTTTTGTCTGGGAAGCTCTTTATTTGTCCTTCAACTCTAAATGATAGCTTTGCTGGATAAATTATTCTTGGTTGTAGATCCTGGGTCTTCATCCTGTCAAATATTTTGTGCCAGGCCCTTCTGTTCTGCATACTTTCTTTAGAGAAATCAGCTGCCAGTCATATGGTTGTTACCTTATATGTAATTATTTGTTTTTCTCTTCCAGTTTTTAATATTCTTTCTTTGTATTTACTCTTTGACATTTTAATTCTGATTTCTCTTGGTGTGGGCCTCTTTGGATCCCTGGTTTTGAGGATTCTTTGAGTTTCCTAAGGTATTATGTCCACTTCCTTGACCAGGTTAGGGAAGTTTTCCATCATTTTTTCAAACAGCTGTTCAACATCTCAATTTTCTTCATTTACATCAATCAGATGAATATTTGGAGCCTTAAGAGTGTCCCATATCCTCTTTAAATTATTTTTATAGCCTTGGCACCTTTTTTCTTGCCATTCTGATTGAGTGTCCTGATTGGCTGGCTCTCCTGTCCTCTAGATAGGGCATGTGATCCTCTTCTTTATTTACTTTGTTTATTCCTTTGTTTATTCCATTTAATATACTTCTCATCTCAGATAATGTGTTCTCCATTTCAGACTGGTTCTCTTTTATAATTTCCATTTCTGTTTTTATCTCTTTATTGGAGATCTCTACACTTCCCAAAAGTTCAGTGAGCATCTTTATAACTAGTGTTTTGAACTCTGCATCTGTTAGATTACTTAACTCCATTATATCTAGATCTCTGTTCTGTTCTGTCATATGGTTTCTACTTCTTTGTCTTCCCATTTTGGCTGCCTTTCCGTGTCTGTTTCTGTATACTAAAGCAATGATCCTAAGTCTACCAATCTTATTAGTGTGGATTTGTGAAGTAGGTGTCCAGTGGCACAGTCCTGAGAGGGGTTCAGATGTCGGCCAAATTTAGCCCAAGCCTGTGCCCACTCAGGGTCACATGTTAAGATTCAGCAAGCAACCCACAGATGCTGTGCTTATAGTTGCTTCAAAAGGCCACACCAGAAACAGAGGCCAGTTGCCTCCACCAGTGTGAGTCTCAGCAAGGAGCACCTGACTCGCTGAGGATACACTTGGATGTGGCTTGGGTGGGGCAAAGAGTTGGGGTAGGCAGGGTTTCAGGGAATCCTCTGGGCAGAGCAACCTCTGTTACCCAGTTTGATGATGTCACGGCTATGGCGGCATTGTATCCAGTGCACTGGTAGGGGGAGGGCTCACCAGGGAACAGTGGACACTGCCGGCACTTCTGTACTGAGCGAGTCCCACCTAGGCCTTCACTGTAAATCCCTGGTGCCCCCTGCACAGCCGAGCATTGGTGCTCAGAGTGAGCAGGTCCGTCACTGTGAAAATCCGCTTGTGGATGTGGCCGCTTTAAGAGGTATCTGCCACTGCCTCCATCTCGGTCGCTTGGGACTGGGCAACCTGCATCCTTGCGTGGTCCTACCTTCTGCCATTGCAGGGTGATTTCTTGGACTTCTTCCTGTTTGTGTGGCTTATTCATCTAGATCCCAGGTGATTTTTCCTTGCTGTTGCTCCTTGTTTCCGTCACAACTTTGATTTGGTTGCCAGAGGAATTAACAGAGCCTCTATCATCTATGCCATTTTTTCCTCTCTCCCTCATTGCCTTTTTATAATAAATATTCTGTGTTGCTCCTTTTGCTAATTCGAAATGAAAATCATTGTTAATATTACCTATCTGCATAATTTTAAAACGTCATTATACTACCCTAATTATTATAAGTAGCAGAAATAAAAAGAAAGCAATTTATAATGAAATGTGTATTTCAATATGTAAATGCCTGAGCGGACTACACTAGGTGGCACAAGAGACAGTCAAATGCTTACACCTGTAAGAATCATTATGAACGTGGTAGCTGTAGAAGCGTGATTGATATAGTGTTGTATTGGTGATTTAGATACCCATGTGACATTGATATTGGTGACATGATTTTCTAAAATGCTGAACAGCTCAGTAAAGTTCTGAACAAAACAAATAGATTTGCAATATGGTTAAATTTTGGAAATTTGGGGTACATTAACTGGAAAAATACATATTGTTTGCATATTAAATTCTAGCCTTAGATATATTCAGTGGCATGTTTGAAATTCAAGTGTCTTAGCTTCTTAAATATGTTATGTTTTGAAAAATTAAATCGCAGAATTATGAGAGAAGTTGATTTGTTCAAATGTATCATTGTTTTGTTGCAATTTTTATAACATCAATAAGGTTGTTATTTCAAGTCCTCAATATCCTGCATTTTCTTTATTTTTTTTTTCACTCTGTTTTATAGGTCAGTAATATATAGCTTTCCTAAATGTTAGCACTTACTTATTTGATAGTCATACAATATAATTTGTCTCTTAAGAAACTTTAAATTAGGAAGATAATATAGTCATTTGGCAGAAACTTTGTAAAATGGAGACAGGTTTTCCTATAACCATACCACTCTAACAGTTTTTACTATTTTTCAATATTTTGTTATGTGTGCATATTTTGACATTCAAGAATTAGTTTTTATCTTATCTTTTAACATGGCATAACTTTTTAATATTATTATATAACTTAATACTATTTTAAATTACTGCATCTTTTTCTACTAGATTTAACAATTTAACTATTTTCCTACCTTAAGATTATTTCCATTAAAAAAAGGATTATACGTAGTATATATGTAGCTATCTTTATTGATAGATGTTTCAATATATTTTTATGTTTCCTTCAGGATAGATCTCAGAAGTGGGACAGTTTATTGGTGGCTCAGTAGGCTGGGACATTTCTGTAACTTTGGAGATGTTAAATTCATCTATGTTTTGTTTAGATGTCCCTGGTAGATTTGGGAAAGAAGCTTTTAGAAGCGGCACGAGCAGGTCAAGATGATGAAGTTCGTATTTTGATGGCAAATGGAGCTCCTTTTACTACAGACTGGGTAAAGAATGATTTTAATGTTGTGTGTTTTCCTTCTCATTTTTAATTTTTTCCAGATAAAAATTTAGTCAGTATTGTGTTTATGAGTGGTAAGAAATTTTCTTTTGCAAACTTGTTTGCAATTTTAGAATTATAACTGTCTTTTAAAGGGAATGGTTCATTTCTTTTTTTTATTTTTCTATATATGACGACCTTACCAAATAAATATTCTATCCACAAAAGGGTTTTTCTTTTAAACTATGAAGTTCCATAATGAAGGACGAATGTAAAATGTAGCTGCTTGGGATTTAATTTAAAAGTCTTACAAATAGCACAGGTTGAATTTACAATTCAGAAAATAACAGATAAAGATTGGGGTTAATGTTATAATTGCTTCTAAAAAGAAAAAATATTTGCATTTTAATTGATACTTATGAAACTATTTGCAAACATGACCAAAAGTTAAGAAAGGAATGGAAAGAAGTTCTTAGTAAGTACAGACGGCAATTGTGAGGAAGACAAAAACCATAACTTTATTTAATTCTGTGGGGTAAATCGAAAGAGTTAGGAATCTGAATTAACTCTTCCACTGGTAACAATAAAAATTCCAGATTTTTGATTTTGTTTCTTTTGGCTTACTTTTCCCTTGCTCTTTGTACTTTTCATTTAAAAATAAAAATTTTTTTATTATGGAAAATTTCAAACATGTCAACTTTAACAATGATCACATCATGATGAATCTTGTTTCTTCTATAACCCTGTCCACTTTTTTTGTTCTGTATTATTTTAAACAAATTCTAAGAACAATTTTATTTCATCCATATATATTTTAATATCTGTTTTTAAAAGATAAAGTTTTTTTGATTAAGTATTTAAAAAAATCTTAAACACACTCACAGGTTAGAGGGAAAATAAGAGATTATCAGCCTGAAAAACTAAGTGAAGGCCAGAACTCAGAGAAATTTTGCCCTAAGAACATTTGCTGAACTTAGTAAATTTGCCTTCTGCTTGTGGAGAGAAGTCTCTTAGAAGAGCCTCTCCCCATAATTCTGGAATCCCAAAAAGATGCAACTTCAGTGCAAGGATAAACTGGAAGTACCTCCAGCCCCTCCTACCTGCTCCTACCTCTGCCTCTGTTTTTAGGTTACCGCAAAGAAAAGGAACTGACTTGAACCAAGGCACCAAATGTAGAGAGGAAAATTTTATTGATGAGAATTTGGAATCACATGCTATTCCTCACACACATTTGTCTCCTTAACCCATAAATACTGTGCATTCTGTAAAACCATAAACCGAAAAAATGAATTTAAGTGATCTTTGGACTAGGGATTATCCTAGGTTCATGGCAGAAAGCAAATGAATATCCTTTCTGGAGGAGCCTACCTGCATTTTAGGCTTTATATCCACAAATGAAATTCCAATGAAAATGAACAGTCAAAAACAACTACACACACAAGAGAACTTAGACAATAACCTACTGAAACAACTGACAACAGAAGCAGATTTACATGGACTTTAGATAAAATTTTAATAGCAGATTGGGAACAGCTAAGGAGAAATTAGTAAACTGAAAAATATGAAAAAAAATCATAGAGAATACAAAAGAGAGAAATAGATATAAAGTATAAAAGATGTCAGGAGTCATGAATGCTAGGGTGAGAGTCCAACATATATGTAATCATAAATCCACAAAGAGAGAAACTTAGGGATGAAATAATTTCAAGACTTGGGGATGAAATTTTTCTAGGACTGATCAAAATGACAGCTCATAGATTCAAGTAACCCATCAAATTTCCAGCGAGATCAATAAAAAAATTTGTATCTAGATATATCATAGTGATCCAGAAGTACGTCAAGACAAAAGGATCTTAAGAAGGATAGGTATTCATAATACATAAGGAATTCTCATGACAGTAATAAAAAGACAAAAAGACAAGACTAGGCAAATGATTTGATATGGTACTTTACTAAAGGGAAGATTTTACCAGTAAACGAGAAGAGATGCTCAACTACATTAATAATTGAACAAATTCAAAGTAAAATCATGATATACCATTGTATATCCACCAGTTTAGCCAAAAAAGATCTCTCAGTACCAAGTGTTGGTGAGATGTGTGAATTGCTACAAACATTTTGGAGACAATTTGACAGTACCTAATAAATTTGAACATGTAAATACCCTATGATGTAGCTATTGAACTTCTAAAAATATTCCCAAGAAAACTCTTGTTCATGTACTTGAACATGTATAAGACTTTTTAACAGTAACATTATTCATAATAACAAAAACCTGAAATAACGCAAATGTTCATCAGTAGATTGGTTAAATTAATTTTGATTTATTCATTCAGTGGAATATTATAGAGCAGAGAAAATCATTGAACTATACTTATATTCACCAACATGTGTGAATCTCATGATCACAATGCTAATCAAAGAAAGGTAAGTTTTAGAGAAATATATGCAGAATGTTTTTATTTAAATAAAGTTCAAAACAGGCAAAACCAAAGTATATTATTTAAGGGTATATAATTGATTTTAAAAAAGCAAAATAAAGCAATATTTATTGTAAAATTCAGAATAGTAATTACCTCAGGTTGAGGGAGGGGAGTGGCACATGGGAAGACTTTAAAGTGCTGGCAGTATTTTTTTTTCTGGACTGCGATGGTGATTTCATGAGTGTTTACCTTTTTTTTCTTTAAAGTGTGTGTGTGTGTGTGTGTGTGTGTGTGTGTGTGTGTGTGGGGTATTATTAGCCAAAAAGGTAAAATCTCAAGAAGAAAAAGTGCAAAGTAAACCCTATTATTACACTGAGCGGAATTCATATTTGCTAAATGGGATGTTGAGATGCTTCACGAAATATTAGAATTTATGAGTGTAGAAAGGGCTGGTTAATAGAAAATTATGAAAAAGCTTGGAGAAAGGACTGTTTAAGAACCCTCTTTGATCTGCTGGAAAGACCTTTCCTTAAAAATACAAGGCTTTAACAGTAATAAAATAATTACTCCCAGGATAAATTATTCTTATTTTTACCATGAATTGAGAGTACATGCATAGTTTTGCATTATGACTCTTAACTTGTGTGACTTCCGGCAAATTAGTAACCTCATTGTGTCTTAGGTTCTTTTATTGCCAAATGAGGATATTAATAGTACTTAGGAGAT
Source organism: Rousettus aegyptiacus (assembly GCF_014176215.1). Lineage (NCBI taxonomy): Eukaryota > Metazoa > Chordata > Mammalia > Chiroptera > Pteropodidae > Rousettus > Rousettus aegyptiacus. The sequence goes on along the minus strand of NW_023416306.1, from coordinate 121,639,154 downwards.
TAAGTGATAATATGTGTAAAGGTCTTAGAATAGTGCTTGCCATGGAAAGTGCTTAAAAAGAAAAGCCTTAGTTGCTATTGTTACAGTATTGGTCTTAACAAATTTCATGTTCTAGCAAACTATTTTGGTTCTTTAGAACATCAGTGCCTTAGTAGTTAGAGAGTTGTAGGTACTTTCTGTGCCTCTAAATGTGTGTGATACAACTTAATTCTAATTTCCACCTATTAAAAGTTATGCCTCTAATAGATTCTTCACTCACATTTTAGTACTTTCCCTGCATATTGTGAATGTAGTGTTAATGTGGTGCTAGACCACATGGAATCAATTTTAGGAGAACTGTGCTCTATTTTGGTTCTGTCCTGACTGACATTTGGCAAGTGCACCTCAGATCAGATTTTTCCCTTGAAAAATGACTACATGAACTCCTTTAAAAATATCATTGAGGTACTTTAATTAATTTATTTTTAAGTCCTATAAAACAATTTTAATGTAAAACAGTACACTGTAACATTTATTTGATATGAATTTCATAGATGAAAATAAATTTTGTATGAGGAAAATCTTCTGATATGGGCAGAAGATTTTAATACTCAGAAAAATTTCTCAAACCCTAATTATCTCTAACTCCTGATAAAAAATAATTTTGATTAGGCTGTTTATCTGATTAAAAATAATGAAGAAAGCAAGTTTGAGCTAAATGAAATATTGACTTCTTCCTCACTGAGAAGTGTGGGAACTCTTGAAGGCCTCTATGAAGAGAATGCAATAACAAATGATTTCTTTTGAATTTTGAGTTACTATGTAAACAGATAATATCATCTGTTAAGTAAACAAAATATATTTTTTAAAAAGGTAGGAATAGAAGTGTATTAAAAGTGACTGTCAATGTGGGTTTTTTTTTTTTTCCTTGGGATATAGCTGGGAACTTCTCCACTTCATTTGGCAGCACAGTACGGACATTATTCCACCACAGAAGTACTACTCCGAGCTGGTGTAAGTAGGGATGCCAGAACCAAAGTGGACCGAACGCCATTACATATGGCAGCTTCTGAAGGCCATGCCAGCATAGTAGAAGTTTTACTTAAGGTATGTGTTCTCTCTTTTTGCACTTTGCTTTTTAAAAGTAAGCACCCAAAGATTTTATAGTTTTATAAGAGGGAGAAGGGAACTAATTTTGTTGAATGTCTTGTTATCTCATTTTTTTATCTGTAAGAATATCAAGTGAAAATTATCTTAAAGGTTTCCTTTGTGAGGGGAAAACCTCTTCCTCTAGGTATTTTGTTAAGTCAAACAATTGATTTTAGACCTTGGTCTCTGCCATGGTGAGGTACCACAGTTTTGTTTTACTCAACACAGTTAAAATGCTTATGGAGGAACTGTTAGGGTTGGATGATTAACAAACAAATAAATAATGCAAATGGGAATTTTTCTTTAATTAATTTATGCCAAAGAGAAAAATCTGAAACAGACTGATAGATTTAGATTCTTAATCCTTTTTATAGTCTAGCCTCTAGATTAACCTGTCCAAAAGAAATGCAATGTAATTAGCCACAAATGTGAATCATATGTAATTCTAGATTTTCTATTAGCTATCTTAAAAAAAGATAAAAAAAAATGATTTTAATATTATGTTTTATTTAACCCAACATATACAAAATATTGTCATTTCAACATGAAACCAATATAAAATATTAATGAGATATTTTACATTATTTTTTGGTGTTGTCTTTGAATTCTAGTGTATATTTATACATATAGCACTTCTTTCTTCAGACTAGTTGTATTTTACATGCTTTAATAGCTATGTGTGTCTAGTGGCTACCATATTGGACAGTGTGCCTCTAGTTAGCTCCCTTTTAATTCTTTATATTGTACTGCTTTTGAAAACAAAGGATATTTTTGTGTACATAAGGAACTAGAATTAAAGAGAGTTTGAGAGGAATGCTCATAGTTTTCCTTCACTTCTTATGCCAGTCTAGCCCTTCATGCTCATAGCTGGTGACTGAAAAAACAACTGCTGCACTCCTAAGAAAATAGAAAGAAAGCAGTTAGGAAAGTCAGCATGATAGAAAGCACATTAAATGACAGATGTGTGGTGATTTCTGGGATGTGTATATTATTCAGCAAAAAAAAAAAAGAGTTGATCATATTGATAGTAAATTCTTTAAAGTATAATATCTAGTTTTTTTTTCAGGAATTTAAAATATTTCATATATTAGAAATCTCTTATTTTGAAATATTTTTGTAGCATGGTGCTGATGTCAATGCAAAGGACATGTTAAAGATGACAGCCCTACATTGGGCCACAGAACACAATCATCAAGAGGTGGTGGAACTTTTAATCAAATACGGTGCTGATGTACACACGCAAAGTAAATTTTGTAAAACTGCATTTGATATTTCAATAGACAATGGGAATGAAGATTTAGCAGAAATATTACAGGTAAGTTTTGACTTTGAATTTAAGAAAATAAACAAAAGGATTTCTGTCTTGTGGATGATTTGAACTATTTAGTTTGTAGCTTTTGATTTTGGATTGGTTATTTTGGACAGGCCTTTTCCTCTTGCATTTCCTCTTTGTTCATTACTGTTCATTTTCCTGACTGTAAGACCATACACTTTGCATGTAACATTAGAATATTAGATAAGATGATTACTTTTCTGTGTTTTTAAGTTGCTGAATCTCCTTTAAGATATTTTATTCTATTATTTTTGTTGCATACCATATGGTTTTTCAAAGTCTGTTATGCTTCCACTAAAAACTAATTTTTTTTTTAGCAACCATAATAATGTCCCCTGAGTGAGTGATACTGTCTTTATCAATCTGATTGGTTTATTTTTCACCGTTCTCGAAAAATCTGGAGGCACGGTTACTTATGGCATTTCCGCAAATTTTTTGAATAACTAACATTACTTCTCTTTTTTTCAGCATTGATATAAATTAACTTCTTTAACTTACTTCCTCTTCTTGCTTATCTTGTTTTCCTTCCTAGTTAAACTCTTCTCTAAGACGGTCTGACTCTATTGAACTTCAACTAGTACTTAAAAGATGTTATATGTTGAGAAAAGTGAATTTTGCCCGTCCTCTTCTAATTCTTTTACTCTTAGGAGTGCAGTTTTGGGGTTAAGGTCGAAGATGGAGAACAATTATTTGGGAAGGACATGTTTTATATATGTAGTGTTATATATTACTGAATATAGTATAGAGGAAATAATTTGATGTAAATAGTGTTTTAGTCACAGGGCAGCAGAATATCATTCAGTTGTGTTCTATGTAAAAGCCTTTCAGCTACCTATTTCTCCTCTCATGGGATTTAGCTGCTTTACTTAGCAGGGACACTTAGAATATAAGTTCATACCTCTGATTTACCACTGTACCTTAGTAGACCATAAATAAAGATTTCCATTTGTATTATATGATTCTTAAATTACAGAATGTTCCTTTATATTTATGTTTGTACTACATTGAGAGTCAGTGCAATATGTTCTGATTATAACCTGAAACCATTGTGATTTGTCCCTCAGATTGCTATGCAGAACCAAATCAACACAAACCCAGAGAGTCCCGACACTGTGACGATACATGCTGCAACACCACAGTTTATCATTGGACCTGGAGGGGTGGTGAACCTAACAGGTCTGGTATCTTCAGAAAATTCATCCAAGGCAACAGGTATTGAGATGCATATAGGATAGCTGTTGGGATTTTATGCTTTAGTACATATTCATCCTTTTAAGAAAGGACAGTTGGAGAATGAGGGTAAGAATATTTTAGCCATCTTGGTTTTCATTATATAATTGACAACACAAATTTTTATTAGACAAAATTATCTAAAGAATGTGATACTGCAAAACGTATTACCATATTATCTTCCAAAAACTAACTCTATCCAAGCCTGTTTTCACAAAACTAATATTTTCCAAGCTCATTTAAGAATTGAATAAAGTAAAACACAATATCAGAAGCATGCATTAGGTTACCTTTCTTAAAAATTCAAATCTTCTCTCTTCTCGTAGATGAAACGGGTGTGTCTGCTGTTCAGTTCGGAAACTCCTCTACGTCAGTATTAGCTACATTAGCTGCCTTAGCTGAAGCATCTGCTCCCTTGTCCAATTCTTCAGAAACTCCAGGTTAGAAAGATAAGTCAAATGTGCACATTAAAAGTTGGTGATTCAAATATTTACAAAGTGCAAGAAGGTAATGTAAAAGGCTGAAGTGGACAGCATTGAGATTATGGCCATCTGAAAGGAGTGGGGCAAGGCCGGGGTCATTCAGCTGTAGCTGATTATAGTGATGCCAGATTCTGTTTTTTGATGGGAAGTTGGAAACCTGGATTTTAAAAGCATATTAAATCTTGACAATTAATTAAAACTTAATTACAATTAAAAACAAATGTGTGGTTCACAGAAAATATGTCTTTGTACCCAATTTGGCCTTTGTTTATTAGTCTTTTCGTTTAAATAAAGTATGTAGATATATACATAGGAATTTGCTGTCTTTTCATAACTTTTTATTTTTGTCAGTTCAGTGAGAATGATATAAAATTTAATGGTTGACAGAACTAGGAAATAGCATACCGACACCACCAGTAAGGGATAACAAACAGTATTAATAACTGATAGTTTCTCTACTAACTAGTGATAAACATTTATCCATTCTCCAGTTTCTCTAGCATCATAATTAATGTTTTAATTTAAGCTTTTGTTTTTGAGAGTCTTCAGATTTTTCTGAATCACTTTTGGCTATTAGTAGTTATGTGTATCCTATTGACGTGCTGCTTTTATAATCCATGCCTAGATTTCTTTAGCATTTTTGTAATTACATAAGCGTGTCAAAGAAAATTAATTTCATTGATGGGGTTCTATTTGGTTAAACTTATAATTTTTTTGTCTTTATTTAAAGTATATATCTGAAAATTAAATAATTTTTCTTGAAAGCCTTCTAGAAGTTTTGACATTTGAATATTTATCTCCATGAATTGGTCATACTAACTTCTCTAACTTCTACCTTTGAAAGTGTTATGTGTGGTCTAGTCTGAGTGAATTAGTAATTTCAATAGACTTTTATTGCATGGGACTTACAGTGTTCTATGAGCACAATAATTTTTCCTTTTAGTGCTATGTCATAGTCGAATGTTTTTGAAGATATTTTAAGAGCTTGAGTTGAGTTAAAGTTCCGGTGACTACAATGCCACCAGTTAAACAACTCAGCCGAAGTATATAATCTAAAGAAATATCTTCCCACAGCTCAATTTACATATGATCGGGCAAATTTTTTTTTCTGCCTTTTGCCTCTCTAGTTTCTTTTAACATTAGCTGTCATTTTTCAACCTCATTTGAGAAATGTTTATATGTATTTTTCAAAAGATATCTTAGGATGTGGGAAATAAAGTAGTACTTCCATATTAAATATGATTAAACCAAGGTTCATGGAGGTTCAGTAATTTTGCCTAAAATAACAGAGCTATTAAATGGTAAAAGGAGCTTTGTGCTCAAGGTCTGATTCCAAAATTGTGTGTCTATTACCACTATAACATACTGTCTCCTCTATACAGTTTCTTCAGGTGATCCGAGGACTGGTCCCTCTAATGTTTATAATTTGATTTGTGATAGGAATAAATATTTGTGTAATTATCATTTTGTCTTAAAAGTATCACTATTCTTGCTTTTACTACTGAGGTGTGTTTGTTGAAGAGTCTGTTGAAATGTTTTCTACTTTTGCCATTTTTAAATAATTGAAAACCAAAATATAAGAACCATAGTACACTAATTGGTGCTGCTCATATTCTTTTCTTTTACCAGCTAAGTAATACAATAAACACATCTGGATACCAAATAGCCAGAATGTAGCAGCAGATGGACTGCATTTGAAATGGAGGCTGGCTGGCTGACATGGTCCTATATATAGAGGGAAGGTATTTGTGATAGTCTAGGATACCATGCCATTTCACTTGGGAACTATGGCTTTAAATAGCACCTCATGATTACATTAGGACCATCTTTCACAAATAAAACTAATCTTAATGTTAGTCCAGTGGAACCTTATAAAGGACATCAGTCTTTAATGCTTTCATTATAAAACCAGATGACATTGCTGTCTTTTCTTTATGTTGCAAGCAAATATAACTGCAGATTGTCATTGTTTGATGATTATAATATCTCATTGAATTGCTTTCTTACTAGAATTTTTTTCATGTAAATATTTCCAGTTTTATTCTTTCCTCATAAACTTTTATTTTATCAAGTATTTAAATTGTTTATTTTTAAATTTCCATGCATAATTTTTTTGATTCTTTATCTCCTTAATAAATGTATAGAAAATAATTTGGTAAGTCTTAATATGCTCTGAGGAGTTTGTTGCTAATGCTCATTTTTAATAAATGATGGATTTTGTTAGGAATTATGTATTTTAGTTCCTGAGCACATAGGCCTATGCTGTGTTCATAACTGTGTTAAATAATCATTAGCTCTATCCGGGTCCAGACCAGGCCAGAAAAAAAAAAAAAGAAAAGATGATAAAACAATTGATATTAACCATAAATTTAATTTGGCATAATGAATTATAGAAAAAAATGGCTAATATTTATTGGGTTCTTGCTATATGCTTGTTACTGTGCTAAGTGCTTTACATACATTGTTTCATTTTGTTCCCATAGTAGTCATTTGAATTAAAGTACTATTTTTGACCATTGACCAAGGTTTAAGTTACAGCTTTGAGATTGCAAAAATATTGTATTAGTGTATCCTCAGTTCATACAAAGGACTGACTCACATTCAGCCAACTCATAAAAAGGGGATATGTAAATCAAAAGGCTGTTATTTATTAAGAGAACATGCAGTTGTCTTTTGATACGTGCAATTAACTTACTCATTTTGGAAACAAATCAGTAAAAAAAATTTACAGCTTTTAAAAATTATACACACATAATTTTCAAAAATTTGTTTAAACCATCCTTCAGAATTTTAGAGTAATTCAGGAGAAATACCAAGTAGTTCAACATTAATACAGTAATTTTAATTCTCTTTTATATATTGAAACAAACTAGTAGAACTTCTGCTTGGAAATAGTTAGGAATTAGCTTATTAATTTATATACCCAATGATTAGAAGGCTATATTCCTTTAAATAGTCTCTAATTCTAGTTTTCTACTAATTTGAATTCCTCTCACTTAGACTTAATATGATAATGGTGACAATAGCAAGCAGGGTCCTTAAATTTCGTGTGAATCAGAATCTTCTTAACAATACATTTGTTCCAGTTCTAGCCCAGTAGATTCTGGTTGAGTAGGTTTGGGGTGGGGCCCTGAAATCTGTATTTCGAACATACTCCCAAATGTGATTCTGATGATATACCAAGGTTTAAGAATTTGACCCAAGTTTTATAAGGTCTATTTTTATTACTAAATTTGGTATAGTCAATATCTGAAGATTTTAAGTGTACTATACCGAAGGTTTGCTTAAATAATGTATGTTATTTTTGCCTGTAATTTAATATTCAATTATATATGGGTCACATAAGTGACCTCTATTAAGGAAAAGATATGAGCGAGAGGAATGCCTTTTGTAATAGCTTTAATAGTTAAATATGTTTAGATGCTTGCTACTTAATCTTTTCAGGAGTTGGATAATTAAGAAGCAGGCTTCAGGTAATTAGGATATAATTAAAACAAAAATATAACATTGATTATCAAGACCAGATTACTCATATCGAGATGAAAAGAGTGTTTATCATGATGTGCACTTTAAGAATGAAACAAAACAGATTAATTATTCATTGCCAACAGGCTGTAGACCCAGTAGGATGTACTTATCTCTAATTTATGTGCCTCTATAAGTTTTCCATTTTTATATATACTATTATCCTAATACATCGATTTTTGTTCAGAGAGATCAGAAAACTTTTGTATTTCATGGGAATTCCTATGAAATTGTATCTCTGAAAGATACTGATCAGTGAGCATTGCGAAAATTGTAGTTTAAAGAAAATTAATATTATTGACCTCTGTTTTATTAAGAAAAAAAGAATTGTTTCAGGGTACTAGTGTGGTTACCTACTTAAACTAAGAGAACATATACATTTTACTGGTCTCTAAGTTAAGTAGGTTTCTACCATATTTCTGGAAGTTCCCTTAATTAGGCTTGATGATTTTTGGAGTTACACTTTTCTATTGACTGATATTTCATGTTCTTGTATCATATAACAGGTCTAATTTGCAGTCTAGTTTTGGCTCCTTTTTCCTCTTTAGTATTTAGGTACTTTGCTTTATTCGATTTGTTGTGGTAATTACCTAGCCAGGTAGGAGATTTAGCATCAGAAAATAATGTACTAGTTCTATGTGTTTAGGCACAATTGAATATTTCCCTGGATTGGCAAGATTTACAGAGATTCTGTTAACATACTTTATTATTTTTTTCTTATGTTCTCATTTTACTAATTTTGGAAAACAAGCATTTTCTTGAAACATAGATATTTGAAGTGTTCTCATAGTATATTTTCCTGTGCATGAAACTAAAGTGAGGTTTTATTTCCTTTCAGGGTTTTAAGCTTGGTTCTTAGATGTCTGTACTCCAGAAGTAGAATGACAGGGCAGCTCTTTTGGAGCCAGCTCTTAGCGGCTTATTTTCCAAAGAATTGTCAACAAATTTGAAGCTTAGCATTTCAGTCTAGGAAATGTAAGAAGGAGACTGAAGTCAGGGAAAAAGCAAGGGGAAAGTTACAGTTAGGAACATATAATCTTATTAGAGAAACAAGAAACAAACATGAAAAGTCAGAGGTTAAATTGTTTGAGAATTGTTATATAGGAGATTTGTAAATAAATTATTTAGACAGTTACTGTTGTCATTCTTCAGAGGAAAGACATTATTTTTAGCTGAAGTTGAGCACAGAGCAGGTGGAGTGGGGTGGCACCCTGAAGTGTGGATGGGATTTAGGGAGTTAGATAGATGAGAAATCATTCAAGTTATTCCATTTTGGAAGTTACTCCAGAATAAGGACACAGAAAAGTAAAAGTTTTCTTTTGAGTATTGCAACTGCCTTTTTCCTCAGGAGGAAAACCACTGCTGTGTAGTACACTATTTATTAATAAGCAGAAGCAGTCCTTTCTTTTGACCAAAGCTTGTAGGCTACTCTGTTATAGGCGTTTTCTATTTGAAAAATCAAAATTCCAGGAAACTCACACCCTACTCCCTTTCTTCCTGCTTTAAAACAAAAGAAAAATGTACAAATAATAATTCATGGAGGGGATATATCAGGTTTTGTGTTAAAGGAGTAACTCAAAAGTATTAAGCTAAAATTTCCATTTCTTGGTTTACCAATAGCTGTTCATTTACAATGAGGAAAATATTTATTCATTCATTGGACAGATTTTTGTCAAACATCTCTCATGTCCTGGGTAGTATGCTAGGTGCTAGAGAGAAAATGGCAAACCATCAGATACATTCCCAACCTTTATGGAAGGTGCAGTCTTTTGGTAGAATGAGATATTAAACAGTTATTTACTCAGATAAATAATTGTGATTAGTGCTACATATAAAGAATACAAAGTTTTAACCTAATCCGGTGGATCAGAGAATCTTCCCAGAGAAAGACATTTAAGATGTAAGCTAAAGATTCAATCAGAATTAATAGAGCAAAACTTGGGGAAAGAATTTTTTAGGAAGAGGGACATGTGAAGTTTTTGAGGCAGGAAAGAACTTGTCCTTTCAGCGGATTTAGAGGCCAGTGTAGCCGAGCCTAGTGAGTGGGAGAGTAGTAACTCACAGTGGTTAAAGTAATATTACACAGGATTTTTAAAACGATGACCTTGGCAGACTCTGGAAGGGAATTTAGTTAGGAGTCTAATGTAGTCAGCTAGGGAAGAGATATTGGTAGCTAGGATTAGGATTTGGCAAAGAGATGAGAAATGAATACATTTGCAAATTATTTGGAACATAGAATCAGAAGTTATAATTGGTTAGATAGAGACCTTATATTTGCAGTGTAGTTTGGTCTTTTTAAGATAAGCTCATACGACTGTAGCCTGTAGCCGTATGTTGACTTTGCTTTGGTTAGCCTTATTCTTCATTGTGGCCCAGCTATATAATCCTTTGATTAAGTAGACATCTATGACCACCCTTCCTCTAATTGTTAATAAGGTGGTTTTTCCAAAGATGTAATGTATCTGGTGGTTATTTCCCTCCTTTCTCCTAATAGTGACATTTGAATCAGTTCTCCTTTGCACATAGTTCTTTGTTCCTAAAATATTATATATATGTACATATTTGTGTATGTATATATATCATTACTTGAATATTATATATGTTTTTTTAATAATTAAAATTTTTATGATTTTTTTATTATTTCAACATTGCATTATTGTTCTTAGGATTTCTGGGGTGGGGGGTGCACTTTGTCTTTTATGTAATTGATTTCCTTATAATTTTTTAAAAAATTCCTTACCAAAGCACAACTTAAAAAGAAAGCTTTTTAGATGAAAGGCAAGAACTCTATTAATGATAGTCATTGCAAGTAGTGCAAAGATGAAAGTTCTTGAGTTGTGCCTTGATTGTGTGTGATCTCAGAAATTTCTTAGGTATGATTATGTTTTAAAATATTTACTACTTGTAGTTATCACTCAACCAGAGTGAACATTTCTTTTTCATATGGATATGTTTTTAAAAATCAAAGCTATAGTTAATGTGTTTGAAAACCTTAGTAGTTGTTCTATTGAATATATTACTGTTTTATCCCCTGTATTTTATTTTATGTTTATCTTCCTGAAATTTTCTTAAGTGCTTGGTGATAAAGCCTAATTATAGTTTAAGACAAACAAAACTGAGAGAACTCAAAACACAAAGGTTGTTTGCACTTTAAATGTTACTTCTGCAGTTTGTATTGTGACCCTGGATTATCAAATAAACCATAACAGGGTTGCTGCAAGGCCTGTTGCCATGAATGCATCTTTGAAAACCAGGGTCCTAGTACTTATCTTGCCTTAAAAAAAAAAAGTTCATATAACTAGGACCTCTGTCTTTAATAAATCCTGTGGTCATTGATGTCCATGATGTTCTGCTGGAAACCGGTAGCAGTATAACATGTTTCAGAGCAGCTGTATATCTGAATGGTGGCATGACTTCTGGAGATAATGGCTTTATTTAATTACACTTTTGGTAAAGTGTTGCCTCAAATAACACATTTATAGGGTCATATCATTTAGAAATAGTTTTTATGCCATTTCTTTGTTTAGATCTAATCCTATTAAAACATTTTTTATGTTGACAGTTTCAAACCCGTAAAAACATTAGAAGATGAATTTTCTACCTTTCACCTATATTTAACAGCTGTTAACATCTTGCCACACCTGCATCTTCTCTCTCTCTTTCACACACACACACTTTTATTTTGCTAAATTATCTGATAGTAGGCTGCAGACATCATGACACTTCATCCTTAAATACCTCAGCATGTATCTCCCAAGAACAAGGACAATCTCCTACATATTCACAGCTCTATTTTATTTCCTTAAAACATCAACCTTAATTTAGTAACATTATCTGACATCTGTAATTCGAGTTTCCCCAATATCCTCAAGATGTCCTTTATAACTGGTTTTCATCCAAGAGTCTATCAAAGTTCATATGTTTGATTTTTGTGTCTCTCTTGACTCCCCCAATCTAGGACAGTTCTACTGCCTCCATGACATTGAATTCTTTGTAGAGTCTAAGTCAGTTGTCTGCAGGATCCCCCATATTCTGGACTTATTTATTGTTTAATAATTAGACTCAGGTTAGACATTTCCAGGAAGAACACAAATGATATTTCATAATCTCTCATTGCATCACATTAAGAGTATATAATGTCAGGCCATCTTGATAATGACCCCTTGGTGAGAGTGGTGATTGCCAGGTCTTGATAGGCACATTTTTCTTTTTGTAACTAATACTAATCTTTGGTGTGATACTCTGAGAACATTTGAATATCTTGTTTCCTCCACAAATTTCACCAACGGTTTTAACATCCATTAGTCATCCTTGCTTGAATCAGTTATTACATTGGGGTTATAATAGTAAGGTTTCTTATTTTGCCAATTAGATATGACTCTTTTATCAAGAAGACCTTTCCTCTATCCCTATTCCTCTCCTTTTTCATGAGGTATTATTCTAGATAGATTTTTAAAAATTCAATGTCCATTACTGTCATTATTCCTTTGGACATTTTTTAATTGAAGTATAACATGCATACAGGAACATGTGTAAATCATAAGTATGCAGTATAATCATTGCTCAGTTCATAAATGGAAAGTACACAGTATATATTGTGTCTGACTTATATCACTCAGCATTATGTTTTTCACATTTATTTATGTTTTGCATTTAGTTACTTAAATTGCTGTGTAGTATTAATATATGAATCTATCACTTTTTATTCTATTTTTGATGGATACTTCATTTGTTTCAAGTTTTTGACTTTTAAGTACTTGCTATGAATGCTTTTGTGTGTTTTTTTAGGATCAGTAGTTGGTCATAGAATTGCCTGTGGGAAAGGATTTTGGCAGTATTAACTTATGATTTCTTTACCTAAATAAAGTTAGGGGTGCTCTTTTCAGGTGCCAGAGACCTCCCTGAGCCCTCCATAAAGTATTAAGAGCATAGTTTTGGATTTTATCGATACAAATGTCAATATATTGTATTATTCACCAGCAAACAGTACCAGATCTATATTCCACGTACTCTCAAGGCAACCTTTGCTCACACAATCCAAAAAGAGAATACTGCTTCTTTTGTCTACTTGAAAAAATACATTTTGATATTTCATTAAATATGGAATTGTTTATCAACTCATATGTAAATGTAAGTGGAATATAACCACGTACAAAATTCTCTTTTGGATTGTGGAGTTTTATTAAGCAGATATAAACTTTGTCATATCTGTGACCTTAGGAGATCTTAAAATTTTGTACATCATCTAACTAAATGAAGAACTGTTTATTTAAACACATATATGTATAGATAGTTGGAACTCACTTACTGTTAATTGTGACTTGTAATCAACTGTTTAAATAGCATCATTGGAGACTAAAATTTAAAACCATGTGAAAGCTTTTCTGTGTAAGAAAGAAGCAGGGAAACAAAGGTAACAAAGCATAAAGAAAGTTCTTTTATATATGTTCACTGATTTTTGCATATATATATATTTTTTTCCAGTAGTGGCTACAGAGGAAGTAGTTACTGCAGAATCTGTGGATGGTGCAATTCAACAAGTAGTTAGTTCAGGGGGTCAGCAAGTCATCACAATAGTTACAGATGGAATTCAGCTTGGAAATTTGCATTCCATTCCAACCAGTGGAATAGGTCAGCCCATCATCGTGACCATGCCAGATGGACAACAAGGTTTGTAGTAGGCATTTGTATAAAGTTTGTGTGTGTTCTCAATTTGCAGGAAATTGTAATATGTTTTCAAAGCATTTATCTTTGTCTTAAATTATATTTTTATAACCCTTTGCAACAGATTTAACTGCCTAATTTTATTTGCTTAGGGTGATATTAAAATTAGCTTGTTTTCTCCTGAGTGTGTACTAGATGGAAAAAGGAATTGTCTCTAAAGCATTCTAGTTGGAAGATGAGCTTAAATAAATAATTCAAAATCAGCATTGGGCAATAATTTCCTAGTCCATTTAATGCAATTCAGAAAAATATATGGGCTTTTAGAAATACCATATAAGAAAGGCTACTTAAAAAGAAGTCCTTGAAGACTTGAAGCGGGAATGTGTTGGCAACTTTTAGCAGCTTCGTTGATAATTTTCCCATTTTTTTTCTTCTTGAAAACTGTAGAGAGCAATAAGATGGATGAAATAGAAGCCCCAACTGTATTTTCAGTAAAACTAAAAGGTTGAGGAAAATGCAAAACTCCATATTTTAAGTGCTGCCAAAAACATCTAAGTCCATTATAACCAGGGCAAGAGAACTCTCATGAAAACTCACAGTAGTACATCAAGAAAAGAAAAGGATTGAACTCAGAAATCAGCAATAAATGTACACTCCGAGAAAGACAGGGCCCAGATTGAGTGCTGCAAGCAAGGCTAAGATAGAATAGAGCATGAAAACTGGAGGAAGCAGAAAGAAAAGGTGCAGAAAATTCTGAGCACTGTCTTGCACCCAGTCCCTGAAATAAAAAAATATGTGCATACACATACCTTTTAGAAAATGACTAGGGTTGTGAAGACCATATCTTTTCATGGTCAGTGAAGGAATTATGAAAGGGAAGGGCTGGAGGTAGAAGTTCTCCTAAACTAGGTTTGGTTTAGTGACAGAGAAGGTGTGACACTATAGACAGACCAGATCTCAAGGAAAGGGTTTGTCACAGTAGCATTAGAGGAGGAAACCCTTGATGTGTGAAGCCTGAAAGGCTTTTCCCCTGCAGAAATCTGCCGATTGCTGCTCTAAGATTTGTATCAGGCCCAGGTGCTTTCACAAAGCTTTAAGTTTAAAGAACTAATTCTAATTGTATAAAAAAGAGGAAAACTTTCAAGGTATTTATATAAAGCAGATAATAACATTATTTTCCAAACCTGACATGTATACAAACTAATCTCATTGATGAACAAATGGAAGGAAACTTATGGTTTTGAATGGGAAGTCTCACTTTCATAAAGCCGTCAGTACTTCCTGAGTTAATTTATAAATGTAACATGTTATGGAAAAAAGACTATTAGCTTGCGAGGGCTGCCATAACAAAATACCACAGACTGGGTGACTTAACAGAGGCTTAAAGTCCAAGTCAAAGTATTGCCAGGTTCGGTTTCTTCTGAGGCCTCTCTCTGGCTTGCAGATAGCTGCCCTTAGCCATCTGCTATGTCCTCGCTTGGTTGTCCCTTGGCTGTGTTTGTTGTCTGTGTCCTAATCGTCTCTTCTTATAACAGTGCCAGGCATGTTGCATTAGGACCCATCCAAATGACCCCATTTTACCTTATTTGCCTCTTTAAATCCCTTATCTCTAAACACAGTCACATTCTGAAGTACTAGGGGTTAGAACTTAAACATTCAAATTTTGAGGGGACACAGTTCAGTCCAGTCCATAACAAAGACCAACAGATCGTTTTCTGGAAATAGCCAAACAGAGTCTAAAGTTTATATTGTCGAGGAGAGGAGGGAAGAAGAATAAGGAAAACTATGAAAAAGAAGAACAGTAAGAGGAACTTACCAAATATTAAACTTTCAAAGACTCTATAAGTCAAAACCTGTAAATGACACAAATATACCCACTATGTAGACAGTCCAATGAAACAGATAAAAGGTTCTTAGATTCTTCTTGAGTTAAAGTGTAACAAAATATGATATGAATTAAAAGAAATAAAACACTTTAATTCTGTTTCTAATGTTTTAAATTACATTGCACTAAAGACACATTAATTTTATTTTTTTCATTTCTGTTTATATTTATAAATGACAAAAACATTAAAGGCAGGAACAATTACAGTTTTCCCAGTTGACTATTAAGATTGTTTTGCATGGTTTGAGCTTGCATAGTCATTTTATGGTCCTGCAGTGCTATGTGGAGCAAGGGCAGCCTCTCTCTCTATATTTACATTTATTTAAAGAGATAACTAAAAATTGGAACATAGTACAATAACCTAATAGAAAAATAAGCAAATTTTATAAACAGATGACATTCAAATGGTGTTGCCACATAGTAGAATATTACGCAGCTAAATAAAAGAAATCTTTGTAGTGATGAAAGATATTGTAGATGCATGGAGTGAAAAAAGGAATTGCAGAACAGTGTATCCATGTTTTGTGTGTATGCTATCTTTTGTGTAAGAAAGGAAAATGAGAGTGTATACCTGTGTTTTTATGTAAATAACACCAGAACAATACAGAAATAAAAGTGATTATCTGTGTTAGTAGGAGTATAGTAAAACCTCAAAATATGTTTGTTAAATATTGTTTTGATTTTGAGACATGAAAGTATTATCTCTAAATAATTTTAAAAAATAAATAGGTACTTTAAACAAAGTGATTTTTAGTAAAAAAAAAAAAAACGAGAGTGAAGACAAGTATGGACATCCTCATAGAAAGCAAATCGGTGTTTTGAATTTATTGTTTTGGAATATATTTTAGATGAGTTGCATCAACAATGTCAACTAGTTTTATTTCTACTAAACCTTTCTGAAAATTAAGTAATACATATATTTTTTTCATTTTAGTATTAACAGTACCAGCAACAGACATTGCTGAAGAAACTGTTATAAGTGAAGAACCACCAGCTAAGAGACAATGTATCGAAATAATTGAAAATCGGGTGGAATCTGCAGAAATAGAAGTAAGGAGTCTTTTGCCCGGTGTGTTTTGCTGCAGTCATCCAAAATAAATTCAATTGCCTTTATTTTTTTGTCTTATATATTTATTACTGACAGTGTTGTTTTGATACAGAATGAGAGTACTTAGTATTCTTTTGTTTAATTTTTGCCTTATACATCTAGAAGCCCTCAATAAATAAATATTGAATGAATGAATGAATGAGTGAAGAATTTGTTTGTAACAAAGTCTGTCACCCTGGTAACTTTGGAATGTCTTTGGTTCTTACACTTGATCCTTTGTTTTTCCTTAATTTACATGCATCATTCTCACAACTCACTGAGGGAAATATCACTATATATTGACTAAAAAAATTTTTTCTTTCAAAAGTAAAATGCAAATGCCTATTTGGGTTGGAGGATCCTTTTAAAAAAGGTTGATATTTGTGAGCTGGGTTATTAAAAAGCTGTAGACAGCTGCTTATTTCACTAGTAAGTCCTTTGAGGAAATTAAGTTTAGACTAACCATTGGTGGGATTCAACTTTTTCTTTATCTCCCTCGTTAGACTGTGAGTGTAAACCAGTGTGTAAGTATAACCAACCCATGGTAACTTCAGAGCATTTTTTCTCACATGACTGTAAATAAAATAATGACCTCGAAAATTTATATTTACATATCAAATGAAAATAAAGTTATTCAAAAAGTTATTTTGGAGTTTTTATGAGAATTGAAAAAGTATACTCATTATATACATACTCACAATATATGATATATGTGAATAGTAAATGTTGGTGAATATTTAAGGTTTCTGTTACCATAGAAAAGAGAGGATTTGGGGAAAAAAATCACTAAAAGGCAATATAATCTTTCTGAGGAAAATTAGAAAATGTCATCGCCCAAATTAATTTAAATGTAAGACCAGTATATCTTTGGCCACAATCACAAAGAATATGTTACTGAATTAAAAAGATTATCTGATTCATGGTATAGCCAGAATATTTGGTAAAATTGATCTTTCTAATATCTTTTTCTGGTATGTCAGAGAATCTTTTTTTTTTCTGGCATGTAAAGTAAAAAATATTTTTGTTATGTACGTCACTTTAACTATTTAATAAAATTTTTTAAATTACTTGAATTTTTATTAAACATAAACTTACCCAGTTCAACAAATTGTATTTTCAAAACATTGACTGTGTAGTCTGTCTACATATTTACCTAACAGCCAGTAAGAGTTGCTGTTTTCCTCAGAATTCCACTTCATTCCTCTCAGTCTTTCAGAGACTAAGGAGAATAATTGCAAATAACAGGAAAGTATGAATTGAGGTATATCAATAAATTAGAACCAAGAAGATAGAACTTCAGGGAGATGGAGTTTTAGCTTCCTGTAAAGAGGTGTTTTTTAGTAATTAGAGCTTTCTGGTAATAGAAATCTTGTTCTTCATCACCAGAAATGTTCAAGCCAAGATTGTGTGATTTCTTAGAGCCATTACTGAGAGACCTTGAAGCAGTGAGTTTAGATGGTAGAGGTGGGCTAGGGGTGTAGACTGAAGAGAGACCCCTCGTAATTATTTCCTTGTAGTACATGAACTGGTTTTGTTTCCTTAGATGACCAATAGAGTTGTCTTGGGGTAGATTTTATACTCCTCTCTAAGTGATAGTTTGGCCATTCATCCAAAATGTTTCTCTATGGCAGTGGTTCTCTGGGGAAGTTTTGACCCCACAGGACCTTCAGCAATGTCTGGAGACATTTTGGGTTGTCACAGCTAGGTGGGTGCCACATTTAGTGGGTAGAGGCCAGGGATGCTGCTAAACATCCTACAATGTACAGGACAGACCTTCACAATAAAGAATTATCTGGTCCAAGATATCAGTGCTGAGACTGAGAAACTCTGCTGTAAAGGAACTTAAAACTTGACTTTTTATACAGAATCTAACATGTTTGGATTTTCTCTGTGTGTCCACTACTACAAGAGTGGCAATAAAGAAAGTGCTAAGAATTAATGTTTACAGTTTCCTAGCTAACAGTGGAGAGGTTTATCAAATAGTCTCTGGAAAAATCCATTTAAAGTGTAGAAAATGTATTGTAAATGTTGTGGTTTTTACATCTGTATTATAACAATATAGGAAAAGAAATAGGTTTGTTTTTTAGAGGGGAGGTATGAATAAGACCAAATTGCAATACTGTATATCATTTTGTTATCATTCCTTGGTATTACTACACAACATATATTAGGAAGAAGTGTACTGTTTATGAATTTCTTCCATAAATATCCTATTCTGATGAAATTAACACTTTCTTTGTGCATGTAGGAGAGAAGAGATGTAACTAGTACATTAGGAGGCACATTTTTTTTTTTCTATTAGTGTGAATTCAGGAAATAGTTTTACCTTTTCTTTGCTATGGAGGTTTATTAGCAAGTTTTATTGATTTATTTTTATAGACTTTGTTTCTTTTAACTAGTGATAGATTGGGATCTTTAATGTTCTTTTAAAAATTGGTTTCTGTAAACTTTATACAGTGTTTCATTTTTCTGTAGGGCCGGAGTAGGCAAAGTTTTTTCTGTTAAGTGTCAGATAGCAAATAGTTTTGGCTTTATGGGCTATACAGTCTGTTTCACTACTCAGTTTTGCTATTGTAGCAGGAAAGCAGCTATAGACAATTTGGAAAAGAGTAGATAGAGCTGTACTTTGATAAAACTTTGTAAAAACAGGATCATATTTTGCCCATGGCAGTTAGAAAATTGATGCTTACATGCAAGCAAATGGACAGCACACACATCCTGCCCAGTTTCTCTCTTTTTTTTTTTTTTTAAAAAAATTAATGATTAAGAATATGGATCTAGAATCAGATTTAAGTTTGAATTATATTTTATAATTTTCTGATTGTCTTAGTCTAGTTATTTAATCTTTTATGGCTTGGCTTCCCCCTCAGTAAAAAGAGGAAAACAATATTTACATTATCAGCATGTTTTAAGATTTAAAGGAGAATACATGTGAAGGACTAGTACTATGGTAGGCATACAGTAAATGCTTGGTAAATATTAATTGCTATTATTATCCTCTAAAATTTATATTGGGATATGGTAGAGAAAAATCACTATAATGACTTTTTTTTTTGCCTTATAATAGCTAAAGTAAAATAAATTTGAATATTAGAAAATTATATATTAAAAATGATAAAACAATTAAGAGATAATTGCTACTAGCTGAGGCAGAATTCAGGAATCTTGTTTGAAAGTAAAGAAGCAAATTTAAGTTTTTCCTTGCTCTCTTATTTCATTGCCTAATATAATTAATATATTGCTTGGGTTTGGAATTGTTGTATAAGATAAATACCTTTTTTTATTGCTACCAAATCTTGATTATTATCAGGATTTATTTTTCTTTGAATTTTTCAATGTTATACTGTTAAAGGAAAAATTCTTTAGTACTACATATTAGTCAGCTAACGCATATTTTAAAATGTCAAAATCCTCTTTTGTGGTTTTGTTGCAAAAGGTCAAAGCCATTGTATTAGCATATCTATTTAAACATAAATATCAAATGTCAGTCCGCGGCACTATTTATGTGTGAAACAACCAAATTACTGTTGGCCTTAAGGAAGTGTCTTGCAAGTAATATATGTTAAGTAAATATTTGACAAATAAATTTGGAAAAAGGATCTTTTTGAGTAAAATAAGTGATATTTTTTAACTTTTTAGATATTTTTATTTGTTTTGAAAAGTGAGATGAGAAAAAGATTCTCTTCCTAAATACCTATATTTCTGAGAAGTAAAAAGTGAAAACACTTAAAAAAAACCTTAATAACATTTAACTGCGCTTTCAGTCTTGAGCATTAAATTTATTCAAAGGGTAGTGCTAGTAATCTTTGTCTTTCAGATTTTACAGATTTATTCAAGAAATGCAGTGTAAAATGAGTCTTTTGTTTGGCTTAGTAGCAGAAGGGAGCTATGTTTTCATTTATATTAAGATATATTCTACTAATTGAAATAAAAATATCCAATAAGGAAAATAGTATTAAATTGTATTCACTGTTAGATTGTTTGCCTTACTTGGTTTGTGTTTATGTTCCGAAACAATCTTTTGCTGTTTCTAAATCTTAATAAATAGCTAATACCAGAAGATACCTTAGAGTATCTTTTCCACCAAGTCAGGGCAAGTTTTCTATCCATATTCAAAACTTTGGCTACAGAAGGATCTTCTTAACACATGTAAAATTTTAAAACACTTATGGATGGCTTTGAGTGTTCCTGCCAGAAGTCTGGTCTGGCTCCTGGGGAAGTGGCACCCAATACCCACCCTTCCCGTTGATGTGCTCAAAGTCCTCCATAGTTCACTGCCAGGGCACTGGCATTGACTGCTTAGATGAGGCTCATCTCTTGGGTGTCCTTTCTGACTTGTTCCTACTTTGTCATCTTGCCTGGAGTATAAGGGTAAGAGCGGGGTAAGAAAAGGGTGGCAGGGTAGTTTGGCATTTCTTCAGTTGGAGACAAAGGTCACACCTTTATCCTACTTACACATTTTGAGTAATTGCAAGATTTGAAGGCTACTTGTATAATCAATCACTCCCACATTTGATGGCTCCACGGGAAAAATAACTTGGATCTAGCTTCATTCCCAGTGTGGTATCACAAGAAGGCAAAACTCTTAAATATGCTCCTTGTGGGCTATGTGAATAGTGAAGGAGGGAACATTTTGGTGTCCACAATGGACAAGGGTCAAGGAGACAGTAGAAAAGAAATTCATACTGTCCTCTTCCCCGGCAAGCTGCTGACCCCTTGCGTTCAGTTCCCTCTAGTCAAGTGTCTTGACCAGTGTGAGCCTGGCCTTTCTTGTGATTAATAGTCCTAACCTTGGTCTACCACCCCGCTAAGAGGTCCTGGGCCTTTGTAATGAGGTTAAGCTTGGACCTGTGCAAGTTGAGCTTTTGTCCATGTGCTTGGTTTTTTCCATGGGAGAGGAATCAAATGTTTTCCCTCGTTTTTTTTTTTTTTTTTTTTTTTTTTTTGGTGAGGCAACTGAATAGAGACAGGAGGAGAAAGAATACCATTTTCATTGGAAATAATTTGTTTCAGCTCTCAATATGTTGAGGAATTCATGTATTTTATACCTTATAATTCATTATGTCACAGTAGAAAAATTAGTATTTTATTGATTTATAAAAGAGTATAATTTAGGAAATAATAATCTCGACCAGAACTTGTTCTTTTAGAGATGAGGAATCTTCCTTGCTATCATAGAGGAAAATAGTTTCAAAAACAGTAATATTAGAATCTCATAACTCCAACCCCTTATTCGGTTACCATTAGAAAGTTATATCATCTCTGAGCATTATTTTTCTCATCTGTAAAATCTATCCTTGAGGCTTGTTATTGGAAATCACCTTTTTTAGTCATACAATGGATGCTAAATAAATATTGTATATAAGTATTAACTTTAGACAAAAGCATCACAGAGATGTAAAGAGATAATGGTTGCATATTTCCTCTTAAAGCTCTTCACTAGTATTTTTTGGAGTACCTATAAACGTACAGGTACCCAATTTGGGTTCATTATGTTAGTCTTATTTCTAATTAGGAAATAATTTCCTCGAAGTGAGGAACTATAATCTTTATCGCACAGTGTGGAGCAAAAAATTAGGAGCTTTAGTAGCAAACCGGTTGAAAATGCAAGACGTCTAGGAAATATCAATTCGTGGCTACTTTTAGCTACCATAGATTTTTTTTTATTTAAAGGATGCATGCTTATATGTGTTAATGTCTTTGTACAAAAATTGAAAAGAAACTTTCTTTTTTAATTAGGAAAGAGAAGCTCTTCAGAAACAGCTGGATGAAGCAAATAGAGAAGCACAAAAATATCGACAGCAGCTTCTAAAGAAAGAACAAGAAGCAGAGGCCTACAGACAGAAATTAGAAGCTATGACTCGTCTTCAGACTAATAAAGAAGCTGTTTAATTGAAATGAACATGTAGTTTGAGTTTACTTTTGGTCAAGAAAGCATACAATCTTGAACTGTACACAATAAGGTGCAGTCATGGGAAGACAGGATAATAGAAGAGACTACCGGTTGATAATTGGACTTAAGCCATGAGCTCTGAATTCTTGTAAAATAAAACTTTACATTAGAAGTTGTGAAATGTATTTAAAACTGAATTCTGTAAATAGTTTTTGTTTTTTTTTACAGTTCCAAATGAGTTGATAAAGATTGTTGAAGAGATCCAAAAACACAATAAGCCACTGTTTTTGTGAATTCTTTTTGATTTTAGTACAAACCTTAATTTCTCAGAAAGAGCAGTTTTGAAGGTGATCGTTGTTAATTAGACCAAATGATGTGCAGTAATTATGTGGTGGACTGATGCTGGAATTACTCCTGTAGGTATAAACTTCTGTATGAAGAGAAGATTTCTCCCAGGAAATCTTGTACAGCTTTAAGTTGTCTCAGATTCTCTGAAAACATTTTTTAGAAAGCAGATTTTTATATTTGTTCAACTTCAGCTATATCCAAGTAGATTTACATGTATATGAAGCAAATATTTTTTAAACTTTGTGTTTGTACATATTCTGCATGTTTTATAATTTCAAAATGCATCACTTGCAAAGGTATTTTTTCCCAGAAAGATGATGAAAGTTACTAGGGGAAATAAAAGCCCTTTTATTCTGTAGCTCAACTAAGTAAGCTAGCAGCTGGTTTTATTGGAATGACAATGTTCTTGGAAAGAGCAGCTTTTAAGATAACTTGAATTTGCAAACTGCAAACTCTATGCTCTTTTTTGAAAATTTCATAGTGGGGACGTGAAACTGTATTCTGTGCCTTTCATCATGATTTCCACATGAAAGCACTTTAAGGCACTAAATTTTAAGATAATGTTTTTGGAAAATTCAAAGGATATGGATGTCTGAAATATTTCATGGACTCATTACCCCCCTCCCCCCCCAGGAAATTCTTATGGAAAAAAATTGCTTTTGTATCTAGAACAAGAACTTTTTGTACTATAGTGATGCTATGGGATATGTCTACCATAACTTTTCCTTTGTCTTGTGAAAGCTGTATGTGCTGTGATTTGCTCTCATCACAATATTGTTGAATTCCAGAATGTATGGATATTAAACTCTGTCAATTCATTCTTTTTTTGTAAAACATAACTTCAAACCTTTTTTCTTTATTTTTTGATGTTTTATTGCTTTATGAAAATGTTTAACCCTAAAACCCTTCTAGATTACCTATACTGTATAAAGAAGCTATTACCCTTAAAACTGTACTCTGGTCTACTTTTCTATTTTACAATTAAATATCTTTTCCACATATGTTCAGTGTAGACTTATATTTTGACCACATTTTATTCACACATTAAAAATTTTATTCTGTTTATTAAAACCTTATTTCACCATATGAAAATACATCTTCACACTGTGTCTTAAAAGTCCTTGACGTAACTTGGGAATTTGTTATTTCTCACTGGAGTTATCAGTGTAGTTGCGAATGTAATAAAAGGATCTGTGACTATCAGCCTGATAGCTACTATTTGGAAACTTAGGTTTTAGGACAAATTAAGAACTCTGTAAAGAAGAGAAAAAATCTATTTTCAGTTTTCCACTAAATTTGACACATGTATATATATGTTATATTATCTAAAACTATGTTTTACAAATGCCAGGACATATTTTCAGTAGCACGAAGATTCTTTTTCTGTCTGTTTTTCATTTAGTGCGTTTATGGATTTGTTAGGCAGAGTGCCCTGGCATACGCAGTGCTGGAGCAGAGAAAGGCTAGAGTGTTCACCTTAGGGTGCAGCCAATGTATAGTTTTATTTCTAGACGAGGTCGGCCCTGAAGAACCTTGAGACTGTTGGAAACAAGCTTCTGAAAGCTTTAATGCTTTGGCTTTTAGTCTGCTGTTCTAGAAACTTGCCTGGTGCAAGAAAGAATGTTGATCTATAGGAACATTTGGCATAGATGGGAGGAAGTTACTGTTACTTAAAAGGAGTTAAGTCTATGATTGTATCAGATGGATATTCAGCTGTTTGGGGGGACAGTCACTTTAGATATGATATGTTGGATTTGTGTAACTTCTCATCTACACCTAATTTACTGAAATTATTTAGGCAAGAATGTATAAAACTTAACAATGGGTTGCCTTTTTCTTTTTTTCTTTAGCTTCTATTTTCGTTTGGGCCAGAAAAGCTTTACATTCTAATTATTCTCAATGGTGCTCTGAGCAGAGGATTAAAAGAGCTCACAGAATAAAAAAATTTTCAGAAATCCACACTTAATGTATTTTTATTAGGTAATGATGGATTTGCCACATTGATGGTTAATTATTTCTGTTTATGTGCAAACCAACAGCTTCCAGAGCAGTCTTTCTCAAGAATGGTGCTGTGAGAGAATCAAGCCCTAATGCACTAAGTATTAGGGCCTAATGAATTAATTTCTTGTAATGAATTAGTTTATTTCCTATACACCTAGAATAATACTGGTTATGTACTTTCTTAGACACTGAGCTCGTTAGATGTTGATTGCCTAATTTCTTTATTCAGATTTAACACTTCCCTATGTACTAGAACTCTAGGGTTACAAATTCTGAGTTGAGTCTGTGATGCTTTGGGAAAACCTCATCTGGTGAGAGTCATCTGTAGGGACTATGCTTCTCAACTAATTTTCGTTTAGTGTTATTTGTTTTATATCATATTTTAATTACTTCCCAAAAGGGATTGTGATTATTTTTTCCTTTGGCTTTTAGGAATTATTTTCTTCAATCTTGCATGATAAGAATGGCAGAGTAGTTACACTGTTCTACTCTGCCACTGGATTGCCCTGTTTGCTTATGATGGTGGAAGGTCAGGAGTAGGGGAGCTTTCTACTATGATATTCAAAAGAGCAAAGTTAGGGGAATATGCTTGTTTACAACAAGATTTGTGTACAAATATCTTTATCCAAAACATTGCTAATGAAAATCTATGCCAGTATGTGGCATAGATCCTGTTTCTTTAAAAAAATCATTTATGATATTGTTTATTGAAAATTAGAAGAAACCCTTCCCCATAATGAGAATTGATGAGTTGATACACATATACATGGATACTTTATGCTGATATGACGGATTTTTTTCTATATTACTCCATACAAAGTTTCTTTTAGATAAAATCTATAGTTTCTTTGTGCTTTAATACCTGGAAGACCTTGAAAACCGAGTCAAAATATATCAAGAAGAAAAACCTTTTCAGATAAAAATCAAAACAATTGTAGGAACCTCTATGTCCATATGGATGGGTTCCCAAGGCGTAAGCACTCAGGCTTATACAGCAAATAGAAAAAAAATCTTTTCTATTCACCTAGCTTCTGTTGAATAAATAACTCCTCCATCATGTCAGGTCAACTTAGGAATGAACTAACTAATATATTTGTTAATTCATTAAGTAATATTTACCGTACTTGGATTTTATTATAGATAGCTAGTCTGTTGTAGTTTTAAATGATGTTTGCTGTTTGCTTTCTCTATGTTAGATGAGAACATCTCAATGTAGATGGATTCAGTTTGACGTAAGCTCTCTGAATTTAGTCTCAGATTACTTTGTGTAATTTGTGATGGGAAACAATATCATCACTGGAAATATACTTCAGGTTCCAAATAAAAATTTTGATACCAATATTTTTATGACTTGTTAATAGTATTTTCTAAGTATATTGATATATAGATAGTTGTATTATTTTTGATCATTTGATAGCCTGAGCTTTAAAAATATTTCACTTTAATAATAAAATATTGAATATAATTCGGATGCAGTTCCTGGGGCTCTTCATTTTTAGATATATACTGTATCTCCCCAAAAATTACCATTTGCTTCCTGGAAAAATTTTGACCTGATCTCTGATTTTATCCACTATGATTTATTGCCTCCTTGATTTTCCATTTGAATAGCTTAGATCTCATGTGCACAGTTGATATGTAATACGTTTCCCATATATATGAATAAATGATACTATGTAATACAATCTTGATGTTACTAATTGATTATATAGATTGTAATTTTGAATTTTATGGATTATTTAAATGCCTTCTTGATTTTTCCGTAAGAAATTTTTTGTATGCTAGATAAAAGTGAGTAAAACTTTCATTTTTGTACTGTTTTTCATAATTATTCTAGATTTACCATCCTTATCTAAGTCTCAAGAATTATTTCAAGTTTAAATTGCATTCACTTTGCTGTAGAAAAACATGTATTAAGTAACTTCACACCTCAGCGAACATTTTCATCTAATCTCTTAAAAAAATTTCTCAGTCTGCCAGAAAACATACTACTTCCAAATGTTTCTGCCCAGTATCATAGACTCAACATTCAATACTGAGGCATATTATTAAGAATGTTTACTACCTTCGTTAGGTACAATTTAATATTCAGGGTTTTTTCATTGTTGTTTTAATAAAAAGTTCAAAATGTATAGAAGGGCACAGAGAATAATATAACAAACATCCATGTACTTACCACTCAAATTTAATAAATCGTAAATTAACTTTTGCTTCAAATCTTTTAAGAAACAATGTTACGGATGTAGTTCCCCTTCCTCATCTCATTTCTGTCCCTTTTTCCTAAAAGACAAACACTATCCTGAGGTTGAAATGTTTCATTCTATTTGCATTTTCATGCTTTTACTATATATCAAGTTTCATAAATATATGGTCGAGTTTTGTGTGGTTTTTAAATTTTATTAAAGCTGTCATTCTATGCATGTGTCATTCCACATATTTGTTTTTTCAGTTTACCCATATTTTAGACATTTATTCATGTCTGAATAATCATTCATTTTGGCTGTTAAATAAAATTAAATAAGAATATACCATAATTTACTTATCCTTTGTTTTATGTATAGGTATGTCACATAATTTTTTGCTATTACAAATAGTACTATAATGAGCATCCTTGTAATTTGTTACCTCCTTATATGCACGCATATACTAGGTCTCCCAAGAATGTAATTGTCAGCTTGAGGTTAGTCAGTTATACCAAAACTTGATACTGTCGCACTAATATTTTTGCCAGTCCACATTAGCATGAAATTGTTCTCATTATTTACATGTCCTTATTCCTAGTGAATTAGAACATTTTTTTCTCTGTTGTTTCTTGTCTTTTATTCTGTCTTTTATTCACAGTGTTTATTCTGTGAATTGCTAGTTTGTAGCTGGTAGTTTTCTTTTAGATTTGTTGAAATTTAATATTCTTCTGGAAACTAATCTTTTGCTTGTTATATGAGTTTTCAATATCTTCTTCCAGTGTCTGATTTATAGAAAAGTTTATGTTGTCTCGATTTTACATATTTCCTGAATGTCTACCACATGCAACTCTCAAAGCTAGGCTGAGGGAGAATTCCAAGTTTTATATGAATCTCACACTAAAGGAGCCTAAAATTAAAGGTGGAATAAAATTTTAATTTAAATTTTAATTTACAACTTAGTTCTTTTTATCTTTTAGCTAAATACTACCTCCTTTTCACAATGTATGCTTTTCCAGATAATTAGGGAAAGACTTAATTTCACACTCAATATTGTTAAAATATCTAATATACTGCCTAATGTAATGAGAGATTTAAATTTGATAAACAATATTTCTAGATAGCATTGGTTGTATGAGAGAGTTCAATGGGGATTACACAGTGAAAGAGTGAGAAAAACCTTTCTAGTAATTTTGTATTAAATGGGAAGGATTAGGAGGATCAACTTGCTGTTGTATTGTAAGCACAGAGTGATGAAAAGCTGTTTGGTGGCTGTGGAACTATACTTCTAATATTCCCTAGACAACTGCCTCTTATATGTTTTTTTTTTTTCTGTTCTTCAGCTTTCTTGAAATATAATAGACAATTAGTTGCTTATGTTTACATTGTACAATTCAATGGGTTTTTTCAATTATAGTTGGCATACAATAATATATTATTTTTATCGTATAGCATAGTGACCATTATTTTATTCTAGCTTTCCCTGGGTTCAGTTCTTCACCCTGAAGCTAAAGAGGAGTAAAAATGCAAATCTGATCATGTTATTCTCATGCTTAGAACATAAACATTTCAATTGATTTCCATTGTCCTTTGGGCAAATGTAAATCCTAAGTGTCTCTTCACAATTTTGCTCCTTCCTACCTCTCCAGTTTCATCTGGTACTGGGCTGTCTACTACTTTCTACTCCAACTTTACTGGAGTGTGTCTAACCTTAGGTCCTTTGCACATGCCGTTCCCTCTGATCAGCTTTTCACACCTTTCCTCATCTACCTGTAATTCTACTTTTGGTTCTTAACAACATTTCTTCATCAAAATTTCCCTTTCTGTGTCCCAGATTAGAATAGGCCCCATTTCTCTTTGTATGCCTACTTGACACCCTATAACACTCTTTTCAAAAAAAAACTTCGTGGCCAAAAAAAAACAAAAACAAAAACAAAAAACTAGGAGGCAATCTGTCCTAGATTGTAAGCTTTATATGGCTTGAGCTGGTGTCTGTCTTGGTCTCCACTGTACCACCACTTGTAATATAGGAAGGGCCCAGTAACTATTTGTTGAGTAAGTGAGCGATTAGGAGAAAATGATGATAAAAAAGTATCTAATATGATGATTAACCCATTTATTAATTTCCTAATCTTAGTGTTATTGTATTTTTTCCAGTTGCAGAGTTTTCCTTTTTAAAAATAGTCTTCAAGTTCTTACCATTCTTTCATCACATTAAAAATATCTGAAGAGAGAAATTGAAGATAGTTCAGAAAAAATTTCCAAACTGAAATTCAGAGCGAGAAGGTGGAAATTAAAAGAACATACTATACATAATTTATATGTAATGTATACATCAATACATCCTATAACATATATGTACACATATACATAGACAATTATATATATATTATATACATATGAGATAAGGTAAGAAAAGTTTAACATAGACATAATTGGAGTTGCAAAAGACTAGAAGAGAGAGAATGGAGCAGAAGCAACACCTGAAGAAAAAATAACTGATAAAGTTTTAATTTAGAGTGCCTGTCTTAGTGCCTGGTACTTTTTATGGACTCAATAGATACCAGCTGTTATCACTATCAATATTATTATTTTTCCCACCCCTGCTTTAATAAAAGATTTATACTATCGGCAGTTTCACTGGAGTCCAAATCTACCAGGCCATTTTTCACCAAAGACCTTATGTTCCTGGGGCATTCCTTTTTTTTTTTTTTAAATTGAAACTTTATTGAGATATAATTCCAATACAATGAAATTCCCCCATTTAAAGTATACAATTCAATGCATTTTAGGATATTCACGGAGTTGTGCAAACAACACAATAATCAATTTAAAAACATTTTCAGCACCCCCTTCCAAAAAGAAAAACACCCCAAATCCTGTCCCCCTCGCTGTTAACCTCTGATTCTCCACCTCCCCAGCCCCTGGTAATGAGTCATCTACTTTCTGTCTCTATAGATTTGACTATTCTGGACATTTCATGTAAATGGAGTCATACAGCACGTGGTTCTTTGTGACTGGCTTTTTCCACTTAGCATAATGTTCTCAATGTTGTAGCACGTGTCAATACTTTATTCCTTTTTATTGTGGAACAATATTCTGTTGTATGAATATGTCACATTTTATTTATCTATTTACCTATTGATGGACATTTAGATTGTTTTCATTTAGCTATTATGAATAATATCTCTATGAACCTTTATGTTTCTGCATGTCCCTTTACACATACGTGCCCATACACACCACATACACAGACACTCTCTCTCTCTCTTAAGCGCTAAAAGCGATTAAATCTGGGAAATGTTTTCATTTTTATTCTTTTGCTAATCTGTGTTTTCTCATCTCTTTACAATAGGTATTATATAGTAATAAGAAATCATCATTGTGATAGATGGTAACACCTGCCAACATTACTCTATAGGTGCCTGTTCCTGTCTTCCGTGCCGCTGATAGGAAAGCAGTGGCAGAAATAATTCATGCTATTTATTCTGCATACCCTTGGCTTTTTTTCTGGGCTACCTAGCTGTGAGCTTTGCCGAAGCCTGGGGCTTGTCTGAATCCAGGAGCAGAAAAAAACTGTGGGCGCTTCACCATGTTTATCTGGAAGCTGCCGGCAGGCTTGGGTTGCTAAGTACACTCACTGTCTTATCCTCCATCTCTCTCTCTCTTTTTTTCCTCCATAAAAAGGCAGCTTGCTTTATTCTTGACCAAAGTTGTGGTCACTGTTCCCCACAAGGAGTGGGGGGAGAAGGGGTGGATTAATTAAGCCTAGAGGAAGGACTTTTGAAGGGCGGAGCTAAGGTCGAATTAAGGATAGCCTTTAAATAAAGGGTCCCCACTGGCTGCCCAGGAGTGCCCCTTCTACCTCCTAAGCATCCATCTGTGAGAAGGAGCCAGAGCCTGAGGGAGATGATGGACCCTGAAGAGTACAGAGAGAGAGGTGAGTGACGGGCATCCCTAGCTCTCTTTCCCTGGCATGTGCAGTAACTGCTTTCAATGGTCGGCCCTTAGATTTTGGGGTGTCATTTGATTGGGCATGAGAATTGCCTTCTGAGAGTTGGCTGCCGCGGAATTTTTCCTGAGGGAGGAATATGGGATCAGAATTTAAAGCTTTTCTCAACCTCTCTTTCCTTCTTCCTCTCACATACCCGCTTTCACATATATCCACACTACCATGTCACACATTTTCTTTCTGCTTTCCCACAAGATAGAGGATTTGGATTCCCAATTCACTAAATGGGAAAAGGGGGATTAATTGTTCATATTCTGAAGTAGAAAAAAAATTTCCTAAGTGTCCCGTGGTCGTTGCAAAATTTTTTCTTTAATATTCATTTCTCCGTATGTGAATCTATCAGTAGTAGTGTTCGTCCATTTAACCATTTATTCCATCAACATCTAGCACCTACTATGTATCAAGCCTTGTGTGCTGAACAAAACCAAATGGTTATCCTGTTTTTCAGGCATGGCTCTCCTAAGAGTAGAAGTAGTTTCTCTCCCTGTCAGTTTTTAGATCCTCATCCCACTAGAAGGTTATATGGCCTGAAATCCTTCTGCTGTAAGGTATTGCCCCTTGTTAAAATCTATGTTTTCCTCTCTCTGCTCCACCCCGACACGGCTTACTAAGCGGCTATCAGCTTTTAGACTTTAGTTTGCCTGAACTTCTGTCCATGCTTTCTGAAGGCATTTTCGGCTGACAGCAGGTTCCAGTGGACATTTATCCTGTGACTGGAATGCAAATATATTTCATTCTGTCTCTGGACAAGTGGAAGGCTAGGTCCTGAGCTCTCAGACCTCTTGTGGGGTCCTGCTGCAGTCACGAGAGGCACTGGGTCAGAGGAGAGCAAAAACAAGAGAGGAGGGTGCTGAAATTTCTTTTTGTCTCCCTCATTCACTATGTTGTCTGGGGCTAGTCTTGCTCATAGGAATTTTGCACAAGGTAGTGCAAAGAGAAGAACTCAAGTTCCCTCTCTTCTTCTCTATTTTATTTTATTTTTTGCAGGGGGGAGAGGAGCCTAAAGAGTACTAAGGAGGAATTAAAAATATACAGAGAGACAGATAGCCTAACACATAGACACAGACGCAGACACAGAAAGGGAGAGAAAGAGGGATAAAGAGAAAGAGAAGAGGAGAGAGAGAGAGAGAGAGAGAGAGAGAGAGAGAGAGAGAGAGAGAGAGAGAGAGACTTAGAGAGAAGCACTGAAGAGATACTCTCTCCTGGAGAAATGAAAGGAAAGAGAGAATAAATAATTTGCAGTGGCTTCAGAGTATTTGACGTAGCTACTTTTTTCCTTATTTGTTCATTCATTTGGTTTTCGTTTGTTTGTTTGTTTGTTTGGATGCTGGTGTAGGCACAGGAAGGGAGATAAGTGATTAAGACTTAGCCCTGTATTTCCCATTTTAGGCTAGTGTGGGGTTTTTAGTTGGGGCCTAATGATTGTGTTTGAGGGATTCCATGAACCTCAGAAGTTACAGACAAAATTTTGTGTACAGTTTTAATCATATTATTAATTACTCAGAACCCAGCATGGGAGCTAACAAAGAGTCTAGGGTGTGTGTGTGTGTGTGTGTGTGTGTGTGTGTGTACGTGTAACAATTTTTGGATAGAAAGAGCCACAGAGTTTCTACTGAACCTGTAAGGTAATTAATTAATAGATGTCCCGTTTTTAAAAAGAAAAGAAATGTGGGTGAGATGGTCAAGACTAATATGGATAAAGGAAGGGGGAGGTAAAAGAAATGTTTTACTTTGGCACTAGAGTTTTATGCTTTGGAGATTTTCCTTTTTGTTCATTTGTTCACTCACATACCCCTTCCATCATTCATTCATTCCCTCATTAATTTTTTTGTTATTCTGAAGACAAGGCCTATGCTGGGATTAGACTCCCACCTGCCCATGAACCCACCTCTTTCTTCCCCTATCTCTGGGCCCTAACATGAGAGAGACAGGCACTCTTTGGCCAGGCCTAGTCAGGTTACATGAAGCTGGTTTCTCTGCCACCCTTGTAGGAAAAGAGATGGTGGATTACATCTGCCAATACCTGAGCACTGTGCGGGAGCGACGGGTGACTCCAGACGTGTGGCCTGGCTACCTGCGAGCCCAGCTGCCCGAGAGTGCGCCCGAGGACCCTGACAGCTGGGACAGCATCTTTGGGGACATTGAGCGAATCATCATGCCTGGGGTGAGACAGTCACCACAAGAGTAATTCTAGATTTCAGGCCATGGGAGAGTGGGCAGCGGACTGAAGAAAGGCCTGGGATGACCCTACAGCCACTTGGCCAACATCTAGGCCTACTACTGGGCATGTGGAGGGCAAGGACTTTGACCGAAATTAGGTTTCTGATGCCACATGAGATGTAGTGCTGGGTGGGGAGCTTGAGGGAAGACAGACTACATCCGGGGCCTAGTCTGACAGAAGCGTGGAAATCTAATGGATTGAGGTGAGAAGCGAAAAGTGGGTTGGAGGGGAAAGGACAACTATGGTCAGCAAGTTGGAGAGAGGAGGCTGGAGATAGTCCCTGAAGCTCCAGGTGGCAGAACCAGGGACTCTTCTACAGAATTCTGAGACACGCCAAAGGGAAAGAAGGAAGCTGAGAACGCAGACCTTTGAGGGCACCCCGATGGTCAGAAGGGGTGCCTGGGGGAGCTGAGCTAGTCCTGTCAGCCTCCTCCTTTCTCCTCCGTGGGGTAGGAACCATGTCCTCCCTTGCCAAGTGGAGGTCTTGTGATCGAGCTGCTTTTCAGGAGCAGGAAGGAGCTTCCAGTGCCAGAGGGTCCGGCCTGGTGATAGCCAAGGGCCAGGGAACAGACAGAAGCTGGCCGATGCACAGGGCTTGAGCTGAGGACCACGGCCACGGGCTGTGACGATGTCCCTGGCCCCCAAGGGTGAGGAGCTGTGCCAGAGCACACGAGTCTTCCCCCAACGGAAGGGCTGCCTTTTCCTGAGCTCCATGCCACAGGCTGGGCACTGTACCAGCTGTATGACAGGCCAGCTTGTTTTACCCTACGGTGACCCTATGATGCCAGTTTTACAGTTGAGTAAACTGAGGCTCAGAGAAGTTAATCGTCTTCTGAAAGTCATAGGATTTGTGCCTGGTAGATCCAGGATTTTAACCTAGGCCAGCGCTACTTCAAAAGGCTCTGCTCTTTCTCCTGCACTGACATCTTCACCGGTGAGTGACTGAGCCCGCACACCCAGGCCCCGCTCCTTCAGCGGTGCTCCAACACGCAGGCTGCTCTCGCTCTCCCTGCACGGGGCATGGCTGTCCTGAGTCACGTGTGTCCAGCAGCCCTTCCCCAGGACACCTTTAGATGCGCTTCGATTATCCCCAAAGACCTTTGGACTTAGATGGGACAGAAATATGCCTGGAGGCAGGGGTGAGAAAGTACTCAGACTCAGAAGATGATGTCAAGTTTGTATCACACCAAATACTCATCTCTCTCTGACCATTCAACCTATTTCACAAGCATCTTTGGAAAATTTTTAGATCGGTAAAGCTTTACCAAGGAGACTAGTTCCCCCGATAAGATTATCTCATGAAGTTCATTCTGTAAAATGTAATCTGCTGAGAAGCCAACTGTAATTTGGTAGTGAAAGAGATGTAAGCAACTGTCAGAAGAGACGGAAATGAGCCGATTCATTTGATTGAAAGCCATTTCGGCAGTTGCTAGGGATATGGTCAAAGAGGCTCATTTCTGGACCAAGAGGTCTGCCTGTTTTGATAAGGGTTCCTCTGGCTTACAACTTATCCTTATCATGTTTATCTTAAAAGAACAGACAATTGCCTCTTGATAGGATCAGGAGGTGGTAGTCCCTCTCTGGGTTTCCAAAATACATAACCACATTGATTATGAGGCCCAATCTTTCATCTCATCTTCCTGGATGCACCCGCTTCTGAGAGTTGGCCCTAAAGCAGTTGGCCCTTTGCTTTCTCATTTTGGCTAGCACCTCACTGACGACTGGATGAGCTTTTCCCTCTCTGCCATCTCTCAGACACAAAGAGAGAGAGAGAGACAAAGGGGGTGAAGAGGGTGGGGAGAGACAGAGAGAGACAGAGAGAGAGAGAGAGACAGAGAGAGACAGCTCTGGTTAGAAAAACCTCATCAACCCTTCATGAGGGAGAGAGCAGCACAAGGAGAGAAGACGGGATGCCACCCTGCTTAGGGTTTGGGTTCTGGAGTCAGACAGCCCTGGGTTTCTGTCTCAGTGCTGTCATCTGTCCCCAGGAGGGGTGTGTGTGATCATGAGAATGCTGACTTTCTCTGCCAGCCCTAGTTCTTGTCTGTAAAACAGGGACAATGGTGGAATCTACTTCACAGGGGTGCTATGAGAATTAAATAAGATGAATCATGGAGAGTGGAAGATATTATTATTACCTACGATGCCTTCTGCTTGGTAAAAATCAGAGGAAGAGGTCTGGTTATCTAACAGTCAAGTCAGGATATGTGATGTGCCTGTCACCGTATGATTAGCTTACTGTTGACATTAGTGTTTTACATTTTACAAATTTCCTCCCAGGCCAATCCACACAGCAATCCTAGGAGACAGGATTTATTTTTTGTCGAGAAACTGAGGTTGAGAGAGATTCAGGAGAAGATCGGGTTTTATGAGGTCTGAATCCCATAAAATTTTAAGATCTCCTTCAAGAAAATAAAATTAAGGATGAATCTCAAAAGAGACCCACGCAAACATGAGAGGAGTTTAAGTGTATTGAGCTGCCTCATTAGTTTCACAGTCAATCTACAAGGTCACATAGCTGGTTAGGGGCAGAGGTAAGACTGGAACCTATGTCCTTGGGTTTTAATCTTACACTTCTTCTACAATACCTGCTGTCCAG
The DNA here is from genome assembly GCF_014176215.1 of Rousettus aegyptiacus. Classification (NCBI taxonomy): domain Eukaryota; kingdom Metazoa; phylum Chordata; class Mammalia; order Chiroptera; family Pteropodidae; genus Rousettus; species Rousettus aegyptiacus. The sequence goes on along the minus strand of NW_023416306.1, from coordinate 121,603,566 downwards.
GATGCTGTCCTTACTCTTGTGGGATAAAGGAATTTCTGAATCTTAAATAAGTCGATGGTATGTTAAGATGTTATTTAATGAGTTCTCAGTAGGGCGATACTTCTAGAATGAAAGCGTTCCATGGTCTCAGATAAGGGATCAAAGCAGCTGGTGAGCTGGTGAGCTGGGGAAGGGTTCATGGAGAAAATGAATATTTCGTAGCTTTCTAAGAATTAACAGGTTTTGAAAGGTCATGTCTGTATGGGAAGTGGCTTCCTGTCAGGGGACATGCATTGCTCAAAGATATGAGTGCAGAGCAGTGAGATGAAGCCAGATTAGATAATCAACAAAGCTGATAAGCCACTGAGGATGCTTCAGAGACCTGGTATAGGGGAGCCCTCCCTGTCCACCCCGCCCCTCCTCATATCAGGCTCAGGGGTTAGCCTGGAGGCAGGGATCCCACACCTGTGGGCTGGGACTTTTCCTTCCCTCTCCTCTCCTCCCTCCATCCCCACTAGGAAGCTAAGGACATCTTTGAACCCATTCACATTGACTCTCTGCAGGAGATATGTGACCAGAGAGTTGAGCAATCCATGAAACTAGATGAGACAAGCAACCTGTTCTCCTCAATAGCACCCCCTTCCTTTTATTACTGGGCAGTGTTGGCCTGGGAGATACATACTGGAGACTAATGTGAACATTACCCAGAATCTACAATATTAATTACTATAGCAATTTTCATTTCACATATCCCCTTCCGGTCTTTGCATATGTGAGAATGCCCCCTGAAGAACTAGCTTAGAATATGAGAAACATGGGCAGCAAGAACACCATGAATATGTCTTATTTATATGGAGTCATGTCACTTATTTGGCTGTCTTAAAAATGTTGGCCCATCTCTAGACTGGGTGTTTCCCCTTGCCAGGCAGGGTCTCTGGAGGAGGAAAGCCTCCTGGACATGCCTCCTGGTGCCACCTGTGTACATGCTCTGCCTACAGGTGGTACATTGGCAGAGCCCCCATATGCACGCCTACTATCCAGCTCTCACCTCTTGGCCATCACTGCTGGGAGACATGCTCGCCGATGCCATCAACTGCTTGGGATTCACCTGGGTGAGTAGCAATGGCTATAGCTAAAACCAGTGGCCATGGGGGACATAGCAGGAAATGACATCTGCGGCAGACATATTTTTGTTCTGATCTCTGAACAGGAATTCAAGTTAAATATTAACAATGTATATTTTTTTTTTGAATGTAAGCTTTATATAAATGATCTCATCTTATCCTTTAACCATGTGGAATCATTAGTATTGGCCCCATTTTGTAAGGAAAAAAATTGAGGCTTAAATAACTTATCTCCCAGCTCAAAGAGATCACACAGCTCAAAGAGACAGAGAGGAGATTTGGACTGAGATCCGTTTTTTACCACAGTTTGTGATCCTTACTGACTAAGTGCTTTGGTGCCTATAGGCACAACTTCCTCTGTGCTCTTGTCTTCGAGGGGATAGGGATATGCTTGAAGATTTCCCTTAACTCTTTAGGCACAGAACAGCTTTAAATTATGCCAGAAGCCTCCTAGAACAGCTTTATATTTTAAGCCTGAACTGTTACAGAGTGTTATAGAGTATATGGTGGGAGGAGAGGGCTGAGAGGGCTGGAGTATTTTTTTCTTAGACTTAAAACCTCCCCTGGCCTTTGGAATGCTTCTTAGCTGGGTATTTGAGGGACTTGGGGCTCCAGATGGAAGCAATCATTTCTAGGGCTATTTCTCTATGGTGCCTTGGAGTCACAGGAGAATCCATTTCATCAAGGTTGGCATGAACCCCAAACCTCACATTCTTTTCCCTTTTTGATTTTGTAGAAGATGGGGTGGAGATGGGACAGAGGGCCTGATCTTGACCCCTTCTCTAGAGACAAGAAAGATTAGGTTCCCATTGATACTGCTGGAGCCAGGGGAGGTCCCGGGCAGAGACAGGTCTATTTCTGGAGCTGAAGGGAGGCATTATGGTACCCTAGGGCTCTCTGGATGAGGTCGCTTTCCCTCTTTCAGGCTTCCAGCCCTGCGTGCACGGAGCTGGAGATGAACGTCATGGACTGGCTGGCAAAAATGCTGGGACTCCCAGAGCACTTCCTGCACCACCACCCTGGCAGCCACGGGGGAGGCGTCTTGCAGGTGCCTCCAGGGGCAAAGCTCCCCCTAGCGTGAGGGCTCGATAGTGAAAGATAAGCCAATCCCTTGCCCAAGCCATTCTCTTGTTCTCCAGGGAGTCTCCCCCATGTCACTCACACCCCCACCAGCACTGCTACCACCATCGTCACCACCATCATCACCATCATGGTTGACACAACCATCACCAACACCACCACCGGCACAGCTACCACCTCCTCCACCGCCACCACCTGCATCTCAATTTCCACCTCGTTTACACTGCTGCCACCGCTATCTCCACGCTTCCTTTCTCTTTTCTTTAAAAAGGTTAAAAACTCAGTGTGTCATCACATTTCCAGTATTACTTGATCCAGTTTTCTTAATTCATAACCTGATGACTCACCTCCCTTGCTCCCTTTCACACTTGTGGTAAGGGGAAAAGAGAAGCAAGTAGAGACTTCTTTCTCTCCCTTCTCATTCCAGGAGCTACCTGGCTGTGACAGAAATTGACAGCATGAATCAGTTTATCTTATCCTACGACCCTATCTTTTGGATCTCTGCCAAATAATGGTTCTTCAAATATTTCTCTTTTTGTTAAGAGGAATGCAGCATAGTGGACCTTGCCGGGTCGCAGCCATAGTCCATGCGCATTGCTAGGTGCATCTAGAAACCCCTGACGTTCATGAGGGCTTTGTTCTGAGGCCTCTGAGAACCCCTAAATTCTTGAATTCTACTATAATGTATAGTTTTCCTGGTTTTAGAATCTGAGATAGAGATAGTAATATTTCCTTCACACCTCACACCCACAGAAGGAGGATTAAATGAATTCTTCTATTAAATAAAAACAGCCACACTGCCCTGAGATGAGAACTAGAAATTCCAGTGGGTCCACTTACTAGCTAAGTGTCTCCCTCTCTCACACCAACCTTGCAGTAAGATTGAAATCTGAACCTCCCAAGAAAGGCAAATTGCTGCATGTCATGGATGTTCTGGACTGTTAGCAAATAGTTAAAACTCCAGTTATTATAAATGAGAGAATGCGCTAAATGTCTGTTGTACATGATCTTGCTTTTTACCCAATCATCTCAGGAATTATGTAGATAAATATTATCCCCAATTTTTGAGATCAGAGCACTGAAGCTCAGAGAGGTTAAAAACTTGTCACAGGCTGGTAAGTGAAAGGATGAGGATTCGAACTCGGGCTTGCCTAAGTCCAAACCATGCTTTCTCCTATATTCATCCGCCGTGTGACCTTGGTTTAGTCCTGTAACCTCTCGAAGCATCACTATCCTCATCTGTGGACAAGGAACACAAGAATTTCAGAGAACTTTTATGAAGAGCAAATGGAATGATGGAAAGTGTGTTGTAAACTATAAATTAGTTTACAGATATAGGGTGGTGTTATTATTACTATTTTGCTGGCTTCCTTGTTATAGAATAATTTCTGGCCATTAAATATCTTGTAGGATCTGGTCTATATCTCTCCCTGTGACACTATCTGCTAGGCTTTTCAGCAGGGAGCTATCAATCATAGGTCGCCTGAAAATTTCAAAAAGCAAAGACATTGAAGACTGAGTGGATGAATGATGAGAAACTGTAACAATCCTCATGAAGTCACTGAGGTGGCCTCCAGGACTCCCAGAGTCATGGCCAGAGCAAAATTCCATCCAACCCTCATTTGGGTAATCAATACTCCCACTCCTGGAGGCAGTTAAAGCGATGTACTCCATTTTATAAATGGAAAAAAGTCTTCCAGAGGGAAAATATTAGCTCAAGGTCACAAGAACTACTGGCAACAAAACCGAGGCCAAAGTTACCCGCCACTTTCATAGGCCAGGACCCTCTCTCTGGGGGTATTCCTGAGGAAATAAACTCCATTTTCTTATTTAATAAATCGAGAGTGCTTTCTTTTAAGCATTTGACATGGGGAGCAAACACAATTATAAACAAATTTATATTTAGCAGGGGTTAAACATTCTCCTTTTGGTCTGTGTAACCTCCAATAAAGATGTTGGTATTAGAAGAAAAGTAGCTTTCATTACTTCCTTGGAAAGTTAGAGGACAGTGTCTCAGGAATGTGTATGGCGCTGCAAATAGAGAATGCAGAATAGGCATGTGAGCTGGGAAGGAAGGTCAGACCCTTAGGCAGGAGCTGTGTGCTTTTTAGGGATAGCTACTGCACACACACACACACACACACACACACACACACACACACACACACACACACAAAGAAGCCTGGGGGAATTTGGCAAGAGAACGCAGAGAGAGCCTGCAGTTGATAATCCTTCTTCCACTGCAGAGCACGGTCAGTGAGTCCACCTTGATTGCCTTGCTGGCAGCAAGAAAGAACAAAATCCTGGAAATGAAATCATCTGAGCCTGGGGCGGACGAGTCCTCCCTGAATGGGCGGCTCATTGCCTATGCCTCTGACCAGGTGAGTTGCCCACCACAGGCCAAACCTTCGGGGCAGGGCTTGGCTTCTGGAGCCCTAGTCCTAGAGCCATTTCCTTCTAGACACGAGTGCGTGAGAGTTTGGGGAAGTTCAGGCCTGTGCGATTGTCTCCAGGAACTGCAGGAACGCACACATGTCAAATGTTGTATTTGAGTCACTTAGCCAGGCTTCCGCACTTTCTGGAGAGTGCTCATCCCAGGATGAATCTGCTAACAGGTTTTCATGGTCCTGTTAGGCTCACTCTTCAGTGGAAAAGGCTGGTTTGATTTCTCTTGTGAAGATGAAGTTTCTGCCTGTGGATGACAACTTCTCACTCCGTGGGGAAGCACTTCAGAAAGCCATCGAAGAGGACAAGGAGCGGGGCTTGGTGCCTGTCTTTGTAAGTCAAAATGTGTTCTGAGCTTAGGACGAAAGCACTTCAAGATGAGGAAGGAATTTTGGCAGAATTCAGATAAGTAACAAAAACAAAAGCAGACAAAAGCAGAAAGGTCTTCAAATAAAATGTTTTAAAATTTATGATTTGCTCTTCATTAATGTGTTAGGAAATAAATCTGGGGGATCATGACCAGTACTTTTTTTTAAAAAAAGAAAAGGAATAGAATGTATCAGAGGGCATTCCTATAGCCAGAGTATGCATTGTTTGGTGAAACTTTTATTTCAAACACACATGTATATATGTACTAGGTTACCATATCAAATGCATTTCTTACTGTCAGTCATGGTGAAATACAAGGTGAGATACCCACTATTCTAATGGGATGGGTGGGGGCAAATAATATCTGTGATCAAATTTTCTTTCAGGCCAAATGTGTTACATGAGCTCACTTTCCTGTGTTAACTTCCTGTTTTGTCCTCCAGGTCTGTGCAACACTGGGGACCACCGGGGTCTGTGCATTCGACTCCCTGTCAGAGCTGGGCCCCATCTGTAAGTGTCTGCCCTGTCTGGCTAGGAAGACAAGTAATAAATTCTCCAAGAAATGCTCCCTAGAGCAAGAACCTGAAACCAGCTCTGTGAGCTTAGCTTGCCTCTCTGTGGTTAATGCAGAGAGCGTGGGAAGCGCCAACATAGGTCACAAATCTCTTCTCCCAGGCCGACAGGTCATTGCTTTCCCTAGGCGTGACCAAGGGTTAGAGCTGCCCTCCCTTGCATCCTGTCCTAGGAAGTAACAATGAGGGAGGCTCAGGTTTCTCACCCTCTCACTTGTATACAGAAATCTGCTTAATGCATGCTGTGTCCAAAGCACAAGGAGAATGAAATGTTTTCTAGTTTAGTCTAAGAAAATGAAAAGGCTATGGAAGGGGAAACCTTGGGGGGAGGGGGAGATTAAGACAGAACCCCCCCCCCCCCACACACACAAATGTGATTGTTTAAAATCCTCAAGCAAGAGACCAAGTGGGAAAGAGAGACATCCCCTCTCAAATGTTAACATTGATTAGATGCATTAACTTCGATCTTTGGGCTACTGAGAAGTCAGGTTCTGGCCAGAAAGCTCTAGAATGAGGTTTGAAATGCTGTTGACCTTTGGCCAGTGAGGGGGAAAAGGCCAGGAAGAGGCGCTGCAGGCTTTCCCATTAGGAGGTGCCCGTGCTTCATTCAGCCCCACGCCTCACACGGACACTCTCCATCCCCATCTCCACATGCCTTGATATCTCATTTAGCCAAAAGCAGGCCAGCCTTTCCTAGCTCTTCCCTTGTAGCCTACCGGCCAGCTGACCCAGGCAAGAGATGTCTTTTGGCTGGCTGGTGGCAACCCCACTCCCACTCCCAGTCCTGCCTCCCAGCCAGGTCCCATTTGCCTCTTCAGGTGCCAGGGAGGGGCTGTGGCTCCACATTGATGCTGCTTACGCAGGCACTGCTTTCCTGTGCCCCGAGTTCCGGGGGTTTCTGAAGGGAATTGAGTATGCTGATTCCTTCACCTTTAATCCTTCCAAGTGGATGATGGTGCACTTTGACTGTACTGGGTTCTGGTGAGTGTGGCAGCCAAGCTCCCAAACCATGGGAAAGCCTTGCTTCCTCTGGAGAGGGCTCAGCTGCTAACAACCCTTTGGAAACCCACAGGGTCAAGAACAAGTACAAGCTGCAGCAGACTTTCAGCGTGAATCCCATCTACCTCAGGCATGCCAACTCCGGCGCGGCCACTGACTTCATGGTGAGTGGCCAGCAATGGGCAGCCCGTGCGCCTCTGAGATGGCTGCATGTGACTGGCAAGGGTCTCTTCTGTATGTCAGCTCTGGTCAGAAAGTGGCACCCTGTGAGCCCACCTCATAATATTGCTACCACACACCTTTAGTTTCAAGCTGTGCCTAAGTATGTGGAACGAAACTCAGAAAACTTTAAGAAAACTTTAAAAATCCTAAAAATGAGAGCAACCTTTGAGTCAGTCTGTACATCTCCTGAATATTCGTGGCATGTTTTTTCCATTCCCAGAAATGTCTCCTTACCAAGAACCAATTCTCTTCTGCCTCTGTCTTGGATAATCTTTTCCACTTGCTCCCCAATAGCAGGGTAGGGTGGAGAATTTCCTTGAGTAGGGAAAAAGGCTCCTTGCTTAAATAGCATGCATCTTTCTGTCCACAGAGAGGCACTGTGAGAGGTTCCGGCGGGGGGTGGGGTGGGGGGGGAGGTGGGGCCATGGCCACCCTTCCCCGGGGTTCTGGATGTCTCCAAATATTCCCAGCCTTCCCATTAGCTGCTGAGACCCTCAGTCTCTTCAACCTGTCCACATTCTCAGCCTGTATTATCTCTTGGGGAAACAGTTTAGATTTACTCCTCGGTTTGAAGATGAGCCTTTCCTTTAATCATAGGGCTGACAGGGATGGAAGCGAGTTACATATAATATGGCCAAGGGGAGGCAGCAGAGCTGAGATGAGCTTGGTTTTAAATTTCATACCAGCAAGTGGGCCTTTGGGAAACTTAGTGGAGCTCTGTAAGCATTGATTTCCTCATCTGTAGGATGGGCGTAGAGGCACTGATCTCATGGCGTGGTGGAAATGGGAATGTACATGTAGATCACTTAGCACGGCATTGGGAATGGGGTGAATGTTCAATGAATGGTAGGCGTGATAACCCTAAAAGCTCTTTTAAGCTGCAGAGATTTGTTACAAAGGAAGTGGTTCAAAGTGTAGGTGCTAAAGCCAGATGTCCTGTGTTTGGATCCTCACTCTTCCATTTACTAACCTGTGCGGCCTTGGGCAAATGGCTGAAAGTCCATGTCTAGGCCTTCTCATCTATAAAACGAGGATGGTAATGAGAGTACTGGCTTCTCAGTTTTGCTGTGAAGATTAAATGAGTCAGTACAGTAAAGCACAGAGAATGATGCCCAAAATCTGTGAGAGTCATTCTTCGTGAAGATATGGTTCTGTCTTATCTCCTTGGGCAACCAAAGCATCTTTTTTTTTAGTCCTAAAATAAAAGCTCCATCATCTCTTGATTATATTGGTTATTCTTCCTTGGACCAACTCACACTTCCTTTAATTTTTTTGAAACTTTTTGATTGGAATTGCAGGCTCTAGGCTTTGGTGTGGTAAGGAGGACAGTCCAGAGGTTGATAAAAATAGAAGAATAATGGTTCTTTCATCTCCACTGCCCTATCTGGTGGGTTTTCAAGATTTTTTTAATTTAAAAGAAAAAAAATTCTACAGCGGCCCAAGGAGAAGATATCTTTAGGGATAACTGTGGCTTTTTTTTCTTGAGTGTGAAATGATACCCATTTTCTTATAAGTGGATTTGCATCATCATAATTGAAGAGTATTTTCTTACCCTTGTCCATTTTGAATTTCATATTACCTTTTTGTTGTTCATAACAGTATCTCAAGATCTTCCTGTGATTTATTCCCACCAGTTTGGAGATTTTATAGTGTTCTCTCTCTTCTAGATAACATATAAAATTATTAAATTAAGCTTTTCTTAGCACTAGTCCAGGGGAAACTTACTATTTATATTTCTACATCTAGAAAGTGCTCCTTTATGCTTTCCCTTCCCTCATCTCTAATCCTATGGATTTAATTTTCAAGTTTACAAAGAAACTCCTAGAAAACTGAAGCTACTATCTGTTGTGGTCCTGGAGGGGGTCTTCGCTGCTGCTCTGACCTGTGTCTCAAGCTCTTTTTCACATGGGTGGCTGTAGCTTTAAACAGAAGGTTAGCCATGTTTGAGATAGACCAGCATCCTGGGAGAGAAGACTTGGGGACTTCATCTCTGGGATCCTGGAGCCACCTTAAATCAGGGCTAGGTTCTCTGGCATCAGGGAAGTACCCTCTGCTTCACCCATAGTGAATGAAGCATTGTAGACCTGCAAAATCTTGAAAGGGAGTTAAAGAAGAGCCATGTCACCCTTTATAAGTCCAAATTTCTTGCTCTAGCAGAAATTATCTGCTAGGACCACCCTGCTAGGTCAGCATGGATTGGTTTTGGAATAGTGATAAGAGGAATAACTGAGGATATGAACAGGGTGTAAAGAAATCACAATTAAAATAGTTTCTGCCTCTTTTTTAATTTGCTGGTGGAATGAAGTTGCTAATGATAACCATTTGGAAAACAATATTTTTAGAGAAGGCCCCTGTTAGCCATCCATTCATTATTCTTCCAGAGTGTCCATCTAACAAGTGGTGGAGCTGATGCTTTCCCTGGTTGCAGGGATTTTGTTCCGTGTCTGAGTTTTGATGCCCTCTGAGGGCAAAAGAGAGTCCTCAAGCTAGTCCTTAGCTCTTGAGTGTTTTGCTTGGAAAATAAAAAGCTAATACTTGATGTGGAAGGGAAAAAAGGGTAATCTCTCAACTGTGCCTGGGTCAGGAAACGAGTGTAATGCTCTGTTTGCAGACCTGAGAAATCCGTTCAATATTGGTTTGAAAATTTTCAGATTTATGGTTCCTGCAACCTTGAACTTTAAGCAGTACTGAATTTAGTCACCAGGAGCAAAGGTCCATTTTCGTCTCACAGAGGCTAAGATGCGGTTATGCATTTGAAATCTGAAAGCTAGAATGATGCCTCCTGAGGGCACAGGAATGTCATAGGAGAGAGTTAGGACAAGACTAATGTGAGATTAAATGATGATCATTTTCGGTTCTAGGCAGAAATGCCACTGTGATTTGTAGCTCACATTTTAATCATGTAAACAGCCAACACTTACTGACAAATTCCCATGAAGCTCTTTGCATGGCTTCTTCTCAAACCACTTCCCTGGGAGGTGCTGTTCATTTTCCATCTCATGAGGAATTAGTGAGTTGGCACTGCCCAAAGTCACAGCCTGGAAGTGGCAGAGCGGCACGAAAAACCTTGGTCTGCTGGGCTCCAGCCTCTGAGCTCGTGACCACTATTATACTTTACATTTTTGGGGGGAAGAGAAATAGAACTTTATTTTCTGCTATCAAGGAAATTAGGTTCATTTAGAGAGAGAGAGAAAAAAAAAAACACATCGCGCTTTTCTTGAGTTTCAGCCTGGGGTGAAATGTTTAAAGCCCCATTTAAAGCAAAGTGTCTTCTGCTTCATTCAGGGTCATGGACTTACTTTCCACTTGTCCTGCTCCTGGACAAGAGCCTATGGCCACCTTCACCAGTGATTTGGTAACATGACAGGCTAGCCTTTGGGTAACTTGCTTTGGCTTCCCCTTAGCAACAGCTTCAGAGTCATGGTGACATCAGTCATCCCCGGAGAGTTAGGCAGCAACGCATGGCACAGCCCCAGAGGGCGTGAGTGGGCGCTGAGTGGGCGCCCTCATCTGCTACCATGGGCGGTGTGCTCCTCTCTTCCAGCACTGGCAGATCCCCCTGAGCCGGCGGTTTCGCTCTATAAAGCTCTGGTTCGTGATTCGGTCCTTCGGGGTGAAGAATCTTCAAGCACACGTCAGACACGTATGTACTAGTGCGCTGACTGGGCTGAGCTCAGGCTTGCTTTGCGTCCTAGGAGGGCTGGTTTCTGCTTGTAGACCTGCTCTGGGGACCTGCATCATAGGGCTCAGGGCCCTGGACTGTTTGTGGACTCCTGGGACTCAATTATTCAGAAGGGCAGCTGTCTCTTCATTAGCTAGGGGAATACTGAGCAGAACACGACACATAAAACAGCAAGACAATATTTAGCAGGGCACTTTTCCTGAGAGAGAGACTTATGACTTGAAAATGAAAAGTTCTTGGGGTAGTGACTGAAGACTGTTTTAAGATCATGCAGTGGAGAGAGAAAGGAATTCTAGATGAGGTTCATAGTAACTCCTTTCATCTTGGTCAAATGCCCGAGCCAGCCGGCCTAGGTCGAACAGCCGGCCTAGGTCGAGATGGGGAGTGAGGATTAAAGAAGAGACAGAGACAAGAGATAGATTCAGGAGGGCTCACCGTCAATACTGCAGCAGCCTCGAGTTTATTTTGCAACGCATACTTATACCCTACTGAGTGCATAAGAAGCAAAACACCTCTAGATAACAACCAATCACGGAAACTCTGTAACATTCCGTTTCCCGCCCCCACACCAGGTGCACGTCCTCCTGAATCAGCAGACTGCAAAGCTGGCCAACTTCGCAGAAACATCCTGCTTAACAGTCTTGTTTTCCTCAAAAATGGCTCCCAATAGTCAAAGACGTAATTAGCTAAATCTCTCGCTTTCTCTTGAAATATAGCAGCATATGTGAAGACCAGGTGATAGCAGTTACTAAGCAAATATTTTATTGCGATCCTTCTGGATGCCTGGAGAAATTTTAAGAAATGAAACAAAAGACAACTCTTGTTCTTGTTTAGTTAATATTCCTAGCTTAAAAAAAATAGGAAAAAATTTAAAATGACTAAACTCCATTGAAAGATTAATATTATACAAAGCTTTAAAATTTTTTATTGTGGTAAAATACATATAACATAAAATTTACAATTTTAACCATTTTCGAGTGTATAATTAAGTGGCATTAGTGCACTAAACAATGTGTGTAATAATCATTACTATTTCCAGAACTTCTTCCATCATCCCAAGCAGAAATTATGTACCCATTAAATAGGTGCAAAGCCTTTCCACAGTGTACATGAAGATGAAGTGTAAAATACATTACTTGTGGAATGTCAGAAGAAAGAGGATGAAAGGGGCACCTCAGGTGAAAAGATTTGAGAGGCAAGGGAAAGATGTAGGCTTAGGATGGTTGCGGAGCTGTCAACAGCCCACGTATTGCCTTTTTTTTTTCAGTAGAAATAAGCTGAAACCATCCTTTATGAGGCACCTGGCTGGGAACATGGAGAATGGGCTGGGTTTTGGCCCTCGCTTGCCTGCTGGGCTGATTGTGAAGCTGTGAAGACAGGATATAAGGCCAAATTGCTTTGACTGCAAATACATGCCTTCTGGTTCTGGGGGTGTGTTAAAAGAGGGCCCTGAGATATGAATTCTTGAGGTGGATCTGAAATGATAAGAAATAGGGAGCCACTGGAGGTTTTCCAGATTGCAGTATGAGCAAAATCAAACAGAAAAGAACATTTAGTAGAAGCCATTCAGATCTCAATGGTTCAAAGGGATCCTGCTTTAAACCCATTTAGCAGTGTGAAAGTTTATGCATGGTTGTCCATGGCCTGACTATTAATCTCAGTTCTCTCTATTTTTCTAATTCTAGGGAACTGAAATGGCTAAATATTTCGAATCTCTGGTCAGAAATGACCCTTTCTTTGAAATTCCTGCTCAGAGGCACCTGGGCCTGGTGGTTTTTCGTCTAAAGGTAATGCCATCTTCCGTGGCTGTAAATGATGTTATTGGTGATCATTCACTATCTTGGAAACATAAATGCTGGACTTTGGGGGTTGCTTACAGGGATGAGATACAGACTTCACTTCTCTTTATCCTTCAAACAGGGTCCTAATTGTCTCACAGAAAGTGTGTTAAAAGAAATAGCTAAAGCTGGCCATCTCTTCCTCATCCCAGCCACTATCAAGGATAAGTTGATCATCCGCTTCACTGTGACATCCCAGTTCACCACCAAGGATGATATCCTGAGAGACTGGAAGCTCATTCGAGATGCTGCTACTCTCATTCTGAGTCAGCATTGCACTTCCCAGCCCAGCCCTCAGGTTAGGAACCTTATTCCTCAAGCCAAGGGTCCCATAGCTCTGTCCAGTAGAATGTCCCTCCAGCCTTCCAGTGGGGCAGAAGATGACCCAGCCCAGGCAAAGAAGATTATCAAGCAGCCTCAGTGTATGGGAGCCAATCCTGTGAGAAAGGAAGACAGCTGCCATCTTGAAACCCTGCTGGACCCACTTGATGACTGCTTTTTAGAAGAGAGCCCAGATGTCACCAAGCAAAAGCTGTCTTCCTTTCTGTTCAATTATTTGTCCGTGAGGAATAAGAAGAAGGCAGTGCGTTCCCTTAGTTGCAACAATGTGCCTGTGAGTGCTCAGAAGCCGGTGCCCACAGATGGCTCCGTGAAGAATGGGGGCTCCTCCCAGGTCAGAATCTTCTCTAGGTTTCCAGAAGAGATGATGATGCTGAAGAAAAGTGCCTTCAAAAAACTAATCAAGTTCTACAGCGTCCCCAGCTTTCCTGAATGTAGCTCTCTGTGTGGGCTCCAGCTGCCCTGCTGCCCTCTGCAGGCAATGGTTTAGACCAGGAGTTTCAGCTGGAGTCCATGGATGTGTTTCAGGGAGTCTCTGAACCCTCAAAGTTGTATGCTGAATTGTGTGCTTATGTGTATGTGCATTTTTCTTGGGAGAGAGCCCATAATTTTTATCAGTTTCTCATAGGGGTTCATGACCCATGAAAAGGATATACATGGAGAGTTTAAGCTACCATGGTCCAGAAGGTTTCCAGCAGTCTGGTCATAGAGAAAGGGCCCAGGGTAGTGTACTGACAAGCAGCTTCTGTCATTCAGCTAGTGATATAAAATATAATGTAGAAATAAATTGTGCTTGTCTCTAAAATAAATTGAATCCTGTGTGGCTTAATTCATTGCTGAATGTGATTAATTAACCAGAGCATATCCTGGAGCCTACATGCATGCACATATGAATTCTGCTTCTCAGGATGCTGAAGATTTGAATTTGACTGTGCATAAATGAGTTTGGAGGAGGCTTCGGTATAAAGAAGGCTGGCGGCTTGAGTCAGGCACTGTGATTTGCTGTTTATAAAGGAGGAAACTGAGGGCCCAGAGCACAAAGCTTACAAGTGAGCAAACCCAGGTCTCTTTGCTTTCAATAAAGCCCACACTATTTCTACCATACTGTACTGTTAGAGGTTGTACTTGATCAGAAACTCTCAGTACAGGAGGCCCCTCTGGTCCTTCAGTACATTTCAATGTTCTCATTTTTCTGGACCCTGTAGTCAGATAAAAGCTGTGGTCACTGGCTTCTTGCCCATAGTTAGTTCATAGGCCAAAAAATTTTCTTCCCGTTTCAGATGGCACGTTTACAAGGAGTGGCTCTCACATAGGTTGTAGTAACAAAACTGGACACTAGTTAAAGTGGTTAGGACAGATTTTAATCAGTAACTTTAATAATCACTATTGCAATAGAGAAAAGAGTCCAGCATAAACTGGACTCAACTTTGATTTGTACATTGGGCATTTTAAAGAGAGAATGAGGAAGGAGGGAGAGAAGCAAGTGGGAACTCAGTAGAGTCAGGGAAGTAAAAAACTACAAGAAGCAAGTAGAGGGGGTTGGTCCATGTGAAACCCCTCTGGGTTTGCTCCCTGGCGCTTATCGATGTTAGGCTCCTGCCCTCCTACAGAGGCCGAGACAGGGGCCCATCTTCAGGTGTTGGATGCAACAGTCAACTCTTTGGGCATCCTCGAGCTTTTGCAGCCTTGAGTTTTGCTTGTTACTCAAAGAGGAGTGTACGGACCATAAGCATTGGCATCCCCAGGTCCTTCCTCTGGACATTAAAGGTTGAGAAACACTACTGTAAGCCAATGGTTCTCAATGTGAGCCTACATCAGAATCATCAGGAAGGCTTGTTAAAACACAGATTGCTGGGTCCATCCCCAGAGGTTCTGATTCAGTAGGTCTGGGGCAGGGCTTGATAATTTTCATGTCTAACAAGTTCCCAGGTGCTGCTGCTGCTGGCCCAGGACCACACTCTGAGAAATGTTAGTCTGTGAAACTATGTCTCTTCCTGTGAGCGCTGTGTGGGAGCTCGTGATGTCAACGAGCAATGTGACTTTTGGCATGTACTGAACATTCCAGGCTTTAGTTTTTTCTTTTACAATATAAAACGATTTGACTAAACATTTTCTAGGATTGCTTTTAGCTTTGCTACAGCAAATAATATGTATGTGTATATCTAGTACATAGATGTTGCTGTTAATGTAAATTTTCAAGAGCAATTATCAGGCTAACGGTGACAAAGAGCTGCTTTATGCTGGGCATTTCGAGTTGCTCCAGATCTAAGATGTGAGCCTCAGTTAATAAAAGGTAATTGAACTCTGAGGAACTGAATTACACTAACTAAACATGTGTGATGTATAACTCAGGATGCTTTTTCTCTGTGTCAGTGGTTCTTAAGATGTGGCTCCTGAACAACCATATAGGCAACACCAGGAATTTGTTAGGCAAATGCCAACTCTTATTCCAACTCTGGGGACTGGGTCATAGCAGCCTGTATTTAACAAGACTTCAGATGATTCTCAATGATTAAGTTTGAGAATCACTGCTCCAAGTGAACTAGACTAGTGGTCCCCAACTTTTCTGGCATTGGGTACTGGTGCTCCTATGAGAATCTAAAGCCTGATGATCTGAGGTGGAGCTGAGATGGTGAAGCTAGCTCTGGGGAGCAGCTGCACATACAGATGAAGCTTCTCTTGATTGCCTGCCACTCACCTGCTGTGTGGCTGGGTTCCTAAAAGGCCATGGATCAGTACAGGTCTGTGGCCTGGAGGTTGGGGACCCCTGAACTAGAAGACTGAGATCATCTATTTAGCTGTCAGCTTATGTTTTTAAAAATATTCATTTGCAATTTTAAATGATGATTTGCACAGATATTTCTATGGACACAACTTCTGACTCTTTTAAAAGGGAAAAACCAGTCTTTAAAGGTGATTATCTATCCCAGGTAATGGCTTAATTTTGTGTACAGACATGCAAACCCAGATATTGAAGATATTGTGCTGGGGCTCTCTGTTCATCACAATACCTGGCCTGAATCACAAAGGTTTGGGGAAGTGAGAGGCTGAAGAAGCCATCAGGCTGGGAGGGAAAGTTTCTGAGTTTCTAACTAGAAAGTCTAAAATTGAGCCCAAGGTGGTCTGGTTCCAGCAGGCTCTGGTTACTGAAGCACTAATCTTCTGGCTAAAGATGTAAGTGCTGACCTTTCATCCAAAAAGATGTCCCTGTGACACATAATGATGTCACTGCTTTAACGTAATCTCTGCTTACACTGGATCCACTTTAACGAGATTCCAGTAACATGATTGCACAACGTGATACTCTCAAAAACAAAGGTCACACTATCTCCCATCACTTGGATTCAATTTCTTATAGGGAAATCGATAAAGCAGAGAGAGATACTTAGAATTTTGCAAAAATCCCCAAGTGCTGACCCACATGCAGCAATCTTTCTAAATTCCTGGCAACTTTCACAAAGATTCAGCAATATCCAGCATTTTCCTTTGGCCACCTTCAAGTCCCTGATGCGTATTAAGTACTCAGGAAAGTTTTACTGTTGGGCAAAATTAGGAAGGCAGAGATTCTGGTCATAAGGCTCTTTAGGAGTTACCTAAGGGAGGGGAGGTGGTAACAGGAGATCTGGGCCTTATCTGGTCCAAAGATACATTTCATTTGGGGTGCATAGAGGTTTTAAAAATTTTCAAACTTCACATTTTAAAATTGGGATTCACATAAATATCTGGGTTTCCGTTGCTGAATAATCAGAAGATCCCAGAAGTGCCTAAGCTGGATTCCCGCATGACTATTATCAGCCTACCAAAAGTGAATAGTGGCTGTCCTCAAGTCTGCCACATTTATTTGTGACCTGGTGCTTTCATCCACATTACTAACGTGAAATCTGAAGACACCCGAGTTTGCAACCCCGATGCAGCTAAAAAATATCTACTAAACACCTTTTATGTATAGAATTCTGATGTTATTGCTTAGGCTTCTTCAAGTACTATAGGTGGCATTCTCACTCTTTGGATAATGCTGTTTTAGACAGTAGCCAGAATGCTATTTGGTGGGAAGAGTCTGCCTTAGGTTGAAGCTGGATTTCTACAGCACTTTTCATTGGTGACCCATCCCCCTCACCTCCTTGTCATATTTTACCCAGAATCATG
Source organism: Rousettus aegyptiacus (assembly GCF_014176215.1). Classification (NCBI taxonomy): domain Eukaryota; kingdom Metazoa; phylum Chordata; class Mammalia; order Chiroptera; family Pteropodidae; genus Rousettus; species Rousettus aegyptiacus. Next base: position 121,586,771 of record NW_023416306.1, on the reverse strand, counting down.
AGTGGGACACCTATGAAAAGTTACCAGTGAGGCTGTCAAGCTCAGGGTTTGCATTTAGAATAAAGTAAGAAAAAAGATAGTGCCATCTCATATATTGGTGTTTATTTATTTTATTACAAATTAAAACAGAAAATAATGCCTTCCCTCTAACAAGCTTAGTTTGCAACTACAAATAGTAGGTGTAAAGTGAAAAATAATTATCTCTAAATCTTGTTACTTGTAAAGGCTCAGGTGTAATTTAGAAAATCTCCCTTTATTGGAATGCATAAAAATTCACCTCACAATCTTCGATCAAATTAAAGAGGGATTATATTAGGTCTGTTTAATCTCATTCTGGTAATATTATGAGTTATCATTCTGGGAATATTCATAATTTCAATGTTCCACTATTTATGGCATTGTAAATGTCCTCAGTCATAGGCACGTACGTTTCTGCTTTGTCATCCAAGAAATACAAGGCATCCTTGATGACTGAAGGGTTAAAGCCCTCCTCCACGAGGGTCACTTTGCGGTATTTAAAAGTCCCAGTGATCTCCATGGTGTCCTGAAAAACATGAAACAATCCACACTGTTGTAGTGTTTTGCAAACAGGTTGGGGTATAGGTCAAGGGGTGGATGTGGGGCAGGGGTCTGGGAACCCATCTCATCTCTCACTCCTTTGAGAGCTGTGAAAGCCAGTTTCGTATATAGATATGTCCTGTTTTCTAAAGCACCACTAGGGAGCCCTTTGTGGAAGTACTTTTCATCGACTTAAATCTTTAAGATTGCCTGGGAGAAGTGAGTGAGGGTCAGTGCACAGTGAAATACCGAGCAGAGGATTCGTTTGCGTGGTGAGCTTCAGGCATTTTTAGAATATCCTGATTAATGATGGGGTGGGACTGGGCTAGGAGGACATCTGCCCACGAACAACTATTTTTTCAGCCTGCTTGTCCATTAGACTGAAGTTCGTTTTTTTTTTTTTTAATTAATAGGTAATGATCTGAGGGTATTTCAATTTTCATGTCTCTCAACTATGTCATTGTAAAGCAAGTGATAGTGCTTTATGAACGTCAACAGGCGTAACACTATAACTGCAGCAATACCTGGTAATCTAACACTCCTCAAATCTTCAGCTACAGAATTATAGAGCTCAAAGTCCAAAAGTGAGACTGTTGAACTAACCAAGGGGTTAATTTTTGAGGAAGAAAAAACCCCTCTAGTGATGATAGTTCCAACCGGCTAATGATGCCCAGAATAAATTTCACACTGTAGAAAGTTATAAGACTTCAGTAGATTTTTCCATTCTTTAAAACTTGAAACAACAAATAGTAGGGTCAAAGCATTTCTATTTTAAGTGTCTGTCATACCTCATCAAACACAGACTTTATGAGTTATTTACTAATATCACTGCTGAATGAACTGGACTGTCAATTTTAGGGGGAAAGGGATTAAGATTTGGTTTCTGCTAGCAATATTTTCTGACATTTCTGCTTTCTTATTGAGCTTCCTGAAAAGGGTAGTGAAAATTTGGCCAAAGTGGTCACCATGGTAGGAAGGGAAGTTGTTCCTTAAGAGACGGGGTTCTCCAAGAGAGGATAACTGAACTTGATAACAAGAGATCTCACTTGTATTCTTAGAAAACGAGGCCTTGCATAAGGGGGCAGGTAATCTGCAATATGCTTAAAAAGTTCATTTCCATTAAATTCATGGCCTTCCTTCATCTTGATTGAGGCCATGCCAATTCGACCCTCATGACCTAGAAATAAAGTAAGAAAAAGTTAGATGTGTTGTAGCTATTTATTTTATTTATAATATTTGCTAGTTCAAAGAACAGTGGACCCAGACAAGATTATGGCATGGGTTTCTTTTGGATGGTTGGAATTTTTATTTCAAATATATGTTGAAGTTTTTCTAGAGTGAAAATTAATAATAACAGCAGCTATACGTTGCTTCAATCTTAGTATATGCCAGTTCTTATGGCCTATCTTATTTAATCCTCAAACAACCTTATAAAGAGGTGCAAAGGTCATCTTTATTTTACAGATGAAGAAACCAAGTCTTAATGACATCAAGAGACTTGTTCACGTTCCCACAGCAAAAACTAAGGCAGGATTAGAAACTGAACGGAGGCAGCCTGCCTCTATAGCCTGTGCTTGCAATCATCATCCTTCTTAGCAACCTAGATGAAAACACCAGAGAGGGAAACAGATCAAACTGGTGGCTAAAGGAATTTTCTTTTTGGACTCCAGTGAAGTCCTTGCTCTACTGTCATGAAAGACTGAGCTCAGGTTGTTTTTTGGACTGCAGCGTCAGGTCTGTTGTGCTTTAGGCACAAACACCATCTTTGAGACTTATTTGATCAAGGTTTCTAACAGCTTTGCCTCTCTGCATTTCAGAGAAGCTCAGGGAAAGGAGCCTAAAGGCCAGGTGCAAGGGTGAGCTGTTTTGTGCTTTCCCAATGATGGATGCCCTTTGGTCCCTGAGAGGTTGGAGAGGTTGAGCACTCCAAGAAAACAGATCCTAACAGCTCTTTCTTCCCCAGCAGGCAGCTCAGTAAGCGGAGAGGTGTTTAGAACAATTACCTTTGTTTTCTTGTGAGGACAGTTGTAATTAGGTATTAATCTGTCTTCTGCCCAATCCAGTGGGAGCCCAGGTCTACTTCCCTGAACTACTTAGTTGTAACCAGAGAAAGGGGAAGAGCCACCCTTTGTTACCTAAGCTCCAGTTTTCAAAATATCTCCCATGGTGATTGTATGTTTACCTACAGCTCTAAAGGAGGCAGAAAAGAAGAGGAAAAAAAATAAAGGAAAAAAATACACCTCACTTGATTTGCCTCTTATCTGAGGAAGCGAGGCAGGGCACCAGACCCTCTTTCTTTAGGGGTTCCTGGTAGCTCTTTAGAAGGCACCTATCTCAGGAATCTCAAATGTCTCCAATAAGCTCCTTTTAGTATTAAGCCAGAGGATGATGCAACAGAAACCCTCAGCATTGACTGGCTGCTGCCTTCTTCCTCTGGCAGGGCAATGCCCAACAGAGAGACAAATAGGCTGACTCCTAGAGGTTGGTTTAGGGCTAGTTCAGCTCCAGGGCAAGGTTCAAGTCTGCAGCAGTTCTGGCCAGGGGTTCTCTAGAACTGTGCTGTCCAACATGGTAGCCACTTGTCACATGTGGCTATTATAATTATATTTTAATTACAATTGAAATGAAAAATTCAGTTCCTCAGTTGCACCAGTGACATTTCAGTCACTTTATAGTCACCTGGTAGCTATTAGATATTACACTAGACAATGCAGATAGAGAATGTTTTCATCATTGCAGAAAATTCTATTGGTAATCGAAATTCTAGAGAGTAATTGGACAGTTTTGGTGTGACACCTAGAAAAGTTAACTCCATTCTAGGCACAAACCCAGAAGCTCTCTCTTGGTCCAAAGCTGAGATCTGTGAAGGCCCTACTCAACTTTCTTGGGACTGAGCACTAGCCCTGGTAGACTAATAACTTACTCTAGAAAGACCTGATGCATTTCTAGGCTGGAACAGGGCTGTTCTCTGTGCATGGGTGGCCAGCCAGCAGTAGGTATGACTTAGAGAATCACAGAATCTGAAGTTTTGGAGAGACTTCAGAATCTCAGAGTTCTAGATTTTATTGCTAATCTTTCACTGTTGCAAGAATTCTCACAGGAATGCAGGTGGACATCCTGCTTTTTTACATAATCCAGTTGGTGAGACAGTCCCTACCTCAGGAGATAGTGCACTCTCCTGTTGGTTCCTCTGGTTACAGGAGAGTTCTCAGGCTAAAATTTGCTCCCTGGTCATTTCGACCCATTGGTTTTTGTTCTGCTCACTGAAACAACATGAACATACCAGCTCCTTATTCTAAATGACCATCTCCAATTATTTGAAAACCATTAACTTCCTCTTCTTTGTTTGACATCAATGGCTCCTAAACCTTACTCAATATTAGAATCACCTGGGAATGAAAAAGACATGAAGATTCTGAGTCCCAGACCCCCGAGGTCCTGATCTATTAGATATGGGCTTTAAAAAGTTTCTCAGATGATTCTGAGGATTGGTCAGATTTTTGGAACCTCTGGACCTCAGTGCTTCTCAGACTTTAGTATTGTTGTTGTCATTTTTTTAGGGCAGAAAGCAGAGAAGTGGGTATAGCAGAGAAACGACAACTGATTATTACCAGCCCTGGTTGTAAAATGTGGGGCTGAGCCACAGTTCCCATTCTCCAACCGAGAGGGCATTTTCTTTCATATTCTCTAAGATCAAACACTGCAGATCCCGAGGGGAATCTGAGCAAGCACTACTGAAATGGTTGCTAACACTGACAGGGACTGAGACCGAGGATAGTGAGTGTGATTGAATGTTTATATTTAAAAAAAAAGGCATTATTAAAGGTTTGTATAAAGCAGGGATCTAAGAGTCTTAGATGCTACCTACTGGAAACCAAAAGGAAAACGCCTTCTTAGCAACAGGCTGCAGAGAGACCTTTATATAATAAATCTTTCTGGGAAAAAAAAAGGCAGAATATACTTCTATTAATACCCAGGTGAAGAAATAGTCCATTAAACACCATGAACAACCAAAGTGATGTGGCAGCTCAGAAAGAAAAAAGAAAAATATCCAGACAATAAGCTTAAAGACATAAAAATATGATACTTAAATGACAGAGAATTCAGGATGGTACTTCTGAAAAAAACTCAATGAGATCCAAGATAATTCATATCAACAATTCTAGGAATTGAAGAAACAACTAGATCAGCAGAATGAGTTTTTAGCAAGGAGACTGAAACTCTCAAAATAGAGTTGACCAAATGGAGGAAAGGATCAGTGATATCGAAGACAGAAATCTAGAAATAAATCAGAAGGAAGGAGAGAGAAACCAAAGAATAAAAAATAATGAGAGCAATACAAGAACTAGTTGATACCATCAGGAAAGAAAACATAAGAATGACGAGCATCCTCAAAGGGGAGGAAAAAGAGCAGGGATTAGAAAGCACTTTTAGACAAATAGTTGATGAGAATTTTCCGAATCTAATGAATGAGCAGGAACTTGGAATTCAAGAATTCAACAGAACACCCAATTATCTCAACCCAAAAAGCCTTTTCCAAGACACATTATATTAAAATTATCAAAAATTAATGACAAAGAAAGAATTCTCAGGGCAGCCAGGGGAAAAGGATAGTAACCTGTACAGGAAAACCCATTAGATTATCGTCAGACTTCTCAGCACAAACTTTACAAGTCAGAAAGGAGTGAAAACAAATATTCAAACTATTAAATGAAAGGAACTACCAGCCTAAAATAATATATCCAGCTAAGCTCTCCTTTAGATATGAAGGAGAAATTAAGACCTTTCCAGATATACAAAAATTGAGAGAATTCTCCACTACAAGGCCTGCACTACAGGAAATAATAAAAGGGGTCAGCTCACCTAAAACAAAATGACAAAAAAATATATAACTATGAGTAAGGTGACTAGCATGCAGATAGAGGCAGAGTAGTGCAACCCTTATTAAGAACGGGGCATTATAAGCTTAAACAATAGAAGAGATTTGCTATTGCGAAATAGTAATGAATGTTCAGCATACATAGGGACAAATTTAGACAACAATGACTGAAAAGGGGAGGATTCAAAGGTCCAAATTTGCAAAGGGGAATGGAGATAAGACATGAGCAGAAGAAAACAGACAACTATACCCTTTACATATTTGTAATGCTAACTACACACCAAAGATTCAGAACAGAAGTGTATAACATGAAACAAGAAGGACCAGAGGGAAAACCCACAGAACCCAACCAAAATAAAGAAAACAGAAACACAAGGACAAGGAAGCAATGGAAACACTGAATTACCAGAAAGCAAAAGATGAAATGTCTATAAGAAGATCTCATATTTCAGTAATCGCCCTAAATGTAAATGGACTGAACTCACCAATAAAAAGGCACGGAGTTGCAGAATGGATCAAAAAACAAAACCCAACCATATGCTGTCTCCAAGAGACACATCTCAGGTCCAACGACAAATACAGACTCAAAGTGAAAGGGTGAAAAATGATATTCAAGCAAATGGAACTCAGAGAAGAGCGGGAGGAGTGGTACTAATATCAGATGAAATAGACTTCAAAATAAAAATGGTAAAGAAAGATTCTGAGGGACACTTCATAATGATAAAGGGAATCATGCACCAAGAAGACATAACACTTATTAATGTCTATGCTCTCAATCAGGGAGAGCCGAATTATGTAAAGCAATTACTAACAGAACTAAAGGGAGAAACAGACAAAAAACACTACCATAATAGGGGACCTAAATACTCCACTGTCAGATATAAACAGATCATCCAAATGACACATTAAGGAAATAACATCCTTAAATGACACATTAGACCAACTGGACATAATTGACATTTACAGAGCCTTCCATTCCAAAACAGTTGCTTATACATTTTTCTCTAGTGCACATGGAACATTTTCAAGAATCAACCACATACTGTGACACAGAGATAGCCTCAACAAATGTAAGAGGGTTGAAATCATACCAACCATATTCTCTGATCATAATGCTTTGAAGCTGGAGATCAGTTGTAAAAAGAAAATGGGAAGAACCACGAATACTTGGAGATTAAAGAACATAGTGCTAAAGAATGACTGGGTCAGAGAAAAAATAAAAAGGGAGATCAAGAGATACATAGAAATGAATGATAATGATAGTATAACATATCAAAACTTATGGGACATGGCAAAAGTGGTCATAAGAAGAAAGTTCATATCATTACAGGCTACCTCCAAAAACAAGAATGAGCCAAAATAAACAACCTAACGCTTCCTCTTAAAAAACTAGAAAAGGAAGAACAAATGAAGCCTAAAGTCAGCAGAAGGAAAGAAATAATTAAAATCAGAGCAGAATAAATGAAATGGAAAACAAAAAAACAATAGAAAAAATAGATGCAACAAAGAGCTGGTTCTTTGAGAAGGTTAATACAATTGACAAACCCCTGACTAGACCCACTAAAAAAAAAAAGAGAGAAGGGACACAGATAAACAAAATCAAGGATGAAAGAGGAGAAATTACAACAGACACTGCAGAAATACAAAGTATCATACAAGAATACTATGAAAAAGTATATAACACCAAAGTTAATAACCTAGAAGAAATGGGCAAGTACTTAGAAAGACACAACCTTCCTAGACTAAATCAAGAAGAACTGGAAAATCTATTAGCAATAATCGCGCCTCAGATAAACCTCATTGGTTAACGATACTGCCACTGTGCAAAGCTTAAAACTGGAAAATCTAAATAGACCGATCAGCAGTATGGAAATTGAAACAATCATCCAAAACCTGCCAGAAAGTAAAAATACAGTACCAGATGGCTTCACCTAACATTTGAATTCTACCTAACATTCAAAGAAGATTTAACATCTATTCTCCTCAAACTCTTCCAAAAAATCGAAGGGGAGGCAATACTTACTAACTCATTTTATGAGGCCAATATCACCCTGACACCAAAACCTGGTAAAGATAACACAAAAAAAGAGAATTGTTGACCAATATCTCTCATGAACACCAATGCAAAAATCTTAAATAAGATACTGGCAAACCGAATACAGCAACATATTAAAAGATTATATACCATGATCAAGTGGGCTTCATCCCAGGGACGCAAGGATGGCTCAGCATATGAAAATTGATTAATGTGATATACCACATAAACAAATTAAAAAATAAGAATCATATGATCATATTAACAGTGCAGAAAAAGACTGACAAGATACAGCATTCATTTTTGATCAAAACACTTAACAAAATCAGTATAGAAGGAAAGTACCTTAGCATAATAAAGGCTACATACAACAACCCCTCAGCCAATGTTATACTTAATGGCGAAAAATTAAAAACCTTCCCTCTAAGATCAGAAACAAGGCAAGGCTGTCTACTGTCGCCGCTCTTATTCAATATAACATTGGAGGTCCTAGTGAGTGCAATCAGGCAAGAGAAAGATATAAAAGGCATACAAATAGGAAACATAGAAGTAAAACTGTTACTATTTACAGATGACACATGATTCTGTATATAGAAAACGCTGAAGACTCCATAAGAACACTATTAGAAACAATAAGCAAATACAGTAAAGTTTCTGGATACAAAAATCCATAATGCTCCTATACTCTAATAATGAATTGTCAGAAAAAGAGGCGGAAAAAATAATTCCTTTTGCAATTGCAACAAAAAGAATAAAATATCTAGGAATAAATCTAATGGAACACATGAAGGACCTATATAATAAAAATTATAAGACCCTATTAAAAGAGATTGAAGAAGATACATAGAAATGAAAAGATTTTTTGTGTTATTGGATTGGAAGAATCAACATAGTTAGAAGACCATATTACCTAAAGTATTATACAGATTTAATGCAATCCCCATCAAAATCCCATTGACATCTTTTGAAGATATAGAACAAAAAAGATCATCAGATTTGTAAGGAAGCACAAAAAAACCCCAAATTGCCAAAGCCATTCTGAGAAAAAAGAACAAAGCTGGAGGCACCACTCTGCCCAACTTCAAATTATACTATAAAGCGACAATAATCAAAACAGCATGGTATTGGCAGAAAACCAGACACACAGACTAGTGAAACAGAATTGAGAGTCCAGAAGTAAACCCATGTTTATATGGGCAAATATTTTTCAACAAAGAAGCCAAAAACATACAGCGGAGAAAGGAAATCCTCTTCAATAAATGGTGCTGGGAAAACTGGAAAGCCACCTGCAAAATAATGAAACTAGACTCTTGTCTATCATTGCACACCAAAATTAACTCAAAATGAATTAAGAACCTGAATATAGGACCTGAAACAATAAATTGCAAAGAAAAAACCATAGGAACTAAATTCATGGACCTTGGACTTAAAGAAGTTTTTACGAATTTGACCTCAAAGGCAAGGGAAATAAAAGCAAAAATAAATGAGTGGGACTACATCAAACTAAAAAGATTCTGTATAGCAAAAGAAAATGCCTACAAGATAACGAGATAAGGTAAAAAAACCTAAGAAATGCCTAAGATAAGGGCCTAATATCCAAAATAAAGAACTCACCTGACTCAACAATAACAAAAAACAACAAAATGACAATTTCTAATTTGTAAGTCTATTTGCAATGTAAATAAAGATAATTACTTAACCCTTCTCCCTAAAAAAAAAAAAATAGTGATTTCTTCTCATGACAACCTGCATGGTAAATATATGTTTACTATTTTTGTAATTGAAATGAATTAATTTTCTTTACACACTCAACTGCAGGGTCGGTTTTAGCCCCAATTTTAACGATTTGCCTGAAGTCAGCCATATTGGAGCTAGGTTCCAAAGTCAAACCTTGGTATGCCCCACTCTGCTGGCAGAAGCAGATCTGAAGAAGAGGGCTTGGACATCACTCGGTGTCATGATTCTGAAACTCAGTGGGATGGGCTAGGGTCAGGGACCTGCTTTAAAAGAAGAGTCTGGACAAAATCATTTCCTTCCCAATTTTTTCCTCCTAGTTACTGCACTTGCTCTTATTTGTGTCTTGCATACAATTTTTCAGTTATCCAGCGTGACACATCTTTTCTTGAGGAGTGCCAAATGCAGCATGGGACCTTGCATCATGGAGATATTTGGCTTGCCTGAGAGCCGAGGTGGGGAACTGAACCTTAGAGGAAGGCCAGGTTCAGATATACTGACTTGGCTGATTTATAATAGACCATAAACCAGACATAAGACCCTTATTCCCAAGTGGCTAAAAGAATTGTTTGATGCTCTAGCTGGCAGGTGAAAGCAATGGCATACTTAGCCTTGGAGTTAAAATTAGGTTCAATTACTGTATAGGTTTAAGCATAGACTTATACTATCTTGTGCATACCTGGCACAGCCACTCCATAAACATTAATTTCTTGGACAAAATCAACCAGTCCTACTACATCAGCAACTTCAGTGGTGGCCACATTTTCCCCTTTCCACCTGGAAGAAAAGGTAAGATTAGCAGAGGTCTCTGGTATTCTCTGGCCCAGGTCATGTGAAACCATCATACAGTGACAGAGAGTAGGTGGTTCTCTCCAGACCTCTGTGTGGTGGCTGCACTCTATTCTTCCCCTTGGCCCCTAAATCTCCAAACTTTGTCATGGGAGAGGCATTCTGCTTGGGGAACAAAAGACAAAGGAATAGACCTAAATAATGAAATGTGGAATTTTCAGTCTTGCCACATGAAACACGATATACAGAATGATATTGTTTGAATGCTAAAAATACAGGCTCGGCCTAAGGAAGGCCCTGGAAATCAGCAATAAAAACTCAATGACTTTTGCTGTGTTTAGCTCTCACTCCTCATTCATTAACTTTTGTTGCTATTTAATGCAATTAGTGAACTTCTATCTAATAAAATTTCATACTTCTATTTCAGAGTCTAATGGCAATAAGAAAGCTTTTAATAAGAAAGAACACATATTTTATCTGCTGGGAGACTATAATGTTAGTGCCCAATGAGGTGCTATTTTTCACTTTATAAAGTTATGTTTTACATTTAAAAAATTCTTTAGATCTCCCAGAAGTATCTTTTCAGTAAAATGAAGGTAGCATAAAATAATGATATGGATCCTGATTCACAAAATGTTACGAATGGAAGGAACCCTGAGGATCATGGGTATCCTCACTCCATGCATGAAGAAACTGAGGTTGAGAAAGATTACCTGCCTTGATAATACAGCTGGTCAGGGGCAGAGGTGGGCTCAGGAGCTCAGTTTTCTTCATTCATAGCCCCACCCTTATTAGTATAACCAGACAGCTTGCATCCCTTTCTCATTTATTCACGCAAAAAGTAATTATGTGTGTCAGGTGCTAAACTAGGAACTAGGGGGTAAACAAGCAGAGATAGGGCCTGGCCTCAGAGAATTTATGAGGAAGGAAGCTGATTAAGCAAAAGTATCATGAAGCTGGAGGACTGCTGCCAATGGGAATTAATTTCATGGTCTATTACAATGACTTTAAACTTCACAGTGCTGACTTGGGGTTTCTGTGGGACACCACCTGATTGGGAGTGAAGAGTGGGAAGGGGGGAGCAGGAGGGGCTTGCAACCCATCACCTCCTCTCCAATAAGTCAGCTCTACATTAATTTGCACTTAATTTTATCTGAAGAAAAGCCCCATAATTGGAAACAGTGTGAAAATCCCTGCCTGTCCAAAGAGTGATCAGTAATAACTAAGGAATTGGACAGACTAAGCTATTTAGGGTCCAAAATTCAGGCACAAATTTTCCACCTTATTTTCATCTGGTGATGTGCAACCAATTTAACTATGCATTGCAGAGTAACACCTCATGTATTTTGCTCCTTATTTTCTGGGAATACAGGAGGTTAAACTGACATGCCAAAGAGATGGAAAGAAATGGAACACCATAACCAAAGTGGAATGTGATTCCAGTGCAGGAGTAAGCCAAATGGTGAGTGTTTGTTTTAGACTTAATAAGTCATAGAAACCAACCGGAATGTATCTCCAACTCTATCTTGGAAGTAGATGAAATCTTCATGGTCAATCTTTAAGAGATCTCCAGTGTTGAAATAGAGGTCTCCTTTCTTAAAGACATCTCTTAGTTTTTTCTTCTCTGTCTGAGTCTTTCCTCCAGCATAGCCTATAAATGGTGCATATTGTGAGATTCTGCAAACCAGAAGTCCGACTTCGCCTAAGACAGAAGAATGTAAATTGTTATTTTATGTGCTAGCAGTAGGAAAATTTTATTATTATCCTCTTAACCTAATGCCATTCAACCCATTGGTAACAAGATGGCTGCACATGTACATGTACATCCATATACATCATGTACACACATATATACACCATGCACACATAGTACATTATTCCTACGTCCACACATTTGTAATTTTTAAATGCTAATCTTTTATTGAATAATGATTCACACACATAATTAAACAAATGCACAGTAGGTTAAGACTAAAGGTAACTTTTGCAACCATAATTACATATCCTTTTACACAAAATCTTACCTCATAATCAAGAAGTTGTTAAGCTAGGTTTCAAACTATAATTATGTTACATGTAGTGGTCGAATTAGTATCATTTGGAATTTTTGAGAGTACAAAAAATAAACCTTTTTTTCCCCCATTCTGATAAATTTTGTCATGTGTTCATTTTAGCAATGTCACTTGGTCAAGGTAAGAAAATCACAGGTTAATTGAACAAAAATCCACTGCACCTTTTGGAACTTTGATGCAATATCCATTTCCATCTCGGACAGGTTCATCTTTCTCCACATCATATTTAATCAGCTCATAAGATATGACTTTCTAGCAAAATTAAAATAGATAATTTTGAGAACACATTTTTAACCTTTTTTCTTTTTTGCTGTGGTACAGCATACATAAAGTATATAAAGTACACATATTTTAAATGTACAGCTTGGTGAATTTTATATATGCATACGACCAAGTAACTACCATCTGGATCAAAACATTAAACATTTTCATTACCTTAAGAAGTTTTTCTCTGCTCCTTTCTGTCAAGTTAACCACTATTCTGACTTTTATCACCATCGATTAGTCTTAAACTTCCAATAAATAAAATAAATGTATGTTTTGTATTTGCTTCTTTCACTCAATGTAATGTCTGTGATACTCATTCATCCATGTTGGTGTTTGGTTCAGTGGTTTATTTTTTATTGCCATGCATTTTTCCTTCTATGAGTATATCACAATTTACTTATTTATTCTCCTATTAATGTGCATTTGGATTGTTTCTAGTTTTGGACTATTAAAAGTAAAGTTGTTATGAACATTCTCATACATTTTTTGTGTATGTGCATGTGTGTACAAATCATAAGTGGGTTTTCAAAATCTTGTATAACCTTAATGGGCCACTGTTAGATGTTTCACATTTCCAGGCACATGTTCTCTAATATATTTAAGGTTTAATGGTGTAATTTCTTCATGCTCACGGCTCTAACATAGTTAAAACTCCATCATATTTCATATATACTATAATTCAATGGCAAAAATATTTTGATTTCTGTAATTCAGTAAGAGCAATAAGTACATAATTTTCTCCATTGACAGGTGCAAACATGACAGTATTTTGATATAATATTAGCTATAATTACCATGTCCATTTCAAATTTGTATTCAAATCTATATGATAAGTTAACCAATCATGTGCTTTGATGTAATGGATAACCATTAAAAGCCACCCATAGTCAACAAATGTAATCTTCTTTATTTCCAAGAATGTAAAAAAAATTGGAGTGATACCTAATGCTTCCTTCCATGTCAATTACAGGGCTGTCTTCACCTCACCCCCCTTTTAAGTTTTAAAATATAGTTTTGTTTTGACTAGAAAAACTGACAATAAAATGTAGCGATCAATGGATATGATGTAAACAACTAGTAATATACAACAACAACTTCTAATGTCCTCAAGTTTTGTTTGAAATAACAGTTTCCTTGCAATTCATCTTTTTGAAGGTTGGTAGTAACAACACAGAGAGCTTGCACCATGCCTCAACTCAGCTTTGTGCCCCCTCTTGTTTCGAACTGCATTTAGCCTGGGTCTCCAAGGTTTGGGCTAGCACAAGTTGAACTTAAGCAACCTAAAGAAGACTGACCCTCTCTGCAGTGGTTCCAGTGGGGAGTAGGAAATTGATTCTCAGTTTGTAGAGGTGCTACCCAGTAGACTTTTCTATGTTAATGGAAATGTTCTATATCTGTACTGCTCAACATGATAATCACTAAGTATGGCTACTGAGCACTTGAAAAGTGGCTAGGGTGAATGAAGAACTGAATTAAAAATTTTATTTACATAGTTTAAATTTAAATAGCTACACTTATTTGGTGGCTACGATATTGGATGGTACAGGTGTGGAGTAAAGTAGAAGGACCTGTGTGTAACATAGCTTTGACTGTCACTGTCAGAAAGTTTCCTTGGACCTGGGAATACCTTGAGACCAGACCAGAATAAAATGAATGAAATAATAATAGTCATTATGTTAACAATTATTCAAGGCTGTCACATGACAGGCATTGGGCTATATAACCTCCAATGGTTTTTTCATAAATTCTTTAGTTGAATCCTTTAAACAATCTTTTTCCTTCATCAACATTAAGTTTGGGCCAGGCACTAGGCTCTCTATTTCTTTTTATCTCCATTTTACAGATGATGAAGTTGAGGTCTAAGGCACTCAGCCAGTATGTGATGGTGCTGGAATTCGATCTCTAGAAGTCGATCTCTTATGAACAGGGATTACTGTTCTGTGTACTCTGCCAGTCAGTCCCTGGGGATATAAGTCACTTGGGAGCCGTAGGATGGCTGTTTTGTGGTCAGGTAGGATGGGCTACCAAAGGCATAATTTTGCTATTTGAGACAATATGGGTGACTTGAGAGCTTTATGCTAAGTGAAATAAGTCAGACAGAGAATGGACTCGCAGATACAGAGAACAGATTGGTGGTTGGCGGAGGTGAGGAGTGAAGGGTGGGAGAAATGGGTGAAAGTGGTCGACAGGTACAAACTTCCACTAATAAATTAAGTCTGGGATGTAATATACAGCATGGGGACTATAATTAATAATACTGTATTGTATATTCAAAAGTTACTAAGAGAGTAGAACTTTAAAGTTCTCATTGTAAGAAAAAAAGTTGTAACTGTGTGAGGCGATGGATGTTTACTAGACTTGTTGATGGTGATCATTTTGCAATACATACAGACATTGAATCATTACTTTGTATACCTGAAGCTAACATAAAGTTATATGTCAATTACATCTTGCTAAAAAAATAAGAATATATTTCCGGTGCAGTTATTAGGTGAACACAAATGTTCAAAAGATTCTACAATTGGGATGTATCTCAGTTCTCTTAAAAGGTTTTGATAATGCTTCTTAACCATGACTGTAGAACTTTCAGAAAACACTGATGCCTGGGCTCCACCTCAGGACAACTGCATCTAAAGCTCAGGGAGTGGGGACCTGCACCTGTATATATTAAAAGTTCCCCAGGTAGTTGTGACCCACAGCATGATGAAAGGGAAATACCACATTTCACAGTATATGGTAAACCTATGGAACTGGTAAACTTCAGATGTTTTATCACGTACAAGTATAACTGGCATCGAGAAGACTTTACCTAAGTTGCAAATGCATAATGGGTTGTTATTCATAGAAATTAAGATTTTTAAATTAGAGCACCTTATCTTTTAGAGGTCCTTGTCATAGAGAATGAGCAAAATCTCTCTTGGTGATATGGATGGACCATAGCTCTAATGCTTCACGAAATTCTGATAATAACATCATCATGACATAGCTTTTAAGAAATCTCTAGATTCTGAAACTGGTAACATATGCTCTCATTTTTCAATGTACTTACTTTATGTAGGTAGTTGAGTCTTCCAATAGCACCAATTTTTCTTGTATAGTTTATAAAGCCGATATTACCTTCAGTGGAAGCATAAAACTCATACATGTGAATGTCCCCAAATCTCTTGATAAATTCTCTCCACACATCTCCTCGCAAGCCATTTCCCAATGCCATTCTCACCTTGTGATCACGATCATTTGGTTTCTGTGGCAGAAGGAGGAGGAGACCACACTGAAACATCTCTGGAGACTGCACTTACATATTAATAACTACCTTTGCATACCTGTCACATGCATAACCCTTCCTCCCTCTTCCCAAAACACACACAGTACAGGCCAACAGCAAGCCCTCAGGTTTAATAATGAAAAGACTTGGATTTCCCCATTTTGATGTTTAAGAGGCAAGGTAAGAAGATGACAGAACTAAGTGATGCCAACATTTAATCCATATCCAATCTGAAGCTAGAACAAAGTGTTGATTTTTGTTTTTTCTTTTTTCGTGGGGCTGGTGAATATCAGAGAACTGCCAGAAAGGAGGGGCCACATGACAAAGATCTGTCAGAGACTAAAACGATCTGAAATGACCATTTTCACTTGACAATAAAAAAGAAAAATGGGAACACAGTCCAAAGATAGAGAATTATCTTCCACAGAGTCATTAAAAAGCAATGAGAGGGCTGGAGAGAAAAATCTTGATCACAGACTCATTTAACAGATAGATCCATAAGTTGCAAGACCAAGTAGAGCTGAACCAAGACAAATAAACTGTCCCAATGGGATTGGAAGGGGAAGAGAGGGAGGAAGCTGGTTCCTAATTGCCTCAGGTGGTTTGGGAGGAATTTGTTTTGCTATAAATAAAAATCACAAAGAGTGTAAAAACTAAAAGGAGATCTTGCATCAGAAAGACGGGTGGGGTTAGGACCAGGTTGCATTCTATTCAACCATAATCATTTAGGTGGGCCTTACAAATGTGTCTAAACCTATGGTAATTTTAATAATATTTTATTTTAATAAGGCAGTTGGTAGTCTCAAGGAGATAACAACCTAGTGGGAGAGTCAGGTAAACAAATAAATATAATTTAAACTTACAAATTTCATGACTTTATGACTAACAGAAAACCGAATGGAACGAGATAAAAGTGCTAGGTAACTAGGATTCTCCTCAAACATCAAGTTGCAATTTCTTTGATCAAACAGCATTTTTCTTAAAGGAGCAAATGCTCTAAAGAGTATATGTTTTGTCAGATACACAGACCAGTGGACCAGACTCAAGAAACCAGAAGTAAATCTATATTTATATGGGCAAATAATTTTTGACGAAAAAGCCAAAAACATACAGTGGAGAAAGGAAAGCCTCTTTAATCAATGGTGCTGGGAAAACTGGAAAGCCACCTACAAAAGAATGAAACTAGACTGTCGTTTATCACCACTCACCAAAATTAACTCGAAATGGATTAAGGACTTGAATATAAGACCTGAAACAATAAAATGCATAGAAGAAAACATAGGAACAAAACTGAAGGACCTTGGACTTAAAGAGGATTTTATGAATTTGACCTCAAAAGTAAGGGATGTAAAGCAAAAATAAATGAATGGGACTACATCAAACTAAAAAGCTTCTGTTCAGCAAAAGAAATTGTCAACAAGGTAAAGAGACAACTATCCGAATGGGAAAATAGATTTGTAAGCAATGCCTCTGATAAGGGCCTAATTTCCAAAATATACAAAGAACTCATACAGCTCAATCACAACAAAAAGCCAAATGATCCAATCAAAAAATGGGCAGAGGACCTGAACAGACTCTTCTCCCTAGAGGACATACATATGGCCAACAAATATTTGCAAAGATGCTCAACATCACTAGCTATTAGGGAAGTACAAATCAAAACCACAGTGAGATACCATCTCATACCTGTTAGAATAGCTAGCATCAATGGGACAAGTAATAACAAATGCTGGAGAGGATGCAGAGAAAAAGGAGCCCTCATATACTGCTGGTGGGACTGCAAATTGGTACAGTCACGATGGAAAACAGTATAGAAGTTCCTCAAAAAACTAAGAATTGATCTATCATATGATCCAGCAATCCCTCTACTGGGTATTTACCCCGAAGACTTGAAAACTCATATCCAAAAAGATATTTACACACTGATGTTCATAGCAGCATTATTCACAGTGGCCAGAACATGGAAGCAATCGAAGTGTCCCGTGATAGATGACTGGCTAAAGAAGCCGTGGTACATATATACAATGGTACAAATATACTCAGTCATAAGAAGAGATGAAATACTTCCATTTGCAACAACATGGATGGACCTCGAGATAATCATGCTAAGTGAAATAAGCCAGACTGAAAAAGTTGAAATCACATGATATCATATATATGTGGGATATAAACCTAAACGCAACAAATGAGCAGGACAAATAAACAGAGACTCATGGACATGGACTATAGACTAGCGGTTACTAGAGGGTAGAAGGTCGGGGAGGAGGGAGGAGATAGACAGGGTAAAGGGGGTCAAATATAGGGGGCATGAGGGAGGGCGAAGTGAGTAAAGGGGATAAAATATATGGCAGCTGAAGGAAACTGGACTTTGGGTGGTAAACACAATAGAATATACAGATGTCAAGTTATAATGTACATCTGAAAATTATATAATTGTATTAATCAATCTTACCCCAATAAACTTAATTTTTAAAAAGTTAAAAAAAATGGTATATGTTTTTTTCCTACTCTGTGAAATCACTGTGAAGTGATTTTGGAATAAGAATTCCTCTTTGAAAAGAAGTGTTAGAAGAGAGGCTGGTAGTTCTCTGAAAAGGGGGAGGGCATTTGATAGGGCAGATATAAACCAAAACAAAACAAACCTTGAATTGGTTTCCCTGCAAGGGAAGCCGAAGGACCAGGGGAGCAGCCTATATACATTTAATTTTTGCACAGTTCCTTGGTCAAAACTCAGGCAGTGAAGCTCTTTCAGGAATCCTAACCAGTGGGGTGGACAGATACTGGTCACTGGTAAAACCTGAGCCCTTAGAGCAATCTTTCTGAAGAGGAAATATGTAGGCAGAGAGAAGAGGTCTCATGCCAGTGGTTCTGAATTAGCGTTCTCGAGACTTATCAGGGAATTTTTGAATCTGCGTGAACCCTGATGTTCTGATTGAACGGGAATCTTTTTTCTTAAACAGTGACCTACCCAAGTCCATAGGTCACTGAATCTATTCTCTTTTATAATTATTAAGTACTTATAAGTAGGAAGACCATGTGTCTGGTTTGCCAAAGCCTGTCCTGGTTTATGCTTGTTGTCCTGATGTGCTTATTAATCACACTTCTTCCACTCTCAAGTGTCTCTATTTGGCTAACGAATTGTTGGGTCACCCTGTCCATAAGGCACTGTTCTCAGTACCAACTATCAGCTTTTCACAGACCATCCTACCACCTCCGTACTGTTGTCCCTCACTGCCACTCCAGGAATAAAACATCACAAATTTTGAAGAATGCTTACTTTTGTTTAAAAATAACCACCTGACTTAGGGCTCACCTGCTCTCAGGCTTACGTGAGAATCTCCAAAGTAGCATTCCAACACATAAACTCAATACCTTACATATTTCATATACAGCCCACAATAGCCCTTCTAGTTCATTTCCTTGTCTAATGGGTGGTGAACATCTATCTCGCTCAATAGAGTGTAAACGCCTTTGAGGTCAAATATATTTCTTTATCCTCCACAGTCTCTGGACCTGTGCTTTGCATATAGCAATTTCTGCAGCAAAAGAAGTAATACCTCCACCAGGAAACTCTCAACTTCTCTATTCAACAGTTAGTAGCCAGGACATCAGTACAAGGGCAGGGCTGAGGGCACAGGAGGCTGCAGGTGCTCTGAGTATGCAGGAAGCACGCCAAACTCACAGGTGCAGCTGTCACCTGCGGTTGGCAGGTAGCCGGGCTCATAGTCACAATGACATGGGCTCAGTTTTCACCATAAACTGAGGGATCTTATTACACCAGCAGGAGGGATTAAGGCTCGAGGGTGGAAATGTTTGTATACACAAAGCAGGAGATCCTAGAACCTTCTGAGATGGCTGCTGGTTCTCACCTGCTTTCTCTCACCAGTGGCTGAGAGTACCGGGTGAGACTCAAAATTTCCTTTCCCAGAGAAGAAGACGTTTTTCCTCATCACCAAAGCCAGGCCTCAAAGGAACTAACTGTATTTAAGGTCAAGGATCACCTGTTCAGTTTTCTTTAACAAGGATCAAACCTATTCCACATTAGAGGTGAGGTGCAATATAGAAACCCACCTGGGGGACTTAAATCCACACTGGGACTTAAAGACTGATGAAGAGTGAGAGGTGAGGGTATCCAGAGAGGAGTGTAAGGCACCAGAGGAAGCAGAAAGCTTTCATTGAGGGCTTTTCTGTTAGTCATTTGACTTGTATTAAGTTTCTAAGGAACCCTACCAAAATTTGAGAGGTAATAATAAAGCATTTGCCTCATATTACAGGTGAGGAAATGAAGCCTTGGGAAGCTTAAAATAATAATAAACATAGGTAGCAATGTAGTTGCTCCGAGATGCAAATCCAAATCTATGTAACTACAGAGAATGCTCTTTTCCCTAATTTTTTTTTTTTTAAAAAGAGTGACACACACAGTTTAAGAATCAAACAGTATTGAAAGGCTTTTTAATGAAGAATGCTGTTCATTCTACTCTGTCCTCATCCTTTGTCCC
Source organism: Rousettus aegyptiacus (assembly GCF_014176215.1). Taxonomy (NCBI): domain Eukaryota; kingdom Metazoa; phylum Chordata; class Mammalia; order Chiroptera; family Pteropodidae; genus Rousettus; species Rousettus aegyptiacus. The sequence goes on along the minus strand of NW_023416306.1, from coordinate 121,566,673 downwards.
AGCTTACCCCTCAGAGGCAGATCTTTTAACTTTGTAGCTATTTCTTCTTATCTCTGCATTTCTAAATCAAATGCTAATACTGTTATCTTTTGATTAATCAAATTTAGACATAATTTATTGATTTCCTATTGTGCTAGACAAGGATTAAGCTCTTTCCTGCTCTCTTTCCCATTTTTCCAATATCACAATTTTTGGTTAAATCAACATTCAGTGCTTATATTATTTGCTTATAATACACTATTGATGAGCCAAGTAATATACTAAGATTAAATTCTTGAATAAATTTTTGTATCTCCTGGAATTAATTGCCTGTCTATTTGCTTTGTTTTCCTAGTTTCTATTTGTAGGTCTTTTCTCACCCTCCAACAACCTGTAACATTTTCCTCATGGTGAAATCCATCAGATGATATAACTTCTTTTCTTCCTTTATGTTTCTTCTTAGCCTTCAGTTCTAGTATGGATTAGTTGCTCTCCAGGCCTGGGATGCCCTTCCCAGCTCCTTCCTGGATCCTGTGTCTTCATCAATCTCTTTTCACTCTCCTGTTTGAGTGGAGCGCTTTTTCCAGGAACTTCCTGAAGGAGGGCTTATAGGAGGTAAATTATTTGTAGACTTTGAATATTCTAACACAATTTGAGTGGAAATAGAATTCTACATAGGCCATAATTTTTACTTAGTATGTTGAAGAACTTCGAATTCCAGCTGGCAGTGTTGTTATTAAGTCAAAGGTTATTCTTATAGAATCTTTTTCTCTTTTTGGTGGTCTTAAATTTCATCATGGCATAGTTTTTAAATTTCAATTCTACACATTTTATTTGTTTCTCTATTGGCCCTTTCAATCTATCCTTCAGTCCTGGCAATTTTTTTTTTTTTTGGTATTGTTTCTTTGATAATTACCTCCTCTACATTTTCTGTATTTGCTTTTCTTGATTTCCTATTAATTAGGAGTTAGATCTTCTGGATTGGTATTCTAACTTTCTTATCTTCCCTCCCGTCATCACTTTATCTTTGCCCCAACTTTCTGTAAGATTTCTCAACTTCATTTTCAAAACTTTCCATGACTTAAAACATTTTTTAAATCATATTTTTATTTTTTAGGAGGTCTTTCTTATTTATTTATTATTTAGGTAGCATACTACTCTTGTTTTACAGATGTAATATCTTCTCTAATATCTCTGAGGATATTACTTACAGGTTTTAGGGAGTTTTCTTCCACTGTTTGATTGATGCTGTTTCTTCTTTTCTTTTGATGATCTTTCCTCAGTGGTCTGCTGATCCTTGATGTCCCTTTATATTTAGGAGTAAGGCAAGTAAAAGATGTTTGAGCAGTTTTGTGTGGTGGGGAGAGGCTATTGCCAGCTTGGCTGTACTGTCCAGTGATGGGGCAGTGAGCCGTTGTCTAATTTCTTTTCTGGGAAAGTTGAATTCTTCCTAAGACTTACTCTCCTCCATTCTCTTACCTACCGGAATTCTGGAAGCTGTACAAGGAAAAGGAGCTGAGGGTTAGTAAGTAGATATTTACTCAGTCTCTCTTTTCATTTTCTTGCCCCTGCCTGCCTCTGCTCTTGAGATCCTTGAGTTCGAGGCTTCTCTAGGTCTTTTCCAGAGAATAAACCTATCTCCAATAGGGGTGGGAGAGGGGATCAGCAGGTCTGGCTGTTTCTTACATAGACTTTCGCTTTCAAAAATCTTCTGTTTTAAAGCCTGATCCCATCTTCAGTTGTACTTGGTGCCTTCAATGTTTCAGATTTCAGGAAGTCAGCTGGCTTCCTTCTTGCTGGGACCTGTCTCTTAAGTTTTGCTTCTCTCAGTTCTGCGATGTCGGTGACCTCCATCTTTCAGCTCTCTGTACTATGTAGTTCCCTGTTGCAATGTCTCTTAGTTTCCAAGACTATGGAGCTTGTGTGTCTTTTTCTTGTCTTCCTGGTTTTTGGGAGACTTCCAAGAAGTGAAAAGCAGAAGGTATTCGCCATCTTCAAAAAAATTCCTAATCCATATTCTGAGCAATGAATATGTTATACTTCTGCCTGGCTCCCTGAGGAGAGAAGGAAGCACCCACTGACAGGAATGAAAGGATGAGGCTCAACTCTGCTTTACAGAAGACGCCCTCCTCCCTCAGGTGTATCTCCCCACTGCAGCCAAAGGACTGTCTAAAAACACTATCCTCCATGCAAGGCCCTTTAGTGGTGCTTTGTCACATTTTCATTTAAGTCTCAGCAAAGTAGAGCACTTGCAACCTGCCCCAGTCAGTCAGCGTCACCTCCTGCCACACTGCTTGCCATTCTTAATATGCTAGGTCCTTCATTCCACTGCTCTGCACATGCTGTTCCAGCTAGCAAGAAGCCCTGCATGGCTAGAAAACTTCTCTTTATTCGTCAAAACTCACCTCTCGCAAACCTTCCTCTATTCTGCTCTTTCCCTCTTTCCTCTGGTGTGTCTCTGTCCTGGCCTCTACAAGTCAAACTGGTTACTTTCCACCCTGTGCTGCTCATCTCTTCTGTTGTGTTTTCTATCATAATGCAAGTGATACAGAGACAGAAATTTTAGGCTGGGAAAGAACCACAGATGTTACCTAAAGTTGGAGGGGTGGAAGACAACCCTAGGAGGTAAGTTGAGTCTTTTAAGCTGTTTCAGGGTTCTGGTCCATCTTATTTCCCCTTCCAAACATTATGCCTTCTATGTGTGGCCCCTGAAACTCTTTTCTGGTTCCCTTTTCCCTACTCCCACCTGGGTTATACTCCCGGCAGGCAGGACAAATCCTCATTTAGACCCTTTCCTGTAGCTTCAATTCCTAACTTGAGTAGGGAAACTCGGCTTTAGCAAAATATCTTGTTCTGATAAATGTTTTTCTCCTAAAATGACATTGTTTCTTAGGCAACGCCACAAACAAAATGGTTGCTGACAATTGTACACTGTAAGAAAATGGACCTACCTAGCCTTTAATTTTAAACTGGTGCTCTGGATGTGACAGTCCAAATATAACAATGGAAGACAGGTAAAATGGATAAGTACTATTTAATGATAATCAAAATCACTGAAGTCAATAGCTTTTCTATCCAACTCCTTCTCAACCTTAGATGAGAGTGACTGACTGACTAATTTGAACATCTTCACTTATTCCTTCCTTTGTGCACATGTGGCAGAATTTTCTTTGATTCATTCATTCATTCAATGAATATGTATGGAGTACCTACAATGAACTTAACATTCATTCTTAAGCACTAAAAAGAGTCATATAATGGCTACCATTTGTTGATTATTTACTGTCAGGTACTTTGGTACATGCTTTATGTACATCACTTCCTTTTGCCTTCCTAGCCCCCTATGAGGTAGGTACTATTATTTCCCCCATTGGCTGATGGGAAATATTTACAGAGGTTAACTGTCTTCCTCAAATGGCAGAGTCAGGAACCAAGCATGCTAACTCCTCCTGGTTGTGCTCTAACCACTACATTAAGCCCCTTGAGCCAAATGCGAACTCCTATCTTAAGGGTGGCTGGGAGCATTCTTCCCTAGTCCTCTGTTTTACCAAAGGAGCTAATGAATATAATTAAGAGGGAGTTGAGGCAGAGTGGCCCCTGCCTTCCCAACACTGCCCCAGGTTTTCCTGATGAGCCACGGCAAGGTCTGTGGATAGATGTCATTTGGTTTATGGGCTCAGCTAAGGCAAAAGTTGCCTCCCTGATATCCATTGCTCAGGGGCTGGTGGGGTTAGCCCCTCAGGGGACAGCTTAGTTTAGGCAGCTCTAAGGGTGAGAAAGTTCCTGATTACAGAAGAGGCTTCCACCGTTAGATTAATTTTTATCCACTTTTGTTTGATATTATCTTTCTTTAAACTCCCATCATATTCATAGATATCTGGGTTTTCTATTAAGACTTTTTTTTTTTTAATTGTGGTAAAATACACAACATAAAATTTACTATCTTAACCACTTTTAAGTATGCAGTTCAGTGGTATTAAATACATTTATAATATTGTGCAACAATCACCACCATTCATCTCCACAACTCTTTTCATCTTGTAAAACTGAGACTCTATACCCACTGAACGATTTCCCATTACCTCCCTTCCCCAGCTATCACCACCACCATTCTATTTTCTGTCTCTGTGATTTTGACTACTCTAAGTACCTCATATAAGTGAAATCATACAATATTTGTCTTTTTGTGACAGGCTATTTTACTTAACATAATGTGTAATGTTCTCAAGGTCCATCCATGTTGTATCACATTGCAGCATTTCCTTCCTTTTTGAGGCTAAATAATATTCCATTGTATGCATATGCCACATTTTGCTGATCCATTCATCCATCCACAGACACTTGTGTTGCTTCCATGTTTCAGCTATTGTGAATCATGCTACTATGAACATGAATGTACAAATAATCTTTGAAACTTTGCTTTCAATTTTTTGGGGTATGTACCCAGAAGAATTGCTGGATCATATGGTAATTTTATTTTTAAGTTTTTGAGGAACTGCCATATTGCTTTCCACAGTAACTGTACCATTTTACATTTCCAAAAATAGTGCACAAGGGTTCCAATTTCTCCATATCATTGTACTCACTTGATGGTTTGTTTGTTTGATTATTCGTTTGTTTTCATAGTAGCTATCCTAAGTGTGGTCAAGTATAACATTATAGTTTTAGTTTGTATTTCTCTAATAATTAATGATATTGAGCATCTTTTAATGTGCTTATTGGCCATTTGTATATCTTCTTTGGAAAAATATCTATTCAAGTCTTTTGCCTATTTTTGAATCAGGTTATTTTTTGTTGTTAAGTTTCAGGAATTCTCTATAAATTCTGGACATTAATTTCTTATCAGATGAATGATTTACCAGTATTTTCTTCTATTCTGTGGGTTGCCTTTTACTCCATTGATAGTATCTTTTGAGAAACGGAATTTTTAAATTTTTGTGAAGTTCACTTTGTCTAATTATTTTTGTTGTTGCCTATGCCTTTGGTGTAACAGTCAAGAAATCATTGCCAAATCTAAAGTCATAAAGTTTTGTCCTGTGTTTTCTTCTAAAAATTTTATTGTTCCAAGTCTTAAATGTAGTTCTTTGATCTATTTTAAGTTAATTTCTGTACATAGTGTTAGGTGAGGGTCCAGCTTCATTCTTTTGTGTGTGGATATTCTATTTTCAACCATTTGTTGAAAAGACTGTCTTTTCCCCATTGAATGGTCTTGGAACTCTTGCCAAAAATTATTTGTCCATATATATGAAGGTTTATTTCTGAACTCTATATTCTGTTTCATTAGTCTACATATTTGTCTTCATGTTAGAACCATACTGTTTTGATTACTTTAGCTTTGTAGTAAGTTTTGAAATCAGGAAGTATAAGTCTTCTAGTTTTGTTTTTTCTTTTTCAATATTGCTTTGGCTGTTGAGGTCCCTTTAGAATCCACATGAATTTTAGGATTGATTTTTTTTTTATTTCTGCAAAAACACATGACTGTAATTTTGACAGAGATTGAACTGAATTTATAGATTGCTTTGAATAGTATCGACATTTTAACAATATAGAATCTTTCAATCCATGAATACAAGATGTGCTTTCATTTATTTATATCTTATTTCATTTCTTTTAACAATGTTTTGTAGTTTTCATTATGTAAGTCTTTCACCTCTGTGGTTAAATTAATTATTAAGTATTTTATTCTTTTCAATGCTATTGTAAATGAAATTGTTTTTGGAATTTTTTGTTCAGGTTGTTCTATTGCAACTGATTTTTGTGTGCTGACTTTCTATCCTGCTACTTTGCTAAATTCAATTTTTCTATCAGGTTTTTTTGTCTTTAGGGTTTTCTACACATAAAATCATATCATTTAAAAAATCTTTAATTGAAGGTTTTTGTGGTAACTTTGATTATTTTTTACAATTCATATAAGTATTTTCCAGACAAACCCAAACTCAGGGCTAGGATGAAGCAAGGGCAAATAGGAACTCCAAATCTACTTGTAGATTAGAGGTTAGCCATGAATTATACACCAAAACATAACATATTGTGAAAATATAAAACCCCAAACTGTCTTTATTATCCAACATCTGAGACAACCTTAACAGAAAGGATAGAGGTGGAAGTGTGTACATGTGTGAGTGTGTGTGAGCCTGAAAGAGCTATACACAAACATGTTTCTTTTCTTCAAGTCCAAAGGCAACTCTCATTAGAACTAATAGAATAATATGCCCTCTCTCAAGAGACTACTAACAAGCAAGGAGGTGCCTTTAAGGCAGAGAAGAAAAGCCAAACAGAAGGCCCCCAAATGGATTTCTCGGTTTTAACAGAGAGTCACGCAATCTTGAGGACCAGATGGAATACTGTGAAAAAAATTCTATAATGATGTCGACAGAATTGCTATGGAAAAGGTTCTAACCCAGCTCACGGCTAATTATGACCCTCATAAATCCTAGGAATCTACCCACCAAATCAGAATAACACATGCTCAGCCCAAACATTTTGGGGGGCTATGTTACTTCCTTCAACTTAATTATGTATCTTTCAGTGGCAAGAACTTAGAGGTTCATTCAGCAAAATTTGTTGATGACTAGGTGTGCCAGGTACAGATCTTGGTGCAGAGGATCTGCAGCCAACAAAGCCACAGGTGCATGGAGCTATCATTTAATTGAGGGAGACAGACAACAGTCACATAAAACTGTACTATGTCAGGGCTGTGAAGAGCAGTAACCTGGGAGATGAAGGGTAAGAGGCAGGGTGATATGTGTTAGTTAGCAAGAGGGGCCTCTTTGATGAGATGACATGTGGGCAGAGATGAACCGGAGAACTGGGGCAAGGCCATTTTATATTTCTTTCTATATCACACAGCAGCTGTTAATTAAGTTGAACATAGGTGTTTATAAACAGTAATTTATCAACTTGGTGATCCTTCGAATTTGTTTTCTTATGATGATGAAAAGATTAAAGGAAGTAGAATCTGGTGAATTTATTGCACTATTTAGTCTAGTGTTTCTCACCTTGGGTTAACTTTGCCTGAAGGGTACATCTGGCAGTGTTTGAGAATATTTTGATTATCACGACCAGTGGTGGGGTGAGGGTACTACTGGCATGTCCTGGGTAGAGCCCAAATATGCTACTAAACATCCTGCAGTGTTGTAAATTCCATACAGCAAAGAATGAATGGGCCCAAAATGTCAGCAGTGACACTGTTGAAAACCTTTGATCTGGTCCTCGGGCTGACTGTCATACCTCTGATGAGAGCTGAAGAACCTGGCAGAAATTGCTCCTCATACAACTCCATCAAGACATTAGATATCTGAAAACAGGGTGGATTCAAGGCCCTTGGTGTGCCCTTGGGGAATCTATTCCAAGCTTGGTGACAAACTTAGTCAGATGGCTTCAAAGCCATATGGAAATTTACTCATTAAGTAACATTAAATAAGTTTCCTGCATGCCTTTGGTATAAGAGAGGGCCAGAAGATAAGATGCGGTCCCTGCCATAAAAAATGTTACAATTTAGGGAGGATGGGAGACATGAAGACAAACACCTGCAATGTGACAAGGACTACAATGGGATAGAAATCAAATGATGTAGGGTAGGGAGTAATGACTTTTGTTGGAGTGACCCAAATAGATTTAATACATAAGGTATCATTTGAGCTGAGCTTTGAAAGCGAGTAGGCTTTAAATAGGTGAGAGGAAAGCAGAGGATATGCTAGGTAGAGACTAAGATGTGAAAACAGGTACAAAGGTATGGAATAAGGATATTAATAGCAACTGCCATCTAGAAAATCCCTTCTATACAATATGGTGGTGCCAAGCACTATATTGTGACAAACGATTGTAGTCTAAAATGAAAACTGATATATACAAATCAGCTGAAGCCTAGCATGGCCCAGAGTGACTTGAATTCCAATCTTATCCATTTCAAAAATATAATGAAACATGGGGAGAGTTACCTGGGGTGAGTTGCATAAATACCGAAGCAGTTCACCGATATACTGAACAACGGTGACGTTGTATTTTCTGCAGTCATCCCAAAACTGGCTAGCTGAAAATTTGTTCCGCAAAACAAGAGTAGCACCTACCAAGAAGGCATAGAAAGTGTTAGTAAGAAAGTATTACGAAAACCAAAAATCTCCCCAATTATAATTGCCATTTTTTTTTAGAGGGGGAAAAATTTATTAGAAGACGGGTAATATTCTACAGACAGAGTGTGGTCCCCTCTCAGAGGTAGGGCATGAGAGGGACCTATAATTGCCACTTTTGAAAGGTAGAAATTTAAATATTATATTCACAAACAAGTATCGAGTACCAATAATATTCAATGCAAAAAAAATTCCCAAATAAGACCTGGTTTTGTTCATATAGGAACTTCCAATCTAGTGGGGGAGAAGACACATAAAAATGTCTTCCTAATAAAAGTCAATGTGAAATAAATAAGAGGTTCAAATGAGGCTCTTGGGGGATGTGAATATATCTGTGTGTAGATTAATTCTGCGTGGGGGCAAAGGCTGAGAATAAAGGCATATTTTGGAAGAGGTAGGATTTGAATTAGCTCTTGAGAAATGAATATGGAGAAAGATGAGAGAATTCCAGGCAGAGGCAAAAGCATGAACAAAACACACAGGGCAGTCAAGAAAGTGTTGGAGGATGGTTGGGGCTCAGTTAGCCCATGACTGGGGCAGTGAAGGGTGAGTAGCTCATAGGAAATGAACCTGGAAAAGCAGCTAGGAGTGCAATCATGGAGAGCTTGGAAGTGCCAGGTGGAGGAACCAGACTTGATTTTGTAGGCAAAAAGAGCTAGATTCTTGAGCAAGGAAGAGAATTCTTCTTGATAGGGGGAGTAGACAGAATAATGGTTCCCAAAGATGTCCATATCCTAATCCCTAGAAGCTGCGAATATGCTGCCTGACATGGCAAAAGGGTCTGTGCAGATGTGATTAAATTAAGAATTCTGAGAAGATTATCCTGGATTATTTGGGTAAACCCAATGTAATCACGAGGGTCCTTATAAGAGGAAGGCAAGAAAGTCAAGGGTAAAAGGGATGATGGAAACAAAACATTAGGGTGATATGCTTTGAAGATGGAAGAAGGGGCCATGAGCCAAGGAAAGCAGGCAGCCTCTAGAAACTAGAAAAGGCAAGGAAATAGATTCTTCTCTAGAATTTTCAGAAGGAATGTGGCCCTGCTAACATCTTGATTTTTACGATTTCTGACTTTTAAAGCAGTAAGAGAATAAATCTGTGTTCTTTTAAACCACTAAGTTTGGGGTAATTTGTTATAGTAGCAAGAGAAGACTAACACAATGGGTAAAAATAATATATCTATCACATTCAACATAACTAGAGACATGAAATGTAGTAAAGTGAAATAAAAAACCTCACAATTTTTTTTCATGTTATCAGTTTATTTTTACTCCTATATATATATAGAAGTCCACTGTTTTAAAAGAGGAGAAAATTATTTAAATACCATTTTTTTTTCTTTAGCATGCATTTTTGCTGCTTAAGCAAGTGTATAAGTCATTGATTTATCCCTTTGGCAGCCTCAGAGTAACCCAGTTCCTGAAGGGCCCAGCAATATGATCAAGGTCAGTCATTTCTTGCTGATTTGGAGGCTGATGCTAGACTATATGTTTTACAGCTCAGCAATATGCTGATGAAGGAAAGAAGTAGAGGCTTGGGCAATCATATATATACATGAATGTGTATATATGTATATATGTATATGTATAATGTGTGTGTGTGTGTGTGTGTGTATAAATGATTATTTATAATAAAATGCCATTGGGAAAAAAATATCTTTTAGTTTAGAGCATTGGAGATGGCTTCCTGGAAGAAGTGGATGTTGGACTGAGCCTTAATGTATAAAAGTGGCATCAATCCTACTGAAAGAAGGAATGATGGCAACTCTATTTGGAATGGTAAAGTTTGAGAAGGAAAGAGAGGACATGACAAGCTAGGCATTCTGATCAGAGGTGAGAAGCCATGAGAGTAGGGAAGAATGAAGTAGAATAGAGACAACTGAAGGTGAAGTTTTAATCAGATGCCGATGGTGATCAACATGTAGATTTCTGAAGATAGAAATGATGTAGGAAAATTATTTATGGAATATAAGAATGAAGCATGTTAAACTGGATAAAGATCTCAAATATTTTTTAAAAGTTTCCTCCTTGACATACTGAACAATTATAGCATTGAACTACTAGGCAAACAGGCATGAGGAAATAGAAATTATTTTGGTTACCTGATTATGATGTGAGAGCCAAAGATCCTTGTTATCAACATAAAATTAAACACCTTACAAGCACACAGGAAAGCAGCCAAATTTTGTAAGACTTTTCTTATGAGCAGATGTGAATGTGTACTGACCTCCAATGCCTTCTTGAGAGAAAAAGCTTACCGGTCATAATACACCCATGTAGGCCAATCAGAAATGCAGAACTGTGGTACAAGGGTAGAGTGACATATATGACATCATCTTTCTTAATCCCACTTAGAGTAACAAAGGCGAGTGCATACCATATGCGACGATAATTAATTACTGCGGCTTTTGGGAGACCTTTGCAAAGATACGAAAGAAGGCATAAGTGAGTCAAGATTGGTCATTCACTGACATATGGTCTAGGAGAGAGATCTGGCTTAGGAAGATTCAACATCAGATGATTAGAGGATTGCATAGGGGAGGACCATGATCATTTAGACCATAAGTAAGCAAATTTTTCTGTAAAGGACCAGATGGTGTTTTGGGCTTTGCGGGATCATACAGTCTCTGTTGCAACCATTCAACTTTGCTACTGTACCAGATAGCAGCCAAACACATAAAAGAATGAATGTGGCTGTGTTTTGATAAAGTATTTACAAAGACAGGTGGTGGTGGTGTGCTGTATTTGGCCCACAGGCTGGAGTTTGCTAAGCCCTGTGTCAGATGATTATTACAATAGTAATTTTAAGAGAAAGGAATGAATGTCTACCGAATTTCTGCTCTGTGCCTATCACCTGCAAGATATTCTCAAAATTTCATTTAACTCTCATAATTAATGAGATAAGTAGAATTATATTCCCATTCCCTCAACTTAACAACATATCTTGGAGATCTGTTCACATTGTACATAGAAATTTCTCTTATTTATTCATTCATTTATTCTCTTTCTCTCAGTTGCATCAAGTCCCTTATGTGTGTATATTATAATTTATTTACAGTATTTTGGTATTTTAAACGATGCTGCAGTAAATAACCTGGCTCACATGGTAGTTCAAACAATGAGTGATACCATATCTGTAGGATAAGTTTGCTGAAGTGAGATTGTGGGGTCAAAAGATATGTCTTTGTAATTTTGATAGATATTGACACATTGCCAGTTATTAGGGTTGTCCCATTCATCTTCCCATGAGAAATATATAAATGTACCTGCTTCCTTGTAGTCTTAACAAGGTATGCTCTTAAATGATAGAATTTTTGCCAATCTGAGAGGTGAATATTGGTATCTCAGTGTAGTTTTAGCACACTAGACTGAATACATTTGTACTTCCTTAACTATAATTTACATAAGTTTTTTGTAAGACTTTATCGAAAGATTATTGCTTAGACTGTTTCCCATGGGAGGTTAATTTAGTTGGGGAAGGCATGAAGTTATTATTAAGGACCTTGGGCTAGAGTTTAAGACTTGAGTGAGTAAACTGGTTTTGAGAAGAGAAAAGCGGTTCTCTGTACACTCAGACCCTTCAACAGTTGATGGTACCGTAGCCAAGTATTGCCTAAAGAACAGCAATTTGTTATAAGGCAAAGCAGTGTGGCCAGCAAACTACCATCATTGTAAACACAATTCAAAATTCATTTTCTCTGACAGTGGGCCAGTGGCATTGTGTTAATATTGATGCCCCATTCTATACTAATATGTAGAAACAGAAGAAAGTATCAATAAACCAATTGTATTTGGCATGGAAAAGTCTCTTCCAGATAGTAAAAGCTCTGAATTATATTCTAAAAAGACATACATGTCCTTTGCTGCTTTGAAGTACTTTCAGAAACTTTCCCAATTTAAGATTTTGTATTAATGAAGAAATAAGAATATTTGGTAAGTGTTATATAATTTTGTGCTAATGACCACCTTTGAGGAACAGGAAAAACATTTTCTTCTCCAATTGCTTAAATGAGTTCTTTGGATTAATGTTTACAAGAGTAACTTAGCTAAATTTTATTTAGATATAAGGAGAAAAGTAAAATGAACACCAACCCGATTATCTTCCAAGTAAATATAGATTCTAAATTATGGAATGAAATTAAGGAGGGTTTATTCTTTTTATTTACTAAAGCAGTTTTTCTATTTGCATGCCCAAACCTGCACTGTAAAGATGTTCCATACCTATCTACTTAGCATTAAGACTAGAACTGCCTGTCACTAACGAAAGGCTTCTTGTATCTTAATTACTTTCTGAATTAAAATTTACAATTGAATTTTACCATTCTATTAAGAAATTAGGATAAAAGTCTCATATTAAGGTGGTATCTGTATGTAGTGGAAGTATTTGGTTAACTATGTCATCTTGCTATTTTGTTAGCAAGGCAGTCTATAACTTTTGGGAATAAGAATAGTACCCATCTTAGGAGTGCTGGGTAGGTGGAGAAGTAAATGGACAAATGCAATAAAGCTCCTAGGAGAGTGCCTAGCACATCCCACCTTTAATATTTATTGACTGTTACATGTAGCAGTATGTCAACAACACTGTTAATTAGCAGTGTTTTTCTTAGTGGCTCATAAAAATAATGGTGCATCTTATAGTTAAAGGCATTCTAGTTTGATGAAATATAGTATTTTAGGCTCTGAGCTGAGAGCCATCCTACAATCACAGTAGCAAGCAGCTCTGAGTCAGTCTGGCATGGGAAGATATAGTCAAAACATATAAATATAAACCTGTTGCTGTTCTATAGTCTTCTGTGGTGTTCCATTTATAACTGGTTATACATTGCATATGGGCTCTGAATATAACAAAATCAAAATGGAATAATCATTAAAAAATTCCAAAAACCTATTCAGTGCCAAATTTTATCCATTATCATAACAATTTTTGTAATTTTTGGTTACCCTCTTTATTTCTTCTACATTGCAACTAGGGGGTAAATATGCATAACTTGGAGAAATGCAAATGGGACATCTGCTACAAAATAAGATCAGTTCCCACAGTTGAGGAACTAGATCCCCTGAAGTATTAGTTATCTGATAAGTTTTGTCAAAGAAAGAGACCATTTCAAAACCTAACCCAACATTTAACTTGTTCTTCAGGATAGCTCCATTTCCTTCAGAATCATCTCTTTAGTTTTACCTGTGGTTCCAGAAGTATATATGTATAAGGCAGGAGTGAGAAAAGTGACTTCCGATCTCCACGACTCTGGGATAGGTTCAGTTGACTCTTCATCCACTTTGTCTAGAAAAGAGTCGACTCCATCTGTGTTGGAAGTTCTGCTCACATAATAGACAGACACATCATCTTTTTTCAGGCTTGGCAGCACCTCTTCAACAGCTGCTTGTAGTTCTTAATTTAATAATAAAAAAAACCCAAATGAATTAAGTTAGTCCATTAAAGTTCTATGAGCACACTAAGCTTCATGGTAATTTTGTTTTCAGCATAATTTTTGTTCAAGTGTGTAGATGTGACAAGTGATGAGTGATACTTTTGTATTTTTAAACATGGAATTCGCCACATTTGAAAATATCACAAGATTCCAATATCTGAGGGAAGGGTGGATTTTAATGGTTTCATAAGCAGCAGATGGATAGTTGAGATCTGTACAAACAAATGAACATATGGGTAAAAATCAAGATATATAAGTGCATAGTTATAATCACATCTGGTATATGTCTCAGAAACTCCAGAAATGAATTTAGTTATTCTCAGTATATGCCCCACAGGACCAGATGAAAAAAACAAAATTTTAAGGAAGAAGAGAAATGAAAGTAAGGGAGTCAGGCTAACTAACAAAGATGATGGAAGCCAAGTTTTATATCACACTTTTTTTTTTTAAACACCTCAGTAACAAATATTTTCACTAGGAAACTTCAGCTGAAATAAGCCCCAAATTTCATAACCACATTCTTTGGTCTGAGAAAAAAATGATTAGCATGTTTTTCAAACTGTGGGTCACAAAATCGTAGTAGGTTATTAAAATCATTTAAAATGACCAGTGTTTTTAAAGACAAATAAAATGAAAGAGAAAATTTTAGAGTATGTCACACATAGTAAGAGGTAGATATATATATATTTAAAATTTTTGCTTCAGTTATGTGGGTGTGTGGGTACTAGGTCACACACAAATGTATTTTTTATTGTAGGTCAAGGTAAAAAAAATTTTAAAGGCATTGATTTAATACGCAAACCACATTTCATGTTTGCTCCTTGGATTCCTGTGCCCTTAAACCAAAAGATGAGATGAACTTCAAGCTTACTTGTCTTGAATTGTGATAACTGAAGTGAATATACTTATTCTAAATAGGAAGATGACTCAATATCCCAGGGAATTACCTTGGGGAGATTAGACCTAAATCATCTTATATGCTTTGTTTTTCAGATGTTTGTGTATAATGTTGCCATCAAGACAACAAATATCATCTGGATGAACATATTCAAATTTTTAAAAAAACATTTTAATCAAAGAAGTTATGCATCTGGTAAAAATATAACAAGTAGTACAAAAGGATTTATAGTTCAAATCAACAGGCCCACACCCCATCCCTCCTCAAAACTAAACCTGCTGCCTAGGCACAATTATTTTCAAATTTTTAAAGCTATTTCTGCTGGCAATCACCTCTTCATCATTAAATAGTGTACTTTTCCTTCTACCTCTTGACCTATTAATTTTTATCCCCACCCTCATTTACCTATGCCCACTCACAACAGTTATTATGTTCACTTGATATTGTTTGGGTAAATGGTACTCATATCTATTCTGAGATCATAATTCTGTCTTCCCAGTTTGGGTCTAGAAGCTGAAAACCAACAATCAGGATTGAGATGATGACTATGTAAATATTATTCACTGCAGAACCAAGTAACACACTATAATCATCTTTCCTTTTTTGAACAGTTTTCTCCTGGAATTTCTAATGGCTATCATTCCTTTTTTTTTTTTTTTTTCATTTTTTAAAATATTTTTTAATTTTTCAATTATAGTTGGCATACCATATTATTTTATTTTAGATGGCTAGCATTCTTTAATCCAGGGGTTCATAACTCCCTGGTACCGGTCTATGGCCTGTTAGGAACAGGGCGTCACAGCCGGAGGTGAGCTGCAAGTGAGTGAAGCTTCATCTGTATTTGCAGCCGCGCCCCAGAACTAGCATCACCACTTCAGCTCCACCTCCGAATATCAGGCATCAGAGCACTGGTGCCTGGTAACAAAAAGGTTGGGGACTGCTGCTTTAATGTACTATTTGCTCAGTTCTTTTTTCAACTCCATCAAATCTGCCTCTTCCTCCTCCCTCCTCCCGCCCCCCTCCGCCGGCCATCCTCTACTCTTTCGTTTTGGGAAGATGATCAGAAATATCGGTGATAAAAACTGGATGGTAACAGTCCATACTTTGGCACAGCCTTGATTCAGGTCCTCTTTATTTCTTACCTAGAACATCACAATAGCTTCCTGACCAACCTCCTCACCTCTGACCTCTCCCCGTTTCCAACCAATCAGCTACACTGACGTCCAACTCCTGTTACCGCCCTGTTTAAAACCCTTCAATGTCTGATCATCCTTGTGATAGAATCCACTCTCCTTATGCAGCACTTGAGGTCCTGAGCTCATTCATGGCCTACCTTGCTGACTTTTCTGATGTCTTCTCCTACCTCTCAAACCCTTTCTTCTAACCACTTTGACCGATGTGAACTGAATGTACCCAGACTCTCACATCCATTGCCTCTGTCCAGGAGGTTTCATCAGAGAAAGCAGTACACAATGAGTAGATGGAAAACCAAGAGATTATGAATTCCCCTGCCCACCCCTACCCCAAATCTGTCTTGTTAAAAAGAAAAAAAATCTGGATAGTATACAATATTCTGCCCCTCAATTTTTTTTTAAGAAGGGAAGAAGAGAAACTTCTTAATATACAGGCTCATTCCTAGAGAGCAAGGAGAGAGGATGGGTGATGAGCTGAATCAGTCTTCATCACCAAGATGACTAGGTACTCCTGGCTAAACCGCAGCTTTCAAACAGGAAAAGCATTCAGTCTAATAGCTTGTTTTGTTATTAGACGGCCTCACTGAATGGGTAACTGATTGAGTTAGCTTTTAAAAAGATACCCGAAATGTTTACCAATAAAGTAAGATCTGAATTAAAGACAGTCAAAAGGCATACATTCTGGTTAAAGTTTCAGGATGACTGTGAAATAGTTGGTAGATAAACAACAAGTCGGGGTTAAATACCTTTCTTTTTTCAGAAAGTCAACTGAAACACAAACTGGTTCTAACAGCTTTTGAAGACAATCTGAAAATAGTTTTAAAGATGTCATCTGTAATGATGATTTTGAATTCTATCATTAGCAGTTTGAAAATATAGTATTTAACAACCTATCGTCTTATCTGTACATCAACACGACATGTGTTGGAACACCTTTCAGACAGAGGCATGCATGTACATCTCCCCCTCCGTTCATAAAACAAGTCACTCTGAGGTCAGAAAGCTGTGTAATCAAGGTTAAGTCCTAACAGGAATAAGTAAATCTTTAACAGGGAAATACAAACTCACCTGACATTTATGTCATTATATATTCTCTTAATATTAGTTTTTATTTCTTTCAGTTAAAGTTCTTGCTGATGTGTGCTCATATTTTCTAAACAGGAATTAAGTGTAATTCCTTTTCATGAGGTTATCAGGTCATACCAGGCCTTACATAATTATCACTTGATATCCACAAGCAACCACATCACTTGTCAACCAACTACCTACTTCCTTATTTCTCAGAGGCTTTGGGGGAAGACCTTTTTAAATACTGGTCACTTAACTCATCATGCTGAATAATCTGAACTCTATCTTGCTCCAGATTCAATAATATTAACAGCTGATTTATTAGAGTTTATTTTTTAACTTCTTCATTTCCTTCTTATTTCTAAAGAAAATGAACTGTTAAATGTTCCCAAATATGCTAGTGAAGTGCTAGTTTGTTTCTAAATGGAGATGTATAACAACCCCTCTTGCAAACTTTAGTTATAAGCAGGTCCAGAAGAAAAATATAGTAAAATATCTTTAAGCTACCTCTCCATTAAGACCTTGGGCTACCTGGCTGGGATCTTCCCCTATTAATATACTACTCATTTGATGTCTGTCCCCTACCATCTTACACACAGACCCTCCCCACTATGGTCCCAGCCCATCTCGTACTCATCATCAGTTTTATCTCTGGCAATGAGACCCAGCAAGGGTACCTCTCTCCTATAGCCCACTGTCAGAGGTAAACAAGTCTGGGGTAGGGTGAAGCTGGGCCTCAGCGACACTGGGTCTAAATGGATTTTCTCAAATCAGGATAAAGTTGACTTTTGCTGTTATTTTTTATGCCTTTATGCCCAGCCCAGTAGTCCCTAAGTTCTAGAGTAGAAAGCCTGTTACAACCAACCAAAATGGTGGATCTCATTAATACGACAAACATTTATTGACTACTTTTTGCTACATATTACTAGGGCATTATTCAAAGACATGTGGGAGAATTTCAAACCTTTGAGACAAAGGTCATTGAAGCAACTCACCTAAGTTATTCCTTGGGCAGTCAAGAGAGATCAGAGGAGTGAAGATAAGATTATCTCTGTTCCCTGATCCTCGACTAACATTTGAACTGGGAAATTATCTCCTTCCATGGAAGTGAGGCTGCTACTGTTGGCCATTCCTTGGATTCTCTGAGTCCTTATTTTTCTCAACAGTGGAGTCTCTTCAGTACCAGCTTTAAAAATTACTATTAGGTCCAGCCTGCTGTTGACCTTACACAGTAAAACTCTTTAATGAAGAATCTCACTGTGAGGCGCTGATGAAGACTGCCTCTGGGCTCCTCTTGCCTGGAATGCTCCCTCCCCAACTGCACTTGCCCAAGTGCCCCCCAAAAGCCTTCTCCCTCTGCTCTTTCTTTGCAATAGCACTGTAGTTTCCCCAGCATACTTATCACATTCTCCTGGGTGTCACAATCATTTGCATATGCGGCTTAGTTCTTTCACTGGATTGTAAGATCCTTGAACTAATTCATCTTCTTAACTCCCCATCCCACCATGGCAACCAGCTTGTACCTTGTGGGGACTCTCTAAATGATTTGGTTTGAAATTAAATTGTTGTTGCATCTGCTTTCCTCAATCTAACCTTAAAAGTCTGTATGACAAGACTTCTCCTTGGTCCTAACACTAGTTTTATAATGAAGTTCTCTTGTTTCAGACCTTTTAATAATGCAATACTTTTGAAAATTATTTGGAAGCATTGCTTCATCACATTGCTTTAAGGGGGCCCAATTTTGTTCCTTACAACCTTGTAAAACCAGGCCAAAGGTAATCAGGAACATTTTATAACCTCTCTGGATCTCAGTCTTGCAATAGAAAGCATCTTTAACTATTACTAAAGCCTTGTACAAGAGTAGTGCCTCACCACGGAAGCCTTGCATGGCTATGATGAGTCAGGTAGTATAGACCTTGACAGTGATCTTGACAGTAGAAGAGCTAGGTTAGTGATGACCTTAATGCTAACATAAATGGAAACAGCAAATTTACTATTTTGGGGGCTTCTATGGATATGTTTACAAAATATCCTATGTTGTATGAAACTAAACATGCTTTCCTCATATTTGGGAAGTTGCTTGAAAACGATCAGACCAACAAATTGATTTCTATCAACAAAACTAATATGGGTTCAAATAAGTGAAGGCAATTTTTCCACGTGATTATTTATACCATACCCGGTCACAGAGAAGGATCCTGAAATGTACCAGAGAGAAGATCATATTCTCTGAGAGACAAATGCTTCTGCTAGGTTCAGGGAAGTGTTTGTGAATCTTTGACTTTTGGTAAGTATAGCAAATTCTGAAGAAATAATTTGGAACTGAAATTCCTGATAGCGAATTGAGCCCTGTTAAGTTTTACAGTCCCCTAAATTTATGACAAATGGCTCAGTCCTCATGATTAATACCACCGTCCTGGTCCTTTACACACACTCCAGAATTTGACACAGTTGGAACTCAAGTATTCTTATTAGCTCCCCAGCCCTGAGTCTGAATTCAAAGCCCAGAATCAAACCCTATTAAATTGTCACTACTCCAATAGTTCTAAAACTTCTCACCTTTATGTACCATGTTCAGACGGTCTAATAGAATAAAAAGTGCCCTGGAAGTAAGAAAAAAATCTGGGTTCTGTCCTCAGCTCTCTGTTAATAACTGACCATGTGTGACCATAGGCAAGTGATATTACTGTTCTGGATCTTTGTTTATTTAGCTCTAAGTGGAAACTAGATTGTTTCTCAAAGTCTAGTCCTCAGACCATTTGCTTCAAAATCATTAGCGGGTGGGGTGGGTCTTGTTATACAAATATACATCCCTGGGTCCCACTATAGTCCCACTGAAACAATGTTTTTTGGGAATGGGGTTCAAGAATCAGTTTTTTTTTTTTTTCAAAATAAGCTTCCCAGGTGATTCATACACTCATAAAAGTTTATTTTCTAAAGTTTTCATTGAAGTATAATACACTCCTCAAAGTTGGAGGATTAGAGGATTAGAATATCTCTAAGATTCCTTCCAAATTTAAAGAATTCTAAGAACCAGTCAATTCAGCTCATTTACACCTGGGCACATTTACTAAGCATGCAGCTTTGGATCCTGTGTTACCTCATTTGCAGTAACTGTTTCTGTTCAGAGTGTAAGTCTGCATGGAGCACAGTGATTTGGAAAAAGTGAATGGTTTGAAAATGTGTGGTCTTTCTCAAAGGTCATGCCACAGGTCCACTGAAAAGTCTGGTTCAAATTTGATCTGAATATCGGAATTTAATTACATCCTCCACATACACTAACCTAAACATAATGTTAATGGCAGAGGACTGTTGCCTGGGTGGAGAAGATACCAGGTTGTATTTCCGATGTGATTACAGAATCAACTCTGTTATAGTCATTTAAACTCAAACTTCTATGCCAACAATACTCCAAGTCCTTGAACTTCCTCACAGGGTATCTGGGATACAGTCACGTGCACTGTGTAACGACAGTCAACGGTAAACCGCATGGTATATCATATAGCCTAGGTGTTTGTGGTAGGCCATACTATTAATGTTTGTCTAAGTACACTCTGTGATGTTTACACCAATGACAAAATCGCTTACGGATGCATTTCGCAAGACACATTCCTGTCGTTCAGGGGTTTCTGACTACCATGCAGTATTTCACCCCTCCTGAAGTGGTACAAAGATGATTATGCAAATAACTTCCCTCTGAATCAACTGGTAAAGTCATAGATTTAAGAGAATCTTTTAGTTACTAAGTAATGATGTTGTCTCTGTTTGCAGGCAATTTCTAGTTAGAAATTTTGGGGAGTTTTCTTGAAAGGGTTATCCTCTTCAAATAACTTGGCAGCCTTTAAAACTGTCCTTGTTTTTAAACTTTTATGCAAAGTCTTCATATTTTGAATTATTTATTTTATGCCACATGAAACAGGTGTGTAAGTTTCCTTCCTGGCTTCTCACAAGTGATCAGACATTTCATGTTTCTGTTATACTAGGCAAATTGTTTTGCTTGCCTCAGCTTCCTCAGCTATGAAATAAAGTGGGAGAGCAGATGGATGCTTGATTCCTTCTAGATTTAATACTTTACAGCCATGTAGAGGACATAGGTTGGAATTTCAAGCCTTGGTTTCATCAACTGTATAACAGGGGTCATGGGGAAATGATATGCTATCTCTCAGGGTAATAAAAGCATCCAGCATAGGGCTTGGTACAGAAAGGCATTCCGGAGGTAAGGCTTTCTGATTCCCTCTTCCTCCATGTCTTTCAGCCTGCACCTGGCTAGGCCTCCTCTTATTGACAGAGAAGCAACTGCCCTTATTTAAGTGCAGAGACAAGCTTTCTTGGAAGGAAAACCCAGCAGCCCTGTGGGTACCGGGTTCTTGGTTTCCTCCTGGCCTGATGCCTGATGGTCACCATTGTGGCATGAAGTTACCATTTCCCGTCTTGTTGAAATGTGGCAGGAGGTAACAACAGAGACAAAGGTCACTATTGCTATAGATGCAGTGGGGGCTCACCAGGGCACTGCAGCAGATCTCCACCGTCTTTTCCTTGGGGACTAAGTAGGGTTACTTTCTCTCTGTATGGAGAATACAGGGAGGCTAACAGCACTTGAGAGCTGGAAGCAGCCTTGAAGACCACCTCTTTACAGAAGAGGAAACCAAGGGTCAGATCACACAGCCAATCCAGCAGGAGAGGTGAGAACGGTTTTGATGGATCTACAGTCAAGACCCTCTGCATTTAAACACAGACATTGTCAGTCTTGGCTAAGAGGTTGGACTCTGGCAATAAATAGCCCGGGCAACTCTCCTTCTCCTCCCCCCCGCCGCCCCCTCTTCCCAGTTCTGTGACCTGGGATATTAGGCTTCACTTCTCTGGCCTTGGTGGTCTCATCTATCAAGTCTAATAGTAAATCCTACCTGTTGTGAGGATTTAAAGCAACACTGTATGTTTAGTGCTTAATAGTGCCCGGCACAGTCAACTTCCACAAGTGGTTCTAATGATTATTAATTAGCATTTTGAGGAAGGGTTGCCATCCCCTCCTTCTACACCTCCAGACCCGATCCTAATCTACACCTTCAACCCCCTATGCTACTCTGTGACTGGTTCGTCAAGGCGTGGAGGAGTCTAATGTCAGGGTTTAGCGGTCCCCAGGCTCACCTGGTGAGACCAGTAGCACCTTCGCCTCGCAGCACTGGAAGCAGTGCAACAGGGACTTAGCGCGGATGTTGTAGTTGAGGCACGACATGGCGCAGCCCAGCTTGGCCAGCCCCAGCCACAGCCACACGTAGGCCGGTTCATTGCCCATGAAGACCGCCACGCATTCTCCTTGGCGCAGGCCGAGGCGGTTCCGAAGCGTTCGCGCCACTTGATTGCTGCGTTGGTCCGCCTGAGCGTAGGTGTACGACTCGTCGCGGAAAAGCAGGAAAGGCTTGTGCGGCGTCTGGCGCGCTTTCTCCAGAAAGACCCGCAGGATGGTGTGCACAGGCCGCCGACGCTCGTAGCTGCTCAGCCGCCGCTTCAAGTCTGCCAACTGCAGGAAGTAGCTGGTGTCCTGGAAGAAGTAGGGGCAGCAGAGATTCGCCACAAGCGGCAGGAGCAGCAGCCCCGCCAGAGCCGTGTAGATGGCGAGCATGATGATAGCGGGGCCCCCCGTCCCCGCGAGGGCGGAGGGCGCACTGCGGTCGTGCAGCGTGGCGGCGGGACCGGCTGCTGACTGACGGCGGGCGGGCTGCGCGCGGGGCGGACAGACAGGCTAGCGCGACCGCCGAGTGCCTGGCTGCCAGTGCTTTCGCGGGCTCCCTGGCGGGTGGAGCAGCGAGTGGCCTGCCGGAGGTTCTGGGCGCTACCTGCCCACTGAGCCCGCCTCTTCGTGGAGGTGCAGCCCCCTGCGCTCCTGGACCTCCCCTGAGGTCGTCCTTCCGTGGCTGTGCGGCTGGGCGACTGGCCAAGTCTCGGCCACTGTTCCGCTGGAATCTGAAGGTCTGGGGTCAAGTCTGGACTCTCCTGAGTTATGACCAAAGTACTTTACGCCTCGGAGCCACAGTTTCCTTATAAAAGTGGTGATGATCAGACGCACGTAGCAGATGTTGAGAAGATTGGAGGAGATATTGCCGACGAAGGACTATTAGTTATTGCTACCGTTAATAGAGTGCCTTATAGAGAGATCACATTACTGTCAACAAAGTGCTTTATAAATGGGAGACAGTCCTGTTGTTTATTAGTAGCGGGTACCAGGTGCACTGCCGAATCAGAATCCCATCTCTCCTTCCTGGTCCCGGGGGCTTTCAGCCCGGTCTCTCTTTGTTTCTCTGATTTGCAACCTCCTTCCCTCGCCCCCGCCCAATCCCAGCTCAATTGCTTGACGGTCTCCTGAGATGAGGATTTAAAGGTAGAACAAAAACGTCTGCGATTGCCACCTCCAGCTCATCCGGCCTCTGGATGGTGGGTCCCTCTAGTTTGAATTACCCTGCCCGGCCCAGGTAGCCCAGATTTGGCGTAGTGCCACACTTCGCCAACTGAAATCAAGCCCCGACAATATTTTGATTTGTTTTAATATTTTGTTCTGTTAAGTGATCTCCGCCCCCTTGTATGTCGAAGATTCTCCACTATTGTCAGCCCAGTTCAACACACTAAGTGGCAGTGTCAGGGAATAGGACGACAGAGAGGAAATTAAGTAAACGTTATTGGCATTTCTCAAAAACCATTTCTTCTAGTGTGATCCTTTTAATTTCCCTTAGTGCTTCTTCCATAAAGAGTGAATACTCGCTGCTTGCTACTGAGGATGGTCAGGATCAGAGTGAAACAGTGTTTTACTTTCTTCCTCTCATCTCCTCATTTTTCCATCTTATTCTCATGAAATACAAGTGAGAGTGTCTACTCCTACCAGACACTCTGCTAGGGGCTTCCCTGTATTATATTTTTGAAGCGTCACAGTCATCTAAAGGTGGCACTTTCAGGCTCATTTAAGGAGAGTAAAGAAATGCTTAGAGAAGTGAATTAAGACAATAGACGACACATAGGTTTTGGAACTGGTATTTGGTCCTGGAGCCCACTCTTAGCAACCAGATTTTGCTATCCTCCTATTTTATAGGTTTCTATCCACATTCTTTTTTTCCTTCTGCAATTTTCATTCATTCTTTCTTTTTTTCACAACATATCCCTCCCCCATTTTTAACTCCCCCCTCCTCTTTTTACCCTTGGAATCCGCTCAGGCAACTCTTTCTCTACCTTTCCCCAACTCTTTCATGGTTCCGGCTACCAACTAAGTGACTGTTTGCATCATTTCCCTGGGGAGTAGGTGGTGGCCTTCCTTATCCCTGAGGAGAAGGCAGTAGTGTTTATCCAAGTGGGGCTCAGAGCCAGCGCTCCCCTTCCATCCCAATGCCACCTCTTCATGGCTGGTCACTTTGAAAGCCTCTCAGACTCCCCTCCTTTTGTCCTTTAGCAGCTGCGTTTCAGAGTGCTAGATGACGGCAAATGCCCACTTTCTTCTCCCTGGTTCCGAGGATCATTTTAGCCCTGTGCATCAGTGGTTCTTAGCTGCAAGTGAAAGGAAACCAGATCCAAACTGGCTTAAACAGAAACAGAAATGTAAACAGTAACTGCAGAGTCCAGGGCTAGAATAGACTTTAGGGGAGCCTTCATTCGTGGTGTAAGTGCTGGGACCTGGGCCCAGTTTTCCTTTCACCGTTTCTCTGCTCCACCTCCTCTGTTCTCACGTAGGCTCTCTAGTCATGATCCAAAGATGGCTGCCAACCCCTCAGGGTTACAAGCTTCCTGTACACTCTTCAGAAAATGCCCTGCACGTTCCCCTCTCTATGTCTTTGTTCTCACCTCTTTCCACCTCTGAACTCTCTATCCCTCTAAGTCCTAGCTCTCCTTTAAGACAGTGGTTCAGAGATGCCTGGATTTCTCAGTCCAGTAGCATCAAAACAAAGTTAGGAACCCAAAATAAAGTACCAATGTTTTAATTTTTCAAGTAAAAACAGCTTCCTTCCGCAACCAAGCACAGTTTTTTAAATTATTATTTCATAAAAGTGAAATTTTTAGCGCCAAAAAGTATAACTAGACTATACATTTAAAAATGATTAAAATGGTTTGTTTTGTTATGTATATTTTACCACAAAAATATACAAAAAAGGAAAAATACATACCAAAAAGAAAGTATGATCTTTTTCAAGATAGGATAAAGACAATAAATAGTACACCAACATATAAAAAAGATAGAAATTGAAATATTTTTGAAAGCAGCAAAATATGACTTTTTTTTATTATGTCAAGTAGAAATTGTTTCTATGCAAGTTTGTCCATTTAGAAATATAAATTCAACAGTGAAGCATGATGTAGGGCCAAATCTTGGGCTCGGATATAACTTAGGATTGTTTGAGCACTGAGATCTCGAACATGGAACTTCTCCGTCCCCTTACCTTGCACAAAGCTGCCTAATCCCCACCTCTCCCATGTTTCCACATCCATTGGGCCTGTTACCTTTATCAAGGATAGTCCCCTCATGGCCAGTTTCCTTCTGCTGGATTTTGGTATTTACATACTGAGATCAGGGTGCAAGCTTTACTACGTGTTCTAGATAAGTCAGTCATTCCTTTTAGGCTCTTTAAATGGACAAAGCTCGGAAATACATACTTTTTAAAGCCATGAATTTGTACTTTTATCTCTAATTCCCTAATCCAATGCCATAGGGGTTGCTTCTTTCCTTATTCTAATCTTAAAAAAAAAAAAAAAGAACAAGAAGAAGAAGAAGAAAAGAAAAAAGAAAAGAAAAGAACTCCTATAGTGGAAAAACTGATTCTCAATACCAACAATGCATTTATTCATTTGGCATTCTAAAATACACACAAAAAATAATTTCAGAATTATTACATCAATACCACTGCCAACAACAAACTTACCAGGTTAAGTTCAAGGTTTTCTTGAAGTTCTTATTAGTCTTAGAACATCCCCTAAGGGTGGGAAGTTAGAGTTTTACATTAAAAAATTACTAGAAATAGTTTTTTTTTTAAAAGTAGTAATATGATGTGATCATGCTTAAGTTGATTTGTTTCTGTTTAGTTTAGAGTCCTCCCAACCTGTTTATTTAATTTTATATTTTGAAAGTGTAAACATTTACATCGTTCAAAAGTCAAAACTATAAAAAAAATCAGAGTACAGGTATACCCTGTCTTTTGAAAGTTTGCCTTATGCCACTTTACTTTTATGAAGGACCTACATTTGTACCTGTTTTTACTAACCGAAAGAAATCTAAAGAGGACTTTTGCTTTTATGAAAAGTAGTGAAAAGTAAAAATAGTGTTCAGTGTTTGTTTTGCAGCAAGCTGTTCTGGAGGCAATGCACACCTGGAGTTGTGGGCGTGGCACCGCCAAGCTTCTTCTCCAGGAGTTAGTTACACTCTGCTTCAAGCAGCCAAAGCTTTGAAATGTGTCTGTGAGCATTTGTGCTTTTTGTAGGTTTATTTTGTGCAACCATTAGCAGGATGTGTCCTAAGAGAGCTTGTAAGGGTGTCATACTTAGTGTAAAACTGGATGTAATTAAGCATTTTGATCATGGTGAATGACATAAAGACATTGTGAGTGCATCAAATTTGACATCTAAGAATGGTAAAAAAAAAATGTATTTAAATTAACAATAATTGTCTCTTTGCATTACACCATTTTGGCTTACAAAAGGTTTCATGAGAATACCCTACTTTTGGATAATGGGGAAAACCTGTAGTTCCATTGTTTTATCTATTTTTTGCTTATTTCCATTTTTTTCCCTTTAGGTAACCAATCCCATTAGTTTCTGCTTTATCCTTCCTGCATTTCATGTAAAAATAAGCACATATATTTCTCCCCAGCTCTTATTTAGATTGAATTGACATATATTGTAAACACATATTTTCTTATTTCACCTTCTTTCTTACAAAAGGTAGCACACCATGCATGCTTTTTATTTTTTACCTTTATTTTTTTCATTTATACAAAAGTATTTTAATTTAAATTTTCTCCTACGTGTGGTTCTGACAAATCAGTTCTGGCTGAATAGAAATAGTGTTGTCTTATTGGCAGAAAGCCTCACATTACAAGAAAGTTCCAAATGAACAACCACACATTTTCTATTATGGGTGCCTCTGAGGGCACCTAGGACAGAGAGAAAGAGAAAAAGAAACAATGGGTGTAAGACTGGAGAGGCGGGGGCGGGGGGGAAGGGGGGCCGGCGGGGAGCGAGGGGGGCGGGGAAATTCGCCTTGAGAAAGCATGTGTTGCACATTTAGTCAACTTTCCACTAGATGGCAGTAACACCCCAGGAATAAGGAATGCATAAACCAGCTTTCTGGAAAAGGGATAAACCTTTTCCAGAACGAGCTATGGTGCATGCTTTGCACAGTCTCCTGCCAGGTGCAGAAATCTTTTAAATGGATTTACTTTTTAGGTCATACTAATTTAACTTTTAAAATCTAATTCTCAATTCTGTTTATCCCGCAGTAATTTAATATTTTACAGAGAACAGGAGACTCTGACCCTGAATCAATCTATTCTCAAATCATAGAAGATGCTATGAACAGCAAATGTTAACAATAATTTTAAGACTTAGTAAAATGTATTTTTAAACCTAAAGTTACTTAAAAATTCTCTACTATAATTATCCTAAACTCTTCATTCTTAGTTCAATTATGTTCAATCATGATTTTAAAAACAGGTTAAAAAATAGACAAAATTGAAAAAAAGACTAAATAACAAGATTCATTCTAACTTAGATTAGGAACTGACTGGCAGCTATCTTCAGAAATTATAGAGATAAATACCATATCCATGACTGAGCAGACCTTGCAAAAAGTACTGTTTGATATCAGTCACAGCCTTCCATGGATCTTATAGGCTAGAGGATCAAAGTATCTTCCATTTGCAGGTTCATCCCAGCAGCTAGGTGGATCTACAATTAGTCTAACTGCCCAAAGCCACATATTTGCAGGCTTGGGAGGAGGCCTGGGGCCTGCAAGCCAGGCACCAAGCAGGGTTCCCCTACTCTTTAGTCTTTTCTCTTGCTGCTTCTTACTTTCTAGCTGGCTGATGAGGTCCACATATGGATTCATGATAGCACTGGGCTGGGCTGGGGCCTGAGGGATGTTAACCTGAGGAAGTAACAATAACTGACTTAACAAGACCAAGCACAATGTTCACTAGCATAATATGATGTGGAACCATCTGCTTTGTAAGTGTAGAGGGGAGGAACGATCCCTTCAACTGAGAGTAGTCAGAGAGGGCTTCTAGGAGTAGGTGAGCTTTGAAAAGGTGCTGAAAGAAATAGTAGATGAATTGGTGGTCGAGGAAAGTTAAACACTGGATGTGAGGAAATATGTAAACAAATGTGAATAATTAATTACAAATTATGCCATCTGTATTATGTCATTCTTCCATGACTAAATGAAGAAAAATATGACTTAATCGTGAATGCAAAAATATATCATCATCATCAACATCATATTATACACTTCCCTATTAGATTTATAAGTGATTAATCTCCTACCTTTACTATATATTTACCTTTATCAGTGGGATTTATATTTTCATGTGTTTTCTTGTTACTAATCAGCACTCTTGCTTTTCAGTGTAATAAAGTCCCTTTAACATTTCTTTTAAGGCTGGTTTGGTGGTGATGATAGTCTTATGGGGGAACCGTCGTATGTGACAAGTTGTTTTTCTCTTGATGCTTTTAGGGCAGCAAGAAGTATAAAAGCTCCTTCTGGGAGCATGGCAGGGGGAGAGCATATAGTTGGCCTGCTCAGGAAATGAGAGAGAAAAGCCTAGCATTAAAAACAAACAAACAAACAAAAAAGAAAAAAAAAAAAACCAAAGCACTGCTCTTAGATGTGTGCGAAATTAGATATTAGATGCCTGCCCTTCGGGCCTACGCTTTAAAGTTAGCAAATGAACCTCATTCACACAATGTCAGCTGCCTCCATGCTGAGCCCTGGGACAGCTGAATCTGAACCATATGGGCCTTTAAGAGCTGTTTCCCAGAGTGGTATAGCCCTGAGTCTCATGAGCTTTCACTGCTGCTGGTTTTCAAAGTTGGATGTCCAAAGCTAGGTGTTTCGGGAACTCACCACTCACTGCTTACCCCTCAGGTGACTGTCTTAGAAGCTGAGGTGCCTGATGTGGGGTTTACACCCTTCACTCCTCAGGGAGAAACTTCAGGTTTTGAATTCCCTCTTAATTATAGGTCACCATGCTGAGGGTGAAGTTTATGGTGAAATTGTGTCTCAGCCTCTCCTCTTCACTTGATGTGGTTTCCCCCTTGTCTGTCTGCTGTGAAGGGGTCCCTCAAAGAGATTTTAATTTTCTTCCAGAGAAAATTGTTCTATGTACAGCTGCAGATTTGCTGTGTTCATGGGAGAAGGTGAGCCAGGTATCCTTCTCAATCACTGCCTTCGACTAGAACCTTCCTCTGTTTTTACTCTCAAAATTCCTATCCAGTTCAATCTCTCTGATGAGGATCAGGAACTGTAGACCAGGATCATGGCGGTATCACCTTGGAGGGTCTGGAACCTATATCTTTTCCTTAAATGTGTTGCCTTTCCTTTTCCCTCTTCTTTGTAGTAATCATCAGTTAACAGCCCTTAAAAGGGCATGTGCCTGTCTGCTTCCCTACAGGGACAGCAAAGCAGGAAGAGGGAAAGGAGAAAGCTGCTTTTGTTTCAGTTGGTCTTGGGAAGAGGGGCAGAACCCCAAGGGCTGGGGCAGATGGAGGCAGGTTTAAGGAAAAGAGCAAGAGGAACAGAGGAGGGAGGCCTGGGGAGCAGGCGTGGGCCCACACTGTCCTGGGGCTCACAGGCACTTGGGTGGGGATATGTAACCCCACAGGTCCATGGTGGGGTTCTAGAAGTACTGGTGGCCATTTGCTTTTTTGAGAACAGTCTAATAATTGTCTGAGAGAAATCAGTCTTTGGTAAAACACTCTTAGTTACTACTTCCCAGAGCTGCCTGGATTTAGAATCATCTTAGGAACTTTAAATAGTATAGCTCCCCAAGTCTGACCACAATACTACAGAATTGGAATCTCCAGGAGTGGACTCCAAATGTCTCGATGTTTTTAAAAGTTCTTCTGTTGACTTTTGCAATTTATTCAGGTGGATATTTAGGAACCACTTGCTCTAAACATTAAAATTTATATGTAAATAATTTCCCCTGGAGAAGCAGGGTGTGTTATTCACTCCATGTATGCTTTAGATTCAAGAAGTAGAATAAATAAAATCATGTTATGAAGTGATAACTATTGACCTACTTTGGCAAATAACATTTACTAAATAATGACATTATAGCAGCTTTAAACCTTCCCACATGCTTTCTTACCTACATTCTCATAACTACTCCATGAGGTAATCAACCAAGGAATATTTAATGAGTTCCTAGTATTGATTAGCAGCAGTGCTGGGTAGGCAGGTAAAGATTGTTGCTCCCACATTAAACATTAGGAAATGGATTCTAAGTGACTTAGCGAAGGCCCCAGGCCAAGGCCGGCCTTAAGAAAAGTCAGGAGTCGGGACCTGCAGTGGCAGCCTGGCTCATCACATCCCAGGCTTTGCCACTTGGAAAATTGTGAGTTTACCTTGCCCCCTGGGGAATCACTTAAATATCAGCAAGGGCTCAATGTATTCATCTTAGCCTTTTGTTCTCTTTCTATTGTATTCAAGCACCCAATTACACAGGGAAAAAAATCTTTTAACTTTTTCAGGCAGTTACTAGCTCACTGCATTTTCCTTCTAGGCTTTTAGAATAAGCGATCTATACCAGCAGACTCCAGAATCAACTTTTTCTCTTGTCTTTATAGTCTTTTTCCTGTCCTTTTTACTCTACTCCGATAACTGAAATTTAGGTCACACAATTCCCTTTCACGGTTAATTAAAATAGACACTTTTGAAATCTTTCTTCATTCTCTTCTTTCCCCATTGCCACTCTCTTCCGGCCTTCCAAATCCTCCATCTACATGTGCTGCTGCTAGTGCTTCCTCAGCAGCCCCTTTCCTTCTTGGTCATTCAGCTGTTTCTCCAGTCATCTCTCACACAGGGCCCTGCTTCTACTTTTTCCATTCACTCATACTCTATATACGGCTTCCAATAAAGAATTCTTTTTAACTAGTCATTGCCCAACTCAAAAGGCCACCTAAGTGCTTTAGAGCCTGTGCTAGGGGGCTCACCTGGGGACAGAGCCAGCTGCTGGGAGTGAGGAGAGTAGAACAATAGGGAGGTGGCAACCAGCATGATTTAGAGGCTCAAGAAAATTCAGGGACTAGATCCAATGTACATCAATGGATAGATCATCCAGATAAAAAAGCCATCAAGGAAACATCAGCCTGAAATGTCACATGTCACATTAGCTAGATGGATGTAATAGAACATTCCATCCATCCAATGGCAACAGAATACACATTCTTCTCAAGTGCACATGGAACATGCTCACGGATAGATCATATGTTGTGACACAGAACAAATCTCAATAAATATAAGAAGGTTGACATATCAAACACCTTTTTCAACCACAACAGTATGAAACTAGAAATCAATTAAAAGAAAAAACTGGAAAAATCACAAATATGTGGAGATTAAACAACAAGCTACTGAACAACAATTGAGTCAATTAAGAAAACAAAGGAGAAATAAAAAAAATACATGGAGATAAATGAAAATGACAAGACGACATAGCAAAATCTATGGATGCAGTAAAAGAGGTAATAAGAGGGAAGCTTATAGCAATACAGGCCTACCTCAAGAAACAAAAAAAATCTCAAATAAACAATCTAACCTTATACCTAAAGGTATGAGAAGAAAAGAACAACATGGATGGACATTGCATGTATTATGATAACTGAAATAAGTCTGACGGAGAAAGATAAATACTGTATAATTTCACTCATTTATGGGACATAGAAAAAAATACAACAAAACAAATAAAACAAAACAAAAACAAACTTACAGAGACAGACAACAGATTGGTGGTTACCAAGGGGAAAAAGATGGTGGGGGGAATGAGTAAAGGGGGTCAATTGTACGGTGATCAATGGAAACTAGATTTTTGGTGGTGAGCATCATGTAATATATACAGATGTCAAATTATAATATTGTACCCCTGAAACTTCTTTAACGCTGTAAACCAATGTTAGCTCAATAAAATAAAAACAAAAAGAAAACCTGTTTTCTGACTTAAAGGAGCTTACTGCAGAGTGAAGGATGTTTATAACAGTAATAATAACCTTTCTTTTTAAAAACTTTTTAAAAATTAAATTTATTGGGGTGACATTTGTTGATAAAATTGTATAGGTTCCAAGTGTACAATTCTGTAATACATCATTAGTATATTGCATTATGTGTTCACCACCCAAAGTCAAATTTCCTTTTGTCACCATATTTGTCCCCCTTACCCTTTTCTACTTTTCCTACTCCTCCTTCTTCCTCTGGTAACCACTAAACTGTGTCTATGAATTTTGTTTGTTCATTTGTTGCTTTCGGTTTTATATCTCATGTATAAGTGAAAACCCATATCCAAAAAGATATTTGCACACTGATGTTCATAGCAGCATTATTCACAGTGGCCAGGACATGGAAGCAACTGAAGTGTCCTACGATACAATATAATTGTATTAACAAATGTTATCCCGATAAACTTAATAAAAAAAAAAGGAAATTATATGGTTCTCAACTTTTTCTGAATAATGACTTTTCTAAAGATCATTCTCCAATAACTGGAAAACTCACCTGTGCATCTCTCTGCAACAAATTCCACAAATTAAAAAAAAACCCAAAATCAAAAAACCCAAACAAACAAAAACAAACTAAAAATTGCAAGTAATTAAGTAAATAGTTACAAATATATAAAGAAGTACAGGGTACTGCAGAATTGTGTGAACTTTAAAATTGATTTTCATCAAGATGATAAAGTACAGGATTAGGGAAGGACAAGATTGGTCTTGGGGTCTTATAGGTGGTGGCCAAATTGAAGAGCCTGTGAGTAGAGGAGCCTGGGGAGGTAGCCTTGGACAGTAGGATCTGGTTTTACAGTACTTCCTATCAGAATCCCCCATTGGATGATCTCTCTCTACTGTTTGTGTTATCTGTTCTATAAGATAGTACCTATTTGTGCTTTTTCAACTTCAGTTTCTATCTGCCCATCAAGCAGAAAACATTCTGCTATGCAGGTGAAGTTCAGGACTCAAGATAAAATGTGATTTCTAATAAAAGTACTTATTTAGAACATAGTGGTTAATGAAATTACTTTCCCTAATATGTATAGTCTAGGATAATCAGTGAATTTTCTCAAGTTCAAATTTGAGGTTTTGTAGGAAGATGGTTAACAGTAAGAACTGCCTAATATTTGCACTATTAGGTTCAATCTGGTGTATCAAAATCACTTGAAGAAGTGACTCATCTACAGAATGGACATGCTTAATTACCTTATTTATTTACACAATTTCCCTCTTACCAGCAATTGAGTCCTGTCCATGCCTACTTTGACTTAGAAAAAAAGAAAGGATTTACAATGCAGACAAACTTCTTGGAAAATGGAAGTGGTGGTGGTATGGGTAGATAGAAGAGAGCAACAAAGAAAGAAAAGAAAAGCATAAATAAAAAATGATTGGAAAGTGATATTTTTATTAAAGATTTTTCTAATTTCTGTTTTGCAATTGGGATATTTGCAGCCAGTGAAATATAGTTGACTTTACGAGATACATTTCTTATGGGATAGTTCATCCTTGGCATTGTGCCTTCAGTTCTGGGACCTGCCCCAATGGGTGCAATGGTGCCTGTAGGGTGTTCTGGTGTGGCTAACTGATGACTGAACCCATATTTCATTATATATATATATATAATCAGTGAGCCATATGGTCAGACATATGGCAAATGCGTGTGTATCTAGTGAGAAAGGGACAAGGCCACATCTATGATCATTTCTTAGTGTACATTTCCAGAAATGGAAGGATTAAGTCTCAAGGTGTACACATGTATGAGGTGTTTCGTACACCTCCAGGCTGCCCTCCAGAAAGTTTGAACCAATCCACCCTCTCGCTGCCAGTGTATGAGAGAGACTATCTGAGCGTGGCTTACATATTGCAGAAGGATGAAAATGCCATAGATTTTCTCAGCTAATAGCTAGAGTGATACTGAGATGAGCATTACGGTTGGCAGGTTGTACTCATGGCCTTTACCAAAATATTGATAATTAAGCCCATCAGTAGGAACTGTGGTAAAAGACCAGCTGAGCAGAAAATCTTGAAATCTTGTCACCAGGGGTGGGATAGTGGAAAGATTATTAAAGTGGCAGTCTGGAGGCCTTGATTCTGTAATTTATAAATGTTAGATTCCTCTACTCCCTTTCTGACTACCACTTGCCTCTAAAATGGCATCCCTCCCAGCTTTAATCCTATATATGGCTATGAGGGGAATGTACCTCATTCACCAAAGAAGCATGGTGAGTGCTGTTAATAAGGGAGAGACAGCAGAGGCCTTATGGCGAAGTGACACAAAATGGGAATGTTCTTGTACCCCAGTTGTTTGTTATGCATTTCCTGGCAATAAGTATTGTTGGACTCAGAGGCAGTGATTCATATATTATCCCACGAGCACATTCTGAGAAGCTTTCAATAACTGGAGCAAAATGCTGCTGGTAGTTACTCAAGACATTTAAATGTCGCTCAATGATTGATCGCTTGTGAGTCATGATGATGCACTGTGACGCTCAGTATTCAAAGGACGCAGTGGCTGTCGTCAGCTAGCGCTGCACAGAAAGATAGATGTATAATTTTCCATCCCTTAAAATGAGTCCCCACAGAAGGTTCTGATTAACATAGAGAATCTAGGCATCTTTTCTAGAAAAATTTACTCATCAATTGGTAGGAGCTAGGGTTACTGCGTAGCTGTGTTCGGGTAGCCTGTTTGCTGGCGCATAACAGGTCGTTACTGGATAAATGAAACACAATGAGGGAATGAATGGGAAAGTATTTATGGAAAGATTGACATTAAATCAGTGCTAATACATTGCTTGATTCTGTGGCTATCGTATGTATGAGAAGCCTGTTGCGCAGTGCTGGGTGCAGAGAAGGACATACTATTATAAGTGTTTCAGTAAAGTATGAACAAAGCTAGGGGGATACAGAATTCAGAACCCCAACAAGAGAACTTTTATTGGTTTTTCAAGTCTTGATCCCTGAACTGAAAAGAGGCACTTTTGGTCCTCCTGTCCAATGTTTCAATTAGAATAATAAAGTACTATTCATTGACTACTTTCCATGTACTAGGCTCATATTATTATTCAATCCTCATAGATTGACGAGGAAGGGTCCATTACTATCATCCCTGTTTTACAGATGAGATAGCCAAGATAGGTAGGGTAAATTGTCCAATGATATTTGACTATAACGTGGCAGGGCCAGGCTTGACCTATAGGCAAGTTTGACTTCAGAGCTATTCTCTCTCTCATGCAGTGTGGCCTCTTAAGATACAGTAGATCTGTTCTGTGTTCTCAGTACCACGTCACAAGGATAATTTCCCCAAATGGGACATCTGGTCACTTTCAAAAAAAAAAAGAGGGAGGAAGTAAACTCATTACTACTTACCAATTAAGCACTACTCATTTAGCAAAGGAAACAATTAGGATAAAATATCTTAATCATGGAAAAATCAAATGGCCTTTCCAAACCAACGTTTAAGACATTCGCTGCAGCCTGGCTTTACCCTCATATGGGTGGTAGACTGATTGACTTTTTAATTTTTCCTGGACATTTTGACATTTTATAGATGTACAGAATGTATTTGTAGAGAGCTCATAATTTGAAGTGTCTGCATATCACTCCTCCCTTTATTCCTTGCCATGATAAACATGCCCAGATAGAAGTTTACAGAAGGTTGTGAGCTTTGAAGTCTTTGAAAAATCTGAAAATTATATGACAATGTTGTATATGTAATCACTGGTGAGAGCAAGCCAACATTTCTCTGAGTGCCAGACACACAACCCCTATAAATCCTCGGCTAAGAGCAGAGAGTGGTGGTCCTGTTTACTTACACTCCAGGATGGAATGGGCATGGTTAATATCAGAGTAATCGACACACTCAGGAGATCCAAACAGAACTGCTGCTACTTGTAGTATGCATTTAGATGTCACGCTTATATTGATAGTTCAGAAAAAGAGTTTCCACACTCAAGGCTGCATTAAATGAAACAACTTCACCTTTCACTGAAATATACGTGAGAGAAATATTAAATGTCTGAGGACTGTATAGTTTAATCTTGGCAAGATAAAGTTTTATCAGTGAGAATTTACTCTCTTTTGGAAGTCCTTTGAAGTTCCATCTGTGTTCTCTTAACTGGACAGGAAGTTTCCTGATAGGATACAAGAGAGGGGCCTAGGACATTTCTCTTTACGATGCTCTTCTCCAATGGCATCAATATTTACTTACAGTTTTATGTATGTCAGGTTTCAATTATAATGACCTATGAAAATATGTCCAGGAAGTACACTCCATTTCATTGCTTAGCAGAAAGCAGCTGCTTATTTTGCTGCTAAAGTCACATGTAGAATTCTTGCACTTGGATTTTCAATTAGTTTGTTCCCCACACTTTTGTAAAATAATGCAAGTTGTGACCAGATTGTTTTAAATTTGGAAGAATGTCTGGGAACATAGGCAAATGTGCACTGAAAATGTCATCCAAAGCAATCTCGATGGACAATGTGACATGTATAAAGCTCTGGGTGTATCTCAAGCAATTCCCACAAACCGCAATGAAAATGTTTCATGGAAATGGGGTTAAAATGGAAGGGTCTCTAGAGTGTGATATCATCAAATGATAACAGAGTGGTTAAAAGGAGGGCAATATGAAAAAACTATTAATAGACGCTGAAATCCAAATGATAAAATCTAGAGTACCTCCTTGAGAATTTGTTGAGAATTTGTCACACTAAATATTTAATGTAGATGAAACTGAGAGAGTGTAGAAATGAATATGTCATAACTACGTCTCAAAACGAGAAAAGATAGCTTTCAGGTTACAGCCAGCTAACGACTAAAGAGTGGGAACATAAAACCTTTAAAACGTTCCTCTAAGGTTAGATTTTGAGATTCTAAGTTAAGGCTTAGTCATTATAGACAGCTCACCTGAACTCTCAGGGATCCTGAAGGATCTAGTTAATAACACACGAGTTTTGTTTCACTGCTGTGAGAGTAAAAATAACTTCACCCTCACATCTGATGAGTTACAGAATGACTGTCAAACTTGAAATTTTCTCTCCTCCTGCTTGGTGATGAGCTAGAAAGACCGGTACATAGCGCTCCAGTAGAGGGACCAGAACTTGTTCCACCTTCTCTCAATTTTCGTCAATGTCTCCAACACTCTCCTTGCCATCGGGGCTCAGAACTTTTCATCATCCTTGACTTTTCTCCTCTCCTTACCCTTCGTGTTGCCACGTTACTGATTGTATCTTCGGCATTGTTCTTGAATCTGTACTTTGTTCTCTCTTCCCATTAACATTGCCTTAATTTGGGGTATTGTTATTGTAAGAGGCTATAATCTAACTCTAACATACGTTTTTCTTTCTTTCCTATGCACTCTATTTGCCAGACAGAATGAAGCATTGCATTTGATGATCCTTACAGGTATTCTGTTTTTCTGACTTTTCTGACTTTGTTCTTGCTGTTCTCTCTCCCTGAATGGCTTTCACCCCTTATTGTTGTATACATGAATCATAACAATCCTTTCAGGCCCAGTGGGAATGCTTTCTGTTCTCTAAAGTCTGCCCTGATCATGAGTCTCTTGTCATGAGTTCTGCTTCTTTTCCCATTGCAACTTTCTACCTTTATAAGAGCACTTATCACTGCATAATTTGTTATAATATTTTGTTATATTTTATTTTTTCTATTAAACTGTAACTTTTTAATGTAAGTATCCATGTCTAATTAACACAATTAACACAAGCCTAGAATGGCTAGTTCTGTATTTTTCATTATGCAAATCATACAACTCATGAAACAGGATACTAGTTACTTAATAGTACTATGTCTAAATATAGTTATCAAATTGTCTATTTCCTGTCAGTTTCCTGAATGCCAATCATAGGCCAACTGATGAATGACTACTGTAGTGTAATTATTATAATCAAGCATAGAACCAATGGTTTTTAGCCTTGATTTTGAAATATAACGGAAAGGACAAAATAAATACGGTAAAAGTTTGATCTGTTATAAATAGAATCATTAAAATTACCAGAAGAAAATATTTTTGTTTCTAATGCTGAGTAATATATGAGAACATTCAAGAATATTAGCAATGTGATTTTGTAATTTTATTTTTTGAAGTTCTACTAATTGTACTATAATTAATATTAACTATACATATAAGTATTATTTCTAATAATAGTACTAAGAGTTTGTAGAAGAGACTATTGAAGTATACTAATGCTTTTAGAAATTGGTGTTAAAAGTTAAAAACATATTAGAATGCTAATCTGTTTCTTTATCTAACTATAATAAACTAGAATATATATTTATAGCAGTAGAGAATTAGACATACCTAGCTCTTGGGAATAAAAAAATTTGTACCAGTTCCTATATGGAATAAAAAGGAGATTATTATCCTGAAATAAAGATAGTAGATAGGTTAGGCACAAAGATTCTAGAACCAGATTGCTAGGTTCAAATTCTAGTTCTGATATCTTCTAGCCCTTCAACTTTATGAAAATTACTTAACATCTCTGTTTCTCTGATGCCTTATCTGCAAAAAGGCTTAACTTACAGTATTATTCTAAGAAAGAACTGAGTTACTATGTGAAAAATACTTATAGTAAGTGCATAGCTAATAGAAATTCTTATTTTATTATATTTTATTATTATTATTATTATTATTGAATGTTAGATTTAGAAGTGTTGCTTAGACATTGTAGTCTGAGATTCTTATTTTATAGATGAAACTTAGACCCAAAGAGTTGGAGTGACTTGCATTAGATCACTCAGCTGCTCATCGGGGCCTGAGTAAATTCATCATAGGGGTTGTGAGCTCTTATATCTGTGCTAGGTCTAGTGCTACGTGTGGGACAGTGAATTGCCACCCTCGGGTGTAAGAGGCCCAGACAAGCAAATAGTGGAGATGATAGAAAGGCATGTAATGTGTCGTGATGGGGAAGTGTAGCATCTTACAGGAACTCAGAGGAGTTCCAGATTTCTTAGAGAGTCTTCAAAGGGGGTTCCCAGGGGAAGTGATAATGCAGGGGGGACCTGAAAGATGTTGTCTTAGTCTGTTCAGGCTGTCGTAACAAACTGCCATTGACCGGTGGCTTATAAACAAGGAAGTTTATTTCTCACATTTCTGGAGATGGGAGGTCTGAGATCAGGGTGCCAGCATGGTTGAGTGCTAGTGAGGGTCCTCTTCTAGGTTGCGGACTGCTGTCATCTCATTACATCCTCACGTGGTGGAAGAAAGCTCTTGTGATTCTTTTAAGGGCATTAATCTCATTCATGGGGACCCTTCCCTCAGGATCTCATTTAATCCTAATTACCTCCAAAGACCCCACCTTTTAATACCATCAAAAGTGGAGGCTGAAGGGTAAGAGTTTTAACATATGAATTTTAGGGAAACACAAACATTTAGTCCATAACAGATGTGGAACATTTAGTCAGATAAAGGAGGCAGGGGATAGGCATTTGGGTAGTATGTACAAAGGCCCCAACATGCATGTAATGTATATAGAGAAAAAAAGAAGTCCATTCTAATCAAAGAGTGGAGACCTCTACCTTTCTTTGCAGCAAATGAAAATTTTCTTAGACTCTACTTCGTAATGTCAATACTGACCGACCGTTTGTGAAAACCCTCTTTTACATTTTACTGAGTTCAATATTGTACCCCCAAATTCATGCCTACCTAGAACCTCAGAATGTGAGCTTACATGGAAATAAAGGCTTTGCAAATATAATTGACTAAGTAAAAATGAGATTATACTAAATTAGGGTGGGCACTAAATTCAATGACTGGTGTTCTTATACAAAAGTCATTTGAAGACACAAAGATAGAGAGCAGACACACAGAACACCGCGTGACATGGAGACAGGAAGTAGAGGGATGCATCTATAAGCCAAGGAATATCAAGGATTGTTGGCAACTACCGGAAGCTAGAAGAAAAGCATAGAACAGATTTTACCTCAAAGCCTTCAGGAGGAACCAACCTTGCCAACACCTTGCCTTCAGACTTCTAGTATTTAGAACTGTGACCAAATACCTTTCTGTTGTTTTAAGACACCTAGTTTGTAGCACTTTCTTATTGCAGCCCTGGGAAACAAATGCAGTATTCTTGGTGTGAGTTTAACTCCTCCAGGCAACAAGAAAAAGAAAACACAGGCTGGCTTCAGCGATGGAAATGAGTGCAGTGGGTTACAATTTACTCACATGATTACTTATTTGTCTTAAATAATGTGGCTGCTTAATTTTTATGAAGGGTCTACTCTTTCCACTAGCCCACACGTCTTGATGGAAAAACAATCCCCAAGAAGCCTTAAACTAGCCAACTTATGTATCATAGTCTTTTCTGGTTCAAATAAGCTCCTTTTTATTGGTTAGCCTTTTTAGGGCCTTGGGGTATCCTTCTCCCCCTGCTACTCTCCAGGATGGCTTCAGGGTAGATGGAGAACTCATTTGACTCTGTGATAGTAAGGGAAGTGGAAACTTTGTGTCCATACCGAGTCCACTGAATTCTCTTTGCTCAAGGAGGTAGCTTCATTTTGACCTGGACTTTGCCCTTCATCAAATGAGAGGAAGCAGGAACATAGCCTCAAGTGTGTGGAGCCACCTTCCTCCTCCTGTGTTCTTTTATTGCTCCCTGCCTTGCTGGATTTGATGCCATGGAGGACAAGGGCACACTTTAGAGATGAAGGAAACAGCCCACTAACCCAAATTTTCCAGGTACATTCACACCTTTCTGGATGCTCCTGTAGTTAGCTTCCCTCTTGAAGCTAAAGCCCCAAGCTAGGAAAAATCAGGATTCTGGTGTCTGTCACCATCGTTTTCCTCCTTCTCTCTCTCTGGACTCTGGTATGATTTAACTCTATATCTAATTCTCCTTTTTTTTTTTTTTCTGGGAAGATATTTATGCCCCCTTCCCTTGACAGAGTGGATACAAAATGAAACATCAATAAGAGAAGATCAGAAAAACGCTCTCTTCCCCCAAGGATGCACAGAAATATGGGAATACATTGGAGTAGTTTTAGCATCCTCTCAGCCATCCTAGGTCTCAGTCCTTGAGACTGAAGTATATTTCACCTAAAGGCAGCTCAGCATTAGTGGGGGCATGTCCAGAACTATGGTGCCCTATGTTGTATTATTGTTCATCTAGAGTTCATATTTTCCCAGAGAAATGGGACCTGTTTCCCTCCGTTAGATATGGAATACCTCTAGAGGGCAGGATGTCCCTAGAGCCACTTTAGACAGCTTTGCCTCCCTCCTGCCACCTTGTGTTTTTGCATCCTGCACCACACCCCAGTGCAGTCTTCCAGCTGGGTGGACTTCCTTACAGCTTACCCTACGGCACAACTGCAGCACCTTAAGTGGGAAAGAATGCATTTAGGTTGCTTTCCTCAGAGGTGGGGTTCCTAAGGCAATACTTGAAGGCTTCAGGACTCAATTTCTGCCTAATCCTTGCCTGGTCTCTGAGTCATCAGGACCTAGTACTTACCTTCATTGATGTAGTAAAGTGATGATGAACTCACTTCTGTCCTCCACATTCATAAATGCCTTAGGATGTGTGTGGCTCACTCTAGCCATTTGGAATGGAAACCCAGTCGACAGAGAGGATTGCTGTACTCTGAGGCTGCGTGGAGTAGTAGCCAAGAAAAGGAGATAAAAACTATCAGTGACATTTTTTTTTTCTCTTGGACTGTTAGCTTATGGAACTAACATTAAGATCCTCCTTAATTGTCCCTACTCATCTCTTAAGATTCAGCTTCACGTATTATTCTGAGGTTTTCTCTTGACAACTTCACAATCACATATAAATAAGTATTCTTCCTGTAGTTCTAAAGCATATTTGGACAGGGGGTACCTCTATTATAGTTCTTATATTATATCATAGTGACTTATTTTTAAAAATTTTTCCAGCTTTCTTGAAATATAATAGACAGTTAGTTGCTCATATTTACATCATACAGTTCAATGAGTTTTTCCCAATTATAGTTGGCATACAGTAATATATTAGTTTCAGTTGTATAGCATAGTGGTTAGAGATCAAGTGATCACCCTACATATTTATTGCAACATTGTTGACTATTTTCCTTATGCTACACTTCATATCTCCATGACTATTTTGTAATTATCCATTTATATTTCTTAATCCTTGCACCCCTTTTTACCATTCCCCTAACCCCTTCCCATTTAGTAGCCCTCAAAATATTCTCTGTATCTATGAGTTTGTTTCCACATTGCTTTTGTTTATTTTGTTCTTTAGATACTACATGTAAGTGAAATCATGTGGTATTTGTCCTTCTCTACCTGACTTACTTCATCCATTGAAATACCCTCAGAGTTCATCAAGGCAGTATCTTTCTCCATCTCCTTCCTTTTAGTCTCTGTGTGTCTTTTAATCTGAAGTGAGTCTCTCATAGGCAGCATGTGTATGGGTCTTGTTTTCTTATCTAAGCTTCCCTATCTTTTGGTTGGAGTGCTTAATTCTTTTCATTTGAGGTACTTGGTGATAAATATGTAGTTATTACCATTCTGTATTCATGATTTTGATACATTTTTTTTCACCCCTTAAAGAAGTCCTTCCAACATCTCCTGTAATACTGGCTTGTTGTTGATGAATTCCTTCATCTTATTTTTGTCTGGGAAGATCTTTATCTGTCCTTCAACTCTAAATGATAACTTTGCTGGATAAAGTATCCTTGGTTGTAGATCCTGGGTTTTCACTTGAATATTTTGTGCCAAACTCTTCTGTACTGCAAAGTTTCTTTTGAGAAACCAGCTGCCAGTCTTATGGGTGCTCCCTTGTAGGTAACTAACTGCTTTTCTCTTGCTGCTTTTAAGATTATCTCTTTGTATTTAAACTTTGGCATTTGGTGTTGGGCTTCTAGGATTCCTCTTTCTTGAGACTCTCTGAGCAGTCCCAAGGGAGCAGGAGCTGATGGCTTTGGTTTGCACAGAATGGGTAGGGCTTTGGGGGTAGGGGGAGCTGTTGTACTGCTGGGGCCTCCTGTTGGGCCCTCCCTTCAGTTCCTGCACTATGATATATGAAATGTATGTACAGACAGATGTTTATACAGCCAATAAAGATGGAGTTTTCGTATTTATCAGACAAAAAAAGGTTAGGGAAGTTTTCCATCAATATTTCTTCAAATAGCTTCTCCATTTCTTGTTTTCTCTCTCTTCCTTCAGGTACCCCTATTACACAGATGTTTTTATATTTAATTTTGTCCTAAAGGATCTTTAAATTATTATTATATTCTTGACTTCGTTTTTCTTGTTGTTCTGATTGAGTGTCCTTGGCTTCCCCATCT
Source organism: Rousettus aegyptiacus (assembly GCF_014176215.1). Taxonomy (NCBI): domain Eukaryota; kingdom Metazoa; phylum Chordata; class Mammalia; order Chiroptera; family Pteropodidae; genus Rousettus; species Rousettus aegyptiacus. Next base: position 121,523,478 of record NW_023416306.1, on the reverse strand, counting down.
ACTATATTGGTGGTTTTATCCTCTTTTTCATTCACTCTGTTGAGTCCCTCTAACATACTCTTCATCTCAAATAATGTGTTCTTCATTTCTGACTGGTTCCTTTTTATAATTTCCATTTCCATTTTTATGTTTTTTCTTATCTCTTTGTTAAAGTTCTCACTGAGTTCATCTATACTTTGCCTAAATTCACCGAGCATCTTTATGACCAGTGTTTCAAACTCTGCATCTGTTAGATTGCTCGACTCCATTATTCCTGGCTATCTGTTCTGTTCTCTCATATGGTTTCCACTTCTTTGTTTTCCCATTTTGGCTGCCTTTCCATGCCTGTTTCTATGTACCAAGCAAAGCTCCTAAGTCTCCTGGTCTTATTAGCATGACCTTGTGTAGTAGGTGTCCAGTGGCACAGTCTTGAAAGGGATTCAGCTGCAGGCCAAGTTTAGCCCCAGCCTGTGCCCACCCAGCGCAATCTGTTAAGATTCAACAAGCAATCCACGGATGCTGTGCTTATAGTTGCTTCAAGAAACCATGCCAGAAACTGAGGTCAGCTGCCACCAATGTGGGTCTTGGAGCTTGCTCAGCAAGTTGCACAGGACTTGCCAAAGACACAACTGGATGGGACTTGGGTAGGGCCGTGACTTGAGGGAGATGGGGTTTCAGGGAATCCTCTGGGTGGAGTGACCTCTGTTATCCAGTTTGATGATGTCTCAGCTGTAGTGGCACTGCATCCCTCTGCATACTGGGAGTGGGGAGGGCTCAACTGAGGGACAACGGATACCACCAGCACTTCTGCCCAGGAGAAAGCCTCACTTACAACCTTCACTCCAACAACTCAGCATCCCCCTGTAAGTCCCTAATGCCCCTGAGCAGCTGACCTTGTGCTGTGCTCAGAGTGAGTGAGTCCGTCACCACAAAAGTCTGGTCACAGACAGACTTTAAGAGGCATTTGCAGCTGCTGCAACCACTTAGGACCAAGTAGTCTCTTGTCCTTGCCCTTTCCTACCTCTTACTGTTGCAGGGTGATTTCTTATTTCTCTTCCTAGTTGTAAGGCTTCTTTTCATGTAGACTTTAGGTGACTCTGCTTACTGTTTGCTCCATGTTTCTGTCACAACTTTGCTGTGGTCACGAGATGGATGAACAAAGCCTCTGTCATCTACGCCACTGCCCAGTCTCCTGTATCACAGTGACTTCCTGAGAATTCATTTCCTTTCCCACTAGAAAGGTTCTTGCTAGGGTAGAGACTAGGTTTTTGTCTATGTTGAGATCCCCAATGTTTTGCAAAGGGGTTGGGACAGAGGTTGGGGCTTAGAAAATAGTGGTGAATATTTTGAAATGTCCAAGAGATAGTCCTGATTAGAAGCCTGAACTCCTTTGATCTTGGACCCTGCACTTTACAAATGACATGTGAGGGGTAGGGAGTTTTCACCTATTGACGTGCAGGGCAGGCTAAAAGGGTAAAGAGATGAAGGGAAAAGCTTCTTTAAAGCCACAAGGCCCTGGTCCTTTTTTCTTGCTAGGCTGATAGCCTACTAGGGAGAAAGTGGGGCTGGAGTGACTGTTAAAGGGTCCTGAGTGTCTTGAAGATTCTGAGATGACAAAAACAACTGGAGCCCTGAAACTGATCCAGATGGAGTCCCTCCCAGAGATGAACTCTTCTATTCTGGTAAATGCCACTTATTGTTGTAAGAACTTCTCATGATATCAATCTATAAAAAAATGGAGCCCCAAAATATCTCCTGGGCTCTTATGTGCAAAGAAGACACTGCTTTCCTAAAAGCGAGAGGTGCACCATTTTCGGTAGTGTTCCTCTCACTGGTGCCCACAGTCTATTTCAGGATCCAGTTTGGCCAGGGAGCATTGGAAATGAACTGTTAGAATGACTTTTACAACTAGGTATGCCAACTGTCTGGCTTGAGATTAGGCTCCCTGGTCCTCTAGTTCTGGAACACATGGTTCAGCATGTATTTAAAAGGGTAAGTTAAATGAAGATCACCTGGTTTGAGTGAATTGGTTTGGATAACAACAAACTTTTTAGGTCCCACTGTTCTGCTTCGTGTCTGAATCTCTGTGTTGAAAGGGATATTCAGGAGAGCAGAGTGCAAAATTGCTGGGAGGAGCTGGTTCCCAGAGGTTACTTTTAACACTTAGTAATTTGAGTGTCTTGCGCTCTCTCTCTCTTTTTTTTTTTTTTGAAAGCATATCAGTTTAGTTTTAATGTAGTGGTGGATTTATATTACTTTAGCTTACCTTTAATTCCTGAAATATTAATAGTACAGGAGGAAACTCCTCTACTCTTAAATCTGCATCTCTACCCAGGGTTTAACTTCTAAATAAATCTCTTCCTTGTTGCATTTTCTAATTTTCTTTTTATTCTTTTTGTGAATTGAATTGAGTAAAAACAGAAACTGAACTGTGAATCTTTTCGTCAAGATGGAAAGTTCCACATAGGAAATGGAACCACCAGCAGTGGGTTAATCGTTTATGTTGGCCAATGTAAGGAAACCTACCTTCTTACTCAAAAGGTTAACAGACCAACAGGAAGTAACAGGCGGGGAGATTAGGGGAGGAGGAGTTGAATTACCTTCTCTTGGTAAACTTCAGCCCAATACACCATGGAAAGTGCTAGATAGTAAATAAACTACAAGAGGTTAGAAAGCTCCATATTCTTTTTGGATATTAATGACCATATGATTTGAAAGTTTTGGCAAACCTGTTTCTGAATGGGAAGTGAGTAGGTTTTAACCACCGAAGGGGAGAGGAACATTTTTAGTGTACTTCTGTTACCTGCTGAACCTCATCTTGGGGCAGTGATTTTTAAACGATCTCCCCGGGGTACAGAAAGAAAACACTGAAACTTCTATTTATTCTTATTCATCTCATTAAAACTTGTCGATCACTTTAAAACTGTCTATTTCTTGTGCTGTTTTATGGTATATAGAAAGGATACTACTCTTGGAGAAGGCAGGCAGTTTTATCAGGATGGAAAGAACTGGAGATGTGGAGTAGCTCAGAACTCAGAGATCTTTCTTCTCTGCTAATAAAGGAAATATGGTAGTTATTAGGGAAGATTTTGGAGAAAGAGCAGGGAAAACATTTACCATTGATGGACAGCGTGACAGATGCTGGGTTATGTATTATTCTTTTTCTATCACTGCCACTGCATGTGCAATTTACTTACTCATGCATTTGTTCTTTTATTTATTACTCATACTGAATATCTCATTTGGTTTTCACAGACCACTAAAGAAGAGGTTTTACTTTTCCTAATTTTACAACCAGGATGCCAAAGTTTAAGGTAGTTAATCTGTATGATATGGAATCATATATACCCCAGCAATTCTCATGTTTTCGTGCATAGGTTTACAGTGTAGGCTCCAGGACTCCTCTCAAAGTGATGCTGCTTCAGTAGGTTCAAGCTAGCTTCTAGTCTGCTTACAGCAGGTGGATTGCTCAAGAATGTATTTATAGAATTGGGAAATACTTCGTTCCAGTTTTCTTTTCATTTGTATTGTATATGTCAAAACTATAATTTTATGGCCAGAGATAATTCTTTCTCACTCAGGCTGACACCAAGGCTTTGGTTTGCCATTTCAGTTGCTCAGTCTTCCTTTCCTGGCATCGCAAACAAGCAAGCAAGCAAACAAAAAACTCTTGAACTATCTAAATTCCAGGGAAAAGATTAAATCTTCATTAATTTATTGCATTGCGATTAAGTTGAATTGACACAAAGTGACTGAATCTACTGTTTGGCAATTCCATTCTCAATAGCAGAGCCTGTTTTTCCCTTTTATTGTAGAATGTCTTACTCCTCCCTCATGTGAAAAGCATCTCATGAGCAGGAATCACATTTCATTCATTTTCCTATGTCTCACACAATGCCTAGCAGAGTATCTGTATTTTTTGAATAAAGATATGTTTGTTAAATCCATTTCTTCCAACTGTAGTTTTCAAACTATGAATCAGGGCATTCCACTTGCTGTTAGATATGGGGTACCTATGGTTAATCTGCTTACTTAACATGGTAATTCTCTGGCTTTCTTAGCTGTCTTGACAGTAGAGCTAGATATATTTTCAGGTTCTAAGGAGTACCTAATGATATTTATTCTATTTAAATAAAAAGTTTCATGGTTTCAGATCCTTAAGCATAAAAATTTTCACAATTTCCTTTTATTCGTACGTGCAAAGTTGGAGAACAGGGTAAGAGGATGAGTAAATTAGAAAAAACTTTTCTCTCAAATGCTCAGATATTTAATTAAAATTCCTGCAACATAATTCACTGAATTGTTGTGAGGATAAATCGAGGTGATCATTGGGAAAGCTCTTTGGAAACTAGATTACAAACGTAGAAGGGACATTTGTAAAAGTAAGATTTTAAAGCAAAAGAAGGCCTCTTAAAAACACAGAACTTCTGGTGTTCTGACAATGTATATGCCATTTAATGAAGATTAAAGATTGAGGCCTCATTCAGGTAATATTATCTAGTGGAGCACATGCTTCTCTTCTGTTCATGCCTTAAAAAGTGAGCAGTTGCTTTCCTCAGTTTCAGTGTACTGTAAGCCTCTATCTTTTCCCCTAGGCTCCTACTCCTCTGAATTTGATAGTTCAAGATGCAGCTACAAAGGAATCTGAAACCTGACTCTAACCACTAGATAGATGCCTGTAAGGAGGTCTATTTCAATTAGACCTGCCAATTGGCATTACTTTGGGGACTGACTAGTTAAAGTGAGCTAAGAGAAATTTAGTTGATGGTACATTTAAATGGAAGTTTAATAAAAAAGGAAAGTGTCATAGAGAACTATATTTTAGAGTTCGGCTTCGATTCAATTATTAATAAATTACTATCTGCTGGGCACTTTTAAAATGCAGTAATGAGTGAGACAAGCACTATTTTCAAGCAGCTCACATTCTAGAAGAAACTGCATACATATTTAGTAAGCAACAAACAGCTATATAACAATTCTATTACTATTCATTTTGTTTATTCAACATTCATCAAGCACCTTCTAAGGACTGTTCTAGGCCTGGGGTATATATTAGTAAACAAGGTAAAGTTCCTGCTCTCCTGCAGAACTTCTAGTGGGGTGAACTGAACCTTAGACAAGAACTATACAGTGCAATGGCTGTGTAGTTTTCTCATAGAGAAAACTAAAACAAAATAAAGGATAGAAAGTGATATGGTGTATGTATTGTTTTAGGTAGGCTGACTAGGACAGGCTTTGCTGAGTCAGTGACTTCGAGCAGAGATCTGAATGAAGTGAAGGCAAGAATCAAGGGGATACATCACAAGAGAGCTTGATAGAGAAATAGTGGCAATTGCTGTAATATTATACCCCAGAGATGGATAAAGAGCTGATGGGACAAATGAATCCGAGGCTCTGTGATTTTAAGCACATAATTCTATGACACTGTAAAATTATTTTTTATTTAAAATGCTGAAAGATCTATCTGCAAGAGACGCTTGAGTTTTCAGATGAGTGAATATTTCAAAATAATAAGGAATCAATGCTAGGAATCTGTCTCTGTCACACACACACACACACACACACACACACGCGAGTGCTTTATGAAAGCTTCTGTGCATGGGATAAACATGAAGCATGTGCTGTGTGATAAATCCTTCTTCTATCCTATACGCTTGTTTCTCCCATTAGGATTCCTCATTCTCTCTGTTGGTAGCTACTAAAAATAGTTTGATTAAATCAGTTTACTAATTAGTACATGAAAAACTAGAGCATTTTAAACCAATTTAGAGCTTTTTAAGAAGCATTTAAAAAGAATATTTTTAGTAAGTTAAAGTCATCTTGTCTTGAAATTTCACGGAAAATGACAAGGCACACAAACTTCTTTTGGTATCAGAAACTTTTGGGCAAATAGAACAAAATCACAACACAGAGCTCCTTAATGTGCACTCATCTTTATAGTGCAGGACTGTGTGTGTGTGTGTGTGTGTGTGTGTGTGTGTGTGTGTGTGGCATTGCAAAACTGAAGACACAGTCCTTACACTCCTCACTTTGAGCAAAGCAATCTATAAACTGGGAGGAGAGATGGTAGACATTGTAGGACAAGTGCTGGTGTATGGTACCAAACCTAGTCTCCAGCAATGCCCATGAGGAAGGGCCCGGGGTTGCTGGGATGATCAGAACAGGCTCTGGGGAGAGTGCATGTGATCTGGTTCTTTAAGGACAAGTTGAGAAGAGAGGGAATGAAGGGAAAGGTGTCTTAGAAAGAGAGAAGGCCTGAACAAAGATACCATATGGGGATGTGCAATTGATGTTTAGGTAATGGGAAGGGGTCCTGATGGATTAGGGCAGAGGATCCAGCTTGTAGATTATAGGAATAACTTTGGAAAGATGGATGAAAGCCAAGAAGAAAAAGAGAGCTCTGCGCTTTCCTTATTTTGTAAATTGCTTTCTGATTCAATTTATCAGATTATAGGGAGAATCATCCCCATGTGTCTGCTATTAGTAGGACGATCATAGATCTCAAGATGCTCTCTGCAAATAAAAACGTTGTCTTCTAATCACTGCATTTTTATTGTTGGTAGGCAAGCTCATTGTGAAAAATTTAAGTATACAGAAGGGTAAGAAACAATGAAACATTTCCCCTCAAGGGCCCACCAGCCCCTCTACCCACATACCATACCTCGGGGTAACTGTTGTTAATTATTTCTTTCTGCTTAGCCTTCCTGTTATCATTCATTCAGTTGATGAATATTTACTGAGTGCCTATTATAGACACTGGGGACACAACAGTGAACGAAAGTCTCTCTCAAGGAGCTTATAGTTTAGAGAGAGGAAATAGTAAACAGCAAGCACTTTTAAAACATTTTTACCAATGGGATTATCCTATACATACATATTCATCTGCAATTTCTTTTTTCAGTTGACAATACATCTTGAACATCTTTGCAAGTCAGTCTGAGGAATCCTACTTCTTTCGTTGGTAACAGCTAATATTTATTGAACATCTACTATGGTCCAGGCACCGTCTTAGTCACAACTGTCCTCTATGGTAAGTCCTATAATGATCACCTTTTTACAGATGAGGAACTGAGGCCCAGAGAGGCTTGAGAACTTGCTCAGAGTTACCTGGCCAGTCACTGGTGAAGCCAGATCTGAACTTAGACAATCTGATTCTTTACTCTAGTTTTACTCCCTCTTGACATCTGCATAGTACTTCTTTGTACAGATGGACCTTAACTTATTTAGCCAGTCAATTCCCATATTTAAGCCATTTTTAGTTGTTTCCTATCACAGACATTGCCATAATGAACATTTTTACAGATATGTTTGCATATTTGTGATCATCTGTAAGGTGAATTCCTAAGAGCTGGAAACATACACATTTCTATATTGATAGGCACTATTTAGTTTTCCTTTAAACGTAATTTACCGATGGCCACGCCACCCTGAACATGCCCGATCTCCTCCAATCTTGGAAGCTAAACAGGGTGGAGCCTGGTTAGTTCTTGGATGGGATTCCACCTAGGAATACTGGGTGCTGTAGGCTTTAAACAAACAAACAAACAAACAAACAAAACCCATATTTTACCAATTTCTACTCCCACTAAAGTATAGGAGAATAGAAGAAGATACTGATTTCCTTATGTCTTTCCTTATATTTTCTTCAACAAAGGGAAATATCAAACTTAGAATAGTTGCCAATGTGATAAATTAAAAAGTGGTATAGAGGCTGTATTTATTTTTTTTAATTAAATTTTTTTTTTAATTTTAAATATTTTAAAGAAATGATTGCTTCATTGTGTAGGCTGTTCTTGGTTCTTTTTATCATGCAATGAAGAAAGCAATCATTCTTGTTTCGAGAACCTGCAGTTTCTTGTGACGGTGGAGCTTGGCAGGGAATGGCTTCCTTTTCCTCCGAACTAGTTCTTTGTGGAAATCTGAGGGATCAGTAAAGGGCCGTACTAGAAGAGTGAAGTCAATGATGCACAGGGGATCAACTTGCTCTGGTTATAGAGACGTGATTAAAACATATTTGGTTTCTGTACTTAACTACAAATCTGAGGCAACTTCTAAAAAATCCATAAATGGCTTTAGACATATTTAAAAGGAGCCATTATCTTTTCATTTAAACACAGTCACAAACCAAAATATTTCGTTTTAATCTAATCCCATCGTAAAAACCAGGATCCCCTCAAAGCGATTCTGAACTAAAAAGTGAATTTCATATCCTATATGCATTTGTCCTTTGGCATCCTCAGGGTTAATGGTTTGCTTGCTCTGAGCTGAAATTAAGAATGTTGGGAAAGAAGTGTCATTACTCTATTAAATGTTGCTTGAGTGTCCTTAGCTTTTATGACAAGAGAGTTGAAGTCCCATAATAATGATTAAAAAACACACACAGATAAGCTACTGTTAATTCCTTCTTTTCTGGGGAAAAAAACAAGTGAGGAGTCCAAAGATGTTTGCTTATCTCCCTCAGCCAAAGGCTGATAAAAGATTGGAAAGCTGAAGTAGTAGCTAGTGAACCCTTCCGTTGTCTCTTCCAACCTTCTGAACTCTTGGTTCCCACAGAGGAAGCCATCCTCCCAAAGCCAGCCTCGAGGGAGCTTCCTTTTGTTTCTCCAAGATTAACCAGTTCTGCCCTGGCAGCAGCAACAGGCAACTACTATAGAAGGAGAGACTCTTCTGGGATTTGGGTATTTTTTCCAGAGTCCCCCCACCCACTGCCACCCCTCCTCCCCGCCGCCAGTTCCTTACTGGTAGTAAAATTGCTTTCCTACAACGTCTTCCTCTTTTTCTAGTGAGGTGCTGATTCGGATCTGCCATTTAGCAGCTTCCGGTAGTGGTAAGTGGTCAAGGGTGTTTTTCCGGGAGTTGATCTCAGGTTTTCAAGAATGTGCCCTAGAGACCCAGCTTGTTTTCTGTGTAATTACTAGAGCTCTCAGAATAGCCTTGGTTTTCTCACTGCCATGGGCACGGAATGGGCACCTGTTTGATTTTCCTGCACTGCTGGGAAATCTCCCTTTTTGGGGAGAGGGTTAGGTCCAGGCTGAGGTGAGTTGGTGGGAGCTTTCGAGGGTTGGTGAGACTAAGGAGAGTTAGCTCTGGGCCGTTTGGGGCTTTCTGTTTCTTTTTTTCCAGCTTGCTGTTTCTTATATCCTGTGTGGTTGAGGTTTAGCAAATAGGCTTTATTATCCTCTTATTATTAAAAAATGATTTCGGTGAAAGTTAGTTGGGTTTAAAAAACAGAACTTTGCCTTTTTTTCTTTTGGAGTCTGAATTTTTATTCTGTTATCATCACCTATATAATGGCCAAAGGGACTAACATCAATGTCTATTTTTTTCTTGGTTTATGGGTGTCGTTTTCTTTGATAAGAGTTGGTTTTAGTTTTTTTCAGGGGATTTGTATATAGTTCACCTATTCAAGATATTGTTTATTCTGTGAACAAGTCATGCTTTGGACATAAACAGTTTGTCACTAAGCTCTCTGATGCTTGAGGGGTATGTTTTCAGTGCTGAGATTTGTCTGAACAGAATTGATTCCTCTAACTGTTTTGTGAATAGACATGATAGAGTCTCAGGTCCCTGGTTAACAATGAGCTGTTTTGAAGGGGGAAAAAAAACTGGCAAGAAACATTAATTGGAGGTTGAAGGGTTATTAATAAGATGAGGAAATCCCACGCATGGGATTACCAGCACCTCTGTCCATCAGCTGTCACCTTTGCTCAGGTGTTGCTCCATGCTGGCCTTTGCTGCAAAATGTAAATTTAGAATAATTTTTTTAAAGTACGTTTAGCTATCTTGTGCTTTTACGTTTTTGCCATGCAAGCATCATTAAAACTGTGGAGCCAAGATTTTTTGTTTTTGTTGCCCCTGGAAGATTTTCTTGTGCATAAGATTTAATTTGTTCTTACATGGTAAATTAGAAATTTTCATATAGTAGGAAAAGACTTAACCTATCATTTCAAAGTAAATTGGAATTTGTAGCTCTCTTTGACATAAAATTTCTTAATGTATATATTCTAGATGCTTGCATGGCATATACAAAATTTAGATGCTAGTATTTGTTTTCAGGATTTCTCATGAAAAGTCATAGAAAATAGTAACCTTCAAATGTTCCACATTTATAGAGCATGCCTAGCCTTACTTAACTTCTTAGCAATATTCCATATTTTTAAAATGTTAACCAATAAATTTCTGAATGTAAATGTTAAATACTATTTATCGTTGTATTTTCGAAAACATGTTCCTTCCTGAAATTGAGGTTATTTCTTCCTCTCTCTCCTTTTCTTTATTCAACTCCAGTTTGTTGAGCACCTGGCAGGTGCCCAGAGGAAGAGGGCACAGTAGGAAAACCACAGCTTTTCATTTCAGTATATCTTTTTCTGATCCTTCTTCTGAGGCCCCTTAAGGACTTTATCCTTGTCCTTTTATTGACTCATCCTTACTCTCTGTCTTCTCCTGACTTCTCTCTATTCTTGTTCTTCCTGAGAGAGATCATTCATTCCCCGTGACTTTGACATTGCCTCATAAGTTGACGTCAAGTTTACAAATTTGTCATTTCTTTTTAGTGCCAAGGATATTTTCAATGATCAAATGGCATTTAAAGCCGAATGTATTCAAACTGAACCCTTTATTCTCCCACCCTAGTCCTGCTTCTGCTCCTACACCTTTATTTCCTTCTCCCTTCACTGATGTATTTGTTATTTTAGTTAATGAAACCTCTATTCCCTCATTGTCCCAAGCCAAAAACGTTGTCCTCCTTGTCCTGCACCTTAACCTATGGGCCACTTATAAACTGTCAATTTAACTGCAGAAACATTTCTAGAATCCAGCTTTGCTTGCCTGTTGTCATTGCTTTTTCATCTCTTTCCATGCCAGCCCATGCTGTGGGGGCAACCTTCCTAAAAACTCTGATAGCCTGCACTTGCATAGAGAGACACAAGGGAGCAATGACAAAGAATCCCTGCCCATCGGGTTTTGAAGAGGATTAAATGAGATGAAAAATGTCAAGTGCTTAGCGTGAAGTCACCTACCTAGTGAATGACAGTGATGAAGATGATGAACTCTTACAGAATCCATTTATTATTTATTTTGCCAGCCCCATATCACACAACACCTATAATCTTGTTGCCATGACTGCGCTCCCCAAAACTTCTCTTCCCTTTCACAACACTTGGTCTTTCCACATGTTGCTCCTTTTGCCTGTTTTTATTGAGCAAACTCTTCTTTTTCGTTTTCTTAGAATCACCATCTCTGAAATATTAGCTGACTCTGCAAAGCAGGCTTGCTGAATCTCTTCCTTCTGCTTCCATAGTTCTTGGTCCTCTTCCATCATAGCCCCACAGTTGCCATTCTAATGATCTTTCCGTGTATCTGGCTGTCGCATCTTCTTCAGACTGTGGGGTTTTGAAATACAGAGATGGGCCTAATGATCCTTGCTTCCCTCTAGCCAGCCTAAATTTGATATATAAGTGTTTGATGATTGAACATCAGTAGGGATGGCCCCCAAATTTGATAGGATGTTTTCTATTCTCAGAGTTAAAAATGAATTAAAAAATAAGATTACTAGCTTTCCTTTTTTGAGTATTAACTTTGTAGTAGGGGGCGCTGTGTTAATTTCTAGGCATGACTTGATTTAGTTTACTTAATGATCCCATGAGTTACCCTGATTGTCCCTGTGTACAGATGAGGAAACCAGGGCTTAGAAAGGAGGGAGACTTATTGGAGTGTACAGGGCTAGTAGGACTAAACCCAGCCCTTTGACTCCAGCACTGGTGGGAAATAATAGGGAAGTAAGAAGAGGAAGAAAGATGACCAAGCTGTGAGAGACATGTTTGGGAGAGAAAGACAGGAAGAGGAGAAGAAAGGAGAAAATGGATAAGGGTGGCAATGAGAACAGGCTAGGAAAAGCAAGGAAACGAAAAAGAAAGAGAAACTAGTAGACTAAGTTGAGAAATGAGCAGGGAATAAACAAGAGGAGAAGGGAAGCAGGGTTCCCACTGCTTTAGAGTTTTTGTGGTTGGGTAACAGCTGCATGCCTAACAAAACATAAACACACTTCAGTGTTAACATGACAATTGACAACAAAATCAGTCTGATATATATTATACAGAAAATAGAATAATTTATTGTTGAGGCATGGTAGATATAATTGCTAAGCAATTTATAAATTTGGCTGTACTCACCATCACTTTTACAAATACACATATACACACACAGACTGGCTTGAAATTTTTTTTACTTCCACTTTTGCTCAATATCTACAGTCTGCAAGCATTGTGCCTCTTGGCAGCTGTTGCTGACACTAAATATAATCATAACATTATCTATACTTCCCACCCTCACATCACACTCAAAGCTGCACACACACAGGACAGAGGCCCGGACTGATTCCTTATCTCTCACTGGTCTCACATTCTAAGGCTGAGATTTCTCTTCCCTGAGGTCTTGGAGCTGTGCTTCAGCATCCCCATTCTTCAGGGTCCTAGCCCGGGGGAATATTCTTAGCCTGGTTGCTAACAGATATGACTACAAGGCCACCATGTCTGTGGATGGGAGAACTTGCTGAGGCTTTGGTTTTCAGACTCTGGGAACTTAGGGCCATGGAAGGAAAGGTCATGGGTAGGGCCGGGGAATATGGAGGGCATCAGGAGGAGAGAAGCGACTGGTTCCTTAATCCTGCCATCACAGTTTCCCATCCTCAAACTCCACTGTTGTTCAAACAAGTGGACTTTTCAATGTTCATCTAAGTTCATTCTGGTGCTGGCCTCCCGGGAAGCCCCCTCCTTTCCACTCTTGGTGGATCAATTCTCAGAGAGAAGGTGGATTGGGCTGGGAGGCAAGTACTGTAGTGAATAATACGAAGGAAAATTAGGGAAACAGGGAATGGAAACTGGGAGACTGAAAGAGGAGAAAAAGCAGGGAGTAGGAAAGACAGGAAGGAGGAAAAGAGGTGAGGGAACACTTTAATGGAGTGAACTATATGTACATGGGTAAATAACCTCACAACACCTCTTGGAGGAAGGCATTATTATCTATATTTTACAGATTCAGGGATTGACTCTTAGAAATGGTAAGTGACTTGGTCAAAGTAACACTAGACAGAAAGTAGTTGAGCTGGTATTGGGATGCTGTTATTTTAAAACTCTCTCTATGCAGTACAGTGTCCCCAAAGGGGACGAGAAAGCAGAGTTGGGGAAAGAGGAAGGCAAGAAGAACAGAACAGAGACTGGAACATAGAAGGAGAGGACAGGAGTGCCTCACAAGAGGTGAAGTCTGGGATTAGGCTTGTTGAAGCTGGATGGGTCCTTTTCCCCTTGATCCATTTTGTTCCTGAGTCCTGAGAACTGGAGAGGATGCACTACTCAAAGGAAGTAGAAGGTTCCTTCCAGTGGGGGACATTCCAGTTCTTCCCTAGACCCTGAAATGGAGCCAAGCAGGGAGGGCTCACCTGGGCTTACTTGCCCAGAGAGAACTGCCAAGAATCTGCCCCATGCTACTCTCCTGTCCTGGCTCTGATTGCTTCTGTTTTTTTTCCCCAGCTGCCCTGGCCTCTTTTCCCTTTCTTTGCCAATCTCCTCCAATCCCTTTGCCTTTCTGTCACTCTACCTCATAGTTTCAACCTTTATTTTTCCACTGGTTCTATTCCCTCAGTGTATCCCCCTGCCTTGCCTTTCCACTTTAAACACATCTTCTCTTTAAAGTCTCTTTACACATTCACACTTATCTCCTTTATTTTACTGAAGAATGTCTTGAAGGAGTTACATTTTCTGTCCTCATTTCACCCTAATCTCTATGACTTTGACAAAGAAAGTTTAGAGGACTGCCTTCAAGATAACTAACACAACACACTTTCATTGTGAGCTCCATCCCTAGTAGCCCCTCCAGCTAGGTTCTGAGGCTTACAGTGCTTATTTGTTCCACAGTCTGTGATGAGTTAGTGGAAAAAGCAGAAATCCAAGATCAGGCTGTTTGACTCCAAGGACAAGCTTCCAGACACCACATCCAGCAGGCTGTTCCCTTGGGAGCCTCTTGGTGAGTTTACTATGGGCAGAGTGGGATGTTTGTCCTGTTTAGACTTTGGTCCATAATTCAACAGCATACCAAAACCAGATCTATCTTTCTGGGACAGACTAATATTAGCTCAGGAGACTGATGGTATAAAATAAAAGTGACAACGTATTATTTTAAAATGTGTAATATAATTTTCAGGAGCACCAGCTTGTTCACATCAGCATGTGCGACTCCTGCTTTCTTTCCCTGTAGGCAGGCTTCTGTGGGAAAGCGAGTTATTATCAGCAAGTTGCTTAGTAATCATGGAATTGGAGTAGGGGGAATTAACTGTAATAACCTGATTGCGGAATGGCCTCAGGTCATTAAAGGGAATCTTTAATCTTTTAATCTTTGCTTAAAGCATTGAGTTACCTGGGCATACCCATTTTCACTCTAAGTAGAGACTTCCTTGCGGAATCATAATATGGACAGGATGCCTTCTTCCGCTGCTTCCAGCTTAGATGTCTTGTTATCACCCTCAATCTCAAAGTGTCTGAAACCAATTCCATATTTTTTTCTGAACAAACTGGAGCCATTTTTTCCCTTAGAGAATTATTTTCTGTGACCAAGAGTCAAAACCTGAACTTGAAATGTAAAAAAAAAGTAATAAATTTTTCATGCAAGCATAACTTTAAATCTTTTCCATCAAAGTACTCATTGCATTTTAAAATTAATTAATTAATATACATAAAGCCCTTAGCTATCATTTCTTAGCTACTCTCTACTCTTTCTTCCTACTTCCTATACCTCTTTTTCTTATGAAATACCTCTAGGACTTTCACACTAGGAAACAGACATTTTAATCTCTTACATAAGGCGAAGCCAAGGGTAAGATAAGATCTGGCCAGTAGCTTTCCTTTTTCCATTTTCTCTACTGTGGGATGATTTAAAAAAAAAAGGATGGGGGGGAATGTGTTCATGTAAATGTTGTTAGATTTGGCACTTGTTGGATTTCAAAATTCTAAATTACTATTTCTAGAGCTAGATTTCACTTAACAAACCAATTTTCTCACCTGATTTTGTTCACTCTATTTCCTTAGACCTCCACTAATCTAAAAGTTCAACAAAAGATGACTTTTCCTTACTCCATCATCCTTTAGAGGTGGACCTAGTGCCACCTGGGGTAGTTTGGTGAGTTGATAAATGTGCAAGAATGAAAGGACTAAATTTTACTTCCTCAAAGTGAAACTAGAATCTGTTACATTAGTATGAATTGCCACTTTTGCAAGGAAAAGATTGGATTGGAGGAAACATGAACCTGAAAGCCAATTCTTAATTTTTGCTTTAACTTTATGTCTTAGAGAGCAAAAACAATTGAATAAAATTATTAATAAGAGATAATTTTCACAAATCTTATAGAGATATTGATTAACTCATACAACAGTGATTATAATATCACTGGATTAATTGTGAAGTGGAAAATATTTTCTTCAAAAGCAAGAATGATTAGAATTTAAAAATGGATTTTTTCAATATCTTTAAAAGGTTTCAAAGATACTTTGGGAATGGTATTAGAGAAATTAAAAGCAATGAAATAGCTTATGGCTTAAAGGTAATTTTAGGAAGAATATGGTATTGCTTTATGTTTGATTATCTAGGGGTTTTTAAAATGAGAACTTCTTACAGGAAGATCTAAAATAAGAGAGGGAAGGGGATACATGGATATTTTTACTTAAGTTACCTTTGTGTTACACAAATATATTTAGATTCATCTTTTGTACTGGTTATCTTTTAGTACTAATCTCTCAAAGTAATCTGGCAAAACCAATAAGGAGAAAAAAAGTTGGCCAGTGGCTAATACTCTTATTAACTTCCTGAGAGACTGAATTTCTCTCTTCTGCTTGCATTTTCATTGCCATCTGTTAGGTGTAGAGTCCCTTTTGTCATCTTGCTTAAAGAATTGGTCTACCTTTCACCTGCTTCAGGGACTCTGAGCCCATGAAAACAGAACATTTTCACTTAGTCTCCAGAGAGAGTTTTCAAGCCCTAACAACTTGGCTTAGAACTCTCTGGTGAGTCCTAACCTTCTGGCCAGATGGGGCCACCAGATACAGATGTCATTGTCACAGAATCCATTCATTGGTCCCCCTTCTGCATTTTGTATATGTTATTGTGACTAGTTTTTTGGAACAAAGATGATCTGTCTTCATGGATGAAAACCCATTTTTGTCCATGTTATTTCTCACAGGAAGGCTTTTCCCTCAAAAAATCCTTTACGTGAATCTTTTTTTACATCCTCTTCATGTCTTCTTCTCCCAAGATTTGCTTATTTCCCCCTTCTTTCTTGTGCTCTTCAATTTGATTGCTACATTCTTTCTAGTGTTAACCCAATATTGCTCATCCTTTAAGATTCTTGCTAGGCTGGAAAAGGGGGTGCACAGTAAGATGGGGAGCAGCCAGAGGGAGGAAGCAGCCAAGAAAGCCATGATGACCCCTAGCTTGCGAAGATCTAAGACATTCTGGCACTTGGGGCTGGGATCTGGGAAGAGATAGTTGCTAAAAGGGAAGTGCCTTTTAGTGTCTGGAAGTCCTCATTCCATTCCTCTTAGAAGCTGAGGACATCGCTCATTCTTCTATTTAACAAATGTTTACTGAGCATTGCTATATGCCAGGTATGTATGAGATATTGGAGATACAATTATGGACCAGACCGATGAGGTCTCTGTCTTACTATCTTAATGGGGGAACAGCCAATATAATAAGAAAATATGTTCTAGAGTGATAGCGGCTCTGAAATGGAAAGTTCTGGATTTTATAGGAGCACACAGGAGGTGCTCCTATCTCTGATTTGGAAGATTTGGGGAGGTCTCCTAGAGGAAGTGGTGGATGAGTTGATATTGGAAAGATGAATAGAATTTAGTCAAGTGAAAGATTTGGCAATGGGGGTAGATGGTAATGGGCAGAGGGGGGAGCATATGTGAAGAGCCTCAAACAAAAAGAAGTATAAACGTGAGGGAGTGCGAGGAGAAATAGGGGCAGTAAGGAGAGTGGTGTGAAATCAGGCTGGAAAAATGGGAAGAGACCAAGTTGCAGAGGGTCAAAGAAGTCATGTTAGAATTTGATTTTTTTCTATTCCTTCTTCTTCTTTCTTTCTTTTCTTTCTTTCTTTTCTTTCTTTCTTCTTCTTTTCTTTCTTTCTTTCTTTCTTTCTTTCTTTCTTTCTTTCTTCTTCCTTCCTTCCTTCCTTCCTTCCTTCCTTCCTTCCTTCCTTCCTTCCTTCCTTCCTCTCTCTTTCTCTCTCTCTCTCTCTCTCTCTCTCTCTCTCTCTCTCTCTCTCCTTATTGTTTAATCAAGTTTATTGAGGTAACATTAGTTAATACAATTATATAATTTTCAGGTGCACATTATAATTTGACATCTGTATATGCTATTGTGTGTTTACCACCCAAAGATCAGTTTCCTTTAACTACCATATATTTGTTGCTCATTTTTCTAAGGCTAATAGGAGATAACTGGAGGGTTTTAAGCTTAGTCATGATATGATGCCATTTACCTTTTATAAGAATGACTCTGGCTTCAATGTTGACCTTAGTCTATAGGTGGCCAAGACTGGAGCAGGGAAACCTGTTAGGAGGAATGCAGGGGAAAAACAATCGCTGGCCAGTAGGCAAGTCCTAAAGGCAATTGTTGCCTGGGGCTTGGGGGTAGAGAGCAGTGAGGAGGGGGAAGAGAAATTGTCTTGGATAAGCTTTGGTGGCAGTTGGTAGAAGGTGTGGTAGGAGAAAGAGAAGAGTTATTGATGCCTTATTTTTGAAGACCTGTCCCTGCTTCTAGTTAGCACCTGGCAGCAGTATCCCCATCTTTTTGCTTAGATTCATCAGTTTTAGTATCTGGTCCCTAGAAAAGTGGTGGGTCCCACAAAATGTCAATGGCTCTATTTGTCAGGCTGTGCCCTCCAGGCTTTTCCTGGAGGTGGTGGGTAGGAACCCATGGATCTGGGGACATGACAGGGAGAAATATTAGTGTCAGGCTTTTTAGACTCAGTGGTTTGCAGTGGAGCAGTGAGCACTGATGAACTTCCTCTGCATCCTCTTTTTCTGCAACTACTAAGCCATAGGCATTGCTCTTCCTCTTTTTTGGTCTCCATATGACTGACCAACTTCTTTAAGTACGTTTACTGCATCCTACCACACCACTTCTTTGAACAGGAAGCAAACAGTCATTTCTCTTTCTAACTGGAAGAGCATGCATTCACATTCTACTGGGTTCTAAATGCTGGAAGTCTTTTGTCTGCCCCTTTATGCTAAATCTTTAATAGAGTTTACCATATGAAGGAAATTAGACCACACGTAGGGAAAATAAAGAAAGATAATAATGACATTCTTGCTTTTTTGGTAATTACTTCGAGAAGACTATATACATGAGAATAAATTGAGGAAAATTTTTGAATTGCATTTTGTTTCTCTAAAGCCTGGCCAGTAATTTCCTCTCACATGTAACTCCTGCAATTCAGCAGTGGTTCCCAGTTCTGGCTGTGGGAAGGCACTTAAATAAAAGGCAGATGCTTATATAAATGTCTAATCACTGTGTTGTACACTTGAAACTAATATAATATTGTATGTCAACTATATGTATGTTTTTAAAAAGGCAGATGTTGGAGCTTTACACCTGAGATATTCTGATTCATTAGGATTATGGATATATTAGAAAATTTGGCTCAATTTTAATGCCAAATTGAATAGCACACTTGTCGTTCCATATAACCTCTATAATAAACAAATTATTTTTGTTCAGAATTATTCTTATCTTATTAGATTTAAGCCTGTTAAGTGAAATCTGTTATTCTTTATTGTGCCAATGACTTCTTAGTCATCTAGATTTGACTAGGTAAAAAGTTAAAGGATGAAAATTTATGGTTAATGAGCATTTTTCAAATACTAATGTTGTGTACTTTTCTTGTTTTCTTATGTAGGGCAACTGTTGAGGCCTGCTGACAAACAATAAGATGCAATAATGTTCTGCAGTAAAAAGAAGTCACTTGGTAAGTATTAAGTTCTTCAGATGATACAAAGAGAATATGATTTTTAAATTAGATTAAATTTTATTTTGTGGAGGTGTATTTTATATACAAAAAACACACAAATCTGAAGTGTTTGGTTTGCTGAGCTTTGACAATTGTATGCACCTAAAAACTGCTATCTTAAGAACAAGATCTAGAACATTGCTAGAAAACATATATATATATATATATATATTTTTTTTTTTTTTTTAGGTGAGCAATCCTTGGTTGACTTCACAGATTGCAAGGACCTTGTCAGCTTACAATTCTTTTATTTTTTTATTTGTTATGCCTATAGCACCTGGTCTTCCTAGGTGGTCTCCCATCCAAGTACTAACCAGGCCTGACCTTGCTTAGCTTCCTAAGATCAGACAGGATCGGGCTTGTTCAGGGTAGCACTGCTGTAGATGTTATAGAACATTTTTATGACCCTGGAAAGTCCCCTTGTGCCTGCCATTTTTCATTCATTCTCCCTGCACTCCACACAACCATTTTCTGATTTCTATCAGATTAGTTTTGCTTGTTTTTCGAAACTAACACTAATTGAATAATACAGAAGGTATTGATATTCTCTTTTGTCTCTAGTTAGTGACAGACTATTATTTATTTTTTCTTTCAATGCGCATGTATTCAATTTATCACTGCTATTTTAAAAAATATTTGGCCATAGACTTTTTAGAGACTAATGGCTAGATTAGAGTTTATCTAATGCCTTGTTCCTCCATTTAATAACATTTCTGACAGGTGATTTACTTACTTAGACAGTTGTTTCATGGTGTAGTCCATTCACTTGTTGGACACTTATTTATTGCCACATTCAGCCTCATAATGAGCTGAAATCTGTCTCAGTGTAGTTCCCACCCAGAGGTCATTAGTTGTACCCTTTGGGGCAATACTTTCATATTCCCAATGCCAATCTAAGAGTTTAGAATTCTTGTCATCAATTTTTCTTTTTCAAATGAAATTATTTACTTACATCAAATCACTAATATAATCTTAATAGTGTAAACATAAGATTAACCAGCTTCAACAGGGATGAGTTTCCAATAGGATTTATTATTGTAGGTTTTGATATGTTTTGGTGACATAGCTGGGCCAGAATCTGCTCTGGCATTGATTTGCAGAGAAAGATGAAGCCAGTCCCTTCCTCCTGGATTTGTTACAACAGCCACATGACTTGAGGAATTGACATTTGTTGTCACCATCATTTACATGATCATGATTGTGAATGATGGATCTTTAGATTATATAAGTTTCTGTAGATCTGATAATAGATTGGAGTACTTTTATAACCTAAAACAGGGATCCCTAACCCATGGGATACGGACCAGTACCAGTCTGTGGCCTGTTAGGAACCAGGTGGCACAGCAGAAGGTGAGCGGTGCTGGGCAAGCGAAACTTCATCTGTATTTGCAGCCATTCCCCAGCGCTAGCATCACTGCCTCAGCTCTACCTCAGCTCATCAGGCATTAGATTCTCATAGGAGCACCAGTCCTGGAGACTGCTAACATAAAAATATTTGCTCATTTATGCAGTCAGTTAACAAACATTTTTGAGACCCTATGATATGCTAGGTAGTGCCAACTTTTCTTGACTTTGAGTAGCTTTTTATGATTCAATGAAATGCATGTATCCTCACACAATTGTTAAGTTTTCAGTAGCAATGATAACTTAAAAACAGTTTACTCAACATCACTACAAGTGTATTTGCCAGAGGAGCACAGACTAGAGACCTCCTAATCAGCCTGGGGTTATCAGGGGAAAAATCATGCAGAAGTGGTATTTTACCTCAATGAAATATTTAACATCTGCAACATTTAATTAAGTTGCACTCACATTTCAACAACATCATCAGGAAGTGAGGAAGCCATCCACGGTGTTGTGGGAAAACACTGATTTTCTCCCAGATGTGTCTTATTATTTATTATCTCCATATTCATATAAATCTCACATTCTTCAAGATGTAAAAAATTTCTGCTAATTGAGCCATATATTTAAAATGTTATGACTAGACTATTTTCTGTTTGTTCTTCATAATTCACCCTTTCTATATAGTTTGATGGGAGGCCCAAAGACAATCATTTTAAAGCATGTGTGTGCTTTCCTACAAAGCAATCAGGTGGAGCGTTGTTCATGTATAAAACACCCAATCTGGATTTTATGTAGCTTGGTAATATGGCAAATAAAAGAGGTAAATAATTAGAGGCTTTCTTTAAACTAACTGAAGCTGTTCTTGATTCTAAAATGTGGGGGTTGTGGAACCAGCATGCATTGCTTCGCAGAGAAGCCCTTGTTGTGTTTATGGGATGGGAAAAATCAGACCAGGGTCACATTGTGTTTCTCATGGGCCCTTCCTCCCCCAAAATATTAAAAATTATATTTTATGATGGTGGGTATAAAGACAGATGTAATCAAGGTTGAATTCATTATTATGTATCCATCATTATTATATTTATTTTTCTTCTGATTTTAAAATATATAAAAATTTAAACATTTTCGTGTACACCTAAAGGTATTGTAGACCCTAGGCACTGCATTTATTGGCCTACAAATAAGGCAGTTCTTTGGTGAAGTTTATATACCTGCTTCTCAGGCATTTTGAGGGGCACATACTATTTAGTAGGTACTGGGTTGGTCCTGCAGTAGGGATTGGGGATAAAAAAGATGAATAAGACATGGAACCTACCCTTGTCATATCAATGCCTATAAAAGGACATATATGTGTATTAATATATGTGTTTAAAAAGTGTTATTTCTCCTTGGGTTTATTGCTTATGGAACAACATCAACAAATTCAAAAGCTGTTTCTCAAGTAGTTTTGCAGTTATACTTGTGAAGGAATTAGTTTTTGTTTGAACTTGCCTTTTGTTTATTATAGTAATTTGTCTGTAAAATTGGATCTAGTTTTTTCAAAATCATCTACTTTCTTAGTATAACTGAAAATAGGGCCAATGAAATGGAGTGCCAATCATTACTGGCCTGTCTGTGACATATTTAAGACAGTACCAGCTTCACAAAAATCTCTCTTATAACTTTAAAGTTAGTATTGACTAATGAGTTCTTTTATACATCTTAATGACTGTTGGTGTCCAGGGGGAAAGGGCATGGGAAATTTCCATTAGAACCAGTAGAAAGGAAGCTTCTTCTCTGGATTCCAGCATCATCTGACATGAGGCAAAGGGTGATGGGAGGAAATTAGAGTGGAAGAGACAATGGTCAATTATTTTAGCACTTGTGGCTAAAATATTTTACTTTTGCAAGCCAAAAACAAACAAAAACACAATGCAAGCACATTTCTAGTACCACTCTCAGAGCCTTGGAATAGAAAGTGCAGTGAGGTGAGCTGAAACTTAAGCTCCATTACCTGCACGGTAAATCTGTTTTTGGTAGAGATTTGAGGTCAGAGAGGTAATGTGGTGGATGTGTGAAGATCAAGCAGGGCCCTGAAGACCTTTGTAAGAATTTACTGCTCTCTTGACATGAAGTAACATTGGACATTTTGAGCAGAGGAAAGAGAAAATTCTTGTGGTAAACAGTCATGCCAGCCTCCTGCCTTGCTCCCCGCCCCCACTAGTTTTTGGAACCTGTGAATACGTTACCTTACATGGTAAAAGGAACTTTGCTGATGTAATTAAGTTAAGGATTTTTGAAATGGGAAGATTATCTAGGATTATCCCTGTGGGCCTAATGTAATCACAAAGGTTTTTATAAGAGGAAGACAGGAGGGTCAGAGTCAGAGGAGTCAGTGTGGCAATGGAAGCAGAGGTCAGAGTGATGTGGCTGTGAGCCAAGGAATGCAGGCAGCCTCCAGAAGATGGAAAGGGCAAGAACACAATGCTGCTGAAACATCTTAATTTTGTCCCCTAAGATCTATTTTCAGATTTCTAACTTCCAGAATAATGAAACATTTGTTTTAAGCAACTAAGTTTGTGGTGATTTACTAGAGCAGCAATAGGAAATGAATATAATTCTTAAAGGATCACTCTTGTTGCTCTATTGAAAATAGCTCACAAGGGTAGGAGTAGAAGCAGAAGGCATGAGGGGAGGCTATTGAAGTATCTGCTGGGAGAAGTGAGGTGGCTTGGACCAGAGTGTGGGCAGAGGAGGAGGTAAAAAGAGGGCAGATTTCTTTTCTGCCCAAAGTTCTGGCTCCAATATCTCTTTTTAAAGTGTATATTATCTGAATGCTTCACAAATAGACAAAGTGAGGCTACTATGTTTTCTTTTCATCTTTTCACACTTGGTCCAATATCCTTCTAGGAGGAATAACCGAGGAAGAACTGGAGATGTCCTCTCTCAAAGTCCATATTTCACCCCATCTCAGTTGGCAGACTGCCTCTACCAAAATCCTTCTTTTTTCAGTAAATGACTACAGCTCAGCTTGGATAATGTGCTTGGCAGAATAACCTACCACACTCCACAGTCTGTATACAACATAAATTTCTTCAGAGTTGCCTGAGACAAATAAGGATGTCTTTTAATCACCCATCTGGACTTGACTATCTTTTCCTTTGGTTTCTGTGGCTCCCTAAGCCTCTCTCTCTGCTGCCTTGGTGTGCGGTATTTGTGGACATGTCTACCCTTAGAAGGTGATTGCTGTCTTGTTTGCTTTTCCTCCACTGCCTGGAATAGAGCTTTGCTCAGAGGAGCTCAAGAAATGTTTCTCGACTAAATAAATCACTTTGTCTTGGCTGTAGCAGATTTTATTTGCCACAGGGATTCAGGATTCTGAGACATAGAAACCAATGTGTATTAAAGAAACTTAATTTATAGTCTCATGCATTTCAAAATGACAACCACAAGCTTTGGAAAACACAGTTTCCTGTGCAATGGTGAGATATCAAGCAGATAAGAGACCTCCTCAGATTTCCTTTTCATGTGCCTTTCTTTTTCACCTGTTTTTTTTCCCCTCTCACTTTGTGACAGGTGGCTTGCTTTCCCTTGGATGGCTGGAATATGTCTCAATATGGAAAATTAAATGTCCTCTAGCTTCTTCTAGGCTCTTGTGAACCTTGGTGGGGGGGAAGGGGGCAGGGGTAAGGGAGAAGCTTGTATCCTGATTTTTTTCTCTTTGAATGGGGATGCTATAGGAAGATATAGCTAGCTAGTTTCAATCTTTACAGAAAACATTCTGACCCCAGCCTAGTGCATAAAAATGCGATTTTTCCTGTAGATAATTAAATTGTAAAAAAAAATGTAGATCGATAAACAACAGTCTAAAACAGTAAGCTTTGAACAGAGGTTTAGGAGTGTATGCTCAAGGACTGCTCTAAGGAGAGGGCCGACAGTTTCTCTAGGAAGGCCTCCATGGTGAAACAGAAGCCTGGAAGCACAGGAACATAAAAAGTCACAGGGCTGCAAGGTTAATTGGGAGGGAGTGTGTGATGTGAAGTACATCCTGGAATATTGCATTTGATAAGAGAGGCCTCTTCTTCCTCTCCTTGGCCTCTGGACACAGGCACACACCAACTTGTAGTTTCCCAGTCATCACTTCTGCTCAGTACCACCCATCACCTCTTTCTGTGTAGAATTTTTTCCAAGAGTTTTTAGAAGGGAGGCAGTTCGAATTTGCATTCTGACTCTACTGTATAATCTTCCTAAGTCTTTATTTTCTTCATTTGTAAAGTGGAGCTCATAATAGTAAGTACTAAATAGGATTGTTTTGAGGATTGATGAATTAATGCATATGAAACACTTCATATGAGATCTAGCTTATAATAAATGTTCAGTTAATGTTAGCTGTTATTATTGTCATTATATTACACTAAATCTTAAATCTCTAGTTTTGAACTTACCCTTACAAAGCTACATGAAGATTTTACTGATTTTACTTGTAACTTGTATAATACAGTTCATGTATGCCGGAAGAAGAATGAATCAATCTATCTATATCTATCTATATCTATATCTATATCTATATCTATATCTATATCTATATCTATATCTATATCTATATCTATATCTATATCTATATCTATATCTATATCTATATCTATATCTATATCTATATCTATATCATCTATATCTATATCTATATCATCTATATCTATATCTATCTATCTATATCTATATTTATCTATATCTATCATCTATATCTATCTATCTATCATCAATCTATCTATCTATTTTTTCTTTTTTTTATTTTTGAGAAGCTATAGTAAGCCACAGGAGGACTAAAGCTTTCAATAAATCAAAATTTCCAAATATCTGGATCTGATGAGCAAATTGGCTCAACCAGAGGAAAATAAACCCGAGGCCCTTAATTATTTGTTTGAATCCCCTAAATCCGTTTCCAAGCTTTTTTGTGAGGACAAGATTTAAAAAAAAATGTGAGAAGATTTTTTTTTGTCTTGATTCTCTTTAGTTTGTGGCTTAAATGTCGATAAGTCCCACTAGCTGCAGGTTACCACTGGGTTTCAATTGGAAACCCCAATTTGAGACCCACATTTTTCAATTGTATTAGAATGTGCTCTTGGAGTCAAATCAGGAAATCTTGGAGGCTGGGAAATTCTTTTCTTCAAAGCTCTCCCCATTCATTGTTCTTTCTTATGTCTTTAATGAACTGGTTTGGCTTCCAACCACACTGACCAGATTGTGAAGAATAAAAGAAAATTAAGAAAGGAAAAAGCTTAAATTATTGATTTGGCCAAACGGAATTCTTCTGAGATTTCTGACCCAACCCAAAAAACCACCACCACCAACGTAACCCCAATGACACTACGTGTTTGGAGACAATCTTCAGCTTTTGGATTGGGACCAACCTTGCTGATGAAACATCAGTCTATCATCAGGGTTTTGTACAGAGACCCCAAATTCTCCATGGTGCTTTACCGTTTTATGATTTTGGGGATCTAAAGCCAATTGCCTGAAGGCTTTCTTCTAAGCTACATTTGGTAAAAGATGAAATGCTCTGGTGTTAATTGAAGAAAGACTGTCGGGTTCGTTAACTAGAGACTCATCGTCACTGTGATCGCTCATGGGTCCAATGGAAGCCTCCTAAATCTTCCCCTCATTCATGACCTTGTTAACAGAGCTGCTGCTTTCATTAAATGGTCTTAAATACTAAGGTGTTATGAAATGTTCACAGACAAACTAATAAATGAAGATGTAAATGACTTGTCTTCTCTTGTCTACTGGAAGTGTAAGCTGGATAAAGTTTAATTTATTATATTATGAGGGAGAAGAGCCCAGATTAGGAGTTGGCTGTTGCCTTAGAAGACTTGGAGTTGAATCAATGAGAGTTTGTCAATTTCTACTGAAAATGTTCAGAAAATTATTCCCAGACCCTCCTGAAAAATAATAATACAAGCAACTTTAAGACTGACTACCCAAGCTTGGGTGATTTCCTTTTTTCACCTTTTATTTGCTATTTTTTTTGTTTTTGTTTTTCTAAAAGAAAGAGTTTTTTTGGTATTTATCTGTTTACAAAGTACTTGCCATGCATTTTTCTCACTTAATGATGGCAACACAAAGTGACATTATTTTACTGAGGAACCACAGGTGAGGAGAGGTCACAAATTTAAATGTGTTCACACAGACCATTTGCTGGAAGATCTTGGCCTCCTGCTTCATGATCCAGACCTCTTTTTCTTATCTGAGGGCTCTTTCATCAAACTCTCATTTTCATAAGTCCGAACAATCTTGCTAACAAGGGAACACATCTTAATTGTGGTTAAAAATTTCCAGCAGAGTAGCGTTAGTTTCTTCCCATCTTTTAAATTTGTGTCTTAGTAATCTGATAACACTTTTGGATTTTCTAGATGAATGTCTTCCTTCCAAATAAAAAGACAAACATATGTGCCTGCATAAGCAGATATAGTTTTATAATCTGAAACCAGGAGTGGCTCAAACAAACCATCAAGATAATTATTTCAGGAGGGAGGGGGTAGGTTACATGTCAGTAATCATGAAACAAAATGTTCCCTAACATTTAACAGACTTACAGGTGATCAACCACTTCATAAAATAAATGAAGTGTCTTCATTTAGTTATCTTGGATCATACAATAGGAATCACAAGGCTCAAAGATAAGTATTCTATAAGTGTTTCATTGATATTTTATTTGATTGAGGCAGGCATCAGATTATATTGGCCTTCAGGGGGTGTAGGCTATTTCCATCACCCAACATGAAGTAAGACTTTGAAGGTTTAATTACCTATTTTTCTATATTCTGGAGCAGATTCAAAACAGGTGTCTAGGATAATTCTGTCTGCTAATGGCTGTTCTCTTGGCTCCTTGAAATGGTGAAGAAAGGCTTCCTATGCAGGTACATGTCTTTGTTAGGCTCCTCAGCTGTCACAAAAGAATGCTAACACAATTATTAGCTTGATCTTCTGTCTTATGGATCTGTGCTCAGCTAGCAACAACAGTATAGCAGCTCTTTATGTATTTTCTAGGAAGTTCAATCTGAATCTTACAGTTATTTAGTATTTAGCACAAGTGCATTTGAGAGAAATTATAATTAGGATGGTTGCCTGAAGGGCATGTAGTTCATTTATTCATTTAAATATCCTAAAATATGTTCCCGAATTTAATCAGAGACTCTCATTGGGCCCTCTGAATTGTGCTTGGGATGACATCTCTAGGGTTGTTAGAAATAACTGCTCTAAAAAATCCACTTTAAATTCTTTATATTAAATAACTTCTTTATGATGGTTAGTTAGAGAAATCATTGTTTGAGCCAAGAATACATAATTGTACTTTTCCTGAGAAATTGGTTTATTTTTACTGTATAGACTATGAAATAAAGGGGAATAGATAGGCCTTCCTTTTTTTCTGTAGAATTTGTAGCCCACCTGGAACAGGTGTGTGGGCCATCATGTCAAGCATTTTTATTTTCATTGTTGACTCTAGTTTAGTAAACATTATTCTTGCTTCTATATTTTCTTCCACAACACTTTACTTTCACAATTTAAACTGTTGCTTTTCCTGTTATACATTCTTGAGTAGTTATTTTGGAGATGGTATTATGTGTAAATGCTCTGCCATGTCTAAAAAGGTTTTTATTACTCCTTCACACTTGATTGATTATTTAGCTAGGTATAGATTTCTAAGCTCAGAAAGATTTTTTCTTAAAACTGGAAGGCATCACTCTAATGTCTTCTATCATGTTTGTTGCAGATGAGACATTTTTGGAGTTCAAAATTTTATGAAGATCTATGGATTGTTTTCACTCATCTTGATTGGCACTGGTGGTCCTTTCACCTTAAAGAGTTACGTCTTACTCTGGTGCAGGGAAATTTTTTTCCATTTATTAGACTATTTCTTCCCATCCACTGTTTATGTTACCTTCTCCTGTTTTCTTTTCACATTTCTCTCTCTCTCTCTCTCTCTCTCTCTCTCTCTCTCTCTCTCTCTCTCTCTCTCTCTCTTTTTGGTCATTTTGATATATATTTTAAGAGATTTCTTCAATTTAATTTTTATTCCACTATATAATTTGTCCATTAAATATTTTTAATTTCCAGAAACTTTGTCTTGTTCTGTTTTCTTTGTTTCCATCATCTTGTTCTTGTTTCATGGATACCATGACTCCTTGAATATCTTTAAGGTACTAATTAGAATTAAAAAGAAAAACAACCCCTTTTCTCCACCTGTTTTTAGCATTATCTCTTCTCCTTGGATCCTTCTCCATTATGCTATTGGTTTTTCTCAGAATTCTAGTGATTTATGGTTGCTGGTTTGTATTTACAGATCAAGGACTAGATGGATTAGTGCAGGTGCAAAGGTCTTTTACCTTGCCAGACCTCTCCTTTAAATAGGAGGGCTAGTGATATTGCCTATTCACAGAGAGGTTTTTCTTGGTCCATTCTACTGCTACAACAGAATACCACAGACTGGCTAACCTACAAACAATGTAAGTGTATTTCTCACAGTTCTGGAGTCTGGGAAGTCCATGCTCATGTCATCAGCAGATTTGGTAGCTGGTGAGAGCCTGCTTCCATGGTTCATTGACATGAACCATGTCTATGCTTCTTGATGTGTCTTCACTTAATGAAAGGGACAGCGAGCAATCTGTGGCCTCTTTTATAAGGACACTAATCCCATTCATGAGAGCTCCACTGGCAGGACTTAATTGCCTTCCAAAGGCCCGCAACTACCATCACATCAAATTGGGGATTGAGTTTCACCATGTGAATTTTGGGGGGATACAATATTTCATCTATAGCACTGTGGGTTAGTCAGTCAGGGTGGCAAATCTCACAGTCGACCCAATAAAACAAGCTTTATCAGGGCTTGAGTCTTCTATAGATGATGTACAGGTTCAGAACTGCTTCTCTCTTAGGCCTGATACCCACCCTTAGTTTCTTCCCCAGGCATGTTGCCTACTCTCTTTAGTGGACAAGGAAGGGCGGTACGGTAGGGCTATGGACTCAATTATTATTTAATTATTCTAGTGATGTTCTCAAATTAAGGTGATCAGTTAATTTATCTACCAAACTGGGATGCTTTGGAGACTGAAGGGAGAGCCTATTAATTATTTTGCCAAGACAATAGGTATAAACTGAGACTGTCATCTTATCTACAGCATACTCTCAATCTTGGTATTTATTGACTGAATTCAGAACTTCTCTGGGCTCCATTGGGAAAACCACTCTTCTAATTTTTTTTTTTTTTTTTTTTGGCTAAAAATATTCTTACTTTTTTTTGGTCATCTTAATCCCATCTGATTTCTATTTTATTTTCTAGAATTTCTTTAAAATTCATGAATCTCTGCTAATTCCCACTCTTATTTTCCAGCACTGTTTTGTTTCTATTCTTTCATATTTTTTGACAGGGATGAGAGGTAGACATACTCAGTCTGCTATCTTGAACTGAAATCTCTTTTACTCTACTTTAAATATAGGCTGGCTTACCATATTATATATCCATGTATATCACTTTACTCTTTTTGGGAACCAGATAAACTTGGTGATAACAGTTATGCAAGAGTGAGCTTACACCAGTGAATCATAAATCCCTTGGTGAGTACTTTCCTTTCATTACTCTCACATCTAGAGGGAAACCATGATGCCTGTGAAATAAAAAGCATTACGTTCTTGAACCTCTGAGCAATTCTCAGTGGGAGTTGTTTATGAGAGATTTGTTTTTAGCTTCCTTTTCTTGAAGGATATGAGTTCTTGCCAAGTAACACACATTGTCATAGCACGTTAAAGAAAGTCAATTCCTGCAGAGACAATTCAGGCCTAGCACTGTCTGGTTAAGGGCAGAAAACTATAGGGATTTGGAACCAAAGCTAGAATTTTTCAGGACTTAATGAAGGGATAGAAAATCTCATGCCAGAATTTATCCATAGAATTTATCCATTCAGAAAGACGATACTTACTAGAAGTACAGAAGCAATGATGAAGATTTAATAATAAAGATTTAGAAACAAAGTAAAGACTCCTGACTCTAAAAAGAAAGGTCTTATGGGACAAGAGCAATGTGGACATCCAGAAAGGGATCCAAATTTTCCTAACATGACTCTTTTGGCCACTTTGCAAAAGGGCTATTCTCAGCCCTTAGGAAGAAAGCTGTTACATGGAGACATTAGACAGGAATTAAGATTTTGGTGTTTGGGGTGAGTAAAATTAATACAGAACTATAGAATTCTGTACTTGGATGTACTTCATATAAATGTGTAATTAAAAAATGATTATCATCTAAATGTATATGATCTGAACTAAAGCCAATCAATATATAAATTAGCATAT
The DNA here is from genome assembly GCF_014176215.1 of Rousettus aegyptiacus. Classification (NCBI taxonomy): domain Eukaryota; kingdom Metazoa; phylum Chordata; class Mammalia; order Chiroptera; family Pteropodidae; genus Rousettus; species Rousettus aegyptiacus. Next base: position 121,492,769 of record NW_023416306.1, on the reverse strand, counting down.
CTAATTTTTGATTTACAGAAAAACTTAATATGTGAATTACATATAGGATGCCAGTGGACCAGATTAACGTCTGCCATGCAGAGAGGGCCCCCACCCCTACCCTTCAATAATATCCATTGTTTTCCTGTCGGCAGTTTTATTATGCGTGAGTAAAGATAGAGATGTATAAACAAATCGTCTAGCTTTTAAAGCTTTTAAGTCCCCTCATCCTCCAAAATATCATTTTCAGCTTTGATATTTTTGCTGGGGGAATCAGCAGGAAAGAGGAGATGGTAATTTAATAGCCAAAGTTTGAACTGTTTCTTCCAGGAGATGACTGGTTGAGAGGTTTCTTCCCGGTAACTTCTGGATTTCAGAGTTATACACGATAGGAGCAAGCCCAGTCAGGTATCATTAGCTGTAGACATCAGTCAAACATTGTTCTTATCAGCAATTAAGTGAGCTAGACTGGAAAACAGGAACAATCACAGGGAACTGACTTCATTAGATGGGCAAGAAGGAAGACATATAATTGGATGCCAAACTCTACAAATGGTAGAAACTCAACTATAACCAAAGACAGGGTGTCATTTTTCAGGAGTAGTCCTGAGGTGAACTTCATACTTGGAAGTTGAGCCATAGGGGCTGTAGAGACATATAGACTCCTTTTGGACTTCTGGGAAAAAGTTATCAGTTCTTGCAATTCATGATGCATATAGGGGGTGAGCGTGAAGGCAGATTCCTTTCTTCCTTCATTCTCTTTTCATCTTCCTCATCTTTCTCATTTCCCTTCTACTTCTACCTCTCTTTACTTTTGCTTTTCTCTTCGTTTTCCTTCCCCCATCCCTAATGTGTGCCTCCAAGTTACGTTCTATCCTGTCTCCTTTATCTCTGTGATTATATGTACCTTTTCTAAACTCAGACTATTACTCCTGTCCTTAACCTTTTTCTCATATATCACTTATACAGGTGGAGAACTGTAAGATTAAGGGACTCCCAGTTGAGATGGTCAAGTCACTTACCATGAGAATCCAACATTGATATCTGGTGGTTACCTGGCTGACCTTCTTCCTATAGCTTTTACTATTCCACCATCACCCTTTTGTTAACTCTGGATTCAGTAAACATGGAGCAAGAACTTGAACTTGCTAGCCTTATCACAAAAATATGTGCTACTGCTGTTTTTGGGGAATTATCTTTTCTTGCCTTCTATAGACTTTAATTTCTACACTATCATAATCTCTGGGCTTGTTATTCTTTTGTTTTGTTATTTGTTCTGTTGTTTGAATTTGCTTTCTGGTGATAGAGAGGTGTCTGCTGGTAGCAGCCACAAAAATCAGGGCACCAGAAAACGGTATAAGATCCTTCCTGGAAGATACTGGTGAGCTGGAATGAATCAGAGGGAGAGTGCAAAGATTGTATTCACTAGCCTTCATTCCCGGAGAGCCCCTCCATTGCCCCCTATAAGTGTGCCAAACCAGAGGCCTGCCCCTCAGGCCAAAGCTACGGAGAAGCAAATAGGGCTCTTCTTAGCAAGACTGGGGGTATGTTTCAGTCTGCCATCTGTGCAGCGCTCTGAAGATGGTAGTTTGCCAAGAACTGAATCTCTGATTGTTATAGTCCTGTGGGACCCAGGAACACAAGCTCCCCTGGCCTTCAGAGCCAAGTGATCAAGGGGTACCCAATGGGCAGTAGCTGCAAACACTGGGCCACCAGACAGGTGTAGAAGCTCCCCTCTGGGAGATACTGGTGTTCTGGAGTATGGCAGAAGGAGAGCATGAAGATAGTGCTCACTGGCAGGAACAAAGCAGAGCAGGAGAACGAAGATGGAACCCACTGGAAAAAAAAAAGTGAACAAGAAGGAAAGGAAAAGAGGAGGTGGGGGAAGGATGGCTGGCATTAGTAAGGCAGAGGGAGAGCAGGAAGATGGGGCCAGCTAGCCTTTATCCTGGAGAGTATCCTAGCAGGCTCCTACTCCTCAAGCCGAAGCTTTAAAATGAGCAAATGAGTAGTTTTTACATAAAGTCTGGGTACTTTCAAAGGTCTGCTTCTGTGCTGGGTACTGGGGTGGGTGAGTCTGCACGAGCTCTTTAAGATGCAGTCCTCAATTCACCACAGTTCTTCAGTCTTGTGTGTGTGAGCTCCATTGGTCTTCAGAGCGAGACGTTTGGAGGCTTGTTTTTCAGGTGCTGGTCCTGAAAGTTGGGGCGCTGGTGTGGGATATGAACCCTTTGCTCTTGAAGGAGAAATTCTAGTTTTGAGTTCCCTTCCAAGTGTGGGTTGGCATGCCTGGGGTGGGGTGTATGGTGAGATTGTATCTCAGCCTCTCCTGCCTGCTTAGATGTGATTTCCCTCTGGTCTGCATAATGTGAAGGAGTCATTTAGCCAGTTTTTAGGATTTTTATTTTTTCAGAGGAAATTTCTCCATATATATCTATGGATTCTGAGTGTTCATGGGAGAAGGTGAGTCCACCAACTTCCTATGTTGCCATCTTGAGCTGGAACTCTGCATTTGTTTTCAGAAGAGATTTTATTTTTTGGCCACTTCCAACTAAGGGCAGGTCTCAGTCTCCAGATGATGGGGAGTTACTCTCAATAAACCTGGGTTGTTTAGATGTTTAGAAATATCACTTTTGGTTCCATGGCCATAAGGTCAGTGACGTCACTGGCCACTTCAGTATGGTTTTGTTTGGCTATGTTATGTTTTGTGACTTTGCAGCCAAAACAAGCAAGCAAACAAACAAAGCTTTTTTCTAGGGTGGTATTTGGCTCTCAGCAGCTCCTTTTTCTTTAGGAACAACTTGAACTTAAGAGAAAGGATTGTTGTGGAGCTGGGGAGATGTAGAAATTGGAGACACATAATGTTTTGCTTTATGGCTGGCATCAGAAAGACAATGAGAAACATTTCAGCTTTCCATTTTGGGACTTTCCAATACATGTTCCAACATTTAAGCTGGAAAAAAACCAATGCCCTTCAAATTTCAAAGGAAAGAATTCTTGCAACCTTGACGACAATCAAAGTAACCTAAGTGATGTCAGTTTAGTGAGTTATATATTTCTTTGGGTTGAAAATTAATTTCATACCTGATTTCTTCTTCTCTTTAGAATTGGAACGGATTGTGAAAGCTAATGACCGTGAATATAATGAAAAGTTCCAGTACGCAGTGAGTAAAACACGCAGAACACATATGTACCGGGGTGGGTCTTACCTTAAGGACAGCAGAACACATGCCTTCACTAAAAACTTCCTTTGTTGGCTCATTTTTATAGCAAGGTGCCATATGTTCCTATAAATACACATTTTAGCACTGTTTATACACTTTTTTCTATTCTGCTCTAAGAGTGGTTGGTAATTCTTATTGGTATGGGAAGAAGATACAATATCTTCTTTTCCAGAATTCATGCTTAGTTCACTTTGGTGCCTCTTTGGGCACTGGAATAATATGAAAATGGGTCCCTATGGTAGTACTTGCTGATAGAAGTGGTGGTAGTGGCTAATAAGTGATGAATAATATTTGGGGGATTTTCTCTAAGCAACTCGTGCTGAAAGTAGATGTAGGAGAAAGTTCCCAGGTCCTAAATGATTGTATTTACCAAGTGAGTAGCAAGAATGATTAGTTAAAATGTGAGCACTTCGATCTTATACTAAACTAGTTTTTTTTTTAATGGGTATTTTATTCATTTACATAAGAAATATTTATGTGGTTAATAATATTCCATGTGACTTCCTGACATCTAGTCTTTTAATCCTTCTGGTCATCACCAGAATTGCCCCCAGACCTTTCTATCCATTCTACAGCCAGTCCCTTAACTATAGAAGATGACCCTTGAAAGCCTTGACCATCAGACCCTAAGTCAGAGATATAGATATGTGTGTATTCTAAGACCTTGAAGAATGAACAGTAATAAGTAATCTGCTATGGGGTAATTATATATTTAAGTTCTTGGCTGCATTTTCTTGTTTTCCAACATACACCAAGTGTTTTCATTCTGTGAGTAGTAACTCTAAGAAAAGCCATGTTTTATTTGCATTTTGTAAGATGATACAGTTTTCTATATTTATAGTTATTTTTACTTAATTTTTGAATATTTAAAACTTACAGAAAAGTATAGGAAATAATATGACACCTGTATGCCCACCACCTGGATTGAATAGATGTTAATAATTTGCCATGATTGCTTCAGATCTTTCTCTTTTTTTCTAAAGTAAAAACATGCTAATGATACAGAGATGATTTTCTCTTGAGCTTGGATGATACTGAACACAAGCACACAGACAAGCAGCTGTGGCTGTGTTTTCTGTTGGGTTTCCTAACAACAAGACAGTAGAACAGTATTTCGCAGCTGCAGCAGATCAAACCAGGCAGCTCAGTCTCTGAGTTAAAACATACCGAGGAAAAATAAAACCCATTTTGGGCTGGCAAAACCAAAATTGACAACAAGAATTGAGAAAAGGGAGCTGTAGAGCAGAGAAGGTACATGTATTCCAGGTCTGATGACTGCTACTGTGGCTCAGAGGAGATAAGCCAGGTCTTCCTAGAGTAAGCATGGGTCCCCACTAGACTCAGCTGGTGGTGTCTAGATTTGGGAACTCCCAACAGTGAGCTGTGGGGCCTCTCTCAGCCTTGATCTCTTTAGTTACAAATTTAAGATAATAAAAGTACTTATTTTGTTGAGTTATTATAAGGATTGAAGTAGAATAACACACGGTGACCCTAGGAGCTAGTCTACATAGAGATGGGATTGAAACTATATCTATCTGATTTTAAGGCTTTTAGACCACTTCTTATATGAACTATGTTTTTAAGAAAGGCAAAATGAGGGGCTTTTAGTTTAGCTTTAAAGGATATTACCCCAACTGAAAATGGATTAGAAGAGACTCTAACAGATCTCAAGGAGAATGGTTATAGTAATCGAAGAAGTAATATTCCCACTAAAAAGCTTAAAAGGCAAGGAGAATCAACTGAAACTGATTATGAAAAAGATAAAAGGAGAAATGGTGAAGTCCCCTCAAATATAGTGGAAATTGTTTTAGGATAAGATAAACCATAGTTTGAATCCCTTCTCTCTCTTTCATTTGCTAACTTCTGACCTTGACTTATTTGCTTCTCTGAACATCAGTTATTTCATTTGTGAAATGAGGGAATTTTCCTTCTAGGATTATTTACTAAAGGATTAAACTCATATGAAATTATAATTTATATAAAATATTTGGTAGTAGTAAGACTTACTAATATATATTAGGTTCTTACTATACCAGGTTCTGCTAAACACTTTATATAGAGTTTTCTCTTAAATGTAATGTGGCTGTGGGCAAATACTCATAATAAGTTTTAGATTCCTTATAGGGTACTGACTAAAGTAAGATATTAATGATAATAATATTAGAAAAATACTGAGAAATTGGCTAAGGTTGTAAACCTTTTATGAGCAGGTAATATGCCAAAAATTAGCAAATCTGTGATACTGAAGATGTGGGAATTGCTGATAAATTATACAGATGATGCAATAGTAGAGAAACAAATACACCTAAAACAAGCAGTCTAATACTGTAAATGATTATAGTAGTAGAGACCCTCACCCAGCCCCATCAAATAAGCGATATGGAAATGATAATAATTCAATGAGATTCTTATTAATTTTCCACTCTGTGCAAAGCATTTGATGAATTCAGGAAATTTTCCTGATTCTCTTGGCATGGATTTTGACAGATACATGGTTAACAGTGATAATAACAATAATGTTAGTGATGATAATAATAATAGCTAATACATGTAGAGTGCTTACCAAATAAAAGGCATAGTTCTAAGCATTTTGCTATATTAAGTTTATTTAATCTCACAACTCTATGAAGAGAGTACTTTTGTTACCCCACCTCTATGTATGAAAACAGTGAGATCTCAAGTGACTTACTCAAGGTCGTGCAGCTAGATAATGGCTCCCATTCTTAGAGCTGTGAGTTCAGCTTTATACCAGGTACTTTTCACATATTGCTAATCTTCCACAAAACAGAGAGATGAAGTGGGGCTTCATTTAGTAACTAGTCTGGGGTCACACAGCTATGAGGTGACAAAGCTGAAATTTTAATTCAGATTGGCCAGATTCCAAAGCCTGTTTTTTTCCATGATACCATGCTGTTCTTTTGACCAATCTTGCAAAACAAACAAGTGACAGCAACAAAACCAAACAAAAAGTCTCCCAAATCTCTTCCCCTTTCCTTACATACCTACTGGCAGAGTTTTTATACTTTGGAGACAAAGGCAGATAAAGAAGATATAAAGTTTTATGAATGTGAGACTAAGAATGATCTTAAATCTTACCTTAGCATTTATAGATGAGAACTTGGAAGAAAAATTTACACAAAGCTCCAGATAAATGGTGTTATTTCTACAAGCACTAAGCTTGGCCAAGCAAACTTTTCTCTTTGAAGGCTGAAGAAGATATTTTAATACCTAGAGAAGCTTAATTTATCAACAAAGCCTAAAGCTTCAAAGCACATTATAGGGACATAGTACAGGCTTAAAAAATGATCAAAAGTCCTTTTAAGAGATAAAAGGTTTAGAACATAAACAAAAGACAAGGTTAATAATTCTAAATGAAATTAATTGGTAAATTAAACATGATATTGTGAAAATTGGAAGGTGGAAAACATAAAATTACAAGAGGGATTTCAGACTGCCAAGATACTATAAAACAAAGTGGGATTGGAGAGTGCAGGGAGAGCAAGCCAAGTGCTAGAATTATTATTCTCATTAGAAAGGAGTTCAAAGTTTTCTTGGTTAATAATAGGAATGAATAATGGAAGTAATGAAAACAGTGTTGTATTAAAATATGTTAATGTTAAAAATGTTAAAAAATTGTGAAAGCAAGCCAAATAGTCAGACTTATTATCCCCATTAAAAGGAGTTCAAAGTGAATAGTAGTAGTGAAAACAGTTGTAGTTGTATTAAAATGTGTTGATGTGAAAAAAGGCCAGAAAAAGTATTAGATTAATTATAGCTGTTTTCTGACTTTGTTTAAAAATAAAGAAATGGTGTTAGAAACCCTTGGTTTCCACGAGTTCTTGTTCTCTCGCATAGGCACAGGCACACTTTTTCCTCATTCAATTACAAAAAAATTATATTAATTTCAGTTGTACAATATGGCGATTAGACATTTATACAATTTACAAAGGGATCACCCAGATAAATCTAGTACCCATCTGAATCATACATAGTTACTACAATATTACTGACTATATTCCTTATGCTACATTTTATATTTCTTAAACTTTAACAGAATTTGAGGAGAGAGATGAATTCATCTGAATGATGAGAAAGTTATCCTGCCTCAAACTCAGAAACTTTAATAAAGCTAAATACTTAATAACTTTTATCTGAATGTCTTTCATGTACTAAAGTAGATAGGAAGTTACTAAAGGTTTATTCTTTCTCCCCTGGGCTTAATTATTGATCCTATTCAGGAAATGCAAAGGGTTATATAAGTTGGTGAAAATTTAATCAAATAGTTTTGCATGCTTATTTAAGAAAGTCTTCCATCCAAAAATTCTAATACCTTAATTTATTCCTAGAATCTTAAAATGTCTTATTGATATTATGGTTATTGCTTGGACTCTGTTGCTGCTCTCATATTTTTGTGATTGGTAGAACAATGACCATTTGTGTTTTCCAAAGGGTGTTCAGTCAATGAGATAGTGTGGCTGACTCAGCAGTCAGTGATACAGTAATGCCACCAGGACTCCCTTCAACACGAACCCCTTCTATTCCCCTCCCATTTATTTAAGTGAGACTTTGTATGTTTCTCCAATCACTTCTCTTTTCTCTTAACTCAGAATAAGTGGTTAAGAATGGAGTAGAAAAATATGATTCCTCATCATTCTGAGTATGTGAGCTTAGACTGGACCTCTTTAGGCCCACATTATACTACCATATTTGTGTTTCTCCAAGGCCAGACTGACATAACAGTAAAACTTTATATTCCTCTGTGTGTGTGTGTGTGTGTGTGTGTGTGTGACTCAATGATCGATTGTCTCTTTTTTTTATAGAACGAAAAAGGATTTCAAAAACTTGAAATATTTATAATGTATCCACTCTATGCCTAGCAATATGTATGCCTGTTGACTTATTTATTTTCCAAAGTGGTTTTGAGACAATGTGAAAAAAGAAAATAAAACTCAAGGGGATAAAAATACATGAGGAAACTGAGATAGGCGGGGTGTTTTTAGGTGGGCCCTAAGGAGCATGCTTTCCACCTTCAAGGAGCATATGCAATCTATTCGAGATGAGAAGAACTTGACATTAGGTAATAATGAAAAGATAATGCTACATTCTAATTGCGTGATATGGCCTATGTTAGGGAAATGAGAACTCGAGGTGAGTGAAGGTGAGGAAATGTTGTCAGAGGTAATGGGAAATGATTCCAGCCTTGTTTGTTTATTTATACCACTAATGTTAAGAAGGAAAGATATGAGCAAAGTCCTGTAGTTTAGAACCTAACTGAGGGTGAGGGATGTGTCATAGGAAATTATGGCTTAAGTGGGTGAATCCAGATTATTTAAAAAAAGAGTTGGCATATGAGGTAGTAGGTTCTCAGGAGCTGAGGACTCACAGAGTGAAAAAGGATTTTATTGCCCTCCAAATTAAATAGGTTAGATATCCAGATGGAAATACCCAGGTTAATATGGAATGTAACTGGGGTGAGGTTAGAACTGTGGATTAGGAATAACAGTTGGGAGAAGATTCTTAAAGGTAGGAGAAAAATAGAACTCATTAAGGAGTGCTGATTGAACTGTGGGATATGGAGGTGGAAACTCACAGCTAGAAACTGGGAGGGAAGGAACAGAGAGCAGCAAGGACTGAGGAGGACAAAGAGAAGACAGTGAGAGGAAAACCTGGGGGAAAGGAGCCTCTCAGAAAACAGGGAATGAGTAACCGTTTCTAATGCTAGGTGCTGTGAGGTTAAGAACTAAGAAAAACGTCTTTAAATCAGAAGGAAGCAATTAGATAACCTGAAGAAAACAGTGTTAATTATTATTATTTTTTAAGTTGGGCTTTGGAAATCAGAAGGCAGGAAAGCAAAACATGCAAGAAAGAAGGGAGTGGGGTATAGCCCACTTCATTAAGAATTGGCAATAAAAAAGAGAGAAATAGTATAAAAGCTTTCAGGCTCACTGAAATGAAGCTTTTTTGAATCACTCTTCTCACACATTTTGGATATCCAAGTACATAAAGTCCATGGAAAGGTAAAAGTAAATATTGTTTTTGGGAGACTCTTGGAGTATCAACATGTCGAGACACATCCCAGTCCTGCTATTATCCTCAGCTTGATGGAAAAATTTGGATTTCTCTTTCTTTTCTTCACAAGAGACACAGCTGCCCTGCTAACATGCTGTAGATCCTCACCAGTAAACCTGATAACCAAAGCAATTTATGTACCAATCGAAGAGTACAGATGATGACAAGGAGTGTGACAAGTTGGAATTAGTTGTAGAGAGTGCCAGTAACTTGCATTTGTAATGGGTTTATGTGGTTGTTGGTTGTTGCACTTTTGTATTGAGGCATTACCATAGTAACAGTGACTTTGTGGCAAACATTGAAAATGCCATCTGTTTTGCGTGCTGTTAATATCTGTGTAAATTATTCTATGTTTTATATGACAGAGGTTTTTATTTCTACTTTTTAAATAATTTACTTGTAAGAGAAAAGATAACTTTTGGACCTCTCTCAAATCATTTTCATTCTGGATTCAAGAGTTTAAAAGTATAAATATTTTATCTTTTTGACAGTTGATTTATTTAAAGAGTGTTATTCTTTGGCTAAGCATTTGTCTAATTCTTTGTTTCCTTAATTTCGTTGACCTGTTTCAATCTTTTGTTTCGGTTTCTGAATTCCTATTCCTAATACTCAAAAATGGGACATTAAGGTAGTTAAAAAATCTAGTTAAACTCTAAAACTCTGAAATATTTATTATTTACCTCTTCTAGGCTTGAGTAATTTCAGCATCCTCAGAAACTAGTTCCATTCCATCTGCTTTGTGAATTTCAAGTAAAGCACACAGATTTGGCTTCTTTACTTTACTTTTACCTTCTTCATTGCAATGATATGAAATTGAAAAGTTTCCAAGCAATATATAAAGGAACTTAAAAGAGTTAATGAGCTGATTTTGATGTCAGAATTTTGAAGCTCTACTATAGCCCAACTTTAGTGAAATAGATTTAAACTAAGATTGAGAATTGAAAAGATGGAGCAGAAAGAAAAGTCACTTCATGTATAAAAGGAGAACTATAAGTGCAGTTTCTATTGTTGGCAAATGGTTATGAAAGCAATCCATAAATCAACCATGTGGATCAATTGGGCAAGTTCAGTAACAGTTGAGAGGTTAACAGAAAAACCACCAACCCCAACGGTCTCAAAGTGGTTTTTAATCTTTTGTAGTTTTCTTTACTGGCCCAAATAGTTTTGGTTCTGTGAATAATAATATTAAAAAAGATAGTAACTATCATAGTTTACATTTTGTAGTTGAAAGATTAATCAAATCATTTGCATTAAAAATAGTCATCTAAAATTCACATCCACTATTATAAAACCAGTGTTAAGATTACTGTTTTATTTTGTATCTGACTTTCTATGCAGTTTCTTATAAAAGTAAGCTATTTAGATATTAAATTTAAACTTGAAGACACTTTAAAAAATGATCCTAGAAGTTGGTTAGGGGCTATATGTATATGAGTGTGTGCGTGTGCGTGTGTGTGTGTGTGTGTAGGTAGGTAAGGTGGTGGTTTTAAGAATGTACATATGTACATCTTTGTAAGAATGTTCTGGCTCGAATAGTGAAAACCTGTCCTTTGAGGAATTAAGTAGAGGACACCAATAAGATTCTTATATGTAGATCAGTGATCTTAATCTTTGGCTGCTGATACCGTTGTTTTGATATCTTTAGCATCCTTAATTTTTCTGAGTTACATGCATGCCCCTTGGTTGTCAATCTTGCTGTGAGTCAAGGTCACATCATTATAGCTGTATCTGTCCAGGTGCAATCTAGATATGTTGCAGACGGTGTCATAATTCTGCACCGATAGTCCAAAAGTACTGGGAAGAAGAGTTGTTTTATACAAAACCTGACTGACTGACTTCTCTGGTACTGTTATGTTAGTGTAAGTTCATGATAGAATCTCAGTGTGGAATTATTCTTTAAAGTTTACCCATCCACTTCTCTCTTTCTACAGAATTCTCACTGATTACCTATACAGTCTGTGTTTAAATTCTGCTAGAGAAGGGGAACTCCCTGCCTCCCAAATAGTCTGTTCTGTCTTTGAATAGTTCTGATTTTAAACAATTTTTTTTTTCATTGATTGAGCCACATCAATCTCCTCTTGTCTTATTATTCATTAGTTTAGCATTTTTTCTGAGGCCAAAGTAGAGCCAACATATCTCCTGTTTCACATGACAACTCTTTTGATAATTTGTATTTCAAATATCAAACTTGAGTTCACTGAATAGACTAATCTTCGAGACAATCTCCTCCAATTCTTTCATTTCAGTTTCAGCTTTACTATAATGTCTTAAAGCAGGTTGCTCCAAAGTCGAATGAAACATTTTGGAAGTTATTTGACCGGCTTGAATTAGAAGAATTATTAATGCAGCCTAAGGTGGCACTAGCTTTTTGGTGATTGTTGACACTTATTAATCTCATTTTCATTATTAGCGACAAGGATTGTGTTACATTTATCTCTGTATCTTACTTGTCATAGAACTTGGCACACAGCAGGCACTTCTTCTGTCATCAAATTATTCCTTTCATCATTGTGTCACATGTGAGCTTACTGAGCATGTCTTCTGTATCTTCATTGATATCTGATCCCATGGGCCAACTGAATCAGGAGCTCTGGGGGTGGAGTCCAGGCACTGGTATTTTTTAAAAGCTCTCCAGGTGATTCTAATGACCAATCAGGATTAAAAATCGCTGATGTAAGTCATTAATAAAAATATTGAGTACAACATAGTCAAAGACAGAGTCATGTGCCTCATCACTAGCTACCTCCAATTGCCGTTGAGCCATCAATCTTTACAACTTATTGATTTAACTACTGTACTTTCCAATTTCTATAATTAACTTCCTTGCAACCAACCCATTTTTATTTAAATGTTATAGTATCTTGCTCTCTATCCTAATAAGCAAAAGCCTTTAAAAAATTAATCTATTACAGAGCTAGTTTAGATGATTTATATATTGAAGCAGAAGGATAAAATAAATAATTAAACTTTGAAGATTTCTTCCCAAGTCATGTTTCATGGTTCTTGCAAACCACTCAGTCCCTTATTGCGATATTTTAAACACTCTTGTAGGCCAAATGCCACAAAAACGCCATTGTTTTTAGCAAGACATTTTTGAGGTTAGAAGCATAAATGGGCTGAACCTCACAATATTTTGCAGAAAAAGCATTGTTCAGGCTTTTCTAGGTGAGAAAATAAGCTAAAGGAATGTTTGATCTTTTTTTTCTTCTCTTGCTTTCTGATAGGGGAAAGTTAATAGACTGCATGATGATATTGTGTTACAAAAATGTAAAAACTCTATATTTATGCCAGTGCCTACCTTTCTTTGGCAAAAGTACTTCTCTAGGTGTGTATTGTATTGTGAATTACTAACAATTACATTAGTTCATGTTTTGTTCTGATAAATGGAATTGCTGTTCCCTAAGTATTATTTTATTTTATTTTATTTTTTCCAATTTGGATTTATCAGCCTTTTATTGAGTAATTAGTAAGTGTTTATAACTTTGTTAAGTGCTTTAGAAGCTTAGAAAAGCACGAGGTCAGGTCTTCGCCTCTCAGAAAGTTGCTATCCCCTTGGGATTTCGAGATTATTTTATATGCATAAATAAGATGCAGTATAAGACTTTGTAATATAAATATGAGAATGAGTGGTGTTAGACTTATAATTAACATTTTCACTATATTTGGGTAAGGAAGACAATTTTCTAACAAGAAATAAATGTTTCTTAAATTCATTCATATTGCTAATAAATATCTTTAAAAAATGTGAAAAAATGGTTTCATGTTTTATGAACAAAAAATTATAAATAAGTTTTGAAACCATATAGGATTTATTAGCCTGTGTATATAATCAGTATTTTGCATTTTATCATTAAAAAAAGAGGGTTTCTCCTCTCTACCCCTCCATTTCTTCTTCTTACTCTACCTTAAGCACTCTTGCTTCTATATACTTGTTGAATTTTTTTCCATGGTCCTTTGTTTTTCAATTTAATGCTTGATGTGGTCTTTTTATTGGCCAGAGCTTAAGTTGAAAATGTGTATATTTCTTTTCATCCAATGTATTTTTCTAAGGATTGAAGGAGAAAAAATCTAGAAAAAATATCTTAAGCTGATTTAAGGACACTTTGTGTTTACACTCTAAGTCCTGGTGTAAGGCATTTCAGTGTTTCACCTGTGACATTGATTCAGTTCCATGGTCTAGTGGTGAAGTCAAATATCACTCGAGATTCATAATCTATAGATGGAAATGGAACGTTTTGGGTTTGTATTGATTTCACTAAATTATTTACATAGACTTTAAAAAATGTGTGCAACCTTTCTCATATTACAGAAATTTGTGCTTATCAAAACTCTTAAAGGCTATTTAACACTTTGCTTCTTGAGGTGTGGTCCACAAGTCTTGGGCCAGCATCACTGGCCTCCCCTGGAGTTTGTTAGAACTGCATAGTCTCAGGCCCCACTACAAAACTATTAAGTCATACTCTGCATTTGAACAAACCCCCCAAATGATTCATATACACTTTTGTGAATGAAACATTTGAGTTTTGGAAGCACTCGATCCATTCTCTGTTTCTTTAGTTAGAAGTGTCCTGAAGATTTTGGCAAATACAAAGAGGCGAAGAGGAAAAAAAATACTTAATTATATCAAGCACAGTGTTAGTGCTTTATATACATCATCCAACTCAATATTCACAAGTCTGCGTGGTAGATATTATTATACACATAGTTTACAGACAGGGAAACTGAGGACTGGATGGTAAGAGGTTTTTTTCCAAGATCACTTAGTTGGAAAATATGGGGTCACCTTTCAGATTTGGAACTCCAAGCCTTCACTCTTTCCTCATACTCAATTATCTCTAGGGATAATTGGCATTTACTCAAGTACTTAACTGGATTATTGTTTCTTTACAGTAAATATGACTTAGATTTTTTGAGGAAATATCTTCAAGAAGTTCTTGAATCTTTCCTGAAACAAGATTTGCAAGGAGAGTGGATAAGGGGGTCAAATGTATGGTGACGGAAAGAGATTTAATTTTGGCTGGTAAACACATGGTACAGTATACATATGACATATTATTGAATTGTACACGTAAAACCTATATAAATTTATTAACCAATGTCACCCCAATAAATTTAATTAAAAAAGTATTTTATGTTGCCATTTGCAACAGAAACTTGGCATATTTCAATGGTGTTTTCAGGAAAACTGTAGGTCTTAAACATAAACGTAAAATTCAGTTTGAATTTGAGGTGTAGAGGCTGTAGAATGCTATCAGCACTATAGGCTGTGATAAATCCATTTCTCAATTCCATGCCAATGGTAAGTGAAGTGCTTTCCTGCTCTTTCTTCCCCTCCTCTTATCTTACTCCCCAGGTCTACCTACTTGCCTTGTGCTTTCCTGTTTCCAAGATCTTTCCCATCACAAGGAAATCCTCCTCACATTGAAGTGCTAGAAATTAATGTGTTATCCTCCCTTGGATATTTAAATTATAATGGATAACAGTGGCCAGAGACAGTGTTTGATATAAAGAGTTGTCCCGAAAGTGATGCTTCTGTATCCCTCCTTTTCTCCCTATGCCACACCTAGCACATTGCCAGGCATATAATAGATGTGTAAATTTTTTGGTAGAGGATTTCCCTGAATCATTGCTATAGTCTGTTTTTATTCGTTCATTTATTTATACATTTATTTATAACAACCACAATTATTATTAACAATTAAATGTATTATTACAAATTAAATTATTAAGAACAATAATTATTGAGGAATTGCCAAATGCCTGACCACAGGGGTGAGGTATCTAGAGGTGAATAAGACTCATTGGTATCTGCCTTCAAGAAACTCACAGTCTTGTGGGGACATTTTTTCAGGTTGAGAACCATAACATTTCCTAGAAACCCAGGGTGGTGCCATGTGTCATGACTCCGGCTTGGTCTACGCTAGTGCTTTCAGACTTTCTGGGTGTCACTTTCCATACTGAGAATATAGACAACTCATCTCCCTGGAAAGGACTTGTGGGAGGAGAATATATCTACAATGAATTTGTAATCTTTTGTTGTTATAAATATAAACAATAGCTAGTCAGGGATAACCAGTTTCTCAAAAAGGCCTCTGGCCACAGGCATAATCAGATCCCTAGGTTTCGTTTCCCCCACCCAATTCTAATCCCTGTACTATTTATAGCGCTGCTGGTAACCCTAAGTGGGAACGATACAGAGCATAGTCTTCTATTCTGAAGAAATGCCTCCTGATTCTGTTCTGCCCATCCTGCCAACCTCTCTGGCTTCTTCCTTCCCCAAATCACCACACTTGCATAGGGATCTGGATGAACATCATTTTTGAATCCTTACTCCTGATGATGTGAATCAGGAGGAGGAATGTGGAAGAGGAATGCACTAGGGAAGCGGAATATAAAGGAAGTGAGATGGTGGAGAAGGTGCAGGTGCTGTAGCCAGCAGTCCCTCATTCATTTATTCATTTTTTCATTCATTTATTTATTCAAGAAACGGGAAAGAATCCGGTCTGCTTGGTTCCAAAGCAGCTTTGTACACTCACTGTTATTCATAGTTGACCTCCCCAGTGATACTTGGTTGAATCATTAACTTAAATAAATACCCACTGAAATCTGCCCTGGAGTCTGGTACTTAGAATCACTCTCATGAGAAGCAGCTCAGTTGCTAATCAGATCAGCAACTTAGAACATCTCTCCTAGTGAGTTTTGATTGGAGACTCACATTTGAAACCACTATACATTTTCTTTGTTCACATCATGGCAGCCTCGCTCTACTCAGCTCTCACATGAGCTTCTTCTTGAATCTCTGTGTCAGCTCAACAAACACGAAGTCAGGTGGTATGAGTTTGTCTAGATTTAGATTTATCATTCAACCCTAGATAAGAAGAGGCTGGAGACCAGGAAAGGCTAGGAATGTTTTAGGAGGACAACTCGACAAGTTGGCCAGGGGTCCCAGTTGCCCTAGCACCCGGGAGAGGGTGGGGGCTGAGAGTTGCATGTGCTTCCCATCTGATCTCCAGGGGTTCAGCAGAAAATTTCATAGTTACCCTGGAGTTGGCATTGTTTGTGTAGAACCCTAGTTTAAGAGGTAGAGTCCTAGGAAAGATTAAGCTATTTGTAGTGTGTTGTTGTAACCCCTTGGCCCTTTGGGAAATTCTTTATGGGCATCTTTCCTTGTTAACTGGACTTTTCCATTGTGCCTTTGTTAGTTAGTGTCATAAACACTGAGGTCCTGCCTGAAATTTGGCTTAGTTCCCAGACTGCACAGCAGCAAGAATATGGTCTAATTTTTAGTCTTAATAAACAAAGCAAATCATAGTACTAAGTTGTCCAAAGACACTGTTATAGTTCAGGAAACGTCCTGAACAAGCTGGCCCCAAATCAACTCAAAGAAATGTCCACTCTGGTCATCCAAGGTCTCTAAAACCCTAGAATAAGATAGGCCAATGGGTCACAGCTAAGGGCCTGCTACCCAGTGGATGACTGGTCTACCAGGAGAAGGCACAGAAGAGCTTTGGCAAACAGATCATTAAGGATGCTTTATAAAAGTCTTCCTGAAATACAACTTTTTATTTATTTTTTTCCTATTTTGTATGCATTTTGTTTTACTTCATCTCTCTGGAGAAGGCATACAGTAGGTCTCTGTTTAATTTTAAGAGTATTTTTAGATATCACAAAAGAAAAGGTAACATTTCATCTAGAACTCTTTAAAAGTCTTTATAGGTTGTATTCATCTAAACACCCTGGAGAAACAAATATTAGGGTGATTAAATTAATCTCAGAGGGAAATTTAATTTGTTCCCCTGGTAATTGATCCAAATTAGTTCTTTTTGGATAAATTACTATTTGTAAGTTTTTACTAGCTCTAGAACAGTCTTTCAGATGCCATACACTATACCTAGGCCTGAGGGTGAAAAGAAAACAAGATGTATAATTTGCTTTGGGAGAAAACTCAGGCCTAAAAACTTGCCTAGCCACAGTCTGTGTTTCTGAGGTCTAGATGGAAAATGACTTGTCCCTAGACAAGTCCTGAGATGATCTCCCTAGATTGAAAGGACTGAAAGTGACTGCTTTAGCTGATTGAATTAATGTGCACCCTTCACTGTACTTTAGTTTAGAGAAGTTCTTTTCTTCATCAGGCAAGGAATGTTCTATAAAGGGTCTTCATTAATAAAGAGGAAGTCTAGAAACTCTTTCTGAGTATTTTCCAGAAAACATGTACCATTTGGGAGAACACATGACTATGAAACATAGCTTTTATGGGCGACCCTTGCAACTGCTCTATGCCTCAATTTTCTCCTCTGCAAAATGGCATTGAAATATTAACAGCTCACTGGACTTTTTGAAGATTATCTGAGGTGATGTATGTACAGTGCTCAGCACAGTGCTTGGCATATGTCCTGAAGGACTCTTTTGGGCATCCCCCGGGGGACAGGTGCCTCAGCGGTCTCATCAGATAGGATAATCTTGAGGTTGCATTAACCTGGAAAATCAAACAAACAGGCTTCCTAAGGGAGTCTTGGCAGGCCAGGCGCTCCTATTCTATTATTCACTGTTTTCTTCATAGCACTTATCACTTGCTTAAATTGTGTCATCAATTATAAGTTTATTGTCTGCTCATTCCTGCCTTACAGCTATAATGCAAAGGGATTGTGTTCATTCACATCTGTAGTCCTAGCTCAGTGACATAGTGCTTTATACACAGAAGGCCCTCAGATGAATGAATGGATGAATGTTGGGAAAAATGTGCCCTCTGCCCTTCCCCTCCCGCAAATATTTTTATTCATGGTAGGGAGCTCGGGCTTAGGAGAATGTTACCATGACGATGATTGTAACCAGTGTTTATTGACAGCTGTCTATAACACCTCTTCTGAGGTTTGACCTCTCCCTCAACAGTATTTCTAGAGCAACACTATTACCTCTTCATTCCTCCCAACCCTGAACGCTGTGGACTCTTGAGCTGGACAACATTTGACAATACTGAGGAGCTGTGGTTCTGCCTGGTATCAGGGAGGCACCAGATGCCCAATCTCCAGGCCCATTTGCCCCACATATACATTCTTTTGGAATCTTTGCATAAACATGGGTGTTTCACATATTTCCTGAGTGGTGCAAATGCCTTTAGGCCACTTCCTTTTTTTATGCAAGTAGTCTGTGGACACACTCTCATTTTGTTTTTTTTATTTTATGGTTTAGAGATAATCTCTCCCTTAAGAGTCTTGACTAATTTTCTCTCTGGAATCCAGATTGTACCATAACAGTATTATAGCTGCCTCCTCTTACGGCAAGATAACTAGGCTTTCCCCACTCAAGCTCCTGAAAGTTACTTTTTATAGCTGCCACGACATAAAAATGTTTCATCAAATGTGGGCAGATCTTTTGATAGTGCTGAAACGGTAGTACGCATTGCAAAAGCTCCTGGGGTTTGGCCTGTGGGATTTGCAGACGTAGGCAATGTCCCCAGACAACCATCGAACCTATTTAGGTTTGGCCTTCTGTGACTCAGTCTTGAAGGCAAATAATAGAGATAAAAATAAACTACTATATAAAAATGAAAACTGATTTTCTTTATATATTTTTAAAACTTTTACCTGGTGTTTGGTTGGTTGGGAGTAAAAGAAAAATCAACTCAAATGGACTTAGATGGTAAAATGAATGAACAGATCATATAACTAAAAGGTCCAGAGAGAGGGCTAGCATCGGGAGAAGCTTAGTCTAGTTTCTTTTTCTGCATTTCTCAGCTCTCCATCTTCAGCGTACAGTTCCTTCTTGGCAGTATCCCCTCTCATGGCCTCAAGATACTGTCAGTGACCTCAGTGCTACTTGCTTCTAGGTTGGAATCCAGGAGGAAAAAGAAAGCCTACGTCTACAGTGAATTCCCAGAATTGATACAGGTCATGTGCTAATCCCTGAATTTAAAATTGTAATCAAGAGGATGGGCCACACAATTGGTTTAGACTAATCCAGGCTTGATCTTGGAGTTGTGAATGGTAGCTAAATCCATCCAGCCTATAGGACTAAGAAATTTGTAGCACTGTTAGCTGAGGAGAAGGGGAAATAGTCAAATATCTGTCACACCTGACATTAAAATGGGACTGGATGTGCAGTGCTGATGTTGGGTTTTGACATTCAGTTTTTGTAGCTGATGTGTCTAACACTTTCCAAGTATTAGGGCTAGTTTCCATTTCTAATTGTGGCAGCCGTTAGTTATGTCTGTTAGTGTTTCAGGCTCTCTGCTGTTTAGATATTTGGTAACCTTTTTGGTCAATGAGTTGTGAGCATTTGGTTTAAAGCATTAACGTGTAGGTGTGAGACCCTTCAGAGTTTTCTCTTTCCCTCTGGTACTACAGCTGGAAGCATTTGAAATGGTGGCTGGTACACTGTGAGTAACTATGATGAGCAGAGCATCCCTGCTGGCTCATGTCAGAGAAGTAGCATGAGCAAGGAGACTCTTATTATGCTAAGCTATGAAGATTCTGAGTTGTTTGTTACTGTGGCATACCCAGTTTATTCTGCCTCGTTTACTGGATTTTCTAAATTCATTTGAATTTTTTAGGGGTTGCTCACAAAGATTTTATATCTGTATAAGTCTTTCAACATAGCAAATATGCTTTCACATTTATGATCTCATCTTATCTCCACAATAGTCCTGTATATAGCTGAGAAATATTAGCTCCATTTTGCCAGTGGAAGAATTGATGCAAACTCCTCAAATGCTCTGTTTACTAATTTAGCAGTGTTTGTTATTTTCGATTTGCTTTGTTTTCTTAAGCAATGCGATTACACAACAAAATCTTATTATAAAGAATAATGCTTCTCATTTTATTAATATTTTATTTGATGTCCTACCTCTGAAAAATTTATCACTTTTTACTTTATTCTTTCCACGCACCAAATAGTCAGTGTTGAAAATGTAAAGAACTTGGACTGCAGTTTCTGTTGGAAAGCTAAACTAAGGACGTGGTTAGCTGTAGTATTTGCCTGCACAGAGCTATGTCAGGGGCCAAGAGAAACACTCTCAAGGGAGACTGAGAGAGAATTCAAGGAATCTATAATCATACATCATGCAAAAGATAACTGGGGCTCCAAATGAGCAGGTTGACTCAAGAGAAAAGGTAGATATACAGTGTTTTCCTTGGTAAAAAAGTGGCAGCAGACTAGAAATACAGAGTGGGGGAAAGCAGAAGAGACACCTTTGCATTGATTTGGAGGAGAATTGGTGGTGAAGAGGGTAGGCTCTGGAAGCAGAGTGCTTGGATTCAAATCCAGTTCTGCCACTTGAAAGCTGTGTAACCTTGAACAAATTACTTGATCTTGCTGAAGGATTTTCCTTTTATAGCATGGGGAGATTAGTACCTATTTCACAAAAGATATTGTGAGGATAAAATGAACTATGAAATGTAAAGCTCTTAGAACAGTACATATGGTAAAAGTTTGATAAATGTCATCATCAATTATTTATTTATTATGATTACGATTATGATTATAATTAATTGCACTCCTTCTGCCTTCCCTCTGGTACAAGCCACCCATTACCTCTTACCTGGACTAATTCAAAGACTTCCTTTTGCATTGGCCTTCTCACATCTTTTCTTATGTAATTTCCAATTTACTCTCTACCTGATAGCTAGGATAATCTTTTAAAATTAAAATCCATCAAGTTATTTCTTTGCTGAAAACCTTCTAGTAGTTCCCTCTTTACTTACGATTTTAGTCTTTCTAATAAAGACGAAAATCCTTAATATAAATTCCAAGGACCTTCTCTCATTAGCCTCAGTTTGCATTGACCTCTATAGTTAAAGTTTCACAGTCACTCTTTTAGATCCCCAAGCATGTCATCTTCTGCCCGCCTCAGGACCTTTATATTAATACATTTTGGAGAAGCAATGCTTTTTTCTTATCCTGGTTGCCTTTCAGGTGGAGGAGACTCTGCTGGGGTTAACACTTCTCTCTCTATCTCTTTATTCACTCTATCTCATGGGAGGTGGAATCATGTGTCAATCTTAGAGGAATACCTGGGCTTCCTCAGCTCAGCTCTGCCCTCTTTTGAAAGTGAGCTTCTTACAGGGAGCAGGTGATCTCTGATGCCCTTCTAGGGACAGGCTCTTTCCCATTCCATGGGTTGTCTGCCTTGGTCCAGAAATGCCCATGCCCATGTGGTTAAGCCTATCTCATCACGAGGTCAGTTCACTGGCTCACCTGGCTAACGAACTAAAGCCATGACTTCCAGCCTGGCTTCTGTCAGCACCAAACATGCTGTATGAATTCTCCAGATATATTCCTTACTTCTTGGTCTCCTACTCCTCCTCTCATGCTTGTCCTTCTCATCTTTTCTTCTGGATTGGGATGTTTCTAATGGGCCATGATGGAAAAGCTAAGAGGGTGCTGGTGAAAATCTCCTGTGCTGTATTATAAAATGAGTTGCACTAAAATTTGTAGGCTGGATCAATGAAACGACTGAATATTAATGTGCCTGATTTAAGTTCTTAACAAAACTCATATTCTTAGACAGGGCAGTGGGAATTAAAACATTTTTTAATTTTGACTGAAAAAACAAAGTAGAGGGGTCCAGAGTCTCCAGGAGGGGGAGCCCTCGTTCCTTGTTCCCAGTCATAGCTGTGAGGATTTGCATCATCTGCGACTGAGTCAGTAGAAGAGACACAATCATTGCATATGTCAAGTTAAATGAATAGGAGAAAATCATCACAGTACCCATTTGGCATTATCATTTTATCCCACACGATTGGCTCTTCACCTATGTGTAATTCAATTTGTAGGAGAGTTTTTTTTTTTTTTTTTTTTAATGATTCCTGCTGTGGTTTTGAATGACCCAGCAGATGTTCAGTCTGTTCTTTTAGCAAAATACAGGCTTAACCTGTATTTTAGTTTCAACTTTGGAAAATATAAAACAAAATTTAGAATATGCGACCTTTTTAGTTAACTGCTTTTTCTCCTTAGCTTTCCTCTTCCCTATTATCTTCTCCAAGCCTCTTTAGAAAAACATCTTATGATCAACAGTTCTCACAGTCTTCCTGGCCTACCTCTTGAATAGATAACTCATTGCAAAATCATCATCATTAACTTTCAGAACAGTTTTTAGTACACCGCTATGTATTAGACCAATTGAGCTGGAAACTCTTCTCTTGGCACCTTATTCATTTTCCCACAACTTGTTGCACAGAACTAGGCACATTGATTCCTGGTAAATGTTAAAAATGGACATTTAACAGATGACTGTATTTTCAGTAATTAGTAGGGTCAGTGTAGATTCACTTAAAACAAGTCACACTAGCTAACCTCAGTTTTAAACTATTAGTGGATGGAAATTCTCTGGGCATGTTAATTCTGAATTTTGGCAAGACCCCAAATTTCTCATGCTTTCTTTGTGGATAAGATAGAGTTAAGCCTCATGGAAATATTGTTAAGTGGATTTATAAATGGTTAAATAAAGCATTCTTAATATGTTTGATATAAATACTCCAAAAGGGTGTTAACATCAATCCGTCTAGTAGTTTGCCAAAGTCTTAATTCTTTTTAACTAAAAAGAAAATTTTGGGGGGAAGGGGTATTTAGTCCTATCTTTTTTAATGTATTAGTCTACGGCTTTGGAAAAATATATAAAAGGCATGTGTTTGAATTTTTCTGATGACACAAAGCTCGGAGGAATATTTAACAGTTTGAGATAGTATAATCAATATTAATTTTTTTCATGAGGTTGTTATAATAGGGATATATGCAAGATCTTGTACATCAATATTTTTAAAATACCAGCTGTATATGCTTAGGAATGGAAGACCTGATTTAATGACAATTTATGAAAAAAAATCTAGAAATTTCAGTTAATCAAAACTGAATAAGAATAAACTATGAGATACAATTACCAAATGCTAATAAAATTTTAAGTCATGTTAATACAATAGTCCAGGACACAGAACATTAAAGTCTCTCTCTATACTGTACATGGACAAGATGAAAATCTGCAATATGTGTTTGGTTCTGGGCTCCATGTTTTAAGAGAGATGTAGAGAAATTGGGATGGATCTAGTAGAAGCTGACCAAGAAGAGATGTCATGGAGAATAGCTGAGGTGTTTGGGAGTGTCTGGATCAGAGTAGAGAAGATTTAGGGAAGCTCTAGGAGGGGCCTTCCAATATTTCAAGATTGTCAACATTTAAAGAGCTTAGACTTGGATTAGATTACCCAGGGATGGAATTTGACACACGTCAAGAAGTTACAGGAAGGCAAATTTGGGTTTCTCAAAATAAAAATCTAGCAATCACCATTGTGAAATGGAAACAGGCTGCCTTGCAAGATGATGAGTTTCCCATCACAGAAAACTTTCAAAGACAGATCTAGGGAACCCTCATCAGAGTTATTTAAAGGGTCATGCTTTGGGATAGTGGACCAGATGATTCCCAAAATTCCTTCCAACTTCATAGGCCTCACTATGAGCTCAGTGCCTGCATATAGTAGGTACTCAAATAATATCTGCCAAATGAATTAATGCATAAGAGTAAAAAAATCTCTGGGGTAGACTTTTGCACTTGATACATTTTTGAGTCATAGATGATTTTATGACATCGAACAGTAATTTTACTTAGTATCCAAGGCATGTCATCTTGGGAAAAATGAATGACCTTGGGCCACACAAAGTTTAAAATTTCCTAGATAACTGGCTTATCTTTCTTGCTGTGGTATAAATCATTCTCAGCCTTGTAAGTTTTAGAGCTATTTCTGATAATGAGCAATGCTTTGCTCCAAACTAACATGATGTTATTTCTTTTTCAGGATAATCGCATCCACACATCCAAGTACAATATTCTCACCTTCTTGCCAATTAATTTATTTGAACAGTTTCAAAGAGTGGCGAATGCCTATTTCCTTTTTCTTCTGATTTTACAGGTAATGTTTACATTGTATTTCTTTCTAATCTGTTGGTTAAAAGTAGTCATATAATGTGAAAAGTAAGTTAATTCATTTAGCTAAATGTTTATGATTAGGTAAAACCCTCCTTATCAGATTTTTAATGTTATTATTGCTGTTTCTCTTCACAAATGTGGGAGGGCTAGGAATGGGTAAAAAACTAATGCATTCATCATTTTAAACGCTGATGTAATTTTAAAATGCAGCCTTGCACTTTATTTGAACCAAACCAGAGCCGAATAATTACTGTTCATAGCCTCCCTCTTTTCTTTATCTCTCTCTCATGTCAACAGTACGGGTATTGCCAGAGTGGAGACAAAGAACCTAGCTGAGTAGTAGTTTGTGGAACTTAATTTGGCAAATTTCATTTGCATTTAAGAACAATGACATATTTTACACACATATAAAATAAATGATGTATGCTATATGTGACTTCACTGCAGAATGGCTATTTTTTACAGTTTCGAGTGGTTAATTGGTAGTTAATAACCTTGGTTTTCCCTTCCATTTGACTAGAATTTGGGCCTAAATGAAATCCCAGAATTTACTGATATTTTAGAAAGGAAAAGGCATAAATCAAAGTACACACACACATAAATAGCTCGTATTAGCCAGTTTTTTAACCTAGTATTTATTTTAGGATAATTTAATCAGTTTAGACTAGTAGATTCAGAATGTGCTGGGCACTGTATTAGATATTGGAAGTAAGAAGATAGATTAGATATGTGCAGTCCAGATTAATAGCTTTAGTACTATTTTTTCTTTAATTGAATAATTTATTAAGAATCTTGGTTGTAAGTGGAAGAAACCTAAATTCTTTTAAGCAAGAATGGAATATATTCATGAGTCTGTATCATTTCATGTATGACTAGGTTCAGGGGCAAACTATTTCAACAGGATGTGACTATTCTTTCCTCTGTTTTCCTTCATTTTGGCCTCATTTTCTGGCAGGTCCTCTTTATCTGGTGGATCTTAAAAGCTTTAAACTTTTGTCCTCCTAGTTTCAACTCCAATATGAAAGAGAGTGAGAAGGAGAGGGAGGGACATTAGCTCTGATTGGACCATGCTGAATTATACCTCTATCCTTAAACCAATCACCCTGGCTCAAGAATTTGATGCAATGATTGTCTTGACCTAGATCACATTAACAAACTTGAAGCCAGGATGGAATCAATGCACCAAATTTATATGGACTAAAAACAGAAGGAGTGGGGTAGTTCCATAATAAGGCTTAGTTGAGAAGAATTAGATAATTAATAGGAAACAACAAGAACAAGAACAAGAACAACGAATGTACACCTTACAACTTAATGAAGAGACTATAGCATTCTAGAGTTCTTTCTTTTCTTTTTCCCCTGTGAATTTGCTTTTGGTTTCTTCATATAATCCTTTACACTAGAGGTCCCTAATCCCTGGGCTGTGGACCGATACTGGTCCATGGTCTGCTATGAACTGGGCCGCATGGCAGGAGTGAGTGGCAGGCAAGCAAGCAAAGTTTCATCTGTATTTGCAGCTGCTCCCCAGCGCAAGCATTACTGCCTCAGCTCCACCTCAGATCATCACGCATTAGATTCTCATAGGAGCACCGGTCACTGGTGCCAAAAAGTTTGGGGACCACCACTTTACACCATTCAAAATTTTGATCTTATTTCTCTAATGACTTTCTTATTTATGATCGAAAGCTTTTGTTCACAGAATTCAATATTTAGAAGGGAACTTTGGGATGGTTTAGTTCATTGTCTTTTC
This sequence comes from Rousettus aegyptiacus, assembly GCF_014176215.1. Taxonomy (NCBI): domain Eukaryota; kingdom Metazoa; phylum Chordata; class Mammalia; order Chiroptera; family Pteropodidae; genus Rousettus; species Rousettus aegyptiacus. The sequence goes on along the minus strand of NW_023416306.1, from coordinate 121,466,836 downwards.
TTTTATTGATGAGGAAATTAGACCTAGAGAGGTTAGACGATGTATAAAGTTTTTACCACAAGTTAGTTAGTGATAGAACTAGGAATAGGATCCAGCTTTTCTACCACCTAGACCAGTGTTTTTGTTGGTACCTCAGAGGCTTTTGAGGTTAGTTTGATTCTTGAATCTTATGTGGAAGCTATTATAACAATTAAGTTTGCATGGGGCCTGATCTCCATATGCTGACCATCTTCACTCAATCCTTCACTGCCTGATGGCCCTGAAGTAGTTCCAAATTGAACCCCATTCGAAAACCACCTGTCTAAGAGAGTCATGTCAACTTTTATGATGTCTCCCATAGGTGGGTGTCTTTTGAGATATAGGAACAAGGCACTGGAGTCAAATAATCGAGGTTTAAATTTTAGCAATGTATGTCTTGGCCTAGTTGCTTGGCCTCTCAGATATTTATTATACAATGGGAAAATGAAACTCCGGGCTGCAGTGTTTCCTGATTCTGGGGTACAATTCATAATGTATTCTGTGTCTTGCGCAGAAGTGCTATTTACATGGAATACAAACCCTATGGTACAGAATCTAACTCAATGAACTTCTCTGAGGATCAAATGACATAATATATGGAAAGTACTTGGCACAGTGTTTGGTTCAATGTAGATGCTCAAAGAATCTCTCTTTGGGACTGGAGAGAAGTTGGTAAAATTGTTAAAAGTTGAAATGAGAAGCTGAGAAAAATACAGATGATGTTTTTTATCCTGGGGAAAAAATCATCATCTGTGAAAGATTTAAAAAAGCTTACTTCTTAACTTGCTATAAAAATGTTATTTTTTGTAGTTTGAAAAGTGGTCCAATGATACTTCTGTTTTATATGTCTTACAACTGAATAAAAAAACTTCAATTATTGAAGGTAGTTCTACATTTGTACAAATAACTGAATATAGTCCTATTAATGTCTGTCAAGTCTTATGAAATTAAATGGCAACATTAGAAAGATATATTTATTAAATTTGAAAGTACTAATTAGTTGCAATGTTTGTTCCAGCTGATACCAGAAATTTCCTCCTTGACCTGGTTTACCACCTTTGTGCCTTTGGTCCTGGTGATAACTATGACAGCTGTCAAAGATGCCACAGATGACTATGTGAGTATTTGCTTTTGAGCATTCCTGATGTCTCAGTTTCAAGTGTGACCTTTTTGAAATACAAACTAAAGATCCATTTAAAAATTTGGAATAAAGTTCAAATGGTCACTAAGATATAAAAGTCTTTTGCTATTTGATGGTCAATACAGGTCATAGAATAAGCAATGATTTGAATAATGACATCTTTGGAATAAATGTCTGACTTCTCCACATTATCTTATCAGGGAAATAGTACTCGTTTAGATGCATGAGTTCCTGCAAATTGGCTTTAAAATTCTTATTCATTATAGTCATACTTCATAGAAGAATAAATGGTAGAGTAGAAAGAAAGAAAGAAGTTTTGGAGAAACACACCTTATTCTACCATGTTCTAGCAGTGTAACATGAGGCAAACTACTTCTCTGAACCCTTCCTTATCTAAATAATGTGGCCAATGACATTAGCACTGTTGGGAGGACAAAATGAAATGTTGTGCATAAAGCACTTGGCTCAGAGCCTGGCTTATAGGGGTACACGTTTAATACTATTTCTCTGCTCTCTTCCTGTACTGAGCAGTTCCATTCTAAGCCTTCATATCCATTTCTAGGGTAGAAATTATCAAGAAGAGTCAGCCTGGGATTACCATTTTTAATCCTTTGACTCTATCTGTTCTAATACCAAGACCCCTTGGCAATGCCTGAGCAGAAGTAAGAGTGCCCCACCTTAAGGACCCGAGAGTGGGCTGCTCAGTATTCACGGAGTGAACTGATTTGTCTTTTCTGTGATGCTCTGCTAGTCAATTTTGGGGACTCTTTTCAGGTTAGATACAGATGTGACTAAATATCAAGCCTGATTTTATCTCTACTACAGTTAAAGCTTGAATACGCTTTTATTTTTTGTGACAATATGTATTGGTTCAACAACCAGATGTCTTTATGAGTCAGAGTCTTGACAAGAAACAGATGTCACTCTAAAATAAAAAGAAGATTGGAGAAAAATTAATAATGAGGAGACCATTATCCTATGTGAAGAAAAGCACATAGGATAGCTACATTAGTGGCAAAACTACATCTAAGCCTGAAGGGGAAAAGGAAGAAAGCAATTACTAGAACTGAAACTGTAGTTGAGGGCTTCTTGCGGCAGCTGGGGCTGTCTGTAAAGGAAGCAGCCCCTGTTAACCATCTTGAAGGAAGCCAGGGAATTTCACTTTCCTTTGACACTCTGATCTCTGCCAGTGCCACCTATTGGCCAAGCTCCACCAGAAGCCAAGGTACAAGACCATGTCAGTCAGCTTCCCCTGGCACAGGGCAGAGGGGAGAGGGATATGTGTAGATACAGAGGAGCAAACAGAAAATATCCAGTACCTCTGTCAAATTATGTACTCAGACAAAATAGTTGTTTCCATTTCTATTGTTCTGTTGGCGGGGAGAAGATTGCATACCAATGATAGGCTGACTTAGTTTACTCCTCTACCAATATTATCAACTTTTCCCATGTCGACAAATGCCAAATAGTTTATTCTTCCTGGTAATATCTATTACTTACACCTGGAAATCAGTTTAAATGTATGTACTGGGCACAGCATAAAAGAAAAAATGGGATGAGTTTGGGAAAGATGTTGAAAAAGGGAAGGACTGAAGCAATTTATATATTGTGATATGATATAATATTTTGAATATTTTTAAAAGGAAAAAGCATGAATTCTGATGATTATGATCAGTGAAGTCAGTTTTATGTTTTCTGATACAACCCCTTGTTCATCTGTGCCTTTAGGCTAATTGGTTTAAATAACACCTTATACTTTTGCCCATTACTATCTGATCTTGGTAGATCACACAGAAAGTCTTATCTGAATGGTTGCTAATTTATGAGTTTAGTAGAGGGTTCATAATATTTGGATTCTTCTAAGCAGTAAAAAATGTTTACGTTACTGGAATATACAATAAGAAATAAAATCACTTGGGCATAAAAACACAAATCCACACCAAATGTGGTTCGGTATTTTGTTTCGATTTTCATCAGTTTACTGTTAACAATGAAAATTTCTAGAGAATAAAAATACATGTTGTTACAAGTAATTTAATTTCTTCAAAGACATCCATAAAACAAAATGAATGATGTTCCAATACTGTACCGAGCACATATGTGAGAGAAATGGAAGTCCTCATTTTCTATTGAAGACATCAAAATTAATGTATGGTTTTCTCTGGAGCTATGTGGCAGAATAAAGGACATATTGTCTTCTTAGAAACAGCTAAAACTATGTGGGAATTGGAAGACCATGTGGCTAGATGTGTTCCAATGGTGACATCCAGAATGAGGCTAAGTGAGAAGGGATTTTATTCAGATTTAGAACACACAGAACTGGGTCCAAGGTCACACTACAAGCTGTGTTCATTTTTAGACCAATGGTGATATTGTCCAAACAGATGAACTAAATGTACTTTCAGTATCTTTATCTGTGCTGACAAATTATGATTTAATATGTTTTTTCACAAATGTTTTGATTTTCAGTTTCGCCACAAGAGTGATAATCAAGTGAATAATCGGCAATCCGAAGTGCTCATTGACAGCAAGTAAGAAATGCATTCTTTGGGTTATTTTTAAAGATTTCTGGAACCACAAAACAGGTCTGACAACTGGTAGACTTCTTTTTTAATTTAACATCTATTTCTTTCCCCTTTTAATTTATTAAAAATTGCAATGTAAGCCCATTTTATCTTCATGGTTCTTTATGCTCAACAAATGCTTGTGCTAGCCATTCAACTTCTACCTTAAATCCCTTCAGAGTTTATCTTGTGGAACACAGACATATGATTGTCACTTTTCATTTCTAGATACTATGAAGAACATAGTTTTAAAAGGAAATATCATAAAACACATTAATCGCGTGAGATGGAAAATTCCAAGAAATGAAAGATATCAAGAGGAGCTAGGTAGCCAGAACAATAATTGGGAGAATTAAAGTAATTAATCTCTTTCTGTTACTAAAATGTTGACTGATTACTAATAATGTAATGAGTACATATAGTTTTTCTATATCAGATTGTTTTATGAAATGATGTTAAAAGCACAGTGAAACCATAGGTGTACAGACAGAGCCTCTGAAAGTGTAATCCCAGCGTGACATGGATAAGCCATAAAAGATGCCTGGAACCATATGGTTTATTTCCAATGTTGGCAGGTTTTGAATTGTTGCTGCTATAGTAGGATGGTTAAAAACATGTGTTTTGCACTCAGAGAGACTTTTAAGTATGAGCTTAGTTCTAACCCTGAGTAATCTGTGATCTTGAGCAAGTTCTTAAGAGATTGTGACTTTTGTAAGCTAATGTGGTGTGTGGCTTTGAGTTGTACTGTTGCCTGCCTTGACTTTCTCAAGTCTTACAGTTCTGATTTGCAATTAGACTGACATTAATATGATTTGACTAATTCCCCAAGGAGCACTTGATAATCAGTCTCATTACTTTGAAGTATCATCTCCTATGAAGTATGTTAAAATATGTATAATTATATAATAAATTTGAACTAATTGGCCTGAGCATATCTTTTAATGTTTCTCAAATTACCAGTTAACTTTTGTGGTGCTATCAGGGCAGTAACAGATATTGAGGCCTCTACCTGGAGGCCATGGGAGTAATTCAGTGATTTAGGTATTTAGGAACTCGATGACTGTCTGTCTCCCACACATACTAGCTATCATTACCATTACCATTATTATTAGAAGTAGCCTAGTGTTACTTTCTTGTGGTTTCATTTATCTTTTTGTTGAGTCCTTATGAGATAGCATGTCTTTGTAATTCTGTATAGTGTGACTTCTTAAAAAGCTTTGTTGCTGATGCTGTAAAGTTGAAGGGAGAAGCACATATCATTGAGAATGGAGTATTCTTTAGGATTTAGTTAAAAATCAGGCAAGATTTTTCATTTGTAAGATTACCTACTAGTGTGAGTTTCTCTAGGACATCTCTTGATTACCTTTGTGTCTTTTGAAACTAGCACAGTGTCTTTGAATTTTCACATTGAATGGTAACATGTATTCTTGCCAAGAGGGCAATCTACCAGAGGAGCTTGATCTGTGAAATTTTGCAGTCTTATCACTAAGCCAATTCCAGCATCTGGGGTGGTGGTCTTTGCGAAAGGTACTCAGGCTATGGAGACTGCCTTTTTGTTTTCTTGGGTTTTGAAAAGTTGGAGAAAGCAAATGGGTTCAGATTTGAGATAGCTCAAGGAGCTTCAAGTCCTCCTTGGAGCTGGTGATTTGAGAGGATGCCATTGGGTCCTCTTAGACCACCACTGTCTTTATATGCTCTTCCCCAGCTCCTGTGTATTGTTTCTAAGGGCTTACTGGAGCCAATGACCTATTGGTGCTGGACTAAGAAAGAGCAGCATCCCTATCTCAAGTTGACTAAGCTCTTAGGTGTAATGTGCACTCCTGAGTACTCATGAAGATCAGGCGAAGGATGGGACTTTGCCTGAGATCACATCCTCGTGTGGCTTCTTTCCCCTCGTGTTACTTCTCATCTCCCTTACTAGTTTCCCCTGGAAGTAGTTTTCTAATGAACCACTTTCAGGATCTGCTTCTAGGAAACTTGATCTAACACAACAGTTAATGCATTTTTAATCCCATGGCAACATTATTGAAAATAATAGAAAAGTGTGTTTTGGGTCTATCCTTGCCACCTGTGGATCAGGATCAAGTAAAAAGCCTGGAGGGGAGCAGGGGAGCTCAGGTACTGCTGGAAGTCGGTGTCATACTGGAATTGGCATTGCCAGATACTTGTGGCTTCCTTGTGTGTTCCTAGCAGAAGGAACTTAGAGTTCATGCTAGGGCAGAAGCCATCATTGGCTCGTCCTGGTGAAAGAGGCATAGCCAGCCACAGGGAATAGGTCCCTGAGGGAAGTGGGTGCAATAAAAGCAATCGTCAGGAAACCTGGTGTAAGTGATCAATCACTCTGTGACTTTGGGCAATTAATTTTCCTTCTGGGCTTTAGGCCTCCCTTCTGTGCTTAGAAACTAGGAAGCTTGGCTAACATGTATTTATTGAGTAACTACCATGTGCGGGCCCCAGTGCTTCCACATTTAACTCTCATAAAACCCCAGGGTGAGGGTGGTAGTGCCCCATTTTAGAGGTGGAGAGATTAAGGCTCAGAAAGTGAGTGACTTGTCTAGGATTCCATGGCAAGTAAGAGCCTAAATTGACTTCCACCTACTGAAGAAGTAATGTGTAAGTGAGGACTTATGGTCTGATCATATCTTCACTGTTTTGTATTTGAAGGGCTTTGCAAACAGTTATAAAAATATAAGAATAATTAAATAATATATGTAGTTTATTTATATGTCGTGTGTGTGCATGTGTGCATGTGTATGTAAATAAACATATATCTACACTTTCGGTGCCTGGAGCATTGCTCATCTACATTCTTAGCACCGCGAAAGTTGTGATTCTGGACATTGTAAACCGAAGTCATGAAATAATAAGGAAAATAAATCCCTTTCTTTATAATCTTCCTTTTCAATTTCATTTCTTTGATTTTGTTACTCTTATTCCTTCCAAATCAGGACCAATCTTCTGCATCTGCCATCTGTTATAATATATGAAAGTGCTTAAAAAAGTGCTAAGAAATAGATGTATTAGACTTCAATAAAATCTTTTGGTGACTTCAGTTTTAAAATTAAGCAGGAGTAGCATGATTCCATATAGTGAAAATCAATGTGACTCTTGAATAGGAAATGCACTGCCTCACCCAAGGCAAGATGAAATATGTCTGCTGACTGAATCTGTGAGTACCAATAGATTCTTCAGTGTTTCATAAGAGGAGGTTCCTTCAAGTCATGCTAACATCCTTGGCCACAGTGGGAGCAACTTGGCAGGTGAGGGGCTATGAGAAAGAGTCTGAAAGTTGCTGCAGAGGTCATCTAATTTGGTGCTACTCATCCGGGGATGCACATTATATCAGCATCCCAGCCACGCCCTAGAGCAATTAAATGAGGGTTAGGGAGGTGAGGCCCTGGTGTTTTATAAAGTTTCCAAGATGATTCTAACATGCAGAGTCAAGAACCCCTAATGGCAGCCATCTCTTTACTCAACTGTATCTCTATGCCTGTATCTCTCTAATTTTAAGACATCCAAGGAAAGAAATTCCACTAATTTTTAAAAATATTTTTTATTTTTCAATTACAGCTGGCTTACAATATAATATCAGTTTCAGGTGTGAAACATAGTAATTAGACATTTATATAACTTATGAAGTGATCACTCTGGTAAATCTAGTACCTATCTGACACCATACATTGTTATTACAATACTACTGACTGTATTTCCTATGCTATACTCTATATCCTCATTATTATTTTGTAACTACCAATTTGTACCTCTTGATCCCCTATCTGCTTCACCCACCATTCTCTCCACCCTATCCTGCAACCAAATAAAATACTCTTTGTATTTCTGAGGTTGCTTCTGTTTTGTTTGTTTATCCTAGATTTCACATGTAAGTGAAATCATACGACATTTGTCTATCTCTGTCTAACTCACTCCATTCAGCACAATACTCTCTAGGTCTACCCATATTGTTGCAGATGACAAGAAAATTATTTGGCTATAGAAAAGAATGAAATCTTGCCATCCACTAATTTATTTTAACCTTTTTTGACATCCGATATTATGTTGTATTAGTTTTAGGTGTATAGCATAGCAGTTAAACATTTATATAATTTCAGAAGCTATCCCCCTGATTAGTCTAGCCATTCACTAATTTGTAAAATGGTAATGAGCATTGTTTTGCATAAAATAAATATTCTTACAAAGGAATAATTCTATAATGCTTATTTATTTATTATTGTAGTAAGGCTCATATTTTTAGTCAAACAGTTGACCAATCAGTAATTACTTTGCCATGTTTTTCTTTTCTTTAGAAATTTAAATTTCGGTTTTTCCTATTTCTGCCTTTTATTTCTTTCCTCATTATATGTATTGTTCTCAATGCTGAATCGCTTGTTGACTTCCACATATTTATGCAATTTTAAATTTCTGTTGTTCCAGCCCATCAACACTTCTAGTCACATGGATTTTAGATGAGGAAAGGAGTGTGGAGATCTTATGCTACCCAATTAGGGAGCCACTGGCCAAATGTGGCTACTGAGCACTTGAAATGTATCTGGTTCAAATTATGATATGTTTTACGTATAAACTGTACACCAGATTTTGATGATTTAGTACTCAAAACAGATTGTAAGATAGTCGTTACTAAATTGTTTTATATTGATTCTATTTCAAAATTATAATTTTGTATACATTGGGTTAAATGAAATGTAGTATTAAAATTAAATTTACCTGTTTTTTAAAAAACTCTTCTTTAATATGGCTACTAGAAAATTTAAAGTTACCTATGTGGTTCATATTTGTGGCTGGCATTTTATTTCTATTGGATGGCACTGCTCTATACGATGTACATAGTTACAAGTGAGAAAACTGAATAGAGAAGAAAATGAACTCCATGCTACAAACACGGCCTCCCAGTTCTCATTTCAGGATGCTCTCTTTGATCTTGCAGGCTGCCAGCACTGTGGATTGTGTCACTATGAACAAACAGTCGACATCACTTTTTCTTAAATTTTTATGTTCTTAACATCTTCTGAACTCATACTTCTGCATTGGAACAATCTGAGCTCAGATGCTTCAGTGCAGTTACCCCTCTTTCAGTCAAAATATTTCCTGGATGCTTCTAGATTTCTGATTGCTCCTGACCATCAGCTTTTTGTGCAATATATTCTACTTTATACCTTCCCGAGCGTTGGTAAACTTGGTTTATATCTCCCAAGCTCTTTTACAGAACTGTTGCAATCACGCTCAATCATTTTTTTTGTTTGGAAACTGTGTTTATAGGGAGAGACAAAGCCTTATTTTTTTTGTCACACAGTATTGTCTGTACTATTCAAGTCTGATATTCCCAGATGCTGCACAATTATGTGAAAAAGTATACTATTTCAATAAGAACAAATTTTCTCTTTGTTTAATCAACTTTTCCAGTTTGAGTGATAACTCCCATTGAAACTGGGATAGAAAATTTTGCTTCATTATTTTTTTAGTACATAGCTTTTTTTTTGGTTATAAAATAGCATATATCCATTAAGAGAAATTTGGAAAATAGGAAAAAGTAGAAGGAATAAAATAACCTTCATACTTCTACTACCCAAAAGTATTACTATTCTCTTATATTTCCTTTCTATCTTTTTTCCTATGCCAAAATCTCTTATAATAATGTGCATATATTTTTATCTTTCTGTTTTTACTTCTTATTATATTTTTCCAATTTATTTATATTGTTTTTATACACATAATTTTAAAGGGCTGCATAATATTCTATTAAATGCATGTTTCATAATTCATGTAATGACTTTCCTATTGTTTGATATTTAGTCTGTTTTTAATTTTATAATATAGTTTCTATATCTTTCTGAGTTGATGGAATTACCCTTTTCCATAAGACTAGGTTTTTGTGACATATTTATAAAACTCACCTAGGAGGATTACATAATACCCATTATTTCCTATATGAAGTAATTAGAACTTGAAGCATCAGCCCACTGATGACAAACTTTACAGAGTATCCAGGGTTTAAGTGTGAGCAGGATCAGATGGGTCATATTGACAGAACCCTGGGAGGTTTCAGTTCCATCGAACATGGGGGTTTCCTGAATGGTTGGCTGTCAGACTACCACCATAAGTTCCAAGTTTACCTTTTCTTAATCACAGCACAATATGAAAAAAAAAAACACCCAAATGTTCTGTTTTCAAAAAATGCATTAGTGACACATGTATATCCTCAAACATCAATAATTTGAAACAGTTTGAATATGTGTTACATTACTAGCTATATAACACCTGTATATAAAGTATACACATCAGTTAGGGTCTGCAGAGTTTCTAGAGCAAATTTGCACAGCAATTTGCAGCGTGGCTAGCAGATTCTTTGGGCAGCTGTGAAGGAACTCTTTCCACCTTTTTGTCCTGCCAGATCGTGGGTATGCAGGCCGATGGTTCAAAGATCTATCATTGGTTGCTGAATTCTTGAAAATAACTTATCCAAGAGAGGGAAAATTCATGCTTGGCATTGCTCCCTGCTGGATTTGATCCAAAAGGCCAGTCTTGGGTAAAAGTGGAATATTATTATTAAATATGCTCTTACTTTTTCTCCTTGAGCACCTGAAACAAAAGATACCAAAGTTCATTGAATTTAATGCATCTGAAGTTGACACATATTTACTGTGTCTGTGTGCTTCCTATAACTGGGGAAGTGGGAACACACAGGTTCTGGGATTCTGGTGATCATTCAGGAGAACTTCTGAACTATGTATTGTTACCTTGTCTTCATCAGGGCTTTTAGGCCTGCAATTAGAGTGGAGACTTCTGCGGTTAAGCACAAGGCAGAACACCAACTTTCTGAGTTGTTTATCTCTAGTCCACTCAGATAATTTATACATTACAGTGGTTGCACAGGGTCTAGGGGATGGCTATTTAGGATCTATATGAAGAGACGGCATATTTGAAAGGAAAAGTGAAGCAAAAAACTTGATTCTTCTTCTTTTAAACGATGTTAATAAAATACTTATGAACTTAAATGACAGTGAGTTCAAAAGCACCTTAGCAGGAGTAGTCTTGTGTTTTTTGAACTTAGAGGATGTTGTTTAAAAATTAATTTTAGCTCACACTGCTAGCTCACAGAAAAAGTGTTTCAAAAATAGTTTCACTCTCAATAAATTAATTTCAGTTTCTTCAATCTTGGATTGATCATTTCTTGGGTAGTTTCTGCATGTCAGCTTTGCAGATGGAAGGGTCCATTTGCCAATGGTCTGGTTTCTCTATGTGAGCTGCGACATTGTTATAGTTCTTATAAATGTTTTCCATTGTAATCAATTATTATATTGCATAAATACAATTTTTAAAGTGTTGAATTTCTAAATGATGACTATTTCTCCAAATGAGGTACATCTTGAAATAACAGGAAACTATAACACTTTCAAAACTCTGCACATGGGCTTTTCAGTGGCATCTCCTAATTTCAGTTTATACAACTCAGATATTAGTTGCACCCTTTTTCTCCTCTTAAAGCTCCCTGAATCCTTCCTGGTGTATAACAAGCATTAGAGAGGAAGGTAAGTGAATGAAGATTTTGTGGGGGATATAAATGAGGAGTTTTATTTCACACACTTCATAGTAAACAGTGTGAAATACAATTTTACATTTTTCTTTCCCAAAGTTCTCTTTCTGCTGCTGGCCTTTGTAATCTCGTCCCCCATTCAGTGCTCAGCGTAGTTGACTCCAGTCTCCTTCCCTCACTATCTGGGGCCCTTCTCTCAGTATTATCTCCCATTTATTACTCAAAGTAGTTTGGTTCTTCCTTGGCTCTGAACTCAAACCCATCACAACTGCTCACCAAAATAACAGACCGTTCTGTAGCTAGGACCCATTTATCTTGGATGACAATGGAAGCTTAAAATATAACACATTCTCTGAAACATTTAAAACTTGACTCTCTCTCTCTCTCTCTTAAAAAATAGGTTTATGTATCTCTTTTCTGATACCATAGGGAGGAGATCTAGAATTTCTTTTGAGAAAATAAACCCAAACCTAAACCACAAAAGCCTTGGGATGGTAGAACAGCAACTTTAATGATGTAAAGCCCTCTTAAGATCTTAAAATCTGAAAGCTAACAGAGATTATAACATTACAGTGAGTAAGTTTGATTTCAGTCAGAGCCCACAACTTGTCTATACCAAACCAATGTTTTAACAACTTCTGTTGATTAACTACTTACACTTATCTACTACAGGAGTATTTTGCCTTAAATATCCTGAGATAATTTTAATGGGTTAATTTCTTTCATGCATTTTAGACTTGTATATTATCTGTCTGTTGTAGGTAAAAATTAAGAAAACTTAAAATTATAAAGAAAATACACACATTACTGTTGATGCCATTACCCAGCTCAGAGTAAGCTACAGGGAACTTGTGAAGGCATGTTATTGCTCCCTTTCCTCCTCCATCTTTCTCCTCTTTTTTTTCCATCTCAACACTTCCACAGAACAGTCATTTTTAAATAATTGAGATTATACTATATCTAATTGTCATGGTTTGAATGGTGCCCCCCAAAGATATGTCCGATGGAATCTGTGAATATGATCTTATTTGGAAAAAGAATCTTTGCATACATAATTAAGGTAAGGATCTTGAGTTGAAGTCATCCTGATAATACAATCACAAGTGTCTTTACAAGAGAAGAGAAAGGAAGAAGATACACAGGAAAGAAGATAATGTGAAAATGGGCAGAGATTGGAGTTGTACAGTCCCCAGTCAAAGAACTCTTGAGGCTACCAGCAGCAGAAAGTGAGGCAGGGAACAGATCCTTCCCTAGAGCCTCCAGAGTGAGTGCTGCCCTGCCGACACCTTGAATTTGGACTTCTAGCCTTTAGAACTGCGAGAGAATAAAGTTTCGCTGTTTTAAAACACCTAGTTTGTAGTAATCTGTTATAGCAGACCTAAGAAACTAATACTCATTTGTTTTTAGCTTTTAGTTGAGAGGTTCTTCTGTTTGTTCATTTGTTCATTTTTTTATTCAATAGATGTTTATTAAATACCTACTATGTGTCATGCAGAATGCTATATGCTGGTGATATAAAGTTAAAGAGACATAATATAAAAAAATCATACAGATATGGTGTGCAATTGGTTTATGTCTAGAATTGCCATGACACTCTCAGCATTTTATTGTTTTTACTCATAGGTAAGGCGAGTGAGCAAAACGACTCATCCCATTAAGAATATGCAGCTTTTGAAAATTCTTATCGGTGTACAGGTTCAGTAGACAAACCAATGCCAGGTGGCAGAAAACCTTAGCAGGATTTTGGAACCTGGTTGGAAGTGATACCTTGAAACTATAACTCAGGGAAACATTAAACCACCTTTAAACTTGAGTAGTATTCTAAAACACTAGATCTATTTTCTTATTCCATGCCAGGAATTTAAAAACTACTCTCTCCTAGCAGGTGTTTAGTATTGACTTTTGGCAAGGATTTGATGTACAATAACAGAAGAAGAAGGAAAATGAGGAGGCAGAGCATAGAGCATAGGAAGTAAGAGTAATGATCTCTAATTTAGATTTAAAGACTCGAAATCACCAGGGGAAATTTGGGGGCTTGTAAGAGTAATATTGTCAGCAACACATAGAAAGAAAACTTTGGCAATGACATTGAGAACTGATTACTAGAGATAAGAAAGAAAGGCAAAGGGTAATTGGGATTGTGATGCTAAACATTGCAGAAGGAAGAATATAGACAGTAATGATGGAGAAAGAATAGATTTTGAAGACATGAAGAAAATTGATAGCATTTTAAAATGGAGAATATATGTATAATAAAATATGCTTTCTGTAAGCTTGAGAAAAGAAGTGAGCATTTGTTCAAAATAAATACTTAATGGATTTTAAATTTGACTAATGTCCAGTGTTAAGCCCAGTATGGGGCAGTTTCAGGGTGAAAGAAGAAAAGTGAAGTATTGAGAAATGGATTAAGATTAGAAAGGATTTCATGGAGGAGAACACATAACATCAGTGAAGACTGAGGGGCTATGTTGGCAATAGGGAATGAATTTCATTCAGATAATGTAATTTGCTCTGTCTGTCAATCACACATGTTAGAGCTTCATTAGGGACATGAAGTAGAAGTTTTACATAGGCATTCAGAGTACTGGCAGGTTTCATGTTTACCACTTGTTCATCTGTCATTACAAACCTACATTTATGTAACCCTCCTCTATACCAGCCACTATACTAGATACTAAGGAAGGATACAGGGATGAGTAAGACCTATGTTCCTTCCCTCAAAGAGCCTAGAATCCAGGTTAAGAGATGGACAAATAAACAAACTATTTTATAACAATAAGTTCCCAAGTCTCTGGGAACACACATATGGGAAGATCCTAATGAAAGTTTTGGGAGGCTAGTAAGGGGCTGTCATTGTCTCCAAACAACTTATGGAAGGATCGCCCCCAGCAAAGAACAGTCATTGAAGAGCTAATTGAATGGTGAGGTGAGAGGGAGGGGAGATCAGAAGAGGATTAGGGAAGGATCCATGCCATAAAGGATAACTACCTCTTCATAGGTTTATTGTAAAGGGAAGCTAAGAACATGCTGGATGAAAAATATGAACTGATAAAGTAGCATAAATTCATCCTCTCCCCATCTCTTCCCTACATCTCCAGTTATGTGCTCTGATAAAATGTGGTCCAAACATGATCGCCATCTTCATATACAGGTTGCTCATTACAGGACTGTTGGACAACACAGCAGTGAGGACCTCTGTCGTCTTTTCTACTCTATGAGGTAGGAGGATGTTGGGGAAGCCCACCGGCCTGGTATCATGAGGCTGAGGTCTGGTCCCAGCTCTGTCACTAACTGGCTGTGTGACTGAGATCCAAGGACCTCAGTTTTCTCAGCTATAAAACAAAGGGGTTGGATACTAGTCATTTTCAAACTCTTTTTTAAATCAGCACAGCCCTTCTAAACAAAATATTATATGGAAGCTCAATATAGAGTACAGATGCACGTGTTGCTGCTCAAGATGAAACTGGGGAGGGAGGCCTAGAGCAGATGCCATCGGCTGTACTCTCATCCTCTGTGGCAGCCCCTGAGGGGCACACATGAACACCACCGATTTGTACAGTGCTTCTCCAAAAGTTGTCTGAGTACTGCTTGGGTCCCGATCACGTGGGGTGCAGATCTGTGAGCCCTTTCCCAGACCTCCAGAATCAAAATCTCTGGGTAAGGGCTTAAGACTCTGTTATAATCATCAGCCAATGAAATTTTTATGCACTCTAAAGTTTGAGTAACATTGGGCCAGATATTTCAAGGTCCTTCCTAGTTCTTAAATACTGTGGTTCTGTGACCCTTTTGAGCTTTGTCACGATGGTGACAAAGAAGGGAAATCAGACACTCTACAGGATAAAGAGATTTAATAGAAAATGGGAGATTAGACGTTTAAGGGTGGAAACAATGGCAATAAAAATGATATGATGATGATGGTGAAAGAGAATTGGATATAAGCAAATAAGTTACAAAACGGATTAGGGAAAGAAGAGAGGAACTTTAACCACAGTGCTTTCCAACAATGAGGATATTGTATTCCAGTTGGAAGAAATTGTAGCAAAAGTGTCAGAAGACAAATCAGAGCATGAAGCTGTTAGAGTTAATGTTCTGAGTCGATCCTTCCACAAATCCTGTGCTCGTCTCATCTCTGTCATAGCAGTCTTAATGGTCCCCCTACCTTCCATTTATTTGTGTGTGTGTGTGTGTGTGTGTGTGTGTGTGTAGACATTGATGTACCAATTGCTGGTAGGTGCTGGAAATACAGTGAACCCAAACGCACATGATCTCTGCAATCATGGAACATCGAATCTGGTAAGGAAGGTGGACTTAGTAAACTAGTCATGCTGAGTAGTGTTTAATTATAACATAACCTGAGGTGAGTGCTGCTAAGGAAAAGATTATGGTTCTAAAGAAAGAAGTTGTGTGTGTGTGTATGTGTGTGTGCGCGCACGTGTGTGTGTGTGTGTGAGAGAGAGAGAGATTGATTTAGGCAAGGGAGGGTGATGGAATGGAAAAGACAATTAGAAACAGAGGAAATAGCATGTACAAAGGCTCCGGGGATGGCAGGAAGATAAGGGATTATGAGGGACTGACTGGCAGAAGCACAGAGAGTAAAACTGAAAGAAGAGTAGTGTGAGAGGAGGCTGATGAAACAGAAGACCAAAGACCATGTTGAGTTTGGATATTTCTTTTCTAAGGATAGAATAAATACATGGAAGAATTCACCTTTGCAAAAGCTCATGCCCGATGCATGGGGGAGGGGGGGAAACAATGGGAAGGATACATACAAGGAGGGTGGTTGTCTATTGCTGTACTTGTTTGTCCTTATGCTACTGTCAGTTACTAGAGGCTGAAACAATGTCTATATTTCCATCACCTAATGGAACAGTGTCCTGCATGCAGACAATGATCAATTAAATGAATTAAATGAATCATTTTGAGGCAAGAACAGAATACCTTTATGTACTTTTCCTTTCACCTTCTTTCTTCCCTGCAACTAACATTGGGCAAGAGGAGGTGTCCACATCTTACATCGCCACTTGAGACTGGTGTTTGCTGTGGAGTCTTTGGATAACAAACCCATTTTTAATCCAAAGGCTCTATGTTACTAGTTGTCTCCTGACATTGCTGCACCTTAATTGTGCATGGGACTAGGTCTGACATTTACAGAAAGGGAGAGAATTATGTCCATCTATGCTTCATTTCCGAATTAGCAGAGCTCAAGGTAATATTCGAAGCAATGCCTACTGTTTCTTTCACAGCAGCCCCGTGGTTGCAGCATGTCAGAAAAACAAAAATGCGGGATCCTGGGCAGCCTTAGACACTTGGTCAGAGAGGCAGAGATGGGCTTTCCTTGTGTCTGCATCAGACGTTTGCCTCCAGCTGGACTTTCTGTATTGCCTGAGTAACGAACCCTGTTAACCCATCTTACCTCATCTGGTTACCTTGCCCCTTACCAGGCATTTCTATTTGGACACATTTTCCCCCTTCACACTGCTAAATTTAAGGCTTAATTTTCAAATCGAATGTTCATGTGGCTGGTTGCCTGAGAGATCACATGTGGAGAGCTGGGAGACCCAGGCAGGGAACTGTGCCCTCACTTCTGGAGAGAGGGTCTGGAAACCATATGAATTGTAAATAGTTTTAAAATATAAAAAAGTAATGCTTTCTGCCAAAAGGAGAGAGCTATTTTTCTTTTTTTTTTTATTTCTTTCTAGACTCAGTTATTAGTTATCTGTTGGAAATTACTGACCTCTATCATGCAATCTGTTTACTGTCTTTATCAGCCGGGATTGGACCAATTAGATTTAACCCCCTTGAGAACTCAGCTCTGCCAACACTTGCTTTATTAGAAATAGGTTTTGGGGTCACAAATATGTACCATAACTTAAGTTATTTGGCACATGATTTTAATGGAAATTTGCCTTCTTTCACTTAATATTTATTTCTGAAACTTGGGTGATAGAAATAGGTTAATATTTTTTAAAATAACAGAGCCTAATTTTTCAGTAAGAGCAAGAAAAAAATAAATAGGAAAAACAACATGACTTCCTTTATTTGCTCTCTACCAAGTAAATAATGTATTACAGCATCACTTTTTACATTGAGAACTGTGGCTTAGCATATATCCCGTTTTCTTTGTTGGGCTTTCTCTTTTTCACTTGATCTTTTTCTTTTGTTATAGAAGGTAGTTCCACAGTCTCTCTCTCTCTCTCTCTCTCTTTTTTTTTTTTTGCTTTTGAACTTAAGTTTTGTGAGGTCCAAGTCACAGAGATGCTGTCGCTTTTTCTTACATATAGACTATCAGCAATACCCTTTCATTCTGAATTGGCAAATATCTTCAGATTCTTCCCCTTCCCCTGTATTCCAAATTTCCCTTTTTTTGTATCTCATTTCTCACTCTTCTTCTACAGGTAAAGAAAAAGAACACTAGAGTCAAGGTGTAAAAAATGATAGGAAAACAATATTCAATATAGGCACTTAAAAGTAGAGAACATTTCAGGATGTTAGGTGTCTAAAAAAATAGAGATTATAGCAGAGCTTATGCAAATAAATATGCAAAGGAACATAGCATAAATGTTCAGAACTGGCATGCAAATTTGTTAATGTTCAGTTTCAAATCTGGTACTGATAATGTTGAATTAATGTAAGTTCTACTCAAAGGATACCTAATTATTGGCCACCAACTCTGGCATGAAATCTCCCCATTAACCAGGTCAAAAATACAATCCTCAGTAGTGGCTTTTGTAATTGGAAAGAAATTTAGGAAAGAGAAGATTGCTTATACACATATTTAGATATATATTTGCAGATTACAAATAAAACAATAATGTCTGAAACTCCCTGATAGCTAGAAAGCATAGAGGGCTTAAGGGGTGGGGTGAGGCCAGCATGTCATTGACCTGAAGGAGAAAAACCTCATGGAGGAGCTGGGTGGAGCACACAACATAGAGTATTTCTCAGAAAGTAATTAATAGGGCAACATTCTGGCAGAAAGTTTCCATTTTCCTAATGGAGAAATCCTGAGTCTACTCTAGACAAAAAGCATCATCTAGATATATCCAGGGAGCAGAAAATTCTAGAGACTTTGGGATTTGAGTGATTGCATTAGAAGGCTTTTATCATCCCTCTTGTCTCTAAAATAAGAGCAATAGGACCACCATTTGATATATCAATACTCCAAGCTATTTCAACTATTCCAGGGACTTATAGAACAGTGATCTGTGAGGCCTGGGGCAATGGATGTATAAGGACCTTCTCGAGAAGCCAGGTTTACCTAAGCCTGCAGGGTCCAGGAATAGGGGATTCATTTGGAAGCTCTAGTTCATATCCTAGATTGGGGCGGAAGAAAATGTTACTGTTCCTGCTTATACACCGGTTGTACTGGCTTAGATTGGAAAAACTGAGAGGGCTTAACAATAGAGCCAGTCTTGTTGGGGCCAGTTGAATTATTGTCACAGCACTATTAAAACCAGACTTGTGGCTGTTCTGAACCAAAGAAAAATGTTTAGTTTTCCTAAATATTGAGTATCTTCAATGTATCAGAAGTGATTAGAATGCCATTGCTAGTTTTATGAATTCACAAAATTTTATGGGGAAAGAGATAGTTTCAATATAATATGTGTGATGATGAGGTATTTATGGACTGCCATGGAAGACCTGAAAAGGGGGTACTTAGCCCAGTTTAGGGGTCAGCGGAGGCTTCCTGGAAGAAGTGAGTCTGTAACTAAAATGAATCAAATAAAAAGGTAAAAAATATAGAAAAACAAAAATTTCTCCTTTTTAGAGAAAAGCATTATCCCTTATATTTGTTTGTATTTTGCAAACATGAATATATGCAAAAAGCTCATGCAATATATACAATTTTGTATTTTATTTTTTCCTTTAACATGATAGCTCATATATGACATTAAAATTCTTTGAAAACATTTTTAATAACTGATAATAGATATACTATAATCAGTCATTCCTCTATTGTTGGATAATTAGCTGTGTCTAATTTTTTTTTTTTAAATAACTCTCAGAGGAACATCCTTTAATATAAATTTTATATGCATCTTTTATTTTTTCTTTATATTTCTAGAGAATCTAGACTTTGCCCTCTTTAAAAGAGTCTTAATACATATTGTTAAATTGTTTTTTAGGAAGTTTCTGTTCATTTATCCTCCCATTTGAACAAATGAATGGTTTTTCTATCACACTGTCACAACTTTGAATATTATATAGGCCAACTGGATAAGTACAAGCAGATTTTTTGTTGTTTTAAAAATTCATTGGTTTCTAATGAAGGTGATTATTTTTTCTCTTTTTAGTGACTTGTCTATTTATATTAATTGCCTGCTGGCCTATAGTATTTTTTTGTGTGTCCTGTTTGAAAATATATTTAAAATTTTGTCTCCTAATAATTTCCTCCAGTCAGAAACAATGACATCTCTACATTGCGTACAAAGATTGATTGATAGTTCTTTGCTGGTGTAGGGTGCATGTTAGGCATAGTCT
Source organism: Rousettus aegyptiacus (assembly GCF_014176215.1). NCBI lineage: Eukaryota > Metazoa > Chordata > Mammalia > Chiroptera > Pteropodidae > Rousettus > Rousettus aegyptiacus. The sequence goes on along the minus strand of NW_023416306.1, from coordinate 121,447,083 downwards.
TCTAAGTAGGACTGGGCTGTGTTAAGCCGTCTGTATTCCTGACAGTCTTCTTTCTGTAAAACAACTCAAATCAAAAAACATTCTTGCTAAAAACTCCTTAGTGATTCTCCTACCAATTCCTTACTATCCAAGCACCTATTCCAACCAAGCTCCCAGCTAGCCTTTCCAACTTGGGCAACAGTCACAGGGAACTGCTTCCTTTGCTTGAGCTTGCAATGTACTCTTTCCCTTTTTCATCCATCAGGGCTCAGCTCTTGTGTTAACCATCTCTGGAAATCTCTCCAGTATTTATTTGAGGCAGGTAGAACAGTCAGTACCCTTTTTGCTTCCACAGCATATACATATTAACCAGGCTAGAGTTAAGCACTGCATTTTAATAGTCCATGTTAGGTCTCCCCCTTTACCATGAGCCTCTTCAGGCCAGGAACATACTGTGTTTATCTCCAGTGGTTGGCCCCCTGTCTGATATGTAGTAAGAGCTAAATGTTTGTCGAGTTCAGCAGAAACCACGTACTCTTTCAACCAGCAACATCCATTCAGGACATAGGTCATAATGGAGAACCTGAGAATTTAAAGACATGAGAAAAGTCAGTGTCCCTGTAGATATGCATCTTACCTTATAGTCAAATGAAATTGTAAGTCATCAGTACACACTTTGAGGAAAATGAATAAGGCTTTTATTTTCTCAACTATTATGATTTGTCCTGCAATCATTTATTCTATTCTTACTCTCTTTCCATACTTGTGGCCTTTCTAGCAGGTGTAGTTATGTGGAATTATTACTTCAGCCAAAGAGCTACACATGTTAAGCATACAGCATGAGTGACCATGTAAATAATTAGTCTATTCAAAGATTCAGCAAATATGTACTGCTGCCTCTAATATGTGCTAGACACTGTCCTACATACTAGGGATACAGAAATAAGCAGGACGGACAAATCCCTGCCTTAAGGAGCCTACTATTTAGTGGAGAAAACAGACAATAAACAGAATAAAAATAAATAATATGATTTCAGCAAGTTATAAATGAAACGAAGAAAATAAAATTGGATAATACAATAGGAAGTAATAGAGTGGAAGGTGGGGTGATGACTTTAAATAGGGCAGACAGAGAAGGCCTCTTGAAGAGATGAGATTTAAGTTAAAAGAAGCTAGTCATGCCTAGATCTTGGATAAAAGGTACAATAAGTGTAAAAGCCCCAAAGTGGAAATAAACTTGACAGTAAGATGTTGACTGTGGCTAGAGCACTGTGGTAAGAGGAGTTCTGAGGGAGAAAGAGCCAATTCTTGTAGGTCATGGTGGGGAATTCCAATTTTATACTAAATGAAAAGCTATTAGAGGATTTTAAGACAGAGAATGACAAAAAAGATTTCTCTGGCTGCTATGTGGACAGTGGAAAGTAGTGAGAGGCAAGAACAGAATTAGAATGACAAGTTATAATTCCTAATTTGTCCAGGTGAGATGATGATGCCATATACTTGATGGTTGTAATGTAGAAGATAAGAAGTAGGAATATATCTTATTAAAGGTTTTCAAACATATGAGAATAGAATAGTACAACGAACTTCTATTTATGTATTACCCAGCTGCAGCCACCATCAACTTCTTGTTTGGGTATTTTAAAAGCAAATTATGTATATCATATAACAATATCCATAGAAACTTTAGCGTTTTAAACAGAAAAGAAACCTAAAATATATTTAGTCATAATACTATTACTATACCACTAATGCATCAGTACTTCCTTAATATCATTTAATACCCAAAGGTTGAAATGCGTTTGGAAGGTAGAGTCAACAAGAGTGCTGCCATATTGGGTGTTTGTGAAGAGAGAAATGAGGAGAATGGGTCTTGGCTGAGGTTCCAAGATGGGAAAACGGGGGAAGGAGCATATTACTGTGGTGTTTGTTTTTTTGTTTTCCCCTAACAGGGAGACTGGAGTTCTGTTACAGTATTAGTCATTCTGTAGAGATGTAGGATAAGCAGTTGAAATTTAGGGGAGACGTTGGGTCTGAAGACATATATTTGAAAATCATCTGGCCACCTAGAGCGGGAGTCCAGCTTCTAGACAGTGAAGAGAGGAGCTCTGAGTCATTCCAAGGTTTGAAGATGGGAAGGAGGGAAAGGGCTGGCTAAGGGTTTGAGAAGGAGTGATCAATGGGGATGTGGTGCTCTAGATTTCAAACAAATAAACAAAATGTTTACAGAAAGCAGGAGTAGCTAACAGTGCTGAGTAAAGTGAAAACTGAGAACTGATACTTGTATTTAGCAAGATGAAGAGAAGTTGCATTTGGAGGGATGAAGACAAAATCCTGATTGGAGAAAGCATGGACAATCAAGAAGTGGAGATACTGAACATAGATAGCACTTTGGAGACTTGAAATAAAAAATAAGAATGTACTATCCTTATATTAAGGGTGCTTTATAATAATAAAAATAGTTTACAAAATGCTTTCATAAATTGATCTTGTAAGATACTCACAGATGTCATGATAGGTTTTTAAATTTCAGGTGGGTTTATAGCATTTTAAATACATCCGTGTTATGAATAAAGAGGTATTCCGAAGGGTTAGCATAGTCAATTAATGCAGGTCATAGTAGAGATTTCCAATTTTGGTCAGCTTCTTGCCCAAGTCACATGGATGTTGGGGTGAACCTGGACCCAAGTCCATGTTTTCTGATTCTAACGACATGGACTTTTTCTACTGTGTGGCATCATTTTTGTCATATACAGGATTTCAGGATTCTTTAAGAATGTAAGGATTCTTAAAAAGTTGATTTCAACTTCTGGTCCATTCTGAACAGTATTTTGTTTCTGAAAGTATCAAGATTGTCCCTCTAATGTCATCCTCAAAGAACAGAGTATTTACCATAAATTTACCTAATTTTTGTTTAAGCAATTCATTAGGATTTGTCATTTGTTAATTTGAAATATTACCTTGAACTTTGTTTATACTCATAATGAAAGTGTCTAGGGTACAAAACTTATGGGTCCTTGAAAGGCAGTATTCTAGTAATTGTGAGCAATAAGATTTATACTGGTCTTGAGAGAAATATAAATGACATAATGATTGAAGCCTCAGAAAGCAGAGATATTTTACTCATGACCACAAGTAAATCCTGATTGAAATTTGTTGGCGTGTTGTTGTCATGATTCTGAGAAGCAAAGTCTAGAGGGACCAGAGTAATATAGTCCAGACATATAGTTTTCTGATGAGCTCATTGTATAAGGGGACAAAGCAGGGAATATCTTGAGGAATGAAAGTTAATATATCCTTTATTAGACAATTTCTCTGCTCTATCAGTTTTCTCACTGGGCTTTTGATGACAGCTGTATGGCAAACAATCTAACACTGAGATCATTCTCCTGAAGTTCAGGTATTCTTCTTTGCTGACTGGAAGAACATCCACATGCTCCAGGTATCAGAAGGCAAAGATGATTCACTTGGGGTTATTTAAGAACCAGATTTCTGTTTTTGCACTATTCTCTAGGTTCCTTGATAACCAGAGTATGTATCTAACTTTACTTGTAGCTCCGCCACTGAGCCCAGTGCCTGGCTCAGAGTGCTCATTTTATGTGTATGGTCTTGAATTCGTTAATGAAGGGTACCTTGCATGCCAGTAGGTGATGATCTGATTAAGAAGTCTACCTACATGTTGTCATATTTCAGAAGGACTCAACATGATAAGCATTACAACCTACTTTAAAGTAATATTTTAAATTTTTCTTAAAAAGTGTTTAGGACTTAAAATGATTGCAAATCTAGTAAATAAATAAACTCATGATCTTCTAGTGATGTCATGCAGCTATACTTTGTGCTCCAAAAGCAGGAATGCTATTTCCAGAAAACTGGGTTCTCTAACCATAGTAAATCAGATCACACAACTGAGAGACACATTTGCTTCATCTATGTTTGTATAATATGTATCATTACTTGGCACGTTAAGCGACTAATATTTTTTTTCTGGCTTAACAGACATTTGATTCTCTCATAACCTGGCCCTATATAGAAAAATTTATTAATAATACATTTATTATTATTATATAGTCCAGACTTATGCCCACCAGAGGCAATGGGAAAACACAATATAAGCCTACGTCCTGGAACCAAAATATTCAGGTTTTTATCCTCTTTCATTGTATTCTTTTAGGGTATTTTTCAAAAACAGAAATTATTATTCACTACTGAGCTGGGTAAGAGCATATTCTCTGATTTCTCAAAATAAAGCGAGGCAACTTAGATAAAGGGAATGGTCAATCTACTCTAGCTAAGGTGATTGCCTGTAAATTTTTTTTCATCAAACTATGTTCTTTGTATAAAGAATATCTCAAAAACAGTTGCTTTTTTTCCTGCAGACATTATTCTTAGAACATTTCAATAGTCAGTAGTTATCTGTAGAATATTTTTTAATGGAAAGGTACTAAAAAATTATCTTCTAACTTCTAACTTCATTTACCAGTTATTAGAAAAAAGAGTAAATTGGATGACCCAAAGTTTTGCAGATTTTCCTCCAAAAGTATTAAGGTAGAGGGGAGGAGCACAAAGACTCATGGCAGTTGCTTGTATTGACTTTATAGAATTGAAATTAGAACTAGAGAAAGGTGAAAAAGCTTAGATTTAAAAAACGATATTCTAATGACATGAACATGTCAACAGCAAAATTGGGAAGTGGGGTCTCAGTGTGCAGAGGATGCTCAGCTGTGCCCCCCACACCCCTTTCCATACTGCAGATGTACATCCCCGGCTACCAAGAGTGCTGCCTACATACAACCCTCCAATGTCAGCCCTCTCTGAGAACTGCCCTTGGCCTAGGAGAGTTGTTTTGCTCAAGGTCACCCCTCTTGCTGGGTTCAGACTACATCCAATGGATGAACAATGCCAAGGTATTCTGTCTGGCCCTCTTGATCCAACTCTGAAGTCCTGGTTCGGCTCCATGTGGTTGCTCCCCATGAGGTTGGTTGAGCCTTTGTTGTGACTGATTAACAGCCCAAATGTGCTGCCTTTGCTTCCCCACAGGTGTTAATTTTGAGAGAACTTGCCAATAAACTTCCTGAGTGCAGATCTCCCTCTGAAACTGCTGCTCAGGAATCCAACGGAGATTTAAATAACTCTGTTACTCCACAGTCACATCTAAGATGTTTCCTTCAGCATTCGTATGAAAGCAGGTGTAATAGACTTCCTTTGAGATATTTTTCTTCTGATTTCCTTTGGCCTCATCCTCTATTAGCCATTTATTAATGGAATCCTACTAAGAATTTACAGAAGACAAAAGATCTTAAGAGACTGATTCAGGAGAAGAGTTTCAGTTTAGGGAAATAAAGAGAGAGAATGTGTTTTTCTGTGCAACTCTCAGTAAGCTTATTTAGTTCAGGTAAAACTTAGTAAGTAAATTGATCATTCTGTTTTAAAAATGGGAAGTGGGAAGGCTACATTATGTATGTGTTTTTTGCATTCTAATAATGCACAAAAGGATCTATATGGATATATATGTTAAGCAAGACGTCTCTAAGATTGATTACTTTTTCTCAGCAAATTGTTAAACTAAGTTATTCATGCTGTAGAACTACATCTTGTACCATCTCCCCTTCTTCCCACCCTTTTCACCTGGCAAAATTGGTGTGAGAGCATCTTTAGTGCTGACCACAGACCTCCCGTGTGTTTCTGCCTCAGCATAAGTGCTGTGTTAATAAGAAGGGAGGAAAAGGAGGAAAACATCTGCATTCTTCAAGATAAATAGATTCCAAAGATATGAGTATTATGCTATTCTCAATGTAATGAGATTCTGTTCACCAGTCTGTTGTTAGAGGATTAAGGCCAAGCTGTGTCTAACTCTAGTGTAGCTCTGACAGCGGTGGGATTGAAAAGAACCAGAAACTGCTGCTGTCCACTGAACATTTGTGTCATGGGACCATGACTGCAAGCTGTCTTTGGATCCCAGTTTTTAAACAATGGGAGCGTGCACGATTGCTGTGATCAAATCCTTTCAAGTCCTTAGGGTCCATTCTTTTTCTAGATAGGCAATATATAAGTATCATAGAAACTAAACTACAAGAGAAGAATGAATATAAATGTATTAAAAACATGGGCTTTGTGAACTCAGGTTCTAGTCCCAGTTCTGCAATTTAATGTGACCTGGAAAGAGTTTTCTTTTCTTCTATTTTTCCTCCTTAATTGGCCTTTAAAATATCTACATATAAGGCCAACAATTCATGTACTGAATATAATTCAAACAGTACAAAACAGTATGCAATAAAACGAAGTCTCCTTTCCATCCCACTTTTCTTTATTTTCTTTCTCTTGTGGCATTCACTGAACAGTTTCTCATGTGTCTTTCAAGATATTTTCTATGAGTATAGGAGCAGATACGTGTATATATATCTTTGCTTCAAAACACTGTTAGGTTTTTACCACGCACATGCAGTGTTCTACATGTGTCTGTTTTAAACTAATAATGTAGCTTACAGAATATTTTATAATATTTTAAATCAGTACATATAGACCTATCTTATTTTTTTTTAGCGGCTGCATTGTAGTCCATTTGCTATATGAGCCATGATTAAATAGGTTTGCCATGGTATGTCGATCTAATCTTTATTTGTGGGCATCGTTGGTTTCTAATAAATGGTTATTACACATAATACTGCAATAAACATTTTGTAATCCATCTTTGAGCACTTATGTGATCAGTTTTTTAAAGTAGAATATTTACATCAAAGCGTGTAGGCATTTACATTTTCGACAGATGTTGCACAATAGGCCAAATATTTCAATTTCTCAGAACCTCATCTTTCTATTCTATTCTATAGAATGGGAGTAACAGCTTATGGCTATCTTATAGGGTTGTTGTAGGATTAAATGAGATAAAAATGCATGAATAGTATTGTCAGATATAGCAAATTAAAATATAGGATGTCTAGTAAAATTAAAATTCATATCAATGATGATAATTTTTTTTTAGTATAAGTATACCCCAAATATAGCATGGGACATATACTAAAAATTATTTGTTGTTTATCTAAAATTCAAATTTAATTGAATATCACTGATTTTATTTGGCAATCCTATGCACGAAGAGATCAGCATAACCCTAAAATACAGGAGGCACTAAAAAATGTTGGTTGCTATAATTTTTATTAGACATTCAGGGAAATGATATCATTCAACAAATGTTTTTGGAAATAATTATTTTATACTCATTAATTACTTACCTTTTATTCAACAGATATTTATTGAGTGCCTACTATGAACTCGGCATTATTTTAGGTCTTGAGGTTACAATGGTGAATAAAACAATGTCTGTATGAACAAAATACTCTTGCATGTTATAGGTCTGACATGGACTTCAGATTAAAGAAGAAACCATGATTGTTGTATGTGAATTGATTGGTTTATTAAGTGAGGTCCATGATATCAATCTTCTTTATTATCTTCTCCTTCTGGAACACAACATACTTCTGTGGCTTTTGAAGAAATCCTCTTTTCAGAAATCTATGTTGCTAATGGGCAATCAGAAACATTAGAGTTTAGAAAGGATGACAGGAGCCTTGAGGGGCCCATTGAAGAGCTCCTCCTTCTGTCCCTTAAAGGTCTAGCAATGGGCTTGGTATTTTGCTCAAGGTAAATACTTGATTTCCGCAGCCAATTGTTCAGTGATGTGGAACTTGGTAGGTGCTATCTCGCTCTCAGACTTGCATTTTCTCAAGAGAGTTCTCAGCAAAGCCTAGAAGCCTTTAGGATCTCACCATGAAGAAACAGGTTCAAATCAATTATCAACAGTTATTAGATGCAGTTGCTATCTTTCGCCACCTTAGAACTCAGATTTACTGATGCTCTGAGAGTAGATATTACGCAGGCATACCTCATTTTATTGCGCTTCAGAGATATTGCATTTTTTTTTACAAATTGAGGGCAAGACCTGCCACCAGCAAAAAGGTTACGACTCATTTTATTGTGCTACTCACTTTATTGAGGTGGTCTGGAACTGAACTTGCAACATCTCTGCAGTGTGCCTATAGTTAATGGGTGTATTTTAAGAAATTATTTCCTCTTAGTCATTCTAGTCACTATTTTACGGCAGTTAAACTCCATATGTTTTATGGTATCTTTGAGATTTAAAATGTATGAGTCCTTTTCTTGAGTTTTGGCTTAGTATTTAGCAATTGACTTTACCCCATCTATTTTTGAAAACCCTGGTCCAAAGTAGCATTAATTAAATTGTGTTCATTTCAAAAGCTGGAATAAAATAAGCATATTTCCAAGTCTTTGATTTCTCGATTCAGTGAAATTAAACAAATTAACTTGCTTTCAGAGTACTTGTATATCACAATTCCTCTACTAGAGCAGAAGGGCTTTCCTTGACAAAGGTAAAAGCAAAGTTTGTCTGTGTCAAGTCCGCGGACCTACATGTCATTGCTACAGCCCACGAGGCCGTCCTGTGTTCCCCTTGCAGAGCTATGATGCAAGTTTGCTACGAACATGAGCTCTAAAACAGCTGCACCACACATGGAGAGCCAGGCAGTTCCTGTTTTCATTGTTTTGGGATGATGACGAAATGCAATCACTATACAAACTAAAATCTTAGAAGTCTAGAGATATTCTGAAGATGAGCTTTAAAACAAATCTTCCTGTCTGCCCCTCCAGTCCTGCTGGTATGTCTTTTATGTATTGTCAGTGGCACTGGTAGTGGGTAGAATGAGAAAAAGATGGAATTTAAAAATACAGTGATTTAAATGCATTTGGAGGTTCTGCTCAGTTAACACTTGTTTAGTAAGTTTGACTACTTCTTAGCTATGACCCTTAGTACTCACCGAGATATATTTCTGAACTTCTAGTTAACTGTAGTTATAATTACCTGGTAAGATAGAATAGAAATAGCATTTTAAAAAACCCTCTTCTGATTATGTTATACACGTTGATTGTTCTACAGATATATATTCAATTCAAATAAGGATTTTAACCAAAGTATCACACACCCTCTATGGTTTACCAATATCTCCAAGCCCTTTTTCTTTAAAACTCTAATTATATCTGTAGAGCGTTCCTTTCTCCTCTTTTAAATAATCTATTTTGTGCTGCTTCCTTTTATTCTTCATTCAATTTCTGATTATTTCTTCAAGACATAAGATGACATTTTTTTTTATCATAGTTTTACTTTGTTATGGTTATGCTTTCTTCTTAATGGGATGCTGCCCTAAAATCTAACAGGTACATCTGTGTGTCTGTTATATAGGTTACTAATGAAGTAGTTAAATAGGGCTAGGGTCAGGGTCGACATCTAGGGAGTAACGCTTGCTGTTTCCTGACAGATTGCTAATTAGCTTTGAATAATATTTCTTTTGAGAAAGTTTCTCCCATGTACCTTCATAACAATGTTTTGTTTCATGCTCAGAAAAATTTTGTGTCAGCCTGCATTGTTGCCTTGTGAAGGTTTTCCGTAGCCCATAGCCCAAGAGGTGATATTGGGTCCCATGGAATTTGTACATGTACATACCAGAAGGCTCTAAGATCTCAAATATTGTTAGTCATAAGACTTTGGAGGCAAAATATTTGGAGTGTTTCCTTTTAGGGAGAACTTTCCACTGTGGTAGGTGGAGAGGGATAGGTGACCAAAGACAGGGCATATATTGGAAGGTGTCTGGAATAACAAAAGGGCCTTTCAGGAAGACGAGCTTGGAGAGACTGCTAGGTATATGTTTTGGGAAGAGGGCAGGCAAGTAGCAAGAGAGAAAAAGAAAGTGGACTAGAGTAAGATAAAGTAAGGGAGCTTGTGCTCATATATGATTATAGGAATCTTCTGCTTTCTTGGCCTCTTGAATGACATGAGTGGATTAATAGATCTTAGCAAAGCATGGTCAAATAAATTAATTTGTGGTTTTCTGCTTTTGGAAATATTTTAAAAGTTAAAAAGTAGAGGTTAAAATACAGGTAGAGATGCAGGTGGGTAGGAGAGGAATGGGCATGAGGATTTGGCATGAAGAAAGGTATTTTGCTATGCTTTATCGCTCCTCTGTATGATTCCAAAAAGACTTCGTGTTTACAATATCAGATTGCTCCATATCAGGATTCTTTACATGCTCTGGGGTTTTGCAAATGTTTTTCTTAAAGAGATTTTGTTGTGGTATTTTTTTTCAAGAGTAGCCATTAATTCAAGCAATTCACATGAATACTGTCACACCTTTAAAAACATCTTTCCAAATGCTTTGGTTTTACAGGGGGAAATATCACAATACTGAACTGGAGAAAAACAGGTTAGGGAGAATTTAAATAAGAAAATTTAGGTTTCTTACCAAAGAGTGGCTATTGCTACTTATCTGTACAAACTTAATAGTCAGATATGCATTTTGAAATCTGTATTTCCTTTTTACTTTGGTTGATTTTCATTTGGCCGGAAAAGATAGGGTGCGGTCCTTCCTAGAGCTTATAGTGTACAGGTAGCAGGAAGAAAAGTTTGGAAATGAAGCTTAATATCATTTCAGCTTCTTCCTGAAACAGATGCGCTTTCCATAGAGACTTCAGGGCAATTCAGTAGCAGTGCAATTTCTGTGAGTAAAGACACAGTCTCTATCTCATTCTAGCCACATCAGCTTTTATCTGAGGTACTGTCCCCTGAGAAATGTCACTAAGGCTCCAAAGGAGGTATCATGAGGAGAAATAAACCAGCACGTAAACTATACCTGTAAACACAAATAAAGTGAAATTTAGAAGGCTTCCTGGGTTCTTCTGTTGTCATTGAACTAGAGAAAGTGCAGAAAAGTATGGCTGGGGAAAAATGATTGAGTTCTGGCTAGAGATGAAAATGCTGCAGTTGAAAACTTTCCAGAACAACATGTACTTGGATCCATATTAAAGAAAAATTTTTTGAGTGTTTAAGCCAAATGACCCAGCAGGGTTGATAGTGTGAGGCATATTTCACAGTTGTATAAATATTTAAAACTGTTTTCCAGCCTATAAAACAAGTAAATTAGGTTGTTTTTAAAAACTGCATAATGAAATTAACCTGCCCACTTCAACTTGTTGGGGAACCTGCCCCACTCATCTAGCCTTCTCTCCTAAAAGGGAATCACCGAGAAAGAAGTGTGAGGAAGGCTTCCAACTTGGAAAACAAAGCTGGTTTAGAGAATATCAGAAGGGATGATTAGCATCACGGCATACTGCCACAGGTGGTCTGTTTCCAGATGGCCTGTCTGCCTAACTTGTCATTGGGGCCCAACCAACTAGATACAATAAGCTTTTCATTATAAGCCCCTTTGTGAAGTGTAGACCCAGGGCTCCACTATATGCATGAGCCTCAAAGAGAGCAGTGCAGCTTCTTGGCTGTGTTGTTCCGAATTCTGAGCTGTTGGTTCTAGCCATTAGAACACCACCAAGTTTGTCCTTAACCGCAGGGCCATGGATAATTTGTAGGTGGTCTTTCTAATTAAATCTTCTAAGACTTCTTTTACTTCCCATTGTTCTTGTCCTTTCCAAAATTTATCCATTTCCTTTTACTTGTATTTTAGCTATTACCCTGAACCACTCTCCCTTGCCTCTGTCTCCTCTTTCACGTCTTGCGTTTAGTTAAACAGACTTCTGAGACAATGGCAGTGATGTTTTTACATTTACGAATAATAGAGTTCAAAAAAAATTTCGGTGACTGAATTATTCCATCCCCTTCCCCTTTTTAATGTTCTGGTCAAGGAAATGTAAGCAAGAGTTAATAGCTACTATCTAAAAGTGATACCACGGGGCGGTGCAAAGAGTACAAGGCTAAGAGTTAGCCATCATGAGCTTAGCTCCAGGGGTACTGCTAACTCACTAGGTATCCTTGGTCAAATTACTTGGCTTCTCTGGGCCTTTGTTCTCACATCACTCAGGTAAAAGATTTTGTAAGGTCCTTTGAGTTTAATGTTCTAGAAAAGTCTTATCTGCCTTTTTTTTTGTCCTATGATGGTCCATTGTGAATACATTTCCTTGATTCTTCTCTCTTCCTAAAAAAATTGATTTTGTTTTTGTTCATAGACTGCAGAATGAAAAATGGATGAATGTCAAAGTGGGAGACATCATTAAATTAGAAAATAACCAATTTGTTGCGGTGAGTATTTAGTGTTGTTTAAAGAAGTTATCTCAGATTAAAATAGCATATGTACTGTAGTATTTACAGTGGAAAATTTAGTAAATCTATACTAATTTGGAGCAATTAAGGAGAAATGCCAGGATGTATTTGTAAAAAAAACTTAATTATAAATGTTTCAAAATACATATTAATTAATTACTTTCAATAACATGGTAACTCAGATAAAGCTGAGTGATTATCACCTTGTCTATCTTCATTGGGATATTTTTAAATTAATAGATATAAAAGATTTACCAATGTTTGATGTAAATAAGAGCTTTTACAGTGCTACAGAGTACTCTAAAATAGTTTGTTCTCATATAATTTGAATATTATCCCTCAATAATGGAATTAATACTGTTAATTTGCAGGGTATTTGAAGGAAAGATCAGCTAGAAGAAAATGTATGCCCCTCCCTGAATCAGAAATAATCAGAAAATTTCTATCGATTGTTTTGAATTAACAAAATGCTACTTATGAGGTTTTGCTTTGTATAGTAAAGAACCAGAAAGAGTAATTTGACCTAAACTCTAGTCCTGACAAGGATTAGATTTGAACCTCTCTTGATCCAAGAGAGCATCTCATCAAATCTTTATTAGTACCTTTCCAGGGTATCCTTCCAGAGAGGCCATTTTGTGATCTAATTGTTCTCTTTGTTATTTTAAGTTTCATAGCTTCAAGTCAGAGTTACTTGTTTCAGTCTAATATCTGTAAATAAATCCTCGTTTAAAAAATATGTGGGACAGTAGAAAGTTGGTAAATTTCAGAGAAAGAAGATTTTTAAAAACATCTATCTGAGCTACATTGAAGCAAAAGCTTTTCGCTAAAGTGTAGAGGTACAAAACACTGTCTTCTACATGAAAAAGTAAATGGCCAGTGTTCTGTTTGTAAGAAATTATTAATGTGTGGGGATGAAATTTAGGGACAAGAATTTTTTTAAATCAAAGAAAGGGCCTATTTGTGAATATATGATACAATATCCATTATTATTCTCTTCCATTCTTTTTCTTCTTTTTTCACTATTTTTTTCTTAGTTTTCTCAAATAAATTTAATTATAAAAAATGAAAATAATGATATACCTAGTACATATTAGTACTCAACATGTGTTTGTTGGATATGAAATTTTAATTTTAAATAAAAATATTATCTGTAATCTTATACATTTTCATTTTTAGAACTTTATTCTGATTTTGTCCATGTCAGCACATTTTCCCCTAAGTATACTCAAATTTTTGTAGATTAAATTTTTATTTTTGAACTACAAAAAAAATTTAGAAAGAAGATAATATTGTAGGTGGCAAGGAAGGTAAAGAATTCTATATGTTAGAATGGCTTAAAAAAATAAAAGAAAGTTCAAATGTAGTGTTCAAATGAATTCTACAAATTTATCTTACCTCTAGATTATGGGATCACTATCCTAATATTCTTTCACTGTTGTAGTTTGGTTTTTAAGCACCAACAAACAAAATGAAACATAGCAAAATGCTTTGTGTTTTAGAATTGTATTTCAGTGATTTTGCAGCCAATCAGAGGAAAGAGTGTATATTTGGGGATTAGAGCTTTGAATTCTAGTTCTAGCTCTGCCCTTTAAGCTCTGTGTGGCTATGAGTAAGGTGTTAAATCTCTTAGAGCCTTGGGTTCCTCACTTAGACGTGATGAAGCTCTCACTATGACTTTTTAAAGGTTTTAAACTTTACATGGCTTAATTTCGTTCATCTAGTGCCTGTGGGGCCAGAGATGACCTTTTCAGGATTATAATCCATACAATGGACAGAGTATTATCCTCCTCACAGGTTTGTTGAGAAAATAGTGACACGATTATGCAAAGTGTTTTGTAAACCCTTAAAGAATTGTACAGTTTTTAGGTATTATCACTTGAGGTTTCGTTTCATTTATTCTTTAATTCAATAAACATTAATTATGCCTAATAAATCTATCAGGGCAATGTTGTTGGCTCTGAGGACTCAAAGAAGTTTAGCAGATTCTTTTCAATTTTCCTCTGATTGTAGTATTTGTTTCAGATTTCCATGAGGCAGCTGTGGAAGGTGGGGCAAGGGGCCTTGTGTTGGAAAACACTTCTTCATTCTTGGGAGCCATACTAGGAGTCTCTCCTGGCAAAACATGTGAAAAAGCACCAATAATTGAGGAAGAAAGTACAAATGGGGGTGTAAGGATGATAGTTCTGGTGGGAGTTAATGACTGTTTCCCTGGTCTACCTTTGAGTTCCAAAAATCATGCTTTCTCTTCCCTAAAAAATAAATAGGTTTGCTTTATCAAGGCTCTCTCTCATCTATGGATGAAAAGAACCACAGAAGCCTGTAGAGGCAGAAGTTGTTTTCTGATTTGTCACAGTGTAACCAAAGCATACCCACTATAGAGAGAACATGTGAAGAGTGTATGCCACTCTTGAGCCCAAATGACCCACCCTGATTTTAAATGGAAATAATGGTTTTGAAAATCCGCCTTGGTCTTGTTTCTCATATTTAAATTTCAATGAATATGATAACAATAGAACTTCATGCTCTTTGGGTCTGTGCGTCTTTTTCTTTGAGCTTCAAAGAATAATTTTAAACGAAATCTAAAATTTTCTAATCCTTATCATCTGTGATTGAAAATAGTTATGAAATATAGAGAAAGATGCCTGTTTATACCTAGAGCTGCTTTTCTTTTAAAACTTCTTAACCCTCGCAATTTAGACTATACACACACCCCATTTATTTTGAGTTGGAAATTTAAAAGCTTGAAACAATGAAAGAAGTGGATTGTTTTTAAATTTAACCTTTAAAACTTTAGAATAGCACAATTCTAATATTTTTAAAAACAAAATTAAGAAAATTGCACGGATTTGGAATGCCAATTGTACAGCAGATGTAGCTAGAAAATTGTTAGGCTAATATGTCAAAATAAATTGCTAAAATTTTAGTCAATTCTTTTTAGACATTCAAATCTTTCAGAATTTCATAAAAACCCTTCTCTTATTATTATTTATTTTTTATTAAAGTATAGTTGACATACCATATATATTAGTTTCAGGTATACTACATAGTGATTAGATACTTATATAACTTACAAAGTGATCATACTGATAAATCTAATACCCATCTGACAGCATACATGGTTATTACAATATTGACTGTATTGCCTATACTTTGTATCTTCATGACAATTTTGTTAACTCCCAATTTGTACTTCTTAATCCTTTCCCCTTTTTCACTAACTTCTCCCAACCCCCTCCCATCTGGCAATCATCAAAATGTTCTCTATATCTATGAGTTCATTTCTGTTTTGTTTATTTTTTTTCCCTTTAGATTCCACATATAAGTGAGATCATATGGTATTTGTCTTTCTCTGTTTGACTTACTCTACTCAGCACAATACCCTCTAGGTCCATTCATGTTGTTGTAGAAGGCAAAATTTCATTATTTTTTATGGCTGAGTAATATTTGATTGTATATATGTGCCACCTCTTTATCCATTCATTCTTTGATGGACACCAAGGTTGCCTCCATATCTTGGCTATTGTAAATAATGCTGCAATGAATATATGGATGCAAATGTTCCTTTGAAGTAGTATTTTGGATTTGTTCAGACAAATTTCCAGAATAGGATTTCTGGGTCCTTCTTTGTCTCTTGTTATAGCCTTTGTTTTAAAGTCTATTTTTCTGGTATGAATATTGCTACTCAGCTTTGTTTGTTTGCTTGTTTGTTTCCATTTTCATGAAATATCTTTTTCCATCCCTTAACCTCAGTCTATGTATATTTTTCAATCTGAAGTGAGCCTCTGGTAGGCAGCATATGTAAGGGTCTTGTTTTCTTATCCATTCAGTCACCCTATTTAGATTGAAGCATTCAATCCATTCACATTCAAAGTAATTGCTGATAGATAAGTAGTTATTGCCATTTTATAATTCATATTTTTGTTTTCTCCTTTTTCTTCTTCCTCTCCTCCTCTTCCTCCTCCTCATCCTCCTTCTTCTTCAAGAAGCTTCTCTAATTTTTTTTTTTTTTGTAATACTGGTTTGGTGTTGATGAACTCTTTTAGCTGGTTCTTTTTTATGTTTTCTCTTTTCATTTTTATGTTTTCTATCTCTTTGTTCAAGTTCTCACTGAGTTCCTCCATTCTTCCCCTAAGTTCATTGAGCATCCTTATAAGAAGTGTTTTGAACTCTGGAGATTGCTTGTCTCCATTTTGTTTATTTATTTATTTATTTTCCTGTAGCTTTGTTCTGTTCTTTCATTTATGACATGTTTCTTTGTCTCTGCATTTTGATTATCTCCCTGTGTTCGTTACTATGTATTAGGTAGGGCTCCTATGTCTCCCACTCTTATTAGAATGGCCTTTTGTAGTAGGTGTCCTGTGTGGCCCAGTGGTACAGTCTTTCCTGGTCACCTGAGATGAATGCTTCAGGTTTGTCCCTTGTATGGGTTGTATGTGCCCTCCTGTTGTGGTTAAACCTTGGGTTGCTCTTTGCATGTCAGTGAGAGGGATTGAGCATTGAGCTGATTTGTTGTAAGAACTCGCTGATGAGGGGCTGACCCTACAGAGGAGGATTCGCTTTAGCAGGGCTCTAGTGCCTGCCCAGTCTGCTCTTAGGGTGTGTCATCTTTGGATGCAGCCATGGGTGGTGCTCCCGCTGGGTCCGAAGCCAACATCTAGAAGTGCCAGCTTTGGGGCTTGCTGGGAGGGGCTCCTCTGCAGGCCGAGTTCAGCCACAGCCTGTGCACTGCCCAGGGCCATCTGGCAAGAGTTACCAAGCAATCTGCAGATGGTTGCCATGTGCATTGGGCTTGGTGGTGCCCCTAAAGGCCAAGCTGCAAACAGAGGCAGGCTGGTGATAGTGCTGGGCTTGGGGCTGCTTAGCAAGAGGTACACAGCATGTTGAGGCCAGATGCTGCTTGTTTGGGTTTTGTGAACCTTTGAGAGATTTTAGGAAAGCCTTTAGCATGAGCAAGATGGGCCACTTTTATAAAAAAGCCCACGGAAATAGTTTGGGTGGACCCACAAGTTGGATGGGGCAGGGTCTCAAAAAATTGTCAGGGCTGCGTGACCAGTGTTAGGTAAGTTCATGGAGACTGAGATGTGGAGCCTGCCTGCTTCTGCACGCTGGGAGAGGGAAGAGTTCAACAAAGAACCAATGGCTTCTGCCCGCACTTCTGTCTGGGACAAAGCTGCTTCTCTAGCTCTTGCCCCAAAGCCAGAAAATTCAGTTCCTCCCCGTATGTCTCTGGTGCCTTTCAAACTACTGTCCCAGTACTAGAACTCAGAGGGAGTGAGTTCATCACTAAGTTCTCATGTGGGCCCCTCAAGAGAAATGTCTGCTACTCCAGCTGCCCTCCATCTCATTCAGCCACACTCTCTGCTGGGTTTCACAGCCAGAAGTTGTACGAACTTCTCTTCTTGGCAATGGAAACCTGGGCTGGGGAGGAATGTGGGGGGCTGGGACCACATGCTTCTACTGTGGGAACCTCTGCAGCCAAGATATCATCCTCCTGATTCTCAATTGCCACATGCAGGCGTGGAACCAGCCCATTCTGCATCTCTGCTCCTCCCAGCAGTCTCTAGGTGACCTCTTCTGTGTGTCCCCATTTGTAGGCCTTTTCTTCAACTAGACTTCAGAGGACTCTCAATGATGCCTGTTCTGTAGTTTAGTTGTAATTTTGATGTGGTTGTGAGAGGAGGCAAGCACAATATTTACCTACTTTGCCATCTTGACCAGAGCCTTTCATTTTTTTTTATTGGTGAATAATATTCTACTCTTGTGTGTGTGTGTGTGTGTGTGTGTGTGTGTGCGCACCACATCTTTATCCATTCATCTATCAATGGATTAGCAATTCTACTTCTTGGCATTTATCTGAAGAAAGTTAAAACACTAATTTGAAAGATATATACACCCTATGTTCACTACAGTATTATTTACATTAGCCAAGATGCGGAAGTGAAAATCCTTATTTTAAAATAAAATTTGAAATTTGAAATAAAATAAATAGCTTTCTAATATAGAAAGTTGCCAGAATTCAAAAACTGAATTGTGCTGGGTCATTTCCAAAGCTCAAATGTACAGCTACACAGGATGATTTATCTCTGTGAGAAACCAACTATTCAGTCTCTGAATGTTTTCCACTGTCTTTTACCACATTTCCTATTCTATCTTGCCCTCTTGCTTAACTCTGCTTTATTTTCTCTTTCTTCTTCCTTACACTCCCATCTTTGTTTTCTAAATTTAGTTTTATTATGTTTTTCTTTTAACGTCTCTCTTTTAAAATTTTCTTGTTTCTCTTATTTTTTAAAATATTTTCAACTTACTCCTACTCCACTTCTCTTTCTCCGTCTTCTCTGCCTGCCCCCTGCTCTTAACTGATAATACAAAGGAATTAAAGTATGTGATTATACATATTTCCATTTATCTTATTTATTTGGGAGAATTTTACATTTTCTATTAGCAATGGTCAAAGTAAGGAAATAGAATTTTTTAAGATATTTCTTGTAAAAAAGGTAAGTTTATTTTTTATGATAACCCCTGCCCTTGCTTATACTCTGATGGTGAAAGGAATGCAAAAGAGGAATAGGTAAGTGCAAGGAGGGTTTGATTTAGGACATATGACAGAGAGGTGGAACAGGATTTCACCTCTTTTACTTTTTCCCTAAGGCTCTCCTGGCTCATTAGTAGTGGAGGAGATGATGCAACATAGAAGACTTTCAACCAATCTTCCCTTCTCAAGTATTCTTTATCTTGATTATTCAAAATAGGCTGATCTGCTTCTTCTATCAAGCAGTGAGCCACATGGCCTCTGTTATGTTGAAACTGCTGAGCTTGATGGGTAAGTTACTAACATTAGAATATTAATTAGATTGCTTTAAATTTATTTAAAAGTCATACATTTAGGAACAGGACTTAAATATTAAATCTTATTCTTCATTTTATTTTCTTTAAAGAAATAGGAGTCTACACTGCAAGGTCCATTTATTAGTTACTTTACAGATTTTTGAAAACTATTTTTTTCTCTAATTTATTTTTTTCAGAAACAGTAAGCCAGACATGTATAGGTAGATAATTTTACCCAAGGACTGCACTGAGATTTTTTAGAAGGGTCGTTTTTGGGTTGGTTCATTTGTTTTTAATTTCAAGTAATTGTTTAAGGAAAATAAGAGTAGTGATCAATATCAACTGAGGAAAGAAAGATCAATGTTATTTTAGAAGGCAACCTTTTGGAACTGGGTCAAATGAAGATGTTGAGAGAGAAGAGAGAAATGACGTATAATGCAATTTCGACATTGATGTTAATTTAGAATTTAGTTATATACCATAAAATAACTCTGTTTCAGTGGATTGAATTTATGTGTCTGGCATAAAAACATTTATTGAATATTTACATTTTAAAGATACCATAAATGTTTTTTAGATGACTTTTATCTTTTTAATCCCGAAGTAGGTACTATATAAGCCTTATTGTACAATGAAGAAATCAAGTCCTAGACTAAGTAATTTTTGCCAAACTTTTAAAGAGTGAAGCCAGGACTCAAATTTGGCAGTTTGACAAAAGAGCCCATGGTTTTAACCACTGCCTTCAGAATCATTGTCATATTGAGCCATTCAAATAGAATTTGGCCTGTGTTTAATGCCCTGATTTGGGCAGAAGCAAAAATAATGCTGAGAGGAAAATTTATAGCAAAAAATACAGACACTTGAAAAAAGAAAAAGTCTCAAACCAATAGTCTAATTCCCCATCGCAAGAACCTAGAAAATAGCAAAATAAATTCAAAGTTAACAGAAGGAAGGAGATGAAAACAAGAGCAAAAATCAATGAACTTGAAAACAAAACCAATAGAGACAATCAATGAAATAAAGAGTGTGCTGTTTGAAAATATCAATAAACTCTACAGGCCTTTAGGAAGACTGAAAAAGAAAAAAAGAGAAGGTACAAATTAACAATACCATGAATGAACCAGGGGTTATTGTAATAGATCCTATAGACATCAGAAGGAAAAGGAAGTACTCTATTAACACAAATTTAACAACACAGATGAAACGAGCCAATTCATCAAAAAACACTGTCGCAACTCAACCAATATAAAATATAATTCAAATAGTCCTATAATTATTTAGAAAATTGAATTCTAATGTAAAACATAAAACTATAAAAATTTTAGACAAAAACATAGGAGAAAATCTTCAAAATCTAGGGTAAGTCAGAGTTCTTAGACTTGACACAAAATTCATAATCCATAAAAGGAAAATTTGATAAACTGGACTGCATCAAATTAATTTTTTTTGCTATGCAAAAATCTCTGTTAAGAGGAGAAAAAAATAAACCTCAGACTAGGAGAAAATATTTGCAAACCATCTATCTGACAAAGGACTTGTATCTTGATCATACGAAAAATGTTCAAAACTCAACAGTAAAAAAACCCCAAACAATTCAATTAGAAAACTGGCAAATGATATAAAGGAACATTTCACCAAAGATGACATACAGATGGCAAATAAGCACATGAAAAGATATTCAACATCATTAGCCATTAGGGAAATTAAAATTAAAACCACAATAATATAATCACCACATACCTATTAGAATGGCTCAAATAAAAATAGTGACAACTCCAAATGCTGGCAAGGATGTAGAGAAACAGGATCAGTCACACATTGCTGATAGGAATGTAGAATGGTATAATCACTCTGAAAAACAGTTCTGTAGTTTCTTAAAAAATTAAACATGTGACTACCATACAACCCAGCAATTTTACTCCTAGGCATTTATCCCAGAGAAATTAGACTTATGTTTACATAAAAACTTGCTCACAAATATTTATAGCAGCTTTATTCGTTACATCTCAAAACTAAAACCAACTTACATGACCTTCGATGGGTGAACAGTTGAATGAACTGTGTTGTATACATATCACGGAATACTACTGAACAATAAAAAGGAATGAACTATTGATATATGCAATAACCCAAATGAATCTTTAGAGAATTATGTTAAGTAAAAAAAAAAGCCAATCTCAAAAGTTTGCATACTATTTTCTTTCATTTATATAACATTCTTGAAATGGCAAAATTATAGAAATGGACAACACATTGGTGGTTGTCAAGAGTTAAGCATGGGTGGGAGGAGACAGGGAAGTGGGTGTGGCTACAAAAGGCATTCTTTATGGTGATGGAAATGTTCTGTATCTTAACTGTGCCAATATCAATATTCTGGTTGTGATATTGTGATACAGTTTTGTAAGATTTTACTATTAGAAGTAACAGAGAAAAGAGTATCCAGAATGTTTCTGTATTATTCTTTATGCTAAAAATTATTTTGAAGTTTGTCAAGATACTAAGGCAGATTAAGGAAGAGTATGGCATGACACTAAAGGTATTAATCAGGAGTCTTGGAAAATATTTTTTTTTTACCATAAGGCTTATGTGCAATTATTTTTTCCCTTTAGTTTCTACATCTGAAGGTGGAAGTAAGATATTGGAAAGATTCCTGAGGAAGTAACTTAGAATGATGAAAACCTTTGATGGATAACACGATGTTTTGGGTTGGGTTAAGGAATGAGGACTGTCTAGCTCATTTCTAGCATTTGAAAAATTGTTTAATTAATGGACACATAAGTCTTTTAGCCTCAAACACCAGTATCTCACTCTTGTCCATCAAGCCCAGCTCAATTTCTGCTTCAATTATGAAATTCTTGATTATCTTAATGTCTGCTCATCTCTGCTTCCGAGGAATTAACAGATTGGTATCAATTATATTACTTTTCAACAAAGTAACTTCAATTATACATCTGACTTAGTGTTTCCTGCAGAAAGTTATTTCACCAATGATCATGCTTATGGAGTTTGTATTGTCTTAACAACATTGTGAAACTCATTTATGGAAAGTTTAGATTAAATGCCCTCTCAAGTATCTGCTTTTTGCTTCTCCAAATTCCATTATTTCATTGTTTGGCATGTACTTCCAAAAGGCAATATTTACTTTTTAACCTACCACTTGTTTCCCTCAAGAAGACTGTAACCCTTGTGGGGCAGCATTGAGTATCATTGGTGACTATGATATGTATTCAATCAATATTTGTTGACTGAATGAACCCACTACTAAATATTGCCATACAAAATAGAATTCTGACAGATGATTTTGAACTACAGCAGGAGAGAATTAGGTTGAACTTGGTGAGAAAACTGGCATGGCAAACTCTTAAATACAAGCTGTGAGTGATGATAATAAAATCTTCACTGCCGGTCATTTCATGACTACCAGAGAGCAGCCATCCGTCCTGTATGTGTGGTCCTGCCTGGCAGATGACCAGCTCACTGTGACCCTCTGAGTTTCTGTTTGGTTGTTTGATTCTAGACTTACTCTTGGGATTCTTGGATTGATTTTAAAAGAAAAAGAAAACCATATTCTTTTTCCTATTTAAACTTAAGCTACTATGAAATTAGCCATGACCATCTTTTTCAAGCAAAACTTCTATGTAGCTAGTAGACTTCGGAGTGATACTGGCCTCCTTTATTAGGTAACTGCGTTTCTGTTTCTTATGTGTTTTGTAACTCAAGCATGATGTCTGAGTAGGTTTGAATAAAGCCGTATTTATTATGTCCTCTGTTCTTTCCAATAGCAGAACAGATTACTGTGTCATTATACAGATGTGCTGTGGGTGGAATGCCAATTCTTAGGAACCTGCAAAGCCCTGTTCACTTTCCTGAGACAGTGTGAGGGATGTGAATGACATTCAAAAAGAATTCTTCAAATCTCTTATGTTGGATTTTGCATGTGCTACACCAGCCTGATTGCTTTATGTAAGATGCTGTTGGTCTGTTCCATATGAAAACTCAAGTCATGTCAATTACTTTCACAGGGAAACGAACCTTAAAGTCCGCCATGCGCTATCAGTTACCTCAGAACTTGGAACAGATATTAGCCGACTTGCGAAGTTTGACGGTAAGTGTTTAAAACAGACAAACAAACAAAAATCTCAAAACCAAAGAGCTTTTGTAACAAAAAAAGTAAGAAACTAATTATCTGAAATCCAATTTATGTTCTCTTTTTTAAATTTGATGGAAGGACATAAAATTCTCCAGGCAACAAACCCTGTCATCTCCTTTCATGCTAAAGAGTAAAAATGTTTACCAAGGGGAGAACGATTTTACCAGGTCATTGTTCATTTCATTCTTATTTCCTCTTCTGTAGATCTGGTTCCCTTTAGTCTCACAATATCCTTCACTTACATGACCTTGGCCTCACTGGAGCCCTATGAGGGCTTGCCAAGAATGAATACAGGCCACATTTATTTCTAGGTCTAGGTCTAACTATCCATCCATTCTCTGGCTCCATAATAAAGACCAAACACCACACTACAAACTTAGTGAAGATGGTAATCCTGCCTCATGTATTTCTGTATCTTGCATAGTTCCTGGCATAAGGTCTTAAAGATAGTAGCTGTTTTGGAAGAATATTCTAATTTATTACTCCTTTGGTCAGCTGTTATCCTGTCACTATCTTCGCACCTTTCAACCCAGTCGCCTGCTCCTCAGGATACCTTCCTTTACCCGTTCTGTTCCTGCTGTCTTGTTTTTTTTTTTTTTTTTTTTTTTTTTTCTGTTAAGGCTGTCACAGAGAAATGACATTTTTTGAATTAAAAGAGCGAGCCAGTAACAGTAGGACTGTAGACACCACAACAGGCTGTAGGAGAATCTTTGGGGCCTTCCTGCCACTGCTCAATGGTCTCTTGCTTTACACATTTGTATGCCTGGTTTTGAATATCATTATTTCCATACGGATTGGTTTTATTTATTAACAAATCTTTATAAGTTTGAGACCATCTTCCAAAATGTTTTTCTTAGAGTTCACTAAAGGAAAATGTGGACAAGGATCATATGAGTTAAAGTACAAGCAACTTTACATTATAAAGTTTCTCCAATGCACCATTTAGAGCTTATATTGCCTATGCTCTGCGTTTACTTGTAAACTCCATCTGGATTCTGTTAATATTTTAATCTCTCTTAAAAGAGTGCTGTTATAACAAATGTTTATAGAAAAATATTCCTCCAGTTTGAGATTTAAGTCAGGGAAATAGCCAGGAAACTTTGAAAGGCTCAAGAAATATTTTGATTAGATTAAAACAAATTACACATTTTCTACTAAGTAATTTTTTCAATGAAATTTTACTGTTATGTGAATCCAAGAAAAGTAAATTGTATTCATAAATTAAAATACTTGCTTAAAATGCCTCATAGAATATTTATGAAGTCCTAAAAGGGCAACCTACATATAATTTACCATTATTCATTTCTTTTTTTGCCAGAATTGTACCCTTACACCTCTGTCAATCTAAGAGGAGGTAAAAATTCATGATTTTTAGTTTACCATCAAAAAACAGAAAATGATTGTTATAATTACCCAGTTCACTTTCTTTCATAGGTATTGGCTGATAGCTTATGCTATGATTCAGTTACAGACAGCCCTGAAATCTTAGTGGTATAAACAGTAAAATTTTATTTCTTACTGATGTCACATCCTGATGCAGATTGAGTGGCTTTCTCCATTTTGTAGCCATGGTGCCTAGACTAATGGCCTCTAATATCAGCACATCAAAGTAAGGATGAGATGAAAGAGACAAACCGACTTTTAATTACCTCTTCCTCTCACATTTTATTGGCCAGCATGAGTCTCATGGGCCTGACCTAACTGTGAGGAAGCTTGAGAAATAATAAGTATGAATATTTGTTGAGTTCTGTCACTACCACACCCTCCAAGAACTCTGACTATAGGTCAATACCAGGATAGCTGATAAAGGGTCAGGCTGGATTAGGTGGATTTCTTACATGGAATCACAGGAACAGGGCCAAGAATCCTCCTTCTCAACATGACTCCTCATCTCTCAATTCCCCCTATCCAGTTCTACCTTTTCTTCTTATAGCACTTACCACCATCTGATGTACTCTCCAACTTACTTATTTTCTAAGTTTATTATTTATTGTCCATCTCTACTGCTGCAATGGGAGCTGCCCAGGAATCTTTATTTTGCTCACTGATATATACTGGTTCCTAGAACAATGTCTAGCACACAGTAGGTGCTCTGTAAATATTTGCAGAATGAGTCAATAAATGGTCCCAAATGCCATAGAGTGGGGGTAATTTACCATCAGCCCCCAGAAAGAAGTAGGATTGCTAAAGAAGGGCGTAAAGCAAAAAGATTGGGAATGAAGTGTGAAACTATTGGGTGTGGAGAAAACTTCCAGATGGGGCCTTGTAGGACAAAGCTAGAGTGCTGGGTCCTCTCCTACAGGAGAGCAGGTGGCTGAAAGGAGGATCATCTGGTGTGGTGGTTTTATAATGCCTTTACTTCAAAATCCTCCCCCCAAACACAATTTAACACAGAAGCCCAAATTTAAACCAATACAAGCAGTGTTGCTCAGGCTGAAGCAAGAAAACACTTCCTCATTAAAACTTCATCATATAATTTCTTTTAAAAGATGAGGTATCCTGAAAGGTTAAAAGACTTGCTTATATATAAAATAGTCTCTTTTAAAACTTCATGAAATTTATTTTTAAAATGCAGTAATAATTATGACTTACTAGATGTAGCCTGAATTTGCTTCATACAGCATAGGTAACTCACCAAATCGCTGACATATAATTGTTAAAGGCAACACTGACTTCTCTTTTCTATCATTTATACTTTAACTGTGGCCACGTTTCAGAGAACATGTAATACCAAATGCATGAGGCCAGCACACTCCTGGGTTAAAAGACAGGTTTCTGCTAAATTTACGTTTTCATTCTTAAATCTTGGGTTGAATTTCAGTCTACTCTAACATTTTAGGCAATGTGATATTTTATGGGTTTAGCCTTATTAAAATCTTTTTTCCCTTTGGTTTATTTGTTTGTTTGTTTCAAGAATGCATCTGAAGAGCGAATAGAAGGATTAAGGGGAAATAAATTAGATACAACATGCAAATCAGGTGTCCCGTTAGTAGCCAAATGTAAAGACCATGAGGGTGATGCAAGATGTTGTGTGAAGAGACTGACAGAGTTGAGCCAGTTAACAAACCCTAAATACTTCCCACAATTCTCCTGCTTTCCTAGAGCCTTCCACTTTCCTCCTTTCTTTTCTTAATTTACACGTCTTAATTTCAATCTCTCCCTGCTTCTCTGACATACACATTTACACACTAAACACTGTGTAGACACATTTCTCTAACTATCCCATTTAACCAGTTCTTTTCCCCTTCTTCCCTTTTTTCATTCTTTCTTATTATTCTATCTCCATTTTTCTTTTCCACTTTTTATGTTACTTTACTTATTTTCTCTACCCACATTGTCTCTTTTTCTGTTTATCTTTTCTGTTTCATCACTCTCTCCATGTTAATTAGTTCATTAAATCTATTTATTAAGCATCTCTTAGGGGCAAGACACAATATGAAGTATGTAGAATTATAAAATAAAATAACTCCATATGTATTATCAAGTTTCTTTTGATCCTTTTACTGCCCCATTCTTTTCCCACCTCCTCTTTTTTGTCTCCTTTATTCGTCTTTGTCATAAAGGAATATAAATAGATTTCAGGGTTTCCTTTGGTGATACAAAAAGACTACCTTGAGTCATGAGAATTAAAACCAGATATTACATTCCTTCATTTAAATTTAAAAAGTTGATATCAGCCTGAGTACATTTGGAAATGGCCTGCCTAGCTATGGCAAGGTCATGTAGATGAGACAGACATGTGAGGCACGCCTGTCTGTGCTAAGTATATCTTTTAGCTTGTGACTTCTGGGCAATTCTGGGTATGGCGTGATTTTTGCTTCTAGTTACTGTGTGGTTTTTATTATGAGACTTGCCAAAATACTTCCTCTAGCACCAAACTACAGTGTTCTGTCTTTGTATTATATCTTCCCAGTATCTGAAGACTCAAATGTCCTACTACTATCCTTAGAGAAATCTCCACTGAAAACTCCAAGCTGGGGACATCAGCGTCTAGATTGAGATGGGTGGGGACTTAGAATATCACTTATCAGTCTCCCTGATTCCCTATTTTGACACCTTAACCCGAAGACAGTGTTTTGCTGGTGGCCTCCATACGCATGTCATAAGCTTTCATTTATTTTTTTCTTTCATTCATTTACTTAGTCACTTGTTGGTTCACTCAGTAAATTTATCTTTAACACAATGAAAAGGATTTGGTAAGGCTCAGAATACGTCAGACCCAGGCCTTGCTTTCATAGAGCTTAGAACACAGGGGAGAAGACACTTAAACATGTGTTCATCCCCGAAGAAACTTTTAATTAGGTAAATGTCCTAAAGTTCTCAGGCCCTAAACATGGTGCTGACACATGAATGTTTTTCACTATGTATCAGATACCATGTTAAGTAATTGCATACAGTCTTGTGAAATCTTTATAGCCCTGGGAAAAAGAAATTATTATTAACTACAATTTGCAGGCAAGGAATCTGAGACTCAGATAAATTGACTAACTTTCTCAATGTCACGTGGTTACTAAGTGGAGAAGCCAGAATATGAATCCACTACAGCTGGCAAAGCCTATTCTACAAAGGGACATGAGAGGCTTTAAAGTATAAGGAAAAATGCAGCATTGGAGAATTGGCAGAAGAAATGACCACTTAGCCACTGATGATGAGGCCAAGGTTAGGGTAGGGTAAGACATAAATAAGAATACTCTAAACTTAATGGTACAAAATTAATTACCACAGATCAAGTCCATCCAGGGCTCAGATGACATCATATATATATTTTTCAATAGCAATGTTCTTGGTGATCTCAAATGTTAGGTTCAAGAGTTTATAAAAGAGCTCACCAAACACAGAAACAAGTACATGAAAGATAAAGTTGGGCTTATTTGAAAAGTTCTTATAGAAATCTTTTATACATTTCAACATCAGAAAAAAATTGATATGTAGTCTGCTGAATTTTATAAGAAAAGATATATACCTTGATCTAATATAATAAGTATAAAAACACAGTGGGCCTTGATTTTTCATGTAAAAATCTTATGTGAATTGATAAACGTTTACAAATAAGTAACTAAAATCCTTGTCAATTATACATTTGTAAGTTGGGCGCTTTAATGCTTTGGGGGAAAGCCCCAGTTGTAAATTGTCCAAATGTGTTTAAGAATCTTTTACATATTGTTACTGACTGGACGGAGATCTGTTTTTTGCAACTTATGACAAGTTTACATATTTTGTACGACTGTTAATACTGAGTTCTGAACTGGGGAAAGGTTGACTCTTTATTTTAGGAATCTGTGGATTTTGTGATCCTTTCTAAAGATTAGCATGTGTGTAATTAAAATACAGAAACACAGGCATCTCTTTCGGGCTAAAAACAAAACAAAAAAGCTTGGTTATTATCCTATGACTTTTATTTTTTGTTTTTACCTCTCAGATAGGTTTTCCATTCCATGTAAAGACAGGAAGAATAACTTCCCTCTTTATTGCTGCTGTCGATGTGGTCATGATGGTGGTGACAGTGGGTGGCTGGGGCTTGATGGCTGAAGAATCAAGAAGCTATAGAAAGCAGGAAGGAGACACTCTTTTTTCCAAGAAAAAAATATTTATCACAATTATCAGGGCAACAGTAGTGGGTAATCTTCTAAATTCTGAGAGGCTCTTGGCTGGGGAAACTCTTGAACAGCAATAATGATGTCTTATTTAATAAATTCTCGTATGGAAGAGTTACAATACAGATAATCATGAAATATTGCTAACAATTTACATAGAGAAATAAAGGCAACTTCTCTGGAAAATTATGATGTACTGAGCTCCATTCTCATGATAAATGACAGATTTCCATTTTCAAGTAAATAGTTTCTGGAGGTTATTAAGTTGCTAATTAGTGAACAATTTGACTAAATTTAGAGTGCTGAGGAAGGTCCAGAATGAAATCTTGTGGATTTTGTTTAGAATGGGCTTAGAGCATTTCTGTGTGATTGTGAATTGTATCAATCACTACCTGCTTTCATGTATGCTCTCTTCAGAGGGGCAAACAAATGTGACTGGCTCGTTTGGTTATATTTATACTTCATTATTGGCATGATTTTTTCCTCTAGTTGTTTTATTGCCCATTAAAGATGACTTTGTGCTCTAGACATGTTTTCAGTGAATAACTATATGGGAACAATGCTGTTTTTCCTAAACAGTTTTTTCCCTGATTGTCAAACTGTTTACTGCCTGTTACTCTTCTCTGATATTATTAGCAAAAGGAAGAATGGTTCTAGAGTTTTTCCATAGTCCTTATTTTGCTTTATGCCTGGGATATATTTTTGGTTGCTTTTAATGTGCTTTAAGGTTCCCATCTTTTTTTTTTTTCTTCTCAGTATTCTCAGGTCTATTTCTATCCCCTTAGAGTTACATTTAATCTAAGCCTTCCATCGTGACTAGGCTTTATGTCTTCTAATTCCTTTATCATTATTACAATGGGAAAATGTCCACTTCTTTTATTCATCTTAGATCTACTCTAACCTACCATCTGAAAGTTTTTCCATCCATCTCTCCAACAAATACACATATACTGTGTAGGTAGTACACTAGGTTATGGAGATATAGAAGTAAATATAGTGCTCCCTTCAAAGAAGCCTGTTCGCCTCTTTCAGAAAGGGACAGAAAAGAAATTAGAAAGCTTGCATTTTATGCTAACAGGGCTAAGCAAGGGGAAGCTGAGCACTCCTGAACATAAAATATGTAGTTTGGCTTTGTTCCCAACACATTGTTTTCACCAGGTCCTGTATTTAGCACTTAAATCACTTGGACCATGCTCTTTGAGAAAGTCTGAATTGGGCTTACCCTCCAAGCACCTCAGCAGAACCCCTTGGTCTTACTGCCTGTTCCTGTCTAGAACCACGCCTCACACCCTTGGTGTTAGGCCAGAAGTGGACAAGCCCTGGGGCCAGGGAGAAGCAAGCCTACGTGTTCAAGGCTGCATTTGCCTGCATGTCAGTCTTTGCTTGCTACAATAAAAATGTTCAAATGAGCCTGTTTTTTATATTCTTGTTGGCAGGAACTGTGCATCATGTTGTTTTTGCCCAAAACACTTTTTTTTTTTTTTTTGGGCCAAGTTTGAAGTCTGAGAAATTGAGTCTTGGGTCAAGAAACTGAAATAAGCTTTAAAGGTTGCCGTCAACTGTTATTTCATGTAGATTTTGCCAGTGACACTCAAGTTTAGGTTCTATAAAATTCAGGAATGAAAATTATTGGTCAAAAAAAATGATACTAAATTCTTAGAATTTAGAAAAAGTTCTCTCCTTCCACAATGTAACTGTCTAAACAGCTTGGGCCAGTTGAAATCAGTTTTAATTTACCTTTTAATATCAGTGATAGGCCGTAATGGGGGGAATAAAAATTCAGCCACTTCCTTGTATACAATAGGTGACTTTGTACAATTATTTAGCCTCATCCAAATCCTTGTGCCAGCACTCTTGCATTAAACAGCGGATGTCTGGGAAGATGCCAGTGAGTGCCTGACTGGTGGGTATTTTGGAAGCACTTTTGTTATACTGGAGAAAGAAAGGTGAAATTTGAAAAAGCAGTTCTGAGGCCTCAAGTCATTCATTTCTTTCAGTTTTTTTTTTTTCATACAATGTCTATTAATGTTAGTAATCTGGTAGGTCAGAAGTGATGGCGCCCTGTGAAAACTGGCTGCTGTCACCTATGTCTATGAGTTTTAAAAGGAAAAGATATACCAGGAAGGAAAAGGAAGCTATGGAAGCATATTCTAAGTTCAGAAGGTGTTCGTAGCAATGTAACATTAGAGAGGTTCTTTGTGTTGGGCTGGTCTCCTTTTCCTTCAATCGGTGCTAAAGACATGCCTCTCTTTTTATTTTCCAAATGCTATGTATCGTGTTCCAACCTACCATTTGGCTTCTGATTAAATAAATACATTTTTATCGTTTTCGAGAGAGAGACTTTTGCATGTATTAATCTCCCCAGCCTCTTATCTTTCCTTGCTCCCTCTGTCTTTCAAGTCTTATATTCATTACTTACAAAAATTTAAACCCCAACCATTTGCGATGCAAATGTATTTTAATCTAATAGTTTTATTTTGTGACAGGATCCATAAAAGATTATTTCTGGTTTCTTTTTCTATCAAGAGAACCACCTCCCTGGAAGTGTATATTCTCATTGAAATAATGGAACGAATTGATTAATTGATGTGGAATGGGCATGGCCTTTGGTTGGAATGGGCTTGGAATTAAAAAAAAAAACAAAAAACTAGAAACATCTTCAGGCCAGGTTGGGGCAAGTTATATGGTGCCTTTGAGAGTCCCCAGAACTCTGAATCTAATCAAGATAAGAAGCATAGAACAGCTGAAAGGAATGACACGCATTCTCAGGCACACATAGCAAACAAAGCCCAGGTTTCTTGGGGGTGGAATACAGGAGAACCCTCAAAATTCTGATTATGAGACTAGAAAGACCCTATTAACTTTAGGTCTGAAACTGGAAGTATGCCGTCTTAACCTGTGGGAAAGTTCACATTCAGAAAAAAGATATGGAATTAGGTAAACTTTTAGGACAGTCCCTGGTTTCCCTTTTCAAACTATAAATAGAGATAAGTGATTTTCATTTTTAAGAAAAAAAAAATAATACCCCAGGGCTCTTAGGTTTTCAGTACTTACTTGGATAGTGCAGAAAGCTATGTTCAAAACTTTCAACGGATTTTCATCTCCTAGCTTATTTTCCCCAGCACAATCTTGTATATGTAACACTCTGCTGTCTAAAAGAGAAGGTAAAATTTACTCTGTATGAGAAGTAGGGTGGTAACCAAGTCCTGTGGGCTTCTAAAGAGAGTTCAAGGTGAGTCATAAAGAGGCCTATTATTATTATTATTATTTATTTATTTATTTTTCAGGGATGGTTGTCTGTGAGGCACCTAACAACAAACTA
Source organism: Rousettus aegyptiacus (assembly GCF_014176215.1). Lineage (NCBI taxonomy): Eukaryota > Metazoa > Chordata > Mammalia > Chiroptera > Pteropodidae > Rousettus > Rousettus aegyptiacus. The sequence goes on along the minus strand of NW_023416306.1, from coordinate 121,415,098 downwards.
GATAAATTCATGGGAGTTCTTTCTTGGAATGACAGCAAGCACGCCCTCGACAATGAGAAGATAATCCTGAGGGGCTGCGTCCTGAGAAACACCAGCTGGTGCTTTGGAATGGTTATTTTTGCAGGTACCACTGACTGTCCAGGGTTGGCTATGGGGGATACCTTTCTGGTCACGGTCTGTGGCTCTCCAGATTGGATGAGCACAGTGCTTTTATTCCACCTGAGGTGCCATCCTGGGTTGACTGCAGAGTGCAAGGCACCAGGGAAGACATTGATGCTCTGGAAATAGTTGGTGTGGTCCCATTGTGTGAGGAACTGACATCGGGTACTTTTATTCCTAAGGGTGCTTGGGCCTTAATTACTCCGTGGGCACCAGATACCTACTGTTTAATTTCTCTTTCTTTAACCTCATCTCAATCATCCCCATCATTGTGTATATTAATCAGCTTGTCTTTAAGGTGTAGAAGCAGTATGAAAGAAAGCCCCCTGCTCTGCTGTTAATTTTGTAGTTTGTGAAGGTCAAATAATTCTTTTGGAAAGCTTTCTTGGAGATCTTGCAATCATTTCTGTTAATACTTTGAGCCTTCTTCGACTGTTTGTCAATAGAATAACAGGTCCTGGAAAGACAGTGTGATGAAGGTAGGGGTAAAAGTCAAGGGAGGGAGGGGAGTTGCCTCTTATTCTTTGTGCTGGCCATTTTTCGTTCTCTACTTTATGAGCCCAAGGTGACACTCCTTTGCTAAGTAAGCTTACAGTAGCACCATTTCCTAAAGCCACTCAGATTGTAGTCATGGCTTCAACTGCCAGCCCTTGATTTTTAAAAATCCTGTTTATTGTGACACCAAATTAAGATGTGTTTTGGGTCCATTGACTATATGTGCAATCAAAAAATGGAATGTTTTTCTTAACTGTCTTTCCTCAACAACAACAAAATGTTCATTAAAGACTTAGAAGGGTTCCAAACCTAGAAAAGTCCTCCCAATTCTTCCTAAATACTCTCAGCTGTTGGTGTTAGTAAGGCTTTTGCTGCTTGGGGCATTGCCATTGAAAGGACTTGGGAAATCCCTAGAAATGAGACACTGTACGTGCTTTTATCTGGGAATGAATCTGGTTTTATAATTCATCAGATGCTTTCATTCTTGTTGTGAGGGAAATAAACCCATGATCATATATTTCTTTATTTGTGTTGTTCTTGCACTGAGAAAAAGAGAGCCAAGCCTATAAATTACCCTTCGTTTATCTTCCTACTTAATAAAGGGGAGACTTCTTGAAGGTCCTCTGATGGAAAGGACCCTCCTGGTTTGCTCCCTGCCATCACAGAAATGTGAGTGCTTCATCCTACAAATGGGCTGTAGCCCAAAATTTTGTTTGCATTTGTGTGATATTGTTTGGAAAGACTAATTCAGGATTATGGTTCAGTGACGGCATGTTAAGCTAGGACAGCTGCTGTGAGCCATTCAGGGTCCAAGTTTTTCTTCATAAAGTTAGCTCTATGGAAAAAATTCTCCTACATAGAAAGAAGTGGGGTGGTAAATTGAAATGGTCTCCCTCTAAGGCAGTAAAACAGAAAGTTCACAGAATTTGGATTGGACAGATAGATCTGGCTTCAGATTTGTTTACCAGCTGTAGGAAGCTAGGCCTCGGTTTCTTAAACTTCGTAAGCTTTAGTTTCTCTGCTATAAATGGGGATAATAATAAGTATATCAGACAGTCATTGTGAAAGCTTAGTGAGACAATGCACATGGAAACGGATGCTTGACAAATGTTATTTTCCTTCTTTCCCTGCTTCTCCTTTCTTTCAGCGTCAGTTCAGAGTGCATTGCCTGCTCCATACACTGATATTTGGGGAAATGTACTGCTCTTTGGATCTTGGCAAGGGGAAGTGAGGGAACATCCTCTTCTTTTGTGATGTGGCCTGATTGTTCCCTGGCAGGGAACCTTCATGAGGCAGATATTTGTAAAGCAGAGCATGTCTGCATTGACTTTGGTCTGGGCACAAATGTTAATAGAAAGCTTAACTGGAATGCTGGCAGGCAGAGGAATGGTTGGTTTCGTCGGTGTCAAAGCTGAACGGATCATGTCTCAGAAGCCTAAAGTTTTGAGACAGCTAATTTGGGGAACTAGTTCTAGGTGAATACCTAGATCTTATGAAAGTTATTTAAAATGAATTATTAACTATTCTTTCTGTATTATTACTGTAATTATACCTAAATTGAGGATTGTACAAGGAATGTAGATGAGACAGACGTGGTTTACTTTACAAATTTATAATTTATGAGGGTCTGATAACAGCCACGCCATGCCTCCCTGGTTAAAGACTTTTCTTTTATGCTCAAGAGAGGTGAAGGTCTTATTTCTGAGAGTAAAGTCTTATCCATTTGAGGAGACACCACTCCACACAGGAGTCAGCACTGGTGCACAGTAGGTTTTTGTGCTGGCTGTCTTTAGTTGCCCCTCCGGGTCTACTGTCACCCTTTTCCATTCTTCTCTCTGCCCTGGGAGGCTGACTTGCATGATTTACACTAATAGATTTCCTTGAACCTTAGGCTTTTAGTTTGGCTCTGTCCTTAGAGATCCCTGGGAAGAGATCAAAGGGAGAAAGAACACTGAGATCGATTTATTCCTCCAGACTACCTTCTGTATAATCATTTTAGGCTAGCTAGGTCCCTCAACATAGAGTCGCTCTTCCTCTAAAGGCTGCAAACTCTACATACCTCTCTCCTTTAGGGTCCAGTAAGCACTCTCTCCCCTCATTCCTCCCTTTTGGCTTACATGGAAATGTCTCGATTGCTACTAAGTCCTTGGTTATTGCATTAACCTTTTGCCTCCCCTCTACCCCTATGTTCACTTTTTAGAGTCCCTTTATAAATAAACCTTCCTTCAATTATCCTTGCTCAATGTGTCATCTATTTCCTGTTTGGACTCTGAATGAGTCATAGTCTTAAATATAAGTCAATTGAATGAGTCAGTGAATTAGTGAGTTAATGGACTATTTCATATAGTTTTTAAAATAAGCGTTAAGAGCTTTAGAGGTAGCTGTATCTGGGTTCAAATTCTGGCTCTGATACCTACTAGACAAGAAATCGCAGTCAAGTTACTTAAATTTTTTAAGCCTCAGGTTTATTATTAGTAAACTAAGCATAATAGTACCTAATTTATTGGCTTGTTTTAGGAATTAGCTGAGATAATAATTGAAAAGCAAATATGTACATGGCCTAAAATACAGCAGATGATTAATAAATTAATGAAGTCATTAAACAATTATTTAATGAGTGCCTACTATGTGTCAGGGACTATGCTAATTACTCATTTGTGATTAAGAACATGAATGAAACAAATGCAGTTTCTTCGCTTACATGATTTTGAGTCTGGTAGGAGACAAGAGACATTAATCTCCAATAATTGTAGTAATAAATAAATAATTTCAGACTGAAATAAGTGCTCTAAAAAAAAAAAAAAGAATATAGCCTTACAAGAGTATATACTGCAGAACTGTGAAGGGAAAAAGCAAGTTAGCTAAAAGGCACATTATGGACAAAGGACCTGTGGCAGGAATGATGATAGTGAGGTTAAAAAAAAAAAAAATCTTAAGCAGGCCAGTATGAAACGTGGAGAGCATGGAGGATAGAGATAGACATGTGCCTGGAGACATACATAGGGGCAGGGCCATGTAGGACCTTGTGGTCTGTATCAGGAGTTCTGGTCTTGATCCTAAGAGCATTAGAAAGCCATTGCAAGTTTTCAAACAGATGGTATGTGTTTACGCGTTAAATTTGAAAGGTTCACTCTTGACTACAGTGTTTGTAAAGTTGGTAAATAGCAGGTCCTGGAAAGAATGTAAAGATTGAGGACGTGGGCAGACATTGCTTGACGCGCGTGCGTGGAGGGGGTCATGAGCAGATTTTCGCGATGACAGAAGTGCTCACTCGGAACACCAGTGCCCATTCAGCTGTGTGCAGGGAGCACCAGGGAATTACAGGGAAACACTGTCAAAGTGAGGACTGAAGTGAGACTTACTCTGTACAGAAGTGCTAGTGGTATTCATTGCTCCCTGTTGAGCCCTCACCCTTCTCAGTGCGTGGACAGAGCACTGCCATAACTGAGTCATCATCAAACTAGAGAACAGAGGTCGCTCTGCCCAGAGGATTCTCTGAAACCCCACCTCCCCTAACGGTGGCCCCACCCAAGCCACATCCAGGCATATTCTCAGTGAGTCAGGTGCTCCTTGCTGAGCAGTGCCTAGACTTACACTGGAGGCAGCTGGCCTCAGTTTCTGGTGTGGCCTTGTGAGGCAACTATAAGCATAGCATCTGTGGATTGCTTGCTGAATTTTAACACGTGGCCCTGGAGGGGCAGAAGCTTGAGCTAAATTTGGCCTGCAGCTGAACCTCTCTCAGGACTGTGCCACAGGACACCTACTTCACAAATCCACACTAATAAAACTGGGAATCTTAGGAGCTTTGCTTAGTACTTAGAAATAAACATGGAAAGGCAGCCACAATGGGAAGACAAAGAAGCAGAAACCATATGAGAAAACAGAACAGAGATCCAGATATAATGGAGCCAAGTAATCTAACAGGTGCAGAGTTCAAAATACTGGTTATAAAGAGGCTCAATGAACTTTTGGGACGTGTAGATAAATTCAGTGAGAACTTCAACAAAGAGACAAAAAACATAAAAATGGAAATTGAAGTTGAAATTATAAAAAGGAACCAGTCTGAGATGAAGAACACATTATCTGAGATGAGAAGTATATTAAATGGAATAAACAAAGGAATAAACAAAGTGAATAAAGAAGAGGATCACATGCCTTATCTAGAGGACAGGAAAGCTAAGGACACTCAATCAGAATGGCAAGAAAAAAGATGCCAAGACTATAAAAATAATTTAAAGATCATATGGGACACTATTAAAGGTCAAAATATCCATCTGATGGGCATACCTGAAGGAAAACAAGATGTTGAACAACTATTTGAAGAAATAATGATGGAAAATTTCTCTAACCTGGTGAAGGAAATGGACATACAATGCCAGAAAGCTCATAGAACCCCAAAAACCAGGGATCCAAAGAGGCCCACACCAAGACACATCATAATTAAAATGCCAAAGTTTAAATACAAGAAAGAATATCAAAAGCAGCAAGAGAAAAGCAGATCGTTACCTACAAGGGAACACCCATTAGACTGACAGCTGATTTCTGAAAAGAAACTATGCAGGACAGAACAGCTTGGCACAAAATATTCAACAGGATGAAGACCCCAGGATCTACGTCCAAGAATATTTCATTCAGCAAAGCTATCATTTAGAATTGAAGGACAGATAACGAGCTTCCCAGACAGAAATAAGCTAAAGGAATTTATCACCACTAAGCCGGTGTTCCAGAAAATGTTGGAGGGACTTCTTTAAGAAGAAAAAGCATGTATCAAAAACAGGAATAAAGAATGGTAACAACTACATGCCTATCAATAAGTACCTCAAATGGAAAAGAATTAAGTGCTCCAACTAAAAGATAGAGTGGCTGAATGGATAAGAAAACAAGACCCCTACATGCTGCCTACAAGAGACTCACTTCAGATTAAAAGACACATACAGACTAAAAGGAAGGGGATGGAAAAAGATATTCCTTTGATGGACCTAGAAAGTATTTAAGTCAGACAGAGAAAGATAAATAATTTATGATTTCACTTATATGCAGAATCTAAGAAATAAAAAGAACAAACTAATCAAAAACAGACTCACAAAAATAGTAGACAATTTGGTGATGGACAGAGGGGAGGAAGGGTTGGAGGGCCGGGAGAATGTGGCGAAGGGTTAAAGAAGTACCAAATTAATAGCCGATAGATGGTCACAGGGATAGGGAGCATGGCATAGGGAATGCAGTTAGCATTAATATGTTGGCTAGATAGAAGGTCAGGAGACGGAGGGATCAACTGAACTTTATAGATGTCTAACCAATGTACTGTATACTTGAAACATTAAAATAAATAAATTAAAAAAGAATGTATGATTGTGGTGGGAAAGAAGAAAATATATTGATTAGATTTCAGAGCAGAGTGGGTACGGGGAAACAAAGTAACTAGGCTTTTATTATAGTCTATTTGAGAGGTGTTGATACTTTGGATTAGAGTGGGAGTTGTGGAGATAGACTAGACTCCTAGGTATCTCCCAGCTTTCACAACTGGATGAATGATGGTGCCTGAAATAAAGAACACTGGAACATAGAGAATACGGCTGGACATATATCTGAAGATCACAAGTTAGGCTAGACAAGGACCATTGGAGTCAGGGGTGAGGGAGTGCTTAAGCAGATTCATATGAAAATATAATATAGGCAATTAAAGATATAGATTTAAATATATGCATTTTTAGAGCTCAGAGGAGCAATCTGAGCTGGAAATATACATTTGGCCTATAGTCGGTAATTGGAGTTGTGGTCTTAGATGAGACTGCCCACGGAAGGTAGATTGATAAAGAAGAAAAGATGGCCTATGCCTGAGTCTTAATGAATCTCAATATTTCATGGCTGCGTAGAGAAGAGTGAGCATCATGGAAGACAAAGAGAGAGGTACCAAAGAGGTAGGAGGAAAAGCAGAAGGACATCACAACACAGAAGTTAAGGGAAGCATGTGCTTCAAAAGGGTGGAATGGTCAACAGTGTCAGAGGCTGCTTAAAGAGCAAAGAAGGTATGAAGAATATTGATGATAACACCAGTTTTGTTTAGGTAAAGTGATTGGCCCAGAAACTAGGTGAAGTAATGAATGGGAGATGAGGAAACAAGGGCTACTGAGTAGAGAAAATTCTTTCAAGAGAACAGTGGCTATAGGGGAAAGAAGAGATGTGTATATCAACCCCTGTGGATGCATTTAAATAAATGCTTAAAAATCCATCAAGCAGATACTTTGCTAGTCTCTGTGTGTATGGAGGCCCAAGAAATGTAAATTTTTAACACAAAACTGGTCTGTCAATATTTCAGCTTTTAGCAATCACAATCTTTATTTGCCCTTTATAATCTTTACTATAAAAGAAATATTTCCCACCCTCAGTGCCCATATGAATTTAATAAACAATTCTGAGAAAATGTGGGTGGCCTTCTTTACACAGCAGTGGCTGAGAATAGGACACTAGGGTACAATTTCTAACTCGAGACAGTGAATTATTATTCTGAGACTCAATATTTGGTTCAATTTGTCTTTTTCAATTTGTAAATGAAAGTCTTTAAGGATGTTCTCATCCTTCCCTGACTTGTAGAATGGCACAAAATTTCATGTGTGCCTCCCTTCTCTTCTTTCTTTCATTTCCCCTCTCTTCCCATATTAAATGGCTGCATGAATTGATAATAATCATGGGAAGATGATGTGGAGAGGGAACACTAGAGAAGTCATACAATCAAAACTCAATTGCCTCTACTTAGCGTCTTCTTTGTCCACAAAGAATTTCCTTAGCAATATATTCTAATATTCTCCTTTGTTAACCATTACATATTCTACTTCTAAAGCAGTTAATAATATTAGAAATCCTTGAACAACACACTTGTAAATATATCAAATATGTCAAATATATTATAGTAAATATATCATGAGATAACATATTTATTTACCTAAAGTAAATCTAACATAAGATTTAAGACAATTGTTGCCCTTACATAAAGTATATATTATATACACAGTATGTAATACACAATAAAGGATTAAATTACTTGCTCATGTACTGTTTGGAGTTATTCTGGTTTTTTCATTAAAGGTACCTAAAATCTTTTTGGAAAACAGATCCAGAATTTGATTTTTTATTTTAACTTTCCATTTTTAACTTTAGTGTTCTGAATTATGTTTATTACTGCATTCTTTTTAACATTTTCAAATTATTCCTTACTTTGCGATTTAATTTTTTTGAACAGCTTCAGACTGCAAGCATATCCGTACACAGATTATTGAAAAATAGCATTTCTTAAACCTTTCAGCTACAAGTTCTGTTTGGATTTATCCTGTTCAAAGGAGATCAACTCTCCTATGGTTTCTAGAGTTGTTGCTAAGCCACCAGTTGAGAATTATATACAGCTTAATAAAGGCTTTTGCTTGCTCTTAGTAAAAGTTGAATTACTTTGAGAAATATATTCTTTTCTTTTCAGGAATATTCGATGCCAGTAGGAATTTCTCCTCCTTCACCACTTCCACTTCATCACATTTCAAAATTGTTATTTAATTTTTTTTTTCTTTTGCAGGTCCTGACACTAAACTAATGCAGAACAGTGGTAAAACAAAATTTAAAAGGACAAGCATTGATAGACTGATGAATACTCTAGTGCTATGGGTAAGTTACTATAACAAAGTTAGGTAATATCATTAGTCATTGTTACCTTAATATATTTCTCATGTATTGCTAGGAATTTTTTCAGAGATTTATGTTTGCCTTGTGTAGTTTATATTTGAGGATTTTGCATTTTGTGTCCAGTTATAAGGCTCTCTACTTTCCAGATTATGATTTCTCAACTATGGGTAGAGTTTCTTATGAGAGGTAGGTTGGTGCTTATGGAGACTTCATGGCCTTGCAAGTTCTCCATATTCCAACGCTTTGTTTTTGAAAAACAAAACATAATTTTTAAGGTAGTTTCGTCTTTCTGCTGTCTTACTTTTGATCATATCCTTTCTACATAGCTTACGGGCAAGACTGAAAGACTTCACATTTGTTTTTGCTCTTCCGTTGCTATGCAGAAATTATTTTGATACATTTTGAACAATGGGGGAGTCACACATTTTTATTTTGTGCTAGGCCCTGAAAATTATGTAGCCAATTTTGCTTATGAATCCTCGGACCTGTCACAGTTCTCCTTCATGAAAGCTACTAAACTTCCTAGTCCATGATAACTCTTTCCTCTGATATTTTTTTCTCCTCTGAATTTTTTGAAATGCTTTCCTCTGTCACCCATTTACCAAAACCAGTCAGATATTCTTTGTATCCTACTCTATCATCAGTTAGTCTATTGCTACCTCAAGCTGTGGATCTGGTTGTTATCTGATTTTTCATGTAATATTGTTTGCCTCCTTATTTAGGGGTTAAGTTTGAGGACATTGACTTTGAAATATGAGGACAATGACTTTGAACCATATTTCCCCACCTGCCCCATCACAGACTCACAAACAATTATAAAATCTGAGCTCAATATCTATAGTTCTATCTCTATCTCTATCTATCTATCTATCTATCTATCTATCTATCTATCTATCTATCTATCTATCTATCATCTATCTATCTATCTATCTATCTATCTATTTAATTGATATATAATAGTAGATAAGGAAAGATGGAAATGAACTCTTTTTGGGTACAAAATAGTGTCCAGGCTCATTGTTTTACTTTCAGTATCACTCTGAGACCTGGGCTTTTCTTCTTCTGTACCTGTCTTTTTGGGTCAGAGTCCATGGGACCAAGGGAACATGCCCAGAAGGAGTCTGTACCCCGCCTTTCGGAATCCCCAATTTAAATGGCCCTGAGCCAGTGCTAGGTATTGTATGGGGATTGTATATCTATCCACTATGGAGTAAAATTACTGGTTGTAAAGCAGGGACTGTCTCAGGTTTTTCATATTAGAAAATCGGATGATCCATTGAGAAATTAGAAGCCAAATCTATCTTTAAATTCAGGCACTTAGTACCAAGTATCGCCAATTTTAGTGCTCTTAAAGAAATTCAGTAAAAATCATTTGTAGTTTCAGCTATTGAAAGAAAGAGGATGCTGTGTAATACAAGTACCACATTGGTAGAATTTCAGGAATTCACAGTTCTACTTTTCTCTAATAGATTGTTTTCTAATATACTTTAAATCAGCTTTCCCTAAACTTTGTCTTTTTATGTGCCTATTTTGTTCTCCTTATGTGTCTATTATAAGAGAAAAAAGCAGAGAGCAGTCCCAGAACATCTGAATATTCTTTATTGGAAGAGAAAAGAAATAGGAGAGAAATATATTCCTATTACCAAGCCCTACTCCTTCCTCAACAGTGGCTGGTCTCAGCTCATATCACAGTGTGGCACTTAGCAGAGCAAAGTCCCCTGAACACCATGTTTAGCTCAATCTTACCATGTTTACCAACTTTGTGTCCTTACTTTTTAAAGCTGGAGTTTCAGACTATACCTCCAAAATGTCTGCTTTGCTAGTATTAATACTAATATCAATGTAAGAGTTCACTAATTTTCAAGTTGTTTCCTACTTTTTTTTCTTTTCTCAAAAGGTAGGCATATGTCATAAATTTTTTAAATTAATTTTTATCTTTCTTATTGACCTTGAGCAAGTATTGTACAGCTAGATCCATAGCCAACAAATTTCACTAGTCTGAGACAGTTCTTTGTCATTGATATTTTCTTTCTTTGGTTTTTGTGCCTTGTGTGATCATATAACTTATTATTTAAACAGGACATTTTTGAAGGTGGAAGGGTAAACACTGTTAATATCACACCTAAAAAATAGATATAAACTGGATCTGACCAGGGCACATCAGGACATATATTTACTTAGGCCACTTAAACATATGCACTCGTCATGAATCAAGGATGTAAAGTTATTAGCTTTGTACTGTGGACAAGTTAGATCATTTTCCTGTGTTTTCATTTTATTTTGTTTTGTTTTGACCAGTCAAGTGTAAGATTGTTCCTATTTCAGAATTAATGGGAGAATTGAGAAAATGTATGTAAAATAGCTGAGTTCCTCACATAATAATGTTAAATTTTACTCATTTGATTAATGATAAATAAAAAGAACTTTATATAACTTGCTTTTTAAATGACAGTTTCTTGGAGTTAGAAGTGTAATTATACTGTGTCGATATGATTAATTTTGGGTTCAGGTTAAGCTTAACCAGACTTCTATTCTCATTTCAGATATTTGGGTTTCTGGTGTGCCTGGGAATTATTCTTGGAATAGGAAATTCAATCTGGGAGAGTCAAGTTGGGGACCAATTCAGAACATTCCTTTTCTGGAATGAAAGAGAGAAGAACCCTGTATTCTCAGGATTCCTAACATTCTGGTCATATATTATTATTCTCAATACAGTTGTACCCATTTCATTGTATGTGAGGTAAGATGAGAGTTTATACTTTAATGAAACCATTTCATCAAAAGCCTTCGTTTTGCGTAATCATTCTGTTTGTTTTAAAACTACGACTGTGAGATAGATGTCTTGCTTTGCTTATGATCTGCCACATCTGTTACAAATGAGGCAGCTAAGCTGTTTAATCTGTTTAACTTTTTCATTTTCAAATTACAATAAATGCATTTTCTTTTCTTCACGATTCTATTCCTTTTCTCAGGAATGTTTTTCTTTGGACTATATGGACTGTAATATAATCTCATTCAGCCTGGTCAATTAGACTGTAATATAATCTCATTTGGCCTGGTCAATTAGAATTAATGTTGGGTAGTAAATAAAGAATATTTGAAGAGATCTATGGCGATGGTGCCTCCCTGCCACTAGTCTGGCTCCAGATGTATGGGTTCAGATCCTATTCTACACTTACTAGCTCCATGATGTTGGGCACGTTATCTCACCTTTCAGTGACTCAGTTTTTTTGTTTTAAAAATAGAGAAAATAATTGTTCTACTTAATAGATTGTATGAGGACTAAATAAACATGTAATGCTCTTAAAAGAATGCCTGATACATTATAAGAGCATAATGAATATTAATTTTTTCTGTTACTATTTTTAACTACAAATGAGTACACTACATGAAGGAGCTGTGCATGCGTGTGTGTGTGTGTGCATGCACGTGTGTTTTTGATAAGACTTAGAAATTGGACCTGAGATATTCTTGATCCTAATCCTACTGAGACTGAGCCAGACTGTCCCAGAGATGCTGGAGCCAAGTTGAGACTTGGTTGTTTGACTTCACTCATCACCGGTATTTTAACAATACACAGAATCACCAGCTCTAAATCTCTACTAATTTTTATGAGCTTCTTTTTGTCTCTTTCTTAAACTCTAGCTGTGATGAAGCAAGGGGAGTTTAATGTACAAAATCCACCCTTGTTTTAGATAGCGGTCAGGAAACTAAAATGTCAAGTTGTGGGAAATTGACTTGAAGTAGTGGCATGTGGCCACAACACCACAAATTGCTTTGAGCCTTCTGGAACTGTGGTCAGAGTGGGCTCAATTTAAACTGTATCCTACTGGCTTGTCTTTGATTCCAAGGACCTCTCATGCTTGTATCCAATTATAAAGTCTGTAGTAAATCCTGTTCTTTGCCAGAACAGCTATGGTCAGCTTTTATAGCTTTCCTTTTATGTCCTAAATGAATAATAAATGCTCATAGTGGCTTACCATCAGTACATGTGCAGATATATATGTCCTCATGAAGGAAGTATATTCTGTATACACTCTTTAAAGTACATTGGCATTTTTCATTTAATGATATGAAAGGGTGGTTTTTTAGAGACCAAAGCTAGATTCCTAGGTTAGCATTCCTTTTTCTTCTAATGTGTCCCCTGCAGTGGTGGAAAGAAAATCTGTTTGGAATAGTTCAAACCCAGGTTCTAGTCTTGGCATTGCCACTAATAGCTACGTGACCTTAGAGAAAGTACTTGACTTCTCTGTGCCTTACTTTTTCTGTCAAATATGTGCTTCTCAGTAAAATGAGGGGATTAAAATAGTTGTTTTCTGAATTTCTTTCTGCTCCAAATAATACTACCGTACCTTTAGATCACATTTTGTATTTTATATAAAGTGCTTTTACATATTTTATCTCATTTATGTATCCTAACACTCTTATGAAGTAGTTATTGCTGAACTTTCTTCACAAATGAGATGATTTACTCAGGATCACGGAGCTGATTAGGTACATAACCACGATCCAAACCCAAGTCTACTGACATGTGGCGCAGTGTTCTTCCCTCCATGCCTAAGCTGTGTGTGATTTATTAACCAGTAAAGATATCAAGATTAAAAAAAAAAAAAGAGGCTGGAGTTCTCTATTTGTTGGTGAGGTGTGGTATTGATGAAGATAAACGTCAGTCTTTTTCTCACCAGATGAGAACAGTGTTTCTGATCTCAACTTGGGGGAAACAGCATTCTGAGGTATTTTAGGTACTCAGTCCTCAAGACTGAGACCTAGGAAAAGAGAACTCCCAGGTACTCTGTTTGGAGATATAAAGGCCTCCTACAGGAGCTTCCATTAAGCTTTTGAATAGGTATAAAGAATAAATTAGTGCCATATGTCACTTTAGAATAAAAGTGCAAAATTTACTTTGAATGGTTAACAATTCTCTGTGAGCAAAGGATGTTGATGTTGGTAGGATATTTCTATTTTGCCAACTTGTTTAACTGTAGTGTTAAAATATACCCAGCTACAGATTTTTAATACATGATCTTAAAAAATGCAACTGTTGTACTCCTAAGGAAATAGCTTCAAAGCAACAGAAACTCATTTCCATGTTGCTTGTTTTGCTATGGAATGGGAGTTGTCATGAGCCCTGCTCTTTGAGTGTTCAGGCAGAAAATGTTGAGCAGCTTGATTATGCTGACCCTGAACGCTTGTCTCTTTTTCTTTGTTATAAAACAAACTGCTGAAGCTTTCACTGTGACTCCTTTAAATCCTCTTTTCCCAAACAAAAAGGATGCCCTTCCTCTCTACAGACTATTTTAAGGTCTAAGAATTCAAACTAATTTAGAATATTTCCATTGGTTTGTACTGCAACATGGAAGGATCAGATTCTGTTCCATTCATTTTGCTTTGAGTTTTCAGTGAGCTACTTTACTTTCAGGTAAATGAAAAATTCAAGTGATTTATATATTATCTACATAATGCCATTCTCATGGCATTCTTAAGGTAAGGTCTGCATTGGCTTTACCAAATACTTGAATTCTATTCTTGGCTCTGTGGCTAATTATTTGTGTGATCCAGATTTAGTCACTTAACCTCTGTAGGTCTTAATGTCCTTATTGATGAGATTAGGGAATAGAGGGCCAGGATTCATTCATGTGACACTGATCGACTACCTTTGACAGGTTAAGCACTATGCCTGGTCCATATGTACTAATGCTTTTTGAATGATGGAATAAGGAAAACAAAGCTGAATTGGAACAACTACAAAGTAACTTACAAGGAAGTATGTGTGGAGGGGGTGGATACAGAAGAGTAAACCATAACAGGGCAATTATAAATAAATACATTCAGAGTATGACATTTATTTTTATATCTTATGATTCTACAAAGTCACCGTGTGATTTTTAGTTTAGGGATAAAAACTGTTACCATATATAATTGTTAGAGGATGAACTGACACCACACCACTTAAATAGATATGTCATATATTTATGGAACTAGAATAGAATTTAATGCCCAGAAAGCAATTGGGTGCTATCTTTTGTCTTCAAGGGGGCATGTTCAGAGCTAGCATAACAGACTGCTGCCAATTTTCTCAGTTTACAACTGAGAAAACCAAGACTTAATTCCCATTAAGATCAGAAATAAGCTATGGATCCCTGCTATTACCATTCCTATTTTGTGCTATTCTAGATGTCCTTTATACTAAGACATGCAACTGAAATATTAATGAATAAAATGAGACCTTAAACTGAAACTGAAATAAACCTGTTAGAAAGGAAAAGCATAGACAATGCAATTATAAATCTGGAAAATCCAAAAGAATGATGCTGTAGAACTCTAAGATAATTCACTTAAATGTCTGATTTTGTCACATAATCATATTTTTAATATTAAAAAGCTTTTAATATTAAAAAGCTTTCCTTAAAGCCAATAACAGTTTAAAAAATTATTCCATTAATAAAAAGATATAATGTCCAGGAATGACTCTATTAAGCTATGGTGAGGAACTATGTGAAAAACAAAGCAAAACAAGACTAAACTAAAACTCTTTACCAATAAAGGTACTTTTCAAAATTGAATACGTGGAAAGATTTATCCTTCTTGAAGTTATTTTCAAATAATTAAGAGTTTAACATAGACTTAATAAAAATATCAAATAAGTTTTATGAGGAAGCTAATACATTGATTCTAAAGTTTATTTAGATGAATATGTTGATTTTAGATGAAGAATAAGCGATTATAGTTAAGAATTTTTGAAAAAAAAGTAAATATGGTTTTCTTATGTCTTCCTAGGTATTGCCAAATTTTTTGAAGCTACATAGTGAAATCAAGAGATGCATTAAGTGACACGTTAAGAAACAAAATTAAAATCCCTAAAATAGATTCTAGTGAGGAAAATATTTCATGCGTGACATGAAACAGCCCAACACAGTAGGGGAAAGAATTCATTGTTTAACAAATAATGATGAAAAACTTTCTGTTGATATAAATGAAAATTAGCTCTTCATATGTACATCATACTTCAAGAAATTCTAATTGTGATAAATAATTAAATGTAGAAAAAATCAATAAAGAAATAGAAAAATAATATAGATATTTATATATGTAATCTCAGCATAAGGAAGGCCTCTCTAAGCAAAACTCCCAAACAGAATCTATAAACAGGAACTATAAACTATGGATAAATTTGATTAATTACAAAGAAGAAACTTCGGTAGCCAAAAATAGTGAAAACAAAATTAAAAGGCAAATGATAAATTAGGTGGCATATTTAAATAAATTATATATGTAATATGTATATATTATATATAGTTCTTAAAATAAATAAGAAATGTACAAATATATGAATAGAAAAAATAAAATAGGCAAATAACACAATTAAATAATTCTGAGAAGAAATACAACTGGGCAATGAAATTTGGAAAAAAATGTTCCACTCTCTGATAAAAAAAGAAATGCAGTAAACAGTAATAAAATGCATTTGACTTGGCAAATACTTTTCAATAATCTAATGGTAAAAACTTACGTCGTTATAACCTTTTTGGAAAATGATTTGGTCTCATGTATGACAAAGATTGAAAAAGTTTATGCCTTTGGCTACAGAAATTCCATTTCCAGATTTGGAAAGTCATTAATCACCACCAGATCATGAGACAATGCTCTTGTCCTAGTAATTGGTCAGAGTAATAATGACAACACATCCCTGTTTTCACTCGATGTGTATTATAGTTTTTTTTGTGCATCATGGAGATACTGCTTTCTACCTCTTCGGGGAAAGTGAAGCCACATCAAACAACGTATTGGAAAGTAAGTCTGCAACACATTTCTTTAGATCAGACCTCTGACAAGCATCTTTAATAACAGTTTCTCCTAAGAGATAGGAAAAATGCCAATTTATATGCTACATTAGAAATCTTCTTTGCTGGGCCCGTTCAATGTAAATAGAGAACTATGGAACAATCCTTAAGGCTTTATGCAAAGCCGGCTTATTGTTCCTTGGTGCTGCGAAGAAATGACAGGATTATTTATGAACAGGCTCTGCTGAGATGCTTCTGAAGGTGACTAGGACCTAGGGGAAGAGCATCAAATTTTTCTTCTGAACTCTGAAGACTGGCGGACTTCTTAATTTGGCAAAGCTTTGATGATTTGAAACTGATGAAATGTTTTGTTTTGTTTTTTATTTTTTGTTTTTTCATTTTAATGAATGAAAGTGTGGAAGTAATTCGTCTGGGACACAGTTATTTTATAAACTGGGATCGGAAGATGTATTACTCTGGGAAAGCAACACCTGCTGAAGCTCGGACAACCACGCTTAATGAGGAACTGGGCCAGATTGAGTATGTTTTCTCTGACAAAACGGGCACCCTCACTCAAAACATCATGACTTTTAAAAAATGTTCCATTAATGGGAGAATCTACGGTAAGGGAAATGGTTGCTTTTTCTTAATGATATTCTTAATTGTCCTTTAAAAATAAGCAATCCTCTTTTTTTTTAATTAAAAACTTCAAACCATCACCAGGATTCTTGTTAATATGGGCACCACCAGCATATAATATAGTTTGTGGTACATAATAAACGCTCATTAAATATTTGTTGGATGAATGATGAATAACTTAGATGAAACTTTGGATTTGTGACCATTCATGGGTAGAGAAGGAGCTTAGATTTGATACTGTCTGAGGTTCCCTTCCGTGTTCCAACTGTGTGATTCTGCTCTGTGGTAATTAATAGACTCATATCCCAGAAAGCCCTCAAATTGATGTTAGTGCCTGTGCTTGAGAGAATTTACTATTCCTTCCTGAGAATTTACACCGTAGAGGGCTACTTTGAATGACCAGACAAGCTATTTCATCAATATCCAGTTCCTGTTCATATGCTTTTGTCAGATTACCTGCTCTGTATTTGGATTTTCAAGCATTCTATTTGTATATTAGTCTTATCACCCTGACTTCGGTCATTTAGCAGACAGTTCCTTCTGCTGAGAGCATGGAAGCTCTGCAGAAGGTTTCTGTTTGGTTCCTCTGGACTTTCAATTTTACTTTACTGGATTCTGAGTGTCTAGTTTCTCAATACAGAAATTTTAGGAAGTAAAAAAAAAATCCAAGAAAGATAGGAAAAACTTCCATTTGTCTTCTGATGGGAAAGTTCACACACTGCCAAATAATTTAAAGCAAGATTTGATCTTGAACAAAATTAAGAATATAAAAAGTTTATTTTTATACGCTCCTGTCTTTTGATCTTCTCTTCCAACTCAACCCCTGGTCACCATAGTTTCCTCACCTCTTCTTTACCTTTCTCCCTTCTCTGGTAGTGGACCAGATAATTTTCCATCTGTACGTCCACAAACCCTCAGTTTGAATGTGCATTTTTTTATATCACTGTCATAATGACTGGTAAATAACATAAAACTTTTCCCTAAAAAGATTTTTTTGACATTATTTCAAAGGCTTTCTAAAAATACTGACTTAATCCAAAGAGTAGTTTAAATGGGAAAAATTTAAAGTAATGGAGATATCTTGGATTTGGGGGTCCTTTTGGTTTATTTTGCCATGACACATATTTATAATATAATAATAATAATAGTATCACTTCTAGGAAATAATGTTAAGGAGATTATCAGACATGTGAACCAAGATTTGTTTGTAGAGATCTTTGTCACAGGACTATTTTTAAAGATGACCCTTGATTTTCACAAAGTATATATCCCAAGATCTTTGTGAATCTACAAATTTACAAATCCCATGATAGTTGTAATTTCCTTCATAAAACGCAGGAGTAACTGAAATATTTAAATAATTTTTTTAAATGTTGAATTTATATGCTATAATAATTTATGATACATTTATGACATCATTACAGTACACTCTTACTAAAGCACTCACGGAATGTTTCAGAAACACTTTTTCTTGTTTTCAGACAAGTAGGTCTTATTTATACCATAAACCCAGGCCTTGGGAAATTTTGACAGTCTACTTTGATTTATCTAAATCTTCTATTTCTGACTCAGAATTATTTTTTTCTTAAATCTCTTTAATTTTTCTTCACTCCCATCACCAACACTAAAAATGGATTTTCTTTGAGGGGACCATTTTTTAACAAAGACACAGTTTTGGTTTGTTTTTATCATTTATTAGAGTTCCTGCATAATGGAGTAATGACTGGAATATTACTGCAGTGAGTTTGAGATTTATTTATTTATTTATTTATTTATTTATTTATTTATTTCATGCAAATATTTTATTTTTATACTAAAATTCCTGGTGTATGGGAATATTGAAAAGAAAAATAAATCATTATTTTTGATACTCTTAAAATCTACACGTATGTTGCATTGGACTCTAATTTTTTAAAATTATTAATTAATTAATTTTTTATGATGATGTTGGTTAACAAAATCCAATGTTTCAGCTGTATACTTTAACAGTAAGGCATATATATATTTATACTGTGTATTCACTTCCCATAGTTCAATTTCTTTCTGTCACCACATATTTGACCCCCTATACCCTATCTACCTCCCTCCTCCTCCCACTTCTCACCCTCTGATGATCACCAGTCTACAGTACATATCCATGAGTCTTTGTTTGTTTGTCTTGTTCATTCGTTGCTTTTAGGTTTATGTTCCACATATAAGTGATATCATGTTATCTTCAACTTTTTCTGTCTGGCTTATTTTGCTTAGCGTGATTATCTCGAGGGCCATCTATGTCATCACGAATGGCAGCATTTCATCTCTTCTTATGGCTGAGTAATATTCCATTGTATATACGTATCACAGCTTCTTTGGCCAATCATCTATTGTAGGACACTTCATTTGCTTCCATGTCCTGGTCACCGTGAATAATGCTGCTATGAACATCGATGTGAAAATATATTTTTGGATATGGGTTTTCAATTCTTTGGGATAAATACCCAGTGGAGGGATTGCTGGATCATATGGTAGATCAATTCTTAGTTTTTTGAGGAACCTTCGTACTGTTTTCCATAGTGGCTGTAGCAATTTGTAGTACCACCAGCAGTGTAGGAGGCTTCCTTTTTCTCCACATCCTCTCCAACATTTGTTATTACTTATCATTTTTTCTGTTGATTATAGTTATTCTAACAGGTGTGAGATGGTATCTCACTGTGGTTTTGATTTGCATTTCCCTAATAGCTAGCGATGTTGAGCATCTTTTCATATATTTGTTGGCCATTTGTATGTCCTCTAGGGAGAAGTGTCTGTTCAGGTCCTCTGCCCATTTTTTGATTGGATTGTTTGTTTTTTTGTTGTTATTGTGTCATATGAGTTCTTTGTATATTTTGGATATTAGGCTCTTATCAGAGGCATTGCTTGCAAATATATTTTCTCATTTGGATTGTTATCTCTTTACCTTGCTGAAGATTTCTTTTGCTGAGCAGAAGCTTTTTAGTTTGATGTAGTCCCATTCATTTATTTTTGCTTTTACTTTCCTTGCCTTTGAGGTCAAATTCATAAAATCCTCTTTAAGTCCAAGGTCCATGAGTTTTGTTCCTATGTTTTCTTCTATGCTTTTTACTGTTTCAGGTCTTATATTCAAGTCCTTAATCCATTTTGAGTTAATTTTTGTGTGTGGTGATAGACAACAGTCTAGTTTCATTCTTTTGCAGCTGGCTTTCCAGTTTTCCCAGCACCATTTATTGAAGAGGCTTTCCTTTCTTCATTGTATGTTTTTGGCTTCTTTGTCAAAAATTATTTGCCCATATAAATATGGGTTTACTTCTGGATTCTCAATTGTGTTCCACTGCTACGTGGGTCCGTTTTGCTGCCAATAACATGCCGTTTTGATTACTGTCACTTTGTAGTATAATTTGAAGTTGGGCAGAGTGATGCCTTCAGCCTCATTCTTTTTTCTCAGGATGGCTTTGGCAATTTGGGTTTTTTTGTGGTTCCATACAAATTTGACGATTTTTTGTTCTAATTCTTTAAAAAATGCCAATGAGATTTTGATGGGGTTTGCATTAAACCTGTAAAATGCTTTAGATAATAAGGTCACTTTACCTATGTTGATTCTTCCAATCCAAGAACACGAAATATCTTTCCATTTCTTTGTATCTTCTTTGATTCCTTTAATAGGGTCTTCTAGTTTTCATTATATAGGTCCTTCACATGTTTCATCAGATTTATTCCTAGACATTTTATTCTTTTTGTTGCAATTGCAAAAGGAATTATTTTTTCCACTTCTTTTTCTGACACTTTTTTATTAGAGTATAGGAACACTGTGGATTTTTGAACATTGATTTTGTATCCAGAAACTTTACTGTATTTGCTTATTGTTTCTAGTAGTGTTCTTATGGAGTCTTTAGGGTTTTCTGAATAGAGAATCATGTCATCCACATATAGTGACAGTTTGACTTCTTCATTTCCTATTTGTAGGCCTTTTATATCTTTCTCTTGCCTGATTGTATTCTCTAGGACCTCCAATATTGTATTGAATAGCAGTGGCAATAGTGGACAGCCTCGTCTTGTCCCTGATCTTACAGGGAAGGTTTGTTCATTTTTCACCATTAAGTATAATGTTAACTGAGGGTTAGTTATATATGGCCTTTATTATGTTAAGGAACTTTCCTTCTATACCGATTTTGTTAAGCGTTTTAAACATAAATAGATGCTGTATCTTGTCAAAGACTTTTTCCGAATCTATTGATATGATCATATGATTCTTATTTTTTAATTTGTTTAATTGGTGTATCACATTAATCAATTTGCGTATGTTGAACCATCCCTGTGCTCCTAAGATGAAGCCTACTTGATCATGGTGTATAATCTTTTTAATGTGTTGCTGTATTCTATTCGCTAGTATCTTATTTAGGATTTTCACATCTGTGTTCATAAGAGATATTGGTCTGTAGTTTTCTTTTTTTGTGTTATCTTTACCAGGTTTTGGTATCAGAGTAATACTGGCCTCATAAAATGTATTTGGAAATAGTGCCTCCTCTGATTTTTTGGAAGAGTTTGAGGAGAATAGGTATTAAATCTTCTTTGAATGTTTGGTAGAATTCACTGGTGAAGCCATCTGGTCCTGGACTTTTACTTTTTGGTAGGATTTGATGATTGTTTCAATTTCCATACTGCTGATCAGTCTATTTAAATTTTCCAGTTCTTCTTGATTCAGTCTCAGAAGACTGTATTTTTCTAAGTACTGGTCCATTTCTTTTAGGTTATTAAATTTGGTGTTATATACTTTTTCATGATATTCTTGTATGATCCTTTGTATTTCTGCGATGTCAGTTGTAATTTCCCCTTTCATCCTTGATTTTGTTTGTGTCCTTTCTCTTTTTTCTTTAGGGCTTTTTCAGCTCTTTGTTGTATTTATTTTTTCTATTTTCTTTTTGTTTTCCATTTCAGTTATTTCTGCTCTGATTTTAATTATTTCTTTCCTTCTGCTGACTTTAGGCTTCATTTGTCCTTCCTTTTCAATTTTTTAAAGATGAAGCATTAGGTTATTTATTTGGGCTTTTTCTTGTTTTTAGAGATAGGTCTGTAATGATATGAACTTTTATGACCGCTTTTGCCATGTCCCCAAAGTTTTGCTATGTTGTACTATCATTATCATTTGTTTCTATGTATCTCTTGATCTCTCTTTTTATTTCTTCTCTGACTCAGTTATTCTTCAGTAGCATGTTGTTTGATCTCCATGTATTTGTGGTTTTTCCTGATTTCTTTTTGCAGTTGATCTCTAGTATCAAAGCATTATGATCAGAAAATATGGTTGGTATGATTTCAAACATCATATCTGCTGAGGCTATCTCTGTGTCCCAGTATATGGTCAATTCTTGAGAATGTTCCATGTGCACTAGAGAAGAATGTATAGGCAGCTGTTTTGGGATGGAAGGCTCTGTAAATGTCAATTATGTCCAGTTGGTCTAATGTGTCATTTAAAGATGTTATTTCTTTACTGATTTTCTGTTTGGATAATCTGTCCATATCTGATAGTGGGGTATTTAGGTACCTTACTATGATAGTGTTTTGGTCTGTCTCTTCCTTTAGTTCTTTACATATTTCAGGGTTCTCTGATTGGGAGCATAGATATTAATAAGTGTTATGTCTTCTTGGTGCATGATTCCCTTTATTATAATGAAGTGTCCCTCAGAATCTTTCTTTACCTTTTTTATTTTGAAGTCTATTTCATCTGATATTAGTACTGCTACTCTCACTTTTCTCTGAATGCCATTTGCTTGAAATATCATTTTCTACTCTCTCACTTTGAGTCTATATTTGTCTTTGGATCTAAGAAGTGTCTCCTAGGCAGCATATGGTTAGGTTTTGTTTTTTTATTGGCGAGTTCAGTCCATTAACATTTAGGGTGATTATTGAAATATGAGGTCTTCTTATAGCCATTTTATCTTTTGCTTTCTGGTAGCTCAGTGTTTTCATTGCTTTCTTGTCTTTGTGTTTCTGTTTTCCTTATTTTGGTTGACTTTTGTGGGTTTTCCTTCTAGTTCTTCTTGATTTATAATATATACTTAAGTTCTTAATCTTTGGTTTGTGGTTACCATTACAACTATATAAAGGTTAGTTATATATATATATATATATATATATATATATATATATATATATACACACACACACAGTCATCTATTTTCTTCTGTGCTTGCCTTATCTCTATTTCCCTTTTCAAATTTGAATCTTTGAATCCCCTTTTCAATTGTTGTCTCAGTTCGTCCCTATGTATGTTGAATGTTCATTACTATCTTGCAATTCTCTTCTTATTATTAAGCTTATAATGCCCTGTTCTTAGTAAGGGTTGCACTCCTTTGCTTCTATTTGTCTGATAGCAACCTTACTCCTTATTATGTATTTTTTTTGTCATTTTGTTTTCAGTGATCTGACCCTTTTCAGTATTTCCTGTAGTGCAGGCATCGTAGTGGAGAATTCCCTCAAATTTTGTATGTCTGGAATGGTCTCAATTTCTCCTTCATATCTAAAGGAGAGCTTAGATACATTATTCTGGGCTGGTAGTTCCTTTCACTTAATAGTTGAAATAATTGATTCTATTCCTTTCTGTCTTGTAAAGTCTGCGCTGAGAAGTCCAAGGTTAATCTAAAGGGTTTTCCTTTATAAATTACTGTTTTCTTCTCCTTGGCTGCCCTGAGAATTCTGTCTTTGTCATTGATTTTTGATAATTTTAATGCAATGTGTGTTGACGAAGGCCTTTTAAGGTTATGATAATTGGGTGTTCTGTTGACTTCTTGAATTCCAAGCTCCAGCTCATTCCTTAGATTTGGAAAATTCTCACCAACTATTTATCTGAAAATGCTTTCTAGCCCCTGCTCCTTTTCCTCACTTTTGATAATGGTCATTTTTCTTATACTTCCTCTCCTGATGGTATCAGCTAGTTATTAAATTTCTCTTTCATTATTTTTTTTCTTTGGTTTCTCAATTCTACGTTCTGATTTATTTCTAGATTTCTGTCTTTGATATCACTGATCTTTTCCTCCATTTGGTTGTCAACTCTATTTCCCAAGCTTGCAATTTCACTTTTCTTTTTTCCTTCCTTCCTTCCTTCCTTCCTTCCTTCCTTCCTTCCTTCCTTCCTCCCCTCCCTCCCTCCCTCCCTCTCCCTCCCTCCCTCCCTCCCTCTTTCTTTCTTTCTTTCTTTCTTCTTTCTTTCTTTCTTTCTTTCTTTCTTTCTTTCTTTCTTTCTTTCTTTCTTTCTCTTTTCTTTCTTGTCAAGGCAACCCTTGGTTGACCTAATAGATTGCAAGGATCTTGTCAGCTTACAATTCTTTATTTTTTATTTTTTATGCCTACAGCACCTAGTCTTCCTTGGTGCTCTCCCCTCCAAGTACTAACCAGGCCTGACCCTGCTTAGCTATCAAGATCAGACAGAATCAAACTTGTTCAGGGTGGCACGGCCATAGACGCTATTTCACTTTTCAATTCTTGTAGTGTGTGTGTGTGTGTGTGTGTGTGTGTGTGTGTGTGTCTTTAGAAGTACTATTCTGTTCTTTTCGAGGGTTTCAATCTCCTTGCTCTGATCATCTAGGTGTTTTTTTCAGTTCTGAAATTGTTGATATGACTCATTTCAGAACTCACTGAGTTTTTTCAGAAGTACCATCCTGAATTCTCTGACCTTTAAGTTGCACATTTCTATGTCTGTAAGCTCATTTTCTGGAGATTTTTCCTTTTCTTTCTGAGAGCCTTGTTACCCTGGTTGTTCCTGGTGTTTAATGGACTATTTCTCTGCCTTGGCATTAATGGAAATGTGTTCTGCTTTATTACTAGAAAGATTTATTAAATAAAAGTCTTTCTTTAGCCTGCTGCAAAGAAGGCACTTTTCTTTTGGTTTCCAGTAGGTGGCGTCTAAGCCTCTTGGATCCCTGCCTTATATAATGCCTTTTTATTTTCTTGTAGATATTTAATCACACTCGCTACCCTCAGTCTCAGTCCCTGTCAGTGTTAGTGACAGTTTTGGTAGTGTTTGCTCAGATTCCCCTGGGGCTCCGCGGTGACCGGTCTCAGAGGGTATGGGGAGAGGGGCCCCTGGGTTGAGGGCTAGGCTCAGCCTCAGTTTTGCAACTATGCCTATAAAAATCAACTGTTTATCTCTGGTGGCTGTGTCTCTGCTTTCTGGCCTGACGACTGGGCCCTGCTGCCAGCTGTGTGGAACTCACAACTCTCCCAGGCATGGCTGTTCAAGGAACTTGACACATCTTTTCCCCTCCCCTTCCTCCAACAGAGAGCTCCGGTGGCTGAGAGAGGCAGCTTCTTTATTTCTCCCAGTCCACCTCCAACACCTGGGGTTCTGACCTGTGGTAGCTCTTGAGCACAGATCCCAAGCTCCAATGTGCTGGTGTGCAGTTTCAGTGTTTTTTGTTGAGTTTGGGATGTTCAGATATTGTTGTTTCAAGAGGAGAGATTTGAGGACATCTCTCACTCCACCATGTTTCTCCCAAGTTTGAGGTTTAAATTCCAGTTGCTTGACTAACTTCATTCACTAGCTCAGGGACTCTGCCCACATGCATCCACACAGCATTTCAGATTTAGACCTGTGCCCCAGAAAAACAATAATTGCTGGTCTAGTGTTTTTTGATTATAGCATTGTATAGTGAAAAGAGAGATACTTGGGTTCAAAAATCCAGTATGTTGCCTTTTAAATTTTAGTCATGTTACTTCGAACTCAGTTATTCAGTTCATTCATCCACAAAACAGGAATGAAAATCTTCATCTGGCAAGCTTGTTATAAAGATTAGTGATAATGTAAGTGCCTGGCACAGGATTGATGTAAGTAATTCTTACAATTATTACAAGAAATATAGTCCTGGCAAACAGTATTAAACCTGCAAGTGCCAAGCAAAAATTAGAAAAATTTTAATGGCCTCTAGATAGGGAAAAGCTAAAATAAATTATGCTACATGAGTTATCATACAACCATTTAAAATTAGATTCACAAAGAACTTTTAATGACAGGAGAAATTCTTACATTTTAAGTGTTTGAAAAACTGCGGGAACCAGAAATTTATGAACAGTATGATAAATATATGCACACACACACAATCTACCCCAAAACACCTCTATAAATATTGATTATCTGGGTGATAAGACTGTTAATGATTTTTATTTTTACTGTAAATGTCTCACATTTTCCAATATATCTATAATAAGCACATATTGGCTTTATACTAAGTTATTTTTAAATATTTGGCACATAAGTGGCTATGTTCTCTGACTGTAGAAGGCACTGACATTGTTTAAAGTTTACATGCTAACTTGACCTTGATATTACACAGATGTATCTGGCCTGCGCGAAGACAGACAAAGATGTACTCTCTAAGCTCTCGCATTGACAAGAATTGGTCTCTCTAAGATATAATTTTGGATTCCCCATCAGTGGGGATAAAGTAGAAGACAAAGTTTGCCTCTTGCAAATTTCATAGATAACGTAACAACAGAATGATAAAATTTCAGAAAAACATAATTCCAAGTTTTGTTTTTTGTTTAAAAGCATACTGCATGTTAGTTCTATCTTGGGAAAATATGAATATCTCTTTGGTGTAATTTCCATGTCTAAGGTTACAATTTTTAAAAAATTTTATTTATTTCAATTACAGTTAGCATGCAATATTATATTAGTTTTAGGTGTACAGCATAGTGGTTATATATTTATATAACTTACAAAGTGATACCCCATAAGTCTAGTGCCTAGGGTTACAAGTTGAAAACACTTCTACAAAGTCGACATTTGAACTCATAATGGCACCTAGTAATGGTACTTTAATGAATGAGTATATTCCTTAAAGATAAATGTCTAAATCTAGTTTCAATTTCCTTTATTTTTCATTCTCAATTTTTGTTTTGACAGGTGAAGTACATGATAACTTGGCTCAGAAGACAGATATAACTAAGGTGTGGAGGTGATAAAAGTTCATTCTTACTTTTAATTTCAAATTGTGTATGCTTTTAAAAAATGATGCATTCCTAGAAGGCTGATTTCCACTATGACCAGTTGAGATACTTAAGCATGACATTAAAAAAATAGATTCATAAGATGCAAAATTTCTTTTTATCCAGGTCCCCCAACCACAGAGTTCCCACTGTTTTTTATTCTTTTAGAGATATTTATATATATGCAAGCAAATATATTTCTCTATTTTTTTATGTAGGTAGTAGCATATTATACATATTGTTTTTCAACTTTCTTTCTAATAATACATCTTAGAGATCTTTTTAGACCAGTAAAATAAAAAGTGCTCCCTAAATTTTTTAATAATAAAATAGTATTTTGTTATATCAATGTTCTGTAATTTATGTAAGGAAGAACTAATGGACAGTCAGGATATTTCCAATATTTTGCTAGTAAAGAAAATGTAGCAAAAATAACGTGTGTACATGTATTATTTCACACAGGTCCTATACTCTCTAACAGGTTCTATTTTTAGAAATAAAATTGCTGAATCCAAAGGTATATGAATTTGTAATTTTATAAATATTGCCAAATTATGATCTTTGGATTTATACCAATTTAATCTGCCACAACCAATGTATAAGAGTGCTGGCTTTCCCTCACCTTCACCAACACAATGTTTTATCAGAGTTTTTGATCACCGACAAAACTATGTGGAAAATGGTATATCAAAATAATTCTAATGTTAATTTCTGTTATTGTGAATGAGGTTGAATATCGTTTCATATTTTTAATAGTTAACTGCATTTCCTTTTCTCTGAACATCTGGTTCATAATTTTTTACCCTCTTTTCTATTGGTTATCATCTACAGTTTCTTGGAATAAATGTCACTTGTTCTGTTAAATTGTTTTCTCAGTGAGCTACTAGATTCTGTTTGCTAATGCTTTGTTTAGATATGTGCATTGGTATTAGACACATCCATCTTCACTGTTTATTTTGAGAGTAATGTTTGCTTTGCTACCAATGATTTATTTGCTTTAGAAACAATGCTTTTTCCTTATTTTAATATTCTAAAGCACAGTTCATATAATATCAAAATGATCTGTGTTAAAATTTTCATAAAATTCTGTAACATTATGTGGACCTGGTGTTGTTGGGGTGGTAGCCCTTTGATAATGTCCTCTATTTTCTTTTTTTTAAATTTATTTATTATTTATTTTTTTATGGTGATTTGTTGGTTAACAAAATCCAATGTTTCAGCTGTACATTTTAACAGTCAGGCATATATTTGTGTACACTGTATATTCACTTCCCAAAGTTAGATTTCTTTTTGTCACCACATATTTGACCCCCTTTACCACACCTACTTCTCCCCTCTCCGCTCCCCCCTATCTCTGATAACCACTAGTCTATTTTCTATGTCCATGAATATTTGTTTGTTTGTCCTGTTCATTTGTTGCGTTTAGGTTTATGTTCCACATATAAGCGATATCATATTATTTTCGACTTTTTCTGTCTGGCTTATTTCACTTAGCATGATTATCTCGAGGTCCAGCTATGTCGTCGCAAATGGTATTTCATCTCTTCTTATGGCTGAATAATATTCCATTGTATATATGTACCACAGCTTCTTTTCTATAGTATTTATCTGTTTGGAATTTTTACCTCTTCTGAAACAATTGGAAAATTACATTTTGCTAGAATATTCTCCAATTGAATAGGATTTTCAGATTTATTTATAAAGAGTTGAGCAAAAAGATTACTCATGATTCTTTTAATTTTCTCTGTATCTGTGGCTATATCTTTTTCTAATTTCTTTATTTTTTTCTTTCTTGATTATGTTAGAAAGTTGCCCCTTTCTACCATAAAAAGTACAGCTTTTGAATTTATTTATTATCTGTATTTTTTCTTGTGTTTTAATCCATAAGTCCTGCATTTATCTTTATTAATGCCTTCTTTTTTCATACCTTAGGTTTCTTTTGTTATTATTTTCCTAACAATACTTAAATACTTAACATTTCTTTTTATTCTTTCTTTTTTTTTTTTTTTACAAATATTTATGGCTGTCAATTTCTCCCTGAACACTGCTTTAATTTTATCACATGAATTTTGGTATGTAATTTATTAAAGTATCTTTATTTTTATTATATCAATTTGAATATCTATATTGAACCTTGAATTTTTAAGGAAGAGTTTTAAAACTTCCAAGTGTTGGGGGCTTTTTCTCTCTAACTTTATTGTACATTTAATAAAAGAATATGTCTGTATTATTTCTACTTTTTGGACTTTATTGGGGTTTTCTTTGTACTATGATCAGTTGTTGTCAATGTTCTAGAGTCTTTAAAAAGATAATATGTGTATATTCTGTTTTCAAAATATAAAATTAGCTAAATGTTATTTATTTAATTGACAGCAAATGCCTTTATTTTTACTTTTAAAAATTGTATTCAATTTATTGTGGTAACATTAGTTAATAAGATTATGTAAGTTTCAAGTATACAAAATTAGCCCGATGTCACTTAGTTCTATGTTATTAATTGTATTATTTAGATCTTCTGTTTTATTATCTTTATATTATCTTTTTGGGTTAAATAGATTAATTAAAGTGTTTTGATAATCTCTCTATAAATATGGCTTCTATATAGCCTGACATTTTTGTTTTGTTTTGCTACTTAGGAGTGCATTAATGTTTAAAGTGGTTACATTTTTATTATGAATTACATAATTTAGCATTTGACTTATTTAATTCTTCTTGACCTGAATTCAACCTTATTTGATATTGAGATCATGACTTTTGGTTTCTTTTCATTTGCATTTGTCTACCTTTCATTTTCAATGTTCCTAAATGACTTTGCTTATAGGTGTGTCTCTTGTGTACAGTATAGGGTTGGATTTTGCTTTACATTCCAATCTTTTAATAAATGAGTTTGAGCTATATCTATCTTAGTGCTATTATAATATTTTAGGTTATATTTTATATATAATTTTTTATATTTTAATATTTATCTATAATTTTATATTTGTATATTTATAAAAATTCATATTTTTATATTTATATATCTTACTTTAGATACTTCATGTAATTGAGATCATGCAATACTCATTCTTTTGTGACTGATTTGCTTAATGTAAGGTTTCATTCATGTTGTAGCATTAGACAAAATTTCCTTCTTTTTTATGACTGAATAACATTCCATTGTATGTATATAACACATATTCTTTATCTGTTCATCTGTTGGTGAACATTGACGTTACTTCTATCTCCAGGCTATAGTCAGTAATACTTTAATGAACATTTGAGTACAAATATCTCTTCAAGATCCCAGTATTAATTCTGTCATTATATTATGCAATATCTCCAGTGAGATCTGAGAAAGTATTCTGTAGCCAAATACATTAATATTTTTGCAGTGGAAACTATTAATTCACACTAAGACTTCTATAATTAGACACATATCATTCCAGGTCAGATATTGCTACCAAAATAAGTTCAAGTCAGGTCAGGTTTTGCCACTGAGTAGGTTTTGGAAAAAACTTTTAGTCTTCAGGGCTTCTTTGTATTTTGGAGTTGCAATAGTATTTGAGGATCTTTATAGCCACTGGATATTTTTCTTCCTCATATGCTTTTGGAAGGGTCACTGCTTTGCTACGTAGCTCTGAAATGAGGAGAGAATATTTAATAGTAATAAAGAAACAGAAAGCTACTTTAGTGTCAGATATTTGGGGCCAAAAAATCATATAAACATTAAAAATGCTTAGAGAAAATGTTTTTGAATTTTCAAAGATTATTGTTGGAATGAGGTCTATAGTTCTTTTTGTTGTCATTCTCCTACAGAAAAAAGAGCCTGTGGATTTACCAGTCAACCTCCGAGTAGATAGAACATTTCAGTTCTTTGACCACCATCTAAAGGAATGCATTAAATTGGGTGATCCCAAAGTGCATGAATTCCTTAGGTTACTAGCTCTCTGTCACACCGTAATGTCGGAGGAAAATAGTGCAGGTAAGTGGATAGTGTACCTGAGTGGTAAACCTTGTTTTTTTAGCTTGTAACTGATATTTTTATTTAAAGTATTTGGATTAGCTTGTCCTTGTATTATGTCCTGAATGTTTTCCACTTAACTCTTGTTCTTAACATGTACATATGATAGATAACAGGTAACCATCAGGCATATACTTAGAATGAATTTTCTCATTAATGGGGATAGATTTACAGTGACAGAAGAATGCTCTTATTTATTTCCCTTTATGAACAAGTCCTCAAACTTGTAAGATGGGCCATTTTAATATTGAAGTAATGAGATAAGTAGATTATAGTATAATGAATCAACTTCTTCTTCCAGTTGAGCCCAATCTATTCCATTTATAAGATTTTTTTATTGCTACCAACTATTGACTAAAAGTTACCACTTAAATAATTTCAACTCAGAAGCGAAATATATATATACTGTATATATACATGTACACATGTGTGTGATATATGTGTATATATATATGTGAATACATACATTTAACACTTATAAATGTTTGCTCTTTCTCTCTCTCTCTCTCTCGCTCTCTCTCGCTCTCGCTCTCGCTTTCTCTCTCTCTCTCTTTCTAAATTCTTTTATTTTCTTGTTGGGACCACATTCGAGCCACAATTTTGTTGTTGGTGATGCTAGATTAACCCATTCTTCGATTTTAATTGCTGTGACGATTCACAAAATTCTACTAAACTTATGTTTATCATACAAATGCCAATAATAATTTATTGTATTTTTCATTTGAGGATATCACAATACCTTTAAGTTTTTTTTTTTTATTTCTGTCTTTGAGATTTTTCATTTCTAAAACCTTTATTTTAAATACAATCTGTTTTTATTTTAATGTCTATTTTCTTAGATCTCTTTGAAGCATTACACTTAATTTGAAAATTTTTTCTGTTTTCCTTATTATGTATCATTGCGTGGAATGTTGTTATTTGAGTTCTGTGTCTAGCTTTTACACTGTTTTCAAATGTTTGGTGATTTGTGGTTGCCTGTTCTTATTCGCGTTTGAGAATCCCTGTTTGTCTCTTGGCTATGTAGGTTCTGATTAAAGTGGCCTGTCTGCCAAGATTGTGGGGGAGAGGCAAATATATAGCTTATCTTTTCGGTGTGGGGTTCCTCCCTCCTGGAATCTATATGCTACCTGGAGTTAACTCTCTTACTTTTTCAGATCCAGTACTAGGAGTCTGTGCCAAAACTCCCATTTGAGACAGAATTGTACTTAAAGTCTGGCCTGGAAGAAGATATCAGAGTCTTTGAATTCCTTTCACTCATTTTCTTTCTCTTATCCTTGTGGAATTCTGAAGCTACTTAGGAGCGTCTCAGTTTTGGTTTCCAGCCTCAGGACTCAAATCTTCAAGGTGTCTCTAGGTGGATTGTATACTTTGTGTTAAAGAACATTTTTAAGGCTTTATCCTATGAGCAAATATCACTACAGCCTGCTTTTCAGAGTAAGCTGGCAGGAGGAGGAGCCCAAATGGTCTAGGAGTGCTGAGTGGACTTTTTCAACTAATTTTACAAATCATCCACCAAGGCCACTTCTGTTCTTTTTTGTTGTTTCTCAGAAAAGCAAGTTTTGGGGGATTGCTCTTAGCTCTGTATTCATTTTCTTTTGCAAATGCTTTGAGCTGTGTTCTTTCTTATTTCTTCATTGATCAAATCTACTTTTTATCTTTCAAACATTTCTCAAATTTCTAGTTTACAGAAAGTATTCATTCTTTTCTAATATCACTTAAATTTTTTTTCATAATGTGATATAGTTAAATTCAATAAAACATACAGATCTTAAGTGTATTGTTTGATGAGTTTTGACAATAATATACATCTATGTAAACACCATCCCAATCAAGGTATAAATCTTTTCCATCACTCCAGAGAGATTACTCATATTCCTTTCCAGTCCACACCACCAACCCCTCCCCAATCAACCACTGCCCTGATTTTTATTATCAAAGAGTTTTGCCTGTTCTTGTACTTCATATAAATGGAATCATGCAATATGTATTCTTTTATCTCCAATTTCTTTTACATAATGTAATGTTTTTGTCATTCATCCATATTGGTGTATCAATTAATAATAGTTCATTCATTTTTAATGTTGAGTAATATTCCATTGTTTGAATATATCACATTTTTTTTTCCTTTCCAATCCTCTGTTCATGTATATTTGGGTCGTTTCCAGCTTTGAGTTTTATGAATAAAGCTTCCATAAACATTTTTATGTCTTTAAAAATATTTTTAAAAATTTGTATTTGGTGTGTACTTAATGGAAATTGACAAATCATAGTGACAATATGCTTAATTTTATAAGAACCTGCTCAACAATTTCCATGGTTGTATTATTTTACACTTCTATCATCAATGTATGGGAATTTCAGTACCTTCACATTCTTACCAACTTTTAGTACTATCATTCTTAAATTTTATGCATTCCAGTGGATATTTGCTAATATCTCTTAGGTATAAAGTTATTTTAAAGTGCAGCAAAGTAAATGTATGTATCTTTTCAATATATATTTACTTTCAACATACAACTTCTGTCTTTTGCTTTGAGATATCAAATTCTAAGTGAAGATGTACATCACTGAGTAAAGGGAAATTACATTTGCTCTCCTTTTAAAGCTTTATTTATAGTTAGATAGCTTAAATCCATGTATGTTAAAGTACATTGAAAAAATGTAAACTTTTCTTATATAAATATTAGTTGCAAAAGAACAGAACTCAAATCTAACAAACTTAAAACTATAATGATTGTATAATTTATAGTTGTGGGTGTTGCTTTTAAGTGTTTGCTGTTTGTTTCATGGGTTAGTCATTTGAGAAAGTTGATATTCTCATTCCCTTTGCCATGATGAAATTTCAGAAGTAGGAAAGTGGAAAGTACAAGTGCTTCAATAGGATTTTTTCCCCTATTTTAAAAGATAGTAATTAAAGTGATAAAAATTTAGGATTTTTTTCTTATTATCCTATTATATCAATCTTTTATAATTTGTTGAGGCTTGCTTAATGGTCTGGTATGTATTCAATTTCCATAAAAGTTTCATGTGTGCTTGACATGGAAGTGGTCCTACAGTTATTGGGTACTGGGTTCTAACTATGGCCATTAGATAATGTTCGTTAATAGTATTCAATCTTCTATCTCAGTGGATTATTTTGACTATTTGATTTCTCAGTTAATGAGAATACATTAAAATTATCAACTATAATAGTGCATTAATCTGTCTTTATTTGTAGTTTTGTCAGTGTTTGCTTTATAGGATTTAAGTTCACGTTATTAGATGTTAGTTTAAAGTTGTGTGTTCCTTAAATCAAAACTTCTGTCAATGTATATTGATCTAGTTATTTCTAGTAATAGTTTTGCCTTAAAGTTTTTGTCTGCTATTAATATAGTTATAGATATTTTTCTTTTGTTAATATTTCCATTGTTTAGCTTTCCTGCCAATATTTTTATTTATGTTTTAAATACATCTCTTGTGACATATTTTTTTTTTAAGACTAAGATCAGTTTAATATGAAGCAGCTTCTCTGCCATTTGAAAAGAATATGTAGTTTGAGAAAACTAAAAAGGTTAAATAAAACATTTAGTGCATTTACCTTTATTGATTATTGATGTATTTAGATTTTAAGTATTTAATATATAATTATTGATCTATTTATATTTATTTCTACCATCTTGTTTTGCATTTTATATTTGCCCCATCTTTTGTCTCTTAGTTTCTTCTTTTTTTGTCTTCTTATAGATTTTGTCCATTTTTTGTTTCTCTGCCTTGGAAATAATTTAGCCTTATTTATATTCTTTTCAGTGGTTAGCCTAGAAATTTTAGCATAATTAAGTTATTAAAGCCCAAGCTTTCCTTTGGACAAAGCAAGGACCTTAAAACTCTTCAATACTAATCAGCCTTGTCTGACTTATGTACTACTCTTCTTATGTATTTCCTTTTCTAATACCACAGATGTTATTATTATCATTTTCGTAGTCAGTGTTTGTGTAGATTTATCCATATACTTACTAATTTCTATACTCTTTAATACTTATTCCATCTCTGATCTTCCATTGACCTAAAGTTTATTCTTTAGAATTTCCTTTAGAGAGAATCTACTAGTAGTAAACTCTCAAAAGCTTTCTTTGAAAACAACTTTATTTCATCTTTCTTTTTTTTCTATCTTTGTTCTTGAATGATGTTTTGCTGTGTGTAGAAAATTAAGGTGACAGTTTTCTCTCAGCATATTGAAAATATTCCTCTGTATTCTGGTTGCTGTTTCTATTACTGAATAGTTAGCTGTCAGTATAATTGTGGCTTGAAGGTAATCAGTCTTTTTTCTTTGGCTACTTTTAAGATTTCTTCTTTTTTCATGTTCTTAGTATAGGTGTGAAATTTTAAAAAATTTATGTTGCTTTGGATTCATTGAGATTCTCCAAACTGTAGAATGTCATCTTTGATCACGTTTTGAGATTCTTCTTCAAGTATTGCCTCAGACTCATTTTCTTTCTCATTTTAGATTTTCAGTGTTAGATATTTTCACTCTATTCTCTACATCTTTTAACAAGTCTCTCATTTTTCCATTTCTTTGTGTCTTTGGGATGTATTTTGAAATTTATTTATTTATTTTAGTACAACTAGTAATTCTTTAGTTGTATCTAATCTGAAGTTATTTATTTTTAATTTCTATAAAGTCTCTAATTATTTTTCAAATCTACTTAATTTCATGCCTTTCTTTTACATTTGAAATCTATTAAATATTTGTATGTGCTATTTCTGATAATTCCAATATCTAAAGTTTTTGCAGATCTTATCTCTGTTCTTTCTATTGGTTTTCATTGTCTTGTTTATTGTGATTTTAATGAATTTTTATCCTGAACTTCGGAAACTTATTTATAGAAATTCTTTGGGTCTGAAGTAGAGGCTGATTCCTTTAGAAAGAATTTGCATTTGCTTCAGTCAGTGTTCTAATACAGGAGCATGTTAAACTAAATTTTCAATTTTTTTTCAGGTCACCCCAATATTGTGAATTTAGGATGCAAACGTGCATAAGAGCCAGTCTGGTCATAAATTTTTAGGAGAAATTTATTTTACTCACTTATAGATATGTGGTTTTCCTTACAAGCACTCTTAAAGGGGGCACTGATTTCCACTTAATCCTTATATAGAGGAAGTAGCTTTGGGGAGGTAGTTTTAAGAGGTGGTCTCTCATTAGACATATTAGGTATCTTCTCTTACCCAAGCCCTGAGAGGCTTGAAACCAATGATCAAGTTCTGGTTCCAAAAATGTCCTCAAGGCAAAAACTGGCTGCAATGCTTCCTTTATTCTATCTGTATTCAATCTTTGACCTAAACAGTTCTTGCTTTCTTGCCAGTTCATAGATGTACTCAAAGTATTAAAATATTTTGTATAGAATCTATAGTTGTTTGTAGCAGGGGAAATTGGTCCTAGCACCTAGTTTATCATAGTGCCAGAAGTGAAAGTTACTACTTCATTTCATATTTAGATCATATTTATTTTTTCCCTTTTTTGATTTTCAAAAATTAATTTATGCCTATAGTATCAAGTGAAACCATACAATACAAAGATTTCTGAAGGCAAAGCTACTAATTTTTTCCCTGAATTCCTCTAATCCCACTCTCACAAGAATAACCAATGGTGACATTTGATGTGCATCATTTCACCCTTTCTACTTGCTCGTGTGTGTGTGTGTGTGTGTGTGTGTGTGTGTGTGTGAATATATGCAGATATGTAGGTAATTTATTTGTTTTTAATGAAAAAGTCATAATACATACATTAATATGCAACTTGTTTTTTTATAATTTATTTTGGATATTGCCATAAACCAGTAAATATGGATCTAGCTCTGTCTACTTCTTCTAATTTATTTTACGTACCAAGATAATATACTAATTTGATATAGAGGGCTTACTTTTACATGCTATTTCTTAAAGTACATTTTAATATGTGTTTTTTAAACTACATTCTTTTTCTCTCCTCTCCCCTCTTATTCCTACCTCGACACATACACAATATTAGGTGCCAAGGATTAAATCCTGGTTTGATTCTTTACATTTCAGGGGGATTTCTTATATGCTTTCTCATAAAGAAGTCTTTAGCGGAGACTGTAGTGGAATTTGGAGTATCTGCTCCATCACCCTGGCTGTGTGAACTTACAAAACTCAAAACCTCTTCAGTCATAGGTTTCAGCAGTATACAATGGAAGTAATATTTTTAATAATTTCTACCTGAAAGATTTGGCATGAAGATTATGTTAATTGATATATATATATTAATAGTTTTAGTTTGTGAAACTTTCACGGCGCATCTCTAATCACTGAAAATACTCTTTCTTGGTTGTTTAATCTACTTGTTTCTTTTTCTTTTAGGGCAGTTGGTTTACCAAGTTCAATCACCTGATGAAGGAGCTCTAGTGACTGCTGCAAGGAATTTTGGGTTCATTTTTAAATCTCGAACCCCAGAGACTATAACAATAGAAGAATTGGGAACACGAGTTACTTATCAATTGCTTGCCTTTTTGGATTTCAACAATATCAGAAAAAGGATGTCTGTTATAGGTATGGTTGGCAGCTGAGATTATTTTGATCCTTCATAGTACTATGGTTATTTTGATGTTTCTCAAAGATGATTTCACTTTTGGTTATGTGCTGAGAGTTATGATATTTTTGCAACTTTAAGAACTGTCATCCTCAACTTAGTGTTATTACTCTAGTAGTAATAAGTATAACTAACATGTAACAAGCACTTATGTGTCCAGCACTGTTCTATATGTGCTACATGAATTAACTGATTTAATTTCATAGTAACCCTATAAAGTAAGTATTGTATATTTATGACCATTTTAAAGATAATGAAACTGAGATACAGAGAGGTTTGGTAACTTTCCCAAGGTCACATAGCTTGTAGTGAGATAGCTGAGATTCAAATCTAGGGGGTCAGACTGCAAAGCCCATTCACTTTATTGCTACACAACACTGGCTCAGGATGAGTTCCTGATTTACCTGATTTACTTGGCTTGTTGTAGATATTGCTATTTTGTAAACATCATTTTCAGCCTCCTCATTACCATTCATTTACTCTGTTTACCTGCATTGCTGGAGATGATCACCTAATGTTGTAGGTAGGACCACAACGAATACATGCTTTTTAAACTCTGTGCTATCCTTCAGTGCTGCTTCAATGTCCCTCTCATTCTTACTTTGCTCCTGTTTCTAGTTCTTATAATAGATGTTCCAAACCTTTGACCTTTCCTCAAGTCAGCCCTGCCACAGTTTTCTTCACTGTTGGAAGCTAAATTTATCTCCTATTTCTTTTTAAAAACAATAGAGGCCTTCAGAGACACGCTCCACCGACTTACACTTTTCTTCATCCTCCTCTCCATCCTCAAGCTATAACTTTACTTATTCCTTTTCCTGCCTCAGAAAAAAATTGCTCTTGTTCCTTTTCATAGGTAAACATTTTACTTGGTCCCATGCCTTTTCCTTCCTTGATTGCTCCCTTCTCACTTGCTTGTGTCTGATTTTTTCTGGCTCCTTCCTTCAGCCCACGACTCTATTATTATAGTGTTTCCTTAAAGATATTGCTTATCTTTGGCCTCTACTGATTTTATAACTCCATTTCCTCTTTTATTTCTATGTTTACCTTATTAGGATGAGTCCTCTGCTAATACTACTGAAGAAGGAATGCTTTGTCAGAAGTTTCCAATCACCTCATGGGGCAGTCGTCTATCTCTTTCTATCTATCTATTATCTATCTATCTATCATCTATCTATCTATCATCTATCAATCATCTATTAACTATCATCATCTATCCATCCATCTATCATTTATCTGTTTACATACCTACCTTCTTACCTATCTATCTTTTTTAACTTAGTAATATTTAGACTGTTTACGTTCTTCTCTTAACCCTCCTCTTTTGGCCTCTGTGATCCCACTGGATCCTGGCTCTCTTCTTGTCCTGTCTTTTCTTTCATAAGCTCCTTTGCTGACAACTATCCTTCCCACTTTCAGTGTTGGTATCCTTTTCTTTTCTCACTTCCTGTGCTCCTCTTGGATAATCTTGACCATTTGCATGGTCATATTGCCTATATTCTGTGTCCTTTCTATGTAGTTTTTCAGCCTCAATCTCCATCTGAGGTCCACATGCACAGTTTCAGCCTTCTTCTGGAGTCTGCCACTGGGTCGTGCTATGATTACCTCAAATTTTATATGTCTAATATGAGACTTTCTTTCACAGCGATTGCCCTTTCTATAGCCCTTATTAAGATGGTTAACATTCACTTTTTACTGTATATTTGTCAGTGAACTGAACACTTTACAATGAATTATTTTATTAAATTCTTGAAACTCTATGTTACCCCATTTAGGAGATGAGGAATTAAATTAAAAGATTTTTAAATAACTTGCCAAAGATTGTCACACAGCTGTTACATGACTTGTCACACAGCTGGTAAGATACAGAGCAAATATTTGAACTCAGGTTTGTTTATCTTTCTCCAAAATCCAGCCTCAACCTCTATTGTAGTTCACTTGCTTTTGAAACTCCACCTCCTTTAGGCTAAGCTAGTGGTTCTCAAACTTCAGCTCCTATCAGAAATACCAGGAGGGCTTGTTAAAGCATAGATTTTTGGGTCTCAGTCCTAAATTTTCTGATTCAGTAGGTTTGGGGCAAGACCTAAGAATTTATATGTCTAATCAGCTGATGCTGGTGGTGCTGGCCAGGGGACCACAGTTTGGGATCATAACAGATCATCAACTACTGTTTATCATGTTACAGAGCTGTCTGAAGCACTGCTTAAACTTATCTCCTTTACTGCAACTCTCTTTATCAGGCCTCAGCATCTCCTGCCTTACCTATAGAATCCTCAGGAGTCACCCTGTATCTAAGGCTTATTCTTCTCAAGGCATCAGAATAACCTTTCTAAAAGTAACCTTGAAAACCCATTTTATTGTAAAAGACTTCTGTCTTTTTCTCTTAATTTCCAGTACCACAGCTTTTGTTAAGGCTCTCATCATTGCTTACTTCTGTTATTGCAATATCTTCAAAACTCTTCCCCTTAAAATAATCCTCTCTGCTGACACCAGGAGATTCTTTCCAAAATGCTGGGCTGATTTTGCCATCATCTACTTAAAAAACCTTGGTGGCTTCCTAGAATTTAAAAAATAAAGTCCTTAGCATGATATTCAGGACCATTTGCAATCTGATCTCAATCTACTCTCCTTCCACTTCCCCAAACTTTGTGCTCCAGCCTCACAGACCTTGCCATTCCCAGTATGCACTGTGCATTTTCGTGCTCTTTGCATGTACTATTTCTCCTATCTAGAAGTCTCCTTTTCCCCACTTTTTTCCTTGGAAAATCTATACTCGCTTGGTAATATCCAATTCAACTGTCACTTATTTTCTCAATTCTTTTCCTACTGTCCAAGTAACTGCATCCTCCTTTGTTCCCTAGAGTCCCTAGTTTAAAGCATGAGTGTGATACCAGTCTCATGATACCCACAATGTTCTCAGTTGTTAGAGTGTGTGTTCCCTGAAGGGAGGTGCTATGCCTTAGTCTTCTTAAACTGCCCAGGGCCAAGCACAGAGCTTGGCACGCAATAGGTTTTCTGTAAATGTTTGTTAAATAAAATTTAACCCAATACTTTGTAACTTATGAATATTCTGATCATCATATTAAATCAGTTTTTACTGTGGAAAACATGTGTATATATAATTGTAGGGTTTTTGGTCTTTAACTAATGGAAACTAGCCTTGGGTGATTACTCTCTGTAGGTAAAAATCAAACATCATCTGAGGTGTTTATTTTTATTTTTTGACATCAGGCTATAGAAAGTCATCATCACTGTTGCTGATGAGCTCATATACTACTCTAAGTGTTGACCTAATATATCAGCAGGAGCTATCTTCTATTTACAGCTTCAAGGGAGATGTTATTGATGTTGGGATGGCCCAGAATTGGGTCTGAGGGCGTTGACAAAAACCTAAGATGGCTACACAGGGAAACTTTTGGCTTTTTCTCAGCATCAGTCACCATTATAGGCTGTAGATAAATCACAGCCTAACCACAAACATCAGATGTTTGCCTTAATGGATCCCATATGAAGAAAGGTAATATTCTACCACAAAATGCATGAAAGCTTGTGAGCTTTATTTTAATTCTGTTTGGTTTTTAGTCTGGAGGAATTTTAAAGGACTGCATGATGATAAAAATGTCTGATAACAAGGCAAAACACAACGCTAGTTTCATGATTGTCACATGCTTGGCATATGGGGACAATACCCCGATGTGAAGGCTCAGACATATGCTGCTGCTTCTTCTTTCCCACTCCTCTTCCTTCTCCTTCTTCCTCTTCTCCTCCTCTTTCTACCCTTTTTGGCTATCATTCATTGAATCCTAAACTTATAGTTTGATACCAGTAGTACTTGCATTTTGAGGCAAGAGCCTTGATTTAATTCAGAGGTCTCAAAATAAAAATAGATTTCTATAAAGAATTATGTCAGAAGGTACAGGATATACTATATTAAAAAACATATAAATCTCAACTTATAGTTTTGAAGAACCAATTCTACTAATTATGTAAATAAAAATTCAAAGATAGTTATTAATAGATGCAAGTTTCAGGTATCATTAAAGAAGAATTCATTATAATAGCTCCTTGAAAAATCCTTACAAGATTTTTAAATAAGGATTCTTCAACTCTAAACTTTTTAAAGATTATCAAAGTACAAATCCACTGCCATAT
Organism: Rousettus aegyptiacus; assembly: GCF_014176215.1. Taxonomy (NCBI): domain Eukaryota; kingdom Metazoa; phylum Chordata; class Mammalia; order Chiroptera; family Pteropodidae; genus Rousettus; species Rousettus aegyptiacus. The sequence goes on along the minus strand of NW_023416306.1, from coordinate 121,373,649 downwards.
GACAGACGTTATTTGTGTAAATATATAAACAGCCACCCAACCGAGATATAGCAAAGTAGAATTTTTCATCATCTTCCACAGTGTTGCTATTTATTGACTATTACAGCATAAACCTGGAAATCATTTATCATCTTTTTCTTTTCTTTATGTCACAAAGGCATAGCTTCTGCTTTTAATGAATTTTGCATAATTTTAATTACACTCACTTAAACAAGTGCTTCTTAAGTGCCTACCATTTTTCAGGGATTTGAAACTGAAAAAGACTGTGGAGATGAAGGATGTTCTGTGTGGTTGCATCTAAGAGAAGATAATGATGCAGGGTAGGAAGTAGGCAAGAGAGGGGCAGATCTTGATGATATCTGTTTATGCTGTGTTAAGGAGTCCAAACCCAATTTAAGGTTAGAGGGAAGCTATTGCGGGATTCTAAGAGTGGTGTGAAGATGATTCTAGCTGGATTAAAGAAGAGTCTGGAAGGCAGCAGGACTGGAATGAATAAAATCATTTAGATTAATATGATAATTGAGGCAAGAGAGAAGGTAGTAGAGAGAAATTCATTGTTTCTATTGAATGTATGGATGGTGAAGGGGGAAGAGCTTTGAATGTTGATCAGATATCTGATTTGGGAGACTGAGTGAATGGTAAAGCTGGATATTGAGACTGGAGACATCGTAGCAACAGCTAATTACTGGAGGAAGATAATGTATCTATTAAAGGGACTTATACTGGATTAAGAGAAGGCATCAGAGATGGAAAATATTCATTAAATCAGAAAATTGTAGAGCTGAAAAGGAACTTAGAAGTTAGGTTGTTTAAACATCTTCTTTTCACATGTAGAAACTGAGATAAAGAGATGATAATACTTGAGTTTGAGTTTGGAGACTCTAGGCACATCCAAAAGGAGATTTCCAGTTTGTCATTAGATGTACGGGTCAGAAAGGAGTGTTGGAGATGGACTGGGGCAGGAAATATACATTGGAGAGCTTTCATCCTATTGAGGGAATCTAAAGCCTTAGAAAAGAATGTGACTGCTCAAGGACAGCGTGAAGGGTAGGAGAAATAGGTCCTGGAGTAATTCTCCAAAGAACACCAATATTTAAAGGACAATCAATGGGAAATAATTCTCTAACTAGAAATCCATGGCCTTCATCCAGGCTCTGCCCTCATGTTATTTCGTGTTCCTTTAAAGTTATTTTTGAAAGGCTAACTTCTGAAATAACAAAGATTTTATTGGCATTTATATTTCCTAGCAGAAATAATAGAATGAAGCCTTGCTGAGCTGGCTTAAAGGACTATTTAGTGAGTAAAATTAAGCAAGATTTCATGAAATTAGATTTACACAAACTCAAATTTAAAGGGGCTAATGCTAGGTTAACAGGAAACATCAGAAATAAAAAGTCTTTATTGAATCAGAAAATTGTAGAGCTGGAAAGGACCTTTCAAGTTACATTTTTTAACTATCTCCTTTTCACACATAGAAAATGAGATAAAGAGGCAGTAAGGGATGTGCACAAATCACAGTCAGTTTGTGATTTCTCTAGACAAGTGGTTTTCAGTATGTGGTTCAGGAAACCCTAGGAAAACTTGAGAGTTTTTCAGAGGGTGTGCAGGGACAAACATATTTTCATAATAATACTAACGTCTTTTGTCTTTTTCATTTTTTCTCATGAGTATACTATGGAGTTTTACAAAAGCCACATGGTGTGCGATATTACAACTGATTGGATGCAGAATCAGATATGAAAATCTAACTGTCTTCTATTAATCCAGACATTAAAGAGATCTGTAATTATGGAAAACAATGTCATCCTCCAAACTAAATTGTTTTTGAAAAGACAGCTATTTTTTTTTATAAAAATGTTATTTATGTTAATATATGATAGGGTTATCATTATTGTTATAGTAATATTATAATTAGTATCATAAGACTTGATGTAATAAAATTTCTGTTTTAATTTATAATTTGGTAAATATTGATAGATATAACCCACATTAAAAAAGATCTTTGGAGTCCTTATGAAATTTTAAGAATATAAAGGGATCTTGAGACCAAAGTATTTGAGAACTGATGCCCTAGCCTGAACTATAAGAAACAGTCATAGAGAAGTCATACTGGCAAATGTAGAATATATATATTTGAATATATATTTGAATATATATATTTGAATATATATATTTGAACAATTAGATAAATTGCATTTTTTTCTCCCTTTTTCCTCAATGTAGGCAATTAGAGCCAGAATACAAGAAAAATGACATAAATTCTAGCAACTAGGAATGCTGACCAAGGGCCTTAGAAGAGTTGATGAACCCTAGACAAGTCTCAGTACCGAAAGGTTTCCAGGGTGTATTTGATCTATTCAAGCCAAGAGGAAACTAGAATAGATTGTGTTGACAAAGGGTCATTAAAATTTAGATGAAAAAGTAATTTATTGTACTGTTATTTATATTCTTTCAATCAAGCTCTACATTGTGTATCCTATTAAATTCATAGCAGTCAATATTTATATTTATCTATTTGAGACTTTGTGTTTTTATAGAAAAGGGATAATTGAGTGGAAAACATATAATAATCTATGACTTGATGAAACTTGTGAGAGTCAGAGTGTTCAGACCATGAAATTGTGACCTAAGCAGTTGTTTTAAATTGTAGGCAGTTCCTGGAAAGAAATGTATTGCCATGTCATTCCTTCATTTATTTATTTATTTATTCAACAAATAATTAAGTACCTAGTATGTGCCAAGCTATAAAATCAAGACTAAAGGTAGGCCAGGTATACTGTGGTTTTAAGAAAGATCTGTCTGACAGCAATATGTGGGGCAGCCAGGGGAAGGCTTGAGGATTGGAGAGGAGGGGGGCCTAGTCAAGGCTGTCATTTCTAAACCTGAGAGGCAGGTTAAAAACACTGCCCTACTAGTCTAGGCTTTCAGTAGGAATGAGGTAGAAATTTTAGTTTTGAAAGCCCCATGTGAAGCATGCTTACAGCCAGGCTTGTGACCCAAGGGTGAACCACTAAGAATGATAGGTCTTTTCTAAGGAGTAAAGGGGGTAAAAAAAAAAAATATGTTAGCAAGGGCTGAAAACTAATGCATAAACCATGCTTTGAATGGCTAGGAGTCCATATGGAGACTGGCATAACACTGATAGTTGATTCCTACAGTAGGAAGAGACAGGCAAACAAAGGTCTCAATTCTGCTCAGTATAGCCTTAATTTAAATGTATCGACTCTTCAGAAACAGTGAGAAAAGAAAATAGGAAGATCATATGCATCAGAATAAAACCACTTGTCTCTGAGTTTGGGAAATAAAAAATTCTAGTAGATAAAATATTTCCAAGTTAATAAAGGAATAAAGCCAAGTGACCTTCTAACCAAAAGCACTGACTGTTTTCCTACTGGCTAAAACATTATGCCCATTTCCAAATTTCCTAGGTGGAGCCCTGGGAGGGCCTAGTTTTGACAGATTTTATTGACTATCACCTACTTTCCAAACTTTTTTCTTTTCAGTTAGAAACCCGGAAGGACAGATAAAGCTTTATTCCAAAGGAGCAGACACTATTCTGTTTGAAAAACTTCATCCATCCAATGAAGACCTTCTGACTTTGACTTCGGACCATATTAGTGTAAGTGTCTCTGTCTTATGGTTAGCACAATGGCCCTTTGGCCACTTTCTATGGTTAGGTCTTATTTTAAAAATATTAGCTAAATGATCTGATTTCTCAAAGAAAAGATGTGGAAAGTGGTTCCGCAGAAAACTGTGCCAGCAAATGTCTTGAAAATGGCACGTGGGCCCACCCCCTACCCTGTTGATAGGCTGGTTGGTCTTACCACAGGTAGATTAACACACAGCAGCTGAGAAGTAGCCTCTGAGTGTGGGCTCCTGACCTCTAGCCAGAGATGCCTAAGGACACTTAGGGAAACCTTCTCTAACTCCCCTGCAGTTTGGGGCTGCTCCCCTTGAGAGACTAGACTGGTTCAGGGAAGAGGAGTTAGAATTTACCTGGGTTCCAGTGTGTTTGGCACCAACAGAATCTCTTATGATCACCTCCCAGTCAATAGCTTAGGGTTGTGTTTACATAGTGAGAAGAAAATAGTCTCCGTAGCCAATTTTCTCCTCCAAGGGTCCTTTTATTCAGGTCATAAACCATGATGAACCATTTAATGTTCCCTAGGTTGAAGTTACCAAATGCACACATTTGGAGACTATGCATAATTTCTTTCCAAAAGCTCTCTGAAGGGAGCAGCAGTTATCTTGGCAAATACTTATTTTTCAAAGGTGTAAGAGTCTAGGAATTAATCTTAGCATTACCTGGTTTAAACCTGAGATTCAAATCTCTCTCTAATAATTCATCTGATGTCCTATTTAACCCAATGTGAACTTTAAGGGCAACTGGCCCAAACTCTCATTTTCTTATTGGTTTCTCTCCTTTAGAAAATTATTGAGGATTTGTGTTCTTTGTTAAGCCCTATATTTAATACAAAACATTCCCTGAATCTTTAAAAAACCAACGAACAAATAAAATTAAAAAAAAAAAAAAAAACACAAAAAAAACTCTGCCTGACTTTAAGTTTAAAGAATGATGGTTTAGTAACATTGGGTACAAACATAGCTATTGTTTTTGTCTTTCCAATAGAGCATTCTTGATTTTCTTTTAATCTCTTCCAGAAGGTCGGCATGGTCTTTAAAATTTTTTTATGAGAACAACATTAGAATCATAAGTATCTGATTTTTGCCATTGCTCAAACACCAAGGCCTTAGATTTTTATACATTTTTCTTTCATAATAAAGTATAGAAAGCCTAATTTCATCTTTTTACATTTCTATGCAAACGAAAATTTATCAGGTAGTATCAATTTGACTTGCTCTTTGCTTCATTCACTTTATACATTTCAGCTTTCAAATTCTGATGTTTTAAATTTATATTTAATTATTGATTTTGAATTATGATAGGAAACAACCTTGCTCAAATTCTCATGTAGTATTTTGTGTACTAATTAAATAACTTAAATCATCTGTCCTCTTTTGTAATGTTGTTTTAGAATTGATTCACTGTTGTGCAGAACAGAGAAAAAAGCAGTGTGATTCCCAGCAGGGTTGCAAGTTAAAGGCAAAGAAGTTTTTGTATGAATTAAGAGGATAAAAGATCATTACCACAGAGTGACTTGATTTTCAGATCAGTGGGGGACCCAGTGGTGGTCTTGGAAGGCGAGACTTATAAAATGTGATTGCAATATCCAAAGTGCTACCAACTGCCTACAAGATAAATTTGGACAATTTTTCTCATGGTCTCTCTTGGCTAAACCACATCATTGCAATATGCACTGACTTTTCTTTTCATTAACCTAATTAGGATGTGTCATGATTTAACACAAACCTATGCCTGTTTCATAGGCCAAAACACACAGAGAATATATGCTCAATGGCAATGCCTAAGTAGTAGAAATGGCTACAAAAATGCCCATAAAATGGCCAGTGGAGGCCTAGGCAAAGTGGGAGGTTTTTAGCATTTCCCCAAAGCAATTGACATGTGTTTCTAGCTATTGTGGATGTGTAAGACACTTAGCCACTACCCAGTCTCCTATTTTTATTTTTTTATTTTTTTTCTATTAGAAGGGTAAAGTGCCATAGGTATCATTTAAAATTATCAGTTTACTGAGGCACTAAAGGAAAAGCATAATTATCCCATTAATTTGACCTATTATTAAATACTAACTCTATAGAAACAGTTTATAAAAAATAATTTTTTTAACTAACCTGACTGGTTAACTTTTTGTCTTCCTTTCCCCTTTTCCCCTAGAGGTTATTATTATACCCTAAATTTATATGCTTCAACTTCTGTTACCTGACTAACATCATTTATTCATCTATTATTGACTTTTGACTTTTTATTATGAAAATTTTCAAGTGTAAACAAAGAAGGACTGAGTTAATTTTAGACATAACTGAATTACTATGGGGAATGTGACAAGACTTTGGTGAGATGCTGTGCTACAATCCTTTTAGAGAGCCCCTGCTTTTAAGTTGAGAGCTGTGACTCCTTTGAGGGTCATTCCTTTCCACTAGAAAAGCTGAGGGCCAAGGGCCATGAAACAGGCTATGTCCCTCTTGTTACTGGGAAGGCTTCCTTCAGGCAGAGGATAGGTCAAAAACCAGCATATGTTGTCTTAAATGAATATCTCAAGTCATGGACACGAAGTCATGTACACAACTAGGATATTTTGGCAGGGATTTCAGCCATCTTTTAGGTGGAAGGCTAGCTCCCCTAAATCTTTTAACCCTGTAGAAATGTAATACAAAACACAAACATCATCTTTCATTTCCAAGGGGATTAGAAAGTTGGTCAGGGTGGCCATATAATGCTCTTGGGACACAAAGAGTTTGAGTGCAAAACTTCATACCCATTATCAGTGTTGTTCTTGCTGTGATTGTTGTTTTAGAATGGTTCCTAAGTCAATGTCTGCTTTAGCAGGAATTTGCAGGGGAAGGACTTCGAACCTTGGCCATCGCATACAGAGATCTGGATGACAAGTATTTTAAAGAATGGTATAAGATGCTTGAAGATGCGAATACTACCACAGTTGAGAGGGATGAACGTATAGCTGGACTGTATGAAGAAATTGAAAGTGATTTGATGGTATGAGTTTAGAAGCATGATGGTTTGTGTTTACGGAGGGGATAGTATGTGTTTAGAGATCTAGCATAGGCCTAATCCATTGACAAAATCATCTTGCACACAGCAGATATTACTGTTTCAAACATTGAAGCATGCATTAAATGCTGGCTTTAAGTTTGCCATTAGTGGCCCTAGAGAGCCTAGAAAATTATTTCTATTAATGTAGCTTATGCAATTGGAAGTTCCCCAAGAGCAAAAGATAGCAGACTCCTTATTCTTTGTCATCTTCTGACTATGTTCTTGATGTTATTTTTTTCCCCTCCCTGCTTTATGAGCCACCTTTTCAGAGCAGGGAAACTTGCCATGAAGAGTGGAGCTGTAGTTCTAAACTATCTTAGACCTATGAGTTCTGATGATAGCTGTGCTGCCCAGAGTGTGATCTATTCTAGAAACCACTCTTTGAAGCTCCTGTGGCCAGGGTGCTCAGCTATGGTGAGGTACTGGGAGCATGCCTTGTTCACCTTTAGATGTTATAGTGCAGAAAGACCTTCACTTTTTAGTATATGGTGTCTGCTAATTTGTTAGTTAGGAGAATAGCTCCATGTTTTTGTGAACCTGACTGTGAGATGAGGGCTCTCTTTTGGACCTTTTCATATTGTTATAAGTGGGAAAGCAACTTGTGAGTTCTTAAGCCCTTATAAGCTCAAATGGCTTCTGACTGATTTGCTAACTTCCAGGATCTCTGCCATTAATTAGTGTGCATATCAGTTGGCCTGATTTGAGAAACTCCTCTTGGGCCCTTGTCAACCCACTTCTGCACATGATAGGATGCTTGTTATATCAGTGCATCATAATTTCAGTTTCCAGTTCACATTTCTTGACTTCTGAACTCTGTGATTGAAAGCCATAGATGTTATGAATGTTGTTTGCATGCATTAACATAAGGCACTCTCTATTTTTCAATGAAGCTTCTAGGTGCCACTGCTGTAGAAGATAAGTTACAAGAGGGTGTCATTGAAACGATTACAAATTTGTCACTAGCCAATATTAAGATCTGGGTCCTAACAGGAGACAAACAAGGTAATTTGAAAATGGACACCAATGTTTTGAAAAGAGAGTGATGATTTATACAGTAAAGCTTTAATTAATCAAATAGCTTAATTAGTGAGCTATTTGACCAGTCTTCCATATGGGAAGGAGTTGAAAAACAACAAGAATTTACTATTTAAAAACAACAAAAAACAAACAAACAAACAAAACATCTTCCATAGTGTATCCTGGGGTCTGTTGAATTTCAACTCAATTGCTTCTTAATATAATAGTTACACCTCTAGACAACAATGGAATTAAACATGTTTAATTATTGGTTTATGTGAGCACTGCTTTCAAGGACAGAGACTGGCAAAGTAATGAAGCGGGGCACTGGAAACCTTAGAAATATTCCTTTCGTTTCTTAATGGTAGGAGGCTTTGGGGAATTTAAAGGAGGGGTTAGGGTGGTAGGCAGGCTTTGAGGAGGCTCAGGGAAGCAACTGTTTATCAACCTGTATGGAAATATTTTGGTATTTTAACAACCACAGCAGCCGTGCTACTGCAACTTGGTTGCATTCCAGGTCTGTCTATATAGCGGTACCAAGATAGCTGATCCACTTTCAGGCCTGACAAAATGCCAAGTCATCAGGGAGAGAGAGTCATTATGTTAAGAATACTCCATTTCCTATGAAAGAAAAGGGGATCAATATATTTTGGATATATTGCTTGCAGTAATGGTTAAAACAAAAGTGACTTTATGCTTGGTCATCAGTAAATCAGTTAACTGGCAAGCATGTGTTTTTAAGACTCTATCTACCTGTTTGACAATTTTAGAACATTGGAGGATTTTCAGATATGATAAATCAGTTCTTTGTATGTTCACTCAAATCACTGATTCTGAAAAATAAGCAACAGAGTTGAGCACTGTAGTGTGTTACTAGAGACTTCCTAGAGTTTGATGTTGATCAGTGGGTACAGCTATTCAATTATTTATGAATGTTGACAAGTTTACCATTATTTAGCTATAATTTCTGTCATTTATACAAAGGATATGCTAAGATTTTATTAGTTGCCTTCCTTGACTTAGGAGAAATCTAACGATGCTATAGAATTAGCTAGAGTCTAAGAATTCAATAGAATTAGAATCACGTGACTCTTAAAGATGGAAGGATTGCCTGACTATTCTAGACTTCTTTCTATAAAACTAGAGGAAAGAATGCCCAACACCATGTAATTTTACAGTTATCTCATAGCAGTAGTCAATTCACTTAATGGGAAAATGGCAATGTTGTATATGGAAGAACTATAAAAACTTTTATAAGCGAATTTTTGCTTTTCACTGAACATTTTGTGAGTTGTTTTTCAATTCACCTACCATATCAAAATTGAATAATAGCTAAGTTTAGTATTTTAGCTCTCCAAAGGCAGCATTTGGGACTTCTGGTAAAAACTGGATGAGAAGGCTTAGGATTCATAGATGTTGCTACCTCTCCATAGACTTAACCATTGGTGAATTGGATCATGCGAGCCAGGTCTTTGAATTTTCCTTTGGGCCTCCTGCATTTTATCACCCATCATGCTCTCTCTGACATTAAGGAAACCTGTAAGCTATAAGGAAATATAGCGACGGCTTCAAAATGTCTACGGAAAATGTACTTATGTTCTCAAGTAATATTCTCACTGAAATGGGCTTTATTTTGTATCAGAAACTGCCATCAACATTGGCTATGCCTGCAACATGCTGACTGATGACATGAATGATGTGTTCATTATAGCAGGGAACACAGCAATGGAAGTCAGAGAAGAACTCAGGTAAGTGTTAAAAAGGAAGGAGGAAAGGAAGAGAGGAAAGAAGAGACAGAGGGAAAAAGGAGGATCAGATAGTTGAGAAAGTGGAAAGACACCCTGTAGTTTCCTACTGTCTTAATTTAGTGTAGGGCTCTTTCTGCATGTTTCCTAAAGCCCTATTCATTTTAGTGACAAACTAAGATGTCAAATAAGTTTGACATCAGTGGCAAATTATTGTCTTCAGGTTTCCAGCATTTCCCAAGTATTTTTAGAAAAGTATTCCAAATCATTTACATTATTAGGACTTAAAATTATGCATTGTTGAATAACCTTTTAACATTTACATGATAATGAGTGATCTGTATTACCAAGGGCACTTGTTAAAATACAGATTCTCTAGCTTCCTTCTGGCCTAAACATTAAAAAATATTAAGAATTAAGACGGAACATAGGAATTTGTATTTTAATAGGCACCTAGATGAGGCTTATGGCCAGGTAAACTTGGAAAGCAGCTGTAGGAGATGGTGTGTGAAGTTGGAATAGAATCTTTCAGCATTAAAGAAAGTAGATATATTGACGTAGTTGCTGTAGAACCCAGATATAAAATGCTTATAAGAAACAAAATATTGTGAAATTTGTATAAACACTATAGTACTAGAAAATATATAAGTAGTGAAACTGGAGCTAAGAGTGGTCGAACATTAAATTTTGAAAAATAATATTTCTTAAAATCTGCCAATTTATCCCCTCTTTTTGTTACTTCATTTGAAGAAGAACATGTTACAAATCTGTGTAATTATTTTCCTAGAACTTTAAAAACTGCTCTCTTATAACAATTTTTGTTAGCTGGTGCTTGTATTAGTAGCTTCTCTAAGTTCAACGTATTTTAGATCTGGCAAAGCAGATTGTTGACTCAAAGGCAAACAGATTGCTGCTTGTTTCACTCTAGAGGGGTGTCTAACTTTTTTTCAGCACAAATAGTCATGCACTGTGGGTTTCCTTAATTATCTCCATCATTAAACTCTGTTCTTAAATCTTGGAAAAAAAGGAAGTCTTAACTGTAAGCACCACTAATTGATACTCGTAGATCAAATCTTCTAACTTTTTCTACACTGCCTTTACCCACTGGAAAAAACTGCTATATTATGCTAGTTAGAAGCTATGTCTGGAGACTGCATATGTCTTTGCCAAATAAAAGTTGGGAAGTCTAATTAATTGTTACTGATATAATTTTATTGTTATTTATATAACTTTGATGATAGAGTCCATAGAGTCTATTGAAGAAATATTAATAACTTGTTTAATAATTAATAATTAAATTTTTAAATGATTGTTTTTTGGGAAATTTAACTTTTACTGAAAAAAAATAGATGTGAGCAAATCTAGATTTTAATGAGCCTAATGAGCCTATCGCTAAATACTTTGAGACCATGCCTGGAACATTAATTACTGTGAGCAGTAAACATGTATTAGCTCATTTCATTCTCAAAGCAACCCAATGGTAGGTATTATCATTATCCTTGTTTTTCAGATTAGGAAGTTGAGACACAGATAGAGTAAATAACACCCCCCAAATTTCACAACTAGTCAGCGGTTCAGCTGGGATTAGAATATAGCCAGTGCGGCCCCATAACATGTGCACCAAATCACTTGTCATGTGTCTCCCTAAACGTGCCTAGGAGGAATTCTTACTCCGTTTAAATACTTAATATAAAAAAATGTAGTTATCAATGTACCTTACTGCTTCACTTGAGGTCAGACACCATATGAGCAACTAGGGCAGAATAAACTTCCAGGAGAGATAGCAGATGTAAAAGGAAGAGTATGGACTTTCTGTTAACTGGAACCGAGTTAGAAGTTGGCTTTATGCTCATGACTGGCTGAGTGACTTTGGTATATCATTCAACCTTTCTTTGCTTGGTTTCTCCATTTATAAAATGGCAAAATATACAAATATCTACCCTATGGATTATTTTATTTGAGGAATTAAATGAGGTAAGAATTTAAAGCTTTACATTCATCAGTGAACATCCTTCTTACCTTCCCTGCTCTCTCTTAACTTCCCTTTTTCCTTCGGTCCTTGTTTCCAATCTTTATACCAAAAGGACTATTTTCATTAATATTTCCCTCATAGACACTATGGAGTCTATCATTAAACTTATATAAATAATAATAAAATTATATCATTAACAATTAGATTTACCAATTTTCATTTGGCAAGGACATATCATATGCAGTCTCTAGTCATAGATTCTAACCAGCATAATATAGCAGCTTTTATACCAGGTTGATGTCATAGTAGCCAGAAATAATGGAAAACTTGAAAAAATTAGGAATCCTTTGCATTTTATCATAGAGAAATCTACATTTTTCATTAACTTTCTTAAGATATTGAAAACGACTGTTGACCTCTATTACACTTTTATGGATCCCCTTCCTCTATTGGTTACAATGGATAATGATATTGCAAGTTGGTGGACTAGCACACACAAAGGCATAGAAACATGAAAGAAATCATGTTATATTTCAGGAACAATATTCTAAGTTGTAGCTAGAGTGTACCACGGAGCGAAGGATGGAAACAATTTTTCAGAGATGGATTGTGATAGATCGATTGGCAAGTAAAAGTGATTATACTTTATCCTGAAGGTATTGGGTGGATGTGGGTGGCTTCTATGTAGAAGAGTGACAAACCCAACTTTGCATTTTAGAAATCACACTCTAGTGACAGGATAGATTGAGTATGATTGATGGGAAAATGAATAGTATGGGGACGTGCTTTAGGAGGTGGTTGGAATACTCAAGCTTAGAGATAATGAGGATTGAATTAAGGCAGGTGAGGCTGTAACAATGGGGAAGGAAAAGTGGTATGAAAATGATAGCTATTTTGGAGGCAGAATGAATAGGACCTAAAATTCGATTTGATGTAAAAAGTAGGAGGAGGTTCTGTCATGTCTAACTTGTCTGACTTCAAAGCCCAGAATACTGTCAGATGTACAAGAATAGAAACTCTTTCAATTTTCTAAAACTGAACATGATCCCCTTTTCTGCCTGATGACAGAACAATTAAAGTAGGCACTCTGGGGTAAATTTAGTTCAAGTGTAGGATGCACAGTTGCCTTACCTGCCACTGATCCTCAGCATCTACCCTGCTGTCATCTAGCACTTCGCACTTCTGTGTGCCTATCTGGTCTCTGGTCTCTGGGTACTGGCTGTCCCTCTTGGTTGATGTCCTTCCTGGGGAAACTGGAAGCTTGGCTGCTCTTCCTTTACTTTTTTGTGTCCACGAAGACTTGTGCTCGTATATGACTACTTCTTTTTCTGAAATCTCTTTACTCTACCACCCTCCATGTCACTGTACTTCAGTGGCAACTATGCCATACTTGGATTTCCAAAAATTCTTCTGTGGATTCCATTACTCACGGTTACTCCATCCACTGCCATTCCAAGATATGAGTCAGCACCCAGACTTCTTTTAGTGACTCACCAATATCTAAATCCCTCTTCAAAGCCCCTCTCCTCTAGGCTGAATGACCTAGAAAAGAGGTCACTTCCTTGTAGTTAGTTGCTTATGGCAACATTATATGCCCAAATTCTTTTAAGGATTAGTTTTTTGAGACTTGAAGAAACGTTTTCCTTCCTCCTGAAAAAACCCAATTAGTAAATTTCCAGGTTGTTGCAATTCATAATGATGCCCTTACTATGAGTTTCAAGAGTCTATTTTGCAACTCAAAAAGCAAGATCTTGATTCTTTTTTAATTCTTCTGCATGTGGTTCTGTTAGATCCCCCTAAGGCAAGGTCTGTTTCTGTAAACAAAGGGGGTCATCTGTGATAGCAGTGCTATTGCAGAAGTAGTGGGGAACCTAAGTTATCTCAAGATTTTATCCAGCTTCATTTTGTTGACTAAGTAGATGACATAACCGTTGTTATGTGGAAGGAATGTAGAGAAATGTGAACTCTTACATACTGTTATTGGGAGTGTAAATTGGTAGAAACTTTCTAGAGGTCACACTAACAACGTATTTCAAAATCACATATCTATACTTTGATACAATAATTCCCACTTCCAGGAATTGCCCTTAAGAAAATAAATGGACAAATATACCAATATGTATATAAAGAAATAATTATTGCTGCCTCAGTTACAATAACAGAAAATCAAAATTGCTCAAATACCCAGCCATAGGAATTTTGTTAATTACTATGATTAATACATGCAGCAGAATACTATGTAGTCATTAAAAGTTATTATGTGTTTATTGACATAGGAAGATATCCATGATATATTTAATTAAAAAATGAGATTATGAAACATCATGTGTAGTATAATCCCTTTTTGAAAAAAGTATGTGTGTGTACACATATGTATGTACATTGTGTATATTGTATATATGTAAAACACTATATATCTGTATCTATATCTATCTACCTAAGTACTCGTCATTCTCTGGAGGACATATAGAGTTATTCTCTCTGGGTGAAATAATTGTGAATCATATTTGCTTTCTTTTTTTATAGCTCTTTGTATTATTTGATGTTGTAATAGTTCATATAATATTTTTACAATTAGGAAAAAAGCCAAAAAATTATCTCTATTTTTTTTTTAATGAGAAAAAAATATTCAGAGGGGAAACAAATAAGTAATTTCTAACTAGACTGATTATTTCAGGACACTTGAGGCCACCTTGCTTTATTTCAACTCAGACTTGGAGATCATCCCGCTCTTTGAGTCTAAGAGAGGATATATGCATGGTAGAAAATTTTATAAAAGAGAAATCAATACATTGATAGTATGCATTTGCTTAATATTAGGATTGGGGAGAAAAGAGCATCCATGAAAAGTTTTTACTGGCAGTGTTTCTATAACTTTAATCTTGGTTACTTATATCAAAGCTCATAGTTTTGGAGATGAAATATTAAAATTATAAATTTACACCATTCAGTTTTCTTGTGTTATGCGTTTGAGTTCAATGGGAGTTTATACAAAAAACAAATAAACAAAACTATATCAAAAGAACAGAATAAATTATAGTAGCTATTGGGAGGAAATGACCTAAATGTTTATATTTAAACCTGTCAAATTACAAGGATATGTAATTTTCATGTATATCATGCATACGATTTGTTTGAAATTTAGTGTCATGACACAATTTTAGACACTTTGAGTCCTGGATTAATTTTGCTGCCATAGCTGTTCTAGCATTGAGGGCATGCCCAGAAATATACAATTAAACTCTGCTATGGTTTCTCAGAAGATTACTGCATACATTACATTTCACCAATATATATATCTTCAGCCCAAAAGAAAACAGACTAAGAATGTAATTTTGCTTGGGCTGACAGGCACACTCATTGCATGTTTTATTTTTGTTTTGTTGATCACATAATTCATTGTTAGAAAAATTTATGTCTTGTAACTAATTAAACCATGAAGTGATCCCACTGCTTCTGAGAAGAATCCCAGGGATATACCTGGGTGTTGCTATTTCCTCCTTAATCAACAGAATTTGCATAGTATTTTTTCGAACACCACCTGGGTGGAAAGATATATAAGGTATTAGGGAATGGTGGGGCCTTTAGTGAAGGGGAACATCATGTTGTCTATAAACAAAATGCATCTTGTTCTTAATTCCTAACTTCTAGTCACCCAGGTAAAATGTTTTAGTAAGTTAAGTTTCTATCACAAATGGTAAAACTTTAGAGCACTAAGTAATCTTAGAGGTCTTCTAGCACACACTGACAACTGTCCAAGTTTTCATAGCTGGTATCAACTAGTCTATTGGCTGGAACCATCCCACAGTTTCTAATAAAGAAACCAGTTTCTAAACCAGTTCAGGGGTTTAATGTCTTACAGATCACACAGGTAGTAAGGGATGGAACGAGGCCTTGAAATAAAAATTTCACATATTTTCTCCTTTCTTCTACTCTTGCCAGGGTAGTGCTATCCCTTAACTGCTTCTCTGGCACTGTGTCTTTGCACCAACATAGAGGCAGCCTATGGCTGACTCTATGGGTAAACTTGTGTGGTAGATTGGTAGATCAAGAACTAGGAATTTGAAGACCTGCGTTCTAGCTTAGATCTGTAACTGACTAATCAAATGGCTAGAGGTCAGATAATGCAACTATGGGCACATGAAGTGTCAGAGGCAGACCTCAGGCCTCAGCCCAGGTCACTGGGTGCCAAGCCTAATCCTTTTATATCAAAGTCAAGATTGTCTCCTTTTAAACATGATGTCATGATTTCAATTCATTTCCTAAGGTCCTTTTAATGTTTGGATATAGAGTGCCCTAAGAGAACTGACAAAAAGACTCCTTTCCCTACTGTCTCTTTTCTTTATAGATTGTATGCAAGCTAACATGGACCTAACTGTGCTTCACTGCGTTTGTGGTGGCATGCAGCTGTGAATGCCACGGTTGCTTCAAGTATTAATGCATTTTTGCATGACAACCTTGTATAGATTGCCCTTCATTACAAAGCTTGGAGAAAAACAGGGAGTCTTTTGTTTTAGCATGTGTTACTTGTATTCTGTGGTTAAGCATTATGTGTTATGCCTGCAAAAATGTATAGCTCATAGTCATTGAAGAGAGTTATGTGTAGCTTTTGCCCTCCTAATAAATTGTTTTTGTGAGAACCAGCTGGTATTGGAAGAGCTGAGTTCCAGGAAGAAAAAAGAAATGACAGTTATAAAGCATTGGCAAAGGTCTGAAAACCCACAAGCCCGACCTGGTGAGGAGGATTGACTAGAGTGAAGATAGTGCAGTGGGAATTTAAGCAGAGCTAGGAAAACTGTCTCTTGTCTGCATGAAAAGGGTTCATGTGAGATGTTAGGAAGATAGTTTAGGGGGGAAAAATCCTAAGTAAATAAAATTTTAGCCAATCCTTTCATGAACTTCACCCTTCTTTGGAATGTTTTCATTCTCTGGAGGGAAAACAGAGATTGAGTCATTTATACAGCGAGTGAGAACTTTATGAAAAAGGAAACCTCAGGAGATGTTTGCCCTTTGGTGCTTTCTTAGGACCCAATTTATGAGTTCTACAACACTGTGAGAGAAATGATCATTTCCGAGGAAATTTTCTCTCTTGCTTTCTTCATTATATGGGACTGTAAATTTTCACGACTGTGAGGAGGCTTCCCTGACATGGTTATCTGATGCAAAAGTCTGGTCCTCCCACTTAAAACAATGATTTTTCATGTCTGCTCTCTCCCTTTCCCCACCATAGCTCCTTAAATTTCACACGTAGCACACTGACTTTATAAATCTTTTTCTTTGATTCTGAAAACTGATTGCTAAATGCATAATATCATCCTTGGAGCCAGGGATATGTAACCTCTGGGTTGCTTGGGTTTCTACATACAGACTGTGATTTTGCTCCTGGACAGCAGAAGGAGATGTTGAGCCAGAAGATAAGGAATTTTTGTTTTGTTTTTGTTTTTGTTTTTTAAACTTAGCACGTATGTAAACAATTAGTGTTACGTTTTCAAATAGAAACTTGAGGACAAAAATGGTTGTTTTTGTGCAGTAAACACTCTCTTCTTTCAGAGGAGCCATAGAATAAAACCATTTTACTAAACGTTTTCTACATAGGATGAGCCTTTTTTGCTCTAAGCACAAACCATCCGTTTTCTGGCCTCTTACTCCTCATTTTCTCATGGGCACTCATTTCGATTATGCAAGTTGTGGCCTAAAGTGTTGGTGGCAAGCTTTGACACTCATGTTCAGGCAGCATCTGCTGCGTAGCTCCCTGGTTGTGGTTGAAAGTTCTGTAATCATGTCAGCTTGTCCTCTGTGACTTCAAAGCCTGTCATCCAAGGGTCCTCCAAGAGGAAATTTCCCTTTCCTTGAAAGCATCGTCTTTCCATTTTGAAGAAAAACGTAAAAATGCCAATTCTAAGGATTTTGAGTCACCATACATTCTTCTTAAACAGCAGAGATGTGTGAGCTGTGGGCAGGATTATCCTATGCTGATTAGATCTAAGGCATTGAAGGGAGTTTCCATTCGGAAGGACCTTCCACATTTCAACATCAGTAATTTCTTTCCCAGAAGACTTATTCTATTGTTTGAGCTGATGAGTACAATTTTCACTTAAAATATTTCATTATATTATATTGACTATGCCAATTCAGTAAATGCCATCATTTGTTTTTATTGTCAAATTTATAAAACATGTCCTTCTTAGAAGTCTTCTTTAAGACGGATCATATTACATTGTTCTACAAATTGATGAATTTATTTACTATATAGATGCCCTGGAATGCCTAGAAGATTTTGTCATTTGTCTTTAGTCTGTTCCTTTCCTTATTTAACAATATTATGTGCCATATCAGTGGTTCTTAAGCCCTTTAGGCTCACACAACCTTATGTAGCAAATTTATCAAGAGCCCCTAGTTCAATCCCAGATCATGATGGGGACTTAGCTTTTAAGTAATTTAAAGCGTTCAAGATGATTCTGTTTTTATTATTTTTACCCTTCTACTTTCTGGAATTTGGAAATTCGCTATGGTATCCTTATCACAAAGAATATCTAGCTTTCTTACCGAAACTGAATCTTATGCCACAGTCTGTTTGAATAGTGACAAAATGAATTTACCTCTAGGCCAGTCTCTTGTTAGATTGAAAAGGTATGCTCTGTATACTTTGTTATAATTAGCTTTCCTCCCTTTCCTTTAAGGAAAGCAAAGGAAAATTTGTTTGGACAAAACAGAAGCTTTTCCAATGGCCATGTAGTTTTTGAAAAAAAGCAGCAGCTGGAGCTGGACTCAGTTGTAGAAGAAACTGTAACAGGAGATTACGCATTAATCATAAATGGCCACAGTTTGGTGAGTTCACTTAAGGCTTTTGTTCTTTTTTTTCTTCACCCCAATAATCGTCTCTTTTGTGCTATCATAATGAGATCTTTTGTGTTTTCCAAACAAGTGACACTACTGAAAACAAGGCAGACACAGTGATTTCCTGTTTGCAAGGGGAAAGGAAACTTCTAATATATATTTCAAACATTATTGCTTGAAGCACCACAGTGAAGGGAAGGATCCAAAAAAATACCGAATTCACAGAATATCAGTCTTGTCTAAATGACTGTAGACCAGTTAGCTGTATTGTTTAAGTGCTTTTCTAAGGTAGACTATCACAGTTCACTGTTATTTAATTAAAATAATGCACCTGGATGAATGTATTGCAATTATCGTTCTTGCTAATGTTTGTGATTTGCAGAGCACAATCTGACATTCATATAATTACCACACCAAATTATTGCCATTAAGATACCTCTGGTGGTTTTGCTAAATAGCAGCATTTTACAAAAATGCCAAACAATTTGCTTTGATTAGGAAATCTGGTTCTTGTCGTAATAGAATAAACTTGGATTGTACTTTTAATGTAGTTCAGGTTCCAAATCTTGAAAAAATATCAAAACACACTTCTGAGTTTCTAATTTAGAAAACAAAAGCTCTGATTGCACTCTAGTGAAATTATCATTTATATGCGAAAAGAGCTAATCTCATCATACCTTTCTTAAGCTTTGATGACCATTTTCACTTTCGCAGTTTAGAAAATAAATGTATTTTCTTAGAGGACAAAAGAAGTTGGATATGAGTATACTGTATTTTCCCCCTTGTGATCAGCTGTCTTAGCTCTTAGTGCTTAGAGAATTATCCAGCTGGATTCCAGACGTAATGATGTGTTGCCTTCCACACCATGGAAAGTTACAGAGCTCAGCTGCAGGCCAAGCTCAGTTGAAAGTTTGTCCAGATGACACAAACTTCTCCCTTGCCCAAATTGAATAGCAACTGAAAATTATAAACCTGTCAGCTGAGATGTGTAGCTCATGGCCTCCATGCTGAATTGCCCAGAGACCAGCCTGTGGAAAGGGTCCCTAATGAGCTGCTCTTTGACTTTCCTTCAGGCTCAAGGAAGCCAATGTGTGGTGGATTAGAGTACTCAGGTGATCACATGGGTGATCACATATACCATCCTCTCTCTGTCTTTACATCTGCTGAAAGAAAGAGCTGAGATAGATGCTCGTCAATAAACCCTTCGGCTTTAATGCCTGAAACTTGTGAAACTATGAAATGTCGTTTTTTATTTAAGGAGAACTGACCATGTTTCTGATAGTATCATCAAAAGCTTTTTAAAAAATTGTGATTCCAATGTGCTGAAAGCTTGATGCTTTGCAAAACGTAATTGGATCTTTCTCAGAGTCTGAGTCTAGTTTTTTTCACTTATTAATAATAAAGAAAAAAGAAAAAAGAGGAAAGGGGCCATTCTGGGCAAGACATCAAGTTATATGCTTCCCACCCCTTTCCTCAGAAAGGGTATTTATGTCTGAGAATGCTAGCTCACCATTTCTTCTAGGAATTATAGGCCCTTACATAAGAATTTTCTACTTCAGAGTCATGTTTTCACCCATTCTTATATTATTCACCCATTCTTCTATTAACACCATTAACGTTTACTAAGTATGCCTCGGTCACAGTTCTAGAGACTAAAAATAAGGATGTGAATAGAACATGGACTTTGTTTCAGGGATTGCCCTTGGTAGAAGAGCTAATCTCCCAGTAGTGTGACAAATACCATGAAGAGAAACAAACACAGTGCTTTGAGAGCATAGAGGCAGATGCATTTAGTTCCTTGTGAGAAAGTCAGGGAAGACTTCCTGGAAGAAGTGATGGGACACAGGAAGTGATAGGAGGCCACAGCGCAAAGGCACGAAGGCAAGAAAGAACTTGTCAAAGAACTTGCTAAAGATTTATTCAAAGATATTAATGACTCAAAATTTAGGTGGATTCTTGTTTCCTCTGATTGTCTTTATTAAATAATGTATAATAAGATGTCTTCTAGAAAAAGAAATGACAGAGTTAATTACAAAGGATTACACTTTCTCAGTTATTTCTTGGCTTATTGAAAGGCTATTTTGTATTTTGAGAGGAGCAAGGATAGAAAAGGTTGGGGAACCCTGTTGAGGACACCACCTTTTTTGTGTGTACCACCCTTTTGTGTGGGCTTCTTTTGGTTTTGATCACTACGTTCTTCAAGGGCTCATCTCTGGTTTATATGTTTTTCATTTGCCTGCGCATTAACCACCACGACAAGCACTAAATACACAAAACAACAATGCAAAGGAAACAAAAATTCCATCATGTAGAACAAACAAATCTGCATTGTTTTGTATGTCATTCTAAACTTGATGAGGTAGTGGATAGGTTCTGTCTTTCGCTTTTCCTTATTTTTGGAGATTCTGAAACTTCTTTAGCATTTAACTGTATCTCTCCAGTGCAGCATGATCATGTGTCAAGGAGGACATGCAAGGGGATTGTGTTTTTATTCTAGAATTCCTTGGCACTTAGTAGGCGTTCAATACTTATTTCTTTAGTTGTTCATTGTTGCTTGTGTGACCCTGAATCAACAATGACTTGTGGAAGTGAATTAAACCACTTAGAAGAGAAATCAGTTGAGAAACAAGAAATCAACTTCTGAAATAATGTCTCTTAGTTATTGTTTCTTGTTCTATTCTGGATTTTTTTTTTTTAATAACATAGGCTCATGCCCTAGAAAGTGATGTCAAGAACGACCTCCTAGAACTTGCCTGCATGTGTAAGACTGTGGTGTGCTGCCGAGTTACACCGCTTCAGAAAGCCCAAGTAGTAGAGCTGGTGAAGAAGCACAGAAATGCTGTCACTTTGGCCATAGGTGATGGAGCCAATGATGTCAGCATGATCAAAAGTAAGAGAACATTTGCTCAATGGGGCATGCTGCATACCTGGAGTTCTCAGGCTCAGCACTGGGCAATAAGTAATGGAGGCTGCATTACAACTTCATTTTTCCCAGTGGTTCTAAATGAATACTCTGGGTCCAATATGTCCACTATTATTAGTATTCATCAAAAAATCTCCTTGCTTGTAATTAAGTCATTTGTGTATTTTTAAGCTAGTAAAGGACATTGGTGTAGAGGAATTAACACTGGTCCCATAGTCCAACTCTTGGGTTTAGCACCAGCTTTGCCACTTACGAGTTCTAAAACCTTGTGCAAGTTATTGAGCTTTTCCGAGCCAATGTCCTCTATTGTAAAATTAGGATAAATACCTATCATGAGTGTTTCATGAGATAATACGTGTGAAAATTATTAATGCTATAGCTGTAAGTTTTCTGTAAATGAAGAATAACATAAAGAGGAATGACAAGTTCCTCTAAGAGGATGTGTAGTTGTTTGGGGGAATAAAAGTGTTCCTCTTTTCATTTGTAGGTGCTCACATTGGCGTTGGCATCAGCGGCCAGGAAGGACTGCAGGCAGTCTTAGCCAGCGACTATTCATTTGCACAGTTTAGATACCTGCAAAGGCTTCTCCTTGTTCATGGAAGGTGGTCCTATTTCCGAATGTGCAAATTCTTATGCTATTTCTTCTATAAGAATTTTGCATTCACACTTGTGCATTTCTGGTTTGGTTTCTTCTGTGGTTTCTCAGCCCAGGTTGGTAACAAAGCATTTTTCTTTCTTTTATAAGATCCCTGGATTGTAAACACCTGTTCTTCATGGCTCTTTAGTAATAAATATCATTTTTATATACCTAATACAAGTGAGAGTATGGCAATTATGTAATTGATAGTTGACTTGAGCTTTGAACCCAAGAAGAATCTATATTTTGTGAAAATGTTATTTTTTTGTTTTCCTATTTACATAGGTACCAATGAGTTTTCTTTCCTGTGCATTTCTAAGTCTTTATTGAATTGTTTTTGTATGATGACAGATAAGCTTGATGTAGAGAATTTATTCAGAAGTCTGAGAAACACTAACAAGAAATACTGAGGTATCTCTATTGGGAAGATGGTTACTCACCCAACATATCAAATGTAAATATTTTAAATCAGGTAGAAGTAATTGATACTTTTACATCAAAAATATTTTGATAGTAGTTCATTGGATAAAAATTGATATATTTATTATGTTGTGTGTAAGGAAGAAAACTTAGGAAATTTATAAATTAGGATTCTATTTGTACATCCAGTTACTTTCATTTTAAAGGATATTACTTAACTCCATCTCTTAGATATCAGGGAACTTTGATTCTGAGTGTCATCTGTGAAATGTAAGATCCATAGCATTTAAATATACTTATGAATTTTTAAAAAATTATATTATTAATTTAAACAACAACAAAAGAAAAAGATTGTCCTTGAAAATGAAATGGTAGCCATAACTCATTAGAGATTTCTTCGATTGTCCTTCTCCCCTTTTAGGTTTAATCACTGGTTTCAATCATATGCATGAAGCTAATTGTTTTCAATTATTTTATTCCAGAAAAATTTAGTATGAATTAAATATTGGCATTTGATGTTATCTTAAAAGTACCAAGGGTGATTAGCAAATCCTGAATATATGTTTTGTCTATCTTTTCCTTTTTCTGAAAAGTTGAAGTTTCTTAAAGTGAGGCACATTTATACACATTCCTAGTTTTCTCTTTTAAGGATAGCATTCTCAGAACTAACAACAGATTTTTAATATTTTTGTTGACATTTTTGGTAATCTCTAGACAGTTAAAATAAAGCAAAGTCTTGATTTTAGCTTCTCAGAAATGAAACTTTTCTTGGCTCTACTTTGAGAAGGCATTGCATAGGGAAATTTAGCAGCTCATAATTCCACCTTTGTCTGACAAAGAGAAGTGTGGGAGTGTGGCCTGTGCCTTCCTAAGCTGGTGACTTTCCTTCCACCTAACAATGAAGCAAGTCTATTTGCTAAGTGGTGTTTCTGAGAGATCCAGTTTTCATATTGCAAAGGTTTAGTTAGGGCTTTTGAAAAATCACAAAACTGTGAGGAGATGCCTTAACCCTCACTTAGAACTCTTTGGACACAGAAGAGTTGTTAATGATTTGTATGTACACACACACACACACCGAGATTGAATAGGCAGGTTTACTGCCAAAGTTGTCTTTGTTAAAACTGTGAAGTTGAAACTAATGTTCAATGACTTCTAACCTCTACATTTAGGTGATTTTCTGCTGTGCTTTCAGGATCTGATAAAACTGGTCAGAGTCAGATGTTAAACAACTAGATTTTTTTAATCTTCCTGCTGGTGTTCACCTTTAAAAAGAGAACGGCAGGGGAGAACAATAATTGCTCCAAAGACATGAGTAACTGATGGTTAAGACCATCTGTAAGACACATCACTTGTCAATGTGTCAAGTTGCTTAAGCATTTGATTTAATTGCAAAAGGGCAGAGCTGGGTGGGATTTCTTCTCCAGCGCTATTCCCATAGGAAGGGGATCCACCAGGATCTGAGTGCAGGTTGCTGTAAGCCCCGCCTCTTCTCGGTCTCTGTCTGATGCTCAGTGGTTGAGCCCCTGCAGATTCCCCCAGATTCACGTTAATCAAGACCAGTTGGGGCTCCCGGGAAATGTTGTGTGGTGCTGGGAGAGCTTGATGTCCACTTTGGGCTCTCTTTTTTCGCACTGGATAAACTGTAGGCCCAGATGGACCCACTTGGTGCAAGTGCCGTGCTACCTGGAGGAGGGAAGACACAGTCAGAGTGTAACTGCTCCTCTTTCCTTCTGATGTGGTCCTCCTCCATCTCTGTGGTCCAGTGGAGTGCTTTGGCTTCATCCCCCCAGTTTGGGATTTTCATAATGGTGTCTTGTCTGTGGATAGTTGCTAGTTGGGCTTCTTGTGAGGGGAATTAACGTTGGGAATGACCAATGTTGCCATCTAGATGACATTACTCCTGAAGTCACTTTTTTTCCAGAGAGCGCTTGGCTTCTGCCCATTCCCTGGGGACACTGCCTACCTGAGATCTCTTACTCTGTTCCAGGTTTTTGTTTTGTTTTGTTTTGTTTTGTTTTGTTTTGTTTTCAAATTTAGGTTGCATATCTGCTGAATACCATTTTGTGGTTCACCTATACAGGAGGAACTTTATTTTGTCTTTTCCTATAGCTAGTTCTAAGGTTAAAATCCTGTTTTCTTGCAGTCTCTTTCTGCGTGAAGATTTGTTTTTCCTTTACTCTCTTACTAAGCATTCAGCCTTAGCTTTTTATTAGATTCCTATTTGGTCTAATCTTGGCATTGATAATGCTGTCTCTTACATTAAGTAGTGTCTTAGAGTCAATGAAATTTGGTATTATTTCCTAAACTCATTTGGTATAGAACCCTGTCCCCCCTCGCCCAACCCACCCAAGCTACATGCATAATATGCTGTAGAACAGGTGCCATATGGAACCCACTTTGGGAAATTCTGGAATAGATGTCCTATGGCAATAGTTTCAAAACCTGACGTTGCCCTGCTATTTATCCTAGTTCCAATGTTTTGGAGTCAGTAAAATGTACAAAGAAAAAATGATGCTAAGACTATTATCTCCATAGAAACAAACTGTTTTTCTCCCTTTCAAAAACTTCCATTTTCTTAATTAACTCTAGTCTGGGGGACAAAAGAGCCCTGCCTTATGTGCTAAAGTGTGGAGAGTTTACATTTAAACTTCTGCAGTCTTTTCCACAATCTTCAAACTTTTTCTCTGATTATAAAAATAATTATATATGAATACATATCAACTTTTATATATCTGAGACTGTACAATTTGTATCTTATTTTTAAAAAATCACATTTTGAAAAATCCCTTATTTTACATTCTTTAAAAATGTTGTTTTTCTTAATAGCATTCTGAACTGTGGATTTATTATAAATTATTTAAGTATTCTGATTTTATGAATACTTAAATTGTTATCATTTTAAGTTAAATACTTCATTCCTTGCCCATAGCAGTGAGACATATAACACTGTCAATTTGCTAGTAGGAGTACTTGTTTACCATCTTGGGAAGAGAAAAACAAAATGATAAATAAGTCCCTACCCACCTGGAATTTGTTTTCTCATTGGGAAATAAAGAATCATGTAAATAAATCCAATAGAAATAATGTAATCAAAGTTAGTATGAGAGCGTGGGAAAAAGTAAGGTGTGAGGATCTGGAACAACCTTGGGGGCTCAATTAATCTCAAGTGGAGGTCCGAGACCTGAAAATCTAGCTACAGGCGGGGATTCAGGGGCTGCCTTGTGTAAAGGTATGAGGCTGTAGAGAAAAAGGAGTAAAACCCTCCCCCTCATCCCTGAATACTTTCCAACTGACCAGCAGTTGGCTGGATTTGAAATCTCTTTATAATTTCTAAAATTTTCAAAGCAACTCACCCCAAAGCACCTTTTAAAAACCGCATGGCATCGAGGGGAGGTCTTAACAGTATTGTGCACAGCAAGAAGTGTTGTCTAGTGCAGTGAGTGGCACAGAGTGAAAAGATGGAGACTCGGGAGTTTCCCAGCCCCACCCGATAGGAGTGGCCTGGTGTCTTAGTGATACCAAGAACTGGCTGGGAGGGCAATTCGGATATGGGACTGGGATCACTCCTTTTCCATTCCTTGTTTTTCACTAGAAGGTCCTGATTAGCAACAGGTTTAACCGAAAAAAATACTGGCATTTTTTCCTTAGCGCTGTTTTTCAAAGGACAATGTGCTGTGAATGAGGAAAGTGAACAGAAAACAGCATATTTGGGAGAGACACTAGTCTTCAGAAAATGAGAATTTTAAATAAGGGACATTTTTTCCCCCATTGAAATCATTTGGCTGGCTTTGCCCTTTAAATCCATGTGTTAGGTGACAAAGCTTCATAGCTTGTAAAGCCCATTAGATAGCAGCTTACTTCTAGTCTGCTAAAGAAAGTTGGCCATTTGAGGTCTTCTAACCCATGCCATCACTCTCCCAAATTGCTTCAATAGAATTGAAAGCTCCATGGTGAAATGGAGCCAGTAGTAAACAAACAAACAAACAAACAAACAAAACTCTAAGGCCTGGAAGATTCCAGTAATATCAGGCATGTATTTAGAAGCCCTTCATTGGTAGGCCTGATCATTAGTCATTTTAGTCACTTCTCTATCCCATCCTGACAGGAGTGAGACTCACACGTACATCCTCTAGCACAGAATGAACAGTCTGTAAATTCTCATTCGGTTGACAAGAATAAACTGAATCCCAGTTTAGGGCCAAGTGCTCTGCTGGCCTGCAAGCTGGACCAGAGGGGTACAATTCCTGTCCTCAGGGGACTTACATTCTGAAAACAATTTTATTTTTATAAATGTGAAACTGACACTGAATAACTCTGTAGTCACCTTTCTCTTATTTTTCCACCAAGAGTCTTTTTGAATTAAATTTGTCGTGGATGAGCCATGTCTTGAGGCTAACTCTGTCCGATCTCAGTATGATTCATTAGCACCTAAATATTTCTTCCCTGCACCTCTCCACAGATTGCTTTGAAGTAATCCACTCTGCAGCGGAAAACATCTGACCAAATGTAAACAGGTTATGCTTTCTTACATACAATGTTGACTTTTAAAAACACCAGTTTAATTACTTAATGAAGTGACATGTGCTATTTCTTTACTACCTTGGCGTGTGTCTCAGAGCCTGGTAAATTTTATCCAGGCTCTTACTCTTTCGTGATGGCCCTCGTAGATTCTAGCCAATACTCCATCCTGGTAGGTGGGCTGGGGCTGATGTGTAAACTGATCCAGCTGTGGCGTGCGAAACTCAAAAGGGCCAGTGGGTGGGATTATTCACTGCCTGTGGGATGATGGCACTTAGGATATGTCAGATGAATGATGATGTGATGCAGGCTGGGTTGTGCTTGTTTTATGGACTTTCCTCTGGTTAACTTCAGTACCTCGCCTCTGTTGTGATTGCTCTGGGACACATGAGGAAAGAATCTGCCTGGGAAAAACCAGTCTCCTTTCACTTGCTTTGGTAGGTGGACTTTCCTGAGAGAAACAACTGAGACACAGAACAAAAAGTGTATGTTTTGTTGAAATCTAGAATCTTTGCTCTGGTAGGGAATGTCAGAGATAATGAGTCCAGCCCTTTATCTCAGAGAGGAGGAACTGGAGTCCTCCAAGAGCCGAGGATCGGTGGTAGACAAGGCTGTGACTAGAACCAGAAACAGTATGATATGACTATTGGGTGGGGGGATGAACTCCCTTTCTGAGAGAGAGCTAATGTCTTGGGGTGGGGGTAATCGCCCAGACCTTAGGCCCTTAAAGGGCCAAGCCTGTCTCCAGGCAAACTGCTACCTGGAATCATCTGGAAGCTTGAGGCCACCTTCTGCCAGCAAACACTCCAACCAAACTGCTACTGAGAGACTATTTAAATATAATCTGTCCCGATGAAATTTCCAACCAGGTTTCTGGACCAGAGGGGTTTGGAAAAATGTCAAATAAGTCTCTAAGCTGAATCATGGATCCTTTTAAAGGACATGTCTCACCCTTAATCTGTTATCAAAGCCAACATATTTTCATGGAGCCCACCACGTGTGGACTATTTATACATGTAACTTATTTTAAAAGCACCCATGCCCTCTTTAATAAAGGTAAGCTGCTCCCTACCAGGTATAGAGCCAAAACAGAAAAGAGAGAGAGAGAGAGAGAGAGAGAGAGAGAGAGAGAGAGAGAGAGAGAGAGAGAGAGAGAGATATTGGTTGAGGCCCTATTTAGGAAATTCATGTTTGAAACTATGCAACTACTGGCACTGTGTACTTGTGAGATGATATTATCTGATGACAATTTATCATTGTCAGTGAGATACAGAGCTGCGTGTGTGTGTGTGTGTTTTTTAAATTCTCCTGTGATATGGAAACAATTATGTTGTCAAGACCAGAAAAACTTTAGTTCTGACAAACAATGTAAGAAAACTCACAATGAAAAGTTTGAAAAGTGATGTGAAAGCGTACAACTAATCTCAGGGCTTTGATGACTTCATGGACTTGGTTACCTGTGAGCCCATCTCAACCTGGCGTGGTGGTTCACTCCCCCTCGCCTTCCAGATGTGCCCTGTAGAAAACCCAGGGGCGGGTGAGTGCTCTGGCTGGGGCCATTCCTCCTGGATCTTGCTAGTGAGTTTCTGCTAATTACACAAATCAGTAACAGCTGTGCTGAGGCTGAGCACCTCGTATTTATTCCAAAATGTGTTTTCTTTAAATGACAAATGTTTTTTAAGGCCAGAAAAAAAAAATACTATTATATAGTTTTTCCCTGCAGCACACAGCAAAAAGGGATACATATCTTGAAAGAGGTACTTATTTGAACGAGAAACTAAGTCAATGGCCTCAGAGTAGAAAGCCCTTTGTAACTGTTTAAGAGTGTTATTAAGGTTTATTTAAATATAGTATTCTATAAATCATAGTTTGTGTTCCCCAAGATTTTAGATTGTAATTTGTAGTTGGAGCATTTTTACTCTATATAAAAAGGTTGATAAGGTTGATAAATTGTCCCCACAAAGAAGAGAGCAAGGGGAGCTTTTCTTAAAAAGGAAAACAGTGAAGTTGGAGAGATGAAAAACTCTTTTCTCCCCTTTTTTTTTTCCTCTGTGAAGAGACACTTAGCGGGGCTTCCAAACAGACTAATGGCATCTCACAAGAACATGGCTTTTCTCTCTTGTTCAGAATATTGGAGATGGAAAACAGAACAGAGTACTGGAAGCAGAGGTGGTATGACTACCCCCAGGAGTACGGGAGTCCTAGGATAAATTGTTTTGAATATTTATATTGAAATACTTTTATATAATAAATATTATATAAACAGGGACTCTTGTTTATGTAAGCAATTTGAGTTACCCAAAATCAGAGTGTCAGACCAATAGATTGGTTTAGTCTCATGCCAGAATGCTCTCCACACCAGAGACTCCAGAGGAATCATCCCTCCTTCCCCTTCCACCCCTGTCATCTCTTTGGGACACATGGTCGACCCACATGTGCATGCAAGCATGTGCTTGCATGGGTGCGTGCATGTGTGCATGTGCGTGTGTGTATATGTGTGCGGTGGGGGTGGGTAGCGAAGGTGGTAGAGGGCTTGAGCATACCTGAAAGGGGAGAAACAGGGATGGGGTACATGTGGGCCATGATTGGGGCTAGTATGCCCTTCCCAACTGGTCCTGGTCACCAGATGGGGCCTTGAATTTTTTCTGAGGGTATCTAAGGACCTTAAGGAGAAGTGGAACATTTACTGGGATAACTATTTGAATAGGTGGAGATCTCTTGCAAGGGAAGAAAGATGCCTGTTATACAATACTGCTTGTGAGTTTAATTTTTGTAGAAGCCGCTAAAGCCTAAACTGTGCCAGGCCAATGCACATAAACAAAAAAAGGTGTTTTTTTTGTTTTTTTTTTTTACGGTGCACGATTCAGATAAACACATTTTTGTAGAGCCTGAGGCAAAACTAGAGTCAGAGTAAACTGCAATTGATATAATTAAGTATTCTTGAGGAAAATGCTTAATTATGTCAAGGTATTCAGTTTTCTTTAAATCTTATTCTAGTTTTCTATCAATTTCATTACATTAGTAGTTTATTATAGAAATAAATATCTATTGTTGTAGCAATGAAAATTATATTTTCATTAAAAAGTACAACTAGCAAAAAAATATACCTTTTGATTTACACGTTAAGCACACAATTTGAAGCTTGGATCCTTGCACACTTCTCCCTCTCTCCGCAGTTCTTTCCCTCTCTCCCTCCCTCCTTCCTTCCCTCCCTCCCTCTCTTCCTCCCTTCCTTCCTTCCATAATAAAGGTGCTCAGCTATTGAGTAGTAACTGTTAGTCAGACTCTGCTGTACTAATATTTACTCATTTTATTGAATACTCAGAGCCTCCCTTGAATGCCCATTTTATAGCTAAGGAGCCTAAGACTCAGTGAAATCGAGTGTCTTACTCAAGGACACCCAGTTCTGTCTACTGACTCCAACACCTTTACCCTTAAGAAATCAGCTTCCTTTTCTTGACCACTTACCACGTGCCCATGTGCCAGGCACTGAGTCAGGTTCTCGGGTCCGTACAGATGACTAAGTGATATAACCTGCTCCCAAGGAGCTTTCAGTCTGGTGCAGGTAGCCCTGGTACCTGGCACATAAATAAGAGTAAGTTGACAATTATGAAGCAGTGAATGTGGAGTGTCATGGAACTACCAAGGATTTGCTGGAGCCCAACCCTGGAGGGTGGGAGGGGGCAGGGCTGAGAAAGACTTCCTGGAAGATCTGCCCCTGGGCTGACTCTTTAAAAATCAATCATAGTGAAGCAGGTGAAGAGTAATGGGGTAGGCAAGTCATATACATTAATGTGAGAATGAGAGTGAAAATGGCAAATAAATAACTTCTTTGTATTATCGAGAAAAATAGTTTTGACACTGTGAATCCCCTAAAGGTTCCTTGGACCACACTTTGAAAATCTTTGTGTTCAGTGTGTGACTTTGGGAAATCTCCTAAACTTGGTGGGTCTCAGTTTCCCCACCTATAATTTGAGGTCTGTTAATAGTACTGACCTCAAAGGGTTGTGAGGATTTCATGAGTCAATATATGTAAAGCCATTAAACTAGTGCCTGGTACATAGTAGGTGCTCAGTAAATATCAGCTAATTTCCTTTCTCTTGTGGTTATGAGTCGCAATAAAAATGCTTCCAAGAAATTGCAAAAACTCTTCTGTTTTCTTCTGTTCATTTCCTCTTTTGCTTCAGTAGTGAAATGAAGCTTCAAATCTGAGTGCCAGCTTACAAATTCCACTGTCAGACAATTGTAGGTTTTATTGCTACCCAGTTTGTTATGATGGTGGCACTTTATACCAGATCATCAACTACTTACAGTTTAGCATGTCATAATTTCTCAGATTCTTTCCTTCTTCCTAATACATCATCTCTTCTCAAAGAGTGGAAGTTGGGTAGTAGATGAGGTGAAGAAAGAATAAGTGATTTGGTAGTACCAGACTCTGCCTGGGACTACAAGACTTCAGTTTAATTGCTTTTCCCCTCTTATATTTTCCAAACTGCAATCATGAAATGAATTGAAATATTCAAGGAGTGGAAGTCAGCTGCTATCACCAGATAGTTGAAGATTTGTGTCAGCTGCAGCTTTCCCTCTCTCTATCTTTTATTTATGTATTTATGTATGTATATATATATGTATGTATGTATGTATGCATGTATGTATATATGTATGTATTGGATTGGGGTGAGTGAAATTCTCAATTTTGGCCTCACAGTAGAAAATACTTTGGAAAAATTTTAAGACTACTGATGCCTAGATCCTCCCACCCCCAAAGATACTAATTTAATTGGCCTGGGGTATGGCATGGGCACCAGGATTTTTTTAAATCCTCCCAGTGTCCAAAGTATTGCTGGACTATGACTAAAAAAGGTCACATGTTCTTTTTTATTGTAAAATATAATACAAAAAAAGTATCTAATACATAAATGTCAGCTTAACAAATTGAAAAAGAAACACCCGCACAGACTGTGATCCAGTTCAAGAAACAGAATGTTGCCAAATTCCCAGAAGCTCCCCTTACCTGTTCTCAGTCATACCCTTTTTCTAACTCTGGAGGTAACTGTTATCTTGACATTTTATAATTACTTTGTTGCTTTGTCTTTTAATTTTATCATATGAGTGTGAATCCCTCAACAACATAGAATAGATTGGAACATTTTTTAACTTTATTGAAATTAAATCATACTTTTTTATCTGGCCGATTTTTGGTCACCACTATGTATACTTTTGATTCATTCATGTTTTGGATATAGTTGTAGTTTCTTTTCATTATTCTATAGTATTCCATTATATGAATATAGTTCTACAGTGTCTTTATCCATTCCATCCCTGATAGATGTTTTGGTTGTTTCTGGTTTGAAGCTATTACAACCAGTGCTGTAATGAGATTTTCATAGGTCTTCTGATACATGAAGGCAGACATTCTGAACTCATATATCTAGGAGTAGAGTTGCTGAATACATTCATTCATAAGAAGGAAGAAAGAGACCAAGCTGCAGTTCTAATGGACTCAAAGGATAGTCAAGAGCTGGTATCTGGAACCTGTTCAAAACTCTGCTCTAGGATGGGATCCGAGAGGGTTGCATACCAACCCTTGCTGCATGCAACATTTTCTCCAATGTCTCTTCTCAGTGAGACCCTCTCCATTCACCTTATTACAATTACGGTCCTCTCACATTTCCTATTCCCCTTTGTTTTCTAACTCACTCACTCCACATATACATTTCCTGCCATCATTAGAATGCAAATTTTATGAGGAATTTTTATCTGAATGATCATGTTGAATCACCATTGCTTAGAACCTAGTACCTGGCACAAAGTGGTTTATTGTTGTTAATTGAAAAAATGAGCGAATGAATATATGATATCAGAGTGGTAGAACAGATTTTGGTTAGAAGCTGGAGACCTAGGTTTTAATTTTTGCCTTTGCCTGTATTAAACACTGTAACTCTGAAAGATTTGGTTTCTACATCTCTACCTACTCATTAATAAAATGGGGATATAATACCTGCTTTATATGCCCATTAACGTTTAGTGAGGCTCATGGAAGGAAGTACTATATATAGGTATGAGGGAATATTTTTATTGTCTTATTTGTTTATACCCAATATCTTGAGTAGGTAGCTCCATGCCCACCTTGTTTTAAACCATTCCCAAGAAAAAGTTTTCCATTTGAACACAAGGTAGACCTGACAGGTTAATTTCTACATCTCCCTTTGAAGATTTTAGTGGATTATTTGCATATCACTTAGGTTAGATCCCTAGGCTCATTATAAGACATTGAAAACCTCAAGAATGAAATAACAACCCACCACAAGGGTCCAGGGCCTTGTATGTGTCCAGTGTTGTGTTAGGTATTCTATATATGTGATCTCCTTTTATTCCTACTGTAACCCTGCAGGGAGAGTATGACTTCATTTTAAGATGAAGAAATGCGACTGTAGAGAGATCTAGTATTCTACTAAGGCAGCAGAGATTATAAGAGACAGAGTCTGGGGGAGAACCCAAGTCTAACTCTAAAACTGAACACCTGCCAACCTTAGGGAATTGGGATATTTAATCCAAGAGTCAACAGGTGAATATTCTCCCTCCTATGGATGGTATTTCTCATGAATGTGTTATTTCTTTTCAGACTGTCTATGACCAGTGGTTCATTACCCTTTTTAACATTGTCTACACATCACTGCCTGTTTTAGCCATGGGGGTTTTTGACCAGGTATGTGTTTTTCTTTATCTTTACAACTTATTTTGCTCTGTTGATGCCATTTAGTTGCTTCTAACTTTTAAGCGGAAGACACAAGTCATGGATAGAGTCTTAGGAGTGTAGTTGTTTTAATAGGTTCTGCATGGATCGAAAACCCTTCCAGATCCCCCTCTGCCCCCAAAGTGTTCTCTGATTAAAGTTTGGCTACTTTCCTCCTAGAGAGTCATACCCCACATTATTGTTCTTAAGGCTCTGAGACATCTTGCAGGAAATAGTCTTTTTAACTTTATTTTAGCTTAGCATTTCCCAAACTCATATGACTGTACTTTTACTTATCTATTTTTTATGTATCACTTATATGATATATGTGCCTTGTGGTTTACACACTGGGAAGTGCCTTATTAGCCTCCGTGAGAGTAGAGAACCACAGATAATAGAAAATCGTGGAAGTAGGTTGGAGTGCAGAGAGCTAGCATCTACAGTGAGACTTCCTTGGCCAGTACAGCCAAGAACAGGAATTACAGGCCAGCAGAACACCCTCCCGATGGGAGAGGAAGACACAAGTCCTTTAGCCATGGAGAAAAAGGGTGCAATCATCTTTTGTTTAGCTCAACATGCTTGAGAGGAGAGAAGGGAGGGAATCAATTACAAAAAATGGTGGCTTCTTGGCACACTCAGAGTCTTGGAAGGTATTTCCTGGAAGGGGAAAAAAGTCTGACTGCCCATGGGGAAGTCGAAGGCTAGCCAGAGGACTTTCCATGGCACAATTAGAGTGTATTATTTAAAAAAAATTTTTTTGAAGTATTTTTAAGGAGACCAGATTTTCTCCAGGCTGTTGTTAGACCCCTTCGTTAGGCTTCATATTCTGGCCCAAAGCCACCGATTGCAAAATCTTCACATTATGAGCTCACTCCATTCCCCGATGCTGTGGCTTGGTAGTCGGTTGTAAGAGTCTCTTTTCATATGTAAAAAAGGCAGTTTATGAATGGCATATTTTATGGAATTCTGCACAAAATAATAGACTCTTTAGATGTAAAGGATTGAAGTATGTTTATTTCCAAGTGCCCATGTTGACAAGTGTTTCTTTTCTTGGTGCTTTGTATCTTCCCAGAATATGGAATAAAATAATAAAAATAAATCACTTTCTGAGAAAGGATAATTATTGTGCAATTTGAAAAAAATATAAGGCACCTATTGCCATCCATTTGAGTGCCTGTTTCTTTCTTTTCCTACTTTGTCATCTTTGGTCCTTATACCGATCCATCACAAGATCATGGAATGCTATGCTGGACGTGCCTCAGTGATCACCCATGGATCGATCATTCATTTTATAAGGAGAAAGCCAAAGCTCAGAGATTCAATTCACTGCCCTAAAGCCATATAGTCAATAAGTTATAGAACTCAGCCTAGCACCAGGCCACTTGACTGAGGTTGCTATGCTATTACTATTGTTTTTACCATCATTATTTTGTTTGTAGCAGCATCTGTTATTTATTACTTATGGCGTGGCAAGAACTCTGTTGAATATGTACTCATTTAATCATGACTGGTCCTGTGAGGGAGGTACTATTGATAGCAGTTCTGGAAATGAGGAAGCTGAGGCTCATACAGGTTCAGAAACAGGTATAAGATCATACACCTGCAAAGCTGCAGAGATGGAGTCTGAATTCAGGATTGCCAGGTTTCAAAGCTCGTGCACATAACCTCCACCAGTCACTGGACTGGGGAAAAAAGCACCCAACAGATCTCAAAACAGGACTTCTGAAGTGAATATATTAGTGTTCTTCATGGACCCATTTGGCAAGACTCAGACCACCCCCCAAGCAGGAAAGGGAACTTGGTCTACCCTAGAGTTGATGCCTGTGTCCCTTCCTCTTCAGCTGTCTCTCCTCCATCCAGAGCCTCTAATGTCTCCAGGGTTCAGTCCTTGCCATCCTTTTTGGTTTTGGCATTTGACTTTGGTGCTCACAGTATGGTCATCAGCACTACTTTGGAGGTGGCTGGAAATGCAGAGTCTCAGGCCCCACTCTGGACTTATTGAATCATAATCTGTTACCCAGGTGATTTGTGAGCACATTAATTTTGAGAAGCACTATTTTAGTTTCTCCCAGGACCCCTCTTGGGTCCAAATATATTGCTTTTTCATTCTCTCAAAATTTTTTGCCCTGAACATCTGGTAATTGCCATTGAAATCCTCACTGGGTAGAACACTCAACTCTTTAGGTTCAGCTCCCTTCCCAAATGGAATCCCACGTGCAATATTCTTCCTTTTCCTGTTCCTTTCCTCCTACTCAGCTCACCCCAAAGTTAAGAACTCTGATTGGCCAATTCCAACTCTTTAGCTCTCTGCTGCCATCACCTGGTCACTATCACTTACTGCTTTGGCAATTAGCCCCTGTGGGCTCATTCATGGCACCGTGTTGTACTAGAATTCTGGGAGCATGACTGCAGCTGTAGTAGAGTATAAGAAATAAACTTCAATTTGAAGCCAAATATCTGGATGCAAGTCAAGTTGTGGTTCTGCTATAAGAGCTGTGTAACCTCTTATGAATTTCTCTCGGAGACTCAAGCTCCTCCTTTATAAAATAGGGATCATTTTAGTATCCTCTGGGTTATTATGGGAATGAAAACAAGATTAGTGCATGTGAGGGCACGTTTAGACATGCACTTGCTATTTCTAGAGAAGGGGAGATCGGGCCCTCTCTGACTTCTCAACCCTTCCCCCACTGAAGCAACACTCTGTTGACAGGATGTGAGTGACCAGAACAGCATGGACTATCCCCAGCTCTACAAACCTGGACAGCTGAATCTACTTTTTAACAAGCGTAAATTTTTCATCTGCATGGCACATGGGATCTACACCTCATCAGTCCTTTTCTTCATCCCCTATGGGGCCTTTTACAGCGTGGCTGGAGAAGATGGGCAGCACATTGCTGACTACCAGTCTTTTGCAGTTACCATGGCCACATCTTTGGTCATTGTGGTCAGTGTGCAGGTAACCCTGTTGGTGAAACATCTTTACTTAATGGCTTTACAACTTTTAAAATGATTTCACTGTTGACTGATTTTGTTTACTTAGTGGGAGGGAAAAACCCTAAAGGGATACTGGAGTTTTCTTTTCAACTACAGGTTTCGAGACAGATGTTCTATGAACCTATTTTGGTAATCATTTCAGAATATATGTAAATCAAATCATCATGCTGTGTGCCTTAAATTTATGTAGTGATATCAACTATTTCTCAATAAAACTAAAAAAGAAAGAAAGAAAGAAAGAAAGAAAGAAAGAAAGAAAGAAAGAAAGAAAGAAAGAAAGAAAGAAAGAAAGAAAGAAAGAGAAAGAAAGAAAGAAATCAAACAAGAAGCTTTAACAAAAATTACCAGATGTGGAGAATTAGCATTAGGTGTCTATGAACTCCAGTTAGTAGAAACCTCACGATGAATCACTTCTTGGGGTTGAGCATCGTATGTAAAAAGATACAATTATACTACTACTTCATTCTGGTATTTGCGGAAGAAAACTTTTCCACTTAGAAAGAAAATCTTTCCCATGATTTCTATAAGACTTAATAATTTCTAGGTTTTAAAGTGGGATCTAAAGTTTATTTGGCAATTTGTTGGGATTATTCAAGAGGTTCAATGTTTTATCTGTGGCACCTCTGAATCTCAAGTTCAGAGAAGCTCTTCTGGCAGAGATATTTGGTGTTCTGTGGATCTGCCTGCCCTAGGCATATTGAGTTGTGTTTCTACTTCCTTTTTAATGCAAATGGTGAACAATACTACTGCATGTGGAGTTAAGAGTTCACAAAAGCTTTCTGATTCATTAAAATCTGTAGCTCTGGGTAAGTACAGCAAGCAATGTGACTTCTGCTTTCTTTTCTTTTTTTTTTTTTTTTTAAGGGACAAGTATCAATCAAGGGCCTAATTTGTATAGTTAGAATTGCCTTTGATCAGTCGTTTTTCTATCCTATAAACAATCTCTTTTAAAATCTTAGCTGCTCATATCCAACAAAGGATTTCATTAAACCCAGACTTTCCCTTCATGACTCAAATATTTGTTAGGTTGAATGGATTAAATGTAAACATACCACTTTTAAAGGGCATCTCTGCCTTTCCTTGGCCCATCTAAGTGAGTATCATTAAATCCATACCAAAGCCATCTAACACTTGACTTCTTGGGAGTTCAAAATTCAGAATCAGACAGGTAGCTTCCAAAAATGGAACCAGATTTCTTCACTCAAAAATGAGTTCTCCTTGTCTGTTTCACAACTAAATAAAGCATACTGATGCTTTGTGAACCTTCCAAGCCTAGTACTCCTATGTCAATTTTGCAGCAGAGGAGGAGATCATGGAGTGACTTAGACAAATCTGACATAGCTAAGGCGTTCATCAAGAGAGTCTATTACCAGGAGGTCTATATCACCTCACAATAAATTTTTGCTCCATCTTTTCCTATAGGTCTTGCCAGTACATTGGGCACTACTGTTTTGTTTTGTTGCCGCCCCCCCCCCCCCCCCGCTTTTTTTTTAAACTGAGCAAACACTGTGTATGCTCTTATAGTTCCACCCCAGGGAATTGGGTAACCTACTCTTTGTCATGAGGGCACGTTTCCAGTCTTCTGGATCCTCCTTCCAGTGGCAGTGGCAGTTATGGGATGTACAGCTTATTCACCTCTAGGTCAGGCCTATTACTTGATGCTCCAAGAGATGATCTGAAAGGTAGTAACAGATAAAGGGCCAATATCTGAAAGAAAAAAAAAAGCAAAGGGAAACTATTTTTCAAACTGTCCTTAACATTATCTGTTATATAAGTAAGGGGAAAAAATTTACCTGGAAAATTCATGGTAGACATGACAGGCTTTGTATGTTTTTAGTGAAACTAGTTTTCATAATTAACTCTACAATTCTTGGTTAACTTTATTTTTTTTATTAAAAAAGTCTGTTGCTATTCTTGCAGATATTTTTCTCTTTTTCATTTTGCAAACCTCTAATTTATTTTCTTACATGCTATCACAGCAATAGCAATGCTATGTTTACATATTAACTTTAGATTTAGGAGCTGTTTTCTCTATAAAGCGCACAGTTTTTACTACAGTTGGATGTTACACTTACATTTCTCCTTTTTTTCATAAGATGCAAGATCACAGAAACAATTTTATCTTAAAAACATTGTTTATTCACAAAAAAACCCCACAGAATTTTGCATTCTGTAATTTTGAATTTTTAAAATAAATTATTCAAAATATCTTGCCTTGATTATCAAAGTTTTATAAGAATGTACCTGTGATTTATCAGAGGGAAAAGAGAAGCAAACATGGCTCACTTGCTTCTTTCTGGGCTTCTAGTTTTTAGAGTAATGATAGCAGCTCATATTAATTGAACATTTACTATGTAAATGAATTATTACTGAGATAATTCCATTATATCTCGTTTACTCTTCTTCATAGTCCTCTGAAACATAGATACTATTACTATAGATGAAAAAATAGACTCGTTACAGTTCAAGTCACATGGAAAGTGGCAGGCCAGGATTTAAATACAGATTTGATCATAGACCCCCAAATCCAAAGCCATGTGGACCTTTTTTATAAAGACAACTGGAAGCTATGGTCCTCGGCAAATACACAGCGGTTACAGGGAACCCATAGTCTGCTTTTTCCTCCTGTGAGGGGATACCTAGGACAGCAGTACCATCCTCGAACAAAATGGGAGAGAAACTATGTTAATAGACGATAAATACACAGATTCTCTTTCAACATCAAAATTTCAACTTGAGGAATATATAGATTCTTAAATCCTGTGATTTTAGTCCGACATTTACTTTTATTTCTAGGAAGCCCTAAAAATGTCTGCTTTATCGCAGAATTCTCAAACCTTAGTGTGTCATAGTTTATAACCATGAAAGCTCAGCAATTTTGGCTTTAATCAGAAACTGCTGTCCTTAATATACAGAAAAATAGGTTTCAGGAGTTTTGTGAATAAGCTCACTTTGACAGTGGCATCAATATCCTTTCCTCGCTGTCTAAGCTTGACTTGTCATTGTGATAACAATCTCCATGACATTTCCACGGTCTATAATTACAGTAATAAATCTTATGTATGTGTCCTGCTGATGCTATAGGCCAAACTTCAGCAGTCTCTATTTTTTTTAATATCAGGGTTTTTTTTTCAGTTATTTGAATTATAAAATGCTCCTTTTAACATTTTAAACAATATAGAAATGTTTAAAATAAAATGAACCACCTTCCTTTCCTTTCCTATACTACCTGGTTAACTACTATTATGATTATCATAGCTTAATCTTTCCATAATGTTTTCTTTGCTTTGAGACACACACACATGTATTCAAGAGACAGGGATCATAGCTATGCATATTATTCTGTAATATGCTTTTCTCATCTAATGAGATATTCTTGACAGCTTTCCAGATCAACACATTCAGAATATCTTAGTCCTTTTAAGAGCTTCACAGACTTCCATAATATGGATATATAATCACTTATTCATCCATCTTATATTGATAGATGTTCAGGATGTTTCTTTTTACTTACTTTTTTTTTTTGTCTTCTTGTTATTGAAGCAATGCTGCCACACATCTACTTGTACATATATTTTATGTACTGTCAGATAAGTTCCTAGAAATAAAATTTCTGAAGTCAGAACTCCTAACTTTTTCCAATCTGATGGAGAAAAATGGTATTTTTTTCATTGCCGTGTCAGAGAGTACATACTTTTAGATTTCATAAATATTGTCATATTAATTTCCAAAATATCTTTGGTTACAGACAACAGAGACTTCTTTAATTTAAATTTTAAAAACTTTATTAAAAGCTACCAGTAGCTTCAAAATCTTCAGAAGAGCTCATGAAACACGGAGAACCACAGAAAGGCATAGCCACTAGAAGCAGCACCCAACCACACAGGGCTGCATTGTTGTAGTGAAAACACTGTCTTATCACCTCTTACAACTTGGCTTTGATCACACTGGATGACAGGTCAGCCACAGATGTCAAAGAATCATCACCTCAACCACAGGCTGTCAAATGCTGAGAGAAATGTATTAATGTTTTCCATTGCAAATATGATACTTATCAAGCTCTCCTATGTTTCTTGGAGATTTTACCTTACATAATTTGAGGCTATATTATTTGGCATGTAATGGTTCTCAATTACTATTTGTTCTCTGTAGCTTTTATATTTTTTATGCTAAAGCATCCTTATTAATTAATTAATTAATTAATTAATCTCCCCTTCTCTTTAACACCCCTACCCCCTCCACCCCCACCCCTGACCTATGGATGTTGCTGTTTCCCCTTAAGAGCTGGATCTCTGAAGGTGGGGTATCTCCTCCCACACGCTTACAGCATGCACCAGGGACCCCAGGGCCTGGAGCTCTCTGGGGCCTGGCACCCCAGGTGCATTCAGAGGGCCTGGTGCACCCGAGATATGGTCCGTGGCTCCACCCGGGGCATAAACTCAGGACCTTTTGCATGTAAAGTACTACACTATGGACCCGCCCCTAAAACATCCTTATTTAAATCTCAATTTTCAATATGTTTTACTTATATTTTTAGTATGCATTTGCCTGGTATATAATCTGAGTCCATCCCTTCATTTTCATTTCTTTTTTATCTCATTCTGTTAGATTTTCTCCTTTGATAAGAGAGTTAACAACCTATTTTCTTATAATAACATACATTCACCTTGTTCCTTTCATA
Source organism: Rousettus aegyptiacus (assembly GCF_014176215.1). Classification (NCBI taxonomy): domain Eukaryota; kingdom Metazoa; phylum Chordata; class Mammalia; order Chiroptera; family Pteropodidae; genus Rousettus; species Rousettus aegyptiacus. Next base: position 121,332,481 of record NW_023416306.1, on the reverse strand, counting down.
TTATTAATTTTAATTTTACCTTTTTATTTCCATTTTTTCCTTTACATACTTGAAAGCATTGTGATTTTTACATATGCTCTTGCCATGAATAATTTACAAGTTTTACTATTGTATTCCCATTTTACTAGTGATTTTCCCCTATTTTCATAGTCTTTTAAATCTCTATTTTGATATTAACATACCAAAACTAAATAATAACTATATCCTCTACCAAATATTTCACAATTCTGTTTTATACCTTCCCTCACCCACTTCCAGGTCAAACAGTTTTGGAAATGTTTTTACTTCTTTCTCCCTGCCGCTACTCCTCTTCCCAACTCTTGTATGTTAATAATTTAGAATTTTAGTTCCAGGATGTTATTAAATGTTTCTTTAACATGTATTTTTGCAGTTGTAAAATTCTTCCTCAAATTAATACTGAGGTTCATACTCACATAATGACTCATTTAGAACCAACTGTAAATTTACAAGAATCATTGCTCACCACCATTTTTATGCTCTTTGTCTACCACTATTTTGTGGTCTTTGTTGTGATTTAATTTTTATTGGTTGCAGCCATTTCCTTGAGCAATTTCTTTAGAAACGGCACATAGATGTAACACTTTTGAGCTCAAAGCTTTTCTCTGTTTTTACTTTTGAATGATATACTTATGATGGGCAAAAGATTCTTGAGTCAGAGACTTTTTCTTTAGAAACATTATAAATGTTCTACTATATCCCAGTGTCAGTTTAGTAGTTCGAGATTAGGTTCATTCTCTTTCCTTTGCAAGTAATATCTTCTCTGTCTAGAAGCTTGTGTTCTTTATCTTTGGACTTCACAAATGTCACCAGAATATAACTTTTTTCATTAATTTTCCTAGGACTTAGATTACCCTCCATCATCTGAAAATCTTTGGTCTGCTATAGCAGAGCAGTTTTCTTCTGTCATTTTTTTTATTGTTACATCTCTATTTATTTTTCCTTTTTTAATCAAATGCCATTTTTCTTTGTATATGGGCCCATGGATCTAACATCTATATAGATTTGCCTTCTTTGTCTCATATCTTTTTGCGCATGGTTTCCATTTCTTCAAGTTATTGCTCTCTTTTGTAAAGTTCAGAAATCAAGCTTTTTTTCTTCCAGATGTTTTTCTGGGATCTAATTGCATCCCCTTAAGAGTTCGCATTACTTTTTTATTTTTTATTTTGGTTATAGTGCTTGTCTGTCTTTTCCATTAGTTCTGCCTCAATAAAAGCCACCTGTTCTTGTTTTTTTAGTTGTTTTTTGTTTGCCCTTTTTTTTTTTTTTTTTTTTTTTTTTTTTGCCTGCTCATATCCACCCAGTCCAGGTTGTTGGTATCTTTTGATAGTGATGAACTGACAGTTGGTAGAATGTAGAGTTTGAGATTGTGGTCTAACATCTTAGTAGCCAAACAAACTGGAAAGCCAGCTTCTCTTTGCTGAGGCATGGATGGCAGGACTTTCTGTTCTCAGGTGTGTTGAGGTAAGAAAAAGCTGTCCCTTTACAATCTTTGCAATTTATATCTTAGGGTGCCAGCACCTTTTTAATGGGGCAAAATTTTTTTTCCTAACAAAAAATATTTTAATGTAGGAATCAATGTGGAAACATTACATTTAGGCAGTCAAATTCAGGTTACAAATGTAAGATAAATACCAAATAATATCATACTTCTGGTTTAAGGGAAAGCAAAGCAATTGTGACAGTCATGGTTAACACCTGTGTTAAGTAAAGAGCGAAATGGGAGGGGTATCAAAGAAGCATGTAAAGATTTAACAGTTCAAATAATCCTTAGCTCTTCTGATAAACTATAGATGGGAAACATGTGGTAAATATTTCCATAATATAGTGGTTTCAGTCCACCAGTTATCATTCTGTTCATGCATTTAAAGTAACTGCAATTGTTTTGAGCACTGGAAACTAGATTCAAAGTAACAAGTCTTTTCTCAACAAACTAATAATACTATGAATCCCTTATATTCAAAAATGTAGTTTAAATTTGGAAAATTTAAAGTAAAGCATACTTGTTTTCATAATTACTTTCAGATATAATACGACTATACTATTCTACATAATTGGTATAGTTAATTCTAGTTACCATATTTTATATCTGTTGGTCATCAGCAACATAAATACTTTGCTTTAATGAGGCAACATTGTAAAGGAGAATAAACTTCAGGTGAGAAGGATAAGTATATCTCCATATGCAGCTAAAAGATGTATTTATTTTGTAGGTAGTGCCCCCTCAGGCAGACAAGAAATTTGTGGGTTTGCACCAGACTGCTAGAAATGTAAACCTTCCTTGGATTATTTCAGACCTCTGAAATGCAAATAGTGATGCTATAAGCTACTTTTTTTATTTTTCTCTGAGAACTCAAGGGTTCATATTCACCACTGGCTTCCTTTACTATCTGATAACAGCCCACATGTGCTTTTTCTGCTTTTTCGCCTACCCTGCCACAATAAGTTATTGGAAGGGAGAAGGGCTTGTGAACCTGCTCCCAGGTCACCATGAATCCCAACTTCTGAATGTTATACCAAAAGAGGATAAAGAATTTTTTTTCTTATTATTTAAAAAATTTACAAGAAAAATTCATCAAAATGAGTTTGAATCTTGATGTAAAACGGATTATGCCAGTGTAAAAATGGTCATGGGAAAATTTATGTATGGATTGTAAAACATTGCAGTTGCTCACAACAGAAAATACTTTTTCAACAGAAAAATTTTGAAAGCAATTTACAGAGTAACATTAAAATTAGAAACCATTCTGCTTTCTTATTGCTCACTTAAAAGAAGTTTAACAATTTATCTCCTGATTCTGACTCAACGTTGGAAGATATAATGGCTTAAAGATATAAATTCTAAAGTCAGTTGTCTAGAAGAAATGTCAAGTCAGTCTCTTGTGTTGCACAAAAAGTGAGATTGCCTGTAGTTGGCTAGTAGCTAAACAGGTACAAACATCTTTTTCACAAGCAGTTCAGGAGAAACATCACTCAGTAAAATGATGCTCTTTTCATCCTCAAAGAACTCCCTTTTGCATGTGACTTCATTTACAGATAGCCTTGGATACCAGTTACTGGACTGTCATTAATCACGTCTTCATCTGGGGCAGCATTGCCACTTATTTCTCCATTTTATTTACAATGCACAGTAATGACATCTTTGGCATCTTCCCAGACCAGTTTCCATTTGTCGGTAAGTGAATCCTGCTATCTACTGGGGCTTAAAGTCATGCCGTCATTTGTCTTTGTAATTTATTTCCTGTTTTAAGTGGACTAGGGATGACCGATGATCCTTTTTCTAGGAATTGCGTCAGAAGCATCTGAAGACTTCCAGGCTTGAAAAGGGGACAAAAGATTAGTTTCTTCTGTCCCTACTAGATAAAGAAGAATCACTGTGATAGCTGTTTATATGTCAATAGCCCAGATGAAGTAATCTACCCCTTTGCAAACAAGAGACATAGCATATATACCATGGCTGCCTGAAGACTTGTGAAAAGTTATATATGATGGAGAGGAGAAAGAAAAGCGAGGCTCTACTTTTTATGCCACATTATCATCAACGTCTCTGCCAAAGTTTACCAGTAGAACTTATTTGCATTTAGATAAGAATGACATTTAGAGCCTTCCAAAAATTGCAGGACTTAAGTCTATAAGTGGTACAAAGAATAGGCTCTAGTTAGGTGGCCAGGGTTCAGTGTCAGCTCTACCACTTATAAGCTGCGTGAACTTTGGCATATTATTTTTTATTTTTCACACTTAATGTCTTCACTTCTAAACTGGGAATATTACTAGTTCATAGTTTTATAGGAAATTGGTGAGGGTTAAATGAGAAAATACATATAAAATGCTTGGCCTGTACCATTCTATGCAGTACTTTCTAAATAAATGTTAATAATGATAATGATGATAATGATGTAAACAAATGTGGCTTGGTTACTGGTTGGGGATATTGCAGAGTAATTTGAAAAGCAGATGGACAGCAAAGGACCACCTAAAATCCCTTAAAATCCTGAAATTCTGAGTCTATAGTATATATCTGGTCTATCTATGAAGTATACTATCATTGCTCTCCATATTTCAAAACAATTCCTAGCAAGGGCCACTAAACTTTACACAGTGGGGCTACTGATGTACTTTCTCAGAAGTTTTGGAATTTCTAGAGTATGTAAGATAAGTTGGTAACTATGATGTTTCTGAATTTATCCCAGCAAACTGTGGAAAGGAGAGATGCATAGTAATGACCTTCTTGAGCTCAATCAGGCAAGACTGAGATCTATATCGACTAGTTGGGGAATCCAGTCTGCTAAAGAATTCTTAAAAGACTTATTCATGTAAAAAGCAAAATCAGAGCAACTACAGGGTTATGCATTTCCAATGATGAAAAGACACCTAAAATTGTAATTCCATTTAAATGTGCATGTACATTTAAGAATGTTATTCCTCAACCTCTGCCTTGCCCTGTGTGTCCACGGAAATCTTAAATTGCACCACTTTTACTTAATACGTAATGGTTACACTTTGTTTACCAAAAGATTCTAGCCATGTAGAAACATGATGATTATGAATAAGACTAAGTATATTAGGAAAGAAAGATATTAAAACTATTTTTAAGTCTTTTCTTGTTTTTTTTTTTTTTTTTTTTTTTTTTTGTTGCCAAATCTGAATGTTCAGTGCATTGACCAGAAGATTTCCAGTCCTAAGAGAGCATTCTAGCATGTGTAATGAGACTGGAATGCCTCAACTGGAGAAAGTAGTTTGTGTGGGGACCACTCTCTCCGGCTAAGCACATGTCATTCCAGGAATTAATTACTGAGCTCAAATGAGACTTTTCAAAAGTTAGATCAACATTGGGGTTTAAGAAAAAAAAATTTCTCCTTAGCCGCCAGCGGTAAACAGGAGTGTGGTTTCAAAGCAAAGCTTGTTTTTTCCAGCCATGCCCGGGGGTAATGAGCTTCAAGGAGCTCAAAGAGACATTTAATTTATTGAGTCAAGTTTGTTTCTGCCAGAGCAACTGGAACCAACTGCTCTTTGGTTGGCAGAGTGTATCCTCCAAAGCCAGAATATGTAGAATAGCCAAGCCTTCATACCCAAAGCCCATTCAAATTGTGTTAACGCTTTAGCACTGGGAGAGGGAACCTGAATAATTGGTGGTATCATGATAAATCCCCAGGAAACCAATAGGAACGAAAGTTTAGTTTGGTGATATAAGTAGGGTTAACACGTAACTTCTATAGAACTTGTCTGTTTGCCTTTTGACCTTTTTTGTTTTGTTTAAACAAATATTCCCGTACATGAAGTGTGAGTATAAAGTACAGAAACTGGCTCCAGGCTTGGAAATGAGTTTCGCTATTGCACTAGCACTTAGAATGGCCTCAGTGGTTTCCTAGTGAGGAGAACGCTCTTCTCACTAGCATAGGAGCATTCCTGATCTCCTGGGAAACTTGCGTACCTCATAACCAAGAAAAAGTCAGAAAGATGAGCAAATTCCTTTGAGGCAGGTTTTTTGGGGCTGTTGCCTGAATTTAAAAGGTTGGCCCTGCATTCGATGAAGCCTACTTTCTATGACCTAGCCAGTCACCAAGACCATTATTTGAGATTGTGCTTGCGTCTAGGACATATATAGTATAGTTTTGATATGATAGTGGCGGAGAGGAGCAGAGTTTGCCACTCCCAAATGTGCCTTTTTGGGTATATGGATATTTTAAACTGGCTATTTTTTAAGAAAAAAAAGACTAAGGAAGAGCCTTTGACCTTCCCCTTAACTGCATAAAAGATTTTAGATAGAGGACCTGCTTCAGGAAGGAAGATATCAACATAGATAACTATATTTTAATGTGAACTAAGTGTGATAGACAGGGAGGAACTGAGCAAGGCTGTTTGACTAATGTCCCCTCTGTGTTCACTGTCAAAGATGGCCCAGCTAGCATTCGTTTACCAGACATTTGCTTCTTCATCTCCATGTGAATTGCCTTCTTCTCCTTTGACATCCAAACCACTAGCCCCCCTTTCTCCTTAGATCAATATGGCATATACACCTCAACTGCCAGGGTAAATGTGCATTTTAAAAATGGCTGCTTGGTAGTTGAGGGATCTTGAGGCTGGATGAGAGGCTTATGCTTCATGAGTGAAGCTGAACTGAGCCTGGATAAGTGTATGCTTGGCTCCAGCTGGCAATCTCCAAGAATTATCTTAATGCCTTTGCCTTCTCCTCATCACCACTGAACATACTGGAGAAGACAGCTAGTAGCTCTCCCTAGGTAGCCCGAACCTCAACATTTGAAGAAAGACCTCATGCCTCATGGAAATAGACAGCAAGGCTATTCATTCAGCAATTCAATTCTATTTATAACCACAATGTATCTTTTTCTTTAACAATAGGAAACGCACGACATTCCTTGACCCAGAAGTGTGTCTGGCTTGTTATTCTCCTAACAACAGTAGCATCAGTTATGCCTGTGGTGGCTCTCAGATATTTGAAGGTGGATTTATTCCCGACCCTGAGTGATCAGGTATGTTGTAGTGCTGATGAGTACTTGAAGGGTTGGTTCTCGGCTCTTGGAATGTGTCCTTCTTCTCTGCCTTTTTGGAAGCCCAGGAAAGGGCCAATGAACTTTCCAATTGACCAACAACCACTGGTGCATGGTATCACATCACAGTAGTTGGAACTGCCTACATCTGAGTGTACTAGCTTTGTGAGTGCCGATGAAGATAAATGTCTAGACTAAATGTGGATGAGGAGTCATACATTGCAAGTTAAGCAGGTGTTTTAAAAAGTTGACTTTTTAAAAACGGCAGCATTTTGGGCAATTTCTCCAAGGCAAAGGCAAGCTATATGGAAAGTTACTGACTTTGGGGCAAATAAAGGGTACAGTAAAAGAGACAATCTAGTATGCAGTGAATGGGCTCTAAATGCTTGCAGAAATATAATAACAGATTTGGAAATGGAGGGAGACGTTACTTTCTGAACAGATTAAAAAAGAGAACAGCGGTGTGATGAATGGATTAGAAAATATACAGTTAGAAGGAAAATAGAAAGAACAGATTATAGAAATACCTAAACCAAAGAATTAACAGAACACATTTCAGTATTTCATGGGATGAGGAATATAAGCAGGACAATGTCAAGTTGCTCAGGACCCAGATAAAAAGAGTAAAAGAGAAAGGGGAGACACACATTTGTAGCCACATCATAAGAAGAGAGGAAACTATGAAGGAGAATGACCAGGCCAACAGTGCTGAGAGAAAAGAAGTAGCACTTTTCTTTTCACGATATCCCTCACATTCTGGGGCCAAAATATGAAAAGATTCCTTCTGAAATGATTCACAAGATCCCCTGTTACGTCTGGCCTTTCCCTTCGGTTCTGTGAGCTCATTCTTACGTAAACCCAGAAAATGATGGATGAGCTGAAGAAAGATGATATTCATTTCTTCCTATATTTGGTCATATCATGATTTTCTATTTGACAGCTTTCTCCAGGAACAAGATTTGGACTCCAAGCAATCAGCCAAATCAAAGAATAGGTGGCTTGCACCAAATCTTGTCTCTTTTTTTCCCCTGAACTTTATTGGGAAGTGAAAGAAATGTTGGAAACCCACACAAATGATACTTACTTCTTAAAAGGCCCCCCAAACTCCCTAAAGAAGTCAAAGCCCTGAAAATCTCATGGTACATTGACTTACACAAGGGTTGGAAATTTCTGATTCTCATTTTCTAAATTCTGTCCTTGTCTAATTATACATGACTATTGGATCCTGAGAATCTCCAAAAAAGAGAGGGAAAAAAGCCTGTCTGGGGGAAAATGGGACTACACTGACTGTGTTTAAGTGGCATATGTTAGAAAATCTTTCTGTACAGAAGTATGTTCCAATTCATTTAAGATGGGTGAATGGGATGGAAACGATAATGAAATTTGCCTTAACACTTCTATCTTACTTTTCAAAGTGTATCTTGGTAGAAATAAAAACTGACCAGTGTCCAGTGTAATCTTTTTTTTTGAAAATCTTTTAGGTTTTAAGTAAAAAAATCCCTTTTTCAGTGAAGGTGAATATTTTGTTATTAATGTTTTTACCCCCCCCCCAAAAAACCACACAAAACAACAACAACAAAAACAAAACAAACAAACAAACAAAAAACAAGGCTTTCAATTCACAAAGTTGTCCACTGTCTGGAGTCTATCATTTGGATGTATCATCTCATTCTAGGTCTTCTTTCTCTCCAGATCCGCCAGTGGCAGAAGGCTCAAAAGAAGGCAAGGCCTCTACGGAGCCGAAGGCCTCAGACTCGTAGATCAAGCTCAAGAAGATCTGGATATGCTTTTGCTCACCAAGAGGGCTATGGAGAACTTATCACATCTGGAAAAAATATGCGAGCTAAAAATCCACCCCCAACATCGGGGTTGGAAAAGACACTGTATAATAGCACTAGCTGGATAGAAAATTTATGCAAGAAAACCACAGACACAGTGAGTGGCTTTAGCCAGGATAAAACAGTGAAACTGTGAGTCAAGATGAATTTGAACCACATCTTTTCACTTCAACTGGAGCTGAAATTTAGCTGGCTCCAGAGTTTGAGATCAGGGGCTAGGAGTGAGGCAGATTGCCTCACTTAACTTAAATCTGTGGCAGACGGCTGCTGGTGCTGTCAAATAGAAATGTCTACAGCAAACCAAACCAGATGGTCACTATCTAATTCGTGATTTGGCAGACAAAACCCTCACAATACAAGCACAGGTTTTTGTCAACCTAGATACCAACTGACCTGAACTTTAGAATCTTATTTATGGAGAAAAACTTGTAAATCTGCATATACATTGAATGGATTTTCAGATAGATAAAAGGATGCATTCTAAAGGTATATATCCCAGCTGAAAATCACTGTTGACAAAGAAACACATATATGCAATATTAGCATTTCCCAAGATACACTTTTAAAATTTAAAATTGTACTAAGGTGCTTTCAGACTAAGAGGACCTTGTCACCGTCCAGCCTTGATATGGACTCAGGCGTTCAGCTAGAACAAAATGACCTTCATATCTGAAGAGTAGAAAACAGACATGCTGGCGTTCCTTGTTTTTCTACTGGTCTAGAGACCAAGTAGCTTGAACATCTTCGCAGTGAGACAGGCTGATAATTTTGTCAAATTAACTAGGGAAATGCTCTCAGGGACATGTTTATGAAGCGTTAAAAAGAGGTTCTCTAGTAAGTATTCTAAATATTTTTTAATGACTTTTATAATGACCTCAGTAGCAATTTGTCCTGCGCCATCTAGAAACATTAATGGAACCAGCAAAGCATACTTCAGTGATAGTATTCCATATAATGTATGGGTGAATACTTTCAACATTTCCTATTTTAATTTGAAGCTAAACAAATTAATAAACGTTCTCTTTAAGTACTATTTAAATACTCAGGTGTAGGTCATTCAGAGTTAGTTGCTTTTGGTATTCAGCTGTAATGTTTATCATTCAGCATATAAACATATGTAAATGAGGTTGATTTTTTGGAGACATTCCAGTCTAAATGTAAATAACCAGTGTAGTTTTCATAAAATAATTCAGACAGATTTGTGTTCAAACTTCGGCTCTATCAACTCTTACCTCTATAAAGTTGGGCAGGTAATGTGTCTCCTCTGAGACTCAGTTTCTTTCTCTGTAAAATGAAGATACACTACCTACCTCACGTGGTTGTTTGAGGATTGTCAAAGCACAAATTCTCAAGTCATTAAAAACATAATTCTCATATGAATAGATGATGAGTTGAGCTCCAGTTAACTCGGAATACCAGAGCAATCTGAAGAGAATGTGAAGAACTAGAATTTAACTAGTCAGTGGGAGAGGCCTTGATGACGTGAGAGTGCAAAGTAAGATATAAAACCAGTCAGTGTCTTATAGGAAAATAAAACTAAAACCTTGGAGGTGAATTTCTCTACCAGAAATCAAAAACAAATCATCTTCATGCCTTGATTTTGTACAAATCAGCCTCCAACTTTACAGGGTCCTTAATCTGGTCCCTATTGAATTATTAGTCAAATAAAGTTATATTTCTCAAGAGAATCTTATGGCCCTTGGATGGGCTTGATGAATAATTGGCTGGCATAATATAAATAGATCACACGATCCTGGTGGATTGTTGCTGTTGTTGTTGTTTTGGACCTTAATTTCCTAGTCTGGGATAATTTTCTATGAATGGTACCAATGAAATATATGTTAAAGAGCCTATTACAATGCTTTAATCATAGTGGATGCTCATAGATGTTCCCTTTTCCCCTTTATGCCTGTATAGAGTCACCCAGATGTTAATTTTCAATGTTTAATTTGTCATTAGTTTCATTGTGTTTGCTCACTTTTTGTAATATTTTTGAAAGATTTGAAAACTTTCAGTAAATGTTTTGGCATTCTCGGTGTTTGATGTTTTGCCTCTTCTTTATTGGGAACTCACTGGGGAGAGTTTTTGTTATATCGGTCAACTGATTTTTTTTTTTTCCCTTTACATGCCTGGGGAAAATGTACATCATTCCTAGGATCAGAGTCAAGAATAAAACAAACCAATTGGATCTATATGTAAGGGATGGGAAATATTAGGAACGGTCCAAGTTTGTAAATTCAGTTTAAATTAAATAAGGCTGTTTGTAAACAGATAATGTGCATGATTGTGAGAGAAATTCATTATCAGCTTGCTTTGGCCCCATGAGATTCAATTAAGTTCACATACCCAGTGCGAGGTCATTTGACTACAAGTGCCAGCCAGGGATTATTTTGAACCCGAAGAAAAAGAGCCTGAGTGGTGGTGGGTGACAGCTGGGCACTGGGGATTAATAAAAATTTAATTTTACATAAACATTATCAGATTTCTTGGAAAAAAAATTTTTTTTCTGTATTCAGGGCTGACGTTGGTAACCTTGAGTTTTTAAAGTTTCAGTCCAAACTTTTGAGCTTTTATAGGCAATTGCAGATTGTATTGGCCTGACTTAGATCTGCGATTTGTTTCTCTCATCTGCCTCCAGATATACATAGGAAAAAGAGAGGGAGGAAGAAACCAAGAGAGATAAAGCAATAGAGGAAGAAGGCATTGGAGAGAAGGAAGGAGGGAGGGAGATAAAAGTTTTCAGTTATATATCTCTTAAGGTGATCTGACTTTCTGAAAAATAAATTTAATCCCTCAAAGGAAAACAATTAGACTGTATTTGAGAAGTAAATAACAAAACCTCCTTCACAGTCAGTTGAGATCAAGAATACTTTATTGGGAAGGGGGCCAGCACTCGGCCTTCTCCTCACAGCGATCCTGCTGAGTTGTGTAAGGTAGGGCATGCCACCCGTCTCGCCAGGCGTGAGGCTCCCAGTCTATCAATGAGCAAACCCAGCAGCATGGTCTCAAACACCCTTCTCATTCACTCATTCCCTGAGCTGTTCTTGTCAGTGTTGCCCACTGTAATTGTTTTTGATTGGGGGTGGGGATGGAGCATGGCTCTTGTACTGGTTTGTATGTCTCTAGAATGACCCCCGGTGTCCTGCTGTTTCTCAGCTTACTACAGAGGTGCTAAACTCTTCAGTAGTGCTTTTGCCTGGGTCAGCGGAACACACTCAGTTTTGTGCTAATGATTCACTAAGATCTTATACCCACACTCTCCTTTACTCTCCACTATTTAAAATATCAAGAGTATACAGAAGAAGAAAATAAGACACTTCTTTCTTCCTTGTCTCTGGGCTTAGAGTAGATTTTCTTTCTTTAATTTATCGGGATGACATTGGTTGACAACATTATATAAGTTCAAGGGTACAATTCTCTAATACATCATCCGTGCATTGATTGTGTGCTCACCATCCATCGTCTGTCCTCCTTTTGTCACCATATATTTGGCCCCCTTTACCCTCTTCATCCACCTTCCATCCTCTTCCTCGCTGGTAACCACCCTACTTTCGTTTGTGTCTATGAGTTTCTTCATTTGTTTCGTTCGTTCATTTGTTGCTTTCTGTTTTATATCCAACGTGTGCATGAAATAATAAAGTTCTTGTCCTTTTCCATCTGACTTATTTCACTTAACATGATTCTCTCAAGATCCATATATGTTGTCGCAAATGGCAGTATTTCTTCGTTTCTATGGCTGAGTTGTACTTCATTGTATATATGTACTACATCTTTATCCAAACGTCTATCAAAGGACACTTAGGTTGTTTCCATGTTATTTACTGTGAATAATGCTGCAATGAATTTATTCATATATTTTTATAAATAAATGTTTTCAGATTTTTCAGGCAGATACTCAAAGGGGAATTGCTGGGTCATATGGTAGCTCTATTCTTAATTTTTGAGGAAACTCTATACTATTTTCCGTAGCAGCCGTACCACTTTACATGACCACCAGTAGTGTATGAGGGTTCCTTTTTCTCCACATCCTCTCCAACACTTGTTATTTCTTGTTTTATTGGTTACAGTCATTCTAACAGGTGTGAGGTGGTATCTCATTGTGGTTTTGATTTGCACTTCCCTTATAGCTGGTGAAGTTGAGTACCTTTTTATATATCTGTTGGCCATTTGAATGGTTTCTTGGGAAAACATCTGTCTGGGTCCTCAGCCCATTTTTTAATTTACTTGTTTTTTTTTGTTGTTGTTGTTGTTAAGTTTTTTTATGTGTTTTGAATATTAGCCCCTTATCAGAGATATTGTTTGCAAATATCTTCACTCATTTGGTTGGTTGCCTTTTTGTTTTCTTTATAGTTTTTGTTGCTGTACAGAAGCTTTTTAGTTTGATATCATCCCATCGATTTATTTTTCCTTTTATTTCCCTTGTCTTTGGAGCCAAGTTCACAAAAGCCTTTCTCAGTCAAAGATCTATAAGTTTAGTATTCATGTTTTCTTCTATGTATTTTATTGTTTGGGGTCTTATATTTAAGTCTTTAATCCATTCTGAGTTAATTTTTGTATATGATGTCAAATAGCAGTCTTTCATTCTTTTGTAGGTGACTTTCCAGTTCTCCCAGTGCCATTTATTGAAGAGGCTTTTAGAGGAGATTCTTTTGGCCTCAGCTTCCTCAGGATTCAAGTAGAAACAACAGAGCTTGAGTGATTTCCTTCATAGTTATATAGAATTTTTCCATATATGGATCAGTTTGTGTACTAACACAACTGTATTCTTTGAGCCTTACCACAATCTTGTGCAGTAGTCAGGATGTTCATGTAAAATCCATTTTTAGAAAGAGGAAATTGAGTCACAGAGTGGTTAAGTGCTTCGCCCAATATTACCAGAAAGTAAAAAAAGCTAATAATCACTCAGAGCTGATGCCAGATCCAGAGCTTCTTAACTACAACGCTTCATTCCACAACAAGCTCTCTTCACAGACATGTGATTTCTAAACAGTCCACCTGCCTTCTAAAACAGTCATTCAATTTCTCAAGGGTACAGATTCAGGGAATGAGTGCAAACAGATGTCAAAGTGTTTTGAAATGTATACTTCAAGTGTTCTCTTTCCCTCACAATACCAGCAAGCAATTCTCTCAGTTAAATCAGTCAGATTATTTTATATTTAAAAATTAGACATAGTTTAATAGTGGAAGAAGCCGAAAATTATGATGCCTTTTGGACTGTGATGGACTTCTGTGTGTCAGGAGTGTAAAAATTTTCCAATTTTTACATTAACATCTGGTATTAAATGTCTGTAGTTTGCTCTACTGCGTCATATTTCATTCCTCAATGAGATCATAAATTTTTGCAATTCTCTAGCCTAAGCATTTTGCTGAACTGCCTGGAAGCCAGAACTAAATGACCCATGTGTTTCAAAATGCTCATTGCAAAATATTTGGAGGGCCTGGCTGGGCTAATCTGTAGGTCTGGAAATATAACTTAACCAAGAAAGAGGCCTATCTGTACTCATGTTTCAAAACTTCCTGGCAGATTTATTCCTGTAACTGGTGCAGAATGCAAATTAGTTTGGAGCTGCATACGTAAATGTCCAGAGTTTTAAGAAATAATAATGGTGAGTTGGCCAGAAATCTCTGGCTACCTCGATTCAGATTCCTGTAAGGTTTGTAAGGGTAAGTTGAAGTTTTTAATAAACCGCAGCCCTGGGCTTATACAGAAAAATCTTATTGAACCAGGATGCATGGAGAGACAACATTTTAACTTAATTTGGAAGTAATGATCAAGAAGAAATAGAGTCATTTCATCCCTGTTACAGATATGTCTATATTCCCTGCCTTCTTCTAAGTAAATGTGAGCAGCAAGTAGGATATTTCTTTGATGGCTGATAATTTTACTTCTGGCCCCTTTTCTGAGTTAGCGTGCAGCAATATATAAGTACAGCTGATGCACAGAGATTGGACAGAAATTACAGACTTCAGAACATCCTCGGAAAAAGTTTTGAATAAAATTTCTGGTACTTTTTTGAGATGATGTCATTTTCATGAAGTGATAATTAAAAAAAATTAATTTGGGATCATGATTAGGTGATCCAGGAGATATTAAAATGATTATCAATCAGTTTTGCAGGGACATTGACCAACAAGAATGGACATGAGTCATTGCCAACAAGCGCTGTCTCACTGCTAGCGGCAGGGGCAGTCGGCCCTATTCTGACCACATTCTAAGTCAAATGTGACATCAATACCTATTTTTCTTTGGTCTGACTAGATAAAAACAAGATTCCCAAGCCAAGTAATCCATAGATACTATAAAGCAGGTCAAAATATCTTTTTGGTATTGCTTTGCTATATCAGCTAACAGTTTGCATTTTTAAAGCTGTAAGATGATGTGTTTTGAACAAAAAGAATAGTTTCTAACTGTACATTAATGACAAAATATCCTTAGGTATTGTGGATGGCTTCTTATCTCGACGAATTACTGACGTTGTTCAAATAGTTTTAAAAATAAAGCTTTATAAATAGTTATTGTTCAGGAGTTTTAAAGTTGTTAAATTTTTGGTGATAAAAAAGATCACTGTAAATATCTTTTTGATTGACAGGACTTTGTTTTATGGTTTTGTTTCTTCCTCAAAGTTCGCAGTGTAAAGTTTAACACATGGTTTACATCTAGTAGACATTTCATCTCAGATAAAATGTGCTAATACAAGTAGCACTGCTGGGCTAAGCACTGAGTGTGGGGAGATACATAAGAAACAGAAACAGTTTCTCTTTCCTGCCCTCGGGGAGGTTCTACTCTAGAATCCTTCTACTGAGTATTATACACACCATAGTTCATTGAATTTTAGATGCTGTAATTTAAAAAATGGACCATTAATTTATAGACTACTTGAAAATAAACAAAAAAATATTGTCAATTTGAATTCTAAAGATACATATTAGATTTATTCCTAATTTCAGAGATATTAAATTATGAAACATGGTAAATGCTAGATTGTAGGAAGTTGAGAAATGGCTGATGGAAACTATAGTGCATGGTGACTACTTTTCAAAGGTGTTTGAAGGGGATACTTTCAGAAGCTATTAGACATTTTTATTTGGGGGGACAAAAAGGAAAAAGAAACTCAATGATCCCTTTTGCAGCAGAGGGAAATGGAGAGCCTGGAGGGGCAGGAGCAAAAAGGCATTTTGGAGAGTCTCCTCATAGTGCATCAATGATGCCAAGAACAGGGAGGCTGCTACTACAATTATCCAGGCAGATGTACTCCCCCAGCAATCCACAGAGAGGATAGATAACTTCCTGGGTAGCAACCTAAGATCTCTTTGCTTGATGCTAAGAGAGCATCACTTCCTTCTTAGACCCCAGCCTTATGAACTATGGAGTCCCAGGAATTTAACGGGTATCATTCTGACAATTTACTTATACTTTATGTTCTGCTGCAGCATCCTCACAAAAAGAATGAGAAAGTTACTTGTGGATGGGTTCACTTATTAATTTTGTAGGGGAAGGCATGTGGTGTGAGAGCCTGGGCTCTGGGGTCTGGGTTTAGCTCCACCCCTTCAGGCAAATTCCCTAACCTACTGGAAAAGCAATCTTACCTAGCAGTATGCCTCCTGTCAGCATCGGATAATACAATGCTTGTTGCAAAACACTTGTCATAGTCCCTGGCTCACATAAAAAGTTAAATAACTGCAAATAAATAATTATACGCTATCCAGGATACCAGAGGAGCAACCACAGGTTTATACTCCAGAGAGCTGCATTTCACTTGCACCTGAGATTTAATAGGCCTTTGTTTTGAACCTTTTGGTTAAGGCAGCCAGAGAGACTGGAATATTGGAAAGAAAGAGGGACTCTAGGGGTTGAGGACAAGCCCCAGTGATTGGATGCTGGAAAAATTTGGCTTTTTCAATCCTGGGAATGGGGTAATGCATTCTATTAAGTGGCAGAGCTCCTAATCTCACTTGCCTCCCAGAACCCCAAGAGATGGAAGGTGATAAGGCACCTGAATGCCTGGGGTGTGGTCAGCAAGCACCAAAGCCTTCAGAGCAATGGCCCCTGTGCCAGCAGAGAGCTGAGAGGGCAGCTGTGCCCAAACATAGAGCCAGACATCAATAGCGGTGACATGGGGGTCTTGGAAATAATGGCACTTATTAGGAACAAAGGACTAGGCCCCGACCTAATTCCTGGAAACAAATAAGACCTGAGATTCTTATAGGAGGCAAGGGAATGAGGTAGGGAAACTAGAGGTTCAGAGCAAGTCTAATTGAGCATAAAGAGATAAAAGAATGTGATACTTTTTACATCTCAGTTCTGTAGAGAAAACTCACACCCATTAAACAATTATTTGACTTGCTATTTTGTATGATAGTCATCAGCAGCAGCTCATTCTGAGAGGAGGTTCTAATGAGGTATGTGTGTCTAGTCTAGTCCAAGCTGACTGTAGGGCTCTTGTTCTCTCCCCACAAACCTGCTCTTACTCCAAACTCTACCTCCTTTTACCCACAGGATGGTAGTGTTCTTTAATCCATCTGCTCACTAGGCTGAACTCAAGGATATCAGATCCAAACCCCCAAAGGCTATTCTCATTGGATACTCCTCCTTAGCAACAACTGCCATTTCCACTTTACAAGAGCTTTCTACCTGACCTTTGGCAAGTGGCCTGATATTTTCTTTAGAGCAGCCAGAGGTGTTTAGTAGATGTGCTGCTGGATCAGAGGGTTTACTGGAAAGAGGGAGAGAGGCTGAATAGAATGCTTTCTCCTGTATCTTGGGAGTCTTGGATGGCTCCAAAGAGGAACTATGTTCTCTGGGTATCAGTGATGATTGAGATAAGGCTGTAAGGAGGGTGGTTTGTCTTGGGCATCCTTCTTCACTCAACTAGTAGTCTTCTCATCACCTAACATTCCCTTCTCTATCCAGGTTCAAAGTCTGTCTCACTGTCTTCTCAGTTATCTGCTAACTCCTATAAAAGTGTTCAGGTGATGCTCTTGCATTTGAATAGGAGTCTATATACTTTCTACTTCATTCAGGAATTCCCTTCGAAATCAGCATCAAGGTGGCATTCATCCTCTTCTCAAATGTCCCCAGTGAAGCAGCACTCTTAAGTTCCAGGCAGGCGACCCCTTAAGGGGACAGCCCCATTGGTGAGGAAATGCCTTTCTCTTGGTCTGAAATCTGTCTCCTCAGTCACCACCTACTGTCTGCTTCTGCCCTTGGAGAAGAGGCTGAATCAATCTCTTCTTCGTGACAGCACTGTAAATATTTGAAAACAGATGCTCTCCTCTCTGCCCTCTCTTCCAAGTAACCTCTCAAATTCTATGGTCTGCATAGTCTTTAAAGAGGCCTGCAGCAGACAGTGCGAGCTGTCCATTATCTCTAAAATATTTTTATCTTCCTTGGGAACCTTGTCCTGGTCTGAGAGGGGGTACCCTGAGGCTGAGAAAATATGGAAAAATAGAAACCCAGAAAAAGGGGGTGGCAAGCTGATATCCAAATAGCCATGGAGATTTCTCTGATACCACTGCTTAGTGTGGAGCAGTCCCATGTGTCCTTGGCAAAAAAAAAAAAAGTTGATGAACAAAAGCCAATGACAAAACAAAAAATATTTCCAAGATAAAAGGAGGGACTTGAAGATCATGGGGAATTAGAAACGGGAAATAAGTGGGGAGAAAGCCTTGGGACTGACTGCATTGTAGGAAACAAGTGAAAGACTGTCAGACTTCCCGAGAAGGAGGAAGAAGGCAGACAGGGCGTATCGTTGCTTAGAAAGCCCATCACCTATGGGACTGTCTAGCAAAGACACTTACTTCTCCATGCCCATTTATCCACTGGGATAATGGGAATCATTGGACATTCCTTGCAGGGTAGTGAGGATTCTGTGAGAGGATGATTGTAATACAAAACCAAAATTTTTTTTCTGCTTTTATTAAGTGCTGGATATCGTGCTAAATCTCACATGCATTGTTTCATCCGACCCTTACAATAACCCAGTGAGGTAGGTACACTATCGTTTCTCCCATTTTCAAGTGAGAAAAGTAACTGAACCTTAGAGAGTAACTTAACCAGACTCTCTCTCTCTCTCTCTCTCCCCACACACACGCACGTACGCACACATGCACACACACACACACACACACACACACACACACACACACACACGTACACCGAGATTCAAACCCCAGGAGTCTGGTTGTCCCATGGCCTGTGTTCTTAATCCAATGTCATCTGTCATAGACACATATACATGGGTTCTGTCCTGGTTCTTGGTAGCTTAGTTTTTGGTTGCAAATGTGCATACTTCTCATTAAAGCTCTTCATTTTATCTGATTCCCTAAGTTATCTAGTATTCAGTATTTCTTAGCTTTTTCAAGTTTTTTACCCTTCCCACCTCCCAACTTCCAACCTATGAGTCACTATAAAGAAGAAAAAAGAAGGTTATTTTTCTTTTAAAGTTGGCTTATCCGCTTTTGTTTCTACAGCAGAAAGTTAGCCTTTAGTTAACACCAGGCCTGTGTTGATTTTCCATGGAACCCTGCTTTGGGGGTTTTCCAGACACACATACCAGAATCAATCACAGTAAATTCTAAGTGCAGGTTGCTCTCTCCATATTACTTCGTAAATTCGTCAGCATTCATACTAAATTTTTTATGGCCATTAAAGTATTCTTCAGCCAGTTCAGCCAAAAGAGGTTTCTCCAAAGTTTTGAGTCAGCACCAGAGCTCTGAAAGCTTAAAATACTTGATCACTTTTGTTATTGGCTTCTAGTGTTTTGGTGCTGATCACCAGCAGACAACTCTGCCATTTTTCGTCTCTCTCAAATTGCTAGATTTATGTTTTAAATGTGATAATAAGTGGCTTAAATGGCTGCATAGTCTGCTAGAAAATTGATTTTGTCTCTGACGATGCCTTTCGCAAATGCCAAAAATGAAACTCCTATGCCATACCAAGAAATTAGCTTCCCTAACGAGGATATTACACAATACCCGCTACAGTATTTCCATGCATTCCTCCGTTATGTTTCTGTTGGCCATCATTTTTAAGCTGGCACTGCTGCCTTTTCCTGACTTATTTCTCTACACAATCAAATCGGAAATACGGAGATATTTAACAAGTCACAAAGATACATTATTCACTCTAAGGTTCCCCCAAGTCCATGGGATGAAGGGTGGCTCCCTCAACCCAAACCAGCGTCCCTGAAACTGGATGTGTGCTGGTTAGAGATAAAACACACCTGCCAGCTTCACTGAAGCAGTTGTCCTCACCCTTGCTTTTATAGCTCTTATGCACACCTCTAGAATCACACTTATTACATTTGTGCTGGTTATAAACTAATAAGACTGTCTGCCCCTACAGACAGAAAAGTCTTACTGGGTAGAGTCCGCGTCTTCTTGCCTTTGAATTTTCAGTGAATTGCGCAGTTCCTGGCAGATAATTTGTTGTCACAATATTTGCTAAATGAATGAATGGACATGATTCAGACTTGTTGAAATAAAATTTCTGTTCCGCACAAAGCATTGACGTGGTCTTTTTGGCAATGTTAGATTTGGAAAATGTATCTCCAACTTAACCACGGATGCATGAATACAGTGTGTTAACCACATTCTGGGGAGAAAAGTCTATCGTTTCATTGCTTTAATCATCTTTCTGGGTCAATATCTATGATGGAGTAAAACCACACAGGAGTTACTGAGCTCTTAAAAACACCTCATCAACTGAAACCCATGCATGAAAGATCTATTTTAAATGAACTCCAATCTTTGGGGCTTTAGGCAGCATATCCTCTCTGAGTAATAAAGTATTTTTTTTTTGGACTTGACATTTACATTTTTCTCAGCCTTGACCGTCTTTACTTGCTTCTATTTTATCTTTACTTATTGTTCCTATTTATCTCGCTGAAAACCACTTTGTGTCCTTTGGAAAACCACTATGCGTCCTTTGGGAAATGAGGCGGGATATAACTAAATAAGTGAAAAGATGCTGCTATGTCGTAGGGAGGTGAGAAGGATTCAAATCAGAGGCTGCGGGGGAAGTGATGGAAGTTTTCTTTCAGTCTTCCACTGGTCCATTCCATGATCATGAGCAGGTCACTTAATTCACATTGCTGTTTGCTTCTGCTAATCGATGTAGATAGTTGGGAATCATACCTTCAAAAATAGTGACTGGAAGGCTTTTTTTTTTTTTTAGAACATGATTTAGTCATGGTACTAAAAAAAAACAAAAAACATAGTCATACCTCCTCAGCAGTTCCTTCCAGCTCCAAAAGAATTACGCTCAGGCTGTGTATCTGGGATCTGCTGGGAATAAGACAGCATAAAACACAGTCTAGAGTCTCAAGGGACTTCAGATCAATGAGGAACAGAGCTTGCACATGGCCTATGAGAGCAGTGGAAAGAGCCCCCACTTGGAATAAGAACACCTGGGTTTACAGCCAGGCTATGCAATCTTGAGCATTTTACCTAATTTTTTCCAGGCCTCATTCCTTTGCTTGTCAAATAGAACTGATAGCAGACCTGTAGTCAGGATTATATCAAAGAATAAACATCAAAGAAGTTTACAGCTTGCAAAATAATGTACCAGGAGTCTATGTTATAAGAAAGAAATAGTGTTGACTAATCACATCCATAAAGCACTGTGATCAACATGGGAGGATTCTGGTGAAGGGTTCTGAATATCTCCTTCTTCATCCCTCCCCAAATCTGGAATACTTATTCTATTGAGCTATTACACCAGTGTTAACACCTTCTTCATGTTATATTTTTAAAAATTAAATAACTTTAACTATTAAAAAAATAGTGTTTATAGTTGGTATAAAATGATGCATTCGAAAGAACTTCAGAGGCATACAGATCTGGAGTCATATGTTCTTACTAGCTGTTTGGCTGGGGCAAGGTACATGACAGCTATGAGTCTGTTTCGTAATCTGCACAATAGGTATATTGACGGCAGAATCACAGAGCTCCTGGGAATATTTATGGCGATGTATGGAAAGCAAAAAACAGAGTGCCCGGTACATAAGATGCACTGAATAAACGAAAGCTTTCATTTCGTGATTACTATAGTGTAACAATGGGAATCATGTATAATTTAGTTCTGAATTGTTTGCCTACGGCCTGTGGGTAGCATAGGAATTTAGAGGAGAGGATGCCAATGTGAAAAGGCTTTATGGAAGAGGAGTGATGTGAGATAGGCCTGGAAAGGCAAGTAATCTTTGCTTAGGTGGAATGAACAGTAGTTTATTTACCCAAATTAGTCCTCTGGGTGGAGAAAGGATAGTTCAATCAAGATCACACTTTTATTTTTCTTGGACCTTCTATAGCACCTAGCACTGAAACTTGAGATTATTTACATATTCTCCTGTCCCCCTGAGAACTCCTGTAATAAAGCAAACACATCAAGTTCACCTTTTTATTCCTTAAAGTAGTGGCTCTCAAGTCTGGTGGCTCTCAACTCCATGAATAGCACCTGGAGAGCTTTTAAAACTACCCACGCTGGAGCCTCATGCCAGACCCATTAAATAGTAATCTCGGGGTATGAGTCCTGGGTATTACTGGTGTTTTTTCAAAGCTTTCCAGGCATGTATCCCATGAATTCGGGTTGAGAATCAATGCCTTAAAGCACCAGCCACACATGAGTAAAGTCATGGGCTCGCTGCATACCAATGTTTCAGTCAGCAAGGGACCACATATACTACAGTGGTCCCATGAGATTATAATGGAGCTGAAAAATCCCTATTGCCTAGTGATGGATGTCATAGCCATTGTATTGTCACAGCTAAATGCATTACTTACATGATGAGGATGAAAACAAACCTACTGCGTTTCCAGTCATATAAAAGTTTAGCACATATAATTATGTACAGTACATAATACTTTATGAAAACAAGTAACTATGTTACTGGTTTATGTATTTACTATACTATAGTTTTTATACTTATTTTAGCGTATTCTCTTTCTGCTTATAAAAAAGTTTGCTGTGAAACAGTATGTCCCGTTACACTGGCAACAGCCTCATACATCTCGTGTTTACTGCGTCTCTCGATTGCATCATTTTCTCTTGTGCTTGACTTAATCTCATGTTGTTTTGTACAGGAACATGTTGTACAGACTGGAAGCCTAAGAGCAACAGGCTATACCACATAGCTGAGGTGTGTTGTAGGCTATATCCTCTAGGTTTATGTGAGTGCACTCTATGTTCACACAATGACAAAATCACCTAACGATGCATTTCTCATTAAGTGGCACATGGCTGTAGATGGCTGTGTGGAATGGAATATTTCAGAAAGCAAGCTGCACAGGGGTTAAGGCATTGCAAGTCTTAGCTGCAGCTCTTCCCTGACTGCTGGTCAAGTTCTTCTGCCTCCCTGGGTTCTGTGTCTTCGTTTGCCAAGTAGGGAGCCTGAACTCTGTGTCTTCTCAAGCCCTGATGGCCTATGGCGTAGCCAAGTAGGCACTCTCCACCCCTCTAGCCTGGGGATCCTGGCTTGGTGGTGAAATCATGGGGGCGTTCCACTTGCTTTCTCTATAAGTACACCTCTCTCTTCCCCACACCAGAGGCACATCAGAGGAGCTCACCGAGGACATTTGAAAACTGTTTTCCTCTTTCCTGGAGAAACGTCGTGCCATCGTCAATCTGTTTATTTAATTTCTAATGAAGAAAATGAACCCTTTTTACTGGAAACACCTCGTGGAAGGAGGCGAGGGCCTCTCCCTGCAGTCTGGCAGCTGAAAGCAGAGCTGCAGGCTGCGCCCCACCTGTCCCCACAGCTGAGACTGACACAGCCCCAAATGCTTTCCATACGTAAACTGTAAACCATTGTGAAGTTTCCTGTGGACGCAGTGCAGATTGGGCCCCAGTTGCTGTTTCTGGCCAGGGAAACTAGAACCACATGCCTGGAATGGAATCAAGAAGAATGTGGTTCCCCCAGAAAAGCAAAAAACAAACAAGTGGCATCTTCTCGTTTTAGTCATCGACCCTCTCCCATGCACCAAGCATTGGCCAAACTTATAAAGTGATTGCAAATTTCAGTCTTGAAAATCACCGTGCATTTAGATTAGGACACTGATACTCTTTAAAAGGCAGCCATCTATTTTCCCTCTTAACAAACAATAGAGGGGCTAGAAATGAGGATGAAGGTAGTACTCACATGGGGGATTTCATTTGGCACCCCAGCTTCTCAGTCTGAGTGTAGGCCCAGGAGGTGGAACGAAGACAGGTCCTGTGCCCTGGTTCTCGAGCTCTTCCCTGGCTCCTGAAGTGAGTTTCAGAGAGTCCTGCTAGATGGAGCCGGGAGCCACGCTGGCTTGCCTCATGTTTGTGAGAGTTTTGAGGAGGGGCATGTGACTCGTTGGTGAGTGGTGGCCGCAGCCATTCTGAGAATAAGGTATCCTGCAAGGACAAAATCAGCAACCCTAACATCCTCTAGAGAATGGTCCCTGGCCATGCTGCCCTTCTGGTTTGTGAATATTTCCTGTTAAAGACCCCATTTGAGCCTCAGCTCAGCATGATGCTGGAGAATGAGCTCAGGTACTGCAACCAGAATAAACTCACATCCTTCCTACCCCTGTTAATTGCTTCTACATCTATCTCAGTCATTTAACACCCTTAGAATCTCACCTTTCTCGTCTGCAAAATGGAAAGGATGGTAACCACTGAGGGGCTCTCGCAAGGATTAGCTTATATATTTAAGTAGTTAAATAAATAGGCCCTGAGCCCAGGCTGCCTGAGTTCCAACTACTCTCTACTACATTCCAGCTCTGTGGCTTTGAGAAGTTTCATTATTCTCTCCCTGCATCAGTTTTCTTACCTGTAGAATGGCGATGATAATAATAGGACCTAGACCTCATGAGGTTGTAGTGAGGACTAAATGAGTTAATACCTGTAAAGCTTCTAAAAGTGGCTGGAACAGAGTAAACATTCACTAATAGGAAGAGTTAATATTTATGCTGCATTATAGCCCTTCACACAGCGGCTGACATATTGAATATGCCAACGAATGCTGGTTATTATGACTTCTAGGACTATTATCCACTCAGCCAAGGAAAAGAACATTTGTCCTCACTTCTAATTTCCTCCCTCTTGACCTGGTATGATTCAGATGTGAGTCCACTGAGGTGTCATCCTGGCCCTAAGGGAGGAGAAGGAGAGGCAATGGAGACAAGTGAACAGATTCGGGACGGGGACATCAGACTGGCAGCTCAGACATCATGGGAGAGCCCAGTCCCAGGATCATCTGACCTTTGCATAAGAAGAGGAGAAACCACAGCAGCCCTCACTTTCCCTGGGTTTTCAGTGAGTCATGCTGAGTCATTCTTGGGTTTCACCCCATGGAGAAAGATGTTTCTGCAGAAGCCAGTGAACATGCCTAGGGCTCCAGCCTCTGTGTTTAGACCAGGATTCTCTGATAGGGCCACCTGGGGCTGGGGAATAAGGCAGAAAGTTCCGGTTTCCAGGGGGCCTCCAAACCCCTGTGGCATCTGCAGAAGAGCCTGGGTACCTGCTTCATAGAGGAATGTTCTTTTGTGGGATCAGAGGAGAGGAGAGTAAGCAATCACCAGTCAGCTCTTTAGCAACACAGTGGTTCAAAGTCTGATGGGGTCTTAGTGGACTGAGAACTCACACAAAGCTTTATGGAAGAAATAACATTAGAACTGAGCTGTTCCCAGAAACAGACCCATCTGAGTTAAAATTTCACATCTGCTACTTTGTGATCTTGGAGAAGTTTTCTTAACTTTTCTGAGCCTTGGTCTCTTCGTCTGTAAAATAAAGATACTGGCACTATCTAACAATTTTGTGTGTGGACTGAGTGACATAAAACATATAGCATGCTGGGAACATAGTGAGTAATTTAAAAATGTGGCCATTGTCAATCAGTAAAAATCTGTACATGCCTAAAAATTCCATGTGGGTATTTTTTTAAATAAGATTATGGTATACTTGGAATTTGCTAGTCAAGTTTTTGTTTCGTGGTTGCATGTGAGACTATAATTCTGCTGTCAGGAACACTGGACTGTCAGGGTTGCCCAATATCCATTGAAATTCGACATATTCAATGGTGAGTTCAAGAGATGGCTCCCTGCACACATTTGGCCAAGTAGAGTTAATGAGTAAGACTTTCACTGATGGGCTCACATATTGCCTCTTCTGCCCACACTGCTCAGCTTTTCAGAAGGTCTTCAGAGACCATCCGCACAAGTTGGCTGAATCTTAAAGTTAGGGAGGAGTGAGAAAGAGCCTCTCAGCAGGATTCCAGGATACTTTGAGTTCATAAACTATGTCATTCCTCTTGCAGAAAAATGTCCCATGTTGGGTAAAGGATCTGCTGTATAATGAATGAACCATCCCCAAATCATTCAACAAGTGTCTATTGAGCGTGAATTTGTGCTAGGCACACGAGTCACATGTGGTTGCCATCTTCTACCATTTCCATATAAAATGAGCAGAACAGAATGGCTACAGCACCTCTAAGAGAACAGTGGCTTTAAAACATTCAGCAAAGAGTTCCCTAGAAATATCCGTGGTTTTTTCTTGTGTTCCATAAGTTTCATGGGACCTTGTCTCTATTTCTATTTTTTGAGATCTAGTCCTCCCATCTCATGATCCAGACGATGCCACAAGACATCTTGGAGAGGTTTTTACCCCTTGGGTCCCCTTCCCTCCTAGGATTATTTACTTGTAAGTTCTCTTGTGACATTTAGAGGTTTGGTTTATTATTTCATCTGCACTGCATTGTTGTGATTAAGAGACCGTTAAATTTTTCCCATGATGAGTCCTCATCTAGAACGCAAACTCTTTGTGGTCAAGGGGCACATCTTTTCACTTTTTAATTTCTTTTAAGGGTGTCAGCAAAACAAGTTTCAAAAAACAGTTCCCTAAAATAGGGCCAAAGGATATTTAATATCTGTTTGACTGTAATACTACCAAGAGAACGTAGTTATAATACAGGAAATTTCTGGACATTCTTGAAATATCCATTATTCAAAGTTGGCCTAGAACAAGATGGGATTGGGTCTGGCCTTCTCCTAACTCTCCACCCATTTCAGATCACACTCCTCCTCGTTCTTTAATCTCAAGACTCACTGACCCTCCTCAACACTTTAAAGATCCTGCTTTGCACATACTGTTCCCTTTGTCTGGAATGCTTCCCTGCTCCCTCTACCTCCACCCTGTGCTCACTTTTGCCAACTAACTCTCACTCACCCTTAAGCACTTTTTTCTTGAGTTTCCCCTAATTTCTCTCACTAGGTAAAATCCCTTTGTTTCTAATCTTTTTGCAGCACCTTTACTTCTCCTTCAGGGGACTTAATAGCCAACGCATTTGCTGTATAATTGACCTCCCTTTCTAGAATGGCAATCTCCATAAAGACAAAGATTGTGTCTATTTTTATTCATCACTTCATCCTCAGTACTTAGCATATAATAGGTATTCAACAGATCTTTTAAGCAAATGATTTGAAATGAATGTTTACATTTAAACCAATCCACAATTATTTACTGAACATCTACTATGGAAGAATGTGCTGAGGCTTATTGAGGATAAGGAGAAAGGAAAATACTATGAGTTATTAAGGTGCCAACAGTAGAAATGATAGAGTGGTGGCAAAGTAAATTAAGCAGCAGGCCAAGAAAACCTGGAAACTGAATGATGTCATAAACCAAGGTACACAGAACGGAATAGGCTTCGTTCATGAGGGTGAGGAAATGCAGGTGGAGTTTGTGAGATTAACAGATATGTCATAATATCATCTTAGTGGCAACATTGAGTAAGAGTCTGGTATTAGTTATCTATTCCTGTGTAACAAATTAACCTCAAAACTTAGTGGCTTAAAACAACACTTATACAGTTCCTGTGGGTGTGTCTTAATTCGGCCCCCCGCTTGGGTATCTCACAGGCTGGGGTTATAGTCTCATCTGGCGGCTTGGTTGGTGAAGCATCTATTTCCCAGATCACTCACATCGTTTTTGTTGGGATTCATTTCCTTATGAGCTGTTGGAATAAGGCCCTCGGTTCCTACTAGTTGATGATCAGAGGCCTCCTTTGGTTCCTTGCCTTGCAGAGTTCTTTGTAGGGTTGTTCGCAACATGGGAGCCTGCTTCATCAGAGAGAGGAACGAAGAGGGCAACAGAGAGTGCAAATACGAGAGTGAGAGCAAGATAGCAATCATAGCCTTTTGTACTTAAACTTAGAAGTGACATCCTATCGTTTTTACCATAATCTATGAGTTAGAAGCAAGTCACTAGATCCATAACACATTCAAGGTAAGGGGAATAATACAGAGGTAGAGGTCATTGTGAGGGCAGGGGTCATTTCAGATGTTGCGTACCACAGTCTATGATTGCTACGGCCAGTTGGCACTAAAAAGAAGAGCGAGATTATTATGTTTATATTTCAAGGGTTGTGAATTGTGTTATGGCGAATTAGTAGGCGTACAGACAAGGAGTACTTGGCTCACATTCTTGCACATTGTAGAAATTCAAGTGGAAGGAGAACTGCTGTGGTAAAGCCCTACTTTCCACTTGAAACCTGTCTTAGAGGTTTGCTTAAGGAGTAAATCCTGATACAAATAGAAACAGATACAAATAAGAAAGGCAAGATTTTGAGACAGATGCACCCATCAAATTCATGCTGTGAAACTGAGAATAAGCATTTAGAGAAAGGTTCCTGGCCATCCAAGATTCCTGCCACACTCCATCTCTGTGGTCCTTCCCCAGACACTTTTGAAAGTCAAGAGAAGTGCAAGTCACATTGGCGACCATATGAATATTTTGTCACTACTCAAAGACAGTTTTCCTATTGTCATTAGGGAATGTGTTTGGTTTATCAACTCTCTACTGAACGTGCATTGATTAGAAACATTAGGCTGTAACCAAGCCTGAATAAAATCACCTCAAATGGAAAGTTCTTGGAAAGAAGCACCATTGTTTCAATGACAATATTTTTTAAATTGATTTCTTCTTGCTATGGCAAAGAATTGCATGTCTAAATCTTTCTCCCCTAGCAGTGGTGTGGCTTCCCAGGGTTATCAGAGCTGGATCTGATTCAGAAAAAATTGTAGGCACTGCAGTGTGTGGGACAGAATTGTAAACGAACATCAAAGGAGGAATTCAGAATGGTTTAGGAAAATTGTGCTTACTGCAGTTGTCTGCCAATGAACACACTGGCCCTGTCCAAAGAACATGGGGTGAACTCTAGAAGATGGACTTGTAGATGGGAGGCTGTACTCTGGCTTCTGTGATGAGTGGGTAGCCTGTAGGTTTCGAGAAGAAGTGAAGTAAGACCAAATTTATGGTTCATTTTGCAAATAGTGGAGGATTGGCTAGATCAAAGACAAACAATTTCGAGTAGCATGCTTCCTGGTTTTTGAGTTCGAAGGAATTCCATTTGTATTTTTTACAAGGATTAGAACAATTCAGAACCCGAATGTTGGTCCCCACCACAGAGTGGGCCTGTGGGTCTCTCTCAGGATAGAATACATGAACCTCCTGGGTTCTTTAGTTGCCCTAGGTTCATTTAGATCTTTTGCCCTTCAATCTCCTTTCTGCAGTTCCTGGGGCTCTTGAGGAAGTGGCTAGGAGCTCTGGGATTCAATTTCAGAGCTTCATCCATTTTACATCACAATCTTGGGCAAGTGATTTAACTACCTCAGATTTCTTTACTCTGTAAAATGGGAAGAAATAATATCTATTCCACTCACCTCACAGAGTTACCAAGGAGATTAAATATGACCTTATAAGTAAAAGCTACTTTACAAAATATGGTATGTGAGCAAACCCGTTCCCCATAGTCATCTTCACTTCACTTATTTCTCATTGACTTACTTATTTGTCCACCCATTTATTCGTATTATCTCACGTGCTCTGCTATTTTTCTAGTTGGCTTAAATTTGGCTTAAATTTATTTTTTAGTTCTTTGTTCTCTCACATCTATTCTTATTTTTATGCTTGTACCCAGTTCCTTATGTATTCCCCTTACTCATTA
This sequence comes from Rousettus aegyptiacus, assembly GCF_014176215.1. Taxonomy (NCBI): domain Eukaryota; kingdom Metazoa; phylum Chordata; class Mammalia; order Chiroptera; family Pteropodidae; genus Rousettus; species Rousettus aegyptiacus. Next base: position 121,303,150 of record NW_023416306.1, on the reverse strand, counting down.
ACCCTTTGTCCTCTAAAGCCCCTCAGTCCCTATCACTGTCTGTCTTGACCTCCTGGTCAGTTCTTGCTCTCCATTCTCTTACTTTGTCTTGTGTCCATTTCACTTCTTCCCAATATGAGATTCCACGATTCCTGGAAGCATCACCCAACTTTCTATAGATTGGAAAAACTGGGCTCAGGGATATTAGGAAAACTGACCCAGTATCATACAACTAATAAATGGAGGAGGCATAATTTTAACCAAAAATTGTGCTTTTCCACTTTCATGTCACATCCAAAATAAAAGTATGATTTCTGAATAAAGGGACTCCACAGATTTTCTTTCTGTTCTTTTCTTCCCAAGAGATGTAGGAAAGTGCTAGAGATGATATTGGATTTCCATGTTCAAGATGATAAAATTAAAACTGTGATCTAAGCATGATTTTAATTGGGTTTCCTTGGGTTTGTACCCTATTGTCTACTAACTTCTTATAGTCTCTAGATAGTATTTCCTAACATTCCCCAGAAAGTGATAATTGTACCACAGAGAGATCCCTAAGGCCAGAAGGCTGAGTTCCATCCCTGACTCTGAAGTTTACTGGCTGTAAAATGCTACCTCACAGGGTGTTGCATGGGTTAAAAGAGATAATGGACAAATAAGCACATACAGATGTATTTATTACTTTCACTCTGACTCTCTATGCTTCCCAACTCTTCCTTGCCAAAGCAATCCCTTAGCTTATTAAAAAGAAAACAAACTTTAAATCCAGGCCTATAAAAGCAACGACCTCAGTGAGATCCAGTGACTCCCACTGTTTCCTCCAACACTATCTCTAGAATTTTTTTCTCGGCAAGGAGTTAATCAACTGCACTTAGATCAGGAATTCTAAAGTATTAGAATGAATAAAGGGGAAGAGGCTTGGCAATGATTTTCCCCAAGGCCTACAATCTTGAACTGGGTGGTTAGTCTGTTTCAGGACCGAAGTCTCATTTTGGTTCCAACATCAACCACAATGTCATCTTGTCATTGCCTCTCATTCCTTGACTTCAGTCTCATCACCTATAAATGAAGGCAGGTGCTGTGTTTTCTGAATCCATGTTAACCACAGTCTTGTTCTCAGATTACTTTTAGCTAAATCAGCTAGGCTGCTTGTTAAAACACATAACCCGCAGGTCCCACTCCATAGCTCCTAAATTAGAACTCTTGGGCTAAGGATCTAGAAATCTGCATTTTGATTCTTTACCTCCAAGTAATTCTAATGACTACGTATTTGAGATTCACTGACTTAAATTACTTTTCAGAGAAAGAATTCTGTGTAGGTTAGTGCTTTGTAAACTGTAATGCATCCCTTGAAGATTTTGTTAAAGTGAAGTGGAGCTTGATCTACATTACTACTAAGCTCTCAGGTGATGCTGCCAGATCCTGGACCACACTCTAAACAGTAAGGCTCTATGTGATAACATACAGTCACATAGTAGGTTGATTTATTCTTTGGAATGAAAGTAACATAGGTAATGGCTCCAGAATGTGAGAAGAGCATACACACTCATAACGACCCCAAAGATTTGCTTGGTTTGAGTGAAGATTTAGTTGATTAATCACCTTAAGGTGACTTAGGTCCTTATGATAGAGAAGAAACAAATTTGGTGGCAGACAATCTAGTTAAGTCTCTTACTCTGTCACTTCCTAGACATGTGATCCACAGAGAGTGATTTATACTTTTAGAATCTGAAGCTCTGAATCTGCAAAACATAGACTATCCACCTTATAGAATTGCCATGAACATTAAATGTGATCACATATATAAAATTCTCAGCCCAGTGCAACGATATCAGTCCCTCTAGGTTTTCTGGGGGCCCTTCCTAAGCCTTTACTTAGTTCTCTGCGTGAGATGCTCAATGGGACCTGTTCTTCTTCCACGGACACCACCACCTGGAGGGCAGCTGCCTCTCCACCATGAGAAAACTCCTGGACTTTCCCAGGCTGCTGAGTGATTTATCACACAGCTGCTCTCTCAGACTTGGAAGGCTGATGGCAATCTCGCCAGAGACAGATGGGAGAGCTGGAGTCCAGTTGCTTGTCAGTGATGTTCAGCGGACACATTTATAAGGCTCTTTACACTTTTCTGGCATCCTCCATGGTCAGCCAGACACCAAAGGCAGGCTGCTGCACACCACATGCCAGCAAGGAAAGTTGCATGCACACATGCCAGCCAAGGCCCCCAGCACAGCTTCATCTTTCTCTCCCGCCTCCTTTCATTAGTTGTTTCTATGTGGTTGTGGTCAACATGCCACCCAACTTTTCATGCCGGGTCTTTTTAATTTTTTTGACAGACATTACTGTCCTTTCCCCACAAATAACTCACTAAACAAGAAATAAGTTGCAATAACATGGACTTAATGCAAAGAGTTTTCAACTCCCTTTATAGTCATTTAGAGGGGTGTTATCAACAAATATTTCTTTAGCAATCGCAACATGCCTAGCAGCATCCCAGGTGGGAACCTATAATCTTTTAACTTGCTAGCTTAAACTATAGGAAGCGAACCATGAAAGTGTTTTTTTCTATCCCTGAGTCATCCTAAAGTTTGATTACATGTAGCAATCACCTGAAGAGCTTTACAAAAATACTGATGCCTGAATCCCAGAGATTCTGATTTAATTGATGCAGCTTGGGCATTGGGAATTTTAAAAGCAGCCACAATTGGGATTATTGCTTAGAAATTAATAAAAGCTATGCAGAATTTCCTCATATTGTCTCAAGTTTCAATCAATATTTGCTTTCAAGTTCACCCTTTACAAAATATTTTCACTAAAATAATCTATGTTAAACCTCAAAACAACCCCATGAAGCTGTTAGTCTGAATTCGTTATTAGTTAATTTGTATATTTGCACATTAGCCTCAATTTGAATATGGAGCTCATAGAGTCTAAGTTATGTCCAGGGATAGACAGCTGGTAAAGGCAGAGATAATCCTTGAACCTAAGAGTGGGTCTTTGTTCCCACTCTTCTTTCTATTATTTTGTTTGAATTAAACCATTAATTTATTTTGTTATTAAACACTATTCATTGGACCATACTCTATTTGTACTCTAGATGTATGAATGTTTAAAGCAAAAACTGCCTGGTTTCCTTTTTGGCACATTTAAGTAATATTAATAAGGAGAGAAGGGCAGCACTAATGAGAAGATAGGACCTTACCAGTTTGATGGCCAATATATGCAGTTGACATATATGATGTGTTAAGTGTCAGGAGACATTCAACATATGATGCTACTCATTGGAGAAGTCAATGAATGCCAGCTGAAGGCTAGATAGCCAAAGGTCATCTCCCAGAGTCATAAATCATCTCAAAAATAGGCCACGGCATTCTTCCTTCTGTGATGAAAGACATTCCGAGTTCTCTGGAAGGTTGCACAGATTGTTTGAAGACAGAATCATCTGTTGAGTACCATAAATATAGAGATTAGTTTGAAGGGTGGCTGCTGTCCCAAGTGCATTGATTTGGAGCCTCCATGCCCTGAGTTACTTTTCACTTTATAGGAAATTATATATATATACTATTACTTTTTGGATATATGAAGTTACCATTTATCCACAACTCTTATAGTGTTTTATTAACCATGCCAAGGAGGGAATGTGGCCCCATCGATTGATAAAACTGGTTTTCAGCACTCTCTGAACCTAATCGGGGAGCCTAAAGTTTAGGTGTCATGCTCCTGTCTCAGATCAATGCCACAGCTAATGGTAAGCTTATGGTCGAAGACTGCCTATTGATTCATGAGTTAGCATATCACATTAACCTAATTAGCTTAGGGTTGTTCATGGTGTTATTCTGGTTAGGCTTCCACAGACATTAACTGGAAGATACTAGTATCCAATTAAACCAGTAGTCATTCTAAAATGAGTTATTGAAATTAATTTCAACACACTGTTTGCAATCATTCTGTTATTCTAATCAGTTTGTTTTTGTAGGGCTGTAGCCATAAATGAGAGTATGGATATAACCATACATGAAGAAGATAGTATGCATATTAAACTCACAAAAAGGATTGTTAGAATTACTAAAATCACTCTAAAAGCCTGAGAGTTTTGAACCTGAAAAAAATGACTCTAAAGGGTACCTCTGAACCAAATCTACAAAAATGATTCACTAACTGAATCCGTAAATGCAGTTGCAGTCTGGTTCTTTTCACAGTTTCTCAGTTTCATAAACCCTGGAGATAGGTCTCCACACACAGACTTCACAAATCTCCTTTTCAGAAGAAGATGACCCTTTGGCAGAGTCAGCCACTTTGTGGGGCCCAGTACAAATTTGTGGGACCCAGTGCAAAATAAAAGTGTAGGGGCCTTTTGTTTAAAAAATTATTAAGAATTTAAAAATGATGACAGCAGAGCATTAAAGCAAACATGGATTCTCATGTGACTGCACAGGTTGCATATCCATGAAGCAGTCTCTGCCCTCAGGGTGGCAAGACCCAAATAGTGCTATTCCAGGTACCCTCCTATTAAGTTGTTGGGAGTAAATGACACTTTACTATGTGTTGACAATTATTATGCAGGCAAATGGCCCTGGCTAGCCATGGGACATCTGGAGGGACAGCAACAGAAGGAAAATATGATGGAAAGTGAATGTAGCATGTCTGTCAGGAGCAACAGCAGAAGGACAGAGGTTTTGCACAGCTGTTAAAGAGCTCAAATAAAGGACAGTTGGCTACTTTAGACCCAACTGAATGTCAGCATTGTCCAGGGAAGAAAGCGAGCCTTGAATGTTCTCGTACGTAAATGAGACTACGTGGTATATCTTGAGATATTATTCATATCTATCTATTTATCTACCTGTATCTGCAGAGATCTATACTCATTTTTTTAGTATTTCTAGTTTTCCATCCTAAGCCCAAGTGAACAGTTGTCTCTGTGCTTATTATGTCAGAGAAGAGATCTGCCAATACAAAAGAAGAAACTGTCCTAATAGTCATCTTGTATTTAGGTACAAGAGTCTAAGTCCCAGAGAGAGGAGGGGATTTGGAGCACAGAAATTGTCTGACCAGAACCATAAAGGTGGAATTTTCCCCAGCTTTGAAAAGCAATTCTCCTGGTTTGAGAAGGGAAGGCAAGAGAGGGAGAGCGAGAAGGCCAACGTATCCCTATTTGAGAGGGCATATATTTTACATCCCAGGAATGGCTGCATGGGACCACAGGCAGCCTTGGCCCTGAGATGGGCCTGAGGGCAGGTGATAGCTTCCTGTGCCCCATAAAAGGCACAGAAGCAGCAGCAGACAACATACCAGAAAGGACAGAACTTAGATGGCCTTAACGATGATGGATCAATAACCACATGATGTACAGTGTGATCCCCACCCCCACCTCAACATAGTGGCTTTGCATAGGATTTCAGAAATCACTGGGAGAAGAGGGAAGTAAGAAAATGACTGAAGTTAGGTTTTCTAGTAGCTTGGTGGGGAGAAGATTGAGAGCAGAAATTAAATTATTAAAAAGAGCCATTTTTCTTGTACACCTATATTTGTGGACTGGGATTCTTTCTAACTACTCTGTGAAGACACTATTTTCCCATGCACATCCAGTTCCTATTGCTTTGACTCTGTCCTCACTGAGTAACTTTTTTTTTTTTCACTCTTTAATTTGGTTTCTAATTTAGACTTACCCAGCAGAAAGAACATGTTTGGACTTCCACGAATATTGCATTTCTCTTGGCAATGAAAGCTCTCAGTATAAATGAACAGAATTGACATAGTGCTGATTTATAAATTAGTCATTCTCTTTTGAGTTTGGTTGACATGGCTCAGTTCCCTGGGACCTGGCCACCTGGATATATGAACCTGCAAAATAGAGGGCCACGATGACCCTTCTAAGGTGCAGACACCCCCTGAAGATGCATGACTTGAAAGGTCCCCAACCTCTCTATGTAATTTCTTATTGAAAAATACTAAAGGGAAAATTCTGAAGAAATTTTTTAAAAGTTATATTAATATAATGTAGTAGTTAAGTCTGGAGTCAGACTTCCTAGGATTATCCAGTCCTGGCTTTGCTGCTTATACTTGTGATGTAGCAAGTTCAGAGAAATCTAATAGGGATTGTTGTAAGGAATAAGGGTATTAATACATGCAAAACATTTTGATCAGTGTTTAGCAACTGCTAAGTGCTACTACTATTTCTAGTTTTATTGTTGGTATTATTTTAGGTGTTCCCTTCCAGTCTATGTTCCAATGAATGGAAATCATTTCATATTGCACATAATTTACATTATTTCTTTCAATCTAACACTGTCATAAATATTATACGTATCTCTATAGAGGCTTTAATAATTTTGAATAGTGTTATTCAGTTCACTAAGTAGTTGAGCACTTATACTGTGTGACAAGAATATCAAAATGATAAATTAGAAAAATTGGCAGAGGTGATAAACAGGTACCATACCAAAAAATATATATATAAATGTGCAAAAGAGAGGCTTACCCTAACAAGAAGTCAGGAAATGCAGATTAAAGTAATAGTTAATATTTAAACTAGCAGATTGACAAGATTAAAATGTTTGATAATATTTACTTTAGAGTAGAGCATAGACAATGTGTACTGCCCTCTCCTGCTAGCCAAGTGAAAGCCAGAACAGCTATTAACTATTTACGTTCAGAATGCACAGAACTTCTACATACCCTACCATTTTACTCTTCCATATCTGCCCTCAAGAAACCTTGCTATGTGCTTCGGGAGACAGAAACAGTTCACATGTAATTATGAAAATAAAAGACTGCGTAACTGCTCAATAATACTCGGAATGGTTAAATAAACTGTGAGATACTCACTCTTTAAAAAGCATGTATTCTTGCTATTAATACTGACAGGGAAAACTTCCAAGGTTTGTTGCTAAGTAAACAAGCAAACGATCAAATTTATTTTTAAAAAAGTTACTGAAAAGCAAGTATAGTGAGATAACATTTTCTTAACGTACTCAAAATACATAGCTCTCTAAAATGTGTATGCATAAGTATATATGTGTGTATACGCATATGTAAATATATACGTATGTACATGTGTTTGTGTGTAAACATGTTGAAAAATGTCTTGGAGAGTCTACATCAAATTGTTAACAGTGTCCACTTTTAGACAGAAAACTAAGCGTGGTCAAGGGGGACGTTAGCCTTTTCTATATTTTTAAATGTTTTTAAGGATTTTTTGTATAAATAAGAATAAACTTTAAAAAATTAAAAGATGAATAAAACAAGGTTCCTGAATCCCAAAGTTAATATTTCACTGAACAGTTGTTTAACAATTTATTTAGCCATTGACCTATATTTGGCAGTTAAGATTGTTTCCACTCTTTTATATTATATATCTTTATACACTGCAGCTTCTTTTTCTTCTGTTGATTTATTTCTCTAGGATAAATTCCAAGAGTGGGATTACTGGATAAAATGGGATAAACATCTCTCTGGCTCGTGATTTATTTTTCCACATTGCCTTCCAAAAATGTCGTGCTTCTCTTTCCCCATCATTACTACAAAAAAAAATGAGCGAGCTCTTCTACCACCTGGCACCAATCTACTTTTTTATTGCCATCTCCTTGTTTTCAGGAATGTGCACTTTTCGCTTCAGCTTTCAACCTGTTTTAGAATTGACATCTCATAGAGGACTGTCGGTTCATAATTTTTCTCCTATACCTAGTGGATGTATATTCCTGAAAGATAGATATGATTAACATTCTAATTTTACAGATGAGAACACAGGCTCACAGAGGTCAACTTGCCTCGGGTCCCATAGCTAACAAGTGGTAAAGTCCATACTTTTAATCAATCATGTCTCGATTCTCTCTCTGCCTCTAGATGTGGTTCTCTATCAGTTTTGTGTGAATAGAGTTGGTATGAACCCAAATGCCTTCTGCTTACATGTAGGGTTCACTTCTGTCATGCCTCGCCTACTCCGTCAGGTCTCTTGGTCCCAGCCCATGATGTATCCTCACTTTTCTGCTTATGACCCTCTTCGTGGACTGGTTCTCAGACTGTCAACTTGAATTTCACATACTCAAACTCCATTCCTATCTATTTTGTCTATTTAACAGAAGGTGTTAAACCAGTGGCTCTCGTCCTTGGGGAACTTAAAATGAACCAAACAAACTGAGGCCTGGACTCCATCTCCAACAATCTAGATTCTTTCATTTGGGATTCAGTCTGAGCCTGGGCCCGGGATTTTTTTTTTTTTTCATAGTTCCCTGGGAACTTTAGGCTAAGAATCTGACTTAGATGCTGTTCTTGGTTCCCCCCTCTGGGTTTAGGAAGCAACATGGCTGGTTTTTCTTTGTTTTGTAGCAGCTGCCCTGCCTTCGTCGGCTACCACCACAACTCGCAATCATTTAGCTGTCTGCCCTGCTGTCACTGTGCCTGTCCTGCTCTGTCCCTTTGTGCTCTCCCTTTGTTAGCAAAAGCACCCTGCTGTTTTTACCTTTAAACCCTCGCCCTTGCTATTGCTGCTGGCTGCAACCACTCCTTTCCTTTAAATTCTACCGAGCTGAAGCTTTACTTCCTTCATGCAATTCTCTTGCATCAAAAACCACACAGGTGGCTGCTTCCTCGGAATCCGTATTTCAAGTCTCATTTGCTTCATTCTAGTGGCTTTTCTTTAATGATGGAATGCTATGTATGATTTTCACGTGTGGACAGGAAGAAGCACTCTTAATAATAGTTAAGAGCACAGGATTGGGAGTCGGGAAGACTCATTTCAAACTCCAGGCTGATACTTATTTAACGGCTCTAAGCCTGTTTTCTCACTTATAAATTAAAGATACCAGTGCTATATATCTCACCAAGCTTAGACAGATGAATGGAAATCATTTAACACACTACCTGCTACATGATAAAAGTTTGATACATATTAACTATTTAGGGTATATGATAATAAGACTGATTTCTTTTCCAAAAAGTTTATGAGTTAAAAAGGAAAAAGACCCTATTACTCTACTCTCTGCTTCTATTTACCAAAAAAGGTAATTTCGTTTCATTGTTCACTTTACTTATCTGCTTTTGTGCCAAAGGGCCTTTGGCGTTTTTTTTTTTTTTTTTCCTTGTAAATTAAGCCCGTCCCAAGAAGACAAAGATGCCACGACTAAGATTATGAACAGAAAGTGTTATAGATTCTTAAGGGAATTTCAGAACAGAAGTTCTCAGAGAAGTTCCCCTAAGGAGGTTGCAGATTCCTTGAGAACAGGGACCTTATCTATAAGCAGGGTTTGTAGTCTGGAGTCAACTGGAGTCAGATACAGACTTTTGTCTTGCTTATTTTTCTAGATAGAGGGTCTGTTACTTTATTATTTTCAAAGGTATTTATGACAAAAAAGGAATGAATCTTATAAAAATATATTATAGGCTCCTACCAGAGTGCTATGCTGTTAATAATAAATTTAAATATTTAAAAGATAAAAAAGTTCCTATCTTTTTTATGCCAAGATGATGTTGTTTATCTATTGCTATTGCATGCATTGTTATTTTGATGACGGGAGATGGGTTTGAATGAAACCATAAACATGTCCTCAAACTCTGATCCTTGATTTCACTTGTACGGGTGGGTGATAATGACACAGCTGCTAGTATTGTAGTATATGGGGTATGACCTTGGCCCAAAGGTTAGTTTTTTCCTGAATGAAGACTGGACTTGTCAGGATTAATATAGTGACTTTTTGGTTATGTTCAGTGACACATTCTATCACATTGAGTTAACTCAAACAAATGGCACGAGTTATTACTTAAAGGAAATGAGCAGTTAGCTTTCCATTGCTTTTCTTCCAGTTCCCAATGCTATATTTTTAGAAGCATTTATTTTAAATGGAGAGAGTCCACTGGAGAACATAGCTACCATAGTTAAAAAACAAAATCTGAACATGGGAATTGGGAGGAGACTTTTATTATTGTTTTTACCTAGTGATGTGCTGGTAAGCTGGCTTTCTAGGGGGAGAAAAGCAAGCCCCGATTTAAAGTGTTTCCCAATTTCTGTGGTGTAAATACTCCCAACTTCAAGCTTCCAATGTGAGGCCACTGAATGGAGTTGAGAAGAGAGACACAGAATTTTTCTTGTGCGTGAATACGAGTTGGTTCCTGTAAACCTCTGCTTGTTAACCTTATAAACCTGGAAGCCAGAAGAAGAGCTTCCAAGGGAGGTTCAGTTTTACAGCAGTGCCCTTTAGAAGAAGCACAACTTAAAAGCAAAAAGTAATGAGGAAGTCTAAAATTCAGTTAGCATTAATATGATGGTGAGGTAGAGGGCTAGGAGAGGAAGGGAGCAATTGGGAGGATCGTTTTATGAAATATATAGATACCTAACCAACATACTGTATACTTGAAACTAATTTAAATAAATAATTTTTTTTTAAAGTAGTTAGGAAGTCTATTGGAGGATATTGAAAGAGACCGAAATATATGGTTTAAAACATTTTTCAAACTCTCTTATAAAATCTGTCCTCCTTGACCTCAAGCCACTTAAAACTTCTTTTCTCCTTTTTTTCTTCCTTCTCTACCTACTCCCAATAGTTTGTTCTTTGTTTCTTGTTTCTCATTAGATTGATGTGCTCCCCAAAAGTCCTTCCTCTTCAGGAGTCGATTGGAGGTGGGGAGGAATTGGCTGCTCTTAGACCTCGCAATAGGAGGACAATAAGCTATATTCTATCATGTTATTTTTCCATGTTTAAAGAAAAAGAATAGCTTGAAGAAGAAGAAAACTTCTTGTAAAGTTTATGGTTTATGAGTCAACCAGTCTTTATAAACATTACCCTTTAGAGAAGAAAAATCAGTATAAATATGAACCAAATCTTTCTTATTTTCTTTCCACTTACATATGAGCATCTTTTAATCTATATCTACATTTCTAAACCAACTTGAATGATCAAGTTTGAATTAATAAAAAGTTTAAAGCCAAGCCAATTGTTTGTCTATCCCAGCTGATTCTACTTTGGCTATCTGGTCAACTCACAATGTGACCACAAACAAGTCTTTTGGCCTTTCTAAATTTGGATTACATCATCTGACAAACAACAGGATTGAACTGAATTGTGTTTAATTAGGCCTCTAACCCTGAGAGTGTGTGACACTTGTTTTGCATTTAATAAGCAACTTCGCAATTTTCTGTTATGAAATAGACTAATAATCTTTACGTTTGAAGTGTCATAGACCTGCTAATTTGAGTAAGTGGAGGTATTTTATCTGGCTTGACCAGTTAATTAGGACTCTTCTGCCAATAGAAAGAACTTCTTCATTGTCCAGTTTTCTCTACTGGCAGTTTTCTCTGCCGCCCTCTCCAGACTTTGAGATTCATCAGACTCATGTGGAGAAAGAAACTATTCTGGAGTTGGAAGAAAATGCTCAGTATACATTAAAGATCCTCCTCTGACAGTCATTAGCAGTTCAAACTCTATCCGCAGTCCATTTTATACCATAAAAATTCATGTTCATATTCAACACACTTGATCTTCTACATATTTTTTTTCTCTTTCTATCTGTTTCTGGCCCCCATCTCAGGGCTCCTTGTGGTCTAGGAAAAGGATGGTACGATTGGCCAATAGGCACGTCTTTCCATCCTCTTTAGTATTATATTACTTGTCTCTTACCTATGAAATACTTGATGATTCACTTTGTTTAGGATCCTCCCAGAAAATAATCATGTTAATAATAGCTAATATTTATTGACTGCTAAGAATTTTAGAGACATCTCATTTCTAGCTAAAGCCACAACTCAAACATTTCAGATGAAGGGGGCCAAACGTAGCTCTGAGGACCTGTTCCTTTCACTTACCTCCCTACCCTATCCCGAGAGCACCTTACTCAGGGAACTACAGGCTCCACTCTGGGCTCATGCCCTCTGATGACCAAAAGACTCCTCATCCCATTATTCTAATTTCCTGTCCTGGTATCACTCACTCAGGTATATGAAGACTCACCTTGTGAGTAATCATTGGCAAAAGTCATCACAAAACTGTGCATGTAGGGCTTTCTCTACTGGGCAGAAAGATTGGCCATAAGATCATGACCTCATTTTCATTCCCAAAGACTCTGAAATCCCAATCCTAAGGAAAGGGGAAAAAAATGACACATCGCAGAAAGGATCCAGCCTTTTGGGGGCTATGAAGGCATGTATCTTAAATGGTACCCCCCTGCATTCTTTCATTTGGAAACTGAAGTTCTCCTGAGTCATGGTGGAAGGCTAAGAGCAGTCCCCCAGCTTGACTTAAACCTCCATTTTGAAGATAATGAAGCGATGAGGAGAAGACAAAAGTTTTTAGTTTGAGGCTAGAATTTTTTCAATTGTTAAAAAAGTGTGATGACATATTAAGCATGGGGAAAACTCAGGAAAAAAGAAAAGATGACTTTAAAAAAAGTTTGACAAATTGCCTGTTTGATGGAGAGACTCAAAGAAAAAGTAAGTTGATGCTTCTTTTATTGGCTTTGATTTTAAATGGATTAATGGATAAGAGAGGATCCAGGGGCAAGTAGAGACCAGGGGCATTCTGGGGTTTTGTGGGACCTAAATCTTATATGACTTAGAAGAACACTTGTAAGAATAATAATATGAATACAAAATTAGATATAGAGCCTTGGACAAAGCTCATGCAAGTGAGGAATCTTGAGATGAAGCTTCATCAGCTTCCTAGAAAATCCTTCTATGGTGGTTACAATTTTAACAGCTGGAAACAGAGACATACCACTTAGAGAAATTCTTCACTGAGAGACTGAAGAGTTAGTGAGAGATATGCAAAGGGGAGGGTAGGAAGAGGCCAACGAAGTGCAGAGGAATTAGAGGGCATTTACTAAGTGGTGTACAATATTCAAGAGAAGGTCATATGTGTACATGGTGTTAAACACCAGGATGGTCTTTAAGAAAAGAATGCCTGGAGGTGCCCACGGCCACATGGACCACCATGTGGTTTTCTTACCCAGCATCTGAAAGGGGAGATAAGCATCAACAGCTTCACAGCTGAATTTTCATTTCACCCTCTCTTTGTTTTTCTATTAACTATGTTTTGTTTTATATGCATCTTCAGCATGAGTAATACAAACAGCGAGCACCATTCATCTGCTACCCACCTCTTCTCTACTTTATTGTTTCTAACAGTATCAGTTGCTTTTTAACCATCAGAATTATGATATGTCTTAATTCAGGAATTAAGAGACATTTATGAGACATGTAGAACATTTTAAACTTTGAAAACATTTTAATCTTTATCAAGTTTTTATAGCTATGTTTAGATACTTCAAATGTCAGGTTAAACTGGCAATGTCTCTTTTAAGCTCTGGAGCAATAGAAAAAAAAATGCCCAAAAAGGTGCCAACTCACCAGACTGGCCAGGGCTGTGAAGAATTCTAATTTTATGGAATGGGGTTGATTTGGATGGTCTTGTCGTTAGCAATAAGAACTTTAAACACATTCAACAGCTGGTATCCTGCAGTTAAATTGGAAAGGAAAAATTGACAGAACTTTTAGTGGTGACAGCACAATCCAGCAACAAATTATGCATGAGTTAAAGCAATAGAAAAGATAGTACCTTAAGAGGAAGTATTAATGGACTTACAGAAAAGCATTGAAAAAAACAAATATCTAAGCTTTAGAATGTTTTACCAGAAATGAGCAACAAAATATATTGCAGATCAAATACAGATGGGTGAGAGAGGAAGTTTCAACAACAGCGGATTGGCAGGGAAGCTTAGGAGAAACAGTAATAGTTTCTCTCTGTCCTGAAGGGAAGCCAGGAGAGGGCAGGAGGGCCAATTTCTTTGTAGACTGGCACTCAACTCCTCATATGATCAATAAAAGGAATGTTGGACGCCTAGTTCTTGTGATATTGTCCAAAACGCTTTAGGCCAAGATACTCATGCAACAGGAAGGGAGTATCAGAAAGGCAGGAAAGCCTCTTGACATCTTTGCCCTACTGTGGAGGAGAGACAGAGTCTCACACTACACCTCCCTTCGGTTCCCTTTCCACTTGGTCCAAACAGAGGGAAGTCTAAACAGGAAAAGGGCATTTGCCAACATAATAGACATAAGTAGGACACTCTTGACAGGAGAGGCTGGAGTAGCATTCATTATTTTAGTCCAGAAGGAGATTCAATGACCCTATGTGTACTGCAAGTAGCTTGCCTCCCTCCCTCCCTCCCTCCGCCTCTGTCTCCTTCTCCCTCCTCTTCCTTCTCTTCTTTCTTTCATCCTCCCTTCCTCCCTCCCTTCCTTCCTTCTTTCCTTCTGCCCGCTCTCTCTCTCTCTCTCTTTCTCTCTCTCTCTCTCACTCTCTCTCTCTCTCTCTCACTCTCTCTCTCTCTTTCCTTTCTTTTTCTTTCTCTCTTTCTTTCCTTCTTTCTCTTTTTTTCTTCTATTCCAGGAAATTGCTCAATGTATACACTCTAGAGTCATAGTTTTACAGAGTGGGAGGCTTACCCAATTCTTTTTCCACCCAATATTATATAGGTAGTAGTCTGTCATAAGAGGCAGCCTGATTGTCTATCCATTCATTCATTCAGTAAACCTTTATGGACAGTCTTATAGTTAGAAGGTAGTATTTTTAAAACATCATAAGACAGAATTTCTGTCATCAAGGAAAGTGTGGTCCAGTTCAGGACTAAGATATTTTTATGACAAACTTAAATTACTAAAATGACCAAATGAGTGACACTGACAATATAGGAGATTACAAAAGACTTGGAAAAGCCAAGGAAGGCTTAAAATGGGAAAAGGGACTTGATCTAGGATCTGAATGGGTGGGAGGATTTTGAATATCTTCTGAACAGTACGATAAAGCCCTTTGGGTGAGACAACAACATGGAGACCTATTATGTATGCTATGGACTGAATGTGTCCTTCCAAAATTTATATGCTGAAGCCCTTACCACTGTATGACAGTATTTGGAGGTGGAGACCTTGGAGGGTAATTAGTTCATGAGGGTAGAGCCCTTGTAAGAAGATACAGAAGACAGATGACCTCCTCAGTCGTGTGAGGATACAATAAGAAGGTGGCTCTCTACAGGTCAGGAAGCAGGTCCTCATCACACATCGTACCTGCTGGAGTCTTGATCTCGGACTTACCAGCCTCCAGAACTGTGAGAAATGAGTATTCCTTGTTTAAGCTACCTAATCTATGGTAATATTGTTATAGCAGCCTGAACTAAGACAATGTATTTGGACTTGGGAAACCCACGTAGGAAGGAAAGTGAGAGTGTGAGTGCAGAGGGAGACTGAGGACAAAAATGATCACAATTTTCTGCTTCTTCTCATATCCATACCTTTTGCAATGTGATTTTGTAGCTCTGCTCATCAAGAGATGAAATCTATTTCCTTACCCTTTGAATCTGGGCTGGACTTAACAATTGCACTGACCAATGGAATGAAGCAGAAGTCATTGTGCGCCAGTCCTGAGCCTAGGACCCAAAGACCTTATACCCTTTTTTCACTCTCTTGGAACCCTAGCTTGCTTCCACATGAACAAGTCCAACTAATAGGCTGTAGTGTGAGAGACCATGAGGCCCAGCTGTCCCAGCCAAAGCCATTCAAGGCTAGCCAAAAACAATCTCCAAACATGTGAGGGAAATGCTGTCTATGTCAGCAGAGCTACTCACTCGAACCTCAATTAATCACAGACACATGAGTGGGCCCTAAAGAGAGAAGCACCCAGCTGACCTGTAGGCTAGTGAGAAATACTTATTTTTTATGCTATTATAGCTATCCTATAATAGCTAACCGATACAAGCATCAAGCTAAGAACCTTGAGATTTTTGTCCTATAAATAATGTAAGGATTATTGGTAAGTATTCTGATACAATAACGAAGATTCATTAGGAAGTTCCCTGACAACATTGTATTAGTGGAAATAAGTGATAATTTTAGTCTATTTTAAATTAATTTTAATCAAAATAATAAATGCACATAGTTTAAAAAGTTAATACTGTTTGGCTTATAGAGGAAAAATAGAGACCCAGGCAATAGAACTACTTTTACCTCAGTATTGTTTCTTAGCTCCTCATACATATAAATACTATGTTAATGCTCTTTATATTTACCTACTTTAGAAATTACCTGTTGATTACACTCTATGACAGATGGGAATTTTCCTCTCTCTGTTTCACGTCCTGACCCTAATTTCGTTATCCCAATCTATCAACTGAATAATTCATATTATCAATTTAATATCACTATTTTTGCTAAATGAATTCTTAATATTTACATTATTATATTTTATACTATGTTGTTCACTATCACACAAATAGAGTAGTATGATAGCTTCTTTATATACAAATTTTGTTTATGTTCATTACTGCCTCATTCTTTCATTTGCTTAGCTTTCTAGGTACTTATTATATTTTTTCTCAAATATAATAATAGATACAAAAAATTCTTTGAATTCTATTTTCCATATAATTCAAAATATCAGTTTCATTTTATTTATTTATTTATTTATTTATTTATTTATTTATTTATTTAGTCTTTTGGGGAGGTCTCCATCCTAGAGTCCTTTTGCTCTTATTTGGACTGGTTTTCTATAGGTACAGCATCACTCTAGCATTTCCTGTGCTGGACACCATGTTTCCTTGTTCTCATGTCTTCCTCTCTCTTGATTTAACCTCTTATTGTGATGAAGCATATCCTTCAGTAGCTTCTGGAGAATGAGAGCTTGCCTGATGAAAATATTTTCATTCTACCTCAATCTTAATTATTTGACCAAGAATAAAAAACAATTTTCTCTCAGCATTTCTAATTCATTGTTTCACTGTTTTCTGGATTTCAAAGTTACCGTTGACAAATTCCTTTGCGGTCACAAACTAGCAAAGTTTACTCAAGAAGAAATAAATAACCTGAATAGCTTTATATTTTTAAAACAATTAATTTGTAGTTAAAAATCCTCTGAAAAGGAAAATACTAGGCCCAAATGACTTCACTGATGAATCTTCTAAACATTTACTAGAGAAATGATACCAAATCTACACAAACCCTTACAGAAATTTGAACTGGGTAGGAGAAAATATTGTCCAATTCGTTCTATGAGGCCTGCATTATTCTGACACCAAAACCAGATAAACATAACAAGGAAAGAAAGTCGTGGACCAATATCTTATTTGAGTATAAAGGCAATAATTCTAAACAAAATTTTAGCAAATGAAATTCAGCTAACTATAAAAATGATAATATATTATGACCAAGTGCTACTTGGATTGTGGAAGAACTAGAATTCTCATACATTGCTGATAGGAATGAAAAATGGTTTAATCACTTTGAAATACAGTTTAATAGTTTCTTAAAAAGCAATGGATACGTCTACTACATAATCCAGTGATTCTAGTCTTAGGTATTTACCGTAGGAAATTAAAACCAAATATCCATGTAAAGATCTATCATAAATGTGTTTTGCAGCCTTACTTGTTATAGCCACCTTTGGGAACAACCCAAATGTTCATCACCTGGTGAACAGGTAAACAAATTGATATGTCCATAAGATGGAATGCTACTTAGCAAATAAAAGGAATGCATTTTTTATACAATAAGAATAAAGATGAATCTAAAATTAATTGCACTTAGTGAAAGATGCAAGACAAAAGAGAGAAGAGTCACTAATTCTAATTATATGAAATTCTAGAAAATGCAAACTAAACTGATAAAAAGCAGATCGGTTGTTGCTTGGGGACAAGAAAGGAAAACAGGGAAATATGGAAGGGAGGGATTTCAAAGTGGCCCAAGGAAATTTTGGAGGATAATAGATATGTTCATTACTTTGATTATAATGATGGTTTTATAGATGTATGCATATGTCAAAACTCAACCAAGTGTATACTTTACGTATATGTATTTGCTTGTATTTCAATTATATCTCAATGAAACAGTTAAAAATGTGGGTCAGTTTCATTTTCTTTGGCTTGGAAATCATCTCTGTTCCTCTTTATCATGCCCGTGAAACACCTGTGCAGTATCTCCCATCTCACTCCAGCCTCTTTCTCCTTTCCACCACGTATGGGAGCATGTAACATTGTTAAGGCAAATCTTAGAAAAACATCTTAAAGAAATAAAAGCAGTATGCTCAAGGAGTGGTATGCTCAGTTGGAAAAATAAAGGTGCATATTGTCTATATCTATACTGATAGTGGCATTTGCCGACATTAATTTCCTAGTAATTAATGTAACTGGAATTCAAATGCAGCCAGCCAGTTAAACATGGAGAAGCATGTGGATCACATATTGATCTTAAAATTAAAAAGAAGAAGAAGAAGAAGAAGAAGAAGAAGAAGAAGAGGAGGAGGAGGAGGAGGAGGAGGAGGAGGAGGAGGAGGAAGAAGAAGAAGGTTTTCAGTTCCTGTTTCTATAGATTTTGATTTAGTAAGTCTGAAGTGGAGCTCAGAGAATTCATATATTAAACCAAGATTAGGAACAACAAACAATATTAGGCAAAATTAACACCTTACCCTTGCCTCCACTAGAACCCTCCACCATCATCATCAGGCTGCTGGCCTCTCT
Organism: Rousettus aegyptiacus; assembly: GCF_014176215.1. Taxonomy (NCBI): domain Eukaryota; kingdom Metazoa; phylum Chordata; class Mammalia; order Chiroptera; family Pteropodidae; genus Rousettus; species Rousettus aegyptiacus. The sequence continues at coordinate 121,284,688 of NW_023416306.1, read as the reverse complement.
TCCTCTCACACCATGTTAAATCCTCTCTAATTTCTACCTGTGCAAATAATGATGCTCCATCCATTGCAAATTCCACAGAAAATTAGGTCTTCTGCATCACCCACATTACTTTAGCAAGTTCTCTTATGTGCCGCCAGTGTTTCTTCACTTGCTTACAATATTGGACTTGGTCGATGGACAGCTAGTACCATCCTATTTTGGTTTGGGGAAAATTATTAAGGCTTAGAGCAAAGTTATTTATTTTTGCATCCAGATTTTTGAGAAGATATTTTAGATAAGCAATTTGCCACTGTCTTTGATCTCAAGTTATCGGCTTCAAAGTGTAATATTTAAAAACAATTTTATGTGGTTTCTATTATTTTGCTGCCTTGCATACACTGAAGCTTGTTTTAAGACATCTCTTCTGTTTTTGAGCATTTTTGTAAGATGGTCAAGTTAGATGTTTGTCCTTTGTGATAAAACTCAACAACTCCTTTATAGAAACATCCCCAATTTCATTGATTATAATATCAAACAGTGGTAACATGAAGGCATTGCTCTTTTTTATGTGACATTTACTGAGAGTACAGAATTAATTTTCACTCTGAATGTTTTTGAAAGCATTGGCTTCTGTTTTTTTTTTTCTCTCCCCTTTGTAACTGCTCTTGAAAAGAAAAGATTCCACTTTGTACATTTAATTATACAAATGTACATTTGGCAGGATGGAGGATAGTTAAAACTATTTCTTTTGCATGGTGGTGGTAAACTTTTCTGTTCTTTTTGTCAGGCTTAAGAAAAAAATGGTGTTAAAGGTAGACTATTTGGATAATATGTTGCAGAAGGAGTGTAAATATGCCTTCAAGATTCAATCAAGGATATGTAATTAGTTTTATTTTTCCCACTTTACTGTCTGAGAGACATATAGTAGGCATAGTCAAAAAGCAATAACAGCACCAAATACCTAGAATTGGGGAAGCTGGTTTCCAAATTTTGTTTGCCCACTCATGTGATCTTGGGCAAGTTTCTTTATTCTTTTGTTTACTCATTCATTCATCCCACAAGTATGTCTTGAGCATCTTCTATGTATCAGGCATTATTAAAAGCACTGAGAACAGAGGAGCAGAATATAGTCCTTGCTCTTATAAAATGTGGTAGGCATGAGAATGTGTCACGTACATCTTCAACTACAGTAGTATAATTGACTAAAAACCTCAGATTCCATGCTTTGAAGTGCACTGTATCATTCACCTCCAACCACACTTCCCATGGGCTGCTTCCTACCGCTCACTGACTGTGGCAGATATTGAGGCAAATCCATTCCTGGGAGACATGGTACTAATAGGATGGTCAACCATGGCTCAAGAACTCAGTGATGGTCTTGCTGAACATCCCTCAGACCACACGGCAGTCTAGTTCACTTCAACCAAACCTTTCTGCTTTTGTTCCTTCTTTCAGAATCAGACTTGTATCACGTCTTGATGACTCTCTCAAACTTGTATTTCCTACCTATTTTGTCTCTCAAATATTTCCCCTACTAAAACCCTTGCACATATAATCCCGTCTTGGTGTTTGCTTCTTAGAGAACCTAGACTAACATATGGAGCATGTATTCTAGTGGAGGAGATAAAAAGTGAACAAGCAAATAATTTCAGATAGTGATGATTATTTAAGGTAACAAAATAGCATAGTGGGATAGATCTATTGCAAGGGGCAGGGTGTTGGGGAAGGTTTCACTTACATGGACAGGGAAGACAGTTCTGAGGAGGTTATAATCCAGATTAAAGCCAAATGATGAAATGTGAAGACAGGATAAAAAATGGCATAAACGATAGAGGCTTTGTTCATCTCTCTTGAGACCATATCAAAGTTGTGACAGAAACAGGGAGTAAACAGCAAGCAAAGTTGCCTGGGATCTAGATGAACAGAATCACTGCAACTAGAGAGAGAAATAAGAAATCACCCTATAATGGTAGGAGGTAGGAGGGGACAAGGACATGAGGCTGCCCGATCCCAAGAGACTGAGTGGGACAGATGCTGCAGCAGCTACAGATGCCTTTTAAAGGTGCCATGTCTGTGACCAGACTTTTGCAGTGATGGACTTGCTCACTCTGAGAATCAGTGCCAGGTCAGTAGCTTGGGTGGCACCAGGGGCTTGCAGGGGGATGCTGCACAAGGGGAGAGCCCCAAACATATACATATAATATTGCCTAAAATCTCGTATGACTGATAAACTAGACATGGCTAGGGAAGACCCCAAGGGGCCTTGAAATTAACAGTAGCTGGGAGCTAAATGAACTAAGTGGAGAGTTGATTTGCTGTCCACCAAAAGGAAGACAGACTTAGAAGTCTGAGTTCAGCCAAATTAAATGCCCTCTAAAATAAGAATTACTCTTCAAAAGAACATGAGAGAACCCAGAGCTATTCCATTGTATAATTCATAATGTCCAGTGAAAAATCACTACATGCACAAAGAAGACATAAAAATACTCAAGAAAAAAAGGATTCAATAGAAACTGACTCCGAGGGGATCCAGGTAGTGGAAATTGCACATAAGGACTTTAAAGTAACCATAATAGATATGCCAAAACCATAAGGGAAAATATATACACAAAGAAGGCGGAAGTTTTAGCAGAATTTAAGGTTAAAAAAAAGAAAGCTTTCTCAGTCCTAGCATCTGTCGTACCTGCCCAAGGCATCTCTTATAAGCACCAGGCTCTAATTTACTTTCACTAGCCATCGTGCAGGCACAACCAATACTAATCATTATCACCTACTCCAGGTGAAGTGGATCTGATCTCAATGGCAGGAGAGTAGATAATGGTGTAGGTGGTGTTGTGGTGTTAATGATGTTGGTAGGGTTGTGGTGCAGACAGAACTGCAATGCTAACTGAATATTAGAATGTAAGAGAAAATGATGCCAAATCTTTGCTTTAATTAAGTGATATTATACCTCTATGGTATTTCCCATGAGCATTGGCATTTCATCATGGTCTAAATTATGTTTCCTCCAATGTGTCTTGAGAAAGAATTTACACAATAGTGATATCCAGGAGTTAGAAGACTTAGTTCTACATGCTAATGCTCTAACCAATTTGAAGAAGTTAGATAAAATCCCAGAAAACTCAAGGTTTTCTTCTCTAAAGCAAGAGAAAGATTGGATAAAATGATCTCTTTGTAGCTATTACATTTAATAGTTAATGAATCCCAGATCTGGATTGGGTCTTATCCAATCTCCTATCTTGATAATAATAATAATACCTAACCTGTTTACTCCACAGAGCAGTTATAAAGAACAAACGAGATGATGACAATAGCTGACATTTATTGAGGAATTACCATTTTCCAGGCATGGTTCAAAGTGCTTTCTTTCTGTGTATTAGTCATCTAAAACTAACAACAATAAGGTAAGTACTATTTTTATTAGCCTCATTTTGCAGATAAGGAAACAGAGTTAAATAGTTTGCTAAGGTCTCCCAGTTATTAAGAAGCAGAAGTGTGATTTCGCCCTAGCAGTCTGTGGTGAAGATGTGTGAGTCAAACACTCTTGGCCCCTATTGTTAAGCATGTAAATGGGTACAACCACCATGCAAAGCAATATGGCAACAGTTCTACAACTAGACGTTCACTCCTATAAACTGGAAATTCCATTTATGGTATTCACTAAGAGAAACTCTTGTACATATGCAGCGGGAAACAGACAAAAGTGTTCAGTGAAACATTATACGCAATAGGAAAAAACCTAACTGTCCATCAATAAGTGAATGGGTAAATCAATATGTGTGTATATACACACACACATGTATTATATATAGTGCACGTATGTATGTGTATGTAGAGAGAAGAAGATAATTAAATGAATGTGTATCTAGAATTGTGCTCTCTAATATGGTAGCTACTAGCCACGTAAAACTTTGAGCACTTGAAGTATGACTAAAGAGATATGTTAGAATAATATTTGGGATATATTAGGTTAAATAAAGTATATACTAAATTTAATTTAACTTATTTCCTTTTGATTTTTTGAAGTGGCTATTAGAAAAATTTAAAATATATCATGTGGCTTGTATTTTATTTTTATTGGACAGCACTGATCTAGAAAACATAATTTTAGTTAAAATAAGCAAGCTATAAAATTATAGATACAGCACAAAAACACTAAAAAGCATGTAAAGCAATACTATCTACTGCTCATGGAGCATATACATGAAATTAAAACATAAAAATATTGACTGAAAATGTACCCTCCAAATTCATAATAATGACCACCTCTTGAGAGGATATACGGGGATGGGACTTGGAGAGGGAAAAAAGGGAACTCTAATTTTAATATCCTATTTTATTTATAAAAACAAAATACCTGAAGCAAAAGGACTAAATAGTAATATTTAATCATTCTTGATAGTAGGTTGTTTTTACATTTTGGTATTTCATTTTAACATTTCAAAAACAAAACAGCAAAAAACCGAAATAAGGCTAATAACTTCACATGTGCAGGCACACACTCATGAATGTATATACATATACAGTTACACTTTTATCAACCCTCTGGTTGGTAGGCACCATATTTACCCAGAGAATTCAGCAAAGACCACCTTGGGGACATCCAAGAAATATAAGGACATGGAGATCCATGCACTGTCATCTGATAATTGTGTGTGTGTGTGTGTGTGTGTGTGTGTGTGTGTGTGTGTGTGTGTGTATTTATGACAGTTAATGATTTTCCTGACTATAAATGTAGTATGTGCTCATTGTGGAAAATTTGGAATATTTGAAAAACATAAAGAAAAAAACTCAACAATTTCCCAAAAGTTCATCACTAAAAGGAAAGTCACTGAATATTTTAGTTTATTTTTTTCAGTCTCTTTGAGTATTTGGATTTTTGCTTTAGCTAATATCTGACAGATATTTTGAAACAAACCCTTGAATAAGATTGTTTTGTCTTTGATCAAAATAATCTTTGCCTTGGGGCTCCAGATTGGGTTTATGATATCTTCTTTTAAAAAATCAAAACAAAAATAAAACCAATAGCTAATATCTACTAGAGGCTGTACCCTGCATGCTAAGTGTGTTACGTGCATCATATAATTTAAACTACTTTTCAATATAGAAAATTCCCATTTTACACAGAGGAAAAATAAGGCATAGAGAGGTTTACTAAGTTGCCAAGGAGGATCTAGGAGGAGATGAAGCTGGGAGTCAAACTGAGAGACTTTGATAAATAGAGTTAACCTCTATATCTCCATCGCAAGTCCCCCAAAATTGAGTCTTTGGGTTTGTGTTGAAATTGGGTTTGTGTGGTAGTGGTATAGAACATATTTTGCTCCCATTATCTCCCCAAAGCCACTTTCCAGAGGCTCCTATACCTCTATTACTCTAAACTCAGAATAAAATCTGTACCTGGCCCATTCTAGAGAGATTCAAAGCACAGATGAAATAAAGCCCAAAGCCAATGTGATTGTGCAATGGAGCTCAGGCTGTGAAAACATCCTCTTGAGGTTAGGCAGAGAGAGTCAGTTCATCCACTCAGATATACCTTGAGTTGTTACAGATTCAGAGATTCTCTTTGTAACCATTACCCCATGCTTTAACAATTCTCAACAGGCTGCAATCAGAACAAAGAACCCCAGATCCCCAGAATTATTAGTGTTTCAGATTGTGTACTTTTTCCTGTGTCTGAACACATAAGTAAGTATAAGTGTAAGCCAGGAGATATTGTTAATGGAAAGATAATTTTATCTGACATTTGACATTTGTTGAGCTCTCATTATGTGCTTTGCCCAAGACTAAGAACATTATACACTTTGCAATGCATTGTTTCATTAAATCTTCATAACAACCCTATAAGGAAGGTTCTATTATAGTTCATACTTTCTTGATAAAGAAACTGAGGCTGACAGGGGTCGAGAAACTTGTTCAGGTAACAGATTACAGTAATAAAAATGGAGTTGTCCACACTTTCAAACTGAGGCTCCAAACCCTAAAGTCCATACTCATTTCTCCATCTTTAACCACTCCTCAGCATGTGAAGACTTTCTTATTTCCCTTTGCTAACCAGTATAACGTGACAGTATCTGAGGCTAGTAGAAGAAACATATTTGATATAGAATTTCTCAGACACTGAAATGGCCAATCAGATGACTCTTTTCTTTTATTAGGACATCTTTGCCTTCAGTTTCTCCCACCAGGCCTGCCAAATATGAGTGTCTCTTGCCAACTCCTGGTTCCACCTAGTTAGTGTTCAGGAATGGTCTGTAACCCAGAGAAGCAGACTTTAAATGGCTTGTTTTTGCATTGGACATTGCAGCCCTAAGAAGAAATTTGGATAATTACCAGCTTATAAAAATAAGGAAATGAGAACCATGCTTAATAGGAATGAGGCCTGCCTGTGATCGGAGCCAGGTATTAACCTTTTGAAATATAATGTGAGATGGGGGTGGGGCATGAGATGTTTCGGGAGAAGCATGAATCAAAATGTGAAGACAGCATTAGCCAAAGAACTGACCATCAGGCAGACTCTGGGCACTTAACAAACTAGTAACTCCATAACTGATGGAGAGGAAAATATCTTCAAGTTAATTTTTTAAAGTTTCTGTCTCTTGGATGCTGAAAAGCAGTCATCACTGGGGGCCTTCACAGTTGAAATGACACTCTAATGCACTTGACACTGGAACCTAGCCTCTGTCTTGGCCTTAAAGCAGCTCTCCACCACAGTACTCTTCCCGCTGTGTTGTTGGTATGGGTCCCAACACCCAATGTCTTTGAATTTCATCACTATCCCAAGTTCTACTAAAGGCCTGAATCTCAACAATATTGCATACATGTGATGGGTATTAATTAGTAAGAGAGTCCTGTTGTCCATGATGAGATGTATAACACAGTCTCTGAGGTCAGGGAACTAGTGAAATTAATGAAGGAAAAAAAAAAAACCTCCAAGGATGTATCTGAGACCTGAATTATTGATGCAGAGATAAAATATACACAGAAAAAGAGATAGTAAAATAAGTGAAGGGAGCAAGCTCCTTATGTCCCTACACTTCAGTCCTTTAACCTGGGTAAAGTAATGGGAATTAAATACAGTCAAAAAAATTTTGCTTCAGCTACATGTGTCTACATTAATTGTCTCTCCTGCCAAGGGGTATTACAGTAAGAAAAATCATGTATTTCCTGGGAAATAAAGCCAATGAGCCAATTTTTGACTGAAAGAAGAAAACAATATGACAAAGCAAAGAAAAAAAAATTGGATAGTTGTATCTTTGAAATTCTTTTACATATGTTTTCCCAGGCTCCAAGAGCAACATTTGTCTGGGGAAGGCAGCCCTGTCCTTGTACTCCATGTTCAGGCTTAATATGAGTCTCCACAGTTATCCAGACATCATAAAAAGCTATTATCACTATTCTTACCCTTTCCACTAGGCCCATAGGAGTCTGTCTGTCAGAGAGAGCTCTGCCAGTTGCTCTGATCTCTTTCTTGACAGGAGCTATTGAGACTTGTTGAAGTTTTTTTTTTTCTTTTTTTCTTTTTTTTGCAGACAGAAAAGAGGCACTGTACCTGTATCTAAGCTGCCATATTGTCACCAGCAAATCCTTTAAGACTAAAACACAAAACAACTAATACACAAAAGGAGTATGACACCTCGTGAAATGGGGTTATTAGCCAAATTCAGAATTGACTCAGGGTACCAGCAGCTCTCCTCAGTGACAACATGAGACTCCTAGCAAGTAGGCAGTGATTAGTCTAAAGGGGGATGAGGTACTTCTGGCTCAACATTTCTAAAAAATGTACGGGTCCACTTTAGACATCAGAATAAATGGCATCTAGGATAAGAAAGGTAGGACTTTCTGTAGCAGTGTAAGCTGAGCTTGACCCAAAGCATTTTCTTGTGGAGAACAGTCTGCACTTTTCAATCAACTGGACTTCTTACTCATGGTCTGCTGTTCAGCTTTGAAGTTTTATGGCCCTTTCTTCCGCCTGTGTTTGGCATTGTCACTGCTCCCAAACACCTCTGACCAAACATGCCTCTGAGGTTTCAGAAATCTTGTCCCTTTGCTTCATTAGAAAGATGTGTCTTCGGAATTAAATGGATTTGCTTGTTTACTTATTGGTTTAAAATATATAGAGAGATATCTTTTTATCAGACATGGTTTCTATGTCCATCAGTTCTACCTGCATATGACTATAAACATAGTCTACTGGGTGTGGGTATAGTTAAGGAAAGATTTTGCCTTTAATGTCAAAACTTTATTAAGCACCAAAGGACTTTCTTGTAGGGGAAATTGGTAAGATGAAGAATGTGGAAAAGAACTAGATTCTGGAGTCAGACAAACTGGTGTTCACTCTGCTCTGTCACTTAAACAGCTGTGGATTTGCATCAAGTTACCTCACCTCTCTAAGACTTTCTTCTTATCTATAAAATGAGTATGACACCAATATCTATAACAAGGTTTGTTGTGAGGCTTATATTATGTGCCTGGCACATAATAAGAGCCCAGTATTATCACTAAAAAATAAAACATGGATACTACTCTTGTGGAGTTCATAGTACTTAGGGGAGGTCCATCTTTTAAACAGATAAATAATTGTATCAGGACAAAATACTAGAATAGACATGTAAAAATAAAAATAAAAATAAAAATAAAAATTGGTAAAGCATAGGTGAGGTAGTCATTCATTTTGTCAGAAAGGGTCATTAGGCTGAGGGAGGAAGTACTTTTTGATCTTATTTGGCCAAGAAGTGAAGGTAGAGGGTTCTAGGCAGAGGCAAAAGCAAGAGAAGACACAGAGAGCCATGAAGCAGAAGATACAGTCATATGAAACTGCACACCTTGCCCATGTGAAGGAATTGGTAGGCTTTCTGAACTTTCTGAAGGATTAAGTTCTATTTATTCCTAAGAAGCCTGTTGAATAATCTAATAGAGTTTGGGCATACATCTTTACCCTGACAACCAATCTACTGCAGATGAGCTGGCCAAGAAGGGAAGGGTGGGATGCACTGTGGAGGAACTGAGGCAATGGGTACCTGCCTGATCTGTTTACCTGTCACAATGGCTGAGTCAGTTGAAATCCAATCAAAGTTTGTTTTTGACTCACTAACTTCTCATTCAAGAGCATTGCATCATAATCATGTAGATTGTCATTCACTAAGTCAGAAAAGACACAAGTTTAAAAAAAAAGAGGTTTTCTGGTCATAGTTACCTTGAATATACTCATTAACTAGTTCATTTGTTCACAGAACACCTTATTTGTTACATCAGCTCTCTAAATTTGTTGTTTGTTCAACCTGATTCTCTGGAAGGTCAGGGGTTGACTTGTCCATCAAAACTTTTGAACACAGATCTAAAGCCCAGATGACCTTTATTTCTTGGCTCTTTTGTGCAAAAGTACACTAAAAACTTACAAACACAAAACTTCCTCTAGGTAGAAATTCATAAAAATGGGAAGATGCAATGAATGTCAGAAGAGTGTTCTCTCTCTGCAGTGCAGGGGAGCACTCAGACTTTAAGAAGAGGGGAGAATCAAGCTTGACAAATGCATCATTGAAGCATACACACAAATCAAGAAAAGTTTCAAATAAAGAGATAATAGGTAACTGACCAAAGGTTTTCCACATTCTCTCAATGTTATTAAAGAAACAAGTTCTAGTTCACTTATTGCAAAACATCCTTCTTAAAAATTATTTTCTAGTTATTTTAGAAATAATCTGTGGTCAGAAAAAATACTTTATGATTTTAACTCTTTATCTATTGGAAATTGCTTTATTATCAGTTTTGCATATGGTCGTTGCATTGTAAATTGCATATGGTCGATTTTGGTAAAGCTTCTATGTGCATTTGAAAATATTCTGTATTACATAGTTATTGAATGCATGATTGTGGATTTATTTATTTCTCCATTTAAGTCTGCTAGTTTATGTCAGTATTGTTAAGGTTATTTTATTAGGTGTATATAAATATAGATTATTAAGTCTTCCTTTTGAGTTGATCATTTTATCATTATGAAATGTCATTTTTTACTTTTTTGGGGGGGTGAGGTCCCTTCTTTTATCTTTTCATCTTTGAAACTTTGAGAAAGGTTCTTGTACTGAATGTATCAGAGGCTTATGTACTTCTTTCTACCACAACTGTTGTCTCTTTAAAGAGGTTAATGGCTCCACCCTTCTACATATAAGGACGTATAGGACCTTCACACTTTTTCTCATCCTACTTCTTACCTAGCATTAGACAACTGGAAAACAAGCACGTGGCACAATACAAACACAAAATAAATGTTGACGAAAAGAATGAATAAATAAATAATAAAATTACTTCATTATGTGAAAAATAATTTAGACAGTTCTTTGATTCTTCCCTTTCATTGTTAACCCATCCCTTATTTTAATTAAAAAAAAAATCTAAAGTACACAATAATTTGAGGCTACTCTCTGAAGGTGTATATTTAGTGAAATCCAAGGTACTAAATTTCACAAGTTTTTAGTCCATATAAAAAAGTATACCAACAAATTCATTTATCTACTCTGCATCATTTATTTGCTTGTCATGTAGGTGGTCACCCAGAAGTGATTCTTGATAAAAATCTCACTGTATATACACTTAGCTAATCTTAACTGGTATAAACAGTCACTTAGCTAATCTTAACTGGTATAAACAGTTCTCAATATGCAAATTTCTATTTGGGGACATAACAGAGCTGGTGAGACAGCTAGATTGTTCATCGCCTCATCTCATTTTTAAAAGTGTCTTTCTTAGAGTAAACTTAGAAATAGGTAGTCATCGTGTTATGTACTGAATTTCTGTCAGAGCTTGATCTGTCATGTTTCTAGATCTTCGAAAATTTTTTCCTATACTTTGGACATCTTCCCTTTTGCCTGTCTGGTGAACGGCTTCAGTGCTCATAAATATTATCTCCTTTGTGAAGCTTCTCTTAATATCCCAGCAACATCGCATGCTTCCTCCTCTGGTTTCCCACTGTTTTCTGGTACTCGATTATAGTGCTTGTCATTGTAGTGAATTATTTATGTGTCTTTGTTCCTTATTAGACTCTCACAAGGGCACAGGGTACAACTCACTCTTCTCTCTAACTTCAGCATCCTATTTTGCAACTGATGCTTATTAGATCCTCAGTGTATTTTTTAAAAATAAAATTCACACAATATCAAAATCACCCTTTCAAAGCCTGTTAAAGTATACAATTCAGTGGGTTTTTAAAATAGCTTTTCCTTCCCACTCTTTAATTCCCCCCCCTAAAGTTGTGCAACCATTACCACTATATAACCCCATAATATTTTCATCACTCCCCCGCCCCCCCCAAAAAAAAACCCCATACCCACTAACAACCACTTCCCACTTTATCCTCCTTTCAGTCCCTGGAAACCACTAATCTGTTTTCTACCTCTATGGGTTTGCTTATTCTGGATATTTCAAATAAATGGAATAATATAATATGTGGCCCTTTGTGTCTGGCTTCTTTCACTTAGAAAACTTCTAAGGTTCTTCCATGTTGTAGTATGAATCAGTACTTCATTGTTATCATGGGTGAATAATATTCCGTTGTGTAAATATAGCGCATTTTGTTTATCCAGTCATCAGTTGATAGATATTAGGATCATTTCTATTTTTTAGCTATTTTGAATAGCCGAGCATTCATGAATGTTCATGTAAAAGTTTTTATATAGATATATGTCCGCTATTCTCTTGGGTATATAGGAGTAGAATTTCTGATAAGTGTATGTTTAACTTTTTGAGAAACTACCAAACTGTTTCCCAAAGTTTCTGCACCATTTTCATTCCTACCTGCAGTGTATGAGGCGTTCCGGTTTTTCAAAAATCCTCCCTAGCACTTGTTATTGCCTGTCTTATTGATTATAGCTATCCTAGTGGATGCAAAGGGGGGGAGGGTCTCATTTTTTTTTTTTTGAGAACAAATTGGCATGTATAATTATATTAGTTTCAGGTGCACAGCATAATCATTTGATATTTGCATACATTGTAAAATGATCACCACAATACATCTTGTTAACAGTCATTACCATACAGTGACAAACATTTTTTTTCTGGTGAAAATTTTTAAGATTTACTCTCTTAATAATTTCAAATATGCAATATACTATTATGAACCATAGTCACCATGCTCTGAATTACATCATCATGACTTAATTTTATAACTGGAAGTTTGTACCCTTTGACCCCCTCCATTCTTTTTGCCTCACTCCCCTCCTTGTGGTTTCGCTTTGCCTTTACCTAATGAATAATGATGTTGAGCATCTTTTCATGTGCTTATTAGCCATTTGGGTATCTTCTTTGGAGAAATGTATATTCAAATCATTTGTCTACGTTTAATTTTGGTTGCCTTTTTATTGTCGAATAGTAAGAGTCCTTATATATTGTGGATATTAGACCCTTATCAGGTATGTGATTTGTAAATAGTCTATTGTTTGTTCCAAAATGCTATTCATTTCCTCAAGCGGCCACAATTGCCTGTGATTATTTTGTCATTTGCCCTCAGGAAAAGGCTATTTTTACTGATCAATCTCTGTGTCAGGTCAAATAAAGACAGCTTTGAAGTGGAGTCTTCCAAAGAACTCCCAAACTATTCAAATAATGACACTTCTCTGGGAAGGCGGCTTTGTTGGAGCTCCAATCTCATTCTGTCTTCTCCAGTGGCTAGCAGACTGATGATAGTTTTCACCATAATTGCAAGTTGTTGGGTTTTAAGGCTACCACAGAGCTGGAGCAATGGGAGGGCGGAGGTGAGAGCAGAGCAAATTAAATCACCACAGAGTTTGCTTTTCTTACAGGGATTCAGCCATTTTTCTTGGGGGGTGGGTGGGAAACAAAACCCAAATAAAAATAAATGTTCCCTCTTGCCGTAGCTGTTGATTAATTTCCAGAGTTCTAAAAAAGTTGATTCCGATAATATTTCTTTCTTTTCTTTTCTTTTCTTTTTTTCTTTCAGTCAATGTTAACTTTCAAGAAGGAATGATTTTCGGAGGGCCTTCCTCTGCCATTTTTATTGGCATTCTCAGTACATGTTTTTGAATAAGTAAATGAATAAATAAACTAATTGAAGTATGCATGCCCACTGAAATACCCTCATACTCCCCAATTGAGCTAAGATATTTATTTTTTTGTGTTGATTTATCGGTTACAAACTGTAGAATCTGGGTTAATTGAGTCCTAGAACCAATTGTACAACAGAAAGTGAGATAGGATAGAAGTTATTCTCAGTATTGAGGTGCTTTATTTCGGCCATCCAGATTTTTTTGCTCAATTATAGAGGGCATAACCTGCTCTACTTCCTGTGTTGTAATTACTTCTTGACTTCTTTCTAGGTCTTTTAACCACAGTCTTTGATCTCATATTTGGAATCATATACCTTTGTTCATATCTTTTTGCCTAATTTGAATAGTTATCTTGTCTTGAATTCAGACTGTAAAGCCCTTACCTTATTAATTATTTAATTTTTTGTATTCATTAAGTTTCTTCAGTGCAAATATGTTAATGAATTTTGAAGTTGAACCATTGCTTTTTTTTTTTTTTTTAGTGTTCCTGATCCTTCTTGACCATCAACCTTTGGGTACATTTATCTAATCTCCTGCCTGACTACTACTCTATATCTTTGCCTTGGAAATGATGCTAAACCTCATACCCTCTTCCAGTGATCTTTTGCCACTTTACAATGACACTTCCTTAGCAAGATATAAAATCTCTAAATGCTTAAGTCCTTTGGTCTAACCCATAAAAGGATATATTTGACTAACTTTTTGAAGATATATTAACTCTTTTAAATATATTGCTTATAAAGCAAATATTTGTATATCAGATTATATTTACACACTGAAATATATTCTAATTCTGGAGATAAGTTCCCATAGGGGGAGCAAAATGATTCTTGTCTGAAAAGATAAACTGTAGTACATTAAAATGTTGAAGAGTTTATTTGAGCAAACATCGATTTGAATTGGATAGAGCCAAACCAAAAATGGTTAAGGGTTCTCTAGTGGCAGAAGTTAAGAAAAAGACTTTTGAATAGCAGATGCAGAAACAAACAAGTTATTTGATTAGCTATAGATTAAGTTATTGCCTTATTTGGAAAAGCCTAGTTGGCTGTGATTGGTTGTTCTTAAGTTTTGATTTCTTAACCTTGAGGCATTTACAGAAATTGATTCTGGTTTAGGTTTCAATTTCCTTACTTACTCTGCCAAGGCATTAGAACTACCTCAGTCTAATGGGCTCTTTGATTATTTTAACATTTGCATACGTTGAAAATCATTGAAATTCCCTACTTTGGGATTCTTGGCAATGTTTTTTGTTCTTGCTGTTTTATTGTGTCAACTAAGCCTGTATTCTTTATGCTTTCCTTTCTCCTTCCCAAACTTCTCCTAGTTCCTCTGTCCAACCAAAAAATGTATTCAATGTAGTTAAATAAATAAAATTATTGCTTTGGAGTTTTTCTTTAATTAACTGATTGCTTTGTTTTTCAATATCTACAAAAGCATCAAGTAAAAACAGTCTACTGCATTTAATTCACCAATGCAACCTAGAGTCTAATGGATGACTAATAATCTTCATAGTCGCATTAAGAGTTTACTCAGATTATCTTCCTGTTTCTTTATCAGATAGTTAATTGTTGCTTCACAATATCTTCGTTCTTTCTTTATATGATTTAATATTGAAATAGGCAGTATTGTTGTGAGTTTTCAACCCCACTTCAAAGTTTGGGAGAAGGGATGGATATCTATATGGAAATGCTTTTATTAGATTTGACTCAAACATTCATATTGAATGCCTACTACTTAAAAATATTGCTACCTCTTTGCTTCAGAAATTATTCTTGCTTTTTTTCTAAAAGTTGTCACCTGGATTCACGTCAATTAAGCGTGTGTCTTGATTGTTTTGGAAATTCCTTGTAAGTGCTAATTTATTGCAATACTTTAAAAGGAGATATTGAGCCCCCAGCTCTGTTTCTCTAAGAACTTATTTTTATTCCAGTCAAAAAGATAAGACCAAGAGATAAGGAAAAAAATTTATGAAACCAATTACTATCTTCATATTCTAAATTTTTATATAGTGCAAATTGTGCTAAATCAATGAAGTATAAAACAGGATTGTTTTCTGTGAAGTTCCCCATGCTATTCATGAACAACTCTCTGCTTTCTTTCTCTCTCTCCTCCCTCTTCACCTCTCCTCCTCCCCTTCTCCCCCTGCTCCCACTCATCTCCTCCCTCCTCCTCCCCTTTCCTCCTTCCCCTCCTTCTTCTTCCCCTTCTTCTCCTTCCTCTTCTTCTCCTTCTCTTCCTTCTTCTCTTTCTTCTCCTTCTCTTTCTTCTTAATGTTATATAATCGGACCCTGAGACTTTAGGGAAGAAATAAGTCATATTTTCCAGATGTTCTTACTAAGTCATAGAGAACTAAGACCAATCTCATTCCTTATAAGATAAATTCAGCAGGATAGAAAAGAACAGATGAGACAAGCATTTTGCCTATGTGTAGTCTCCAAAGTTCTCACACGAATACAACTTAAGATTTGCTACAGTCATAATATTGGTTGGAATTCAAGTTTCAGTCTTCCTCAAAATAAATAAACTTGTTGCTATGGGTACTAGGCAGAAAAGTGACTTGAAAAACTAATGCATTTTATCCACTGTAGTTCTTACTGTTAAGTATTGCCAACCAAATTAAGTAAATGTCAACTCTCTCTCAGGATTCTAGTGATCAAAAAAAAATTTTTTTTAAAGCCCCAGGTGCTTCCATAAGTATTGAAATCTATTTAGTTTGGATGCTAGCAACTGCAACATGGAACATGGAAATTCTCCCAGCAAAGTCTTTCTCTAAGATCCTCAGAACGAATTAGAACCTGATGAAGAGATATCCTAATTAGTATCTCTTGTCTTTTGACTTTATGCCTTATAAAGCCAGACCTAAAAGCTGGGTAGAATGTCTCTGAGATCTGAGGTTTGGATTAGTATTTTTTAAGGGAATAAGGAAAAGATGCCAATGATTGGCCTTCAATTTTTGTGAAGATGACTACAGCACAGTTAGAAACCAGCAATAAAAGCTATTAGATTTGAGGCTTATTATCTAAAGAACATAAATAAATCACGATAGCTTTTTCTTTGGTTCAGATAGTTTAATAACTAAAAGAAAATATTATGTGTTTGTAATTTAATTTGACTAGTACTCCTAGAAGTTTTCAAATAGTGTCAAGAAAAGTCTATAGAAGTTTAAACAAAATAAAGTACTCATCGGAGGAAACTTTTCCTATATAGATCATTAAATCTGTATACTTCTGTCTTGTCTTTTGTTGCTAACGAGCTGAACAAGGAAAACTAAATATTGTTAGATGATATTTAAGTACTTTGAGAGAGCATTGTTAGTTCAATTTTTACCTTCACTCAGGGCCACAGCTTTGATGAAAGACATGATTATTTTATCGTGATCCTATGGTTTTAATTAGAATCCTACCAAATATGCACCATAACTCTTTTTTCAGCTACTCTGGCAAGGGCATAGAAGTATAAAGCAACACATGATACCCGTTTGGTTCTCTTGGCTTAAGGAGTCCACACAACTCACTTTGATATTGCTTACAAGCTAATGATGGCAACTATTCTTTCTACATTTTCGATGTCTTATTGAGCCATTAAATGGCTCATTTCCATGAGAATGGGGACTTCTTCTGATATGGAAATTAATCATCAGACAAAAGTTACGTTTAAATACCAAGTTGCCTATAGTCTCACAATTCCAAGTAGTTATGTATCTCCTCCAAAGTTGCTTCTATTATCATTGAGAGTTTACACAGGGTCATAGTCATTGGCTGAATTCATTGAGCAGCACTGATTATCAATAGCCTGTGATGCCTACTTGTTCTGAGCCCTTCTAAATGTAGAACCCAACTTTGTCATGATTCTCTCATGCAGTCATAACCCCAGGCCTAAACTTGATTTCCTTCCTGCAGATAAAAAAAAAAAAAATTAAGGGGAGCTCCAGAGACAAACTGGCCTTACATTCTCTTTTGGGGAGCCTGGGTATTTTACTATGAGTCATAAGCGGGGGCAGACTGCACTTAGGGCACCAGTAATAGCTCTGTGCTCTCTGGCTTGGGGACACTGGATTGTCCAGCTAACTGCTGAGGGCTGCATGGGTAAGGATCTCCTGTTCCTGCCCTACCACATAGCTCCACATCACTCCATGAAACAACCACCCAACCATCATCATTCAGAAATAGCCACAGTTTGAATCAATTCAAGCTTGGAAATGATTCCAGAGTCATTTGGATCTGGATAAGAAACTCATTAAATGAAAATTCAAGCTGGTTCAAATATTGGACCAATTATAGTCTGATACAAACTACATACCAAATGGTTTCAGATTTTAATCCCTTAAGACACTAAGCAGATTTAACTCAGTAAAAACATTAAACCTCATCCAAGTATTTGGAGAATAATGAGAGATGTCCCTTACCCATCTTCCCTGCTCTCTGTCCTATTCCAAGCTATCGCAGGTGTTGAACATGGTTGTGTCATCTCAAGAGCACTGTGGAGCTGGGTTTCTTGGCTGATCTGGCTTCCTCCCCAGGATAATAGCCACACCCTGCCACTAACAAGGCAGAAGGAACCCCATCATTCATTGGCTTTCACAAGCATCTCTTACTATAAGGCACCATATTAAAATTTGTCTTTCTTTAGATACTTGTTTGTGTATTTTCATAGGCTGACAAAATCTCAAGGCTTAAAGAACTACGGCAGTCAAGAAAAGTCAGAGTCCCAGCCACTGGAAATTGAGCTACTTCAAGAAACCCTGCTCTTCTTTTAGGTACAGGCCATGTTAAATCCCCTCTTGCTTTTTGGAACATTATTGAAAAAGCAGCTGCATAATCTTTGGAAAGTGGTAGGCAAAGCACAGACCCCATGTTGAGGGGCCTTCAGTCACCATTGCCTCCAGGGATAACTCTTTTCCAAATCAGGAGCAAGAAGTCCAATACTGTTCCCTCTTGATTTGCCCTTTCAGCTAAGCTTTCCAAGGCCCTCAGTGCTAGTATAGTTGCTGGTCTCCCAGGAATTGGAGAGAGTCCAGGGCTGAGCTCACCATGACCACAGGAAATCCAACTCATGCTAATGGCTTGTGGTGCCTGCCAGCCTGAGCTAGATGCAAGCCAGAGACTCAAGAAGCCAAAGGTTCCATGTCCTTCCACTGTCCTCTGGAGTCATTTCCTCTCTGCCTTGCAGTTTCACTTGATGTTTCCCAGACAGAGATAGCCCTTAGAATCCAACATTTTCAGTCCAGCTTCAAGATGAGATTGAGCTGGAGGAGGCTGGGTTAAATTTGATATTCTCTTCTCCCACCTATACCTTGTTCTGAGTCCCTTCACCCGTCTTAATCTCTATTCGCATTCATTTTACTTTCAGTTTATGGTGATTCTTTTCTAGGAAAAGCCAGCTGGCAACTTCTAAACTTTGGAGATTGACTAGAGTTGATCCCTTTAGGTCTTAGTTCCCTGAACTTGGTTGAGCATTGAAAATATTTTGTGATTTCTAAGGCCCCATCCCATGCTTCTATATAAGAATCTCTGTGGTAGAGCAAGGTATCAGGGTCACCTTCAGTGTCCTAGGTAATTACATGGCACCTTTAGTATTACACTCCCACTAGCCTAGATTCATCTCTCTCCAGTTCTTAACAGAGAATTGAGTCTCTTAAATTCTTACTCTGATTTGCCACTAAACTTCCTACGAGACCTTGCCTAAGTAACTTAATTCTCATGGGCTTTTAAATTCCTTATCTACAAGGAAGTGGGAGTGGGGTTGAGAGCTAGATCCTACCAATGATTATCAAATCTAATTCCCCAACATGTTCACTTTGGGAGCTTTTGAAAGATTTGGGTACGATAGTTCAGGTTTGTTTCTCTTTGCTCCTCCTCTAGCTCCCACCATTCTACAAACTTTCTGAGGCTTGGCTTCGCCAAGAAGGTTTACATAACATGCTTCTCTTCTATTATCTTTCTGATCTCATAGATCATTTAGCTCCTTGATCACTCCTCTCAGGACATACAGGCCTCTATGTTGGCCCCCAAACATGCTACATGCTCCTGCCTCACGGCCTTCGCACTGCCCAGCCCTCTTTGGGAAATACTCTCTAGATCTCCATAGCTCATCAGCTTACTTCATTCAATCCTTTATTCAAAAGTTGCCAAGTGTTTCTTTGGTCTTTAATTTAAAACAGAACATTATTCCAACTCCCATAACTTTATTTTCTCATCTATTTTTTTTTCTTCATAGAATGTATTACCACTTGCCATATGTATATATTTACTAATTTGTTTGTTGTCTGCCCAACATCACTTAAGTATGCAAGAGTCGCTGTATTCCCAACATCTAGAATAGTGCTTGGTATATGTCCTTGGCACATAGGGATCCATAAATGTTTGTTAAATGAATACATGAAAGGATGTCAGTGATATAACAATTAAGTAAAATAATGTATGTAAAGGATTTAGTACATGCCCGACATTTATTAGTACTCAGTAACTCTCCACTTTTAGCTTTGATCTCTCCTCTCAAATATTTACTGAGCTTCTCCTCTAAGGCACTTACCCTGCTAGCCGATAGTGACAGGCAATATCTCTACTACAAAGAGTTCACATTCTAGTTGATATATGCTGGTGGGAGAGACAAAGCTGTACAGATTAACCACCAATGTAGTTAGAGCTGCAAGAGACATTATACACAGACAAGAGGGACAGTTAAGGAAGGCTTTAAGGAGTAGCGACATTTAAGCTGAGCCTTGAGGGATAAATAGGGATTTTTGTGCAACAAACAGGAAGGACATTCCTTTCAGAAAGATCCCTGGGTCAGGGTGGGGCATGGGGGAGGGATGCATAGAAATATAAAAATGCCCCCTCTAAGAGCGCACAGCTTCTTAGCTCCTTAGTTTAAGAGAAAGAATAGCAAAGCGAAATGAAGACAAATTGTAGAAATTAAAGCATAATTATTGACATCATTTAGCTATCTCCTCACCATGGTATAGAACATTACACTTTTCAGAGCTCTCACACCTTATATATTTCTAACAATGTATCAGTAGGTAGTGATCCCTTTATCATACAGCCTAGGAAGCTAAAGCAGGAAGAAGAAAAATAGTCTGTCCAAGGTCACACAGAACATTAATGGAGGATCCACGGTTAGACCCCAAGATTCCTGTCTGGTTGACAATTTCTATAATACGAAGTGAAAGGCAAGTGATCGTCTTCTCCAACTAGTTAAAAATATGTCCAGAATTGCTTTCTAGATCTAAGCATTTCATGTTGCTTCGTTACTTAATCGGCCACGTCCAGCTGCCACTTAATGAGAACCTATCTTACTACACAGGGTACTAAGATCGCCACATATATTATTTCACCAGTTTCACAAGAACCATGTGGTAGATGATGTTATTGTTATTATTTTATAAATGAGGAAACTATCACTTTAGTAGATTTTTAAGTACCTAATTTGTTCAAAGTTACTCAATAAAAAAAGAGGCGGCATCTTGAGGTTTTAGAATCTATTTTGTTTGATGCCAGTGCCCATGTTCTTTCAGCTCTGCTTCCATTACAGAGATGAAATCTAACCAAATGCACAAGTCCATCTTCTATTTGTGCCTCCTTTGAGTTATCTATATGGCAGGGTATCGCATTCTTGGCCTTGTACAAGTTATGCAGAATTGTTTACTCACTGGAAATTTCATCTTCCATTGTAACTTTATATTTATACATTTCCCTAGCCAAGTTATACCACATGTACTCAAGTACTGTTTTCTGTTTTTGTTGACATATAAGTGTGGTCATATGAATCACTCGCATGTATCCAATTATAACAATGCTAAAGGGAAAAAATGACCACCAATGGTAAATTTAGCCTAGTCAATATTGTGAGTCTTCGTAAAACCATAAACAAAATCAAGAAGAAAAAATTTTCAAGCGTTTTGTCGGCAGCACCTAGTAATCACAAGGAGAACATGAAACATTTTCTTAACCAATATGCATCCTTTCTTAGAGGAGGAAAATGTTAAAATCCTGCTATGGTTTTGCCTCCAAACAGATCTCACCTGTGATGAAGCCAAACTATGTCTTTATTCTTCAAGATGTCTTTTTGTTCTTAAATTTGGAGATGGAGATATAGCAACTTGAGCTTCTCCTGCCTCCAAAGACACTATTGATTAATAGATTTGTTAATGGTATCCGCAGAAAGGAACCAGATGCACCGTCCTTCTGAGAATGAAACATAGCGAAAGATCCAAACTATGTTTATTAATCCCCTGCTATGAGAGATAAAAAAAATAGCACACTTTAATATTTTTCCAACTTGCCTCCTCTCTAGTTTCTGGTTTCTGTTATATTTTTTTACAATTAAAAGTTTCGTAACAGTTATATTTTTTTCTGAAATCATATTTTCATAATTGTTTAGTCTTAATTCCAAATTTAAATGTTTACCGTGTACACAGTTTCTTTATTCTCGAATTTTAAATTTTGAACCATAACTTAGTCATCCTGCTTTTATTTTCAAGAAATTTTTCTTTTTTCAAGAACAAATTATGAGTGGTGTAGTCTGTGGGATTTTGCATGCTTGGGAATGCCTGTTGCCTTCATATTTGAAAAGCAAGTTATCTGGACGTAAAGTTCTTTGGTTACTTCCCTTCGATTTTGTAGGGAGTGTTCCATTATTTTTTAGTATCAAGAGTTGCTGTGGGCAAGTTTGAGGAAAACTCAATTTCTTCCTTTGACGTTACACTTTTTTCCCCCCTGCTTAAATGCCTATATTATTTCTTTATCCTTAAAATTCAGTAACTTCATCATGATGTGTCACAGTAATCTTTTGTATTAATATTTTTTGGCACGAGGCATGATATATGTATTTTTTTGTTTACAGATTCAAATCTTTATTTCAGGAAAGTTCCTTCTAGCTGATTTCTGAATATCTTGGGGGTTTTTTTCTATGTTTTTTAGGAACATAAAGTATTCTATATATTTTACACCTGTGTTGTCTTCTTTATAAATCATAGACACCTTTGTTTTCTCATTTTCTTTGTATACTTTTCTATAGGCTGTCCGATAGTCTAAGCTTTATTTTAAATTGTACTTATTTTTTATTACATTATGATTTTCTTCTATGTAATATTTTTTTCTGTCCCACCTTGCTTTATCGATTAACTTATCATTCTCTGTTGTTTTATAATCTCTTCATCCTATCTCTCATTAAGCCTTTTTAAGTTTAAATTTCTTTGAAATTTTAACTATTTGTTTGAATTATTTATCTTTTTCATTAATTAATTCTTTTTCTCTTCCTTTTGTTTGTCTTTCCTTCCTCCCTGCCTCATTTTGCCCTCCCATCCCCTTGTCTGTGTTTTATGTTGGTTCTTTATGTTGGTTCTCTGGTTGGGGCCAGGTATTTTTTTTTTAATTATTAAAGTATAGCTGACATACAATATTATAACAGTTTCGGGTGTACAACATAGTGAATTAACATTTATGTACCTTACAGTTCTTAAAGAACAGACTAGGAAGAGATGAAAACTGAACTTGGGAAGCCCATAGGTTTAACTCAGTTTGTTCTACTGGAATTCCTCTCCAGAGCTCATCTTCCTTTGCTTTTGAGGATGATCACCTCAATGTAGTCACCAAGAGGTTGAAGTGATCATAAGAAAGCATCCCCTTCCTCCTTTTATCTTCTAATCTCCATTACCAAGGAGGAGAGATTATTTAAAAAAAAAAAAATTGTAAAGTCTGCATGACTTTGCCTTCAGCTCTGCCTCCCTGCTTGTGCCAAGAAAGGTATCTATGAGAAAATCATGGATTTCTCTTGGGGCTGGCACATACCTGTGGAGTTGATTGCTCTCATGGAAGGGACTTTGAACAGACCCTTTGGAACTTTGATGCTCTCTTAGAGAAATCTATGTCCTACTAGAAGACTGAGGACAAAGATATTGGATGTCGGTGTCTTCCCTCATCACAATTTGAATTATAAACTGGACTTTCCAATGTTTCTTTCATAAGGATTAACAGACTAGATCAGCATGGGTTTTCAGACTTGGCTCTTTGGCAGCATTAAAAAAAATAATAATGAATTGAGCCTGTCACATCAAGAAAAATAATTGGCAATATTTGTTGACAACAATAAAATCCGAAGGAAAATTAGAACTTCTGAAATCTTGTATCCACCACTATGAACTTGACGGCTTCTCAATACATGAATACTTTTCTGATGAGATTGGTGGTGAGTCTAACAAATGTGATTTTTGCTATCAAATAAATTGTGTCAACACTTGTAAGATTAGCATAAGTGAATAAACCAATATTTTTCAAATTACCAATCATGTATATGATAAAATCCATTCAAGGTGCAAGGTAAATCAATAGTTTTTAATGTAATAGAGTATTAATTAATTCATTAACAAAGTTTCCCACTCTACATTGCGATTAACCTTTAAGAAACTACCACTTATTGGTTTTAGTTTAATATCACAGAAGAATGTCTACAATTATCAGGAAATGCTTTTAAAATAATTTTCCTTTTGCAACTGTAATCTACTTGAGGCCAGAGTTTCTTTAAATACTTTAAACAAAACAACATATAGCAATAGATAGAACATAGATGGGGAATCCAGCTGCCTTCTACTAAGCCGGACATTAAAAAGATTTACAAAACTGTGAGATGGTGCCATACTTCTCATTAAATGTTCTTGTTTTGGAAAATATAACTCTCTTTACTAAAATATGTTATTTATGTTAGCATAAAATGGGGTCATTATTGCTATTGAAAAATTAATAAGTAAATAATTATTTTAAAAAATTTTTAATTCCTTATACAGAACATATTGTAAATATAACTCACATAAGCAAAATATCTTTGGAATCTTTAAGAATGTAAAGACATTCTTAGACCAATGAGTGTGAGAATCTCTGTGCTAGGTGTACAATGTAATAAAGCAATCAGAAGTACAGAAGTGTGAAATTAGAAGAAACATTATGGATTGGATTTGGCTTTGTTCCAGAGTGAAATGTGGACCACAGACTGCTAAGATTCAGATGGGAGAGGCTGAGGAGGAACTGTGTGAGAAAAGATATGGCGATAGGAATAGTCAGGGTAAGTTTGGAAGACTGTGAGTCAAGCAGTGAGAGTCCCTCTCAGGCTTCAAATCGCTCCTTCTGCCTCTCTGACCTTTCTTCTGTTGTCACATTCTGTCTGTCCCCACCTCCCTCTCTCTCCAGCTGGAAAAAGTTTTCTGCTTGTTAAGAACTCACGCGATTATATTGAGTCCACTTAAGTAATCCACACTAATCTCTCCATCTCAAGGTCTCCTTACCTTAATCACATCTACAAAGGCCCCTTTGCCATGTAAGGTAACATATTCACAGGAACATTTTTTAGGGACCATTATTCTGCCTATCTGTCTTACTCTGTTCAGGCTGCTATAACAGATAGCTTGTACACTACAGAAATTCATTTCTCATAGTTCTGGAGGCTGAGCGGTCTAAGATCAAAGTGTCATCATGGTCACATTCTGATGAAAATCCATGTCCTGGTTCATAGTCAATGACTTTTTGTTGTGTTCTCACATGGTAGGGTGAGCAAGGAGGCTTCCTCAGGCCTCTTTTGTAAGGGCACAAATCTCATTCATGAGGACTCTTACTTCAGGATCTTATCAATTCACAAAGGCCCCACCTCCTAATACCATCACCTTGGGGATTAGAATTCAACATATGAATTCGAAGGGGGTGCAAACATTCAAACAACAGCATTACCAGACCGTGGGATATTTTTGAGCAAGAAAGTGGCATAATGACAGCGGCATCGAAGGGGAAAAAAAATCTCCCAATAATTACTCAGTATGGAACTGATCTGGTGCAATTTGAGGCAGAGCTCGGCCTCTGTGGAAAACAACTTCCATGTGTCGCTAGAGCAGAGCAGATGATGCATCCAGGAGGACATTTGCTGATATCCTGGTAGGCAGATCACTTTCCCATTGCCTGTCCTACCCATATTTGTCATTCAGGTCACCAAGGGGACAAACATCTGTAGTGCTAAAAGGAGCTTGTTCTCTTCATTTTGTACCTCTGAAAATGTTCTATGAAAAGAAAGGATACAGAATTGCCATACTAGATCTTAGAAACCAACATGTTAGCAAGGCAGAGAATTTTCCCCTCTCAGGAACTGGGATCATAGGGGTGATCTTTCACATGAAGTATTTCATTAAATAATGTAGTAGGGTTCCCAGATGTTGAAGTCAGAGGCAACATTTGAATGAGCGTTGGGTTACCACCAGTACTCTGAAGTCAGAACAATAAGCTTAAATGTCTTTGTGTAATAATTTATCAGGAAGGCTAAATTATGAAAGAATGCTTGAATTAAACAAAAGAAACCCACGAGATGGATGTAGCTCAAATATTTTTCAACATAAGCTTCTTTTGAAAGTAATTTAAATGTTTGTCTGCCTTCCCATCACATTTATGTGTGATTTGTTGAGTAATTAACTAAGGAGGACAGAAAGGGAATCCCTGTGGTGTAAATTCCAGGAACAACTGCAGACTCATCCAAAGGTCATTTAGAAATCAGAACAAGCCCAGATTCATAAGCTAGTCTTGAACAGAATCAAGTATCCTATAAAAATAAGACAAAACAACAAAAGCCATTATTTCCAGCCCCTCGAAATATTTGTAAAAAATAGGATATGCTTTCTTTAGTCAGGCATATGTCATCCAGGGCATTTTAAATTACTGATGCTGACTCTTACAGCATAAGAGAGAACTTTGACATTTTGCAACTCGCATTGTGCAAAGTATATTATCTGTCCAATTCTCTTGGGTGTGTGCAGTTTACTATTTTTGCTTTCCCATGTTTTGTGGGGAAAATATGTCATAAAGTCAGGACTGTTTTTAAGTAGAACAGGCAACAATTGCTCTAACACTTTCTCACTTTTCTTTTGCAAGATTTTCTTCTCTGGAGGAAGCTATCTCCCTGTAACCTACCACAGGAAGCCAGAAACATTGTTACCCTAGAGCTCTGTACTCCTCTATTTCTATTCCATTGACAATTCTCTGAATTGCATCTCCTCTTTTTGAACCCAAGGTGCTGTCCAGCTAAATGTAGACAAATGTAACCTAATGGACTAGCAGTTCCTTTCCAAGAATGTAACATTCGCAGCCTACTAGACACCTTCACGCTGACCTAAATTTTTTTTTTTAGTTCATAATTTAGGTAGGTTTTTGGAATATGTGAATAAAAGGTGAAGTGGGCAGTGATACCCAAAAAGGGAGGGCCACCAAAAAAAGTCCTAAATTTCAGGACCCTGGGAATCTAGCTCAGAAATGCATGTACTGAGGCTCCGGAAGGTAGGTGAGGAGAGTGAAGAGAATGTCTAAAAGGAAAATTTTCATATATTAAAGGAAAACTATATTTACTTCAGAGGTTTGCCTTTGCTTCTTGTCTGGTCCTTCTTAGACACAGGTAAGCCATGTGTCTAAATAGTTCGTGTGTTACCATGGCAATCACTAGTACTTGGCAATTTCACTTGGAGGTTCAAGAGGTAGAAACAATGAGCCTTGGGAGATGTGAGTCTGCAGCATACCACATCCATATTGGTGTAGGGAAACTTTCTGTTATAATTCTCAGAATACTCTGCTCAACCTTGGAATCCAGAAATGGCAGATGAGTGCCTTGAGCACTAACCTTGTGTTATAAACTAGACACTAGTCTTGTTTAACAAAGTTATCCTTCTCCATTGTTTAACAAAGACCTACATAATTGACAAGCATCCTTTCTTAATGATGATTTAGTTTGACTATGTGTTAATCTTCTTAGATGACTTAGAATGTAATTTATATATTTATTAGGGTATAAATTTGGACATTATCAAATTATCCCATGCAGATTTGTAGTTTGGAGAGAACAGAACTGAACTAGGAGTTGGAAGATTTGGATTCTATTCTATACTAGTTTGGTAATGCTGTCTTCTATAACAAACAATTCCAAAATCTATGAAGGCTTAAATCCATAGAAGCTTGTTTCTCACTCAGGAAAAGTCTAAATGTGTATTCTTGATTAATGTGCTGCCTTCTTTCCAAGTGGTGATCAAGGCATCCATGATCTTGCCATTTTGTGGCTCTGACATCTTTAAGATGTGGCTTCTATAGTTGCTATGTTCATCTGTATCGAGTTGAAAGAACAGGAAAGAGCAATGAAGGATTTTTTAGTTTTTAAAGAGAGTTTTTATGGGTCAGACCTGAAAACTGTGCATATTATTTTGGCTCACCATTCCTTTGATTATAACTCAGTAATTTGCATGGGAGGTTGAGAAATTTAATCTAATGCTATATCAAAGACGAAAAAGAAAGGGGTTGAGTGACCAGCTAGCTAATATTTGCCATATAATTCTTATTCTTCCACTGCTTATTTGATATCTTCCTTTAGACTATTATTTTAATAGTAAGGACCATTTCTTACCCATTTTTATAACACTCAAAGTATTTAAAGAAGTGCCTTACATATGGCACATGCTCACTGGCATGGTTGCCTGAAATGAATAGTGTAGAATATTTATAATTCTGCCCTTCATACAGCTCAGGACATTGGGTATTGTTATAGGGAACTGAGAAATATTTAACTTAAATTGGTCACAAAATACATACTTAAGATCACCTTGATTGCAGAGGAGACTACTCTGCTGCAGCCAGTACATGGTAGTTCAAGAGGAGAAACTACTCTTAAACATCAGAAGAAAGTCTGATGAAAGAACCAGTAATCAATTAGGACAGGAGGGTAAGCTCTCTAGTACTCTGCTCATGCTATCCAGGTTCCTTGGAGAAAAACAACTGCTCTAGATGGGTTGGAGAGAGCTTTGGATCAAGCTTGGAGCTTTATCAACAACGGAAGGCATGCATGATGGTAATAAAAAAGAACAGATCCATAAGGATGTTAGCCTGTAGGAGAATTTGCAGCAGACTGCATAGGAACAAGTAAACAGTGATAGGTCCCAGAACAAGAGATGTCTTCTTCCAAAAACTGCAGGTGGCGCTGGGGATGTTGTTGGGCACTGAGCTGAAATTATGTTGCTGTCTACACCTAGCATATCTGTTCTGTGGGTAGTTTGTAACCAGCATGCTTAGCAGGGAACATTATTTGGAGAGTCAAAAGATCTGGGTTATATTTCCAGGCCTGTAACAAACTAGCAATGTGACTTTGGGTAAGTCTATCTACCTTTTTGAACCCTGTGTTCATTGCCTTTATAAGGAACATTTCGATTACATGGGCAATGATCAGTGCATGGTCATGCCCCACCCCAATGTTCATGGTGGACACTAAGCATCAAATATTACTCATTTTTACTGAACCTATATATGATCCCAGGATCTGATCAATATCCCACTTAGGAAGTCCCTGTGAATTACCTAGACATGATGCATGTATACTATGTCTTTTATTTTCTTTGTTCTGATGCTTTGATGTCTGGGGCCTTGCTGACCCTGGAGGGGCTGGTCCTCCCAAGATTAGTCAGTTCCTAAAAATAAGATACAACTTGCTCAGGAACACACTTTTCAAATGCAAAGCAACCAATTCAGAGCTTACACCACAACCACCTTTTTTTTTTTTAAATCAGATTTTCATACTCTGAGCCACTATACAACTTCCCTAATCACTCCAGGTTCCAGGTACCAGATAAATGAATGGCATCCATGCCTGACTCTTAAAATTATTCAAACTAATCAATCTTTAATCTACTTAACCTGCCATGCCTGTTCCTTCTTGCAGTAGTCCACAGTTCTTCCCTGTCCCTCTGTCTCTTGCCTGACCTTAGTGCTTCCCACATGTGCTAACACCCCAAACCCACGCCATGGAATCGCATGCTCTCTTCTCTTGAGATCTGTGAATATTGCAAATTATCTTTTCAATGGCAGTCATGTCCTGATCTGTTGGCCTTTCCATATCTAAATAACATAAAACCTATATTAAAACAACATAGAATGAAACTTACTTGCCCCCTGAAGCGAACGATCTCTAGTATCCTTTCTAGCTCTAGTAATCTTTTATCCTCTTACTTTAAATAGGAGAGCATTGTACTGTCTTTAAAATAGATATTTCAGTTTTAATAAGGTCTTGATATTCGAAGTTACCCAGTCTTCGATGCCAAGGATTTTCTGAATCAGGAGTTACATAAAGAGAAATTCCACAGAAGGTCTTGTGTAAGAGTCATTGCTCAAGTGGAGAGAGCGGAAAATGTTGGTCCTGTTTTGGGAAACCTTTCATTTTGCTCTATTACAGAAGAAAAATAAGAATAAGTCTAGTGTGTCTTTTTTGGACTTCTTTTTCTACTTTCCTTAGCTTTTCTCTCTTCTTTGCTTTTGGATTCAGAGGAAGATAAGGTTTCCTCCTTGTTGTGTGATTGTATAACTTGAGATATATGTTGAAAAAAATCAGAAAAATAATGGGGTAAAATGATCCCTGTAAAAGATAAATGAGAATTGTGTTTTGTATGTAGTGGGTATTTAACATGCACTTTTAAATTAATAATAAACTAATATACACTTTTGTTGTTATTATATTACATGCTATTTGCATTGAATTTTGTCATTCCCGTTACCCCCTCCAAATTCATATGTTGAAATCCTAACTCTGGTACCTCAGAATGTGATCTTATTTGGAGACAGGGTCTTTACAGAGGTAAGCAAGTTAAAATGAGGTCATTAGGATGTGTCCTAACCCAATATGACTGGTGTTATAAAAAGGGGGAAATTTGCAGACACCCATACTGGGAGAACCCCATGTAAATATCAAGGCAGAGATCAGGGTAGTGCTTCCACAAGTCAAGGAGTGCTAAAGACTGCCAGAATACCACCTGGGACAGAGTTTTCCTCACAACTCTCAGAAGAAACCAACCCCGCTGACATCTTGATCTTACTTTTCTAGTCTCTAGAACTGTGAAACAATAAATTTCTTTTTTTTAAGGCACATGGGGTAAAAGACAAAACACAAGAAATATATCCTAATATATGAAGAACTAAATTAATAATGAAAATATTACTGAATATTTACCGAATGAATGAATTAAATTCTAATCCAGTACAGTGATTCATTCTGTAGTATTAATCTGTCACCACATCCTTCTATGCCTTTACTTTTCCTTTGAAGAACAATTATTCTAATCCTTCTCCAAATACACTTCATAAAAATATTGTGAGGAATCATATGGTTTTCAAAATAAATCTGGAAATTGCTTTTGGTTACTATAAAAATTACAGAGAAGGATCATGTGCAAGGCAACATTACACAAGCATTTGTGTAAGGGAATAAACAAGAAAGTGCATTTCAGTTCAGGAATTAATATTTTGGTTCAAGTTGTGATAAAAGTGTACCACAGTTGTTGGAAATCGAGAAAACAGTTTAGAGTCTTTTTTTTCCCCAAAAGTTCTGTGTGAATTTTTTACTTTTGTTATTATGTTTGGTTCTGAAAAGGCACCCATTCACAAAAATTCTGGGCAGTAGGATAAAATGAATGTACTATCTTCTGAAATGGGCCATGACTCAAGTTGAATTATAGTTGGCTGGACATTGAAGTACACACGAGGAAAAGGCTCACCTTTCTCTTCCACCTGAAGTTGCCAAGTGAAACCCTCCAAATTTTCAAGAAAAAAAAAAAGATGCCTCTGATTCATCTTCTGTTTGCCTTTAAGTCTTGCTCAAAATATTTCTTTTCAAATAGAAAAAAGAAGAATGAAGGAAACAGAGTAAAAGTCAAGGAATCAATTTTGTGTGGAAGGAAAACACAGCTGTGAAATCTCTGGGCTATGACTGTATGAAAAAGAAAAAAAATAAACCTAACTTAGTCAATTTCTTAATTTGGGGATGAAGGTAAGGTATTAAAGATGATGGGACTGAGGCACTGCTTCAGAAAGACACCTTTTTCTCTGTGTCTCAAAGACATTTGAAAGATTGCAAAACCTTCCATTTCTAAGGTTGGTGAAACTGCCTTCTTCCACAATGCTTCAAATCTCTCTAACAATAGAAATTTAACATCCCCCAAAATGCTAGCTCCAGATATACAAAGATAAAAATATCCACAAAACCCTTTGGGGAATGTGTGGATTTGGCTGGTTTTGTCTTGCTTCGGGGTCAACACAATTTTGAAAATCCTAAAGACCCTTCCCTCAAATAATAGGTTCAGGTGAGTAGTACTCTCTCTTACCTCAAGAACTAAATTGATATCAACTGTAGGGCCAAGAATCCTGGGGCACGAAAGAACAGGTGAAAATAAAAATACTGCGTAAAACATTTAGCTCAACTCTTTCACTTTGAAGATGAGGTTGCTGAAGCTCAGAGATGAACGTGCACCCTGAACCACATCCTGAGGATCCTTCTGCAGGTAGTGTGGAGCAGCCTGCCTCAGGCCTTACTCCAGGTCTTGCTCATTTTCTTGTTGCAATGATCAGGGAACTGTGAATGTTTCTATAGGTCTCACTAGAATCCTTGCCTCGCTAAGTCTGACAGGAATAATTAGGGGGTCCTTGTGCCACCCCCTTCCATCTACACCCATACCCTACAGATTCTAAAACACTAGGGCATTCTGGGTGAGGGCTTTGAGCAAGTTTTGGGGATGGTAACTGAAAATGCAGATGAGGAAGCAGGGCCTAAGGCATATCCAAGGGCAACACTAAGTGGTATGAAACTTGTATTTTCTTCCTTCACTTATTTTTCCTTTTGAAATGTTTTATTTTGAGCAAAACTTAAAGGTAAATAGAATGTGAATCAGAGACATCTTCTTTCTCTTGAGAATTTGGAAGATTTCACTTGGCATCTTCAGGTGGAAGAGAAAGTTAAGCCTTTTCCTCATTTTGTTCTTACATGTCTAGCCAACTGTTCTTCAGCTTGAGTCCTGGCTCATTTCAGAGACTCCTGGTTATACATCCATTTTGCCTGACTGGCCAGAGGTTTTATGAATGGATGTATTTTTAGAACCAAAATGATTTGTCTGGAGCAATGCTCAAATTTTGATATGCATTGAAATCACTAGGAGGGCTTATTAAAACACAGATTGCTAGGACCCATGACCAATTTCTAATTCAGTAGGTCTAGTGTGAAACAAGTTCTAACACGTGCCTAGGTGATGATTCTGTTAGTCCCCGAGTTCAGGGTCAAGGGGAACACTGGCTCCTGCGGCCCAGCCTTAGATGTCCTCCTAATCACCTTACCCGCTCCCACATCTTGGATAGGCCCCCTCTTTGCCCTGACTCAGTGAGAGGTGCTTACCCATGTGAGGGGAAGATTGTGACAATGATGGGCAATGTCATCTTCTCATAGGAACCTGGCTGTTTTATTCCTAACTGTTAGCAATTATTTTAGACTATTCTTTAGGCTCCTTATTTACTTTACGTCTCACACATTAATGACTACAAAATCCTATAGATTCTGTATCTGCAGAGGTTTCTCCCCTTCTTCTCCAGCTCTTTTCTTACCTCCTTGATTTGGGTGAATATTATCTCTCACTCAGAATTCTGTAGAAGCCTCTTATTTGGTCTTTTTTTCTTTCACTCCACTATCAGAGCAAGTATCTTTAAACAGAAATCTGATCCTAAAACTGTGCTGCTCAGAACTGTTCTTGTGTGTCCCCTTGGACTTCAAGGATAGAGGGACACCTATGTGTTGAGGACATTTGTTTTCCCTTTCCATCCTCCACTTCCTTCTTCTAATCACACCAACACTCACAGCATTCTAGGCCAAACTTGGCATAAGGAAGAAGAGGTTGAATTGATCAACCTCCTTCTACATAAAACTGTTACCTTTCATTTTAGTTTAATGAGCTTTTCTAGGTTCATACTGTTTGCAGTACTTCGTACTTTTAATAAATTCTCACAAGAATCTGGTGGGTTATTGGGAGGAAAAAATGAGACATGAAGTTAAAGAGATACATAAAATTATAGTCAGCAAGTTAGGTAATACATTTGGAAGATAAAACAGGTGTCTGGTTGCCTGTCCAGGTTTCTTGCCATTGAATCTCATGATATTCTTCATTTGTTTTTCAAAAGTATGAATTAGGCATTAGAGTTTAAGTGAATAAGCCCTGATGTCAGACACCCAGTTAGAAATCTTGTTACGACATGAGTAACCATAAGTAAGTTTCTTAACCTTCTGACCTTTCATTTATTCATCCTGAATTAACCTTAGTAGGCTTTTATTCTTCTAATAATCCCCTTGTGGTAGAAGCATTCTAAGACGACTGTGTGATCTCTGCCTTCTGCTATACATGTCTTTGTGAAATCTCTTACCCTATGTGAACAGGACCTCCAACTTGCTTCTAACTAATTGGATATGCAAATGGTCAAAAGATATTCTTCCAATGATTATGTTGTGTTGTAGAAGGGATTTTGCAGATGAAAGTAAGGTTTCTAATCAGTTTGAATTTGAGTTAATCAAAAGGAAATTGTCCATTGTCCTATGTGGGCCTGCCCTAATCCAGGAGTCCTTTAAGAGGGAGCTTATTCTTCTTCCAGTTCAAGACACTGGACGACAGGGATTCTCTTTCTTCTCTTTCTCTGAAGAAGCATGTTATCCAGAGTTCTACAGATGTAAGAAAATCAATTCTTCTAAATTCCATATGAACTTAAAAGAAGACCTCAGAGTCTTAGATGAGATTATAGTCTCTTAAATGCAGTCTTATGAGACCCTAAGCAGAGAAGGCAGCTAAGCTTTGCCTGGACTCCTGACCCTTGGAAACTGTGAAATACCAAATGTATATTGTTTTAAGCTACTAAATTTGCATTAATTTGTTACACAGCAATAGTTAATTAATACATCCCCCTTTTCCTATAATTTTGCCACCAATTTCTCCCCTTCCCAATCAAAAAGTGGAGGAAGGGGACAAGGACCAAAGAGCAGACTCCATAGACCAGATAGAGCTGGTTTGGGAGCAATCACACCTTTACCCATCCCTAACTGTGGCCAGGCAGAATGGCTTTCAGCAGTGCTGCTCTGATAAAACAGATGATGTACCCTGAAGGGGTGTGGCCTATCAGGGGACAGTGGAATGTGGGAATGGACTCAAGGACATTTCTCTTTGTCCCTTTTCCCAATAGATCTGCATTCTTCTGGAACTCCAGGAGAAAAGTACTGTGCCAAGTGAAGAGGGCAGAGCTGGTTCTGCTTCACAGGCTCTAAACATCCAGGGGCAGGCAGCAGCGATCACTCAAGTACAAAGGGTTTCCAAATACCTAGTAGGTGTAGAGTCCTAGGCTGGGCTTTGTGGGGCTGGAGACACAAATAGTGCTATGATTTGCTCTATTTTGTCCTTTAAAGCCTGTAAAAGCTGGCAATGTAAACAATATTAACATAGAAGGGAAGTTAAGTAACAAAGAAGGTTGTATGAGATGATTAGTACTGGCAGTAATGCATGGGGTGGAGAAATGGGTCTGGGTTTGAACACAAAACACCACTGTCATAGTTCGATTCCACCACTAGTTGTCTTGGAACTAGAGTTTCTAATAGCACCTCTGGATATCGCTTTTCTTGATTTTGACACAAAAGGTGATGTTTGATAGTTTCTAATTTCTTCAGAAGTATACTGCTTCTCTCAAGTGAAAAATAGAAAATAGATGAAAAGCAGAGCTATTTTGGTTAAGACAGAGAATCCAGCACAAAAACCACTGTAAGACATGAGCCCCAACTTCCCTTCTGGCTCAGATACCTTCTGAGGCTGAGGCTGGCAGAGGCTGGCAGGAATAGAAACTGTGAGAATGCATGCAGTTTTAAGCACCTTGACACTCTGTTGAAGGCCGTACAAGTGTGGTAGAGCTGATGGGAAGGGGAGGCTCTATGAGAACATGAGCCTCTTGCAGAGTCTCTGATGTGCCCACCAAGAACAGACATAGCTATCTTGCTTCTAGCCATTCCTTCACTATGCTCACAGCTGGTCAGCCAGAACTTCTCTGATCTTCCAACGACTGTTCTACTCTAAGTTTTAGCTAGAAAGGGTGAACTATGTAAGTTTCATTCTCATAACATGAACTGTTTCAGGAAAGTTTGTTGCTTTGAAGACACTGAATTTCAACTTCACGTGGAATCAAATACAAACTCCTACCCCAACCCATACTCTCATTCCCAGTAGTCGGTTCATAATCTGCCTGTTCTTGTATAGCAAATTTTCCCACCCCATCAACCCTCAAAGCCAGCATTATAAACAAAGATGATAGAAACAAACCTCTCCAGACCATGTAGTTTTTTTTTTTTTGTAGTGCATAGAGAGAAGAACAATAAGTGAAAAGGATATTCATTTTTTTACTCAGTGCACTTATTGAACACCTACCATGTGTCTGTGCTATTCCAAAGCTGCGGATACAACAGCGAACTACACAGACTTTGTTTCCACCTTCAGGAAGCTTACATTCTATACAGGGAGAGAAGAAATTAAAAAAAAATAGTCACGTATAGGAGACATAAACAAACAAGATAATTTGCAGTAAAATAAAGCCATCGAAAGAAATAAGCAATGAGATGGGATAAATGGGAATCAGGTGAGGTTAGGGAAGTGCTCTTCGTAGGGGTATTTCAGGAAGACATCTCTGAGGATGCAGCATTCTGCTGAAACCATGAGGCTATGAAGAAACCGGTCAAGAGAAAATTCTGAGAAAACATTTCAGAGAAAGAGGTGACTACAGAATCAAAGTCCCTGAGACAGAAGAGGACTCAGACTATTTGAGGAACTGAAAGGCCAGTCTGGCTGCACTGTGGGGGACATTGGGAGGGTGGCATGCTTTTTCCATGGGTTCAGCTCACTTTTGAAAAACTTAGCTGGAGTTGAAGGTATGAGTCGAGCCTGGGCTCTGCCACTCACTACTCATTAACAGTCTGTAAGAGTCTGTAACAGTACATATTCCCAAGCTCCTGAATCAATCACAGTGGCAATAGTCTGAGCCCAGACAGTGCAGGCTGGTTCTTCTGGCCATGATAATGATTAAATTGAATTGCCTCAATATCTTAGGTTGAGTTCCCTGGGAAACAGACTCAAAATGGAGATTTAAGTGCAGGAAGTTAACTGAGAGGCATACTTGGGAACAACTCCTATGAAGGAATGAGGAAAGTGAGATTTGGTAAAGCAATTGCAAAAAAAAGGCCATAGGCAATCCTTCATGGAGCTCTGAAGCTAGGAGGGCCTTTCAGAGTGGTCTCAAATTGAGATACAGACACCAAGCCTTTTACTCTCATGTTGACCAGTCATCTAATATGAGCTGTCTCTAGGTAGGGAATGTAACTTGGGCAAGACAGCTCCCTTCAGCTAAGCACAAAGCTCAGAGAGGGACTCTGCTGTGAGCCATCGTCAGCAGGCAACACTCCCAGCAGTGGGAGAATAAATGTGTCTGTCCTGCAGCAGGAACTGAGTGGCCCACCACAGTATTCACTACACTCACAGATGTTCTGGCCGACCCGATAACAACCAGCTATCATTGAGACTCAACTACTACTGGGATTGCTCTGTGTTTGAAACTATGGCTACTGAAGGGAGACCATTTTGCTCTTCTCCATGGGAAGAATTTATTAGAAAATTTTTTTGATATTGCTTAGAAGTATATTAAGGTCCACATTTTTAAGGTGTTGTGTTAGGTAAGCCTCCAGGTAAATATTGTTGAATCACTGAAAATTAACATTGTTTGTTATAGCAGTTAGCCTGTTTTGACGAATATACTATATAATTGCATTAATATTTCTCTCTTCCTATTATATAGTGAGTTCTTTGAGAGCAAAAACATACAACTCTTCATCCAATGTTCCTTAGCAAGAAGATGATCAATAAATATTTATTGAATGATTAAACATTCAACTAAGGCAGGAGAAAGGAATAACATATTTTATAATGGTTTTTTTTGTACCCACTCCTCCTAAGGTGATTGTTAAAACAACCATGCACAGAAAATGTTATTAAATATCAGAAAAATAAAATAGCAAGTTAACCAGATTTAATTACTTCTGAAGTATTCTGGGTATCTGACATTGGTTGCAGTAGAAAATAAGAGATGAATCTGAAGGTTTCCAAAAAGCACATCATACATCCCTAAAATAAACAAAGAAAACTTTTCATCCGTCATTCTCATAGTAAAAAGAACAAAATTCTCCATATTCTATAGGTCTAAATTTAGTTTCTACCCCTAAGTTTTCATTTGAAACAAGAAAACTTCATGAGTCACTTTCTCAAGGCTCTTTTTACTAGATAGGCATTTTGTCACATTTACTTGAGGCGCCTTTTGGCACAGCTCAGTCAAATACGTTAAAATAGCACTTAATGTACAACCTTTCCCCCTTTATTTAATCATCAAGAAACAGTTGCAAGAATTAACCCCCAGCAAACTTTTATTTTAAGGATATTAATATGTGCGTTTTATTGAGTACTGAGAGAATTATTAAGTATACAATTGAGAATTCCCTATGGAGATTGAAACTAATCTTAGTGGAACAAATTACTGCCCAAGTATCCTCTCCATTTTTCCAAAACCATATATATCAGCAAGCTCACAAGAAGCATACATGCCTATCTTTATTTCCCAAATTTAAAAATAGGCTATTATTATTAAGCGGAAGTTCTATGTACTGATTTAAAGTAAATTAGTAAGGCTATTATAGCTTTAAAAGAGAATTTGACACTCAGGCCATTTATTCATGAATATTCTTAGAAAATGAACATTGCTTCAGTTAAGAAAAACTGATGGCCTTTTCTGAAGTGGGTTTGGTAACTACATGGCTCTTAATTATCTGTACTTTGCCTGCCAGATGGTGTCTGGGTGTCTCTCCAGCCTTCCTCTCTTTGACCCTTATCTCGTGCCTTACTAGTTTCTTTGCCAAGGAATGGGATGAGGATGTCACATGCTTTTTGAAATTAAAAGTTGAAATTTTAATATAATTTCCTTTGGAATTGTGTGAAAAAGTCCACACATCAAAATGGCTGCCTTAAAAAGGCAACTACAGAGGTCATTTATCCCCTCTATTCTTCTACCTGACTCCCACCATTTTGTCCACTTTGTTTTGCCTGAATGGCTTCATGCCAAACCAACTTCCTGTGCTCAGTTTGGTATTTTTGGTTTCTAATTGTTGAAAATCTTCTCTCAGCATATGACTAAAAACATACACATCTTCTTTTCTTAATACACTTCCATGTATATTATTCATATTATGAATGTTGTTTATGATTTTCATTTTGGTCAAAAAACAATCCCTGCTTCAATTCTAACAAAAGTTTTAAGTTTCTTGAAGAAAAAAATGGAAGAACATCTTCAGCCGAAGTGCTAAGAGGAAACCGAATAGAGAAATGCATATATAATTCTGTTCATTGACATGTTTAGATTCATGTTAAATACCTCAATGTATTAAAATATACCTTTTCAATTTTCTAGTAATTCAACCCTCTACATGAATTTTTAATAATTTTTTCCTGACCAGTCGGTTTCACTATTCAAATGCATCTATCTGGTTTGCAAGATGCTGAGCTATGGATGTTACTTATACACATATACAAAGACATCAGTCCTGATCACAAAGGAAGTAATGAAAGCAGTGGAAGATGGTTCTATAATAAAAAAAAAATTGAATTAGTGCAGGATATAGTCAGTGTGTTGAATTTAGAATATCTGTAGAATCAAATTTGACTTTTAAAAGAAACAGCTTTACCATAGAAATTCAAATATTGTCACTATTGTTTGAATCAAGGAGACAGTAATAAACTACATAGATGAGAAATAGCAGTGTTTTTTTCCAGGGCCATTTAATATCTGCTCTTAAAGTGCTTACAATGGAAATAAAGCACATTATAGTTCAGAAGAAATGAAACAACTGAAATGTTATCTAGACACATTCCATCTCTGAAGGCTTTATGCTCTGCTGTTTTTATAAAAAGGGTTACTCTGTTCTGAATATTCCTATCCAGAAATGCCCCTAAGAAAATACCCCAAGCTTTAACAGGATAGTGGAACAACAAGAATCCAAAAATAGTTAGGCAGGGGGCAAGAGGCATCAGGAAGCAAAAGAGATTTCTTAGCATATTCTTTTAATGAGATGTGATGACTGATGATGAATCACTTTTGCAACTTTCTCTCACAATTGGTTTTATAATTATGTAATGAAAAAATGGCATTTCATGAGGAAAACAGTACTGTAATGTTGATTAGGCATAGTTATGAAAGAGAAGCCCCCTGAACAATTTAATGGAGTAATTATTCAGCTCTTCTTTTATTCTCTGCAATCTCTTTCTATGACCCTATCGATACCCAAAGTTTCTCATCTTATGATGTCTCAAACTCTTAACTTTGCTTATCTTTCTTGTTCTACAAACCCATGTATCATATATCCCTTCCTACATGACATTTCCTCCTAAACATCCTCTAGGTACTTCAAACTCCACTAAACATATCCTCGTTATCCTTACTGAAAGTTTTGGTCATTCTGAGAAGTGCTGTAATTACTACTGCATTCAGAAATACCTCACTCTTGATCTTTCTCATAAGGGATCCAATCTCTGTACACTAAGAGACATAAATTGCTAATGGTTATTTTAGGCCTGGTTTCTCAAGTGAGTCTTGTTCTTGCAGCGAATAATGATATAATCCTCTATAGCCTTCACAGATATTAAAAAATAAAATTTTATGGATCCTTATGATCTTATTGGAAAAACTCTACCTATGTGTAAAGGCTATTGTCTACTAAATCACCATTTCTCATGTAGTTAGGTAAGTAGGTAGAAGATGATTCAATAGGAAGATAGAAGGACAAAGAAACAGAGAAATATACAGAGAGTTATAGATATCAGTGTTTTATAAAATAAAGAAACAAATGGATGAGTGAGTCATTGATTCTCAGTGGGGTGGAAAGGCATCCAGAATGGAGTGAGCCAATATCTCTGCTGAGGGCTATTTTTTGGTCTAATGTAAACATGACTTACATTTTAGGCAACAATCTTATTTTCAAATACATTGTTTATTATTATACCACCTGCACCAATTTTGGTGTTTGAGAAATTTGGTCACCAAATTTACAGTGGAATTAATAAATGTCTGTGTCTCACATGTTTCTTTCAAGTCTTAAAAATTTTTTCCTTATGAGAAAAT
The DNA here is from genome assembly GCF_014176215.1 of Rousettus aegyptiacus. NCBI lineage: Eukaryota > Metazoa > Chordata > Mammalia > Chiroptera > Pteropodidae > Rousettus > Rousettus aegyptiacus. The sequence goes on along the minus strand of NW_023416306.1, from coordinate 121,244,610 downwards.
TTATTAAATATTCACCTGTAGGTCAATTTCCATTTTTCCAACTTTCCACTTTGGTCATTTCCCAGTCCTCATCTTTCTTGACCAAACAGCAGTGTTCAATAAAACTGACCACTTCCTCCTTCTTAAATACTTTTTTTACTTGGCTTTGATGCATCTCTCTCTCTCTCTCTCTCTTATTTCTTTCCTTACATCACTGGCTGCTTCTTCTCAGTCATCTCTGGTGACTACTCCACATCTATCTGATCTCTAAACATTGTCTTTTCCCAGGGCTCAATCTTTGAACATCTTTATATATCTACAATTTCATGGGTTCTCATGGCTTTAAATACCATCTATATGCCACAAGTTAAAGCTCAGCCTAGACTTCTCACCTGAAGTCTTTTATGTCTATTCAAAACATCCACAAGGATGTATAATACAAATTTAAAGTAGATGAGTTCAAAAAAGAACTCCTGAATTTCTCCTTGACTTTAATTTTTATGCAGTCAGCCTCATCTTTATCAATAACAATTCATCTATCCAGTTGCTTGGGCTAAAAACCTTGCACTTTCTTTTGATTCCTCTCTTTTCCTCATATCCCAGTAGCAATCTTCTAAAAAATCTTGTCAGCTTCACCTTAAAAATATATCTGTAATACTTACAATTATCAGCGTATCTTTCTGTTCCAATTGTCTCATCCACATCCGCTGCTATGAATCTGGTTAAGCCATTATCATCTCTCACCTGGATTATTGCAATACTTTCCTAACTGGTTTTCTTTCTTCCTTTTTTGTTTCACGTTAGTCTATTCTCAATGCAACATTTTAAAACTTAAGTCAGATCATGTCCCTCTTCTGCTCAAACCCCTCCAAAGGTTTCCTGTCTTTTGCAGAGTAAAAGCCTATAAAGCCTTACATAATCTGGCTCCCCAACAGCTGGTGACCTGTCTCCTGCCACTCTCCTCCTCACGTTGTGCTCCAGTCATACTGGCTTTCTTGAGTTTCCTTGAATACACACCTAGCACTCTGCTACCTCAAGAGCTTTATGGCGGCTGTTCCTTCTGCCTAGAATACTCTTTTTCTAACACATACAAGTCCTACCCCTTATTATATTTAATCATCTGTTCAATTTTACCTTATCAGAGAGACCTCCCTTGACCACATTAATATAAAATAGTAACACCTCATTTTCTATCTCCCTAATTATGGTTAATTTTCCTCTAAGGTGCTTAAAAACTGTCCAACACACTATATTTTGTGTTAGAAGTGAATCCCCATGCTGTCGTACTGGATATAGAAAAAGAACTTCTGGAATATTATAATAATGATAGGCAAAATATTATAATAATGGAGGCAAGATATTGGCAGGAATAAGGAGAACTGGGCAGAGGCACTGGGGAAGATTATGGTTTCTGCAAAAGAGATTTCTTTGTAGGCAGAGCCTGACAATCAGCTCTCCTGGCCCCCAAATTGCATTAATAAGTCTGAAAAGAGTTAGTGGAAAAGTGGGGAGAAATTTTCAGGCTTACATTATTTATATATGAGTGCCAGAGGTGGAAACGTCAATCATTGTTATCATAGTTTCTTCCAGTCTTTGCCATGTTGAATTAGACCAATGCTTAAACTGCAGGTTTCCAACAACAGAGCAGGTATCCCTAGAGCAATTCCATGACTAGGATGGCTCCTCTCAAGGCTACACTCTTCATGTCCCCTCCTTCTGAGGTAATGGTTTCAAGGCAAAGTGGTGAGTTGTAAATGCCATAAGACATCACAAGCCTGGGAGCTGGCTCCAGGCCCAGCATGGCTTCCTTCCAAATCTCTGGCTTTCCTAAAGATGAATGCCTGGTTCTAGGCTTATAAAAGCAACACACTGGCAAAGACCCAAGCTACACCCAAACTACACTTTCAGGGATGTGAGAAACCACAAAAGTAGCTTTTTCTTTCCAAATGTAGAGAAATGGAGGATATTTTTAAGAGTAAAGAGATTTTCTGATTAAGTGGCTCCTTGACTAAGGTCTACTAACTGTCACTGGGGCTAGTATTAACTGTCACAATCCTTAGACAGGATCATAAAATAAGGAAAGTGTGTTCTGTGTATCTTCCCTGCTTGAAACTCTCTCCAACTCTGCCCTCGATTCACTTTCATCCCCTTCCTTCATCAAAAGCTGCTCTCAGAAGGCGCTCTAGTATCAGTCACTTATTCCTTAAATTTAAGGCTATTTATTTCTTCCCTGTGGGATGTGTTTTGGCTCTGCAGGAGTGTGAAGGTCACGATGAGCCATCAGGGAGATGGAAGTAGAAAGTAGGGGCAAACTTAGGTCAGATGCTAAGGAGGGCAAGACGCACATGCTAATACCTTGCCGATGAAGCAAAAGCAGGACAGGAACTGAGCTGGAGGCAGGACAAGAAGCATTCATTTCTAGAAGAGGCTTATATAAAAATGATTCACAGGGTTAAATGGATTATATTTTGAGGTAAGGCATAGGATGTAGAGCATGGATGCAGCTGGTTTGGATTAATTCCTAGACTTGTGTGTGTGTGTGCATGAGGGTTCGTCTTTGGAAACTCAAGACTCTTGGGTAGTAGGTGCCCTTCACTATTCTTAGAGAAAGAACTAACATTTACTGAGCACTTTCTCTGTGAAAGGCATTGTGCTAAGGGTTTTACTTGCATTATTTTATTGAATTCTTGCAATACCCTATGGTGTAAGCACTGTGTTTGTCCACATCACTGTTTAAGCTTATAGAGTAATATATATTGAATCCAGGCTTTGAATCCAACCCTGGCAGATTATAGAGACAACGCCTAATCTAAACAGTCGTATGGCCTCCATATGGTAGTGTTAGATTAATATACAGCCTGCATTTTACATACGGCAATACTCCCTCGTGTCTAAGTGAATAGAGTGGGACCACCTCAAAACCCTCCCTTATGTAATGCTGTTCCTCTGAGACTTTTAATGATCCTTATGGTTCTCTGGGTTCTATGATGATAATTTATCTATTTTGATATCTCAGTATTTAATGAACTAACCTTGCCTGCAGGATCTGGTCTCTGGAATATTAGCTCTGGAATGAATCAAACATACTTTTTAATTGAATCCAGATAAGCCTAATGAAGTCCGCTTTAAATGGGTAGCACCATAAAGAAAACTATTATAATAGCATGGCAATTATATTAAAATTTTTATCACCTCCTAATAACATGCGAGGTTGACCAAATTCTCCACCAGGATTTCTGAAGCCCCCACAACTCTGGCCCAGGGGACACACTGACCAAAGTCCCTGAAGAGATTTCTCCTAATAATTGGAGTATGATGCCTAACTTCATTTCTAATTCCCTAAATGCTATTCTGGAATATATCAGTATTGAGTCAATATTGCCTTGGATTTCCTCAGCCCAAAGGCCCATGCGCTATTATCCCATTTATTTCAATATTGAATCACTGATCATCTACTCTGGAACATGCCTTGGGATTAGACAGGTATTGTCTCTTGGGAAGCTCATGGTCCTTATTGAGAGTGAGTCATACTGTAGTATAAAGAATACTAACCATGAATGAGTCCCATCCCGCACAAACCTCACTTTTGGCCATGTTTTCAATCTTAATAAAAATGCTATAGGGTCCTTTACTCAGGTTGAAACTGCTTCAGGATCTCGCTTAGATGAAAACTCTTCTTGGAAGGCGTGAGCTTCCTGACCATAATATATTCCACCTCAATATGGAGTAATTTATTACTGCTTCTGTATAGTCCTGCTATATATACAATTTTCCCTTCCTGGAAAACTTCCTTTAACTTTGTTATCTAATTCTTACCTTCCTTCAAAGCCTAACTCAGGTTCATTTCCCCTCTGAAACACTCCCTGATACAAGGGAGTTTTTCATTTAAACTCCCAGGCAAAGGTACATGGAGTAAAGGGGGTCAAATATAGGAGAGCAGAGAGAAGGAGAAGCAGGTAAAGGGGATCAAATATATGGGAGCTGAAGAAAACTGGACTTTGGGTGGTAAATGCACAATAGAATATATAGATGTCAAATGATAATATACACCTGAATATTATATAATTGTATTAATCAATGTTACCCCAATAAACTTAATAAACAAATCAAAAATCTCCCAGGTCATTTATTATTTGTGCCACTATTGTCATGAATTCTTAGGTTATCTTTTCTTATATTTTCCCTCCAAGGGTTTTTTACCTTTTAGTCTTTGTATTCTGTTGTTTAGAAATGTGCCTAACACATTATAGTTACCCAGAAATATTTATCGATGATAAAAATACATATTTCTCTATAAACTTGATGAAAATCAGGCCTAAGGAGTAAACTTTTCTAAGGTAAACACTTTGTGACAATTAGCTTTTGGCCAGGATGATTCACCCTTAGACTCAGGATCTGCACATTTCTTTTTAGGTATCTTTTCAAGCCATGAGTCATGAGGTCAGCTTCTTCAGCACTGGTCTCATTTGAGGTGATTTATTACAGACAGGAAGCAGGCAGCAAGAAAAAAGAAAGAAGGTTTATGATTTGCAAGATTGCATTAGTAGTGGGTACTCTGTGAGAAGTAGCTGGTTGTTTGGTACTAAGTATTATACATATACTATAAGTGAGATTGAATAAAGAATTGAGTGAAAATCCCAGACAGGTTACTAGGAATTAGGAGAACAAGATAAGCTAATGAATTCAAATAATCAATGTCAAGAAATGTTAAGAACATAACAGAGCATAGGCCAACTCAGTTGATCAAAGCTAGGGAAGTTATAAGTATCTAGGCCATAGTCTGGGTAGTGAGGGAATCTGGAACCAAATCAAGCAAAGAATCTGAACAGCAAGGGTCAGGAGTTCAGGGTGATAATTCTACTTGGTCTCTGTAGTAAGTGGTACTCAATAAATACTTGTTGAATAAATGGATGAAAGAAAAGGACACACTGGAACCTGACTATAGTCTAAATGAATCAGTTTTCCCTCAGATACTGTCCTTGTCTTCGATTCACTCAACTCTATCACAGGAAGGTTGACCCCTGTAGGCTGAGTTTTCTGGGTGACTTTCTGCTGGGTTCAGAAGCACTGATAGGAGATTGAGGTGTTAGGGCGAAGCCAAGGTTCTCCTCTCCTTCTATCTGGCTCCAGTTGGCATTTCAAGTAACAGTTGTGTTTCCTTCCTGCTTCTACTTCTTGATAAATCATTCCTTCAAGGTTCCAGAGACTCTGAGTAACTTCACTTCCTACATCTGTCTCTCCAGCCCAGCACTGTCAAACTGAAGTATAATATAAACGATGTAAGTTTTAATTTTCTAGTAGTTGTATTTAAAAAGTCAAAATAAAAAGGCGAAACGAATTTAAATACTATTATTTAAAACAACATAGTAAACATATCATTTCTTTGTGCATTCAATATAAAAACTATTAATAAACTATTTTTCATTATATATGTATAAATTCTTTAAATCTGGCATGTATTTTACACTGAGAACACATCTCAGTTCAGATTAGCTGCATTTCTAGTGCTCAACAACCAGGTGTGGCTGGCTACCATGTTAGACAGCACAGTTCTAGCCTACTGGTCTATTGGTTTCCTGCTATTGCTAATTTTGGGGTTGTTTCACCCACACTCCTTGTTTTGCTTTTGTAGCTATGACATCACCTGTGTAACTAATTCTCTGAGTTAAAACCCCTCCACAGTAAATACTTAAAGCAGTTTCTGGGAATTTTTTAGAGCCTGACTAAACAAATTTATTCGTAATACTAAAGAAGAAATATCAGAGGGTTAGCCATAGAGGAAGAAAAAAAGGAGAGTTAAAAAATAAAATAAAGCTACCGGCTTATTGATAAAGTGTTTTCTTTTTAATAATGAGCATTTGTTTCATGACTGAAGCAGCGCTTATTAAACTAAGCACTTGGAATACTTGTCTCCAGCAACTCACAGCGCCTGATTGTTCTGTATCAAGTATATTACATGTCAGTTCCCACTGCATATAAATAGACCATAATAGTATTTTGCAATATAAAATGAGAACAATGACTGTCCCCATCTCTCATTCCCTTTCTCATGAGGGTGTGGCGTTCATTGTTTATTGCTTAGAGGAATGTGCCAGTAGCATTTATTCTAGCTGCATCTTGAAATGATTAGAAACTATTTCTCCATTTAAGGATTATTTTCACCTGAGCCAATGGATGAGCCTGATTAAGGGATCTGATCAGATCATCAGAGAAACAATGAGAATGAGAATGAAATAATAGTTGTGCTTGTCTTCTCAGTTATAATATGAATACATAACTATTCAGGTTTGACTAAACAAGATAACCAACCAATTTCTGATTTAAATATACAATTACTACTTTTTCATTCATTGTATTTTAATACTAAAGAAAAATCCGAATAATAAATTGATAAAAATTGAGATGTTCACTTGTTAAAGATCAGGCACTGTGTTTTATTTTCAGTTTATAATTGGTATACAAGTAAGAAAAGTTCCATTTTGTTACAATTAGTAACATCACAAGATGATTTGGGAATATTATCAACAGATACAAAAAGAAGTTCTAATTTTGAGCAGCTCGAGTAAGAGAAAAGGTGAGTTGGAGTTTTTGAAACAGTTCATTAATTCCAGGAAATAAACAAGCGTTAGAGCTGAAGTTCCGAAGAGATAAAAATTCCCAGCCAGATTGGATGAGGAATAGATGTGCTTCAATACTATTTACATGCATGAAAGGAGATAATTTGACTAAAGATTTTATCTACTTAGAGTGGTTTCTAACTAGTAACTGGAAAGTATATGAATTTAAATGCCAATGTATGGAGGAAGCAGCTGAATGGAGAAAAATACTCAAAGTAGGTATTGTATGTTTTCACCTGCAACAGAACACTAGCATTTTCCAATTCCTTGTAAAGCACCTTCTTTTCTTTCTGAAAAGCCTAGTTTAATCTAAGGGAGTTTTCAAGGGAGGAAGGGAGATTTTGTCCAAAGGATAGGTAATTTAGAGAAAATGTAAAGTCACAAATGATATTGAATACCAGTGGGCTAGAGCTGCAATGGGGGGGAGGGGATTGTTTAAAGAACCATTAAAAAATTTAGCTTACATAATACTTAATGAATCTCACATGTTTCTGAATATATGTCACCACTTAATATATACGCACCAGTGTTATAGGTGTGGCTTTTCTCTTACAAATATTGTGTGGCAAGAGGGCAGGGGTAACAAGTTATTTGTTTATTATGCACCCTAACTCTCTTCTTTGAGGCAGAGGGGCAGGACATTCTGACTCCCTGGAAAGAGTATCTTCGGCCAGGGAATAACGGAGAGTTTTAAAAATATGTGGCACTCTTTTTTTTTCCTGTTTACATTCATATTTTTATTGTTCTCTCATAATATATGTGAGCATTTCTTTGAGGAGCTTTAGGCTTGGATTCACGCTTTATAAGTAATATTGTTTCAATTATTATATTTTATAGGAATATCTACAGGAGTCTTCATGGAGATCCGTGTAAAGTACTTGGTACATTCCAGGTATTGCGTAAAAGCTTTAGCAAGCTGTAATTCACATATTTTGTAAAAATAGCTATTCAAGTCTTTACTTGCTAGCCAGAAAGTGACATTATTGATCATTGAAAAATTAAATATTTGTCAATTTTGTGATAATATTGCTGCCAATTTCATTTTGTTCTTAGTGGATAATTAGTCAAATCTGTATTTAACCAGGTAATCTCAACCTCATAAAAAGCTATGACTTTAGCCTTAACATGAAATAAATTCCTGAATGTTTTCATCATTTATTGTACATAGTTTTCTGTCTTTCTGTCTCCAAAATGTACAACAATAGACTTCTAGATTCCTTGGCAAGACATAGGTAAAATTTTGTGTGCTTTATCCACCTTATTTTTATTCTAAATATGTTACTGTGAGAGCTACAAACAAATAATGCTTTTCCTCCCACCTTCTAAGTTCTTCTGGCTGAGCTAATAATCAAATTAATAGAGACAGAATAATAAGAGAAAATCAGATTTTTAATACATATGCATGGGGGAATTCACATAAGCATGAAAATTTCAAAGGCAGTGAGACAACATTGGGTATATGAGACATTTTGGACGAAGGAAAAAAGAGAGGAGACAGGGTACTCAATTTCAGAAGTGATAATGAGTGACTCATAGTTACTTGAGGAAGAGCAGAACAGACATAACAAGTAAGTTCTTGCTGGGAAACTCAGAAACATGGGACACAGGGACTATCCAGCTAAAAAGTGCTTGCCCGATGTCCTCTTATTTACCGTACTGAATTCAAATTAGGGCAGCATTCCAAGATCTCCTTCCTGAAGCACGTTTCTCTGCCTGAATCTCTTGGGCAGGAAAGGACAGGGGAGGATCAAAGATTCTTTTTGAGTCTTTTTTTCTTAATAGACAGCTTAAAATCATAAGCCACAAAGCAGCTTCCAGATGGAAAATTTTCCTTCCCTTCATAACGAACTCTGAACTTGATAGTGGAGATGTCCATGGACTAGCCTGGTAGAGGAAATAAATGCAGATGTATATTTGCAGGACACTTGCTGATAGATTGTATGCCAAGTGGCATGAGAGTGCAGGGAAGGGACTATCTAAAGGTGCCTGGATTAGGTGAGGGAATTGGTCTAGTGGCTTGAGGAATGCTTGAACTTGGCATTAAAAACTAAACAGAAATTGGGTAGGTAGACAATAGCTGGGGCACCTTCCCAGGAAAAGAGAAAAACTATATAAACTTATGTCAGGTCATGAGGTATGTGAGGAGGAGTAAAAAGAGATGAGGCTGAATTGGAACTTTATCTTACCCATTAAAGGAGACTCATTGAAACGTTCCATGTCACAATATGAAGGACAAGTTTAATGAGCAAAAATAAAGACAGAGGAACCAGTTAAAAGCTTGTTATACAAAGATTCCAAGTAACTGATAAAGTCCTGAGGACAACATATATTTGAATTTATTTAACAAATATAAACAGATTTAACAAATATATATTGCATGTATTTAACACTGTACTTATATGTGAAGCCCTGGTTTAAACACTTTATAAATATTAACTCATCTCCTATAACTATACCATCCCTGTAAGGTAAGCGCTATTATTATCATTCCAGTTTCTTCGACTGAGGAGATCAAGGCACTAAAAAGCTAAGAATGTTGCTCAAGGTCACACAGCTAATAAATGATAAACCCAGGATCTGAACCCAGGCAGTTTAGCTCCAGTGTCCTTCCTCTTAACCATTATACTGTATCATCTTTTTACATTAAGAGTAGGAGGTTATTATTCCATGGTTTGTGTAACTAGGTGAATGGTGGCACCATTTATGTAGACCAGGAACACAGGAGAAAGAACAGATTTCTCTCAGACAAGTGTAGAGTTAATGAGTTCAGTTTTAGATATGTCGAGTTTGAGATCCCAACGCCCTGCTCAGGCCTGAATCACAGTGAATAATTGTTGACTGCAGCCAATTATTTCTGGAGTCCTAGAAACTGGGATGTGTCAATGTCAATGCTGGTCCGAAAGTTTCTTAGGGACTTGATGGTTTTTATGTAGGTTGAAAGTAGTGGCATACCATGAAAGTTGGTGGCACATGGGCACTCACACTCCTGCTGCCTACTGCCCAGCTCCCTTTAAATCAGACCCCAAGGTGCAGCAAATCACTGAGAACTGTAATATTGTATACTGTATATTTTTAGTGGAAGTTCTGGAATATTCAATTTTTTCCTCTTCTCTCCTCAAATTTCATTACAAACAAATAAAAGACTTTTCACATTTTATTGAGCACGTTTTAAGCAATAGAGCTCAAAGGTTAGGGTCATTATGACAAAATTTCAAATAACTAAAAATCTAGAAGATTTCGCTTAAATTCAAGATAAGTCAATGAAAATGATATATGCCTAAACTCAGCTAAAATTTTGCCCAAACTCTCCATGTTAACTTCCATTGCTGTCAGTTGGAATTACCCTAAAATATTTAAAAGAAGCAAGTCAGGTCTATGATACATCATTGTGACAGGACTTTTTGTCTTCTGCTTATTGTTAGCTTTATTCTTTTCCATTTGCCAAGGTTTAAAAATGGTTACAAGATAAAACAAATTTTTGAAGCAGATTTCAAATCTTTGGTGGTTGTTGAATTCCATTCCTAATATGCTTGCCTAAAGAGAGGAGGGAAATAAAACCTTTCTCAACAAAGAGGTAAGTTTTGACATATTGTCCTGTCCTGAAACTAGGGGATGGGACAGGGAAAGACAAGTTGTTTTATGTTTGAATAAGCATTCTTTTATGAGCAGTGGGTCCTCTGGGAATGTCTCTGAATTCATTCTGTGACTCCTAACTCTTCAATGCATATCGTTTTCTCTAATTAAAATTCCGTGATGTAAGGGCTCATTCAATAGTTTTCTCATTGTCCCAGAGTGCAGTGCGTTCTCCCTTAATTTCTCCCAGAAGTTTACAAATCAGGAAGTCAGAAAACTGCTGCAAACACTCCTAAGTTTTTGGCTGAATTTGTAAGTTATATTAGGGGTATCTCTCTCCAAGTACAAGCTGTACCCATTACAGAACAATAGGCATGCCAAGCTACTCAAAATAGTCCTTCTAATACCAACACAGAGGTCTGTATTAAAATACTGTATTATTATCCTTGGAGAGAGTGAAGTAACATTTCCCTTTAGATCCTACTTATGAAAGTAATGAGTATAATTAAATTTGTAGAACTGAAACAATAGCCTATAAATTCGATTTCACCTTTTCCTCTGAACCCATGACTGATATATGGGACTGCACACAAGATATATTTTGCCGAGATGTCACGGATCCTTCAGTACCAACATGTCCAACATCTCTGCACGACTTGTTCTTTCTAGTTGTTTCTACTTCTCTTAGTGGTATCATTCTGTACCCAAACCAGAAATTCACAAGGACTTTTTAATTCCTTTATTTCTCTAGTTCTACACACCAGCCAACAGCCCTGGCTTTACACATAATCTTCTAAATATCTCTCAAGCACATTCTCTTTTCCATCACCACCACCACAACCATTGCTTGATTTTAGGCCAACATCATCTCTCTTCTGGACAATTGCAATTGCCTCCAAACTCATCTCAACTGTTTCTAGTCTCTTCACCCACCCTATCTATCTGCCCTCCACAAAGCCAAGGAAGTAATATTTCTAAATCACACTCTTATCATTCCCCTGCTTGACTTTCTCCCTTAACCCCTGCTTCATTGGCTCCTAAATTCTTATACAAGAAAGCTCAAGCTCTTTGGTATAGCACTTCAGGATCTTCACAGCCTGGCTCCTCTAAGCCACATTTTCATCTTTCTCTAAGCTCCAGTCATGAGGTCTCCAGTTCAGAGAACTCTTTAGGTCCCTGAACATTCTAAAGTTTTTCATGCCTCCATCTCTGTCCAGAATGGGTCAGTTCTTTCAATGGCTACTATTTAGATAGCACCCAAAACCTCCATAAAGAGCTCTCAAAGCTATTTATTCAGCTGAGGAAATCATCCAGGTTTGCCTCATATTCAGGTTCCTGATTGTCATCGTGTTTTACCACATTTTCGCTACATGATTTATTCAGCTTCTTAACATTTTTCTCTGGTTTTCTCCCCCTCTGGTTCCAAACAAGAAAGCTCTTAGGCAATTTACACTCCATCCCACATCCTATCACAAGCCCTTCATACTAAATGACAGCAAGGGTCCAACTAGAGGGTGAGATGAGTCTCTGCCTTTATACAACAATGCGCTCTCCCTCCCCTTCTGATTACAAAATGTCTTTCATTGTCCTTCAAAGCCCAGTTCAAATGTCCCCACTCTGAGATGCTTTCTCTGTTCTATCCAGATTAAGAGAGTCATTTCTGCCTATTTGAAGCTCTATACCTTGCACAAACTTCTAGTTTATTACTCTCTATTGTGTTATCTTGGGCAACATCTTTAGGTTTTCTGTGGCTGATCTATAAAATTGGGATGAATTAACTCTCAGGACTGCCATCACTTAGCAGATACTCAATAAGTGTTTACCAAGAACTGGTGGAAAGGGTGGTTCTAACTAGGAATAGAAAGCCATATAAAGGCTGGGAGTACATCCATGCCATGACTATTTGAGAGAATGGATATAGCACTTTTGTAATTTTGAGTTACTTTGATCTACATTTCAAAACTTATGGCCCTGGACATAGTAGAATTGATAAAACTGGGTCCTTAGTTTCACAAAATGCTTTTAGAGAACTTCAGCAAAATTAGACAAAAAATATTAATGCTTATCTTTGTGTATCATTAGGAATAAGGAAGAATTTATTAACACACTAGGCCGCTTAAAATGAAGTTGTACAAGAACTTACGAGTTACTTCCATTTGGTGAAATGGTTTCTTATCTGTGGTGACATTAATGACCTTAGATCCATGATTTATTGATAGAGTGCAAAAATATGCTGAAATCTCAGCAAGTCATATGAGGATTTTCCCAAAGGTAGTTCTGATTTCCAAATGGAACAGATCCGAGAATCTGTTTTCCGCCTTCATTATATCATTTGATAGTCACTCAGTGGTCACCAGTGATGGTTTTCTCATCTTTTTCCTCTTGTTTTTCTTCTTGCCCTCTTTATATTTGGCTCTCTTGAAACCCACCTTATTCTTCAAAGTTTTTTCCTTTTGGCTTCTACAATACTCAGCTATCCTGATCTTTTTCAAAACGTTCATCCTTTGATTTGTATTTTTTTTCCCCACCTAAAAACGAGCATGTTTTCCATGCTTTGATTCTGGAAATTCTGCTTTTCCTTCTCTCTATCCTCTTTCTGCTTCCCTTGGATGACTGGTTGGTACCAAAGCAACATCTTTCTGTCTGTTGCATATTTCCACAAAGATATCTCAATCATACTTTAAACCCAACATTCTAAGTCCGAAGCCAATAACTCTATGCCTATCAAGAATGGATTCTCCTATCTCTGCTAATGAGGACCCCACATTTCAGTTGTACAGGTATTTGATTAATGAACAAAAGATAGAGAAGTATCTTAAACACTTCTTTTTTTTCTCTAGTCACTTGGTAGAAAGACAGGAACGGAGTGCAATGTTTCGTAATTTTTACTTTATTTTCAAAATTTTCATCATCGACAGGGTTAAACTTATCTAGAAAATTATTCAACTTATGAAATAGTTGTACAAACAAATTTTAAAAAAATATACCTGTTGTTCCCCTCCTTTAAGTGTAAAATTGGAAATTAGAATAAATAATACATAAAATTTTGTGCTCTTAGCTTTGCAATAGTATATTTACATTATTTTGCAAGTAATTTTTCTTATCAGTTAGGCATTCTGAGTTGGCGATGTCCCAATCTTAAGAAATAATGTTTTAAGTTCCAGATCTTGAATCACTGCTAAATTAGAGATCAAAGTTTTTTAATACAAGAACCTTGAGGGGTCAGGATTATACAAGTTTTAAATAACACATTTCCCTGGGATCCGTACTCAGGAAAAACAATCAAACTCCCTCATCACTTTGTCCACTGTGCCTAATAATATCCTATAATACCAAAAAGAGAGAAATTCTTTTGTTACCCCTCCCGGTGCAAGTCTTCCCACCACTCTTCAGGCCCATGACTATCCTATGTGTAAATAAAACTCACAATTGGCTGAACCTTCTCATCTCCTTGTTTAAACCTCATCCATGAGATGATTCAGATTGTTTATTCAACTGCAAACTATTTTCTGAACCCAACATAGAAAAGCAGTCAAGCTAGTAGTTGTTGAACTGCAAGAAGAAAGGAAGGTCACAGGAAATCTATAGAAAGCAGAAAGAAGCGAATTCTTTTCAGAATCCCAAAGACTTCTTTCTTTAGATAGTTCCGTGGAATAAAGCATAGAATTAAGCAAAATAACAGTTTTAGCATTACAAATGTACAAGGTCTTAAAATACTAAGAAAAGATGCCAGGGTAATTGTAGAAGGTGATTATAGGCTAATACAGAAAAATGTAATTTTCTTCTTTTTTAAAAAATATTTTCCTCCTGTTTTTTCCCTAATAATAAAAACACAGGAGTCAAAAACATGCCAAAGTGATGAACGAAAGGAGACAATGCCATTTAAAGATCATTTAATGTTTGTGTGGTCTTTCTGCTTTAATAATATTCACATGCTTGACTATTTTTTCCCCCAGATTTTAAAAATACAAGCGTAAAAGATGTGAAAAGCCATTAAGAAACCTTTCTAATGGTCAGAATTTAAAGCTACAGTTTGTTTCCTTCTCTCCCCTTCTTTTATTTATTTCAAGATTCTTTTGAAATTCATATAAAACAAATACTTTACAGTTTAGAAAAATGTTTAGTACAGTTTTCCTGTGCGAACTGCCAGAAAGCCTTGATTAGGGAAACTGCTAACAAAATGTAGCACTATGGAGTTGAAATTACAATCAATACAGGACAAATGTAGTATGTAGAAAGTCTGTGACCATGAGAAAGGCCATCCATGTCAAGTCTGTGGTTTTGAACCTTGCCTGAAACCTAGTTTGGGTTTATTTATTTGTTTTTGCAATTTGGGATCCATATTTATTTTTAGTCTAGAAAAGCTTTCAACTTTTGGAATTTTCTTGCTTTTTCCCGAATAACACATGTAGCTATTTTATTAAGAAATATGCTGTTAAATTTCTGAAGAAAGCCTATCGACAGTAGTGTCCATCTTCTGATAAAGATTTCTTACATATTCCTAAACCTCTGCTTCTTATTAGAATAAAGAGTATCACTGAATTGTAGGTTCACAAAGTTGTGTGAGAGGTCATTTTTTTCATTACCTGTTTGGACACAGAGTTAAGTCACAAAATGTTTGAGTCATGGGGTTATCCATTCTTCATCCCCATGCCACTCATTCATTTTGATTGTTTTGTAGATTACCCCACTATGTTTTCTTCTGGCATTTGAAACTCATTAAGCTTCAGGTTTTGTTTTAGGTTCAGGTTTTAAGTAAAACTGCCTGAAAGAGGCAATATGTGAATATATGAGAGTGGAATCTTCCAGAGTCAAGGAGCTTACATCATTGAGGTTTTTTTGCTTGTTTATTTTTATTTTTTTGGTGTATGGTGTAGTTATTTTTTTGGTTATACACCACCATCTTCTAAGTAGAACCTTTAGTGAGTTTAACAAGCAAGGGGGGAAAATTGGGAGATAGTAACCTCATTTGAACCTGAAAAATTCAGAGTTTGGAGAAATCACTTGGGGTGTTTGCCACTTATTAACCCCACCAACTAGAAGGATCCTCACTAACACCTAGGCATGATAGGGTTGCCAAATTTAGCAAACAAAATTAATTACAAAATG
This sequence comes from Rousettus aegyptiacus, assembly GCF_014176215.1. Classification (NCBI taxonomy): domain Eukaryota; kingdom Metazoa; phylum Chordata; class Mammalia; order Chiroptera; family Pteropodidae; genus Rousettus; species Rousettus aegyptiacus. The sequence continues at coordinate 121,229,332 of NW_023416306.1, read as the reverse complement.
CCCTATTAGAATTTTAGACAAACGAAAAATACTTTTAGTATAAATTTGCCTCATACAATATTTAGGAAATACTTATACTACAAATGTATTTGTTGTTTGTCTGAAATTTATATTTAATAGGATATCCTGTTTGTTTGTTTTGCAAACCTCGGAAGTGGCAGAAAAGACACACTGCAAGTGGCAAAGAGAGGACTATGTCAAGGGTGACTTCTGAAAATCACATATGCCATCTTTAGCACTCAGACTTAAGTGACTGACTTCCACTCTGCATTGAGAATAGGTATGTGACATTGTTATTTTATCAGTGTAGACAATCTCATTTCTACAGATGTAATTCACTGACCTCCACTGACTAATAACTAAAAAGAAAGAGCTTAAGATTGATAGTAGCTCTATCAATCTCTTTGATACAAAAAATAAACACTATATTATTTTGAAGATTCACATCCCAACAGTCAAAGTATCTCAAAGTTGTTCTCCTTTAAGCAATAAAATACTTTTTTTTTTTTTTTTTTTTTTACTCATAACTCACCTGGTAGATGTAAAACCTTTGGTATCCTAGAATTCTTTCCAACATTAGAAACCTTTTAGTAAACCTGGGGACCAGTCTACTGTGAGGACTCCTTCGTCTTTAAGAAGGACAGCCCTCCCATCCACAGCAGTGGAAAGGAACTCTATCTCATGTAGGGAACATAAAATAAGAATATTGTCTCAGTTGAGTCTAATGAAAAATAATTTTGGACAGGACGATGCCTTTAGAATCCTTCAAATTACACCATAGACTCGTCCTGAAATCAAAAGATTTTTACCTTAAGGTAACAAAAGGCCTTTCATTGTTAAGCAATAACATCAAATTTAAATATCAAATAATTCTTAAACTATTCTAGTATAATAGTCACAGTTGATCCAGAGGACTGTGCTATGGTTTGCATCAAATTAATTAAAACAGAACCTGCGTTAGTAATGTTAATTTTGAACTACACTGTTATGAAATCTTTTCATCAATTCTTCAAGTTTTCCTGTGTCTGTGGAATTTTCCCAGCTTCTGAAATCATGTGTCAAATCGTTTGTAATCTGTTGAAAGCTATTTGTGACCTTTCTTTAAGATTAAAAAGAAATAACTCCATCTGTTGGCTACATTATCAGAGATTTCTGGACAGGGAGAAAACTCTAAAGAGAGAAGAAAGGCAGTTTTTCCTCCTGACCTTTGAAATTGCAATGTCATGTTAATTGAATCTGAATTTCTCGTTAACAGCTATTTCATTGAACATTTCTGGGAACAAAATCATTTCCGTCAAGTGTTTATAGGAAAGCAGGTGTTTTCTCTCACATTTCCGTGTCTTCCTGTTTTCTACACAATATCCATTTTCTCTTTTTTTGTCTGAGTAATCCATTCTCGCAACAAACTTTTGACTTTTTTTACCTATAAATCTCTTTTAGTGAAAAGTTCCTGTTTCACAATTATTTATTAAAAAAATAAGTAATTAATAGTTGGAAAAAACCATTGTTTTCCCCCAGGTGTACACTATTTGTAGCTTTTTCAGTAATCATTTGAGTCATAGTATAAATACATGACTCATTTGCACTTTTTTATTCTAAAGTATACAAAGTCATACAAAGTCTATGCCTATATTTTTAAAAACCAGGGCAAATGCCTTTTATATTTACCCTGTTTTAACCATTTCTAAAATCATTAATACTTTATGTATACTGGAAAGAAAGGGAGGTAAGAAATGAGACAAAGAGAGAAAGAAGACTGTCAGGTGACCTGTACCTTTCTATGATTTTCTCTCAGCTGCCCTTTACTAGGTGAGTATTTTAACTCTCCTGTAAGGTTTCAACTCCTCTGCTCTTTGTGAACGAGCACTGGCAATCATAGATCCAGTAAATAATAAGCAGACCAGTTCTGGGCCTCTGGGTATGAGGTAGTATGTTGTTGAGGAAGAAAAGAGCAATACTGTGAAGCTTCTCAGAAAGACCGCCCTTGTCTTGGGTCCATCAGATAAGTCAGCCATGCACAAGAGCTGGCTGGAAGCCTTCAACAGCCAAACCACCCAGCTTGTCTTAACAAGGCCAGATGCCCATTTGCAGAAGTCAAAACAACAGCATGTGGGCAAGAAGTTAACACCAGAAAGTAAATTAGATATGCTTTGTTGAACAGCCTACAGTGAGTAGAACCAATCTTAAATCCTGTTAATTATCCTGGGGGCAGTGTTGCAGTGCTCCAGAAATGAAATGCTCCTCTGGAACATATTTGCTCTGATGAACTAAGATGCTGCATGATAATCCAAATTTGAATTTTCTTTAGGGTTTCTCTTTAAATACTTAGCCACTCCTGGAGAGTCTTAGTCTCAGAGAGCTCAAGCAGAATCTCTTTATTTCTTCAGAAATCAGCCCTTGAGAACTCATTGGCCTCTAATGAGAATGGGCATAACACTGAGCAGCCAGTAAAGTCCTAAGGAAGTTTATTTCATTATTAATATTTCATTCTCAAGGTCCATAATAATTTTCTACTCATCTCCATTTTCATTTCCACTACTTCCACTGAGGAATGAGTAGTAATTACATATACTTTGGGGGTCCATTTCTAGAATCTTCTTGTGGACTAAATCTTCTTGTGGACTAAATTTTCATGGGTTGCTGTATCATCTTGAAAAATAAATAAGATGTGATTACAATCTGGCATTTTTACAAAGCCAACGGCTGTACCTAGCCCTGTTCCATTTTGTTTAATTTTAGTATGAGCCTCTAATGTCAGAAAATCCTGTCAGATATATAAAACATGGTCTCACTTATTGTATACTACTTTGTACCTCAATTCCAGCATTTTTGATAACACAGAACATATTTTCTGACTTTTTGGATGGTGCCCAAGCATTCCTACTTGGTGTACATATGTCCAAATCAGGCTTCTTGCAGGAAATCTCTTTCTAATCAGCCATCTTGTTCTGTGCTGAGATCAAGGGAGTATGAAAGCCATTAGTAGAAAGTAAGTTAGGAATAACAGGCCGATTAAATATTCTCTTCCTTTTAAAAGAAAACACTTGGCAAAACTAAAATTTAGTTCAAGTCACAGAGAATTGATATCAGCCCTCCTAAAGGCTTTTTGACATTATCAAAAGTCCAGACACTAGAGTTAAATATATAATAATTCAAAGACTGACTCTCCATTTTCCTCCATTAACAGTTGAATGTAACAGCAAAGTTTTGTTTGTTTGTTTGTTTGTTTGTTTGTTTTTCCTTTCCCTGTACTCTTTTCTTGGTACATGATACATGCTAACCCATTCCTACTCCTTGACACCATGCTGAACTACTTTCTTGGGGCTAGGCATTCACCAAATTGAGATTATAGAAGTGGGTCTTAAAAAACTAATTCAAAGAGGAAATATGAAGTATTAGCATAATGGCACCTAAAGGTTTTGCTCTTCTTGATGCGGGTCACTTTTAACAACGTGAAAAGTCTAATGTTTTGAAGATTTTTTTTGAAAATACTTGATCTAGATGATGAAATCTATGGGAAATAAGAGAACATGAGGTAGCTCGATTACTGTCTCTTTCAGTTCCATCCAGGTGAAAAGCCTGATGGAAATAAATAACAGAGAACCCAGGCGAAAGGCTGAGGAAAGTAAACAAGATTCCTGAGGTCAAAAAACTGATGAATCTAAACAGGAGAGCAAGAGGAGATTTTTTTGTAGTAGAGGGGAGTCCAGGTATCTGGAATTGGGGCGATGACATAGCCAGCTCCTGGAGATGAGAATGGAGGCCCATTATACCATAATTGCTGCCGTGAGGCAAGGAATAGAAAGGAGAAGTCACTCATCCTTCCACACATAAAGTGACCTCTAGATAAATGGTAATTAGTAACATGGGAGTGAAGTCAAAATTCGGCAATGGGTACATTATCTTGCTTTTTCATGTTAAGAGGTTACATACAAACCGGAAGAAAAAATGAAATTAGAAGTGTAGAAAGAATAATGAATGCATCTGAGTTAAAAATTCAAATGCAGAGGGTTTTGTTTTGGCTTGCAAGACCCACCCCTTGCCATATGGCCTGCCATTTGAGGCAAGCAAGTAATAACTTAAAAGTATGACCAGTCAATTCACTTTCAAGAGCCAATTTATAATCCTCATATTCACAATAAATACAGAAAGCCATCTTCCTTGTAAATGTGAAAAAGGAAGATAACAAAGGAAATAAAAGACAGGAGTTTTTGCACAGTTAACACTAAAGAGGAAATCTGTTACCCCTAACACCTTGTGGCTGAGTCAGGTGAAAATGACCAGACCAAGGCTTTAGTTTTTCTTAAACAGTTATTTCACAGCAAGTGTTTCAAATGTAATTGATTGGGGTCTGGCTATGAGGAAAACTTTATTATTATTATTATTATTACTATTATTATTATTATTGCAATACCAAGTCAAGGGCTGATTAGCCCTGTTTCCCAGCTCTCTGATAAATGGAACCATTTTCCATTGCCTATTTCAATCCCAGAGCAGGATAATTAGCCCAATTCTGTTTTATAACCATAAACTTTTGCCAAACAACTGTCCTATAAATTCATATTATGTATTGCAAAATGAAACTCTATCACAGAAGAGATAATAGTAACACTAAAGTCATCCCCACAGTTTAGAAGGCCACAATATGTCCCTTACTGAAGGTTGGTCAGGGCCCATCATCTTCCTTTCATTTTAGTAGACATGGATTGCCTGCTGTGTGTTGAGCATTGTGTCCATTTCTATGAAGGACACTGTGTCTTGCCCTTGAAGCAACTCAAAATCATTTGATAAGGTTGGGGACAGCATGATGAAAAGTAAATACAAAGAACTGTAACAGAAGACATAACATCATAAATCCCATACAAATGATTTGTAAAGAAAGGCATGCAAAGATACTATATCGAAGTAACGTAGGATTGAGCCACTTCATGTTCGTTTTCTCATTTTTTTGTAATTTATGTCTATATACATAGATGAAAACATATGTGAATAATACCATTTGAGCTTTAAACTTTATCTTTACACATGCTCTTTGATGTATAAAGCAATTACTTTAATTGGTAACAAAGTTTTCTAAGACTCCGTTGCCATGCAAAGAAACCCATGGTAAAAAGAATTCACACAAATTCATATGGTTTGGTGTTCCCAGCCACAGTCCACTCCCTCTTCTCTCATGTCCTCTTTGGATGTCCTTCGTCCTCTTTCCTCTTTGTCTTCATTCATAAGGTTCCATTACAAAGAGACAGATTATGTCCCAGATTGCATTATAATTTCAACCTTCCGCCAACAGAATTCCACCTACTTTGTTCCTAAGAAATGGATCCAACATGCAGCCACCTTGACCTAAAGCTGGTACTCTGAGGATCTTACCAGAACTGGCCTGTCTGGTGCAGGAAATGTTCAAATGTCAAGATGCCTGAAAGTGACCACAGTGAAGAGTAAGAGCAATGAATTCTCTCCATTCCATGACCAAAAATGAGGATACTTCTAATCCTTGTTTTTGGCTTCCCATATCATGCATTCCAGTAAGTTAAGTTCTTCACAGTCTCTACTAAGTTAGAATGAGTATGTTTGGGGATCCCTCTGCATTTAAAATGTTGCATCTTCAGTCAAATTCCCTAGAAGCAGAGCCTGAGATGGGGATTCTTGATCAAGTGAGTTATTGGAGGAGAACCCTCAAGAAAAGGGGAGTGAGAGAAGCCGCATAGTACAGAGGAACTAAGTGAAGCAAGAATAGGAACAGGTTCTTGGGCGAGATTGCTTTCTTTTTCTTTCTTTTTTTTTAGAGCAATTCTCTGGGGGGAAAAAATAGCAGTGAGTTATTAGCATCCCTAGGATGGCTGTCATGGCTAGGGAAGAGCGTCTGTGCAAGGCAAGGCTCCAGCAGTGTCTACTCCATGATATGTTTCTAAAAAACTGTCACTCCAGTGATAGAAAATTCACTTTGGAAAGTAGCTTTCTTTAAAACCTGGTGAAATTGTTAAATTGTGATTCAAATATACAATGAATTATCCTGGAAGGGTAATTGCCTATTAACAATTTTGTTTGAAAATTAATTAGTTGGTATTGGTCTCCTCAAAAAGTCTAATATTGTCTAAAGTTTCTACTCATTTAACAAATACTCAACTTAACATTGTATATATAAAAATAGGATATCTGATACTTCATAGAGGCAAGTATAGAGCCTTCCTGAAATTTATTAAGCAATGTGATCAAGATAATATACCTACTTGGTTATTGAGGCTCAATCGTGATAAAGATCTAAAATGATTTGTAAACAGAAGATTGCTTTAAAATATAATATATTCTCCTGGTAATAATGTGATTAATAGATGAATAAATAGATGATAGGTAAGTAGATAGGTAGATGATAGATGATGGGGAGAGAGAGAGAGAGAGAGAGAGAGAGAGAGAGAGAGAGAGAGAGAGAGAGAGATAATAGATAGATAATCAGTTACAGGGAAAGGAATGGAAAAGAAATGTTTATATTTATGTTTGTGTTGTTTATGTGGTGTATTATCTTATAATCACCTAATCTCAACAAGTTTTTGTTTTTGTTTTGTTTGGTTTTCTTTTTTGGCTAAGCATGGTAAAGAATCAAGACCAGGTTTGTAAAAAAGTGTAATTTAGGCAAAGACTTCAAAGACTTCAACATCAGTGAGGGCCATTATCATGAGCCAAAAACCTTGGCATTATCTTTGAATTCTCATAACTCAAATTCGATTTGTTAGAAAATTCTGTTGGCTCACCCTGTAAGAAAATATGCATATATGGAATCCAACCACTTCTCACCAACTACCTTACTGTTAATACCCTGCTCCAAAACATTGTTATCTCCCACCCAGATTTTTGTAATACCCTCCTTTCCTGCTTCTATCCCGGCCCACAACAGTGCATTCTCAACAGGGTAGACAGACTAACACTTTTAAAATTTTTCATGTCATGCCATCTTACTGCTAGAAACCTCCAGATGGTACCTCATTATATCTCAGTGTAGCCAAGTTTTTTGTGATGACCTTCAGTGTCTTGCCTGACCTCTGACAGCATCTTTCCCTGGCTCCCTCCACTTCTTGGTCTTCCCTGGCTATGCCCAGCACCATTATTACAATGGAGGGCTTGTACAGGTTGTGCACTACCCAATTGCAGAGAGCACCATTCATTTTCATAGTCATTATAGATGTGTATATTTACTACCACACATTTCTGTCAAGTGGCAGTGTAGTGTTTTAGGAAAGGAAAGCTATTTGGACCAACGATAAGGCTGGTTCCTTTTAGGGTTTTGCAAACTGTTTCTTCAGTCTTGGACTCTTCTCCTCTCCCACCATTATACATTTGGGAAACTCTCTCACCTCTTTTATGTCTCTGTTTAAATAATACCTACTCAAGGCCTCCCTCGACCACTGTATTTAATATGCAACCTGCACTACCCCCTCCCATACGTACACATTTCTAAAGCCCCTTAGCCTGCTCAATTTTTCCCATAGCATTTGTTGCCTTCTAACATGCTATATTATTTACTTATTCATGATGTTCATATTTATTGTCTCTCTCCCACACTAGGATATATGTTCCACGAGGATAAGGATTTCAGTCTGTGTTTATTCATGCATGTATCCTGAGTACCTAGAATAGTAATTTTTGTTTAATAAACGAATGTCTAATGACTAAGACATTACCCTACCTAACTTCTCCAGGTCTCTGCTCCTCTGTTAGTTTGAAGTGAGGATTCAGTGTTATCAGTACTTGCCAAACCCATAAAGCTCTTTCGACTCTCTATCTCAGTGTGTATTCCCCCAGAGCTGAAAGTAAGTGATGGCATCTAGAAAAGAAAGGCTCCAGAATGCTTGGACTCACATTTTCAAGATCAAGAAAACATATTCATTTTAAGGTCAAAGGTGGAACATTTAGAATTCCAGAACTGAAGACACTCTCATGATAAGATGTTCATGTGTGTGTGTGCTCTCTTCTCCATCCCACAGAAACTTCAGACTTATTGGTCCTTTATAATTTAGCCTCTTAGAAAAAAGAGACACTCCTTCTCTCAGGGACCATTTGAATCTGTCCAAAACAACTTCTTCGAGTCTACCGCTGTCACATACCAAGCCTGTACCAATCGCTGTATCCAGGAGAATTGGCCAGTCTGGTACTTACTTATTCTCATTCTCCTTGGTCATTCCTGTCAGTATTTTGTCTTTTTTTAGGGAACTGTCTGTTTTATTTATCATCCACTTTTAAAACATTTTTCAACTTCATTAATTTCTTATATTACCTTTATAAATTCCTTCTCTTCTTTTGATTTGATTTGATTTTTTTCCCTCAAAATTTCAATTGAATTTTAGCCCATTTTTTTTCCATCTCCTTCATGCCTCTTGGTGTACTAGAAAGTATGATTCTATTTTCAACAACAAGAACTAACATTTTAATTTTAAAATGGGGTACAGGAGTGGAGGTGAGGGGAAAGGGTCCTCCTCACCACTGCTCACTGGTCTGGTGAATATCTCTAGGAAGGGCTCCTGAAAATTTTCTGGCACATGATGATAATAAAAAGCAGACTAACAACTTTTAGGTGGCTTTATTATTTTTTTTAAATTCTCCATAGAAAATATACCTTCTTATTGCCTGTGCCTGGGGGAGACTGCTTCATAGTTTCCAAACCTCTCCCCTTGGAAAGCCACTGCTGGGTTCTCACACAGATTTGAAAAATTCACAATGGGGGTATCTCATGAAACTCTGTCATACTCTTTCACCAAAAATTCCTTTCAAAGACCTGCCAGTTTTATCTGCTATTTGAGGAAAGCTGAGAAATCTCATGTCTTCCTGCCTGCAGGAGATTCCTGAGAAGGGTGAGTACCATTTCCTAGGTAGAAGGTTAGGCAGGAGTGGTCATAGAGAAGAGTTTAACCAAGAGGGCTTTGATCAGTGTCGACAGAGTACACATGAGGCTTTCTCTTAACAATCATAGTATTTTCTTAATGTCAAAAAGAGGGAACTAGACTCAGTGATTGTTGACTTTAACGCATCATAGTGACTTATATGGAGTAGAAATTCTACACTGGGAACAGCAGACCTGGGTCCAGACCCTAGCATCACCACTGACTTTCTCTATTATTTTGAACAAATTATTAAATTAGTACATGCCTCAGACTCCACTTTTTAAAAGATGGGTTGATAACATCTACCCTGTATCTCCCAAAGGGTTGTTCTGTAACAATGTGAAGATAATTAAAAAGGGTTGGCAGTGTGGTGAAAAAAGCTGGGCAGACCCTTTCCTGCCTTATCACTCGCTCAGATACATCCCTCTTCAGCTAGATTTCTGGGTTTCCTGTTCCCAAAGTAAACAAATGACCTCTTACTAAGATGTATATCCCACATGTTCCTATTGGGTATACCCATTGTCTATTACATTATTATATCATTTACTTATTATTTGTCTATTACTATATTGACACGAATTTATGGTTCTTTACATTCTTCATGCTCAGTAGCATTTTTAACCAAGATGGGCTTGATAATCTCCCAGGGCTGTCTTCTATTGGGAGATATGGAGTATCTTTGGTTTTAAAACACATCCCTGATTTTCCGAATAGGTTATTGGCTGCTCAGGAGTGAATCTTAAAGATGTTCCTAAGGGAAAAGGGAAGGAAATCTTGAAAGTTGTTGAGTTTATTGTATTATCTCCAGAAAAAGCATGACCCGGATTTCTTCACACAAATTGACCTCTGGCTAAATTGCATGTATCCAGCAGTAGAGTTCAGAGCACTTTTTTAAAGGTGATATATTTTCTTTCTTCTTTCATTAAAAAATACTGTATGTTCATTGTAGAAATTTTGAAAAATACAAAAACTACTAAAAAGACAAAAATTATCTATAGTCCCATATGTCAAAAAAACCATTATTATTATTATTATTATTATTATTATTGAAGTAAGAACATACATACAGAAAGGCATACAAATCCTAAGGGCATAGGTGAATTGTTGTTTCAGAAATTAAAAGCAGCCATGTAACCAGCACCCAGATCAAGAACCAGAGCATGAGCAACACTGCAGGTCTCCCTCATGCGTCCTTGCAGTTACCACCCAACCCTTCCTCCTAGGAATAACCATGACGCTGACTAGCACAGCCATAGAGTAGTTGTCCTGGTAGCTCTTTAACTAAGTAGTCACGCTGCTTCTGTGTAGTTGTTAATAGCTCTCTCATCTTTGCCGTATGAGCTTTTGATGACTTAATAAAGGATGGTCACGAGTTGGATAGAGTACAAGGCTGATACAGAAGGTAGAACTGGAAATTATCTTCTCCATAAAATATTATTGGTTAAGACCAGTGTGTCATTTCCAACAGGCATATGATCTTATAATATTTTGGGAATGAAAAGTTTAATAAAACTATTGTGTTCCTTTTACATCAGATGAATTGAAAACTATCATTTGTAGAAAATTTTCTAACATTTTTCCATGGCTTAACTTGGTACTTGTCCACATTGGAGAAAGTTACAAATGTACAGTATAATATTGTCATTTTAGATTTTTTAAAGGTCCTTATGTCACAATATTCCCAAGAGTACAAACAGAATCTAAACACCAAATCTTGCCTAGATCGTCAATATATTTCCTAGGCGATGAGGAGAGGGTTGGGAGCAGAAGATGTGGGGGAGAAGTGGGACCAGGAACTATGTGACAACTGCCTCAGGGCAAGAAACCTAGTCCCCTTTGCTTCCCCCCATATCGAATCCTCAATTGCATTCCATTGTCTGACTGGGCTGGTCACAGCTGTGGCTGTTTCCAAAATGAAGATGGAATCTAGCCACACTTGGATTTAGTATTCCCTAGAATTGCTGTTCCTCTGGGCATTATTGTTAGAAGTATCACATTACATAAGAGCTTAATTTCTCTAACTGGCTTTTGGAAAAATATCAAAATCTTCTTCTTACTATATATAAAAAACTAATGTAAGAGGCTTCTGTCATTATATTGTTCCTTTACGATATCTTTATCCCAGTGGGGAGAAAAAGGATGATTGCTTGACCCAGTTATTTGCCTAAAACAATGCCGTTAGGTGTTTTCTAGAGCAGATAAATTATATATCATTATGGCACAACAGAGCTGCATTTTTTAGTGTAAGTGTCGACAAAGTGAAAAACTGTGTGCTGACTTCTTGTTATAGCTCTGTATGATTTAGATGAACCAACAATCTCTAAGATCTTGTGACAAATGAAGCACAGTATTAGATACAGATGACAAAATGGCAAATAAGACTTTATCCCTGCTTACAAGGAGTTCACAGATCAATGGCACAACAAATGCAAAACCAATGATTACCATATAACAATTACTTCTTATAACGAAAGTACTATGTCCAATGTTTTGCAGAAGAAGAAATTATTAACTCTCACAAAATGTGTGGTCTTGGAAGAAGTCACAGAGGAAGTGTTATAGCATAATTGGCCAGCAAAGACAAGGACCAGACATGCCATAGAGAAGGAATAAAACAATGCAAAGGCACAGAGGAATGGCATAACCCAGGGTTCTTTAGAAATTTTAAGGACATGAAAATTGTCTAAGCATAAGTTGAAGAGCAGCAGTGAGACTAACGCAGAATTGAAGTCAGATCTTCGTGAGACTTCTTCCTCTCAAGAGTTTTAAGCAAGGGAACAATATGGGTATATTTGCAGTTTAAGAATTGACTCTGGCATAGAAGAGGCTCAATTATCAATTATCAATGATGGAAAATTAAGGCAAAAAGATAAATTAAGAAATAATGTTTTTAGGCTTAAAATATGCCAAGCTTTTAGTCTCACAGACACTCTCATTGTCACCCTGGCCAACTCTCTTGCTCACCTCCTCTTTTCTACTTTTATTACTGCCTTTCTTTCTCCATACCCCCATAACCTTTCCTCATTTTGGCTCTGTTTAAATGACGGCAGACTTGGTTGCAGAGCCCAATATGGTTTCACTACCATAACAAACAGAAAAGAGGAAAGTTTCTCATTACAAGTGACTTGCTGATGACGTCTATCCTGCCCCAGAGAGTTTGCTTGGCCTTCTGCCCTTGGCCAACCATCTCTAACCAGTCACTAGTTATCCTCATGAACTATGACACCCATGATTACTCTGTATACTTCTGTAAAAAAAAAGCTGGCTTCTCTATGTCATGCTCCTTTCTGGAAGGTGTGGGCGTACAGGAGAAAAGAGAAGCGACCATATATGGTGGTCAAGGCTGCTCCATTTCTGGATATACAGATGAGCCAGTTAGGGTGAACAAGACTTTGAAGAGAACAAGAAGACTGCCAAAGGATCCCCAAACAGACAGGTACAGATGAATCTGGTGGGGAGAAAGGACACGCGGTTCCAACATAAGGTGCCTCACCTTTAGGTACTATATCTGAATCTCAGGAGAGGGAAATGTGAGAAATTTGAAAAAAAAATCTAAAATTATTATTAAAAATTTACTTTAAGTCAAAAAGTTCATTTATTTAGAAAATTTATATGTAGTAGAAGGAGAGTGTGGGATAGTTGTATTTGTGGAAAGGAAACTTTTTTTGCTGTTGTTTTTTCTTGTTTCCTTTCCTTTTTTTTGAAACTGAGAAACTGCTCTAATCTGCCTCTCTAAATCACAATAAATGAAAGGAAGCACAAAGGGTGGTCATCCAGAAGGAAATGAAAGCTCAAATTCAACACCTGAGGCAACAGTTTCATAGATTTCTTCACTATGCCTCAGTTTTCCCTTTATAGCTAAGAAGTAACACTTTGACTCCAAAAATCTGCTTAGGAAACACACAAGTTTTCCTTGTATAATCAGTTTTCTTTGACATGAATCCAGCTACTATACTTTAAAAGAGATAGTCAAAAAGGCATGCCTTTAAAAATTGGATATACTAGGAAACACATGTAAAGCCGGTTTACAATGAGCCATGAAATAAAATGTTTAAAGTCTGCTTTCAAAGAACAGGAAAAACTTGTTCCTAAACAGGTTTTAACTTTTCCTTTTAAGCAAAATAAAATTTACTTGCAATATAAATGTGAATTTAGGATCAAAATTATGTTGCACGATACACAAGAACTTTTTAGAGCTTTTAGAGGTTTTAAGTGCTTCATTATGGCATAATGGAAAGAATATAAACACAGCAGCTAGAAAAATCTGGGTTCAAAATCCAACTTAAATTTCCACTGCTGCCCAAGATGCAGTAAATCAACTACAACCCATCTCTCCTGCTGACTACGGAATACCTGAACAACACTATTGACCAACTTAACCTAATTGACACTTAAAGGAAACTCCAACAATAGCAGAAAATACATTTTTTTAAAGAGCATGTAGAACTTCATAATGATAGAGCATATCATAGGCCATTATGCAAACTATACCTAAAATAATCAAAATCAAACAAAGTGTGTTCTCTGATCAAAATGAATTAAATTAGAAACCAATAACTTTCTGGAAAATACCCAAATGTTTGAAAATTAAAATGGCACACTTCTAAATAATCCATGGGTCAAAAAGGAAATCTCAAAGAGAACTGAAAATTATTTTGAACTGATTGAAAATGAACATATAACGTCAAAATGTGTGGGATGAATCTACAGCAGTGCTCGGAAGGAAATTTATGGCATTAAATATCTATATTAGAAAAGAAGAGGGATCTCAAACCAATATTCTAAGTTTCAATATTAAAATATTAGAAGAAAGTCAAATTAAATTCAAAGCGAAATGGAAATAAATATGCACATAAATCAATACAATTGATTAAATAAAAAGACGAATGAAGGTAACAAAAAGTATCTTTGAAAGATCAATAAAATTGATAAACCACTACTTAGATTGAACAAGAAAATAAGAAAGACTATAGACCTTATAGATATTAACAAAAATAATAAGAGAATACTATGAACAACTAAATGTCCATAAATTTCACAAGTCAGAAAAGTTGGACCAATTTTTTTAAAGAGATAAACTGCCAAAACTCATTGAAGAAAAAATAGTTACCTTAATTTTTCCTATACCTATTAAAGGAATTGAACTTTACTCAAACTTTCCCAAAATGAAAAATTGCATGTCTGGGTGGTTACATTGCTCAATTCTACCAAATATTTAAGAAAAAAAAATACAAATTTTCACAAACTCTTCCACAAAACACTAGAGGAGAGAACATTTCCCAACTCCTTTTAGGAAACCGGTATTACCCTGATACCAAAACTAGAAAAACAGAACAAAAAAACTATGGACCAATATACCCTATAAATAGAGATGTAAAAATCCTCAACAAAATATTAGCAAGTCAAATCTAGCAATCTATAACAAGGATAATACATCACAACCCATGTAGTCTACCCCAGGAACACAAGGCTGATCCAAAATTATAAAATAAAATTATAAAAATGTATTTCACCATTTTAACATGTTAAAGAAGAAAATCTTCATAAATGCAAAAAAAAAAAAGAGAGAGAAAACCATAGCGTTTGATAAAAGTTTAAATTTAATGCATTGTTGAAAAAAATAAACTCTCAGCAAACTATAAACAGGGAACTTCCTTAACTTAAGGGCAGCCCACATGTACATGCACATGTATGTGCATACGTGATTTAAAGCAGAATCATACTTGGAGAAGGTTTAAATTCCTTCTCCCTAGGACTGAGATCGAAGAAAAGATGTCTTCTCTCATAGTTCTACCCAACATAACACTGGAAGTCTTGGCCAATTCAATTGGGCAAGAAATAAAAATTAAAGACAAACTTACTGGAAAGGAAGAAATAAAACTCTGTTTATTCACAGATGATATGGTTGTCTATATAGAAAATCCAAAGAAACCTAAAAAAAAAAATCACATAGCTAATAAGTGAGTTTAGCAATTTCACAGACTATAAGGTCAATATACAAAATAAATAGCATTTCTAAATACCAGCAATGAACATTTTGAAATCAAAAAAATTTTTAAACAGTCACAAGCGTATTGGATATATCTGGCATTTTGAGGATGCTCAGTAAATATTTGTTGAATGAAAAAGCTTATAAAACATTAGGCCACTTAGTTCAGTCACTGAATGTCCTTCCTTCCGTCCTTCCTTCCTCCTTTCCTTCCTTCCTTCCTTCCTTCCTTCCTTCCTTCCTTCCTTCCTTCCTTCCTTCCTTCCTTCCTTCCTTCCTTTCCTCACTCCTCCCTCCATCCCTCTTTCTCTCCCTCTTTTCCTTCCTTTTTTCTTTTCTTTCTTTCCTTCCTGGAAAGGTGGCTTATACTTTAAGATCAGAAGTTATCGTGTGTTAAAGAATTTAAAATTTCTCTAGAGTTTCCTGAAGTGTTTGTGAAATATTTGCTTAATAAATTTGAGAATAAAAAAGGTTACTTTTTAATTAAATTTATTGGGGTGGCATTGGTTAATAAAAGTATATATTTTGAGTGTATAATTCAATAATACATTAGATGTATATTGCATTGTGTGTTCACCACCCAAAGTTAAATTTCCTTCTATTGGGTCAGATATATAGTGATGAAAAAAGGTTATAAATAGCAAACAAACATTTAATAATATATGACTGTGAAAAAAAAATCCTCTATAATAAGTGATAAAAAGAAGATTAGGTAATCTTTGAGAATGGAAGAAATCAAGAATATTTTTAATTCTATTATATTTATAATCTATTGTACTTAAACACAAAAAAGACCTGATGGTAACAAAATAATTTATTTCTCAGATTCAGGTAGTTATAAAATTCTAAACAATATAATCAATTAAAAATGAAAAAATTATTCAAAAACTAGAAAACTTGACTTGGTAATTTAGATTCAACTTACAGCATTGCCAAGGATATATATTTGTTAAAGAAACCATTGCCCTTGATAATAAGATTGTAAACATTAAGTTATTAGTGTTCAAGTGCAAATAAGATACATATTTTTATACTTATTTGAATTGTTTTTCTAATTCCCAGCAGAGAACCAAATGGAATCAATACTTTCACATAGGACAATCAAACATAAAATATTTCATAAGCTAAAAATTTGTTTTCACTTTAACCAGAATTTTAACTAGAACTTTCACTTATATACCTTTCTGTTTCAGAAATGAACAGTTGTTTATTAAATGTTCACGGATGCTTATTATGATTGTACTATATTTCATTAATATAAAAACTTACAATACATTTAATAACAAAATAGACATTACTTCTAAGTTTAACTTATATTCAAGTTTAAAATGTAGTATTGAATTTTCAAAGCTTGTTATGGTGAGTCTAGAGAGGAAAGTAAGGCTCACAAAGTTTTTAAGAAAATTGTATTAATGAAGATACCATCAGTCAACTAAAAGAGACAGGGGCAGTTCAAGATGAAAAGAAATGTTTAGGTCCCCAACACTCTACAGATCTTTTCTTCATAACTGTCTTTTCTTAATTCATCCTCTGCAAACAAAATATTGCTGTATCAATTATCTATTGCTATACAACAAACTTAATGGCTTAAAACAATGACTTTTCAACTTCTCATGTTTCTGTGGATTGATTGGTGGTCCTGCTCTAAATGAGGTGAGCAAGAATCACTCACATGGCGGCATTCAGAAGGGGGCTAAGCTGAGCAGAAGGTCTAGGTAGAACCTTCTCACTTGCCAGCAGCCCTAATGCTATTGACAAGGGTTTCTCATTTCTTTCCTATGTGGCCTTTCTGTCAATGTGGTGTCTCTAGGGACTCTCCACATGATCCCTCTCTCCAACAGGATAGCCTGGAATTTTAACAAAATGGCTCAGGAATCCAAGAGCGTGAAAGCAGAAACCTTCAGGCCTTAACTTTCCCCACCTTTTATTGGTCAAAGTAAGTTATAAGGCCAACCCAGACTGAAGAGGAAAGAAATTTGGACTTTACCTTGAAGGGAGGAGTGGGATGCTTGTACAGGGAGGGGGGAAATTGTTTGAGGGTCATCTTTGAAGATTCTCTATCCCAGTCTACCCTCTGGCCACCATTCTTGTCCCACCCTTATACAAAATATACTCACCCTGTACCCTAAACGTCTCTTTTTTTATGGCATATGTTTAATTTCATATCTTCTAAATTGGGTCCAGATGTAGATAAAACTCCTCAGGTATTGTTCTCGGGTGTAGCTACTTGGGCTCCACTCAGTCCGGTTTTCTAGGCTGGAAAAACAGCAAAGACACTCCCAGTCAAAAAAGGGATCAGGGCAACAGGAAACACAAAACTAAAATTGTTGTCAGGGCCCCTACACTAAAAGCAGTGGATAGTCCTTGATTGTGGTTCAGTTCATCTCTCTGATAGTGATTTCATAATTCATCACTCATCTTGCTTTTTGGTCCTTCCCTTTGGGATTTTAGCTTTACCCTGCACTCATTCTTCCTTTTCCATAAGAAATGACACAAACTGGAGTGGAAATATCTCCTCTAAATTGGTCTTTAAAATCGAACAGGTCTTTCTTTAGCTCATTTCTCTTGTACATTATCATCAACAGGTATAAAAAGTTAATTGGTACTTTGACCACTCTGCCTGGAAATCTCAAAAGATCTATAAACTCAAAAATATTGCCAAGTAGTTAGCCTTCTAGTCACTGATATTATTTTTTCCTTGTTTCTATAACAAATCACCACAAACTTTGCAGGCATAAGCAATACAAATTTATTACTATATAATTCTGTAGGTTAGAAGTCCAACATCTATCTCACAAAAGCAAAATCAAGATGTTGGCTGAACTGTTATTCTTTTCTGAAGGCTCTAAAGGAGAGTTTACTTCCTTGCCTTTTCCAGCTTCTAGAGGCCACCCACATTCCTTGACTTGTGGTTCCCTTTATCCATCTGCAAAGTCAGCCAACAGTGGGTCAAGTTCTCTTTTTTCATCACTTTCATTTCCTCTTACGTATCCTCCTTCCAGTTTAAGGATCCTTCTGTTTATATTGGGCCCACCTGGATAATCCGGGATAATCTCCACATCTCAAGATCTTTAATCACATCTGCAAAGTCCTTTTTCCCATGTAAGGCGACATATATTCATAGGCTTTGAAGATTAGGATGTAGATATCTTTGTGGACCATTATTCTTCCTACCACATTGCCCTTTCAGCCTTCATTAACAGTCTTCTTGCTACTCTTTCAATCTCAATACCTGCCATTTAGTGCTGAAGCCAACACCACATGTATCAGTTTTTTTGCTATGGTAACACCACACTCCAGATACCAGTTTCTATATCTATTGCTGAATAACAAACCACCCCGAAGTGTAGTGTTATTTTAAAACACTACACTTCGGGGTGGTTTGTTATTTCTGACAATTCTGTTTAACTGCTTTGTCTTTTTCTCCTCATGTGTGCTAGAGAAACTTCTACAGCTATATTCAGCGGACCTCACTCAGTCACCAGATGTGGGAAGGGCATGACCTCAAAGTAGCCCTCTGCAGTTGAGCCAGGCTCCAACAGAGCTGACAGCTAGAGGTTGTTGACTTCATTCCTTTCAGCTGGGCAGTAAGTCCTTTCTTGAAGGTGAATCTGGGCAGCATATCTCTTTGCTTATCACAATCAACCCTTTGCTCCACTCAGATCTATTTCTTCATACATGTGTAGGCTCCTATAGGATTGAAGGGGATTCATTTCCTTACAGGAAGTTAGAAGATGAGGTAAGTGAAACAAACTACAGTCCCTAGTATTGCAGTCAGGCTGGGGAATACAGTCAATACTCCTCATCTCCCTGCTCCACTATCAATTCTAGATTTCCCTCATTCTGAGCTACCATCTCTGCTGCTGTTGGTGTTGTAACCCCAGACCCTCATATCTTGAGGGGCACGAGTTTCTGCCATCATGCATTTTTCAGAGTGAGGGTGCTTTACCTATTGAATACAGTCACAGTTTTGTAGGGTATATCACTTGGGCTCCATGCTATCTGCTCCAATTGTATAACAAGATCCCTTCCTTCTGATAGTCAGTTATCCCTGGCAAGACGGTGATTCCTTTCCGTGCCTGCCGATCTCTAAACACAAGGAGTCCAAAGTACCCAGGTGGCAGCTCCAGCGTATAATTCAGCTGGGATTTTTGCTATATTTCTTGGCAAAAGTGCTGTCCCCTTTAGGGATCATGACCTCTCAATATGCAGAATTTGGAGTTGTGAAGATAGGAAGGACAAAGTATCTTAAGGGTCATTAGAAGTGACAATAAGGGCAGGGGGCACTTCTGCTTCCAATCCTTGGTTCTTAGACCTATATTTTTTTTACTGAAGCACAGTGCCTTATAAAGGTCTTTGATCCAATGCAAATAATAGAACTTGGAACACAGCACCCCATCCTTGCAAAGGTTTGCCTTCAAACTGATGTTCGGCTGTAACTTCAAATTGTTCCAATGCTCTATCGGGCTGGCAGTTTCTAGGTGGTGACCTTTGTGATATTATCAGTGGATCCTGTGGATATGGGTCCACTCCTACACTTCCATTTTAGTAAAACAGTTTCTCTGGTTTGATGTGATATATAGGATTCCATGTTAGTGAATCCAACTGGCCGAGGCTCTGTGGGAAGAAAAAACAGACTCATATCTAGAATACGTGTCTATTTCTATGACAAGGAACTACCAGTCTCTCCAGGATGGAAGGGGCCTAATGTAGCTAACTTGACCCTTGGTCTCAAGGAGTGGTGGTGTCATATCGGGGACTCAGTGTTGCTCTCCATTACTGATAAGTTGGGCATTCAGTAGCAGCAGGAGTTAAATCAGCCTTGATTAGTGGAGACTCATTCTATTGAACTCATGCTCAGACTTCACCCCTTCCATAGTGGGCACTCTATTCACACGTCCATGCCCATTATACCAGCACTGGGTGGCTAATGACTGAGGCAAGACTGAAGATGTCAACTGGGCAATTTATTCAGGTTTCTTTATTGTTTAGTGCTTCTTCAGTAGTGGGCACTTTCTGGTGGCTGTTACATGTGATATAAAGGCCTTCATGGTCATGCCCACACTCAGTGCCAATATGTCCATCTACATTCCTCTATTCCAGAATTCCTGTGGTTGGTCTTTCAATATTTCTTATCCCAGGATAATTTCCAGTTCAACTACTTATACTATTCAGTTCTGGATGAGCTTTGTATGCAATCAAGCTGGCTCTCAAAATTTCGGTAGAGCACCAGTGGCACTTAGCCGCCCGATTCTGTTATTCTTAAATCTACTAGTTCCTTCATGAGTCTCAAATACCTGATACTACCTACTTACTGTACCCACTAGTTCATTCTCTTCCACAGATAAACTCTCTAATTTTACACCTAGTGAAAGCTGCCACCTTGAGCCAGGGGCTCCTTGTATTCCATGTGCCACACGTGATGGCGTCCCCTTTGGCAGCTCAGACCACCCCTGGTATCGACTGCCATAGGTTGGGTCCTCTCAAAGAAGATCCTGAGATGGAGTTTGGGTGCAAGATGTTTAATATAGAACAACATCTGTCAAGGAAAGGGGAGGAAGCAAAATTGGGTAGAGGAAGTCAAGAAACAATGGAGGAAGGTCTGAAGTGAGTTATGCCTGTCATACTGTGATGAATTAGTTAGAAATGGCAAGGCTTTTACATCCCCACTGTGCTCAGTCCTCAGATCTCAGGAGCCTGTGACCCTGGGTGAAGTGTTTTCAATAGCTGCTGATGAAGTGCTGATAGCTAGAGGATTTCTGTTCTCCACACTCACTGCAGCTAATCAGCAAATCTTTCTTGGAAGGCAGATCAAGGCAGCACATCTCCATGTCTATCAGTGTCTAATCCATTTGCAAATGATATTTAGCTTTACTTTCAAAATATATCCATATAACCATTCCCTAATACTCTTCTCTTATTGTGATGGCTCTTGCTCAAGCAAATATCGTCTTTCAGATAAACTATTGAAATAGTATTCTCATTTTCTTTCTACTTACTCCTTACTCTCTTATGGTTTTTTTGTTTGTTTGTTTGTTTTTTACAAAAGATCCAGAATAATCCTTGTAAAATATAAGTCAAATCTTGTCACTTTTTTGTTTAAATCCTCTGATGGCTTCCTATCTCATTCAGAGTACAATCCAACATCTTACCAGTCTCCAAAGAACTAAAGATGTAACCTCTTTATTTACACTCCACTATATTTTCTTCAAACATTTTTTCCTTCCCACACATTGGTCCAGTGAAACTGGTTTTCTTGTTATTTCTAAAACCTGTCAAGTATGTTGCTTCCTCAGGACCTTTGTACATACTTGTTTCCCTCTTTTTTTGAATGATAATCTCTTAGTTATCTGCATGGCTCACTTTCTCTCCCTTTACTCAGGCTTTCCCAGACAACCCTATTCAAAGTAGCATCCCTCTCCTGCACAAGTCAGTCTGTCCCCTACTCTGCTTTACTTTCTTTTTAGAACTTACCTGGCATGCTATATCCATCACCTAAACAAGAATACAACACATGGTAGGCACCCAAATTTTTCTGTTGAATGGATGAATCCTGGAACTTCCCTTTGCTGCTTTCTTGATGTTCTTCCTTTTTAGTTTCTTCCTCTGTTTTGCTGGAAAACCACCTGTAGTATCGTCCTAATCATCTTCATCTCAAGAAGGATATCTGGAAGGTAAAATTTTTGAGACTTTGTATATATTTATTCTATACTCACTCTTGATTATATGACTGGAATTGAAATCTAAGTAGAAAATGGTTTTCACTTCGAGTACTGAAATTATACTTTGCTGTTTTCTAATTTCCAATGCTGCTTTTTCAATGTTCTTATTCTCTAACTTCTATTATTCAGATGAAGGACCTCATGGAGTGGTCCTTAATCTATTTTTTTTCCTTCTATTTTCCATTTCTTTAGCTGGTTGCTTTTGAGAAGTCCTCTGATACCCTGATTCTTGGTTCTTATATGACCTCTTTCTTCTCTTTGAAAACTTTGGTTATTTTCTGCCTGTGATGCTCTGAAATTCCTTGACAAGCCTTAGTTTGTGCCTTTTTTTTTTTTTTTCATTTTAATGATCTGTGTCATTCAGTTTTAGGAACTGAAAAAAATATTTTTTTCCTCTACAATCTTGTTCTCTCTGTAACTTCTATTATTCAGATGAAGAACATCATGAAATGGTCCTATTTTTTCCCCCCTTCTCTTTCCCATTTCTTTGACTTTCTGAGAGATCTCAAGTGGAAAAATATATTTCATCATGAGTTTATAAATGACCTTTACAAAGAAAGCCAAAATGAAGTCT
Organism: Rousettus aegyptiacus; assembly: GCF_014176215.1. Lineage (NCBI taxonomy): Eukaryota > Metazoa > Chordata > Mammalia > Chiroptera > Pteropodidae > Rousettus > Rousettus aegyptiacus. Next base: position 121,207,174 of record NW_023416306.1, on the reverse strand, counting down.
TGTTTTTTAACTAGTTTTTCACTCTGATTACAGTGGCGAAATCACTGAATAGAGATTCTGAGGTCATAAACAGTAAATATTCATCCCAGGGTTGGTGTGAACATTACAGCACAGGTAAGTGAAATTTCTCCATCAAACAATATTCCATAATAAATATATAATGAGACAAATACTATTTACTATAACTAACATATAAAATAAGGTTGCAGTTGTCAGAGTTTCAAGGGGATAATATGGAAACATCAAGGTTAAAAATAAGTTGGAGAATAGTGCTTTAATCCATCTCGGCAATCCAGCTAGAAACTCAACTTCATAATGGCAATATGCAGTAACTACATAAATAAACAGTGCATGAATAGCCTTTCATTCTACCTAGCTAATGCCTTTATTTTGGGAGAATTTATAACTGGTATACAAATAATCTCCAACTTTCTCCTTAACAACAAAGGGTAATAATGGCGAGTACAAACACTATTCAGTAAATGTCTTTCCCCTCAAGAACATTTATTAAATATGATGTAACTATGGTTTCAATTGCAACTTTGAACTAAGGTTGAACTTTATTTGGAATTTAAAGTTTTCTATTCTCATGTTATGTCTTCTAGCAAAATGATGAATTAGTATTAAATTTTTATTTCAGCAATTACGCTTTTAAATTCCAGGATCTATTTGTTTATTGCATGTTCTTTCTTATCTCTTTCTTATCTCTTTCTTATTGTGAAGATACAATATGCTCTTTTTCTGAATTTAGTTTGTTTTTCCTTTTTTTCTATGCTTGTCTGTTTCCTTCTTAATTAGGCCCCTCTTGTTTATTCGGAGGCTTTCACAAAGTGTCTAGTAATACCTGGCTTTTTCATGGGTAGTGATTTTTGGCTGTTGGTCTTCAATGTAGGCTCCTTAAGTGTTAATCCAAACTTTTCATCAACGTCTTTTAATTGTATTTGGAGGTAAAAATTTGGTTAAATTATCACCCATAGTAACATGAAAGACAGAAAATGTAACTAATGCATTCATAGAATTCGGTGAGATTTTTGAGACAGAATTTTTGAAATAATAAGCTGGCTGCTATTGTCTGTAATTGATAAGATTAAAAGAAAGAGACAAGCTCAAAAATAAGATGGTAGGTATGTAAATGGAATTGAAAGGGAATACAGAGCCTGGGATGTACAGGGCTGGAGAATGAAAAATTTTCTCATCAAATCAAACATGTCATCATTAAATACAACCTTAGGACAAAGACAAAATACAAGATACTGCCATTACCATGGCTTCCAGGAAAAAAAACAAACAAGTTTAGACCTCCGAGAGGGTTAGGGGGATGCCTTTCAGCTGAACCAAAGTGCACCTAAAAAGATTAAGGGAACAAGAAGCTTAATATGCTCGAGACACACATATCTCTACAAATAGTCATGGGTATTTTGAGCATCCTGTGCTAAACTAGTTAGTGACTATTTCTTTAATCTCTTTCGCTGTAGTTCTCCAGACCTTTAATCCCCCACCAATTCCTATATTTGGGTGAACCCTAATTCTTTATTAAAATTCTTTATTCATATAATATTTGTAATGAATCTTCTTTCCTCACAAAATCCAGACTAAAGTACCTGGCTTCCCTAGAAGAGAGTCTGAAGCAAAAATTAAATCTGTTATTTATTAGAAGGTGAAAATTCAGGCTGGTAAGAGTGAGAAAAAAGGAAAGAAGGCTAGTAAGGATGAGAACTAAGTGCACATTGATAAATTACTATATAACATTTTGTTTCAAGAAAAGCCACGAAAAGGCACTGCCAATCCCTTGACAAGTACACTTGCTTCACCACATGGTACATCTGTGGACAAGAGGGTAAGAAACTATGACTCAAAACAGTCCCTCAGGAAAAAAAAAAAAATCGGAATTTATGAGAGTTTCTTCTAGTCCATTGATCCCAGTCTCCCTAACGAATAACTTCACTGCTCTTCCAGATTGCTTCATCTTGCCTTTTTGACCCCTTTTCCCACTGTGGAAACCCTGTGGCATGGTGCTTCCTAGAGTCATGAGTGTTGGGATGGGCCAGGGATTTGGAGCATGTGGCTAGTTGACCTCAGGCAGAGGAATTACATAAACCTGCCAGTAGTCTATCATTTCGTAGGGTGATAGCTATGGCAAAGCAAGTGGTAGATGGTGTAATAAACATCAAGGCCAAGAATCTGAGAAGGTGCCTGAGGAAAATGTGCCTGGTACTATATCCGAGGATGAAATATCCAATGGCACAATAATACTGTTTAATAAATAGCTATAAAACTTCAGTGTCATAGCAACAGATTCATCTTACTTGCACCACTGCCATCAGGTAGGAGTCAGAGGGCTCCACAGATCTTGGCTGGGATCGTTCATATACCTGGGGGTTGAATGGCTATAGGCCAGTCTAGGCGGGATTGAGCTAGTGTCACCAGGGTAACTGGGCTCTGCTGCATGGGTGTGTCACCTTCCAGCAGGCCAACCCGGGCGTGCACATGCTTACGGCAACAGAGGAAACACAAGAGTCAGTGGAAATGTGCTAGATGTTTGGAACTGCGTATGACACAAAATCAAAGTGAGAGTGTACTTCAAAGAAGCATGAAAAAGGACAATGAATATAGGGAGGAGTAAAGAATTAGGACCATTTTTGCAGTCTATTATGCCAAAGAAAAACAAGTACAGCCAAATTCATTGTTCTAACAGGTATTACTATCATTTTGGGGGAAGAACTTAAGATTTTATCCGGCCTTAGTTGTAAATTAGGCTCTTATGAAGTATGTGTGTCATCTTTTTTTAAAAGTATAGTTGGTATACAATATATTAGTTATATTAGTTTCAGATGTACAATATAGTGATTCAACATTTTTATACCTTGAAGGGTAATAACTCTACTAATTCTGGTAATCTGTCACCATGCAAACTTATCATGACATTATTGACTATATTCTCCTTGACCTTTTCACCCATTCCCCTCCCTCCTTCCTTCTGGTAAGCATCCCTTTGGTCTCCATTTCTATGTAGGTCATTTTTCTTATGCCAGATATTATGATGGGGGCAAATGAGTGATAGGATCGTTGTTCTTTTTTTTCTCTCTCTTAACTGTTATGTCACGGTGCGTAGAGTCAGTTCAATGACAATAGATTTTGGCTCGGGGAAGTCCCAATTAGCCCAAGAAATTCAAGCTTGGTCTTGCTTAAGTAATTCAGGTCTTCTTCCATTCCCAGTGCTAAGTTCTAAACATGAAGAAATCCATTTCAATTCCATTCTTGTAAAATAACTGATAAATAAACAAGCCAGTTAGTTTATCTGGCTAAGGCCATGGGGGTAATAACATCCAAACCTTATATAATCCACATTCCTTTTCATGAAAGCATAATAAAATGGTCACTTCATTGAACTATCAGAAATACCAGCTTCTAGATGATGTTCTACCACTAATGAACTAGTTGTGGGGCTGACCTGTGGGCAAATTACTTCATCCCTTCGGGCCTCAGTTGCCATATTTACATAAAGTAATATCTATACAATATTACAAATATCCTATTTCTACAGTATGTTAGTAGCCATTACTTACTCAATTAAGAAATTCTAGCTTAAAGTTCAAAATGTTTATTCCAGGACTTTTCAGCACTTTTATGCTGTGCCTGTTGCATCTCTAAGAGGGGAATATAATGTGCAACAAACAAATTTTACTACTAACTTATTTTTCAATGAAACATGTGTCCCACTGAATATACTTCTGGGAAATGTACTATTATTTCTAGCATCCACATGGGTGAATTTACCAGTGAGGGTCCCAGAAAGAAATGGAGGGCAAGTTTAAATGAGGACATTTGAAAAGAGTATGAAAAGATGACTATTTTTGAAGATATAGGCAGGATTTAGGGAAACCAACAAGGGGTAGTAAACTACCCTGAGGCTAGTAACATTTGGGTGCATTACTATCCCTAAGTGAAAAGGGCTTAACGGAGGGACCTGAAATTAGAGAGGGTAATGAGGATAACTGCTTGGAAAAGAGTGCCTATGGTGACCTGGTAGGGAAGGAGGCAGGGAAATAAATAACACAATTTCAATTTCCTTTGAACTTCCAATCTCTTGCTGGTTCTTCTCATTTTTGGAAATCAACCGAAAGCCAGAGAGCAAGGGAACCTACCTCACAGAGCAGACAGCAGAATGGAAGAGGGGAGGGAGGATCCAGAGGGGCAAACAGAAGCTATCCAGAACAGTAGGCCTCCATTCACGAGCAGCCTGATTATGTGATTAAATGATGTCCTCAGGCCTGTCTTTTATCTCTCCACTCTGCTTTCCTCTGCTGGCTTCATTCTAAGGCAGGCTCTTGCCACCTGCAGCACAGATGCCACAGGGAGCTCTAGGGTTATCTCATTTAGTGTACAATTCAAAATAAAGTAATAAAAAGAGTAAACATATATATAGCACTTACTGTATTCCAGGTGCTGTCAAAACCATTTTAGATATATTAACTCAGTTAATCCTCATAATTATCCTATAAGGTAGCTATTATATTATCCGTTCTTTAGAGATGAAGAAACTGACACATGACTAGTAGGTAGAAAAAGAAAAGCTAAGATTTAGATTCAAGTAGTTAAACTCTAGGGCCTGTGCTTTTAAACACTATACCACAGTGCTATTTAAAAATAAGCCCTATCTCCTATAGCATCCATACCATTTATCAAAAAGGATGATGGTTCATGTGCTCATCCCTGAATCAATCGCTGGGTACTGTGCTTGCTAAACTAGGTCATATGTCCATCCCTATAGCAGGACCCTATGATTGCTAGTAATTTCTCCCTAAAAAAAAAGGATGCCAGACAGATATAAAAAGCAACAAATGTCCATCAAAAGCAGTGTGGACTTACAAAACTAGCCCTAGGGACTAGAGCTACAATTCTAGTTCTGATTATGTTTGCCATTAACCTCAAGGAAATAACCTATTGCTTCATTTTCAGGAAGGAGATTCTGACCCCATCTACCTCCAAACATGGTAGTGAGTATAGGTGAAAAGATATGAAGACTTCTAAACAGATATCTAAGTATATCCAAATGCATAGACTTAAATATAACACCTTAAAATATAGTAAGAAAACTGACATGCCAAACTTGAGCAGATAACTGCTGAAACTAATTTTTCAGTCAACATTATCTCTGGAAATTCTCTTAGAAATAACTTCCTTTTAAGAAGCATGCGGTAAAATGAATGAAGCCTTATTTTTTTCAAGTGGTCTTACAGACATTACACATGAATATTTCCTAAGAATAAACAAAGCACAATTACAAGTTTATTGATTTTAGCAAAATAAAATGACATAAGTGGCTTCTTAAAAACTAATGAGTAAGTTTTCTTGTTTCCTTGTCTCCAGAGCATTTGGCACTCTTTATTAACTGGTACATAAAAGAGTAGAAAAATAAAAGATTGTCATATTGTCCTTTGTATTTCTCTTTTAATATATCAGTATGGTAGTCTACCAGAAAGTAGTAAATGGCTTCAATTGTAGAAAGGAAAGTATCTGGCTTTCCTTTTTGATGACGCCAAAAGCAAGTTCTTCTTGTTTTCAACTCAACTTGTAACAACCCTGCCAAAAACAAATAAGAAAAGTATAAATATTTCTTCTTAACCACAGGGTGTGGTACAATAAGGATTTCTCTTTTTAAAGAGCCCCGATAAATTCCCTCAATCCCAATTTAAAAGATATGTTCCTAAATGCATTAAGGTATATACAGAAGCAATATTAAACAGAGAATGGAAATCTTACACATGATAGTTACTTATAAGTATTGGACTTTGTAGCAATTGGCGAAAAGCGGTTAATATTTAAGAGAATCATCCCTTTCCATCTTCTCCCTTCCACTGTCTTTTTAAAATTTTCATCGACGAAAGGACTAAATTCACCAGTCTTCAGAAGGGTTTCATTTCCTTAATAAACTGACATTTAAAACATCATTCTGAAACTCACTGAGACAGACAAGCAGGTTAACGGTCTTTAGTATTTTTGGATTATCACTTTTTGGCTATATTTTTATGAACACAGTATTTAGAGCCATTTCATTAGCTCTGTCACATCTGTGATGCGGAGCTTCAAAGACAGTCAGCTAAAATGCCTTGCTCCTGTGTATTTAAAAAAAAACGATTCATGAAACCACAGAACAGTACTCCTACCTCTTATAACTGAAACGTCAACATATAAACTAGAATGCTTTTAGCACCTCAAACCAGGATTTGAACTCATATTATATTTATTTTGCCATACTTTTTTTTTTAATTTATTTTAAAGTGAGAAATAAAAGGAAGAAGGTGCACTAACAAAATTGGTGCACTAACCCAGATTAGGAATATCTGAGTCATCAATGATTTCCTAATATCACACTTCACTTTAACCTAAAAGTGACCTTGGGAATATAACAGAGAATGACAAGAATAACATAAAAAGAATTAAAATACTAAGGGATACGGAGGATAAAATGTCTAAAAGGAGTCCCAGGGAAGAGAACAAAGAGAATGAAGGATAGCATTTAAAGGGATAATACCTATGACTTTTCCCAGAAACTATTTTTAAAAGTGCAAAGTCTCAGATGTATGAAATAATTTATCTCAAAGAAGATAAAAAAAAGACGTCAGTGCCTAGGTCAATCACATAGTAGTGTAACTGCAAAAGAATAAAGATAAAGATTTTAAAAGTAGCCAGTTATTGTAATAACTATGTATGATGCCAAGTGAGTACCATTCTTTTGAGCAGATCATATACACAAGAATAGTAATCAGAATGACAGAAGACTTCATTAGCAACAAAAGAATACTGAAGACACTGGAAGAAAATCTTCAGTGTCAAGAGAAAATAATTAGCAACCTAAAGCTGTGTACCTAGAAGAACTGTAAGTCAAGAACAAGAGTGAAAAACATTAATAGAGAAACAAAATTTGAACATATGCCAACAGGGAACCCAATAAAAGGAACTGCTAAAACATGTATTTCAGGAAAGACTGTCTGAATTAAAAGAATGGTGAGCAAAGGAAATGGTAACATCTGTGCAAACCCAAATGAGTACTGTATATATAAAACAGAAACAACGATATCTAATTTGTGGGCTGAAAAATAAAGAACAGAATAAAGATACAAACAATAAGTGTTGGCAAGGATGCGGAGGAAAGGGAACCCTTGTGCATTGTTGGTGGGATTGAAAATTGGTGCAGCCACTATAGAAAACTGTAAGGAGGTTCCTCAAAAAATTAAAAATAGAACTACCTTATGACCAGCAATTCCACTTCTGGGTATTTATCTGGAGAAATCCAAAATACAATTTGAAAAGATAAATGTGTCCCTATATTCAATGCAGCATTATTTCCAATAGCCATGATAGGGAAGCAACCTAAGAGTCCATTGATGGATGACTGGATACATACACTGGATGGATGTGGTACATGCATACAATGGAATATTACTCAGCCATAAAAAGAATGAAATCTTGCCATTTGTGATAACATGGATGGACCTAAAGGGTATTATGCTAAGTGAAATAAGTCAGGCAAAGAATGACCATATGATTTCACTTATATGTGAGAAATCTAAAGAACGAAATAAACAAACAAAACAGAAACATACTCATAGATACAGGGAACAAACTGCTGATTACCAGATAGGAGGGGAGTTGGGGGACTGTGTAAGAAAAGTGAAGAGATTATGAAGTGCACATTGCTGGTTACAAAATAGTCACGGGGATATAAAGTACAGCATAGGGAGTACAGTCAATAAAATTGTAATAACTATGTATGATGCCAAGTGAGTACTAGACTCACCGGGGGGAACACTTTGCAAATTATATAAATGTCTAACCACTTTGCTGTACACCTGAAAATAATTCGTAATTGCACTGAATGTCAGCTCTAATTAATTTTTTTTTAATTTTAAAAAGAACAGAACAAAATTAAGAAAATAATAACATTGTGAACTAAGAGAGTGTTAAGTGAAGCTTAGGTGTAATAAGTCCTTAGAGTGTTCAAAAGGAGGTTAAAATAATGTTTGACTTTGAATTTTTTAAAGTTACATGTGCAAAGTACAATTCTCTAAAAGAACCAAAATAGGAGTATTCAAAAATGAAATAAAAAATAAAAACTTGATCAAAGAAAAGCTAGGAAAAATGCTGTAAAAAGCAAGATAAATAGCAATAATATTAAGATGACAGAAATAGGTTCAAATATATCAATACTGACAGCAAATGTAGATAGACTAAACCTGCCATTTAGAAGACACAGATCACTGACTAAAGCATGACAAGAACGACCACCACCCACAGGGCTTCTGTTCAACACTGCGTTCGAGGTTTTAGTCGACACAGCAATACAAAGAAATTACATGCATAAGAACTGGACAGAAACAGAATTGATATTGTTGACACAAAAATACTTTTAAAATCTATAAAGAGATTATTAGAAATACAGTATCCTGGGGTAGAAAGGATTTAAATGAAACACAAAAAGCACTAAATATGAAAGACTGATAAATTCTACATTAAGAATTTCTATTCCTCAAAAGACACCATAAAGTAATTTAAAAGTGAGTCAAAAAATGCAAGAAGGTATTTCAAACCATTATCATCTATAGTCTTGAATATATAAAGAATTCCTACAAATCAATAAGAAAAAAAAAACCACTAGAAAAATGGACATGGGTACTTCACAGAACAGGACATGTGCATGGTCAAATAAGCAAACCAAATGATGCTGGATCCAATTATTAATTAGAGGAAGGTCAAGTACGACCACAATGAGATATCACTTTATAACTACTAGGTTTGACAAAGATCAAACATTTGACAATACCAACGTAAAACGGATTATGGATCGATGGGATCAACTAATGATGGAAGTATAAATTAGTGTATCCACACTTTGGAAAACAATTGGCATTATCTTGTAAAACTGAACATGCTCATATGCAACAACCTAGGAATCCCACTTCTAGTTATGTTTCCTAGAGGAAGATTTTACATGCAAGAGAATGGTCATACTAGCACTGTTTCTAACAGCAAAAATTAGAAATGTGTTTCATCAATAGGACACTGAATAATTAATTAACTGTTGTATATTCACACAGTCAGATATTATAGCAGTGAAATAAACTATTGCTACAATCACATACATGGATAAACCTTAAAAACAAAATGGTGAGTTTAGAACGAGAATCCCCAAAACACAATACACAGATCAAAATAAAGCAAAACTAAATAATATAAAGTTTATAAAAATAGATGTATATAATAAAACTTTAAAAAAATCAAAAGAATTATAAATATAATTTAAGAGAACAGTTAACTTGTGGGAACAAGGAGAATGGCATGGGGAGGAGAACATGGGCAAATGAAAGTTACTGATATGATTCCGGTGCTTGAGTTCTTAACTAATCATCATATCATTATGTGCTATAATTTAATGCATATATTCTTTCATATGTATCATAATTTAGTTTAAAAATTAAAAACAAAAAACAACAAAAAAAACCACCTTTGCCTACTTAGTGGCAGAATTGGGGCTGGAAGTCAGGTCCCAGTGCTGTTGTTTCCATGAGATATAAAACACAAATCTCATCATGTCAATGTCAGGTTTTAAATTCTTTAATGATGCCACAGCACCATGTTAAAAAAGACCTAATTCCAAGGCATGACATTCAAGGGCTTTCATAATTTGAATTTCTTCATTCTGTTCTTCTGCTATTCCCATAAAGTATGCAGTCAACATTATATTCAACTTTTTCAGTCTCCTGAATATATCCTGTGCATATGCCATTCTCTTTGTCTGAAATGCCTCTCTTTTACCCCTTTATCCATCAAGATTTCAAAAGAGACAGTGAATCTTTCCAGGGACTCCAGGCAGAGTGTCTCCTTGATGCTACCACTACACTCAAAACTTACTGAATTTTCTTATCTGCTTACATGTCTGCCTCCTATAATAGATTACGTGGCAGACAATGTCTAGTGTCTTCTCAACATTTACTTTCTCCTCTCTTATTAACAGATCTCAACCCTGCACAGTGTGGCATGTGTCCAGTTAAAAATGATTTCCCAGCTTTCCTTACAGCCAGGGGGGTCATGCATGCGAACCAATTCTGGTCAAATAAAGGAAAAATGAAATCTCATAGGTAGAACTCTCAGGAAAGCATTTTTTTTTTTTTTTTAATACATATATTACCTTTTGCCCTTTGTCTTGCTTGGAAAATGTATGGGATGCCTCAGGGACTAGTAGCCATCTTACAAGCATGAGGATGAAAGTGATAAGAGGTGGAAAACAGGAGTCTGAAACCTTAAGGGCACTGTGAAGCTCCTGTACCAGCCTTGGACTACCCACCTCTGAACTTTTACAGGTGAAAAGTAAATCCACTACTTGTTTTAAGATTCTAGCTGGGTTTCTGTTTCATGAAGTTGAGCACAACACTAACTAATAGCCATTATGACTAATCACAGGGTAGAAAAATTGCCTTATTTTCCTTCATATCCCTCGAATCTAGGACACTTGCCTGTCCAGGAACAGGGGTTCAACAAATATTACTGAAGGAATGGACAAATCACAAAAATCATCTGCTTTTAAAGTATTCTAAGTATTTTGAAAATATTTCAATTTGAATAATTTTAAATCAAAGATAAACAAAAGTTAAAATAACCAAAACCAAACCACTTTTAACTATTTGTATTAATGCAATTATAACCAAGAAGTAAAGGCAGATATCTGATATATTCTAATTAGTACAATTAAAATCTTAACATAGGATTTTGACATTGCCAATGTAATTTCTAAAAAAAAAAAGTAACTATTAAACTGGTGCTGATTTCTATAAGAGATCTAATATGTTCTAAAATGTTAAATAAAAATAAAGATTTAATAATTAACACCACTAAACCATCCTGTTTGAAATATTTGCTTGGAAGTATGGAGAACCCTTTAAATCATACTGAAATACATAGACATAGGATTTCATAGGAAACTAACATTTATTTTTAAAAGATCAACATATACATTTGAAAACATATTTCTGGCAATCAATAACTTTAAGATAAAATACATTAAAATTTGTAGCAGTCAAACTTTAAAGCAAATAATTATAAATGGCTTGTCCTTCCAAAATTATTGCCCGAATTTCTTCAAATGGAAAATGAAAATGAAAATCTTAAGCTATTTTCGTGTTGCTGAGAGGACAGAATGAGGCAGCACATGATGCAGCCTTCACTGACGCACTCGCGGAGCTCAGGAAATGCTTATAATGTGAACAAACCTGTCACTTTAAACATTGTATCAACATGGTCAAAATGAAGGGACCAATCTGGCCAGTATTTAAAACGTATTACGATTAAATTCCACTTTTAATAATTTGGACTTCCTCTCCAACAAAAAGAAACCATTCTTCCCCACTCCATCTCCCCAAGGCTTCCTATGGTGAATCTTCAAGAATGTTATGTCAATCTTCACTTGTAGGTTTACATTTTATGATTAAATTAGACACTCAACCTCTAAATGTTTTATTTTGACAGTAGTAAAACATCCAGAGCTATTTCTCTGTAAAGTCTGGCAAAACAGTATGTTTTTACATTGTTAAGGGTTTTCTTAACCTCTGCATTCATAGTAAGATAACATTACATTTGAGAGTTTAAACTGAGGTTTAAAGTTGTTATGATTTTGAAGGCATAGCACAGAAATATGTGACATTTTCTACGTGACTGGGAAGGAGTAACAGAAATTTTTTGTATGAATCTGATTTTAAGCCTTAAGCACAAGTGTGGACACTCTGAAAACAGATTTTGAATTGTACCTCAATAATTCCTTTTATAGTTTTTTTCAAGTGTTTCCATTTATGTGCTTTCATTGGATCCTTTCAATTACCAAATAAGGCAACTATAAAGAAAAATGGCTCAGAAGAATCTTCAAACTGAGGAATAATTTGCTGTTGTAACCATCCAAAGTACTGTGGCAGCAGTACTCCAAAGAACAGCACCTAGGGTTCTCTCTCTATTAAACATCAACAAGATTCTTCCAGGTCTTACGCTCTGTAGTCTCTCTGTGTCTCTGTCTGTCTATCTGTCTCTCTCTCTCTCACAAACACAATTTCTGTCTATCTCTCTGCCTATCTTTCTCACACATATAAACAAGCACACACATAATTAGAATGATAAAGCTTACTAGCATGTATGTTGATCTCAGAGGTACTAACTATATAAATTAAGCTAATTAAGTCTAGTATTGTCACTCACTTTACTTGGTACTAATTAACACAAGTCAGACTCCAAAAAGCGTCATAAACTTTCTTTTCTAGATGATGTACATTTTTAACAATAGCCTGAGAGAAGATCTCTCAGGTTGAAATTGTTTTGGCAACTGCCTAATACTAACTAGGTAGTTGTCTTGCCTTCTAATCACATATGGTATACAAACAAAGCCATCAAAAAGCTGAGAACAAACCTAAAGCTTTTAGAAAACTGAGAAAGCCTGAAGAACTGAGTAAGGTGCAAGGGAATATGACAGGTAGTATGCACTCTTGTTCATATTGCCAGTTGTAGTACCTGGACAAGTAAAGCAACTCTTTTAAACCACTATTATTAAGAACTAAGCTTTTCACTCTAAGAGAAAAACAGAAACAGAAAACGAAAGAAAGAAAACCCCTGTAATGTTAAACCTGAATTGGAACCATCCGTGTGAACTCATGATACACACGCACATACATACACACTCACATACACACACACACACACAATTTTTGTTGGCTCTGTCCAGCAAAGTAATGGCATCTAAGTAGGAAAAAATTTACCAGATCTTGGTTTCTAACATCGTTTCCCACTAAAAAGAACCACGGCTCCTATGAATGACTGATTCTAGGTCTGGGGCAGGAAAAAAGTGCTATACCAGAAGGAATAATGAGGCCATGCCTCAAAAGACTTGAAGGGCCCCCACTGGCAAAATCTGAGACACTCTGAGCATCAAAAAGAATACAACCATGATGGGGGACAGGCTGGGCAGGGAGAGGACAAAAGAAGAGGGGAAAAAGGAAAAGTTCTTTATGTAATAATGCCCGCTAACAAATGTAGAAGAAATAATAAAATTAAAATTTCATCATTTAGCAATCCTTGATGTAATTACTGATTTAGGAAAGAGTCATTAACGAATACTAAAACTACTTATTGAAAAGCAGTCAGGAAACAAACAGTTCATAGTCTTAAAACATTACTCCACAGATTACTAATAATTTCAAAGAAGAAAAAAATCTTTATAATGGAGAGGTCTGGCAAGTCACCTTTAACTAAGTAATTAGAATTATCACCAATAATGGAACAACTTATATGCCATCTGTTTTGATGCAATAAGTATACCACTTTCCCTATGAATAGGGTAATATTACAATTTATCAGCTGAACAGCTTTATTTCTGAGAGTAAAAGGAAATGCTATTAATAATTATAACAAAACAATAGATATAAACTGGAATTGTCATGAACAACTGTGGATTTATCCTTAACTATAAGTATCCTTGCAAAAATATTTAGACTGAATCTAATAATGATGAAACCTTCAGATAACTGATCTATCCTTTTCACACAAGTCTAAGTCATGAAAAATAAAAACAGAACTGTTCTACATTAAAAAAGACTGAAGAGGCATAAGCAAATGGAATATGACTTTTCATGCTTACGTCAGAGGAAAAAAGCTACAAAAGATATTTTGGGTCAATTGGGAAAATGTAAATTTGGACTGTATATTAGACATTACAGAACTTTTGTTAATTTTCTTAGAATGATAATGGTATGGCAATTATGCAATTATTCTTAAAAGGTATATACTTAGGTATTTAAGGGTGAAGTGTAAGGCTTGCAACTTCCTTTCAAATGGTTCGACCAAATATATATAATTGTTCTTATATACTATATAGCTAAGTATATACACATATAATAGAGAAAGAGAATTAAAAGCAAATGTAGCAAAATGTATGGGTAGTTAATGCAACTCTTCTAAAAAGGTTTTGAAATTTTATGGAATGAAAGGTGGGTGAAGACGCAATGCAAAACACAAATTTTTTTTCTTACCTTGAAGTCTCTCATCAGTGAATATTTTGTTTGTTTGGTTCCAGGTGCTATCTATAAATATAATTTTTTTCAGTGTTGTCACTTTGCACTTGCCGTCATTCAAATCGTGTTCTTCAATTTTCTTGCGTTTAATAGATGGCTTGTCAGTGTCATCATTTTTGGTTCTAACATTATTTTGAATCCTTTTTTGCAGATGAAAAGAAATATCTTTTATTGAGATAGACTTTGGTCCAGGGAAAACAAGTGCAACCTAAAGCAAAGAAACTTAAGTTAATGGTATGCTATTTTAATCTTTAAAATGAAGAAATTCTGACCGACTTAAAACTTTAAAAAATATATATACTGAATTTCTGAGAAATGATCATTAACTTCTACTATATGTGCTTCTTTAATATGTATGGTAAAGTTTTGGGCTTTTCTCGAGTAATTTATAATCATAATATACTACCTGAAAGTATTACTTCAAATAAGTTATTCACCTGTTGATAGAAGCTAAGTTAATTGTACCTTGAATCAAAAAAACTAACCTTTAAAATATTTCATAAAATAAAAGGCAAAGTATGCGATACTTTGTAAAAGAACTACTGAAAAGCATTCAATAATTAAATACCCTTTTCACCTATATAATATGCAAAGACAAAACAAATGATAGTCAATGCTGGTAAGAAAATGGAGTAATGGGCCTTGATAGCCATCACTCAAGGCAGGTTTAAACAGTATAACTCTTTGTGAAAGAAATTTAGCAACTTAAATCAAGAGTCTTGAAATGTTCATAACCTTTGGTCAAATAATTTTACTATGAAAATTTGTTTTAATAAAATTATCCTAAATACCCACATACTCAAGATACCCAGAATATTTGTTAAACTATACATATTATAGTGAAAAATTAAAACTAAAAAATCAAATTTTCAAGGAATAATGTAAATTATGGTACTGCTTTACTTTCAGCATTTTACTGAGACATTATGTACTGCTAGAGCCTCCAATCTCTGAATAGCTCTTGCCACAAAGCAGGAACCCAGTAAATATTTGTGAAATGAATAAATGTTGGTAGAATTATGGGTATTTTGTCCCCTGTACTTTTCTCTAGTTCCCAAATGTTCTTTAATAAGCATCATTTTTAATATGAAAAACTAAACATTACAAAAATAAACAAAAAACTTCAAAGTTATAAAAATTTCTCAAACATTCATATTGCATGCCAATATTTCCCTCATATCTAACTAGCAAAGCCCAGGGTTTCTTAATTTTCTTGGATTATAAGCAATCACATCTCCTTATAGAATCTGGCGCTGTGTTCTATTTAATTAACATAAATGATAACTAGCTGACCAGAGAAGGAAACAAATATATTCCTAGAGCCCAAACTCAGGTATTTACAAACACAACTTTCTACATAAACTCAACCAAAAAAATATATTGATAAGAAAGGAAAAACCTACCAAGTTCTTTCCAGAACAAATGAGTGTATTAATTTTTTATTTTGTTTCTACATTAACCAAACGAATGGTCCCCAAGAGACCTAAAAGAGTTTAATGAGCTTCTCTAAGAAGTATCCCAAGCCTACCTTTTTTTGAGATCTATTGCAACCTTACTTTTCAACAAGACTAGTAATATCTCACCAATGTGAAATTTCAACTATGTGAAAAACAATTAAGAATCTAGAAATGGAGCAAGAAAGGCCTCTGTGCAGAAAAAAAAAGGAAATTTGCAAAGGCCATATATTAAAGCTCTTAATTTAGGGAGAATCCCTGAAAATCCTTTTAATTCAGTTTTTCTTCTTTTGGAGCAATTCTAACATATATGTAATCTGGTTTTGCTGTTTGCATCAAATTAGACCATCTACAAGTAGAATAAGCAGGAAATGGAGAAGGGAGAAAGTAAAAGTACGCATAATAATACCGGCCATGAATAAAAATCTGAAGAAATAATGCATAAAAATGATAAAAAGTAAAAAGACAGACAAAAAAGCCTAACGATCTAGGATCATTTTATCTTTCAGACACTAATGTTAACTGTATGTTGTTTAGTGCTACATCAGGATAACCCTAGGTCATTATGAAAAATATTAAATTGTGTTCAAGTAGGTTCAGAGAGGCACTAGAGCTTAAAATTCATTTTTAGATTCAATGTGAAGAGTTGTAAAAAATAAGCTGCCTACTTCATGGTCCTTTTCTTCATATTCCGGAATACAAGGGTACGTGTAAATATTTACAAAGTCAGGCGCTAAGAGTTTCGCATGTACAGCAGTACTTTTGCCATCTGTTTCATTTGGATGTTTAATGATGTCAATCTTCAGTGGAAGCTAAAATTAAAAATAAATAAATAAAACAAATATAACAATTCTAATTTTTATGTTAATAAAAATGGTCTTCAAAGCTTAAATAAGACAAGCTCATACTACATTCCTATAAATATACTTACAGTAAAAAGTCATACTTTTCTAAACCAGAATATTAAGAATGATGAGTCATGAAAAAAAACTTTCTCGATATTGTTAATCATGTAATAGAACTATTTTCAACTCATTTAACATAGAATCTGCTCTTAAAGCCAAGTTCTAACATCATTTTCATTTAAGTTACATAAGCACTGAGTTCGAGCCCTTGCATTTCAGTATTTGTGACATGGATATTTTTTATAACTCCTATAAATTTTAAGCTTGTTCATTTTATGATATAGTAAAAGGAAATAAAAGTATGGACAAAGCTTCAGATCTAAAATTCAAGTTAAAATTTTGTTTAAATATCCTTTGAAGTCAAAGGTATTATCTTTAGTTGTGAATGTTACAATTCTCAGAAGTGGCTTTTAACAGCACAAATAAAATAATTATCAACTGAAAAAATAGCAACAGAATAGATAGATCTAGGAGGCGTACTCCTCATATAAAAAATAACTCTTCAAAATCATTTTGCCTATTTCCCTTAAAGTTTCATTATTTAATATTATGGGTTATGTCCTTACTCTATGCAAAAATAGCATTTTCATGCATTTTTAAAGTTACATTTTTCTATTATTTCACTGACATGTTTGGTTTAGTTTTCTGTATAATGCCTGTGCAAGTCCTGCATTGTCATGATTATGAAAATAAAAGCTAAGTGTTATCTTCCCATCTATATATAAGAAACTTTCAGATTCTTCACTGTAGATTTCAAATGACTTATTTGTTATGATAAGCACTCTTCCAGCTTCCACCCTACACTAAGCAAGCAGGATATTAGATATTTACTCTGGGACACATAGCTATTTTACCTTGAAGTACAAAACTATTTTTCTCATTTATTTATAAACAGCTTTATTAAAGAGAAAAAACTGATACAATAAACCACACACACTTAAAGTGGACAATCTAATAAGTTTAAACATACATTTCACCCTTGAATTCATCATCGCAGTCAAGATAATGAACATATCTGTCACCCCTCAAAAGTCTTCTTGTGCCTTCCTCCTTCCCCTTCACCATCAACTACCACCCACAGTCCTCAGGCAACCAGTGATCTGCAATCACTATAGATTAGTTTGCATTTTCTCAATGTCTATATAAATGAAATCACACAGTATATACTCTTTTCATCTAACTTCATTCATAATTATTCTGAGATTCGTCTATGCTGTTGCATGTATCACAAATTCCAGAACTATTTTTTAAAGGAGCAGTTGCTGCATGCTACTAAATAATCTCAGTTGCATATATTTTATCTTTCTAGATGAGTATGTGGAAAAAGAACAGTGTATACCCCAGAAGGGCTATAAATATGTATCCCAAATAGTGTTCAATTTAGGGTTCCAAACCCCATGTCTCCTACCTTCCCTACCTAGGACTAGTGAACATTTGTAAGTTAGGGCCAATTGCTTTAAATTCGCAAACCAACTTCTATTTAGACAAATTTTACCATTTAAGTATGAAATTCACAAATAATTTTACATCAGTCTACTTCTGGCTGAACTCTACATCAGACTTTCTTCATGATGCTCAGTCTCAGTTTAACTATATTCCGTTTTCCCAGGGTCCCTCAGTATCAGATTAGCATTAGCTTAGCCCAGGAAAGGTAGAAAAGGGGAAAGAAAAAAGCAGATTGTGACAAAGTATTCTACTACCAATAAAATTAACTTTCTTATATAGCTGATGAGCTGAAAATTCCAAAAGTGATCATCAACATTTCTGATCAGCTGGCTATCTTTGAAGGACAACATTTATATCAAGGACACAGGACTCTGTTATTACTATATTTTACAAATCATGTACCTAGCCTATTATGGACTAAAATGTACAAGTATAAGACAATAACACAAAACTTATGCTCAAAAAGTATTCCTGGGACCTAATCTAGGTAGGTATCTTTAGTTCTCTGTGAGTTAAGCCTGAAATTTCTGGTACTATGAAACAAAAGCAGAAATGCAAATCGAACCATGAAAATATGTTTGTGCTCTAATCCACACATTGTCAAGGAAGACACTTCTTTTACAATGACAAGGTAACACCAGCAGAGTTGACCAGATGCAGTACAAGTAGAGATGTTCTGCTCTCAAATATATAAAGAACATCAGTCCGTTCTCTAACACCTGTATCTCTATAAAAGATTTGCCACAAATCTTTCTGCCCAATTAATCAAAATGCCATTAGCAGGAAGCCCTAAGCCTTTCAACCATGGAGTTATCAACTTTCCCAAAGGGAGCCTTTTAAATTCTACGACTCTAATGAAAATGAAGATTATTTTTACCTTATTATTTTTCTCCTCTTTAAAAAAAAATACCAAGAGCACCTTTTAAATTTGTCTGTGCTTTTCTCATGACGTTAAAAAAAAATCATATTCTGCATAAGAAGACAGGTATTTATAAATTTATTCCCTAGACTAAAATTTAAAGCTTGGGAGGTACTTACTCATTATGTTATCATCTTCCCTTCCCAAGCAGGCTATCTAAATTAAATGCTAAATGATTCATGAAAATAAAAATAAAGTAGAAATTAGAAAAAAAATTTGTAAAGTTTTTATTATTATTAATAAACACTGACATCAAATTTTATATGTGGCCTTTAAAATGACAAACACTTAAGAAAACTGTATAGTTCAGTAGGCCATTTAGAGTTGATCAAACACTTGGCATAGTGTTTTGAGTTATTTTTATTAAATGGTGGATATTAGACCACTGATTTGGAAAATAATCCTCTATTATTAAATTTCTATGACACTATTAGCCCTGCCAATTTATTAACTTTTACTATTATGATCTTCAATCTCTTCTGACTACAACACATCTTAAGATAAAACTTTTAATGGGATACTTTCTTTATATAACTAGAAGACAGAATAATTCTGTATATACTTCAAAAATCATACTTTGAAATGTAACATTCATAAAGATATTGGGAAACTTAATTATTGTCCTCAAGTTCTTGGTTTTTCTGAAGTAACTATAAGGCTGACTAGAGTCCACACTTACTTATTCTTGGTCAGTAAATTTCCCAATGGCCTGTAAGTGTGATTTTAGATCCCTGAGAGATGACCATGGACTTGACAAAATGAAATATAGGCTAAGGTGAAATTCAAATATGAGTGTAAAAGTATTCTTATTACTTTGACTTTAATGAGTCTTAGAATCACCATGTTAAAGGTTTTTAGTTACAATTTATTGTTTTTTAATGGCCAGTTCTAACAAGTCCATGTGTAGAGTTTAGTCAAACTAAACTCCTAAGAGACAGTAGTCAAATTTTATACATTATTTGATTTATCACTAAATTTCGGTCACATAATATATATGTGATAAATTCTTTGATTACTATGTAGATAGTCTACAGATCTTTTACCTATACAAGAATAATCCTGGTAAGCAACAAAAAGTATAAGGTAAACAATCAATTCAAATCAACTTTAAAAATCTGGCTTTAAATCACTCTATTTATACCATACCCAATGAAGTCTTAGTCTTTTCCATTTTAGTTCAGTTTCATTTTGGTCATTGACATGTGCTCCATTTCCACATACAGAATGGGGCTAAGCCTATTCTACAAAAGCCTAAGCAAAAATCAACCCTAGCTCCTTTAGATAGGTGTTCTCAAAGAGAAGTCCAAGGACCTAGGATAGTTTTTGAAGCTCCTTCATTAGTCTATAAACTTGTCTCTTGTATTAATGTTTATATCACATTTTTTCTATGTTGCAAATTAATTATAATCATTAATTTAAAAAAGTACTTGATTTCATTAAAAACAATATCATTCATCTCACACCCAAGTGTTTTAGCAATGTGTCTCTTTTTCCAGAGACAAGAAAAACAAATGTGTTCAAGTCTGTAGGATTAAATTTTCTATTAATATAATTCATTTTCATAATGATGTCATTTATCAAGCTTATCAATTACATTAGAACAGGCAAATATGAGGCATCTTTTTAAAATCTATTTTCCTACTTTCAAACCATTAAAGTTCTCACCAACCTTCACAAGTGGCAACTGTTCAATGGGTACATTTTCAACTGGGACGTAGCATGTATAGCAGTAGAACATTCTTGAACCACCACATTTAAGACATTTTGATCTTCCACTTTGCTGAGCTTTCTGAAGAACTTCTTGAGATGCTAAGCGTAAGTTTTGAAGAGGATCTTCTGTAGCTGTGGAAGTAGTTTGGGATTGTTGTAGTTCCACAAATTTTGAATTACTTTCTTCTCTTTCTTTGAGAAATATAGGTAGACTGAGAGACATTTTTCAAACCAAAGTTTAACATCTATTTACTATCATAGGTACACTGAAAAAAAAAGTAGGGGGCAAAATAAAAACAAAACATTTTACCCATTGCCTCCACAAAGAAAATTACTCAATTTAATTCACTGTGCACTGTTTTTAGAATTTATTAACAAAAGCTAACAAGTTTTTAAACCACTAAATTAGCATACTTTAAAATACAAAATTAAAATGTAATAAACTCAAAATAATAAATTACCCTTTGGGGCCATTCCCTCCATAGAAATAGAAAAGTGCTCTCCTACAAAAATGATTTCAAATATAAAGTTTAGGTACCAACAAACCATTTTCAGTGATCCTTTATGTTTCAAAGGCAGCAATTTGTTTTATATTAGGAAAACAATGGTTCAATGTTAGCATCAGCCAGGAATGGATTCGACCCTGCATTAATATCACATGACATCTATTCTCACATTGAACTCTAAAGAAAATATAAGGTTCCAGTGAAATCAGTAAAATTAGTTGGTTATGTTCTAAAAGATACATTCCTCTCCAACTTAAATTAAAACACACATAAAATAACTAAACATCCATTAATGTAAAATGCATCTACTATCAATTAAAATTAGTAAAATATTTCAAAAGGTGAAATATGTGCCCCAAAAAATAAAGTATTATCTTATAAATTTAAAATTTTCCAGAGTAGCATTAATGTTCCACTCAAAGAATTCCTATTGCTTTTAAAAGTTACACCATTCAGATTCTTAGTTCTAGAGATAAAATAGTAAAGTAACTTTGCAACTTAAGTATTTCCTTCAAAGAAGAATGAAGGCTACAAAAACTGTTATTCAAATACTCTGTAAGCACAATATCTTTTGGGGAGAAAAGAGACTGAGGCCCTTTTAATTTGATATGCATTCCAAAACAGTAAAATGATTCTCTTATTATAAAGATTTATAACTATGAGGCAGTTTGAATACAAACACTGACAGGCAAAAAACTGTGACTGCAACAGGAAACTTTCGGTGGTCTCCCAAATGGAAAATGACAAAAACTCCAGTGGAACATAATATACAAGATAATTTACTAATAAGAAGTTAGTGATACTAATTTAATTATTCATCAGGAGCTTTTTATATATGGTAATTCCCACTGAGCTTGAGATCCAAAAAAAAGAAATGGAAAGAAAAAAAAATGTTAGTCATTCAAGTAAAAGTGAAATACATTTGCCAAATTTATCAAAAGGGAAAAATCAAAATAATGCATGATAAATATTTTTGATGTGTACTTATTAGGCACGAGTTTACATTTTGACTTTCTCAGAGAAAGTAATAGTTCAGAATGATAGTCCAATCACTTTTTCCTGCCTCACAAATGGAAAACATCTACTTCTGACCCGCCCCCCGCCCCCCACACCAAGCCACCTACCTAAAAATGGTTTCTATCTCTGTGACTATGCCCTCAATAACTAGGAGAGCGCTACCTCTTTTTTTTTTTTTTTGGTCTCAGATCCTTTTAAGATCACATGAATCTTGGACCTTATCTGTAGAAAAGGCATATATAGACACGAAAGTTTAATCACAATTTTAGGTGATGTGCAGATCTCTAGAGTCCATCTACAGATTCAGGTAAAGAAATTCTAAGATCGAAAAGTCATTCTAAAAACAACAGCAGCCTTAAAAGTTTTGGAGGAGTTCATATTAGTCTCCAGAAATCAGAGGTGCAAATCCCGTTGGCCAATGAAAGGTCAACTGTCATAGAAAACAGAGGTCTCACCGACTGCACTTAGGAAGCTAATTAAGATTTACCTCAGTTCTCTTGGTTTGAGTTTGTTCTGGTATTGCCTGAGGTCCCTACAGAGAAACTCTTTTAGGCTGTAATAATCTTGAGTTACCTCCATTATAGGGCTCATCGTCAAAAAAGAAATTGGACTGGACTAAATTCAACCTGACTCCATTCCCTGGAAAATTACTGGTGAGTTTTTCAAGGACTCTCAAATGCACTTCTCCTGAGATGCTTCCAAAATATCCCCTCATACTTGGACTTTTATCCATATAACAAAATGGATATTAGTAAAGCCTTATGTAAATATTGTTCCTCTATAAAATCAAATAACATAAATATCTGTGAGACGGTGAAAGGTAAATGTTTATGGCTCCCTACCCTGCCTCACCTACATACTCTCACTTATGGCTAAGGTGGCTATACACAAGAGGGAGCAGTAGTAAAACATGGGCAACTCCCTCCGAAGATCTCTGAAACTATGACTAGAGCATCTGTCCTGACCTAGCCAATAGCCTGCTTCAAATGTGTATAAATCATTCATTGCAAACTTGATGATTCAAAACCTTCAAAACATACTTGTTAACATCAACTATATGCAGGGAAATACAAGTGGAGTCACAGGAGTTACACAGAAAACATAAAAGGCTTTATCCCAAGGAACTAATGAATATTTTTATCACGATGGTGCATCCATCATTCTGCAACTTAGGTTGAATGAATGAAATTAATTTTTTTAATACTCCTTCTACCCTCTTTTCCCCTAAAACTAATAATTCGCCAAGTTGCAGTAATTCTGCCTTGCACATGATCCTCTATTTTTAGTCTCAAAGTCAGGACTCTAGGTAGTCTATGGTAATCTCTTACATCTCTTTATCTTTGCTCACTTATTACTGGTTCCACATATTTAACATGGAAAAATGTACCTTTACTTGGAGTTCCACCTAGCAGACAGTGAATTCTGCAAGGGCAGAATTCTTTACTGATCTCATCTACCCCTATGTCTTATGCAGAAGGAGGAAGTCAATAAATACTTTTTAACTAAAACGAAACCATTCTGAAAAAAGAAAAAGCATGCAGTATGTATCTTGCTATTGAGGTACCTGAAAACTGTAAAAATGCAGCCTGGCAGACCTTTTTTGCAAAACAATACTAATAGAAAAGGCGCCTAGCTCAAGTTGACTCACCTCCCAAAGGAACATTCTATAAAACACCCCTATCTTGTATTGTCGTTTTATATAAAATCTACTTCAATTTTGTTTTCTTGTACTATTTTTAAGAACCTGGTGACATATATAAAGAGAGTGAGCTCCGATGTCCATTTTTTAAAATCCAAAGTGCTTTTGGAACGCAAGGTCCTGTTTCATACAGGACCAATGGCCCCTCCCAGACCACCCACCAGTTTGGTAGGCAGTCTTGCCTTAGTTTTTCATGGTACACTGACTGGGGTTCAGACATAGGTAATCTTTAAATGTCGTGGTTTTGAGTTATGCAGCGAATTTATCACCCAAATCCATGGAATTGGCACCTTAAAGTGTTAATGTATTCCACCCCTCCCCCCCAAAATTTAGATTTAAGAAACAGCCTCTTTTATTATGTAACCATACTCAATATTTTAAATACCTCGCTACATGGCACACTGCGTCTGTGCTAAGCTTCACCTTCCGTGATAACTAATACCCCGTAAACCACTCCAAACACTAGAAAATAAAGAATAGGGTTCCTAAGGGACTAACTTTGCCAGGACAGATTTCTCTTGGGGCGGAAAGCACCGAAAATAATTGTTAGGGGAAAATTTTTTTTGAGAAAAAATTCGGAAACCTTTTTCCCAAGGGGCCTGCAAGATCCTAAAAATGCAAGCGCCCGAGAGGGACCAGGGGCCCCGTTCACAGGCGACACCCCACACGACCTCCATTAGGGCTCGGCCTAGGAGCGTCCACTCCCCGCAGTTGCACGGCTCCAGCCAGGCCACTTAGTCTCCAGAGAGGCGCAGGAGAGGATCAGAGTGGGACTCAGACCTGCACAACCCGCGGGTCCTCGCTCAGCTCCCGCGTCTTCTGCTCCGACCGAGCCTGAAACGCGCGCCCGACCGTGGTCGCGCACAGACGCGGCGGAGCGCTTTCCGGGAGACACAAGAGGGCGGAGCCCGGCCGTTGCTAGGACCGTTGCTAGGGCCGGGCGTGGCGCAGGTCCCGCGACGAAGGTAACGCGAGGGGAGGACCGCGGGGAGGAGTTAAACGGGAAGTCCCGCCTCAACCTCACAAGCCACCTGCGGTGTCGCCTCTCCAAGAGACAAGACCTAGGAGCAGGACCGGGGCCCGCGACGCCGAGCCTCACACCACGCCAGCGCTCCGCTGAGTTCCCTCCTGGGACTGGCCGTGACCACATGTATGGGATGCAGTTCTCAAAATATACTCTCAAGGTGTAGTTGCAGGAGGTTGTGAATATGCTGATGTTACAGAACACTTTTTCATTTTACCAATCCCAAAAGTATTTCAATCGTGAAAAGTTGGTCTTACTACTTTTTTAGGGCTATATCAAGATAAGTATTCCTTGCGGTGCATAGCTATTAGAAAAATTGTATCTTGGTGATTTATTTTGATTAAAAACTACATGTGCATGTAGATTTGGGATTACTTTGTGCACTTTTCCAGTTTGAAATTATATGTAATATGTGGCTAGATGATTAAACCATTTTCTTTGCCCCACTTCAAAGAAAATCCAAATTCAAGGAGTGAATGTTAACAATTGTGAGATTTGAAAACACCATGGCCAGATATTGAGCTATGTATTTGAGTACTATAAATTTAGCAAGTGAAAGACAAAGGACAGAACCTTGCTCTGGAGGAACTAACCATACCGAGTTAAGCATGGGTAGTACAGAAAATACAGTATGACTAACATTGTAGGAAAATTAAAAGAACTCAGAATGGAGTGGTCAACGAAGGCTTATTGGCTGGATCTGAGTAAGGCCTTGAAGAATGATTATGGTTTAGAGTGTTTTTCAAGAGGATCATGTAGGACCCAGGAAATCTATTAAGCCAAAACCACACTTAAAAAAAAAAAAAAAAAGAAATAGTATAGTGTGGAAATATCAATTCATGGCACTTGATGGAGTTTTAAATTTTATATGTAATTTATGTATATACATACATATGCACACATATATGTGTGGACTAGGTCATATCTATAAAATGTATTTCTTATTGTGTTTCTCTTTTAAAAGTTTGAAAGCCACTGCGTTACGGGGAAAGATGAACTTTCTGGATAGGAGAAGTAACAATAGCAAAGTCTTCAAGCCAAGAATAGATAATTCACACCTTTTTATTTTTTAACTTTCGTTCAAGTGCACAGATTAAAAAACAGATGATACGATTTATTATTTGGAGTGTGTATTGGGTTGCTATTGCTATGTAATAAATCACTGTAAAATATGGTAGCTTAACCATTTTATTACATTCATGAATTGTGCGTTCAGTAGGGCACAGAGGGACAAATTTTTTTTTTTATTATTTAGCTGGGAAGACTATGAATGCTAGCAGAAGTTCTGTGCATGGCCTCTTCATGTGGCCTGGGCTTCCTCACAGTATGGCAGCAGGGTAATCAGACTTAGCTTAGACCCAGTGCTGCAAAGTCAGTCAAATGTTGTAATGAATAAGACAGAAACTACATGTTCTTTTATAATCTAGCCTGAAAAAAGTAACACAGTGTCACTTCTCTCATATTCTTTTGATTATAAATGAGTCACAAGGCCTGTCCAGATTTTAGGTGAAGGGACATTGATGCCAATTCTCAAAAGATTGACACAGAAACCCCAAATTTTCAGTGGTTTAATACAATAAACTTTTATTTCTCACACACACACAAAATGTGTTATGTATGTTACTAGTCAGATACAATATTAGGCTTAAGGATGTGAGTTTTAATTTTAGTGGTTCTGCTGTCTCCTAGGATCTGGGGTCCACAGCTTATCTGACAAGAAAGCATGGTGAATCACACAAAACGTTTCAGAGGTCAGACCGAAAAATGACATATATCATTTTGCCCACATTTCATTGACCAAAATTTCATCCCAGGACCCCTCACTTTAACTGCAAGGAAGCCTGGGAAATGTAGATAAACATACACACATTGGTGAGCACTAACAGTTTGCCACATTCTAGGTTTTTAAACAAAACCCTGTTTTCCCCATCTTCTCTATTCTCAATTCTCTCAAAAGGAAAATTCAAGTTTTTAAAAATATTTTTTTCTGTTATTTACTTCATATTTCAAAACCTGGTTATGTTGCAATTTCTTGATTTTTCAATCTCATGTTATTAATTGACTTTCTCCTATGGAAGTCAATGATAAAACTCTTTTACAACACCACCCCTAAGCATGTGAACATTCCTTCTCCACCTACCCCCACCCCACACACACACACTTCTTATCCCCTCATCTCTCAATATAAAATTATTGCAGTTTTTGTTTAAACCAATATTTGTAAGTGTCAGTCAACCCTGATCATGTTAACTTTTAATACAATCTTTTACTTTCTTTTTTCTCAATGATTGCCATATTTATATGTACTTATTTGCAATCTACCCTCAGACACTCTGCCAAAGTGATAAAACATCACAATCAAACATATCAGTTAATCTAGAAAAAATTTTTTTCTTTCAGGTAGTCCTAGGGCATTACAAACTCTAGTTCATTCAGTATTGGTTACTTTTATCAATCCAATTCTGCTCTCCTGTGTTTGATCCCTTCTTATCTTTTTCTTTCTTTAATCCTTTGTTTTTATGAAACATATCCTCTAATACCTTTCTGAGAAAAGGTAAATGGGAGTGTAGTAGATAGCATAATGACTACTCCCAAAGATGTCCATATCCTAATCTCTAGATCCTCTGAATATGCATTCTTATATAGCAAAAGAAAACTTGCATATGCATTTAAGTTAAGGATTTTGAGATGGGCAAATTACCCTGGATTATCTGGGCGAGATAATCATGATCATGAGTGTCCTTGCAAAAGGGAGACAAGAGGTCAGAGGGAAGAAAAGATGTTACACCACTGGCTTTGAGTTTGGAGGGAGGAGTTAAGGAACATAGGTGACTCCCAGAAGCTGGAAAAGGCAAGGAAACATTCTCCTCTAGAGTCTCCAGAAGGTGCCTAGTCCTGTAGACTTACTTCATACTTCTGACTTCTAGAACTATAATAATAAACCTGTGTGGTTTTAAGCAGCTAAATTAAGTGGTAATTTGTTACACCAGCAATATGAAACTAGTACAGGGGAAAATGGTGGTTTTCTTTTTTTTAACTACCTTGCAGATCTGAAAAATGCCATACACTTAATTGATGGTCTCCTCACATTTAAATTTCTAGGTCAAAATCATTTTTTTAAAATAATCTTCTAGATTCTTATCTTTTGTCCTCTGATTCTTTTCTTTAACTTTTTTTATTCTAGTTTCAAGATTTCTTCAGCTTTCTCCAGTCCCCACAAACTTTTTGTTGAATATTTAATTTATGCCATTATATTTGTACTTAAAAAATTTTCTCTACTACCCTATAACATGCTGTTTTGTTTTTAGGGATACATTAACATATACCTTTCTAAGAATCTTAAAGACATTTTAAAAGTTTCCTTCTGTTTCCCATGTCATCTGTATGTTCTCGGATTTCTAATTTTTGTTGCTGTTGTTGTTGTTTTTATCTTTTTAAAAATTTTACAATTATTCCTTAAATAGCTAGTAATCCTTGAATTTCTATTCATATTGAAGAATAGGATTAAAATAGTGACAGAAAGCTCACTGTGTCTGAACAAGGATTGTCAAGCAAACAGCTTCATAATAGAGTGATTTTACATTGTGAGATTCTCAAACATCTGTAGAATAAAAGGCACTAATGATGATAAGAGCAGAAATCAATGAAATTGAATTTGCACTAGAGAAAAGCAAGAAGGCCAAAATGGTTTTTGAAAAAAATAATAAAATTGATAAACCCTTAGATGGACTGACCAAGAGAAAAGAGAAAACTCAAAGTATAAATATCAGGAATTGAAAAGGAAACATTTTGAAGATTGTAAAAACAAGAGAATATTAAAAATCAATATTTATGTCAAAGTATTTGACATTTTTTATTTTTCTTGAAAAACACAATTTACCAAAACTGATGTAAGAAGAAATAGACTATCTGAATGATCCTATTTTAATTTTGAGAAATTGCATACATATTAGTCTGCTCTGGGGAGCAGCTGCAAATACAGATGAAGCTTTGATCCTTGCCTACCACTCATCTCCTGCTGTGTGGCCCAGTTCCTAACAGGCCACAGACCCATACCAGTCTGTGGCCCAGGGGTTGGGGACCCCTGGATTAAACAGCAAAAATTTATTTTCTCATAGTTGTGGAGGCCAGAAGTCCAAGATGCCATCAGGGTTGGTTTCTGGTGAGAGCTCTCTTCCCGGCTTCTAGATGGCTATCTTCTCACTGTGCTCTTACATTGCCTTTGTGCATGCCAGGAGAAGATAGACCTCTCCGGTTTCTCTTCCTCTTTTTATAATCCAATACTCTTATTGGATTAGGGTCCCGCGCTATGACATCATTTAACCTTAATTTCTTCCCCAAAGGACCCATCTCTAAATACAGTAGATCATTAGGGCTTCAACGTAGAATTTGGGAGAGGGAGGAACACAAGTTTATTAACAATATTCTTAATTTGAAACTCCCCATAATTTCAGACTTAGGTAGCATCATCCATGAGGTCTACCGAACATTTAAGGAAGAAATAGTATTGAGCTTTCAGATTTCCAAATTCTTTCAGAGAGTAGGAAAACAAGAAACATTTCCCAACTCATTTTTTTTTTTTGAGGTCATAATAACCTTGATTCTAAATCTTGACAAGGATAGTATAATAAAATTCAGGCTAATATTTCTTATAAACAATTTGACATAGATCTAGCGTGGTGAATGTTCCATGTTCCATTACTTTAAAAGATTGTATATTTTGCAGTTGCGAGGTACTGTTCTATAAATGTCAATTTGATTAAGTTGCTTAATAATGTTGTTCAAATCTTTTATCTCTTTACTGATTTATATGTGTGTACTTGATTCATCAATTACTCAGAGTGTTAAGATCTCCAACTATAATTATGGTTTTGTCTGTTTTGACCTTTAGTTTTATCAATTTCTGGTACTTATTTTGAGGCTCTTTTATTAGATATAAACACATTTAGCATTGGTATATTTTCTTAATGAATTGACCTTTTATCTATATGAAATAATTTTATTTATCTAATAGTACTCCTTGTTTTACAGTCTACTTTGTCTGATATTAATACAGACATACCAGTTTTCTTGTGATTTGTGTTTGTATGGTTCTAGAATTTCCATTAGTTTTTTATTAGAAATTCTGTTTCTCTTGAAATACCTCATTTCTTCATTCACTAATCCAATGTATATTGTAAAACCTTTAATATATTTATAATAGTTGTTTTAAAGTCCTTGTCTGCTAATTACAATAACTGGATTCTCAGTGACTTGGTTTGTATGAACTGTGTTTTCTCTTGATTAGAGGTCCCATTTTCCTTTTTCTTTGTATGTCTTGTAATTTTTTAATTGTGTATTAGGCATTCTGTGAGAAAAATTGAAGTGTAATTTAGTTTTGTTTAATTTTCAGAGAGCACAAGTCTTTTTCTGTCCTTGGCATTTAAAGTGAGAGGCTGGTCTTTTGGAATCCTCCCCAATTGGAGTAGAGCTTTTTAAGGTTAGCTGCAACTTTCATTAGATTGAGTTCCCCTATGATTTGCCCAACCTTCAACCTTCCTCTTCATAGCCACTTCTTGCATCTTTTCAGTGTTGAGTTGAGACTAGTTTAGACTAAAGTTTTAGATAGTTTTGGTTCACCTTTGGAGTAAACTCTGTCAGAGCTTTGGAACCCAAGTACTATAAGAATGTGTTGGCCTATATAAATTCTCTAACTTTCTAGCCTGCTTCCAAGGCTGCTTTTTTGACGAAATTCAGAAGTGAGGTATCAGGGCTGGGAAGGAGTCGTTTGGCTGAGTCATTGGTTTTTGCATTTGGGTGTCTTTCAGACTCCAGTTTGTTTCCCCAGCTCACACAGACAACCTTAAGGCCCAGCTGATTCCTATTCCCTGTGAAGTTACTGCACCTTGGCAGGCCAACTCATCCCTCAACAAATGTGTAGATCTCACTACCAGATAAGGAAGTTGCTGCAGCTTTATGCTCACTTATAAAGGGCATGTTTCTCTCTGGATTTCAGGAAATTAAGGTATTCAGGTAGAGCGGCTTCATGGGCTTGCAACCTGTGCAGTTGCACAGAGCCTCATGATTAGAGGGTCCTATACCCGGTTTAATAATCTGACGTTATCATATTAAAATTATTAATAATTTTAAACAAGGGACTCTGTATTGTACTAATTATGTTTCTGGTCCTGCTTACTGGTGTCTGCCACTCTTCACTAACCCAGTAGGAAGGTAAGGTTATTATTTGGTTCAGATTTTTTTCTGTTACCATGGAAACATAGATGTTTTACATCCTTCTACAATCTACCAAGAGCCTTGTATATTGAAATTACCTGGAACTTTCCTGTACAAGTTTCACTTTCTTAATGTTCTAATTTGGTTTCATTGAAATGTAGATTTTGTTTTTAGTGCTTTGTACTGGAAGTGCTTTGTACTAGACGGCCATTAGAAGAAGAAAGTTGTTTATGGTGTAAAATTGTTTTAATTAGGCTCCTTTATATTCCATGCGTTTCAAAATATATAATAACTTCTTTCTAGCTAAATACCTATACTCACTAACCCTGAAGAAAATATATCATGAACATTTTTTATCTCTAAGCATTCTATACATACCGTCTCTCTTATTTCTTACCCTTCTAAATCTCAGTAGGCCTAGAGTCCCATATTTTCCACAAAGTTTTCTTGACAATGCAATGCATCTTTGCATCTGAATGCTTATTTTTATTGTATTATCTGCTGCCTATTTATTTAAATTCATTATGCATTAATAATCAAATAATATTAAGAGAATGAAATATTCCCTTCAACCTCAAATCTGTAGTTATTTTTACGGAACATGGCCTTGTGATTTTGTAATCTCAATCACTTTATTTATTAATGTGAAATATGTTTTAGTAAATTAAAATGTAATGCAATCTTTTCAGGCATGTCATCAACAGACCACTAGGGTATTATAATAAGATATTCTGGATTCTTACTGTTTTTGTCTTCTTCTCTTTGGTTTTTCATTTTTTAGAATTTTTTTTCTTATTTAAAAATTTAAAAATACCTACACATTTCTCTGACACTCATCTACCCATTTATGCATTAATTAATGCCCACTGAAAGTACTTATTATGCATTAATCATAGACCAGCCTCTGTATGAAGTTTTGAAAATTCAGCAGTGATAACACCATAGTTAGTATCCTAACAGAGATACAAATCTGCTTTCTGTTACCATAAAGACTCTTTTGGGGAGACAAGGAAGGCTTCCTAAAAAAAAAAAAAAAAAAAAAAAGACTTTTAATTTGATATTTGAAATGAGTTGCAAAAAATGAAATTGGACCACTTCTTAACACCATATACAAGAATTAACTCAAAACAGATTAAAAACTTAAATATAAGACTCAAAATCATAAAACTTCCACAAGATAACATAGGCGGTAAACTCTCGGACAGTGCTCTTAGTAATATCTTTTATGATATATCTTCTCAGGCAAGGGGAAAAAAGAAAAAGTAAACAAATAGAACTACATCAAAGTAAAAGGTTTTTTGCATAGCTAAGGAAACCATCACCAAAACGAAAAGACAATCTACTGAAAGGGAGAAGATATTTGCCAATGATACATTTGAAAAGAAGTTAATATCCAAAATTCATACAATTCAGCACCAAAAAACAAATAAACGATACAATTAAAAAAGCGATCACAGGACCTGAATAGACATTTCTCTAAAGAGGATATACAGTGATGAAGATACTCAACATCACTAATCATCAGAGAAATGCAAATTAAAACTGCAATGAGCTATCTCACACCTGTCAGGATGACTATCATTAGTAAATCAACAAACAACAAGTGTTGAAAAGAATGTGGAGAAAAGGGAACCCTCATGCACTATTGGTAGGATTGCAAATTGGTGCAGCCACTATGAAAAACAGTTTAGAGCATCCTCAAAAAAATAAAAATAGAACTACCTTGTGACCCAGCAATTCCACTTCTGGGTATTCATCCAAACAAACAAGCAAACAAACAAAAACACAAAACACTAATTTGAAAAGGTGTATGCATTTCTATATTCAAAGAAGCATCATTTACAATAGTCAAGATATGGAAGCAACCAAAAAGTCCATTGATGGATGATTGGATAAAGAATATGTGGTACTTACATACAATGAAATATTACTCAGCCATAAAAAGAATGAAATCTTGCCATTTATGATAACACAAACGGACCTATAGACTATTATGCCAAGTAAAATAAGTCAGACAAAGAAAGACCATATGATTTTACTTAGATTTGGAATCTAAAGAATCTAAAGACACAGAGAACAAACTGGTGATTGCCAGATGGGAAGGGGTTTGGAGAACAGGGTGAAAAAGGTGAAGTGATTAAGAACAAATTATTAGTTACAAAATAGACACAGGGATATGACGTACAGCATAAGGAATGTAGTCAATAATATTGTAATAACTACATATGGTGCCAGGTTGGTACTAGACTAATTGGGGATCACTTTGAAATTATATAAATGTATAACCACTTTGCTGTACAGCTGAAACTACTATAAAATAATATTTAATGTCAATTCTAATTTAAAAATAAATGTTAAAAAAAATGAGTTAAATAGGCCAAGAAAGGTTTGGAGGGAAGAGGGTTTGGGACAGAGACTTTAAGCAGAAGGAATAATGTACACATAGTTTCTAAAGCAAAGAAGAGCAAGATGTGCTCTCAATTAAAATCAATTTGTCTAATGAAAGAATATACATTTTTAACTTACAAAAAAAAAACTACTAACAAAATAGGATTCTTTCTTTTACACTGAAACATCTAAATATTTAAGGTATTTTTACCATGTCACTAATGCAGCTTTTTAAATACTTTTTTAGCAAGAGGAGCATGTTATTATATTTTTGGCTCTGGATTTATTGTAGACGCCATCCAAAATAGCCCAAAATATCTTGTGACTCTGGTAGGAATTCAAAATGACATTCAGAAGGATTCATGTGGAGCTTTTCTTTAGCACTGGTATATTAGAGGGAAGTCACAGAATTTGGTTTGGAGGCTCAGAATTTAAATGGTGATCTGTGTCACTTTTCAAAGTGCAGGGATTTTAAAAAGTAAATATTTTACAATGTCTTATGGCTCTGAAAATTATAACAAGTTCAGTATATTGTCTATTTATTTAAGTTATGTAAAAGCATCATAAACAATCCTGAATTTATGTTAATGAGCAATATTGATTTTATTCATTAGAAAATGCTAAAACCTCCAAAGAACATTGAAGAATTTTTAAAGTTACAAAACTGGGTGAGTAGAGCATTCTATTTTATGTGCCAATGCATCTTTTAAAATGTCAAATTATAGAGATGGAGAAGGCTTAAGTAAAGACTTTAAGAACCGAAATTCAAGAAATATACTTCAACATGTGAAATGTTTAGAAATATCTCCTTTCAGTAGGCTCTCTGTTGTAGGCATTCCCTCTTGTCAATATTCTATTCTCTTTTTCACTTAAAAAAATTCTAGCCCTATGTCCTATCAGAAGAATTATATAGACATTTCTATATAGTTTTGCTAATATAAGGTTTTTGTCATATATTTACAACTTAAAGAATATCTGACAATTATATTTACTTACCTCATTTATCCATTCACTACAGCTTAGACTCACAGGTAATTTGTGGAGGTGTTATATCAATATTCTTTGATGTTGAATTAGAGTAAAATATTCAGAACGTGTTTTTATTTTGAAAGCTCCAGTTTCCATTAAGTGTAAACACTGATTTCTTCTGGCGTTATTGGGCTTGCTACAGATTTTCGTTGGGTTTATACACTTATCAGCCTGAAGGTCAGGTTTGTTTTGCATTGAGAAGTGTTAAGGGCTAGGATACAGATGTTAGTATGGGAAAAAAAGAGAGAACAGGAGTCTTTTTTAAATGAAGTGTGTACATATTTTGAGTAGATTAAACTGTAATTTGCACTTACTTATGCTTAAATATAAGCAGAATTTTCTGTGACTAAACTGTTGACAATGAAGTTTCAAAAATGCCTATTTTAAAACATCTATTTTCTGTTCTTAAATTTGTTTAAATACTTTTTTTTTTTTAGATGTTTTGGAAAAGGATTGAGTTCCCTTTAGGAGTAAATAGGAAATGAAAACATTCCTATTTTACAGAAGTTTATTTCAATCACTGTGGCAGAGCCAAATGTTTTGAACTACTTTTAGGACAAGCTTTTTGCAACTATTTTGATTGAAATAATGATGGAAATGTGCTGTAGCCTAATATCAATGTTTGGGGTCTTTTTTAATCTCAAGAGAAAGTGATTGTAGTTTAAATTAAGCCAGATTCAACAAACAATTATGGAGACATTTGGATTATACCATCATACATGTTTGAGGACTTATATTTTCAGATTAAAATTTCTAATTATTTGAAGTGGAAAATGCATAGTTACACTGTTCAAATTAAGAGTAAAACTAATCAAACCAAGATTACCAGATTATGCCAGCCCTTTACCAAAGATAGAATAAAATCAAAATTAAAACACCATCCTTGTATGTAAAAGACAGGATTTATATTAATAGCCTTCAGTTTTTATCTGATAGCATTTGGTAAAATCCAGTTATAGCATTTTGTCATTTGTGGATTTATCTGTAATTTTTTTCTTATTGTTTATATTTCCCAACCAAATACTTGTATTCTGTAGGTTTTTTTTTTTTTTTTAAGGTTTGACTATGTCTCTGCATTGCCAAACTATCGAATATTTGAAAACACCCAGGAATATTTAACCTTTTGTTTGCTGCATAAAACTTCTGTCCCCAACTCCTGGTGCTCAGACCAGTACTGGTCTGTAGCCTGATAGGAAATGGGCTGCACAGCAGGAGGTGAGCGGCAGGCAAGGGAGCAAAGCTTCATTTGTATTTTCAGCCACTCCCCAGCGCTAGCATCTCCGCCTCAGCTCCACCTCAGATCATCAGGCATTAGATTCTCATAGGCGAGCCAGTCCCTGGTGCCAAAAAGGTTGGGGATCGCTGTTATAGACAGTAGTAGTTATAGACAGTAGTAGAAAATAACTTCCTCAAATTCATTTAAGAAATATTTTGAAAACCTACCATGTGTCAGCCACATAGACATTTCAGATATGTCAGTGAATAAAAACAGGCAAAGATTCTTGCCTTCAGGAGCTGTCATTCATTTTAAAATGAGGCGTATTATAAACAAACAAATGAATAAAACAAAAGAGAAAAAAAACATATTCTAAACTGCTTATGGCTTCCTGGAAAGCCTATCTGTTTAATTTTCTTCTAAAATATAAAAGCAAAGGTATGTGCTGCATACCTGTGTAGTGGTTAAGAACAGAGGCTCTTGTGTCAGATTGCCAGATTGCCTATGTTCAAATCCTGGCTTTGCTACTAGTTAGCATTAAAACAGTTCCTGGAACCTACATGTTAGCTATTAGTTTCTCATATCTTGTGCTTCATTGAAAGCCCTCTCA
Source organism: Rousettus aegyptiacus (assembly GCF_014176215.1). Lineage (NCBI taxonomy): Eukaryota > Metazoa > Chordata > Mammalia > Chiroptera > Pteropodidae > Rousettus > Rousettus aegyptiacus. The sequence goes on along the minus strand of NW_023416306.1, from coordinate 121,170,933 downwards.
ATTGACTAATTCTTACCATTTCTCTCTTTTTTGTAATTTTAATATTTTATACATTTTACTCCTATCCCCCTTCTTCCTATCTCTTGTTATAGTTCTGTGTACCTTCTTACTTTCAATCATTTCTCATTTCTCCATTGATCAATTCTCACATTCTCTTCTTGTTTCTCCCTTTCTTCATTTTATCACTATTCTGTTTCTATTATTGTTTTTATAAAAATACGTTTGTTTTATTTTTATAATATTCTTTTGTCCCACTAGTGTTGTATCGTTATCAAGTCTTCTACTTACTCTATTTATTCGTTAATTTAATGATTTTTATTCATTACATACTCTTTACCAGGTAACGTTCTGGACACTTAAGATAGAGCAATGAACAAAACAGTCATAATTTAACTCAGGGTAAGGAGCATGTCCATGTAGAATGGGTAGGCTGGCAAGGGGTGTCAGAGACTAAGTAGGATGAGAAGGGCATCCAATAGAGAAGAAACTGTCAGTCAGTAGGAGAGATTGGAAAGTAATCACCTGAAAAGATTAATCAAATAAATACATATATTAAAGATAATGGCAGCTGGGTTTTTCACCATTGGAAATGGTAATTATAATATGGAAAGAGAGAAAACTGGAATGTTTGGAATTGGAATTAGAGGTATTAGTTTTAAATATATAGAGGCCAAGAAAAGACGAATGAACCAAAAACATATGAAGCCTAAATGTAGTGTGTTTTATTGAACCAGATCCTATAAAGGGCATCGGTTCAGGTGATGAAACTTGAATAGAATCTGAGGATTAGAAAGTAACAATGTATCAATGCCAACTTACTGATTTTGATGTTTATAATTTGGTTGTGTGGGAGAATATTTTTTGTTTTTAGGAAATACACACTAAAATAAATAGTTAAAAATGATTGGGCATCAGTAAAGTAAGCAGCATTATTCTCAAATGATTCAGGAAAAAAGGTTTTCGTAAAGCATTTGAAATTTCTCAAGTGTATGATCACTTAAAATTAAAAAATACATTTAATAAAAAATAATGCTATGTAATAAAATCTCCATTTTGGCTCATGACTTTGAACTCTATTATTTAAAGTCAATAAAAATGATTTGGGTTATATTCTTTCACATTTTTTTGTAGGATTATTGGCCAAGGGAAGTTTATATGGTAGACGACAGTGAATGGGTAAATGATCTGAAGAAAATAAAAGAAGATAGTTCATTTATTTCAATATATACACATCTGTGGGAAAATGTCCCTCGAATGTATGATGTAGTAGGGAGCATGGAAGCAAGATTAGAGGAATGTTCAGTTCTTTTGCAAAACCATGCCACTAAAATATTTGAATGGGACACCATAATTTCTAAGACAGGTAAACCTTATTTTTATATGAGTAATTTTTATATGAGTAAAGTAAAACTCTATTTTTATACAGTTTTGTGTGTTTGTGTGTATGTGTGTGTTTGTCTCTCTCTCTCCGTGTGCATTCTCAAAAAAAAAGGAAATCCTATGGTATAAAATATCTAAAAACATAAAGATAAATTTATTTTATTTTAAAACCTCTTTGTTTTAAAATGGTTCAATACAGATTTTTAGTTGAACATGAACATGTGGATTCAAAGAAAGTGTTGCAAAGACAGGGCCTTAAATAGTTGTGAACTTAGCTAGGCTTAAGTGGAGGTAGCTGTATATCAGAGAAACAGGATTGAATCAACTGATCCTGTTGCCAGAGACAAGCAAGCTAGCAAGTGTCAGGTTATAACAGAAATACCTAAAACCCAAAGTAAAGGGGATGAGAGTTGATCTACATGAGCTAGGTTAGCTTGTAGGAAGTTTTTAGTGTTCAGTATTGAATAGCTGCAGACTGAAACACATATCTGCTAGTAATTATAATTTTTACCCATTTTTAGTATTTTTATAACCTTTTTCTTGTCTAATTGTTTTTATTAATACTCAGAATAGTTTTTACATACTAATGGTGAATTTTTTCTTATTCTTGATTGAATGGGCAAACTTGTCATAGATAAGCCTTAAAAACACTGATATTGCTTATATTTATAAAGTATTCTCTACTTATTAAATTTAATTAGTGATATTATTTAGATATTTAACATTATTTTAATGGGCCTTAATTTTTCAAATTGAGAATATATTTAAATATACTACTATAAAATTTACTACTGTTTTATTTTAAATTTTCTTATTGAATCATAAATTATTTTTTAACATAAAATATTTTTGAAATATATATATATATGGAGAGAGAGAGAGAGGGAGGGAGAGAGAAAGGGCACATGTGTACACTTTAAAAAATAATGATGTATATATTCATTGTTCTCAATATGTAAATATCAGAGCTTGCACTCAAGTTTAGGTTATTTGACTTCAGAGCTCTCCATAGTCTTTCAATGGGCCATGACCCAAAGTACTGTGCTTTATTGAATTTAAGGTAACCATGAAGCCACCAATGCAAGTGGCTGAGCTATTTGAAAAACATGAGCTTGTTCAGTAGGCAGAGACTGAGGTAAAGCTTTAGATATAGTAGTAAGAAGAATGGAAGACATATTCGTTGGAATATGACATCTCTAAAAAGCAAAAGAAAAGATATAATAGTTATTTACTCATTTAAGTAAGAGTGTGATAGCATTATGCTTATCAAAATAGCTAGTTGATCCCATTGAATAGTTTCATATGTAATTTATTTAAAGTATTTATATTTTTTCACTTTTTAAGGAGAGATATATGTATACACAGACACGCACACACACACATATATGTTGTGAATTCTCATTCTTTTAAAGGTTCTCAAAGAAAATTGGAAAGTTACAAGTCATTCATAAGGAAATACCATAAGAAAAAGACGATAATGGTATGGTATTTGTTTTCATATTTCTTGAAAAATTATATTTCCATAGAAAATATAATCACTATAATTCCATAGATAAGCTAATTCCATAGTTAATTTTTTGAAATTCTGTTTTAGTCTTTTATCATCTATCTATGTGTTTTAATTTATTTTAATTTTTTTTCAGGTTTTTTTCTTTCTTTTTCTTTTATTAAATTTATTAGAGTGACATTGGTTAATAAAATTATATAGGTTTCAAGTATACGATTCAATAATATAACATCTGTATATTGCATTCGTGTTAACCACCCACACTGAGTCTCCATTTGTCACTGTATATTTGACCCTCTTTACCCTTGTCTACCTCTCCCTCCTCTTTTCCCTTGGTAGCCACTAAAATGTTGTCTGCATCTATGAGTTTTTGTTTGTTTTTTTTGTTCGTTTGTTACTTTCAGTTTTATATCCAACATATGAGTGAAATCATATGGTTACCAACTTTTTCTGTCTGACTTATTTTGCTTAGCATGATTATTTCAAGGTCCATCCGTGTTGTTGCAAATGGCAGTGTTTCATCTCTTCTTGTGACTGAGTAATATTCCATTGTATATATGTGCCACAGCGTCTTTAGCCAATCATCTATCATAGGATACTTTGGTTCCTTCTATGTCCTGGATGGCCACTGTGAATAATGCTACTATGAACATTGGCGTGCAAATATCTTTACAGATACGAGTTTTCAAGTCTTCGCAATAAATACCCAACAGAGGGACTGCTGGATCATATGGTACCATCAATATTTAGTTTTTTGAAGAACCTGCATACTGTTTTCCTTAGTGGGTGTACCAATTTGCAGTCCCACCAACAGTGTACGAAGGTTCCTTTTTCTTCTCATCCTCTCCAGTATTTGTTATTATTTGTCCTGTTGAGTATAGCTATTCTAACAGGTATGAGATGGTATCTCATTGTGGTTTTGATTTGCATTTCCCTAATAGCTAGTGATGTTGAGCATCATTTTAAATATTTCTTGCCCATTTGTATATCCTCTAGGGAGAAGTGTCTGTTCAGGTCCTCTGCCCATTTTTTGATTGGATCATTTTTTTTGTCGTTGTTGTTATCGAATCGTATGGGTTCTTTGTATATTTTGGATATTAGGAACTTATCAGAGGCATTGCTTGCAAATTTATTTTCCTATTTAGATGGTTGTCTCTTTACTTTGTTGACAATTTCTTTTGCTGAGTAGAAGCTTTTTAGTTTGATGTAATTCCATTCATTTATTTCAGCTTTTATCTCTCTTGCTTTTGAAGTTAAATTCATAAAATCCTCTTTAAGACAAGGTCCCTGAGTTCAGTTCCTATGTTTTCTTCTATGCATTTTATTGATTCTGGTCTTATATTTAGGTTCTTTATCCATTTTGAGTTAACTTTGGTGTGTGGTGATAGACAAGAGTCTAGTTTCATTCTTTTGCAGGTGGCTTTCCAGTTTTCCCAGCACCATTTATTGAAGAGGCTTTCCTTTCTCCACTGTATGTTTTTGGCTTTTTTCCCCCCATATAAATATTGGTATACTTCTGGACTCTCAATTCTGTTCCACTGGTCCATGTGTCTGTTTTTCTGCCAATACCATGCTGTTTTGATTACTGTCGTTTTGTAGTATAATTTGAAGTCAGGCAGAGTGATGCTTCCGGCTTCATTCTTTTTTCTCAGGATGGCTTTGGCAATTCGAGGTCTTTTGTGCTTCCATGAAAATCTGATAATTTTTTGTTCTATTTCTTTAAATAATGCCTATGAGATTTTGAAGGGGATTGCATTAAATCTGTATAATGCTTTAGGTAATAACGTCATTTTAACTATGTTGATTCTTCCAGTCCAAGAACACAGAATATCTTTCCATTTCTTTATATCTTCTTCAATTTCTTTTAATAGGGTCTTGTAGATTTCATTATATAGGTCTTTCACATGTTTTGTTAAATGTATTCCTAAATATTTTATTCTTTTTGTTGTAATTGCACAAAGAATTATTTTTTTCCACTTATTTTCCTGACACTTCATTATTAGAGTATAGGAATGCTATGGATTATTGAACATTGATTTTGTATCCAGAAACTTTACTGTATTTGCTTATTGTTTCTAGTAGTGTTCTTGTGGAGTGTTTAGGGTTCTTTATATAGAGAATCATGTCATCTGCAAATAGTGACAGTTCGACTTCTGCATTTCCTATTTGGATGTGTTTTATATCTTTCTCTTGCCTGACTGTATTCTCTTGGACCTCCAGTGTGTTATATTGAATAGCAGTGGCAATAGTGGACAGCCTTGACTTTCTTCTGATCTTAGAGGAGAAGTTTTTAGTTTTTCACCATTAAGTATAGTGTTGGCTGAGGGTTTGTTATATGTGGCCTTTATTATGTTAAGATACTTTCCTTCTATACTGATTTTGTTAAGAGTTTGATCATAAATGGATGCTGTATCTTGTCAAGAGCTTTTTTTCCATCTATTGATATGATCATATGATTCTTATTTTTAATTTGTTTATGTGGTATATCACATTTGTCGATTTGTATATGTTGAACCATCCCTGTGCCCCTGGATGAAGCCCACTTGATCATGGTGTGTAATCTTTTTAATATGTTGCTGTATTTTGTCTCTGGTACCTTATTTAGGATTTTTGCATCTGTGTTCATGAGAGATATTGGTCTGTAGTTTTCTTTTTTTGTGTTATCTTTACCAGGTTTTGGTATTAGAGTACTCTTGGCCTCATAAAATGAGTTAGGAAGTATTGCCTCCACTTTGATTTTTTGGAAGAGTCTGAAGAGAATAGGTATTAAATCTTCTTTGAATGTTTGGTTGAATTCACTGGTGAAGACATCTGGTCCTGGACTTTTACTGTTTGGTAGGTTTTGATAATTGTTTCAATTTCCATATTGCTGATTGGTCTATTTAGATTTTCCAGTTCTTGATTCAGTCTAGGAAGATTGTATTTTTCTAAGTACTGGTGCATTTCTTCTAGGTTATTAAATTTGGTGTTATATACTTTTTCATAGTATTCTTGTATGATCCTTTGTATTTCTGTGATATCAGTCGTAATTTCCCCTCTTTCATCCCTGATTTTGTTTATTTGTGTCCTTTCTCTTTTATCTTTAGTCAGTCTAGCCAGGGGCTTGTCAATTTTATTCACCTTCTCAAAGAAACAACTCTTCATTGCATTTATTTTTTCTATTGCTTTTTGTTTTCCATTTCATTTATTTCTGCTGTAATTTTGAATATTTCTTTCCCTTTAGGTTTCATTTGTTCTTCCTTTTCTAGTTTTTTTTTTTTTTAACATGAAGCATTAGGTTGTTTATTTGGGCTCATTCTTATTTTTGGGAGATAGTTCTGTAATGATATTAACTTTCCTCTTATGACCGCTTTTGCAATGTCCCAAAAGTTTTGATATGTTGTACTATCATTATCATTTGTTCCTATGTATCTCTTGATCTCTCTTTTTATTTCTTTCCTGATCCAGTTATTCTTCAGTAGCATGTTGTTTAACCTCCATGTATTTATGGTTTTTCATTATTTCCTTTTGCAGTTGATCTCTAGTTTCAAAGCATTATAATCAGAGAATGTGGTTGATATGATTTCAACCCTCTTATATTTATTGAGGCTATTTCTGTGTCCCAGTATGTGGTTGATTCCTGAGAATGTTCCATGTGTACTCTTGAAGAATGTATAAGCAACTATTTTGGGATGGAAGGCTCTGTAAATGTTAATTATGTCCAGTTGGTCTAATGTGTCATGTAAGGATGTTATTTCCTTATTAACTTTCTGTTTGGATGATCTGTCCATATCTGACAGTTGGGTATTTAGGTCCCCTACTATGATGGTGTTTTGGTCTGTTTCTACCTTTAGTTCTATTAGTAATTTATATATTTCAGGGCTCCCTGATTGGGAACATAGATATTAATAAGTGTTATGTCTTCCTGGTGCATGATTCCCTTTATCATTATGAAGTGTCCTTCAGTATCTTTCTTTACCTTTTTTATTTAGAAGTCTATTTCATTTGATGTTAGTACCATGACTCCTGCTTTTCTCTGAATACCATTTGCTTGAAATATCATTTTCCATCCTTTCACCTTGAGTTTATATTTGTATTTGTCACTGAGATGTGTCTCCTGGGTTTTGTTTTTTGATCCAATCTGCAAATCTATGCCTGTTTATTGGTGACTTCAGTTCATTTACATTTAGGGTGATTATTGAAATATGAGGTCTTCTTTTAGCCATTTTATCTTTTACTCTCTGGTAGCTGGGTGTTTTCATTGCTTCCTTGTCCTTGTGTTTCTCTCTTTTTTTTATTTTAGTTGGGTTTTGTGGGTTTTCCCTCTGGTTCTTCTTGTTTTATGTTATATACTTTGGTTCTGAATCTTTGATGTGTAGTTACCATTACAAATATGTAAAGAACAGTTTTATTTATACACACACACACACACACACACACAGAGTCATCCATTTTCTTCTGCACGTGCCTTATCTCCTTTCCCCTTTGCAAATTTGGATCTTTGAATCCTCCTCTTTTCAGTCATTGTTGTCTCAATTTGCCCCTATGTATGCTGAATGCTCATTACTATCTTGCTATAGCAATTCTCTTCTTATTGTTAAGCTTGTAATGCCCTATTTGTATAATGCACTCCTCTGCTTCTATTTGCCTGATAGTCACCTTAGTCTTCAGAATAATTTTTGTTGTTGTTATTTTGTTTTAGGTGAGCTGACCCCTTTCCATATTTCCTGTCGTGCAGACCTCGTAGTGGAGAATTCCTTCAATTTTTGTATGTCTGGAAATTTCTTAATTTCTCTTTCATATCTAAAGTAGAGCTTAGCTGGATATGTTATTCTAGGTTATAATTTTCTTTCACTTAATATTTTGAATATGTGATTCCACTCCTTTCTGGCCTGTAAGATGTGTGCTGAGAAGTCCAACAATAATATAATGGGTTTTCCTTTATAAGTTATTGTTTTCTTCTCCCTTGCTGCCCTGAGAATTCTGTCTTTGTCATTGATTTTTGATAATTTTAATACTATATGTCTTGGCGAAGACCTTTTTGGGTTGAGATAATTGGGTGTTCTGTTGACTTCTTGAATTCTAAGCTACAGCTCATTCCTGTGGTAGCTCTTACATGCACATCTCACGCTCAAATGTACTGATGTGCAGTTTGAGTGTTTTTTGTTGAGTTTTAGATATTTAGCTTATAGTCATTTCTAGGGGAGAGATCTGAGGATGTTTCTCAATCCGCCATGTTTCTCCATACCCATCTCTGGATTTTTAAAAAAAGCTGGACTCATATTATTCTTCACACACAATATTAGAGTATTTGACATCACAGAGGTTATTTGAAGACAATGTATACATTTCATCTTCTTGTTATTTAATAATTTATATCTTACATGTAGTAGTGCTTATCCCATATCATAATTGATCTCACTTTCCCTAAATGGTCTTTCTTTTTTATTCATGGCATATTTTCCAAATGCCAGTAATGTGATTCTCTTTCTGTTAGCCATCTGTTATTATCCTTTCAAATTTGTTTTTTATGTCATCTTCTCTATAATATATGTATTGTGTAATGTGTGTATAAAATTCGCCTGTAAGATTAGTTATTCCTGGAGGAAGCAAGGATTTGGAAATTAGTAAACAATATACTAACATGCCTAGATGATCAAAGATAAATGTATACAGAGGGCTACTTATTCTCTGTGTAAAGTGTAGGGTAAACATGGAGATGTGCCACATAGATTCTCCTTCAAGGAATGACCTGTTACCCTAGCTATTAAGAATGCTGGTAGGGAGCACTTTTTACCTGTCAGCCCCTTTACATGTTGCCTCATCTACAGAGAACTTCTTTTCCTGAGAACATGCCCCTATAGGAACCATCAATATCCAATGATTCATCAAGTTGGAGGCAGAAAGACCTGGCTATTTCAACTCAATACAAGACAACTGTAATGGACTCCTTCAGCTGTAGAACTCTTCTTAGGGTCAGTTGAGGCTGTTAGACTTGCATCATAGATGACTTTAGCACTTTACTATACATTGTATATGTATCTTATTCCCTCCTTGAACTATAACTAACTTGAGGGAAGGACTGTCCTTGTATTTCTAGCATCTAACACAGAAACAGCATTCTAGTCCTAAACAGGACACACACACACACACACACACACACACACACACTAACTGAACAAATTTACCAACTATAAAAATTCTTCAATTTAGAGTTTTAATGATTTTATTTAAAATGTTTTCCAGCTTTCAGATGAAATGGAGACAAAGAAGAATGTAGAGGTATTTAAATTTTCTGTTTTATGAAATTATATACCAAAGTATTATATGGAGGTAAAAGAATGTTTTTAATAATGTCGATGCAGCTATAAATAGAAATAGGGGCCCTAGGAGAGAGTTAAGAACAGATACAGAAGTTTTCTTTTTCTGCCTCGTCCATTTCTTTATGTATAGTCTTGCTAAAATTCTTCAGCATTTGAGTTATATCAAATTAGTTCTGAAATATAATTTTTTTTTGCTTTTGGACTCAGAGTATATGCCAGGGCTCTGAATTTCAGAGAAGCAGAAAATTTGAAGATTTTTCTTAGGTAGAGTAAATATTTTTCATTTATTTTCATAACAAGAAGTAAAATAATTAATTCATTAATAATAGTTAAGTATTTATCTGTCTTCTGTAGTCATATGAGACTACTGAACTGAAAAAGTGAAGTAATTATTGTTATGTGATATTTCCTCTTTCTAGGGTTGTAACTTCTCAGGATTCAAAACAAATGAGCTCACTCAACTACCCAGACATTTGGATGCTGAACGAATTTATCTTTTTATTTTAAAAACCCATAACTTTGATGTATGTAAATATTACTTCATTTTTATTGTATAATAAATTTTGAGTATGATTTAATGAATCAGACCTTTTTTTAAAGATCTGACAAATTAGGTGTTTAAGCAAGATTTAGTTTTTGGCCATTAAGTCTGGCAGGAAAGACCAGTGACGTTGCACACTCTGATCACCAGAGAGAATGTATTAGACTCTGTGTTTCTGCCTCAGGTGTCTGAGGGTGCTAGTGTGCATTGGCTGGACATGTGAGTCTAGCAGCTATTTTCCTCCTCCCTCTTCCTGTTCTATCAGCTCAGGACATTTTAGCCTACTCATTTTGACCCCAAAATAATTTATAAGAGCTTTTCTCCATAACCCCACCTATTCAGTCTCCAAGTATCTGGACAATTTTTGAGTAGTATTTCTACAGGGTAGCCAATGGATAAAAAAAAGGTATAGGAAGGTAACTAGATCTTTGGTCTTTGAATGCCAGAGGTAGGCTGAGGGTTGAGTGGTTACTGGTATTGATTTCCCACCCATATATATGTTAGATAGTTAACTAATAAAATTTCTATTTCCTAGGGGCTTAAGCAATGCTCCTTGTAACCCCAGGCAGATTCCTTTCAGACAGGTCTCTGAGAAGTAGTTGGCCCCTAGTAGGCCCTCTTTTCTTTCTCTCACCCCCAGCCTTCCCATGGCTCTTTATTTCTCAACACAAAATCCATGCTGCACTTCCTCCTTCTATAGTCCTCTGTGGTTCATCAGAAGCAGTAACATAATCAGCCACTAAACCTGGATGAACCTGTCCCAGCCATTATTTTCTGCCCTTTTTTCACTCTCTTTAAGATGAAAGAGAGTGCATCTCTTTAGTGCTGTATCTTCCAGATGCAGTGTTCCAAGAAGTAGAGTGTGATGGACCTATTTGGATCTCCTGTTTGCCCCTCAGGTAGGAAACCAGGGGGCACCTCAATTGACATTTTCACCTAGAATGATTCAATAATGATACTCTCTCTTATTTTCCATGCTAATACAAATGTTTTTCAATTCTCTTTTCTATTTTAGAGGATTTTTGTGAGAGGGAAGGTTTAGTCTGCCTGCTGAATACAGTCACCTGGTTCCATTTTTATAGAGAAAAACTACAGATGCAAATTGTTGTTAGGCCTGAGTCATGAGCATATTTATTCCTTTCTCTAACTGTATTTTCCACAGTTGGCTCAGGGAAAAGGTTTTATTGTTATAAAAAGAAATTAATAGAAATTATTTCAAAAACAATTTTATGAATGATATTCTAGATCATCTATAATATTTTTTATAATTCTAACATTTGAGTTCTAAGATGGGACTGCATTTTAACCATCAATGCATATATACCTAACTCAAATCACAAGGAAGTACAGCTATAAGAAATTTTTAGTATGGTTAACTTGGAGGATGCCGGCATTACTGAAAGAAATAGGAAAATGAGGACTGGAAGTAGATATGGATGATTAGGAGTGGATACAACCAGCAGCCGGGTTAAGATATTAGGAGTTGTTTATCAAACACATATCTGAATTTAGATATCCAGTATTTTGTTTGTTAATATCCCTACCCGATTTTAAAAAAGAATTTAAATTGGCTTACTAGAACATGTATAATGCAATGGCATTAAAATAAATACATGATGAAATTAGAGTGAAAGTGTAGAAAAATAAAAATAACAGAGGGAAGGTAATTTTATAGAAATTCTAACAATAATTTACCAAGGGGCTGAACTTATAGATCTGAAACAAAAAAAGAGAGGTTAAAGGGCTCCTGTTACATGCTCGAAGGTAGGAAATTCACTGAGTTGATTGAATTCTCCTAATCTCATCCAAACACATTCCTACACATATAATCATAGATCAAGTTTTTTAATGAACGAAAGTGTATATTATTCCCTGTACCACCCAGAACAAAGCCTTGGCTAAGATGGTGCTCAGTACAAATTTTGTTAAATTAAATCAAGTGAAAAAGGGCCTATATTATGGATATAGGAGAAAACTGAACCACAAGCATACTTATATACCCAGATAGAAATTCAAGACAACATCAGAAATAATTTTGTCCAACCTAGAGTCAATATTAGTTCCACCTCAAACAATCTATAAGTTTTAAGATATGTTTACATTTACTTGAATCAAAAAAGTATCACAAAAGTGGACAGAGGAGTAGAGGGTGGGAAGGGGAGAAGCATTTAACTTTTTAAGCTGGTTTTGGGTTTTCTTTTGTTAATTTCACTTTTTAGTTTTTTTTCACTAAGTATTAATATGTTTTAAAGAATTTGGAATTTTTTTTGAAAAAGGAGTGTTAGTGATACTAAACATAACCAAAACTTAAAATAGACACAATCACGCAATTAATTTACACTAAAAAGCATATTTGCAAATCATTTAAAGAACAGTATTTGACTCTCCCCTCTGTATTTCAATTTTTGACTTTTTTCTTTATGTTTATGCACTTTACATATCTTCTCTGTAATTAAGAAGTACTAAATCTAAGTTAATGCTGTTACCTATGTACTCCATACTAAGTGGCCTGTGAAAGAGAAGTTATAAATGACCTTGGCATAAAAGTTTGCACCATGTCTTCTTATGTAGGCTTGCACTTGAAAAACAGGAATTTATACTTATGTGTTTCATTAAAAGACATCTTGAGCTCTACTGAATCTGGCATTTAAAAACTCTTAATTGAATAAGATAAAAAGATTTATTTAAACCATAATTTTATAGTCTGTAGTAGTCATGGTAAATAGATTTAACCTTATATGTCAATTTTTGTTCAATTGCTTAAAGAGAACACTATGTTTTGATATGTCTAGAGTTATAATGGGTTTCGTTAGGATAGGAGTCCATGATTATTGATAGATCTTCAATACAAAGGAAATTATAGCATGTATCTTGGACTTTTGCTATCTTTGGTCTAGCCTACACTATCATTTCTACTACTAGCCAAATGTAGTTATTGAACATGTGAAATGTGGCTAGTGTGACCTAGCTGAATTTTTAAAATTTATTTATTTTAATTAATTTATATATAAATTAAAAAACTAATACTAGATTCGGTTATTGAAAAACTTTTGATTATGGTTGAAATAAAATTACAACTATGTATTTTATGAAGTCTAAATACTTACATAGTATTTGTGATGAAAATTTGCTGTTCAAATTGAGATGTTCTATTAATTATAATCAAAGACCTGGTACCAAAAAAAAATGCAAAATATTTCATTAATAATTTTTACAACAATTATATATAGAAATGATAATCTTTTAAATATATTTTGTTAAATAAATGTCATTAAAATTAATTTCATCTTTTATCTTTTATGTTTTTAAAGTGGCTACTAGAAAATTTAATATTATGTTTAGGGCTCCATATTAAATTTCTGTTGAATAGTGCTAATCTATAACTATTGAACACATACTCTTTATAAAGCCTATTTACATTAATTACATGCACATGAATTACATATTTTATAATGTAATTTAATTTTATCTATATTCGTCTTTTTTTATAGGAAAAAATTTTCAAAATCTGGAAGACACATTTTCTCTCAGAAGCCTCTATTGCTCTTTTGCATGATGCCTTTTGGTGGTGGTTTCTCTATAAATTTAAGGTATAATGATATGTTTCAAACTTTTTTTTAGGTTGATTTGCAGCGTAATTTATTCTTTGGTGGAAGTAGCACTGGTACAAAAAATGTTATTCTGGATCTTTTCTCAGAGCTTGGTTTTTTAGTATTCCACACATTAGAAATCCTATTTGAAATCTAGAGTTCTTTCAGTGGAGTTGTCTTCAATATGATTTCAAAGAACACTGTCTTCATTAATCAGAAAAAGATAAGTGAAATCAAGCATCGTAGTGAATAATTTGTAGTTTCACTCAATACTATAATGTGCTGATAAATTTTAAATAAAAAACCCATTGCAAATTAGTGACATTGAAGGTTTTCATTTGGAAAACAGTCTACAGATCAGATGGACAGAGGGTCTTCAATTCATAAAGGTAAAGACTGATTAGGACTTAAAAGAGAAAGATGTGGTTATCTTGGATACAGTAAGAGAATGGAAATACACAGCACATGAATCTTATGTTAGAGAATATGTAAGCCTGGAAAAAGTGATAAATACCAATGACTGCTGTGTAGCCTCTGGAGCTGAAAAAATGGAAAATAGAGCAACCTAGGGGATCACAGTCTAAGCATTAAGGTGTGCCACCCCATCAAGAAAGCCTGAAAATGGACTCAACTCTACATCTTTCCCTAGCTCAAATTACCCACAGAAAACTGCTGATGAATCCTCACAGAAATTGCATACCATGAAGGAATGGGTGTTATGAATTTTACATACAAACCCTTCAGATAGTGCTTTGTATTAGGATGATTAATGTAATTCTAGGTAAGAGTATCTGTCCTATATTTCTGATACTGTTAAGAGGTGGGTGAGGCATAGGAAGTGGTATATCAATTCTGCAAAGGTACTTAGGGAAATTTATGAAATCAGAGGAGTTTTATTACCTTATATATTTTTCTAGATCTGTATCCTAAATTTATGTTTTTCGAGGATAACAGAGAGAAACCTTACTTTCCCACTTAAATTTGTAAGTTGTATATATAACAAGTTTTCGAAGAAAACAATTTAGTAAAATTTCTAGTGACTATATTAAGCTATAATAGTATTTTATTATTCTGAATAAACATAGATTTGACACAAAAATATTATTGCCCACTACATTTATAGGATTTATAGGATTATTCCTGGAATAACAAGGAATTAGAATTTTTTTATCTTTATTCTATAAACTACTGACTTTATGAGATTAAAATGTAATAATTTAAAAATATCATAATGTAATAGAATTTCCCATTTAATTTACTATTTTTGATGTCTTTTGAAGAGTGATATGTGATTCCACTGAATCAATGTCCTTTTAGTATTCAAAGGGGCAATTTGGGGATCCAGATCAAATTGAAGCAACCTTTCCTTGAATTAAGCAGAATAGTTCTTCTTTCATTGGTTTCATTCATTGCATTTCATCTATGAATTTATTTCTAAGGGAGTTCATTGTTTGATATATATATATTATATAATATGTATATATTATATTATATCTATATAAAAGCCAGTGAACTATATAAATAACATGACCTCTTAGGTCCCTAAATCCACCAAATAATGTGGTGGGACCCCCACACATTTTTACCAGCGTTGTGTGGAAATAGACCCACTCTTTGAACATTTTAGTTTAGTTAGATATGGTCCTATTTCAAGGTGTGCTAAATTTTTAGATAAATACAAAACTTTGTAGCCCACTTTATGAAAAATAAATAATAATGATTTTATAACTGGAATATAGTAAAACCCTAAGCCACTTAAATAATTTAATTACCAATAGTATAATATGAAAAATATATAATCATACTCTAGAATAGAACATGTTTCAGCATGCTAACTCTAAAACTTATTTCAGTAATTGTTATATGATTATTATAAAAACAACTTTCTTTATTATCTATGATTTACTGATAGCTTGATCTAATAGAAAAAAACTGATGTACTTGAACCCGGAATACTAAAATTTAAATCTAATTTTCCTAGTATTTAGTGTGAAACTTTGGACTAATTAAAACAAACAAACAAACAAATAAACAAAAAAAAAAAAACCCCCTCTCTGATCTTCTCTTACCTCATCTCTAAAAGATAAAACAAAGGTAGGAAATAACATACACCCTGCTTTTTTCCAAGGGTTGTTTTCCAAGGGTTGTTGTGTGCATTAAAAATTACATGAATAAGAAGACACCTAGTAAAATGCTATATAAATGTACTATGGGATTGGAATTCAGTATGATAGAGTTAAAACAAGTTTATCCAGTTAGTAAATGATATGACCTTGAATAGTTATTTACTTCTCTAAGTCATTGATAAATTTTTAAAAATTGCTTACCTTAGAAATTTAATGGGGGTGTTAAATAAGAAAATGCATGTAAAGTTGCTTATTTACATGGAACTGGGAATACAGTAAGTGTTCAATGAGTACATCTATTTTATTATTATTATTATTATTATTATTATCATCATCATCATTATTATTGTAATAGAACACAATGTTCGTTTCAAACACTTCTAAAACCTGAAGAGGAGGGAACACTTTCTAGCTCATTTGATGAAGCAAGCATTACCCAGACAGCAAAGCCATACTACAAGAAACAAAAAATCTATAGACAAATATCCTCTTTGATTAATATTGATGCAAAAATCCTCAACAAAATACTAGCAAACCAAATTTAGCAGCATGTTGAAAAGATTATACTCTCTGACCAGTGGGATTTATTCCTGGAATGCAAGTATGATTTAACATATGTTAAATAGGTTGATCTAATGAATATGTCAGTAACCTGAATACCCAACAGCTTCAGGATACATTTTCTTTTCAAGCATACCAAAACATTAACAAAAATAACCATACCATTTTGCTACTGCGCTTCCTGTGGAGATACGTATGGCGTGGATACTAGGTTGTTTTGTATTACTCAAAGACATATTCTGGAACTTTCTGTTTGGATAATTTTTTTTTTCTTCAGACCTGTTAAGTATAGATTGTGCAATTGAAGCGCACTAACTTTTTTGACAAGTAAAAAAGAAAAAATATATATAAATTCTTATGTAATTCACACACAATCATATATCTTAGGACCACTGCCTGTTAAACAAGTGATCAAGAATTGCTAACTATTAACATTATCATTATTATTTTTGCTGTTACTTCCTTCCATAAACTTTTTACACAAGTGTGAGAGCTGTGTTGGGAGTGAGAAGATCTAGTCTGGCTCTCAATTACTTAAGTGTATAACCTTAAATAATCCTCTTAATCTTTCTGAGTACCAGTGCAATCACTAAAATAGAGGGACTGAATGTAGGTAATATCTAACTTCCATTTTGGGTCTAAGATCCTATGCATTTATAAATCCCAGCTCATTTGGCTTGATAATTTCATAGAAGACTACCACTAAATTTGATAATTATTGGTGTTTTTTATCAAAATTTATTAATGCCAATGTGCTTCTACAATTGACATCATACATGAATTTGACTCTTTAATTCATATTCATTGCTTAATTCATGATTTTGACTAATTCATCTCTTCATTGCTTAATAGAACAATAATTCAGGGTGCTACATTAGGACTTTACTGTAATATTGTCATTATTATCTATAGATTTCTTCCTTCTTGCAACATACATTGTTTTCAGTTTAGCTATCATGTCACAATTATACTAGTTCTGTCTATGGTCATTTCATCCCAGTAATTCCTTTAATTTCATACTGAGTTACTGATAATGAAACAATTGGAATGGTTATGGAACAACAGAAGGTAACTAAGTCATTGACTGCCTTCTGTATCCCAAATACTATGCAAGAACCTTCATTAATTCATCAAACATTTTTGTGTTTTCTATGTGCCAGGCATTGTGCTGAGAGCTTGAAATACAGTCAGACAAAATATGATCCTTGTCCTTATTTAATTTAATTATATCCCTGTTCTACTTTAAGATATGTATATATTATCGACATTTGGCATATGAGGAAACTAGGACTTAATTAACTTGTTCAGGGTCATGCAGCTAATGAAATAACAGAGCCAACATTCAAATTCAGGTCTACCCGATGCCAAAACCCATATTCATTTCACTATAACAACTGATCTGCTCTGTAAGAATAGACAAAATTACTGTCATTATGCAAACAAATTTTAATTTTAAATTGTAATATTAATGATAATTCCATACATTTTTTATTTTTAAGCCTGACAAACAAAATCAAGATTCCTTGTTTGATAGAATTTCAGAAAGTTATGTGACACTTTTCATGAGCATACCTCTAAATCGAAAAGATGCATTCTTTCAGGTAAAGATAGAAATTAACTGGTTATGCTAATTATTTTTAGAGCTGTTGAAATAGAAAAATATTTATTTTATTTAAACACAGATGAGAACATATATTGTTACTTTGAAAGCAAAACGTCTTGAAATAAAGCAAGTATTGATAATATTTTCAAAGTTATGCCCCCAATCCAGAATACTATATTCTTTCGCTAAAACTCTTACAATATATCCTGAGTGTGCCATAAGTATTTTGTTTGCATATTAATAATTTGAAAAATATTGACTCATTCTCTGTATATCCTTGTTTTTTTATATTTATCTCAAAAATTATTTATAAATTTTCTTTTACTTTATAATGTATCTTTTGATCTAAGAGGACTTGAAAAGTTTCTATTATGCCTAAGGCCTATCTAAGTGCCTATTATAGTAAAGAAAATGGACACGTTTATTAATCAAATGTTTGTTTTACTTTTGTGTTGTTATATTAACTAATGAATAAGGCTGACTAAAATAATTTATGTTCTTAAATAATATGAAATGAAGATGTCTAGAAATTTCATTGGATATTTTTAAATTTAAACATCTAGCATTTCAAAGCAGAATCCATATTCAAATTTATTTTGTTGAATCTTTAAATCAGAAATATGTATTTTGGAGTCAGTAGAGGTTTTCATGGATAAAACAAACCCAAAATAAAAATAAACATCCTTCACAACAAAAACCTAAACAAACCTAAACTGCCAAATATTTATGTTCCATCTTGAACTATCTTACTCACAAACATATACATGTAGTAGAAGGAAGTCAGTAGTGAATCGGAAATGAGATTTGGCTTTGTTTCTGCAATCTGCTAATTACCTGGGGGATCATGTCAAGACCTTCAGTCTCTCAGTTCCACAGCTGCTTGTGTATCAGATGAAGAGGTTGATTAGATTTATCATTCACAAATCGTTTTGTAGAACAATAATATTTTCAAAGATAGGCTAGATTTTTCTCAGCTAATATTAATTTTTTCTCTAAAAATTAGTTAATGGTTAGAATTTGGGGTAATTAAATTGCCCAGAGATGAAAAAAACATCTGTTTCTCCTATCTATACTCTTTTACTCAGTCTATCTTTTGTGGTAAGTGTATCTATCCTACCTGAATGGTTTAAGGAAATGAAGCATGTTTTCACTTTAACATGGGGCCCTTAAGGATTAGTATTCCATTTCATGTGGAATACTTAGTGGCACCATTACATAACCCCATTCCCCAATTTCTAGTCCTACATTTTGGTCCATGCGTTCTCCCCTGGAATGGATGTGCCATTTGATAGATGTTGTATTTATAACCTTTCTCAAATCATGACTCGATTTGAGAAAAGTCATATTTTCTGAGTCCCTGTTTTCAATGGCTCTTTTCCAAAAAGAAATTAGAAGTTATTTAATCAAAATTCAAACTTCTTTTGAGAACAAGTTATACACCTTAGTGATTTGATGCTTTGACCTGTGTTCAGTCTTTTTTTAATGTTCCCTCTCCTTGTTTCTATGTTTGAGAACCAGGCCACCTCCCTACAGGTCTATCCCCTTCAGATCTATTTAAGTGGAAGCAAAGCCTCATCGCTCATTGACCAATTTTCATTATTTTTAATTCATCCAAATAGGTGAAGGTTTTGTTACTATTGGCGCATCAGATTTATATCACTTAAATATTTAGTATGGCTTTTACTTCCCTCTCTTCCAATATCATACAACAATACTCCTTTAAAATTTTCCCAACACAGTTTGACACTTGATCTCTTTTATTCCTATCATCTCCTGAAAGTGAGGTATTCAGAGAAAATTTTTAGAAGTTCCCCTCATTCATCTTGTTCAACATTTTACTTTTAATCATTAGTATGATTTTATGTACCACAAATAAAATGTGTGATTGTTTCTGGTCATCAAATAATCATGTTTCATTCAATAAAATTAAATACATCAATATATTAAAGCAATCTCCCACTCTTCCCCTGCCCCAAAAGAAAGAAAATCATTGAGCTATTCAGAGAATACTATCAATAACCAGCAAATTTGAGCACTACTGGACAAGGTGACTGTGTTACTTTCCTATCGCTGCTGTAACAAATTATCACAAATTTAGCAGCTTAAAACAACAGAAATCAATTGTCTTTGGCCAGAAGTCCAAAACGGGGGTAAAATCAAGGTATCAACAAAGCTAGTTTCTTTAGGAGCTCCCAGGGGAGACCCATTCCTTGCCTCTTCTAGCTTCCGATGGCTACCAACATTCCTTGGCTCCTAGTCACATCATTCCAATCTTTGCTTCTGTCGTCGCATTTCATTCTCCTCTTCTATAATAAAATTTTCTTCAGCACTCCTCTTATAAGACCACTTCCTATTACATTTAAGGCCCACTGGATAATCTGAGATAGTCTCCCCATTTCAAGATCCTTAACTTAGTGATATCTGCAAATCCCTCGTGCTAAGTTTACAGGTTCCAGGAATTAGGACAATAACCCTTAAAGGGCCTTTCTGATTCTAAAATTTACATTATTAAGGGTAAACGTGTGATTGTAAATACTTATCTCAATGCAAAGTACAAAAATAGTTAATAAATATTTTTAATCTTTAATATAAAAATATGGTATCATTCTATGTTTAGTCACTCCCTGAGAGGAATTTAGTAGTCTAGGGGTTTTACTAATAGAATACTGGTAGAACAACATACTTGTTGATGTATTATCATGATTTTAACATGTAAATAATACAATAGTGGCTACAATATATTAACTCACATAAACAGGCTTCAATTATTTAAAAATACGTTTTGTATTCTCGCCATCAAAAAAATGATAATTATGTGACATAATAGAGGTGTTAGCTAAGGCTACAATGGTAACCACATTGCAGTATATAAATGTATCGAATCAACTCATTAAACACATTAAAATTACACAGTTATGTGTCAATTATATTTATACATACTTTTTATTATAATGACCTGTAAACATCAATTTATAAAACAGGATAACCATAGTAAGGTCAAATAAAATAAATATATAATATCAAACCTTATCTTAATCATTAACTTCATCTTTTATCCAAATTAATTTTTTGCCCCAAATGATAACAAATAGCCAAACCAACTAGTATTTTCAACTCTTCTTTGTATTCCTCAATTAGAGATATAGAAATATAATAAATGACCTAAAGCAAGCTATCACAAAAAAGGGATATGTAAATTTTACAAACTTAATAATTTATTTGGTAGTTGAAATATGTCATATGAAACATGAAATTATTCTAATATGACTATTTTTGGCAGATGTATCCTGATTGTTTGGCACAAGCTATCTATGCAACATTCCAGGAAGCATTTCCAGAATCCAGTGATCTCTTTAATGATGAATTTAAAGAAGATCTAGGGAATAATATTTTTCTTTGGTTGTCAGGTATGATTGTCATTTAAATATTGAGCATCATTTTGGTACCTAAAATTTTTGGATTTCATTTGCTCCAGTCAAAAAATTGGTAGTTCTTTGGCTTATAAAACATGCCATATTGATTCCTATGTTTTATTTATTTTTTCTGAAATTTTTATCATACTAAAATTAATCAGGTTATGAACTTTAGAAGCCAAATAGTTATATAGGCAGTTAAATGATTGCTAAAGCTGAATTGACACAAATAAAGTCATACCATATACATTTTATGGAAGATAAATATTTTAGTTGCTTTTAGAACACTACTGACATACTAATAATATTGGGTGAATTCTAGAGCTAATTTAGTTTCTAATAGAACACATAATGAGTTAAAGGAACTTTTTTTGTATCATGAGGTGATCGTAGGTGGAAGTGATAGAACTGAAAGACTAAAGGGAAATAAGATTCTATCCTATTTAGTTAGAGATTTAGTTACCTAGGTTTAAATCAAATATATATTTGCATATTCCTGGAATGACCTTCCAACATTTTTTTCTAGGGCTATAATGCAATTATGAACTATAAGAAGCTATTAACAGTTTTCAAGTACTGCTTCTTATAAATCTTTTGGTCTAAATTTTCACTGATTTTTGAAACTTTTGTGTCAGTTCTTACTAACCAAACCATTTCTGTAAGAAAGTGTTTCATTTTGTTTTGTTTTGTTTTGTTGTTATTAAATTTACTGGGGTGACATTGGTTAATAAAATTATATAGGTTTATATAGGTTTCAAGTGTACGATTCAATAATATATCATATGTCTATTGTATTGTGTGTTCACCACCCAAAGTCAAATCTCCTTTCGTCACCATCTATTTGACCCCCCTTTACCTTACTCTTTGCCTCCCCCTACTCTCCCCTTGATAACCAGTAAACTGTCACCTGGGTCTATGAGTTTTTGTTTGTCTTGTTCATTTATTGCTTTCAATTTTATATCCCACATATAAGTGAAGTCATATGGTTCTCAACTTCCTCTATTTGACTTATTTTGCTTAGCATGATAATGTCAAGATTTACCCATGATGTTGCAAATGGCAGTATTTCATCTTTTCTTATGGCTGAGTAATATTCCATTATACAATGTGTGTGTGTGTGTGTGTGTGTGTGTGTGTGTGTGTGTCCCATCTTCTTTATCCTATCATCATCTATCAATGGGTACTTTGGTTATTTTTTATATTTTTAAGAGGGAGAAATACCAGACTTCTGTATATTGGTTTTGTATCCTACAACTTTACTGAATTAATTTATTAGTTCTAACAGTTTTTTGGGGAGTCTTTAGGGTTCCTATATTAAGTATCATTTCATCAGCAAATAGTGACAGTTTTACTTCTTTCCAATTTGTATGCACTTTATTTCTTTTTCTTGCCTAATTGCTCTGGCTAGGACATCTAATACTATAGTGAATAAAAGTGGTAATAGTGGACATCCTTGTCTTGCTCCTAACATTAGAAGAAAAGCTTTCAACTTTTCATCATTGAGTATTATGCTAGTTTTGTGCTTGTCATATGTGGTCTTTATTATGTTGAGGTACATTCTCTCTATACCCACTTTGTTGAAAGTTTTTATCATAAACAAATGGATGTTGAATTTTACCAAATGTTTTCTCTGCATCTATGAAGATGATTATATGATTTTTATTCTTCATTTGGTTAATGTGAAGTATCACATTGATTTGCAGATGTTGAACCATCCTCACATCCCTGGAATAAATACATTTGATCATGGTATATGATTCTTTTAATGTATTCTTAAATTTAGATTGTTAATATTTTGTTGAGAATTTTTGCATCTTTGTTTGTCAAGGATATTGGCCTATAATTTTCTATTTTTTTTATGATTTAGTCTTAGAAGATTGCATGTTTCTAGGTATTTAATTCTTCTAAATTTGTTGGTGTATAATTGTTCATAGTACTTTTTTACGATCCTTTGTATTTCTATGGTATCAGTTGTAACTTCTCTTTCATTTCTGATTTTATTTATTTGAGCCCTCTCACTTTATTCTTGCTTAGTGTAGCTGGAATTTTATCTATTTTGCTTACCTTTTCAAAGAACCAGCTCTTAGTTTAATCAATCTTTTCTGTTGTTCTTGTATTCTCTATTTCATTTATTTCTGCTCTGATCTTTATTATGTCTTCCTTTTATTACCATTGAGGTTTGTAAAGTTAGATTGTTTATTTGAGATTTTCTTGTTTCTTGAGGTAGGCCACAATCTTCACTGGTTTTAACAGCCAGAAGCTATGGCAAATTTTCTTCCCTGTACTAAAACTTTGGGCCGAGGAGACTGGTGTGGGCTGGGACCACTTGTTGCTCTAGGAGGGATTTCCATAGCTAAGATACTTCTCCTGATTTTCACCCATCACATGTGAGTGTCAGACCAGCCCCATTCCACATCTTTGCTCCTCCTATCAGACTCAAAGGGACTTCTTCTGTATGACCTTATTATAGGACTTCTGTTCAGCTAGACCTCAGGTGACTCTCAATGATGGTTGTTCAGTAGTTTAGTTGTAAGTTCCTTGTGGTCATCGGGGGAGGAGAACACAGTATTTGCCTAAGCCGTTTTGATCCAAAGCTACCTGAACACCAAGTTTTAGTTCTTTTCTAATTCACTGTTTTATATAATGAGACATTAACTTTTCTGTATAGAAGTTCCCTTATTGAAACTTGAGAATGATAATTTTTACAGGACTGTTGTAAGAATGAAATATACAATATTGGCAAAAATGCTTTGATGAATTAAAAAGATATTTTAAAAATCCTAATGTATTAGGTTAAGCATAAATTTTTTTTAACAGGTTTAAGACCTCAAAAAGGCTTTTGGAACCACTGGAAACTGAAAGAACTCGCCACAACAACCATACATGGTACCAAGAAATCACCTTTAAAATCTATACAGGACAGTATTGTAAGAAGTCAAGAACGTATAGCAAATAGTAAGTAAATTTATTTTAAACTGCAGAATGAAAGATAGCCTAACTCAAGTGTGCTAAGTTATTTATTTGTCAGAATTTTCTAATGGCTTATTATTAGACCTTTGGTGAGAGTCTGAATATTTGGTTAGTAGGTTGGCATTACAGTAGTTTGGATATTGCTTCACTTTTAGTTTTTCATTGTAAAAATGATATGTGTTTAAATCCTTTTCCCATTTTGCCTATTATTATATTCTTATATTGATTTTTAGTATCATTTCAAGTATAGTACATATATTCTTACTTTTAAACTATATTGCTAGCTGGTTAATAACATTTTACCAATGGATAAGTTAAATTTTTTTTTTTAGTAAATTTAAATAATGTTTTTTTGGGGGGGGTTCCAGTTTTGTGGCACGTTTGTCAGGACTTTTTTTTACCTAATATTATGAAAATGTCTACCTGTTTTCACTCCACATAATTATTTGAGAATTCTTACAGGTTGTTGGCATGTATTAACAGTTTGTTACCTTGTATTGTTGAATAGTAGTCCATAGTAAAAATATATCACAATTTGTTTACTTATTCACCTGTTGGTGAATTTTTGCAGTGTTTCTAGTATTTAGTTGTTATAAATAAAACTGCTGTGAACATTCATGTATGAGATTTTGGACATAAGATTTCACTTCTCTTTGGTAAACATTTACTAGTGGAATGGCTGGGTAGTATGGTAGGTGTATGTATAGGATTTTAAGAAATTGCCCAACTCTTATCTGAAATTTTGTCTCGTTTTAGTAGTAAGTGTAATGTTTCTTCTTCTCTTTTTTAAAAGAGAGTAAAATTGATATTTATTCTTCTTTACATATTTGGTAGAATTCAAATTGGTACAGCTGCTATGGTAAACAGTTCCTCAAAAAATTAAGAATAGAGTTAACATATGACCCAGCAATCACTTCTTTAGGTATTTACCCCCAAATTTTAAAACATTTATCTATAAAGATATATGCACCTTTATGTTCATACCAGCATTATTCACAGTGGCCAAGACATGGAAACAACGAAAATGTCCTTTGATAGATGATTGGATAAAGAAGCTATGGCACATATATACAATGGAATATTACTCAGCCATAAGAAAAGAGGAAATACTACCATTTGCAAGAACATGGATGGATTTTAAGATTATCATGCTAAGTGAAATAAGTCATAAAAAATTGAGAACCATATGATTTCACTTATATGTGGGATATAAATCTGAAAGCAGCAAACAATAATACAAACAGATTCATGGACATGGACAACAGTTTAGTGGTTACAGGTGGGGAGGTAGATCAAGGTGTAAGGGGTCAAATATATGGTGACAAAAGGAAATTTAACTTTGGGTGGTGAACACACAATGCAATAGAAGGATGATATATTATAGAATTGTTTACTTTAAACCTATATAATTTTGTTAACCAATGTCACCCCAATAAATTTAATAAAAATAATAAAACTTAAAAAAATAAGGAATTTTAAAAATTATACATGGATTTTTGAAAAATATGACAGACCAATGGATTTTAATGTAACAGAGTACACAAAGCACAGTGATATGGTTTCAGGTTCCACATTGCTACCCACTATTAAGAAAAAGCAACTTCTGGGGTTTTCGAGTAGTATCAGAGAATAGTCACATATGGGGAGTCAGGATTCAATAGGGACAAAGTTTCAGTTTGGGAAGATGAGAAAATTCTTGAGATGAATGGTGGCAATGATTACACAATTATGCAAATGTCTTTAATGCTGCTAAAGTGTACACTTAAAAATGGTTAAAATGGTCAATTTTATGCTATGTATATTTTACCATGGTTTACAAGTATCACGAAACAGCACAGGCTTTATAAAAACAAATTTAAACAAACAAAAGAATATTTACAATTATATAAAAAGGCTATTAAAATAATCCTTTTCCAGCTACTTATCTGTTTGGTACTGGATTTTCTTTATGTACTTTAATATATAAATATATGTATACTTCAAAAAATGTCACAACAAAAAAAATGCAGAAGTAGATATTGGAATCCAGCTGTCTTCTACTAAGTCGGATGTTAAAGAGATTTTTTAAATGTGAAACAGTGTTACTCCTCAGAATTTTTTCTTGAAAATAGTTCTTTTTCAAAAAGAAATAACAAGAAATGAATTTATTACTGTCATTTTTAATGAACTAATAAATAAATATTTAAGATTTCTCAGTTTTAATTTCTAATATAAGAAATACTGATAGTTTTTTGGCATCTCCAGTTATTCTTAAGAATATAAAGGGGCCCTGAGACTAAAAAGTTTGAGGACCACTGCCTTATAGAACAATGCTGTGAGTGAGCGTGGCCCACGGCATCTGAGAGCTACCACACCCAGCTTACAGTTTATGGTTTCTGTGTTGCTTATCCTCAAGCTGGATTCAGTCATCACTGTGGAGAATCCTCTAAACATAAGACTCAGATCATTTATTTACTCAGGACATAAGTATGTGTTGATTTGGAGACTTTTCTACAGTTTCTAATGTTTTCTCAGGTCCAATGTATTTAACTTGCACATGAAAGACTTTAATGTCTTTGAGTATGTCATATAACCCCTTTGAGCTTTATTTTTCCCCCTGAAAAAAAAAAGAGGTGATTAGAATAGATTATTTCTATATTCCCTCTTTCTTACATTTTGTTATTCTATAACTTCTATCCATAGATGCTGAATAATATTCCAAAACGGTTGTTGACAATTGGGGTAGAATTAGCAATAGAGACTTGTGGCTTAGATTTATCATTTTAGAGCTCGTCTCTCTCTATAGTTTCTCTGTGTCTCTCTCTGTCTCTCCCTCTCCGTCTGTCTTTTTCTGTGTGTGTGTGTGTGTGTGTGTGTGTGTGTGTGTGTGTGTGTATTGATACCTTCATCTGTGTGCTGAAGGAATGCTAATGAAAGTCAAGAGCAGAACTGGGGTAAAACATGAGTATATATGTGCGTGTGTGTGTGTGTGTGTGTGTGTGTGTGTGTGTGTATACATATATATATTTATTTATATATAATTACTTTGAAGGAATAAAATAGCTTGTGCTTTATGTATACTGTTTTCTCGAAATTGCTTCTTCTAACCCAAAACATATTTAAAACATAATTTTTTTCTTCTTACTATTCAAGATGCTTAATGTCACGTGGGGTTGACTTTTCTCCAGAATTTTAAACTAAGAAAACTTTCTGTTTTCGTTTTTAATGAAATAAACGGATACCAGATAGTTAAAATTTGCCATCCAGACAAAATGGCATATCTTCCTTTTTAGGACTGGAATGTAAGCGGTTATAGAATTTCAGTATCTGGAATGACTCAGGATTTACAAGCCAGCTCCCCTTAACCTTGTATTGTTAGATTATTTACAAGACTAAAGTTGTAATGTTTATTTCTCTTATTATGGTACAACACTATATAACCTTTTAAACTCAGATTGTCATTTTTTAAAAACTATTTTTATACCTCTCCCCTAATTTTAAACTCAGTTTTTCCTCTTATCCGGACTTTAAGGTTAAAACATTAACATACTTCATGATTTTTGTCAACTATAGTTTAAACCACAAGCGATTTAAAAAATTATTATATTCAATTAACATGTAGCTTTTAAGTACCTATGTGCACATTACTGTACATGGTGCTTTGGAGAGATAAAAAATAATAAACAATGTAATAGTTACTCTTACACAAGTACTAGTTGATAATTAGCAAATGACATGTTCCAAAGATTCTTAAAGTAATAGTCAGATGGATTAGCTAGTTAAACTTTCATTTACACCTCCATTATTTTGCTACCTCTTCACAGTCAGCAATACTTAGAGACAATTTAAAAATAACCTTTGAAACTTGGAAATAAAGTAGCTCTCTGAAAAATAAGCCAGAAAGAAAGAAAGAGAGAGAGAGAGAGAGAGAGAGAGAGAGAGAGAGAGAGAGAGAGAGAGAGAAAGAAAGAAAGAAAGAAAGAAAGAAAGAAAGAAAGAAAGAAAGAAAGAAAGAAAGAAAGAAAGAAAGAAAGAAAGAAAGAAAGAAAAGAAAGAAAGAAAGAAAAAGAAAGAAAGAGGTCAGAGGTGCTGGATAGATAGTACAAAAAAGCAATATGTTCTTATTGTATTATGAAATGTATTAACGTACTTTAGCAAGTGACATAGAGGTGTCATGCCAAGAAATGACTAACATGAATTAGAATATTCTGAGAGATTCGGTCACTAACTTAAACAAAATAATTTGCGACAACTACTTTATATCTTCCTTAAATAGTGGAATAATGCTTTGTAGTGAGGGGTGCTCATTATTCCATTACTGAATTGGAATTAGTTTATCCATTCAGTTAATGAATATTTACTAAGTGTTTCCTTTGTGCCAGACACTGTCAAAGTGAACAAAACAGATAAGATCCTTTTCCTTGTAAAACTTATGGGCTAGTGAGGAGAGACAGACAATGGGATAAACACAGTGGACTAAGAGAACTTTAAGGTCTGTGTTAAGCAGTGAAAAAATTGAGCGGGTAAGGTAGAGCCAATTGTTTGACAACTTTGGATGCTATTTTAAGAAATTTAACTAAACCCAATAGTTCATAAGAAGCCTAAATGGGATTTAACATAGTCAAAATTGTATTTTAAGAAGATTAAGGAATTTTAGGTAGCATATAAGATGAGGAGAAACTTAAGACAGGAGAATTATTAGGGAACAATAGCTAAATTCCAGACATTGAGGCAATGTGGTTGTAGAAGGACCAAGAAAGATGCATCTGAGATGTTGAGAAATAAATCTACCTGCATTTCGGTGATATCAGATAATCAAAGAGAAGTAGAGACAAAAATAAAAGCTAACCAAATTTTGAGCATAAATATTAGAATATTTATCTACTCTCATGTACTGTTGATTATAATATGTATTTGGAAAAGCTTTCTGAAAATCAGTTTTTCAATTTGCATTTTTAAAGGAATATTTTGTCTAGTAATTCTATTTATTACAATCATCTTAAGAAAATAAATATAAAGAAGCATGTACAAAAAGGTTCATATGTATGTTAGTGAAAAATTTGAAACAACCGAAAAAAACCCAACAATTAAAGATCAGTTAAATAAAGAAGAGTAAGGTAGAAGCCCTCTCATCTAGCCTAGACAGAGTCATTGTTTAATTAATAGAAAATTTTATTAAAATAGGGAATCATTAAATTGATATGTACATGCCTTAAGTATTTTATTTAAAACATAACATACATTCACTTTCAATTTATGAAAAGGAGATAGGGCCTTTCCTCTGCATATAATTCTAATAATTACCATATCTATTAAATATTGTCTACGATGTCCAGTTTGAGTTTCTTTAAAATGGACTGGGAATTCAATATCAGCCAAACAATCTAAATGTATAACTCTATATTTTTATTACTGTTTTCCTGTTGTCTTCTCATACCGGAGTAAACAGCTAAGTTTTTAATCACTTAACTTTGTCCATTGGCACTCTATAAGCCACTCTAAGTAATGTGGGAAACAACTGCAGTTTTGAACAAAGAATTGTGTTATCTGAAATAAAATCTAACAGAATTGTTCTGGCTGTTCTGTTTGAGAATGGACTATGGTGTGTGCATGTTGGGGGATGATCTTTGTGCACTTTATACTCCGTAACTGTTCCAATGCAAAAACAATTGTAGCTCTTTCTAGTGTTTGCATTTCCTTTTATCCTCAATTGTGAATAGCAAAAATATGGAGGCATCTAGGAAAACCAGGATCCAAAAGGTATGGCAGACTTTAGAATCATATCAGAAAGCATGGAATTAAGTGGGAAGCAACATAGTCTTTTCGGGGTTTTAAGGAAGAAACGAAGATGAACCAGAAATAGATCCTGAAGAGATTCCCGGTCCCCACCACCCCATTAAGCTAACTGGCTCTGAAATGCTTAGACACATTCGAATTTCCTGGGGAGCTTTAAAAATACCATTTCCTGGACCCCGTGTCAGGTATACTGATGCAATTGGCCTGCGGTGGGGCCTAGGCCTCATTATTAAAAAAAAAAAAAAAAAGAAAAGAAAAAGAAAAAGAAAAAAGAATCCCTACTAATTCTAGTGTGCACCTAGCAATAAAATCAATTGTTTTTCAAGTCTTTTTAGGTCTTTTTATCCTAAGATGGTCTTAGGCAACTTTTGACTGATTGCCTCTACCATTTATGACCAAACTCTTTTTGGCTGGAGGAATTTCAGCTGGCATCTATGATGTTATTCTCTTGAGGTACGACAGTGGTGGGGAGGATTATATTCAGGTTAGGTCTGAAGGTGGACCCATTTCTTTTATGTGAGGGCAAAGGAATATTATTAGCCTTCCAGCTATATTAGGACTCCTTATAAGGCACAGCATAAACTAATAGGCAGTCTAGAACTGTGGTTCAAATTTTTTCTCAATTATTCTGTGTGGGAATGGACCATACAGTATTCTTCAAGGAAGGATTTAGAATATTGTCACAGAGAATATACCTATTTCATCTTTCTCTGCTGACTGGTTTACACTGAAATCTGTGAATTACTCTTATTAGGCACTAAGAATCCTATCTTGTGTCAGTGGCCTTAAAACCATCCAGTTTATGATTTCTGTTAGGAAGCCTTTAAGATGGCCTTTAATGATTGTTGCTTTCTGGTATTTATGCCTTTGTCTTATTCTCTTTCCTTAAGAATAGGCAGAAATGATGGAACATCACTTTCAAGATTAGATTATAAAAATACTGTGGCTTCACTTTGGGGCATGCTTTCTCATTCTCTGATTCCTTGCTCTGTTGGAAACAAACTGCCATGTTGTAAGTTATTCTATGGAGAAGTCCATGCGGTGAAGAAGTGATGTTTCTAACAAACTGGAGATGACCGAGTGGATCCCTCTCCAAGTTGATTATTGAGATAATAGATGACTACAGCCCTGGCCAACACCTTGTTTGCAGTCTTATAAGCAATTCTAACTTGAGACACCTAGCTAAACCATGCTCAAGTTTCTGACCACATAAACTATGAGATAATAAATATTTTCTGTTTTAAGCTACGATGTTTTAGGATAATGTGCTGTATAAGTAATACATAGCTGAATTGGTCAGGAGAAAAGCCTGCCATCTCCAAACTGTTATTATTCAGCTCACATTTTAATTGTTAGAATATAAGTTCTGATGATATGAAAGAAAATAAATTTGTATAAGCTCTCACAAATTTAATAATATTGATTTGGAAACTGGAACCACATAATAATCTGGAAGTAAAAGTAAAATATAAGAAGCATCTTCTCAGGTGAAAATAAAAATAGGAATTTGGGGGAAGAGATTAGGACTTTGTTATTTCTTGCTTCTTGTCAGGTCTCCTCAAGAGAAAATAAATTTTTTTGACAAAACATTCAAAGTTAGAGGATAAGTGGGAGCATATGTAAGCCTGAAAGAATATCAGCTTCACTGAAAGCAGCAGCTTCATTGAATGAATATAGAAGTGAAATAAAGAGTATCCTGACACAGTTAGACATGAAGTTTCAAGAAGCTATTTCATATTAAGAACTCAAACCACAGAGACAATTTAATAGACAAATTAATAGATATTTTCGAAGGCTGATAATCATCTGGTACCCAGAAGTTAGTTGCAATGGCCTGCACCTATTCTGGTGGATCAGTGGCATGTACTGATTGTCCAGTAACCACATGAACTAGTCATTAAATATTTTTAATATCAGTCCTGTTCATAATGAATGTTAGAAAAAGTTTTGGTTTTCTTTAGCCATGTGTCATCTGTGTGTAAAGTTGGACTGTGAGAGGTAGAGGATCTCTTGTGTCTTATCAATGCCCAAGTATATGCCACTAAGGTAATGGTGTAAATGAAGCTGCATGATAAAACTTATACATCTTTCTGATGCATCACTTTTACTCTGTGGTGTGAATTTCCTATTAAAGCAAACACAAAAGTATTATGGAATAAAATGCAAAAATTACATTGGTCTTAAGAAAAAGGAGATTTCCAAAATAAAAATGTCTATTTGGTGGGCAATCTTAGACTCTCATTCTCTACCTATACTATTATTGGATTTCAGTAGAAAATTGTGAGAGGCTCTGGTGTAGGGTACTTGTGATTATAGAGTTGCTTTTACTAAAGCTGATCTGTTATTTCATCTGTGTTCTTTGTTACTCTAGAAGTGTAAATTCTAAGAGAAGGAAACTAAGAATTCCCTTTAGCATCCTTTCTCTTCTGTCATTAAGTTGAATTTATAGCCAGCTCAAAGGCTGACAATTTATATTATGGCTTTTTATGTAAAAATGTTTTAGATTGCTAATCACATTGAAAATATCTTTTTAAATTTTTTTAATATTTTATTTTTTAAAAAATATTTTCCTTCCTTATTATTGGAAACCTATGTATTTAACCAATATTCTCTTTCAAAGAACATTTTAGAAAAGGTTAGTCTGTTTATATGGATATTTTGAACAATGCTCTCCATTTGTAAATAAAGAGGTACATGTAAAAGTTGAATAGAAATTAGGATTGGAAATTGCATCATTTTCATCCTTGACTCAGAGCCTCACAGTATAGACTAATTATTGTAAATGCAGTAAATTGCCAAAACATTTCACATGCACTCAAATTTAAGATCCTATCTCAATAGAAAAAAAATTTTAAAGGAGAATACTAGCTAATAATCCTAATAATCTAAGAGTAAGAAGTACATACTAAGTGACCTAGACTCTTCTGATAGCTCTCTACCTAAGCAACTACATGACTTTGGATGTAGCACAATCTTAATTTCCTGGTCTGCAAATGAATAAGAGGGACTAAGGCCACCTTGCAATTTTAAGAGTCTAGGATTCTAAGTGTATGTAACTAGTGCAAGTTTTATTTTCTAAAATTTGCATGATAAATGTAAAAAAGAGGGAGACAAAGAATTAAAGTGTTTCTAGAAACATTGTTGGATTGGAATTACTGCTAAATATTTGTTTTCTTAATTCAGCATCACTTTGTAATTTGATCATAACTATAAATTCATAGACAAAGGGTATTTGGTCCTAACATAGCTTGTACCTTGTATGTACATATACAGTTTTTGCTTAAATTTCCATATAATCATGTATCACTCTAACTTTTTTAAATGAAGTAAAATTAGTCTCATTACGAATTTACTTTTATATTCAAATATTGAATCAAACAGTATGAAAATTAATTACGGGCAGACATTCTGCTAGATTCTTAGGAAACAAATATGAAAAACATAGTTCTCCTCTGCCCTCACATGTTCACAGGACTCCAGTCAGAAAAGCGTGGTATAGGAAACAAGGCTAGCAAGACTCTTGAATCAGATAGCAGTTAAGAGTATCACTCATGGCATCTCCCCAGAGTATTTCTGAGAAACCAGAGTACATCCAGCCACAAGAAAATCAAATGAATCTGTTGTTTCTGTTGACGGCCTTTTCATGTAACTCTCTCCCTATGAATGTATTACCAGATAACATTTATATAAAATAAAAGGACTTGAATGACAAATATTTTGAAATTAAAACCACCATGGAGAGCATACTAATAGCTGTAGGTAAATGTTGACCTTCTGTTAATGAATACATAAAGGGCTACCAAGATCTGCCAATGGAAAAGTCATGAGTGGAACTTTATTTTTTTTGATAAGCTATTATCTGTAGCCTGACCTCAAGCCTTCATGATATTCGGGCCTTCGTTATTCTATTTTGGCATTGGAGATAACAGGGAAATAACTTTTAATGCTGCCATATTTCGAATGGCAGAGATTTCTAGAAATTAGAAAAAAGGCTTACTTTAAATACGCATGTTTTTTTCTACTTCCGAACTCAAGTACAGCCTAACTTTAAAACCCTGTGAGTTCTTTCATCTGCAGTGATTTTACTTATATGATTCCACTTAATGGGCAAGAGTATGTGGCAAAACATACTTCACATTTTTGTGTTTTTCCCTATGAGACATCTATTGTAAGACTTGCTGCAGGCTTTCATTTTTGTCTGTCATCCAGGATTTGCTGGTCCCACTGCTGTGTACTAAACTTGGTGTTGCTCACAACAGGGAGGGGGACCTTGCAGTTGGGCCAGACAGTTTTGTTATTGCTTTAGAATTAAAAGCATATGAAACAGATACTGCTTATTAAGGTTGTGTTTTTATAAATAACATAAACTTAAATGACAAAACAATTAAGTTCAAATACTTCTTAAAATAGAGTTTAATGCTATATCCACAGAAAAAAAAGCATGATTATTCGTGGGGGAAAAAAAAACATTATTAAAAGCCATATTCCTGAATATGAATGATACAAAAGACAGATTATGTTATTGAAAAAAACATACAAATTTTTAAATTTTAACTTTTAGGGATTATAAAATGTTATTTTGTGACAAGTGAGATGAAGTACAGTATTATCATCATTATTGCTAATTTATATACAAAATTTTGAAAAACATTTTTGTAGCAATACCCTTTCTGTTTGAGCTGCATTAAGAATTTTGTTCTTATTAATAAGTAGAAACATAGTCTAATCCTATATTTTTGTAAAACTACCTATTTGACTCAATCTCGTAATAGAATTTTTGAGAATATTCCTTTTCTGATCAGAATTTAAGTGAATTATAATTTTTCAGTGGAAAGCATTTCAAATACTGCTCATCTTCCATAGTTAGCATTGGCTTGATTATCTGACAAGTCATTCCAGCAGCCTTTAGGTCTGACATATCTTATATAACATTATCTGCATTATTATTATTATAGCAGCCATTTAATAAGCAGATAGGAATATTTAAATAATCATCAGATAATCAACTCTAACATACTCTTAAGGGTAAATTAATTTAAGAAAAAACATTACTATTACTAACATCATGATTGTACAACCAGTTTTACAATTTTTTACAACTTTTAGTTACTAAATCTGATTTTTGTGTATATTTTTCAAATCTTTCTTTAATGCAGTCTCTTAAAATAAACATAAATGCACAAGTCCAGCTTGATCAGTTTTTCAGTAGTTTTCCAGCCTTTCTTGGTTACTTAAAAAAAAAAAAAGAAAAGAAAAGAAAAAAGAAAGAAAACAGTCCACTTAAAGAAATCTCCCTGCTGGAACTGGTTTCTTATATACCATATATGATTAGGTTATTGCCATAGGAAGAAAGTGAGCTGTTTTTTGTTCTTTCTTCGTTTTTTTCCCTTTTACAGGAGCGCCCTTCTGATTTAAGGCAACAAACATTTCTCTTCCACTGTGTGTCCATTTAGCTGATGCATAAGTGTTGTAATGGTTTTCCAGAATTAATTCTTTGAAGTTGCAATCTTCATTGCATTCTTTCTGTTAAAACAACAAACATTATCCAAATGATTTTTAGAGGGCCTCAATTAAACAAAGAGTAAGCAGTAATATTTGGTAGAATTAAAACATAAATGACTTTTTCTTTGAGCAGGTGTAATGCAGTTTATTAGATATAGGTTAACATATTTACAAATAAAAATCTTAAATTTTAAAAAAGATAAAATGATACACACTGAATTATGCAACATGCAGCTTTTGGCAGGCAGTCCATTGCTACTATGCCTTAATATTGGGGGCTATTTCCCCCTAATTAGCAGCTCTCATATTATTATGCAAAGTCACTCATTCTCTAACCACTGAGATTTTGACATCTTTAGCAGAAGTTCTGCCTCCCCCAGCTGAAAGATGTATTTCTCAACCTTTTTTCATTCACTGCCTGCAATAATTATGGAAAATAAAAAGTTTATTTATTTGTTCGTTCATCTACTCATTCATTCATTCATTCATTCATTCAGTTAAACCTGTATTTTTATGTAATAAGCCTGTACCAGGTATTGTGCTGGGCTGTGAGAATACAAAGGAAAGTCAATTATACTTTATTACAGTGGGGTGAACTGTTTCATATTTCACATTGTAATTAAGTGGGAACAATAGGAATACTTGCAGTTCAAAGCCCGTGATTTTGAGATTAATGTTGATAAACAAACTTCTGGATTTTTTCCACAAGAATTTTCACATCAGCAATGTGCAAATTGGGCGAACTTTAACAAAAAGGGCTTTCATACTGACTGATAGAAATGTCAGATTTTAAGCATCAAAAATACACATGGAATGTCAGAGCTATAAAGATCCTTAGAACTTAGTTGATCCAACTCATTTTACAAATGAGGAAACCAAAGTCCAGAGAACTTAAGCAATTTGTCCAAGGTCACTCAAAATGCATTTTTTTAAAATATAAAATGTTGTAATAAAATTATTAAATTATATAGTTAGAGAGAAATTAATTCCATTTTTACTTTTTGAAAGGGCAAGATGTTTTTGACAAAAATAAGTTTGAAAAATTAAGGCTAAACTATCAATTATCAATACCTTTGCATAGAGTTTTCCTTCTTTGTTCATTGCAAGAAAATATTCACTTTCCACCCCTTTGATTGCCACAATTCCAACCTCCACTGTCCTGATTTCCATGATATCTGCAAGGAATCACAGAAAGATATGTCGATTATTCATTCACTTGTCAGGTGATGCAAGAATGGCCATTTGTTTTTTTATCTCTGTTTCAATTGCAAATTAAAATTATTAGTGTGATTATTTACTTAGCCTGAGACCCTCTACCCATAACACATACACACAAACATCAGATTACTTACTAATCCTTATTAAATATGGAAAGTGTAAACTATTGCTTTTTTATTTTGTAGAAAAGCTACCTGGATTCAAAGAAATAGTTACATATTTAACTTTAGATTTTTACCTCTAAAATTACATTTTTATTTTACAATAAAAATATGATAATAGTAAAGGTATATTGAACTCAGATCACATGCAATCTAGTTATCACTAAGACTATGAGGCAAGTACTCTTGTTCTCCCCAGTTTACAGATCAAGAAGCTCAGACGTAAACAAACATAGTAATTTGCCCAAATTCTCTCAGCTGAAAAGTGACGAAAGTGGAATTTAAACCCAGATGGTCTGGTTTTTAATCATGATATAATACTTCATATGAAAGCATATAATAAGCTAACATCTTTGCTTTTCTACTTAAACTTTATTTTAAAAATTATTGCTAACAATACTTCTGAAATTGAATAAAATCCAGTTAAAGCAATTATAAATGATGGTTAATAGAGTCTAGCTTTAAAAAAAGATTCGATATTTTAAACTGATAGTTTGATACATGAAAAGATCATTTAAAACCAAATTATGAATCCTACTCCTATGTTATTTCATAACTTTATACCTTTGTAATTAATTTTTAATCTCTGTCGAAATTATTTTTACAAACGTGTAGTTACCACAAGAATGTTAACCTATTATTTTCCTTTATTATATATCTTTTTCCTAAGTGCTATATTTTACCGACTCATACTAAATACAGTAAAATCTCAAGAAATTTTAAAGACAATCTGGGAATTAAAAGTTTAGTGAACTTTTTAATGTAATTGCTGTTAGTTATACTTTCAACATGAAGGTGCAGCAATGAGACTCTCTTCCCTGCGCCTAACAATGCAAAGAAAATTCCAAGTGAAAATTATCTGCATAAATCAAAACTCCAAAAACTATATTCTAAAATATGCATTTAATTAAAAGAAAAATCTGACTTTTTTTTTAACTTTACGCCTTTACTTCATTCTCTTATTTATTCTTTTTGCTTCAGTTTTCATATTTGGAGAATAAAATTATTATCCACTTCATCATAATTAATGTGGCCTCGCTAATATTTGTCATCTGTTTCACATGTGTGCTGCACATATCAAAGCCATTTTGCACTTTATTAGACTGAGCACTAGTCAGAGCTCTTCCAGTTGAGTTTTATAGCTGTTCATCGAAAAACTGAGGTCTACAAAAAAGTGCAAAGGAATGAATATTAGTCTTTTAAAGTATTTATGAAACATCAGAATGCATAGAACTGTACTGTAATTTTAGGATACATGTTAAGAAAAATAGCCTTTGTTTCTGAATGAACTCTTTAACTTCCGAAGTTAAAATCTAATAAAAACCGCAAACACATCCATACATATACCTTTATTGAAAGAGAAGAAAACATTTTGAAAAACACAACTTTTAGGAGGAGACTAGGGGAATTTTAACAATTGCTTATAAACATATGTAAAATGCAATGCTGATACATTCATGCAACATTCAACAAATCTTCATTGAGAGCAGTTCTGTGCTAAACTCAATTTTGAGACAGACTCTGCCTTCTTAAAGCACTATATTCTGGTAAGTAACTCTTCTTTCATAATTCTTCTTTCGAGTTCATAAAAAGTAATTTCAAAAGGGAATATTTTACTATGTGGTAGAATCCAATTAGGTTAAATTTGTACTGATACAATGGAGAATACTGAAGAAATTCATTGATTTAACATAGTTGCAATGACTTCGAAATTGAGTAAATGTTTCTTTTTAAGGACATATGGTGTAGTTGGTTTCTAAAGATCTCACCACTGTAAAATTATATGAAAAAGTCAGTTTTCCTTTCCTTCAAGTTTATTTACTATTGCTTTTCCTCCATTTTCAACATTATGGAAAAGGGAATAGATGGAAAGGCGAATACTATTGCATAGGCTTAGGATATCTTTTGTGCTCAGTTGTAATTAGAGAATGGAATCTGTAATGTTTGCTGGCTTTTCTTTTGTAGACCAGCAGTCCACAAACTATAACTGTTGCTAGAGGTATTGTTAATTACAATATATAGACACCTTCCCTTTCAGGTCGTCATAACAACATGTTATATTGTCCCACCTCCAAACCTTTTTCCCTATCATACCCTGCCTGTCCATTGCCCATCTTATTTTTATTGTATTGACACTTAATAGGTGATGAACATTGTTAATCTTATTCCTCCACATATTGAGGTTAACAATATCAAAAAAAATCTTTACATAGTTAAAGTTCAAAGGTGGGCAAAATATCTGAACAGATACCTGGCCAAATAGATATACATATGGCAAATAAGCACATGAAAAGATGCTCAGTCTTTAAAGATTCCACCTTTATTGGGATTAGGATAGACTTAAAAATGATAAGCTTCCTGATCTAAGAATGTTCTTAATTGTATGTTATATTTAAAAAATAGCTTTCACAAGGGAGTCAACAGACTTAAAAGTAGAATGCCTGGGAGAGCACTCAGTAGTGCTGGCAGAATTGATGCTCTGTCCACACTAACATTCTTGTCTGTTTTTCCCTTGGTGCTTTACCCTCTTTTAGTTAAGAGAACCCAAGAATGAAGAAACTAAAGTTACCACTCTTTTGTTCAAGTGCAGAGTGAGTGGTGATGTGCTTACAGACCCACAAAGATCTGTGTAGAAGAATTAACTGTGTAAGCTTATGATACACTGCCCTCCAAACCAGAATCCAGGCAGTTGCTCAAAAAATATAATATAATAATACATAGCTTGCCGATGTTAAGTTAGCTACGAAAATAGTTATACACGGTCTTTTTGTCTACAGTAGATCTTTGCTTTGTATAAGACAAATATAGGGTTTGCCTTTTTTGTGCATCTGAATTTACATTTAAGAAGTTTACAGGTATAAGTAATGGAGTAAATTTGCTCTCAGAGATGTAAGGTGTACTACATGGGTGCATCAAATTATTAACTTAATGACCATGGTTGCTTAATGCTAAAGTTCAAAAAAATAAAAGACAGATCATCTTATACAATAGAACATGAAAAAATGAACCAATATGTCAAGTATGTTAGCCATTTAGCCTTGCTAACAATGTTGTCAGCAGTAGCATCAATTCATTACTTAGCGTGTCACCCTTACAAACTAGGGAATGTGCCCAAAATAGCTTCCCTGTTTTTTTTTCTGTGAGTGATTTCTGTTAAAATTATTCATGAATTTATCTAAACCTTTTGCTTATTTACTATTGAAACCCGTATCACACTTGCAATGAGAGATGAGGAATTTTAGTATAAAATGCTACTTTTTTTACTTTTGTAAAAAAATTCTCCAACATCTACTGCTAGAATTTTAGGTGTTTGCCTCGTGTACTTCAAAAAAAATGCTAATTCTTTGTTCTTATTATCAACAGAATTTATGATTTTAAAGTGTTTTAACTTTCCTGTTTGAAAATATATATATTTTATTAAGAAATTATTTTTTTGATCACTTTCGGTTCAAAGCAGAACTGAGAAGGTACAGAAATTTCCTACACACCCCCACCCCCACACATGCATAGCCTCCCCCATTATCAATGTCTCTCACCAGAGAGGTGCATTTGTTACAATTAACGCACCTCCACTGACACATCATTATCACCCAACGTCCAGAGTTTACATTATGGTTTACTCTTGGTGTTGCACATTCTGTTGGTCTGGACATGTATCCATCACTATGGTATCATACAGAGTACTTTTACTGCCCTAAAAATCCTCTGTTCTCTACCTTTTCACCACTCTTCTTTACACCCAACCTCAGCAACCACTAATCTTTTTACTGTCTCCATAGTTTTGCTTTTTCCAGAATGCTATACAGTTGGGATCATACAGTATGTAGCCTTTTCAGATAGGCTTCTTTCACTTAGAAGTATGCATTTAAGGTTCTTTTATGTCTTTTCATGAGTTGAAAGAAAAAAAATCTTGTTGAGGTGATCCCTTTGTAAGTTATCTAAATGTCTAATTGCTACATTGTACACCTGAAAATAATATCATATGTCAACTGTAATTGAAAAATCAAAAGAAAAACTTGTGTTTCAGCACACAAAAATCCCCCTGCCATTCCATCTCCTAGACTAATTCTTTTCTCTGAACCTTGTAAGCTTTAAAGTTAAAAGTTTTGAGGGAGCATATGTTAATATAAATGTGCTAGCATAATGACTAAAATTATTTTAAAGTTGAAAATAAGTGGAGGCAATGGTTTAATAATTTTTAGGCCAATCGGAACATTTATTTTTGTCCTTGACCAAATATACATTCTTAAGCACCTTAAAACTAAAAATTGATATCAAGAAAGAAAAACATTTTTAATGTTCAATGGCTTATGATTTTCTGTCAAGCCTGGATTGTTGAGTAAGAAATCTTAACCATTATAAATTTATATCATTTACCCTCATAAAAGTGAATACAAATATGTACATGTATACAAAAATATATCCAAAATAAAGAACTCTTAAAACTCGATAAGAAAATAAGCAACCCAGTTAAAAAAAAAAATCTAAATAAATTTCTCACCCCAAAGATACACAGATGGTGAATAAGCATATGAAAAAATGTTCAACATAATATGTCATTAGGGAATTGCAAATTAGAACAACAAGATACCACAACTATTAAAATGACTAAAATCCAAAAACTGACAACACTATATACAGACAAGAATGAAGAGCAATCTGAACTCTCATTCACTGCTAGTGAGAAAGTAAATGGCACCACCACTTTGGAAGACAATTGGGCAGTTTCATACTGAACGCTAAATGTACACTTACCATACTATTCAGCGATCCTGCCCCTAATATTTACCCAATTGATTTGAAAACTTATGTTCACACAAAAACCTGAACATAAATGTTTATAGCAGAATTTTATTCACAATAAAAACTAGAAGCAACCAAAAAGTCCTTCGGTATATGAATGGATACACAAACTACGGTAAATCTATACTTTAGAATATTTTTCAGCAATAAAAGGTAATGAGCTATTGAGCCACAATAAGAGGGAGAAGCTTAAATGCATATTTCTAAATAAAAGAAATCCATATGAAAAGCTACACACTGTATGATTCCAACTGTGTGACATTCTGGAAAACCTTAAAACATAGACAGTAAAAAAGATCACTGGTTGATGGGGCCTTGGGGAGAGGTTAGAAGGGATAAAAAATGTGAAGCATAGATTTTTAAGGCAGTGAAACTCCTCTGTATAGTGGATACATGATATGCATTTGCCAAAATACATAGAACACACAAGGCAAGAAGTAAATTTTACTTCATTATTGGTTCATCTACTATAACAAAGTACCATATTAATGCAAGATGTTAATAATAGAGGAACTGTGAGGTGAGCTGTGGGTAGTATATGGGAATTCTACCATCTACTCGATTTTTCTGTAAATCCAAAACTGTTCTAAAAAATAAAGTCTATTAATTTAAAAAATGTACTCTAGATTTTAATTAATAATGTAATACAATTGAGTCTGTGAGAATCTATTTATGCTGGCATTTTTTATGACTTATTCTTGTCCCTAAATATATAGTACATATGGGGTTTGTTGTTAATTACTATTAATAATATCTTTATTGATAGATTAAGATGTGCCTACCAAGATGATGACTTCTCTTTGTGAAATATGGACAGTTATGAGGAATAAGGTTCTAATGCAAACACACTTTGGGAAATGTAGGAAATACAAGTATTCTATATACAGACAGCTACTATACTTATATGTGTGTGATATCTCTTGGGTGCATTGAGATGGAACAATAATATTTTAGAAACCTGATGACTTTGTGATGTCATCAAAATATGTGAATATGAATAAAACTGTATTAAAACTCAGTTAGCATTTTCTCTTCCTACGGGAAAAGAAAATGAATGATACCCAGCAGTATACGCCAATATTTAGAAAGAATAGGATGGAAAATCACTTTAACAGAAATTCGGAAGAAAGAAGTGTTACATATCTTAGGTGTTCAAGGGGGCATTTGAGGAACACATAAATCTTGAAATAGATCTTGAAAGCTAGATAAGGTTGACATAGGTAAAATGGAAACATGGGATGGAAAAATCATGCTAATTGAAAAAGCGTATGTAAGACAATGGAAGCAAAGATACAAAAGTCATGTTCAGAAGATTGAAACTGTAGGAAATGCATCTAAGTAATGAGAGTAGGTGAAAAAAGCATTAGAACCAGACTGTTGAGGACTTTGATTGTAAATTTAAGGAATTTTAACTCTTATTTGTAGACCATGAAGAAACATTAGAGGTTTGAAATGTGAAAAATGTTAAGATATAAATTGTGTTTTAGGAAAATTCTTTGGACACGCAGAGTGAATAAAATGACAGGAACTGTGTCAGCCCAGTTTTCTTCCTATCCTGTTATCAGTGGAAGTTCACGTTGATCTG
The DNA here is from genome assembly GCF_014176215.1 of Rousettus aegyptiacus. NCBI lineage: Eukaryota > Metazoa > Chordata > Mammalia > Chiroptera > Pteropodidae > Rousettus > Rousettus aegyptiacus. The sequence goes on along the minus strand of NW_023416306.1, from coordinate 121,127,896 downwards.
TAATGGGTTATCATTGTGATTTTTAAATAAGTTAATGCATAAATGTTTTCAAAATATCTCAGTTGAAATTTCTAATATTGGAAATAGCATTAGTTATAACCCATATGAACAAAAGCTCTTTGATGTCCCCAGTAATTTTTAAGAGTTTAAAGGGGTCTCCAGACTAAAAAGTTTAAAAACAGCTTTTCTAAATTAATTCTATTTTTTCTTGTCTGTTTAGTTGCAGTTTGATTGTACTTTACGTATTGTACTCTTATGTTTGTAGAATGACTATCTTTTGCTGTTTTATATAACTTTATAACTAACTATATAACATGGGCTTATAAATAAAAACTCCATGGCACAGGCATACAGAAATGTTCAATCTGCTTCAAAATGTCTGGAGAATTTCTTAATGATATTTTAAAGTATCAAGTTGCAAATTTTAATTAAATTATGTAAGTAAATAGTAAACTATTCATGTTGGATCAGCTTGGTTACTAGTTTAATGTCAGCATGGCTTTAATTAAAAAGTAAGTCTAAGATATGTACTTACACTGCTATGATTTTTGTATACTGATACAAGTATAGCAAAGAATTTTTCTTTAATATGTTTGACATATTAAAATCCTATATCTCAGTGTAATATTTTTTACATATTCTGCATGTAATTGCCCCAATTACTATTGTTTGTATGTGTTTGTCATTGTATATTCAAAAGAACTGCCTTTGAAGAACAATAGACTGTTGGCTCCATCTCCTTTAAGTCTCTCTCAGATGTCTTCTGTTCTTCCCTTCCTTGCCATTTAACTACAGAAATCCACTTTCCAAATTTTTCTCAGGATTGTTTTAAAATCTTTATAGACCCTGTTATTTTCTGAGGCTACATTATACAGATCAAACATTAAAATACAACTAAATTTTTCATTAATACAATATTTTATAATTATTTTAAAATTTTGTATATATTTTCTTTTAAAATTATTTGACCTAAAGGAATTTATCGAATTTATCATGAGCTATAACTTTTCTGCAAATATTGTACATTCTTGGGAATTCTTGCAAAGTTGGAAAATATTAGCAAATTGCTTTCAAATGTTATGAAAAAAATGTTAAAAAATATGTGATGAAGTTGGCCTAACAGTATATGTTTTTTTATGTTAAATATTTGCTAATCTCTATTTTTTACTTTCTTCTTAAATTTTACTGCAAACTTCTTAATTTTAAAGTTTTAAATTTATCTGTAAGCCCTTGAAGTTTTCATAGGCTTCAAGCTCTTACGTGCCAATTGAATCAAATGCCCTGTCTTTAACTCTGAAATCTTTTCAAAAGAATATCTCAGTTCCTTTCCCTAGCAGCAAATTTCTTTAACATGTAGAGTAAATCTGCACACTTCCCTCGATTTAACTCTTGCATTCTAACTTCTAAATCTCTTCATGGACTTTCTCTCTTCAAGGTCATCAGGGACCTCCTAAGTTTCAAATCTAAGAGTTTTTTCAATCATTATAACTTTCTTCTATGGATTTTTTGGCACTGTTGACATCCCTTGTTCTATTTGTGATCTTCAGTGTTTCTCTAATCCTGCATTACTCTGATTTATTATTTTATTTAAAATGATTAATTTTGTATAATCATATCTATAGATCTTTTTTCCTTATTTATTATATTGTTTTTTCATGCTTAAAAGTCTTTTTTTTTCCATCCCGCTGTCTGAAACACATTTTATTCCAGCTTCTACAGTTTGAGTTTTAAATATAGCTTTTAAATTCATTTGGAATTAATTTTGGGGTATGATGTGAGATGAAACTCTAAACTGATATTTTATTTCTGCAAATAGCTAGCTATTTTTTCAACATTACTTATTAAAAATTATTCCATTTCTTTTTTATTGATGCAATGCCTCTCTTTTGCCTTATATTGGTTATCCTGTTTTGTTTCCTTGATTTGACTATCTGCTACATACCCACATTAATTTATTGTAGATTACCAATTCTGAAGTGGCTCATTACATTTGTAGGTAGCTCTGATCCTAAGTGTTACTAAATGTACATGTATGTTTATATATTATACATAATATATAAATATATACATAATATATATTATATATAAGTATATACATATATATTCTCTGAAGATTTGCAGAATAAATCAGTATCTTTTCTACATAAAAGCCCTTCAAAAAGATGAAGACATTGGTCACATACCCCATCAGGCAAAGCATCTGTAGCTTCTTCGACCCTGCCTCATTCAGCATGGATTCCAGATTCTACACCAGCTATACTATTTACTTAAAGCCAGTTTCTCAACTAAAACTAGGCCAATATAAATATTAATAGCCTGACAGAATATTACTCATTATTTTCTTTGCTATAGACCATAAATCACAGAGATATAATTTCACCATCTTTTCAAAGAATATTTTAAATCATTTCATTATTTTGAAGTCTTGATATAATAAAAAGTGTGGCCATCAAAAAAAATTTATTTCAGATTGATAAAATTTTCAGTTATTTTATGTTTTGTTTAACTACAGTAAATCATATTTTATATATAAAAAGAAATGTCAACTATTCCCTTTTAACAAATGATGAATGCTTCTTTATTTTATCTAAATTAATTACACAGAAATGCAAGGTTTGTGAACAATAAATTTCAAAATCATCTTATGTGGTATGTGCAGAATTGAAAATGCATTAAATGTAAATCAAAATATAAAAGTCATGGCAAAACACACTTTCTTACTCTGATCTGGTCATTAGAATCCTTCCGGTCTATGCTTTTAAAAAGATTAGCTCACTTATTTCTACAATTTCATTGTTTCTAACTTATGAGATAGGAGAAATAATATCATTCTATTTGTGAATAGTACTTCACAAATGAAGTATTGCAGATATAGAGAAAAATTATACCCCCGAGAGTGAAGCCAACTTCATTATGATTGTCACAATATTTTCTGTAACATACAAAACTATTTAACAGATAAATATTGAGTGTTTACTATTGCCAAACCCCATTCTACACGAGGTACTTTACTGTTCTGGGGAAGATTACCTAATAGTAAATTGTGGAGTAATCTTTCTGCTTCTTATTAATTTACATTTAAGTCAGTGTCTTTTTTTCATTAAGTTGTTAACGGCCTGTTAAGATTATAAATTTAACAGCAGATGACAATGAATGAACCTATCTATATAATAGTGAAAACAATTATGATTTGATTAAATGATGAAAGGATGAGTGAACTAGGTCATGAGCAAATTCATCTCATCTCTCTGATGGAGGCTTCAAACCTATTCTAAAATGGAAAAATATAAAATTGATATTTTATAAACTATATAGAAGTTGAGAAAAGATTCCTTTATGCCTTTAGTTAATCCCCCAAGCTTGTTGTAAACCTCTGGGTGGTGCACATACAATTTCTTGAGAAATGGTGAGTTGAATTTCTTGATTCAGTATAATATTATGTTGTCTATTTTAGAAGCAGTGATATACTAATGGGTTATTTTGAGGTCGCAAAATGCCCAGGACTTTATTAATGTGAAGTTTTGATAAAATAAAAAGTGTGGCTATCAAAAAAAATTTATTTCAGATTAAGAAAATTTTCAAGGTTATTTTATGTGTTGTTTAACTACAGTAAATCATATTTTATAGATAAAAACAAATGTCAACTATTCCCTGTGCAACTTATTTTTTTACTAATGTTTAGATCTTTATATTTTTGTCAAATATTCAGTATTCCTGCCTATCACATTTTTTAAGTTTTAATTCAGTCACCTCAAATCTTGTTTGTAAATTAACAGGGAATTAATTATAAATAAAGGACATTTAAGTACATTAGAAAAGTATGACACCCATGATATTAGCTATTCCTTTCATTTATTTGTCATTGGTAAATTTGAGAGATGTCATCATCTCTCATATTATTTATTTCTCTCATATCTACTGTTAACCATTGCATCGTGTACTTTGTTATACCCATTTGAAGTTATACCTTTCGATCTTGGCTCTTTTCTCATAAGGCATACTAGGCTATCTATTCTCTCCTTGTCACATCTGCAATCTTTAAATCTTCAAGTTTATGACAACACAATGTCATGCGTTTCTTCATTAAATATTACACAAGCATGTTTCTCCCCAACTTTCTGAGCCCAGGCTCTTCATTGATCCCCAATTCCCATTCTTCTTCCATAGCAATAGAATTTTTAGCTGGCTGTACAAATTAAGCATTACATTGCCCAGTCTCCCCTGAAGCTCAGTGTGGGCATGTGATCAAGTTTTAGTTGATGCACTATGCGAAGAGTCCCATAGCAAATCTCAGAAATCTTGCATAAGAGATAGTCATCAGGAGCCTTTTGTACCCACTTTTTCTTCCTTTATTCCATCCTTCTGCTGGAATATGAATTATTCCTTAGATTTTGAGAACAAAGTGATTTTGGAACAGCAAGCTGAATAGAGACTTAAAACTCCCAAATGTTTTTACGGAGCAGAGTTGTCACTTCTCCAAATGTTTATTGGATGGAGAAAGAAATGATTTCATTTAAGGAAAACCTAATCTTAACCAATACACCTCAATTTTGCTTTCCTATTAGATATATTCTTCATAAAATGCACTTAAAAATCTAGGAGTCCACTTTTTTCAGTGATTCTAAACCACCAACCAGAAAGGCAAGTCCTATTTTTAACCCTATTGTTAATAGCCAGCTGCTTACTTTTATAGCTTTTTTTTTTTTTTTTTTTTTTTTTACTTCCAAAGTCATGAGATTAAACGAGAAGAAGTGAAAACAACACCTGTGCTCTCATGTCTTTCATTTTTCTATTTGGAACTTCAATGTGACTAGAGATCCCAAGTTTCTTCTAGTGCTGTCATTCATTCCTACATGTGTCAGCATTCAGCTTGCTGGATCTTCACTGGCTTTCCTTAACATCTTGATAGCTATGTCAGGAATACATTAGCTCCTAGCCCCCTGGCAAACTGTATCAAACCTGTGTTCAATTGCTTCCTAGCTAGGGAATGACCTAATTTCAGATAGTTTTTCTGAATTCTCCTTATCGTTACATAAAGCTGTTGCCAATCTTTCAGAAAGACCAGATCTGCCATTCTTGTCATAACAGTTCACTTGTAAAGAAAACAATTTATTGGGTACTTAACTTTGTGTATATATTCTCTTTCTCTTCTATATCAATTTATTTCATTAGCCATGTTCTTAATGATAGTTTGGATTTCCCAGCCTCTTTAGATTTGTCTTCTTCTTGGCTTCCTTCCTGAATTAGTTTTTCTTCGTTTACCCCTATAAAAATACTTATCTTCTCTAATTCACTGTAGCATTGAAAGAGTATCTCAAGTCTTTTCACTTCACCTATAACTAAGAAAAACAGGTTATCTTTATATTACATGTTGGTTTCCATCTTCCTGGATGATCCCTTTGTCACTGTCTCTATATTTTGTTAAAGTAGAACTACCTTATGACCCAGCAATTCCACTTCTGGGTATTTATCTGAAGAAATCCAAAATACAAATTCCAAAAGCCATATGCAAATTGATCTAAGGGCAATGGAAGTAAAAGCAAAAACAAATGAATGGAGCAATATCAAACTGAAAATCCTCTACACTTCAAAAGAAAACATTAACTAAACAAAGAGGCAACCTTCTGAATGGGAAAAGATACTTGTAAATAACACGTCTGATACAGGGCTAACATCCAAACTACACAAATAACTTATACGACTCAACAACAACAAATAATCCAATTAAAAATTTGGCAGAGGACCTGAACAGACACTTCTCCCAAGAAGACATACAAATGGCCAACAGACATATGAAAAGATGCCCAACTTCACTAGCTATTAGGGAAATGCAATTCAAAACCACAATCAGATGCCACCTCACATGTGTTATAATGGCTCTTATCAACAAGACAAGTAATAACAAGTGTTGGAGAGGTTGTGGGGAAACAAAACTCTCATGCACTGTTGGTGGGAATGTAAATTAGTACAGCCACTGTGGAAAACAGTGTGGAGGATCCTCAAAAGGAAAAATTACCATATGACCCAGCAATCCTCCTGGGTATCTACCCTCCAAAACTTGAAGACATTTGTACTTAAAGATATATGTACCCCAATGTTCACTGAATCATTATTCATGGTGGCCAAGACATGGAAACAACCAAAGTGCCCTCTGAGAGATGATTGGATAGTGAAGCTGTGGCATATATATATACAATGGAATATTACTCAGAAAAGATGAAATGCTGCCATTTGCAACAACATGGATAGATCTTGAGATTATCATGCTAAACAAAATATGTCAGACAGAAAAAGTTGAAAACCATACGATTTCACTCACATGTGAGATATAAAACTGAAAGCAACAGAGAAACAAGACAAATAAGCAAGAACTCATAGACACAGACAACAGTTTAGCGATTACCAAAGGGAAATGGAGGAGGAGGAAGGTAAATAAGGGTAAAAGGAGTCAAATATATGGTGACACAAGATTTGTCTTTGGGTGGTGAACACACAACACAATATACATATGACATATTAATGAATTGTACACTTGAAACCTATATAATTTTATTAATCAATTTCACCTCAAGAAATTTAATTATGCATAAATAAATAAATAAATGCTATATGTGCCCCTGTGTTCACTGCAGCACTATTTATAATAGCCAAGATATGGAAGCAGCCTAAGTGCTCATCAATAGATGATTAGATAAAGAAGGTGTTGTACAGATATACAATGGAATGTTACTCGACCATAAAAAGGATGATATCTTACCAGTTGCAGCAACATAGGAGGGCCTAGAGGGTATTGTGCTAATCAAATAGGTCAGACAGAAAAAGACAAATACCATATTATCTCACTTATATGCAGAATCCAAAGAATAAATCAAACAAAACAGAAACAAGCTTGTCGATTTTTAGGACAAACTGATGTTTGCCAAGTGAGAGGGGAGCTGAGGGGCTAAGTGCAAAAGGTGAAGGGATTAAGAAGTACAAATTGGTAGTTACAAAATAGTCACAGGGATGTAAAGTACAGCATAGGGAATATAGTCAATAACAACTATGTAATAACTATGCATAGTGCCCAGTGATACTACAGTAATCAGGAGGATTACCTTGAAAATCATATAAATGTCTAATGACTTTTGTGCCTGCTCACTTGCTCCCTCTCTCTCTCTCTTTCTCTCTTTCTCTCACACACACATTCTAGTTGTGCTAGATATGTAAGATTAATAGAATTGTTTGTTAACAATATAAAATGATTTTGCATAGCACCAAAATAATCAGAAGATATTAGACTTAAAGATACGGTGATAACTTGACTTCAACTTTTTAAATATTTAATATTTACTCTGTCCCCCATGTTCCCAGTGTTTAAGAGGAATATATGTAGGTGTCACTTGAAATGTCCTCACATGTCCTCCCATACCCCTGCTTCCCTCTTTGATCTGAAATCACTTCTTGGAATTTCATAATTTTCCATGCTCTAATTATAACACTGAGGTCTTCAAAAGATGGAGAAAATCTGAATGTCTTTCTCAGTTTGACTATGATTATAGGCAAGGTTTAAGTTCTATTAACATGAATGATACAAAGACATGTATTGATGCATAATTATCATTTCTATTTAATATCTCCTGTTGTTAAAATGGAATCATTGAACTCTTTCATTGTACTGTGGAAGTGAGAATTCTTTGGTGTGATGTGGACAGGTAGTTCCTCAGTTCTCTTTTCTTATCATTATATCTCATTTTGACTTTGTTTATTATTATGTCTTCCTGAAGTCATAAATAGTGAAAGATAATGGCAATACATTATAGCCAGTAGCTTCTCAATCAATTTATTGCTATTATCAACCATTTGTAAAGGCATAGCTTAGTTGTGGTCAAGACCTTTGTAATTAAAATTCATTCAATCGCTGATGTCAATTGCTGTAAATGAGGTCCTCAAGCTATTTTTACCCTACCATTTAGTAGAATCACAGTATTTAAGTAAATAGTTTATTGAATTCATAGTGACACCTAATAATTTATCCATAAATCACTGTTTTGGCCTTGACTACAAAAACAAAGCTGTTTTTACTGTTCTGACTTTTAAAAAGGAAATAAAAATTGCTGTGCTATTAAAAGCCAAATCGGTGTGAGACTTTATTTTTAAAATTAATTAATTATTTTTTTATGGTGACATTTGTTAACAAAATCCAATAAGTTTCAACTGTACATTTTAACAGTAAAGCATATGTATATTTACACTGTGTGTTCAGATGTGAGATTTTAGGATGAAGTAAATTAATGCTTATAAATCATATATAATTTATTAGAATTGAATATAAAATATTTTGCTGATTAAACTAATTTTAATGCTCCACATCCTTGAAATAAAAATAGAATTACATTAAATTTTAAGAGTATCTCTGAAAGTAACAGTTTTGTGTATAGATGGTACTCAGTGAAATGAATGATATATTTACCTTTAAGTAGAATGATTCTTTAAAGCAAATATGTTTTGAAACAGAGCAATGTAAGTCTTACATTGACTATTGTAGATAAATTGCTAATAAGAAAATAAATAACTCATGTACTGTTTAAAATTTGTTTCAATCTTAAATTTATTCTTAAGATGCTTTATGAGTAATTTGCTTTCTTGTAAACAACTCCTATCATGAGCCAAGTTTTGTTAAAATGTCAAAATTGCATAAGATATATTCACTTAAGAACATGTAACTGTCAGTATTTTGTTTCAGGGTGTCAACCTGAAACATAAGTAGGTAACCTTAGTGATGTATGCGTTTATTCAAAGTTGACTTTCTCAAAAGTTACAGCAAAACAGACAAACACACACCAAATTATTTTAGATTGAAATAAATTTGTTCCATCAGGTAAGCAGAGTGACTGCTTAACATGAAAGACAAATCTCTTTTCTGACTAATGTTAGATTAAGTTCATTTGGTGGATATGCTGTGCACATGCTGACTTTGTTGCCTGGAGGCAATGATTCAGTGTTTGAGTTGGGAAGAAGTGAGTTCGCTTTCCCCACATTTCTTTATTGACTTTCACTTGGAATAGGTGACACAAAAGACTTTGTGGAGGTATGACCTCCAAGAAGTTCCAGGTTCTCTTACTTTTCCCATGAATCCCAGAATCCACTATTGTAAGATAACACAATTGATACATATGGTTGATAATACTAATCTCGTCTTTGGATCACTTTACCCTGAAAAAGCATGCCCTGTAACTGTTAAATAACAGATCTAAGACAGAACCTTGGAAAACACTAAAAGAAATGAGAAAACTAATCAAATTAAAGCCAGCAAGAAAGAAACACAAGTAGATAAATTATTACAGAAACCCAGAAAGTGTAATTCCCATCAAATCAGCATGAAACTCAAAACATTTGTACAGGATTGCACAATTGCTAGTATCAAATATAACTGAAATGTCCTGCAACAGAGAATTGATTCCACACCATCTTCATCATTGGAGGATAAATCAGTTACAGTTCTTACCAATCCTATATCTATAATTATGTCAAAACTACTTAAATGATTGTCAGGTTAAGTAAAAATAATCATGTCATTTATCCAGGGACTTATTTAAAAAATTTTAAAAAACATTAGATAATCTTTAAAAAGTACATAACATGTGGTACAGTGATGGCAGTCCTTTCTTTTGAAAGAATTAAGTTGCAACAGCTTGTTTCAGGAGGGTTAAAACCATGCCAGAATTAGAAGCAAACTATTCAGTTGTGCAACAAATAGGATAATTCCAGTGGCATTTTACTAAAGAATGTCATGGGAACATTGCTGAACTATATTGCACAGAATTAAATTTCTATACCAATTTATTGATCTTTCTTATCATTTATGGCCTCTCTGGAACACAAGGGCCAGAGAAAGATGTTCCCTGAATCAGACAGAGGGAAATACTCCTAGTTTGCCCTGTAATGTTGTAAGTTCTAAACTTTTTCAGAAAGAATTCTTCAACTGACCATGTAGATTATTTACATCTGCTAAACAAAACCTTTACTGTGTTCTATAAAAGGCTCCAAAATTATCAGAATACATGTGGATACTATAATCCCAGAATATGAGAGAAAAAATCAGATTTTTATGTGAAATGGATATAATTTCTTCCCACCACCTAGAAAAACTCTTTCATTTTCTGGCTTTTCCTAAAGTCTAAAATACCTTCAAGAGGAAATCAAAATTTTCTTTATGTAGGGATAGAGATAAAATTCAAAATACAAATATACCTGGGAAAGGTAACACATAGACATAAATTCATACTATGGTATAAGTAACTAGATTTTCTCTGAGAGCAGAATTTGATTTTGCTAGAAAGGAATGAACACAGAGTACCAAGAATGAAATTGATAGGGGAAAATGATCATAAAAGGAAGAAGTTATGGAAACTTTCATTAATATTTTGCTTATAACTAGTTCTAGGAGTCAACACATCTTAGGCTTCATCTAATTCATAGAGGCACCAGCTTAGACGATAAACCACACATCCACTTATCCTCTGTTTTAACAATTAATATGTTTTGTGAAGTTTTGCTGTCTAATAGATATTTATTGTAATCTTTCCTCTTTCTCCTTTTGACTTTTGTTTAAATGTTCTGCCACCAAAGCAATAAGATAAGTCTAAACATTTTGGTTTCACTCCATGCTGGTAATCAGTACTGAAAAATTAAAGCATGATTTAAAGCCGTTTTGGCCCTTGGCTCTCTTCGGAACTTTTAGGCATGCATTGTTTGCTAGCAGTCTAAACAATGAGTTCCAATGCAGAGTAGTTACATTTTTCACAGAAATGAAAGCAAAAAGAAAAAGAGAAAGTAATAAAAACATCTGATTTTATGGAGGAAGATACTTAAAATGTTAAAAAGAAGATCCAGACACTCTTTGGTTACCAAATGTGTATCTAGCACTTCTCTTCTGTTTCATTACAATCATGTTAGTCCAGACCTTCATATTTGTACCTCAGCTATCATTACAGTTTCATAACTAGACCCCTGCTTCCAGCCTCTCTGACTTTATATTTACCCTGTGTATTTGTAAAGGTCACTCTTTCACTCAAACTTCCCAATTTTTTCAATGATACACTCTATTAAGAAGCAAAACAAAATATTTGAAATTCAAAGCCTTCCAAAATCTGACTCCAGCCTATTTTTACAATTTTTCTCTCATTGTTTCGCTACAAATTACGTGAGCTTTTGGCCCTAACAAACTGCTTTACAACTTGTCTTCCTCTCTCATACAAATTGCTAGGCACTTTTCCTGCTTCTGCCCACCAGTTCCTGTAATTACATAGAATCTCTATTTTAGTGTTGCCCAAACATTGCCTCAGGGACTGGCTGCATGGAATTATGTGGTGAACTCTTTAAAAACTCTCAAATGCCCAATTCTCACTATCCAGAAGCTGATCCAATAGGTCTGAGGTAAGGCTTGAGAATCAGTATTTTAATAGCTTCCATTTACTTTAGTGACACTTTTCTTTCAAAGCCAAACTTAATCAAGTTTCTCTAACAATGTTTTGCCTAGTTTTCTAATTTATCATCATCTCTTTTACTTTAAGAATACACTGCTATACTATGAATTAACACTCATCTCAATTCTTCTATTGTTATTCATAATTTTAGCCTATTTTTTCATCTAAATTATAAACAATTTGAGTATACTATCTTATACTTCTGCACATTCCTAATATTTATTTAGGGGTTTGTACTTGGTAGGCTTTCATTAAATGCTAGATAAAATGCTACATAAACCCCCATATTAACTAGTGCATCACATTAAAAATCAGCAAACGAAAGTTAGTAATCATTCCAAGATTAATGAATTAATGAGTATTCTAATCATATTAAACATAAGAAGAACTAAGGTTAAAAGATTGATTAACCAGAAGTATTTGTTAAATTTCCTAATTAGATAAGAAGCACAGAACATTATAGTTAATTAAAACAATAGTTCGTCTCAGATTCTGTTTCATGATGCCACCTCAGAAGAGTTAAGAGAACTCCGAACATCTCTAACATGCAAGACTTATACGAGTAACAACTGCCATATGTTTTCTGTTTGTTTGTAATATAGCACATCTATTTATCTGTCTGGCTCTTAACATATTAAGAATTTAAGAAAGGCACACTAGTTCTAATATTTTATGAATTAACTATTTATATTGTTATGACTTTATAGACATTGAATATAGACCATCTTAACGTTCACCTTAATAAACATTTAGTATTCTAGATAGCCCACATTTTTCAGTCTATGTCGTGTGTCTTACATTATTCATCCATTCATTCATTTATTCAAATTCCAGGAATCTTCCAGTGAACTATGTAGACTTTATTAATGCTAAGCAAAGAGGATGACATCTGTATTCCAGATGTAGATATACCATGTTGTTTACACAGAACTATTATAAAATGTTCTGTTTATGTCTTACTTTCTTCCTGATAGTGTCCATTACTTTATTGATTTTTTGGCTACAACCACACATTAAGATAACATCTTTAGGGAAACATCCAAATTGATTCCTTTGTGCCTTTTTTTGTTAGGAAATTATTGTTCAGAGCCCTTTATCTTATAATATGATTTAACTTTTGTTACAAAATATATTACATTCAAACTCATCTGCCCATTTTCTGCTTACCTGTATACATATGTTCCACCAGCATTTTATCATTTGCTTATTTCACTAATTTAAAAATGTTAGCATACATAACCTGCAAACTTGGAATTTTTACTATATATTCTCAATATTAGAAAATGTCAACTGAATTGAGTCATTTTATTGATCCCTGTGGAATCTCACTGTTACACATTTTCATTCAAAATATGTATTCATTCAACTAATTCCTTATTTTGAATTTGTTTCTTTTTCTTTCACCAGTGATTCTCAGCATGGTAGGCTGGAGTGGGGTTAGGGGCAGACATTGTTAGGCAAAGAACCTCCTTTGGGGAAAAAAGTTTCAGAGTCATTGGGACTTTTTCAAACTACATATGTTCAATGGAGACTCTGAGACTTTCTCCTCATCCGTGGAAGTCATGCCCTGCTTAACCTGTTTCTCATGGAACTTATCACTGTAATCAGCCAATGATACTAATAGAAGTATTCTCTATACAATGAGTATTAGATGGAAAAAGTTCACAAGCTATTCAAAGCCAGATTTTAAAATTATCTCACCTTCCCAATAAAAAGGATCAGCTTCATCTTAGGATCATAATAGTGACTTTAAAAATAAATAAATAAATAAATAAACCAAAAAAAAAAAAAAAAAGAAATTTTATTTCTTGAACCACATCACATAATTGAATGTCAAAAAAATTATGCCTACTTCTTATTTCCTCATAGAGCTTTTGTAAATAGGTATAATTTTCCCCTTACAAAAACTATCTTGCCTCATACCTCAACATCTATTCTACAAACATCATGAATACTTCATAGCAACATAATCAGGCAGATGGAACTGTATGAAAAAAGCATAGAAGCATAAAACAAGGAGCATTTTGAGTTTAGTTTACTATGCTTGAAGCATATGCAAGGCAGACTGCCAGGAGAAGAAACAAGAAATATCAGCAGGGGCCAGATCATACAGAAGCTTAAACGGCTAGTTTAGTCTGTATTTTTATCCTGTAGGAAATGGGGGACCTCTGAAAGGTTTAGAAAGATGCTTCTATTGGTAGTGTGAAAGATGGATTGGCAAGAAGCAAGACCAGTGAGGAGATGATAGCTCTGGTCCAGGTAATAGCTGAGGAAGGCCTGATCCAAGGCAAGGTGACGGGACTGAGGATTATAGGTGAGTGTCTTTGTTTCCTCAAATATGTTATATTTCCATAAATGGTTAATACAGACCCTCAATCCTATTTTGAGTGATTTAGGATACAATCTCTTAGAAAACGTCAAAGTATTCTTGATACTTAGAAAATCTGATAATGCTACATCTACTGCAGCACAGTTTCAATATGCTAAAATCGAATGTATAATTGCCTAGGTTAGGGGTGATTATTATTGATATTGAAAATCAAGTTTATCATTAATCAATAATCTTCCGGAATATGGTCATTCACTTAATACATTTCAACATCTTTATTAGTCTAAACTACTTTCATATTGTGCTATCTTATTTGTTTATTCTTCAAAATTGTGTTTTAATTTAATCGAAAGCAAAATAAGTTAAACAGGAGAAGGAGGAAAAGAAAGAAGTCATAGAGTCTATGAGCAATGCTAAGTTAACTTTCCTCCTCTTGTTAAAAATCACCATGACCTCCCCTTACCTTCCTTCCCTGTGCTTTCCAGTTCTGTGCCACTGAGAGTGGATCACGCACAAGGAGTCAGGAGAAGCAAAGTTAAAATAGAATGATGAGAGAGTTGTAAGCTATATTTGCCCATGCTGGAAAAGAGAATTGTGAGACCAAATTAAAGATATTTCTGGACAAAGGCTGAATCTCCAGCTGGTGTAAGGAAAGAAAGGATTGCTGAACAACCCCATATTAAGAAACTTCATCTTATACAGAGAACAGACAGATACTAGACTAATTGGTGGGATCGCCCCATGAATACATAAATGTCTAACCACTATGCTCTACACCTGAAACTAATGTAAAATAATATTGAATGTCAACTCTAATTGAAAAATAAAAATTAAAAAAAATTAAAATAAAAAGGAACCTCATCTTTGAACATTAATTTAATAGACATACATATTACGGGCTACTATTCATCCTGCAAAATACTTTAGTTGAAAGAACTTTTAGAAAAATATGTTGAATAATGGGATCCTTTTTATGTATGCATATGTGATTAAGGCACAATAAAAGGAATATTCAATTTTTCAAAATTATAGCCATTACATAAATCAATGTACCCTAATAACCGTATGCAGATAGTGAGCTCTTGACTGTTTGATTTTAAATTTTAAATCCATAACAATTAGCATAAGGAAATTCAACTTGAATTTTATGATGTCTCTCACATTTTAATCAAGTATCAAAAGTTTTCCTCAAAAAAATTAGTATTGTTACTATTTTTTGATAATACTTTGAGAATGTGCATACTCTATGTCTGCACTCTCTGGATACATTGCGCACGAACTCTTGTAGCTAGTGTATCTGCAGGGATCAATCTCATATGACCAAGTTAAGTAAGAGTGCACAGTCCTTTCACAGAGACAAGACATTAAGCATTAAGTGTGGAGAAGTGCCAGAGCATGAAACACGTAGTTTCCTAGATCAGCTAAAGTCTGCATTAAAAAATATATGTGATGTCAAATAAGCCATGGCTTTTTAATAACTTTACTAATGACTAAGGGATATATCTATTTAATAGTTTTCAAATCTAAATAAAATGAGTCAAAGTTTTGACTGCATACCTGCCTAGTGTCTAGTACTGTACGTAGATTCTCTGTGCAGTTGTGGAGAACACAAAAAATAAGTTGCTAGCTCTCTACCTATGAGAAATGAATTGTCTCTGGGGAATACAGAGACCTAAAATCAGCCCACATGACACAGAAGACTCTAAGTGGCAAAGTAGTAAGGACAAGAAAAGATCAGTGTCACTGGTTTCTTCAATCAGGGAGGACTTCTGAGGACAAGACAGCCATGAAAAAGTCTATCAGGATGAGGAATATTTGAGTTAGGAAGACTAGAAGGAAATAGACTAAGGAAAGTAGCAGAGGCGGGATGAGGCACGGCGTGTGCAGGGAAAGGCTGGCCTCACTAGATGAAAGAGCATCCCTCCTTCGTGGCCTACATGAATGTTAGTTATCAACACTGGACTTTGAAGAAGTAGAACTTGACTTGGGCAATATTTCTTTAAAAAAGAGAAACTAAAAATGAAACCAAACAAATTATGAAAAAACAAACAGAAGAAAAACAAACACACAAACAATTCTCTTCTTTGGTATTTGCTTCACACACAAAGACCACACAGCTTTGAACTCTAATATGTCTCTGCTCAGGGCAGAATATCATATTGCCAAGACAGAGAAGCTGCACAAATTTTATAAGTGCCAGAGGGGTTTCAGAATTGTTTAATCATTAATATACATGACTGGTATTAAGAGTTCTCTTTTTTTTAGACTATAATGAATACAATATGTGTGGGTTAAAATATTTGTTTTATGACTTGGCTGTTGCTAGAACATTTCTGAAATTCATTAATACTCCCACCTCGAATATTTGGTAATGATTGCCTGGACTGTAAAGAAATGTCAAAATATAAGTGGTAAAAACAAAGGAATCTGGTACTACAGATTTGGAATTTGAACTAATTTGAATCATGCATTCCAGACTTTGCTGTGCAGTCAGAGATTATATGTGGACACTCAATACACACTCGAAACACATACATTATATTTCATTCTACCAAAAAATCAAATTTCACCTTCCATAAGCATGACCATATGAGTGTCTCAGCATATTGTTATCTGCATGTGGATCAGTGATTGATTGTGTATGGTGTAATTAACGGCAATTTATCCATTTCTAGGGGCATCGAATTTCATGTAAAGTGAAAAAGGGGGCTTAAAACATGTGTGGCCTTTTTTTTTAAGCTTCAGAAGTAACTTTAGTAGGTACCAGGGAAAGGACATCACTCTTCTTCCTCTCTTCAGAGTCCAGGGCCTGCCTCTTCCATGATATTTGATGTTCTGGTCTGGCTTTCCATATATGGGTGGCCAAAGCACTAACAATAATGTGAAGTCTCTTCTTGGTAGAAAAAAACTAGGCAGTGTGTGATATGGTGCCAAGGGAAAACTTCATCTACAGACAGTGAATGTGCTGGTAAATATTTAACAGCTGACTCTCCAGAAGAAAAAGGTCCGAGTTATAGTATTTGCCTTTTTCCATGGCGCAAATATTCCCACATGTCTAATTTCACACCCTTACCAAGCAACCAGCATAGTTTAAAACATGAATGTGGAGCTGGAAAAAGGTGGACACTATTAGTTCTCAAGAGCCAAGATGTGCCAGCTCCAGCATACACTGCCTACAGACCTCCAGCACAGTTCATGCTATGAACCATAGCCTGGCCTGGCCCCGGCAATGTGTAAAGTTATTTTTTAAAAGCATAAGATAGTAATATACAGCACTATATAAATATTAGTTATAATTATATCCCAAGCTATGAATTTACATAGGAACAAAATTTGCAAAATTATAGAAGTAGAAAAGAAAACAAGAGGACTTTAATGTGTATTAGTTAAGATAAATATATCAAATGGGAAAGGAAATGTATTTAACATGATGCTGAAATGCAGGGTATTTTTTCTTAATAACTTTTCACTCTTCTATCTCAAAAAAAGAAAACAGCAAGCAGTGGATGAGGAGTTTCAGAAAACGTGCTGAATAGATTCACTAGTTATAGGTGATCTAATTCTAAGAGAGATTTTGACTTTGCTGCAGGCATCAAGTAGTTGTGCTGTTACTCCAGAGAGCACCTGACACAGAACTTGTTAGGAGCCTACCCTCCGTGGCTGAAAGTGACCAAACATGTACACATCTCTCCTCCAGGACAGTTTACATGTGCACACCAGCTGCGGTCTGGTAAGAGAAACACACACATACATACATACACATGTTCTCTCTCCTGGATAAAGACTGGGAGCCTTTTGAAAGTTCCCGAGAAACTCATAAGATATTCTGTAACAAGTACTTATAAAGTATTCATATCACCAAAGGAGAGAGATGATCAAGTATTAATTATATGACAGGAGTATTTTTAAAAACAGAAAATAATTCTATTATCTAATCCTAATCAAAAGAACTGTCTTATTGATCTGGGTAGCAGGTCAATATTTTTGAAATCAGTGGTAATTTTTATCAAATAGCCTAATAAAAAAATAAACGGATTACTTATAATTAAAGAGTAGATGTTAGGTGGCCTAGTTAAAAAATAGACAAAATATTTGTGCAGGAGAAAAGAATGTTGAATTTATCTGCAAGGCGCTTTTTAAAAAATTATTATTCTGTCTATAAATTGAATTCATTGAATAAATTTCTAAAAGACAAGATTCTAGGAACTTCAGAAGTATCTACAACTATAACTATTCTCATTGTTTTTATAAGATATTATAAAGTTGATTTTGAGTTTTGTTTTCTGATGTTATATTTTCAGTTTGTATGAAAGTCAGAAAATATGGGAACATAAAGTTCACTCTGATTTCTGTAAAGAAAGAGATCGGCAACGGTAACAAGTGATTTCCAGTCGTTGGGTTCTTAAAGAGTTTCTTCTAGTTAGTATTATCTTAAAATTATCTTAAAATGAAGCGTGTTGAATCTTAAATTGGGGAAGAGGGAATAGGAAAATCTTGGATGAAAAATAATCCAAATAAAATTGAAACCTCTAAATGTTAATTAATTAGAAACACAAGTTAACTAGTCTGGAAGTGCATGTTTATGAGTTTAAATGACCTTTAATGATGACTCAGAGCCAAAAAATAGTTTATTTGTGGATTATGACTATTTAAGTGTACTATTTTTTTGGTTCTTTTTGCCCAGGGTTTCAAGAGTTTATGTTAGTAATTATAAATAACCTTGACTTATTCATCTTATTAAGCTGAAGCCCTATCTCAGCACCTTTTACTAAGATTTGAGAAAATTTCTACATATTTTATATCATTTGGTCTACCAACAACACTTTTGCTATAAAGTAAATATTGCGATGGAAAAAAATCAATCAAGAAAATACTACCTAACCAAAGAAAAATAACATCAGTGAAAGGTTTAATACATCTGATGCTAACATTAGCACAAAATTTGACTATATTAATTATTAGATTTTTTTTTACTATTATAAACTCTTTAATGATATATCATTTAATGAGGTCTACAAAACCTCCCAGGTTTTTTTAATAGAATGCATTCACAAGCTCTCTTAATTTTAAATAACATAATAAATAAAGCCTCAACAGTTGCCTTCTGTTTTCTGAATATTGAATTAATAATGCATTGGAAATCTGCTGTCACTGGTACCCTGGGACCATTTCAAAGATTCTGAAGAAGATCACACTTATTTTATAAATTCATTTTTGAAGTCTGGACTCTGTGGTTTTTCTCCTCTTGAGAAATGGAAATGGAAAAATTTCTGTTTTTTTGAAGAACTTGACAATACATTATTCCTATATAAAAACTATTGCTATAGGTTTTTAAGAATTGAAACAATAGTTACATTTTACCAAATTTCAAGTTCCGTTCTCTTGATTTTCCTGTTTTAGTTAATGGCATCACAATTTTCCAAATCATTCAGCTTTTAAATGTTTTTTTTTATTCTTATTTTTCATCTCCTATATCTGAGTACTATTTCCTATGAAATCCATCTATAGACTAGTTTGTCCATTTTTTTTTCCATTTCTATTGCCAACATCATTATTACCACCTCGGGAACGTTATAGTACTAACTGAACTTTCTTATCCTACTCTTCCCTGCTCCAATTCATCTAATAAACAGCTTTCTTCTTTCCTAAAGAAACGATACTGTTTATAAGCTTTTAATAGTGCCGCACTGTCTGTAAAATGAAATGCAAATTCTTTGCCTTGCATTATAGAGTTTTCATATTTTAGCACCATGATATAGTAGTAAAAACAATATTGGCTTTGAGACATGGTTTTAAATCTTGATTCCTCCACTCACCAGGTCTTAGTCAAGGTGATTAACTTTTTCAAGCTTGAGTTTTTTTCTCAGTAATATGAGGGCAATCCTCTCGATTTTTAAAATTAAAGTAGATTAGCTTGCATGTGTAATATACTTAACATAGTACCAAACACATTGTGTGTACAGTACCTATCCTTTTCCAATCATATTGACTCATCAACAAAGTTAACTGCTACTGACCTCACAATTCTAAACCTTTTGTTCACTCAGGCTGCAAAGTGACCTCCCACCCTATGTTTACCTGTCAGCATCCTGTTCATCTTTCAAAGCTAAACTCAAGTGCCTAATCTTCCCCCTTTTGCCCTTTTCAGAAATTGCCAAAATATATATCTCACTTTTAACAAAGAACACATCTTATTCTGCTTTGTTTTATAGTTACTTGTGTAGTTATGTTATCTTTCCTTTTGGAACATTAATTTCTTGAGAAGGGAGAGACCAAAAAACATAATCCTTGAGTATCCTCTTTGTTGTGTTTGTGTGTGTGTGTGTGTGTGTGTGTGTGTGTGTCTGATGCCTGCCCATATTAGAAATGCTACATTTATTGAATGAATGGAAATAAACTTTTTAAGAAATTTTACTTCAAATAGTGTTACATTTTACATTAACCTTTCTTAACCCTGTCAAGTATTTTTAATTGGCAGAAACAACCTGTCATATAAGACACTGTCCAGCTGCTTTCTCTTTCCATAATTTCTTTCAACTTCTAAATATAACTCTTCACTTCTTACTTCTTTCATAAAAGGTGCTATTATGATCATCGAACACATTATGGGAATTTGGGGTAATAATTCAGGTTTCAGAGTGAAATAGAGGGAAAAATGAAACTGAAAATTAACTTTAAAATAAAGTGTATCTGGAATAAGAACCGAAAAAAACAAACTTAGCAAAATGTGCTTACCAAAAATAGAATTTTTTAATACAGAGTCTAGACTTACTTTAAAATTTTAGAATGTCTCTTAAGAGTAGTTATAAAAGGCAGAAACACATTAAAGGATGTAACAGCATGTAGAGCCAGTTTTTATTTATGTTAATGAAAGCTTTTCCAGATTTTTCCTGATATTCTCCATTATGGAGCAATTTCCAGCCCATTTTCAGCTCTACAGTAAAAATTGGAAGGAACGTATTTCTAGATCCCAAAAGAAAAAAAGAATAAAGCTACGGTTCAATAATACCCAACAGTGAAAAAGCAGCATACTTGAAACAAACAAATTTTTCTTCTATTGAGTATATCCAAAGTAGAGCAGTTTTCTTAAGAGCATTATATTTTTATTTCTCCTATTTTGAGCAAGAAAGTAGCATGTGTAGCAACTTAAAACACCAAAGGCATTTTTTAAATGCTACCATATAAAAATATGTACATTCAGAAATATGAGATGTTTGATAAGAAGTTACATTGTTTAAAATATTTCTTAAAGGACTTGTCTAAAATTTCTTTTTTTTTTAACTGATAAGTCTAGCCACAAATTTGGTTTAAAAAAATTGTCATATTTCTCAGTGTGCTGCATTTAAGCACTTGTATAGTATAGCACTTTCTCCTTTAACATGCCCTTATTATATTTGCATTACTTAAGAGGACACACGAATTGTGTGGAAAAATACTGACTTTTGATGCGCTTTTTTTTTACACATGGTATTTTTTAAAATAGAAATCAATGTAGCAATAGAGATTAACCTTCCTTTTCATGCTAGATGAATTCATGACAACTATAATCTCTATACATTAGGGGTACCATGTCTGCTTTATTAACCCTGTGTATTCATCACCAAGCACAGTGAAGACACATTGATGAACAGAGATGTCACCTACACTTGAAGTATTTGATCTTTAGCATGCAAATAAATCACTTGAGAAGCCTACTAACAGCAGAGGTTTTGATTCAGTGGGTGAGGATTAAGACTCAGAGAACGTGTTTTTAACAAGTAAAATTGGTGATCCTAATAAAGGTGGTCCCCAAACTACACTTTAAATAATACTTCTCTATAGGGATAGGGGCCTTGTTTTCTATCCCAGCTCACTAAAATTCCTGAAACTGGCTGATGGAGAATGGAGAGAGACTGAAGGCCTATAGAGTGCGTTAGGAAAACAGTTGTTGTGGAGAAAATCTAGATCTTGAAAAGTTTATCTATATTAAAAGTACAGATAAATTGAGTGGAACCGTCACTTTCTCATTAATGAGGAATTTCACAAAGCTAAATCTATTTGAGGATATGCCGATAGGTAAATATTTTCCATATATAGAGCCAAGCCCCTGCTGAATAAATATTGAGCTAAATATTAGGACTCAATAAATATTGGCTATTATTATTATTACCAGGTTTTTAATGTAATATTAGTGTTTCTTCCCCCACTCTATCTGTACATGCTGTGTTTCTTGGATTAAAGCAGAAATGAGGAAAAGCGTTCTTCCTTCTGTGAACCTCTGGGTGATCCATGGTATGTCTCAGGGATTCCAAGGCAATTTATATTGTCCTTATTCCTTATTCTGATGGAAACGTGTTCTAACTCTACTTCAATATGTTATGCACCCTACTATATTTTTTGTAAAAGTGAGCCCTATGTGTTTTTTTTTTTTGCTGTTGTTGTTGTTGTTGTTGTTGTTGTTGTTGTTGTTGTTTTGTCTCCTTGACTGAACAGACAGGGAAGGGAGAAAGATCAGCCAATGGAAATGCACAAAAGTGTCAAAAAGCCTAGTGTATTTAAGGTACGACAAGCAATAATGTATAGCTAACAAAAAAGAACAGGGAAATAGCAAGTGACGTGGAAGCCAGGAGTTTGAATTCGATCCCATAGGCATTGGAAAACCATCAAATTGTGAGCATTATAAATAGCAATATAATAATCAGATTTTGGTTTTAGAAAGACTCATAGTGGCAGTCTAAAGATTGACTGGAGGCTGAGAAAATGGAGAAATTGAGATCATTTAGAAGATTAATGCAATGACTTGGGAGGGGTGTAATATGAGAGCCTTAACTAAAGCAGTTTCAATGAGAATGGCTTGGTATGGAAAGAAAAGAGGAAAGGGAAAGAAATTAGCCTTTACTGATAATCACCTGTTATATATACATTACATAGTTTAACCTCTGTACTATCCAAATTGAGGTTCAGGAACATTAAATTTTCAGCTCTGATTTATACATGAACTAGGGGTAAAGCGGAATTTCAAACCCAGGCCCATGTGACACATCTTTTCTATTATTCCACACTGTCTTGTCAGTCATCACTATTTCCTAGGAGATTTGAGGATCTGATTTGAGACTTCCTTAAGCAATAGAACACAAATACTCAGTGGCTGAAAATGAGGATTAAAGGAGGAACGCAGGGCTTCCTGCTTGGTCAATTGAATGGATGACTGCATAACTCATATGTATGGAATACCTTTTTTCTCTAATTATTAGACCTAGAAAATTTAACTTTGGGCAGTGAACCCATAATTCAGTATACATGTGTTGCATTATTGAACTGTACACTTGAAACCTATATAATTGTATTAACCAATGTCACCCCAATAAAAAAGTTAATTTGTAAGACCCCTCGAAAAGAAGAAAAAAGCTGTAGTTTCTCAAATTCTGAAAGAATCCTGAATCCTAGACTCTTGAACCATGAGTTGCAATTGAAAGAACCACACATAAATAAAATAAGTCATTGCTAAGAGATTGCAAAATATGTCTTAGTTTGTTTTCTTGGGCAAAGAATTTACTTAACATCTATTGATTTATATATAAGTATGACATAAAAAATTTAGATACATTTATGGCATAGATTTTGATGATAGTTTCACAGTTGTATAGTTATCTCTAAACTTATCAAGTTGTATACATTAAATATGCATATCTTTTTGAATGTCAATCCCTCCTCAATAAGTTGGGTTTTATTTAATTAGAAGTATTGATCTTTGAGAAATCCTTCAAAGTTAGAAGACATATTTCATTATTTAAAATACACTTAAAATTAATATTAGGTTAGGCTTATGATTGTGTTTAATTTCGTTTACTCAAAATATTAATGTAAATGAATCTATTGGACAGTCAGTACAGATGAAGGTGAATTGTGGAACAATCATAATAGGATTCAGAAAAAAATTACAATATAAAGACTAAACTTTCAATGAAATGGAGATTTCGGAATTTAATCTCATTGTTAATATTATAATCTGACATAGAGTTATGGTTATAGCTTTTGTTACAGTTATGTAATGGCTTAACTATTTCCAGCAATACATAGATTTCTCTCTAATTTGAATGCTACATTAAAAATGTACTATTTACTTGTTTTAGCACTTAAAAAAAAGTTATCACTGAAATACTAATTTTGTTCCTAGTAAAACTTTTTTATTTTTTAAAATTTCTTCTTTCACAAAATGTTAGGTTTTATGATACATAACTGCATTAAGAAATCATTTTCAATGTTAGAATTATGATAGTTATCAAATTTTTTTGTATAAATAAGCAAAGTCTAAATTTGACAATGTTATTCATTTCATGTAAAAGTAGTTACATTTTTAGTAACTACTATAAACTGATGTTATAATGGTTAATAGCTCAATGTGCAAACTTTTCCAAGCATATTTGCCCTTCAGTTGTGTGCCCCTGAGGATATGATGTTTAATGTAGAACAATTAGTTTCAAATTCATGTAAATTGTACAAAAAAAAATTGTTTTCTGACTTGCTTTTTCTAGGTCATAGGATTTATATCTGACTCTTATAATTTTGGTAGGATCGAACTGTCTCTAAATAGACAGTTTAGTAAAAGTCCAGTATTTTCTCCCAACATATAGATGGCCCTGACTGAGGCAATAAATTTTCTTGGTCTGTTCAAAGGAGTTGAATAGCCGTAGATATGCTAACTACATCTCTAGATTAGTTGTACTTGCCAAACTGGCTCAGCCCACATGTGAAAAAGAGTAACTGGGCAGGTCTAGAGAACCTAACTATCAAATTACGTACAACAAATTTTGCAGAAAAATCAGATTAGATTTATTTTTAAATGTATTATCATAACAAGTTCAATTTAAATAATTTTTTAGTGAATCGGATTTAAAGATGAAGAAAGTGATTGAAATTCGTTGACAATTTATGGTATGGGAATCAAGAAGAAAGTTAGTTCTCTTCTCCAAAATAAATTATTCACACTCTTGCCTGCTGCATCCCTAAAATTATACCATTGGAAACTAATTGTTCTACATTAAACATTATATCCTCAGGGGCACACAACTGGAGGGCAAATATGCTTGGAAAAGTTTGCACATTGAGCTTTTAACCATTATAACATCAGTTTACAATATTTATTTCTATTAGCATGGTTGGCTGAGAGGAGGACCCTAAAAAAAATGGCATTCAAGAAAGTCTCGAAATACCAAAGTAAGGGAAAGAAACAAATCTGTAACAACAGAGTTAGAGAGGGCCCAAAACAAGGAGCACAGTAGGAGTGTGATAAAAGTTTCAGGATTTGGAGGAAAGAGATAGACTATAATGACAGAAAAGTGCTGAAAGATGACAAGGAGAGCACACTTCATCAATTATTCAGTTAATGTCTCCCGTCAGCTCTGAGTCTTAACATATACACTAAATTAACCTCTGACGTTTTAATTATATTATGGTGAATTTCCTTATAGTGAATTGCCCTCTAAGAAGTCACATTTATTCTAAAACTTTGTTTTTCCCCTGTTTCTCTGTCCTACGGACTTATATAACTTTGACACATGCATTGCTGATCCACTCCCCATGAGTCCGTGCAACTGCATTTTATGAATGTGCAATGTCATAGTCTAGTTTGTGATTGAGCATGACACTGTCCTTTTTTCATAAGTCTGTGGAATATTCCTTCCATATGGAATTGGGAAAGCCTGTTTCTCAATTCAGGTATTATGATATTAGAAATTCACAAGATGACAATATCTCTAAAGTTAAGTAATCCCTAGAACTATCTGAGCTATTTCACATGAAACTTCTTTTTTCATAGTTGACTAGGATTGGAAATGAAGCCAACAGGATAAAATTTAAGAAAGGTAATGTCAAGGTTCTATGAGTACAGGTTCAATTGCACAAGTACATAAGCGGAGATCTGACTTAGCAACAACCAATTGGAAATAGACCTGGAACTTTGAATAGACAAGCTTGAGATGAGACAGCAGTATAGCACATCTGCTTCAAAATGTATGAATGGCAAGCTTGACTGCCTTCACGGAAGTATAGCGTTGCTGAGGAAATGGTCATCCCGCTGATCTTGGCCTCATCCTGCGCCATTTGGAGCATTGTGTTCTGGGTACTCCATTTTAGGTGGTATCCATAGTGGTCTTATGCATGATGAAAGGTTAAGAAATCGTATTTAAGGGTAATGGTTGAAAGAATTTACATTGTTCAGCCTAGAAGAGATAAGCTTAAACAGAAATATACATATATTAAAATCACTGTCCTATAGAAGAAAATTTATAGGTATAGGAGTAAAAAACATTTACTTATTTATGATCTTATTTTAGATTATGGGTAGATTGATTTCATGATAGTTATATTCTATACAGAAATAAGTAGTAATAAGTATTAGAAGCACTATATGAACCTGTATAGAAGGAAATTACTTTCAGCAGCAAGAAAAGCTTGGACTGGTAATGCAGTCTGAGATAGTACTATAAAGAGTAAACAGTTCTCTGCAGACCGAAAGTATCATTCAAGTCTTTAGTCCAGTCCATATCTATTAGCCAACCCAGTTATAAATAGCCAAACAACAATAACAACGACATTTTAAATTGTCATAGGAACTCTAAAATTTTTAGAGTTGAAAGAAATCCCAGTGATCATCTAGTTTAATCTTCCTATAAAGAATAAAGACTGAGAAAAATTAGATGACTTGCAAAGTTTATAATACAAACCACAGGCAGATCAGAAACCAGAATGCCGGCTTACTGATTCCTAGTTCAGGTGTCATTTTTGCTCATTACATTAGCAAGTAATTTTTAAATAAGATTAGGGTCACTGTTTTCTTTTAATATAAAATATTAATTATAGAAATTCCTCACTTTGAAGTCGCTTGCCAAATCACCTCACCAGAAAATATATATAAAGCCTTTTAAAGCACAAAAATAAAAGTCCTAAAAACTTACATCCTAAACTCATTAACTCTATTCATATTGGAAGCCTCACTCAAGCCATTTATTCAGACATCAGGCCTATTCAAAGCTACTTAACCCTTCTTAGGCTATATTTCTTCATTTATAAAAGAAAAATAATAATGCCTGCTTTATTTGATTATTTTGAAGATTTGATGTCATATGCGCCTTACATAAAGGAGAGTTCCATAAATATCAGGCATTATTATTATTCACTAATCATGTACTGGAGATGCGACACGGTGCTCCTGGCTTCTGCAAGAGAATAGGAATGGACCTTTCCTAAAAAAAAGTCCAGAACCAGGTGAGGGTCTGTTATTAGTTTGTGGCTAGTTATTGCCATGTCCAAAAAGTGGACAGTCATCTCTGCTCTCACAAACCAGAAATGGAAGTACCTTCTAGCTTCAAAATTGCTCATTCTGGTACTCCACAAAACAAATAACTACTCATAGAAGAAGGAGAAGAAAAGATCCAGGTCTACCCTAATCCTTACACCACCCTGCCCCTTGTCTCCTGAAATAACTTTTAAATCTGTACCAACCGTTCCTCCCTGTAAATACATACACACACTCATAAACCGAAAAATAATTCATACATACTCTGTGAAGTATTGCTATGACGATATACCATGTATTACCGCAGGAACAAAATATCTGCACAATGCATAGGCCGTATGTTTTATTATTTAACCATAGCTAAGGCTATAATCTCGTTATGGTAAAATTACAGGGAAATTATACATTGGTCATGTTGTAAATGGGTTAAGTCATAGAACATAAAAACTTGTGAAAAGTTAACAATATTTTGTAAAGTTGTAGCTATGTTTTATATTTTCTAAGCTACTCTTCCGAGTATTTCTTTTTTAATTATTCCCAGAAGGCTTTTTCCCATATTACTTTTTCAGAATGTGTTATTCTCTCCATGGTTATAATGCAGCAAATAATGCCTTGGAATGTGAGAACAATCGATGGATGCTGGTCCTGGATTTGCAACCAATGACCTTGAGCAGGACACAGAGCATTCCATCCCTTCGTCTGAACTAAACTCTCATACTTCCCTCTACTTCTGACTCAGACCCTTCAATTGTTTGAATTCTTATTCTTTCTCTAGAAATAGAAGCAATAGTTTTCTCTTAGCACTATAGTATTAGTCAAATATCATAACTTCTAAGTGAGGCATAATCACTTCCTCTATCACTCCACTGCTGATCAGCAGCACCATAGCAGCACTGGTTTAGTGTAATCTTTGGGGTCAGATAACTTGAATTTGGATCCTGGCCTTGCCAACTACTACCTCTTTGACTTTAGATACATCTCTTAACTACTTTGTGTCTCTGTTTCCTCGTCTGTAATATGAAGATAATACCTACCTCATGATAGCTATTTTGAAGATTAAATGAAAAACTGTACCAGTGAAGGACTTAGCAGAATTCTTTGCACTTAATAAAAGCTCTACAAATATTATCTCCTATCACTGTTACTGTTATTAGAAGTAAATGTGTTTTTGATTCATTTGGTTATCCAGCTATTTAATTAATGTGTATTAAATATCTACAAGTCATTCCGGGAAGAATACACAGTTATAGAAAAAGTGTTGCCATTTCTTTGTTGTTAACGTTGACAATCTAGATGAGAAAACAAAGTAGAGTGTTTTACAAAGTTCTATATTTTAAGTCTGCCAAGCCGCATTTTAATATTTAAAAACTTATTTTATTACTATCTTTTTATTCCAGAGATTTTTCCAAAAGGAAAAATAGAAAAAGATCTTTTTTAAATATTTTAATATTTTCAGAATAATTAAAAGAAAGTTATTCAAGAACTCTTATAAGCCAGAATAATTCTGATGTTACTTACAGATCAGAGTAATTTGAATGTGCTAAGATCTTAAAGACTAACTAATCTTCTAAGTCATCCGACATCCCTGAATTCAGGCACATGCATGTACCTAAGCACGACATTTAAAATTGAACTTAATATTGAGAAATTTTTAAGTTCATCTATTCATAATTCCCTTTTTCTTGCAATTAGATTTCCCCCGACTTATTTCTGCATTTATATTTATTTAGTTGTTTTCCTTTCTTAAGCGGTCAAAGAGGAGTACATTTTCTTTGTTCTCTTAGTATCCCTAGCATTTGGCCCAGTGCCTGACAATAAGGAGTCAATAAATATTTATGAAATTCCTTCATTATTTATGAAATCCATTCATTCAGTCCCTCAACAAATATTTATTGAGCATCTACTATGTTCTGGGCACTATTCTAGGTACTGGATATAGAACAGGGAACAAAACACCTTCTTCTAGTCAGGGAAACAGTTTACATACAAGACAAATAAAATTGTATAAATATAGTATGTTAAAGAGTGATATATGCTAAGAGGAAATATAAAGGAAGAAAGAGGATAAACAGTATACATGTTGGGGATAGGAGAAAGGGATAGTCTCAGGTGATGTTTTAGTAAAGACTAGAAATAAGTGAGGGAGTGAGCAACCCAAATATCATGGGAAGCAAATATTTTAGGCATTGAAACATAATATAAAATAATTTAAGAGCTTTCCTCACTTTGTTCTGAGAGCAGCAAGAAGGCCACAGTGAATGGAGCTGCATGAGCAAGGGAGATAATAATATTGAGAGTTGACAGTGAGAGGTACAGATCTGGGGCTTTGTGGGTCATTGTAAAGATCTTAGATTTTACTCTGAGTAAGTTGGGAAGACATTGGAGAGGTATGAGCAGAAAGTGACATGGTCTGATTTATATTTTGAAAGACTCCCTCTGATTCTGTATTAAGAGTAGGTAGACTTCAGAGTGCAAAGGCAGAAGCAGGGAAATCAGGAAAGACAGGTACTGCAGTAATCTAGGCAACAGATGTTGGTACTTGGACTCAGGTGGCAGCAGTGGAGGTGGCAAGCAGTGGTCAGGTGGGGATGTATTTTAGAGATGAGATAATAGGCAATAGAATTTATTAACAGATTGAGTGTAGAATGTAAAAGAGATAAGTCAAGGATGATTCCAGAGTTCAGGGCCCAGTTACCAGGAAGACTGGCATTGTCATTACCATTTTCAAGCAGCATTGGGGTAGAAATCTCAAGTTCTATTTGGGACATGTTAAGCTTGAGATGTCTAATAGCCATCCAGGTAAAGATGAATTTATGAGTCTGGAGTTTAGGGGAGAGATCTAAGCTAAAGACATGAATTTGGTGGTCATTAGCCATGAGACTAGATTAAATCATCAAGAGATGAATGTAGACAGAAAAGAGATGTATTACTTCTGTAAGTATGTAAAAGTATTTTATTAGTCATGTAAATCCATTATTCATATGCAGATAACGAGAAACATGATGAAAAAGGGCTTAAGTTAAAGCAGAGGTGATTTCTCTAAACATGAAAACGAGTTCCAACTGTTAGGATGATATAATTCTGGAATGGACTGCAAGTGGTTCCATTCTTGGAAGGCTTCAAAACATTCTGACAGTTATATGTCTTAGATTTCTTAGACTACCAGTGGTTGGAAGAGCCTTTCTTGTCCTATCAGAGAGGGTGACTGAAAATGTAAAATGACTTATTTGCACATGTGTAAAAAGCAACACAGTTTATTATAATTAAATGTGTTCATATAAATATATAAATATTTATATATAAATATATGTATAAATATATACATAAATATTTATGTTTACCAAAAAAAATGCTCATCAAAGAATATTTAGAGAGCTAAAAAAAAAAATAGAGAATCACCTGGATATATCACTGTTATAATCTATTTATTTTCAATCATTTTCCTGTGCATTTTAATAAAGTTATAATTATGAGTATGTTTTTAATGAAATAAATATAAATTATTCTTTTTAAATTGCTTTTTCATATTCAAATTCAGGGTCTTTCCTCAATTACTTTAATAAATATTTAGTGTGTGTTTTAGTTCTATATTGAGTCTAGTTAAAGTAAAGAAATGTAGAAAAGTTGCTAATAGAGTTGTACTGGAACAAAGGTGAGAGAAAGAGGAGGGAGAATAAAGGAGGTAGGAGAAGGAAATAGGAAGAAAGAAGAGGAAAGAGACGTGAGGAGAAATAGAAGAGTTGGAAAACAGCAATAGTGAGATGCCAGAGAAAAGGTGAAGAAAAAGGTTTAGTAATTTATGAGAGAGTTCCTGAGATAACTTCCATTCATCTGTCCCTCCAACACCATAGCTATAAACAAGAGCATAATCCGTTGCTTCATATTTCTGCCCTTTGAACTTCAGATAGTTTGTTAGTTATTGGTTACAGTTCTTTATCTGCCCTTTGGTATTAAAATATTTTAAAATATTTAAATCAATAGGGTAGCTGGAGCAGCCTGGGAGTAGGGAACTCTTCTCTGGTTGCAGAAGCTAAAACTAGGTCCCGAAAGAACAAGAGCTTGAGCATTCTTCTTCTGCCTTAGATATTAATCTGCATGAAAGGCAAGATAGCTGCTTATTTAATCAATTTATTCCAGCTCTGTGAATCTTTGACTTTATGTTTCCTCCATCATGTTAATGATGTTAGATAAATTACTTTGGAATCCTTAAAATAAGGATTAAGTTATTCCACATAAAAATTTTCTTATGCATTAATAATTTTCCATGGACAGACTGCAATTTTACCAAAAATAGCTTCCTCAAAAATGAATGTGATTGCTTGGAAATCTATCAATTAGCTCTAACATCACCATTACCAAAAATCTACTCCAAGAAAACATATCACTGATGACCATTTATTTTAAACATAACAAACAGTACATCAATGTATTTGCTTCCAAGGTTTACTTTATTACAGGTAAAAATATATGTATTTTTCATTAACTTTTATATACATAACACACAACATGATAAAAATGTTACCCATGTACTAAATCCTATTTTTAAAAAATTAAATTCAAAGAAACATATAAATCTGATTATAATATTTCAGTGTAAATAAGTCACTAAGGTCCAAAGGCTGGTGTATTTGAAAGAACTGGCTAAAATTTCTTAGCTTTAAGTCAGAAGTAGAAATTAGATTGCTATGTGGTTATGCGACAAATAGTGTTCCAAGTACAAACCATAGATAGCAGTCAAGAAAGATTTCAGTAAGTGCAGAATTTACTGTAATTTCATTTTCAGTAAATGCAGTACTAACCTGTGCTGGGTCATTAAAGCTGAACAGGGGATTCTGAAATGCTGATCTAATCTTGAAGATGACAGCAAGGGCCCTCGATCTCTTCAGAAGGCTGAGAAATTGTCTGAGACAGATTGGGCCTCTTGCTATTGCCTTTGTTTTAATTTAATAACAATTTTCATATAATAATACCTTTAAATTTATAAGAAAACCATTTTTGATGATAACATGAACATAATAAAATGTAGAATCTTGGATGTCTGAAGAGAAATGACCTATAATATAATATCATATATTTTGTTTGAATACACTCCAGGAAAATAGATGTTACTTGTTTCAATTTGTGCTCTAAACTTGGGAAATATTTTCTACTAGACAGTATTTTACTTATGGATTATACTATGATTTGGTACGGGGGGGTGTTTATTTAAAAATAGACATTAATTTCTTGCATTTGCATACTTAGCACGTTTTCTTTTTTTCTTATTTTAAAACTACAAGGAGTCTATAACTGTATATATTTTTATGTCTGTAGTTGAATCTGATTATGTGTTTTACTACATTAAAATTTTTTTAAAAACATGAAGAACTCTTCCTGCAGACAAATGTCAAACATCAAGCTCAAATTCAAAAATGTAGAAGGATATGATTTCTTGAGAAGTGCTTTATTCTTTAGATTTTAATCTTAGAATATTCCAAAGAAATTTCTCTATTACTTATAAATACTAATTAATTACTACAATGAATAAAATTGTCTTTCAAAAAACTTTTGAATGTGAAACTCCAAAATAAAATTTGTTCCAAAACAAAATTTGTTCACATAAAAATTGAGAAACTCTTGTTTTAGTATGGTTTCTTTGCTAGTTGCCATAATTTTGCTTTGACCTTTTTAAAAAATTTATTTTTCAATTACAGTTGACAAACTATATTTTATTGCTTTCAAGTGTACAACATAGTGATTAGACATTTGTATACCTTACGAAGTTATCACTGCAATAAATCTAGTACTTGTCTGGCACCATACATTGTTATTATAATATTATTGGCTGTAGTCCTTATGCTTAACTTTACATCCCTGTGACTATTTTTATAACTGGCAATTTATACTTCTTAATCTCTTTCACTTTTTTCCACCATCCCTCCAACCCCCTCTCATCTGGTGAGCAGCAATTTGTTCCTTGTTCCCTGTATCTGTGAGTCTGTTTCTGTTTTGTTTTGTTTGATTCCATATATAAGTAAAATTATACGGTATTTTTTCTTTCTCTGATTTATTTCTCTTAGCACAATACCCTATAGGTCCATCCATATTATCACAAATAGCAATATTTCATTTTTTTATGGCTGAGTAATATCACATTATATATATGTGCCACATCTTCTTTATCCAATCATCTGTCGATGGACTTGGGTTGCTTTCATATCTTAGCTATTGTAAATAATGTTGCACTGAATATAGAGGTGCATATATCTTTTCAAATTATTGTTTTGGTTTTCTTTGGATAAATACCCAGAAGTGGAATTGCTGTGTCATAAGGTAGTTCTATTTGAATTTTTTTTGAGGAATCTCCAAACTGTTTATTTTAGTGGCTGCACCAATTTACAAGCCCACCAATAGTGCATGAGCTTCACTTTTCTCCACATTCTCTCCAACACTTGTTTGTTGATTTATTGATGATAGCTATTCTGACAGGTGTGAGGTGGTATCTCCTTGTGATTTTAATTTGCGTTTCCCTGATGATTAATGACGTTGAGTATTTTTTCATGTGTCTGTTGGCCATCTGTATGTCCTCTTTGGAGAAAATATCTATTCATGTTCTAAAGAAATTGTTTTGTTTTGTTTTGTT
This sequence comes from Rousettus aegyptiacus, assembly GCF_014176215.1. Taxonomy (NCBI): domain Eukaryota; kingdom Metazoa; phylum Chordata; class Mammalia; order Chiroptera; family Pteropodidae; genus Rousettus; species Rousettus aegyptiacus. Next base: position 121,094,201 of record NW_023416306.1, on the reverse strand, counting down.
TTTGGTGTTAAGTTCTATGAGTTCTTTATATATTTTCAATATTAATCCTTTATTGGATATTTTATTTGCAAATATCTTCTACCATTCAGTAGTTTGCTTTTTTGTTTTTTAACTCACCTCTGGATATCTAGAAACCTAGGTTTCAATCCTTTCTCTATCACTAACTAGCTCTATGACCTTGGCTTACTTCTTAACCTTACAGAAGTTCAAAATGTACTTATTCTCTAAGCAAAGCTCAAAGTAATCAGGTTGTATTTTGACAGCCGTGTACAAAAGGAGTTTCTTAGTTAATATTCTCGAGTTCTTAAACTTGTCAAAAGAAATAACAATGCAGTGCAAGATTATTTATAATTATTTACCATGGCCCTGGTGGATTGTCTCCATAAATTATTACAAGGATGAAAGGCTTACATCAGAGTAGGAAACCACAGGCTTGCATATGTGACCTTTAGCATGACTTTATTCAGTGATTAGGGTGATATTAGCCAGATCTCATTCCGTTTGTTCAAGAAGATGAATTTCCCATACGCCCTAACTCTGATGTGTACTCTGGTTACACCTGTTCAAAATCTCTGTGGACTTCAGAGCATCCAGAGCATCTCTCTACATTTTATCTCTCCTACTTTCTTAATGTATCTGTGTATTCCTTTTCCTCCTCTTCATGTGTTCATTTTCCTTGCTTCTTCCCCTGATTTTTGTCTTTATTTACTTCCTCACTTCCTTCCATTGTCCCCCACTTTTCACCCCCTTTTTGCTCTTCTATTTTCTCTTTTCATAATATGAAGTTAAAATATGTTTTGAAGCATGTCGTCTGCTCCATGTTGCTACTCTCTTTGCATATATTTTCCCTCTAGCCAGGACAGGAGTGACTATTCTTCACAGTTGCCCTATTGTATCCGTGTTTTTCTCTGCTTAAAAAGCTCTTCACACATTATCAAAATCCTCCAACTGGTCCCTCTTTTGTTCAAATGCACATTTCCTAGGATATTTTCCTTTCCTAATTATTCTACTCTGTTCCCTTCACCTCTTTAGGTAAACCCAGAAGTACTTACTTGCATTCTCCTGATCTCTCCTTTGTTCATATGAAATTTAGTAATTTTCAGAGCTTACCAATTTCCCAAAGAAGCACATTAAAGGCAAAAGTATATTATTTATCTTCATAGCCTTTATTACACAATGTCACCTTGTACATTAAAGTTGCTCCATAAATATAGAATTGAAATGCATTCTTAATTTAAATCATAATGAACTAGATTAAATTGCCTTTTAACTCTATGCGACATTTAGTTAAAATTTTCCATGATTAGTGGCTCTTAACTTTAAAAGTGTTCCCATTTTTATCTGAATTCTTCTCCAATGAAATTCTGGTCAGCCTACTCCCAGCTGTAATATACTACTGACTACATCTCAATTTTTAAAATAGTAAATAAGATAAATTAACAAAAGAGTGTTATTTAGAAATAAGCCATAGCTTTAAAGTATAAGAAATCAAAAACGAAAATAATATCTTTATTTCGGTAAGTGAAAATTTTATTAATTTATGTAAAATTATAATGTAGATGGGGGAAAGCTACATTACATTATTGTATTCTCCGAGACTGTAGGACCAGAAGTTTAAAGTGCTATATTTATTATATCAACTCTTCTTCAACTCCCTTCTCACCACATCCCCTTTTTTCACCCCTCACCTCAGCTATTAGATTAATGCTTTACATAAAGTAGTTACTCACAAATTACCTTTTTCAATGACCGTTATAATTACATAACCCCTAACATAGTTATTTAAGCATTCAATATAGGGAGAAAGAACTCAGTTATAAGTTATTGCTATTTATATCAAACAATTCAAATACCCCACCATTTTTTTTTTCTTTCTAAAATGATACCCTGTTTTGTCTTCTACATGACATCTGTATCTCTACTTAGCTTTTGCCATCCACCAATTATGTGCTGCTTACACCACTCAACAGCTTTGTTAGGAAAAAGAGATTGGAAATGGCAGATAAGGAAGGACTACTAGAAACTGTGAGACAGAAATAGTTTCTATCTTGAGCCCTACCGTATTATATCCCCAACAACTGGCACAGTTCCTGGCATGTCTTAAGTGCTTAAAAATATTTGTCAAGTGAAGGAATATGGGATCAGTATTTGGATTTATATTATAGATAACCCACTATAATCTATTTGCTGATCTTTTTTTTTTCACTATCTAAACACTGGGTTTTCATATTATTAGCACTTTAGAGCAATATTCTCACCCTTTTGATGATTCTCTTATGTATAAAAAACATACTCACTTTTTAACTTTTGGTGGGTAGACGAAAGGGAAAATGATCCTAGTAATAAGAACGTAAAAATAGAGGGAAATCGGCTAAGCTTTAGCTTTAACAAACCACAGTAACAATGCATGCTGCACACACAGTGGGTGTAACTAAAATAATACTGAACTGAAAACAAAAAAGACTTCAATTTTAGTCCAAAGATCACTGCCACTAATTTATGACATGATTTTGAAAAGTTATCTGTTTTGTGTCTCAGGTCCCTCATCAATACGATGAGCATGATGACTAAATCAGTGCTTCTTATACTGTTTTTTTTTTAGAAATATAGATACTTTTGAAAATCCGATGACAGCTGTGAATCCAGTCTCCAATATTCTTTTTTTTGTACAATTTTTCCTTACCAATATTCCTGAGGCCCAAATGCAAACTCTCCATGTCAAGATTTCTGGACTAGATGATCTCAGAGGTTCCTTCTAGCCCCGTATCTCCAGAATGGAGTTGGCTTTGTTTCATACATCCATTAGTGTGCTTTCAAGCAAATAATCTAATTACTTTTCCAGTGCTACAAAGTGGATTTTAGCACTCACTAGAAGTTTTCCTCTTAATGTTTATAGTAAGAGAGGAGAGCTACATGTCTCCTATGGGGACCTTAAACCAAATTCACAGTTTCTGTGAGAGCTCTCTATTCCTCAGGCTATTTTCACAGAGTTATGGCTCTGCTCCTTCTCTATTGTCTCTTTAACTTAATCTTTATGTACACTTTGATTAAGCTCTATTTGGTGGGCAGCCTTTAGCTTAGCCTCTAAGGATCCCCACCACTTAGTGTGCACCCCTTTGTGACATTCCCTCCCACATCTTACTAGAGTAGGTCAGTGTGACCAATAAAATAAGGCAGAAGTAAAGGTGTGTCACTGCAAATTCCATCTTTGAGGTGCACTCTTGCTCCCTCTTTCCCTCTCTGTCTCTCCCCGTCTCTCTCATGCTCAGTCTTAAGGAGGCCAGTTACCATGTCATGAAGACACTGAGAAAGCCTATGGAGAGTCCCACATGGCAAAAAGGAAGAGTCTCTGGCCAACATCCTGCCAGGAACTGAGACTTGCAATTCAATTATCATGTGAGAGCTTGAAAGCAAATCCTTCAGCCCCAGTTGAGTCTTAAGAAGACTGCAGCCCTGGCTAACAGCTTGACTGCAACCTTGTGAGAGACCCTGAGCTAAAACCACTCAGCTCAGCTGCTCCCAGATTCCTGACCCTCTGACACTGAGATAATAAATGTTGTTTTACATTGCTAAATTTTGGAAAATTTGTTGTGCAGCAGTAGATAGCTAATTCTCTCTCTCTCTTTCTCTCTCTCTCTTCCTTCTGCTCCCCTCCCTTCCCCCTACTTAATTTTACAGTTGAAATATATTCAAGCAATCTGTTCTAATCTCTTTCATTTAATATATTTTTAAAAAGAACCTGAGAATACTTAATACTTGCCCAAGGTCATTTAATTAATTACTGGAAGAAAAAAAATTAAAACTCAGGCCCCATAATACCTAATATAGTATTATTTCCATGTCCCCATGCTGCCTATCACTTTCTAATCAATTTAATCTACTCCCAAGTGGTAAATAATATGTACTAATGTTTATACTAAAAGAGCACTATTGGTATGTTAAACTAAGACAGATAAATCATGAATTAAGCCCACCGTTTCTGCCTTTTCTCTTCTCTAATTGACAATCTAGTTCATTCATAAACCCCTATAACAGAGAGTGGGTAGAGCAAAGTAATAGATATTAATTAACATGAGCTAATTTTGCTACTTGTGGGTAGTTCTAGTAAAAAAAATAAAAATAAAAAAAAAACCCACTTTGGTAAGGAAAGTGCTTGTTGATGTTTTGAATAAAATAAGTGTTTGATTAGCACCAGATGTTAATCATTTGGTCATTTTTGTAAATAACATAAGTAACTATTTTTTTATTAGTTACCGCTTCTGCATAAGATCTTCTTCAATAGCTCATTATTACCTATGGAATAAAGTATATGTTCCCTAAAGTGAAAAACAACTTTTCAAGAAGTGAAACTTCACTGCAGTTTCATGTCTCCCTAACCCTAACTTGACCTTGATACTCCTGAAACACTAATTCTCATTCATACCTACTGATACACGACTCAGTTTTTCTACTTGTACTATGTTCCAGAAAGAAATGCCCTTTCTTCGTATTCCTTTTCCCATTCCCTACCCCCTTCTTAGCCTGGCTCACTTCCACTAGCTCTTCAAGATGTAGTTCAAATATAACGTTCTTTAAGGGTCTCTTGCTCAGTCTCTCCCTGGTTCTGAGACCTGCCTTTCACTACGGCCCCCTAACTTCCTGAACATATCTCATAACATACCACAATTCTATTAAAATTGAGTCTTTGGTTTTTGTCTGCCAAGTTGGCTGCAATTTTTCAAATACTGGATTTTTACCATACTTAACTATGTATCCACAACACAATACATAGTACACAAGATAGGCTCAATCAATATTGCAATAAATAGTATTCTAGTTGTTGGAAAGAAACAGTGCAATTTTCTGAATATAAACATTCTAAAATATTAAAATATTGAAACAATCTGAACTCAAACAGGCTGCTAAGAATACATATGTCTAGTTGTCTTAAAAACATTAAGAAAGAGAGATATAACATGATTTACTGAAAATCGCACACAAACGCAAATTCCTTAAACAAATAGAATTCCAGATATACTGTCTTTGTACTAAATTATCATTTTTATTCTTTCTTTTGCCTCTATATTTTAATTCTGCAAAGAGTATTAGAGTTAAATTGAGAACATAGTAACTCTGAACAGGAGAAAGAACCGATTTGCCAGTAAACTATCCTTCAGAAATACTTATTAGGACAAACTCTCTACTGTTTCTTTTATTTGTTTTTGTGTTTGTTCTATTTGGATTTTGCAGTCTTTAGAGAGGAAAACTATCTGGCTGTACTTATAAAACTGACTGACTTAGTCTCTGAAATTGTATGTATATATATATATTCTATAATAATTGAGGACACTTACTAATGAATGGAAGTATAAATATTTTTAATAAATATCAGAAATTTGTTTAAAATACAACTGAATTAATTTTACAGTATTTTGCAAGTTTATTTTATTTATAACTCTTCAGCAATTTGTAAGCAAAATAAACTTAAGTTTTCTGCACCAACTCAGGGAAAGATAGATGGAGAAATGTACAAGGAAAGTTGGAGTAAAGTTTTTATTTAATAATAAGAAGATAATGCCAAGTCCTCATTAGTTAATATTACAGAGAAGACAATTTCAGCTGTTTATAGTCCTTCAGATGTAAATTATCCCACTGCATGGTACAAGCTAATATGTGATGTTTTAATAATACCCAAGACCGTATACTGATACACATGTGATAACTAAAATGATACTTTGGAGTAAGACCCTCTTGAGTTCACATCCAACTCCAACAGTTACTAGCCTTGAAACCTAGAGAAAGTTATTTAACTCTGTGAGTTAAACTTGCCCCATCTGCAAAATGAGCTTAACTCTGCCAACCTCATTAAGGGTTCTGTGAAGATCAAATTAAGTAATATATATATAAAGTGTTTACTGTGCGAGGCACACAGTACCCACTCAGTACATTTATCTCTTGTAGTAATTGTTCTTGTTATCTTAAAATAATAATCATGGCCTGTGTTTTCATTGTGGGGGAAAAAAAATGTTTCTTAAAGATGCCTCACTTCTTCTCCTTTAAAATCTCTTAGTAATTTCTGTTGGCAGTAAGGACACTGGAAAGTTTAAAGCAGTATTCCAAACATGCTCTTTAAATATAACCATGTTAACCACAGAGAGAACTCATCAGGCATACCTTTCAATACCTACTCTTTGTAAGTTAACTGACCACCCAAATATTTCCAGGAATCAATTATTTCAGAGATTTTTGACGTGATCATTTCAATCTTCAGCTAATTCTGAACACCAGTCTTTCTTAATTAAAATGAACGACACCTAAATAAGAGGCAAAAGAGGCCTATGTATAATTTTTAAAGTAGAAAATGTACACTAGCAAACTAAACAAGCTGGTCAATTTCCTGAGAATCTTTTCTTTCTTTCTGTGACATAGACTAATAGAGTGATTGCAAACTTAGAGCAAAGACTTTATTTTGAGAATTAATTGGAGTGGAATGAAGTGTCCAACTGCACCAATTTCAATATTGGCATGTGTATTTCTAAAGAATTGACATCTATTTAGTTATCTACTTATATTTAGTCACTCAATAAAAATGTTTCCAGTTATACATTATGCCATGTTACACAGACTAAATTAAAAGATTTATGATAATAACAAAATGTATTTCTACACAGTGCAGTAATTATAATAGTAATATTAACATGAATACCTAATAAACTATTAAATAGTACTTTAAAACATAAATTTTAGTTTGAAGTACAACTTGTCAACCATGATACATAGATTTACTTTTGTCTTTGGGGATGAATTATTATTCAATATCCGATCAACTTCAAGCCAGTTAGAAAATTTGAAGACCAAATTGAGTCAGAATTTTTGCAGTTTTCAGCACCTTTGTACTAAATGGCCAACATTATTTTATGATGCATTATCGTACAGAAAGAAAATTGAGCACAATTTCTCAGAAACAGAGACCGCTCAATAGATTTATCTAAGAGAGAAGAAACCTGACCTTACTGCCTACTTCATGATTTAGGGGGAGTAAAACTATGCCAGCTGCTTGACAACTGAGTATTCTGGTTAAATGGTAGAAACAGATGACCTCATTCTAATGGTAGTAAAAGTTGTCTTATCTTAAAGAATGTAGCAGACAGACAACCTCCATATTTTTTCCTTAAAGGCTAAATATATGCCTAAATACTGTTGTCTCATTTTTGAGAAACTATTGTGGAGTTTGGGGGAAATCCTCCATAAGGATAATGCAGCTTTTATAATTATTTCTGAACAGCTGATGTAAACAGATTACAGTTATGATCGAAGATTGAAAAGGAGTTAAAAATAGAAAAAAAATGCAGTTATCCATAAAAGCAATATTATTTCAATTTAATTTATGTTTAATTTATTATTTCAATTTAAATAATGTCCTCAAAAAAGGTACCCTTTAAAGGAAATAGCTATTTTTAGCAAATAGAGCAATCAAAGTCTGAAAATAAAGATAAAATCTTTTTCTCATATTTTTAATGGAAAATAGAGGTTTACCTTTGTGAGCTTAACATTGATACTTAGAAAGATATTAGATCACCTTCCACTTCTCAATGTTTTAATATGTCTTACTACCAATCATCTACAAAAAGTATTTCCTCTGCAGGTAATACATTTGTTCTCTCTCTTTCATTCTGCCCTTCCTTCAAGTCATTTTTCTCCCAGAAAAGTCTCCATGCCCTCCTCCCCAAGCTGAGTTAGGTAACTCCCTAATGAGCTCTAAACTCTCCTCCTCTGACTGGTAGTTTACCCTACACTCCCAAGTAAACTGTTATTTGTCTAAAAACATGGACTGTGGACTTACTAGTTACTTATTTTCCTATTTACTACTTATGCTGTAGCCTCTGTCTGGCATAGCAAAGTATCAATGACTATTGAATTAATAGAAGACTGAAAAAGAAGTCACCAACTTTTCAAAGTTTTGAATGACATCTTCATTATTCAAACAAACAGAGAGGAAACTGTCCACTGCCTACAGGTGAACTCCCCATGAATACTGCCTCAATATGAACCAGACTAACCAGGACTGTGGCCAGAAGTACAGTTGGAGACACCATAAGACACCAAAAGAGTATCTGAGGATCAGGCCACTAGCACTAGGACAAATTGAGAGTGTATTCACCAACTCTTCATTTCTTCCCAGCTCTCTCCCTATACACGTCTTCTCCAACCCTCAGTGCTGGTCACCAAGTCCAAGGTCAATCTTACATGTGCTGCTAATAAGTAGGCAGATCCCTACCCAAATTTATCAGCCCAGTGCTTTTTTTTACTAGTATAGTTCATTTAATTCTTGAACTTTTCTTCTCTGTCTCTTTTTAATACAGATATTCCTTAAGCCAATATCAACTATGAATTTTTTTCTGCATATAGTCTATGATATAAACGGATTAGTTGACAGATAAGGACAAGAATGAGTGTGGAAAAGAGCCCTTCCCAAGATTTGTCTTCACCGTGCCCTCCCAATCACCTTTCCAGTATCACCAGGGGTACCTGTGCCTGTTAGATCATTGGCCTCTACAATAAAACTTATCCCCTAGTCTCCCAAAATAACCTAGAAAACACTAAGTCAAATGGGTTCTAGAGGCCAAGACGTTTTTTTTTTTTAATTATAGAGAATAAGAGAGAAGTGAGGTGTACTTCTCTTTTATTCTTTTATTTCAGCAAGTCTTTTCATTCTTGTCCACCTTAAATTTTCATGATAATTTAGTAATCTATTACTTACCTATAATTAAATTAGATGTGTAACACATAAGAGAGAAATATATTGAGTGATAGCCAATCATTCTTTCTTCTTCTACCTCTTGCACTGGGCTAAGTGCTGCTTCCTCTCACTTTAGGGAATGGAGGGAAGAGTAAGACATGATGCTTGTATTTCCAAAACAGACATCGTAGTGGCATTTCCAAATGGAAAAATCTGTAAGGCAAGTCAAGTGTGTTGTGTGTGGCTAGAAAGGCAATTCTGTTTAAAATCTCAAGTAAGTAACTTCTTCAAAAAATATTCAGGTTAATTCATGAAATTTGTAGTTCTCCCTTCAGGTTATGCTAAATTTCATATTTCTAAATAATTTGGGGGGAGTAAATGAAACTCATTCTTTATTGATATAATTGAAGTAATTTCAACTTTTGGTCAAACTACTTTTTTGAAAAGTAAAGCAAAGTTTATTGTTCTCAGGTAATAAGAATTTTTCAATCATGTTGAGATTCTAAAATGCATTTAGGTGATTGCATGGGAAATGTTTTTGGTCAGTTTCTATTGCCCAAATAACAGGTATTGGGCATCATTTCAAATTAGAAGAATGATTCTACAAATTTGCTCAGAACTCAGAAAGAGCTTGAAACTAGGCTTAAATCTCACTACAAATCTCCAAATTTCAGCCCAGCACTCATACTCAAAATACTACCCTAATAGTCTAGTCCAAAATCATAGGCAGACTCCTGACTTTGGCTCAAATTTTTGGATCAAGGTCATTTTTAAAATATTGGTTCAGGTCAATTTTGTAGCCTTTTATTTGGAATTAACAACCAAGTGGAAGCTTCGTTTAGTTCTTCACTACACAATAGATAGATCCAATAGCTCTCAAATTGCGAGTTAATAAAATTTAAATGTTTTACCAAATCAGGGGTGAGTCTGGGGAGGGTGAGGGGTCGTGTGTGTTCTGTTGTCAAATAAGTTTGGGAAACCATACACGATCTTCTCCTAGAGTTTTGCAATTCATATTAGTTAGTATAGGTTTAGAGAATTTCTTCAGTGAAAAACTTGTTCAACTTTATTTAACCTAATATTTCCCAATCGGTTTGCCACAGAATCCATGCTGTAGGAAAGACCATCAATATCTTGAGGGACCCTAGGGTTCTAAGAAACAAAGTTCTGAACTACTGCCTTAAAAAAATTATGCAGGCTTATTTGATTCTGAATTTAATCTCAAATCATTTTCTCAACATTATCTACAATTACACTTAAAGTATTATAATAGCTTTTAACGGAACATGATAAATACGGTACTTAAGGATGTTGAAATATTCTTCATTTCTCTTGTCTTACATCACAAAAATAAACTCAGTTTCAGAATTGTTCTGATAAATAAGCAAAGACTATTACAGTTTTAGCCACAATTTTAACTAATAGTTTCAAACCTCCTATTTGAGTAACATCTGCAATACCTTACTATCATTTCAAACATTCTGTACACTGTTTTGTTTTTGTTTTGATCTCAGAAATCCTCACACTATTATGTTACCAATCTATTGCATTCTATTATCTTTATTATTTATTTATTTATTTTTAACACCTACAGCACCTGGTATTCCTAGGTGGTCTCCCATCCAAGTACCAACCAGGCCCGACCCTGCTAAGCTTCTAAGAACAGACAAGATCGAGCACGGTCAGGGTGGCATGGCCGTAGAACCCATTACCTTTTTATTTTTTAAGTGCATCAAAAAAGTTATGAGAATCCTTTGTATCTAAATTCACTCTAAACTTAAAATGCAAAATTCATTACTTTTTATATAAAGTCCTTTTTGCCTATTTTCTCTAGCCTTTTTATCTCCTTCTCACAGACAGATGTTTTCTCCCTATTTATTCTTAGCAAGACATTAGCTAATGGTTCTATCAAGTACTCGTGTCCACATTACATTCTTCTTCAGGGAACTGGACGGATGGAACAACTGGAGACTCTCTAGAACCTATTCTGTCCAATATACATCAAACTTTTCCTTCTGAGAATGATGTCTGCCTAAAAGGCAAGTTTTACCTTACATGGATGTTGGATAATTCTCCTTTCCTTCCGTACTCCGATCCTTTTGTCTTTTCTACATTACTACACAAACCCATTCAAGACTAGCTACAAAACTTGAATGATGTTTTCTTTGTTAGTGAATTCAATGTGGCTTCTCTACCTATGTCAGGTACAGATATAATGTTCAGTGACTCTTTAATGACTTTTAGAACCATGTGAAGGGCAGAGGACCTTCATTTTTCAAACTATTTTGCATGTAGAAACATTGGACATGAACTAGGACATTATGTGAAGTGAAATAAGCCTGATACAGAAGGACGAGTACTACATTGATATCACTTATAGGAGAAATCTGAACTAGTCAAACTCATAGAAGCGGAGAGTACAATGGTGGTTGCTAGTGGTTGGAGGTAGGCGAAAACAAGGAGGCATTAGTCAAAGGGTACCAAGTTTCAGTTATGCAAGGCGAATTAGTCCAGATCTACTGTACACTATAGTACCTATAGTTTGTGATATTGTATTATATACTTAAATATTTGCTAAGAGGGTACATTTTACGTTGTGTTCTTATCACAAAAATGATACTAGTTATTATAAATAAAAAGGGTAGGAGGAAACTTTTGGAAGGGATGGATACATTCACAGCATAAATTGGTGATGCTTTCACAGGTATATATCTCTAAATTCATCAAGTTGTATTCATTAAATAAGTATAGCTTTTTGTACGTCGATCATAGCTCAATAAAGCATATGTGTGTGTGTGTGTGTGTGTGTGTGTGTGTTTAAAGTAAGATTAGATGTGGTTTAGAAAAGGAGGGAATTCGTGTGGAAGCACCATTCATTTAGTGAGTTTTTTCTCATTACTTAAATATACACAATTTCTGTCTTTTCTTCTATGTGCCATGTGTGAATTTAAAATGTAAAAAAGGATTATATTTCAATAGGGATGTAAAGAAGTTACTGTGCCACCCAAAATTATTTGATACAGAGGAAGAAAGCTAGGATCCTTAGAAGAAGAAAAAAAGCTTCTCCTTAATCCCAGACTTAAAGAGAACAAACCTCTAGCTTCATGTGCTTCTCACTAATCTGGATAGACTCTCTTATCCTTTGGGTTTTCTAGACAGGAGATCGTCTCTTTCAATCACTGCCTTTGTACTCTATGGGGTGCCCATAGGAGTTGTGGACATCTGGGTTAATCGTCATAAGTGGCTCATTTGAGTTTCAAATAAGCTGGCACTGATGCCTACCTATAATCCAGGTCCCTTGCTGCAGCACCACTTGAAAATGTCAGAAGAGATTCAGACGTGTCTGTAATTGTGAGACTGTGGCACACGACCTGTTTTTCCCTGCAATGAACTCACTCACCAAAGAAGCCTTCTTATATAGCAGTTTCAGAGCTGTCATCACATGCATTTCCAGGCCAGTACACCAAATGTCAAAACCACAGATTTGTCAGAGAGGTCAAATGGACCCAGAACTTCCTCAATGGATAATTCAGAGATTCGTTCCTGATAATTCCATTTCAAAATCTTGAAGGATATGTTAAGTCTGGAGCCCTCATTGGGTTCCAAAACATTCCTGGGACACCTGAGAAGATTCGGGCTGAATTAGAACCTTTGGTCCCATTAATAGTGGTTTTCAACCTTACCTGCGTAGTAAACTAACTCACTAGCGAGTTTTAGCAAACACTGGTGCCTGGGTTCTCTCCGCCTTCTAGAGATTCTGATTTACTTGAGCTGTGGTTTCCCCAGTAATCTAATGTGATCCTCTTAATCCAGTGGTTCTCAGCTTGGGAGACATGTCAGAATTATCTAGGGACCTTTTAAAATTCTTGATGCCCAGGACACACTCCAAATTAATTTAATGAGAATCTTTATAAGTGAGACCTGGCATCAGTATTTTCTTAAAGTTCCCCAGCTGGTTACAATATTTAGTCAAGGCTGAGGAAAAAAAAAAAAATCTAGAAAAGGAAATCCTTCTACATATCTAAAAGCTGATATCTTGCATTCTCTCCAGTTTACTTGGGTCTCTGATTGCTATAAAACTATAGACTGAAGAGGTGTAGTGCAACTGAGTCACAAAGGAAAATATATACTCAGATGCTCTGGGTAAATACAAAAACAAAAGTAATAGTTCAGGCGAGGATTAACAAGATAAATAAATTTCTTGCTCTGTGGAAATACATTAAGTTATTAGCACCTTATAAGTAGCCAGGCATTGGTATCAGCACCGCTCCCCTCCCCAAAAGAGGAAGGCTATAAAATGAAAAAAAAATAATCTATAACATTAGACTTTTCAAAGAATAGCTAAAATTTTCTAATCTACTCCACAGCAATTTATTCATCTTCCATAATTTAAAGCCTTGACAACTTACTTAAGGGAATGCAGGTCACCACTTCTACAGGACTCCATTTTGTCAATAATTCCAGGATTTTGGTTCAACTCTATAGACATGTTCCTCATTATCTATTTTTTAAAGATGAGGTTGTCCTGGTTTTCTTATTTTTTATTTTAACAATATGAATTATTGTTCTTTCAGACAGTTTATTAAGAACCGCTTGGGCATAAGCAAGCTTACCATCTCCATATTTAGAGGTGATATGTATATTTGCTAGCTACTATCAGAGATTATTGTTGAGTAGGAGCTTATCCAAAGAAATGTTGACAATTGAGTCGCTAAAGATTTTGTAGCCAAAGTCAAATCCAACAACATTGTGTTTATTTGCTTTTTGCCAATTGTTAGGCCATATCCCGTCACAGTATAACAATCCAAAAAAGAATATTGCCAAATCATTGGCCTATTTTCAGAATGACTAACCTTTTTCTTGTTATGGAACTTACAATGCTTAACTATAACAAGTGAGACATACCCTTTCTCGAATTGCTAGTTTATGACAATGAAGGCTTTCTTCTTAAAAGGAATCAGTGATATTGACCATTGTTAGTAAGAGCAAAACTTTTCAGTAATTGGATACCAAAAGCAAGAAAATCACCCTGAGGGACTGAGTCCTCTGTTCCACATCTGTCTCTCCGGGAGTTCGTCAGTTGCCCAGTACACTGCTGCTGTCTCTCACTCAGCACCTCAATTCCCAACTTACACAGCAATGTTATTTCTGTCAGGTGTGGAGTGATTGCTTCTGTCTGTTGATGGGCTGCCCGGTCCAACAATTATCTAAATTCACCCTCTGGCCTTGTCCCAAAGGAGAGAGTTCTGACAACAGCAGCGGATGTATTGACTATCCATTGACAGTCTCTTTATGATGTTATTAATGCTCTCCTGCTGTAGAGCACATTTTTGGAGGGACATTTTATGCTTTTAATACCCTTATTATTAGTTCAGGTTTGGTTCTAGTTTCATCACTTAGAAACCTACTGTAAGGCTAAATGTGGAGCCACCAGAAAGAACAAGTTGAGAGGAGAGGTTCCTTGCCTCCTGGGTAATAACAGTGTGCGATCTCAGGGCTAGTTTTCCAGTAACAGTTTCTCTGCCCTGGAGGGTCAGAAATGTGGCCCCGCATCGCCCAGCCTCTCACAGGTTCCTACATTTCCATAGTTGGGTCTAGCTTATGTCTACTAACACGAGTCTTACTTCTTTTGGGTTCCTTGGTCCACTCTTTCTGCAATTTACTCAAACATTTCGCAAGACAACACTATGATGATGATAAAACTGAAGGAAGATCTTCACAACCCAGGATAGCTTAAGTAATTTTTTAAATTTCCTAAAGACGTGAGACACGAGCTATCATATCCACTTCCTTTCCATTGTCCTTCTCTTCCTCTAGCCCTTCCATCCACCTACGCCAGGCCAACACCTTCTGGCAGCAGAAATATATACCCAGATTTTCTGCCTCCCCTACTCACTCCAATCCATTATCTTAGCAATATCTTATAAACTACATATTTATGAAGAAGCTATGCTTATACTGGTGAAGTAAGCAGTCCTTCAAGACCCATTAATATCTTCAGGTCACTTTCCATTTCATTCAAAGCAAAGCCATGAGAATGGACTGGGGACACACTTATGATAACTCAAAGAACAATTATGTTTCATATAACTGATATCTAACTTCTCATGCAAAATTTTCTCATCTAAGAAATTTAAATCTATGTCACCTTAAAAGACCTCCAAAGAAGGGTGTTTAATGACTTGTTAACGAATTTAAGGGATCAGAACATTGAAAACAAAATTCAGAGTTTGATTCTGTTCTTTATCACTTTCTGAATTCTGCTGCATTTTACTCCAGTAGACAATCTAATTGCTTTTTAACTCTCATTTTCATGAAAATAGGAAGGAAACTTCTTTTGTTCATTTGTTCATACATTCAATTAATGACTAAGGAATGTGAACAATCTTTATATTTGTCATTTCAAGTTTCTCATCTGCTTTGACTTTTTAAACAAATTCTGTTGAGCCCTTTCTTTGTACTTGGATTTCTTTGTACCTGGATACAGTAGGTTCAACTTCGCATATGTCATTTTTCATGTTTTATGTGTGAGGTATTCACTCTTAAAATCAGTAAGGCTGCCCCTTAAATAATAAGAAATGACTATCAGAATTCTGTTCTAATAAGTTATTCTTCATACATTTTTCAATGGAGTATTTCTTTCTCTATCTTAGGATTTCTTATAGACAACAGTCAGTTATCCTTTATTTTTATTTATTTATTTTTTTTAACTATAGAGAAGCCTGATTAGTTCCTTCTTCAGTAGGATAGCAGCACAACTTGACAATAGTTTTGGGGTTCAGCTTAAGGATCCCAATGCAATTTTCCCTTTCCAGGACAATTTACCATATCAAGGAAGTATACTGTATGCACAGCCCATGGAAAAGCTTATAGTAATAAAGATTTTTATATAATATACATATATATCATGTCTCTTAGTACATTGATATTATTGCATTCTAATTTATAATGATAGAGAATGTCTTGCTTTCTTCCTTTCTCCCTTTCTTTTTCCCTCTCATCTATCTTTTTTCCCCTCCTTCTTTCCTTCCTTCCTTTTTTCTTCCTTTCTTTCTTACTATAGAACCAGTGTTAGAGGAGAAATGGCTTACCAAATTGACTTTATGGTTATTCAAAGTTAGTGCTAAACTGTGTTTCAAACTACAAAATAACTTTAACATTTTGTGCATTTTTACAAATGTCTTTGCTTAATGGTTTAAAATTTTTTAACACAAATGAAACTTACATATGTGAATACATTCTAATTATAAATATTTTTGATCCCAAATAATCATGTATATTCATTTTTACTGGATTTTACATCTAGTTTTTTATTTTTATATTGTTTGACAAAAGCAGTCAAAAAGGAATTAAGCACTATATAGAAGAATTCTACAGTGTTTAGGTTTGATAATCTTATTACTACAATTTGAAATTAGTCGGACGGCTTATCTTATCATTGAGATAATATTTCTTTCATCTCAATGTGTATGATAATTATATAATGAATACTTAGATTTTTCATGTTTATGTTATATATTCTGTGGTTTAGAATAGAATAGAACATAAGAACTAGAAGTTATATTGGATATCATGTGTACAAATCCCACATCATACAGATGAAAAAATTAAGAACCAAAAAAAGTAAGAAATTGTTCATTCACAGACAGGGATTGGACCCAGGGATTTCAACTTGGGCTCTGTCTTCTCCATCGGGTTCCATTATCCATGGTAAATCTCAATAACTTTTAAATCGATTGATTATAGACCAAATTCTATTGCTGACATGGAAGTGGCTAACCACAAAACTTTCTTCCAAATAGTTGTTTCTTTAGGTAAACTTCAGCATAATCAGAACAATATTCTAAGACTAACAAAACTTTATCAATGACTGTAATTATAAAACCATAACTGTTAACAATCTATTAAAATGGCCTTAACATTCTATATCAATTATAGTTAAAAATAAAGTCCTCTCATTTTCATACTGGATGCATACATAATACCCCAAATTCCTGTTTATTGGTACATTGGTTAAGAAGCCTAAAAGACATTCATTAAGCAAATAATAAAAATTTTAAGTATTCACTCCAAGCTTGGTACCGTGCTAGACAAATGTTTATACCATCATCCTCATACATTCTTTTTCAATGGACTTTAACACATTATGAGATGATATAGTAATAACATTGTTCAGGTGCTAGTAATATCAACAAAATTTATTTTCACTCAGGGATTTTAAAATTCTACATATATGTTGAGGTATCTATTTTACCCTATTAAATTTAATACTATTGAAATTGGTTATTAATCATAATTACTAAATGATAAATCCAACATCAAAATTTCAACATGTAAAAAAAACTGATTCCTGAGGAAAATGTAAGGCTTGCTAATTGTAAATCATGGAATTAACATCTTTTCCAGATCACTTCCATTTCTTCCTTCACACTTACAATTTTTCTTAAGGTAACACAGAAATATGGCATAAAAGATTTAGATAAAGAAAATGTTAGGAGGAATCTATTTTTTCTACCTAGGTAAATAATTAATCAATCCAATGCAAGCTCATTATGAACAGATGAGGATACCACAGATTCCCTTCTGTTTTATAACTATACGCAATTGCACAAAGTTACTAAATGCATTCTTGAGCATAGATAAAGTATTTCGCATCACAGAAAAATTCTTTCAAAGGAAACCAAATTATTTTTTAAAAAATAAATTCTCTGTTTCTCAAACAACAAAGTAGTGTTTGGTAGGCATTTATTGAGTACTCTATTAAAGTTCCTGATGAGTTTTGCTAGCAGACAATAAATCATATTTCAGTGTGAATAGTATTATTTATACTTTGTTTAGCATGAGAATTTTGAGCTTAGGACATAGAGAATAGATTTCCAAGCAAGCTTAGTTATCAGCTCCAACTATAGCATAGTAAATTTTTTCTGTTCTAAGAGATTTTTTAAGAACATAATTCAAATATCCCAATTTAGAGAAATTAGAAGATGATATTTAATTTTTAAAAAAAAATAAGAAAGGAAACTGCAAAAGCATGTCATTTGAAAATTGATCTTTCCACAGATTGTTAAGGTTCATAAGTACTGCTGTAAATAAAAGACATTACTTACTGTAATTGTTCTTCATCTCTTGAGTCCCTTTGACTTTGCCTCGTTTATCAATTCTCAGATACCACTGTGTTCGACAGAAGAGCCTTCTCACTCTTATATCCCCTCCTTCCATGTAATCATAACTTCTTGTATGTCGCTCGGGACTGGAACAGTTCACATTTGCAGCCATTTGCTCTGGAGTCATGTCATTGCAAGCTAAAGATATAGTGCCCACTAGACAGATAATGTGAAAGCATGAACTGTAGAGCAAAGTTGGCAGGATCCATGTCAGTATCCATTTGCGCATTATAGTGTAGTGCTCCGGGTGTTCATGAATAACATAATGAAAATTAAATCTTGAGTTGATTGTTGCCCTTAGGTCATTGACCTCTTCCTATCTGTGAATTGTAGATTGATTTAAGAATGAGTATTGCTCTTATCCTTTTAGTTCCTGATAACAATACAGGATTTCTCCTTTTAAACTCTTTGTTGGTGTATCCTTATAAAAGCAGGTTGTAGTAAGCTCAGTTGCTGTGACGCTGTTTGCTACTTAACTTCTGTTTGCAATGAAAGATTAGGAATAGGGAGGGGAGGAGAGAGAAAGATGAAAAATTGTATGTATAAATTTCAGTAGATAAACAGTATAACACAGTGTAATTTGTGCTGTGAAGAGACATTTAAAACAGCTTTCACAGGATGTCAACATCTTTACCACTCTGTATGTAGATTTATGAAAGTTATGCATTGGTAGAGATAAATCACAATATGATTGTACCATTCATTCCAGTTGCTATTTGATAAGAAACATCCTTCAATTAGAGCTATTGGTTTAAATTAAGTCCTAAAATTACTATTAACAAAGTAAAAATGCTTTCCCTAGATTTCTTTATTACATGCTTTTACAGTAGTGGTTAATCAATTATTTTCTCCTAAACTGCCCACATTTCTCAAGTTAAATGTCAGGATTGCTCTGGAGAACTTCAACCTTATCTTTATGTAAATTCTACAGTGTAATCACTATAGGTAATTACATGGCTCAAAAATCTGATAACTTTACTTTCACCCTCAGTACTAAGATCAGAGAAAGAGATAAACTAGGAGAAAACATTCAGCATTATTTTTAAAGACAAATAACAGTAACTTACTTGTTCTGTTGATAACAGCTGGATACACAAGAATTCCATGTCTGTTGTCTGCCTTGTGCAACTTGAGCCTCTCTACTGTAGCTACAAACTATTTCTCAGCTGAGAAATTCTCCAGCAGAATCATAATTGTTTCCATAAATCAACAGGCAAGAGGATTTTCTCTGTGTGTGTGAGCGTGTGTATGCTTGTGTGTTATGTGTGTGGAGCCTTTTATTCAGGGCTTTTCGATAAATACCTTTGCTGACCTCATTGGAAGCAATTAAAACTTAACCAGTGAGCTGTTAGTTGAATACAACAGCGAGAATAAAGGAGGCTTGTATAGTATTCATTCAATGGTCATGAGAGGGAGCTATGAACATGGTTTATGCTTAAATCTACAAGTGGGTATCTACTTTGTAGAAACAGTTCTCTGATTCTGAAGCAGTTAGAAGGAGAAAGAGAATTTTTAAGAATTTATAAGTTGTATATAAGTTGAAAAATATTCCTGTGAACATATATATAAAAAGGATTTTTAATAGAAAATCTTTTTCATAGCTTTCTGAT
Organism: Rousettus aegyptiacus; assembly: GCF_014176215.1. NCBI lineage: Eukaryota > Metazoa > Chordata > Mammalia > Chiroptera > Pteropodidae > Rousettus > Rousettus aegyptiacus. Next base: position 121,074,708 of record NW_023416306.1, on the reverse strand, counting down.
GTATCCATTTCTACTATTACTCCTTTGTGTTTGGAATGTTAGAATAAAACTTCTAATATGTAATAACTCACATCTTAAGGTCCTAAAGCACTATATAGCTGAGTTGAGGATATATCTCTTCATAATTATATATGAATAAAATTTTTATGTCTCGCATTCCTAGACTGAAAGTGAGAAGACCTACATTCTTATCTGGGTTGGGCCTCTAATTACCAGTATGACCTTAGGCAAGTCACTTGACATTCCTGAATCTCAGCTGCTACATTTGTAAAAGTAGTGTATTAGTCTAAATGATTATATGGAGCCCTGTAGTTTTAAAATTCTGTGACTTGTGACTTTTACTAACTATCGATACAAGGAAGAGGATACATACTTGTAAAAATTATTATCCTTACAAATTAAAAATAAAGAAAATGGTTTTACATTGGTTATCAATATTTGTTTCTTGCCTCAATAAGAACATTAGCACAATAAATAAGTGTTAACTTAGAGATGAAATTATGAGCTATGGCTAATGTAAATAAGAGAAAGCTATTTTATTTTCCATGAGTTGTTCTCCCCTTTACTTCTTGTTCTATCACATACATAGTAGTGTTCCAGTGCTTTATTAGATATTTATTGGAGAATAATTGCATTGTTATCTAAATCAGTATTTGTGAATGTATATTAAAATCTTCTTTCCCATGTTAATATCCTCAAAACACACACACACACACACACACACACACACACACACACACTCTCTCTCTCTCTCTCTCTTTCTCTCTCTCTCACACACACACACACACACACACGCACGCACGCACACACACACAAAACACTTGAAATGTACTACTTTACCACCAGGTGGTGCATGTAGACCAGATAGGAAAAGGAAATAAAGTCCTTTCATTTCTATTATAGTTTATGTGATTTCCCCTTATGTCTATGTTTTTGTGGAACAGAATCAAGAATACAGAATAGTTTAAATATACCCAGATACACTATAAGCTTCAGACATTTAATTTCTAAATTTCCAAATTTATTAAGACAGAAAAGGTTGGGCCCTTTTATAATTGCATCTGTGGAAAGGTAAATGGCTACGAAATATTCAATCATATATTTCTCCAAAAGGAGAAAGAAAAGAAATAAAAAGAATAATGCAATTGTGTTTTGAGTCACACCTACATTATTTTTGTAGACAACAATCATGAGCAGCATCCGAGCTCCCAGGACTGGGATATTCCCTCTAAAGAAATGAAAACTATTAAGTCAGTTCACATATAAAGACATATAAGAGCTTCTAAATCCATTTGCTCCACATTGACCCTACAGATTTTAAATTAAGAAATTAACAGATTAGAAGTCAAAATTTTCTAATTAAATGCTCAAAGCGTAAATAAAAGAAATGGATAGTTTGTTCTTAAAGGGTGCTTGCCGCCTCCTTAAAATCTGCTACCCAAGGTTAATTATATAATTGGAAACAAAGTAAGTATAAAATTGTGATCTAGGTACTTTAAGTTCATTAGATGCCATTGCACTCTGATTTAAAAATATGATCTCAGTGATATTAATGAATAGATTAACTACAACAAGGGAACTATATTTAAATCCTCTGATTATCTCGTCCCTTAATGGAGAATAATCAATTCAGGATGGGCCCACAAATCCATTTCACTAGCACCACAGCTGTAATGAAGAAACTCACGTGTGTCCTTATTTTCCTCATACCTCTAGAGGGATCCTCCAAAAACCAAGAGTAACTTAAGTATCTCTAGATGGAGTAAACCTCTTTGTTTTTTAAAGTTCTTAGTAGCAATAATGTTGACAAGTATTTATTGCTCCTGTTTTAATGCACATACAGTAATAGGCTAAACACAGAAATACTTTGAAAGAGTGTCTCTTTTGTTGTTTCCAGATTGACTTAACTTCGTTTTTCATTGGAAATACCGCCATATTTTAAGTTTTAAATTTGTGAAACAAAGGATTCCTGCATCTATTCCTAAAAATTGACTTTTAAAAAAAATGTCCCAAAGAAGTAAAGATTAGCACCTGGGATTCTTCAAAAGCAAACAATGTCTAATACTTGTATGGTTTGATTTGGGGATAGAATATATGAAAAGAGTACAGAGAATCTATTTCAGAGAATATCATGAAAACATAGGCAGTTGTTAAAGTAATAACCACTTAGTTTTGCTTCAGCAAAACTCCATTAAGCAACCTCAATTAGAGCCCTACTTCACTCACAGGTAAATGATAGGAAATTACTTTAGTTTAATGAATTTCGCATTTCAATAATGAATTTTAAAATTATGTTGTATTCATATGTACAATATAATCAATAAAAGAAAACATTATATAAATATTTTCATTACTTTCATTTTTATCCTATCCTATCCTATTCCTCATCCTCCTAGTTCCCATCCTTTCCCAGAATATAGGTAATCATTTTTATTAGTTTCTTGGATATCTGCCTAGAGTTTCCTATGCATATACAAGCAAATTGAATACACATGTATGTGTACATGTTTTTTTTTACTTTTCCTCTTTTTATAGAAAAGGTATCATACCATACACAATGTTCTGCATATTGCATTTTTTTATGTAATAAAGGTAGAAAATCTTCCCTTTACAGTATTTAGGAAATTTCTTTACTTTTTAACAGCTGCATAGTACTCCATTGATTGGGCATTTCACAGTATTGCACTAGTTTCCAATTAATAAACAATTTTTCCTGGGATTTTTCTATTACAAAATAAATGCTGTGATGAATAAAGTTATAAATGTATCATTTTTCTGTGCAAGTATATATGTAGGATTCATTTCCAGAAACTTTCTGGATCAAATGGTAATATATTTCTTATTTAGATAGATACTTATCTATCTAAATAGATAGATACTAGATACCCTCCATAGAGATTGTACTAGTTTTACAATCTCATTAGCAGTACACAGAGGTGCCTGTTTATTCAATATAGTGTATTGCCAGACTTTTGAGGTTTCATCTGACAGATGAAAATGGGATATTATCACAGCTATCCCTTGCATTTCTCATCTTATGAGAGAAAGAGACCATCATGGACAATAGTATAAAGAAAAAGTATGAGTATCTACAATAGATGACAGTAGGGAAAGTTTCCTTAAAATGATTTCAGTAGAGCTGTAATCTGAAGAGTACTTGTGAATTAATCAGATGAAGGGGTACCTACAAATATACAAGGACCCTTTGTTGAAAGAGAGCAAGTCTTTTGCAACAACAAAACACCACTGTGACTGTAGTAGAGAGAATGAGAGGGACTGTGGTGCATGATGAATTTGGAGAGGCAGGCAGAGTGTGGTGGGCTCAGTTGAAGAATCTGATCTTTATCTTAAGTAATAGGAAGGTATTGTAGTATGTTAAATAGAAGAGTGACATGATCGGAATTGCATTTCCTGCCTCTATTCTGGCCCAAACTTATTTAATTTATGAACATATTAAATTCTGTACATTTATCCGATTCCTTCTGTTCTTCATCTTTTCAAAAAGATGGCCAGATTTTATAACTGGAAAGGAAAGATGGGGGAGAAAAAAAAGTCATATTCACTTCCTGACTTAGGTAAAGCCTGAATCCATTTCAAAGGGTTGTGCTAAGTGCTCTGAAGAGAAGGGAAGCATAAAAGTACCTGTGAGAAGTAGATCAGGGAAGGGAGAGTCGGTCGACTAGGGAGCATTGAAGAAAAAGTTTATTTGGGGAGTCAAGCTCCCACATTCCAGGTTATACTACAGCACACAGCAGAATAGAAACACTCCAGAGAGTAAGGACTGCCTCATGTGTCTACACAGATGAGCCCATAAGCACTCCTCATAAAGATTTCCCATGTTTTAAAAGAAAGCTGGAAGCAGCAGGGAGCCTAGATGTGAAGGAACTGTGTGAGCACAGTCAGTGAAGATCTAGAAGTAACCAAAGTAGACAAATGACTCTACAACTAGGAGCTCTGGCCTCCTTGGCCCTATATCAAACCCTTGAACCCTAGCCTGTCTTGAAGCAGAACAGAGAAACTCAAGAATAATTGAGGTTAAAGTTTCCACAGCTGGGGGGTAGGGGGTAAAATTCTCAAAGTTGAAGCCAGATTGATTTATAAACATAAATTTATATGTAATTTCTTGCATATTTGAGAGTGTGGTCCAAGATTTATTTCCACTACATTCCCACAACTGTCATCACACTACAGATTTATCTTCATCTTTTCTTCTGTCAGACCTAATCCATAAATTTAGCCTCAATTTTGGATCATGCCATACAACCAATAGTACTTACTTCCTTGATTCATCCACTAAACAAATATTTATCAAATAGCTACTTGGTGCCAGATGTTGTCCTAGACTTTTGGAAATACAATGGTGAATATACTGGAAGTGATCTCTGCCCTTACAGAGTATGCATTCCAGTGAAAGAACAAACATAAACACACAAATCTGTGGTATGAGTAGGCAATTGGGGTGGCGTGACGATATTAGGATACAAAGGAGGTGTTCGAGGAAATGAGGGGTACAGAGGGAAATGGATAGGGGGACCTACTTTAAATAGGAAAGGCCTATCTGAGGAGGCAAATTCTCAGCTCCTAGGAACAGAAATAGCTTGGTATGTTCCAAGAACCGAAAGAAGGCCAATGTGAATGGAGTACATGAGCAATAGGAAGAGTAGTGAGAGATATATGAAACTAAAAATATAGGCAGGGGCCAGGTCATAAAGAACTTTGAAGGTCATGGTAATATGAGTTTGGGTTTATCCTAAGTATAATAAGAAGCTGGAGTGCAGGCATGTCAACCTCAAACCTGATAGACCTGGTCAAAGACAGTAGTATAAACTATGGAGTAAAATCCCAAAAGTAATTGAGCAAGGCTGTGGTACCCGTAATCCTTAGTTGTGTAAATGTTGTGCTTATTCTTGGCATAGTGCCCTAACATTTTGAAACTAACTGTATATAAGATATGAAGTCTGAGTCATATGCTCAAAACCGTGGTGTGCCTATGACTCAATTACATAAATATCTCAGTTTATAAATGTAATTGACTCTTTGTGTCTCTGAGTCTGTAAAAAAATTGTTTTATTTAATTTTATATTTATCAAAACTTCTCTGACATGCTAATCTAAAGTTAAAGTTCTTCAAATTATGTTATTAAGTTACTGGATGCTGTGCAACTTTAGACCTGGAGCAAGATCTATAGTTAGATAAATTGTTTTTCGATTTGGCAATTTCTATATTCTGAAGTCATATAATTCACTCTTGATTGCCTTGATTCCCCTTAAATTAATGCTTGAATTTAAGCAAAGAATCAATCTCCTTGATTGAGTGCTATATGTTAGTGACTTGTTTCGACAGCCTAGTGACACTCTAACAGTTGAAACATGTTTTAATGGGTATGGAGTCAGATTTGCTTTACCCCAGGAGAACATTATGAAAAAAATAAAACAGAGACCCTATGCAATTAGGGTTACTACATTCTTTGCTTTAAATTGTCATTTTTTGTTTCATATTCATTGCATAGCAAAGCAGTAAAATGAGGAAAAAAAACTAGCTACAATTTTTAAAAATGTTTCAAGGATGTTAATGTATTAATAACAAAATTGATTTAATTTTTAACTCATTAGCTTTAAAACCATAACTTTTCAGCACCAGATAAACTTTTCAAAAGTGAAAGATAGAAGCAGAATAAGAATAATTATAATAGTAAAGATGGAGAAGAAAGCTATGGAGTCAAACATTTTTGGTATAAAGATGCACCCACAAAAAAAGCCAGGTGTCTGGTAAAATATGGATTTCTGTAAAACTGGTGGCTACTGAAATAACCCATGAATAAGAGAAAGGAGTTTCACACTTCTCCTTGGGCTTTTCTTCAAACTAAACATTTTTACTATCTTTAAATTTTACTCATATTTTCCCTCAATGGTATTTAATATAAATTCACTTACAGTGAGTCCTCCTTATTTCTCTGATTCCAAAAATTATCAATTCTACCCGCAACTTCTTCCACACCTATCAGTTATTACCTTCACATCCTAAGTCAACTAATCGTTATCTCTGACGTCAACTCTATTTCTAATCCAACTCCTTGCATCTGCTCTCAAACCTCCAATCCATTTTATGTGTTGCTATCGGGTTACTATTCCTAAAGAACATTTGTAATCATGTTATTTTTCTGCTCAAAAGTCTTCAGTAACATTCCCACTTTTTCTAAAGAAAACTCTAATTTTTTTTCTAATATGTAAAGTTCTGTTAACGACATTCTCTGTCATCCTCAACACCAGTCCCCAAACACTGGATTCTCTTGCAAGGTTTTCGGCAAAGGGTGATTCACCTGATGCCCACTTCTCTTGGTAAGGAAGGGGACTAACAGAGAAAAAATCCTCCTAGAAATCCTCTCTCTTTCTCTCTCTCTCTCCCCTCTCCCCTTTCTCATTCCCTCCCTCCTTTTCCCCTGCTCCCTCTTTCTCTATTCCCTTTTGTATCTTCTATCTTTAAATTTTTATATATTGAGCTGTCAATAATGCAATAAAAATTTTGGTCCTGTTTATTCTGTTAACTCAGCTAATTACTTCAAATCAACACACTACATTTTTAGGTACTGTGCGGTATGATAGGGATATAATACTCAATAAGATAAGCAAGGACCTTGACTTCATAGATCTTAAATTATGGAGAAGAGGGCAGACAGTAGACATATGGAAACAATTCTGATGATATCACAGGAGGAAATAAATAGGTTACTATGGTAACAACAGAAATAAGAGAGGAGGAGAGGTTGGAATCTGGTCACAAAAGGCCTTTCTGAGGAGGTGACATTTAAGCTGAGATCTGAAGATAGGTAGTGCATTTCAGGAAAAGGAAATAGGGAAAACAAAAGTTCTAAGGTGGAAATGAACTTGGTGTATTTAGAAATTGAAAGATGACAGTGTAACTGAATTATAGTGAACAAGGGGAATGTTGGGTGACATAAAACTGATGTGTGTAGGGTCTTGATACTAATGGTATCAAGCTCTGGACCTCTTACTCACTTGATATGAGAACCAGTAAGCATCTCTTAACGTCAAACAAAAGTGTTGAGAAACCCTTGGACAAAAGAAAATCTTTCCTTGTGGAGTCATTAAGTATGTATTTTCGTGAAAATGTCAAGGACCTGCCTTCCTCATCTTTCTAATTAAGAATGTCTCTGACAACCAGAATATCATACGCCCCAGGATTATAACACATGAAATTGTAAGAAGTCAAGCTATGTTATGAGACCTGATTATAAAAGCCCCAAGCAATTTTATTGCTTAATTTTAGCCATAAATAGTTTTCACAGTTGTCAAAATATAGATTAATCTATGCCATTAACTCCTGTGACACTGGAAAAGAAGTTTCTTATAATGATGTTGGCACTTTTCAAAGAAATCAATACGTAGTATCCCCTCTGGTTATTTTAACTAAAATAAAATTGATTATATATTTTATATTTCCTTAAGAAAATGTGCAAATAGAGGAACATTGTAGTAAAGCGGTTCCTATCATCATATAACACCATACATAATAGATTATGCAACAGAAAGAATATGTTGAAAACTAAAATTTTATCTATCTAATGCCAAGAAAAATTGGTTAATTTGGGGGGAAAGGGGCAATCATATCAGTCATTCCATAGTGCCCAGAAAAACAACAAAAGACAGATTTCTTTCTAATAGAATTATTTGGCTGCACATGACTATAGTTTTGATTTCCTAGCCTAAGTAGTTTGGAAGTTGGAAGTATTATATCATGAATTGAGAAAATTTCCGAATTAGTAAAAATCCAAAAATATACTATATCTTATAAGAAATAATGTTTATTAATGCCAAGTACTACATGTATAATAAATCAAACTGTCACCTGCCTTAACTGTATCAGTAAGAAAAACATGGAAATAGCTTTACAGCTAATCTGCAGATGTGGACATGAAAGTACTGAAAGATGTTTGAAAATTGTTTTCTCTCAAGTATTTTTAATTCTGCCATGATGACTGATTTATTCTATTAATTTGCACTATCTTGGAAATACCTGCAAAGCAAAATGACAAATTTCAATCCAAACTCACTTTGAATGGTAACAAATTCTGAATTAAGGGACTCCAAATAAATGAAGTTTTACTCTATTTTAAATTATTCTAAGATATGATAGTTTATTAGGATAACATTTCAATTTATTATTTTTGCCTTGGATAAATAAAAGAGGATAATTCCAATTATTAGTACACCTAAAAGGGCGATTAGAGACTAATTTTAAAATGATAATTAAATTATTTATGATATACTCCTTCCTTTCCTTGACTGCCTTCTTCATGCCTTTTATTCCATTTTATTCTACTCAGGATATCGACATATCAGGGTAATACCTATACTTAATTTCTAATACAATCAAATATAAAACTGACATGCAAACTCAAAATTATCAAAAACATTGTTCTTTTTAATCCTCAAATAAGGTGAAAAATAAAGAATGAAAAATATACACTTTCTGGATTATTTTACTCCACTCAGAGCATGTCATATTTTTAATTTAAAGGGGATTTTTTTTCATTCAACAAAAGTCCTCAACTTATACATATTTCATTTGTTCCTTTTAGGCTGAGAGACCACCTTGTCTCTGTATTTTACTTTCTTGGTTACAGGTAGAACTAAATTATGTTATTTCTTTAGTGATACTAAATATTTACTAACATTTAGGAACTGGATTTGTTATGTTTTGAATTCTGAAACTGTTTCTTATCATATCAGTCTTCCTTCCCTTTCTCTATTCTCTCTCCTCTCTCTCTCTCCCCCACACCTCTTCCTCCCTCCCTCTCTCCTATATATGCACATATATACACATGCACACACATGTCTTTTTCTATCATACCCAGGCTTCAAGTTTCTAGAAAACTCCCTTGGTCATTTTCATATTAATTTACTTGTTTATCATTTTTTTCAGTTCGGTCTTAAAAAACACATCTGGTTTCTATTCTAATCAGTATTCCCCTGAGAATAACTTCATATTATAGAAGACAAACAATTCTCAAATAATGACCCGTAATGATGCAACCTCTTTTAACTTTTATTCAGTAATTTTAATAGAGCTATTCATGTAGTCTAACTTGGCAGGCTTTTTTGTTTTTTTTAATAAAGTTTATGGAAGTGAGATTTCTATGGCTAATCATTTAAATAAAGTTCATGCTTGTAGTTTTTTTTTTTTTTCAAAATAAGAGATTCTGGTAATTAAAAATGGAAAATGATACATTCTTCTCATAGCAATTCATTTTTGAGAGTTCACGAGTTAAATAATGTGTACAAAGTGTTATGGGTATAAGAAGATGGCAAAACCTATGTGCTAAAAAAAGAAGACAAAAGAGAATTGGAACCACTAAGAAACAGCAAATAAATATTAATGGACAAAGTACTGAAAATTATAACAAAAGCTCTGCACGGTATGAGAGGATATGCTGTTTAGCAGTAACATGGAACAACTGGCTGTGAAGTGCTTTCAGGATTCAGATGGTATATTTGCAGTCATATCTATCTGGATGTGAATTATTGTCTTCTTAATAATTGTACATTGTAGGTGAGTTACTTAACTTCTTTGAGTCCAGCATATGTAAATAGAATATTAATAATACCTATCTACCTTATGAGTTGTTGTAAGAATGAAATAAGAGAGTTCCTGCTGTGGCTCATAGTAGGGGCTCAATGATGCATAGTCCATTTTCCTTTAAAGAAGCCTAAAGTACTAAAGACCAGATGCAAAAATTAAATGGGGATTTTAAAGGCTCTGGAGTGAGTTTTAAAAGAGGAAGATGATTAGATAATTATAGTGGCAGGTAAGCCTAAAAGAAAACAAGAGCAAAATAATGATTAGAGTCTAAATGAGCCTAATAAACCGAAAAGGCAGAGATGAATATAGTAAGAAACAGAAAGAAACTGATCTGCTGACATATTTCTCTATTTTATTTATCAAATACTTACACATCACTGTACACCAGGCAATTTTCTAAGCATTTTATAAAATTAAATAATGTATTCTAATTAAGCTGGTACTATTTTTATCTTCATTTTGTAAATGATGAAACTAGCATTAGATATGATTTGCCAGAACAGAAAGAGAGGTGGAACAAAATCTGAGACACTTTCAGATCTCCACAGGAGACACTGCAGGAAAATTAAAAGAGGGATAATTCTATCCAAGAGGAAAATGATAATGACAATAATAATTATGTCATGCACTATTCTAAACTTTACATATCTCATTTCATTCTCATTTTTATTTAATACAAGATAGTTAAGTAATAAAAGAGTACAAGTATTCTTTTACCCTCATTTTCCAGATGAGGAAATGAGGCACGAGAGAGTTTTAAGTCACTTTCCTAAGGTAATAAAGTTTTTACAAATTGGGACAGTTAATCTGGAGCCTCCTGAGCCTTATTGTCTTCAATATAAGATTTATTTTTATAATGAGGATGAGGGTGACCCTAATATGTATCGCTTCAAGTACGCAGCACCTTAGAGTAAAGTATGCTAGTTGACATAGTTGGTTCATATTGCAGAAAATATACCAAAAGCCATCCAATTCTGGAAACTTGCTGAGAAAAACACCTATCCAGATCCAGAGGAAATTCATGTCAGTCACTTATAAATACTAAGCTATAATACTGAACTCACATTGTTATACCAAGAATGACAGACATTTAGAGAAAACATGGAAGAGAGGGATTGAGGTGAAGGCACCAAAAAACTGACCTTTGAGAAAAAGATACAAAATATTTACCTCAAAATCTAACTAGAATTTTTATACTCATTTATTTAATAGATATCACTGAACAAACACCTACTGTATATCAGACTCTGATGTTTGGTACTAAATGCCATGGTAATAACCACTCTCCCCGCCTCATCAAGGAAAATGATACTTGCTTCATGAAGCTTATTTGAAATCATGTTGCCTCATTTTTAAAAAGCACAATCACAAGAAAAAGAGCAGAAAAAAACAGTTCTTAGGAATCAAGAATATGATGACTGAGTAAATAATTTAGCAGAATGGTTAAGTAATAGACTAAATGTGGCTAAAGAACAAATAAGCAATTTGGAATATCATAGCATTGAAAAGTAAAACAAAAATACAGAGATGGAAAATAGAGATATGGTAAATGAAATGGAAGGTTAATTCAGATAGTTCATTCTTCACTGCAAAAGGAGTCCCAGAAGAGAATGTAAAGAAAGAGAGAGAACAAAGAACACAAGTTTAATAAAAATTCAGATTGAAATGACCCACTGAGGGCCAAGCATAATGAGCAAAGACCTACATCCTGTTGAGACCTCTGAACTAAAACAATCAAGAGAAAATTCTGAAAATTTCAAAACTAAAAGCTACATGAATTGCTTATAAAGGGACTAGAATCAGATTGGCATCAGATATATCATTAAGCAGCATTTGGTGCTAGAAGAAAGTGCTAAAATACCTACAAATGTCTGAACAAAATGATATTAAACCAAAATATACACCAATCAAAATATTAATCAAATGCAAGTTCAAATGAAAGTGTCTTCACACAAGAACTTCAAAGGCCTACTATCTGTAAATCCTCTCTGAAAGAATTAACTGCAGCAAAATAAAAAATGTTTCCAAGAGGAAAATGTGGGATACAAAAAACAATGATGAAAAACTAGTCAACAAAAAAAGAACCCAATTACCAATATGTACAATACATGCATGAATCGCAACTCATTATGGAACGTAAAAGAAGCAATATTCAAAAGGCTCCATCCTGGAAAAGATGAAAACTATAGGTACAGTGAACAAATCAGTGGTTGCCAGGGAAGTGTTGACTACATAGGGGCACAAGAGGATTATTCAGGTAATGGAACTGTTCTTCTATACCTCGATTGTAGAAGTGGTTATACAATTATATGCTTTTGTCAAAATTTATAAAACTGTACACCAAAAAGGGTGAAAACTAGAGTATGTAAATTTTACCTCATAAATAAATAAATACATGCACAGATACACACATACATTTGTGCTAACAAGATAAACAATGGAGACTAAAAAGCTAGTTAAATGTATATTTAAATCTCAACCTTAAAAAAATTTAAAACATTGTTGAATCAAAATTTCAAATTATTACAACATTGGAGGTGGAGAGAGATAGAGGTTTAGGAAGAAGAAAAATAAGTTTGCTGAGATTATTACTTTATTCAGGGGGAGAATAGAGATATCAATATATTCTAGATGTCAATAAAAATATGTTATTTTAGATTAACCTCTAGAAGACTAGAAATGGAATTCATAATTTCCAAAGCAAATGAAGAAAACAGTAATTGAAAGCAATATAATAAGAAAATAAATAGAAAAACTAAAAAGTTTGTTTGAAAGAGGAAGAAAAACTTAAGTTGAAAAGATCATTTTAAACACATTAGTCATGATAATAAGTGTTAAATTTTCATACTAGAAGACAGACCCTAGGAAATGGTTAACTTTAAACATATAATACAGAAATAAAAATCTGGCTTTATGCTGTTTGCAAAAGACAGACTCAAAATTAAATGACACAATATGATCATTTTACTATATACCAAAAAATATAATATTTAACATAATTTAATATTCATTCTCAATTTAAAAATAAATTAAATTTAGTTCGTTAAGATGTAGGAAAACTTTATACCCGCAGAAAATCATACTTAACGTGATATACTAAAAAGAGAGTCACTGCTGGATTCAACTTAGTTACTACAAGTTTTAGTCAATATAATAAAAGAAAAAAAAAGTTGATATGATGACAGCTCTAGAATTAAAGGTGACAGCTAATCTCAATCTAATAATTGCTCCTGCCAAGATTCTCTTTGCCTGCTACAAGTCTTTATGTTTTAATAATTTCACAAATGCATCTTTCTAAACAGTTTTAGTCCTAAGTTCTTGTTCAAATGTGTTAAATTGGTTGTTAAAAATATAGATGCTCCCTACAGATCAGCCTGCCTTCCATCGGCCAGCAACTGTGTCTTGGTTGAAGGACTGCCAGAACTCACTTTGCTCACACCACACACATGGAGGGCCAGAATCAATACCCTCTGAGGGAAATTCCTTAACCAATGACTGATGAGAGAGAGTTAATAAATGCTATGACTTCCACCCACTCCCATCTTTGCTGGGAAAATTCTGAGGCATGTGTTTTGTACTTTTTTCCCAGAATTTCCCTAGGGGATTATGCTGCAGTCACCCACTGTAGTAGTTGGCTTGATACTGTCTCTTTCATTGGCTACCTCTCTTTTCCTGTATCAGTTCTTCCCTACTCAGTCCATGTTCCTTGCTCCTCCCAATCACCTGCCTGCACCAGAGTTCTTGGCACAGCATCTGTCTCTGGGGAACATAAACCATGTATAGGCATAATGGTAATAATCATAGACAGTTAAAAGCTTTTTATTTGCTTAATTTTTTAATGCTAACAGAGTCTACAACTTATTTTCAAAATGATTTAACCAAAGAAATACAGAGAAAGCAAATGTGGCAAAATGTTGAAAACTGGTGGATCTAAACAAAAGTCATTGATGTATTACATTGTGATAGTTTTACGTTTCTTAAGTTTTAAATTTTTCAAGTTGGAGAGCATGCTGGTTTGAAGATGGTGGCATCAAGTCGATATGTCTAAGACATCCCAGAGCAACAAGGAGGACAAACAGTAATAATTTCATTGAAATTTTACTCTCAATGGTGAAATTCGGAGGCAAATAAAACTTGATACCACAAAACAGGTAGAAAGACTTCCCAAAACAAGAAAATAATAAGGAGAGAAGGGGAAAGGAACTGGAAAAACAAATGGCAGATGAAGGACATTCTTTTGAAAAACGATACCATGGAGTAGAAGAAAATTATGACTGAATATTTTGCCACACATTCTAACGATGTACTTCTACAATTGAAAAGCACAGCATAAAAGTGAAGGCTTAGTGAAGAGTCATATTGAAAAGATGTGAAATAGAAAGCCATCAACGGACATGAAAATCAAATTGGAAGAAACCCAAAAGAGAATAAGACACTGATGAAAAGATAGTAAAGATAGTGGGAAAGGGAAAATGAGCAAAATGGATGATATCAAGAGAAGATATTGAATATTACACACAGAAAATGATAGTTAAAATGGGCTAAGATACTCTACAAAGTTGAAGCCCCCAAAGAATCAAACCAAAATAATAGAAACAAATATTTTAAAATATAATTTTAAAAAATAATTTTCAGAATTGAACTTCTCCAAACTTTTATTTGTAGATAGCTTAATGTACAATGAGGCTAGATAGATATTTGTTTCAATTTGCACTATAAAAAGGATTGTCCTCTTCTTTTCTTCAATAAGCCTACTAGGGTGAGTATATCAGGAGAATACTGTAAGCGATTAGACAAAATATGTCATGATATTATAGACAAACAGAGAACTAAAGACTGGATAATTGTGGATTTGTAACAACGTCGTGACAATATCCAAAGTTTGTTATTTAATACATCAGCACTAACCTGGAGACAGCTCTCTAGTGGCCCACCTACGACCCTCCTACTGTTTCGATCTGTACATTTATTATTTTAGCAAGGATATGAATTATATGTAAAACAGACTAACCATTAGCATTAAGCTGGAAGATATAGCCAACACGATATAAAACAGAATCAGGAACCAGTTAGGTTCTCAACAATCACCTGACTCGGACAAGATAAAATGTAATAGGAGTAAATAGGAAGCACCACAGGTGGATCCGAACATCTGCTATAATGATGAAATTTGGAAGAGATATGGCAGCATAGGAATACATTTCTTAAAGCCCCTATTGATTAATTGCAAGCATAATATAAATTAGTGTAATTTGATTACCAAATAGCTAAAGAAATTTTAGGGTGTATTTTAATAGGTGCAACATGTCCAGGACACAAGAAGTAACCAACCATTCAACGTGCTTGTTGGACAACGCTTGGAGCACTGTGTTCAAATAAGAACAAAAAGAGTAAATGGACTATAAATCAAGTTATCACAGTAATGACTAACTTTCTGTAGAGATAAAAAGTTTATTAAGTATTTTCGTGATCACGCTAAAGCTTCCTAGCATGCTTTAAAATTAATAGAATGGTTATTTCTGTTTTACAAAAGAAGACCGTAAGAGGTAAAGTAACTTGCTTATTTCTCACACTAAGTAATGGCGTTGAGACTTGGGACATAACAAGAATGATATAAGAAAATTCAAACATACTAAATGCTCCGTCCTTTTACTTTATGTCTGAAATGTATTTCACTTTCACATTTAAAGGCATATTTCTATGTTGATAGTGAGGTTTTTGTTTTTGTTTTTGTTTTTTGTCATTTTAAAAATGTCATTTAGTTTCCATTATTTCCTTTTAAAATCTTGCTGTTGCTCCTTTGAAGATAACACATCTTTTTTTTTCTCTAGTTCTTTTTAAGATCATTTCCTTCATTTCTGGTTTTTAGCAGTCTGAGTATGATGTGCTTAGGGTGTGGTTTTATTTGTATTTATACTTGTTGGAATTTGCTAAACTATTTTAAATCTGTAGTTTGATCCCTTTCATCAGTTTGGGGAACTTCTACATCATTATCTCTTCAAATGTTGCTCTGCCCCAATCTTTCTCCTCTCCATCAGGACTCCCATACCCCATGTCTTTTATACTGTTTTCTTCTTTCCATTTCATGCGTGTGTTTCACTTTGATATTTTCTTTGCACTTCCTTTGAATCCATTAATCTTGTCTTCTGTTAAACACATTCAATTAGTTTTTAATTTCAGACATAATATTTATCACTTTCAGAACGTATATTTTATTTTTATATATCTTAATTATTGGTGAAATTTTGCATTTCATTCATCTTTTCCTTTAATTTCTTAAAAATATTTATAAAATTATTTTTAAGTCTTTTGTCTCCTAACTCTATATATCTGTTTCCATCACACCCTTTGCTTATCCTGCAGTCTTTTATTGTACACTAAGCATTGCGTGTAAAATAACTGTGGACCTTTGCAAATGATGTTTTCCACCAAAGATGGTTTTCCCTTTTCCCATTTAAGATGAGGGACTGAATACCATGATTTAATTAGTGGCTGAGCTGGATCACAGCTGGATTACACTTTTGCTAAATTTAGCCGCCTCTGCTAAATCCCTGTTCTTTGGGTGTGGGCTTTATGGGCTTTTGTAATGGCTAGGTATAGAGCCAGAGGAGAGAAAGAGCAATCAGGGAGATTATTTTATAAACTATCTAAATGTCTAACCAATGTACTGTATTCTTGAAACTAATGATAACATTTTTAAAAAAAGAAGAACCTATGAAGTCCCTGCATCTTCAGCCATAAAATACTGAGGGAGAGCTAATTCTGTCTCTAAGTATTTTGAACTTAACTCTTTAACTTCTAATAACACACATCTTCAAAATATGATATATTGTCCCGAGGGAAAAATCAACTAGGTATTTGTGAAACTTTGTCTCGTAGTCACTATTTAAGAACTGCATGAGACTTCATGCAGGCATTCAGAAGTTTCTGGCCCAGCCCTGCCCCATCCTTCGATACCACCACAAAACTCAGCAAATATCCCATTGTAAAAAATTAGCTGTCATGCACATGGGGCTTGTCTAGATTTTACACCAGTCTACATAAGTGCCTAAAGCTCTAATCCGTCACCTTCTCTAGTAGAATAACTCTGCCTGTGCTGATCCTCGGCAGTACCCCAAATCCATAAATGTGTTCAAGGGATGAAACTAACTGGAGATTGTCGGTTCATGTGGGAAGGCCTATCCCCTTTCTGGAATTTTAAACTGTTTTGTTTCCACTGTTTCTAATGTCCTTAAAAGTAGCACTTTTGTAATGTACCCAAATTCTTCTAATCTCGAGTTGGAAACATTAGCCTATGAAATCTACTACTTCCTACTCAAAGCAAGTCTCAAGTAAAATGTTTAAAGCATCTTTTTTTCTTCTTACAACGAAGGAAATACCCAAAGCAAAACTTCCAAGAAAAGTTTAAAAAGAAAAGAGAGAGACAGACAGACAGACAGACAGAGACAGAGAGACAGAGAGACAGAGAGTCGGAAAGAGAGAGAGACACTGCATTCAACGAATCAGGACTATACATTTCTCTCAAGTGCAGGTACACAATGGAACATTTAAAAAATGTTTTCCACATACTAAGTCATAAATGAAATCTCAGCAATATATAGATCGTATTCTTTTTTGACTCACCCTCCCACCAGTGAGTTCTCGCTTCCCTTCTTATCTTATTAAATACTGTGGTCAATAGTTGTAGTTGTTCCTTTGTATTCATCTTCAGTTCCTTTTCCAGCTCTCTACTTTATCAGTTAATTGACAAAGCCATAAACCTAATTAAAGATAATAATCCACTTTTCCCACACCTGAAAGTGTGCAGGTAAATATACATAGAGGAAACATACAAACATGCTGACTAGTTTCACTTTTAATTCATAACTACATAAGGCAAACGGGCCTTAATTCTGTCAGATAATCATACTGTATTCCCTAGTCCCTTTTTTCTCCCACTTATGAAGACAACTATTTTCAGCTTTTTCTCTTCAACCTCTAGCCCCACTTCCCCTATCCTCGGCCTCAGAGAGTGGTTTTGCTCTCTACCTCAATGAAAACATTAAAGCAATGAGAACTTCCACAAACTCCCACCACTATCTACTCAATTACCAGCATCATCTATTATATTCTCCGCTATCCCCTCTGTGCTCCTATCTAAGGCCAATTTCGCTTACTATTTCACAAACATAATTTCCCTTACTCCTCCAGTGATCCTGTGAGATTGGTGTTCATGGTACCATTTTACAGCTGAGGGCACAAGTTCAAAGTCACATCGTTAGAGAGGAACTGTTTCAGCTCTGCATCACCTACCCCTTGTTACTGAAAAGGCAACTCCATGGACCAGTAACATCATCAACACCTGTGATGATGTCATTAGTCCCCAGAACTAGTAACAAAATCAAAAACTGCATTTTAAGAAGATTCCCAGGTGTTTCTGATACCCTTGAATGTTTGAAGGGCGATGCTGTCTATATCATTCTGTTGTTTCCCACTCATTTTCCACTGTAATGTAGTGGTACCAATTATTTTTAAAATAAAATTTGTTCTTAGATCATGTTGTAGTTGCACTCAGTCCTTCTCTCTACGGAAGTTCCATTAAAAATGACAGGTCTTCCCAAGGTACTAACTAATTCAAACCTTACACAGATTTCATTAGTGTCTTGTGGTCTTGTAAATGAAACTTCTGATGGTATTCCTTCTCTTGGTATGATTGATTTGATTAAGTTTGGATTAAGTTAATCAGGGTAGGAGCTTAGTGGTAGCCAGATCAAAGAATTTGGGATTACCAGCCTTATAAGAGCCAATTCTTTTTCTAATCATTCATTTTTACTATTAATTTCTCATTCACTTAGAAGAGCTTGGTTTAATGAAAAGCAGAAACAAATACTGCAAATTTGATCTTGGAATACGGACTTATTTTAAGGCATATTGTTAGTGGTATTCACCCAGGGAAGAGATTTGAGAGCCTATAATTTATTTTTTTAAAATAATGAATAAAATGCAAGCTTTTTTGTTCAGTACAGAAGTCTAACTTACAGTAAACATTCTGGTGGAAAGATTTTGGTGAAAGGGTGGGGGACTGACACTGCGTCACTAGAACTTCTGCTAGCATTTTTCCCATTAGAGCACAATGGCTCCAAACAAAGAGGAAACGATATGGGTAAACCACAGCACCCTCCATAGAACATTTACACCAAGAGGAAAAACACAATGAGCTCTTGCAAGCTTTCTCCCGCTACAGTAGACCCCTCTACCCACTTTTTGAATGAAATGTATATATTTCATACAAATCATACATAACACTGACCTCACCAAAATATGAATTCTTTACACTGAGTTCATCATTTCAAGGTTTTGAATGTTTAAAGTGACAATACTCCATTTTATTCCTCTATGGTAACAGGTAACTATACATTTCTTGGTTTCTCTTTTTTCCGTCATTTTTGTAGTGGTAGGGTAAGTCCATTCCTGTTTCATTTATAAAATACATAATAATTTGAAATAATTAGGCTAATTAACAACTTTATGACTTAAAGGGTAAAAACCACATCACTCACATCATTTGTTAAGCAACTATAGTACTTAAATGAACTCATAATTACCCACCAATTATTTTAATCATCCTCAAAGATTTGAGTTCAGTCCATCATTTCTTGGCAAACACGTAGTAAAAATCCTCTTACACTAGGATATCTACTTCATCTTAACCTCCTTTGCTCTTTTTCTTCTTCATATTCTTAGAACATTTCCTAAGGTAATCTTTTGCTGCAACCAGGGTGGTCTTTTCAAGGTCCAGCCCAAATGCCTTGTTATGCAATTTCACCCCTATGTACACTCCATTAGCCTAATTATTTTTTCCATGCCTGAATTCTCACAAATCTAATTAGTTTTTAAGTGAGCCTTCTCTGACAACCTCATCCCACAAACGATCTCTGTCTCATCCTAAAAATTTTATTTCTGATACAATCTCTTTACATCTTTATTTCATAGTAACTTTCTATAATGCGTTGAATTATTCGCAAGTATTACCTGTATATATTTTATCAACCTGTTTGGTTATAGCTGACTACTAAAGCAAAGAACTGTATCTTTTACTTCTCTTGAACCTTATAGTGTTTACCATATAGTCTATAAAAAATATTTCTTGAAGGAATTCATGAATAAATGAATGAATGTAAAATGGCAGATTTAGGCTCAAGAAATCATATTTGTGGTTCTTTTGCCCCACTTAATTGAGATAGATTACTCTCTATTCCCTCATGCGTTGATTCATATAATTTAAAATTAGGGGCTAATTTAAATATAAATTTTAAAATACTTTAAAGACCTCACTTTTACAAATGAAGAAATTAAAACTCAAGTGGAAAGCAGATTGCTGGAAACTACTTATATAGTCTGTGGAAAAATTAAACCTAGAATTAAGATTTCTGAATTCTACTTCTGTGCTCTTCCTAAGGGCAGTGCTTACCAGGTTAACAGTGGTATCTTACCCATTAGGCCATTTTAAGAAAAGGATAATAAAATATGAGGTAGAGCACACAGGTCAGTTCAAATTTTATATCACATGTTTAAACCCTTTCTTTAAAACAATAGGCAATATACTTATGTATGTATTTAATTATGTATGTGCCCATCTTTTCCTAAAAGGATTTTGGGAAAATCCAGCTGTACATAAATGTATTCAATACGACAGCATTAAACAGCACATTAAATAAGCAGATAAGGAAAAGAGGGCTAGACATTAATGATATATATTAAGAAAAGTCTGAAATGAGGTTAGAATGTAAAATTCTATTGAGAAATCTTTTGCTTTAGCTAGACTTGGCTCAAAAATATAGTTGACTCTGAGCTTTCTATCTACAAAGGAAATGACAATTTCACAAACATAATTGAGCAGTTCCCATAAAATAAAAATAAACCATTTGTGCACATGAAGTACATCTATTCCTTATACTAAGACTAGATAGTATTTTTTTTTTCTGTGAATCCCTATATCAACTGGACTAACTAAATTATGCTGTAGTAACAACTTCAGCAAAATCTTAGTGGTTTATGCTAACAAATGTTTATTTTTTACTCACATTGTGTATGCATTGCATATAGGCTCAGGTCTCTATTAGTGTAGTAACTCAGACATCTACACCGAAAGAACCTCCATCTCATTCACCATCATTACTGCAGCAGTGGGGAGAGAACTCAAGGAACTGAACATTAGCTCTTAAATCTTCATTTCAAAAAAACAAACAACAACAACAAAAAATACATCATTTCAACTCAAATTTTATTATTTCATTGCCCAAAGCAAGCCACATGACCGTATGACCATACTTAATCTTCAAAGAGGGTAGAGGTTTTCAGTCCTACTACGTACTTTGGAAGGATGAAAAGGTGACTATTTCTGAATAGCACAATTGATTACCACACTCTCCCTAGAGAAGCTCCGCATAATGTAATAATGAACTATGTTGGCATAGTAAATACAGCCAGAGTTGAGTCTATAACATTGTACTGTATTGACCAAAGGTGTAAAGACAAAGCACAATATGGTAAAAATAGATCTATAGATGCCAGGAAAATTCAATTCTAATACATAGCTTTTTGCTGGCCTACTTTAATGAAGAATATGTCTCAGATTTTCTAAAGAAATATATAAAATTCAATAACTCCTCAATATTGTCAACATTTTTTTCTCAACAAAGCTTTTATAAATATGAATTAATAGTGAGTTTGAATTTTATACTCCTTAAGAAATATATTGATAGCAATATTGACAAACATGTAACATTTACCATGTGCCAGTTGCTTTGATTTGCATTTATGATTTCATTTTTATCCAGTTAACAAGTCTATAAGCTAAGTAATATCATCTCAAAATTGTATTTGAAGAAACAGAAGCGTAAAGAAATTAATTTTCCCAAGGTTACTTAGTCTACAAATGGCAGAGCTGGCATTTAGATCTGTGTTCTTCTAACTCCAAGGTCTACATGCTTAACTAATACACTACTTTGTGTCAGGAATGCGGGTTAATTTCACATGTGTGTGTTTTAAACCAGCGGTCCCCAACCTTTTCAGCATCAGGGACCAGTGCTCCTATAAGAATCTAATACCTAATGATCTGATGAAGCTGAGGCAGTGATACTAGCGTTGGGGAGTGGCTGCAAATACAGATGAAGCTTCACTCGCTTGCCTCCCACCCATCTCCTACTGTGCAGCCTGGTTCCCAGCAGGCCACGGACCAGCGCTGGTCTGCGGTGGAGGTTGGTCACTCCTGCTTTAAACTATTGATAAAGTGGGAGTTATATCCACGCTCTTGGTGAGTAGGATTGGAAAAGACCTAGCCTGGATGAGAACCCTCCGAAACTCTGAGTGGAGTTGTCTTGGGAGGCATCTTTAGAGAGGAAATGAATACTTTCAGAGCTATTTTTAGAGGAACATCAAGGTCTATAAATTCTCTGCTATCTGTAGAACTTTTACCATGAATATAGCTGTGATATTTTCAAAGAAAAAAAGTAGCCATGGTTTGAAAAATAAAATAATATTTATAGACTAATACATGTAAAATATTGTCCCAAGAAATGAATATGCCAATAAGTTAAAAAATGTCTTGTCAAAGTAACAGTAGAGAGTATATAAAAGATCGCAAGAAAATAAAGAGAAAGATTTAAGAAAAATATTAACACTGTAATAGGTATTATTGTCTTATTATTTTTAAATCTCAGATCTAAAACCTAAACTATTTCTTAATTATTTTTAAATTATATTTAACATACAATTTTATATTATTTTCAGGTGTACAACAGAGTGATTAGACATTAATATAACTTATGAAGTGATCACCCCAATAAGTCTAGTATCTATCTAACACCATATATAGTTATTACAGTATTATTGACTATATTTCCTATGTTATACTTTACATCCCTGTGAATATTTTTTATTCTTAAATTTATAAGGGTAACATTGGTTAATAATATTATTTAAGTTCAAGTGTACAGTTCTGTAATACATCATCTGTATAATGCATTATGTGCTCACCATCCAAAGTCTAGTCTCCTTCAGTCATCATATATTTGACCCTTTTTATCCTCTTCTTCCTCCTTCAATCCTCCCTTCCTTCAGGTAACCACCGAACTATTACCTGTGTCAATGAGTTTGTTTGTTGCTTTCTGTTTTTCTATCACTTATGAGTAAAATTATATGCTTCTTGTCTTCTTCCTTCTGACTTTTTTAGCATAGCATGATACTCTTAAGATCCATCTATGTAGTTGTAAATGGCAGTACTTCGTCCTTTCTATGGATGAGTAATATTCCATTGTATATGTATACCACATCATCTTCATTCAACCGTCCATCAAAGGACACTTAGGTTGTTTCCATGTCTTGCCTACCATGAATAATGCTGCAATGAACATGGGAGTGAAGATATCTTTCATACAATGATTTCATTTACTTTAGGTATATACCCAAAAGATGGATTGCTAGATTAAATGGTAGTTTTTTTCTATTTCTGTGGGAAAATACCATTTGAATTTTGATAGGATTTACACTGAATCTGCATATCACTGTTCAAATGAACATTTTTTTAAATATTAATTTTTCTAATTCATAAGCACAAGTTATCTTTCCATGTATGTCTTCTTCAATTTCTTTAATCAGTGTTTTATAGTTTTCAGTGTATGGATCTTTCACCTAGGTGCTTAAATTTATTCTTAAATATTTTATTCTTTTTGATGCTATTATAAATGGAATTGTTTTTCTGATTTCCTCTTCAAATAAATTATTGTTGTGAAAAAAACACAACTAATTTTTTATCTTAATTTCATATCCTGCAACTTTACTGAATTCGTTTATTCTAATAATGGTGACTTTAGAGTTTTCTACATATAAAATAATGTCATCTGCAAACATAAATCATTTTACTTCTTTCTTTCCAATTTTGGTGACTCTTCTTCTTTTTTCTTATCTGATTGCCCTTGCTAGTACTTCCATTACTATATTAAATAGTGGCAACAGTGGGCATCCTTGCTTTGTGATGGATAGTAAAAGAAAAGTTTTCAGTGTTTCCCCATCGATTATAATGTTAGCTATGGCTATTTCATAAATGTCTTTATTTGTTAAGGACATTTTCTTCTATACCTATTTCATTGAGAGTTTCTTTTATATTATAAATGAATATTGAACTTCATCAAATGCTTTTACTAAATCCATTAAGATAGTCATGTTTTTTATTTTTCATTCTGTTTATGTAATGTATCACATTAATTGATTTGCATATGTTAAACCAACCTTGAATCCAGAGATAAATCTCACTTGGTTATGGTGTATAATCTTTTTGATGTGTTGTTAAATTTAGTTTGCTAGTATTTTATTGAGGAATTTTGTATCCGTGTTCATCAGAGATATTGGCTTATAGTTTTCTTTTTTTGTGCTTTATCTGGCTTTGGTATCAGGATGATGCTAGAGTTATAAAATGAGTTTGGAAGTGTTCCCTCTGCTTCTATTTTTTTGGAAGTGTTTTTAAAGAATTGGTATTAATGCATCATTGAATGTTCGATAGAATTCAGCCATCACACCATCTGGTCCTGAGCTTTCCTTTTTTGGGAGACATTTTTTCTGCCACCTCAATCTCCTTATTGGTCTATTATTGGTCTGTTCAGGCTATTTATTTCTTCTTGATTCAGTCTTGGTTAAATTATATGTTTTTAGAAATTTATCTATTCTAGGTTATTCAATTTTTTGACATATAATTGTCTCTAATATTCTCTTATAATCTGTGTTTCTGTGGTATCAGTTGTAATGTCTTCTCTTTCATTTCTGATTTTATTTGAGTCTTCTTGGTAATTTAGGCTAGTGGTTGTCTATTTTGTTTATCTTTTCAATAAAATAGTTCTTATTCTCATGAATCTTTTCTATTATCTTTTTAATCTCTATTTTATTTATTTTTGCTCTGAACAAAGCAATATGTTCCGATTTTTGTTTCAGAACCCATTTAGTGGTTGATTTTTAAAATATTTTTCATTCTATAGGAAAGGCTTAAAATTTCTTCAACAACACCTTTAATCAAGCCAAGTTTAAAAGCTTGTTTTAAATTTGTAATGTTTGGTGCCACAGAGCCTTAGTTCTTTATTTTGTATATTTGTCATTTAGCTCTCCATGCAAAAATGCTTTGTGTTTTGTATCTATAACTTGTCTGAGCAATGATCTGGTCCTTGAAGGCAAAGATACAGTTTACAGAAAAAGTGCTGAAAGTAACCTCTCCCAAATGTTAAGATAAATGCCTAAATCAAGTGATCTTAAAAGTAAGGTTTTTATTGTGGGCACAGTGGACATGAAGTACAGGTCCTTTTTTATTATCTGTTCATAAAACTAGAAATTAAGTCATATTACTTAAATTTGTATTAAAGAATGATTCAAAATGGAGCAAGCTTTATTTTTTAATTATTCCTCCCAGAGAGAATATTTATATTAGTTTCTTACTTATCTTTCCAGTGTTTCTTTATACAAATGAAAGCAAATACAATATATATAGTCTTATTTTCTCTTTTATACTAAAGGTAGCATACTGTATACAGTCAATCAGATAATATACCCTATGTGCTAGTCTGCATCTTGCTTTTATCACTTAATGATATGACCTATAGATCTCTTTTCATAAGTATGAGGATCTTCCTGGTTTTTTTATAGCTGCATAGTATTCCTTCAAATGGGGGGGAGGTGCCTTAGTTTATTTAACTAGTACTTGGCTGTTAAATACATGGGTCATTTATAATCTCTAAATTTTACAAATTACATCCCAATCAATAAACTTGTACATATATTCTTTCATACTTATGTAGGAAGTTGTATAAGATATAGTCTCAGAAAAGAAAATATGTGGTTTACTACCTTTTTAGCCCGTTCTAACTCCAATTTAATCTAATCTTGGTGCCACAAAATTTTTAAATGAAGATCCCTTGCTAACCAATTTTTTAATCTCTACCAAAGATAAATGTTCAATTTCCTCTAGTATTTCAGGCTAATATTTAATGTCTTCTAATGTCTAATGTCAAAAATTGATCCAAGTGACTTTTTTCAGCTCCTCAGAGGTTTTTCATCAACATCATACCTCTAGATCTAATTAGTCTACTTTGTAACTGATGATGATAATCAGTACCAGAATCTACTACAAACCTCTCAGAACATCTGTTTTCTCTGCTGTTCGTTAAGATATTTTTAATGGCTAGCTTTTAGGCTGATTGATGTGGTTGATTAAATCTTATGGCTCTCCTTTCTTTTAAGGTGTGTCAAGATTCCCTAGATATCTTCAGTTATATTCATGATGATTGCAAGGAAAAATTACTAAGTCTCTCCTTATCTGGTGTGTTGTCAGTATGCAGAAAAGGTGGATTCATGTTCAGAGGCGCAAGCCTCCTATTATCTTTAACTAGAGGGTAATGGAAAGAGTTCTAGACTTAGAAGCAGAAGACCTAGGCCTACATCCTATCTACTCTTAATAAATGGCAGCTTAGAACAAGTAGTAGAGTTTCCTATACTTTAGTTTTCTCATGTGTAAATTATGAGAAATGTTATTTAGCTCACAGAATAGTTTGTGAGGATGACATGAGATAATGTAAGTGAATGAATTTTATAAACTCTAAAGCCCTATTAAGTAAAAATGAGATGGAATATTCATATGTTCTCACTGGGGCAAGCTATGACAATATCCTAAACACCTCTCATCCATCTTTGCCTTTCTCCATGTTTAGGGCACATTGTTAGGAGAAATAGAGGATATCATGCCTTTTTGTGAAGAAAAAAATACCAAAATTTAAGAAAATATTTATTTTTTGTTTTAGCTATAGACTTCAATATGACAAAAATTTTAAAGAATCCAAGAGCAAATACAGCGTCTTTATCCAAGGAAGAGTCAAGACCAACAACAAAGGTTTGGAATATACTAATTTTTTTTTTAAATGTTCTTACTTCTTTAATTTGGAATATAATTAGTTATACAGCTTCACATAGGCAATTTTGGTTATTTCATTCTTGATATATATTTTAGAAAAATTAATCATCAAAAGTGGTTTATTGGAGAGGTTAATCTTAACATTAAGGTTTTGTTTTTATTTTTCGAAAATTTCTCATGTCTAATAAGAAATAAAAAACACAGCATTTGTCTTTTTTCATGCTTCTGGTACTGCCTGTCTTTCAACTGACATCAAACATGGCTCTGTTCAATAAGCATCAGTAGAAGTTGTAGAGAAAACGTCAAATGAGTTTTCAGCAATGGTTGACCTATCCCCACTTCCTAAGCCATAGTCCTGGAATGGCTGACTACATGTACATACTGTTGCTCTTAAGTCTTAAATGCTGTGTTTCTCCACTTTCCTGAAGGTGCCTCCAAAACAGAGATCCTATGGACTTGCCACCTCATGTTGCTTTAGCCAAGATTTGATGAGATTATTAGCTTGAAATTCTGAATTTGATCTCTTAATTAGACAATTAAGTTTTAAATGTGTTGCAGTCTTTATTGCTAAAATTTTGTCTGAATTACCTAGTTAATCTGGACATTATTTTAAATCTTAAATTATCCTTATATAAAAACCACTTTCTGAAAGTTGGTATTCACATATTTCCTGCTTTCTAATAATCCAGATATATAGAATCTCTTCCCGCTTTTACAGTGCTACCAAGGATGGTTTATAAGTACTGAGGATAGAAACTGATGATCTCTAGGAGTAAATGACAATATTACATGATTTGGGGGAGGAGAGATTGTTAGATTTAGAAATGAGAGAAACATAATAGAAATTGTGTATCTGATCTTTAACAAGAAGCGCTAAAAATGATCCTTTATATCTTGCTTACAAGTTGGAGAAATGTGGACAGATGGATTTGTAACTGATTGAACAAACTTTTTTAGATGACACTATTAAAAAATAGAAAGCAAATTGCAGATACATCTTTGGTAATGTTCCATAGTGTTGCATTGTTAACTCTGTCCCACGCAGAGCCAGTAACTTGGATAAAAATCAACAACTTAGATAAAAATATGGTTACCATTTTTATTACAAATGTAGGAGTCATAAAGTTTGGAAGAATTGTGAATACATTGGATAGCCAAAGTTCACAATAGGCTAGAGTAACAGGCCTAATCCTAGAAGATGAACTTCTATTGTGAAAAAGCTGTAAAGGTCCAAAATTAAAACTACATAAATATAGTACAAAAAAGCTTTGTGTTAGGGACATCTGAAAAGACTTGGAAACCATTTTTTACAGTAAGTTCTGTATGTGTCAACTGTAGAATGTTGTTCACTCCAAACTCTACTGTATTCTTGGGCTATTTAAATAGACATATGGACTTTATTCCATGTTGATTCAATAATAATTGTGCATTATATTCATTTTGGAGAGCTGCATTGTAAAAAGTGTAGACAAACAGAAGCATTCTGAACAGAATATAACCAGGATGATGAAGGACTCTGAAACCATATTGTTTGAGCAATGGCCAAAATATTTAAAGACATTTGTGCTATAAAAGAAAAAACCCTGGAGGCCCTATTAACTGTTTTTCAAATATGTAGAGAGCTACTGTAGAAAAGCAGGAATAAACTTTTTCTGTGTGGCTTAAAAAAGTTTTCTACCAATACAAACCAAAAAAGTCTTTACTTTTACCAGTGAATGAAAACTATGACAGGGTTCGGTTTCACATAAAGAAGAATTTTTAAGCACCAGGTTGTCTAAATGCTGAAGGCCTCTGGTTTCCTAATATCCATATGAGCATTGGCAGGACACACATTAAAACCTCAAAAAATCAAAGTTTAGTTTTGTAGTCATTGTCAGAAATCACCCTTTAATAAATTAACAGAAAAAAAATTGAGCACCAAAACAATCCCTTGGGCTTTCTAGATCATCCCTTGTGACTCTTCAAAGGATTCCTCTTATAGGATGGTTTGGTTCTTCAAATTTAGTACTAAGTTGATTTTTTACTATAAATTCCTCTTTATGGAATCAAAGTTCTCTGACAATTTTCTGTCCTTTCAAGTGAATGGAAGCAGTGGGCTTCTGTTAATGGTTTTGGCTCTTTTGAATGTCTCTAGCAAGAGTTCTTTGGGCAACATGGGACTTTCTGCTTTAAAGTGTCTAAGAAAATGGCTGAGGCTCTACGAAACACTGCATTTAATACCTCATACTGCTCTTGCCTTGTTGAATTACCCTTTAAAAATCAGGGATGAAGGAAGAAAGAGCTGTGAACTGTGGTTCTCCTAAATTAGAAACTGAGAACTGCAGGAAAAACTAACAGAAATGTCTATTTCTAGTACCTCAGTAAGCTAGAGTTTCTATCTTACAATACTCAAGGCAAAAAGTCAGAAAAGGGGTCATAAAACATTCTTTTGAGACAGGCAAAATTTCCTTTTAATTTAAATGGAGCTTGGCCTGGTTTTGCATGCAATTTAAAAATCAGGCTAGATATAACCTGATGTAAATTGTCATGCATGATTAAGATGAAAGAAATTATTTATTACATAGAAAATACATCTGATATTGACATTAAATTTTCATTATCAAAGAATTGCTTTCAATTATCATAGTCCCACTTTTTAAAATAATTCTTGGGCAGCTATGAATGAATACAATGAAAAAGTGACCATTAGCAAAATAAACACAAGAGAATTTTATGTATCAGTAAAAGCAAATAAGAGTAAAATCTTATTTCCCCACAGGAAGAGGAATCAATAATAAATCTCTAATCTAGACATTCCAAAAATTAAGAAAAGATTTAACATATGAGTAGTGGCTATAATGAACCTGTCTCCCACAAGAAATCAGTAATAGAATCTTGGAATAATTATATTTATAGTTGTTTTCTCCCTGACATAGAATTCGAAGTCATTGGCACTTCGATTATGTTATCTAACTGCCTCTGACCCCTTTGTTCTGATAAAAATTTAGCTATTAATCTTATTAAGGTTCCTTTATATGTTGTTTTTCTCTTACTGTTTTTGAGATTTCTCATTTTTCTTTTCTTTCAATGCTTTGACTCTATGTCTTGGTATGAATTTATCCTACCTGAAATTAAGCTTCTTGGATGTGTTTTTCATAAAAATTGGAAACTTTTAGTCATTATTTCTTTATATATATTTTCCTTCCCCCTTTTCTAGGGCTCTATTAATTTTTCTTTATTTGTTTTTCTTCCTATTCTTTAGATGGAATAATCTCTATTGACCAATCGTCAAGCTTGCTGATAAAGCAAATGGCTAGGAGAGCTTTATGAAATTACTCATAGATTCATACGTTAGTAAATCTCTTTAAGAGCAGATGCTTTGCAGAATTTACTTTTATTTATTTTAATATACTATATAGTAATATTATTTATAGTTATAATGCTGCTATGTTTCCTTTAAATATTCTTTAAAAACATACAGAAGTAATGACTGGCTTGATTTTTTTCTTCCCTCACAGTCCCATTATTGTAGTGCTGGTCCAGAGTTTTACCGTGTGCTCTTAAATATTGGAAGTCAGAGTCCACTAATTTTATATTATCTTAAGATGCATGAACTAGCTGGCATTTCCAAAGCCCCTAGAAAAAGCAAGATGAAATTCACTGCAATCTCACGAGAACCATATCCTTTTTTAAGCTTTGCTGTAATATGATCTGTTTCTAAAATAGTCAAAACTTTTTACTAAAAGTCTCAATTAACAAAAAAAGTTAATGCATTTTTAACCAATGTTTTTATTTAGCATTAAATTATGTAACATATTTGGTAAAATTATTTTCTCATTTAGATCCAAGACTATGATTTTGCATATAATGTAATGTAAATGTAATTGTATTCACAAGGGTGTTCATGATTCTGAGAGAATTTTTAATGTCCATTTATATATATAAAAAAAATCTACTGAGTAATGTGCATTAAATCATTATCAGTAGAAACTGAATATTTTTATGAATGATCTTTGAATTTTTTTAAAAAAACTTGATCATATAGTATTAAAGTTATAAATAAAATGGAAAAAAAATTTTTGATTTCTATGCCTCAGAGCTAAATGTGTAGTGCACCTTTAAACTATGTAGAATTTGTGCAAAATATGTTTGGAGCTCCTAATTTTCTCTTCTCACATTGTCTGCATTTTAATAAGTCATTTCAAGTCCTTTATGTCATTGAGAGTAAACTAACATAGAAGTAACCAAAAATCTAACCATTTTTTTCATGTAAATCACAAATTATTAAAAAAAAAAAACTCAGGAACAAATTTTAGTGTAGTTTGTTTGGATCCTGTTAAAAGGGAAAGTCTATAGGCTTTATCTGTATTTATAACAAGTTTAGGACATTCACGTTCTGTTGCAGTTTAGAAAAAAATCTGAATTCAATGCAGTGTCATAATTAGTGCATTGTATTACTATAAACACACACTCTCACCATCACACATGCAAATACAGACTTTAATATGTAAATACTTTTGGAGGTGTATTATTAAACTCTGTAATTGAAAATAATGTGGGATATATTAACATCGATCCCAGAATAAAAATAAAAGCTATACAAAGAAGTCATCTGTTGTGAATTATCTGTGACATGGAAAGAGCACAAGTAATCAACAGTGAAAAAAAAAAAAGGAAGAAACCCTGAGACTCATAAAAGGTCACCAGCTCTGTATAACACTCCATCTTCACACAGAGTCCAGTGGGAAAATCTTAGAGCCATGCACAACTTCTTTTCATTTTTAATTATAAAAAGATTGCTAATAATCTTTGTTACATGTGCATTCATAGACTTTTTCTCAGCAACATGTAACAATTTGTGAATTGTCACTAAAGTTACTATAAACTGTATTTTCCTTTTCAAATAAGTGACATTTTGAGTTAACATATACTAAGGATCTGATAATTACATTTTTAAAATGGTAAATTAGCTAAAAGACAAATGTCCAAAAAAAAAACTTTCCAAACCAGAAACCTCCATTCTAGTTATTTTTCCAGTAAAAACAACATATAATACTTTTTTCCCTCAGTCCTTCTAAAATCCTCAATGTAAAGCGAATAGGAAAGCCTACACTGCTAGACAGTTTATCCTATTATTTACAAAAACAATTAACCCTCACTTTCCTTCAGCTTCAAAAATAGGCATGTGAACATTACAATATTATTTGTTAATGAGACTTTTTAGATAATAGAAACCAGATGTCAGTTGCCCGAATGGGAGGTCTTTTAAAAATCCTTTTTGTTAAAAACACCCAGCCCTTAAAGGCCT
The DNA here is from genome assembly GCF_014176215.1 of Rousettus aegyptiacus. NCBI lineage: Eukaryota > Metazoa > Chordata > Mammalia > Chiroptera > Pteropodidae > Rousettus > Rousettus aegyptiacus. The sequence goes on along the minus strand of NW_023416306.1, from coordinate 121,042,894 downwards.
GTGGCAACACAGACTCCCTTCACCGAAACGCGATGAAGGACTGACGTTTCCTCTAGTTGTCTGCAAAGAAGAAAAACAGGGACATGGTACACTAAGGCCGGAAAAAGGAAAAGAATGAAGAGGGGGGTTGAGGAAGTGGAGAAGAAACCTAAAACCCTTTGTTGCATCGAAGAGGCCTCTTCAGCCATATGGGGAAAAAAATTACTCCAATTTTTGCCTATCTTCCATTTGTATCAACCAATCAAGCAGATGGATTGGACCAGATAAATTTCAAGTCCTTTTGAGTCCTGAGATATATGATTCTGTTGGAGGAATTTGACTTTCCACATCATCAATGGATGAATTGGTAAAAAGCTCGATTTTCCCCTAAAATGACCACATTCTCATTTTGTCAACTCTTCTGTGTTCTTCTGAGGCCACACTAAGGAAAAAAATTCATAGACATCATTTTTCCCTTCTCAGCTATCAGCTCTCTTAAAAGACAACCAGAGTAACCTATTGACCTAAGTTTAGTAGACTTACTGTAATAAGAGAGAACACCAACTTAACAGAGCTTTTAGTAGTGTCTCGAAATGGATAAATTCAGGGATGATGTTCATGAGGTTATAGGGCCTGGACTGGATGATTTTGAGGCAGGGAATTGTTTGGGATTGGGCCGAGCTTAATGATATTATAAGTTTGAATTGGTAGGCCCAGTAAAGCAGAGTCTTGAAGTAAGCTTTGATGAGGAAACTATTTTAGCTGGTTCAAAGTCTTATCTTTTAGGAAAAAGCAAGTATCTTAAGTAGTGTTTGCTTGTTCTCATCATAGTTAAATATAGGGACAAGAAAAATAGTATACACAGTCCATGAATTTCACAACATGGGAACAGCAATGACATCAGCATCTTAGCTGAATAAGACATCCCTTGTCCATGTTCCCCGCCTCAACAACAGCAATGTGGCATCCATCTATGAATAAAAAGTGCCTTTGTGGAACCTGTGGGATCTGGCAGCATTCACCAGGGGAACCAAGAGAAGTCTCACTCACCTGTGCATCAGGAATACACATACTGACCTCAGTCTCAGCTACGGACCTTGTAGTGGCCTGTCGCGCTTCTTGGCCACCGTCGGGGAACCCCTGGAAAACACTGTGGAAGTCCAGGTTTTCAGCAGAATTCCAGCACACCATCGGGAAAAATGATATGAGTGTGGATGCATTGGAGAGGGTGAAAGGAACAGCTTGACTTTGCTCTTCTTGTAAAGTGACACAGCTTAGAGTCAAAAGAAATCTTCCCGGCCTGTAATTTTTCATGAGGAGGAAAACGAGACTTTGTCAGTGAACACCTGGCTTCCTTAACCGTTCAGTTGTTGCCAAAAAGATTCATTTTTCCCTTGCCCCATCCAGAGTACTGAATGGTGAGCTGTATGACTTGGTGGTGGGGATGCAGAGGCTAAGAGAGTGGCAGATAGGCCTCCCCGAGGGCATTAAATGGGTGTGGATTCTACTAACCGTGTCATAGATTCCATCGAGGAGCCTATGAGCTGCTGGAGACACCTCACCAACTGGCCCATGAGCACCCCCAGTGCTCCATGTGCCTCACCCACATACACACTCACACCCTGTGGCCAGCTCCCAGCGGCAAAGACAAGAGTGAGCTTTGGCAGATGGCTAGTGAGCACACATTAAATGTCTGTGTCAGCCCAAATTTGTGGGCCAGGGAGAGACCGCAAACTTCAGCTCTTGTTAGTACTACCTTAGGGAAAACAAAAGGAAGGCCATCAACACTCATTCTGGTGTGTGGCAGGATAACAGAAGGCATAAAAGCTTAAGAATTCTGCCAGAAGAGGGAGCAAGAAGTGTGGAGCAGGTGTTTCAATAAGAAGTTCTAAGAAAAATTCAGAATCTCCAGCAGGGCTGACAATGATGTTGGTTTTAGTTCTCACCATTACAGATAAAACAATTTGTGTCAGTCACCTAAAGTAACCTAATAAGTCTCATGCTGGGCTCTCCAAGATTCCTTAAAGGACCAGATTTTAAATTTTTAAAAATATGTTTAAGACTTAATAGAACACTTTATAAGCAGAAAAACATCATGGAGGCATAATAGGAGACCGGATACATCAGGTATTTAAATTTTGCTCTTAGAAAAGGAAATTTTGTTTTTATTTTTAGATGACTTCTAATTGAAGCTATTCTGAACTTTGCTGACTAAGTTGCTAAATTTCTCTGCTGGTGAAGAATGAGACCAAGTTTAAAAAGAAAAAAAAAGGTGGTGGAAGGGAGGAGAGATGAACTTTTTTAAAAAAAATAAGAACTTGGGGAACAAAGGGGTTTTGTTTCACATGGGTAAGTGAGTGCACGTGTATTGTAAGGATTTCGTATCCACCTTAAGCCAGAGACGATTACAAAATTGCTTGTAAGATTACAAAATTGCTTGTAAGATCCTGCTCTTTTTTTTTTTTTCCAAACTTAGTTTAAGTTCTAGTTGGGGTTTCTCTTTTCTTTTAATAAAATGTACAAAACACAATCCGTAATTCGGCAAACTTGTTATTAAACTAACTAATGAAATGAATAGAAGAACTTAGTTGCCTTGGGTAATCAGATTCCAGAGAGTGGGTTGTATCAATTTTTTAGCCACAGTTTGGACTTTAGATTATAAACATGGCTCAATGGAAAAATAAGAGGGGGAGCAGGAGGGATTTTAATCCTGGCGAGCTAGTAATAGTTTGTTTTTGTTTTTGTTTTCAATTTAGTACAAATGTGGTAAAGCCCAATTTGTATAAAATAAGAAGAGAAAACTTTATATTCAAATTTTTTCACATGCTCTTTAAATGTTGAAAAAATAAATATTCTTAATATACAATTTATTGGTCAATAAACAAACAAACAAACAAACCCAGATGGAAAAATTGTAACCTTTTGAATGCTTCAAATTTAAGACTAAAAAGAAATACTTTAAGTAAATATAAAAAATTGACTAGATTATAATTTTGTGCTCACCCAACTCATTTCTCCTTCTATGAGGTAGGCAAAGAAAAAAACAGACGTGGGGGAGTGGGTTAGATATTCAATCCAGCTACAAGCATGAGACTAAGGAACTTGTCCCAAATTTGTATTTGCAAAGCGAACCCAAAGTTTGTATGTTTATTTAGAATAGCTTTGTTGAGGAGGGAGGAGTTGACAGAAATATGGGGATGGCTTAAGTCCTTCCAAGCAACCCTTGGAGTTGCCTCTCTTGAAGGACACATGTTATAAAAATGGTGGAATCTCTATAAATCAATAATTTGTTTGTCCAGCCTTATTGGGGAGTGAACTGTTGCCCATAACTAAGTTTCCCAAGTAACTGAAGCCGACCATTTGTAGCACCAAAACTTTTTATGTTAACCATTTTTAATGAAAAATTCCCTTAAAAGTATATCATATTTCTCTGCCTGCTTAAACAATATAGCTAAAAATAATTAACTGTGTGATGATGACCAGGTTTCTCAGGATGAAATCCATGACTCAGCTGTATTGAGGTATCGATAAGAATGCTTTGTTCAGCAGGCGAAGAACAGTAAACACTTCCTAAGTACTTATCACACACCAGCACTGGTACTAGTGTGAAGGTGTCAAAAAATCAGACAGCAAAGACAGGAAAGGTGTCACTAGTGACAGAATCTTACGTACAGTGCCATAACAGCACAGAGGAGCGCCTTTGCCCAGTTTGAGAAAGAGCAGATTGCTAGGCTTGCATAGCCTTTTTGTCTGTTTTTATAGTTTTGTCTCCTACTTCAAAAACTGTCTGCTTGGCTCTTCTCGTTTCTACTAAGTCCTTAAAGCCAAACATCATGTCTCACTCATCTTCATGTCTCAATGCCTAATGAAAGCTCTGGCAAGCTTGCCGAATGTTTTTAGTTAAATCTGTGTTAATATTTCCAGTAGCCTTATTTCCTCAATTTTCTAGATGATGCTACAAAACTGCTGCTAACGATGTGTTAAATAGTGAAACTTATTAAAACAGCAACATTATTTTACACATAATATAAAATAGGCCAAGGCACATGTGCATAGTAATAACTTTTAAAAAAAATTTTGGATACATGGCTACGTTGTGGATATTTGACACTCCTACAAATTCAACATCAAACTATTTGAAGTGTAAGGTAAACATTATGTAGAATATAACTTCTCTAAGATTAGTTTGGGCTACTTGCTAATAAGTTATTTCAAGAATTTAGAATTAAGAATTAAATGAATTCTGGTGTATAAAGGAAGAGATTCTGGCCACCACTTGCTGCCTAAGTTCCTTTTACTTCTTGTACAATGGCATTATGTGTAGAATGGAGACTTTGGCTTTAAAACTGGTAATCTCATGAGCAACTCAGGGTACTTCAAGGAATATCCTTAAGGAACATGAAGTAGACAGCAAAGCTTCCTGCACCCTCATTCTAGGACAACACCTTTGGCAGATGGAAGTATTATAGATGAAGAGACTGAGGCTAGTAGAAGAGAAGGAAGTATTGTCTTTGAGAGCTTGTGTATGTGTGAGACTCAGGAAAAGAATGGCCCAGAGGCAAATTTGTTTCTCTAATACCATGTGATTCTAAACGGAGGGGTCTCTGATGTCTTGAGACTTCTAGAATGTCTCCAGGTCTTGGTGTGTCACATTCCAACCACAACCGTCATGAAGTCCTAGAACAAGACCATTTTATTTGTACCCAAATAGCTCCTTACCCATTTAATAGCTTGCCATATAACCTTTGTGTAGCAGTGCATGAGAAAATAAGTGCGAGGGCAGTTCAAACAGTGGAATCAGAAAACATGTTGCCGCAGTCATCCCCAAGGAATAGAATATAGCCATTCGTCGTCATTTATAAGCTTTGAGTACTCAATTTTTTTACATTTGGGAAAAATTGATTGGTTTAAGTATGTGAAGAGAATAAAAATTAAGATGTTCATTAACAAACATTAATTAACAGAAGTCTACTGACAACCATCACCATTAAATAGTGCAAGAAAATGCCACGGTCTTAGTCAACACCAACATCATACAGCTCAGAACCTCATTATATAACACAAATGTACAACTATAACGAAATTTTGTGGACAATCAAAATGACTTTATAAATAACGTATACCTAGTTCACTTCAATAAATGACATACGTTTGAAATTAATTTATAAGTTATTTGTCTCAATACTAATAGTATATAATGAATGTGCAATGCAAAGAAAATCTAATTAGTTCAGAGTGACAAACATATCATCCTACTCACAAATACTTCATTATGAAAACCATACTCAAGAGCACAATATAACTTTGTAGAAGGATAAAGTCCTTGAAAGTCTAACAGGCACTTGTGAAAGAAATTAAATATTAGCAGGAAATAGCTGCATGCAAATTAGATTTCGGCAGCTCAAGAACATGTATGCTTGAGGAAAAGTGTATCATTAGTTGTGCAAGTCATTCTACAAGAAGAATGATGTTCAATTTTTTGTGACTTTCACTCAAAGAAGGTCTTAGACTTTCAATCACTTATGCAGGAAGGGGAGTAAGGCAAATATTAAAAGTAACCTGATACCTTCAGGTATCACTCGTTGCGGGAAGATTACTGAGCCTTCTCTTCTAATGTTGCGGGACTTCTTTATGGTCTGTGACAGAGGGGGGAAAAAACTAAGAATGGAACTCAGGCATAAATGAAACTGCAGGCCTCTTCCTTAGGTACAGGATTACTGCCTCTTTACAGCCATGCACATCACACTAGTCCCAAACTAGGCAAGACCTGGGCTATCTTTTTACAGAATTCAGAGGGACCTAAGTCAGGAGAGACATGAGCCTCCCTTGATAGATTCTTGGGAGAAGAAATGTCATATTGAAATACACAATTGGAGAAGAGAAGAGAAATTGGTGATTTCATATAAGAAAAACCAGCAGTATGTGCACCACATTGATGATTGTGATGGCAATAGAGCCCACCCGATATGTGCACTCGATGAAATCTTTAGCAAATACTAAAATAGTTAGTATGAACATAGGTATATAGGGAAATTATGATACTATGTTGGGTAAAGAAAGCAACTACACCATTATAACAATAAGGTAAAATAGATATTTGCATATGACGGAGAGACAACATAGAAAATTGAAAATAGTTTTATGTTTTGGAAGTGGGATTATGGGAGAATTTTTTATTTTGATTAACGGTGTTAAAATATCATGCACAATAATATTTTTTAAGTCTTGCTGAAACATTTGTCAAAATGAGTAAATTTTGTAAGGTTTGGCTTTTCTCTGCCTTCATTATTTAAAGTGAGGCTTCCACTACTTCCCTTTTAAGTTTGAGGACTAATGTATCCTTAATGTTGTTGTTCATTAAATAGTCAAATATATTACTTATGTGGAATGAAATCTCAAAGCCAAAGTTTGAAAGTAACACAGATCCAGCCTAAGGAAGTTTTATTTTGAAATTTTACCATTTGGATTTGATTCATATCAAGAGAAAAACTGTAGGTCATATGGGCACTGGTTCCAGGAATGTCATTTAGAACATCCTGGAAGACAAAGAAATTTTGTACAGTGTGATCACAATTCGTGAAAAAAATCCACTGGGCTTCTCCTAACATTCTTGCACCAGATATGTAAGATTAAAATGAACATCAAGGATAGCCCTGAAATAGAACATAAATATTTTTCAAATGAGCAAATTGCATTTAGAGAAAGATAGAGGTAATATTGAAATGTGGTTCAGGGTGGGGAGTGGGCCAAAGGAGGAGAGTGTCATCATCATCCCCTGTGTCTTAGTGATCACAGAAAGTTAAGGGCTCCTAGTTTTCAATAAGACCTAAGGTCTTACTTAACACAGGTGAGGGATGCCTCCTTGAATCATTTGCCAGTTGCTGCTTTGGAAGGAAAGTGTCTGCTTTGCCAGACACAGACACAGGTTAAGACCAGGGTCAGGGACACAGCCAGAGGCTGTACGAGAAACAGACAGGACAAGAGCCCATCTTCATTAACAGCACACTTACTCGAGCCTCTTACTTTCTTTCCTGATGCAGTAAGCAGAGACCAGGCTAACGGAGGCAGCCAACACTTGCTGTCAGTCACCTGCAGAGCCTCTCAGAGGTTATGAGACTTTGAGGTTCTCAGTATATGTAGAAATAAAATGTCTAAACAGGGCTACAAAAATTGTGTTACATTTTTACTATTTAAATTTAACAAATTGCTACTTTTAAAGCACATCAAAAAAATTTTTCAATGGTAATTACAGGATTCATGACACTCTTAAGTCCTAGTGTTCTATGGATGGTGTGGTCCAGATAATGGGGTGCAAGTTTAAAGTGATCTGATGGGTACTGCCTTCTTTCTGTCCTCTCAGTATAACTTCAGACATAATATTCATGTTTACACTTGAGACCCTTCCTGACTGGGAAACCCAGGCTAAAGCCCCATGGTTCCCCCTGTCAAAAATACTATTCACCTTTCTCAAGTGTTCCTAATTGGAAATCTTTCCTTAATGATAAGCCTATCACACCACCTGCTCCAACTTACCAGGATATTATAAAGGAGGCAAAAAGAAAATTTGCAAGAAACCAAAAGGATTTTAGGATGTAAGTAGATGCTTGCAATTGTTAAGAGTAAAATTGTAGACTCCTTTTAAAACTAGAAATGATCTTAGAAATCATCTGTACCAGCTGCCCCAATCTTTTTGGCACCAGGGACAGGTGTTCTTATAAGAATCTAATGCCTAATGACTGAGGTGGAGCTGAGGCAGAGATGCTAGCGCAGGGGAGTGGCTGCAAATACAGATGAAGCTTCTCTCGCTCATCTGCCGCTCACTTCCTGCTGGGCGTTCCAGTTTCTAACAGGCCACAGACTGGTACCAGTCTGAGAAGCACAGGGGTTGGGGACCCTTGATCTATACTGAGCTGCTCATTTTACTGATGAAAATTACCTTTGAGCATCTTATAAATCAGAGATTCTTTTCAGGTAAGTGTTAAGGATGTATCTTATAACCATGGAGCCACTGCAAGTGTCATGAATTGAAGGAAGGAAGGGCTGGGGGGATGTGACCCCAACATGGAGTGACTATGTTACTGGAGGGATATACCCCAACATGGATAGGCCAGGAGAGAGCTCTGGACACTAGAGATTGGAGTATTTATTGTCCATTTGCAAAGATGAGCCCTGGGAGAAGAGCAGAAAAGTTGTCTTCAGTGGAAGGAGTTCGCTGGAACTGGGGTGGCAGCTGGCCTTGTATCAAGGAAAGCAAGACAGAGAAGTCTTTTCTAAAATGTTTGCCTGGGGAAACATTTTCAGTTTTTTGTACTTAATTTGAATGATTATTCATGACCAGTCATGGTATTCTTATGTGCCAGAAAGGTAGAAATGGCTTAATGAAAGGCTGTCCATCAATTTTTATAAGAACAAATTGGCAGCATCCATTTCTTCTGCCTATGATATCAAAGTCACTGCCTAGAGGTTTCATTGCCTTAAATGGGAGAAAGGATGGACATCTTCCCTTTTGGGTGCCTGATGCTGTTCAGGAAACAGAGAGATAAACGGAAGAGCAACCAGTTTAGTCCCTATCCATCCACCGTGCAGAACACACACACACGCACACACACACACACACGGCCCTTAGATTTCCTATGCTCAGAAGGAAGAACAGGAATGAATGCCTTGTAAGAGAGCCCCTGTGGAAGCAGCAAGGTGGAGTCCAGTCCATTCTCGGGCATCATGGTGATGCCTTTGACATATTTATAAGAGAGGATGGATGTGTTGGGGAACTCCTCACATCAAGTAATGCATTGGGAGGGCACGCTAAAGAATTGCTTTGTAAAGGACTTACTGGCATGTGGAAGTCAGCAAATTGTTGATTTATTCTTTCCCAATTAGAAATGTCTACTTTGTTTTAAAATTTAACTCCAAACTTTCATTTTATAGAGAAAAGCACAGAATTAATGAAGAAATAAAATTCTTAAGACAGCGGCAGGAAAGAATTGACAAGGAGCTTGATAGGTTTGTTTCTTATTCAACTTTGTAGAGCTTAAGAACATTTTTATTGAACGAATGTGTTACATAAAACCATGACGGCTTTATTATGTAAAAATACATCGACTCAAATATCTGCAAAGAGGTTTTCTACTCAACAGTTCATCTGGAGTAACATTTTAACTCTATCCACATAATCACCTATTCTGCTATTTTAATTATTTGCTAAACATTATCATCATCTCCTTTTACTTTTCCAGACATAGGACTTTTTACAAACGAACCCATAGCCATGTCCTGCCCTAATGAAAGATGTAAACTAGAAAAATAGCCTACATAGCTGGTCTTTCTAGGGGGACAGTTCTTTGTCCCCCTTCACCCCTGCTGGTTCCCCTACACATACAAACATCTTTCCCCCAGTGAAGCAAGAAAAATTGGGCTCATTTAAGTCATTTATTTTATAAATTAGAGTATAAAAAGGGAAACTATAAAATACTGAGACTAACCCACTTCTTTCAACACACCCACATGCACAAGAATAAGTATCAGATGAGTACAACCCTTCAAACAAGCCAGCGTGGGAGACCATGACTCTGTGTCAGCCACGCTGCCATACTTCTCATCAATAATTGGGAACTTATAAAGCTACTTTCCCAGTCGCATGAGGAAATCTGGCCCATTACTTTAGAACCTTATCTCACTTTTCACCAATAATCTTATCACTCAGATTTCCCCTTTGTCACACCTAAATTATAAGAGCTGACTCCAGCTGACTTTTACAAGTTCCTAAAACTCAAATCTGCATAGGACAGGATTTCTCATTACCAAAGATAAGCAGAAGAATGTCTAACAGGTTTACGGTCAATGTGCTAGGAGCACTCAAATATGTTTTATGCAATGGCACATTGTTGGAGAAAGTGAAGGGAAAAAATACTCATGTGGATACATAAATCTCATGGGCCTTTTAAGTTTATAGGCACAGCACATAAATTTCTATCTGTAATCTGAAAATGAGATAACTCAAGGAGAGGAAAAGCAAACAGAAAGATGGGAGAGTAGGTAGTGGTAGTGATTGCAAAACTGTGAATGTACAGTTTGACCCTTGAACATGCAAGAGCGGCACTGACCCCAGGTGTAGTCAAAAATCCGCATAATGTTTGACTCCTCAAAACTTAGTTGCCTCTCAATATCTGTGGAGATTTTGTTCAAGGACTCCTGTGGATACCCAAATCCATGGATGCTCAAGTACCCTATATAAAATAGCATAGAGCCGTACATAGTCAGCCCTCTACATCCACGGACTCCAGATCAAAAACAGTATTTATTGAAAAAAATCCGTGTATAAGCAGACCCACGCAGTTCAAACCAGGGTTGTTCAAGGATCGACTGTACTAAAAACCACTGCATTGTATACTTTAACAGAGTGACAGAGTGAATTTCATGGTAAGTGACCTATCTCTATAAAGCTGTTATTTACAAAAAAAAAAAAAAAAAAGGAGGGCTTACATGAAAATAATGAGTTGGATGAGAGATGATTTTAACAAAGTGAGACGAACCGGTCTCAGGATGACTTGCAAGTCAAGAAACCTCTAAGAGGGTGCTGTTGAAGAAGTGCGTCCACCTACGACTATGAGAAAGAGACCCAAACTGTTAAGGGCAGATTTGATAAAAAAGCAGGGAAGGACAGACCCAAAAGGGTAATAAGGAGTGAGGAGAAAACTCAGGTTGAGGAGAGAACGTTGGCAGAGATAAAGTAGAGAATGAGTGTTTTATGCAATGAGGGGACATTTGTCAGTCACGGAACACTAAAGCAAGAGACTCCAAGGAGGTAACCTCATCGTGCCTTTAGGCTAAATGCTAAAGAAACCTAGAGTAGGCCTTGCAAGGGGTTGGCTAATCCAAATGTTATGCTTCAGCAAATTATGATTGGAATTCTCAGACATTTTTACTTCCTATGAATTTCACGGAAGAAGTAATTTTAAAAAGATTCACTTGAAAATTGCCAGTGAAATTAATAGCCTTATACCTTGTTTCATTTCTTTCTCTCATTCGTGTTTCTCTTGCTAATAAAGCCTCTCTCCTGTCCCAATTTCCTATCCTTCCTTGCCTAGGCTACATCTGCTTCTTTCCTCATCCATAGATCTCTGGAAAGCTCCTGATGCCTCAATTCAACTGTTCATCTCCTTCATAAATATTTCTTGAATGAGTACTTGATGACAGAATCACGATACATTCCTGGATTCCCATCCTCAATGAGCTTACAGTCTAGTAAACACCTTCACTCTTCAGCCTTTTCCATTTCTCTCTCTTTCTCCCCCGGATTTTCACCTTGCTGGTCCCTTTTACACCTCTGTCCCCACCAACACTTCTTGAAGTCTGCACTGGAGTCTGGCAATGGAATCAGTTAAGGGAATACTGTATGAACCATCTCTCTGGAGAGGATGCTTCACTATTGGGACAAAGTATCACAGGTGGTTGAAATTTAGGGCTCTGGTCACACTGCTTAGGTTTAAATCCTGTATTACTTTTAGCTGTATGACTGTGGACAGGTTACTTAACCTATTTGAGTCTATTTCCTCATAATATAATAGTAGTACCTATTTGATAAGATTGTTGTAAGTGTAATTGAATTAATACTTGTAAAGTGCTTACGAGTGCCCAACATATTAAACTCTTTGTAAATGTTGGCTTTTAGTTGGTGTCGGTATAAAAATAGTTTCGTTAACAATTTTCTTTATTCCATGATTAGACTCCAAGCAAAGGCTACCAAGAAACCTTACGAAGCTGGGGATGATTTTGAGAAGTTCCTACATAATCTGGTATGTTTCTTTTTTGGAAATAATTGAGAATGCTCTCTCTAGCTTCTCTTCTATAGACTAGACAATATTTAATAAACAAATATGGTTTCACATCCAAGTTATGGTGGCAGGATAGAACACATTCTTGTTGTTTAATCATTCATATGCACATTTAGTACAATCTCTGTTTTATATATTTATGACAACCTCATGCCCACTATTCCCATCCCTTGCTTCTGACCAGGGACAATTTATGCAACTGAAAACCTGCAATTGCAGTCAGAATTTCAAATTAACAGAAAACTATTGGTGTTTGAAGTCATATTTTATTTTCCATTAATAATTCAACAAAAATATATTGGATTCCAACTACCGTGTTAGATGAATGGCCCTACCCTCAGTTGATGGAAACGTAAGACAGGAATGATAAGGTTCTAAACAGGGCTCAAGAGTGAGAAAGAAAGAAAAGGAAGGGCACTGCTCCACCTTTCCAGTTTTCTGTGTTCTCTCTGCTTCTGCTTGTGGACAGTCCTGTTACATCCGAAGGGCCTTCTTCCCTTCCGACAGGCGAGAACGTGTACAGATTATTGTCCAATAAATCTGAAGGCTGGATAATATGATGTCCGAAATAAGAGAAGGGCTTTTATTTTCAGCATGTCAGACTTTCATTCAAAAATCTAGAGCAATCCTCATTGGCTACCGGTGAATGTCAAAAACAGGGGTCAAATAATCTAATCAATTCTTATATAAGCCAGAAAGGTGTGATAGAAAGGAGTAAAATACCTGGGTGCTTAATATTAAACAAATAGGACTAGACTTACACACACACACACACACACACACACACACACACACACACACTCACACATGTTCTTTCTTCCATTTTTCTTGGTATTTCTTAACTACTACTGCTAGGTACATGGGTACAGAGAAATATTTATTTAGTGTAAAATTTTCAAAATCCCAGGTGTGGTGGTAAAGGACAAGTTGACCTCAGTTAATAAATGGTAAATGGCCTCAATATCAAGGAAATTACAAGGCACCGCGGAAACTGTAGCACACTAAAGAGTCCCTGCCTCGTCTAAACCAAACTACTTCCTCAGCTTTAGTTCATTGTTATCCTGCAGGAATGGAGGCCAAAGTGTTATCAGATCTTCCACCATCAGTAACCCAGATTATTCCATAAAATTTCTGATTAGGAATCAAAGGCCAAACAAAATATATCTGTAGACCAGATGTGGCCTATGGGCTATTGGTTTGCAACTCCTGACCTAAATGCTAGACTTAAGAGCTCTTCAAAAGCTGGCTCCAAGCCAGTATTGCCAATCTGTTTTTCTCTACTATATCTCAAGGCTGAGCCTTCTGAATGAGCTATGTTTACCCCTTCTCATCTACCTTGCTCATCAGCAATGTCTACTCCCCAGCTTTCAAATTCTACTCATCCTTCAGGGACCTGTTCAAATTCCATCTTCTGCATGAAGCTTTTTTCCCAATGGCCCTGGCAACATCCTTTCTAGACAAGTTTGATACCTCTCATGATTTCTAGAATAACACTTGATGGTTTGAATTAAAAGTTCAAATGCAGAGTAAATCCTTGGCTTTGAATGACTGTGTCCTGCAAAACGGACTACAAGCTGGAAATTTTTACTTACCTATTACAAGGAAGAAATCTCATAGTGAGAAATTTAAGTACAATAACAAAGCAATGGCAAATGCCTTTTTGTTTTGTTTTGTTTTGTTTTGTTTTACTATAATGCAGGTATCTTTAAAGATGATATACTAACCGCAGATCTTCTGTGGGGAATGGAAAGGTATTAAAAAATAAAGAATTATAATTTTAAATCACTTTAGATTTTGTATTATCGAGTTTTAAAAACTCATAATTCTTTCAAAAAATTCGACTTAAGCTTTCTCAAATGTTTACCTTTCTGCTAGGAATGAGAATGCACTGGAAGTTTATTTTACAATAGAATAATGTATTTCCTAGTATTTACATAATGACTATTGTCGTTTGAGCGACCAACTTTGCCTCAGCCTCTATGAAATTGAAATTCAAGATGATAGTGTCCAATCTTTGAGTTGCACATTAATGAACAAAACCAATCATAAAATAATGAAAAATTGTGATAATTTTCTGGATAATTCATGCCATAAAACCACTGCTGTCTCAGTTATCTGACTACATCACCAAAATGCTTTTTGGTCTAAATCTTCATATAATTCAGGAAGGCCCTCCTATCATCTACCCATGAGAGAAAGCCATTCATTTATCATCACCACATGATGATAAATGGCCGTACATTTCTGCCCACTTTGGATAAACATATACAAGCACCCACCAGTAGCCCTACCCACTCCCAGAACCAACTCTAAGCCTTTTCCTACCCTCACCCGCATATCAGCACACCTGCCCTACACTGGTCCACATATCCTAACAAACCTTATGAGACACGCAATAATGGGATGCAAGGTAGTATTGTTTCCCAGAACAATAAGTTTGCCTCTGGGAATAGAGAGGCATTTAAGAAAAGGGAAGATAGAGCCGGAAGAAAGTAAACTCCATGAACAAACCAAATTATTTGAATTATCATCCACATAATTCTTTATTTCACTGTGAATAGAGATAAAGACTTAAAGTGTCTTTTATCTAAGGTCTCTGTTAAATGATAGAGAAATCTCAGGGCCAAAATAATTGAAAGTGATTGTTTATGTGAAATCACATGGTTAAAAAATTTAAAAAATATTAAATAATTGGGATTTTCTTCCTAAATTCATCTCTTAAAAAATTAAGTAATTCTTCTCATCTTGATAATTGGGGGAATCTCACATTCAAGTATGCAATGTCCAGGAAAATCTGTTAATCCTTAATCATGTATTATTTTAAAAGCCTTTCGAAGACCAAGAGAGAGAATTTCTGGCATCACTATCTTCATCAACGTCGGAGGACTACAACTTTGAGGATGAATACTAAGAGAAACCAGGAACAAATGATTTAAGAATATTGCATGCAATTCAATTGTACTGGTTTAATTGTAGCAGTCTGTTTAATTCAAATCCAATTCATGAGGTCAGTATTGTTTTTTACTATTCATCTTTAGAAATCTTGAAATCAATAAATCCCAGTAAATCATTTTTAAGAGATCTGTCCAATCATAATTTTGGCTCTTATTGGTAGAAAACATATTTTAAGATGGAAAAAATAATCATTATGAAGCATAGAGAGCGTTCAACCATTTCTTTGGAAATATATCTTGATAATAGCAACCTTTCATCATAATACAAAACAGAAAGAGGATTAATTTACTGTGGCATAAGAAGTCCTGCCAGTTCCTAAATGCCCTGAATAGTTTCTCTGAGATTTTTTACATTGCTTAGGCCTCAAGGAAAACCAAAGCCCCGCCTCCAGGTTTAGTAGCAAACAAACTCTGCTTCTCCGGTGCTAGGCTCCTGTTGCTCCTCTGGTAATAAGCCTCATACACATTTGCTAGGAAGCTGGGCAGCTTGTCAGCAGGTACGATTGATACTGTGCAGCCTCCCCATCCTGCTCCAGTAAGTCGTGACCCTTGAGCCCCAAACTTCCTAAAACAATGAGAAAAAAAAAAATTAGAACCTGTAAATGAAAATGAGAGTGATTTGCCTGGTGCTTATAGAACACACAGTCTACCCAAGCTCCAAAGGTGAAGGAAGGGGAAGGGGAAAGGGATAGGGAGGGGGAGGGAAAAGAGAGGTTATTTTGTAGTTTTTTTCCAGTGTTGTCAAACATTTTAGAAAATTAGAACATTTATACTGTTGCAGAAAAGTAATTTGAAATTTAATTATATCTCAAACTAGCCCCTGGTTTTGGCTCTGAATGGTAAGTAATTGCTGTACAACTCTTCAAGTGGTGGTGACTTTCTGGAATCTTCAGGAGCTGGTCTGACAACTGGACTCAGAATTTATCATCAGATGAAATGCGTGATTGGGATAGAAACTCCCATATAAACCACTACATAGCAAGGGGTAATTTTAGTCACCATTAACCAAGTACAGTTTCAAACCTAAGATTTATACCAAAGCAAGAGATCCTATGCAAAGTATAAGGATCACTCACCTTTACAAGATACAGTTTATCCTGACAATAAAAGTCAACATATACTTCCAATTCTTCCACATAAAATGTATTCCAAATTCATAGATTAAAAACTTCATAAGTAATTTAGCACAATTTTGTCCCTTTCTCTATGTACATGACCTACTTTATTTCCTGGAAAATTTAGCACAATTTTGTCCCTTTCTCTATGTACATGACCTACTTTATTTCCTGGAAAATGTCACAAAATATTACCCCTACTCTAGGACATTGGAATTATTGCACACCAGTAATTCATTTTTCCCTCAATGATTTTCTCAATTAATTTATTTTCATCATCTATTTCATTCATTAAAATATGCTTTTCAAGTGAAAATAGATATTTAAGTAAGAAAACAAAAAAGCTTGCAAATAAAGATTACTCATCTCCTCCTGTCCCTCAAACATTCAGCTTATGGCCCATTAGCTAAAACTGAGCCTGGACTCCTATTATACTAGCTGTAAAGTTTCTTTGACTCTGGGATTCTAGGATTATTCTGAGTTCTTAGGCTGGCAAACGGTCAGTTTGCAATATGGTGATTTGAAATTTAAAAAGAAAAAATGCATCATACACAGTCACATCAAACTACCTCTCCCTGTTGGAACACACTGAGAAAAACCAAAGTGTCAGCGAGTGTCTCTGGGAGACCGTAGCATCACCTAGAAAAAACACTATGCCCTCTTACTTGATTTTCTAAGACCCAAATTATGCCATTTTGCTGGACTCACACCAACCAGGTCTTTTATGGTCTTCAATGGATTTCTAGGCATATTTTCTCTTACATTTTCATTTAAACAGTTTTTGAAAGCTGTAATTTTAAAATTGAACATAAAGCAACCCGAGAATGCTGTTTCTAACTGACTGCAAAACCCATAGGAATTGCGCTGAGGGGAAGAGGGGCGCTACTTTCTTGAATATCCTTCCAGTTTGCGGAGAGCAGAAGCTAGAAGTCTTTCTAGGTAAATGCATTTCATTTCTGAGTCTCCAGAGCTGCTCTGTCACCATCCTGTCTGCTGCAAATAAAAATGGACTGGACTGCATCAACCACATGGTCTGAAGTCGTCAAGGCTCAAATTTCCCAAATAGAGAATCATAATAGCTCTTATAAATAACCTTCTGCCCTGAGTCAATGGCACTTGTGATCACAAATCAGGGTCTGCCCCCAGCAACTGGTCAGCAGCCTGCCTAGCTATACATACTCACGAGACACGAAGGCCCTGTCTGCAGTGTTCCCCACTGGTGCTTAACACACCCTTTGGCATATGCCATAGAAATTCTGAGAGAGATCTATAAGTTAGGAGATCAATATAAGCTTTAAATTAAGAATGGAAAGCAGATGAGTCAAGGGTGTTTAGTGAACTCTTCACTTTTGCATTTTTTCCTGGGAGAACAGTGAGACATTAAAGATACAGTGAGGACAGTGAGACATTAAAGATCCTGAGAGGCAATCATCAGAGAGGCAATACAAGAGTTAATGAAAACTAAAACCCTAAAATCCTCCAAATACCGCTTTGCTGATTGTGGTGACTGGATTGGGAATAATACGCAAGGGTTGATCAAAACAACAAAAGCAGCCTCTGCCTTAAAAAGCACGATGTACAAAACAAAGGCAAGAACAGCAGAGAGATGGAGATTCTACAGAATGTTCCTTTGGATCCTTTTATCACTGAAAAGTGTATTCATATAACTAACCTTCCAGCCACACTATATAGCCTGACTAAAATTGCCTACTTTTAAATGAACTGATTTGAAAGTAAAGCACTTACTAAGGTACAAGGCACAGGGCAATGGAACGGGGGAGAGATCCAATAAGACCCAGCTTTGCTACAAACTACAAAAAGGAAAAACAAGGAATTATGCCTTGTATTTCAATTCAATTTTATTTATTTCAAAATAAGTAAATATTTTTACATTTTAAAAATGGATGTTAACTATTTCAAAAAATCTTAAATTTAGGGATAGCTTATATCTCTCTAATCTCAGTCGAGCATAGTTCCAGGCATTTGGTAGATTCTAATAAAAAGCTGCTGGATTGTTATATTTGTTTTAAAATATCAAAATATATACTCAGGTACTTTTTATTAAATTATATTACAAAATCTCAATTATGTGAAACAGTATAATAAAGGGAAAAGATATTTGCCCAATTATAAAAAATGTTTTCAATGAGCAAAATGTAAATTTTAAGAAATGACTAGATTTTAAAGTAGAATTTACTGAAAAATATAAAAATTTTCAAACCAAGTCAATTATGTGAGACAACGTGTAGGGGTGTGTGTGTGTGTGTGCGTGCGCGCGCGTGCACGCATATAGTTAATAATATAGTCCTTATCTGAAAAAGATTTTAGCTTCAGCTCTGAAATCTAGATTTTTTGACTAGCATCTCAGAAAAACAGACCTTCCAGATCAATTTCTATTATTTTTACAGCCAGGTTAGAAACACTTTCAGATTGCTTTGGATTGAAAAAAACCACAGATTTCAAGTACTATTCAAATGAGAAAGTATAAGAAAATATGACTACAAGTCTATTTTAGAAATGTAAGTCACTAAAGGCCACTGAAGACCAGTTGGTGTAGTTCCAGCATAGGGCATATATATGTTGGTTGGGGGCAATAATAAGTGGAAGACAGAGGCCCAAAGAGAAGTAAGCCCTAAGAGCAGCTGAAACGGCTCTCTCCCTTTCCCTTGGCAGAGTGTACAGATCAGCACTTAAGGTCATGGGGAAAGAACATCCTAACGGGGATGTGCACTTCATTCTCCCTCATTCTGACCTAAGCAGCATGGCCATGGAATAAAGATGTGGAAAGACTTCTGAGGAAGACAGCGAATTTACTTTTGTAACCTTTTTTGGTCTACCAATGAGTCATCTCTTATTTCAACAAGTCAAATAGAAATAAAAGGCCTTAACTATTTTTTCTTAAGTATTATCAGGAAAACCAATAACAAATGGGCTCTCGCACAAGTTGGCTTGGTTTCAAAATTGTTTTGTGTTCTTTAGTAAATCCTACTTTAAAATTTAGCCGTTTCTTGAGATTTACATTTTGTTCATTAAAATGGGATATTTTATGATTGGGCAAGCTTCATCTTTTTCCTTCATTATTATACTTTGTTTCACATAACTGAAGTTTTCTACATTTATTTAATAAACAAAAATAAACAGCCTAACAGTATAAGTGTAGTTTCTTTCTCCCTCCCTGGCCCTTTCTTTGGATTCTCAATTAATTTTCTCTCCAAGAACAGTAAAAGGCTCAACTGAAAAAAACAGCAAGCATTGGTGATCTCCTCCATCCCTTTTCCCCCTTTCTCTCCACTTAAGTCATAAAGTAGCTTCCTATACATTGTCCTATAGACTAGCTACCTAGAGACACCTTTCGAATACAAGCTAGCTCAGATCACACAAAGATTTTAGCTTGTACATAGTGCCCTGAGTATTCTAGGCATATGCATCCTTTATCCATTCACTTAATTAGTTGTCTTTCCATGAAAATAGTTTCCAAACAGGTCTTCAGGAAAACTAAAGGAATTTTAAAGTGCCACAAGTGGCCCGGGAGGGCTAATCGATTGTCTTTGGCAGGTCTCCACCTTGAGTCCATTTCAGCTTCCCTCGCCCACTGACTCATTATGTTAACTTGTTCAAATCACCTAACCTTCATGCCTTCTAGGATCTCTACTCTTCCTGCTCTCATAGTCGATGGTACTATAAGATAATTCTGACCCAGAAATGTGAAGTCTGACTTCCAACAAAAAGTGGCTTTTACAGAAACAAAGAAAAATTCAGGCGTCACCTTGATTCTTCTTTTTCATCCACAGGGCAATTGTCTTGAATCTTCCTTCAAGGCATAACTGGCATAGAATCATTTAGCATTTCCACTGCCGCCTCTCTCTACTGGAAGCCAGAGTCCTCCCATTGGCCTACAAGGCCCATGTGGTATGGCTTCCCACTACTTCTCTTACTTCATCACCTCCTGCCCTCGCCTCACTGCCCTCCAGCCGCACTAGTCTTCTTGTTCCTCATGTGTGACAGCCAGGTACCCACCTCAGATATCCACCTGTAGGCCTTGCTACTTGTTTACATTTCTTTGCTTCCTTCCGGTCTCTGCTCAAGCATCATCTCCTCAGAGAGGCCTCCTTTGGCCCTTCCACCCACTCAACCCTCGTAGTCTTTATCCCATCTATTTTTTTCTTTTTCATAGCATTTATCACTACTATTGAATTTATCGTTAATTGCCATTTCCCTCTCCCCATGAGAATGTAAGCTCCATAATAGCTTGGTGACCATCCCAGGAAGAGAAAGTTTTATTAGAGAATTGCTGGCAAATGTCCCTCCAAGCTTTTCAGGTGGGATTCAAACTACTCGACTAACATCCAGGCAAAGACGCTTCTTCCTGATTTCTGCACATATCATTCCACTTCCTTTTATGTCCAAAAGAGAATAATATTTGTCCCTTCCATTTATTGGGCCCTTGATATTTTTTGAAAAGAGCACTTACAATGAAAAAAAGCTCTGGAAGGCTTTTTGGCGTTTAGTGAGCAAACACTGACGACAGCAGTTATTGTCATCAATGTTGTATTCAAGTCTCTCAACAAGTTGGGTTGCACATGCCATTTGTGATCATTAGAGCTACTTGCTTTTAATTTTTCAGGCTGGGAGTGTGGCAATGAGTGAGGCAAGGCATAGACGCCAAGTGGTAAATTATATTTTCATTACTAATTGCAGACAATCCTGTATTATCTCCTCACAGTGGAAATAACATCCAGCTATTTGAGAATATTTCCCTTTCAGTTCTCCCAAGGTCAATGAGATCCCTTCTGGGTAAAGGGACTATTCTACCCTATCATCCCCATTCTCTAGCAATTATAAGGAAGTTGTTCACCCACTTTGTGAAAGTTTCCCTCTTTACATTTCTGCCTCAACTGACCATTTATAAATTAGGCTTTCTTTAGTCTTTATTTCCCCAAATTTCCTAACTTAAACCTGGAAGGCAGGAAATGCTGGCTCTCTGAGTAATTCATTCGGCAACATCCCTCACCGTTCTACCCTTTCTGCCATACACTCCTATCAGGCTTGAGGCCCTCTTTCCATTTTCTCCCTTCTTTTCTCCCTTCTTAAATAAAATTAGCAATGTTAAGGCACCAAACAGGAGATGCTGACAGAGATGAGTGTGGTGGACAGCATTGATTAAAAACATCATGAGAAAATAACAGGGTCCATATGTCTGAGAAAAGCTCCCTGAGACGCCTACTTATCCAACGATGGAGAAGTCTTTCTAATGATGTTGTAAAGAACTAACTCCAAACATGGAGCCTCATAAAACCATAGTGTCAGGTCTCCAATCATTCATCACACAGATATTTAGGGAGAAACAAGTTCAGCTCTGTATCATAAACAGCCCCTTGTATAGGAAGTGGGGTAGGATCTTCTTTCTTTTAGAAGATATGAAAATGTTACTTTTTTTTTTTTCATTAATTTAAACAATTTCTTTGGCAGCATCCCCCAGCCCCTGCCATGCTACTATCTCAGCCTCACCGACAGATGTCCACCAGCTGGTCCAGCTCAGGGCAGCTACACTCGTACATGTCCCGGCAGCTCACATGGCTCTGGTTCATTAGCTCCCCCAGCAGCTGGACCATGTTGCCAGGTGCCTCTTCACATATCCTCTTAAATTGGAGTACTCGCGCAGCCTCACTGTACACGTGCTTTGCCCGCTGGTAGAGTTTGAAGATGAGCACTTAGAAAGGAAGGAGATGGGGACCAGGTTAGAAATAGTTAACTAGACAACCCAGTGCAAAGAAAAATATAGTAATCAAGGACTTCCATTTCTGTCTTTGATTCGTTAGACTTTAAAAAGGTCTTTCACCAAAAGAGTGCTTTATATTCTAAACTGATCTCCTTTGAACTGAGAAGAAGGGGTGAGAGGTATGATCCTGGTTTAACAGATAAGAGAATGAGGCTCAGTGGAATGAAGTGACACACCTAAGGTCACACATCCAGAAAGTGGCAGAAGAAGAATAGATCAGGACATTTGACCCCAGAACCACATTCTTTTCAGTGTGACCCACCAGAAAGGACCAGTGAAAATGCTTATGCTGGCAATTCTATTTATAAAAATGTATCCTAGAGATAACCACAATTATTTATATATGTATATACACATATACATATACACACACGTATACATATATGTGTATATATATACTGCAGCATTATTTATCATAACAGAAAAAGAAAACAATCCAGATATCTAATAACAAGAAACACTTTTACATTATATTACATATATTAAAAAATATATTACTGCTATTCTAACTCAATTTACTACATAGAAAATTGTTCATTATTAAGTGAAAAAGCAAGATACAAAACCATAGGTACAACTGATACTAATTTTGCACACATATATACACATACTTATATTTTAATTTTTAAAAATTATAAGAACACCAAAATATTAACAGTCATTACCTCTGTGGTACATTATGAGTGATTTTATTTTCTCCTTGACACACGTCTCTATTTTCCACACTATCCACAATGACTCTGACTGTGTTTATACTATTTACACATTCCCTTGAATAACAACTGAGACTTTTTACCATTTTTACCTGTGCTGAACAGTGGCTGAGCTGCTGTGGGGGGTCTGGGAAAATTCTGGAAAATCTATGGCAGCTGCCTGGCCCACTGGAAAGAGCCAGGGCTGAGAATTCAAAGGTCTGTCCGTCATTTCTTCTCAGCTCTGTGACCACCAGCTGTCCCTAAGTTACTACTTCAATAGGGCTCTATTTCCCAATCTCTAAAATGAGGTTGAGAATTACTTCTCAGGATCCTTCCAGATCTAACATTTTATTATTCTTCCCCCGCATTGTTATATTTTATAAAGAGAAAGCTAACTGTGACTGTTACCTTTTGTTTGTACCCCAGTTCTACTCTCTGCCCTTCCCCACCCTGCTCTCTGTCCCCCAGGAGGCCGACCTGTATGGATTACACCAGCCAGTTCCCTTGCCACCTAGATTGGACAAAGGGACCAGATGAACAAGAGACAGAAGGGAAAAGAGTAAGGTCAGCAGATTTATTGCCAGCTCCTTCCTAACAAAGCTACCTGGAGCTGGCTCTGTCTCTCCACTGAAGGACACTGACCATCCTTTCAAGGCAGCCTTTTCTACACAACTGTCTCCTCCAGTCTCTACCTCCAGTTTCTTCTCCCTTAAATAATTACTAGTTTTTCAGAAGTGCTTATACATTCCACTTATGAACCAATCATTACCTAAATTTATACTTTTATTCCCTTTCCCATATAAACTATTTTTCAGCAATCTCCCAATTGATATTCCTGTCCTAATCTCTCTGCCCTGCAATCTACCTTCAGGTCAACACTGTCAGATTGAGCTCCTAAAACACAGCATTACCCAAAACCCTTACTGCCTCTCCAGTGTTTACCATGATCCAAATTCCTGCACTCAACATGCATGGTCCCAGTAGGGACTCTTCCCTTCAGCCAAACTTGCCTATTTGTAGTTACCCAAACACTCCTTGCATCTGAGTATATGCATTAGTCCACACAGAAATAGTTTGTTGCCCTTCCTCTCCCTGTCAAAATTTACCTCTTTCTGAAAGGTATAGTTAAAATTTTACATGCTCCATGAAGCCATGATGGCCCCTGCTGGAAACTACATCTTGACCCTGAACGCGTACCACACTTGAAGTCCATGGCACTCATTTGGGTGCTTATCATGTAATTCCCAGAATAATGGTTTCTCCTATCTCCACAAAGCTAATAGCTAAGACAGAAACCCAGTTTTCTAGTTCCACACACTCCACAACTACAACCTTTTACTTCATAGCACCTTCGGCAGTGCCTTACATGACGGGAGCTCTAACGCGTGTCTGGTGATGATGATGATATGATTAGGACTTGATTTTTAATCCAAGTTCAAAATTAAGATGTCTCTATATAGGCACTGTAGCTTAAAAATAATGAGGTGCCAGTGCTCACAGCTTACTGGTGTTGAGGCTGAGGAGAGGGGGCAGCAAGATTTCTTTGGTACTGAATCTGCAACTACTGACACCAAGAATGGAGGAAAAATAAGAAAAAAAAAAAAGAGCTTACAAGTTAAATGTAGGTGGGAATAAAAACAAACATGTTTTGTTCATCAGTCGCCAAGTCATGTGTGAATTAGCCCACATTGCAGTATGAATTTGTTATGTCCATCAATAACTTCAATGGAAATAGGAATATTTAGAGTCTGGGTATCGAAATACCCCAAGGTAAAAATACTCTTACCAATACCCAATACTGACACAGACTGTCAGCAAAAATATACTGTCTGAAGAGCAGGCATAGGTAGATTTAACAATCACTCTTCAAAATCTCTAAACAGAGAAGGAAAAAGGTGGACCATTATTTGGCATGGACATACCTGAGACAAGCTAATAATTTGATATATGTTGATATAATCCAGGTTGTAAATATATACATTTTGAAAGGAAGGAAAATAACTTTGGTAACTTTACTTTAAGATTGTTCTTTTTTTTTTTTTCAAATAAGGTTGAACCAAAATGTTTAAAATATCTGCTTTAGGATTCCATGCATTTCAATTTTGCTTTTGAACTACTTCACTTCCCATAATCATAAGCCAAGTTAACAAAATAAGAACATGCGAGTGGGAATGGGGATGGGGAGCGAGGAGAGAATATTGATTCATTTTTATCGTAATGTCCCATTTATGAAGAAATCTAGGTTCCAGGTCCACTGCTATTTACGACTGCAGCACAAAAGGCACAATAAAGCAATATCCACTACAATCTGATTGCAAAGGTTTTAAAAAAGAACTCTGAATTATAAAAATTTTCAAATATACAGAACAGTGGAGAAAACACTAAACTCCAAGAGCCCTTCACCTAGATTGAACAATTATTAATATTTTGCCATATTTGTTTCAATTGATATTTTGCTTAAGTGTTCTAAAATAAATTATAGATGTGGCATTTCCTCCCTACATATTTAATTGTGCATCTCTATAAAATAAGAATATTTTCTTACATATTATTATCACACCTAACAAAATTACTAATGATTCCTTAATATTGTCTCATATTCAGTCTGTATTTAAATTTCCCAGTTGTCATTTAAATGTTAGTTGATTTACACCAGGATCCAAACAACATCTATACATTATATTTTGTCACTACATCCAATAAATCTCTTTTAATCAAGAATTTAAAGTGATTTTTTTGATACTCTAGATTCTTTATGTCTTACACATACAATATAAGCACATTTTAGAGCCTTATCCTGTAATAGAATTGAATATAGTCCATCAGGAAGAGTATTCTTTGGTTTTCCATTAGGATTACATAGTCCTTTAGGATTAAATATTCTAAAGTAGAAACTGTCTGGTAAAATATTTTTTTTATATTAAACCTTAAGATCTGATTTGTGACAAGAAACATTTAGAACATACTGAGGATATGATCAGGACCTCGCGAACCTGGCACCTTGTGTCTGTTGTGTATTGCAGTGTTTCACGGCAGGACTTCAGAATAGGAATGTCTAATGGGAACTCTTGCTGGGCATCCTGAACATGCGTGAGAGATCACCATGGCGCGCCACCCCCCCCCACCCCCCCCCCCCCCCCCCCGCCAAACAGTAGTAACTCAGACAACAGGGGGAAGGGCTAAAATGGCATCTGTTTTCAATTGTGATATAAACATCTTGCCAAAGGCTACGACAGATTTGGAGACCTCCCTTTAGGAGGGAAAGCAGTTCTGTATTGGCTGTACACCACGAATGCTCTCTGGATCCAGGGTTCTGGCTTGTTATGTACTGGCAATTTATCAGGTCTCTGCTGTATAGATACCAAAAAAATCCAAGAAAACCTGAAACTGTCCATAACAGCTTTCTTCCCTGTCCAGTTAACTTTAAAACCATGTGCTTCATCTGTCTATAAACTCTTATAATCCTTGGGAGCAGTTATATTAAAGGATGAAGGAATTTGTTTCTTACTATCTTAATTGCATCCATCATTTCTTCTGTGTCAAATTCAAATTAAAAATATAATACCAGGTGACATTGTCCTAAAATACTACTAGTGTCCAATCTTATCCATGGGAAGTCTGAGGTTTCAAAGCAGAATGCATCACATGAACTTTAGAATGCTGACTTTCTCCAAAGTGAATCTTAAATAATTACTGATACTAATGTTTTCTATGACATAGATTCTGAGATCTAAATGATCATGGCCATATACATTTAAACTGTAAAAGTTGTTGAATACATTCACCTGTATAATGATTCCATTTGCTAGCTCTAAACTTTGCTTCCCTCTGACTTCCTCCTTGTGGCTCTAGTACACCACAAGGGTGCCTGCCTTAGGCCCATTACAGTAGCTGTTTTATTAGCCTGGAATGCTCTTCCCCCTGGCCTTGACCTGGTTGGCCTCTGCTTCTCATCCACCTCTCATCCACATCTCAGATGTCACAGTTTCAAGGAAACCTTCCTTCAAATATAGTCTAGAGTAAACCCTCACATACACATTCTCTCCATCCCATTTTATTCTCCCAACACTTATCATCAAGTTTTCTCACGTGTTCATCTGTTCATTGGTTCGTGGTTATCTCTCATGCAAAAGGTCAGCTTTGGGAGATCAAGGGCCTTGTCTGATTTCTTCACTATTGTATCTTCAGCAGCTAAAATAGGGTCTAGCACATAGTAGGGACCCAATAAATGTTTATTTGAATGAACGGTTCCGTTCTTTGTAACAAGCTAAATAAACAATTGTGGGACAAATGCAATATGGCAAGTGACAAAGACCTATTATTTTGGCAACCGATGCTTACAAGCACCTTCACCAAAAAATTAGAAATAGTTTGCTAAAAGAAGATTTGGAGACAATTAATAAACTCCTAAAGTGTACCTAACATCCACCATCGCACATGACAGAATTGTTTATATTGTATTTATTCTTCACAAATGTGGGGGGAAATTTTTCTAAAACAAACAAAATACGTTTCACATAAAAGAAAAGAAACAGAAAAGAATCATAACCAGTTAAAATATTTTTTTTTGTTTCAGGCAATCTTTGTAACAAAAAGATAATCTACTCACTTCTACCTTAAAAAGATAGGTACATAGCTAATTATTAGAACCCATCTCTAATTAATGAATCTAAACCAGGGCACAAATAATTGATTATTTTGTTGTAGCTTTGGTGGGAAAGAATGAGAAAGAATTCATGACAGAAAAAACACACTTGGCACCAATTTCCTCATAAATGCTCTGAGAGCAGCAGGTCAATAATAGATGGAGGACATCCCTATTAAATCTCTGAAAGAGCCTTACTCATTTATTAAATTCTGCACTTAAGAGCTAGTAGCCTCCTCATCATTACCTCATCTTCTACCAAAAGTGATGCCAAAAGCACTGAGTAAGATAGCCATCTAGCAACAGTCAATCAATAGTTCTTACTGAACACCTGCTGTGTGTCCCACACCACGCTCCAAATGACAGGAAAGACTTGTGAAACAGAAGCCCCTCCTTTGAGGAACTTATGGCTCAGTTAAACAAATAAAACAAAATATGAAACCACTGGACAGTGAGCAACTGCAGCCAATATCCAAGTGCTGGAAATGCTGAAGGTGTACACTCCGAAGACAGGGATGGTGGGAAAAGAGAATGAGAAGTGTCATGGGAGAAGGGCCTGAGCCATAGAGCTCCGCTGCTGCAAAGACAGCATGGCCAAAGGCCCAGGCTGGGAACAAGCAGTGTGTGTGCATCAGCGTGAAGAGAGCAAACTAAGCAGAACCTGGGGCAGCCTCTCGAGGAGGCTGTCCTCGCATCTGAGATCTTAACATCCTCTACTACATATGTTACATAAAGGTTGAAAACTAAGAACCCATGACCCATATTCAGCCCCAGTGATGTTTTCTTAATCCACATACTAAAATTCTTAATTTTGCGTAAGAATCTGGATTGCTGCTTTCCCTTGAAATACTGAAATGTTTGGCAGCATTGAAACACTGCATAGCAATGGTTGGCTAGAGCTGAGGAGCAGCTACCCCTTCTAAACATGGCACACACGCTTTATTTCTACACAGTTCCCACCATTCTGATGCTCAGCCTGTCTCACTAGTGTATGTGCCTGCCTGGTCCCTACAGGTATCTATCATAAGAGCATGTGGGCTCTTATGCCATTAACCTCTGTATAACAGGAACTCTTGGGTAGAGAGAGAAGAGTGGGCCAACCGAGTGGGTCATCATGCCATAATGAGCACTATTACTGTTATTAACAAATGTCACCCCCCTTCGGTCCATTGATTGCTCTGTATTGAACTAAGATCTATCTTCTTGTAACAGGTACTCTTTGGTCTTAGTTCTGCTCCCTAGACATACATAAACATAAGACAGCTGTTGAGCAATCTGAAGAAAGTTCTCATGTTTTATGTTTTTTACATAAGGATGAGGATCCACTACGTGCCAGTTTTAATTCTGAGAGAACAATGATGAAGCTCTTTACTTTTAAGAAGTAATAGTGTGACAAAAGACAAGTGTTGGCAAGGATGTAGAATAACTGCGACTCTTGCACAACGTTGGTAGAAATGCAAGATAGTGCAGGCACTATGGAAAACAGTATAGAGGTTCCTCAAATAAAAATAGAATTACTGCATGATATAGCAATCACTTCTGAGTAAAGTATAACCAAAAGAATTGAAATCAGTATCTCAAAGAGATATTAGCACTTCCCCGTTCATCAAATCCCTACTCATAATAGCTAAGATACGGAAGGTATGGAACCTAAATGCCCATTAACAGATGAATAGATAAAGAACATGTAGTGCCCAAGTGATGATAACTCTATCTTTGCCTAAAAGAAAAGAGGCCATCTCCTTACCTTTACTCATAAATTGAGCATTTCTTTTTTACTCATAAATTGAGCATTGTCTTAACCATTTAGGTAGCATTATGTGTGAGTAGAAATTTCAAAAAGACATCTCAAATCCTAATCTGCAACTTATTAGTTGATGGGTCTTAAGCAAGTTTTTGAACTTTTAAAATTTCAGTTTCTTAAACTAAGGTTGAAAAAAAAATTTTTTTAATGCAGTATATATAAACAATGAAATATTACTAGAACTTAAAAATGAAAGAAAGAAAAGAAGGAAAGGAAAGGAAAGGAAAGGAAAGGAAAGGAAAGGAAAGGAAAGGAAAGGAAAGGAAAGGAAAGGAAAGGAAAGGAAAAAAATAAAGGAAATTCTGCAATAGGCAACATGGGTGGACCTTAAGGAGATCATGCTGAGTGAAATAAGCCAGACCCAGAAAGAGAAGTATTCATGATTCCATTTATATGAGATAACTAAAACAGTCAAATTCATAAACTTGAAGGCTGGAACTGTGGTTACTAGGGGCTGCGGGAGGGATAAATAGGAGTTATTCATCAACAAGAATAATGTTTTAGTTAAGCAAGATGAAGTCTTACAGATCTGCTATATAACATTGTACCTATAGTCAACAACGATGTATTGTACACTTAAAAATAGTTGAGATTACATTTCATAATAAGTGTTCCTACTACAATGAAAAATACATTTTTAAATTTTTAAAAATAAATAAAGAATACTAGAGAGAGAGATCTTTATATAAGAATAATAAAGGGCAATGGATGCTAAGGCAATTGCTCATAGCTAAAGTAGAGGCACAAAGTCAAGAGGTTGTCCTGATCTGGGTTATCCTGAAAAGAGAGCCTGAGACAAAGACTCAAGTGGAGGTAGCAGGCGTCCAGGAAGCAGCAGCAAAAGAGGAAGAAAAGTGAGACAGGAAATGAGAAAAGTCAATAAAGGGTACTAACTAAGCAAGTCACCACTGTGGATAACCAGAACCCAGTTGCTCAGGGTCTCTCTGAAGAACCATAGAGAAGAAGGTGCCTCAGAATTGGCTCATCAGAGGACAGCAAAGCTGAAGCATTTTTCCATAGACATGCCCATTGTTTGAGTATGGTCCCCAGCGGGATTAACTTCTCCACAAAGATGTGCCTTGGCAGCACAGTGTCCTTGGAGAAGGCCCCAAGAAAACAAAGAAGAAACACAGAGGCTAGCTTGACATGGACTGCTGGCAGTGCTAACTAGGGTGGGCCAAGGGGCACAGTGATCATGGGGGCACAGTGATCATGACCTTCATGAAGGAGGTGAAACCAGCTAAGGCTTAAAAGATGAGTAGATGTCCAGCAAACTAATTAAAAGGTGGGATAAGGAGCAAAGAAAAAGATTAGAAACTTAAGGACAGAGGAACGCTATGAGCAAAGACATGGAGGTTAAAAACCATGAGGTGCTCTTAGAAAATCCATAGTACGTTGTGTCTGCAGCAAAAAAAATGAAGATGAAAAGCAAAATAATAGGAGACACAGTGCAAGAGAAAATCAAAGTGGTAGGCCAAATCCTGAGGGCTTTTAAGTAAGATCTTTAAATTGTATTCTGTAGATAAGTGGTTATTGGCTTTTTTAGGGTCACAAAACCTTTTGAGAATCGAATATAAGCTATAGGCCATCTTCCTCATTTCAATGCACAAATATCCAAAATTCTACATGTAGCATAGCATATACACAGATTCCATAAAGCTATTCTTGAATCCAGGTTAAGAATTCCAGCTAGAAATAAGAAACCATTATAGCCATTACATCATTCAGGATTCTTATTTGTAAACAACAAATCTATACAGACTGACTTAATCAAAAAGAAAGGGAGCTCGCACGATTAGGATTACGTATTTCTATTCTCTATTAGAATGCAAGAACAGCAGAAACCAAGAGAAGCAGGCAGTGAGCAACACGGACAGTCTCTCCACAAGTCCAGATGCGACACTGGACTCTAAATACTTTGTCAATGAACCCTGTGCCTCTTTAGACTCAAAGCCCCAGACATAAGAATGTGCCAAGGCACCAGCATGAGCCTAGGACCCTTGCTCACCTCCAGGTGACAAGTGACCTGTGAGAGGTAAATCTCACTCACCCCTCAGCTTCCACTACAGGAGGCAAGACCCTCCCTCTCACCAACAGGCACAAGGCCAGAGATTTCCCTAGGAGAGGGTCCTGGATCTAGGTAGCTAAAACTATGGCACCTGTCTGCAGCAGCAATGAAATACCACAACTCTTAGCATTTAAGTCTTCTCATCTCTGGACCGACCACCCAGCTTCCCTTGCATAACTGAATTTCAAGTCTCCTTCACTGATGATTTCTCTGAACACTTGTTAGTCTGTGTACAGCCTACTTAAAGGGGGGCTCTCCATCTATTCTCAGGGTCAGTCTGAGGATGGCAAAGTAGAGCTGGACCATGGTCTCCTTCATTCTCAATACAGTGAGTTTCTTTAAGTAGCTTCATATTGCTAAACTGCATAAAGGTTGTAAGGAGATGGAAGAATGCAGAGCACAATTTCCAGCTAAATAACAAGCTAAAAAATGATAAATATTTTAGGGAATCAGACTTCTCTTGGATAAAGACTTCATCTCAGGATAATTAATCAAAACAAAATAAATAAATATCCCAGTCTGAGAGAATTGGAAATCTTTATCAAGTAAATGTATAATTAGTCTTCTGAGACACTCATACCCCAAAATACTTTCCCACTGTTTGGGTGAGGGGCTAAAAGCAGTTGTGGTTTTAGCTGTCTTTGCACAATCACATAGCTGCACGCCAGTGGCCAATTTCTCTCCAAACAAAAAACTCCACTGGGCTACACCAAGAGTTGGTTTCCAAGAACAGCAATCCAGAGGTAGATGGGGAAAACCACTTCAGAATCCACTCTGGAGTCCTCTGTTTTCCTATGCAACAAAGTTATAATAAGTCCCTGTTCTGAGGCATAGAATCCTAGGAGTATTTAAGCAGAAGAATGGAAAAAAACACAATACAATCTTCATTGAAGTTAGACTGTGGTTTCAAATTTATTTTTCTAGCAATAATATTTTTCATAAATGTGAAGTTTCTGAAATGGTCAAACCCACAAAAAATGAACTGCTGTTTTCAGCCACATTAATTTCCCATTCCCATGCTGCAAAGACTAAATTGAATTAGCATTTTATATTTAAGAGGGAGTAAAAAATCTTAAACTACCTGCTTTTAAAAGCAAAACCACTGATGAAAAAAATATATATGTACTTTCAACAGAAACCACATTCCTCCATGGAAAACTACATTCCAATAGGCATTTGCAAATATTTTCGAATCCACAGCATAATGCCATATTGTCTGTGGAAAGTAATGCCCGTCCCTACCATGGTTATAGCTTCCCTTTCTCAGTGGCACTGTCTGTGTCATAATAAATTCTACTCTCCTGACCTTGAAAACTTGGCCTCACGCTGCCGTAGTTACCGTCACCTACATTTTACACTCTGGCAAAATATTAAGCTCCTGTTAACTCCAGAGCCATTCAAATGACAAGATAGAGCCCATTGCTCTCTTCCTTTTCATTCTATACTCTGGTAACATCCCATGTCTGAACAACAGCTCTACCTTCTAACTGGTACCCCTCTCTCTTCTAACCAACCTGCATATGGCTGCCATAATCAACCTCCTGAATCACCATTTTGATAGTGGCATTCCCAAATATTTGATTACATCAAACACTGGTATATTTTTCCATTGACAAGTAAATGAGGGTCTATTCACTCCGATCCATCAAGACACACCCAGTCTTCTAAATGTGCTTAATCCTTTCCTACCTTTTACGGCGTGTTTGTGCCACCCACTGCTTGCAGACACCTTACTCCATCACTGGGTGTCCAAGAGTAGAGGCTCAACATTGATATCTTACACGGACTGGTTTGCAATGCCCAAATCTCTCTGTGTTAGCCCAGATGCCACCTCTTCCATGAAGCTTTCTGAGAACGTTTCAGTCACCAATTTCTATATTCTCCCTCCTAATTATAGTTATCACGCACTGCTACCCCATATGCTGTGCTGCCTTCATCTTCATAGCCCCTGAGGACCTAATAGAGTGTCTTGAATGTAGCAGTTTCTCAATAAATGTCACCTTCTCGCTCCCATCTCATAAGCAAAGAAAGAATCTGAAGTAGTCTCCTGGATGAACCGCATTTTGTTTCCCTCTTTCTCGAGGAAACTACTTTCCTGTTAACTTCCTAGAACTTCCCTAACACTTTGTTCTTGGAAAAAGTGAAAGGAGTAGACAATCTTAAGTCATTTGAATAGGAGCTTTGGGAAGGAGTCTTGGTCAATGCCAAGATGAATGAAGACTATAGAAAACAACGGTCACTCTTGCCTAGAGCTGGCCTGTCCTGGTATTTTAACATAAAGGGAAATGAGTTCTTGTCTTTGCTTTGTTCTATTCATTAAATTGCAAGGCAGAAAAAAATGTAACAAACCAAACAGGATGAAAAAAATTAGTGCTTATCTGTGAAATAAGTAGTATATTTCTATCAGAACACATTAGTAATTATTTTATTGTTGTCTTCTCACAAAATGATAAACAAGGTCAAGGATTATCTTGGCTTTACTGATTGCTAATGCACAGTCCCTATCACAGTGTTCAAATTGTTGCTCTCAATCAAGAATTTGTAATATAAAGGAATAAAAATGTAACATTTATGTATTTATATTACTCATTTATTCATCAATATGATCAAAAAGTAGTAGTTTACCAAATTACAACAATAGTTTAAGTGAGAAGCTATCTCATATGCTATGCAGAAAGACCTAACTAGATTACACAGGTTGATGCCCAGAGTCTGCTTTTGAAAAGTATGCACTGGAGCAGACCCATGTGACCTGGGCACTGAACAAGGGAGGACCAGGGGTGAGGAAGCTCTGCCTCATGTGCTAAATATGGACCTCCTCTTAATCTCCTCATGGCAACTATTGAAGACAGTATGCCTACACTACACCTGGACTTTCTAAAATGTGGTGTAGAATTAGGGAAGATGAAATGTTTCATTTTCATAAACATCTAATAAGATATCCCTGTTCTCGAGGTGCTTACACTATAACTGGTGATATCCTGAAAAGATAAATGAGGATGCTGCTATTTCATAGATGCCCATGATTACAAATGGGTTCATGCAGTGAATGCACACAGGCGTGAGTTTGTTCGTGGTTTCTCTGTGTTTGCATTCATGTGCTTCTCGATAAACAAGCAGTGTGTATACACATCAGACTTTCCCCCTATATCAAACTGGTTTTCCCCTTTTCTTTGTTCATATGACACTTTTCCTTTTAATTTTCATCTTCTGTCCCTTTTCCCCTACAAGAGTAAAATACAGAAATGAAGCATCTATCTTGCTATTTCTTATGTTAATCAAGTAGAACTTTATGTTCTTGGAACATTTTATAGCTTCCCATTAAAAAATTAAATTATATTACTTCCCTATGTAGGTGGTCTCTGGTCTTTTTGCTGTTGCATTGGTGGCCCTCGACAGAAAAATGGTTTCCCAATATTAGAGGTCCTAATGGACTAAGAATGTTCATTCTTATAGTCTCTTCCATCCCATTCCCCCCTAAAGACAACATGAGGAATCATTTGCGTCACAAATTTTTAAAAACTATGCAGTATCTCTGCCCCAAGTGGCACCCTGTCATGTTTTCATCTGAAAATCTATAGCATGAGTGACAATCAACTGAGATCTCATGTGGTTAAAACTATGAATGTCTATACAGATAGAATGGATCATAATTTTTTTGCTATCATTACTATTGGTATTTGGCAATAACTTGCTAAAAGTGACTGGATCCATGCATAGTTACTCACATCTGCTAATGCACATGGAGACCAGTTGGAAATAGGTTCATGTTTCTAATTTAGAAGTTCTTAAAGCTTCCACCTGAAGCCAGGTATTTTGGGAAAAATAAATAAATAAATGCCTAGGAAGTGAACTAACATCAAACAGAAGGAGATGCTTTCCTGGACCATGAACTAAGATTCTAGAATGATAGTCTCCTGAAAAGAGATTGTGTGAACTCTATATACCATGGAAGAAAATAACAAGCCACCAGAACTAAGAAGGCTTTTGCCAAAGTGCAGATAAAATGCCAATAAGAGAGAAATGTGCAACATAAAAAGAGGTCATGATATGTCTAATTTTTAAGTGAAAACAATTTGGTATTTTGTCAAGAATAATATTCATTGCCCCAGAGGTCTGGCAAGAAATGTCAACTTCACATTTTTACATAAGAAAGTGAATTGATTCTCACTAGTATCACCAAGATTTGATGGGATGAGAGTCATAGTCACAAAGCCCAGGGAAGAGTGGTTGTCATCAGGGCTATTTCCAAATGTTCTGGTTCTAACACATCCATCTTAAGACAGGCTATACTTCCCCACCCCTTTGAAGTTCATCACATTCACATGAATTGCTTGAGCCAATGAAATGAGAATGGGCATGACGGTGTGACTCTCTGGCAGATGTTAAGAGCCAGGGAGCAATTAGCAACATTTCCTTCCTCTGGCCACACGATTATGACAAATGATGGAGCACCCCTGAGCCTAAGTCCCTGAGTGTCTCAAATGAACACTCCCATTTACTGACTTGTGTTGGACATGCATTGTGGGGAAGAAATGAAGTTTTGTTGGGTCAAGCTACTGAGACTTTGGAATTATTTGTTATTGAAGCACAATCAGCATGAACACACCAACATAAGAGATACTCACTTTACCAAAATAAACAGATTTAACTATAAGAAAAGGAGCTTTTGTACACAAAGATATTTACTTTATAGACACCTAAAAATATGAAAACACAAGCAAATATAGCAAAATTAAAAAAAAAAAATGGAGAGGAGAATAAAGGCGAGATTGTGGCCTCTTAAATAGATAAAGACTATAGAAGATGTTCCTAATCCAAACCAGCACAGGGGCAACAGGGTACCCAAGAGACATTGGCTATCCTCCTATTTGCAGAAGCTCCATTTTATTCAAAGCAGAGTGTCTACTAAGTTTACGGCTGACCCTTTGATAAGTTCATATCTCAGAAGGTAGAGATCCATCCATAATACGTTCAAGCAAAGGGAATACTGAATAATGTCAAGTCATGTATCCTGGTCTTAAGGAAAATATATATATTTCAAAATTTAGAAACTGTCCTTTTCCTTTTCCTTTCCTTTCCTTCCCTTAAGACAGCCATAAATGGCAGGAACAGCAAGACTAGAGTCAAAGAAGCAGTTGGGGCTGAGGAGGTGGACAGGAACTACAGGGTCAGGGCCAAGGAGGCTAGCATGGATGGGACCAAGGTAGTGGTCAGAGCTGAGCAGCCCAAGGGAGCCAGCCATGCTAAGACCAAGGAGGCAGCTGGGGTGAAGAAGATAGTTGTCAAGGTCAAGAGACCAACCAGGTACATACAGGGGAAATAAGCAAAATATTAGGAATGATGGGAGGCATATATTTTTTATGTTTCAAAGGTCTATGCAGGGGCACCAGGTGCCGCTGCAGCTCATATACATTGTCACTTATCTGCTGCCTCACTTTGTTGGCATGGAGCAGCAGCTAGGTCCATAGCAGCCCCAGCTCCCACTGGCTCTTCTTTCAGCTTGTCTGACTCTTGGGCCAGGTACATGTTTAGTTTCTCCTGCAGGACACCAGTATCATCAAAGTTGGAGGCCTGGATGGAGAAGGTAGGAGTCTGACTCTGGTTCCGGCCCACCCGCATGAGCTCCAGCTTGTGCTTGCTCTTTCCCACTTCATGTCTATTGTCACTTCCTGATTGTCTTTCTCATCTGTGGAATGAGGATAACCATGTGCCCCAGGGTTGTTGTGAGATTAAAATCAATATGAGTGAAGAGTAATGTGTAAACCATAAAGTAAATAACAAGTTTTGGGGGTTTTTCCTTTCTTTTATTCATTTTTTAGGAGAACAAGATGCCCTCCTAAAGAGCAGTCTACGTCTGTGCCCTGTGCTTGCTCAAAAGCCATAATTATCACTCGTGACTTTGGGGATCACAGGATCCAAACAAATTAGTCAGAAACTGGCCAGTATTGTGTCAACATATGGTTACAGGCAAACTTGGTAATCCAAGCAATGAGATTCGTGTCCAGCTCAGAATAGTGCATCTGAGAGGCAGGGCCACCACAACACAGAACACAAGCTGGGCATTTTCAAAAGGAATGCTGCCACTATATTACCCCTTTCTTAAACTAGTTCCCAAACCACCTGACCCATTTGTTCTCTAGCTCTGTTTCCATTTAGTTCTTCATGGGTTCCTCTGTTTATCCTCTAGCATATGTTCTTGACTTATCCCTGTGCTAGATGCATGTGCCCATCTCTCCTGGTTCTGACTACAGCTTCATCTTTTCCCGTTGGGTCACACTTAAGGTAACATACCTCCCAGATCAGCCTGAGCCTCTAGAAACCCAGATATTGCACAACACCCTTAGATAATTCCTACCTGTGGGCAAGGCCTGACACATAATCCTTAAATTATTCCTAGCCAGTTCCTAGTGGTGAACTGTGGCCATTCTAAACAATGTCTAAAGGATTTGAGGATTTTGCTTTGTCTGTGTATGTGTGTTTAATTTTAATGGCCTCTGAGCATTTCTAAGTCTATTAGAAATTTGGAAAGGGAAAAAATCAATTGCACATGGGCCTTTGGAAGTCTGGCTAGTTTAGCAGAGGCTGCAAGCCACAGTTTGATTATAAACATCTCTCCCTACACTGTCATCTCAAGGTCAACATCTCCCAACTCAAGCTCACATCCAGTAAAGAAGGAAAACAATTTTAACATTGAAAGAACATTGAATTCCATATCCCTTTGAGAAAGACATGGATGTCCATGATGGGGAAATTAGTTCAAGTCAAAACTAAGTATGTTAAAGTGTAGACAGGTACCTGGAATAAAGGGGCAGTGGCATCTTCCCAAGTCTTCTGCTGGGGGCATATGTCCTCTTTGCCTCCATCAATCTAAGTGCAGTGCCACATTCAATAAGAACTATATCTTCTAAAGGGTTAAGAGAAACATTTGCTTAAGGTCTTAGACCAACAAAAGCACAAATTCAGAAGGAATAAGGACAAGGATTTTGATCCCTAACATTAAAGATTAGTGCCAAAGAATTCAGCTGGAAATTTGGCTGAGGTCAGATGGCTGGATCCAGAGAATAATTCAAGTGACATTATTCTAGGAGACTCTAGAATCCCACAAATTTTTGTTCAAAGTTTTTTTTAAAAAAATTTATTCCAGAAGCAAATGGGGAAACCCTTTGAAGATGACAGAATTACAAAATGTATTCATTCATTTGTTCAACATAGATTTATTGAGTGCAAACAAAACATAAATTATAGAAAATAATGCAAGTAAGTCAGTAGAGAAGTTATTCTAAATAAAGAGGTAAGATTAACCATGCATAATTTTTACAAAAGCAATGTAATCATTATTTTTCAGGGGGGAGAATTAAATATATTACATAAAGAGCAATGCATGCACTAGGATTAGCAAATTATTCTTCGTGTTTTCTAAGATTTCCTAGGAAATTAACTTATTCAAAACATACTGAAAAAAATAAAAGGGGAGAAAAGACAGGCAGAGGCAAAGAAAAAGGAACATGGATACAGAGAAAAGAAGAGGCTATAGATTGAGGAGGGTGTCGTGTATAGAAAAGATAAAAATTATATTGAGCCTTTAAGATTGGTAAGAACTGCATTTCAGAAAAGAGGACAGTTCCAGTCAGAAAAGGGCAACAATATTTAGGACTAAAGGCCTAGAGGCAAGACCAATATGCAATTCATAAGTGGAATGGTTCAGCCAAGACAACACATGTCCACATGAGCATGTAGGGGTTCAACAGGGAGTCAGGACAGAACAAGAGTTAGGGGCAAATGAGTAAAAACTTAACATCTGTGTTAAGGAGTTTAGGCAATGAGGTAATGGTGAGGCTTAAAAGGGTTTTGAACTAAGAATTGACACCATGAAATGACGGCTTTAAGATCATTTGACAGTGAACATCCTCAATGTCTATTAAGGCTTCTTTGCCTTTTCTTCTTTCCAAATCTAATTATATAGTTTGGATCTTTACAGGTTCTTTAGATGCCCTGCCATATCACCAAACATCTTCATTAAATAAACATTTCATTCTATGTAATACACACAAAG
The DNA here is from genome assembly GCF_014176215.1 of Rousettus aegyptiacus. NCBI lineage: Eukaryota > Metazoa > Chordata > Mammalia > Chiroptera > Pteropodidae > Rousettus > Rousettus aegyptiacus. The sequence continues at coordinate 121,003,965 of NW_023416306.1, read as the reverse complement.
TATTTAACAAGGTCATTGGTAATCTGGGTTTATTTAATCTACAAACACAGCATGATATATCTCACTCATCACCAAGTACATCATTTTCAAGAAACACGTCGATAGTTCTCTGGACATGTAATTCTCTCGCACTCATCCCTACGTCTCTGTACCTGCTGTTTTGTCTGCCTAGAAGTCTTTCTGACTGCTTGTCTATCTAGGAAATTCCTATTTATTCTCTAACTTTTATGTGGTTGCCATCTTGTTGGTAAAGCCAGCTATGACTTCTGTCTTTTCTGGTCTCCCTTGACCTAAGTTCACCTCCAACAGCACAATCATACTCTTATCTGGATCAGCTTTTTCTTATTTGTTTCTACTACTACTTTGTCAACTCCTTGAGGATGGAACCATGTTGAGTTTATCTCTGTGTTCCCAACACTCCGTCTCAGAGCCTAGAGGAGGTAGAAGAGGAGAGAGAAGGAGAAATAACAAAATAGCTAACATTTATGAGCATCTCCATTAGTAACTGTTGTTCTTTGCACATTATACAGATTATTCCTTTAAGGGAGGTATTCCTATTACGCCTATTTCACAGTAAAACTAAGATGACTGTCACAAATCATGTAAGGAAAGAAGCCCAAGGAAGTCTGGCTACCCTCTGGTCTATTGCCTTTTGGCGTGGGGGTTCTTAAACTCTTTCTGCAAAGAGTGAGACAGTAAATATTTTAGGGTTTTTTATGAGCTATTCAGTTTCTGTCACAACTAATTAACTGTACTGCTAGAGTGCAAAAGCAACCATAGCCTATCATGGCAATGTTTCAGCAAAAGTTTATTTTACCAAAACAAGTGGTAAGTCTGATAAGCTTATAGGCCATTTTGCTCATCCCAGTTCTAGAGACTCAATAAATGTTCAGCAAATTAAATTGGATCTAACAGTGTTGGAAATCAAAACCTTCTCCCTACCTTTAAATGACTCCTTCACCTTATCCTAAAGCTGTCAGTAGTTGCAGCCTTTAAGACATTACTTGGCAGGCAAATCCAATGCAGGCACTCAATAATGAACTGTAGAACTAAACTGAATATGATAAATGGGGCTCTGAGGCTGATCTCTGTGCTAAGCTCCTGCCCTCCCAACTCTACTTCAAGAGACTATTGGATCCTAGCTAGATGTCTCTGGCCCTAGCACTGAGTTCCCACGAGTAGTCAACTTTTACTTCTAAGAAGAAAAGCAACTCCAAGGCTCCATCCTGTACCTCCAAACTTTACCTGGCCTCCATCTCTGGTATCTAATGACACCAGTATAAAAACAAAATTACTTGAAAGCAGCGGGCAAATAGAAAAAGCTTCCACCTGAGCAATGTTTCAACCTGAGCAACGAAGACTTCCTGGTGTCCAAGAGTGCTGTTCTATGACAGTTATAAACACTTCTTGAATCTAGACATTTTTATATAAGTAGTAAAATCATCAGAAACATGGGTAAGAACAAAAAGATAAAAAAGAGAACATTATTCAATTATGAACATCTTGAGGACAGTTACCACGTATTATTCACCTTTGCCTAGCCAGAATACCTAGCCTATAGCAGACCAGGAAATGTTTGTTAATGAATGAATAAATAGATTTAATGAAGCCAAGAATCTAGGTAATTAAGTTTGCCAAAACACACACATTTTCCAGATTCCCTCAAGCATGCTTCAAAATCAGTAAGATCAGAGTGGAAGTTGGAAACCTTTCAGCTGTGAGTGATGAAGCAATCTATGCCCTTCCTTTCTCCAGCAGACTCACCATCTTGTGTGTTCGGACTCAGGATTTGGGTCCGGAGTTCCTTCAGGCTAATTCCCAGACACCTGCAGACCTCTTCGGGGCTATAGGGTTCAGGGTGAAGAGCATCCTCTGTGATTAACAGCATTTCTTCCAGACTGACCCCTAGTTTGGCCTGTACCTCCTCCAGCCGCAGTACTTTATCCCATTGCAAGCTTTTGTACTTAGCCAGGAGCTGAATGAAACCAAGAAAATGGTCAGTTTTATTTCAGAAATTGATATGTACTATTTTAATTAGCCAACTTTAAGCTTTTATTTTTCCATTTGACCTATCCTCATTTCCCACCATGCTTGAAAATGCACAATGGGTTCAGATGTTTGGAATTAAACATGCTTGTTTAACAGGCTAGCTAAGCATTTTTCTTAAAAACAAAAAACAAAAAAAATGAAAAAACAAAACTAATCCACTGATTTTTTTGCTTGTCACCACTTTCCCTCAGGGCTATTTCTTTGAATAATTTTGTTCTTTCATCCCCATTCAGTTTACCCCTAATACACCACTCTCTATAATGTCTACAAAACACTATTCAAATCTCATGTGACCTGGGTCCTGAGGTGGACACTGTATGCCCAATTTCATTAGAGCACTTCCTGTTTACTACATGCCTCTTTGAAATTGCTAATGAATTTAAGTATCTGGGCCTTTGGAGTAAAGTCCCAGATTTTAAATGAAAACCTCTTTGGTGACCTAATGAAAAATCATTTCATTAGGTTGCTAGTGGTAGTAGAGCTGTATGTTTCTCCACCATCAAGAAAAAAGTTTGACTTCCAATTGTATCCAGAAGCATGCTCTCAATATTTTAGAAGGGGTTAAGTACAAATCAAACCTTTGTAAACAGTTCCACTCATGAGAGCCCCAATTCAGAATATGTTTCTCTCATTCTCCCCAGACCACTGACTAAGCCCTTCAGAGCAGGTGACAGTCAAAACAGTGAAGCTATCTCTCATCTTGAGGTCAAAACAGCGAAGGTATCTCTCATCCTGAGGTCTATACAGTTCAGTCCCTGAGTTGGGAGGATGACAGCAGGTGCAGACAGTGCAAACAGCAAAAAGAAGCAGGCAAAAGAAGGGGAAATCAGTCTTCAAGAAAATGTGCATCTGATTTATTCTTCTATTATGCTGATGATTTGATTTTCTTTCTTTTCAACGGGAAGCAGGGTTTACCAAAAGACCATTGTACTCCGGTTAGAGCCACTCACTTCTGAAGAATGTTAATAACAGAAGTCCTTATATTCATTAGTCTTCTTTTTAAACCTCTGCCTCATACATTTGAAAGGAATTAATGATTTTAAGGCAGAACTAGGAAAAGAGACAATAGAGTTATATTTTTTCTGTTCAATTATTTCACAGAACATGGTGCCATTTTTAAAGCAAAGACACAAACTAAAACCTCCTGACTGTTGTCTTAGCATGTTTGGTTAGTGTTTATTAGTGGTGTTGGATTTGATACCTTTACAGATTGACCCATTCATTCATTCATTCACTTAATTTATTCATTCATGTTCTATATTTCAATATATTCCAAAAATATAATTTGAGAAAGCTTACAGAGACATACATACAGCAAAAGGAAAACATACAATATATTTATTTTATACAGAAAAAGAGCCAAAGTTTATGATCTCCTAGAACAATGCTTTCTTGAAATGCAGACCCGAATCCAACTGACATAAGCAATGAAGCTTGTATGGTGCTATATGGTTTTAAATGTGCTTTTAAAATTTTTTTAATATTTGACAACTCTGTGAGCTAGGTACTATCACTTTATTTAAGAGATGAGACTAAGTGACTTGCCCAAAAAATTAGTTGGAAATTGAATCCAGTTCCTATAATTCTTTCTTTCTTCCCCAAGGTCACATTCTCAATGAGATTTGGCTGGTATCTATGTTATGCTATTCCTATTAGTTAGAATCACCACTCATTTAATAAATGGCTTTCTAAGTATAAACTAAGATTTGTGTTAGAAGTGAATATTCCAGTGATTTAAAAACACTTTGACAGGGGAGTTCCTGTCAAAGGAGGAGGAGGGGGAGGAGGAGGAGGAGGAGGAGAAGGAGAAAAGGGAAAACATCAAAAAATGGCCCCCATGTGATGACAGTGGACTCTCCCTAAGAACCTTTCAGTCAATAACGATCTCCAAGTTCCCATCCCTGGCCTCACGTAAACAAGTCACATTGCCTGAGATACTTCATCCCAGGAAACTTGCCCAGAGATGTGCAGGGAGAAAGTCTGCATGGGATGCCCACTGCCTACAAGGTTGTTTTCCACAGCAGCTTCCCTATGTGCTTTTCTTCTACAGACAGAGTCACTAACATCCAGGAGTTCACATGCACTCCAACAATGTCCTAGTTTGGTGTTGGGTCCACTTAGCCCTCAGCCAGAAGGTCCACACAGCTAATTTCATGTGTATTTTAATTAAGAATGAAATCTACCACATGCCTTCAGCAACAGCTGCAAAGCCGTGAACCACTGAGTATGTGCACTACATTGTGGGAGTAAAATAGGAAAGCCTCTTAAGCCCTTTGAGATTTGGCTCAGGAAACAGAAAGATGACTTGCAGATGAGGGAAGTGGGTGGGTAAGATCACTGTTGCTCAAAGACAGAACTTCGTGAGGGAATTTGCTACTTACAGCCCTGGTAAGTGGCCTATGTCACATTTGTGAAGCAGTGCTATGAGTCAGTGCTATTTTGTCACAAGTTCCTCAGGAGCAGAATGGGAAAATAAAAGAAAGCAATTCTTTGTCAACATTCACCATTTTCTCTTTTACCACTACAAACATTAAGTGTTCATATCAGATATCACTTCTGGGAGGTTCCTTAGCCTGTTTCGTGCTCCGTGGCCAAGAAAGCAGGCGACAAATGCTTGGTCCACAGTCATGGAAAGAGGCAGATAAATAGTGCTAGCACCCTGTCTTAAGTTGGTTTCTCCTGGAAGCAGACCCTGAGACAAGTACTGGTGGGATCAGGAGATACCAAGAAGCACAGGCAGAGAAGTGGGAAGTGAGACAGGAAGAGAAACCAATATGAGGTACACTGATATGGGCAGGTGGGGTTGGGCCTGCTGGACCCTTAGGACCTTTAAGTATAAACTTCAGATGTGTCCTGCCCATGGGCAAGAAAGCTAGAATTGTTACCCACTAACTCTCATCCATCATTGGTTGAGGGCTAATTCCAAGGGTATTAATTAGCTCACTAGCACTTCCAGGTTGTCGTGCATGCAGTTAGAAAAATCCCTCAGTCGGAGAGTCCCTGGGACTTCCAGTAAGAGAGTGTGGTAGGAAAAGGCTAAGAAAAGGGCCCTAACTGAGGAGCCCATCTGTCAGATTCACCTCTCTGACTTTCTCATTGCATTTAGCAGTATTAACAAATCATGGAAAAAATACCAACTCAGCTCCTCACCAGGTCAGCAAAGGGTAAAATTTCTAATCCCTCTGAGTTACCCTCAAAAAACAATTCATTCAACAAGTTGTTTTCCACACAACAAAAGCAGCTGTGTTGTTGTTCCTGGTTATAAAAAATCACACATGCTTTAACAAAAAAGAAGAAAAAACTGTAAAAAACACATAGTTTGAAATACAAAAAATAATACGAAGTAAAATAAATCATCTGTAATCACCCCAATGAGATAACTGTCAAATGCCATTTTGATAACCATCCTACTGCACATTTCTTTACATATACTTTATGCATACCTACAAACATATGGTTTGAAATAAATGGGATCGTACATAGCTGTATTTATTGTGCGTATTTTTTGTTTGTTTATCTCCCCCTCACTCCCTTCCAAGTACAAAGAGCCATTCCCCAATGACCTTCACATCCATGTTTCACTCATAACAACCATCATTCACCACATTGAACTTCCCCAGAGTTAGTCAACCCCACTGTCCATGTTCTCTACATTAGTTTGTAGGCCACAAAAGAAATCTGAAGAAATCTACACAACTCTGCAATTATAGATCCCATCACTATACCCTTGGCACAGCCTATCTGTAGCATCCCCAAGCACCCTGCTCTATATCTCATTCATGCTTAACTGCTAAGGAAAAGACCAGGAGCAAAGACAGATCTGGACTCCTATGCTTACTTAACACAAGTCACAATCCACCTTGGCTGGAAATTCCCAGTATATAAAGAAAGACACTTAATGGCTACTTCACAAGCTACCGTGAAAGATTAAATAAGATAACAAAAATATCTGGCACCTTGCCTGGCCCAGAAGAAGCACTCTGTGAGGGTCAAGTTTCCTTCCCTTACCACATTCCCTTGCCTCTCTAGCTAGTTCTCCCTACCTAACACCTTTTCCTATGCCTTCAAACATATACAGATATTCCTGTCTTAAAATTTCTTATTCCTCAAGCTACTGCTCTTCATTTCTCCATCACTTTCACTGTCCAACTAGAACCAGTTGTCCATAGTCACCACTTCCAGGCCCTCAGTAACCACTTTAACTATTGCATACAGTCTCCCGAAGGGCAGTCCTCATTTCCAAATGCACTGATTTTTCCCAGTTCTTTTATCCCTTAACAAATCAGTGGTTTCCAGCACTCTTCACTACCTACCTTCTTAATATTCCCTGTTTTATTGGCTTCTGAAGCACTGAATTTTCCTGGTTTTCCTCTCACCTTGGTCCTTATACCATTTTCATCCATGACTCATGTTTCTCCTTTTGTTATTTAATTAAAGCCATCTCCCAAGTTCAACCCCTGGCCTTCTGATCTTCACTTGCCACAGCAAACTGAACTCGGCTCTTTGTTTCAACTATTATCTCAAAACAAATACATCTGAAGGCTATAGCCTTAGCCGAGAGATACATTCCAAGCTCAAATTTTTAACCACATATAAGAAAATGCCATGGGGGAATTTCATCACCTCTCACTTTCCAGTCACCTTCCATCCTATCTTCATCAAAGCTATTAGCGGCAGCACTATGCTTTTCACCCATCCCTTCAGCTTAAAACTTCAGCCTTTATCAACTCCACACTTTGCCTTCAGTCACGCACACCTGTGAGCCCTGCGTGTTACTGAGTACCTACTACTTCACAGGCCTTAGGCAGGAAGCAATGACAAGGCACATAACGTTCACAGCATGAGGCTCACCGTCTACTTGAGGAGACAGATTTAAATAATAACTGCACAGTGAAGAACTTAATCCAACTGTGATAACCTGCTATAATGGAAAAATACAGGATGTGGTAAGAGCATATAAAAAGACATACAACATAATGGAAGTGGGAAAGGTTGTCAGGGGAAACTTCCTCAAAGTAATGCCATTTATGCCAAAAGGAATACAGAAACTCAATCACAGAGAGCCTTATACCCTTTAGTAGTCCAGTCATAGCTTCCCTAATCTCCCTCTCTTCCTGGTCCTGCTAAACACATCAACTCTATTCCCTAATATGTATGTCCTCTGCCCTGCATCTTGGAGTCACCATTTCGGGAATACTCCACCCTAGAATCTTGGCAGAGTATGCTCAACTCAATCAACAGGCTGAGTGAAACTGGCCCCATTCTTGAGTATTTGGTTCTTCTCCACACAAATTCATGGAAACTGCCAATGCCCTGAGACTATTACACCCACTTCTAACATTCTATAACCAGAGAATAAGTTTCATATCGACCACGAAGTGGCAAGAGCTAAAAAACTGGTGTGTGATAGCCCCTGACCAAACAGGCTCTGTAAGGAATCTCACTGTAAATTTTCCTTGAAGCGTCAAAGGACCACATGAAACTCTTCTTCATTGCTTTACATGTTGCCACAAGGAACTCAGGGTATGCAAAAAGCAGCAGTTAAATTTCTCTTCCTTTTTCGATTTCCCATATTTATTATCAGCATCACCCATTTTATTTCTCGATATAATTAAGGGATACTCTCTTTTACAGACATAAAACATTGCTACTGAGTACATGTAAAATATAAAAAATTTTGTGCTCATTAAAGATTTCTGGCCACTTTGTTAATTTAAGAACATAAAAGTGTGCTTCACTTAAAAGTATCACTTACGCAAGTAATAATATAAATCTCTATTGAGTTTGCTTTGAAATGCTTTTAATTTTAGTTCAAATGGCTCTACAAGACTCTAACTTTTAATGATCTACATCAATAAGTTTGGAAGCTAGTGGAAAGAGAAAATAGGGAGGAAAAGAGAGAGGGAGACAATGGAGATTTAAGAATAGAAGACAGAGACCAAAGAGATAGTTACCAGAAGGGAGGGGATTGGGGAGGGGGGGGGCATGAAAAACTGAAAGTTAATAATATTGTGATAAGTTTGCATGGTGACAGATGATTATTAGAATTAGTGAAGTGATCACACTGTAAGGTATAAAAATGTCAAATCCCTATATTGTACACCTGAAATTAATATAACTAATGTAATATCGTATACCAACTATACTTAAATGAAATTTTAAAGAAAGAAGAAACTATTAACATTAAAGCAAACCAAAGAAAAATCATCTTTATTGATCTAGTGTACTTCCCTGTACTAAGAAGATACAAAAGGTACTAATTTTCAAAAAAGGATATTGGAACGATAGAAGGAGAGGGAAAACATGTTATTCATTGCAATATTGCCATGTGGGACTCTATCAAATTAGTCTCATTTTTAAAACTATCCTGATTAGTTATTTCTTCACTGACACTTCGTTTTTATTGTCTGAAGACAGAAAGCTTGTCCAAATTAAGATAAGTTTCTTTACCTTTTTACATGGGAGTTTATTTCCTGGTTTTATGATCTCATTTCCAAACAAAAATTATATTCAATCATATGTTACTGAATGTGGAAAAATGAAACCATATTGTAAGGAAAATATGCTTGGTAGAATTCCAACCTATATTCCGAGGCAAAAGTACAATCTTAACATTAAGCTCTATGTGTGTAGTCTATATTAGTAATTTTTATCTTTATTTCCCTTTTGTACATAACCTTGGACTCTAGTGATTTACAACAACATGATTGAGAAGACATTCTCCATTTTAATAGTTATTTTTCTTTCTTCCATATTTTAAAAGAGATAAAATTTCGAAGCATTTAAAACAAAGTGTTTAATATAATTAATATAAAATAATATCAATTGTGAGGAGTATGGTGAAAAGCCAAATTCAGATGCCAATTTTGCTGGCCAAAGTATCCCTAACATAGATATACAGTTATACAGTTACACTCAGGAGGCCTCCTCAAAAACAAGAGGTTCTGCAGTGAATTAGGGTTTCAGCTGCTGCTTTCAAGAGAGATACCCTTTTAATAGTTAACCCCCATTCTGACGACTTTTACTACAGAGGTTCAGCATTACAATTTTATTCCTCACTTTCTTCTTGTACCTTTGGAAGAGAGTAGTCACAACGTGAAGCTATTTCACATGTCTCATACTTGTTTTAGCTCATGTACGAATCTTATAGAGGATATCAATTTCGTGATAAAACTTTGAAAACAATGTTGTGTATGTTTGAGGTCTCCTCAGGAAGGCAACACTTACTCATCAATCTCAAAATAAAAAGTCAACAGGAATAAGCCCTCAAACAAATTAGACACTAATTTCTTCCAACTCTCAAAAAAGAAAGCTTGTCCTAAAGGAAAAAAAAAAAGTTCACTGAAGCCTTGATATTTAAAAGATTACTGTACTATGTCTGCTCATATATGTATTAAGTAAATACTGTGTATAGTTTAATATTAAAACATTTCTTTTACATGCTTTTTAGAAATTATCTGAATGCGTAAATTCCAAATTTAAAACAATTAAATCATGATTAAAAAAAAAATGTTCGACCTCAAAATTTTCCAGGAAAAAAAGCTCTTATTTTTCTGGCTCATCATATCTCTACTCCCTTCAACTCCACGACTTTAGGGGGTGGGAGTAAGGAGTGAAGTGTTAAATCAGTTATGAGGGAGAACTACACCCTACACATCTCCATGGTAGTTAGTCCAGCGCTGGGCAAACAATACGCACTTGTAAAAAATTGTGAAATTGAGCAAAATAAATATGACAGGGCAAGTAACACAGAGATTAGTCATTGATTTGTTCAACAAATATTTACCCTGTGTTTACTCTAACCTAAGCACAATGCCAGGCATTGAGGCTGTAAGATGGACACAGTCTTGATTCTCAGGTAAAATCGAATCGGAAGGAGACAGACAGACACTAAGTAATTGTAATAGTACCATAACTGAGAAGCGAATACGAAGGGAGCCCTACCTTAGCCTAGGAATAAGAAAGTCAAGGAACACTTCCCTGAGAGACATTTAGGCCGAGACTTCAAAGAGAACTGGGGTAAGAGTATTCTGGGCATGTACAAAGTCCCTGAGGTAAGAATGAGCAAGACAGCTAGAGTGTGATGGAGTGGGAGATGCTGAGAGAGGAGGAGGAGGAGGATAAGAGATCTTGCCAGGGCTCTCTAGGTTGTGACAAAGACTTTTTATACTTTATTCCAAAGCAACAGAAAGCTTTTGAAAGGCAGTAAGCAGGGGAATTACCTCATCATATTTAAATTTTAACCATGATTCTAACTGCTGTTTGAAGAATGAAGGGAGAAAGCACAGTGGAGCTCCTGACCCAGATTCCACACCCCCAAGTCCCAGACTCAGTTCTCTCCAACTTTCCAGTCATATCATGATATCATGTGCCTTCCTAGATCCTCCATATTATTTAATTTTTGCGTCACTTTTTGGAACACCTGGCTACATACCACCCAATCACATGCTAACCATTTACTATTTCTTATTCCCATAACTTTAACTCTTTAATCTCTCTATTATTATGTTGTGTATCTTTTTGTATACCTTCATGCTGCTAAGTGTACAACAGGTATTCAATCAATACTTCCTACATAGATTTGAGGCTTGACTGGTAAAGGTCTTCTAAACTGTGGAACAGAGAACTGGCAAGACTCCCTTCTGGTCTGTGTTTCTCTAATAGACTGTACAAGTCCTTTAGGCACAGAGGGATTGCACCAAGCCTGTATTTTCAGAGTGACCAGTGATGACCCAATACAAAAATCTAGTATCTGAGAGGACCAAAGGTTTCTTCACTTTTGTTGAAGAAACAAGATCAGCTGTGGCCACTTCCCACCAATCACCTCCATCCATCTTTCTTCATCCATAGACCTAACCCATTAATATCGGGAATAAGCATGAGAACTACACAAATTGACTAAATATCAAACCAGGTATTTATTCAGAGCCTGCCATGTGCTGCTAGACACAGAAACCTGGTCGATCAGCCATATGACAAGACCACAAGGAACCTATAAAACAAGAGAAGATACCTGCTGAGATTACTAACAACTGCTTACCTGTACCTTTAATGCTTCCCCATACCATGAAAGGAAAACAAAGACTTTATGCTGTACCTTGCACAAGTTAAAGACAAACCCAACCATTCATTCCATTCTTTACTCCCTATAATCAGTAATTTATCATAGAAATTAAGAAACAGGTATAAACCAATTCCTCAATAACGCAGGGTCTCATTCTCTGACTCTGAGAGAAGACCATGCTCTGTCTATGGAGCATCATTCCCTCTTTAATAAACTTTCCTTGTCTTTAACTGTGGCTTGTTCTTGAATTCTTTCCTGTGCAGAGCCTTCTCTTAGCAGGCATAGGGTTTGAATCCCCACTCAGAGAGATTCGCCCCGTCCAGCATCACCATGGCCTGAGCTGTCCTCTTCTCCCCAATAACACCCTAGAAGACTCAACTTTTAAGTTCTTATAGCTTCTCAATAGCTAGAGGTTGCAGAGCACACTATAGGCTTATGTATCTCCTGAGTTAAGAATCAGATGGCTCTGTACCCAAAGAACAGTTTGAGTGTTGCTGCAGTCAGAACGTTTCCCTAAATTTTGGGCAAAGAGACAAAGTAATAGGGAATAAAGCAAAAAAGAACAAGAGAAAGCCTACTTCAAGTTTCACTAGTTTGCCAAGTTCATACCTTTGCAGCCAGCCGGCACTCCATCACCCTAATGTTGAAATGGGAAGTTGCTGCCTTATTCATTTCCACACAACTGTTGGCAATCACAAACACTGCTTCACTTGGGAGTTTCACATCTGTTGCCCTCAGAGGACTAAATTCTATCAACTTGGCCTATTGGAAGAAAAATGACAGATGAGATGTGATGTATTAGAATTCAGAAAATGTTTAATCATCTAAGCATTTATTTATCTTAATAAAATTTTTCCCCAAAATGCAATCACTCATTCATTCAAATATTGTTTATTAATTTCCAGGACTGTGCTAGGCACTGAAGATATACCAGTGAACAAGACAGACACTCTCCCTGCCCTCATAGAGCTTACAATCCAGTGGAAAAGGCAGTCAAGTAGACAAATACATCTTTGGGTTGTATGACAATGGTAGCAAAACACAGAGTGCTATACTGACATATCGTTGGAGCACTTGATTAGATAGAGCCTAGTGTAAGCTCCTTTGAAAAAACAGAAATCTAAACTGAGTCTTAGAGGATGAGCAAAAGTAGGGTAACCAGAGGGTTTCTTTACCTAAATAGGATGTCAAGAAAAGCGGAGAGCATGTATAAGTTGAGAGGCAAAAACATTATGAGGTATTAATAGAACTCGGGGTGTTGAAATGTGCTGGAGCTTAGAGTTTGAGGGGTTAGGAGTAGTGAACGGGTAGGCAGGAGAGGTAAACCAGGGGTCAGATTATGAAGCGCTTTGCAAGCCCAAAGAATCTGGACTTTGTTCACTCTATATCTAACTTACAGTAACATCAAGACTCTTGCTATGATGTCTGCTTGTCAGGTCTCCTCCAAAATACTCAGTATATTCTTAGCATTAAACCGAATTTCCTCATGCCTCATGTCTTTGGCTTAGGAGAATCAACAACAAATATTCTTAATAAGAAGAAATCCAGGTATTCTGGGAAAATAGCCAAGCTTGCAGGAATCTGATGAAAAACTACGAAAAGATTTTAAAGAAATGTCTGCTTCTTCTTTGGAAATGAGCAGTTTATGGCCAACAACCCAAACCTCTGCTCTGCCTAAAGGAGTTGATAGCCAAGGGGAAGTGGTATCCAGCTAAGGAATTCATTCCTGGCTTACTGTCAAAATTCTTCTCCCCACCACTGAAGCCCAAAAAATGTTGACAGAGAAAAATGATACCAAAGAGTAAATTATAAAAAGAGGGGTTGTGAATATGTGTGGTAAGAAAACTAACATTTGGGTTTAAAACCAACAAGAGATTATGAAAATGCCATGAGATGAAGTGATTTGGGACAAGAGTGGGAAAGGAGGCCTCAATATAACTAGGGGGCTGAAAAATCTCATCCTAAAAATAAATATAAAGGGGAAAAAAAACCTAGACACAAGAGAAAAAAAAACTTGAGGTATGATACCGATAGCTTAAGGGAGAGGTGATCAACAGGAAACAGTTAAACTAGTAGCAGCTTTGAATTACAAAGGAGTTGAGAAATACCACAGGAAAATGGAGCCTAATAGAATAGCCTGCAGGAAACAAAGCATGTTGGGAACCTCCTAGCCTTCTTCTCTGCGTGAACATTTCCTAGTTAATACTTCCAAATAGTTCAATGCCACCTACAGTTCCTTCTTCTGCAAGAAATGATATGGACTGGTCCATCCCTCCTCCTTCAGTGCCAATGTAACGCTCACTCTTGGCGCAGATTTCTGCAAGTTCCACCTGGAAAAGTGAAAATTGATTTGCACTGTGAGTACAGTCATAGTCTATTTCTCAGTCATTCTCCAGGCATGACAGGTTTGAATTCCAGTGCAAACTGTGACAAATTGATAGTAGTTGCCTAGAGCACTGTGTTAGCAAGACTTCCAAGACTACCATTCTGCTCAATAGGAAAACATACCAAGGTCAGTTAATGCCTGCTATGGGATGGAATGAGATATGGACTGATTTCTGCAGCCTAATAATAATAGCAGCTAATACATTGAATCAGACACCATTCTAAGCACTTTGCATGTACTATCAAATTTCAAATCCATGAGGGAGGTTTTCATTACCAAATGCATTTTATAATGAAGAAACTGAAGCATAGAGAGATTAAATAAATTGACCAAGATCACTCAGCAGATAAGTGGCAGAGGCAGGATTTTAACTCAGAGTCTTGGCTCTATGCTTTTACCATAATACTACTATTTATCCCCAAGAGGAGCAGAATTTTGGGGATGTACCAGGAAACCAAAATTCAGGAACCCCAAAAAGCCTTCTCTGAATACTTTTTATATCTCATTAGCACAATTAATTCAATACCTTTTATGTTTAAATTCTAAAAAAGAGGAAGGAAGGAAGGAAGGAAGGAAGGAAGGAAGGAAGGAAGGAAGGAAGGAAGGAAGGAAGGGAGGGAAGGAGAAAGAAAGAAAAGGCAGACAACACATACCAAGGTAACTATTATTGGGATGGGAATGGAAGTGAGAGAATTGCCAAAAAAAAAAAAAAAAAAAAAAAAAAAGTTGGAAGACAGCAGGAGACAGGCCTGGCCAGATTAATGAAATCAGACAAATATATGACCCAAGTCACTGCTACTAAATACCAAAGGTACCTCCATCACCTGTGGTAAAGGCTAGTGTCACTCCCTTAGCTGGCAAATCATTTATTTTGGCTCTAACTTTTAAAAAACGTTAAATAATGATGATAATAATAGATGGGCAGCAGGTCTGCAATCTCTGTGGTTTGGCAAGTATATCCTGGAACTGCAAGTCCCTTCACGTGGTCAGAGAGACACACCTACTCCCTGAGAGAGAAGTCTTCATATAGAGTTTTGAGCAGCACAGTCCTGCCTCCACCCTGACCCCTCCTCCCACCCCATGTCCTAACTGCAGGAAACCTGACTATAAACCAATTTGGGCTCTTAGGAAGAGGGTAAAGAAGAGGGAGCCATTAGATAATTAACTCCAGCATAATCATAATTGTTAAAATTTACAACTGTTAATTTTGTCAATATGATTCTAATTGTACAGAAATGAACTCAAACAAAAGGAAAAAAAAATGACTCCCATGAATCCTGATCTAAAATCATGGTCTAAATCAACCAAATCCAACTCAGTGTACGTGTTTCCCTAAGAAAAGGGATTTTATACAATATTCAACTCACAAAGATTTTGACTTGAAGTGGAAAGAATATTTAAGGTCAGGAAATGGAGGAGAGTATTAAAAGAGTCGTTACAAGGCAAATAAATTGATTTTACTAAGTTATGCTCAAATATTATACCAAGAGCATCTACTGGAGGTCATTGTAAGAAATAGTCACATGAATGTCAGTTCGTATTTGTTTTCAGGCTTCTGGAAAGATCATTTTTATTATGTTCTGTGTGCTGTAAAGAATTCCTGTGAGAAATGCTCTTTAGAATTTAGTTCTCCCATAGAAAACATTGCCTTTTCTGAAGAACTGGAATGATTTCTCTATTTTGATCACAAGACCTATATAACCTACTATGTTTTCCTTTTTACCTTGGCTTCCAGAAATCTCAGTAAATAAAATTAAACAAAACAATTATGTTAAATAGTTAACAGCTAGTGTGTTTTATTCTTTTCTCCTTTGCCCTGATTCTCTATTTCTGATTTACTAATCTTACTGAATAAATATTTTGGTTATATAATTTCTAGACGTTTTTTCAAAAGGAAGTAAATATGCACTTGGTACAAGTAAAAAGAAAAAATGAGACATGACAGGTGTCAGGTGAAATACTCATATTAAAAGGGACAATCATAAAAAAAAAAGAATACATTCTAAGAAGAGCAAGGAGGTCCAGCAACCATATTCCAGAAGGAATAGTTAAAAGAATAGTGGAGATGTGCCTGACCTGTTAGGTAATGTTACAAAATATCTCCACTTTACACAGTGCCACCACATGGAACAAGAGATGTGAACATTGTCTAAAGGGGGGTGGTAGGAGAGAAGAGGAGGAAAAGACAATGATCTCCAAGACATACCAGCAAGGGTGGGCCCTGGTTGCTTTGCAAAGACGACAGTGGGCTCTCTGCTATTAGACCAAACAGCAGTCCAACATCAGCTGCTGTGCTGACCAGCCGAGCCTTGGACGGCAGCTCTGCTTACTTTCCCTCTTCACTTCGTGAGTCTTTCTTTCGACTTATTTGGGGAGGATATATTACTTATTTCTACAACTGAAGTGTAGCTCTTCAAAGCATTCTGGAATATTCTATGCTTTTATTGTTAATAATAAACTGGTAATGGTAAGTAACGAGATTTCCTGAGTTTTGTAAGTCATGCTAGCAAATTATTGAAACTGAGGAGGGGATTGTGGGAACTCCTGAATTTATAGCGGGTTAGTCAGAAGTACAGGTGGCAGTCTGGGACTTGCAACTGACATATGAAGTGAGGCCAGTCTGGCAGGACTGAGTTCTTAACATAGATCTGATGCTAACTCTAGGTAGTGTCAGAATTAAATTGAATTGAATTGAAGTGAATTGACTGAACTGAATTGAACTGAACTGAACTGTAGGACACTCGGTTTGTGTGTGGAGAGTAGAATTGGTTGGTGTCAGCAGAAACCACACATTTGGTGTCAGAAGTGTTGTAAGTAAAACTAGTCTATACCTCTCTTTCTCCAAGGTCCCAATCAATATTCTAAGTTTCCTGAAGCTACCACATTATTTACAAAACTCAGTGTAATGGAACTTTATGAGACGTATGTCGAGCCATCCCCTCCCCATCTCTATCGTTTTGGGGGGACACTGCTCCCTCTCCCCTCTTTTTTACTCCCCTCCCCACTCAACTATCACAAGGGTTTAGCAATATAGCTCTTGAATGCCAGATTCACACACTGTAATACCCCATCTCCCACTCACCCATACAAATACCAACCCACCCAGCCCACCACAGTTCACAGATCTAGGGGTGCATGCACCTTACTAAGGGAAAACTAACCAGATTCCCTTTTAGATTCCTTTCTCCAAGGGAAAGGGAAAAAGAGAGTCATTTTGGGGTATCTGGACCTATTCCATATGATCTTAGAAGCTGTCAGCAGTCGTTTTTTACCATGGAGAATAGAGAAGTAGAGGAAGCTGATCTGAAGATAGAGAATAAAACAGACAAGCAACAAGAAAGCAAGGGGCTAGAAGAAAGGGGTGAAGGGTTTAAGAAGTACAGATTAGTAGATCGTCACAGGGATGGGGAGCACGGCCCAGGGAATGCAGTCAGCATTAATGTAATGGCGAGGTGTAGAGCCAGAAGAAAGAGCAATCAGGGGATTGTTTTATAAACTATATAAATGTCTAACCAAACTAATAATAAAATATAAATAAATGAATGAATGAATAAAGTTACTTGTGACATGGGCTCTGGAAAAAAAAAAGAAAAAGAAAAGAAAGCGAGGCAACTGACAGAGGCAGACCTAACAACATTTAGGTTTCTTTTCACTTCTGAAACCCAGCTGTATCCACTATCCTAGATTGCAAAACAGTCACAAGTCCTTCCACTCCCTGTTTCCATCCCTTCAATGTGACTTTGGAGCTCTTCCCATGAAAAGGTGAAATCTATTTTTCCACTTCTTGAATCTGGAAAGAAACCTGTGTCAGCCAATGGGGTATGTGGCAAATGTGACACAAGGAGAGACTTGAAAAGCGCTCGTCCATGGGAGCTTGCCCTCTTGCTGTTCTTGGGAGTTTGAGATCTCTACTTGAACAAGCCTGGGCTAGCCTGGTGGATGGTGAGAGACATGTTGCCCAGTTGCTCCATCATCTAGCTGACTATCGGCCAACCCAGAAGCAGCACTGCCTAGCTGACCAGCATCTGAGAGCAGATGTGTGAATGAGCCCAGCCAAGACAAGCAAAAGCACGATCAAGTTAAACCCAGTCCAAATGGTTGTTTTAAGCCGCTTTTTTGAAAGGGTTTATTACACAGCAAATGCTAACTGATATATCCACATTTATATTCCAGAACGCACCACTTGAGTGTTTTTTTCCTTGCAAGCAAGTCTTTATAACACACATTTGCACTCAAAAATATTTTATCTTCACAGAAGCCCAAAGACTATTCAAACATTCAAACAATTTTAAACATTCTGTTTTATTAAGTTAAAAAATATATGGAACTATTCACATAATTGCATTTTATCCGTTCCCAGCCTCCAAAATCATCTCCTCATAGGTTATCAATTTTTAGTATATATGTGCTGCAAAAATAAGTACCCTATTGCCTTTCAATAAAAACAGATTTATGATCTGATCTCTGTTTATTTCTTCTACTATAAGCTCCTGCTGCTTTTATCACATAGTTCATGCTCCTGTCAAAGTAAACTAATTCCAGTTTCTTGAATATCCCATGCTCTCAATGCCTCTGTCTTTGGAAATGCTGTTTCACTTGCATTCATTCAACAAACATTTGAATGAATTGAGTGCTGACCGTGTGCAAGGAACTGTTATAAGTTCTAGGGATACAGCAGGGGGAGAAATGAGACCAAAATGTCTATACTCTTCTTATCTTAACTGTGGCTAACTGCTCTTTCTCCGAGACTAAATTCAAGCAGTGACTCCTGTGGGAAATTTTCATGGCCTCCTAGAACTGAGTTACATACTCTAACTCTCGGCTCTATCACAGCACTTATCAGTATAACACAGTGGTTAAAGCATATAAGTTCCCTCATGTCCAAAATAAGAGTTGTAATAATTACCCACTTCACTGAGTTATAAGGATTTTAAAAGCCTGCTATATAATTAGTACACAACAAATGTTGGCTGTAATTATTGGCCAACTAGCCTCAGGACCTTCCCACCTACCATTTCCTCAGTCTGAAATGTTCCTGCTCTGCTCGAATGTCACCTTATCTACAGACTTTCCCTCACATCCCTAAAATATATTAATAACCCCTGCCACTCTCCATCTCACACCCTCCTTTGTTCTTCTTCAAGGTTTTACCATCTTATGTTATCTTTTCATTTATTTTTGTTTCCCCCCCAATTAAATGTAAGCTCCATGAGAACAAGTACTTTTAGTCACTACTCTATCCCCAGGGCTTGAGAAAGCACCTAGCACAAAGCAGACGTTCTATAATTTTCCAATTGAATTAACACATGCACTAAATATAGGTCCCTTGAACTGTAATTAATTTTTAAAAGGTAAAAAGATTTTATTTTCATCACAATACTCAAGGTGACAATGAGTCCAATCTTTGGATGTTAAGATTCGGGATTATTTTTAATTTAATTTAAAAATGGAATTACTTTCCATTAATTCTTATAAATTTTAACTACAACACTTCCATTGGAAAATATGTACTACACCTTAAAGTTCTGGTCAACAAGCGAAAACTCTCACTTTAATACTTTATAACAGCTACACAATACCTATCTCCTTTCTACAGTGGAGCAAAAACTAGGAAGCAGAAAACAAAACGAAGAGACCACGAGACTTTACACAAGTATGAAGAATAAAGTTAGATATAAAGGAAATGTTTCCACATGCATCAAAAGAGATCTACACCTTTAAAAACACCTCCATTTTCTGTAGCCAAATATGTGTTATAGTTCCCTTGCCTCTTTTGTTCCTTGAACACCTCTCAATGTAATAACTCCTTTGCCTGAGGACATAAGAGGCAGGGGATAAAATTCAGAAAATTCAAATTGGGGCCCAAGGGGGCATTCTTTACTAATATCATTGCTATGACAACTCTACTAATTCACATGTTTGGATTTATGGAACATGCTTTCATATATATGCTATACAAAGCCTATTAGCAACTAGGAGGACCCCAGCACCTAACACAAATACCTGGAACAAGGGATGAGCCACATTTTCAACAACCAGTATGGCATATACTCCAACTACTTAGAACAAGACATCAACCATAGGAGAGGAAAGAGAGATAGTGGTTGATCAGCCCTACCTGGAACATAATAGCCTTTCAATAAATGTAGGTAAATAAATAAATCTTTTGGTTTAAGTTTAGTTGTAAAATTGATTGAATCTCAAGTGGTTATATGAAGTAAAAGCCCAAATAATTATTTACGTTATCACCAGCAAGTTATCATATTTAAGTTATCATACTGCAAATGAGATCATGCTTTTTTATCATTTCAGTTAAGCATCAGACTACACACTGGGGATCCAAAGATTAAAAACTGGATAGTCTCTGTGCTTGAAGACCTCACCACAGTCTAGAGGGAAACATCTTTGGAATACAAAGTGAGAAGGATTATAGTGAAGTCAGAGGTTATATTGTGGTCCCATAGGCAAGGAAGCTTTAATCAAGATTGGGAGGAGGGGGAAGGGGTGCATTAAACAGTTTTTCAATTACAGATTTAACCCAGATCCAGTTGGCTATCTCATAAACACACACCAATGACATGGTACTAAGTGAATAAACACATGCGAATGGTTCAGTAGTCAATAGCACAACTAACTGTCTGCCTCTTGTAGATAAGGCATCAACCTCACAAGCAAAGGACAGCACTGTTTATCTTTTCTTTCCTATAATGTACCAACCAGATGACTAGAGAAACCTAAAAGATCAAATGACCACCCTGACTTCTGTCAACACCACCCACCTGGGAAGAAAAAAAAAAGGTCAATAAAAATATGAAAGCATGCACATGACAAGCAGGCGTCTCCCCATGTCAGGCCACTCTTAAGTCCACCTGTTCTCTGCAGAAGTTCTGGCTTAAATCCAACATTTATCTAGATGGGCTGCCAGTATCGTTTGTACACTTTGACATACTACTGATCAACCTCTTTTAATCTAACATAAAGCTTTAACGAATTAAGCCTGTGTAGCATAAACCCCTTAAAAGATTACAATAATTAGAGATACAGAGACATGTAAATATTTGTTAGTTAAACCAAATTATGTTGCCTGGTATTTTCTTTGGAGGCTGACCATGTCATTACACTGAAATATGATATATACAAACCCTGAGTGACTGCAAGTGAAATAATGTGACCCTATATACACAGTTACAGTTTAAAATTACATTTGCTTGGGTTATTTTTATGTTAGACATCTCAAACAGTTTATTCCAGGCTTAGTACATTTTGTTTCCTAAACAAAACAATGAAAGAGAACATAAAAAGACTTAAATAGCAGTGCAACAATGAAAAATTTTAATTCCTTGAGAATTTGTGATTTTTAATTCATTAGTAGTTTTATTCAACAAATATACATTGAGTGTAGTATTTATTAAAACACACTATAGAAGACAAACTAAATACATTACAGTATCTATTTCCACATTTAATGGACTTTTAAAAATATTTCTTAACTATTAACAAAAAGTCCACCTTTACAAAAGGGAATTTATATCATGTACCTGAAATAAATCATTCTTTTGGATAGGCAGCAGATCTCCACCTATCTCTATGTATTAAAACTTTTTTTATCTTTTCACAATATA
The DNA here is from genome assembly GCF_014176215.1 of Rousettus aegyptiacus. Taxonomy (NCBI): domain Eukaryota; kingdom Metazoa; phylum Chordata; class Mammalia; order Chiroptera; family Pteropodidae; genus Rousettus; species Rousettus aegyptiacus. The sequence goes on along the minus strand of NW_023416306.1, from coordinate 120,982,844 downwards.
TGTAAATACTGAATCATTGTTGTATACCTGAAACTAATATAATGTTATATGTCTATAAAAAACAAACAGAAAAAAAATTTTTTTAAATAATGGAATAGAAAGAAATCACATGATATGATTCGCTGGGCAGGACTATCATCTATGTAGCATGGCTGGGGAGAAAAAAGTTAATCCTGACAAATCCAAATTGAGAAAATTTAACCAAAAAAAAAGTTGGTCTAAACATTTCAAAAATGTTACTGTCAGACAAAAAGACAAAAAAACTTGGGCACTGTTCTAGAATAAAATAAACTGAAGGAAACATGACACTTAAATGCAATGACTGGATAAGAAAAAAGAAAAAAAAATGGAAAAAGAAAGGACATTGTTATTGGGACAATAAGGAAATTTTAATATGAACTGTATATTAGGTAATAGTACTGCGTCAAAAATGTCTACAATTAATTCTCAAATATTTCAAGAAAAAGAGTAGAGAAAAAGAGAAAGCATTTGTGGCAAAATGTTTATGAAAATCTAGGTGAAAGACATATGCATGTTCATGGTCTTTTCTTGTCCTTTTTCTATACATTTGAAATTTTCCACAATAAAAACTTGAGGAAAAAAGTGTGTGACATTTAACACTGTTGTCAATAAGAAACAATTTATCATACTTTACAATATCATCCAAAAAAATCGAAACATATAAATGAAAACTTCTAAATATAAGGCATCTTATATGAAAATATATGTTTCTGTGAATTATTCCTAAAGGAAACTGGCATTTAAATTTTTTTTCTATAAATTTTTTCTTTATCACCAACTTTTCTTAACAATAGCAACCTTATTTGAAGAATTAAATATTTGTAAATCTGACAAAATATTTTAAGTCATGAAAATAAACAAATACAACTTAAATTATGAAACTAAAAAGGAGCACTTTTATCTCTTTACAGTGTAGAGCTCTTTACAGGATATAAATAAATTTATATTTAATTTTTTTAAGTTTAAATTTTACCGATCACTTGAATTTTGGCATATATTTTACAAAGCAATGATGCAATTTTATCACAAGAAAAAATATTAATCAGATATTTTCTGGCTGCCCTTGTAACCACAGGAGTCATGACCAATTTTAACTTCTCTGTAACTTAAATTATAGGAGATTATGGGCTTTGATGACCACACATAAAGTTCCACAGGGCTTCACTTCCACTTGATTTAAATAAACACAATCAAAATTAACAACTGGTTAATAGCCCAGAAAGTCTTCTTATGTGGGATGTTGCCCAAGATCTTTGAAACAATTATATTTTATTTGCATGTTTAAAATAATTAAATCAACATATTGGTCAAAGAGTAACCTGGGTGGCACTCATTAAAATCTATCATTTGAAAGCGATACCCAAAAAAGCAAACCTACTTTTGTGTTGCCCTTACTAAGATCATACTGGTACTGAAACAAAGCAGAGCAACTGAGTGTTAACAGTATAACCTGAGTTGCTAGAAAATAAATCTAAGCAACTTTCCCACTTCGTTATAAGAAACAAAATGTAATGGGGTTCTCCACTCCTGCTCCCAAGAAGTTATGATATTCCGCATATTACAGGGTAAATAAATTAACATGTCGAATTGCCAACCCAACAGTTGAATAGTCTACATATGTGAAACAATACCCTAGCGTATGTTCACTTTGCCATTCAGACACCCAAAAAATAAACCCTTTCTTCTATGAAAAGTTTTATTCTTTAAAAGGTTTATTTTTGAAGAAATTTAAAAAGATAAATAATAGGAACTTTGGCTTTTACATTACTCATTTTAGCAATTTATTGTGGGATCTCTTGGCATATAACAGTAAAATGATAACTAGAGAAATATGATGAGTTTTGAAATAAGGGTTAAAAAGCATAAATTTATCACACTGGACAACAGAATAGGATTTGATAATAAAAATTAGCTAATTTGAGGCAACCGGCAGTATTTACAACCCCTAATTCAAACCAGTGTCAAAGGTCTAGCACTTTGATAGGCCAGCCCCAGTAGCTTCACAATTCAGTATTTTATGGTGAAGTAGGATCTTTAAAATACTAAGCAATAATTTGGCTGGAAAACTCAATAGGTATAGTTTTCCCTCTTTAATATTGATTTTTCTTGAATGTTAAGGCTATTGTCTAATAACGACCATCTATGATTCCCTAGATGGATGAGGCCAACACACCTGTCTCCTGTGTTTTGCTTCAACTGAAAACAAAAAAATGGAGAAGGAGACATGATGAAGCAAAGTTTGGAAATCCACTAGAAAATCCAATCGAGAAAGATAAAAGCCTCCCCTTGAGGGGTACCTACTGACTCCACTTTCACCTATCCTTAGACATCCCACAGAAGAGGGAGAGAAGCCCACCTGCCAGGGCCCTGGAGTATCTCACTCACCATGGCTCTCTGCACCTACAGATGGTTTCTTAATAGCAGAATCAGCAAGACTGCATCCAAAAAGTATTACCAATTTCCTCAAGAAGAAAAATTTGCAAGACAGCAAGATTGACTTTATTCAAAGAAAGGTTCAAAATAACTACTAGTTAAAGGCTTAATGATATACTTCAGTATAAATGTCCCTTCCTACATCCTCATGTTATTGCTACCCACAATAATACTCAGTTTTACTAACAACTGGTGATCGTTTTAATTGGTAATTTTTTTCTCTTCATTTCTCTTACTTCAATTATGTACTAATTACATAACCGAAAGTATAATTATGTACTAATTACATAACCTAAAGTAGCCTTTCCACAAGTCATTCTTTATCATCGCTAGACTCCATTCTCCTTATAGCTATAACCCTATGTGAAAGTATCTTGCCCACTTATTTGTTTCTTGTATCTGTCTCTCACTTCTAGATTATAAACTCCTTGTCTACCTCATTGCTCTAGCCTCAGTTCCAGAACACTGCCTGGTTCGATAAACATTATTGAATAAAAGAATGAAAAGTAAGGTTCTTTTCATTATGCTTATCATTTTTGGGTTCGTGATCTACCTGAATCTCAGAGTTAGAAGGAAAATTAAAAGGCTTCCAGTGAAATTAGCCTAATCATTTTCCAGTGACCCAGAATGCCTCACCTGCTGAGAAAATCTACCTTCTGTTAATTGGAATGAGAATTATACATTGTTATCACTATTATAAGGTGATGATGATGATGATAATGATCGCTGCCACTTATTAAGACTTAGGCCCTGTACTTTGTATATATTACTCTAATCTTCACAACAACTTTATTGGGTAAATATTATCCCAATTTTATAGATAAACAGGTTCAGAGAGACTATATAATGTTCAAGGTCACACAGCTCTTGAGAGTATGAGCTAGGAGTCTGAGCTCTGATTGACTCCAGAAGCCATGCTCTTCCCACCATACCACACTGTGGGATGCTAAGCTGAAATCAGCTCCTTTTAATTCCATCTTTCAGTCTTTATGATCAGGCCAAGTTACTTTCCTGTGTTCTGATCCTTTACCAATTCTGTTACTATTAAAATTAAGAAGTTATATCCATTCATCCAAATTCTGAACAATCTCCAATAGCATTTCTAAAGCATCTGGTATATTCAGTAACCAAGGGAAATTTGTAAAATATTATTTTTCTTGTCATTTATTTTAAGAATACCTAGATAAAATATCACTAAATCATTTGTATATGCCTATATGATTCACTGCCTACGGGCTTCACTAAAATGTCCCATAAGTGTATTATTTCTCTAGTCTCACTCCCAGCATATTCGCCTAGGATTTGACCCCAGTCTCTTGGTTTTATAATCATCAAAGACCTTAGAATAATTAAGTTGGAAAGTCACAATACACTTGCTAAAATGCATCCCAAATTAATTGAAAAATTAATACTTATAAATTGCACAATGTGTTAAGATAGTGAGCTACTAAAAAATTAATAGAAAAAAATACTCAAAGAGAAAATAAAAATTATGTCTATTGAGACTAACTCTAAAAATTAAATTTGAGAAACAGGAAAACTTGATTTTAAAAAACCGGGACTTTCTTATGAGTTTTTATTAAATTTTTTAAAGATAGTAAACACAGTCACTTCAAGGGTATGGGTATTTGCAAATTAAGTCAATGCACTTAGTTTTAATGGCAGGAAATGGGCAGTGTAGCTTTGAAATGCTTCACAATGATTTATAGTGTATTTGAATCTTTCCTTGGAGCTATGGGAAGCTGGATTTCACTTTCAGTTCTCACTCTCAGTTTTTTTTCTCTTGTTTTTCTTTTCTTTTTTTATTTATTCATTTATTTCAATTAAAACTAAGAGCATTCTACCCAGAAGAAAAAATATGTGTGGTCAATTCAAGATCTTGTTTACCCCAGTATCTCCACCTAGTGGGCAATGAGATTATAAAGATTTTTTTATTCTGTAAATTCTCAATTGCCAAGTTTATTAAGCAAAGTTAATTGTGAGAAAGACAGAAAAAATAAAGTCTGCAGGAATTTTCCTGGGGATGGAACTATCAGTCAGCAATACTAGAAGAGTCGACTACATCTTTATAAGTACCTGAACCCACAGTGTTCCAAAATTGCTAAAGTTTGAACAATAGCTCTCCAATATTTTTTTTTATTACTGATTTTCTTGTCATTAAGATCTAGATTCTTGAAAAATCCATTAGAAAATTTAGATATCACATAAGCATGAGTTTACTTATAATTAGGCAACTCTTCATAAATGATAGTCTTAAGAATTGCTTTACCTCTTAGATCACAGAATATTAGTGCTAGAATGGGCCTCAAAGACTTAGTAGTCCAAATTCACTTATTTTACTAGTGAGGAAATAGACTTAGAGACAGTGACTTCTCCTTAGTTAGAAAACTGGAAAATAGTATGACCAGAATTCAGACTCAGTCTGTTTTATCAGTCCCATGCTCCTCAAAGAAAAAATAGATGCATTGCCCTAGGAGAAGATAACTGCTTTCTTTGGAACAAAGTATTCATTTTACATTGTTCTTTAACTCATCCAAATATAATGCTAATGATAAAGAAAAATGCTTATTTTTCAAATAATGATGAAAGTGATGATAATTCACTAATTTAATTCAATCTAATTAGTTACCTCCTTTATGCCAGGCATCATAAAGGTGCTCACAAGAAAGTGAGATACAATTATCTCTTTCTTCAGGGGAAACATTTTTAAGGTTATTTATTATTTCCAGACTACATTTTTTTAATTCTTCACAGATTTATATGTCCTTCAAGATTAAAAAGGCATCTCCATTGTCAATTATCACTGCTTTGCCCAAGCCCTAGAAAGGCTGAATGAACCTGAGCCCATCCACCCAATGACTATGCCCTCGTTTTGTTGTCTTATTGCTGCTGCTGTTGTTGTTGTTGTTGTTGTTGTTGTTGTTTGGTCTTCTTAGACCTTAAGGGGAAGTAGACGCAACATTAGCATGTTATAAAAGTGAAATCTGCCATATCTCTTTGATAGAAAGCCAAGCAAATAATCTGCAGCTAGGCTCCAAGAAACCTCTGAAAGGCAAGACTCTGGTATAAGAAGCCAGCAGTCAGACATTACTTTACAGAGTTAAGTGGCCTGGCATATGGATCATCCTAAAGTTTTTTTAAAATTTTTCCAAATGCTAAACAGATGCTGTCACATTATTCATTTTTTAAAAGTACATATCTTACTGTACCAATGTTATTAGTAAAATGTTCCTGCTTACAATACAAATCAGTCACAATTTTAGTTCCTCTGAGTAAGTGTCTAAAGATACAACGTCAAACATGCAGTAGGCCAGAGAACCCTGGAGTCTATTTAATGAAGCAGGTGGCTTATTCCTGAGAAATCCTTAAAAAAAAAAAAAAAAAAGAAAAAGAAAAAGAAAGAAAGAAAAGAAAGAAAAAACATCATGAATCTGTCAGGCTATTTTGGTCCAAGTTCTTTACTTCAAAATGAAATAAAAGGGTATAGAGTATTTTCAACTCGAGGAAGATAAAATTAAATGTACATACAGTGATCCCATCCTATGTGTTTGCTTAAATATAACTAAAGTGTCTTTTGCTTCAGAATCACCAGTTTAAAAGAAGTCAAACAGAAAATTGGTTTAAAAGGAGTGGATATTTATAATATATAATATATTAATGATTAACATATGGAGTTCTTATGGAGTGATAAGATGATGATTAAAGAATACTCCAGAAGAAAATGAGCTGGTTAGACATATAACAAAGTCAAAAAAAATGCAAGTGATCAATAATCAAAGGTATGCACATGGCAGAATCTATCAAACTGAAAATGATTTAAAAGACTGGTAGAATGTTAGTAAGGCCATGAGGATATGGACTCCCATGAAATGTTGCTCCATATTTGTTGGCAAAATCTTCCTAGATGACAATCTGACAATGAATTTCAGAAGTTAAAATGATCAGGAAGAAGGCAAGGATGCCTCATTCACCACTGCGTTTCGACATTGTACCAGAGCTCTATTTAGTACAATATGGCAAGAAAAAGGAACAAAAGGTATATAGGTTGTGAAGGAAGTAATAAAATTGTCTTTGTTCACAGGTGACATGGCTTTCCATATAGAAAAGTCAAAAGAATTAATGAAAAAACTCCTGGAACTTACAAACAATTATAATAGGGTTATAAAGGATTAATATACAAAAGTCAATCACTTTCCTATATGCCAGCAATAAACAAGTAGAATTCAAAATTTTAAAAACAGTATCATTTACATTAACACCCCTGAAAAGGAAATTAGTATAAATCTTATAAATTATGTATAAGAACTGTAAAAGGAAAACTACAAAACTCTGATGAATGAAATCAAAGAACTAAATAAATGGAGAGGTAGTCTATGTTCATCAATAGGAAGACTCAATATTGTTAAGATGTTACCTCTTTCCAACTTGAACTATAGATTCAGTGCAATCCCAATCAAAATCCCAGCAAGTTATTTTGTGGTTGTTCACAGATTTTAAAGTTTATTTGGAGAGACAAAAGACCTAGAATAGCCAACACAAAATTGAAGGAGAAGAATAAGTTGGAGGACTGACACGATCCAACTTTAAGACTTAAAGCTACAGTAATCAGAGATAGTTCAAGTTGATAAATGGAACGGAAAAGAGAGCCCAGAAATAGATTCACACATATATAGTCTTCGACAAAAGGGCAAAAGCAATATAGTGAAGTAAAGATAGTTTTTTCAACAAATGGTGCTGAAACAACTGGATATCTATATAAATGCAGACCTTATGGCTTGGTAAAAATCAACTCAAAATGGATCACAGACCTAAATGTAAAACATAAAACTATAAAACTCCCAGAAGACGACATACAGGAAACCTAGATGGCCTAAGATCTGGCAATGACATTTTAGATACAACATCAAAGGCATGATCCATTAAAAAAAAGAATTGATAAGCTGAACTTCATTAAAATTAAATATTTCTGCTCTGCAAAAGACAATGTCAAGAGAATAAAAAAAGAAGTCACAGACTGGGAGAAATATATACAAAAGACATATCTGATGAAGGACAGTTATCAAAATATACAAAGAACTCTTAAAACTCAACAATATGAGAATAAAGAACCTGATTAAAAAATGGACCAGAGACCTTAGCAGATACTTCACCAAAGAAGATATACAGATAGGAAATAAGCATATAAAAAGATGCTCCATATCATATGTTATTAGGAAAATGCAAATTAAAACAATAAGATACCAGTACACATCTATTAAAATGCTTAAAATCCAGAACTCCAAATGCTGATGAGAATGTGGAGCAACAGGAACTCTCTCTCATTTGTTGCTGGTAGGAATGCAAAATGGTACAGCTCCTTTGGAAGACAGTTTGGCAGTTTCTTTCAAAATCGAACATACTTTTACCACATGTTCCAGCAATCGTACTCCTCAGGGTTTACCCACAGGAGTTGAAAATTATATCCATGAAAAAACCTACACAGATGTTTATAGCAGCTTTATTCATAATTGACAAAACTTAGAATCAACAGAGATATCCTTCAGTAGGATGGATAAACTTTGTTACATCCAGAAAATGAAATATTATTCAGCACTAAAAAGAAATGAGCTATCAAACTATGAAAACACATTGAGGAAACTTACATACTATAAGGAAATACTTATATACTATTGAGGAAAGTTATATACTATATGGCATTCTGGAAAAGATAAAACTATGAAGACAGTAAAAAGATGAGTGGTTGCCAGCGTTAGAGAGGAGAAAGGGAGGAATAGGCAGAATAGAAAGGATTTGGGGAGCAGTGAAACTTCTCTGCATGATACTATAATGATGGATACACGTCAGTATAAATTTGCCCAAATGCACAGAGTGTGCAACACCAAGCGTGAACCCTAATGTAAAGTGTGATAATGATGTTCAATGCAGGTTCATCAGTGGTAACTAATGTACCCTCTGGTGGAGGATGTCGATAATGGGGGTGGGCGGTTATGCAAGTGTGAGAGCAAGGGGTACGTGGGGAATCTCTGTACCTTCTGCTCAATTTTGTTGTGAACCTGAAACTACTCTAAAAAAATTAAGTTTATTCTAAAATTATTTAATTAAAAAAAATTTTAAGTTAAAATGAGAATATCTTTAACCCAATAAATCCATTTCCTGGGATTTATGCCAAGAAAAGAATTGATCCAGTATGAATAAAATTATTCATCCAAGCCTTTTTCACAATAGTGGAAAATTGAAAAAAAACCTAAACTTTTACCATAGGAGTTAAATAAATTATAGTACATCCTTGTAAAGAAATATTGTTATTAAAATTGATGTTATACATAAGCCTGGGGAAAAAACTGAAATATCTAATTATAGGAGCAAATGAATTATACTGTGACCATGTAATATTAAACAAGCAGCCATGAAAAAGAATCCAGGAACTGTATATGGACTGATATGAAATGATTCTCTCTACTTTTAAGTGTAAAAGCAAAGCAGAAGGGAAAATATATATGTGGATATCACACAAAAAAGGAAAAACAATATGTATATATTACAGTGCATAGTCTTCCTTGGAGGATTAATAAAAATTCTTTAGTAGAAGATTTTTTTTTATTAAAGTATAAGACACATAGAGTGTATAAAGCATAAAATAAAGCTCAATAATTTGTCACAGAAAGAACACCCATGTAACCACCATCAAGGTCGAGAAAAAAAGTACTGCCAGCACCCTACAAGGTCCCTTTATGTCATCTCCTAATCATTTCCCTTCCCTGACTCCCAAAGGTAGCCATTATACTGAATTCTACTTTCTAATTTGCTAAGATTTTTTTCATAAATGAATGTTAAATTTTATCAAATGCTTTCCTTTATCAAGTTTACCATGTTTTATTCTGTTAATGGTAAACTACGTTGATTTTAATTGGTAAACCAACCTTTAATTCCTAGAATAAACTGAATTTGGTTATTATATATTATCCTGTTATATTACTGGATTAAATTTACTAATAATATTGTTTAGAATTTTCTGCCTCTAGTTTCATGAGAAAGATTAACCTGTAATTTTCTTTTCTTATAATGTCCTTGGTTAGATTTGGCATCAAGGTATCATATTTGGTTTGGTAACAAGGTTATACGGGCCTCATAAAAGAAGTTGGTAAACGTTCTCTCTTTTGATATTACTTGGGAAAATTTGCATACGTCATTTTGCTTGACATTTCTATTTTTGTGTTAATCCAATCTTCCCAACTAAAATTGTAAATTCATTAAACTGTACATAGGGTTTTCTGTATCCTAAGCATCCAACCTTCTGCTTTGGATATAACAGGAATTGAAAAAAATAATCGCTATCTTGACAAGGAGTATAAAATCTGTCATCTATAAATAATGCAATCCACATTATTAAGCACACATATGAAAAATTATACTTCACTTCCATCTATTTTAGGACATCAGAAAGATTACAGAATGTTAGGGCTGGACTCATTACAGTGTGCTCCCTATGTGTACCATACTGATTACATTACACCATAGGTAACGGCATGGCTGAGTGGAAAAAGCTTCTATTTTGAATCAAATCTATCCGAACTGGAATCCAGACACCTATTCTCTGAGCCTCAATATTTTCCTCTGCAAAACTAAAATAATAATAAAATTTGCTTTATAAAGCTACCATGAAGTTAGAGATGATGTTTATAAAACATCTAGATACTATAATAATGAAGAAAAGGGCATCTTTTACTTTCACATAAATTCTAACACAACTTTAAAGTCATATTTACCAGTAGTAACCCCCAATTCTCTATGTCACCAAAATTGCAGTGTGTGTCTTAAATAGTCTCCATTAGTTAACCTTTTCTTTTTGAGTCACTTTCTTCTCTACATGACACAGTTTGTCTTCTTACCTGAAAAACTTCGTACAGTTAGAAAAACTTCCATGACTACTAATTTAGTTTCCTATTTTACCCATTTTCTTGCTAAACTTTTCCAAAATCTCATATCAGGAAAGTCAGGGAACTAGAGGTATTCAGCAAATTTAACTGATTTATTCCTGTGAATTTAAAGGAAAGTCTATTTTTACTCTCACTTTAAAAACAGAAATTGAGGCATAGGGAGTTTTATACAAATTACAGAGTAAATTAGTCAGAAAGGAGGACAAGGTGTAGAGCCTCTAATTGTCCTGCTGAATAAGCAAAATAAAAATAAGAGGAAAAAAATATTATTCTGGGGGCCAGCATAAAATAACTCTTGTTCGAGATGGCTACTGTCACCTCTATGAAACATAAATGCATGGAAGTGGATGCCAAACCCTCTGAATTTGATAAGAGGATTATTTATCCTTGTATTTTAACCTTTTAGTTATTTTCGCTGCACACAAGAAATGTAGTAGTAAGGGCTATGCACATATATGGTATACTTAATATCACCTGCATTGTCCCAATTCTTTAAATATTGGATAATACTTAACTTATTGCTGGGTACAAATAAAAGTTTGGAGGCCTGGAAACACGATGACCTAATAATGATAAGGATCACAACAAAAGTTCAAAACACAACCAGGCACACGTATGAATTTGCAGCAATAGTGGTTTCATTTGAAACCACTTGAAATCAGGAACTCATATTCCTCCAATCTGCTGCTCCTTAGTCTTGTTTGTCTTAGTTTATGCTAAAGGTAAACATGTATATAGCCTGGAAAGGAAATGGAAAAAAACAGAGGTGACCTAAATAACCTCTGCAAATCAAGGCTTCCAATCTGCAATCAAATAGCTTAGTCATATCATCCAAGTGAACCAAATTACTCAAAATTATTAAATAAATGATTCAGTTCCCAATCCTACACCTACGAAAGAATATAACCAGATATACAAACACTGTCCCACATAACTGAAAGAAACTTGGCTCTTTTTTATGAATAAAAGTATGTGAACGATTTAAATTGAGGTAGTAACAATATTAAGTTAAATTTTCAGACATTTGAAACACGGCCACCCAGGGCTAACACTAAGCCCTCCTGGTTTTTGTACCAGTGAGCACATGGCTTCAGTCCATGTTCAGCACTTAATTAAGAGATTCTTTTCAAAGACTGTATTCTGGATTTACCATCTTCTTAGAGGTCATGCTGCTGTAGTTCATTAGCAGTCAACATCTGGCTGGAATGTTTTAAACTACTACTTTCCTTAACCATTATATGGATGAGGTTTTTGTTATTCTAAGTAAACTGAAACAGTGTCCTTCTATGGACTTCTAAACATAATAATTAGTGACAGTGCAAATTGTTTTCTGATTTTTCTTATACCATGTAAGCAAACTGCTATTAAGACATTCAAATCATACTTTAAACCTTTGTATAATTTTGAGATTCTTTTCATTTTATAATGTTGACCATGTCTTTACTTTTTAAGTGCAAGGTCTCATTATGAAGGCCAAGAAATATTTAACTTAAATGTAGTTATATCCAAAGGAAAAAAAAAAAACAGCCTTAAACTTTCTCAAGCAAATAGCATTTATACACTCAGGAAAATGAAAACTTGGACATATTTCGTACAGAACCTTGAACATTCCACTTCTTCTGAACCTCAAAGGTTCCTTGCACAGTATGGATTTCAAACTTCAAAAACACTCCTCTGAAAAGAGTATCAACCCAAGTCTATACAACTGATTTGTCCCTGAAATCAAGTTAACTAAATTTGTTCAGGGACTTAAGCAACTAGAAAAACATCCCTGTAGTCAAATAAGGTTTTAAAAAAAAATTTCATGAGGCTGCTTAAGGATTTCTAGGCCTCGGCTGACAATATTTATAAGTCTGGCTCAGAGAACTGTTATAAGACACTTATGGGTTCGCTCTGCCTGAAATGCCCTTGGGCCTCTCCCAGTATTTTGCATTGAGACACAGCCTTCCTTTCCTTCAATTTTTTTTTTTTTAGAACTCAACACTTACATAAAATACTCTCCATTTAACTTCATGGAAGAGCCTTTCTTACAACACTATTCTCATTTTACATATAAGACACTTCACACCTTATATGAGATAGATGCTCGATTAAAGTCTTCTGTTAGTATTTCACTACATATATTTAAGTTCAATAAGGGCATTGACCATTCCTTTTCCCTTCCTTTTTTTTTTTTTAAACTGGTCTCTCCTGTGCTAGGATACTCCTATCTGAAAGAATTCGAATCAATGTAAATCATATCTTGCCATCTTCAGCTCACAGCCCTCCAAAGGCTTTCCATTACACTTGGAATGAAATCCAAATAAGACCCTACATGACGGGGTCTCTGACCACCACCCCCAGGTAACCTCCCATCATTCTGTCCTCTCTCCTACTTGCCACACCCCAGTCACACAGGCCTCTGCTATTCCTGGACCCTGACAAACACACTTTTACCTTAGGGCTTTTGTACTTTCTGTTCCTTCTGCCGCCCTTCTCTGTTCACTCTGTTCAAATTCTCTTTAGAGAGGACTTCTCCTAACTCCCTATCTAAAATAGCAACTACTGTTTATATGGCCTATGTATTTATTTGTATAGCTGTTGATTATCTCTCACTATCACCACAATGACCAGCATGTAAGTTCCATGAAAGCGGGGTTTCACTAATTTTATTCACAGTTGTATCTCTGGTGCCTAGAATGATGCCTGGCTCATGATATTTCATAAATGTCAGTGAATCAATCACTGCTTGATTTGTCCCAAAACTTCGGGTAGGAAATTTATACTGTGGCTGAAAAGCCTATCTTCTGTGGGAAGCACTCCCTCACAAATTCAGTGTTATTCCTATTATTCCAGGTTTCCCATTAATGAACAGGATTCTTGACACCTAACCCTGCGTTTCCCCAGCTTCCTCAGTAGACTGCAACCCTCAAGGAAAAGTTTTATCTCCAATCCATATTCTTGTTTACTCAGAGTCATATGAATTGTATTATTGACAAAATGTCAAAGATAACCACACAATGAATGCCATCCTACCCCACTGGTCCCTGCTGGTCACTTCAACCTTCATCAACCAAGGTAACAGGGGATTTCTCCTCCTTAGACTTCAATTACAGGTGATGCAGCTCAGCTCTGCATTCTTCTACCATAATCCCCAATCCTTCAAAGTGGATCTTCTGACTATCACTTGCTCAGTCCACCATATCATAAATTCAAAATCTACACCCCATCCTATTCCACCCCAAGAGAAGAAAGAACTTGTGTGTAGATGTCAACCTAACACACCCTACTATTTAAGTCTAGCCTTTAGAGTTGCCACCTGTCTCCCAAGACAGACAACTGTCTCTATTCTAAGATCCTTAAGAGGAACTTGGTCCTTTATTTTTGGCCTCCAAGCACAACTCTAATATACAGAAACTGGATACAAGTCTAGAGCAGCCTGAATTCTGAACTAACAAAGTACAGGTATACCTTACACAATGTCCCACCAACTAATGTTTTCCTGACAGAGCACCTCTTGGTTGTCTTGGTTTTTTTCAATATTTTTTTTATTTTTCAATTACAGTTTGACATACAATTTTATATTAGTTTCAGGTGTACAATGCAGTGATTACATATGCATATAATTTATGAAGTGTTCACCCTAATAAATCTAGTACCCATTTGACACCATACATAGTTATTATAATATTATTGACTATATTCCTTAAGCTATGCTTTACAACCCCATGACTATTTTGTAACTACCGATTTGTACTTTTTAATCCCTTCCCCCTTTTTACTCACCCCTCAAATCCCCCTCCCATCTTGGCAACCAACAAAATGTTTTGTATCTATGAGTTTGTTTCTGTTTTGTTTATTCATTTATTTTGTTCTTTAGATTCCACATATAAGTGAAATCATGTGGCATTTGTCTTTCTCTGTCTGACTTACACCACTCAGCACAATACCCTCTAGGTTCATCCATGTTGTTTCAGGTAGCAAGATTTCATTTCTTTTATGGCTGAGTAATACTCCTTTGTATTTTTGTACTGCCTGTATTTTATCCATTTGTCCATTGATGGACACCAGGTTGCCTCCACATCTTGGCTATTATAAATAATGCTGCAATGAACTATGGATGTACATGTCCCTTTGAAGTAGTGTTTTTTTGTTTGGTTTAAGTATTGCTACCCTAGCTTTTTTGTCATTTCCATTTTCATTAAATATCTTTTTCTATCCATTTATTTTCAGTCTGTGTGTGTCTTTTGATCTGAAGTAAGTCTCTTGTGGGCAGCATATCTAAAGGTCTTATTTTCTTATCCATTCAAAATGCTCTTTTGATTGGAGCATTTAATTCATTTACACTTAAAGTAACTGTTGATAACTCCTCTTGGTTGTTTGATACTCAAACTTCATAGGCTGTATACATCTCTTAATACAACACCTTTTTGAAAGGTGTTTACATAAGAAAAAATATATTTATATCCCAAAACCTAAATACAGCATTGTTAATAAAATGGTGCACAAAACAGTGTATTACTATGTAAAGTAGCTGCTTGTTAACAAGCATATTGTTTAATGTTCATGAAGGTTGCTTTAAGTACTTTTCATTCTATTTCTGCATTATTTATATAGAGGAATTTATACTCTGTTTTTGTAATATTGTAGGAAATTAGTTAGAGGTTCTGAGTTGAGTAATGCTTTATAATTTTTCTTATTTAAAATAATAAGAAATAGGCCCCTGCTTAATGATTTTGTGCAGAACCTCTGTCTGTTGGAATGGACTTCTGCCATTATGTGGAAGATGCCTGTATTTTCTTGGATTCTTTCACCCAAAACCCATCAACAAGCCTCTCCCTAGGCCTTTCTGATCTGGTCACAGTCCAGCAACTCATCTGTTCTCAATATCTAAACTGGCTCATCGAATCTCTTCTTGCCTCTTCCTCCTCCAGTTCCCCCAACTGTAGTAATTTGGGTCATCCACTGCCCCTCTTACCTTTCATTCCATTAACCCCTTTCTCCCTATCCTTTTATTTTCAATTAATTTTTACTTTCACTAAAGGAATATATGCATATAATCTAAAAGATCAAGGGAACTAAAAGGCTTAGGACAACAAAAGCAGTCTCACCTTCTCATCCTCATCCCCAGTGCTGTGTGCTCAGAGTCAAACACTTTCAACTCTTATCTCTTGCTTTAAATGGTCAAATATAAGTAAAAAGCTGTCTCCCGGTTATTTCATTTTAAACTTCATCTACTGCCTTCCGGCTAAATGAGAATTTTAGCTCTCTTACACCCATCTTTCCTTTCCCCCTAATCTTTCTCAATAAATTTATGCCAAAAAAATTGGTTAGATCCATATTCAGTCCATTAATTATTAAGACTATTATTCACTTATAAGCCAAAGAATGAAAAATAACTGATTTTCTTTCCGGAATATTTTTTTTCCTTTTTCCTATATTTAATTACCTCCTAATTTCCTCATTTGCTATGTTTTATTTGTATGTCCAGCTAAGCCTTCTCATATCCTACAACAGCTCTGGAATATCACTCTCAATCCATTTTTTACAACAGTCAAACATGTCAGACCTATCAGTTCTTTTTTCTTTTCCTGATAAGATTTATCAATTTCATTTTTTTCCCTCCCTCTTCTGCTCTGCTCTACACTTGGTGTTCTCTAACTGCTGGGTGTCATGAGCGTTACTTTGGGATTTCCCTTTACCAACGTTCAGTAAAAACCCAGTTTCTCTCTCCTGTGTTAGATTCCCCATTTCCTAGTTCCCATGTTATCTTCTTTCTTGGTTTAACTCCCTAGTTTTGATAGATTACATCCTGTAGACTTTTAGAGTTAGCATGTCTGAGAATGTCTTATTCTATTCTTACACTTGATCGCAATTAATTATTTGAAGCTATTTTAAAGACATTAATCTGTTGCCTTCCAAAATTGTTTTTGATACATTAATTTTCATTCCTGACCCTTTGATTGTGATCTCTTTCCCTTCTTTTCTCTTGCTTTCTCAACAGCTTCTAGTGTGTTTTCTATTAACGTTCAAGTTTCAAAATCCCCAGATGGTATACTTTGGCTTGTTTTTTTTCTTTAAAAACATTATTTTATTGAGGTATAATTTCTTTTTTGTTATTACTAATTATGCCAAATACCCAGTGAGCACCTTTCAATCTGAGAGTTCATGTTTTTATTTTGGAGGAATATTATTTTTTAAACAATTTTCTAGTGACTTTTTTCTGTTTCTCCCTACTATTGGATCTCAGATTTCTGGAATTGATCTATAAATTTTCCTATCTTTCTCTCCCTTATTCTTCATCTCTTTTTTTCCCCCACTGCATCAGAGAGTTCTTCTAATCTTTTCACTAAACTTTTTGTTTTGGCTATCATATTTATAATATCCAAAAGCTATATCTTATTGTTTGTTCCTCGTTTTAAAATAACATTCTGAGGACATCATGGCTTCTTAGAAGCATTCTTCTGCTGTCAGCATTGTCTCAATGTCTTCTGAGCTCCTTTTTGTTTCTTTGTTTGCTTGCTTCATGTTAGAGGATTTCTTCCAAGGTCTAATTATCTTTTAATGTTCTATCATATTTAAGTGTGAGTCACTAAAAAGCTGATTAGAAATTTTGTAAATGGGCTTCTAATAGGGTCATAAGAGTAGCAGGAGAAATTTTGTGGGAGAAGGTCATCCAATGTCAGTATCTTTTCTCTAGGACATTTCAGCTTCCTCTGAGAAGAATCTTCCAATATTCCTGGTGGGGTGTGGAGTGGTTAGCTGCTAGTATGCTAGAAATGACCAGAAGGGAGTTGGGAATTGCACTGTTGAGATGCAGAACATTCTTTAATCTCTCAGTTTTTAATTCTATTCTCCTTCTGCCTTTCTAAATGCTCAGAGTCCCTATGTCTGGACAATCTCTGGTTGTTTCTCCAGAGACTCCTACAAAGGTAGGAGGAAATGGTTTCCTTACTTAGCCAAGTAATAGTGGGCTCTGAGGGTCTAACTGCTCTTCACAAGGACTTTCAAATAAATTCACACCTGCCATATCACCCTGCTTTCTCAGGTACTGGGTGCCTTTAATCCTTAAATCTTTCCAGAGACCTGTAAGCCAGCTTGCTTTCCATCTACGCCTCCCTCCCAGACACTTGGCTCTGACCTTTCTCCACTCTGCTAAGTCATGCACCATCCTTCCACCCATTTTCCATCTTTGTATCCTGAGCTTTAGGGTGATTTATATCTCCTTGATTTATCAAAGATGAAGCTTATGCCTTCTTGTTTTCCCTATTATTTGGAGAATGAATGAAGGAAAAAGAAAGAATAGTTGTGTCTTTATTCTGACATCTTAAAACCTCTAGCCTTTTCTATTTCATAGGCCTTTTATCACACCACACTCCTCTGTCAGTTCCATTCTGATTCATAATTTCTGTCTTCCAGACCTTCTGGGTGATGTAGCTATTTTGTTTTACTGGTTTCAGACGTACAACATTTAGTTTATTAATGAATTAACAAGTTCCACATAGTCCTACTTATCATATCCCATTTGCAATAATTATTGTCTGTAATTGTATAAGGCAGACAGAATGTACATATAATTTGGAGGAAATTAGTTATCAATTGGGAGAGCATTAGTCACCAATCTCTTATGGAATTTATTTTTCTTATCAGATACGCTGGGTATTCTGTTTGCCTATCTGCTCTCCATTCTCACACTTCTCCATACCAAAAGAATGACCTCTATGGACAACTCCCCTCACCCATCTCCACTCACTGCCATTCCCACCCAACTCACTTTTTCTCTGCCTCATTGCATTTCTGACATTACATCTATACTTCCTGAATTATAATGGCTTCTGGTTTCACAGGAAAACCAACCCTTCCTAGCCAGGTCCCTTGATCCTGCCCACAAATCTATATATTACCTTTTTATTAAATTCTCTTCATTTATGTCCTATATGCCATTTGTTTCCTAACAGGGATATAACACTTCAAAAACTTTAAAAATTAAAAAAACAGTTTTAATTTAAAAAGTTTAAAATTTTTAAAAAGTTTTAAATAAAGATTTTGAACTAGTTCATCTCTGAATTTCTCTCCTTGAGTTACATTCTAGAATATTTATAAGAGAAGTATACTGTTGGCTCTTAACTAAAGACCAAGCAAATCCTTTCAGTCAAGATTCTATCTTACCAAAGCAAAAACACTCTTCAAATAATTATGCTAAGCGCTAGACAATGAAGCATTGTCAGTACAATTTAAACTAGCAGGGAAAGCTAAGATATGCATATTACTTTTTTTAGGCAATGGAGTCAGATAGTTCTGATTTGATATTTTTCATTCAATTCTTTTAATCGAGGTATAATTGACATTGATTTTTGTATATATTGTGAAATGATCACAACAATAAATCTAGTTAACATCCACTACCATACACAGTTATAGAATTTTTTTTCTCATGAGAATTTTTAAGATTTATTCTCTTAGTAATTTTCAAATATACAATATGGTGTTACTAACTATAGATGCCATGCTGTATATTACATCCCCATGACGTTTCTTTTATAACTGGAAGTTTTAATATCTAAAATATATTAACTTTATCAGATATATGATTTGTAAATATTTTCTCTCAGTCATGACGTTTCTTTTATAACTGGAAGTTTTTACCTTTTGACCCCCTTCACCCATTTTACCCACCCGCCCTCACACCAACTCTGACAACCACCAATCTGTTCTCTGTAACTTTGAGCTTTTTTCTGCTGTTTGGGTTTTTTTAGATTTCGAGGTATTTGTCTTTTTCTTTCCAACTTATTTCATTCAGCATAATGCCCTCAAAGTCCACCCATGTTGTCGCGAATGGCAAAATTTCCTTCTCTTTTTTATGGCTGAATAATATTCCAACATGTGTGTGGTACATGTGAAAGATATATACATCTTTTCTATCTATTCATCCATTGATGGACACTTAGGTTATTTCCTTATCTTGGCTATTGTAAATAATACTGCATTGGACATAGGAATGCATATTATCTTCTTGAGTTAGTGTCTTCATTTTCTTCAGATAAATTCCCAGAAATAGGATTGCTGGATTATGGTAGTCCTATTTTTAATTCTTTGAGAAACCTTCATACTGCTTCCATGGTGGCGCCATCAATGAACATTCCTACCCACAGTACACAAGGGTTCCCATTTCTCCTATCCTTGTCAACACTTGTTATCCCTTGTCTTTTTATTAATAGCCATTTTAACAGGTGTGGGGTGATAGATTAGGAATGTTGAGCATCTTTCCAGGTTCCAGTTTGCCATAAGTATATCTTCTTTGAAAAAATGTTTATTCGGATCTTCTGTCTATTTTTTAATTGGATTGTTTGGGGTTTTGCTCTTGAGTTGTATGAGTTAATATATTTTAGATATTAATCCTTTATCAGATATATGATTTGTAAATATTTTCTCTCAGTCAGTAGGTTGCCTTTTCATGTTGTTGATGGTCTCCTTTGCTGTACAGAAACTTTTTTGTTTGATATAGCCCCCCTTGTTTATTTTCATTTTTGCTGCTGTTGCTTTTGATATCAAATGCAAAAAAAAAATCATCACCAAGACCATGTCAAGAAGCTTACCACCTATGTTTTCTTCAAGGAGTTTCATGGTTTCAAGTCTTACATTCAAGTCTTTAATCCATTTTGAGTTATTTTTGTGTATGGTATAAGAAGTGGCCAGTTTCATTCTTTTACATGTGGCTGTCCAGTTTTCCCAGCACCATTTATTAAAGAGATTGTCCTTTCCCCTTTTGTACATTCTTGTCTTCTTTGTCAAATTAATTGATCATATATGGGTGGGTTTATTTCTGGGATCTCTATTCTCTTCCATTGATCTATGTATAGTACATGTTTTTATGCCAATCAATTTGCTATTTTTGACTTTGAAAACACAGAGACATCCAGAATCAATTCCAAAGGCTCAAGTGTTTTTATTTTCTTTATCTTCTTTCCCTTAGATATACACACCATCAAGGAGCCCAAAAATGCAAATTAATAATAATAACAATACTACTACTACTAATAATAATGATGATGATGATGATGATGTTTCACCAATCCTACCATTGAAAAAGAAAGAAATTCCTTGACCTCACCCCACCAGATACCAGATTATCTCTTTCTCCAGGCATAGCCAGATTTTGTGTATCTACTGAACGTTTCCACTTTTTCACTTTCTCAACTCATAGACCCTTCAATCCATTCATATTCTAAAGAGCTCTTTTTGAAGTTTTATTCAACTTCTTTTATGCTAAATCCAATGGCTACTTCCGGTCCTTGTCCTAGCTTCTCAATAGCATTTGACATCACTGCCACTTCTTTCATGAAATAGTCTGCTGTTGCCTCACTTTTCTGATTTTCATCCTATCTATCTGATTACTTCTCAGTCACTTCAGTGGACATCTCATCCACTGCCCACCTTTCAAAAGTTCATGCCTATCAGAGATCTGTCTTACTCTTCCTTATCTTTCTACCTACATTCATCTACTGGATGTTCTCCTCCACCCCTATGGCTTCAAAAACTAATTATGTGACTCTCAGATGGACATCTCAAGTCCCGATCTCTCTTCTGACCTTCAGAGATATTGTTTGTAACTAAATACTAGATAACTCCATCAATATGCCCATAGATTCTTCATATTCAATATTTCTACTTTCCCTCAAATGTATTTTTTCACCTGTATTACTTATTCCAATGACTCACACCATGCCGGAGACCTGGGTATAATTCTTGACTCCTTGCTGTCCCACATCCCCACATCCAATTGATAATCAAGTCCTGGTCATTCTGTCTAAGATGTACCTTAGATCTATCATTCAATTCTCTCTATTCTCATTGTCACTTCCCTAAACCAAATCATCTTCCTACTGCTATTATTGTTGCCCTCAAATCTAGATTTAACAATAGAGCCATGGTGATCTTTTTTAAAAATATGACCACGTTAACTCTCTTCCTAAAAACTTGCAATTATTTTACACTGCTATCAGGATAAAGCCTCAATTATTCAACATAGTTTACAAGCATCTGGTCTCTTACCCTGTTATCCAAATGACTATGTGTTCCAGGCAAATAAAATTTATTTTAATTCCTCCAACGAGCTATTAGTACTCTCAACTAGCATCTACAAATCCTTGTTTCTTAGTTTAGCTGTCTTATGCTAAGTCTAGGTTAGATCTGCTACCATGGCAAACTACTTATCCACCTATTTACTTTCTCTATTCCTCTTTTATATCATAAGCACTGTGAGGGTTAAAACTGCGCCTATTATAATTCCAACGCCTTGAACATTACCTGGTACAAAGCAGCCACTAAAAAGAAAATAATGGTTTAATGATGAACAGATTTTATATATGAACTTTCTTTCTTTGATTTCTCTCCTCTTAAACAAATAATAACAAGCAAGTTATCCTTCCCTCGAAATACACCATTGGGCTAATTAATGTATAGTTACACATGATAGCTAAAGAAAATTCTGAGGCTTTGCTTTCTCTTTCATTTCTCTCTTTCCTCTTACATATATAATTTTCAAATTAAAAGTTTAAACAGGCTTAAGAAAAACTAAGCATGTGGCTGATTTTCTCTCTTGATCTGCCTGATGCCCCGTATGTGTTCCCAAACCATTTATGAACTTTTATGCACATAGGATAAAAAAAAAAAAAAAAAAACCCTATGATAACATTTTATTTGAACCAGAAATACAAAGCGTTAATTAAAGCTAAGCACACCTGCTCTGAACTGCAATGTCAGAAATTTATGTGAATTTGTAAAGTTATGGCTTTCTGACTTCCTGTAGGATTTATGTTTCCTTTAAATAAGCATTTTCTCTTTGTAATGCAATATATATATATTTTTTTAAGTTTATTTCAGTGACTAACCTACTGGCATAAACAGATATGCTGTTCAGTTCCTCTATTGCCTGGTCTATACCCTTTCTACCCACTGCTTGTCAAATATTTAATTTAAAGTTCAGGTGAAAATAAGCAGGTCCAACTATGAGGACTAGAATTTCTTATTCTAAATTTAACTTGTTAATGAAGTGATCTAAAAAGATATCCATGCATTCCAATTCCACACTTAATCTAAATAATATAGTTATTTACAGATCTACTCACTGTTTGAAAATTATCAATAACCTTATAGTGGTTTAGCAGAAGCAGGACTTGTTTAATTAAATGTGTGCATGTGTAGTCTTTTTAGGTAAGACAAAGTTTTCCAATCAAAGGAAGGCATTCTAATTTTGAGATTTAAATGCTAATGCCTTTAGAAAGAGAGGGTTGTGCGAGGCTAACATATACAAGTTGATTACCTTGGATAGGTTCATTCCCAAAACTGTGAGTGTCACCAAGCCAGCACAACAGACCAAAGCACTGGAGCTGGAGAGGCCAGAACTTGGTGGGATGGTTCCATCCACCAAGCAATTCATCCCAGTCAGGTTACTAAGACCAAAGTGTTCCTAAGAATACAAGGAAAAATAGCACTAGTAACTTTAGTGTCAGATTCAAGAAGCAGCCAAATGTTCTTCTATTCCCCAGGGAGAAAAAGTCTATTAGTGGACTTATGCTATTTATAGAAACCACTTGTGCAATTCAATTGAGTTTATGACATTTTATGTAAGGGCTCTTGGCCACAGGGTATGGTAATATAAAGATTACTTTTTACTTTGTTCAACAAAAAAGCTACCGATCTACCATAAGATGAAATACTGCCATTTGCAACAACATGGATGGATCTCGAGATTATCATGTGAAGTAAAATAAGTCAGACAGAAGAAGTTGAGAACCATATGATTTCACTTATATGTGAAATATGAAACTAAAAGCAACAAACATGACAAACAAACAGAGACTCATGAATATGGCCAGTGGATCGATGGTTACCAGAGAGAAGTGGGGAGGGGGAAGGTAGATAAGGGTAAAGGGGGTCAAATATTTGGTGATGGAAGGAAACTTAACTTTGGGTGGTGAACACACAATGCAAATACATATAACTTATTACTGAATTGTAGACTTGAAACCTATTTGATTTTATTAACCAATGTCACCTCAATAATTTTAATTTAATAAAGCTACTGATCCATTTCCTAAAATTGCCTTGAATGATCTTTTTCTTGAATATTAATGGATTTGAACAAACATGGGAAAAAATTAAACAATTGTAAATCAAATTCTCAAATAACGAGAAAAGAAAAACACATTTATTAGTGAAGCAGATTAAATCACTATGTAGCACATTCCCACACGCTGTGATTGTAAAAGCCTAACACCAAGCAGTGGCTGATTTCTACGGAGTGTCTTTCTTTAGAAGGTCCTCTGAAGAAAAACTTGTTCCAAACTTTCTCAGTTCTGTTGTACTTATGGAAAAACCTACGTACAGAAAAATTAAGAAACTTTCCTAAGATCACATGTAGGGAGTTGAGAGTAGGACCCGGGTCTCTGATTTCTGGCTGAGAACCTCTCCACTACAATCAGCAACCTGGGCCAGCATAGTGTCACTATAATTTAACATAAGTCAGCTATATGAAAAAATCCAGATTTTTACAGATACAAACTAGCCATATGGCAGCTTTCAAGACAGCCAAATTAGAATTAAGTCACGAATGAGAATGTAGGCTGTAAATGAAGCAGGGGGACTCTATTTCTCCAAATAGGAAAGCCCAAATAAATAATCAGACTCTAAAGATGGAAAACTTTAGGATACTTAGATGAATATCGAAAATGACACTTAGGATGATATCAAAATATATAACCTTTGTGGTTTAAGATTAAAAATATATTCAAGGCCACCGCCTCCCCAAGAAAAGCACCATCATGTTTGCAAATTACTCAAACAGCTCAAGACTAAAGTAAAAATTACTATTACATTACATAATTATGCATTTCATCATACATATTATTTTAGGGAGAAATTTCAATAAACTAGTTAGAAGAACCAACGTTAACAACAAAACTCTGCAAATAGAAGACTAGGGCTTTTTTCCTTAATTTTTTTTGTCCTTTTCCCCTAAACTGGTAAAACATGTACCACAAAAGAAGAGATTCAGTTGGATGTACTTCTTGATTTCAAGTCATCTAAAAATTTCCTTTCCAGAAATACAAACACATTATAAACTGAACCACTACTATTGCCAGTGCCCTTTCATACAGAACATCAAGACAGCTTGTTTTTTAAAAATCCTTGGATAATGTTAAATATTTAACCATAAACTGATCCACAGGGTGTCTTGAATGTGAATCATACTTACAAACTTATCATACAATGTTTAAATTAAAATGTACGACAGACTCAAAAACACAAATGGGTTTTGCCAAATTCTGTAATAGCCTTATCCCAAAAGGATAACATGTTCAATTTAATATAAACAGATTATCCTTTGGAACTTTCTAATATTTGAATTTGAAGGTTTCTAAATTTAAATTACTTTTCTGCCAAAAATTCATTGTACAAACCTAATTTTGCACATAAAGTTGTCAAACCAAAAAAAAAAAGGTTTGAAATTCTCAAAAGCAACACAGAGCAACATATGTTATTTAGGTCATTATACCCATATACTATAAAAGGCATGTTGCTCTAAGGAAAATCAAATTACATTTGCCAGGTAAATGCTTTCAAATACTGTAATTCCCACTAACACATACAACAAGCCAAATGATTTGAAGATTTAAAACCTATCAATAACTTTTTTCATAAGTTATTACCATGTGTCTGGTAATGAGGGAAGGAGGAAGGAAGGAAGGAAGGAAAGAAGGAAAGGAGGGAGGAGGCAGGGAGGGAAGGAGAGAGGGAGGGAAAGAGGGAGGGATGGAGGGAGGGAGGGAAAGAGGGAGGGATGGAGGGAGGGAGGGAGAGAGGAAAGGAGGGAGGAAGGAAGGAAGGAAGGAAGGAAGGATGGAAGGAAAGAAGGAAGGAAGGAAAGAAGGAAGGAAGGAAGGAAAGAGGGAATAAAGAATGTAGGAACTCTAAGACCAGACCACCATAATTAGAGTACAAGACTACACATCAGAAATAAGTGTGATATATTTCTGTAACAGATAAGCCACTGAGTCCTATAGGCTACTCATGACAAAGTTTCAGATAGGACCTCCAAACAGTGAGGAACATAAGCTCCTAAAACATGGATTTTAATAAACAAAATTGATTTAGCAAATTAATTTTATTTTCATCCTTCATACTTTTGTTAATTAAGAGAGAGAGGAAATATTCCATTTTCTTTTTCACCTACACATTAGAGATGTTCGAGATAATTATTCAATGTTTCTAGGAAAATAGTTATTCTAATAAATTTCACTACATCATTTTTAACCCCATCTGAAGTAGTAATAACAATACTAGCTACCCTATCTTGAATGCTTACTATGCATCAAACATTGTATAATCCTTGCAACAACCCAGTGACATTATTTTATAGATAACAAACCTCGGACTTAAGAGGTTAAATTAATACAGCTGGCTAGAGGATCAGAGTCAAACCCTGGGCTATTTAATTATAAATACTGTTACAGTACATACCTCTATATCCTCAAATATAAATAATATTAATAGAATATAGCCTTCAAAAGAATATCTGAAAAACAAATTTTATTTAAACCAGAAAGATGTTTGTTGAATGCACCTGACTTATGAACAGCCACTGCTGCCCCCTGTGAACACCACCCAGAAAATGTCATATCTACCCTATCCGCTAAAATATATAAATTAGCAAAATAGAACAGAAACATCAGTTAGTATTGAAAGGAGACAAAAATTATAGAGTAAATAAAATATATCTTGATACACCAAATGCTACACCAACTTACCTGAATTCCTTTAAATCCACATAGGAAATAGTTGTGCCACAGAGGCTTGGTTTTGTCAATCTGAATGTTATTAGCACTAGTACTGAAGTCTCTGCAAAGGCAAAAAGATACTGTTAACTCAAATCTAGAGGCCTTGTGCTGCAAAATTGATGGCTAGCTACTGCCATCTTGTGCCAAGATAGTGGTACTGAAATCTCACTTTCCATTTACTTTCAATATACGTACTTCACATTCTACCCCAAGACAACAAACATTCCAACTTTTAGAAGTTAAAAGACATTGTAGTGACCTTAATAACTAAATTACTTCCAAATGACCCTTTTTATTTCCTGAAATGGAGAGAAACCAATATATTTTAGCATAATCTATACCGCTCTTTATTTCATGATGATCCTTCTTAAGCTGGTGTAACCCACATAAATGCTTATCCTTAGACCTGCTGTTTGGCATACCTCTAACTGGAACAAAAGTACTCAAAGCCTTCTTTCCCCACCCGTCCAATTTTACTATATGCGCAGTGTAAGGGGGGAAAAGGAACAAACAAAACAGTAATTCTAATGGATCGTAACTCATTAAATCAAATAAGAATCCATGACTCTACTGATATAAATTAAGAAATGAATAAATACCTAAATGAATTTTATTCTTCCTTAAAGTAAAATGCCAATTAATAGATAGATGTAGAAGAAATGATAGAAACAAACAAAAAAATCACTATTTGGCAAATTCCATAACTGGGAAAGAATCATCAATAGATGCTAAAGTTACTGAGTAAAATTTTTTTTGTACATAAAAGATATTTACATACAAAGTATTTCCACACCAGATACTTACTGTAAAGAGAAAAAAAACTATAACTTTATGGTAAGAAATCTGGCAGATATCATTTTAACCAAATGATCAAAATTAACATCAACTAGGAAAGGAACATCATGTGCCTCCTTGACACAATGCACTGAAGACACATCAGTTAATATGTGAGAATTATTTGTATTATTTTCGTGACTTCTTTGTAAGTCAAAAATTATTTCACAATGAAAAATAGATAGGCTTCTAAATCAGCCAAAGCACAAAATATGTAGCAGCAGAAGAGGCAGTGCACATGATTCTGGCCTTCTGGCCACAGCAACATAAACAGCCACAGAGAACCAAATCGCAGTGGCAGCAGGGCTCTCAACCCCACCTACCCCTCTAAGCCGTGCCATCCCCGCGACCAACACGACATTGCTGAGACCCAACCACCCCGTAAGCATTGGGGGTACATGTTATCCTAGCAGCAACATTCATGACCAAAGCAAAACCAGCACTAAAGCAACACCAGCAGCAGCAAGGCACCAGTGACCCCAGAAGCACAAGCAGCAATGAAGAGGGCACCTGTGACACCTCTGGCAGAGGCAGTGCAAGGGGGAAAATGCTGGCTCTCAAATAGCGTCAACTCAGATAAGAGAAACAAGAAACTTGTGCTATAGCACCACCTACCGGAGGAAAAAGACCTCTAATTACCAACCTGGCGACTGGTTAAAATTAAAGTAAATAAAGCTGTACCTAAATAAAAAATATATATATGTGTGTGGCTACTTCAAATGTACCAAAAGAAGAACAACCCCATCAGGTGCCATTAATAATCGCTGTAACGGAGTTTCCCAAAACGAAAATGACAGTTTTACTTCTGAGCTCCTTGAATTCCCTGAGTTTTCTTGTATTTCTTTGAGTTTCTCCATGACAGCTATTTTGAATCCTCTATTGTTTAGATCACAATCTTCTGAGACTTTGAGTTTAGTTTCTAAAAAAGATGCTTGGTATGATTCAATTTTCTTAGATTTACTGAGACTTGTTTCATATTCCAATACATGGTCTATCTTTGAGAATGTTCCACGTGCACTTTAGAAGAATGTGTATTCTGTTGCTTTTGAATGAAATGTTCTGTATATATCTATTAAGTATATGAAATTTAATGTATCGTTTAATGCCAATATTTCCTTATTGTTTTTATGTCTGGATGATCTACCCAATGGTGTAAGTGGGGTGTTAAAGTCTCCTACTATTATTGTGGTGCTATCAATTTCTCCCTTTAGGTCTGTTAATAATTGATTTATATATTTTGGTGCTCTAAAGTTGGGTGTATATATATTTAAAAAATGTTGTCTTCTTGATGGATTGTCCCTTTTTTGTTACATAATGTGCATCTTTGTCTCTTTTTACTTTTCAGCTTCAAGTCTATTTTATCTAAGTATGGCTACACTGCTTTCCTTTGGATGCCATTGGCTTGGAGTATCATCTTCCATCCCTGTCTTGACTCTCTGCCAACACTTTTCCTAAGGTTCAAAAACAGGCACTCATTTTCCCACCAACCCTTGATCCTGAATTACATCACCCACGTGTTTTCTTTACTCTTATATCCTTGTAGAATGCTAAGAAAAAAGTCCTCAAAATGAGCAGATATGACTCACTATGTCGATATTTTCCACTTACACATTTTATTTATTCATTCACCTGTTCTTCACACAAACATTTGCCCATTGTCTGTGTCAGGAACTGGGCTAGACCATTTACAAGAACAGTATCAAAAATAATACTTGGAGGCTTTGAGTAAAGACAGCGGGGTAATTAAATGGTAGCACAACATTTATTTACACATGATCACACCAAAATTATAACTAAACTACAGAACAATCATTATTGAGAATTGCCTGAAGTCTAGCGAACAGAAGTCATATGACTAGGGATATAGAGAAGAAGCCACATCAAGGCTGGTAGGAGGGCTGAGACTCAAATGATCTGGTCCACCACTCACATGTGGTGGTTAAAAATTAGGAGGAGTATCTTAGCTGTGGAAGTCCTCCCCCTGCTCATGAAGCAAGGGGTCTCAGCCACACACCAGGCTCCCCAGCCTAGGGTTCCAGTGCTGGGAAGAGAAGTCCCCACAAATTCTGGCTGTGAAAACCAGCAGATATTGTGGCTGAGTGAGACAGAGTGGCAGGAGTTCCAGGTATTCCTCTTAAAGGGCCCATGCATGAACTTACTCACCGATGAACTCACTCACTGAAAAACTCACTCACTCTGAACTCCAGTGCTGAGGCAGCAGCTCGAAAGGCGCCAGGAACATCTGAGGAAAAACTGAATTGTCTGGCTTCAGAGTGAGGGCTGAAGGGACAGCTTTCTCCCAAACAGAAGCACTGGCAGAAGCCATTGTCCTTTTGTTGAGCCCTCCCCCAACCCAGCCTGAATGCACAGGTGGGTGCCATATATGAGTCTCCATCAACCTGGTGATTCTCTGAGAACCTATCCCACCCAACTCATGGGCCCACCCAAGCTGCTTCCAGTGGATCTTCCATACAAATGGCCTCTATTGCCTTATGCTGTGGACTCTTCTAAAACCTATAAAAGGTTCACAACCCCAAAAATAGCATCTGCCCTCAACATACCCTGTACCCTTTGCTAAGCAGCCCCAAGGCCAACACTAACAGCAGCTGGCCTCAGTTCACAGCTTAGCCTCTCCCAGACACCTCCAAGCCCAGCACAAGTGGCAACCATCTGCAGATCACTTTGTAGCTCATACAAGGTGGCCCCAGGGATGGCACAGGTGTGGCTGAATTTGGCTTGTAACAGAGCCCCTCACAGGAAGTCTCAGAACCAATACACCCAGCGTCCATCTTCAGACCACCTCAGAGCACCATCCAACTGCCTCCACAAACCACACACCCAGGCACCAGAGCCCCACTAAAGTAAATCCTGATCCTTAGTGTCAGCCCCTGAACAATAGTTCCTTCATTGTTGTCACTACCGGTCCTCACAACTGATCAGCCTGAAGGTCAATTCCTCCCACTGACATGCCAACAGCAATCAAGACTCAACTACAGTAGGAGGGCACACACAACCCACACAAGGGACACACCTGGAGCACCCAGCTCAGGTGACCAGGGAGACTGTGCCACTGTGCCCCACAGGGTACCTACTATACAAAGCCATTCTACCAAGACTAGGAGACATAGCAGCTCCACATAAAACATAGAAACAAACACAGTGGGGAGGGGGGGACATAGGGAGGCAGTCAAAATGAGGAGACAAAGAAACATATCACAAATGAAAGAATAGGACAAAGCTCCAGAAAAGGAAATAAACAAAATGGAAACAAGCAATCTACCAGATGCAAAGTTTGAAACACTGGTTATAAGGCTGCTCAATGATCTTAAGGGGAACTTTAACAAAAAGATAGAAAACATAAAAAAGAGCCAGAAAGCAGAGAAGAATACAATTACTGAAATGAAAAATACATTACAGGGAATCAACAGCAGATTAGATGAAGCAGAGGATCAAATCAGTGATTTGGAGAATAAGGTAGCAAAAAATACCCAATCGAAACAGAAAAAAAAAAAATCCAAAAATATTAGGATAGTTTAAGGGACCACTGGGACAACATCCACATCATAAGGGTACCAGAAGAAGAGAGAGAGCAATGAATTGATAAACCTATTTCAAGAAATAATGACGGAAACGACCCTAATCTGTCAAAGGAAATAAACACACAAATCCGGGAAGTGCAGAGAGCTCCAAACAAGATGAACGTAAACAGGCCCCACACCAAGACACATTATAATTAAATGCCAAAGGTGAAAGACTAAGAAAGAATTTTAAAAACAGAAGAGAAAAGCAATTAGTTATCTACGAGGGAGCTCTCATAAGCCTGTCACAGAAACTCTGCAGGCCAGAAGGGACTGGCACAAAACACTCAAAGTAATGGAAAGCAAGGACCTACAACCAATATTACTCTACCCACCAAAGGTATCATTTAGAATTGAAGGAAAGCTAAAGAGGTCCCCAAACAAGAAAAAGCTAAAGAAGTTCATCACCAACAAACCAGCATTACAAAAATAGTTAACAGGACTTTTTAAGAAGAAAAAAAAAGGTCAAAGATATGAATAATAAAATGTCAATAACTACATATCTATCAATAATTACTTTAAATATAAATGGATTAAATGTTTCAATTAAAAGACAGGGTGGCTGAATAGATAAGAAAACAAGACCCATACATATGCTGCCTATGAGAGACTCACTTCAGATTGAAAAACACACAAAACTGAAAAGTCAAGATATGGAAAAGGATATTTCATATAAATGGAAAGAAAAAAAAAAGCTGGGTTAACAATACTTACACCACACAAAACAGACTTTAAAACAAAAGATGTAACAAGAGATAGAGAAGGACCCAATGGCACTTGGCAGTTGCCACTGAGCAGATCATCCTTTTGTGCACCTCTCTCCACTTCCTCTGCAACCGTGACTGACAAATCCAGCATGACTGAGATTGAGAAATTCAAGAAGTCGAAATTGAAGACACCAGAAATGCAAGAGAAAAATTCACTGCCTTCAAAAGAAACAATCGAACAGGAGAAGCAAGCAGGCAAATCGTAATGAGGCATATACCAAAAATATACACTGTGCATTCCACAAGCATTGCTTTCTTATTTTACTTCTTTTAGCTCTTCGACTTTGTAAGATGCAAAGAAACTTGATCAAGTTTAACTGACTGTGTGGCCCCTTTGCACATCAAAGAATTGCTGACAACGAAGGCCATACCTGCCTCTCTCATCCACCTGTCTGGCTCGCAGGGAAGGAAAAGAACGTGCATGTTGTTGAAGGCGCAGAATCTGGATGAGAGGACAGTGAAATCTAGAGTAAAAACCAAGCTGGTCCAAGGTTTCCTGCAGGCTTTAAAATGCAGTTTAATCAAAGTGCCTTTTTTTTTTTATTCAAACGATTTTAATTATTGGAATGCATACTTTTTTTAAATACACAAATAAAAAGTTTTAAAACCTGAAGGAAAAAAAAAATGAAGGACCCAGTAATTCCTCTTCTGGGTATTTATCCCAAGAAACCTAAAACACTAATTCGAAAAGATATGTGCATCCACATGTTCACTGCAGCATTATCTACAATAGCCAAGATATGGAAACAACCTAAGTGTCCATCAATAGATGAATGGATAAAGCAGAAGTGGTACATATATACAATGGAATATTACTCAGCCAAAAAAAATGAATGGCATTTTGCCTGCTGCAGCAACATGGATGAATTTAGAGGGTATTATGCTAAGTGAAATGGGTCAGAAGGAGAAAGACAGATCCCATGTGAATTCACTTATATGTGGAATATAAAAACAAACTAAACAAACAAAATAGATACAGAGAACATTTTGATGATTGCCACATGGGAGGAGGGTTGGAGTGATAGGGGAAAGCAGGACAAGGATTACAAATTGGTAGTTACAAAATAGTCAAGAGGATGTAAAGCACAGCAAAGGGAATATTATCAATAATATTGTGATAACTATGTAGCATATCAGATGGATACTAGATTTATCAGGGTGATCACTTTGTAAGTTATATAAAGTCTAATCACTATGTTGTAAACCCGAAACTGATATAATATTATATGTCAACTGCAATTGAAAAACAAAAATTATTTTAAAAAATAAACTTAGAAAAAAATTGACAAAAGATGTACAAATATGTACCTTAAAAAAACAACAAAATATTTCTGAGAGAAATTGAAGAAGACCTAAATAAATAGAGAGATATACCATGTTCATAAATTGGAAGAGTAAATACTGTGAAGATGTCAATTTTCCCCAAATTGATTTATATATTCAGTGCAACCCTAAAAAAATCTCAGCATGCTTTTTCATACAAATTGAATAGCTGATTCTAAAATTAATGAGAAAATGCAAAAGATTTAGGATAGACAAAGCAAATTTAGGAAGATAAACAATATTAGAAGATGTATACTACCTGAGTTCAGAACTTCTTATAAAGCTGCAGTTTTCAGATAGTGCATTATTTACATAAAGATAGACAAATACATCAATGAAACAGAATAGAGTCCAGAAATAATTCCATACCTATATTAATAATTGCTTTTCAGCAAAGGTGTTGAGATAATTCAGTGAGAAAAATAATCTTTCCAACAAATGGTGAGAAACGATTGGATAGCCATATGCAAACTAAATAAATAAATAAATAACATAAACCTCAGCCCTTATCTCATGCCAGATAGAAAAACTGACTAAAAATGCATCATAGATCTAAATGTAAGAACTGAAACTATTAAACGTCTAGATGAAAACATAAGAAAAATTTAATGGCCTGGGGTTTGACAAAGGTTTTTTAAATAGAGTCAAAAACGATTTACTGTGAACAAAAAGAATCAGTAAGTAGGACTTGATCAAAACCAAAAAGTATTCTTCTTCAAAAGACACAGTAAAGAAAATGAAAATTCAAGCCGCAGACTGGATGAAATATTTTGTAAAGCATACATCTAACAAAGGACTTGTATCCACAATATACAAGAAACTCTCACATGTTAGTAAAAGATGAAAAACCTACTTGAAAATGGGCAAAAGATTTAGCCAGACCTTTCAAAAAAGAAGATACATAGCTAACAAATATATGAGAGGATGTTCAACATCATTAGTTATAGAAATTAAAATTAAAAAGCACAGTGTGCTACAACTACACATTTATGAGAGTGGCTAACATTTAAAAAGACAAGTTAGCAAAGATATGGATCAGCTGGAACTCTCACAAATTGATGGTGGGAATGCAAATATGCAAATGGTACAACCACTTTAGAAAACGGGCAAGTCCCTGAAAAGGTAAACCCAAACAGTCCACTCTTAGGTATTTAACCAAGGAAAATGAAACATATATCCACATACAGATTTACAAACATTCTTAGTGGCATTATTCGTAATAGCCAAAAACTGGAAATGATCTAACTGCCCATCAGTGATGAAGAGAGAAATAAATTATGGTATCTCCATGCAATGAATGCTACACAACATGTATGGAACTCTTGGAAGCATGTTGCATACTTCCTAGGGGTCCTAATGGAATAAAGCAGAGGTACCTGCCTTAGCACTTCACCTCTGCTTCCCTAACCATGCTCTTTCACCACTGCTCCCCTGGGATCATTTCCCAAATACTCTACCTTCACCCAAGTCTGTCTCAGGCTCTGCTTTTGTGAAAAAAGTGAAATAAAATGAAACGGAAACCACATGTTCATCATGGTAGGAATGGTTAAGTGAATTTGAGTAAATCAATGTGAAAAATTATTATGCATTCAGTTTTAAATGTTTATGATGACACAAAATTGCATTTGAGATAAAGGTTTTCTTTAAAGGGTTCAAAATGTACAGAAGATATAGTCTTAATTATGCAAAATAAATAGAAAATAAAAAGGATCTTATACAATAAGTTCCATTTAAAAGTAGGGAATTTCTATATCTTATATAACCTGGTATATAGTGCCTTGTCAAAAGCACTCATAAAATATTCGCAGAATAAACATTACTGTAAGCAAAATGTCTAATAAATAACGGTCCAAAAAGATAATGTACCAATTAGGTGCCAAAATCATTTTTTTAATTAGCAAATCAAATCCATCATAATATCTTATAAGCAAGTAGGGCTTATCCCAAGAATGAAAAGACAGTTCAATAGAAAACCCATCAATGTAAATTATGACATTTTTAAAAAGCTGATCTTCAATACTGAGAAGACATTTCATAAAATTCAATACCCACTAATGATTTTTTTAATCTTAGCAAACTAAGAATTTAAAAAAAAAAAAAAAGTATGTCCTTAACTTAATAAAGCATATGTACCAGGAACCTACATTTATTATGTACCAGACTCTGTGTCTGACAGAGGCTACAGTACTGAAGAAGAGAGGCAGCTATAGTATCTGAACTCACAGAGCTTGTAATCTACTGGGAAAGAGGAGGGGAGATACTGGCAAGTAAGCAGATAATAATAATACAGCATGGTAAATATTGTGACAAGAGAATTAGCCAGCCCTGACTTTGCTGGAAATAGTTACTGCAATAGATGATAAATACCTTCTGGGAAAGGACAGTTTTTTTCATCTTTGTATCGCCCAGAGATAAAACAATGTCAGACACATGGTAAGTCTTCATAAAATGCTTCTTAAATGAGTGAGCGAATGAACAAAATAAACAAATATTAAATAGTAGCCTTAGATTGTTTTGGAAATCAGTTAAAAAGTTTTAATAAATTAAATCATTCCTAAAAAGAGGAAAAAAATGATTTATTCTAAATTTGATATCTCCTAAAGAGTTCATTTGGGTACAAATATAAACACACACACACACACACACACACACACACACACACACAGAGTAGCAATCCTAAATACTCACGGGTATAAGGGATTAGTATTGGCCAGTTGAAGAGTGTGTGTTTTCACAGGTTCCACAGCTATTAACATATCTTGTTCCACAGCCATAGGAAGAACAGAATATCCACAGTAATCTATATGTTCTCCTAGAAAAAAAAAGAAAGCATTTTTTATCATTGATAGTATATGAAAGAGAAATTCCAGTTGATACACAGAAAAAGCTTGACCAACAGCCAGGTTTTAACAGAATATAAAAATACTATGGGCAGAAAGTGATTCAGTTTTCTTTTTCTCCCAGACATCTGAGCCAGGAAATTCTGCTAGCATAAATATATGTTATTAGTTTATGTTAACGTTTAGACTTCTTTAAAACTTCACTAGTTTTTTTTTTTCCCATTTTCTAATTCATAATGATCATGTTTATGTTATGTGACTAGTTATGTGGAACATCAAGAAAAGCATTATCTACTTTTTCTATTGTTTTCTTTTATTAATTTTTAACATGTGAACAACTGAAGCCTTTAGCACACTCTCCCTTATATTAATATTATGTGAGTCCCACTCTCTTCCTCCCTAGAGAATGAGCTTAATAAAGGTGAGGACCTTTGCTTTATATATTTTTTGTGAACTAACCAAATACCTAACAAATTACACTGGTACTAGTACATTGTGTTAAATGTGCTAAACATAGCTAGGATAAAGAAAAGCTAGAAAAAGAATATTTAATCTGTACTACTTGATATGTAATAAGCAAATATAGGAAGAAAACTATTCTTTTCATTCTAATCCTTCTATGCAATACCAAGAGGAATTTTTTTTCTATTATACCATAATGTCTTCTCCAAATTATCATTTAAACTCAAGGTTGTTATTCATAACATTTACATACAAAATAACAATTCAAGAAAGATGGGTTAGGCAGACATTGATCAATTGAAATCAAAATGAATGCAAGGCAATTAAACTGCATAATTATATTTTTAAATAAATATTATTCTACATATTATTCTACATATTATTACAGGTAGCAAGTCTTGTTTCTACACTGACATGTCCTTTGAAATAACAAAATAAAATACAATAATAATAATAAAGGGTTTTTTTCTGGATTGACAATGACAAAGAAATGGTTTCCAAAGTTGTCTTTCTCCCCAATTTTCTTCAAGAAGAGAATAATACAAAACTGTGGTTCACAAGTAGAAAACACATTTAAACAAGTGGAAATCTAGGGGGTCACCCGATTCTGTCGGGAAGGCTGCAGTGTGGACTACAGTCTCCTGACATTCCTCCCTTTGTCAAAACTGATGGAAATACCCAGGTGAGGGACATGAAGGGAGCAGGAACTGCTGGCAAGTAAGGATAACAAGATGATTATATTCTGCATATTTAACAAAAATATAATATTGTTTTTTAATAAACACTGAAATTTTCATCCTAAGCACTAACTAAGCTAACTACATTGGAACATAATACCTCCCATTTTAAATCAGAAAAGTCAATAAATTTACTAGAATAAGAATTACTTATCAAGAAAATCCTTAGTTTGGAAACCTTACACCCAAAACTAAGCAAAACTTGGCTCTCTTCTGAGGATATGGCTTCTTTGCTATCCTCTCAACAGCAAGGAGCTATTGATGTTCTCCTCCCAATCTGCTGTTTCCAGGCCTTTTTTCTGTCCTTCTGTTCCTCACAGCTCATGCCACATTCTCTCCTCATCACTTTCATCTAAGACTCTTAGATACTCTGTTCTTCACTGAAGACCTTAGCACCTCATTTTAGCCCGCTCAATCCCAGTCCTGCAATAACCTGGACAATATCCAGGTAAACTACCCAGTCTTAGGTCCCAGCTTCCTAATCCCTTGATCTCAAGAAAACACAACTTCCCCTCTGCTCTACTTACTTCCATGGCATTGACAGATCCACCAATGGCCACAGACCTTATCACCTGGAACTTTTCTACCTATGAAATTTTAGTTTCAAATATCAAACTTCCTATCCTGCCATTTCTATTACAGTTTATCTCACTTTCCTGTTTTCCAGACTCAGTTCTTTGCCCACCCCACCCCCACCCTACAAGCTTCTTATTATCTCTTTCTTTTTCTACCCAGCATAGATTCCAGAGTTCATTACTTTATCTGCTCTCCTGCCAATATCATCAACTTCCTGAGGCCTTGTCATTCTTCTGTTAATCCTATCCAGGCAACTTAGATTAGCTGAGACAGAAAAAAATGAAAACTTTGCAGACTAGTGTTGCTACAATTCTGTGGTCTCCAGCTGGAACCAGATCACAATGCTACCTAGAAAAGCTTTTGTTGTTCTAGTCTTCTCCCTCTTCCATTCTTCGCAAGGCTATTTCAAATTTTGTTTCTTCTTAAAGTTCCAATCCTTCCAACTGTCTTCCACAAGAACTCCCTCGACTTTCTATTCAAAAATTATATATTTACCTACATCAAACCGCATCTTTTTCTTTCTTGCCTTCTGTTAAAAGAGTCAAAGTGGCCCTTTTCCTGAGCTCTAGATACCAGCCCTCTTGCCTTCTTAGGAGTTCTGCTCCATTAGTTCTTCCCTTCTCAGATGTCTTCAATCTCTCTTGCACGACATTGAGTTTACTGCATTTTCCCTCCTCATTTAACCATACTCAAATATCTCATATTTTTAAAATCCTCTTTATTTGCTTCAAAATAAGATCACCTGAGTTGATAATAACTGAAGCTGGATGTTGGGTACGTGAGAT
Organism: Rousettus aegyptiacus; assembly: GCF_014176215.1. Taxonomy (NCBI): domain Eukaryota; kingdom Metazoa; phylum Chordata; class Mammalia; order Chiroptera; family Pteropodidae; genus Rousettus; species Rousettus aegyptiacus. The sequence goes on along the minus strand of NW_023416306.1, from coordinate 120,944,733 downwards.
TTCATTATATTATTCCAACTACTTTTTTGGATGTTCACATTTTCCATTATAAAAAGTTTTCATTTTAATCCTCCTTTGACTCCTGGATTTTTCTCAGTTCCCCATCTCATCTTCTCTCAATAAAACATACTCATTCTTTAGGTCATCACACTATTAAAACCAAGAATACTAGTTTCCTAGTATTCCTCTAATCCAATGAATAAATAAATGTAAAACCACCAAAACTACTCAATTTAACGTGCAGCACACAAAAATATTTTCATCTCTCATGAAATGATATTAATATTCAGATTCCAACAAATTTATACATTTTTTTAAATGACTGGGCAAAATTAACATTAATAACATAAACTGGGAAAGATGAAAATACAGTGTGTTCCTTATGCAAAAGTTTGCCTTGCTGTAACAGACATATGTAAAATATTCCATTTTTCAGTTCTCCTGGAAAACATTAAGAAAATAATGCATTAACAAAAATTTGTATTTTACCAAAGGACAAAAGAATTAAGAGAAGGAACTTTCAAAATACCTATTATGTTGACTCTTCCTGGTGCTCGAACATAAAACTTGGGAATGGATCCAAATTTAGAGTTAAATGTCTCTTTTAGCTTTAGCAATCTGAAAACAGAAAAATAAAAACCCGAGAAATAAACAAGACTGTAACCCCTTACGTGACACAAGAGTATAGCTAAGCACAGAGAAGATTTAAAAAGTTAAATAAACTCATAAAATTTTTCTGTAAGTTTGGAATTTCTTTCATTGACATAAATCTGGCACATCTTGCTGTGCTAGAAAGTAAGGAAGTGCTGAAACAATGACAGAAATATGTCAGAAGGACACAGAGCCCCACGTAAGGAGGTTCTTCTTACTGCCCAGATCTGAAACAATCTGAGCATCAACATCGTAAAAAGGTAACATACTGTAACCCATAAAGTAAAAATCAATAAATCCACAATGACACAAACAAATGAAAAAGGAAAAACACTTCCTTACACTGGAATGACAAATAATAAATATAAAAATATATTTTAAAAAAATCATAAAAGTCACTATTTGGTGACCATTATAATAATAATTGACTCAGGCAAGGATCATCAATGGATGCTAAAACCAGTAAATTAAAGTTTGACATGAAACAGAATATTAACATCTTCTTAAAGTATTTCACCAAAAGATACCTACTAATTACAGAAGAAATAATAGTAACTTTACAGTGGGAAAACCAGGTAGAGTTTCCTTAACCAAGTGATTCAAGTTAATAGCATTGGTAATGTGACAATAGATATCTATGTCTCCTGATATGATGTCCTGAGAAAACAAAATTACGTTTTTGTAGTTTTCCTACCAAAAACAAAGTGAGTCTAATCACGAAGAAATACTTAGGTAAACTGTTAAAGGAGAAAATTTTTAAAGTATAATCATGACTCATACAGATATAAACACATCTTAAAGATTTTATCTCATTAGAAAAAGATTTTATCTCTTAATTAATGACAAAACCAGTAATATAACCATTTAGAAGAATCCCAAGTACTCCTCATACACAAATAAGGAAATTTGAAATAAACTTATAAATAGAAAAACTGGTTAATAGCAAGCAGCAACAATCAAATGTATTCCACCAAACACAGTTTGCAGTTTCTATGGACAAGAATCATTTGCATTGCTTTCAGTTTTCTATGACATACAGAGCTGTGAAAGAGCTTGAATATAAGGCTCAGAGCCACATGATAATCTGGATGATAGGTATGTCAAGCAACTCCTGGTTCTCCTTGGAGACACCCAGAAAGATTACTGTGGTCCCTTTCAATGTTTTCCACAATTTTTTCCTGCAACCCAAACTGAGGGATATTCTGTAAAGTAACCGGTCATGAAATATGAAGACTGAGGAACTGCCCCCCACTAAAAAAAAAGAAGAAAAAAAAAAGAAGAAAAAAAAAGTTTTTAAAAACAACTAAAAGCAACATGTGTCCTAGATTGAACCCTGCCCAAGAAAAAATATTATTAATGTTTTTTGCTATAAAAGACATTAGTGGGATAATTGGTGGCATTTGAGTTCTGCCAATTAGATAATATTCTATCAATATTAATTTCCTGATTTTGATCATTGTGTTTGATTATGTTAGAAAACATCCTTTTTTTCTGGGAAACACATTGCAGTATTTAAAGTTAAAGAGGTATCATGTTTTCATGTCTTCAACCTAAATCTCGAACTGTTTAGGCAATTATGAGAGAGAGAGAACAATAAAGCAAATACAAAAAATGTTAACATTTAGGGAATCTAGGAGAAGAGCATACAATAATTTTTCCGTAAGTCTGAACTTACAGAAAACTTTTCTGTAAGTCTGGAATTATTTTAAAATAAAAAGTGTTTTTTAAAAATTTGCTGATGCTTTACTAAGTACTCTACTTCGAAAGGAGATTAATAAATAATAGTCCTTGGCTTCTAGGAATATAAAAAAAGTCTGGTAAAAGAGAAAGACAGGTGAACTAAAAAGTACAATACGGAGTGACAATAGAGTAATAAGTCAGTCTTCTGGAGTACAGGGGAAAGCTACTTAGCTCCTACTGTGAGAGAATGTATATGCTAAGATAAATCCAGAAGGGGAAGACAAAGTTAGAGAAGGCTTCCCCAAGAGGCAGTCTCTTAAAATGAATGGTAAAGAATGATGTCAGACAAGTGGGAGGGGGTGATACATACTAGGTAAATGAAATGAAAAGGCCCAGCATGCTGCATTCAGAGAATTATAATTAGGGTTTCAAATACATCAAAAGAGAAAAGTAGGAAAGGAGGCTAGTGGTAATCAAGCCCCAGATCTTAAAGGCCTTTATATGCCCAGTTGAAGAATCTGGCTTTTAACACATAGCCAAGGGATGTGAACAGATGTTTAAAGATAGAGTGATATTATCAGTTTCCCACCTGCAAAAGTTTCCTGGGAAGTGTGTGGAAAACGGATCATAGGAAGACAAGACAGAAAAATAAAATAAAAATCCAATTGGAAGCCATTGTAATTAATCTAGAAAGAAATCCTGAGGGTACATTAGTGGTGGAGATAGAGAAGGGTACAAATTAAATTAAGAAAGTCGAATCCGCAGGAATTGGTGACCAATTAGATGGGAAAAGGGAGAAGTTTTCTGGCTTATATTACTCCAGTAGCTACAATAGGGGCTAATGTTATTTCTGCCTATGAAAATCATATATAGAAATAAATTCAAGTTCCGCTAACTTGAATCATTGTTAATTTGCTTTTATAAGAACTGCAAACACATACCAAAGAAAAAAGATGAAATACTAACAGCAATGTTACGATCAGTCTCTTAAAATGTTTTAACAAAATGATTTTGAGTTATTAAATTTTGCATTATTTTCCCAGACTACCTCAGGAAGACAGCAGACCATGTCTTACTGTAACTGCTCCTTCACAACAAGCTTACCATACAACATTCCTGCCTTTAAAATTCAAATGTGCAGAGGCTCTGAAACAAAACAAGGAAAGTACTTTCTCTAAGAATAGAAAGAACTGATGCATACAGTATTTTTCTAAACTTCATACCTAATCCTATAATAATGAAGCAGTTCTGCTGTAATTGAGGGAGCAGCTGTATTTTCATCACTCTCAGCTAGTCACCAGCCAGACTTCATCTCTTAAAATGTAGTCACTTAAAGTATGCCCTCAAAAAGAGTACGATGAGCAATTTTAATATGAAAATAAGAGCTACTACAAAGATTACATTGTTAAAGGCAGAATTGGCCAAAATATCATCACATAAATTGCTGAATCTGGTGCTCTGAATGATCTTTTGACTTAAGATCTTTTTTTTTTAACAGCAATTTTAGTAACAGAACTTGAGAAACAAAATTATGACTGCAGTGAATGAAATTGATTTTGCCATAAAGACTCATTCTCAGAGGACCCTAGGGTGACCAAATGGCTAACTACAGAGAAGAATAAATTAAAATTTCAGGAGACAAAACATGCATCTTTAGTTTGCCATTATGACCTTAGACAAGTTTTCTATCCTATTTGCACCTCTGTTTTCTCATTAACATCAAGATAATCACTCATGGCATTACATAAAATATAAATTTTTAATACTAATTTAAGAATAATTTGTTGTGAATATGTGTGTTTATGGTGAAGAGGATCAAAATGTGCCACTCCAAAATATGCTATTTGGTATGAGGATTATTTTGAGCATAAAGCAATTAATAGACGCCGAAGGAGCTCTCTACCCTCTCTCTAGCCACCAAAAAGCTTGGCATAAATTTTTTTCCCTTTGAGAAGCTGTCTATCCCCATACCAAGAGATGACTCTTATGACTGGAGACCTCACTGACTTGAGTCTACATAAACAAACCTTACTAAAATAACTCTTATTTTCCATTAGTTTTCCCCATACAATCACCTTTTCACAACTTACCATCCCTAGAAACCCAAACCCCTTCCTCTTTATCTAGTCCCTTCTCACAATTTATCATCTTTTGTTAAAATGTTGCTCCCAGACCTAGCAACTTCGTTTTTCACTTCTTTTCTGTGAAGCTCACATGTGCATGTGAAATAAACATTTTCTCCTGTTAATCTGTCTTTTGTCTGTTTAATTCACAGGACTCACCTTAAGAAACTTAAGAGGAAAGAGGAAAAGTTTTTCCTCCCTTATTATGGTAATTTATGAGTTGTTCTACCTCTCACTTTCCTCAACTACAAATTGAGCATAATAATAGAAGTCACTGTAAAGTTTTGTTTTGAAGATTTTATAAGCATGCAATAATTATTAGTCATTATTATAACAATTATATTTGAGAATTTAACATATGTTAAAAATGGTATTCAAAGTATGGATAATTGCTATTGGGGGACGAAAGGCAATTTTAATCTCACTTTGCTTCTTTCATCACAATATATTCTCCTAGATCAGAAATTTAAATGTAAAAATACAACAATAATTATATTAGAGATCTTGGAAAATAAAATCCTGATGGTAAAAATAAAAATAGTAAATGGGCCGAATAATAGGATGAAGGGTTAAAGAACAAATACGTGAGCAAAAGATAACACTGAGGGAAAGTAGAAATAAAGCCAAAATTACAATTATTTAGAAAATAACAAAAATGAGTGATTTGTATATCAAAACTTTTGAGACGCAACTATAACCGCACTCAGAGAAAACTTTCTAGCCTCAATGAATAAGAAAACAAGAAATAATAATAACTACTATACACAAATCACAAGAAGCTAGCAAAGAAAGCAATAAAGAAAGAAGAAATGAATTAAAAGACAAAAGGAGAATTTAATAAACTAAGGGAAAAATAGCAAAAATTTATAAACAGGTTCTTTGATAAAAACAATAATATAAAAAAAAACTTTTCTGAGTCTCATCATATAAAATCAATATTAGAAATAAAAGATAACTATAGATTCAAAAGAAATTATATTTTTTCATCTACACAAAAGAGATGATTTTTCTAGGAAAATACAAATTTTTAAAAATTGACAGAAGAGAAAAAGAACAGGATAAAAACAGGAAACGTGGTCAGAAATAACTCTGTTAATAAGATCCAGAATACGTCATCAGTTCTCTCAAGACCTTAAAAAAAGATGATCCTTTGCTTTTATAAATGCTTGTAACAATAGAAGCTATAGAAAGCATTCATTTCGTGAGGCCAATATAACCCAGATGCTAAAACTTAATAAAAGCCTCGGAGAGCAAACTCTCACTTATGAACATAGAAAAGTTCTAAATAAAACACTGGTAACTTTAATCCAACATACGTTATTTTATAAGTGACCAGACTTTATTCCAGGAATATGAAGACAGTATGAGGAAATCTGTTGATAAAATGCACTATTCCAATGGAATAAAAAGGAAAACTCTATACCTCCATGATTCTCTCAAAATATTCAAGAAAAACTGTACAATTCAACAGCTAATATTAATTTTTAATTTTTTTTACATATTAAATTTTTTGAAAAGCTTCTGACATGCTAGAAAAGAAAATGCCCTTACAGCAAACATCATATTTGATGACAAAATGTTAGAAACGTCCCCATTAAAATCAGAATCAAGACAAGGGTACTAACATTCAACGCTGTACTATACTGCATAAAATATAAAATATCTACACAACAAAATATACCATGGAGTCAAAGGAAAAGTGCTAGACTGGGAATAATATTACATTAGATATAAAACAACAAATAGTTTATATCCAAAGATCCATACATTCATACAAAAAATACATATATATGTAAAGAGCTTCTGAAAACTATCAAGAAATAGACAATCTAACAACATCTTTTTATGCAGGGCCATTTGGCAGAAACTATCAAAATTTTAAATGTTCATTACTTTTGGTCCTGATTCTATTTCCATGTAAGCATTTAAAGAAACATTCACAAAAATGCTCAAAAACATATGTAGAAAAATATTATACCACTGTTTGTAAGAATGAAAAATTAAAAATTTAAATGTACACTCTAATAGTTAAGTAGTTAAATAAATAATGTTCATACTATGAAACACTCTCAGCCCTTAAAATAGTGAAATAAATCTGTATGGAGTGATATGCCAGAATCTCTGAGAAATACTAAGTGAAAAAAGTGACAGAAACAAATACGATTCTTATATTATGATTCTTATATTTCATTATATTACATGAAAATACTATTTTCATAAAAAATGGTAACGATGATATTATAAGGATTCAATGATACTATAATGATAAAATGATATTACAAGGATACAAACCAAACTGATAACTTCTAAAAAGGGAAGAATTGGCAGCACAGGATAGGAATCAGAGAGTACAGTGAAGAAAGGGATTTCCAGGCTTTACTGAACATTCTTTTAAATAACCCAAATCTTTCCTATTAAGAATGCATTCATAAAGCACTATTATTCAGAGAGCCAAAAGGTAGAAACAATCCAAATATCTATCAACTGATGCAAATGGATAAACAAAATGTGGTATATCCATACCATGGAATATCATTCAACCATAAAAAGGAATGGCATACTGATAACAAGTTACAATGGAGAAAATATTACATTAAGTGAAAGAAGCCAGTCACAAAAACTACATATTAAATTATTCCATTTATTTGAAACCTCCAGAATAGGTAAATTTATAGAGACAGAAAGTACAAAGAATGCAAGGTTCTTTGGGGGGTGATGAAAAAGTTCTAACTTTGATTATGGTGACAGTTGCACAATCCTGTGAATATATTAAAAACCATTTCACTGTAAACCTTTAACAGAGGAACTATTTGGTATGTGAATGATAGCTCAGTAAAGCTGTTACAAAAAATAATACTAATCTAACAATTTCACAAAAAGAAGAAAGAAAAGGGAAAACACTACAAAGAGAACTAGAACAGTGAATTTTAAGTAGTCTTACAGTACAGGAAACATCAAAGACTGGGATGAGAAAAAATATTAGAGCTTCTATTTCTATTTTATTTTATGTAAAAAGAATAAAAATGATGTTGTTTACTAAAATGTATAACATGGTTGATTAATGCATTTACTCAAAAGATCATGTGTCCTGTGAAACTGAAAAGAGGCATCCTGAAGACCAGGAGCTCCACAAGAAGACTGTCTGACCTTGGTGCTCTGGTGCATTTTTTTTTTTCCTTTCAGCATATTGCAACATATGAGCAGCTAGGTGAATTTATAGATATACTATCTAGATTTAACTGAACTCACCATTGCTAGAATGAATAAGTGGCTGAAACATTGCATGACAATGACAATCACATTGCATGCACAAGTGAAAAACAAGAAAATGACAGAGAGCAAACTTATCCAACTGCTATTATGATCTCTTCTGTGGCTAGCATTTGTTACATGAATAAACACTGTAAAAGTCACAAAAAGGCAAGACGCTAAAGAAATGTTTTAAACAGTTTGTTTTTGATATGTTATCATCATTCCCCCTCCCCTGCAGGGTAACTATAGATATATTGAGCATTATGATTGAAATCATAAAATAAAGAGAAGGAATTTATAGATATATTTTATATAAAAGACTAAACTACAAGATGCCAGATTATTTTCATGTAACAAATTTCTCATGAATCTTATTTGAAGCATGTCTTTAACAAAATATCCTTAATTCAGATAATATAATGACATCCAGAGACATTCCCAAGTAATCTAAAAGCAATGCTGATCTCCATAATAAAAAATTATGTTTCTTTCTGGTAACTAAAGACCCATTGTTTGATAGCTTAATGGTGTAAAAGCATTCTCAAGTTTTAGTAAATTATACTGTCAACTGTCATGTGACAGTCATATACCAGGAACTAAGGAGAGCTTGACGACATGTTAAAGAAAAAAGTTAACATGGGGGAAAAAAGTAAAAATTAAAAACAGCAAAGGGGGAGAGACGTCAACCTTAGAAAAAATTATAGCCGGTTAGAGACTTCATAGTAAGAGATTCAGTCCTGTGTCAGAACGTAGTATTCCTACAAAGTGTCTGCAATACATCCTCAAATGGAAAGCTCCTCCATTAGGTATCACTAAACTTTTAGTTATTCTGGAGTTAGGTACTGGCGGCAGATTAATTCCCACAGTGACAATTGATAGATTCCATTTGTTTAAAAGGATGCAGAGACCAAGGGTTTTTTTGTTTCGTTTTGAGTGTTTGATTGTTTTCAATGAATATTTTAGAAAGGGGACCTTAAAAACTACTCTAAGCTGGCAGGCAAGACAAAGAGAGGAGCGGTTCAAAGTTAATTTGGGCATTTTTGCTAAAGCCCTGCAGAAGAGCGTGCCACCTTCAGCAAGAAAAGGAAAAGAAGGATCTGCATGACTGAAGCAGAACACACATCCCTGGTAGTAGCCAAGGTGGAAAGTGCGGTGTGCTTTCTTGCAAGCCCAGCCACACGGCCTTATAAAATTCCTAGGATTCTGTCCGCCCCCGGGGGCAAAAGCAGCCCTAGTGAAGAGTCGAAAGCCCTGGACACCATCAGCACTTTGCCAATCCAGGAGATCCCAAACCGTGGTATCTCCTCTCCCCCACCTGGGATGTTCTGCCACCTGGATTCGACACGTGGCAGGGCCCTCCGTAGCCATATTTCCCTAGATCCTATTTTCTTCTGCAGCTGCAACTGGCGAAGTAAGGCTTCCGAGGTAATCACAAGACATCTATCTGCAGCAGGAGCCCTTTCTTCCGGGCGTCACCAACCCCCACCCTGCGGAAATCCCGCCGCTTTGCTGAGGTGACTGCTTCCAGTCCACCCCGCCTCTGGCTCCGCCTCCCTGGGCCCTGGGGCTCCTTGCCCTCCCAGCCGCTGTCAGGCACAGCCACTGTGTTGCTCTCAGTTCAAGGGAACCCAGGACTCGTTAGAGACCCTGCGCAGAGCCTATGAGAAAAAAGGTTTTGTTTCTGCGAATAGGGTTAAAAAGCACCTTGGGTTGCTTTTTTTTCTTAAATTGGGTTTTTTTTCTTCTTTAATGACCAGCAACTCCCCCAAATAACACTAAAATATTTAGTTATTGCCTCTTATGTGGAGTATTTCAAAATAAGGCAGTAGAAAATTAATGCAGCACTCGATTTAAACATATTTGCATTTATTCCATAATAGAGACATTGGTAGGCCTTCCTAGAACACAATAACAAAAAGAAGAAAACGCGTCTTTCAAATAGTATAGAGCCCTTAGCATCCAGTTCAACTTAGAGTAATCTCAGACGCCCAATATCAAGAAACACACCATCCCATCCCCATCCTATTATCACTCTACCACCTTACTGTTTTCCTTCCTTCATAGTTTTCACAAGTTATGCATATTTATTTTCTTATTTATTGTCTGTCTCACCATTTCCATTGTCACTACCACTACAAGATAAGAATCTTTAGGGTAGGAACTGTATCCCCAGCACCCAGATCAGTACCTGGCTAATTGGTTTGTAATCAACAGGTAAGGTGATCTGAATGAACAACTGAAAGGTGAAGTGACTTGCCTAAGTTCACACTGTTAATTTGGTAGCAAAACTTGAATGAAATCTCAGGTCTATTAACTGTCTTGTGCATTTTGTGCTTCAGAGTGCTGAGATTAAACCCAAGCAAAGCCAGCTAGCAATACCATTATCTCAAGTTTCTCTATTTGAGGAAGTTTGAGCCAACACTAGGGGTAGCAGTATAACCCAAAAAGATTCAGTTACCACTCCAGAACTTCTATATGTATACGCTGGGGAAAGGGAAATGGGAAATGAAGGCTAAAGTGTGAATTAACAATATCAAAGTGTAACTAAAGGGTTGCAGCCCCTTGGCACCCCCTTTCATTGTTATTGTAAATGGAACATCATGGAAACAAAGTTATTCTGGCCTCAGGACTATTTTCTATTGTCTCTGTCCCTCATTATTTGCAATGAAGCAATTATATCTTTTTTTTTTTTGAAATCCAATAAATCCCAGTATTATGCTTATTGTCATTTCTGTAAATAGGTTTGCATGGGGAGAGAATCTAAGTTAGAAAAAAATTTAAATTTTTAGTTAGAAAACAAAATTAAATTTTTATGAAAAAGGAAAGATCATTTTTATTCAGATATGTTTCTAATATATCCTTTTATGATCATGGAAAAATAATTAAATTTTGAAGTTTTGTAAATATTGTTTTTTAATAATCTCAAACTCATACAGTATTTCAAAATGAATAGAGTACCTATAGAAACTGTTTCATAAAAGAATATTTCCTATTGAATGTATATTTGATGACCAAATATTAATGTCACTAAATAAAACCTGATGGCAAAGCATTACTTTGAATTTTGGATACATTTCAATTGCAGTCTCAATAAAGCTGATACAGACTAGAACGCACCCTATACAGCAACAAGTAAAACTCCCTTTTTAAAAATGATTGGCCTAAAGTGAAAGAGTAAGGAAATAGTGGGACCGGAATTAAAACCCAGATTCTAGACTCCTAGCCCAGCCCACTTCTGAATGTGTATGACCTTTGATGAGTGTCCAATGAAGTGTGCTTAAAACAAATTATTGAAATAATTAGTAATTTTGTCACAAAATTAAAATGTGTACATTATGATTTTTATGTAACATTGGTCTTAAATTAACTTGTTCTCAAAGTTCTAAAGAATCCCAACTAGAAATCAAAAATCAAAACTCACATTACTTTCTTATACTTTCTTCTTTATGCCAGCCAGGCCTCTTACTAAGTAAGCACTTCACATGTATTATTATCTTATCACTTTAAATGTTCCCAATAATCCTTATGACATAGAAAAGTATTGTTTCTTTGTCAATTTTAAGATATTCCTTTGGTCTTTATTGGACTTATCTGATAGTGAAAATGTTTAATGTCTAAATTTTACAGTGTTTTTATTTTTATGAATCTTGGACTTCCCAGTTCTTTATTTTTTGCATATGGGCACACTTACAATACGGTTTAGACTCTAAATTATAAATTAACAGGTATTTTATGATAGATTCTTAAACAGAGCCCTTATTAATAAACTTGACATTGTTTTTCCTCAAAGGATATTTGTTTCTGTTCAGATAAAGTATTGTAGCAAACAGAACACCAAAATGAAACAAAACAAAAACTTGTTCCAAATTCAAAGTAAAAACATTGGAGTCACACAGACCTGGCTAATCCTTACCTATGTTAGGTCTTAGCTTAAAAATCACTTTCTTCAGGAAATTTTCTCTGTCCCCTGTCATTATCTCTACCTTCAAAACTAAGTCTCTAAGATCACAGATCACTTATCTGAAATAATGTTATTTCTGTGGTTTAGTCTGCTTGTGCAACTTCTGGAAAATATTTCTTATCTTGACTTATAATTAAAAAAAAGTATTGTTCACAATTGGGAGAATCTATTTCAGTGACCTATTTTGTTTTGTTCCCATTATGGTAAAATATATTTCTTTATGTCTATTTTATGATGTTCTTTATTCACCTGTATATAGAATAGATACATCTTTCTAACATATAATCATTTAAATAAGGGAAAAACATAAGTCATAATTCAAAGAATTATATATTTATGTAGTTAAATATAGCATGCTTATCTTTTATAAATCAATATGAAAGAAACAAAAATTATCCATGCAAAGGTGCTTTAACAGAATATAGATTGTTTTGCAGTAAAAAACAACAACTAATCTTCTAAATACTCTCTTCTTGCCCAATCGTAGCAATTATTACACCGGTACAGTTATTACTTGTGTTTTCTTGTCTATATAATCTAGAGCCTTGCTATTCAAAGTGTGGTCCTCAGACCAGCAGCATTGGCATCACCTGGGAATGTATTAGAAATACACAATCTTGGATGCAAACCCACTGAATCAGATTCTAAAATACAAGCCAAATGCCATTTTAAATTTTCTATAAGTCAGTTTTAAATAAGTGGAAATAAGTAAATTCATTTTGATAATATATTTTATACAATATATCTAAAATATCCTTTCAAAATATAATCAATATAAAAAAATCAGATATTTTACTTTTTCATCTGAACTTTTCAAAATCCAGTGTATTTTGAAATACACTTACAGCACACTTACAGCACATCTCAATTCCAACTAGAAAGATATGGCTGTTGCATTAGGCAGTTTATATCTAGATTATAAACTCTCTGAAGGCAGAAACTCACTCTGATTTTACTCTGGTTTTACAAACTCTGGCTCAGGTCTATCAGGCACTCAAGGAATGTTTAATGAAAAAATACATTAGTGAACCTGGATTAGAGTGATTCAGCCACTTATTAACTTTGCGACCCTGGGCAAGTCTGAATTTTTTCCTCCATAAAAGGGAGCTAAAAATACCTACTTCAGAGAGTTGTTATGAAGATTTTAAAAACTATCTAACCTTCCCTGAATTCATTCTCCATCCCCAAAACCTGGTTTGTACTGTTTATAGCTATCTAAAATTAAATTATTTATTAATATTTATATTTATTATATCTCCACCACCAGAATTTACATCTTATGTTTCATTCATTGTTCTATCATTGTTCATTCATTCATTTAACAAATGTTTGTTGTGTGCTACTATGCTCTAAGCACTATTCCAAGCATTGGGATATAATGATAAATATAAACAAAAAGTTTTATTACTCTGGCAAATTAAAATTTAACTAAATAAATGAATTGATAATAAAAAGTGGCACAAACTCTCCATATAGTATATATTCCATGAATAAAAACAAACTCTGATATGCAAACATTTAGATTAACTTAATTTTGAAATTAGAAGTTTGCATTTCAAACTTGAAGTATATACATCGGACTGGACATCGGACTGGACAAATTGCAGACAAATTGTTTTTTCTTTTTACTTTCTTGACCCAGGAACTAAATATGGTACCAGGGATGTTCAAATTTGACAATACCTTCATCTTATCTTGTCATTACCATCTAATATTGTCTACCTCAATCAGTAATTATATTTATTATTTGAATAAATTCTTTTTTTTTTTCCTTTGGAAGACATTTGAAGGGATCTCAAGTGACTGGCATAATTTAAAAATTTATTTTTCTAGGAAAACAATTGTGATAGCTAAAACAACCTATAACATCTAAGTATGTTTCATTCTATAGAGAAAAAAAGTTTTTAAAATTTTTTGATTCTCAGATCAATCCATGAAAGTAAATCTAAGCTATAATGCAGTAATAATAGTACAAATAACTCATCCAGAATCCAGAAATCTGAGGTCTCAAGCTAAGTCCTTAATTAGTGATGGAGATGAAGGCAGGAACAGTAGATAGGAGCAGAGAAAAGATAAGTACAGATTCTAAATAATAGTCAAAAACTGGAGGAAATAGGGAGAAACTATCGTTTTAAATGAATGAAAAAAAGGGAAACAGGAATCTCTAGAATCTGAAGCAGATTCTGTTAAATAACAAAAGTCTGACAGAGTCCAAGATGGAAAGGTGGCACGGGAACAGCAAAGGAAATGCAGCCACAGCATTCCTATGTACAAATTGTTCATGTCGATTGACAACAGAGGGCTGTCTTTACTACTTTAGTTTACAGGGGAAATGAGGGAGGATTAATGCAAAACACAATTAAAGAACTTACAGATTTCAGTAAAGGAAATAAAGATAATTTTGGAATTACAGTACAGTATAATAGTGTTAGCCCCCTGTTTTGCATCTTACGGAAAAGTGGATTCATTTCACAAAACTAGGGAGATTTGGTCACTATTTGGGGTGGGAATAAAAACAAGTGGGCATTAGAAACACCAAAATGGTAAATAACAATAATAGTGCTAAAATTGTGTGATTGCATTTTTATAAGACATTTTTACAAGGTCAAATTCAGTGTAAGTAATGAAAACTCCTAGCTTGCCTGATCTTCCTCTATTTGCATGTTCCTTCTATGGCAATTTTAGAGATGAAAGATATAATTGCTAGGCATTCTGAAGGCTTAGTATGAGTAGCTTGATTGAGTTATAGATGATACATTTATTGAGTACTTTTTAAGTACGATGCATTTACCTACATCATTTTATTTAATCTGAAGAGACTACGGCAGATTAAAAAACTAACTAGGCAAGGGCATCAATCTATAAGGTGGAAATATATGATATCATGCAAACTGTACTTATCATCACTCCTCTCAGAAAGGAGTGGGTATTAAATGTAGGTGGAAACAACATTTTGATAAGTTACTTAGGTTGGTTGGTAAAAATAAGAGATAGGCTCCAATAACAAAAGATAGTCACCAATTTGCCTTTGAAGGAAAGAAAATTCCTTCCCTGGGTGAAGTATATAATTTATGCTACAGTTGAACTGCACAAAACAATGTTGTGCTCTTTACTTCCCATTTAACTTTGGGATCGATTCCTCACCTTTCCCTCTTCCTGGAGGCTGATCTCTATGGATTGTACCTGGGCTCCTTTACCCTTTGGCTTCTGGTTGGGATTGGTCATGGGCAGGATATTTAAGAGCAATGGAACACACACACACACACACACACACACCCCTCCACACCTTTGCCATAGTTGTGGCAGTAGCTGTGTTTCTTTATAATCATAGCTGCTGTTAGGAGGTCCATCATCCAGGGCTCCCACTCTTCCTGGCCTCTAGTAAAACCACCACCATTCTTCCCTTCACCTCTTCAAGCCTTCCATACATGGTAATGACTCTCAGCCTGTTGCTAGTCCTTGGGTGTTTCACCAATATCATTGGTTCCTTCAATCCCTACGCCTATCCCTCTAAATAGTCCCTTCATTAAACTTTTTTATTTAACTCCCCTGCCCCAAATATACTATGAATTTTCTGTCTAGATATTGACTAATACAAAAGGAGTCCTCCTGTTCTGCCACCATAACATAGTGTACAGCCTTTCTTAATAAATGTAGTAAAAAAATATTTTTTTTAAGATGATCAGTCTGAAAGGATGTCAAATTGTGACCCGTTTGGGGTAACCATATGTCTCAATCCAGGACAGTGAGGAGTAAGGAGTACTAGAGTTTACTTCACTACATCATATTTTTATTGAGCATTTTCTATGGGCAAGGCACATGCTGAGTTTCAAAGGATTCAGAAGTAAGTAAGATAGCTGTTTCCTCAAGGAGTTTTCAGTTTAATGAAGAATAAACAAAAATAATCATAATACAGGTTATATAAAATTATCAAAAATGTACTTGAAAGAGTCAAATTATGTTGGGAATAAAATGGCCAATTATTTTTGACAAAAGTGCCAAGACAATTCAATAGGAAAAGGATCATCTTTTTAATAAATAACACTGGAACAATTTGATATCTTTATGCAGAAAAAATAATCCTCCATATTTACCTCATATTTATATACAAAAATTAAACTTGAAATGGGCCATAGGCCTAAATGTAATAGTTAAAACTATATGAAACTTCCAGAATAAAAACTAAGAGAAAATCTTAGTGCCCTTGAGTGTGGCATAAAGAACTCTTACAACTCAATGGTAATAAGACAAATGGCCCAATCTAAAAGAGGTGAAAGAATTGAAGAGCTATTTCACCAAAGATAATGTATGGATCACAAAAAGCACATGAAAAGATGTTCAACATTAGTCATTAAGGAAATGCAAATTAAAACCGCAATGATATACTACTTTAGTCTTGCTAGAGGGCTAAAACCAAAACAATTGACCGCTCTAGTATTGGCCAGGATGTGGTTCAACCAGAACTCTTATACAATGCTGACGGATATACAAAATTGCAATACCAGTTATGAAAATAATTTGACAGTTTCTTAAAAAGTTAAACATACACCTACCATATGATTCGACCATTCTACTACTAGGTATTTACTTGTATTCACATTGATTGCTGCATAACAATATTACTACAAACTTAGCAGTATAAAACAGTACACATTGATTATCTCACTGTTTCTGTGGTTCAAGAATCAGGGTGCAACTTACCTGGGCCCTCTGCTCTAAAGTCTTATCTGAGGCTTAACTGAGGAAGGATTCATTCCTTCCTCAGTTAAGATCACATAGCTATAAGCAGCATTCATTTCCTTGCTGGTTGTCAGACTGAAGGCCAGTCTCTTGTAGCAGTTGACAGATGCTGCCCTCAGTTACTTGCCACATCATCCTTCACAACATGGTCACTTGCTTTCTTGAAGCCAGCAAGAGAAATAGAGTCTCTCCCAGAAAGATGAGTTTACAATCTTGTATAATGTAATCATGTATATCACCTTTGCTCTATCTTTAGTTAAAAGCTAGTCACATTTATTTGTCAATTATACCTCAATAAAGCAGAAAAAAAAAGTCACAGATCCCACCCACATTCAGAGGAGAAAGGATTATCCAAGAACATGAGAAATGAGACCACCTTAGAGACTATCCACCACATTACATGAGAGAATTGAAATCTATGTCTGTACAAAAACTTGTATACGAATGTTTTTAGCAGCTTTATTTGTATTAACTAAAAACTGAAAAAAAAACTCAACTATCTATCAACAGGCAAATGGATAAACTATAGTATATTCATACAGCGGAATGCTCAGCAATAAAAAAACCAAACAATTGATACATGCAACGACATGGATGAATCTCAAAATATTTATACTGAGTTAAAGATGCCAAGCATAAGATTACATACTGTATGCTCCATTTATATAAAATTTCAGAAAATGTAAACTAATCCGTAGTGGCAAAAAGTAGATTAGTGATTGCCTGGAAAAAGTGAAGGAAGGAGACAATGGATTAACAGGGACCAATGAGAAAACTTCCGCAATAATAAATATGTTCATTTTCTTGGTAGTGCTGATGGTTTCTCAATTGTACACATATGTCAAAATTCATCAAATTGTATACTCTTTAAGTAAATGTAGTCTAATGTATCTCAATAAAGCAGCTAAATTATACTTCAAAAAAGCTTTTTTGTAAAATGTTTTTTAAAAACATAGAATCCATTTTCTACAAGGACTCCATGTCAAATCAATACAGTATTAAAATAAAAATGTTTCTTATTTATCATTGAGTGAAACTGATGTCAAGAAAAAGGGAATATAATAATTGCACAAAGTAGTAAGGATAGGCTATGTGAATAATATGACACTTAAATGAACTTTAAAGAACAGAAAATATTTTGATGTGTAGCAATAGATATAAGGATATTCCCTGCACAGAAATATTAATTAACATGTTTATTTAAAAAACATTCATTAGCACTCGTGTGCCCAAGCAGTGTGCAAAGCACTGTGAGGAACTTTTTAACTGCTCCTAGCAAATTTTCAGACTGGGCTTATTAAATTTGGAGATGGCCAAGGATATTATGTTCAAAATTTATCTGCATTTTCCTAATGCTCCTATTCGTTAATTTACTTAAATAATTCCTTCCCTATTGAGGAGGAATGATATTAAAAAGCAGCAAATTCTACAAATTTAATGTAAATCAATGTGTAGTTTTATACATGCAATCATTATGTATATGATTAATACATAATTTCAAAATTGCTATATTGACTAAAAAGCAAAACTATGTATCTCTACTCTGAGTGAATCAATCTCTTGACTACCTTAGGATTCCATTTTCTCTTTTGAAGAGTTACAGATTCCAGGTAAACATGTGACTTACTGTCCAAACTTCTGAGAGTAATGGATGCTAGTGATTATTATTCTGGGACAACAGTACTAAACCACGGCTGTCACACTGGGGTGAATGTATCGTCACCCCACTTACAGAGAGATTTAGTTTTGTTTTACAAATAAAAGTTACAAGTAAAGATTCCTGAGGTCTACCAAGACCTAATGAATCAGAATCTCTAGTATGGGATTTGGAAAATTATAATATAATGAACTGCTATGCTTGGGAAGCCTTGGACTCTAAATTGATATCATTAAAGGCTCTTCAAATTCTAAAATTCTACGTTTAATAAGGGAATTTTGACTACGTGCTATTAGATGATAGCAAACAATGATTACTTTTCTTAGTATAATGATGTGATTATATAAGAAATGTCCTTATTTTTAGGAGATACACATAGCTGCATTTAAGAGTTTCATGATATGTGCATCTTTTTTAATTTTTATTTTTTAATTAGAGTTGACAACGCACATTACTTTCAATTCATTTAGAAAATACATACACCTACACAAATAAAGCTGATAGTGTGTATACACATTTGCTGGACTATTCTTTCAATTTTTCTGTATGTTTGAAATTTCTCTTAATAAAACATTGGGTGAAAAACGGGAAAATTTTGTTTATAGGTACAGTATTATCGTCATATCACTTTTAAGAACTATGACAAAAAAAGTCAATACAAGTGATTACTAAACACTCCAGCCTATAAATCCTCTTCTTTGACTTTTTTCTAAGAAAAAATAAAGTGACAAACACATTCATTCACTGAAGAATTCTTTAAAATAGTGTTATTTTTGCAACACTCTAAATGTATCAAAATAATGGCATGCTTAAGTGAATTAAGGTGTATTGGTACATTGAATCAAGGGATTATCATGCAGCCTTTAAAACAATTATTGTCAAGAACCTACCATACACATTGTCCTATGCTGTTACATAACTAGGTGCAAAAAGAATCCGATATTACATCTGTACTATATATAAAATTTGTGAATTCAAATGCTGTTTGAAAAGCAGTTTTTTCCTTTTATTTCATTTTCTTATTTCAAATTATGCTAATGATTTTGTGCAATAGTAATGCGTTTTTTAAAACCAGTCATTAACTGCTACCTTAATTTGGTCCCAAGGGCAGCAAAGGTCAGTTTTTAATTCATTGAATAACTGAAGACTTTGGGCTCTTCAACTGATTGATGCTTAACTAATTTGGTATAGCCACAGAATCGTTTTGCTAACTACAAACATAACAAACATTACATGTAAACTGCACTGCTGAAAAGGTTTCCAAACATCACAGGTACACCCACTGCAATGCGTGGGCTAAACGCATATAGGTAATGATGGCAGAAATAATACCTGTCGCATTGCACGGGCATGTCAGCCTTTTCTCCGCGAAAGGCTTCTGGTCCTAGGCTGCCTCTTACTTTCACCAGAATAAGATGGTTCCAGAGTCCCAGGCAAGGGAGAAGACTGTTCCCTTGCCTAGGAGGCTGGAAAATGCTCTGTGTGAGCACAAGGTTTCCAAGGCCCTTTAGTTGACAACCGCACCACTTGACGATTCCCCAGTTGCTAGGTTTAGTTGCTAAGGCACCAACCGTCTCGCAGGAAGAGAGTGCGGTGCACTCCCTTATGGTGTCGTAGCGAATCCTCTCGATGCCGAGAGCTTTAGTTCCGGCAAAAAACATTCAGCTCCCCTAAGCTCGACGGGAAGGCGAGAAGCTGGGAGTGACGTCTCTAAGCCGCGGAGGATTGTGGGAGGAGGTTGTCTCCAATTTCTCCTCCCCCTCCCCCCCGCCCGGCCAAGATGTCTGACATGGAGGATGATTTCATGTGCGATGATGAGGAGGACTACGACCTGGTGAGGCGCAAGGGACGGACCTCTGGGGCTGGAGGTGGTGTCTGGCTTTAGAGGCCGGGGCAGGGGCGGCTGCGACTTCTCCCCGTAGAACATGTGCTCCTTCCAGCCGCTCCCGGTGCAGTGACAGGACGGGTTTACCTCCTCCCCCTTCCCTCACCGGCCCGGGCCCCGCTTCTCCAGCATGGGGGATGGGAGGGTAAATGAGGCAGCGAAGGGGGTCCCTAGCATTGCGCTCCAAGTCTGAGCGCCTCCTGGTTTACATGGACATCCCTGGCCTCTGGCGTCCGCTTCTCGGTGCCGCCTACCTCCCTACCGCGCGAGCCGCCTCGGGGACCGTGCAGTGGTCTAGGCCCTGGCTCTTCCCTTTCGGGCCCAGCATTCCCGGCCCCTCTTATTCACTCTTGAACTAATCTTGTGCTAATTGTTGGGAGACTGGTCTGAAAACTGGGGGCCTTACTGATGCCCCAAGACCTGACGGTGAAACACCACTGTGAGTCTCCTGGAAACATAGGTTAGTCTTGTCTGGGGCTCTTCTTGGTTTAAGGTGAAGGTGCGGTGGAGAATTCAAAGGAAAGATAGCTCCAAAAAAAGTAGTTGGACTATTTGTTTTGTTTTAAGAGAAAAGCTGGGGAGGAGGTTTTGCTGTTTGTTTGTTTTTGGTGGGGGGAGAGGGAAATAAGTGGATTGAACCCAGTGGCTTTTTTCTTGACTTAGAAATTTCCCAGTATTGAAAGTGAAAAATATCAACAGTGTTGAAATATATGAATTTATGTAGCTGAGTGGTGATTTTTAAATATTCAAGGTTTAATTTATGAACAGATTTACAATTTTTTAAAAATTCACTCACATTTTAGGTTGTTATACAAAAATATTATCTATGTAGGAACTAAGAAAAATTATCTGGACCAAGAATTAACGTCAATTTTGTTCTTTTGTTTTGGGCCGTTATTGTGCATGGTTCATGCATGTTATAGTGATGCTGTAGTATCATAAAGTTTTGAAATAAATGCTTAGGGAAGTCTGGCTCTTTTATTTTAAGTGCCAGAGAGTCTCAAGATATTAATTATCTTTTTGTAATGAGTGCAGAACTTCTTTTTAAAGTCATTTTCAATTTATATTTCCATTTTAAAAGAAAGCACATCTTCAAAGGGGAGAAGGAAGTGCTTATTATTACCTGAAAGTCATAGTAGAGGTTTTGATAATTCCTAAAGTTAGATGTAGGGTTTGCTAGTAGCTATGATTTCTGCCTTCCATTTTAGTTTGTGCAAACCAAACCAGTTGTAGGCAGTGCCTTCAGTTCACTAAGAATGTGTTACTCACGATGTTTTTTTTATTTATTACATACTTTATATTACAGGTACTTTTGTATGTTTGTATTTTTAGCTTGTTTTTCAATATTTCTGCTTATCTTTATTAAACAATAGTTTACTGCAACCATACATGACTTATTAACACTATGGTTAACTTAAAGGTCATTATTAAGAATGTAATGTAGGAATGAATGGCAATAAGAATTTTATTGTCCCATGAAGTACTCAATTTTTTGCAAGAATTTTAATTAAAACATAGTCATTTAACTTGACTATGTTTCTCTAGCCTTTTAGGGCCTACACCATATACAATATAAAGCTCAACATATAGTTTTATTTTTTTTAAATTTATTAATTTAATTTAATTTATTAGCCAAAAAATGTAAGATTTTACACTGCTACATAATTAAATGAAAAAACTTCCCCCAGCATTTCGTTAAATAGTCGTCCTCCCCATATCTTCTTATGTAGATACCATTCTGGATTCCCAAACAGATATCAAGAAGTAAAAGCTTTTATGCTCCATTTACTAATAGTCACACTCTTTTGGTGGCATAAAATTTATTTAGTAATTTATCTTTTACTTTCCTAGTTAATTTCCATAAATGATTATATATTAAAAAGAAAAAAGATTAAGAGGTTGGTTTCCCATTTCATGCTTACATGTTGCCAAAAGAGAAGTTTTGGGTTGTCTTTTTGTTGTTGTTGTTAATAGTCATTTGCCTGGGTCTTTGTTTGTTCTTGGTGTTTAAAGAGTCTACAGAATTGACTTGCTGTTTTAGGGAAACGTCACTTTTTTATTTAAAAATTTATCGTTTGTTGGAAATTTGCTATCACCTCATTTAGTCAAAATGTTAACTAAAGCATGAAGATTTCTGACCACAGATATATTCAGCATATCTTTTATAGGTTGTCTATTGATAAATTTTAATACCCTAAGTTACAGATTATTCTTACCCAGTCTACTGAAAATAGGTAATTAGGATACCATTGGGAAAAGTAAAAATCTTTTTCTAAAACTATACTGTTCTAATCCAAGAAAGTAATAATGACTTGTACCCAAAGTCTAACAGAAAAGAGAACAAACTTGTTAAAAAAGAAGAAACAAACGTAAAAGAACTTTAATGTTCTTGAGCTCTTTGAAGATCTTTTTGACTTTTATTAGAGGCAGAAGCAGGCATTTTTTAAGCATAGGAATTTATGTGGCAGTGAATGGAGAAGTAGGAGATGGTCCTGGTCGGTGTCTTTTAATACAGTGCTAATTTTACAAAGTCATAGATTATATGCTGATCTAAGAATACTAAATAACTGTAGTGCTATTCATTAAGTTAATTGTAATAAGTTAATTGTAATTCCAGTCATTTTAATATGAAGTTGCTTAGTATTTCTAATCTTTTTAAAAAAGATTTTAAACAGATTGACTTCATACCAAAAGTTATTCTTTAATAGATTCTGCGATAGGTAGGGCATTGTATATTTGCATTGAAATGTATTGTAAGGGGGAGAAATTGTCAGAAAGGTAGATTAATTCCGCTTGGTTAAATATATTTTCAATCTGTGAGCCTGATTATATTCCCCTAGTCAGGCTCATAATTGTGATTAATTAATGAATGTTCACTAATATTTTTCTTGATTTAGTATATAGTAGTTTTAATACCCTAATTCTTTTTTACCTACTTTTTTTTTTTTTTTGAGAGGCTAGAGATGTCTTAGCTGTAGGAAGGCTTACAGAATCTCTATCAACATTTTAACAAGATCACACAAATGATGGCTTGACCTTTAGTTTCTCATGTTATAAAGGACCTTAGAACATGGTTTAGCAAATTAAAAAATAACACTATCTTCCATTTTTAAAAAATATTTTTAATTGATGTGAACAGAATATATAATATCATTTGAGAAAGAAGTGATAGATTAATATAGGACAAGGGCAAAAATAACTTTAAGTATTTGTGTGTTTAAAGGTTTCATTTGTCATTGATTGTGCACATAAGGAGCTAGTTATAGATTATTTTCCTCTGAGATTGTTCCCTAGTAACTTACTGCTTGACAGACAAAATGTGGGGATCTTTAAGAATAGATTTTCAAACAGTATACAATTTATAAGTCTGGGCCAGTGTTTTCTATGCTGGCACACATATTTGGAATTCTGCAGTCTTCATGAAGATGAAATTTGATCTTGCAGTTGAGGCTTTTAAAAGAAACGTGTTTAATTGTAAATAATTGGAAACCCCAAATTATCAATAGTAAGAGAATACTAATAGTATTAATACTAATGAAGTAATGAGAGATAAGTTATGGTATATTCATGTAATGGAATGTTATAGCAGCATTTCAAACAATGCTTCTAAAGAATTTTCAACAATATGAAAAACTTTTGATAAACTATATTGGTCGGACCTCTTGGATAAAGAACAGGAAAACATGTTAAACTAGTTTAAGCTAAAAAAGAGCATATATTGGCTCACATCACCGGGAAGTATAAGTATGGCTGGATTCATGGGCTCAGGTGATAATGCTGCATCTCTTTCTGTGTCTCTCTTTCTGGGCTACTTTCCTCACTTTGTTGGCTTAATTTGGCATCTTCCTAGGGTTATAATCCCAAAGACAAGAAGATGCTCTAACAGAGAAATCCTAGAAGTACTTTTATTGACCTGCGCGGCTTAGGTCTCTGTGGCCTTCTGTGAACCACTCTCTCAACTGAGAAAGGGAGATGAATTGCTTGCCTTCCTCTGTGGGCGGGACACTGTAATTGAAAACCCTCACCTGGATGGGAAGGGTTAGTTACTAATGCTGTGCGTAGAGTGAATGGATATCCACTTTAAATGTAATTTGTGTTACAATTTTATTGAGTGGGAATAAAATTTATTTTGTCGAGTGGGAAAAATATAGAAAAGTTGTTTGGAAAATCTGAAAAGTGTCAGAAAAATTAAAATTTGTTTATTTCTTGCAAACCTTTCACAGTAAAACCTATGTTACTTTTATTGCTGGGAATAGAGGGTGCAGGTTACAAGGTGCAAATGATAAACAAAAATCTCACTTTGATCTTGGGAGACCAAAAGTGATTTTGTCTTTGCTCAGGACTTTTTAGAGTTCCTCTTATAGAATTGTCTTCAAAACCTAAAGCATCTAGCTTTTTAAAATAGAGAATACATGCACATGGTTCAAAAGTATAAAAATCAACTTTCCATTTTTGTTCCCCATTTGCCCAGTTCCTGTTTTATTCCATAGGTAACCAACCAAATATGCATTTGTCCCCTTACCCTTTTTTTTAAACAGGATGTAGCATTATATATAGTGTTCTACACTTTCCTTTTTAATTTACCTTAGAAATTATTTCATATAAGTATCTAAACAGCTTACTTCTTTTTATAACTGTATTGATTATGTAGATACGCCATACTTTGTTTAACAAGTTTTCTATTGATAAGAATTTGGCCTGTAGTTTTTTGCTGTTATAAACCATGTGCAGCTTTTTTTTTTTTTTAAATTTCAGCTGTAGCCAGATTTTGTTCTTTTTGTAGATGTCAAAAATTATATTCAAAGTCAGGTTCGATAAATAAATTGGGCTATCAAACTAAAATAATGCTGATTTTATTTGGAACTATCTGACTAATAAGTTCATTTTCTTGAGAATTTCAGAACTGTTAACTTATAATCCATAAATTAGTGGGGGAGTCAAAATTAGAGCCCAAATCTGATAACTTTTATGATGTTTCTATAGAAAATTTAATTCAAAGACTGAAAGTTTAGAACAAATAAAAGAATATTCTACTTTGCACCATAGATGACGAATTAGAATCCATTAACTTGAGTGAAATTTTTTAAAGTTTTGATAAGTTTATGAATGGCTAAATCACAAATGACTACCTAGGACTTGGATTATATCGAGTGCTTAAGAATAATGGGACATTGCCCTTTATCTCTTTGTGTGCCCAGCGTCTGGTACAGTTGTCTAGCCATCGTCAAGGCTTGGGAAACATTGTTAATAGTGAGTTTTCCTAGAGCGCATTTCTTAAGACTTCTGTTGGCAACAGACACAGGAATAAATAGATGAATTGTGTAACTGACCCTGTTCAGCCAGGACTACATTCTGACATAGAGTCATAATTGCCCCCTGACTATTATGTGTTGTGTTATTTTGGGACATTCACCCACTTTTCATTTCAATTAAGCTAACACTGAGCATTTTATAATATACCAGGCTCTGGGGATACCAAGATGAATAAGAGAAAGTTCCTGCTTTTGAGAAATTCATGGCGGGGCAGGTGAGGGGAAATAGGAACAACATACTACACACAAGGCTCTGTGTTAGAGACACGCATGCCAACTTGACTAAAGAGAAAATTTATTTTGCTTAGAAGAGTTAGAGAAATAATTACAAGGTAAGCCTTGAGAAATACATTTTCCAAGAGTGTTAGGGCAAGGGAACATCATAGGGGAAAAGTGGAAAGTTCATTGAAAGGGTGGTGGTTTAGAATGCCTAGCAGAGAGAATAGTTTATGCCAAAGCAGAAGTTTTAAATTGCGTGACATGTCTGGGAAAGGAAAAATAGATTTGGGTGATGTGGATGGATCACAGATTGCTTTGGGAAGATATCAGGATGTCAGTTGTTATATAACTAGGTTGGAACTATTATGAACTTCATTTTTTTATATATATACATCTTTAAGTGCTTGTGTCTTTTTCATATATTGTGAAATTTTTTGTTTTTTAAGGCATTTTTAACATATTGCTTAAAATTTCAGATTCTCTTTTAAAAAACATTTTATTTAAACTTTTATAAATTATAGTTTCTATTCATCTGACATAGAGGAATTCCATTTAATACTTTTTCTTTATTTCCTATTCTGACTAATGGCACTGTAGTCATTAGAGATAGTCGTATTTGTCTTTATTGTGTTCCCATGTTGTGGGTTCTTTTTATTTTACATTCTTAACATCACTTGATATCCTCTGTATTAATTCTGTCCCCTTCCTTGCTCCATAGCCTACTACTTGGAAATAAGCCTTCATCATCTCTCGGGCAGACTGTGGTTAAAGAGTATCCAGTGGGCTACTTCATTGCTCCCAGAGTTCTCTTTCTAAAACACAAATCTCATTATTTCCCTGTAAAATCTTTTAATGGCTCTCCATTTGATTTAAATTCCTTCTATAGTCTTGTTCCCAGTTTACCTTTCATTGACTCATTACACACAGCCTGTGCTTCAGCCCAATCAAACTATTCATGATTATTCCAAATATGCAATGCCATTTCAAGCTTCCATGCCTTTGTTCACATTAATTGCTGTGTTTCAGATGCCCTTCACTATCCCTGGCAACTTATTCATACTTTCAGAGCTAGTTTGGGTAACTTTTCCTTCCTCTAACTCACTCAAGTGTAGTTGATTACTCCTGTTTGAGCTGCCACTGTACCTGGTGTGTCTGTTATTGCTTTTATTGTTATATCACTGTTTTATTTTGCATATCTGTCTCTTTCTGTGAGTAGCTAGAAGGGAAAGATTTAATTTGCATTTGTTTGAGCAGTACTTAATTGCCTGTATACACTTAAGATCATTATCATTAAATATCAATAATAGATATCTAAACAGTTATTCTAAAGACTTTTTAAAATATTGTTTAAAAAATCATTGCAGTGTAATAAATGAAGAGTGGTTTGCTGTAGTACACAGCTTGTATTGATGGTGTGAGTCACTGAGCCACAGACAGGTTAATGATATCATGGAGGCTGTTTCAAACCATATGAACCTGGTGTTGCAGACCACAACCAAGGTACTGCCTAATTATAAGGAGCTAATCAGTAACATATCGGTTGTACCAATCTCATGTATTTATAAATTTAAGCAATGACATTTAAGAGTTGGATCACAATTATGCCAAAAATATTATACATTTCCACCTCTTATTCCATATAATACGAAAAAACAAAATATTCACAAAATGCTGAAGGCTAGATTAAGTCTTATCTCAGTCATTGTGATTTTGGGGAGTTCTAACATATAAAGTTTGGAAATATTAATATGGAGCCAGCCAGGTCCCCGAAGTTGCAGGTAGCCAATCTTGGTACTATATAACAGGCAGTCAGTGATTGAATAACAAGGCACGGTGCTAGATATGATAGGAAATGTAATGATTCCGGCCTTCAACAATGGTGTAATTAGTTTGGTAATTTCCAGGTAATTGAAGTTAACTTTTTTAATTCCTAAAATACTGTTTTCAGTTTTCCCTTTGTTGGCAGCTCCACATCCTACTACTGAAGAAAGGCCCATTTGGGACCCCTGTAGTAGAAGTCTCACAGCATCCCTGACTTCACTTTGCCTTGCTCTCTAGCTTAACAATAGATTGTCACCAGTGGCTTGACCTATAGCTTGGAACGGCCCCTGTCATAGAAAGTTGCCCTGAAACTTATGATTAAATACCTTTATGTTTACTGATCACAATCCTTTTGGTCTAGCATTCTTTCCAGACTGCTTCCATCTTTGTTCCTGGGTTACTAACGCCACCGGAGGACCATGTCGTTAGAGAGGAATGGCTCCGTGAAGCATAACAGACCCCCCAGAACTGCTACGTAGCTTCTAGAATAATGGCCAGATTTTCGCTTAAATACCCTAAGCCAGACTGCGAAGGCAAGGCAGTTTTTGAAGGTGTTAACCTGCTGCCTTCTCATATCACTGGTGTTCTGACAATAAACACTTATTCTAAATAGCCCAACTTCTGTGTCAGTCTGTTGGCTGAGCGTCACAGGCAGCACGAGCCCGGGACTCATTTGTCTTCCAGTTACACTACCATCATGTGTACCCTCCAGGTTCTACTTCCCTCTTTTCATATCCTGGCCTAGTTTTTTCTAAACTGTTATGGGATAAGACAGCAAAAATAATGGACTTTGACTAAGAGTCCAGATTCTTAGACTTTGGAATAGATGTAAATCAAAAAAGTCTTACTTCCAGATTTAGAGGGCACTCTGAAAATTTGGATTGCAAAAAATCATTTTCTGGTTGAGCTAGCCATTCTTTTATATTATTGAACAATTAACTAGAGAAGAAATGATTTCTGAAGGTGTAGAGTAGGTATTAATGCAATCATCCTTTACTACAAGTTTTCCCTGAGGAGTTGACACTTAAGCTGTAATGATATGCAGTAGTTAACCAGATGAAAAGAGATGGAAAGAGTAGGGAATGACATAAAAAGGTGAGAAAGGCCAGAGTGGCTGCACCAAAATGAATGAGGAGTTTGGTAGGAGATACAGTTGGATACATAGTGGAAAATCAAATTTCAATAATTTTTAACTTGATTTTTAAAGCAATGGGAAGCCATTTTTGAGATTTTACATTTTATGAAGGTTATTCTGGCTGCTTACCATGAGAAGATTGGAACTTAAACGGTGAAGGGGAGAATAGGAAAGCTATTATTATAGTCTATGGAGAGATGAAAGTGGCTTGGTAGGCTAGGGTGGTGGCAGAAAGAAGGGGGGAAGTGGATAGATTTGAGATTTATGTCAAAGGGTGGAATCAATAACAACTTTTTATGTTCCAACAATATGACTGCTTTTAGTTCTTCAGTTACCTCCTGTTATGCTGTTTTGTATCTCCTGTTCTCTCTCTACTCTTCCATTTTGTCTTGCAGGCAAACCCATTTTTTCCTTTATAACATAGCTCAGTGTAATTTGATGTACAGTTGACTTTTCATTCTTTATTTGTTTTTCAGTTTGATCAGTTTCATTGTAGTCAAACCTAGGTGATAGGATTAAGAAGCAAAAGAGTGATTATGGAATTTAATCACTACCCCAAATTTGATCTTATCCCTAAGAGAAGTGTTCGAAAGGATTTTCATATGTTAAACATAACTGAATTCCCAAACTTAAATCTGTGATACTCAAATAACAGTGCTTCATGTCCTTACACTAGAAAATAATTATCCTGTAGAGGGCGTACATTATAAAGCCACTGTGGTCAGATAAAGTGGATTTATGCTAACATTAAACATCCCCCTCCATTTGTGGGTCACTGGAAAAATTCATCTTGTGTTTATGTATTTTTGAGCTTTCTTACACTACCCTTCAGTATGCCTCTTTTCGTTTTTGTGCCTTTATGAAACATTACATAATTTTCCATAAATATCTCTTTAAAAATGTATTCAATAAATTTCATACATATCTCTAAAAATGTATCAAACTAATTGAAATAACTCTAAAATACCGTTCTTGTCTTTTTGTGTTTACTTTCAGGTACTATCCTTAATCTAACATAAACTTGCCCTTTGTAATGACTTGTAGCTGAAGGAAATCTTGTATCTTCCTAAAATAATTTTTATTATACTAATTCATGTGTATTTTATAATTCTCATCATTAAATTGAATACCTGTGAACTGACCACTCCACAAAATAGTTACTCCAATTTTCCTTTCTGCGTTATTGTTTCAGTACTAGGAACTGAATTTATGTGATGAAGTCACTTAAAATTATATAATTTTTTTAAAATTTTGATTTGTTATAAAGCTAGTTAAAGTACAGTAATATAACTGAACAGCTATTGAGTAATATGGAATGCACATAAGACACATATTCTTATTAACTTATATTTAGCAATACCCTACTTTGCCATATATCGTATATTATCATTCTTAGTATTTGGAATGTGTTAGAATAATGGAATTTAGAATTAGGGAGCAAAGAAAATAAGATTATGGAACTAAAAATAAATAATTAGCATTTATGTAGATTTTTCTCAGATTCCATGACCAACAAAAGGTCATTTACAGAATTGAGAATTATTGATGAATATTGTTTCTTCGCCTTTTGCTTTCGTTTTGGTTCTATGGAAACTGTAGTTTTAATATGAAAAAAATAATTCTATATTACCCACTTGATTTTGCCTTTTCCCTTTGTTTTTTAAATAATAGTTAAATATTTAGGGCATTTTATCTATATATTCAAAGTTGTTTTGTTTTGTATAAATGTATGATTCTTTCCCTCTTAACAGTATTTACTATTTATAGTGCAATGTATGGGTTTCTTTTCCTTGGGTTTTTTTTTTTTTTTTTTTCATTTTAATAATCTTTCTTTCCAACACACAGGAATACTCTGAAGATAGTAACTCCGAGCCAAATGTGGATTTGGAAAATCAGTACTATAATTCTAAAGCACTAAAGGAAGATGACCCAAAAGCAGCATTAAGCAGTTTCCAAAAGGTTTATTTATTTATTTATTTTCTGATTGATTCTGTTCTTCAAGTTTTGTTTTGTATTTTTTGTAATGTCTTAGATTGAATAAGTTCCAAGTGATTTTATCTCAGAAATATGTGTTAGAGACTTAGTGATAATCTGTAAAATAAGTTTGCATTCTGCAGCACAAGCAAATATTTCTAAAGGGCTATCCTATTGTTTTTTTTTTCCAGTCAAGCTATCTATAAGACAGGGCCATTGTCCTGAAGAGCTAGTATGGCTCTGGCAGAAGGAGAACCAACATGATGGTCAATAGGTATTATCCCTGCAATCTTGTGCTTTTGGGAACAGATCACAGGTGTGGTTTCACTATTAAATAGTGTGATTTCTTGACTACTGATATACTTTTGAGTTATTCTTACCAACGGATTATTCAGAGGGAAAAAAGTATTTCTAGGACTGTATAATAATCAAAAGTAGTTCTTAATCTTCCGATGAAGGAACTTCAAAATAAGTTTAAACATAGCCTTAAGTGTTTTAAGTCTTGTTTTCTTTTTTTTTTAAGCTTTTTAAAAATGACATTGAGAAATGGTGGAATTCATAGGGAAATATTTTTTATGTATATAATGTAAAATACAAAACAGACATTGAGTATTATTAGAAAGTAACAGAATTAAATTAAACTAAAAATCTCTTCTTTTTTTAGGTGTTGGAACTTGAAGGTGAAAAAGGAGAATGGGGATTTAAAGCACTGAAACAAATGATTAAGATTAACTTCAAGTTGGTAAGATTTGTTTTTGAGAGGAACTAAACTAATAATTAAATAAATTCTGTAGGTAAAAATCTCATGGCAATGAAATACCATTATATGTATCTACTGCCTTAAAATAACTCTTGATGTGTTTCCATATTTCACCTACTTTTTATTTGTGATTACAGTAATACTGAGTAAGAGAAATTCTGCATAGCCTACAAAGTTTTTGTTTTGTTGTTCAGTTTTTTGAAGAAAACTGATCCTTTAGAAACATGGACAGTATTTGGCTGCATTATTAATAGAGTGACTTTTCCACAGACTATTTAATTTTATTTTGGCGTTTTAAATTTTTACTTTTTTATTACAAAGAGTTCCTCCTCACTGATTATGGCCAAAACCTTAGCATTATTTTTGACTCTTTGTCTCTTATCCCACAATAATCCATTAGTAAATCCAAGTAGCTTTATATCTCTTGAGAATATATCCAGTATCTGACTACTACTCAGCGTTTC
Organism: Rousettus aegyptiacus; assembly: GCF_014176215.1. Lineage (NCBI taxonomy): Eukaryota > Metazoa > Chordata > Mammalia > Chiroptera > Pteropodidae > Rousettus > Rousettus aegyptiacus. The sequence goes on along the minus strand of NW_023416306.1, from coordinate 120,913,099 downwards.
TGCCTCTGCTCCTCTGGTTCAAGCCAACATCATCTCTTACCTGGATTATTTCACTAGCTTCCTAATTGCTCTCCTTATTTCTATTCTTGCCCGACTTTAGTCAATTCTCTATAAGCAGCTGAATGATCCTTTTAAAATATGTCGGATTATGTCATTCCTTTGCTCCAATCTTGTGATGGTCACCTCAATAAAATCCATATCTTTAGTATGGCCTATAATGCCTTGTGTCAGCTCACCTTTTGCTACCTTTCTGATCTTGTTTTCTATTCTCTCCCTTACTGGCCTCCTTAATGTTCCTCATGTCATCCCAAGCACACTCCTACCTACGTGCTTGTAATTACTGTTTTCTCTGCCTTAAATGCTCCTCTCAGGTAGCCATATGGCTCTTTTCCTTATTTCGATCAGGTCTTTGTTAAGATGTCAACATGTATCAGGATGGCCTTTCCCTGACCACTGCTGTATAAAATAGCGTCTTTCCCATCATTACTTAATTTCATCTTATCCTGCTGTTTTTCCTTTTTTACATGTATTACCACTTGATCCGTTTACTTATTTATTACCTTTCTGTCACCCTTGCCACACCCATCCCCATAGGTTATAAGTTCCACAAAAGCAGGACTTTATTTACTCCCCATTGTGTTCCTAGCACCAATAATAGTGGCTGGCATTCAGTAAATACTGAAAAAAAATTTTTTCGAATGAACTCATAGATAAGCTGGAATTGTCATAACATTGTACTCCTAGAATTGCCACTCTTTGATAATGCAAGGGAAAAGTGGAAGGAAAAAGAAATAGTAAATGAGAGGACTAGGTACAGACATTAATCTTAATATCACTAAGGGTAAAGGAACTTTTGAGAAAAAGATAAAGTGGAATTTAGATTAGCAGAGAGAAGCCATTTGTCTCTATGGCAAATGGAACAAATGGAAGGATAGCTGATAATCTGTTACCATTTTCTTTTTCCCTGTCTCTGTGTTTACCAGATTTTCTCTCTTTCTCCCCTCCCCCCCCCCCCCTCTCTCAGCTTCATTATCCCTTCTGTCTGAAATTGAACTCCCTGAATTGACTAGTGCCTTTTTCTAGTTAACTTCCACTAATCTTGCATCCTGCTCTTCTTGTACTCATTCTGGCATCCTCAAGCACCTTCAATAGGCAGGGCCCTCCATGACATCTGCAAAAACTGTCCACAAAGTATTTTAGCTCGTTTCTTCCCCCCAAAATATCAGGACTTTTCAAACATGCTGAATGTTATTAAGTATATTGTATATTGCATTTAAATATAGTTAAAGAAGGAAAAATATCTGTGTTGCATTTACCCTTTCTAGTTCTACTCCTCTGATATTTTCAAAGTATCTCTGTGTTGCACAAAGCCCCTGTGGTTTCTTTTTATGTATTTTATGTGAAAATGTTAAACATAAATATTGGCTATATTTAAATTAATAAATTAGAGGGTTATGGAAGAAGTATCAGATGTCTCAAGGGACGGCTATTTTGATTTAACTATTATAGTGACCTTAGAGGCCCAATGTTCAATGTTCAGCTCTTAAGCTTCTATGATAATACCAAGAGACCCTATAGAAATCTGATGTCTTAACATACTGAGTGGTTTAGTTTTTGAGCCTATTTAAACATGTGCTACCCGTAAGACTTGATTTTACCATTTTACCTTGAGCCAACATAGGAAGAAAGTAAAGAGAAGGATTATTTGTATTGTATGTTATGTTTCCTACCTTCCTCCTTACATTTTATTTGCTCTACAGCATCTATGCATAAGTTGTGGTTTACAAGAGTAATTTCAGCTTCCATTTCTCCCCTCCCCCACCCCACCCCCACTCATTTTCTAGTTGGTTTGTAGTAGGGCCCATGTTGCTGTATAGTGGTTTTGGGCAGTAAAACGTTGTAAGGGTTCATTATCATTTGTTCTGCATGTTCACCATGTTCACTGTAGATAAAATCAATTTACTTAATCTTTCCTCAGTTTTAATTACAGTAACATAATTTTTGAAAAGTGAGCTTTAAAGTTATTACAGCATGAGGAAACATTCAAAATCTTTTTGTTAAAATCCTATGTCAATATCAAGATATAATCTCAAAGTTGGGACAGTCATATTTCTGGTTCTCCTTTTGCCAAAAGATAAGTTCTGTAACTTGGGTTTTAGCAGCTTACTGAAAGAATGATACCTATTATTTACCACCACATGGAACTGGCAAACTTAAAAACAAAAGTAGCTTGATATATATTGCCTTTTCCATTGTTCTGTCCATTTTTTCCCACCTACCCCTACTACTGTTTTCTTTTTTTCAAATTCATTTCTTGCTAAGAAGGTTTCATAGTCTTCCCGTGTTTTCTTTTTCCATTCCTCATGCTGTATCCCAGAGGAGGACATAGTTATCAGCAGGAAAATGATCTGTATCATCAGTTTATACTTCACTCTAAGAAAAATACATTCTATTAGTGAATAAAAAAGACATTATATTTGCCAGTGCTCTGTCTTCTCTGGTTAAAAGTAGAGAACCCAGTAACAAGAGGAACTAACAACAGTTGCAGATGATGGGGACTGTAAGTGCAGGTTATATGGTTACACTCAGTTGATTTTCATGATGTACTTTGAGAGATGATAGACCCTTCCTCCACCAAAATACTTATGTACTGGATATTTCACTAGTAGTCTTTTATTTCCTCAGATTTTTTGTATTTCCTGGAATAACCACAGTATTACAAATAATTCTGCAAGGAATAACAATATTAGCTACATCTATTTTTGAGTAGAGCCTTAGATGGGAGGACTTTTGATAGTAGGATGAGTACCTGGGCTTGAGATTCTTTAACTTCACAGCGTAACTCAGAGCCAGCCAATAAGTACTAGGGAGACTAGAAACATGTAACTATTGTTAGAAAGCTTGGGGAGAGAATATAGCTGATACTTGCATAGTTGGTACCCAAGCTATTTGAAAAATTGGATTAATTTATGTTTTTTTAGTCTATGAATATTTTAGTAGTTTTTATGATTTAAAGAAATGTGTTGTGCAATCTTAATCATGTGCATATTTTATTACATAAATAAGTATCTAATAATGCCTTTTTTCTATCACAGACAAATTTTCCAGAAATGATGAACAGATATAAACAACTATTGACTTATATTCGGAGTGCAGTCACAAGAAATTATTCTGAAAAATCCATTAATTCTATTCTTGATTATATTTCCACTTCTAAACAGGTTAGATTCTGTTTTTCCCTCTTGGTACTTACTGTGTTTATTATTTATATTAAGGGCTTTGTGTTTTGTTCTTTTTTTATTTTAAAGCCTAGACGTTCTATTCAAGTGTTTATGCTAGTTATAATATTTAATATAGGGAATACTATTTTCTTGAGTATGGTATTATATAATTAAAAGGTAATAACTCTAATCTCTTTAAATAATATCTTCAACTACTAACGTAATATACATACAACCTTTGCAGTTTTTTATATTAGATTCCCATTTAGTTTCTATCACAGTTCCTTCTAATAAACTCCATTACCACTTCTGCTAGTCATCATGAGCTATTTAAATACTTAACAGTGTGAATCATAGGTCATTTGTGTAGATTTGATTAGATAAAGATTCTTGAGAGGAGAACCTATACTCACATAGTTAATGATTGGGATTACTCACCAGGTATTCAGTAAACACTTCTATAAAGAATTGGGTGAATGATGGATAATGAAAGGAAGGGCTGATTATGAGGAAACTACAGTGGGCTTTGGGAGTGATGATGATTTTATTTTATTGCTAAGATAATTTTTAATTGGATTATTTATAGTCTTTTAAGCAACATAGTCGAAAGTTTCAGCTTTCATACACTGATATTTGATCACAACAAGTATTTTCTATATCATTTAGTATTTCTTAGAAAATTTGATAATTTTTTTACTCATAATAAAAATGTTCATCTCAAAATCAGCCTCTTTCATTCCATCTTTTTCGGTGTAATTTTTATTTCTTGATTCAGTTTACTATTTTTACTCTATCAAAAATATATGTAATGGAATAGAAGATAAACTTTCATGTTTGTTAGAACATTAGCACTTAATGGCACTATTTCTAGAGGTGTTATGTATCAGGGGGCTTTTCTGAAGTGGGAAAATGTTTTCTGAGATTTACAGACAGACAAGAATCAAAACATTTTGGTACACTGTTATAAAATGTTATGTCACATGTTGGGCGGGATTAGTAATGATAAAACTTCAAAATTGCATATTGCTTCATGTTTTATATGTAAGCTTTTTGTCATTTGAAAGTAAGAATAGATATTGGGCACTTGACTTATTCGGTGTGCCATCAACAGTTACAAATAAATAGAAAGCCTATTTTTGAAAGTATCAAACTTTCCTGTTCTCATAGCTGTTACCTCTTGATCTAGTTAAGTAGACTCTAGAAAATCAGGTATTCAAATAAAGGCAGGACCAGAAGTATGGGGAAAAGGCTGGGCAGGGGAACTTATCATAATGCAGAACAATCAGTAATTTCATAAAAATCATTAAAAAAAAAAAGTCACACTCAGATTGGTGAATCGGTGGTGGTTAGACAGAGCAAACATTTTGCTAGACTCTTCCCTCCATCCAACGGCAACAGTTTCCTAGTAACTTAAAAGCTGTGTGGTTCAGTTAATTATTCACATTTATAGGAGAATTTTGAAGGAAGAAGCTTACTCTAATTCTTTTCTTTAACAGCTTGCTTAGTGTTTGTCACATAATATGTACAAAATAAGAGTTGAGAAAATAAGATAGACGTTATTAATAACAATACAACTAGTTCTACGTACATGTCATTTACTTCCATTAAGTAAAAAATGAGTTAATAGATTGGAAAGGACAAATCTGTACTATTAGAGTATTAGATATTTTCTGGTTTTTATTTTTAAAAGCTCACATAAAGATAGATCTTAAGGCTTATCTTTTGTAAATTTGGTCTTATTTTGCTAAGGTTTTGTTAATTTTGTGGGTTGTCACAAACATTTGGTAAAATACAGATGATAGTGTATCATAGTGTATGAAAGTTCAAAGATGCACTTTTAGTTTGCTCAAATTAACTTTATTAACAGGTACAAATTTGCTGTTTACAATTATAGAATTCTGATTTTTTATGTCAGATGGATTTACTGCAGGAATTCTATGAAACAACACTGGAAGCTTTGAAAGATGCTAAGAATGATAGACTGTGGTTTAAGACAAACACAAAGGTAACAATTATAATTACTTACATTTTTTTCTTTTGAAGAGTGGGTGGATGTCCTCAGTAAACTGTCCTAAAGATGCACACCTTTCGTTGAAATCTTTTGATTTTAATAAGTTTCTTTTTTTACAGCTTGGGAAATTATATTTAGAACGAGAGGAATATGGAAAGCTTCAAAAAATTTTACGCCAGTTACATCAGTCCTGCCAGGTAGCATTTCCTTAATTTTTTATTAACATTTCTTCATAATAAAAAGCATCAAGAAAAAATTGTATTTGAAACATTGCTTAGGGGTGTTTTTGTTCATGCATTATCTCAAAAATAAAATTTAGAAAATTAGTTAGGAAAAAGCTCATTTTTTCTGAGAATTGCATTTCTTCCTGTTTTAATCTTAATTTCAGTGCTTATCTTTGTGTATAGAGGCACAGGTATCAATAAACGGATGTACAGGCCAGTCATTAATACTAAGAGTAAGTCTTTCATATTTAGTTATGTGCCCTGTGAAAATTGGAAAGGATATTGTAGACATATATAATGAAGATATTTTATATTCTAGTTCATAATGGATGAATCCCCTATAACAACGCTATCCAGTAGAAGTTCATGTGGTGCTAGAAACATTCAGTATCTGTTCTCCAATATGATGTTTAACTACATGTCAATAAGCATTCGAAAGGTGGCTAGTGTGACGGAGGTGTACTGAGTTTTATATTTAATTAATTAATTTAAATTTGAATAGCCAAATGATCTAGACCTCTATAATTTTGTGTGTACCTCTATAACTTTTTGACTGTGGGCTATAGTTTTACATTTCCTTTTTTGTCTTGATCAATAAGTTATTTGATATTAGTTTAAATTTTATGTGGAAAAACTGTTTTAAATTGTTAAATCTCTTCCAAAACCATGTACTATTGTTTAAATTATATATATTTCTGCAAATGAAAGTGGATTAGGAAAATGTTCTAAATTAAACACCCACAGATATATTTATTTGTTTTGCCTTTTTTTTAGTTTTGAAAACAAGAAAAATGTTTACATTTTATAATAGTTTTTCTTTACAAAGCAAATTAGTCATTTATGAATTGTTTCTTATCTACACATTCTAAGGAAACCCTAGTCTAATGCATAAATGAGTTCACTTCCGCATGAAATAGAAATGGTAGAGAAGCTATTTCTGAATGGAAGAGGGTCTTACAGTGGGTATATGAGGAACATGAAAAAGCCCTCTAGAGAAGTTTTGCTTTATTTTAGTACATAAGGAAAATGCTATCTGGACTGTAAATAACATAGTATAGCAGAGATGCATGATAATCTGAATGTACAAATTGTCTTGCATATTTCTATTCTTTATTCTTATTTATTAGTGAATAACTAAACAAATTTTAAGTTGGAAGATCAAATAAATAATAAATTTTGGCTTTGTATAAGTCAATGTTTGATATTTATGACTATCTGACTTGTTGACCATATACTGTTTTTCTTGGCCTGCGTTTTGAGGGCTTTCGGTCATCTTTCAAAGTCAAACTCAAATGTCACCACTTTTGTTATTCCTTCTACATCCCCCAAGAGAGTTAGTCCCTTTCTTTTCCATTTTTTAAGGCACTGTTTTACGCTTAAACTAGAAGCGTTTATATGATAATTTATCTGTTGACAGATTGGTCTTCTCGTATATTTTGAATTTTTGAAGCCAGAAACATTGGCTTATTTATTTCTCCAAGGTAGACCCAGTGCCTGGCATAAAAAAAGTACTCAGGAAGTGTTTTTTGATTGAATCAGTGGTTCTAAAGAGATCACGAAGATTTGGGAAGACCATAACTAACCTCTTCAATAAAAACAAGCATTACAACATTTTGTACGCTGAAAGTATACCTCTAGCCACTTTTTCTCATTGAATGACTAGAAAGTACAAAGAATGTGTGGGTTTCTTTTTAACTCTTAAGGGTAGTGTCTTAGGACTCTAGTCTTAATTAAAATTTGTAGTGCAATTTTTACACATAATCAGTATTATAAATGTAAGGTTCTTGGGCTGACTCAAATAAAAATTACCAGGTTGACTCTGAATTCTATCTTGACTAAAGCTCATTATTTGTTTTCCTAGACTGATGATGGAGAAGATGACCTAAAAAAGGGTACACAGTTATTAGAAATATATGCTTTGGAAATTCAGATGTACACGGCACAGAAAAATAACAAAAAACTTAAAGCACTCTACGAACAGTCACTTCACATCAAGTCTGCCATCCCTCATCCACTGATCATGGGAGTCATCAGAGGCAAGTTTGATTTGCAGAGGGTGGGCTGTGTCATGGGAAGAAATCAAGGTATCATTTCATATAACTGACTGACTCTGAAGGTTGTTTCTATTTTAATAAAAATAGTTAGCAAAGTAGAAAGTCAGTGAAATAACATAGTCTTAGAAAAAAATTAGGATGATTTGTAGTCTTGTAAAATTTATGTCAGTGAAGATATTGGTAGAAAATTCATCAGAACTTCTAGAATTACAATAGTGTATATAAAATTACTTTCTACTTCAGCTGAGAAAAAAGACCTACAAATGCTTGTTTGGCTAGTGCTTAATGAACAACTTGTTTTTTAGAGTTAAAGTATGTACCCTGGGGCTAGTACTATCCATGCTATAGAATTAAAAGACCGGAAGACATTGAAATAGTTTCCATTTGATTTCTATGAAGTACTCAATTGTGTTATTACAGAACTGAAAATGTTCTCCTCTCCTGTTTTATTCTTTACAGAATGTGGTGGTAAAATGCACTTGAGAGAAGGTGAATTTGAAAAGGCACACACTGATTTTTTTGAAGCCTTTAAGAATTATGATGAATCAGGAAGTCCAAGACGAACCACTTGCTTAAAATATTTGGTCTTAGCAAATATGCTGATGAAATCGGGAATAAATCCATTTGACTCACAGGAGGTATGCGTGTGCTCTAATTATTAATTTCTATCAACTGTCTTTCGTTGAAGTAAACTTCATACATATACATAGTTAATTCTTTTTTTTACTATATTTAGGCCAAACCGTACAAAAATGATCCAGAAATTCTAGCAATGACGAATTTAGTAAGGTAAGATTTTATATTTCAGTTAAGGTAAATTTCCTTAAAGCAGCGAATAAAGGGGAGAACTTCAGAATTCTGTTAATTCTCAGCAATTACTCTTTTGTATTTTGGGTTGAAATATACTAAATACTGGAAACAACATTTTATCTTCTGAAGATAAAAACATTATTGCTGCTTTTCTCAGTTACAAGATTTTATAAAGTAACAGCTGCTTTTTCTTATCTGTATGTGTGTGCTGTTTTTCAGTAGAAAACTGATTATAGATTTTTTTTAATTTCACAATATTTACTGTTTCTACCTTCCTTAATTTAAAATGAAATTATGATTTGGTTCACATAAGTCGAGAATTTTTATTAAGACAATTTCTTTACTCATTTTCTCAATCGACAAGATAAATAATTTAAAAATTTTTTACCTCATAATTTTCTGAGGTGAGTAACAGAGGTCATGCTGGCAAGAAACCCAAAGATTTATGATGTCTTCTATGGAGAAAGATATGATTAATGATGTTTAATAACTGAAAAACCTACCATAATTAATATTAAACAAAATTATAGCAGATAAAACCAAGCGGAAAATAGAAAAGAAGGCCTGTTTTTGCGAAAGAAATCAGTGAGCAAGAATAATTTTCCTCTGTGCCAGGAATAAATAGAGCCTAAGCTTTAATGGGCTTTCTTTGTAGAAAAATATGAGAAACTTACTACATTTCTTCAGGTCCTTTGTTTTAGATTATACAACTGAGTATACCAAGGCAGGAAGAGTAGCTACATAGTACAAAGGTAGGAACATAGTACAGAGGTTTTTTGTGGATATATGTAGATAATTTAGATGACCAGGCATTCTCTTGTCTTTTTCATTTAAAAAAAAAAAATACTATAAATTATGAGTTACCTACATATAAATTTTATATACTTAGAGAAAATGGCTTTTTCATGATATTGTTTAACTTCCTATGTAAAACGTCTTCAGTTTCCTTTGTTTTTGCTTGGCTATAATTTTTACAAGTTAGGTTTTCTTTTTTAAGGAAACAATTTTAGCTATAAAAAAATAATGGTTTTGTTTTACAGGAACCAGGAATGGTTAAGGCATAAAAACCCTAAACTGCAACATTAAAAAAATCAGTTTCTTTATTGTGTATTTCTTTAACCTATTTAATACATATTTGCTGAAGTAAGTTGATTTTAGTTATGAAAAGAGAGTTCTCCATCTTTGTTTCAAACAGTTTGTTCCATCCACATTTGGCCACATAATTAAAAGATGATTTGGTTAGAAATTAATTAACTTCATAATACTTTTAAAAAATTGTTTATAAAGTTAAAGTGCTAAAGTAACAGTTTAAACTTTTAAAACTCTTAAAATTGAGGGAAAGTTTGCCCTAGACATTCACCTAAATTAAATTGGTTAGTTGATTAAAGTGGATTAAAGAACTGATTTATCAGACCTTTAAAAAGTAATAGCTATATTTATATATTTACTTTATCTCTTTTATATCAGATCTCAGAAACTTAAAATGGTAAATTTTGACCAAATCAAGTGGCTTATGATGTCCCACAGTTTGTATAAGATTTTTTTTTTAAGCCACATGAATAGTGGAAGAATGTCTCTTGGTTAAAATACACATGTGTGCAAGTGTTTTCACTACTTGAATATATCCTCCTGTAGTATATTACAATAATACATTTGGGGTAGGTAAGAAAGTAATGCTTCCTAATTTTATCTTCCTAGTCAGTTGCCAGCAGACTAGAGGAAAATAATTCCTGTTGAAGCGCTTGAATCACCTGCCCCTAACATGAAGTTACATTGCGACCCAACAGATGGAAGCACAGCAGAGGGCGTGCAGAATGGCTGATGATATGTCTAACATATAAAGCAGACAGTGGTGCCATATCCAGAAGGTTGGCTTCTTCCTTCTCAGCACCTTTAGCAATCCCCATAGTTCCTTACAGAATTATTTCAGGTGTAGGTAGTAGACACTTCAGAAAATCATGAACATAAATCAGCCTTTGGCCTTCTGCAGCAGGGTCCATCACTCTCCACTTTGTGCATGTGGCCCATTTGGCACTAATGATCCACCACTGATATGATTTTCTGCTATGTAGCTCAGTGGAATTTTCAGCCTAGAGAAAATTAGGAATCAGTGTTCCCTTTGAAAGGTTTTGGCAATTGCTGGTAGCTCTCTAGAAGAAAAAAATTAGGAAGCTATATTTCTGAATAACCTTCAGAAAGGGTATACTGTCTTATTTGAAAGACGAGGCCAAACTCCTTTGTACAGTAGTATGCATGAAACTTGGTTTCTTAGAGATTAAATGCACAATTGAATTTGAAAGCATCAAGCATTAACCAGTTATTAAACTGGTGCCAATTCTTAACAATACTAAGATTTAAATTAGCTATGTGTAAATATATAACCTCAAAAGATATACTTAATCTTTTCTTAATAAAACCAAAAACATGAAAAATGAAATTCATTTTATTTGCAGAAGGATGTGTGTGTAACTCTAATTTCCATAATAGAAACTATAATATAATTTAGATTTTTGCATATAAAAATTGAGAAACAGGCTCTTTGGATTATCTGATTTTACATGACTTCATGTTTGACAAAAAATATACTTTTCTTTTTCTGTTAGTGCCTATCAGAATAATGACATCACTGAATTTGAAAAGATTCTGAAAACAAATCACAGCAACATCATGGATGATCCTTTCATAAGGGAACACATTGAAGGTATATTCTTTGTGCTAACTGAATTCTGTTACTTTCTTTGTCACTGTCAAACAGTGCTTCTTAATGGAACTGAGTAGAATTAAGCAGTTTTCCTTCATTTTATGGAAAACTATAGAAATGTTTCTAAATGTTGTCATGGAATAGAATATTCCCTAAAATTATAAAGATGTTTTAAAGATATCGTTACCCAATACCATGTTGTTAACATAATCAAATTCTTACATGATGTCTGTTTCATTTAAGGTGGCTGTCCTTTTTACCTTTTTATTTTTTATTATTTTGTACTTATTAATTACCTATTTACCTTTTTACCAATTTAGTTATTGTTGCATATTTATTACCAATACTTAGATTCTAAGTTAATTTTTAGGATTTATTTTTGACAAGTAACAAAAGCTTTGGAAAACGGCCCACTATAGATAGTGCTGAGATGCATTTACTTTGAAAGGTAAGCTAATATTGTAACAGTAAATGTGTGAGATTTTTAACAGTTCTGTTGGATTCACAAAGACAATCATTCCTTTGTTCTGGGGCCTCTTCTAACAGTGTTAGTGGAAACCTGTTAAAGAGAGTTTCTAAATGACTGTTTGGAACAACTCATTTATACTTAAATTCCAGATGCATTAAGAAAATCCAAAAAATACTTTAGAAGTAATGTTCTTTTTGTTCCCCACCTTTTTTCTCTTTCATTCAACAGGAATTTTTAAAGTTCTTATATGAACCTAGAATGATTCTGCACTTTGTAAATATAGAAAAATGTAGAAGCTTTATGCATGAACTTCACAATCTGTCTGGTGTAAATCAGAGCTTCTTGAAATATATTAAATGTAGAGGAAATGATGATTTATTGAGAATGCAGGGAGATGTTTTAGGTAGTGTCACAGTATGAACAAAATCACAGTACGAGCAATTATGGGAGACGCAGCCTGTAATCATGCTGTGCATCTATTGGACCCAAATATTTTTAGGTCCAAATATCTTATGTCCTTGCCAGACAGACAGAAGTATTTTGAGAAGACAAATAATATAGGTAATTAATTTGATTTGGAAGTACATAATGGTTCCTAAATATATAGAAACTATTGAATGCAAATGTATTTTATTTTTTGTCTTTTCTTTCAGAGCTTTTGCGAAACATCAGAACACAAGTGCTTATAAAATTAATTAAGCCTTACACAAGAATACATATTCCTTTTATTTCTAAGGTACTCATATTCATGGATTGTAATATTTATCATTTGTAATTATAGATGCAGTATACCTTTCATTTAAAGAACAATTCTAATGTGGTAACATTTCTTAAGTATAGCATAACTTAAGGCCCTCACTTTTCATGTAAACTTTTCTGTTTTCTTGGTATAAATTGAGTTAACAGAAAAGAGAATGAAAGATCATTCAGTTTCTTTTTAAAGATTCTTTCAACCTCGGAGAAATTATAGAAGAGAAAATACTGGCTAAAATATTTAATTGATGAAGGGGTAGCTCCAACCATAATATAATTGTGGTAGGAATAGGAATATACATTAAAAGTTAAAAAGTTAAATATATCAGACCTGTGTTCTCAGAAATATTTTGAAGTGATAATGAAATTTCTTTTAAATTTTCTATTCATTAATTTACCTGTAAGAGGTATAAATGAATTTAAAATCAGAATAATTATTTATATAAAAACATAAGTTAATTAGTAGAATTATAATGAGTCTTTTGTCTTAGGAGTTAAACATAGATGTAGCTGATGTGGAGAGCTTGCTGGTGCAGTGCATATTGGATAAGTAAGTACTTGGCTATTTTTTTATCACTATGTTTAGGACCATAAAGTTTGAATATTGAAGGCAAAGGTAGAGGGTGAATTCTTGATTTTTCATAAAAAGCACCCTCTGGCTATGATTTTCTATTAAAAGATATATATGTATGTATGTTTTTGTGATTGTTTTTGATGAATGAGGATATTAAGCACATGATCTCTGAAAAAGTTCTAAGTAGTTTTTAAGAAGGATTTCTCATTCAATATATGCCCCATATGCAGCTAGAGAATTATTTAATGAGTAGTATTTCTTATGTATAAGGTATGGTATACAATAGTTTTGAAATTATCTTTCTTAAAAGCAGTGTGTTATTTAAAACTTCATAAATTACATTTGCTTTTGATCAGTTGGGTAAGTCTATGCCTGCTGGTTCAGTGAAGTTGATAAAAGGTAGCTGAAATCTGGTTTATGTCTAGAGTTCAATAAAATAACGAATGTTATAATTAATCCTGAACTCAGTCACTTAATGTAGGCAGCAATTTTTTCTTTTGTATTTATTAATATTATTTAATAATATTATTATTATTATTATGAAATATTAATCTAGAAGATATTCTTAGTGAAAATAGTTTGTAGACATGTCTTCTTTTATTTATTTCCAGCACTATTCATGGCCGAATTGATCAAGTCAACCAGCTCCTTGAACTGGATCATCAGAAGAGGGGTGGTGCCCGATATACTGCACTAGATAAATGGACCAACCAGCTAAATTCTCTCAACCAGGCCGTAGTCAGTAAACTGGCTTAACAGAGAACAAGCTTTTACAGACGTACTTAAGGCAACAGTGCAGAGATGTAATTCTTAAAAGAACTGGGAATGGCAAAACTACTGTCGGTTGATGTGTCCTGAAAATTATTGGAGTTATGGCAGAAGTGCTTTTTTTGATCAACTGGTTTGTGTTTTGCTACTGCATTTATCCCAAGAAAAACAGCTTTAATCTCCAGAAGAAAACCAAAATGCCATGGGATTTATGCTGTATTGACATCTTGCCCTAAACATACAACATCATAGTAATTTGTCATGGGCAACATGACCAGAGAGAAGATTTTTGTCATGATTTTAAATACACTGACACGCTACTGTTGGTTAAATTTAAACATGTTTTACCTGCAGAAATTCTCTCACAAATAACCTGCAATAACTTGAAATGCATACCCTTTTGAACACTTCCTTTTCTCATGTATAAATTAAAATGTTTGCTGCATTTTGCAAAATGTCAGTTCTCCAAAAATGTGTCCGTATATTTCTGTACCTGCAGTGTAGTAAAGGTTTAGATGAAACCCCATAATTATAGTGGCATACTGTCACTTAGGTTTCAAGCAGCAAAATAAACAGTGCAGCTCAGAAATTGTAGTTTGGTTCTTGATGTGTTTTTATTACACTTGGGGTTTTTGTTTTGATTTTTAGTACCTTAGAAATTTCAAAGTTTATCTTCAGTTAACGATTTTAAAAAGACTGGGAGCAGATAAGTTTATTTGCTTTCCAAGTTTTTAAAGTAAGTCTTTATTGATAAAGTAAGTAGAACTAGTTTCTAACAAAACACTTGCATAGTACTTACTTTGACAGTGATGCTTAAAAGGAATTTTAAAAAAATTTAAGAATGATATTACTTTTTAAGAGAATTAATTCTAACTCTCAGAATGTTCACTTTAAACAAATATGCCAGAACATAGACAGCTAAATGAATGTTACCTTGCATAGCGATCATGCTGGAAAATTATTTCCTAATTCCAGCAATTTATCATTGCTCAAAATCTCGGGATTTGCTCTTTTAGAATTGCATTCAGAGCTAATCTAAGTCACAGACATTATTAACTTTTGAATCCACATTGTTTTTGTTTTTGTTTTTTTTTAAGTATTATCAACCTTAATTGTATAATTGCCATTATTTGGCACCAAATGACTTTTGACAGTTTCTAAAAATTCAATCAATCTTTGAGGTAATCCTAAAAAGTATGCAAGTAGCTTTGAAGGCGATCCCAAAAGAGTTTTAAAGGTATTTTGAGCTGTGGTAGCATAGTTAAGAGAATGAACTGTGGCCTGCCAAGGTGACTACCTTAAAAGAAACGCAGCTCATTTGAATGTATTGAGTTTTGGATGTATTTGTTTGATTTAAAAAAAAAAAAATTCACATTATTTTATAGTGTCAAAAGGAAGAACTAAGATTAAGATAATTTCTTTGGTTTTTCTATTGCTTGTTATTATGTAAAAAGTGAGTGGCAGTTCAGAAGGAAGACTGTTGTAACTGAAGAATGAAACCAAGAATTTTTGATCATTAAATCAGATTTTATAAACAGTGGGAGGAGCATGGACTTAGAACAAGGCATGCTTATTCGGTTTTGTCAAAATTTTACGAAAATATGTGATATATATTTATACTAAAACTATATAATCCTTAGATTTAGGAAAGCAATCAGTTAATGTCTTCAGCAGATTAAAGCAGTATTAAATACAGGTGCAAGTTGGAAATTGTAGAAAACGAAAAAAAACGAAAGACAAAATGTCTATGGTAGGGAATAAAAAAATTTAAGATATAAAATTATGTGTATTTTCTTCTCTTTTACATAAATCATTTGTGAAGAGTGTGCTAAATTTTTTTACAGGAGTGATGATAATTAGGATTTATTTTTCAGTATAATTTGGAGACCCTTTGTTACCCAAATAAAAATGACAAGTTTCTGTGCCTGTATTCAAATATGTATGCATGTGATTAAGTCTGGGAAAAAAGCCCTGCTTACCTCTGAATTGAGGGAATTAGAAATCAAAATATGTAAATGACGTGATTTAACCCTTACTTTCTAGCTCCTATAATGCCCAGGTCTCCTATGATATCTTTGCTGCGTTTAGTTGTGCATCTCCAATTTCTAGAGGGAAAACATGCACTTGTTATTCGTTAGGAAACTGGGCTAAGTGTATAACAATATCCAAAGTTATATAATAATCTTAATGTAATTGTATGTATCACATAGACTTTGTTTAATATTCCTTAGATACAGGGAATATTATATCTATATCCCTAGATATAGGTTCTTTTTTTAAAGAATTCATTTGCCTCAGATTTTTACTATATCTTAACAGTCTAACTTAAAACAATTTATTATTTTCTCCTTTAAATGTTTTCTATATTCTCGTGTATCAAATCTTACAGAGTTGAAATCTTAGAAATTGCTTACCAAATTTAACTGTGAGAAGTAAAAAATTGGCAGATTCTTAGCACTTAACTTGTGGTTAGCTCTTACTCTCGTGAAAACTAGTAGCAAGTTGTTTGCATCAAATTGTAATACTATTTTCTTCTCTTTCTTTTTACCCCTAAATCTAAACTTACTCCACAACAAACTTTGGCTGCCACAAATAGATACTGTCTGCTACAAGAGCTGGATTTCCATTGTTCATTCTAGCTCTTACAATTAATTTCTAAATTCTTTATTAAATATTTTTCTTCACATTTTAATGTAACTTTTTTTAAAGATGAGCTGACTAATAAGTACTGCTTTCATTATGAGTCCTTTTTAGCTAAAAGTTAATAGTTTATCTTTTAAGATCACTGAGAATCTGATTTCACATTGGGAGTTATAGTTTTAGTAGAACCTGTTTTAAATGGGCTACACTGTGAGCAGTATAGTACTTTTTGTTACCTTATAATAAAACATCGGTTTGTGACAAACTGAAAAACAGCTATTCTTGATATTTAAAATACCCATGATGATAAAAATTTCTAAAGAAATTTTTTAATCGTTTTTATTTATGATTCTTCAGTAAACACAGATAAGTACACTTTTGGGGTACAGATAAAGGTGAGGATATGTCTAATCTGCATATGAAGCAGATTATGTTGGTACAAAATTTAATTAGGTCAGTCCATAGGATTAAAAAGTTCTTAATTGCCTCTTTTTTAAAGGACTCAGATACTCTAACCATTTATTTACCAAGGCTACTTTTTTAAAATAACATTTTAGTACTTGTGTTTTAAATAAACCTAAAAGTTTTCTTTTGATTTAGGACTTTAACTTGAAACTTGAGCATACAAAACTCTAGTAAAGCTAGGAGTTATGTTTTTTTATATGAGATAACATCATTTTGAACTGAGAGATGTAACAAAATAAATTGGCTTTTTCAATTTTTTTAGAGATAACAATTGACATAACATTATAAGGAACTGACTTTTAAAAGTGTTAATACTATCTAGGTACTTGAAAGAAGAGACTGGGTGTCAGGTCTCAAGCCTTGAAGCTGAAGCAATGGCTTTGTACTTTGACCAGAATTAAAATTTTTCTCTTTTTGGAGGTTTTACTTGTTTTTGTTTTTGCATCAGGTGTTCCTACCCCAGCAGCATCCTATATTCGTTTTGGTATAATTAAAAGTAGGAATAATTTGTAAGAATTTTCTTAATGTAGACATATCAGAGTTTTTTTTTTTTTAATGTAAGCGTATCAGGTTCTTTTTTAACTCAGGATTATTAAATTTTTCTATGCATCTTCTAGCTAGTGTGTGCCCTTAATGGTGTGTATTACCAATGGTTCAAACATTTTGTTTACTTGTCTTTGAATCTCTAGGTAAGATTTTAAAAGATTTAATCTTTGGAATTTCAAAGCAAGTTAAAATAGTAATGCCATATGGAGGATTTATGTTTTATGATCCTAAGCACTGTGAAACAACAGTGTCAGTCAATGATTCTAAATATTTCTCAAAATGTTAAAATTTATTATCACTTAATTTGCTTTTGAATCTTGAAAAGATTTTACTTAGGTAATGATCCAGAAGAAACCAATATCTGTTTCTCTTAAGTTTTTGGTTCTTTGGTATCACATGTTATTTAAAAACCTGCTGGAATAATTAAAAATCAATCTTATGCCATCAACTGATATTGAAGGTAGATGTCAACTCTCCCTTAAAACCTTGTGATAGACGAGAAAAAATATTTCTTAAATACTTAATCTTACTATTGGGGGCCAACTTTATTTTCTGTTGGCCAGGATTTTAAATTTTAAACCTTCGTCAGTATTTGCACAATAATGGCTTGCCAGTACTGTGTGTGTGTGTGTGTGTGTGTGTGTGTGTGTGTGTGTGTGTGTGAGAGAGAGAGAGAGAGAGAGAGCCAGCAAAAGCCAGCACACTCATATTTGTGGGAATGCAAAATTGCCTGGTCCACCACAATACTTTTTTCCCACTTTCCATTATTTAATATGACTTGTTTCTGACTCAGGTCTATGCCACGAAAAGAATTTTCAGTGTACCAATAACTTCTGTTACAACTAGGTTTCACATGGAGGACAGTGTCTAAATTTATATAATAATTTAAAAGAATTAGGTTGAATTTTTTTTCTTCTGAAATAGGGTATCTTTAAGTCAATTGATAAAAGTTGTCATTAATCTTATGAGTTTACAGCAATATTTAAGTTTTAATCATCCCATGAAGTTGTTAAAAGTTTTCATGTGCTTAGTTACTATTGTAGTACCATATTAATGCTGTATTGAATATCTAGTTTTTGTTTAAAAAGTTTTCATGTATCTCAACCAAGAAATAGAGCAATGGAAAATGCCAAGTTGTTTTATTTTGAAAATCATTATATAGTTGCATTATGAGTTTTCCCAATTTTCCTTTAAGAAAAATACTAACTTACAAGTATTGAATATGACAAAATCCTTGATTTCATACTGGGTAGTAAAAAGCAGGTGACTAGGAGTGTGGCAGAGGATGACTACCCTAAATTGGAAGTCTCACCATTTCTACTAGAGAATCGACTGGTAATGCAGGATGAGTCACAAGATCCTTTAAGACTTAGGTATTCAAAGATTTTTTCATTACTTTATCAGTAATAATTATATAATCTACCTCTTAAATATTTATTGTGTAAATATTAGTTTCAGTTAGCATAAGGCCAGCACAGTGGCTTTAAACATTATATACTTGACCAAGTAATTCAATAATGTATACTGAAGTAAAATAGCTTTTCAATGTTTTTTAAATGTTTCTCAGAAAGTAGTACTGAAAATCTTGTTCATTTGGGTTGAAAATCAGGGTTTAAATATTTTTCACTTGTAAGATTATCTTGTTCTGCTTTCAAGCAGAGGAGTTGGCCTCTCCTGAACCCTGTTTAATGATCTGCCCTGGAACAATTCATGTTGTAAACAAATACCTCAGAAATTATTCCTTCAGTATAAAATATTTCTAAGCAGGAAATTAAGCCAAAGAAAGAAGTGGAGGAAGAAAAGTGCTCTCTCAAATCCCTGTTATGATGCTTTAAAATGAACCCTCAAAGGGCTGCAACATCTAAGAAACCACTTCTGAATTATGTATACAAAAATAATGTCCTCAGGTGTAACCTTCACCTTAGTGAAATGGGGCAACCCTAATCTCAAAGTAGGATAATGCAATCGGACAGCTTTTGAAAGTCAAAAGAGCTTTCAAACATATTCTTTGTGGCGAGGGTTCCAATGTAAATGTATAAAACCAGTGTTACTTTGCATATCGCACATCTTTTGGCCTTCCAAGTTGCGAAGTGACTATTTCAGCTACATTCAACCAGCAGTGGAACCGTATAAACAGTATACATCCAATATCTTGAGTTATGTATTTGTTTTTATGGTCCTAACTCAATTTTTAGATTAATGACGAAATTTATAGAAACCTATTTTATGTTTTATGATTGATCCTCTGTAGATTAGTGGCCTTTAACCAAAGAACTGTACCCATCTTGGACCTGTTAAAAGTGAGTTGTATTGTGAATGAATATAAACTACAAACTAATGTACGCTATTGGGTAGAGTCAGGAAAAAGGGCTGGCCGTGCAAATCTCCAGGTAGAGAGGTCCAGGGAGAAGTTAAATGCCTCTAATATGGTAGGAGTATATATCAAATTAAGGCAAGATGGAATGTAATGTTAAGAAAGGTGGTCAGGGACCAGATGATGGGTCGTTTTATAGTTTGAGATAATGAGCTAAGATTTTATTCTAAATACAATGGGAAGCCATTGGGAATTTAAATTCTGATATGCCATTTTAAAAGATGATTCTGAATATTGTGTGGAGAAATGATTATATGGGGCAATAGCGTGACCAGGGAGACCAGCAGGAGTCCTTTGCAGAAGTATGGGTGAAAGATGATAGAAGCTTCTAGACTAGGATTTGAAAAGGAGTGCACAGAATCACAATTGACCAATTATAATTGAGGGTTGTAAAGGAAAGACAAAGATGGCTCCCAGGTTTCTTACTGAGCAATTGGTAGAGAGTGGTGAAATGGGAAGACTGGGAATGCATATTTTTGGCAAAAAAAAAAAAAAAAAAAAAGAGCCAGCTGAAGAAACAAGTGGGAAAAAAAGTGGTATCATGGAAGCTAGATATTTCAAAACGGACTGATCAACTGAACCCCAATAAGATGAGATCAGAGAAGAGCCCTAGGATCTAGCAAAGTAAAGTTTTTGGAGATGCTAATGAGCATTTTCATTGGCATGATGAGGATGTTCCAGCTCTTCCGGTGGACTGTGAGGAACTTTAAACAGTCACTATCTTTCATTTCTCATTAGAAATTGAAGGTTTAAGAAAAATCCGTTCTTTTTGTATTTTCTGAATGTTAAACAAGATAACAAATTTTGAAACAGCAGACCATAACCCCAAATATTAATAACAGATTTCTACAAATTATCTCCTATAAAATATTTTAAGCCCTTTTTTCCCCTTTACAGCACTATGTATTTATAAGTATTTAATGAAATTTTTTTCTTTGATATGTATTACTATGAGATTGCCTGATATCTATGGCTCTACCTAACATTTTTATCTCCCTATAAAAGCTGTCAAACCCTTTAGTGTTTATGAAGAATGGATTTGTCATATATGTGAACAAAGCCTGTTCAGCTTATCAACTTTCATTATATCTTGGGATATTAATATAGCTGAATGTCAATGTTACCAAAATCATGAATTCCTAAAATGTTTGGATTCGTCTCCAAGGAACTAGTTCAAATATAAACAGTACTAGGACAAAAGTTGGTATTTTGAGTAATCTCAGACTAGGAGTGGAACAAGAACACGCTTTATCCTGAAATGATCATGTTTTATCTGAAAGTACACATTTGCTTACATAGTTAAATGGCCATGAAAGCAAGTAGAATAATTAAATTTACCAATCATATCTCAGAATTATAGTGGTTATTTTTCGTAATCAAAAGTCATGAAACAATTGACAAGTGGGATTGTACTTCTGAAGACAAAACACAGGAATTCTAGGACAGAGGTTGCCATCTTAAAGATGTCTTTTACAGCTTCCCAGGGGAGAGGAGTGTGGTAAAGTAGAAAGATCTGCATAACAGGAGACCTACATTTTTCAGCTGGCCATGAATTGAGACCTTGTCACTTAACCTTTCTAAGTTGCAGTTTCCTTAGTTCAGCGCCTCTTTTTAACCTCGGATACTCAAAATTGAGAAAATCATAATCCTTGGCATATGGCACACCATCGTGTCCTTTCGGGTTATTTTTTAGACATGTGTATATCTTGAAAAAATGTGAATGTCTTAATTTCCATAAATTATACATATTTCATTCCTTTTGAAAACTGTTTTTGTTAGTTTCAAATCTAGTTCATTACTCCTGATTGCTTGATCTCTTCCATCTCATATATATGCCACAATTTACTAATTCATTTCCCCCATGATCGGTATTCCTTCCAAATTTTTACTACAGTAAATAATCCCGTGATGAACATTGTATACCTATATTCTTATGGACTTGTACAAAAAAATTATTCTGAGGTATATATCTGGAAATAGTGGGTCTTAGGGCATAATACTTAATTTTACCAAGTACTGCCAGATTACTAATCAAAATGGATATACCATTTATGTTTCAACCAGTAGCCTAAGGGTTCTGATCGGCTGGAAGAGACGAGAATGAGGGTGAGATTGAGCCAAAGCGAAGTATGAAACAGGCCACCTTCCCGCTGGCGTAATGGCACCCATGAGCAACCAAACAGGTTCCAGTTTTCTTCTACCCTTGATAGCCCTTGATAACATCTGAGTTTCTAAAGTATTTTTTTTTACTGTTATATTTAACTTAAACATTTCTATGATTACTAGTAAGCTTGAACATCTCTTCATAAACTTATTAGCCATTCAGGTTTCTCTTTCTA
Organism: Rousettus aegyptiacus; assembly: GCF_014176215.1. Taxonomy (NCBI): domain Eukaryota; kingdom Metazoa; phylum Chordata; class Mammalia; order Chiroptera; family Pteropodidae; genus Rousettus; species Rousettus aegyptiacus. The sequence continues at coordinate 120,891,150 of NW_023416306.1, read as the reverse complement.
TGGCCTATATATTTTTTACAATCTCTTATTGGCTGCCTATTTTTACCGATTTGTGTGAAGTCATTGTACATTCTAGGGATCAACTCCTTATCTGTTTTATTTTTAAGACTTGCAAATATCCTTTGAAGCACTGTCTCTAGTTTCCTTCATTAAACAGAAATCTCATTTTGATGTTAAAGCTATCCATTTTCTCCCCCTCACCACCCATATGTTTTGGATCTTGTTTAAGAAATCCTTTCTTACACAAAAAAATTCTTTTATAGTTTCATAGTTTTCCCTTTTATATTTAGTTCTTTATTTGGAGTTTATTTTGGTGTATGTTCTGAGGTAGGAATCAAACTTTATTTTTTCTGCATAATGAGCCGATTGTCTCATATCATCTATTAAATTATTATTCCTTACTGATATGTGATGTCACCCTTTTCAATTACATATACAAGGGGTATACTTCTGTATTTTCTAATCTGCTTAACTATTCTATTTGTTCCTTCACCAGTGCCACCTTGTGTTTTCATTACTGAGCTGAGTAGTGTCTTAATTACAGGAGAATCTTCCCACCCAATTTGCTGCTCATTTTGAAAATTATTTTAGTATTCATGGACATTCACTTTTTTATATCAATTTCAGAATCAATTTGTCACATTTCCTTAAAGCCTGTAGAGTTTTAATTGGAATTGTATTGAATTTGGAGATCAGCTTAAGTCCCTTTTTCATGTCACTTAAAAGAGTTTTTAGTTTTACTCTATAAAGATCTTAAACATTCTTTTTTATATTAATTTCTAAATCATTATAGTTTATAGTTTCTTATTTCCTAAAACATGTTCTAGTTGGACTTTATGGGGTAGAAGAAAGATATTGATATTTGCATACCGATTTTTGCATCTATCAGCCTTATGAACCTTGTTCTATCAATAGTTGGTCTATTGATTTGTCTGTTATTTTCTATGTAGATAATCATTATCAAGAAAATAATTATATTTTTACACATTTCTTTCTATCCCTATGCTTCTTGTTTCTTTGTCTTATCTCACTGCATTGCTCAGGAGCTCCAGTAACACAGGAAACAGTAGTGACAATAGCAAGCATTCTTGTCTCTTTCAAAGAAAAAGCATCTTGGGTTTCTCCATTAAGTATGAAGTTTATGATTAGTTTGGGGGAGTTAACTTTTATTAAATAAAGTTTCCTTCTATTTCTAGTCTCCTAAAACATGTGTGGGTATTTTTCTTATCATAAATAGGCTTTGAGCTTTATTAAAAGTTTCTAGACTTAGTAAGATGAACATGTGATTTTTCTCTTTTAGTCTATTCATGTAGTAAATTACGCTCATAGGTCTTCTAACATTAACTCAGCCCTACTTTATAGGATAAACCCAAATTGATGATTACATATTCTTTTTTAATGCAATGTTGGATTTATTAGCCAATATTTTATTTAGAGATTTTCCATCTATGTTCTTAAGTGAAATTGGCCTATAATTTTCTCTTCTTGGGCTATCTTTAATCAATTTAATTATCAAGGTTATTTATGTTATATCACAAAATGACTAGGAAACCTTTTACTCTATTTCTGGTTTTTTAGAGCAATATGTGTATAATATGAGGATAATCTGTTCTTTGGAAGAACTCATTTGTAATGCTGTTTGGACTGAGATATTTTAAAAAATAGTAAGATTTTTAAGTTACTATTTTCATTCTTTTAGTGATTCATCCTTTCAGATATGATTATTATTCAAGTTTCTTCATTTTATGCTATTTTAGCATTTATTTGTTTTCAGAAATATATTCTATTTAGACTAGATCTTCATATTTATTAGGATATAATTTTATTTTTTCTTTTTTTAATATCCATTTTATTTTTACTTATTTTCCCATTTTTGTGCTGTAATTGTTTGTCTTTCTATGATGAAAAAATAAATAAACCAAGAAAAACACCATAAACCTATTTCTAAAAAGAGAGACACCTCCTTAAGAAGAGCCTCAGTCAGGTCTTTCAGGAGGTAGTCTAGAAGAAGTCAATGTTATCATAGATGACAACTCCATGCATGTTACTGCCTGAAGACCTTCCAGTGGGACAAGAGTGGAAATGGAAGATAGTGATATTGATGATTCTATGTAGGCCTAGGCTAATGTGTGTGTGTGTGTGTGTGTGTGTGTGTGTGTGCGTGCGTGTCTTAGTTTTTAGCAAAAAACAAAGTTTAAAAAGTAAAAAAAAAAGTTTTAATAGAAAAAACTTATAGAATAAGGATATAAAGGAAAAATTTTTTGTGCAGCTATACAGCATGTTTGTGTTTTAAGCTAAGTGTTATTACAAAAGAGATGAAAGGTTTTTTTTTTAAGTTTATAAAGTTAAAAAGTTACAGTTCACTACAGTTAATTTATTAAAGAAAGAAAAAAACTTTATCAAATTCGGTGTAGCCTAAGTGTACAGTGTTTATAACATCTACGGTAGTGTACAATAATGTCCTAGAGCTTCACATTTACTCACCATTCACAGACTCACCCTGAGCAACTTCCAGGCTTATAAGCTTCATTCATGATAAGTGCCTTAAACAGATGTATACCATTTCTTATCTTTTATGCCATTTTTTTTTTACTGTACCTTTTGTATGTTTAGTTATGTTCAGATACACAAATACTTACCATTGTGTTATACTTGTCTATAGTATTCAGTACAGTAACATGCTATACAAATTTGTAGCTTAGGAGCAATAGGCTATACCATATGGCCTACATGTACATCAGGCTGTGCCACCTAGATCTGTGTAAGTGCCCTCTACGATGTTCACATGACATATAAAGTGCCTAACGATGCATTTCTCAGAACATATCTATTTGCTAAGCAATGCATGACTGTAGATAAAGATCTCAACATGAAAACACCCTGGATTTAAAATGGGCCCTAAATCCAATAACTGGTGTCTTTATAAAAGAAAGGAAAGAGACATTTGGGCACAGAGCCACACAAAGAAGAAGAAGGCAGTGTGAAGACAGAGGCAGACATTGGAATTATGCTGTCACACACCAAGATATGCCAAGAGCCACCAGAAGCTGAAGAAAGGCAAGAAAGAAATCCCCTAAAGCCTTTGTAGAAAGTGTGGCCCTGGTAATACCTGGATTTTGGACTTCTGACTCCAGGACTGTGAGAGAATACATTTCCGTCTTGAGAGCCACCAAGTTTGTGATAATTTGTTATGGCAATCCTAAGGAACTAATATACCCATCCATTAAATTATTCTTTAAGAATAACTTGGGAAAATACAGGGCTAGGTTCCTGTGAGCCAATTCATCAACTGATCAATACACAATCTTGTTTTATGTGTGTTTTTGTTTAAAGATACCTTATTCAATACATATTATCGACTCATTAATTCATGTCCAACAACACTCATGCCTGAACAAAGCTTATCTCAAGTAGGCGAATTCATATATATGGACTCTTCAAATAATGAGAATCAACTGTAGAACTAAACCCAGGTATGCTTTAACTTTCCATGAGGAAATTCAAAGTGAGGAGAGATCTTATATAGCTTCATATCTGAAGCTATAGTACTATACAGTAGTCCCCCTCCCACCCCATCCAAAGTTTTATTTTTGTAGTTTCAGTTATCTGCAGTCAACTGTGGTCTAAAAGTATTAAATTTCCCCAAATAGTGACGTGGTCTACTCCTTACATCCAACCATCAACATCATTATGACTCAATGATTCAGCATCACCAAAAGCAGATGATCCTCCTTCTGACGTATCATAATATCCCAGAGCTGGGAAGAGAGTGTAGAATAAAAATCAAAGTATTTAGCTAATGTGGAATCAGGGGATCTATTTTCCTTATGATACGACTACTGCCCTTTCAATCATTATTCTGACTCAGTGAAGAAAAAGTGTTGAGCAGAATTGGGTGAGGCAGCAAAGCGAGATCCAGGTGGACAACTAGGCAGATGAAGCAGGTGATAATCCCTGTCATCTGAAATGTGACCTGGAACCTGTGAGTCAGAGTTTCATCTGGACTGAACTTCATTAGGTCGCCTCGTTTTCATAAAAATGTTGTGGCTCAACCCTCAGGTTCACAGAATAACCTGGGAGTGTTTGGAAGTAACCCATAATGAGAACTCCTTGTTTTCAACATGAATTAGGCTATAAGTAACTGCCATAATATTATAAGAGTTACACACGCACATCTGCATGTGCACGCGTGCGCACGCGCACACACACACACACACACACTTATCTGTGTTCTTTTATCTTGAAAGACAATATCAAATGACAGTTTTTATCCTTTCTCCCTCAATTATTTCTAAAGCATTGAGACCTACTTTTAATCTGAAATTATAAAGTTTTTTTCTGTATGCATTTTTATATGGCTCAGAAAATTATTCTGCAAATACTGTTCATTGTTTAAAAATTAAATTTGAGAGTGCACAGAGGTATATAATGAAAGTAAAAGAATTCTGACCTTAGATATAATTACTATCAACAGATTATTGTCTGCCCTCCCAGAAATTATCTGTGCATGAAAGACATATAAATGGGGTTCAACTAAATGTTCTTCTACTTGCTTTGTTCCTAATGTGTATATTTGAAGCCAATGTAAAAAAGGCACAGCAAGACTGTCCACCATGCTACAGTATGACATTTCACATCATTATATTATTTTCTTTTGTTCTTGACTGTAACATAAAGTGCCTGTAAAGTGACCTTTGGTTTTGGTATGTATGGCAGGAACACAAGAGTTTTACAATAAACACGATCTCACAATAATGACATTATTTGGAGGAAAAAAAAATCCAGCAAATATCTTCAGAAAATGTCATCTTGCATCTGGTGGTCAGCAAACTTAGAGTGGGATTCCTGTCTATTTCTACTGCATTCCATATTCAGTCTCACAAAGAATGGGATTGTGAGAAAACTCATTTTACCAGTGGGATGTTGGATGAAATTTTTTTGACTAAGATACTCCCACCATTCTCAAGACATATAAGCTAATTGGATTTTTTAAAATGAGCTCCACGGAAAGCTTAACACTTATTTTTAGCACTACAAACGTTTTCTCTTTTGGATTTTAAAAAGACAGCTTCCATCAGTTAATTATTTTAATGCCTACTATGTGCCAAGATATGCTGAATGTCTTATATACACTATCTCATTTAATCCTCACAGCAACTGTTCTTTTCCAGGTTCCTTTTAGTTAACAAAATCGAGGCACATAAAGGCTAAAAAATGTGTTCAAAGTCAAATTGCTGAGTGAGGAAGCTGAGATTTAAACCTGGATCAGTTTGAATCCGGAGGCTGTAAGCTAACCTTTGTGCTACTTAACTTTCACTCCTATACCAGACATGTCCCTACTCTTCCCAGTTATTGCCTCTCCCAGCTATTGGTGCACCGCAATCAGCATCTGCAGTGTTATGAAATTTATGCAGATTCCTCACCAGAAACCCAGTGACCAGCACCTTGATATGGGGCTTCCAGCCTTCAGAACTATGAGAAAATAAATTTCCATTGTTTAAGCCACCCAGTCGATGATATTTTTTGATGGCAGACTGAGTAGACTAATACATTGGGGTAAAAACCTATTTTTCTGATTCCAGATTCCTTTACACCCCTACCATAATTACTCAGTCTCATCTTCAGCTTCTCCTCACTTAGCATTTTCTGCCCAAGTCAAATATGATTCTTCAGTATTCCTTGAATACCTCTGTCTTTTGCTCATGGTGGGTCCCTGCTTTAAAATACCACATGCCAACCACAGTCACCACCACTGCAGCCATCCCAGCTCAAACCCCCATCATCTCCTGAGAGATAATTTGAACACCTTCCTAATTGGTCTCCATGGCTTCACCCTTCAGTTTATCCTCAGTCTACTCCTAGTACAACTGCCATAGTGATTTTGTTAAAGCATGTCCAGTTATCTCCGCTCAGTACATTCCACTGGATTCCCATCTCACTCAGGGTAGAAAACAAGTTCTTAAATGGTCTCCAAGGCCCTTCCCAGATTGTCCCCTATTGCCTTTCTGACCTAATCACCTTGCTCACTTCACCCCAGACTCACCGGTCTCCTTACAGTTTCTCAAACCTGCCAGGCACATCCCTCCTCAGCCCATTGCTCTTGCTGTTTCCTGTGCCTGGAATACTGATTCCCCTGGATAGCCACATGGCTGATTCCTTAATTTCCTCACCTCTTTGCTCATATATGGATCACCTTCTAAGAGACATGGTCCTGACCACTCTATTTTAACTGGCACACACTCAACTCCTTATCTCACTTCCTTGCTTTATTTTTCCATTGCCACTATCTAACAGACTATGTGATTTATTTATTGTCGCTTATTGTCATGTCCTCCTAGAATGTAAGCTCTCCAAGTATAAGGATTTTGTCTACTTTGATCATTGCTATGTCTCCAGTAATTAGAACAGTGCCTGACACACAGTGAGTGCTCAACAACAACAAAAATGAAATCGCACCACCTCTGCTTCCTTTTCCTGTCTGATTTAATTTTTCTAGTTCATTATCCCAACCCACACTACTGTCACCTTCAATCTGTTGAGTATGTGTTTCATTTTATTCCCTCAGCTAAACTATAAGTTTCTTAAGGTCAAAGACAACATAGGATTTAAAAAAAAAAAATAATCTACAGCACCTAGCAGAGTATTTGGGCATGTAGTCAACATTTGTTTGATTCTTGATGATTAAATTCTATCTAGAGTGAGCCAGAGTATTTCAAGGTGAGGCTGCCTATTGGATAACCTTAAAAAATTTCCAAAATGGCCAGGCAACTGAGCAAAAGGTATCATTCCTTCTTGAATATTCAAATTCTTTGTGATAGAAATTTCCAAAGCTCAGAAAAGCCAAGTAGAGAGTTCATTGTTTTGGAGGGGCTTAAGGAAATATGGAGGCTGCCTAGAAATCCTCAGTAATTTCTAAGATGATCTGCTGAGACAAGGATGAAAGAGCTAGATCCAGATGCACACTAAATGCCGAGAGAGGTGGGCTTTAAATCCTGGGGTGGAATTTGTAAAAGTTAATGTAGCCACTTTGGGAAATAGTTTGACACTGTCTCAAAAAGTTAAATATGACCTACTGTGACCCAACATAAGTAAATAATATAATATGTAAAATATATTTCAGTAAAGTTTTTTTTAAATACATACTTTTTTTGACTATTAAAGGAATATATATTCATTTTAGAAAGTACAGAAAAGCATAAAAAAGTTTATCAAGAAATAACATTTTGCTTATTTATGTATGCGTTTTACGTAATTGGGATCATTCTTACATGCAATTTTAAATCCTGATTTTCTGACCAAACATATTATAAGCATTTAAACTTACAATTAAAGAATTTTAATAAATATCAATATCGGTAGCTGAGTAATATTTCATGGAGCTATACTATAACTCATTAACTACCCTCCATTGCTGGACATTTCAATTTTATAAAGAGCACATACTAAACATCTTTGTACCCCCTTCCCCCCGCCAAAAAAAAATCACTGAGGCTTGGTTTTCAATCTAGTTTACCCCTGTTTCTTAGTAGACCTCAGAATTTTTGAATTTGGAAACATGAGCTTTGAATTATGGGCTTCTTTATCTTCAGCTGGTGAATAGAGCCTTGCTTAAGTGCAGGGAATCACTCATGATTTCAAAGTAGGGCATGGGTGACGACAGAATGAGGCTCATCAGGTGAACCTGCCTGTGGAGGGGAGAGAGACAAACAAGTGTCAGGGGCTGGGATCTGCAACCAAAGGGTGAGGACTCCAGTGCAGCATGAGGTCAGGAGCAAGTCCAAGAGCTTCAGCCTGGAGGCCAAGACAGTAAGCAGCAGACTAGGTGTCAGTGGGTGAATTGAGGAGTGAGCTGGGTTCTGGAAGCTGATAGGGATCTAAGTAGTAAGAAATCATCAGCTTTCCCAACTTTGATCAAAACAAATACCAGCAATAGGAGCCCAGAAGTGAGCCTGGCTCTAAGGCAGAATGTTTGCTCTCTCACATACTAATCAAAAGGGAACTCACCTCTCTCCACATCCTGCCCAAAACTTTTTGACCTGTCTTGGGCTGAAAGCACTAGAGCTACAGGGCATTTTTGGTTTGAGAAATACCATTTTAAATAATTGTAAAACTAATAACAAATGGAAACTGAATTCAAATGTTATGTGAAATAAAGTTATTTGCTTTCTCAATCTTCAGAGAAATTGACCACAAATGTTCTAAAATTGACTTTGGTGATGGTTGCACAAACACAGTAAGTCTATTAAAAACTATTGAATCGTACACTTTAAATAGGTTTATCATATGATATGTGAATTATATCGCATTAAAACTGTTTAAAATTTTTTTAAAAGACAAAAGAATTGATCATGATGGGTTCTTCCTTAACACCTAGAAGATGGAGCCCATGAGCTTCTACATATGTTCAAAATCTCTACCCCATCTGCTTCCCAGTGCACTTAAGTTTTCTACACTGAGGATTGATCCCTCTGTGTCATTCCACCTCTTCATCCAACCCTCAAAGTACTCTGGGAGACCCAACATGGAGAAATTATGGTTAAGAAAACTCTGCCATTTGCCCCTGGAGGATTAGCACACAGCCATTAAAGGCTCTGTGAAAATATGAAAAAAACAAGATATGGAATTTATATACTATATTATTACAACCACGCATACAAGGAAGAAAAGTTTAGAAGAAATTAAAATCCTAACAGCAGTGTGAGAAGGTGAGAATGCAGGAAATTTTTCTCTAGAATTTATGTTCTCATGTTTCTTTGCCTGTCAAGAGATAATGGTCTATGGTTTTTAGTGATGGATTACTCTGGAAGAGACACCACCACCTCTGGTTCTGCTCAAAGAACTTGCTCTATGAGACCCATTTTTTTTTTTGTGACAAAAGGAGTCCATGGAAATATGAAAACTCAGTGTGCTGTGAGGACTAAAAGAGGACAAAAGACAGCTGAGGGAAGGGAAGCCAATAAAGTTACCTTTTTTGTTCTTGTTTGGAGTTTTTGTTTGTTTTAACCATAAGTAAAAAAAAAAAAAAAAAAAAGAATTGGTTTGAGATTGTAACTACGCCAGACTACTTAATTTATCTTTTCTCATCTTCACCTCTTCTACTTCAAAATATTTTCTTTGTGAAAATATCAAATACTAGCTGCTAGTGTCTTTCCTCTTAAAGCCAAGTACTGGCTGCTACTTTCTTTTCTTTTTAAAAAGATATCTTGTGCCATGTAATCTTGAGTGAATTAATTCTGTCTTATCTGCAATGAGAATAGCAACATCATACAAACACAAATAACACAAACACAAATAAAAGCCTTTACCCAGACACCATAACTAGCTTGATGTGAAGACAAATATCACCATATGCTTGCTGAACATTTGATCCATACTGGGAAAGGTATGGTGTGGTGGGAGGTGGATTATTTGGTTCTGGGATTGACAGGTGGTTTCAGGTCTGCTGAAAATGAGCAGATGGTGCAATGGAAGGGGTCTTGAAAATTACCTAGTTGAACCGTAACTTTGCAAATGAAAGAACTAATGAGAAGCAGTGACCTATCAAAAGGCAGGTCAGTGACAGAGCTGGGATCAGATGCCATATCTCCTGCCTTGAGGACCAGTGCCAGGCGTTTCTAGAGATAGCCTGAAAATGCCTTGCCCTCATCTCCTTTTAATTCCTTTGAAACAAATCTGATCCAAATCTGGATTTATCTTCCCACGGGCGGTGAACACACAATGATATATATAAATATATGCCTTAGTTGATTTATACACCTGAAATACATACCTGGATTTCGTTAATCAATGTCACCATAATTAAAATTTAAAAAAAAAAAAAACGAGAGAGAGAAAGAAATTTTTCTAGAGTGGATTTAAAAAAAAACTAGAAGTGACATTAGAGATTGCTTAACCTCTTATTTTATTTATTTATTTATTTATTTATTTATTTATTTATCATTACTTTTTTAAAATAGATTCAGCCTAAACTATTTCTGCAAAAAAGTATATTAGTATTCTTTGGTAAAACCCTAAAACATACTCTTCACAACTCAGGTAGATGAAGGTCTTATTTTAAAGCCATGATATCGCCTATTTAAAATTAAATTTGTATTATTGCAAAATGAATTTCTGTCATTATTCTGAATTACCAAACTTGTGTTTATAAAGTTAAAAGAAAAGAAATCATCTCTAATTCATGAGTCTAATTTGATTATCCAGGAAATATTTTTACACAGTACAATGTGTGTCACTGGTTATCTTATTAAGATAAAAAAAAATGTTTCAGATATTTCAAAGACATATATATACATATATATGACTGTTTTATCTATCACTTAAAAATAAGTTAAATACTTTTAATGGATCTACATAAGATGTTTTCAATAATTTTATCATCACCATCCTCTTTCTGATTACTCATAAACTGGAAAATAAAGATGACTTCTACTTTTATAATTTGTAAATGCTTTCTTAGTGCATTTCAAAAGCAGGGAAACATAAACTTGGGAGCTGCATCTAATGCACTGGATCCCAGAATAAATATTTGGATATCTTCATAAAGTAAACTAATTACAGAAAGTAATGAAGTAAAAGTTAGCAGAGGCTGACATAAAATCTTACATTGGAGTTAAAAAAAATTGCATCACTTAGAATTTTTAGCTTCTACAAGAAAAACTTAGGGAGAATGAAAAAGCTATTTTCAAATACTCGACATACATTCAGAGAAAAGAAGAATTGGCCTTGCTCTAAAAGTTAGAACTAGGAGATGAGTAGAAGGTAAATACTGGACCACAATGAAAAGTAATTTCCTTCAATTACAACTGAAGGCCAAAGAACAGCTGCCTTAAATATTTTTCAGTAAGTATTCTCTTGAATATGGTCTAAGGCTTATTGCTACATATCAATAAAATTGTAGGGATATAACAAATTAAAATCAAAGTATATAGTTAATCTGATAGAAGTCTTTTTAACAAAAAACTGATCAAATATTTATAATATTTTTTAACTTTTTAAGCATTTCTTTTAGTATTGAAAAAATTACTTTTATTTATCCACATTGCTTTAAACTTTAGGTTGTGTGTGGATTATTAAATAAAAGCCTACATGTAGGGAATGCTTGCAAGAGTGTTTGTTTCACAACAAAGCCACATTTAGTTTACTCCATCTAAGAAACCAATCAACCTGGAGCATCACATTACATAGTTTAAAATATCTTATACTAGAAATATTTTTACTATTGTACATTATCTGTATAAATTTCTTTAAAGTACTGCTTTCCCTCAACCAGACAGGAGAGAAAAGGAACACAGGTTCACTAATAAATACATATATACATACATACTTAAATATACAAATACGGGAAAAATTAAGTGAAATAAGAAAAATTACAAAGAAGTAGAGTTCTGGAATCCTTCCATCTAGAGCATTCAGAGGTCATCACCATATATTTGTGTATTCAAAACAAGCAAACAAAGTAGAAATTCTATTGTTTGTTCAACTGTTCTCTTTTTTACCTCATGTTATAAATAATGGTTACATATAATTATGTATAAATATATGTCCACATATACAAATATACATTTTATAAAAAAATAGAATTCTTTCTGTTCTTTTAGTTCATTACCCTTGTGCTATTACAGTATTCCTGACTTCATTCCCATGTGTCACTACTTTAAATTTAAAAATTTAGCAGTAAGTGTCCATCCTACTTGAATGCATTGTTTAAAATTATAGACAAGATTTTGCAAATTTGCAAATTTAAGAAATCTTAACATTTCATAAGTCATATCCTATCCAATGTCCTATTTTCAGTATTTTTTTTTCCAGAGCAGACACATTCCCCAGAGTTATGCAGTGTTCCAGAGCATCCTCATTTTTATTTAATTATTTTGGAGGATGAAAAGCTTTTTCATAGCACCCCCACAAAATCTGCTATACCAAGCACCACACAGTCTCACAGAGCATTGAGCCCAACACAATGCTTCTGATTGTAACTTTCCTCCTCAATTTCTTGTCTCCCCATTCTTTGGGCCTGCAGTTTGTACACATTATCTCTTCTGAATGCAAGTTTAACCCTAACATACCCGGAAACCACACACGTCTTCCTGTAGCCATCTCACAGTGTTGGGGGAGTTGTTTCTTCTGCACCAGTCACAAACCATAGAAGACAGTTTTCTTCAATCCCATGTGAATGGTTCTCAAGAGATAGGAGGGGCCACACCAGCAAATAATTGCCAGCTATTTCGAAGCCAAAGCCATCCATTTTGGCAACCACATCTCAGATATAACTGGTTTAAACTTAATAACTACATTCAGCAAGTAATTTCATTCAGATCCCTTCCCAGTTATACCTTCAGCAAGCAACTTAATCCCAAAAGTATTGCTCAAAGTTAGATTTTCTTTGGCTATTTACGGAAAGGTGTCTTTTGGGTTTGCTTTTGTGGTTTCAGTGAAACCTGTCTTAAAAATGTCTCCCATTAATGTTACTTCAGCTATGCTGCCATGGCATAGAACGTTAGGCCTTGCATCATCAATTTGTTCCAGTGTTCACTGCGAGCCCCTCAGGTAACCTATCATATATCTGTCTGATGTGAGGTGTCAGCCTCGTAGGCAGGTCTGAGTCTCTGTGCTTCACCTGAATGAAAGGCCAGTTTCTCTCTCACAGATCCTGTAAATCTGAGACATGTTACTGACCATGTCTCATCACTGCAGAAAGATCAGAACCACGTTTGTGGCGGGCATCTAGCAAGTCTGGACTTCAAAGCAGGTGCACTAATCTCATGAGTGGCCTTGTTTTTTTTCACTTATTTTATTTTTCACTTATTTTTTCCACATATATCTTTGTCACAATTCTGTCATGGGTATTTTACATATTTTTTATAAGCTACTTTAAATTCTTTCTGGAGGTGTAAGTCAATAAGTAATTTTAAATTAATTTATCATTCTATATTGAGTAGAAAGAGTTCTATCAAATTTCATCTTGAAGTACTATTCTTATTCAAAGCCATTTATTTAAAAGTTATATTGACTGCTGCTTTCTGGGAGATGACAAGATTTAAAAGTACATCATCCATGATCTGCTCCTGGTGTCTACACCTTCCCTGTTTTTTTACAGAAGGAGGATTGAAAATGTAATTGAAAAGAGAAGAGAATATTAGACATACAAACTTGAATTCATTTTAAACTAAAGAATATAGAAAAGGAAAGAAAAGAACATTAGGCATACAAACTCACATTCATTTGCATTTATTGAATGTAGTCCTATATTTTTTAAAATATCACATCATTTTATTAAATTAAGATTCTATTATTCTGGGAAAATCACTAGAATTCTTACACAAGTCAACAGGAACTAGAGGTTGACATAACATCTAGTGAATAAATTAAAAATATTAGATTATCTTAAACACACAAAAGAAAGTAGATTACATTCTATATACAATTTAATATCAAATCATTTTCTCCTTTAATTGTCTAGACTTTGTAGAATATTATTTTGTTTGGTGGGTGGTTTAAGAATTTCAATTTACTTTTGGTTAGGAGGTGACTGAGATGTTTAGTAGAGGAAAGGGGGAAAGTAACCAACCGGTCATGGCTGCTTGGTAGTAGTATAAAAGAACTGTGAGGACTTCATCAAAATCAGACATGTTCATTATAGAAAAGAAACGCTTTTGTAAGATAATTTGCTACTAAAATTATCATTGAAGAGAATTCCTTGTAACCAAATCAATGGAATAGTATTATTGAATATCATCTATAATATTATTTATAATATACAACATTAACTTCCATGCACGCAAATCTATCATTAGCATGTCCTTACTTATATTGATAAATGGACTGCAAATTAAATAAATGTTGTGATAGTTTGGTGGAGAATAAAAACTCAAGACAAATCTAGACTTCTCTCCACTGCAGCTTCTGGCTCTTGGCTCCCACCTTCTCACCTTCCTCCTGGCGATCTTGGATGATGAGGCTCTGGCAGGTTTGAATTTAGAATGAATTATATGTTCACTTTCACCAGCTACTTTGAAGCTTTAATAACATCTTCAGATTCGTTTGAGTAGCTGGTATCTGGACTTCACTGGGCAGATATAGCAGAGCTAAGACATGAATTTACTAATCTTGGTAGTCATCATTACGTTCTGTTCTCAACTGATTATTCTTACGGAGGAAGCAAATTTTGATTTTCCACATTACTGTTTGTTGACACATCTTAACCCTGGCCTTCTATAATTTATCTGACCCAATTACTTTAGCTTTTTTCTTAACTTCTTGTTTAAAATCAAAAGCTTTAAGCCGTTGTGTAAATTGACATTGTGCAATTTTTTTTCTATTGCACAAAATAAATTCTCTATAATCTTACATTATTATCTATTACAAACTTTGCTTAAGGTAAAACAAACATCTAAAGTGTTTGAAGTGCAATACTCAGTCATCCTCAAGCATTTCAGTGTAATCTAATTTCATTACAAACTATATTTCACAAAAAATCTCAACTGCTATTTCTCTCTCAAGAACCACCACTCCCCCAGTCGTTCTTTCATCTACTGACCCTGCATTTACTTTTTATAAAAAGGCAGCATTTTGTTGGCTCTAATTACCCACTAACTGAACTAACAATAGACTAATTGTCAGTAAAATTAGCCTTTTATCTGTCACCCTCTCTCTTCCTCCACTTTCTAGATAAGTGCACTGGCAAGGACAGACTCTGCAGACTTGAAATAAATTATTTCATCTCTCCAAGCCTCAGTTTTCTCCTTTGCAAGAGGAACACAGCGACACACCTCTTGGATTGTTGGGCAAAATGGGTCCGATTCCTCCCACACAGTAAGCACTCAATAAATGTGAATTTCCTTGCCCTTAAAGAAGGAGCTAATAGGAAATCATAAACATGTATTCCCACACAATACATGTTTTTTAAATTTTCACTCCGAAACAACTCTCTAACTTTTGAAGCAAAGAAGTAAACCCATATTGAAGCTTGGGGTGGGATGGGGAAAACAGTTTTAAATTTGCCCCTCATTTAAAGTTAATTTCAACTTGATATTCAAATGTTGTTAAATTCATTCTCAGAGCATTTTGCCCTTCTCCTTTATGGTACTTGTTGCATTTGTAATTAAATGCCTGAGCCCTGGTATTTTGGACCTCTATCTTGAAGGGAGAGACTGTGCCTGTCTTGATCACCTCTTAATGCCCAGGTGACACATTGTAGGGAATCTCAATAATTTTAGGAGTCAGTGAGTGAGCATCCCAGCCTCTGTTTCTTTTTAATCAGCACTTCTGAAAGGCTATAGGTGAATCCACTTTGAATTCATTTTTTGTTTGTTTGTTTCTGATGATTTACAGTGAAATTATCATAAATGCTTTCTCCCCATTTCAGTCTGCTCTTCACTTGGCATTATTTTATTAAAAGAATCAACTTTTCATTGACCTTCCTTCTGCTCTATAAATAAATAGTTGAGAGAGATATGCTACAAGGCAAAGATTTCTATTTGAAGAAATGATGTCGTAAAATCATTTTATTAAAATAAGAATCTTTTGACATGTGAAAAACTGGCCCTTATATTTTTAGTAGTAATGTTAAGTAGTAATGCTAGATTTTCACCTATTATAACTTTATGAAAAAATGTACACTGATATTTCTTCAGGACACTCTGTAAGTGCTCTTAAAACATTTTCCTAAAAGAGCAAAAAACATTTTTAGATTTTTTCATTTTATAACTTTATAAATTCCATTTTAGTTTCTCTCTTATTCTAAGCAAAAAAAAAAAAAAATTTGTTTGCTACAACTATACTTGGCATTTTCCATTCACTATTTAACTAAAAATTCATCTTAAAATCCATGAGCAGAAAAGAGGAAAGGATTTAATATCTCAGTAAAGCTGGGGAGAGGGAATGGAAAGAATGTACAAAGGATTTGAATTCTTCAACTGCTTTTTTCCTGGAGGTGGGGAGTTAGAAGTGGGGAGGCCTTTCTCTAAGAGTTATTGTGATAGGACCTTTTGACAAAGACAGCTCTTTTCTTATTGTTTGTTGGGCCCTTACGAGTTAGGATAAGGATCTCGGGGATGGAATGCACGCAGACTAAACACTTGAGCTGGGACTTTTTTTATTTCAAAGAAATTTATGAAGAACATGAGATTCTTCAGCATTGTGAAACAGTTTGAAAAAACACTCTTCTAAACCCGAATATGAGACGTTCCCATCTTCATCCAGCCATTAAGACAAGATTCTCTGTGAACTTAAGAATTACCCTGGAGTTTGTGAAGAATACTTACTCAGTAGGTGTGGAGCCCAGCTCAGAGACTGCATGTTCACCAGAGGGTATGAGGTTCTTACTAAGAGAATCAATAAAGTATGCTTCGAGAAACACTTTTAAGGCATAAGTGGGCAAGTGGATTTTAACTGAGCTCTCCAATTTTCCTGTTTTTCCTTCTCCATTTTTAGTCAATGTCTAGGGTTACCTTCCTAGATGTTCTCTTTCTGCTCCTCACCAAGATTGCCCTATCCAGGGAGGGTCCATGGTAGGGTATAGTCAGTCCCCAACTCCTATTCCACATCTTCACTCCTCAATCCCATGCTAAACTTTCTTTGGTAGCTCACTTGCTTACGATGGTCTCAAAATGGATTCCTATTCCACTTCATTCCTCTGTGTTCACAGGCTCTCCACTAATATTTCTCCAGGCATTTCGTTCTTCATTTCTACAACCACAAGGACTATCTAAGAATGAATCAGGTGTGAAGTAACTAGGGAAATCACAGTCATAAGGAACAATGATAGGAAATGGGGTGTTGAGCTCAGAGAGAATTTAGATGTGATTTGGTATCTGTCACTAAGGCGATGGATGTCTAATAGAAACTAGCTCAGACTGATTCTGTGGAGTTCTACAAGCCCTAACTAGGGTCACTGAGTTAAAGTGACAGAAAAGTAAATTTTGGCTAAGGATAAAGAAAAACTTTCTAATAAAGTTGCAGCCTTACAAAGTTATAAAATATCTGGTCACTAGGAATGTTGAAAAAGAGGGCAGATCATTTCCTATGAGGATTTGGTGAAGAAAGTATTGGTTTGTTCAATATTTAATAAATTTTATAGAGCACCCTCTGTGTAGATGGTCCCCCAAACAGAAGTGATACAAAGATAAATAAAACATGTTTTATGTTTTGGCGGAACTCAAAGTCCAACAGAGAATTGAACATGTGAGCAAACATACTGCAATATAGTATGAATGAAACAGCAGAAGAGTTGATACAGAGTTGCAGCCCATCGCTGGCATTAATCAGGCATGCCAGTGAGCACACTTCGGAGATTTTGGCTTTCACATTTTCTTGTTTTATTATATGTATACATATATATGCGTTACTGTTTTAGAGCAGTTTTAGGTTTGCAGTACAATTGAGTGGAAAGTATATAACGTTCCCATGTATCTCCTTCTCCCACATGTGCATGGGGTCCCCAACTAGGCATCACAGTGATATAATTGTCACAACTGATGAACCTACATTGACACAACATTATCACCCGAAGTCCATAGTTTGCATAAAGGTCATTGTTGGTGTTATACATTCTGTAGATTCTGATACATGCATCCATCATACACTATACACTAGGGTAGTTTCACTGCCTGCCCTAAAAATTTGCTGCACTTTGCTAGTCATCTTTCCCTTCTCTCAAACCACTGGCGATTACTGATCATTTTCCTGTTTCCACAATTTTTCCTTTTCCAGAATGTCTCTGGTTGGAATCTTATAGTATATCAGGCTCCTAGTTTTAACTAACACTTACCTCCTCCTGGGACATCATGCCAATAAACTTTTTTCAGTGATAAAGACACCATCCTTGCCTTCAAAGATTTCATCATTAACTGGTACAGGATTCAGAAGCCAAATAATAATAATGATGATGATAATAATAATGATAAAAGCCATAAAGTGCGATAAGCAACATGATACAGTGCTTCAGCAAGGTGAAGAAGCTGTTCCCTTGCAGAGGAAGCAAAAGGGTAGGGTCAGTCAAGAAACCCTTGCTAAAGGAGCTAGTGCCTAACTGAGATTGAAAAATAAGTAGGATTTAATGAGTTGGAGAAACTCATTAAATTGGAAACGTTTTCCAATTAAAGTCAACAACACAAGCAGTTCCATGGCTATGAGAAAAAATAATAATAAGATTAAAAAAAAACAGGAATCGTGCTAAATGCTCCACATATTTTTTTGCATTTAACTGTCACAACAATCTTGGCAGGAAAGTTCTTTTAACTGAGTCACTAAGCTGGTAAGAAGCAAGCTGGGATTCAAACCCAGTGATCCCCAAAAAGATGTAGTAGCTGCTGCACTATGAGCAGAATGACCCAAACCTGTGGTAACCAGATAACAGTGCCCTGCTCTAGGACAGTGGCAGATGGGCTGAGACAGGTGAATAGATTTGAGTGCTATTAAGGAAATAGGAGTAAAAGGACATTGTGATTGACCAAAAGAAGTGAGGAAGAGGAAAAGAGGAGAATATTAGTCAGGATGTTTTGAGCTGTAAGAAACAGAGGACTCACCTAAACATGATGTGAACCAGAAGCAAGCTGAGGGAAGTCTGGGGCTTCAAGGTGTCATTAAAGACCATCCTCGGCATGCTGTTGTTGTAATCCTAATGGTCCCAGAAAGTCTGCTGCACTTTTGGTGTCACAGGCAGACCTGACTGTCCACACCAAACTTTTCTGGGTGAGAATGCAAATGAAGCCTTCCCAACTCTTCCAGCTGCCTGCTGCATCCCACACCTTTAGGGATCGTGCGTGCATATGTGTGGACACCCCAGAGCATCTCCCTCTGCATATGGCCACCCCTGCGGTGCAGTGTAGAGATAGATGCACAGGCCAGCAGGATTGTCTGCAATCAGGATACAGACAGAGGCCTGCTCAGACCCTGGAGGTGTTTAGGGCAGCGAAGATAGGGAATTCAGAGTCCTGGGTACCCAGAAACTCATGTGGAATAGAGATGCAGGGAGGGCTGTTATCAGGGAAGTACAAAAGGATCCTTATGTCACATCCTTTTGTAGCTTCCTGGAATCTTTCTCTCCATTCTACACCTCCAGTCAACTTGCATTCAGGTTCCTGTAGCCAGGTGGAGCCATTTACCCAGGCTGAAGTTGCAGAGGGTACTGAGAAAGCAAATGTCACCTTTTCACCCTTTGCCATGGAAGAGGCAATGAAGAGTAGGGAGTTGAGGATGAGATGGTTGTCAGTAAGTCAAACGAAAGTCAAAAGTAAGACCCAGCAGTTTCTTTAGAGATTAAAATTAAAATACACCTACCATACAATCCTGACACTTACCTCCTAGAAATTGAAGCAAGAGAAGCGAAAGCAGGTGTCCATACAAAGGCTTGTACATGAATGTTCATACCAGTCTTACTTACAATAGCCAAAAATTAGAAGCTACCCAAATGGCCATCAACAGGAGAATAATAAACAAATTACAATATGTCCATACAATGGCATGCTACCACCTAATAAAAAGAAATAAACTATTAAAACACATAATAACATAGATGATCACAAAATAATTATGCTGAGTGAAAGAAGTCAGATTTTTTAAAAAAGAGTACATACTACATGATTCTATTTATAGAAAATTCTAAAAACTGCGAACTAATCTCTAGTGACAGAAGAGTAGATCATCAGTATATGCAGTTTACTGAGGTATATCTATTACAATCTCAGAAAAAGTAATTTTAAAAAATAAAAAGACATTGCCCAGGTGTTTCTTGTTTGGTGGTTCACCAAAATGGAGAATCACAGGTTTGGAGGAAGATGAGTTAGTTCTGTTTGGGACATGGTGAGTTTGGGGCGACTATGGGATATCCAAATAAAGATGTCAGTAAATTTTTGGATACAAGTTTCTCTGAGGAAGAATATCTGAGTCGAAACTATTCTTTTAATAACTGAAATGTATACATCGAATTTTGTGGCATCAGCCATTAAGGTTGAATGATGACAGAAGCTAGGCTGGAGTAGATTGACGGAGAAGCAAAGAAATGTAGAGAGAAAAATCATTTGGCTATTCTGGAACAGAGAAAAATAGGGCAATTACTGGAGATGTCTGAGCTGAGGGGGATGTGTTTGTTTGATTTTTAATATGGGAGATATTTGAGTTATGTTTAAGCACTGATAGTAAAAGTCTAGAGAAGGGGTAGAAACTG
This sequence comes from Rousettus aegyptiacus, assembly GCF_014176215.1. Lineage (NCBI taxonomy): Eukaryota > Metazoa > Chordata > Mammalia > Chiroptera > Pteropodidae > Rousettus > Rousettus aegyptiacus. Next base: position 120,870,986 of record NW_023416306.1, on the reverse strand, counting down.
ATGATATAAGAAAGAGGAGTGATGCTTGAGGCTCTATGTACATTAAAATATAAGTAGGACTGGGATCCAGAATTCTCTCTGCTGTACATGACATTTATCCAGGATCTGGTGTGTAGATAGGTGAGACAGCCATGTTTTGATCATTGGGCGAGCACCTGCTAACGATTCGAAGTTTTTTAAAAAGAGATAATAATATAATCATTATACTATTCTTCATAAATATATATTCGATATATTCTTTATAAGTCCACACGTACCCATCACATTGCTTCAGCAATTATCAGCTGATGGACAATTTTGTCTATCAACTCTTCAACAATCCCATCCTGATGATATATATATATACACACACACACACACACACACACACACACATATATGCATATATATGTATATATATACACATACACATATAGGTATACATACACATACATATATATGTATATATATTACTACATGTAAATTTGATATGTATTTTTAAAAAATATATCATTATTATACCATTATTAAAATTAGAAAAAAAATAATTTCCTAATGTCTACCACCATTGAGTTGGCATAAAATCAGACTGTTGACCCTAGGCAGGGTCTTTTGGAAGAAAGGAGCAAACAAGATTTGTGCTGAATGCACATCTGGCTCCTCACTGCAGCACTGACATGAACATTTCCCCAAAGTAGACAAGCCCTGGACACAAAGTAGGGCTACAGGTATAGCCTTGGGTGGTCCTGGTCCAAAAGTTCAAGCCTCAGAGCTTGACCCGTGGCAGCACTTAAATAATCCATTCATTCATTAAATATTTACTAATCACCTAATCTGTCTCAGGCACTGTTAAAATCACTGGGCATATAGAAGTAAATAAATCAGACATAGATCCGAGCTTCGTGGAGTTTCTAGCCTACTACAGTGTGCTGCTCCCTTTACCCTCTATGAATAATCCAACGTTCTTTCTTCCAATTCATGTTTTTGTTAGACAATATTGTAACATTGCAGTAATTTTTAAGAGAAAAATTTCATCTAAAATGGCTGAATCTTCTCATAATTGTTTTGGCTTTACATATACCCTTCTAGTGAATGTTCATGTATTAAAATTGAAAGCACCTAAACGTCCATCTGTATGGAACCGTTAAAAACCTACAACCATTAAAAATGATGTATTAGACCTATATGTGCATGCATATCATAAATATATACTCAAAGTTTGCTTAAGTTAAGGCTTCTCAAACTTTAGCATACAAAAGAATGGCCTAGGGGGCTCTGCATAGTAATCAAGTGGGAGAAATTTTGAGTTCTGAGGGAAATTAGGAGAGAGAAAAAAAGAGGAGAGGAAAAAATAGCTGGAGAGAAATGGCCAAAGGAACTTTGGAATGGACCAAAAATATTTCATTTTAAGTTATTTTCTCTCCTGTGCGGCACTAGAACCCTTTCAATTGTCTCTAAACATTTTGATATTGCTTTGGTCAATAGTATTCTGGGGAATAGGTAAGTCAAATATGTCCAATATGGGGTGATATGGTACAGAAAAGAGAGAGTACATACAGAAGGTGAGACTGACTCAGGGCAAGGATAGAGAATTCGACAGAAGCAGGACATCAGAATCAGAAGTGACTAGGAGAAATGGTGAGAGACGGCGCTCAAGCCATTTTGATTTAAATATTATGAAAATGAGTGTGCCCATAATGCGGAAGACTGGTGTTGCCATCTGCTGATAACCACCCGGGGACTGATATTGAGAAAGGCCAACAAGGCCAAGTGTGACAACACTTGTATGTTGTAAACAATGAGAGCAGAGGATTGAGCATTACTGTAGCAGAGGATTGAGACAGAACATAAGTAAGAGAATACACGTCTTAGAATATAGTTCCTCTCGCCCCAAAATCTGTGAAGCATTTATTTAAATTGTTAGATAGTTTAAGGTGAAAATACCTCCCTCGAAACTAGCAAGGATTTCTTCGTCAATAAACATCTAGTTCTATACAATAAGGAACATTATCCTTAGGTTATACTCCTCTATACGTTTATGCCACCAGTGTCCAAACAGAACACTATTAATGTAAGGAGTGATATCCATGGTGACAGTGCTCTTTCTTTATAATAGAAGGCTCTGAAATCAACAACCATCTAACATTCTGAAAAGTATTGCCTTGTGACGTATAAAATTTGCTTTTCCACTAGAAATGCCCTTTGTGAAACAGAGTATAAGACATACCAGCCCAATGCCTCCTATGGGGCTGGGTACTTTCATACATGTCGCCATGGCACCCGGTGTTTAATTCAATCACAGCACTTATTATATTGTATTTCAATGTCTGATCACTTATCTTTTTTTCTCCAGTGGACTATGAGCAGCTTGAAGTTAGAGACGGTCTTTGATTATGCTCTAGTACATTATATACTCTACTTAGTGGAACTGTTTTTGTAATAAGTGCATCAAAGATTGCATGTGTCTTAACAGAGAAAACAATACTAGGCCTTAAAGTCCTTCTCAATAAAATGGCAGGGTTAAACTGCAGCATTGCCAAAATCTCCAGATGTGGAGGGCATCATTTGTCTCAGATACTTGATATGTTGAAATGATTTAGAACTTCCTTAGGTTTTCCCACGATTCTATTTGCTGTTAATTAAAGCATTTTTTTTAGTAAACAACAGAATCTGAAATCCTAAAGAACAAGGTCTCCATTAAGCAATAGAAAATTCCAAGGATATCAGAGATGATAGGACGTTAGGATGGTGATTCTTTGGGGACCTGCAGTTTTATCTTGAGTAATAAGTCACTCTCAGTAAAAGAAGCCAGACACAAAAGGTCTGACACATATTATATGATTCCATTTATATGAAATATACATAATAGGTAAATCCACAGAGACAGAAAGCAGTTTAGTGGTTGCTAGGGACATGGGTTGGGGAAAAGAAGAATGGAGAATGATTTCTTAATGGATAGGGGGTTTCCTTTGAGGGCAATGAAAATGATTCAGAGTTAAATAGAGGTGATCATTGCACAATATTATGAGTTTACTAAATGCCACTAAATTATGCAGTTTAAGATGATTCGTTTTATGTCATGTGATTTTGCATCTAGATAAAAATATGAGTCACTGACAACCTTGAGCTAGGTCGAAATTTATATCAAACTTCACTCCCTGAAGTTACAAATAACATGATGTTAACTAACTGCAGAAACTTAGTGAAGGTCCACTTAAGTATCTTATTTTTATTGGGTGTATAGTTCTAAAAAATCTCTTTGTGAACAGGCTTTAAAAATAACGATGTTAATAATAATAGCGAACACTTATTGTGTGCTTACTATTTTCTAAGTATCCTTCTGATTCTCACAGTCACCCTTGGAAGTAGGTGGTGTCATGATTCCAATTTTACACTTGCTCAAATTCACCCACCAGAGCAGTAAGTGGCAAGTTAGACTTAAAGCCCTGATCTGGCCCTTTCAAAGTCTATGGCTGCTGTTAATGACTTAAGGTACAAAACTGACACAGCCTATGGTGAAACATGCAAATGATTTGAAGAGACCTTGTTTGCTAAGATAAACAAGCTCTTCATACATTTTTCTAATAGTAAAAATATATCTGTCTAGTTTTCAAGTAAATTAGTACAATAATAGGGTCTAGTTGGTGGGCAACTCCTTGAAGAGGAGATGCCAAACAGATTTGACTAAATTAAAGAGTCGATTAAACAGATTGACTCAATTAAAGAGCCAATTAAACAGATGACTTAATTAAAGGGGTCAGAGCCAGTATGAGTTTTATAAGCCCCAATCTCATAAGAAATACTTTGAAAATTCTGTTGACATTTTTTGCAATCAGACTTTTCTTTTTTCAATTATAGTTCAATCGCACTTTCTAATGGCACAATGTTCTGCACTTAGGTCCCTGTGTTCCTTCCCAAAAACTTCTCTAAAAAGGGTGTGCTACCTCTCCACAAGGAAGTCCTTGGTAAGGTCAGCTGTGTGAACATTGTTATGTTGAAACTATTCTGGCTTATTTGGCAATTCTGGCAAAACACCTTACGAGAAAATATTGTGGGCAAAGATTTTACTGATTCTTAAAATCCCATGGCTGAGAAAAATCTTCTGTGTTTGTGTGCATGGCTATTTGTTAATCCTGTTAAGTACTCTGATGTATCCTGAGGCATATATCCCTAACCTTCTGAATACGATGTAACACTTGGGACTCAGTGTTCTGTGAATAATCCAGATCATCTGATGTCAGGTGATGTGACCCTATGGCATAAGTTCTGGGCTTCCATCCATACCTGGGATCTGAATAATACGCTCTTTCAAGGTGGCCTTTCCTCATCCAGAATCCAGGTTCCACATCTTTAAATCTGACTTGCCCCATCCTCCAAAAGTGGTTAGTATGTCTGAAAATGATCTACAAATATAACCAAACATGAATTCCTTGTGCTCAGCTGCTGATGTTGGCCAGAGTTTCTGCCTAGGTTATGGACAATATTTAAAGGAGCACATGGTCTCACTAGTAAAAGCCCTTTTGAAATTTTAAACATTAAATGATCAAAGGCACTATTAGCTCACCAAAAATAAATAAATAAATAAATAAATAAATAAATAAATAAATAAATAAATAAGAGAGAGAGAAAGGACACAAATAAAAAAAAATCATGGACGAAACAGGGGAAATTATGACTGATATTGCAGAAATACAAAGGATCATACAAGATACTATGAAAAAGTATATAACACCAAATTTAATAACCTAGAAGAAATGGACCAGTACTTAGAAAAATACAATCGTCCCAGACTGAATCAAGAACTGGAAATTCTAAATAGACCGATCAGCAGTATGGAAATTGAAACAATCATCAAAAACCTACCAAAAAGTAAAAGTCCAGGACCATTTGGTTTCACCAGTGAATTCTATCAAACATTCGAAGGAGATTTAATACCTATTCTCCTCAAACTCTTCCAAAAAATCGAAGAGGAGGCAGCACTTCCCAACTCATTTTATTACTCTGATATCAAAACCTGGTAAGGATAACACACGCACACACACAAAACCCTACAGACCAATATCTCTCATGAACACAGATGCAAAAATCCTAAATAAGATACTAGCGAACTGAATACAGCAACATATTAAAAAGATTATACACCACGATCAAGTGGGCTTCATCCCAGGGGCACAAAGATGGTTCAATGTATGCAAATCAACTAATGTGATACACCACATAAACAAATTAAAAAATAAGAATCATACGATCATATCAATAGATGCAGAAAAAGACTTCGACAAGATACAGCATCAATTTATGATCAAAACACATAACAAAATTGGTATAGAAGGAAAGTATCTTAACATAATAAAGGTCATATTTGAGAAACCCTCAGCCAACATTACACTTAATTGTGAAAAACTAAAAACCTTCCCTCTAAGATCAGGAACAAGGCAAGGCTGTCCATTATCGCCACTGTTATTCAGTATAACACTGGAGGACCTAGTGAGTGCAATTAAATTAGGCAAGAGAAAAATATAAAAGGCATCCAAATAGGAAATAAAGAAATCAGACTGTCCCTATTTGCAGATGACATGATTCTCTGTATAGAAAACCCTAAAGACTCCACAAGAACACTACTAGAAACGATAAGCAAATACAGTAAAGTCTCTGGATACAAAATCAACATTCAAAAATCCATAGCATTCCTATACTCTAACAATGAAGTATTAGAAAAAGAAGTGGGAAAAAGAATTCCTTTTGCAATTGCAACAAAAAGAATAAAATACCTAGGAATAAATTTAATGAAACATGTGAAGGACCTATATAATAAAAACTATAAGACCATATTAAAAGAAATCAAAGAAGATACAAAAAAATGGAAAGATGTTCTGTGTTCTTGGATTGGAAGAATCAACATAGTTAAAATGACCATTTTACCTAAAGCATTATACAGATTTAACGCAATCCCCATCAAAATCCCATCAGCATTATTTAGAGAAATAGAAAAATATATATATATATATCACCAGATTTGTATGGAAGCACCAAAGACCCTGAATTGCCAAAGCCATCCCAAGAGAAAAGAATGAGGCTGGAGGCATCACTTCAAAGTCGGGCCTCAAATTATACTACAAAGTATAATTTGAGGGCCTCAAATAATTTTCATAAAAATTATGGGCAAATAATTTTCATAAAAGCCAAAAACATGCAGCGGAAAAAGAAAGCCTCTTCAATAAATGGTGCTGGGAAAACTGGAATGCCAACTGCAAAAGAATGAAACTAGACTGTTGTCCATCATCGCGCACCAAAATTAATTCACAATGGATTAAGGATTTGAATAGAAGACCTGAAACAATAAAGTGCATATAAGAAAACATAGGAACTAAACTGAAGAACCTTGGACTTAAAGAGGATTTTATAAATTTAATCTCAAAGGCAAGGGAAGTAAAAGCAAAAATAAATGAATGGGACTATATCAAACTAAAAAGCTTCTGCTCAGCAAAAGAAATCATCAACAAGGTAAAGAGACAACCATCCAAATGGGAAAGTATATTTGCAAGCGACACTTCCGATAAGGGCCTAATATCCAAAATATACAAAGAACTAATACAACTCAATAACAACAACAAAAAACAAATGATCCAATCAAAAATGGTCAGAGGATCTGAACAGACATTTCTCCCTGGAGGACATACAAATAGCCAACAAATATATGAAAAAATGCTCAACATCGCTAGCTTTTAGGGAAATGCAAATCAAAACCACAATGAGCTACCATCTAACACCTGTTCGAATAGCTATAATCAACAGGGCAAGTAATAACATATGTTGAAGAGGATGCGGAGAAAAAGAAACCCTCATACACTGCAGCGCCCTCACAGGAGATGAATTCATTTTTTTTTTGAAATTCAAATCTAACTAATCATGGTGGTAAGAAGTGTGCCTTAGTCAACATCACAATACACGGCACCCCTCAATGTGCTCCAGACTTACTTTACAGCTGCCTATTTGGCATCTCCATTTGGGTGACACAGGCAATCTTAGACTTAATGCGTGCAAAACTGAACGCTGGATTTACTACCTTCCTCCCAAACCTTTCCAATCTCAGTAAATGGCTCCATTATTTACCCACTGCTCAGGCTAAAAACCTAAAGGTAATCTTGAATCTTCTCTTTCCTTCACAATCTACATCCAAATCTATCATCAAGTCCTCTTATCTCTAAATATATCCAAACCCATCCTCTCTCATGTTGGCTACTCTAATAGCCTTCTAACTTGCTTTCCTGCTTCCACCCCTGCTCCCCAATGCCTATTATTTAATTAGAGGCCAGAATGATCTTTCTAAAACAAGTTGGATCTTGTCACTCTTCTCAAATCCTCCTAATGATTTCTCATCACATTTACAATCCAATCGAAACGATTAATTAGAGTCTATCAGGCTCTGCATGCCTCTGTGACTGCACTGCTTTCGTCCTGAATCTATTCTAATTTTATTGGACTTCTTGCTGTTCTTCAAGCTCACCAAGCACATTTTCATCTCAGGGCCATCGCATATGCTGTCTTTTGTGTCTGGAACATTCTTCCCCAGATATTTGCATGGCTTACTCCTTTACTTCTTTCAGAGTTTTGCTAACAAGTCAGTTTTTCAGTTGGCTTTCTCTGACCAACCTATCTAATATAGCTCTCTTACATTTTATATCCCTTTTCCAAACTTTAATTTTGCTTATAGCATGTATTGCTTCTGACATACTTAAATATGTGTTGAATAAAGAATGAATGCACTAGCACTGTTACCAACAGCACTAGAGAGTGAATTTTACCACCTAAAGCTGTTCGAATTTCTATAGCAGTGCATCTTTTCCCTCTGAATACAGTAGATATCCCTTAAACACGCACTTTCCTCCAGCAGTAAAAAGAATACCTTAATTACTTTGAAACTGAGTCCAAACTGATCACATTAACATACAGTTTCAAGAACATAAAGGTACAAAACCACCAAACTAGGTCTCAGAGAGAATAAAAATAACAGCACTAAGTCATAGATTCCCATAGCATTCAAACATTTTTTTCCCTGCAGCAGTAGAATTACAAGATGTACACACAATATAGTTCAAAGGCAGCCACAGGGTCCTGGGAAAGTAGGAAAAGACTCAGCACCCAGTTACTCAGTTGAAAGCTGTGAAGCTGTCCCACAGGACCTGACCTCGGAGAGAACAGGAACACCGGATGGTTTGGACTTAAATGTCTCACTTCATAACAACAGAGTAATGAGTCACACTCCACAGCCAGGGCGAGCAGCTCTTTTAGGGCTGCATGCTTTTGAGTAGAGCATTTACAGGGTGAGAAAGTAGGCAGAGAAGGAAAAAGTAAATGATGGAGAGTTGGAAAAGGAAAGGGAGTGGCATGATAGGGAAGACAGAGCAGGAGAGAAAGACTTGATGAGGTGGTGTAGAGATGGGAAATAGTAGGTATGTGTGGGATTCTATCAGAACTCCCCTTTAACTCCTATTCTCCAACGCTTTTTCCCCAGTCCTGTCGTTGGCCTCAGGGCTGGCTCTGCAGTAATGGACAGGTTGAGAAACAAGAGAGCTTCACTTTTGTCTTCACTCTGGCTGTTCTTATTTCTCCTTTTGTTTTTTTTATTCGTTTGATTTTGTTTTGTTTGTTTGTTTGTTTGTTTTTGTTCCCTTACTGCATATTCCTTGTCCCCTCCTCCTTTTCCTTCTCACAAACGCACTAGTTTTCCATCATTTATAATGTATACATTTACTTCCTGCAAAAGAGACAGATTTTCTTGCACCCTAGGAAAATATATTAACAAATATATGAACTTCTGAGTCTCTGGAGCAGCTCTGCTGTGGCAGCTGCCACTCTTCTTTTGTCTTATTTGATGGGAGACATCCCAAACTACTTCCCTGTGATGGGTGCATGAACTTGCCAGAAGGACCCCCTCCCCAAACCCTTAGTTCCTTTTTCTGTCTCAGTCTGATCACTTCACTAGGTTTGAGGTTGTTTTCCAGGGGTTTTCAGGCTGGAATGAGCAGCAAACAGTACCACTAGAGTCATGGTCAGGGTTCAGGGCACATGTGATAGGACACAGCATTTAGGGTGCCTTGGCCAGCTCAGCACCAAACAGGCCTGGGATCCAAGGCAAACTGTTAAGCGTCTCCTGCATTAGTCTCACCATCAGGAAAGAACTGCTTCCTTATGTACAAGTTCCTTTGCTTGCTGTATTTGCATTGTAGTTCTATCACTTTTTAACTGTAGTGGATCTTATATAAGCTAATTAAGATATATAAGTCTCGAGTTTCCTTTTCTGGAAAAAAAAATGGACAATTCCTACCTCAAGGATTGTTGTGAAGATTAAATGAGATACTTTCTGTTTCTGGCATAATCAAGGTAAACTTTTGTTATTGTTACTATTCAGTAGAGGCCATTGCTAACAGCCTTTACAGATTACTATTCTTGACTGCCCTTGGGTGTAGTTCCTATTGTTTTCTTTCAGAAACCTTGACCAGTATAAAGATCCTGAAACATATCTTGTTAGGGCTCAGGGAATCTAGAGACCCCAAGGTCTGCTGGCAGGTGAACAGCTGGCCTGAAGTCAGAAGCAACAAGCCCAGGATTGCTAGAGTTGTTTTCCTTAACAGTTCTGCCAGTTAGGATTGTGAAAGGACTGGGTAAGAGGCCAGAGTTTTATAAGCAGGTGAAACAAAAACATTTTGTCTGTGTGATTTCTTGTTGACTTTGATATTGATGGATCTTCAGGGATAAAATTACTACGGGGAAATATTAATGTCTTCTCTGTAGCTCCAACACAACTTTAGGATTATAGATATCCTACATATATAATATATATCTTAAAATAGAATATATATAATTTTTTTCTCTCAATATTTATCTACTATTACTTTCTACCCACAGGCTGAGATAATGCAGGGCCTAGATAGTCTGATAAGAGAGTATGGATTTCACATAATCATCAACATGAAGATTTTAGTTGTTGTTAAAAGGGGCTTGGGAATGGCTTCTGAGGTCTTGTGGAGAAATCCTTTTGTGCTCTTGGGTCAGTGATGGGTCTCTGGACCTCCTAGGGCCATGCATCAGGCTGATGGAGGCATACGTTGGCATCATCGGTCGTGAGGCAGGGGAATTTGTCTCTCAGATCCCCCTAGTCTGCTTCAGGCTCCTCCCAAGGGAGGAGTGTAGTGATTTTTTTCCTACCTCGTTTCTAAAGAGTGGGCTTGTACTCCATTTTATAATAGGCCCAAGAGCTTCCAGGTTACATAAATACAAACTGTGTCATATAGACGTCTATGAATATAAATAAGTGGACTAGAAAAAAATCCTTCATAAGTTAGAAAGGTGAGTTGGTGGGTGATTTTCTTTTTTTTAAATCCTACTTTGACGTAATTATGCAAAGACATTTAAAACTCAAGGAAAAGCAAAAAAAAAAAAAAAAAACAAATTCTCTAATCTGTACTGTATGCTTCTTTTAGTGGTATTCTTTGGAGTGGGAATTTTTCAGAGGCCTCGTCTCTGCCAACTTTGGTTATTTAACTAGCATTTCTTATTTTCCCTTCTGAGACTGGGGATACATGTCTTGCTTAGTCAAGTTGGTTAGAAGCTTTAGGAAAACTTGGTAACATAATAAGGAGAACAAGAATTACACATTCACAGGTAGAGCTTCATAAATTCCAAGCTTCAAAATCAGGGCTTGCTGATGAACTGAGTTCCTACTGGTTCAGAAAGGACATTCCAGAAAGAGCCTAGGTTTAGGGAACAGAGGATATGAGTCACTGACTTGAAAAAACTAGATAGATTGTTAACAAAGGTTTTAAAAGGAAAGACAAAAAAAAAAAAAAAGAAGAAAAGAACATTGAGTCGAAGGAGATTTTTCAATTTCAGATCATATAGCACTTCTGAATAAAGGGGAAGTATCAAAGATTTATTGTGTTTTTTTTTCTATCATAAGATAGTGTCCTCCAAAAAAGATTGAGATTTGGACTAGTTCATGAAAATTATCTGAAGGACATCATAATAAATCTGGGAAGTTATTTCCTGTTTTTAGCTGACTTGGCCTGAAGACCTCACTGCCATAAATATAAATGCCATGTCTAACTTTTTCTCTCTCAGAATACATTTATGCAACAAACTCATTCCTTTTCAACTTACTCGTACCTAAATTACATTGTTAACAAAAGAGTTTATGGTTGTTGATCTTTTGTGTGGTTGATCTTACCATCCACAGATTATTTTTGGATATTATCATCTTCTATTTTACTAACATGCAACCTGTATTCTCACTGGAGCTGGGGTTTTGCTATTTAAATCTACCACTTAATTACTGCTCTTTCCTTTTCTGGTGTGTATCTGAGTCAGCTACAAAGGCAGGCTCATTTGTTCATTCAACAAACACTGTCAAGTAACTCTATTCTCAAGGAGTGTACACTCTGAGAAAGGAAATAATTACATAAATAATTATATACAGTACACAAACAATTTAAGGCAGGATGTGGCATAACAAGCTAGAGGAATTCTGAGGATTCTTTTCATGCAGGAAATGAAGGAAATGAGTTTCAAGATGGTAAGGTTGCATTAAGTAGGAAGGACCACATGAGCAAAGTCAGGGTAAGAAAAAAGCAAAGAAAACATTTCAAGTAGATGGTGAGCCATCATTGAAGTTTTGTACAGCTGAGTACGATGCATGCTCAGAGTGTTCATTTAACTACAATAAATATTAACTGAAGACTTGTCTTGTGCTAGTGTTCTTTTCACTGGGACAACCCAACAGTGGATGAAATAAACAAAATTGTTGCCCTCATGGAGCTTTCATGCTAGTAGAAAATAATAGTCAACAAACAAAATGAGTAAAATATATAGCATTTTAGATGATGATAAGTACAGTGGAGAAAAAGATGGAAAGGAAAAGAGGTGGTCAGGGAAGGCTCACTCAGAGGTCACATTCCAGCAAAAACCTGATGAGAGGGCTTGAGCCATGTTGGATGACTGACGGGGAAGAGTGTTCCAGGCAGTGGCAGCATCAAGGACAAAGGCCCTCCCCCCCCAATGGGGATGTGTTTGGAATGTTAGGGAAACAGCAAGGTGACCAGGGTGACTGGAGCTGAGTGAGGGTGGAGAATAGGAAATAAAACCAGAGGTGGGGGTCTGATCATGAGGCCTCAATCACCACTGTAAGGACTTTGGCTTTTCCTCTAAGATGAAAAGTTTCATTGGAGGGTTTGAAGAGAGGAGTGACATATTTTGATTTAAGATTTTATGGCTACTCTGGCTGCTCTGCAATTTGCTCAAGAGATTCTGACTTAATCATTTTAAGGGGGGGCCTTAGCATCTTAGTTTTAAAAGTGCCCCAGATTAAGAATCACTTATCTAGAGCTTGCAATGTGTTCTCACATTCATTACCTTAACTTGAGTCTCTCAAAAACCTTACGCAATGTGTAGATGAAGAAACAGAGGCTCAGAGAGGCTCAAGTGACTTTTAAGGACACATGGCTTAAAGGGGTATAGCTAAAATATGCTAAGAAATTATGGTTCAGCATTATTCATCACTCATCTCTAGCCCACAGAGGGTGGTGGTGAAGTAGGGGGACTGATGACTCAGGGAGCATTGCTCTGGAGGAGATATCTGATACCTGCCTACACCTCTCATGGGGAAAAAAACGGATGCTTCCCCTTACCTCAAACTACATAGGAGTTTTTATCTATCTATCTATCTATCTATCTATCTATCTATCTATCTATCTATCATCTATCTATCTATCTATTTTATTTATGTACCTAAAATAAAATGGATTGATGGATTGATGAATGAGTGGATGAATATGGGATAAGTCAAGTTCAGCAAAATGTTCCCAGGGATGTGGGAGAGAACTCCGCCTGAAGCGATTTCAAAAGGGATTCCAGCTAAGCAGGCAGCTTAGCTGACCACCCAAGGGCTCAAGCAGAGGGTTGAACCCTCAGAAGCCCAAGGGCTGAGGGCTAGGGTTATAAATGATTGCCTAGAAGTGACTTCATGTATGTCATGCATGTGAGACATTTGAGAAGCTCCACCACCCTCCCCTCCAAAACCCAAACCTGGAGGAAAGAATTGATTTAATATCGTATCACATGTTCAATTTATTCAACAAATATTTATTGAGCACCTGTCATGTGCCAAGCATTGGTATAGGTAGTTAGGATAAACATCTGATTTCGGCAGCGAAGTTTTAAAAGCTTCTGGGGTTAATGGTAACAGTCTGTATCTAGAGGTTTGGATTACATAGGTACCCGCATGTTTCGAGAATACAATATTCATTTAGTTTTTCGTTTTGATATAAGATTTACATATATGACACGCATATGTCTTAAACACATGTTTTCTGAATTTTGATAAATGCATAATTATCACAACTCTGCCTCCCTCCATTGTCAACACATGACCTTGACTCCTGCTTCACTGAGAAAATAAAAGCCATTAGACAGGCCTTCCCTCAACCTATAAAAGTACCTGCAGTCATATCTATCCTTTCTTCCTTTCCTTCTGTTACTGTGGATATGTTCCTGATCCCATCTGAGGCCAACTTCTGCTCTTGGATTTTGACTCCTATCCCCTTCCACCTTTTCAGAGGTCTTGCGTTATTAGATTATCCCTCTCATCCAGCACTCTCATTTTAAGGCATAAGTTTGTTTAAGTACTAATGCTGGATTCTCTCCCTTATTTCAGAGTACTCTCACAAAACTCCTTTCCTCACGGAGCTAATGAACTGGAGATAAAAGAAGCAATCAATTAGTACAATGAAAAAAGTAACATACCAGAGAATACATAATTACCTGTTGCCTGGTGTGATACAGACTGGGTAAAATGAGAGATTATGAGATAGATGAGCTCAGCCTGGAGGTGAGCCTAGGACCTGGATCTGGGCAATGAATTACACAACCAATAAGCATTTGTGGAGTCTCCAGATTCGGTTTCTCTCTGGTGGTCACTCTGTAGTATTTTCCTTTAGAGTCATAACTGTCTTTAGCTGAGTAACAAAAGGAAGGATCCTATGTACAGCGGGCAGCTAAAAACTCTTCCAACTTCACGAAGAGGTGGCTTGGGATAATGAAGTCGTGTCTGAGGTCCCTGAAGAGACCGGAACCCGGAGGTCCTGGGTCGCAAGTGGCCCGATACCCCTCCATCTAAACAGTCCAGAGGGTAAGTTGAGTCTCACGCAAAGCGCAGAGTGGTTGGGGTACCAGCTCCTGGGACTCTCCACCCGGCCTCAGCTTCCAGGTGAGCCAGCCAGGCTTCCCGCTCCCGCCTGCTCGCGTGGTCCGCAGTCTCTCCGCCCACTGCCCCTCCGGGCCCCCCTCCCTCCTCTCCCTGCCGTGCGCCGCCATTTCCGACTACGCCTCCGGCTCATTTGGGCCTTCCTCGGCTTCCGTCCCAGATGATCCCTCCCCAAGGGTGCCACCGCCTCCTCCATCTCCTGGAGCTGGGGCCACCTCGTCGGTCAGTGGCGTAGCCGGACTCTGTGTCGGGGCCAGCCAGATAGGGGCGGAGGTCCGGACCCCAGTCTAGACTCGGGCGGGGGGCCATGGAGAAAGCGGCCCGAGGCGCCCTCCACACCGACTAAACAGGCCCGTTGCGGCTGCAGGCGCCATGGACCGAGCCCCAGTAGAGCAGGTACGCGGGCTCGGGCTGGGCCGGCCGGGTCTGGTGGTCGCCGCTTCCTGCCAGGCGGATCCTAGCCTCCGAGCGTGGGCCCGGACCGCCGGAGCCCTCGGGGTCCTGAGGGCGCAGACCTCCCTTGCCCGGGAACCCGGCGGCGCCCCGCTCTCCTGCATTGTTCCAGATGCTGCCTTGAGCGTAGGACTTTTTCAGCCTTGGTTGCCCCCAGGCTGGGGACTCGATTTTGCCCCTCCTCCTAGGCTTAGTGAAAGGGGCCCGAAGACTCCAAGTTGTCCGTGCTCTCCCGAGAGGAGGGTACAGAACTTCCAGCGAAACCCCCCACCCCGCCCTTCCCTTCAATTCTGGAACATGTTTTCTAGGTGCAAAGGCTTTTGAAGGCTTCTCAGCCAGAAAGACTGTCAGAGAACGTGTGATAACTAAAGAGAGGGATTATGGGCTTTTTATAGATCTACGTACCATTGAGTGAAGCATTGTTTTTGTAATGGTTTTAGAGAGTTGTTCCCTTTAAGATATGAAATACTACGGTTCCCCTTGCCCGTCTGCCTAATTACTTTGCAAAAATAAATGCTTTTTAAAAATCGAGCATTTATCTTTCAGGGCGTTGGATCCGAACCATAGTCATTTCTGAGCCCATTTAGGTATTAACAAAGTAGTCCCATTAGTGTTCTATTTTGTTTTCTAATTGTATGAAATTCTTGATTATGCTAGTAAGTGCTGGGAGGCAGGGTTTTTACATTGTCATCACAGTGTAAAAAAATAAATAAAGTAATGGTTATTTTCTCCGAAAAAGTTTCAGTATTTTCCATTCTTGAGACTTCTGTGAAACAAATTTGTTGAAGTCAAAGTTTATTCACTGTGCGTTCTCTTCAGTTGAAGGTCTTGCCCAGTGATGAACTCAGCAAGTGAAGGAAAAAGAGAGATTAGTGATTTGCTTATTTATTTTACAAATGGTAATTAGCACCTCATAAACGAGACAGGATTTCCCAAATTCCTGTATATGATTATATGTAGCTTGTTAGAGCCAGTTTTGGTTTTGAAATTGGGCTCTTTTAGCAGGCAAAGCAGTTTCCTAGTTGTGTATATTTGTTTTTAAAAGAGCTCTAATTTAAAAAACGATTTATGTGAATATGATTATGAAAACACAGATGAATTTTGTGAAATAATACATGGACTTACCAAAGTAAAATTGATTGGAACTTCTAGGCAAATATATACAGTGACCCCTGGAATATTCTGTATTTAAGGCCTATATCCAATTTAATGTAAAACAAAATTTTAAGATATCTATCAAAAATGCCTGTGATTTCAAAGCCTGACAAATGAATAGGAAATTTTCTTTAACGATTTCCTTGTGTGTGTGTGTCACTAATAAAAGGGTTAAACATTTTAATCCTTCATGATGCCAGAGCTATAACCAGTAATGCTACTGCATGTATACTTATGGTTCTTTTCATCCAAGAGGAAATGTAATTAACTATTTAGATGCTAACTTGTGTGTGCTTATGTTAACAGCAAGCACTATGAGTAAATTATTTGAACTAGAGAGCCTCTTGCTCTTTCCTACATCTTTCCAAAGTCTACAACCTATTTAAAATCTTGTAAAAATTTAAGAGTTAGGAAACAGTCATGAATGTAGGTTTTTCTTTTGAAGAATTTTTTCCTTTTTCCCTCCAGTACCCCCTGCCACTTCCCAGCCTAATCCTAAATTAGAGAAAAATTTCATCTACTCCCCTTTCCCCTACACACACTCACAGGAAACTGAGATCCAAAAAAATGGTATACTTTGCCTAGTTCATGCTGTAGTCAGTTAATTCAGTGGTGCCTGGATGACCTGGAATGAGTATGCTTCATTATATTAGCATTTTTCTGGGGCAAGACTCCATTATTTTCATAATGTTCTCAAAGGGATCCATCATTTAAAAAAGACTAAGAACCATTAACTTAGTGATGGGTTAGTGGCCAGGAGTGAGATTTCTCAAATTTATGGAGTTCTTGATTCTTCCATACCACAGGGTAATGTAATAACTTTTCCGGGTTATTTGGAATAACTTTAATGTATTTTTACTAGTAAAGTGATTTTAGATACGTAAAAGTCATAAAAAATATGTGATATGTGCTTAATTTCCATTTTTCTTCACAAAATGTTTGTTTTTCATTCTAACTCAGTGTTGGCTTATATTCAGAATTTCTGGGAATGCCTACAGCATTCTTATTTACTCATTATAATATTGTGGTGGTTAGCAATTCCTGGAAGTTTGATTATTTTAAAAATGGTACTTAATACAAACTTTATGCATTTTATCTTAGTCCAATTAATATCCCTCAAGTATTGTGGAAGTGTAACTTTATAAAAAATCTAGGTGCGTTTTGTCTGAAGACGTTCGTGTTGCTGGTTTATGTTACCTCTTTTTAAGGAAAAAAAATTATATATATATATGTATATATATACATATATATATATAAGTCTTTGATCAAAAGAATAAACTGTATATTTGATCAAGATTTATAAAAGTTACTGGAAGTACATGCTTAATAGTAGTCTTAATTGTAATAATGACTATGTGAAAGAGTATTGTAACCAGAAGAAAATCTCAGGGGTGTTCTCTTAACAAGACTGTATTAAAACAAGTAGCTTAATTTTAATTGCTAGAGTTAGATGTTCTAAGAACAGATATTACTAGTATAATGCTTTTTTTTGTTCTTAAAAAAAAAAAGCTGATGTAAAGGGATGTGAAGAATAAATCATGGCATTCATTTGGTTTATAAAGGCTTTAGTGTTTCTATTTTTAGGAAATTTAGGACAATGTTTGAGAATTTTTAAACAATGGCCTTAGAAGTGATAGAATAGTTGAGGTTTGCAGTCTCTTTGGTATTATCAAATGATTTAAACATTGGCTTAATTTTTAGTACATTAGCATTAGATAGGTTCTTTTAAAAGAATTTACAAAATTACTGATCACTGACGTTTTTAATTCTTAGAAAAGGAAATGAGTAACAAATATATACGACTTCATGCAAAGTACTGTTCACCATTAAATATACAATAAATATACAAAATTATCTGGCTTATAATTTTTTTCTTTAAATAATTTATAAACTTCAAATAATATCAGCACTGCAAACTAAAGATATTCTAAATAAGTTACTATAAAATGTAATATGTCATACTTACAGATTGCCTTTATGGATATGTTAGTGATCTGACTTAACAGATTTTAAAAATAATGCTTTTATAATAAAAAAGAAAGTAAAAGTACTCATTTAGTGAAAATACCATTTGACAATTTTAAAAAGCATTTTTCCCTAAGCCCTTAAGTAGGAAGTACAAAAGTAGAATTATAGGTTATTGAAAAAGTAATAGCCTTCTGCATGTGAAAACCTATGGGATGTGGCTGAAGCTGTACTCTGAGGCAAAAGTGTAGTCATAAATCCTTTCATGGTTAAACATTTTTAAAGGAAAATGAAAATTAAGCAAATTAACAAATTAGGTACTCCAAAAACTATAATTAAGTTTAGAAAACTGGTTTTTAGAAAAGTACCATCAAATTTTAAGAGGATTGGATGCAGTCTCTTTTAAGAAAAGGAGAAAATGTGGATAGCAAAGCAAATGGATAGCGTTTGAGTTAAATGTTTTGATTTTTTTTCCCCCTCAATATTTTCTAAAGTCTTGCAAAACTTGTATGTATAATTACCGCAATTTCTTTTGGCAAGTGGTTTACTTTCGGTATAAGCCATTCCCATCAGAACACAATACAGCCAACAAGTATCTCTTAAGCATTAAAAAACATTTTTTTTTTTTCAATTCAGAAGACATTTATTTTATCTTTGGCCATAAAATATCTTACTGATTGATATATCATATTTTACCTTAACATAGGAAGAATATGGAGGGTTACCATGGTCATATTTTTTCTGTAGGCGTGTGGTACATACTGAAATTTCACTGGGAGAGAGCATTATGTTTTAGTTCACTCTTGATGTTAAGTGGGTGTTATTTTTCTGTTGCTTAATCTGGGAAAATTATTTGCACTCTTCTGGATGTTCTTTCTTGAAGGAGTTTAGTGTACACTTCCTGTGGTAATGTTCGCCCGTTTTCTCTAAACCTGTCTGTACTGTGCTCTTTCCAGAACATGTACTTAACACATATTTATTGAATTACATAGGCTCTTGGTGATCTGAATGCATTTGTTTAATAAACGATTTTAAATGAGAATTTTATTTTCATGTTTGAATAACTTGTGTTTTCTAGACTATTCACATCAAAGAAGTATTGTTCACATTTGTTTTAATATATGCAAAATTTAAAATGTGTAACTTTTCAAATACAAGTTTCTGAGATTATGATGGTTCATTAATTTGGACAATTTTGATAATTTCTGAAATATGATAATTTTACTACATAGTTTTTTTTTAAAGCAAATAATACAGGAACTTCTTTGTAGTTTAGACTTATTCTATATTTATATTTTCTTTAAAGAGACAGCTCCTTGCTATAAAATTTCTGCTTTCTGAAAAATATATCTTGGCAAAGGTAGAGAGACTGAAGACAGAAATTAAAACTGAAGAATATTATCATATGAAGTAACTATAATTTTTCATAACATTTTGTTGTCTACTACATAAGACATTTTTCTTTGATTTCTCTAGTAATATAATTGAAATATTGCTAGAATGTGTTGCTTACCTAACATAGTATGTGTATGAGCTTTATTATGTGGAATTTCAAGAATAATTTGGGATCTTAACATTACCTTTCAGGCCTGAGAACAACAGATGCCGCATTTAGATATGCAGAACTGAAGGCCCCAAAGTCACAATGAGAAGCTTTAAAAATCCATACAGAGTTGTAACTATAGGAGAAAGTTGCCAGTGTGTTCCCACTAGTGACATCTTCTGTTTGTACGGCTGTTGACTATAGCAGCTTCTCTTTTTTGCTAAACACAAAGGATCATTTCAGTGTTTGTGAGTTTTATTGTTGAACTCAGATACCTAGAATTGCACTTTAAATAAAAACCAGTATAAACTTTAATATTTACGGATATATACTGTGTATATGTGCAGACATTAGTTATAAATTAAGCCTGACGGTTTTTGAACAGTGTCTTGCCTAAGTTCATAAAACTTTTAAAAAGTACAGATGAAACTAGATAAAAAAAACTTGTTGCAACTTTTGACTTGAGGAAGAATTTGATTTTGTTGTTACCAAAGCAATTTATAAGTTGGTATTATTGGCGGGAGGAGGCTGTGTCAGGAAAAGTGTTATTTTTAAGTTCTTTTTTTTTTTTTAGAAAAATGTGACTTAATTTTTCCTTTTTGTTATGTGTATGTATGAACTATATAAACTAAGTTTCCGTTGTTGAAAATCAGGTTGTTGTTTTTTTTTCCTTCTAATTGGAGAAACATTTATTAGGTTGCTTTTTTATACCTTATAAATAAATGAGATTTTAGTTACAACGATTACCACAGTGAAAATTCCTGATTTATTCTGTTAGCATTTGAAAGAGTTTTTGCCCCCTGTGTTGAAATTCAAGAAACCAAGTTCAGTTCACAGATGTTTGTAAGTGCAGTTACTAGATCTATTTCAGATTTGGTTAATAGCACAAAAGTAAACTTCAAAGATAAATCACTTGGAAGGAAGGATATTGTATTAATAGTTCAGATTTTTATAAGCATATCTGAATATTTACTTTGGAACCTATTTTTCTGAATAAGCTTACATATTGAGCACATCAGGTCTCCTCTTTAGATTTTCTTGGATTTGTGATTACTTTTGTGAGAAACACGCCTGAAATTTATTCTGAGAACTATACTTTGGTAAGAACTCCTAATTAATTCCACTCTGGTGTATTTGGTTAGAATTGTTGCTTTGAGGTAATCGATTTGAGTGGTTGAAACATTGGATTGCATTTCACTTAACTGGTTTTATAAAGAAGTATTTAGTATCTTTTGATATTGTAATATTTATTTGGTTTTTAACATGTGCAGAATGTGCCTATAGGATTATACTTTTTATAATTAAATTTTAAAAATTTGTTGTTAAATACAGGAAAAAACTACATAAAACCAATGTACAACTAAATGAATTATCATAAGGTGAATACCTTGTAGGTATAATCAACGCTAGGATTCAGAATTTTGCCATGCTCC
This sequence comes from Rousettus aegyptiacus, assembly GCF_014176215.1. Taxonomy (NCBI): domain Eukaryota; kingdom Metazoa; phylum Chordata; class Mammalia; order Chiroptera; family Pteropodidae; genus Rousettus; species Rousettus aegyptiacus. The sequence continues at coordinate 120,850,201 of NW_023416306.1, read as the reverse complement.
CCAGAAGCTCTCCAGGTGTGCCCTCCCAATCACAACTCCCTCTTTCCTAAGAGTAATTCCTATTTTGACTTTTATGAATCTTATTTACTTTTCTTTATAGTTTTGTCACCTACTTGTATATCCTTAACTAATTTAGTATTTTTAATGTCTTTTAAATCTCAATGAATTTATTATAAGAAAAGATACAAAATAGGCTGAAATGGAGTACATTGTTTAGATTTAGTTTGCTCAGCTTGTCTACTGGGAAACTGAAGTACTCATTTTTTTTCTCAGTTTAATTGTGAATGAGAAGTTTCTTCACCTTTTTATGTTTTTTTAAATTTATCTTAGACATTTTCCTTCTTTTTAATTTAATCATACTAATCTAATATCCTGAAATAGACCTTTTTTTTTTAGCTATTTGAATATAATTATCTTTCAGAACCATTGAATGATTTTTCCCCCTAACAAAATTAGTTAAAAAACACATTATGTCTTAAGAGCTAGATTTCTTACTACCAGCTTTATTTTTGGACTCTGAGGTATGATTTCCTTGTACTCCTGATTGTTTTAACAGCTTCGATTACATAAGAGACGTTTTATTGAAATGTAGTAACCTTAGATAAATTATTCCCTATTTTATTTAATAGCTTTGTCTAAATAACTTAGTCATATTTAATTATTTTAATTTGCCACTGCTGTTTGGATGTTTTGTGAATACTGAGAGACCTAATTACTGTTTGTAAAAACTGAGTCTTTTATTGTTAAAGTGTGAACTTACATTATTTAAGTTTTCTGCTCATTCGTAATAATGTGTTTCACTTTCTCTTTGAAGAATGTCAAGCTGTCTGCTGAGGTAGAGCCATTTATTCCCCAGAAGAAGAATCCGGATGCATTTATGATCCCTATGGCACTCCCAAATGATAATGGAAATGTTTCTGGTGTAGAACCAACTCCAATTCCCAGCTACTTGATTACTTGTTATCCATTTGTGCAGGAAAATCAGTCTAATAGGTAATTTGTTTATTACTATTTTTAGGGGGAGGAAGGGTTAAGGAAATACAGAAGTTGGCAAGGCACACTAAATTTTTTCCTTTTGTAACTTAAACATTAACCATTTCTCTTTTTAAGAGGAATAAATAAAACCAAATGTGGGATTTTGAAGATTATTAACGTGGATTATTTTCTCATTTTTTCTAAGAGGATATGGAGTTCTTTGGATATATCTCTTATAATAAGTAATTGAAATTTGTTTCAAATAAATTGACTTAAAGGGAGGAATAAATTCTCAGAAGGCAGTAAACAGAAACCCTTTTTTGAGGTTAGGTACCTAGTCATAATTACCAAGATAGGCTGAAGTGAGAAAAAAATACCAAGGGGTAGTCATTAACTTTGAAGCTTTTATGGTTAGTTAGCATATACTCTAGACACTGATTATAGTTTAAATTTAGCTTCTGCGCTATAGTCACAGGGTGATTTAGCAAAACGCTTGCAATTCAGTTAACATTTGACCTGGTAACTGCTAGGGTGTAACTTGTGATAGTAACGATAGCCTAAGTCTGCTAAGATTGAATGATTAGCACTTTGTTGGTTAAGTTCATTTTATTGCTGTATAAAAATAATTTTGGACTCTTTCAAATTATATCACACACAGAAAGTTGCACTTCTTTAGCACTGCAGAATAAATGGATGAGGCAGCTGGGCCCTAGCCTCTGCCCTATCACCCCTTCTTAGGGCTAAGGCAATCAGTATTTCTACATATCTATAACCCATTGTGACATTACTAGTGTGCCAGGGCACATTCTTTGAGAAATTCTGGATGTATGAGATATGAGACTATTAAACAACTATCACAGAAATTAAAGTTAATAATCTGAAGCCCAAAGGAATTGGACAAATAGTAGAAGCTTAGGGATCCTTCTCATTTATATTATATTAACAATCTTTGACCTATATGGACTATGTTCAAAGTGATTTGTCAACTAAATTTAATAATACTATTTTTGTATTTGACAAAATGACCAGATGTATAGTATGGTAAATTCAATTTTTCTTAGCTTACCAAATAATCTTGAGAATTCATGAGTAAGCCAATCAGCAAATTATTCCAAAATCTTTTTAGAATTATGACAGTGAACATTTTTCTTTTTTGCTTTGTCATGGGAGTAGAAAAAAAAAGTTCTGTGCTTCAGTCCCCTGTTACCCCTCGTCAACAGCAACCTGTGAAGAAGACTACTGAGACAGGAGGAATCTTATTGGTGCCTTATAGGAACTGCACTAGAAGCTCTAATGCTAGGGATAAGATGGCAATGGACAGGCTTGCCTTTTTCCTCTTCTTTCCCTTCATCCTGGAGCCTGCTTCCATTGCCAAGGAGGGGAGCCAAGAAAGGAGCTGGACTTGGCCAAGTGGTTAGGGGCATATGGGAGAGGAGTAGAAGGCCCTGGGACTGAGCTGAAGAATGAGAGGCAGAGGAATCAAATCACTTATTCTAATGATCAGCTTACATAATGATCACCTTACCCTGCTCTTTGCAGAAGGCTGTTGAAGTTATTAGCATTGGATGGGAACTTTGGACTGTTTACAGATCCAGTAGCTAGGTGTTTAACTGTTAAGCAGAACTATCTTGAGGTTGTTGAGGAAAGAGTTACAAATGAGAATGGTGTGTACTTTTCAATTTTTGGAATGGAGTAAAACTATTAGGTTGAATTCCTTTATACTGTCATTTAAATTATTATTACATGTACGTAATAATTCTTTGGCAAAGAAACTTATAAGATGATAATTTTATCTCCTTTTCCAGAATTATTATGAAGCTACTGTTCTGTAGTGTTTTTTCTTTTTTTAAAATGAGAAGACATTTTGCTTTAGCATTACTTTTAGAATTGTCAATGGATTTGTTCTTTTTTAATTTGGTTTTACAGACAATTTCCATTATATAGCAGTGATATACGATGGCAACAGCCTAATCCAAATCCTGCTGGACCATACATTGCCTACCCCATTATATCTGCTCAGCCACCTGTTTCTACAGAGTATGCATATTATCAGCTGATGCCAGCACCATGTGCCCAAGTTATGGGCTTCTATCATCCTTTTCCTACACCTTACTCCAACACTTTTCAGGCTGCAAATACTATAAATACTATAACCACAGAATGCACTGAACGTCCAAATCAGCTTGGACAGGTTTTCCCATTGTCCAGTCATCGAAGCAGAAACAGTAACAGGGGACCAGTGGTACCAAAAGTAAGTGACTGGTTTTGATTGCCTTTTATGTTTGATGTTTCTTTTGTTAGTAATAGCATCCGTACTTTGCTACTTGTAGTGATTAGCCTTTAATAGTGAACTTACTGTAAAACATTTTGTTCACTATCATAAAATAGTTAAGGGTACAGCATTTATAAAAATTTTTTTTTATTTTTTATTCTCCATTGTTAATTGGTGATATGATTTACAGTTATCTTCAAGTTCCTTTAGAGAGTTTTATATAAATGTAATGAACAGATATTTCCAAGTTATTTTAATTTAGTGATAAAAATTGCATAGTGACACCAGTATTACTAAGTGATAGGTTTGGATCCTGTGCTAGCAATGTGGAATGGCTAATATACTTTTGACTATTTCAGTCTTCTGATACCAGCAAGAGATATTATGGAATAGAACATTTGTGATTAATTAAATAAATCCCTTCAACTACATTGCTTTTATCCTTTGGGGTTTTTTTTTCAGGCGAGGCAACCTTTGGTTGACCTCACAGATTGCAAGGACTTTGTCAGTTTATAATCTCTTATATTTTCTGCCTACGGCACCTGGTCTTCCTAAATAGTCTCCCATCTAAGTACTAACCAGACCTGACCCTGCTTAGCTTCCGAGATCAGACAGGATCAGGCTCTTCAGGGCGGCATGACCATAGGCTTCCTCAGCTCATTTGAGCTAATAGAAGGTAGAGTGACTTTTTGGGTATATGTTATAACTGTATCATCATGGAGTTGCTACTTTCCTAGATTGCATTAGACCAGATCTTCAGTGGAAAGTCTTGGCTATCTTGTGGTATACTTTTTACAAATTACAATACAAACAAGCGGCAGATGTTGCTTTGAAAATCTTTTAGTCTTCATTCACGGGAACACTGTTGGTCAAGGGAAATCCTTTTGGGACCTCTGAGAATGAAAAGAAGTAAGTATTAGAAATAAGATAATAGTATATAACTTTCAGATGAAGAAACATTCTCAGAGTGCATTCCCAGCACTTGAATTTAGTAAGTTAAATTCAGAGCTCTATAATGTAAATTGTTTTTAAGTGACGAATACTTATATTTTTTAAAAATGAAGGGAAGGATTAGCTGTTTTATGTATTCTTTTGTGAACTCTAAAGCAGAAATTTCTTTTTTACTTCATTGCTATCATAATTTAACTTTCGGATAAGTTACCACCCTTTTTATTACCCTTTTAAATAAAAACTTACATCCCCTTCTGACATTTTACTCTTATTATTTATTATTAAGAAAATTAAAAATGCAAGTAACAATGAAAATAATTCATAGTTCATTAATTACAACAGTGTTAATGATTATTTGAAAAATAATGTATAAACGTGTGTTCAACACCTTATTTAGCCTATTAGGATTGGCTACAGATAATTTCATGAAATCCTAATACAGTAACCCTGTTTCCCTGTGGATTGAGAGCCACTAATTTGGAGCATACACTTAGTTGTATTTTATAGTGGATGTGTATTTTATAATCAGTACATTGAGTAGAATCTTAACTTTTTTTGTTTGTTTGTTTGTTTTTTTTTTACTTAAATCAGCAACAGCTTTTACAACAGCATATAAAAAGCAAAAGGCCACTGGTGAAAAATGTAGCTACTCAGAAAGAGACAAATGCAGCAGGTCCTGATAATCGTTCAAAAATCGTGCTTCTTGTAGATGCTTCACAGCAAACTGGTAAGGCAAGGGTTCTTATGTATAATACACATCACTGATTTTTATTTGTGGTCATGCATTGACCTTACAACTGTGGACTATGCCACTTTTAGTGATTCTAGATTTTTACCCTTCCATTTATCCTGCCACTTTGTGAAAATTCTCTAGGAAGGATGATACAGTCCATCCCCTTGATATTCTTTCAACTTGCTGGCTTATGTACAATTTTGAGCAGGGTGTGAGGTTTCTTTATAAAGTAGTGGAACAGTTCAGAAATCAGAGATGGGGGGTGGCTATATAGTGTAGTGGTTAGCACATCTGCTTTACACACAGAGGGTCCTGGGTTTGCGCCCCAGGTAGAGCTACAGACCATACCCTGGGTGCAACGAGCCCCGGGTGTGCCAAGCCCTCCAAGCGCACCAGGGGTGCCAGGCCCTGGCTGTACCAGGCCCCAGGTATGCGCTGTGAGCGCGTGGGAGCCGATGCCCAGCCTTCAAGATCCAGTTCTTAAGGGGAGAGAGCAACATCCTGGGTCAGGCGTGGAAATGGGGGGGGGGGGTGGGAATTAAGAGAGGAAAAATAAAAAGAAATGAGAGATGGAATTTTGCAGACATTGTAGAAATATGAGGGATTCATTTTGGTGGAAATCATAATTGTATATTTTTATAACTAGATTAAAACCCTTTATAAAACATCCTAACATCCTATGATACTTTTCTAGAAAGAATTTAGCAAGTTTTCTGTTCCATATTTAAGCGTAAAACTGAACCACGCCTATAAGTGACACCTATATCCTCTCAAATAAATACAAATTTTGTCAGATATAATTTTGTCTTAAGTTTTTTAGAGGACAGTAAAAGCATGAAATAAAAAAGCTTCATCTTGATAATAGATAAGAATAAATTGTCTTTTAATATTCTAGCTATTTTCCATTTATGTCATGAAATTGGAATATGTATCTCTGATTGCAGCCTAATGGCTATAGAGTAGATGTCTGTCTCTTTTCACGCATTGTCATTGATACTGGTAAATCCTTGTTTATGCTCAAAGGCCACAAATTAAATCTGTTTAAAGGTCATTTGCTTTTTACCTCTCTACAGTCTCCACTCAGATATAGTCTGGCTTAAAAATGAGTTAGAGCACATACTTTCTTTCGTTTGGCCTGTACCTTTTCCTTTGGACATCTATTTCAGTTATCCTTTTATAATTGTTTATATCCGTTAGGAACAAGAAAGGATCTAGGAATCAATTAAAAAACAGTCTTGCTGATAGTACAGCCATTGTGTGGTTTCTAGGGCATAAAGCAGTGAGGTTAAGTTACTCTGACAAAGGTTTAAAGTGAGTGTGGAAAAGAATCACAATGTAATAATATCACGAAATTTTCTGTTTTGGTTCCTACTCATAATAACCCATTTCTACATGCTTTCAACCCTGGCACTGCTTTTTAAAACTATCTTCTTTAGTTTGCTCATTACGATGACCACAAAGACAGCCTTCTGAGGTCTAAGAATAAGAAAAGGAAAAGATAAAGGTATAATTTGAGTAGATTATACTTTCTACAGTATTCTTATTTTTTAGTTTTCAAATTCTGAGGATTGTATATTCTATCTGTTTTTTTATTTTTTAGTTTGTTTTTAATTTCTGAGGATTGGTATCAATCAGGTAGAAGGAAATGCTATAGTGTAAAAGAATTTGTAATAAGATTTTTATTCTTGGACACAAGCTTGTATTTAGTAAGAGTTTAGTAAGATAGGTAGATATAATATATAAGTTAATTGTGTTACAGTGTGCTACCAACAAACAAAGTTTAGGAAAAGATGCCATTTACAATGGCAACAAAAATATATTTTCTGGCAATGAACCTTATATAAGATGTATAAGACATTTATACAGAAAACTATAACTTTATAATAGGACATTTAAAAAAATCTAAATATCACGTTCATGCAGGATAATTTGAAGTTACAGATGTCATTTTTCCCTGAGCTAGTCTGTAGATTCAATTAAGTTCCAATGAAAATTCCAATAGAAATTTTTGGGGAACTAGACAAATTAATTCTAAAATAAAGAAGTGCTAGTATGAGAAGCCAAGATATCCCTGGAAAAGAACTCTTTCTCTGGATATCAAGACCTGTTATGCCTTCCTAATTCCTGTATTCTTATACAAAAATATAGTATACAGAAATTAAACAGAACAAAGTCCAGAAACAGACTCACCTGTATATGGAAATGCATATTCGAAAAATGACAGAAATAGCATTACAGATCCCTAACTTATACCCCATGCAGATCTATTCAAGATAGATTAAGGAATTAAATCACATGTAAAAGAAAATAGAGGCAGATGTCTTTATTACTGTAGGGAGGGCATTATTTCTAAAATATAAAACTTCTGTTTATCAAAAGTGAGTGAAAGAACAAGCTACAAACTTGGCAGAAATTTTTACTATACATATAACTGACAAAGAATTAGTATGAGGACATACAAAAAGTTCACATGACTTAATAAGAAAATGATCTCACCTTGCTCTAAGGGTCCCAGGAACACAGTGCTAGGGTGCCGAAACAATTTGGCAGAACTATAGGAATTTTTCTTTTGACCCAATTATCCCACTCCTGTGAGTGTTTCCAAGTAGAATCTCCCCTTAGAAAGAAAAGAGGCTGTTTGATCAAAGATGCACAATAGGAACACTGAAAACTTCCCAATGTCCAGTAACATGACAAGTCAAGAGAAGTATAGGACATCCACTCAGTGGAATAATAATGAACCTTCTTACATTATGATTATGAAGAACATATACACAGTATTAAGCAGTGCAACTCAAAATTATATTGAGGCTGTATAAAAATTATGTGTGGGCAGAAATATGGATAAAGGAAAATTTATGTTTTGTTAGGTTGGGAGGAGAGTGTTCTTTTAATGTCTTGTGATTACAATTTGTGAAATACAAAAATAAGAAACAGATAACTCAATGGAAAAATAGGCAGAAGTCAGACAATCCAAAAGTAACATCAAAGAGTGTTTCACAGAAGGGAAAACATTAATAGCTCAAAGCATCAGAACACATGCTTAATCTGATTATTAAACAGGAAAATGCAAATTAAAACACAATGAGCCATCTCTTTATACCCACTTAACAATTGGCAAAAATTGTAGCTTAGAAGACAGTATCAAATATTTGACAAATATGTGGATCAATGGGGATATTTATATCCTGTGGTTGGAAGGTAAACTGTTAAAACCTTGAAAAGGACTTGCCATTACCATGTGAAGTTGAATATATATATCTCCTAAGGCCTCAACATTGTTTACCTTAGAGAAACTATGTATGTCTGCATAAGAATATTTACAGCAGTATTATTATTAATAAAAGTAAAATCCCAAACCAACCCCGTTGTGTCATTCATGGTACAACGGGTAAACACATTATGGTATAATCATATATAGGCATTCTACATTCCAGTGACATTAATGAATTACAGCCACATGCATCAGAATCTCAGAATCAATGTTGAGGGGGTGGTGGAGTGGGAAGCAAATCACAGAAAAAGTATGATTTAATCTTTATAAAGTTAAAATTGTGAAATTACATGATTTATATTTTAAGAATCAAAATTCGTGGTACATCTTTTTAAAAGTGAGGGAATGATAAACAGAATTCAGTATAGAGGTTACTAGAGGAGGGAAAAGGATGCAACAGTAGAGACAGGGGACACGTGGTGTACTTAAAGGATTGGTGGTGCTCTGTTAAATAGGTAATGGGGGTTTCAATATACTGATGTGCTGATTTTTTTCCTTTTCATAATAAACGTCATAAACCAACTTGTCAGGAATATCTTACATTTTGATGCTCTTTTCAAAAAGTTGTCCTGTTTACAAAGTAAGATATCTTTATTTTCTTAGACCCTTAATGATAATTTAACAAGAATTTATCAACTTGGTTCTCACAAAGAATTGTCACACTTTCTTTGCCTTGGAGATTTCCCGTCAGACATCGCTAACAAGTCTCTCTCCGAGAGCTCTGCCGCAATGCTGTGGAAGTCCAAAGGCAGGAGGAGAAGAGCATCCCACCCTACTGCTGAGTCCTCGAGTGAGCAAGGGGCTAGTGAAGCCGACATTGACAGTGATAGTGGCTACTGCAGTCCCAAACACAGCAACAACCAGCCCATAGCAGGGGCTTTGCGAAATCCCGATTCTAGCAACGTGAATGTATGTAACATTGCTTTGATTTATCAGTCGTCTGTGTCAGTATTATTCTGTGTCCTCTGCTAAAACTTGAGTATCTGTTTTCATTAGTAATTTCTATAATAGGATGGTTACAAATATATTTTGTGTACTAATATGAAAAATATTCATTTATGGAGAATATTTTTTCTAAGATTGTAATAAGCGTGTTTCATATTAGACTGAAATGTTCTATAGGGCATATGGTGTTTCTAAGTGGAACATAATTGTCTTTTTTGTTTCTATTTTTAGCATGTGGAATCATCTGTATGTGCAGGTACTTATTTTTCTGCTTAGTATTTTTGCTGTACTACTCTCTTCTTTGTCCATGTCAAAGTTTTGCTTTTAAGCATCATGCCTGCCGATGCTGTGAAAAAACTAGAAATATTCCAAAGAGATTTAAGTTAATTCGAAAGTTCAATTTTGCTGATAAAATTTGAGAAAATGCCAGTCAGAGATATTCTGCAGATGACACCTGTATTATTACTAAGAACTGGAATACCACTTAAAGTTTATAATTTCCATTATTACATTTATAGTGACCGAATTTCATTACATGAATTTAGGGGGCAGTATGGGTTTTGGCATCTTTTATAAGTGAATTATATTTTTAAATCTCGGTTGTTATACAGGTGGTGTAAATTGGTCCAATGTAACTTGCCAGGCAACTCAGAAAAAACCTTGGATGGAAAAAAATCAGACATTTTCCAGAGGTGGAAGGCAGACTGAACAAAGAAATAATTCGCAGGTAATTTGAATTAGATTGGAGAAATTTGGTTAGTGTAAGATGAATTATTATAAATGATATAGTGGTTTTGAAGAGAAGTGTCCTTAATTTTTGTGACGCATATTGAATTATTTAAAAGTAAGATATATCTGTAACTTTCAAATGGTTTAGCCAATAAAGTTATTAAAGTAACGAAACAAAATGGCAAAAATGTTGAAAGTAGGTGGTGTATATATGGGTGCATTTTGTACCATTTTCTACTTTCCTATATTTAAGAAATATGTTTGGCTGTTTCATAATTTTAAAATAGAATACCCTCCAATCCTGGTTCACCTGCTGACTTATCCATATAAAAAAATTAAAAACATTTTAATGCCTTAAATATTAATTCTTTGAACTTCAGGACTGCAGCCTTGTCCATGTGATTTTACTTGACTATAAACGCAAGCCACACTCCGCTTATTGCTGTGCCATAGTGATGACTGCCTCCTGCTATAATGCGGCCAGTCTGGGCAGCCTGGTCTTAGAGAACAAGATCTAGCTGCAGTGCAGTAAAGTTATATACTGCCACAGACTTCCACAAACTGTCTTCCTGCATTGGTTGTGAAATCAGACACTTGTTTATTGTTCAGTATTTTTCCTTTTTAACTTTTTAGATAGACTTCCTAGATTCCTTAAATCTAGTTAAGGAATTACAGTCATATGAATAGATTTGTGGAAGAACTCAAATAAGAGTAAATTACTAACGGATTAAATAGACCAAATTACTTGCCTGTTCCTTTGCCTCTCTAAAATGAAGTATCAGGAAAACAAGCAGAATAATGCTCTCTTCCCTATGGTTACTGCAAAAATCAGTTGTTTGTGGCAGGCTTGTGAGGCAATCTAGCTTTATTTGATTAAAAACAAAAGAACCCAAACAAGAATTGTTTAGATAAACAAAATCTACAAAATGTTCAGGTAAGTGATGAAATTTTATGTTGAAATTATAAATGCATGACCTACCAAGTTTGCATCCTCAGTGTTGTTAACTTTTGGTAACAGTAGTCTGCTGAAGAGAGAATAACACTTATATGGAAAAACATTTTCTCTCTACTTCAGAACTGGTGGGAAATGGTAAAAGAACAAAAAAGAAAATTATGAAAATACATGTAGTATGTTAAGTTTTGTTTATTTTGTATCTCTCTTCTTTCCAAAAGAACTGGAGCCATTTTGTTTTCTACTTCTGATGCTGTGTTATGCTTTTCTTAAGCTTGTATTTGTTTGATTTTTGACGTGCAGAATCTTTTTTAAGTCAAAATATTTCCCCCTTTTGCAACTTATGATTATTTTTAGGTTTAAAAGGCTTTTAGAAATCAAATATTCACTTGTATGTTCTGCTTTTTTATATTGTAATATTTCAAGACTTTCATTTGAGGTTGATTTTGATGCATGGTACAACATAATGGTGTCAGTTTCTTATATCTTAGATGCTCTATCTAAGCTGTTTTGTTCCAGTTAATAGAAATTTATACTTGTACCATGCTATTTTAACTACTGTATTATGCAGTGATTTTTAGTATTTTTACCAGTGTTTTAACATTTGAAAAGGCAGATTTTTTTCTGTACTCCGATAAAACTTTAATTTTAAATGATGGACAGAATCTAAAAACTTAACTTTTTAAAAAAATGGTTTTGTTTTGTGAATAAGTTGAAAAATAAAAGAGATGAAAAAGTTTATACAAAATCTCATTTTCATCCATCCCCCCTTGTCTTCTCCTATTCCCTTTATCTTTGCCCTATATCTGTTCTGCTTTGACTCGTTTCTTACATACTTTTCCAGAGTTTCAAACAATTATAAATAAATACGAGTATGTATCTTATGTTTTATCTACTCTGTGCTCTGCTTTCATCACTTAACAATGTATCTTGGAGACATTTCCATATTATTACACAGAGGGCTTCCTTTTTTAAAAAAAACAACTCCTAGTGTATATGGATAGATCATTGATTTCTGTAGTTCTAGTGATGGACACTTGAGTCATTTGAAAACTTGCTGTTTATACATGCTACAGTGTCATTTAGAAATGTGCGTATGTATATCAGTATGATAAATTCCTAAATAAGGGACTACTGGGTGAAAGGATAAAGTTATCTTTGTTATTTGGTAAATATCACCAGATTGTACCGTTTTACATTCTCAACAATTGTGTAGAGATATTTCTATATAACCTAAGAAATCATGTGTTTTTAGGATTTTAGATTTGTGCCAGTTAGGTTAAAATGTGTATCAATGTACTGAACATCTTTTCATACGTTTAAGGGCCATTGTATTTTTCTGTGAATTTGTCTGGTCATATCCTATACTTACTTTTTGTATCTCGATCTTTTGTATATTTTTCTAATTATTTTGATCAGATTCTTTAAAATTTTGGGGAGCCTTTAGTCTGTAATATCAGTTGTAAATATTTTGCTAGGTTTTTCTTTTAATTTTTGACTGCGTTCATTATTATTGCCATGCATGTTATTTATGTTTTACACAGCATTAAGAAATTTATTTTTTAAAGGATGTATGTTATATCCTTGACTTTGTTGTTGCTTTTTAAATTGACTTCTGGGTTTTAAATCATAGTTAGGAAAGCTGTGTCCCTACTCCAAGGTTATGAAAGAATTTGCTGTTTTCCTCTAGTGTATTAATGGTCTCGTTTTTTTACATTTAAATCTTTATTCCATTTGGAGTTTGTCCTGGTGGATGGTGTGAGATATGGGTCCTACTTTGTATTTTCCAGGTGGCTACCCAAACCTCCCAACATCATTTATTTAAAAATCTGTCTCTTTACTAATTTGAGATAAACACCTTTATCACTTATTAAGTTATTTTTATACATATTGAAATCTGTGCACCTTCTGTTTTGTTCCATTGATCACTAATCTGTCACTTTAGGGAGAATGGATTACCTTTATGATCTGTGGCATCTTTCTATGCAAAAAAAAGAGTATGTCTTCCTATTTTTGAGTCATTTTTCTGTGTTCTTCAGAAGTATTTTGCAGTTTTCTGAAAATAAATTTGTACATATTCCTCATATGTCAATTCCCAGTATTTTTTCTTTTTTGTCATGTATACCAGGCATGAAAACTTCAGTCTTTTAATATTACTTTTGTGTTAACCGTTTAAGAATCTTAATATGTATTTGAAGTTGTTTCTGCTTTGTTCTGTCTTGTATGCGCACTTTCTAGCAACAAAACTCTTTTTCTTAGAACTAAAAAAACAATGAGGTCATTTATTCCAGGAGGTAATTGACATGTTTTCACATTTGGTCTTCATGAACTTTGTTGGAACCATTAATATGGTGATTTTACTTTAATTCTGGAACTTTATGTCTCCAGGTGTAAGAATCAAGTTGCATTTTTTTTTTTTTCAATTGGTTTAGTGTTTACAACCTCATTAGTGCTTATATACTAACTGGTTTACAAGAGGGCTTTTTTATGTAATTGTAATGCTGTTTGGAGGACAGATTTGCACTTATTTTAGGGGGTAAGGACTATACAAAAAATGAATTATACCCATTAGTTATTCTCTTGCTTTTTATTCCTACCTTGGGGCTTAATTATTAGTACTAATTTCAGTGTTTATGTGAATTATAAATTGCATTTGTTGTACTTATTTTCATGAGCCAATTAAAAAAATATTTTATTATGAAAATTTGTAAAAGGACATTAAGTTGAAATAACTTTTCAGGGAACATTCTATCAGGTAGATGCTGTCTACAGTTTTATTGAAATTTGGTTCATCACATAGGTATTCCTTTTTCCATCTCTCTGTCTGTGTTCATGAGCCTATTTTAAGATGAGGCAAATGTTTAAAACCAAGAAATTCTTGGGTATCTGAGAAATTATCTAGTTTCTTAACAGGTGCTTATAGGTTATAGGAATCATAGTGCATATTCTAAAGAAGAATTAAGTTTGATGTGTCACTATCCTCTTGGCCTGTAGTTCTGTCATACAGCCTATTTCCCAAAAGAGTACAAAAATTCTATTTAACAGCAAATCTTTTAGACCAGTTGCTTAGCATGGAAATTGCTAGATGGTTCCAGGCTTTTGTGTGCATATTTTTGATTTCAAAGTACAGAGCCTATATACCAGCATCTTCCATCTAGGTCTGCTTCAAGTTCTGTTTGTTTTTAGAATTTGGGGGTAACTGATAGTAAAGATCATACTTCACATCTTCTAAGCATTCTGGTTCAGAGAGGCATTTCATATTAGCTGCATTGGGTACTGAAGAGGGGAAACTTAAATTTTCTTAAGATTCTTGAAATGCTTCATGTGTTTTTTCCTTGTCCCAGGGCAATTCAACATTTTATAAATTTGTTAATAGGCTAATAATAATTTACGTGATTGAACGAAGATTTATTCTCTTAAATCTGTTTTCTTAGAAACAAGATTTCCAATTTTTAATCTGTTAAGTTTTTTTTTTAAATCTATAGATTTTGGAAGATTTATAATTGTTTGATAAGAAGGGTAATGTGCAGTTTTTCCCAAGAGTAACATTTTCAAAAACTATTATAAAATAGCACAATTCAGATGTTGACATTGATACAGTCAAGATACAGAACTGGATCCCTCATGTTGCCCATTTATAGCCACACTCCCTTTTCTTCCCCTCCAGCCTTTCCTTAATCCCCTAATATCCACTAATATGTTCCCCTGGGCTATCATTTTGTCATTTCAGGAATGTCTTATAAATGAACTCATACAGTCCTTTTAGGATTGCCTTTCACTTGCATAATTCTGGAGATTTATCCAGGTGGTTGGGTATATTAATAGTTCATTCTTTTTTGTGGCTAACTACCATTTTCATAGTATAGATGTATCACAGTGAGTTTAACTCTTCTCTCAGTGAAAAATATCTGGATTGTTTCCAGTTTTTGGCTATTACGAATAAAGCTGATACAAATGTTCATGTACGAGGTAGTAAAGTAACATGCACTAGTACTATTTTTCATACTTTCCCTATGACCTTATTTCTTAAAAGTTTTAAACTTTTATGATAAATGATGTACTTTTATGAAAATTCATTGCATTGTATACTTTTGTATACTTATCTCTCAATATGTTAAACTTCAATAAAACATTTACTTAAAAGTAATTAGACATATTTTCTCCCCCTCACCCCTCGCCCCCGGGGTTTGCTTAGGTTGGATTCAGATGCCGAGGACATAGTACTTCCTCAGAAAGAAGACAGAATTTGCAAAAGAGACAAGATAATAAGCAGTTAAACCCCAATCATTCTCATAGAGGCGACCCAAATTCTGAGTCTTTATATTTTGAGGTATTTTTTTAAACTCTTTTTGTAAACTGTTTTCACAAATGTTAAAAAATTTAAGAAATTAATTTTCTTATAGTATGGTAAGTACTTTTTATGTTGAGATATGTGACTCTACTATTGGTACATAAATTAGAAGTACTGACTCATTTTTGTCTTGGTTTTATACAGTTAGTCTTCATTAATTTTACTTTAATACATTTTTTGTCATGAATATTCATCATTGTTGAAGTAACATGTAGAGATAGAACTTGGTATTATATGGATTTCACCTTGTATACAATGTTTTCCATAGTTTTTGTTATTGTTCGGTCTATTTGGCAAGTTTTTCAGATTTGAATAATTCAGTCTAAATTTGTGCTGCTAGCAAGGTGACTCTTTAACAGGCAGGCAAGTTTATGTTCTAATTGACTCTTGTTGGAGGCCTATTTATATGTGTAAAGTAAGGTGGTCTGAATGATTCATTAAGGTGAGTAAACATACGACCCTTAAGGAGGTTGCTGTGTAGTAGAGGAATGTTGACATATACACTCCACTCCTAAGTACTTTCTTGAGTGAGGTTGGAGTTGAAAGGAGAGACAAGTCCCTTTGGATTTGGACTGGGTGGGAATAACATTTGGAATAGATTTTAAAGGTGAGTAGCATTTGTTTGTGTCACTATGGTGAACAACATTTCAGGTAACTAATTTGAGCAACTCATTTTTGTTGAGTCATTGTTTCTGTAAAATAGGTTAATAGATGGAGATTAAACTGGAAAATGTGTTTGAGCCCAGAGGCTAGAGATATATATTAGATAAGCTTAATAATTGACCTTAAAGAATCGAGAGTGCGTCTTATTCTATTAAGAACAGTACATGTAGCAGATTTATTATTTGCACTAACCATATGATTGGTTCCACATTACATTTAGTAAAAGATATTAGATTTAATTTTCATTGTAAAGGAGGATGTTGGTTAAGAAATTACTTTAAGATTTTTTTAACTTTTTTTTTTTAACTTCTAACCTTACTGACAGGTGTGTATAGTAATGTAGGATGGGGACCATAGTAACGAAATGCATTTTAAGCCATCTTTTAAAAAATCTTTTTTCCAAATTATCTGAAATGTGATAAAAATCATTTTTTAATTTCTATTACGGTAGAATTTATTAATAAAAATTGCATAGGGCATGCAGAAATACAAAGGATCAACGTGTGGATATACCATGTTTGAACAATTAAATTAGCTGTGTTTTAGCATGTGAGAAATGTTTCCTTTTTAAGACTGATTTTAAATAGTTTAATATTAGAACTTTACATTACTCTTTAGCATAAAAATTTTTTCTTAAGAGTTTATTTCTTTGAACTCTTTTTACTTAAAATGTGAAACTATTTTAGGATGAAAATGGATTTCGAGAACTAAATGAGAATGGAAATGCTAAAGACGAGAATATTCAACAGAAACTTTCTTCAAAAGTAGTAAGTGACTTTTTAAAAATATAAGCAAAATATTTGAAAATCTGTTCAACTATAGCTATTTTGAAAAGAAATATAGGTAGGTACAGCCTGGTATAGAAGAAACAGTGTATTTAGTACTTTAATATTTCTTTTCAGAATAGCTAGAACAAAGACACTTTCATTTGAAATTCGTAGTTTCAATATAGACAAGAAAATAGCATTAATTAAATGACATCACACAATGTATAGTTCATCCTGAAACTTACCCAGTTGTCACAGAACTTTACTTTGGAGTTATTTTATTTGATTTGCAAGCCTGGGTGCAAACATCACCTATTGCATCACACTGTTTTCTCTCTCCATTATTTCCCAGTCTAGAATGGTCCTATCATCACACTCTGTTCTTTATGACAGTGAATCCTTTGAAGAATTTAGTTTAGTTATACTGTAGAACAGTGGTCCTCAGTCTTTTTGGCCCCATGGACAGGTGCTCCTATGAGAATCTAATGCATGATGATCTGAGGTGGAGCTGAGGCAGTGATGCTAGTACTAGGGAGCGGCTGCAAATGTAGATGAAACTTTACTCGCTTACCCACCGCTCACATCCTGCTGGGTGTCCTGGTTCCTAACAGGCCAGGACCAATACCAGTCCACAGCCCAGGGATTGGAGCTCCCTACAGTAGAACATCCCACATTCTGCTTTGTCTTTCTTTATGATTTCACTTTGATGGAATCACTGATAAATGTTTTTCTTTGGTTATCATAGTTGGATGATTTACCTGAAAACTCACCAATCAATATAGTTCAGACTCCAATTCCCATTACAACTTCAGTTCCTAAACGTGCAAAAAGTCAAAAGAAGAAAGCTTTAGCAGCAGCCCTTGCCACAGCTCAAGAATATTCAGAAATAAGTATGGAGCAAAAAAAATTACAGGTATATACATTTTTATGAACAAATGTAATAATGTATTTGGTACGTTCAGGGGGATGGACAGAAAGAATGGCAGTATATTTGATTATATATCATCTTAAATTGCCACACTTTTCATACTAAAACAAAAAATAAATGTTTTCCTGTTTACCTTGCAGGAAGCTTTATCGAAGGCAGCAGGAAAAAAAAATAAGACACCTGTGCAGCTAGATTTGGGGGACATGTTAGCAGCTCTGGAAAAACAACAGCAGGCGATGAAAGCGCGGCAAATCACTAATACCAGGCCTCTGCCCTGTACAGGTGATGTCGTTGGTCTGAGCAGTTCGTTCTTTGGGTTTGCTAATATACTTTGCTAATATACTTTACATGTTGTTAATCTAAATTATATAAATGAAAAATAAATCCAGAGTCTGCTCACCAGCTCCTCCCCTGCTACGCTAGTAGCCCCCATCATTGTGCTACGTTAACCTGTCCTTCCTCAGCTCCAGTTTATTTTACAGGGAGTTATATTTTTAAATACAAGCTGGATTATATCCCTCCACAGCTCAAAACCCTCTAGTAACTTTTCTTCTCACGTGGAGTAAAGCCAGAGTCCTGCTAAGGCCATATCTTAGCTGATCCTGTTACCTTTTTATCCCTCATCATCATTCTTTCCTGGCACATACTGTTCTAGTCATGTTACCCTTCTCGCTGTCCCACAGACACACCCAGCATGCTCCTAGCTCAGTATCTTTGTGCTTGTTATTTCTTTTTCCTGGACCTCTATTTCCTTAGGTCCTTCAGGTCTCTCTGTTCAAATGTCAATTGGTGTACATTTTGAACCAACCAGATTTTTTTCTTCAAAAGTTTAAGAACCACAAGTAATTTGTCTCTATAGCTGTTACATTATCCAATTTAAAACCAAGTAGGAAACAGGTGTTTTGATAAAATATATGTGTGTATATGTGTGTGTGCATGTGAAAGAGAGAGGGAGAGGGAGAAGGGAGAGGGGAGAAGGATCTGGCTTTTTACTGAAACAGTGATTTATATTTTAGCAAACTGTCAAATTTAGAGCTCAGCAGTTCTGATGTGGTCTCTGCATTTCATTCGATAGTCTGTTTTAAAGGATAAGGAATAAAATAAAGGGAAGGTAAAGGCACTGAACAAAACACTGATATCGAGAGGCAAGTTTGCATTTTCTGTTTTTTCTGTTTTTTGGTTGTTTTCTCTTTTTTTTTGTAAAGAGTCTGTTGTTTTTATATTAAAAGATGAGTAATAGTGTATAACTTTAACCTTATGTGCAAAATGTTTAAATCTATAGTTAGTAACCTATCCAGTTTGAAACGTAGCTTTGAGTAACTAGTAGTAAAAATAATATTGAATGCCTGCTAATAAGCTTTAGAACTACATGTTGTTGAGGTGGAGAAAGTGGTAGTAACATCTCACGAAGAGTAAAGGACTCTATGGAATGGAACTGGGAGCAGTATTCTGAAGGCATTATGGCCAGGTGGCTCTAAGCAGGGACTCTGGAGTTGAGCAGCCTGAATTTGAATCCTGTTCTTTCATGTATTTCCTTGACAAGTTATTTAATCTTCCTGTGCTTCAATTTCCTCACATTAAAATGGAGGTAATAATAGTAATACCTACTGCAGGATTATTTTGAGGAATAAATGATATGTAAAGTGCTTAGAAGAGTATCGGGGTTATAATCATGCAATAAATGTTGACTAATTATTATGGAGGAGATTGTTAACCTGTGATACTTCAAATGACTATTGTTACAAGTTCGATTCATGTAGCAAATGTTAATATAAGCAAATGTAAATATTCCATGCAAAGATGTCACGAACTGTGAGATTACAGATATGATTAAGATATACGTATGGAAAGAAGTTTATATTCTAGTTGGGGAGAAAGACATACACAAATAACTAATATAAAGTAGTGCCTTAGGAAAGATACCAGTGGTTTTATGAACCTGTAGAAGAGTCCCCCCCCCCGCCCCCCGATAGAATGTGGAAACAGATCAAAGATGACTCTAAACTCTGACTTGAAAGATTGTGGTGGTGGTAAGGGCTGTGATGATACCTAACAAAATAAGCGTCATGGAAGAAGAATTTTGTTGGGAAGAACAGACTCTAGCCGTGTTGTATTTGAAATGCTAGTTAGGGAGATGCTAGTGGTTCCTATTTAATTTATAGTTATGTATGTGCAGTTTAGGTTAGAAGCCGGTAAGTTTCAGATAGAGATGATTGTTGTTGCTGTGGAAATATGTAAGATTGTCGAGGGGTAAACAAATTAGGAAAAAGATGTTTAGGGGTAAAACTTTGTGGAATGCTCAGATTTAAAGAATAAAAGGAAAAAGAACTAGAAAAATAGGTTTGAGAGAAAAAAAAAAAACAGAAGCATACAATGTCACAGAAGATGAGGATAGAATTGTGAGGAAGAGGATGTGATCTTTGGTACCAAATGCTGAAAAAAAAAAAAAAGAATAGAAGGAAGACTCAGAGAATTAGATTTGACAAAGGCAAGGTTACATGGGATCTTGACAGGAGCAGTTTCAAGAGAGTGGATAGGGCGGAGACCAGATTGTAATGATCTGGAAATTACTGATGATGAGAAAGCAGACTATTCATGATTTTAACAAGTAAGGGAAAGAGAATAATGATACCTTAGCTGAGAGGAAGGCAGTCAGGGGAAGAGTTTTATTGATTTTTTTTTTTTCCTTTCTTTTAGATAGAAAAGATTCTATCTTCTCATTGGGAGTTAGGGAATAAAAGAGTCTAGGTGTTAAGGAGGAACTTGAATGCTGCAAGGGGGAAGGGATAGAACAAAGTCTTCAAGGACTTAATCCTGAAATGAGGTGGTTGGTGAGCCATGGACAGGTGTAAGAATGCCTGCTGCCTCCTCTCGGGTAGCTTGTAAATTTCTATTGGATAACATCTTTTCAGAGAAGTAGCTTTTCCTCTGGAGTGAAATTGAGATTAGAGATTTAGGACTGCTGAAGGATTTCGGGGTAGCCACTGGAGAATGAGAGTATCAATCAGATATAAAAGAATTGCTTAATAGTACTGAAACTGCAGCTGAAGGGGAAATTGTCATTCTTGACAGACTGAAATGTGGACAGAAGTGATAGATTATATAAGGTTCAAGAGAAATCAGGGAGGTGCTGAGCTTTGAAGTTTTAGAGGTAGACTAGTTCTGACTGGAGACCACTTCCAAGGAATTGCCATGCTTGAGGGTTGCTTGCAGTAGAATAGTACTGATAATTTATATATCCCTACCTTGGATTGCTAAATTAGTTAATTGTATTGGTTTTGTCTTCTTTATCTTATGGAGGCTAAAAAAATGGATGAAAGCTGTGTCTGAGGGGACACTACACAGCTATGTACTGCTCCAACAACTTGATGTCTCATTTTCCTCTAGAAGGATGTTCTTGTTTTTGTAGATTTATTAGAAAATGTAAAAGTATGTGGAGTTGGCCATAATAATAAAACTAATGTTCTTATTTGTTTTTAGTGATCACTGCAGCTTCTTTTCACACTAAAGACTCTACTAACAGAAAATCTATAACCAAAAGTCAGCCCTGTTTGACCTCCTTTAATTCTTTGGATATTACTTCCTCTAAAGCAAAAAAAGGAAAAGAGAAGGAAATTGCAAAACTAAAACGGCCCACAGCACTTAAAAAGGTAAATCAAAATCTGGGGTGTTTATTTTACAGGGTAAAGAAAGCTTTAGATCTTTGCAAAAGCAATTGTAGCATTTTAGCCAACACATTATTGCAGAGTGTTACTAGGCAGCAAAAAGACAGTGACTAGCTAATTCAGGTTTGGGGATATCGTCAGCATCATGATTATCTTTCTGCGTTGAGTAAGGCCCTGGAAGATGAAATATTAAGAAAGAATTCTTATAGAAAGATTTTAGCATCCAAAAAAATTGGATCCGAGGACTCAGAAGCCCTGGATTCTAATACTAATTTCAATGCTTATTATGTAGTTTTATTTAGCAAACCTTCCTTACCCTCATCTTCTTCATTTGTAAGTCAGGGGTTAATATCTGCTTTCTTCTCAGTATTGTTGTAAGGAGGAGCACAATGAGTTAATCCATCTCCAAATAGTTGAAAACTACAAAATGTAAATCTAATGTAAATATATGACCTGGTTTTGAAACTTATTTTATCCATTTTTAGAGAAACTCTGGTTTGTCAACCAGAATTTAAAGGGTGTAGCAGATATTTTATAGCCATAGTATGATATGGCAGAATTGCCTCCCTTTATTTGGTTTTGTACTTCCTTCAGCTTCAGTGTGTAAAACTACATTTACCTTTTGCCAGTCAGTTTCTACTTAGCCAGCGAAACATAGCCGACTAAACACATAGCCAACCAAAATCCTCATGTCCATTTTTATGTGAATTGCTGTACCTTTGTAATAGTGAACATTTTAATCATTCAGTACATAAAGAGTGATTGGTAATTAAAGACTGGTAATGACTTTTAGGTTATTTTGAAAGAAAGAGAAGAAAAGAAGGGCCGTTTAACTGTGGACCACAATCTTTTGGGATCTGAGGAACCAATAGAAATGCACTTAGATTTTATTGATGATTTACCACAGGAGATTGTTTCCCAGGAAGGTAAGATCAACCCTTTTCCCCTTCTTATGGAATGGTTTAGAGTATTTTAATTGATAGGTAGTTATTCTCCTAATTAGAGGATATACTCTATATTTTATCAAAATTTCTTTCTTTTTGCTAATGGTGTTTTTGGAAGATGCTTCTGTAGGGAGATATTTAAAAGGAAGGGACAGCAGTGTGTTACATGATAGGTCGATGGCATTTTTGAGACTGAAACCCTGAATTTTTGGTAAACCCTCACAATTATGATCTCACCAATGCATCCTCTAACTGTCGCAGCTCTTTTCATTTGTCTTCTTTTATATCTAGAACACTGTTTGCTCTCTTTTTCGCAGCTATTTTTCCGGTTGTTTTCATTTTCTTTCTTGCTTATGACTCAGTCAGTAGGGAATTGCAAAGCCTGTTGTAGTCCAGAGTCCAGTCTGTCAGTAAGATTGAGTCCCGTACAGCAGCCAGCACATGTGATTCTAGTTGGGACCTCAGCAAAACCATAGCGTCCTTATAATATCCTACTGTGGAAGAAAGCTTTTAAAAGAGACTTGGCTAGGTCCCTTTTCTGCTGGCATATGTTTATTCCTCAGCTTTTAAAAAAAATACATTTAAATCTGATTTATATGTAGATTAAGTTAACAGCGTTCTGTGTTTTGAAAAATAAGTTTACTTCTAAGGATTGTTCAGCCAGGACGTTTTTGGTTAAGATTCCCCTTTACGCTTAGTTAAATATCATTGTATTTGTAATTTAGGTGTATTTATCCATCTGTTCATTCAGGAGGTGTTTATTGACCATCTACCATGTGTACTTTGGTAATTTGGAGTGGGAGTGGGAAGGGCAGGAAATGTAATAAAGATAAATAGTTGACTGGTCCTGCTGCAAAAAGTTTATAATCCAGCAGGGAGATAAGAGGCTATATATGTAACTTTTGCTAATTAATGGCCTGGATATAAAAATACTAGCTCATTTCCTAAGTTTAGCCGTTTAGGAAAGAAACAGTAACTGAAGGACGCAGTTAAGAAATGGCATCTAAAACTGCAGCTGCCTGAGCACAGAAGTAAAGACCAAATGAGAGAAGCTAGGGTAGTGCCTAGAGCATCAGGAATGGTGTATAGAGAATGAATGAGGTAGAATTCATCACTGTCAGCAGCAAATTATTAAAAGTATAATTTGTAAGGAATAGGAAAAATAGAGATGAAGGAGATGAGTAATATCTTTGCATATAGAAGTTAATAGCTTTGTTCTTCTATTTAAATCTAGGAGTACATGTTTTAGATAATACAAATCTCTTCTGTGGAGGCTTGCAGGCTGTGCTTGATTTTTAAGAGTATATTTTAAGAGGTAGTAGGAAGACTTTATTTTTGTAGCGTGTGAGAAATGTTTATTTGTGATATGACCAATGTCCAACTTGTTAGCTTCTGGAGAATTTGGAAGTGATACAAAAGACAACTGCCATTCTAAATTGTGTTGATTAATATAGAGCTTTTTAGCATTTGAAGTTTTAAATTTTTTCCCCTCACCCCACATCTCCACAGATACTGGATTGAGCATGCCCAGTGATACTTCACTCTCTCCAGCAAGTCAGAACTCTCCGTACTGTATGACACCTGTGTCACAAGGCTCTCCAGCTAGTTCTGGGATAGGCAGTCCAATGGCATCTTCAACAATAACCAAAATCCACAGCAAAAGATTTAGAGAGTAAGTTTTAGTCTCATTATTGAGGTTGAATAGTTATACCTTGACTATATTTATGAGCATACTTGGTGGGTTGAGCAGACAAAACACCAAACATCTTAAGTTGTTTGATTTTTGTTTACCAGGTGGTTTTATTTAAAGCATTTGCCTTCTGTCAGCTATCAGTGTGTGAAAGTGATTTGAAAGTAAATATATTCTTTTTATATCAGATAGTGTTTATACCCTAGAAATTTGGCCTCTTATGTCTTATTTATAAAATGCTGTACTGAGGTTTTCGCTTTTCAAATGCTTTTGCTTTTTTGTTTATATTATTGGCCCTTCAGAAAAAACTCTTTAACCAAGTAAAACCAAGTTTCTAAGACCCTATTACGTGAAGTGAATGCATTACGTGAAGCCATTTGTTTTTGCGCAAATATTTCTAAGTTTTAGATTGCCCATCTCTGAATAACCTTGAACTAACAATTATTGCTGTGAAAGATTTTAGGATTTAAACAGTTGTGTAAATTAATTAATTGCACCTTTAAAATTGACATGAACAAATCCCAGGGTGAAAGTAAAATCTGTGTGAATCCAAACCACATTGGTTTGTTCTATTGCTTTTCTTTAAACTATTGCTTTTGTTACCTCGTTTAGATTCGTGAAGTTAATGTCAAATAACAGATGTGGAGCAAAGGAAAAACTTGGAGAATAAAATGTTATATGTGTATGAAATAAACAGCTTAAAGAAAAACAATGAAGAAAATTGCATTTTTGATGTTTTTTTAATTTCATTCTTTAATTCTGCATACTTTAACTATGATAGTTAATCTTTCCTCAGTTTGTCTAGTTACATCTTCTCTTTTGACTTTAGTGTCATACTTATTTAAACACTTTTTACATAAACATAAAATAAAATTCCCAAAATGTAACCTTTTTTTTCACTAAAAAAAGTAGGCCTAGATTTTCCCACTATATAATGGAATTTAGAAGTGGAAATTTGCTTGCTTGGTTATTCCTAGATTAAAAATGACATAAATTCTCCTTGTTAAGTACTTACTTATGGTAGAAATTAGGGATGAGAACTAGAAAAGTAGAGTATGTAAGGACTAAGTAAGCTTGGAGGACTTCTTACCCCTAATAACTATAGTGTCCTCTCACCTATTTCCTTTCTATTTTTTTGCATCATAGCCATACATATCACAAAGAGCCTCAGTTAGTTGCTTCAACTGATATGTTTTGGGTTCAATTTAATTACTGAGTTCATCCTCAACAGCCATAGATTTTTGAAAAGAGTAAGAGGGACCATTGAGGCCATCTTACTTAACTCCTTATTTTTATGGTTGAGGAAGCCAGTGTCCCAGAGACTGACTTATCCAAGTGTGGAGGATGAATCATTGATATTAGGGCATTCATTTAGTGTCTACAAAGTTATATTTCTTTCCTACTAGAATTGTCTTTAATATTTATTAGAATGAAATAACTCTGTCTCCTTACCAAAAACATTATATCTGTTTTTTATCTAATAGTAGTCTTAACATTTGATTTATATCCTTAGGAATTTAATAATTGGGAGTCTGGATACTTCCCTGAGGTTGATCTTTTCTTTACGCAAAAGCCAATCTGTTGTAATTCAGAAAAACTCCTGTTTGTTTTTTTTAATTGACTGAAGAGTGAGAGTTTTAAAGACTTGATTTTCTTTATGAAAACCTCTTGATATTTTTTTCCCTACAGTAATTTTATAGAAAAACAAATAGGACAGACTTACTTATTTTCGGTTTCCTTTATAGGTACTGCAATCAGGTTCTTTGTAAAGAGATCGATGAGTGTGTGACTCTTCTTCTTCAAGAGCTCGTCAGTTTCCAGGAACGCATCTACCAAAAGGATCCTGTAAGAGCAAAAGCAAGGAGACGTCTGGTTATGGGTCTAAGGGAAGTTACAAAACATATGAAGTTAAACAAGATCAAATGTGTTATAATTTCTCCAAATTGTGAAAAAATCCAGTCAAAAGGTATTTTACTTCAGAAGTGTTTTGGTAGTTATTTAGTATAATTATAGGATATACAGTGAATTTTAAAGTGGAAATCATATGTCTTAGTAGAGTATAAGGCTAAAATATAGTATTGAGCCTGAGGAAGGAAAACGAAATCTTTTTTTTTTACCCGAAGTTAATAATAAAATCAAGATTGGATTGTAAAGAACATCTTCATCTGTGAACACTAGTGAAGGATTTAAGTTAGGCCAACCAAGTGTGCCCTCTGTGTAATCAGAGTGGGGCCTGATAAGAGTGTGTTTCTTTACCTCTGCAAGTATAATCTGCTTTTTACATTTTTATATTACCTTTCTTTAATGACCGTTTTCTCTTTAAAAAGATTCGGAAAAAGATAAGGTCTCTGCTTCTGCTTATGGTGATTTGTCTCTTAGAAACCATCAGTTACATACAGAGGTTCTTGGTTAAGCCAGCATGCAAGTACTTTGTACTATGTCGTGTACCCTTGTTCTTTTTCACCAAGGAGCCACTTCAGGTGATTGGAGTAGACAGATGCATCAAGTAGCAGTAGCAGGCATCTTCTCCAAAGGAGAGAAATACCAATAAAAACAGTAATGTATGTAGTCTTAATACATGTGATAGGTTGCTACTTGATCTGAGAGATTGGATAAAGGAATCAGCCACTATTAAGCATTTTAATTAACTTTTTAACAAATATTTATTGAATTGAAATTTCTCTCCTTAATGCTAATCCCTGTAGAGAGACAAAAACACTAGCACTGAAGGAATTTGGAACTTAATTGGGGAGAAAGAAAATATGTACATATATCCATATATAATACAATTCAAATAGGAAAATGTGCAGAACAGCCTAAGTGCCACAAGCATTTGTAGAATCCTTTGCTGCTGTGTTTTATGCTTTAACTGTTGGGTGCTAAAATAGCTCTATTTTGGAAATAACTAAATTAAAACCTCTACGTGGGCTTGCTTTCTCAGGTGGCCTGGATGAGGCTCTCTATAATGTTATAGCCATGGCACGGGAACAAGAGATTCCCTTTGTGTTTGCCCTTGGAAGAAAAGCTCTAGGACGCTGTGTGAACAAGCTGGTTCCCGTCAGTGTAGTGGGAATCTTCAACTACTTTGGTGCTGAGGTAAGGCTAGAAGACATACACTTCCTCACTACCCACCACCCCACCTCCAGATAGTACATTTTCTGTCGACACATGCCAGTGTTGTTTAAGCATTTGAAGGTGATGACTCTCCAAGAGTGGAAAATTCCTGAGTATTATTAAATTTCCTTTTTTAGTGTTTACCCTTTACATAAGTTAATCCTACAGCATTTTGAAAACATGTTTAGCTCCTATTTCTGCCAGTGTATTTTTTTTTTTTCTGGGTTCAACTATGTAGTACTTAATAATGTATTTAACTGCTGGGTAAAGATTATCCAATATTATACAATTTAAAATAATTTTCTTCAATCTAAATGTTGGTTATATTTTATGTATTAGGAGTCAAGAGAGAGAAGGATCTTTTAACTGAGGAGGATTTCCCTTTATAAATGAAATTTCTAAACCAATTGTTGGAATAATTCTGCACCCATGCCACCTTTCTCTTCCTATCATAGCCAGCAAATATAAAGCTGTGCCCATAGGAGCTGATAATATAAAGATTATTTATTTAGAGTAATGTTTTATTAACTGATGTTTTTAAGACTTTTTTTGTTAATGCTAAAGTATTTTGTGACACCACTGGTGAATTGTCTTCCCTCTTCCCACCTATTCTATTTATACATATTTAAGTGTCCGTTCCTATCCAGTAATCATGTTTACATACCTCCATTTCCCTGTCCATTCAGTTTTTCCCCAATCACCCATGAAATCATCTACCTACTCACCTATTCTCTATGAATATATAATTAATATTTGTGCTCCCACGGTAGCCCATGCTTTTTCCAGTAATAGATATCACACTGCCTTGCTGTAGTTTGTGTTTCTTTGCCCCTCAACTGTGAATCCTTGCGGGCAGGTCCCTTTTCTTTGTATCCCTGGCACTTCCCACACTGCTTGAGCATGAGTAGATGATAAATGCTCATTTAATAAATTCTGTGGTAGATGTATTTCTGTCTGAATAGTACATGAGAATTTGGGGGATAAATACCTCCATGGGAAAGAAGGATCACATATAAGACAATGGATTAAAATGTACTCCATTTTTGTTCACTGTTAGAGTTTTATGGAACATGAATGGGATCAAGGTCAGGAAAAGTTGACATATTGTTTTCAATTTTATTGACTTCCTACTGAATTTTATATATATATATATACTAGGTTATTTTTATGCTTGCCAGTTTTGTGTGTACATTGTTTTACTTGCCCTCTACTGTTTTGAGGTAGGTAAGTTATTGCTTAAACCAAATACACTGTTAAAATAGAGGTAAAGGAAATATTGATATATTATCCATTTGCAGTAATGTCATAGTGAACCTAAGTTACTTTTACCATCTGATAAAACTAACCTTTGAATTAACCTTCCTGTCCTTACACTGATATTCAAGGCTTATTTCTTCATTGATAGCTTCTTTCTTCAATTTTATTTTCTTATCTTTTATATTCTTTTATTCCCAGCAATTTGATTTATTTATATTATAAAACCAATGTTAACTCAAAATCACATATCCATATGCCTATTTTCTTTTTATTGGCTTTTAAACATTGCAAGCAAATATTTATGTAGCCGATTATATATAACACATAGGGGCTGTTTTTTAACAGAATCCATCTTCTCTTTTTTAAAATAAGTAAATCCTGAACATATTTTTCATATTACTGGTGGTTAACACCATCCTCCCAAAAAATCAACACAGCAACAGGGTTTATCGTACCTGCTACTTTAAACAGTTTGAACTGCATCTGGGTAAAGCATGCAGCTTATGTTTGTTTTTCTTCAGTTTAATTTTCAGAGATATTATAGCAATATGGTCCTTTTTTGCCATGCTTTCATCTTGTTATGGTTTACACTTAAATGACAGTGCCTTGGTAAGAGGAAAAAAATTGTGTGGCACTTTTTCTCCTTTTGTCTGAACATGCAATTTTATATGTAGAATTGAATGTATTCTTACAAATGTCCGGGTCATGTTTACCATCTGAAATTTTTTACTTAATGTATGAGTGTTTTGCATTGTGATACGAAATCAGGACATTAAACAGGAGTAGAAGGTTGTTGAATTATGATGTAAGAACTACTAAAAGTTGTTTTTTGATTGTCTCTCTCGTGGCCATGGAAGCTCCAGTTTTCTTTGGACATCATTAAACATCATGATTTTTACAGTACAACTTTAATACTGTATGAATTTTGCCATTTTTATTAACATGAGTATGCTCTATCACCAAATATTTCACTAGAATTATTAATTCCATTCATATTTATTTCTGTTTCACTGATGGAAGAACTTCTGGTTATTTAGCTCCCCACTCTACTTCCAAGTTCTTTATTCTATTTTCATAGTTTGCCTTTGTCCCAATATCTATGGCTTGTCTGTCTTATAAGTGTCATATTTTCATCATCTTCAAGGCCCCCGCTAGCCATATCATCACTTATTTTTAGTCTCCTTCAACTTTTTCCACAAAGGAAACATTTTACAGGAAACTTTTAGTTCTTGTGGAGAGTGCCATCTTCTACATCCTTGGACATCACCCTCCATACATTCGTTCCCTTGTGTTCTAACTCACATAAGTTTCTTCACTGCTCCCCAAACAAGCCTTGTACTTTTTTTAAGTCTGTATCTTTATTCATAGTTTTGGATGCTTGGCTTAAGAATGCACTATTTCCATCTCTCAAAATTGTACCTATTTTTCAAGGCATTTATCAGATGTTATATTATGTCATGAATTTCTCACTGATGCCCAGCAGTTAGTTAAACTTAACATTTTCTGCAAAGGCCAAAGCACTTTGTACGTCTCAAAGCATTTAAGATACTATGCCTTAAATCATAGCTGTCTCTTGTTTTCTCCTTCCAGCCACATGGAATTTTCCTTGAGAGCAGAGTGATGTTCTAGTGGTCTTTGTACCCACTCTAAGTGCCAGGTGCTAAAGGGTGCAGTTGTTGAATTAATAAACTCTACAGGAACTTTTCATATATCACACTTAGTGACTAGTATTGAATCAAGAAACTTTCTCAGATCATGATAATTAAATAAACAATGTATGTAAGTTACAGAGTATTTTATAAGGTTCTGTGGTTTACATATCATTTGGACTGTGTTGATTGAAAGTGTATCTGATTCTGAAACAGTAGAGATGTTTATTGCTAATATTAGGAATAAAAAGTGTAACAAAAAGTGGACTAATCAAAATCTTTTTATTTTTAGAGCCTTTTTAATAAGTTGGTAGAACTCACTGAGGAAGCCAGGAAAGCATATAAAGATATGGTTGCAGCAATGGAGCAAGAGCAGGCGGAGGAAGCCTTAAAGAACGTGAAAAAGGTGCCCCACCACATGGGGCATTCTCGTAATCCCTCTGCAGCAAGCGCCATTTCTTTCTGCAGTGTTATTTCTGAACCCATCTCTGAAGTAAATGAAAAGGAGTATGGTAAGTTGTTACATACCATTTTAAATGACTTAAATTTTGAAATAATTCTAGTGATTAAGATCATTCGAAAATGACTTTCCATGCCATCTTTCGTTTTTATCTTTGTGATTATTCAAAATTTCCTGAAAATTTTGGTTTAAAGGTTGCATTAAACATGTCCATTAAAAATTGAGAGAATATTTAGGGCTGAGGCTTTCTGTGAGACCCTGGCATTTGGTCACATTTCCAAAACCTTTAAAAAAGAAAAGAAAAACCTTGAAGAGATTTAAAAAGCAAAATGCACTATAGTTGTGACCTATAACTTAGTAAGTTCTGGGAAGTTTTATTTTAATACTTTATACTCAATTATTAAAATTTCGTATTTTCTAAGTAAATAGATGGCGTGGCTACTTTTAAGTCTAAGTTATAAAACTAGACATATGGCATTCATTTTGAGTTAAATCTGATTGTAGTCAAAAAAGAAGTTGGACTAAATAGCATTTATGGATAATGCTTATAGTAATGTTATTTGCTACACTCTACATCTTAGTATTTTTCTTGCCTGTTTCTTTAGCACTTTAAACTCTTAAGCCCTTCACATTTTTTATCTAGTTTCTGATTGGTTTCCCTAATTTTTTTTTTCTTTTTAAAAATAGCATAACCACCTCCTTAACTTGGCTACTTGCTTTTTCTTCTTCTCTTTCCTTTTTTTAATCTACCTGGGGGTTTACCAAATAGCTTGTTGCCACCTAAAATTTAACATGTAAGAACCAAGTCCTCATCATCTTCCTTTCTTCTCACACTCCCTTTCCTGGTCTTTCTGGCCATGATTGTAATTAAATGTTCAGAATGCTTTGGACAAAGCTGCAGACCAGAGGTAATATAATTAGTTATTGTGAGCCTTTAGGAAACTGTTGGTCAAGGTTAGGTGGTACTGGCATAGAGGCAGACGTATTTCTTTGGCTGGAATGATACTAGTTGAAAATAAAGAAGATAAGGTGCCAACTTTGTAAATGCGATCATGCTATGTAGTGATATGCCAGATCTCATAGGCAAGCTGCAAATTCATAAAGCTGTGGATTTGGGCCCATGAAAAGAAAAGCTATGAACAGAACCTCTCAGAGGTTTAGGAGATGTTTTCAGAAAGCACCAGATTTAAAGTGTTCAGTGATTGAAGCCTTGACTTTTTACTCTCTGCTTAAGCGATTTACGGATAATTGATTAATTTCTGGGCTTCAGATTTCTCATTAGTAAAATAAGGAGGGTTTGTCTAGCTCTTCTGTAAGGGTCCATTCAAAACAAAAATCCTATAGGCTAATGGTCAAATGCTAAGGAGGGATTTAGAACCTTAAAGATTCTGCATTTATGAGCTGGTTTATCTGGGAACCAAGAAAATTAAGTGGAGATAATCATAAATAACATTGAGAACAAAGCATAAAGTTACTCTCTATCAGATGCATTCAGCAACAAACAAAACCTACTAAGGGGGACTAGGAAATTAGATTATTTAATTTAATTTCACAATGTCACTAAGGTCCCCTAGCTCTTCCATTCTTTCTGTTCTTTTATCCTCAGTCTGTGGCTTCTTATTCTTGTACTTATCATCTCATGTTTAAAAGTGTAGCTGCGGTGGCTCTGGACCTCACAACAGTAGTCAAAAGCATTAGGTTGAGGCAGTGTACTTCTTTTATCAGTGAAGGAAAAAAATTTCAGAAGGCTCCCTCTTTTGTTTCATTTGTCCAGAGCTGATCATGTGACTACATTTAGCTGCTTGCAAGGGAGGCTTGGGCAAGACACTTTTTGGCAAAGGGGAATGGGATAGCCATGGTGATCTAAGAACTGTTTTATTCATCCCCTGGGACTGAGTTCAAGTCCATCAGAAATTTGGGGGTTCTATTGGCCAGAAAGAAAATGGGGGATGACTGTTGGGTAGGCTATAAATAGCAGTTTTTATGCCATCCTGGTGTAAGGTTGTTAAAATGTTTTCTTTTGATTTCCATGGTTTAAGAGAAAAAACAAGGCTGTGAAAGGGATGCTAATTATTGGTAGAATAGAAAGGCTTCTATGGTAGCCCAGTCTTACTGTCCTTTGTGTACACCTTAATCGTGTTCTTTGCTTGTGTTTTCCTTCTACTTGAACTGTATCTCAGTTCTGTCATACTTATATAAAACAAATAGTTTTGAACGTAAATCCCAACTGAACTGTAAGTTCTTTGAAATTACGGACTTGGCACATAATGGACACTTGATATATAATAATAATAGCTCAGTTACTGAATTCTTACTGTGTGCTGGGCACTTTTCTAAGCAATTCACATTTTTAAGGCATTTAATCCCCTGAGATAAGAAATATTGAACTACATTTTATAGATGAGAAAGCTAAGATGAAAGGAGATGAATAACTTGCCAGTGTCACAGCTGGTAAGTCTCACTGGAACCTTCAGTGTTAGTCACTGTGATGTGTATTTCCTGTCTGTTGAATGAATGCTCGGTAGGACCAAGCAGTTTTGAGGGGAGGACAACCTCAATGTCTAGTTCATCAATCCTATGTTTCCTGCTTATACTCTGGTATCACACCTTCCTCTATAGGCTCTTTAACTTATTGGCTTGTTCATCTACTCTATACAGCAATCTAAGACAGCTTCCTTGTGTATACTACTAAGGGAAGAAATACATTCACCTTATCCTCTGACAAACTCACTCGTAACTTGAAAGTTAAAAAGATAATTTTATAAAGAACCAATAAACAAAACAGGAATGCATAGAAGGGATTAATAAGCAAATATGAATTGATTGAATAAGTTCTGCTAAACTAAATAAATAGATTTGGATAAGTACCATTTCCAGGTTTGTTGAGATCTTGGATCTTGCCTTTAACTTACTTTCTAATCCCTTCGTCAAAAGTAGATTTCTCGATGTTCTTTTCTGGCTTTAGACTGCCTTCATGCAGTACTTCAGACCCCTTCCTCCCCCCACAGTCAGATCTCCCCTGTCCCCTAGAGAAAGATGGCACTTTTCTACCTGCCATATTTCTCCCTGTCATGTTCATGTGTTTGTGTGCTCATCAACTTGATTAAGCTTCACCTATTACTTTAAGGTGTGAGCCTGGGTCCTCCCCTGTGGATACGTGACCTCAGTGGCTCTTCGATCATTGTAACAAGACACTTGATGGCTAATCGCAGAGTTTCCTTGTGTCTCCTTCCCAAGGACATACCTCCCTTTTCTTTCCAAAGGACCCATCTGGTTCTCAGTTCTCCTACTGAGTAGATGAATACTCAGGACCAAGTCTGGAGAGAGATCAGCTTGGCTCTGTTGCTGACCTCTTTTCTTTTTCTTGTTTTTGACTCACTGTCAGGGTGGTAAGATTTTCCCAGGATTCTTAACTGCTTTTGAAGGAGGAAAAAGATTGTTGGAAGGAAATGTAAATGTACATATAAATTTTTAAAATTTTTTATGCCTTTTTAAAGGTTTTGTTTTTTGGTTTTTTGTTTGTTTGTTTTGTTTTTTGATTTTGCATAATATATATGAAAAATTTCATTTTAATGGTTAGGGTTTTTCCCTCCAGCACTTACTGTATGCCAACTATAGGGATACACAGATGAGCAGGACTGGGAATGAGGAGGGAAAAGAGGGTGGGACAGCAAACACAAAGCAAGTGCTTTGAACTGTTTATGCAAAAAGTACTGTGAGAGTTCAAGTTAGTGACTCTCTCTTAGGAAAGTCAAGAAAGCCTTCGCAAAGCCAAAACAAGGAATAATAAACAGAAAGCGTGTGATTTTTGGGAGCAGTGAGGATTTAGTGTGACCATGAGCATGGAATCTGTGACTGGGGGTCAGAGTGAATGGGACCAGAAAGATAGATAAGGGTCAGATCATGAAGGACTTGCTCATGGCAAGCTTAGGAGTTTAAATTACTAGGGTAATAGCTCATTAGACAATGAGGTGATCAGTTCACAAAACCAAATAGGAAGATACTAGATATACAGCAAGATAAAGAAGACTCAAGCTAAGACGGTAGTGACCGAATTTAGTAGTTTTTGAGCTAGAAGTGACATGGTACAGTTATGAGTTCAGTGGAATGAAGGGATACAGTAAGGGAGAAAAATAGGGTCAAAGATTACTATAAGGTATCTTTTGCTTCGAGAGTGTGAGAACAATATTACTTAGAATGAGAATATAGGAGGGATAGATTTTTTTTTTCATGAGGTAGAAGCAAGAGTGGTGGGAGGGACTTCTTCTACACTTTGAAGTAGCTGCAGGAAAGGAAGGATTTTTATACACTTTGTGCCCTGACTTCAGGTATCCAATATGTGGTTCATATCAATATATAGTTGATGGGTGACAATCAAGTTGAATATATTAATGAATAGTGCTTTTTCATTACAACTTAATCATTATACCTGTAAAATATAATAGCAGCTGTAATACAAGTAGAAGGAGATTTTTATTTTAAAAAATAAAGAAGTAGGAATATATCAAACTAAAAAGTTTCTGCATAGCAAAGAAAATCATCAACAGAATGAAAATGCAACCTAATGAACGAGAGAAAATATTTGCAAATTATGTATTCAGTAAAGGGTTAATATCCAAAAAATAACATAAAACTCAGTGGCAAACAAACAATCCAATTTAAAAATGGGCAGAGGATCTGAGTAGTAGACATTTTTCCAAAGAAGACATACAAGTGGTTAACAGGTACCTGAAAGGATGCTCACCATCACTAATCATCAGGGAAGTCAAAACCACATTGAGATATCACCTCACACCTGTTAGAATGGACATTATAAAAAAGGCAAAAAATGACAAATGTTGGTGAGAATGTGGAGAAAAGGGAACTGTCGTGCACTGTTTGTGGGAATGTAAATAGATATAGCTAATATGGAAAACAGTATGGAAGTTCCACAAAAAATTAAAAATAGAATTACCATATGATCTAGCAATTCCACTTCTGGGTATTTATCCGAAGAAAACAAAAACAGATTCAAAAGGATATCTGCAGCCCCATGTTCATTGCAGCATCATTTACATAGCCAAGATATGGAAACAACTTAAGTGTCCTTTGATGGATGAATGGATAAAGAAAATGTGGTATGTTTACATATACAATTAAAAATTATTCAGCCATAAAAAGAATGAAGCCTTCCCATTTGCAACAACATAGATGGGTCTTGAAGGCATTATACCAAGTGAAATAAGCCAGACAGAGACAAATACTGTATAACCCAAATTATGTGTGGAATCTTAAAAAAACAAAAACAAAACATAAAAACATCAAGCTCATAGATACAGAGAACAGATTGGTGGCTGCCACAGGTGGGGGTTCAGCAAAATGTGTAAAGGGGATGAAAAGGCACAAATTATTAAATAATCATGGGGATATAATTTATAGACTGGTGACTGCAGCTAATAATACTGTATCGTGTATTTGGGAGTTGCTATGAGAATAGATATTAAAAGCTCTCATCACAAGAAAAAAATTTGTAAGTATATATGGTGGCAGATGTTAACTAGACTTACTATAGTGATCATTTCACAGTCTATACAAATATCAAATCATCAAGTTGTACACCTGAAACTAATTAATATGTCAGTTACACTTTAATAATTAAAAAAGTGGGGAAAAAAAAAGAAAATAAAGAGGTGAGACAGCTGTCCTTTGTCTCCGGATTCCTAGTATATTTTTAGCTCTAAATTGTCAAAAATAATTT
The DNA here is from genome assembly GCF_014176215.1 of Rousettus aegyptiacus. NCBI lineage: Eukaryota > Metazoa > Chordata > Mammalia > Chiroptera > Pteropodidae > Rousettus > Rousettus aegyptiacus. The sequence goes on along the minus strand of NW_023416306.1, from coordinate 120,814,145 downwards.
AGATTATCACCACTGTATTATATATAATAATACTCTTTTTTTTGGCTCTCGAAATCACTTGTGAAGCCAAGCCACATATATTTTAAAACAAATTTTCACAAATGTCAGAAATGCATGGATGGCTTCTTTGCGTATAAATGAAAACAAGTCTTGTTAACAGGCCAAAAGACATCTCTCAGGTAAATTGCTGAGGAAGCATGGTTCAAACCTGTCATATTAGAACTTTTTCTGCTGGACATCTTGGCTCTGCTATCTGTGACTTGTGGATCCTTGAATACAATACATACACCTCAAGGCCAGAAAAAAAAAGTTAGTTAGGTTTTCATGAGTATATGGATTTTATGTACGAATGTCAGTAAATGTCAGTGAACATTTACATTGGTGTAAAGTCTTTTGCATTCTCAAGCACTAATACACTTAATTTTTTTCCCTTTTTAAAAAAAATCTTAAATGTGTATTTTTGAGAATTATTTTCCTTTTATAACATTTGATCTAGTACTAGAATAATCTGTTTTCAGTTTTTCTAATCAGTTGGTGAGCCAGTAAATTTCTTGTCATTTATTTTTCCCTCTTTTATGAGTTGCATGATTCTCAGTGTTCTGATGTTTGCAGAAACAAGTTGGAGAAACATGGTGGAAACTTCAGATGGACTGGAAACATCAGAAAATGAGAGAGAAGTTTCCTATAAACACAGCACATCTGAAAAACCCAGTAAACTTCCATGTGACACAGCCCCCGTTGATAAGCAGTTGTCTCTAGTGGCTACAGGCAGTACTACCTCAGCTACAAACCCTGGGAAATCAACAATGAGTGACAAAGAGGAAGTGAAGCCGGATGACCTGGAGTGGGCCTCGCAGCAGAGTACCGAGACAGGCTCTTTGGATGGCAGTTGCAGAGATCTTTTGAACTCCTCCATCACTAGCACTACAAGCACTCTTGTTCCTGGCATGCTTGAAGAAGAAGATGATGAAGAGGAAGAGGAGGAGGAGGAGGAGGATTATACTCACAAACCCATATCTGTAGAAGTGCAGCTCAACAGTAGAATTGAGTCTTGGGTCTCTGAGACCCAGAGAACAATGGAAACTCTTCAGCTTGGGAAAACCCTTAATGGCTCTGAAGAAGACAATGCAGAGCAAAGTGGGGAAGAGGAAGCAGAGGTGCCTGAGGTGCTGGAGCCAGGGATAGACAGTGAGGCCTGGACTGTTGACCACCCGGCAGGTATGGAGGAGCAGAAGCCCAGCAGTCGCAGCTCTGTGAACAGTGAGCACTCTGATGCTAATTATACGCCCCCAGATCTTTAACTCAGGAGATGTCAGCTTTCTGTCCAACTGTGTAAGGGTTACAGCCATTATCTTTTATGCTTCATCTCAATATTTTGCACTGTCTAGTATTTAATATATGTATTTAATTCCTGACAGAAATATTTTTGTAGCTGTCTTTTACTTGTTATGATCTGTAGCTTAGCTTTTAATCAGCATCTAGGTGTCTTTCTAAGAGCTATGTGGAAAATTCAGAATTGTTTCAGCTTATTTTGTTATGGAAAATAATGATTAAAAGAAGAACAAGAATAGGTTTTAAAGAAAATAAGTTTAAAATACCTATTTAGAAACATTAGGAAAGTTAAAGGTCAAAGTTCTAAGGACAGGAACAGTTATCAATGTTTGCTTCAAGACTGTGCTTCCTTCACTCTGATTTGTCTGGCCAAAAAGTTGTTTGGACTTCTTTTAAAAAGAACTAGTGGTAGAATTGGGGTGTGAGGGGAGAGGGGAGACTGAGGGTAACTAAGTCCACAAAGTGTATTTTTGTTAAAAATTGTTACAACTTTTATTTGGTCCACAAATGCTGGCGTCAGAGGTCACTGATCAATTACAATTGATCAAAGTTGCAGTGGGCATAAACAGCCTTTAATGCTTAGGCTAGCAAAGGAGCTACCATGATAGATTAGAGCTAGCCTTACTTGTAGAAAGTGATAAATATCTTTGCTAGTGAAAAGTCACCCATGATAGGACCTTCCAGGTTTTGTCTCATATTTGCTTCTTACCTCAGGAATGCTTTTGTACATAGTCATATTTACACAAAGTTAGGCGAATTTCGACATTGAACAACTGTAACTAATTATATGACTGCAGCACTTCAACTCTCCAGAAACAAAGTCCTATACTGGTGTGTTCTCTTGCATGCTTCTGATTCAGGACCTTCTGAATTTGAGATATGAATTTGATGGGGTATCCAGACTTGTCTTGAGTGAAAAACTGTTTCACCATTTAAAAAATATATATATTTTTTATATATACGTATATATGTATATATAAAATATATATATGTATATATACATATATATGTATATACGTATATATGTGTATATATATTTTATATGTATACGTGTGTGTGTGCGCGCGTGCGCGTGTGTGTATTGCCCATAGTCTTGAGCACCTGCCATGTAACACTAACCGTAGTTACTGATAGGAGGTCAGGGAAAGGAACTTTACACAACTTATAATGTGTATCTTGATAATTAAGGCTTAGAAGAGGAAGTTTTAAAGAAGAGAGAAAGTTGTTCTAATTGTGCTGAAATTATTAGCTGATTTAGAGTATGCAGATATACACAGGTAATAATTCTTGATTATTTATCTCCGCCCTTCTCTAGGAATGTATATACCTGCTTGGGATAAATTAAACTTACGTTTTATTTGTTTGTCAGTCACCAGCTGGTAGTTGGTGACCTTTACAAGTTTATGTATGATGGGAGAATTACAAGTTACTTATTTTTATATCTTTCCTCCAGCTGACCAATACACACACACACACACACACACACACACCCCAGTTTTACACGTACAGGTTCCCGTAAGCAGGCACAGAACCGAGGAAGGTGGGTGGTTTTCCTGTCCCGGTTTTATGGAGCAAGCTTTGCCTCACAGAGGGAAAAGGGAGAATTGGGCAGGTTCTTTAGGGAACTCTTTGGGACTACTGTGCTCGTTTAGGTGTTTTATAATGCTGGCATTTAATTACTAGAGAGATAAGATTCTTGGTTGATGATTTAGTATTTTTGAATTATGAAAGTTTAGGAACATTGCTGTGTAGAAAAAGTTAGCTTTATTAGTGTGCTAAAAGGGGATGTTATTATACCGTCCTGTCTAAACTGTTCTCCAGTATAGACTTCTTAAGCACAAAGTATCCAGTACTTAAAGGAACACAGCATGTGAGGACTGAAGCCTCTGAAATAGTAATCATGGATTTATTTATATGTGGCAGATCTAACTGTCTACACATTTTGGAGGTGTTATCTGGCTTAAAGAAATGATAGGGTTTTTGAACTACTGACAATCTTAAAAATGAATTTAAAGACTTTTCATACTTTTTAATGGTGAAAATTTCCTTTGCTTGGTGTCAGTGGTTCAGAGACTCTTGATCTTGATTGAAGTAATGGCTTTCCAAAGGTTTTCTTGAATTTTATATCTCTTCTGAACGAGAATTGTCATTTTAGATTTTTGACATTTATATGAAAAGAGAAGTTGAGGAAATCTTCAGAACACCAATAATTTTTCATTTTGCTAGAGACTTTAGAAGTATTCAATTATGTGTTCTATAAATGTTCTTGCACGTGCAGTATCTTCTGCCAGCAAACCGAAGGGACCACAGTCCTTTATGAGATAGGTCACCTCCAGAGGACGACTCAAAATTTATTAAAGGAAATGCTACTATGTTGAAAGTATGCTTAAATAAGTGTTAATAATGTCTTTATAATTTGTTTCCTTTAGATAAATTCTGGAGTTTCTGCATATTATATACATGAGAAGGTGTGAAAATTAGGGAAGTGGTTTTTTTGGATCTGGGGCAAGTGACTCTTTTGGGGATCTAGAGGGAGAGCTAATGGTAAGAGCAAGAGTTCGTCATCATAAGAAATAAAAACCATAGTGATTTTTTTTCTTAGTGTGTAGAGATTGTTTTACTGGCAATAATTAATATTAGATTTCTACTTCAATATATAAATATATGAATTACAGTATAAATTGCACTCCCCGAACTAGATTTCTGCTTTAGTAGATTTGTTTGCTGTGAAGATTACTTCTCAAAAGGCAAATGTTCATATTAATTTTTGGTTTAAATATGTTTGTAAATGATGTAATATATTTCTTTTGACTAAACATGGGAAAATAATCTGTTATACATTGAAAAGTTTATAAAGGCTTTGACTCATGGTCATTTTTGCAGAGATGGTATTTTATATGCTTCCAGTATTTGGAAAAGAATTAGTCAAAAGGAATTCATATAGTTTAAATATTGAGAAATTAATATCCAAATAATGTACTTGTCTGATTTCTTAATAAGCTGAGGGAGGTGGGTGGGGTGGTAATTGTAATGTGCAAATGAGTAGTGAACTCTACATTCATTTTTTAACTCTTTAACATAAAATGTTAAATCTTAACACATTTCTTACTTTAATATATGTATAAAGAAGTATTACTGTTTGTAAAGCTGCTGTTTGCTTTTAAAAAAACCCTGTCACTTAAGTATTTTCTGTATGTTGTGCCAACACGTTAGAACATTAACTTATTCATTTAAAAACTTTACCTTTTTGATTTGAAAAACTTTCTGTGAAATAATTTATTTGCAGACATCTTCCTTCTCCCTCGCGCCTTCCAGCCTTCACACACATCACAGAATCAACCAATCTGTTGGCCTGATATGAAATCTGAATCCTAATTAATTATAAAAATTTAAACTTTGTTGGCACATCACACCATAAAAGTATTTGTATTATTTTGTAATTTAATTTCTAAATATACCACGTAAATTTATAATTTAATGTCTTAATTGTAATGCTTCAATAAAAAACTAGCAAAAATTAGTACAAATTATAACAAGAAGGGATTTTCATCTTGTTCTTTTGCTGTATGAAGGATAATTGTTATATCACATATTAGGAGTAATCACAGCTTTTTTGCACTATGTAAATACTAGTGAATATTCTTCTGTAACTAATAAAATGATTATTGAAATGTAGTCTATCATTTCAGAATAGGAACTTATGGAATTTATGACTTGCCCAACATGTAGGATAGAGAAAAAAAGTACAGCTAGTAGTAGTGCTTAGTGTTCTCATGGCTTGCCAAAGAAGGTTGTAAAATCTTAAGGAAGGAATTAGTAGTGAAAGTCTCCGTTAGGTTGGTTGGTTCATGTGATCTGTGGCATGAGCATAGGCGTCTAGCCAGAGACCATCCTAGTGTTAAGAGAAAGTGCCTATGGCTTCCTTTTTGTGCTAGTTACTCTGTGCCAAGCATTTTTCTAAGCCTGTTCCCAGCATTATCTCTTTTAATCCTCACAACAGCCCTTTGAGGAAATACTATTTTTCACTTTTTAGATGATGAAATAGTAGTCACGGAGATGTTAAATAACTTGCCCAAGGTCGTAGAGCCAGTAAATGATAAAACGGATTCAAACTCAGTTCCACGGCAAGGTCCACACTTTTACTCACTGTGCTTTGTTGTGTCTCAGCACAAAATGCTCGGCACATTCAAACCAAAGAGAGCTTCCATCTGCTGCCTCAGATGTCTTCTGGGATGTGAAATGTGCCAGGACTGAACTGCTTGCCTCAGAGACCACATTTATTGAGCCTCACCTGATCCCTCTCCCTAGACTAGTCCCCGACCTAGTCAGTATGTCACATGCAGGGAATCTGAAAAGGATAGACACATCTGTTAAAAAATAGTAGGATCACTAATTTTCATAATGAAAAGTAATGAACTTTTGATGACTGCAGAAGAGAAAGGTGGGATGCCTCTTACTTGTATCAGACTTTTTTTTTTTTTTTTTTTACCTTTTGTACCACTTCTGAACAAGTTCCTTTTCTAACAGTGATCAGTTTTTCTTCTAACCGACCAGAAGAGGGTGTGTGTGGCACCTGAGAACAGTCAAAAGCTAACATGTAATACTGATAATTTTTTTAAGTGAGGAGAATGAGAAGAAATACCCTGGGCTTGGCTGTAAATGTTTAGCTCTGAGTCTAAGTGCAGAATGCATGAACCATATCTGTAGGTATTTCATTTTAGAAAGAACACACCATCAAGAGACACTTAGATCATGTGTTAAGTAGGTCAGTCATTTGATATTTCTAAATTATCTTAACTATTCAGTTAATGTTTCAGCATAACATGGGTTCTTCCAGTGTTCTTGGGATTCTTTTAATATGTATGAAGTAAGATCTGGCTTATTATAGAATAGGTATTAGTGGCAGCCTTGTGGATCACAGGACCAAAAGCATGCTGTGTTGGCTGCATCTACTAAGAGAAGAGTGATGTTAGTAAAAGTAGTACCTATCAAGGCGTGCACAGATTCCCCAGGTAATCTTTGCTTTTCAGTTTTCTCTTTGTTTACCTAAGTTAGGGCGCTTTCATTGCTTTCCAAATCCTCAGATTGAGAATAAGGTAATGAAAGTTAAGTAAAGTAAGTTTGTTCTGGTTAAGGAGGAATGAGAAGTTTTGAAAATTGTTTCTCAATCATAGGAGAAATGTTAGAGGTCATTATCCCAAACATTGTTCTTTTTCCTTGCTTTCCCCTTCCTAAAAGCAATGTAAGGCAAATGGTGTTTCTGAAAAGTGTTACGACATTTATAATTAGGAAGGTAAGAAAGCTTTATATTTCTACTTTACAGATATTCAGTGATGGCCGAGAAAAAGGATACACCTATTTAATTTTTACTCTTTCTCTAATACTTAAGACATACTATTTAAACTGTTTCATAATCTTTTAGATAAGAGAAACAGCAAACTACAACCTGTGGGCCAAATAGGCCAGCAGCCTATTTTTTTAAATAAAGTTTTATTGGAATATAGCCATACCCATTCATTTACATGTTGTCTGTGGCCGCTTTTCCTGCCACAGTGCCACAGTACTGACTGAGACCATATGGGCCACAAAGCCCAAAGTATTTCTTAAATATACCCTTTAAGAAAGTTTGTCAACCTGTAAAATTGAGATAATAACCAACAGCACTTCATTCTCTCGTGGTTTTACCCCCAGTTCTTCCTTTTCAGGATGATACATCTGTCCTGGATTTACGTACTAAAAATAATGCATTAAGATCTGCCCAATGGCAGAAGGCGTGTGGAGGCCTAGGAGGAGTACCATCAGAGATAAGCCCTGAGGTGAGGCTTTGATAGTACAGGGACTTGGCAGGCTTGGACTCTTGTTTCTCCATCTTCTATGTACTCTAACATCAGACAAGACCGTTGATTCTCTGGTTTTTGGTTTCTCTTATCAATGAGGGATGTACTGTGGTTGAGTCAGCTACAGGACCCTGAAACATGGATACTCCTTTGGGAAACTGAGGCCATTCTTTGGTTAAGTATGGTTGAGTTGGACCAGGGTGGGGCACTTTGCTAAGGCCACCATAGCCAAAGACTGCCAGCACCCTCAAAATGGCTTAGTACTGAGAATGGGCCATGGTAATTAAGCCAGTCACCCTAGATCCCTCAAAAATTTGAAGTGGAGGCCACGGAAAGCAAATGGAGTAGGTATACTGAAACAGTAGAGACGCCGTGAGAACAGCAAGGAGCTGCCTTCTTTCCTGACAGCTTTGCATTTTTAGCCTGTCCCTAGGCCTTTGATCAAATACCATTTTTTCGTGATTATGGAGAGCTTGTCTTTTTTTGACAACCAGCAGTCTTCCACAGATGATCTTTAAGTTTCCTTCAAACACACATGGTCACATGCTTCGATGAAGAGAGTGGTTCATCATAAATGCATTGAGAACTAGTCATGGTGTCATGTGCCGAGCAAGAATTGTGGCAGGGTAGGTGGCTGGGGGCACATAGAATGGCCCCAGGACCTCAGTGTCTGCAGCTGGAATATAAGCCAGATCGGGGTATTTCCTCCAGGCACGGCTGTGGGTGTGGAAGAATTCCAGCAGCTCCACCGCCGCCATCACTATTACACCTGCATAGGGTGCTCATAACCAACTGGCCCGAAGCCTTGAGATCATCCTTGACCCCTTCTCATATATCCAATCTGTCAGGAAATTGTTAGTTTCATAGCAAAATATATCCAGAATCCAATGACTTTTAACCGTTTCCTGTCTTCATTGTCTCTTACCTGGATTATTTCAATCATCTCCCCCTGGTCGCACTGCTGTCACAGTATGTGTTTGTTCTCAACACAGCAACCATAATGATCCTGTTAAAAATACAAGACAGATCACCTTCTCTGTTCTGAACCCTCCAATGGTTCCCATCCTATCCAGAGAAGAAGCCTTCTTCCAAATCTACAGTGGTCCACATACACACATACTCACTCAGATTTACTCCTCTGACTTCACCTGCTACCACACCTCTCCCCTCATCACTGCTGGCCTCTGTGCTAGGTCTGAAACATGCTAAGCATGCAGCTGCCTCAGCCTTCGCATTGTCCAGTCACCTCATCCTGTACCTCCTTTGGGTTTTGGCCCAAATACACTTTCACAGTGAGGCTCTGGGAGAGTCAGCACCCTATCCAGAATTGTAACACCTCTTCATCATTTTTTCCCCTGAATCAACCAACCTACCTTCCTTCCTTCCTTCCTTCCTTCCTTCCTTCCTTCCTTCCTTCCTTCCTTCCTTCCCTTCTTCCTTCCTTCCTTCCTTCCTTCCTTCCTTCCTTCCTTCCTTCCTTCCTTCCCTCCTTCCTTCCCTTCCCTTCCCTTCCCTCCCCTCCCCTCCCCTCCCCTCCCCTCCCCTAGCACACATACCTAGCACAAAATACCTAGCACAAAATAGGCACTTGATAAATCTTTATTGAATGAATGAATGAAAGAAGGCTGAATGAAGTAAGAAAACACATTTGCAATGGAGCCGTGCTCTGTGCAGCATTAACACTCATACTTGCTGACTCCCTGACTACTCCTACTTTCCTACATTTGTTCAGAGTTTGGGGTTGGAGGAAAAAATTGATCCAAATCTCAAATAGAAAAGCCTTACCCAAGAATAGGAGGTTCCCAGAGTTCTTTGTTCTTAATGGTCCTGTGTTGCTTATAACTTAAAAGATGTGGTAAGTTTAATAACTAATGATTCCTGTGCAGAGAGGGAAGTGACAAGTGTGCTCTCAGACATCTCCATGAAATTAAACAGGAAAGGGGCAAGAATGCATGAGCAAATTCCAGTGTGTCTATAATGTTTTATTTTTAAGCTGTATGAGTGGTAATCTTTATGTTTTTTATAGGCTTGAGATGTTTAATAAGAATGACCAAGCTAAAATGTAACCATTTTCTATTCCTTAACTGACTTCAATACATTGACAAAGATAATAAGTGGTAGAAATGGGACTAGAAGTCAGGCTTAAACCCCTATTTTAATTGATTTAGCAGATAGTTACTGTTTGATAAATAGCGAGTAGATACAAATTTTATCTTCTTCCCATGAACCAGAAACTGTCTCATTTCATCCTTCACCTGGCCGAATACCCCACCTCCCTTCCCTGGTAATGAGAAATGCGGCTCGTGCCTATGACTTTCCCATCTGCTCTCTAGCTGGAGCAAGGTGCTTTAATCTTCATAGAAACATCGAAGATTGTGTTGGCAACCCACTTATCTGGTTTCCTTAGCAACCGGAACACGGTATTAAAATGACGGCATCCCTTCCTCAGAATAGAAATTGAATAAGCCTGATCACGGTGCCCTGGGTCTGCTCCGGACTGCTTGAACTCTTCAAAGATTCTTCCTCACCTGGCTCTTCATGACAGCAAAGCTCTAAAGGGGTAACTACCTGGAATATTGTCATAGCAAAAGCTCTGGACCTGTGTCCATAGCCAACTCACCCTTGCTAGTTCTCATGGCTCTGGAAATGTTGAATAAACTCTTTTAATTCTGGAACGTTAGAGAAATTTTCTGTGTCCCTGTGACTTTTGCAGCAATTTATGCTGCCACCAGTTTTTATAAAACCTGAGCAAGAATCAAGATGATGAAGCTGCTCAGGCTCTTAGAAAAAGCACAAAGGAAAATAAGTTTTTAAGGAAATCTCCGTGAAAGAACTATGGCCAGACTCCTACTGTGCTTTGTCTGTTTGGTATGTCCCTTCTTTGGGAGAATGGCTCCACTCCCACCCCATCCTCATCCCCAACAGGGATATAATCTCTTAATTGCAACAGAAGCAGAGAGTTGACTGATCCTGAAACCATTGATTGGTCTGGAATCCTGAAACAGTTCATCCAATCTGAGCTAATGGGTCTTTTCCTTGGGAGTTTTGGATTTAAGACTAAGAGAGATTGGATAAGTTGATTTGGAATGCTTGGATTTTAAGACAGGAATCTCGAATACCATGAAACAGCAAAGTCTCGGTCAAACAGTACTGAACAGGTTTCCTTAACCGTCACTTGTTTCAGAGCCTTCACTATCCTAATGCATTTTGCCTCTCCATGAGAGGAAAGATTTATTGTACGTCATGCTAATGTGTTGAGCATGAAACACAGAGTTCTCCAAATTTACTTGGCCACAGCGTACTTTCTCTGTGCAAAAACTACAAACACCCTGAGGAATTAGTTTTCATGTAACATGCATCAAAATATGTTTCTTATACTATGAAGGTCTCGGAGGATGGGATCCACAAGGGACGCCTGGACAGCTCTAACTCAGAGGTTCTCAGCCAGGTGATTTTCTCCCCAGGGGACATTTGACAATGTCTGGAAATATTTCTGATTATCGCAACTGGAGAGAGTGCTACTAGCATCATGGGTTGAGACCATAGAAGTTTCTAAGCATCTTATGATGCACAAGATAGTCCCTGCTCCCTCTCTACAACAAAGAATTATCTGGCCCAAAATGTCAACAGTGCAAAGGGTAAGAAACTGGACTAACTTAACACCAAGATGCTGGATTAGTCTCATATGGGTTCTGGGCCCCAAGTAGGTGGGCATGTGCGCACATGGTGCAATCAAATGCCCTTGACCTCTGCTTCTGGCACATGTTTAGACATCTCTGATGTTCCAGAATGGACTTAGCCAGACACATTCAGATCGTCTGGATAGAACAAACCTCCCCTCTCCCCCACTTCCTGGGGAAGAGGATGAGGAGAGTTCACCCAGAGCTTCTGATCACATGCCAATGCCTCCTCCCACGTCTCCCATTTATTTTCTCCCATCACATGTGGAGGCGTGTGAGGAGCAAAAGGGCAGGGAGACACCTCTGGCAAGGGCTGTGAGTGAATGCTCCAAGAAAAGCATGAGTCTGCTAACAGAAGACCTGAGGAATGAGCTGGTCTGGCCCACTCCACACAGTTGAGTCAAGCAAAAGCAGTGAGGACTGCGTTGTATATGACGCCGTGAAGTAGGATCCAGCCACCTACCCTGGGGAGCAACATCCCGGAGGCAGACCCCTTAGAGTGTTTGCCTGTTACTCCAAGCACTTCTTGAGGACTCATAGACAGGCTTGGAAATACCTGAGCAGCCTCTATGCTCCCGGAGAGGAGCGTGGAGCACAAAGCCCCTCTGTACTGCAGAGGATCCACACTCTTCTTGAAGTTATCACATGCTGGTTTCCCCAGGTGTCAGGGGGTCCCCAGATATGGGGCTTGACTTTAAAAACCAAGATAGTCCTGGGTAATCTGGGAAAGAGTGGTCACCCTATTGTTGGAAGACATAGGGAGACTTATTAATTCACAAAATGAGGACCCTTTATTACATTTTAACTAAATTACTTGATTATTGCTAATTATGTGCCCACGGTTGAGCCAGGTACCTTCATGGAGATGGGAGAAGTACAGGCAGTTCCGACTCACACATAGTTGTGTGCTGAGAGTGTAAACCCTTCGTTTGGAGCTCAGAACATTTCCCCAAAGAAACCATTTTAAAGTGCTGATGACACTTCCAGACTTAATCCCAGAAGCCCTTATATATAACTCATATTGGAGTTGAAATGGTAACACCCCCACGACTACAGGAAGCAGTGGTTGTGCAAACGTAGTGTCTCATCTGCATGGGTTGAAACTGGGGTTGTGATTTCCCCTTGTTTTTAGGAGAAAGTGAGTATAACTCAGGATATTGGGTACCCAGTCACAATTTCCTGGCCCTTCCTCCTAACACGTACAAGTGAACACATGTACACACACACATGCATGTACACACATGGATGTACATATATGGTCTGTTTCTTATGCAAACTCCCACCCTAGTGGGATAGTGAGAATTAAGGTTCCCTGCTGCAATGTCAAGCCAGTGGCACTTTCCCCTCTGGGGGTGTTTACATCTCAGGATAGACACTCCTATCTGTGGCCCCCAGGTGCTGATGACAGAGATGAGGAGATACAGCAGACTCCCCAGAGTCTATAGAACAGAGGCCCAGGGCTGGCAGCATGTGGATCAAAGCAAATAAATTACAATACAGTAGAATGGGCAGAAAGCAATTAGTGTAGAGAACAAGCGCATAGACCCTGAATTCAGTCAGATATTCTGGGGTTTGAACCCCATCTTGGATGAGCTCTTTAACTTGCCCAGAGCTTCCTCGTCTATAAAACAGGAGTAATAAGTAATATAGAGTTGTAAGGATTAAGTGAAATAATGCACAGCACTTAAAGCAGCGCCTGGCACATGATAGACATTCAAAAAAGAGTACTTTCAATAATTATAATTTCTAATTCTGTGTATGAATACAATACCATGACAAGAACATGTGCCAGGTGCCGAGGCAGCACAGGGAGAGGGTCAGCATCACACTGACATAAGAACCACGATCGTAGTGCCCTCCCTTGGAATCACCATGCAGTAGGCCCTGTCGTTGGTGTTTCATCTGTGTCTCGATGCTCGCAACCTCCCCGTGAGAATAGTATTCCTCCCTTTTCACAGAAAGAAACCACGTTTTAGAGCACTTCTCCCAAGGCAGAGGCACAAATGGAAACTTCCTTCTCACCCTCCTCTTATCATCTCCCCAGAGAAGAGAGTCACCAAGGCCAGGGTGTCAGGGACCAGAGCACTTCCTGGTAACATTCACTCCTTGCCTTTCAGCTGGTGCGGAGTCCTGCTGTGTGGGAGCCACCTGGCTGGGCCTGGGCAAGAGCAGGACCAAATGGCAGCTCCCGACATGTGTCCTCTCCTGTGGGGGGACAGACCTACTGATTTGCTCGCAGTCCTGATAGTGAAAAGAGGGGGCCGTGCTAGACCTGGGACAGACCCAGTTCAGGAGGATTTGGGACTCTGTCCCTGCCTGCTCTTGCCTTCCCAACATCTACATTTTGGGGAGATGTTGGAGGGAAGAGGAGACATGGGCAGAGGAGGAGGTAATTGTGCATGTTATTGAGTGAAGAGGGAGGACAGTCCCTTTTCAGCCTGGCATTACAGGGTGGTCCCCTTGTAGCCACCAGGCCCCAAAAGACACACAGAGCACCAGAACTCAGTGAGTTATAGGAAACACACTCTTTATTCAGCCAGCTGGGTCTGCCAGGGGTACATGAACCCCAAATTAAGCAGCCCTGAAATGTAGAGGTACAGGGTTTTTAAGCCCAAAACTCCATTCTTCATTCTGTCTGAACACAAAGGTCTATCTTTCTTCTATTCACTACCTGTCAACACACAGGTCAGGTGCGTAAGCAGGGGTACAGAAGCAGAAAGCTTGTTGTTAGAATGTTATGTTCCTATGGGTGACAGCCTATGTTCCCATGGGCATAGCCAAGTTCCCATGGGCACAGCCAAGCAGTAATTTTCCTACAAGTAATAAATTTCATTTTTCAGCCATTATACCCTCTGGGCCTCCCATTGCCCCCGCTGTGATGAGCACCGGCTGTGAGCAGCCCCTCTCATCCTGAGGAGGCCAGGATAGGTGCTGAATTGACAAAATGCCAGAGAGGGTAGTTCTGCTGCTGTCATCATCACTGTTGATATTATCCTTGACATTGTTTATATAGCACCTTCTAGCTTACCCAACACTTTTGCATCCATTATTTCATTTTATCTCATAGTAGGTTACAATGCTTTCATGCAACTGGGGCATGTGGATGTGGGGGGAGGTGGGGAGTTGCCCTTCCCCATTGCTACTCCTCACTCTACCTTAATTTTCTATCTTCTGAGGAAGACTAGGTAGGTATTGTTAGCCCCATTTTAGAAAAAGAAACTGAGGCTATGAGCATTTACGTGACTTGCCCAAGGTCATACAGTTCATACACGCTGAGCCAGAAGTTTTGTGTGTAAGGTTCTTGCACTAACATGCTTCGATGCCATATGTTAATCCCTTTTCATACCCTACTCAGGTTCTGCCCTTACCAGAGGGCCTCTTAGCTCTCCATTCTTTACCAGGTAGAATGAGCCTATGTCCCACAGCCCACTAGGCTCGAAGGAATAAGTTTCTCATTGGCAGATTTCTCCTTTTCTGTGTTCTAGGGACACTCCTCTCATTTCATCTTTGGCTCTGTAAAGGACTGAATTGTGTTCCCTCCAGATTCATATATTGATGCCCTAACCACCCATGTGACTGTATTTGGAGATGGGGCCTCTCAGGAGGGAGTAAAGGTTTAATGAGGATATAAGGCGGAGCCCTAATTAGATAGGATTGGTGTCCTTATAAGAAGAGGAAGAGATACCAGCATGCTCTCTGTCTTCACGCATGCACAAAAGAAAGGCCATGTGAGGACACACAGTGAAAAGGCAGCCACTGTAAGCCAGGCCAGAAACCAACCCTGCCAGCACTTTGATCTTAGACTTCTAGCCTCCAGAATTATGAGAAAATAAAATTCTTGTTTAAGCCACCCAGTCTTCCATATTTTGTTTTAGCAGCCCTAGTAGATTATTACAGCTCCCATGACCTAAATCTCTATCCTCCACCTCTACCTTAAGGCATCAAGTCTAGGTGATTTACCCAAGAGATTCTCTCCAGCATTCCCCCAAGTACTGTTTAAACTTTTCTATCTCTTCTTTTTCACCTTCTCAGCTCAAATCCTTCACCTTCAAGTTAGCTTGACTAACAAGCTGTCGTCTGTTATTCTGTTTCTCACAAACTCTTCCTTGGCCCATTAGATATTATTATAAGACAATAGGTCTCTTTTTTTTCTCATTCTCTTAGAATTGCCCATGAGTTAGTTACTCAATGTTAGTGGAGCCAAGTGTGCAGGTGTAGAAATGTCTGGTTTAAGTCTCCTCTTTGCCACCTTCTAACGGCAGGCCTTGATCAAGTCACAGGATTGTTGGAGAGTAATGAATTAGTGTACATGAAAGGGATGTGCCAATCAAATGAGCTAATCAAATGCTAATCAAATGAGCAGCGCTATTGCATTTGCTGTTGGTGGTGAAGGTGGTGTTTAAGTGAGCTCGGAGGAGGAGTGTCCTTACTGAGTTGCACTTTGACATGAGGCTGTGATTGGGGAGCGATATGAAAAGCAGCCCTATGAAACTCACCCAGCTCTTAAAGAAAGAGCATCGCTGATGATGACAAAAGTACAGTGTTTATTTTCACAAAAACTTTCTGAAGAAATAGTTTATTACCCTGAGAACCGGGTTTGTTTTCATCAGTGAAGACCATGAATTATAAAAATGATCATGTTTTTCTCTTTGTCTTGGCTGCTCGGGAGCTCAGAATTAAATCGACAGCCTGTTTCTAGCAAGTTTACTTGCCCTCTGTCAAACACTTTATATACTATCACTGTTGTCACCTGACTTTCTTGTTTGTTTTCTTCACTTGGTTTTTCAATATATTTATTTCACTAATTAATGGAGGAATCCATTCTTGTAAGGATAAAAAGAACTCAGAATCGTACAAAGCAAAACTTGAAAGCATTTATTTTTTATGGTATAGTACCCTATTTGTGTAAGCAGCCTCAAATCCATTTGGAATGATATTAGGAATAATTAAGTTTCAAACCACAAACAAATAAAAACCTTTATTTGAAAGCTTACTACCATGCTAGATACATACACATGCATTGATACATGCTAGATGCTCTCTTTTAACACTAACAGTAACTCTATAAGGCAGACATCATATGCCCATTTTACAGATGTGGCAATCGAGGTTAATAGTCTAATGTTGTAGATAGTAATTTGAAATGCTGGGAATGAAACTCAGATCTGGGATTCAAAGTTTGTGTGTTAGCTCCTTTATTTGTTTGTTTGTGTCTAACTATCTCACTTCTCTATAGCAAAAAGGAATACAAAAATGCTGTATAACTTGGGTGTGTGGATGTGTGTATGGGGAAGGGAGAGGGAAGCCTTGTGAATTGCTCTGCATTACAGTTACTCCTCACCTGCTTCAAGCCACTAGAATTATTTAGGTAATTCAGCCAAGAGCATTTTTTCTCTTTAAGTGCCAAAAGAGACCTGGCCCAAGATAGCAGATCTTGTACCAACTCCAGAAGACTCAGCAAAGGTCAGGTGTGAGAATGGTAGCCTTAAACTTTCCACTGTTGACCTTCCCTGCTCATCAGTGGGCTGCAGCTATCACCCCAGAATATAGCCTGGGTGCTCTCTTTTCAGAGGAGGCAGTAGCAGCATCTGTGCTGCTGTTCACTGGTTAGGGTCTGGTGGAAAGAACCGCCCCCACCTCCATTCCTGTCCCACATGCACCTCCTTACCCCCAACAAGGGCAAATTCTTATTGCCATGTAACATGTTTGCCTGGGTCTTTTCCTGGCTGCCCCTTTCCAGTAATTTACTGGCTTATCCCCCTCCTCGTTTGCCCTGGCCAGAGGACACAGCTATTGGTATAAACACTGACGGCTGTCCCAGCAAGCAGGCGAGCACAATTCTGTTTTCATCTGAATTCCCAGCATCTTGGGGAAAGAACTTGGCCATTCCTATCGACCAGACCCCTGATGAAGGAGGAGAGCCCGCAGGCTCCTTCTGTAACCTTCCTTTGACTTGGACTCAAGACAAAGGTGAACTTGAGTGCTGCAGGGACACAGCTTCCCTTTATGCTCCCACCAGGCCCCCGGGCTGTCTTCTCTCCAGCACTGAGGCCCTTTTGTCCCGGCGGGGCACCCACAGCCTGACTGCCCACACTGTTAAAGCGCGGTTTCAGCGTCCTCTCCCCCTCCCGCGTGAGTCGCTGTGCCTGGAACAGGGCTTTTGAGCTTCGCGAACGCACACTGGCTCTTTTCTTCTCTGGGCGCCTGCAACTTTGATGCTGCGCGCCTGGCAGCCTGGCGCTCCGCTGGTCTTTTTCAGGGAGGCCGTGCGAAAGCGGGCACAGGGCGCTCTGGCGGCCGCTGGGCTTCCCGGGAGAGGCGCAGGCCCCGGGCAGCGCGGGAGCCCGACGGGCAGCAGGTCCTGCCGCGCTGCGAGAGGGCGCTGGGCTGGCCTGGGAGGAGCCCACCCGAGCCGGAGTTCATCCGGGAAACTGATCATCGCGCTCTCTTTTCAGACCTTGGAAACAAGCATCCTCTTGGACCCAGCAGTGCTACTTCTAGGAATTCATTCTGTATACTAATGTGTTTAAAAAAAATTTTTTTTCGCTCTAATCTGAAAAATTTTAAACTTGCAGCAAAATTGAAACAGTGGAACAATGAATGCTCATACACACATTATCCGGAGTGTGCAATTCATATTTCATACGGAAGGATTTAGCTACAAGAGCTATCGCTGTCCTATAGTGTGTGTGTGTGTGTGTGTGTGTGTGTGTGTGTGTGTGTGTGTGTGTGTGTGTAGAGACCTAAGGCACCCCCTCCCCGCGTCTTGTTAAATTACGGCACATTTGCACAAATGGTACCACATAGCAATTAAAATGTCATGGATTTACTGACATTGAAAAACGTGGGGTTTTTTGTTAGATGAAAACAAAACACACACACACACACACACAACCATATTCACAATATTAGGCTTTGAGAAATGCTTATGCATAGGAAAAAATACACCCCGAGGTTATATATTAAAATAACAGGATTGCCTCTAAATTAGGATATGTGTAAATTTAATTTTCATCTGGCTTATTTTAATTTTATTTCTTTCAGCGAAATTCCTTCATGTAAAGTGAAAAAGGGGACTCGAAATGTGTGGTTAGCTCAAGAGGTTGACAGAGCACCCAGGGGTTATTCTAGCACCATTTATCTCGACAGAAGTCCGGGAGCTGTCCCAGCTCCTATGTAAACATTACTGCATCACCTATCCTAGAGAGTTAAAGCTCTGTCAACCCCACGCAGTTTCCCAGATACAAGCAGCAGGCCCTCCTGCAGCAAACTGGATTCCTCCCTCTCAGCATGGACTCTTAGGCCTGAGCGGTTCTTTAGCCACCGAAGAGGGAGAGTCCTATTATGCCATTCACTTTCTCCACTAGAAGTAAAAGTCTTCTGGGGTGAAATTCCGCTCCTTCAGGAGAGGGCCAGGGATTAACCCAGAGGTGCTAGGCAGCCAATGGCCCATGGGCCCTGAGCTCTTTCTATGAGAAGCCTGTCCCCAGTTAGACTCCCAAGGGAGTGCTGCTTTCATGTGGGTTCTTCAGGTCCTTTAGGATCAGCTGGATAGTATTTTCATCACTTTTCAAGCAATGGCACTTTCGGAGGCTACAGTAATAAGAGCTCACTTTGTGTATATATTTTTAGTTCACAAAATAAATCCACACACTCTCTTACAAGGGTTCCCAGAGCAATATCAAAAAGCATTTTTTTTTTTAGGAGGGGGTGGCATTTGGAGATGGATAAAAGTTGCCAACTTTTATTTTGCCATATAAAACCGATAAAAAACATTGTTTATGATTACATTATTTCAGAATAAAAAGACATTTTACTACACACAATAAATTTCAAAATATAAAACAGGTGTTTTTTAAAAACTGAATTAATATTGCTTAATAACATTCTATACATTTTAGGTATACAAAATTATAATTTTATATCTGTGTACGCTATTGCATGATCACCACCAAAAATTTAGTTTCCATCTGTCACCATATATTTTGCCCCCTTTACCCACTTTGTTTTCCCTCACTCCCTTCCCCTCTGATAACCACAAGTCTGTTGTCATATTTATGAGCTGATAAGTGGTTGAATAAGGATTCAAATTCAAGTCTGTCTTCTTCCCAACCAGTGGTTGGTTTCCCCTTATTCCAGATTGTGTCTGTGTAACCAGGTTGACTTTGTGGTTCTTCCAGGAAATAGTTGACAGAAAATAGGCCCGATTTGCTTTTCAAAGTCTTGGCTAAACTGGAGTCACCAGAGTAAACCCAGTGGAATAAATGTAATCTGTGATCTAAGCTCAAAGATAGTATTAGATTTCCAAAGAAGTTCCTCCCTAATTTCAGTATTTGCTTTACTAGCAAAGCTATTGTCACAGGTGATTTCAAGGGGAGAGGCATATATTATAATTCTAATCTACCCTCATATATCTACTAACTGATTTCTGAAATTCTATTAATCACCTACATTGATGTGTTTGAAAAAAATCATTAAAACTTGGGAATAAGGTAAAAAGGTAGCATTGTTTAACAGACTCCACAAAATTTATTTTAATTATCCAGGGGAATGTAATTTTGTCTGTTTTTGCTTTTTACTATTAATTAAGGGCTTAGACTCTGACATTTTATGTTAAATTGTAGACCTTGTGTCTGGTGGCAGAAGATTTTCATCCAGTAGAAAAGATAACTCCATAGGCCCTGTTTTATTGTCCTGTAGAACATTAACCAGTTTCATCTATAACTTAACAAAATTATGTTTTAATGCCTTTCCTGGTAGGCTATATAAATCCCTGCTCCTTTCATTTGAACCAGCTTTATCATACTGCTAGTTTGTTCCCTCTTTGATGAGCCAAATAAAATCCACCAGTACCACCTTAAAATATTATCAGTCATTTGCCTCAGTGTACATGAAGATTCTGAGATCATGTTTTGAGAAGTTGAAAAATGCAATTTTTGGGATCTGAGGAAGATGAAGGAGAAGGTATGTGGGGTGGGAGATCAGCCAAAATTCTCAGGACAATTGTACCAGAAAACCTTCATTTTTTCATATATTTCCTTTGTCTTTGAGCAGTGGCCAGTAGCTACAAAGGAAAATGGGTATGGGAAATAAGATTTATAAGGAATAATGACTACAGAAGAGGATAAAAAGCTAGTTAGGATTAACCATGGACTGGAATTTGATCCTGTAAATCAGGAATCATTAAAAGTTTTAACCCAGAAACTCATATGATCACATTTTGAATTAAAAAGAAAGATAATTCAAGCAAGAATGTGTTGGATGGATGGAGGGAGAGTCTCAATGAGAGATTACCAGGGTTCAACCCATATGTAAATGTATGTGAATGGAAAGTTAAGTGTAAAATCACAAGATAATTTAAAGTTAAAGTGGGCAGACTTGGTGATGAGATGTGGGGGCATGAAGAGAGGAAGGAGTCTAGGATGACAGCTGGATAGATGGAAAGATGGTGATGGTAATAAAGGTTCAAAGCTGTTGAGCGTGAAGATAGAATCTGGAATTATGAGTTTGTGTTAGAAAGAAAATTTGAGGTTTAGTTGTGCCTTGTTTATGACTAGAAGTTATAGGTATGTGTACAATTGTTGAAGAAAAACATACATTGGAAAACCTCTGGACTACTTCGGTGTCTGGAGAAGAATGGCATGGTTCACCAGGTGGCATTCTCTTCAATTACTGTATGCTACTGCCACGAACACCTGCTCAAAGAATATGCCCAAAGAATATTCTTGGCAAAGAATATGCATTTCCCATACCCATTTTACTTTGTACAAATGGAAGCTCAGGAAGACAAAACAAATTTCTTAAATGTTTCAGAAATGGAAGATTAAACTAGGAAAACCTCCTAGAGTTAATCCTGCAGTGCTGACAAGCACAGATGTCCTGGCCCAAACGTCACACCCCACTTGTCTTCCCCTTCACTGACAAGCCCGATAAAAGCGGAATGAGTACGGGATAATTTATCTACCTTGTTTTGTGCTCCTTCTCAGCCCTGCTTTCTGCTGTGCTTTTACTTGACTTCCATGATCCATTTGTAGGATCAACATTATTCCAGGCTCTGCAAAAGTAGAGAGTAGAGTATAATTAGTTCCTATGTAATCCATCCTCTAGCTCCAACAATTATCAATATACAGCTAATCTTGCTTCACTTGTACCCCATTCCCTCAACTTTTTCTCCCCTACCAGAATATTTTAACGTAAATTTCAATAATCAAATAGCTGCATCCCTCGATTCTTCCATATGCATCTCTAAAAGATAAGAAGCTTTCTAAAAATATAATTTAGGGAAATTTTTAAGATGTTCCAGATCAGAATGTGTGAGCTCAGCATCCATTCAGCTTTTGTTTGGTTATAACTATTGTTTAGTTATACTTTTTCCTTGAGCCTCTCCTCTGATAATAATGACTATCACATGATTGCCTACTACATGTCACATACCTATTTCATACTAACAGGAAGACTACTTATAAAGTAACATTATCTTTTTTGAGAAGATGAAGAGAAACTGGGGCTCAGAGAAGTGAAGTAAATTGCAAACCAATGACATAGATAATGTGACAGGAAGACTTAAAGACAAGTATTTTGAAAAGAAAAATTGTCTACCTTATTCAAGGAGGTTCTGTATGTAGGGAGACCAAACTTTAGAAAGACTGGCCCACAAAATGTGAAATACAATGGTTATTTAAAAAGAAAAACACAACATTTCCATGGTTACTGAGTTTGCATTTAGTCTATTCATCGTGGAAGAACAGCAGTCTTCTCCCCTGAGGATTACATCTGCAGAGTCCATCACATGTCTTACTCAACAGCATTGCAAAAGCTGTTTGGTTAGGGGATCCTTCAGTTACAACAAAGTTTTAAGTTATCTTTTATTTTGGGGACTAGGGTTAGATAGGGCAAACCTTTTTTCTCGCGTATTTACTTATTTATTTAGATTGTTGCTGTGGCTTTTTATTTCATGCTGTAAACATTCTTTTTTCCACCTGATTTATAGTACAGATAGTCTGTATTCATTTTTATTGATGCGTGTATCTATATCTGTATCCGTATTTGTATCTGTATCTGTATCTATATCATCTATCTATCTCACAAATTTGGCAGTTAGACAACACAAAGTTATTATTTTAACTTCCCATAAGTAAATCCATCCTCTGGCCACCAAAGTTCACATCTGTCCCACATGTAAAATCCATTCACCACATCCCAAGGTCCCCAAAGTCTAAATCCATTATAGCATCAACTCATTGTCCAAAATCTCATCAGCTCAAAAGTCCCAAATCCCATCATTTAAATAAAGCATGGTGAAGCTCTGAGAATGATCCATTCTGGGGTAAAATTTCTTTACATCTGTCGACCAGTGAACTAAAATAACAAATTATCTGCTTTCAAAAATAATGGTGGGACAGGCACAGGATAAGAGTTATAGGTATTGTGGCTGAAACGGAGAAAATCTAAAGGAAAATAAGAGACATTAATTTCTAGTAACTTCTACATCCAGTTGAGCAAATTTCATTAGGTTTCAAGGTCTGAGCATAATCCTTTTTGACCTGTGGCTCTGTCCCCTGGGCAATGTTTTTTTTCTGGCATGACATTCTCAAGTACCTTGTAGGTCTCTCACGTATGTCAAGAGGATTTACTACATTAGTAAAGAGTCTCATTCGCAGATCTTTCACAGATAATTTCATCTCCATTTTTAGCTTTTGTTGATATGGCTGAGAGAACAGACCTTAAATTCTCTAGTGTGATTGAGGATATTTGTGAGACACATGCTTAATCCAAGAGCCTTTTGTGTGACTCTATATTCTGATGATTTGATCTTTCCAAGTGTGATACCTTCGGCTTTTCCTGTAGAGCATACATTCCTGACAGTGAATCTTTTAATTCTAGTGGCTTTAGTAATCTAGATAGTCTGTGAGTTTTCAAAGTTATCAAATTCTGGTTCTTTTTCGTTTATACAAACTTCTCTTAATTTATCTCTTTCTTCTCACATTTTACTAAAAAGAGCAAGAAGAAACTAGATCTCACTTGAAACACTGCTTGGAAATTTCCTCTGCTGAATGTCCAATTTCATTTTTTTCTTCAAATTTTGCTTTTCACAAAACTGTAGGACCATTCCAATAATATTTCCACCACTGTATAACAAGGATCCTCTTTTCTTTAGTTTCCAATAACATATTTTTCAGTTTTTCTGAGACCATTTTGGCAGTACCTTTAATATCCATATTTCTACTAATAGTCCACTCAAAGAAATCTAGGCTTTTTTGATCATGCTCCTCAAAATTCTTCCAGCCACTGCCTGTTGGCCAGTCTTAAAGGCACTTCACTTTTATATTTGTTATAGCAACACCCCACTCCTGGTATCAAAATCCATATTGATTTTCTACTGCTGTCATAACAAATTACCACCAGTATCGCTTTAACCACAGAAATTTACTGTCTTACTGCTCTGTACATTGGAAAACCCGTGTTAAAATCAAAGTATTGGTAGGGCAGCATTTCTCTCTGGGGACTTTAAGGAAGGTTCTGGTTTTGTTGTTGTTGTTGTTGTTGTTGTCATTGTTCATTTGGGTTGTTAGGATTTAGTTCCTTGTGGCCATAAATCTGAAATTCCTGTTTATTTGCTTGGCTGTCAAATGAGGGCCCTTCCTAGCTTCCTTGACTCATGGCCAGCCTTCCTTCTTCCTCAAAGTCAGTATAGCAGGTTGAATCCTTCTCATGCTTCAAATCTCTTTTTCTGTCGCAAGTCTCCCAGCTCTTAACCAGAGCTGGGAAGGTTCTCTGTTTTGATGAACTCATGTAATTAATTGGGCCCACCCAGATAATCCCCCAGCTCAAGGTCTATAATCATAATTATATTTGTAAAGTTTCTTTTGCCATGTTCCAGGTTTTAGGGTAGACATTTCAGGGAGCTTTTAGTTGGCCTACCATGCTATCAGCATCCAGATTTGAAACAGGTTAGTCTGACTGCATTTGGATTTTTTCCATTAGATGCCATAGCCCCTTCTCATAACTGCCCAGGGACCCTACTCATCTTGTACCCCTGTTGTTGCCATTGAATTTGTATCAGATTGTAATACTTTGGGCGGTAAGTAATAGCTAATAGCTAACTAAGAGCTGCTTGAGGTGCTTAAACAAGTAAAGCTTTATTTTTCTCATATAACAATGTATCTAGAGATGGTTGCTGATCTTGTTTCGGTGATTCAATGATGTTGAGACCATTGGCTTGATAGTTTGGTTGGCTTTTCCTTCATGGTTAAAATATGTAAAATATGGCTACAATAGCTCCAGATATCACATCCACATTCAAGACAGGAAGACAGAGAAAGGTGAGTAGGCTCCATTTTTGTCTGCCTCTTTTATCAGGAAAACAAATGTTTTCCCAGAAGCCCCATCAGACTTTCATTACCAGACTATCATAGACAAGAACTATGTCACATGATCCCACTACCTGCAGTTGCAAGGAAGCCTGAAAAAGTAAGTAGCTAGCTTACTGGTAGAGGATGGCAAAGGAAAAGAAGATTGGAAATGAAGTTTGAATTAGCCGACTAATAGTGCTAGAGTTTCAGTCTGTCCAGGGCCCTGTCTTTGCCTTTTTCTCTTTCTAGTCTGCAATTAGAATTGGAATCCTGCTCCTGAGTCAGATAACCTCCTGATGACTGTGCTCCGACCCTCGTCCAATGCCCACTTGCTCCTTCTCCAAAGATCTTCCTTAGCCCAACTAACCAGTTAGACCACCATCTGCAGTGGCCTGGATACACTTCCTGTCACTGCCTGCTGCTGGCCGTGGAAGTATCTGGCTGCCTTTCAGAGATCTAGAGACTCTACCAGTCCCATTGGCTATGCAGAGGCAAGATTCTATTCTGACAGCACCTGTTTTTACATGAGTCATTTTAAAGCTCTGCGCGCACGTGTGTGTGTGTGTGTGTGTGTGTGTGTGTGTGTGTGTGTGTGTGTAGGTCTGCTTTGTGATAATGGTATTTGGTATCTGGAGTAAGAGTTCTTGTGCTATAGCACTCTGATCCCACCTGGGTCACGGCTCCAAAATGGCCTACATTCCCTCAGAATTATTTCTGTCTTGTTCTGTCTCCGCCTCCCTATACTCTCTGCATATCCTTTCTCCATCTCAGATCCCACACTGGGTTATCTTCCAAACCTGTGTAGGCATTTTTCCATAAGTCTGCTTTCCCCTACTCCTCTAAGAAATCCTGGCTAATTCTATTATGGCTCAGCCTGACCCAGCTCCTCCTGTTCCAGGGCAGGCTGTCCATTAAGAAGATGGTGTGTTGATTCACAGCAAGTGCTTTGGGATGGGGGATGTTTCAAAGCAAAAGAAGTATACCACAGTGGTCTAAGCAGAACCCTGCTTTCCAAGGGGAATGATGAGAGCGGTTAATGGTATTCTGATGGTTTAATGACAATAATGGCTTTTCTTATCTATTATTCATGTTTTTACTCCTGGCAATCCTGTGAGGTATTTAGGATAAATGTTATAGATACGATCTCCAAGGATTTGGAGAAGGGAGCAAGACCTAACATTTAGTGAGTGCCCAGTGTGAGTTAGGTTTCTGAACATGCTGGCTGGTATCACAACAGGCAAGGTCATGTGGTTGGAGTGAGTCAATGCTCTGTTCTACATTAGACCAACCACTAATTGGCTGTGGGGCTTAGACAAGCCGGTAAACCAGGGTGGCTTACTGTAAACTCAGAGCCTCAACAATTTCTTCTGCACTGTGGAGATGGTAGGCTTGGGATCTAGACCTGAGCTCTCTGGTGCGCTGGGAGGTAGCAGAATACAGTGGCTACAGCACAGGCTTTGCAGCCAGGCAGAGCTGCTGGAGGGATCTCAGCATCACCAGTTCAACTGTTCGAGGACCTTGGCCAAGTCACTGAACTTGCTCTGAGCCTCTTTTCCACATGTGCAAGGTGCCGATGAAAATTGTCCCAGCTTCCAAAAGTTGTTGTAATGATTGAATGAGAATGCAGGTGTTAAAGAGAAAATAACAACAACAACAACAACAACAACAACAACACAGGCCCCGAATGGCATCACTAGTGCTAAAAGCTCATGAAACCAAACCTAGATTTAATATTTGATCTAACTGCAGTTTCAACTTCTCCCAGAAACAAAATCTTAATCAGCATGGAATTTTCTGGTTAAGCACCAGTAATGTAATCTGTCACCTAAGCCCTCTCCATCCCCCACAGAACTAAGAAGCAATCGGCATGATAAAAACCCTTTCAGATTTCCTTCCCCCAAAGAAAAGTGTCCCAGCCCAAAAATAATTCATTCTTTTCTTTCTGGCTACTACTGTCTTTGTCCCACCCTGCTTTTTATAAAGACCTTCCATTTCGTACAACCCCTTGGAGCATGCTTCTAGTTGTTAGATGGGATGCTGCCTAATTCATGAGTCGCTTAACAAAGCCAATTAGATCTTAACATTTACTGGGTTGAAATTGCTTTTTTAACACAGGTAAACTGTCTTTTGTTCCATAAATAGTAGCTCTTATTAATATTACCTTCATCATTACTATTTGAAAAGGATGTTCTGATGTCATAGGAAACCACCCATCTACCTAGAATGGAAATCTGCTCAATTAATGAGTCTTTTCTTGGGCTGCCATGGCACCTTTTCAGCCCTTGTCTTTGGGCTGAGAGTTGCCCGGTTGGACTGGCTGGGCCTCTGAAGCTGTTCCCCCACTTCCCAGTTGCAGATCTGGTTTCTTTTACCCTCATAAAAGGCCCAAGTAGAGCTGCCTTGGAGAGCCAAGTTCTCCAAGGTCCCCAGGGACAGAGAGCAGCCCATGGCTGCTTTCTTACCTTTCCTGGTACCACCTGGTTACCCCTTGCCCATCCCCCAATTCTCCTAGGACTTACTCATCCTGAGGAATATGGGCTGGTCTGAGCCCCTGGAGTCTGGCTGGTGAAGTGTACCTGAGTTCCCTGGGCACCCCATTCTCTAGTCATGAAGACCTCGGCAAGGATTTACGTCAGCCAGGTGGACTCCTGTTTTTCCCCACCGTCTCCAGGCCCACACAATTGTTAGTAAATTGTATCTTTGGACAGTGTTGGCTTTCTTGGCTTCTCCTAATTTGTGCTAATTTTTCTTTTGATTGCCTATCATGGGTAGACTGGAAGGGGTAGGTGGCCCTGGTTCAAATGGCCTTTCTTTATACTGCCTGGCACGTTTAAGAGGCAGGCACTGTAAAGAGTGTTTGGCACTGGTGCCAAGTGTTTTGCAGGAATTAAGATTATTTTATGAAAGCTCCTAACATCTCCATTAGATAGCCACTAAAGTTTCTATAGGCAGCATAGCATGGTCTGAAATAGCAAGGAAGGAGTGAGTCCCTGGGAGTGGAGGAGAGAAAAGGAGAAGAAAGAAAAAGAGGATGGTTACTTCACAGTCTTGCCCAGAGCCAGTCTCCTCAGCCCCAGGGGTGTGGCTTCCAACCGATTTAGCCACTCCCCTCAGTTTTGCCAAGAGGAGGTCTGGGGTCGGGGAGAGGAGGTCAGGGAAGGGATTGAAGCGAAGGTTTATGAAGGTGCAAAAAGGCCACCCCCAGAAAAAAAGATCCTAACAGATTTGGTAGACAGGATGTGAAAAGGTGCATTATTTCTGTGGGAGAGCAGGAAGCCAGCGAGGATGCCTTTTCAGCTCCTCAAAGCAACCATTTAATTCAGAACCTGCGTTTGATCCCAGGGGAGCGTAGGCCACCAAAGTCATGAATACACATGAGTTTAATGCAGCCTTGTGGGCAATAAGACAATGAAGGCAGCATCCTTGATTCCTGTGGTTGGTTGACAGTTTTAATTTTCGAATGAATGAACAATTTCAGACGCTAGAGTCTTAGTCCAAAAAGAAATGTAACCTTCAGCGGAGATTTTCTTGTTTCTTCTGATATGTCATTTCCACATCCTCCCAGGGTTTCAGCAGTTTCCTCTTCTCCATTCCTAAAAGAACCTGCATTTCCTTTGCCTGGCTTCCTTCCTGGCATCCTGTGTGCTAAGCCTCTTGCAGTTGTCATCATGTCTTCAGAATGCATTTGATAGGTACAGGAAGTGGCAACAGACGGGAGCTGAAACCAGCAATCAATAAAAAAGAACTATGTTTCTAAGAAAAATGCATCACTGGCTTCCCACAGGAGTTACGTACCACATGTCCTAATATCAGTGGAACAATGGATCTAAATTTTAGCTCTTCTGCTTGGCTTTTGCGTTGCTCTCAACGAAAAAGAAAAAAGACCTTTAACCTGCTGCTGCCCAGCTTACCCATGATTTATAGTAAAGATTGCCTTTCTTTTTAACCCTTTCATCAGATATCACAAAATAAAATCTCTCCCTCCTCTCCCGCTAGCTTTATTTCTCCTGGCTACTAGCTTAGTATATTTATGGTGCATGAGTCACCAATCTGCCTCATGATTGGATAAAAACCGAGCACCCCTGAGACCATCAGTCAATTACAGCTATTCTCAGCTTCATTCACAGATTTATTAGCTTGCACACACAGAGAGAAATTCATTCAGCAAAGTTCATTCATAAAAATTTCAACACTGGTATCATCCTGCACATCTCAGCCTTCTGCTGCCAATGCGCTCCTGAGAGAAGCTCAAGACAGTGCGGGAGGTTGGGAAGCTCAGGGCGCGGGTGGGCAGGCTGATAGGGGACCCGAGGAACACCGAGGGATCTCAAGTCTGTGAAATAATGCTGAGCAGCGCCGGTCACTAGTATTCCTCGCTTGTGGCCCAGATGGGATGCAAGATAAGATCGTCCAAGAGAGCTCAGCTATCAGAATCAGCAGAACTCGGGCAGAAGGGCCTTCGGCTCATATATACCTTTTCTTTTTTTCATTTTTTAAATGAACAATCACTGGAACAAATAAAGGGTTAATAGTTCAGTCATTGCCCCGCCCTGTGGGAACCGGAGGGAGCAGGTTTGAAAGTTCCTGTGTGCAGAGGGGAGGCTGGGGGCGGGGTGGGGGCGCTAAGTATTCTGCAAGGTTCCTGCACCGCTGGCGATGCGGCGGGACCGGCTGGCGGGTGCTCGGCCCGGTTCTGTGCCTAGGAGTTGGCCATGAAAGATCCCCGCCGCCGCGAGCCTGGACCCAGGATTTCCCAGCAAAGAATCCAAGGCGAGAACATCGGGTGCCTCCGCCTGAGCCAGGGAGGGACTGAAATCAGCTGGGGAGGCGTTTTTCCCCTGGGCTGTCACCCTAAAGGGCCCTGAAGCAGAGCTGGAGAGGTGGCCACCGCGAGTTGCATGGGGGGTTGAGGCGTTTGTTTTCCGTACTGTTTATCCAGCAGACGACGAGGCGATTTATGCAACAATATCCTGTTTCAGCACTGCCAAGGCTATGCGAGAACGCAGTCAGGACAGCTTGGCAGGACTCGTGCTGTATGTAGGACTCTTCGGGCACCCCGGGATGCTGCACAGGGCCAAGTACAGCCGCTTTCGGAATGAGTCCATCACGTCCTTGGACGAAGGCAGCCCTGGAGGCTCCGTCGGGAACAAGAGCTCGCCGCAGCCTCCCTACCCCGCCCTGGCTCCTCACTTGCCGGCTGAAGATGCCACCTTGGCGTCCCAGGAGAGCCCTACCCCACTGTGCACCTTGATCCCGCGCATGGCCAGCGTGAAACTAGCCAACCCAGCCACCTTGCTGAGTCTGAAAAACTTTTGCTTGGGTACCAAAGAGGTGCCTCGGCTGAAGCTCCAGGAAAGCCAGGATCCGGCTCCCAGCAACCCGGCTTCCCCAGAACCCAGTCAAAATAGGGCCAGGTCTGCGCCTCCGTCGCAGCAGGACGTGGTTGGGCACAGGCCGGCCGCCTTAACTCCCGATGCCTGCCCCCTTCCCGGCCCTGGGGAGCCAACCCCAGGGAACAGGCAGGACAGGAACTTTCTGCAGCACCTGTTGGGGATGGGCATGAACTATTATGTGAGGGTAAGTCCATTTCCCTTTCTGCACTCCTAAGAACTCCTGGGCAAAGGGGCAGCCTCTATGCTTTCTGCAAGGGGCTGCACTTCACCTGGCTGTGGTCTAGATTTGGACAAGAGGTTGCAACTGGACCAAGAGGAGGAGGGGAGCTGGGCTTACAGGTTTCCCTACAAATATCTGGCTTGTACTGAAGTAAGACAACTTTGCTAACTTGTAGATAGTTGCCAGGTGTAGGGGCAACTTCTGATAGGGACAGCTGAAACAGCGCCTTCTTGTCCCTACTGGACTTAGCATTCTGGCCAAGAAGAGTCAAGCATTTCAAATCCATTAGTGATTGAGACCCAGTGGGTTATACCAGCCATTGTGTTTCGGTAGACATTTTTGGGATAGAGGAATACGTAGTATGTAAGGATCTTGAATTTTAAAAATTTAATTCAGCATTTAACAAACACTTCTCAAAATATGGCCTTGTATGAAGAGCTAGTCTTAGGTCTCTGGTGTGCATTTTGCCTTTGTTGCCTTACACTGCAACAAGTGGGCCTTGTCCATGAGCTTTGTGCAAAATCAAGATCCTTGTTCATTCCAGATCTGAGTAAAAGAAGAAAATGAAATTTGGCTCTTGCCTTTCTGGAGCTCACATTTCAATCTGGGAGACCAATGAGTGCATGGAAAATAATAAGAGAAATGTACTTAGCAATAGATAACTAATGTGAGTATGCAGAGGGAATTCAGGAGAAGGGAAAGGTGATTGTGGTCTGGGATTCATTCACATGGGCAACCTTCTGAAGAAGGTACATTTTGGAAGAGATAGCAGATCTGGTTTGGCAGAAAGGAAGAGATTCCTGGCAGGGCAAGAATACAAGCAGAGTCCCAAAGGCAGTTTTCACTGTGGTGGCTGCAGGGGAGCATCATATAAGCTGGGCTTAATTGAAGAGGAAGGGGAATGCTGGAAGCAAGTGGGTCATAGAGAGAGTGGCTGGTACATAGTTGGTCTTCAAACAAATATGAGTCAAATAAGATGAACATACATCACGGGTAGCTTGGGGAGGAGAGGGCAGTTGACCAAAGCTCTTAAATACTAAACGAGGAGTTTTTGAACACTGATTGGCAAACAAGATCTCTCCTTGTTTAGGTGTGTGGGCAAACTATGACTTGATGACAGCGATTTCAAAAAGATCAATCTGTGGATTTAAGATGGATCAAAGGAGGGAAAAATTAGAGACTGGAAGGCCAGTAAGAAATATGCTCTGGAGATTTAGGCAAGAGGGATGAAAATAGGGATGAAAGTGAAGACGAAAGAGTTGAATGCAAGAGACTCAACAGTTTGGGGTGATTGATCAGCTCATTTTAGGTCATTTTAGGTCATAATACACATAACAGAATAGTCATCATTTATTGAGGAGTGGGTAGATTGGCAAGTTTGTTACTATTTATGGAAGATGTAGATGACTATTGATGAAGGGTTGTGAGGAGTAAAAAATAACTTCAAATTGAAGCCTTGGAATGGGATTAGCGATGTCAGTGATAGAAACTGTGTGAGTTAGGAAGGGAGACTCATGCTAAGTTTGTATTCAATATGTTACATTGAAAGTAATGATATCTAAGTGGTACTTATTTGTAGATAGGCAGTCACATAAGACTAGCACTCAGGTGAGCAGTCTAATTTGAAGGTATAAATATGAGTAGCTCTTAAATAACTGTATTATAAACAGTCAATTGAGATCTCTAGAAAAGCCACACAATGAATATTAGAAGGGTTACAAAAAGAGTTGATTTGGGGCAGCCTTGGCAAATGGATAACTAAAATCTGGAAGGAAGATAAATTTATGGGACACTCAGCTCCTGCCCTCCCCCACAGTGACATGGCTCATAATAGAAAACTTTCATGTATCTACTAAAAATTCATGGACACATTCTCGTTTGTTGAGTTTAAATGTCTGCCAGGCCCTAATGGGAAAACAAGTGACTCTCCAAACACATGGTCTCTGCACCTGCCTTCCCATTACCTAGACATCCTCTACCCTGTCTTGCTTTTCCTTCCCTCTTGTACCTCCTACTACCTCCCCACACCCATGCACCTGTACAATATTAAATGTGAAAAGGAAGATGTATAATCTCTCTTTTCTCTGGGGAGTGCCTCCACTAGCATTTTAGATTTTTAATGAGGACACCATCTGTCTTTTTCTGGCAATAATAACTGACCCCAGGAAAAGTGCTGACCTATGGCCCAAGTGGACCACACTATTTTATTAATAGACGGTGACGCAGGCCATGAGTTAACACCTCTGTTAGAAAGTCAAAATACATGGAAGAGCCTATTTTAGTAATTTTTATAGAATCCTAACTTTGAAAGACAGAAGGGACTCAGAAGTTATCAAGTTCAGTACCCCATGAGGAAACTATAAAGCCCAGAGAAGTGGGTTTTTTTAGACCACACAGGAGAGTTAAAAGGAGAGTTCGATCTAGAACCCAAGTTCCCTGCATGCCAGTGTTTGCTCTTTTTACCACAGGTTTCATCCTGATTGAGATTCTATTCCTCATAATTCTTTAAGATGTGACTCAAGTTTAAAAAATGAAATGACACCTATTCATTTACAGACCAAGTGAACCAAAATTGCTGTCCTTGTATTTCTACATGTAGGAAAATGCACAGAGGAAGATTAAAATCAAAGGTTACTTGGTGAAGATGGAATCAGAGCAGAGAAGTGACAGAGATATTTTTAATGGCTAGTGGATGTAGGAACAAATATAGTAGGCAAAAGGCAGCCAACAGATTTCACTTCCTTATCCATATCATGTGACTGCTGCCAGCCCAAACTTCTTTATTCATTCACTCATTTATTCAACAAATATGTATTGTGAGCCAATTATGAGACAGGAACTGTTCTGGCCCTGAGGATACATCAGTGAGTAAAAGAGACCAGGTCTGAGCCCTGGTAGAACTTACATTCTAGCGAGTGGAGACAGGCCCTGACTGAATAGACAAGTCGATATGATATGTCATGTGTAATAAGTGCTAGGAAGATCAATAAAGCAGAGGAAGTAAGAATGGCAGTTGCTTGGGTGGAGATGGAGGGTATTGTATTCCTTTTGGGTAAAAATTAGCATAGTTACAGCTATTCTTCATTTTGTTTTCCTGCATGTTTTATCTTTACAACAGGAAATATATTTCCTATTTTTTCTAAGTTAGAGTCGACTCTGAGTTAAATATTTTTTAAAATGACTCTTCTTTTGGTCTTATGATATAGAATCAGTTATACAGCTGAAAATACTTTATGAATCCTGAACACCTATTTTTTACTAACTTTTACTAAGCTCAGGCCATAAATCCCCTAAGGGTCTCTTTAGAAAGGTGGGCTGGCAAATCATTCTTTGAGATACTGAGCCAGGAATGGACAACCAGATCTTATCTGAGCAAGTAGTGAGGTGAGTAAAGTCTGTTAAACAGTGCCAAATGGTGACATTTGTTTCCACCACAAGATTAAGTCTTATTTCTTTATGAGGTCTTCCCAAATCACTTTGCCTATCAACGGACATTTACTTAGAGGTCTCCCAGGTGCCCCACATAATCTGTAGTGAGTGTGGAAAATACAAAACATGACCAGTGTGCTCATCTCTAAAGTGAGAGGATTAGTCTGTATGGCCTTGGAGGTGCCCCCTCTTCCCCATATCAGCATTTAATGACTGTAGGCTCCTGTTTCCCCATGGAAGTGTTTAAACTGTTAGTTTCCTTTTCCAACCCTAACCTCCAAATTGCCTACAACTTAGTTCAAAGACTAAATAAAGCAGAGGAAGCACAGAAGCTAACTCTGACAGAGCTCCTACAGGTAAGCCCAACTCTCACTTTACCTGTTGAAGCAGGCTGTGTTCTCTAAGTGAGGACGCTGAGATCCCAAAAGTATGATAACTACCCTACACTTTACAACCTACATAGCAGACAGAATTCAAATCCAGGTTTGTCTGCCTCCAGTGCTCATCTTTGTCCCACCCCCGCTCCCTACCTCTGGTCAATACAGGCCATCCTGAAAGTTTGTGAATAGTGTACATGAAGAACCACACTGTGTAGTATAGCTTTATCATGGGACCAACCCATACAACTCACTGTGTTTCTTCATTTGCATGATTCAGTGTCCTCACTCTAGCCCAGCCCAGGCCAACCACCTCCCCAGATTGTATTAGTTTCTTAGGGCTGCTGTAACAAATATCACAAACTGGAATTCAACAGAAATTCATTATCTTGCAATTCTGGAGACTAGAACGCTGAAATCAAGGTATCAGCAGGGCCATGCTCTCTCTGAAGGTTCTAGGGGAGGACCTTTTTTTTTTGCCTCTTCTAGCTTCTGGTGAGGACCAGCAGTCCTTGTCATTCCTTGGCTAGTAGATATGCATCACTCTAATCTCTGCTTCCATTTTCACATAGCTTCCAACCCTGTGTGTCCATGTCCAAATTTTCCTCTTTTTTTTTAAGGACAACAGTCATTGGATTAGGGCCCACATTAATCCAGCATGACCACATCTTAACTTGATAACATCTGCAAAGACTCAAATTTCAAATAAGTTCATGTTCCTAGGTTCTGGGAGTTAACACCTCAACTTAGCCTTCTTGGGTGATGTAATTCAAGTCATAACAGTCCTCAAGACCATTTATTGCAATGTGTTTGCCCACACAATATTCTTGGATATTGGGCTCATCAGCTTTTTGTGCAAATATGGATTTGTGTTGAGAGATTTTCTTTACTTCCTTTGTAAATCTCACAGTATGTTCTTACTGTCTATTTTCCCATGCCAAATGCTGTATCTTAATACTGAGCCAATAGATTACTGTTGTCTATTGTCTAGATTAGATGTGGTTCGTGGAAATACAATGTTCTGTCTGCTCCACGTATCTTTTTCACAGGAAAGCACAAGTCTAGGAGTTATAAGATCTGGGTTAAAGTAATGACTCCCAAATTAAACAGCCTTGTGACCTTGGGTGAGTCTCCTTACCTCTCCAAGCATCATTTTCTCCTATTTAAAATGAGAAGATGGAAGAAAATGCTAAGCTCCTGAGACTCCTGGTTTCCTTTCCCGCCGGCCTTAAATCTCCTTCTGTTAGGATCTCTTTTGGTTAGAAAACAGATTCAAGACAGTTTCCTGAAGGAAATAATGTTTAACATCTTTGTGTAAATTGAGAGGAGAAGGAATGTTTTTAATACCCTTGTACTAACACTGAGCTGGCTTCACCAATAAAGCATCGAGGGTATGTCATACGGGCATGGGTGTAGGTGGTAAGTTTTAGAGAGATGATGAGAAAGGAGTCAGGTTGTGGAATGGCATCTGAGTGTAGAATTCTGGGGAGGGGCAAGGGAGGGCTGGTCCAGGGGGCAGGCCAGGGGTGAATGATGGTGGCTGGGACCCTGAGAACATGGCATTGCTCATGTCATCCAGGCAGCCAGGCCAGATCGGGGCTTGGTATCCAACCCGAGGACTGTAGGAGCACCAGGAGTTAACCCATCTCTGTTCTGTATGGACAAAGAACTAAGAGAAAATGGCCCTGCTGCAAACATAGACAGTCTAATAACTCTAAGTTTGAAAGAGGGAGATTTGTAACTCTAGAAAACCCCTGAAGAGACAGTTCCGTGTTTTATGCAAAATAAAGGCAGACCTGAGTGGTGTGGGTCAGGTACTCACAGCCAACAGAGATGACTTTCTGCTTCTGCTGATTTTCCTCTTTGCTAAGTTATTGGTAATTAAAAAGGAGGTGGGACAGGTTGGAGGAAATAAATCCTAAAACTGACAGTTTGATGTTGAAGGTATTATATTTCCCTTTCTGTTTCTTTCTTGGAGTAGATATAGAAGTAGATGCTGCTAGAACTTAGGAAGATTTGACCTTTTGTTTCTATTATTCTCTTTAAACCCTTACGCGTGGCTTGATCTGTCCAGTCCTTGACCCTTGGCCACTAAAGCGTTAACTGGAAGAAAGAGTCATAGAGATCACCAAGTTCAAAACCTTATTTACAGTTGAGGAAAGAGAGGCTCAGAGACATGAAGCAACTTGCCCCATGCCACACAGCAACTCCATGGTGGAGCCCAGACAAGAACTCCCGGTTCTGTGTACAATACTTTATTTTTTACCCCTATCTTGCTTCATCTTCCCTCACTCTCCAAACTAAATGTGCTGTGCCCAATGTGTCTACTTGATTAAAATGCTGGGTGCGCGCTTTTTTTAAAAGAGAAGAATGAAAACTTTTTCTAATAAGAAAATTATCTTTAAAAAGCAGCGAGAAGGAAAAGGAGGGCAGGGAGGACTGGCAAGGAGCCTCAAGTGCATTGACTTTGCCAGTTCCATCCTATTATTTATGGAGGTTCCCGTGGAAGGCAACATGTCCATGCTGGGCGAGGACTTGTGCAATATGCATGGTTTGGTCCCATTTCATTTATCTTTCACAATTCTTTGGAATCATTTCCCTCACATGACTTTTCTTCCCACTTCCATTGTCATATCACTTTAAAGCCAATACCATGTCATCACATGGATTGATTTGAACCACCTCTGTTTCCCAATGTGACAATTCCCAACATGACAGTTCCATCATGAGGAGAATGATCTAAATTCGCACAGTTCATAAGGCAAAGTGATTCCACACACCCCTTCTAACCAGCAATAGGAATATGAGGTAGGTGGGGTTTCTTCCCTTCTCCTAAAAGATACAAGGTTTGGAGCTCAGGGGGTTCTGCTCAGATTTGCACTGACATATCAAGATCATGTTGACCAAAATATGTAGGCTCAGTGCTTCCTACAAAGGGCCATTACATGAAAAGATTGCATCTGAAACAGGAGAGTTTTGTAAGGCAGTGTTTGGAAAAGTTGAGAGGCATCAGAAAACTGGATTTTTAATTGAGCACATTGGTAGAAATCATATGAAATTTATTGCTATTGTAGCAATGATGATGAGTAAATACAAATTTGCAACCATAATCTCAGGTGTACAAGAAATGTCATTTAAAAAATATTTTTTAAATCATATGAAATCCATACCAAGTCATTTTCTGCTTGGCTGGCAATAATTTCATTATTTGTCCCCTAAACTCTAACCAGAATCACAGAGTGAACTTGGGGGCTTGTTTTGTGTCTTTAAATGGTGTGAAGGCCTCTGACTTTCAGTTCATTTTTTAAGATCTTGATAGTCCATTAAAGATAGGAGGTACCCCTATGTCTGGGCCTCTATTTTCACACTGAACTCTCTACCCATTTGGGGTCTCCTTGCCAAGAATCTAGACTGGTTGGCTGCCCCTCTAGCCATCCTCCTTGGGAGGCCTGGCCACTTCCCTGGGGCCTAGCCAGGATGCAGGTCAAGAGTTCATAATGCTCAGAGACCTACCAATGTCAACTAGCCATCGTCCTCCTATTTCCTGCCCCCGAAGGACAGGAAGAACAGATGGCTTAAGCACATTAATGTGAAATCCAGAAGCAACAAGCAACCAAAGGGGGTGATGCTGAGGGAGGACACAGCAGAAGATCATAAAGGAAATGACAGCCAACCTATAGGGACGTCTAAGGCTGGGGAAAGATGGAATGAAGTTTGGTCAGGGTCCAACACTGGTAGCCAAATTTCTGAAGGAAAATGAGGTAAAAGGCAGTTCTAGGGAGGAGTTGGAAATTATATTGCTTATGGGAGGTCAGTGGGATTGAGAGGGAGGGAGAGAGGGATGGGAGAGAGAAAGAGAGAGGAAAGAATGCATAGCACAGGCAGAATCCTACTCACAAAAGGATCTGGAACATAGAGGTCATAAACCAGCAGCTTAGTGACATGTTTAGTTTGGTTAAATTAGAAAAATAATTGTTTTGAATTAGTTACCAACATTTTAAAACTAAGAGATTTCATATAAAACTCTGGATTTCTGGCTTCTCAGAAGAGCTGGCAACACCAGCAGGCCACCCCACAAGTCAGCAGATAGCCGGAGCTGGATACTGAGCCTCAGCCCACCCAGTTTCATTTACATACATCACCCGTCTGTTCCCTAGGTGGCTGGGTTTGACACCCACCTATGGCTTTAGAATGAGAAGAAATTTCTAACCCCTTTGTCTTTCATTTTCTAATTCAGAATACCTGAGAGAGAAGCTGAGATTGTCATGTTCTTGGGCAACATACCAGGGCTTCTTTCTTTTATGCAGAAGGACAGGGTACTGGGGGCTGGGTGAGATTCACAAAGTAGGGATCCTGCCTTCTCAACTCAGAGAGCCTTTTCTCATCCTGACATAGTTGCAAGAGTTTTAAGGGTAGCGGAGCGCAAGGACAGGTACAGGCCACCCCTATTTTGTGAAGAGGTGGTGGGTCAAAAGTTAGTTTGTATATCAGTTTTTGGCGACCATGAATTTTCCCAGAGAAATAATGTTAAAAGTTGATAAGCTTTCGTAGACAGTTAGAGAGGGGCTTAAATGAGAAAATATATGTAAAAAGCTTAGCCTTTCACATAGTAGTTCCCAGGTGAAGAATCAGCTTTCAAAGATCCAGGGGTGGCTTCAGGCAAAAACCATTTGCCTCAGACTAAATGTGATTTTCGCTGTTCACTTGTGCCCTTGGCACCCTTTCTCCTGGGCAGCAGTGCCACCCCAGTGGAACTTTCCTCCCTAAACCTTCCCCAGGATGCTCCCCAGGGCAACCTGCCCTCCTAAGGTTGCCTGCTATTTCTTCACTAGTTAGTCGTCTTCTTCCCTCAGTGCAGCAGAGTGAAAGGTATTTGCTTTTGATAAAATACTTATATACTTCTTTGAATCTTCATTGTAGTATTTCCCTAAGT
The DNA here is from genome assembly GCF_014176215.1 of Rousettus aegyptiacus. Taxonomy (NCBI): domain Eukaryota; kingdom Metazoa; phylum Chordata; class Mammalia; order Chiroptera; family Pteropodidae; genus Rousettus; species Rousettus aegyptiacus. The sequence continues at coordinate 120,775,592 of NW_023416306.1, read as the reverse complement.
TTTCCAAGGCCCGCCTATTATTAGTTAAAAACGCTTGTGAAAAATGTAGATTTCTGGCCCTGATCCTAGACTTACTGGATCAGAATCTCTGATTCACACCCAGAGACTTGCCTTTTTTTTTTTTTTCTTTTTAAACTAGCTCCCTATGTGATTCTGACACACAGAAAATTGGGAACCTCTGCTGAGTCTAGTTAGAGTAGTGATTCTCAGCCAGAGATGTTTTTGACACTTGGGACATTTGGAAATGCCTGGAGACATTTTTGGTCATCATAACTGGTGTGCGTGTGTGCGTGCTACTGGCCTTTAGTGACTGGAGGCCAGGGATGCAGCTAGAGAGCCTACAGTGCACAGGACAGCCCCGGCAACACAAAAGTCTCAGGCCCAACGTGTCAATAATGAGTGTGAGAAACATTGAGTTTGTGGGATAAAGTGCATAAACCTGGGATGTGCATTCACTGGTAATAGCAAATGGAAGAATAAATAATTGATTAGTTGTTTGGCTCCTGAAAAATCTAACCTAAGCTACTTCTAATTTTCTTGTTTTCTTCTTTCTCTTTAAACCCACAGATTCTCTAAATATTATAGTTCACTCTCTCACACCCACCCAAACAATATTCCTCTGGCTTCCACATCAAGATTTCAAGTGATGGGAATGAGCGTGTGGCAAATCAGCCGTACATTTTTGCTATGACTCACTTGTAGATCAGGTATGTCCATGTTAGCAGCAGATTCGACCATAACTCAGGTGCACTCTGGGCTAAATGCTGTTTACATGCTAGCTTGGTATCCTAACCACTGGTACCCTACCATTATTGGCACCTTCATTCCCTTAGGAAAATGCATTAAGAGTTTTAACAAGTAACTTACAAGTATATTTTAAGAACAGAGCCTGCCTTGGTGTTGGAAACTTCCTTCAGTTAGAAGGGAGGGAGTGTCAGAGAGCAGGCAACATGATTAAAACTCCCAAGTGCTATAAGGACAACCTCAGAAATTGGATTTTTTCCTTCAGTGTCATCATAATAATTTACATAAATCATTCATTAGGAAATGGTGAAATGTATAATTCAGAGTTATTTATTTTTTTTAACTTTGCCAGCTCTAGGTCCTTGAAAGGCATTAAACACTCCCCCTCCTCCCTTTCCGCATGGTTCCTTTAACCCTGGACTCAGGACTCAGACTGATACATTAGACTACAAAGTTCTATTTCATAGTCATTTAAGCTCTCCAAGGTCACAGGGCTCATCGGCCACAGGATTCATCAGCTGCAGGGCAAGGACTAAAATTCAGGTCTACTGACTCCCAGGCTAGTGCTCTTAAACTACCTTTTGTGAATATGACATAATTCTTGCATCAGAAGGTTATGCTATGCAAGGAGAACAAAGATGTCCACACAAATTACTGTAATATAAAGCAGTGTATAATAAATGACAACAAAGTGATTCAACTAAAGCATGTATGAGTTCAAGGAGGAAAGACAACTCCTTCCATTTTAGATAATTAGAGAAGATTTCATGAAGGAAAAGGCATCATAATTGAGTCTTGAGAAATGGGTAGAGTTTCCATAGGCACAGATAGAGGAGAGGCATTCTAGGCAAAGAGAATGGCAGGAGCCAAGGCATGGAAGTAGGAAGGTAGAGGATGCATTTGGGGAATAGAGAGTAATTTGATTTGGTTGGAGAGAACATGAGATATATATAGGCGATCAGAGGGAAAGTAAGATGGACTGATGCTATAACGGAGTTGTATAGTATCTGAAAAGTTGGGTTTTCCAACAGAAAACCATAGAATGTTTTTTAAATAGGGGAATGACAAAATCATAAATATGTTTCAGAAAGATTGCATGGGTTACAACACTCACAGAGGAGGGTGACTGGAGAAAGGGATCCCAAGCGAAAAGCAGTATGGGAACAAAGGCAGTGGCAATAGAAATGAGAGATGTGAGACCCTTCAGAGGAGGAAGAGAGGAAGCAGGAAGGGTTTGAGGGTCAGTTCCATTTTACATGTGCTGAATTCAGGGTGACCTCAAAGCATCAGGTGGGACTCTCCAGCAGAAAATAGAATAGTTAGAATTGAGAATAAATTATTTTTTGTTGCTGTTGTCATCAAGACTCAGGGAATGGACAAGGCTACCATAGGGAAGGCACAGAGCGGGAAGAGAAGACAGCTTTGAGAGTGCCACATTTAGATATTCTGTGGAGATAGGAAGGAAAAGCATCGGTGACAGAACTAGCAGTGTGAGGAGCACGATGGAGAGAGGACAGGATCATCTACGGAGATAGGAAAAAGAGGTTGGACAGAACAGTCAGAACCAAGGAGCATTCAAGGAAGAGGAGAACTGAGAAAGAGATCTGGGTTTGGCCATTGATCTTCTTACCACCGCTCTCCACTATGATATTAAATCAACTTGCAAACCAAGCATCACTGGTTACCGACACCTCTTCACACCTCCTGCTGTCTCAGTGAATGGCATCTCCCAATTGTTCGAGTCAGAAATCCAAAAGTAATTCTAGATTACACAGCCTTCCATTATTAAGTCCTGTCAATACCACCTTTACGACATATCTTGTATACATCCACTTTTCTCCATCCCCCTGAAATTCCTGAGGTGGGGACTATAGTAGGCAGCATTTTCAAACTTATTGTTCAGCTTCTTATAGAACTATTATTTCATGAAACACACTTTGTGAAACTTTGCTGTTATAGTTTTCAGTTTAAACTAGGAGGTGAATAATCAGAATACAAAGTATTAAGTTATATATACCTAAAGAAAATAGTCAAATACATCAGTGTAATGAACTCTAAGAGGTAGAGACAGCTTTTAGCTGGGTGGTCAGAAAAGGCTTCCAGGGCAGATTATGGCACCCGAGATGGTCCCTAAGAATGCAGAGACGTTTAACCACAGGAAATATATATTTTAAAAAGGGTATTCCAAATAGAGGGAACATTGATAAGGAAATATGGGCTATACACAACTGCTTTTAGCATGGATTTTAGTTTGGTTAAAGTAGTAGCTGCTTGGAAAAGACTGGTGGATAATAAACTAAGATTCGAGCTGGATCATAGCAGGTCTTACATATCAAGTTAGATGTTTGAGTAGAAGCATCGGGATTCATTTGGGCTAAAGAAGGGAGTAACTGGAGGAGGGGAATCCCTTTCAGAGGCTATTATAGCACTGGTCAAAGGGAGAAGTGTCTATATTAGGGTCTTGATGGAGTGAAGTTCAATACTGGTAGAGATATTATGGAAGAGAAATTTGATGAAGAGGGCAAAGAGAGAGGACAGATTGTAATCCAACCTGCTTGAGGTTTTGAGGTAAAAGATCTGGGGCGGGATGGGAACATGCCAGTAAAAGACATGGAGGACCACAGGAGGAGAACAGTGTTGAGAGGGAAGGAAAGAGGTTTGATTTCCAATATATTGAGCTTGAAGTCACAGAGAGTCATCTAGAAGAGAAGGTGGTGTCCAGCAGGCAAGCAGAGTTGGGGAGAGCCTCAGGACTGATTTGCACTTTGTAGATTAAGCCAAAGGATCGGACATCCTTATCTAACAGTTATCCCATTAAGGCAGAAAGATTTTAGGTGATTTTCCAGAGTGGTTAAAAATAGAGTGTTTCTTAACTTATATAGTAGAAGGCCTCTTCTCTGATGAAAATGTTTCATATATTCTTTTGACACAAGTTAAATTTTATATAAATTGCTTTTGTGTTGTAGAGTCAAGGCCTTTAAGTTTTATAGATGCAATGATTAATATACCCTTTCGTCATTATTGAATAAATTCTACCCATAGTTTTTCACCTATATTCCTCCTTTTATTTTCTTTAAAGTGAGATGAACTCTTTGAGACATCTTCAAAGGAATCTGAGTGCAGAATCAGTTTTATATTTTAAATCTTTTAGAGTTATTCATATCTAACATTATTTTTAAAAGAACTTGCCTTCATAAAGTCTTTCCAAAACGTTTGGCTTAATTGTCATAGAGATGAGTACCTTCAAAAAAATCCACACTCATTTTTTATCAGTTTGTTTAATATCTATTTAAATGATGTGATTTCAGTAGCAATTACAATTGCCATATACAGGTGTGGCACGAATAGAGTGGGATAAGTCCACAATTTAAATTGTGGCAGCAGAAGGTGTAGAAATTCAAGTAGCCTGCCTGCTTAGCAAGTTGGTTAAGTGGCAGCCAATTAGTAGAGTTTTATTGTAGTATTGTGTGTTAATAATTCAGCAATTTGATTTGCTGTCTCTCACAATGCATTTATTAAATATAAATGCTTTGTTGTATTGTCGTAACATGTTTTACATCCTAGATTTTTTCCCTGCTAAACTTGACAACATCTCGCCCTGAAGGGCAGACAGCATTGAATGAATATACTCTTTTACCTACTCTCCAACAGTTTCTGTCTGGGGAAAGTGATATACAGAGAGTCTCAAGGCAAATGAGAAAGTAAAAACCACGGCTAAGAACATGGCAGATATCCTGACTGCCCTGCAGAATCCTATCCAAGACTGGGTTTTCAGATGAAATTGAATCAGCAACTGGAAGGGTATCTCTGGGATGGAGGTTTAAATTTAGAATCTAGTCTATGACCTAAAGCCTCTCTCTTTATTAAACAAACAAACAAACAAACAAACAAACATTTTTACTAGTCAAAGACTAAGTGAAGACTCTCTGTTTTTTGTTTCTCTTAACAACAATCTACATTTTCTAGGATGCTTTTGTATCTCCATAGCATTTTGTGAACAAAAAAAACAAACAAAAAATAGAATAAATTTGTTACAAGGGGAGATGCAATTTGTTCTCAGGAGCTTTTGTTTGTCATTTGGGAAAAAAATACATGTTTTTTTTTTTTTCTAGTTTGATAACATTAACTACTAGAAATAGGCCCTAGCAAAAACCAATTTGGCTTTACATATCTATTTGCCAATGTACCCAACTCAAAAAAATGGATATATTTTACCTTTTATTCACCTGGTGCTCCTAGGCATGCAAAGGCTACCGAATTTCTGAGAATGAGATTGTTCTCTCACTTGTATTGTTTAAAAATAGAAGAATAAGGGAAGAAGAGCAACGAAGACTAACTTGTTCTATTTATTTAATCTGTTTTTCTCTTCATTGTCTCTATTTTCTGAAATGTCAAAGGTAATACATACTACTCATTAGGGGGAACTTTCTAACAACACTGAAGGTAAAAGGCAACTTGCCATTCCTAACAGTTTGTCTTGCATTCCCTCTCGCTTCTTCCTGAGCATTGCATGTTTATATGTACACACAAACTTACTTGTTGACGCAGATGAAGACATACAGTGCATGCTGTTCTGCAACATGCTCTTTTCTCTCTGACTGATAGATCAGGGCACCGTCTCATGTCAGTACCTGTTGATCTCCCAGTGGCAGCATAGTGTCCCAGAGGAAGGGGACATGTTGCCTCTGTTGAGAGACAACTCCCTGACTTCCTGGCCTTTGGAGGAGACCCTCACATACCCTGTGCTGTTTCAGCTTGTTGTCTTCTGCCCTTTAGCTGCTCTCCTCCTCTGAATACAGCTGCTTCCCTGCTCCTGGCTCCTGAGAAGTAGATGCTCCCAGTACAAGGGGAGGAGTCCAGTCTAGGAACATGCTCTGCCACTTATTGTGTAGCTGAAGATGCTGAGGTCCATCAAGAGACCATTTCCTCAAGAAAAGTGAGAGAATCTTAATTAAGATTAGCAAACCTGCAACAGTTCACCCCAGTGTATGGGTGCAGGTCTGTACATGTGAGTGTGTGTGTGTGTTATTTCAGAAGGCAAAGCCTATGCTCTTTTCTGATGTATTTCCATTAGAGAGTAACAGTGGAATAAAGTTCTGTTGTGCATTTTTGGCTGCCATTGGTTCATTTTAGTACACAGACAAGTTTATTTAGGGCTAGAAAGGATAACATCTTTTTAGGGTCTTGGTTTTTTTCACCATTCAATTTCAACTCATTTTCTAGAAGTCAAAACTAGTTATATGTGATTATCCTTGTACAGATGAGAGAAGGTACAGACTATGGAGGGATATCCCAGAGCAGGCAGGGTCCTCTCTCTCCTGCCCATGGATCTGTGTGGCTTTGCTGGAAAGTACATGAGGCCTAGTACTTCACTTGATCTTAGCCAAAAGACCAAGAAGTGATGAGGCCTAGTACTTCAGCTAGGAATGGAACCTGTGGGAAGGATGAAGGAGAACCCTGACCAGAGGCTCATCTATTTTTATGATGATGTTCTTTTGGTTTCTGAAATGATGTTGGCATTTCTTATTCTGGTTAAATAAAGATATACTTGGGAAGAGTTTTTGATTGGAAAAGAAAATATCTTAGAAGTACTGAAAGTTTGAAATAAATGCCTAAAAGTTTTCAGAGTAGCTTTAACTGCACCCCTATCCTTCCATATATACATCATGGATAGACAGTGCATGGGAGCTAACACCTGTCTGCATAATGCTGGACTCTCAGGACCTAAGTTATTTCAAGTATCTCTTCTCAATTTTTTCAAATACAGAGATGAGTTTTAAAAAATATGTTAAACCATCTAAAGTAGCTATAAGCTTTTCACTCAGAAACAAAGAAACCTTTATTCAATACCAGAATTTAAATTCTTTATCTTTTATCACAACCAGTAATAAGTTGCAAAGTTCTGGGAAAATAAAAGCTAAGATTGCAAGCACCATATCTCTGTGCCTAGTTCAGTGATAGGAATGTTTTGTGGAGGGAAGGTCAGAATGTATTGAACAGAGAACAGAGAAGATAATCATTGAGGAGGAGGAAAGAACCAGGCAGCAAACCTCAACGTGAAACAAAGGAAAGAGATTCTGGCCTGGAATGTGTGGTGAAATTTTCAAATCTCCCTTCAGAAAATGTAAGAATCAGATTTCCTTACTGAGCTGTTACCTATGAAAAAAAGGAGGAGGGGGAGGAGGAAAGGAAAGGGGAAGGAGTGGCAATAGAGGGAGAAGGAAGAGGAGGATGAGGTAGGATGTTGGTATTGCTGTGGGAGGCCCTTGGGTCTTGACAGGGAGTGAGTATTGATCCTGGATGCCTCCAGGAAGCATAATATGCACACTCATGGATAATATATTTATTTATGATTTATACCCTGCTGACTTCCAGAAAGGTTTTGATGTGGCTCCCTTGCTAGTGAGTTAATGCTTCCTACACACACTGAGCAACTCTGAAAAGAGTGAAAGGGCAGGAACTCTTTGAGTCATCACCCGACTGTTTAAGTGAGCTAAGAGGGGGGCTGGTTCTTCTGAATGAGGTGACCTCAGATGCTGTCAACACTCACTAGTAGGAACCCTGATATAGTAAAGCTCATTTAGTTGATATCACCAGGAAATCATTGAATTTTTCAGATAACTGAGGCTTCTCACTTTAGAAGTCAATCTTTTAAAATTTAAAATATTTTACATAGAAAGCTCTGTATAATGAAGATTGTATGCTACTTTCTCGTCAAAGATGCTTGATAACTGAAAAAAAATTTTTTTTTCGAGGAAATTCCAATTCTTTTTCTCTAGATCTATGCTTTATTTTTGTAACGGTTTCATTGAGACATAATTCACATACCAAGAAATTCACCCTCTAAATGTATAGTTGAGTGTTTTTAAGTATATTCTCAGAACTGTGCAACCATAGCCACTATCTAGTTTTAGAATATTTTCATCACTCCAAGAAGAAGCCACATACCCATTAGCAGTCATTCTCAATCACTCCACTCTAGCCTCTGGCAGCCAGTAATCTACTTTCTGTCTTTATGGGTTTGCTTGTTTTGGATGTTTCCTATAAATGGAATCATATAATATGTAGTCCTTTGTATCTTGCTTTTTTCATTTTAGCATAATGTTTTTAAGGTTCATTCATGTCGCAGTATATATCAGCATTTCATTACTTTTCATGGCTGAATAACATTCCATTGTAGGGATATACCACACTTTTATTGATCTATTCATCAGCTGATAGCTGTTTGGTTTGTTTTTACTTTTTAGTTTTTATGAATACTCATATATAAGTTTTTGTGTGGCCAGCTGTTTTCAACTCTCTTGGGTCTAAGAACCACCTGCGAGTGGATACAGATTGGAATGTAGCTTCCTTTTTCTTCTCGTGGGAATGGAGCCTTCATTCTAACAGTCACGGTGCTATGCCGGGACCCAGGGCATACTCTCAGAAGCTAATGAGTGGGATGGGTTGCTCTTGAACTCTGAGTCCCCAAATAACTGAGCTTTTTAAACTTATGTCTATATTTTTATGGTTTTTTGAATTCTTTCCAATCAGTCAGCTGTTACTCTTTGCTTTTGACAGTGGGCCTGTTGCTAGGAAAACCCTAAACTTCAATTTGGGCTTCTGAGCTAGAGAGAAGACAACCTGTTACAACGGTGTCTAAGTCAAAAGTAAATGGTCTCTGAATGAAGGAACGAAGTGCTCTTTTAAGGAAAAACAAAACAAAACAAAACAAAACACAAGCATAGGCTTTAGTGTCAACTTAATTTTTAAAAATCTCTTTGAACCCTTACTTCTGTATTCTCATGTTTAGGACATTTGACATTGCCAAGTATGAGCCTTCTGGTTCAAATGTTACTTTTGCTGGTAGGTAGGAATATGCAAACCTTTTCACAGAGCTCTCATTTGGTAGAAAGGAAGCTGCAGAGGGGCCCTCACTCCCTGAATGCCATCTCCAAAGCACAGGTTTAAAAGGCCTCTGTGTCACTCAGATTAGGTTTTTACAATGACTCAAATGAGTGAACTTTAAAAAAGACAGAGATTTACTTTTTCGCTCATATAAAAGAAGTCTGTAGGTAGGTAGGCCAGAGCTACACAGTGGTCTCACGGTCTTATCAATAACTGAGATGCCTTCCATCTTTCTGTTTGGCCATCCTTAAAACATGGCTTCCATCCTCATGCTCATTCAAGATTGCAATAAGGCCACTGGAACACCTCCCCCCCCACCCACACCCATATGTCTGTTTTCCAGGCAGCAGGAAGGAGGAGAGTCAATGACAAAAATTGTTCACCTCCAGGCTGAGTTGGCCCTCTTAAACAGCTTTCCTTGAATTCAATAACATTCTTTTACATCTCATTGGGAAGCTGGGAAATGGTAGTTTTAAAGTTGCATACGCTGGGGTTCTGTTAGTAAGAAAGAATGGAGGAAATGGAAAACAGAAAAGATGTAGGAGGGAAAAGGAAGAGAAAGTCTCTGCTCTGGCTACCTAGGAGCTCATCGTTTAAGATGGATGAGACACAGGCAGGTCATCATAATATGTTACACACAGAGCTGTGCAAAGCCTTACAGTGGCTCATCCCTGGACCACTTCAAGTTTGTAGGCTTAGATTGTTGAAAAGGATGATTTTTGGTGATGGTTGAATTGTTCATCTCAGTTCTTAGGTGGGAGGATCAGAAGACTTTCTGGAGGGTATGGAATTTTAGAAGGAGGTTAAAGGAAATGATTCTATAAACAGAGACCCTCTTCAGAGATTACGGGAATGGCTGGCCTAGAGCCACCTGTGTGGTGTCACTTACTCTTCTTGGTTTTCATCTGTGTACTCAGTGAATGCCATTGATCAGGGGTATTCAGGACAATGGTTGAGGTTTGGAGTGTAGTCAATGGCTGAGGAAGGAAAGAAGCATCTTGATTTCTATGAGAATTTCATACCTGCACTAGACTCCTATTGTTAGCTATAACCAATTGACCTGTCCTGCCTCTAAAATCTAACTTCACATTCCTATCTTTTTGATTACTTCCCTTCTAGAAAGTCATCACTTAATGTACTAACAATAGTACTAGTAATCCACTTTATGCTAATAGACTTTAAAGGACATTAGAGATTTTTCTTGCAAAGATTTCATGGATCTAGTGTTTTGACTTTTAAAAAAATATCAACTAGCTAGTCAATCGTTTCTAGTTCCTATCACCATGCCTCTGTGATTTAATTCTGAAGCAACCCTGTGGTTGCCAAAGTCACAGGATTGTGCTGCTGTCCAATACAATGTTATCATTTACACAACATTAGGCTTGGTCCTGATTATTTATAAGAATGTTTAAGCACTTCCCATTAGTATCCAGATGTATGAAAAGGGCAAAGTCTTCCAGCTTCGAAAGCTATTTGATTCGGGCACTTGGGAGAATCTGACTCATTATTAAAAGAAGTTATTTGAATCAGGCCATACACATTTCATGGATAATGTCCATTTCTGCCTCCCCAGGGACTGTGATCTCTCCATTCTCTCCTCTTCTCCTGTTATTGTCAACCTTTCTATCACACGAACACACACAAGTCTGTTCCATTCTTAAAATAACCTCTTCTATTTTGCTTATCTTTCCTCTTTTGTTAAAATATAAATTTCTCAGAACAAAAATAAAAACAAAAGCACAATGCTCTCTGGTTTACTTTCTTACACTACATCACACTCTAAATCTCCTGTTCTCCGGCTTCTACTCCTCTTCTCTACTGATATTGCTCCACTAAAGCCAACAGTTAAAGCTAGCAGTTGCCAAATTCTAATGGAAATTTTCCAGACCATTAACCTATTGGTCCTCTCTGCTGCCCTTAATTTGGTTAACAATCTCTTCCCCCATGATGCTCTGTGAGCCCTTGTCTTCTACCATATCATACCCTTGGTTCCCCTTGTACATTTCTGACTTCTGTTTTATGTTTTCAGTTAACTCTACTCTGCATGCCCTTTAAATGCTGAGTGACATCAGATAAGCCACTTAATTTCTTATCCATGAAAAGTAAAATGATAATCTTTTTGAAATGGATAATCTCTAAGGTCCCTTTGAGCTCTAGTATCCTTTTAGTCATATTATCAGGAGTCAGAATTCACTGACTTGGGCTATAGAAAACTCTTGTGTTTTATGTAAAAAGAAGTGTAATGAGAGATGATTAATGTTTGGGACGCAATTCTGCAAAGGCATATTGTTGGCTGCTTCTTTCAGAGAAGTCATAAAAGCTGAAAACCAGTACAACATCATTCGGCAGTTTATAACCATGTGGGAGACTGACTAATGTGAGTTGTGGTTTCAGCACAACAGAACAACTGACCATTCATGTAGACTTTAGTGCTTGGAGGCGGGTAGTGGTGGTGTGAATGAGGTTCTTGGGCCACCATGACCTCTAGATGTGACCACACACTGGGCATGGTTACAGTCCTAGAGAGTCGAGGAAATTGAAACTTCCATCATACAGATGCTCCTACTGGGACATCATGTTTGACTAAACATGGTGACTGATGATAAAAATGTTGGCTTTTTCCAATTGGGTTTTTTCAGTGACAATTAAATGATACCCAGTTTTTAATAGTAATTTACTTATATATATCTACTAAGATTTCAGATTATTCCCTGAGAGCACGATTTCATTTGACAGGCAGGGGCAGGAGCAAGAGTTTAATGGTATTTGAATCTCTAAAGTGAGGTAGGTACAAACATTGCTGGATGGGGAAAAGGGAGTAGAAGAGAAAGTTGCTAAAGTTTGTCTCCCTTGTGGTAGTACTTGCAGATACCCTCATTTGTGATGCATATTTTTTCTCCAATAAGTGTTTAATTCAACCCAAAACCCTAGGTTCTGAGTCATATTTGTGTTATTTTGGGGTGCAGAGTATAGTTTATTTAATATTTTTTGAGGAGCTCAACTGAGAAGTAAGGTCATAAAAATGCAAAGATGTAGGATTTTAATTGTATTATGGGTTGTCAGGAGAGATGGTACACTTACCATCACTATTAGATTAGATGATACAACGTATAATTAATTGATAGGTCACTGCTAAACCATTCTGCAAAGGTTTTGCCTTGGCTACAGTACCAACCAAACTAAGACCATAGTCAACAAGACGGTGGACACCTTGGACCACTGAGCCAGTAAGCAGGGCCCTATGCCATTTCCTTGAGCACACGGTCAGAGAGCACCCTTTTTCGCCTCTGTTGAGATGCACGAAGCTGCTGTCCCTTGGCCCCTCTGATTGGAAGCTTTAGAACATCAGATGGTCACCCAGTGGCAGGCCTGGGAATTGCGTTAGCTTTATCTGCGCAATGATGGTGCTGGCATTTTGCCTCACCTTTCAGAGCAAAGGACATCCAGCGACACTCTCCTGGGAAGCAGATTAACTTCTGTGAGTCACTGCTTTTCCATCTCATTTATGATTCATGACCTAGGCTATATTTTTAGCTTGTATTTATTTGGGTCTGAGAAGTGGGCTGAGTGGAAGCATTGTTTGGAAACTTACGGAAAAAAGAAGAGAAACTGGTATCACACTTAAGCTTAAGTAGCCTGAAATTTGGTTTTAGTCCTCAGACATTCTGTGAACATTTATTGAGAGCCTACTGTGTACCACATATTTGTGTCAGACTCTAAGGATGCAAGATAAAAGGGACCCACAAGAGCCCATTGTGTGCAGGCAGATAATTAATGAGGTAACTAATGCACTGTAGCCCCTGCCAATACCCCCAGCCATATCTCTAGACTTTATTCATATTGAAGAACTGGGTGTTTTTGGAGTTCCCTTTTTTCTTGCCCTTACCTCTTGCGCATGCTGTGCCCATTGCCTGGAAGTCCCTCCCCAATCTCTCCTTCGTTGCCTTTCATGACTCACAACAGCATCCCTTCTGAAAAATCATCATTGATTCTCTTAGGCTGGGTTGGAGCCCTTCTCATACATTCCCTTAGCACCTCACCACCACCCCGCCCCCACCAGTGTTTATCATATTCCTGTAAAGAGTACTCTTTACTGAGGTAGGCCTATCTATCAGCTCCCCAAAATAGGAGCCAGGCGACACTGAAGAGGATTGTGAAGAACAACATCATCATCCCAGTGTAGCCACTGCCATTTGCTCCGCCCTCTCCATGTGCCAGTCACAGGGCTCAGCACCACGCTTGCATTATCCCATTTTAGCCTCATAATAACCCTATGAAACAGATAATACAAGTAAGTTATGCCCCTATTTTATAGATGAGTAAATCAAAGAAGCCTTGAGATGTAATGTTATTTCCCCAGGGTTTCACAGATAGTACATGCAAAGCTGAGATTAAAACCCAGGCCTGCCTCTCAGAGCCTGTGTTCCTAGACTTATGGCATAATCCTTCTCTCCTTTCATGGTTACTGTGTCCATCAGGGTAGACCAGGTCATTCTGTGTCAATAAGCAATCCTAGCATTCTCAGAGTTTAGACAAAAAAGGTTTATTTCTTGTTTATGCCATGTGTCCACAGCAAATCTGCTGGGGGGCTCTAATTTGGGTCATGCTCCCTCAGGACTGGGTTGAGGGTGCCTCTGTTTCTGTGCCTCCCCAGTCGCAAGAGAAAGGAAATATGAAAAATTTCTCCCAATATGATCGTCTGTTTGAATGTCACAGACTAAATCAGGAGTTGCACTGAATTTCAAAGAGGCAGGATAAGTGCGGTCCTACTATGTGCTGGGAAGGTGAAAAATTAAAAATATTTGTGGAATAGCACTAATAACGTCCATGTCGTATTATATAAAGAAAGGAGGACATGGACTATAGACTAGTGGTTACCTGAGGGTAGGAGGTGGGGAGAGGTGGGAGGAAGATGAGGTAAAGGGGTCAAATAAAGGGGAGTAGGAGGGGGGTGAAGTGGGTAAAGGGGATCAAATATATGGCAGCTGAAGGAAACTGGACTTTGGCTGGTAAACACACAATAGACTATACAGATGTCAAATTATAATGTACACCTGAAAATTATATAATTGTATTAACCAATGTTACCCCAATAGACTTAAAAAAAATTAGAAAAAATAAAGTGAAAAAAAGAAAAGAAAAAGAAAAGAGTGGGAGAAGTGTATAAATGAAAACAAAAGCAAAGGAACAAGTGACCAGAAAAATGAGGTTCTTCCAGGGAATAAGAGAAAGCTAGCCTTTTTTAACCATGGGTCTCTAGTTAAATGGCTATTGGGATCAATTATTCAGTTCTTCCTATAAGAAACACCACTAAGGCCTTTTCTTCTCTGAATGTATTAATGCTTTGACACAACCTGGGATTTCTCTGGATTCATCGGGAGAGAATAGTTAATTGCTATTACAAAATCAGCTTAATCTTAGAAGGGCCGGTATTCCAATGCTCATTTTCATTATAGGGAGCTAGGTTAAATTTTTTCTAAGAATAGCATTTCTGGTCTCCTAGGATTATGCCTACACAGTGATAAAAATCTCTTAAAGGCTTTTGTAGGCAGGGACACAAGATTAACACTTGCCCCTCCCTACAAAGGACTTAGCTGAAAGCTATTGATTGCAGCTTTTTAATCAACGATATTAAAATTGAATATAAGATACAAGGTGCCCAAGGAGTTTCTGCAAAGAACATACTGAGAATATTTTGGTCAAGGAGAATTCACCTTCGTACAATGCGATCTCTGTTTTTCAAGAACACGAGGGCGGTCGACATGGCATAGAACTGAGCACAATACTTACTAAGTGTAATACTTAACTGTTTCACTTACTCGATACAGCTATCAATCTTTGGGTCACTATAAGTTCTTATAGAATATACAATATCTGCCACCTGTAGAGGATGCTTGGCTTTACTACCCTTCTTTCTCTTCATGTTAAAAAAAAAAAAAATATATATATATATATATATATATATATGTACATATATATTAAGAGTTTGGGTGGGTAGGAGGAGGAGAGAGACATTGCTGTATCTTTAATCTAGAAGTTTTCAGTTTCCTGAATTCATTTTCATTTTAAATATCTCCTGGACTACATTGTGGAGCATGGGGCACTGCAGGGGGATAAGCATCATGGGGAAACTTCTCCTACCTGACCAAGGTACCGTAGGGGAATTGCTGTCAGCAGATGTCTCATCATAGGATGAAACACATTAAGTCCCGTAAGCCCATGTTCAGCATCACTGTGTATTATCTTGTACTTTTTATAGATGCAGGGCTTGGAGTTGCTTCTAGATGGGAAAATTTTTTAGATCAAGGAGATGACATGGAATAGCACAGCTTTAAACATCAAAAGGTCTGGGTTCATCTCCATTAACCAGCTCTGCGGCCCTTTAGCAGAACACTGAATCTCTGAGAATCAGATTTCCCATATGTAAAAGGGGTATCGTACACCTATTCATGTCCTGTCACTGTGAGGATCGAATGAAATAACATTCATGAGCATAGACAGAGTGTAAATCTCTGTTTGTGCAAAAGCACATGATCGCAAAGGGCAGCTTTTCTGTTTGTGCCCAGCAACAGAAAAAGCCACTCGTGCCTTCCAACACATGGGAGTAAAATTATTCCCAGGAAAGGTCATAGCCCTCCAAATGCTCTCAGGATGGTTTTTGCCACAGGATTGACCTCCAGTTGAGTGGCTGTGTCTGTGCTCAGGTCTGTAGGAAGAGATGAAACCTCTCTCAGTTCAAAAAATTCCCCATGTGTAAGGGATTTTCAATAGGAGTAGGACTGTTGGTATGAGACACTGCGTAGCTGCCTCATGTGATGCAGATGGTTGTCATATTTTCCTTGCCCACAGACAACCATACTTTTTTTCAGATGAATTGGAAGGGGGTTTTTTTTGGACATATCCTAGTATGTTAGAGTGTCACCAAACTGCCAGCCAGATCAAGATCTTTATTGTTTATCTGGGCTTCTGGCACTCAAGACACTCAATTTGGAGGATCCTGGGTTGCTCATTATTAAAAAGAGAAACTTTTCTTCCGAACCAACTTAAAACTTCCCTTATTTAATTCTAAAATCCCCCTGGGAGATTATACTTAGATGGTATCAGTTCTGCTTGCCTTAGAGGGACAACGAGTGGACTTTTAAAAAATAGGTGCTTTCTCTATCCTCTGCAGACAAAGAGTCTACTTTGGAGGGAAAAAGGTGAAGGTTTGGGCCAGAGTGGCAGGCTTTGCTACCTTCACAGCCCTGCTCTGGCTTGGTCAGGAGCCTTAGTCAGGAGCCTTAGTCAGGAGATCTTGCTTTTGGAAGAACGAGCAGAATGCATGACTTGCTTTTAGCAGATTCCATCTTTGTGAACATTAAGGATTCAGAGGGTTGACATTCCCTGGTTGTCAAGACCCCAAGTGTGAATGAATGAACAAATCCAGATTTTCAGGCTTCTGAACCTGGAACAGAAGAAGGAGCTTTCATCAGGGTAGATGTTCGGGTGTTTAAAAACATGTTCACATAAATCAACCAAAGTTTATTTTGAGGAGCTACTGTGTGCCAGGCAGTATTCTAGGTCTTCGGGGTAGAGCAGTCCTAGCTCTCTGCTGCTCACTTCTAGTGGGGGAGACGGACAACAAACAAATACATAATCCGGTCAGCAGTAAGTACTCTGAAGAAAAACAAATACAAGAGGTTAGAGAATGGTAGAGAAAGGGAAGGTATGAGTAGGCCTGTGCTCTTGGATGGGAAATTTCAAAGGTGTTATGAGTTCATTCTAAGAAGTCAGTGGCAAGACCACCTGTGTCTCTTCCAGTGAGGCCTGTCTTGCTGTTTGTCTCAGCAAACTCCCTCGAAACTTGCTCCTCAATATAGCACTCTATTCCAGAGGTGGGTTCCCTTATCTCCATTGTCTTCTGGTCTAGGTTTTCATTAGATTGCTTCTACAACGAAAGGAAAAGGACTTTCCATTCCCTTCTCACATGATGCACATTCTGACTCAGACCTGGCACAAGGAGGGCTTTGAGCAGCTTAACTTCAGGGTTATTTTAACTGGCAATATACCTCTTTAAGAAGGAACACATTACAGATGGTCCAGTTAGGATGCAGGTTATTTTGAGACTTCCTGAACATCATTTCTTGGCTGCTTCATTCAAATAAATCATTTATTGCCCTGTAAGAGGTGCTGGTGATAATGATGACTAAGACTCACTCCTTGCCCTTGAGAAGCCCACAGTCCAGCGGTGGACGTAGACATTAAACAGATAAATTGCAGCACTACTGGGTGAGTGCAACCTTGGGGTGTGAGTGATATGCTCTGGGAGCCCAAAGGAAGAGCATCGAACTCGGCCTCAAGGGTGCTGAAGAAGATATCAGATAATAGTAATGATCTGATACTCATTCATTTATTCATCATCCATCCATTCACATACATTTCCTGAATAGTTTATATCAGGGCCATACACTGCCTGCAGATATTGTTTGTGTGGCCTGTTATTGTTATCGTTGTTTGATAATAGCTCTATTGAGATATAATTCACATACCATAGAATTCATCCATAGAAAGTGTATAATTCAATGGCTTTTAGTATATTCACAAAGTTGTGCAACCATCACCAATGTTACAACATCCTCATTAACCCCCAAAACAATTTTTTTACCCTTTAGCAGTCATAGCCCATCCCCTCAATCTTCCAGTCTTCCTTTCTAGCTCTGTAGATTTGTCAATTCTGTATATTTCATATAAATGAAATCATATAATATGTGGTCTTTTGCGACTGTCTTCTTTCCCTTAGAATAATATTTTCAGGGCTCATCCATGTGGTAGCACATATCACTACTTCATTCCTTTTTTATTGCCAAAGACTATTCCATTGCATGATATACCATTTTTGATAGCTCCATTGATCAGTTAATGGATATGTGGGTTGTTTCTATTTTTTGGCTATTATAAATATTGCTGTTATGAATATTTGTGTACAAATTTTTGTGTGGACATATGTTTTCAGTTTTAATGGGTATATATCTGAGAGTGGAATTGCTGGGTCATATGGTAATTCTGAGTTTAACTTTTTGAAGAACTGCCAAGCTGTTTTCCCCAGTGGCTCCACCGTTTTACATTTCCATCAGCAATGAGTGAGGATTCTAGTTTCTCCACATCTTTGCCAGCACTTGCTATTTTCAGTTTGTTTATTTGTTCTTAAAATTATAGCCATCCCAGAGGGTATGAAGGGGTGTTTCATTGTAGTTTTGTTGAGCAGTTCCCTAGTAATGATGTTGAGCAGATTTTTCATGTGCTTTTTTGCCATTTGTATATCTAATTTGGAGAAATGTCTATTCAGATCATTTTCCCATTTTAAAATTGGGTTATTTGTCTTTTTTTTTTATTGAGTTATAGGGGTTCTTTATATATTCTAGATTCAAATCTCTTATCAGATATATCATTTACATATATTTCCTCTCAGCAAAGGAGTCTGAAAGAGAATAATCAGAGGATAAAGATGAAGAACCAGAAAATGCTCTCAAAAAAGCCAAGAAAAAAGAGCAGATCAGAGTAAAGAGAGTGGGGTGGGTAGAGGTTAGCGATGGCAGATACCCTAAACGGGTGAGCCAAGAACAGAAATGGTTCACTAGAGTGGACGACGAGGAGGTGGTTGGTTTGCTTAAGCAATTTCAGTAGAATCTTGAGGCCAGAAACTACTGTAGTGAGTTGAATCATGAGTGGAAAGTAAGGAAGTGGAGACAGTAAAGGTTGTGAAGAGAATATCCTCCTCTCACTCCACCCTCCAACCCTTTTTTAAAAAATGGGAATGACTAGAAGTTATTTAAAGATGGTAGAAAAATTCTGCAATGTCTTCAGGCTACATCGGTGGTCTCTATCACTGTTGAACATTTATATCATGAAGGTTAGGTTAGACTCTTGTCATGTTATACTTGATTATGTACTGTTCTTCAGCGTTCTGATTATTTCAAAGTGCCATCCTTCCTTGTCTTATCAAGTGCAGGACCTAGACCTTAAGCCTTCTCTAGTATAGGGGCAGCCACATTCTAAGGGGAGGATTGTACCACTGAAAAAAAGGGATTTAACCCTATCTAGTAATTAGTAAACTGTGATTTCTAGAGGTTAAAGTGGTAGGCTTTATTTAATTGTTTAACTCTAAAACTATACTTCCTACTTATTTTTTAAAATATAAACAATACAAAAATGTAAAGTAAAAAGCAAAAGCCTGCCTCTCTCCCTTTACCAGAGTAATCACTGTTAACAGATTTTTTTTATGTATCCTTCAGACATGCCTTCTGAGGACATCAGAATATATCATTCTATAAAAGAGTTACGATAAGTTCCCATAAGAGAGCTATCATTCCTTCTCTCTGAAAACCTCAGTAATGTCTTTTTTTTTTTTTTGGAATGAATAGCTCAAGATACACATGGTCATGAATAGGCTGTTCACCTCTCCCCGGGAGCAAGTGGTTGAAGCTCAGACGGTACACAAATATTATTACTGCCTTGGGCATGAAGGGAGAGTGTGAGCTGGGAGTGAGGTGAGCCGTCTGTCAGGTGCTGAATGAGAAGATTGTCTGAGCACCGCTGAGCTCCGCCGCTTTCTCACCACCTCCCTGTGCCTCTAATAAAGGCCTTCAGTGTCCTCTCCCTGTCACAGGGTCAGGAATTAGGGAGTGCCTTCTGTCTCTTGTGTTACCTCCTACAGTCCCCGGAGAAGCCTGGATTCATGCCTGTTCTTAACAGGTGGCCCCCAGGCTCGTCACCCTCTTACGCACCTGGGTAGACCAAAAAAGAGTCAGTGGGAGCCAGCTGGATGACCCCCTTCTCTTTTTTATTTTTCCGTCAAACAAGGTTCATACACAGGGTCCCAGAAGAGTACTATGGACTCTAGAATAAACCCTGATTCAGTCTCACTGAATGAATGAAACCAAGCCAGGCACTTTCCTTTAATACGTCTCAATTTCCTCATCTATTAAATGGAATTAACAATGACTAACCTCATAGAAAGAAAAGTCATCTCTTTCACAGTTGTCTTATCCTCATGGGGCTGGGTTTTAAGAACAGAGACCATGTCTCATGCCGATCTGCATTTAATAAATGAATGAGAAGACTGTCATCCCAGTTTCTACTTAAATAAACCAATTTCTCCTCCCTCAGGCCTTGACAGTCAGCTACGATTGGCTTATGCAGTCATCAGGTACCTAAACAAAGAAGTGGATAGATTATTTTTAGGTGCTGCTCACTCCTTGCTTCCTCACAGCAATGGTTTCTGAGCGAAATGGACTGTGTGATTTAATGGGAAGGCCAGCTCCATTCTGGGCTTTGGGGTAATTGTGGCAACAATCAGGCATTGATTCCCTCTCTTCATTTTGCTTGGAGTGCTTCCTCCACACATGCCCAGGGTGGAAGGAGAAATATACTCACTGTCATGATCACTTCAGGCCCTGACTCACGTATCATCAGTAACTTCAGTTTATCACAATGAGGCTGGCAGAAGGTGTCACCTGTGCTGTTGCTGATGGACAAGTGTGTGAAGAAAAACAAGTTTCAGTGAAGGGAGGGGGATTGGAAGCAACGCCTGGGCCTGCCTTAGAAGATAGAAGATGAGGTGGTTAGCACCATGAAATGTGATTAAGAAGATTCCCTCTCTCCCTGTCTGCCTCTTCCACTCTCCACTAAAAACCCTTTTCCTCAGAGATAACCAACCCCCATTCCCACCCCCATTGGTGAGTCACTTCACTGGACTAAGAACTTCCCCTACTTAGACACTCACCCTCACATGAGGGGGCTCATTATCATTCAGGGTTCCGCCCACTACCCCCCAGAACACCTGAGGATCAGGGTACTGTTCTCTCTACCTAACACTTCACTACAAAACCCCCTCTGTTTAGGTCATTTGTTGCCAATCTCTCGGATGGGGGAATAACAAAAATAACAAACATGGAGGAAATAACAAAGAAATCCAGAAACTTTCCAAAAGTATCATCCTGGCCTGTAATACCTGAGTCTCTTTCTGAGTCCTCAGTTCTCCTGTACTCCTCACTTATCCACCAGGATGGAGAGACCAGTTAAAGCTTTGCCTCTTTTGATCTCTTCTCCCTCTCTCTGCTCACTTTAAAGATACTATTGAAGTTCAACAATGGAGGCTATATTTGTTCTTTCATCAACACTTATTAAGTACCTACCGTGTCCCAGGTGATGGGAATACAGTGGTGATCATGGTCCTTACTCTTGTGGCGCTTACAACCAAGGGAATGAAGACAGGCAACAAGCAAATTAACAAGCACACCTGACAGTCAGCGACATGAAGGTGACTAATGGGGGCTGTGATGAAGGGTGACAAGATGGGGCTTATCTGAGGTGGTGACATTTGAATTAAAACCTGAAGGATGAGAAGGAGTCCGTCCTGCAAGGCAGCGGGGGAAGAGCTGGGCAGAGCTAGCAATGGGGAAAGAAGAGGTGCAAGTGAAAGAGCCTGTGTTTGGAAAAGGTTGGGTGTATTTGGGGAATAGAAAGAAGGCCCGCGTGGCAGCAAAGTGCACAAGGGAAGAGTGACACAGATGGAGTCAAAGGGGCAAGCAGGGGCCCGGGGTCTAGGGGCTTATAGTATTGAGTTTGTTTTGAAAATAAATGCCAAGCGATTTAAGCAATGGTGGGGCAAGAGCTGATACTCATTTTTGAAAAATTACTCTGACAGAGTGTGCAAAATGTAGATATTGGGTCACATTTTCAAAAAGTATGTCCTTACAGGTTGAGTCAACTCATTTTGACTTGATGATTTATAGCTGAGGAGAAAAATGACACCCACTTCTGCACCAACAAAGAATTGGAAGTGTAGCCCATACCTTCGTGAGGAGTTCAGGGTTAGGTGTGCAGGAAATAGGGAAACAGTAGCTAAGTTCTGGAATAGAAGAAGATGCTGAAAGGCAGGAAAAGCCGGAGTAGCCTGCGAGGATAGGAAAACCATCTTTTCAGTCCACCTTGTCATGGAGCTTGGATCCTTAGAATCTCCTTTTGTGATAATTCTGAAATGGGCTTCCTCTCATACTCCCTAAATCTAGCTTTCTGTTCCTAATCAGTCTTAAGATTTATTGAACAGAAATCTTCGGACATCACTTATTTCCCCAAGGTACTCCAGCCTTGGAATTTAAGTGTAATTGGGGTAAAATAAAATATTTGAAATGTTTTTGTGCTATTACTAGAGACCCCAAGAGGAGTGTAACAAATAGGAATCTGGCTAAGAATTGTCAGGTCATTGTCCTAGTCAGCATGCTCACCCCAACACTGGGCTCTAGGCAACTCCTGGTGGACTGACCTGCTTTTGGGATGCAAAATCTACAGAATTTGCTCAGAATTACTACAAGAAGTGTCTAGGGAGGCACCCCCTGGCTTCTGCTATCTTTCCGCAGTGTTTTTGCCATTTCTGAGCAGAGGGAGGTTGGAAGGCTTCCAAAGGAAAGCTAAACAGGAAGCATATAATTTCCAAGGAGGCGACAGATCACTTTCAATCAGACTGCTTGGCTCTCATAACATTTCCAGGCTCATTCTCAGAGAAACACTCTCCCTCGTCAACTAAGGCTCTGCTGAGAGGATTTACTCCCACGGCCTCACCTGGCAAAGTTACACAGATGACTACTAAGTCTGCATCCCCAGGCTTACTTCCTCTCCATAACTCCAGAACCCAGTTTTCAACTGCCAGCTTGTTATTTCCTGGATAACCCACCAATGTCTTTCAGTCAGTGGGTCCCAAACCAACTCATCATCCCCTTTTCTGGCTTTCCTGTTTCTGTTAATGGAATCACTGTTCCCTCTGCTACCTCGGCTGGAAACATCTGAGTCATCCTTGACTCATCCTCCTCTCTTATTCTCTAGATCAAATCGACTGCCGAATCACGTAGTATCTGTTTCTGTGATGTCACTTGAATCTGTCTCCTCCTTCCTACTGCCACCATCCCTCCTCAGTGTGGGCTATCATTACTTCCCTCTCAACAGGAGCGGCCTCACTTATTCCCTCACTATTAACCCACCTTCATACTGCTGCTGACATAAGGCTTCTTAAACGTAAACTGATCACATCACTCTTCTATCAACAGTCTGACGTGACTCCCACTGCTGCCACATTAAATATAAAACCCTTCGAACTTTATAAGTCACACTTCCTTTTCCAATACTCCTAGTTTAAGCTAAATTTACTCATTCTTGCTATAAGATATAACTTTTTTCCTTTCTTAAACCTCCTTAATAAATGATTTTGCAAAAAATACGATTTTTTGTATTACTAAATCCTGTGTTGTCTGTATTTATACGCTTGTTTTATCTCTTTAGAAGATTCATTGTTTCTGTATTATAGTTTCACATTTATTTTTGCTTCCTCTAATATTTGAGCACAAGTAGGTATCAGGTGCTGCTGTTAGAACAACTGCATGAAATGATTTAATGCTCACAACAATTCTAATTGTATCTCCAGTTTATTGGTGACAAAACTGAGATACAGAGAAGTGAGTAATTAGTTCCATAACTAATAAGTGTCAGAGCCATGATTCAAATTCACATGGTCTGGCCCCAGGGTGCAGCTCCTGACCATTGGACTCAACTTTGTCTTTGTTACCTGCATTCCTGACATCATAGTTTGGACTTAGCTGATGTTTTATAACTGAACTGAAGCTTAACACATGTGTCCATTAAAGGTCAGAAATATCAACGGCAGGCTGAGTGTGCAAATGCAACTTGATATCAGGAGCTGATTTAAGGTGTTTCTCAGGAAATCACTCAGAAGCTAAGAGACATCTTTGTGCTATTTTTTTTTTCTATTTGTTCTTTTCTTTTTCTTATTTCAGTACATGGGCTGTATTGAAGTGCTACAATCAATGAGGTCACTGGATTTTGGCATGAGAACCCAAGTTACAAGGTAAGAAAACAAAAATATGAGGGGCTTTGTGAAGTATAGTTTAAAGTCACGAGAGTTTCTCCCTGCAGGGATTTTGTACAAGCCTTCAAAGTCACCATGGGTTTTTATTCACATGACCGGAAGGTACAGCTCGGATGAGTGGCTTTATCTTATTATGTAAGAGGTTTCCCAATCGTGTGATAGAGCATCTGCTTTTTATATAAGAACTGATAAGATGATGCAATCATAGAAATAGTTCCTTTCCCAGGTATCAGAAGTATTTAAAATTATGACTAGAAACAGGACCTTACAAAATCTGAGAACTGTTGAAGAAGTAGCCAAAAAGAAGACCAGGGGAGAACTTTCACTTTGGAAATCTCAGACTCTCCTCATTATGGCACCTGTGAAATGAGAAACTGTCCACTCCATGTTTGGGTCTCTCTCTTCTGTGTATGGTGAGCTGGAAGGAAGAGTTGAACTCGGGGGGAGCCTTACCGAGGATGGCCCCAGGAAGCTTAGGGGAGGAACCGGAATCATCACTACACTGTGTAAGTCAGAAGCAGAAATTCAAAGAATTAAGCCCAAGTTGAAAGCGAGATGGAAAGAAGAATAATTGAGTGCTATGACTGGTGACTGGGAAAATGGTAAGATGAGGGGATTAGGGTGAGAGAATGGATGGATGTGAGTGATTTAGAATGGAGACTTGGGCATCTGTTATATGTGGTACTGATGTGTGTCTCAGGTGCAAGCCACAGTGTCCATCTGTATCGGGGTTGCAGACCACCTCTTCCAAAGGCTAATGTTCTCCTTATGAAGAGAGGACTTTTTCTAATGCTTATCCCGTGGACTTCTAGGCCTAGAAAAAATGTCCCGTTGACCAAGAGCTTTAAGAAAAGGAATCTTATCCCTCTTTAGGAAAATCATAGCGTACAGTATTATATTAAAGACTCTAGAAGTCCTGTGCTATAGTTTAAAAAACTAACTTTGTCTCAAGATTTCCTGAAGTTATTTGGCCCCAGAATCCTTTTAATTTTTCATGTAACATAAACAAACATCCCATACATCCCTATTTGGACTCTCTTTTATGATGCATCTAAATCTGTCTTTCCAAACTTCTTGCCCATCCATGATATTCCCTCTGGAGTCAAACAGATGAAATGTAATTCTGGTGTGTGTGTGTGTGTGTGTGTGTGTGTGTGTGTGTGTGTGTGTGTGTTGGGGTTTTATTTGTTTTATGGGTTTTTTTTTTCTCTTGTGGTTGTACTCTTGGTGCCTACTTCAGTCCGTGGCACATGGAAAAGGCTCAACAGATATTTATTGAATACATGGTTCCATCTGACTATCTTCCAGGATTTAGAGATAGCTGCATTTCTTCTCCCCTTTAACTCTTCTCTTTCACATTCTCGGTCCCCTCGACTATCCTTCAAGTGACATGGTTTTGAGATCACTTCTTACCCTGTTAGCCCTCCTTTGGATATACTTCAGGCTTTATTTCATCCTGATGACCCTAAATCTGGAGAAAGCCTTTCCTTGAATCCTGAGCGGGTTACAGATGGGAGGAAGAAAGCTGCTCCCTGGGTTCCAAGAATGGGGGCACAGGACCAAGGAATGCCCACTGTGCTTACCTGGGGATGACTGATTTTGTGTTTTTTCATACATTCATTCATTGGCTCGTTCTCTTTCACTTGAATATTTGTGGAATGCCTGTTAAGTGCCTGAAACTTTTCAAGAATTAGAGATGCAGAAGCCTCTGACATCATGAGACTTATATTCTAGCTGAAGAAGCGGTCTGTGGCAAGGAAAGAAATAAACAATATACTTTCAAGTAGTAGTAACTGCCATTACTATAATAGTAATGCGGAGTAAGAGGATAGAGATATAGGGGGTAGGCTTTTAAATTTCATTTTATTTTCTAATTATAAAAATACTGTATGTTTACTTAGAACATTTGGAAAATACTGAAAAGCATGAAAAAGAATATCCCTCATAATATCACCTACTAATTTTGTGTTTTGGACTATCTTTTCAGTCTTTTCCCTATACATGAGCTTACAATGATTTTTATAGAAAATCTAAAAAATATTTGATATAATTTCTTTCATCTTGAGCATTTTCCTATCGCTAAATACTCTAAAGTGTCCTTATTATGGTAAAATTTGCATAACAAAATCTACCATTATAACCATTTTAAAGTGTACCATTCAGTGGCATTAAGTACATTGACATTGTTGTGCAACCATCTCTACCATCTATCTCCAGATCTGTTTCATCCTCCCAGTCTGAAACTCTACTCATTAAACAATAACTGTGCATTCGCTACCCCCTGCCTGTGGCAACCACCATTCAACTTTCTGTCTATGATTTTGATTGCTCTAGGTACCTCCTATAAGTGTAATTATACGGTATTTATCTTTTGTGATTGGCTTATTTCACTTAGCATAATGTTTTCCATGTTTATCACTAGGCCAAAATATGAATATCTTGAAGGCTGTTGATGTGTTAGATTGCTAGATTGTTCTGCAGAAGAACCATGGTAGTTGGTACTCCCCTCCTCCAGCCATGTGTCTATTTTTTTTGTTAGGATCTATTTTTTTAAATGGTTGTAAACTTGTAAGTCTATATTTTTCTATTGTTTAGTAAATGGTAAAAGAAAAATTTTTTCTCTGTCATCAGGTTTTAGTTTGTGACTCATACAAACACTGTAGGATATTATTGTATGTAATAATACAAGGATATCATTCCTTGTAGATGTGTCTGTATATGTTTCCGGCATGGCAGATTGTGCTCTGGGCAGTTTTGTGGAAGCTCAAGGGTGATGGTCTTCTTTTTAGATTTGATGATGGGGAAGGCCTCTTTAAAGGGAAAGCCCTGAATAAGTGAGGGATCCAGTCATGGGAATGTTTGGGAGAAGAGAGTGTAAGGCAGAGGGAAAATGGCTGTGCATACCATCAGTCCATAGCATCAACATTGACAAGGCTCAAAACATGGACATGTGGTTTGGTGGGAGTGTAAAGAGTGTATATCTTCTTTCAAGAGTGGATACAAAAAAACTTCCAGTAGGCTCCCACTCGGGGGATGAAGAGGCTGTCTGGATGGGAGGATCAAGTCAAGATGCCCAATGGTGCCAAATGGTTTGACTTGAAGTCAAGAGATTCCAGCCACCACTAGCCCAGGGACCTTGTCTATAGCGTGGCTTGAAAGCAATGAGGCCAATTTCCTCACACCAGGGCCAGTCAGCAGTCTCCCTGCTTCAGAATTGTATGTTCTATGCTGCCCCTTTTCAGCTTCTGAACACCTTCCCCAGAGCACGTAGAGTTTGAGGTACCATGTCTTGCAACTTGGCAGCAGACTTGGGACTCCCTGACCCAGATGGGAGAAGGAGAAAAACCAAAAAGGAAGGTTAAATAGAAGACAAGGGAAAAGATATATAGGTATGTCCCATTTTAAGGAATTAACAAAAACCTAAATTTATTTAACAGAAAATTATCACTTAAAATTCGCCTCTGGTTTCCTTTAGGTAGTAGATTCCTCACTGGTATTTCGAATAAAATTTAACATACAAAAGAAAATATTTTCACTTTTCCCTCCCAGGAGCTCACATATTGCTGAAAGTGAGAGTGAGCTTTGAAACTCTTTGTTGAAACTCAAGGTCTTATGGGATATTGTACAAGTGGATATAAGCTTAGGTATTAGTGTATGACACTAACATCTCCCTATATGTTACCTAAGTGAGAACATTTTTTTTGAGATTAGGTTTTTCCTTTAGGCGTCCCTCTCACTTTGATGTTAGACCGCTGTTTTTGATGAAGTACATATCTTCATATGCCACTGCATGTTTCTACCCCTGAGTAGATGATTTCATTGTTCTCATGTGACAGGCATAAGAAAATGGTTCACCTTCCCTGAAACCTCTAATTCCCACCCTGCTTCCCAAAAATTTACTCTTTTTTCTCTTTTAAATTTTTCTTCTTTATCTTGTTCTCCTTTCTTCTCTCAACTTCTATGTATTTTGATGTTTGGCTACTACTCAAGTTGTTTTATTGGATGTTATGGTTGAATCAGGTTTCAAATTGTTTTAAATTTAACTTTCACAAATTCACAAAGTTTCATTTTGCTCATAATCTTACTTAATGCAAGAAAAAAATTTCAATGGATCAGTTAGAATTCCAAAGACCAGAACTTATTTTGCGTGACCATAGCTATCTTCTGTCATTTACATCAAATATAAAATCAATCATGTGTGAATGCTGATAAATTTGTGTAATTAGTTGACACTATATATATAAACAATTGCATACAGGCTTATGTCCCACTCTGGTAAATGGTCTTACCATCTCTATACTAATTAATATGCCATTCCAGATAATAGGGAGACAGCAACATAATTCCTGGTAATAAAGGAGGAGCCATGATTAAGATCCACCAACTGGGTCAGCATTTAAAACAAAGGAGGAAGATGGAGTACAATTCTTGCCTTTATGAGGGACCTTTCCATCAATTGTTTGAGGGAATCTACAGGGCTTAGAACACAGAAAGTGCTCAAATAAAGCAGAGAAAAAGAAAAGGACAAGAGGCCACTTACTTTGAAAGCTCCCATCACACTTCTTGGAGTACCTTAGTCCAGAGTTAGTCCCCGAGAAAGTCCTGTGGGTGGATTTTACCATTGTTCCTCCATTAATTCTCACCCAGGCATATATCTTTTTGACTGATTTAGGACCAAATCTCAATTTTTAGTTATCAAGTATTCATGCAAAAGGGCAAAGGAAGAGGTTTATCTTAATAGTAAAGAGAAATGAGATCATTAGGAAAACAAAGGCTCACAGCCATGGTTGTCTTCAAAATGTTTGGAAAACAGTATCAAAAAGAAGTAAGAGGAGAAAATGAAAATTATGCTTAACATGATATAGTCATTTGTTCTCTCCTATAAAAATATCCTCACATGATATTTTCTATTTATTTATTTATTTAGTTGTTTGTTTGTTTGTTTATTTATTTATAGTTCTTTGATGTCACCACTTATTTGACCCCTTTTACCCTATCTACCCCTCCCTCTCATCATGAGTTAGAAAACAAAGCTAAAGAAAACAAAAAAACCTCATTAGATACACACACACACACACACACACACACACACAAATAAATCAAGTCACTAAAACCTAAAGCCTCACTCCCCTCTCTTGAGTAAGCTTCCACATCATACAAAGAAAAGTAGAGTCTTATTTCTTCCCTAAGGATGTCTACTTTTAGCATTTAGGTGGGGACCTGCCTCAGACACTGAAGGAGAAATAAACCCATCAAAGGCAAACCCTATAAGTGCAACTAGTGGGACAGAGCTTGGCTCCCAACCCTGAAGAACAGAACTTCATAGGAAACTGCTGAAGGGAAATTTAGTTCATCATCATAGGACATAATTTAGCCCAAGGGCAAGGCACACTCCTCCAGATCATTGGCTTACTACTATCATCTTTCTGCATTTATTGTTTTATATTTGTAATTCATATTTGGTTAAAAAAAAAAAATCAGCCAGACTAAGTGCAGGGCACCCAGAGCAAGATCTGTCCACACCAGGTAACTGCTATCCCTTTCGGGTCTGTGAAGGAAAATGAGGGAGCTGTTAGTGAATGGGTGGTGAATGCCCTTTTTGGGGGTCCTGGCCTCAGATTCATTGTCTCGAGCTTCTTATAAGGGGCTGCATAGCATAGATTATTTACCTGCACCATTCCAATCCACGGGAGAAGAAAAACCCTAACTAGTGTTTTTTGAACTGCTGCTGTAGACAATAAGCAAGTTGTTCAGGTGATCTGGTACTAAGCAAAGCTACAAGAATGCAGATATAGTAATTCAGAAGATATTATAATTAGACTAATTCCTCATTGAAGATGTTATTGCTCCTGAGCAGTGATTCTGCAGATTTAATTCACTAGCTTGAAACTTTGATTATTTGGCTTCAATAGGACATTAAAGGCAGTTCTTTGCAGGCTAATGATATTTCTGTGTGTGTGCGCATGTGTGCGTGTACAACTGTTAGGTGCAAAGCAGGTCCAGGATGCAGCTGTGCATGTGGCTTCTAAGAAACGTGAACATTAAGAGGAAAAGTATTCTGAAGAGGTCAAATTTCTGCATGTTAGGTGGCTAAATTAATATATCTGTTTAAACACAAGCTGGCATTTATCTAAATTTCCTGAGGATTTTAGGAATGAGATTGGTTGCAGCTACACATGGATAGGTGTGTGTGTCTCTTTGTAAAGCTTAGAGTAACTGAACGGCATCTGGTGTGTGGGTTCTGTGTTGACTTGTAAGGAGGCCATAGAGTTAGAAGTAGGATCGCAGCCCACATGGCATGCAAAATAAAGACCATCAGAGGGGAGATAAAAGGCCAAGTCTATTAACTTTCCAGGCAAGAAGAGAATGCTCCCCAATGAAGAGATTTACTGAGAAGAATGTTAAGGAGAAAAAAACTCAGAGGTTGTAGAATTCTAGTTCACGGTGGTCATGCCAAACATCGAAAACAAGCACTCTGCCTGAAACGGGATGTATATGGTTGGATAAAACTAGTTTCATTGTTCGTTGGTCAGGAAAGAACGTTCAGACCCCAGTAAAGGTCTGGTATTCCAGGGTCAAGATTTATGACCTTTGTTGGCTAGTGAGAACAGTTACAATAAAACGTAACAGCCAAACACTCCTAGACAAGCACTGGTGGAAGTGGAAGTACTGCTTTTCACACATGTGTAGATGTCAGAAAGCTCTTGCTGGAGGTTTTGATGTATTTGTGTGTGTGTTTGTGTGTGTGTGCGCGCGCGCGCACGCGCGTGTGTGTGTATACAACTACCACCTCTTCTAGTTTCAAGTTCCACTGCTCCCCAGTTCCTCACGGCTTATTTAGGGCTAACATCATGCTTCTCAGATATCTGAGATGAAATAGCCAATTAAATTCCTTTTAGAAGACTTCAAAGATCTAGTAATAAAAAAAGAAAATGTTTTCAAGCAATTGGGAAGGGCCCTGAGAGCATGACAGAGTTAGATGAAGAAATAGAGGGCATGAAAGTCAACAGCACCTTTTTGCTCAGAGTCAATAGCACGATGTCTCTCACATACAAACACACAGTTACTATTTGAATGAACGGTTGTAATATCAAAAAAGCATAGTTACTAAAGAAACCCAGAGAATGTGAAAAATATTTGCAAATCATGTATTTGATAGAGTTAATATCCAGAACATATAAAGAACTCATACAACTCAACAACAACAAAAACAAGCAACCTATTAAAACCTGGGCAAAAGGCTTGAATGTACTATTCTCCAAAGAAGATATACAAATGAGCAGTAAGACTTGAATGTACTTTTCTCCAAAGAAGATATACAAATGAGCAGTAAGCACATGAAAATATTCTCAACGCCACTAATCATTAGGGAAAATCAAAATCACAATGAGATAACCCTTCACACTAATTAAAATGGCTATTATAGAAAGAAAAAAAAGAAAATAAAGATTGGTGAGAATGTAGAGAAATTGGGAACTCTTGTGTATTACTGGTGGAAATGTAAAATGATGCAGTGACTATGGAAAACAGTATGGGAGTTTCTCAAAAATTAAGAATAGAATTACCATATGACTCAGCAATTCCACTTCTGGGTATATATCTAAAAGAATTATAAGCAGGGACACAAACAGATATTTGTACACTTATGTTTATAACAGCATTATCGACAATAACCAAAATGTGGAAGTAAGCCAAGTATTCATTGACAGATAAATGAAGAAACAAAACGTGGAATATTAGCCTAAAAAAAGAAGGAAATCCTGTCAGTTGTGACAACATGACTGAAACTAGGGGGAGTATGCTAAATGAAATAAGCCAGACAGAGACAGAGAAATACTTACTACATGGTATCATTTATATGTGGAATCTACAGAAAAAAGAACAAGTTGAACAACAAAAAAATGTTGCACTCATAGAAACAGAGAATAGAGTGATGGTTGCCAAGGGTGGGGTGGGGGGTGGGGGAAATGGGAGATGTTGGTAAAAGAGTACAAACTGTCATTTATAAGATGATTAAGGTCTCAAGATCTAATGTTGATCATGGCGACTATAGCTGATAATACTCTATTGTATAATTGAAGTTTGCCTGAGAGACTAAGCCTTTAGCATTTTCAACAATAACAAAAAAAGTAAATATGTGAGATGATGGAGGTGCTAATTAGCTTGATGGTGGGAATTTTTTCACAGTGTATATGTATATCAAGTCTTCATGCCGTACATTTTAAATATATTACCGTTTTGTCAGTTGTATCTCAATGAAGCTAAAAAGAAACGGAAGAAAATTCTGGTGCGTGCTACAACATGGATGGATTCTGTCTTAGTCTTTTGAGACTACTGCAACAAAATGCTACAGACTGGGTAGCTTATAAACAACAGAAATCACAGTTCTGGAGGCTGGAATGTCTGAGATCAAGGTGCCAGCATGGTCGGGGGAGGGCCCTCTTCCAGGTGGCAGATTTCTCCTTGTATCCTCATGTGGCAGAAGGGGCTAGGGAGTCCTGAAATAGCTTTTTATAAGAGCACTAATCTCATTCCACCTCATGAACTAATTATCTCCTAAAGACCCCACCTACTCTTACCATGACTTTGGGGGTCAATATTTAAACATAAAAATTTTAGAGAGGCACAAACATTCAGACCATAGTAAACCTTGAAGAAATTATGCTAAGTGAAATAAGATAGTTACAAAAGACAAATATTGTATGATTTCACTTATATGAAATACCTGGGGTAATCAAATACAGAAACAGAAAGTAAAATGGTGCTTTCCAGGGGCTGGTGGAGGGGAGGGAGTTAGTGCTTTAATGGGTACAGAGTTTTAGTTTGGGAAGAGGAAAAAGTTCTACAGATGGATGATTGTGATAATTACACAACAATGTGAATATATTCAATGCCACTGAACTGTATGCTTAAAAACAGTTACAGTGGCAAATTTTATGCTATGTATATCTTATTACAATTTTAAAAAGTTTAATTATTAGATGAATTATATTTTTGGAGTATTCAATATTATACAAATTAATTTTATTTCGTGAAAGAGTGTAAGCCAGCAAGAAGAGGATAACCAAGGCTTCAGGCCTGAGTTTCCAGCAGGTCCTACAGACAAGAGAATTTGGTAAGGAGTGCATAATGGCCTCTTTTAATTTCTTAACAAGGAAGCCCAATCAAAAGCCACACTAGCAGAGAGGGCTGCTGTAGGACAAGAGGAGAGAGCAAGTAATGTTTATTTAGCACTGCGCAGAGCTTTTGCATCTACATTCCCTTATGAGCTGCACAATCACCCCAAGAAGAGGGTATTACAATTCCCCATTTTAGAACAAGGGAAGCTGAGACTCAGAGAAGGTAAGTGACCATCCAAAGAACACACAGCTCTTTTGCTGGGGCTCAAACCCAGTTAATTCCACTCCATATCCTGTCCCTATAGCACTTATTATTTCCTAATGACATTGCTTTGGTTTGAAGCTAAGAAACTGCTTTTGTAGCTGTGAGTAGACTAAGATGGTAGGAGACAATTAAGGGAATAAAGGCAGGTCTGACTCATCTTTAAAGAACACTTTTAAGTGAAAGAATGACATGACTGTGATCATCATCATTACTGATGTCAGTCCTCTGTGGGGCATCTGATTCTTAAAATTTTTTTGTGATTTTTTTCCTAATTACTAAACATAAACCTGGCTAATTTGTGGGAGTTGAGAAGTAGGATAAAAGAGGGAAAAATCAGACAAATCATTAGAAGTAACCAAGAGTAACAGTTTGGTGTAAAAATTTTCCCATCATATGTTTAAAAACTAAAATGAGATTATATGGTGCATATTAATTTGTAACATATTTTTTTCACTTACTATGCCCATTTTCTAAGTCAGTAAGTGTGAGTAGTACTTGTTTCATTGGAACTTTAAGGTGAAGAAATAATTTTAAGTGCATCTATTTGCTGTAGGTGTACTTATTGAGTCTTTTTGGCTTTAAGTAACAGAAAATGACTCTGCCTAGCTTAAACCAAAAGGGGGATTTCTTGGGGAAGCTCATGGAACCTAAGGAGCAGTGAATGAATTTGCAGAAAGGCAGAGGTCTGGGCTTCTAAGGCCTCAGCAGCAGGAGTACAGACTCCCCATCTCTGGTTCTCTTAGAGATCAAATTACCAGATAAACTGCTGATTGGGGCCTAATCCTGGACCAGTCATCTTTGGGTTACATTGTGGCAGTATGGTAGTTCCATAATAGTCATAGGGAAGGGGAGCAGCTGGAGGAGGACAAAAAGGAAGAGGAGAGGAAAAAGCAGGAGGAGAAAGAGCCTTGTAAAATGGAGGTAGTAGATGCAGTAAAAAAAAAAAAAAAAAAAAAAAAAAAAAGCAGATTTCTACCTCAAAAGGAAAAGTAGACACATTAGATCAATTTCTTTGGACATTTTTTTTTTTTAAGAGAGAGATCAGAACTATTTAAATCATCCCCCAAATGCTCCATTAAAATGTAAGGTTTGCAAAATTGTTAATCAAATGTTTCATGTTATTTTAGTTAGTGCCCTAATTTTAGAATGTAATTTGATGAAGTTGCGTTTTTATGTAGTGAAGGAAACTTTGAGACTATATGGATAGGTATTGTATATGTTTAGGCCCCTTTTCTAGGACTTAGGGTGTTGTTTTTATATATTAGATATTTATAGAGGTTTGTAAAAAGGTCATTATTTTTGTTCCACAACAGGCTTTTCACAGTGTCTATGTTTTATTTGCCAAGGAGCCCTTGGTCAGGAATAAAACTCCCAATTATAGCATCTTTTCCATGGAAAATATGATCAACTTTACAAAGTGATTTCTAAAAATATGTTGTGGCAAAATCCAGGGCCTCCTAATTTATCCATACGAATCTATAGAAACTTACAGATGTGCAGGTATTACACAAACACGTGCACACACAAACACATTCTCTCAAATAGGCGATATTCACTGACCCAAGAGAGACTAGTTATCTATTTTTCCATGTCTAAGAATGAATAGTAGTGAATGAACTTAAGTGTTTGCAGAGAAACAGATTAACTCAGAACTTAAAATGCATGAGTGTTAAAGCCTATACTTTTGGGGAGACCCCAGTATTTTTAGCTCTGATTGCTGAATGAAATAGCTTTCTACAGTGATTCCCCCCTCTCCTCCCCCCACCCCTGCCTTCTTTACCATGTAATGCGTTCAAGTATCTCCCTTTTGTGGCCTTTTTTTTTTTTTTTTTTTTTTTTTGGTTTCCTTTTAGAGTCAGTACTGAATGCTTGTCCCATCCCAAGCATTCCCAAAGATATGTTGTGGAAGTGTTCTCCAGGAGCAAGAGAGTAGATTTCTAATTTTGATTTTGATAGACACAGTGGTCACCTCTTGGTCTGAATCATTTAACAATGCAAGTAGAGTAGTCCTTTGGAACCAATGTTCCAGGAAATACTCACACTGTAATTGCATGGGAGCCCCCTGAGAAAGTTCAGAGAGTGCCCCAGAGTATGTCTGGCTAGAAGGAATTGGGTCCCCTTTGGTCCGGTTTCAATGGAACAATCAAAAGGGCTCCATCATTTATCATCTTTGGGCTTTAAGATTCTCCATGATCCATGGGCCTAGTCCATGGGCTTGGCATTTTTCAGAGCCACAGTGCCTAGGATTATAGTTGGATCAATAAATATTAATTAACGGAAAGTTTCCAGGGCTTCTCATAAATCTTGAGATGATGCTGACAGTCTTGAAGTCTCCATGGTTACTGCTGGTAGTCAGAGAAAAGAAAACACCTAGATGATTTGTAAATATGGAATACGGCATCCTGAACTAGGGCTAATTTCAGAATGAGGAGATCTTAGACAGTTGAGTCAGGTCCCTGGCTTCATGGTAGGGTGTTTTACACATGTGCACCATTTGTATTGAACAAAGGAATAAAAATGAATTCACTGAAGATACTCATTTTGATTTAGAGAGCCTTGGAGTCCAAGAAGTTGATTCAGATAAAGAGGATTCCTCAATGCACATGGAACTGGCTGAACTTCAATCTCTTTCTACTTCAGAGACTTTAACATGGTTTCAACCATTAGCAATCAATCTACACAGCAGTTTATTATTAATAGTTACTATCATCAGCATTGCTATCATCACAGAAGTTAATATTTATAACATAGATATTACTGTTAATCCTAATGTGCCCAAGAAGATATTGAGACTTACAGAAATTATATCGTAGGTTAATAAGTGGTGGAACCAGAAATCAGATCTGATCGACTCTTGTTTACTATGTCTCAATCAAAAATGAGTGACTTTTAAGGAACAAAACTCAGGGAAATGCTGAAAGCCAGAAGTTACAGAATAAGGAAACATATAATCCTCGAGTTGGAATTTGGCTTATATACAAGATGCCAAATTCCTGGTGTGTGAATTCTCTCTGGAAAGGTCTTCATAAAGATGCTCATAAATCTGTAGGTGAGGATACTTTTAGTGCCCTCTTATGGTCTCTACTAAGAAAAAAAAAATCATGTTAAGATAGTGGTTCTCAAACTTTAGCATGCAAGAGAATCAGTCACCTGGAGGCCTTGTTTAAACAGAATGTTGGGTCCCATTCCAAGAGAGTTTAACTCAAGAATTTGTATGTCTAATAAATTCCCAGATGTCTTTGATGCTGCTAGTCCAGGGGCCACACTTTGAGGACCACTAGTATAAAGGAAGCCTATCCAGTGATTTCAAAATGAGGTCACCAGTTGGACCACAGATCATATGGAAACCCCTTATTTTTGAGAAAATGGTTTCCCTGGAAATCACAAAAAGCATCTGGATGTTTTTATTGTTTTGTTTTTTGTTTTTAAGAAAAGACAAGGACAAAGCCGAGAGAATGCCAGAGCAGCGGATTTTAATTCTGCTGTAAGTATATGTATATATAGCTAGAAAAAACAAAATTCATTAAAAACTAATCTCAGCTTGAGAGAGTCCTTTCTTTAACAAAAAGAAAGCTTTGTGGCCAAAGGAAAGGCAGGACAGTTAGTGTGTCTCTCCACCTGCCTAGCAGATTTATTTCATTTCCTATTGGTTTTCTCCTTGGGGAAATTGAGAAATGCCTACTGGGATAAGTACATAGCTCTGACCCCTTTAATTAAACATGAATTGTAGTTTGTAAGAGCTGCACCTACTCTAGGAAGATGTGTATTTTCATGTACGTGTGAACAATGAGAGGGTGGATTTTTTGATCCAGTCACATCATCTGAG
Source organism: Rousettus aegyptiacus (assembly GCF_014176215.1). Lineage (NCBI taxonomy): Eukaryota > Metazoa > Chordata > Mammalia > Chiroptera > Pteropodidae > Rousettus > Rousettus aegyptiacus. The sequence continues at coordinate 120,738,834 of NW_023416306.1, read as the reverse complement.
CCAATTATGAGAATTTATCTGAAATTGTTTTTTTTTTCACTATCATCTGTGACGATACAGTTCCTTAAAATGGAAAGACATCCTCTAGTTATGTGTATATGCAAATGTCAAGTAGCATAATTCTAGCAGCAGCTCATTAGCAGGTCTTAGGCTGGATCTAGAAACACGCTCTGAGATGGAGAGTTAAATGCAAAAAGTTTACTGGGAGGGCTCTCAAAACTGACACCTTAGGGAGTGAAGGATGCAGGACTAGGCAGGGTGGAGGTTGAATAGTGATGCCCTCTCAATAGAAGCCTCCGCAGATCTCATGGGCAAAGAGACTAGGTCTTTGAACCCCGTTTTGATCTGTCACTAGTTGCCTGTTGCCTCTGGGGAGGGGACATGTCTGTGGGCAAGGTAACTGCCTTAAAGTGAGGACAATTTCTAGGGAAGGAACCCAGCTGTGAGCTATTAGCAGTGAATACTCCAGAGACTTGGGCAATGAGTACCTCCATTCTGAAGGGAGATGTGGGTTATATAAGGGAACAAGCATCATACTTTGGTTCATGTCATAGAACTGTCTAAACATTTACATATTGAACATACAGTACATTCAAGGTAAACTACTAGCTGCCATGGGGTATCTAAAGAAAATCAGATAAGCCTTTCTAGAAATTTGTAGTATCCATTACTACTTGCATGATGGACATAATTGGACCTCTTGTACAACATATTATCTATAGCATTCTAGTTATAACACAGAATACTCCACTGGGTACGAGGCATTGTAAAAAGTAGGTTAGACCCAGTTCTTAAAGGCGGCAGACGTTATAAGGACAAAGCAATAATAATGGCTAATATTTACTGAGGCGTTATTCAAAGCACTACTATTATTCTCACTTTATATATTTAAGAAACTGAGACATAGACAACTTTAAAAATTTGTATAAGGTCACAGGTTGTAGGCGACAGCTAGATTTCGAACTCTGACTATCTGATTGCAGAGCCCACTTAACCAGCCTTTCTTCACTCTCTATTATCATAGAGGAGTTATAGATAAATTAGAACTCTCAACTTTTTTCTCTTTTAACATTTACTATAATTTTGTACTTTTGTTTTTTCTGTATTCTGCCAAGCATATTGTACTGGATCATGTACCTAACATCACATAATGAAGCTTAGTTGATATATATAGATATGTTTCATTTCTCCTTATTCTCCCTCCACTGAGTGTTGGTAGGAGAGACAAAGAATATAAATGATCATTTAGAGTTTGTAAAAGGAATTCCATAATCCTTATATTTATATGGTAGAAGACTCATCTCTTATAAAACATAGCTTCCTATGCCAAGAAATTAACAAGACCACATCCAAAATACAAATAAATACTCTTTGTCTGTAAAGATTAAAAGGTCGTGTTCTAATAGGTTTTCTGCCATGCTGATAGCTGACTTGACCTCAAAGCCTCATATTTATTTATGGCCTGCTCCAGAAGAAGGGTCAGCAAGCCAGAGCCTGCAGGCCAAATCCAGCCTGCTACCTGATTTTGATTTTGCCACCTTTCAAGCCAAGAATAGTTTTTATCATTTCTTAATGGTTGGGTGAAAATTTTTTAAAAAGGAGAGTATTTTGCGACATGTGGAAATTCTATGGAATTCAAATTTCAGTGTCCATAAGTGTTACTGGCACAGAAGCAGGCACATTCATTTATGTATTGTCTGGGGCTGCTTTTTGAGCTACTGCTGAAGAGTTGAGTAATTGCAACAAAGGCTATATAGCCTGCAAAGCCTGACATTTTTACTGTCTCGCTCTTTACAAAAACGCCTGCCAACTGCTACTATTGAGTGGTTCTCAACGTTAGCTCTGTAGGAAACACTTGAGGGAACTTTTAAAACTCCCAATCTCCAAGCCCCACCCTATACCAATTAAATCAGCATGTCTGGAGATGAGACCCAGTCTTTAAGTTTTGTTAAAGATCTCCTGTGTTTTCCCAATGTACAGCCAGTGTTTGAAACTACTGCCTAGAGCATGAATGTATTTTGAGGGCAGATGGACTAGGCCTCGCGACATCCAGGTTGCCAGATGGGAGAGAGAATGCAGGTCACTCATCACCACACGTATGTGCAGGGGGTGATGTGAGTAAAGAAATTTAGGACCTTCAGATCCCTTCTGGTAAAAATCTTTTCTATGAGGAGATGGCAGGGATGAAGGGAACCAAAGGGAGAGGAGAGGATGGATTATACTAAATATCTATCCCAATGTATTGACTAAGTTGAAGACAGATTTTCCCCTAAATGGCACATCATCAAATGTACAGGTGGTGTAGCCTTCTTTTCCTACCTTAGCCGCTGGAAACGGGTGACCTAATTCCTTAGCATCCAGTAACATAACCATGTGGTTGATGCTGTAGAGCACAGAACCAGGCATTTTGTACAGTGAGACGAAGTAGAAGTTTTCATCTGCTGTGTGGTCCATGCATTGATCTGCTTCAAAATCACCTGGGAGTCTTGTAAAACTGAAGATACATATGCCCCACCCCAGACCTATAGAATCAAAATCCCTAGGAACAGTCCCAGGAATCTACATTTTAACCAGCATCTGGATTGATTCTTAAGAACATTAGAGTTTGATCACCACTTAGCTAAATAGTTACACTGGTGCAATCTTAGCAAGTGTGCAGTGCTCAGTTGTCTTACCATCATTTGCCATAGTGGACTCAACTGGCTACATCAATCATTGATTTCTTTCTAGAACTGCACACACATTTTTAAAAAGATGGAATTACCAGGTAAAATCTATGCCAAGTGGTCCTTAAAAAAGGAGTTAATTTTTTAAAAAACAGTAATGGAAGTAACATGCTCATTCCAGTAATTGCTGTCTTCCTCTGTGGCACACTTTTAAATATCTAAATAGTGCTAAATCTTCCTTTTTTGAAGATAGTCCTAATTTTTGTAGTAGATAAACATCACTTGGAGTAAAATGTGGTGAATAAAGTAGGTCATTAAGTCGGATCTGTTTTTTTTTTTTTAATGAGCTTTGACTCAAGTGGCCACATTGAATAGTCAATACACTTTCTAACTCCAAAAGACACGCTTTTATAACATTTTGAATATTTTGTCTAAAACAGAGCTGTTTTAGAAAAGTCCAGTTTATCCCAAAGTGAAGGAGAACAGTCTTTCGGACTAACAAATTTCAGTGTGTTTTGTATTAAATCAATCCCATTTCCCTATTTCATTTTTATAAGGCTAAACCTTTGAAGGCGTGTAAGCCATCAGTTTGTGGGTGTAGGTGTTTGCATTTTGAAATATGTGATTCAATACAGAGAATCATTATGAGATAGGAGACTCTCAGCACTTCATTTCCATTCACTAGGGAGACTTGTAGGGAAGGTGCCATTCTGGGGACCGGATGGTCTTTCACTTCATTTAAGTGCAGTAGATGGGCCAACATTTGCATCAGAGCCAAAGGGCAGAATCACTGCAGAGACAGAACAACCTGTGTTTTGTGGTTGCTTGAGATGGGTAGAATTGCAAATGTACTTTAGAATCAGATTTTAAATATAATTCAAGTTGAACGGAGTGGTGTGATAAGTCATTGTGAGAATAAATGCTGTGAGCAGTGTTGAAAGGTTTTATTTGACCACCCTGGGACCCAAGTGCCTATTTCTAAAATGAAAGGATATATTTTATGGGTTGAGTCTACCCTCCTAGATTGAATAGGTGATGCCTCTTGATAGCAGCACAAAGGGAGTTTGAAACTTTCCATTTTCAACTGGTCTCTGAGCATTGACTGCAATCATTGTGCGTTTATCGCCATGGAGGCAGGCTCATGTTCTAAAGTGCTCTGTCTTAGGGCTTGCAGAAATTTTGGGGTGTTTTTAATTTCACCAAGCTCAACGAAATTGAACACAGATCACTAAGCTTTGATGTTCTAAAGGCCAAGATTTCAAAAAAAAGAAAAAAAGAAAAAAAAAAAGAAAGTACTAGTTTCTCTGGAACAATTAGAACAACATTATACCTTGGAGTCTGCATTTACCCACAAGTCTCTTCATTCATCAATATGAAGGCCATTTGAGACATTCAGGTGACAACCTGTCTCTTCCACATTGGTCACTGATTCCTTTAAAGATTCATGTTGGAGATGAAAAGTAAGGTTAAGTCTCTTGGAAAATACAGGTGGTTTCATTTGCTTAAGTATTTTTGAGTTTTATTTCAGAAAGACTCTTGCTGTGATTAAAATTTATTCTTATTTCTCTTTGCCTGGACAAAACTGAAACTACTCCTTCACTGTGTGTGTGTGTGTGTGTGTGTGTGTGTGTGTGTGTGTGTGTGTGTGTGTTGTGTGGTGGGAGGTAGGGAGAGCTGCCTTTAACCATTCCAGTGGGCCATTTGCCTGGTTTCATGTTACATATTTTCTGGCTTTCCTATTTACTGAAAACTGCATTATGGCCTTCACTAGAAACTATCTGTCCCGCAGCCCTCTCCCCCATTAAATGAGCCACTTTGTCTTAGATTATGATATTGCCTTCCAAACTTAAAAATAAAGTTATTGGGGCGGGGCGGGGGAGTGCGAGTGGTTAGGCAACATTGCTTCCAGAGGAGCTTAACTGTTTAAGGGTTAAAGACACAGAAAAATTATACTTAAGTACTGTAGTTGCTAGGGTTTGATAAAGAAAGGTGGCTTTGTCTGTATGATTCGTTTGGACTCTGTTAAGACAGACAAAATATCTTTTTTTGGTCTTATGGTGTAGGCAGGGTTTTATATGCTTAAAAGCAAATCTTCATCTGCATTCTCATTCTCTTACATCAGCCCACTTCTCCCCTTCTCTCTCATGTGGCAAAACAATAAACAAAGTGTCCACTGTTGGTGCCGTGGGGTGTTTCTCCCTCTTTCCTTCTAGTACAAGCTCCCAGGGTGAAAATCTTTAGCCATTTAAACTCCAAAAATTCTGTTCCTCTAAGACAGGACGTTTGCCGAATGTTTGTTAGCTGGAGAATGTCTCATAGCAAGTCAGTTCTAAAAAGATGATACAGAAATGCAGGCTGAGCTGTGATGGCAGGGGCACCCCAGGTCCTGTGAGAAATCCCTGTTTGGGGTTCTCTGTTTTCTTTTTCCTCAGCATTTGTAAAGTCAACACTTTGGGTCGGAGGGGGTAGCTGAAACTTCAGAAAAGCATTGAAAGTACTATTTGTTCTTGAAAATATTACAGTTAATCTCTTGGTCCCAGTCTGAGGGGAAGAAAAGATCTTTGTAAAGAAAGGCAAAAAAGTGCGGGTATATTTCTGTCTTCCCCGGTTGGAGTTTCAGAAGATTTGTTAACATGACTATCAGCAAGGAAAGAATTTGAGAGGTTATTTTAAAGTGGATCTTAACCTGGGATCTGTGGATTCCCAAAGCGCCCACAAATGGTGTTCTGAGGTGGGGATGGTGGGCCCCCTGAAACTGAATAGAAAAGTTTGTATACACAGGCCTTTTTTTTTGGAGAGACTATCTATGACTCTCTTTAGAGTCTCAAATCCAAAAAAAAAAAAAAAAAAAATGAATAACTATTTTTGGGGGTATTTTTTCCTTTTTTAGTGTGGTAAAATACACATAACATAAAATCTACCATCTTAACCATTTTAGGTATATATTCAGTGCAATTAAATAAATTCTTATTATTGTACAGCTAGAGCTATTATCCAACCTTATAATTCTTTTCATCTTGTAAAACTGAAAGTCTATACCCATTAAACAATAACTCCCTATTTTCCTTTCCCTCCAGACCCCTGGCAACCACCATTCTCCCTTCTGTCTTTATGATTTTGACTACTCCAAATTCCTCATATAAATGGAATCGTGAAATATTCATCTTTTTGTGACTGCCTTATTTCACTTAGCATAGTGTCCTCAAGGTTCATTCATGTTGTAGCATGTGTCATAATTTCCTTCGTTTTTAAAGCTAAATAATATTCCATTGTATGTATGTACAGCATCACATTTTGCTTATCCATTCATCTGTTGATTGATACCTGGGTTACTTCTACATTTTAGCTATTGTGAATAATGCTGCTGTGTACACGGTATCCAATATAACTGCTTTTTAAAAGCAAGTTTATAAGAAAGTTTCCCCCTTTTCCTTTTGAGTAAAGTTGTATAACAAGAGATTTTCAAAATCTGTGAAGTTTCCAGTGCCTCAACTGACTTTAAAGTTCCGAGCATTCAGAGCCAAGCCCAGCCCTATGCCCAAGTGCTTGCCCACTTTAACCGTTGGGCATAGGGCTGGGCTTGGCTCTGAATGTTTTTTTTTTTTTTTTTTCCATAAGAAGATAACAGCCAATGCATAGAAAGCAAAGAACTGGGAAAGGCTAGTGGCATCCATGTGAGCCATTTCCAGAGTTGACCCCTGCCACTTAGCCCTATCCCCTTGGCATGTTTACCTCAGCCAAATTGACATTAAGGATCAGCCAAAAAGGAGCCCTCACTCTATTAGGGAGTGAGCGAGGGAAGGAAGGACACCCAATTCACTTCTCCTAAAGCCCTGAGCCTGGTCCTCTTTCCTTTTCATGTCCCTGGCAATATGGTCCCTCCCTGAGTGAGCGTGGGTTTTAAAGTTAGACCTGAATTTGCATTTTCTCTCTCCCACTATCAGCTGCTCTATTTGATGCAGGTATTTTAATTCTTTGAATTTTAGTTTACTTATTTGTAAAATGGGGATAAAATACTTACCTCAAAATGACATTGCTAAGACTAAATGAGATCCTTAGTGCTGGGCCTGGCAATACAAATAGGAGCTGCTTCATCAAAACCTCAGCTCTGCCACAGCGTCGAGCATCATTCTGAAGTGGGGATTTCTAATGTAAAAGTGCTGCTAGACCTGTTCAAGATTTTCTTTCTTTATGAAACTTTGGGGAATGGAAACAGGCAGGTCTACTAAATAAACTGAGAAGATAAATCTGGATTTAGTGGCTGAAAAGATGGAAGAGTTAAAGGCTAAGCTTGGACAGGAGCAGAGAGAGGAATAAAGATCTGTTATTATCTGTAATATGAGCATAGGGGTTGGTAAAAGAGGAAAAGGCTGTGTCACCTCTCCATTGGGACATCTTTGATGTACCCTTACCTCTCCACAGCACACGAGCACAACTCCTGCGTGACGGAATGTGCTTCACATTCCTCTGAATGTTTTAAAAGATGATTTATCTGATCAACTGCATAATAAAGGTAAAATATTATGTCGTTTATCTCTAAACATCAACAGAATCAAAAACAGGAAATAAGCCACACACATTACACATACATACAACCCACCTCAACCAATTCATTGTTTATAAGCTCTTTCTATATCACTATTTATACAGAATTAATTTTACATAGCTACTACCATTAAGTATATACAATTCAGTCTTACTTTTTTCCCACTAATTTAAATAGATCTCCCATTTCTTTAGCTCTCATATCCTACTTAACATTCCAAGTGGCAATATTTATATTGATATGTTTTATATCTATATGATAAGCTTTGGGTCTAGTTCGTTATTCTAAGATAAATGTCCTTTTATATACATACTCAATATTATTTCAATACAAATTCTCCCTTGTCAACAGCTTTGATAAATTTTATGACATTTGCCAACTTTTACCAATGTACTCTCTGAAAAGATTATACTAATACTAATCAAGACTCCAGCCATGTATTAATATGCCTAAAGTAGAATTATTCCCATCTTTCCCAAAACTGAACTTTGTCACTTTCTTTTTTGATAATTTAATGAGAGTGAAGTATTTTGTAGTTGTTTTAATTTTCAATTTTAAAGTTATGATAAATGTGAACATTTTTTAAACTGAACAGTTTTCAGCTCTTTTTGTGTGAATTTTCTAATCCATGGATTAGTAAACTATGGCCCTTGGGCCAAATATTGCCAGCTGCCTGTTTTTAGAAATAAAGTTTTATTGGAATGCAGCCAAGTTCATTTGTTTACCTATTGTCCATGGCTGCTTTTGAGTTACAATGGCAGAGTTGAGTAGCTGCAACAGAGCAAAGTCTAAAATATTTACTATCTGGCCCCTAACTTTTCATACTTGAATTAGCTTTTGTTCACTCTTGCTCTACTGTACTTTATGTTCCAGCAATATCAAAGAGGACTTGTGGCTCCCCTCATATTATAATTTATGTTTTGGTTTCTTTGCATATGCTCTTCCCTCTGTCTAGAATTTTCAAACTCCCCTTTGCCAGAAAGGTTCACCCTTCTTAACACTCCTTGAGAGGTGCTCATGCTATAAAGCATTCTCTTTCGTTCAAATTCACAACTTTACTTTTTGTTAGAAGACATCGACGGTATGAAAATTAAAAAAAAAAAAAAAAAAAAAAAAAAAAAAAGCAATGACAACAACCACATAACTCCGAGAAAGCACTTTGTAAAACTACAGGGTGCTGTATAAAAAGTAACAATTTCTAATAATAACTGTTATTACACTGAGCAGCATCAATACCCACCTTTGTTTCTACTTTTACTTTAGACCATCAACAAGGAACTTTTTAGACAAAAGCACTCCAGAAGACCAGGAGGCTCTCACGGAATAAAGAATCTGATAATAACTTTCTTATAATACTTCTTTATAAAATACCAAAAAATTAGTGGAATGCCTGCACTAGTTATTTTGGCAACACCAGAGGCCAATTTGGAACAATTATATGCACCTCATCGATTATCAAATAATCATTAAGAAGACTCAAAACACCAATGGACCAAACAAAAGAGCCCAGCCCGCTATGTTATCCTTCTGTTTGATTCAAGAGACAACAGTTTGGAAAATTTGGAATTTTAGAGAAACAATAAATATAAAATCCTGAAAGATGCTAAACTATAAAGTCATTCTGTCTTTTGGTTGTAGGTAATTATGCAAAAACCAGGCAAGATAATACCTTGGAGAAGAGTTTCGTTTATCCAGAAAAAAGGAATCTGAACTAAAATATATCTTATGAATCCAAAATGATGCCTAGCATCTTTGGGAATTCTCCTGCTTATCTTTCCAAAGTGTCTACTAGAAGAACACTGAAGTTACTCTGCAATTCTCTCTCTCTCCCTCCCTCTACCCCTCCTCCGACAAATATATGTTTTTATTTTCTCTCTGCTGGGTCTGCATTCCTCTCTCTGATTGCTCCTTCCTTCAAAAACATCTCAGAAAATATTTTCATGAAATGTTATATATAAAAATTGTAGTGTGTGTGTGTGTGTTAATATAATTTACTAATTTAAACAATGATCTCTGGGGTATCTGGGAAAGAGCTTAGAGATTTCCATTTGCTTTGTGAAAAGTTTAATATACGTATTGAAAACCACAAGGCGAAGGTTCATATTACGTGAGTGAAAGCTTGAGCGGTTTTGAATGCTCAGTCCCAGAGACAAAAGCTCTTAGTCCTAACTGCATTTCTGGAAAGAAGGGCGCCAGTTCGTTTACCACTTCCATTAAGGAACAACTACTTATTTTAGTGATGCCTTTCTCTCAGGAAGTGCAATATATAGTAAGGGCAGAAAAATAAGCAAAGGAGGAAATTCGTTATTGATTTTCGTTTCTTCTGTGAAATTACATGAAAGCTCAATTGCTTGTAGCAGTAACTGTCAATAAGGCTCCATTTGAGACCACCTTGAAGTCCAGTTCTTTACCGATACCTTTAAACTTCCTCTAGTGTCAGGTTCTTTTTTATTTAATTGTCTTTGGTGCTGAGATACTATGAAGCTTTTTATTCATAACACCACAGAGAGGATGCTGCTAAAGGTAACCTGTGAATTATTCCCAGGCAATAAAAGTTCTTTCGCTCCTTTTTGGTTAAAAATCAACAACACGAAATACCAAACCTGAAAATCCAAGAGGAAAAAAAAAGAGATGAAGATGGTGAACGTTCAGACTCCTTGTATATTAAAAGCAATTTTTCAGTATGAGGGTGTTACTGGGTCTCCTTGGGTTTGAACTGCAGAAGGACTAAGCATGGTGTTTTCTCCTGTGGGGTGGGGGAAGGTCGTTTATGTCAGAGTCACCATTATATGTGTGTACATTTTGTTCATAACACTTGCTGACATTTAATGGACATTTACTGCATGCTAGATGGTATGTTAAGTCTACATATGGTTTCTGTTCCATAGGGAAGCAATCAGTCGCCTGTGTGAAGCTGTCCCTGGGGCAAATGGAGCCATTAAAAGGCGTAAGGTAAATATTGGTGTGGTTTTGTTTTATGTTTTCCCAACTATGGGAAAGATAATATAGAAATATTTGTTAGGTCATTCCACCATGTGACCTGTAGTTCAGAACGGCCTTTATTAGTTGGCATGATATCAGAGATGCACTCAAAGTTGTTCTGGTCCCTCAAATATTTCCAACTCACCTGACATTGCCTTAAATGGTGATGCCTACAGTGACAGAATAGAGAAAACACCTGGGTTTCATGTCAGAAAATCTGGGCCAGTTTAGTAGGGTCTTTACTTTCCTTTGAACATGGTATCTCATCTCTCTGAGATGCCATTCTTGTTCCTATAAAGTTAAGTCATTGGCCTTTTTTCCAGTGGAAAGAAGGATGCTGGTAGAAGTGAAATAATAACACGTGGATAGGAGACTTTCATGCTGAAAGAGCACAAGTTTTAATGTTACACAGACTCAGGTTTAAATCTGCCTCTGCCACCTACTGTTAAAAGAACAAAAATTTAATTCAGTAAATTTAGAGATCTAATTGGTTTTATTGAGTGATTCATGAATCAAGCAGCATCCCATCTGGTAAATAGAGAGGTGCTTCAAGAAGCTGGATAATACAGAAGGCTTTTATAGGCAGAAACTGTGCAGGACAGGAAAAGTTATTAGCAGAAGAAAAGAAAGGATTGCTTTAGGCAAGGTTACCTTCCCTTAGGAAAAAGTGGAGGTCTTCTCAGGCAGATTGCCTTAGTTTCCTTTGTGGGATAGGCCTACATAAGAGATTACCTCATTGGTACTAATTGGAAACTCCAGATTAACTGATTAAGATTACATTCCTAATCAGGAGAAGGTTGAAACTGCCATTAGGTCAGGTATTAAGTCTAGGTTCAATGTCATGGGTTTAGCACAAGTGACTCCATTTGGGGCCTGTGGTTTTTCTCTTTAACACTATTGAACTGTGTGAGCTTGGATAAGTCATTTCATCTTTTGTATCTTACTTTATAGAGTTACGTAAGAATTAAATGAAATGATGTCTACAGAGTGCCTAACAGAGCCTGACATATGCTAGGCTTTTGACAATAATGTAGTTAGTATTATTGTTATTAAGCTATTAACCCTAGAATGTTTAGTTGCTTTGAAAACAACAAAGGAGGTGTATAAAGGCTCTTCAAGTAACTATGTAAGTCATAGAATTGTAAACTGTTTAGAAGGGAAGGGATTTTTAGCTACCTTCCAGTCTAACCCTCTCATTTTGCCAGCTACTAAACCGTGGCTCAGAGATTTGCCTTGAGTCACTAGGACTGTGAAGGCCAGAGTCAGCTGTAGAAGCCAGGTCTTCAGATTTCCAGCCTAGTGCTCTATATCCGTACCACCCTGCCTCATTTTTTTTTTTTTTAATCATTCTTCATCATTTTGCATAGAGCTGAACCCAGCATAACCCAGAATGACTCAGATGAGCCATGTGGTATGGAAAACTCTGATACATGCCCTTTGAATTCTATTAGAACTCCCTATTACTAGTTTCTTTGACAGAACCCATGGCCTCAAAGTAGCCTCTAGCCTCTTCCTGCTTTCTCATAATCTCTGTGAATAGGATGTTTCAACTGGGTGATCCCAACAAACAGACTCATTCATTTAAGACATTTTCATTTCAGGAGTAGGGAGTCCACACCCCAAAACAAAACAAACCAGGCTATCACAGTTCTAGAAAGTACACCTGTAAAGAAAAAAAGAAAGAAAGAAAATTTTTAGTTAATTTTCTTCGACAGCTAGCATTTACCGAATACTTAATATTTGCCAGGGACTCTTCCAAGCACTTTATAGTTTTTTACACATAATATAAAGTTTACCTATTAACCATTTTTAAATGTATAATTTAGTGATATTGAGTACATTCCTGTTGTTGTGCAGTCTTCATTACCATCTATCTCCAGAACACTTTTAATCTTATAAAACTGAAACTCTATATCCATTAAACAATAACTCCCCATTCCTCCCTCTCTCCAGCCTCTGACAACCACCATTCTACTGTGTGTGTGTGTGTGTGTGTGTGTGTGTGTGTGTGTGTGTGTGTGTGAAACCCTGTTTTATTGGAATAAAGACAGTAGGCAACAGGAATCACACTTCATTAACTATTTTACTTTCTGTCTCTATGATTATGACTATACTAAGTACTTCATAAAAGTGGAATCATACAGTATTTGTCATTTTCACCTAGCATAATAGCCTCAAGGATCATTCATGTTTGGCACATATCAGAATTTCTTCCTTTTTAAGGCTGAACAATATCCCATTTATGTATATATTGCATTTTGCTTATCTATTCATCTGTCAATAGATATTTGGGTAGTTTACTTGTTTTAGCTGCTGTGAATAATACTGCTATGAACATGGGTGTTCAAATATCTGTCCGAGTCTCTGCTTTCAATTTTGGGGGAATCAATAACAAGAAGTGGAATTGCTGGATCATATAGTAATTTTATTTTTCATTTTTTGAGAAATCGCCATACTGTTTTCTATAGTCATACCATTTTACATTCCTACCAATAGTCCACAAAGATTTCAATTTCTCCACATTCTTTTTAACACTTTATTTTCTTTCTTTTTTTTTTTTTTTTGACTAGTTATAGGTCTATCCATATTTTTGTTTTTCTTTATGATTTAATCTGGGTAGGGCTAATGTTTCTACAAATTTGTCTATCTTATCTAGGTAACCCAATTTGTTAACATTCAGTTGTTCATAATACTCTCTTATAGTTCTTTTTATTTCTGTTGAATCAGTAGTAATGTCCTCATTTCACTTCTAAAGTTAATAATTTGAGACTTCTCTTTCTTTTAGTCCATCTAGCTAAATGTTTATAAATTTTGTTGATCTTTTGGAAGAACCCACTTTTAGTTTTGTTAATTTTCTCTGTTGTTTTTCTAATCTCTATATAATTTATCTATGCTTTAAAATTCATTTGTTTTCCTTCCTTCTGCTAGCTTTGAGTTTAGTTTATTCTTTATTCTCAAGTTCCTTAAGTAGTAAAGCTAATTTGTTGATCTGAGGTCTTTTTTCTTTTTCAATATGTGTTTATTACTATACACCTCCCCTTATGTAGTACTGTATCCCATAGTTTTGGTGTGTTGTGTTTTTCATACTCTTTTAATCATCACAAAAAACCTAGACAGCAACTTTTTCTTTTTTTTTTAATACTCCGTGGTGTTCAAAAGGACTTGCAAACTCAGCTAGTCCAAACTCTCACAGGAATTCTTTTTATATGAAACAGGCCCCTACTCCCAACACCTGGGGAGAAAGGAATGTATGAGAAAAGTTCTGAGGGCTCAAATTTCACTACTTAGTAAAGAATTTGCTGCATTCCAATTTTTTTTTAAAAAAGTTTTTATTTAAAAAAATCATTTCATCTCTTTTGGTATAAATCATTTTCTCTCTCTCGATAAAATAGAAGAGTATGGGCTTTGACCCATTTTTAACCTTTATAAAATAAACATTCATTATGTAACAAAATTCATAACTTAGAGTGTTGTTTTGTTATCTTTAAAGCCTCCAGTTAAGTTCCTATCAACAGTTCTGGGCAAAAGTAACCTTCAGTTTTCGGGAATGAATATAAAACTGACCATCTCAACATACAGCCTTACACTGATGAATCTTGACAACCAACAGGTAAGATCATGAATGTCATTTATAGCTTAACATACTATCTATTTTTCCAGAGGAGCTTGGGCATAATAGAGAGAATATAGTTTCAAACAGAATATGCCTAAAATTTACTAAGGCATAGGGGGAAAAATATGCCAAGGATTTATGCATAATAATAATCAGAACAGCATTTTTAACCCATCATTGGATTACTTAACTGCCTCCATACTTGCCCCTACCTAATTGGCTTTGTAATAAGGATTAAGGGGTAAATAATATAGGAAATAACATTTGACAACTCGTATCCTTGAATCAGTCATTTGTTTCTCTCCACCAAACCTCCCTAAAGAAACAGCAGTTTGATTATCAGAGTTAACAGATTGTGTGTTGGACTCAAGGTACAGATAAAGGACAGAGAGGAAGAGTGATGTTAGGGTTAATGTTCTAGTGAACTGAAATTTAAGCAGAAAATATTTTCTTCCAACCTATGATGTTGAAAAGCTTTTTAAAATATTTTTAAACATGACCTTTTTTCATCTTTGATGATTTATGATACTATGGTATGCCTGTATTTTCATTGTGAACTTTATTTCTCAAAAAACAGCATTACTGAAGCATATACAAAAGACATACAAGCATTGGACTAAATGTGTATATTTAAAAAATGATGCTTTTTAACTTTATTTTTAAAACTAAATTCCTTATATCAGGTTATTTATGTGTATTAGAGTTCAATTTTTCTTTGTCTAATATGTAGTGATTTGTTTCAGGTTTCTTAAAAGGTTTTACTGTATGGAGTGCTGTTGAGCAGAGACTCGTGGAAGGTTTAATGTGTACTTGGCAGTGATAAAACACTAATATTTTGAGGTAACATATAGGTTGAAATCCTGGCTTTGCCATTAATGAGCATGTTACCCTATCACTCAATTTTCCTCAATGGTGAAATGATGATTGTAATACCCATTCATAGAATTTCTGAGAGGATAGATTTAGCAATAGTTAATGTCTCATAGAATAATTTAGAAGATTAAGTAAGATCATGAATGTAAATCACTTAGCACAGTGCCAATCACATGACATTTATTTTTATTATTTACTCAAACATTCTTCCCTGGGACTTTTTCATATACTAAATACTTAACAGGGGAAGCACATTATAATAAATAAAATTATACAGTTGTCAGTAACATATAAGTACAGTTATATATATTTTGACATTTTTTTGCCAAAAAAATCACTTATGGTTTTAAGAACTGGGCTGCTTTATATTCTAAATTCAAAATCAGAATAAAATATATTGATTCCAGAGTAGTATAAATCATTATAGAGGAAAATGCTTAATATGAGACAGTTCAAAATAGATTCCCATCCAGTTTGATCCTTACTGGTTATCTAGCAGAGGTGATACCATTGGTATAATGACAGCAGAACGTTTGGGGCTGTGTTTGGAAGATGCCCTTAAATACTTGTAGATGCAAAATTCAGTTTTAGTATGGTACCAGGGATGCTTAATGCTTTTAGTTATGAGATCTCATTGAGTATAGGAACCCTTGAGTCATCTGACTTTTGTAGAGGAGGAAGAGTAGGCAGAGCTAGAATATGGTGATAGTCTTAAGTGCTGAATCTGAGTGTTTTTTAAAAAATGGCTCTTGCCATAGTGTTACTAAAGAAATAGGGAATTTAGGAAGAACAGAGTTGTGGTGAATGTAGTAGGGGGCATAGTTTATTCTTAGCATTTCCTTTTCCTCCACAACCTTTTTCCAGGCCACTGCAATTAGAGGTGGTATTTCCACACACCCATAGGGACAGTGGGCATGGTTAACTTCCACTCCCAGTAGTTATAGCAATGAGATACCTTTGAGAGTGGATCACATCTTTCCTGCACTGATGGCATGGAATGGGTTTGTGTTCAGCCTGCTATTGGAATGAGACCAAAGTTAGGCTCTCACTGATATATATAATAGTTCCAAGTAATTTTGAACTATTCTGTAGGCCTGGGGGAAATGGTTTGGGGTGCAGGGGTCATATAAAAAAAAGTGCCACAATCTAGATGCTTCGAGAAGCTTTATATGTCCTATCAAAAGGGCGACTAAATGTTCAAGGGATGAAGACAGCAGAAAAGCAGTCTTATGGAGGCAACATGAGAAAAGAATTTATTAATTAAATCCTCCTTAAAGAAAGCTACCCTTTGAAGTTCTAAGATAAATACAAAGATACTAATGTCTCCCACCCCACACCCCCTTAACTTCTAAAATTTGCTTTGGACTGAAAACATAAATAGGTTCAAGTTTATAGATATAATCATAGATGACAGAGCTTTTATGAGTCAGATG
This sequence comes from Rousettus aegyptiacus, assembly GCF_014176215.1. NCBI lineage: Eukaryota > Metazoa > Chordata > Mammalia > Chiroptera > Pteropodidae > Rousettus > Rousettus aegyptiacus. The sequence goes on along the minus strand of NW_023416306.1, from coordinate 120,722,721 downwards.
GTTCACATTTATTTTCAGCCACCGAGAATTTCAAAAATATAACCATTCACTCCCAGAAAATGTCTTATAGAATCTCAGAGTCAGAAAATAAAATCTATATTAAACACATAATGCTTGCAATTTTTAAAACTTACCATATATTTTGGGATGGACAAATATATTTTGAAAAAGCAAGTTATGTTTGTTTGTTTGTTTTTGGTATATTCCTTTGTTTTAAACATTTAAGTAACAAGTTCTTTGACATACTTTAATATAGTATTTTAGGGCCTTAAGCAAAAATGTGTTTCTGTAGCTCCACTCCTATTTATTCATTTCTATATTCCTACCACCAATTCTAACAGTTACTGAAATTGAAAAGGGTAATAAAGACATTAAGAAGGTAAAACAGGCAGAAAATGAAGACATCTTTTAGTCTCAAATATCTAGAGGCCAGGCAGGTAATACAAACTGTTTAGGTAGAAGAAAAACAATGGTGTAAGCACAGTGATAAATGGTAACACTTGGACATCTGTTGGTGAGACAACACAGGGGGACATGGCAAACAGAATGCTTTCCCATATGTAAAGGTGAATCAGGTACTTTTTCCCATGTCACTATAGGTCAAGGGCTGCTAGAGCCTATACTTTTGACAAAAAAAAAAGATGGATATCTGAGAGTTTTGCTGCTCTCTCTGGGTTATTAAGTGTTGGTCTTTAACTAAGAAATTGAAAATTATTAAGCTCGAGCCAAACAAAATAGATCTGTGCCCTTAGGGCAGCCAATGTGGGATATCGGATTTAGGCAAACATTTATACTACTTATGAATAGATCCAGAAAATGCTCCCGAACCATACTATATACTCCTCAGTTCAAGTTCCTTCTACCCACATCACAAAATCAGGATCAGGATTTCCCCAGAACTCCTTTATTTTCCATTAAATGAAGATATACATATATCTAATCCCTATTTTCAGTTCAGGATGCTGAGACAGAAAGATTAAGTAATTTATCCAGTTAACAAAGCTGGTAGGTAGTGGAGCCTAGATTTGTACCAGGTAGACTGGTTCCAGTCTGTGATAACTTTTATAATAGAAATACATTTGATTTTATACCCCTAAAAATGGTGTTTAAAATGTTATGATCTTTTGTCTTCATTAGTGTTAATTTCAGTGGTCTCTCAAGTTATTGCTTATTTTTAAGACCACTAAACAACCATCAGAGGAATCAATTGCAGAATCCAGGTCTTTCTCCACAAAATAAGACTTCAAACCCAAGAGGGCTTAGTTTTCCCCCCCTCCTCTGTACTCACTCAGTCCTAGAGAAACAGAACCGTATCTCCGGGTTTGTAGACTTGTTTTTTTTTTTTTTTTTTTTCCTCTGAGCTTATTTCATAGCACCTTTATCTGGAGGTAAATGCAACTAGTCAGTTCATTGTGTTTTGGCATCTTTTTCTTTTCAGAGTACCATTAATTCACATCACACAAGCAATTATTTAGTCAGACTCATCTGACTACAGCTACAAGCTGCCTGAAATGCAGTGAAATAAGTGAGGCATGGGGGAGACAGTAGGATTTAAGTGTCACCTCCCATCTGATCTTTCCCCCACCACTCTCTTCCTCCCCACCAAACTAGTGTTTATGATCATCCTGTCAGTCCCATATTTTACATAACAGAACCCCTTTCTCTAAAAGAAAGGGTGACTGTAATATAAGTAAGGCTGTGTTGTCCTGTTATATTGGATGTGTCCTTTACTGCCATAATGGAGTAGGAACATCTAGTACATTTTTATTGATCAGAAGACCTGTTGATATACTGTTTTATTGGTCACAGCCTTCTGACATATTCATAGAACTTTAAAACCTTAATAATGATAGCAACAGGCTCATTAATAGTGCAGGTTTTTCCAAGTTGGCAAATTCTCTAAAAGGACTTTCGCTAAGTTTAGTTTCCACAAATTAACTTGTAAATCAGGTATTTGAAGGTAGAGTGCTTTCCCTTACAAATAGTGGCTAAATTTAAATCATAAAGTGATTGCAATAATAAAATAGCATATAGAGTATGTATGCAATGCTATTACCCAAACAAAATACACAGAACAATAAATTTTATTATCTTGAATGCTGGTGTATAACCAATAACAAGCTTAATTAGAGGAGGAGACAGAGGGAAACTTCAGATACTGAGGTGGATTTCTGGACAGGTTTAAAACCTTTAAAGGTTGATAGCATAATTGTTCATAAAGTCTTTTTTAAATGTAGGGCTTTCCTTTTACTTGACAATTTTCACTTAACAGTTCTTATGTTATGAAGTTCAACCAGTCTTTTGCCTGTAAAGTTAAATGAAAAACAGCGAGTCAAACAGAAAATTTCTCTAGTATGAGTATTAGAAATAGTTTTTCTTTGTACTTTCACATACATTTTAATGTCTAAATTTGAAAATTTATTTTTCTGACTTTTAAAAATGGTCAAAACAATTTTCTTGAATTACAGATCACAGTTTTATAAATGATCAGGATACATGTACAAACAAAATTTCAGATGCTCCTGAAAACATTTTCAGATACAGTACACATGATACATATTTCTTTTGGGGTTTGCTTATCCTTCTGGGATACTAAGAATACTCAATTTATCGTAAACTAAAAATTTAGCCTTTGATAACTATGGCTTGGATAGATCACAAAGTGGAATCTTCAACGTTTTCTTAATAGGCTTTCAGTCCAAATAACTCAAAGATATCTCCTGTCCTAAATTGGATATATAATCCTTTTTCTCATGTAATTAGTATCACTGGACTCTTGTACTGGTAGTTTGTCTTGGTCATTAATTTTTTTCTTGCAAAACCGTCCTGTACAGTGAAATAGGAAAGTGAGTTTCTCCAATGTAAAGAAAATAATCTGGTTCAATTAACAGAGTCAAAGCCATGCGTGTTTCAGGACATCTCTGTAAACAGGTTTCAACAGTCCTAAGATCCTTTAAGTTTTTTTTCCCCTTTATCACAACTGCGCAGTCACTGCCCTATTCTATTCTGTGAAACAAAATTCTTTTTTGAAGATCAAGTTTTTCATTGGCACGGAACTATTTGGAATAAACCCAAGAGACAGTGGAATGTTGGGTCTCTCCTCAAGTAGTTTCCTCCTCTGATAACTGCGTTTAACTACTCTCTATCAATGATCTCATCACAGCCGAGTTCTTCGGTCAGGCGATTGACAACCATAAGTGAAAAAAGCTCTTCGATGAAAGCCAACTGATCAAACGGGGTCTTCTCATAATGCATCTGAAAACCGCCATCCAGGGCTGCTTCTCTTGCTCTGGATGTTCTCAGAAACATCTTGTTGGCTTCTTCAAGGGCTGCTGACACTCTATAGCCTGCACCACTCAGTTGCTCCTCTTCAGGATAGTCGTAGTCGTCCTCCCAGTCATCAAATTCCTCGCCCTCGTCCTCGCTCTCGAAATCAGGACCTGCGATCTGGCCTGGCTGCTCCCCAGGGCTGGGCCGATTAGCAAGGCCTCTTTCCCCCTCTGGCTCCGCCATTAGCAGGGCCGCCTCCTCCTCCATTGGGCCTTCCTCTTCGAGCTGTGGCGGGGCCCTGTTGCGGGAGGGGTTCGGGGTTGGATACCGGCTCCCGCTGCCTACCTCCATCTGCGGAAGGTCACCCTCGCCAGGCATCACATCCATCTGCAAATCGTTGCATTCTTCATACAACTCGCACAGCTCGTTCATTTCCGACATTGTGCAAGCAGCTCAACCCCCTGCAAGGCGTTTTCAGCAACCTCGGAGCTACGCGGCCGTGTGGTTGTGCGCGTGCGCAAAGTGCGTGCGCGACCCTGTGCGTATGCGTGACCCCCAGACACCGCCTCCCGCTCGGCACAGTAGCTACTGGGACGCGAGCCGCTCGCTTGCGCGGCGACCTGTTAGCGTGTGTTGTTGGTTTGTGTTATGTTCGATTGGAAGTTCACCTGAAGATCTTGCTCGTGCATGCAAGAGCATCAGTTTGTCTCTGCTTCACTTAACTGTTCTGCTGCTTTTGATGCTATAAACTAGAAGATACGTGCACGCTGTAACAGTGCTTCGCTCTCTATACTCCTTTCTTCTCCTGCTCCACCTTCTCCCAGCGCCCCAGATAATCGTATCTGCTCCTAGGTTTTAACTACTTTTTATCTGCGCTAAAGACTTCTAAATCCACACCTCCAACCACACTGTTCTCAGCCACAAAGCGACATGTTAAGATCTGGTCCATTCAGCATTTTTTCAATTTTCTTCATTAGAAAAAGTTAAATTCACAACTAAGCATATTATCCGTGTCCTTTTACAAAAGTTATAGTGAGGAAATAGTTGGTCCCATTTCTTTTCGCAAGAGGTAACTTTCCACTGTTATCAATTTGGTGTGTATTCTTTAAACTCTTTTTCTTTGCATTCTCATGGATCTTAGGTTCTCGTGGAAAAATTTTAACGTTTTGAAAAAGTCTCACATAACTGTCTTCAACTTACAAAACAAACCCCTCAGCAGTGTCTTGAAGATTTAGCTTTGCTACTATACATATTTTTCCCATAGTGTTCTATTTGCGTAGCTATACTGTAGTTCACCTATGTGAAAATAATTTCCTATTTTTTGATATAAACTATGGGTAAATGAACGTCAATGTGTGCCAATGTTTCCCCAGAATAAATAGCAGTGGAAAGGGGAAATCCTTTAGTTTTAATAAGTACTGTCAAATTGCTCTCCAAAGTTTCTGTACAAATTTAAGCTCTAGCCAGCAGTGTTTGAGAATAGCCAAACCCTTGCCACCGTTTGTGAACTTCAACAATTTTATCAGTTTAATTGTATCTTGTTTTATTTTGAACAGTCTTGATTTCTTGGAGATTATCGTTCAACATATTTATCAAACATTTGTATTACTTCTGAAAATTAACTGGTCTTATTTTGGATTTATTTCTTCTTTTTATTGAGTCATAGGGATTCCTTTTAAACCCTGTAAGTGAATATTTAGTTTTACATGTTGCAAATATATTCTCTCTTCCTGTTATTTGTTGTTTCAGGGGTCTTATACATGTTTTAAAATGAATTTTTATGTAATCAAAGTTGTTTTTTTCTGTATGTTTTTTTCTATTAAAATGGGATTTTCCTACCTCAAAGATCACAAGCGTAATCATTTATCTGTCTTCTGATATACTTGTAGATCTTTTACAAATCAAACATTTATATAAGTTGTATGAGAACAGGATTTATTTATACACTCTTTCCATATATGTAGCTAATTCAGCCAACTCCACTAATTGAATTATTTGTCCTTTTGTCTGCTGTTTAGTGCCACATTTATCATAGACTAAAGCCATAAATATGTGAGTCTGTTTTTAGACTTCGTATTCTAATGAATTTCTATAGTTTTATAAAATACCTTGCTAACAAGGAAATGTTATCTCTTTGTCCTTTAAAAAATTAGTTTTTTTATTTTTATTTTTTTGCATATTTATTCTTCCAGGTGAATTTTAGAAGCAGCATGAAAAGCTCTCTAAATGATGGTGGTGGAATTTTTGTTGGAAGTGCATATAAATTATAGGTTAATTTGGGGGAGAATTGACATCTTTACACTACCCAAGTCAAGAAACACAACTTGCGGTGTCCCAGAAAACCACTTGCTCTGTCTTCCTTTGCTCAAAAAGTTACCACTCCTGACTTCATATAGAATAAAATAATTTTGCCTGTTTTTAACTTTATATAAATTAAATCATGCAGCATATATTCCCATATCTTGCTTTTTTTTTCTTTTTTCTTTTTTTACAGTATGACAAATTCATGTTTGCAAATTGGTCATTACACTGTGGGAATTACAAAAAAGCAATCCTAGAATCTCAAGTAAAAGACACAATCTTCTTGGCTAACTAATGCAGTTCATTTGGATAGTCTTCATATGGGTTCATATGGGAAATCTTAATGTTAGTGCCTTAGTTAGGATACTTTTGGTGGCAAATGACTGAAACCCAATTTGAACTAAATTATATGAAAATAATTTAATAAATAAAGTAGGAAAAAAAGATAAAGGGAGATGGTAAATGTATTGGTTGAACTGTATTGGTAACAAATGTTACCTCCAGATTTTTTTCTATTTTTGTCTCTCAGCTGATTTTCTCCAGAAGGAAATCTTTTTTTTTTTTTTTCTTTTTTCCACACATCAGAAAAAGATGGCTCCTAGAAGCCTTGGGCTAACCCGATCCTTAGTGGCAGAGAGATGTTTCCTGTTGTCCATATCAGTTCCTCCCCAACGACACTGATTGTCTCTGCAGTATCCAGATGTCTTTTGATTGATCTGGATCATATGTCCACCTGCAAGGAAGGGGCAATGAGATGGGCATGTCAAATCCACATGAACCTCATTGTCCAAGTGAGACTATTATGGCATGAAGGTTGGAGTGGTTTCCAAAGGAATATTGTTCAGGCAAAAACAAAACAAACAAATGCATGTCCATCACTGTTAGATTATATGTAACTAGGAGTAATTAATTTGTAGCATCATACATGTTTAATTTATGTTTTCCAGATTATTGCAAATCATCATATGCAGTCTATTTCATTTGCCTCTGGAGGGGATCCTGTAAGTATGGATTCATAAAAGTTTTTTTTTATAAGAGTCAAAAGAACTTCCACATAAAGCATATTAGCCACTACGTGTCTTTTCCAAATATTTTATTACAATTTGTAAGTAGCCGCATGTAACGGGTAATCAAAAATTTGGTTTTGACAAAATATTTCTTGCCATTGACTTAAAAAAATATTCAGATTAATAGATGAGCTCATAGTACTTCATCGTGTTATTAGCCACGGAATTATCATCTGAAAGGTTTCTTGTAGATAATATCAAAGTTATGAAAAACAAATATGTCATGCGTGTTTTTCCAGTCCTTCCTCAGAATTTGTCTCAATACAAATTTCCAGGTAGATCCAACTAATCATTTCGATTTGGCAGATGAGGGGAAGCCTATCTGCCATACTTGACAACTAAGTCTAATCTAGAATGAGCAACGAGGTTTGCAGAAATTTATGGAGGTAAGGGTCTGCTTGGGAGAAAGAACAGCAGTTCCTCCCTACCAGGAGGCCACATGGTACTCTTTTCCCATGAATGGTGTGGGCTGAGCCAGTGTCCTCTCTGCAAGCCTACTTTGCAGAGTAGAAGGTCTTTCCCTGACTCTATACTGAATCATTTCTGGACCACAGCAAAAATAGAGAGGCATTGTTGCTGGGAAGCCTTTGATTGAACAGAAGCAAATATGTTTAAACCAAAGGAGTAGAGGGGGGTTTTGCTCCTTCGTGACACCGTGACATTTTTCCCGTACCTGCCAACCCATAAAAGGCGAGGGGAGGACGGACTCTGATTTTCATAATGATTTAACACCAGTAACATCAAGGAAACATGGGGAACATATGCAGACCTTGCCTTTACCAACAGTGTATTACCTTGTTTTCTGCAAGGCATTTATTATTAAAGATTATATCCTCCAGAAATGAGGCAATTAAATCCATTCTAACAGTTGATTTTTTTCTCTCCTTCATATTTAGTTTCTGTCTTCCAATTGAGGAATAAAATTTAGGGTCACAAATGATAGGACTCATAACCTAGAAACCCAAGAGAGGTATGGAATGGTAGTAAAAACTGAACCTGGCAGCTGGTGTCACTGCAGAGTTTTGATTTATTTCAGTATTGAGGCCAAATATTTAAAAGGACAAGTAGTCTATCTTGAAAGGAAATAAAGTTTTGAAGTTACTGTAAGTAAAATCATTGCTTCCTTTACTGGCACCTAAAGTACTTAAGCAAGTTCCTCACTTGGATATTGATGTAACTTTTTTTGTACATGAAACATAGTTAAATGCTATTTAAATTAGCCCATTCTTTAAAACGTTCCAATAATTCCTTGTCTTCCCATTGGCTAACAGGTGACTCAAAGTATTTAAGCATGTCAAACCTAGATAACCTGCCTTCCTAACTTCCTTGAGGCATATGAAGAAAAGCAGCTTTTACTGGATTTCAAATCATTGTTGTTTTTTATTAATGCATATTTAATTTTCCCTTTAAGCTTCACTACTTCCTCACCTTTCAACTTTGAGTATAGTTATTTTTAAATGAATATATTAGTTGCGTGATGCCACCATTTAAAAATAAACCAAATTCGAAGAGCTCTACCTTTCCCCCAAGAGATTCTGCAGATGGCTAATTGAGGATTCACTAATAAACAGGGGACATACAAGGCACCTGACATTTATTGAGCAGCTGCAATGTGAACCCAATACTGAATCTGAACTCTGATCCATCCAGCCTTGTAATCTTGCCTCATAGCAACACCAAGGGATATGTTTGGTAGCAGAGAGAGTTAACTGAATCCAGCCTGAACAGGCCCGCACCATCTCTCTCTAGTTTAATCATCCGTGAAGTCTGTCAAATACTTTCCTTAGGATACTTTAATGAGTTCTATTAGGGTAGTGTGAAGAGTAAGTGTTATTTGCCTTAAATTTCCCCTTTTGAGTTTCAAGGGTTGCTGTCATTTTTAGGATTGGTACCCAATTCCTTTCATTTACCATAGCATTTACCCTAAGCATGCACTGTGTGATGTCTATCATAGTTCTCCAGAATTCTAATTCTTTTTAGACTATTTTCATGTGCCTTTAATTCTGCAGTTCTTTTAACCCACCAAAGCATTGCCCCTCCAAAAACAAATAGTAAAGGATTCGTAACCCTGTGGGAAAAGTCATACCTGCTGAATTGAGTGGGACCCCTGTACTCTCTATAGCTGGGGAGAAAGCCTACTGCTTAGACATTAAAACTGGAGTCACTATAAACAGTGGCATTAGAAGTCCCTGAAAGAAGTTTTACCCTTAGGTCAGGGAGGCAATTGGGTGGAGTGCAAGGCTTTGGAGTCATGTAGACTTGACTTATTTATCCTCTCTAAGCTTCAGGGTTCTTATGTATGTTTTGGGGAATGATCACCCTTGCCTCACAATGTCTCGAGAATTAAGTAAAATGATGCATGTAAACTGATAGCACAGAGCCTGGCGCAGAGTGATAAGAGATAACTATCACCCCTGTTGCTAACATGTGTCCATATTTATTTTAGGACAGCTCACTGAGATAATTTACAAATTCACGGCTAACTGGGTACAAGGGGCAGGAAGCCAAGTCTCCATGGCCCAAAGTAGCGCCCTTCTTTCTGCCATATTTTCTCCGAAGTTTAAAGAATACTGGATATTCTTCCTCACTTCTTGACCTTTGCTCACACTCACCTTCACTCTCTTCTCAAAAATATTTTACTTGTTTTCTGTCTGCCCTGAAGACAGTTCTCGGTAATGCTTCCATATCTATATGTACTTTCTCCATTTAAAACATGCATTAATGAGTATGACCAAATTAATACATTTTCTTATATATTTTCTCCATTCTTTGTGCTTTACGTTTAACATTCTTAAAATTCTCCTAGATATTTATAGTTAAAAAATTTCGGAACTATAAGTATGTTGGACACTCTTTTGAAGAAGAGGAAACTGAGTTCTAGGGAGGTCCCACGACCTCTTCTCCACCATCTAATACACCAGACAACATTAGTGGCACTGTACCATCTCTTTAACTTTAAAAATAGCAGCCAAGCCCCCAGCATTTGTGGCTTTGCTTCTAAATTAATATAAAACAAAGTTTATAGATATAATCTTGTTTATTTACAAGATATTGCAAACCTTTTATCTTTTTCCATAAGAGAAATTTACTTAGGTGTGTGTTATTTTTTAAAATAACTGAAGATAAGTTATGCTGGCCCCAAGATCCACTTCCTGTATGATTCGTTGTGGGTTATTAAGTGATTGTCCTTGTGGGTATTAAAAACATGAGCTTTTATTTCCTGCCAGTTGATTGCATCTTCCCTCTAGAGAGTCATACTTCTAATCTGCAAATGGCAGTGTGTACTTTTTCCTGAGAACTAAGATAACAAAAAGCATCTTTAATTATTAAAATCTTATCATTCATCAGCTTACTGTTTTCCATAAAAATCAGAATTACCAGGTGGCTTTTTGTTTGTTTATTTTTACAAAGTCAGCAATACATCTCTTTTTTAACTTCTTAGGTTTTAATGAGTTTTCTTTTTCAAAAATGATTTTTCCCTTCTCTATATTGATTAAATAAATGCTTGTATTTCTGCTTTATTATTCCTTAAGTTATTTGCATGCACACAGGCAAGCTAATAACCACAAAACCCAAAGTGTTTCTTTAATCGACTTGGTTTCTGATGTACATGGCATCTGTTTGGACAACTGGGAAATCATGGTGCCACATCCTTGTTTATGACACCTTCATGATTAAGTAACACCTGGTATTTCAATTTTCGACACAGGAGTCATAGTCCTGACCATTTCTAATGAATGTATGTCCTAACATATTCTCTACCTGCATTTTCTTTTATTCTTAGTGACATGGTCTATCTCTAAATTTTTAATCTTCAAATTCTCTCCCTAAGGGGCAGAGAACATTATATAGTGTACATTTGTTTATGTTCTCTTCTAAGATGCTTTCCTTTTCTCTTTAAAAAGAAACATTAGTGTTTAAGTCCTTGCCTAAGTATCATGTCCTAAATGTACTCTTATCTTTCAACAGTACAATCCCTTAATTTTAAATGCAATCATTTTCCCTTTTTTATAGGATACTACAGACTATGTTGCCTACGTAGCTAAAGATCCAGTTAATCAACGAGGTATGGAAAGCAACTTTCAGATTTTCTTAAGAGCTGGTATATACCAACTTCAAAAAGTAACAAGTAGTTATTTTCAATATACAGAGTGCTGAGGATCACTAGAGTGCTAGATTGGATTCTAGAAATATTATGTAAATTTGAGTTGGAAATAAATAGCAGAGAAAAGTAGGGAAAATACAGAGGCGGCCTTTAAATCCGTCATTTGAGAGACCCATAAACCAAAAGGCTTATTATCTGTTTGTTTAATTGAAAGAGAAGCTGTTTTGATCATGACGGAAAGGGCTGGCTGCAGCATCTCCAGTGGACAAAGGAATAACACATAAGACCCAAGCTTGTAAGGTTATTGCCTACATTGGCCTCAACAAGTGTGTGTGTGTGTGTGTGTGTGTGTGTGTGTGTGTGTGTGTGTGTTGAGCCTATGTAGTTACTGTTCAAGAGCCTGGCATGTCACTTTGCATGTTTAGCTTCTCGTCTTTTGGATCTCAGTTTAAATATCTCTTCTTCAGAGAGAACTTCTTTGGGTGAGAGCACTTCTATCCCCAGTGAACAAACCTATCCTGCTCTGCTGCATCATAGTTCTCTTTTTATTAACACTTCTCCCACACTTTTATTATTTTATTTACTCACTTGTTGATGTGTTTAATTCCTGTCTTTTCTACTAAAAGCTCCATGAGGGCAGCAACCTGTTTATCCTTTTCACTATTGTTTCCCAAGCACTCATTATAATGCTTAGTACTTAGGTCATACCCAATAGCTATTTTGTTGAATGGCTGAGTGAATGGAAGTGTGAGTTGATTGGATTTCTCATCTCAGGATTTAGCAAAGTTACCTAAGAAGTTCATCTGCTAGCAACACTTGCGGTTAAGGGCCTGAGATCATTGGACCTCTCTGGACAGACATAGTACTGCTTCTCATCCCTAACTCCAGGTCATTCAGACTCCTCTTTGGGATGAGTGTTTGGTTGCTTCTCCTCCGTAACTAGAACCTATTAGTTGGGCAGCATCCTCTGCCATCCCAGGGAAAGAATTTGCCCCAAGACATTTATTATGTATACATGGAGTGGAATTTCGAAATTCAAAAAGCTATAAGGCACAGAGATGGAAATGCATATAGCGTGCTGAGGAACAAATGAATGAACATAGTGAAATGTAGATTGTGTATGGAGAAAAACCCACCTAAAAGACGTCTAGAGGGCATATAGGAGACAGCTAATAAGTAGGAAGTTCATCCTATAGGCAGATGGGTGAAGAATGCTGTTTATAAAGCAGAGATTTAAGATTGATTTGGCAGGAGGATGCATAGATGGATTCAGAAAGAAACTTAAGGCAGGGAGATCCATTTAGAAGCTATCGCGATTGTCAGGAATGAAGTTATGAGGACCAGCTGCTGGTACAGAACCTGGAACATAGTAGATGCTCAGTCAATGCTTGCCAGAACAATATGGCCTTGATAAGACGCAGGGGAAGGAACAGGTGACAAATACTATGAACTACTCCACTGAAATTGATTCACCCCTAATGATAAAATGAAGAATGGATAACGGTCAAAGAGTGAGTAGGAGAGACAGGAACTAGCGAAGGGGTACGGGGGTGTAGAAACGGAACACAACAAAGGATACCAGAAAAGAGCAACCTTTTAAAATTAAGCCTGAACTTCCCTAAAGAATAGTCGCATGCTATTTTGGGGAAGGCTTCTGAACAACAAAGTCTTTTATCTTAACCTGAAAAGGACAGGGTGAAAGGAAGAACAAATCAGGAAATCTAGATGTTTAATCATGTTGTCATCGGTCACTGAATATCTCTGGACATGTCATTGCTCTTTCACTAAATGGTGGTGAGGAATTCAAAGGTTAATGCCAGTTGCCGAGGGTAATGGCCAAACAGGATCTACATGTTTGCTAATATCCCCCCTTGCTTAAGTGAAACAAGAAAGGGAGAGGAAATTTTGATGTAGCTCATTCACTTTGAAAGATCCTGTTTTGTTGTTTTAGTAGTTCCTCAGAGCTGAGCTGCTTAAAGGGGATCCACAGAGATTCTGGTATAAGGATTCTGAGAAGGCATTTACGAGAGCTGTTGTCATGAATGAGATTTGAGAGATGAGAAGAGAATGGACTCAGAAACAGTCTAAATAAGTTATAGTCTTTTCTTTCTTTAGCAACCACCCCCCCCCCCCGATTGTATGGAAAACAGGAAAGATACTAGAGTCAGACAGATTGGGTAGGAATCATAACTCTTTCATCATCTCACCATACACATGATCTTAGTCAAGTTGTTTCACATCCTTGAACCTCAGTTCCTTTAAATAGGAATCATACCGTCTACCTGTCGGTGGTATCGGGAGGAAGAATTCAGATAGCACAGAAAGGATAATTTCCTTTCCTCCCTCATCGCATCTTTCTTTCTTCTTTGGGGAAATGGTTCTATAGATGACTTAAAAACATAGGGTAATTTTCTTGGATTAAAAAATTAGTACCTTTCCATCACTTATTGCTTCTTTTCTTTTCTCCTCATCCCTTCTCTTGCTTGTTTTGGTTATAGAAGCCTCTGTGAGAAGCCACTCTGTTCTCAGCATCATCCTGCTTCCGTACTCCTTTAGGGTTAAATTCTTTCCCCTCACCTGAGCGTTTGGACCTTAACTCTGCCACAGTGGTACAGCTTTCAAGTCCACAAACAATTATTAAGTACATATTAATATACAAGGAACTAACCTAATCACTTGGAAAAAAAAAACAATTCTTGGCCACCACGGGCTCATTATTTAACGAGAGAGAAACATAACCTGTAGGCTGTGCACAAAGAAGAAGGGGGGCCTAGAGAACAGTGCCTGGAACACAGCAGGTGCCGTCAGGATTTGTGAGAGAAATGAACGAAGGCACAGGTGAAAGAGCCCTGTAAAGAGAGCTTTGGGCTATGTGTTTGGATGGTGTGTGTATGTGTGTGCGCGTGTGTGTATGTGTGTGTGTGTGTAAAGGTGTGGTTGTAGAAAAGGTGTGTGTAAAGGTGGATTCAGGAGCCATGGCTAAAAAGATAAGCCAGAAACAGGTTGTGGAGGACTTTGAATGCTGGTCTAAAGGTCACTGGGAGAAGCTGAAGATTCTGAGCTTTATAAAAATTATTCTAGCCTTCGTCATTATATTGCAATTGTAAAATGATAATGGGAAGGAGTGTGTGTGTGTGTATGGGGGGGGGAGGAGAGAAAGAGAGAGAGAAAGAGAAAGAGAGAGAAAGAGAGAGAGAGAAACAGACAAATAGACAAAGAGACTGAGAGACAGAGATAGAGAGAGAATGAGATCAGGCATTCAGTATGGGTTTGGAAAAACTACAACTTTTAAGCCCTAAGGATGAGCAAGATCACCAAAGGAGGAACCCAGACAGAAGAGGGCTGAGGGTCTCAGGAAACAGGAGAAGTCAGGAGATGGTGAAGAGCCAGATGAATAGTCAGGGAGAGGGGGAAAAACCAGGAATGAGTAGCACCTAAGAAAGAGGAAGAGCGAGTTTTCTCTGGGAGAAGACAACCTGGAATGTCTCATACTGAAAAGGACTTAAGGGGAATAAAGGCGGAAAATGCCATTTTTGTCCAGCAATTAATAGGCTGTTGGTAACCTTGGGAAGCACAATGCCAGTGGACAAGTAAAGGCAGAAGCCAGACTTCAGGGATGAGGAGGGCATGCCTGACAGGAAGTGAAGACAGGCAGAAGAGACCAGGCTTCACGCTAATAATCCTGAATGTTCCCACTGTCTCCTGTTTTCTTGATTGGCTGTTAGCATTAATGCTTTCAAATCAGGGCCATTGCCACTTTTTTCCATCTTGGCTAGGACCCTTTAGTGAACTCTTCATTTTATAAAAGGCGTTTTCTGTAGAAAAGGTAAGTTCCAGTAAGAATGTTTTGAGTTTACTTAGTGACTAATACAGACTGCCCCTGAAATTGCCAGAAATGAGGAAATCTCTTCCTCTCTTACTCTAAGTGGACAGCAGTCTAGGAAGATTTTAATATTTTCTCTGAATTTAGTCTAAGAGGCCTGGTTTACCTGGAGTACCTGGAAGGCCATGGTTCTGGGTCTCCGAAGAAAGTAAAAAAGAAAACAAGACTGTAAAGCCAATTTAAATTAACCCATTTATTTAAATTTATGTTTATGATTGTAAAATACATGCACTACCATTCTGGTGACATTCTTTAACTGGACTGACTGACCTCTGGCTTGCTTCTTCAATCTGGTTTCTTCTCAAGGGACTGCGGACTCCATGCTTAGATCTCACAGCGCCATCTGGTGGTTAATCTGAGAAGCTGCATTTTTGAATTTCTGGTTTTCTAAACAAAAACAACAAACAAAACAAAACAAACCGGTCTATTAAAAATAAATATAAAACAGTAAAGAAGAGCCTGTTGTTCTCTAAGAATAATCTCAGCCTCTTGTTCATGACTATCTCTTTAGGAAGCTAAATGTAAAAGACAGAAGAATATGAATCTAAGATTCTTTGAAATCCTACTTAATATAGTACCTTACACCCAAAGATAGAACTGTGGGTCTATCTGACTATAAGGCAGAATGAAAAGCACCCAGATCTGCATCTGATTCCAGACATGGAGATCAAAGCTCAGGCCTCCATGCAAAGTTATCTCACTGGAAAGTCAAATTCTCTTTTGGGAATTGAGGCTTTTTATATACTTGTTTTTCTTCCCATTAGCTAAAGGTCAGGCAATTCTTGTACAAACTGACTGCTTATCTGAGTTTTTGGAGATGTGTTTAACCTTGGGAAGGGAGCACACTTGTATGTGATTTAAAGCCCACCCCTAGTCTGGCCCATGACCAACCTATAAAAGAGCCAAGGCCTTTTTCACAGAGCAGCATGTGAGTGTAAACAATCGCACTGTGAAAATGTGCGTGTTCCCTGAAGGTGGTGAGGCTCCACGGAACATTTGTACGGCGTCGGCCTTTTTGTCCAACGTTGCTGCTTTCATGAAGACAGGCACCACTGATTTTTGTATTTGTATTTGTTTTTTTTTTTTTTCTGTTTAATTTTCTCTAACAAGGAATATGGCATTAACAAGGTTACCCAAAGTTGATGTTGGTAGCATCAGCCCAGGAACAGGACCAAAATTTTAAAGTATCGGAATTGGAAAAGCTGAGAGAAATAAAAACATTTTAGAAATATGTGAGAAGTAGTAGAGGACAGTTGTGGTTTTCGTTGATTCATTCATTCCTGCGTGCCCAAGTGCCTTGCCCTTTTCCACAGAGGGTTTAAGCCACTGAGACAGAGGAAGGATAGGATTTATATAAAGCAAGAAGGGACTTCAGAGATAATTCAGTGCCCTGTCTTGGCAGGTGCAGACCTTGCTGTAGAGTGATTTATTTGGGGTCACACAGATTGTGGTATAATTCGAACTTCAACTTGGCTCTAAATCTTTTCATAGAGTTCTTTTAAACATCCTTGTTCTCTCATCCCTCTCATGGGAGGCGTACTTTAGTATGCCTTCCTTCCTTCCTTCCTTCCTTCCTTCCTTCCTTCCTTCCTTCCTTCCTTCCTTCCTTCCTTCCTTCCTCTTCTATTTTTTTTTTTATTTAGGAATTTCGTGCCCCTCCTTCCCCATCTTTATCTCTAGACATCTCCTTGATCCTAAGAAAAAATAAAATTACAAAAATTTTCATCTCTATTTTGATACGATTTCTGGTCTTTTCTCCATTTTTAATTGGATTGGGAATTTATGAGATAAAAAACAAAAGAATTCAAGTGAATTACCTTTTTTTTTTTTTAACCTAATGTAGCACAACTTTTTTTGGTTCAACTGGAGGACACATCTCTAAGGACATTTTGTAGGTTTAAGACTATGAGACCTCTCCAGGAAGGAAGAGATCAGTTCCACAAACAACCCATGCAATTATTCATACCACGCCATAGATTAAAAACCTATCCCACTGTGAGGGCTCACAGAAGGTCTCACTTCAGGAAAACCGACAGTTTCTCACAGTAGAATTATTGCTGTGGTTTAGTGAAATCAGTATTTATTCATTTAAAACATTTTTAAAATAACTTCTGTGTGTTGGTCACAGCCTGAAGCTACTGTAGAGAAAGAGAAAGGGCAGTATAAAATGTCAGATGGACCAAACATTTGGTAGAAAGGATATAAATTTATATTCTTAATTGAGTTTTCAACACTGTAATTAGTTCCTAGTCTATTTCAGGATCCAATTTGCTTCCTTCAAGGAGCAAGTTTATAGAAATGATCAATAACTCTTGGAGATTTGACATCTTTACATTGTGTCGATTTGGCAATACCACTCCTTCATCTCTTCCAAAAGTGTTTAAAAACATAAATCCTTTAAGTAAATATCAAGATAATCTGAAATTACAATGATCTGATATCCATTGAGATGATTATCAACATAAAGCTAAGAAATACCATTGTAGCTTCTACTATAACCTAGTGTTATAGGCTTTGCAAATTTAATCAGATGTGAATGAATTGCCTCATTAAGTAAATACAAAATTCTTTCCAAGACAATGCAAAGCATAAAAACCATGCTTCTAAGTCAACACAGTGAAATCATTCCATAAACACAAGTATTCCTTCCCTCCTCGAATATCCCTTTTAGTAATGTGTTCCAGTGTCGGATTCATGGTTCTCAAGACCCAAGATGCTTCCCTGGTATCTAATTTAATTCCTCATGCACTCACTTAAGCTTTTCCTATTCTCGGAGAATAACTGACACTTTTTACAACATTTGTGTATATATTTAACTGTTATCAAGCTTTTCCTCATCCCTTGGTTGTTCAAGCTATACAATAAAAATTTTAAAAATTTCTAATAAGTCATCGCCTCTATCTTTGTCATCCTTAGGGCTCTTTCTAAGCCATCTTTATTAAACTTCGAATTCAATTAAATCTTCTTATTGCAAGGCCCTAAGCACGACATCACACTCTGAGACAAAAATAATATTCTATATGGTGGGCAGATTAATTTATGGTCCCTGAACACATCTGGTCTCCTGCTTTTATGTACAGCAGTAAATTTGCTAACTCATTTGTGATAGTCTGTCTGCTGCCCCTTCATAATTTATTTCCTTAATTTGCTAGTGAAAACTAGCCCTTCCCAGTAACTGCTTCTCAGAGAAAGTGTTTAAGAAAAAATGTAATGTGTTCTGGTAATTTCATCTTCATGAAATCTTGATCTTGATGCTTATTTAAGATACCTTTCAGTAGAGTTTCAAGGGTGGGGATTACCATGCCGTCACAGCTAGCATGACAGGGAAAGTGATGGCTAGAGGAGGGGATGTTCTAAAGCTCTTATCTTCACTAGTAGCTCATCTCCCATTTTTGGGGCAATGAGGAGGTGGAAAGTTACCTTTTTTCAATCTTCTGCAGCATACCATGCAAGGAAAAGACTGAACATCTCCTGTATTGAATTCTAGAGCTAACACTGAACATGAGTATTCATCGATATCAGTCTACTTTTACAAAAATGTGGATCCAGAATACCTGCCTTGAGACCAGAATTTGTAGATTTTTTGAGATATTTAGGAATAAAAAATGTATATTTTTTCTCTGTGATGCATATCGAATATGTAGTATTATGATGCCATTTCAGTGCTGAAGAGAGCTTGTAAATCTACTCCCTTTTATTCAGTTACCAGTTCATGTTCTGGAAGTATTTTGACTTTATGTAATCTTCTCTTACTGAAAATTTATTATAATTTTTTGTATGTCCTTTTGTAGCCTGCCACATATTGGAATGCCGCAATGGAATGGCCCAAGACGTCATAACTACCATAGGGCAGGCTTTTGAGCTCCGGTTTAAACAGTATTTGAAAAATTCTTCTTTGACTACTTCTTGTGAAAGGTCAGCCAAGAGTTCTGTAATTATTAGAATTACAAAATATTATTATATTTTGTTTAATTTTAAAATTAATATGGAATTTTAAAATCAGCTAATGAAATTAGTAATTTTTTTTCTTACAAACGGGCACAGTTTGAGCACAAACTAACAGTGACATTTTCTATTTTTCTTCCATCATAGTTATCCAGATATTTCTTCTTGCTTTGTAACAAAATTAAAGGAGACACTTAAAGTGAGAAGGAATCAGCCATGTTTTTCTGATGTTATATAGAGCTATGAAGCAATTCAGTGGTATCATAAGATAATAAACATCAGCAAATTTCTCAGATTTGTTTTGACCCCATATCCCTTGCATATCAGTAAAAGAAAAAAAGCAATAATGAAGAGCAAAATAAGTATCAAATGTCTATTGCAGGAATTCCTGTTTGTTTGCTGGTTTGCAATATAAATAGATCAGCTCCAGCTAACCTGTGGCAAGGGTGGAGTACAACATGACCCAAGGATCTGGCTGTTCTGTCTAAGGCAGGGGTCCCCAACCCCAGGCTGGGGACCAGTCCATGGCCTGTTAGGAACCAGGCTGCACAGCAGGAGGTGAGCAGCAGGCAAGGGAGCGAAGCTTTATCTGTGTTTACAGCCGCTCTCCAGCGCTAACATCACCACCTCAGCTTCACCTCAGATCATCAAGCATTAATTAGATTCTTCTAGGAGTACAAGTCTCTGGTGCCAAAAGAGTTGGGGACGTCTGGTCTAAGGCACAGAAAGTTCACAATGAAAGCTGAACCCTTTTGGGCCTGTCAGACTCTACCACGCCTGGAATGCAATGAGACCCCTGGCTCACACCTGAGAATTCACACCTGAGAAATGAAACTTGGGCACTCATAAATTCATTTCTCCCCCTAATTTGTCATTTTGTATATCAACAAACACTGGGTTTGGAGATAGCCCTTTATGAGGTGGTTTAGGGTAGCAAAGGCGAGGAGATGCCCAGAAGGCCTTACTGTTGAATTTCCTCTAGGGTAGTACTTACATCTCAGTGCTGTCATTTTGTTGACATGTAATGAACCCAACAAAACTGTGTGTATTGTCAATGGAATCGGTTCAGTCCAAAAGGACTTGATTTATTCTTTTTCATAAGAAACTTTTACTAATTCCAATTTGGAAGAAAAGTACATTTGTTTTGCCCTGTTTCAATTTTAAAAACAATGCATGTTTATATAAATCTACCCACTTGCCACATATGGTTCTAATATTTCTTTATGAATTCCATACACGCCTCCAGATTTGTGCAGACAAGATAGCTGGCCATAGCTCTTTTTTTTTCATATTGGTTTAATAAAGTGGGCAGGCCTTCTGCCCACTGTCTAGCTTTTCTTTGAGCAAAACACAAAATAGTGCAAAGTGTGCTGGAGATACCCAGAAAAACCTGGTATTTTTATATTTTACTGAGAAAAATGCCTTACATTTAAGGAGTTCATATATACATATATATTTTTTTAATTGCTGGAATGGGGGAGACACATTTTTTGTTGGTTTACTCCACTTTAATTGTCTATAGAATTCTAAACAACCATCTGGTTGCTTCCATCTAGATGTTTGACATCATTTAAGCACATCTATAAACTTACAACATGAATGCAAAGTTTTTCAGGATGATTTGCATGGTTCTGATCCCTCTGCATCCCCTACAGCATTTGAATTCCCGCCCAGCCTCTTGGGGATTCTTTTTTCCCTTACAGTGAGGAAGTGCATATTGATGGCCATGCTGAGGAGAGAGATCATGAGTATTACAATGAAATACCAGGGAAGCAGCCACCTGCAGGTGGTGTTTCAGATGTGCGAATCAAAGTTCAAGCCACAGAACAAATGGCTTACTGTCCCATACGATGTGAAAAGTTGTGTTATTTGGTAAGTATGTTTTATTGTTATTGGAACTAGCAATGCAATTCTGTCCTTATCACTAGGGAGCTTAATTTGAGGGTTTCCAAATGCTAGTTTGGAGAAAGTATCATCTTCCTTAATACAGAGCCAGACAGTGAGTCATTGCCGGAGCCCGTAGTAGATCATCTTTACTCCTAATCCCCCAACCTCGATCTCAGCAGCTGACCTCACATCTCACTTCACTGGGAAGACGAGTCCAGTCCAACATGTTATCCCCAACTTCACCCTTTCCCATCTCCAAGTCTTCCTATATTCTTGCTTTTCTTCCTTAGTTACTGTCTCCACAGCTAATCTTTTCCCTAAGCTGCTGATCCCGTCCCTTCCTACCAACTCTGTGCCCTTTCTGCCCATCAGCCTCTGTCTTAGTATTTATTCTCTTTGTCTACTGGTTCTTTCTCTTCTGTCTGCAAATAAATTTGCACTCCTATAACCCAACTAATGTCACACTTCCTTCTCATCTTCCTTTCACCCACAGATTTCTAGAAAAGATTCTTCTGCATTTCTAAGATCTGAACTCTACTTGCCGACTTTATAGAAGTTACTTTTACAGTGGTCACCGATTTTTTTTGTTCACCAGTGGTTTAATTGCTAAATCTATTTCCTTTTGACTCTGCCTACATTTGATACCTGTTAGCTGCCTCTTCTTTTCTTTTAGACCTCTTCTGTTAGCTTCTAAAACATTTCCACCATTTCATTGTCATCCTGCATCTCTAGTGGGTATTTTTTAAAAATGTTTTCATGTTTTCCAAATTTTGTTATGTATATTTTCAAACATACAAAAAATTGAAGGAATTACACAGTGAGCACTTATATACTCACCGTCTACATTTTACAATTAACATATTACTGTATTTGCTCTGTCATCCTATGTAATCATCTATTATCCATCAATCCATTGTATTTTTTATGTGTTTCAGAGTAAGTTGCATCTTTTTATATTTTGTATTTTTGCACCCCCACTCCTGAGAACCAAAGCCCCTGCCTTACCATCATGAAAGCACCCTCCAGTGCTCTGCCCTTGGGCCTGATTTCTCCTCTGGCATGTCACCTGAGGATGCACTTCTCCAGCTTCTCTGCCATTACCTTTCTTCAGCTGTAATGCCATATCCATTGCATTACTTGTTTGTATCAAGATCGAACTCAGCATTTTCTTTTTGAATCCAAAGCAGATTCCTCTACCGATTTACTCATGGTTATTAGTGGCACTGTTACTTTTTTTCTAATCTATAGTCTTTTGTTTTTCTCACACTTTGGGTCCCATATCAATTCAGTCTTTGAGACCTAGGATTCCACCATGAGAATATCTTTTGCATCTATGCAACCTTTTCCATTTCTATTGCACCTTTCTAAGTTCTGGTCCTGACTTGCTCAGATGATTCTGAAAACCCCTTCTTTGTCTTCAATTTCATTCATTCCTTCACACCTTTCTATATGATACTACCAGATTAATCTTTCTAAAGCATAGATACTACCCTTTTCAAAGACATCAGTGGCTCCCATTCCATTACTGAAGAGAGCTATATGTATAAGGAATAATTGAAGCCCTTTGATAGCATGGATTTTTAAGGATGAAAAGTGAGCCTGGTACAGACCTCAGCAGAGTACTTCGTGGTTACATAGAGGTTTGCTAAATGGCTGGTGTTTATACAAGTGTCCTAGAAATCACACTTTCTGGTTGAGGCTTGGATTGAGTCCTGGTATGTGGCTTCCCAAGCAGAAACAGTAACTCTCAGGATACAGGCCTTAGGGGTAAGTGGCAGCCTTGAGGACCCCTACTACAATCAAACCCATCTCTGCAGTTCCAAAGCAATACACTATGAAAGGAGTTTACATGGCCCGCTCCAAATGTCAGTTTCTTTTCTTTACCTGTCAGACACTTCCTTTATTAGCAAATGAAGCTGTCTGGATTCTTCTGCTTGGATTATTATTAATGTTTTGTTTGTTTGTTTGTTTTTGCAAGTTTATGAATACATACTATGTTTGTAAATGTTTCACGATTTATTATTCATGCAGCCTGGAAACTCCAAGTGCAGCAGTGTATACGAGAACTGTTTGGAACAAAGCAGGGCAATGGGTAGGTACAATTGCCCTTTCCCATCTGCCCATCCTTATTCCTTTAAATCATGCAGTTCTGTACAGCCTTTGCACTTAAATACTTCATGGAGAAGGCAGGTGTGTATGACTAAACGTAATACTTCAGCTGTGGACTTCCCACATTTTGTGAGGCCAGAATGCCACCTGTGTGTCATTCAGAAGGCTCATTGTTCTCCCTCTACCACACTATTGTTCTACCTTATGGTGTTTTTCACTGCTTCGGCAGTATGGAGGCTCTGACTGGAAGGATACTTTCTCTGCTCAAAGCTCAAAGGAGTTCTACTTCAAAGATCAGACACGCTAATATGTGAAAATTAATGCTTGTCAAATCCATTAGGATTAAGATAAAACCTTTATTTCTGCTTAGCAAAGGGAACAAAAAGAAATTAGAAATGTGAGAGTCCCAATTAGGGTCCTATTCGCCCCATACTTGTCAGGGCATCAAATGTCTAATTACTGCTCATGGTAATTGATGTTGGGCACAGCTTTTCCACAACGCAAATGTAGGGCATCAACTATCATATTGGAAATTTACTTTTGTAAAAATAAGTTATACTTCTAAGTAGTTGTTTTATTCTTATAAATCATTGAAAGTATTTATTCTTTGAGAAGAAAAGATTTGCAGCTTTAAACAGAGAGATAACTGGACAGAATAAGTAATACAGTGGAAGGCCGAGTTGAATGACCACACTTAGGGACATAAGTTAAATTACCAGGAACTTGCCATGTAAGAGGGAGTCGCTTCCAAGGATGCTTTTGTATTTCTTATGGAAATATGCCAATGTAATCTATTTATTTTATTAGTTTTTATACAGTGGGGGAACCTGAGGATTTATTGTTTTTGGTACAGCTATGATTACTACTTTCCTTCAACCTGAAAAAATAATAGGAGTAGTGAGCTAAGGTTGTATTTAATTTAAAAAATATATATGTGACTCCTTTTGATAGAAATTAAAATTTCATGCCACTTTTTAAAGTTATTTAAAATTTCAAACTAATTCTCACTAGTATGACTAAAGCAAATTAAATTAATGATAAATGTAAATGTCTTTTTAAAACTATTCTAGGAGCTATAATTCTTCCCTCCCTCCCTTCCCTTACTCTGGAAATCCCTAACCTAAGGGTTTAATACTCAGAAACATGCCACATATGCCCTGTCATATTGTAACCATTTTCTATCTGTGCTAAAGCTCACTTGGAAATGGTTCCACTCCCTGTTTTATTTTATTTATATTCTTCACTTATTCAATAATTTACTCAACAACTGTTTGCAAGGACCTCTTGTTAGTCAAGCACTGAGCTATGATGTTTCCTTAAAAAAGCAGATTATAACTTCCAGTATGAACCAGAATGCCTGGGAGCCACTTCCCTAGACCTCAGCCACTAAGACCGTGGCGGGATAGAAGGACTGGATGCCTGCTACAAGGGCCATAAGGAAGATCCCTCCAGTTGTGGCAGGAAGAATGTTTCCCACTCAATGACCTTTCATTCACAAACGCCCCAAAATCAGGTGTTCCCCTCTGGGGCCTGTCTGTGACTACTTCAGCTTATGTTTAAAAAGTGATCTGAAATTTTTGATCAGTGAACAAATTCTTGCCAGACTAGCGAATAGACATTTTTATGAGTTTTCCCAGAGATTCATACATAAGCATTTGAGAGACACCTATACAAATATTTTCAATAAGATTTGGCTTCTCCTCCCAAGACATTTATTTATTCAAATATTGACTTACAACTTGAATTCTGATACATTATAAATATTGCAGTAGGCTTCTGGTTGTTGAAAGAGTTAATTGTATTTGTTGCCAGATGTATAGAAGATCCTTATCATTAATAATAAATTCCCTTATTGAAAAAATAATTAGCAGAATAGAATGTTTCTCCAACTTTCAAGTTTAAATGGAAATGTTGGTAGTTTTAATCAAGAAGATGTTAAATTCCCATAAACCCTAAAGGCTTGCACTTAAAACCGTTGGTATTTACAGTATATACACTGTGCGTATATTTATTTTCTGCCACAAATCTTCTCTTAGGCAAGTTGGATAGGTTCTCAGAATAATACTTGGCACAAAGAACTTTTGGAATGCATAGTGGTTGGCATGGGTAGTTAAGCTCATCAACCGCACACTTTACCCTAGAAAGATTTTAAATTTGGGTGCAGGGCGAGTTATCTTTATTATTTTTTTTTAATTTAAAACAACATTACTGACTTAAATATAATGGCCCATTTGAAAAAACAAAATGGTAATTTTCAAGAGAGACTGGGTATAGACAGTGGCACTTTTGTACAATCCCGTGGAATGATAACCTTGATATGGTCAGCTCATGTCGGTGCTCTGGGAGGGGCATGCAAGTCGATGACCTGTGCTAAAGGTTGGCTCAGGGTCTTCAGAACATGGTGGGATCAGATATGTTCAGAAAGGAAACTAGATAGATTTTCAGTCATCTGTTCATTCAGCTGACAAAAATTTTTCTTTTGAGCATCCGCTTTCTACCAGGCATTGGAGATACAAAAGCTACACCAATAAATGGATTCTATTCCCTCCTCAAGAAGTTAAGGAATTTGTGGCCTCAAGGGGAAGATAGACAAGTAAACAGATACCTACAGTATATTCAGGAGTGGCACCTTACCCAGCCTGGGACAGGGAAGGACTTAGGGATAGGCTTCCTAACGGAGGTGGATTCAGAGCAAAGTCTTTAAGGACAAGGAGAAGTTAGGTAAAGAAAGGGATGGGGAGGATATTGCAGCAAGAGATGAGCAGCATGTGCAGAGACCCAGCATCAGTGAAGAAATACGTGACCAAGAAGTGATAGGAACTACTCATGGAATGCCTACTATGAGGCGGGCACTGTGCTCAGTGAAAGTCTCACCCACCTTCTTTCATTTAATCCTCACAATCGTATTTTAAGTTAAATACCCCCATTTTAGGGATATCAAAACTGAGGTTTAGAGAGGTAAAGTAACTTGCCCCAGGCCACACTAATAATAATAAGTATCTGAACTCAGGTCCATATTAATTTAAAAGCACATCACTTACAAACACTTCTGATCATATTTCGCTTTCACTAAATATTCATGAGCAGGTACTCCTAAATAAATGATAATTCAATCATATAAGTTATATACACATTTACTAATATATTATGCATGTATTATGAAACACAAAAATAGAAATTTTCAAAGTTAGAGTTAATGATAAACATTTTTAAAAGTCTTGCTTATTACAATGGCTGAATACTATCATTAGATAATATTTCAAGGCTTGATGTATGTTTAGAGCATTTATTGATAAAGAAAATTGACATAAATCCACATTTCAAATCCTTTGTATTTTAACTTTTGGGGTGTCAAAATTTGGATCTAATTAGATCATTCCTATTTATAAGCTCTAATGAAGCTAAAGAGGAACTTGTATTAAGAGTAAAAGAATAATCTTGAATCCTTGATTTTTTTTTTTGCAGTGATCTTTTAGCCACTTATCATAATCATTTGTGAAATTAAGTTTGGTTTAAATTAGATAACATACTTCATAAATCCATTTAACCAAGCAAATGGAAACTGTCATATGTTGCAAAATGCTGCAAAAAAAAAAAAAATAATAAGGTAGCTTGTCACTTCTCCCTCTGTTAGAAATCCCACTCCTCCCTCAAAATATCTCACATTCAGAGCATGACATGGGACAAGGTGACATGTAATGCTGACAGACAGACAAGGAGTAAAAGAAGAGCAGGCAGTAAGACCAGTCTTCTGACTTGGTTTCCCTTATTCGGTGTATCCTTAGGTTTCCATACTATTTACCATAATATGAAATCCAATATGAAGTTGGTCCTTTTTGGACCATACGGAAGGGGTGTAGTGACTGAAACAATAGAAGGACTGATGTTTTTATGCTAAGATAACGGAATGTCTGTGTTACTTCTTCATGTGCAGCCTCCTGGTGATCTTGTAGCACAAATGGCCAAAACTATAAATGTGCTTGTTTAAGCAGAAAAGCAAAAATATTCTATCCTGACATTCTCAAGACAGAACCATCTGATTGGTACAAAGTACTTCATGCCATAAGGGAGTGAAATTCGAAGCTAATATTCATTCATTCAGTAACCGTTTGCTGGAGTCATTTTATGGGCCAGGCATGTGCTAGGACAGGAGTTTCAGCCACAACACAGATAGGACCCCTGTCTTCAGGGAACATGCAGTCTTTAATGTTTATAGTAATACCAACATTAAAAAAATAACATAAGCAATAGGACTTATTACTTTTGTGATACGGTCTTCAAAGGTGAAGTACAACCTGCTTAGAAAGCAGAGGGACTTAGTCTAGTCTGATGAGTTAGGGAAGATTCTCTTTAGAAAGTGGTGTTTAAACTGACATCTAGTAGATGAGGATGATGGAGAAGGGGAGGGAAGAGCTTGGCAATCAGAGAAGATGGTCTCATGGGGAGATTAGACTGCAAGAAGGCAGTGTGGGCCTGTGTAGAGAATGGGGAGGAGAAGCTGGGTACCTGGGAGCAGGAACTGGGGCTTGTTCGAGAGCTCTATCTGAAGAGCAGTGGGAAGCAATAAAAGAGTTTTCAAACTTCTGAGAAATATGATCAGATTTTCAGTTTAAAAAAAAATTTCATTTTGGCTGTAATGTGTAGAATTGAATGGAGGGGCAAAGGACACAGTAAGAGGGAAGGAGGAGACAATCTGAGGGGTGGGTCCTTTCAGTTAAATAACAGAATAAACATCGGCAGTTGGTGCAAGGCCGAGCTTGGCAAAACAAGACTTTGGGCATAGGGAGAAGAAAGACTTCCTATTCTTAATAATTTTAAATCAAGGAATGAGTTTTTTGAAAAGGAGTTTAAATAATTGATATTCAAGTTCCACATGGCATATGTGTTTTCTTTGTTCCTGGACTGCAGCTCTCAGCAGTGTTGTGTGCGGGTTTGTGCTGGACAGTTGGCCTTCTTCCTCCCCTGGCTTTTCTTTCCTCTTTCAGATCTTCCTGCTTCCTTCCTGTCTCCTGCTGAAGCAGTGTGTCAGCTGATGCGTGGGTCAGGGAGGGGCAAGGAGAGGCGGAGAAGTCAATGAGTGGGAGCTTTCCCTCAAAAGACTATAGCTTATGTTGTTTTTCCAGGTCAAATCTGAAAGTCAGTATTCAATCCTTGTATGAGATGGGGGTGGCTTTTCGCTTCCTATCAATTCTAGACTGAAACATGATTTTATTTATTGTTTATAAAGCAAAAACATGACATACTGTTCATGACTAATCACTACAGGTAATGCCCATGAGAGAGGGGTACAGTACCAAAGAGACACCTCGTTAATGAAGCACACATGTCGAGTGGATCTCTTCGATGACCCCTGCTACATTAATACCCAGGCTCTTCAAAGTACACTTGGCTCTGCCCGAAATCAGAGCTCAGCTCGCTCGCTGGGGAGCCCATGGCACGGTGAAAGTAAGTAACTGCTCACTGTCTGTGTTAGCTTCCTGTGGCTGCCGTGACAAATTACCACAAACCAGGTGTCTTAAAATGAGAGAAATTTATCGTTTCACAGTTCAGGAGGCCAGAAGTCCTAAATCAAGATGTTAGTTGGGTTGGTTCCTTCTGAAAGTCCTGGAGGAGAACCTATTCCATGTCCCTCCGAGTTCGTTGGCTTAGGGACACATTACTTCAATCTCTGCCTCAGTTTTCATATGGCCTTCACTGAACACTGTCTCAAATCTCCTTCTTTCATTAGGGGACAGCAGTCTCTGAACTTAGGGGTCACTTCAATACAGAAAGAGCTCATTTCGGGATCCTTAATGACATCTGCAGAGACCCTTTTCCCAAGTCAGGTCACATTCGCAGATACTGGGGATTAGGACTTGAATCTATTTTTTTGGTGTTACTATTCAACTTAATACACTGTCACTCATTTTAAAGAAGGCTATTTCCTTGGCATCATTTTCAGGGAGCTAAAGGGATTCTTTTTTACCCCGATCCATCACCACAGTTAATAACAGAACTTTGTGGAGATGTGGATTTCAAGGTTTTGGGATTTTGATTTTGAATAATCTTTTCAAATACTTTAAATTGGCTCCCTGTTTTTGGTTTCTGCTGTGTGCTCTTGCTGAAGGAATGGCTGTCAAAGCCAGGAAATAATTTTGAATTTGTTTGTTTGCATGAGGAACAATGGCCATGATTTCAATTCTGTTTGGTGATGCTGTTAATTTTATTTATTTCAAAACCCCTTGGCAAGTCATCTATATAGCACTAAAATAAGATGGCTCCTTTCTTCAGCCATATACTGTGAGTAAAATACAATTAGATTTTACTTGATCTTAAGCTACATCACTTTCCTGCAAATTTTCTTCCAGGCGTAAGTGCCTAAACAGGAACATAAATAATTAAAAGTGAAACAAGCCAAAAGCCTATAATCAACTGAAAAATAAATAAACAAAAATGCTTTTTATAAAATATTGAAGCTTGTTGGGTTCAGAAATAAGGCTATGTATCAAATTTGGTTCATTCCAAAGACAGAGAACCAGTCGTACAACAAGTTCTTTCACTAGCCCAGAACTCTTTCCAGATCTGCCAAGGGCAATTATGTAGCTAGCATGGCTGAATGGCAAGAAGAAATTTAAAACATTTTGCTGAGCTGAGGCTTAACCGGATCACCTTAACTCTCTGGCCTAAGAAACGAAGGTCCTCATTGCCAGTCAGGTGGCAAATGGGCCACCTTCTTGCAAGCTTTCTAAGATCACTCTGGGCTCCCAAGCCGCTTGGTTATATTCTCTGGAGGCAGACACTGGGATGGGGCTTGTCACGCAGAGTCTTTATTGGGATCAATATCAGGAAGTAGATTTGGGCGGAGTGAGAGGTGAAGCTGCCACACGGGCCTGATAAAGCCTCAGCAAACCCTACAAGGAGTGTATGGGGCCTGTCAGGGTTGCTCCACATGAGTTGGAAAGGACTGGGTCACATGAGGGCTTGCCCGAGGGCAGGGCTGCTTTCTGCAGCAGAGCAGACCCTGAGGAGATGGTCCGCTGGAGGCTGGCTGCTGACATCTGGGGGCATTTGGCTCTTCCTTGAAGGAGGAATCTGGATAGTGCATCTCTGTGTCTATCCTGGAGAGCATCTTGTGCTGTGGATAATGGGATATGCAAAGAATTGAGATTTCTGTAGTGAATTTAACTTCATTGTGGTATATCCTGCATGGATAAGGTAATATTTGTCAGTGGAACAGGTTTTTGAAAATAAGTTTCTGGGCCCCAGGTTTCAAAAGTAATTTTATAAGAGTATACACTTGATAGCTTCCATTTCAAGGACTTTTCAGAGCAGCAGCATATCATTAGAAATAAGGCCCAAATTAGGTGATCTGATCTATTCCTTGATTCACAAACTACAGTTCCTTTATAATCAAGTCTTTAATGTTAAAAATCTTTGTAACTCAAACAAAGAAACTTTACTTCCTGATAGATAACTTAATAATATGAAAAGGCAAAATTAATCCATAACAACATTGTTGCTGTTGGTTGAAAGTAAATAAGGCCTGCTCTATCCAACATTGTAATGTCAAGTGCGTTTTCACTGACTCCAGCTTTCTTTTTAATTTTTTTCATTCTTTTTCCCTCTCCCTGACTTAATAGCATTGTGTTTGATAATTTAGTCCTCTAATACTCTCTCACTTTTATTTCTTATTAGGATTTAATGTACTATAGCCCTTCTGGAGTTCTTGCTACCCCCTCGAGGTTAATTTCAGCCTACCATCGCTCCCTTCAAAAATTTAAATCCAACTACAAAAGTATAAATAATGTCAACTTAAGAAAATTTAGTCAGGATGGAGTAAGGATAACTATTTATTCTTTTCTGCAAAATATATTAAATATACCTTGTAACCTTTCTCCCCTAATATTTCCTCCTATTTCCCTCTTTCCTCCCTCGTACATCCTGTTTTGCCTCTTTAGGCATACTTAGCCTTAGTCTCCGTTGTCCAGACAAAAGCTTACTGATTGGTTCAGTAAAATAAAACAAGAACAGATCTAGAGACATGAACCTAATATCTCTCAAGCATCCTTCAGGGCCCCTCAATTCATTACAGCACACTGCCAATGTAGGAGAAACTCTGACAGTCTTTATCTCATCAAACATGGCAGAGGAAATCAGTACTGGTACTATCCGGTTTTTGTATCAACTTATTATTAGTTTTAGTCTAAGCTGCCATACCAAAGAAACTCCATAAAACATCATAGTATGAAAAGGATGGAAGTTAATTTATTTTACCTGATTATCCAAAGATTGGTGGTATAGATCTGGTAGGACCTTTGTCATTCTTGACACCTGGCTTCAATCTCTGGTCTAAGGTGGCTCCTTGGGCTCTCATCATCACACCTGTATTCAACCAGTGGGAAGAGAGAAAGGCAAGAGGAAGGAGTGCACATACGTTCCTTTAAAGGAATGACCCAGAAGTGGCAGGCGTCATTTCTTCTCACCTGCTGTTGGTGGAACTTAAGTATGTGACCATACCTACATATCTACATTCAAAGGGGCTAGAAAAATTACTCTAGCTGGAGGGGGTGGGGGGTTTGGGGGGGGGGGTGCTATGAGCCCAGCTAAAACTTGAGTTCTATAATGTAATGAAAAAGAGAATATATATTGATAAACAACTGTCTCTGCTAGAGCACACGTTTCTGCCACTCAAATATCCATGAGCTCTTCTTTTCTCATAGAACATATCTCCATACAATTGCAGGATCCAGCTTAAAAATCCTTGACATTTGGGTGATGTGAATCTGCTCCATCAAGGGATTCTTATAATTTGCCAAATTGCCTGCCCCATTCCACAACTAAAATTAGCAGTGGAATTGGAATAAGATAACCACAATATAAACTCACATTCACAAAAGGGAAGCATGCAAAACACACAACAGTCATTGGTTCACAGCGATGACCAAATCCTGCTAGGCAGTAATTGTGAAGGCTCTCTGAGCTGGAAGTGGAGAAAATGATTTGCTTGGACTCTGATTCTGCTTTTTGAGAGGAACATCCTTGTCTATTGTCATCTGTGGGTTTGGACTCTGCATTCGGGGCTGTTTTTGCCATTATCCTTCATGTGAATATTTAAAGTAGGTATTGAAGAATATGACTTTCTTGGGGACTTCACCACTTTCACAGCCTGTTTCTTATTGGTGTGAGCTTGAGAGATTGGAGTTCACTTTAGAAGCCAAACATCTACAGACCAGAAGAGATTGTGATTTCTTTGACAATGTAATTTCCTAAAAAATTTAGAAGGATTTTGCTTTATTCACTTAGACTCAGTTCTGAAATTTCCCGTAATAATAGTCCTTCATTCTCTTATTGCCTGAAGGATGCCTTCTCTCTTTCTTGTTATTGGTACTTTCTGTTTTCTCTCTTCTTTTCTTGATCAGTGTCCATTGAGGCTTATTAATTTAATCGATCTTTCCAAAGTACCCAGGTTTTAGTTTTATTTTCTCTATTTTTGTTTTCTGTTTAATTGATTTCCATTTTTGTATTTATTATACATTCCTTCCATTTGCTTTGGACTGAATTTTTCTCTTCTTTATCCAGAGTCTACTACATTTTCTTCTATTGGCTTTATAGTTCTATTTCTATAATAAAACATTTATTCCACTTGCACTTTATATTTTATGTGAGGTGGAGTTGGGTTCTAACAATGCTATCTATGTAAAAGATCCAATTTTCTAAACACCATTGACTAAATATTAATCTCCTCTTCCTTTAATGTCAGTCTCTATTATACTAGATTCTTCCTATGTAT
The DNA here is from genome assembly GCF_014176215.1 of Rousettus aegyptiacus. Classification (NCBI taxonomy): domain Eukaryota; kingdom Metazoa; phylum Chordata; class Mammalia; order Chiroptera; family Pteropodidae; genus Rousettus; species Rousettus aegyptiacus. Next base: position 120,690,385 of record NW_023416306.1, on the reverse strand, counting down.
GTGAACCTGTTTCTGAGCCTCCTATACATGTGAACACTTTTTCTATTGGCCCCTTTGTCTGTAGTATATTAATTACTACATACTAATTACTATGGTTTTGTAATATATCTTAATAGATACATTATGATTCTTTTATGTTTTACATAATTTTTCTCTGGGTAATATCTCAGCCTTTCATTTATGCTTAACATTTTATGTTAACATCTTTTACTAACAACTTTTTAGACACCTTATATATACATATTTTTTCCCTCGATCATGCAAATAAGTTCCTCTTTTATAATTTTCTGTTGCCTCTTTTCAGTTCATACAGATAAACAGTATACAGTTGATTCTCATTATTCATAGATTCCATATTTGAGAATTTGCTCACCCACTAAAATTTATTTGTGGACTTGCATTGAGCAACAAAAAATTCGAATCATGTGCATGTTCCCAGCTAAGGTCAAATAAGGCAACGCTTTGCCTTTTTGTTTTCAGCTTTCAGAGTATAAACAAGTATCCTTTTGCTGTCTATTTAGCACCACATTTTTCACATTTTATATTTGTTGATGATTTTGATGTTTAAAATGGCCTCCAAGTTCAGTGCTGAAATTCTGTCTAGTGTTTCTAAGCTCAAGAAGGATGCGATGTGCCTTACAGAGAAAATGTCTGTTAAATAAGCTTCATTTGGGCATAAGTTATAGTGCTGTTGGCTGCAAGTTCATTAATAAATCAATAATATATACTAATTAAGGTGTCTTTAAACAGAAACACACATAAAACAAGGTTATATGTGATTAATGATAATATTGTGACCTGAGGCTTGGAAGAACTTAACCCTGCATTTTTCCTAGAGACTGGTTCACTTTTCACTAATTCAGTGTTCTTGGCAACTTTAAAAAATGTAACTACATGAGTAAAGAAGATTGACGACTTACCATCCTCCTGACTCCGGGATGCAGTCATTATAACAGGTTGTGGGCAGAAAACTAAGGATTATCTTCCAACACTGACAGGCATTTCACAAGTTTTTATCGCTCTTCTGTTTGTGTCTTTAGTTATGTGGCTGTTCTGACTTTTGTACACATTTTAAATTCTATAGTCTTTTCCAGTCTTTTGATAATATTATAACCAATGCTATCAGAAACATCCTTTTACATGTTTGCATGTATCGATATGCTTTCTTCATAGTTCACATTGGTTTCTTTAAATGTTTCATACTTCCTTTCTTATTGCCATTACTTATAATTGTTTATTTCAAATTTTGCATGTTAGATTTTTTTTGTCTTTTTTAAACTGTATTTCCTCTTTCAGAGGTTTGGCCATCAGAAGCATATGGGTGTGGATATTCATATCTATCTTGTGCTTTACTGAAGTTTTGATTGTGAACAATATGTCTATAGTTGCTAATGGGAACTCCAAGATGACATGATTACTTTCTTCCAATATTCTTAACATGTTTTTTGGTGGGGAGCAATTAAATCTAGAGTGGCATTTTTTGTTGCTTCTTTAATCTATACTACTTCTGAGAAAATAATTTATTAAATACTATATGAAAATTATATATAATAATTATATTTAAATTTTGATTATTTTTTCTCAAAGTCAGCTTTCTGTGAAGAAAGGACCAAGGTAATAGATAATACAACACCATGTTAAGAACAGTTACATTTGGTGGTAGGGCCATAGGTGATTAATGTTCTTTATTTTTCCAGGATTTTCAGAAATTAGCATGTATAACTTTTAAAATTAAAACAAAAATTACAAAAGTCTGTGAGATAGTCTCTTTCAGTTGAATTAGATTTCCAGCAAATGTTTGGATGATTGAAATCCCCTAGCACAGTGTATCTTGTCCTTGTGCTAGTTTGGGAAACTGTAGTAGGAAAATATTGTCCAGATCATCTGGCTGGCCCATGATCTGTTGCCTCTTTTCAAGATGATATAATGTCTGTTTTTCTTTTGTTTTGTCCTTGTCCAAAAATTCTGCACTGTAATCTCAGAATAAACCAAAAGCCATCATGTACTAAGATGTGTGTGCCCATACACATGCATGCATGCTTCTCAAACACACTTGCACAAACACTTTCTCAGATACAGACACACAGCTACTCATCGGAAGTTCCCCATTATGCCTGACGGCAGGCAGCACTAAGATCGACTATAAGTATTATTTATCAAATCTAGACACGTTTCTTCAGGCTTTTTCTGGCAGCAATAGAAAGACTTGATTATTTGTAGAGGAGAATGTTTATAGCCACTAGATATAGACCAAAAGTATTTTTAAAAGATATATTTGTGAATACGACATCATAATTGTGCTATGGAAAGAAGTTCTTAAGCAGAGACAAATCCATAACATATTAACAGGAGAACTGGATTATGTCTATAGGGCACTGGTTGCCTATATCAATGATTTCATACAATTGTCATTTATAAGTTGTAAAACTCAAAATCGAGAGGATTCTTCATTTGGGAGACCTTTGCATAAGGACATGTAAACACTTCTTTGCATTTACAAAGATGAAGGCTGTTTTCTATGCCAAAGTTCTTTTGCATTTAAAAAGACAAAGTCTAATTTCTATGGTTATTTTCCTGGTAAATTTGCCACATTGAACATATGACTTTTACTTGGATTCAGACATAAGAATTTCATGCTATTACTTCTGGAGATGCTATGTATCATCCTGATAGCCTTGTTATATTCTAAGATCCTTTGTGGGTACTACGGATTAGAGCAGCTAGACCACTTGTGAAAATGGAAAGGTTTCACATCCAAGGCAAAGGCCTTAGAGTATGGTAATTAATTACCTGGGCTTTGGAGTCAGATCTTTTTTTCAAACCCAGATCTACAACATAGTAGCAGTGCGACTTTAATTAAGAGATCTAGCCTTTCAAAGGATCTGTTTCCTTGCCCGTCTAATTTTGAGAGTCAAGCAAGATAATAATATATGTAAAGCATTGAGCAATGCCTGTCATGCTCGATAAATGTGAACTGCACAATGATTATTATCACTGTGAGTATGAATAGTACCGTTAAGTGCTACCTGGGTGTACCTTGTCATCTCCAGTGCTCTTGATGCTGGATAACACTTATTCTGCAGAGCCGTGGAGACCTGCCTCAGGCCATGCCTCCCTGATATTTTGCCTTCTTATACCTGATCAACTATATTTTGTCCAAGCAAGTGAATTACAACAAGCAACAGGGTGCCTATTTAATAGGAACTCTATGAGGATCAGCATAGCTTTAAAGTATTTAGTTGAAAGCATCTCTGAAGTACATTAGTAATTTGTTTTTTTTTTTTAAAAAAAAAAAAAAAAGCTAAATGCTAAATAAATGGGTGTAGTCCAAAGTTCCTGTAGGCATTTTCAAAGAGTTTGAGAAAATCTTAGGTGTTTTCTGTAATCCAGATATAGTTTAGGCCTCTTCATCTTCAACATTCAGCCCCTGGGACATAAAGAGCCTCTCTTTGATTATAAGAGCAATTATGGATCAGTTCCATTTCTCATCTGAAAGGAAAACTCCTGCACCTGGGTAAGCCTTTCCTGGTAACAGAAGCCAAAGACAATGTTTTGACCAACCATTAAATTAGAGCTTGTTGGAAATTCTAAAAACAAAAACTCCGTTTGTTCCTAAAACAGCATTATTTAAATAGTCTCTGGTACACAGTAGGGCCTCGAGTTATATTTGCTAAGTGAATGAATGAATGCATGGATGGATGAGGAGACAACTTGGTGATGTCTCTCTTTTGTATTTTGACTTCAGAAGTACCAGAAACTGTTCAGCCGGGTGCCATGGCCCAGCCTGCCGGCTCACATTCTTTGCCACACATTAAGCAGCAACTGCGGAATGAAGAATGCTACCATGGCAAGCTTAGCAGGAAGGCAGCAGAGAGCCTCCTAGTTAAGGATGGGGACTTTTTGGTTCGAGAAAGTGCAACATCTCCTGGCCAATATGTACTGAGCGGACTACAGGGAGGCCAGGCAAAACATCTTCTCCTCGTGGATCCTGAAGGCAAGGTATTACTGACTTCTCATTATAGTATTTATAGGGTGTTGCGATTATGGTTACTCTGAATGATAGATCCAAAGCCTTATATTGAAGAGTGTTCAAGGCTAAGGGTTTACTTTTTCTTGAACCATCTTGCTGGAGCAGAAAGTGCTAAATTGAGATTAGTGGAGGGGTTTGAGTGGGAGCCACCCTGTAGGATCAAATAGAAAATAGCTTCTTTCTGCCCTTCTCTGTTTGGTACAATGAATTAAGTGATGCCTACGTAGAAGTATAGGGATCCACAGTATAGGGACTGTTGCTCAGAATCGTATACATAGGCCTTGCTCTCAGGGTGCTTATAAGTTCATTGATGCTTAGATAATTATAAAGATAAATGACATAAGAATAATTCAACCACAGCATTGTGGTATTTCTCAGGATAGAGGAGTGCTCTGGAGGAGTCAAACTGAAAGGCTTCTTGCAGGGTCTGACATGTAAGACAAACCTTGAAAGAGGGCCAAACTTAAAAAGAGAGGACATTTAGAGTGTAGGGAAGGAATCATAGGAACAGGCAGAGCAGTAGAATGGTATTAAGCCAATAAAAGATGTGCCACTGTAACAGAGGACACCTGTAGACAGAAATGATCTTGCACTAAAAACAAAAATATGGTAGTAATAAGTCCTTCCTTATCAATAATTACTTTAATTGTAAATAGTTTAAACTCTCCAATCAAAAGATGTGGGATAGTGAAATGGATTAAACAAAAGAACATTCAACTATATGCTTTCTATAAAAGGCTTACTTTAGATTTAAATACACACAAAGGTTGGGAATGAAGGGATGGATAAAGATATTCCATGCAAATGATAACCAAAAGAGCAGGAGTGGTCATACTTATATCAGAAAAAGTAGACTTTAAGTCAAAAATTGTCAAAAGAGACAATGATATTATATAATAATAAAAGGATCAATGTCCTAGAAAGATATAACAATTATGAACATGTATACACTAATATCAGAGCACTCAAATATATGTCACAAACATGGACATGACTGAAGAGAAAAATAGACAGCAAAACAATAATAGTAGAGGATTTCATTACCCCGTTTTCAATAATAGATAAAACATCCTGACAGAAGATCAACAAGGAAACAGAGGGCTTCAACAACTACACAGATTAAATGGACATCTACAGAATATTCTACCAACAGCAGCAGAATATACATTCTTCTCAAGCACATGCAAAACATTAACAGGTTAGGTCACAAACCCTAGGATAAATTATATGTTAGGTCACAAATCAGTCTTAAAAATTTTGAATTAGAAATCCTACCAAGTATCTTTTTCAATCACAATGGAATAAAATTAGAAATTAATGGCAGAAAGAAAACTACGATATTTACAAATATGTGGAAATTAAACAACACACACTTGAACAACCAATGAGTAAAAAAAGAAATGAAAGGGAAATTTGAAAATATCTGAAGACAAATGAAAATGAAAACACAGCATACCGAAACTATGAGATGCAGGAAAAGCAATATGAAGTAAATTGACAGCAATAAATGCCTCCATTGAAAAAAAAAAAGATCTCAAATAAACAATCTAATTTTACACATCAAGGAATTACAAAAAGAATAACAAAGTAAGCCCGAAATTAGCAGAAGAAAGGGAATAATTCAGATTAGAGCAGAAATAAATGAAAGAGGAGAAAAAATCAGGAAAAATCCACAAAACTAGTTGGTTTTTCGAAAAGATAAACAAAACTGACAAATCTTTAGCTAGGTTAGCTAAGAAAACCAGAAGGAAGACTCAAATAAATAAAATCAGAACTGAAAGAGGAAACATTACAATTGATGCCAATTTATGACAATATGGATGGATCTTGAGAGTATTACACTAAGTGAAAGAAGTCAGATGGAAAAGAATAAGAACTGTATGATTTAACTCATATGTGGGATAAAAAAGCAAAAAGAAATTAATGAATAAACAGCTGCCATAGCAATTAAACGATTATAAGAGATTACCAAAAACAATTATATGCCAAGAAATTGGATAACCAATAAGTGGATAAATTTCTAAAAACATACAATCTACCAAGATTAAATCACAAAGAAATAGAAAATTCGGACATATGGATTATTAGAAAGGAGATTGAATCAGTAACCAAAAACTTTCCAATAAAGAAGAGCTCAGGACCAGATGGCTTATTTGTGAATTCTACCAAACATGTAAAGAAGAATTAATGCCAATTCTTCTTAAACTTTTACAAAAAAATTGAAGAGGATGAAATATTTCCAAACTTCTTTTATGAGGCTAGCATTACCCTGATACTGAAATCCCCCCCCCCCGCCCCGCTGCCCCCGCAAAAAACAAAAAACAAAAAACAAACAAACAAACAAAACACTACACAAAAAGAAAACTACAGGCCAATATCCCTAATAAACATAGATGCCAAAATCCTTAACAAAATACTAGCAAACCAAATTCAACAATGCATTAAAAGGATTATCTATGAACCATAAACAAGTGGGATTTATCCCTGGAATGCAAGGATAATTCAACATATGAAAATCAATGTGACATACAAAAATCAGTTGCATTTCTATACACTAACATTGAACAACCTGAAAAGGAAATTAAGAAAACAATCAAATTTACAATATCATTATGAAAAGAATAAAATACTTGAGAATGAACTTAACCAAGGAGGCAAAAGATTTGTACACTTAAAGCAAAAGACTTGTACACAAAACATTGCTGAAAGAAATTAAAGAAGATGCAAGTAAGTGGAAAGATGTTCCATGTTCATGGATTGGAAGATTTAATCTACAGATTCAAAGGTCTATATTAAAGTCTCAATAACATTGTTTTTTACAGAAGTAGAAAAACAATCCTAAAATTCACCTGGAACCACAGAGGACCCCAGATAGCCACAACAATCTTGAGAAAGGACAAAGTTGGAGAGGCATCATACTTGCTGATTTCAAACCATATTATAAAGCTACAGTTACCAAAACAGTATTGTACTGGCATAAAGATAGACATATAGACCAATAGAATAGTATAGAGAGCCCAGAAACAAATCTATGCATTTATGGTCAAATGATCTTTGACAAAGTTGTCAAGAATCCACAATGGGGAGAAGATAGGCTCTTCCAAAAAGTTCTAGGGAAAACTGAATATCCACGTGCAAAAGAATGAAATTGGGCCCTTATCTTTATATCACACACAAACTCTACTCAAAATAGATTAAAGACTTAAATGTAAGATTTGAAACTATAAAACTCCTGGGAGAAAACATAAGGAAAAACTTTATAACTTTGTTCTTAACAATGAGTTCTTGGGTAGACCCCCAAAACACAGACAACAATTACAAAAATAGGCAAATGAAGCTATATCAAACTAAAAAGTTTCTGCACAGCAAAGGAAACAATTGACAGTGTGAAAAGGCAGCCTACGGAATAAGAGAAAATATTTGCAAACCACATATCTAATAAGAGATTAATTTTCAAAATATATAAGGAACTTCTAAAACTCAATATCAAAATTGAAACAAATAACCTGATGAAAAAATGGCAGACAACTTGAATAGACATTTCTCCAAAGAAGATATATAAGTGACCAACAGGTATATGAAAAGATGCTCAAGAACAGTATCGTCAGAGAAATGCAAATCAAGTTCACAGTAAGATCTTATCTCATACATGTTAGATTGGCTATTACAAAAAAAAAAACTGGAAAGAACAAATATGCTTGGGCAGAAATTGGAACACTTGTGCATTGTTGGTGTGAATATAAAGCTGCTATGGAAAATTTTATGTAGTTTCCTCAAAATATTAAAAATATAACTCCCATATGATTCAAATATCCCACTTCTGAGTATTCATCCGAAAGACACATACATGGGGGAATGGTCAGTCAGCGGAGCAGTCAGAACACAAACAACATTTATCAATTAAGTTTTCTAAAGTGTTGTTCACTTTGCTCCCAAAATACTACAATAGTAACATCAAAGATCACCATAGCAGATATAATGATAATAAAAAAGTTTGGAAAATGGTGAGAATTACCAAAATGTACACAGAGACACAAAGTGAGCAAATGCAGTTGGAAAACGGTGCCGATAGACTTGTTTGATGCAGGGTTGCCACAAACCTCCAACTTGTAAAAATGCAATACCTGCCGTGCACAATAAAGTAAAGCACAGTAAAACGAGGGATACCTATATAGTGTACAGTTAAAGATTTGTTCAAAGGATAGATCTGTTATGTGTTTGTTACCACACACACACAAAGCCTGTATAATTGGGTTCACAGCAGCAGGTGTTTGCAGGGCATGGCCAGTACAGTAAGTGTGTAAAGCTGGGCAGGTGATGGAATGAGCAAAGGGCATGGTGGATTGTGATGAACTGGAAAGTGCATGTTTTGTGTAGAGGGGACAGTCACCACTCAGCTTCAGTCCTTGCTGCCATTTGGAGTAGGAGCTGATGTAGCCAGATTTGATTTTTCCAAGGAAGACATGAAACCAGATTTGACATGAATTCTCCCCATTTTTAATGTGAAATACTTAAAAACTCTCTTCCACCTTACTCCCCAGAAAACTAAAACACCTCCTGGCATATTTGGCCAGAGCGGTTAGTCTATAATCCTGACACTGAGAAGATTAATTTGGCATTTATATGCAAGATCGATTAGAGAGAAGGGAAAGACCGGGGACAGAGAAAGTAATTAGGGGATTCTAGGTAAAAAAAAAAAAAAAAAAAAAAAAAAAAACAGTGAAAGCTTGAACTGAAATGTTAGCAGGGGAAATATGGAAAGGAGGGCAGAATGAGCTAAAATTAAGAATACAGACTGACAGGACTAATCAGCTGATTTGACTTAGGTTGGCAATGAGATGGAATAAATAAAAATGTCTACCAATTTTGAAGCCATTTGAGAGTAAGTTGGAGATATCATATTCTTATCCCTGTAATCTTTTAGTTTGTATTTTCTAAGAAGATTCTCTTACATTGACGTAGTACAATGATCAAAATCAAGAAATTAAAACATTAATATAATACCATTATATAATTCACAGTTCATATTCAGACTTGGTCAATTATACCAATATTCTGAAAACCAATATCTGGAGAGAACCTAAAGAATTCCTTAAGGAGAGGTAGCGGAATTATACAACAAGGCGCTCCCTGGCTGCATGCCTTCCCTCTCCTGGACAGAAGTATATCATGGCCAGGCTACTGACCAGTGGAGTCACGGTTGAGAGTAATGTCTTCTGCCCATGCGTAGGGTGAGCACGTAATAACACTAGAGAGGAAACTCCACAGGAGAAGGTAGGCCTAGGGCACTTGAGCTCCTCTGGCATGCAGACAAGATATTCTATGTAACAAATATTTTTGACTCACTACCCTGAAGTCTGCAGGAAGGAAACACAAATACCTATTAGAAAGGTCAGAGAGACTTCTTGGAGGGCACAGGATTTGTGTTGAGCCTTCAAGGAGAAGCAGGACTTCTCCAGAAGGGCCTACTTCCTACACAGACAGGATATTAATGGAAGCACTATGCTTGGTGGGATTTAATTATAATCCTAAATTTCATGCTTGTGTACAATACATTTCAATATTTATAAAAATGGTGACATAATAGAATATATCAAACCATTACAAGGCAAAGAGATTGATTGCAAATTTGGACTGGGTGACAAGTGCTTATCATAGTCCTAAAGGGGAAGGACAGTTACTTTAAAAAGACAATGGGGAATGAAAAAAAATGTTGTGAAGGCAGAGTTAAAAAGCACCTTTTCTTTTTTCATTCAGCAAAATATCTCCTTCAAGGATATGTCTGTCTCCACCCCTCACCCCAATTGTTTACATCTTTCAAGAGAACTATTATTATTTAACCTAAACTCTTTGATGCTTCCTTTTCAAGGTGAGGACCAAGGATCATGTATTTGATAATGTTGGACACCTTATCAGATACCATATGGATAATAGTTTACCAATCATCTCTTCTGGGAGTGAAGTAAGCCTTAAACAACCAGTAAGAAAAGATAACAATCCAGGACTTTTGCATTCAAATAAATGATAATATGGAAATACCATCACACTGATATTTCAAGAAACTCTGCTTTGTGTTAGGACAAAAAGATAATTCAAACTTGGTTTCTAAATAAAACAAAACAAAAACTGTAAAGTGCATCTTTCCAAGACCATCATGGATTCGGTCCTTTATAAAACAAAGAACTAACAAAAATTGATCTTCAGAAAGTGAAAATCAGAAAAGGGGACAAGGATTGGTCCATTTGAAAATAAATTATACGTAAGCACGGATGTCACTTTTTAAGGCCATATTGCATTGATAACAAGCTAAAAGCACAATTAAAATTTCACATGCTAAAGACAACTTGAATGAACTGCTTGGGCAGTGGTATGTGCCTTTCAACTTGATAATTTGGGGACATTTTCATATTGGGGAGATTAGTTCTAAGTGTCTTCATATTCTATAACAATGGAACAATTTGCCAAAAAACGTTTTTCTTTGTTATAAAAATAAGAAGCAATTTGTTTGGCGGATATTGACTTTATTATATTTTCCATTTAGTAACACTTTCACTTTAGTGTTAAAGTAAATTTGACATTGAATTTGGACTGTGTCTATGCCAGTGGAATCAAATCAAAAGCCATCGAAAGCATTGATCTGTTTCATTGGCCTGTCCCATTTGCTAGTTAAAGGATGGCCTAAATTGTTTGGCCAAGTGTTTTTCAGTTTTTGCTGTTTGAACTATTTGTATGCAGAACATGACAAGCTGAAAAGGCCAAAACTATTGGTGATTTCTGGTTTCATATTTATCCCTTCTCCTCTTTCCCGCCACCAAAAATGTTCTTGAGTACATGGCAAACAAACCAGTGTTCCTCATATTCAGTATCCAGATTGGTTTCATTACTATTTAAAATACTGAATTTATTGCAGGTATGGGGAAATAGCCTCTTGATTGGCTATGACTGAATTAATAGTTCCTCACCTAATGTATCCATAGCGTCTTTTCTAGATATGACCGGACAAAAATGCAGAAGAGAGAAAACATAGTAAACAAAACTGTTGGAAACGTTTGCCACAAGTAGATTCATTGGTAAACTGATGGTGTCATTAAGCATCGTGTAGGGAAAAGCGCTGGGATGGCTGTCGTCGAAGTGACCATGAGCAAATTGCTGAACCTGCTGGACTCCGGTTTCCTTGTATATATGAGAGAGCTAGGCTAGATGAATTCAGAGGACCATTTCATCCCTAACATAATATGGGTCTATAAGAAGCCAATTTGCCATTTATTAGGGGTCAGTGTTGATAACCAGTCTGTATAGATAAGGTAACAACTTCGGTGTTTTCCTTTGGGCTGTGTCTGTACTCAGAATGAACGGCACAACTGAGATCAACATTCAGATAGCAGAAACCCCACGTGTTTCAGTCAAAAACATCGAAACTTTGGAATAACATAAGTAAATACAGTACAAGTAGGTTCAGTTGTTTTGAGTAGCAGAAAACTGCTTCAGTTCTTTACTTGCCTTTACATATAGAGATATGGTTATTATTATAGAGTGGGTTTTTTTTTTTTTTAAGCCTCAGTTATCTGGACAATTGCCTTAACTCCACTTCATTTTGGCTATGTAGATACAACTTAATATTTGTAGTTGTGATGTATTTGTTAAGTTTTAAATAAAATATGGGAGATTTTTTCTTGGCTAGAAATTATCAGAAATTGAGCACACTGAACTCTAATGTTTTTATGTAAAGGTTTATAATTTTATTTTATTTCTGCTATTAATTTCTTAGGTCTGTTTCCTTTTATACAACTAGGAAATACTGTACTTTTCATCAGTTTTGCATACACTGTAGTTCTTGGTTATTTGTCTTCATAAAGTAAATCAGGAGGGGTAGAGATGATAGAAACTTATGGGCGATCTAATAACCTTTATTAGAGAAAGAGAAGGGCTGTGGTCTCAGTCTGGCTTTAGCAGAGTGTTAGAAGCAAGAACAAGTGCCTGATACAAATAGATGCAGAGAGTATAAATGATGTGAACAGTACATGTACATAATCAGTATTTGAACTGTAATGGTATAGTATTTGGATGAGCAAATACTGCACTCAGAAATACCACAGACACAGTTAAAACAAAATGAAATGACAAAGAAATGTTTGATTGCATGCTATTTTAATGACACTTTTATCTTCATCTGTCTTAATGTGGAAATCTATTTGCCTATAAATATCTGTAAATGACTTTTCAAAAAAATAAATGATTATTGCTTTGTGACAATATGTCTGATGTTTGGGATTTGGAAAATTTGTCATTTGTAGGATGTGTCAGGGTCCTGACAGGAAACATATGGCTTGCTTAAATTGGGTAATTCGAGGAGAATTTAATAAAGATGTGGGCAGAGAATGGGAAACCACAGGGGAGGATGTAGTTCCCTGGGGCCAGGGAAGGTGTGAGGAGAGGGGAGCAGTAGCAGAAGGAGAGAGCTATGTGGCAGGGTTGCCTTTAAGGAGCTATGGCCTGTAATGGAGGTACCCAACCAGTCCTAGTGATTCTAAGAGGCAGAAGCTAGGGGCATTATACGCAACGGACAGAGGACAGCCTTTTCAACAAATGGTGTTGGAGCGATTGGACATCTGTATGCAAAAGAATAAACTTCACATTTTATATATAAACACTAACTCAATCCGATTAGGACCTTAAATGTAAAATGTAAATCTATGCAGCTTTTATGAAAGAAAAACATAGAAGCCATTCTTCAGTTTATAGGGCTAGGCAGAGTTCTTATACTTGACACGATTCATTAAAGAAAAAACTCATACATTGCACTTCATCAAAGTGACAAATTTTTGCGCTGTGAAAGACCGTTAAGAGGATGAAGGACAAGCTAGAGACTGGGAGAGAGTATTTGCAGATCACATATTCAAAAAAGGGCTAGTATCTAGAATGTATTTTTTAAAAAACTCTTAAATCTCAAAGGTAAAAAGTCTAAGAAAATGAGAAAAATAACATGAACAGACATTTTACTGAAGATATACAGATGGCAAATAAGCACATGAATACATATCAACATCATTAGCCAGCAGAGTAATGCAAATTAAAACCACAAGGAGATATTACTGTACACCTATCAGAATAGGTAAAATGAAAAATAGTGACGACATTAAATGCTGGCTGGGATGGATCACACATACATTTCTGGTGAAAATGTAAAACAGTACAGCCTCTCTGGAAAGCAATTTGATAGTTTACTTAAAAACTAAACATGCAGCTAACACTCAACCCAGTAATTGTACTCCTGGATATTGATCATAGAGAAATGAAAATTTGTGTTCACACGAAAACTTGTATGGGAACGTTCATAGTAGCTTTGTTTGTAACAACCTACAAGTGGAAACAACGCTGATGTTCCTTCAGTGGGTGAATGGTTCAACAAATTGTGGTACATCTATACCATGGACTACTACTCAGCAATAAAAAGGAATGAGATGCTGATAAGACAACTTGGATGACTCTTTAGAGAATTATGCATAGCAAAAAAAAAAAAAAAGCTAATCTCAAAAGATTACATACTATAGAGCTATATTTATATAACATTCTTGAAATGATAAAATTATGAAAATGGGGAACAGATTAGGAGGCAAGGAGGAAGTCAGTAGGAAGAAGGGACGTGCATACAGTTATTCCATAAAGAATAACTGACTGGCAACGTGAGGGATTCTTTTGTGGAACTGTTCTGAATTTTTACTGTATCTGTGTGAATATCCTGGTCATGATATTGTATTATAGCTTTGCAAGATGTTGTCATTGGTAGAAACTGAATATAGCTTACAGGAGATCTCCCTGTATTAGTTCTAGCAACTGCATGTGACTCTACAATTTTCTCAAAAAGTTTAATTTTAAAAAAGTTAGGGGGCAAAACTGAAATATATCAAAAGACTTTTGGAAGATTGCTACTCTATTAAGTCTTGGCAGTTTCACTGAACATACTAAATCCACAGAACATGGTGGTAGGATCATCTTGGTCATCCTTATTCCATTATGCTAAGACTAGGAGGCATCAACTGGATGAGCTGCATGAGACCTTATTTTCATGAACGGACTCAATGTCGATGTATATCATCATCTCCAGAGACATGTTGACAAGATTGACAAGATGAGACGATGGGAAACACCTATGTTATAGGAGATACCGTCAGCTCCCCGAGGCCCCTTTGGATCCTTTGAACCATAGCTGCATGCCCCCCTGCTGCCTTCTGTGGGTTTTGCTCCTAACTGCTTGTTCAGTGACTCTGTTTATTTTGATGACAGCCTCAGGCCAGGGGAGCGGTTCTGAGTCACCAAGAACCAGAGGAACCTGTGGGTTTCCTCCTCCTCTTCCCCACCACCGCCACTGGTGGAGAGTGGGAGAAAGCCCTGCTCCCTCACTTCATCCCGATTACATTGCAGAGCTCCCTGTTAGTCAGGCTGGGTTGGGCACTTCTCCCAAAGCACCCTGCTACCCGGCCACTTCTCCTTCCTGGATTTGTTTCCTTACTCCCTGACAGTTTTCTTTGGGAAGCCCTTCCTTAGTAAATCATTTTCACTCAAATTTTCACCCCACGGTTCACTCCCAAGAATATGACTGACAGCAAAAGAACATCAAACAATTTTAAACAAGTGTCCCATTACTGGACTATACTATCTATATATTCAAAGCCATTAAAATTTAAATTATGTAATATTTTTATGAATGCTATGATTATATTATATTGTATTTTGTCAATATGCATCAAACATGTTATGTGAGCATTTAAAACATACACCACTTTTAAATCTTATTTGGATATTTCTTTCTTTCTGTTGTAATCTACTGAGTATTTTGAGAAACATAAGTGGAGTGGTTTTGGGGAGGGTCTGCATTCTACTTTCAATATAATTCTTGCAAATTTTGATCTTTATCAAATGGTCATCATCACTTCTTCTGATAGCTTTTACTGGTTTTCTGATTTAAAAACTTGTGACTAAAAATCTTAAATATTAAATTTAGTTGGTTCTCACGCTCTTTTGGCCAAAGGCCATCAAAGATACAAAAGGCCTACCATGCCACATACATCTCATCCCTAAACCCAGCCTCCCCTTTTTTTTGGTAGAGATAAAGTAATTCGGTAACACTTAAAAACTGGAGAGGAACAATAGGAATTGTTTATTTACTTTAAAGGGAAGAATATGATCGCATTCATATGATTTTATATCCCAAAATACTGTCCTATAAATTTTTTGAGAAACTTAAGTTTATCACTATTAACATTCTTTTCCCAAAAGTGAGATTATTAATTATCTTCAGGTGTGTTTGGGCAGAAACTTTGCAATGTTGAATATAGAAATGATGAATATCCACTCTTGGTAAACTTCAATAATGTGCTAATTTTAATTTATGAATTCTAAACATTAGTAACCCCTAATATTTTACTTGGTAGATTCTTAATAGGTAAACCTTAGCTGTATGTAAAGAGAAAAACCTATAAAATTGCAGGTAATTTTTCCATGATAACTGATGAAATAACTAGTGTGCTTGTGTCATTTGATGGCCCATCAGAAAGACCCTTGAATGGGCAGTGGATGATGTTTTGAGAGTCACTGGTCTAGATTTTTTAAATATAATCTATCATCACAAATGCATCTTTGTCATAAATGTTTGTTTGCATTAATTTCTTAGGGCTGCTGCAACAAAGTAACTCAAATTAGGTGACTTAAAACAACAGAAATTTGTTCTGTCACAGTTCTGGAAGCTAGAAGTCTGAAATCAAGGTGTTTGTAGGGCCATGTTCCCTCTGAAAGCTCTAGGAAAGAATCCTTTTTGTCTCTTCCAGCTTCTGGTGGCCCCAGGCATTCCTTGGCTTGTGGCAGCATAACTCGGACTTCTGCCTCTATCTTCACATGGCTATCTTCTCCCCGTGTGTCCCTCTGTGTCCTCTCTTCTTTAAAGACACGTCATTAGATTTTAGGTCCATCCTCATCCACCTCATATTAACTAATTACATTTGCAAAGTTTCTGTTTCCAAATAAGGTCACATTCTGAAGTTCTGGGTGTACATGAAATTTTGGAGAACACTATTTAACCCCTACGTAACCAAGGCCAGCTCAAGTCACAAGATGTTTTAAGGTTCAGGTATCACAGAACCCAAGGAAAAGCTGAACTGTCAGACAGTGGAAGAACCAGACAGATCCATGGCTTAGAATGACAGAAGTTCATGCTTTTCAATCTAAGCTCACCATATAGATGATGCAGTTATGGAGGTAGCATAGTTCCCATAAAATGTAGACATGTGACATAAAAGTCTGCTCCTCTTCCATATGGTTACTGCCTGACTCAGTTTCGTGAAGTCTTATTTCAGTTACTTGGGAAGGGAATATGACTGGCCTACCTTGGGTCTGGTGCTCGCTCACCTTTGACCATGTAAGGTATGGTTAGGTCTTCGGCTGGTGGCAAGGTGATGATGGCAAGGCCATAGTGGCTATTGGCAAGAACAGATTCTATGAGAAGGGGCTTGATCATGGCAGGTATTTGACCCATGTGTCAACATTAAATGAGCCCCTGCAACCGTGCTTGGCACAAAGTGTATGCTCAAAAATATTCTTGAATAAATATACTATGAATAATGGTCTGATCTTCCTCAGTTCTTTTGAGTACTTCTGTTTCCATCTCTAGCACATCAAATTTTGTCCTGTTCTCATAAATCTCTCTTGAATAAACTCCTTTGTCTCATTCCGTAAGCCCCTGTTGCCCTCTGCACATTTACACTTGTATTCTTCAACCATTCATTCTCAGAATACTGTAGCATTAGGGTTACAGCAATTATAACTTTCTGATTTTTCCTTACTGCCTAAGATTCCAGTATGTACTCCAGCCCAATCAATTGTAAATATATAGTAACAGAATATAAATAATTAATCTTTAAATAGTATTACTACATTTTAAAAGCTCTTTTACACAATCTTATTCCATTCTTTCCACAAACCTGGAAGTAGGTATTCCTGCTATGAAAATATTCCTATTTTCAGATAGGGACTTTGAGGCTCAGAGGGGTTAAAGAAATTGTGTGGAAAAAAAGCTAGTAGGCAGGAAAACTTGGATCTTTAAGTTCAGGGCTCCTTTGGGGAAAGCATTCCTTATTTCATGACCTGATAGCTTTGACACCAAAGAGAAGGTAGAAAAAAAGGAGACATGATAGCTTAACTCCATCTTTATAATGGGAGGGACCACATCTCATCAACAATGTGACACTTTCACTTGAAATGTAAATGATTCTGGTAGATGTAGTGTCCCTCGTAGCTCTCAGGTGTGTCTGTTTAAAAAATGTAGGGTAAACATAGGCCCAGCATTCCATGAAAAATCTTTTGTCCAACATTCAAGGTCTTAGGGAGTTTTTCTCCCTTCCTCCACATTTGTCTTTATTATCCCAGAATATCCCTGTAAGCTGTGCTTCTCTGGACATGTTCATTCTTTGGGCGTACCATACCTTACCTCTGTAGAATGCCTTTCCCATTCCTCCAGGTTTCAAGCTCTTCTCCTGACTACCTTCTTCCTGCCTACTGCTCCAATCTCATCCCTAAATATAAGAATCTTTTGCTTTTGTTGGTCTAACCTTCCTGTTGACTCTCTTCCTCTAGGAACATTCCCTGGTAGAGCCTTCATCAGATGTTCACTTTCCCCCATTATTATTGCCTATTCTACTCTTATTACATGCAGTAAATGACTTTTGTGTCTTGTCTTTTTATGTAAGTATCTTGTGCCCCAAATAGAGTGTGGGTACCTTGAAGGTAGGGGTCCCGCCTCACACTTTATATTCAAGCACCTAGGCCAGGAATTAAATAGGATAGACAGTCAAGAAAATTTGATTGCTTATAATATAACTCCACTGGAATCTATTTTTAGAAGGAAGGGGCTGTAATTTATTGTTTATTTAGCATCTTTTGTGACTTAGGTGCTTAATTCTTGTATTTTACTTGTAGTAGTGACAAGTCCTGGATTCGGAGATAAAGGAACTGGGTTCGAATTCTGTCTTTGTTGTACATTGGTTTTGTAGCCACAGATAAGTCATGTAATTTCTTTTGTTAATTTCTTCCACTATAAAAGATCATAATACCTCTCCTAGCCTCTCACAAGGTTGTTGTGAGGACCAGATGAGCTAGTGTCTGTGGAAGAACTTACCAAATTGTAAAGCACTGCATAAGGGATTATAAACACTGCCTCCTCATGTGCTCCCCCAACCCTTACATCTCCATCCTTTAATCTTCCTAGGAAACAGTTGTGGGCAGGGTCACTTAGCATTCCTGCTGTAGCATTCCATCTTAACCCCTAGCACAGGACACCACATACAGCTTGCTGGTGGGCTTCAGTGAGACATGAAAAGTCCCTAAGCCTAGTTCTCCCTAAAAGATACCCTGGCTCAGGTTGCAACAACTGCCATTTACCCGAATGCCTTTATTT
This sequence comes from Rousettus aegyptiacus, assembly GCF_014176215.1. Taxonomy (NCBI): domain Eukaryota; kingdom Metazoa; phylum Chordata; class Mammalia; order Chiroptera; family Pteropodidae; genus Rousettus; species Rousettus aegyptiacus. The sequence goes on along the minus strand of NW_023416306.1, from coordinate 120,671,909 downwards.
GCTTTTTCTGACATGCACACACAAAAAAGTCTTCATTATTTGTTTGTTAATTCATTTTCTTATTTAACAAATTTGTTTTGAGACTTACCAGGGGCCATGAAGCATGCTAGGAGTCCAAGAGGCAAAGTAAGTACCTTAAGATTTTAACATTGGCTTGAGTGAAGCCTATACACAAATTGTGTGTGTGTGTGTGTATGTGTGTGTGTATATATATATATGTATATATATATGTATATATATATACATATATATATATGTAAGAACTATAAGATATGTACATTGTGTATAGAGGCAGGAAAGATCATTTCTGCCAAGGGAGGAAGGTGTATATCATGAAAAGCTTCAAGGAGATGCTCACGTATCTTGAAGACTGAGTAGGTGGAGAAATATTGTAGGGTGATATACGTGAAATAGTTTTGTCAAAACAAAAACACTCTGAGAAACACATTGCTCAGCCAGTACCTATTATGTACCAGACCCTTATGCTAGTAATGGGTTTACAGGGGCCATTGTATGCATTCCAGGTATGGGATAATGAAGTAGCAAAGGAAAACTAGCCAGATTATGAAGAGCCTTGAACAACCATCTGACTCCATATTAGTATACATGGAAAAGACTTAAAAGGATATGTGAACCTGCTGCTACCAACTCCTTGATAGTCAGTGGAACCCTTTTCACCATGGAAGGTACATGCAGTAATGAACTTTACTGTGGATCCTGCAGTGCTGTCTAAGGAACAGGTTAACACATACCTAAGTGACAAGAACATTCACATTCGAGGAAATTCAAGTAGCGAATAAACATGTGCGAAAATGTGCCATCTAATCAGAAATTTAAAAAACACAAATTCAAACAAGGTGGGGGGCCTAGTAAGCAAGAAGACAAAGTAAAACATCTAAGGTGTTTAGGAGATGAGGAGGCAGGCAACTTAGAGAATCAGAAGAGCAAATGCAAAAACCTCTAAGGTAAGAGTTGGATAGGTAAGCGAGAGATTTTGTGTGCTGGGGTTTAGGGGGTGGCAGGCGCGGGGGAGGGGCACGAGTCGCCGCACCAGTCTTCAGCACCAGTTAGTGACGGAAGGGGCAAGGGGCCTGAGCAAGATCAGTTCATTTTCGCCAAAGGCTGGAAGAGAAGCGCTTGGGCGTCTCTAGGAAACCGATAAACCCGCCTTTTCCAGAGTCAACTCTTTTGTAATTGGCTCATGAATCCACCAATGGGCGCACAGGAGGAGCTTCCCGCCACCTCTGGCGCCCTCTTTCAAACAGCCGTACATTTGCAAGTGCGGGCGGACTTCTCAACCAAGCTTGAGGAAGGCGGAGACTTTCACCTTCACGCCCTCCCCCGCCCTGGTCCCGCCCACTGAAGGAGCCTCTAGCAGGCGATTGAAGGAGGCAGCTGCTCCTCAATGACCTCGGGCTCCGCGTTCGGTTGTGACTCGGAAGGAGCTAGTAGATTAGCGCCAGGGTAAGGTGGTTTGCTAGAAGTTCGTCTTCGACAGGGGCAAAGGTTTCCCTGCGGTGACAGCATCCGCGGCCTCCGGTGAGTTTTGCTTCGCAGCTGGGCTTGAGGGTGTAGTTAGAGGGGGTTGAGGGGTCGTTTGGATTCTGTCTGAGGCTTCCGGGAGCGTTTGACCCATTCTCCCCAAATCCCGCGGTGGTAGACTGCCTGCGGGTTGAGGGCTCAGTTTTTGAAGTGTCATCGGGACTCCAAGATCCTACCGAGCAGTGATGTCCGGGAGGCCCTCCTCGCCTCTTCTAGGTTTCTGGGGTACCTCTGAGACCCTACTCTGGAGACCCTGGTCACCCTGGCGCCGCGCCTGGCTCACAGTGGGTGCTCTGTACACGTGTGTTGACTGAATGCCTGTGACGCTGGCAGCCAAAGCCAACAGCCCCAGGCATCCCGGGCTCTGTGCAGCTTCGGTCTCGCGGTACTTATTTGTTGTGCAGTAGTTGACTCCGAACAGTTTCTTGGTAAGGACATTGATTCGTTCATTGGTTCAGCCTGTGGGTGCCTATTCGCTGCATCCTCTGGGCACCCTGAATCGCTTTGTCCAAACTTCTGTCATTAGCACTGATCACAGATTATTGTCATCATTCGTTTCTGTGTTTATTTTCTTTCCTGACACCAAGTTCTGTTAAACTTTGCAATCTTGAAACGTGCTTGGTAAGTGTTGAATGAATGAATAGGTCTCCTAAGCCTGATATTGCAAGTCTAAAACAGGTTATTAGTGTGCTCTGGCTATTTCCATTCTAGAAGAGAAACTAGCGTGTAAGCAAGTAAGTAGAATTCACTCTCAGGATACTTATAAACCCCTTTTGTGGCACTTAACCTTTTCTATCTTATAATCATGAATGTGAGAGTGATTTAAGCCGAATTGTGCCATATCCTTCCCAGTGTATGACAATTTATATGCACTCTCTAGATATGTGTGTGAATGCATTCAATTAAATGAGAGGCTGAAATTGAAGCTCTAAGAAAAGTATGAGAAATATAGACCAAAAATACAAAAAAGTTAATTCCATGAGGGAGTAGGATTAGGAGGGCATCTTGAAGGAGGCCGTGGCATTTGTATCCTAGAGGGGGTTACATTATTTAAGTTCAAGTTTTTCACAGGTTGCATGTTCACCTTTTCTCAGATATATCGAGTGCTTTTTGTTCCTTTAACCTTTTGTAGGTGGCAGACTCCTACTCATCAGTGATAATGTCATAATAAAACTAAATTATATTGATTGGTACACAGTGCTAAGCACTTTATATGTGTTATTTTGTGAACCTCATAAACAACTTTTGAGGTCAGGACAATATTTAAGCTCATTTTATGAATGAAGAAATGAAAACAGTGTCCTCATGTTGCACAGCTGATAAATAGGAGAGCCAGAATTGAGCCCAGGTTGTCTGAATGAGTGCCCTCATTCTTAACCATTTCCAGCTGTATGGCGTCCTTCAGGATCCATTTCTAACCAAAGTCGTCTTTCTGTGAAACTTCTCTCAGCCTTCCTTTCTGCTTAGGCAAAGTTAATATTTGCTTTCTTAGTTTACTCTGTTACAGAATTTATTACAATGTATTGTTGTAACTATTACTTTATATCATTGTTTTCCTAAGGGACTGTTAGCTACTCATGGTTGGTACCAAGACTTAGATATATCTAGGATATAACCTGGCACACAGTAGGTGCTCAGTAAAATTTTGTTGGAATAATGAGTCCATATAGGGCAACACAAATGTATTATATTCATTCAACAAATATTTGTTGTATGGCTACCAGGTGCAAAGGGCGGGGGTGATTTCTGCTTTCAGGGTGCTTATAGGCAATTAGGTGAGACAAAAACAATACTGTTTTTGATTTTTAATATTTTGTTAAACACCCACTGGTCTTCCTTTTCATTGCAAGGAAGGTGAAGACATAACCAGAGAAAACAAAATGAGTACTGAGGCTGATCCCTTCCAATCTGAGTGTAATACAAGGACAGAACGTAGTCTTATTAATATGATCAGGAAAAAATTTTCTGTCACGAAAGTAGTAACTAGCTTGCTATTTAAAAAAAGCATACTGTACACTTATTCTATATCTTGATTTTTAAATGATCAGTCAATAAACATAGAAATGTTAGTTATTTTTATTAGTGGCATTGCTAAATTTTGTCAAAAGTACTTTTACTAGGGCAAATGTTCTTTTTCAATATGTTAATATTGATAGTTTTTGAGATGGTTTTCACATTTCATAGTTTCACCAGCAACTCAGGAAGATACCTGTTTCCCATAAAAGAGCCACCATTAGGTGTTACGACGTTTTTTTTTTTTTTTTCAGTTTACTGGTCGAAAATCATTTTTCATTGTTTAAATGGCACTTTGAATTCTTCATGAGTGTGAACATCTTTTCAGGTTAATTGAGCATTTACATTTTTAAAAATGAATTTTCATACCAGTTGCCCATTTTAAAATTATTTTTTCAAATTTCTTTGTGAGAATTGTATATTGGGACCTTGTCATGTATTTTGCTCATTATTCATTATAATTTTATCTTTGATTTTGTTAGTGATTTGTTTCATACATAATGTTTAACTTGTTAATGATGTCTTTTGCCATATACAAATTTTGTTTTTTAAGTGTGTGTGTATAGTTAAGTTTCTGTCAAGTTTTTCCTTTATGGCTTCTGAGTTTACTGTCTTGCTATTTTTTTTTTCTTAAACAGTCTCTTATTGCTCTGAATATTATAGTAAAATCTCTGATATTATTGGTAATTAGTAGTGATTAATAAGTTGAAGAAAAGCATTAGCTTTCATTTTAAATTTTAAAGTACTAATTACCTTTTCAGTCTTTTTTTTTGGCTTAAAAAAAAGACATAGTAAGTTTATCAAATTTCCCCTTTATGCCTAATATAGTTTTTTAGTTGGTACTTTGCAGTTTTCAGAAGGAAAACTTGTTTATATCTTTTGTTCTCCACTGGAGAAATTGTGGCATTTTCAGGTATTATCAGATTTCTTCTTTAATGACACGGTTTGAATTTTAAATGCCGTTCAAAAAAAGATACACTTTGGTCTTTTACATTCTCTTCACTTAAAAATGAAAAAACCTTGTAGAATTCATTATTCTCTGAGAAAAATTATGCTCTTATAAATCATAATGTTCTTTTTTTAATAGTCAACAGAAATTGGTGGAATGTTAGTGAAAATTGAAAAATCTTCTCTTTTGCCTAATAAAGTAGAAATTAACCCAAATTCCATTTTCTCGCTTTATAAAATGCAGGAAGAGATGGAGAGTACTATAGGAATTAGAAGCAGGAAAGATTATTCATGCCTGAAGAATTCAGGGATGTCTTTTAGGTTCAGCTTAATCTTATTTCTTTTAAGGAGCCAGGGTTTAAATGGACTAATATTTTCATTATTTATAGATTCTATAGACTTGATGTTCACTTGCAGTAGTGAAAAACCCTAGGGATGTGAGCTTGTGTGAGTGTTTTCCCCTGTATGATAGGCTCTTTATCATATTCAGATCTCCACCTTATGCTGGTAAACAAGAGGGTTCTGGTAGCTGCTGGGTGGAGACAAGGTTTAGATTTGCCAACTGATATTTTTTCCCTCTCAGTGAAAGAGTGCACATGTCCCTTCCTCCTCTTAGCTTTGACACAGGAACAGCAAGGAGCATGTCTGGTCTAAGAAGCAGAGGCTGGAAGGGTTTACTATTGATGGCAAGGAGTTTGAGTTGATAGGATTTAAAGGAATGAGCTGGGCATAGGGACTAGAGAGGGAAGGATTAAAAGGGTGGATTGCAAATTAGAGTTTGACCAAGAAACATAATTCAGTCCTTGAAAAAAAAAAACCTGACATATGGGGATTTCAGCATTAAAAATAATTTTTGTGTTAATCTATGATACCATATTTCACCTATTCTAAAGTGCACATTTTCTTTTCACATTTAAAATCTACAAAGTCGGGCTATGTTTTAAAATTAATGATGTGTCGTAATTTAATTGGCCACTCTTTTTCTTAGTGGTGCAAACGGAACTGTGTCAATGAAGGGCACCTGAGTTCTGATGAAATGGACTATCTTTTGCTACAGAGTTGTTGGCTTACATAAAAGTTTGTGATCCCAGTTCTCAATGTGAGGGAGTTGAGTTCTTTATGGTAAAATGCTTTTGGGTGGTTGGGTCTGTGCTTCTTATTTCACTTCCAATTTAATGACATTTTAGAGCCTGAAAAGTGTAGCGAATGAGTTGTGGCTCAAGCTCACATCTAAATGCATTTCACCGGCATGCCAAAGAAGGGATGAGGAGAGGGCAGCATTAGGCCTGCTAATTGATCACAACTGCCTACTTTTTTTTGTCAGGATTGTTCAGAGCTTCGAAATTCTGGGTAGTTTCTGTGTAGTGTCAGGATCCCTGAATATAATTCAAATCATCAGCAGCCTTTTGACTCTAAGTACTTGAAAACCCATTTCCTGCAGCTGCTTCTGCCATAGCAGTTAACATTCTCCAGGGAACTCTTGCTGTTGCTTTTGGAATTGGAACCCCACCGTGGTACAGCTTCACAGGCTTCACTTCTGTTTTTCCTGAGGTTTTTTTTTTTTTTTTTTGCTAGGACCTGATTTTATCAAGCTTAAGAGCAGGACATTTGTCTGCTATATGGAGTTTACCAGATTCTAAATGGTTTTGGGGGTAGCAATCATTAACTCAGGATTTAGCGGCTCTCTTTTTGTAAAACCTGAAATTTTTATTCGTGACATTCAAAGAATGAAGCAAATTGTGGAGGATAATATCTGTGCCACATTAAATACATCAAATTAGAAACTTTGAGCATATTCTTAAAATTTTTATGTTTGGCATGTTTCTAGTTTATTGTTATTTTTCATGTGGACAGAAATCTTACTGTTTTAAGTTATATTTTCCAGACTACTAGAAAGGTCTAGTCAGAAGTTTGGTTTTTTGCATTTTTTTCTATGAATTTCTGTCATACAGTTACTTTGACTCTGAATCACAATTAATTTGTAAGAACTCTTTATGTTTGGATTAATAACCATTTGTCATAAATAATTTCATATTTTTTTCTCCCTAGCTGCTCTTGTCTTTTGTGTATGGCATCTCTTGTATAGTTTGGTCTGGTAAAATTTTGAGGATATTTAGAAACCAGACAAATACGTTACTCTTCCCACAGGAGGACCATGTCATTGGACTTTGGCAGTGTGGCACTTCAGACACAAAACGAAGATGAAGAATATGACAAAGAAGACTATGAAAGGGAGAAAGAGGTAAGTTGCTCAGAAAAAAGACTCTAAACCCAATCTTAATTATATTTTCTCATCAAAATTGTCGTCTTGTGTCATTTTGAAGGAATTTATAATTCTTTTTTTTTTTTTTTTTAACTCTTAAAACCAGATCAGTATTTGGACTTTTAAAAGGTGGATGATTGGAATGCTTCCTTTTTTGAGACAAGAATAAAATGATGCCATCAGATAAATGATTAAATTCTTTATGATCTTTTCATTCCGGAGGTAGTAGCTGGCTTTGGAGGCAGAGGCCTAGTTATTCTAGTCGCTTACATTGCCTTAACTAAGTCTGGCAGGTTCTTCACTTCATCTTAGTGGAAGCAGACCATAAACAAGTAAACAGGTGCAAAAAGTAATTTGAATGAGTGATAATTTAGCACAGATAAATGATAGGGAAACAAAATAGGGTGCTATTAAAGCAACTGGTAGGGAACTGGTGAGGGAAGATCTCTGGAAGGAGGAAATGTTTAAGCTAAGACTTGACTTATAAGAAGGAACAGCCATGCAGAAGTCTGAAGAATAGTGTAGGCCAAGACACCAATGACTGTAAAGCCTGGAAGTTGAGATGAGACTCTGTGTATCAAGAAGGTGGTGATGTTAGGATTTTGTGAGCAAAGGGTGAGTGGTGGGAATAGGACAAAGAGGTGGGCTGAGGCCAGTGGAGAATTTTAAACGAGAAGCGGTATCTGATCAATTTTTGAAAGCTCTTTCTGAATGCTTTGTGATGAGTAGACTAACAGAGAAAAGGAGTAAGAGGATAGTCTGTGTGTATATATATATGTGTGTATATATATATACATACATATATATATACACACACACATATATACATATATATATGTATATATATGTGTGTGTGTGTATATATATGTGTATATATATATATACACATATATATACACACACACATATATATATATATACATATATATAGTTCTTGACACATAGTAACTGTTCAGTAAATGGTAGTAATAGTAATAGTAGCCGTTGGTGGAAGTCAGTTTACTCGTTAGGATTGTTTTTACCTTGAGTCAAATTTCTCGATTGACTATGATAACAGTCTTCTGTTGAACTGAGACTATGCTTGATAGGACCCATTTTCTAACATGTAAAATAATCCTTTTTAATGGTTACTGTGGACCTTTAGTATTAATAGCAAGTAAGGAATAGGATCAATTGCCCCTGTCACTGGCAGTAGAGTTAGGGTAGAAATAGAAAACTGGCAGCTCAGTGGATTTTGTCCATAGACATATATTGTTTGGTTGCACAGTGTTTTTTAAAAATTAAATCTATATTTAAAGATGGAAAATTTCATGTAACAAGCCAGAGTTTCTGGCTTGTCTTGAGACGTCCTAAGCTCTGGCCACCCGTGGCCTGTGTCTGCACATGGCAACAAGCAGGCTGGAGCTGAGCGGTGGCTCTCATTTCCCAGCTGGCTACAGTTCCCACCTCTCACGTGGGGACATGGGCTTATGTACTTAGACTCGCCAGCTTTGTGTTTGTAAATTCTCTGTCAGGTCTCTGAGAGTATCAGAGTTTGTGACCCTGGTCAGGGTTTCTGGATTTTGACAGGGTCCTTCACAACAGTGATTGTGGCAAGGATGAGGATGAGGATTTTCTGTTACTTTGTGAACTCACGGCATGAGGTTTCATGACCCTGATGGCTTTGGACAGTTTGCTGGAATTTAGCTAGTGGGATTCTTGAGAGGATCACTTTAAGTAATTACTATAGTTGACTTTAAAAAAGAAGGAAAAATAATCTGACAGGTGATTTTTTATTAGAAAAGATATTAGAGTGAGGGGTATGGTATTAGAGAGAACTTCCTGCCAAGTGTATAGTGTGGTGAAAGTTTTAAAGGAGTATTAATTAGTTAAGGAGGCAATTCTAGATAATACAGAACATAGCCATTGGGATCACTTCTTGATAGATTGTATGTTGGGGTAGGGAATTTCCTAAGGCAAAGGAGCTCTTAAGAGGTAAAGTATATAATAAAGAATGTTTCTAGCAGAATGGAAGAAAGAACATATGGCTAACTTGGCTCTAACATGATGATTATGGTTTATGTTCATAAAAAATGTTTCATGTTAATAAGTGTTTTTACCTTTTTTTAAATTGCTGTTAGGTAAGTGACACATGAGGCTAGAGAGTTTCAGATTTTCAGCAAGAAAATTCAGATTTCTTCATAAAAATATATATTATACATTCAGCTGTATATATATGCATATGTGTGTGTGTGTGTACATATATAATTGCTGCGAGTTGAAATAATAAATTGGATAATCAAACTTAAGTTTGTTTGGCTATCCATTAACCTTTTCAAATCTCCTCAGTCTTCCTGACCCTGTGATAGCAGAGCAGTTCGTAGCCTTGAGAAGTAAAAGAAAAGAGTGGTCTTTTCCTGCCTGCCTGGTTGGTATCTTTGGGATTACTGGCTGGGTTAGAAGTGTTAGCAGTGGGTAATGCATATGGCTTTCTCTATTCAGTGAATCACCTGTGTTCAGTTCAGTTCTGTAGGAGGAAAACCTGTATCCCTGAGGGCTGGTCAAGCAGGCCATATCTGACATTGTCTACCCTGCTAAGGATTTTGAGACCCTCTCTCTGTAAATTGCAGAATAATCCTGATTTCGACCTTCTGATATGAATGCCCAGTTGCTAATACAACATGCTTTATAAAGCTGAGTTTCAATTTTGGTGCTTTGGAGTCAGCTGGGATTTTGTCCACGCTCTCTCATAAGTCAATGAATAAGCCATAGTCATTTCCAATCTCCACGCCATCTATTAGCAGGTGTAAAATTAGAGTCTCACCTTTTCCATTTCTAGTCCTTCCATTGTTTGCATTAAAGAGCAGATGAAGAAAATATATCTAATCTTCAGAAAAAGGATTTCATAAAGCGATTCAATATTCAGAGGCTATTTAGACCAGTGACATCTTAACCACAGCCTACTATGAATAGACTCAAATTTTGATAAAAGCTCAAAAATTTTGCAGAAAAGTAAGACACTTATAATCATTTCTAATTGTATATTGGTAAAAGTTTGGCCACTGTGGGCCAAGACATAGCAGAGATGTGCATAACCCATAGCCTCACCCAGTGTTTTACCTGAAAACCCATCTCCTATATAGTAAACAGAACAGATTAGGGTGCAGGTGAGTAAGGGTGATGATACCATGGAGATATGGTATTATGTCAGTTAATGTTCATATCACTCATATTTTTTAGAACTTATTGCACCATTTTGCTTTCTTGCCGTATCATCTGAGAACTACTGATGTAGTTGTCCTTGATAGTAAGCCGGCCTCATTCAAAGTATTTTAGGCAAACTTGTACTTGTAAAACTGGCCCAGAGAAGAGGTCTTTTATTAACTTTCTTAAAATGTAATGATGTGATTTTGCAAAATGTTTTTCACCTAAGGTCACTCTATACTTTAGGATTTCATTGTCAGAAATTACAGAAATATAGTTGTTATTGTGATAGAAATGGTTGTTATAAGTTTCAATGTTACTGGTCAAGCCACAGCTTACAGTAGATTGTCATTTGGGATCGCCAGTTTGCTGGAGTATACATGTAGCTCTGTTATTATTGCTTTGTTCTAGAAAATAAAATTATGTATGTATGTATGTATGTATTTTGGAGCTGATGCTTTGGCGCAGAGGTACTTAGTAAAATGTGCTATCAAGATAATACTTGCTAATAATGATTCATTTGAAACCTGGAAGATGATCTTGAATAGAAAGGTAGGTGGTTTAAGTAGCAGATGGCAGATAGAAACGTGCACCTGGCAATACTGATTTGAGTCCCTCTTGGTTTTTCTTTTGATATGCCTCTAATAGAATAACAAAGCTCAGTTGAGCTTGAAATTGTGTGTTTTAGAGGTAAGGTTTCCATTGCATAGCCTTTCTCCCACTTTTTAAACTACTTTGTTTTATGTAATTATGGAAACATTTTGATATTTTGTCCCCACTAGAGGGAGTTGTAAAGCTAGTATTTGTTTACATTTTATATTATTTGACTTATTTAGTGGAAAATTCTTGTCTTCACCCAAGAAAATCAAAGAAACAAATGGTTTAGTATTCATATTACAGCTTTCCTGATGTTTTTCTTTAGCAATTTCTTATACTTTATCTAGATTGTGCCTTCGAATGTTTCCTGTAATATACGGGTATTTTTCAGGTACTGTCACAATGGGAATAAAGCATTGAATACTAACTGAAATTTGATTGTATACAAACAGGTAGAGAAATAAGTGTCTTTCAGGGACAGACTAAATGTCATGTAGAAGAAAATAGTGGGAACGTGGAGATTCAGGTGACGCTGGCGTCTGCGACTATAGTTCGCTTCTCATGGGCCCACTCCTTACCTTCTCTGGGTCTTGGTTTGCCGTCATTTAGGAGAGATTTGGCTTGGAGGAGGAGCTCCAGTGTTCCTTCCAGGCCTAGAGTTCTATTATGTGTCATTGTAGTGCAGCTGATATTTGTCTAATGTTGCCATATTTCTTTTTCAGATATGTGGCAACCTAAACAAAGTCTTCCCCACTAACATAAAATTTAGTTTAATGGAATGGTTGTTGTTTTTTGTTTGTTTGTTTGTTTTTTAAATTCTGCACAGAGTATAATTCACAAACTAAAGCTCTATCTGCCAAGTTATTTGGTCCTTTATCAATTCCACATTCAATCTTTTGAAGAATGTTTTTAAATTGGCTCTTAGGTTAAAATGAAGATTCTGCTTAGCGCATATGCGCGAAAGCATTATTTAATGATTCATTTTTAAAAATATCAGAATCTTTTTGGCATACTTATGAGGTAACCTGTTCAAAGGCACATAAATGTTGGCTAGTCCATTTGCTGCTTTTCTCTTGGGAGATGTATTGTACAGTTCGTAACCTGAGAAGTCTACCTTTCATGAATATTGAGGATTACCATCTCTGAAGACAGTCTGTTTAGTTAATTTAAGTTGAAAATCTTAACAAAAGGTTGTATGTTCTCTGTTTTATATTCCCCCCACACATAGACTTTTTGGATGGTCTGTGTGAATTATTGTGAAGTGTTTTGTTGCTAAAGTAAATGCTCTCATTTTTCCCTTTCTTGATGGGAAGAAGCGTATGAAGTAGTAAAGGGAGAGGGATTTATAGAATGGTTAGAATGCATTTCAATAGAAGCCTTAGCAATGGCAAATTTTTTTCTGGGGAAAGTATCTCTTTAGTTATTAAACACATTTGATGCACATTGAGAAGACTGCATTTGCAACCAAAAAGCAATCTGATGAATTTGAAAGTAATGAGTGGAATTAAATCTTGTCATTTATAAGGATTGTTATCTTTTCCCTTGAATCTATTTGGTAGTTGGATGGATCATTAATGAAAATTTATAGTTTCTAAAATTTTCTGTTTGGTAACATGCATAGGTTGATCTGGTAATTCTGTGTTTTACGCATTCCATGACCAAAAGCAACATCCATTTGACAGTGAATATAAAGAGGGCACACTTTTTAAAAAACTTAAAAAATATTTTCAATTATGTCAATATCCAATATTTATTAGTTTTGGGTGTACGACATAGTTGTTAGATATTTATATGTTACAAGTGATTTCCTCAATAAGTCATGCATCCACCTGACACCATAGAGTTATTACATTATTGATTATATTCCCTAAGATGTACTTTACATCCCATGACTCTTTTGTAAATGCCAATTTGTCCTTCCTAATCCCTTCACTTTTTTCACTCAGCCCCTCTCCCATCTGGCAACTATCGGTTTATTCTCTGTACAATAAGTTTGTTTCTGTTTTGTCTGTTCATTTATATTGTTATTTAGAGTCCACATATAAGTAAAATCATATGATATTTGTCTTTCTCTGTCTGATTTATTTCACTTAGTATAATACCTTCTAGGTCCATTCATGGTGTCACAAATGTTAATATTCCACAGTATATATGTATCACATCTTCTTTATCCATTTGTCTTTTGATCGGAGTATTTAATACATTTATGTTTCAAGTAATTATTGAAAGGTTTGTAATTATTGCCATTGTTTTCTGAATACTTTTTCTTCCTTATTCTCTTGTATACTGATGACTTTCTATAGTGTTGTGTTTGGATTCTTTTCTTTTTATTTCTTGTATATATCTTGTAGATTTCTGGTTTGTGGTTACCATGTGCTTCGTGTATATCAGCTATGTTTATAGCAATCGTTTTCCGTTAATGGTCTCTTAAGTTCTAACACATTCTAAAATCAGTAGTATTTTTACTCACCCTCTCCACGTTTATGTTTTTGTCATTATTTTTTACTTCTTGTGTGTGTGTGTGTGTGTGTGTGTGTGTGTGTGTGTGTATCCCTTAATTTACTGTTGTAATTACACATGATCTTCCTACTTTTGCAATTTAACCTTTGTACTAACTTTATTCTTGGTTGATTCACTTATGTGTTTGCCTTTGTTAGTGAAAATTTTTTTCTTTGATATTTTCTTATTCATATATATATATATATTCTTTTCTTTTCTTTTCTTTTTTTTTTTTTTCCATCCTCTTCTTAAAATAGTACTTTTAACATTTCTTGTAATACTGGTTTGGTGGTGATGAACTCCGTCAGGTTTTTCTTGTCTGGGAAGCTCTTTATTGCCTTGCTGGGTAGAGTAATCTTGGTTGTAGGTCCTTGCTTTTGATGCCAGTCCTTTCTGGGTCTTCAAGGTCTCTGTTGAAAAATCAGCTGACAGTCTTATGGGAGCTCCTTCGTAGGTAACTAACTACTTTTCTCTTGCTACTTTTAAGATCTTCTCTGTCTTCAGCCTTTGGCGTTTTAATGGTGATGTGTCTTGCTGTGGGCCTCTTTCAGTTCATCTGGTTTGGGGCTCCCTGCACTTCCTGGGCTTGTATATCTGTTTCCTTCACCAGGTTAGGATAAGTTTTCTGTCATTATTTCTTGAAATAGGTTTTCAATCCCTAGCTCTCTCTCTCTTCCCCTTCTGGTACCTCTATGATGAAAATGTTGTTGCACTTGATGTTATCTTAGAGGTCCCTTATACTATTCTCATTTTTTTTTGGATTCCTTTTTCTTGTTGCTGTTCTGATTGGGTCTTTTCTGCTACTTGCTACTTTGTTTTCCAAGTCACTGATTCGATTTTCTGCTTTATCTAATCTGTGGTTGATTCCATCTAATATATTCATTTTGATTATTGTATTCATTTATGACTGGTTCTTTTTTATGTTTTCTATCTCCTTTTTTTGTTTCCTGTCTCTTTGTTGACGTTCTCACTGAGACCATCTATTCTCCTGAGTTCTTTGAGCATCCTTATAACCAGTGTTTTGAACTCTGCATCTGGTAGGTTGCTTGCCTCTATTTTGTATAGCTATTTTTCTGGAGTTTTGTCCTGTTTTTTCAAATGGGACATGGTTCTTCGTCTCCTCATTTTGACTGCCTCCCTGTGTTTCTTTCTATGTATTAGGTAGATCTGCTACATCTCCTGTTTTTAGCAGAGTGGCCTTAGTAGGTGTTCTGTGGGGCCCATTGATACAGTCTCCTTGTTCACTTGAATTGGTTGTTTCAGGGGTGTCCCTTGTGTGAGTTGTGTGTGCTCTTCTGTTGTAGTTGAGCCTTGCTTGCTGTTTGCATGTCAGTAGATGGGATTGACCTTCTAGCTGACTAGCTCTGAAGGACTGGCTGTGACTGTAGCGGACAAGCTTTTATATGGGGATTTGCTTTAGCAGGGCTCTGGTGCCTGCTTAGTTCACCCTTTGTGGTACTTACTGGGTAGTGCTCTGGTGCGGTCTGAAGCCAGCCACCAGGTGTGTTGGTTCTGGGACCTCTTGGGAGGGGCTCTGGTGCAGGCCAGGGTCCAGTGCTGCCTGTGTCTGGCCTGGGGCTACCTGATGAGGAGAGGGGCACACTTTGATTCTGGGAAATGGAAGCCTTGGGGATGGGATTTTGTTCCTGAATGCCTTATTAGGAGGACTCACCTCATTTAGCTTCTCTCTGTCTTGAAATTTATAAAAGTCAAGGAATATGGCCCAGCTATGCCAAAGAACTTGATGGAGAAAGTTTTTGAAGGTGCATGAAATGATTTAAAAATATATATACCATATATATATACAATATTTTATAAAACACTAAATACTACAGGGATGATTTTCCTGATTTTGCTTATGGATCCAGACACATTCAGAACTTATTGCTTATGCTCACATTAATTTTCCTCTATAGATGCCAATTTTGTTAATGATTTTTCAATTACACTTTTGTGGTGCCACAAAGAAAGCTACAAGAACCACTTAACTATTGTGTAGCTTTTTTCTATCTCTGTGAGGGGTAAAATGTACTGTTCAGATGTTCCTGCCATGGTTACCCTGAATTACAAGGCTATGTACTTGAACGTCACTGAAGATTTAGAAGAAAGTATTCTTTCCATACAGAAATCCTTACTTGATGTAAGTATAAAAGATTATTGTGTTATTTTTTCCCTCTGTAACGTGTGGGGGATAGTCATTGTCATTAAAGCTGTGATGTGTAATTATAGATAAAGCAGGTCAGACTATTTTAAAAGACCTTGTAGGTGTTTTTTTTCCCCTTAGTGAATTTTGTATCTTTGTAAAATTACTTTTTTACCTTTCATTTGAGGTGTACTAATATGTTGATGTGGTCTGTTTTGTTTTAGGCTTGCATCTTTTTCATTTCTTATTCTTTATGTCTTTGGGTCAGCTCTGATATGGCTGTCTCGAAATTAATTTTCAGTTTACCCTGCATGAGCAGGTGGCCAATAAATTAAGTTGTTAATATTAGGATCAAATAAATTTTGAGATGAATGTAACTTTTCATTGAAATAGAATATTTTTCTCTCCTTTCAATTTTAAAGAACCAAATGGATTGAGGGAGCCTTAAAAAAATGATCCAGTGAGTATTAGAAATATATATGGGAGTAAAGACGTATACCCTTTCCCCGCCTCACATATCCCATTTCCACTCCCAAGTTTGACTTCACCAAAACTGACAATTGGAACATACCTTTCGGACCTTTCTTAGAATATTTTTATTTAATTTTTACCATATGTATTTTGTATATGAAAGTTTTTTAATTATAAATGTAATACTCAGATATAGCTACATTTCATTTCTTTTATTATCATGACAGGAAGTGGGGGGAAAAAATCTGTCATAGACTAAGAAGTACCTCATTTTCTTCCTCCAAGGTTTTAAACAGTATTTAATATCTTTAAAGTTCACTTTGCATAATTTTATGGGATTGACTTATTTATTTTGGAGGGACTCAGTCAACTTGTTAATTTAACTTGTGCTTAATTTGAAAGAGAAATCATTATAAACATTCTTCCTACTATTTAGTAATATAATCACTTTCACTGAGATTTGATATTGAGATTTGAAGAAAGTCATTTACAGATATTGAAATTCAACAAATTAGACAGTTCATTCATTTCTATCATAGTTTATCTTGAAACTTGAATTAATTTATTCTATCTCTAGTTTTTATAGGCAGAATGCTGAAGATGTGTTCTCTAGAAAAAATTGGAGTGAAGTCAAATGCTTTTGTCAGTTTTAGAGTTATGCTTTTGAGAGTGCTCTCTGTAGAAAACTGAATCTTACAGCTTTCTTTTTATTCAACCGTTTTATAAGAGCCGAGTGTTGTGATCTTTTTATCGTTGGCATTAGGTGGCCGTCTACTAATTAGTCACTCCCCAAGAGGTTTCTCTCACATTATTAGAGCTTTCAAGGGCTTCTCGGCCACCTTCTGCTATTCTCACTACCTGGACAAAGTACATCTGGCTATTTAGAGTCTCTGGGGGAAGTCCGATTGTCAGGTCTCCAAGGTCTGGTGACTGGCTGAACAGGATTCTGAGACGCAGGTCTACCCTGTGATAACATAATACAGTGATTGTACCATTATTCTGACTTGCTGTGTTTCCATAAAGAAGTTTTTAAATTCTGTTGTAATATATGTGTATTTAAATCTAAGATCTTCATAGAAAAAAAGTAAAGCCTTCTAATATAAATTATGAAATTGTCTGTTCTTTCCCTAAGTCAAATGATGAACATAATTCATATGGAACTTAAGACATTTATTAAATGTAGAAATTAGGAACAACTTCGACTTCTACAGTGAAAATCACATGTTCCAAGGCAGCTTTTGTTTGTCATCTCGTATGTAAGTCAAGTGGATATTGACCTTGACTTTTCTGTCTCAGTTGCAGCAGTTACTCACAGACCTTCCTCATGATATGCTGGATGACGACCTGTCCTCCTCTGAGCTCCAGTATTCAGACTGCAGTGAGGATGGCACAGAGGGAGAGTAAGGACTTGAAATCACTTTCACTTGTGTATTTCAATTCTATAAGTCTCTCGTTTTTCTGTAGGTAATAGTAATGTATATGATTATAAAATTGTAGACTAATTCTTAATCTTGTAGGTGAAGTGAAGGTTGGAGGGAAAACATGTTAAAATCTCTGGGTTCTTTGTGATATCTATGTCCAAATCAGGATAGGCCCTAAATCTAAAGTATTGATTTTTCTTAAGACCGCATCGTTCTGAGAAATCAGAGATGAACTGGAATGAGCATCAAGTGCTGCCTAAATCTAAAAGTGTAAATGTAAGTATTTGGTGTGACAGTGTCTTCGATGAGGGTGGGACTAGATCTTAGTGCTTTTGTCTTAACTCTCGTTATGCAATAGGACTGTAATGAGATTCGGGATGTATATATTGGAGAGAAAATTGGCAATGGCTGGGAAGAGAATCAAAATAAGACTGAAGACCTGCATCTTGGGTACCATCCCAAAGAAAGTGGAGATGAAGACAGAAGTGGTTATAGTCCTCCAAGTAAATATGAACAGACTGATTTATATCACCTTCCTGAAAACTTTAGACCATATACTAATGGTCAGAAGCAGGAATTTAATAGCCAGCCAACCAATGTAATTAAGTTTTCAGATCCTCAAAGGAATAATTTTCAGGTATTACAAGAACTTGACTTTCAAGAATTTGTGTATGTATGTGCATGCACTTGCTTATATGTGCGTATTTAAGAAATGTATGTAGGTACAATGGTAAGATTTATTTTAAGCATAAAAACTTCTGAGTACAATTATTCAGGCTCATACTGAATTAGTCATGCTGTTTTCTCTTTATAATCTAATGAATCATGACCTTAAGTCATAATTTTAAAATAGAGGTTTTATGGAGAGAATTAAATGTTACAAGTAAAGTCTATCAAAGAATAACAATCCTTATTTACTGATGCTTCTGGCTTCTACTACTTTACCTTACTTCAGTGAGAAGCTACATTCAGGTATCTTGATAAGGTTTAAAGCAGTAAATCTATGTAGATGATACTATTTAGTTACCTTGATTTTCTAGCTCACCACCCTTATAACAAATTTTAGGTCAAACACTTCGAAGCCGATATCTGATTTGTGATAATATAGCAGTAGAAAGGATGAATGATAAGGAAAGAAACTCTTTTTTTTTTTTTTAAACCCTGGCACAGTTTAATGACAATAAATGCTTCATTTTGCCAATAAGCTATTCTGTGTCACCCAATGATAAGACGAATTTTTTTTTAAGGCGATCATTTTCTATATTTATTGAGTACCATTCATTCCACAAAAGTTATTTATTACTTATTACATATGCATTATATCACATGTTCTTGTTATTGAATATGTATATTTTTATGTTTTCAAGATGTTGGCATCATCTAAATCATTCTTAAGTCTTCATATAGTCTTATTTGAATTCTTGAGTGTTATATATGGAATTGGCCCATTATATGCTCAAAAGTAGTTAAAATGTGTGAAATTATATTTTGTGCTTTTAATTAAATGTTAAAATAGGTTATTTTAAGCAAAGATGTATATGTAAAATTTGTAATTGTACCGCAATTAAGCCCTCTAACAAAATTAAGGTGTCTAATTCAGACAATTTTTTAAGAAAAGGTCAAATTTTAATTGTCAATTTCATTTACCATCTTATAATAGCAATTTGGTACATCACAAGGTCCCGGTGTTCAAGCGTTGGAATCATATACAGTGACCTATAAACCTTATCAGTCTTCTGCTCAGAATAATGGCTCACCAACCCAGGAGATAGGAGGAAGTGACACATTCGAAGACCTGCAACAACAATTTTTAGGAGCAAATGAAAGTATGTATCAAATTTATATTTATTTCTTAAGAACATAATTGCGGATTCTAAACACTTTAAGCATGTTCAAGAATTATTTTTTGTAAGTACGATAATGGAATTATGGTTGTTTTTTTTAGAAGAACCCTTGTTATTAGAGATACATCCTGAAGTATAAGTGAATAAATCAATATGAAGTCTAAGATTTATTTCAAATAATGTTGTTGGGGAGTAATATTGGGTGGGGATATAGATAAAGAAAGACTGGCTGTGAGTCCATAATTGTCGAATGGATTTATGGGAGTTGCTGTGCTCTTCTCTCTCTACCTTCTGGTATATTTGAAATTTTGCATAATAAACTGAAATTTTTCTCAACTGTATATTTCAGTCATTGTAGTTGGTTAAGACTTTTCATTCGCCTCATTTTTCTTAATGAAATCTAATTTGGAAAATGAAAAATCTAAGATTGAAGAGAAAACAATATTTCATTTTAGGCAAATATATAACTGAAATAAAAAATAAATCAATTTGATAAAATGCAGATGGTTAAGAAATTGATAAAAGGTTATACATGCAGAAAAACCAGGAGATTTAAACACCAACTGAACACAGGAACTGAGAGAAAAAATGCCAAGAAGGCAGGCCACTGTTGCGATGCTTATCTACACAGCCTAAAACTAGTCCTGCCATATATATTCATTTCATATATAGAAATTTAATTTAGTAAATAATCCATTATCATCTTAATTTTTTCTTTTGATTTTTAGAGTTTTAGTGTAATAATTAGGCAATCCTGATATGTTACTTTATATTGAGAATTTAAACTAGACATATCTCAGGTTTAGTCAAAAAAAATTTTAGATCATATATATATATAAACATGAGAATGAGAAAAGTGCTACTAGAGAATTTTGAGGAGATGAAATGTCCAAAACCCACAATCAAAACTTGTACTATGACTAACCTGAATTAGCATTTTCACATGCCCACCTTTTTTTGTCATACTCCCTGTGAAATAATTTCTGTTGTGCACATCGAAGAACCAGTGTGATTCTAGAGTGTGACAGCAAGTTTTTTGTTTGCTTTTTTTACATTTAAGAAGCTGGGGGGAAAGTCATATTGGATATTCTGGCTTTCCTGGGCTATGCCGAAGAGAAAACTGGACTTATGCTCTAACATCACAGCTCCGCTTCTGTCATACATGTGGGCTACAGGACAGTAGAACTCACTCGCCCTCGAAGGAGTCAAAGCTAACATGGCGGTGGCCTCTCTTTGTTTATAAGTTTTGGTGGAATGAAGGGATGAGGAAGTGTTCATTGTGTATGGCAGGACTAGTTTTAGGCTGTGTAGATAAGCATCGCAACAGTGGCCTGCCTTCTTGGCGTTTTTTCTCTCAGTTCCTGTGTTCAGTTGGTGTTTATATCTCCTGGTTTTTCTGCATGTATAACCTTTTATCAATTTCTTAACCATCTGCATTTTATCAAATTGATTTATTTTTTATTTCAGTTATACATTTGCCTGAATTTGACATTTGGAAGTTAATTAAATAACTTAATGGGAGTACTAAATTTAGCGATGACAGCTGCTAAGCAATATTTAAAAAAATGACTTTGAGGAGAGGTGTGCCTCGCATATTGTGTTTATCCCTGTTCTAAAGCTCTAGATGAGTGTGACTTGTAACAAAGTTTTTAGTCTATAGTCTTTTTGTGTTTTAACCATATTTCTTTTTTAAAAAGAGGACTACTTTGCTAGCAAGTAGGAACATTCTAGTAAAAAATGAAATATCTGTTATTGTGTAATTGAAGCATTATCCTTCTCCTACAAATCATTTTTTTCTTTTCTCCCCCATTTTAAGTGATCCCTAAAACAGCTTTAATTATTTCTGAAAGGAGACCTCAAAATTCTTTATTAGTCTATTTATTCAGCAGTTATGTACCAGTATAGATATGAATACAATATAATTCCACTCTTGCTTAAAATAAAAAATTTCGAGAAGGATATCCAGAAATTTTCTTTAAAAATGATTTATTGAAGAAGGTGTTAGGAAGGTACATGAAATCCATTGGTGGTGGTTAAGGAGGCAGGAGGAAGCAAAGCCAGGAGGAAGCTCTATAATTGGATAAGAGGCAAAATTGAGAAACACACACTTCTATTACATTGGTGAGTAAACAACAGTTAATAATTAACATTTATAGCACTTTACGGTGGTATGTGGAGAACAAGATAATGATGAGGGGTTCTACTGTCTGGTGCTCTGGTACCTGCAGTTGTGCCTTTGGGGGTAGAAAAAGAAAATTACTCTGACATTTCAAAGGTATGTTTTCTTAGATGTGTAAGAACAATGGACAGACCTCACAGTAAAGATCGACCTTTGCCAAGGAAGCTATAGGCTTGGGACATGACTACCTGATATGACCTGCCAACTAGAAATTTGTGATCAGATCATCCTGTGTTGTTATTCTCAGTCACTGAACTTGACATGCCTGATGTGTGGCCCCCTTGAGCTTATCAAGATTATTACATAGCCCCTTTTTTGTTCACATTGGTATATATTTCAATTTAGCCAAAATGGTCATTATTAAGGGTTATACACTAAACCAGTGACTTTTCAAACTTTTTTGGCAGTGACCACAGTAAGACGTATATATTTTACATTGTGATATCTCTAATATTTATCTATATAAATAAGCATATATATCTGAAACAGAAGTTTTACAAAATAATACTTATTTGTACTACATGATGTACTCTGATATATTTTGTTATAGTCTGTCTCGTTTTTTTTTTTTTTTCTTTTAAGAAATGCTAGTCTCAAACCACTGAATTGTTTTCATGATACTTAATAATGAGTTATATCCACAGTTTGAAAAATAGTGCCCTAAAGAACCACAATTTATATTTCGGTATGCTTTTATCTAATAAATTGTCTTTAATTCCAAATCAGATTCTACAGAAAATATGCAGATTATTCAACTTCAGGTTCTTAACAAAGCCAAAGAGAGACAACTAAACAATTTATTTGAAAAGTTAAATGAAAGTGAGCATCAAATCAGATATCTGAATCACCAGCTTCTGATGACCAAAGGTAAGATGACAACTGTTTATGAGGTACTCTAGAGATAGAGTTTCCAAAACAACCTCATTTTAAATATGAAGCTTAGAGAGTTGATGCACTTGGTCAGAGAGCTCATGGTCGGTCAGTCAGTCAGAAGGAAACAAAACCCAGGACTTTTGACACCTTTTCTTGAATTACTTCTCTCCAGAACATACTACTTGGAGGTCCTACTTTCCTCCCTTTTCTTTCTCTTCTTTCTATTAGGCTGTTAGAATCAATGAACATTGTTTAGCTATGTTGATAATATTGTGTTCTAAAAAGTTGTTGATCCCTTACATGGTTTACCTTGGATGAAGAATTACAATTTCCAGAGAGACTTGTGTTTACTTTGCAATACATTTTCTCAGCCCACAAATTAGCATAATATTTTAATCCAGCTAAGAGCTAAAGATCTTGAACTTCTTTAGGTGTTCCAAGGAGAAAAATGGAGCCATGTCTGAGAGAAGCACGTAAATACAAATTCAAATTATAATTGCTTGTTCTTTGTGCTTTCTGTGGTTTTGGTCAATGTTGAACTTTATAGAATAATATTACTGAACTAGAGTTCATTTTAAACTTAATTGATGGTGAAAAAAAAAAAAGATCTCTTTCTATAATGCCCATAAAATTTATTTTGAGAGAAGAACTTGTGAGTGGTTACAGTAAAGTATGTGGGAAGAATTTAAGGTTAAATGAATTTAAGAGTTCATTGCAAGTATGTATAAAAAGTAATTAGTCCTCAGATTCCCTCTTGATTAACAGAGGTTTATTACATCTCAAGTAAACAAATGCCAAAATCACTGTTGGGAAATCTTTTAGTCCCCAAAAAGGATGCAATAAGATTTTTGAAGGAAGTCGTTCTGGTTCTCTAAAATATTTTTGGTGTCCTTCAGGCATTCTTTTTTAGAACTTTTCTAGTTTTCTCTAGATCAACTAAAGTTCAGTATCAGAATTGAATTGATTGCAACATTTATATGTGATATAGATCTGATATTTGATAGAGATTGTGACAATTGGTGTCCTTCTATAGTAACATATTATTAATGTCAACATTTTTAATGTTCTAGATGAAAAAGATGGTTTGGCCCTCAGCCTTCAAGAGTCACAGAAACTGTTTCAGAATGGAAAAGAAAGAGAGATACAGCTTGAAGCACAAATAAAAGTACTAGAAACCCAAATACAAGCATTTAAAGCCAATGAAGAGCAGGTAAATATTTTATATTGATTATTTATAGTAAAAAGTTATTTATTATAGCGAAATGTTTATTTACTTAACTTTTGGTCTAGTAGGACCAAATTGAGAAGAACTTTGAAATTTCTACTTTCTTCTACCATAAGCCTGCTATTCTTTTCCTTAATTGGAGGAATAGTGCTCCCATCCACCTAGTCATTTACACACCGGAAATCTGTAGGAGACCTCAGCTCCTCTATTCTCCTTCATCCTGTCAGCTACTACGCTTTGTTGAGTCTCCTCATTTCTATCCACATGTTCCTAATTCAGGATTTTACCTTCTATTACAAAAGTCTCTTAGCTGGCCTCCAGTCTTCTATTCCTCCGCCAAATTCTTTCTTGTGGTCATATGCATAATCTTTCTAAAATACACTTCTGATTATATCTTTCCCTTGCTTAAAGCCTTTCAATGACCCCACTTTACCTGTGGGATGAAGCATGGTGTCAAGATGATCATCTGATCCTTGCCTATCTCTTCTCTTACTTTCCTCAAACTCAACAATTCATTTCATGTTTTTGTGTACTTGTATGTGCCGTCTCCTCTCTTTGGAATGCACTTTCCGTGGCACACTGCTATTGGATTAAGAAGCTCCTGCTCACAGGTTTTTTCTCCAACAATGGGCTGCCCTCATCTGTGTAGTCCCACCAATTATTCAAGCCCAGTGCCTAACACGTAATAGACAGCCAGTATATGTTGAGTGAACATTATCGTTTAAAATTGACCAACCTGTATGTATGTATATATGTATGTATGTGTGTGTGTGTGTGTGTATATATATATATATATATATATATTTTTTTTTTTTTTTCCTCACATATATTTCCCCATGCTAGCTCTGTTACTATCATGACTATAGCCTTATGGTGTGGTTTGAAATTTGGTAAACAAGAGCTACTCTTAATATTATTAAATTTTTTTTTAGCTTTTTTCACTTTTTCTCTTCTAGATCTTACAAATCCACTTCTCAGATTTTGTAAAAAAATCTTGTTGGGATAATGTTAGTGAGGCATTGTGTTTACCATCTCATGGATGAGTTAACCAGGTCTTGGAAAAGTCAGATTACGTGCCCGAGGTTATAAAGCCAGTTATTGACAAAGCTGCAGTATGTAAATTTCCTGATGCCAATAGACTCGCTTTTAAAGTGGTGGTATATTCTTTGATTAATGAGTTAGATAGCCATTTAACTATTAGAAATTGTCCCAAGTCGTTGGTAGCCAAACCTGTTGGTGGCTGACTTATGAGAGTAATACCATTTTGGAGGGGGGAAGGAGGGTAGTTAAAAGTGAAAATGACTATAAAATAGTGACCTTGGTTTCGGATGAGATTTGTGGCTGGTTCTGAGGTTGTTTAGTGCAAGGTTCTGAGGTGGTTTTAGTGAAAGTCACCTTTTCAGAGAGGACTTCCCATTCACCTATATCTACAGTAGCCCATAACTCCATATTCCCACACTTCTTCATTATGCAATATTCTATTACTCTATTTTAAAACTATCTGAAATGATCTCATTTGTTTACTTGTTATTGTCTGTCTCTTCCCATCAGAAAGAAGTAAGAGTTTGGACCTTGCCTGTCTTGTCATCATGTCCTTAAGTTCAAAGTATCAAAATTATTTGTTGAGCAAATGAATAAATGTATTACTCAGTTAAAGTAGCATCGGAATAAAGTGTCACTCTCTGAAATAGAATGAAGAATAAGTCACATTTTTTTGCATAATGTAGATCTTTTAGTGATCTGAGACTCAGTTTTCAACCACCAGAGTGCTGGGCTGGAGTGGGGGCTTTCTACACATCACCCAGCAATTCTCACATACCAGCAGGGTGTCTAAGAATTTGTCAATTCTGACACCATCTACACCGAATTCAGTTGCCAGTCTCAATCCTAGATTGTTAACCTGTACTTCTGACCAAGTGGCTGTAAATCAGACGTTCTCATTGCCCCCTCCTTGGGTACCATTAATTTGCTAGAGTGGCTCACAGAACTCAGCAACATTTTACTTACTAGACCACCAGTTTATTATATGAGGATATAACCCAGAAATGGCTAGATGGAAGCAGTACATAGGACAAGGTATAAGGAAAGAGCATGGAGGAGCTTTCATGCCATCTCCGGGCATGCCTCTCTCCCTAGACCCCACGTGTTCACCAGCCAGAGAGCTCTCTGAAACTTGTCCTTTGGGCTCCATTGTATAGGCATGATTGATGAAATCATTGGCCATTGATGAGTAATTCAACCTCCCACCTTTCTCCCTTCCCAGGAGGTCAGGGAGTGGGACTTAAAATTCCAACCCAGTAATCACATGGTTGGCTACATTTGCAACCAGCCTCACCCTTAAGTGAAAAATCACCTCATTAATATAACAAAAAACACTTTTTATCACCCTCCACACAGGAAATTCCAAGAGTTTTGGGAGCTGTGACCCAAGAACTAGATGAAAAGCAAATATATATTTCTTATAAATCACAATACTGTAGTAGATTATTACCATTTAAAAATTTTTGAAAACTGATAAAGTTATTAGATTAAAAAGTGGAATTCCTTTTATGTAGTAAAAGGTTATAACTTTGTAGTCTTTTTTTTTAAGTTAGAAATTGCATATATCAAAAGTAAATAGCATAAATAAAAAAATAGAAGCACCAGAATAACCAAGTGTATTGGTTTCTTTGCTGTTGTTGCTATAACAGATTACCACAAATTTGGTGGCTCCAACCAACACAAATTTATTACCTTAAGAGTTCTGGAGGTCAGATTTCTGAAATGGATCTCACTTGGCTAACATCAAGGTATCAACAGGGCTTTGTTGCTCTTTTGAGGCTCTAGGAGAAAACCATTTTCTTGCCTTGTCCAGCTTCAAGGGGCTACCTGCATTCCTTGGCTTATGGCCCATTTCCATCTTTAGAATCAGAAGTCACTGGTTCTGACTTTTCTGCCTCAGTTTTCCTCCTTTAAGAACCCTTGTACATACATTGGGTCCATCTGGGCAATCTAAGATAATCTTAAAGTCACCTGATCAGCAACTTTAATCCAGTCTGCAACCCTGATTTTCTCTTGCTATGTAACATAACATAACACATTCATACAAGTCAGAGATTAGGACACAGACATCTTGTGGGAGCCATTGTTTAGGTTACTACACCATTATTTTCCAACTGTGTACAGTTACAGCTTTCAAAATGTTTTTAGTAAGTGGCCATTAACAGGTTTCATCAGTCTTTCAAGAAACAGTTCTCATTTTTCTGAAACCTAACTTTGGATTGCCCCTCACACTTGGCAACACAAACAGCACTGGGACTAGTATAATAGCAGCGGATTCTTTGCCTGGTACCCACAGTGCCATTATGCTGAACAACGTTGTCTTTCACTCTTCTCCGTTAACTATAGATTTTATTTTTCAAGTGAATAATGTGCAGCGTTCATGGGCCTGATGGGTCTTAAGGAACTAGAGTCACCATGAGGAAACTCATTCTTCTCTACTGTCATTAAAGCATGGTTAAAGTTCATAAAGAGAGCACAGAGTCAAAATACTATAAACATGGATATCCTGTGTATATTTACTAGATGATTAAGAAGTCCAGAACAACTGAAATGGCTCTGGAAAGTCTGAAGCAGCAGCTGCTGGACCTTCATCATTCTGAATCCCTTCAGCGCACCCGAGAGCAGCACGAGAGCATTGTTATGGGCCTCACCAAGAAGTATGAAGAGCAAGTGTCGTCCTTACAAAACAAATTGGATGCTACAGTTACTGCACTTAAGGAACAGGTTGGCATGATTTCAAATGAGCAACTACTATCAATAAGTAAAGCTAGTTTTTTTTTTTGTAACTGACACTGTGGTTCATTATATAGAAATTTTGAATGTCTACAGTAGGCTTTTGATTGTGAGTAAAACTTTAAAGGCAAAGTTTTTTTTTTGTTTTTTTTTGTTTTAATGTATGAATGTTCCCCAAAGGTATAAGTTTGGAAATTCTTTCTCTTGTAGAGTGGGTTAGTACTTTCTAAATTCTCACATCACTAGTCCTTTATTTGTAGAGTATGTGTGCATATTGTTCATATTGTTGTAGAATAAATCCAGATGTAAAGGAAAGCGTGTTCTGGGAGCTGGCCTGAACTTGAAAAGTCCTGGGAGCTTAACCTGTAGAAAGCCTTTCTTGGAACTCCTACCATTTGATAATAAACCCATCATTAAGATTGTCTAGAAGTGGTTCTTGGTAAAAGAGTTAACTTTGAGAATAATATAATACAATAGGGAAGAAAGTCTGATCTAAAATCATTGAGATTTGAAAGTTGAGCATATTTCAGTTTTTATTATTTTTGCCTCAAAGGGAATAAAATATTATAAGCTGATGGTGAGTCAGGTGGTAGATTGGCTTGTGCTCCAAAACCTCAGGTAATCATTTAAATGAATAAAATTTCAGAGTGCATTTTCTTAATGTAATTTCAGAATTAATTTAACCCAAAGGAAGAGAAGTAGTAAAATAAAATGTGAGCGTATGGAAAATTCCACTACATTTAAAATTCATCTTGAGTTGGGTTGTTATTTCTTATTTATATAGCTCACTCTCAATTTTTCCATGATTTCAGTAGCGCTATATAAGATTGCATTATTGGCAATAATAATTGTTTGTATACAATTTTATGTTACTTATTTTTGTGTGCATTTATATGAGTTTTTATTAGATTTATTTTCCTAAATATGTTTTTATTCTTTTTATATAGAAAAATACTGCGAATTTGATCAGTGTGGAGGCTATATAGGGGTGGAGAAAGACAAAAGCTATGCCAAATTATTGAACGTTTACTTTATATAGCATTTAAACAAATGGAATTTGAGATACAGTGTTATTAACTTTGGCTGTGTTTGGGTCATAGCATTAAAGTTAGCTGAACTTGGAGAGTGGTCCTCCTGGTATCATGAGAGGACGAGATTACTTGAGGACCTCTCTATTCTCTGTTGACTTAGGTTACATAGCGGAGGACTGGAATGAATTCCTAGTGTGTTCAACTCCTGTGCCTATTCCATTCTCTATTCTCACCACTCCCACCTTGCCTGCTTTAGTAGAAAAAGCATAGACTGGAACACAGAACAAACTTGACTCTGGCTGACTGGGCTTCAGATTCCTGAACTATAAATTGAAGGAGTTGATTAAAATCTTTTCTGCTATTATAGTCTGTAACTGTGTGTGTGGTTTTTTTTGTGTTTTTTTTTTTAAGAACAGAGCATGGCACTGATGTTAGCCTCTGCATATAATTGTATAACTGCTTGGCAAAGTGCTGATTCCAAAGTGCTTACAGTTTTCTCTTTCCAGGAATGTTTCTTACGGTATCTCTTTTGTGCTGTCAATTTGCTATGAGTTGACTTAGTAGTATTTTTAATGAAAGGTGAATTCCATATTATTTCAGAATCCAAATCGAGATTCCTGATACAAGAGGTGCTGTAAAAATCAACCAGGAGCTAAGGAGATGTCTGCCTATAAGCAGAAAAATCTATGAGTGTGTTCTACACAAAGAGGGTTGATTTTAGATTTTCTTACATAACTGGTAACCATACTACATACATACCACATTTTGCCTCTTGCCCTTTTTTTCTTTATAAAAATTACTGAAGAGATGTAAAATATTTCCTTCGGATAAACCTTTTCCCACTACACTCCATTTAGCATATTGCAAAGAAAAGTAAAACAATTCTTAAAAAATAGTTGCAAGGTACAAAAAACTGGGTAGTTTAGCAGATGAACTTGAATAAGTTTGCCACTGTCTAGATTCTAAGTGGCTTTCATGCAGTTACACAGAACCGTATGTATGTATTATGTATGTGTTATGTACTGTATGTACACAGCATTAATAGAGTAGATGCTCACACATAGTAAATTAGTTTTGCTAGTTACAGAGATTCTTAACCTGGTATCTCCTAAGGCAGTTGATGACTAGGCTCCAGGAAGTTGATGAATCCTCTGAAATTGTGGGTATGATCTTCTTTTGGGTGTGAGTCCATGCAGTATTTTTGAGAAGACTCATGAGCGTATTTGGATTTTCTAAGAGGTTCATGCTGTCCTTTGCAGAAGGTTGAAAAATCACTGTTTTATGAAAAACACATTCTTGGTGGGAAAGGACTACAATTGTAGACTAATTATATTATTTCATCTGTTCAGCAAAATTTTACCGAACAATAGCTAAACATTAGGACATATACAGGCTTTATGTATATTATATTTTGAAAGACAAAATTCAACACGGGGACCGCCTAATTTAGCAATCCATGATATAGTTGGTTTTTTTTTTTTTTTCTTTCGAATGTCTTTGTAACTAGTATATTTTGAGAAATACAGGGCTTATAAAATTATATCATTAATTAGGGTTTTCCTTAAGCCATCAGCTTTTCTGGATAGAAAGGATTATACACACAACATTATAACAGTTCTTTTTACTTTGGCTGAGTTCCTCTTGGGTTTTTTCATGTCCCAGAAAAGATAAGAAGAAATGAGCTTCTCAGAGCTTGTAGTGCTCTTTCAGGACAGAACTCTCTAATAGCAAACTATCTCCTAGACTCCCCTCCACACTGCCTTTTCTCTCTCCCATTGATAGAAGCATCATGTTCTAAGATCTCTGGGTTCTCTCTGATGGTGTAAACCTTTCTTCATTCTGGTCTTCTTGAAATATTCTGCTTTTGGTGAAGTCGCGGTCTTTGGTTTGCATGTCATAACCTTCACCTGATCTGTTTCCTATCTTTAATTTTATATTTAAGGGCTCCACTTTAAACACTTCTATGGCTAAGGGACACACACAGACCATGCATGTGGCCTAATTCTCATTTTTCTGTGCACTAGAAATCAATTCTGTTTGCTCTTGTGGATTCAGCTGTTATCTCTTTGTCACCACAGTTGTCTCATTTTGTCTTAAAAGATGTCTGCCTTTATCAGTCTTGAACTGAGTATTCTCACTCAAGCAAATCATGGAAAAGATAGAACCATTTATTTGTTTTGTTTTACTGGTGTTTAAACACCACAGTTTTATGAATATAATCTATTTCCCTGAACTTGTCAACAGGAAACAACATGGTTTAATTGACTGTTGCATATAGTAAAATTATTGCCACAGTCAGCCTTTTGTTTACAATGTTTTTTATAGCTACCTTTTCTTGAACTTTTTTTTTTTTTTTACCAGTTCTCATCTCTTTTAAAGTCTACTGTCATCTCCCCAGCACATGAATGCTACTTGTCTCCCCACCTCTCCTTGCACACACACGCTCACACTGTCATTCATATTAGCTCATTCATTGTGTTTGCCATGTTACTTTGGTGCTTTAGAACCATACTTTTCAAGCTGGCCTGGGAATCAACAGCTGTGTGCCAAGAAATTTGCAGTGTTGAATAAACATGGACCAGTTTCCAAGAGCTTCATTTTGCTGAAAAATTTGGTAGAAAAAATTTAAAGCAAACATCACTGCATTATGAAATAGAATATAAAATTCACATGAATTTTTAAGCTAAAATAGACTTCGGTGCCCCTTTCCTTTGCTTAAGGATGCTCTCAGTATCCTTATAAGATATGCCTTCGGTTGGTATCCTCAAGGCATTTTTGGGCGTTAGGTTATCCTATGCATCAGGCCCCAAATGCCTTCTCTCTGCTTCAAAGCCCTTTCTTGATATTTCTCTTTCTACTTATTTCTTCAGGCTTTTTTTGGGCAACTTTAACCATTTATGTTAATTTACTCCTCTCCCTCTCTGCTGCTCTGTTTGTCTGGAATTCAGTTTGTGTAGCCTTTTTTGAATGAGAAATGATTTATTTTACCTGAGTTTGGGACTCCCATGGCTCATTACTCCCAAACCCATTTTCTTTTTGAAGAAACTCGTGTACATTATACACACGCTCTATATTTTCTAAATATCCCCATACAATTACACACACGCATGCATGCACGCACACACAGACACATACATTTATCCTGTTTGCTTTTCTTTGTCATTTATTTTTATTTTTAAGTTTTTTGGGTTTTTTTTTTTTTTTTTTTTGCAGCACACACTATACATAAGGTGAGATACACAGGCACCTGCAAGGAGACCATTAAGAGAAATAAGACATGTAAAAGGTAGAAAGAAAAACATGAGAGAAACAAATCAGGTTTAAAAGAAATTCAGAAGAGGGAGAGATTGTTTTTTTCTGCTCAGACTAAAATGAGCTTTTGGCTGTTCAGAATAGAGTGAATATCCATATGTTTATCTGTATCTTTGCTGTCTTGGGATACAGATACCATGGTTCAGAATGGTCTGTCTAAATATGTATATGTATACTTATACTGACAGTGTAAAATGCAAATAGAAGTATAATACATTTCCTTTGGCTTGAGTAAGATCTAATTTTAGAATAACAGTATCTTGTGAATATAGAGCAGAAAGGGACTTTAGAATTATTGAATTCAACCTTTATTAGCATAATAACAAAAGAAAAACAGACTAAGAAGTTGGTGACTTGCCCAGGATCACATGACTTTATTCTCCTGACTCTCAGTCCTATGCACTTAACCTTGTGATGCTGCCATGTGATGATTTTATATTTGACTTTAAAGCCAATTATGTGTCATAATTGTGAGTTTAATATTTAATAACTGATCATGAAAATGACTTCTTGAACACCTTTTCCATTTAGGAAGACATTTGCTGTCATTTGAAAGATAAAGTGAAACAATTGGAAAGGATTCAAGAAACATCCAAATTAGAAAAGACTGAGATCATTAACCGATTGACAAGAAGTCTAGAGGAGAGTCAAAAGCAGTGTGCCAACTTGTTGCACTCAGGTGGGTATCTAGGTGGGCTGTCGTCTCCTTAGGAGGCAAGTATAATATGTAGAGAGAACATAGTGGGGTCCAGGAATTATAAAAATCCAGAAAAGACGGAAAAGATCATTGGTGTCCATTTTTTTAAAATGCCAGTTTATTTATTTTTTTATACTATACATACATAATTTTTTTTGAACATTTTATTTTTTTGTTTTCCCCCTCCCCCCTCCCTGGTGTCAATTTTTTTAAACATTGTTATTTATATGTGTAAAGGCGTAGTGCATTGTCATTAGATAATTTGGAAAACACAGACAAGTATAAAGTAGAAAATAAAGATAACCAATAATTCTGCTACACAGATATAACTACCATTAACATTTGAATGTATTTCCTTCAAGTAAAATGAAAGCACATGCATAGATAATTCCCTATTTCTCTACATAGTACATTTTGAAAATATACCAAACCTGAATGTTTAAAATTGAACAAAAAAATACATGCTAAAGGTAGGTTCTGTTTGTGAAGGCTAAAAATGATTATGAAATCCTGTTATATTTTAATTTTTAGACTTGATCTTTGATCATGTAATTCTGTCATTTTGTATAACTTGTTTAATTTTTTTTCCCCCCCTTATAATAGAATAGCCACTTACCTGATCAGTTGAAGCCCAGTGAGTTACATTTTTGTCATGCATAAGGTTCCTGACATGGCCTCCATGGTATTAAGTTTGATACTATGCTTTTTATCATTTAGCAGTACTTTTATTTTCCATTAATTTTTATCAAATAATATTAGAGTAAAAAGCAATAAAATAACCAAATGTTTATACAAACTCTACCGTACTGGCATAATTGCCCTGTCTGCAGGTAAGTAGCTCATACTGTGAAAAAAGCTCAGTGGTTATTTATTCACTGATGTGCAAAAGTCACATTTCGGCACATCAAGTCCATTCTGCCTGTTGGTGCAGTGTGCGGAAGAGTGGGGTGTTCAAAAGTTGAAAGTACTAAAGTCAAAGACTGTGTGTGTGTGTGCACGCGCACGTGCGTGCGTGTGTGTTGGTGGGTGCAACATTCGGATCTTGCTCTGGTTAGTTCCCCCTCTCTGTTTAGTTTTGTATCCTTTTGGTTCTCATGGCATTACTTAATGAGCCCTTTTCTTTGCCATTAAAGGCTTTAAAAATGTGATTTTCTTTAGTTGCCTAAAATGCCATTGTTACTTTGCTTCACCATTTCCCAGATACTCATTTCTTTTGAGGAAATCCAGTGAAATCCCTTTTAAATGAGAACCTCCCCTAGTACATTTAAAATATTACTAACTTTTCAGAAGCACAGTCTGAACAGGCTTCTTTAACATGTGGAGATCGTGGTGGTGGAAATAAAAGCATTTAGAAAGAAGTGAAAGGCAGCAAGATGTAGTTTTCTTATTAGAGGGTAGAAATGGCTTCCAAAGAATTTTTGCTTTGGTTTTTTTTATGAGTTGGAATGTCATGCTCCTATTAAAAAGCTTCTGGAGTGTTAAGGTCTGTAGACGTGGCTGGTTTGATTCATAGCAAGGTCACAGTAGCCCACATCTTCAACTTCCCAAGGACACCAGGGGAGCCATACTAAATCTTGGAAATGTTTGGATCAGACCTGTGCCTTCTGGGTCCCACTGACTATATACCTTTGTGCTCCTGAAAAGAAAATAAAAAGATTATAAACGGAACTTCATCTTTTGTAGCCCGGTGGATTCAAGGTCTTCTGTACATCACAGATGCTTTGGCCCTTTACATTTGTCGTATTCTCTGATTCTTTCCCCAAATAGGCTCAGTACAAGAGGTGGCTCAGCTACGGCTCCAGCTGCAGCAAGCACAAAAGGCACATGATATGAGTGAAAACATGAACAAGGCTTTGCAAGTAAGTGTTGCCCCTTGGAAAAGACTCTGAGTAACTGAATTCCATCACCTTTCTGAACTTTGCATTTCTCTCCAAACCAGCCCATGAGAGTTGGTCATAATCTCTCCCACACAGCTGTGTAGTCAAGCCCAGGTCTGTCTAACAGTGGAGCCAGGGCCCTGCCCCCTCCTGCCAGTCAGCCTGCCACCTCCTCCTCACAGCATGTCCTTTCGTCTGTGGGTGTGCCCCTGAGATAAGGTGGGTTTGAGAAACCTACAGTTTAGCTGCAATTCTCTCAGGTTCTCCTCTAGCACTAGTTATATTTTCCGCTGGAGGAAGAGGTCCAACGTCACCTCCGCTGGAAAGAGGGGTTTTGCCTTTTCACCACTGGCAGACTAAAATACAACACGTTCTTGGCAAACCAGGCTACTCTGTCATCTACTCTAGTGAGCCAAAAAGTGCTGCCACTAGCTTCTCAGCTCAAGGGACACTTTTCATGGAAGACAAAATATAAATGAGGGAGGTGCGAGAAAAATCACTTGCATTTGTGTTCTCATTCATTTATTCCTTCACTCATTCAGTTTACTGGAAAACCTGATACATGCTGGCCTGTATAAAGTTATTTTTCATGTGCGTTAAAATGTATTTGAAGAAATGTTTCTACCTTCTATCGATCATTAGAATGCATTTTTAAGCATAGATAGAATGACTGATTCTTTCTTATAAGAAAATAATGAAAATAACTTCCAACAATTTTGTGTTTTAGGAAGAATTAACAGAACTAAAAGATGAAATTTCTCTCTATGAATCTGCTGCAAAACTAGGAATACTTCCAAGTGACTCAGAAGGAGAATTAAAAACAGAACTCACTGAATCATACGTGAATTTGGGTATTAAAAAAGTCAACTGGAAAACATCCAAAGTTAAGAGGTATTGAGAAAATAGTTTACTGTAGAAGAACCTACATTAATATTACTGATGGTACATGGTGAGCAAGTGGCACCAGGCAAGGAATACATAATCTTAGTTGTAGAACCGAGCCGACCAGGGGTTCTTGAATGTGGGACAACGTGTTTTAGTGATACCTAATGAAGTGTAAGTGTCTGAAATCAAAATGAATAGAAACCTCAAGAACTGATACTGTACTTTCTTCAACACCAATAGGCACGCCCATTTTAATAAAGTAATAAATTATTAATTTAGTTCAAATATACAAAGTTCTACACTGAGATTATATATCTGTTTTACTATTAAGGCAAAGCATTATTTTTATTATGTGAACACTGTTGAAAGCAAATGCCTGGCATTTTTCAATGGTACATGAGAAAATAAGCATTAATTTTTCCTAGGAAACTTAGCGTGACCTTACTTTTAAAACAGATATTTTGTGTTTTATACCACCACTTAAATATTTTAGCAATCTCATGAAAAGGGATTATTTTATTGTCTTTCCCAGGGACTGATGGGGGAGGGAGTGGTGAAGGTAGAGGAAGGAGCATATACAGGTATCATTAAACACTTAAAAGATGAATGGAGGAGACGGTGTACATTTTTGAAGCACTTGCTCTTTGGAAGGTACGATGCAAGGCTCTGGGAGTAGAGTACAAAAGATGAGATAGAAGCTCTCCCTTCCCACAAGGAGCTTACATTTTGTCTAATTGAGGACAGGGAGACATACTTGTAAGAAATGAAGTGCTATGTGCTAAATGTTATGCTTGATGTACAAAAGGGGTATTTATTCATCTCTCTGCTGGTCTGGGATAAGACGAGAGATGGCTTTTTAGAAGAGATTGCATTCAGGCTGAGGAAAGCCTCTCTTGAATGCATTTGGTCCCCTCCACCACTTTCCAGTTTATAGCTGAAGACTCAGTTTACCATCACTATTGTTTAGTGAAAGTCTTACCTATTTTGTTTCAGGTATCAGGCAAATACAAGTATTTAAATCTCCTGATGAAAGAGTAGCTGGGGCAGAGGGTTGGGAGAGCTGCTGCCATGCTTTAACGTGACCGCTCAGCATTAGCAAGGAGAGACCTATGGGAACACAAAGGGCTGGAGCTGTTAATTCACATCGAACCCACACTCATGGTCCCAGGTTGCCCAAGGATGCCTTCAGCTTGGTTAGTTTACTAAACCGAAAGAGAATGTGTGCCCTATATGTTCAGACAGTTAAAATGTACTCACCTGGACACTTTACTGCTGCCAGTGTCTCATTTCCTTTTAATGCCAGATGAATTCTAAGGAGCTAGTGGAAAGAGCAGGGTCTTTAGATCCACATTTTGTTTTGAATCCTAGTTTAGCCGTTTATTACTAGCATTATGACCATTATGACCTTGGACAGGTTTCTTGATTTTTCCAGGCTTTTCTATTAAATGGATTAGAGCATATCCTGTGGGGGTTCAGGAGCAGATTAAAATAGGTAATGAATATGAAAGGCCTCATGTAATATGTTCTAGCACATACTGGGTACTTAGTGGTAGCTATTTATTATTATTATTATTATTATTATTATTTAATAGATGATTGGTTAAAATATACCATTGATCAGGATTTATGTCAATCCATTTTTACTTCTACACATACTTTATAAAAAGTTATTGATTCTCACTCACCTTAACCTTGGAAACAGATCCATTATTATTATTTTAGAGTTGGGAAAACTAGAGCTCAAAAAGCTAAACTCTTCTGCCCAAGAGACAGACCATTAGCAGCAGAACCAGTATTTGAACTCAAAACTTTACTGTCATGCGAATTTGTTGGTTCCTGTTTATGTGACAGTTAAAACTTTTGGCCTTAAATGTCATACTTCTTTATGTCTTTTATTTTAGAAGATTCAAGATTTAATTCATGCCAAAAAGACTCCCCCCGCCCCCCACCCCAATATGCTATTACTTTAATTTGTGCCACAATTAGCCTGGGAATTGGGTAAATAATACACCATGTATATGTTTATCTTTTCAAGTAGACTGACTTCATCATGATGTCTACTAAAATGTACTCTGCCCTTTCTGTTTAATTAGTACTCAGAGCCAAAATTCTGTAGTAATTTAAAGTGCATTCCCACAGATGATAAACCTGAGACATCACATCACTATTGTAGTGAGAGGAATGCCAGCTATGTTGAACTGGGAAAGTGGAGAATAACTAAAACAAAGAGCAGGTAGTCACTGAGGCTCATTGGGAAGAAATTCAGTGAAACACAGGATGAGTGAAGAAAGTTTTAGCTTACAGTCATCCCACCCAACAGCAGTTTAATAAATAAGAATTCGGTTTTGGGAAAAAAGTAAAAATATTTATTCTTAGATCAAAGTGAGAGGAGATATCTGGACTGCAATTCTTAGAACAAGAGGAAGCAACAATTTTCCAGTGTTGAGATTTTTAGTTTTCTGTTGACTTGAGCTGCTTTCAAATCGCTGACCCAAATATTAGCAGCTCCAAGCTATTATTCCCAGCTACTACTTCCCTCAAGCTACCGCCTAGTAAATTTGAAGGGTTTAGCCTCAGTGTTCTATTTCACATTCATGGAATTTGAGTAGCTAAATCTGCATGCAGCTTGCAGACAGCTTCCTCTCTCTCTTATTATAGTTGGCTGCGAAGCTCAAATAATAAACATTTAACAAGTGGAATGTCGTTCCTCTTTGGTCTTCTCAGCAGGCTTCATAAGGGACTACAGTTTATTTGGATTTGGGGAAACCAGCTTCCACAGGGCTCAGTAGTGAGTCTTATGCAGGACTGGTCACCACCACTGACATTTTTTTCCTTTTGGGAAAGAAGAGAAAATTATTTTATCAAGCACTTTCTCTGGTTTCTGACTTGGCTCCATCTAGGATTACATGATGTGCTAATTTCAGTGGTCAGCATTCAGTAGGAAAAGGAATTAGGGATGCATAATTTAACTGAGCAAAATAAGTTTTCTGCTTCACTGTGTCTTCCAGCACAGGAAAATGCATTGTAATGTATCTTATATTTCTTATATAATTATATTTCTGTTTCTAATATTTTCTCTGTGTATGTGTGTATGTTTGTATGTACACATAGTATATGTATATTCTAATATTTCATTTGAAATCATTTGCAGCTTAAAAATAGTAAAAATTTTAACTCAGATGCTATTATTCTTTTTTTGGAAATAGATGTTTAGATTGTTTTTTTGTTTTGTTTGTTTGTTCGTTTGTTTTTTTAAGCCTACAGCACTTGGTCTTCCTAGGTAGTCTCCCATCCAAGTACTAACCAGGCCCGACCCTGCTTAGCCTCCAAGATCAGATGAGATCAGGCGTGTTCAGGATGGCATGGCCGTAGACTAGATATTAGGTTTTGAGAACAGTTTTAGATTTACAGAAAAATTAATATAGTACAAAGACTTCCCATATCCTCTGCACCCACTTTCCCCTATTAACAGCGTACATCAGCACTGTACATTTATTACAATCAATGAACTAATATCGATACATTATCATTAAATATCCAGTTTTTATTCAGACGTCTTTAGTTTTTACTTGATATCCCTTTTCTGCCAGGATCACATCCAGGATACCACATTACATTTAGGAGTCATAATTCCTTAGGGTTCCTCATGAATTTCCTTGTTTTTGATGATCTTGACAGTTTTGAGAAATACTGGTCAACTCTTGTAGGAAGCTCCTTTATTGGAACTTGATTTTTTTTCTTAATTATGTTTTTTTTCATGGGTTTTGTGGAGGAAGACCACAGAGATGAGATTCCATATTCAACACATCATATTACGGTTCCATACTATCAATTTTTATTGTTTTTAAAAGTAACTTTTTTCTTTATTATGGAAAAAATAGAAAATACAGATTAAGGAAACAGAAGAAAATTAAAAGTGCCATAATCTTACTTTACCTCCCATGAAGAAAACTACTATTTTGGTGTATAACTTCCACATTATCTGTTTTGCTGTTTCTAAAAGATAAAATGATATAGAATATACTGTTTTATAATGTCTCTTTTAACAATACATTCTGAAATCTTTAGATCTCAATAAATATTGTTATATATATTTACTAATAGGTATGTGGATGAATGTACTATATTTTAGTTAGTAGAACACTTAAAAAATTTTTAAATTCTAAATAATGCAATATTATTACAAGTATCCTTGTAGTCAAATCTTTATTCACATCTTTGATTATTTCTTTAAAGTGTGGATATTCTTGGATACCCTTTAGGGTATGCGCATGTGTCAGGCTTTTGATACATGTTGCCGCGCAGCCATGTAGTTCATTATTACCCTTATTATGATGGTACCTATTTCTCTGTCCCTAGCCAGTGCTGAGTTATCACTTTTCCTGTTTAAAAATTTCATGTAGTTAGATCCATCACTCACTCTTTCCTCTTATTTCTTGATGGTATTTTTCTAGTACTTTTTATAGTTTTATTTTACTTTTTAAACCTTTTAAAATGCGAAAAAGTGCATGTAATATAAGATTACCGAACGATTGTAAAACGAATACCCATGGAACCACTGCCCGGGTCAAGAGATAACTATTGCCGGCAACTGCCTATATTTCTCTTTTCATTCATAACCTTGAGGTTAACTGTTATCTTAACTGTTATGGCAGTCATTTTCTGTTTTTTCTTTTTGTTGTTGTTTGTTTGTTTTTGGCTACCCTTTTAAGACCTAATTTCATACCTAAAGATTATAGATTAAGTTTCTCTTTGTATAAAGG
Source organism: Rousettus aegyptiacus (assembly GCF_014176215.1). Classification (NCBI taxonomy): domain Eukaryota; kingdom Metazoa; phylum Chordata; class Mammalia; order Chiroptera; family Pteropodidae; genus Rousettus; species Rousettus aegyptiacus. Next base: position 120,632,369 of record NW_023416306.1, on the reverse strand, counting down.
GAACTCATACATTAGGTGTTTGTGCTTGTTTTTTTAGTTCTGCAGCTTCATTGAGATATATTTCAAAAATGATAAAATTCACCCTTTTGAAGTATACAGTTGATTGGTTTTTAATATAGTCTCAGAGTTGTGCAACCATCACCATAAACAAATTTTAGAACATTTCAGTATCCCGCAGATGAAATCATATACCAATTATCCGTCATTCCCCATTACTCCTTTCTACCCTCACAGCTCCAGGCGACAGAATCTACTTTCTGTCTCTATGACTTTGCCTATTCTGTACATTTTACATAAATGGAATTATATACTATGTGCTCTTTTGCGATTGGCTTATTTCACTTAGCATCTTATGTTAGCACTTACTATCAGTACATTTCATTTTATAGCCAAATAACATTTCATTGTATGAATATACTACGTTTCATCTATCCATTCATCAGCTGATGGACATTTATTTGGATTTTTTCTACCTTTTGACCAGTATGAATAATGCTGCTGTGAACATTTAGGCACAAATTTTTGTGTGGACATATGTTTTCATTTCTCTTAGATATAGACCTAGGAATGGAACTGCATTTTGAAGAACAGTCCAACAGCTTTCCAAAGTGACTGAACCATTTTACATTCCCCCCAGCAATGTATGAGAGTTTCTATTTCTCCATATTCTTGTCAACACTTGAATTGTCTAATTTTTTTTTTTTATAGTCCTCCTAGTGGGTATGGCGGTTTCTCATTGTGGTTTTGATTTGATGGTTAATGATGTTGAACTTTTTAAAATGTGTTTATTGGCCATTTGTGTATCTTCTTTGGTGAAATTCTATTCAAATCTTTGTCCCATTTTAAAATTGGATTGTCTTTTCATTGTTTAGTTTTAAGAGTTTTTTTACATATTCTGAATAGTCTCTTGTCAGATAAATGTAAATATTGTGTCCTGTGTGTCGCCTTTTCACTTTCTTGATAGCACCTTTTGAAGCACAAAAGCCTTTTAATTTAGAAAGTCCAACTTGTCTTAGTATCTAAGAAACCATTGCCCAATCCTGAAGATTAGTACCTATGATTTCTTCTAAGAGTTTTATTTCTCATTTTAGGTCTTGGATCCGTTTTGTGTTAATTTTCACATATGATGTCTGGTGGAGTCTAACTTCATTCTTTTGTATGTGGATGTCCAATTGGCCTAGTACCATTTGTTGAAAAGACTAGTCCCTATTAAATTGTTTTGACTCTCTTGTTGAAAATCCATTGACTAAATGTGAGGACTTATTTCTGCGCTCTCACTGAAATCAGTATTCTAATTGATCTATATATCTGTCCTTATACCAATACCACTCTCTTGACTACTGTAGCATTGTAGTTGAAATTGAGAAGTATGAGTTCTCTAACTTTGTTCTTATTCAAAATTATTTTGGCTATTCTGGGTCTCTTGCATTTGTATATGAATTTTAGGACCAGTTTGTCAATTTCTACAATGAAATTGATGGATTTTGGTATAGGTTGCATTGAAGCTGTAGATTAAATTTAGGAATATTTCTGTCTTAATATTTTCTTTTGATTCTTCAACATGGGATGTCTTTCTGTTTATTTAGATCTTTTTTAATTTCAGTGTACTAGTCATCTATTTTTTGTAATTTTGTGGGTTTTAGTGTCCTAGTTATGTACTACTTTTGCTAAATTTATTCCTAGTAATTCTCTTTACTGTATTTTTTCTTTATTTTACTTTCAGATGGTTCATTATTAGTATATAGAAATACAATTAATCAATGTTGTATATTGGTCTTGAATCCTGCTATATTGCTGAGCTGATTATTAGTTCAAAAGTTTTTTAGTGGACTCCTTAGGATTTTTAATATTTAAGATCATGTCATCTGAAAATAAAGATAGTTTTCCTTTCTTTCCAGTCTGGATGCCTTTTATTTCTTTTTCTCCTCTAATTGCTTCAGCCGGAATCTCTAAGACAGTGTTGAATAGAATGTCAAGAGCAAACATCTTTATCTTGCTTCTGATCTTAGAAAGAAATATTCAGTTATTTTCCATTAAGCATGAATGTTAGCTGTGGGTTTTTCATGGATATGTGTTCTTTAGACTTTCTTCATTCAACATTTTATTTGTGAAACTCATAGCATGGCGCTGTAGATCATTCATTTGTGTGTATGTGTGTGTGTGTGTGTGTGTGTGTGTGTGAGAGAGAGAGAGAGAGAGAGAGAGAGAGGGAGGGAGGGAGGGAGGGAGGGAGGAGGGGGGATCTTTGTATGAATGTTTCATAATTTGTTGTTTATTCTACTTCCCATAGATTCTTAAAGTTATTTTCTGGTGTATATGTATCTGTTAGGTGTATTCTTTTCTGTGCATACATAAGTCAAGATTTAGACTAAAGTTTGTACAAATTTACACAGAATTCAGGATTCCTTTCTCTAGTTCTTTCTTTCCAGAAGTCTTCCTGCACTCTGTCACTGGTTTTCAGCAATTTAATGTTGTTGTGACATATGGTGATTTCTTTCATGTTTATTTTTCTGCTTGAGATTCACTGAGCTTCTAGGTTTTATGGGGTTTTAGTTTCATCAAACATGAAATGAAAATTATGGTCATTATTTTTCAAATATTTTTTTATTTCTCTCCTCTCCCCTCTTCTGGGACTTTAGTTACACTTAGGTTAGAAAACATAATATGCTCTGTGTATTTATGCTTTAGTCTTCTTTATCTCTCTGTTTAATTTTGTAGCATTTTATTGCTATGCTTTTGCATCCACTAAACTTCTTTATGCCATGTTAAATATGCTATTAATCTCATCCAGTATATTTTTCATTTCAGGTATTATAATTTTTTGTCTCTGTAAGTCCAATTTGGGTCTTTTTTATGTTTTCCATTTTTCTCCTTATCATGTTCATGCCGTTTTTTTTTTTTTTTTTTTTTTAACGTATTGGACATATGGAATATATTTAATTCTCTTGCCTATGTCATTGCTGGGTCATTTTCTATTGACTGATTTTTCTCTTGGTTATGGTTTATATTTACTTTCCTGCATGCCCGGTAAATTTTGAACACTGTACATTTAAATTTTAGGTTTTAGATATGGGATTTTACTGTCTTAAAAATATTGTTATTCTTTTTCTGTGACACACCTAAGTACTAACAGCTTTTTTATAGGCTTTCTTTAAGTTTAGAACAGACTTTAATCTGGGGCTAATTTAGCCCCATTACTAAGGCAGTATTTGATGCTGTGTGAATTAGGAGGTTTTCCACTATGGCTCATTGGAACATAAAAGATTCCCCAGCCCTTTTCTTTTCCTGTAGTTCTTGAGGTAATTTCTTTACATTCATACACAGATCTCCAGATCTCTCTTCCTATGTAGCTTCCTTTTTCACAGTAGTTCCCTCCTCAAATTCTAGCCATTTTATCCTCCCCAAACTGCACTCTTTGCAGAGCTCTGTTTAGGTTTCCCCTCCCTCTGCTCCAGCCTGAAGACTCTCCAGGCAGAAAGCTGTGGTATCATAGGGTTTGCCTTGTTCGTTTTCTTTTCTCAGAGATCACTGTACTGTGCATGATTGAAAACCATCCTTTCGTGTATTTTATTTGGGTTTATAGTTTTTTAAGGCAGGAAGATAAATCTAGTTCTTTTAACCCATTCTGATAAGGAGAAGATATTCTCATTCCAATTTTGAAATTCATAAAACTGACATTGGAGTTAAATGGCTTTTATTTCTGTTATTTTTTTTCAGTTCCTCAGATATCTACTCGGACTTGTGTTTTAGTACAAGAGGCACAGAAATTGTTGGTTAGGTTGGCCAGCATTTATTATTTTTTTGCTTCTTTATTTTTGTGTTGTTTCTCTTGGAGTACTAATGGACATGTATATACATCATGCAATTGAAGTTCACATGGCTGAATTTTCAATGAGATAGCAAGACTAAGCTTAATAATAGTCTTCCTATGAATAAATGTGTTTCTACATGTGGAGACATAGCAAAAGTGATATCTTTGTATATGACTAAGCTTAAAATTGTTTTTGAAATACTAGTATATAGTTGTAGAGGTCACAAAACATGGTTATCATTGCAGTCAGTAGCTTTAATGGAATAACCATGTTTGATTTGTTACTCGATTTAATTTTAAATATGGTAATTTCTCCATTAGCATTGTACAGCAAGAAGACCCAAATGAAGAACTTTCCAAAGATGAGGTCATTCTGAAGCTGAAAGCGGAAGTGCAGCGTTTGCTTGGTAGCAACTCAGTAAAACGTCATCTGGTGGCACAGTTACAAAGTGATCTCAAAGGCTGTCATAAGAAAATCGAAGACCTCCAACAGGTGGAGAAGGATGTAAAAAGTAGTGAGTTCGAGGTCTGTAGAGTTTTGTAGAGTTAAAGCGCCATTTTTAAAAGGCTTGACTAAAAAAATGCTTATAATTATCTCATTTAAATGTTCGTTTGACTTTTTCAGAAGTAAAATTTAAAGAAATGCCTTTTAAAGAAATATATTTTCTGGTCACTCTTGGCATCTAGCAAATGAGATACCAATTAGATAAAATTCCTTCACCACAAATCTAAGGAATCATTCTATATAACAAGGTATCTGCATTTCCTCAAGATTGATTTGTACCAATAGTATCTAAAATCTGGTTAAATTCTTCACAACAAAGTCTTTAGCATGTTATCCAAGGGTTTCTCTGGCCTATATTCCTGTGAGAGTCATTCTATGTAAGGAAGTTATAGTGGTGGGGTGGTGGTGGTACAGGTAGGAGAGACGCAGAGTCGGGTTATGTCAAAGTCATTGAAATCCACCTTTATATCCTTCAGTTAGTCTCCTTGTTTTATAGATGAGGAAAATGAAACTGGAGGCGTTTGTGGCCCTTCAGAAGTTATAGAGTCAATTTTTAGGCAAATTGAAACTAAAATACTTGACTAATAAATAGGTTAAGGTTATTTCCCCAAAATGGTGCTATCACCAATACCTTTAGTGTTGCCCTCCTTTAAACAGCTGCCTTTTCCACCCTTCCATATTTTACAAATCCCATTCCATTTAGGAAGTACTATATAGGAAGTACTCCCAATAAAAAATATTGCATAGAAGACCTACTAACTAAAAGGTAAGGGAAGGAGAGAAATTAATAAAGAAGTATATTTCTTTTCCTCCTGGATGGAAGACTTTTTTACTTCCTACTTTAGTACTGATCCTTTTCTCCTGATCCTTTAAACTAGGAATTGTGTTTATTAAACAGTCTTATTAAAGCAAAGTATGCAAGGTGCTCTATAGTGCTTATTATTGTGGAATTTTAATTGTGTCTAATTTATTTTCCAAATAAATTAGACACAATTAAATAAATTTGTGTTTTTACTGTTAAAAGCCTGCCCCATCTGGTTTCTACTACTTCTGAATAACTATATTTGATGAGTACAACATTGATTTCAATGTTAACCAAATGAGAAAGATCCCCTTTTGTCTTTAAATCAAGCTTTTTGTTTTGATTTGTTTTGTCTTACTGTTTCCATGTTTCTTAAAAAAGGATGGGAATGAAAGCTTGTCTCTCAGTTTGTATTAGATCAGAGTTTTTAAAGCATTTTTGTGAGGCTACGCTAAGATTTAGAGGAGTTGGAGAGTCTGAACCTGAGCTTAGGTATCTTGGTGCTTTCTTTGTTTTATATTGAAATTACCAATGGCATTGGTAGTGGCAGTAATGGTGGCCGTGCCTTATGTTGTTTTTTTAGCCTTTCCCTGGTTGATCAGTAGATCGAAGGGCGCTACCTCTGAATACTCTTTTTGTCCAGCTACTCTCTTGCCATAGTGATTTCCCAGCAGTCTGCATTTGGTTTTTCTTAAAGTATGGCTTTAGCCCTTATTTCTTATGTCTGTTCTGCTTTACTTCCTATATAGGAAGTTCTTGGGAATATTGTCTTGATAATTCTCTGCATATTTGCTCAGTAAACATTTGTTGAATTTATGTATTTATCCACTTTCTAGGTGGGAGAATGGGAGAGGAAATAGCAATTTAACCGACAGGTGTTTTTTAAAAATAAATACTCAAGTTCACAGTTATCTCATTAGCCTATAGACACCTTCAAACCTTGGCGTTTGTCACTTATTTCCCACATCTTTTCTAATGGAGTTTTCTATTTAGTCTGTAAAGTCAGAGAGCAAGGTTGGGAGGTATGAAAAGCAAATCATTCAGTTTAAACTTAAAAAAAAACAAAACTATTCTATGCAAAGTATCGCGAGATTAAAAAACGATGGCCATTCCTTAAAAGAACTTAGAATCTAGACCAGCACTATCCAATAGAAATGTAATAGAGCCAAATGTGCAATTTAAAATCTTCTAGTAGTTCCATTTAAAGTAAAAGTAACAAGTGAAATTAATTTTAATAATATATTTTATTTAATCCAATATATAAAAATACTATCTTTTCAATATGTAATCAATACAAAATTATTGAGATGGTTTCCATTTTTCGTATCTGTGCTAAGTTCTTGAACTCTGGTATGCATTTTCTACTTAATGGCACATTTCAGTTTGGACAAGCCACATGTCAAGTGTTCATAACCATAAGTGGTTAATGGGCTACCATTTCAATAGTACAGATCTATAAGGAGATAGATATCTATAACGAGTATATGAGAGGGAATAAGTAACTGGGCTTTGGGGGAGGGAGTCATGGTGGTGAATAGTAAGTCAGCCTTAGTGAAGGCTTTAGGGAGGAAACATTTGATATCTGTCCTGAAGGATAAATCCAGGAGAGCCAGGTGGGAAGGATCATTTTAGCCTTGAGCAGAAGTATATAAAAGATGTAGCCAATAAACTAGTGTGACTAGAGAGTAGGGCATCTGAATAGAAGGCTATATTGTATAAGCTCAGTTTTTCTAAAATCTTTAATGAAGTCAAAAACATTTAGATGTCTCAATATCTATTTTTCAGAAGGACTGATTATAGCAGGCATTAAATCCTGAGGTTAATGAAATGCTGTTGAACTTCTCTTGCTGTAGGGACATAAGAGAATGAACACACCAATTTAAACTCCCTGGACAATTTTTAAAAGAGAACTAGGCCATCAAATTCTCCCCTAGAGCTTTTTAACTATTGAGAAGGCCAGAAAAAATATTTACACATGTAGTCTTAGTTGGCATGTTTCTTTTATGGACATTTTAAAGGTATTGATATATTATTGGCTTTGACATACCATGTAGTACATTTTATGTTTGTTTATATCTATCTTATAAAGAACAGTTTAAACTTTGGCCATTAAGATAGAAGATGGTAAAGGCCTTAGGAAAACCAGACTCTTACTAGTAGTCAGAACCCACATCTACACTTAAGTTTTGTAAGTGTAATAAATAAAACATCAAGGTCTTTCTGTGTCTGGTACTCAATAGAGGTCATTGCCTTACCACAAATTGTCGTTAAAGCCATACTCCGAATCCAGGGTACTTGATAGGCAGCGTTAAGTAGCCAGCTCAGACGCTTCCTAGCTAGAATCTTTTTAGAAATATAAATTAGGAAACTAGTATGAAAGTTGCTATATTATAATTTTTTGTTTTCTTGAAGATACTATTTTCAGTGTTCTACTTTTAGAAAGAAATTTTATTGTGACATTCCAGTGGTCCTTCTCTTTTTAAAGATATTTGTAAGAGTTGTGTTCTGACAAGTACAGGTACCTAGTCCCTGTGTACCTGCAGTGGGATAGTATGTCAAAACCGAGTTTAATAGCTAGCCATGAAAATTGTTTTTCAGTGTATCCATATGATGTTACTTTCATTTTTAGTAATAAAAACTCACCAGTGGGAAAGAAAGCACAAATGAGTATCATAAACTTTAAAAAGTGGAGGCCAAGTTAAAAAGACAAAAGCCATTCAAATGAGTCAGTAAAATCTTTTAAAGTCTCCTTAGTACCCCAAATCTGGAGAGAAACTAACAGAGTAAGTATTCTTAGCTCTTCTCTCTTCTGATTGGGATAGAAGCAGTGACTTCTGGGAAGTGATGGCAAGTGAAAAGGAGAAAGTCAGCAACTGGAACGGTTTTACTCTGAAGGAAGTAAAGACTCTATGAATTAGAAGACTGAGCCAAAGCCTTGGTGTTCTGTCACCCCACATGGGAATGAGATAAACATACCTCTCCCACTTCCCCAATAAGTAGAATGAACCTAAGTACAGGTTATTTTTTAAGCATTTTATAAGAGAGCTCAGAGTTTAGGTAAATACATAAACCATCAAGTCAAATAGAGTAAATATTTTTAAAAATCTTTGTGACCTCCTCAATGAATAAAAAAACTCATAAAAATAGATAAGGAAAAGACTTAGATGGTAAGAAGAAAATGTGCGAAGTCATATAAACAGACAAATCTGGGAAGATGTAAAACATATGAACAATAAAGGTATGTAGGAGGTTCCACTCTGATGGTGACAGAAGAAATGCAAATGAAGGAATTGTTAGATGCCCTTTTCTCCAAAAATAATTATTATTTAAAGATAGTCACTGCCATCGTGGGTAAAGAGAGTTGGACAGACTCATGAGAATATACATTTGTACGACCTTTCTGGAAACAATTTGCCAAAGTCTATCATGAGTCTTAAAAATTTACCTATTGAATAAAACATGTATCTATAAGTCAATACTGATTATATAGATAAATAGATGCTAAATTTAGTGGGTGAAAGTATGATGAAAAATAGGGTATTTGCATAGTCTCAAAGTATCTCCTTATGAGATATTTCTTAGTAATTAGTAGAAAAATAGTGACTTTACTGCGGAGTTGCTTATAGACACTATCTTCATCAATTGGTCATTATCAGCAAGGAGATGTTGACATCATGTATCTTTTTGAACGCATACACATCATTTTTGTGGCATTCATGCCAAAAATGCATAACCTGAATTTAATAATGAAGTAACTTCAGGAAAGCCCAAATTGAGGGACATCCTACAAAATAATTGGTTAGTACTAAAAATATGAGTGCGAAAGACAGTGACTGAAGAATTATCCTAGATTAGAGGAGACACATGAGATGACAACTAAATGCAGTTTGAAATCATAGATTGGCTCCTGAACCAGAGAAGGGCATTAGAAGAAAATTAGAAAATTTTGTATAAAGTCTGTAGATAATAGTATTGCATCCTAGTTAATTTCCTAGAGCTGATAGTTATACTGTGGTTATAATTGGGGGCAATGATAAAACGTGTATGGAAATTATCCGTACTGTTTTTGGAACTTCTTTGTAAGTATGAAATTATTTCAAAATGAGTATTTAGATTTCGATTTAAAAAAATCTAAAAAACTTTTGACTTTTTAAAAACATTTAGAATAAAACAGATACCTCAGAAAACCCAGCTAATCAATTACGGCCTGACTCTTCTACTTCTGATACGATTGTCAAAGGTGATATTTTGCAACTTAAAAACGAAATTCAAGTTTTACAGCAACAAAATCAGGTAATTAAAAAATTTTCCTATATGTTGTGAGACTTTTCATGGTCTCATTAAATTTGAAAGATGTAATAGAGTTTTCAAAAATACAGAGTTAATGTCAGTTAAGACACAAGTATATTAGTAAATGATCAGTTATTTCCCTTTAGTATTGGTCATGGGGCAGTCGTTTCATTAGAGGGTAAGTCAGTATAAATCAAGTTGCCGGTCTATACAGTAAGCAGCATGGCTACTAGAGGTGTTCCTTCCTCCTTAGCCAGCCCTCAACCTAAAAGTAAGACTGTTTATTTGGGTGGTTACTGAAGATGATTGAAAGCTAAGACTTTTTTTAAGGCATTAATTAGCCAATACTTCTCTGGTTAAATGTTTTCATGTATTTCAAATTAAATGCAAAATTTTAATTTTCACTGCTATCAGAAAGCTGCTTGTCAAATAAATGAATCTATATTCTTATCAAGGCATGAAGAGACTTTTGTAGATTCATGAAAATTATGTCAGATAATGTTATAGAGTAATGATAAAGCACTGAGGATGTTAAAAAAATGAGATTAGGCTAATCAATGAAAATGCTGTTTATTCTAAGTACTTTATTCTTTTGTATCTAGGAACTTAAAGAAACTGAAGAAAAACTAAGAAATACAAATCAGGACTTGTGTAATCAAATGAGACAAATGGTACAAGATTTTGACCGTGATAAACAAGAAGTTGTGGTTAGGTAAGGCTTGTATAGAGGCCTAACCCCTAGGTGCCCTTCCCCCTTCTCTGTCCTCTCCCACCACTTCCTAACACCACCACCCCCGCCCCAAAAAAAGACTCAAGACTCAAGAGAAATGATCGAGGGAACCCTCCCTGTTGAAATCTTGGATTGGAAAAGATGAGTCCCTGGTTCTCAAATTAGAATTTGGAACACATTTTCCATAGAAATGATGTTATGTAGTGGGTTAGGTTCTATAGCACCATTAAAATGGTAGTTTATTCAAATGGTGTTTTAAAGGGTAGTCTGGGAAACTATTCTTTACAAGGAGGAAATTGGTGGGAGGGAATATGCCTTCCAAATACCAAATTATAAACTTGGAAACAGATTTTTGGAGCATAACTTACCTGTGAGTTGGGTTCTTCTAGTATTTTGTTTAATGTAGAGGACTTGGAATTTTGGAGCCACACCCTCGGTTCTGTCAATTCATTCTTATAAACAAGTCCTCAACACAGACTGTTACCTCTGTTAGACTTAGGGCATCCTCACATCCAAGTTTCTAATTCTTTTCTGGAAAAATTTGAAGAAAAAATTTTGAAGATTCTTATAAGATCATCTATCGACAATTAATTATTACTATTTTTGGTTGGGGAAAACCAATCTCACTATAATTATAATTTGCATTAGAGGGAAAGAGCGGGGAGGAAGAAAGGGAAACCAGTTAATCTTGGTGTTTCTAGTAATGCTGGCCACTGCCTTGGACTCCGCTGTCCACTTTGTTTCTAGGTGTGAAAGGACTTACCAGCAGCACCATGAAGCCATGAAAGCTCAAATACGTGAAAGCCTGTTAGCAAAGCATGCTTTGGAGAAGCAGCAGCTGTTTGAGGTTTATGAGGGCACTTGCTTACAACTTAGGTGAGAATGAGAGTTTCCCTGTCTCTGAAGCTGTACGCAATATTCCATAGTTTAGAGGAAAATTGTGCTGCAGCCCTTGTGTTTTTTTGTGGTCATTTAGTTGCTGGTTTTGTGTATCCAAGGTCTGAATTAGATAAGGTGAATAAGGAGGTGGCTGCTGTGCAGGAATGTTACCTGGAAGTGTGCAGGGAGAAGGATAACCTAGAATCGACTCTCAGGAAGACCATCGAAAATGAGCAACAGGCTCAGGAGAAGAAGGTACAGTACGAGTTCATGATGTGTTGATTTTACTTCGTTTCATTTCTCTGGCCTCATTATTCTCATTGAAACCAATACACTTGTTCTCTTGAGCGATGGGGAAGGGATATGTAGAAATCTCTTTACTTCTGGCTCTATCACACTAATATAGCTCATAAAATGCAGTTAAGTATTGAGATAATTATTAAAACCTTAGTAGAAAGTGGCCTACATATGAGAGAAAATTCTCGTAGATTTATTCTAAGAGGCAGAAGTAGTTCCAAAAATAAGCAAGAGTGGACCCAAGTCACTTTGAGTCTGAAACCCAGGGACCTCATTTTTCATCTGCTTGCTGGCTGCTCAGACAACCCCAAGTTGTCCTGTGAGCACTGTACAAGGTACTCCCTCAGAGACGTTTCCTCTGACCCACTTCTCTATCAGTACCTAAGTGTCAGTTCATTCTTCCAGGGAGAAGGGCGGTGTTTGAACTTGGGTCTCATGACCACGAAGTTGGTGATATGGAGGCTGTGGAGAGGAAGGTCACAGTGTTAGCGTGACCTCTTGCAGGGGAAGCTCTTATTTATTAGGGAAACTGGAGGGGCTACAGTATACTCTACTCCTGTCTGAATCTTCCAAGTTGCTGTTGGTGAGTGTCCAGAAGTAAAATCACATATGAACAGCTGCCCTCCTCTTTTCTCCCCTGTTCGGCTGGAGCCTCTTCCAGATACACATCTGATCCTCCCTTCTACTTTGGACCAGCCTACAGGCCACAGTTGGAAAGCCACCTGCATCAAGATTAGAAAATATTTTTAAAGGCTTGAGTAAATGTTCTATACAGGTTTCTGAGTAAGGTACATGAAAATGAGCTATTGTTCCTATAGACTTGAAAAGAATAGTGAAGAGCAGGTGAGGAATTCGTTTCATTTAATATTTTGATCGATTATTTTTGAATAGATTAATATGGTAAAAAAAAAAAAAAACATGCCATAGTATACATATCACATAGTGGAAAAAGAACTTCTAAAGGGAGCTGTTTTAGTTAGTGCTGGCAATATGTAGAAAGAATCTTAAATTACCTAGAAATTAAGGACTTAGCTTTCAGTAATGTTTTAAAAATTCAAATAAGGAGACGATCTCTAGTGTGATTCTTTTACTTTTTTAAAAAAATATATAAATTAGCAAGAACATAAGAGCAATTCAAAGATGTCATTCTTTTCAGAAATATATTTTCTGCTACTTTTAAAAGAATCAGTTTGGCTGTAAAACTGGATCTCTTATAATCAACCAGTTGTAATTAACAGCTGCTACTGACCGATATTTTGGCTCATGAGTGCTTGTGCACTGGGGCAAGAAGGAAAGTCAAAACTGCCAAGTGGCTTCCAAAAAGACAGGTTAGTTTTTTTTTTTTTTTAATGTAAAAATTGCTATTCAGTATAATTGACTCTCTTTTCATTTTGTGTACAATTCTGTAAATTTTTAACACATGTATAGACTGATCAGCATACAGAAGAGTTTCATCACCCTAAAAACTCCCTTTACAGTCAAAAGCCAGTATGCTTAATGCATGAGGAGTTTAATTCCTTCCTTCTCTGGGAATTCTCTAGTCTTTTATTTAGATTTATATAAGCCCTTTTAAGGCTTAGTCTTTATAAGCCACTTAGAACAGAGCTTTAAATTTAAGAAACTTTAATCTTTTCATATCCTCCAGAAGTAATTAAAGATATACCAATCTGTTTCCCTATGATATATTTTACACTTAATTGAAGAATCTTATTAAACTCTGGAGCGAACTTGGGAATTTTGGGGTAGCCCTTCTCTGCAGGACATAAACCGTTTTCCCTGTGCTGACCTTCAGGTCAGAAACATAGTCTGCATATAGAATTTATAAGATAGGTAATACCAAAAATCCAAGGTTGCATTTTCTGGTTTCATATGTGCTCTTTCTGGGCTATGATACCTGATGGGTCCCCTCATGGGTGGGGTGTAAACCTAAATATCAGTTTTACTTTTTAAAAAGATTATTTGGTTTTCTGGGAATGTATTTTTTACATTAGATGCTTTTTCTTTCAATATAGCCATCCATAATTTTTTTTATCCAATTATTTGAATTGTAAATAGGTCTTTACAAGTCATCTTTTCAATAGATTGAGTTAGCATTTAAGGAGATCATTTGTCTGTTGCTGTTCTCTATTACATGCATATAACCATTATTTTATAAATTTGACTTGGAGATATTTACTTGAATTTTGTTTAAAGAGACATCTGTGGAAGGAAAGAGAAGAATATGTAAGCAAACTGCAGGTGGACCTTGAAGAAAAGTACTAAGATACCTTTATGTGGAAAAAAAGTGGCTGAAAGAACAAGAAACTGATATTAAACAGCAGGGTGAAAATAAAATGATGTTAGCCAAAGCACACTGTGATAAGGAACAAAAAGAGGTGTGGGTTAATATTTCTTTTTAGTCACCATTTTCAAAAACGTAATATTAACCATTGAGAGACAGCTCATTCTGAGTAGACATATAAGTTTTAATTGCCATGTACATATATAATCACTTGTTATACTTCTCAGAATTGGACTATTAGCAGCTTACCCACACCAATTTAATTTTTAAAAATTTCCCCTTCTTGATTTTTCAACCCAGATCAGGATATAATGGATTTTAGGGTACATTTTTGATCATTTGAAATGAAACCATGACCTAATTTCATATCCTGAAATGATTCTGATAACTCTACACTAATCTATAATTAAAAATAAATAACCTATACTACAGATTAGAAGAAAGAAGTAATGATTGGGTAGGCACAGAACCACAAAGATTATCTTATTACCTAAGTAGCAAATGAGATTAGGAAATGCTAATAGTTTCCCAGATCATTAAGAACCAAATTATGATCTTAAAAACTGAGGCGGAAGTGAAATACATTCTTTAAATTAATTAATTAATTAATTTAAATTTTAATTAGTTTCAAGTATACAGTATATTGGTTAGACATCTATCTAGTTAGTCAAAATGATTCCCCCAATTGCTCCCTTCCTCCCCTGACCCTCCACCTAGCTAGTGTACTAATGCTAATTGCAATCCTTGTGCCATGCTTCCCATCCCCGTGACCATCTATCAGCTACTAATCTGTACTTTAACCCTTCACCCCATTCTCCCCTCTGTCCAAATCCCCCTCCCCTCTGTCCATCACCAGATTGTCCACTATATTTATGAGTCTGTTTTTGATTAGTTTGTTCTTTTTATTCCTCAGATTCCGCATGTAACTGAACTCATATAGTGTTTATCTTTCTCTGTCTGACTTAAATACCTTCTGGGTTCATCACAGCAATATCTTTTTCCATTCCCTTCCTTTTCATATGTAGGGATCTTGTTTTCTTATCCTTTCAGACACTCTATCTTTTGATTGGAGCACTTAATTTTTTTCCATTTAAGGTACTTATTGATAGGAATGTAGTTGTTGCCATTCTTTATTTTTGTTTTTGATACATGTTTTTTCTTCTTAAAGAAGCCCCTCCAACATTTCCTGTAATTCTGGCTTGGTGGTGATAAATTCCTTTAGTTTATTTTTGTCTGGGGAGCTCTTTATCTGTCTTTCAACTCTAAATGATAGCTTTGCTGGATAAATTATTCTTGGTTGTATGTCTTGGGTCTTCATCCTGTCGAATATGTTCTGCCAAGCCCTCTGTCCTGCATAGTTTCTTTTTTGAGAAAGCAGCTACCAGTTGTGTGGGTGTTCCTTTATATGTAATTATTTGTTTTTCTCTTGTTGCTTTTAATATTGTTTCTTTGCATTTAAACTTTGACATTTAATTATGATGTGTCTTGGTGTGGGCCTCTTTGGAATCCTCTGAGCTTCCTGGGGTTTTATGTCCATTTTCTTCACCAGGTTAGGGAAGTTTTCCATCATTATTTCTTCAAACAGCTGTTCAGCATCTTGATTTTCTTCACTTATGCCAATCAGACGAATATTTTGGAGCCTTAATAGTGTCCCATATCCTCCTTAAATTATTTTTATAGTCTTGGCCTCTATTTTCATGCCATTCTGTCTGAGTGTCCTGATTGGCTTTCCTGTCCTCTAGATAGGGCATGTGATCTTCTTCTTTATTCACTGTTTATTGTTTTGTTTTTTCCATTTAATATACTTCTCATCTCAGATAATGTGTTCTCCATTTCAGACTGGTTCCCTTTTATAATTTCCTTTTCCATTTTTATCTCTTTGTTGGAGTTCTCTACATTTCCCAAAAGTTCAATGAGCATCTTTATAACTAGTGTTTTGAATTCTGCATCTGTTAGATTACTTGACTCCATTATATCTGGATCTCTGTTCTGTTCTGTCATATGGTTTCTGCTTCTTTGTCTTCCCATTTTGGCTGCCTTTCCATGTCTGTTTCTATGTACTAAGCAAAGCTCCTACATCTCCCAGTCTTATTAGTGTGGATTTGTGAAGTAGGTGTCCAGTGGCACAGTCCTGAGGGATTTTCAGCTGCAGGCCAAACTTAGCCCAAGCTTCTACCCCTCTGGGGCCACCTGTGAAGATTCAGCAAGCAAAAGCCACAGATGCTGTGCTTATAGTTGCCTCAAAAGGCCACACCAGAAACTGTGGTTAGCTGCCTCCACCAGTGTGAGCCTCAACACGGAGCACCTGACTCACTGAGAATACACCTGGATGTGGCTTGGGTGGGGCCCGACTTGGGTGAGGTGGGGTTTCTAGGAATCCTCTGGGCAGAGCAACCTTTGTTATCCAGTTTGATGACTTCACGGCAATGTCAGCACTGTGTCCAAGCACTGGGAGCGGGGAGGGCTCAACAAAGAACAATGGATAACACAGTCACTCCTGTATAGAGCCGGTCACTCCTCAGCTCTCTCTCTGACAATGTCTCCCTGTAAGTCCCTGGTGCCCTCTGCATGCAGCGACTTGGCACTGATGCTCAAAGTGAGCAGGTCCATCACCACGAAAACCTGCTCGTGGATGTGGCCCTTTTAAGAGGCTTCTGCCGCTTGCCACAGCCTCTGCCTCACTCTGCTGCTCGGGACAGGCAGCCTTGTGTCCTCACCCCGTCCTACCTTCTGCCGTTACAGGGTGCTTTCTTAGATTTCTCCATAGTTGTATGGCTTGTTCATCTAGATTCCAGGTGATTTTCCTTTGCTGCTGCCCCTTGTTTCTGTCACAACTTTGATTTGGTTGCCAGAAGGATGACCAGAGCCTCTTTCATCTATGCCAGTTTCTTCTCTCTCCTGATACATTCTTAAGCTTATTTAAACCTATATTCTCCTATCCACAAAATTGTTATTAGTAGGAGTTGGAATTACCTCAAGATGGAAGAATAAAACACTGTCTTGTCTTTTGGTCTCCCTATTCCTCATTCTCCACCCCTCCTCCAAATAGCATTTCGTTAATCTAGTACTGGCATCTGAAATTCTTTCTACCAGTGATTTCTTTAATGTAAAAAATATATTCTGGAATATTCGTATGTATATACTTCCTAACCTTACCCAACATATTTAAAATCCAAATAGCACAAAACAAATCCTCTATTTTTACATTGTTGCAAATTATCTTTTAGTTGAATTTGCTAATCAATTATTTACCAAGGAGATGAGATATTGTTTTTGTAAGTATGTCAAGAAAGCATAAACTGCTACACAAGATGGCCGCTTCAAGTGATGCAATATAGCCAGGGGCTCAGGTAGCCAGGAGGTGAGAAACAGGAAAGGGAAGAGCAGATTTCACTATTCCATAGTTTTGCCTAAGACTGATTGGTTGGATCCATCCCACTACACTGCTGAAAGTGGAAAGAATCATAAGACAGAAGAACACCCCACTCTTGAATGCAGACTACTCAGTAGAATTTAATGTCATAACAAACAGGATTCTAATGTGTTCAAGTGAGTAAAATTAGATTCATTAATTAGACTTACTAAGTGCCTGCTTGGTAGAAAGCTTTGTGTTGATGGAAAAAACATATTAATAGCAAAAGTTTTCTTTCCCTTCTTTTTTCCTCTGTCCCTCTCCCTCTCTCTCTGAAATCATGCCATCTTTGTAGTGGCATTGTCAAAACTTCCAGATGGTTGCATCTTGAGAGAAAGAAATCCTGACTTTACACAACCTGTTTAAATCTTCTATGTGATCTGTTTCATAAAGAAAGTCAAAGAGTATTTTTCACAATTTACTTGAGAATATATTTTTATTGACTAAATTTCTAAACCTCGTGTAATTACTATAATCATGTCTAGATGGTTTTCAAACACAGCTGTGGTTGCTTTTTTTGGCTAGCTATTCTAGTTTCTACTAATAATTATTTGATTATTTTTTCTTTCATATGATTTTTCTTCTGAAAACAGATGAAACAAGAACTTATTCAACAGCTTGAAAAGGAGTGGCAGTTGAAGCTGGATCAAACTATAAAGGCAATGAAAAAGAAGACCTCAGATTGTTACAGCCAAACTGACCAAGTAACCGCCATTGATGTTATTTCCAAGAAGGAGATGGCAATCATAATAGAAGAGCAGAAGCGCAAGATCCAGCAAGATTTGGAGCAAGAGAAAGAAATTGCTATCAGGGGGGGCTTGAAGAAACTCGAGGTCGAATTGGAACTCAGATATTGTGAAAACATTGCCAAACAGGTAATGAGCAGCTTTATTTTAGTGAAATTATTGGAACTGATTGTTAATGAAAGTCTGTAAAATGCTACTGTTGAACTTGTTCATAATTTTATACTTTAAAATTTTTGTGCATTCCAGGGTAGAGAACTTCTTATGTAGTTCCTCAGATTTTCATTATATTTCTGTCACAAAGCTATTGCCTCTCAGTTTTTCTATGTATTCTTTCAGTTTACACCATGTTTGCTCCTCAGAGGTCAGTCTAAGCGTTCAGATGCCTGAGGTTAATAATGGCAGTTTTATAGCTCAATGAAGCACAATTTAATTATGAATCTTTCATATCTATCTTTATAGAAAATACTTCACTGAGATAGTTATAGATAAGAAAACTTAAAAGTACTTTATAGTATTTGCATTGAGACTTGCAGAGTTGCATCTTCAGGCATACTCTTTAAGTGGGACTTTGTCTATTAATCCTATTTTTTGGCCAAAAATCAGTGCCATTGCCTTCCCTTGGAAGCAGTCAAAAAGCTATCTGACTTTTAACTGGGGCTTGTTACTTGGCTTCCGAGAAATGTCATACTGAGAAAAATATTGCTCTTTGTCAATAGAATAAAGGAGAGCTATTATTTGTTTTATTTATATTATCAATTACAGTGATTTTTGAACTCTTTGGTTTCAGGTTACCTTTACACTTTAAAGAATTGAAGATTCTGAAGCGTTTTTGTTTGTGTGGGTTATATTTATTTACTGTATTGGAATATAAATCTAAGAAATTTTTATTTTTTATTTTTATTTTTTTTTAGGGGAGGCAACCCTTGGTTGACCCCACAGATTGCAAGGACCTTGTCAGCTTACAATCCCTTATTTTTTATTTTTTACACCTACAGTACCTGGTCTTCCTAGGTGGTCTCTGACCCTGCTTAGCTTTCGAGATCAGACGGGATCAGGCTTGTTCAGGGTGGCGTGGCTGTAGACTAATCTAAGAAATTTAAAAAAAAACAAGAATGCTCTAGCACAGACTGCTGTCAGAGCAGTGATACCATCACTTAGCATGTCACCTCTGGAGAACTGTACTGTTTAGGCATGCGAGAATGGGAATAAAAAAGATAATGCCTGAATATTATTTTGAAAATAGTTTTGACCCCACAGACCATCCTATAGGGCTTCTAGTCCTCAGAAGTCCCTAGAACCTTAATATAATATTATTTAATGTGTATTTGTTATTTGGAACTATTACTTACTAAAAGGCTTAAGATTATAACCTAAAGTAACATTGTAAAAAATATACTCAGCTTTTGAAAATACTTGAAATTCTGCGGATTTGTTAAATTATTCTACATGATTTAACAGGGCATCCTTAATGTCTGGAAACATAGGCAAATATCTGTAATGGTATCAAAGACATCGTCCATCAGTTAAAAAAATAAATTTCTGAAATGTTTACTGCAAGATTTTACAGAGTTAAGAAAAGGTTCTATAAACAAGCACATGTTTAGGAATTCTGTTTTGGTATTTATAAAATTATAGTTCTTGTGAAGAATATCAAATAGCATGGTTTTGTAGAAAGGAAATATTCATAGTAACTTTTTAAAGAATATAAATTTCTATAGGAGTTTTATCTTTTTACCATATTTTTCAACTCACTGGAATTTACCTGTAAATGTATTTAGCATTTTAGTGAGAAATACAGCTGCTTGTAACAACTCTGCTTTTGTGTGTCTATATGGATATAAGTATGTGTGTATCTGTGTATATTTCAAAAAAAGAGAATAAGGAAGGATTAATAAATGATCTTGTGGAAGCTTATAACAGATTTATAACCAGATTACTTTCATAGTTCATCAAGTCTTAAATTTTTGCCTGAATTGATATATCACCCCCATTTGTTAGTCACAAACTCATTCTTGACAGCAAGAAAATTTGCCGGGTATAAGGCTCTAACCTATATTGGCGTTTTTGTGCATGCATGTGTGTGAATACGTGTGTGTGGGGGGGGTGGGTATGAGGACAGTGGAGGTGGCAGGTATACTGATTGCCCAGCAGCTGGTGCCAAGCAGCCCTCCTACATGCCTTGTCCTTTTCCCCAAGATAAATGGGGACATAGCAATTGGTGCTTTGTATAAATCTTTGTAAAATAGTACTGGCTGTCAAACATTTATGCATCCCCACTTCCTGCTGTGGTATTTGCATGGGACAGTATAAGAAGTTTATAACAGAAGGATTAGAATCTATCGTTTGGGATAAGGTGGGGTGCTTAAAATCAGTTATAACTAATGTAGTACAGTGCAACATAAAACACACATGATTGCTAGATAATTGCTATTTGCAAAATCTTTTGAAATTTTATACTTCACTTTTCCTCTTTCTCTTGCAATATCTTATAGGTCGAAACAGCTGTGCAAAATGCTCGTCATCGATGGCTAGAAGAACTGCCTGAGCTTGCAGAGTATAAAGCACGTGTAAGATCAGAACAGGAAAAGTGGGAAGAACAGCAAGAGATCTTTATGGCCCAACGAGTAAGAATTTTCCTGGAAAGAAGCTTCAGGAAGGCCTCTCTCCTAACGCCTTCTCTCATCTCACTCCTGAGAATTGTTGCCTGCTCAGTGTTGTTGAAGGATTAAATATGATAATGCATTGATAATGCATGTTAAATATTAGGTCAGGACCTGGCTAGTGGTAGCCATTCTCATCATCGTCAAGTTGTTCAGGGAGAAAGAATGCACTTTAGGGTCTTGAATCTCTCATAATCAGGAAGATAACCTTAACTGAAACTAAATTCCATTCTGTTTTACTATATCTTTAGGAGAAATTGAGAGCAGGTATTTGTTTATTATTAACTATACAATATTGTTTCACATGCTTAAAGATTGTTTTTTGTACTGTGTCAGAAGTCTTGTAACATTTTCCTTGGTAAAAATAGTCAACTTTTCTTTTCAGAGATGTCATGTTCCCTGACTAGAAACATCAGATACAATTATTTGTATTCTTCCAACTTAACCTCCTAGTGTAAATTAATTCTGATCAAAATGCAAACATACTGAACATAGTTTTGAAATTTGACATAATCATTCTAAAATTCATTTGGAAAATGGAAAAGACTAAAGATTTTTTTAATATTCTAGGAAAGAAGTAGAAATCCAGCCCTAACAGAATATATTGGAAAGCAACAATTCAGACAGTGTTGAGTCACAAATATAGAATTCTTTTTCATTCAGTAAAATACTGACTTTAGAGTTAAGCGCAACTCTGAATAAAAACAATAAATTATTTCAAGACATCTGAATGACAAATAGTATTATAATAAATAGCCTTATGATAGCCAGATAACACTTTGGAAAAATTAATTTTAAATTAATTTTAATTTAAAATTAATCCACAACTTGAATTATAAGAAAATCTAGTTTGATTAAGTTATTACTTTTTTTAAAATGAAATGGAATATTTCAGATCTATATCATAACAAATTTTGAGGTAACAGACACAGTAGCAAAGATAAGGATAAAATATGTACAAACATTTAAAACTTTGTAATAAAAAATAACAAAAGATAATAAAAATAAGGAAAATAAATTAATCAGACATGAGAAACACTAATACTAACATATGACAAGGAAAACAAGCATCTATGAATAATAAGTGTGCCGAGGATATGAACAAGTAATTTTCATGAGAAGTCCAAATAGCAAGAAAACAATAGAAGAATGTTCATACCTACCAGATTGGAGACATGAAAATGAAAACAAACTTAAGGTGCCATTTTAAGTCATATTTATAAATCCTCTCTTATTTGTAGTATATAAAATAAAACAGATTGCAGTGTCAGGCGTACAACCACTCTTCCAATGTCACAATCATTTTAGAAAATAAGGTACATAACAGACATTGCGAACAGTTCATATGTTGTATCATAAGCTTATTCCACAAATTACTTAAGGAAATAATTCAACATAAATAAAAATCTATCACAATATTTTTCTTAAGTTATATAGCATTACCTGGGTGTTTATTATAGTATTCTCTATACTTTTTAGTATTTCAAAAGGAAATTTAAGAAGGAGAGAGAAAGAGGAAACAGTATGATGGTGTGCATGTGTATCTCAGAGCTCAGAAGTCAAGAGGAATAATAAAGTTGGGTAGAATATAGAAAATAAAATAGGCAAGAGATCTTTCCTTAAGAACATGGAAGATCTGAGTGTACGTAAATGCAGAAATAGGAATGAGAAGACAGTGTTTTGCTTCTGAAACTTTAGCTGACAAGAAAAATTACCTGGAGAGTTTGTTAAAGCAGATTCATGGGCTTTACTCCTAGAGATTCTGTGTTGGTGGTTCTGGAGTGACTCCTGAGAATTTGCATTTCTAACAGGCTCCCAGGCGATATGACACTACTAGTCTTTGGACCACTCGTGTAGGTGGGAGTAGCACTATTCTAGATAATTATTCAGCCACAAAACGTAATGCTAACATGTTGCACACCCATCCTCAAAGCAACGGAGGTGGGCAAGGGCCAGTTTCACAGCATCGTCTGCAGAGTTCTAGCAGAATTAGAGTGATTATCAAGATCTGTGGAAATTTAAAGCCAATATGCAGAGCCCAGAAGTAGTCATATTGGTTCGATGGTTACCAAACTTTGCTGCACATTAAAAAACTTGGATCTTTTTAAAAAATACTGTTGTCTGTCTCCTACTCCCAGGCTTTATGTTTTAATTGGTATGGGATGTGCCTGGGCATCAGGATTTTTAAAAGCTCCTCAGGTGATTCTAATGTGCAGTGATACTGGGAACCACTGAGTCCAGCAATGCTGTCAAATTCTCCTTGTAAAACTTCATGTGAGAGGGTGTGCCCTTTGGGCGACATCGGGCCGGCCATCCAAATTCCAGGGGATCCACCACCCCGACCCAAGTCACCTGGTAATGAAGTCTAGGCATCCATTGCAACACGACCTGTTTTCTCTAAAAACATTTTCTCTTTAAACATGTTTCATATCACTACTGGATTATTCTGTTAGTAACAAAAGAATTTTACTGTAAATTCCTTTGTAAAGCTCATCTTAGTGGGTTTCTTTAGTAAACTAAAATACAATTACTTCAAAATTTGTCATATGCAACTGTTCAAGAACACATACTATTGAATAAAGTTATATAATGTGTGTTTATAAGTCTATATAGGTGAAGATGTTTTCTCTAATATATTAGGAAATTTAGGAAGCAGATATCCAATTTCAACATTCAGAGTGTATGTACAGTATTGATTAATAGCAGCCACCCCTGCCTAGGGCAAGCCTTTGTGGAAACCTAGTTCTTCTTTTAACACTGTTGTATTCTTATGACTTCTTTGGATTCAGTCAGAGAATATTAGAAGTAAAAGGGACTCAAGGTCATTATCCAGTCTGCTCATTATGTAGATGAAGACATTAAATGCTAAAGAGATTGATTTTTTCAAGGCCAAGCACAGTCAAAAGCAATAATAACTGCATAACATTATTGAGTCCTTATTGTCTGCCAGACTCTGGGCTAAGAGCTTTAAATGAGTTATCTCCTTTTGTCATTCAATCCTAAAATAACTATCAGATAGGCATTGTAATTATCCCCATTTTATAGATGAGGAAACTGAGGCTCAAAGGAGTTGGGGACTGAGCCTGAGGTCCCACGGCTGTTAATTCCAGCAGTTTGTCTCTAGAAGCCTCTCTGTTGAGCACCACACTGTACTAGGCTGCCTCTGCAATCAAGGGCAGGATTAGAGTTGGAGCCCAGGTGTTTTGATTCTCTATTACTTTTTGGTTATATACTTTATTTTCTGTGATCTACTTACCCTGTTCTGTCATAAAAGGAAATTAGATTTTTTTTTTAAAAAAAGGCTTTTTCTGTTTGCTGTTGTCATTTAATGACTTGTTTAACCACTAGAGTTACGTTAAAATATAATTATGTTTGTCAGCTTATAATTATGCAGGTATGTGTATTCCTAAATAAGGTTTCCTTATGAGGCTGCTTTTGGTTCATGTAAAAGATACTTGATTTGTTGAGAGCGTTGATAAAATTTGAGACTGCATCTATATAAAAAAATGATAGGGATTTTTTTCAAAAATTAGTTTTGGATAATTATATAATTTTGTATATGTATTTTTGGTAAATTTAAACTTCAATAAACTGATATTTTGTTTTTTAAATAACAGAAGACCTAAATTATTAGGTGATTTGAAAGGAAGGAAAAGATCTTTTAGTATAAGAAAATTTTAAGAATAATGTCTTTTCTGAATTCACTCTTTCTCCTTAATTTTGATTGTAAATCTCTTAAGTTCAGAAGTTAACCCAAATAATTACTTTAGTTTAAATTTTTTTTCAACAAGGAGAATTTTAAACACTTAAATGTATGTTGTTTTGTCCTTTTTAGATATCATTTGCTGTTTCTGAAGCTAAAGAGAAATGGAGAAGCGAGTTTGAAAATACAAAGAAAAATGTAATACCTGCAAAAGAATTGGAAGAGAAGATTCATTCTCTTCAGAGAGAGTTAGAATTAAAGAATGAGGAAGTCCCTGTGGTTGTCAGGGCCGAGTTGGCTAAGGCCCGGAGTGAATGGAACAAAGAAAAGCAAGAAGAAATCCACAGAATTCAAGAACAAAATGAGCAAGATTACCGGCAATTTTTAGATGATCATCGAAATAAAATTAATGAGGTGCTTGCAGCAGCTAAAGAAGACTTTGTGAAACAAAAAACTGAACTGCTTCTTCAGAAGGAGGCAGAATTACAAACCTGTCTAGACCAGAGTCGCAGAGAGTGGACTATGCAGGAAGCCAGGCGGATTCAACTGGAAATCTATCAGTATGAGGAAGACATTCTAACTGTGCTTGAATTTCTCTTAAAGGACACCCAAAAGGAGGATGTCAGTGGTTCAGAGAACAAGCAGCTTTCACAGCTTGTGTCAACTTGTTCTTCAAAATGGGTGTCTGTGCAATATTTTGAAAAACTAAAGGCCTGCATTCAGAATGCATTTCAAGATATCCTCTCACTACTTATAGAAAATGCCGACCCAAAATGGAAAAAGGTATGTTTCTGAGAAGTGAAAAGAGCTAATGAATATCAAGGATAATTGCAGAAGTTGCACATGGTATTATTTCCTTTCTTCACTTTACAGTTTAATAGATGTAAGACTTGTGTTTTTACCAGTGGTTTAAAAAACATTTAGTAGCAAATCCAAAGGATTGCCCTTTTTTTTTTTTTTTTTTTTTGCCAAGAAGACTTTTTCTTCATAGTGCCATAAATATGGGGCAGACCTTTTATCCTTTAGATATCTTTTTCCTAATAAAAAATATATGCTATACTTTGTAAGGGCCTGAGATTTCAGAAACTGAATAACTCTCATTCTTATTTTGTTTTGGGGGCATGACCACTTCAAGAAATATGCATCATATTAAACTAGGGGTTCTTAAGAGCTTCTAAAAACTTTGGAAGCCTATTTCTTGCTCTCAAGGAATTTATATCTCATGTAGGCAAAAAATGCCAATGAAGTACAAAGAATTTTGATGTAGAAACAAACAGAGGTATGGCTCACTCACACAAAACTCTGAAGCTCAGTTTTGTTGTTGTACTATTTGTGTGCACGCTTAATGAATTAGTTGTATTCTTTTAGTTGTATTAGTACTCCATGAAAGCAGCTTTTAGTTTGTGTGGAAGGGCTGATAAAACCAAAGTCTTACTCCCTTATGATTAAAGAAACTAGGTATACATGAAAAGTCCAGAATATTTTAGTCATTGTGATCAGCTGATTTCAACATTTGGAATTAGAGGTAGGAAAAAAATGCCAATATTCTAAGGTCTGATCGAAGGCTCGAGACATGAGTTTAGGTTCATTAGATATTGTGATTGAAGATTTTCAAGGCCAGTGTTGGGCATCTGGTATTAATACTTACTGGAAAGAGTTATAAGCTAGGAAAAAAATCTGGAATTAGTCCCACGCTTGGAGATAACTAACTTATTACCTTGGGTAATCGTATAGTTGCTCATTGGAAAAATAAAGTACAAATCCTGGGCCTATCTCATTCCTTTGGTTTTGTAGGATACACATGACGGAGCTTGACTTGGCCCTTTTGCATCCCAGAACTTCAGAGCCAAAGGCGCCTAACAGATTAGTTTACTCCTTACCAGTTCACTTCAACTGATATTTTTATTCTTGATTTCACAAAGATGTGACTACTTAGTAAACGCTTTCAGTTTAAGAAGAACTGGGCAAGATAACTTGTTTAGAATACTTTATTGATAATTATTGGGGAAAAAAATAGATAATTGAAATAATTATCTAGAGCAAGTTTTAAGGATGAGAAGTGATGGGAAAATCATGTTTTAGGCTTTCAAGTTTGCTTTTCTGAAGAGGTAATCTCTGCTATAAACATCAAGAAAACATAAGACCTTTTTCCTGCCATAAATATATAATCAACCTCAGGTCTTTTTATAGGCCTTATAATTATGTAAACAGTATACGATTATTTGTATGCATTAATGTGGCTCACATGTCTTTGGAGACCAAATCACGAAATTTGGCTAGAACTTATAGACATTTGTGGTTTTTGTTGGGTGGGATCAGATTCCATTCCTGAGAAAAGGGTGGCTTTGAAATGCCTAATCTGGCATTTGTCATGGAGTAATACTTGACTTCTGCCGTTTTAGAGTTAACTCAGTTCATTGCTTGAGATAAAGCAATGATTATAAATTTGCAAATTAGGTGTCATAAATGCGAAGGGCTATGTTTTATAATTTATTAAATTTAGTTTTTAGAACTTTTTATAAAAAATGAAAGAGGAAAAGATCATCAGTATATATAAAACAAGTCCTCATTAAAATAACTTAAATGATCAAAAGGTTTTAAAATGGAAAGGATGTAATGAATTAAAAATGAAGTTACCAAGAGAATGAATGCCTTGTCAAAATACATGAATATGACCATTCATAATACATAAAAGAGAAATATCAATCGAAATAAAAATTTCCAACAAACTTAAGGATGCCTTCTATCATGCCATGAAAGTCAATTTAATGCTAAGACAGAAGGTTGCTGCTTTCCATCTTAGCTTTCCCAGTTTTGAGTAGCAACTGGAAACACTGACTACCTTTAGGTTAGTGTTTATTACTCCTTTTGTTTTCAACTGCATCTATATCCTCTTGCATGCTCATAGTTCCCCTTTTCTCTCTAACTCTGATCTCTCCTTCTGTTGGGCATCATAGGTAGGTTTCCTGAGGGTCAGTTAAATGAGTTTCTTATAGTCAAAAATCTAGAATCAAGCATAAAAAGGTGTCTGAAGTCATTAAACAAGACTCCGTCTTAAAATCATCCTTTGGGATTTAGCAGTTGTCCAGAACTTAAAAACATCACCTTAAATGAATGTCTCACTGTTAACCAATTTAGTAGCTGCATTGTCTGTAACAGGGACGGTTCAATACCTGTTAGTGAAGATATGGTCTTGTGCAAGATGTTTAACTTAGGTGAGCCTCAGTTTCTCTCTTTAACATTGGCATTCAACTGTCCTTCCTTTCAAAATGACACTGTATATTAAAGTATTTAGAAACACTTAGCTTACTATGTAAGTTAAAATTTTGTGTACTGTTGTTACTTTCATTTCATGGAAGGCAAAAGATTGGTATTACAGTTTCTAATGAATCTGACCCCTACTGCAGTGGATTTCAAGAACAATTCTGATTTTGCATAGTCTGTTCTGTGGTTTGGTCACAATAAATCATTAAAGTTTCTTAAATTATGTATCTGATGTCTGTCTTATAGCTGGCCCATGAGTTCTCTGTCAGATAATGTTTTAATTTGGTAAATTTTGTCATAAGAGACCAACCAGTTCAGAGTAATGACAGTATTCTCATAACACCATAAGAAAAATATTGGTGATAGTTCAGGCAAGATTTTTTTCAGGCAGCATGTTTTTGTTTTTGTTTTTGTTTTTCATATTAGCTTTTAAAATAGAGAACTGTGTAAAGATTTTTACTAGGCATTAATTATGAAAATAATCTATTTCAGAGAAATATGGCAAAGATCTCTAAGGATTCTGCCTCAGGGGTCACTGGCAGAGGAGACCCTGGAGTCCTGGCCATCCTTCCTGCACCCACTTCTGGACACCACGCTCAGCCCTTGACCTTGCAAGAAACAGAAACAAAAGCTGGTAATGGGATTTTATTCCTACTGGTTTTTGTAACATCCGTGATCACAGTTCTGGAGTGTTGCCTTGGGCATAAAAGGAGATTAAAAAAAGTATACAGTTTTTGAGTGAACAAATGTGTACTGTTATTCCTACTCAGTGTGTGTCCTCCCTCTAGATTCCATTTTGCATTTAGAAGACTGGGTTGCTTTAGGCCCTCTTAATTCTGTCTTTTTATGGTCTTCCCTCCATTCACAAGTGATTTTTCTTAGAAGGAGAATAATGAGAATTTTAACAGAGCAGTCATGTTTTTTGTCTTTAATCTTTTTTTTAGTCATGTTTTTATTACCTGGCTTCATCGAGAAATCAAGGGTTTCACAGAAGAGAATTGCCAAATACCTGAGACCTTTTCATTCAAATTACTGAAGTTAATTCAACTGTTTTTAATGGAAATCTTTCAGAAGTGTATTAGGTGTGAGGGACAGTGTCTTTATCTCTTCTTCCCTGACACATGGCAGAGTGAATGACACATAGTTTATGTTTCTTGAATATTTGATGAACTAATAGTTTAACATTTCCTTAGTGACCTAGAGTTGTCATTATGAAAAAGAAACAGTGTGCTGTACTACAGCCCTTGAGGTATTCAGAACTCACCAAGGAACATAGGGCTTATATTGCTTGTTCACTGAGATCATTGAGCTAGGCAAGAGTTGGCATATCCTTTATTAGTTCCCGTCCTTTTTAGGATATTGACCCCTGGCAACCTGCTTGCCCCCCAGGCCCTCCCCTCCACCCCCCACACACAAACACAAACACATTCTTTCTGTTTGTAATCTGGAAAAGAATTGAGAATTGCAAGAGCAAATCATATGTCCTAAGCCAATAACCTCAGTTTTCACACATTTCTAACTCAGTTGACAGTAATTTTTTTTTATTGTTCTAGACCCTTTCCCTTACTTCTAGGTTCTAGATGATTGAGGGTATCTTATTGCTAATTAGGTGCATGGTAATACTACCATAATTTGTATCTTGCTTCTTACTTTTTTAATGCCATTTTATTTCTGCTGTTAAATTTGGAATAGCCTGAGAATTATATTTTGTGAAATGGGTAGTTTTCGATATTATATAGCTTTGGGAAGTCTGGTCAATATGAAAAAACTTAGTTTTGACCTAAGACAAATCAGATCATAAATAATCTAAAACATGTAGTAAGTTATAAAGTCCTTTACAATCCTACCACAAGAGGGTGCCACTGTTAACTGGTTATATTTTGATATCTCATCATTTTAAAAAGTATTTTAAACATTAATTAAATACTTCACACATGCAACAAGTATATGTAATACATATATAAGTTATGAAGGCTCTAACAACCAGGGACCCATTATTTTACTTAAGAAATAGAATATCACCGATGCTGTTAAAGACCACTGTATGTTTCACCACAGTTTCATCCCTGTAACTTCCCTACAACCTGAGGTAATAAATATTCTCATTTTTAAAAAATTATTCTCTTGCTTTTCTTTGTTTTGCTCAAGTATAGATATCCTCAAAAGCTGTTGCTTTATCTCGTTTGTATTTTAACAGTGTACAAATGCTTTAATACTTGTTATAGTCTGTAACTTGCTTTTTCCACTTAATATCAAGCTTCTAAAATTTGTCATTGTTGACACATGTAGCTCTAGTTGATACATTTTCATTGCTGTATAGTATTCCATTATATGAATATACTATAAATTATTCTCTTGTAAAGGACATTTGCCTGGTTGTTAGTTTTACAACAGTATCTTAAACTAAAAATATAAGTTCAATATGTGTTACCTAGGTGATACTTCATTAATCTTTTAATATGAGTAGAACCATTTAAATGAAACGAAAAAGTCAGGAAAGAGCTAAGAACAATTTTGCTGGACCAGTGATTTTTGCATCAATGTTTTGGGTGTTGGCCTCTGAGCCTGTGCCAATTTGTATTACTACTTTATTATATCAGTTACATTAATAGTAATAATTTACTTTTTATATTATTTTTGTATATTATTTAAATATGAATCCTATATATTACTAATAGCAATAGGTATTATTTATTGTATATGTGCTCTATGCCAGGTACTGTGCCAAACAATTTTTATACATTTATACCTCCTGACAGTTTAAAATAGTTTTTTCATTTGGAGATAATTTAAAACTTACAGAAAAGGTGCAAAAATAAAAGACCACTCATATCCCCTTTACCTAGATAGACCTGTTGATAACATTTTACCCTATTTTATACTCTTCTTTGCGGATGTTTATGTGAATATTTCATTTTTTCCTGAATTATTTGAAGGTAAGTTATATACTTGTGTGCTTTAACTGTTAAATACTTCAGTGTATATTTTCAAAAAATAGGAATTTTTCTTGTATAACCTTAGTACAGTAAATTTAACATTAAATAAATATATCGTAGCAATCTACTGTTTACATTCTAGTTTTGTCAATTACCCAATAATGTCTTTTATAGCATTTTCCCCTCTCCAGTACAGGAATCTTTTCAAGGTCAAGTATTACATTTAGATGTCACGTCTTTTTTATCTCCTTTAATCTAGGATATTAGAATATTTCCAGTCTCTCTTTGCCTTTTATGACTGACATTTTTGAGAGACATATTCTCTCCTCTCTCCCTACCTAAACCCTACTAACTTTTAATAGATCTTTCCTCATTTGAGGTTTATCTGATGTTTCTTCATAAGTAGATTCATGTTGTGTTTTCTTGACTGGAGCATGGCATAGGTGATGTGTTATCACATCTGGATGTGCATGATGCCTTTTATTGGCGAGGTTCATTTTGAGCACCTGGTCAAGGTGTTGTCCAGCTGTCTTCACTGTATAATTACTAAGATTTCTCCCTTTGCAACTGATAAGCAGTCTGTGGGAAGATACTTTTAAGATCACGAAAATATTCTTCTTCTCATTAAAACTTTCTCTTTTATTTAGCAATCATTGATGTTACTTACCTGATCAAGTCTTTACTATGGTGGTTGCAAAATTATAATTTTTCCAACTCCAGACCTTCCTCCACTTTTACCTCCCCTCTAGCATGTGTGTATTATTTATTTATCTCTTTTTATCTGTCTGTCCATTCATCCATCTACCTACCTACAAAGTTACCTATCCATTTATCCATCTTATTATTGCTATGACTCATGAATTCCTATTTAAAAAAATTTTATAATTTATTACTAAATTACTCTTCAGAATGTCCCAGATTCAGCTAGTGGAGCCCCTTGCCCTTGTGATATGCTATATTTTTGATTAATTTCTTAACTTTCCGGCATAGCAAAATACTCTAGCCTCATCTTGATATACCCCGATCCAGTACTGTAGTCAGTTATTTCTTGAAGATCCCTGGTTCTTTTTAGTGGAGATTGGTATTCAGTACTAAGATCTGAGCATTACATTTCATAGCAATTTTTAAAATAGATGTTATTATTCAATTTTACATATTAAGGAACTAAGTCTCAGAGAGGTTAAGTAATACACTCCTGAGTCATACAGCCATTACATAGTGGAAACAGGATTTAAATCCAAGTCTCTCTCAAGTCTCATGCTTTTTTCAGTTAGTTATACTGTTGCCTTTAGTGATGTCATCAAGGTTCCTTCCTTCCTTCCTTCCTTCCTTCCTTCCTTCCTTCCTTCCTTCCTTCCTTCCTTCCTTCTTTCCTTCTTCCCAGCTTTTAGTCTAAGTTGATATAAAAAGTTTGCTATCATTTAATTTTTGCAGATGAGAAAAAGATCCTTGAGATTAAAGATTCATGGTGTGGACACTGCTTCCAACAACTTGAAAAGGCAAAACAGGAATGTCAAGATCTGAAAAGAAAACTGGAGAAATGCTGTAGGCATCTTCAGCATTTAGAAAGGAAGCACAAAGCTGTAGTGGAAAAAATTGGAGGTTAGCATCTAAGGTAGCACTGCTACCAGCATAAATCTCTTTGATCCTTGTTGAAATGTTCAAATGTGACATTTAGTTAATGTAGGCACTGATTCTCTTTGGGGGATTAATGTAAACTAATCTGGACCTTATTTGTACTAACCACATTATTACTGAATTCAAAAGAGGAAAATTGGAGCTCTGATTAAAAGGTCACATTCCTTTCATCCTTTTTTTGATTGAACAGATATTGAGTGCCTAATCTGTGTCAAGCAGTATTCTAGGCACTGGGGATACAGCAATAAATACATCAGACAAAATTCCAGTTCTGATGGAGAAGTACAAGACTGTTCTTCAAGAAGCTTATCATCAAGCTAGGAGAACTAAAAACAAATTAATAAATAATCGCAGCAATGTGTGCTACTGGCAGTATGTTCGTGGAAGAAAAAATGTTAATTCTTCCTCCTATCGAAGTTAAGGAAGCCTTCACTAAGCCTTGAAAGATGAAGGTCTTTGCCAAAGAGAACAGTGTTCTAGGCAGAGGGACATGAACAAAGCCATATGGGTCTGATCTGGCCTCCTTCCAGTCCATCCTTCACAGTTTTGTTTGTTTTTTTTTTTTTTTTTACGGAAATTAGCGAAATGATTGTCTTTTGCCATTTTCTATTGCCCTTCTAAGAAAGGTAGTTTTTGGACTTATGAGGCTGCTCCCACTTACCTTTTATTTTTCACTTATATCCTATGCTCTATACTCTTTACGTTTGAAATATTTCAGATTCCTGGTCAGGAATTTTCTTTTACTGCTAGATCTTGTATATGATATTGTCACTCTGTCCTACACTTTACCCTCTCATTCTCTTTTTGGCCTAACTCTTCCTTATCCTTTAAGACTCAGTTGAGAAGATGACTTATCTGCAGAGCCCTCCTTGACTTTCCCCTAGGTTAGGTGGGCCTCTCCTGTGTGGCCCCATATTACCAGGCTCCTCCTTTATTACCATTCTGTATTTGATTTTTTTGGTTACTAGCCCAGTACCCTTTCCAGCTTATAAGTACCCTGAGGATAAGGAATGTTTTATTTTGTTTACACTTGTTGTTATGGTGCCCACTATATACCAGCCAATAGTAAATGTTTGAATGAATGAGGACTGAATCTGATAGTCCCAAATAATCACATCATCCAGAAAAGATTCACCTCTATCTGTTGCCTGGACAACAGTTACCTCTTGAGTCTTTCTGCTTCCAATATTGCCCCTCCCATCCATTCTCCATCAGGCAGCTAGAGCTACCTTTTAGTGAGTGACCTTTTAAAAAAGTGAATTGGATCAGGACACTTTTGTTTAAAGCCCTTCAGTGGCCGGATGTGGTCCTCAGTATGAAATACAAATACTTAACAGAGTCTAAAAAACCCTTCATGAGCCAGCATCTGCCAGCCCCTCCAGCCTCATCTTACCCTAGCCCCTTTACTCTTTCACAGAGCCATAGCATGAATTTTATTGTTTCTTTTCTGTGGTCCTCTTTGCATTCTTTCCCTTTACCAAAACATCTGTCCTCCCATCCTGATCACATTGCCTGGCTAATTCCACCTTATCTATTCCTCAGTGCATTTACCTCCTCAAGGGAGTAATCCAACCCACCGCATGTCCGTTAGACATTCCCCATACCACCTGTGATTTTTTTATAGCATTCATCATTCTTGTAATTATCGATTGTCTGTACTGCCCCTTGGAGTGTATACTTGATGGTGACAAGGACCAAGTCCTGTCCCAGCATTTAGCACAGTATCTGGTATCACAGCATAGTTTGTAAATACTATTGACTAAGAGAAGCTGCCTACCTCACCTACTGCTTGCTAAGTCTGTTAGAGATACATAATTATTATGTTGAAGTGGAAAAAAAAAACTTTTAAGAATTTTCAGACAATTTTAACAACTATAGTTCTCGTTGTGATTGCTTAATTCTTTAGTAGAGGCCAGAAGAGTAAGACATTTGTCCAACTGTAGATGTAGATAACAATGTAGCTATTGTAAAATGTGATGAAAACCAAAAGAAAAAAGATCCATTTTACCTAATAAAATGAGAAGGGCAGTTGGATATGATTATTTCTAAAAAATAATTGCCACCATACATTGTGAGCATAAAATCATTATTCTGCATAGTGCTTTCTCCGGCTGATATCTTCCATAAGTTGTAGACTTAGAAATCATCAAACTTGGTACTTAGCTCAAAAACAAAGGAGTCAGGGTCAGAATTTAAATCCTTTGGTAGTTTGATTTCAGTGTTTGTCTTCACATAAATCTGATAGGTGATAATATTATTGCTCTTGTGTTCGTATCAGTCTTGTTTCTTAAATTCCATTTTTCCTACCTTCATAGCATTTATTCGAAAATGATAGAGTAAGAGTGAGCGGTTTAAAAATCACTAGGGAGAATGGAGTGATTCATTCTCCAATTTATGGGGTGTGTTGAGAGGGTCGAGAATGGGATACATGAGATGCCATATTCTTATTGAACATTGGTATTGTCAGACATTATATAAGGTGCTGTACATTTATTGTTTTAGTTTTATTATTTTCTTAAAGTAGGTAATGATATCCCCATTTTCATATGACAAAAGTCATGTTCAGAAAGATTAATAATTTGCCTAAGTTCATCCAACTGGTAAGCAGAGCTAGCATTTAAATCCATGTCTCGCACTCTGAAATTCATGCTTTGTCTTCTGTACCACATGGACTCGATCAGTCTCATCTTCTTTTTAAAAGTTCAAAGAATTGAAAATTTTAACCTTAATTCTGAGAATGGCACCTATTTAAGCTTAATTTTTTAAAAAATTTTGTATTGAGGGCCTTGTTCAATGATCATTTATATGATCATAGTCTGTACCCCAGGATCCATGGAGAACAGGGAATTGGAAAACCTAGTATTTTTCTACAGAACTACAGAGTCTAGCTGAAAAACAAAACATGCGCATGAAAAATTGGGGAACCTATTCCAGAATAGTGCATAACCCAAAACAAGATGGAGATGGAATACGGATTTTAACTGCTGAGAGAACAGGAAGTGATCAGACTAGGATTCATCAGGGAATGAATGACATAGGGCGTAACTGGAAATTCAAAGTTTTCTCTGTAAACATCTGCAGTGAGAACTTAAGGGAAAAGAAGTCTGAGGAAAAGAGACATTAATTGACCAATGTACTACAATTATCTTTTTTAGAAGACAATAGTAAAGTTGTTGAAGAATTAATAGAAGAAAACAATGAAATGAAGAATAAATTGGAAGAATTGAGAAACTTGTGTAAAATACCACCAAGGTATACTTTTATTCTTTAATAAAGAAGTTGCTTATTTCTAAGTAAATTTTTTGTTAATCATATCAATAATGTAATATCAAGAATATCATTTATTGTTATTGTTATATAGTCATGTGCTGAATAACAACGTTTTGGTTCATGATGGACCGCATATGTGACAGTGAGCCTATAAGACTTTTAAATGGAGCTGAAAAATTCTAATTCATAGTGACATCATCACTGTCATATCGTCGCCCAAGGCTTCATGTGTTTGTGGAGGGCCCAGCTGTATAAAAATATAGCACATTCAATTATATACAGTATACAATACCTGATACTGATAACAACTATGTTATTGGTTTATGTATTTACTATATTATACTTTTTATCCTTAATTTAGAGTAAAGTTTGCTGTGAAACCACATACTGTCTTACACCTCATACATCTTTTGTTTACCATGTCTCTCGATTGCATCCTTTTCTCTTGTGCTTGATTTAATCTCATGTTGTTTTATTCAGTAACCTGCTATACAGGCTTGTAGACTAGAAACAATAGGCTCTATCATATAGCCTAGGTGTGTAATAGGCTGTACCATCTAGGTTTGTGTAAGGGCGCTCTATGATATTCGTACAATAACATAATTGCCTAATGACATTTCTCAGAATGCTCCTCAGTCATTCACATTAACATTAGCAAACAGTACAAAAAAAGAATATCTTCTAACACCCTATCCCCAGGAGATACCTTCTGTTAACCTAAATGATATGTTATATCATTTATATCATTTATAAATGATATTTATATCATTTAAGCCCCACTTTAGACACACATACCATGTGCACATGTTTTAAAAATTGAGACTATAAGCTATTTTGTAACCTTTCATTAACTTCACATTATAAGATAAACATCTTTCTGTGTCATTAGATAGTCTCCTATAATATGCTTTGCAGTAGCTGCATAGATTTTTATCATGTGGATTTACCAAGATTTCTTTAAGTAACCATAACATTTAAATTATTTCCATTTTTCTCCTATTTTAAATAACTATATAATAAAGATCCTCATATATGAAAAATTTTTTGGCATACCTCAGTTTATTTTATTGGAATATATGGATTTTTTTTTCAAATGAAATTTTTCACTTACAATCTGTTTTTGCAATCTTTGGTTTGTTTCTAGGTCCCTGTCAGAAGGAGCCATTGAAAATGCTGGGTCGCCATGCAGTCAGGGGGCCTTGGAAGAACTTCGTGGGCAGTACATTAAAGCTGTAAAAAAAATCAAGCGTAAGTCCCTAAAGACATTCCTAAGACTTCAAGGTAGTTCAGGCCTTTTTTGTTACTAACAGTAGTGATTCAGGGGAATTTTCCAAACTTCCTTGTTCTAGAATCTTACCTGCTTTATAGGAGAGATCATTGATACCTTCCCTAATTATACAGCAATGGATTATTTTGCCAAAGTGATGCCTTTTGGAAGTAACACGAGGATAGTTATTTTTATATTGTTGATTATCCTGTTTTGTTTTTGGACACTAATGCTAAACTAAAAATTTCATAATCTTACAACTTAAATAACTGGTAGCAACCTAAATGTCACATGAGTTTTATATTAGCAACTATTTTTTCCTACCAAAAACTTTTAAGGGTCATGGAAAATGGATGTAGTTAGGAGTTCTGTTGTTTCTCATTATTTTAATAATGGATTAAAAATCACAGATGTAAATGTATTTATCAAGTCGTTTGCAGTGCTAGGTAGGGCAGCATGAGCTGCAGAGCATTTCTTTGGTTTGTTTTTCCGGTGGAATTCCTCCTGGTTTTTAATTACAATATCACATAGAATGTACGTATCTCCCAGGACAGCAATCAGTATTTATATTGGAAAAATATATATATATATATTTACTTCCCCACATTGTGTTCATTTAAAATAAAATGAGTGGAAAGTATTTCAAGTTCCAAATATAATTGTTAGATCATCAGACTCATGCATGGATGTTCTGTAAGTCCAGTTATTATCAGTAAAGAGGATTTGCTTTTCATTGGTTGCTGGTTCTAAGAGAGGCCGTATTACTACAAACAAAGCAATTTTTTGTTTGCAAGCATATTAATCAGGAAGTAAAATTTTAAGTATTTTTTTTATCCTAAGATGATAACGTGTGTGTGTATGTGTTGTTTACAAGTTAGAGATTGGTTGGAGATTTTTGTGTTGACATGTACTTAATTTTAATTTTTCCCACTTCAAATAATGAAAAATAGTTTCCCAGTTAGATTTCTGCAGATAACGTCTGATTTTCAAGAAATGCTGACTGATGCTAGGGAATTTCTTCTATGAATATATATCTTTTAGTATAACAGGGATGTGATATTCTAGATGTAGGCTGTAGCCCTGGATTTTGTAAATAATGTTAATCTTAACTACTGGTAGTCCCAAGCAAAACATGTTGAATTAAAGATAAAAAGAAATTTTGAAACCCGTGAACCATTTTTTAAATGTAAGTTAGGAGAAGGTAACATAAGTCTCATTCCTCTCCCTGCAGTTGCATTTCGTACATTTCTCTCATGGGTGATAAGGCTGCATTTAGTTGGATATTCATAAGTGGTGATGAAAGATTTGAATAAATAATGAAACATGAATTTTTAGAGCACAAGTAAAAAAGAATATGACTCTCTCCAGCTCATATTGCCTCCTTCTGTCTTTCCATGTCTGCTTCCCTCAATATTCAGCTGAAATGCATATGTTTCTGTGCTTCATATTTACAGGTTTTTTCTTGCCTCATTGTTTCAGAATATGACAAAATTTCCCTAGGGAATTTCCTTACCATATGTGGCCGTCATCATTCTAAAAGGACTTTTAGATTCCCTCTCCTTTGAATCTACCAAAATAGTGATCTGAAATATTCCATTTTAATGATTGTGAAAAAGTATAATGTTTAAACTATACCTCAAATCACTTTATCTCCTAGAAAATTGATCTGAAGTCTTCCTCTCCTGTTTTTGAAAAACTGGTAATGAACATGCTTTCTGTGGGGGTTTCTCTATACCTCTCTCCTCACCTCCCTCACCCGCCAGGTGATATGCTTCGTTATATTCAGGAGAGTAAGGAAAGAGCTGCGGAAATGGTAAAAGCAGAAGTGTTGCGAGAACGTCAAGAAACCGCTCGAAAGATGCGCAAATATTACTTGACTTGCCTCCAACAGATCTTGCAGGATAATGGAAAACAGGAAGGGTAAGCTCAGTCTAAACAAACATTGTGTCCTTGGAGTACCAAGATGGCAAGTTGTCATTTTCTAAGCATTTTTCTTAACCACAGTATTAACTATTCTACATGATCAGCTATTGGGGGTTAAGAGAAGCTTAATGATTGGGCTACCCTAAATATTGGCAGAGCTAATAGGAAAACAGAAATCCTGGGGCTGAGGAAATTCATTTTTTTCCTTTAAACTATATTAATTTAATATTCTGGAATTCCCACAGACCTGAGAAAAAGATTATGAATGCTGCTAGCAAACTTGCTACGATGGCAAAATTGTTGGAAACGCCTATGTCTAAGAGATCCCAAAGCAAGACTGTAGAGTCAGGTATGTCAAAATGAGTCACTTGGAGGTTTTCTCTCTTCTTTCTTTTTTTTCTTTCTTTTCTTCCTTCTCTCTTCTTTTAGATACTTAAGATTTTTAGAGTGAGAAGTAGTTTATAAAGTTGTGTGTGTGTGTTTTACTTAAACTGGAAATTTACAAAAAAGAGTGTAGTTTCCAGTTGAAGTAGGCAGACTGAGCATACCCATCAGCATCCTGTTGCTGCTTTCATCCCTAGAAATGATAGAAAAGATTTTAAACAACAAATTAAAAAGGAGAAAAAGAAGAAATTATAACCGGGCTTAGAAAAGTTACAATTGATAGACCAGAAGTGTGAGGAATCTCTGAAAGAATGAAGACAGTATAAGATTGAAGATGGGAACCTCAATTCAAAACTGCCAGAAGATGACAGCTACGAGAAGGAGCAATAGCAAAACTGTTTCACGTGTGAAGGTGGTATGTTCCAGGAGGTGTAGTAAGCCTAAGGATACTGGCGGGATAATTAGTTTGGTGTTCTAGAACACCAATAACCAGGTGGGATTACCCTCTTTATCTCTCATTCTCCTCTTCCTCCCCCAAGCCCAACATTAGGCTGGGTAAGAGCAACAGAAACAAAGAGTTTGGCAGCAGGGCAGTGCTCCAGGTGGCTAGCCACATCAAGAAGGCACTGAGAGCCCACATGCCCGGAGTACCAGCTCATAGGTTTTTCTGCCTTGCAGCTTTTCCTTCCCACTCCACTCTCAACTCCTTTAAATAAGCAGCACAAACAGATACCACATTCAGGACACCTAAAAGATAAAGTATTCAACCAGAAATCATCATATATTTATAGAAAGCCAGCACCATGAAAAAAGACACCAAACTCAAAACAAACAAACAAAAAAAACAGAACTTATACCTAAGGAAATGGAATTCATAGAACAAACAGGGCCTGAGAATGTTAGAAAAGTATAGTATTCCTAGAAAGATGTAAGAGGATATTATAAAGGAAACTAACGACATGCTCAGATTTTTAATATTTTAAAGGAGAGGGTATAGATACTGATAACTCTAGCCGTTGCCAGAAAAATGAAGGTTTAAGTATGTATATTGAAAATAGGATAACTATTAGAAAAATGGAAATAGATTATGTAACTTTCAAACTGGTAGGTGAAAAACTTGGAAGGAAATGTTTTCAATATAACAGAATTAAGAAGGAGCAAAAAGTACAGCTAGAAAGATGGATAAATAGAAAACAATAGTTGGTTGAAATAGCAGCAGTCACAGTAAGAATAGTTCAAACTCACTTATTAAGAGACTACAACTTTCAAACCGTTTTTAAACATCCAGACGTATGTTATTTGTATAAGTACATCTAAAATTTAAAATAAAGGGATGGAAAGTGACATACCAAGCAAACGCAGTGTTGATATTAGATAAATTATAAATTTAAATTTAATATTAGGTAAATTAGAGTTAGCATTTAAAAGGACCAAAGCTCATGATAAAAGAACAGCCTCTCAAGAACTATATAAATGGTTTCTTTCTCTACATTAAAAAAATAGCTTTAGAATATGTAAAGCAAAAGCTGATGAAAATACATGAACACACTGGTAAATTCCCAGTTACACTGGGAGATTTTGAACATATCTGTGGGGAAATGGTATTTTTGGACTTTGGAAAGCTTCAAGCAGAGATCGTTCAAGAATCCACGAGTCTGATATTGGTAAATATTTCTCAAATAGAAACACGAAGATTATTTGTGTCAGTCTTGGAATGGTGATGTGAACCTTGGGTATATAAGGGCAGTGACATATAACAAGAAAAGAATTTTCTAGATTTAGAGCCATAGTATGCAAATAAATGTCCCCAGTAGAAGCAAACCTTTTATAGGGCTTCGAGGGTCCAAGGTACACTATTCTGAGACATATTGCCATGATACCTCTGATCGTATGCTATGTGGCTGCTTTGCCTTTGGTCAGATTTAATGTCTTAGCTAATTAAATCAGAGACCGATTAGTTTGTGCTGTGCGTGTGTGTGTGCACGCGCACGCGCGTTTGTGTGCATGAGTGCAGGTGGGCATGAGTGCAGGTGGGCATAGGTGTTGGGCAGTGGGTTTCTTCCTGGAAACTTCATATTTGACATCAGAGCAGAATTGGAAACATTGCAGTTGGCTGTTAAATGCTGTAACATCTATTGCAGAAAATAATAGATCAGGTGGATAGCAATAATAATGTATCAGATTTCAGTAACAAAATTAGCTAGCTTTATTGAATGGATATATGTAAAAGATTACTTTAAAATGTCCAGCATTGATGTATTCTCTTTGATAATGTTTAAAATATATAAGCATTCTTTGGGAATATGCAAAAATGTAATTTTTTTTTCTTTTTCAGTATTTTCTCCTAATTTTGTGTTCCCTTGTATATTATAGTACTGCCTCTGACTTCAGAGATAATCGTTGAACAATCAAAAAGGAATGATGTGAATCAGAATATACCATGTCATATTGAAAGCAAATCAAACAGTTTGAAAACTATCCCCAGAAGTATGTGTAACCAGGTTCCTAAGAGGAGGGCCGCTTGTGACTTACGAAGGCGACTGGAGGACTCAGAGCACCAGGACATAAAGCACATGGGTCCCAAAGGGTCACATTCAGACTTTCAGTTTGGGGATAATAGTCCCAAACATCTGGACATTTTGCCAAGGAACATTTCCAACTCTGTCCCTTGCGAAGGTGAAAGAGGCTTTGGTTTGCACAAGAAGAAAGACCTGCTCAGTGATACTGGCTCTGAATACCCCTTTCTGGGGAACTTTGGAAATCAGTCCTCGCCTAGAAATGCCCCTAATCTTTCTGAATCTGGATCCACGCACATAACCTTTCAATGTCCTAATGAAAGAGTTGGTTTAAAAGTATATAAGTGTAATCCACTAATGGGGAGTGAAAATGCTGCATCTGAGAAAAATGGAAGTTTGAGTGTTCAGGAAGCTCCAGTAAGGGATGGAGAAGACCTGAGTGACACCAGTAGCTGGTATTCCCACGATGCCACTTTACCATGCAACAGTCGTGAAGTGTCATTTTTACATGGTAGGCCACAAGAAACTGTGGATATGCTAGCTGAGTCTGGTAATTTCAAACAGTTGTCAGCAGCCAGTTGTCTTTCAGATGCAGAGAAAAATAATACGAATTGTCAACCAGTGAAGTGGCAAAGTAGTCACATTCCAGACACAGCAGAAGAAACCATGTATTCCCAGCCAGGGAAGATCAGTATGACCGTTGGGCACCCAACTCATCATAAGGCTGATATATTAAAGTCAGATTTCAAAAAACTGAGTAGTACAGAACCATCCTCCATGCATCAGCAGCCTTTGAGAAAACTAACTGCTCCTCTATCTAGCCAACAAGATAGTGGCTTTGATAGTCCCTTTGTCAATCTTGACTAATGGTTGTACAGTATTTAAGAAGAGTATATTGACAAGAAGACTGGAAAAGAAGACTTCATACTAAAAAATTTGTGGGCTCTGCCTATTTTGAGATGTTTTAATAACATCTGACTATCATATGAGTAAAGCATTCTCATAAAATTACTTGAGATATTAATGTTGCCTTAATCTTTCAAAGGCTGATGGTTTATGTGTAATCTCCTTCCATGTGGTGCTTATATTTGGTTGCTAAACCATCTATTTTTTTATATTTATAAATTAGCTCTCTGTGCAGTGTTAAATTATTTAAATAAACTTGCATATGGTCTATAGAATTGTTATGAATTATTTTGTAATTCATAATATAGAAATGTTATATTGACATGTTTAAAATTTAGGAAAAAAAACATGAATTCTGATGATTTATATATGTGGTCAGCCAAATTTAGTTTTTGGAATTGGCCATGTTTAATGAGGTTATATACTTACTGTAGACATACTTTTTCTGGAAATATCTACTCAAAATTTTGATCCTTGCTTTCAATTAGTAGAAATGGTGTATGCAAGTACGTCTCTCATATCTGTCAACCACAGCCATACTATGGACTGTGTGTGTTGATTCAATATGTTTTTCCACCCAGAACCAGGCTGATGTCAGTAGTGGTGGCATGGGTAGCAAGATGCATCATCCTCCTGATAAGCATCTGTGAAAGCAAGAGCCAAGAAGAGGACATTCTGGAGCTTGGCAAGCTGTGTCAACTGGTGACCAGATGTAGATAAGCCTAAAAATTAGCACAGGATTTCAGTGCTTGAGTTGACATGCAGTTAGAATAAAGAACACACCGTATTTTCAAAGTCTCACTTTGAGGATACAATCAATGCACCTTGTCCAACAGTTCAGCTGGAATTTCTAGGAGAACCCCTTTACCAGCAGAATTTATGGATCTGGTTGGTGGTTGATTATTTTAAGCCGTGGTTATGACAACTGAGAATCTAGCTCATTGCTTCCCTACTCTTTCATCTTCTGTTTTAAATTCTTGTCAGGTATTTAAATCCTCAGCATCAAGATTGAAATGGGAAGTTTTGATTTCTGCTCCTTTTATGATGTCCTTAATCTCTTTTGATATAATTTTGACTTAACTTTTTTTGATATCCATAATTTTATCCTAATCCATAGGATTAGCTTACTTTATTTCAAACGCCCTACACACAACCACCAAGGAATGTATACATGCATAATTGTATAAAAGGGACTGCACAGCCAAACCAGCACTGGTGATTTACATTGGTCCGAAAGGTGTGGCATGAGAACATAAAAGAGACACAAGCCCCATAGGCATCACGGTTATGTAAATCTAACTTCATCGTGGTATTTAATCTTTTTAAAAATATTTTTTTAATGTTCCATTTACAGTTGACATGCACTATTATATGAGTTTCAGGTGGCAAGGTGATTAGACATTTATATAACTTA
This sequence comes from Rousettus aegyptiacus, assembly GCF_014176215.1. Classification (NCBI taxonomy): domain Eukaryota; kingdom Metazoa; phylum Chordata; class Mammalia; order Chiroptera; family Pteropodidae; genus Rousettus; species Rousettus aegyptiacus. The sequence goes on along the minus strand of NW_023416306.1, from coordinate 120,588,735 downwards.
TGAAGTGATCACCCTGGTAAATCTACTACCCATCTGACACCATACATAGTTATTTCAATATTATTGACTATATTCCTTATGCTTTACATCCCCATAACTATTTTGTAACTACTTTTGTATGTTAATCCTTTCCCCCTTTTCACTCACTCCTTCCCCACTCCCACCCAGCAACCCTCAAAATGTTTTCTCTATGAGTTTGTTCCTGTTTTGTTTGCTTATTTTGTTCCTTAGATTCCACATGTGAGTGAAATTATATGGCATTTGTCTTTCTCTGGCTGACCTACTCCACTCAGCACAATACCCCATAAGTCTATCCATGTTGCTGAGGGGGCAAGATTTCATTCTTTTTTATGGCTGAGTGATATTCCATTGTATCTACGTACTTACCACCTCTTCTTTATCCATTGATCCATCAATGGACACCCAGGTTGCCGCCATATCTTGGCTATTGTAAATAATGCTGCAGTAAACATATGGATGCACGTGTCCTTTCAAAGCAGTATTTTGGGTTTGTTCAGATAGATACCCAGAGTGACATTACTGAGTCCTTCTTTGTCTCTCATTATAACCTTTGTCTTAGTCTGTTTGGTCTATTTCCTTTCTTATACTTGCTTTAGGTTTAATGTACTCTTCTTTGTCTCTTTTTAAAAATAACTCTCACACTCTAGTCTGGGGAAACGGTAAATATACATAATTTATGAAGGCTGTTAGAAGCTGGTAAGTGCTATGGAGATAGTTATAGCCAGGTGAAAGGAAGGAGTGGTGGTGGAGGGGTGGTTAGACCCCATCAGGAGATCACACTGAGATGGTAACATTTGGGTAAAGATTTGAAGGAGGCGAATATAGCTTCACCATTTCTTATACTCTCTACCTATGGAATTCTTATTAAACACATCCTCTGTGTTTCTTAATTGTTCTTTTGTACATTTTTATCTCTCGCTCCTTTGTGGCATTCCTCAGTGCCATCTTCCAGTTTGCTGATTCTTTGTTTATTCCATGTCCAGGATTTCTAGTTGGTATGTTTATACCTACACTTTTTGTATAATTTCTGCTTGTTTTATTTAGTAATCTTGGTTTTTATAATTCCATTTATATTTTTAAAGACAAAAATACTTATTTTAAAGTTTCTTCTAGAATAATTATGGTATCACTTGGGAGTGAAATCATATCCAAATTGTTGCTTTTACTGCCTTTTGTAGAACTAGTTTCTCCCATGTGTATGGAATTTTAGCTTACAGTCTTACCGTGAAGAGGATTTTTTTTTTTTTTCCTTCTGAGTGCTCTCCCTCCACCCTTTCTAGATTTTTGTGGTTAACTCCACCTGGACCCTTGTGTGCCCAGTGCAAGATCACGTCATATATAGGTGGTTTCTGATTCATTAGCATTATCCTAAATCTAGTCACTGAACCAGCAGGCAGCTTGGCCCAGGTCCTGGCTACAAGGCTGTGCCTATATCCTCCCAGCTTCTCTACTGCTTAGCTTTTATAGAAGCTGTGGCCTCAGGCAGTGATTGTAGTTTGCCAGTCTCCCTGGGGTAAGGGAGCTCTACTTGGGTTACTAGTTTAAGCTGTTTGCTTGTCCTTTGTCTCCATCAAGTAGAATGCTTTTAGTCTTTGCTATTCTGCAGGAACTCCTACTGCTTTGGGGTTCAGAGCAGGTCTTACCTTATTCTTCAAGTCCTCAGAGATATCTTGTTTTTAAATGTCTTTTATCTCTATTTCCATCATTGCTTGGGGATGTTGGGTACACCCTAAGTTAACTCACAATGACCTAAAGTCTGTTTTGCCATTAACTCTTTGGCCTTTAGCTATTCTCTTAGTGTCTCTGGAACTCAATGTTTAGGCAAATCTCACAACTAAGCTAATGATTTAGGTAAAGGAGACCTAAGAATTTCTGAAGGGGAATAGTGGGTAATGACCTCGGAAAGGTAAATCGAAGCTAGGTCATGGGTAGTTTTGAATGCCAGAGCCAAAGAATGAATTGGGTTCATAGAAAATGGAGAGTTGGTGATTGGGTAGCATGATTTAGAGGGATTAATGAGATCATGCTGTAGGAGGGTTTGCAGGAGCTGAGGAGACAGGGAAGCCAGGAGGACAATGCTTTGGTACAGTTAGGAACAAGGCCAGATCCAGGGCGCAAACGGTAGGGATATAGAGATGACAGGACTAAGAATATAGCACTAGGTTTAACAGGGCCTGCTGACTGATTTAATGAAATCTATGTGTAAGGGGTTAAATAATTTGCTTGAAGTTAACATAGCTAACACATGGCAGAGCCAGAAATCACACCCAGGTCTTTTTTTTTTTTTTTTTTAATAAACTTCACTTAAAATAGTTTTAGATTTTCAAAAAAATCACAAAGATTTTAGAGAATCTCCATATACCTCTCAGACTCCCCTTTTGTTAACATCTTACATCACTGTGATATATTTGCCACAACTAAGGAACGAATTTCATCATTTTTTTTTTTTTACTTCAGCGCTCATGGTCTTAATTCCTATACTGTCTTTATTTGGCTTGGCTTATAGGTGAGCTGGAATTCATTTTAAAGGGGAGTTCTTTCCTTTTCCCTCTCATTCCATTTCTCCCCCATGCTCCTGAGGAAGAAAATGAGTTCAACAGGCTTCTCCACATGCGAAATTTGTTTAACTTGCTTTCTTAGTAGAATGTAGAAAAAATAGAAAGGTTTTACTCCTTAGTGGAGGTTTATGGAATAGGACATTATATGGAGGTCGTGTTGCAACTAGGAATTTACCAACACAACTGGAAAACCTAAAATACAATAAAACCATCTTTTATAATTTTAAAATTCAACCAATCATTGTTCATCTAAAAAGGAAAAATTAAAAGAGATCTAGCAGTAATAAGCCATTCTAAAACTTTTTGATATTATTATAACAAAATTCTTCCTTAAGAGCCAGGACAGAAAATTAATTGGAAATCAAAATAATAAATGTCATTAAAGAGAAACTTCATTTAGAAAATGACATAAATGCAACGGTTTTTTTCATAAAGTTCAACAATGATATGGAAACAGATTGAATTAAGTATGAGTAAATTGAATAGAACCAACAAAATATGGTTTTTAAAATTGTTTTGTTTGGCCTCAGGCATAGTCCTTATCCAAAGGTTTTGTTTTCTCACAAGTTTGATTTCACAATTTTATTATTCATATCATGTATATGATATACTGGACCAAAAATCTGCTTTCTATACTCCCCAACCTTATGAATCCTAGAGATGCAGTTCATTTGTATAAGAACATAGGGTGAACCTGGTTCCTATAGTATCATAGTGGCTCTATAGATGTTAATGATTTTATTGGCTGCTAATGAGTTTTTCTTGAGCGTTTCTTGAATGTGCAGTTTCACAGTCTACTCTGCAAAGTCTTCAAGACTTTGATTATTTGTTAAAGTTACTTTGATTCTTAGATGCCTGACTATGCACATGTTAATGGTGTCAAACCTTTCCATGAATTCAGATTTCTGTTTTAATTGGTTAAAAGGTTTTCAAAATTCTTACCTATTAGGTTTCTTAAGATTTGACTTAGGTATAAACACAAAATAACAGCATAGGCTTTTTGGCTACCTGTAATAAACCAGTTATCATATTAATCTCTCTATATATACTTTTGTCCTAATCCTTCCAACAGCCTTTCAAAGTAAGTCTTCTTCTCATTTGTAAAATGAGAAAGGATTAAAGAGGTGAAGGGATTTACACAAGGACTCTCATTATGTGACTAAGCAGATATTCAAAGTTGCCATGTATATAAAGGTGGATATGAACCCATATGTTTACCATGAATTGTTTATAAACCAAAACCATATGTTTTTAACATTGATATTGCTCCCCCCCCCCATATATATGTGTACGCAATTGTATCATTAATAAGAGGCCTTGACACTAAATACGGTTAGGAGTTTCTGCACTGTCCTAAGAAAAATGCCTTTCTAAAATCAGATTAGATGTGTGCTCAATAGCTCAAATTCAGTTAGTACAAACCAGACTTTTCTCAGGTTAGAACTGAGGTAGTGATTAGGATCGGAACTTTGGAACCAAATGTGGTTCAAATCTTTATTCCGTCACTTACTAGTGAACCTACATTCCACTTCTGAAAAATGGGCATATGTAGCTATTGGTTGTATACTCAACATTATTATTTATTTCTTGTTGGCAGAGCAAGGAAGATGGTGTCTGTCCCTTTCTCTCATGACTCAGTCCTAACTTTAGAGCAGACTCCTGTGCGGCGTGAGCTAATCTTAGTGGCCCCAATTCCAGTTGCAAGTGATTGGCTTGGATGGGCATATGACTCAACTCTTCTGAAAAATGTGATATAATGGAAGCGATGGGGGGCAGGGCGGAGGGGGGAGATTCTGAAAAATGTTCCTTCCTAAGTAGTGTCTCCTTCCACACTGGAAATGAGAACTGACCTACAATGATAAATGTGTAACTTCTAGGTCCGTGTCGAGACTCACTTTCTCGAGGTCTCACTTATCAGAAGCAAATTATCTTCAAGTCACCTTCTGAATAAGTATTGTAGGAAGTTTACTTTCAAAGGTCTTTTCCCTGGAGCATATCAAATTATTTACATGCATTTGTCCACTCTGAAGGAAAAACACACCAGAAGAAATTTTGAACTTGCTCAAAATCAAAATATGGAAGATTAACCCAAGATTAACCCTAGGAGGAAAGTTTTCTTGTTCTTGGGGAAAAAAATCTTCAAAGATTTTGGAGCCAAACACATACAGGTAAGGGCACCATAAAATGAAAATATCTCAAAAGATGAAGCTGTTTTGTCTCTTAAGACTCTCAGATTAATTCAGACGTTGCTATAGGTGACAAAATCTATGGCCAAATAAATAGAAACATGCAGGTTGAAAAATGTGGAATCCTCTGCCTAAGACCTTGAGAAAACAGATGCTCTCTCCCTCCCCTTTTCCCAGCCACCTGTTCAGAGAGGACCGGTCATAGTCTCCCAGAGAAGATGCAAAATTAAGTGGCAGAGGGGCCAAAGCCTAATGCCAGACTTAGCTTTCAGAATGTTCCCTGTGATGGACTCAATATAGTACACCCAGCTGGCCAGAGAAAGGCTTTTGGAAACGGCAGTGTGATTGACTTTTTTCAGTGCTCATTTTCCAGCAAGAACAAATATTTGGTTATATAATGAAGTTATGTCCTCTGGCACCCAAAGAACTGACCTACAATGACAAATGTGCAACTTGTTAAGCACATTCCATTGAGACTGCAACACATACTAATTGTTTTCTCAAGACATGTAGTTGTTTTACCACCAAGAGCACTTTCCTCCATGGTTCCAGCTGGCAAATCTCACGCTCATTCATATCCATGGTTTTGTGATAACATGAAGTTCTGTGTGTGTGTGTGTGTGTGTGTGTGTGTGGTTTTTTTTTAAATACAAAGTAAGTTGATGTGCAGTCGTTCTCCTCTGCTGCCATGATTCTAGAGACCATAGATCATTGTTTAAGGCCAAGCCCACAAAGTGAGTTTTTATCATAAAAATACCAGAGAAAGAGAGTTCCCCTCAGGCCATATCTCTGCCTCCTCCATGGTAGGTACAGCTTTGATTTCTTAATCAAGATGCACAGCCTATGCAGAGATGCCTGGTTTCCATTTAAATGGATACAAATGTATTTTTTTTTTCCTGGAGTTCTCACTAAAGCTAGTCCAGAAAACTTGGCTCTACGTGTTATTGGGATTCCTCTTTTTCCCACAGGGCGTATGGGACAGGTGGTTTTGCCAATGGTGAGCATAATCACTACAGCTCCAAAAGTTAACCGGCACAAACCATGTATTTGCTGAGGATGAAAAAGAATCATATATAAGTGGCAATGCCTTCTTGGAGAGTATTGCTTGGCTGCCATAACAGGTTAAGCTTTGGAGAGGCTTACAGAAGAGAAGAATAGCAGTGGCCGACTACTCTAGGCTAAGATGTGTTGCAGGTGCAGCAGATACTATGATCAATATGTATGGTGAGAATTCACAATAGAGTTTATATTGCTTTTAAAATTACTAATGGTAAGATAAACATTACAAGTTGTATAGTGAAAAGCCTTCTCAGCTCTGATCCCCAGACCCCCAGTTCTCCACCCTTGAAGCAGATTCTATTACTCTGATTCTATGTACACAGGTATGTGTCTAAATAGCCCTTATTTTTTATAAGTGGTAGCTTATTATACCCACTGTTCTGTACCTTACTTTTACATCAAAAAATGTAAAGCAAGCGTATGAAAAAAGCATGTTTTTTTTAATGTTAACAAATAATGAAAACCTGAAAATGGTGACAACTAGATAAAAAAAAAAAAAAAAAAAAGATCAGTTGCTTATGGGGTGGTCCTCCTGAAGTGTGAGGTGGCCTTCTAGTGGGGACAGTGCAGTTACATGTAATCATTGTAAACTGGTTCACAGAAATCTCTTTAAAAATCAGCGGTGCAAGACAACACACTTTACTCTCTAACCATATGCAAAGCAAAGGCAGAGGTGGTGGTGCCAGGAATGTCTTTAGGGTTCTGTGGATGTTGTACAAACAACAGACATCAGAACATCATACAGAAACTTACCTGACATTCATGTGACTTCCCAGACTGCCCTACGTTTGCTCACATACAGGTCAGATAAGTACGTCCTGAATATCACGTGGATGATTAGAGTTTAGATTTGAATTTCAGATAAACAATAAATACCTTTTTAGTATAAGTATGTCCTAACTATTACATGGGAATCACACTAAAAATTTATGTCGTTCATTTGAAAATCAGATTTAGTGAGGCATGCTGTATTTTACCTTATAGCCCTTGTCATTAATCTGCTCTCCAGGGCATAGAGATAGGCACATGACTTAGGCTACAGATGGGCACAAGACTCATGCTAGGGCAATTAAGTTTATCTCTAGGATTTTATGTATAATTGTCAAAAGGAAGAGACTGCCTTTCTGGGATGATGTCAGTTTCGAGATCCTCCTCCATTAGCCAAATGCAGGAAGCAGTATGCTATTAGAATGAAATCCAGGGACTCTAGAAACAAAAGAAGAGACAGAGAAAGGAGGGAGGAGGAAAGAGAGAGAGGAGAGAGAGGAGAGAAACAGATAGGCAGATCCGATAACATTGTATACTTAACCTAATTTGAATTGGATTTCTGTTCTTTGTAACCAAGAGTCTTGTTTCATTACAGTGACTCAGAAAAGGTTACATAAATAGCTCCAGGTCACACAGAAGTCAATTCATCTAAATGGGATATATCCAACTAACTCCAAAGTTAATGCTCTCTCTACTTTATCATTCTGCAACTACTAGGAAACTAAGAAAGAAATTAAGAAACCCCCAGAAATAGAATTCAAAGAACAAGTAACTGGATTCTCCGAATTCTGGGCCCTCTGAGCCGATTCTCCAGTGGAGCCCTACCAGGCCATTGCTTTGCTTCTCCTGCCTCCGTTCCTCCTTTCCTTCCCAGAAAACTGGTTCCCTGAGAATAAGAACCAGGCGCCCAGGTCTCCTTTCAAAACTGCTTGGAAGAGAAGATGAGCGAATTCTATTAAAATTATGTTCCTTCAAAGTAAAGGAATTAAACCAATGGGCCAGGAGTCTCTAATTATCTTAACATGAAGAGAATCCCACCTCAGGAACCTTTTCTTCAGCCTTATGGTACAAAGAACCTGGAAAGCAGACAAGTTTCTGAGGTCTCTTTAAACAAGGAACAAACTACTTAAGAGTTGGGAACACTTGGGTTACCCCTGTCTTTTAGTAAGAATTAGTTGTCGGGATGAAGCATCCCTTCTGAATTAAGGATTGGAGAATCCTTTTGGTGACTGTAACTCAGTTGTACATAAAAAACAAACAGAAAAACTAGAAATGGAATGGGCACGCTTTTTTTAAGGAACTGGCCTCGTTCCATTAGTGAGTGACTTTAAAGAGTTCTAAGACTTCCTAGCCCCAGGCTTGGGGCTTTAGTTCACAAAGCAAAGGATTTCCACATGGAAATGGTGATTGCCTCACATCTTAGTATTCTAAAGCAATTAAGAGGCATTGGTTGGAAACAACAGATATTAGGCAACAGTTGCAAATACAATTTATACAAGGTACCCAAGTAGAATTGTGGTATGTTCTCATCTAATGTTTTACTCCCCTCTAGTGGAGTTTTATATAGTACATGATACCTTGAGTATGGTATAGGATAACAGATTTTAGAGAAAAAAAGAATTGAAAAATATATCTAAAACATTTCATGGTCTATAAAATTTCTGTCCAATTCTGTAGAATTTCAAAGATAAAAAAATTAAACACGTTCTCTTAGTTCATTCTCCTCATTGTGCAGGAGAAAAATAAAGACCTAGAAAGGGGAAATGACTCACTCAAGGTCACACATTTAGTTTCAAGTAGATCTCATTACTAATGATGATTTGAATATATAAATCTGTGGTTCCCATAGAACTAGAAAGTTTTCACCTGTACACCCAGATGTTCAAGTGAGGAGAGATTTATGCTTTGGAGGAAACTGGACATCAAATTCAGTAAGTATATTATGGATTATGGGTACTCTGAGAGAAGAGGGGCTTGCTCCGGGAAGGGCAGAGTAAGTGTTAACAAAGATACCTAGAGATGAAAATAATGACCAGGTAAGCTCTGGTTTGCCTTCCTCCTTGCCACTGCTGATGGGCACAGTACCTACTTATAGTCTGAATTCTTGCTGTGTAAATTTCAACTCTGCTTCATTCTCCTAAACTTTCATCATTGTTCTCCGAAGCATTTCTACTTCCCCCTGCTCTGTATATAAACATAAATTTTCTTTTTTTTGCACAGAAAGTTTTCACTTGTGATACAATGCTACTATAATAAAATTTTCCTGATTATAAAAATAACTGGTTCAATGTGGATAATAAAGCATTAAAAAGAAAATTAAAATCTCCTGTAATGGTGGCTCACTTCAGAAAAGTCTGCTAGGCTGATCCTCCCAGAGATAACAACTATGAACTCTGGGAAACAAACAAACAAACAAACAAACAAAAGACTACTGGAAGCAATGGAAGCTGAGCAAAATTAAACAGATTATGGAGAGGCATTTGGAAGAAGGAAATGGCAAAGGGTGAGTTTCTTTGTTTTTCACAGCTTTTAGCTTCAAGGTAGACTAGTTGGCTACATGGGAAAGCTAAAATGTCTGTAGAACATCAATAGTCTTTCTGGCTTGAAGAATCAGAAAACAGATCTTAAGACACCCATAGCCATTGGAGAGTGAGGGAGGAATCTTGGCAATGAGAAATCCAGAGAGAGGAACTTAAAATTCTGTGTAAAAAATTTTGTAAAATGTGTGCTGATCCCTGAACTTTGCATAGGTAGGCCAGATTCTAAGTAGCTTAGCTAAGGATAAAATAACTAAACTGAGATTTGACCTAGTGCCCAAGAGACAAAAACTTGCAATTTAAGTCCAACTAGGTTACTTGCCTATTAAACCAAAACAACAACAAAACCCAAAAGTTAATACTCTTCAGAGGAATGTAATGGAATCCAGAATCTCCCTAATGTTCACAATGTCTAGGATATGACCCGACATTACTCAACATAATAGAAACAAAAAATAAGATCTCTTCTTGAAAAAATGACAATAAATAAAAAGACGAAACCCGATAGCATCTAGCTTTTATTAGCAGACAAAGCATTTTAAAGCAGCTATTCTAACTATGCACAATGACGTAATGGAAAATAAGCTTACAATGAATGAAAACACAGGAAATTTCAGCAGGAAATAGACCATGAAAACAACCAAATCGTGAACTGAAAATTAAATAACCTGAAATATAAAATTTACTTGATGGGCTTAACAGCAGAAAAGAGATGACAGAGAAAAGAACCACTGTACTAAAATATAAATAAACAATTATCTAATCTGGAGTAGATAGCAAAAACACTTTTAAAAACAAAGGAATAGAACCTCATTGATTTGTGGTACAATATCAAAAGGTTTAACACATACATAATTGGAATCCCAGAAGAGAAGAAAAAGCAAATGCAACACAAACATTTTAAGAAATAATGGCCAAAATACTCCCAATTTTATGTAAATTATGAATTTAAAATTCATAAAAGGTTATCAAACCCCAAGTCAGAGCAGAATCAAACTGCTTAAAACTAAGGATAGGGTAACATCTTGAAAGTAGCTATTACATGTAGAGGAACAATGATTTGCATGACTGCTGAAAGTCTCAGAAACACTAAAGACAGAAGACAACTAATCAAAATCTTTTAAGTACTGTAAAAAAATATATATATACCCGTTGGCCCAAAATATATTAAGTTCTATATCAACAAAAATATTCTTCAAGAAATGAAGGGAGTGAAAGAAATAAAGACAATAAAGATATTTTCAGATAAAAGAAAGCTAAAGAAATTCAGAGAACTTGTTAAAACTATGCTAAACAAATGCTAAAAGAAGTTCTTTAGGTTGAAGGGAAATAAGACCAGTTGGAAACCTGGTTCTTCAGAAAGGAAGGAAGAAATAGAGGAACGGACAGAAGGAGGAAGGGAGAGAGAAAATAAGGAAGGAAGAGCATTAGAACTAGTAAATGTAAAGTATTTTTTCTCTTAGTCCTTTTAAAACATGTGACAGTTTTTAAGGAACACTTGTAACATTGTCTCGTGAGTTTATAATGTTTATAATGTATATAGATATATACATATGACAATTATACCATAAAGGATGGAGGTGGCTGATAAGTGGACCTATATAGTTGCAAAGGTTTTACATTTCACATGAAGTGATGCAGTGATATAATATCTTGATAGCAGTTTGGGTTACACAGATACATACATTTCTCAAAACTCAATGTATTTACATTTCAGATTTGTATGCTTTACTGTATATGAAAACCATAGTAATTAGGATAATTATTACAAACAATATTGAATTCTAGTTAATACTATGCATGCTAAAACATTTAAAGAGAATTGTGCTGATGTCTGCTATTTATTTTGATATACATGAAAGATAAGATTGATTTATGGCTAGAGGAATGGATAGATATGTGATAAAGCAAGTATACAAAATGTTATTAACATAATCTTATATAGTTGTTCACTGGTAAACTCTTTTGACTTTGCTATAGGTTGAAATGTTTATAATGTTGGAAATATGGAAATAAAATTATTTATAAAGATTTATATTAATATACACCTTTATTGATTTTTCTTATGTACTGATATTTATTACTGGTTTAAAGAGAATTTTAACATGGCACGGGGACATTTTTTCAAACCTAACTGTAAAAATGAACATGTTCCAGAAATTTAATATAAAAATATCTTATTTAGCTTCAGATGCTGTAAGAAAATACCATAGACCAGGTTGCTTAAATAATAAACATGTATTTTTCACAGTTCTGGAAACTAAGAAGTCCAAGATTAAGTTGCTGGCATATTTGGTTCCTGGTGAGAATCCTCTTCTTGATTTACAGAAAGCTGCCTTTTCCCATGTTTTCACACGGCCTTTAGAAAGAGCTCTAGTCTCCTTACCTTGTCATATATGGACATTAATCCCATTATAGGGGACTCACTCTCATGACCTCATCTAAACCTAATTATCTCCCACAGACACCAACTCCAAATGACATCACATGGGGAGATAGGGCTTCAACATATGAATTGTGGGGGAGATGATACAACTATTCAGTTTATAACAAGAAATTACTACAAAAAGAAACTCTCAAAATTCATCACTTTTAATATTTTAGTGAATTATCTTTTAGTATTTTAAAACAATGTATGTTATCTTTTTCATCATGGTAATTTTATTATGACATTAAATATGTCTTTAAAATATTATTTTAATGGCAAAATTATATGAAGGTACCAAAATTAAGTTAATCATTTTCCTATTATTTGACATATAAATTGATTTTAAATTTTCACATAAACGAATGCTCATATAAAAAAAGATTGTAGAATAAGAATCAAGAAGCAGAAGGGCATCAGACTTTTCCAGTGCAATGATTAAAATCAGAAGACAGTGTCTTTAAAATTCTGACTAAAGATTTTCAACTCATAATTCAAAAACACAATGTGTGTTCATCGTGGATATCAAGGCCAACGAGCACCAGATCAGATGGTCTCTGAAGAACAGTGACATGGCCAAGGTTGACACCCTGATCAGGCTTGATGGAGAGATAAAGGCATATGTTCAACTGGCTCCTAACTATGATGCTTTGGATGTTGCCAACAAAATTGGGATCATCTAAACTGAGTCCAGCTGGCTAATTCTTAATATAAAAATTTTTGCTGTAAAAAAGAGAAAAGATTATCAGTGAGGTAAGTATATTTGTATATGTAGAGGCTCAAAAGGTATGTAAGAGTTAAATTTTTATTTTCTTAGTTGGAAATAAATAGATAAAATATAAAACCAAAAAGAAAATTAACATGAACACTATTAAGAAATTTTAGGTAAATTCTAGAAGACACAGCTAAAGAAATTGAAAGTTTTTTGTCCCTGGAGGATAAGAATGGGGAGTAGGAAAATATAAGGTAGGATTATGCTGGGTTTTTTTTTTTTTTTCATTATATGTGTTTTTCACTAAAGTTTTTAAAACTCTTAAAGAAAGATGTGTATATATTCTACTGGTCTAAGCTAAGATACTTTCAGTTTGCAAGCAGCTCTGAGTGGGACATACAAAGCCTAACCACATTGCCCTGAAACTCCGCAGAATTGCCTTGCACAGTTATAAAACTACGTTTAGTAAGCCCTATCACCTGGATATAACATTTGGGTTCCAGGTAGAATTTCTTATTTCATCACCAGATCCATCCTGTGACACTGTACAAAGACTCTCAGATAACGACTAGTTATCTCAGAGGTACAGTTGAGCTGCCGTTGTGAAAGAATGACTCAGTTGCAGGCATGCCACCTGGTTAAAGCCTGGCAGAGGCTGGACATGGCTCTCCATCCGTTATGAATTTAAACAGAGGCTAGATCAAGGCTTTGTAAGAATGCTGTGCAGAGGCTTCTATTAGGCTTATGGTTGGAGAAGACGACTCTGGAGTTCCTCCTCCCTCGAATTCTATGAAGGAGTTTCTTATTTAGAATGGCTACTGGTCTGTTTAGAACAAGGATTTTATAACCCAGGAAGAGGTGTTAATTTCTTTTTGATAGCCCTTACGTTCAATGCATATTTAATACAGTTCTTTTATCCTAGTTTTTGAATGTTATAACATGTCCAGTCTTTGTAGATACAATTCAATTCTGAAGTCTATTCTTCAAGTTTGGTGATGTTTTTTAATGAGAACTCAAATGCCTTGGAACTTTATTCTTAGGAATTCAGTAAATCCTGGGTTTAATTAAGGTGTGCTACTCTGCAAAGAACTAGATTTGCTTCTGCAGCATGCCTGGGGGCCTTTCCAACCTAAGAACATTTTGTATGAAAAAAATAGTGTTTTGCACCCACTAGAAATTCAACTATATACTATGATTTTTGAAATTTCAGGAGAGAAGTTGTATTTCCTCTATCTGAAGCAAGTCTGAGATAGACAAGTTTCTTTATACTTTTCCTCTATGGGCTTTTGTTTCTTCGTTTTCTATTTTGCCCGCTAAGAGCGTTGCCTTACAGGAGCCATTCTTTATGTGAGAATCTCGGATCTGACTCTCCTTGCATGGGCCCTGTGCTTTTTCTCCTATGCCCCTTTTTCCATACGCCACCAGGGACTGCCAGATATTTTTAGTATAACCTTTGGCTTCGGTGCTGGCTCACCTTCTCAATTCATGCTTTCATGTGATTTGGGGCCTCTGAGGATTTTCCTCTTTTGCCATAACAACTTATTTAATTAATGACTTGTGGGATATATATATCTTATATATATCATATATCTATATATCTATATCTATATCTATCATCTATTTCTATATCTATATCATCTATATCTATATCTATATCATCTATATCTATATCATCTATATCTATATCTATATATCTATATCTATATATCTTAGCTGATATTTTAAATTTCTGGCTATTTGTTTCACCATACTGAAGGAAATATAAATACTTTGCTTCTTTTCATTCTTAATTTCTTTCCTTTTACTTTTTTTCTCTCTCTCCCTCTCTCTCTTCTCTGTTGCCTTTCTTATTTTTTAAAAATTCTTTTTTATTCCATTTTTCCATTTTGTCATTCTGTTTTTCTTTTTCACTTATCCTTGATCTTTTCTTTTTCACTTTCTTGTTTCTTTATTCTTATGTTCCTTTTATTTCTTTCCCTTCCATTCCTTTCCTTTTTCTTTCTGTCATTCATGTAGTTTTCCTACAAAGGCCAAAAAATTATTTTTGGTCTAACACAGAATAACAGTATAATAATCTCAGTTTAGAAAATTAGTTTAGCCATTACAAATTAGAATGATGAGTCCATGTCATTGAAATGATATCAAATTTGGAGTGTCCTTCACATAATAACTATTCAATGAATGTTTTTGCTTTTGAATGAAACTTCATCAAAGGTTCTAACTCTACTCTGGTGAGCATATTGTGAGATAAAAATGTTGCCAAGTAGACTGTACCTGTGACTGAATCAAGCCTAACCCAAACTGACAGGGAGATTGATGGAATGTTAATTGATAGCAGCTGGGTGACTGAAATGAGTGCAGCCACAGGAAAGGGCCAAGGATCTCTCAGTGAGTATGAAACTTGCGTTTATCAAAAACCCCAGAGGCTTTTTAATGAGAATAACCTCTGGTTAAAATTAGAGTGAAGGGGAAATAAAGATAGTAATTTGGGGACTTTGGGTCTTAGCATATTTTCCACTTAATAGCTACTGACTGAGAAAACGAAACTCATGGAATTTTCATAAGAGTAATGACTTGGCCTTAAAAATCTCAAAAACCCCATTAGGTGGGTTCATGACTTGTGGGTTAGCAGTGTTGGAAAATGTACTATGTGGAGAAAACAAGGATAAATCCCCAAATTTCAAATATTCTTATCAATGTCTTGGCTGATAGGAAACAGGCTGCAGTGATTAGGTTCACCTCTTAGAGTAGGCTGAGAGGGATTGCTTACTCATTGGAATTGAAAGATACTCTAGGTGGGTTGCGGAGAATAAGGTCAGAGTTTTCTTGGATAGTTAGCTGGCTGTACACCTGCAAAGACCTCCCACTATATGAAAAATCCTAAATCAAGCCTGGTATGAAGTGACAAAGCCAAACTTTATTACACGTTCTAAGCTATGCTTTGGTGGGGGCCACAGATCATCTCCTTTTGGGGCCTGGAATTTCACCAAGAGAAATTAGCAATCACCCTGTCCACTAACTGAGGCCCCTGGTTTGTAAACATAAAGCTGGCTGATGCAACTAGGTTATAATACACTAGTTTGACTTTGAATATGTTTGAAATATTAAAGTATGATTAGTGGGTAGGTTGTTTTATCTATCTTTTCTCCCCAATACACACTTTTATTTTCTGGAGCATTTTAAAGCAAATTCCTGACATTATAGTGTTTCATCTGTAAATGCTGCAGAGTCCTGGTTACTCCTGAGAAGATTCAAGGTTATACTGAACTGGTCCAATAGATAGAGGAGGCCATAAGATATGAACCTGGTCCATGATACTTCCTTTCACCTGCCAATGCTAATATGTGTGTAGCATTTTCTATGTACATGTCAGGAACGTTTTAAGTACGTTATATCTTTTAACCCACTTGACATCCCCGACAGACTTGGAGGGAGTTGTTTTCCTTGGAGAACCACAGACTGTCAACCAATTCCACTGCCACATCTGCCGTCAGCACATGCCCCACTCTACATGAAGTGCTGGTTAATGTGACAATTTGGGTTCTTGTTTGGTTAGAGTTTCTCCTTTTCTTTTTTTTCCTACTAAGCCTTAGAAGGATTGAGGTGGCTGACTGTACTGGTGGCTTTTGTATCCATATATGAAAGCTCTATTTCCTGGATAAGACACCATTTATTTAGGGCACAAAGAGCAGCTTTCATTCTTGGAACTTGAAAAGTATTCCTTCATCATTCTAATATTTGAAGTCATTTTTACATTTTTACCACTAAACAGTGTTTATTTTAGGTATTTTCTTTTATTTTTCAGGTATTTTCTGCTTTGTGATGATTGAAGAAATACAAGAGGATATATGGAACAGATAGACTTACTTTTGAATTAATCAGCTTGTTTTCCCTCAGCAGGTGCAAGGAAACTAAGTAAATCAGCAGGATATATTACTATACCCATCTGTTATAGATTATTACCTAGTGTGGTGATGTTTCAGGTAGGAATACTTTCAGTTGGAAAAAGGAGGCTTTTCCAACCCTGTAACCCAAGGAAGTTGGACCACTTTCATTTGACTCACAAATAAATTTTGGAGGTTATTTGGATATTCTAAAGGGAACAGATGAAGAAATTGTATAACATTTAGAACATTTTATTTCATAGTTTAAAAATTATGAATATAGATTCTCTGAGAATTCGGGTATAGAAAGGAAGAATTTTTCATTAGAGAAAGGTCCTAAGCAGGGATCTTTCTCCAGGAGTGTAACTATTTTTGTATGTAACTGTGTGTGTGTCCTTCAGCAGTCTTAGGTTTTTATTTTTGCATTTAATTTTTGGTCCTTGGAAATGTTCTGTCAGTCTAACATATTTCCAAGTAGCCAGGCAGTGGTCGTAATGCTTTATATTGAATAATTCATACTTTCTCCAAAGGTATAAAATCACACTTGGTTCCCATAGTAATTTCTTAAATATAAGTGTTTCTCAACAATTTATTTTGTTCCGTTAGTGTCTATAGTTCTGGTATCAATATAACACACTATTGAAATTCAAAAAATTTAAAAAAATAAATTTTTGTATCTGATAGGGGAATTCTTCTGTGTCTGAATTACCTAGAAAGTTTTGAAAAAAATTCCAATTCCTAGGCACTTGTCAGACCTCCTGAATCAGACTCAGGAGATGAAGCCCAAGAATACATATTTTTGGAAACCTCCCCTGATGATTCTGATATTTAGCCAGTTAATGTGGAGCTAAATCATGATATTTAATGGCTATCTAATATTCCATTATACATGCATGTATTTTATTGCTATTATAAACAATATTATAACAAACTTTCCTGATCCATAGACATTTAAACAAATATTTATTTGGAATAAATTCCTAGGAATAAATTTTCCAAGTCAAAGGGTGTTCATATTTTTATGCATTTTGATGCCCGATGCCTATTGGCCCTCTAGAATAGAACTACTTAACGTTCTCCCTATCATTGTACCCATCACCTCACAACCTTCCAAAATCTGGACATTATGTTTAATATTTGCCAACTGTATAACAAAGACTATCTTACTGTATTTTTAATTTGCATTTCTGTTATATATATTTATATATGCATGGACAGCGTTTTTTGATCGGACTCTATGAAAATTATTTCTTTCTGGGAGAGGTTTGTCTCTGTGTGAGTTGAGACTGGAGGGCTTCGGGAGGAATGAGAAGGAAGAAGTGTTTTCTTCAGGTCACACTGGTGCAAAATTCCAGAGGAGACGGGATTTAGAATGATGATACCTATGTCACACTGTTTTCCTTAGTAGTTCTGTGTAGGGGAAAAGTACTTCTAGAAATCGTTGAGGCCTATGGGTTTTAGGCTGGGGTATGGTAGGGCTGAGAGAGGAGATCATGTATGTAAGAGATGGAATTTTCTGTAAACATGAGGACATCAGATGGTTGTTAGGGAATGGGAGAAGCCATCTGGGAGAAAAAACAAGTGAGAGTTTACAGTGGAGTTAGTAGGTAGCCACACAGAAGAGGAAGTCTTTTCTAAAAATTCCAGAAATATCAAATAAGAGACTAGATCTCTTATAATTATCTAAGATGAAGGTGTGAATCATTTTATTTGTACTTCTTTTTACACCTCAGATATTATCCTTGTCTTATACACATTGCAAATGTTTTCCTCAATTTGTTGTATACCTTTTAAATATTTATGGTAGCTTTATATTTTGACATATAAACATGCTCTTTTGTTTTATTATTTCTACCTGTGGCACCTGGCTATTATTTTAGATTTTTTTCCAGAATAAAAATCTTGATAATTTGGTTAAATTTTTTAGATGGCATTGAAATTCTGTGGAATTTATGATTAATTTAGGTAAAATTGACTTTTTTGCAGTGATTAAATTTTCAGTATGAGACATGCTACACCTGTCCTTTTAATTTTTTGTTTTTAAGAAAAATGTTCTTGTATTGCTTCTGTTTTCCTTATGTAGATCCTATGTATTCCTTGTTTATTTCTATATATTTTGTATTTTTTGTTGTTCTATAGTGGAATTTCTAATGGACTAATATTAGAATATTAAGAACCTATTGATTTTTATGTATTAATTAGTAAAGGCTCATTTTTTAATTAGTTTTAATACACTTCCAGTCATTTTTCTTGGTCCATCAGATAGGCAATCATTGAAAGTAAATAATAATAATGATTGTGACTTTTTCATTTCAAAGTATATATTCCTTGTTTTGTTAGCATCTCTGATTGTATCGACTAGTACTTCTGGAATGATTTTAAGTCATAGTGGTAACAGGATTCATTCTTGCCTTATATTTGATTGAAAAGAGAATGTCTTTGTAGCAGTGTTTTTCAAAGTCCCTTTTGATTTTCTTTAATAAAGAATCAAGTAGTCAAACATGTTCTGGAAACAAATATTAGTATATTAAAGACCCTAAATACCTGTTATAAATACACTTGTTTAAATTTGTTTAAATATGCTTCCCATTTCCTAAACATATTTAATGATGAACCATAAACCTTACATCTCTCTCTCTCTCTCTCTCTCTCTCTCTCTCTTTTTTTTTTTTAACACAGCTATAATCTTACCCAACCAGTAGTCTACATATTAAGAATGCTGTTCAGATATTGGCTTGAAAAAATTTTAAGACCACATTATATAAATTCCTTTGGTTCCTATTTTGCTAGTAATTGAATGATAACTTGCCAAACACATTTTTAGTATTTAATTAAGATGATAAAATATATTTTCTTTTTGATTGATATGCTAAATTATATTTTCATATCTTTTTCATACCTTCCTGGGATTTATTTTGTTGCCCCTCGCCAAGATTTTTGGGTTAATCACTTAAATAGCATTTTTTTTTTAAATTGAACAATTCAGTAAGACTGAATTTTTCTCTCAGTTCAGTTTTGGCAGAATCTCACATTACAAATTATAACATTGTCATCTTTATTGCATCTTGTTATATCTAAATTGGTAATTGTAACCACTTTTATTTCTTGTTTTACTAAAAAATAATATAGAAATGAATTTTCTGTTTTAAAAATTTTTTTAAAGTCTTTGATGTTTTCTACTTACCTTTTAGTTATAAACTTCCAATTTTATGTCACTATGGTTAGAGAATATGGTCCTTACAAGTTTAAAAACAGGAGGTTTTAAATTTTTCTTCTTATTTATTTATTTATTTATTTATTGCCTGGGGTAGTATTACTTTCTGAAATAAACCCCTTGAGTTTTTAATCAAAAGCATATTAGCCTTGTGGATTAGTGAAATGTGAGAATTTTTACAGGTTTGGTTTCAGTAATACCTTGAGTAGTTAACATAATATTATAGAAGAGAATTATAAAACAGGAGATAATGGGAAATGAGCAATGAGCAATCTTGGAATTGCCAAGATTGAGCAGAAAGGGAAACGAAGTCCTGGGTAGCCTCAGTCTTGGTTGATAATGTTGCCTTAATGTTTTAGTTCAGTTAAAGAAGAAAGGTGAGAGGAGGTTCTTTTCCTCTGAGGGGCCTTTTACACAGAGAGCAAAGACTCAGGATTGTATTAATCAAAAGACACCATGCTGTTCCCACCCCCACAGGAATACAAGGAACATGATTTTTATCATTTGGAGAAAGAAAGAAATATTGTCACCAGGTAGAAATAAATACAATAGTCATGTATAGACTTGTATGTGGGTTCTGTCACCTACACTACCTTTCGAAGTTAACTAAGAAGCCGTGGTTTGAAATAAGAATAGCATTAACGATCTAGGATGCCTAGCTACAATTAATCCAGTAACACTTTCTAATCATATTACCAATAATAAACAAGATATCCATGCCAAGATTCAAACTATTATATTCAAGTTATATTCTTGATATATGATCCAGTTGATATTTTTGCTGCTGTTCTCATCTTTGTCAACTAAAGACTGGGTGTGAAATTTTCATCAAAAAATAAAACAGAATTTCAGTTCTTTACACTATCAATAATATAGTTACTTTCTTCTTTTTATCTCTGACATTTAAAAATATACATACTTTATCCAGTTTTGCTAGGTTTTAAAATTAAATATAAGAAGAGAAGGGAATTAGTAACAATTTGTTAATGGACTGAGGCAAATCTTGTCAAATTGATGTTTTGAAGATGGAAAAGTACTTTGGGAGAAATAACTATTGTATAACAGTAAATATTTACTAGACTCTGAAATAGATAATCAGGAAGTAAAATTATTCAGATTCACTCCTTTCCTTCCTTCCTTCCTTCCTTCCTTCCTTCCTTCCTTCCTTCCTTCCTTCCTTCCTTCCTTCCTTCCTTCCTTCCTTCCTTCCATCTTTCCTTCCTCCATCCCTCCCTCCCTCTGCACATTCATGGAGGAAACCACCAGAGGGCATAGTGGTGCACTGGCTTGGTAAATTGAAGTTGAGGTTAATATGGCTGCTTACTTCCACTATGCGGTAAGATGCCAAGATCCTTTAACAACTGCAGATGTCAGTTTTTTATTGACTTCTTTTTTCTTGCTAGATGCCTATGAAAATGGGGTGGGGGAAGCTAACACATTTCAACAAAATCCTATATCTGAGGTAGAAAACCTAAAATCTAAAGGCCAGAATCTAGGCCTTAGCTTAATAACAATTACATATATGATGGCAATTCTGGAAGCAAACCTATTTTAATTGGAGGTTCAACTCGAAAGCATTTTTAGTGAGGGTAATTAAAACCTACGTGACAATGTGTATAAGTAAGTAACCAGCAACTTGTGAACTTTGTTGCTGATTGTATCTATTGGAGTTCGGTACAAATTATAGAACTCACCCTGTAGAGATCCAGTCCTTGCTATTTCTCTGAGGATCCCCTTTAATATTTCTCTGTGTCCTTCTCCCAATTTCTGTAGGCCTTTGACCTTAACTCCCTACTCCTCTCCAGAAGACTGCTCTTAGGTTCCTGGAGTCATTTTGTCTGCAAGAACAAGACATCCCCTGTGCCTCCGAAATGTGGCCCATAGCCAGTGGCAGATGATGTGAGGGTTTGAAAACCTAGTCCCCTTGCTTCAACTTAGGTCAACCGCTGAGGTGTAATAGACCCTTCACATCTGTGGGACATGGATAAGGCTGAAACTATGTCTAAAACTGTACCCTCACTTGGCTTCTTCCCTTTCCCAGTCCTACTTCCCCCAACCCCTTCACAGTTTCTCCGCGAAGCACTTCCTTAATAAATCACTTGCACACAAACCCTCATATCAGAGTCTGCTTCCGGGAAATATGACCCCAGACACAGCTGAAACATTTTAAGGAGAAAGAGATTTAATACAGGGAACTATGTGCTTTCAAAATTACTGAAAGGGAGCAGGAATCAGAGGTCATCATTAAGTTTAAGAGTATACTGCCATAGTCACAATCCAAAGGAAGCTACTGTTACCATGGGCGCAACTGGTGACTGGACAGCAGAACACTGCACCTGGCCAATATCTTGGAGACACATGTCTTTAAGACCTCGCTTCTAGCTGGGCCCACTTAAAATCTAGAGCAAGGTAGTATCTGACTTAATCCCAACTTCCCAATCATGCTACTGCAGCTAACTTGCATAGCTTATTCTGAGTGAATTTAGCTGCAAGAGAGCCCAAGAAATGTAGTTTTTACTTCCTAGTCTTGGCAATACAAGATGGCACCCAAGAAGAAAATGGAAACAGAAGCTGGTTGTCAATTGATCATAATCATAACAGTAGGGGTGAGAGGAATGAATCAACATGTGTTCACTTCAGGATTTTGTGCTTTAGGGTTGTATTTGTTTTTGTTTTTGCCTGGAATATGTGCCTACTACCATCAGTCCTTACTCTAGTAGGCATTTACCAGAAAAGAAAGCAAAGTATAAAATGTAAAAGTATGAAATTGGATAAAATAGAATCGACAGATAAGTGTTGTTTCATGAAATGTCTGTTTTGGTCTTGTATGAGTGTGTTTGTGTTGTGTTGCACTCTAAACCATATTTCTTAGTGTAGGTCATAGTTGAAAGGCTTGAAAAGTGTTACCTGACATGTAACTCCCTCAATGCCCTAGTATTTAAAGTCTGCTTGGGGTACTTCTGTGTATTACAGAGAACTCTGTAGTTCACTCCTTACAGTTCCTGTTGCACACGCTCATGTTCAATATCTGTGTTCCTCATTTGACTCTGGCTCCCAGAGGAGAGGTCAGATATTGTGCTTGTCTTGCTTTCCATTACTGTGGCAGAAGTCTGTCGCATAGCAGCTTTTTTTACACATCTGTTGAATGAATAAAGAGAGAAAAGGATTGTTCTGGACTTTTGTATCACTTAGCTACTCCTGAGATTAATGAGCAGACTCAGGATTCAGAAAAGACTTTGAAGAAGTGCATAGCTAGAAATAAGATTAGTAACAGGAGAACTGAAGCAAAGTAAAAGACATCCCAGCACATATCAACCAGTATGCAGAGCAAGAGCATCATGGAACCTAGAGATGAGAAACTCTGACCAAATCGGCATAGACACTCCTCCCCTGTCCTCACTGCAAAGGCTTGTCACCAGCTCCTCAGTGCAGCAGAGTAGAAAACACATTCCAAATGGTATGTATAGTTCATTGTATTGAGATTTCATCAAAGTGTCGGTTTAGTTCTTCTCCATAAGTCTTTATGTGCTCCTCAGTAATTGTGAATTAACAAACCTCTTAATGTGTGTACCTACTTAATCAGAGAGTAAAAAATCTTGTAAGTAAAGCCAGTAGACAGTCCCTTACCCCTTAGAGCGTTCTATTGGGAGGACATGTGTGTGCACCTGCTGTGTTACTTAATAAAATGTACTGGCGAATTGAATAGTAGTATGATAATGTATAAAAATAATAATAAATGAACAAAACCAGAGTATATTAAATGCTCATTATGTGCCAGGGACTGTGTTAAGAACATTATGTCATATCATTCTTATCACAGCTCTGGAAAGTTTTAGCCACATTTTGCAGATCAGAAGAGTCAGACTCACAGAGAGTAACTAACTTCCTCAAGGTGGTAGAACTAGTACATGGTGGTGAGGTCTCAAACCCCGATCCATCTCACTCCTGAGCCTGTGCTCTCAACCACTCTGGCAGAGCAAGTGGTGACTAATTGTCTAATCCTTTTCCTAGCCCTTAATTATTGCTTTCTGCTTCTTTGTGGCCAGAGCTTTATTTTAATTTTTTCCTGTGATTAATGGTCCATGACATAAGATTCCACATTCATATACTATAATTGCAAAAAAAAACCTTATGTGGATGGCCAAGAAAAACTTCCCCTTCAGATCACAATCACTTGGGTACAGTTGCTTTTACCCTCTAAGCTCTCATTTATGGTTGGAATGCATAAGTATTCTTAGTTATTTTAATTATTCATTTATTTAAGATAATTTGGGGATAGAGTTTTCATTCTCATTGATAGACAATTAATTTAAATTTGACCCATATATATTACAAGTGGTAATAAGTACAACAATAAAAGTAATATTGGAAGACAGACAGTGACAGCTATATATGTGTGTGATTGTACAATATATTTTTTCTAGGGTGGTCAGGGAAGGCTTTTATAATAACATGACATTTGGGCAAGGACATGAAAAAGAAAATGAGAGAGAGTCCTGTGGATTTGTAGGGTAGCACTTTCCAGGCTGAGGACTAGCAGCTGTAAAGGCCCTGGGGTAAAAGTGCACTTGGCTTCTTTGAGAAATGGTAAGGAGGATGGTGTAAGTGAAGTGAAGTGAGTGAGGGGGAAATGGTAGAGCTCAGAGCAAGATACTATAGGGTCTTTTAGGCTCTGGTAAGGCCTTTACCTTTATTGCAAGTGAGATATTATATACAGAACATTTACCAAAGGAGTAATATAATCTGATCGATTTTTAGAAGAATCACTCCAGTTGCTGGATGAAGGCTATAATAAAGGGAGCAAAGATGGAAGTCAGACCAAAGAGGAGGCTATGGCAGCATGCCAGGGGTGATATGGATTGGATTAGCATGGTAGAAACATGGATATAGTCTGAATATAAATTTATAGGATATAGAGCTAGGTGAGTAGACAGAGCTGGAGATACTTCAGGGGAGTTTTCAGCATATAACTGCAACCGAATGAGATATCTGAAGGAATGTAGATACAGGGAAGAAGAGGTCCCAGAATTGACCTCTGAGACACCAGAATGAAAATAGGTTGGAGACATGAAGTGGAGCCAGCCAAGGCAACTGAGAAGTGGATAGTGATGGACAAAGAAACCCCCAAAGTGTGGCATTTTGTTCAGAGCCCAGTGAAGAAAGTGTTTCATGAAGGAGTGAGAGATCAACTAAATCGAATGCTGCTAGAGACTGAGTAGGATGGGTTGGATGATTGAGGATTAAGTATTGGATCTGACAACATTAAAATTGTTGACAATTTTGATAAGAGCTATTTAGGGGAGTAGTGGCATTGAACAAATAAGAGAAGAGGGCATTGAGATAGCAAGCAGAGATAGCTCTTTCTGGGAGTTTTGCAGAAGACTGGGCTGGAGAAGGGTATTGGTAACTAACTTTTTAAATTTATTTTTTAAAAGTAGAAGAAATCACAGTATGTTTGTTAATGGGAGTGATATAGTAGAAGGAAATTAACCTTCAATACAGGAGTTGGATTGTCTACCTTTGAAATGGGAGGGAAGGCAGTGTCCAAAGCCACAGACACAGGGAAGTAACAGAGTTAGTGGGGTGTGGGGGAGCACGTAGGTTAGCAACTAAGAGTTAAGGAGGAGGGCAAAGTGGTGTAGGTTTGAGAAGAAAGGTGAAAGTATGAAATTGAAGTGAACAGAAAAATGTAGGCATTCCAGACAATATTGGGGGCCCACTCAAGTTCTGTGGCCAGGAATCCAAGCTAAGAGATATCAACATGGCAGTGTGATTTTCTCTGTACATACTCAGCTGCTTGGATGAGGTCTGGGGGGAATATGTAGACAGTTAGATTTTCCAGGGCAGTGATTAGCCAGGCAAGCAAAGGAAAGTTTTTTTCAAGAAGAACTTACAGAGGGACAGAAGGGGAAGGGAGTTGGGGTGAATGTAATAGAGGAGTTGTAATAATCTTTTCATGGTGTCTAAGCTGGGTAAGAAATGAAATAAGAGTCAACAGAATTGAGGGACAGTTAAAAGGTGATGGGGTCAATAAGTTGGATGTCCTGGCAGAGTTGAATAACTAATGGTGTCAAGATGCAAAAGAGAGACAGCTAGAGATGTAGGAATGTGGTAATCAGAGAGTAGAATGCTGGAGACAGAGATTATAAGAGGACTCAGTTATTGGCAATGATTTATGTTTGTCTTAATTGCAACCTGGTGGTTCTTGAACAATGTCCCCATAATGTGAAAAGTAGTTAAACATTCCTTGGTTGCAGATAACCTACCATTTGGTTACTAAAAACTATAATTTTATAAAAAATATTATAGTATTAAAAGTAATATGTTAAAAGAGCATGAACTTAATATGATTGTATTAAGTCTTTATTCAAAAATTTTTTTTCTTAAATAATTAAGAAAATATGAAGACTTTTTTTGGACCTAGGAACTCCATATCTAGAAGATATACACAGATATTAAAATATGATATAGAAAAATATTTTTTGCCATGAGATATATTCACCACACATTACTAAGAGAAAAACAATAGGTAAATTATGAGACTTTTTTTGATAAACAATACAGGTCTATTTGCATAAAAAACAATGGGCAGAAATAGAGTAGTAGTTAAATTTGGTTGGTGGCATTATAGATGACATAATTCTCTTGTGAAAGAGGTTTTCTGTGGTTTTCAAGGTTTTTAACCGAACATGTACTATTGGAATTAGAAGATGAAAACAAACAATAGTTGCTATTTTAAAAGATACCTTTTGTAGTAACCCATATCTATTAACAATTATGGCCTGTTTGTAACTTGATTCTTTCCTTAAGCTTGAGTGGAACAATTCATTCCATTTTCCTTAGTTTGATTAGGGCTCCTAGGCCTAAAGATGGCCAAACTTTCCATTCTTAGAACAGTTATTTAGCTTCTGTTTCACTCGATTTTTCATGGCCGTAAACTTTTTCACTCTTGTAACCATATCTATTTCCATCTATCATTTCATAGGTAGCCTGAAAAAAATAATGAAGCGGTATAGATTTCAAGTAAATTTTAAAGGTATATCTAAAGAAAGAAATTCTCTTGCCCGTTTTCAAGTCACGAAAGGGTGCTTTTCTTCTTTAAAATAAATCTTTTCCTTAGCATCAGATTTTAGCTGATCAATGTTTATCGATTGATTTCCTGAGTGTGAATACAATTGCATACTTGCCAACAGTGATTGCAAGCTTCCTGCTCATTTCCAAATGGGCTCTTTTAAGATATCTGCCTCATTGTCTTTTTTGGGAAATGAGCATTTAAAAACCATATTTAATCAAAACCAACCATCGTTTTATTTTTCTATTTAAAGAAAAATCTAACGATTTCTTAACATTTTCATTGGGTTGTCATAAGGATCCACTGGTTTTGTTAATGGCCTGGTTTCTTTATGATTCCTCTGTTGCTTCATCTCCTGGGGCATAGAGCCAAGTGCATGTTTTCAACATTCAACTATATTCTCTCACACACCCCCAGGAAATGTGAAATGTATGTCAAATTCACTGAAAGACTCTGCTTCCACCATGGAGTTTTCTTCATTTGAGCATCTACTTTTGTTTATCAGTGTTAAAATTCCACCTGTTTTCTTGCACAATCTAGGCAGATTGATTGAGTAGTTCTTCTGTGTCCCTTATTCTAATATTGGATTTTCAAAACTGAACTTTCTCTTACCTACATACACTTCTAGATTTAAATATGATGTAAAAAATGTACTATTTTTTGTGGTTTGATTTGATGTTTTTTTCTATATTATAAGCAACATTGAAATGGATATGCATATGTCAGAATTTTCTTCATATCATTGGCTTAGTGGAAAAATGGTGAAATCAAATTTGCAAAACACTTACTGGAAGGCCATTTATAATAAGATTGAATTTCTTATGAAGGTGATGTCATATTAATACTTTTTTTATTTGGCTTGACAATCTAACTAACTCTTGAATTTCCTTGTGTGTGTGTGTGTATGTGTACGTGTGTGCATGTACATGTGTGTTTCTCCGTGTGTGTGTGTGTGATTTCTACCACCAGCTGTGCATGTGTCTATCTTTATAACCACAAAAAGAATTGCTAAAGTAATAAATGTTTTACGTCTCTGAATTCCCTTTGAGTATTTGTCCAGACGCATTAGTTGCAGCAGACCTATAATCGTATACATACATCTTTTCAATTAAATCTACAGTCATTGCTAAATGAAAACAAACTGTGGAAAAGATAATTTTGAATGAGTAGAAAGTTTAAATTGCAGAATTCCTTAGCAACTTGTTTCAGAGGCATTGATCAAGCTTCTTAGCCAATCTCCCCAGGTGTTTTGCTTTACTGAGCAACCAACATGAATTATCTCTATCCACTTCTCAAGTGTTTGTTAATTGTTCTCAAAGTGCAGAAGGATGCTTTTAAAAAATCTGCTATTTCTTCAGTTGGAATCTGTTGGATCTCTGATGTTCTTATTAAAATGCAGCTTCTACTTCCAGTTTTAGCTCTGACAAGAACAAGCTGAACACTGAATGTCAGCAGCATTTTTCAGACTCACTAGGGCAAATCACCACCATGAAATCAAGAGAGATAGGCAAATCTGGAGCGTCATAGCTGAGGTCTGCTTCCTTGGAGAAGAACTGCTGGGATCATAGACTGATATGTACACTTAAGTGGTCATTTTGATGAATTAGCTGGGGGCTGATTGTGGAGTAGCTTGAGAGTGGAAACCCCCTGGAGCCATAGTCTTGGAAGAAGGAGAATCTATATTTCGTGGGCTTTACCTCTGGGAACCCTCACCATATTTTTATAGTGAAGAGCCAAGAAAGAATCCCTTGTGAGCTCTGGCAGGAAGCATGCAAAAGCAACTGTTGTAAAATATGACCAAGCATTCTCCATCACAAAAGCCTTCTCTCCAGGGGGAAAACATTCCCAGAGTCTTAACTCACCTGGAGGAAGGGCATTTCTCTGAAGACAGTCCCCTCGATTCTTCCTGTCTCACCTGAGAGAGATGCAGGGGATAGGAAACAAACATTGGGGAAGGTTCTAGCCCAGGAACATAGGCCCGCTGAAGGACAGATGAGTCATCTGGCCACTACACCAGTAGGGCTCCAGTGGATTACAGCTGAAAGAGCAGCAAGATTCAGACTCTATCTGAATGGAAGGTCTTCAAGAAACCTAAAGACAGCAAAGGAGTTGTAAACAAGGACTCTAGAGAAATTTGAAGCCATTGGCTCCTACAGCTACAGCAAACTTTAAACACAGCCCAATCCTAGCTGGATAAACATAACACCTCACAGTAAAGGCCTCTTTACCTCAGTTCCTAGCACCTGACTCTGTATGCTTCCAGCAAAAAAAATTATATCTCATGGTAAAAGGCAAGAAAAACACTATCCGAAGGGACAAAGCAAGCATCAGAACCAGACTCAGATATGACACAGATTTGAAATGATCAGATAGGGTATTTTAAATAACTATGATCAATATGTTAAAGACTCCAACAGAAAACATATAAGAACATATAGATAATGTAAGCAGAGAGAGGGAAACTCAAAGAAAGAATAATAATAATAAAAAATGCTAGCAGTCCAAAACACTGTAACAGAAAAGAAGAATGCCTTTAATGAATATATCAGCAGAAAAGACGCGGCGAAGGAGACAATCAATGAGGTTGAAGAGATGGCAACAGAAATTCCTCAAACTGAAATGCAGAGAGAAAAAAAAGAATGAAAAACAAAAAACAAACCCAGTGAGAGCAAAATATCTAAAACCCGTGGACCAAGTTCAAAAGGTGTAACATACATGTAACTGGAATACCAGAGAGACAGCAGAAGAAATATTTGAAATAATAATGACCAAGAATTTTCCAAAATTAATTGTAGACACCAAACCACAGAATCAGAAGCCCAGAGAACAACAAGCAGGTGAGTACCAAAAGACTTATTTATGCATGTTATATTCAAATGGAGACGAAGAGAAAATATTGAAAGAAGTCAAAGGAAGAACTCTTCTCTTTGGGGAGCAAAGATAGAAAAATAAAACAGACTTCTTATCAGAAACCATGTATGAAGAGAGTGAAGTACTTAAAGTTATGAAAGGAAAAAAAAACCCCCACCAACCTAGATTCTATATCTAGTGAAATTATATTTCTAAAGTGAAAGAGAAATAAAGCTTTCTCAGTAAAACAAAACTGAGGGAATTCATTGCCAACAGATCTGCAAGAAATGTTAAAGGAAGTTCTTTAGGAAGGAGGAGATTAATATTGTCAGGAAAGTCAGATCTACATAAAGAAAGGAAAAGCATCAGAGAAGGAATAGATTAAGGTATATTAAAATTACTTATTTTTCTTATTCTTAATTTATCCAAGAGATAGCTGTTTGTTAAGTCATAATAATAGCAATGCATTGGTTAATCATACCATATGGGTAAGTGAAATAAAGACAGTGACATCATAATGGACAGGCAGAGAAAGTGGCCTACTCTATGATAAGGTACCTGCGCTACATGTGAAATGAAATATTGTCATCGAAAGGTGGACTTAGGGTAATTATAAATGTATGTCAAAAACTCTAGGTCAATTATTAAAAAAATTTTTAAAGAAATATAATTGATATGTTCAGAGAATAGAATTATACAGAGTGTTCAATTAATACCAGAGAAGGCAGAGCAAGAGAAGAAAAAAGAAACACAGAACAAATCCAATAAATAGAAAACAGTTACAAACATGGTAAATAAGTTTACATTATATATCTCTGGTTGAAGTAAAATGTTTAGGTCTTGTGCATACCATTGCCTGTTTTAATAGCCTTTTTCATTACCATCCAGCTTTCAGCTTTCAGTTCCAAACGGGTCAGCTGTGAGGGCACTTACTGTGTTCGTTGGACATGGAGCAATAGTGCCCCCAGTTCTATTGGGGGGTTCTTTTGCTGATTCCTGGGCCTCTTTCTCCTTTGCCACCTCCTTTGTGCAATTGACTCGAATGGAACCCATGCAATGTTAGACCAGAGGAACACCCTGGACCAACTATGAGGAAGAGTTTTTTTCTGTCAGAAGGAGACTGTGCTTACTATTCTGCTCATTTCTCTGCCCCCACAGAGCCCTCAGGAAAGAGGGCTCACTCAGAATTTTCTGATAAGCTAATATAGATAGCAATGACAATAGACCCGTGGGGGAAATAATCATATGATTTACATCCTGGAATTTGATGACATCAGCTCATGAGAATAACAAGCCAAGTTCTGGCTCCCTGCCTGCCACACTGGCATAGCATTTATCAAATGTTAGTTTTGCTATACAGCATCTACCGTAAAGCTTCAAGATGGTATTGATCTAATAAGTAATCATTGGATAAACACAATCGATGTAACATTAAATTTTGGGGTTCATATAGAGTAAGCAAAAGGGCTCTCGCCAGTGCATGGCCTTCAGAAAGCTCTTCATGCTTTTTCTCATCAGGCCTATCCTTCCCATGATGTCTTTCCTCCTCATCTTCCTCTATTAAAATTCTATTTTTACCTTTATTTTCATTGTAAAAGTAACATGCTTAGCCTGTCACTTTAAAAAATGTGCAAGTGATGCCTCTCATATTTATTTGTCACTAAATCAGGTCCATTTTGCATGCCCAATATAGAATGAGCATTTAATTTGATCACAACAAGTGTGCTTTCTAATACTGAAAGATGATTGCCCAGGATTATAACTTTCCTGAGTAGCAAAGGATCAATTTTTCCTAGGAATCCTAAGAATGTTTGTTAGGCAAAAAATAAGGCCTGCCTTTATTTTTCACTTGATAAATACTGGTCAATTTATTCGCCTTCAGAGATCCATCAAATTGCAAATTATTGTTGTAAATTACTACAGCTTTAAGTTCCCAAGAGGACATTTAAAATAATTTAATGTACTCAGATGCTTTCATGCATTTAGACTAACATTTCCTAAACTGATGTTCCATGGATGTTAATAGCTTGCCACAAATGTTTCCTGCTGAAATATTTTGGAGAAATTGTATTGAAATAACTTTAAAAGATTTTTAATTTACTAATATTCATAATAAATTCATAGAAAGTGGTATATCGTTAAATACACGGACAGTATTTAATAAGACACTTTCTAGAAGTCCCTGCATGATGAATTTAGCAGTAAACAGGCAGTTTTATTATTTATTTTTAGTAGACATTTTCAAGGGATACCATGATGTTATATTAAAATTCAAGAAGTCTGAACACATACAAAAAGCTTCCTTAGTAACCTTGTTTGTGTTGTGTTTATTTCTGTGCACGAGGCAAATATGGATCATGTAGGGATTGAGCTTGAAGATAAAATGTTGAGGTTTATGATACAGCCAATATTCTGGTTTATTAGAAGAGATGAAGAGATTCTTAGGATAGATCAAGTACTTAGAGTAGGTAGCTGGGGGGTAAGGGTAGATTCTTGATGAAAAACTTAGAAGCTGGAAATATACCAAGGGGTTGTCAAAGGAAGAAAAGAAGAAAATAAATGAAATCACTGAAGGTATACAAAAGATCAGAGAAGCTGGATCTGTGGCAAGAACATCCAGAAATGAAGCAGTAGCATTCACTCTTGCTCCAAAATATTAAGGAGCCTTCTCAGGTGTTTGCAGTTTCTGGAATCCCATTATCCCCACCTAACGATGGAAAGATATATCGATGGAAGCTGGTGCAGATTCCTTGCTGAGAAGAATGGAGGTGGCCAGAGAGATCCCACACATGGTAAATAGGGAAGAATGCATTTTTCCTGGCTTATGTTTCCAAAGTAAGAGAACCAATGCTAACCCGAGTTATGCACTTCTACAGGTTCACGTGGACCACATTACATTGCCTCTGGAGACATGGACTGTTTATCTAGTGGCTACACTCCTGACAAGAAAGCTGAAGGGCATGTAGCAGAAAATAATGAGATTTGAAGTAAAAAAATCTGGGTCCCAATTCTAAAACTGTCACTCATATGTAGTGTGATTTGGGACAAGTAATTATCATTCCTAAATCTTAGGGGTTTTTTGTTATTATTATTTCTAAAGTAAGGATGTCTGCTTCTTCAGACCATATTAAGATGTTTAGAATAGAATTTTGCACATAGAAGCCTCATATAAATACATTTTAAAAAGCTCCAAGTATCTTTAATTCAACTTGCATTAAAATTTAACTAAGAGGCCCACAAGTTATTTCAGATAAGAAACTTTAAAGACTAAGAGCAAAATATTAAAAAAAAAATCAAAGCATGACATTCTGGAAAAGGGAAAACTATGGAGACAGTTAAAAGATTAGTGGTTGACAAGGGTTGAGGGGGTAGAGAATAAATAAGTGAAAATTCTTTGTATGATACCACAATGATGGCTACATGTCATTACACATTTGTCCAAACCCACAGAACATACAACACCAAGAGGGGACTGTAATCTAAATATGAACTTCAGCTGATTATGATGTGCCAATGTAGCTTCATCGATTGTAACAAACGTACCACTTGGCAGGGAAGGATGTTAGTAGGGGGAGAGGCTATGCATGTGTAGAGACACAGCAAAGACCCTGCCTCTATTGTGATCACAAGTGGTACCTAGCTCTTTGTGGCCTGGTACTCATGAGATGGAAACCAAGACATGGACTGCAGATCCTGCTGACCTGTAGTCTCCACTCCTTGCGCTGTTCCATCTTTTCTCTTATGCTCCCTATAGCTGATGAGGGGAAAGAGTTCATTTAGTGTAAACTCTCATTCACGTATAGCTTACTCTCTGGGGTCCGTCCACGAATGCATCAAGTCTGCCATCTTAAGTCTCTGAACTCTGTTTTGTAATTTCACAGAAAGTTTAGAATTTTCCCCATTGTCAGCCAGTATGCAAATTCTAAATAGTCAAAGCAATCCTACCTTTACATAAAAGTTTCCTTTGCTTCTGGGTTTGCTGCTGACTATTTCGATAGGAGTCTCCTATCTTCTATATTTGTGTGTGTGTGTGTGTGTGTGTGTGTGTGTGTGTGTGTGTGTGTGTATGTGTGTGTGTGTGTGTGTGTTTGAGGAGGGGGCAGTGGCCTGACCATTTTTCCACAGCAAGCCCAGCTCGCTCATTCTCTTGTTTTATAGTCCCAGTGCTCACTTTTCCTCTTCTCCCTTATTCCTGCGATACTTTCCTTTTAGAAATGGTTCCTGCTCTGGATGTTTCCACCCCACCATTTCCTTACATTCTGAGTAGCCACGAGATTTCACTTAGAAGCGTGAATCAGCCAGGGCCCAGGAGGGAGCACATGTTGCAGCAGCCCTGATGCTGGAGCCTGGGCACAGTACCAGCAGTGAGATGGCAGCACAGTGGCAGGTGGCCTCGTGGGCAATATGGACCTTCTCAGTGTCCACGCCTTTCTCAGCATCCTGCTGAGAGAACTTTTAGGCAGGACTAACCACCTTCTTTCCTCAGGCAAGTTCATTGGTTGGCAATCAAACTTGGGCTCAAATTTGGCCAATGCTTTGAAATATAGTGTACTAACAGAAAAATTGGGCTCTAGTAAGACCAAAGTATCAGGAAATTATTGCCATTGAAAAGATAGTTTATTACTCATAGTTCCCAAGAGGAGGGGTCAAGCCATGCCACAGCAGGGGTGGTGCGAGGAGACATAGGGTCATTTAAGAGGAAGATGGAAAGGGAGGAGCTGTTGGCAATAGACTTTTTAATGCTCTCCTAAGAGATAGGATTTACAATTTGCATCAAAAGTATTGTTATATCTTCCATCTAACTAGATCATTTTTGTTATACTCCCATCACATCATTGGTTCCTTGAAGCACTATAATATTAAAAATAATGTAAAATGTTCCAATTAAAATAGAGTTAGCAGCAAACCTAGAGGCAAAAGAAACTTTTATGTAAAGGTAAGATTGCTTTGACTGTTCAGAATCTGCATGCCGGCTGACAATGAGGAGAATTCTAAATTTTCTGTGAAGTTATAAAACAGGTAGAGTTCAGAGACTTAAGATGGCAGACTTGATGCATTCGTGGACCCCAGAGAGTAAGCTGTGTGTGAATGAGAGTTTAAACTAAATGAATTTTATACCTTCTTCAGCTATAGAGGCTGTAAGAGAAAAGATGGATCAGTGCAAGGAGTGGAGACTACAGGCCAGCAGGATCTGCATGCAGTCCATGTCTTGGTTTCCATCTCATGAGTACCAGGCCACAAAAAGGTAGGCATCACTTGTGGTTACAACAGAGCCAGAATCTTTGCTGTGTCTTAACAGAGATAAGCTGCTACTGATGTCAACCCCAACATACCTTAAATATGGTACCCAGGGCCCCCCATGGCAAGGCCAGCTGGGAAATTGCATGTGGAATGAGCCACACTATGATGTGAACAGAGGCAATGAGGGAATGTTGTAACAGATCAGAGGACACCAAGGCAAAAGGACGATGATTACCCCGGTGTCTCTAACACGGGGCATTCCCCATGGTCATCTGGTACTTATGTTACTGCTTTTCTTTCTGGAGCACTTGATAATGAAGAGAAGGCTGAACGGGCAGTGAATACCAGTCTAAGCAACTGCAGGAATGACTTCTTCTTACTTCGTGAGTCCTTGCCTTGGATCCTTCCCACTACTTCATATTTCCCTAATAATACCTGACTCATAACTGGCTCCCTAGAGAGTTTGAGGAACATTTTATACTAAGTGCCTGCGTTGGTCACCACTGTGAAATCAGCTGCGGGCCTTGCACTGTTGAATCATTTGTTTTTATGTTGGCCCACCTAAGAGGGCATTGGCTATGCTGATATCTAAGATCTCACTTTCCCCCGTGGTATCTGGATCCAAACTTCCTGTGATATCTCAAGCATATCCCCCTTAAATTTGTCTTGACTACCCCACTGCCAGCTAGAACTAAGACTTAGATATCCTGGGTGGCAAGGCTCAATAAGTAGATTTTATTCCTAGATAATAAAAATTTAACGTAAGTCTTCAGATGCATTTAAAAATGTGTCATGTATTATTTTAGGCATGTGAGCTATGAAATAATGGCAATAATGATGTGTTTAAACCCATTAAATCATGTAGCTGGCTGAAAGTGTTCCATAAAAAAGAATGGGAGTAATAACTGTAGGTCAAATTGAATTCTGAAAGATGACCACACAGGGACCAGGAAGCTCAAGAACATGAATATACTCTAAGGCACAAATCATTTTAATGGAATTTCCTGAGGTTCACGGAGAACATATGTTGCTTATAAGACAAGAATAGTATGAAGGTCCAGATATTTAATAATTGATGTAGGGGTCAAATAGGGTGGCCTAGTGGAATAGCCCTTTCATAAGTCAATAAGTGTCTGACAAGTTCTATATGTAAAGGAATTTGGTAGGTACTGAGTAGTTCATGGTTGATTTGTTCTAAGGGGCTTTTATGCATCCCATGGAGTTCTTTCATGAATCCTAATGAGGCAGACAAGGCAAATAGTTGTCTTTCCATCTCGCAGATGAAGAAATTGAATCTAGTTGATACCACTCAAATTTTAATGCACATATGAAGCAACTGGAGCTTCTGTTAAAATGCAGGTTCTGCTACAGTAGGTCTAGAGTGGAACCTGAAAATTTGCCTTCCTAACAAGTTTCCAGATAACATTGATAATGCTATGTATGGTGAGATCTTGTAGGACATGAATGAGTCCAACTAGTGTGGTCAGGAAAAGTCAAAATGTTTCAAGGCATAGTGGAGAAATAAATGGGTGTCACATGTTTGCTAAATTAGTATCCTCAGACTATTGGCGAACAGTTAAAAAATATTTAGTGCAGACCTCCATAATAGAACTTACCACAATGGATTGTATCTTTCTGAGCTGTTTCCACAAGCAGCCTGTAGGTTCCTTGAGGAGATGCAGTAGTGGTCTTGTGGTGATGGTAGCAGTAAGGTGATGAGCTGGTGAGAAGTAATGACAAAGATGACAATCCTGACAACAATAGCTAAAATTTATTGAGCACTTACCTTTTGTCAGACACTGTACTAAGTCCTTCACATTACTGTCCTTAATATTTACACACTCTTTACCATGGAAAAGTGCTATCGTATCCATAACCTACTGAAGAGGCATTTAAAGGCTAAAGAAGATGAGTAGCTTATAGCTGGTCTTCATACTCAGCTGTGTCTCATTCAAGACAGAGAGCATATCTTACTGGTCTTTGTCTTTTGACAGCATAGAACTGGATAGGCTTATGTTTTTTGTGAAATGGATACTTTGGGCCAAGAAGAGGGTAGGCTTATGTTTTTTGTGAAATGGATACTTTGGGCCAAGAAGAGGTTGGGCTTCCTTAGAACTGTTGCAACAATAGAATGGTCTGTTCTGATGGAGCGAGTGCCCTGATTCTAAAGATTCTTGAATTGAGTGGACAATTGACTAACTCAGTGGTTTTCAAACTGTGCTTTACAGAGTTGCTTCAGTGGTGACCTGAATGAGATGAAGTAGAGGCTTAAAGGGCAGGCACTGGGCCCTCCTCTACTTTATCAGAGTAGCAGTTTTATCGGATTTATAAATTAGGGTTCTGTGTAAAATTGTATGTGAAAAAAGGTTTCCAATGCCATAAACATGTTCCAAGTCTTTGGATCAGATGATTGGTAAGGTCTTATATAAAATTAACATTGTATAATTTGGCCAAGGTCTCATGCTCATGAGTGGCAGAGCTTGGACTAGAATTTGGATAAACTGGTTCTTTCTTCTAACCATATTATCCTGATACCCAGACTTAGTACTCTCTTGCTTAGACAATTCACTTACAAAGTTAACTGCTCTGAGGCCCTGTAGTTTAGGGAAAAGAATTGAAAATTGAATAACCTTGGCATAAAGCCTGACTCCTCCACTAACAAGCTATGAAACCTCAAGCAATCATTTATTTGTCCACTGAATATTTGTTCTACCTCATTATGCACCAGGCGTTGCTTGGCGCACCGGGAATATAATGGTGAACAAGGCATACAGAATGCATGCTCTCATCAAACTCGCAGAGAATAAAAAGTAGATAGATAAGCAAGATAATTTTTCCTAATAAGGACCATCGCCCCTGCCTCTCCCTGTCTCCCTCCTACCCCTAACACAAATAAAATTAAAGGGATACAAACAGACAGTGGAAGTGAGAACCATAGAATGAGGATTTACCTTGGTCTGTAGCAGAGACTCATGAGTAATTCTTTACTTCTTCACCTTCTAGTGTGTGTGTGTTGGGGGGGGATTCTCTTTAAAAAAAAAAAAACACAACAAAAACTGAAGCAAAAAAGGAGATCCACGTTTCTTCCCAGGTGGATCCACCTTTTTGGTATTTGCTGAACCGTTCTCAGTGGGAAGGAAGAAGCAGACATGTTCATATTTTCTGAGACTGCATCTTCAGGAAGCCTGCACCTAGACATGTGGGTGCTCAGCAGATGCTTGAGTAGGAACAAGAAAGCCCCACATGTGGCTCAGAGGTGTTCTGGGTAACATTACCCCTTGGTTTCAATAGCCTGCCAAGCTGTGAGCAAATGTCATAAGAAGCAAACATCAGTTTCCAGGTGTTTTGCTGTTTCCTCCTTCTGCCTTGTCTCATCAGACAGTTCGCGTTAGTAAAAAGAACATTCCACCAAGAGATCTGAGCTCCAGGTAGAGATTTGTCACTAACTAGTCAGGTGACATTGAGAGTTCTAGAATTTTATTAAACAAAAAAATCTTAGGGAAATTCTTCATTTTACAGATAAGGAAGTGAGGTTCCAAGAGGTTGACCTTAATTCAAGGTCATTTGGTATATGGAGTCAGGTTTAAAACCTTGGGCTGCACGATTTCCAGTGCAGAGTTCTTCTACTGTAAAATGTTCTTACTCCTTCTCTGGGCCTTGGGTACCTCATCTGTAGAATGGAGGGACTGAGTTGGCTCAGGGGCCTAACCAGTGCACAGATGCGCTTTGTCAGGCCAGCATGGGGTTGTAAAGCCTTTCAACATGAGTCCTTGAGGGAGAGTCATCAAATATCCAGTTTGACATAGACCCTGTCATGCCCCTTCGCCATTCTCTGCATCTGTCTGGCCCTTGTTTGTGAGTTTAGGTATCTGAACCAAAGGATTCCTAAGATCTCTTCTAATCTAGAATGTGTCTGATCCCTAGTCTTCTTCCCTCACATTTTTAGACAGCAGACAGGATTTCTGATGGAAAAAGAGAATTCATTGGACTGCCTTTGTCTCCTTCTGGCAGAAACACACTCATCAAATCAGAGAAGAGTGAGAAATTACAAAAGTTTAGTCATCTCAACACAGAGAGGCCAAAGTCTGACTAAAGACAGCCTCAGATTATTAAGTTTAACTCATAGACAGCCACCCAGCAAGATCAAGAGGGCTAACCACTTTAGTCTTAGGCATGAAGGGCCCCTTGTAACAAAAACACCACCCTTTCAGGGAGACCCCTGCATCACACATGCAGAAAGTATGTAAGGCCAGAACACCATATTTTCTGGGATGGCAATGTCCCTGTGGATGCAATCTGAAGCTTAGTGCTGGGAGGAGCGATGTTGGCTGCAGATATTGGCCTCAAATGAAACAATGACTATGCATGCTTCAGGGAATTTTACTAAATATGAGATCACCCCGGCTGTGCTGGGCTTTCTTCGCACAGCCTGTTATCTATAACAGGAGAGTTAGAAAAAGCAATGATTTAAAATATCCCAGGGACCCTTTCCCATGCTCCACAGATTGAAGCTCTTTCTCCAGCCCTGCTGTACCCCTGCCCACAGAACGCTGGCCTCCAATCCAGGAAGGATTTACCTCAAGTTTTTCTGCAGTAGAAACGCTAGTTGCTGTATGGTTTACTCTGTCAAAGACCTGTGTGGCCCTTGTGACAAAATATTAATTCTATCATATCTCATCTTCCTGACCTCTTCATTCATTTACTCATTTATTTAACAAATATTTATTATCTACTATGTGCTGGACATTATTCTGGTGCTTAAGATACATGAATAAATAAATAAATAAAATTATTGTGCTCATAGTGCTTACATTCTTTCTATGCTAAGGTGGCTATTCTGTACGGATCCTAAAAGTATCTAAAGTTTTATGAATACCTTCTTAGCTACCTGACAGTCTTGTCGATGGCGTTTTAAGGGATACCAAGAGTCTAACACACTTTTTCTTCACTCATTTTTCTCCTCACATCCATGATGACTGCGAGGAGTGAAAATATTATTTCCCAGATTCTATGGCTCTTTTTCTTTCTCCAATCCTATAACCATTACAGAGCCTCATGAGTTAACTTATCATAGCCTCAACTCCCACTCTATGCTTCTAAATGCCAAAGATAGGCTTTTTAAACCCCTGATTTATATCTGGAGTTTAGAGATACTTCTTCCTGTTGAAAACCCGAGATGTTTATAGATGAACCGGTCTTTCCACAACCAGCTATCCATCTTAGTTTTGATATCTTTGTTATCAGCACCATTTTTTTCCATTCTCATTTTCTAGGCTTGAAACCTTGTTTTCAGTCACTTCTATCTCTGCTACTCAGCTAATCTACTGAATTCTTTCATGTTGTTCCTTGTATCTGTTCCTATCTCCTCA
Source organism: Rousettus aegyptiacus (assembly GCF_014176215.1). Lineage (NCBI taxonomy): Eukaryota > Metazoa > Chordata > Mammalia > Chiroptera > Pteropodidae > Rousettus > Rousettus aegyptiacus. The sequence continues at coordinate 120,548,839 of NW_023416306.1, read as the reverse complement.
TTACACTGCCTTCCCTCAGCTCCTCTCCAGCTCATTCTTGGATCAGTACATTAGCTTCCTAGGGAACCTCCCTGACTTCAGCATCCCCTGCTATAATCTACTTTGCACGTGGACACCAGACGAATGTTCCTTAAATATTGCTTTCATCTCACCACTCCCTACTATCAAACGTAAATCTCTTGCCAGGTTCCAAGGCCTTTCATGGTCTGACTCCTCTCTAGTGATCCAACAGGTTTTTCTATTTTCCTTTACATGTGCTCTCTGCTTAGTCAGGTGGGTCTCTTAATGTCCCTCAAATGCATAAAGCTCATTCCATTTATGTTCACACTTTTTTCTTCAACTTGGACAGCCTTCTCTTCTTCTCTTAGCCTAAATAGGTCACACACCTGTCATTCAGCATGTAACTCAAATGTTCCTCCTGCATGGAGCTTTCATTGACTAACAAAGAACCCCCTTCTTGTGAGCTTCCACAGGCTTATGGTTTGCCTATTGCATTTAGCCATCATTTACATTAGTATTTAATGGTTCATCCATTGTTTCATGTATTAATCGTATCTCCCCAATTGAATCAAAGGTCCTTGGCCATGAACTATAGACTATACTGTAAAATATATACACCATTATATGACACTATACCACACTACACTACACTACAGTATACTTCTATACAATTTTGTGCCTAAACTTTTGAGCCTAAGCTTTTTGATTGATTATATTTCGGTAGACTCTACTCCACCCCATATTGCCCCAGAAAATAGGATGCTGTGGCATTTCATTGTCCTCTCATAATCCCACCGTATCAAAGGTAAATAACAGCTAATTTTTATTTTACATAACCAGCCACGTTTATCTCACATTTGAGAATCCTTATTTATGTACATGGATACATTATAAATTTTCAGGCAAGGGTTTACCTTGCTGTCCTTGGCCACATCTTTTATATTTATTTGAAAATATTAATTAAATTAGTTAATTAAGCATGTCACTCTTTTTTTTTTTTTTTTTAATCCCCTAGTCATCTGATCTCAAAGAAGAAAAACAAACTATACTATTAGAGAGGTTCCCTCATCTTCAAGGTGGTTGTTTTTCTGTTAAGGTGCTAGAATTTTATAATCATTTACATAGAAGAAAAACCACTTTATGCCTGTCAACATGAAAAACAATTTGCCTGGGAATCTGGTTGTTTATTTTTGGTGATATATGTAACTTCAAACTCAATAAGCTAAAAATCTGTTCCTCTTGGAATATAAATTGACTGTCAAGAATCTGTGTACCAAATGATTATGTTGCTGCATATCTCTCTCTTAATTCATGCACAGCATGCATTGTATAACATTACCTCATATGCTGTAATCATCGTGTCACATGCAAGATACATAAAATACATCATGAACGTCGCACTAGATATCAAAGCCCTCCAAGTCTCATTAACGTATTTTACAGACTGTTTCTAGTTCTTGTCTCAGAACATACAAACATCAGAAATCAGAAGTTAGTCTAAATGTTTGAATACTCTATTGTTGTAAATCATAATATCTTAGTTTGCTATTCTTTGGTTATCTGTACATTTACACTAGATTCCTTTCGAATGTATTTCTTGTTTTTTTTTTTTAAAACATTACTTGGAGCAATTCTAAAAATGTTACAAACAGACTCTCTTTCAGTTCATGAGCCTATTCATGAATTCAATGAGTTATTGCATGTGGGTCCGTCATTCTTTTAAACCACTGTAGGTTTTTCTGGAGTCAAAGGCTCTATCTTGGTTTGCTGCAGAGAAAAAGTTATACTTTTAATTCAGGAGAGTCAATAGGTGATAGAAAGATCTGCTGAATAGAATAGAGATGACTTTCTTCACAAATCTCATGAACATATTGAGGTTTCTAGCCAGTTTGGATCTGCACTACCTCAGAGGAAGATAATACCCAGAATTTGGAAGACACAGAAGGAAAATGCATGGTGTGGCTCAGCCACCATTGTCTTTTCAGTGCCAGGGTGATTGTATCTACAGAGCTAGACCAAAGAGAATATGAGCTCTGGCCCAAGAATTTGTGCATGTCCCTTATTCACTCAGGGCAAAAGCATTATAAACATACCTCTACTCCACATCCATGTCCCTCTTCTGATACGTGTTTTGTACCTTCTACTTTCCCCATATGCACCAGGGTCTGGAACAACATAGGGGTAGCACTGGCTGGTCATGTTGGAGAGACTCTGTGTCAGGAATAGTTATATGTCCCTTTAGACTTCTTTGGAAGAAATAAATTTTTTTTTCTCTCAAAAAAACTTACTGCATTCAAACAAAAAGAAATAAGAATATGTAGTATTAACTCCTTAGAGACCCTCACCTATCCTTACTTTAAAAAGCAGGACCTTCTTCTTGAAACAAAACCCGCAGGTCAGAGGTTAAAACTTGTGGGTTTAAGTAGTCTGAAGTCCAGAAGTTCACTCAGATACTCATTGCCATCCAGGAATCAGTGGCTGTATGTCAGAGTTCATTGACCATCTTGCTGGAGATAGCTGACTGTCTCCATATTCATCCTGGTCAGGCCTGCTAGAGAGATGCCCAATCTCAGGATAGAGAAAGCCCTGAGTATTCCCAGAAGACCACAAAAGCTAGGAAAACTCTAAAAAAAAAAATCTTGCCAGCTTGGACTGTAATTTCATCAGTTTCATGACAAATTCTTGTAATGTTTATTCACTTTCCCAATTTTTCCCAGAAAAGGGTATATCTCTGCCTCCCAGGGTTTTGCAAGTAATACTGACACATTTTTGTAGCAGCTGTCATTGAATGATACTTTTCTAGTTTTCATCATAAAGTTAGAATTCACTGAAGTGGGACATATAAAGTATTTTTTCTGTGGGGCTGAGACCATATTGAGGGAGCAGCAATGAAGGAAATGGGTGGGGAACTTTTATTAACTCTATTGAACTTGAGTTCTCCCAAACTGAAAACATTATCTTTCTTGAAAGTCACTCTGAACTCCCTGAACACCAACTTTTTTTCTTTTTGCTTTCTCTAGCTTTTTCTCCTTTCTTTTTAACTTATCTGACATGTGAATTATTTTTCCTAGTAAACGATGTAGAATAACTATGAAATAGTGCTTTGTAAATAACAAGTTGTCAATAAATTTTTCCAGAATGAAAGAACTTCAACTGTGCCTTTAACTGTCAACTCAGGAGAGATGAATTCCAACAAATCATTCTTTTCCTGCCCTTTATTTTACCGTTTTCTTCTTTCTAATACATATTCTTTGTAGTAAATTATATACAGTATAAATTATATTTGTAGATATAGAGTGAGAAAAATACTTATTTCCTTTTTGTAAACTTTCCATTATATTGTCAGCATTTTCTCAATTGATTTTAATAGGAATTTCATATATTTATATGAATATATCACAATATATTTTATGTAACTGTCCATTTTTAGTCATCATGATTATTTTTAATATTTCTATTTCTATTTATTTATTTATTTATATTTTTCAATTGCAGTTGACATTTAGTATTATTTTATACTAGTTTCAGGTGCACTGCCTAGTGGATAGACATTTATATAATTGGTCTAGTACCCATCTGGTATTACATATAGTTATTACAATATTATGGACTATATTCCCTAATTTTTACTTTACACCCTTCTGTCTAATATTTTAATAAATATTGAAATAAGGGTGCTGTGAGGATCCTCATATAAAATCTGTTTTTAGTTCAGAGTGTTTCCTTAGGGTTGATTTCTGGAATTGAAATTACTGGGTAAAGGTGTATTTACCTTATGAGGTGTATTCTTATAAAGAAAATTGACAGAATAGTAAAATGAAACACACGTCCACGTCACTCAGCTTTAACAATCAATGATCAGCTTATGAACAACCTTGATTCTCCTCCAGCACTGCCCACAAAACTCCTTCCCGCCCCCAGGTATTCTGAGGCAGATATCAGGCATCTGGCCATTTCATCCTTGGAACTACTCCTTGATTTCTTTCCTTGGTCCCTAACTAATCCTATTAGTTTTATCTCCAAAATATACCTTGACTGTATTCTCTTCATCCTCATTGGTGTCATTCTAGTCAAGGCCACCATCATCTCTTGCCTGGACCTCTCCAATAATCTCTTAATTGGTTCCCCTGAGCCATTTTTTCCCACTTATCTTAAGATAAATTTCGAATACTTCTAATATCTATTTTAAGAATATTTTCTATAAAACTCATAAAAAGCTCATCTTGCTTAATTCTTTAAATTTTTCTGTTGAGCATATTTTTTAAAAAAAGGATTGCAAAATGTGTCCAACCTGTTTCAAAGAGACCATTCTAGGTGTATTATCAACAAGTAATCTCTTAAAGAGAGAAGGGGAGAGAGAAATATATAGGTATATAGAAATACCTATATATAGAAATATATACTTATGAATATATAATCATAATTATATATATTTAGGAATATGTAATTATAATTATGTATCTAGATTATGAAAACAGAGCTATTTTGCTAAAATGAGTCACTAAATGATATCTAAAATTCATATGTCTGTAGGTCTTTTAAAATTATACCTATATAATATAAGATATATATAATCATATATAGATCTGGATCTAGGTTATGAAAACAAATAGAAATAGAAGTATTTTGCTATAATCCGTCACTAAATGATATCTAAAATTGGCATATCTGGAGATGTTATAAAAATTTATATATATATTTTGGTTTGAATGGTTGAAAGATAGTTGTGCCTGGAAAGAGAAGGTTAAATTAAATGACTCACTAAAGTTTCTTCTAGCTACCAAAATCTTGGAGTCTATGACATCTCTTGATGTATAAATTTCCAGGTAAGACATGATAAAGATGGAGGTCAAGAACAGTTTGATTAAGTGAACGATGGTGATGCTTGCCTAATTACTAAATAAAATATATAGATTTACATCTTATCTGTCCTATGGTTACTAAAGTCACTGTTTTTACAGAAAATGCAGGTTGACTGGGATATGATCATTTATAATGGTCTGTGGAAATTTGACTTTGCTGACAGCTCAAATTAGAAGACTCAGTTTCTGTTACTTTAATATTTAGAGCTCAGGCCATGTCGGACAGCTCTTAAGCCACACTTCTAATATGTCCGTCTCACCAATCTGTGAGACAACCAACTCTGCGGAGGCTCCCTTGTTTCATACAGGTGCAGTGGTACAGCCTCTCCTTCAAGAGAGCCCCATGGCTGCTTCATGATGCCTCTTGCCTCCTGCGCACACCTACTTACCAGGAAATCCCACTGGAAGCCCATGCTTGGAAGAATAAAAGAGCTAATTCCTGTGGAGCAAAACTTTAATGGATTGTTAGCAAAATGGTTGATGTCTGGTGCTTGACATGACCGATGCCAGCTTAAGAAGCAAGTTGCTCTCAGTGACTGCTGGTTTGTCCTATGAGCGGTGAGCTAATATCATCTGAAGAGTGTTCTTACATAAAAAAGTGGGCCCAGTAAGTTGTTTACTGCTTTGGAATATACAGTGCTTAACAAGCACATGCCATTTGGCTACAAGCTACTTGTGTACCTAGAGAATATATATATATGTATATATATATATATGTTTTTCTGTAAGTTCCATTAATTTAAACCTGTTCAATTTTGGAGTTGTCAGCCCCTTTCTTCCATCTCTTGGGCAGCCTTCCTTTGGAGGTCAGTTTCAATACACCTTGGAAAATTTTCCCAGCATGAGTAAATGCTCCTTCTTTCTTTTCCTGAATACAGTTCTGAGAAGCATTTTGCAGCCGTTCTTTGTCCACTTGCTAACATCACTTATACTGACTCTTCCTCTCTCTCTGTGTTATGCCCCCACCCCTCCTGTGGTAGGTGGGCTCTAAATGGCTATGATGTTTTGCCTCATGATATTCATACCCTTGGGTAATCCCCTCTCTTCAAGTGTGAGCCAGACTGTTCTAAAATATGGCAACAGTGGAAAATGTTGTTTCTGAGATTAGGTTATAAAAAGACTGATTTCCATCTTGTTTGCTCTTTCTTGCACTCTCTCTCCCTTCTGGAGCCCTGGTTCTGGGAAAAGCCACTTGCCATGTTGTGAGCAGCCCTGTGGAGAGGCCCATATGGCAACGAACAGAGGATATTAACCAATAGATAATGGATGCATCTTACACCCTACATCACCCTAATCCTCCACTCCTGTTCCCTGGAAGCATGCTCTGCAACAATGTGTCATATATAGGATTTTGTCTCAAACCGCGCTTTCTGAGGAACCTTGTCTAAGACATATTTTCTTCATGTTCCCTGATATTTATTTGTTCATTAGCTCATTCTTTATGTCCCATGCAAGCCTTTTATGTATGTATGTATGTATGTATGTATGTATGTATGTATGTATGTATGTATTTATTTATTTATTATTTAGCCTCAGATAAGATGAACCTTTTTCGTTTGCTCACTCTCCCCTTTTCTCAGCTCAGGATAATCTTCCTCAAAGGTGCTTTCAACTGCTGTTTCTGTACCAGGTTTTCTCATTTCTCCCTTGGGTATGCTTATAAGTTTGTGGCATGCATGCCCATTTCCTGCTCTCCCTGCCTGTTATCTTCTCTCTCATCTCTCTCTAAAAAAAATTTTTTTCCTTTGCTCTCTGAAGTAGGTCTTCATGTTGGCTTTTCACATCTCTGATTCAGTTTTCAACTAAGTTGGTTGTTTTCATTACCAGCTCCAAATGATAGTGACTTCGAGGATTGATAAAGATACCTTTTATGAAAAACCTTTTGATATTTACAACTGTTTTACATTTCTCTCTGTTGATAAATCTATTTTTGAGACCTAGAAAGTTATGGTTAAAGCCTAGAACCCTGGGAACTCAGGCGAGGGGCATCAATGCAGGACCAGGTGGCAGTGACTTGAGCACAAAGTAGAGAGAGTGAAGGGGGTGCTATTAACTTGCTCTAACAACAAGCACAACTTTATTATGATCAGCCTACATTTCCCGTGAGATTTTACCATGAGCAGTGCCAGCCAGACAACGGCACCCACTTATGTGTTCCACTAAGGCTGCAGGTTGCCTTTCTGTGTTTCTTCCAGGTGCATTTGACCTTCATTTGAATTAGGCTTCATTTATGTCAGTATATTTAATGTGGGACAACATGGCTGATTATTCCAAGTTTCACCCTCTCCCAAGAATGGCCTTGGCAGTTTGCAAGCAGTGTCTTTGTTTCCTAGCTGGGAAAAAACTGGTTCGTAGAGAAGTCAAGGGGTTATTCAAGATCAGAAATCTAGGAAACTAACAGAGCACTTTATAATATTCTCCTGTATGCAGAAGCTATTCATTCAAACAATTATACTGTTTTGAAATCAGGTATATTCAAAAGTTTTTAAAATTTAAATTGGGGCTGACTTTTGCTGAAGTCCTCAAAACTTAACTTTGATATGTCCAGTCTTCTATTTCTGTGTTCTTTTTCTCCTTCCTTCTTTTTTCCAAATCCTCATATCTGTGATGTTTCAACTAAGGATCGCTTATTGAAACCTGGTCTTGGCAAAGGAGCTGAATCTATGCCCTCATACAAGACAAGTATGTATTAATATTTAAGATACTACTTCTCCTTAAAAATCATGAATAAATGAATTTCTAATTGTGGAATTTTGGGACTCCAAAAGCTGGAATAGATGTTTGGGGAACTGAGGTAAAGAGTAAGGAAAGGAGTTTGGAAAAAATTTATTTTCTCGGCTGTTGGAGCAGATGTAAGTTCCACTTACTTCTCCTGTCATTGGAATGTGCCTTGCAGTGACTAGCAGGGTATGCCAGGCAGAGTACACCAGGAATAGTTATTGTACTTGCTCAAGTTTAAATATTTTTAAAAAATGGACTGTTTTTTTTTAAGAGAACTTTTAGGTTCATAACAAAAATGAAGGGAAAGTATTGAGCATGTCTATATATCCTCTAACTACCCCCACACATAGCCCCCTCGGCTATCAACATCCTGTACCAGAATGATACATTTGTTACAGTTGATGAACAGATACTTACACATCATAAGCCCCGGAAGTGTATAAGTTTACATTAAAGTCTACTCTTGGTGTTATACATTCTGTGGGTTCAGACAAATACGTGATGACATGTAGCCACCATTATAATGACATACAGAATAGTTTCACTGCCCTAAGAGTCTTGTGCGCTCTTCCTATTCATCCCTCCCTTCCCTCAACCCCTGGCAACCACTGATCTTTTACCTATTTTCATAGTTTTGTCTTTTCCACAATGCTATATAGTTGCGATCATACAGTATGTAGCCTTTTCAGATTAGTAATAACATTTAAATTTCCTCCATGTCTTTTCATGGCTTGATAGCTCATTTCCTCTTAGTGATGAATAATACTCTATGTCTGGATATACCACAGTTTATCCATTCACCTACTGAAGGATATTTGGTTGGTTCCAAGTTCTGGCAATTGGGAATAAAGCTGCTGTATGCATCCATGTGCAGGTTTCTTGTGGAATGTTTTCAAATAGAATGTGATTGCTCTGTAAAAGCATGTTTAATTTTGTGAGAAACTGCCAAACTATCTTCCAAAGTGGCTGTACCATCTTACATTTTCACGAGCAATGAATGAGAGTTCCTGCTGCTCCGCATTTCATTTCAGCATTTGGTGTTCTCTGTATTATAGATTATGGACATTCCTACCCTGCTTGCCTTTAGAATCTCTTCCCAAGAATAAATCTGAAACTCAAAAGACAGATGCTGGTTAACAAGAGGGGTATCTATCTTTTCCAGGTTGATCCGAAGTTTTATTGGAATCAAAACTCAAAACTATAGGAATATGTAATTTTAATTAGCTGGTGAATATAATTTCTTACAGATCTAAACCCCAACTCTCTCCTAAGCCCTCTGCATCTCCTTTGCCTACTGGGTACTCCATCGCGGCTGAGCTGCCTTCAGAATTGCCACATATAACAAGCATCAAACTCAACATCTTCTCTCTTCCACATTCCAAATTTCTCTTCTCCTTCATTCCTCGTTTCTGTTCATACCCCATTTCTGTGTCATCTTGGGCTTCCCCCTCTCTATAGCTTTTCACATCCAATCATTTGCCCAGCTATGATCCTTCTAACATGAAGTCACACAGCAATTCTGTTTCATGTGTCACATCCCTGAAGCACACTGTCCTCACCAAGAGCCAGAGGCTGTATGAGCTCCCCGATCTTCTTTCTTAAAAAATTTCTGTTCTTTAGTCCCTCCAGCATGGTGACAAAAAATTAATTTTCTAAATCATGTCACTCCCATGCTTTAAATTCTGTAATGAGGTGTGTTTCCACACAGTCCTTAATGTTCTGGTCCTAACCCACTTTCTTCTAATCTTTTCTCTTGCTCCTCTTTCCTTCAATACAGCCCACTGGCTTTATCTCCCTTCTAAACAGGTTGTACACTTCCCTGTCTTTGGCCTTCCTTTGTTCAAGAGTTCCTGGTCCCCTAGGAGAAAAGGGCTCTACTCTTCACTTGTAAAAGATTTCTCCAAGTTTTCAACCCTCAGCTTACCTCCTCTTTTCTCCATGACCTCTTTGGTAAGGTTATTTCCTTCTCTCCTCTAAACATCCAGAAATCCAATTCTCTGTCTACTTAGTATTTAAGTTTGTATTGCCTTATTTATTAATTCCATTTTCTTAGTGTACTTGTTTGAAAATATTATGTTAGAAATAACTATGACACTTCAACAGAAAGTGGATCCTAGGCTGATTCTTTTCTTTTGTGGAACACATGGGAGAAGCCAAGGGTAGGGGGAATAACCCTACCTAACAAAGGGCTTGTGGACAGAAGAATCTTAGGAGAGAAGAGGGAGGAAAGAAAGAGAACTAGGGTGAGAGCAGGTGGAGTGGTTGATCTAAGAGATGTGGAGAGATGAAGATAGGATGTGAGGGAATGTTTTTACAATAAAGTCTTGCTGTGTGTGATGTTATACAAGATTCACTTTCACCTCCTCAAAAGGTCTTTAGTAGAGACTTACATTGTTTCTTCTGATGCTATGTTAGATGTTTTCCCATTTCTTTTTTACACATGCTATGAACTGAACATTTGTGTCCCCCCAAATTCATGTTTTGAGGCCCTAACTGCCCATATGATGGTATATGGAGATGGAATACTTGGGAAATAATTAGAGTTAGATGAAGTCATGAGAGTGGGGCACCCATGATGTGATTAGTGGCTTCATAAGTAGAGGAAGAGCGAGAGATCACTGGCTCTCTGCCATGTGAGGAACCAGAGAGAAGACTGCTGTCTGTAAAACAGGAAGATGGCCCTTACCAGGAACCAAATCTAGCACTTTCATCTTGGACTTCCCAATCTCCAGAACTGTGAAAAATAAATGTCTATTGTCTAAGCCATCCAGTTTGTGGTATTTTTTATAGCAGTATGAATAGACTAATACAACATGATATTGTGTTGAGATAGGCTTTCAAGTGTGGACAAGAAGGACTAACTCTGCACACACACACACACGTGCGCGCGCGCACACACACACACACACTCACACACATGCACATTCTCATCTAGTTCGTAAGTTCTTTTGGAACAATATCTTTTACTTCTCAGTATTCTTTTGTCTGCCAAACAGTACCATCAATATAAGAAGCTCATCTCCTAACCTGACTGTTTGTCTTTGGTATTCTCGAACCTTTGTGTCCCTCTTCACCAAATTCCAATAGACCTGTCATGACCTTCAGTGGGTCTCCCAGTGAGGTGCATGTATCCCAGCAATTATGCAAGGAGATCCATTAGGGTTTGGGAAGAGAATAAAGTAAAAAATAAAAATAAACCCACACACATATATGCACACACAAATTCATTCTTTAAAATTTTGTACTTTTTCTATGTTTTATAATATACATGCAAAGTAGAATTGTCATATAATAGAAATTGCTTGGAAATTACAGAATTAGAATTTAAATACCCTTTGAGAGGATCAAGTTCAGCATTGCCATACCTGGATAAACTTCGAGGAGCTGGTCACTTTAGAAATACAGATTTCTAAGCCCCATCTCAGACTTCCTGAATCAGCATGGGGTATTATTAGGGACAGGAATCTGAAGTTTAACAAGCTACCTAGTTCATCTGGAAGCAACCCACCTATGGCTTTGCTGTCCACTTAAATCTAACCCCCTTATTGTCTTGAAGAGAAAAGTGACTCTTGAAGAAGTAAAATGACTTACCAAGGGCATAGTCAATTAATTAGTAGCAGAGCCTAGACCAGGACCCACATATTCTGTTTTCTAACCCCATGTTTGTTCTACCCCACATAAAATGTGGCTGATTTTAAGCTACGGGCATAGATTTTAGTTTCCCAGACTCTCTCTTCACCCATTCTATCACTCTGGACACTTCCCAGGGGTTTATTATCTGTGGAAAGATATCCAGGATGATGTCATTAATATTGTTGCTAGCAGAATCATGCAGAAATTGAGAAAGTTCAAGCTGCAGAATGTGATGTTGCACAAATGGCTTGTTTTCCAGATGGAACTCACAGGGGGCAAATTTTAAGCTTACTGAGTCATGTTGATTGTGACTAAAATATACAAAAGCATTTGAGCTTTTGAAGATGTAAGATACATAAACGTCCTCTAACAAACCTATTGTCAGCATAGGTGAGTGGCTGCATGGTGGTTCTAGTAATGAAAATAAGAGAATTTGGAGGGTGGGAGGAGAATAGTTTTAGAGAGTTTGCTGATACATTAGTTATCTATTTCTGTGGAACAGATTACCTTATAATTTAGCAGCTTCAAACCCCACACATATATTACCTCGCAGTGTCTGTGGGTCACCAATTGGGCATTGCTCAGCTAGATGCCTCGGGTTCAGCATCTTTCACAGATACCATCAAGGTGTTGGACTGGTGTTTCAGTCCCAGCCGAAGACTTTCAAGGTCACTCATGTGGTTTTAGCAGAATTTAGTTCACCCAGGACTGTTGGTCTGAGGCCTCCCCTCAGTTCCTTGCCACAGGTCCTCTCCACAGGGCAGTTCAGAACAGAGCAACTGGCTTCCAGCAGTATGAGTAGGCAGGAGAGTAAGAAAGAGCAAGTAAAATGGAATCTAGTCTTTTTGTAGCTTAACATCAGAAATGATATCCTATCACCTCCATCATACTCTATCTGCTAGAAGTGAGTCACTAGGTCCAGCCCACACTCAAGGGGTGGGGATTACCCAAGGGTGTGAGTACCAAGAGGTGAGGATCATTGGTCATTGGGGCCATCTTGGAAGCTGCCAATTGTAGGAGGACTAGGTAGAGACACCTAGTAAGAACCCGGATATCTGCATTTGAAGCTCTAGGAAGATATATGAACTGGAGATACAGACCTGGGAGTTAGTAACATTTTATGAGCAGAAGATAAAGTCAGGGGAATATATGAAGTTAGCCAGAAACAACATTTTTAAAGGTATGAACTAATTATTAGTATCTACTAATTACTAACTTCTTAGAGAAAATTTAAATTAAAAGTAAAAGCAAAACATATGTAGAAAAAGATGTCACTAATCAAAGCCACTTGTCAAGCCTAACCTGATTAAGACTTTCGGATTGGTCATGAAAATTTGGGTTAGAGCATGTGGTATCTTGTGGCATGATTAGAATATTAGGATTCTGAGAAAAAGCTCATTCTCCACAAAAATTCCTGAAAATGATGACTAATTGAAATCCGGAGTTTCCGATGAATTAAAATAAAGTCTAGTTTGTCCTCCATCAGTTTTAAAGTACAGATCTGATGGATCTCAGTTTCTCCAACAAGTTTTGGGTGATGCATAGTATAAATATTTGTATAATATGATTAATCCTAGTCATTTAAAGGCCTATTCCCACAGGCCCACAATACCCCTCCACTTCGTAAACACCCGGCCCAGGGTGTGTCACAGAAACCTTGGATAGCTGGAAGTATGTCACAGTAAAGGATGGTGAAATACCTCATATGTGTCCATTGGCCCATGATCTTTCCTCCCTTTGTGCCTTTGCCTCATGTTCATCGCTTCCGCCTGGAATGTTCTCCCAGGTTATTTTATGCAGCCAAATCCTACCCTCCCTCCAAGGCTCTGCTCAAATCCCATTTCTTTCATTAAGTCTTCCTGACTGGACCAGCCCATCCTACCCCTCTCCTCTCTTCCTGGCTGGGTGCCACACATTTTGGAGGCTAATCTCCAGCCATTTTCTGTGCTTGCTTTTGTCTTACTCATCAGAGATGGGCAAATTCAACACTACTGTCCATTATTATACGGCCTGTAGACTAAGAATGGTTATTACATTTTTAAACTGTTGAAAAAAGTCAAAAGAAGAATAGTATTTGTCACATGTGAAAATCGTATGAAATTCAAATTCAATGTCCATACAAAAAGTTTTATTTTGTTAAAAAAAAAAAAAAAAACATGGTGGAAATTTTCTTTCTTTTGCCTCTAGGCCCACAAAGCCTAAAAATAAAGTTTGCTCATCTCTGCAACACCCATTTGCTTTCTCCTTCCTGAGAGAGGGTATAACCCTTTCAGGAGGACATAGTACTGACACTTTTGGTAGCTTCTGCAGGGTCTAATATAATCTGGAGCACAGGGTTGGTGTTTGGTAAATACTGTTGAATGGAGCTGAGAGAGAATGTGTTTTTAATTTGTGATGGATACACTGTTATGTCCTTTCTTGCTGTCCAGGCCTTTTCTTTATTCCCCTTTGCTGTTGGGCTGGTATCTGTTATGTCTGGTAGAAAAAAAATGACAGGGAATACCAGGGTGGGTCCCAGAACTCATGGAAAACACAAATGAAATGAAGTCTGGGAACCAGATCTTTTGTTTTGGGTGGAGAGAAATGGTTTGCTTTGGGGAATTGAGGTAATGAAAGTTATTTCAAAAACATAATTTAACAGTTGTACGTGCTTTCTGCCAGAAGAACAGCTAGGCAAACCTCACCCAGGGACCCCATCTGCAAAACGTGAAGGTTAAACACTGAATTGCTAAGCAAATTCTCCCCCTGTTCAGCTGAACACAAAACTGGATGCGCATCTTGGTTAGAGTATATAAGATGCACTCTATGGACAAAGACTAGAAGAGGAACAGAAAAAAAAAAAACAGTTGTGCGAGGGTGGTAGGATCATGGGAAAATACTAAAAAAAACAACCTTTAAGTAGCTAAACTGTTTGTATAATAAATAAAAATTCTGAAAATTATGAAAATGAAAAAATTCTTACATCTTCTTTAGCACGTATAAATTCTTACCTTTTTTACTTTTCACTTGTCTCCCTCACAAAGCTGGAATATTATATCAGAGTAAGAATTTCTTAAGATTTCTTGAATGTAAATACAGACAAAAATATGTACAAATTTTCTCTAAAATAAATATCTATTTCTGTCATTTTTAACTGCTCTTTTTTTCTTTTTTCTTTTTTAGATTCCACATGTAAGTGAAATCATAAGGTATTTGTCTTTCTCTGTCTGACTTATATTGCTTTGCATAATACCCTCTAGTCCATTCCTGTTGTTGCAGATGGCAATATTTCATTCTTTTTTATTGCTGAATAATATTCCATTGTGTGTGTGTTTGTGTTGTATGTGTATCAAGTCTTCTTTACCTATTCATCTATTGATGGACATCTAGGTTGGTTCCATATCTCGGCTATTACTAGGAATGCTGCTATGAACATAGAGGAGCATATATTTTCAGATAAACACCTAGGTGTGGAATTGCCAGATTGTATGATAGCTCTACTTTTTATACTTTGAGGAATTTTCATACTGTTTTTCATAGCGGCTGCATTAATTTACAATTCCATCAACAGTATGAAGCTCCCTTTTCTCCACATCCTTGTAAACACTTATTTTTGTTCATTTTTGATGATACCTATTCTGATAGGTGTGAGGTGATATCTCATTGCGGTTTCAATTTGCATTTCCCTGATGATTAGTGATGTTGAGCATCATTTTACATGTGTTTAGGCCATCCGTATGTCCTCTTTGGAGAAATACCTGTTCAGGTTCTCTGCTCATTTTTAAACTGGATAGCGATTTATTTGTTTGTTTGTTTGTTTGTTTGTTGTTGTTGTTAAACTGTAGGAGTTCCTTATATATTTTGGATATCAATCCCTTATCAAATATATCATTTGTGAATATCTTTTTCCATTCAGTAGGTTGTCTAAACTGCTCTTCTTTAAACCTTAAACTCTCTAAAACTGTAAAGTGAGAAAAAAAGTACTAGTTTTCCATGTAACTCAGTGCCTATACAAACAAGGCTTAATAAATGGTAGTCACCATAAGCACTAAGGCCCTCCTCCAGTGCCCTAGACCTTGTGGTTTTCATAGGGGGAAATGGCTTCTTCACATTTGAAGCCTCAACCTCTGACACAGTGTCGGGCACACAATGCCTAGCTTTCCTTTAGAATTGGTTAAATGAAAAAACAAACTAAATAATAATTTTTAAAAAATAGGGCATGCGTAGAAGTACTCAACTAGCAAGCAGGCAACGTAATTCTACCTTCAGGTGTTTTTCAAAGCCAAGACCCCGCTCATTCCTATCACCTCCTAAGGGGGAATGATGAAAACTGAAGCACAGCCAGCCCGAGACAACGCGACATACTAGGGGCACCATCAATGGCTGAAGAGACTTAGGCCTTTCCTTAACACATAAAGTGATAGAAAAGAATAGGGTGAGGTTTTAAAGTTGCCATCATCTTGAAAAATTTGTTCATTCAACAAATATGCATTGAGCATCTGTTATGTATAAGGAATAGTTCTATGTAATGGGGGTGTGAGTGGGAAGTAGAAACTGGAGCAGAGAGGCTACAGCAGCTGCTACGATTCTTTCTTTGCTGGGAGACTTAGTGACTGTGGTATGGAATAAACGGAGCTCTCAAATAGGATACTGTAGATTCAGATAGCAACAAAGGTCAAAGGAAGAATTCTTAGCTTCCCAGAAGACACTAGAGAAGTGTTATGCATACTGGGAATAGCTTTAGCCTATATCAACCCTAAATCTTGACTGAGACTTTTGTGGCAGGTGGATGAGGTAGCAGTGCTGAGATAAAAAATACACTTGACTTGTCGAAAGCCTGATTTTGAATCTAGCCCTGCTTCTGGTAGGAGTTTATGAATTTAAGCAAGTTTCTTAACTTTTCTGAATGTGAGTTTATTTATCTACAAAACTGAGGCATAAATATTTTCCTTCTTAAGTATGTATTAGTTATCTGTTCCTGTATAATAGACCACCTTGATAATTAAGCTGCTTAAAATTACGAGGATATATTTATCCTGTGGATTTAGCAGGCAATTCTTCTGTTGATCTGCTGGGCTCACACATGTGGCTGCATTTAGTTGGTGGCTTAGCAAGAGTCCCAACTTAGATGGGACTTGGTTTTTCATCCTGGACTTCTTCAAGGCATGCCATCTCAGTGTAACATCTAAGATGATAAAGAAGGAAGCTGCAAGATCTCTTAATGCCTAGTCTTGGAAGTCAAACAGTGTCACTTCCACCATATTCAGTGGGTCAAAGGAAGCCACAAGGCCAGTTCAGATGCAAAGGGATGGGAAATATCCACTTCTTGATGAGAGATGAAAAGAAATATTGTGGCCATATTTTTCAATCTACTATAAGGTTGTGGTGAGGATTAAATGAGATTATGTATGTGAAGGTACTGTTTTTCTGATATACATTGGTATGGTTTCCGATAGCTGTTATGCATGCATTATACTTTTGTAATTGCAAATTATACAACCCTAAGAGTCAAAAGCTAGCTTTTGATGATACAGCTAGTTGTATCATGAATGATCTATTTGTCACCATCAATGGAGGGAATTGGGGCTGCATGAGAGTCTAGTTAACTCATTTCATGAAGTAATGCTTTAGTTTGCAAGGAAAGACTAGAATCAGATTTTAAAATACTTCTTATGCCCTTAGAAATGCTTTAACTTAGTAAACTCTAAATAGCCTCAAAAGTTCTTGAGATGGTGTAGTAGACATCTGGTTATCTATCTATCTATCTATCTATCTATCTATCTATTTATTTATTTATTTATTTATTTATTTATTTATTTAATATCTGGCTGTCGGACAAACATCTATGCCCCCAATTTTTGATAATAGTATTTTGGTCATCTTTTATAGAGTAAACCCTTTCCCATAGCATGCATTCTTGTTGAAACTATCTATCAAGATTCTCTATCATCCATGGCCAGGATTGTGGGCAGGTTCCTTAAGCTAGCAAGGGAAATCAGACCATAGCATTTGCATTCGAACCTTGAAGGGCTAGCAAAAAGACCAAAATGGTTGGCATTGAGTCACCCAAACAGTATCATCCTGAAGAGAGTTCTCCATTTGTTTCTACTGCTTCTTTCCAGAACTGCATTATTTCCCATTTTATTCTAAAGTCAGGTTCAATGAGCCATCTCATAACCTGATATTACTTTAAGTGTGGTTTTTTTATTTTGCTTAAATTGTCCAGAGTTAGTTTTGTTGCTTGTAGACAGAGAACCCTTACTGACACAAATATTTATTTAGGAGATATAAAGTGATGAGAGTGTTCTTCAAGCTAAAAATACCAGAAGATTCCAAATGATCAAGCAACAGTCAATAAACTAATTATCTTTCATAATAGTTTTTAGGACACTGTACAAGTTTCCTTGAATAAATAATACAACTGTGTCCTTAAGGATCCATAATCTAGCTAAGAAAGAACAAGCACGATGACTGCAGAAAAATATATATAGCTCACTATAACAATATAATAAATATCCCAATTGTTAGTGCCTAATGTGCTTGGCACATAGCAGGCATACTGTAGTGATGTATTCTAATTAATAAATCATTAAATGAATGATTCAGTTAATAAGTTCAGTAAAGTTTGAACAAGAGAGAGACCTCATAAGCTAAAACTCCTCATGAACAGAAGGAATTTGAGCAGATGCTCTTAAGATGGATTGAATTATTTGAAATGAAGAGAAAGGACAAGGGAATTCTAGTCTATGAACTTATTTTGCAAACAATGTTATAATTTGTGATAAGTTTAAAGAAAGATGGCTTCTGAATCATCTGGCATCAAGAAAATCTTATTGCAAAGATTTTCTTTGTTTGTTACAGAACTTTGTTACTGGTAACATGCTACTCTAATATATGTTGATTGCCTAGATTATGGGAATATTTCTTACATATTTAAAAATGCATTTCCCTTTCAGTAATCAGTTTTTTTCCCTTCCCCTAAAGATCTTCCATCATTATGGTTAATGGTGGAAGTCATGAGACTTATTGTCTGAAGAAGATAGTATATGGCCTAGAGATCCTGCCCCATATGGAAGAAGATGCAGAAAGTGGCCAAGGAAAAAGAGTAGAAGTGGGGGGGGGGAGGTGGGAGTGGGGAAAGGCCAGAAGCAAGTATTTAATCTAAATGTCTCCCTTTGAGATGAAACCCTGGAAAGCAAGTTAGGTTGAGTCATGGACAATAGATATGCACAGAAATGTTGGAAGGTGGAGTCGGTGATTTGAAGGGTACCAGGGTTTACTCTTTGCTTTGTGGGCAAAAGTCTTAGAAAAGCCCTTAGAACAGTTGCTGCTGTTCTACGTATCACTGAGTGAAAGATTCTAAGAGAGTACAGATTGTCTCACATGCTGCTGGAGTGTAGGGGAAAGCAGTAGAGTTTCCAGATTTCCCAGAGGTAGCAAAATGGTCCATTCAACTGGTGGACAGGACAAGATCTTCCTGAATCTCCAACAGCCATCCCCTGAGCCGTGGTCCCTCTGCTCAGACCCTTTTCCCAATTTGAACAATTCCCTTACCATTCCTTACCTGGGAACTTTTAAAAATGCCAGGGTTAAGGTTCCACTCCAGACTATTTAAATTAGAATCTTTGAGGGTTGGGTCTTGGTGTAAGATTTTTTTTTAAAAACCCAGTGGGTTTGAGAATGCTACCCTTATTAGAGTCTAGTCATTTGGAATTAAGTCAAACATCACTTCCTCAGGGAAGCCTTCCCTGATCAGCCTCGACCTAGGTCAAGTTCCCCTTTTATATATCCTCTAAGCAAATATCCAGTACTTCTCTCTCTTGGTTTTTAGCAATTGGGACATCATTTGTTTCAAGTCTACATTTTCTTGTTGACAGCCTGGGGAGAAACATTTCTGCCTAGCTCACCAAGGAGCCTAGTTCAACCCTGCACCAACTGGGACATGGTTAGTACTCAGTAAATAACTTCTTGAACAAATGATCGCCTTTACTCAATCAAGGGTGTGTGAACAAGGCTCCAATTTATGAATATGCTAAGAGAATATTTGCAGGTGAGTCCTTAAACTAGACCACGTACTTATAGGACTATGATTTCAAATGGGCTCATAGTTTTGACAATTTTATTGTTTTCTTCTTCAAGTTCACATGTTATAGTAGTTCAGCAGGCTCATCTTCACCGTTATGAACCTGTGTGGTCAACATTGTTATTCACATGTTGCAATTTAAATAAATTGCCCGGGTCCCTATACCCTATTACCTGGACACAAATAACTGCAAATAAGGAAAACTCTTCAACTGGATTTGTTTGTGCTAAGCTCTTATTCTGGCTTGACAGCTATTGGCTGATACCCGGGGATTTCCTGGTGGTCTCCAGTTTCAGCGGTCAGGGCCCATGGTGCGACTTTCTTCCCTCCTAAACTATTATAGGGTACAGGCAACACCAGAGCTTATCCATATAAGGATGCCATAAAACTATATTCTCCAAAGTCACTGTGCTTTTGCTTGTCCTGGAAAGGCAGCCGCGCGCGCTCGCGCGCGTGTGAGTGTGTGTGTGTGCGCGCGCGCGCGCTTAGAGGAGGTGAAATAGGGTCATCTAGAAGAAATAGGGTTGTTTAGTCCTAGCTGTGAGCTGGGTAGAGGACCATCCCTTCACCGCCCTCATCCCAAATCCCAGGTTCGAACATTCACAGGGCTCTAGGTCAAAATCGGACTCAGGCTCTTGGAGCATCCTGGATCCAGCCTGAGTGGCTTGAACGGAGCCCCAGAAGAGCCGCGCCTGGAGTGGGCTCTTGACGCCTGGGCGGCCAGTGGCGGCGGACTCCCGCCCCCTGCCCTCATATCAGCTCTTGCCGCAGCCCTAGCCTGCGACGCTCCCAGCCGCAGCCTCCCGGCCTCCCCGCCTCCGGCCTCCGCTTGGTGCCTCGCCCGAGAGGAGAGAGGCGCAGTGAGGAGGCGCGGTCGGCGAGAGCGGGTGTCCTCTCGCGCCAGGGCCGCCGGGGCCTCCGGGGCCGCCGTCTCCAGCACGCGTTCTTGGTGCAGGTGGCACAGATTTCTGCGCCCTCCGGGCTTCCCAGATCACGGGAGAGGCTGATCTTGGGTCTTGACCTCCCAACCGCAGAGTGGGCTAAACCACTACTCCACTTCTTCCCATTCCCTCAACATCTCATCCCAAAACGAACAATCCCAGGCCGGGCAGGACCCGATCACCTCTGCCTCCTCCCACTGTGCTAATCCTGCGAGTGAGGGAGGCCCCTGCGCCGAGGCGGTGGCTGGCAAAGGGAAGTGGAAAGGGAGGATGGATGGGGCCGAGGGGTGGGGTGGTGATGAGGGGGATGTAGGAGGGGGTGTCATTTTCTTTTTCTTTCTTTTTTTTAAAAAAGTATTTCTCTCGCGAGAAACCACTGCGCAGACGATACTTGAAGAGGTGGGGAAAGGAGGGGGCGCAGGAGCCGCGGCAGAGGCTGTGGGTGCCACGGGAGGACAGGCGGCCACAGTTGGGACAGCTGCTGGTGGAGCGAGGCAGCGACTGCCGCGGCCAGGACCAAGGGACAGCTGCCGCCTCCTCGGGAGCCAGAGCCACCGCTTTTCCAGTGGGTGCAGCCGGGGTCTCGACAGGGGTCGGGCGGCCAGCGGGGCTGGGGCTCCAGCCACGGAAGCTTTTGCGTTTGCGCCGCGCTGAGGGCAGGGGCAGGGACGGGGGTGAGGGGCTGTCCTGGAACGTCCACAGCTGGCGCTGGCCCTCCCCTGCCTGACAGCTTCCTGGCCAGGGGCTCCCGGTGCCGGGCCCGCGTCAGATGCTCGGGGGGCGGTGGCAGCGTCCTGAGCCGGCCGGGGACGGCGCGGCGGGCTTCCAGCCCCGCGGCTTGGCGGAGGGGACAGGCTAGGGAGCTGGGGCGTTCAGAGCGCGCGTGGCGCGCAATTCGTGCCATTAAAAAATAAACCCAGGTAGCTTGCCCCGGGGATTTAGGACCTCTCGGGACATGGGTACTTTGCTGCGCGCTTTGCAGGCGGCGTCCCGGAGGCCGTGGGGTTGGCTGGAGCCGCTGCCGCCGGGGGCCTGGGCTTTTGAGCCAGCTGTGGACCAAACGGTCTTAACTTACCCTAAGTAACTGCGCCACGCGCAGGCGGCGCGCAGCCTGGGCTCGGGAATCGGGACCGCGAAGCTTCAGCATCCCGATGCCCTGAATGTTCCCCCCGCCTCGGCGATTTGTCTGTTGCAGCTGGCACGGGCCGCCTGAAGTGGGAGCAGCGCCTGGAGAAGGCGGGAGGAGCCCGGCCCCGGGGACGGGCGGCGGGAGAGCGGGACCCCGGCGGCGCGGCGCGCTTAAGGGCGCAGCGGCGGCCGCGGAGCGAGCCCGGGGCACGGCGACAGGCGGCGGGAGCCGGCAGCCGCTCGGCATCATGCGGAGAGGGAGGCTGCTGGAGTTCGCCCTGGGATTTACCGTGCTCTTAGCGTCCTACACGAGCCATGGGGCGGACACCAATTTGGAGGCTGGGAACGTGAAGGAAACCAGAGCCAGTCGGGCCAAGAGAAGAGGCGGCGGAGGACACGACGCGCTTAAAGGGTAATGGAACGGGCCAGCGCCTACGGTGCGGGTTTCCCCTCCCTCTTCTCCCTAGTATCAAGATCCAGAGAAACTGACAGTCGACTCGCAATGGTAGAGCTACGGATCCTTAACAAGACCTCCTGGGGGCACCTTAAAGGTGCAAGGGTTACTCAGTCCTCAACGCATTCGAGGCTAAACCACCTTGCTACTACTCTAAGGATTTCTGTCCCAGAGGCGAGGTCATGGTTAAAAGGAATCTTGGGCCATTGTCGAGGCTGATTTTAGGAAGCTAGAGGGTTCTTTGAGGAAGAAGGGGAGGAGCTGTGACTGAGAAGGGGAGAGTCCATTCCTTTCCTTTCGTACCAATTCCGGTTGGGTTTAGGGGAAAGTACTTTCCTTGTGGGCATCCTTGCAGATGCTCCATTTATTTGTAAGGGAACAAGGAAAAGAAGGTGTTCCAATGACAGACAGCCAGAGAAGACACACAGTTAATGATTGGCTCTTCTCTAAGTTATGCTAATTAAAATTAGGAACTGGGTTTTCTGGGTGATAACTGCTCTTCAGATGTCTGCACTGGAAGCAGATCAAGGCAACAGTTTGAGAACTTGTTTTTAGGTTGTACATGCTGCTGTGACCTTAAACGGGTGTTTTAAACTAATGGTGTATGTGTTATATATGTGCAACAGAGCATATCACCAGCTTCCTATGTCACTATTACAGAAAATGTTTCAGCAGGAATTATTTAAATTAGGCAGGTTGACTGCATAAGGATTTTTAGTTCCATGAATTGAAGAAGGGCGGAATACACTTCTTTAAAATAAAAATTGTTCAGATTGAAAGAGAAACCTCTTTCTGAGATTGTTTAAATTTAAGCCTCCAGAGAAGCAGCAGGATAGATTGTAAATGACCCATTTTATCTCCTTGGAGGAGCCTGTTAAATGAACCCCAAACAGGAAACACCCAGAGGTTTTCTATTAAGTACTTATGATTCTCATTGTCACTCTTTTTTTGAGCAGTTCTGTAGTTCGGATTATGGGGCCCTGAGTGACCAAGTGATGTTGTTCTTTGGGATATATGGCTGAATGGTTCACTTATTCTTTTCTGTTATGGGCTGTTTTAATTATAGAGGTAGTGTAATTTGGCCCAGGTAGGATAGAAAAAGTGCAGTAAACTGACAGATCAGTTTTTGAGTCCTCGTCTAGACTGGGGACAGCACAGGATGATTGTCAGAGCCAAGAACTTAGGCTGTGGTAAAATATGCATGATTTTCCGACCCCAGGAAATAGTTTTGATTAATTTAGTTCCGTCGTGGTCTTAGTGGAAAATAAACCGAGGATTCTAACAATGCTGGAAAGAAAATTTGCTTATCATAGTAAACCTAATTTTGATCAGGCAGCAGGCATTTACTGCTCTGTGTGCAAGGCCCATGGTAAGTTCAATAGATGGACAGAAACTCTTGAAAGGACCTCTTTTAGTCCAGCATTTTTCCTTCAAAAATATTTCTGCGATATGATATTATTTTAATGTTTGAGCTTGATGCCATTGTTTCTATAGAGAGAGAGGAAGTGGGAATTTAATTCTCTGGATGAAGGTCTTTGGGGAGACTTTAGGCCTGGCCAGACATTTGTCTCATCTCTATGTGCTATCACAACCAGCAACCAGCATGTTTCCCTGGGAGGCACAGACTCAATGTGAAAACAAGCTAAGCTTTGCTGCTTAACAGGATGCCCACACTTGTACTCACACCAGCACTTACTTCTGTTAGGTTTTACATTTTTATGACTATCAAGAGATAACCTTCTCTGTTCCTCATAGTATTTGGTCACTAACACAGATGTGACACTATTGCAAACTATTTATAAAGCCTTCCCAAAGTTGTGGTATTAAATTGAACAGTGATTATGACTGTTTCTAATTCTCATGTTATCGTTAAGATTTTACACAGATATAGAGGTTTTAAAAAGAATTAGTTAACCTTTATAGTATAATAATGTATGTTAATATAATATAATATAATATATGATATAATATAATAATGAATCTATAATATAAAGGTATAATATAATTTAAAAATTTTTATAATTCTCATGTTATCTATATATGTATGTATATGTATATATTTGGGGACATAAAAATGATAATTTAAAAAGCTATACAATTAAAAATATTTCTCCACATACCTCTCAGAGACCATTTTCTTGTGCATATTTTTAGATGTAGGTATATACATATACACATAAATGTGTATGTATCTATGCATCTACATATGTGTATCCTTTTTAGTACATGGAATATACTGTCTATACTTTTCTGAACCTTGCTCACGTTTATATATCTTTAGTGCCTCCATCTATAACTTAAATGGCTCTACCTCATACATTCCCTTGGTGTATAGAATTCCGTAATGTGGCTGGAATAGTTCCCTAATGATGTCTCTTTAGATTATACTAATTCTTCTTTTTTTTTTTTTTTTTGCTATTACTAACAATCTACTACATGCTTGAGTGTGTACATGTAAAAATTTATGGAGTGCAAATTAATAAAAATAGGACTCCTGGGTCAAAGGTTTTCTAATTCATTTTAAATAAACAGCAAGTCAGATATTAAATTTGAATAACATTTAAAATGTATTCTCTCTGCTTATTGCTATTACAGTCTCACATGAATAAGTCTTTGAACCATGCCCTGCTGTAGAAATCATCAGGGAAAGCAGTTGTGTGTTACATTTTTCCAGTTATTGCTTAGAATTTCTATTTTTGCTAGTTAAAATATTACCAGCTTCAAAACTAACCACTTTGACTACAGTAAAACTGTTTACCATTTTAATGGAAATACACAGTTTATGAAGTGAAAGTGATTTGTAACCCCTAAGTCTGTCTGATGTCCAGTTGGTGGCAGCAACTTTCAGCACCTCACTAATATTTCCTCTAGTTAAAAGGTACTTTAAGCTCATCAGTATCTGCTGTGCACTGATCTAGTCTCTCCTACAAATACTGCCTTCTTGTCTTTTTCTGACGTGACAGGAGACTACAAAATTTGCCTCGGTGTTCTTCTTGGTATATGTATTTCTATCCTGTCGGCTACCTCACTTCACAGACTAGAGACCTGCCTAGTTTTATCTTCTCTGGGTGTATGGTCCTAGCTTTTCTTTCTCTCCTTCTATCCTGTTGCAGGTGTTTTTTTTTTTTTTTTTCCCCTTCCCACTGGGCAGCAGAAGTTGTTCCACAGTGGAAATTTAAGCATCCTCAAGTTTCTTCCCAGTTTTTGCTGTGTTTTCTTAGAGTAAATCGCCAATTTCTGTTTTTACAGAAAATTTTTTTAATGGAATGAGTGTGGTCAACATTCACTCTGTAAAAATGGCATTTTTCTCTATTTTGAAATGAGAATTTTGCAAGTTTCAGAAATGTTTTCAAATAATAAATGTACAGTAATTTTCCTTTGCTTGGGTGTTGTTTAACATGTGTGAAATGATTTTATGAGAAATACTAAAATTCTAGTTTTATTGTTTGAATTTCAGTTCATAAGAGTTTTTCTCTGCCAAATTCTTGAGTTCTGTGATTAGGCAAAAAGTGTGGGAGACAATCCAATTAAAAAAACACACAACTCTACTTGAATAGCAGTAGATATGCACCATTATTTATGATTGCCATATTGCTTTAGCTTCAAATAAGGAAATATTACAGTTTCCTGTCAAAGGGAAAAATTCTTTAGAGTAAAACCCCCTTTTCCTAAATCTCTGATAAGGTGGATTGAGAATTTCTATCTTTGTTACCTTGTTTATAAGTGTTTGAGACTGGTTGTTATTTCACACAAGTTGTCCCCTTGTGCATGATTCCTTTTGCTCTTTGTTTATTTGTTTATTTTTTCCAGAGGTCTTGTTCCCAGAAAAATACATGTGGAACAGTTCATACACAGGGTAGATTATGTGATGGGAAACTCCTAGGGATTAATTACACAGAAGTCTGCTATTAAAATAAAGAATGTTAACAGGGAACACAGAAAAAGTTCTGTAGACTTTATAAAGCCCATTTTACTTTACAAAGAGGACTTTAGGACTTCATGTGAAGTCAGATAGTCTAATATTTAAATATGGAGAAAATACTCCTGCAGTGGTATGGTTTGTCCCTGCATTTACTGAAAAGATTAAACTAAAATATTGAGGCACCATTAAAAAAAAAAAAAAAGGTATTCTTAAGTAGAAGTTTTCAGCAATTTCATATTTTAAACAAGAGATGGAGACAAAATATTTATGTGACTCATTTTATGACATTTAAGACATAAAGATTGTTTACAAATTGCGTAAGTCGTTGGTATTACAAATTAATTAAATAAAACATGCGTCAACCTCCAGTGAGATGAGGTCAGGGCTGCTGGAAATGGAAGTACAGACATATCTTTAAACTTATTTGGAATTTTCAAGAATATTGAAATGTTTCTTTCTCATCTTGTGTAGAAGATACTTAAAAAGATTATAGATTACACCAGTGACTCTATTCAAGGAAAATACGGAACCTAGGATCTAGGCACATGGTAGGTGTTCGTTCAGTAGACAGTTTTTGAATGTCTGACCAGTTTTGATTGACTGGGTAAGGTAAATTATATAAATTAGAGTGTGGAGAAAGTATATGAGAGAAGTGAAGAAAAATTTGAGTGAAAAAGGCATGAAGTGAAAAGGAGTGAACAATGTTTGTGATTGAGGGACGTTGAATACAATAAGGCAGGATTTGCATGGCATGGCTCTAAGGGATTGAGCTCATAGTGTTACCTATGAAAGCAGTGCCCTTGGAGTTGTGCAGTATACAACCTGGTGTGCCTGGCCATAGATAGTCATTGTCAGTGTGGGAGAGGGAGTAAAGGACATATGACATTACTATGTGATTGTCGTGAAAGGGGAAGCTGGTGAGTTATGAAAGGATTTTAAGATGAGAATATGATTAGATCTTTACCACTCTGACAGAGGTGGAAAAGGTGTATGGCTTAGAGCAGGGGTCCCCCACCTCCCAGGCCATGGACTGGTACCTGGTCCGTGACCTGTTAGGAACCGGGCCACACAGCAGGAGATGAGAGGTGCTCAAGCTTCATCTGTATTTGTAGCCACCACCCAGCGCTAGCATCACCACCTCAGCTTCACCTCAGATCATCAGGCGTTAGATTCTCATAAGAGCTTTGGTGCCAAAAAGGTTGGGGACCGCTGGTTTAGAGAGTAGAGAGACTAGAGACAAGGATATTTGGGAGACTAACATAGTAGTCAGGGTGAGCGTGGATGATGGCCTCAGTAACGGCAGTGGAGGGGGAGAAGAAGAAGCTCCAGTGTGTTCCAGAAGTAACACCGACAGTACATGACCACTAGATTGTGAGAAGCAAAGGGGACAAGGCACTTAGGATGTTCCCACCTCCATATATACTGAAACTATTTTATGTAAAAACATTATAGCTCCATTAGGAACAAAATTATTCCTAGTCCTCTACTCAAGGAAACAATCTATTTACATCTGTGAGTGTTTTGGTTACCTTATTGCTATGTAACAAATTACCCCCAAACTGAGCGGCTTAAACCAACAATTTTATTATTTCTTATGATTCTGCAGGCCAGGAATTTGGACAGGGCACAGTGAGGAACCTTGTCTCTGCTCCCTATAATGTCTGTTGGGGCTGGAATGAACAAGATGACTTCTTCATGTGTATTTCTCGTTCTACGATCATGGACTGGCGCCTGCAGCCCTGTTTACTTTGGTGTGGTTTAACTAAATGGACAGATAGGGGAGGAGAATAAAGGAAGCAAGAGTCACTTGTCTGGTTTTGTTGGGGGACTTCCAGGTTTTAAAGCTCTCTCCTATATGATCTGGGCCTGCCCCTGCAGATGGAGCCACTGAGTGTATGTTTTCAAATGGAGAAATTGTGTCCCAGGTACAGTCAGGCCTTGCTCAGGGTATCCATGGGGTGAATCTTGAGTAATAGTCTCTTGACCCCGAATCACATGCTTTAAGCCCAAGTGTCGACTGCAGAACTGACTTGCATGGCTGAAAGCTGGTCAGAAGTTGCTCGATGGGCTCGTGGTGATCATTGCTGGCTGCAGTCCTCAGTTCTCCTTCATATTGTTTCAGATTGTCCCCCTCTTCACATGGCCTCGTTACATGGACTTTTAGCAGCATAGCCAAGAGCACAAAAGTGGAAGTGACCAGACTGTCTTCAAACTTAGCTTGGAATTGCATGGCCTGGAATTCTATGCAAGTCACAGGCCTTGCCCAGGTTCAAGGGTGTGGACCGATAAGCTCCACTTCTTGATTTGAAGAGCAACATATATCTGCAGGGAGGGGAGGACCTTTGAGAGACATCTTTGGAGACAAGCTGTGCTAGTGAAGGAATGGGTTTTTGAGAAAGATAATCAGATGTTTTAAATTTTAATTCTGACTTGATTGAGTCTGAGTAGCTTAGTTCCCCAATGAAGATACCTCATTGTATTTCACTACTCTGACTTCATAACGAAAAATGCTGTATGAAAAATGTGTCTCCATGATCAGTTAGACTAATGTTAAGGGCACTGTTCTTAGCTTGTCCACAGTCCGCATTTAAAGAATTCATAAACCCTGGCAATAAGATTATAGTTCCAATAAATTGGCCAATTTTGTTTTGTTCAAGTAGAAAAACTGAAAAAGTCCTAAATTTCTCCCTTTTTCCTTTATAAGAGACTCAGGGACAAATTCAATGCACAATCACTTTAATTAACTTCAGTGTTTGGTATATTTTGCCTTCTATATGGGGTTTTACTTTCAGTTTCTATTACTAGCCCAATATGTTGGGCTAGTAATATATATGTTGGGGTAATTCACTTCGAAAATTTTTTTTCTTTTTTGAATTAAGAGTATAATTAATAAAGTAATTGCCAGTAGAATGGCGTAGTGATCTGAACTCTATTATTATTGTCATAAATGGAGTAGCCACTTGTTAATAGAATATAACTAGATTAGGAATATAGTCAAGTTTCGATTCTGGATCCAATACTCTGTTATATCAAATCTCCATTTTAATTTCTTGTGACTTTACCACTTTCTCAAGTGGTTGTTGTTGTTGTTGTTGTTGTTGTTGTTGTTGTTGAAGTTATCACTGAGTATATTTATTCAGCTCCCTCAGAGTGGAAGGGGGAGAGGAAAATTCCCTATCTCCAGCATTCCCAGCTAAAGATGTATTCCAGACATCAGGCAGTCTCAGAGTGGGAGAACTGCTCTGTTAGACAAGTTATTTGGTTCAGTATTTCGAAGGCTTGTGAATTCCTAGACCATCAGTCATACTTACATTCAAATATAAGTATCCAAACACATCTAAGTTCAAATATAGTACAACCGTTTTATGATGTTGGTGTTGGGAGACAGGATTTATGTCGGCCCTATGGACACATTGTTTGCTGCTAAGTTCTTAAATTCCTAGTTTTGAACTGAAATATTATGATATCTCTGTTAATAAAGAGAATGTATTCCAGAGACAGGTTTTAGTTTTATTTTGTTTTGTTTTTCTGTTTCTTCTCCTTTTTCTCCATCTTCCTCTTTTCCTTCTTTGTCATTGATATCTTCTCCTTTTCTTTTTTTCTTCTTCACTGTCATCTCTATTTTGTTCTGTGTTAGTAACTTTATAAGCTGAGCTACAAATAAAATAGGGATAATAAGAATATCAAATAAGGGTTAAAACACTAAGGAAATTACATTCTAAGTAAAATGTTAACTTTTTTACCTGGGGCGGTCTTGGAATGTTCAAAAAGAAAAACAGATAAATTTTTGTTATTAGAGTGAAAGATTGAGGCGGCAGGAGAGGAGAGTGGGGAGGAAGTTCTGGAGTGGAGTCTGATCAGCCAGTGGAGTTGAACTGGACAGAATAGATAGATGCCAGGTGCTGACAGATATTAATGACAGCTCCCTCGGTCCTGGCAGCCTTGGTACCAGCTTGGTACGAGTGACCTGTGGCCTTAACCAGCCTGTGCAGGGGACTGAGGGCTTTTGGAAGAGAGTCAGGGTATGAAAGAAAGATACTCGGTGGTCAACCCCAATGGGAGACTGGACACTAGAGTTTTAGGTCCTCGATGCTACCTTGAAATCAGTGGCAGTCTCCAGGTTAGGCGAGGCTGAGTGGGATGGATGGGACTTTTAAAGGAAAGTATTCGCCAGAGATGTGGGGAGGAGGAGCAGGGTAATCTTCTCTGGGAGTCTGAAGGGTTACCACGCCCCCAACCCACAGTCACACTTCTAATTAGCAATTAGAGTGTCAGATGTCTTGGGATGGGCCATAGCAATTCTAGATCTCTAAACTTGGACTCTTGTCATAACCTGCTGACTCAGTTATCCAAACTACTAATTTATTCTTTTAGAATCCATGTAATAAGCATGCCAATGAGGAAACAAACTCTTGAATTCTTGTCTTTTCATCTGTATCATTCAGCCCAATAATTCTGCAGTACATCTGCCTAATCCAAGCAACAGCTATTTATTGAACATTCACTGTGTTTGAATTGGACCTAATGCTTAATTCTCCAAATGAACACCCTCTCTCAAGCCTGTTGATATTATTATCTTCTTTCCAATGATTCTAGGTAGAACTACATTTGGAATATTGTTTTCTTCCTTTACTCATGGGGTTAATGTCTGAGGTGATGTGGACAAGTGCTTTGAGAGGAAGGACTTGATGTGCAGCTGTCAAGTGGACAAATCGGATTTAATCTTTCGTGGACTGCTGCTGCTTCACACCCTAGAGTTTAGGCCACTGACCTCAAGTTTGCAAATTTTATATCCCATTACCACCCTGTGAGTTCTGTACTCCCCAGGGCCATATAGTTGATGTTTTAGCTGGAATCCGAGAAAGTGTCTGAACATTTCCTGAAGAGTTGGCTACGAGCGATTTGGCAGTTCAGTCATAAAAACCCAGAGCTAGTGGCTGAGGTATACGTTATAATTACCTCATACTGTTTCCTATTTGAGCCTGGTTGTGGGTAGCTGGGTAGAGTGGTATTGCTTGTGGGACTGACTGTATTTTAAAGGACCGAGGAATCATTTTCAATGAACACTAATAGCCATTGGCCATGTTTTTAGGGCAGCTTGGAAGTGTGTGCATAGACATGCCTAGGGTCAAGGCCTGGCTCCACCACCTACTAGGAAGGAACCTCAGACAAGTGGTTTGACCTGTCTGAGCCTCAGTTGTAAAATGGGATTATACTAACTTTTTGATTGCCCTAAGGTTTAGTGAGATAATACATTTCCAGTTCCTAATGCAGCGATTGATGTGTTTAGCTACGGTGATGGGGATGGCTATAATTCTTTCACAGATAAGGAAAATTAGGGGTGGAGTCATACAAAGAGGCTGGATTTTTATGGTGGAAGCAAAAAGTTAGATAATCATTAGTATCTGGATACCATAGTCTCCACTTTCTCTTGGAACTGATTATTTTCGGAAACAAAGGAAGCAAATTTGAACTTCGAAATTTCTAAAAATATAATTTTAATGGAATTTACTTTGTCTATGGAGACTTGCTATACCTAAAGGCAGTGTGTGGATAAGGTTTTTATTTTTAAATGTTTCTTTCTCCTAAATTGTGTTGGCCTTTATGGGAAAATAAACTTACTATTATTCCTTATTACCATGCCCTCCACCCCCCACCTCAACTCCTCCAAAGAAGTTTGCATTGTTTTATCAGCAGATTTGGCAAATAGGACTTGTCTCTTTCCTGATGGATACTTTTATTTTTTTAAAGAGGCTTTGTGAAAGAAATTTAGATTTAAGGAAACGGGAAGACTGGCTTGAAACCACTTCTTTGGCAGCAGTGCAAGGAGATACCCTGAAAAATAGTACTGTTTTGTGGTGAGGTGGTTGGCCATCTTTTGAAATGTACTTTCATTGCCTTTGTCAGAGTAAGGGTTGGTTATGATCAAGTAGACAAGAAACCAACCTACCTTTAAGCTTGTGATCTTGTAGGGAAAGAGATAAACTCTTTCCCAGCTTCGACACATCAGATCTCATGGAGCAGTCTGGCACTGCTCCTGTCATGTGCCTATCACTGTGGCCAAAGAATTGGGGCCAGGCTTGAGCCATGCGGAATGGGTTCATTTCTCTTGGGAAAGAGGAGTTCAGCTAGCAAAGAAAAGGAATGCTGGGTGGGTACACATAACACATCTGTACCCAAACCAAGAAAGTTCCCTTTTTCACAGACCCTGTACTTCTTCAACTCACTCTATTATTTCTGTTCTCTCTGGGCGCTTTGTGGGAAAGCCTCACTTGCGTGATTTGGGGCCAGGCTGACCACCCCTGAGAAGAGCCATGGCCTCACTTTCTAAATGAGCATTCCCTTCCTTTGGCTTCATTCTTTGCAGCAATGTAATGCTCATTCAGTACAAAGGGATTCTTATTTGTTGTTGTTTTTCTTCTGTGTCCTATTTCTCTTGAGAAATTGAACATATTTTTATATTTTTTTTATGATTCCTATTTTGATTTTAATGAGGGTTGACTTTCAAGAGATCTTAAACTATTGAACATCCGGGAAAGTGGAATGAAACATACATTATCTTAATTGAGGTCAACCTTTGGTAGAATTCCTATACCTTACACCCTTACATACCAGCCCGTGGTTAACTGATTGGCAATAAACTCTAAGAAGTTGTGGTTGCTTCATCTTCATTCACAGCCTATGAAAACAAGAGTGCTTTAAATAAGGAATAGTTTCAAAAAATAATAGTTATTTTTCTATTTGTCATTAAAGAAGTTTGAATTACCTAATATTTCTCATCTTCTTGGGCTAAATCAAAACCTACCAATACAATTAAAGTTTATTAAAAAGCAAAAATATAAAAAGAAACCAACAAATACCAGGTACTTTCTATGCTCTACTAACTTCTCAAAAAAGAAATAAATCTCAAATAAGAAAATAAACTTATAAAGTTTTGAAAACCTTTTAGGAATTTTACAAGAATATGCAAGTCATTTTTTTCTTCCTTTTTTTTTGGTCAGCAATTATGACTTAGTATTAAGCAATATTGGTGAGCATTTGATAGAATTCTAGACAATAAGGTCTCATTTGATCTTGGATTGATTTATCTGCTTGCTTGCACCTGGGCCCTTCCTTGAAAATAGGTTACATATTGAAGAACCAGAAAACATACTAGGACTCCTTGCTAAATGATTTCCTGCTTTTGGTTCATACTTCTCATGCCTATGAGAATCTTCCATTTGTGAACAGAAAAGCCAAATTCAACCCTTTTTTGGACCTGATAAAAATCAGTCCCCTCAAATATATTTTTTGTTAACTGATGAGTTTATGTTTGTTGTTAAGAAAGATAAAGTATCCTTATCAAAATTAATCATGTCAAAATGTAATTGTAATGCCCAAGGGAACCCATTCCCTGGGCTGACATGCTTAATGATTTGCATGTGGTTAAGTCCTTTATTTTTGGATTCCTTGTCTTAGGAACATTAATCTTATTTAGTAGCCACATACTCAAAATTTGTAGAAACACTGGTTAGTTCTTGTCCCTTGTTTAAGATGGTAAACATGTTGAGATTGGACTGTTACTATCGCTAAAGGGGATCCCCAGTCTCTCTTAAGAATACTGAGTTGAATAACAGATAAAAGTGGTTCTTCAAGTGAATGAAAAAAGAAAAGAAAAGTGTGATGTCATGATGGTATGTAGGAGAGTATGGTTATCAAGATGAACTTGGCCAGATGCTGTTGCAAAGTTGCCGTTTTTAACTTTTTAATATGGGTAATTTAAAATACATACAAAACTAGAGACAATAATATGATGATACTCCAGCTTTAGAAGTTACCAGTTAATGGTTAGTCTTGTTTTTCCATTTCTCTTTCCTACCACAGATTATTTTGAAGTAAACCCCTAAAAAATAATTTAATTTTTGAATATTTCAATATGTATTTCTGAAAGATAAGAACTCTTTAAAAAAATAAAGAAAATATTACTATCACATTTAAAATGTTCGTTAATTAAAAAAATATCATCAAATATCCAGGATTTAAATTTCCCTGGTTAGGTCATAAGTTTTATTTATTTTTTTACAGTTTGTTCAAATCGGGATCCAAATAAATTTTGTATTTTATAATAGGTTGATATGTTTCTTAAATATATAGGTTGTCTCTATCATTTTTTTACCCTGTAATTTATTTACTTACTGAAGAAATTGGTTCATGCTGTATGATATCACTTATATGTGAAATCTAAAGAGCCTAACAAACTCAGAGCAACCGAGAGCAGAGTGGTGGTTACCAGGCGCTGGAGAATGGGGGGAACGGGGAGATATTTGTCTCCCCGGGATATAAATTTCTAGGTATAAGTTCTGGAGATCAATTGTATAGCATGGTGCTTATAGCTAAGAATACTGTATTGTATACTTGAAATTAGCCGAGAGAGATCTTAAATGTTCTCATCACAAAAAAAGAAGTAGTAACTATGTGAGAGGATAAAGATGTTAGCTAATGCTATGGTGGTAATAATTTTGCAATATATAAGTA
The DNA here is from genome assembly GCF_014176215.1 of Rousettus aegyptiacus. Classification (NCBI taxonomy): domain Eukaryota; kingdom Metazoa; phylum Chordata; class Mammalia; order Chiroptera; family Pteropodidae; genus Rousettus; species Rousettus aegyptiacus. The sequence continues at coordinate 120,514,602 of NW_023416306.1, read as the reverse complement.
TATTAAAACAACACATCAGTACACCTTAAACTTATACAATGTTACGTTTCAACTATATCTCAATAAAGCTGGAAAGAAAAGAGAAATTGGTTAATGTTCTGTAGACCAGTGGTATTTAAAATGCCAGTCCATAAACTACTTATTACTAGTCTGGGTTGAGGTGAGAAGCATGGGACAAAATGGAAATTCAGTATGGCATTAAGCACACTATTCAACTCAGCTTTTACATATTTATATATATATATATATATATATATAATGGCAAGGCTTTTTCGTGGAAGGAAGCAGTGAGATGATTTATTCCAGTTTAAGTTCCTTATCTCATTATAGATCAGTATATATAGTGTGTGGACTAGCACTGACCAGTCCTTGGACCACACTTGTAGTTCACTGCTGTAGAGTTTCTCACAGTCTAGTGAGGACTGCATTCCGGTGGTGGTGGGGCTTATTGCGCTCTTCTATATTTGCTGTCCCCTGTATTTGCTGTGACTTGTTTATTAAAGCTAGAGGCTTGACTGAATTCAGAATCAACTTTTTGGCAAGAAGCCTTTGTAGCTGATATGCGTACTTCCATTAGAGGCCCATCCTTTCAGCCGGTGTCTCTTTTTGTGATGTTAACAGCCATCCATGATCATTGTCTAGATCAATTAATGTACTAGGGTAGCAGAATGGGATTATTCGAATTCTGTTACTTCCTATTTATTTATTAATACTGTAAAGTTTACATCTAGTTTTAAACTTACACTCATCTCTTCACAGCCAGCAATGTCTGCAGGGCAGCCAGGCCTGCTTTTTTTGCATTTGTCTAAACTGACTCGTCACTTTGAGAGCTGTGGAAATCTTATTTAATATCTAATACTAAGGATTAGCAATTATGAGATATTAAGTTGTGGAAAATTTACCCAGAGGAACCTGGCTCTCAAGGGGGCAGAGGAAAGATATAATTATGAAAAACTCCATTCCTCTCCTCTTATCCCATGATTTGGTCTGAGAATTAAGATGGGAAAACTCAATGAGTTATTTTATTTTACAATGAGAGTTTCAGGCCAAGGTTGAAAAGTTGGTAAGATTTTGGACTACGGGTGGAAAGAAAAAGATGTTTGAAGATTTTTTAACATTCGGGAGTGGATGTTAAACATTTCAACATTGCTTTCTTAAGAATACCTTTTTATTTAAGAAATAGGACTTTTAAACTTATGGCAATCGTGTCACAATATTTGTAGGACAAATCATTAAACTGTATACCTTAACAGTGCTGCATGTCAGTTACATCTCAATAAAACTAGAAAACAGACAGACAAAAAGAAATGGTACAGCTAGCTGTAGTGATTCAAATGAAAGATTCTGAAAAATACTAGTATATTGAGATCCCCTTGGGAAAAGAATGCAGAGACAAGAGCTGCCCCAGCAGCCTCACTCTGAGTGTTTGTGGGTGATGTGTGTGCGTGCATGCGTGCGTGCGTGCAAGTCGCATTTCCTGTGTGTTCCATGTCAGTGAAAAAATGTATGCTGTTCTTCGAGGACTGATATATTTCTACTACCTAATGTCAGACTCCTTGGTAAACAGACAGGCCTCTAGACCAGAAGCTTTGTTTTTGGAAGATGCCACAGAGATTTGGAAACTTTTTAGGTATGTTAGGAAGTAGAATGTTTTTGCTGTTTTGAAAGCCTCATCTCCTCCTCAGGTTGTCACTATGTTGAAGTTTTGTGCTGGCATTTAGCACCCCCTCTGCTTAATTATAGTTTGAAACATGAATACTGTGCCACACCTTCCACAGAACTCAAAAGGTGTTGAAAGGACAGTGCTGGCATCTCAGGCTGAGAAGGAAATCTTTTGGATTGGATTTCAGGGAAGAGCTGTGCTGGCAATTGGAATGAGTTGCTACTTTCTCTGGGCATTGGACAGTGTGCTGGCAGCCTCTAACTTAAGTCACAGAGATGTGAAACTGGAGGGCTTTTTAGAATATCATCCTGGTCACCCTGATTTTCATGCACCGGTCAGGTAGTTCCCTGTGTGACCTGATGGTTTTGCGGGAAGCTACTTTTCAAAAGACAAGACATACCCATATTTAAGTATATGTAAAAAACACATTCCAATGGCAGCTATGAGCAGGTTTTGAGTTGTCTACATTTTGAATCTCTATATTGCTCCCCACCCACTCACTCCCCTAAACACTGAACATGTTAAGAACTGACTGATATTTTTATCAGAAGAAACAGGACAGGATACTTACATTGCAGAAGCTATTTCAGAAACAGAAGCACCAATGGGTATTAGTGTTCCTAAAATGTATTTCTTTTACTATTACTTTCCTTTTCTAATCTACTTTGTAAGATCTGTCTTAAAATTTTTAGTTTTGTAGACCTAAGAAAACCAGAACATAAAAAGTTATGTACAAATTAGTTTGCATGAGGGAACACAGTCTCTGGGATATTTGTGGAAACATTTTTCTAATCACTAATCTAAAAATCTTTAGCACTAACCTTGGAATGTTCCATGAATAAATTCTTTTGATTTTTAATTAATGATTTATGTCATGTTTCCATTGTGTAGCCTTTGAACAATTACTTCACTTCAGTTTCCTCATCTGAAAATAAGCACGGGAATACATTTTCTTGATAAAATTTTGGGAAAGAGTCATCTGATTATTTTGTAAATTATAAAGCTCTCTAAAACTTTCTGATTATTTTTATTCTATAGTGTGACTTTACATGGACAAGAGAAATTCCTGATTTAGTCAAATTCCCTTAAATTTAAATTAGACTATTTTAATTAAAAGTTTTCCAGATATCTAAATACTTAGGAATAAATGCTTATAACTTTGCTCCAATTGCAGAGTTTGAAAAAAACAAAACAAAACAAAACAAACCTTGTGAAGTCTTTGATTCCTGATATTGTGAATGGTTAATTTCTATGAAATAATCTCAACAACAGCATGCTTTTAGCTAACTACATCTAACTTTTTAGAAACTTAAACTCTATCAATGATTTATTTTGTTGTTGTTGTTCCTTCTAAATAATGTTGTCTCTGTTCTATTGAAAGGGTTTGGTAGAGAAATGTTTCAAAAGACCCACTGTCTGTTGACTCCTATGAAATTGAGTTAGAGATACAAGACCTCTGAAGCTTTTGTAGATATAAAATGTTTCTAAATGATACATCCGAAACATGGAAAAAGTTTACTCTCAGATCCCATGAATTCCATTTATGGGTATCCTTTGTTATATATTTGATTTTTCATTTAAATTTTTTGTAAATTAACAAGAGTGAATGAAATTATATTGATTTCTTAGTAGTAATTATCTTTTTTCATTCCTTTATTTTATTATTAATTTTTTCCTAAATATATTTACCTTTCAATAAATTAAAAACTCCCTGCTCTGACAGAATTTTCTGTAACTTGTCTTAGTTATAAATACATCTGAAACCCTAAGCCTTTGTTTCTCATTTAAGATTCAGGTATTGTGCTAGGTGCTGGGGTGGTAAAGATAAATCTGAACTTTCTGTCTTTGAGGAACTTACAATTTTTTGGCTCCAGGGTATCCAAAATGCTTGCATAATGAGTACGAGGTTAAAGTCACCAAGTAGTGTTCAAAATTGACCTGCTTCCTTGCTTCATCTAGAAGCTACTCTTTCTGGAAATGGTTCGCTGAACCCTTGGTCAGTGAACCAGTCCTGGGGACAGATTTTTATATTGTAACCACTGGTAGGGTGGGATCTTCTACTATCTAAAATAAATTTGGTACATGGAGGATTATATTATATCCAGTTACTCCCCAGTTTTTAAATCTTTGTTTTATGGCCTTATGGGCACCCCGTACTGGTCCTGATGGCCTTGGACTGTCACTGGGCCTGGGGCTGAGAAAGCTCTGGTTCGAGCTGCCCTCTTAGGACTGGGAGAGTGGCCTGAGTTTAGGGTGTTTAGTTCTCATAGCTCACTGGGAAGCTTACAGTAGCTGCAGGGACCATGAGTTTGAGTAGCCAAGTTTCTCTCTGGTTGCCTGCTGTGGAATGTGTTTTCCCATAGAAACAACATTTTAAGTTGTGGTCAGGTTCCCAGACCAGCCTATAATAGCCTATTTAGCTGATAATATAGCCGAGAGACTGCTATTTGACTAGCCTGGGGACCAAACCACCACCTATTAACGTTGTTTCTATTGGAAAAGCCATTTCAAGTTCTAAATACCAATATAGAAATGACATTTTGGAGCCCTTCCTGTTTGTCAACTGGGAGCTGCCAGTACTCAGAACTAGAGGATCACATCACTGTGCCCTCCCTGTTGCTGAAGAACCCCATTCTTTCCCCTAAGACTGATACCATTCGCTGGTTTTTCTGTCTTTTCCTGGGGCTGGCAGTGCATTAAGAAGATACTGTCTCCCTGGACAGGGGTCTTGGTTTGAGAATTTCCGGGAAGTGGTGAGAACTATGGTTTACATCCCCTCTTTCTTCTGTGAGTGATGAAGGGAAGGGAAGGGAAGAGCTGGAGCCGATGGGAACAACGAATTCCATCAAAACCACCCTGGGTCTGCCTCTCACTACCCAGATTCTGGACCACCTCCTTAGTTTATGTGTTTGTGTTTTAATAATTTCTGTAATTTTAACCAGCCTTTGGGAAAGTACGGCATGGCTTCAGCTTAAGTAGATGGAGCAAATATCGCAGTCAAAGAAATTGTCACACTAGTCCTTGAACTCATGGGTCAGATCAAGAGCTTGCAGAGTGCTGCGAAGCAGTCCTTTGAAGCACCACGTTATGAGGTTTTCATGGTGTCATTTGTCAAATCTTCTCAGATGCTGGAGAGATGCAGGTTCAAGATATGCTGGATTTTCTGTTTCCAGGAAACCATTCCTCATCCCACTCCATGTTTAGATGGGAGCACCTTTGATACAATCAGCCAGGGGTGTGATTCCAGTGGGCCAGACACAGATCCCCTCTCTTAGAGAGAAGTAAGTTCAGTGTGAACTATAACAGCAAGTTAGCCAGATCATTGCTTTTAGAAGCTTGGGGACCACTCGGGTGGGTTAGTAGTCTGCAGACTCTGGCGTGCTCCATGTTGTTTAGTCCAGAGCACCAGAAGCAGAAAATGCCCAGGTTCAATGGATTGTCCACAGTAATGTGCTTCCACAGTAATGTCCTTCTGGTCTTCATGGTTCAGTGTCTAATTTCTGATTTTACTGCAGCCCATGGATTTAAATTCTTCCTTTTTTTTTTTTTTCAAAGAAAATCATATATACATATACATGTTCTGATCAACCATTAAATATTCTAACTGGATTTAATTTGGCTGCCAGTCTAACATGACCTCCAGATTTGGGGAACTGCTTTTGCAGCTTTCTAGTTCTTCAACTTTCCTAGGCTGTGTGTGTGTGTGTGTGTGTGTGTGTGTCCCTGAGTCCCTGATATTGTGACTGAAATTCGTTGGCTCGTAAGTCCCTAGGCTTTTGCTTTGGATCAACACAAAATCCTCAGAAAAACACAGTTTAGGGAACAGAGCAAATGAAACTGTTGATGCCACACCCTCTCTCTGCTTCCTGTGCTGTGAGTTTCTTCACTCAGCAGTGGGAAAAGCCTCCATCCAAACAGCACATCCAGACAGAACCTTCAAGGCCTCCCTGTGAACTTTGTGATGGTTGTCTTCAGGAATTGGGCATATATGGTTGGCTCTATCTATGGCTTTGGTCATAATAAAATATGCACCAGTTTGTGAGCTGAAAACTTTTGTTTAGTTGCTTTTGGGACTTTTGGGTTTCTTTTGCTAAACAAATAAGTAGAATCAAATATTTATGTATGATTTTGTCTACATTGATTTTCTCAAAGGAAATATATTGATCCCTGAGTTGTAAACACTTAACTTTGCTGATCAGAGTAAATTAATAATCAACATGTCAGCAGAGTAACCAAAGCATGAAACCATTATAAATTACTGTTGAACTGCCTATAGCCTTTCTAATAGGCATGAAATAGTCTCTCTTTAAATAGATTAATTTATAAAAAATAGTTCTCACTGTTAGACAGCTTTCCATGTTGGTGCATTTATAGTTGTTCTGTTTATGACATAAAAGAAATAGTGTTAATTTTTACTAATTGTTCTTTGTACTTACTAAGGCATTTAGTCAATGTGTTCTGTGTGCTTTAAATAGACTCCAGGATATTCTAGGAATAACAGACATTGTTTCTCTGCTTGAAGAGCTATTAGTCTGAGATCAGAGTAGATGGGGGCAGGTTTTGGGGAGGAGAATCTAGATATAATTATTTAAAATATATAATTACAATATAGTATATGTAGGTTTTTGAGAAGTATGTCTGCCATTGTGTTGGTAGGTTACAAGGCGGGTAGGATTAAACAGGCACTACGGATTAACACTATGGGGGAGATGTAATTATACATTAAAAGGGAAAGATGGAAGAAGAATTTAGCTTTAGCATGTGTGTGTTGTGGGAATGGGGGCATGTGCATTTGTGAGGATTGAAACAGTGAAGAGGAACAGAGCAGGAAGGTGAATGTTGAAGGTATCGGTGAAGATGAGAGGGGGCAGGTAGGGTAGGCCTGCCTGGTAGATAGCTGAAGCTAATAATGAGATAGATATTTCACATTTTATGGAGGGTGAAGGTCTGTCTTTGGGTCATAGAACATAATTAATCATGGTGAACATGAAAAGATACTTAGCTACAACGTCCCGATGGAATAAAGAGGAACTAGGAAGCCAGGAAAGGAAGAACGTGACGTTGATCCAACAATGAAACACCAGAATTTAGACAAGGGATTTCCTAATGGAGTTAGAGAATTTAAGAGGAATTTCAGTAGTGGGATGAAATAAAACTAGTGACTCCTCTAAGCAGCTGGGAAACATCAAGTGATCGCTCAGATAGTTGTCTTGTGAGCCTACTTTGGGTTATGAGGTTACACACCCTTGTTCTGGACTATTCTAGTTCCCCAGGCTGACCTCGATGTCCATGTTTTACCTATTCTACTGATATTCTGTGCTATACCAACATACATACCTGTCTTACCCCCCCCTTCCCCACCCCAAGAGCAAAGACTGTGTCACTTTTTTGGGAATGTAACAGTTTATTTATAATTGCATGCTTACAACATTATTATTATTATTTTACTTTTTGATAAACTTCTTTTAGAACAGTTTTAGATTTACAAAAAAAATCACTAGAATAGTACAGAAAGTTCCCATATGTCCTGGACACAGTTTCCTCTGTTGTTGGCATCTTATATTAGTATGATACATTTATCACAATTAACAAACCAGTGTTGATGCATTATCATTAACTATGGTGCATTCTTTATTCAGATTTCTGTAGTTTTTAACTGAACATTCTTTTTATGTTCAGGATCCCGTCCAGGATACCATATCATGTTTAGTTGTCACGTTCCTTTGGCTATGACAGTTTCTCAGACTTCCCTTGTGTTTGACAACCTTGACAGTTTTGAGAAATATTGGTCAGGAATTTTGTAGATAGTCCCTTAATTGAGATTTGATGGGAAGGAAGTTCCCATGCACAGCTCACATTTAGGGAGTGGGGAGTTAGGGTCCATCTCCTTGAAGGCAGAGTATCTACATAAATTATTTGGAATTCTCCAGCATAGGAGATTTATCTCTCCTCTCATATTTTCCCACTTGTTTATTTATTCAGTCATTTATTTATCAATATGGACTTGTGGACATTTATTTTATACCTTGGATTATAATCCATTACTACTTCTGTTACTTTGTGGTTCAAATGGTTTTAGCTTTGGCCATTGGATGCTCTTTCGTGTGGCTCCTGTGTCCCTTGACGTTTCCCCATCATTGTGAGTGTTAGTTTGTTTATTTAGCACTTCCTTACATTCTTACTTTCTGTCACCATAAGATGCTCCAGGTTCATCTTGTACATTTCTTGTTCTAGTCCTAGAATCAGCCATGCTAGAGAAACCAAGATCTGGGCATGAGGGAATTCTTATCCAATAATGTGCCTGGCATGTAATAGGTTCTCATGAAATATTGTGCTTGTGGGCAAGGTGATTGGTTAACCATATACACTGTTGTGTGCCCAGCAGTGAATTTGCTGGCTACACAGGATGAGCTGTTTGCTCTTGGGTCCATTGAATTTGAGGTAGGAACCGAAGAGGGAGAAAGGAAAGGAAGGAAGGAGAGAAGGAGAAAGGAAGAAACAGATGGATATTGCCTTTAGAAGGAAAGATAATGGAGTAATTAATCTCTTGGAGATGGAAGAAGGCAAGAAGAGGATAAACCAGAATATGAACTATTCTTTTTAACTGCATGAAGTAGGTTAGAGAGGTTGGCTGGTTTGCATCTTCAAAAGAGAAAACCAGGATTGTCCAAATTCCAACCAGTTTTGATTCAGACAATTCAGAAATGAGTCCCTGGGTCTGAGAGCCCAGCTAAAGCTTGAGGAGGCCATGGAAGCTGTTTTCATTACCAGAGTTTGAAGTTTCATTACTCAAGTTGTTGTGACTGGCAGATGGACTGGAATCGTCACATGTGGTATTCAAATTACTGCTGGGGGAAGTGACCTCTGCTTTCAGTGAAGAGGGCCAGAGTAACAGCACTAAAATAAGGGGAAGCATTTGCAAATTTTATTGCAGTTGCAATGGGTCCCTCCATCAGATAGTATTTAGTTTTTTCTTTTGTTTCCCCCTTTTTATCTTGATAAAAATTTTGTCAAAGTATTAATAAAATCATGATGCATGGTTCACAGTATATGTAGCTCATTTCTGTATTATAGTTTTTTCATAATCTATCACATTTTTGATGGTGAAAATTAATTTTTTTAAAAAAACTTTACAACAGTGGGATATTAAGATATTACCTCGAAGCATGTTATATGAGCAGTAGAGCATCCTTTATTATGTGAGGATATGTACCTTTTGATACCGCTCTGCAGTAATACTCAAAGGGACTAAATCATAAGTTTTCTCCTCAAAGGTCAGAAAAGCAGGCAACTCCTGGAGAGGGTCTACCTTATTAATCTTTATCTAACGTTTAGTATTTTTTTTCACTCATGGATTTAATCACTTCACAGGCTGAGAAACTGATGCATACGCAATAATTGCTCCCTGAACTTGTTTTTATTACCCCAGTCTTGTCTGAAAAGGAGTTTGCACTTGGGATAGGAAGCAGAATGGCTGTCTTGCTGTAAGAGAGGCCAGATTCGCAGAAGTGGGTTCTGGCTAAGGAATCTGGACACATTGCAGACATTTTGCACAGAAGCCAATTCCTGCAATGATGTGGTCAGACGTGGTAGAGCCCAGCTGTTCGCTCCATTGAGAGGGGCTTTAGCTAGCCCACACAATTTCTGAGTGTTGTGTGTGAACTGGATCTGAATATCCGGCCTGCTGAAGCTCGCTCCTCCCCGACAGCGATGGACGTGGGTTGTTGCAGAGCGCAATATTTACAGCAACTGGTAAGAGAAGTTACAGATAAAGACTCAGCAATTTAAAAAATGTAACATATAGTGGTGAAGTGGATATAAAGGTGTTATCCCCTTTTCTCCACAAACTTTAGAATACAAGTAAAAACAATTTATGCTTTATCTTCTATCTATTGAGAGACATTTCATGAGTTTTGTTACTCATCCCGCCATGAATACTATTGGGCGAAATGTCATCTTGTCCCCTAAATACATCTCTGCCTTAACATAGGGGTTGTGAGGGTGTTTCTGAGTAAAGCTTCCTGAGATCAAATCCCTATTCTCTACTTTCAAGCTATGGGATCTTGGCTAGTTTGTGTAACCTTCCTAAGCTATAGTTTTCTTAGTGTTAAAGACAACAGTAATTGAACTTACCTCAGAGGGTTGCTATGAGGATGAAATAAAGTAATGTATATCTTTAGCACTTAGCATAAAATTCTTTTCCCTTTGAATTTTATTTTTAATTTAATGAACACTGTTGCCTTTCGTGTGTAGTTTTAACCCAGACTTTTTTTTTTGGTGTTGGTCTGGTGGGTATGGCTGAAGAATTGAAAAGAAAGAGAAAGAGGGATGAATGCTACACTTTCACTTACATGAAAAATAACTTCATTAAAGATTTATCTTCTTTGTTAATACTTTTTGTGCTGAAACCGTAAAGTCTTTTATAATAGAAATAATCCAACATGTCTACTTTAGGCTTTACATGTCGTAGTGCTTTCCAACTTAAATAAGATGTTTATTTCTAGAATTAGAGGTTTTGTTTTGTTTTGTTTTGTTTTCTGTGTAAGTAGCACAAATGCTACTCAGCTTGTTTGAATGAGTTCTTTTAGTTTGCAGTTCTCATGACCAAAGTCAGCAGAGGAGAAATCTTACATCTTTCTAATACGTTTCATTAAGCCATATAACACAGTAGTACTTAGTGTTAAAGGATGAACGACAATGAGATTAAAGCAATTATCATTTGAGGATGTTGGTTGAAACACCTGAAATTAAATTATGCGTTACTTATTATAAAGGATAAAATTATAAAACTCAAAATAAAAAGTCAAAGGGTACAAACTAAATAAATCACAATTTAATATTATCTAGACTCTTAAGAAATGCAGTGAAATGAAAATGTAATAATTAATGAAAAGGAACTGTGATAACTAACTAATAAAGCAGAAAGTACCCTGTTTATGAGATAAGATGTTCATATATTTAAAGTGAAGTTGTTGGTTTAAATAAAAGATGATGATCAAAATACAACAGCATGTATTTTTTCAAAAACGAAGAGTTATGTATGCGCATTAAGTGAGAAAGCAAAAGAATTCCCTCTTCATTTCCTTAGATCCTCATCTCTTAGGACAACCAGTTTCAACCATTTCTGTTTTTAGTTTTTCTCATATTTACCTCCATGACACCATCTGCTATGCTTGTACCTCTATTTCCAAATTTAAATAGTACTCACTGGCTCTGTAAAAGATGGAGACATATCTCACTTAGATAAAACATCTACCATATTTTATCTGTCAGTTGATTCTAAACATTGAAAAAACAATAAAGACTGTCTATAGTTCTGTGATTTTTCGAATACCTTGGAAAAATTTCGAATATTTTGCTTTGTCGGAGTAAAATTACTGATTGCTGCATTTTTTTTTCTTAACTTTTTTGCCCTGTTTTATGTGTTTTTACTCCATCCATATACTCATTCTTATCAGACCATATGTCCTGATTTTTGTTTGAAAAACATAGTTTCTCCAAACATAGGAAACGCTGCAAAGGCTCAGGGGTCCTCTAAAGCTGTTCCAGGATTTGGTGAGCAGTAGGACTGGATCTACTGGAGTTCTTTCTAATGGGCTGTTGGTAGGGAAAGTTTCAGGTGGTTGATTTTAGCCTGGATAGTCATTTTTGATGGAGGGAACTTTTACGAAATTTGGAAGGTTCGAGTGTCCCCTCGCCCCCCATCTCACGCTAGTCCCCTACCCTATATTCTCTTCTCACTCCCCTTAGTTGCACTGGGAAACTAGCACTCTGAACTGCAGTTTTGGTCATTGCTTTGTCATAGGAGGGGCAAAGGGTGGAGAACCAAGGGCTAAGAATTCTTAATACAATCTTTCTTTCTTCCCTAATTTCTTATGGTTCCTTTGGCTGAGTAACTGATTTGTGTCAGGAGATCATTTCATTACGGTGATAACACTGCATTTTCATTGTCCTTTTCATGTAGAAAGCTTTTCGTATCCATTATTTCACCTGATACACACATACACATGCGACATATACAAGGCAGATATTTTGCTATCCCAGTATATAAAGAAGTAAACTAAGGCTCAGAAACACCCTAAAGTCATGTACTGTACACGTTAAGACTCTGTTCATCCAGTCATTTTGTCTAGGCTTGGAGAAGTCATGGGGTCTTGGGTATGGATTTAGGGCCCTTTCCCTGACCCCACCATCTTCCTATTTTGCATTCTGACCTCAGCACCAGTTAGTCTGAAGTATGCATTTTGCCCTGCAGTACTCCAGGTTCTCTTGGGGTGTGAAAGGACAGGACAGAGGCCTTAATTAGGTTCTCAGTTCTGCATGTGGTTGAAGTAGTGAGTTCAGAAGAAATGCAGGAGAGTTCTGTGGTGTTACCTATGATTTGCAGGGGTCCCCAACCCCCCGGGCCTCAGAACAGTACTGGTCTGTGGCCCGTTAAGACCTGGGCTGCACAGCAGGAGGTGAGCAGTGGGAGAGCGAGTGAAGCTTCATCTGTATTTGCAGCTGCTCCCCAGCACTAGCATCACTGACTCAGCTCCACCTCAGATCACCAGGCATTAGATTCTCATAGGTGAACTAGTCCCTGGTACCAGAAAGGTTGGGGACTGCTGCTATATAAGAAGACTGTGAGGGCACCACAGCTGAAAATACATTTTAGCTATGCATTTGTTTTTAAAGGCTTATGCTTGTGGGACTAAGTATACCAGCAAGCCTTGGAATAGCTCCTAGTTTGTGAAATTGATTGCACAACATTTGACCTTCCCCATCAGCCCTTGAACTCGAGAAACTGGCATTAATTGTTTAGGCCTTTAGATGCATCAAAGTAAAATGAATGCTTTTTTTTTGGGTCTCTGTGTTCTATGCTCTGCCTTAGTTTCCAGTGTAGAATTAGCTGTATATTACCCAGTTGCTCCCTTAAAGTTTTTAATGTGGATTATCTGAATTTTTAATGGAGGTTTTGCTTTAAGTTGTGTGATGAACTGTTTGTAAACAAGAAACCCAGAGTGACATTGACTTATATTTCTGTAACTGCTGGTATCAACTGTGTTTTGAAACTCCTGCTAAAGAATTATTTACGTGTTTTCACTTTTATTTACTCTAATGTCAGAATTTGCATTCCTGTAATTCTGGTGAAAGAAAGAATGTGGTTACGTTTTAGAGGTGAGCTGGGCTGTAGAAAAAATATACATAGCTTCAATGAGTTGACATTTAAAGCCTAATGTGCAATAGATTTTATGATGACCTTTCTTAACTAGATTAGTAAGAATTTATTGTTTAAATTAGAGTCATATTGCTTTATATCTATATTTGTTCATTGTGGTAGAAGGCACTGCCTTTTGCATTTCTGGTTTTTATTTTTCTGATGTCCTGTGTGATTAAGTGATATTAAGGGTTATCCATATTGATATCATTATGTTAAAGTGTCCCAAACTAATAAGCCAGTATTGAGTCCCATGAGTTTACTTTTCTCTGTCTGCAAAGATTCATTCTGTTCTTATAACTCAGGAATTTTTGCTTTTATTTGGTCATATATTCTTTTTTTTTTTTTAAGTATGGAATTTTTATGATTGAATTTTGTTTGTTTGTTTTAGACCCAATGTCTGTGGATCACGTTACAATGCTTACTGTTGCCCTGGATGGAAAACCTTACCTGGTGGAAATCAATGTATTGTCCGTAAGTAAACAGATAATCTGTCGTTTTTCAGGTTCTTCTTTTGATTCTTAGTATTTGGACTTTTGTAACTTTATACCATTAATATATTTATAGCAAAGCTTCCAGCTCTAAGATTTTCCTGCTTTCTCTGAATCCAGGTTGGGAAATACATTAACTTGGTCAAACCACTGATACACTTTAATTCAGCGACTTCTCCTAGAATATTTCCGGGATATTTCCGGGATAGAGGGAACAGAACCACAGAGTACTTAGATACTTTGATTAACATTGCATGTCATCATATATGTTGTACCTGGCAGCATAGACTACGTAATCACTTTGAAGAGATTTTGAAAAAGGGATATCACTGCTGCTTTCCTTATTGTAATTTCTAACTTCATTGGCCACCCACAAGCCTATCCAAATCTTGTACATTGAATTTGGGTGGTCGAAGCCAAAGGCAGACCTAACTCTTAAACAAAGAGGAAGGGAAGCATATAGAGCATCAGATGAAGATCAGTAGAAAGACTAGAGAAGAACTCAGGTGGTACCAGAACTTTCTCTATTGACTCTGCTGCTGTGGCAAATGTCCAGATTCTCAGATGTTGAGTAACACATCGCATGCCAGACAAGATGCTAGTTAATGGAGATACTTAGTTAAATTAATTATGGCATCTGTCCTCCATGAACTTTTAGTTATCATACCTACGGAGTAATTTTATGTTTTCAGAAAACTTTAATAGTGTAATGGGAAAATTTAGAGCTAAAAGGACATTAAAGAATCACTTAATCCACCTTCTTACTTGGCCAAGAGTAGTCTGTGAAGAAGAATAGATTATTTCAACCAATATTCTTTTGGTGACCTGAAAAAATTAATCCCTTTTCCAATTCTTGATTTTGAGCAGAAGCAAGTTATTTATTTGCCACATTTGTAGTTTATTTCAAAATTAAAATCAAATCACTAAGAAAGGGATGTAATAGTATTTGGCATTTTCTAAATGAACTTAATATACCCCCTTCCCTGGTGTTCTGTAGAATCTCTGAGAAATGCTGTCTTCGGTATGTTTAAATAAATATGTATAGAGTATTTATTTCAGCTTATTTCTTAATAGTTTTTAGTGTCTACCCTTAGCTGTTTTGATGTTTCCATGTATTACATATAGCCTGGTGCATCTTGTTTGCCTCTTGCAAGGTTGTGTAGGAGTTTGCAGAAAGAACCATGACTGTGAGTATAAAAAGTAGTGACCAAATTCTAGTCTGCTGATAAATAGAAATCATTTGCCATATAAACTTTCTCTTTAGGCCACTAGCAGAGCATTTGGTACTAGTATGTTATTACTGGATGGCATGAAAATGTTAGTATTTCTCTAAAAGTGAACAGCTTCTTAACTGTGGAATCTGGATCCCAAACTTGTCCTCACCGACTGTTGATATAATTCACAACAGGACTAAATATAGGATAAAAGCTGCTCCATAGATCATATGTTCTCAACTGGAAGAATCTGATCTAGAGAAGCAGTCTTAGCAGGTCCACAGTGTTTAGATACAAACTATTACGCTTTAAGCATTTATGATAAAACAGGTTTCCAAGAATACTGTCATAATTTTTATATCATTAAATATCAAATTTAATATAAAATAGAAAGGTTTTAGATATATAAATATGTTTAGATGCAGAGTTTCTTTTGGTTTTGTTTTCCCTTCACAGGATGTCCAGGGTTTCTGGAATAAGCAAAGAGAGGCTGAGGACCACTGATACGGATTAAGGGAGTTACCGAATTTTACAGCCCAAGGTTATTTAGTCCAACAGATTTGTTTTGCAAATGAATAAACCCGAGGCCTAAGGTCACATAAGTCATGATGGCAAAGTTAACAAGGAGCCTGAGAGCCCAGGTTTTCTCGTTTAAAGACTGGGTCCCTGTAAATCACCGTGAGCAGAAGCCATGTGCTAACAGACCTCTGGTTTTATTCACAGCCATTTGCCGGCATTCCTGTGGGGATGGATTTTGTTCTAGGCCAAATATGTGCACTTGCCCATCTGGTCAGATATCTCCTTCCTGTGGCTCCAGATCCAGTGAGTATAACATGTCATTATATATAATATTAATTTATGTGGTTATGCCCTATTTTCTCCTAAATTTGCTTTTGGCTTTTCTCTTGCCTGCAATACATTTTTCACTAGAACATCTGCCTTCTCTGTTCTGCCCAAAATACTTGGAATGGCTTTTCTTAGTCTGGCCTCCCATTTCCTTTCTTCACTCTTTATAGGGAAATTGCCTATGGGACATAGTTACTATGAGTAATATAAAGATTATGGCCTCTTTCTGTGTAGGTATTGCCTTATTTATCTTTGTATCTCCAATGTAAACTCATAAAAGATGCTCAATGAAATGGTCGTTTAATGAACATTTTGGCTCAAGAAAACTAGGCATTCTTCCTTGTGGTACTGAAATATAAACCCGATTAGACACTTTTTAAAAACTCAAGACACCCGCCTTTGCAAGAAGAAAATGTAAGAAGGCATTACTGCAGTTTCTGGGGATGATTTATCATGGAGCACAAACATATTTTTCCTTTCAGAATTTTACCACTTTGTTCATCCTATGATGCTAAATATATACTTACTCTTCATTCTTAAGAAACTTTGCTTGCTTGCATGCTCTGTTTCCCCCCACCCCCCTTTAAACGTGGGGTCTTTAGTGGTGAATTAGTGGGACTGTGGGAGTTGGGAACGAGGTGTTATTATTGGTTGTTAAAAAGTTGAAGGTCATGTCTGTATAAGGGCCCCTCAACATCTTGACCATCACCAAGGCTAAACACTTGGGTTCTTTTTCCATTTCTCATTTCTGGTGAGAGAATACACTCCCCCTACAGTGTGTTCTGCTTTTTGACAAGGTTAAGGAAAAGTATTGTGGAATAAGTTCATTTTCTTTTGTCTATTGCAAGTAGAGACTTCAGCGTGGTCAAGGTTCATTACCCATTAAGAATCTTAATATGTAAGCATGGCTCTCATAGGCCAGTTAATAGGATAAGGCAAGTAATGCTGGGTAGCAGACCCTTTTGGTCCCACTCACATACCTTGGGTGAACACCGGTGACTCCATCTAAGAGCTTTGTATACTTTTCCTGGCCCGGGAGCATCACGCCAGGTCTGAATGCAGAAAGCTGGGTGGTGGTGGGTAGGGGAGGTTAATAGCCCCAGAAGAGACTTAACCAATGGCAGATGGAGAATGTTGGATAAGTGCTCTAGCTTCTTTGCCTCTCAGTCTGCCTAATTATTAGGTATGTTCTGTATTCTCTCCTAAAGTTCCTCGGTGGGATTGAGTTCCACTTGCCCACAGTAGGAATAGGCTTGATAATGTACTTTATTAACTTCCTTCTTTTTCCTGTCTCACTTTTTTACTCTCTTACAAGTGTTTCCTGAAATTACTTCTAAAGTAAACTATTCACATTTAAATTATTTTTTCTCAGAATTTGCTTCTGGTGGAAACCAGACAGAGCTAGGCAGCTATAGATTGAAACTCCTGTGGGCTGGGACTCATTTGCGTATTGCACTGTGTATAGCATATTCTTACTTGATCTCAGCTTGATTTTGAGTGTATGTCCTCCAAGCAATAGCAGGTTCATTCTTCATATCGAGAGCACCTGAGCTAGAGGAATAGAAAGAGGAAGAGAGGTTAGCTGGTGACACAGGAACATGTTGGACATCTTCATCACCATCAGGATGACCTCCAGGCTACTGCTGAGGAGTGAGAGCCTCAGGGTTGGGGGAGGAATCTATGTATCAAGTTTGGAAGAGACCCATTTCTCAGATTGATGCTTGAACCAACCAACAGCACTGCCCTTCTCGGGGGGAAGAAAATATAGCCAGATGACAGAACAGTATCCAGCTGCAAAGGTCTTCAATGATAGCGTGAGCTGATAATGATTTCTCTGTCAAGTAAATACCATTAGATGTGAAGACAGGCCATTAACAAGACCAGAGGGAAAAGCTGTGGTCCTCATAGACCTCAAGCTTACATTACAGTGAGGTGGGAGGAGTATAGTGGTAAGGTCCTGTGGGCCTGATTTGGGCTAGAGACCAAGGATTAAGACTTGTATTCTCTGAAGAGGTGTGGATTCATTTATGGTACTTAGATACTGGACAGATTCCCCCAGTAGCTTGTGGATGAGAGTGGTGTGAGGAGGAGGATCTGTATCATCAGGATTTTTGAGGCATTTGGAGCCTTTAAAATGGTTGGCTTTTTCCCTACCTGAACTAAAATTGCCTATACAGCATGCAAAATTAAAGATGGCAAATGTTTTAAATTAAGTGTAGCTGGAGATGATCAGAGTTCATTTCTGATCTTTTGAAGTTATGTTCTAGAAGACAGCTATGTCATCCTATGGAACTTCCTGATATGATTTGGTAGATAAGAAATGTGGATAGATCATTTTACTAAATCTCTGCTAGGAAGAAGACAACCCAACTCAGTAAAATGTTTGCATTCACTACCTGTGGTTCCACTGAAAAAGAGTAAGTTTAGATCATTTCACCAGTGTTTCCTATTAGAAATTTTATGCTTGTTATGTGATAGGGGTCAAGGAGTTCAGCGCACGTTGTAGGATCTCTGAGGTCTTAGTTTTCTCATTTGAAAATGAAAAGAATGAAAGGAGTGTTTTTCTTTGAGATTGTTTTTGACTTGACTGTCCTGCAACTCTGAAAATAGGAAATGATCTCTTAGTGGCCTGAGTGAGAGATTGCATTTCCAGAAGGTCCAACCTGCCAGTCAGCAATTTTTTTTGGACACTGGGAAGACAGGACGTGGCTTCCCTTAATCTGTTTGGAGTCTTGCCACTCGTCATTGAGGCACCAGGGCAAAAAGAGAAGATTGGCTAGACAGGATTAGACAGTATTCCAGCTCTGTTAGGAACATTCTCCTCCACCATTCTCTGAGGCTAGAGATGATCCTGAAGAATCCGAATCATAAGGACCTGCCGTGGTTGACTGATCACAAATGTACTAAAACTCATCCTAAATATACATAAATGTAAAATAGGTTATTTTTCTAAATGATATAATATACATGATTATAAAAGATGTTCCCTAACATTTATATTTTAGAATTTAGAGATTAATTTCATGCTCGTCTTGTTTTATTCTTTCTGTTTAAAAAAAATTTTTTTTTAATTAAACTTCTTTTGAGGTGATTATGGATTCACATTCTATTGGTAAAAAATAATACATAGACATCCTGGGTACCTTTTACTCCATTTCTCCCATATTACCATCTTGTGAAACTAGGACAATAACACAACCAGGATAACGACATTGATACAGTCAAGATGCAGAAAATCTCCATCACCGTAAAGATCCTTCGTGTTACTCTCTTATAGTCATTTCCTCTTGCCACTGTGTTTTCCTTAATCTTGACAACCACTAATCTATTTTCTATGTCTATAGTTTTGTTATTTCAGTGATATTATATAAATAGAATTGCATAGTATATAATCTTTGGGTTTTTCTTTTTTTTTCCATTCAGCATAATTCTGTGGAGATTCATTCTGGTTGTTGTGTATATCAATAGTTTATTCCCTTTTATTGCCGAGTAGTATTACATGCTATGCATGTACCATAGTTTCTTCAGCCATTTACTCATTGAAGGACATTAGGTTACTTATAGCTTTTGGTTACCAAACAAAGGTGCTGTCAACATTCATGTATAGGTTTTTGTGTGAACCTGTCTTCATTTTTCTGATAAATGCCTAGGAATGCAATTGTTGTATATTAATTACATATTGTTATATATTAATTACATATTGATAAATGCCTAGGAATGCAATTGTTGTATATTAGATACATATCGAGCTTTTAAAGAAATGGCCAGACTGCTTTTTGGAGTGCCTGTCCATTTTGCATTTTCACCAGAAGTATATGAATGACTCAATTTCTCTTCATCCTCATCAGCTTTTGGTGTCACCTTTTTAAATTTTAGCTATTTTGTACTGGCTTATGATGTTGAACATCTGTTCATGTGCTTATTTGTTATGTGTATATCTTAGGTGCCTCTTCCTGTGTTTTACCTATATTCTAATTAGACTGTTTGCTATTTTACTGTTTCAAGAGTTCTTTATATATTTTAAGTTCTAGTTCTTTGTCAGATATGTGATTTGCCAACATTTTCCTTCACTCTGTATCTTTCTTTTTTTAAAAATCTTTTAACAGTTTTTCACAGAGCGAAATGTTTTAAGTTTGATGATGTGTAGTTTATCATTTTTCCCTTTAATGGATCATGCTTTTGGTGTCAAGTCTAAGAACTCTTTAGCTAGCCCTAGATCCTGAAGATTTTTTCCATTTTATTTCTAAAAGTTATATAGTTTTCCATTTTAAATTTGCATATTTGATGCATGTTGAGATACTTTTTATATGAGGTATGAGATTGAGGTCTAGGGCAAGGCAATACCTATGGATATCCAGTTGCTTCAGAAACTTTTATTTCTGAAAAGGCTATCCTTTGTCCATTGAATTGCTTTTGCACTTTTGTCAAAAATCGGTTGGGCATGTTTATGTAGGTCTGTTTCTGTGTTGTCTGTTTTATTGCATTGATCCATTTATGTCTGTCCCTTCTCTACTACCATACAGTCTTAATTATGAGTTAGATGAAGCCTTAAAACTTGAGTAGATTAATTTATTTCACTTTATTCTTCTTTTTAAAAATTGTTTTAGCTCTCCTAATTTCGTTGCCTTCCTATATAAATTTTATATTACTCTTGTCTGCATCTACAAAAAATATCTTTATGATGTCGATAGGAATTATGTTAAATCTGTACGCCAATTTGGGGATTTGACATCTTTACTATGGGAAACTTCTTACACTTTGATACAATTTTCTCATTTTCATGTCACTTCAGTTCAGTGAGAATTTGCAGTGTTTGTACTCCCAACACAAATCCAGCCTCTAAGGGAGTAAGAAGGTCAAGGGAACAATTCTAGAGCCATGTGTTAGTGAGTTTGAGCGAGTGTGGTGCAACCGCATGCTGGAAGTACGAAGACACTGTGACGATGGGCAGGTGGTGCTGTAGCTAGTCTAGAAGAAGCGACCCTTTGACAGGTTTTTCAGCAGAATGTGGGATTTTTATGGGCAGGGAGGAAAGGAGTGAGAGGAAATTTCTGACTAGAAACAATTGAGTTCTTTGCTTTCTAGTTTGCCCTCTGTGGAAGTGCCTTTCTCGCTACTATCATATAACTCGCCTTTCTCTGGACCTTTTCTAGCTCTGCTATTTTTTTTTTTAGATTCTTTAGTGATGTTGCTCTTCTGCGCAGTGTGTCTTTAGGCATCACAGGGTATTTATGCACTTAAGGAAACTGTCATTGCTGTTACCACTCCCAGTGAAAATCGTTTTTATCCTGCAGTAACTCTGGTTGCCTGTAAGGACTGTCATCTCAGGTGTAAAGTCCAGAAGTTGGTCCAGTTGTTTAATTTGTCTTTTTAATTTGTACTTTTCCTAGTTCCTAAATTAAAATCACCTGCATACCATACAGATGCTTATTTGCAAATTGCTCCCAATGTTCTTTCTGCCCGTGTGCCTGCCAAGATAATGGCAGGTCTTTAAAATCACTCCCAAACTAATACATCATAAAGAAAATCATTACCTGAGGTATTTAGATCTAAGTGCCAGCCCTGCATTTCTCTTATCCCAGTAGTGTGCTCATATTGTTCTCTTCTGATTGATTATTTTACGAATTAATTAGTGGTGAGCTGAGCTATAATCTAAAGAAATTTTCTGCGACTCTTTCTGATGCCTGTTGAATGGAAGGCATTCAGTGAGTGTTTGTGAATAACTTAAATGACCAAGTAATGTTTTCTGGAACAAAAAAAAAATTTATTTGGAATCCTACATGGATACAGTTTAATGGCAACATATCCTGTTAGTTCCAGGATGTTGACTGAGCCTTGCTTCAAACTCTTTGATACTGTTTTCCCATCTTCAAAGGAAAGTCCCCACTGGGGTCTCGAAAATTTCATTTGGCAGCATAGGGCTGCACAGTGACACTTGGACTTCCCCAATATTTTCAATTTCTGGTAAAATCTTCACACAGATTGTGTTTAGGAATATATTCTGCCTTGAGGTATTTAGAGCATCTTTATGGGTTTCGGTAGAGCTCTAATTTTCACTTGACTTTTTCTAGTGACATAGAACTTGGTCCACAAATTGCCAGACATCTGGAATTCTTGTTCACATCAGAGTAAATTTAGATTATATATCAATGGCAGAACTCAATCAAAAATAAAAGCAATTTGTGTATATATACTTTCTGAACTATTCCTGCTGTATAGTGAAGCTACATATCTAGTTCCTTTATTTTCCCACAGAAATCCTGCATGTTGGCTTTCTCCTAAATATCTAAGACTCACAAAGAGTGCAGTTTCTTTGGCAAATATGTTTGTGGTAAAGCAGATGATTGAGATCCTATTATCTATTGATGACCTTACTCCTCTGGCCCAAGGACTCATGGTTCTTTGGTTTATTTGGACCATTGGACTAACCATGACTTATATTTCACGAATCTGACAAAATGGTTTTATTTTTTTAAAGGAGAAAGAATATTTCATGCTTGAAAAGGTTCAGTTGAAAGACGGGGCAGAAAAAATATAAAAGCATATCAGAAGGTTTTTATTATATTGCATTTAAATGTAAACTTATCATCCTTTCTGGAAAGAAGAATTCATTCTATTTTTCAATTCGAATAAATAATGTAAAATCACTATTTAAACTACTGTTAGCTTTTTTATCTCAAAGTAGCTAAATGGCTTTGTTGCTCATGTGGGAATGGAAATTAGCTTTTGGCATGAACCACTTTAATTGAAATCAGTTTGTGGGTTAAGTTCCTATGCTGCTTGACAGATGACATCATTTCCTGTGCTTTTCCCAATCCCCACTGTTTTGCTAAGATAGGATGAAGCTAAATTTAACTTCAAATTTTAAAGCAACTATACACCTTTTCCTGACCTACTTAGAATATTATCCAATTTTTTCACCAAATCATTTCTTTTGTGTAGTTGCAGGTAGTTTTTTTAGTTAAAAAGTGTTTTGGCTGAGACATTATAATAGACTCAGAGGAGCCTAAAATAACAGTTTTATTTTTTAAAATCAATTTCCTGGGTTTCTTGACTTCTATAACAATGCTTCAACAAAGGAGTTATTTATACTTTTATATGTGGGGAAACGAAGATAAAAATAATTTTAATAGCAACCTACATGGGGTTGTATAAGTGCGTAGGACACGATGGGCAACTTCTCAGGTTTTGGTTTTGAGCATAGCTCTTGAGACCATTATCAGGTAGCATAACTTAAGTAAGTAGAAATCAATTTAAGAAAGTTTCTTACAGCATGTACAAATGGGCAGGGGCTACTCTGAGCACTTATGGGGATATAACGAATAATCATGATGTTCCCTACTCTCAAGAATGGCCTGGGGATAGGATAAATAACTTAGAAAATAGGTTTGATTATATTATATACATGTCAAAAGAGAATGATAAAGTACTCAGGAGTCAGAGGAAAGAGGGCTCTTCTCTAGGGGAGGGAGGAGAGAACAAAAATCAAAAAAGATTAAAAGAAAGAGACAGATGACATTTCAGTATTTGGTGAGAACTGTGTTGTATGTTGGGGATTGAGAGTTAAGGGCAAAGAGACAAAGAGACAGCTTAAAGAAAAGATTCCATGAAGAGACTACCATAAACAAAGTCCCTGGTGTTAAAAAGAAAGTGCCTGCCATTTTGTATGGCACATAGTAGGCACTCAGATATATTTACCGAATGAGTTAATGAATGATAAGTAAACCTGGGACTGTGTCACAGGATATATTAGAAATATACAAAGGAGCCTTGAAAGGCCCATGGGGCCATCCTGAGGAGAGCTTTGAATGCTGAGAGATGGAGGTTGTTCTTAATCCAGAAGAGGTAGGGAGCCTTTGATGGTGTTTCAGTAAGTGTGTGACATGTTCTTGCAAAAGTACATCACTTTCAACTTGACTAATTCTTTGCTACTCTATGAGGGCGTAGTTAGTATTGAGTTTTGGCACCTTCCTTTCCCTATTGTCATGCTGAGATTTGTGTAGCTCCCTATGGAAATGGCCTTTCTCTTGAAGTCAGCAGCCACTTTTTGATACTGGACTGAGCATTCTAACAAAGGGTGCTGAAGAAGGTGGCTGCTGGAGGAGTCCTCTCTCTCTTCCTGGGGGAAGATTTGGCCCTCGCGCTCTGGGAAGACTGAGTAGAAGAGCAAACATAAGCAGCTGATATCTACTCTTGTACAGGAGAAAGGATTCTGTTTTTATGTAAAATTATTGAGCCTTTTTTCCTAGGAATTTACTCTCATAGCTTGGAGGATAGGGCAGAATAAGCCAAACTTCCCATGCCCAATCCTGGCCTCCTTATATAGGAGATGTGTCAAACAGAATTAATGATAGAATCTATTAAGGCTTCAGTTTTCTCCAAGTAGGGTAGTTATTGTTTCTGGAGGACTAATGAACAGCCTGGGATTTTGAAAGTGTTATTAGCATGCCTGAATTACTGAAGTAGAGACAGTCTAAATGCTAGAGAAATAAGAGCCCACACTGTGTGCACGCTCTCTCTCTCTCTCTCTCTCTCTCATAGGCATCTTTTACTCCAGCTTCTTTGTCTCCTGATCTCAAGTCAGCCTGTTGGCTTGTGATCTTTCTGTCCTGGACCCTAAAGCCTAAACACTTCTATAGGTGACAGTATGATAAAGAGTGAATTTCAAATGCTGCAGATCTTATTTGGTTTAAGGTTACAGTTTAAACAAGCATCTCTTTCTGAGCCAAGTCCAGCTGTCTCCATTATGAGACAATCTTGTTACTAAATGCCATTGTAGCTATTTTTTTCTTTCTTTTTGCTGCCTCTAAAATTACTTTTAACAAAGTTCCCTGATTATTTTCCTGGCCACCTACCTGGGACTCTAAATCTTTTAACAGAAAAAGTATTGCTGTAGTGATCTTGTCTTATATGGTTACTCAAAGCACTGTTTTCTTGGTATAAATTACAGAAATGATAGTGAGTGGTAAATTATGCTAAATTAGGGAAGTGCCTTTAGCACTATTAGAGTAAATACCAAAGTAACAATTACATAGCATTGTAAATAATTTTATACACACAAAAAATAACATGTTTAGAGTTGTCGATTAGGTTATTTCTGCATAAATGTACAAATCTTGATAAATCATTTTATATTCTATAAATCAACTCCTGTGAACTATTGCAATCTGGGCATTTAAACTGTAATAATAAACCATTCTTTTTTTTCCCCTTTTCCAGTCCAACACTGTAATATTCGCTGCATGAATGGAGGTAGCTGCAGTGATGATCACTGTATATGCCAGAAGGGATACATAGGGACTCACTGTGGACAACGTAAGTAAGCCATAGTTATAAATATTCTAGATGTTAATCCGTGTGGACAGATATGTAGACCAATGTGTAGACCAAAAGAATACAGAGAGAAGCACTCATGAATTATCTTTGATCACCTGGGACATGGCAATTTTACAGATGTCTAGTGACTCTTACAGGTGAACAGATCACTTACCCAACAAACTCAACACCAGATTTTTGATAGGAACCTTGGGAATGTGTGGTTTAATTCGCTTTCCTCTTCTTTATCTTCACCACACCACTTACCTCATCCCTTTGGTTTACAGTCGCCGCTGAGGTGCAGAATTCTTATTCATTCCAGCGCTATACCTTCCATTTGATTGCTGAACATCTCCACTGGAATTTTCAAGAAGCATCTCAGATAAAGTATTTCAAAACTCAACCTCATCTTTCTCCCCAAACCTTCCCTTTTTTGTGGTTGATAGTATTGGCATCTCTCTATAGTTACCGCTTCTAAATCCTGTTACTACAGTTGTATCACACAGTGTTCAGTTTGTTGGTTCATTCATGAACACTATTTATTTTGTGTCTACTCTCTATTAGTCCCTGGTGCCTTGCAGAAGAAGAAAATTTCTTTTAAAATGCTTATTTTTATTATACCAACATAAAAATATATACCCTGAAGAACATTTGGATAAGTTCAAAAATGTAAAAAATAAAATTATCCATAACCCTGTCATTCCAGATATTACCTTCTAGCCTTTTAATGCATATTTGGTACATATACTACTTTTTCACTTAATATTTTATTAGAAGTATATTCCATGTTATTAAACATTTAAAAACATATTTAGTAGTCACATAATACTTCATTACATGGAGGTTTTACTGTTTAATTATTAATGAGCATTTATTTATGTTATTTTCAATTTTTGCCATTGTGTATATATATGCTATGATTAAAAATGCTATTATAAGTAAACTAAAACTTACATAATGCTTTTCTGACCGTCCACACACTGCAGCGTGGTAAGAATAATGATTGAGTTTTGTTCAGCCAACAGCAGTAGCGTGGGGAGAAGAGAGGCAGGACAGCCTCCTTGGTGTGGCAGACCCTCGAGCTGCGTCTTGAGGGATGGTTAGGCATTCACTTGTTAGATGAAGGGAGATGGGCCAAAGCACTGGAACACGACACAGCATGGGATGTCAGAGGTAGCAGATGCTTTGGTGTTGCTAGAGCTTCAGTGCTGAGGAAAGTGATGGGAAGGGAGATAAGGCCAGAATGGACGTCATGGGCCAGATTTCGAGGGCCTTTATGGATACCATATTTTTGTCCAAAGTAGAGCCAGGGAAGGGGAGTGAGATAACAACAATCAACAGTCAGAACCACAACATCCGTCCATTGAGTTACTTACTGTATGCCTAATATGTGCTCAGCACATTTTAAAACTCTACATATGTTAACTTATCTACTATGACAACAGCCCTTTGCATTTCAGGCCTTTATTATCTTCTAACAGATGAGGAAACTGGAGAATAGGGACTTCAGTAACTTGTCTAAGGCTCTACAGGGAGTAAGTAGCAAAGGTAGAATTTTAACCCAACTAGTCTGATGTCACAGCCCATGCATGCACTTAACGCTATGAAACACTGGTCTTATACACTTCCCTTACAAAGAGTTACAATGAGAAAGATCTCTGTGGCCACAATGTGGATGTCAAACTGGAGAAGGAAGAATCAGGAAGAAGGAAGACTAGTACCAAGGTTATGGCTAGAAAGAAGGTAGGGTGGGGATGAATTCAAGAGCATTTTGGAAGGAGAATTGAGAGGAGCTGCTACGCATCTCTCCTGCTCCCTTTGGAGCTCCTGAAAGAGTTTGGCCCAGAGCCCAGCACACAAGAGGTGCTTGGTTAACATTTAAAGAATTAGAAAACCTTTCCTAGATGTCAGTTTCCTAATCTATAAAATGGGAGGGTTGGCTTAGGCAATCTGAAAATTTCTTATCTGCTTAAAACCTCTTCATTCTCCTCTGCCTGTAAGTTAAGAGGCAAATCTGAACAATATACATAAATGTCTCTAATTTTGTGATAAGAAAAGGACTTATGCCTTAGTTTTTAGCAGGGATTTTTTCAGCTTAAATCCTCTGATGCCTATCAGATGCCAAGACAGAATTAGGATGCACAAGAGATTTATTGGTGAAAAGGCCTGTGAAGAATGAAGGGATGAGGAGTAGGCGGGGAGAGCCTTCAGACCTCAATGTGGGTCTGACCCCTGTGCAGAGAGAGAGGAAAGGAAGCACAATTGTTTAGAAGGAGCCTCAGACTATGGTGCAGCTCCAAGAAAACCTGGGCTTGGTTGATGGGGAGTGCAGAGCAAAGATTGCTCATCAGAAAAGTTTTGTGATGTGCAGGAATGTCCACGCTTCAGTACCCTGCTGCTCTTAGTCATTGGTCGTAGCAGCCAGGAGAGTGTGTCCTTGTCGTGAACACTGCAGCAGACCTAAAGGTACAGGAGCTGAGGGCTGTCAGCCAACTCAGGTCCTTACTGCAGGTTCTCTTGGACAGAGATCTGAGTGGCTCAACTCCATGACTTCCACAAGGGTACAAGCAAAACACATGGGGGAATATATGAAGGAGGAATTAATTTAAATGGAGGTATTAGGAAAACTTCATGGAAGAATAAGCTGAGCTATGAAGAGTCAGGAGGACTGGCAAATTTGACGGGAAAGAACCTACCACTTGTGGATAAAGATGCCTAGAGAGAGGCCATGCATGAAAGAGTTGCAGGAAATTGTACAAAAAGAGCTGTTTGGGCATGAGCTTTCAGTTCTTATTTAAAGTCTTTTCTGACAGTAAAATAGCTCTCCCTCAAGCATCCCTGGGCTTACCTCAAAAACAGTTTCCATAGACTCTGTTATAACCCTCACCTGCATCTCCAATATGGTGCATAAATTACTGAATGTTGGCATTTAATGGGTTTTTTTGTTTGTTTGTTTGCAGTTAATTGCATGATTTAACATCCTGCATCTCTATAAAGGCTGACAGCAGAGAGGCCAATGTTTCCTCTCTGGAAATCGAACATAAATCATAAGCAAAAGAGTCAGCTTGCTAAAATGCAGTTCCCATTCAATGATGTCTTTTATAAATCATCAGTTTAGATGCAGAACTGAAAACATTGCTTCGATGCTTCCTGGAATGAAACTGTCAGCATTAACACAAGTACAAACTCACGTAGTCCAGGCAGTTTTACCTGAGAGTTAAGCGAGGGACATCTGAGTTGCTGGAACTGTAGAGTAACAAATAGCCAGATGATTAGATATTATATTGTTGTGCTTTCAGGGGACAGTGCCACTTCATTAGCCTCTCCTCTCAGGGAAAGCCTCTCAACCTCTCTCTCTTCTTATTTTACAGCTGTCTGTGAAAGTGGGTGTCTCAACGGAGGCAGGTGTGTGGCCCCAAATCGATGTGCATGCACATATGGCTTTACTGGACCCCAGTGTGAAAGAGGTAATTTTCAAAAAATAAATTAGTGTAAAGATACTCTGGTGGCTAAAGCTATGATCGATTTAAACGCCCTTTGGGTTTGTTTGGCTATTTCATGAATTTTGCTGAACTCTGAGGGACTTTCCATATTGTCACTGGGAAGTTCCCTAGAATGATCAGAGTGTGGCCTTAAATCTGTGATTGTTATTCAGTAATTCTTACCAGTGGACTCTGGGACTCAGCAGTGAGCGTATGCATAAGTACCAGTTGGCATCAAGATAAAAGGGGGAGAATTTTCCATAAGCATAAGGATTGAGCTCATTATTATCCTAGTAAATTAGAGAAGTGGCTCCAAACAAAACATCTGTATGGAAAGGGAAAAATTTAGAATGAAGAAAAACATACATAAAGATCTATTAGAACCTGTTGGAGGCTGTAGTGGCACACAAGCTCAGCATTCAAAATTCACTGTAGAAGTATTGAGTGTCTGCTGCTTCAACGTGTGTGGCTTATTCAGTACTCACTGCAGCCTACTGAAGTGTGTATAATCATCCTCACTTTTGCTTTAAGAAGGCCGCACACATAATGATAAGCTTTAATTTGAATGTGGGTTTTTTGATTTCAAGTCCAATGCTGACTGCTGCTCTTAATTAATTAAAAGAAATGTTCTACCTGATTAGCCTGCTTATAAATGCAAATATGATATTGAGATATACGTAGATGTGTAATGTTCTTAAGTTTCCTCCTCTACTCTTGAGCTATGGCTTTATTGATCAATTGTCTTGTCTCTACAATCATAGCCATTTTCTCATCATGCCTTATTTTATAGTAAAAGTTTAGAAAGTTCATTTCATACAAAGCTATAAAGATACTCATGAAAAATATTTATTAAAAAATACTCACAAACTTTTAAAATTGCAGTCATCACTTTTCTCCAAAGTTGTATAAAGACCTTTTTATTTTAAGATAGAAAGTAAAGATTTTGTGCAGATGTTGAATATATATGTTGAACATTTGCAGAAAAGAAGGTACGATTTGACCCAAACCACGTGGCAATAAACAGACAAATAACTTCCTGTCATGGTGTAATACATATGAAAGGAAACATTTAAAATGTCAGTTATGAGTACCTCATAGGATAAGCAGCTTTGTCCCTGAGAGATCTTAGAGCCTGTAACTACCTCAGAGAGTCAGTACAGTGTGGAATGACCATTGGGGGTGATACTGACAGGATTTGGCTCACTTTAAGCCAATAAATTAATCTTAATCCATGAACATAGTGGTTTGATTTGTGATGTAGATGAGGAGGAGACCCACGCTTGCATTGTGAATCCTAACATCTATTCAACAAATGTAATCAGATTATGAAGCAAAGTTGTCTTACTTACAGCTTTTGACCAGTAAAATAAGTATGTTTTTTAAAAAATTTTCTCGTCTAGTCGGCCTCATTGGGCAGGTAACAATGACGGTATATCCCATCTCTCTACACTCAGAGGAAGAAATGTAAAGGCCTATGACTTATTTGGCTTGCAATGTTACTTTTTTAAAAACTTAAATGTGAATAACTTTAGTTACATTCTCCAGTTTGCCACAGTCTCCACCACTCTTTATTATAAGACATCCTGCCTACTTCATTCATTTAGCTTGCTTCTTAGCCCTGTGGGCACTTGAGTTTGCCATTTTCTGCTACATTCTCTATCAAAGATTGAATCTCTTTGTGTTTTCTTTTGCACCCTCAGTCTTTCACTGTTCCTCTTACAATTATTTTATGTAAATTTATATTTATGGTTATTTCTGTAAATTTACATGTATGGTTTTGCATTCATTGCTGCTCCCACTCCTACTTCCCTGTCATTTTTGCCTTCTCTCTGCTTAGGCCTTGAGTAACCGGTAAAACTTATTGCCTAGGCTCAGTGGTACAGTATGTTAGTGTTGAAATGACGTCAGTGCCTGTTTCGGTGATTGCAGCACAAGCTAGTAGTGTGTTACCATAGTTACTGTCAATGAGACTATGTGGAATCACACTTTCTCTTGCCATTTCGCCTCAGAATGCAGACCATTTAAAATCTTGTTAAATGCCCTTCTATTAATCATGTGAGTAGAGGAGACTTCTCATCTACTAATGAAAAAAAGGAGAAGAATGATAGAGATAGACCTGAACTTGAAGATGGGGAGGAATAATGATAAATAGACTTGAGGAAGAAGAGAACCAAAAAAAGACACTGAAAGAAAAATGAAAGAAGCATGAGAACCAGGAGAACACCGAACTAAAGAAACTAAGGCAGGAAGAAGTTCAGGGAACAGTTTCCCAATCGTTATACTCTTCAAAGGCTCAAGAAAATATGAGAATTACAAAGCCCTTTGATGTAATAGCAGATGATGTATACCGGGGATGTAGAGTGGGCCAGGAAGTGTGCTAAACACTCCACTTTGGTGATTAGCAACAACCTTGAATGAAATGCCTTATAATGAGTTCCATTTTATAGAGGCATAAAAGAGGCAGAAAGAGGTCAAATGGCTCGCCTAAGCTTGTAAAGTCGTACAGTCAGAAGCTGAACCCAGCCGGTCTGGCTCATAAGCCTGTGCAGTAATCATTATGCTGTACTCGCATTTCACTGGGTAGGAGTCATTACTAACCATAGAGAATTTTCTGAGGAATGGTAAGAAGAAATCTAGAACTGTGAATTTGCAAGTGGAAGTAATAGATTAAAAAATAGCCCTTCAAGAAATTTGCCCAAGTAGGTGTTTTTTTCCTCCCTGGTAGGGTCGAGCTAAGTTGCTTTTATGTCATTTTAAAAGCCAGGGAAAAAGAGTCATGAGTATTGCTTGGGTATATCTAATGCAGGGTTTGGGAATATTTCTCCATTTATTGATTTTGATATTTGAGAGACACCAATCCACTCATAGAGAGAGGGTGATTCCTGTCTTTGCGTTACATATAAAGGACCGAACCAACAATCTTAAATGTAGATGTACAAAATAAATGATGTCATTTAATGCAGTTATCATAAAAGGTTATATTATTTTCCTACAATATTCCAAACTCTTCAAACCATGTTTGGAACCACTTTTTTGGAATCACCTTTACAGAGTAAGCAATACATTCAAATGAGTATGTGATCAGTTTTTTTCTTCTTTCTGGGAAGTTTTTGAGTTTTTAGAAACAACCTAAAATAGTGTCAATTCTAATGATTACAGTGGATAGTCAAAAATTGTCTTAGATTAAAATGCAGTGAAAACAATTGTCTTGCCTGATCCTTAAAGCACATGGAATTGGATTAATGTTTTTAGTCAAACTCTAATGTGAACCAGAGAATGAAGCCTTTTGGAAGCGTAAATGTTAATAACAAAAAGTTTTCTATCATTACTCCATCTGGAGATCTTTATCATATGCTGTCTGAATGTAAGCATGGACATGGATTTTTCTAAATTCTGATTCATTTGTTCAGTGTTAAATTCCTATGCAAGTCTAAACTGTGAAGACAATATTTGGATTTTTGCCAAATCAAGGAGGCCTGTTGGCTGTTCTGCTGGCTGTTAGTAGATAAAGTATAAGGGAAAGCACTGTTGAACCAACAGCTTTAAGAAAAAGGAGCAATGGGGACAAATGTAGAGTAGAATAAAAATGAAAACATGGTGGTAATTCTCACCTCATCAGAGAAGCAGAAGAGTGGAAGGGGAGCTAAGTCTTCATTCATTATCCTTGCCTCCTTAGTGAAATTCCAGTGTTAATGGAACTGGAAATGGTTTGTTTTTTTTTTAATTTTTTTTTTTTTTTTTTTTTTTTTTTTTTTTTTTTTTTTTTTTTTTTTTTTTTTTGCACAACGATAGAATAGAACAGAAGATAGCTAGGTTGATTGTAATTTTCCCACATTCTCATATGTGCAGTTGGTATTAAACTGATGATTTTGCACAGAGATCTTTTTTTTAATGATTTCATTGAACAGTTTTCAAAAAATGATCCTGAAAGCATTTGATAAGCATTTATTTTGTAAATCTAGGAAAGCAATGTCTGCATTGTGTCATAGTAAATGGAAAGGACTAACATATAATGATCTGAACACATAATAACCTAGTAGTGCATTTCAGATACATTTACCTCATAAAAAGAAAGTAGAAACATGACCTTCTCTCAAAAGGCCTGTCTAGAATGCTTCATGGAATCAGGAGCTGATTTTCTCATGCTTTTTTCCCTGGAGCTTTGCATTGATGAAATGTAGATATTCTCTCTCTCTGTCTCTCTCTCTCTTCCCTGCCTCTCTTCCTTGCTCCGTTTCTCTCCTCCTCCCTCCTTCCCTCCCTCCCCCTCTCTCTCTGTTTGGAAGTTTTACAGAGATGCATTTCTTTTTATTTATTTATTTAATTAAAATTATTGGGATGACATTGATTAACAAAATCAAATAAGTTTCAAGTGTATCATTCAACAGCGTTATAGATATTGCATTGTGTGTTCACCACCCAGAGTTAGATTTTCTTCTGTCACAATATATTTGACCCCTTTTATCCCCTTCTACCTCCCCTCTCTCCCGCTTCCCTCTGGTAATCATTATTCTACTGTCCGTGTCCATGAGTTTCTGTTTGTTTGCCATGTATGTTTGTTACTTTCAGTTTTATATCCCACATATGAGAGAGATTATGTGGTTTTCAACTTTTTCTGTATGACTTACTTCACTTCGCATAATTATCTCAAGATCCATCCATATTGTCGTAAATGTACAGAGCTGCATTTCTGACACAACTTTTACATAACTTAAAATTACAGGTGACTATGATTAAAATTCTCAGAGTAAATGCCATAAGCCAACTTCCATTCTCAAAGTGCTTTTGAGAGGCAGAGCTCTGTGAACTATGCATTTTTTTTCTTAAAGGTAACAAACGATAAACTGTTTTCCTAAAATATGTTGAAGCTCTCTGTGGGCCTCACTTTTGATATTTAGTCTAAATGGAAAGTAAAAACCACTGTGTAGATAGCAGAAGCAGAATGCCCTAAATGTTACCATGCATCTAAAGTGGTATTGCAACATTTGGCATTTGGTGGATCATTGAATAAACTTGATTTTCCCAGAATAGTTCTGGGAAATACATCTGTTGACATAGGCATTAAGTTTTTGTGGCTGAATAACTGTATGCATGTAGGAAACGTTTGCTACCATGCCTCTGGGGGCTGCACATGCCTGATACACAAGCAGGATTGGTGGGATGCAATCATTAAGCAGTTTAATTTTTGTCTCTCACTGTCCTCAGCCTGGGCTAGTTTTTCCTCTGCTGGCAGATGAAATTTTCTGGCCCTTTTCAGAATTTCTCCTGTGTGGGTTCCTTAATGTGAGCAAAGATGTTTAAGTTCTTATTGGTTGTTTACATTTCCTTTCATCCATTGATACCTCTGGCCATCTGAGACCTCTTTGCTGCTCCAGGAACCCCTCTGACAAAGGATCTAAGCCCACTCCACATCCGCTTTCCCTTGCGGTGGCCCACAACTAGTTGGCAGAAAACACTCATGAATTTTTGCCATGATAAATTGCTCATGCACAAACCAACTTTGACAGTAGCAGCCTTTAGCCGGCCGGTTTCCATGCATTAGATGGTCCCAAGTGTCCTCCAAACTGCAGTGGATACATATTATGCGGTCTGAGCAGTCTCATTGAAGCCCCTGTCATGACTTGTCATCATAATGTGGTCTTCCACCAGTTTCAGCCCTCTCCCAAGTAACCCCCTACCCATCTCTTACTGCCTCAGACACTTAAATACTCTGGATGTGCATGAGGGTTTAACAGCCTTGTGACCAGATTGTCATCAATTCCTTTCAAATTCTGATCATAGTGTCACACTCGATTTAGAATGTGATATCTGTTGTCTTGGTGCTTCCATGGAAATGTCCATTTTAGCATCTCCTTATATTATCAAAGTGAATAATTTAATAAAGCTATTAAATTTGATGCAAGATTTGGCGTTATGGTGTCATCTTTGAAGAGAGTTTGTTTTCAACTTTACTATTTTTTCCTTTTATTAGCTCTTATGAACTTTAAAAATACGTTTTAAATAGTATTTATTAAAAAATATAAATAGTAGCCACATTTAATATTTGGACCACTCTTTAGTCCTGAGTGCTTACAACACTAAGGCAGCACTGACCAATAGAAATATAATGTGAGCCGCCACATAGAGAATATTAACTTTTTTAATAGCCACTCAACAAAGTAAAAAGAACAGATAAAATTAATTTTAATAATATATTTTATTTAACCTAATGTACCCCCAAATTTAATTTCAATAGGTACTCCCTATTGAAATTATTCATAAGATATTTTTCATTCTTTTTTTTTTCTACACTAAATTTTTGAACTCCAATGCATATATTACACCTCATCTTAATTGGGCCAGCTGGTAGACACGTGTGGCTAGTGGCTATCATATTGGACAACGCAGCTCTAGAATTTTGCTTCTAGTAACATCAGCACTTCCCCTAAGGTCTCTATTAGGTCTCCAATTTTCTTTCTTCCTGCTGCTGCTTCTTCAGCTTTTATGAAAGCAGTATCTTAGAGAATCAGAGATTGTGTTGATATTTAAAAGTAAGCCAACTGAAAACGAACAATAAAACAGAAACGGAGGCCTCAGATTAGAGTCTAATTTCTCTGAATATCTAAGTGGAATTTTGTTCAATTATAAGTGATAAGCAAAATCTCTTGCAGTCATGTCAATTAGATATAACAAATATAGCGAATATTTCATAAAGGATTCACCCCAAGCTAGGCACTAGGAAGGTTCAGAAAGAAGTAAATGGTTCTTGTCATCGGGGCCTTAAAATCATTTTTTACAAAGATAGAAATGCATATATGAAATGTTTAAATAAACAAATAGGACAAAGATTAAGCTAGGCAGAGTAGATGAGGAAAAGTACTACTGGTAAAGGGGAAAGAAAGTACAAAGGCTCAGAGGCTGAAACTGGCCAGGGGAAAAAGGAGAACACAATCACCCTCAGAGTTCCTTGCAATGCCAGCATAATTGGTGTCAGAAACCTCCTATGGGAAAGAGGAGGAGGCATGAAGTCAACTTGCTTAACTCCAAAGAAGGGAGGGTGTGTTTCAAATCTCTCTGTGGGACCCTTCTGTTCTACTGAACTGTGCTTCTGCACAATATCTGTATGAGACAGGGTTTGGCAATTTTAAAAACTCTCCTTTGTATCTATAAGTTAATGGGTGGACTGGTCTACTTCTGAAACTGTTTTAGCTTAATCTTATGGATAATACTCTGGAGATCTTTACCAATTTTACATGCCCAATTGAGAGTCCTTGAGAATGCTTAGTGTTTATGTTCCCTAGTAGTTATGGCCTCTAGAGAGTCTGTGCTGTTTTTGGTTTATGAATTTATACTGAACAAATGTATGGAGCTTTGTAATCCAGATGATGTGCCAAAGCACTTTTTGTAGAACATTAATCCTATGGGGATTCTATGAAATGAAGTTTCCATGGTCAGTCGCATTTTGGAAATTCTATACCATGTCCTCCTCTTGGAGAGGCATCTTAGCTCTTGGGAATCCTGCAGGAGGGTTACTGCTTTTACTTAACTTAATCTAGCACTTCCAAATCCATTCATTTTAGAACCCCTGCCTTCTCCCTTAGCATCCTTATTCTGAAGATTTGGATTCCAATTATTCTGACAGTCATTTTGGAAGTTATCTGACATCTCTATGACAATATCTTCATATTCAAGATAGATATTTTAAATTCACATATGATCTTCATTGGAAGATGAATATTTGTCTAAATGTCTAGAGGATTTGGAGGAAGATCTTCATCATGTAGTAACTCACGTTTTGTGTTCCTAAGAGGATGCATTTGACCATAAATTACTACAGTACTCCCTGGGGTTTGGTTCTCAAATATTCTAAAGTATCACTTAGGCAAGCTGGACTATGCCATTAAATAGTGACAATTTCCTGGTTCTGAATGATTTAATGTGGTTGATATGCATGCCATCTGATGCTTATCAGCTGTTGGCAGTATTACTTACCAGAACTAGAAGTATCAGATATACTTCCTTTTCTCGATTGCTTAAATTCTTTTCTTTCAAGGTCAGGTTTAAGACTTCATTTTCCTCAATCCCTTCCTGATCATGGAGCTCTCTACCTTGAATCCCCATCAATTTCCAGGTAACTTCGTTCACATCGCCACCTCTGGCCACCTGGACCCCATCCACATTTCTATCTGATGGCCAATGCATATATTAAACATTTAGTCTTTGTCATTTACTTTAAAAATTATATCAGCCATTTTGGTATTTTTATTCCTCTAATAAATTTTTGTTTTTCTTACATTTATTATATTTTAAAATAATTGGGTGACCCAGTTCTTGTCTTTGGGATGACAGTTTTCAATGATGTTTACTAAAGGGTAAGGAATGAGCATATTTACCTTGTCAAAAATTTTTTTCCGTGTACATTTGTTGATTCTTGTATTGAAATACTTATAGCTGCATAAAAATATTTGGAATCCTCTGTCATGGCTTTTAAGAAGCCTCATAGGAAGTTATAACATTTTAAGTTTTCTTAAAAAAATTTTTCTTCATCAAATGAAATACAAATGACCTATTCATTTTATAAATATATGTATATACACAGATATGAATTTTTTGTAAATATATAATGTTTTAATTTATCCTCTCATAGGAGTCATTTAATTTAATTTAGCCTTCTCATAGGAGTCATTGTTGGCTTGTACTGATTTAGGACACCCAACCAGGCCAAAAGAGAAGGCTTGCAGGTTTGGGAACAAATTTTACCCAAATTGAATTTTTTTGTAGATATGCATTAGCTCTTAGGGATCATTTTTTCCCAAAAGTCTCAATGAAAAAAGTTCATATTTTGTCAGGGATTCCAGTGATACATTCTTTAAATTAAAAGTAGTGAACTTTAAAAGACAGAGGCAAAGCCATGTACTTCTTCTCCCCCCACCCCCGAAGTAAAGTTTGGTTCATTCTTTGTATAATGATTTGTAAACATCTCTTACAAATTTGGGAATATTTTGGAACTTTTTTATTATACTAGGGGAAAAATAAAAAGCAGAGGCATATATACATCTGAGGGACATAAGACTCACTTTGCGAAGCAGTATATAATAGAAGTTTGAATTGCCCTCTTTGAGGAAAACAACTCTTAAACACCATAGAAAATCGCTAATTAAAAAAAAAAAAAGCATAATATGGAGTTATATAAAGCTATGCCTTTACAGACATTATTTAGGTTTTATTTCTTTCTACAGTGTTTTTTCTTACTAGCAAGCTAAATAGCTATCATAACACCAAACAAAAGGTAATGATTCTGAGAAGTCATCACAGCCCTTTACTGAGTCAACCTGAAGTATGCACAGGGCTCTCCTGTTCTCGTGACTCCTGGGTTGTTATTCTTTATTTTTTATGAATGGGAGGAAATGATAGGGAAATTATTTTCAATACTAAACTTTATACAAAAGGAGTCTATATTCCAACTCATGTTTTAATTCGTTTTAACTATAATGCCTAATTAGAAGATTTTGTGTTTTTTAACTTGCCTGATCATTCCTAGAAAACTGGTCAAGAACTCAGACTCTGAAGGAAACCCTGCCATTTGCTGGCTGTGGGGCCATAGGAAGTTACTGTGTGTCTATTAGCCAGTTTCCTGTGTAGTGGGGATAATAATAATACCTATCTAGTGAAGTTGTTGGGAAGATTAAATGAGATAATAAACACACAAAGTCCTTAGTATAGGACCTGGCACATATATAATACATGTTTAATAAATATTTGCTATTAATATTCTCATGAAAGTGAGAGTAATCTTAGTTGAAAGTGTTGTCTCATAAATAGTATCACGAAATTTTCAGCTGTCACCAGAGTTAGACCTACACTTAGAGGCCTCATTGTGATAATGTTTTCCACTTTAGTGTTCTTGGTATTTTACTGGAACAACATATTTTTTTGAATCTCCTGTTCAGATGAAGCCCAACCTTCTCATTTGAATATCATATCAACCATGTGCTTTTCTTTAATACACACCTAGTTGTTGCAATTGTAACAAAGGCTAAAACTCCAATGGTTCAAATAGTAGTAAAGCAAGGAGAAAGTGAAGGGGTGAGTTTCCATAAAATATTATATTTCCATTTCCATAAAATATTATAATGACTGTAGCCCTGAAACCCATTTGCGATCACAACAACTAACCAAAGATTACTGTAAGATTTTATTTACCTACACTGATATATACACAGATACAGAAGGGGAAATGAACTTGTCTCTTCAGAAGAGGCCAGCAGTGAAAGGTAAAATATACTTAGCTATTTCAGAAACATGGCATTCTAAAACCAGTGAGAGATAATAGGAACTTATCTATCAGCAAAATAAAGTGAATACCTATTTAAAGTGTGTATTTAGTTTTTGAGGTTGAAATGAGAATTTGAGTCTATAAATTCGCATAGTCAGTTTACGAGTGTGTGGGGAGGTACTTTTACTTGTAGAATCCACATACCATTCTTTAAGTAACCGTTGTAAAAAGGACTAAAAGTGCTAGTTCCAGAGGGCTAAAGCTAGAAAAGCCAAAATGTGGGGATATTTTTAACCCACAGACTTCAAATCTCACTCATTAGAGTTCATTTTTTAAAAATGTATCCATAAAAAGCTATGATATTAAGCTGAAAAGAAATCATTCTGAGAAGAAGAGATGTGAGTTTATCTATCATGCACCCATTATTTCCCAGGCACTGTGCTAATCACTGGAAATGTATAATAATACATGAAACACACTTACCCCTACCTTCTAGAGTTAGTCTAGTGGAGGAAGCAGAGATTAAACAAATAAACACAGAAAAACCTAATAACAATGTGGTAAAGTTCTTGAATGAAAATAAAAGGCAGAGAACAATGGTTCGTGTGGACCCGTGGTCAGGGGTCTCTTAACTATAAGAAGTTGCCAGCCATGTGTAGAGTGAGGGGAGGCTTTCAAGGTAGAAGGAAGAATATGTGTAAAGGTTGTAATATGTTCCAAGTATTTGAAGAAATGAAAGAAATCCTTTATGGACAGAGATCAGACAGCAAGGGAGGGTGATGGGACATGAGGTGGGGGCAGCGGTCAGGAGAACAATGTAGGGGAAGCACTGCATACGGCAAATTAAGACAAGTGCAGTGGTGCCGTGACATCCATTAGTGGAGGATAATAAGAGCACTATAGGGTTTTTTTTGTTTTTGTTTTGTTTTGTTTTGTTTTAAAAAGCACATTAGAAGCCTGATGGCTCAGATTGTTCATGAGACTCTGTTGTTAAGAGACCTCAAATACTGACCCAGATAAGGCAGTAGAGTTTTTCTCATAGGTTTCTAATGCCCTTCAAAACCGGAGGGATCTTGAGTTTTATGTTACTTACATTGCTTTTCCTCTAATCCATGTATTTATATCGGGACTCTGACCCCTAGCTTGCCTCCAGGAAAGTGACTAAACTGGAACTTAGATGCCCGTTAAATACATAAAACAAGAACACCATAAAAATGGTTTGTTCAGGCATTAAGTATTTTTGAGATAATGCATGCTTTTTGAGTGGACGCATGCAGACTTGTCCCTAGGGAATGCCTTTGAATGTCATAATAGCAATTCTGGTATCAATAAATCATTTACTATTTGGACAAGTCATAGCCACCACCTCAGTCACCAGATACATTTGTAATGGTTTATGTGAACAATAACAACAACCACCTAGCAACATAGTGTTTGGTCATGTCATTTTTATAATAGCACATTTGGTTTTGTGGTCTTTGGAAGGATAAATTCTTACTGTGTCTAATATACTTGAAAATTAAACAGCAAATATTATTGTAGGCTCACTGTGCACACTATAAGAAATCATGCTGCATGGCATGTGACTTTATATAAGAATGACACATTGGTGGTTTTTGCTAGATTTTTCTGCTCCATGAGGGAAGGGATTATATGTGTCTTGCTCCCCATTTTTTTCTCCAGTGTTGGGCACCTAGTAGTTTAGTAAGTGTTCGTTGACTAGATGAATGAATAAATGAAGAGTTTTTAGGCATGGTTTATTTCTTGAATTTCTTGCATGTCAAATTAGAATTGAGTGACTTACCATCCCTACTTTTAATAGCTAGCTTTCCCTTTGACCTTTTTAAACCACAGATAGTTTTAAACATAGTCAAATGAATTCTGTGAAGTGTTAATACCTCAGAGAGTCCAAAGTTTTGTGATCCCTTCCACCTCTGCAGTACTTTACAGACATACACACTGTTTCATTTGGTCCTTGAAGACTTGAGAGAATATCATATTTCATAGCTAAGGAAAATGAGCTTGGAAAGACCCTCTGCGTTTCTTCTAAAGCAAGTGTCTAGGAATGAGATCTATGTTTTTTAATTCAGCCCAGACTATGGTGCATCCATATTCTCCAACGGATAGTTGCCTGGCTTGTAGAGCTACAATCATCTCTAGCATTTTAAAATTATCTTTTAGCTATAATTAAGTACCTTTTTATTTTAGTTATGATTTTATTTTTTTCCATTTCACACATCCCTTTGATTCTCAGTTGTTGCTAACATTTGGATATTTTCATTCTATTTCTCAGTCTCTAGATCAAGTTTTAACTTTCTAAATTTTAGGTGACAAGACAAATCTTTTCGATCGAATTTGTTGAGAAAGAGGTTATCTTTAATTTTAAGTGGATGTTGTATGGTGAAAACACTTTTGCCTAGGCTGTGAGAGCTTAGCTGAAATTGAACTATGGATAGAATAGGAGGAGAATGTGGTCCTGATGGAGGCTGAGAGCACATAGGCTCTGAGAATCTGGATGCATGAAAGAATGTGCTGTGTCACTCAGCCCAGGACACCCTTCTGGTGTAATTTCTTTAAGTACAAAGTTAAAGCAGGTACATCAGAGTGTGCGTGTTCAAGGAAAGGCTGGCAGTTGGTTTCCTTTTGTGATCAGTTTGTTTTCTTGATGCACAGGTCAGGAGATCTGCACTATCACTCCTATAAAATGCCTAGCACTTGAGAGTAGAATAGTCTTCTCTAGAACATGTGCTCCATGAAAACAGGGATTTTTGCCTGTTTTGTCACAGTGCTTAGGATAATGCCTGACACATGGTAGATGCACAGTAAATATTTGATGAATAAAAGAATGGATCTAACAATGGATCAAGCCTATCACTTTTAGCAACATGATTGGGTTCAGAGTGGACCACATGATATGCTGGTGTGTTGCTGTATGATTTTCTGAGCTAAGTCTGCTTTAGTTACTCAATGACAACAAGCTCAGGCTGAGTTGGAGTTGGTGTTTGATTCTTGTTTGCTGCAGTGTATGTACAATTCTATTCACTGTTTCAGTGGATAGTTTCCTATCCCTCTGACTCATGATACTTGATTACAAAATTATAATTGGCTTTAGCTTAAGTCTACAAAATGTAATAGTAACTGTAGCTTATCTGTGGCTGGAAATAGGTGGATAAGAATGAAAAGAATTAAAATGAATTGCTAGGGATAGCCTGAAATGACATCGATTAATATGTTATCAGTTTTCTTCCCTGACAAACATTTGGTCATAAGGAGACCTGGCTTTCAGAAGAAATTCAAATTTGATTGTGAGGCTTTGGGCAAAGTCCAGTACTATTGGTGTGGTCTAAGTAGATTTGTTTCTTTTTTCCCATGCCTTACTATGATTGCTCGACAAGACCCAATGCAATCTCTTGACTGTAGGGTTATCTGTCTTCCATAGGCTGAGGATTATTTTGCCAGAGTCTCATTGAGGAGCCAATTTAGGGACAAGATATAATACTATGTGAAGCATCTCAGAAAGCCTGAGAACCTAATGTCAGAGGGGATATAATGTGGAATTCCAAGGAGAGGCTATGAGAGAAAGAGATTGATTGATTGATTTAAAGCCAAAGGACAGGAGATATATTTCATGTTTTGTAGTGCTGGGAGACTGTGGACTTTTAACAGATGCTTTTCAATTGCCTCAAGAAATACAAATGTCACTTTTGTTAGCTTTTCAGAAACTAATGGTCCAAAAGACTCTGTGTTTTCTTTTAGCCATGGTGCATACATAGTGGCTGTATGTTCTCTGATAGCATCACAGTATGGGTAGGTATGAGGATCCACTGGCTGAGAAGCAACTGTGAAAACAGGAGAAGAAGAAAAAGAGTATTAAAATAAGATGTTGGGTTGAGTAATAACAAGAAATGTGGATGTTTCAGGCTTTTTTAACTTCACTAACTGCAAAAAAAAAAAAAAGAAGAAGAAAAAAGAAAAAAAGAAAAAAAGAAAAAGAAAGAGGGAAAGAAAGAAAGAAAGAAAGAAAGAAAGAAAGAAAGAAAGAAAGAAAGAAAGGAGATATATCTCTTCAATTTCAAAATTTACATTTTCAAGCTATCCACTGACTCGTTTCTTCTTCAAAGTCTAACTATACAACATTAAACGTATTTCAGAAACTTCCTTTTACTGAATAAGTATGAAATGCTAACATAAGATTATGCTATTACAACAAGTATTCTCATCCAACATATTTCAAAGAAATTATAGGGCAGACTAGTTGTTGTCTTGAGAAACAAGGAAGAACTTGTTCCTTGATCTGTCACAAATTAATCTTGGACTCTTGTTACTTAGGCTTTTTTCCCATTATCTTTCATGAATGCATTCCATCTTATAATAGAATAACATTGGCCTTAATATAGGACTAACTTATTTTAGAATAAATAAATAATTTATTTCACGGGCTCTTTTTTTGACTTAGGGAAGTTAATACTAATGATAACTCTCTTAGTCTTAATGGTTGCCAAAAGAAATATGCACCCTACCACACTTAGGACACTTTAAGTGGATTGAAGCGAAATGTGCCTGGGTTCGATTAGGTATGGAAAGAGGTGTTCATTAAGTTGGAGCATTTCCTACCACATAGAAGCCTGAAAGAGCCTGATTTGTAACTTAATTTTTCCCTTAGTAATTTGTGAAGGGATAGAACACAGAGTGCTCTTTTCTCATATTGTTATTCTCCAGACTGATGTGGACCGAATTAAAACACATAGATAACTTCAGAGAACTCACACCTAAGGCAGAATATTGCCAAAAGTATTCTCTTTGTTTTTCAGAGTCCTGAGCTGTTCCAGATATCATAGGTTTCTGAAAGCTAGAATCTTATATATTCTTATAGAATATAAAAAAAATGAAAATACCAACTTTTTTCCTTCTCTGCTTTTTTGAGAGGGTGATAGAAATATCTGTTCAACTGTATGTAGTTGAAACCACAATATAAAAAGGAAAAGAAAGGCCATTGTTAGAATTAAACAACAGACCTAGCAATAATCATATAACTGTTTTTGCTTAATGCATGGAATTATTCCTAAATTCAATTAATATGGTATTTTTAAGAATGGATTTCTGCCAGGAAATTATCCATTACAGGCATGTAAAGAATAGCTTCTTATCATTCTCTCCTGTAATTGCTACATTCTGACATTTATCCTCACACCCAACAAGACTTGGCAGTGGTCTTGGTGAAATATCTCGTCCTCGCATTGCATTTGCCCTGCCTGTACTCCTTTCAAAACTGCGTTCCACCACTTGGGTGCGTGGTCACTGAAAGTATCTACAAGCCTTAACAAGAGATGCGTTTTTGCTGCTGACATATTTCACTTAAAAATAAATCACAGGGTGCCCTTTGGAGAGCACAGGTCTAGGAATGGAACATTGTTAACAGATGATACATCAAACCGCACACACTTCTAGTCCATCCAATTCAAAGTATTTCCACGCAAGCCTGAAAAATAACATTACTAGCAAAAGTGTTGGAGTCCATGACTTTCAGCCATTACCCTGTGAACATACTTTTCAGCATGTGTGT
The DNA here is from genome assembly GCF_014176215.1 of Rousettus aegyptiacus. Classification (NCBI taxonomy): domain Eukaryota; kingdom Metazoa; phylum Chordata; class Mammalia; order Chiroptera; family Pteropodidae; genus Rousettus; species Rousettus aegyptiacus. The sequence goes on along the minus strand of NW_023416306.1, from coordinate 120,470,573 downwards.
GGAGGTAGTGCCCTGTGCTTCTTACCATGGTGATTTGAATTTTCTTCCTTATTTTTCCTTTTTAATGAATGAGCTGAAAATGAATTTGAATCCTTTGCCAACCTTAGAAGGTTTGCTTTAAAAATAGTTTTTCTTGTCAAATACTTGAACCGATGGAATCACTTTCAATTCCCCAAACCCATGGCTGGCCAAAAATACACATTCTAATCTTCAAGTCCTTTTTGTAGACAGCATGTTCCAAGATTGTTTGTTGGTATAAAAAGCAATATTATTTTAGTAATAAGTACATAGTAACGGCTTAATTTCTTTTTGAATTGAATTGTTAAGCTGCACAAATCAAAATAATTCAGTGCCAACTGAAGATGGCTTTTACAACAAAATGTCATAAATATACTAATCTTAATGATGTATACCACCTTAGGCCTTATGGGAAGCGGTTACAAACGTGATGGTCATGCTGTATTAGCCTACTCACTTCCTAACTTTCATCAATTAATTCATGCATTATGGAGAGTCACCAACATATGAAATATGAAAGTAGAAATGACACTGTTGAGTAATCACAACCCATTGATTAATCTCCAGGGAAGGAAGGGCAGTGAGCATTCTTTAGACTACTTAATTCAAGAAAGAACAGGCTCTGTTTTCTTAAGAGCCTAGTTCGTCTGTTTCCTGATTGCATTCTTATTGTGAAAATACCGGAATGTATTACCATGGATAAAATGGGGGGAAAAAAATAAAGATGAATTTAAGCAGACCAGGAAAGAGTGGTGGGAGATGTTTGAATGTTTCCTTGGAATTAATCAGTGGTTCATAAACCTAAAATACCTTTTTTTTTTTTTAATCTCAAGAACTTAATTTTTGATTCGGTTTCACGGGAGAAAAATAATAGTTGACTTGAGAAAGGAAGAAACTTTGGTTCACATAAAGTTGTAAACAGATTCCTTTATCGTGGGAGAATTGCAATTAGGGATTCAAGTCTTGAGAAAACGATTGTGACCCAATTATTCCTGAGTTGCAAGTGCTCAGAGGAGGTACAGGCTAGACCCAAAAATAATGAATTAAGAGATTCCAGCTGGGATATGATGAAAGCATTTTTGGGAATCTCTGTATCTTGGCTGGACCACATGGGTTATAACTTGGAGAGGCCTAAGCTAGTAGTAGTATGTGACAGATTTATAGTCCAATTGATGTTGGGCATCAGAAAAAAAGACTGAGGTTAAAAAAAATGACGTGAGAATTATGAGCTTTAAAAAAAATTGCCATTGGAAGGGATGCTGAAGAAGGAAAGCATGAATTCTTCATCAGAAGGGAAATAAAAATAATAAAGATTGATGGTGAGGCATTGAATGGGAAGCATGGTAGTTTGTTTTTCACAGCAACCCCCTCCTCTAAGACCCCTTGTCCACCTTCTCTCCTTCATAGTTCTTCATGCGACATCTTTCCTCTAACACGCTGTATAGCTTATTTATGATCCAGCTCTTCCATTACATTAATAAACTTCATAAGAACAGGGATTACTTTTTTGCTCCCACCCATCTCGGCTAATTTGTTTTATCTGCAGCTACCAGAGCAGTGTCTGAGATATAGCAGGCTCATAATATAAATTTGTTGAATAGATGAAAGAATGAATGAATGGTGTAACTTTAGGCCAAAACTTTGCTGTAGTCTGTCTTTACTTTATCCCTTCCTTTCTCCTTTTCTTCCTTCTTTCGGCAAGTACTTACTAGGATGTGCCAGGACACAAAGTCCAATCAAACAAGATTTCTGCACTCCTGGAGTTTATAATTGGGACAAATCCAGTCATGTAAACAAGGGAGTAAATGAATAAAGAGTCCAGTGCAGAGTGATAATGCTGTGATAGACATGTGTACAAGGTACAATGAGAATATTTTTAAAAAGCATTTAAGTCACAGTAGGAGGTTAAGGAAAAATTTTTTTGAGGATTTGTGAGTTGATGAAAAAAAGACTCGGATGAAAACGCAAGACTGGAAGAACAAAATAACATTATCAGGGAAACTGTAGGACGCTCATTGTGAATGGAGAGATGATACCAGAGCATGTAGAGTTTGGAGGTAAGCAAAATGGAGAGTAATTTAAAAATCATTGGCTTTACAAGAAGCTTTGGTGTTTTCATCAGATGAGTCAAACATACTGAGATTTCATAGTACTTTAGACAAATAGGTGATGTCACTCAGTCATATTTGGCCATCTTACCTTTTCATTTCTCAGCTTCCTATTTACTCCTTCCCATCTAGGTATCCTGGGCTCAGAATTAATAGAGCTCTAAAGCAGGATTGTCGTTTGTTTCCCAGCACATTATGTGGAGTGTGGAGACTTTTGTTTTAGCTTATAATAACTGGTTGTAAGGCTGTAAAGTTTGTGTTAGGTCAGTAGCTCTTTCAGCCTGATTTTGCTATCCGTGATTGTGAGCAGGAATCATCTCAGAGAGAATACCCTTGCCTTCCATGAATGAAAGAAAGAAAGAATGAATGAATGAATGAAGACACATGAACTATTTCCGATCTCTAACCTGCAAATGTTCTCTTCTGGAACCTGTTGTTGTGTTTAGCCTCTGGAAATGCCTACCTGTTGATTTAAGGGGTAATTTTGTGTTAATTTGATCTAATACGACCTTCAAGTTTTAGTAGTTTTAGTGTTACCTTTATACATGATGGATTTGTTGAGAGTATTTGTCCATTTTAATTGATATTTAATGTCAAATGAACACAACAACAGTGATTTTCATAAAACTGAATGCTATTTTGTGTCTTACTTGAGTTTCCCAATGGGAGACTCCTAGCTGTCCTGATCTGATGTTATGTAGAAATCATTGCAGGCTCACGACCTTTCCCATGTTCTTAACCATTTTATTAACATTTCTTGGAAGATTTTCTAGCTCATTCCATTTATACTGGCCTCTTTTTATAATGATAAGAAGAAAGGGGCTTAGGGTGTAGATATATCTGTAAATGGTGCCTGCAAAAATAGATGCTTGGTACATATTTGTTAAATGGGCGAATAAGATATATTTTCAAAATATACATCTGATCATTAGCAGCTTCTCACTGTCTTTAGGAAAAAGTCCAGACTCCTTTGCAAGAGCCACCAAGCCATTTACAGTCTGGCACTGATAAGACCTTTTTGGCTTTATCTCTTGCTGTCACAAACAATAATTCATGTTCTATAATGTAATTTCATAGCTCCATGCCTTTATTTGTTCTCTCTCTTCTGTCTGATAAATTCTTACTGATCCACCAGATGTGAAAGTTTCCTCATGCAGAAGAATGACTTCTTCAACATTTCCAAAGCATCTGTATGTACTTCCATGAAAACACTCATTGTGTCGTTTCACTTTCTGTACCTATCTCCTCATCTGGGGCATACATTCAAGACAGAGGCACTACCTTATTAACCTTTTGTGTCTCTAGTACCTAATATTGTGCCTCTGATCACAGCAAGAATACAGTAATGTGTTTTAAATGAATAGGTGAGGTGATTAGGCCAGTGTCAGGGCCTGAGGATTATCCAGTCACAATGGGTCCTTCTTCAGACTGTGAAGAACAGGAGCCCTGTAATCAGGGACAAGATAGACAGGGTTAGCTGGCTGAAGGGGCCTAACCCAGAGCCAGGGTTCTGTGAGAGTAACCATTGCCAATTTCTAGAAAGCCATGAGGTGCTGGCCAGCCTACCCAGCTGGCCCTCGTCATAGAAAGGTCATTGAATGGTGCTGCCCTTGGTTCCTCACCAACAAAGCCTTTTCTGAGAGGTCAGGATCTGTCAGAAGCCTGAAGTCTAGTTCTCGGGCTTTCTTTAGTTGTTTGCCAGGCATCTGGTTAAAAGAAGTTTGACAGACTTCAAGGGCCCGGCAAGAATCCGAGATTTCCTTTCTGAGCCACAAATTGTAATTGAGAGCCATGTCTTAGGAGCATAATGGAGATTTTTTTCTCAGAACTATGATTTTACATTTGCCGAAGCTTATTTAATACTTAACTGCCCATCCACTTGACTTTGAAAAGCTTTCTATTTTCTAATAAACAGGCATTGTGCTTTTTATTTTTATTATGTAATAAGCTACATTGTTGAATTTATGATTTATTAGACTCTGTGAAAGTATAATGAGTAATGCTGGTGTTTAATTTAGAAACATGATTAGATCTCATTCATTGTGCTATATAAGATACATGTTCTTCATACGAGCTACCAATATGCAGTTCCAACATGTAATTTGAATTGTGTTGTGTATTCTGGGCCATAATTCACATAACTCAGACCATGTAGCTATAAATATATATGCAAAAATACAAACTTTGAAAAGTCATTTCAAAAGCGAATCCCAACAGATCTCAAAGAAGATTCCCTTCTTCACTGAAATGTTTTCAGATAATGTTTGAGCTCCTTATTTGGCAGGCAAGGCCTCTCATGATCTGGTCCTTGCCTGCCTTCACAGATCCTCCCCCCACTGCTCTTTGCCAGCAGGTACTTTCATTTGTCTGAGGAACCATGCCCACTTCCCCCCTTTGTCCTGCTGTTTCACATTTAACAGGTTTTTCCAACACTGATTGGCTGAGTCTACATTCAGTGCTCTTTGCCTGTTGTTTTTTTTTTTAATTTACGAAATGTAGAAAAGTACAGAGAATAATAACAGCATCCATATGTAAACTCTCCACCTATGATTAACAAATGTTAGCATTTTAAGAATGTTGCCTCTGTGTGAAATAAACCTTAACATCTCAGAGAAAGCTGATGTCTCTTTTTTTCCTTCCTGGTTCTTTGCCATTTTTCTCTCCAGAGGCAACTTGCCATCATGAATTTGTCCTGTAGTTTGTCATCTCAACACATTACTGTACAGAAGCGTCCATGGCCATTTGTAACCATGTAGATGTTGCTGTATACTTTCCCAGATTTTTAAGAAAATGCTAATTTAGAGAATCTCAGTGCTGCCCCCTGGGAGCATTTTGTTTCCCGTGGTTTGAGAGTTTTTTAAACAAATTCAATTGTTGCTTTTTTTTTTTTTTCAAGTTTTCCAAAATTTCTGATTTGGAACATCTTCAGAGATTTTTGAAAGTCTTATAAATTTTTAATTTGATTCTCCATTATTGAAAGGTTGGTTGACCAGTCCTTTTGTAATCCCCTCCCTCAACAAATACAGATTTTAATTATTCATAATTTATTTGTACAGAAATCACACTACCTTTTTATTAATCTGGTAGCTTTAGCAGTGAGAATTTTTTATTTATAATGTCGGAGACTTTACAAAATTTTAATTCTTTATTTAAAAAATATCCTGATGTCAAAATAATACATGTTTATAATAGGCAATGTGAAAAATATTTTTAAAAAGTCAGAAAAGTGCAAAGCAGTTAGAAAAAAGTACTCATAGATTCTCGGAATCTACTATTAATGTTTTATATGTTCCTTTAAGAAAATTTGGACAGTGAAGGGAGGTACGGGAAAAAAACTACCTACCATACTAATATAATCACAATTTATACTTGCTTGACTTTATTTTCTTCTAGTTTTTTTCTCTTTATATAGTTATTTACTTTGTAATCAGGACATAAAAGCAGCTTGTATTATATGTTTATCTACATATAAACATTTGAAAAATATTACTTAACCCGGTGTTCCCATTTTGTTGAGCATTTGGGCTTTACCTTTAGTTTTTATTTTATTCTGTTATATCACCACGTGTAACATCCTTGTGTATAGAGCTTTTTCTGCATTCAGAATAAAGTGAAATTATTGGGACATGGCTATAGGCACCTTAAAGCTCTCGATACATATTGCCAGTGTGGTCATGTGTGCTTCTGAGTGTCTGGGTTTTAGTTTCTCCTCATTCTTGCTAACATATGTTTTTTTTAAAATGATAAAAAAAGAAAATAAATTCTTGCTTGTTTCTGTTGATAGGTATCAGCTCTTCATAGAATTAAATTCTTAACTTTGATTATCTTATTTACTTTAAATATTTTTCCAGATATTTTATTTTTTTGTATGTACAGACATTTTTATTTAATATCACATATGGATATATTTCTTGTGATTTCATCTATGGCTTTTGAGATTAAAGAATCCCCTTGCTTCCAAAGATTTGATAAGTATGTTGATTTATGTTCTTTAGGTTTTTTTAATGATGAGATTTTTAAATATATTTGATGCTTTAGTTCAATTTATTGATTTGTTGTGGGCTTTAGAGGCTACTGAATTATCATTGTTCTGCCATGCCTAGTTTAAACCAGTGATAAATACAGTGGTGGGTAGATAAACTCCAGGATTCATCTCACATTTTTTTACCTGATTCTTTTTTGTTGTTGTTGTTAAACCCAGATTTTCCCAAATTTATTTAATCTCAAGACCCTGTATACAAATGTTTATAGCTGCATATTCATAATAGTTAAAATGTGGAAGCAATCCAATGTCCACAATTGATGAATAGATATTCAAAATGTATCTATTTTTTAAAAAATATTTTTTATTTTTCTGTTATAGTTGACATAGATTAAAATATTAGTTTTAGGTGTACAACATAGTGATTAGATGTAATTATAACTCACGATGTGATCACCTCAATAAATCTTGTACCCATCTGACACTCTATGTAGCTATACAGCATTACTGACTATATTTCTTTTGCTGTCCTTTATTACCTCCATAACTGTTTCATAACTACCATTTTGTTATACCTGATTCTTATTAGAGGTATCATTTGGGTGTTACCAAAATGTTGTGCTAACCTTGGATTTGCTGCCCCTCTATGGCTCAGTAGAAATCTGGCATTAGTCTCTGAAGGGTACATTGCCCTCCCTAGTTTTCTGATTGTTCTTAGCTGGTTCATGTTAGGTCTTTGGCCTTTCTCCTAGACTTGCGAACTCTACCTTCTCAAAGATAATCCACACTCAATAGTAGTCAAGAAACCTCTTTACCTTCGGCTCTGGAGGTCTATAACATGGGGTCATTCATGTGCAGGCAGGATCTCTGCCAATCACCTTTCCTCTAGGACCTGCTTACCCATCTCCTGCGGCCTGGCCAGAAGAGGCCAGTTTGCCTGGCCTGGCCCCATATTCGGGCCAATTCTCCCTCTTTAGCTGGCTGAAAGTCTTTCTTTTCTAGCTCCACTGCTCCAGAATAAACACAAACTCTGTTTATAGCAACAACATTGATTTTTTTGTTTGAAGTTTAAAGAAATGAATATGGAGTGGGTGATTCAATACCTGATCAAGAATTGACTTTAAAATAAATAACTTTGTGGGTAGAACAGCTCTTGAACTACCCAGTTTAAATGTAGCAAGCTCCTTATCACCCAAAGCATCCAAAAGAGATGGAAAAACATTTTAAGAAATAATATACAGAGGAGTCACACATTTCATGAAGATAGCCTTCTCAAGAACATTTTTCAGAACATTTTTCACTCTAAGGTTCTAAAAATATATGAGCAGCTCATTTCTCACCTCCTTTGTTTTTCTCAAAGTTTTCCCAATATTTATAGTAGCAGAGGCCCAAAACAAAATTTTAAGTTCTATAGTCAGTTTGAAAAAAAAATTCTAAAAAGTATAGGATAAATATAACTGTAAAATGGGTTAGTTATCTGTCCTAGGTGATTAGAAATACAAAGCTTATTCATTTAGTAAGTAAAGCAAACCGAAAAAAAAAAAAAAAAAAGAGTAAGTCCATACAAGCTAAGATAGAACTAGGACATCTAACCCTGTAAGGGTTAGGGTTTAACATATTGTTGTATCAGTTGAAAATATGTGCGTCTTTTAGGTAAATATAAGAATTGATGAGCCAATTGATTTTTTAAAACAGCCTTATGGAGGTATAATTTATATACCGTAGAATTTGCTCATTCCAAGTGTACAATTGTTTTTAGTAAGTTTAGAGTTTTGCAGCCATTGCTGCAACCCAGTTTTAGAACATTTCCATTGCCCCCCAAAAGATTCCTTGTGCCTATTTACAGACAATCCCCGCCCCAGCCCCGGCCCAGCAACCACTAATCTGCTTTATGTCTCTAGATTTGCCTTTTCTGGGCCTTTCATATCAATGGAATCTAATCTGTACTCTTTAATATCTGGCGTCTTAACTTGGCATAACACTGTAGCACGTGTTAATAGTTCATTCCTTTTAATTACTGAATAATATTTCAGCGTATGAATATACCACATTTTGTTCATTCATTCACCAGTTGATGAACATTTGGATTATTTCCAGTTTGGGGCTATTATAACCCTGCTATGACCATTAATGTAGATTTAACTTTTTAAGAAACTACCAAATTGTTTTTCAAAGTAGTTGCCCCATTTCACACTCCCATCTGCAAAGTATGAAGCTTCTAGTTTCCTCATATCCTCACAACAACTTGTTTATTTTGTCTTTTAAGTTATAGGCATACTAGTCAGTGTGAAATGGTGTCTCATTGTGGTTTTAATTTATGATTGCCTAGTGACTGACTAATGATGGTAAGCATCTTCTCATGTGCTTATTCATATCTCTTCCTGGGTAAAATACCTAGTCAGATCTTTTGTCAATTTTAAAGTTGGGTTATTTTTCTGATTATTGAGTTGTAAGTGTTCCTTATGCTTTTTGATACAAGCTCTTTATCAGATATTACAAATATTTTATCCCAGTCTGTGACTCATTTTTATTTTCTTAGTGGTGTCTTTTCAAGTATTAAAGTTTCTTAATTTTGATAATGTCAAATTTATCAATATTTTTATGAATTATACTTTTGGAATTGTATCTAAGAACTCCTTGCCTAACCCAAGATCTTTAATTTTTTTCTTTATGTTTTCTCCTAGCAGTTGTATAGTTTTAGCTCTCATGTTGAAGTTTATGATCCATTTTTAATTAATTTTTGTGAGTGGTGTGAGGCGAAGGTCTTTTTTTCCCTTTTATTTATTTATTTATTTTTGCATGTGGATATTCAATTTTCATAGTACCATTTGTTGAAAGACCATTCTTTTTTTGTTGAATTTCCTTGGAACTTTTGTTGAAAATTAATTGACCATATTTCAGGGGTTTATTTCAGGCCTCTCTAGTCTTTTCCATTCATATAAATCTCTATCTTATTGATTATTGTAGCTTTATAGTAAGAATTAAAGTCCTCTAACTTTGTTTTCCATTTTTCAAAGTGTTTTGAATATTTCAGGTCCTTTGCATTTCCATATAAATTTTTGCTTCAGCTTGTCAATTTTTGCCAGCATCTCACTGGGATTTCAATAAAGGTTGCAGTGAATATACAGATCAATTTGTGGAGAAATGCTGTCTTAACAATATTGAGTTTTCTATTCCGTGAACAAGGGATTTCTCTCACTTACTTAGAAGTTCTTCAGTTTCTCTCAGAAACGTTTTATAGTTTTCTATATGCAAAATTTCCACTTACATTGTTAAATTTATTTTTATAAATTTTATTCCTTTTGATGTAATTGTAAATAGAATTGTTCTTTAAATTTTGTTTTTAGATTGTTCATTGTTAGTATATACAATTAGAGTTGTTCTTTGTATACTGATTTTGTATTCAATAACCTTGCCGGACTTGTTTATTAGTTCCAGTAATTTTTTTATACATTCCTCAGGATTTTCTACATTTAAAATTATGTTGTCTGTGAATGAAGATAGTTTCATTTCTTTCTTTTTAAACTGTATGCTTTTAATTTCTTTTCTCTACATTATTGCACTGGCTAGAACCCTATTCCAATGTTTAATAGAAGTGGCAAGAGCAAATGTCTTTGCTGTTTCCTGATCTTAGAATGAAAATATTTATTATTTCACCATTACTTGTGATATTAGCTGTAGGTTGAGGAAGTTCACTTTTATTTCTATTTTGCTGAAAGTTTTACCGAATGGTTGTTGAATTTTGTCTATTTTTCTGAGATGATAATGTGTTTTTTATCTTCATCCTATTACTATAGTGTATTATATTGATAGATTTTCAGATGTTAAACCAACCTTGCCTTCCTGGGATAAATTGTTCTTGGTCATGGTGGAAAAATCTTTTTTTTATATGTTTGCTAGCATTGTGTTGAGGGTTTTTGTGTCTCTGTTCATAGTAGACATTGGTTTGTAGTTTTCTTGTGATGTCTTTGTTTGGCTTAATGTTAGGGTAATACTGGCTCATAGAATAAGTTGAGGAGTGAGTTAATCGATGTTTATTTTTTTTCATCTAGTCTCGGTTAGGAGGAGGGAAGAATGGTGAAGAATAGCATTTCTTACTCTATCTGTAGTGAAGTTCCATTTAAAAATCATTTTTAGTCTGTTGTGAACTGAGACTTTTACAAAGTGCAATGAAAAGAAATTACTAGAAAAATTATTCAAAATATACAAGTATAAACTTCATTTATAAGATAGATTCAGTTTATATAAGATATTCTGTCAAATCGATACAAAAATTTATATAGGCTTGTTACTCAATTTTTGTACTTGTCTCTTCACAGACTGGACACAAATAGTTCTCACAAATCTGTGAACCAACTTTGAATAGCACTGATGTAGACAAACTTCTCAGACTTTCGTGTGCATAGAAATCACCTGAGGATTCTGATAAAATACAGATTCTGATCCAATAGGTTTGGGACAGAGCCTGAGGTTCTGCATTTCTACCCAGCTCCAATGTAATGTCGATGCTGCTGGTCCACAGACCACACTTTGAGTACTAAGGCAATGAAATATAATGCAGATAGTAAAATAAATGCGATCTTTTTTTATAATGCTATCATAAATTGCTTTGGGCCATATTTTGGTTTTTCTAAAATTGTTGGATTGTTGCTCAATTGTCACAGTTCTCTAGACATCAGTTGTTTTTCTTGGCCTCTGACCTTTCTGGCCTCCAGTTGCTCATCTGTAAATAAAGGGGCTTGTACTAAAAGAATCTGAAGTCCCTTCCAGATCTCACAGTCTGTGGTTTTAAACTTCAACATCAAGGGACAATTATGATTGTATTTGCATTTTATTTTTATAAACATGATAAAACATGAACTCAAAATCTTATTTTATAGCAGTTCTTAACACGATGTTAAAAAATAACAGTAAACATGCTTTACTAAATTTTGGATGATCCAGAAAGATTAATACTAATATTCAAGGATTTTTTTCATGTTGAAGTCTTAAAAAAGCAGGTGTTGGTCTTGTTTAACCTTATAGTTGGAAATTCAATTTAAAAATAATTGATTTGTCTAAACTGTGGAGAGACAAGTAAAATAGGTGTTTATATTATGAAATTCAAGTTGATACAAAATAGCTGAAAGGTTTTAATTTCAGCCAAGTTGAAATGATCTCATTTTCCTTTATATTTCATTTTATTTACTGAGACACTTGAAACACTCCCTTCCCCAATCCCTGCCACACGTTGCTTAAAAGAAAATGGAAAGGGAGGTAAATCAATGATAGAAATGTGTTGTCAGAACCTCCAAAGGCTGTATCCTCAGCCTTCAGCACATATTAGTGTGATTCTGCTATTCTTAATGCAGATGATTACATCAAACTCTGCAATGAAGGGTGGAGGCATTTGGTCAGCCTCCAAAGAAGTGACTAATAATTGACCTAATGTACAGAGCACATGAATAATATATTCTTTGAGTAAAAAAAATATATATGGTTTATGGGGTATACAAGAGTTCACACCCCTTTTTCAGTTCTTCCAAAAGATTTAAAATACTCTGCTGCTGCTGTATTAAATTTCTTATTCCTCAGTTTTAAATGCATTAGATGCCACTATGCATTTCAAGAACAGACTACTGCCCTTAGGATTTTTAAAAAATAGTTGTTTAGAATTTTGAAGAGAAATAGTATTGTTTTTGTTACATTTAAGTTAGCAGTGGCCTCATACTGTAGAACAATTTTATTTTAGGTTTTTTTTTTTTTTTTTTTTTTACACCATTGAGCAATTGTTTCCTTTGGTAAAGGGATTTGAAATTTCCAAATATATGAGTTTTTATTTGCTGAGAGATTAGCGGAAAGTTATAATTTTCTTTTCCTCTTTTTTTAAAACACATTGAACATCACATCAATAATACACTTACTGTATTTCTGTTATTCTTGGCTTTTCTGCAAAATATTTTATTTGGTGGATTTCCTTTTATTCTTTTTGTAATAATGGGGTCAGCTTGGCAGACCTTTTTATTTTTAATTGACTAACACTTTATTGCGTTATGTGCTAAGACATATCCATTAATGTTGGGAAGAACACAGATCAAAATGCTTTACAGTGGTTCTTTCTGGGTGGTGAGATTATACTTGAATTTTATTTTCTGCTTTCTAATTCTTTGTATTTTTTGAATGTACTACAAAAGCCATGTTCTTCGTTTTATTTAGAAAGGACCACAAATATAGAAATTAACAAAATCTAGGAATTTCTAGCTTTATTTTTAATTTAGTAATGAACATAAACGTTTCATGTATTTAGTGTATATGGTGCACCTACTATATGCCAGGCACTTTGCTGAATCTGGGATGATAGGGCAGGTGAGACTCAGATGTTAGACTGGAGAAACTCAAGCTCTAGTTCATCATCTCACTAAAGTATCATCAGTGGGGACCAATAAATGGTACGCAAATAAATTATTACCACACATAAAGTGGTAATAATGCCATGCTTCTCCCCTGGAGTTTTAAAGAGGACTAATTGAGATTGTGGAAGTAAAGTGCTTGGTCTGATTAGTCAGCACATAGGAAGTTTTAGTCATGATTATTGTGCTTGGCAGATTCATGGGCATGGGGAACTCATTGCCTTCAGTCTGTGCTTGGACAACTCAGGGAGAAAATAAGACCATATACCAAGTGAAGTCTGTCTCTGAGAGGAGCCTCACCTATTCCTGTAGTTGATGATCCACATGGCATCCTTTTAAATACCGGCTACTAGAAGTTTGAGCTATTACCTTAGTTCCTTTCAAGCCAAGTTACAGTGGGATTTTTTTCTGAGAATGCATCTCTATTTGAAGGATAGTGAGAAACTAAGATTTATTTTGTAGTTATGCAACTATAGAGTTATTTTGTAGCTCTGTAAGGGTCACCTAGGGATTTTGCTGTTTGATTAACTAAATGTTTTATATTATTAATAGAAAATAAACATTTTAAAAGACAAAGACATAATTAGAGAAAAAAATGTGCTGGATCATCTAAAGCAGTTTAGAAGAAGACACTGAGTCCAGAAACTTCAACTCAATTCCTTTCAAAATATCTTTTCTCTGACCTCACAACAAAGCATACATAAACCCCCCTGGCTTTGTATTACAGAAATGCTTCCCTACCCGAGCAGATGATTCTAATAAGTTTACTTTATTGATCTTGTTGCAAGGGTGCTGTCCAACAAATAATCCTATACAATAAAAAGCCTTCTTGGGGGATCCTTTAATAGTCAGAGTGGTATTGGTTTGTCTGTGTGATGACGAGGATGATGGGTGAGCAAAGTTCAGCTAATCATTGATTTATTGTTCTACAGTTAAGCAGACACAGCATCACTTGAACTTTCTGAATGCCTGCCTCCCATACCAAACACTACAGCCTTCTCCTAAAATTTCCAGACCACCCACAGTAACAATATAGTATATAAAAGGATCCAGATGCTCAGAAAGAGAACGGGTGAAGTGTAGAGCACATGTGATATCTTCTCGTTTGTCCTTCTAGATTTCGAGCAACATTTTTTCATAGCTGGCTCACTAGAGATATCAAACTTCATCTCCGAGTCTTCTTTTCAGGGCATATTTTTGGTAAATATATCAGTATTAAATTTATCACACAAAAAAATAAGCATTTTTAAGATTGTACTTCATTTGGATTTCTATGCCTTTCTAGCCTTTGTACCTTTCTCCCATATTCCCGGCACGGGTTCCTAACCCCCGTGCCGTGGACTAGTACTGGTCCATGGTGTGTTAGGAACTGGGCCACCTAGCAGGAGGTGAGCAGCAGAGCCAAGCTTCACCTGTAGTTGCAGCCTCTCCCCAGCACTAGCATCACTGCCTCAACTCCATCTCAGATCATCAGGCATTAGATTCTCATAGGAGCACCAGTCTTTGGTGCCAATAAGGTTCGGGACAGCTGCTTAGAGAATAGAGGAGAAAGAAATCATAGGATTTGCACACACATTGAGCTCAAAAAAGAGATAGGACGTGGAGAGTATCACATAAGAGAAGGGTAACCACGAGGTAAGAGTACTAGATACACGTGGAGGATCCATTTGCAAAATGGAAGAACTGGCTAAATACAGATGACTTATTATAGTTTAATGCCTAATTGCTTGGAAATTTTTAAAATGCTTCATTTTATATGTTTTGGAAGGGAATATATATTGGGAACTTAGGCCACTTGGCAGCTTTGCAGTGGTTCAGCTAGTGGTCTGTGGCTTTGCAATTGTATGTTCAAAACAGATTTAATAGATGTGGCTCTCCCTCTCTCACAACCCCTTCGCTCAGGACAGGTGATTTATAAGAAGGAATCTTCTTCATGTGAGACTCATTAATTAATTAATTCATACTGACTCCTTTATTTTCTCTCACCATCCTATTATTGTTTCCCCAGTTCTTCTTTATTACATTATCATATTTTAAAAGAGCCTAAAAATCATATCTCATTCTCTAGAAAGTTAGCTTCAAGAAAGCGGGAGCTGGCTTCCTGTTTTTTGCTATATCATCAGTGCCCAAAATAGTGCCTAGTATACAGTAGATTCTTAATAAGTATTAATGATAAAACTTGGTCTGTTGAGGAACTCTAGGCAAAACTATGAGGAAAAATCTTCTTCTTGGTTCATTTGTTTGTTCCTTCATTTTTTCACTTATTTATCGAGGACCTGGCATGGACCAAGGACTGTGGAGCTTGTTACTGGGCAAACCTGCTTTAAAGGAATTTATAAACAGATAAAAACGCATTTACCTATAATGCAGTAAACTTTATTAAAGAAAGGACAAGCTAATGAACACCAGATTTAAAATGTTTCATTAAAACTTTCAGAGTCTTTTAAAACATTTATTAAAACAAATACATTTTTCTTTCTAACTTAAATGCTGAGGTCAGAGAGATTGTGAGCTTGTATGGGCTGCTTTTGCGTGATTTAGTCTGGGGACCCGATTCCACTTGCAGGGAAGATGCTTCCCTTCAGCAGGGGGCAGAGCTTTTCCTGACTGTTTGCAAGTTGGCGTGCCAGAGTTGGAGTGGGGATCCACCAATGGGCCATCACCAAAGAAGTGCCACCTCTAAAATTAGCAGAAATTTATCCTTGAAAATGAAAATGCTTTCAATTTAAAAAATATGTTTCTGTTTCTAATGAATCCAAAGCTTGGATTTTGTTGAAAGGCACACACAATTCCTTTTGCTGATGGCAAAAAGCAACAGTTTCATGCCTGTGTACGAAAGCCTGTTTCATTTAGAGTCTACTGATGTTTACTCAGTTCTCCATTTGTAATACACAACTTGACCATCATTTGACAAAAAATAAAAATTATTAAAGCAAAGAAAAAACTATAGGTTACTGTGGTGTATGTTCTTTTAGATTATGTAGTTTCTCCGAAGTAGATACGTCACAGCAGCCTACAGTCTCTTTGCAGCATACTGCCCATCAATGTTGTCTAAGATGTCACAGCATCACAACAGGCACCTTATAACCCTCTAGCCTATTTTCTGCCTTTTATGGAGGGTGCTGTGGAGATCCAGTGAACTGAAGTTCCCTACTAGAGGTCACACAGTTTATTGATGGGAATCCGGATGTGAAAACATTCTTCTAACTTCTAGTCTGATGGTGCCCAAAATTTGGTCTGCTGATCACTTGCATCATAATTGCCATGCTTGCCCAGTAAAATGTGATTCCTGGTCCCCAATGGAAATCAGAACTGTTGAAGTTCAGTCAGCGAGGTTTACATCAAGCAGCCAGCTGTCCGGAATGACCTGCCTTCATATTTTGCTCTGTTGAGTAGGTTGACTACATACCATTTAAAGATGAGCTTTGATGACTTAAGAACAGTACTCTAGATTAAGAGGGGAAGCCTTTAATTTAGAGAGAAATTATTTTCCCAAAGCACGTAACAATAGAAAAATTTTCATTTGAAGGTTGTTGAACCAGTGGACCAATTGGGAATCATTGATAAAGTCTAAAAAGATAAATATGATTCTTTAAAAATTTGAATCAAGTTTAATGGAGCTTGAGTTGATATTTAATATATTCATATCTGCTATATTTTCATAAAAACCTCTCCGGATAAATATTGAGGGCACTAATAAAGTGATTACCTGTTTGATGAAAGGAATTGGGAGAGGGTTATTGAGGGAGAAGGAGACTCTATAGTGAATCCTTTCTATACTTCTTGAGTTTTGAACTCTGTGAATGTTGCCTATTCTGAATTTTTAAATGCTGTAAAAGTTGAAAGCATTGACATTTACCATAGGACCTTAGAAAGTTATCACTCTGACTCTGCCCAGGATACATGAACACATGCACTGGACACTACATCTCCCTATAGCAGAACATAATGAACATTTCTAAAGGTCAAGACCAGGAAGGGAAGACTGCAGATTCAGCTAGTTTTAAGGAAATCACTAACTGCCTTAAAAAAGATAAGTCACTGTGATTGCTCATGTATACCCATGTTCTTAAAGCTCCTGCCTAACAGTCTACTCATCACTGGGAATTTACATCACCTCAGGCAAATTATTACAGAGTGAAAAAGTAAGTCTCTCTTACTTTTTCACTCTGTAATAATAAGATGGAAACTCATTGCTTTTCAATTTACTGATTGTTTCTAAATACATTATTTTATTTAGGCTTGAGAACAACCCTGGGTACAAGTAGTATGATACCATCTCTCATTCAGATGAGGAAATTATGGCTCAGAGAGGTTAGGCAGTTTAGGAAATATCACACAGGCATGGGAAGTCTAACTTCAAGTACTGGATTCTTTTTAATGTGACGTGAAATGGCATGAATTAGATAATTTCCAAGGCCCTTTCCAGCATTAAAGTCTTTGAGAGTATGAGCCATTCAGGGATCAGTTAATTTTTGTTGAAATCTTTTGGAGAAATCCAAAAGAAATTGAAGCCATGGGTCTTCAATTTTAGGAGCTCGCATTGTAATTAGAATATCAGAACATGCTCCTATGAAAAATACCAAGGAAAACGTACAAATCCAGTTCATACCGAATGCAAATTATATGTATAAGTTATCACATCACATAACACAACTGTGTACCTAACTCCAAGAGGGTGGGAAATTCCATTTTCAAGGAAAAACATCTGATTCTCTCATTCCCTCCATTAATAATAATACTGTAGTGACTACTCTTTGAGCACCCACTGAGGAAAAAGCATTCGTTAAATATTATCTCATTTAATCCTTATCTCAACCTTCTGAAAAAGATATTATTATTCTCCTTTATAGGTAAGGAAAACAAGGCTAAGAGATCAAATGATTTAAATAACTGTCTTGCAGGCAGCAGAGCCAAGTCTCTAATCAGAATTCTTTACTGGTTTTAGGTGTGTGAGCTTCATCTCATGCCTTCTCATCTTTGCGTTTGAGAATGCTTGTAGGTTGGCTTCAGATAAGGGTATGTTGAGGAAAAACTTAACTGATTCCTACCAACACCCAGGCAAGTTTAGTTTCATACGATGACAGCTTTAGTCACTTTAGTGTGTCCATCAGTAAAGAAGGACCCATGAATTCTGCATTCTTGATTCAGAACTCTTTATTATAATACCCTTGTTTCTCCTCTGTAGCATCTATCACATCATTTTGCTTCTTACATATAGGAAGAAGAAATAGAACTTACAGATTATAAATGACTGAAAGCAAATGATGGGCATGCTAAACAATTTGACAGGCTTTGTCTCCCCCATAAAAGAAGGGTTTTGAGGATAAACTACTTTCAGTCTTTCTTTTCAATTTTTTTCATTATTTTTCTGCTGCTAGATATGACAACTTCTATCATCTTCATCTTTTCATATGTCATCATTTCTTTCAACTGCTTCTCTATTGACAGAATGAATCCATTCTGCATTGAATGCTACGGGAACCTCTTGGCAGTTCAGAGTCTTAGCATTTACCCAGTCATTCTGGGAAGTGAGGGGAGTTTCCATCATTTCCCTAATATACATGGATACAGCAAGGTTCATAGCTTGTCTGGGTTGGCAGACAGTTGTTGAGGATTGTAAAAACTGTGCTTTGCTCGGGACCCTGGCTCCTCACAGAGATCTGCCTGCCTCTGTTTGGTCTGTGTCCTCGGCAGGCCTTTTACTTGAGTCAGATTCCTCTAATGAGAGCGTTCTTGGGTTTCAGTCTGGGGGGGAACCCAGCCTCTACCCGCCAGACTTCCTGGAGAACTCTCTGCCGAGGCCGAAAATGCCTGGAGCCTTGAGGATTGGATTGAGCTCTCTTTCGGAGGGGTCTCAAAATTCCTTACACATAATATATTTGTGGCTACAATTTGTTAAGAAAGGAACCAGGCTGTTCCAGCCAATAAATTGTCAAAGGAACACATACCTAAGATAGAGAAAATGGTTTTCAGTGCACAGTACTCTTACTCCTTTTTCTAGTGCTCTGTATTCAATATTTCCAATAACTTTAAGTAAAGCTTATTTTTAAGCAGACCTCTGGTGTCTGCTCTTTGCATTTACCAAACTTTCGGGCCATATGTTGAGTGAGGGCAGGCCTTTTTATTCACCTGCTTCCTTATCTGAACTTCTTATAATCAACACTTCTTGTTCTCAGTGTTAATTCAGAGAGCACTGAAAGAGCATTTTTTAATGGAAAGCCAGGTAAATGGGGGGTTTCTCTACAAGGATGTGTATATAAATGTATATGTAGTGCGCCATAGCTCACTAAGCCCTAAGCTATAGAGCACCTATAGCCACTCCCACATTACTTCAAAGACTGCTGTGGCTTTATACAAATTAACTATCAGAAAAACAGACCCAGCCATATCACTCTACAGGCTTTGCTTCTTTGAAAATACATTTGATATCTATTCGTGCTTAACCTTCTTTCTGAAATCTGATCCCTCGGCTATTCATATATATCTGTTTTTGTGTTAGGATATACTGCAACCAGATACTTTGCTAATTTATATATTTTTTGCCTTTTCATGATTCTACTCAACTTCTGAGGTATAGAATTTCCAAAGCTAGTTTGTCAATGTGCCAAAATAGCCTTTACTTTAGCAAAATAACTTTATGCTTTGCTCGATGGGGCTATAAGGTGATTTAAATTATTTATGCTTCCCTTCGCCACACTTAAGAGAGTACCTGCTTAGAAAGAGTTTACATCTTGGCTTGGAATAGGTCCAATAATTTAACCCCCACCCCTCCTAAAATTAGCAATATATCAAAAACTAAGCCTCATAGTAATAATGTGGAAATGATGTTTAAAATGATGCTCGTTTATTTATACCCTAAACTACAGTATTTAGATAAACTGGGGAAAGATATTCTGGAGTGGGAAAGATTAAACAGGAATAGGTATCACATGTGTTTTCAAAGAAGCAAAGTGTGTACAGGGATATGGCTGGATCTATTTTTCTGACAGCTAATTTTTATAAAGAAAACAAAGATGTATGTGTATAAATATATAAAATGCATTGTAGGATCAAAAGTTGAGCATTTTAGATGAAGCAAAGAGAATTCAAACCGGGAGATGGGAAACAGGGTTGGATGATAGCTTGGCCTACCTTCGAGGGCTTGGGCTGCTAATTATGATTTATGCCCAGCTTATTTAAGAGCTCTTCTTTTATAGGAAAACATATTTGAATGGGGGAAAAAAATAGTCTAACTTTTGACTTAGCTACTAAACAGAAGCCTAGTTATTCAGACTTCAAAGTCTTAATCCTGATGAATTCATCTCCTGGTGGTAGCTTAATTATATTTTAGGCATAGAGGTTAAGGTGAGTGTTAAGTTTTAAGTTTTATTTTTTTTTCCTTTCTTGACGTATTATTTATTTATATTTTTAATTTTTTTCCAGTTTTATTGGTACACCACCCTGATCTCAGAAGCTAAGCAGGGTCAGGCCTGGTTAGTACTTGGGTGGGAGTGTTAAGGTTTTTTTTTTTTTTAAGGTGAGAATCTTGCAAATGCAAAGTATCAAGTGATAGCCAAAGTCATAGAGACTCTCCACAAACAGCTAAGGAGGCTCAGAGCAGCCGCTGTGGAGGAATGATGCTGTAAAGGAAACCCAGTTATCTAGTACCTTTCTTTCAACTTTCACCTAATCCTTTCTCTTCCCTTCCCCAACCTGGACCCGTCTCGCCTAACCTTCTCAATGAATACTTGGCTTGAACTTAGTTCACTCGGCTCTGTCGCTGACACACCCGTTGCACTGATGGAATCCTGGCTTGAATGGAGCTTGCTCAGCTGTGCTTTGGACAAACCATTCTGGCTGACCTGGTTTAAACCTGGCTTTCTTGACATCATCTGTTCCAAGGTAAAAAGGACTCTGCTGCCCCTTCGATTGTTCCCCTGGAGGGGAAACCAGTTGCCACCTGGCACCAGAGTTTTATCAGGCCTGCTTCCAGAGTAGTAACATGGTTTAGTGAGACTAGTGTTGGATTAGGAGGCAGGAAACTTGAGTTCTAGGCTGGCTCTGCTTTTCAGCAATCATATGACCTTGGGCAAATCATTTCCCTTACCTTTTCTTCTTTTTTAGTCTTTTCTTCTTTTTTAACATTAAAGTCCTTTATTGAATTTATTCGTAGATATATGTGCGTTTAAACAATTGTGAAAGGGTGATAGCCTCAGGCTATGGGCAGCTACTAATGGCCTCCATAACTCTTTATGACATATAAAATTCCTTGGAAAATGATCAGTGAGCAAGTGTAGTGGTTAAAATGATGAAAGCGATGGTCAGAAAGAGGCCCAAGATCGGGGCCCAGATATTCGAGAGCTTGGCGGTAGACACATAGCTCGGGGCCCCAGTCACATCACCCACCATCTTCTGGTCCCTAGACTTCACAGAGTAGGTGAATGCCACAAAACCCCAGCAGCAGAAGTTCATAAAGAATGTGTTGAACAGGGCACGATGGTCTCGCTGTGGATGTGTATCACAGTGGACATCATGGGCACCGAGGTCTGGGACATCCCCTGCACAGCCACCTCATGTTGCTTCTTGAGCATCTCACGGGGGGAACTCTGGTGTGGGGACCATTGAAGAAGGGCTGGGAATTGCAGTTCATTGTGCCAAGACAGAGCAGCTGTGATCAGGGTCCTGGGAGGATGAGGGCTCAGTGGGCCTTTAGTCTTTTCATCTCTAAAGAAAAGATAGGACCTTTCTGATCCTAGAAGTCAGGAATTGACTTAATGTTAGCATACTCTTGAGCGAATGGAGATTTTGGTTCCACGTGTTAAACTTTCCACCTGCCATACTGCCTCTTTGCACATGGAAACATGGAGCCTCTCTGCTGTAGCTTTGCAGTGTGCACTCAACTCACCTCTTCACCTTGGGCTTACAAAAACCTCAAAGCTCTTTCTTCTGCTATAAAGGAGGGCATCTGAAAAGTCAGTAAGTTGAGGCAGGCAATTCTGCTGATTAATTTGTCCCCCCCACCCCCAGTAATGTTTTACATTACTTTAAGAAGCTTTTTCTTAAGTCACTCTGTTATCCGCCCCTTTCTGGGTGATGATTTCAAAAATATCAGTGATGAAATCTATGTACTTGGAACACTTCTAGGTATTTTACATGTAATATTTCACCTTAACCTTAACAACCCTATAAGGAACTGTTGTCATCTCCACTTGACAGATGAGGGAATTGAGCCTCTCTGAGGTTACACAGCGGCACAGTGCTGATAATGGGTGGGGCTGGGATTCAGATCAAACTTATCTGTGTCTGCAAGCCTGAGCTGAACCACTCTCTTCGCTAGAGAAGTACCTGCCATTGACATAAGAAATACCTGGTGTTTTCTATAAGAGACCTCAGGGAAACCCTCTTGTTAAGATCGTAAAGAAAATGATCTCCAACTGCATTTCAGATGCTTGGAATTTATGCTCTGCCAAGCAGTTTTCCACTTAATTTTAAATCCATGGGTATTTCAAGGGGAATTTAACCCATATGTTTCTGATTCATTTGTACTTAACTCATCAAAGAGTATTGTTTTGTAAACTCTAGCCTCTTCTCATGAGCACTTTCAAGCTCATCTTTGGCTGGCATTGGCTGAATTTCTAATCTGTTATGGTTGAAGTTTGATTTTAAATCCTCTTTTCAACCACTATTTCATGGTGATTTCATCCTGTGAGTGAATGGAAATTGAAGATGAGTCATAAAGACTTCCAAAGCTGCACCAAGATCCCACTAATGTAAAAAGAGAACCACTAACCTTTGAGGTTTGTTATACTCACCTACAGCTTTACCCCATTAAGCTGTTGAACCATGCATGGTTATGTTCTATGTGGGTAAAAAATTAAATTCGTAGATGCTATATTTTTTTTCTGGAATGGTATAGAGCAAAATCATCTTTGACAGATAAGGTATTTATGGAGCTTAAGTATATTACTACCTTGGAAAGACCTTTCAGCTTAGACTCTTCTATTTGGGAAATATTTGAATTATACAGCTAGTAGAAAAATTCTTTCAGAGATCCCACCACTTGAAATGTAGATGGTAAAATCCTGTTCATTATCTTAGCATGTAGATAAGTTGGGTACATTCAGTTTTGATAACCTGCTGAGTTGGAGAATTAATTAACTTCACATGAGTTCATCTGAAGAATGTGTATAATTGTTGTTAGTTGTGCATGGCCCAAAGGGCAGCAAGAACAGTTTTTGTTTCTAGTTAACAGTTCAGTTTTACAAACATATATATTGAATGTCTTCTGTTTCTAGCACTTGGGGATAGAGGATGAGAGTTCTGAGACAAGCAAGAGACTGTCCCTCTTCTTAGGGAATTTACCATTCAATAGGCTTTGACCTTCATGTTTCTATCTATACCACAAGGTCAAATGGTATTAGTACCTAGTAAGTGATGTACAGGCAATGCACCGTAGGAGCTCAGAAGATGATGTTCATTTTGATTGATGAAATTGGGCAGGCTTCCCCCAAAATGAGATGGTTAAACTTAGGTTTGAAGGATGACAGGGCTTTTGAAGGGGGAAGGACATTTTGATATGAGCTAACTAGACATGTTCTTGGGTAGTACAATGCCATGTAGTTTTCCCAGATCTCTGCACTGTGTGTAAACATGGGCTTAGGTGAGTATGTGGGATGTTTCAGCATCCTAGATGCTCATGCTTGACTCATGGGAGTCGTGCACACTTCTCAGTAATGAGTAGCTGGGATTAGCATGACAGCTTTGAACTGGGCACAGGTTTTCAGTGCTGGGAGAGTTTAGTCTTGGATCAAAGATAGGACCTGAGAAAGAGACCAGAAAGGGAACGAGATATGAAGGAATAGTGTGTGAAATATACATAAAGTTAACATAAATACCATAAATATATAGGTGAAATTAACATAATACATTATATATGGATTTGAATAATACACAGATAAGAGTCAATTCTATCTGATGTAGAAGAAACCATCCAAATGATTCATCTTATGTAAAAAGATCTAGTCACAGTACCATTTTCAGACAATTAGATACAAGATGAAATATTTTATATATTTTACCTCATATCATCCTTACGAACACCTATTATCCCTATTTATAATTGAGAAAACTGAAGATCAGAGAATAAATAATTTGCCCATGATCACATAAGTATATAAGGTATTTCCATCTCAGTTTGTAAATACGTTGTGTGTGTATGTATGTGGCTTGGCCTTTTCTATTTATAATACTTTTTCAATATAATATATGACACATTTAAAGAATTGGTTATGAAGTCAGTAAAAGTATACACACTGACCAATATAAGCACTAGAACAATCCCAATACCTATTCGGGCTTCCCAATCCCATCTCCTGCTTTATACCACAGAGGTAACTACCTCTGTTATAAATTTTAATACATTTATTTTCAGACTGACAACAAAATTACTTCCACGTTATCATGGTTTAGGGTGAATATATTTATGAAAAAAATTAGAATAATTTGCATTTCATGCAAACACTTCACCTGGTACTGAGGATTTAAACGTCACTCAAGATTTAGGAGTATGAGAAGTAGGACACTGATCCTGATACCAACGTCGCTTTAATCTTGAGTGCTGTGATTTAATCCTGGGATACAGGAAGACAAGAAAATAATGAGAACTAAGGAAATATGAAATAACAGACAGAGCGTGATTCAAGATTTGAGAGATCTAAGTTCTAATTTCATCTGCCATTAATTTGTTTTGTGACATTGAGAAGATTACTTCACCCCTCTGAATTTTAATTTACCCTTGTGTAAATTGTATGATCTCTCTGAGAAAGGCAAAGTAATATAGTGGGAAAAGCACAGAGTTTAGAATCAAAAACGCTAAAATTAGAATTTTCATTTTGTCACTTAATCTTTGTATAGCCTTAACTTTACTCTGAGGCTCGGTTTCCTGTTCTGTAAAATGGAGGGAGAAAATATCCCTCAGAGAATTGTGAGAATTAGGGGAGATAGCATGTAAGAGTAGCCAGTACAATTCTCCATAAATGTCTTTTTTCTTTTCCTTCTTCTATAAGTTTCTTTCCAATTCTAAAATGAGATATTCCAACACTCATCTTATACATAAACTTTTGAAGCGCAACCAATTCATAATTATGGAATATTTTTGTATAACAAGCTGAGCATTTCTCTCAAATCAGACTTGTCATCAGAAGACTTTCCAAGATCTGGATGAATCTTTTCAAATTAACAACAGCATCTGGGATTTAAAAAAAAAAGCGATTCCTCTCACATTCACAAGAGTGATTTTTCTTTAGAAAGAAAAATGTGATAAGCATTCATTTACCATCCTTTCCCTTCCTCTTCTCTGAACTAAAACAATATATTGTAAAGCTAAGACAGTATTTTTACTGGCTGTATGGGCTATCTGTGTTTTCGTAAAGTACTGGTGTTGCTACCCTGTTCAAAGGTTGAATAATTTCCCATGTTGATTTGAATGCAGTAATTACCTTTCAGAGCCCTTCCAGTCTCTCCCTACCCATAAACCTCCTTGGCATTTACATGGTTCTTTGCTTTCTTCTCAGTACACTCTTATTGACATATAGTTTGAAATTGCCACTGTTTGGGAATAACTCCAGAATTCCATTAGTTCCAGATGTCCACTGTATTTGTTTATATTTTTATGATTATTATGGTAAAAAATCAAATACATATAACCTTTGGGAAGCTAGGAAAGAGGATAGTGGTCTTTATTTTCAGTTAAGGGCAGTATATGGGGCACATCACATTAAAAATATCTCTAGTGCTTAGAAAATAGAATGGAGAAACATAGTCTTCAATAGAAGTATTAGCAAGCTTATTTTAAAAAATGGAATGCATTTTACAAACGAGAGCTGGCATTAACTCTTTTGATAGTGATGATGCATATGATCATTTCCATGTTGATTAATTTTAAAAATGTATGTACCTCAGAGAGCAGAGTATTAAGGCAGGTTAGCAGAGTCTAGTTATATTTCAATGTTGGATACCTTAACAGTTGCCAGGAAAGAAAATTAAGTTAATTTTTAAAATATGAATTCACGAAGGAATAATGTCTGAAATTCTCTTTTGAATTTGAGTGAATTTATTTATGCACTTCATCTGCTTTGTTCAATGTTTTTAATCATTAAAATACATGCTACATAAAAATTCCAGAAATGCGATAGTTTACTCTTGCGCCATTCATTCATATATGTCAAATGAGTACCAAGTCTATGCACTTGGTGTCTCAGTTAGGAATGGGTTTAGATGAAGTCATAGAAAACCCAACCACAGTGGCTTAAACAAGTAGGGTTAATTTTGGGACTTTTGTCCTCATGATTACAAATTGGCTAATGGACTTTAGGGCATCACATTTTTCTAGAAGTGAGAAAGGACAAGGGGATGATATAGATGAGTATGTCTTGTTTTACCAGAGAATGAAAACTTTTCCTTGACTCTCCATCCTGTAGGCTTCCATTTGCATTTTACTGACCAGGCCTGGGTACATGTCCACTCCTAGATGGAAGGTAGCTAAGGGGAAAGAAATCATGGAGGGGGTCAATCGGCCTTTCAGCTTGCTCAGAACAAGGGCTTCATGAATCCAGGCTTGAACTTAAACTGCCTGCCAGCCTTTATCTTTGCTCTATATTGCAAACCCCAACTATTGTTCACACAAGAGGACAAGCAAGAGAGATGACTTAGAACAAATCTATCAGCCCTACAGAACAGTTTAAAAGGTGTATGTTCTGTAGACTGTGGGTCAATGGCATTTGTTTTTAAGAATCACAGAATACATCAGTTATGTATAGCCATGGTATATGTGGGAAGGAGAGGAAGATAGAAGAACTTGGGACTCTGGTAGGTATTTTATATACATGGTTTCATTTACTACTCATGAGACTACAGAGGGTAGAGGAAACTGACTCAAAGGGTAACAGCTCATTGCCACCTCGATAATCAGAGTTTTAGGATTCAAATGAAGTGAGATAGATTCAGGGAATCACAAGTAGTTAATTACGGCTTGGGCAAAGGGGAAGAATAGTGAAAAAGTTATAGATTTAGACTAACTTGGAGACATGTGATCTGTCATCATCATTCATTCATTCATTCATTCATAAATATTTGAGTGCTTATTATGGGCCCACAAACTACTGTAGACCCTGAGGATCAAAGTTTAATGAGATACAGTATTTATCCTTAAGGCTCATAGTCCGATGGAAGACAAATCATATAGATCAATGGTTACTGTGGAGCTTAATTAGTGCCCCAGAGAAAGGAAGAGGAATGTGGTCAGGGAAGACTTCCAGAGGAGGAATTTTCTGGAAAATAGGGAAAGGAAGGGCATTCCAGGCAGATGGAACAGCATTTGCAAAGACACATGCATTTGGAAACAGCTCTATGAGTTGAGGAACTACAGTTCACTCAGTGTTGCTACAGAGGGTGTGCACTCAGGCGAGTGACAAGAGATGGAGCTGAGTAAGGACCATATCACAAAATGTCTTAGGTTCTAACTCAAGTTAAGTTCACTCCTGTGGGGTATGATGATATAGTATGGGCTGTGAGGGTTCCTGTGAAACCCCTACCCAGGTTCGTAGACTTAGTATTTGGGCTATAGGGGTGCCTTTCACCAAAATAAGAGGTGTAGGAAGAGAAAGTCTGGTAGGAAAATGCGCTCCTATCGGACACATGTTTCTTCACATACATTGCCCTTCTTGGACAATGAAAACAACTTATTCTCTCTAACCTGGCTGCTGCTGTCCTGGCTCAGGCAAACCGAAAGCCCACCAGGGGATCTGAGTGGTTCATGGCTCAGCCACTTAAAACCCATCAGGCAGGTGGAATATCTGAGTCCAGATGCACAGCAGATGAGTTGCTGCGCTGAGACTGAAAAGCAGGCCCCCTGACATTTTAGGCTACCGCCTTGTTAGTTCTACCCGCGTGTGATTGATTCTGCCTAAAGAGGTGAGGCATCTAGCAGTATACAGCTGCTGCTTTGAGGAAAATCAGTTAGAACTTTGCATGCTAGTGAAAGTTAGCTACTGATTTATATGTCTTTGATCATTTTCCTGTGAGTTCATCTGTTTCTATTTGGCTCCCTCTTAGGTTACAACTGAAGTGCAAGGGTAGTTTGCTGAAGTGGTTTTTGTTTGGGCTTGTGTTACGAACTGGGAGGGGTTTTCAATTTTCACTTTTCTTTGAGAATGAGAAGTTAGTTATTTTATAAAACTGATAAATCTGAACAAGTTATCTAAGTAGTACTCAACTCTTTTTAATGACTTCTTATTAAATAGCATAGAGGCTTATTACCTTCTTGGAACAATGGACACTTTTAAGAATCTGATAAAAACTGTGGACTCCCTTCTATCCAAAAGGTACAAATGCACACCCCATATTGGGTTAAATCCACTTGGTTGCAAGTAACGGAACTAGCTTGCTCGGTAAAGATTTGTCATAAGAAACCTGGGGTGTCCCAGGAACCCCAGGGCAGTGGTACAACAGGGCTTTCTTGAGGGGTGGAAGCAGGAACCAGATGCTCTCTCAGCTTCTCCCTGGAGTCAGTCACATCATCCCTGTCTTTGCTCCTCCCTGCAATCTGTCTATTCCATGCAAATGGCTTGCTCTGCGCATTTTTGAGTACGACTGGCCCACAGCTACCAAGGTAACATCATCTGGAGTTCCAGCCGCCTGTAAGGATCAAGACCAGTGCTTCTTAATCCCAATTCCAGATGTCTGGAAGAGGACATGTGATCACCCTACTTGGATGCATTCAGATACCAGGTCCTTTACCATGTCCAGAACTACTATAATGGTACTCGTGATTTATATACAATTTCAGGGTGCCTTTGGACCTCCTGAGTATCAACTGTGATCTTTAGGTTAAGAAGCCCAGACTAGAGAAATCTGAATGCTAATAGCCCAGCAGCACTACCTTTAAGCCACAGAACTACGGCAGTAATTGTACAAGCATAGGGCCTAAGAACACTTGCTTTATGCAGAAGTTGTGAATTTTGAATATTGGTAGTTAAATCCCAGGATGGCGGATATGATGTAGATTAAATTATAACACTCTCCAAGGTCGTTGATATTATATTGCTAACTTTTACCCTTAAAGGCTTGGAAATTCAATTTTAATTATCGTTAACGTGCTTCATAAATATCCAAGGGAATACAATGCAGACCTGTTCATACATCCAGAGAGCCAGAATCTGGCTCAAGTTGTTTTTTCTTCCACAGTTGGAGAAAATTGTGGTGTTCAGCTTGCCTCTTGGGGCATGTTAAATCACTTTAAATGCTGTCTCTTATTATTTCCTAACCATATGTACTTTCCGCACGTATCTAACTAGCTGCCTCAGATGAAACCCCAATGTCTGGCCAAGCTGATGTAAATCTTTAGTAAGTGGTAAAAGGGAACGATATAACACAGTGCCCCTTTAATGTTCAGATAGCACACGATTTAATAGTTGTAGACCTCATCGTCTTGGGAGCAACTTTAGAATAGAAATTTCTGTGCTGTGTGCCATTCTTTCACTGGCTGCATGAGACAAAACTTAACGAAAACTATATTGGCCTATCTGCCTGTGTACTGTAATATTAATATTTAGCTCTTCAGATCATTAACCAGGAATGTCTGGGACATAATTATTGCTTCCAAAGAGCATGGCTCATGTTTGTGTAATCGCTATTCTATGCTGTACAACAGTTGTTGCCTGCAAAACATATAAATGTCCCAGAACATCAAAACCTGTATGTTACTAGTGAAGGTGGTGAGAGGCCACTGTGATTGTCCAGGTAGTGACACATTCTCAGTTCATGTGGTAGATCTTAAAGATGGATGACCATAAAATAATAGCAGAAATGTATTGTCAAAGTTCTAATGCTTTTGATCTTTGGTCTCAGAAAATCGTTCTGCCGCATTTTGATATCTGATCATGCATGGATTTTTGTCAAGAATCTTTTTTTTGTTGATTGATTAGACCTTTCTGACTGGGTTTTGATACCACTGCCTCTCCCATCCTCTTACCTTCTGTGCCGGTTTTT
The DNA here is from genome assembly GCF_014176215.1 of Rousettus aegyptiacus. Taxonomy (NCBI): domain Eukaryota; kingdom Metazoa; phylum Chordata; class Mammalia; order Chiroptera; family Pteropodidae; genus Rousettus; species Rousettus aegyptiacus. The sequence continues at coordinate 120,441,048 of NW_023416306.1, read as the reverse complement.
GCACAGTTCACTCGTGTATTCTGAGTAATGCTTGTACTTTCTTCTAACTTGTCTTTCTTCAGTTGAGTTCAGCGCCAGACCCTGAGCTGGAAATAGTCTCAGGAATTTTTCATTCATCAAGACATTTTCTTCCAAAGAAAAATTCTGAGAATAGAAGGTTTACCTTGAGAACTGCTTGATAGTATATTAGCATAGCATAGTTCAATGGTGTGTGTGTGTGTGAGAGAGAGAGAGAGAGACAGAAAGAGAGAGAGAGAGACAGAGAGAGAGAGAGAGAGAGAGAGAGAGAGAGAGAAACAATCTGTTTATCAGATAGCCATAAGCAAATCGTAAAAAACATATTCTAGAAATAATACTTCCCAACCAATGTATCTAAACTATCTCACTGTCATCTATCTGTCTTGATATTATAGAAAGTCCATATTTATATGAGACATTTCTCAGTTGTGGTTAATGGATGAACTTTTGTCCTCGCTTTAAGTTTTTCACCAGATCCCTGAGAGTTGATAATATCACTGGAATGTGGTATGTATCTATTTCCTGTAGAATGAACTTAGAGCTGGCAGCTAGAATGTTAGTGGTCTTGGATTCCCTCGTCCTGTCATTTCATAGAAGCAGCAGTGCAGTTCCTCTGGAGGAAATCCCGCCCACCACGCCAGGATTCCATCACATATTGTTGGTCTGAGCCATGTGTACTTAACACTCAGGTTTCTGTGAGAATTGGCCAAACGTGTTTGAAGTAAGAATTTCAACCATAAAGTTTATGTATAAATATCTGAATGTGATACAACTAAATCCTTGCTCACAGAGAAGAACAAGAAATTTAGTGAAAAAGCTAAAATATACGGACCAAGATATAATTTCATTACACATAGATTTTGTTTTATTTTAATAGTATTTGGATTTACAGACAGTATTGTTTTATTCAGGGCCAGCCTCATCAATTCAAATCACTTGTCCTATACTAGGTACTTGATTGTGAAAATGTGAAGAACTTTCATGCTGAAAGTTAGAGCCTCATCTTCCCACCGATTCTGCTTTTCAGTGAGTGGCTGGCCATGTATCGAGCTACCGCAGCCAGACACCCAGGAGTCATTCTTGTCTCTTGTTTCTCTCACCTTCACATCCAATCCCTCTTTAAGTGCTGTTGGTTCTGCACTCCCTGGACATCTCCCACCTGCCAACTTCTCTCCATTTCTGCTGCACCACCTTTGTCTAGTCACCGCCATTTTTTACCACAAATCCTTCAGCAGCCTCTCGGCAAGCCTTCCCATTTCCATTCTTGAGCCCTCTAGGCAGCACTCTTTATAAATAACATATAGTGGTCTCAATGGCTTCAATTGAACTTAGAGACAATTCCTGGAATATGCTGTGTAATTCAGTCCCTGTCTAACATTCCAACCTCATGGTGTGCCTCTTAGCCTTTGCTCTCTAAGCTCTGGTCACAGTGGCCTTCTCTCTTTATTAGAGAAGCCAGGCTGTCTCCCAGCTCAGAGCTGTCTCTTAAATGTGGAAAGCACTTCCTCTCACATTGCACAGCTGGCTTGTGCTCATCCTTTAGGCTTCAATTTAAACATCACCTCCTTCAAAAAGTCTTCCCTGATAATTCTAACTGAGATAAATAAACCCAGTTGCTCTCTATCACAGCATCGTGTTTATTTCATTTGCTAACTAAATTATACTCTCAAATCTAAAATTACTTTAAACATATTTACCTATTTATTTACTACCTTCCCCACTAGATTGTAAACTCCATGTGGTCAGGGACTTTCTCACATGCTGCTCACAAATACAACATAGTAGCAATAAATATTTGTTGAATGAAGAAACCCTTTATTACATTTTACAGTTATGAAGTTTACTTGTTGAACCTGATCATTGAAATCAGAATGTCAAATTTTATTTTATAAAGTGGGATACTTTTTTATTGTGGTAAAATACACATAACATATAAATTTACCATTTTGGCTATTTTTAGGTTTATGGTTCAGTGGCATTAAGTACATTCACATTGTGTGCAAACAACCGCCATCCATCTCCAGAACTTTTTTATCTTTCCAAAGTGAAACTCTGTACCCTTTACACCGTAACTCCCATTTCTCCCTCCCTCAAGCTCTGGCAAGCACCATTCGACTTTCTGTCTCTATGAATTTGACTATTCCAGGTATCTCATCTTAGTGGAACCTACGGTGGAATATTTCTAATCAATTTTTTTTTATTGCCCATTTACGGACATAGACCTTTATCCACTAAATAAAAAAAAACTTATTTATAGTAATAATTTTCCAATTTTAATGATACAACATTCTATTAGGAACCTTTCGAAATTTAATTCATTTTTGGTAGAACTTATATTTAGAAATAAAACATTACAAGCCACCTTTAAGATATATGAGTTGATTAAATATCATTGATCATAGGGCTCATTACTTTTATGTTGTTAATCTTGCTTTTGGATTGTACAGAATGTTTTATACTTGGTGGCTTTGAAGAAAATATGAAAGAACAAATAAATCAAATTGTTATATAATACTATTGTTTTTGTCTTGCTGTTCAATAGCTGATGCTCTGTGGTAAAACTCCGTTTGGTTTAACATGGCACTCATACAAGCCATTTAAAAAGTGAATAAATCAGAGCCAGCTGGTTCTTTACTGTGGAATTTGCAAACCATTAAAAATAAAGACACCTCCTATGATTTTATTATCTTGGTGGTAGATATATCACTGGAACCAGATTTAATTTCTTGTCACCATTCACTCATTTTTTTCTAGTAAAGGTAATTTAGAGATAACTTTCGGGGGGAAATGAAAATCAGTAATGACTTGTAGGATGTACAGTGAGGGAACAAATAATGTCAGGTAAATGATTATTCAGAAATGAGATCTGCTCTTCTCTGAACAAGATTGCTTACTGTTTTCTTCATCATGGAACAGAATAAAATGTGGTAACAATTTTCTGTAGTTGAATTGCTGCCACACATAATTGGGTCCCACAGAAATACGGCCTGAATTTTGGTGAATTGCTTCATATGCATTTTAGATTAAAAGTTGTACAACAAGTCATGTTTCTGTAGTTTTGAATAATATTTATATTAAAATTTATAATACCAATTAATACTTTTAACTTATGAATTAAAGAAGTTAAAAGTCATGGAAAATATCAATGTAGAAATAGTTTGGCATTTAGTCTTATGCTTTATTTCTAAAATGCTTTTAAAAAAACATTAGTTATAATTAAGATACAGTTGCATAAAGATAAATATTTTGTGTACTGTAGTTTAGTAAATTTTGTCAAAATGTCATATTCTTTAAATTACATTATGTAGACAATGTTCATAATCTTCCATGTAGTATTTTATAGAACTAAATGTATTGAAAAGTAGTTGAAATTTATTGTGTAATTAAAAAAAAAACAAAAAATGAAGCTTGAATGAAATGTGAGAGGCAATATTGTCTAGTAAAAGTAGCTCAGAAAGGAATTCCCACTCCTCAGAATTTTTATTCTGAAAAATTTCAAATCTACATTAAAGTTGAAATAATAATAGAAAGTATATCCATATATCTTCCACTTACATTAAATATTTGTTACATTTTCACTTTTATACATATAGTACTCTCTACGTACATATGTATATTTGCATATATTTATATAACATATAATATAATTTGTATATATGTATACATTATATATTATTGGTGTATTATATAGTATATAATATACATTATTATATATGTATACATAATATGTTTTGTATATATTTGTATATATAATTGTTATCTGTTTTGCTGAATTGTTTGCAAATTAAGTTGCATATATTATGACACATCTTTAAACAATAAGGACATTCTCTTACGTAACAATACTATAATCACATTTAAGAGAACAACAATTTCACAATATCATGTCATATCAGTCCATATAAAATTTCCCCATTGTCTCTTTTTGAAACGGTATTCAATTAAGGTTTGGTTTTGATGTCTTTTTAATCTAAACTGATCCTTCTACTTTTTTTTTTTTTTTTTTTTGAGCAGCTATGAGATTTCATTTACTTTTGGAAAAGTCCAGGACAGTTGCCTTCGAAAATCACAAATTCTGGGTTTTCTGATTGTTTCCTTGCGGTGTCGTTTATCTTGTTCTTCTATCCCTGTATGCCCTCTCAGCTGGAATTTAGTTCTGGAAGCTTGATTTGATTAAGGTTTGATAATGCTTAGTACTTTGTATTTCTTCAAATCAGGAGCTGTGGAAGGATTTCAAAGTGGTTCGTGACAGGGATAAGAAATTAAGAGTTAACTTCTGATGTTATTGATGCTAAGTTTGATCAATGTGTTTGGATCTTGGTTGGGAAATTCCCCTGAAATTTCACTCAGGTACTAGCTGCAGCACTGGACAGGGAAGCTGGAATAGTTTATGGTAATAGAGTGAAGTCATGTATGTAAGTGTGCTTTCTAATACTGGGAAGAGAGATCTTGCAAATGTGAATTCATGACTATTAGGATAGTAGAAGAATGGGTGATTGGCCTTCTTAAATTTTGATTTGCTATTTGTTTTAGTGAGCTTGTGGTTAGTATAATTAATAAAGAACTCAATAAAGTACCTCGTAATCAGTCCTCACTATGGAAATGAATGCTATTTTGCCATGATTAGAGTGGCAGTCCTGGTTGAGAGATACTGGGGTATATTGAGTGGCAGTGATCCCAGTTCATGAGATCTCTCACATTTCTAAGGTTAGACTTTCAGATGAGCAGTCAGCTATCTTGCAAACACCTCCAATAATAATGGAAAATAAGCACTCCTCAATAATGTTTAAAAAAGAAATAGAGAAAGACCTACAACTTAGAGCCCTAGAAGGTAAAGCCACTTTGGGGGCTTATGTAATATATGGATGCCCCAACCTTATGCCACATCTAGGGAATCAGATTCCATGGGGGAAGCCTGTGGGAGGACAAGGATGAGGGCCAGGCTTCAATATTTTACAAAACCCTCACTAGGTGATTTTGTTATGTTCTAAGGTTAAAAATAATTGAAGTAAGAAGAAATAGCAATTACGAGACTGATTATGATCATGGAACTTCTTTGCTTTGATTTTCATCAGACTAAAAGTTCTCTGTACTCCTTCCTCAGAAGGTTGTATTAAAATTCCACATATTAGGAACTTAGACCCACCAATGTGTCTCAAGCCAACCTACCTGGAAGGAATAAGCATGCTGTGACCCTCTCGGTCATGGATAAATTGATATCTCATACTTTTGTTTGTAATTTTTATGAAAAGGATTTAAAATAATTGGAGCCTAGTGCCCAAAATTATATCCTTGTACCTCCCCTGCAGTTTGTGGTTTAATGCCTGGGCAGGAGTGACAAAAATTCTTTGTACCACAGAATATTCTTAGTGAGTGAAGCATTTGCTTCAGGGTGAAGTCCAGTTACAAATGAAAGTGAAATAATGAGTATATCATAGCATTCTGAGCTGTATAGCTGGGAATGAACTGAGGATCGAAGGCTGCAGACACACATTGGTTAGATACCAAGCCTTTAGGCTAAATCTTGGGGGACTGGGGAACTCAAGCCTAACCACTCAGAATGGGAACATGTAGATGCAGAATTTCCCATGAACTGGCCATACTGGAGTAAGCCAGTTAAAAACAAGTAAAATTGCCTTTTAATTTTGGAAAGGCTTGGCCTGTTGCCCTAGTTCGTGGAGGTTTTATAAGGAAGCGATTGTAGAGCAATTTGAAAACAGAAAGTATTTTTAATACTATATTTTAGTTGCATTAGGAATAATGATTTACATTGGGGAAATGAGTCAGACATTACCCAAGCATTGATATAGGCACATTTCCTATCTAGTGCTGGGACTAGCTGGGGAAAAAGAAGAGAGTATGTAAATTTAGCCCGTATCATGTAAGTTCTGGGAATAATTGTAAATAATTGGATTATTAGCAAGGAATTGAGAGTGTGGGCAGATTTGTTTCTGTGGTTGGAGTATGGTACTAAAAACAGCATCTTTGGCCATCTAAGTGAAGTACAAGGCAAAAAGCACATTCTGCTAAATCAGAATGACATTTGAAAAACACATTAATAGGGCATTTATCTTCTGAGAGATTTTTAGATCCAATTCTGTTTCATCCAGATTATTCTTCTCCCTCTGCAGTCAATAATTTTTACTGAAAGTATGGCTCTACACATACATTTATGTCCACATAATTATCTGCACTGTCAAATGATCTGGTTCATTGTCTGTAGTGATAAGGATCTAGGGTGAAAATGTGTTGTCAATCAATTTTGTTATCTATACTCAAAATATTCAGTACGTTTTTATAAAGATGAGTCCTTATGGGCTTTAGAGATGCCTAATGAATATTGTCAGAATTAACAAGTGCTATTTCTATTTCATGTGTTTCTTATTGAAATGAGGGCAAGATGTTGTTGACTCTGGAAAAGTCTTAAGGGTTATTTTTCTTGTTATGAAGACCTTCCAATGAGGAATGTGTGTCTGAAGTCGTGAACCAGTGTCAGACAGTACTGGATCATATTTTTCTAGCATTTTGTTCTGTACCCTGATTTTGCTGGTATCACTCTCAAATCACCGTATTTGCACCTATCCTGAATCTTTGCAGACTTCATGCATAGAATCATTCCCTAGAGTATCATGGCAAAATGAAGAGGAAAAACAAATCCAAGAAGTGTTGAAGAGAGGATTTTAAATTAAAATTCATGTTCTGTTATGTTTTATAAAGATCAAAAATGGCTTGCCAACATGAATCTGTTTGATTAAAACATTTGAACTTGTCTCAATAAATTTAAGAGGAAAAAAACCCCTAAATTTTCTTCCTTGTTACCTAACATAGAAGGTTTCATTTATTTTTTTTAAGTAAAAAATTATGTTGCTGTGATTTTTCTAGTCTCAGATGTAAGATATGGATAGTCATAAAAATCTTGATGGCTGTTACATGAGACTAAACATTTTTCATGTGAAAGGAATTTATTGGTAATGTACACTGAATGTTGTATGTAATAATGAAGAATTGCAAACAATTTAAATGACGCACAGTAAGACAATTATTGAATAAATTATGCTATAATTTGAAGGAAAATTATGCAACCATCTAAATTATATTTTGGAACAGCATTTAATTACACGGGAAAATGCTTTTGGCAATGTGAGGTGAAAAAACAGAGGATGCAAAATTGCATATTTAGGATAATTAATATTTTTTGATAAAAAATAAAATACAGATGCATGTAAAGTTATGTTAAATAATATAACCAATATGTTATCAAGTATTTCTTTACATGCAATTACATATGATTTTTATTTTCTTATTTGTACTTTATTTTTATTTTCTAATTGTCTGAAATAATTATTTATTTTTATATCAGAAAATTACATGATAAAATATTAAAAGAGAAAAGAAACATCATATATCAGAGAAGTACTTATTAAATGTCTATATATGATATTTGGGAAAATTGACCCAAAGAAAGAAAGATAGGTTTAGCATTGTGTTTTGTCCATGTACTTATTGCATTTAAGAGCAATTTTATTGCACACTTGGTGCTGATAGGTTTTTTCTTTACTGACAATGACATGAAGGCAGAGATTTTATTCAACAGCTCAAGAATTTAATTTTTGTATTCTTGTTTGAATTCAGTATCTGTGGAAGAAGATGGCAGATTTTGAATATATTTGGCATATCATGAAGGTTATTAAAAATACCTAGAATTTGACTATATAAAAGTAAAAATAATCAGCATAAACAAAGTAAAAATATAAATAATAAACTGAGGAAGTGTCAGGAGATTGGGCTGGAAAGGTGGGTGAGCGCAGAGCATGTAGAGACTTGAGGGGAACAAAGGTGTGAGGCCGGTCTTGCTGGTACTGTACTTAAGAGTTGTCTTTAATAAATTGCATGCCTATGTACCATTAGCTACTTAGAGAAAGAAAGAAAGAAGAAAATAAAAACGAAAATATAACCCAGTGGTTTCATTGACATACCCAGTGATTTCCATAAAACTGTAGAATTCAGTGGTGAAAGGAACATGTTGTGGTCATTTAGCCCATTCCTAGACCCACAGGAAACACTCTATCTGTATCTGGTGTGCCTCTAAAAATGACATGAGGAAGCATACAGTGTTGGGTTGGAGATAGGAGCCCATGAGTCTTGCCACATCCCAGCATCCCCTTATCTGTCAAGGCTACTGTAGAACAGAAATGGGTATTATGACCCAGTTTCTCGCAGCCTGGCTTTGCTCTTCTGTGCTTACTACATCTTAATCTTTTTTATTTGTTGGACGTTGAACCCAGATAGACTTTCTCCCTTCAGTGGGGGGCGGGGGTGGGAGGAGGCAGATCTTGTATCCAATGAAACTACTCAGAAATTCTCCTGTGGCCTTAGCTTATCCCTGTTTGTTTTGAGATGGTCTTTTTTTTTTTTTTGCCCAGGGATTACAATGATTTCAGACCAGTGTCCTTACACTTTGTATTAAATATCTAATGTCCTTACCTGGCTTAAATTTTAAAAATGTTGTTTGTTTACTTGCTCGGTTTTTGTATTCAAAATAAGATGGACCCAATCCAGAAGAAATGGGTAACCATTAATTTTGTTCAAGGAACTCCCAGGAAGAAGGTACCATGAGTTGCCTCATTGAAAGTTTTGAAATTCTTCGCTTGTTCCGGCATGAGTTATAATAGACTGTAAGCTCTGTGAGGGCAGGGATTTGGCCTCTTCATCACTGAAGCATCTACATCAAGCATGGGGGCTGGTTCATAGTAAGTAGGCACTGATACACTTTCTCAAGTGAGTGAATATGTGATACTATTATTATATTTGTGTCACACATCACAGTTGTATTTTCCGTTAGCTCATCCGATCCTCACAGCAGTGTCTTCAAAGTAGGTAGGAACCGGTGTTTTTATCCTCATTTTGTAGGTGAGGAAAATGGGATGCAGAGGTAGACTGATCTCTTGAGGCTTCACATGGAGTCAGCGATGTGTGGCTCTCTTCCTGAAGACCATTTCCCAATTTGGAGTTAAGCAAGACGAGGCACAGCTGTTCCTCTGTGTGGTGGTTCTTGCTTTTCTGGACTTTCATGGAATTCTCCTTTATTTTCAGATTACAGGACAGGCCCGTGTTTTACTGTGGTCAGCAACCAGATGTGCCAGGGACAGCTCAGCGGGATTGTCTGTACAAAAACTCTCTGCTGTGCCACAGTGGGCCGAGCCTGGGGCCACCCATGTGAGATGTGCCCTGCCCAGCCCCACCCCTGTCGCCGAGGCTTCATTCCAAATATCCGCACGGGAGCTTGTCAAGGTAAACCCCACGTTGATGGAGTTGTTAATGGATTCACCTTATTTGCTCTGGAGAGCCCTTCTCCAACGGAGTTGGAGAGAAGGGAAAAGCAGCATCGGAGATATAACTTCACGATTTTGCTGACGGCATCATATCCAACTTAGACATTAGAAGCGTGGTTCAGGAGAGAGCAGCTGGTCTCCCTGGATTTTTCCTTGCCAGCAGTTTCTCCTTCCGACCTCGGAGGTGTTTCCATGAGGTGCTATGATTCTGTTTACAGCCATGCTACACATTATAGCAACACAAAGCAAAATTTGTGAACAAGGTGGTTTGTTTTTCTTGATTTTTTTCCCTTTTCATTTGAAATCATTGGAGTTTCTTCGTTTCATGGGTTGTACTTAGCTGACCTGAAGAAAATTCTTCCCCTCTCCATTTTACATGCTACATTATGCTTTTTTTTTTTACAAGTCAAAAATAAATTAGGATTTGTTTCACAGTTTTAAATATCCCCAGATGTAGCCGGCTTGCCTCTTCTCCTGCCTCCCATAGAAGCCCTTACTCTGTTTTTGGCTTTTACTCCTGTTCTTCCAGCTGTACAAATTCTTTTATTGTCTGGATGTCTGGCAGGAAACAGGAGGAAGTGAACAGAGGCAGCTCTGCACTAAACTGATGGGATTGAAAACTCCCAGGCTGTATCTGTTTCCTTTAGACGTTTTTGGTGCTTTTTTAGCAAGTCACAATATTTTCAGAAAATTCAGAGTATGCTTTTCTGAGGCAAATAGATCCCAGTTTAGTTTTGTTCTATATGTTAATTCTAAGGATAATATGCAGTAAGACAGAACTTGAGCTTAACCACAGAGTTCTGTGGGGCTCTTTTTATTAGACTTCAATAAATTTCACTTCTGGTAAACACCGTTGGTGCTGACCCCTGGCTTCTATGTACAACATACAACCACTACGCGTGAACTTTGAACGTATCTTGGACATCAGGGGCAGCAAGAAGTCACTGAAACCTTAGAATTACGAAGGAGTCAACTGTATGATTTTATAAAATAAAAAGTAAATTTAGTCCTCCTTTAGTGCCATCTTATTTTTTCGTCCTTAGAAAGTCCTAGTGAATTTCGAAGGAATTCTTGGTCTTGGTGTTCTGAAGTCAGCTAATACCCATGAACTCACTGACAGTGACCAGAGAGCCAGATTTTGAGTGCCCAGCTGCTGGTCCATGAGTCATTCATTGTCAGAGGCTGAGGCGTTCAGATAGTAGGAGGAGAGAGAATGAAGGAAAGGGAAAGAGCGACTGCTCTTCATTTCAGACGATCTGGACTTTTCAAGTATTTTCCTTCTGTCGCTTTCTGACTCTGCTATTCAACATCCAAGAAAAGTTTTTTTATAAGAAAATTTGTGAAAAACCCATGGAATCAAAATGGTAATTGCATTGCCACTTTGAGAATGAAATGCTTCATTTTTTTTCTTTTTTTCCGAGAGATTCTATTATTAGCTTGGGGCTTTGTCTTCTTGCTGGTATTTTCAGTCCATGGGCCAGATATAAGGGGCTGTGGATGAATAAATGGGTTCATAAAGGAGCCTATTCTGTCTTTATTTTTAAAACGAATGGCCAGCAGAGTATGCCTTAATGTCTATTTCCTCTTGGCCAAAAGTCATGATCAACCAGACTATCTAGTTTTACTTATATGTATAATCTTAATTTTAAATGACATTTTAATAAACATTTTAAACATATCAATTGAATGGAAAATTCTAGTCTAAGAAAAAATTGAGATCAGCTCTAAAACATAATCTAATTATATTTCACATGCAGTTATTCATTTGTGGGCTTGGACATTCTATTTAAAATAGTGACACTTTTATTTTTTCATCCTTAGAAAGTCCTAGTGAATTTTGAAGAAATTCTTGGTCTTGGTGTTCTGAAGTCAGTTAATACCCATGAACTCATTGATAGTGACCAGAGAGCCAGATTTTGAGTGCCCAGCTGCCGGTCAAAGTTCACGCATAGCAGTCAGATGTTGTACATAGAAGCCAGGGGTCAGCACCAACAGTGTTTATCAAAAGTGGGATTTATTGAAGTATAAATTGCTGTTTCTTTAGTACCCCCCTTTTCTATGTGCCGACTTTTCTTAAGAATGTGGTTTTGAATTTTAAAAAGTATAATGTCTAGTTTTTAAAGATTTAAAGTAAAAGAATATAAAAAAAAGAATGTAGATTTTTAGAGATCTTACAATTGTGTGCAATTGCGATTCCTGTCTTGCTTCACACGATGAAGACTCAAACTAAAGAGTATACTAGGCTTCCAGATTTCTAAAAAAATACCCAAAGCAGGAGAAGAAAAGTTAGAATGCCCTCCTGGGGTCTTTATTAAACCAGACTTTGTTATGTTGTGGATAAAGAGGTGGAGAGAATGTACATGAACTTTCACAATCTTTCTAACTGAACATAATGAGCCTGTAATGATTATGTTTGTTTCCAGAAGGTTTGTATTTGGAGTTCCACATTGATTTCTTGGGTTCTGGGGATACAACAATGAACAGAATGGACAAAAAACAAACAAAAAAAAACTGTTCTCTGGATGTTTGTATTGAAGACCATCAACTTATAAATCAAAAGAAAGCAAACATATTTGTTAAGTCACTTGATTCCTACTATGGAGAAAAATAAGCCAAGTAATAAGAAGGGTGGTGAATGACAGGGGGTGGGTCTTGCTATTAGGCTAGTCAGGGAATGGTCAACTTCTAAAGTGTCTTTGGAGCAGAGACCTGATGGATGGGACAACATGAACCACACAGTAGTATAGAGGAAGAATAGTCCAGGCAAAGGGGCCGCCACCACAAAGCCCTGAGGCAGGTGCATCCTCGCTGTATTTGAGGAAAGACAAGGAACCAGTGTGGATAGGGAGGGAGAGACAGAGGAGGTAGGAGATGAGGTCAAAAAGTAGAGGGGTCAGGTAGCATCTTCTGGGACTTAATGTGGACTTGAGTTTTAAGGTGAGGAGGACATGATCCAACTTTGAAAGGTCTGCTCCAGCAGCTGCTCTGCCAGCAAGGTACCATCATCTGGGGATCTCTCTTACTTCTTGGACTAATTTGCTAGGTTGTTGAATTTCCCCTGGGCAAGACAATTCTACAGAATGTAAAGTGACTGTTTTTCATTTCATTTGTACAAAAACATTAGCTGTCTTATGTAGTCTGATCTTATTTCAGTAAATTTAGTTTTAACTGAATTATTCATTACAACTCGAAGACAGTTTTGTTATAGAAATATGTTGCATTTTGATTCTAAGGGTCTCTTGAATAACTCTAGTTACTACTGTAAACCTTTTTTTTTTTATCGTATACTTGTACTTTGCAGCATGCATAATAAAATCCATAATAAAAGTTAGTACAGATATTCTCCTTGACATGAGAGAAGGTAGAAGATGAGAAAATAAAGAATGCTTGTAACTTCTTATAGACCGTTATAAGAATATTTTATATGAATCAATGAATTATATATATATATATATATCTCCTCTCTCTTTCCATCTCTCTCACTCTATCCTTTCCCTTCCTTTCTTCTTCCCTCCCTCCCTCCCTTCCTCCTCTTTCTCTCTTCTAAAATCTGACAGATGTGGATGAATGCCAGGCCATCCCTGGGCTCTGTCAAGGAGGAAATTGCATTAATACTGTTGGGTCTTTTGAGTGCAAATGCCCTGCTGGACACAAATTTAATGAAGTGTCACAAAAATGTGAAGGTAAGAAATATCATTCTTTGCTGTTAAGAGGCGGAGGGGCAGGCAAAACCCAATCGGCGACCAGTCTTTTTGCAAATTGTTCCTAAATCCTCTGTCTTTGTCATTTCTGTAAATGTATAAATATAATATTTTTACCAGGAATAATATGCCTTTGTGCTATTGAACCAGAAAAACCCTGTAGCTTTTTCCACTTTTATAGACTCAAAATAAGAGATCCATCTGAATCAAATTAAATATTAAAACATGAAATATTTTTGAACCAATATTTGGATTTAAATGTTCAAGACACATGTTTTTGCATAGTTCTAGAGATATGATTTTAATTTTGATCATTACCTATTATTCAGAATAACGTCTTTTGATGTTTTTCTAGTTAAAAATGTATGTTCGATTTTTTAAAGAACTGTATTAACTCATATTAATTCTCCGAGTACAAGTTTAGGATTTTCTTTTCTGCCTATCAAATGAAAAACTTTTAATGCTAATCAAACAAAAATAATGAGGTAAATTGATTTATTTGCATTTAGTTTATAGATTGAGGTTCTAAAAATGTATATACAGAGAATATGTTCATATTCACTACTACTGCTGTTTGCCAAAAAGAGGCCTGACTTCCAAGTGTAATACATGCTTTTTTTCATGAGAGAGAGACATCTAGGAAATAAGTAGGCAGCATTGAACTCTCTTTTCTTTGGTGAGTGCGTATACCTTATATATGTGATATCTGACAATAATGTAACAGCATTCTCAAGCTTAGCAGAGAAAACGTTTCCTTCATTCTCAACTCACTCTGCCTGGTGTGATATGAGGGTTCGTTTAGATTCATGCACTTTTGTTGACAGCAGTTGCTGTTATGTCTGTGCTCCTAAACTCTAGCAATGAGAAATAGTTCGTTCCAATGCATTTATCTGGGCTGGCATCATTAATCATTTTTTTTTGAGAGCCACAGTATATCACACACGTGAAAGACAGCTTTAAATTTGAGGTTGCAATTCATAAATTACACATAAGTTTAATATCTACTTGCCCTGAAACTGTGTAATCTAATTCTGGTAGAATTATCTTGATGGGTTAGAGTTATTTTCAGTTATTCATCCTCACAGAATTTATAATGATATATTCTTGAACATACTATAAACAGTTGTGGTAGCTGTGAAAAATGAGGTTTTCTAAAGGCGTAGGGCTTCTTAAAAACATCGTAAGTTTAAAAAAAGAAACAATAAAATTGCTTCTCTATAGGCCAATGTGTTTTAGAAGTTTTATTGTGGGTCAAGTTAGAAACAGAGAATGTTAATATGGAAGGGCAAGAAATTACCTAGTTCAACCCTTTCATATTTTAAATTAAGGAACTGTATCTTGGGTATGTTAAGTCCCTATTTGAGGTCATTCAGATAGTACTAAAATTTACTTTTTTTAATTCATGCTCTAGCTCTCATCATACCATATTTTATGGTCTTCTATCCTAGATGTAAGCCATTACCTCTCCTTTAACAACTACATTTCCTAATATTTGAAAATATTTAAAATATTAAGGTATAGATTTCAGGTACTATTATACATATGCTTTTATGACACTAATAAAGCTGTTAAGGTTTATTGCATGCAAAAACCACATCAACAATGGATTGTATCTTACATCTGTAGGCTTTCTCAGCTTTAAATATATCCGACTTCAAGAGACAGAGTCAGCTTTAAGATTTAGGGCAACAGGGTTCATCTGACTTGTCCAGTCTACGTTTTATTTTCTGGAATTATGACAGCTCCCATCCTGGACTAGAATTGTTTTCCTGAATCTCTTACCTTTCATTCGGACCAGTCAGTTAATATATCATTCATGACCGATCACCTTCGATGGTTATGAACTAGACATAAGACATACAGATTTAATATTCATACTGAAAGAAAAATGATTTAAAATCCTTTTATTAAGGCTAAGAAACCTATTATGGTTCAGTCTGAGAATTACTTAATCTTTTTCCACAAATGTGTTTTTTTTTCCAGCTAACTATTGAAGTCAGTAGCAATATATAAACAGAATGCTTTGACTAGACCTTTTTTTCTTCCTTTGCCATCTACTGTTACATTAAATTCAGATAATGGCTTTTTCCCTTTCCTTTTTATTTTTTTTATGCAAAATTGATATTGGAAGAGAATGTCCTATTTGTATTGCATGTACTTTGTCTGGCCTGGAGGCTGGTGTGGGCGTTGTTGCCCTGTCTTACTCTGGCAGGAGAGTAATTGGAATGCCCTCCAAAGACACATGTTGAGCTGGATCCCCTCCAACAACTTTGCTCTTCTCCCACTCCAACGCTTCACTGTGGGAATGGCATAACTCTGGGAACAGGATGGTCCCCAGAAGGTCAATAGGAGAAATTCCAGAAAACCTGGGCCATTTCACTGAAAGGCTGACGAGACCATCTGTGTGCCCTAGGCTGATGGTAAAGCCACGATGAGATTCTGCGCTCTTCTAAAAATTGTTCCAACACCTTTGTTATCACTTTGAGTGACTTTTAAAATGTATCTCTTCCTCTTTACCTGGAGAGGAAGGAACTAGGTACCTGGAAGCCCACAGTAATTTTAAAAAACAATTCAATCCAATATGGGTTTTATCACTTTACAAGATGCTAACCCTCACTCCCTTTGTGATGGTGAAAGCATCTTGAGATCTTTCTTTTGCAGAATTCCCTCTTCTTAAAATATTCTCCTCCCAAAACTTAAAAAAAAGTCATGTACCAAGTTTTATATCAACACATACAATTTAAGTACATTTCATATGTTAGCTAACAAGCTGAAGTGATTAAATAATAATTATTAAATTTTCATAAATTAAAGAAGAAAAAGATTGAAATTTATAGCTGTGATTTGAGGAAAATGGAA
Organism: Rousettus aegyptiacus; assembly: GCF_014176215.1. Taxonomy (NCBI): domain Eukaryota; kingdom Metazoa; phylum Chordata; class Mammalia; order Chiroptera; family Pteropodidae; genus Rousettus; species Rousettus aegyptiacus. The sequence continues at coordinate 120,425,138 of NW_023416306.1, read as the reverse complement.
GCAGAGTTCATGCCCACGTTTGTAATTGACTTTTCTATTGAATCTGGAGCGTACACACTGAAAGAACATATGAGCCTTCTCTTTTTGGAAAACAAGTCCATATTTGCATAGGTTACTGTGGAAGGAAATTAAGAAATAAAAAGTATAATTAAAGGATTAAGTTTTATTTCTGGCAAAAGTCCCTTGGATTCCTAATTAACCACTAATATTTTGGGATTTAGATTTTCACCAAGCCAGCCTTTAACAATTATAATAGCACTGCATGATGCAAAGGATTTTTAAAAAATATGACTCTTAAGTTTGCGCACTTCCTAATATGCGAGCCAGAAACTGAAGATTACGCTTTCTAAAATAATGGCATATTTATCTGATGGCTACTTGCTGTTAGGGGTTCTTATCTTCTCAGGCTCCAAGGAGAATTCCTGGGGCTACTTAACCCATTGCCATAGGTGGAGCTCCATCCTGTGCAATTGGTTGCAGGCCCTTGACTCTCACTGCTCAAGGTCACTGACTCCCTATACAGTTGTTGAACAAAATCTCTGTAGTAGAGGTATAAGAGCCCTAGGACTAAGGTAGACCTGGCCCTAGTCCTGGTAATGTCCCTCATCCTCTGTGTGATCTTGGACAAGTTGGTTACCAGCTCTGTTACTTCAACTTTCAAAGGAGGAGGTTGAACAAGATGATATCTGGGGGTTCTTTCCATTCTGCAATCCAGACTCTATCCGCACATTTCTCATTATTTTCCAATTGTGATCAGACTGCTGGTACTGCATGAGTAAGAAACCATATGCAAGCTGGCATATGTGGTGTGACTGGATTTTGTGTGTGTGATGAAGTTCATCTCAAAGGTGTGGTGGCATTCATAGCTATTAATGTCACATATTGCTTTTAAACAGCTGCCGCAATTTTTAGTTGTTTTTTTTTTTCTCACTCTGTTAATAATCTAGATGGTCCAGAAAGGGTTAACTAGTTTCCCCCATTTCTCACTGATGATGGATGTCCATGGATAGAGCTCCTGGACAGCTGAGTGTCCCAGTGATGCCTGTTCCAGAACCAGGACTAAGCTTCATTTCATCTGCCCTCCCACCTCCCTACACACACACACACACACACACACACACACACACACACACACACACACACACTCCTTCCTTCCCTTCTGCTGGAGTTGCCCCAGGATAGGGAAATGGCCGAGGGACCGGAAGAATGCCCAGGAAAAGTGGATGAGATGGAGGGATGAGAAGAAAGACCAAGAACAAAGGATGGGGGCAGCAAATCAGGTTTGCCTAGAGCACAGAAGTAGCTCTTTTCAGCCAAGCCTCGCTCCCCACCAGGCCCCTGAAAGTGATTTACTTTTATGGCTGGCGTTTGATACAGGCTGGCTCACAGAAACTGAGAAAGCCACCAGTCTCAGAGTCTCTCCTACTTGGGATCCCTGAAATGCTATTAAAAGGAGATAAACAGAGTGGTAAGAGCCTGGAGGAATAATAAATTAGTATGAATGAGTTTTAGAGTATAAGCGATTCCAATTCAAATGCTTTATTCCAGCCTTTTACTGTCAGGGACTTCCAGCACAGCCTGGTTGTAAAATCGGAACCTTGCTTCCATTACTGCAAAGCAATGGGACTGAGACGGAAGGTTGTCCAGGAAAGCTGAAAGGTACTAGACACGTGAAGGAAAAGGACGTTTTCCTGAGAAGAGGACACTGAAGGGAATTCAGAGACATTTAAGATCCTTTAAATTGAAAAATGTGGCCTGGTAGTTTTATCTTGATCTGTGTGAAAATTAGGGAGATGCCAACTATGGAGTATTTCCTAACCTGCTGACCTTTGAGGCCGTGTACCTGGGCAGAAACTCTGCCTCCTGCCCCCTGTCCCCTGCCCAGCCCCTGGCAGTTGGAGACGTGAGTTGAACATCACTTTATAAATGAGCCTCTTTGCTCTTATTTCAGGTTTTACTTTTGCCAGTTTTTCGAAGGCCTCCTTGGCACCAGAATTATAGAAACGAGGTCCCACAACCATACCTCTACAGTGAGGATCAGATGAGGTGACACACAGGAAGTATTTAGACAATGCCTAGCACTCAATATACATTAGCTCATTATTATTGTTGTCATAATAATAAAGGGTCCAAATCTAACCTAGCTAGCATATGAAGGAAGATCTTTCCTTCATCCTGCCCAAATTAATTCTGATTTTTTAATAACTTTTTTTTGATATATACTGTCACTTAAATAACTTTAGATATTAAGTGGCTTTACAAGAATGTAGCAATCATTTATACTAACAGGTAGAGAGATATTTCTTTTAATAGACACTATCTCACATGATCATTGATAGGTGTTATATGACTTAGGCATAACTGTTAGGGACAGTTTGAGAAAGATACATTCTTCTTAATACCTTTGTGCTGTGGTTATATCCTCCTCTATCTTTAAGTGAAGTATTGAATCCTCTAGGTTCTTTGATATATTTGTTTGGCTTCTGTTGATTTTAAGTAGTATGAGGCTGTTAAATTCAGAAAGATCAGTATTAAAGAACTGTCTTAAAATGTGCCTTTAGATGTTATGCCAGTTCTAGAACCTTAGGCTCTGTCCTTGGCTGTTTCTCTGCCTGAGTTTCACTGACTCCAGTGAAATTTATATCTGCGGGAATAAAATATGCACCTTTACCATTACATGACTTCACAATGACAATGCTGTTTATGTTAGCACTAACTCTAATATAAGCAGTGAAATATTGTTTGGTTTAGCCTCTAACCTAGCATAAAACAATGGGGATTTTGCCTTTAAAATAGTTAAACTGCATGTAAACATTGTCACTGCTGCCTTTCTAACTAACTGGGTGAACTTGAGTTAGAAGATACTTAAATCTGGTCCACTTAGAACTATGTTTTGTAAGTAAAGAGCAGTACTTAAGCTGGAGAAATATGTTCTTATTTTTAAATGGTAAGGCCTTCTGAGTCCAAGGGTGTTAGTCTGGCCATTGCAATACTCTGGGGAGATTGAGGTCAAACTGCACCTCTCCCTGGCTTAGTGCGACATGGCCATGCAGATGCTCTGTGCCTTGAGTTCACTGCTAGCATAAACAGGAAGTCCTTAATCTGTTCTCTTCCTTCACGGTGTCACATCTACTGACAACTGTCAGTGTACAATTCTGGCTCTTCAAAAGCAGCCCTTGAAGGAAATGATCAGAGTTTTCCTAAGGGACTTTTATTGCTTCCTTAGAGGGCACCAGCGGCCTCAGGCTCTGAGGGCTAACCCCAGCTGTGACCTCAGCTCACCCCGAAGGCAGTTGGGGAGTTGGAGTGGTTTTCAGAGCTGTCCTCATTGTGGAGAGGGGAATGGACCATTACCCCTCCTCCACAATCAGTCATTGGGTTTGGGCGCCTGGGAAAGTATAGCCTTGGGTGAGGTGTCTCTCTTTGGCTCAGGTGGTCCCAGAAGAAGCTGTGAGCCAGAGGCACCTCCAGTTCTGAGACAGCAAGTCCTCCCTTGACAGAATCTGGGTGGAGCATCCTAGTGCCTACCACGATTCACTCTTTGAACCCACAGAAAACTATCATAATGGCAGTTTGACTGCCCCCGAGAACACCAACTTGGCCAAGTCTTGGTCAGCGCTCAGGCCACGTGGTCTTCTCTAGGATTTCAGTATCTGCTTTGTGGAAATCAGATTGAAAGGAAATACAGAAACTGATGCAGAATATAGAGTAAATAGAAATGGACCTTAATACAAACCATGGAGACAGCAGGGAAAATAATTTTGAAACAAATAGGAATATTAGCCTGCTTTAGTTACTTGGTAAAACAAAAGTACACGGTTTTAGATTTTAAAGGGGAGTTTTTTTTTTTTTTTTGCTCTAATCATTTGAATTCAGTAAATTCCTTGGATAAGTCTGTGTTGAGAAAAGAAGCACCCACTTTTTGAAGTGACTATTTTATATGCAGCTTTTATTCTGTAATGGCCACTGTTTCTGGGAACGTGATTCGACTGTTACATCTGAATCCTCAAAATAACAGTTTTATACTGTGTTCTACAAATACTGAAATTCTTCTTTATGTTCTAGATATTGATGAATGCAGCACCATTCCTGGAGTCTGTGATGGGGGTGAATGTACAAACACAGTCAGCAGTTACTTTTGCAAATGTCCCCCCGGTTTTTACGCCTCTCCGGATGGTACCAGATGCATAGGTAAGTTTAATGGTAAACAACCTGCTTGATTTCTATAAATCAGTTCCATAATGAACATCTTTTAAAGCAAATCTGTTAGGGGAGACATATAATTTCTCACTTGATGTAAAATATACATTTATTGAAATCTATTAAACAGTGGAGCACCCTCCTAAAGATAGAGGCATCTGGTGGTCTTGTTTTGGGATTTTGCCTCTAATAAAGAGAGATGATCCAGGAGACCCTACAAATATCGGATATCATCAGTCTTTTATGTGCATGTCAATCCACGAAGCCATCTTTGCTTGATCCCTCTCTCTTTTGACCCCTACCATTTCCTGGGACCTATGTTAATTTAAGTCTGAACTTTTGCCATAATCTTTTAATTTTTCTTCCTGCTTCCTGGCTTCTCTGCAGTTTATCTTGTGAGCTTTATCTTCCTAAAATACCGATTTAATTAAATAACTCCCTTGCTCAAAAACCTCTGGTGATTTTCCATTAGGACTTGGAAATTAGTGGTTTTCAATCCCATGGATCTTTCTTTTTCTTTTCTTCCTTCTTTCCTTCCTTCCTTCTTTCCTTCCTTCCTTCCTTCCTTCCTTCCTTCCTTCCTTTCCTTCCTTCACTCCTTCCTTTTTTTAATTGAAGAAATAATTTTAAAAACCTCTGCTCACTGTCCCCTGGATCTTTCAAGTGCTACAAAATTTTCTGTCTCAGAGATGGGGACCATGAAAAGAGTGAGGCTAAGTGGAAAGGACTTCTACCTCCCACTCCCATGCCCCACATAAAACACTCCAGGCAACTCTGCTTTTATCTGGTTGGTTGCTGAGCTTCCATGTAAAATATTCTAGGGTCCTGTTGTTTAAAAAAATAGATTTGACAGCTGCCATATTTAGCAATTGCTAAGACTCCCTTCTAACTCCATTATTCTAGAATAAAGTTCAAGTCTAGAATGCATAGCCTAATAGTTAAGGGTTTTACTGTCTGGCCCCTCCCAAACTTGCCAATTTGTCAGCACAGTCCCTGCTTTTTACCTTTAAACAGGCCATTTGTTTTCATACATGCCTTTAATCATACGTGTTGCACCACGCACAATATTCATCTTCCCAACTCAAGCCCCCTTTCTTCTCAGGCTCTCTGTCTTTGAAGATGTCCCCAATCAGCTTACCTGAAAGTAGCTTTTCTCTTACCTGAGGATATGCTTCTCATAAATTGCCTTACAGGGAAATTCTATATCTATATATTTTTATCTCCCTAATTAAGTTGTAAGCTCAACTTAAAGACTAGTTAGCTGTTGTCCTTTTACCCCTGAGGATTCTTAGCACAGTTCCCTGCATGTCATAGGCGCTCAATAAGTATTTGTTAAATATGAAAATGAGTTATTCCTTATTATTAGGACAAAGCTAGGAAGCCTGTGGCACATGGCCTTGGAGAAAAATGAATGCTGTCTTTTGATGTTTGTTTCTGGCCCATAGTTTCAAAGACACTCAGCTTCACATCCTTACCACAGGCCATGAATTTCAGACCAAAACAAAATTGCACTTGAAATTTCAAATTCCTTTTTACTTAGTCACATATAATAAAAGTTAAGGGCAGTCTCGTACCATCGACATTTGAATAAGTGCAACTAGAGAGGGAGGCATATCTGGACTTTTCCTTAAAAATAGCAGTGATGCCTGGATTGCCTGATATTCCCGAATCTATTCATAGATACTGAAACTGCAGTGAACGAATGGCAAGTACAATTCATATAGCTCCTTCCCCCACCCTCCCCCCAAAAATGTCCCAATTAGCACATGATATCCAGTGGATACGCTTGGCAGAGAGGTCAGAAGTTCTTACTGGCTAGATAATAGTTAGAATTTTTTTTTTTAATCTTCAAAGAGAGCCCCAAACTACATTAAAATTATAAAACACATGAACATAGTAGATGATTTACATTTTTAAAGTTTTTCTTTTTTCAACAAGTATATCCGTACTAACTTTTTACAGAGGAATTGGGTGAGGCATTTTCCGGCAATTACCTGACTTAATGTTTACAACAGTGCTATGGATGGGGAGAAGCTGAGGTTTAGAGAGTTCAGGTATATAACTTGGTCCAGTTGTTTACATGACTAATAAGTGAGGGAGCTGGGATGCCACCTTGTGCCTGGGTCCATAGTATGGACTCCTCTCATGGCTTACTCCCAGATGAACGCCAGATGCAGCAACTCTTTCTCACCATACCCCTAGGCAAGCACTGTTTCTCCTTCTTTGGAACTCTATTGTACCCGTAATTAGTAACTTATTATATAAATGACATTTCTGCCTTGGCTAATACAGATACTTCCCGCCACGGTAAACCACAGAGACCCACCTCAAAATTATCCCTAGTGGAAAGAAAATATATATAGTCCCCAATTGATAAACAAATCCAAGATTTGTTGGTAGATTAGTCGGTTGGAATTAGTAAATCTAACCAGTAGGAAACTCCATATGTAGATAGTGTTATGTAGTGTCTTCCTTATATATCTCTTCTGAGCATGAAGTTCCTACTATGTGTTACTTTCTGTCAACACATTCTAAGACTCTCAGGCCTCCCCAGGCTCAATGCTCTCTTTTTCCTGTAAGCTCTGGCAGTATTATTTTATTTTTTGTTCTGTGATCTTCCTTTGGCACTTTATAATAATTTGTGTAAGATTGTCTTTTCATATTAGTATGCTCTGCCTTATCAATTCCTGGGAGTCCTAAAGATGCCCTGTACCCGGTTTGTGCTTCTAGCTCTTAACTCTTGATCAGACAAAACAGTGGTAGTAATTGATAGGAGAAGCCTGCTGATAGGCTAGGATGACCTGTAAACACCTATTTGATTCATAATACATTTATTCTGATATAATGTGATTTCTGGGTCCTGAGAGGAAGGGCCAAGTTTTTCAGAAGGAGAGAAAGGAGAAAAGTTCCCTGTTCCTTTTCTGCCAGATGTCTTGGCCAGGTCAGGTTTAAAATAGATGAAGGTGTCTGTGGTTCCTCCTACCTCCCTTTATCTCCTCCAAATCCTACCGTTCTTCTCCCTCGGCTCCCATAGGTCTTCAGGTTATCCTAAAGCCACCTCTTGCCCTCTATGCAAAGTAATCCAGCACCAGAATGGTTTTCTTTCCTCTTCCTATGGCACTGATACCTGATGACACAGAAACCTTCAATTCTTCCAAATGCTTCCTAGTTTTCACAGCTTTTCTCTTCTTTACTTATTAATTAGCCTAGGTTTTCTTTCAAATTTTAAGTTGTGCAAATGTGTGCATTTTAAGCAAAGGCTCTCCTTCAGCAAAAAGAAAAAAAAAATTAGCAAAATGATTATTTTATGTATAGGTTTCTAATCATCTTTGGCAACCAAAATGTGGCTGGTAATTTTTTCAGCCCCAAGATTACCATTCTGATTAAGTCTCTGACCCATTGATTCAACATATAGGTCAGCCAGCTAGGCAGTAAAATTGTGTCATAGTTAACGTGTGAAATAATAGACATTAGCTCATTAAGAGTCTGCTGTTGGTAGTTGTAGGTCCCGGCTTTGCTCTGAAAGATAGCCCATGCTGAAATTATGTATACAAATTTTGGTCCAGTGTTTACACGGGGTTTTGACCACCAAATTAATTTGAAGCTGGAATATAAGCCTTTGAACATCTTTTCCCATTCTCAACAGCCTTTGGTTTCCATGCCCCAAATATTTACTTAATCCCTGAATATACAAAGTATTAGTGGCTTTAAGGCAAAGCAAATTAGAATGTAGGAAATTCTGTTTCTCCCTGTTCTTCATGAGAAGATGCCATCCTTGGTTTCACAGAGCATACCTTGTCTGTACTTACTCTCCAGCCATTTACCCTGGATCAGGCTGGAATAAAACTTATTCAGCCACTTTGCTGAAACGATTAGCCTGACCAGAGGTACAGGAACTGGGACCACAAAAAATTTCTGGAAAACAAATTTATTCTTGCTAGTGGTTTTAAGTACTTTTCAGAAATAATCTTGCTTCCTTTACAGTTGACCCATAATCTTATGGTTTGCCTAGGTTTGTTGTAGCCTTCTTCACTTCATGTCAATAATTTGACTAAGTTAACCTGTTTTTCTTTTTAAGTTTATTTCACTTTATTGATTTATTCCAATAGTCAAGATTAGAAGGGTCCGTGTTCTTAAAACTGATGTAGATGAAAACAATTATAGGTGTACACCTCTCTGGGCAAACTTAATGTTCAATGTTTAGACTTACAGGGAACATTTTTGACAACTAAAAAATTCCTCACTCTACAAAAGGATTTGCCACTTACATTCCTTTAAATGATGGGCATATTTAAAATATTACTTATATTTCAAAACTATTTTATATGAACCATATGGAGATATGCTTTACTTGAAGAGAGACACAAGCTTAATGTACGTCAGGTAGATCAAGGTGTTCTATTCTTGGCTACCTCCTCTGTTTCATGGTACTTCCTCAAAGGCTCATGAAGCATTTAGGTTTATTCTCTGTCATGGGCTCTTTTTTTGGTAGCCCAGAGTTGCACCTCAGTGTGTCAATGTTGTCATGACAGTCAGACATGATGTAACCCAATAAAAGTGATATATAGAAAGAAATATGTCTTCCCACGTTGCTTTGAAAAGATACCTTTCTGCCAAAAATAAAAATAAAAATCCTTGAGAACCATTATGTCCTATAGGACTAAGAACTTGGAATTGCGTACATTTTGAACTTTAAGTAATTAGTGCCTTATAAAATCCATCAGGGCCCGGGACAAAAGAAATCTTGATTAACAAGTGTTGGATCTGACTGCAAAGTGGCTCATTTCTTTAAAAAAAAAAAAAACTCACAAGTCTGACTCACAGTTTCAGACTGAAAAATAAGAAAGATCTTTGAGAAATGTAGACTATAGTGCAGACTTAATGTTGTTTTAAAATAGATTTATATCAATATTTGCGTAAAGTGGCTCAAGTTAAGTAGTTTGAACCAAGGACAACACAGTCTCCCCTCAGTATAGAGACATGTCTTTATAACTAATTAACTGTCACCACCAGTGATTTTCTTAGTCTCCCTTTTCCTATGGCACATATGGTTGTAATCATTCATTCCCACCTTGGGATTGGAATGTGGGACTTGGGCCAAGTGCACCAGCTTGCGGGGGCAAAAGGTGTGAGACGAAGGGATTTCTGACTGAGCATTGTTCCTGAGCGGTGCACAGCAGCTCTCCTTCCAGGGGGCAGGAGTGTCAGTTCCTCCTGCCGGAGCCCAAGTGTGAAGTGTGGAGGTGATGGGGCAGGAGATGTTGTTACAAGTTTGATCTCAGGGATGTGTATGTGTATGTTTCTGCTCTCTCTCAGATGTTCGCCCAGGATACTGTTACACGGCTCTGGCAAATGGGCGCTGTTCTAACCAGCTACCACAGTCCATAACCAAGATGCAGTGTTGCTGTGACCTCGGCCGATGCTGGTCTCCGGGAGTCACCATTCCCCCTGAGATGTGTCCCATCAGAGCAACTGGTAAGAGCGCTTCCAGTTATCTGCAGGGTATCCCGACTCAGCCCCCACATGCCTGGGGGCAATGTGCATGATACAGATTTAATGGAAACCCAGGTAAGTGAGCAAGATTCCAGAAAATAAAAGAGACGACGTTCAGGGACAGTTCCCCAGACAACGAGTAGAGAGAATGCAGAGGTCCGTACAAATCATATTGTTTTCAGGAACTGTTTCTTACTTAGCTTGCTTATTACCACTGAATAGCAATCTTTTCAGAAAGTGCTTGTTCTCTCTTACTCTCATCTATTTCTTTTGGCTCTCATGTAGTCCTCAAAAATTCAGTAGACTAAAACAACCCTTCTCAGAGGCTTTCGGGTAAATTATTCTGGGTACACATTTCTTCCTTCCCCTAACATCTGACACTTTCCTCTTCCTTGTTGCCGAGTTCTGTTGATTTTTTCCACAATGTCTCTTTTATCTGTCATATTCATTTCCATGTAATGTTCATTTTCTCTAATCTGGACTATTGCAGTAGGCTCCTAACTAATCTCCATGAAATCCACAGCTGCCACATACATTTCCCAAAGCATAACTCATCTGAAGTTGAGTTTTTAAAAGTTATGTCTAGGGAAAGTGTAGAGAAAGATGTTCAGAAAAGTTTCCCAGGATGAACTCAGGCAATACATTTTGGTCTAAGTCACTTTGTTTCTTAAGAATACAACTTTAGCATAGCATTTAGAGTCCCCAAATCGGATCCCAGTTCCTTTTAATTCTTGTTCTACATAGTAGCTTTATTTTCTAGATAAACTATGTGGTCCAACTTTTCTTGAACCCAGTCTGAGCATTTCTAAACTCAAATAAATGTCTTTCTTCCTAAAACTTCTCCCCAGTTCAGGTGCTTACTCCTTACTCCCCACCCCTGCCACCCTGCCTATCATATGCCCTCTTGTCTGCTAAGGATCTGCTCAAATATGATCTAATCCATGAATGTCCCAAGATAACCACTGCTGGAAAGGCTGCCTTTTTTTTCCTCAGTATTCCAGGTGTGTACTCTTACTGTGGCACAAATCCTGCTGATGCTGTGTCTGTGTGTGTTCATATATTGCTTTTTCACTAGTCGATAAATCTCATTAGGAGGTATCATTCATTATTATAGTCCCATATTCCTTATGCTTTTTTTTTTTTTAAAACACTTCCAAAGTACTTAGCAAAATCTTACTTATAGGAGGCATTCAGGTAGAGTGAACAACTTATTAAGTGACATCTTTCCCACCAGTTCTAAGTAAAAACTGAGATTATAGCAACTTCTCAATTCGATTCCCGAAAAGTATTTTTAAATCAGGAAAATTCAGGAAAGAAAAGGAAGGTGAGAATGGATAATGCAGAGTTAATGAAATACTTCAGAGTATGCTATTCACAGAATGTGAATTTCCCATTATCAGGGGTTATAGAATTGCTCACAGATGTTACTATAAAATTTCTGTTTATTGCTGAGAATTATATGTGTGGGTTAAAGAAGCAATAAAATCTTCCAATATATTTTAACATATACCGAGTCTCATATTTTGCCTGATTTGCTTACTGTCTCTGGCCTAAAAATATAACCCAACCTACTTCATTCACTAGGGGAACCATTTAATAGGTCACGGTTTAGATGCACTTGACTTCCTACTTAGACATATGGCTCTGGTACCAGGAGAATTGCTTTTTAAATATATATGTTAACTTAGGGATCAGCAGCATTGAGGTGGATTCTTTCCTGTGTCGAGATTGCGAATGGAGGGGAGAGAACTAAATAAGTTTAGGCACATGGAGACCTACTTTTTGGGACACATGGTGCAGAAGGCTCGGTTCCCTTGTGTGGCTTTGCAGGGAGCTATTCTCTCAGGTGTACCACAGAAAGATGCACAACCCAAGACAAGCCCAGGGTAAAGCAGACTCATAGAGAAAACTAATTTGCGAGTAGGTATGTTTGTTTATTCACTACCAGTGCTACAGAGCTTGGGGCTCAAAAGGAGTGTGATAATATAGGAAGGATTATTTTAGGTTGGTCAGCTTTTCACTCTTAAAAAAATAAAGTCAGTTTATCATCTCTGGGTCAAATGAAGGTAGGAAAGATGGACATCAGCTGAACAAAATTAGCCATAAGTTGCCGATCCTGAATGTAAAGAGACTTAACATCCTTAACATTTAAGCTGAAGAAAGGAAGGAAGAGAACAGGACCCAGTGTGATACACTTTCCTGGAGATGAATTTAATGGTATACTTAAAGTAATATATCCACCTAATTAGCAGAGATTATGATAAGCTATCCAAGTTCTTTTATACAAATCCTAAAGGACTGAAAAAAAGGAAGAAAAAAAAAGAATGGCTGATTGGTGCTTGGAGGTAAAGTGAGTCCTTTAATATAATTGCCATTCAATTTTTTCCAACATAGTCAATGAATTTCTCTGATGTGCAATTTAATACATAATTTAAGGGCTAGGCTGAGAGGGGGAATTAATCATGAGTTAGATATTATCCTTGACTTAAAAGGCTGCACAGTCTTAGTGGTAGAAATGTGATGAAAAGCAGGTAGCCAAGAAATTATAGATATGACATACTTAGGTGATAATTCTATAAGGATTATTGAGGTTTGACAAGAAGGATTGTAGCATTCTGATTCAGGAAAGCATAAGCAATGTATAAATCCTTTCCAAATATAGTTGAGTTGAAATTCCAGATAAATGATAATTAAAATGTAGTAATAGAATTCTCTGAAAACATAAACTCAACTTCAGTCGGAAATGTCAAATACGTTTTAAGAAGTTTTAATAGTGGACAGGCAAATAACAACAAGGTAAACGGTAACTAAGTATAAGTAGCTACATATAAATTGACAGAATGTCCCAGGAGGTTGAAATATGAATACATTTGTGTTTTAGAATACATGAGACTTTAGTCTACAAAGAAATGAAAAATATTGGCCTAATTTCTATTAATGGATTAAACTAATATAGAAAGTATCCATGGGAGAATCCCTGTGTGATAGTGATGATAAAGTTATCAATTTCAGGTAAGAGAAAAAAATAAATTAAAAATCACATGGTTAGTTTACTTATAGAAGAGAACTATGACAAAATATGGCTATTAGTAGGAAACATGAAAGTGAGTAGTTAAGTAAATACATCCCTGGAAACCTGGGTACTGTTCTAACAAACTGTTTGGAAGCCCAGGAAAAATGTGTCACAAATCTACAAATGATTTATTCTAATAAAGAAAGGGCAATGTGAAAAATAGGATTTAGCCTATATGTACAATCATAGGGAAACATTTGATCAAGTCAGGTGTATTAGTTGAGAGGATCATTATACAGCATTAACATCAGACCTGCCACCCCCTTTTTCCCCATGGGCCACTTGTCTGTGACTGTTGTCTTTTAACAGGGCTCTGTCTTTCATAGGACTCTGTTTCTGTACTCCATTCTCTTTATTTTCCAAGCCTTCCATAGATGCGCTGATCCATTCCTATGGTTTTACTGATAACTCCAAAACTTATATACAGCCCCAACTCCTCTGCTAGGCTTCAAACTCTCTTACATAAATGCTATGTGACATCTCTACTTGGTTGTCTGACATCTTGAAATTCATCTATTCGAATAGAACTTAGCTTCTACTCACCAAATCTTTCCTGACTGCAGTTTCCTCTAGTTAATGGCACCAGCATGTACCTTATTGCTCAACCAGAAAACTAGAAGCCATTCTTGATTTCTTGTTCCCTCAGCTCTGACATGTACTCCCACTCTAAGTATGACCCATTTATCTCTAGAATATGGTTCAAATTCATCCACTTCAGCCCAATTCCATCACCGCCTCCCTTGTCCAGCTACTGTTATCTTGCCCTTGGCCTTGCGGAACAACTTTGCCTCTCTCCAGTACATTCTCCACATGTCAGCATGAATGGTCTTCTAAAAACGTTTATCTGATCATGTCCCACACCTGCTGAAGACCTCCAGTGGCTTCCCATTGCACATAAAATAAAGTCCAGGCCTTTTAGTGTGCTCTTTAGAGTCCTGTGGGATCCACAGGTGGGACTGGATGGAGAAAATGGCATTTATTCTTCCTTGAGGTGAATCGTGGTATGGGTAAAGACTTCCAAGGTTTGGGAAGGGCATGTGGTACACACCCTGGGGTATTTGGGGTTTCGAGTTTTCGTTTCAGTATGGCTGCTCCTGTACGTGTTAGGAATGGGAATGAAGTCTTTTGGCTTTTTTCCTTTTCTCCAATGACCTATGTGGTTTGAAGATCAGTTTTATTCAAAGATTTCTTTGAAAAGTAAGGATGACTTCCATGGACCTATGACATATGCTACAGCTTAGCTGTTGTGTTCTGTTGTGTTCTGTTTTTCCAGAGGATTTCAACAAGCTGTGCTCTGTCCCTATGGTAATTCCTGAGAGACCAGGATATCCTCCCCCACCCCCGGGCCCCATTCCTCCAGGTCACCCTGTTCCTCCCGGCTTTCCTCCTGGACCTCCAATTCCGGTCCCTCGACCACCAGTGGAATATCCGTATCCATCTCGGGAACCACCAAGTAAGAATTCGAAAATCATCTAGCAATTTTTCTTGCATTAATCAAGTTAATGTTTTTGTTTATGCTGCTTTAGTCATTAAATAAGTTACCAATTCTTAGATTAAATTTTAGTTTACACAGTGTCGTATGTAAGTTTCTCAATTTACCTGTTGCGTGGAGAAAAATGAGAGGTTTCATATTCTCCAGCAATTAATGTCCTATTGTTATTGATGTTTTCAGTCAGCTATGGGAGGGTTATTTGAGATTTAAATCTGATTCACAGGATGAATTAATAGAGGAGGTGTAAAATTAATCTTTGAGTTATATGTCGTATAAAACAGTTTGCAAGTAAATGCCAATAGCTCGCTACTTTTGTTATTTCCCCAAACTGGAGTCTTGAGAGGGGAATAGAGAAAGGGGTTAGAAGAAGCAGGCGGAAGAACAGGCGACAGCCTGGCTGCAGTACCTGGCCACTTGAGCCAGATGACCTTGGGCCAAAGGGTGTCCACCTTCCTCTGTGATCCAACATTTTGCCCACTATTACCAGCCTAAGTGCTGATGAAAGATGCCCTAGTTATAAATAATTTTAATGAGGTTTAATATTATTCCTTTAGGGGTACTGCCAGTCAACGTCACTGATTACTGCCAGTTGTTTCGTTATCTCTGCCAAAATGGACGTTGCATTCCAACTCCTGGGAGCTATCGGTGTGAGTGCAACAAAGGGTTCCAGCTGGACCTCCGTGGGGAGTGCATTGGTATGTAATAGGTTGCTAGGTTGGCACTGAGAAGCAATTGCAGTTCTGTTCCATGACTACATAGGTTTTCTATTCTGCTGTAACAAATCACCTCAAACTTAGTGGCATAAAACAACATAAATGTATTATCTTATAGTTCCTGTAAGTTAGAAGTCCAACACAGGTCTCACTGGGCTAAAATCAAGGTGTCACAGAGCTGCTTCCTTTTGGAAGCTCTTAGGAAAATCTATTTCCTCTTCTAGCTTCCAGAGGCTGTCTGTATTCCTTGGCTGAGGTCTCCTCAGTCCATCGGCAAAGCCAGCAGTGTAGCACCTTCACATCTCTAACTCTTTGGTTCTCTCTTCCAATTCTCTTTTCTGCTTTTGAGGACCTTTGTAATTACCTTTGGCCAATCTGTGTAATTCAGAAGACTCTCCTCATCTCAGGGTCTCCTGACTAGCAACGTTGATTTTATCTGCAACCTTTATTCCCCTTTGCCAGTGTAGCATATTCACAGGTTCTGGGGATTAGGGTATACACATATTTGGGGTGCCATTATTCTGCCTCATGCAGTGACTTTTAACTTTCATTATGAAATACATTCTAGTCATTGCTGGTAATACCACCTTAAGTCATTTTACCAAAAGCCTGACCATTAAAATAAAGCATTAAAGGTATCTCCAAATTATGAATTTTTTCCCACTTTACTAATTTAAATGCATAACTTACCAGCTCTCTTTATTTAGTCATTAAAAACTGAAGAAAACAACTTTAAGTGATTGACAAGGCATTTAAGTTTATGAAAGGAGGATAGGCACCATAAGGATAACCAGTCTGTTTTATTGGCTAAGAACACCCCGTCACAATCTAATATTTTTTAAAAAATAAATTTCTCTCTTAGTTCTGTTTCACACTCCAATTCTGTAATTATTAATTGGGTAGAAATAAATAGCCCTTGCTTTCCCACGTTATATGCGTCATATAGTTTTCTGGTGATGTGAAAGCCCCTTCCAGCAGCATATGAAGTCAATCTTTAGAGGTCACCTAGAGCTAGGTTGAAGAGGGAACATCTAGGTCAGGGTCGAGGAGTGCGAGGTCAGACCTACACTTGCCACAAGGACCATGTGACCTTGGACAAGTGGGTTATCTTCCATAAATCTTAGCTTCTTCATCTTAACAAATCGAAGAATAGAAACCAGTTACCTCTAAGTATATGGATAGTTCTAAACAACTGTAAAACTAGTAGGAGCCTGTCTGGGACACTATGGGGGTGGTGGAGGACTCTGTGGTGGGCGAGAATTGCCCTTTAAACGACAACTGCTTCATGGTTTGTTCTAATGTTCTCAGTGGAATTCAGCAGGGGATGTTTAGTTATGGTTGAGCCTTCTTTTTATTGAAAAATCGAGCTTCAAGAGATACTCAGCATCCTATCCAGAAGCCACTTCTGAAACATTATTCTGTTTGATTCCCTTGGGCCAAACTCAAGGAAGATAAAATGTTTATTAACTTGGAGCGTTGAGTTGCGACGTGTTTGGCAATTTTCTCTGAAAAATGACACAGAAAAATAACACACTTTAACTGCTCAGCCAGTCTCTAGGTAGCTGATAACATGGTATATTGTAGTGGTAAAAAAAAAAAAAAAAAAAAAAAAATCTTTTCATTATGTTATTTATTTCTTAATAGGAAAGTGTTTTAACTTATATAGGAAATCAATAAAATGGTCTTAGAGTTATGAGTTATTGCTATCAATTTTCTTACTAAAATAGACTGTGTTTTACAGATGTTGATGAATGTGAGAAGAACCCTTGTGCTGGTGGAGAGTGTATTAATAACCAGGGCTCGTACACCTGTCAGTGCCGAACTGGCTATCAGAGCACACTCACCCGGACAGAATGCCGAGGTATGGTGCTAGCTTGGAATATGGGGCATCTATGCTCAGTAAAGGGTTTGCTTTGAAGGAGTTCAGTGGAGTTTAAATAACCCTTTCCAGGAGAGGCTAATATGGTCACACTGATTTTTTTTTCACTTAATCCCAGATATTGTCACTTCAAAGGACAATGTCATAAAATCTGACAAACATTCAAATTGTTTTAAAAGATGCTTCTGTGCCTGCAGTAATGTCCTATTTTTACTACTTTTTTGCCCCATAACTATTGCCTGTTACTTTTTAACCTGAAAAGTTAGGGAATGGAGTTGTCCTTTGTTGATATAGAAACTGAGGGAAGTTTCAGGTGAAACTGCATGCAATTAATTTCTGAATGGAAAGGTTGAAAGGATAAGGAAGTAGCCTGTAAGTCCTTGCTGCTTATTACTTGGTCAGCGGCTACATCATGTGTTTGCTGGTTGGTTAAGCAGAATCTCAGGTTCTACCTCAGATCTGCTTCGGGAGAATCAACATTAACAAGACCCCCCCAGGGATCCATATGCACATTAAAATTTGAGAAGCATTGCTCTAAATGTTCCCTCATAAAAATTTCCCTTCAGGTTTGTTTATTAATTAATTTATTAAGACAAGCAATATGACTTTGCATTGTCTGACTGTGATGTACCGGGTTCCTGGAACAAAATAAGTAAGGTGTACTTCTCATCCTTAGGGTAGTCAAATACCTATATCTCTATAAATTTGGCACAGAATGAACTATATTATTGATTCTGTAAAGCCAAATAAAAAGCAAGAAAACTCTGTTAAAATTAAATACAAGGAACAATGGGGGGAGGGGTTGTATCACTTAAAAATTTTATTAGCCATTAATGAGGGTTAACTTTATTTGATTCTTTTAGCAAAAGCTCTTCTTATGAGTTGAAGACATACAGAAGTTTTTATTTTTATTTTATTTTATTTGAAACCAGTGACTGGTTTCAAATTTTTAAAATTTACTTCTGACTTACAGATTTCTCGTCATTGGTATATTTTAGTATATTCCTTATAAATGGCAGTTTTCAGCAGAAAAAAATGGAATGTAGCATTTCAACCTGCTAATATTTCTATTAAAGGCCAACTTACTGAATTATAAATATGGATAGTTTGAATATTTAACTGATTTTAGAACCTTTTTTTTACATTAAAATTATATTTAAAATAATTAGCAAATACAAACATATACTGGGCATTTTACAATAGTAGAAAATAAACTGGAACCAATGTTTTAGAAGACTACACTATTAAATAAGCAAATAGAAGATATTATTGAGAGCACTCATCTAGGGCAAGGGCCAGCCAGTGCAGATGCATGTTGTCATCAATCTGAGACTTAATTTATCAGAGACTGAGGATTATCTAAAAGCCTCCAGCGCTGTCTTCTTTAAGAGCTACTGCCAAGCTTATCTCAAACATAAGAAATTGATAACATGCAAACATTTTGGGTTGATGAAAGTTACCATAGAGTCATCAGAAAGGCTGTATACAGACTAAAGAGAAGAGGACAGAAAAGACAGAAACACAGCTAAAACTTTGAATGGCAAGCTTTTTGTTCATCTTGTAAAGCAGTGAGAGGGCCGATGGTATTCTGAAATTAGTGAAGAGGAAAACGCTGAACTCTTAAACATGTTTATTTTATCCTTCAGCCTCAAATGATTATAGAATCCTAAAAAAAAAAAAAAAATGTCTGCTCAATAATATGTGGCTTTTACTATTTTTTGGGAATGTGGAGCAAGTCAGATTTTAGGAAGGATTAAGAAATAAATGAGAGAGAAAAAGATCGTAGGTTCTTGGCACAAAGATCAGACAGAAGAGAAGCCCAGACTGCCTCAGCTAGTCCAATGACTCGTGTGGAAACCACTGCTGGGTCTGCCCAGAAAGAAAGTGCGTCTGAGGGTCAACCACAAGACGCAGGGTAGACAGAATAACCGATATGCCATGAATGCACATTCTTGTCCTCCAAAGGATGTTTAGGACACTTACACTCAGGCACACGTAGTCTCAGTTCTGCCTAGGTAGGTCTGCTACCACCCACTTCTACACAGTTCCTTGGTTTCTGTCTTCTGTGGAACAGCCCTGGCAAAGATTGTATGCTATGTAGACAAGGCAGTTCTGTTCATCCACTTTGATGTTCATTTAGGTACCTAGTCTAGAAACTAAGAGGAACAGATAATACAGGGTACCATCTTGTCCAATTTGAGTTAATAATCTTTAAATGAGAAATCGGATGGAAGGTTATTCAAGTTATTGTCATTTTTAACTTCCATATCAAGCCCTCTTGTTTACTTTGGCATAATATTAAACACAATAGAAAAAAGAGAGAGAAATGCCCCCACAGTACCAATATTTTATTTGGTAGATAGAATACTCATAAAGTTATAAAAGTGACTAAGAATATATAAACAATAAAACTGTAGTTGGATCAGAATTGCCAGTAAGAAGGTAGATATTTCAGAGTCATGTGATTGATGGTTTTCAGATGGAATTATTTTTTAATAACATTTCTGTTTTATTGTTCTGAAATGCTCTCAGATCTGATATAGCCTTTTAGAACATGTGTTGAAAGACACTAACCAAAGTTCAATATAAATAATAATATATGCTAGCTTATTAAATTAGCAAGGAAAATGGTGAGGAAGAATCTATTTTGTTTACAGAGTTGAGGTTTAAGGAGTCTTATTAGAAATTAGAGTTAGATTGAAAGCTATTATATTGTCATTTTTCTTCTGTCATACGTCTTTCCAATTCCAGTTAGTAATCCTAAATCTCAAGTTATTTGATACCAACTTTATGTTGAAGAATATTATTTAGTAACTAAAACCCAATACTAAGATCGTGAGTTTGGAGACGGAGGGGAGAAGTAAAATAATTTTAAATCACCTAAGTAAAGCTATTTTTTCTGTTTTAACTTTGATTTTAGACATTGATGAATGTTTACAGAATGGCCGTATTTGTAACAATGGACGTTGCATCAACACAGATGGCAGTTTCCATTGTGTGTGTAATGCGGGCTTTTACGTTACACGAGATGGGAAGAACTGTGAAGGTAATAACAGCATGATAATAATAACAGTATTATACTCTTATATCCCTTCTTTTATTGCAGTTTTAGTATCAGAAGTCTTTAATGAGACCGAACACTGAGTGAAAGGTCGAAGTATCAAATATATATTTCACATATTATTATCTGGGAGGCAAGATAATTTTCAATAGTATTCATGTTCTGTAATTCACATTTCTGAGAGTCGATATATTTTAAATAAATGAGGAGAGCTTGCTATTAAAGATCCTTGGCAATGAAACTTTTGTACCATCAATCATTACTTTGTAATTTTATACAAGAATTTGTACATTGGTTTTTTAAAAAAAATAAGATGCACCTATTCCCTTTTATTCTTTAGTCATTTATGATTCTTTTATTTAAAGTGTCTGCCTACTAATAAAATACTACAAATGGGTATCTAAAATTTGTTTGAGAGAAATATTGACTATAGAGAGCCAGCCATAATTTTATATTGCCTTTCCAATTAATCACCTCATTTCAAATTGGGCTATTTCAAACATTTAGTCTTTTTCCCCTGTCATTTTTTCCTAAATTGAAAATATGGCAATTATTGATGAGTTTCCACTTCTTAGACCTTTAGCAAAAAACGAAGAATGGCCCTTATCATCTTTCCCAATGTCTTTGGGAAAGATCCCAAGAATCTATTCATACATTAAAAGAATTTCAGAATTGTTCTTAGAAACATTTTTGGCAGAATATTATCTCAGTGATTCAATTCAAAGACTTAATGCCAAAATTCTTGGTTGGGATAGAATCCTGCTAAAAAAAAAAAAAAGAAATCATAAATTATATTGGTCTGACTAAAGCCAGTAAGTGAAAACACATCATGTCTAGAAGATCAAGTGCCTCCCAAGACAGCTGTAATATTAAATAAAGTAACATACTGATGAATTTAAAGAAATATCCCTATGGTCAAGGGATCCTAAAGGTTAGCTGGCAGTGCTTTAATCTATAGTGGATTCTTGCATTTTAAAAATACATTTTTTCCTACCCCTACTAAAAATTGCTTCAAACTACAGGCTGCCCTCTGGTTTCCACTTTTTAATGGATCAAGAAGTAGCCTAAATACATTTCAGATTCCATCATTTTAGTCTTGATTTTGTTTTTATTTTCAGTATGTTAGAAATAATATGGATCTGTGAAGCAAATATAACCATCAGGCTGTTAACACACTTCAGTTTGTACACTGCTGTTCCTAAAAAGAGTCCTAGTAGCTTCTATTGAGTCAAATTGCACGTATATATAAAATTATAAATGAATTTCATATACACGTATATACATGTATGTGTATTTGTGTGTATCATAAATACATGCCATGAAATAAATTTAGCCCTGTATTTTGCATGCGCTTGCCAAAAATTGAGACCTTGAGATACATATTTGATACAGCCCCTCTTCTCTTTCTGTGCTATAATTTGGATGAAAATTAGCCTTAGACTATAATAACAAAAAAGAAAGTAATGTAAAGAGTCAGAATTACATTTATCCAGGTTGGTTTCCTTTGTAAATGTACTCTTCTGGTCATAAGAAAATGTATCTTTTGTGTTTTTCAGATATGGATGAATGCAGCATAAGGAACATGTGCCTCAATGGAATGTGTATCAACGAAGATGGCAGTTTTAAATGTATTTGCAAACCTGGATTTCAGCTGGCATCAGATGGGCGTTATTGCAAAGGTTTGTGCTATAAAACTAAATCATATTCTTCACCTGCTTTTTCTCCTGTCTACATTGCTTAGAGATATCATTTTTCCTTATTGATTCTCCCCATTTAGGGTACCCCTAATTCTGATTTAGGAAACCTGACTGGAACTCCTGCTCAGGTTCGGCTGTCCAGAGAGTTATAGTTCATGCCCAGAAGGCCTGGATCTGTGTTACATCTGTGACCTCAGTAAAAAGCCTTTGTGTTACTTTTTAGGTTGTAGTTGCCACTATTTTACTATAGATCTCAACTTGAACAAAAAGGTCACTAAAATAACTGAATGAATTTGAGTTTGTGTATTTAAATATAACTGCTCTTTTAAAATACAAATCTGTACACAGAATCTTGGATCATCTGTATATATTTTGTGCCAGACAACACAAGCTAAGTAAAATGCAGAGGTGTTTCAGTCTCAATTTGCCTTTTTAAGGTCAGAAGAAAAGAAATAGTCACAAATGCCAGTTGTATATTATAAAAAGAGTTGTTATAAAATGACTTGCTCTTAAGTGTTATATGTTTTCCAGAATAGAATTTTGATACCATTTCTCCTTCTCCATATTAAGGGGAGAAAATCTGTATCGTTATTAGTATGTGCCCCATAAAAACTTTTACCAGGCTTACCTAAGTATACATATATGATACTATAAAATACTTGTAATGCATAAGTTAAGATTTTTCTTTGCTGGGTTCCAACTGCTTACAATGCAGTTGTTGGCCAGGAATGATGATCAAGATCATCTATATTCATTTTCTGTTCCTTTTCTATGATTTGACAATAAGACTTTAGTTCTATGTCTATTAATGACATGCTAATTGTCCTAGAGAGATAAGACATGATTGATACTGAAATGGACACCAGTCTGGGTATTGGATGCCAAAAAGAAACATTCTCTACCCATGTCAAAGATGCAGTTTATTCTCAGGCTAGATTTCTGGCAAAACTGGAAGAATTGCCTTGTGAAACATTATACAAGAACTTTTGTATTTTAGCTGTCACTTTTCTTCTTCTTCCAGTTCTGTTTTAGTCTTTGTGATTCTTATTTTGGATTTAAACAGTCTCAGAATAAAATTATTAAAATTGCTTTGTATGGGAGAGAAACAGTCTATCCCTCTCAATTTGTGTTACTGTTCTCAAAGGAAAATGAAAATATATCTCATTAAGCTTTTGTTGTTGATGCGGCATATTATTTTCCATCTTCCCCAATTTCAAGTGTTGTAACAGAATTGTAAACATGTTATTGTTTTAGATCAAAATCACTTCATTTTTAACAAGTGCTTTTCCACACCACAGATATTAATGAGTGTGAAACACCTGGGATCTGCATGAACGGGCGCTGTGTCAACACTGATGGCTCCTACAGATGTGAATGCTTTCCTGGACTTGCCGTGGGTCTGGATGGACGTGTGTGTGTTGGTAAGATTACGTCACGACTAGATATATGCTAGAGCTTTACCCTAGCAGTCAATAACACCCATAAATAACAAATGCGCCTACTGTAGCGGATATGATATAATTAATATTTGTGGACTAACAAACCAACAAGGTCTGTTCTCTTCTTGTATAATTGGATATCAATTTAAGGGATAGAAAGATGATCTGAGATAAATGAAAACCAAGGGAATCCCCACCTCTTCTTATCCCTTTTCTAATCATATATCTGTCCTCAACTTTCTCCAACCCTCCTTTGTTGATAATGGTCTTTGAAATTGGTCTGTATATGCTCATTATCTCATGGCTAACATTTTCACAGAATATTAATGTCCAAAGAGATGTATAGAATGCAAAGGAGGATATAGATAATCAAGAAACTTACATGATAATAGTTTCATGTGGCTCGATAAGAAGTTTCAGATTTATTAAGAAATAGATATGAATTTTATCCAATTTGTTTTTAAGAAAGATAGTTAGTAAACCCTTTGAATTGAGAGAGGATTGGGCATAGTTGGAAACCCCTTCCCTCATGGTAAAGATGAGACCATTCAGTTGACCAACATCTGCAGATTTATATAACGAACATTTTATAGATTAAACTTCCTTCTTTTGAGAGTACGTGGAATTCATACATTCAATAATTGCACGTTTATTGTGAGGTAGGCCACATTTCTCATAAAGATCTTATTTATCATGGGGTAAAAGTCAACGGTCATCCATTATTCATTCAAAATTTATTGTCTGCTCTGTATAGGCCTAGGGAAGACAAAAATAAATGAAATATGATTCTAGCACTTACATGCCTCGTACCTGGGTAAACCATGATAGTCCTGAGAAAACTCAGAGAGTCTGGCTATTTCCTTCCAGTGCTTGAAAGCCGAATGTGGTTTGCTTTATTATTTTCTGTTGAGACCTAACACCAGAGGCATTCTTTCGGAGTTAGAACAGGGACAATGGATAAATAAAGCCAGCTTCAACTTTGACCTGAGGGGGTTCTCATCTGTTTGAAGCGATAGTGTGATGACAGATGCTTCTTCCTGTTTAGATACACACATGCGGAGCACATGCTATGGTGGATACAAGAGAGGCCAGTGTGTCAAACCCTTGTTTGGTGCTGTTACTAAATCTGAATGCTGTTGCGCCAACACTGAGTATGCTTTTGGGGAACCTTGCCAGCCGTGTCCTGCACAGAATTCAGGTATGTGGTATAATGAGGATGCCGTTTACTCCTAACCTTCTGCCACCATCTGCAGTCTTGGATTTACGGAAGTCACTGGGAAAGATTATGCATGTTCTCCAGGTACATTATATACCTTCCCAGGGTCTTGGCAGGGACTAGTAGGGCCTGATTTTACATTACTCACCTGATCCTAACAACCATTTGGAATAGGCAGCTCATTTGTGCCTCCCATTTGAACTTCTCCACACCAATAATATTTATGCTCCTTGAAATACATGCAACTTGCCTTGTTTTCTAAAGTAGTTTCACAGTGTTTGCATTTTGCAGGAATTATTATAGAGCAGAGTTTTTACACAATGTAAGAAAGAGTAAATAATTTTCAGGTTACTCAAATATTTCCAGCATTTTTTTCCAAAACGCCTTGAGAATTTTGTCCAAACATGTTAATTTAGGTGGCCTTTTCCTAAAAGATTTTATTACATTCCAGGGAAAAAGGAAATTACTTGATTTGAAGCGACATGGTATAGTAAAAAGAAAACCGATCAATGGGTCACAATTCTACTCCCCAGCCACAGGCAGACAAAATACCTAATTGGGGGTGGGGAGTAGTTATTTGTGGATTTTTGTTTGTTTAGGAATTTTTTCTCACTTTCAAAAAGATCTTAGATGGCTTACATTAGTAAACATAATTATGAAATAAAGTACTATGAAAAAGGGATCCTTCTTTTTCTTGTCTGCAAAATGAGTTGTCTTAGGCAATCCGGAAGACCCTCTCCAGTTCTATTCATAAGGCAAAAATAGTTTATTAAAATTAAAGCAGTAGACTGTCTATATTTGAACATAATTTTAAGGTTGCTTGGCACTTGATTTCTAATGTCCATAAAATAGAGTTAGATCTAATATTGAAAACGTGTTGCTCTGATTGGTCGGTTTACATCTAAGATTCAGTTAATTTATTTCTGGCACGGCTAAAATCAATTAAAGATTAACTCACATTTTTTTAAACATTTGCCATTTTTTAAATCACGATATTTGAAATTATAGAGTTGGAAATTTAAAATAAAATATGAGAAGTTAGAGAAAGTTAAATGGAAGACTATAAAAGTAATGGGGATGCCAATTAAAGAAAGAAATCTTTATTCTGGCTGATTACTGTACCCAATGATTATACAAATTATCATTTTATGTATGATTACCAAACAGTTAAATACATGTTTACAAAACTTCAGTTAAATGATAAATATAATTATATCCAACAAAGATATTTCCATGTAACTTTATACTTTTATACATTACTATTAGCCTTTTATATGTTCCTTTTCAGAGTTCTTTTCGTATATACTTTAAATTTAGAAGATAGATAAGCCTCATAAAAACTGATGCACAAATATGTGATTTGTTCGCATACTAAATGAGCAAAAGAGCCAAACTTAGAATCCAGGACCCTTGTTGCATTTAGTCCTGAGTTTTCACATTTTCCTCTGGACCAAGTACATCTCCAAAGCATTTCTTATGATACATAGGAAAATAAAGTGGGCTTATAAAAAGATGAACAAAAGATCAGGTTTATTTAAGCAGTAAAGCTTAAAAAGAGTGAAATTTGAGGCCCAATTCCACTGGCCTCTGTTTTATATTTGAATGAATTTACACAGAAGAGGTCCACATGTGGAAGTGGTTTCATTCAATTTGGTTTGTCCAACTTCTTCATGAAAATGCTGAATCATGAAAGATCAGAATATAGGAATCCCCCATTTCAGGAAAGAGGGGGCATGTTGAAAGGTCCTGCAAATATCCGTAAGGAATATCTTTAGTTAATTTAATGAAAAACCCCCGTCACACTACATCTAAAGCTCACCTTTGTGCACTGGAAGTCAAGCAGGCTGTACATGAAGATATTTCTCACTGGTTGCTGAGCATTTCCTCCTCACAGAAATCGGTCAGTTAAATGCACAGAAGTATATTATTAGGAATTTTCTCATCTGTCCCCACACCACCGTTTTCATGGTACAAGTCTGAGTTGGCTTAGCAGCACCTATCATTTATTAAGTGCTTGAGTTATGCTAGGCATTCTGCTGAGCACTTCATGTTGTTCTCTCGTTAAATCCATAGAACTATGGTGTATCATTACCTCCAGTGTATAGAAGAGGAAACTAACAGAGAGAAGGGGCTTGCTCCCAAGACCCCCAACAATAAGCATTGTCATCAGCATTCAAACCCATGCTGATCTGAATTCACTACAGAGGAGAGTGTAGTACCAGATCTTGCCCCAAATAAAAAGGAATGATGACAAAACCTGGCCTGTATTTCGGCCATGCATCAGCTAATTAAGCCGTAACTATAAAAGTGCTTTTTACAAAACTAGTATGATTTTGTTTTTCCTGGGTTATTACTTACAGTATTTCTTTGCCTCTTTGGTACATATATTAATTAATTACTGACGTGAGAGACTACAGAGGATGTATTTCTTTTTGCTTCCAGCTCCTGGCTTTCAAACACGCAACAGCAGACACTTTCCATTTGTTCCCTTTTTGGCCCCCTTTAAGATGATTTAAAAATTAAGGAATTTCCCCACTTTCTCAAATTTACATTTGCTAAAAGGCACACCCTCTGAAGGATTCAACCTTAATTTCTTTTGTCTGTATAACTCATTTGCATCTACTGTCATCAGAAATGTAATTTCCCAGCACAAAAGTGTAAGATCTATTTGCTTCAGTGGTGGGGTGCAGTTGGCTTCTGTAAAAAGGCCCATCCCGAGAATCCAGTTTTCCTGACACTTAAGCCCAGATGATTTGCATTTGACCATGAGATTCTTAGGTTCATCTAAATATTGTTGGAATTGTATGTAAAACATTGTCTCATTTTCAATGTTACCCCAATACATTTAAAAAATAGAAATCTAATCCATCACAAATTTGGGAACATGTTCTATGTACTTCAGCTTCTTCAGTAAGATCTTACAGGTTTAACATTGCGCAATACTTTTCCTATTGACTTACCATATAGAATGAATCTAGTATCCTGAAGAATATTAACTTTAAAAATACACTTTAGGGCAAGCATAGGTGCCCTCTTGTTCTTGTGAGTGGAGGCTAGAGAATTTGCAGAAAGAAATGAGAAAATGTTAAGAACTGGTTTGTACTGAAAAAAATAGCTCGTACTGAGAAAATTGTTCTCAAGACGGTGGGAGAAAGTTTTATTGACAGTTAAGAAACCACACTTTAACAGGCACATTTCGCTGAAAGTGTAAAGTGTTCCCTGGTGAACAAAATCAAGTTAAAGGAAAAACACCTTTTCCGAAAGTGCTTTGCACAAAGAATTGCTATAACTTGACTATAGCCTTAAAAGTTGTTTTTCTCGGTGATGCAGAGCCTTTAAAATGGAAGCCCGGTGTAATGGTTTCTCCTCTGGGAGATGCTTCCTTTCCATTGCTACTTTATTTCAGTTCCACACACTCTCGAGGAAGTGATGTGTGCAAAGCCAAGGGCAGGATTGACCTGCAAACAAGGGAATCATTTACTATCTGTTAATTTATTGCAGCGGAATATCAGGCACTCTGCAGCAGTGGACCGGGAATGACGTCAGCAGGCAGTGGTAAGGACTTGTTTCAAAATTTACTACCTTAAGCATGTGTCAAGGCAGGATTGGGCCTTCCTGTGGGTTTTCAGTTGGTCCCTTTACACCAATCTGGTCTGACCCCTTTCTGGCTATCACTGCATGATGTACCTGGGTCACCTCGAAGCCCACATTGGCAGAGCAACATGGCACAGCAGGTCCAGGGATTGCTGGGGGTGATAGTCTGGGTTGGGTGCTCTCCCAAGGTGGGTAGTGGTGGACGGTGGATGAGATACAATGCCTGGGTTGCTCGTTTATAAAAAGAGGCAGCCTGGCCTTCATCTGATCTGAATCTTCCACTATCAGATAGAGAGTTCTGGGTTACAGGCTCAACTGAACTATTGTTTCTTAACTGTCTAGTGCTTGGTTATTATATGATGGCAGCTGGGAGCCATTTTATATTTAATATTTTTCATCTTATATTTTATAGCAAGTGGTGATAGCAATTGACTGAGTTGGAAGTCAATTAAATGTAGCAGTAAGAACTAAAGAAATATCAGCGCTATAAAAGGAATTACAGCTCAAAGGGAAAATTGGAATAAGTATAAAAATAGTTGATAAGAAAGAAGAAGGATTATTTTATTAATATAAAGTTAAATGATTTGATTCAGGAGAGTTCTGGGAAAAAGTGGCTAACTTGATTGTAAGTTCATTCAATGTGACTGGTTTCATCATTTTATGTGAATGAAGATGGGGAGGGGATATTTGGAGGAGGAAAGAGGAAAAATAAGGAAATATATAATGAATAAGGAGTTAGTGGGAAGTAAATAAGTTGTGATAGGACCAGCAGAAGAAAAAAAAAATCAACTCTGTTTTATAGAAGAATCAGGCACCAGGATTTGAGACTAGCCGTTCACAGGTTTTCATTCTGCATCACCATTGACTATTAGAGCTCTCCTTAGTCTGAGAGAGCACAGCCTCCTCTAGGTAGATCATCTGAAGCTTTTCCATACCAGGTGGTGTTTTGAGTGGGCTTTGGACCGAAGCACAGATCTGCACCAGACATTCATGACATAGAGTGAAGAGGGTGTTATACATTCCAGAAGAGTGAGGAGTTTAAGTAAATAGAGTTCGTGTTTTAATTCGAACTTGAAGATATTATTGCACTTACAAAAGTTTGAATCATGAGAATGACACAATCACCTTGTTTTTAGGTTGTTAAGTCTAGTGGCAGTGTGGAAGGTACATTGAAGAGGGATTGCTGGTGGCAAGTAGACTGGTTGTAGGAACTTTGACTCTGTACTTGATCCACTTTTCCATTTTGGTGTTTGGACCAGAAGTTCAGGAGGTCTCCTTCAGCTTGATTAAGGATTAGTAATCTTGTAATTCCAGCTCAGATGCCAAGTTCCTCCCTGGGACTGATGGAAGGAAGGTTTGACTCAGAATATCTTGTACTAAGAAAAAGAAATCAAGCTTTCTCATCAAAGTGTAACCTTTTTTCTTTGCGCAAGGTCCTAAGGTTATTATGTTTATTGTAATGTTACTTTTTTGACAGTTCATTGATGTTTACTTTAGAATATTTTTGATTTTTGACTTTTTTTGGGTACAGATATAAACGAATGTGCATTAGATCCTGATATTTGTCCAAATGGAATTTGTGAAAATCTCCGTGGGACCTACAAATGTATATGCAATTCAGGATATGAAGTGGATTCAACTGGGAAAAACTGTGTTGGTAAGTTTCACCTATTTTATAAGATGGGTCATGCATGTTGCCTTCTTTCTTTTGATGCTTAGAAGAAACTACTTTTGAAGGACTTAAAGGACCAGGCAGTTGGATGTCTTGGGGTATCGGCATGGCACATATGTCTTGATTAACAAAAATGTATGTAGATCATGCTCACTTTAGTATATATACTAAAACTGTATATAGCTGAATCTTGACAATTTATGAATAATCATGTTTCAGATTCACTCCATAAAAGAAAAACTCCTTAGATATATATAAAATGCAAAAATTATGAGCCATTCTCATGTGGCTACAAAGGTACCATTATTTTTATCAAGAAGCAGTTCTCTTCCCAACCATTTATTAGAATGAACAGGAGAAAACCCAACTTCTTTTCTTTTTTCTTTCTTCAAACACTTTTTTTCCCTTAGTTTTCCTATTCAACATCTCCACCCCTATCCCTAGCAACTACCATTTTACCCTCTACCTCTATGTCTTTCTGTACCTGCCTTTTTTCACTTACCATAATGTCCTTCAGGCTCATATAGTTATAAATTATAGATATATCTTATTTCTTTTATTCATTCATCCATCGAGGGACACATGGGTTGTTTCCCATGTTTTGGCTTCTGTGAATAATGCTGCAATGAACATGGGAGTGCAGGTATCTCCTTAAGACCTTGACATTGGTCTGGGCAGTGGTTTTTTTTTATATATATAAATAACCCTCAAAACACAGGCAACAAAAGCCAAAAAGCAAAAATAGACAAATAGGATTGCGTCAAACTAAAAAACTTCTGCATAGCAAAGGAAACAGTAAACCGAGTGAAGAGACAACCTATGGAGTAGGAGAAAATATTTGCAAACCATGCATCTGATAAAAGGTTAATATTCAAATTACATAAGGAGCTCAAACAACTCAACAGCAATAAACCAAATAACCCAATTTAAAAAATGTGCAAAGGACCTAAATAGACATTTCTCAAAAGAATACATACAAATAGCCAAGAGACATAAAAAGATGCTTAACATCACTAATAATCAGGGAAATACAAATCTAAACTACAATGAGATATCACCTCAAACTTATTAAAATGACTATTAGCAAAAGACAAAAAATAAGTGTTGGCAAGGATGTGAAGAAATTCCCTCATGCTCTCTTGGTGGGAATACAAATTGACATAGCCACTATTGAGAACAGTATGGCGGTTCCTCAAGAAATAAAAAATAGAACTACCACATAATCCAGCAATCCCATTTCTGGGTATTTATCCAAAGGAAATAGAATTGGTAGCATATTTTCAGTAATAATTGCTCTCTGTTAAGTTTAACAAACACCATATTTTATGCTCTAACAATCCTTAATGAAGATACTAGCCGGTGACTAAATAAATCCTTGGGTTGAGAAGAAAATGATCAGCATGGGCACCATTATTTTTTCTTCGACTTTCTCCAGTTGCCTAGACTAGTATTTTCTGAAAAGTATTGTTCATTCTATAATGTAGTGACATATAACCTCAGGTTTCCTGATGTTTGGCTTCTAAAACCAGAATATTTATATTCCTGGGAATATGCTAAAATGTGCCAAAACCAAAATGTACAGTGGTGCATCTTTTTGATTTGGAGGCAAAACATATTTTACCTCAAAGCAAACATACTTTCATGAAATGGGATGAAAATTAATAAGCTTTAAGATAAATGGGACCTCAAATATATCTTTCACATTCTGAAAGCCATGGAGGGCTTAGAGTAGGGGATTACCCTCTTCTGCCATTAGCAGTTTTTTAGTGGTAGGGTTTGAAAAACACTGCTCTATGGTCATCAGTTGTTAGAATATATAAGAATTTAGAGATCTACAGCTTGAGATAAACATAAATGTCTTTTTTTTTCATTCTTTCAACACATAATCTAGCAAGTATCAACTATCAACTATTGGATTCAACAATCTCCCATTCACCCATTAAGGAGTCATCATATATTCTGACCCAAGAAAACAAAGTTCCTTCCCCATGTGTCCCTGAGTATCAAATTATTTTATTTGTCATATCCCTTGCTTTACCATTTGAAGTCATCTGGTGTTGGGGAGCTTGTTGAAGTATTCACAAGCTTGTTGGAACCATTTCCAAGAAACTATTGTCTTTGAGTAGAAAAACAAGCCTTAATTTATAAGAGGAATGGAATTAAATTATTTCATATTCCTTTTGACAAGGAAAATTGCCATCAATTAAGTTTTTTAATTTATTATATATTATATCAAACTAGTTTTAAAAATGACCATCTCTGAAATATCCACAAGTTCTTCCCTGACCTCTTGTCATTGTAAACATTCTTCCCAAAGCTCCTCCTGCCTAATTTCTATTTTAGACTCTTTCCAGTAATCCTTGTACCCCAATAGGGACTTTGGTCCTCTATTATTCCTTTAACCTATTACGAAGGCCTTCATTCAAATTCAACTTTCTTATACCAGGCCCTTTCATTTTTTTATCTCCCCCTGCCTCCCTTTTTTTAGCTCCTCTTCCTAAAAAAGTCTGTGTTTCTGTTGAATTTTTTAAATCTTCATCATCAATTCCTCAATTTAAGCGTCCAGATGCTTCTGATATCATCAAAATTTAGGAATTGCAATATGACACTTTTGGGAAGTGTTAGCATTTCTTATATCATGTTGACTATTCTTAGCATGGCATTTGGTCAGCTGATAACATAACTTCATACTCGATTTTCCCATATAAAGGACTTAATAAATATTTTGCTAATTTAAGTGTGTTTAATGCTAGGAACCCATGCAGCTCTCCAGTGCTGAATTCGTATATCCTCTATGTTAGAATTACTAGCTTGTCAAATGATGATCTAAGCAGAATCTCTCAATGTCTAAAAATTTGTTGTTAATGTAAAGCCTATTTTGTGGCATATTTTATAGGCCAACGGGATATTAAAATAACTGTATAATTTCTACACTTTCTAATCTAAGTCATACAGATCAAAAGTTAGATTTTTGTATCATTATTCAGCTGAAAACGGCTCTCTAAATTTCGTCTAAAGTCCTTATGACAATCATAAATTCTATAGATTGCCTCATACTTGATAAACATTACTGGAGACCCTTTAAATTATTCTAAAGGAGAAACACCTATCCTAGAACTAACACATTTTAAAGATGGACCACACTTTGTAAATATTAATTTAGTTCCTTAAATCAGTTAGATTAGTCTTTCGAATTCTGGTGATAAGTGATTTCCAGTAAATTCAGGTTTTCTTCCTGCTCAAGAAAAAAGTGAATTGAATACTGACTGGTGACTTTAGAATTTGTACATACCTAGCATAGATAATCAGGTCAAGCCTCTGTTTTCTTAAAATTAGGTAGCTTAGGCAAAAACTAATGATACAGATATTTTGCCTCTTTGTTTGAATAATCATATCTTTATAACCTTAAAAACCTAGCTAAAAGAGCAATGGGATCGGCTCTTTGAAAAATTAATTTTCATTGTTTTTTTTCCAGATATTAATGAATGCGTATTGAACAGTCTACTTTGTGACAATGGACAATGTAGAAACACTCCTGGAAGTTTTGTCTGTACTTGTCCCAAGGGATTTATATACAAGCCTGATCTAAAAACCTGTGAAGGTAAACTACATCTTTGTTCATATACTATGTACTTTGTTGTCTTTTGGAGTACCACTAGAAAACCATGGAAAAAAATAAAGTTACTTTTATTTTAAACAATTACACAACTTATGTTGAGATTCTGTGGTCCTAAATGGCACTCATATGCAATTTGCAAGCTACTGGTGGTACTTACTTACTGGTACGTTTTATTTGACATTTATTTTGTATTTAAATGCCATTTAAAAGTATTCATTTTGCATTTGACTGCAATTAGCATTTTACTTACCATCATTTAATAAACAGAAAACATTACATATAGGCTTTTTGAGTAAGTAGTTCAGAAATTACACTTATATTTGCTCTGGGTTTTCTGAATAAAAAGATTAATCCATGTGCCAAATTCTGTACTATAGAGATATGCTCTATTATTATTTTTGGCATCCATCTAGTCTAGGGAAAAAAAAACATTGAGGTCAGCTTTACTCTCTAATGAAGAATACATGGTAGCAATTAAGACCAAGTTTAAATATTCACCCATGCCCAAGACTAGATTTTAGCAGTAATGGAGACCTGTTTTATTTCAGATATCGATGAATGTGAATCGAGTCCTTGCATTAATGGAGTCTGCAAGAACAGCCAAGGCTCTTTTATTTGTGAATGTTCTTCTGAAA
The DNA here is from genome assembly GCF_014176215.1 of Rousettus aegyptiacus. Taxonomy (NCBI): domain Eukaryota; kingdom Metazoa; phylum Chordata; class Mammalia; order Chiroptera; family Pteropodidae; genus Rousettus; species Rousettus aegyptiacus. The sequence continues at coordinate 120,391,355 of NW_023416306.1, read as the reverse complement.
GTACTTTGGATCCAACAAAAACCATCTGCATAGGTATCTATCTTCCTGAGACTAATTTTCCTATGTTTATCAATGCTGCTATATTTAAGTGTGTATTAAATACCATCTGCACTCCGCCCCTGCAGAAACCATCAAGGGCACTTGCTGGCAGACTGTCATCGATGGGCGGTGTGAGATCAACATCAATGGAGCCACCTTAAAGTCCCAATGCTGTTCCTCTCTTGGCGCTGCCTGGGGAAGCCCGTGTACCCTGTGCCAAGTCGGTAAGAGAAACAGATGCTATGGCTCCTGTGCTCATCTCACTGGTTGCTTTGCTTAGAAAGGGGAAGCTTAGTACTTTACACATTTGGGTTCATATGGGAATTTTAGAAAATTTAATTCTCATGACTTCAATGGAACATCTTGCTGAATGGGAAACTAAGAGAAGTGTCAAAGACATTAATTTTATGTGGTTTGATAATTTATTGTTTTCTATCACCACATTGTAATATGGTTAGCTGCTGTTGCTTTCCTGGATCAGCAATTCCTATTGGCTCTCTGGGGAATCCCATGATTGGAAGTCCCGAGCTCTTTATAGGTACAGATTCTCTTCCAAAATAACTGATTAACATAAAGAAACCAGTATTCGTGACTAAACATCTAAATCTGTTGCAAAGCTGAGGTTTGATTTGATATATAAATGTGTGAATTTATATAGTGGGAATGTTGCAGGATATGAGATCTTCAAGTTCTAGACTTTGTTTTCCATGTTCATGTTACAGTAATCCCATATAGTGTGATTTCTAGTGTAGGGCTAACAGCAAGAGGGATGTGTAGTTAATTTTCTTCTTGGTCATCAACTTAGCATGACGTTTAGGGGATGTTTAGGTCTTTTTGGATAACTCAGAAAAATTGAGCTTTATTTAAGGAGACATTTTATAATTATTCTTTTTCACTTATGCAATCTCAGAAACACTCTGTTATCTCAGACTTATTCATAGCAACAAAATCTAATTCATGTTCCAGGCCCTCTTTCGTGTTTCTCATACTAAGTCATAACTGCAAAGTCTGGATGTTGTTATCTCAAATTTGCTTTTTGTTTTTGTTTGTTTGTTTGTTTTTACAGATCCCATATGTGGCAAAGGCTATTCAAGAATTAAAGGAACACAATGTGAAGGTATTTATGATTATTTATAAACCATAAATTACTGTGTGCATGAAGAATGCTTGTGTTAACTTGGACTGGATAAATTCACATGTCATGTAACTTCACAGTGAGAAATATGTAGCAGAGGAAAAAAAATAATGAGAACAGCAGAACATAACAGATGTTAATTTTACAAGCACGTATATGCTTTTGCCAGTGTCAGACCACTATAGCCAAAGGACAGGAAGGCCGAAAATGTTTTAGGCTGACCATAGTTGTGAATGACTGCACTTTCAAAATGTTGTAGATCACGAATAGAAAACAAAGTTTTTGATGAGGCTGTAAAATTTGCATTTTCCTTCTTTTGTCTTATTTCTCTGTTTGTCATGGATGATTTACAAGGACAAACTCTGTTGCCTCATTTTTGAAAGTCTATGTGGATTCTCTCCAGTTTGCTGTGATTCTTTCTTATGGAGTCCCATAAGAAAGGTCAGGGTGACTAACACAACCTGACATGACACAGCAGCTGAAAAATTTTAAAACCAGCAATTAGTCCCATATGTGGGATAAAATGAAGTTTTTTTCCCTGCTAAAATAAAGACGAACACTATAACCCCCACCCAAGGTCTGGCTTTCCAAATGATGACTGAATTCTTTGGCCTTTTTCTGGTCCAGACCCACTGTTAATATCTGACCTCAGCAGCACATTTTGGTGTGTAAGTGGCCAGGGCAAAAAAAAAAAAAAAAAAACGAAACGTAAAATTTCTCCTCCCCATTTATCTCTTTTATAAGGAAAGATTTGGTATATTTTGTTTTGCAGTATCGCTGGCTTAGAAAGTTATTTTTTCTAAATAGAGACACAGTGTGTGAATTTCTTAACTAATGCTCCACTTTTTTGGCATTGGCAAGTAAGTGCCTTTCTTTGGATTAACTTGATGGTGAATATTTTTCCAAATTAAGTGCAGAGAACATAGTGCTCTTCATTAAGCACACTGGGACAGACTGGTACATTTGAGAGAGATTGGGTGAATGATGAATGGATGAACACAAGCATCTTTCAACTCTCCCAACTCAAGCTGGGACCACAAAGGCTTTGACGGAGCAGCCTGAGACCATTGCTGAGTTAGAGCTACTAATATGCTTCTGGAGACTTCTCAGCACTTCTCAAAGAGAATCTTTTTACTGGCTACACATATTCCTCAATGGGATTTTTTTTCTATGCTCAAGATCTTTATTCTTTGCTAGTCTGAAAGACTAGATTTCTGTTACTCTATGTACTTCTAAGCATCTGTTCTCATAAAACTAATTATATGCCTCCTGGGAGCCTTACCTGAGATAGCCCAGAGTTATGCCCAATAACTTGCAGCAGCTCCCCGTCTCTTTCACTCAAAATTTACTCCCTGAGACCAATGGAGAAACATATCTTTGGTAGTAGCTGGGCTTGTTTTTGCTGTTTAGACATCCCAAAAGTTCTACCTAAACTTTTTGGAGGCAAACAAATTTTGCGAGTTTTTCAGGTTCCAAATGGCCTTTTCTGTTGTGAAAATAATTATGACTTCATGAGTGCAATGAAGTAGACTGTTGTTACACAGATATACTAACTCTATGCTTTTTTTTCTTTCATAGATATAGATGAATGTGAAGTGTTCCCAGGAGTATGCAAAAATGGCTTATGCGTTAACTCTAAGGGATCGTTTAAGTGCCAGTGTCCCAATGGGATGACTTTAGATGCCACAGGGAGGATCTGCCTGGGTAAATACTGAGCTCATTACTTTTCTAATGATTGTTTTTTAAAAGGGTATTAAAAACTCAGTGAACAAGATAGAGTTGAATATTTGATTCTAGCTACAAACACATACATTCCAAAGTCAGCATTTTCTTTAGAATCTATGGTGGTTTCCTAGACAAATAGCCTTCCTGACTCATGTTCTTTGTTTATTCTTTATAAAAAGAGTAGAGAAAACATTAGTGAAGGGAAGCTTTGGTCCTTAATTGATATGTAACTATTCCTTAAAACACTACTATCACAGTAATGATTACAGAACTCTTAATACACCCCCATATATCATGGGTTATAGGACACGAGATCAATGGTATCTTAGAATATTTTCATAGGGAGAATATTTTCACTTAATTGAAAACTATAGCCCATGTCTGCTAGGCACATCCTCTGATTAGTCAGAAGGACAGGTTCTTGCGGGAAAGTCTTATGGGCATTAGGAGTGAAGAGTGCCACAGTCCTGAAGAGTGAACCTGAGGGAACCCAGGGCTGTTGTCACTTTCAGTCATAGTGGGATCGATCCTCCATGCCAACTGCCAGAGCCCAAGTGGCAACAATGTGGAAGAGACTGGACACAGAACCTTGAGTTCTTAGAAAGCTAGCCTATGGACCTGCTGGCAATAGGCTCAAGTTCCCATAGTCATTCCGTGGGGTCTGGCAGACTTATTCTCATTAGTTACTATTATGGCTCTTGACTGCTAGGAATATGTCTCTTGGATCACTGATTTCTGAGTCCATAACTATAGAAATAATGCTCAGCCACATTGTCTATCTGAAGCCTTATTACTCTGAAGAGCATCTTTAGTGCAGGACTGCTGTAGGTAGTTGAAGGAGTGGTTTGCAGTTAAGAGATTTAGATCCCTTATGAATTAGAACAAGCAAACTTTTAAATGGAGACTTTGTGGGTTATAATGTAATAAACATAGAAGATAAAAATTTGAATTCAGAGGCTAGAGTCTTGTGTAACTATGGATGTCAGTTAATCCCATTCTCAGTCTTAGTTTCTTTGTTTAGTGGGAGTTAGCATTTAATGAGAAACTCTTCCAGTATCTTCCACGTTTAACTAAAAGATGCTTTGGTGTTTAATTTAGAAATCTTTTAAAAATTATCTATCTTAATAGAGTCAATCTGCATGTAAATTTTCCCAGAAGGCTTCAGAAGCTTTCTAACATTAAAGGAAGCTCAGGCACTGAGTCAAATGGTTAGTGACCACCTTATGAACGAGAAAGAGAGGGACTATCATGCCTTATGTTTTAATTATACAATAATTTTCAGATGCATAATCTCATTTGAGCTTCACAGTGCCCCCCTGAGAGATGAGCAGAACATCATTTTTTAGATGTGGAAATTGAGGCTCAGGGTCAATAATTTGTCTAATACAAATGACTTCGTAGTCACAGAACAGGAGCAAATTCTACCAGGTCTACTGACCTCTTGTCTGCTACTCTTTCTACTCTTACCCACGATCCCATGAATCTGGGTTTGGAACTAGATGTACCCCACATGCATCCCGAAGAGTGTGTACATTAGCACATGTTGAGGTGAAAGAAGTACTTGAGAATAGGAGTGAATGGCTTTTCTTTGCTGTTTTTCCTCTTTAATCTCAAGTAGGGCAGTCATTATTTTGGAGTTTATTGTTCTACCTCAACAAAATAAAGTAGATCTTAGGAAAGGGGACTGAAATAGCTCAGATGTCCTCCAAAGATAAAGAGTGTAGTTTGTTTTTAGCTATGAGGATGTCAAGGCATCATGGAATGTGTGCTTTGGTAACAGGCATATCTATGAAAACATCTCCTCAAAGAGCACTGCAGGATTCCTCAGAATATTGCTCCTTATGTGGAATTATCAGAAAATACTTAAAGTTGAAAGAAGACTTTTCACAAGTAGTACGTGCAAATAAATATGACCTGCCAAATAGAAGAGAGTCTTTATTAGGCAGGAACACCCATCATAATGCCTGGGTTTCTCCTGAGGAAAAAAATAATTCCAGTCAATAAGTATATAGCATATTATTGAATGCATTGTGCTTTGCCTAATGGGATGCTAGCAATTTGGGGCAGTGAAAACAAAGTAACTCTCCTCAACTTCCCTCTGTTCCCTCTGTTCCCTCTGGCAGATATCCGCCTGGAAACCTGCTTCTTGAGGTATGACGACGAAGAGTGCACTCTGCCCATTGCTGGCCGCCACCGCATGGATGCCTGCTGCTGCTCCGTCGGGGCAGCCTGGGGTACAGAGGAATGTGAAGAATGTCCTGTGAAAAACACACCTGAGTACGAGGAGCTCTGTCCCAGAGGACCTGGATTTGCCACAAAAGAAATTACAAATGGAAAACCTTTCTTCAAAGGTACAGTGGGTTTTCAGCGGTTGATTACTCTTCTTTTTAGAACAACAGGATGCATTTTCATGAGCCTAGAGCTCTACTATCAGAATTACAATAATTATCATCAATGTGGTCATCTCTCGATCATATTGGCATACATTCTTTTCTTTCTGAATTATACGTAACAAAACATTCGCTCCGTATCAGATTTTCTTTATCTCAGGATGTCCTGAGGTCACTTGTCTCTCCTATCTACCCATTATTATTTATTAAAGCAGATTTTAATACTACTCTAAGCCAAACATAAATGAAAGGAAACAGGAAATTTTTATGTCATCTGCTAAAGCCAAATATGACCTTTTATCTTCTGATTTGAGCATCCATGTCACTGTAGTCTACCTGAATATGGAGAATGCTGGGTGAATGAAATGAGAAACCCAGTGGCAGGTCCTCTTTGTCCAAATACAGCAAAATTTATTCCTGTGGCAGACATACTCCAGTGACATGATATTGCAATTACTTCAGTGTACTATGCTGTAATCTAAAATCTATGTAAAAAGTAAGTCACAGATTTAATCTAATTCCAAAATTAAGTTTTTGCGTACAATGATACAGAACTTGTTTACTTCAGCAGATGGAAAATCATAATTCGTTACTCAGAATTCTGAGTATTCAGAGAGGTTCAGCTTATGTTCCCAGTATAGAGTTTTATGTTGGTTGCCCATTGTGTCTGGACCTAGTTATTATACTTCATAACTAAATCAACTTATAAAAATGGGAAACGAGTATATAAATATCACTTAACTATCCTTAAATAAAAAGCATAGACTTTCTCTACTGAGTATTTGGTCCAAGAAGCTCTGGGGTTTAAAATTGTTTTGTCTAGAGAGACGACTTCTAGATCGCCCTCTTAAATATCTCTTAAGTAAATTCAAAGGAACTTGAGTGATTTTCTTCCAAAAGCTGTGGCAGTCCTTTGCCACAGAAGGACTTGATGTTCTTAAGAATTAATCTACTAGTTCTGTCTCTCATGACACTATGTAGAAATGAACTTGTATTTCCTGAGCTTTAGGTCTTAATTTGAAAAGGCTCCTAAATGGAGAAATTAAGATCATACATTTACTATGTTGTCTCCTAGTATAAAAATTTCAATTATATTCACAAAACTTTAAGGTTATTAATATTGAGAAAACATTTTTTAAAAGTATACATTATTTGCAAATATTTTGAATTATAAATGAAATCTTTGAAATTATTATATTTTAGGTTTATTCAGAAAAACATCAAAAAGCATAAATGAACATCTCATTCCTCTACACATCCAATTGGTTGCTGTGGGGCAATATATTCTAATAATCTCCTATGTGCTTTAAGTATAGACACTAGTGGTTTGGAATATTCATTCATTTAGCAAATTGTTAAGTGTTCAATATATATCAGTCAGCATGCCGGATTCTAGAAGTTCAGATAAACATACTCTTTAGTCCTCTAATGCTTTCTAAAATAAAAGTTTAAAAGACAAGAAATGTTTATAAGTCATACTTCTTGTGGATCATCAGACATTCTTTAAAATGAGTATTGCCAGGACCTTAAATCAAGACCCTCCAACTTTCAGGGTTGAAAACAGTGGGCACCGAACTCTTCTAATTGTTCGCTCATGAACTTTTCGCACATTTTATTTTTCTTGAAGATATCAATGAATGCAAGATGATCCCCAGCCTCTGCACCCATGGCAAATGCAGAAATACCATCGGCAGCTTTAAGTGCAGATGCGATAGTGGCTTTGCTCTTGATTCAGAAGAAAGGAACTGCACAGGTCAGTGAAGGGGCTCACCTTAGAGGGACGCCTGCTAGAACTCTTCATCTTTATTCCACAAGAATTAAGCCAATCCCGATACTCATTTGCTGTTACTTGCTGCTTTTGTGCAGACATTGATGAATGCCGCATATCTCCTGACCTCTGTGGCCGAGGCCAGTGTGTGAACACCCCAGGAGACTTTGAATGCAAGTGCGACGAAGGCTATGAAAGTGGATTCATGATGATGAAGAACTGCATGGGTAAGCATGTGCCCATTTGATCAGCACAGTTCAAAAGGGATTCCAAGAAGCTTTGATGACTAATAGCATAATATTCCAGATTTTTCATGCTCCCCCAGTGCACTGGTCTCCTGACCAATGAGTCAGGAATCAGTCTGTGGCAGAGAGAGACTGACATGTGGAAGGAATGAGGGAATTCAGCTTGTGGGGTGATGGGTGGTCTTGGACACCAGTTGCGGGTCCCTGAGAAGTGAGTGTAACACTTAGAGTAGATACCTCGGGGAAGAGAGAACAGTTCGAACATAAGTGATAATCGGGGTCACATTATAAGGTTTATGTCTGACGTTTCTAGAAAAGGAGATTCATTAAGCTGGTTGCATTAGATCAGGTTCGCTAGAAACAAATCCAAGGTGGGGATTATTTTGAGGGAATGCTTTCAGGAGAAACCTGTAAAGAAGTGAGGGAGGCCTGTTAGGGTGAGGGAAGGAGGGAAGCGAAGAGTTCAGCTGCATGTTAGCCTTAACCTGATTCCACTTGGGAATGTAAGTATTATCAGAGAGTAGTCCCACCCTGAGGCAAGGAGGCCAAGATTTTATGCTCCCACAGCGGTTCAAGCAGTTATTGGCCATGGGTGGCCCCCAGCATGGAAGAGAAATATAATCTTTCACTTCCCGGGTATTTCTGAATGAAGTGGAGAGCAATTCTCCAGAAAGGGAGAGTGTGAACCTTTACCAGACAGGATTTCCAGCAGCTAGGTGATGAGTGTACTGGCATGGTCATGGATAACTGGGCAGAATACCACCAACAACTTCAACTTCATTTCCATTTTGCAGATATCAACGAGTGTCAGAGAGATCCTCTCCTGTGCCGAGGAGGCGTTTGCCAAAACACCGAGGGAAGTTATCGCTGTGAATGTCCTCCTGGTCATCAGCTGTCTCCTAACATCTCAGCGTGTATAGGTAAGAAGACTTTCAGACTACTGACCAGTCATTCAACCCGCATGTCTGCCAGAGAGTCAGAAGCTTATGACTGGGTTTTCTATTCTTATTTTTCACACAGACATCAATGAGTGTGAACTGAGTGCAAACCTCTGTCCAAATGGCCGCTGTGTGAACCTCATAGGGAAATATCAGTGTGCCTGCAACCCTGGCTATCATTCAACTCCTGACAGGCTGTTTTGTGTTGGTAAGTTCTATGTTTTATGTGGTTTTATATTTTATTTTATTTAATCTCCTTCTAAAGCACTCAAGCAATGTTCTCTGAGTTCTGTTTCCACCACTGGTGATTTTCACTTAATCTTTCTTGTTTTCCTATAAGGAAAATTCTTTTCATAGTGGTTACCATCTTCAGATCTCACCTTCCTTTTGTGTTTAAGGAAGCAGTTACATGAACAATGTAAAATGTTTTAGCTCTAACCAGTATAATTTGACCCATGCTGCTTTGAATGGTGAATGGTAACACATGCTTTGTTGAGGTACATGCATAACCAAGCAAATAAGCAAGTAATAAATAAGCCTGAAATAAATGAAGTATGGTGGGTGCCATGAAAAGACAAAATGTGTAGAGTGCAGTCTCTGCCCTACAGTGGATAAGATCAGCTAAAAGATTTCAAAGGATAATTATAGGAAAGAAGATCATGGTACATTCACATCTTAAAACAAAATAAAGGTCAGATATGGCGCTCCTTAATGATGGGATTTTGTGAGACAAGCCTTTTGCTTTGTGGCTGGCCTTCTGTGGGTTCAGTCGTGCTGGAAATAGTGGCACAGCAAACCCTTTGGCTTTATTGTGCCCAAAGTTAAAGCGAAACTGTAGAAACGGCCAGTTTTTGCCTGGTTTGGGGTGTACATCATGTGGAACTGCCAAGTCTCACATGGTTTCCACCCAAAGTCATAAATCAGCCCAAATTCTTCTGAAACATGGCCCAGTACAACTCAGAACTCCAACTCAAGTTCTTGAAAAGGATTAGAACTTCAGCCAATCAAACCGAATATCTAGTTTATAACTGAATCTGTGACCCAGAGAAGTTCACCCACGTGCTCATTGTCAGAACTGGGATATGTACTCAAAGCACCTAGCATTTCTTCTATATTGCATGTGGCACACCATGTATTGTGTAATTAATTGTTCATCTAATTCTCCAGCTACAGTTCAGCATTATGAAGGCAAGTCTCGTGTTTATCTCATTCACTATTGGATTCTCACTTCTAGTGCATAGTAGGAGTGTAGTTCATATTTTTTAAGGAAACAAATAATGCAGTGACTTTGAGTTACTCTAGGATGCTCTTTTTTTTTTTTTGGCTTTACTTGACCTATGCCTGGAAACTTTCAACACATGTCATAATCATAAACACAAAGAAAGGTGATACTCTTTTTATTTTTCTTAGACATCGATGAATGCAGCATAATGAACGGTGGTTGTGAGACCTTCTGTACAAACTCCGAAGGTAGCTATGAATGTAGCTGTCAGCCAGGATTTGCACTAATGCCTGACCAGAGGTCGTGTACCGGTAAGTAGGTTTTAGCCTCCTGTCAAATCTCTCAGTAATAGGTCTCTATGCAGAGCAGTTTAGGGTCTGGACTTTGGAGTCAGAGAGCCCTGAGTTTAAATCTTCGTTTTGTCACATATTTTAGCTATGTGTCCTTGATAAAGATCTTTAGCATCAGATTTCTCACCTATAAAATGGAGTTCAGATTGCCTCTGAGGAAGAGTATGTACAACACTTAGCATAGTACCTGGCATGTGCTCAAAAAATGGAATATAAAATACAATTCCTTCATTGATCAGAATTTTGAAGAATTTGATCTCTTGGCTTACATCAGTGCTATTCAGGGTGGACCAGAAGCTTTAGTATCACCTGAGAATGTGTTAGAAGTGAAAAATCTTGGGCCCCACTTCAGAACTACTAAATCAGAAACTCCTGGGGGTGGATCCCAGGAATTCATTTTCACAAGCCCTCTAAGTGATTTGGATGTGTGCTAAAATTTAAGAACTGCTGGTCTTTGGACTTCCTGTTGTATCACCCTGGACGAGAAATGCCCTGTAGCCAGCTACAGATGAAAAATGAGGTGGACAGTATAAGTTTTGATTTTGGTTTGGGTTAAGAAGAGAAATTGGGTTTAGAAACCTGAAGTATCTTGTCTGATCTAGAAAATCTCCTTCGAAAACCCTAGATATAAATTTGGCTACAAAAATTAATTGTTGAAAGTAAATATTTTTACTAAAAAATGAATCTAACTAGATTTGCTTATTTCAAGCAGTTTCCATCTTAAAATATCAATAAAAAGATGATAGACTTCAGACATTTACATTCAACAATGAGAAAAATATAATTCATAATCATTTTTAAATGATAAATTCATATCAGAGATAAAATTGCTAATTAAATGATGGACTTTTAAGTGGCTGTAGACCCCTGAACAGCGTGTTGTGAATCTTCAAAATGGTTCTCACCTTTTTAACTCAGGATAATGTGATGGGATAATTTAGGTAAAGCTTCATTTGTATTTGAGACCTCATTATCTTATACAACGAATAGGCTGAGCTTATTCGACTTGGGTGAGTTAACTTTTTCATCCCTGAATTAATAGAACCTATATCAACAACATGCTGTTGTTGGTTTTATTCTCTGCAGACATTGATGAGTGTGAAGAAAACCCCAATATCTGTGATGGCGGTCAGTGTACAAACATACCCGGAGAGTACAGGTGCTTGTGTTATGATGGATTCATGGCATCCGAGGACATGAAGACTTGTGTAGGTAAGCAAAGAAAACAGAATTTTCCATTTTCTCTGGTTACTCACAGGTACTATTAAATTACATAAATATTAGTTTGGGTAGCCAAGATCCTATGCGAAAAGTAAGGATAGTTAGGGGCATAACACTAATATTCAAAGCCAGCATTCCAAAGAGCAACTTTCTTGTGATTGTGATATGATGTTCTTGTAAGATATGTTATATGGACTGAACTAACCTTTGGTCAACTCCAGATTGACATTTATTTTATGTCTGTGCATTATTTCTGTCCACATAACCCTCCTCCTGCTGTGACTAGAGTTCGGGCTTTTTAAATGTTTGACTAAAGGCAAGCAAAATTTATTTCTGACCAGAACGCAATAAACCAGAATTGACTGTATTTGAGAGAGTTTTCCTTTACTATGTTTTTATATTTATTAAACTCCTGCAATATGTAATCTGCCTTTAATCTCATTCAGTATATTTTTAACCTCAGACATTACAGTCTTTATCTCTAAAAGTTTGATTTATGATTTTTTATCATATCTTCTGTGACTCTATTTAATATGTCCAATCATTTCTATAGCTTTTAATATCCTGGTCTACTAATTCTATCATCTGTGTCAATTCTGAGTCATTTTAGTAAACTGACTTTCCTCTTCATTATGGGTCATATTTTCCTGCTTCATTGAATGCCTGGTAATTTTTTATCAGATGCCAGACATTATAAATTTGACTTACTAGGTGCTAGATATTTTTGTATTCCTAGAAGTATTCTTGAGCTTTATTCTGGAACCGAGGTAAGTAATTTTGAAACAGATCGTGCCTTTCAAAATCTCGCTTTTATGCTTTTAAGCAATAGTTAGTCTCAGGCTAATTTTGCTCTGTTACTGAGGCAGAACCCTTCTGGATATTCTACTCAAATCCCTGCGAATTATGGGATTCTTCAGTCTGACTGGTAGGAAGAGGCGCAATTCCAGGCCTTCTGTGAATTCCGATAATTGTTTTCTCTAGTTCTTGTGGGTGGTACTTCCCCCAGCTTATAGTAAGTTCCCTTACATGAATGTGCTGAACTCTGCTCATCTGAATGTTTGACTGTGACCCTCTGCAGATCTGTGGAGCGAAGTCTGTACAGCTCCCATCTGTTCTTTGTTCTGCCCTGTGAACTCTAGTGACCATGGCATTTCACGACTTCCAATTTCATCTCCTCAACTCAAGACACTACCTGGTTCCATCTGTCATCCCCTCCCTATGCCATGGCCTTAAAATTCTTCCTACATAGTAATCTGGGGCATTTGTAGAATTCACCTAGTCTGTTTTCTATCTCTCCAAATCACCGTCCTATGTTGCCTATATTGTCCTTTAGTTGTCATTTCAGATGGGAAGGTAAATTCAGTGCCTATTACAACATCTTGGCCAGAGGCAAGAATTTAGAATTGAAATTATTTAAATTGTACCATATTTACATCTTCAGAAAATCCTGGCAAAATACTTGTCAAGTACTAGAAATTAAAGTGAATGTCATAAAAAAAAATAATTTTTAATTTGGGAAGGAAGTGAAGTTGATAACTACCTGCACTAAGACTACTAGTTTATTTCTTCTTGCAAAATGTGGAAACTAAACTTTTGGCATCATGCAGACTGACTTAAAAGTCTCATCTTGCAGCAATTTTGAAAAGTTTTCTAGACTTTTGCATAAATAAGCTCCATACTCAGCCTCGAATGGGTCAATTTATTTGATTACTTGACCTCCTGCTTATGTCCCAGATAAAAAGCCAGTCTGTATGATTAGCCTGTAATATAAAAAGCACATATGAGTTGAGCTCCATAAATATGATACACTTTTTTTGAGTGAAAGCATTTCACTCTTTCTGATTTATTTATCATAGTTGTGTTGTCTCAAGGAAAAAGTGTTAAATTATATCAAATAAATGGTTATATGTATTAAAAATATCTATATTTTACAGATGTTAATGAATGTGACCTGAATCCAAATATCTGTCTAAGTGGAACCTGTGAAAATACTAAAGGCTCATTTATCTGCCACTGTGATATGGGATATTCAGGCAAAAAGGGAAAAACTGGCTGTACAGGTATGTTTTTCAAATTGAATAATAAAAGATTAAGTGCTTAAGAGATTGCTACCATAATTACAGATTAATATAACTGAAAATCATTGATGTTTTATTTGCATTATAAAGCATGTTGTATAATATTTTTCATTAACTTAGCCTGCATTTCTTTGAAATTCATCATACATTAGATCATATCTAAGCTAAGGGTTTTTTTCTTTACCTGTGAAACAAGGCTTATTGGATAAATTACCACTATAACTAACACCATAAATATCATATTTTTATGAGGTTTAAATCATATTTTTATATCAAAGTAGTTAACATCCTAGTTACCAAACATTCATATCCCTTTACAGTCGTTCGCCACACAGTGATGTTTAGGTCAGTGATGGACCATATATATGATGGTGGTCCCATAAGATTATAATGGAGCCAAAAGGTTCCTGTCACCTAGTAATGTCATAGCCATGGTAATGTCATAGCTCAACATGTTCATGGTGATGCTTGTATAAATAAACCTACTTCACTGCCAGTACTGTCAAAGTATAGCACATACAATTACAGTAGTAGGCTATACCATCTAGATTTGTGTAAGTGTGCCCCAATGTTTTCACCATGAAATCACCTAACTCCGTGTTTCTTAGAATGTGTCCCATTGTTAATACAGACACATGATTATATTAAAACAAGCCTTTCTCAGTAACCTCCATTGCCAACACTTCATTTAAGATTTTATAAATGAAATTACTTTTTAAAGAAACACATCCTACAATTCATATATTTCATCAATTTCTCATCAGTCTTCTAGTTCTTTAAATTAGTGTGCTTCTGATGTATTAAGTTGTTTTAGCCCAAGTAAGTCTTTATTCCTGAGGCTTAACAAATCTTGTGAAGTAATAATTAAACCATTTGTAATTTTGCTTGTCAATAGCTTGTCAATACCAAGAGCACATGAGAAAATCTTTTCACAATGTTTGTAGAAGATTATTCTATTAAACAGCAAATGAAAGAAGTCATTCTGAGTGATATTGTTTTTAAATGTTTAGTTGATATTTTCAAACTTGATGCAATAATGTTAAGTATGTGAAATAATAAAGTTTTATTGTAGTTACAGTAATATAACAAATTATGGCATAGTAGAGACCATGGTGAGTTTGAATTAAGTAACTGCATAATTTCTTTACAAATAACAGACTTTAATTCCAAAAGCCAGTTGGCAAGCCCTTGTGACTCAAACATTTAAATATTTGCAGATTGGCAACATGGTAAATGTACAGATTCTTTTCTTAATCATATTAACATTTTTCAAGAAAACTCCTAAATATATTGTCATTTTGAACAACTGTCTAATAATGTTAACTTTCAAAGTTATAGATATACCAGGTAACACCAATAATATTATTATTGATTCAAACATAAAAGGTTCTAACCAAATTATAAAAATCAGCATGAAACTGAAATGCTTTCCTCCTCACTATGTTACTCTTCTTATGAAGCATGACTAAGAGTCTATTCTGATAAATGGCACAGTGTTTCAAATATCAACTCCTCATGTGGTCTCTGGGGTACAAATGGTGGTTAACTCACTATACCTATGATTCAAGCTTTATTTTTAGCTTCCAGTATAAATATAGAACTTGGGGTATGGGGTGGTCTGGCAGTAATAAAGGGAAAAGTAGGACAGTTCCAGGTTGCATTTTACCTAATAGAGTCTAATACCCCTGTTTGGCTCTGTTGAACTCACTGAAATTCACCCCCAGAGGATGGTGATGTTTATGAAGGGAGAAGCTAATCTAATTGGACAGTCTTCATTTGCTATAAGAAAAGGAGATCTCTAGAATTTCATGCTCCAAATTCCAGCTAATAGAGGCCTGTGCAGAGGCCAATTATTTTAGGCCTTCTACCATGAAGAAAGCTTAAATTCTCATGTGACATTAATTTCATTTTAGGTAAATGAGATAGAATGTACATAATACCCTTGGCATAGTGCTTGACATTCAGTAACTGGTCAATAAATAGTAGCTACTGTTGTCATTACAGAATCAGACACATAGACATAGTGTCTAGAAGCCATTTGGTTAAAGACATAACTTCTAGTCTAGTAGAACTCTATACTACTATTTACTGATACATGCTTGGAATCAATTTAAAGAAGGAAAATCTTACTCTACATTAAAAGGCTTGTTTTACAAGGCTCATTCTAATTGAATTTGCACAGATACTAAGGCTGTGGTGATGAAAGCTGTGCACTTCATGTTAGAGGAGATGACACCAGTTTTACATTAAGAACAGCAATCTTTTAGTAAATTATGTGAACAGACACATGGATTCGAAGTCCAAGAAATACTCTATCCTTTACCAAGGGCCAACATCCTCCTACTTTTAAATTATAGCCCAAACTGATTTTCCAATTTTATAAAACCCAGCCAGCACTGTCAAGAAGAGACTTGAGTTTCATGGCCCCTTTGAGATCATAGTAGCATGGCATGTGATATTCTTGTGTGAAAGAGTAGAACCCTGGATTTTATTCCCAGTTCTTACAGTGGTTCGTGAGCTTGAAGGAATCACCAAGGTTCTTTGTAGTTACACAAGTGTTCCCCTTAGGTAAGCACCCTCTGTGAAATGTGGAAGGAGGGGGTACATTAGAGAAGAAAGGAAAAGAGATCTTCTGTAAATACTGTTATTAACAACCAAGAGTATGACAGTTGATTGAAAATGACTTACACAAACAGGAATTGGCAGCAAATTTGGTATACTTAAAAACAAGTTTTTAAAAATCTGAGCCAAAATGTTTTTTAATTCCGTGTAACTAGGGCTCTTTTAGCCTGCTTTTAGTTTAAAATTAGTATCACTCACAACTTAGAATACCAGCAGGTTACCTTGGTGATAGTTGCATTAAAGACAAGTGTTTATAATGTCCCAGGCAACTAATATAAATAGAGATATGTATCTTGCCTAATGGGATAAGCAAGCCACACAAAAAATAACAATAAAGAATGGACCTGAAACTATGTGTTGATGACAGACAAAATAAATATTTTACATGTATTTCCATATGTATATAATGTGTATACAGACATTTAATCCGTACATCACAACATATATATATATATATATTTTTTTTTTTTTTAAATGAGCCTATACAGGAGTGATAAAAATATGTATGCCATTTCATAGGGGGAAACTTTGTTTCATGAGAACTAAAAAATGTTCTCTGGGTTTCATTACAACTTTGTCTAAATATTTCAGCTCCCTTGTCATTACCGATTGTTTCCATTTTAACAAATAAACATGTTTTTCCCCCCAATCACTTTAGCAGTGTTCAGAATCCACCCACTGACTTACATTCCCAGCCTACACAGATGTGTTAAGGGTTTCTTTTTTCTCCTTAAGCTTTGTCCAAATTATGGGTTGAAAGGAATGTTTGATTTAATGGAGGAAAAAGTACATTTGCTTGAAATCTAGAACATAGCTCTCTGTCCTTGGCTTAAGAGGGCTGGATTACGATTTTTCTGTGGCCCACATACAGGGCTTCTGCTGCTCATACTGTGTAATTGCAATGAGACAACCAATTGGAAGGATACAATTTAGACAGTTGCGAGGTGCCATCCTCGGTGAGTCTGCTTTCACAAGCTCTTTTGTAAGAGCCCACCACCCTTTGGGTGCTTATTCAGTCAGCTAGTAAGTAAGGTATACATACCATTAAATCAGAATTGTTTTCAGTTAAAATAGCAGGATTTCTGTGTAATTTTATTTCTCAAACTGTCTGCTTCTTTTCACATGAGAAATGTTGCTGATGGATCTTAATCCATGAGAATCATATACTTCAAAACCACCAGCACTCAGTGAGAATTTGCGCCCGTTTCCTTCCAGCTTCTTATCACTGCTAACTGTCCTCCACTGGCTGTCAGCCTGTGAAAACTCGGTGGGTGTTCAGTTAAATAGTCTTGGCTCAAATTTGGATCCAAATAAAGAAATCCGAGTAGCCTTCCCATTTAGCCTTGCCATTCACTCGAACGTCCTCTTCCCCAATGTCTAATCAAAGAGATCCCACAGTGTGCCAGATTCGTAATCTGTCAGATTACAATTCACGTGACCGATGCCCAGATGACGGGAAGTCAGGTGTTTGTGTGGGTGAAACAGCCTCTCCCTGTGTGACTATCGGAGGAGGCCAGAGCAGCTCAGAGCACAGCCCTTACTCAAATGTCAGTGGAACACACCCAGAACCTCTGCTTGGGGTCTGCTCAGAACATACCCTCGCCCTTTAAGAGACCCCTGCACGTGGGACCTTCAAGTCTGTGAGGGAGCTTTCGTGGGGTTATGGAGGTTGCAGTGTCAGCCCTAAATTTGAATTTCTTTGCTTTTCTTGGCTTGTGTTTATTCTTAATCTTAAAAAGGAATTTTCTGTCTGGAGCAAAATTGTGGGGGAAAGAGAACATTTGTACAGAAAGAGATGTTCTTGGCAAGCATGTGCTATGTTTCCTTCACATTATTGAAGAGTAGAATGTTTGAATACAGCATTTTCATTTGCTTGTTTTCCTCAGTTTCCCCTTCTGTTAGTTTTTATAATTAAGTGCAGTCTTAGACGCAGGTCTGTCATGGAAACAATAAATGAACAACAGTTAGCTCATACACACATGCAAAACCTTGTATTCAGAGATGCCTTTACACTTTATGACCAAGTCTTTTTAATTCCCTTGTCAGATACTGAGAGTATAAGGCATTGAGATAATGACCTATACAAATATTCACAAAATGAAAAATCAAATATTGGCTCTTGAGACACTCTCCTAGTATCCTAAAGCCCATGATACACAGCCTCTTACAAATATATTTTCTTTTCACCTTGAAAAATTGCGGTGAAATTGCACACATTTTCTTTAATTAGAAATTTATAGTAGCATATTATCAATGACAAAAAGTGGAGAGACTCTCCTTTGAAAAGAAATGGTAATATTCTTAATTACAAGATTAAATATGGATGGTAAAAAATCCATGTGAAAATAAGGGTGAGTTTGGTCCTTAGAGAAATGGAAAGCAAAAGATTACAGAATTATTAGATCAACAGGCTATAATCAGCTCTGAAAATTATACTTAGCAGACAAGATTAGTGACTACTTCTATGAGTCTGTTAATATTCACCAAGATTTGGAAAACTCCATAAAGCAGGGCTTAGAATAAAGTCTTAATGCATTTTTAAAAAATCAGCTTTCTCTTGGGCAGCTGTGACCTCAGGGAAAGAGTGCCAAGAAGGGGACAGAGAAAGTGAGTCCCTGGTGGTCCTACTCTGACCCTCACTGACTTTTGGGCCTCTGTATCCTCCTCTGAGAGACTGAAGATTAAGAAAGTAGAATTCTAAATTCTTTCCACTTAGAAATTTCCTTGATTTTCCCCCCATTCTTTTTAAATTCTATTTTATTATTAGTTTCAAGGAAAATTCTTTGATTTTGTAACATTTGGAGGCTTCAATACTTAGGCAATTGAAGTTCATTATTTTTAAGTAATTCAGCTATCATGACAAATAAAGGAGGGACATTAAGACAACTTTGCAAAAGTGGTAGTTTGCGTCATTAACTCTGAGGGGAGCGATTATCTGAGGAAGAGGTACGTGTTTGATGGCCCTGCTTGGGAGCCCGTTAGGTCATGCTTACTTTCTTGAATTCCCTACTTCACTATTATCGCCAGGCTGGCCTTCCTCTTCATTTCCTTGGAATGTGCCGTGCTCAATTACTCAGTTGGTTAAAGCTCCCAGTCACAAGTGTAAAGCTGCCCGGTATGTGCCTCCCTTGACCTGCCTTAATAACTCAATAGGTTTAGTGGCTGCCAAGGTTACATTAAAATTCACCCATATGATACATTGTAATTGTAAGAACATTCTCCCAGGCATGTTCTCATTTTATGATTATTAGTGATATTGCAAAATATTTTTTATAGGAAAATGTCATTATTTTGTGTTTTCTCTAGAAGTTATGAAGAAGCCAAAGATCCAAGGATCATTTCAGAGCTTTAGATGGACTATTTGGCAAACAGCATGTTTCCAAACATTTTCAAATCATTTAATTGGGCTTCTTACATAAACAAAAGGGTAAACATAAGTTGCTTGATTAGTTTCTTTTTCAGGCCACTAGTCAAGTGGTCACTAAAAAGTTTTGCAGCATCTCACATGCCAAAATTATACTTCTTGACCTAAATTTTATGTTAGACATTGGTTTGCATATAGAGGCATAGTATCTATACCTATGAGTTCTTTTTCTTAGTTAGTGAACATGTTAATTATGTGGTTAAGTACCTGACTTTCGTTATATAATGGATTAATTTTGGGAAATATGATTATGATATCAATTCCAATTCTGATCACTAACTGGGTGTCTTACAATTCAACTAAATTCTGATATCTTCAGGTAGATAGTGTCAGATTCCACAAGTTAACGGCTCTGTCCCACAAGACTATTCCCATTTAGATGCCAATTGCAAGTCCAGATTGTTACCTGTGCTTTTGATAGAATGGATATAAATACTACAAATCAGAGGTTCCCGACCTCTTCCTTGGGTTTAATTTGCTAGAGCAGCTCACAGAACTCGGGAAATCAGATTATTATAGATTACCAGTTTATTATAAAAGGATATAACTCATGAACAGCCAGATAGAGGAGATGCACAGAGCAAGGCATGGCAAAGCGGTGCAGAGATTCCATGTTTTCTCCCTGAATCTCCTTGCGTTCACAAACCATTCACAACTCCACCCTTTTAGGTTTTTATGGAGGCTTCATTACATAGGTCTCATTGATCAAATCACTGACCATCGGCAATTGAATCAGCCTCCAATCCCTCTCTCTCCCCATACGTGCCCTAAGGTCAGGGGTGTGGGTTGAAAGTGCCAGCCCTGTAGTCATGTGGTTGGTTCTCTTAGCAACCAGCTGGTTTCCTTAGGTGTGGTCTAGAAGTCACCTCATTAACATAACAGAAGACACCTTGCTTGCTCTCACCATTTAGGAAATTCCAAGGGTTTCAGGAGCTCTGTGCAGGAACTGCAGATAAAGACTAAATATGTATTTCTTATTATAAATCACAATATCATGCAAAATAAAACATATTTCACTTCTTACTGTATATTCTTTTCTATAATTCTTTCATATGCTAGAATCTATCTTGGTTAAATTAGTAAATGAAATTTTGGAGAATGGAGAATTTTCAAGAATTTGAAGTTCTTTAGTAATGTAACCTTAATCTGGTACTCCTTTTACAGATAAATCTTCATTGGACTGATTTGAGTTTTACATGAAATATACAAGAAGGCTTCGGTATGCTAGAGAAAATATGGTTCACACACTGCCTTAGGGAAAATTCTGTGCAAATGCTTGAATTAGCAATATCTGAAATAAAACTTTCATAGAAATAAAACATATTTGATAATACAGTGTTTTACATTTAAGAATAATATATATTTAATATATAGAATATGAGTGCAGATATCTTCTAATATGCCATCATTGTATTCCTTGTCTGTGTGGTTGACCTAATAAAAATATTGGGAATAGAAACATATGACTGTGAGTGTTAATACTGCACTGTTAGGCAACCTGCATTTTAAGATCTTCGACTGGAAAAAGGTTCATTTTGTTTTGCAGTGACTGGACACTTACGTGAAATAATGGAAAATAATTAGAGTCGATAATAGCAAGCGGCATCATATTCTTCTTTTATAAAATGAAATGCAAAGCTGGTCAATGTATGTACATTGTATACATGGATGCTACACCAATCTGGATTATAATTTGGGAAGTGGGAAAGTGAGTCCACTTTAGATGTTGCTACGTTGCTCTTGCTAAACTGCTGGTTATTTTTCCAGACATCAATGAATGTGAAATTGGAGCACACAACTGTGATAGACACGCTGTATGTACCAACACGGCAGGAAGCTTCAAATGTAGCTGCAGCCCCGGATGGATCGGCGATGGCATTAAGTGCACCGGTGGGTTGGAAAATAACAGCAATTGCTTCTCATGAACTGCAGAAATTATAAATAAGAAAATACAAATTCTATAAAGAAAAATTTAATTTCCGTATTATCGATATTAAATGTCTCACTCTCTATTCATAATGATGTGATCTGTTTCCTTAAGACCTGGACGAATGCTCCAATGGAACCCACATGTGCAGCCAACATGCGGACTGCAAGAATACCATGGGCTCCTACCGCTGTCTCTGTAAGGAGGGATACACAGGCGACGGCTTCACTTGCACAGGTACATTTGTGTTGGAAACAACTGTGCAAATAGCAGTCGGAGAAAGACGTTTTCCATGTCTTTCACACCACCAATTCTTTTCTGAAGTCTGGGTCAGTTACGGACAACTTTTAACAGAACGGATTAGTTGCTTAAAACTACATCCTTATGGAAAGGAAATTTGGAGCTAGGTCAATGAGGGAGACCTAAGAAACTAATTATATACGTATATAGTTGTTACTAGATATATCTCACTGTATGTAATGATGTCATTCGTTTAAAATATGTCGTTTCCTTTTATAATCCTTAGCCTTTGTATTTTTTGCCTATTTTTCACTGTTGACTTGTTTTTCATACCAAGCCCAAGAGTGAGCTTGCTGTAGGAAGCAATGTAAGGAAAAGGGATTAGCAATTCTGGATCAGGTTGACAGTATATATTTTTCTTCCACTGGCCATCATTATTACCATCCCACATTGGGATAAGCAAGTATTTTATAACTGCTTTGTAAAAAATTCATTCACTTCCAATTTAACAATATATCAATGACATTTTATTTTCAGTTCTAATTAATAGCCATTGAATTATCATGAACTGTTACATATATTTGAATATATATATATGATTCGAAATGTAATTGTTAAAATATTATACACTTACGTGAACATGTATAAACAAATACCACTTTTTTGTGTGTTAGGGCTTTGGTTTTAAATAAGGTACTGAGATCCATTTCTTGTTGGCTATTAGGCTGCATGGTTGCTCAAATTGAAGCATTAATTTATCCCAAGCACTTTGTTCACAAGAAGCCTTTTAAACATAAAAGAGGCTAAGGCCTAGTAAGTGATTTACCTGGATTGTTTTTAAAAGACTCGCTAAAAATTTTATCATATTTGAAATTGCCTTTGGCTAACCCAGTGAAGTTTTGTTATCTTAAACCTCCCTTCTTTTTTTAGAAAATATTGAAAGTTTCATGTGTTAGGCATGCATGATTCATGTGTTTAACGTCTATGATTATTAACAAAACTTGGTCAGGAGTTTTGGGGTCTCCTCTCTAGTTGTTGCTCCAGTTCTTTTGCTGCCCATCTGAGCTCGGCCTAAAGTCTGAGAAGTAAGCACACAGCATGGCATGTTATTTCCTGTCATGGGAGTGTGCTCACATGGATGACTCTGCTTGAAAAAGCCTTCGTTTGAATTATTTGTTTAACTTATTCACTCTACATTATTAGGGATGATTTAGCATTCATAATTCTGCATCTGAACACCATGTTCATTGAATATTCAATATTAGCATTCAAAAGAGAAAAAACACTCAGGAAGCTGACAATTATAGAAATTGTTGGACCTGAGAAATAGGAAAACTCTTAACTGAAAAAGAGTAACTTGTGTTTCTTTCTGGCTATAGATCTTGATGAGTGCTCTGAAAATCTGAATTTGTGTGGCAATGGCCAGTGCCTAAACGCCCCAGGAGGATACCGCTGTGAATGTGACATGGGCTTTGTGCCCAGTGCTGACGGGAAAGCCTGCGAAGGTAACTGATGGGGAAGCCACTGGGGCCTGATGAGATTAGGTTATTTAAACATCCTTGTTTTTTTGTTTTGTTTTGTTTTGTTTTGTTTATTTGTTTGTTTTTCAAGCTGAGGTGTGTTTCATCTTCAACCTAGTCATTTCGGTTTGTGGAGGGATTAGGTCTGCAGTCAGACTATTTCTCTTCGTGCAGAGAAAATCTTCTCTGGCCATAAGTGCACATCCAGCCTTGGCCAGCTGGTCTGCAAGAGTACATCCCTTGGTCCTAGGAAAGAGAAGATAACCCATTGTGGTTAACTCAGGGCAGCTTATTTATTTCATTGTTGGGGGAAAGAACTCAAAGTACTGGTCCCCCGAAAATATTGAAGAATTTTCTTTAAATATGGAAACACAGTTTTAAATCTCTGCTATGGTTTGGTTTCTAGAAATAAACCCTTTAAGATAACAGCAGAGCAGATAGTCTTTTCCATATGTAGAATAGTGTCCTGGGCACACGTGTCTCATGTGGTCTCTAAATATCTTTTGCAGTTCCATCCAATAAGAGACCCTTTGAGATAATGCCATGTGTCATGATGTCTCTCAGCACAAGACCATCTTTCTGATAAGTGTTGGTCAGACAGGAATAGGAACCTGCTGGCTAAGAATGGGTCCGATCAGGGGACACAAGATTCTTCTCTTTACTCTCACATTTGTCAACTATAAGGGCTTTATTTCTCATTGAGAAGAATTAGTGGTTACAGTGAACTAAAGAGATTTCAGTAGAAATAAACAAATGATAACGATTGACAGTAGAAATTTAAACAAGACCCTGTTTAATGTCTTAACAGTCTTTGCTTGTTAATAGGACATTAACTCAAAATCAGTCTTTAGCCAAGATATGTATGCTAATTTCCCCATATAGTTCTATAAATTCTTTTCTTTGTTATGGAATCATTGGATGTTCTTTATACAGTTTATATTAAAGATGCAAAGTTTGATCTAAAATTCCTCTGAGTCAAGAAACCAGATTATGCTCTTGATCATGTGCCTAATGCCTTGTTTACTTTTGTTACCCTGAACATCCAAGGAAAACAGGTACTGTGCCACCTCTGGTAACATAAATAGTTGCACTGAAAGTTTTGCTTCTCTTAATGCTACAAGGGAAGGTTTTGCTTGTTTGTTTGTTTGTTCTTAGTATAAATCATCACTGGCCAAGTGGCCATGGCTATTTAAAGCCAGTCTCAAGGCTGAAAATGTGCCCGTGTGTCAATTACACAAGCAGAATGTTAATGGGAGGCAGGAAAGAGACCTGGAAGAAGCGACTACAGTTTTTAGATCTCTATCAACAATAGGAAACACATCCCGTAGTATTAGGGATAACAGAGGATTATAAAACTGGTTAGAAAGGTTACCACAAAACCTTCGTGATTCTTAAAATTTTAACCCACAACAAAAGCAGGAAGTGCATAAATAATCAAAGAATTTAGCAAGGTGGTCTTTTTGGCTCCTATTTTACAAGAATGATGTATAAAACACCAAAAACTGAGATACATGTGTATAAAGTGCTTAGCCCACAACTTGGTGTGTAATAGGGGATGAGAAAAACAAGTTCATCTGAGAGATTTCCCTATACGTGGCAAATCGTCTAAAAGTCTGTGGGAGAAATGCCTAGCTTGATGTTGGATAGTCGTCATTTTCCTAATAACATTAGTTGCCTAATTACGTTAGGCAGTTTCTTTAGCAAAACATAAATTTAATTTCTCCCCTCTTTTACCCCTTCCCAAGATATCGATGAGTGCTCCCTTCCGAACATCTGTGTTTTTGGAACTTGCCACAACCTTCCTGGCCTGTTTCGTTGTGAGTGCGAGATAGGCTATGAGCTGGACAGAAGCGGCGGGAACTGCACAGGTAAGGCATCCATTTGCATCAAAATCTGCTCCCAGGTGTCCCAGGGCACTTGGCTGTCGGGGTCTCGCTGCGACCACACAGGGATATCTACAGTCGGAAACAAAAAGCTGGTTTGAAGCATAGGTATCACAGAATAAATTTTTTAAAACCTGTAACTGATTAGATGTGAGGATGCAGAGGAAAGAGTCGAAGACAGTTGAAGGAGCGGAGTCTGTAGCTTTAGAATCAAGCTGTGGGAATACAGGAGTGTCCAGGGGTGCTCCAGCTATAAGACTTTCCAGTCATTTCTTTCCTCCCTGGCTATGTTTTCAGAGAGTTTCCTTTTGAAGGCCATACCATGGGATCATGGGTTTTCTCCCTGTACTTCTCCATAGTAGTACTCATTCATTCCCGCCCCTGGCCTGCCAATGAATGTGGAACATAGAACTCAGCCACCTATTTTTAGTGTGTAGATCATCTTCTTGTAGAGCAAGGGACTCTCCAGGAACATATGAAAACCATTAGAAAAGCTATAGACATTTGGTAATAAGCATTAGGCACTCAGTAGACCTTCCTTCTGTTCACCTTGACACTGGGTTAAGACTTTTAAAGTCATTTGCAGTTCTCCATCCTAATCCATCATTCTGTTCAAGGATACTGGGGGAAAATATTCCATTCTGTATGGGCTGAAAATCTCAGGGAAAAGAGTGATTTTTTTCGGCCACCTAAACAAGCTGTGACTCAGTGGCTCTCCAGATCATGACCACTACCACCATGTCCCGAAAATTGCTCTGGACTAGTAGGGCATTCCTCCCCAGGAACACATTCTTCTCTTGTTTTTTTCTAAAAACTATTGTGACACCAAGCTGGGCCTCTGGCATACCACAAGAAGTTGCCTCTCCATGATCCATGCCCCCTGCTCAGTGCCCCAGATTGCCATCAGTGTAATTCTATCTAATGTCATTTCTGTTAGTCTGCCCTGTCCCTCCAAGTTCACATGTGACTTAAGCAAAAGAATTTTCAAGGGGTAGGGCCCAAGGAGAAGATATTGTCCTCATTCTCTAACCTCTCCTCTCTGAATCAGTTTGTCTGTTTTTGAGTATTTCATGAGTGTTCGAAATGGACAAAGGATTGCACAGGTTTGGAATTTGTCAAAACTCATGTCCCAAATATCTAGAATTCTGTACATATTTTTAGAATAGAAACTGAAAGGGAAATATTCAGCCCAGCTTCAGTGATGAGAGAGAGACTCTTAACAAGCTTGAAGAAACACGCTAAGCCTCATGCATGTGTCTGTACTCAGACTCAGCTGCTCTGAGGCAAGCATGCCCAGTGGGGGAGGCAGCAGAAGTTGCCTGCTCCTGAGAGTTCCTTGGGACATCTTGCTCTAATTTGATGAAATAACAAGCCACACATATTAAATATATTTTCTTAAAACTTGTGTCTGAATTTTTGGTTGACCGAGGTCACAGTAGTGTTTTGCTTTCAGTTACCTTGACTGGAATATTTTTCCTAATTCCAAAGTCATATTTTCTCCTGATGAGAAATTTGAATGCTAAATGTGTTCCAGGGGAAAAAGACCAAAGACTATGACATACTTCCTTCCTGAGGGGTTTTATTTCAGAAGTGGAAGACTGCATTTCTAGATGTAATTATAACTAATAACTCTTAAAAATTTTTGTTGGGAGCCCTAGATTAGGTGCTTCCGTTTGGTGGTGATGTCTGCTCCACTTTGGCCCAGATGACAATTCTACCCCTTGCTGTTTGGTTTTAGATGTTAATGAATGTCTGGATCCAACCACATGTATCAGTGGTAACTGTATCAACACTCCGGGCAGCTATACCTGTGATTGTCCACCTGATTTTGAGCTGAATCCAACTCGAGTTGGCTGTGTTGGTAAGATCTTAAAAACTCCTCAGACAAGCATGCTGTTTGTTTGTTTTTAAAGCAGTATCAAACATTACATTTTCAAATTTTAAAAAAGTAATAGTATGAAAATTTAAACATTTCTTAAATCTGGTTTCTGTTTTTGGGTACTTGTTCTGTGGGTAAATTCCCCGTATGTGTGTTTGGGTACTTTTTAGTTTCTCAGTAAATTAAATTCTGGTTTTACAAAGTGTGTGTGAAACAGTTTCTAAAATGGGTTTGAATTTTCAACCCTCACATAGAAAGAATCTACCTGACACTTTTTTGTTTGCATGTGGCATATAGACACCCGCTCCGGAAATTGCTATCTGGATGTCCGACCTCGAGGAGACAATGGAGATACAGCCTGTAGCAATGAAATTGGAGTTGGCGTTTCCAAGGCTTCCTGCTGTTGCTCTCTGGGTAAAGCCTGGGGTACTCCTTGTGAACTGTGTCCTGCTGTGAACACATGTAAGTGGACAGCCTCCTGTTTATTATTATCCTTCTTCCTGCTCAGGTCAGTTCTCCTTTCTAGATCCACAAAATAGAAGCCAAGAGGAAGGGAGCTGCCATTAGCCTTTTATTTTTCAATCAGGGAAGGGAGAGCAGTCCTCTCAGCTCTGTTGAGGGACCCCACTCCCAATTTAGGAGTCAGAAAATGTCACCAGTTGGCTTGCACTAAAGGTCAGGTGGGGCCGGTGACATCTTATTACTGTCTGAGTGAAAAGCAGGTCTCCTTATATTAAGGAAGACCTCCCAGGTCAAGTCACTGATTTTGCTTACCTTCCAGGGACACTGATCTGTTCTTTTTCATCTGTTGGGTATCTTCCAAAACTCTAGGACAGACTTGAATATCCCTACATGAAACAGAAGCAATTAGTTAAGCAAATGTGAAATGGAAGATTATTCTCTTCTCATGGCGTTCATGGCATGACTTGAAAGAAAGCTTTAGAATGTGATTTTAAGGACGTAAATGATGTCTTCTAAAAACTAAAAGGCTTTCCATTCTTCTAAGTGGGTCCTCTATTATGATTCAGAGTCAAGTGTAGCTTCTTTGGCAAAAGTCAGTGGCTGCTGCTTTTATGGTGTATATTGGGGTAGGTATTGATTCTTTCCTTGCTGATGGGTCATTTATTCACTTTTCCTAAAAGCATTTGTTGTGTACCTAGAGCGTGTACTTTGGGTGTGCAAAGGTGAATGAGATTAGATCCTGCCCTCGAAGAGCTTATAGTCTAGCAAAATATGGCCCAAACATACAAACTAAAATTCAACGAAGTCCTCAATAAGGGAGAAAAGAAGGGCAGACACAAAGCTGTGAGTGGGAAGAACAGCACACCTGGTTCCAGTTAGGACTCTGTCGCTTGCCACTCTAACTTTCGACAAGTTACTTAGCAAGCCTGAGTATCCTCATTCATAAAATGGCCTCATAGAGTTAAGTGAAATGACTCTAGTAAGGTACTCAGCACACAGATGAATGTTTAGCAGGCATCTCCTCTCTCTTCTCTTTAGAAAAGGAAGTCAGTTCTGATTGACAGAGGGTAGCGATAAGTGTGCATTTTTTAAATTGGGCCTTGAAGGAAGGGTGTGACATGAAAGAGGAGACTTAAAAAGAGGAAAGGATGGCAGAAAGAGGAGGTAAGAAAAAGTAAAAGAGGATGACAGTTAACTTCATTGACGTTGAAAGAAGCAAGCCAGATGATTAAGAGGAGAAGTCGGCTCTATCAATTAATAATGATTAGCAAAGCAATAGGGGTCCACCCTACCCCAACCCGGATCATAGCTGAAAGTGGAATATATACATATATACCCTTATGTACATGGACATAGAATTTCAGAAATTCAGGAGAGGGATTTTCAGATTTGGGAAGACCATGATGATTGTGAAGCACCGATTCTCATGTATGCTCACCAGGACGGTACAGCAGGGTAGGGCCGCTCTTATTCAGAGGTTCCTGTATGTGTCACACTGCTGGTGTGTGGCACTGAAGTAAATGTTTTTGAGTGACATGGTTAGATGACAAAATTAAAAGGGGGGGGGATCAAAAGACACTGTAAAAAGTTGGTTTTGGAACCCAGGGGCATCAGTATTGCTGTCAGTAGAAATAGAGGAGCAAGAAAGATCTCTAGTCATTAAGGAGAGAGGTAGAGTGGGAACCAAGAATGACAGCTTTTCCTAAGGCTCTGTTTAAAAGGGTTTTGGAAGCAGGCTATTTAACATTATTAAGAGAAGCTGTAATTTCCAAGAGGTAAGGCTGAATAAAACATGAAAATAGATAAGGAGTTTGTTTAAAAATAAATAAATAAAAATAAAAAGGGAAAGAAAATCTTTAAAGGGGAATGGTGTTGGAGATAAGGAAATAAAATAGTTCACAAGAACTTAAGGCCAGGAGAATAGGTGGAGGTCTCAAAGACTGAAGGACAGTGGCCTTACATTTGGTCCCCACAGTAAAAGCCATTTGAAAATGGCAAGTATACACAAAGGTATTAACTTACTTCAGGTGGGTGGAGGTAACTGCTAAATATTTCTGAAAATGAATATTTTCAATTGAATATGTTAGTTTTTCTCTCGAGGACACTATTTCTGTAAATTTTAGATTCAAAAGAACTCAATTTGATTTTTTCATTTCAATAGCTGAGTACAAAATTCTTTGTCCTGGAGGAGAAGGTTTTCGACCCAACCCTATCACTGTTATATTAGAAGGTAATTCTGTTTTCTTTATTTTAAAGTATGTACATTTTGAACTTCTTTGGGTTTATTTACAATGCTGAAGAAATGCTGTTGCTTTCATTCTGATAGATATTGACGAGTGCCAGGAGCTCCCAGGGCTGTGCCAAGGCGGAAAATGTATTAACACCTTTGGTAGTTTCCAGTGCCGCTGTCCAACCGGTTACTACCTGAATGAAGACACCCGAGTGTGTGATGGTAAATGGTCCTTATAGGAGGAGAAGTTCTTTCCAATATTGAGAACTGACTTCAAAAGCCAGCACACAGTTACTAGGAAAACTGAAATTTAGCAATATAACACAATGGCCTAAATATAAATATAGGTAAATAAATACACCACACATGTGGCAGCTTACACTGATGTTACTGACATAATGTCATTGTCATAATGCCAATATACCCTAAATCCCTCTTTTCCTGAGAAAAGTATAGTTTTGTTATCTTGAGCAATCATCCCATTTATGCCTACAAAGACTTTTCCGTGCTCTTCGGAAGAGTCTTTTTTATTTGAGTAGCACAGGTCTCAGTTGACTGGTTTCTATATTCTAGACAGTTCCAGGCTCTTCTTCCTCCTGTCGTTTACCCCTTATCATCAGTACTAATGCTTTTAAATAAGCTTTCCTTAAAAGTAGTCCCTTTGGTTTCATGATGTAAGTGAGGACTCCTGTTCATCCTATGTTACTGGGAAGATGGAGAATATGGACCACTTGCAGCTTTTAGAGCACTTGAACTGTAGATCAGGCTGGGAGAGATGGTTTTCATCTACCTACAGGAGTCATGTGACTAGTTAGAGGAGAGACCTCCCTGCATCCTGGAGGAGAAATAGTCTTCTGGTTCTCCAAAAGGTTTATAAGGTGACCTGGACAATGACAACCTTGTTGAATATGAGTTGATCATCACAGTGTGTATGACACACTCTAAGACCCAAAGAGTTAACAAATATTAGAATCAATCTCTATCTTTGAAAATGGGGAAAGAGGTGTGAAATACCTAATTCCATGCTACCTTACCAATGCAAATTCATGAAGCCAGTCATTGATGGCTTCAGAATACATCATATTCTTCTATAGATTTTGTAAACATGTGCAGTACTACACATAGTTGTCTTTCTGAAGGATATTTGAGAATTATATTTTCTCCACATTTCCATCTCTGCATGCTTTTGAGGATGTTATGAACTCACCTGTTAGGAATTCATACTAGGCTTTTGTAAAACCTCGTTTTCTGAAAATGCACACACACATTAGTACAGATAAAGGACACTGGTGAACTAAACATCTATTTCTCTTATCTGGATTTCCAAGTGCCCTGTGAATTTTCTCCTTCACAGTCAACATTTATATTGACACTGAGTACCAGACCATTCCAGAAAGTGAACTTTCCATATTCACTTACCACTTTCTTTTTGGATCACAGATGTGAATGAATGCGAAACTCCGGGCATCTGTGGTCCAGGGACATGTTATAACACCGTTGGCAACTACACCTGTATTTGCCCTCCAGACTACATGCAAGTGAATGGGGGGAATAATTGCATGGGTAAGTCCAAGCTTTTCTTAATACTGCACGGTTGGTCTTCATCTGCAAAGAGAAAAAGAGTTTAGAAGTCCAGCCATTTGCCCTTAGTGTTATATCACCTGTCAGACTGAGTGCTGCCATCCTTTCACTGTCTTTGAAAGCTTCCTCCCCTGTAAACCATGTTTGGCTTTTTTTTTTTTTTTTTTTTATTGCCTCGTGTGGGTGGCTGGGAGTTTTCTTTAAAATGTAATGTTGGAAAATCCCAAACACTGGCTTAATAGTACTTCTTTTGTTTGACTTTGGGTGTATCTTTATACAATTATATTTACAGCACTGACCTACAGTATTAGAACATCATGAGTCGGAAATGAAAAAATTACTGCCAAATAGCAGTGGAGAATTGTTATTAGGAGAATGGGTGGAGAGTCATGTAATGTTTATTAATACTAGAGCTACATAATGACTTAGTTCTGTGGCACAAAACATTAGGGAATACATTTCTCAAAGTTTTTATTTTTTTTCCTGTAGCAGCATAGGTAGATGGGAAATTGTGTAAGAGCAGACTTTCTCTGCCCTTATCAAAGTCTAGTTACAACACAATTCAAAAGAAACTTGCTTCTTGAGTATCTGCTTAGAAATCTGTCATGATTTCCCCATGACATCGCCAATCCCTTTCTTCTTCCTTTCTTCTAGATATGAGAAGAAGTTTGTGCTACAGAAACTATTACGCCGACAACCAGACCTGTGATGGAGAACTGTTGTTCAATATGACCAAGAAGATGTGCTGTTGTTCTTACAACATTGGCCGAGCCTGGAATAAACCCTGTGAACAGTGTCCCATCCCAAGCACAGGTAAGTTTTAGTTGCGCCATTACCAAAACTATAGGCTGATAAATTACTCATAAATTCTTGGGGAAATGAGTCTCAGCGAGGGAAGTATAGGGTACATTGTTTATCTTCATGAGAAAAAATGAGTTCACAAAGGCAAATATTTAAATTCGCAATTGATCCTGATCTTTCCAGCTGAAAATTAAGTCACAGAATATGCTTTCTAATTTATACACGTTCATTTCCCAGACTTATAGACTCAGCATATTACAAAAATATAAATATTGTTATCATTGTTATGGAGTTTGCCATGTAACTAAGAGACTGGAAAATTTAGGCAAAGCAATTTGGGAAATAAAACATATTTCTGGTATTTTCACTTATTTATAACTAGTCTTCTACCAAAAGAAATTTAAGGCAACCCACAAAGATTGCAGTGTAAAATAAGAAGGCTTAAGGCAAATGGCAAACAAGGGTGAAAAACTTGGAGCAAGGAGCGAGGCTAATACACAAAATCCAAGCCGGGAATTCCTTCACATTTGCCAGAGATGAGTAGAACATTTGGCTCCAGACTTTTTATCAGCTCACAAAAAAAAAAAAAAGGGGGGGGAGACCTGATCAAGTTTGAGTCTCAAGGACCATAAAGCAAACAGTCAAGGAAAGTGCAACTGTCTTGTATATTGAACCCGAGAGAAATTTCTTTTTGTGTCCTCATAGAGAAGAATCTATATGATGTTATTTGTTTTTCAAAAAGTCTAATTTACATCCTTTAAGTAAACGAAGACACCAGTGCACTGTTCTTATATCATACAGTAGATGGTGTCTAATCATATATATTATGAGGACATCATTTACTAATGTTATGATTTGGATTAAAAGAACTACCATGCAGCTATCAATTAGAGTATTCTGTAGTGCCTATTCCATTCTCCACAGTAATTAGTAACTAAATCTATTGTCTGGTGCTGCCTGTGAACACATGAAACGTAAGCTTCTTTTTTAGTAAAACATACCATTTAATTCATTGTTTACTCCAGAAATAATGTAATAATTATCATTTGAAATTACGAATTACCTCCATTCTGCAAGATTTCTCTACACTATGGGTTGGTATACCACAGCCCATGGCTCAAATCCAGCCCACCGCCTGTTTTTGTCTGGCCACAGACAAAAAGCTAAGAATGAATTTTACATTTTTAAATGATTGGAAAAAACTTTTAAAATAATATGGCATGACCTGAAAATTATGTGAACTTCAAATTTTGGTGTCTATAAGTAAAATTTTAGTAAAACACAGCTACACTAATTTATTTCCATACTATCTATGGTTGTTTTCAAGAGATAGATGAGTAGTTTTAACCAAGGTTATACATCCTTGGTGAGTATATGTTTACATGTAAAAATATATTTCTCTACATATTGTTTTTAATCATATTGAAAAATATATTATTTTCATGAACAATTCTGTTATACATGAAATTTTTAAAATAGACTTTATGAAGAGAGATAGAGATCCTACTATTTTCTTTTTTAACTTAATAGATCACTGTACATTCCCATGCAGACCACTTTGGAGATCCCCGATAAAGACTATCATTTACTTTCAGAAGTGTCTGTCTGAGTTTTAAGAATCTGCATATTTAATATAAAAAATAAAATATTTCTTTTTCATATTGAGTGTTGGCCAAATCCAGTCATGGCTTTTCATTTGTTATACAGTCTGCACACACTTTAGGAGTCCATGAAATTTGTCTGGATGACCCTGAAATCAGCTGGCATGACACTTGTTGGAAGTAGACACTCATAGATTAAAGAATAAAGCACTGGAAGAACATGCTACATTTTGATTAAAATACTTCCAGAAACCTTTTACTAATTTTCAGTGGTTTTGACCAATAAGGCAATGGCCATTTTGAGCTTAAATTTATACCATGCCATATTAGTTACAGTCATGACCTGGAATTACAGAATCTCCAAGTTAGAAGAGCCTGCAGATGATATTTAGTTCATTCTTTATTATCAACTTCGATGAATTCAGGCAAGAGAAAGAAAGATAGAGGGTCAGGGGAGGGAGAGATAGAGAACATGAGAGCTGCACCAAAAGAAATCCAGCTCCAAAAGCTGAAGTCATGATGTAAGTTGGTTGTTTGACCTGAATTAGTCAGTAAGAGACCTCATGTCAAGAACTTGGCTAGACTTACTGTGGTCTCCCCAGCCTACTGAGGAAATGGTTTTTGTGAGCATTCCTCAAATCTTAGAACCCTTAATGCATAGTGGAAAGAGACATTCTTACCAGTCCCTGGGTTCAAACAATATCCTTATGAACAATATTCTTATGTACACCCAAATTCCTAGAGGCAAGTTCATACAAATAAGTGGCATATGATATGGAAACCTCTGCTTTTCCTTCATTATTATGTCAGCGTGAGGTCACTTTGCCTTCAGTATTTGTCTTAAGGACAGATTTATAATATCTATAGGAATCTTTGGATTTATTATTTTAAATTCTTCAAAATACAGATAAACACCTTTCAAGAATGTTGATGAAGTAAATTCTTTCAGCCCAGTCATTGCTCTTTGCTGACCCATGTTCTCACCCCTCACCCTTACCCCACCTTGGTTTTCTCACTGCAGATGAATTTGCTACACTCTGTGGAAGTCAAAGGCCAGGCTTCGTCATCGACATTTATACCGGCCTACCCGTTGGTGAGTTCTGATGCCATTTTCGGGACTTTTGGTTTTGCCTTTGTGCAAAGAAAAAAGAGTATACAGAGTCATTTTCTCAGTTTGCTTTTTTTTTTCTTGGAAGGAAAAATCATTAAACAATTCCATTTAGCGTTATTGAAACACTGATTCTTAGTGTGAAACAAACTGCAAACACCCTGTGTAGCTCCACCTAATTGGCAGC
The DNA here is from genome assembly GCF_014176215.1 of Rousettus aegyptiacus. NCBI lineage: Eukaryota > Metazoa > Chordata > Mammalia > Chiroptera > Pteropodidae > Rousettus > Rousettus aegyptiacus. Next base: position 120,356,779 of record NW_023416306.1, on the reverse strand, counting down.
AGCATTTGTTGCTCATGATTAAGGGGACTGGAAAGCTTTTCACAAAATTACAATCAAGCTTAGTTAAACCAACCCTAAGCATCAACAAAGAGAGAGAGATTCTGGGAGTAGGGCCAGTTGACGTCTGATTTGACTATAATTCCCAATTCTTCCTTCTGACTAAGACATGAGTTTAATATGACTTTGCATACCAATCCTCATGTGTAGGATGTTCACATAAAACCCCTCTTGTGGGTCAATTTTATCTCACATGTAATTTCCTCAGGTCATCTGCTTTGGGAATTTCGGATGTGAAATTTAAAAAAAAAAAAAACACAAAAAACCTTTCCAATCTGAGGCCTCATCAAGTAACTGGAGCAGAGGCCACTACAGTGTGAGAAAAACTTGTGCAAGATTCAGAAGTATTGCACAGTGTTCAGCCAACGGAGGCGATGCCTTTGTGGTTTAAAACCAAATAACATAAAAGTAGATGGAAAGCTATTGCATTCTCAGAGTTTTTCCCTCGGTGTGATTTATATGCATCCTTAGATGCCCCTCTTCAGTCTGAGCAATTGAGTCTAGTAGCAAACATCACCACTTGCTGTGTTCCACCTTATTGCTAATAAGTAAACTGAAATCCACATCAGCCTTTCCAGTGACCTTGTTTAAGAAAACAAGGGTCTGGTCCAGCAATCAGCCTGGTTCCCGTAGTGCCAAATCCATATGGCTCCACAGTCTAGTCAACGTCCAAAGAAACTTCATGGTTTGGAAAGAAAAACTGCTAAATGACATTGGCATAGAACACCTGGCCCTAGCTGCTTTGTTTTTCCTCTTCCCAAAACAGCTTTTCATCTCCCTACAATCTCTGATCTGAAGATAAGTGGTCTTTAATAACAATGGGTCTCTATGGTCAGATCAGGCGTGTACCCCAGCAAGGCCTGCCCTCCAAGCTTGGCAAGAGACAGAGACTCGAAACAGCATTAGCATTGTCCACTAGAAGTAGAGCTGGAAAGGCCCCAGACATCCTCTCATCCAAGCGCCTAGAATTGCAATTGAGGGGACAGAGGCCCAGAGAGGTGAAGGGACTCAGCCGAGGTCACCTAGCTAATTAATAACAGAGCTGGGACCAAAATCCAGTCCTGATTCATAGTTTGCTTTGCCTCTAGTTCTTGAAAACTGGAAATGTGATAGTTAGTTAGCAGTATAACTAACTATTGTTACCAAATTCCACTATAACAAAATATTTAGATGACTGGGAAACTTTGTTTTATTTAAGCTTTATGCTCTCCGTCTGAAAGACCTTAAGATTGTTGGCATTTAGCGCCCATTCGTATGGGATTAAAACTATAGCAAGTTTATTAATCATGTCTTGAAATATAAACTTTTCTAAGTTGAAGTTCAAATGAAATCCAGACAGAAAAAGAAAATATAAAATTTTAATACATCCTTTGCTATTTTATGCCTAACAATGGCTAGAAATTTGACCCAGCCTGTTATTGTTAAACTTGATAACACATCACTTACATTTAAAAACAAACAAATGCAAATATAACGTTCCATGTTTGAACACATACTACAAGAACGTCATCTGAATTTACTTTGGATAACTTTTTAACAACATAAATGACAAATGTGTGGAAAATCTAAAAATATAATTACCTGTATTCAAAACAGCATCAGCTTTGAGATTTTACTGTTTTTCTTTTTTTTTTATTAAAGAGATTGATTTACCTTCAGACAAAATTGAACCCTTTAGAAAAAGGTCTAAAATAAATTTAAAGCCTGTCGAATTTCTCTTTTAAAACAGATTGGTTTTAGAGTGTGATTCTTCTAAATTGTAGCATCTCTTGTAGGCTCCACTTACATGTATGGCCATCTTTTTACAACTTATACAAAGTACCTTGCAGAGACCCTTGACTATATATGTAAATGAAAGTAACTCGACAACAGTAACAGAAACCTGGTGAACTGGAAAGACTTGTGATGTAAATAGACCAAAGCTTTACATCCCCTCCCAGCTTCTGGAGCGTTTTGTGAAACTCTGCCAAAGGGCTTGGGGTAGGGGGTGGGGGCGGGGCGGGGACTGCCAAAATATCAAGTACTTTGATAAAGGTTTTGTGGAGGTCTTATGCTTGTGATGTGAAAAAACACAGTGGAAGCAAGAAAGCTGGTTAGAGGATTCCTGGCATGAAATCCTGCCTCTTATTGGCTGGGTGGTCTTTGGCAAGTTCCATCATCTGCATAATAAGGATAGCCATAATACCTAGAGACCCTCTCATGGGGTGACTTGTGATGACTCTGAGTAAATCCAGGTCAAATGCTTGAGAAACATATAACAGGTGAGACACTACTAATAGTATTAATATTATTATTCTAGAGGACACTGAATGAATGAGAGTTCAGAGAAGGTTAGACAGAGTGTATCAGCCAGGCTGGTGGGGGGGTGAGATTTGACCGCAAGGTTTTCTCACCAGCTGTTCCAGCCCTTCTTTAGCAGCCTGGGTCCTGGCTCTGCACTCACTACTACTTTGATCCTGTTTAAAAGCTCAACTCCGCTTCCAAATACTGGTTCTTAATTTAACAAATTTTAATCGACACTTAGCATTTGTCAGACAGCGTACTACGGGCCAGTAACACCGTCGTGTAGCAGCCAGGTCCAGCCCTTGGCCTTAGGAAGCCACAGTCTATTGAGACAGTCCTTTCTCAGTACTGGTCCTATTTTTACAGTCAGCCAGGGCCCAGCTTACATCCCCAAGCTCACCAAAAACCTTGTGAAGGAGGAATGGGGGTTGAAGTGAAATTTGAAAGATCAGAATTGGCTGTGACCACAGGCTCCTCCTCTGTGCTTCCCCAGCATTTCTTTCCCAATCTAGCCAAACATTACCACATTATTTTGTGTAGGGAGGCTGTTTACTCTCGATAGTCACTTTATTCCACTTCTCTGATGCAGTTCCCAATAGGTACAGAGATGACTCCTACCTGGACAAAGCTGATGATCTGAAACAAAAGTATGGATAGTAAATCCAGATAGACTCATGAGTGTCTGGAAGGTGATTTAGTTATTTCAATTTGACATTCACTGATGTCTCCCACTTAGATTATCACTACCCCAACACACACACCCACACACATGCACTTACACACATGTGTGCAAACAGATGCACGCATGCATTTTCCCTTCTTTGGTTTTAGGCCTTACAGAAAACATCGAGTTAGAAGCAGCCGACTTTCTATCCCAATTCACCCAACACAGGGGCCATGCGTTGTGCTGTCACTCATGTGTGGCTGCTCTGTTTCTAGATATTGATGAATGCCGAGAGATCCCAGGGGTTTGTGAAAATGGAGTGTGCATAAACATGGTTGGCAGTTTCAGATGTGAATGTCCGGTGGGCTTCTTCTACAACGACAAGCTGTTGGTTTGTGAAGGTAAGTGATGTTGTCACTATATTGTGTCCAGAAGTGAGCTAATGGGAGAGCTACTTAACCACACATATGTCCAATTTCACGGCATTGGAAATAGCGAAGGGCGCCTTTGATGCAGGACAGGGCAAATTTCCCTGAGTGGTAGGGAGACCAAGCCCTGCACTGAGAGAAGAAAAGGGTCCTTTGGCAGAGAGTGTAGAAAGAATTCAGCACACACGCCAAAGTTAGAGTGAAAAGGAAAGTCTATTAGATAAGGGGTAAGATGCCACAGACAGTGTGGTCTCCTCTCAGAGGCAGAGAGTGAGAGAGACAGTGAGGCACTGAGAGGGACCCTGAGTGTTCAGGGAATTCAGTTTATATGTCATTCTTTAGTTCCCATTTCCTTTGATATGGACACACAGCGAGGAAAGGGAATGAAGAAGAAGATATAGCCTAAAAGGCCTGCTGGCAGTTCTCAGCCTTTAATCTATAGGTTCCCCATGATTTTAGCCATAGGGAATGAACAGTTTTATTTGTGCAGGGCAGCTACTTAAAGACTCCGTTGTTCCTGTGTCTCCTTCCACAGGTGTGGGGAATGGGTTGTTAACAATCCCAGCAGAAATCTTCCTTTGTTCTGAAGGTTTCCTCCTGGCCTGGCTGCAGGACTAGCCATCATATTTCAGTCTCTGAATGTGGCTTGATTAACATTTTAATTCTCTTGCCTCCTCTGTACATTATTACTTCCATGAAATTTCATGCAAAAAAATTTACTAATTCTCAGGAGAAAAAAGTAGGACATGCATTCCCCAAACCACTCCCCTATGCACACAATATATTCGGTTTCCCAGCTGATATGAATAAGCCATGAGTTCCTGCGTGTGCCAGATAGATTGCTTTTGTTTCACATTGCTTGAGAGTGAGCATGAGCGGTAGGCAGTCATCTTGTGTTGAATCTCAGAATCAGCGTTCTCTTCCAAACGGAGCCTATGCTACTCCCAAGTGAAAACAAGGTTAATGCAAATATTCCAAATGCATGAGAGAATTCCAAATGGCAAGAACAGCAAATTCGATTTTATATGAAGAATGTTGGCATGCATGCAAATGGTACTTTTTTCATTTTCAAATGACCTCCCCTTGCCATGTGTATATGCTGTGATTCTGCACATTCCTTACAGCACTTCATATTTTTCCTACATCTGGGGAAGATAGTGTTCTTTTACATTTTAGTAAAAGGGACATTACTGGTTATTAAATATACTATGTGCCCTAGGATAGCTGGAATAATTTTTCTATTTAATATTTAAACTTGGGGCCTCTAGCAGAGTTTTTTTGTTTTGTTTTGTTTTTTGGTTTTGTTTTTTTTTTCATGTTAGAAAGGGTTATTACCCCTTAGAGCACGGATTAGAGCACATATGTCGACATTTTGATGTTAAATCTTTTTCTCCTAAACTGGGGACAATTATAGACCATGAGTAAAGTTATAGTCCCAAGCACATGCTTGTTAAATTCTCCTCACCGGGTTTTGGTTACAGAGCCAAGTCAGCACATGTCCTTAACTCTGCCTACTGTGGGGTTCAGGGGTGGGGGCATGGCGATAGCCATTCAGAGCCTTCATGAGGAGATGGTCATTTCAGGCCCTGGCCCAGACCCTGTGCTTTGGGAGGCCATCAAGAATTAGGAGTCTGAGGAGGAGGCAAGATGCTGGAGAGTAGAGGAAGCCCGCAGCAGATGATCTTACAATGCTAGGGTTGGCTGCCTTCCTCATAGCCACAGCCTTCCACCTTACATACATGCTTCAGGGTGATTGCCATTTCCTTGGGGGCATCTCCCTTTCTCTTCCCTTCAGAGATCCGTTTGATAGTTACTTTACCCAGGTGCCTCTTTGGTGCTTATATTTGGTGAAGCAGCAGCCCTTGTCCAGACCTCATGGGCAAGGCCACCCATGACCACCAAGTCAACCTTGGCCTTGCTACAAACATGAGATTGGGAAGCTACAGCTATACCAATGTAAGGCACTTTGCATTTGAGATTATGAAGTGCTCCGACTTTTGGTTTCCGTTTCACAGGATATCCATCTTCGGGGCGAGTGTTTAATTCAGGGTCAGCTGCTTCCCAGCATGCTCTTAGCTCTCAGAATCAGAAAACAAAGGTTCATTTAGTACATGCCTCAGCAACACTGAAGTTGGAATGCATTCCAGAAGTGATTTATGGGGAGCATCCATGCATCTGCTCTTCACAAGTATGCATATTATCAGATGTCAGGCATCTGATGCATCACAGAAATGCTTGTCTGTGACATCGTTTGGCTTTTCTTAGGACACAAGCTACCTCCTCTGTTTCTGTATACCCTTAATTAAGAAGAGGGCAGACTTGATGGGTGAGGTGGTGTTGGTTGCTAGACCCACTGTAACCTGAAGCAAGCATGCTTCTGCTCTTGTATTCGCTGCACAAAGAGGCACACCCCACCCCACATTAGACAGAAAACTTCCACTGACCGTAGTAGTCCTGATGCTTTCCCGCCACAAAGCACAGGCCTAAGAGGCGTAGGTTGGTGTATTTGCCGCCCCCTTGTGGGAACTTTGGCTACAACTTCTGTGTGAAACCCGGTGCTGGTGCTGAGGGCTGCCTGACACCTGTGTTACAGGCTATTCCCTTTACTGAGCTTTGACTGAATTAGATTATTTTATTGGCACATGGGCAGGGAACATGTTTTTTGACCTGTGGTATAGCCTGGACTGTGCAGTAACTTTTGCAATGCTGTGAATTTGAACTACATTTTAATTACATTTACTACATAATTTGAACTGCAAAATTATATATTTATGTGAATTTAAACTAAGTGCTTTATATATATATGTATAATATATATTTTACACACACGTGCGCGCGCGCGCACACACACACACACACACACACACACCAATCCCCTGAGCATAGTCAAAGCTTTGAAGCACACAATCTCCATTTTATTCTTTTCTTTGTTAATGAAAATTGAGGTTTTTTTAGTAGTTTTAAGTGCAGCCCCTTGTATTGTTTTCTTGATTTGACTGTCATGTGGCAGTAATTTAAGCAGGAGCCTCTACGACCCTGCAGCTTAAAGCATTGTCTGTAGACCAGGAGCACCAGCATCACCTGGGATCTTATTGGAAATTCAGAATCTCAGGCCATTCTCCAGGAATGCTGAGTCAGAATCTGCTTTTCAACAAGATTCCAAGCAATTCACATCCACACTAAGGTTTGAGATGCTCTGCTCTCCAGATCTTTCAGCTTTCCAGACAAAAGCGACCTGATCGAATCTGAAAACCCTGGGGCTTTGAACAAATACAAGGTTTCCTAGGATATTAGGGTATTAAGTCCTGACCATAGCAGTTGAGTTTTATGACTTTTTTTTTTTTTAAGACATGAGCATCATTAAAGTCCATATGTGGTTACAAATGAAGTACTCACATTCACAAAGAATATTAGCAAAGTGGAAAAACTAGAAAGTGACTTTTCGGTCTTCCATTGTCTGTTCGATAGAGATGATCGACATGAGAAAATATAAATTTATTTTATGTGAGAAGCTTCATCGACTGAACACCAGATTCTGTGCTCCTTCTAATTAAGTTCTCTTCTGCTTTTAGATATTGATGAGTGTCAGAACGGTCCAGTGTGCCAGCGCAATGCCGAATGCATCAACACTGCTGGCAGCTACCGCTGTGACTGCAAGCCTGGCTACCGCTTCACGTCCACAGGGCAGTGCAATGGTAAGTCGTTCCCTATTGGCTGGACGTGCCAACCCAGTGGGTTATCTCCACCCAGCTTCAGCTATCTGGATTTCTTTTGAGATGGTTAAGTTGGAGAATACATAAGTTAAGATTTAGACTGCTGAGTTCTGACAACTGAACCGGGAAAAGATAATTGTTGCAATGTCTAAACACTTCGATTTCTCCCTTTCTATAGATCTAGTGTTTTCAAAACAAGAGATAAATCATGTACATAGATTTCATATTTACCTATCTGCTACCCTACCGCAAACAGCCACACCCATAAATACATGCACGCGCGCGCGCGCAGACACACACTCATGCTCATACACACACTTCCCCAACCAGTATTCAGGACTGAATACTTTTTTTTTAATTTTACATAATCCCCCTTAGGCAGGTGAGGTTGTCACTATACGAGCCAAATCTAGGCAATGAAGCTCTCCTGAGCTGTGCCACATTAACCTGCAAAAAAAAAAAAAAAAAAAAACATAATTGTAATTGTAAATCATTATATAGTTAGCAGAAAGGTCAAGAAGAATGTGTTGTTTGCTTATGGTTCATTTCACAGGGAGTTTCCTGGATATTTTATGCATTTGTGAATGAAACAACGCAAAGGAACATGGTCAGATTTTCCTTGGATTTCCTTGCCTACCAGTGATTAAGTGGTAGGAAGTGCACTGCTCTCTGTAGGGTATTTTGCATTGTTTTATGAGACCTTGGTGGGAAGAGGGTGTAATAACAGAACAAAAACTCACTTTGAGAATCAAGACTTGTTTTGTTGAGTTTAAAGGAACATGTGCAAGTCTTTAGCATTTGTCAACAGAGCTGTTGTTATTCATGTATTAAAAAAAAAAAAAAACAGGAAAAGTGGGGACGTCTCTGATATGAGCCACAATACCCTAGTGAAACTTGGCGTTGATACCACTTCCCTGCATTTTGCTCTTAATTTATATTTTTTGAAGCTGGGTGAAATAATTCCAATCAAAATAAAGAATTGCTGATAATATAGAATGTGTCATTTCACACCATTTCACACTCAGGCAAAAAGTTATTTATACATCAAGATAGCATGGTCAGCCAGGGCCTGCTGGGGCTTAAGCCCTGTCATTTTGCTTGTGAAATATTAAAGTAAATAAAACTCATCAGGCGTTAACCAGCAGTAAGTGCCGTGAATTTCGTTTGTAGCCAAAGCTCAGTTTCCCTCATTCATTGACATCTTCAGAAGCAAGGGTACATACATGAGTTTTGCAACTATTCAGCCTTTAGGGTTGAAGACCTCATTCTGGAAATGTCTTTATTTACATCTTACTTTTAAAATCTTTTAAAATGTCTTTAAATGCTATTCTATACATAGCATTTTTCAAACCTTCTGCAATATACTGTTCGCTTCTGAGTTTAAGATGAAGAACTAAAATTTTCTTTCCATCAGAAGATTTTTATTTGAATTCATAAGTGCATCATTTTAAACTCCAAATCACAGCTGTAATGCCCACGTTGTTGATGAGAGATCTGAGAGAACACTTAGTTATCTAAGCCAAGGATGCTGGTCTGACTTGAGGAGCTGTATAGTTAGAGCAAATGCTGCCCCCTTTTGAAATCTTTCATGCAGTTAAAGACAAGAAACAATTTCTTCTCAAAATCTCCTCTTGGTCTCTTCTCTCTCCACTGACTGTGTGGGTTATTTTCCTCCAATACCCTATTTAAACCTATCTCAACCTCTGAGTTCAAATCCTGATGCTTGCAGAAACCTAATTTTCTCATCTCAAGACAAAGTGAACTCCACAATTAAATTCTCTAGAATCGTAACTTTCTATTTTACCAACAGAACCTCAAAGTATCCCATGTTTCATTTTTTTTTTTAAAACCATCATGAAATAAGCAACATGGGAAAGAAAAATTCTATTGGGGATCCATTTCTAAGAAAATCCTTAATGTTTTATATTTCCTGTGGGCCCTAGAGGTAAGACAGACCTGGTCCCTTGCATACTCCCAGATCCAGTGCTACCTGAGGGCGCCCAACTATGGTAGGCTCTGAGACATCCGTCCTCAAAATCAGCTCCCTTCACAGAGCTTGGTGATGGAAATCAGTTCTCTCTGCCTATCTTGGAACAGTTTGCTTATTTTAAATTCATTTTTCTTCAACAGAAAGAATCATAATTTCTTAATTAGCCTATCTGCATAGGCTAGCAATAGCTCTTAAGCTGCTCTATCCCAATTTCCCCTCTTAATTACAGATTTAACCTCACTTGAGACTTTTAAACAGTATGGTGATTCATCACAACTCTAAATACTCTGTAAAAATGGCAGCCTGAGCATATGAAATGTAGAGAATATCTTCTCTTCTGATGTGGGCACGGCTCCTCTGTGCAGCAGGAAGTGCCCACTCCCAGTTGCTTCCGTCTCAGTAGACAGGGCAGAAAAATAGCAAGTTTGGATTATTCGGCTGAGAGCAGGGTACTGCTGTGCTCTACAACATCTGCACCCAAGGTGGCAGTCTGTTATTTGCTTTCTTTTGCAACAATAGGAAAATTGGGACGAATCCATGCTCTTCAAATTATATTTGCCCTAAACATAGACTCTTGAAAGCCTTAAAAAATTGGAGACATAAGTAGGCATGTAATTATGTCATTTGTAGATTCATGCAATAAATTCTGCCCCATGGATCATCAGATTTCAGGAGAGCAACAGATTCAATTGATGATAAATATAATTTAGAGCTTAAAGATTTGTAGAAGTAAGATGGCCAAGATTTCCTTTGAATGAATATAAATAAAAAGAAAGAAATATTGTTAGGGTTCTCAAGTGCTAAAAGGAGTCACATGTAAACATGAAGACCTGGTTAAGACAGAACGAAAGTTATAGGAGTAAGGCTAAACCAAGAGGTAAAATTTAAATAAGGGACAGTGTGGGTTGTCCATCAAGAAAACCTACCTTAACAGTGGGATTGGTTTGAGGTTAGCATAAATTTCTAAAAGAAGCTATAAAGGGTCAATTTAAGACACCAAACCTTGACTAGTCAAAATACTTCAATTAATTCCACAGTCTATGATGCTGCTTTTAGGCAGATAACCAAATGGATTATCTCCCTGTTTGGATTTTTCTTTCCCATTCTACTTTTAAGTTTTCTCATCTTTCAGAACATTTTTTGGATACTTCCCATTTTCCAGGTTTTTTGTTTGTTTGTTTGTTTGTTTTTTCATGTATTGTTACCATACCCTGGATATGCCCAGTAAATGAGATTAAGTTTCAACCAATTTTGAGGCAACAAGAAATATAATGCCAGCATCTCTTTTACTGGCTTAATCCAGAGTCCAGAGCTAGGATTAATCCTGAGAGCAACACCTGAAAGTAAGTTATTCAATTTGATTTTGTCTTATGAGCTTCCACTTAAGATGCGTTTTATCTACAGATCGCAATGAATGTCAGGAAATTCCCAACATATGCAGCCATGGACAGTGTATTGATACAGTGGGAAGCTTTTATTGCCTTTGCCACACTGGTTTTAAAACAAATGCTGACCAAACTATGTGCTTGGGTGAGTATATAATTATTTCATTTTTTTCTTCATATACTATTGAAAAACTTATTTGCATCTGAATATGTAAAGGTTAATACTAAAACTTCAGTAGTCACTTTGCTCTTTGTAAAGTAAAAACACAAGTAGGCATGTAGCATTAGCATCCTTTGGTATTTAATCTTTGGCAGTCTGAACATAATAACCTTCTTCCTTGGTATTCATTTGGCTGGCTGTTAGTTAAGGAAAACTTTCAACTAAGGAATAACTTAGGAGGATATTTAGATAAAAATTTCTTTTTATTAATGTTAATGGCCTATTCTTTTATAATATTTATGTGGGTTTGCCATATTGGAACGGAGTACAGCTTTTGAGTGAAAATGAGCATTTTTTTGAGAAGGGTCTTAGTTTATACTGGAACCTCAAAGGCAAATTTACAGATCTAACCTGCAAAGGCAAAAAAAAAAAAAGGAAAGAAACATTTTCCTATGAGAAAAGAGCTCAAAATTTTAAATTTCTTCCTTAATTTTTGTACTGAATGAGGATGTCGATTTAGAATAAACTGCAAATATGTAATCGATTATTTTCTCCCCTTACCTCCTTTCTTTTTCTACTTTAAAGCAACATCTATTAAGCCTTTTGGGGGAGTTATGGACATGAATCAGTTTCACAGCTGGAAAAAGAACAGTCAATAGAGTCATGTTTAAAGTGCCTGCCTTCGGCTAAGATTGGATTCATCCATTAGGAAACATTCTCGTAAAGTTTCCATCTTCAGAGCAGATAACAAGTTTTAAATTAAAGGAGCATAATCAGCCCTGTTCATCACTGGAGAGCTAACCCCTGCATATTAATGTGACCTGCCCAAATTTCTTTCTCCCTCTTTCATCTGAATTGTCTGCAACCCCCAAGCAAAGAACCTGCCCTACCAAAGCTTGGCTGAAAATGAATCAAGGCAGAAGCTCTTGATTGCTGGCAGAGTGACTCATCTGAGAGCAGTCTTCAAACACAGACACACACATTGGAGTCACTTTGGGGTTGGCAATAGCTTTCTGATTTAGGATCACAGATAATTCATCTTCATGTCCAAAATTTGAAAGGAAAGGAAATTCTAACTCTGAACACTATGTTTTGCTAACTTGGGGTGTTACATTCGGCTCCCTCTCCCACCCTTTGTCCTTGCCCTCCTCATTCTCCCTTAATCTTGCAAACCAGCAGTATTAGCTTTCTTTCATTTTTAATTTCTTATTTCCTTCTTAATGCAATGTGCACCTACTCTTTATAAGAAGAATGTTAGCTGCTATAGTGAGATGCAAAGACATATGAGACGCCAAAGTAGGTTTACTAAATAGTCAAAAAGAACACTCATAAACCAATAAAAAGACAAAGAATATTGTAAGAGTGTTAAGAGCCAAACTAAGTGTCATCAATTGGAATAGTTTAGAAGAGTGAGGTAAGTCACTCTTATCTTGGTGAGAGTGATGGTGGGTTTTAGAAGTGGACTGGGAAAAAGGGGAATGATGTCTAAAATGTAAGGTGAGTTAGGAAGCTAATTTATTTTGTTGCTGATTTCAGGGTAATATCAGGTGACTCACTGCTTTTTGGTAAACTGGAGTGAGAATCTTAAAGGCTGAAGTTTGCCAAAGATGGCAGCAAATCAAGACCCAGATGCGCACAGAATTTTCCATTTGCAAGTGAAAATATTTGAGAAAAGTGGCAAGGGTGGAGAATTCTAGAAGTAAATAGAATAAAATAATTCTTGTCCAGTTCTCATGTCCTTAGCTTGCCTCCTTTCACATGCCAACCAAGGAAATGATTTACTCCCAAGGTTTAGAACCTTGCCTTTTGCTGATTTATCATGGGGAGCTGCCACTGCTGGAACTAATACCAATATCAAGAAGTTCTCAGCCTACGTATGATACTTCGTGAATCCTAAGATGCCCTTTAATCTCAGGTAACCATGCAGCTTCTTCTGTTAATAATCATGTTTTTCTGTGTCCTTTGCTCCTGATAGACATAAATGAGTGTGAAAGAGATGCCTGTGGGAACGGAACTTGCCGAAACACAATTGGTTCTTTCAACTGCCGCTGCAATCATGGTTTCATCCTTTCTCACAACAATGACTGTATAGGTGCGTGTGCAGAATAGTTGATCACCAGAGGAAGTCAGTTTTATTTCTGTTCTTTGTAATTAGCATCATCTCCAGTGTGCCAGCTATCTTTTTTGAATACATGCTATCTTATGCATGACCATTGGTTAAAGACTTGTCAAATAGAATGTGCTAATTAAATGTCAAACATAGTAACTACATCCATTACTTTTATTAAAATGCTCATTAGCAGCTATAATCTTTATGTTTATTCTGCTGTGAATTAAATAAATTTCAAAATGAATTGATTACATTTTAAAAGATAAAAGTGATTCTTTGTATAGAAATTACATAATTCGTGAATAATGGACTTACTTGTCTAGATATTTCACTATAGCCTCTCTTAAAAGAAGTAAATTACTGAATCTATTAAAACCTTCATATAAAACATGCTACATTATTCATAAGTGAAGATAATGAACCAAATCTAGTATTATTCTTGAGGCTAATTTTCTATAACTCTAATTATGGGAATACTAATACCCTCAGCTGCATTGTGTATCAGTAATTCAGTTTTAGCCTTGAAAAGTTAAATCTAAAGGAAGATTAAGGTAAACGCATATAAATTATCAATCTATAATTAATAGAATTGTGTAATATGATAGGTTTTGACAGGTGCTTAAAACCAGATCTGTTATTACAAACTAGATTTTCATTGGAATTTCTTATGTTTGGCTGAGACAGCAAAGGCCGCTGAAATTCAGAACAAGTATTTTTCCCTTTAAAGGTTTTGATCATTGCTGGGATTATGACATTTTCTTTGGAATATATCAAAGGATATTTTTTTGGCAGATGTTGATGAATGCGCAACTGGAAATGGGAACCTTTGCAGGAATGGCCAGTGCATCAATACCGTGGGGTCCTTCCAGTGTCAGTGCAATGAAGGCTATGAGGTGGCTCCAGATGGGAGAACCTGTGTGGGTGAGTACTGCCTCAGAAAGAGCATCCAAAGAATGTCCCCAGAGACCACTCAGAGAATCTCGCAGTCTCTATCACAACCCTTCCTTCTGGAAGCCTAGAGGAAAATAAAAATCAGAGTAGAGTTACAGTAATTTTTCCATAGAAGATTCACACACACACACACACACACACACACACACACACGCACGCACGCCACTTTCCCCCCTATCTTTTAAAATTAAGTTATACTCGCAGAGAACAGTTAAACTGTTAAATTTAAGAATCCAACAATTAAATCAATCATAATTCCATTTCTTATATTTTTTTTCTTCAAAATAGCTTTATAGTAAGCTCTTATATAATTTTTTTGGCTGCTCTCAATGATCTTTTACCCATTGACTTTTCACATGCTACACTTTACTGGAAATATTTAATTTGTAGTAGGTCAAATAAAATATGGCTGCTATATTGCACACTTCCAAAAGCTGATAAAGCTTATTTTTATTGAGTACTTGATTTTTCTCCATAGTAGAGTTTTGTAGACTTTAGGTTTATGCATTTCTTTGATGTGATTCCAGTTTCTTTGAATTTTAGCTGCTTGATGGAAATCATGCCAGTGGAAACCTCTTCCTTTTTTTTTCTCTTTTCTTTGCAGACATCAATGAATGTGTTTTAGAACCTGGAAAATGTGCACCAGGCACCTGTCAGAACTTGGATGGGTCCTACAGATGCATTTGTCCACCTGGATATAGTCTACAAAATGACAAGTGTGAAGGTAAGAGGGCTATTAATATTTGGAAATAAGTGGTATTGTTTACTGCACTAGCATCAGAATTAAAGTTTTCATGATGGTGTGATGATGTCTTCATTTTGGAATAATTTATCAAAACAAATTCAAGGGCAGAGGCTTCATACTTACATGATGAGACAAGAGCATCAGATTCTCACACTAATCCCTGATGAAGATAATTTGCTCTGTGTATATGAGTGGTCATATTGACCCTGACTCTTTTTTAGTGTGCTTCTATGCAGCTTGTAAAAAATCCTGGATTATATGTTTTTAAGTGCCAACACATTGCAACTAAAAATAGCTTCCTAATTTTAGTTAAAATCTTTAAATGACCACATTAAAGGTTGGATGCATGTGGCTATATAATTTGTCTATGTTATTTTGACCTATAGAAAAGTGGAAATGTATTAGTATAAATAAATTCTAAGCAAATTGTATAGTACTTCTTTCCTTAATACATATGTCCTTGAATTAAATGAAGGACATTAATTGCCAGAACTTCATAAATAACTAGAGTTGAAAGGATTCTTAAGATATCACCTAGTTCATGCTCCTGCCTTTCAACAGAACTGCATCTAATCTATGATGAGTAAGAATTTTCTTCACTTTTAATATCATCAATGATAAATTTTATTTTACATCCAATTTAAATCATAGTCAAGTTATAGTATTCTAAATGGTAACATATAATCAAAATTGTGCCTAAATGCAAATTATTGAGCATGTTATTTTATTTTTATTAAAGATCAGCTTTATTCACGCCATGATTAATACAAAATTCTTTTAGAATAAACAGAATGGAAATGTATAGAAAGAACAACAACTTTTTGAATAGTCAGTAAGTGTGTCTATCCTATAATCTTTGTCCCCATTCTTAGGAAGTCAGCATTTAAAGGTTAATTTCCACTATAAGAGAAAGAATTATAATGACAATGACAAAAACAGTAACCAAAATTTGTTGTTTGAGTATTTCTACAAAAGTTAGCTTTTCTTTTAAAAAAATGTTGGATGTCGTGGTGGAGAGAGTGTGGAAATGGAGTAACTCAATCATCATCAGCAATTCAGATTTGTTAATAAATTACTGAAAACATGATGCAATTATAAATCCAAGTAATAACATGGAGTAATGAAAAGGCTGGTTTGGCATTGTACAGGAAAATAATGACTTTGCATTACGTATTTCTAGAATATCTATCATGTGGTATTTATAATACTAAGTCAAGAAAAAGAAGTTAATTTTCTAACTTCCCCTTAGTTGGACCTGTGGGAATAAAGTTGTGTAATGCAAATATATTGTGGTGCTGGTAGAACTCTTTACACAAACATGAAAATAAAGAGCCCCAAGATACAAGAGATATGTGTTTTATTGAAAAAATGTATCCATAAAAATAACATGGCTCAGAATCAAGAGTTGCCTCTTTTTTACTACAAATTTCTGTCAAAAGTCAGAGGGAAAGATGGGTAAATCTGTTGGAAAGAGTGGCATTACTTTTTTCATAAGTAGGTTAATCATATAATTTATTGACCAAACCAAGACAATTTTTGAGGAAGTCACCATTAATAATGAGACCGGGTCACCAGGCATAAGCTAGGACTCTCCTGGAAAAAAACTAGGGCATATGATTACCCAAGGCATTCAAACTTCACCTCAGATCATCCTTTATCACTCCTTTACAGTAGCTAAGATGTATTAAGGTGTGAAAGGAAACATGCCACAATTCTAAGTGTATCAGATTCCTATTATCTGTATGATGAAAGAAAAACTATAGCCTATATAGGGAAGATATTTTTGTGTCTTAAGAAAAATTAACCTGAAGATGAGAGTTCAGAGCCTCATCTTCTGTTATCTCTTTAGTTCATACTACATAGGATTATTTTCATATATATTTGTGTCCTTGTAAAATTTATAGTTTTAGGGCTATAGCATGAGGTATTGAGAAAAACCCTATGGGTAAATGGAGAGAAATAAATTTGGGCTAAAGGCTTAGGTATCTCACTGAGTAACTCATCGACAACACACTTAAAATGTCAGAGCTTCTGCTCCCTGTGCAGTCATGAAGTCAGACTGAGTTTCTTGCTCCTTTCCTAGCTTAGGGTAAAGTGAAATTACTCTAACTTCCCAATTAGCCAAGAAATTCAGTCTGGGTAAGAGATGTTTCTCATCGCATCCCTTAGAAGGTACTTGCAGATTCCATTTTTACAACAGCTGTCAGAGCTAATTTTTTAAAAGTCATCCAGCCCAGAAGTCTACCCATAGCATTATGATACAGGAAGATATCTTCATCATTTGAAGAGTTTTGAAAGTCTGATGTAGTTCTTACTTCCACATTTTGCATTTGGTACCCAATGGTGTCTTCTTTGTATTTTGACTTTGTTCAATGCATGTAATTCTTTTAGATATTGATGAGTGTGTTGAAGAGCCAGAAATTTGTGCCTTGGGTACATGCAGTAACACTGAAGGCAGCTTCAAGTGTCTGTGTCCAGATGGGTTCTCCTTGTCCTCCACTGGAAGGAGGTGCCAAGGTAAGTGCTTCTGAAGGCCTTAGACTTTCATTACTCTGTGTTTATTTGTTGTGGTTTTATTTTTAAAACATGGAAAGCTTTGATTCTTTGAGAAAGAGAATATGGAGAGTTTTTATTCACTCAAAGTTCTGTCTAATGGCTACCATATGTCAGAAAGTTCAGTTTTAAGGTCAAAAACTCATCCATCAAGTTATGGTTGCTTGTACAACAACTGTCCTGGCACTTAAACCTTCTCTCCTCCAAAGAATACTAATGCTGATAGGTAGGTCGGTGGGGGATCAGCCATGAGCCACTGAATGCGGCAAAGCCACTGGGGGAATTTTAGCCAGATGGTCTCTGCCTATGAAGAGGTAACCTGGATTGGCCAAAACCCTAGACTCAGACAGAAAAATGCAGATTACCCCATTTGCTCCCAGGATATAGTGCCCATCCATTTCTTACATCCTATGTTTTCTAAGAAAACAGAAAAATAAATTTGAAATGATCAGGATTCTTGCTGGGCCATGATCTTTTTTCAGGAATAATGCTTGTACACAATTTAAAAAAAAAAAAAAGCCAAAAGGGAGCCTGAACTTAAACATAATGCAGTGCATTGTGTCCCAAGAAACTGTTTAGATTTTACTAAACAATGCAATTGTATGTGTCCATCTACTTTTACAAACTAGTTTAATGAATTTGGAAACTCCCTCCAAAAAACCCACACAAACACATATATTTCTCCCACCACTCCCTCTTCCAGTGCTTTTCTGGTTGTCTATTTTCATTTGTTCAATTTTTTTTCTTGTTCATTCTTTGTTTGTTTTGCTTCTGTATTACCAAATAAGAGGCAATAAATACCAATTAAAATCCAGAAATTGGGTTTGAAGTCTCGGCCCTGCCAATTTTAGCCTAGGGCAAGTCATTTAATCTTTTGGGAGCTGAATTTTTGTATCTTAAACAACAATAATACCTGCCCAATGAATCTTATTGAATGCGTGACAAAGTTTTGTTAGTTTCTGAATCCTTTATGGATTCTTGTTATTTTAATTGATTAACTTTTTACTTTACAACTGGTCGTTCAGTTATCTAGTATTAAAAAAATGAGGAGAGAGTTGAGAACTCTCCAATTGGTTTGATCTTACAGGTAGCTATCAGAGGCCCATTTGGATTTTGGAGTTGTTGGCGGGTGGTGCCAAGTAGACGCTCTGTACGGTACAGAGTAGCCAGATAAATTCCAACACCTACTTCCTTGTTTTTGTGTGCCTTTTGTTTGGCCTAACTTTGGAAAGAAAGCAATGAGAAAACAGGTGTGAATCTGCCAATGTGGCAGGCCAGAGGAAACTCATAGACTATTAATCCAATTTGCACTGGCCTGTCACAGAGCGAGGTAACGCTCCAGGAAGAATTAGCCCAGCTGTGAGCAGCCCTGCCACATGCTCAGCTCCAAGAGGCAAAGCCAGAATTGAAGAATGCAAGCAGGGAAAGTGACTGTTGTAGTTCTGTCGAAATTTCAAAGGTCATTAAGGGCTTTTTGCAGATGGACAAGTAAACAGGCATCCTAGTGAGCCTTAGTTAAAGCATGTGGGAAGGCACAGCTCTTTCCCAGTGCAAGACACCTTTGATTAATAAACCAATTCTAGAGGATCACCACAAGCAAATGGAAATCTCCCACAGAGTACAGATTTTGCTGGAGCCAAGGAATTAAAAGCTAGGTTTTTCTTATAAGATGACAAATTAGGAGTCACTCTTCTGTTGCCCATGACATGAGAAAATTCCACAGAACTACACATAATGGTTTTGAGGAAACAAATGTGATAGATACTGGCACCTGAAGGTCATAGATGTAAAATGAGCCACTCCCACTTACAAAGTTCATTGAAGGGAATTTGTCTCTTAGGCTCACCCTAAATTTCATGTGTTTGAGGCTCTGTGTAATGCCTAGTTGTTTTTTTTTTTTTTTTTTTTTTTTAACAAGTGGGTGGTGGAGTGGTATTGGGGAGGCAGGCTGGGGTATGGATCAGCATCAGTGATAAAACAGAGAATGAAAATTTTAACAGACCAGCATTAGAATATGAATGTATGTAGGTTTCAAAGAAACATTACAAGCTGGAAGACAAAGGAAAGAATTCAGTTTTAATATATTTGTTGAGACACTTTCGTGAGTCATCACTAAATTATATCTTAAGATTGTTGTAGGCATAACTAGTAAAAACAGAATCAATAAAAACAAAATTTTGTATGTGACAGTGAACTTGAAGAATAAGGCAAATCGAAAGGTGTCCTTCAGGAAACTATAAATCGTTAAATCTTGAAGCTTCTCAGCAAATCAGACATTTGGATGGCAGATGTACTGCAGAACAAGGACTGGCTTTTATTGCTCTTGACCTTCTGAAGAGCAGTTGACCGAAGGGTGCCTCTGAAGTCCTAGCCATGACAGATGTGGTAATAGAGTAGAAACTACAGAGATAATTTATCTGGAAAAGTTGGTTGAAGAAGTAGAACGAGTTCATTGGGGAAGCCAACTGAACTTGACTTACCAGGGCCTGGTAAATTTGGTAGATAAATGATAGATGGATGGATAGATAGATAGATAGATAGATAGATAATTTTTACTTTAATTCATGAAAAATTTTCTGCTATGATCTTTGGCAACTCAGTTATTCTTACACTGTCTTCCTTCTCATGGAATGAAAGCTAGTAAAATTGTCTTAACAGAAACGCATAGCTGGCTATAACAGTCTGCTACCTGATATTGAAAAACAGTGTCAGAGGAAGCAAACCTGATCAGAAATAAAGAAAGGGGAATTGTGCAAAATGAATATGAAAGCATTTCCCTAAAACCTTTCGGTTCTGTGTAACTCAAGAGGAGTTTGCAAGGCTTTGGAAGTTAAGTTTGAGGGAAAACACACTCCAGGCTCTTGGATGAGCTCACTTTTCAGAGTCACCCAATTTGCTCTATAAGAAATGGAAAAGTCAGTTGCCAAAATTATGTCAAGCAATGCTGGAGAATTTTGTAGGAGCTAGATCCCATATTTCATGTTGGAGTCACCAAGAAATAATCAATATTAGAGAAGTATGTTCTTGGAAAGAAAGACTATTCTGCCTTATATCCACTTATCTCCCTGCCCTCTTCTTTACCTTCCCACTCTCCGATGAGCTAAACAAGCTTCTGTTTGTGTATGTGTGTTTGTATATGTAAAATCTTCAGAAAACCCCACATACATTTTTTAGATAACAGCTGCCTGAATAGCTGCTTCAGAGAATGATCATTGAGTTGTATTCTTGTCAATCCAAAAAAACTGCCACATTTTTATTTGCTCTATGCCTGGAATCCAGGGTTTTATTTTGGTTCCAGTGCTTAGGGGACATAGAATACACAGCAGAGCATGGTATCACAGTAAGTACTAGAACTGTGTGTGGGGTCTGCGTTACCCTAGTGTGCTTGCTAAGTGTTATCGGGAACATGTGCAAGCTGAGCAATCAGTGAAGGGAGCTTCTGAATGATTCCATCTATGAATGTCCCCATCCTGAAGTCGCTGATGATGCCAGTTTTGAAATGTGATGCTATTCATTTTTATTATTCATACCAGGTTGTTTTGGAAAATTTGCTAAAATGAGAAATAATATGGTGAAATCCAGATAGATTTGTTCATTGGATCTCACTACAAAAGTTACCTATGACTTTAAAGATCTCAGCTCAGTTACTATTATAATCGCTGAAGGAATATTATTATAGTAATGAAAAGAGAACAGATTTAACAGGATTGATTGTTTCTTATTCACTATTACACTATAATGATTTCATAAGAAAGCCACTCAAGGGTCTCTTGAATTTATACTGCAGATTTGCGAATGAGCTACTGTTATGCAAAGTTTGAAGGAGGAAAGTGTTCATCACCCAAATCCAGAAATCACTCCAAACAGGAATGCTGCTGTGCCTTGAAGGGAGAAGGCTGGGGAGACCCCTGCGAGCTGTGCCCCACTGAACCCGATGGTATGTCTACCATCTGCATTTCTTTGGGGCTGTTCAAGGTGTGCACTGGCCATGAAATAAGTAAGACTGTAAGGCCTTCAAGTAAATAAGACAATTTCATTTCATCGTAAGTCTAACTAAAATGTTTATTAAACTATTTTATCTCGGGTTCTATGTAGCTGTTTTCTTCTGAACTGTGTTATGAATCGGAGCTGTCCAAGTAGTAGGCACACCAGCTCTGGGATCTTGTTAGCTGTCTCCAGTTTCTGGGCTCCTATTGTACAGCATTTCCCAGTATGTGCAGCATGCGGCAGTTTGATCACCACACAGTGCTTGGGGAGGAGTTTGTAGTAATTGCCTCTGGCCTGTTGATTAACAAGGTGCCTCTCCACTACAGAGGCTTTCCGTCAGATCTGTCCGTATGGAAGTGGGATCATTGTGGGACCTGACGATTCAGCAGTTGGTGAGTGGCCTGTGCTGGATTCCCAGCATTTCTTAGTATGCTCAATCAGCCTCTCTCTTGCCCTTTTCCAATTGTTCTTATTTCTCTATATCATCTTGAAAAATTAACTCTACTTTATGTCTTTTCATTTCAATACCAATTGTATTATTGTACTGTATTTACGAGATTGTTTCGTAATAGATATTTCATTGATTAGACACTAAAGTGATCATAATTTACCTTTGTTTTAAAACAAAACCCTTGTTATTCATTATTTTTTTCTGTTTTGCTTAAGATATGGATGAGTGCAAAGAACCCGATGTTTGTAAACATGGGCAGTGCATCAATACAGATGGCTCCTATCGCTGCGAGTGTCCCTTCGGTTACATTCTACAAGGGAATGAATGTGTGGGTAAGTAGTCAATCAGTTTCTTCCACCGGGATTTTACAAATTAGAAATTAAGCTATATAGTGTTGACATGAGGAAGTACCAAGATGGGACAGAAACAAGTTTTATTTATTCACATATCCTTCATCTAGCAATGCTAGCTGAGTCCCCACTTTGTACCAAGCACTGCTGTGGCTGCAGCAGTGAACCAAGCCAACACAGTCCTTCCTTTCATGGTCCTTGTATTCTCATGGGGAAGACAGACACTGGACATATTTGAAGAGATAGTAGAAAGGACAATATTATAATGAAGGTCTTATGAAGAATTAAAAAAAAATTAGTGGTCATAATCTTATTCTCTCAATATGTAAAATACAAAATTTATCCAGATTTTACATACTTAGTAATATGAAATGCCATATCCCTAGTATAATTTCTCGTTTTAACCTTCTTATCAAAATTTCAAAGAATGAGTTCTATAGCTGACCTTTGACCTCTTGATCCACACTAACTCCGCATCGAATCCAAATATTATGTCTATTTATCTAAGAAATCCAAACCTGAATTAATAATGGCATAAATACTAAGGTTTGTCTGTGTACATTAGAAAGTGTTCTTTCCATACAAGGAATCGGGGCATGAAGATTTCAGCTGCAGTGATGGCTTGGGGAGCTTAAGCAAGTTCTTTAGCTTTTCTAGCTCTTACAATGTAATATGCAGACGGACTAAATTATTTCTTATTACCTTGTAGATTCTAAAAATCAATGATATTATGATTTTTATTAACTTGAAGGAGATATAATATTCTTGGCAGTGAAATGCAATTTTATAGCAGAACAAAAGCAAACTTGTCAATGTGTTCTCTTTGAAATCTTCGGTTAGTTCTCTTATGTACATGAGAAATGAGCCTCCTCACCCAGGGTCTCTCTACCATATTTTCTTGTCTTCACTTTCTGACTTCAGAACCCAACATAAGATAGAACCCTTGATCATAGAGAGCTTGTCCATTATTTTTCTGTGCCCTAATAGCTAAAATACAATGTTATTTCTCAAGCTTTTTTCCCAAAAGAAGACATTCCCCCCAAGAATTGTTTCATAATGTGGATTCTAGGTGGATAGTTAGGAGGCATAAATATTTTTTAGGCCCCCTTCATAGAACTTGTTCTCTCTCCACAGTTATTTAGAGAGATCATACCCTAAACATATTTCTGTCTAGCCTTTCTTCTGCTTAATGTAAACCATCTGGTTTCAACAGAATCAACAAAATCTACTTGAATCTTTATTTTATACAGTGTATTAATTTTGCTTAACCTCTGGTCTCTTATTTTGCGTAAGTTTAGTCTTCTATTTTATATCTGGCAAAAATCCATCATGTTTAAGGCTTCTTGGAGAGTGATGTAATGTAAGGCCAAACTGGAAATGTATTTCTAGCTGTAAATAAGTGAAAACTTTTGACTTGTGATAGAAGCATTGTTTTAACCCTTTGAGCATCTATTCCCAGTAGAAGATTTACTTCCTTATAATATGGGAGGCTGGAGAAACTCATGGAGAAGAGCACTATAAGAGCTAGAAGCTCAGGTACTGTCATTGTCACTGCTACTTAGCAAGTCAAATTTCACAGCTACAAACCTGTGGCAATAAGACACTTGCACTCCTTTCTTACAAGGACAGAATGAGAATAAAACAATACATTACAGATGAAAGTACTCTGATAGAATGAAAGGGATTATCTGAGTCCAAGCCCATTTTCTCCCAATTCATTGCGTTGTGAATATACTTCTGGTCACTTGCAGATACTGATGAATGTTCTGTGGGCAACCCTTGTGGAAATGGAACCTGCAAGAATGTGATTGGAGGTTTTGAATGTACTTGTGAGGAGGGATTTGAGCCTGGTCCAATGATGACTTGTGAAGGTAAGCCTCTTAAACACAGTATAGTTGTTCACATGTTCATGAGGATAACATTTGGTCGATTATAGTTCTTAATATTAAGTACCACTCAGGGTGCATGGAATAAAGAACATCTGGGCCTGATGGGCCATTCCATCATTTCTTCTTTGTTTAGCCTCCCTTCTGCAGGGAGTATCTGAAAAAGATGTAGGTGGCTCAAGGCATAAGTTACACTGCAGATCACACAGAGTTCTTGGTGGTATCTCTCTACTACTAATATTTAGATACCGCTCCTGTCTTGTTTACTACCTACTTTCTTATTTCCTATTTCCTCCTTCTTTTTTCATTTTTGTCTCCCATGCTCCCTTTCTTTTTCTTCTCTTCTTTTTCTTTCCTTTCCTGCAGAAACTTCTGCACACTGAGATGACCACCAACGTCCTGCAACCATCACAGCAAAAAAGGCTGCCTGTACATTGTAGGCATCTGTCAGTATCCCTGAAAGGATGTATTTGGAAAGAAAGAAAAGGGAGGAAGTGTCTAGAACACTGAGTTTCAAGGGGTGGGACCTGGGCCAGCCACATCAGCATCACCTGCAAACTTGTTAGAAATGCAGATTTTCAGGCCTCACCCCAGATCTCCTGAATCAGCAACTCTAAGAATAGGGCTCAGTGGCCCTCCAGGCAGCTCTTAATGCATTACCAAGATGAGAACCACTGGTCTAAGAAAATGATGAAGTGGAGGTGAAGGTAGAAGGTAAAGTTGGTATTAAAGCAAGCTCTTCATTAGAGATGTGACCCATTGATACCCATGGTCAAAGTTGTTGGTGAGTCTTTAAAAGCTGTGACTAAATCGTGATTTGGGACCTCACCAGTGTTCTCCGTCAGCATCAGTGGCCTTAAGAAGAATGATAATCGAGATGGTC
This sequence comes from Rousettus aegyptiacus, assembly GCF_014176215.1. Taxonomy (NCBI): domain Eukaryota; kingdom Metazoa; phylum Chordata; class Mammalia; order Chiroptera; family Pteropodidae; genus Rousettus; species Rousettus aegyptiacus. The sequence continues at coordinate 120,332,183 of NW_023416306.1, read as the reverse complement.
TGTTTTAATCCTGCTTTTTCAAAGCACAGTCTGATAGTTTCAAACTATGAAATCTACAGAAATTACTTTGACCTACTAATGGAAAAGTCATTCCCATTTATTTATGGCTCTCACCTGGGCATCAGTGTGAACCAAGTACCTCTGTAAGTGTAAAATAATTCAGAACACTATTTAGGTATAAGAATCACAATTATTTCACAGGAGCCACTTTTATATAAATAACCATTTATTATTACACAAGAACAACAAGCATAAACTGGGCCTGTGCTGGGAGAATTCAGGATGCATGCTCACCCTACGTATACCAATTATAAAATAACAAACTCATTTTTTAAGTCCCTGAAAAGCAGAGACTGCATGGTTCGTCCATGTTTATAAGAATGAAGCATTTCAACTTTTGGCAAAAGTAGATTTCCAGGATTTTTTGGTTTGTGGCCATGATTCATTGTTTTCTCACTACCTTCTGCTGCAGATATAAATGAGTGTGCCCAGAATCCTCTGCTCTGTGCTTTCCGATGTGTAAACACTTATGGATCATATGAATGCAAATGTCCTGCTGGGTATGTTCTGAGAGAAGACAGACGGATGTGCAAAGGTGAGACATCCACGTTCAAGGTCTTCAAAGCCAGGGATCTCTAACACTGTCTATGACTGGAGATGTCCCTCCAAAGCTTCTAATAAGAGGAGGGCTGGGAATGGGGCAACACTTCTGTAGTCCATGGACATTATGAGGGATGTCGGTGCTACCTTTCCTCATAAATCGTAGCTTGAAGCGTTATCAAGCTGAGTCGAGGGCTGCACTGTAGCTCCTTTTCAGTTAGTTCACTCTGCATTGCATGCTAGCCATTCTGTAAATGTACAGATAGAAAGAAAAGAAGACATTTCCCCTCATTCCAGAGGTTCAATACAAAGCGATTGAGACAGAGATATCTAATTCATCAAAAAGAATTTGAAATCGTACTTCCTGCTTAGTTAGTTAGGGAACAATTTTGTCATCAAGTTCAAAGGTGATCAGAAGACTCCTTCTCATTCCTAGGAGGCCAGCACCCAGCAACACAAAAGGACATAGGTTACTTAATGCCATTTTCTGTTCAAAAGGCAGGAAATGAATGCAGCTTCTTTTATAAATTTGTGGTTACACGTTCTTTCCAGATGAGGATGAGTGTCAAGAGGGGAAACATGACTGTGCTGAAAAACAAATGGAATGCAAGAACCTCATTGGCACGTATATATGCATCTGTGGACCTGGGTATCAGCGGAGACCTGACGGAGAAAGCTGTGTAGGTAAGAAAAATCTCTGGGGAAGGAGCTTTGACTGTTGGCAGTGACACAGGACAATGGCTCTGAACCCTTATGGGCGCTGTGTTCTTCTCGGCCAGAGCCATTTTCCCTCATGTTATGACTTTCTGTGGTGGTCTCCTTGCCTCTTGATTATCTATGAATTCCATGAGCACTGTCATTCCCTCCGAACGGGGCTTCGCGTATTTTCTCAGCCCCTTTTGCTGCCAGGATTAGAACTTCAGATGTTTTCTCTATGTGCTTCCTTCACTTTTTTCTACTCCACTGTTGTTGTGGGGTCAGTTTTCTCCACCACATTGGAATGCCTCCCTATTGACCTAGCTTTGTTACTAGCACCCTGACATTGAGTACTTATGCCAGGTCTCTGTGAATGAAGAACACCACTAAACCAGTTGGATCTACCTCCAGAGAATCTAGTCTTGTCTAGAGTGGGGCTGGGCAGTGGTATTTTATTCTAATGTGGCTCTGGCCTTGAAAACCACAGCTTAGACCAGGAGTTGGCAAACCACAGCCTGAGGGCCAAATCCAGCCTGCCAGCCCACCACCTGTCGTGTAAATAGAGTTGTATGGGAATATAGCCATAACCAGTCATTTACCTATTGTCCATGGCTGTTTTCATGCCGCAATGGCAGAATGGAATAGAATAGTTGCAACCAAGGCCACATAGCCTGCAAAGCCTAAAAGATTTACTACATAAAGATTTACTATATAAATACTATGATATTACTATTACAGAAGAAGTTTCCTGACCTCTGCTTTAGACCATAAATACAGGAGAAAATTATTAGAAAATTCCCACAGGCATCCTTGTCCTTTTAAGTAATCGATCAATGACATTAGAAAACATATATTTTATGTGGTCAGTCAAGAAGCTTAAGAACCTCACTGTTCCCCTTACTCTGTAAGATACAGAATAAAACAGTAATTAAAGAGCAGTCTTTAAAAGCATAAAAAATGCATGTGGATTAATGATCACACGCTGGGTCTTCTAGGATCTGTGGTTCTGAACCTCAGCTGCATATTGGAATTGCTTGGAGACCTCAGGTTTCACCCCAGATATTCTGACTTAATTGGCCTGGGCTTTGGGATTTTTAACCTATTTTCAACACTCTTTAGAGCTCATTCTTCAACTCTCTTCTCCCTTAATGAAATTTCTGCCTCAAAGATTTGAAACTATTTTCAATGGGATCCACAAAGACAAATTATTTATGATCTAAGTAATCATCAGATACTTCTAAGAATCTCCAGCTATTTTAATGCTTCTTTTTACCCTGAAAGACTTATTTATTATTTCTTAATAATATCGTTGAAGTACTACAACGAGCATAATCAATACTGAATCGGAAGATCAGGCGAGACAAACTCCCTCAGGTCAAAACTATCGCAGATATTATTCTGATGAAATATTGTAAAATTTCTGTGATACCTTGATCTTAAATTTAGTTTTCCTTCACTTGAAATAATCTTTTGGGAATCCTTTGTATGAACATATATGGAAAGTTTTAAATTTTATTAAGTGAAAAAATGTAAGTATACATAAAATGCTGTCATTTTTGTTTAAGTATATAAAAGGGCTATCAATTATGTTTTTAAAAGGTGCACACACATATGTATGTATTTGCTTGTATGTGAATAATTCAACTCCAGAAAGATTCATTAGAAACTGGCAGTAGTTCTGTTGCCTTTCTGAAGGGGAGTTTGGTGGCTGGGGGATAAGGGAGAAAGGGGGCTTTTGCTGAACATGCTTTTGTACCTTTTGAATTGGGAACCATATGAACAGGTTTCCTATTCACAAACTAAATTTTAGAAAAGAAAGAATCCATCTTTGTACAATGTGGTCAGATGACTCCTCTTGTTTTTGGTGCTTCGATGAAACTGTATAGATGAGAATGAATGTCAGACCAAGCCAGGGATCTGCGAGAATGGGCGCTGCCTCAACACCCTGGGGAGCTACACCTGTGAGTGCAATGACGGGTTCACAGCCAGCCCCGCCCAGGATGAGTGCCTTGGTGAGTACAGACAGGATGCTTTTATAACTCCAGCCTCCACACTGGGATGCTTGATACCCAGTTCTCTTATTTGAAATAATTTGAGATTGTCAAAATTTGAAGAAAGGTTAAAAATGTTCATTTTTTGAAGATGACTCGATGACTGATTGTCCATTGGGTTTAGCACCACCCTGTAGATAAATTCTTCCTTTGCTAATTGTATCACTGAATCACTTGTTTGGAATTTCTTTCTCAGCTGCCTTTTTAAACCCTTGGTGCTCAGGATGTTTCCATAAGTTTCTCTGCTTCTCCCTCTCTAGCATGACCATTCCCACATATTTCTGGGCACAGATAGAGTTGTAACCTTGTCTGAACCAATGCCTTTCTGCCTACTTACTGAATTTCTTATTTGCTCCCTCAGATGACATCTTTTCTCCCTTACTGCAGTTTCCAGCTTTTCCTTCTCGCTCCTTCTCACCCAGGGTAAAGTGTTACATCCTTTTGGGTTTCGTATCTGACCAAATTTTTGATACCTTGCTATACTCATAAAATATCCTAAAATCCTCTTTTCACTGTAACGTCCCTTCCAGACAACCGGGAAGGGTACTGCTTCACCGAGGTACTCCAAAACATGTGTCAGATCGGCTCGAGCAACAGGAACCCTGTCACCAAGTCTGAGTGCTGCTGTGACGGAGGAAGAGGCTGGGGTCCCCACTGTGAAATCTGCCCTTTCCAGGGTACTGTGGCTTTCAAAAAACTCTGCCCCCATGGCCGAGGATTTATGACCAATGGAGCAGGTACTTCATTTTGTTCTGATTTATGACCAATGGAGCAGGTACTTCATTCAGTCCAAAAATATTTGCAGGGAATTTGTTTGTCTTATGAAAAACAGATGAGAATATGGAATCTACAATATGGACGTAGGCTGAATTGCATACTTGAGGTCGACAAAAATTCTTCATTATGGTGTTTTAGACATTCAACGCCATGTTGCCAAAGTGTCCTTGATCCACCTGGTTAAGTTGTGTGTGCTTGGGTCTCTGCCTCTGAATTATGAGTAGTTCTCAACTTTTTAAACAGAAGTTTGTTATAAGTGTTGTTGGTTACTCAGAATATAATTTTTAGATAAACCTTGAAAGAAATGATCACTGAATTCTTAAACAAGTACAGCACTATGTACTTTAACTTTTGAAATTTACTGAAATAGTCCACATGAAAGAAATGTAAACAGTACTGATATTCAGATAACACCATTGCCTCTGGAAAAACACAAGTTTCTTTAACTTGGGAAGAATGAGGAGGCCGTCAAGGTGTCTGAGGCAACTCTGAAGAAGACTTCCAGGAATAGGAACAGTAACTGCAATTGTTTTTAGTTTTGTGAAAGAGAGAGACATTTTGAGTTTCTTGGGAGGGAATTGGAAGAGGCAGTGGAAGAAGAAGATTAAGTAGGATTTGTGCTCATATTAGAAAGATGTGGCTAAAGGTAGAATAACAGAACTGGATGTGGTAAAAGAACTAGATAGATTAGATGGGGAGGGGGCCAGATAAATTTATGCTTCTTTGGAGGATTTGAAAATGAGATGGTGGAAAAGACTCATTTCTTGAGAACACTGAGAGTATGGTAAATTTCATTTCAGAGTAAACTTGAAAAAAATCAGGAAAAATATCAACTGTTAGTATAAAATGATTATTTGGCAATCAAAGGCTAAGAACTCACTTGGTTTTGGCACCCCACTGAGCAGTAAGGAGATAGATGGGTCAAGAAGGGGAGGACAGTGGCTTTAATGCTCAACAGTGCATATTGACCAAACATTTCTCCCTTTGTGGAGAAGTGAATAAGGGTCTCTCTTCTTTAGCAAACTGAAAAAATCTAGCGCAGTAATCTACCCCAGAGCCCTGGTGCCACCCTGAGTGAAGAGGTGAAGTTTGGTCCAATTTCTCCAATATTATGAATTTTATTTTACACATGCAATATTTTAAAAAAATAGGATTTTCTTGTCAAAAGAATCCATTGATTCATTTATGGGATGTCAGTCAGCAAGAGGCAAGCTTGACATCAGATGGTGCAAGGAGCTAAATATGTCTAGATGAAAGGGTTGGTCTATGGACCCCAAGGAGAAAAACAGTATAAACTTAGAAGAGCAATTATTTTCAAAGTTTTCCCCTAGCCTAATTAGTTTACCACTGTAGTCTGATAAAGTTGTTCTTTGCCTTTCGATATAGTTACCATTACATGTAAGATTATGCCATTATCCCTTTGGTTTAATTTCTCAGGTCCATAATATAGTAACATAGTTTATTAGTTTTACACTGAAGTGACCCCTACCTGCTAACATTGTCTATTTAATAATGTTTTTCCTATATTAATTTCTATTTACTAAATTGTAGATATTGATGAGTGCAAGGTTATTCATGATGTTTGCCGAAATGGAGAATGTGTCAATGACAGAGGATCATATCATTGCATTTGTAAAACTGGCTACACTCCAGATATAACTGGGACTGCTTGTGTGGGTAAGTATTCTGTTTCTGATGGTTTACTTCCGAGTGGAAATTGTAGATTATGGCGAAAAAAAAAATATTCTCAAACTAAAAAACTCTAAAAAGCCTGTGTAATGTCATAGGAAAACATAAGGCAATAATTGAAGACTACATAGAGTTTACTTTTTCTTTTCTCAAAACTAAAATTCTTTGTTAGACCTCATGGATATTGAATGTTTAGGTATCTTTTTAGATGAGCAGTCACACTGTATCTCTTTGATCATAGATCTGAATGAGTGCAACCAGGCTCCCAAACCCTGCAATTTTATCTGCAAAAACACAGAAGGGAGTTACCAGTGTTCATGCCCGAAGGGCTACATTCTGCAGGACGATGGAAGGAGCTGCAAAGGTAAAGTAGAATGTGCCTTCATCCACTCACCTACTTCCTGGGCACAAGTTTGCATCTCTTGTGCCTTCGAGGAATCCATAGGCAAGCTCAAAGACCATCTCTACAGGGAAGAGGTGCTTCCCTGTGGTTAGTGCCTCCACGGGGCTTCTCTGTGCTGGAGGCAGGGGGCTGAGGTAAGGGAGATGGCAGAATGCCAGTGGCAGCAGCCATTCTCACTGCCTGCTCTATGGGCATTCATGGGGGCTATTCCTGCAAGTGTCAGAGAGAGCAGGAGCAGTTCTACAAGCTTCAGGAGGGTAGATTCCTAATTGATTACCTCCATTTCGCCTTCTGTCTGTTGCATTTATGTAGTCAGTCTATTCAACAACTATATAGCCTAAGTCTTCAGCAGAGTCCAGCCTCAGACTAATTAGTGCCATGATCCTAGAGAACATTGTACCTAATGAAGTAAGCACTTTGTCTAAGCTTTTGTTCTGCAAAATAGGGCCATCCCTGCCCTCTAAAAGCTTATCTAAGATATAAATATCACAAAGAATTAAGAAACAGCACAAGGCTATGCAGAAATCCCTCATCAACCAGAAGTTATCTTTTGCAAATTTCTGTTGGTGTAAATTCACCCTTGTAAACATCTACCTCAACAATAAGAACTTCATATATTGAATGAATAGTGCAAGTGAGTCATGCTTAAGGATGATTTGAAAAATGAAGAGTTCGGAGAAGGTAGACCAGATGACAGAGCAAGAGTTAGTGCATTCTGCCATGAAGCCTTGAAGGAAATAAAAGGAAGTGAAGAAAATTAAATGGTAGGATGCAGTGGAAGTAGAGAGCAGAGAGAAGGAGGGCCTCCAGCCACTTCCCTGTGTCTACAGGAAGGAGGAGAGCTAAGAGGCTGGTCATACAGGATGATTCCATGGACAGTGGCCTGAAGTGTTCCTGTGCAGCAGAAATTTTATATAATCCTATTATTTGAGGAGAGGAAATTGAGAGACCTACTCAATACTTTTATCTTAAATGAAGAATTATCCATAGCTTTGTTCCTCTCAAACACAGAACTTATTCTGCATCTGTGGTTCAGTGACTCCTGGGCAGTGTGAGGCCACAACTCCAGGCCGTAAACTTATTCATATAAATGAAGAACCATATTCAAGGGGAAATTTTTCTCTCTGTATCAAGCAAAACAAATTTATAGCACCTTTCTAATCGGGGAGTGGGGCAGAAAATCCTCAAAAATTTCTAGCAATTAAGAGACAAAAATGAAAATTAAATGTATAGTAGTAATTATGTTCTTTCACAAAGTATTAAAAGCATCAGTGACACTTTCTTTATGGTTTTAGGAATGCAAAACGTAGCTATATGATTTTTACAGATCCACTTACAAAATAAGTCCCTTTCTTCTGTTTTTCCCATGAGATCTAAATTCTTACACATAGTTGGCACATATAACTAAAAAGCAAAATAAGTGATGTAGTTACATTGACTACTGAGAGAAAAGAGGCTAGAAGGTTGACCTCCGAGGAAATGTGGGACCAGCACTTCATTCCGACAGCTGGGTAAAAACCAAATATGAGGAGAGAAGGAGAGGAAAGACATTCATGTAGTTGAATACAGCGAGTGCTGCTATTCTGAATGTGTCATAATTATATAATAGTGTTGTAAGAAGTCACTGAGTTTTCTCCCTCACCTGTTTCCAGGTGAGCTTTAGCAAGCGTGGAATGGTGCTCTAGCAAGGCCCTTTGGGCCATAGAGAGGGGAGGCCACCCTGTTGACTGGAGGCATATAACTGTCAATAACGCAGAAACCAGAAAAGCAGAAACAGCAACCCCCCAGTGGGGAAAGAGTGCAAGACTGGCTCCATTTTAAGAGAAGTCAGTACTGGGAGAAATATTCTTTCAGTTCTTTCCATTTAAGTCCACTACAGGTACTACTCTAGCCAGGAACTGGCACTGGTCTGTCACTCCAAGCACAGCTCTGTGTGCAGTGATAAGACTATAGGAAAGGGGGTGAGGAAAAGTGGGGGGGAGGAAGGAAGGAAGGAAGGAAGGAAGGAAGGAAGGAAGGAAGGAAGGAAGGAAGGAAGGAAAAATGGAGGGTCCTGAATTCACCACGATGTTTTAAAATTAAAATTCTACTGAAAGCTAGAACCTACTTTATATCTCTTGATGTTATTCATAGCGATGGAGTTGAGAATGAGCCTTGAAGTTCCAGCAATGAGTAAAGAGGCCTGGTCAAAGTGAAAGATTTTATTTATTATATGGGAGAAAATGTTGGATAAATACTGTAGGCGGTTTTTAAAAGTGCTATTAGCTTAATAGAATGAGATTTTTTTTCCTTTTCTTTTTTTGATTCTTAATTGCTCAACTTTGTTTTATCCAAGCGAGAATCTCTAAACACAGAAGTCAGTTTTGTTTGTTTTGGTTTGGTTGATCATCTCATTTGAGCAGAATAAAAACAGCAAACAGAAAAGAACTATGTGAACTAATTTCCAGCCTCGACATTTCTTTTTATATTTCAACTCGAATAGATCTTTTCTCTGGAATTTTTAAGAATCCTCAGTCTTTTACTTCATTTTATAATTTAACTGAAATTTTTTGTTGCGGAATTCCTACATTCCTCTAACTAAAGGAAATTGGGTTTTCCTTGGATGCCTCAAAGAGCTACACTTTTTAATCTAAATCAACATCACACTTATCTTTCAAACCCTGATCTCCTGGGTTTCTCCTAGCCACTTGCTGTGTCTCAGGGTCATTTGAGGTATAGAAATGAAAACAACTGCTTCCTAGGGCGGCTTCTAGGTACCTGTCAGCTTGACTCCATCTTCCATTTTCTTATAGATCTTGATGAGTGTGCAACTAAGCAGCACAACTGCCAGTTCCTGTGTGTTAACACCATTGGCAGTTTCACATGTAAATGCCCTCCTGGATTTACCCAGCACCACACAGCCTGCATTGGTAAGTGGGAGAGGGAAAAAACCTATACGGGATGTAGCTAGTCCTTTAACGGATTGTTTGCTAGTTCTGCTATTGGAATAAGAAGTCAAAAACTCAAAAAAATAGGAGTACATGTATGTGTGTGTGTGCATGTGCACACATATATGTGAAAAGTTATTGGCCTTATTTGTTTTTTTCTAAGCAAATCATTCCTCTCTCTTCCTTTTAAACAATATGAAGAGAGCTTCAGGGAATTTTAACCCCTCTTTACCCCCACTGTCCCTTATAGATAACAATGAATGTACCTCTGACATCAACCTGTGCGGGTCTAAGGGCATTTGCCAGAATACTCCTGGAAGCTTCACCTGTGAATGTCAGCGGGGATTCTCACTGGATCAGAGTGGCGCCAGCTGTGAAGGTGAGTAGGGGGCTCAGCTGGTAGTTCCTTGTGAAGTGGCCTGTGTGACTGTCTATAGCTTCATTATCATCCTCCACGAGCTCTCAGAACTGAGCACAGGCAGGACACCCAACTGAAGGGAGGAAATGTTTTGCCTGTTTTGCACAGGTCCCATACCTTAGATAGTCACTTTTTGTCTCATGCTTAATTGTCTACAACACCTGCCTTTCCTAGGTATATCAGGCTTTTTCTGCTCAGTTATTAATAATGACCTAGTCAAGAAAAATAGCTAGATTCCTGAATTTGATTCATTAATTTTCTAGTTATTGAATTTAGAGTAATAAAAGGATTCCCTCGATGTGGATTAAATATGAGGAATAACTTCTGATAATATATAAGTAAAAGTTTAAATTATTTTTTTAGGATTTTTTATTGTCTTGATATTTTGGGGTTTCTAATTCTGGCACAAATAAGCAAATACAAATAATTTACACAGCTAACCCACAGGAGCACTCTTGTGCTTTGCAGTTCTCTCTTCATCATTTTTATTTGTAGACTTTACCAGAGATATCTGAATGTTTTTCTCCTTGGACTTATCATAACCTTCAGAGTAGATATCCTTAAGGGTTGGGGTGGTGGAATAATTGTTTAGGGGTCAGATTTCTTATGAAAATTGCCTTTCACTTTAGCATGCATATAAATGTGGCTTTGGAGGGTACGTCTGAGACAAGTGGTGATGTGGCTTAAAGGTGACTCTGCCTTCTTTTTCAGATGTGGATGAGTGTGAAGGAAACCATCGCTGCCAGCATGGCTGCCAGAACATCATCGGGGGCTACAGGTGCAGCTGCCCCCAGGGCTATCTCCAGCATTACCAGTGGAACCAGTGTGTTGGCAAGTAGTTTTTCCTTGTGAACAAGATGAATTGCTACAAGCTCCTATGAGTCCACATGCTGCTTTTTTCTTTCCAAAAACTTTAACTTGTCACTGAAGCAACAAGCACTCAATTAAAATTGCCCTAATTTGATTGAAACCAGAGGAAAGTCTTAGCTTTTACAAAATAGCAAATTAAGAAAAACATAATGGTAGAAGGCATTTTGAGGCCATTTGAAATGAACTTCTTTTAAAGTCAATTTATTGACTCCCAGTATCCCCCTGACCTTCTATCACATTGCTAGTCATTGGCCCACACCTGACTTCTGTTCACATCAGGGACTAACAAAATCCTTCTTAAGACTGAAAAATAACAGGCCACTAGAGGATATTATGAGTGACTTTTGGCTTGAAGATGCAGAAGTGGTTCCATTTAGCTCTACACATCTTTGAGACAGAGGGCCAAGCAGGAGACACAGCAAGCTTTTTCAAGATTGCTAAATTCTTTTGAAAATTAAGACTCACATTAAATTGGAATTATGTCAATCTTGATTCCACAATGTCATGGGAAAATAACTCTTAATATGCATCAGAGAATCCTAACTTTGCAAGTTTAGAGAGACCCCAGATCCATTTAGCAGCCCAAGCTCTTTGTTTTACTACTGAGGACCTAGAAGCCCAGGGAAAAAAGGTAATCTTGTCCTTATTGGTTCTTTTGTGACATGCCTAGAACTAGAACCCAAGGCTCATAACTTCTTGATTTAGGGCTGCCTCTCAAGGTTCACAATTGCTTGTTTCTTCATTCAGAAAGTATCTACCAAGCTCCACTGCAAGCGTGATGCTTGGGTGACCTGTCCTAGTTGCCACACTCTTGAATACAAAGCCCTCCTTAGCAAAGACACAGAGAATTTCTGCTTCCTGTGGGGCCACTTTGCCTTGTGATGCTTTGCTTTGCTCCAAATGAAGACACATTTGTTGGGTTTTCATTCATCAGAATTATGTCTTACTCATTTGGTTTGATTCCTTACAAGACACAGTTTTGGAGAAGTGAGTGGGGTTGGCTAAAATGATCCCCTTGCTAGAAGAGTTTAGACTGCACATCTTGCTGACCAGCTGCCTGGTTTTAATAAAAAAAAAAAAAATGATTTTGTTAATTATCAGCTCAGGGACATCTGGGATTTTAATCATCAGTTTCTGACACTGTCTGCAGAACTTTTGGAGTGAACTTTGTTGATTCAATACCCAGTATATAGGCCCATCTGCCCTTAAAATGTAGGTTCCTTGGATGAAATTAAAGCCGTGGGGAAAAGAATAAGAGAGATGAGTTTACCACTTCTGAGCTTAACATCCATCTCTACCTTCAATCTGGGGATAGTAGAGATGGCCAGGTCATGCCTTAGTTACCCAGAGATTATACTTTGGCCCCAGGAAGATCATCTCCTGGTTGGTAGTTACAGAAGAATAAGTCAATTAAGAAACAAGAAAAGGCTTGGGAAATTTTGATGCCTAAAATACACTAGTCCAAACTGGGCTCATAATTCTTGAGGATTATAGTTAATCAGAATGAACGTTGCCTTCAGCCAGAATGGCTTCCCCAGAGCCATGCAGAGCAGAGCTAATTTCATGGGCCAGCGCTGCCTGGATCCTTACCCCAAGGCAGCCTGAAGTTCACGCTCAGAAGATGGATGGATTGGTGGTCAGGGGCCACTGGATTTATTGCTTTCTAAGAAATATCAAACTTCCAGCTTGTGGTTGGAGTTGATGCTTTTTGACCTAGAGAAAATTAGTAAAAGAAAGCCCCTCCTACATTTGGGAATTCTAATGGTTCTCCCTTAATGCCATAACTAACACACACTTATGTGAGCCAAAGGTCAGAACCTTTGATTTTAGAGGACAGAGTGGGTAGGTTTCAATTTGCTTTTAAGGTGTATTTTTAGGTTGCTCTAAGATTGTTTCAATAAAATTAGAATTGTCTCTTTTTATAAAAGAACAAAACTCTCACCAAAATAAGCACCAACTGAAAGAATAAAACAAAGATTTTGGAGCGTAGAAAAATTCCTTGTGGAGCCACTTGGTCCAGGGTGCACAGGATGAAAATGGTTAGGAAAGGTGCAAAACATGTTAAACAAATTGTGGTGTTTGTATATTGATAAAAAAAAAAGGGGAGGGGTGAGTGGACAGAGCATTTTAAAGCTGTAAGCATTGAAAGCATTGAACATTTGCCAATTTCTTATCTTAATTCATGCTCCACTCTACCCCACCTCTTCAACCCAGATAAGCAAGTTTAATTTAAACTTTATTGGATTCTCAGGGAGAAAAAAAATAGTAAAATAAAATAGGAAAAGAATGTGAAAGGAGAGGGGAAGAGTTATCAGCTGGAATAAATATTTATAGTAACACAGATAGATGCTCAAAGTTAAATGGAACCTTAGAGATTATCCAGTCTGACCTTACTCCTGATATATAAATCCTTTCTAACCTTCCGTCATCCAAGTTAGACTTGGATATGACATTGAAGGCCATTCACTTTCTCCCAAGATAGGCCCGCCCACAAATAGAAAACTTTAATTCTTAGAAATGTCTTTTTCATAGAGAATGAACTTTTTCTCCCTCCAATTTCTAACTGTTGGTTATTTCTGCCCCTTAGAACAAAGCAGAAAACATCTAAGCTCCATGTTAACAGGTCTTTTCTCACATATACCCATGCCTCAGAGGTTTTATCAGTCGAGTCCCAGCAGGAAACAAACAAAAATGGCTGAGCCCAGCCCAAAGCACAGGACAAAGAAGAAGAGCCTTCATACACATGTACATCCTAGGGCTGAGGGCAGTTGGAAAGTCTGGAGATGGACGTGGAAGGGAAAGGAGAAGACATCCAGCCCAGGGATAGTCTCTCCACTAAAGTAAACACCCCCAGTTCCCCATTCATTCATTCTCTGCTGCCTACAGTCTCCATTGGTCTATATCTCGTACCTTGTTTCTAATTTAAAATATGGGGAAAAGAACATGGGCAATGGCATATTTAATTATTTCTGTCCTCTGGAGCCTAAGTGACCTTGTGTGGGTACTTAAGAGTCCTTGGATATAAAGGATCCTCAAATAGAATTGGAGCTAGGTGCTGAGCAGAGCAGGCAGCTCAATGAATGGCTTTCTTATTGTGGAAGTACTCACCTTCTTCCTGTAACAACGCTCAGGAAAGAAGGAAGGAGCCAGGGAGGGAAAGAAGAAAGGAAGGGAGAGTTTAAACTAATTAAAGGAGAAAGGGCAAGTCTCTTGAGAGACACTGTGGTACAAAAGAAAGGAGATGGCTTTTGCAGTCAGACAGACCTGAGTGTGCATCTGTGCCCCACTGCTGCTGCTGGGATTTCTCAGAGGGCCTTTCTGAGCTGCACTTTCTTCATCTCTAAAACAAGAATTGTAATACCTACCTCCTGTGATTGTTAGGAAGGTTAAGTAAATAAATGTGAAGCACTTAGTATCCCATCTGTCACATAGCAGGCATGTAACAAATGATAATTACCCTTCCCACCTCCCTTCCATTGGAAGTAAATATTTGCTAAGTGAGAAGGCCAATTTACCTTCATTTGAATGAACATATAACTGAAAACGAGCTGCAGCAATTAAGAAATGTCTTACCAGCAAGCTTTCAACGTGCACTGCAAAGGCAGGTCTACAAAAATATACTAGAGATTTCAAAAAAGTATATATTAGACATAATGAGAAACTTGAGGTTTCCTCCCTTCAGGTTGATTTTTAAAGTTAGACATTTTTTTCCTGCTTATTACTATCAGACTTGGCAGATCCCTGTGGGTAGCCAGTCTGCAGCATCTGTCTCTCTTGTGGCTTTTCCAGGATTATTGCTCACGAAGTTTGCAAGAATGTCTTCCAACCATACTTAGCTTTAGACACAGCCCAGACTCTCTGGGAAGAGGCTGGTTTAAATAAGGAGGGTCCATTCAGAGATGGGAGCAGACATACCAGAAGGCACTATTCATCCCCAGGACAAGCACCAGGGGGCTTTTGGAGATTTTTGAAAAGGAAGTCCAAGTAGGGCAGACATTTCCTGCAGGATGTCAGCTCTTGCCAGCCCCACACATCCTGAAAAAGGAGGACTAGGAAATCAACCTCCAGGAATATAGTTGGTGTTTGCTTTGGAGATAGTCATCACGTTGCACAGAGAACTGCATGATTTCTTCCCTCCCACCCTGAACTCTGAACCTTAGCTATGAACCAGCCCCACATTTTTCACAGATTGTGCATGTCAAGTAGAACGTACTTGGCTTCTGATGAGAATTGGAGTCTGTTGGTCCTGAGAATGTCACCCTCTAATATGCTCTGCCGGATGCATTTGACCTTGTCACCCACATTCGCTCGCTACGTGGCAAAAGCCCACAACCGTCTCCATATCTTTCTCTCTTGTTACTCTCTCCATCCCAGCCACCTCTACCTACCTGCCTTACCTTCCTGAGAGCCTAGCCAAAGACCAGCTGGCCAATAATAGCAAGTGGCCTGACCCAGGCGCCTCAGTTGAAGCCTCTTGCTGATATCACATATGCCTTGTCTTCTCGTTCTCCCTACAGATGAAAACGAATGTCTCAGTGCTCACATTTGTGGAGGAGCTTCCTGTCACAACACCCTGGGGAGCTACAAGTGTATGTGCCCTGCTGGCTTCCAGTACGAACAGTTCAGCGGAGGATGCCAAGACATCAACGAATGTGGCTCTTCACAGGCCCCCTGCAGTTATGGCTGTTCCAATACTGAGGGCGGCTACCTGTGTGGCTGTCCACCAGGTTACTTCCGAATAGGCCAAGGGTAAGCACTGCTCTTCGTGGTCCTGGTTGGAGGCCCTCCCATTCACAGCGTAATCAAGTATATTTAATTCAAAATGACCTATTTTTGTAGAGGAAAACCGTATTTTTCATAATTCTTGAGTTATCCAGTTAGCTCTGCAAAAGTTTTAGGGTTTTTTTATTTGGAAAAAGGACATCTAGATTTCTGGAAAATCATAGAACATCAAACAAAATAATGATACTATATTGTAAATACTTCAACTTATGGCTTCTCTATCTTATTCTCTTGATCTTCACATCTCGTTGGAAAGTGATTATTTCTCCAGAAATACAGGGACTGACTATAGCAGAACTGGGCTCTCTTTGCATATTGCTGATTCATCATTCTTCTTGGGCAAGCAGGATTCTGTCTTGACCTATAATGCCTTCTTGTCAAACTCCTATTAGGATAAATCAAAAAGATGAGTTTTTATGAGGTCCTTTGTGGTTTTAAAGTATATTTTACATTTTGAACTTAAATTTATATTGAAAATTTCCAAAAGAGAATTAAAATGAGGGTTAAAATAATTATTACATTTTCCAAATAAATTTGTATGTATGAGAGTTGGGGCTGGGAAGACCTATTTTTATTTTACTGTGTTTTAAAAGTTTGGTGGTAAGTCTTTGAAGTTTAGATATTCTTCTCTGCTGAGTTAATTTGGACTTGGATGTTTCTCTAGTTTTGGATATCCTGTGAAGAATCTCAAATTATAATTTTTTAATTAGGAACACAAAGACATTAAATATATGTATTGACATATACTCTCCCCCCCCACACACATGTACACACCCCACACAGAGTTACATATTCCATAATATACACATACATGTATTTGTCAAATTATTAATTTAATGGTTTTTGATTTCTTGACACAAACTCCAGCTGATTCATTTTAGGTCTACCTAGACTTGAACATAAAAGAATGTTTCATGAGAAGCACACAGAATGCCAGCTATCGGGCACAAATTCCCAGATGTTTGTGTCTGGCTCTCAGGAGACTCATTCTTTATACATTTAATGCCAGAACCATTTTCCCAGCAAAAATTGTGACACTCTACACTGGCTTCTGGCCAGTGGAGCTTTGTAGTCCCCCTTCTTATAAGTGGTGTTTCAGGGATATGAAAATACTGGAAAAGAGTTCTGAGAAAAGAAGCAATGCCTGCAAATTTGGGATTTGTCCTCCAATAATTTAATCATTATATGAATGTATACACATGCACAGGATGAACATTTATTACTTCATCCATTTTTATTGTTTCTACACATTTCATGTTGCAAGATAAAGAGGAAAGGAAATGTATTGGGCTCTGGCAGGACTGCAGAAAATCATAGGAACCTGTCAATTACTGAAAAATACAAAAATTATTCTGCTCATTGGCATTGTATATTGAATCTTAAGGGCATAAAGGAAGATGTGTTACAAAGAGTAGCCCAACTAATACAAAAAAGAGATAAATAATCTCTGGTCTACATTATGACCCATTAGAAGTCTATCCATTTACAACAGTTTGGCTTCTCTGTGAATCACTAGAGTGGACCAGGCCCCAAAGTAAAGATTCTTTTAGAGTCATTCGGCTATTTCAACACATTTTGAAAGGGAAGCCTACTAAATACATTCCAAGTGGCCTATGAAATAGTAAGCAGAATAAGAAAACAAGGTACTTGTGAAACATGCAAGCCTCCCTTCACAACTTGGCGTTGATAACTGAAAGGCAAAGAAAAACAACTGAACTAGTTCTCTCTTGGGCATGAGTTTGTTTGTCCAGCCTCACATGAGTCAGAGCCAATGGCCCTAGTGGTTTTGAATGACTTGAAACAATTTCCCACAGTTGGGCAAGCTTTGATACATGTATTTTATACATTGTGTAGCTTCACAGTTTATTTCTACATCAACCTCAGGTATCACATAGAGCTTTCTTCAGGAACTTCGGCCAAAGTAAGAGATCGAATAATAGAAGAAATTGCTTAGAAGCCGGAGTTCTGAAGGTTGGTGATAGTGATGGAGGCAGTGTTAGTATCGGTTGAGGGGAAAGAGGGCAAGGAACCAAACAGGGATGTCTTGTACCTTTCTCACTCCCATAGAGCTTGTTTCATTTAAAAAAAAAAAAAAGGCTTTTTTATTTAACTTCCTAAATCACATGGTCTCTTTCAGACCCTATTCGTCTCTTGTTCGCATTTCATGTCTCTTCTCCAGCATAAGGAAAGCAAAACATCTGCCACGTTAGGCGTGGGGGATGAAGGGACAAATCATTGTACTAAATAGGGCCTTGAGAGAGAGGAAACACAAACTGATTAACTCAGAGAATCAAGGGTTAGAAGCCAAACACAGAGGACTTCAATACGGTTCTCAGAACCAGCCATTCACTCAGTGAACAAATAATCAATGGCCAAATGTTACCAGGCTGGGTCCAGGCTTCACCAGAACTCTCACATCGCCTCCATTATTGCCTGCTTCTCATGAAAAATGTCCGTGCTCTCTTTCTACCACAGGCACTGTGTTTCTGGAATGGGTGTGGGCCGAGGAGGCCCAGAGCCACCTGCCAGTGGTGAAATGGATGACAATTCACTCTCCCCAGAGGCTTGTTATGAGTGTAAGATCAATGGCTACCCCAAACGGGGCAGGAAACGGAGAAGCACAAACGAAACAGATGCCTCCCACATTGAGGTAAGTCAGAGTGGTTTCTCTCGAAGTCTCCTATTGCAGAAAGGCCTTTCAGATTCCTGTGGTTTCCTCTAAGGATGCTCCAAAGTGAGAAAGGCTCCCTGGGGAGAAAATCCAGACATTCCCTGAGCTCTAGACAACATTTTACAAGAGTCTGTGGGGCTCTCTGGAGTTTCTTGCTGCCTTTAGGGAGTGGCCATTCAAAGGTTTTCACATACTTGCTCATTTCCTCTGTCTCGCCAAAAAGAAAGTCAAACATCCACCCAAAGTCTGCTGAAAGGACGAGGTCTGAGAACCAGGACAGCAAATGGGCAGAATAGTGAAGTGACATCGTGCTCCCTACACAGGGACGCCAAGTTCTGAAAGCTAGGGGCTCCTCTCCTGAAAAGAGCCATGTGGAGTGTGAAGGAATTGGATTCTAGACAAAAACAACATGGAGCTCTAGCAGCCTGGTTTTCTTTGCCTACGGCTGCTGCAGCCTTTCAGTCAACTCAGAAGTGCACAGATATTCACCCAGACCTCTGGCTCCCAGCCCGGAGAATCCAGCACATCTGGTCCCAGAGAGGCAAGCAATAAGCCAGGTGAAAAGCATCGAATATTAGCAGATCGTCAGAGTTAGGAAGTAGGTTCATAGGTGTGGCCATCGGAGGGAAAGGTTTTGCATCAGTGAACAAAATTGAAATAGACTGGTTCTTAACATCCGTGCTGCAACACATCCGCTGTGGTTTAGGAAATGAGATAAGCCTTTGGAAAGAAAATAATCTTTTAAAACAGTGGTTCTCAAACTTGAGTATTCATCTGAATCATCTCAAAGGATTGCTAAAGTGGATTTCTGGGCACTATCCCCAGGGTTTCTGATTTGGTAGGTTGCAGGTGGCACCAGAAATTTGCATTTCTAACAGTATTCCCAGGGATGCTGATGCTGCTGGTCCAGGGACACTTTGAGACCTCCTGCATTAAAAGACATCCAAATACAAGTGACTTCAACATGTCTTTCTTCTTGACATAAGTTTAATATTTTCGAATGTTATAAATATGTGCCAGTTTAACGCATTTGTTGTCTAAACAAAGCATTTTATGAACATGACTTTTCAACATAATATATACAACATGAGAAGAAAGTTGTATTAGCATGATACAGTCGAGTCACTTTTTCTTTAATATGGGAAATAAGCGGCATGTTTACATTTTATTTAACACACTGCCATGTGTCTTTCCAGGATCAGCCTGAGATAGAAGCCAATGTGAGTCTTGCGAGCTGGGATGTTGAGAAGACGGCCATGTTCGCTTTCAATATCTCCCACATCAGTAATAAGGTTCGAATCCTGGAACTCCTTCCAGCCCTTACAACTCTGACAAATCACAACAGATACTTGATTGAATCTGGAAATGAAAATGGCTTCTTCAAAATCAACCAAAAAGAAGGGATCAGCTACCTCCACTTCACAAAGAAGAAGCCAGTGGCTGGAACCTATTCATTACAAATCAGTAGTACTCCACTTTATAAAAAGAAAGAACTTAATCAGCTAGAAGATAAATATGACAAAGACTACCTCAGTGGTGAACTGGGTGATAATCTGAAGATGAAAATTCAGATTTTGCTCCATTAATTCACCATCCAGAGACCAAATAATTAAAAAAATAAAGATAGATAGGTAGAACTGAATTTTCCTCCCAATCAGAATCTTCATATCATAGGTACAATCTTTTACCACATAAATTTCTATAAATAAGCACTATTCTTATATTACAAAAGCAAGGTACAGTTGACTACCCTAGTTCAAAACAACCACTTTCTCAGGCTTCTTGTGTGTAGCTAAGCTACCTTGTCATATGTGTCAGTTCTTGAAAACTGGGATGTGTTTTTCCACTGAGGTTGGCTATTCATGCTCACATGCCATCCTTCTAGCAAACATACAGGAATGTGCTTTCAATTGATGGACTGTTGTATTTTTTCAAATTGTAAACTTTGCTTCTCCAAATACAAGTACTAGGTTGGCCATTTCTAATATCTATTTGGTGCTAGTAAATTCTCAAACTAGATTCATAAATGCACTGTAATATTTACACAACTTAGAAACCAAATTACAGGTATTCAGCTCAAATACTTCATTAATTTCAATCAACCCAAGTTAGTACAGTAGCTTATCTCAGTTATGAGTATAATACATTACATGTAAATTAAGTGTGTGTATACTGTAATCGTGCTATTTTTTATCATTGAAACATTTATAAACTAGAATAATAATGCCCTTAATGTGAGGGTTTGTAATGGTGCTTATTTAGACCAAAGACTTGTTAAATGTGTACACCAAGTGGTATTGAAATTTCTGTGACTGGCCCGCATGCACATGGAGGTCTGGGAGGACCAGGAAACAGCCTCAGCAGCCAGAGGATCACCAGTGCATTCTTCATCACACCTATGCAGTCTGCCAAGCTTACCCTCGGTCATTCTTGTCAACAAGGGGTCCATGTCATAAATGTCACAATAAAACAGTCTCTTCTTTTTTTTTTAGTGTATTCCCTGGCTTTGTGTTCTTGTATGGATGTGGGATTGGAAGGGCTTTTCTGGAGGCTAAATAAAGTCTCCTGAATGTAAATTATCCTGAGTCCATTAGTTACAGCTTCTAAAGGTGCCAAATGTATAACCACTAGAAGAAAGTTTAACATATTTGAGTCCATCCCTTATTTTGTAATTCATTTTTGACAGCAGCATTATGTCTCACCAATATGAAATTTAGATTGTAGCATCGTTTCTAAAACATGACTTAATTACTCCAGTGACTTTTAAACTACTAGATTTAAGTGCTTTAAAATATCAAGTCATTGTCTTAGAGCACATGTGTTTCATTATAAAAGATTTATCATGTCCCCTTCCCTCAAATATACACACAGCATTGGCAAGCCTTAGGTGTTCCATCCTTCTTTTCCCCTTAAACATCTGTTGTTAGTCAGTGCTAGTCTAATTACAAAGGGCTAATTCC
This sequence comes from Rousettus aegyptiacus, assembly GCF_014176215.1. Taxonomy (NCBI): domain Eukaryota; kingdom Metazoa; phylum Chordata; class Mammalia; order Chiroptera; family Pteropodidae; genus Rousettus; species Rousettus aegyptiacus. The sequence goes on along the minus strand of NW_023416306.1, from coordinate 120,311,339 downwards.
AAATTGAATCCAATTGAATGCTATAACTCTTATTTTTTAAATATCATAATTTGAAAATGCAGTTTTAAGTGCGATATTGAATACTTAACAATTTAAACTCATTCAACTGGTAGAAATGATTTTTAAAATCCGTAACACCAGTAAAGTAAAGGGTAACAAAAATAAAGGTGAAATGAGATTGCTACATGAAGGGAGAAGAAACCATATAGGACACAACCGACCTCTGAAAACCTTCAAAGAGCTAGGCTAAAGAAGAAGTAGGTATATTTCAGAGAACAAAACCAGGGGCAGTTGGCATAAAACTCAGTTTAGCACATACCTTCCTAGTTTCAAGCTACCCTCTGAGAGAATGTTTCCTTGCAATGTGGTGAGTTCCCTGTCATTAGCTAGAGGGTTTCAGTTCAGCATAATGGCAGCCAGTGGATAAGAATGCTTTTTTCTACCTAACAGTCCATTTACATCTTGAAATATTTCTTGTGTCTTTTATTTTGCCATGCAAAAAAAAAAAAATCTTGCTTATAATAGGTGCTCAATAGATATGAGTCAAAGGACTATTTTGGAAGAAATTTGTACCTTGCTTAAGAAGTTAAAATATGAGTCGAAATTTCCTTTCTAATTCTGTGCCTTTGGTTCTATGATGGCAGTGTACTAAAATTGTTAGAGAAGAATATGGAGCATATGGTAAACAACAGTTTGCATACGGAAAATGTCTTTGATAATTTAACCAGAACTGCATTATATTCAATAATGGATATTCTTTATAACAAACAACAGAAGAAAATAGAGTTGGCACATAGTAGATCACTTTGATATTTTTAATAGTCTCAATCTGGATTTTATTTATTTCGGAGCCAACAATTTTCGACCGCATATTTTCCATGTTTCTGACTGTAACGAAACATTTTCCTCATTGTTCCATTGTAAATATTCCTCTTGTTGGAACCCTTTTAATTCTGAGATTTAAACCTGTACCTTTTAATTGTGACCTTGCAATTTTACTTTCAATGGTTGAAGAACTTGGTTTTGTAAATCTCTCAGAAGCTTGAAAAACGTCTTGTCTCTACCCCCCAGCCCATTTCATTTGCCAGTAATTATTTTGTAAGTAGGGCTGAAATGAACTCAGCTGGCCTTGTGAAATGTTAAACTTGCACAAACAACTACATTTTTGTTCAACAAATAGCACTTTACTCAGCCAAAATTACTTTGGACATTGCCATTACAAATATTGTTAAACTTCAGAAATCATGTTTGTAAATTAGAGGAATCAAAATAAAGGACAATTAGGTTGATACTATATTAGAGTACTTAAAAGTTACATACCTATAAACTCTTAGAAATTTTAAAATCACAGTCAGCTTTATCCACAGAATGTACTTTGTTCTGATTTTAACTCTAGTTCTTGGAAGTATATTAGAAATGTAATTGTTAAATGTTTGTTTTTAAATGTTAGAAGATTATTACTTTTTCTAGATTAGTTTTCACATGCATAACTGAAGACAAAGTTATCTTCCCCTTGCCAATTTTAAACATTTTATTTAAAAAATTGACTTTATTAAATATTTTGAAACCCAATGTGAGCCTAATATTATGTATTGTTAGGAAAGGATTCTCAGTATTATTCTGAATTTAGGAATAGAGTGAAAAAAAGAAGGCTGTGAATTTGATTTTGCAAACTTCCATGTGTGTTCATGACTGGGTTCACTTACAGGATTGGGTCTCAATGAAAGGCTCTGACATTCTCACAAATGTCTATATAAACATGAGGGTCTTGTACATTTGACATCCAGCTAACATTTGGCAGGACCTGGCAATATCACAAAATCTGTTATTTCAACTAACTGCTAATGAATCCAAAATGTTTTTTTTGGCAAACAAAGCCATAAGCCTCTTTTTAGGACATGGGCTGTTTTGCATCCTTGATCCAAGCCTGGATTATGACCTCTACAAATGGATATCAGTTTCATTTTTACCCTTGAACAGTAGAAGAAGCCTCTTTAACTGAATGAAATCATAGCAGGTAAGTGGGTATGATTTCCTGCTAGCTCGACTATCTGCTTTCTTTTTATCCATTGTTATTTTTGTTCCACATAAATTAATATTTATTGTTATTTTTGATCCCTGTGACTATTCCCATTTCATAAATAAATGCATTAGTCTCTCTCTGCTCCCTTCTGCCCCTTAAGTGTTGGTTACAGCGTCAGCTAGAAGGCATTATACTCAGTATTTCTAACATCCTTAGCTCACGTTCAAAGTTAAGTAACTGAGGTAGAGACATTTAGCAGAAAATAGCCGTTCCATTGAGCAGATCCTGGGTAACTTCCATACCCCACTTGATATGTTTGAAGTTGTGCTGGGAATTGCAATAATTAGAAGAGGTCTGTTTCCTTTTTAACATAAAATTCTCTCTGGGGGAGAATTAAATCAAACCTGAATGATTCAACTTTTACTTCGGGAAATGAAGACCTTTGAAAACATCTTGATGATAATCACATCTCCCACTGAGCCCACCAGCTATTGATGGAAAGAGGTCACAGGCTTGTGTTGTTGTGTCTGCATGATGAGCTCTGCTCTGGGTGGCCCTCAAATCTCTGCTAGGTGGTAGGCTAGATCTGTCAGGAAAGATTAATGAGCACTTGCTATATCAATTTCAAAGGTCTGACAAGCTGGATTGGGTTTGTGTGTATGTATTTTTGTTGCTACATGAAATCACCATGATTTGTTCAGCCTTTCTGTCTTCGGTCACACCAAGATTATACGCCTTCAGCGTGTTCACTATACCTGTCTCTAGGGCAGTCCTGTGATCCAACTCAAATCATCCCAAGTAGCGTTGCAAACTCCTCTGAGGCCTGCTGCTTCCTACATGTTTCTAGATTGTCCGTAGCAGGCTCTCTGGTGGGCCATTCATGGTAAACTTTGAGCCCAGCAGTCAGTCTGCTTCAGAACCAGCTCCCTGGAAGTAAATGGCTCCTGATCATGCCCATCTGGTCCACATCCACCCACACTGGTCTCACGTCCACTTGAGAAGACTTGGAAGCCAGGGACACCATTTCCAAAGGCTGATGCTCTCCATCTCACGTTTTTTTTTTTTTTTTCCCCCCTCAGGGTCTGTGATTCTTGGTTCAGAGAATTTTGACCTCTCCTTGTCTTGTAAAGAAAATTCACTGAGAGTTCAGTATGGTTCTGAGTTCCTGAGGTCCTCAGGAGTACCTGGGCTGGAATCCTGACACTGCAGGAAATCTGAGGTCTGAAAGCTGTGCTCGAGTCTTAGTTCCCTTTCTAAGTTATTTGGTCACTGCAACTCCCTGATGTCTCTAAGTCTCGTTTTCCTCATCGGTATTTTGGAATTAATAATAACACCTTCCCTATATCCTCATAAGATCAGTATTGGGCATATGTATGCTGCCTCCCCTGTGTCATATAAGATTTCTGAAAGCAAGAGTCTTCTTCATCCTCCATAGCTTCATTGCCCAGTTTGGTGCCTGGCACACAGTAGGCACTTAATATGTATTGAATGAATCAATGACTAAGATTAGAGGAAGTAAAAATACAAGTGAAAATAGGAAAAAGCCATCTTCTCTCTCCTTGTCCTTGTTCTCAACAAATGTTTTGTAAGCACTTACCTTATGCCACCTGCATGAAGCACTAGGGACAAAGATAAATGAAGCCAGGTTCCCAGCTTACAGGAACTTTAAAACAAGGGGAGACAAAGCAGTTCTGTCCCAGATGTATCTTTGGCAGAGACGTGGTTGGACTTTGTAGGTTTCTGAAGGAAGTGGCAGGGTACAGATGTTCTCACTGCCCACAGTCCTAGGAGACAGGGACAAGATATGGTTCTGTAGTAAAGTCACCTTGATAGCTGCAAGACCCCATGTCTAGTTCTTTACGAATCACCAAAATCAGAAACACAATTCTAGTATATCTCCCCCACAAAATACTGAAAAGTGGTGATTTTTCAGTGGTGAGTTCATTTTTAGAGTTAGATTCCTACATTTAAATGAAACTTACCCTAAAATCTAACATACATAATATAGGCAGAACTGCTTGGGATAAAGCAGAGCTAGACAGCCTGAGGTCTCTCTACTCACTCCTTTCATGACAATTTTTATTGAAATTATAACTGAAAAATGCTTTATTTATTTGTTTGTTTATTTGCTTATTTCCCCTTTTTGATTCTCCCCCAACCCCACTTCCACCCCTGACCTATGGATATTGCTGTTTCCCCTTAAGAACTGGATCTCTGAAGGTGGGGCGTCTCCCCCACCACGCATTCACAACGCACACCTGAGGCCTGGCTCAGCTGGGGCATGGTCCATGGCTCCACCTGGGGCACTATCCTGGGACCTCCTGCATGTAAAGCAGACGAGCTAACCACTACACTATAGAGTCACCCTGAAAGGTGCTTTAGAATCTTACTGATTCTACCAATGTAAGACAAATATAATTTATAAAGTTAATTTTAAATGTTGACACAAACTCTAAATTCATGTTTCTTAAATAAAGGCATTATAAACACATGTCGAATAAGGACATTATAAACGTTTTCACAATATTAACGCATGACAGAAACTGACTAGATGCTCACCGACCCTGTTTTTTTTTTTTACTCCTGAGCCCACAAAAAAACTACATCCGCTAACTTCCTCTGAAGTTAGGTTGGGGCCATTGAGATGTCAGGAGAAGTGCTAGATACCATTTCTAGGTATAGCCAAAAAATAATAATAATAATATCTATATAGATGTATATAGATATACATATATATATGTGCACATACATAATCATCCACACCCACAAGAAATAATCCTTATTACGTTAAGCCACCAATATTGGGGGATTATTTGTTATATATTTGTTATATTTATAAATATATATATGTTTATATATGTATGTATGGGTATATATTTATAAATATATATATGTATAGTATATTTGTCTAGGCTGTATAGAGTCTTACATAAATTTATAAATATATATGTAATCACATTAACCAGGGTAATTTTTATGTGTGTGTGTGTGTGTGTGTGTGTGTATACGTATATATATATATATATATTTGTATTAGGGTAATTTATATATATCCATTTTTTTCTCACTACAAAGAATTCACATCAACCTTAGCTACACATTAGAATAAGTCAGGGAGTTTTTAAAATCACAACGTCCAGGCTGTACCCCAGACCCATTCATTCAGAATCTCTGCAGTTGAAGCCCAGCCATTATTAGTTTTAAAAGCTCTCCAGGTGATTCTAATTTGCAGCCAAGTCTGAGAATCTTCAGGCCCACTGTGAAAGGCAACTTGGAAAAATTCACCAGGTAATTCTGATACGCATCCCATCCACTGTTAACAGCTGGTTGGATTTTCAGGTTGTTAGATTATCACATGATAACATCACACAATAACATCAACCTTGACATTTTCTGACTCTTCAAACTGTATCTTTTCACTGGAGCCTGCAGTGTGGCATCAGGAGGAAACAATCAAGCAGCAGAGAGGCGTGGATGTCTCCAGGTGGTTGCCAGACTCATTAACCTACCCCATGACTGTCATTCACGCTAACCTTGGGGCAAGACTGCAGTTTTTGCCCCCACGATGCGTAGTTCTCAGGGAGTCAACATCTCCAATGTGAAATCTATTCATAACAAAATGTTGGGGGAAAACCCTAAAGATATCTAAATTAGAAATAGGGCCCAGTTAACCCAAGTTTCCTCATTCCACCTTTACAAACCTAAAAAGGTAAATTAGTTCTTTTGAAGCAGACAGTTCTCTGGAGTGAAAATGGAGATTTTCTTTTCAAGAAACAATTTCTGTTAAGAGTTTATAAGTTACATGGTGGGATATGGGGTCAGGCTACCATCCAGCCTGCCGATCTGACTCCAAGCTCACACCACTCAATCTTAAAATGCAGAAATGAAGACATGGTGCCATTTACCAAGAACGAGTGATGCAATCTATTACTTAAAATTTAAATCTCTAATATGCCTTCCAAAAAGTTTTCCGATTCAGAAAACCGCAAAAGAAAAACTGAAGACAAAACAAGAACTACAAAAAAGTGAGATACTATTGCCAGTATGAGAGATAGAAAGAGGAACTTTAAAGTGTATTTTGAATAATAATGCTCAATTATATTTCCATGTCCCTCATGTGTGAAGGACTATCCAATTATAGATGATGAAAAAGATGTGAAATAAAGATTCATTCCAAATAAGTTTAAATGTTGTCACATTCAATGCATATAATAAATTTTCTATGTGGAATATGAAGAAAGATTTGTTTTAGTTCAGGAAAAAAAAAAAAAAACATTTTTTCCCTGTCTCTACTAAGCAAATGTTAAATAATATTTAAACACTATCTAGTTGAAGGCACCAAATCAGCCTGCCTGGAGCAGCCACCTGTCCATTTAGCCTGCCTTGAGATCTCCTAGAATAGTCCTTCTCAGACTCACATATCAGCTGTGGGTCTTCTTAAACTTATGAGTTTGAAAGTTTGGGGTGAGGTGTACGTGAGAAGAGAGTGTCACTTGTCTTGCCCTCAGTGCAGCCTACAGACCGCACTTCCAGGAGTGACGTCCTGGTGGACTGCTTCCTTGTGGTTCCTGGTCTGTGACTGATTCACGCGCACTTCACTTTCTAATCCCTCAGTTACGCCTCCCAGCTTCCCTCCATTCCACACCCCTAGTTCTCATCTCATACAAAATATGTTCAAAAGGCCAAATTTCTACGCGGGGAATGGAATGTGTACTAATTATACATGTTGTTTCTGAAAGTTTGGCTCTCTCTAAATGAAATGCCTATATCGGAGAAATAATTTTTTAAATGCTGTACTACAGTCGTAGATATTACATTTCTGGATGGTGCATATGTGCATGCAAGTGTGTGTGTCCAAACATTTAAATTTTGTTCTTGAATAGGGCCACAGAAAAAAAAAGTTTGCCTCCTACTGGTTGGGAATTTATTCTCTATCTACTATCATCCAAGTATTCTGGCATTACTTTCCTTTTCTTACAGAGCTTTTGTCAGAAGAGTTAGGAAATATACTTATGTGTAAAAAAGCATGTCAAATACTATCAGACTTGAACTTCAACTGCCTTTCCAATAATGGAAGACAGAGTTTGATTTTTATTAAGTAAGCTAAACTGACTTCAGATAATCCATTGTTCCTTCATTGTTCTTATTCTTGAATATGTGTCCTCTTCTTAAAAACACATTGACACAATTCCCAAAGTCTCAACATACCAATCTGATGAGACGGTTGATCCTCATCAACTTAATATTTATCCTGGGCAGAAGTGCTTAGCAATATCTTCCAACTTAGAGATTTCATCATGCATCTCGTGTCTGTAGCTCGTTTACAAAAATATGAAAAAAGATCACCTCTAGCATGGTTTCCTCATGATCTATTTCCAAATACTTCTATAATCGGCCCCCTCCTTTCTTCATCTGGCTTCTGCTCCGTCAGTTACAACCCACAAAAGAACTTCTATCCAAATAGATACACCCATTTACTCACCGAGTCACAAGTTTACACACACACAGAAAAAATTTTAAAGGGTGGAGTGGTGGGAAGCTGAGGCAACTAGACTAGCAGGAGAGGGTCATAGGTAGAAGAAAATAAAGGGAAGTATGTGATGGAGTGGGTGGGAGACGGGTGGCCTAAGACAGGAGACCATCAAAGAAGAGGCACAGGAAGTTCGTTTTGCTTGTGTTCTAAACCAGTATAGTTTTTGCCTCTTAGTAAATATTTATGGAGACCTTCTATGTGTTTTGCACTATGCTAGGCTTCGTGGAAAATGCACAAGAGGTCTACAACATTAAACCATTACTCAAGGGATTTATAATCTAGCGAAAAGATTAACACACATGAAGCCACTACACAGGAGTACATGTACACACACACGCACACGCGCGCGTGCACACACACACACACCACATTCCAGTGAATATTTGGTTTCTACAATGTCTCAAGCACTTCAGAAATATTTATGCCTCATAATCATTCTGCAAAGTTAGGTAGTATTAAACCCTTCTTATTAATGGATAATATGAGGCCCAGGAAGGGTAAGTAATTGTCCCAACATCACACAGCTAACAAGTGGCTGAGATGGGATTTTGTTCTAAATTGATCTAACTCTGTTTTGGTCAAGAAAAATCTCACCGGTTTAACCTAATGGAAGTTTATTTGTTGCCTGAAGTCTGCAGATATTCCTGGTTGGCTCTCCTGGAAAGTTACTGGCTAGGTGGAGACTGGGGAATCTAGGCCCCTCTGCTATTTCCAATGTCTGGCACTCAAAATCATCAATGAAGAGGAAGAGTGACAATGGTACATAAGATACTGTAATGGCCCCCGCCCAAAAGCATGATAAATCACTTTTCTTTTCATTGCCCATTATTAGTTTCAAAGCCCCAGTAAGATGCAAGGGGTTGGGAAATGGAATGGCTTGGTAGCTGTGTCCCAGGAACAACCTGACCTAATGAAAGAAGAGCAAACATCTTTGGCTGTCAGCTACCTCTCTCTGCTTCAAACTCCAAAGCCACTAAACATCACACTGCTGAGCCATACAAGGAAGAGCTGAATTATGTAGTGTCGAATTACAAGTTCCTGAAAGAAGTTCAAAGGAGTGGGAGATCATAAGTTTGAGGAAGAAAGAAGGGAACCTGAGTAGGGTACTGAAAAATAGATATGAGGAAGACATTTTTGGCTGAGAAGTACCAGAGTGAATGTGCCAAGTCAAGAAAACGAGGATGCACTCACTGTTATGCTACGAGTTACATTTATGCTGTGAATCACATGCACCGATATCTAGCACAGGCTAAGCTCCCAGGGGAGGGCAGCTCTCTGAAGAAATAGGGCTTATAAGTGCTTTTCAGCTGATGAAGACTGTAACCTTCTTAGAGACCTCTCGAAATGTACATTCACAGAGGTCAGGGACCATGTTTTGCATGTCATATTTTGCTAATCAGCACCCAGAACGTGGTGATTGCTCAGAAATGATGAATTGCAAATGTTTTATGGACAAAGGCGGGCTTTTGAAAAAAGAGCCAAGTGGTGAACAACCCAAGGTCTTCTAGTTTCATTGTCAACTGTGGGATTTTTCATTACCTAAAAAGAGTTGTAAATTCCTTGACTATTGTAACATATATCTTTTCCACAAAAGAAGTCCTAAGATTTGGTAAGGGAGTATGCAGTGGAGGTGGTGAAAGATCATTTCCATCAGAGGTGTTGGTGAAAGCTTCTTGGAGATGTGGCAGCCAAGCTGGGCTTTTATATGGAGAGAATATCATGAGTAAGAGCACTGAAGCGGGCAAGAACAGAGTGGGCAATATAGTGCCAGCTGGCAGGTATGATGTGTAAAGGGAAGAGTAGGGTCGTGAGGTTTTGGTCACGGAGGAGCTAGAATGCCTGCCTAGACTAGTTTGGAATACAGTGGGAATATTAGAAGTATTATCCAGCAGGAGTGTGCAGGATTGTCTGAGATGCCAAGAGACTGAGGTAGTGGAATAAATCAAGAAGCATCTGATTTGCCCTTCTTCCTTGCTCATTTACAATCACTTGGCCAATGCCCACTTATCTCACTGGGCATTTTGCCATGAGGTCAGAGGCTGTTTGTGTGTCAATCATTTGTTGAAATAATGAAATCTTGCATGAGTCCAGGCAGGAAGCCTCAGCAAGGTGGTGGTTTGGGGAGTGGAAGGGTGGGAATAGATTCCAGAGCCACAAGGGAGAGGAGAGATCCTTTTCCCTGCTGTTTTGTTCTGTTGAGTGACCTAGGGAAAGTCACTTCTCTCCTTGTCTCCATTTTCCCACATTTTATGTGGTCTCCTACGTATGAAAACTGAGGAGATAGAATTAGAGGAGCGGTTATGAAATATTAAAGTAAAAGGGCTTGTATGAGATCTTGTTAAAAGAAAAGAAAGGTGAAACAAGTGTGACCAGGGCTCAAAGTTTCTGAGGTGAGTTGACACCTGAAGGTCATGGGTGCCTTAGTGGCTGTGAAATGCAGGACCCTGAGGGAAGACGGGAGAAATGAAAACAAACCACTGAGTTCACCCTGTGAAATTAGTGATGGTAGAACATGGTTTTGCCCTGGTGGCTGGAAAAGAATAGTAACATATAAGAAGGAAAACTTTTAAGTTTGTAGAAGGCCACCAGGACAAACGAAGGTCATCTAGCACAGCGGAAGGAGGCAGCAGGATGGGTGGTGAATCTGGACAGGTAGGTGAGACTTTCTCTGCTTCGGTTGGCACATTTGTGAAAAAAACATGATACAGTTCTGACCTGTTATGTCCACCTGCTCCCCTATTTCCCTCCTCTGAGCCTACTCTCTGTGTTTCCAACAATCAGATTCCATGAGAATCAATGCCTGGGATGGCCGAGCCCGTGCCACTCTTCATTCTTCTGCTTTAGGAACACAGAAAGGTTCCTGGCGAGAATATGGAACTCAAGGTTTGCAACTACAGTTGCTAATGTGGCACCTCCACCCCGACATGACTTAGGAGATGTGAATCCCCTTTTGAGAGAATTGGCACAGGACCTTATGCTCCAAGTTTCAAAAAGTCCTACAGCTAAATCCCAGGCTGAAGTCTTGTATATTTGGAAAGTACTTTCCATCTTGCAAAATGCTGTCACATGGGCATGTTCTCCCCAAGACTGAGGATGATAAACAACGTGATGACCCCAGAGTCTGGCTGCTATGTGTTCCAAGGGAGTGGAGGCCTTCCTGACCATGAGAGGTGCCCCACACCCTCTCTCCTCCCTTTCTCACAGCCCTCAGACCCCCAGGGAGTGCTGGAGGAGATGAGCTAGTGCTCAAGGTTCTCGAGTCTGGGCAAGCCCCAGGTCACCTCCTCTGCCTTCCAACCACAGCCAGCTAAGAGGAAAGATGCTTCCAGCTTGGATCTGCGGCTAGAACCAGAGTCTCAGGAGAAGGGCCCAGAAAATTGGGTCAGACTTTTGTGCTGGGATGGTAGATTCCTTGGAGCGACTGGATATGTGTCAGCTACTAAATGATCCCAGTCCTTTTTCCCAGCTCCGAAGCCACTGCCTTCTCCATAGGGAGCATCAGCTGCCAAGGAGCACTCTGCCCTCTGGCTGCTGTGGCACGTGTGCTTAATAATAATGAGCATCATTTATGGAGCCCTTAAAATGTGCCAGGCAACATGCTAACCACTTTACAAATGTCACCGATTCACCAGTTTGGTATATTAAATGAGCTCACATTCTCTCAAACATGAGCATTTAATGTCACTGCATCATGTTATGTCTATGTAAGAGCTCTGAGGCCCCAGGAAGCCTTCTCCTTTCCAAGGGGTCAGTCTAGATTAGTACTACCATAAGGCATGAAACTCAAAACCTTGCCTAGTGTGCCAAGGAGCCTCGTTCTTTTTTAGTGTGGTTGCCACTGCCAGCAGTCACTTTTGGGATTCCACCAAGCCACCCAGGAGACATCTCCTCCATAAAATTTATGTCCTGGTGTCTGAGGTAGCTCCCGTCCATTCCAGGAGCCAGATCCTTTCAAACAGGAATTTTCAGCAATAAGAACAAGTCCCAAAGCACTGCAGATGTCAGACATGCACCTGCTATGCTCCACTTCATCTGTCCATGTCACCTCAATGCAAAGACCCTCAGACACCAAACACCAGGTTCCAGGGAATTTTAAAAGGTAACTCATAAATGAGTTGTGTGATTCCCTAAAAACATGTTTGGTCATACTAAAACAGGAAAGAAAATTGATTTTATATAGAGAGAGGTAGTCCCTTCTTCACCATTTAGCTCCTTTTCACAGTTGAGGAAATGAGTAAATAATGTTAAAGGAATTGCTCAGGGTCACAGAGCCAATGAATGGTAGAACTGGGATTTAAACCCACACCATGATCCACAATACAGCCCAGTCTTTTCTCACTAAAGTGGTCAGGATGATTGGGATGTCCATCCTTTGGGATGCCCACCCAAATCAAAGTGAAGGGAAGAGGCTCCCTAAATTGATAAAATTATTTCTTTGTGGACTCTCTGGACCCAGAGAAAATAGGAAAGTCATGTGGAGGCACCCAAACTGAAAGCCCTTACCTAAAGTCCACTGGAGAAGATGGACACCCAAGTAGTTTGTGAGTAGTCAGGACATGTCATGCCATATATCAGTATGGTGATTTAATACACATGTTGACTTTAGACTATAAACTGGCCTGGCACTTTTAGTAGGCCAATAGCTTCTGTTAAGAAGACCCAGAAGGGTAAATGTGAGAGAATCTAAAGGCATGTGTGCCAGTTATGAGCCTCTGTCCATTCCTAAGTTAGTTTTTGGCTTCAAACTTACTACTAGCCTCCTTGCTCAAAATCACCTCTGCACTGGGCCTGAATTATTTTTTGGTCAGAAATTCATGGGAAAAAAGGCTTTATCTTGTCACTTAAAAATCATTTGGATATATTAACTTGACTTTTCCAGTACCATTCTGGATCGCCTCTTTCTAGCAATAAAGGCCCACTACAATGAAACATTATCTACTCCAAACAAGAAGTTCAGATATAAAATATTTGAACAGAAGTTATATTTGAGTCCTAGGCAAGTTCCAAGTGGTTGATGGAGAAATCAGAGAGCAGAGGCTATGGGGATAGAGAAGAGAAGGAGCAGGTGGCTCTGAGAGAGACCCATATTCTGGGGTGAGGGAAGAGGAATGTTAACAGGAAGTAAGTGGTGAACCACTAAGCCAAAGTAAATACAGGATCCAAAGCTGCTCATATAGTCTATCCATTAGAAACGTTGCCAAGAAAGAACACAGCAGGGAGGAGAGGAGTGGAAGAGCCACAGCACCTTGCTTAGCAGCCAACAACAGGGGGAGGCAGAACCAGCAATGCATTCTGGGATCTACTTCTTGAGTAACTCAGATGGGGTGTGTCTGCCTCTTAGATCTGGGTACAAAAGGCTTGAATCCTATCCCCATCCTTATGCTTACCTAGATTACAATCAAGTGCTCTCCCCTGAATTTCTATAAATTCCTGAGGGCTTATATTATTGCTGTCTCCTCTGCCACTTAAGCTTCTACCTTCCAGTATATTGTGTTTGTTGTGTACCATATTGACCCAGATATCAAGCATAATGACCTTTCTTGAATTCCTACACACCCCTGCCCTACTACCTTCAAAGTAAACTTCAAAGGATTTTGGTGATGTAAAACAATTGATATAGATGTCAATGTTTTATTCTTATTATATCTACTTCTTTTGAACTTTTTCAAGGGATGAACACTTTGCTACTACATGTGCCTACTTTTCCAAGGGGACTCGGCTAAGAAATAACAGGACTGGGATTTGAGCCCAGGCAGTCTGACTCCAGACCTTTACTCACCCCTGGTACCTATCCAGGTTCCTTATCTAGAGCCCAAACATCACTAGGGAGAGTGAAGCACAGCTACAGGAGTAACTAGATCATCCGTGTGAAAAGCAGAAGATTGAGGAAGTGGAGAAGGGGATAAGAGATCCCGATGGGTTGTTAAATGGTCAATAGAATCTGGGCATTAAGAGAGAATGATCTATTTCATGAAGAGGCTTATTTTCTCCTATAGTCACACTCTAGACCTAAACCACAGCAATGCTCAGAAAAGAAATGCAGCTCTAGTGGACAAGGAAGGTGACCTCAGCCTGAACTTGGAGAAACAGGGTATAAGAACTCAGATGAGGACTCAGGCTTCTTGGAGGACTGAGCAAGAGGCTCTGTCACTTCTCCCTGCTGCAGATACAAGAAGATTCTTGGCTACTTGCCATCGATAATGAGAATAATGGAACATAGGTAGAAAAAGCAGAAAAAGAAAAGCCTACCTCAGGAGTCTAAAGATCTCCAGGTGTCCTTTGCTATCTCTTAATCTACAACTTCTCATTTTTTCCCAATTGTATAAAAGACATATCTTTTTTTTTTAATTTTACTGTGCAAAATTAGAAAAATGCAGAAAGTTATAGAGTAGAAAATGGCAATCACTCAAGGATCAACTTAATAATCTATTATATAAGACTCATGCATACATAAAGGTCATACTGTAGCTAAATGGGAAAATGCAAATTTTTCATTAAATGGTGATGGAATCATTGGATTTCCATTTGGCAAAAGAAATTAAATCTTTTCTTTTGAAATATCTCTATCTTCCTCCTTATCATCAAAAACCTGGGTAAACTAAAAATCTAAATCTAAGCCATGTAACTGATAGAAAAAAATATAGGAAAATATCTTCATTTGCTCAAAACAGGAAAAATGTATTAAATAAGGCACCAAAGGCACTAATCAGGAAGAAAAAGATTGACATATTCATCTACTTTATAATTAAGAACTTTTATTCATCAAAAGACAATATAAAGAGGCTAAAAAGAGAAGACTCTGGTTAGAGTAAACTTGCAACACATATGACTGACAAAGGACTAGTATCCAGAATATATAAAGAATTTCTATGAATTGATAAGACAAAGATATCCAAGAGAGAGAAAAATTTATGTTCACACAAAAATTTATACATAATTCGTCATAGCATTATTCATAATAGCCCAAAAGTGGAAACAAGCTAAATGTCTATCAACAGGTGAATGGGTTAATAAAATTTTCTATATCCATATAATGGGGTATAATTTAACCATAAAAAGAAAGGAAGTACTGATATATGCTACAATATGGATGAACTACAAAAACAACAGTATGCTAAGTGAAAGAAGTCAGTCACAAAGGACCACATAGTGTAGAATTCCTTTTATATGAACTATACAGAATAGGAAAATCTTTAGAGAAAGAAGTAGTTGACTATAGCTGGGGGATATAGGGGAATTGGGAGTGATAATTAAGTGCTGCAGAGTTTCTTTTCAGGGTAATGAAAATGTTCTAAAGTTGATTATGATGATGATCTAAGTGAATATATTAAAAATCACTGAATTATATACTTTAAATGGGAGGAAAGACACGGCATGTTTAAAAGGGTTTGAGTGAAAGAGTTTATTAAAGGGGTTGTTAACAAAAGTGTGAGCAGGCCTGGTTAAAAAAACAACCCACAGAAGTGGTAAACCACTGGAGATTAACAATGGGAGACCTTGACTGCTGTGAAGCCTGCAGCAACAAGAGGAAGAAAGAGTCCTATCAGGATGTTGTGAGAGCTAGAACCAAAGGAGAAATGCAGCAAAGCTGCTGCCAGACTGTGGGGAGGCAGAGAGGAAGTCAGGGGAATTAATGGTCCAGACATTCTCCTTTCCACCCTCCGAGCTCATATGTTGCCTCCCATTTGCCAAACCTAACTAAAAGCTAGGTTTGGAGGCAAAGCAATCTGGTACTGTGGCTCACAAAGGAACACAGGCAAGGCAGAGAAAAATGAAGAATGGAACAGGAGTGGGAAGGTAGAAACAAAATAACTGGTACCTCCTGTGACCCAGCAAGTGCACTTAGAGGTTTACACAGTAAACAAGCTCGGTACACCATGTACAATGTGTGTGTACAAGAATCGTGATACCACCGTTCTCTGCGGTAGACCCAAACTGAAGACTACTCGATGCCTATCCATAGAAGAATGGATAAACTTTTGTGTCCATACATACAAAGGAACACTGAAGCAATAAAAGGAAGTAACTACAGGTGGACAAAATTGCAAGGATAAGTTCCAAAATAATAATGGCGAGCAAAAGAAGCAAGAAAAGTATGATTCCACACATATAAAGTTCAAGATTGGGCAAAACTAATTTATATTGCTTAGGAATACATACAGGGATAAAACTACATATAAATACATAATAACAAAATGATTATCGTAAAAGTCAGGATAGCGTTTACCTCTAGGGAAGAGAGAGGATTATGAAATATATTATATAAAAGGGAGGGGGTCTTCAGGCTCTAGCAGTGTTCTACTTCTTGACTTAGCTATGGTTACACAGATGTTTTCTTTATACATGTGACTAAAAATATATTTATCTGTATATTTATAACATACTTGACAATAAAAAATAAAACATTTTGGTATAATTTTCACATTTTCTAGGTGTATGCATATATATCGAGAGTATATTTAATATTATTTTTGCATTTGCGACTTTTCTCACTTAATAGTAGAACACAGTTTCCTGAAATCAATAAAAACTCCTTTTCAAATTGCTTTTAAAGCTATATAATATTGCCAAATAGTATAGATTATAAATACCTGATTATTCCCCTTATTAAGAACATCAAGGTTGTATCAATACTGTCCCATTTATGACACTTCTTGCCTCTTCTAACAAGTAATTATTTTAAGAAATTCTAACCCATACGTTCATACTCAGGCTTCGTTTGGGTGCTGGGAGAAAAATGAAGAACCTTAGTACACTTATTTAATGTCTCCCTCCCTTATTGGAGCTTCATGAAGGCAGAGATCACATCGGCTCTGCTGACCTCTGTCCTGAGAGAACACAAAGCCTAGCACAAAGAAGGTGCTCAATAAATATTTGTCAAAGAAAAGAGTGAATGCATGAATGAACGAATGACTTTGTGTTTAGTCTGTCTCTCCTGCTCATCTTTGAAAATGAGTCTATCTCGTCCAGAAAATAGCTTCACAATATAGAGACACCACTAGGTATCCAAGGAGAGGCCTTACGACCATTTGGGAGGGACAAGGGTATGGACAGGATCCCTTCATCGGTTGTGATTTGAACTAGAAGGTCTCTCAGGTCCTTTCCACTCCCCAAATCCCAAGATTCGTTAACTGGCCAGAGCCAGGACTTGAGATAGGAAGAGTGGAACCCGTATCTGAACAGAAAGAATTTGTTTGAAAGTAACCTAAGAGTTATTAGAAGCCATTTTTTTTTTTTTCTGACTGAAAAAAAGAGGAAAAAATATCAAAACTCATTTCTCTGGTCACACAGGTAAATGAGCTTCAAGGAAATGACAAAAACAAAATATAAACTTCTTAAGTGAAAAAACTAAAACATATTACTTTTTAAAATTTGCAAGACTTAAGAAAAAATGTATTTTTAATAGTCACAAAAAACTAGGCCGCTAAATTGTCCGAGATTTGTGCTGTTTCACCCTCTGAATTGAGAAGGGTTTTAAAAACTGTTTTTTCCCTCTTTATCAAACAAGTGAACAAAAGGAACAAGTAACATTTCTTGTTAAAATTCAAAACAGTGAAACATAGTTCTCATATGTTACATAACTTTTTTAAAAATGACTTCTCTAGGAAGAGACAGAGCTCTGTACAACGGAAAATTGAAATTTGTCCAATATCGAGATGAGTCAGCAAATAACTTCTCCATGACAGGGACCCGGGAACCCTGCTGAACAGATAGATCTAGTTTAATGAGAAATCGGCTCTATTTCCTGGCTTTCAGAAACTATTGTAATTCAAAGACCTTTAAGGTGATACGTCGATGTTTTTGCCTATTGAAATTTATTGGGAACAAAGCATTACATCTCAGGACAATATTTACCCACAGAAAAGGCCTTGCTGTCAATGGAATGTGGTTACATCAGGCCTCCTCATCCCACCCAACCTTTCAGTTCTTGCTTTCCCACAGGGTCTGAGCTGTTTGGCGTGGCTGCCAGCTTTTAATTAGAATTTCTCATATTTGCAGGGAAATCATCAACACCTGGCTTCATACTTACACCTCCCATACTCCCTCACCTCTGCAAAATTAATTTCCCCTTGTTCCAAAGGGAAATGCTCTAGCCAAACATGCTTAATCCTTAGCAGCTTGTTCACTCTTAGAGGGGAAGTAGAGAGGGCAAAGAGGAAAGACGAGACGGTGAGTTGTTTCCCTTCAGCTTTGGTCATCCAAATAATTTTGGCATTTTCTGGTGCTTTATTTTATTCCCTCTTATTTCTGAGATGACACTGCCAACTAGGTAAATGACCTACATATTCTTAACTCATGGAATTGGGCATAGAGATGGAGTTTTTAAGAGTTTTGAGATCATAAGGCAATGACACCACTATAATAACTCCCTATCTTCCTCCTAACTCTGAATCCATAGAGTTGTCTCAAATTTTATTCATCTCAAAATTAATTTTCCCATTAAAATGATGTAAGTGGTGGGTGATACATAGTTTTCTACAGTGAAAATAGGACCGGCTTGAGTTGAAAAGATGATTTTTTCTCTCTTCTAGAAAGAGTTGAGCTAACCAATCACAGACACATTTTTAAATTATTGGTCACCTTTCATCTGTCTGCCTAGCAGCTCTCTCTTTTTTCTGAGAATAATAATGCCCTCTCTTTGGGAAACTGGCTCTCTACTTCTTTACCTAAGTCAGTCTTGTTGGGGCAGAAAAGCTGGCTCCATCTGTAAGTCTGCCCAAGGTTCTGATACTCTGAGAAGTTGTGGTATTTCTTGATCAAGATGTTTAGTGAAGCATAACTTGAATACATTTTTAGCAAGAAAAGCTGCCACCAACTTTTGTGCCTAGGAGATGCAGAAAGATGCCCCAGGATAGATCATCCTTGATGTTTCCCTATGACACTTGAATGGTCTCAATTAAGCAGCCTTAGCCATATCCCAGGGATAAGGTATGTTACACACTCCAGTCTCAGAACCATTGAGCTGCTTATGGAGTTTAACAGGATTAAAATTTCACTGATAGATTAAGATGGTCCTAACAGAGGTTCTCTGGGACATCAAGAGACCCACAGAGGAACCCCCATGCAGGAAGGAGGAGTCTGGATGGGTGAGCAGAGCAACTGTATTATGGGAGGAGCTTATTCCTAAAGTGTAGCTGAGGTTACAATCTTACTTGCTCATCCAAGACTAGCCACCCTGGTGTGGTTGCTTTGTCTGGGAAGCAATAGCTGGTCCTCTACAGCACAAACAACCTGGAATTTGAAAGCCAAATCAGTCAATTTAGACTGAACAAGTCTCTCAGGTTTCCATACAATTCAAGTGTGGGCAAAGATTTCAGAAGGAAACATCAAATTTTCTGCTAATGTGGGCACATGGAGAAAGTTGTCAAACAATTAATTGGAACAAATAAAAATGTAGGAGCCAGATATGCACCTAAATCAGTTAAATGGGCGATCCTAGTGGCATTTTCAACACTCACCTCTATACTTAAATATTCACTCAAAACATTCTTTTTTTATTATTATTATATCTACTTTTCTGTAAATGGTATAACATTAGGAAAAGAGAGTGTACTTTTGTGTGAATGGTTTATCTGTCTTGAGGTACGTATAGCAGAACACTAAATGCACATCTCTAGAAAGTGTTTATAAATTCTCTGCCCACACATGATTAGGTATTTAACTTTGTCTGTCTATTACTTCAAGGTTAAGGCCATGCCATCTCCATTTCTACTTCAATAGAGACATATTTTATAAATGAAAAATCGAGGCCTAAGAGGACAAAAATACCTGAAATCAAAATTTAACAAGGTCATGATACCTCATGGTATTGATATTTTAGCAGAACGTCTTATGAGCATGAATCCTAAAACCAAACTATCTTGTTTCAAATCCCAGCTTGACTACTTACTAGCTGTGTGACTTTGGAAAAGTTACTTTCAATTTCCTTGTCTTTTCTCCTTATAAAATAGAATAATAGTACCAAAATCATAGGCTTATAGCAAGGGTTAAGTGAGTGAAACATATAAAAGTCTTATAACAGTGCCTGACACACAGCCAGCACTCAGTAAGAGTTAGCCAATATTATTACTACCAAACATACTTGCTTACACAAGATAAATAATCGCCTGATGATTGGTGATAATAACAACAGCAGACATCTATTGTTTTTGCTGCCCAAGAAAATTCCTCATTCTTCTGGTAATAGTACTTTTTTTTTAACTTGGTGGAAAATATTAATTAAGGGAAGGAAACTAACTCAAGTCTATCCAACGAGACAGTCTAGCAAGTTTGCTGTCATTTTGGGAAAAGGGAAGATCTCTACTAGAATTTCTAGCTGGGAGGATGGTGAAAGCCCAAGACTGCTAAGAGCTGCATCAGAGAGACCTACCTACAAGTGAGACCATCAAAGTAGACAGTTGCATTAGGTATTTTTTGCTGAATAAAAATTACCCCAAAACTTAACAGCTTACACACACACAAATATTATCTCACACAGTTCCTGAGGGTAAGGCATCCAGGAGTGGCTTAGATGGGTAGCTCTGACTCGGGATGTCTCATTAGGTTGCAGTCAAGTTGTCATCAGGGGCTTCAGACAGCTGAAGGCTAAACTGGGGCTGGAAGCTTCACTTCCAAAATGGTACACCCATGTGGCTATTATCAAGAGACATTAATTCATTCCTATGTGGGCATATTACTAGTGCTGTCCACAACATAGCAGCTGGATTCCTTCAGAGCAAGTGAAGGGAGGAAGAAAGCATTTGGGAGAGAGGAATGAGAGAAAGAGAGAAAGAGAGAAAGACAGAGAGACAGAGACAGAGACAGAGAGATCACACAACAGGAAATCCTCAGTGTCTTTTATAACCTAAGCTTAGAAGCAACTTACTATCTCGTCTGCCATATTCTACTGTCCACACAGACCAACTCTGGTACATTGTGGGAGGAAACCACAAAAGGGTATTACCAGACGGCAGGGATCACTGGGGGCCATCTGAGATACCAGCTACCACAATAGCAGAATCAAAAGAAGGGGAAAACTGAGTCTCATTAGCACTGCTTGAGCCCCTAATCCATTCATGTCTTATGAATCAATAAATGCCTTTTTGTACTTCAGTGATTTTCAGCTGACTTTTGGTCCATTGTTACCAAAAGGTTCTTTACTAGTACAATTGCTAACTCTTATTGAGTAGTTGCTCAGTGCCATATAGTGTGCGAAGTCCTTCTCATGGATTATCCCATTTAACCCTCATGACAACTTCATGAGACAGGGGCTATTATTTTTAATCTCCTTTTCCCAGTTGAAAAAAATGAAGGCTGAAAGAAGTTACATGACTTGGCAAAAAGTCATGCAACTGATAAGTAATAAATGCAAGTTTCGAACTCAGGTAGTCTTACTCTAGAACCTATCCTCTTGCCAGATAAAGGCTTATGCTTTATGCATTTCTCCTCTTACTTCAGTTTGAGATCTTTTCCCATGAGATGAGCTTGGATTCTCCTCTGGAGTGGCTCACTTACAAACTGAGACTGGGCTCACATTCACTAAGAAGTGAGTCCATGGCCCAGAACAAAAGCTGCCTGAATCACAGGAGAGAAAAATGTTACTCTGCTAAGCCATTCCCACTGTGGCATCCATGGTGCATATCCAACAGAGAGCAGGAGCCAACCAGTCATCCATCACCAACCCAAAGGTGTCTTCAGTTTCTGATCCCAGTAATTGAGGACATGTGTTACTCTGCAAACAGTCCTGATGGGAAATGGCTGATGGTTCCTCCCCTCTGAAGCTTGGGAAATGAGAGGGAAGAGGGAGGGAGGAAGGAGGCGACTGAACATTTTCATTTTCTTATGTTAACAACTCTAAATGATTAAGGGTAAGAAGGGAATGGCAACAGAATATAAAAATGCTTTGTATAAAGTTCACATTTACTCACACTTTTAACTCCACTGTGGCTTATTAGTTCATGGGAAAAAATGACAAAAAGGAATAAAAACTTGACTATGAATCCAGTATCAACAATTTGCAGTCATAGTAACCAAGAAAATGCAACTCATGAATTAAAAAAAGAGAGAAAAAAGTGGGGGGGGGGGGAGAAAAAGAGAGAGAGAGAGAGAGAGAGAGAGAGAGAGAGAGAGAGAGAGAGAGAAAGAGAGAGAGAGATCAGGAAGATGTCAGGAAATGGTTACGGAGAGAAGAATGCAGTTAACCTTGGTGGCTAAGCAGGGCAGCTCTGAATAGGCTGTGTATATACCCTGGCTGAGATGCACATCAGGAGTTGGCAAAGAAGTCCTAATCCCTACTTGATATAGTTTCCAACTCAGCTGTAAAGAAATTCACTCAAGGGTAAAACGACATAAAAAGGCTCTGCCTAACAAGAATTTCTTGATTTTTCTTTTTTTTTTGGTTTAAATCAAATTTGGTTTGCATTAGTTCAGCCCGGATTCATTACAGGAAGACAATAGGGTGTGTGGCTTCTCGTGTGTTTCCACAGCTAGCTCTGGAATGACTTGGAGCCGCCTTATGAACACAATTCTGGATAAAGCATAGCAACCCAGGGCTCAGAACCACACCCTATACTCTTCACCTTTGGGATGTAAGTCATCGGTTGCTTATTTATATAGCCAGATCCCAGCAATATATGACTCCAGGGACCTGAAAGGAAGTGCAAGCAAGTGCTGGTGGTTTTGAAGGTCCTGGAGCAATCAACCAGGTGGGAGCTGTGGGCAACTTAGGAACCATCCAATTATCAAATGTGGGGCTGAAAGCATCATTAAGGATCATCTAGTCAAATGCGTCATCTGACACTTATATTCTCCTTTTTCCCTTAATCTTTGTGCCAAAGAGAATATTCAGTCCTTGCTCAGACCCTACCCTTGAGATAGAACTCCTCTCACTTTAGGACAATCCATATAGTATTGACTGCAAAAGACTCATAATTAAATAAAAATTTTTGCATCCTGTAAATTACTACCCAGAGCTCCTTAAAGCAAGTCAGACATGCATAGATTTAAGAATAAATGGCTATTTTTGTCTTCATCATTCTGCATTGAGCACTTCTCTTCTGAACACTTCTAGAAGGCCTCTGAAAGTATGGTCCCTCAAATGAGTGCAATACTCAATGAATATTCTGTTTAGATAAGAGAGGTAGCATCACTATCAGCTCCATCATCCTGAGATTTTATATTCTGTTAATGTAGCTTCATATTTACATGTTTCCAATAGCCTTATGATATTTTGGATTCCTAATGAATTTATTTCCCACTAAAATTTGTGTGAAAAACAAATTAATGACACTTTTGGTCATTAATCAGCATTCTACTCTACTCCCCAGGCACATGGGAGGAATCCACATCCCCACCCCTTCAAGTTAGTGATGGTCATGTGACCAGCTGTGACCAACAAAAAATGAGCAGAGGTCTCATATGTCAACTGAGAATTGAGACATTTAAGCGCTCATTCTCAACTTTCCAGTCCACGTTTTCCCATTACAGCAATTGTCAACGCATGTGTCAATTAGGAAGTGTCATGGATTGAATCAAGCTGGAATGCCGAGGCAACACACAGAGGACAGATGCCCTGGCACATTGCCTGGACATATAACACATTTTGCTTGAGTAAGAAATAAACTTTTGTTGCATTATACACAGATTTTTGGGGTGGTTTGTTATTGCAATATAAACTAAACTTTCCTGACTCAATTTATAAATTTAAGTAGAATCAGATTCCCCACCCCACACATCCCCTTACATCACATTTTTATATTTTAATAATTGGTTTGGGGGTCTGATTCAGGGACTTATATTTGTTTTTCTCATGAAAATTAGTTTGAATCATTTTAGTTCAATGACCAATTAAGTTAAAAATTTTTTTGGCATTTTGATTCTATCAAAGGTACATATTCATTCACTCTTACTATCTCCCTTA
The DNA here is from genome assembly GCF_014176215.1 of Rousettus aegyptiacus. NCBI lineage: Eukaryota > Metazoa > Chordata > Mammalia > Chiroptera > Pteropodidae > Rousettus > Rousettus aegyptiacus. The sequence goes on along the minus strand of NW_023416306.1, from coordinate 120,287,885 downwards.
TACTTAAAACTCTGACAAGAATACATTAAAGACGAAAGAAAAAATTACTAATGACATGCTTTTCTGAGCTCCCCATCCTTTTTCTGCCAGTAATGTACAACCTTAATGAAGAATGTCTCAGGCTTTCTTAACACCATGTAGAGGTTAAAAAAAAAAAAAAGTCACCGAGGCACCAGTAGCCACTGGAGATCTTATTTTTATTAGTTCAATGAGATTTTCATTTCCATAATGAAAATAAGACATAACTATTGGGAAAACATACAATGGCTTCACTTTAATCAACTACAAAATCATTCCATTTTGAGCATTTTGTGGGGTAATCTGATGATACTTAAGACTCCGTTACTATCCTCAAGGAGTCTAAAGCTAAGACTTAAAAAAGAATTGAGGTGGAAATCAGGTTGCTTACATTAAGAGACTGTTCCAGCAATATCATTGTGACTGACACTGCTCTCTGTACACCAGATGGTCACCCCCGCCCCCAATGTCTTCCATGTTAACCAAACCTTGACATTGTTCGAGTATCAGGAGTACAAGATCCTTAGGAAGTATAGGCTCCTCCCCACAGACCAGTTATGGGAATTACATTTTCCTTTGCCAGTCCTTGGTTTGGAGAGGGTCATGTAATACAATTTTGGCCAGTGAGATGAAGGTGAAATCTGTAGAATAGTTTCTGGTAAATTTTGTCTCACTCTTAAAAGAGACACAGGGAAAGAGTTCTCTCTTCCAGCCTTAAATATGGATGTGTGAGGATATGATGCAAAGAGCTGCTGCAGCCATCTCTCACCACTAGGGGATAAGCATAAAGATAAAAACCAACATAGTTAGCCTGAATGGAAAGAACAAAGTTATGTTTGTTATGTTATGTTATGTTATGTTATGTTATGTTATGTTATGTTATGTTATGTTATGTTATGTATGTTATATTATATGTATTATATTATAGTATTGTAGAGGAGTAGTAGTAGTAGTAGTAGCAGCAGCAGCAGTAATAGTAATCTAGCAGCAGTAGTAGAGTACTACTAGTAGTAGAAGCAATAGCAGTAGTAGTAGAGTAATAGTGCTGGTGGTAGTAATACTAATACTAATAGTAAAGTAGTAGTAGTATAGTAGTAAAGGAGGAGGAATAATCTTAAATACTATAAATTACCACCCAGAACTCCTTAAAGCAAGTCGAATATGCATAGATTTGGGAATAAATGGTGATTCTGTCCTCAGAAGACTGAGAAACTACTTTGTATAAGGCACTGTGAGAACCATCTTAGATAAAGTTTTCCTTTACACCTTCAGTTCAAGGCCATATCTCACCTGTTCTGGACTCACCATGTCACTCTGCTATGTCACATGTGGCCTTTTATCGCTGGATCCTGATATTCCGGGAAATCGAGAAAATGGGTCGTAGGTAGTTAAATGGTATAACTTGACACTGGCTTCAGTCCATACACAGAGAAGGTACAATGCCGCCCTTTCTGCATTCCACTGGTGCTGTCCCTGCGTTGCTGCCACACTGGCATCTGCTACTTCCGGTGCCTGATGGAGGAAGATGGGGTACAACAAAAATACAGGTTCTTATTGGTCACCTCACATGCCTCAGATGCTCTTTAGGCTATTACATGGAGAATTTCAGAGCAGCGTGGGGTCAACCAGTCTCAGAGGAGTGTGGAGCACAGTCCGTGGATATCTAGCTCTCAGATGGCCATTCTTGGCATTGACAGACATTAGGCCATGAAGATGGACAAGACAGAGGAGTGAAAAGAAGCCTAGACTCAGGAACTGGATGACTACAGTATCAGCTTTCACTATCAGTCCTGCCACGTGCTAGCTCTGTGTTCTCATCTATAAAATGAATGTGCCTGACACCTATTAAATGATCTGTAAATAATAGTCATTGTTTCAATATCCTGTCCACAAGGAAAAGTACTAACAAGCTACCTTGGTCGTTTCATGAAAACTTTCATTATACTGCCTTTGTCCAAACATAAAACAAAAGTAAAGGTGAAATTCTGATGACTGCATCTATGCCTGAAGATAGGTGATCTCTGGATGTACAGTTCCTTCTTTAAGGGAATTGAAATTGGGTTTTCTCACTTAACAACCAAGATAGCTGATTAATGCTGCACTCATTAGGATCAAGCTCAATCATTTCCTCTATAAGTTTTTGCAGCACTTCAACACATTATACAAAACAATTCACAATCTTTTATTCTTGTTTGAGCACTTACCCCTATCTCACTTGGCTTTGTTACTTAACTATTTTATGTACATATCTTATTTTCTCAATATGCTTTTAAGCTTCCCCAGGGCAAGAGCAAGGTACCTCCATTTATTTTCTGCCACAGAACCAGGTACAGTTCTGGACACATCCAAAGACTATAATGAACACAATCAGCAATGTGGTTTTTATTGGAACTTAAATCAGGTTCATTGCTGGATTTATGTATTTCTGAGCATGTTTGTGGTCTGGCAGAATGAGTCTTCCAGCAAAGAACCATCCTCAAAGAGGACAGAGTCAGGCACACAAACTCTGTCCAGCAAAAATGCCTCAATCAGTATAGAGACAAGGGGAATTCAAGCATAAAGTACTTGTAAGATGCTGAGAACATCAGACAGCACTGTAAGGGTTCCACCTAGGATAGTGGGCCTTGTCACCGTGCAGCCTCAGAATGACAAGGGGAAGTAGCCACATTCAAGGTCCTGTAGGCTAAATACCAGTCTATAGTATTCTGTTCTAGTGGCTGAATGGACTAAGACACAAGGCCAGCTCCAACACCGATGGTAGCAGAGAAGTCAGCTTCAGTGGGCATTAACAGCAGTGCTTTTAATATGAGGCACAGAGACCCTGGTGGTATAGTGGGCACTTACAGGTCCTGTGGTGATGGGACACAGCTGGAGAATAGGCCCTGGCATCTCGTTAGTGACAAGGAGCAGAATCCTGTCATTCAGTGGCAGCTGTTCAAGACATTCTTTGCGGTTTCCCAGAAAAGTTAAGCGAGGCACTTTTTTGGAGTCTGAATACTGTACATTGTGCAGTATACTATGGTGCCCTAGAGGGACATTCTCTAGGGAAACATGAATTACATTTGCAAATTAAGTTATAGTGGGGAAAGACTCCAGTGCCCCAGCCAGACCGCCATGTGGCTGTGGAAGAGCAGCTGAAGCAGAGCCGCCCTCGCTTTCTACTCAGGCATGTCCTGCTCTCTGGCAGGGTCTCCCCTTGGCTGGCTGCGTTTCCTCTGAGTGGCCCTTGGATTGGCAGAAGTTCTGTCGTGCTGTGATTCAACTGGCTATCTAGTTTCCCCCTGCCCCAAGGAGCCCCATCGTCAGATACTACTTTTTGGCTCCAATTCTATTTAATTTTTAGAAACTGGATTCCTCTTTGAGTCTGTGGATCTGTAGTTATTTTTTTCAGCTTCTTCTTCTTCTTCTTCTTCTTTTATTTTACCAGACTCTTAAATATTTTCTCCTTTCTCCTCTCCTCTAAAAATGGGTTTAAATATCAAGTTCTAAAATCATTTGATATAAATGCATCGTTCTAAGTTATATTCGGTGTCCTAAGTTCTTTGGCCAACAGGTATATGTAAACATGAGGTAACCCAGAAGTTTGTGATGGCTTCAAAGGATGTAAGATCAATTTACTTAATCCTGCATTTCTCATTCTGCGGTTTGTGAAATATTAAGCAAAGTGTAGAAATGATTCCTTAGAGGAAGTTAAAGATTTGTGGAAGCAACGTTAACACTTTAGAAGTACTAGAATACTAATGACTAAATCTTTGTTTCAGAGTTTTGAAAAGTGCCTGTCTACCCTCTTTGTGTCCTCAGACTTCCTGAGTCTGTGTCTACGGCCATAGTTCACCTTACTATTTTGACCGAATGGGCTAGATGGCTAACAGTACTTAGGTTGGAGACAAACTCAGTGAGGGTATGTTACATAATTTGGTCACATATGAACTTCACTAGCCTGAGAGTATTGTCAGACTCTCTGATGCTCCTTAATGGTTTCTAGGCGCCTGGATTGAGGCCAGAACTCACTGGCCAGTTTGAGAGTCTCAATTCGTGCCCTTCCAACTTGGTCCCTGGGAATGAGAAGAGAGAAACCATCGCCACTGATTCCTGTATCCCCCTTCAGGTAGACAGAGCTGCAGAGGCACTGTAGCATGGAAAACTACAGGTTTCAAATTGAATTGCTATTTAGAGTTTTCCATCCACATTTCAGCAAGGAGGCCATCTGTGAAAACAGCGTTCTCAGTGTCATCGCCCAAAAAAAGAAAACAAAGGCATGTGGGCATTTGGGACGGTACTTCCTGGCCCTTGTGGCCAATTCCAGCCACACTGGACCTGGTAAATAAATTGCTCTTCTAGTTGATCGTAAAATTAATTCTAGCTTGGAAATAGTCATGTTTGTCTTCTAAGAAATGACATCCTAGTGCCAAAAGTCACCACCTCAACCATTTTATTCCAAGGGAAATGGGAGTAAGAAAAAGGAAAATGAATATTTCATTATGTGGTAAACGTAAACAAAAAAATTAATCCCTGGTAGCTGCTTAGTACTCTGTCCTGAATAGGCACAAATGCATAAAGTGAGGCATGATTTAATTTTAATTTGATGTTTCATTAAATAAGAATAAGCATGGTTTAAAACACACAGAGAAGAGTTTTAAAACAATAGCTTTTCTCTAAACCTTTTCCAACCTGCCCTCCATGCCATGCCCCATAGGCAACCACTCCAACATCCGTCATTTGAGTAATAAGCAAAAATTTCTATTTCTTCATCTATCAACTCTAAATGATTCCAATTTACTCTTACAATGATGATTTAGCTCTTATATATTATCCTTCACCTTTTCTTCCCCTTTATCCTCCTGATCTTTAACAAATATATTACTACTTTTAGTTCTTCCTTCGATTATCTTTGTTACTTTAAATAAAACTATTATATCACTATTTGATCTTCCATCGACCTTAGTGAACATTTCAATCCTTTTCTCATGGAATATGCTACATAATCTTTGCATTACCAAAGCTGTTAACACTTATTTATGCTTCCAGTGCCAAGCATGGGTGCTGTGTCTATTAATTAATTTTAAAAGATAAAAGCTAATACACAGCATTTATATTGTGAGTGAGTAAATATTGGTCATTGCTAAACCAAGTAGCATACTGGAATTGTATTTTCTTCTCACCAGACTGCCTGGGTTGTGTAGGGAGAAATACTTTTAGTATTAAGGCCAAAAATATTCTCTTCCCTTATGCATTATCAATTACTTAAAATTATACCTCTTTATTATTTTTGTCATGTTTGGGCAAGTCTTTCTTGTCTAGCTTTTGTTCCCTGGGATTTCTAGTGGCCTTTGTCTTTGCCTTTTTACTGACAGAAGAATAATGTGTCTTTACCATTTCTTTAAGTTTTTTTTTTTTTTTTTAATTCCCGAGTTATGCTGTGGATTGCAAGGCTGCCTCTCCACACAGTGCATCCCCTGGTTTCATGACTGACATCTGAGACCTTTCTTTTACCGCACTCTTGGGTTGAAGCTTCTGTTTCCTGAATCCCATCTTTCCTCTTCCTTTGTTTTCTTGCTTGTTTTTTTGCTAACATACATCCTTGAGTAACTTCAAGCTAGGATGCCCTTGCTTGTCTGTAAAGACCTTTCTTTTGACCTCAAACTTATTGGATAGTTTGTTTGAATTGAAGATTCAAAATCTTCAACCTCGCACTCAGCCGCAAAACAATTTTTATTGGCAGAGTTATGAGTACACTTTCATAAACGTATTTCCCCAAAATTTCATCACAAATGAAAAAGTTCAATTTCAAAAAAAGGTCCTTGTGATCAGACCTCTGACCCGACCATTTATGGAAACTGATCACTGAAAGATCACAGGCAACCGCGTCATCTAACAAGCTCTTTTCTGTCTGTGGGCATAATGGCGGTGATCGTCCTTGAAATTATTCCATTGACCTTCAATGCACAGGCGCTTTGTAACAAGTAGAAACTGAGTGTTTTGATCGGAATGAGAGACAAAAGGGAGAGCAAGAGAACTGGAGCCAAGTGAGGGCCAGAAGAGGAGAGGTAGCTCTCGGATTATGAGAGGAGACCAGGAAGAAATTAGAGGAAGATGAGGGGAAGTATTTGGGAAGAATACTCCCTTATTGTCCTGATCTTACAGGATTATAATAATAGGGTTATCTTCCTATTATTATAACTTTTAATAGTTACATTAATTCTTTTAGTTCTATTGTCTGCCTTTATGACTTTAAATAACACATTTATGTCACTATTCGGGAAGAATTAAAACAATATTCAGAAACAAAAAGGCCTATCTATGAGTCGATTGTGTTTATATTTTTTAAATCACTTTATTGAAGTGTGATTGACAAGGAAAAAGCTATACACATTTAAGGTTTACAACTCAATGTGTTTGTTAATAAATATACAAGCATGAAACCATGACCACAGTCAAGGCCATATATGCGCCCATTTTCAGAAGAAGGGTATTGGTGAGAGGGAAGGGAGGCTCAACAGAGCAGAGCATCATCTGTGAAATGGTGCCTGGGGGCAGGCAAGGGGAATTGAGATCTTGAGGCACTTCTGTTCCTTCTCATAGAGCAGTCATGAATAGAGGCTTTGGGGCCTGGAAGACAGACATGATAGATACCAGAACCTTCTACCTTACCATCAGGGAACACAAAATGCCCCAGTGCAGCCAGTACCCAGAAGAATCTGCTGTCATATTAGTACCTTCAGAGTTTTAGCTTCAAGAGCACCAGGAAATAGCACCGTGGAGAGAGAGCTGGCATTCTACAGAAGGATTCTCACAGGGAACAGAAATGTGGCAAGGTGCCCTATTCAGGGGCAAATACCCCTGAGGGTGCTGAGATGGATGACCATAGGAACTAGGTGTGAGCATATGTGATCTACCCCGGTGATGTCCAGAAATACCTGGGGCTGGCTGAGGTCCTGCTGCATGCGCTTGGGGCATAGACCCTTGAAATATGTTTGAATCATGACAGTTAGCTTGGCTCTGTACCTACAGCTTGGGGAGACCTATGGATCTGTGAAGATAAGTTGATAAGGCAGAGAAAACAAACTGCCACTTCACAATTTTTAAAGGGCCCTCCCCAATAACAGTCATATGCCACCAAGAAACCCAATTCGACTCAATCTTTGGAAAACAGATTAAGCTGATGCAACTTCTACAGTTCGGCTTTTAACTCCTCCTTTTGCAAACTGATAGAAGAGGGAGGTGGGGAGAGAGACAGAGAGACATTATGCTATATCCACTCCTTTTTCTTCCCATCCTTTTGCCCAACATCTTCACTAGGGAAACACACTCTTCTGACTCCCAACCCGATTTTTTAATGAATAAAGTAATGTGTATATTCTTAGAAATAATGGGGAGAGATATGAATTCAAATGGTGGAATGCAGCTTCCAGAACTGCAAAGCTCAGGGAGATGATAGAGTACATCAGGTAAAACACTTTCTAGATTCATGTGCTCTGTGTTCTTTCATCCCCCTGTCTCCTTCCAGTAAATCAAAAGGAAAAAAAAATAGATTGGACTTTATAGCTACATGATATTGAACAAGTAGACAAGAATGAAGTAGTTCGGACACAGAGCGTGTTGAGAAATGCCAACTTCTTGAGAAGATTTGCTCAATAGGGCAAAAGACACTTCACTTTGAATTTAAATCTCAGCACTCTGATATTCAAACAGAGAAAAGTGGCTCGAAAAACAAATAAAAGATGAGAACTGGGATGAATAGGAAGGGTGGAACTCAGGAAATGAATAAGTAAAGAGAATGGAAAGAAATGGATTGGGAAAGAGAAGTGGGAGTGAGAGCAAAGAGGCTGAGGAAGAGAAAAGCCATCCTGGGTGGGGAGAGGATGAGCTGCTGAAAGGATGGGTCAAAACAGATAATGGCAGCCTGGGGAAGGTGAAGCAATCACAAAAGTGGAGATGGGCAGGGAGTGGACCAAGTGGAGGGAAATAATAACCCATCTGGGACGAGACTGGGAGGAGGAGAGAGGTTGGGGAGAAGAGAAAAGATGGCCTGAGTCCAGGGGAACCTCTGAGCAGTGACTCACAGTCTCTCCTACAGGAAACTTGCGGCACAATCCCTGGGTTGTCAAATTAATATGAAGGCAGGCTCCAGTTCCTCTAAAAGTGACTATTATAACATTAATCGTATAAAATTAGCAAGAATACCTGCCTTTACCCTTAATGTTATAATAGTCTCTTTTCAGCCCTATGGAGTCCATGTTTTCATTGACTACTCACAGGCTTGTTAAGTCATTCTGCTTTTCTTCCCCTGTAATGTCCCATGGTCTTTTTTCTTTACATCACTTTCCAAGGAACTGCAGCCTGCCTTCACCTCACCTCATATTAATTTGACTAAGTGGTCAGTGATTTAGCATGAAGAGAGTGAGTTTACCAGATACCAGAACCTTCTACCTTACCAAAATCTTAGAAAATGGTACTTCTGCCTTTGAAGGACTATTTAAAAGGGTGGTGAGATACTATACAGTAACACTCCAGAAAGCAGATGTTATAAACATTGCGTTTAGTTGTGACAAGTCTCCAAACTCAGTGGACAGGCAGCCTCTCTTTCTCCCTCAGTTTCAGTTTCCTTGGTCACAGAATGATGGTGGGGCAAGGATGGGAGTAGTCATTGTTCTAAATAAGAAATGGCTCATAAATTTCTTCTTGCATCTTGGAAGGGATTCTGAGATTGAATCATGGCTAAGCGGGAAAGTGCTAATATGGCTCAGTGAGAATAATAGCAATTTTTTGAGTATTCTGTGAAAGTCCCTGTTCTAAGTGATTTACATGGATCACCTCATTGTTATTACATTTTATAGAGAAAGATAATCATAGAGAGCCTTGATTGGTGGTATCTACCATGAGCTAGAGAAAGGTAAGAGGCCTCATAAGGGTCATGGGTTTTAACCTCTGTATCAAATAATCTCTAAATTCTCTTATTTTTTTCTTTGACTACTCTAATAATGTATGAGTGATTCCAGCAACGAGCTGCCTAAGGTCACTGTCCTAACAGGTGTTCCTTTTTGCCACTTCCGGTCCTCATCACCCTTCTTTCCAGGATCCTAAGAACTTTTGTTTAAATTCATTGAAACAGTCATTTTCACACTGCCGACCCAGTGGAGATTATGAAACTTGTCTTGCTTTGTCTGTGACCTTATGTAAGTGCTCGGTCAAACATTCTATACTTTTTCAGAAATTCACTGTTTTCCCATTGCTGCCAGAGACCATGGTTTGGTGACTATCTGCTCTGTAGCATGTTACCAGTAGTGATGTCCATCTTGCTTAAATTTCCTTCTGGCACATGCTGAGGTTTATGACCATAGGTTATAGGTCAACTCTGTATCCATAGACTGGGAGGATGCTGAAAAAAAGCAGGTAAGTTTCCTCCTAAATTCATAACCTCTATGTGTGTTTCTAGAGTCATTAAGGTTTTAAGAATGATGATTACAGTTTAACCAAACCTCTTTGGTAATATATTTTTTGTCTCCAGTGCTTTAGTGTATGTATCAATAATAGCTTAAAAGGTATGTAGAATGGATAATTTACACAATTCTTTTATATAATTAGCTTATTCTGATTTTCATTCTCACAATAGGTAAAGTAGGTATTATTATCTGCATCAACCCAGGAAGAAATGAAGTCTTAGAAAATTCAAATGATCCTCATGCACAGTTGGAATGAAGCAGACCAGGAATTGGCATCTAGATCCTTTGACTGGAGGCCCACAGAATTTACAAGAGCAGGAAGTTGGTGAAAACTCAGAAAAGAAACTGAGTAAGGGGATGGGCAGCTAGCTTTACTGTAGGTTACCTTCATCCCTTGCTCAGAATAGGATTCTGGAAGCCTGGGTTCAGAGGCAGGTCATGGGCATAAAGCTATAATTACTGAGTGAAACAGCTGTTGAAATGAGCCACAAAGGTTTTGGCTTCCTCTTCCCTTTCAGAATCCTGTACATTAGCGGTTTCCAATCCATGTCCTGTGGAGTCTTTGAGTTTGTGAAGATTCCTCAGGGTTAACATGACAGCACAGTGGAACATCTCCACAGTGCCTCATTCATCTGCTTTAGATATTGGGCATCTGCATGAGATTTAATATGAAGGAAAAATATTCTGCTACTTAGGAAAAATGTTTTAAAATCATCATTATACAAGACTATTTAACCTCTTGCCCATTTAGTTTTCTAGGACATCTGGATAATTTTTAGCTGAGGGATTCGCTGCTAAAAGAGATAAATCATGACCTAAAGTGACACAGAAGGAGCTAGGAGCTAGAGTAATAATCAGGCTTAAGACATAGAATTAGAAGCCACAGGGACATGGTCATTCAAGGTAAGAGGAGGTGGCCCACCAAGGCCGTGATGGTGGGAACTCTGAGCTAAGCAAGACCACATCAGGGAATGTATGCGGTGTAAATAGAAACTGAAAAAATGGATATAGGGGATCAAATGCCAGGATTTTCTCATATCTACACTAGAGTTCGACTAGTTTCTAGTGATCTAGGTTGGGCTTCACTCCCGGGCCTCGATGCACAAAGTTTGACTGGACCACCAACCACATTGAATAAAATTGGGTCTTGTCTTTCCAAGCATTTTACATCTACCTGTCACTTTCATAAATGTGTAAAGTCAGCATTGAACCCTCTCATCTGGCTACACTGGCTGAACTCCATATATTCTACTAGGAAGCCTGGCTCATTTCAGATCAGGATCTGGGACTGAGTAAATAATTAAAAACAAAAATGAATATGCATTGAAATTTGATATGAAATTGACTAAATTTAATCATAAGCCAACATCATCATCATCCTGAACCTGTTATAGAAAGTGAACAAACAATTTTTTTTCACTGCCAAAGAAAAAATCAGAGACCTTGTCAGAAATTATTTTTGGGATTCTGAAATAAAAACAGTTCAGAGGCATGAAAACAAAATCATGACAACAAGACCAGCAGTGGAATAAAATGCTAGTCTTTCCTTGACCCTTGTAATATAGAAACGATAGCTGATACACAACATTATCTCGGAGAAGAAGAAAGACTTTGGAAAGCTTAATCTTGAATATCCTTGACCTGGAATTGAATATTGAGGTGCAGCACCAGCCTTTCTGTGAGTTGTGCACGTTAGTTCTTCAGTACTACAACCACTCAGCTTAAGTCATCACCCTGGTAATTACACGTCCCCACGGCAGAGCCCCAAATTCACTGTTATATTAGGCAATTGCGGCAACCCAGTAACCTGATAGCAGCACATTATGTAGTTATGTGGGAACTCTGGTTTCTGGAACAGATTGAGATTCCCAAGCTCTAGCCTTGTGCTGTTTGGGCGTGTCTTTCACGAAACATTCTTTATGTAGAAAACAGACTAAAACACTGACACCGTCTTTGGGTTTGTTTGTTTTTTCCAACAACAGCATAAAACTGACCCATTTCTTTCAAAAGGTTCTTGCCAAAAAGGAGAAAAGTTGCTGAAAACAATAAATAATTCCCTTCTCTGTCTGACATATGTCACCTGGCTTGTTGAAACACTGTCTTTTTGGATAAGTTAGATTTTTTTGTTGAAATACTGTCCTTTTGGATAAGTTAGATTTTTTGCAAATTAAAATTTAGTAAAATAATTCCTTCATTGATGATAGAGGTATCTTAAAGAACCCACTGAACTTGATAGGAAGGCAAACTATAACATTTACTAAATGTTATAACAAAGCATAAGATTTAATAAATGAAAATGGGCAGCAAAAAGTAATGTCAGTTTAGATTCCAGTTTTCATACTTGTACTAAGAAGCAAATTCTCTGTGCCTCATTCTCTACCCTTTACAAAAGCTGACTTTGAGAAAATAGGAAAGAAAGGAGAATAAGCAGTAGAGCATCTTCATTATTCATCCTGAGAGACTTGTATTAGGTACTTAGAAAGAGAAGAAAAAGAAATTGGATGTCACATCCCAGAGGCAGCAACACTATCAATTTGGGCTTTACAAGCTGTATCCCCATGTTCTCAGAGTGAGGATTCAGATGATATATGGGAATTGGACTTCACTTGTCAGATATCCTTAAAGTTTACTTCTAAAGCCCACATTGAGGGAGTTCGAAAACATAGTTTACCATGACCAAGTGAGAGTGGGAGCTCGGGGAAGAGGAGAAAAGGAGGGTGGAGAGACAGAGAGAAAGACAGTTGCTGAGAGAACTAGGATAGGAAGGAAAGAATTCAGAAAAACTAATGCGATTTTATTATATCTCCCCTGGATTTATGCAGGACAATTTTAGATGTGATTTGAAACATGAGACATGCAATCTGAGTAGAGAATTTCAGACAGTACATTTCAGATTTGTGTCAACAATTTGGCTTGGTCACACAGATGAGTAAATGCCAGGTCCCTAGCATAGTGGTCAAGACCCCTCTCGGCCCACTTCCCTCGGTAACCCCCTTGTCAAGTGTAATGCTGCCTATGCCCTGGATGTGTGTAGGCCACACATTTACAGGCTCGTTTCCTATCAAACTCTAAGGACAGGTAAGCAGGCCCATTTGTGCCAAGTGTCCCATGGCCACTCCCTTTAAAATGAACTGGGGAAACAACCCATGATGCCATATCTTAGGAGCTTCCACAGGTGAGATTTTAAAGTTTGGGAGCCATCACTTCAGAATAACTTGCCAACAGCTTTCACATAAAAAATAATTTCCAAAGGAAAGGAAAGTGATCACTTAGGTATCCAAATTTTTACTAGAGGAACCCTCCAAACTCATTTTATAGTAAAGGATATTACCTTTTTCTGATATTAGCTGTATTTTTTTAGTGTCTGTTTTAAAATCAGCAGCCCAACATTTAGATTTTTAATCAACTCTAGTGCACTGCTGCGTTTAGAGCTGTAAACTTTATCCCCACTGTTTCCTAAAAGACTTATCCTTCAGTGGGAAGGAGCAGACCCCAGGAGCCACAGAAATTCTAAGTGGTGTTGCCTGACAATGTCCCATTGGACCAGAGTGGACTCTGATTAAGGACAGCTCAACCATAGGCAGGCTGGTGACCTATGGCCTGGTCAAAAAAGAGGAAATGGTCCAATTTAATTTTTTTCTTAAAATTTTTGGACTTAGGAAACTGAGATATTGACTTTGTAGCTGTAAGAAGGTCACGTAGACTGGGGGGCTGGGGTGGCCATCATGGGACATGTGTTAAATGAGAAGAGAACAGAACAGATGTAGAGAAAAGGAAGGGGAGGAGAGAAAAAGGAGAAGAGAATACCTTTACAAAGAGTGGTTTTTGTTCCCAGTAACATTCCAGGTCCCACGAGTTCTTGCAGTTCTTAATTTTTTTGTGTGTGAATTCCTGTGACTCATCTCTGTTTCTTAACCTTCACACCTCCGTACCACCGCTCCCAACGACTCCCCTCTAAACTTCTACCATCTGTGTAAGTGGGCTTGCCTGGCTCTCTATTCCTTCCAACCATGAAGATAAATGTCTGAAAAATACACCTCTCAAACTCTATCTGAGATTACCTTTAAAGCTACCAAACCAAGAGAAATACAAAGTGCCAAAAAAGAAGAAAGGAAATATAAGCGAGAAAGAAGGACATAATCACAAACTAGATGTAAGATATCCGACCAAAATTTAACTAAACTTGTTAAATTTAAGCTCTTAAAGTTGCAATTTAAGTTAAATTTAAGCTCTTAAAGTTACAATTTAAGTACAGCCTGGGAAAAAAAAAAAAGGAAAAATGAAAGAGGACAATGCAGTGAGTAGAACAGGCAAAGACTAATATTTTTTAAAAGAACAAACAGTAAAATAAAGAAAAAAGAAAAAGAAAAAAAAGGAAAGAAAAAGAAAAAAAAAGAGAACTCCAATATTTTTTTTGAGAGGAGAAATGCCAAAAGGGGATACCTACTGTGAGCTAGTTGCTTTACACACATTATCTTGTGGGATTCTCACAACCAGCCCTATTTTACAGGAGTGCAAACAATCTAAAATAGTGAAGTAAACTGCTAAAGATAGAAAGCAAAATAATAACAATAATAACAATAATTCCATGTCTGGCTGGCCCCAAAGATGATGCTCTGAAGGAACTCTCTGAAGGAAAAATGTATTTGAACACTGTCCAGTCAGGCAATCGTCAGAAAAGGCTCATGGCATCAAAACGAAGTGCCCTGAGAGGGGGCGATCTTTAGCAGGTTTTCCCACCTGAAAGTCTCAACATCGAAAAGCTGAGGATTCTATTCTTGTTTGCAATTGTTGGGACTTTCCTTACAGCTGGATCTTTTACAAAACAAATCGTGTCTGAGACACGGTTACCAAGTGAGACATCTGTGGCATGGGACTTGTGTGGGGCCTCATCTGAGGTCAGTATTGAGCAAACGAGATCAGGCACATCTTGTAAAAAGCCTTGGTGGTATTTACCAAAGGAGAAGACTGCCAATGAGAATAGCAGAGCCACAGTGGTGAGTAACTTATACTGCCCAGATGAGGACATTCTTGGGTGATGCTACCCTTGCTTTCCCGGCTTTTGGAAGGAAGGAGTTTATCTGACACAATTAGCAAAACAATTCAGCTACAGCGTTTGAAACACAGGTACCTGTGATTTTATTATAGCTGGCCCAGGAGGCTTTGAAGCTTGAAGCGATTTTTTAACCTCATTGCACAACATGATGACAAGGGAGCACATTGAGAGCAGGAAGGCAGAAGTGTGTATGCTAAATTCTATACTGCGAACCCAAGTCTACCAAAAATCGGAACCTGGGAATCCTGACTCCAGGTGAGGGTTTTGCACTAGGTGCCCTTGTTTGCAACACCCAAGGGGTCTTGTATTATCTTTTCCTTATTCATTCATTGGCCCTGTGTGTGGGCGGGGGAAGTGCGCGTGCACGCGTGCGCGCCTGAGATGTCAAAGACACTTTGCTAAGGGCTAGAAAATTTAAAGACACAATCTTAGCCCCTGAGGGCTGATATTATGTGCAGCAGTCCTCCGTTGTGGGACTGGGAAATACTACATCTGAATTCTCCACTGTAGAGTGGGAAAATAGAAAAGATTTTATGTATATTGATAGGAAGAAAATGACTTTGGTCTGGGGTCAAAGAATGCTTTATAGGGCAGGCAAAGAATGAGTATATGTTTTATAGGAAGAAAAAAAGGAGATTCCACGTAATAGGAACAGTCTATGCATGGCTCTGAAAATAAGAAAGAGCAGACATGTTTGAAAAATAACTAATAACTCTGTATGCTGGATTATTGGGTTAAGATTAGAAAAGTTACCGAGAGTCAAATCATAAAAAATGTGTGTGTCGATGTAAGGTTAGAATCAATGCTGTAGGTATTACAGTTCTATGAACCGGTTTAAAAAGGGGGAATGACATGATTATGTTTTAGCTTTAAAAAATAATTATGACTCAAATTATACATGGGCAATTAAAAATAAGCCTGAGTGAGGGAATTAATAAAGGCGTAAATTCCAAACACAAGAAGCGCTGTAGAGAAGACATCAGACAAGAATTGTCAACTGCATTTTGGAGGAGGAGAAGTTGAAAGAAAGGAGTAGCTGACTGAGCATAGTAGAGAAAGTTAATAAAACCTAAAACCTAATAAAACCTAAGAAGATAAGCCGAAAAGAAGCAAGATGAGTAGCTCTTAAGAAAGGTCAGGAATTTATGGTCCCTGTGCTTATGAAAACAATGGAAATGGGCAGAAAAAAAACTCCAAAGAATTTGTTGAAAGTTTGCAAAAGTTCTAGACCTTTCCCTATGCCCCACTGCCAGATGAATAGCTCTCCTGTGTCCTGGTAGAAAGCATGACCTTAGCTCTCTGGAGATGCTGAACAAACAGGGTTCTGGACTCAGTGATACCAGAGGGCTAGATAAAAATGAGATTAAGTGAAAGTCCATATTCTGAATGGCAAAACTTGGAAACCTTTCCTTAGCTCCAGGAATGTACTCCGAGAGGAGACTGGCAAGTTCTTTGGAGAAAGTGCCCAACTCTAATAGAAAACACCTACCCATGCTGATAGCACTGACCCTACCAATATATAGAGGTCACCCAGTGAAATGTCTGGATCCTACCTCATCACTTGATAGAGAAGCTCACCAGTCAGTAAGTTCTGCCCATGTACAAAGGGCTTCCAATCAACTTTTTATTCTTTGACACCCAAATGTAAACTGGCAGCCAAGTTCTCCAGCTATATGAGAAAACCCTCTAATACAAAAAATTTTAAAAGCCAAAAGCAACTATGAATAAATGAGAAAAGATAAACCATGGAGAAAAAAGAGGCAGTGCAAGAGAAAAAACCTGCAAAAGAACTTTCATTAATTAACAGTTATTGCATCCATAAAACAATGGGATATAATAGAAAGAGAATAATAAAAAAAATCTTTTGAAAATTACAAATATAAAAGTCAAGTAATTTTTTAAACCAGTAATATAATTGGAAGATAAAGTTGAGAAAATCTTCCAGAAAGTGGTATAACATAATGATGAAAAATAAAAAAGTAAAATACTGACACCAAGGCATCCATTGTGACATGTCTGAGCATGAGGGACAAAGAGAAAATCCTAAAAACTTTTATAGAGAAGAACATAAAGAATCACAATGGCTGTAGGTCTCTTAAAAGTAACACTAGACGCTAACAGACAATGGAGAAATGACTTCAAAATCACAAAGAAAGTAATTACTTTCTACCTAGAATTTAACACCTGGCCAAACTTTCATTTCGGTATGTTATTAAAACAGAGGTATTACCACATATGTGAAGTGTGGTAGACATTACTTACACTCACCAATATCAGTTTCTCCCTTTCTTCCTAGTACAGAAGACTATCTAGGGCCACATATTTTGATCAAGTGACTATGAACAGAAGTGGCATGTGTCACTTCCTTGCTAAAACATTAAAAAGAGAGGAATGAACTCCACGATTTCTGAAGAGGTTTCATGTTGAGATGGTGGAGCCTCAAGGTTGAAGCAATTTTTGGATTACTGAGTGATCACAGGAAAGACAGCTGCTTTGGAGAGTTACCTGACCTCCAGCAGACTTGTTTGAGACAGAAAAGATTTGATAAAGTAAACCATAAGATGTGAGGCTTAATGGTTACTGTAATATTGTCTAGCCTAACCTAATACACAACCTATCAAAAATATTTCTAACTGCACTATTTCTCAAGAAGTTAATGGCTGCCATATCACCTATCAATTCTGCTCCTAGGTGATATACTCCCCCCAAAAAAATGAGTCCATGTGTCCAATAAAGGTAGGCACAAAACTATTTGTAGCCACTGTATTTATAATATCCAAATACTTTACATTCATACTACAGAACATAGTAAAAAAAAAAGAAACAAACAAGCAAAAAATAAACTACTGGTAATTCAACAAAATGGATTATTCTCCCAAGCATAATGAAGAGTAAAAGAAAGCTGGATATTTTATGAGTACTTATTTTATGATTCTCTTATATGAAGTTCAAGAACAGGCAAACTAATTAATGGTGCTAGATGTCAGAATAGTAATGACCTTGTTGGGGGTGGTGTGATGGCAGAGGATATTAACTGGGAAAGGGCAGGTGGGAGCCTTATAAAGTGCTGGAGATATCTTGATCCGGATGGTGTTTACATGACTGTATACATATACAAAAATTTATTGGACTAGACACTTAAGTTTAGTACACTTTACTGTATGTTTTTTGTACCTCGACTTTAAAAGAAAACAATTTTTTTGAAGAAACTACTGTACCCTGTAATTCACCAAAATAAAGACATAAGTGAAAAGCAGGAAAGTAGTGGATCCAGGCAACAGGAAATCCCTCAGAGGACAGAAGTGAAGGAGGTTCCTAGGAAGATGGGGAACCCCAGGATGGCAGCTATACAGCAGGCTGGAGAGCAGTCAGTCAGATTGGAGCCAGAGAGATCAAAGAAAGA
The DNA here is from genome assembly GCF_014176215.1 of Rousettus aegyptiacus. Classification (NCBI taxonomy): domain Eukaryota; kingdom Metazoa; phylum Chordata; class Mammalia; order Chiroptera; family Pteropodidae; genus Rousettus; species Rousettus aegyptiacus. The sequence goes on along the minus strand of NW_023416306.1, from coordinate 120,269,965 downwards.
AGTGTCTAGGAAAAAGGGAAAAGAAAAGAAACTGATAGATTATTTTAGTATTCAACTTTATTGAAGGGAATGTTAGTATTCTACCAAAGAAGTGGGGAAGGAATTAATGGTACACACCATATACTATGGTAACCTGTTTATGTAACATTTTTTCATAAACAGATTACCATAGTATATTATATGGATGAGCTATAAATTTAGCCAAAATATTGTTATACAATTGCACTGGGAGAACAGAGAAGGAAAGTGAGATGGGAGGGTGTGCAGCAAAGAGGTATGGTAAGAAAGCTGAATTCTCATCAGCTGCAGAAGCAAATCGGTAGAGTGCCTAATTTAAAAAAAAAAATAATAAGGAAATATCTGCCCATGCATATTATTTAGAAATATGAAAGCAAAGAAAATAACAAACAGTTGAAAGTGTTTTGACTCAATATGGAGAAGGGTAGGCAGAGGACTGCTGTTTTTCATTGTATATTTTGTTATTTGTTGGGCTACTAAAGCTACATACAGAAAGTATTTTGGCACCATGCTGAAGCTAAAACACATCTCAGAAAACTGTAAGAAATCTAAAATAAAATAACTCATTTCAAAGCACATTTTTATTTCAATTAAATTTTTTAAAGACATTTATAGTACCTAGTAATTTTCACTGGTAGAAAAGTTTTGAAGAGGTTGTATAATCACACTGTGATTCTTTTAGAGATCTAAAAATCTGGGACATCAAACTGTAACACCAGGTATTTACTTCAAAAACAATAAAGTCATGAGAAAAAATAAGTTTTATCAGCTATCAGCTCTGTTACAGCCAATAGAATGATAATATGTACTGGGGTTTAGAATTTTTAAGTGTAATCATTTTTGTCATGATTTTAAATACCGATTGTACAATTTAAATGTGCTTTTAAAAAATGCATTCTGTTAAAGGAAGCATGGTGCCCTTAGAACAAGGTACCCTGCACCTAGGAAGGCCTATTCCTGCAATATCTGCAGGCTTATTAGAGCCACCAATGTAAAAAAAATAAAAAATAAAAAAATAAAAAATAGCTACTGTGTTAGTGAACATGCTAAGAGTAACAAGTAACTAAAAAACTCAACTCTAAGTGGCTTAAGGAATTTAAATAAGAGAATTTATTTATTCACCTAAAATACTCAGAGGTAGAGAGATTCCAGACAAGGCTGAATCAAGGCTGTCACCAAGTGGCCAATTCCCTTTTGTTGTTTTCTGCTACACATGCCACAGTGTTGGCTCCATCCTAAGGGAAGCAGCTCAGAATGTGTTTGCAGTTGCAAATGAGCTATCTTGTATTGCTACCTCAAAATTCCTATTTTTTAAATGCCTGTTGAAACTTGAAGTGAGAAAGTCAAAAAGAGCAGGATATTTGGAAGGACAAATAAGGACTTTTCCATGATAAGCCGTATACAGGAAATAGTCAATCTCTCATACTAGAATAAAAACTAGGATAATGTAATGCTACAATAAAACAAGCTTTAGGTTTTTTGACTAGATCTAGTGGTCTCAGAATAATAAACAAACCCTAAGAAAATCCCTAAATCAAATAAAGTCTGAAGGAAAACCTTACCATTTCAAGCTGTAACTTAAGTGTAGTTATGGTACAATCAAAATAATTTGTTTAAAAGGTCAAAAGATGTAGGACTGGCTACTCCTGAGATTCCTAGGTTAAGTTGTTTATATTAAAAAAAGGTTAGTAACATCCACCTTACATAGTAGTCATAGGATTAAAACAAGTATTATTTGTTTTAAGTACATATGTATGAGGAGAATACTAATAATTATTTAAGACTGGAAAAGCTGCCTAAGTTCATAATTTAAGATCTTCCCTCTATTTTAATACTGTAGGAAGTTTGATAACTGTTATACTTAGCTGTAAGAATAAGGCACTTAAAATGTAGGATTGTATTCTGGGAAACATGGCAGGGTAAGAGATGTCCTCAGATCTCACCTCTTAAAACAACAATAAGCTGAACATCTAAAACTCAACAAAAAGCACCCAAACTGCACACCAACACTTCCAAGTGAGAGATCTGAGCATAAGAGCTCCACAGGTCAGAACCCTGGGTGTCGGGCAGCAGACTGGGAGACATAAAGAAGCTGCCTCTCATAGCCTCTGGAGCTCCCTGCAGGAGGAAGGGGAGGAGAGAAGGAACAGTGATTTTCCTGAACAGCCCTGCCAGGGAGTGCCGTGAGCTCCATGCAGCCGGCAACAGGGCCTAGTCCTCAGGGCAGAAAGCAGAGAAGCAGGACAGGACCGCACAGAAACAACAGCTGATTTTTACCAGCCGTGATTGCAAAACCAAGGCTGAGCTGCAGCCCCCAACTCCCAACCCAGAGGTCCCCTAGCCCCATACCCTCCGAGACCAAACACCACGGAACCCCAGGAGAATCTGAGCAAATACTGCCTAGACTGTTGCTGACACTGACAGGGACTGAAACTGAGGGTAGTAAGCATGAAAAAATATCTATAAGAAAACAAAAAAGGCATTATTAAGGCTTTATATAAAGCAGGTATCCAAGAGGCTTAGATGCCACCTACTGGAAACCAAAAGAAAAGTGCTTTCTCTGCAGCTGGCTAAAGAAAGATCTTTATATAATAAATCTTCTTTCTGGAAAAACAACAGAATACACTTCCATTAATGTCCAGGCAGAGAAATAGTCTATTAAACACCATGAACAATCGAGGTGACCAGACATCTCAGAAAGAAAGAGAAAAATCTCCAGAAAATAAGCTTACAGACATAAAAAATATGTGACCTAAATGACAAAGAATTCAGGATGGTACTTCTGAAAAAACGAGTTCCAAAACGAGTCATATCAACAATTTCAGGAATTGAAAAAACAACTAGATGTGTAGAGAAAGGAGATTGAAACCCTCAAAAAGAACCAAATAGAACTTCTGTATATAAAAAACACGCTGCAAGAGTTGAAAAATAAAATAGCAAGCTTGGGAAATAGAGTCGACCAAATGGAGGAAAAGATCAGTGATATCAAAGATAGAAATCTAGAAATAAATCAGAAAGAAGAAGAGAGAAACCAAAGAATGAAAAATAATGAAAGAGAAATACAAGAACTAGCTGATATCATCAGGAGAGGAAACATAAGAATAATGGGCGTTACCAAAGATGAGGAAAAGGAGCAGGAACTAGAAAGCATTTTCAGAAAAATAGTGGACAAGAATTTCCCAAATTGAAATTCAAGAAGTCAATAGAACACCCAATTACCACAACACAAAAAGGCCTTCACCAAGACACATTGTATTAAAATTATCAAAAATCAATGACAAAGACAGAATTCTCAGAACAGCCAGGGAAAAGAAAATAGCAACTTACAGAGGAAAAACCATTCGACTACTGTTAGACTTCTCAGGGCAAACCTTACAAGCAAGAAAGGAATGAAATCAAATATTTAAACTATTAAATGAAAGGAACTACCAGCCTAGAATAATGTATCCAGCTAAGCTCTCCTTTAGATGTGAAGAAGAAATTAAGACCTTTCCAGACATACAAAAATTGAAGGAATTCTCCACTACAAGGCCTACACAACAGGAAATACTGAAAGGGGTCAGCTCACCTAAAACAAAATGACAAAAAAAGAAAATACATAATTAGGAGTAAAGTGACCATCAGGCAAATAGAAGCAGAAGAATGCAATCCTTACTAAGAACAGGGCATTATAAGCTTAAATAATAATAAGAGAATTGCTATAGATGGTAATGAACGTTCAGTATACATAGGGACAAATTGAGACAACAATGACTGAAAAGGGGAGGATTCAAAGATCCAAATTCTCAAAGGGGAATGGAGATAAGGCAGAAGAAAATGGATAACTGTGTTTGCATGTGTGTGTGTGTGTATATATAAAACTATCTTATTCTTATTTATAATGTGTGTGTATACACATACACACAAACATAACATCTTTTTCATATTTGTAATGATAACCACACACCAAAGATTCAGAACTGAAGTATAGAACATAAAACAAAACAACCTAGAGGGAAAACCCACAAAAGCCAACCAAAATAAAGAAAACAGAAACACAAGGACAAGGAAGCAATGAAAACACCGAATTACTAGAAAGCAAAAGATAAAATGGATATAAGGAGACCTCATATTTCGATAGTCACCCTAAATGTAAATGGACCGAACTCACCAATGAAAAGGCACAGAGTTGCAGAATGGATCAAAAAACAAAACCCAACCATATGGCTGCCTCCAGGAGACACATCTCAGCTCCAAAGACAAATATAGGCTCAAAATGAAAGGGTAGAAAATGATATTTCAAGTAAATGGCATTCAGAGAAAAGCAGGAGTAGCAGTACTAATATCAGACAAAAGAGACTTCAAAATAAAAAAAGTAAAGAAAGATATGGAAGGACACTTCATAATGATAAAGGGAATCAGGCACCAACAAGATATAACACTTATTAATATCTATGCTCCCAAAGAGTTCCAAAATATGTAAAGCAATGACTAACAGAACTAAAGGGAGAAATGCACCAAAACACTATCATAGTAGGGATCCTAAATACTCCAACTGTTGAATATGGACAGATTATCCAAACAGAAAATCAATAAGGAAACAACATCCTTAAATGATGCATTAGACCAACTGGACATAATTGATATTTACAGAGCCTTCTATCCCAAAACAGCTGCTTATACATTCTTCTCTAGTGAACATGGAACATTCTCAAGAATTGACCATTTACTAGGACACAGAGATAGTCTCAACAGATATAAGAGGGTTGAAATCATACCAACTATATTCTCTGATCATAATGCTTTGAAGCTAGAGATCAGCTACAAAAAGAAGTCAGGAAAACCCCAAATACATGGAGATTAAACAACATGCTACTGAAGAATAACTGGGTCAGGGAAGAAATAAAAAGAGAGATCAAGAGATACATAGAAACAAATGATAGTGGTAGTACAACATATCAAAACTTTTGGGACATGCCAAAAGTGGTCATAAGAGGAAAGTTCATATTATTACAGGCCTATCTCCAAAAATGAGAACAAGACCAAATAAACAACCTAATGTTTCATCTTAAAAAACTAGAAAAGGAAGAATAAATGAAGCCTAAAGTCAGCAGAAGGAAAGAAATAATCAAAATTAAAGCAGAAATAAATGAAATTGAAAACAGAACAAAACAAAATGATAGAAAAAATAAATGCAACAAAGAGCTGGTTCTTTGAGAAGGTTAATAAAATTGACAAACCCCTGATGAGACTTACTAAAGAAAAAAGAGAAAGGACACGAAAAGGGGAAATTACGACTGACATTGCAGAAAAACAAAGGATCATACAAGAATACCATAAAAAAGTATATAACACCAAATTTAATAACCTAGAAGAAATGAACCAGTACTTAGAAATATACAACTTTCCTAGACTGAATCAAGAAGATCTGGAAAAATCTAAATAGACCTATCAGCAGTAGGAAAATTGAAACAGTCATCAGAAACTTACTAAAAAGTAAAAGTCCAGGACCAGATGGCTTCACCACTGAATTCTATAAAATATTCAAAGAAGATTTAATACTTATTCTCCTCGAAATCTTCCAAAAAATCAAAGAGGAGGTAATACTTCCTAACTCATTTTATGAGGCCAATTATTACTCTGATACCAAAACCTGGTAAAGATAACACAAAAAAAGAAAACTACAGACCAATATCTCTCATGAACACAGTTATGAAAATCCTAAGTAAGATACTGGGGCATCGAATACAGCAACATATTAAAAAGATTATATACCACAATCAAGTGGGCTTCTTCCCAGGGGCACAGGGATGGTTCAACACATGCAAATCGATTCATATGATACACCACTTAAACAAATTGAAAAATAAGAATCATATGATCATATCAATAGATGTAGAAAAAGACTTCAAAAAGATACGGCATCTATTCATGATCAAAACATTTAACAAAATCGGTATAGAAGGAAAATACCTTAATATAATAAAGGCCATATATAACAAGCTGTCAGCCAACATTATACTTAATCGCAAAAAACTAAAAACCTTCCCTCTAAGATCAGTAACAAAGCAAGGCTGTCCACTATCGCCACTGGTATTCAATATAATATTGGAGGTCCTAATAAGTGCAATTAGGCAAGGGAAAGACATAAAAACAACCAAATAGGAAACAAAGAAGTCAAACTGTCACTGTTTGAGGATGACATGATTCTCTATATAGAAAACCCTAAAGACTCCACAAGAACACTACTAGAAACAATAAGCAAATACAGTAAAGTTTCTGCATACAAAATCAATGTTCAAAAATCCATAGCATTCTATTACTCTAACAACGAAGTGTCAGAAAAAGAAGTGGAAAAAATAATTTCTTTTGCAATTGCAACAAAAAGAATAAAATACCTAGAAATAAATTTAACAAAACAAGTAAAGGACCTATGTAATGAAAACTACAAGACCCTATTAAAAGAAATCAAAGAAGATACAAAGAAATGGAAAGATATTCTGTGTTCTTGGATTGGAAGAATCAACATAGTTAAAATGACCATATTATTTAAAGCATTATACAGATTTAATGCAATCCCCAGCAAAACTCCATCAGCATTTTTTTAAAAAATAGAACGAAAAGCATCAGATTTATATGGTAGCACTAAAGACCCCAAATTGCCAAAGCCATCCTGAGAAAAAAGGAGGCTGGAGGCATCACTCTGCCTGACTTCAAATTATACTACAAAGTGACAGTAATCAAAATAGCATGGTATTGGCAGCAAAACAGACACACAGACCAGTGGAACAGAATCAAGAATCTAGAAGTAAATCCATATTTATATGGGCAAGTAATTTTCTACAAAAAAGCCAAAAACATACAGTGGAGAAAGGAAAGCCTCTTCAATAAATGGTGGTGGAAAAACTGGAAAGCCACCTGCAAAAGAAGGAAACTAGACTATTGTCTATCACCACAAACTAAAATTAACTCAAAATGGATTAAGGACATAAATATAAGACCAGAATCAATAAAATGCATGGAAGAAAACATAGGAACTAAATTCAAGGACCTTGGACTTAAAGAGGATTCTATGAATTTGACCTCAAAGGCAAGGGAAGTAAAAGCTAAAATAAATGAATGGTACTAACATCAAACTGAAATTCTTCTGCTCAGCAGAAGAAACTGTCAACAAGGTAAAGAGTTAACCATCTGAATGGGAAAATATATTTGCAAGTAATGCCTCTGATAAAGGCCTAACATCCAAAATATACAAAGAACTCATATGACTCAATAACCAAAAAAAAAAAAAAAATCCAATCAAAAAATGGGCAGAGGACCTGAACAGATACTTCTCCCTAGAGGGCATACAAATGGCTGACAAATAAATGAAAAGATGCTCAACATCACTAGCTATTAGAGAAATGCAAATTAAAACCACTACGAGATACCATCTCACACCTGTTAGAATAGCTATAATCAACAGGACAAGTAATAACAAATGCTGGAGAGGATGCGGAGAAAAAGAAACCCTCATACACTGCTGGTGGGACTGCAAATTGGCACAGCCACTATGGAATACAGTATGGAGGTTCCTCCAAAAACTAAGAATTGATCTATCATATGATCCAGCAATCCCTCTACTGAGTATTTACCCCAAAGACTTGAAAACCTATATCCAAAAAGATATTTGTACACCGATGTTCATAGCAGCATTATTCACACTGGCCAGGACATGGAAGCAACTGATGTGTCCTACGATAGATGATTGGCTAAAGAAGCCATGGTACATATATACAATGGAATATTACTCAGCTATAAGAAGAGATGAAATATTGCCATTTACAACAACATGGATGGACCTCGAGGTAATCATGCTAAGCGAAATAAGCCAGACTGAAAAAGTAGAAAATCACATGATATCACTTATATGTGGGATATAAATCTAAAAGCAACAAATGAACAGAACAAACAAATAGAGACTCATGGACATGGGCAATGGACAAGTGGGTTACCAGAAAGTAGGGGGTGCAGGAGGAGGGAGTAGGTAGGCGAGGAAAAGGAGGTTAAATATATAGGGGGTAGGGGGAGAATAAAGTGAGTAAAGGGGATCAAATATATGGCAGCTGAAGGAAACTGGACTGTGGGTGGTAAACACAATAGAATATAGAGATGTCAAATTATAATGTACACCTGAAAATTATATAATTGTATTAACCAATGTTACCTCCAATAAACTTAATAAAAATAAATAAATAAAATGTAGAATTGTATAATTGAGGTGAAAATCATACAACCTTTGACTCCTTTATTACTTCTGGGGCGCGTCTGCCTCTGTGGACACTGACATGCGCTTTCAAGGGGCACCATTGCCTCTACTGGAATTGCAACCATAGTCAGGAGGAAACAAATCACATTTATAATGCTGGCCTTGAAAACTCAAATCAGTAGGTGATGGTAAACGTCACACAGCAAAAGGAAAACAGAAGGATTCAAGTTCAACAAAAGTGAAAGAAAAACTTTTCTGGTGTGCATCTGGGTTCAAGAGAGACTGATCATTTTAAGATGTTTGAATTTTGTCATTTTTATTCTGTTCACATTACTTTGGTTAATATGTTTGTCATAAATACTGCAACTGAATATTTGATGATCACTCTTGTTTGGTCGAACTGCTGCCACAGTAGAACCATAGTACTTAATTTGCTCTACTCTTAATCAGATTATTTTTGTTAATCATATGACCCTTTAACTCCTCGGCATTAAAATTGCTAAACACTCTTAAATATGATAGGAAGACTGTTCTATGAGTATGGATTGTGTTTATCACTAGTCAATGCTTTACAAAATACTGAGGATATTTAACACTAAGTTTTTAAAAGGAAAGAAAAAATGGCAAGTGAATATATTTCATTTTGCCCAATATCTTACTGTATTCTCTCTTGAATGGGAAAATAAATTGTTTTTGCAAAATAGCCTCTAGATTAATAAATGTTCTAAAATGATTTTAAGATATTTTTCTACCTGTTACAAACATGACAAATTTATAACCAGCAATTTCATTGATTTTTGTGTTTGTTTTAAGGTGGCAGAACTAACTACAAAGCAAATTCAAGATGTATTTCCAGGTGCCTTGGGGACACAAATTTGACTCCCAAAATTCAATTCTTTGTAAAGTTCTAATCAGGCAAATATAACAGATGATATAAAATGGCCAAAGTTTGCAAGGACACAATTGTCTGTCTTCATAATAAAGATAATGATAGTAGAGCCTATTAAACGCTTATAAGAGACTAGGTCCTGTGCTAGGCATTTTGCAAAACAGGATTTATTTACTCTTCCAGAAAAGTAACATAAGCAGTATAATTTCCCCCTTTTTACCAGAAGAAGATACTGAAGCACAGAGGCTATTTAACTTCTCCAAATCTGCACTTAGTAAGTGGCGGAGGTAATATTTGAACCCAGGCAATTCAAATTCAAGGCCCATGCCTACAACCACTCTACAATAGAGCTATGACTGTCAATAATTTATGAGTTTTATTCTGAGTTTTCATCTTCATTATTCGAAAGGTGTTTCTTTAAAACAGGCTGGTTTTTAAATTTTAAAATACTTTTCATTTTTTATGTCTTATTATAACTATATTAAAAAGTGAAAAAGGTGATAAATCAATTTCTAGTATTACTGTATTTCATTTTTATCCCTATAAAAGGAAAACAATAAAATAGTGTTTTGAACTACAGTAGAAGAAAGTATATATGTGTGGTATGAATGGAATAAATCTTGATAACACTATTAAATCTCTCTCGATTCAATTTAGAAAAGAATCAATACCTAATGACAATAAACAATGGAGGCAAGTTTAATGACAAGTTTAAGACAATCTTAAGTTAAATTTATAACTCTGTGTTTCAGACCTTTAGAGAAAAAGTATTTCAGATCAGGATGATGAATAGGTCTTTTCAGTCTTCAATTTTATCTTTGTTACTGCCTATCATAGATTCTTTATTAGAACAATATTTCTAGACTAAAGATAAAAAAAAAAAACAGAGACCTGTTGGATAGTAGTATTTTTATTAAATTCTATCTACTTCATATATTTAGAAAATTTTTGTTAGCTGGGACTTTTAGAAAATTGCAAGAATTACTGTATGTGATGCTAAAAATTCATTCTATGACATCTTCGAATCAACCCAATCTGCTTTCTTCATGTTCAATTTAGTTTTCAACATTTCAAGATAAATATTTAGTAGTTGTCAATCTTTAAAAGCAAGATATGTTCAACATGGTTTTCATTCTCACAATTTCTACATTATTGAAAAACAAAAGATAAACCAAAAGAGAGTGAAAATGCCATCAAATAGCCACCCCTAAAAAAGTGAGGAGGGGAACCCTTAGTTGAGACTTTTGATTTTGGTACTTCTTACGTTATAGAATCTATCTGACAACAATTTAGATATGGCTCCATAAAGGTTAGGCAACAAAGCTATTTCTTCTCTTCTTTTACTTGGAATAGCAATACCAGCTCTGCCACATAATGTGTGTTAGTTTGAAAATATTTTTTTTAAATATTAGTTTTTTAGACAGAATACTGTAAATAAAAGCCCAATGTCTTTGTATAACTGGGCCAATTTGAGGACATATGTAAGTTTAGTTGCAGCAAAATGTTCACTAAGTGTTCATTGGTTTAATAATTTTAGTAACTAAGTAAAAAAAAAATCTATTCCTATTTCTTATTTATGATATTTGGGGAATAAATGTGCTGATAATTCTTTCACAACTCTAACATGTATGCAACCGGACCCTTTTTTAGGTTGGGACCCTATGAAGTACTGAAGCAAGCATTCACTTCTCTCACACTTGAGGTCACAAATTTTTGCAAGTCAAAAATGTTGAGCATGCCAAAAACATCATGCCGCACACTACCAAATAAAAGAACACTGTTATTCTTACAAGGAAAGGTTTGACAAGACAGGAAATAGGCAGGGTCAGAGAAGTTTACTTAATACTGAGACTTATTTAACCATCGTGAAGCCAAAATACAATGACAGTTAAAAAAAATAAGCAAATAGCTGTTACACAAAACAAAACCCCAGGATACACGGTTTCTACTGGAACTGATTATTAGATTTTTAGCAAATACAGGAAGTGCATAGCTTCAGGGAACCCTCACAAAATTTCTAGACATCTTCCACATTTACTTTTGTCACATGCCTTGCACTGAGATAATGTAGATTAAGACAGTTTTAATTTGTGGGTAGAAATACAGACAAAGAAAAATTGGCCTTAAAATGCTGCAAAGTAGTTTCATTAAAGGGCAATCATCATAAAAACTGCCTTCTCCTAAAAATGGGAAGGAAGAAGAAAATGGAAGATAGGAAAAATCTAGCTGTTCATTACAATTTTCCATTTTTTGTTTAAACACAGCAGGAGGGCAAAGCTGCTGGCTTCTCTTCATCCTTGCAAATGCCAGGAGGGATTATGCAAACCCCACAACCACCCAAATCTTACTTAAAGTTATAATCATTGTTCTCATGTAATGACTTTTGCTTGCTTTCACTCAAATATTACTGCTTTCCACCACCACCACCCGCCCCCCCCCCCCTGCCACCACCCCCACCTCCGCCAGTTTGGAAGCTCTTGGAGCCCTTGATTCATAATTGCAGATAAAACTTAAAAAAAAAAAAAAAAGAAAGAAAGAAAGAAAAAGAAAGCCTATGTACTTAAAAGCAAACATCAAGTGACATCTAGTGGATGTCTGGATATTTTGTCTAAGGCCTCTAAATAACAATATTCTCCATAATATATTATCTTAATATTGCTTATAATTTTTGTTTCTCAGATAAAGTCTCTGTTGTTTCATAAAACAGAAAGACAGATCATCAAATAAGAAAGTTGTTATTTCTTTTCTCAAGAAAAAAAAAATTATCTTCCATTAGCATATAAATAACCATTCTCAAGATAAAACATTCTGGAAATAACTCACCTGTAACTCATGCAAAAAAGATCGTGGTATATACATCATGGGCCATAGTTGGGCAATTATCAACTATGTAGATGGTTCTTAAGAGAAGACATTTCAAGGACCAAATGTCTCTTTATGTATAAATTTAAAGAGAACAATTAATTTGCTAAATCTATGTCTAGTCCAACTGTTGTTCCTATTTTCTGTTGTAGTTTTTGGATTTGCTTTTGTTTTTCTCTTGAAAATGATGTGGGAAAAATATGCAAGTATCTAGGCCCACTGTCTATCACTTTTGGTAATGTTTGCTGGTTCCTCACAAGTTATTAAAGAACAGCGACACCCAGGGCCACACAGAAAGCAGCCGAAAACTTAATTGGGATTGGGATTGCTTAACAACTCTCCAGCAATTTCATACGTCTGAAAGGCTTTGTGGAGAATAAATGCCTTTGCATTGATGTCTAGGGACCACATTTGTGAAAGAGACAGAAAGGGAAATTATTGCCTGAGAAATTGAAAGATGGTGTTTAAATTTAGTATTTTCTTTCCTTTCAAGGAAAGGAAACTTGGAATATGCAACTGTAACCCAGATGTCAGCTGTCTGGCTGTCCCCAAGTCTTCCAGTTGGTTAGAGTCACTCTTCATTTCAATAATTAAACACATACACACACATACACAGCCCTGCATGAAGCCCTCCTCTGACTTCCTGCAGAAAACTAGCATCCCCTCTTTCCCCTCTATTCCCCCAATTATTTCAAGGATTCTTAGGAGTTCTGTTCATTCTTAATCTTAGCTCTGTATCAAGCTTCCTACTAAGGTTTTGTTCTTTACCCACTCAGGCCTAAACATAAACATCGTTGCTTATAGTCCTCCTCCCAAATACCACTGACACTGAAGTGTGTGGAGTCAACTTTATTGAAGTTTCGGTAACAGGAGGGAAGTGGCCACACAGATGGCTCAACAAACAGATTAAAGTGAAATCTATGCAATGATGCAATGTCTGGGATTTTGTTTCAAAATAATTCATTGTGGGAATACTACTCAGTCATAAAAAAGACGAGATATTGTCATTCGTGACAACATGGATAGATCGTGAGGTTACTAAGTGACATAAATCAGAAGGAAAAGGACAAAAACCATATAACTTTGCTTATATGTGGAATATAAAACACGAAGTAACAAATAAATTAACAGAACTAGCAAACACTAGCTCGTAGATTCAAACACCAGAATGGTGCTTACCAGAGGAGAAGGTGGGTGGGAGGGTGGGTGAACTGGGTAAAGGGAGTCAAGTATGTGGTAATGGAAAGAAACTAGACTTTGGCTGGTGGACATGCAAGAATATATAGATATTAAAATACAATATCGTACTCCTGAAATTTATGTCATTAACCAACGTTGCCTCAATAAATGTAATAAAAAATAAAATAGTTCATTGGGGGTTGTGGGTGAGAGAGTAGCTAAGGATATACAAGAAACAAAACCGGCTATCTGAGTTGATTGTCATCACAGCTAAGTGAGAGTACATGGGGTTCATCATACTGTACATTTCACCTTTGTACATGATTGAAATTTGCATAAATCTTTAAAAGAATAAGTTCCTTGGCAATCTCTGATGCAGGAAATTTCTCACTGGCTTTGGTCTCTTCTCTGATTAGCCTCCTACCACATTTGGGGAATTTCTCCAACAATTTCTGAGTCTCACTGCCTCTTTTCCTTCTCAAGCTGCTCCAGTAAGCCCTGGGCTCTGGGACCCACTCTAAAACCTGGGTAACCCATCAGAATGATTTGACAATTCCCTGAAAATAAAGAAATCAGTTTTTACCCTAAAAGGAATTCTGTCCCAGCTTTACAAAATGCCCTGTTCGGGTAAAAGTAACACAACTAGCACTGCACCTGGTATGGACAGTATTTTAGAAGGTTAGTTCTCTTCTCCTAATATTTGCATTCTAATTGAAGTTCTGACAATTGATTCTAACAAAAGTTGACGTAAAGAATTATATCAGGACAAAGCAGTTTAAAAGATGATATTCCACGCCTACAAATAAATCTTGGGGTGAAAGCACAGTCAAATGTGACAAAACAGTGATTGTTTTGCCTTCTAAACAAAAGATATTCAATATAGAGATTGTGTCATATATAAATAAAATTATCTTTTAAAATAAACAATATATTTTTCTCTTGGCTACTCAACTATACTGCAGTAGCCAAGCCTTAGGCAGCCATTACAGCCCACTCACGGGTGATGCGCTGGAAACCTGAGGCCTCTGAACCCCCACTCCCACCCCCACTCCCCCATGAACCTCGGCGAGAAGGGAGAGGGAGGTGCGAGGGCATGGAGCCCGCACGGTTAACCAACTTTTCTCTTATCGCAGTCAGCATCGACTGGCAACTTGTCTGCTTCCGCCTGGAAAATGCAGGCTCTGAAGTCAGCTGAGGTTAACGTTTGACTCTCTCCCCAGCCCCAAATGTGTACTTTCTAAGAGAGGACATGAAGTTATGTAAGGAAAAAGATTTTCCACTTCAAAATACATGGGGCAGTAGAATATGAGAATTCACTTTGGATCACATTATTAATGCTAAGGTAGAAACTGCCTATTGTCCTCTTCTAACATTTTCAAGAGGGAGGAAAGGGAGTCAGATTTGGGGGTCGAGAAGAGAGAATTAGCTGTGGTTTCTGCAGCCACCTGCCGAATATCTCTGAGCAAGAGACTCGGAAAAGTGGATGTGTTACCATTCGCATGTGCTATTGTCCCCAAATACATGTGAGACAATGTCAGCACTTATTTCTGGCTCTAAATTGAAAAAATACTTCCTTTCTTTCTGCCAGCACCATTCTCCCTCCCACTCATCCCTGGAGCCTGACACAGTTTCCATTCCAAGGAGACCCAGTAATGATTCCAAAGAGACTGGGTAACATATTCCAATGAAAGAGCTGGCGGACAGCGTGAGATGGGCACGAGGCTGAGTTTAGGCTGAAATGAATTAGGAAACATTTTAAAGCTACACTTTGAAGCTTTTATTGCCTTATCATCAGACAGCTTCTCTTCTTTGGCTGTGTATTGATTTTTCTGACTATGAAAAATGTTTCATCTCTTCTATGACAACTAAACACAGTCTCAGTTAACAGTGCCTTCTTTTTTTCTGAACCGTTTTATTCCACAGTCTAGAATTATCCCATATTCCCCATCTCAGAGGACCACCATACAGCATTAGTCTTTTTTAATATAGTTTTCATATCATCCCAAACAATATTAATGTTTCCATTCCAAATATACAGCTGCAGGGGATTATATCATTATTTGCCATTGCTCTAGTCAAAGTGTTTTATGAGAACTTCCTGTCTTTTGTCCTGATCTATGCTACTATTTGTCAAAACATCACCTCTGAAATTGTTGGCTTCTCTAAAATGCCAGGAAAAAAAATTCATGTCAAATAAAAGTTAAGCCATTATAAATCGTACTAGGGTTTCAAAATGGGACACACTTGGGATTTTTATTTTTCTCTAAGAATAATTCTCTTTCAAATACTCGAAGTGAATGAACTTATAGAAGAATATACTGTCATAATATGTCTCCTGTAGCCCCTGGCACATTAGGAAATAGTCACAAAAAAATTGTTTCTTTCCTACGTACTTGTACAGTGTGTGAGAAGGCCACCCTCATGTTTAGTTCAGTGTTCATGCCTGAGTGGAAAGTCAGATTAATATCTTTCCTAGGTGGAAAAAGGGGTATTAGACCCAGAATCAGGAACCGTGGAGTCTAGTCCTACCACTGTTGTGGTTTGGTTGTTTAGATGACACGAAGCACACCTTAGCCTCCTTTTGTCTCAGGTAGTTCATTTTTAATCTAACAATGTCTTAAGTCATCTTAGAAAAATTTATTTACAATGTGGTTTTTGCATTTCTCTGTCGTTTCCATCCATCTTTCCTTTGTCATCCTCTGTGCTCATTAACTGGCTGTTTTGGCAATGGCTTCTTAACCTCCTTGTCACAGACAGTAGATTAATAGCAATCTTCTCAAAGCTCTGCTCTGGTGATGGTACTCTTTGTTCCAAACTATTCTGCAGCTGGCTGTTGCTGCCTGCTGTTTAGGACTCTCCAGAGCAGACTTGCAACCGACCATTCAACACTTACCAGCAATTGCCTACACATCCTTCATACTCCAGTCTATTTGAACTTTGGTTTTGTCATTTTCTGAACATGCCTGTGTTTTCTTTGTATTTTCAAGGCATATCACATATCACGCTGATTTCTATATTTGTCTAGAATATAGATGGTAACATTTATATAGTTACTAGATGATAAACATCTAGATGGGGAATCTTCCTGTGCATAATTGCTACCGTTTATACAACAAATTTTTTTCCCCATGGATCGTGTGAGATACTTTACATCCATCATCTCTAGATTTTCTAATAATCCGAGGTGGATATTATTATCTTTAGTTTTCAAGTGGGAAGAGAGTCAGAAGTGGTTAAATGATGTCATCCTCAGGGCAGAACAGCAAGCACATGACAGCTCGTGTCTTATTTGTTTCACCTGTATCATCTAAAAAAAAAAAAACAAACCACTAAACTGAATGAATGATAATGCCAGCACTTGCCCAGCACATATAGCTAGCTAGCTAGCTAGGCAAATATAAGCATGAATGAATGATTGATGCTGAATTTATACCTAAAATACAATTCCCTCACTTTAGATAACTGTCACCAGGTGGCAGTAGTTTGCCACAGCCATGCAGTCTCAAGATTCAAAAAAACAGAATAGGAAAGCAGGCAGGGACCCTAGAGCAATTATCTGATGCACTCTTCTTATTTTATGATGAGAAAATTGAGAACACATAAGGTTATTTTATATATTCAAGATCTTTTAGTCAATCAAAGAGCAGAATTTAAACTAGGATCTAATACTCCCAAAACTAGTGCTTTTCCATTATACCACCTTGTAATTTTTCTTCAAAACTTATTATTTATTGTCATGATCATCCCACATATTTTCAATATCAAAAATATTCATTAAAATAGCAAGTGATGAAAATTAAACAAATATTTTATCAAAAAATTTAAGCTCTTTTTTTAAACCAAGTAATAGAGTTTTCATTTTTCAAAGTGTTAAAAAATAGATAATGCAAAAAGAAAAAAAAAAAAACCAGCAATTCCAAAGGCCAGAGATCATTGTTAATTTGTTATTCTGGTATATTCTCCCAGAGGTTTCATTGCTCACCTGTAAAGCCCATTTTAAAAAATTAGAGTCAAACCAAGACATAATTTAGTAACTTGTTAATCAAATTCACTTTAAATTTTCTCTTTAATGTTAAATTTTCTCCATAATCTTACTTTCATACATAGTTATTAGACATTTTCTTTAAGAGACTTCCTGGATCATTTAAAATATTGCCAATTTAACCATGTTTAGTTGCTAATTAGGGACATCATTTTTAACATACTTTTTTTCTTCGGATACTTCTTGAGAAGATTCCTTCACTGAAAATTTCAGTTTCATTTATATTTTTCCTTTTTCTCATTCTCCTTTCAGTAAGGAAAAGAGAAATGCCAAAAACAAACAAACAAATAAACAAACAAACAAACAAAAACTATATCTAATCCATCTTCAAATGGAGATGTGTCTTTTAGCAAGATACTTTATTTTCACTTTTGAGAAGTTATTCCTTCCCACTTCACCTCTCTTCTTTAGAATGATGATACAATACTAGAGGGTATTTCTCAGCTGAAAGGATCAGGATAGTTACATAAAATAGTACCTGAAAATGAGCAAAAAATAAAATGGCTTTAAATGCCTGATCGAAGATCAATCACATTATTATCTAGTAGAATGATTTCATGCCTCTTAGCATGGGTTTTGTCAAGTATTCTTTATATACAGGGATGCTCTCTAAATCGATAAATATTACTACTACCACTGTCATTGAATTTTGGCCCACATGATTTCTATCCTTTTCTGTCATCTGTAGTTCTTGTGACTGGCAGTCTATCACCATTACCTATGGGTAAGCTGTAGAGGTTAACAGTAGGAAAAGTTGAGGGGTAGAGATAAGTACAAACTATTAGTACTCTCCTAACAGCAACCACCGCTGGAGTTGAAGATTGACGGGAAAAGAAAGGCAAAGAGAAATAGAACCAAGGGTGACTTGGTGATATTCAAAGCAAGAGAGTTGGAGTAGATATGTTTGAGAATGCCCTATATGACAACTTGGACTCAATACTCATGGAATTATGTCAATACATCAAGGCCCATTAATCCCAAACTGAGATTCACTTCATAAAACTCCAGATTCCTGCATATCTTAGTCCTCTAGCCTGCCACCATTCTTTCATTGATAAGACAGATGAATTTGAGGAAATGATCACTTGCTATCTTCTGCCAGGTGGAATGAAAATGGTCATGTGGCAGGAAGCACTGTGTAGGGAAGGTGCTCTGAAACTCAAATCTTAGGTTTTGGCCCCTCTATCCACATAGGCCAATTGTTTAAGTACTAGTATGTGGCTTCCTCTGCAGATTGCCACCAAAGTAAGTTACCTGATGGAGCGTCAGATTACTTTATGGGAGTCACCCTGATTATTTCTCTTCTGATGTATACAGTACCGACGATAGGAGTGGATAATGGGCATCATTAGTTAGGCAGAACTGTGAAGGAAGAGGAAAACTGCTTGGTTCTGCCTGGTAAGTTACTAAACTGGCACAGAGGTAATCATTATTCAATTTGTAGTTAATCTGAAAATCAAAACATGCAGGCCTGCATGTGAAAATGCTTCTTGTTGGCCATCAGTAAAACACCGGTTTTCCTTCTAGTGGGGAGTTGTCCTTATGAAGGGCTGCTCCTTGGTTTGTTTCCCTTTGCTACCAGCTGAATCTAGCGGAAATGAGCTCAGGAACCAAGCCTTATTAGCATAAAGTTTTCATCTTCTAGAAAACCAGTCCAGACCACTATTTAGGTGCTCCTATTTTGTAGTTATCCACTATACCATGTACTTCTGTTTTATGCACTTTCCGAATGTTGTATGTTACAATAAAGTAAAAATATTAAATTTTGCATAACTAACAGAAAATTAATATTCAATAATTCCAGCCCAGCAGCCTGTATCATACTCTTCCTTATGGCGGTTTTTGCTTTTTTCATTAAATTTGCTGTTTTAGGGATGTTCCACAAATCAGCTTTATGCCACTGTAAAGGAAAAACTCAACTAGCCTTTTTGCCCTTCCTATGTTAAGGAAAAACATAGTTTCTCCCTACTACATCTTTCTTCCCTGAGTCTCCTTTACTATTTACATAAAACATTTCACTTCTGGTTACCGATGTGTGGAGGCTTTTCCCCACACCAAGCAATTCTGCAATGCCAGCTGGGTATCCTACGGTTTAACTCAATTCTGACACTATGTGAAGATACTGTCAGATGCCACAGGTTAAGGGCTCAGTGCCATAAGATGGCTCTCCTCATCCCACCCACACTCACTTCAGAAACCAATCACAAGCCCAAGTGCTTCTGACCAACCAGGTTCCAAAAGCCCCATACTTGGGTTAGATTAATGTGCTAGTAGCTCACAGAACTAAGGGAGACTTAGGTTTGTTGGTTTATTAAAGGACATAATAAAGGACACAGATGAACGCCAGATGGAAGAGATGAGGACAAGGCATGTGGGAAGGAGTGCAGAGCACCACTCTTCTCGCACCTCCATGTGCTCACCAACCCAACTCTCCCAATCGTTTATGGAGGCTTCATCACAGGAAGATCAATCATTAACTGTTTCCAGCCCTTCTCCCAATATTGTGGTGCAAGGCTGAAAATTCTAAACTTCTAATCATGGTGGTTCTAGTGATTAACTTTCATCCAGGAGCCCACCCAGAGTCACATAAGAACAAATGACACTCCTATCACCCAGAAAATTGCAAGGGTTTCAGCTCTTGGTCGGGAACAGAGGTCAAGGACCAATACAATAAGAAATGCTCCATTATCACTTAGGAAATTACAAAGGTTTTAGCAGCTCTATGCCAGGAACCAGAGGCAGACTAGTATATATTTACTACTGTCTTACAGAAAACATGAGGTCATTATTCGACAAGCCTAATTCTCCTAGTCTTTAAGATATAAGAACATCTATTATATCCCAGGGACATTCTCCTAAACCTTCTCCCCACCCCCTTCCTATCTGCAGCACATACACTCCTCCAAGAAACAAAACCCTTAGGCCTTTCATCTATCCTCAATATTAACTTCTAGAGTAGCTTCAGATCTGAGCATCTTCCTTTATGTGCCCAGATGGAAACACATACCAAGTATGAACTAGAGGACTTTCATTAACCATCTTTTCTAGAAACATGGGTTTTGAAGCAATAGGACCCAAGCTTTAACAGATATTAGCTGAAATATTAAATTACTAAATGTCTCTGAGCCCATTTTTGTCATCTGTAAAGCGTTATATCTACTTGCCCACAGGTATGCAATGAGAAAACAAGCAGTTTGTACAAGTGCTTAATACAGAGGACTTTCAGTCAAGCAAGGAACATTAATCAACTAAGACTGTATCTCTTGGTAGTCCACATCACACTTGTTCTTACTAAAGTTACTATATATAGTCAAGGTTCAGAAAACAGAATCTAGTTTAGCAAGAAAGAATTTAAATTTTATTGAACTGCAGAAATAATCTATACCATGAACCAGCATATACAATTCAAACAATCTTCACATTTAATCATCTGACGTAGTTTTTCTACTCAATTTTTTAAAATGCTAGTTATGTATGACACACTTAGTTTATTTCATATCCAATGAATTATGATCTTCAGATGGAAACTACTACAATGCAGGGTATTAAATGGCCTAGAGAATCAAAAGAAATAAACTATAGCCCATGCTTCCAGGAGCTGAGTGACAAAGAGTGTCCAGTTCCAAAAGCACTGTTATGACCCACACTCACAAAAACAATGCCGTGTGAGTCCCACACTAGTTAGTGCATTTGACTGACAAAGCCAGTGACACTCTGGTGCAAAAGGGTCTGAGGAATAAAGGAAAGCACACCTACAAACTAATCCATAAAATCAGCCCCTATCTGTAGTGAAATACTGCTTAAACATATTTACTCAAAAGTATGTGGAATGGACAAACCTAGTGGTCTACGCATACATCACTACGCCTATTTTATCCTAATTAAATTGCATATTTTTCTTGACTAAGGCTATTATTGCTAATTTAGTGAGAGAAACTCATATATAATTACAACTTATACAATTTTATTTGATGGAATGAAATTCAGAGGAACAAACCAACTGGAAATTTCCATGTTGTATATTCTTTCACAAACATACTATACTCAATCTAGGGTCTATCAAAAGTATGATTTTAAAAAAACCTAAAATAAACTGAGGATTCTCTTCTTCCTACCTCACAAAGAAATCTTATTTTTAAAAACTATTTTTAAACCAAAGAGAACAAAGAACTTTAACTTCTTGTTATTATCTTTTAGTTCAGTTTATGTAATAATTTATATCTGTGAAAGAATTCAAATTTATTGATTGAAAGGCTTTGCTTGATTTATAAAGCAACTGAAAGACAAATTGTTGAAGAGGTAGCATTTAGTGAAGTAAATACAGTTTTGGGAAGGGGACTTGCAACTGATGTACATTTGACTGAAAAATTATTTGTATTAGGTTACCATGCAGACCTATAAAACAATAAAATGTAGAAAAACACAGAAGTTTTGAGATCCCAACAGAGTAACCTTTCTTCTCATGAGAACCAGATTTTTTTAGAAGCTACAGCTATTAAAGTTTACAGAAGTACAAAACACCAACACTAAACAAAAACTCTTTATTTTTTAAGAAAAAAAAAAAATGTTTCCTCATTTTCTGTTCTTGGCATAACTTTTAATTCATTCCAGTGGAACCAAAACCTCCTGAACCCCTTTCGGTGTCATCTAACACCTGAAAAGACATAAAAGTGGTAAGCCATATAGTTATTGGATAATTTTCAAAAAGCTAAGGAAATAGAATTCACAGTATATTTAAATGAATAGTCATCCAAAGTAATGCTACATGACAGCTATGAAAATCATTTCAAAAAATTCTAAAACTGAAGTTTTAATTTTGTTTAAAACACGACTAGTCATATATGCTACTATTTACTTAGAAATACCATATTAAATCCTCAAAATTTTATTTTTCCTTCACTGAAGATGTTATATTATGCATTTCCTACTCAGTTTTTATGATACTTACTTGAACTTCTTCTATTTCTGGATAAAAAATCCGTTCACAAATGAGCTGTGCAATTCGGTCACCCTTTTTAACTTCGAAGGAAAAAACAAAACAGTTTTTATGTTTATTACTGATAGTTTATGACTGATATTTATGAATGCATTCTCTACAACCTGCCTTGTACAATGAGAATTAGTTAGCACTGTGTTAGACACACAAAACTCAGAAAACTCACTGCTTTTATGACTCTATGTTTAACGTACCTTCAAACTTTTCTTTGCCAAAATTAAAGAGTATAACACCAATATCTCCTCTATAATCTTCATCTATGACACCAGCTAGAGAAAAGAAAAATATCATTAGCTTGGTTTATGCTACCAAAACACCGAGGGTATATGATGACCTCAAAATCATTCTTATGTAGCTGAGATTTTTATCCTCACAACTGAACAAGTGAATCTTGCTCTGGTACTATGCGAAGCCTCAAAAATAAGGAATGATACTACTAAAATGCAACTAAAAAGAATTTAGAAAATATTCCGAATTTTCCTACCTGTCACCCTTACAAATGGTGATCATTTCCTACTCTAAACAGGGAGCAGGGCACTTAGCAGATTGGACAAGTTGTCCTGAATGGCTCTCTCCAAACTGACTCTCTCCACCTGCTGCACAGCTGCCAAGAAGACTAGGAGAAAATTACGAATTGGGTTTTAAAGGCTTTTCCTAGTAGCAGCTTCCCACTAATAACTAGATTGAAATATGACTGAGTCATAAATAAAAATGTCAAAGAGCCTGAAGATATGCAGAGGAATAAGTCAGTGCTAACACTGTTAGGCAGCAGTCTAGCAAATATCAGAACTTTTTATTTTTATAACAAAAATGGACCTGAACTTTGCAGTTCAGTATTCGTCTGCTTTTAAATTGAGCCACCACACCTTCTTAGAGCATGAAGAAGACATCAGCACAGAAGCTTAACAGTGAGTATAATTTTACACAGAATTGTTGTGTAATTGGTACCTATTTGGAGACTATAAACACAGGGCAGCAAATCTTTGCAGGAGAGAAACTTAAGCCACGGCCCAGCCTTAGCCCAGAGAGGTTCATTTATCAGTTATTAGGACCAAGAATTTAAAACATTTTCATAAACACAAAGTATAGATGATACAGGTACATCAGGCCTTCTCGTTTCATTTTTTTAAATATTGAGACAATTCACAATTCGACTTTTTTTTACTGTATTCAGACTTGTATAACCATTACCATAATCAATTTTAGAACATTTCATCACCCCAAAAAGAAACCCCCTACCTACTAGCAATCACTTCCACCTCCCACTGCCAATTTCCTTTAATACATTTCCCTCAGTTTGTAAAATGGATAGAATTCATGTGAACCTAAATAGATGTAATTTCATGTAACATCTTATTAATACCCACTTCCTAAAAGAAACAACAAAAACCTCTTATCAAGGGAAAAAGGAAATAAAATAATCAGGAATTTAGCTCAATGGGTACTAATGCTGGTTGGCGAGACTCATTCTTTGAAGGTCAGCTGAAAAAAATTTTATTTTTAGAACAAGGGTAAACAGTCCCTTCAAAAAAAAGCAAATTAAAAAAAAAAAAGTCCCACCATAGGAAAAATACTCAGAAAAAACAACATTTTAGATTTTTCCAGCGGATTACAGAAGTTTAAATGAACTCTATGCGTTATGAATGAGTTACTAGGGGTAAGTGAAATTGGATTCAAGCACTTCTTAAAAGGTGCCCGACACAAAACTTTTAAGTTTAAATGAAAGATAAATGAAATGCGAAAGGTGAGTACAAAAAAGGCTGAAAGGCAGCAAAGGTGGTTCGTATCATGTCCAGACTGAAGGAAACAGTCTGTTCCTTTCTAGTTGTAGAGCAATGAAACTTTGACTAATTCAAAGAATACTGAAGTCTGGTTTCCTTTTCCACTGCCAGTGGACTGTTAACTTAGTCCTTAATATTTACAGACAGAACTGATAAAGATGGGATCAGCTCTTTTTTATATTACCTACATGCAGAAAGTTTTCGCTGCAGGAACAATGTAGATCAGATTTAATGAAGAAAACCCTCAATAGAACATGTTACTCATGCCGGAGCAGAAGTCCACAGAAAGGCCATGGAATCTCTATCTCCACGCCACAAGGCTTGGAGTACAGGCTAGTTACTACTCATTTATCTAAACTGCGTTAGATAAAGACAATGTGGACTGACTTTTTCTGAACTCTTTTGTTCTCTACATTATCAGAACATTTTTAAATTACCCAAATAGTATAAACATTTTTATGGTAAAAACTAATAATATTCCCCTATCCTCCCTCGAGTAGCCAATATTACAATAATATATTTTAAATATTATTTTCCTTTTTTCCACTTAAAATATAGGCATCCTTTGAGATTAATGTCTTATTTTTTTAGACCCAAGATATGGAAATAAAATATCATTATTTATGTATCTCTTATATATTATCACAAATTCAGGTTGCTTTCACATTTTTACTATAACAAACAAAGCAGCCCTCCTTTACATATGTCCTTGTGTATTAGTGCTTTTTACCCTTATCAAAGTTTCCAAAAAAGCACTTTCCAGGGTCAAAGGGTGTGTACATTATAAATTTTAATAGACATTACTAGACAATTTGCAAAAAAGGTATAGCAATTCAAACTTTTATCAGAGATATTTGAGAATGCCCTTTTCCAAAGTTCTTACAGTACCAGATAGTAGCAATCTCTTTAATTCTAGTCCATTTGATGAGTAAAACATGGTATCTCATGGTGTTACTTTGCATTTCCCTGATGACTAGGCTGGACTTTCTTCCCTTGTATGTTTGTTGCACACTTGCATGTCCTATTCTCTATTGTGATGGGGGTTTTTTGACTTCTATATTGTTTGGTTTTTTTAAAATCTGTTTAGGTATTTTTTTTTCATATGACTTACAAGTATTTATTTTTCTACACTATGCTATCTTCTACCATACAAATACACTCCCTCTTTGTAAAGATCTTTGCTATAAATCTGTACAATTGTTCTATCATATTCAAATGATTGGATGTCTTGCACCCTGAAACGCCAGATGATCTACTAAGACTTTATGCTTGGCACACAGACATGGGGAAAGCCTTCAGCTAACTAAAAAAAATTAAGTTGTTGGAAGTCAATTAAAATGTATGGCAGAAAAAAAAAGAAGCCTTCAATTAATACTTTTTTTTTTTTTAGCATGAATGCCAGCAGTATAAAAAAATCCAATAGTTTCAAGTTCATTTATTACTCAAAGGTGATTGAACTTCAAGAAAACCCAAGGCTTATTCTTTTTCTATATAAGGGACATAAGCATCAGGGAGATTTTTCTTCATGAGAAAGCAGAAAGTATTTTCAAGTTATCACTGGAAAAATCATGCATTGGAACTGGCAGAGTGATTAACTGACTTCGGGCAAGTTTTACTGTGTCAAGACTCTGGCATGTCATTTGTTGGAAACCTTGGGTGAAAACTATCCACACCTACCAGATGTGAATTCTGAAAAGAATCCTGCATACTCAACTTTTCCCTTTGACCCTTATTTACAGCGTGGGATTTCTAACATCTCTCTTCTGAAATAAAAACTGTGGCCAACTATGATAAATTTGTGCTTAAGAGACATTTTTAAGATACTCTGCATCCAAGAACACACCACAATGTGATTTTATAAATAATACCACACCAACCACCAGGAAAACTAACTTTCCAGTTCTTTTACATGAATTTTTTTCAGAGGGTTGTTTTAAATGGAGCAAAACTTAGTAACACAGTTGGAAAAAACAAGTGTCCACATCAAAAAAAAAAAAAATTGTAAATCCCCTAGGGAACAGGAAATTAACTTACAGGATCCAATACGTTCCAAGCAGTGTTAGATGCTTTACATACATCATTTAATTGTTCTACCCTTTATAGGCAGGCACACTAATTTTCATCTCACATGTGGAAATCAAGCTTAGAAAATTTAAATAACTAGTTAGTGACAAAGTTGAGACCCAAATCTAGCTGTTACTTCAAAGCTCATGTTCCTTTCAGAAGTCTTTGAAATTTCTTTAAGAAAATATAGTCTTTTATATCCTAAGTTATAGGCCTACATTATTAGACTTGACCTTATAAAAGTTATTTTTGAAAAATCAAGCTTAACTAAGCCCAGGCAATCCTCAACTCAAATGGGCTGACCATCACTGTTGTGTCAAACTCAGCCCCCTCCTTAGTCCCTAAGAAACATTTCTGGGCTCCTGTCTTGCCCCACAGCACCACTTAGTGATACCATGGGGAGACCAAGGACAGGCTCATTCTGCACACTTAAGCCCTGCAGTCCAAGTAACAGTGAGCTAATTCAGGACAGTGCTTGTTGAAAGAGGGGTAGGGTGATCTGCATCATTTAACTGCAGTGGAAAGAAACTAGAATCAGGTGAATGGAGATTCCAGTTTTTAGCGTGTCACCTTGGGCTCGTCTCTGAGCTCATTTCTCATGTTAAAAAGTAGCTTTGTAAAAATGGCATGAAGTGGAGAATCTAGCACATCCACTTATCCAGAGGGCCAAGATGTCTTGTTAGCGAATGAAGCATTTGCTCTCTATCAATGACAATAAAGAAGTGTCAGGACATGGGGATCCCATCAGTGGGGTCTGTACCCCAGTGATGAGATCTGAAGGGAGCCATATCAGAAAGGTGAGAATTTCCTTACAGTTAAGGGGTGGTTAGATATCTTACAAAAAGGGTGGCCAGCAGTGGAAACTGGGGCTTCTTCATGAAAGGGACCCTGTGAGAGAGTTGAAGACTTTGGGAGACATGAGCCATTGAGGACTTCTGGCCAAGAAATGTAGATAGGAAAGCACAATGTTCTCTCTTGACTAGATAAAGATTCTTCTTATATTTTGCCAAACATGGATGCCTCTCTTATGGAGATAAGTAAATATTCTGAAGCCAATATAATTGCTTAAATAATCATGAAAGCTTTTTCTTCTCTTACAACAAACATTCTTCTAAGAATAGGGTCATTTTTGGACTAAATGCAATCATCACTAAACCAAGGCAAAAATCCTATTTGCCACATAGTGTCTAGTTAGCCTATTAATAAAATAACACGCATTTCACATAATGGTCATTTAAAAATTAGACATAATCAAATAGCACTGGAAACTATATCATTAATTGTCTATTATTCAGATAGAAATTTCTAAAAGGCAAGACAGAACATGTATATTACCTCCTACATCTATGAAGTGTTTTGCAGCCAAGCCAGAACGTGGAGCTAAAAAACAAAAAAGGAGAAATTCACTATTTTAAGAAGGAAGGGTGATATTGGATATAATTGACACAATTTAAGCATGTTACTCTCATCTCTCATAACACTGACATTCATCTTAGCTTCAGCAGATGGTTCTGAATTAAAGAATATATTTATCATACTGTATTACCAAACTAGAAAAGTTTAGATAAATCTGACAAGGTTTAATTTGAAGCCAACTTAAGCCAGTTGCACACAACTTCAGTCAATTGAGGATCTATAGTGGTGCAGCTGTGAACTGCTGCAATGAAATGAAAGTTGATCAAGTGGGTACAACCACAGACTACTCTGTGAAGTCTGGCCACAAAGTGAGGACTGCAGCTGGTAGGAACACGAAACTGAGGAAGAGGACTTCTGTTTTAAGATGGGAGTTCTGAGCATGTTGCAATGTAATTGGGAAGAAGGCTGAGAGAGAAAGGGTCAGCAGGCAGGGGTGGTACATAAACTGAATCAAAGAGCAGCAGAGCTTAGCCTAAGATTGGAGACTCTTTCCTACTCATGATTCAGATGCCAAGAGACATACCTGTATGAAATAAATGAATCGGAGTAAGATAAAAGGTTTAATATCAGTCAAGCAAAATGCCAAAAACTAAACCTTAAGAACTCAATTTCACTATGCTTTTCATTCTTACTATGCTTCTTATTCTTAACAAATAAACATAAAAAGCAAAGTTTATTCCAGAATAACTTAAATCAGAAAACTTTGTCAATAAACACTGCCTTCATTTTTATTTCACACTATCTGATTCCCCACCCCACCCCCCAGAATACACTAAAAAAGCAGTCAGTGCTGACAAAAAGAGATAGAGAGCTCATCTCAATTTTCTTTTAAGGCTGAAGTATTCTCAGTCATGACTAACAAGGTGGTGGTAGTCTAGCCACCACTTTCCATCCCTTGCAGGTGAAGGGTCAGTTTCATTTGCTCCATGTTTACTCTCGAGTTAGTCAGAAATTATGCTCCTGGAAAGAACTTTTAAATCTCTTTCTAGAGACTCACTCCTGAAAAGTCAAACCTATTGACTTGCTCTCCATTTTGCCCTAACTCTTCCTACTATGAAGTGCTTCCTTCTAGTCCATTGAAGAGTATCCCTTATTCCAAAACACCCCATACAGGGAAACCCAAAGGGGAAATGGCTAAGTGGCCCGATATACACTGGGATTGCCAGAGGTTAGTTTTACTTATATGATGAATGCCATGTGCCATTGCACTATGTCTGTCTTTACTTTCCTACATACATATATTAGCCTTTCTCATCACCATCTTCACAAAGAAATCTGATTTCATATGTAATCTGGTCCTTAAAGGGGAAGTTAGCATGAACACTGATAAAAGTACCAGTTAAAAAGCACCTATATTTGCAGTTTTTCTCACAGTGAGTAGTTATTTGGGCCAATGTGAGCCTCTTGAAAGATTAACTAAACA
Organism: Rousettus aegyptiacus; assembly: GCF_014176215.1. NCBI lineage: Eukaryota > Metazoa > Chordata > Mammalia > Chiroptera > Pteropodidae > Rousettus > Rousettus aegyptiacus. Next base: position 120,241,068 of record NW_023416306.1, on the reverse strand, counting down.
GAAAAAGACCACACAGAGACAAAAGGAGATACAGGCATACCTGGTTTTTATTGCACCTTGCTTTATTGTGCTTCATAGTTGTTGCCCCTCCTTTTTTTTTTTTTTTTTTTACAAACAGAAAGACCCTCCACCAGTAAAAAGATTACAACTTCCTAAAGCACAGATGGTTAGCATTTTCTTAGCAATAAAACATTTTTAAATTAAGGTATGCACATTCTTTTAAACATAATGAAATGCTGTTACACTTAATAGACCACGGTTCAGTGTAAACATAAATTTATATGCACTGGGAACCCAAAATTCATGACTTGCTTTATTGTGATATTTACTTCACTGCAGAGGTTTGAAAGTGAACTCACAGCATATCTCTGAGGTATGCCTGTATGTAAATGAAAGTTTTCAAATGGCTGTATTTGCCATTGCAGATGCCACTTCTTCATTTTATGATGCAGAACGAGCAATATCCCTTCCCTTATTTATACTCCAATGAAACTAAGATAAAAGAGCATGACAAATAATTACCTATGTCTTAAATAACTTACCTACTCTTCCATAGCACCCAGAAGGAAGAGCTATCTGAATGTCGGTTTTCACGAGTGTTTTCTCCATAGGTGGTACTGTGTAATCATAGGCACTAGGAAGATATAAGAAGAAAATAACTGGTATTTAGATATAATAATTCTCTATGAATTTTTTAGGTGAAAGAGACGACAACATGTAAATAAATGAATTCTCTGAACAATTTGGTTGGGAAATTGAGGTAATTCCTTAGCAGGAGGCAGAAAAGAGAGACTTTTAAAAGGTGTATGCTTCAGTAACACTATGAAAAGAGGAAGAGAGAACCAAGAAAGAAGGGTAAATGATAAATAGCTAACATTTATTAAGCCTTACTAAGCCCGAGGCACAGTTCTAACTCACATTCTCACAACAATCCTCTAGCAATTAGGGAAAACATACAGAAGGAAAGGGGGTAGAGCTGTGTTGCATCTGTTCGGCTAGTCTTGGTAGTTTACTAGCTGTGCCCATGAATTTCACTGGCTGAAGGAGAGAGGTGACCATTGTGAACAGCCCTGGAGATGGACACCGCTGAGGAACGGATTCTCTAAGGTCCACCCAGCAAATGCTATTGTTGCTGTTACTGTGGCCCCCTCATTAATAGAAATTTAAGAGATTTTGCAATAAAGAGCTGGAATTTACTTTTAATACCTTAATTAAGGCGGGTAAAAGCAGCACTGTGTCTACTTTCAACAGAATTTCTTCATAGTTAAAACCTAATTTATTAAAGCTCAGTTATTTTCATGGTTTTTTTTTTCCAGTATGTATAAAATCACCTACATTTATTAGGAAGATGCTTAAAGTACCTTAAATCAGTCTTTCCTATGATTCACAGCACTGCCCAGACATGGTGTAGTTAAACTACAACACCCTTTTTATTCATGAAAATTAAGGGACTGAACTATATCCCTTTCAGCTACAAGTCCATACCTCACTTTTCTTTTTTCTTTTCTCCCTTACTATCATCACACTTTCTCTCCTTCCCTCGTACTTATGACTTAGAGCAGTAGTTCTAACATTAGAATTACCTGGAATGAGTTAAAGTATATCCTAAGGTTTTAGTCATATAATAAATATCCCCTACCTCCAATGTCACTTTTCACCTACCTTCATGGTTATAAGAATTGGGTACAGTAGTCAAAGGTAAAAAAAGCACTGAGTTCAGGGTCAAAAATCCTATTAATTTCAAGCCTTTGGGCTATCAATTCAGCCCCTTACAAACTCTCTCATCTGTAAAAAGTAACACATGTCTACTTCGGGATTGTTGTGAGAATTTAAAATATGGGAAAGATTTTAGTACAGGTAAAAAGTGTACAAATGAAAAGGTGGTAGTATTACCAACATCCCTGCTTTTTATATTTGGACCCTTTCTTAAATGTCCAGTCCTTAGATCGAACTTAAATATGCATGTGTGAAGAAATTTTATTAAGCCTTTAACGCAGAAGCAGTCTTCATTAATCCTTCTTAGGTATTTTCATAGTCAGTATACAGGCTCCCACCATGGCTTTCCTGTTGGGCATGGCATCGTGTTCAGGTCGTTAAAGCCAAGGTGGGCCTTATTAATCTCTACCTTCCATCTGGAGAGGGTACAATGCACGTTGCAAAACAAAGCCTCAGAAGACATTGATATTTACCATTCTACACTTTTTGCCCAAATGCCTAATGAATTTATGCTGGAGGAAAGATGAAATTTTCTGCACAAAAAGGGCGGAAACCTACATATATGCAAAAAAATGTTTGACCTGTAATCTTTTAAGTGACCGTTTCAAGCTGCGGTAGCAGAGGACCTGTATGTAAGTTTACGTGACTGAGAACTCTAAAATCCGAGAACTGGGTCTTCTCTGCGGGGGCAGGGATGGCAGAGTCAGAAGGCGGCCTTATCGCCCGGGTCGGTCTCCCTCGGGGGCGTCGGCAGCCAGCAGTCGCCACTCACCTGTATAGGTCATAGCCCGCAGCCCGCGCAGACCCCTTGGTCGGGGCGGTGGCGTGCTCCGAGAGCCGGACAAAGCGGAGCCGTATGGCGCCGTCCTCCGCAGGCCGGGCCCGCTTGCTGGGGGAGATGGTGGGTATCTCTTCAGAGCAGGGCATGGCAGAGAAGAGCGCGGGAAGCGGTAGGAGAAAGGAGCGGGCGCAGGATGAGCCAGCCAGTAAGAACACACTAAGTTTTAAACTTCCCGCCAGCAACTACCCGCCCCGCCCACTCCTCCTGGACGAGCTCACAGTTTGGCTGAGAGGGGAAGCGAAATTCAAATTGTGGGACTAGAAACACTTCTCCGAAAGCAGATTTGAGACTAGAAGCTACTGACCTTCTTTAAGCTTTCCAAACTTAGCACACGGGTCCAACGCAGAAGGACAGCTTCTGTGGCGTCCCCCGCACACAGTAGAAAACCAATCCTCCACCCCCACGGAAAGGTCCGAACCGACTCGCTCTCGCGCTTTAGGATTGCGCGCCCTCCCGCTTCCCCAGCCAAACAAAGCGAGAAGACGTGCGTGGTTCTTGCTAGTTCGCCGGCCTCCGCCCAGTCCCGCCAGCAGGGGCGGGGCAGTCCGCTGGCCTCCCATCCTCCCCACACCTTAGGAAGCCTGGGCCCCCGCATTACTGGCGCCGCGGCATCCTCGGCTCAGTCTGCGAGCGCTGGGCTGCGGCCGTGGCGCCCCCAGCAGCGCGGCGCCCCGCAGGGCGGCATCGCGGGGCGGGCGTGCCCCGGAGAGCGCCGCCATCAGGACGCTTGGCCGTACGCTGCGCGCGCCTTTGAACGCTGAGCGAAGCGGAGACGGAAGGAAGTGGCTGAGCGCAGGGCGACAGCAGAGGGGAATCATTTGCCCCGAGCTTAGGCGCTTGTTGGTTATTCCGCTCCCGCAGGCGCGCGCCGGATCTACACCCTAGAGACGCGTGTCCCAGTAAAGTGACCTCGGAAGCAGTAACTGCCTCCTGACGAGAGGCGTACGGAAGCACCGCATGAGATGCCGGAGCTGGCTGGCGTAAGCCCTGTGCAGGAAGCGGCGCTCTGTCCAGAATCTCGCCCCCGGCTGCCTCTGCCTCTCTCATATTCTCATTTTTCTGGCCCCCTTTTTAAAAGACTATCACCGAGGCCCGAATGCCCGGGTTCAGCGTATCTGCTGAACTTACCTAGGGCGGCGCCGCCCGCGGCCATGTCTTCCCAGGCTCTAATCTCCGGGGCCCTCAAAGCAAAGGAACTGCACAACTGTGCGGGTGGCGCTACGCCCTACCCTGTGGGCAAGGCAACGAGTTCGATTTCCCTACAGCACCGAGTATGCAAGATGGTGGCCTGTTACTCTTGAAGGGGGCAGGGGAGCAGGATTTTTAAGGATAAATGGCAGTGACAACTCAGTTGAAATCCTATCACTGTTCGGATGACCCCACAGCAGCACAGAAGGGGTAGCTATGATTCAAACGAAAATCTTGGGCCACGCTGGTGTTGCTTACAGCGGGGATGAGCAAATCACTTTCTATATAATTCTAAAATTGGATTTTCTACGATACAAATTCTCCGGAACCGAGGTAAAAAAAAAAAAAAAAAAAACCTGGAAGCTGAATTGTAATGCAATTTGTCAAAATAAATACAAACTATAGGAGGGCAGTTTTAGAAAAAAAAGATTACGTATTGTTGGGGAAGTTTTCAAACTTCTTGCTGTGTCCTTCCTTACAGGCCCCACCTTTTCAGTTTACAGGCTCCTCTTAAACGTTGGAATTCCTCTGGATGAGGTTATGGATTTATACTCTGTCTGCACTCTCTTCCCATGGCTTTAAATATTACCTATACCCTGCAGACTCCCCAAATTCATACCTACAGCAACAAGATCTTCCCTTTCCTACCACAGATTAAGCACTAGAGTAAAGCTGAGGATGAGTGAGATATATGCCTGTCTTTTGTAAAAGGGCAATTGAAATAAGGGAGATAGGAAAGAAAAACTAGTATACAGGCAGATCAATTTTGGTAAAAAGTACATATGTGTGTTGACTATTTGGAAGTTCATTCTTTCAAAATCATTTGGTCCAGAACGCATCTGGATATCTCTTGGAATGTATTGTTCCCCTAGGAGTATCCATAGCCCAATTTTAAAACACTAAATCAGCATATAACTTGTGATACCCACAAAAATGTTCCTGCCAGGCTCTTGGGAAGAATACAAAGATCAAACACATGCTTTCATAAGAGCAGCACATGAATCGTAAGCATATAAGTAAGTCATGAGATGGACACTAAGTTAAATGAAAGATAAATAAGGAGTTAGCTAATAGTAAACAAAACAAGCATTTAGGGCTACAAGAGTGCTTTGAACTAATTCACAAATTACTGCCATATTCTACAGAAGTTTAAGAGGATCAGAATAGTTAACATACAAACTCAGAATTACAGTTCTCACTAACACACTGAATGCCCAATCTCTTAACATAATCATAATGCAAATCTGACTGTAAATTATGCCAATGTATGTAGAAGTATAAGGAGATGAAATTCTTGTAATTACAGCCCAGAGAGGACTATGGTTATTTCATTTTAAAGCATCACTGAGTTTTCAGGAGGTAAAGAAAATAAAAGCAGAAGGCTTACGGGCCAGGGTACACATGAGAATCAACTGGAAAGCTTGGCCCAAAGCACATGTCCAAACCTCACTATAAACTGGCTGCTAGAATCTCCAGAGTGATTCTTGCTGACCACCCCTGGTTAAGAACCATTGCTTTAGGGAGTTTATTTCTAGAGTATCTTTTGGGGTCAAGACATGCTGGAAATAATTCTTTCACATTTAACCACTTTTTGGAGCTTGACCAAAACCACTGTACTCTGGACTGTCGGATAGAGACTCCATTACTTAAGTACAGAGGGAGACCCAAGGCCTTCATTCTTAGCAATAAGTCTGTAGTATAATTTTACTAAGAATAATTGCATACCAGGCAGCATTCAGAATATTTGCTTGTTCCTTGGTTAAGCCTAATGGACACTATTAAAGCAAGTCACAAAATGTGTCCCACCAACAGTTAAATAGGATCAGAAGTCTGAAACTTACTATAGAAAACAAAGTGAAATTTTGAGCAATAAGGAACTTAATATATTTGACAGTTTTAATTACAAGAGTAGACAAAGAGGAGAGTTAGGGGAAGGCGGATCATATGGATTAAACTGGAAAGCTGTTCAAGAACTAAGTCAGTGCTAGACTTCTGCAGTCTCTCCTGGCTCACATGATCTCTCTCGAATCATGTCTCCTCTTTTATTTTGAAGAGCATATGATTGAAAAATTGGCCTTGTAATTATTATAATATAACTATCTTAAATGACTAGTTTCTGGATCAAAGGCTAATTGTATGATCCAGTGTTTTCGAGGTTAATTGTATGATCCACTCTGGCCAAAGTAGCAGAACTGGTTTTACTCCAGCACACCAACTGTTTTTATCAGTAGGGAATCATAACCTGAAAATACTGTGAGACTTTGTAAACTGTTTAGTATATTCCTATTGTTAAACAAGTTTGGCAATTAAATCCATGGAAAATTTTCCTGAGCAGTCTCTTTAAGCAATCTTTTCCAGTGATCTTCAGCAATATTCACTAACCTTCCAGCCTGAACTTTGGCAGGTCCAGAGGAGGCACCTCAGATCTTCTGATGGTCAGAGGATCTTAGTTTGAAAAAATTCTCATTTGTAGGCTCTTGAACAGGGAAGTCGAATGAATAGAGTGATATTTGACAAGAGTTTATGAAATAAGAGTTTCCAAGATAACCCAGACACTAACTAGAGAGACTGGAGAAATTGGAAATTTTTCGTGGTGCTGATCCAAGCTTGATGTGACGAAGTTTTCTACTGTTCATTTCTATAACAAATTACCACATCAAATCATCTTAGTGGCTTAAACAATACAAATTTATTACCTTATAGTTCTTTAGGTCAGAAATCTGACATAGGTCCCACTTAGCTAAAATCAAGGTGTTGGCTAGGCCGCAATTCTTTCTAGAGGCTCTAAGAAAGACCCCAATTCCTTGCCTTTTGCAGCTTCTGGAGGCTGAACACATTCCCTGCCTTGTGACCACTATCTACCATCTTCAAAGACAGCAACAGAAGGTTGAGTCTTTCTTTGCTGCCATCTCTCTGGTTCTCTGATCACAGATAAGAAAGGTTCTCCTCCTTTAAGATCTCATGTGATTAGGTTGGGTTCACCCAGATAACCCAGGATTATCTCTCTAGCTCAAGATTAGTAATCTTAACCACACCTGCAAAGTCCCTTTTGCTATATAAGTAATATATTCACAGGTTCCATTGATCAAGATGTGAATGTCTTTGAGAGGCCATTATTATATCTAACATAAACTGCTAGAACAGATATTTTGACCAATCAATAGGACTTTCCTATTAGCTGGGTTGATGGTCCATAAAGTTGATTTGGTATGGGAATGGAGTGGAAGAGGTGAAAGAAGGTGTTAAGATCAAGCATTAGCCATTTAGGTAATTTCACCCATTTCAACCATTCTAAGACGTATGAAGGATCTGTCTGTCTGCTATCTTTAAGAGGAAAAACCTGAAGTCATGAAATAATGGATGTCTTGGGAGAGCTTCTAGGTTTAGGATCAACAAGAGTTACAAAAGCAGGTCTGTTCCTGATTGTTCCCAGGGGGAGCTTATTTTCTCACCTTTCCTGAGAGCACTGGTGCCTCTCCCTTGGGCTCCCCGTTGCCAGGACCACCTACCATTTTCTGTTTCTCTTTCGCTATATGGGCTCCATCTTGCTCAGGCTCACTTCCTGAATGGAGCAAATGGGGCCAAGGAGCAGGGTGTAGAAAATGATTGTGAAAATAGAAGATGCTGAATGGCCAACAGACATGTGAAAAGATGCACAACTTTACTAGCTATTAGGGAAGTACAAATCAAAACCGCAATGAGATACCACTTCACACCTGTTAAAGTGGCTATAATCAACAGGACAAGTAATAATGAATGTTGGAGAGGTTGTGGGAAAAAAGGAACCCTCATACACTGCTCGTGGGAATGTAAATTGATACAGTTACTGTGGAAAACAGTATGGAGGTTCTTCAAAATATTAAGAATAGAATTACCATATGACCCAGCAATCCCTCTTCTGGGTATCTATCTCAAAAATTTGAAAACATTTATACATAAATATATATGCACCCCAATGTTCATAGCAACATTATTCACAATGGCCAAGACACAGAAACAACTGAAGTGCCCTTCGGTAGACGATTGGATAAAGAAGATGTGGTACATACATACAATAGAATATAGTACCCAGCCATAAGAAAAGATGAAATACTGCCATTTGCAACAACATGGATATATCTGGAGATTATCATCTAAGTGAAATAAGTTAAACAGAAATAGGTGAGAACCATATGTGAAAACTCATATGTGGGATATAAAACTAAAGACAACAAACGAACAAAACAACCAGAGACTCATGGACAGGGACGACGAGTTAGTGCTTACCAGAGGGAAGGGGGCAGATAGACAAGGGTAAACTGGGTCAAATATATGGTGATGAAAGGAAATTTAACTTTGGGTGGTGAACACACAGTGCAATATACAGATGATGTATTATTGAAGTGTACATTTGAAACCTATGTAATTTTATTAACCAATGGCACACCAATATATTTAATGGAAAAAAAAAGCCAAGTTTACAAAGACAAAAAAATAAAAAAGAAACAGAAGATAATGTTGGGGTCATACTAGATTGATATGTGAGTGGAGTCCCACCTGGGAGTTGATTTGGGTGTAGGCTAGAGTTAGAGCAATCACTCAGAACAGAATGAAAGCACGAGAGCCTTTTGGTTCTGTTGAGGGTGGCTCTAGGATAAAAGATGCTTAGTGAAGACACTACCTCAGAGAGTTTTGATCTCTTTATTTCTCATTCATGTTGGTTGTACCAGATTTCTTCTATGACATTGAACAATTAATTGTTGTATAATTTTTCTGTTGATAGCACACAATTTTTCTAAATTAAAAAAAAAGACAAGAACAAAAGGGTTATGCTTTTTATCCATGTCTCTGTGAATAAACCCAGTAATTACCATAACTCAAATTGCTGCTGAAACTCTCCGTATTTTGATGTGCACACTGTTGCTCTTGTTACTAAATCTCTGCATACATCTTGGGAAGTTAATCCCGAATTAGGAAAACTGATTAAAATAAAAATGGGCCAAGTTCATGATTTTTATATTCATAGATTCAAAATTTCTGCGAGGATATGTGCAATGCAAATTGAATTATCTTCCAGAGTAATAAAAAACCAAAACAAAACAAAAAACAGAAACCAAAACAACAGTAAAATATGGGTATCCAAGCAGAGAAATGTATAAATTAGGCTTGCTGTGGTTTCAGTTGATTGTGATTCAATTCTGCCCGTCAAACAACCTTTACTTGCTAAGCTACAAATCTCAATTCTCTTCAGTCTAAAGTAGATATTAACCATTTTTCATGTAGCAACATTTCCTCAACATTACACTTTTAACAAGAGGTTTTTCACTGAACTTTGAAGATAGCATTATTAGTCCTTGTAAGTGTTTTTATCACTGTCTTTTCTGATTGCCTTTAGGAGAAAAGGAAAGTCAGAAAAGTGAAAAGCCATTGTTTTTGTGCCTATAGACATAGGCTAAGTGAAATTAAGCATTAAGGAAATAATGTAGAAAATTCAAGTCTCCACATTAACAAATAAATTGGATTAATTGTAATGTCTTTACTACATAGCTTTCTTTTTTTTCCCTCCAGACCCACTCCCTGTCCCTGTCTACCCTTTCTGTCCAAGATGCTGAATTGTGTGGACTTCCTCAATCAGCATTCTTGTCCTCTGGTTTGCATTTGGGTTTGAGAATAGAGAGCCCCAGCAGGAGGTCAGGTAGAGAGAAGGGTAAAGTCAAGGTCCCTCTGGATGGCCACGTCCTTCTACTGAAGACCACTATTCTTATCAAGGCTTCCCTTTCTTCCAGACCCTAGAAACTGCTTTCTCCACCTTTCCCTTCAGGTTTACCACTGATATAAGCTTGACGGTACTGTGTTCTCTTTCGTGGTCTTGGTTTCCCATATCTTGCCCATAACTTTATATAAATACCCTCTTTAGTAAACCTTCCTCAAATTATCCTAATTGGACTGTGCTATTTCATATTACAACCCTTACAGAAACAGAATCTAGTTAATTTAGTCTTATATCTAAATTCCCACTTTCTGGGGCCACCATCATCTCTTACCAGGACTACTAAGTGATCTTCCTACTTCTGCTTTTTATGGATCAAAAGCTTTTAAAGGTTTCCCATCAAAAATATAGTAAATTCAAATTCCTTACCATGGCCCAAGGATCTGTATGATCAGGCTCTTATTTAACTTCACTTTGAGTCACACGCATCCCCTAGGTACTAGGGCACACCGAGTTTCTTTTATCTGTTGCTCACATTGCCTGGACACTTCTGCTCCCTGCTCTTCATATGGTTAGCAATGTCAAAGACAAAAACCAAGTAAGTAAGGAGATAGATTTTATTCAGGCTATTGCAATAGGGAAAGCATCCCAGATCTCAAGATTAGAGTGTGTATTAGTTTCCTATGGTTGCTGTAACAAATTACCACAAAATAAGTGGTTTAAAACAATAGAAAATTATTCTCTTATAATAAGGCCAGAATTCCAAAATGAATCTTAGTGGCTAAAATTAAGGCATTAGTAGAGTTGTGCTACCTCAGGAGGGTCTAGGTAAAAGTCTGTTTCCTGGCTTTTTTTCACATCTAGAGCCAAATTCCTTGGCTCATGGTTCCTTCCTCCATATTGAGAACCAATAGTATAGCACCTTCTCTCTGCCTCTGCTTCTCTCTGCTTCCATCCCATGGCTGCCTTCTCTTCCGTCTATAGGCAAGTCTCCTTCCACTTACTTCTTACAAGTTACTTATAATTATATTTTGGATCTACCCTGGTAATGCAGGATAATAGCCCCATCCATCTCAAGCTCTTTAATTACATCTTCGAAAGCCCCTTTCCATATAAGGTAACATTCATAGATTCCAAGGATTAGGACATGGATATCTTTCAGGGGCCATTATTCAACCAAACACAATGTGTCTTAGCAGGGTGGTTTTACCTTAGATTTTTATAGGGAGGAGCAGGCAAGATACGGGTAAGGTTATTAACAGTTGGGATTGTTTTTCAAACAAAAAAAGTTTTAGTGGAAAAGGAAATGTTTATTTCTAGGTCCAGCTAGTTTGAAGGGGAAAAACAAGTCTAATCTTTGCTAATTATTTATGAGACAAAGAGCAAAGTTAGAGGGTCTATGTCTGACCTTGTCAGCAGATTCAGACTAAAAAGGAACGGTCTAGTTTTGGCCTTGCCATAGGTAAACATGGGAGTCCTCTACAAGTCTTATGGGAGTCATGAGAAAGAGTGGAAAGAAAGTTTTATTTAAGCCATCTAGAGAATGGTGGTTTATTACAGTTAGCTGTTTTCTAGAACACAAAGGGTAGAGATTGGAAAAAAAGAAAGCTTTGGGGAGATTTTTTTTTAACCATCACTGTTTCCCAAGAGCATAGGGCTCAATAGTTCATTGTCAGTACCTTCTTACCAAATATATTATCATAGATTTCCTCCCTGAATGCTCTATCTGAGTACTGCCCTTTCCATGATTCTGCCATAGTTTCCTCTTTATTTCCTTCACAGTATTTTTCATAATCCATAATTATTTTGCTTACCTGTTTACTTGTCTATCTAGGCCATAAACATGGTTGTCTTATATCTTAAGAGCTTAGAATAATGCATCTTTACATTCTTAGAGCCTGGCACATTTTTATTGAATTGACAAAAGAAACAATACCAGACAGCCAATAAACTCTTGAGAAACTGTCTGGTAATCATCTCATTGGTAGTGAAATATATGAGGATAAAAATAACAGCAAGATAAACAAGAGAGTCAGAAATCCGAGGCAGGAGAACCCACATGTTCAGAGACACACAGAAGTGTGTGTGGAATGTGAGGCATACCTAGTGTGGGGTGTGAGTCTGAACTGGTGGGGTGTAGTGCCATAGATAGTCAGAGACCAGCCCCCAGAAGAGATTGGGCTTTATACTTCCTATTTCCCTCAGTTCATCTTTTTGACAAATATTTGTTGAATGCATACCATGTGCTAGGCACTGGTCTAGACTTTGGGGACATAGCAGGGAATAGACCAGACAAAAATTAGTCTGACAGTAGACAGAATAAATAATTAAAATAAATAGTGCTGAGTGTTAAGGAAAAAAGCAAAGTAGAAGAGTGAGATGTGGAATGTAAGCTTGTGATTTATAGAGAGTGGCCAAAGAAGGCCTCCCTGAGAATATGCTGTCTGACAGGTGTGGGGATGAGGTGGGAGCAGCAGGGAGGTGTTTAACTGGACTTGAAGGAAGTGATATGTGGGGGAAAGGCATTCCACACAGAGGGCACAACAAACATCCCAAGGTGCAAACTCACCTGCAAAAAGACTGGTGTTGTCTAAAGAGAGTGGCAGGGAGGAGGGGAGTACACAGTTGTAGGAGACGAGGTTCCAGAAGTAAGGGAGGAGGGCCTTGTAAGTTTTTATAAGGACAGTGGGTTTTCCATTAAGTGAAATGGAAAGCCATTGGAAGATTTTGATAAGAGGAGGGATTTGTTTTATTTTACATAAATAGATTTTAATTCATTTAAAGGATTGCTTGCGCTGCTATGCTGAAATGAGACAGGAAAAGATCAATCAATGCCTGATGCAGTGATCCAGGTGAGAAATGATGGTGGTACACAGATCAGGGAGGTAGCAATGGCGATGGTGAGAAGCGATTAGATTGTGGATATATTCTCAAGCCAATAGAATTTGCTGGTAAGTTGGATGTGAGGTGAGGGGAAAAAGTCAAGGATGACTCCAAGATATATGGCAAGGATAGGGTTGCCATTTATTGAGATTTAGAAGAGTGATAAAAATGCTTTCTTGGAAAGGAAGATCAAGAGCACAGTTTTGGAGACATAAAATCCAAAGTGCACAAGTGATACTTTTTTAAAAAGTACAATTCATTCTGCAAATGTACCTGTGAGCATTAGGAAATCATAGAACTGGTGATTGTATCTTTCCAATATGCTGGTTGCATTACGAGCTGGAGTAGTTTAACATCTTTCAAGACCTGATATTGCTTACCTCTCTGAACTTCTCAACTTCCCTGAGAATATTTTTACCACTTCTTTGTTGGGAGAGGTACAACAGGAAAATTAGAAAATCCAAATACATAATTGCTTTGAAATAATAACTGAGAAGTCTGTATGTGAAATATCTATTTCCTGATTTCTCAGGCATGAAAGAGGAGATGCACTGCATTCGGGAGCTCAGGAAAGCCACCAACTGTGGGGAAAGATCTGCATCAGAACAGGCCTGTGCTTTGGCCCCCAGGGCTCTGCAGTCATGTCCCGCAGCTGGGTAGTTAGTTACTCATGCCTTTCTCTAAAAAGTCCACTGCTTAACTTTGGCTGCAAACAACCCTTTGTTGAGAGATGTTCCAGGCTGAGGAAGAAAGTATTGCTCCAGATGTCATTGCTTGTCACCTTCACTGAAGCAATGACATTCATTACCTGGATCTTGGCTTCAACCTCTGAGTTCTTCCACATTCTTCATCTTAAAACTATCCAACCTGAAAATACACTCTATAAGTCTTATGCAAGAGCGCCATACACGCTGCTTCACTGAAGAGTCATTCCATGTAAATTAATTTTCCAGATAACTGAAGCTTAGCCATCCATCCTTTGATGTCAACCGCATGAAGAAGAATTTTTCTGAGAATGAACTGCACATATTCTTGCTTTCTTAACCAGAGAGCATGGTACAAAATTGAACTCTTCCGCCATTAGGCTGCCCTCTCACAAAGTGATGATGTCCTCAGGCTCCAGGAAAGTATGTAGAGTCTGTGCCTCCTACTTATGACCTCAGGCTAATAAGTTTTTGAGGCTTGTATTTGCTTTTTAAAAAATGTTTTTAATGTTTTGCTCATCATCCCTGCTGTCACTTATTGCTAGTTGCTGCTTATTTAACCCACTGGAAAACACAGACTGGAAAAGCATGTAACCAGAATTGTGAATGAATATTCTGTCTGAGAACTCTATGTTAGTAGTAGAGGACCTCTGAGGTCTTATTTAGTTTTAATGTATTTTTATGGTTCTAGATTTCCTGGAAAATGGGCATGATGAATTGTGCATAGTGGAATATTTACTTGGATACATTGCAGGCCATTTTTAACTTATTATCTGATTTCCAGCTCGAATCTTAGTATTTGAGATATTACCTTCAGAAATGTAAGCTGGCTTTTGTGGTAAGCACAGTTCTAAGATGGTCCCCATGTTTCCTGCCCTGGTCATGTTCATACACTTTGAATCTCCTCCCCTGAAGCTGGGCAGGGCCTGTGAGTATGATGGGATACCACTCCAACAAGTAGGTTACCTTAAATGTTTGGCAAAAGTGAAAGGATTTTGAATATGTAATTAAAGTCTCTAATCAGTCGACTGTAAGTGAAACAAAAGGGAGATTGAACCAGGTGGGCCTGACTTACTCAGGAAAGTCTCTTAAAAGAGAGTCTAGAGGTTAAGAGGTTTTCTCTCTTGCTGGCCTTGAAGAAGCAAAATTCTATGAGTTCTAGAGCAGAAAGCACATTAATTTGGCCAAAACCATGTGAGTTTGGAAGAGGACCCTGAGCCTCAGCTGAGACCACAGCCCTCCCCTGCAATGTTGTAAAACCCTGAGCAAGGAACCCAGTTTAGCTACATCTGTACTCTCATCTCATGGAAATGACGAGATAATAAACAGATATTGTTTTAGCCTGATAAGTTTGTGTAATTTATTATGCAGTAATAGTAAATATGACCTTCTATTTGGATTTTGTGTTTAAAAGAGCAAAAGAATACGCTTCACTTGCAGTGAAAGCATGGGTTCACCCAAACTTAATCACATTGTTATAATAATTACCCCATCCTACTATAGATAATATCAATTCTGAGTTTTATTCAGCTCAAGAAATAAAGCATTGGAACTTGTTAAGATTATACTCATTATGCCTGAGCTTCAGAAAACGAAATATGCAGGGCTGTGAGGGTAGATCCAATCTAACACTTCACTATTACTTTTTTCACTTAGGAGAGAATCATAAGTTTAAAAAAATCTCTTATTTTTTAAAAATCAAAACAAAAAAACTAAATTTATCAGTAGGTATGTGGTGGAAGTCAACTTTTTTTTTAAGTGATATTTTAGTTGCTTACTTATTTTATAAATAAGTGCAACAGAATACAATGATGGTATAATATCTTACATTTTTTAGTGCTTCATAAAACTTTTTAAAGTTTATTATATATGAATTTGACAATATATGTCACTTCAAACATAAATTAATAGTTACACACAGCCTCTCAGGCAAGTATTTTATTTACTTATAAATTTAATTTTTAAAATATTTGGAGTAATTACTATGGGTATATGGTAAAAATTAAATCTTTCTCTCCCACTTGTCCCTTATTAATCATATTTTCCTCTCCAGAGTTGACCCTTACCATTTCTTGTGCATTGTTTTAGAGGTATTTTATGCAGTTAAATATAAATATTCAAATAATTATGAATAAATAAATGGTAACTAATCCTCACTAATGTGATTAATTAAGTTAACTGGTTTCCTAACAATGAATCTGTATTCCTAGAATATCTGTATTCCTGATTATGGTGGATTATTGTTTGAATACATTGATAAAATTGAGTTGTTAGTACTTTATATTGGATTTTTCCATAATTATTCATGCAAAAAAGTGATATGTACTTTTCAGTTTTTGTAGTGTGTCATGTTTTGGCATTGACTTTATGCTACTTCGTGGAATACTTGAAAAAGAGAAAGTATTTTATTTTGCTCTGTTTAACAATAATTTAAATACAATGGTAATTATCTTTTCTTTAAAAGTTTAAAAGAGGCTACCCCCCAAAAATCCTTTTGGTTGATAGCCTTCTGGAGCTAATTCTTTGACAGTCTTTGTATTTTATTCTGAAGTTTTACATTCTACCAGGTATTTTATTTTTTGTATTAATTTTATTAATATATTTTACTAAAACTTGATATGTTTCATTGGAATTGTAAAATTTACCAGTCTAGAGTTTAAAAGGGCATTTCTCTCCAAAGTTGTTCCCATGGTCTCTTGTTCATTTGGTAATTTGTTTATTTTTATTTTAGCCTTTGACTTTTTTTTTTCTTTTTTTAGCAATAGCAACAAACAAAACTTGAGTTTATCATCTATACTGCTTTTATTTTTTCTGAAAGTACTAATGTCTAACACTTAGCTAAGTATTTGCCATAAAGAGCTCAGCCAGGTACTGTGCTCGACTGTTAATGCACATGATCTCATTTCCTTGCAATGGCCCTCAAAGGTAGATTTTTAAAATAATCTTCATGCTATGGATGAGAAAATGTATTCTTCAGTAAGCTAAGGAATGATCCCTCCAATAGTAAGAGGAGAAACTGAGATTCAACTTCTGTCTCTGTGCTTCTAGAACCTCAGCTTTCGATTTTACTTTCCTGTTTTTCTTCCTTAATTTCTTCTTCATGCTTTCCTTTAGTTACTTACTTTGCACAGTATCTAACTTTCTAACTTTTTAAATAGAATATTAGCTCTCATTTTTTCTTATTTATTTATAAATCTGCCTAAGGTCTAAATCTACCTCTGAGTATTGCTTTATCAGCATAAAATGCATTTTGTTATGTGGAATTCTTAATGTCTTTTTTGCTAGAGTCTAAAATTGCATTATTTATTTCTTTTTTGACCTGAGTTATTTAGAAAGATTTTCTTTTTTAATGAGTAAGGTTTTTGATGTTGCTGTTTACATATTTGTAAGTAATGCTAGTTTTATTGCATTGTGATAAAATATAGTATTTAACATTTCTACATTTTGGAATTTACTGAGTTATCTAATATATAATATCTTTTTGTAAACACCATAGATTCCTAAAACATGGTATATTCTCTGTGGGGGAGTATTATTTATTGTACCTATTAAATCCATTTTTTAATGTAGTTTGAATTCTCTTATTTTTGATCTGTCAAAGGTAGTGATATAGGTGAGCTGTTTCCTAAGAAAATTGACTTTCTGTGATTCCTTGTTTCCAACAATTCTTGTATCATTTATGTCAATATCATGCTATTTGTTTATATAAAGTGCCACTATTATTATAGCTATATTGTGGCTATGCATATTTTATAAATATAAAATGATACTCTCATGTTCTTTATAATTCTTTTAGTCTTACATTTTGAATATTGCCACCTCTATACTTTTTGTTTGAATGTTTCCATATATTTTTGTTTATTCTTTTATTTTTAGTCTTTTTTTATATATAATTTAGAATATGATCCTAGCAGATAGAAGAGTTTTATTTTATTTTTTAAATTAGATTTGATATTCTTTAAGATAAACACATTAATATTTTCCATTTATTTCTCGTATGTATGATTTTCTATTCTATTGTATAACTCTATCATATTTTACAATTTCTCTCTTTTTTAATGAGAACTTTTTTTACTTTATTGGATTTTTTTTCCTTATTTTTATGTCCTTTATGTATCAGAATTTATATACATTTTTAATTTCATTAGAAGACACATTTAAGCTATTTTTAAAAAATCATACTCAAATCTATAATTTTCCAAATTATTAATGCCAATAACAAAATAGTGTATGTTGGTTTTCCCTTGTAAGGAATGCTGCATCACTAGAACTCTTGGTGGCAGTGAAATCCTGTTGTGTGGAAAATTGGAGACATCTACTCCGAGTAGGACTCTAAGTAGAATCAATTTTACTTCTGTTTCTCTTTTCTATATGAGCAAAAATCATATTTGATTTAAAATTCTATACCTTTATAAGCCTTAAAAAGGTATCTCAATTAATGTAACAAAAATCCTAAGTGATAGAATATTATGTCATAATTTAAATGGCAGAGATTTTTCTTCCTTAATGGGACCTAAAATAATGGTGTATTAAGAATGATGTCACAGATGAGATGAAATCTTACATGCTCTATTTGAAAACACTTTTTCTGCACAAAAAAGAAGGCTGAGATTGTTGTTTTCAACATCTTAAATTCTAAAAGAGATAGGATTGACTGACACGCCCTTGCTGTAGAGAGGTTTCACCTATAGACCAGGACTGGCACGGCGAGGGAGAGTGATGGTCCTGAGGAAGTGCCTGGGTAAGATGCTGGGGCCTAGGGCACAGGTTTGACTTCTTGGCTATTCCTGCAACTGATGGGGATGCCATGATCTGTCAGCAACCGGGACATCTTAGCACTTAAGTGAGTTACACCTGAAGAGAAATTTCTTCTTTTTTCCCCTGTGGAGTCCAGAGAGATCTCATCCTTATGCCAGCGTGTCCTCTAAATCTCTGCAGAGGGAAGCATTAGAAATATCTGTGTGAACTGGCTCTAAGTGACCTGTGTGGTGACATCTAGCCAGCAAGGACCCTGTAGGTGCTAAGTCTTGTACACCACACTAAAAACAAACAAATGTGGCTGGTCTTCTGTGATTGGCACAGGGACCTCTACTATACCAA
This sequence comes from Rousettus aegyptiacus, assembly GCF_014176215.1. Taxonomy (NCBI): domain Eukaryota; kingdom Metazoa; phylum Chordata; class Mammalia; order Chiroptera; family Pteropodidae; genus Rousettus; species Rousettus aegyptiacus. The sequence continues at coordinate 120,222,947 of NW_023416306.1, read as the reverse complement.
CTGGAATTTTACAGTCTCATTTACTCTTAGCTAGAAGCTTGGTTAATATCAACTTGAAATGCCAGTTTAGTACCACAGCAGCCTAGAAGCAGTGAGACCCAGGGACACGATTGTTCATCTCTTCAAGTTTTTTTCTTTATATTAGGAGAAGTTGTTTACCAAGGGTTGATTCTCTCTTTGGCTCAGCCTCTATGGCAGGCAGATATCTTTCTGGTGCTTTCAAGGTCATCCATGAAATTCACCACTGCAACACCCATGTCTGCTTTGAGTGCCCACTAAGCATACTGTTTGACCTTGCTGGGTAGCCATTTGTGAATACTCTCAATGTCCAGCAAAAGAGACCCCACCCAGTGCTGCACTCTCCTACCTCTAGCTTCTTGCCTTCAGCTGCATACTGAGGGGAGGAGTTAGTGGAATTCTGCCAGGGACTCCTGCAATAATTTCCTGTGATACTTTTTTCCCTCAGGAACATTGGTTGCAAGCTGACCCTCGATAGCTTTCTTCAGTTTCTCCCAAGTAAACTGTATTTTTAAAAAATGTTTTATATGGATGGCATCCTTCCTTAGTTTGCTACTGTGATGCAGGTCTTTTTGATTTTTGTTTCTTTGGTCATTTCAGGGGGGATAGAGGAGAATTAGATGCCTTTGCTGTAGTTGTATGGTTTGCGGGGGTTTGTTGTTGTTGTTGTTGTTGTTGTTGTTAACAAAAATACAGTCATCTGCATTTAGGATGTCTGCAGGACTCTCAAAGCAAAACACCAAAATTAGTGACTGAATATAGATATTTGAGGCTTAGGGGAGATCTGGCTTAAAAATTTAAATTTGGGAGATATCAGCATGTGGTGGCAGTCAAGACACTGGACAAGGAAAGACGGTCTAGAGCAGTAGTTTCAAAATCTTGGAGATTATCAGTCCCTCTCCCAGAGATTCTAATTTAGCAGGCCTATGATAGTCTCCGAGAATCTACGATTTTTTTTTAAAGCTTTCATTGAAAGATTCCTTAAATTGAGTATTAAGAAAAATTATAAAACAATGCTTCCAGCATGGTTTTATTTATGTAAGAAAGTTTTGTGTTTATATATACATGGATATGTCACAGGGATAGTGGCAGGGTCATCAACTGAAAAAGTGGTGAAGATTTTGAAAAGTCATCGTGAAGAAAGCATGAGGGTAGCCAATGAGAAATTTAAACAAGGTGAGAGGACAGAGAAAGTTGAGCATCGATGCACTTGACTGTGCAATTTTCTCCTTCTGGCTGAGAAAACTGAGTGTAGACATGGAGACAATGGGTGGTTAGAGCTGGATGAAGCAAAGGGCAAGGGGAGGACACTGAAGGCTACAAAAATCTGGTATCTAAACACAGCTTCCATCCCTTCAATTTTCTGCTACTCTAACCTTTTCTCTCATACGGCTGCTCTTGACCTTAAAATCAGCAGTCCTTTTACTGACAACCATTCTTTTTCTCTCATTCCATGTCCTTTCTCCTTTGTTAACCTGGAAACCAAGGGACATTACTTTAGTCATTCTCTTGCCAGTAGCCCTCAGAAAAATAAACAACTAGTTTAAGGTCAAACCACTAACAAATGGTGAGATCAGGATTTAAACTCAGGCCAATCTGAGAGTGTGTGTGGCTGTGTCTGTGTGTGTTTACCACTGCTTTATATGGTCCCTGTCATGGGCATGGTGATGTCCCACCTAGGGACATCACTTGTTTAATGAAGAACTTACTGTCCCATCCGATGGGAGTGTAGTCAGCTGTAAGACTTCAGCCCTCAGGCTCTTCAGGGATGCTGCAGCTGTGGAGAGCTGTGTCACCCAAGTTCACACCACCTCTTGGGCAGCTCACAACTAATGATTGAGCGATGTGGGGGAATCAAGTTCTGGCCCTCTCAGCCCTGTTTGGGTCTACTCTGAAGGCACCTTCCCTCCCCAGAGCATCTCATGCGGTCTGCAGAGACTGCCCTTGGGCCTGCATCACAGCTCACCTTTTCCTCCCCCACCATTCCACTGGTGTTGATCCCAAGGACACGCCTTAATAAACATGCTCCTGCTAAACTCTCTGAGGCTGTTGCCCAGAGAACCCAAACTGCAACAGCCTCTCAAGAAATGAGAGCTAGACTTTCCTGTTACCAAGGTCATATTATGCTTTGCCTTTCCCAGAGACCCTCCCAAGTGTTTCAGAGGAAGTCAGCCCAGATAAAACTGGGTGCCCTTCCCCTGGTCACCATGCCTACACATTTAGATTTCAGGTATGTAGGGCTCAAGAGAGGGTCTAATTCATAGTTGAATTAAGCCAGATGCTCTCAGATTTGGAATGGGGATAGCCCTCCACTTGAGCTTTGCCAACTGTTTGCCTTTTCCTCCCTCTCATTCTTCTGAGCTGGGTCTGGCCTTGGAAGTCCTAATCTTAAATCCCAGTTCTAGACAACCTTCAGAAGAGGCAACTGATAGCAATTTTCAGGCTCACATCTGCTACAAGATTGCACTGTGATCTTTGTGACTGAAAATAAAAACATGACTCAGGCCAAAGCAAATGAATTTCAGTGCTTTTATTTCAGGTTCATTGTTTTCCTTATATGATATCAATTAGAATAAACAGTTGAAACATGTCAGGAAATAAAAAATCAAGTCGTCCATCAGAAAATGAAATTTTGTTGGTTTTTCAGTGTGATTAAGTATTATAGGAATGCTAACAAAAATGAAAAATCAATACTTATATAATTCAAATTTTGTAAGTTTCTTCATTTCACATTTTAATTTTTTTTTTAAATTCATGCAGTAGCTATATAAAGTAAGTAACTAAGTATGATTCAGAATAAATTTCTTTATGATGGCTTGAAAATTTGTGGTAGTTGGTTTTCAATTACTAGACATCTATAAAGATTTCATTTGTGCTAACCAGTTAATTAGAAAAAATATGCAAAGTAATACTACGATGGAAATTTCAAAATATTTAATAGGGAGAAAAGTTAATGTATTAAGAATGGAATATATTTCATTTAATTAGAATATATGTTGCCTTCTAATCCAACTAATATACTTTTCAGTCAGCAGCAAATTGAAGCCATATATTATCAATGATCGCTCAGATCACACTAAGTATATAATCTGGGTTACATTAAATAACCTTATTTAGGTAACTGCTTTAAACATTTTATAGACTCAAGTTCTTCTTAAAGTTTTCAGTTATTGATTTTCAAATCTTCTTTGTAGGTATAAACCTCTCAGAAGGGAGAGCTTAATCAGGTTTTCTGCCCAGTTGGTCTTTTCCTTTGATAACCACCCCTGTTACTCTGCTAGCCTGTCAATAAGCATTTAATGAGAACCTGCTGTGGGGCTGAGCCCCCTACCGGGGCTTAGAAGCAAACAAAAGATTAGGTTTGCCTGGAGAAGCTTACCATCAAGTTGGTAGTTTTCTTGAGCATAAGTCAGCATGGGTCTGCCTAATTTTCTTGTTTTATCAACAGCAATGACAAAGATGTTTTCCTACAGGTGGCATTGGCTTTGACACACCCATTAAGCTGATAGAAAAAAACAGCTTCTATTAACTGATTAAAAAAAAAAATAATGACAAAGTTGATACAGTATCCCAGTAGGATAGTCTCCAGAGGTTTGCACAACCGTAGGTCAGATTTGCAATACAAAGTACTGGAATGTTTCTCGAATTCTTCATCTTTTAAGAGTAGAAAGTCAGGACATTTTTGTGATTTCCTCTAACAAGTAAGACAGGAGGGAGGTTTTTCGTGAGGATTTCCAACCACGCCATGTACAACCCATCTGATATAGATCCTTTTCTTGCCACCGGAAGGCTCCTGACAGGATGGAAGAAACATAGAAGACAAAAGTGACAATCACGATGGTCAGTAACCTCTGAGGTATTTAACAAGCAGTGGTCTGAAGCTTTTATACTCCTTTCCCCAAATATGAAAGCACAGAAATTATTTTGAATATAGGTAATATTACACTGATATATTTCTCAGATAATACAAATATCTATAAACCAGAAAAATAGGTTTGGGCATTCTAGAGACAAAATACAACTATAAATTTTCAATCCTCTTTAAATAGAAAATGTGATCAACCAATACTTCTTTTTTATGGCAGAAATAATTTTTCCCAATAGTTTAAAGCTCTTACATTTGGGAGCAACCTCAGAAACCATTTATTTGAACCACCTAATTCAGGAGATCATTCTACATCTTCAATGAATAGTCCTTCGGTCTAGACCTTGGTTGAAGACATTATCTTTGTACATATGAGTCAGTTCATAAGGTATAAATGTGAAATAGTGGGAGATTTTCATAATTAGCTATCAATCTTTAGGTAAACAAAGTTTTGTAGGGAGGCAGCAAGAGAATTAAAATGTTAAATCAAGCTACTTTCAGAGACTGCAATATGCTGATCCGCTCTGCTCCCAGGCCAGAAGGACGCCTGCAGAACAAAGGAAGATTTCTGCTGGGATTACTAACCACCCATTTTCCACACCTGTGAAAGGGGAAACAGGAAAACAAACAAACGAACTAACTAAAAAACACCCGGAGTCTTTAAGCAGCATTCTACACAAAATAAAATCATTTATTCCCTATGGCTAAAACCATAGGAAACCTATGGAATAAAGGCTAGGAACTTCCAGTGAGCCTTTCATGCTACATATTCTTACCTTTTCACACTACATACACACTCTTCCCCTTCCCCTACCTTACTGTACGTCCATATCAAAGGAAACTGGTAAACAAAGTCTTCAAACTGTAACTCACAGGAACTAAAGAATGACATATAAACTCAATTCCCGGAACACTCGAGGTCCCTCTCACTGCCTTTACTCCCAGTCTCTTTCTCTCAGTCCCTCTCACTGTCTTTCCTCTGGGTACTCTGTGTCTCTGTTCCTGTCCTCCTCTCTTTGGCACTTTCACTCTCTGCCTCTGCGAGGAGACCATGCTTTGTCTATGGAGTGTTGCTCCTTTTCTAATAAACTTTCCCTTTGACCCTAACTTCGGTGCGTGTGTTGAATTCTTTCTACACTCTCTGCCAAAGAACACTCTTAATCTTGGTGCAGGGCGTGGTCTCCCCCCAAATTGGAAAAATTTGTCCCATCCTGCATGAAAAGAATATTTTCAGCAGGTGTGCCCCTAACATTTTAGGGGGTGGGAGAGCAAAGAGTGAAAATGGAAAAGCCCTGCTGCCTTTTTCCTCTCACCTTGGCCTCTGCCAACATGGCAAGGAGCCTTGTAAACATGCTGTGGACTCCACACCTCAGAGCACCTACCCATGGAAGGTGCCTGTGAGACTCCAAGATTGCCTTGGGGCCTGTTGGGCACGCAATGCCAGGGTCAGGCTCCTGGAGCAGGGTCTGGAGGGGCAGCTGAGGTTCTAGGGGGGCACTGCCCTGCCTGGTCCTGTGGGTCGGGCACATCTGAAGGAAAGTGTAAGTGGGGACTTCTAATGCTCATGGGCCCCAGGTTTCAAGGTCTCAGGGTGGCATTTATTTTTCTTCATTGTCTAAAATCCCACACATTCCAAAAATTTTTTAACTTTCCACCAGAATGAATAGTCGTGAACTTTTAAATCAATTAACCCATTGAGATTTCACTGTAACGTTCTTAAATGTCGGCAGTGTACTTACAGAACTATGAGATTAGCAGCTCGCGAGTGCTCCTGTAAGAGTTCATTCAGTCGAACTTGGCGGTAACTCTGTGGATGACATTCAGATTTGGTTGAGGGCAGTTCTCCCAGAATTATAAATAAGAATTTATCTTCTTACCTCAAATTATGGACAAGTAGAAAAATCTTATTTTTAAAAAATACTATGATTATTTCATTCAGGTTTGGAAATTCATGGTGTTTTAAAAACAAGAAATTTTAGAAATGTGAAGTATAAGACCAGGTTGTCATTGTGTATAGTGGCTTATTAAATTCTAGGGGAGAAAACAGGCAAACAACATGGATAACAGTAAAAAGACGATGAGGATGTCCTATTCTGGGGAAAAGGTTTGCAACTGAAACAAACTAACCTAGTCTTGATACCATTTTGATATTCTAAGAATATAGGTTATATCCCAGTCTACCTTACTTTAGCTCTGAATTTTTTTTATCAGCATAGGGGACTAAAGAGTCACTGAAAGACTCACTTGGAAAAATAACTACATTAACTATTTTACAGTGTTGAGAAAGAAATATATTTCACTCGTTTCCCAGTGGAATTCAATGAAATATAATCGTATTGCATATCTGTGACTTGCTCTATTATATGAAAAGTCTTTGTTAGAACGGGGCAGTTGATTCCACACAGTTTATGATTCTTAGCTCAGTAATTTTCCCACTAAATTTCAAAATCTTTTAGTATTTCTTGCTCTAATTTGTTCCAACTTCAGCTCCTAATGTAGTTTATTCAAGTTCTGTAGTTTAGAGGTTCTTGTGGTCCTTTTCTTTTAAAGTCCAAACCTATTCGGATGTCACTTCTTCTACTTTATTCTTATGTCCCTGCCCTGTTCATCATTCTCATTATCACAACTTCAGCTCAGGCCAGATGGGGGTAACTCTCCATCTTATTGGGTTCTCTAGAGAAGCTCACTATTTTATATTGATCCAACTTTCATATCTATATTCTAATTACACATTTTCTCAAATCCCTATGTTGCTTTTCATAGCTATCTTTCTCAGGTCAAAAATCTTTGTTATTGCATCAAATTGTGACAATCTATCTTTATCTACTTTGCATAGATATTGACTTTACTTAAATTGTCTCAGACTGATAGATCTGTCTCCTGTTCCATAAAATTAAATCTGAAAGGAGACTTCACAAGATGCATCAATAACCTGTTCTTTTAATCGATTTTATATTTAAAAAATAATGTTTTCTAAATCCTCATATCCAGTAATACAATTGAAAAGCACTTGGAAAATACAGAAACCCTGGACCTTAAATAATGAAATTCTATAATAGATATATTACTTCTTGATCTTTAAATCAACCAGTGTTTTCTTTTTTCAGCTGGTTAGACAGCCATGTAAAAATTAAGGAAGACAAGTCTTTACCTTTTCCTTGACCGCTTCCAGTTCTGCATCTGTAATTTTCCAGGGAGTTTCTCTCTTTAATTTCTCAGCAGTTGTTAAATCTTTGCAGCTTTCATGAAGACGATATGGTTCTATCATCTCTTCAAAGACTTTCCAGCTGAAATTGGAATTTATAAAGGAGGCTTCACAGTGGGAAACTAACTCATTATTTCACAGATACTTCACATTTGACTGGCTCTGCTGGCTGCAGAATCAGACCTCAATGTCATGAAAATCTTTCAAGAGTATCTTTGCAGGGGACAAACCATGAGTAAAACCATGGCTATAGTATTGCCTCCCTATACAAGGAAAGGCCTTAACATGATTGAGGATTGTTAACTTTCCAGGCATTATAGATCATCAATATAAACACACAAACATATAGATAGTAATTATTCTGCAAATACATTTTCTACATAGTAGAGTCAAAGACAATTGTAATGTAGACACAGCCCATAAATAAATTTCTATCAGTTTATTTTACAGATTCTATGGAAGACATGAATGAATTAAAGTAGAAGATAAACTAGGCTTCTTGGAAGTTGGTTAGGGCTGCCTTCCTTATCTTCAGTCTACATAGCAATTCCTATTCTTGGTAGGAGGCTGTGGGTGGATGGGGAAAAGCAAAGGTCCCCATAGTATAATGGCCATAGAACAATTTGAATGTTTGCTGCAAATTATTCAGGCTTTGTCCTTTTGGTGTTGCGGCCTGAGCTTTTCAAATGACTATTGTTCAGGTGAATGTTAGAAGAACAAAAATCAATAATATTTCAATGTCTAAAAATCTGAGGTCATAAAAGAGGAATTAAGAAGAAATTATTTAGTAAAAAACTAGGAATGGTATGTCAGTACTGTGGAACATCTAAAAAATTGCTGAAAAATCTCATCTTGTCTTTCATAAGAATCTTATAGAATACGTATTTTAAAATAATAGCAGAAAACAAAACTTATAATTTATGAGAGTAGTTGTCTTTGCTCTGCTACTATAAGATGATCACAAATATAAACGATATTTTTTTGGTTTTATGTTATGTAAATTCCTTATAATTTAGTGACTTTGGAACAAATGGTAATTAGATTCACGTGCTGTTAGACTAAGACATTAAAACATGAAGGCATGAGTTCAATATCATCAGTTGGTGATTTAGGATTTGCAGATCAAAGTGCAGAGATTACAAAGGAGCAGTATGTCCATACTTGTGTGCCTTTGTTAAAGAATTGAAGAGATACTTGATGCAGTAGATTTCAGACACTTTGACTTATTTAGAATGGTAGACAATAACAGGGAAGGAATGAGACTGATATGCCCTATTATTTTTTCAACTACACAGTATTTTTATTTGCTGTTTGTTCCAACAGTGCTGTGCCTTCAGGGACCTTTGACAGTAATCAGTGCAAAGCTGCTGGCCTAGGCGAGGAGAACGTGAGTTCTCCTCCAGCTCTTCCATTTTCCTCCTTGACCTGGATAATCTTCCCTCTAAAAGGAGGGTAACAATGGCTGCTCAGAACTGGCATGAGAAATGGTATGAGGGCCAGTATGATGATTTGGGTAAATGGTGCTATGAAAAGTGTGCAGTGTCCTGTGAAAGCAAGGCATTCATTTTTATTGCTCAGTCACTGGACTGAGGTTAGCAATGAAGAGGCTCTCTGTTTAAGCTCCATATATACTAATTTTGATCAAGATACGAGTTTTCTTTGCATCTTTGCCCAGGTGCTTATTAGAATGACCAGTTCAAAAGTAGTTTCCTAAGAAATAGAAGATGGAGTAGAAGTTGCTGGTTGCCTCCCTGGCATTTATACTGTGCTTCCCCGTTGTAGCCTGCACGGGCAGGACTCCATTCCCAGCATCAGTCAATCAGCACAGTTCTATCCTGCCAGAGTGATTGGGTGGGGTGGGTACATAACCCAGGCAAACTTAACCAATAAGGACTTAGCATTTCACTGACCATGGTGAGGGGCCCAGTGGCGTAAACTGGTGTAAATTGAATGGAGCCCATGACCTGAATTCCATGGGTGGGAAAGGGAATACGTTCCTACTGAACATAAATGAGCAAATATGTAGTACTCATTGCTATGGGCGGTCATCCTATTTTTATAAGCAAAATCAAGTTTGATGATTTTATAATGAAAGGTATAGTAGAGAGAATGGAAGATAATTAGTCCTTGATGGTAAAATTAACCCTCTAGATCACTCTTTGCCTGAAAGCCAAAATACAGTTGGATTTTTCAGTTATATTTCCCAATAATTTCTATTATTTAAGTCACCATGAGTTTTCTGTTACTTGCAAATGAAACATGTTAAATGATACAGAAAATAATGGGGCTCTATTTACCCGTTTATTTTCTCTGAACTCTTACTGACCCTTGTCTATGTTCATCTTTGATTTCTTCATCCCAAGCCTAATCCCTAACCTGGCATTTTCCATATCCTCTCTAGGTGATCTGAAGGTAGCTCAAGATTTTTGTTTTGAGTCTTACTAAATGTGATTTTCTGTATAAGTATTTTTATTGACTCTAGAATAGGCCAAGCATTACATGCTATTAAATAAGAATTAATTCAATTAAATGAGAATTAATATAAATGAGAATTAATTAAATTAAAAGAATTAACTTCTAGCTTCTCTGTCTTCTCCATCCTTGTTCCTCATAATAACATAGTTTCAAATGTTTTTAATTGCATAAAAATGTCCCCCTATTCATATAAAATTTATTCTCTCAAATTAATGTACTAGTTGTTTTTGTGACCATTGAAGCATCTTTAAACTAAATTATCTAGCTAATTGCTTCTGGTTTTTCTTTGATTTCTATATAAAGATTGTTGTCTTTTTGGCCTATGACTTTTAATTCAGTTCATACAATAAAAAATGAAATTCGACCACAAGGGCTTTTTAGTTTCTCCTGGCTCAATTATTTTTTTATTAACTTTGCTTTTGTACTCCCTTTCACCCTTGCTCTACCATATTTATGGATAATGTTTTTATGATAAAACATCTTCATCAAGACTTACTGATGTTTTATGGGTTGTTAAAAGATTTATTAAAGGCATTTTAAGGGCATTTAATGTTAGTATCCAACATGGAAATCATTGACAAACTATTTTTGACATCGTGTGTCACCAAGTGACCAGGAAAGAACAGCGATCAAGACAGTTGTTAATGGTAGATAAAGGCTCCCCAGCCAAGAAGGCTTATGTGAGAGCTAAAATTGTGCCAGTGCTCTAAGCTTTGGGCCCTTGGCCCAGGGATACATCAGCCCAGAGGAAGAGTTCTCTTTCTCTAATGGAGTAGCCTTTCTAAAATCATCACAAAGGTGCCAAATGTGCTACCAGTAGCCGTCTAAGAGATTTACTGAATGACCTTTCTCTGTTATAAAATTTATTTTCAAGTATTTGGATAGCCATGGCCAACATCAGATATGTGGCTATTTTATAATGGAATATGGCTTCAGTTATAGCAGAGGATGAAGAGAGGAGATGGCACTTCCAGCACACCTTTTCCTGGTGGCCTCTTGTCTTCACACCAGGATTCATTAACTGTAAGAATTCTTTTACTCGAGTAAGAATGGATTTTTCCCCTGCATCTTCCTCAAGACCTTAAATTATCAGAGAGAAAAATCTCCAAAATTGTAAAAACTAATGCATTTTTTTTTCCTGAGAAAGGGAAGTAGACGTCTTCATTGAAGAATGATGAAAATATTTAAAAAACACCTAATTAAAATGGTGTCTAAAAGGACATGGACAATCAAAGTGTCCTACAATAGATGATTGGATAAAGATGTCGTACATATATAAAATGGAATATTACTCAGCCATAAGAAGAGATGAAATACTACCATTTGTGACAACATAGATGGACCTTGAGATAACCATGCTAAATGAAATAAGCCAGACAGAAAACGTTGAAAACCACATGATATCACTTATGGATGGGATATAAACCTAAAAGCAACCAACAAATAGGACAAACAAACAGAGACTCATGGACATGGACAATAGACTAGTAGTTACCAGTGTGTGGGTGGGGAGCAGGGAGGTAGACAGGGTACAAGAGGTCAAATATGTGGTGACAGAAAGAAATCTACCTATGGGTGGTGAACACATGATGCAATATATTATTCCTTACTGTTGAATTGTACACTTGAAACTTAGTGGATTTGGTTAACCAATGTCACCATAATAAAAAAAAAAAAACAGTAATTAAAAAAATAAAAAATAAAATGGTGTCTGAAATCAAATTTAGACACTAAGACAAAAGCACAAATGCCTGGGTCCTTTGTTTCTTCCTACTACCCATAGAGTTTGCTCCTGGAGGAAAAGAAACTATGGCACAAAGGTCAGGGGTAGTAAGATGAAGAGTGTCGAGACTATGATAGGTGCTCAAAGAATGAGGAGGCGTGGTCAGTAGAAGACGTACGTCAACATTCTCCTCGGTGACAGGACAGAAAGGATGGGATGCAGCGTGTGACCATGGCAGCTGGGCAGAGACTAGCATGAAAGAAAGATAAGGAAACAAGGCCTTGGGTAGAGAAAGCCATATTGATGGGTAAAGAGGCAAGGGACATAAGAACAAATTAATCAGCAAGTACAGACGGTTCTTTGCTGCTGATAATACAAATAACAGCAAGAAGAATTCGGCTACAGGAAGTGGATGACTGATTAGTACCAAGGACTGAGCCAGGGCTTATAGAAAAATCCTAAGTCAGTAGGGAAAACTGTGACTGCCCTCTAGACAATAGTAAATGGCCCTATACCTGCAGAGCATTGGCAGGCTCTGGCCTGTTGCTAAGTGGCATGTACCAGGGCATCATTGGACCTGCTGTGTCCTGAAGGAGAATGCATTTCCACCAATTAGAGCCATAAGATGTACTCGTTTGATCACATCACTGCAAATGTCAAGAGGCAAAGACTTAGAAATTAAAATTCTCCAAATGAAATGTGGAAGGCTACCAAAGATTATTGCATGACAATGACCATATCAGAATGTTAACTTCATTTACCAAGGAGAATTATAAATCTGTTCTTAATTTTTCTTAAGTATTTATAACTGTAGGAATATAGGAATGCAAAGCATTATGGTATATGTGATATAAGGAAATATTATATAGTAATAACCTAGGTCGACCCTGGCAAATATAGCTTTCTTATTACAGTTAAAGTGTTTCTTGAAACCATTTTCATTGATCCATAGCCTTGAAGGGATCATGAATACCATCAAACAGCATGAAGTTCAAGGTTATTGTTTGGTAAATAAGAACACATCCTAAATCTGGATGATTTTCAGTTAGTTATTGAGCTCATAGAGGATAACAGTGACTTAAAAAAAAAAAAAAAGGGAGGAGCAGGAAGACTTGAGTGTGGAATGGCAACCTGAAGAGAACTGTAGGAGAAATGATGGTCAGCAGAACTGAGATGAGGTCCAGCAGTCTGGCAAGGACATAAGCCACACTGAGACCTTCGTTGATTCTCTAATCTTTGGAGGCCCCATTCCATGCCAAATAAAATACATAAAGCTGCATCTAGATGCAACAGTAAACATGATTTTGGACTGTAAACAATTGAGAACATTTTGTAATTGTCAACTTATTGCTCTAAGTAGCTCACTTAATTTACAATCACCTATAATTTCCGGACAATCTTCTTGTACCTCAGGGAACTCCTGGGGAGATCTAACCTACAAATTGTTTTCAAATATCATGGACTTGACAAATTTAACAATTAATGAGGGTTCAAATGATGTCATATTCTGAAGTCAAACGATTGTTTAAATTTTGTCATTTTTAAAATTTAGAGCCAATATATTTCCTTGCCAAGCTTCAAAAGTTTTAGAGCTCCTCTTTGGGGGTCCTTATAGACTCTAAGTGTTGAATCCTTAGTGCCTGACAGCTAAATGGCCATGAGGGCTGGCACTGTCATTTTGCCAAGAAGACACAGGCTGTTTCCCCATCTTCTCCACCAGAGCTCCTTCTCCAGGATGCTCCATCAGTAACTTTAAATAATGAAAACTTGCCTTGACTGCTCAGGTCAGAATCATCTGAGTTTTTACTGCCTGAAACACTTGCCACCGTAGACACCAAGAACACAAAGGGCAATTCTAAAATGCTAACCAAACTGCACTTCGACAATTCTCTCTCTCAAGCTCATCTTCAACATAAAACTGTTTTCTTCCATTAGAAATACTTGATAGTGTTATGTCATGGTTATTTGAAGTCCCTTTTTATTATATCATATCAGGAAGTCACTGCAGTAAATGCATAACATTTTTACCCTTTGATAATCAAGACAAAAGAAGATGAGAGAGTATCACAGATGAACAACAGACCTTGTTAAATGTTTCATACCTTTCTTTGTTTGGTTTAATGTTGATGTCACCAATGATATGGATGTCTGCAAATTTTATCCTAAATTTGCTCAGGAGGGAAGCCATTCTGAAAATATAAAAGAGAAAAATACTCTGTCATTGCATATTTAACTATTTTCAATCAAAGAGTTTTGTGTTTAAGATATGAAAAGCAATCATGTCTTATTTCAGCTTAGCTTTCAGACAAAGCCTTGGGTTAGTGTTTGATTTTCATCACAGCACTTGATGGATATATTAAGTGTGGCCAAGCTATTCTGCTGAAGGCAAAGAAATTCTTACAGTTACAGACACTGGAAATAGCAAACCCAGCTCTGCATTCCTCTTTCAGGGAAGATAATGTAGAGCTGATTAAGCTTCTTTATCATTTGAAAAAAAAAAAAAAAAACTTATTGACTATTATCTTGCCGATAACATTTATAGTTTACTGAAAAAGCACTGACAAACTAATGATGATTATATATAATATCATTATATATTAGAAATTTTTTTCCTCTGGCAACTGAAAATTCCGATATAATTTCAAAATTGCAAGGACGGTGCAAAGAAATCCTAGATTCATCAACTGTTTATATTCTGTCCCATTTGACTTATTATTATCTTTTTCTCTCTTTATATATGTCTACATCTATATACACTTTCTCTTTTTTCTTTCTTCTTTTTTTTGCTTGATTTCTTGCTTTCTGTTTACCTGCCCACCTATCTACCGATCTGCCATTTTGAAATAAATTGCAGATATGAGGTCTTCTTTACCTCTAAATACTTCAGTGGGTGGTTTCTAAGAACAAGGGCATTCAACTATATAATAGAGTGCAATTTTTAAAATCAGGAAATTTAACATTGATATCATACTATCATTTAGTCCACCAATCATTTGCAAACTTCTTCAGTCGTCCCAATAAGATACTAGAGGCTTTAAAAAAGTATAATTGTTATAGACATCAAGTTTGTTTACATTTTATTACATGACTCTCTTTAAGAGGAATTAAATACATAATGACCTCCTAAGAAGGAGGAGAAGGTATGAAGAAAAATCACCACATAAAAGCCCATCCTTGTTTTGTGATTTCTGAAAGTAGTTTCTGGGAAGGGAGCAGACATGCATTGTGACTGTTGCAAGGTCCTGCAGCTTGTTTGGTGGCAGGGCCGAGACTAGGACCACGTACAGTCATGCAGTTCTCTTTTAAGTGAGCTGTGTTAGAGTGACTGCTGGGAATTAATGAATTTGAGTCTCTCAGAAGAAATTTTTGGACACTAATTCCTTCAGGTTCTTTTTTTCTTGGGTAGCGCTTAGTAGTCAGAACATAATGAACATTATACAAGATGGACTTGGATGAGGCTGCTGTGCCAAATTTCTTTTCGAAAGCATTTGTGGCACGGGATAAAAGACTTGGGAGACAGTGATTAGAAAACTTACACAGACAGTTTATTGACCAGAAAATGAAGTAAACATAATGCCTATTATGGTGGGGTTGTCTTTAAATCTATTGTACTTCAAAGACACAATGTTCTTAAAATGAAAGCATTAGAACAACAAATATCCAAAATGTTCTAACATGTGAGAGATAAGTTACTTACGCTATTTTTTCTTCCTCAATGCGGTTAATCTTTCCTCCAACATAGATTCTTAATTTACAGTCTTTCCATTTTTTTCTGAGAGTCAAGATATAGGGGATAAGAAGTGTTAACCCTGAAAAAAGAAAAGAGCAAGTTATGACAAAAAGATGAGTATATCTAACCATAAGGAAAGGGATGGCTTTACTTCTTTTTTCATTCCCACATTCATAGCTTCTTAATAATTTAAAGTCTTTGGAGAACAGAGAAATGTTATTCTTTAACTGGTAAAGCATTTTCATATACCTTCCCATGCTGTTTGTTAAATTTATCAACACAGAAATTCTGCTCCCTAGTGTATATTCTAGAAAATTTTACCTCCATCATCAAATAACCACCAAACATCAATTGTGCCTTTTCCTTGCTTCTTTTTAAATTGGGTGCTGGCTTCCACCAGTTTCTGGTTGAACTCTCCCACATGCATGGACTGGATTGCATTAATGCTGCCGTCTTTAATGAAAGAGAAAGTAGTGTAGTCATTCGTCTTTTGAGGAAAGAAACAAAATAACTTTCCAATAAATCTATTCAGGAAAATAGAGGAAAGGTCATGAATTGGTAAGTATTTTTCACACTTACACATAAACAGAGAGCTCTAGTCTCTGAAAAAGAAAAATAAAAGTTGAATTCATAGAGTTTAGATCACCTCCAATAGTTCAAAACTTTGATATTGGTTTTCTGATTACAGTTTCCATTATAAAGCAGTGGATTATTTTCAGGTCCTTAGTAAACTGTCTCAGAGTAGAATTATTATCTAGACATATAACAATGTTAAACTATCTGAAAAAAAAATCTTGATTCTTCTAAATTTCAGATATGTCACTTAAATTATATTTTCAGACTGACTTGAAAGTAGAACATGTGATCGTTTTCCTGGAGATAAGTAATAGAAACAGAAGTATTCCTTTGTTAGACAATTCATTCGCTTGAGTGCAATTTTGGTGTAAATTCCATGAATGTCTGGATTGTAAAGGTGGCTAGGGACCATGTGCATCTCAACTTTCTATGGCCCTCCTCTGCTTTCTTTTCAAGGAGTCTTGTGAAGCTAAAGTAAAGCCATTTGAGCTATTTGAATCTCAGTGAATGCAATGAAAAAGCCAGGAAGTATGAAAAGACAAAATTCTTTTACTTGAGTTATAATTAAGGGTGCACATAAAATACTTAAAAAAATTTTTTTTAAAAAATGCAATCTCCAACCTAACATGGAAACAATGAAAGTGTACCAGGGAACTAGGCCAGTGTTTGAATTGGATCCTTGCTCCTATTGCCAGTAGGGGTTTCTTTGCTACACTGTATATATTATTTCTCATTTCCACCTCTTTGAAAGTTGTGACTTTATTGCTTATTTCAAAGAGACGGTGTCAGTGTAGTGCTTAGAGGAGAGCTGACAGGCGCTCAGAGCTTCCTCTCTGATCTAAGAGGTTCTAAAGATGCTTTGTTCTGTCTTTTGCTGTTCCCATGTTTTGGGCCTGCCTATTCTGAAGCAATTATCTTATATTGTTTCTATCTCTCTGGGACTGCTGAGGGAGAAAGTAAATACATTTATAAAATGGACCAAACTTTGCACCCACATGCACATCAAAGCATCCAGTAGACTCAAATATGAGTGTCTGGAAGCAGAGTTAGTCCAGATCTAGAACTCAAAAGAGTTGTTAACCCATGAAAGCCCAGAGCAGTGAAAGGGCCTACTGTAAAGCTGGGTCTGAAATTTCAGGTGTTGGAAATAAAACGATGGCATTTTGCTTTTCTGAACAATGAGACATGTTGACGTTCGGAGGAGTACATTTCCCCCAAGAATACTGTGATGCAGAGTCAGGCTTCTAGAAAAAATAACGAGTCCCCCTTTCATTAATAAGAACCATTAATGCTTCCCTCCTCCTCATCAGCTGAAGAATAGTAATGGGCTATGGCTTCTGAATTTTTCTTTGCTTTTTCAGACTGTACCGTTGAATAGACCAGATTCAATGGATGGTTAACTCTTCTCACAAATAAACCAAATAATTGAAAAGGAAAAAAGATAGTAGTTAGCATCCAAATGGTCTTATTCCAATATTTACACCTTGAAAATCCTGATGTATCCAGTTTTAGATTTAGACATTTCGTTTTTAAAGAAAATGTCATTCTAAGGGTGGCAGTACATAGCTGGCTTTCCTAATAGCCCATGAAATATCCAGGAACCCGAGGGCGCCTCTAGTATTTGAAGAAGAGTTCGTATTTCCCATAATTCTCTGTAAATATATAAAAATATGATATACAGGTGAAATTTCTCCTTGGGCCATAGTAAGAAAACAAGTAAACAAACCCAAATCTTTTCCAGAGTAGAAGACAGCCTCTTTGAAAGGTTGGATCCTGTCAACTAGAATAGAAGCCTACGAAGTCTCAGTTTGGATAGTGCTGTTTGACTTGGAGACCTTCCCAGAGAAATTATCTTTCTTGGGCCTCACACCAGTGAATGACCAATAATGTTAAGATTCTGATGCATGACAGAAATAAGTGGTAATATTCTAATTTTCTACCAGAAGAGGTCGCTGTGGACTTCATTAAACTCAAAACTGCAGTTTCTGGAAAGAGCAATTTTTTTAAAAATCAGATGTTCGAATGACCTGTTCATAAAATTTATAACAAGATTTCTCATTTTTTGATCCTCTCAGAGGCTTTGTACCACTCAGCAAAAATCTGCAGGTAATTAGTATCAATAAATTTCCAAGTCCAGAATTCTGGTTTGTGAAAAAGATGTTTTTTTGAAATTGAGTTCTATCTGGCTCTCTCATTCACATGTACTAATCACTTTCAAATCCCTGAAATGTCTTCAAGATGTGTGTGTGTGTGTGTGTGTGTGTGTGTGTGTGTGTGTGTGGTGGGAGGATACAGATAAACCTGTTGCCTATTGGCTATTAAATTTTTGTGCCCTTTTCATTGTAACTAAGACATTTCTATTCTCTGGTATGCATTCTGATCCCAAACAAAATATTATTTTAAAATAAAGATTTTACAATAAGATGTTACAAAGGGCTTAACATTGTTGATAAATAACAATAGCTTCTACCTTTCATTCATACTACCTTCTCAAAAAAAAAAGTCTTTCGGTCCTTACTCAATGTCCCCAACATCTTAGATGCCTACTTCTGACCCTTACAGAAACTCAAGTAGTGGCTCATATGGTAATATTTCTTGTAAATTTTAAAAGTACTTACCTTTTTTAGGATTTGGCTTAGTAATGTTCAGCTTGCCAGCTTTTTTAAACAAGCCTCGGATGCCTCCACTTCCTTCTTCACATTCGTTGTCTTTGATAGTGGCTTCCAGAGCCAGCCTCTCCTGTTCTAATTTCTCTAATTCTTCTGATGACAGAAGACAAAATCACTCACTTAATTCAGAGAAGCAACTTTTTTAGGAACGCTCATACACTATTTGAATATTAAAAATGATATATATGAAATAAAATGATTATAATAATTTTTTTTCTGAACGATTATTAAAAAGTAATGTCTGTCAGTAAATTACATTCAGAAAGTAGTAACTAGCCCAGAAAAATATCTTTATGTGTTAAGTCACTGGGTTTTTATTTGTAAGGGCAAGGAAGGCTATTTAATTCTATCTTTATTCACTTCTAACAAAAACCAAAAAGTTAGATCCACTGTGCATAAGATCTTACACACTGAAAACCTCTTATTTACTGACCTAAGCTACTGGGTCAGATGTTTTACAAGAGAAAGTGACAAAATTACAGAAGTATACTGGGTACATATCAAGCACACAACAATGCCTCCTGAATTGAAACAAAACTAGCGAATAAGAATTAAGATAACCGAATCTTGTAGTTAACTCTATGGGCTCTGAATACAAATTACAGTGAAAAATATCCACCACCAATTCTTCCCCATCAGCAAAATACTTTTGGAGTGAGTGACTAAAGTGAAAGAAATAAAAGCTGAGGTTTCTGTGTGCCTGTTAGAGTTCAAATTGCTGAAAAGGGTCTCATGACATTTGAGCCTGGAATAAGCATCTAACTGTGTAAAATTTCCCATCTGGCTGCCATTTATCTTTTTTGGACTCTCATTGTGACAAAAAATTCCTAGCTGCTATGTAACGTGCTGCATCTTTCTCTGACTTCAGCCTGCATTGGATCAGGGTAAATAAAGACTTTAAAAAGCAGTCAGATGACAGTGCTAGAGACTGATGGGCATTCTGGCTTACAGTGGGCAAGGTGGCCCTCTTATCAGATCCCCTCATCTTCTTGCCTGCTGAGAACAGAGCCTTAGAAAATGAGCAATGTTCTGAGGCAGAGAGTGGAAAAGCTAGATTCAGTGTTACAAAACACTGGTAGGACTTCTGTAAATGTCAGCCCTCAGAGCCTGTTGCCTTATCTATCTGGGAAGCAAAGCTATACAAACTCTAGATTTATCAATTATGTACTAACTAAATCTGTCAGGACAGTCACATCCCTAGACAGTGCTGTTATTCAGCTACACAGAATTGTCTGGCTCTTTTCCAGGTTTTAGCAATTAATCTTTTGCCAGTGGCATGAGATTTAAGGTCAAATCACCCATGTGATTTCCCCAAAGCTTCAAAGGTTCTCAAGATCAGCAGCTATAGAAAATCTGAGAAATTAGACTGAGTTGCTTACCCCTGACTTTTGAAAGGTGAACCCAAGCTGCATTGCACTGAGGGTCATGACCGATTACAGCTCTGCTGCTGGCTTTATGTGACATTAAGCAAGTCATTGACTTTTTCTATGCCTCTGATTTCCTATCTGTGAAATGGAAAATTGTAACCCTTCACATTCCCTAGTGTTGCAGAAAGAATAAACGACAGTTCTTGCATAGTTCTTTGGAGCCCCTTAAAGAACAAAGCAATGGGTACATTTTATAGGCAGTGTATTTATTCGACTCCTGGAAATGGCCTTAGTTGTGTAAAGTAAATTGAGTATTTTGAGAAGCTTGGAAGTTATTCTAGCATTTGCTATGTATTACATACTCTCAGGGTGCCTGAGATATTATTCCTTCCCAAACAACTCTAAGATAGTTATAGGATTATCCTTGGTTTGCTGATAAAGCAATTGAAGCTCAGAAAGGTTAAGCAACTTGTCTGATGTCATTCAGCAAGTAATAGGATTCAAATACAAAGAGGTCTGCTTGACTCCAAATCCCACATGCTTCCCACTTGGAAGACCTTTTGCTTTTGGCTTATGAATATTTCAGAGTTGTCTTCTTAACCTCCAACTCTTTATTATCAGAGGAACCTAAACACTCTCAGGTACACGGTATAATACTAAGTTAGTTCTACCAAACTGCGGCCCCCCCCCCCCAAACATGTCATTTTAAAGGGAGGACCCTAAAGATACAGGTACATATGGCAAGATGCCCAGAGCAGCAACACTGGCAACATCCCAGCCCTGGGTGGTAGTCCCCCAGCTATTATCACATTTTGGGGTGCTGCAGGAGGGAAGTTGTGGGGTTATTGCTATTTGTAGTCATCTTGAAGGTGCATATTGTGAGCTTCTTTGGGAGCAACTGCAAGGGCCACAGTGGAGAGAGGGTTTCTTTGCTTTTCATTTGGCTGACTCCAGTGATTAGCTACTAGTTGCCATGTTCTTTGTCCTCTAGTTTAGACAAAGGAGAAAAAAAAAAGATAAATCCTCCTTTGTAACAGAATCAGCTGGCTGAGTGCACTGGGAGCTGCTCCAACAATCTGCTCGAAGGTATGTACACAGCCCATCCCAGCCAGAGCAAACTGCAAAATCCCAGGCCCGAGAAACAAAATCAGTCTTTGCTTGAATGAGTCAGATTCGGCAGGTCCCTCAAAGACAACAAAGACAAGCTGACAGTCTGTTCCAAAGGCTAAAATTTGCTTGGTTGGCTATCTTGGATTTTCAGATCCGCACAGTGGTATGATCACTTGCACAGTAATTTTGCACATTCTCATTAGGGTTAATTCTTAATTATTCACTTTGTAGGTGATCTAAGGCCTCCTTCTGTGCACTTTCTCCTTTTCTCATTTCAGCCTTAAGTAAAAGTGATGTTTTGATGCTCTGTACTGAATTATCTATTTGATGTACTGCTTGCCTCTGTTTGCATAGAAAACCAAGAGCAGACTTTGTCAAAATATTTTTTTACTAGTAGTACTGGCTAGCTGACCATTAGGCACAAGGCAGGTGAACCAAAGTAGAATAAATGGATAGATATAAACTGATATCCATGAGGCTGACAATAAAAACTACTCCTTTTACCACTGCTACCACCACCACCATCACTACCACATTTATGGTCTTCAGGATTCACAAAGCCCGTTCCATATAGCTTCTTATCTGATTCCAACACCAATACTGGGATGCAGGCAGAGCTAATAATAGTCTCCCCCATTTTAATGTAAAGGAAACAGGTTCAGAAAGTTCAAGTGATTTGTCTAAGGTTCCACAGTTGGTGACCCAAGTCTTCTGCTTCCAATTCTAGTGTTCGTCCCTCTTTACCATCCTTTGGTGATAAGCTCTGACCGCTAGTACTGCCCATTGAAGGAATACCAGTCTGCACTTACTGAAGAAATCATCCTCAAATTTCCGAATCAGAGAAATTTATATAATGCTCTACATTTCCATAATACTCTGCTTCAATCTTTAAGCCGGTAACTACAACCGTGAGACATGGAATTGAGTTTTAAGATACATGTCTATTTTATCCCCCACTAGACTGCAAACTCCTGGAGGATAACTTATGTTGTATCATTACCATCATTTACTGAGAGTTTATTTTGTGTAAAGTACAATGCCAAACACTCGGCAGCTTCCATATTTTTTAATGCAAAATAATAAATCTGTAAGGTAAGTATTATAATTATTCTAATTTGAAAGCATAAAAAATGAAACACAGAGAGGATGAGTAATTTGACTAAGATTATATAGCCCCAAAGTGTCAATCTGAGATTTGAAATCAGGTCTCTCTGATACCAAAGCCTGTGCTTAGACTCTACATACTCCCTCTCACATTCTTGGTTGGGTCCATACCTCCCTGCTAGTGTCTACCACCATAATAAGTACCCACGAATAGTTTGTTGAAATAAGAGGACAAGTCAGTGCTATTACCATGGCTCAATACATTTGAAAGCATTGTCTCTATAAAGGAGGAAAAACAAGTGAATAGTTGTCAGGGATGGAATGTGTGCGTGTGGTTGGGAGGAGGTACAAAAGGCAATGCTTAAAAGAAGTAGAGTTAATGCTGTATGCTGAGGTATGAAAAGAAGGGTTTATCGGGGCTGATGGTACAAACCAGGCTGGAATGTGACAGAAGGTAAAACAGGAGGGATTAATCAGAAGAATGCGAGGAAAGGAAAGGGGTCCTTTCCTTGGAAAGGGCCGCCACCTGGGCATCAGGTGAGAGTCTGAATCTTCTATGTTAGGTAATTCCATAGTCTATCGTGATTTACAGAGCCAAAATGCTAGAGAGAGAGAGAGAGTAAAACCCTGCCCTTCTCTTATTCCAAGATTAAGAGACTTGCTGAGGTTCTAATGATGGATTAAAAAGCTTAGACTTTAGGTTCTCTTGGTTGAGGGGGTTTCTAAACAATTCTTCGTACATACCCCAAACTGTTTTCACAGTAAGAACAAAGAGTGCATCCTGAGCTGTATCTTCATGCAAATGGCAAAACCACCTGACTACTCTATTTTTGAGTGCTTTATAAATTGATTGTATGGTAACCAACTGGAGTGACCATATTTCGAAATTCAATTCAGTTGCCAAGATTGCTTCAAATGTTCTATCCTCAGTCTTTTTTTTTTTTTTTTTTACAAAATGTGTCTCAAGAAATAGGCAGGGGTCTGCACATTACAATTCATTTTAATCCTAAGGAGAGAGAATAGTAAATCACCTGACTACAGAAGGGATTGCAGGGAAACCCATGGAGGAATTGCATCCCCTCCCGCTTCACAGCATCTTTTTTTCTTTATTAATTATTAAATTATGCTTCTTTCCTTGGTTAATCAGCTCAAAGCTGTAAATGCTCACATGAATCAACAAGCCATAGCCCAGGTGAAGTCTAGTTGAAGGCAGGAAGCAATCCTACAGTGGTCACCTTCCAATCAAGTAATTATTTACTACACTCCCATCTGTCTTTATTTTGCTAAGCCACTTTATCAGATACAGCAGAATCACCGTTCTCTGAGATGGTCATAAATCGTGCAGTACTTACATGGAACACTTGACTGCAATAAATTGCAAATCACATTTCATCACTATATCTACCAGTATAATTTAGACTTTTTGTTGAAGTTGGTAAACTTGCTAAATACCCCTGCGAATTGAACAATGTGAAATACTGTGTTTTTTTGTGTTGTTGGGCAATAAATTAATTTATTAAAAGGAACTATCAGCCACCAGTATTAGATGAGTTGTCGCAGTATACAAGTTAGAATGTTATGAGCATTGATCTTATCTATATACAAAATTATTCTCCTCACATAAGCCTGTGACACAGTATAGAAATAATTGTCATTAACTGGTAACTTACTTTTAAAGCTGATTTCTATTCATTGCTTTATTAACTACAGTATATGGGCACTCTGAATTGCTAATATTTTCTTTAAATTATAATCTGTGATGACACTGTGGTGTCGGTGTTGGAAAAGCTATGATGACAATCATTAACATAGCATAATGCAATACTTAAGATTTATCAGGCTCTTATTAAGCCTTATATTACAGTATAATATAATGAAACACAAGTTTATTTCTTCCAATTCAAAGTCTAATATGAGAGCTGTTTCATAAATTACATAAACTTCAAAACACTGCATGGAAATGTGGCGTAAAGTTAATTTCTATCATTATGCTGTTGTTTTTCTGCATGTTCTTCATGTATTTGTGCAACATTGTTTTTTGTTTACCCTAGATAATTGCTACTTATAATTATTTTATTAGCATCCAACTGTATTTTCCCTTTCTTGACTAAGAAGCAGAAATATTTCAAACATCAAAGTTGATATAAATCAGATACGTCCCTTGGGAAATTAAAAGGGGTTGCAGTTCACTGCCAGGATTCTTTCAGAAATACTACAGAATTTGCTTCTATGTTGAACTAAATTGATGTTACGAAGTAGTGAGGGGTGGGAGCAATGTTTTTCAGCTACATCACATCTTTCAGCTTGAAGAGATCAACATAACATACAAAGCAAATATGTAATCTAAATACAAATTGTATTTTGTATCCTCACTGTTTAGATGGAAAAACATTACAGCACAAAAAGCAGACAAAATATAGAAAGTTAGCAATAGAATGGGCCTCTTAATATTAGGTTCTTATAATTGTCCTCAATGTTGTGTCTCTTACAACAGACAAGCAGCTCTTATGTTGGGTTTTAAAAGGGAATAGGTGGAGATAGCCTTGTTCCATTCCCATGTCTCAGATTTTACCGCTGCTTCTCATTATGTCATTGTCTTCTCTAGCTCTAAAAGGTAGACTAATGCTTCAAACAGACATATGCTCGAACCTCAGTTCTGCCCATACTAGCCTTGTGAATCTTGGGTAAGCCTCAATTTCATTAGTTGTAAAATGAGGGCAATGATCGTACTTTCCTCATAGGGTAGTTGGGATGACAAATGTTATAGTATATGTGAACTCGAAACATAATACATGGCACATAATAGGTACTCAAAATGTTAGCTCTTGTTGCTACTAATGTATTAAACTCTACTAGGAAAGAATATAAATTAAGCATGAACACTGAGGGAGAATTAGTATATCTGGTCTGTAAATACAAAAGGTCCATAGAAAGAGAAAAATAACATAAAAAAAGAAGACTGTCAATGCCAAAGATAACCTTTATGATACAATTTTCTACAGCAAGGATTCTACTCTCAATTTTATTTTTAAAGCTCTTCATACATAATTATACAGTGTACATATCAGATAGTGGTCCTCTATCTTATACACTTGATTTCTAGTTTCTTCTTTTTTTCTCTTCCTTCTTCACAATACACCAGAATGGTTTGCATCAGAAAATCCACCTAATCCACTTATGTTCCCTTCTGTTATGATGGAAACAATCTGAAATGGCCAGATGGAGTCTGGACCAATACAACACCAGGGGTCTCAAATCCTTCCTAGGCTTCTCCTTGCAGCTGAACCTGCCCTGCAAAACCCTGATCCTCCTCTACCCTGGAGAGCAAGTGCTGCGAGAGAAAAACTGGACAACTAGAGAAATTGCTCCAACTTCACAAAGAGAATTGAGACTATTGTGCATATCTTCCCCAATTTACCACTCCATTATTACAAAACCAAATACCTCATCATCAATCCTCACCGCTCTTGCTCTAAATTTACAAGATGAAGCATTTTTCTTCTGCTTCAGGCCAATCTTCCATCCATGCCCATTCCTTAATTCTTCCTGTTCCTCCAGATTCTTACTCCATGGGTCATCTTTTTTTTTTTTTTTTTTTTTTGCCCCCCCCCCCTTCATTTTCAATCTTTCCCATTCTCTTGGGCTCATTTTCTCAGGCTGAAAGATGCCTTTCTCTCCCATTCTAAAGTCTAGAGGTCTCCCCAACCTCAAGCTCATTCTTCTCAGCATCCAAACTTCTCAGAATGGCTGGCCGCACCCATATTCTCTGCTTCAGCATCTCATATTGTCTCCTCAGCACACTGCAATCTGGATTCTGTCAACACTGCTCTACAGCAGTATGCTTACTAAGATTATCTGTGCTGCATCAATTATACTTCATTCAAAATCTTTTTGGTATTTTCTGCTGTATTTGACAATATTGATGGTTCTCCTGATTTTAAGCTTTCCATTCCCATGGTTCTTACGACACCACAAACTTCTGGTTCCTTTACCTTTCTGGCAGTTCCTTTCCTGCTCCTTCTTTGGGGCCCTTTTCCTTTGCCTCAGGGCACTCCTCTACACATATTCTTTGGGTTATGTTTTCCAGTGTCCCAGTTTCAATTTTTGCCTTAACTACACTGTCTCTTATATTATTTTGCTAGGTCTACCATAGCACATACCACACACTTGGTGGCTTAAAAAGCAACTTTATTTTCTCACAGTTCTGGAGACTAGAGGTCCGAAATCAAGGTGCTGGCAGGATTAGTTTCTCTCTTTGGCTTGTAGATGGTCATCTCCCCCCTTTCCTCTGTGTTTGTCGGTGTCTTAATCCCCTCTTTTTATAAGAACATCAGTCATATTGGATTAGGAGCCACCCTACTAATTATCCCATTTTACCTTACTTATCTCTGTAAAGGCCCTATCTCCAAATACAGTTATGTCTGAGGTTAGGGCTTCAAAATATGAATTCTGGAGGGGATACAATTTGGCCTGTAATATCTCCTACACCTACATCTCCAACTCACATTTCTCCTTTAAGACCAGGGCTGTCTAACTGCTTATTGGACATTTCCAGCAGAATTTTCCACAGGAGATTGTTTAAAACTGAAGCAGACATCTCTTCATTAAACCTACTCTTCCTCTTGTGTTTCCCATTTCCGTTAGTAGACCATCATTAATTTAGTCAGTCAAGTAACCTTTTTTCATTTCTCCCTCCCCTATATTCTATACATCCAACCAACATCCAAATGCTACTCTTTGTACCTCCAAAGTACTTCTGTCCTTTTTTCTCCATCCCTAGCTCTAGTTCAGGCTGTTGCCTTCTCTAGCCTTGATGATTATAAAAATCTTTTTGATTCGTTTCCCTGTTTCAATTCTAGTTCTCACTGAGTCCATACCCACTGTAGCTGAAAAAGTATCTAAAACCTAAATTCGATCACATTATTCTCTCACTTAAATCTCTTCAATGTTTCCTCATTTTCAGAATATGGTCCACATTTTTTTAATATGGCAAATGAAGGCTTTTAAAATGAAGCTCTTGTATCAGCAGCCTCATATTTCACTATTGTCTGCTTCATGCTTTTCACTCTAGTAATACTAATCTGCTTTTGGTCGCCCATATATTGCATTTCTCCATATTCCTGTGTCCTCACGTCCTCACACCTTTGCTAATGCTTTCCTTTTTGCCAACAATGCTATTCCCCAAACGCTCTCATTTTTCTCTTCCTCAACATTGCTTAGTAAACTCCTACGTATCCGCTAGATCTCAAATCAAAGGTAATTTCCTCCAGGAAGCCTTCATGGAGTTAGATGTCCCTCCTCTCTTTCTCATCATACCTTATGACATGAATACTATACCCATTTCTATTACTAAGCTATGAGTCTGTGAAGGACACAGGCAGATTCTTATTAGTCTTGGTCTACCCAGAACTGACACCTACACCACAGCTGCCACATAAGAGGAAACCCCAGAATATCCTTCGTTTTGGTGCCAGATAATCAGTAGACTCCATTGTGAAATTCAGCTAAAATGGTAAGTCATGGATTAGTGTCCTGTTCTAATGTTTCAGTGAATTTTTAGATGTGTTGTTTATTATATACACAGGAGGGTATGTTTAAACTCTAAGACTAAACAAGTGTACTTTACCCTTAAACAACTTAGGTTCGAACGGCTCTGGTCATTTGAACTGAGGTTCCGCTGAACTGGGGTCAATTGAACTATAAAGGTCAACTGAAAAAAGTCCTGCATAAATGGACCTGATATACTCTATAGGGAAAAAGCAGAGTCACTAATCTGAATTAGTGTTTTGGCCTCTGAGTTAGATTAGTGATTCATAGCATGATACATTTAGGCTCATTTCCATGTTAGTTGTAAGCTAGATCATAGACTCTTAAAAACAAATACATGGTTTTCTGAGGAAAGAATTAATCTTCATTTTCTGAAACATCTTGCAGAATGTAATTTGGCCGGTTAATTTACTTAAGGTGTTTATTTTCAATGATGCTGGCTTTGTGGTTTTGTGATAAGAAGAATAATTGATAACTACCCTGGATTATTCTATATTTCTGGTCAGCAGGACAAAGGGCACTTGTATTAGCATTGGAGAAAACACTGCGAAGTGTACAAAGCTCAGGCAAGCACAACAATAACATAAGCTCCGTTGTTAGGAAGTTTTGTCTGTATTGTACACTGCTCTATCCCCAGCTCATAGAGCTCTGTGCCAGGCATGGACCAGGGAGCTTAATAAACATCTGTTGGTTAAGTAAAGAAAGTACATACCTTGCACCTGAAGAACCTGAGAGATGTCAAATCCTTGACTGATTCTGACTATGACCACACCAATCTCAAAATCGAATGCATCACTGAAAGTGGAAACAAACTGATTAGTGATTTAAATGGCTCCTTTAATCCTCAAGCCTTAGACTAATATTAAATGTGGTTATAGGATTTTAATGTAATTAAGAAAATTCACTTCAGAATACAACCAAAGGCTGGTGGCTTTCTGTTGGTCCGTCCTCCCTTTATGCATTTTAAAAAATGTTTTCTGAGTGAAGGTACCTAAGGCAACTAACTCATTTACTCTGGAACCAATTTATTCAAATAATACTATCAACTGGAAATTTGATTAAGAGTTTGTTACATACTTTTAAAAGTTGATTGTTTTCTAATGTAAACAAAACAATCACCTAAATATTTAGGATGGAGAGTTTCTAGGCTGCAGAGACCCTTTGAAATGATCAGCCAAAACTCTTATCCATTGAGGAGATATCCCACAACATTGCTGAAATCAAGATCCCAGTTAAAAATGTCTTCAGTTCCTCTACCATTGACTTTTGATAGACCGTTTGAAGCAAGGCTTTTTCGTGGCAACCCTATGCTGTTGAAGTTGGCTGTTGTGTCTTCTCTAAACCCGGCCCAATGAAATTAGATTACTCAGAAGGAAAAGAAAGGCTCTCTTTCTTTTATCTCTGTTCTTATAGAATATTTTTTCTCTGCCTCTAAATACAGGGCAAACCAATTAGAACTTTGAGTGCATTTTAAAACTTTCTCTGGGAGTTTTTTAATTCAATCTTCTATGGATCTGAAGCCCTGACTCTTTTATTTGGGTCATCTTCCCTCAGAAACAATGAAGTTTGTGATTATCTCTCTATATGCAAACAAGTTTTCAATAGCCAAAGTAATCTTGAATTTTCAAATAATGATATAAATAAGTTTAGAATAATATGAATATCCATTCAAAATTCGATTCATAAGTTATTTTCACTTTACAAAATAGATCTATTCTAGCAAAAGTTGCTGCAAAATAAATTCCCAATACATTTTGTTCCTAATTGTCCTTGATTATAAAAGGTAAACAATGTGTTCCACAAAAAAAAAAAATTGAATTCTGTGCTAGGCAGAATCATTTGGGACCCCCAAAGACATTCACATTATAATCCTGTGAACCTGTGAATAAGTTACTTTACATGGCAAAAGGGACTATGAATATATGATTAAGTTAAGAACCTTGAGATGGTGAGATTATCTAGATAGGCCCAGTGTAATCACCAAGGTCCTTAAAAGTGAAAATGGGAGGCAAGAGAGGAGGCCTGAGTAATAAGATGTGAGGACTTGACCCTTCAAGGGCTTTGAAGACAGAGAAAGGGGGCTGAGAGCAGTGGGCAGCCTCTGGATCCTAGAAGATGCAAGGCCAGGAATTCTTTTCTAGATCCTCCAGAAGGGAACACAGCCCTGCCTGTACCTTAATTTTAGCCCAGTGAGATAGTGTCAGACTTAAAAGTCACCCACACAACTGTAAGCTAATAAATCTGTATTGTTTCAAACCACTAAATTTGAAGTAATTTGTTAATGCAGCCAACAAAACCTAATACTGGTTCTAATTAAAACTAAACCATACTTAAGAATATTATATTTAAAATATTAAAAAAACAATAAAGTACTATACTATTATAATAGTATCCTTATGATAATGATAGTAGTGCTTCATTTTACATCAAAAAAACATAACAAAACAAAAAAGTTAGAAAGGGAAATACCATACGATATGGTTGTGTGATTGTCTTCCTTCTATAATGACCCCATTGCTATGATAGTAAAGTCATTTAACTTTACCAAGTCAGATAAGTTTTACGTTAGTACAAATTTGAGCCACCTTGATATTGAACTTTATTACCAAGAAAACCAATTATTAATTCTCCTTAGCTTGAGATTACTAGGTTGGATTATTTTGGTTCCTTTGAATTTTAAGAAAATTTCTAGAATGTTTGAGATGGTAGGGAGGTTGGAAGGTGATCCCAGGTAATTTTGCGTTAAATAATGGACACTGTGACTGAAGATTTACGAATTTCTTCCTATTTATTTGCTTCACCCTTTTTGTTCCCAAATGTGAAGATGAAATTTCTTTTCCCTCCACTCCTTTTTTCCCCAAAGATAAAGATGAAATTTTACTGAAGAATCTGGATAACAGAGAGCAGATCTAATTCACTTCCAAGAAGGTCTGGTCAGCAACTGATTGTGATTCTAAACATATCAAAATGCTGTTTGCTGAGCCTGGCAAAATTCTGACCCTGATCACCTGTTTTAGCCTTAACCTAGTGAATTTAGAGCACCAGCAGGAGCCAGATGACCACACATGGCATCCAGGCTTTGTTTATTTGGGGAACACAATTCAGGAGAATGCATTTAATGCATAGATTTCTATGGTAGGAAGACTAAGTGAATTTCTGTTTGGTCAGTAATGCATATAATTTCAAAAGATGAAAATTATTTTCTTATGCTTCTTTTCAGTAGAATTAATATTGGAAGGCTTTTGTTATGCTTCCTAAATCTCCCTCAAATGATGATAAATTGGTGCTCATTTTAGCAGAGGCCTTTTATAAGAAGCACTGAATATATGCTTGTTTCGAGGGTGAGGATTTTTTTTTTTTCCTGCATATTATGGACTTTTAAGTGCAGTCAGACCTCTCAGGGCATGTTCCCTACCGTATAATATGAAATCAGAGTAAGCTAGACCCGAGGATATCTTCCATTTTCAAAGCCGTTGACACAAAAGATGGCTTTGGGCATAGCTATATTGTCCCCCTTGAAATGAATATGGTTAAGTATTTTCAAGCATAGGAGAAAGGCTCAATTTTCTAGAATGGTCACTAATGACACCCTGTGCCTTTCAGTAAGTGTAGAATTTGTCTTCTCTTATGCAAGGGAAGGAACCAAACTAGGTAATACTCTGGGTATATATATCCTTCTGGAGACAGTACAACATGTGGTCAGTAGTTTAAATTTGGATGGTCCTGGGCTGAAATTTCAGTTCTGTCACTTAAACGACCCTGTCATTTTCTGCAGCTTATTACTTAATTTTTATAACTGTGTCATTACTTATAAAATAGGAACAATAGTAGTACTTACTTGAGAGTCTTCTTGTGAGTATTAAATGGGGTAACGTGTTAAGGACATTAGCTGGTGCCTACTCATGCTTTGACTACCATGATTACCTTTATCCCAAGACTCTTCCAATATTTAGGTATCGGATATTACGTACCATTTAAAACTCACTCTGTATATAAACCAACATTGCTGCATGGCAGAGGCAGCTAGCATATGGGGCCCTCATGTCAACAAAGAGAGATCTGAGGCTTTGGGGTAGTGACTGCCTAGTCCAAGGCCCCGAAGAGGACAATGACTGAATAGAGCATACCAGCCAATCCAAGATGTTTTGAAAGAAAAATTTCTTCCTTACCTAATTGTCCTTTGTTTTTAATCTTATAAATACGTTTTAAGGTTGTAATTTTTAATATTTACCTTTTTCTTTGACACCAATTTCCCCCACCCTCCCGCCTCTGACACTACGATTCCCTCAGGTTCTATCATTGGCAGTGTTTTTTTCACTTTGGTAAAGATGTCAGAGTACCAGGGGAATGTCCTCTTCTCAGGCAATTTAATCTACTATAACAGTGTCAGTTATGTACTTCTCTGGTTAGTGCTTTATAGACAAGAACACATCTTGAAAACCATCACTTACTGTATGATTCCCACGTAGTTTTCAATCTCTGTCAGGGGAGCTTTCCTCCAGTTTTTCTTATAGCCAATCACCAGAGTGTTTGGTTTCATTCTTCCTAAGCCCGAGGCCTAAACAGAGGAGACAAACACATGGGCAATCCTTACCATACCAGAAAACTACCACTGCAAAGGAAAAATAATGTCCTAAAGAGCACTGAAGTAATGTTCTGATGATTCTGAAGATTAGATTACATTTTAGTCCATGTCCTTCATGCCCATACCCAAGCATAAAATAGAAAGATTAGTTCTAAATCATCTCAGCCATAAAAGGATTTTAGATGACAGAAATGTAGCTTTCCTAAATTAGCAGTCATTTGCATTTTTTTGACGTTCTCATTAAAATGGTTCAATAATTTAAAATCAAGTGAGGGTCGGCTTAACTGTTGGTACGTGTGCTGTAACTTAGTGGTTCAAAGCTCATTTCTACCTGTTACATTCATGTCATTAGTAGTAAAATCCATGTTTGGAAAATTCTTAAATATGAGGATCATTGAAACTTCTACTTATACTATTTATTGAAGAGTAACTGAGCTAAGTTTCCACGACCTAATTTCTTATATGACAGAGTCATTATTAGCCATCTTCCATATCAAAAGTTTCATTCCCTCCATTAAATAACAGGATATGGCTTCCAATTAGTTAAATCTAGTCCAGCAATTTATTGAGTGCCTATTAATTGCAAAGCACTATGTTAGGGGCTGTGGGACAGTGGTGAGGCATGTTCTTTGTTTGGCCTTAAGGAGTTTAGAGGAAAGAAGTTCTAAACAAATAATTATAATCAAGTGCTAATGCAGTAGAAACTTATCTGGAAGCATAAAGGAAGAAGCCTTGTATTCCAGTTGAGGATTCATGGAGAAGGTGGTATTTGTCCTGAATCTTGAAGGTTGGTTAGATATTGTCAAGGAAAAGATAAGAATAGCAGTGGGAGTAAAGGAAGGACATTCCAGGTCATAGAAACTGTGAAACAAATGACCAAAGCAGGACATTTTAGAGGGGACACTAGTAAATAGAAGAAGATAGGCATGGATGGAGGGTTCCTGAAATAAACTTTGCCTCCATCACATTTGCTGTATTGCGCTTAGAAATGTACAAGTTACAGAATAGCTCCTTTGGCCCTTGGCAGATACATGGCAACATGGATGTAATCTTTTCCATGACCATGGTTTTGGGATGTGGTCATTCATACCATAATTTCTTAGATGCAAAGAAGGCTTTATCCAAAATGGTATAATTGTTAGTGCCTCCCTTTATAATCAGTCTGTCCTTTGTTGTGACCCCTTTGTACTCCACTTTTTTTTTTTTTTTTTTTGGATGAAACTCATGCCCACAAGCTTTATGCATTGTCAATTCTTTTTAATAATTTATTCTGGATTAATATATGAGTTCTTTCCCATACTTATGTCTTGTCTCACTGTTCTTATTCTATGTCTGCCCTCCATTTCTAAGCTGAAATTTTTATTATTTTTCTGATCTTCTGTGATAATTTTACATTAAATATGTAACTTTTCCAACATATTGAACCAAAGAGATACCGAACAGTTAACTCACTACTGAAAGAAAAATCAGCATCTTTCAATGACATTTATTTCCATGGTTTAGCAAATTAACAGATGAAAAGAGGCTCATTGAGTATAATATTACTTTCAGAAATGGTTTCCCTGAGTGTGCAGCTACTTTGCAAATGTTCTTCAGGGGTGTTAGAGACATGTATGCATCAAATACTCTTCATCTCCAAAATACTACAATTTAATAAATATTTTTTTTTCTTTCTTGCCTGCATAAGCTTCAGAGTTATCTGGATGCAGTCTTGAATTTCGACACTCCTCTCTATGGCAACTTTGAAAGTTAAATGCATCATTTGGTATATGTAGAAGCAGGGCTATTCAACCAAATTAAAGCCAAAATGATTAGAAAGCCAAACTCTACAGTTTCTAAGGGGCTCTTGGATTGTTTTAAGAAAACTCTAACACTAAATTATGAAGCTCAGAACCAGGGAAAGATTCTATGTAATTATTATAGAATGAGAGAGAAAGGGAAAAGATAAGTGAGAAAAGATGAAAGAACTGTGGGCTTTGGTGTTGAACCACAGAGATTTTCACAATTTATTCAACATTCTAGAAATAATTTCGGGTAGGGAGATTTTCTACCCAGATCGCCATGCATTTATTTAGTCTAGCAGTTGCCCTCACACCATTTGCAACAGAAAAAAGGAAAAGAATGCCTGACTTGAGCATTGCTACACATGCAGTATGAGATGCAAAAATAATAATTTGAAGTTTTAATAAGATCCTGAATGTTGTCAACCATCAGAACAAATTTGCATTTCAATAAACATGGGGGCAGAATGTATGCTGTTGGCCAAAGGCAACCTCATTTTCATTTCCAGTGTATCACTCATAGTTCATTGTAACTGAACCTCTCTGCTTGTTGTAGCTTTGCCTATCCCCAGGAATTCAAAATGACTTTCTTAACCATCTGCATTGATCTCTGACGCTGGCGTGCCTAAGTAGAACCATTCGCTTTGGGAGCTTCATTAACATGGAGCGCTAATTGTCTTTTGCCTCTGTATTCATTTCCTCAATGCCAGCCT
The DNA here is from genome assembly GCF_014176215.1 of Rousettus aegyptiacus. Lineage (NCBI taxonomy): Eukaryota > Metazoa > Chordata > Mammalia > Chiroptera > Pteropodidae > Rousettus > Rousettus aegyptiacus. Next base: position 120,188,479 of record NW_023416306.1, on the reverse strand, counting down.
TACCTGAAGGAGACTTCGGACACCATCCCTGAAACAATCTGCCGCCACTGCAGCATAAAAAGCCTTGATTTTGTTCTGTATAAGCCAGGCCTGCTTTTTCGCCATGCCACTGTTCATCTCTTTAACACACAGCTTGCGTGGTCCCTGTGTGACACAATGAAATATTGGTTAGAAGCTCTGCTATTTTATATCACACTGCTGTTGTTTTCTAAAGGACAAAAATAGCTGGCAATGCCCCATTGAGTTAAGAAATGGGAAAGGGAAAAACACCTCACTAAATGGGGTTCATGCAGATTCAGCCCTTGGGAGAGGACCTGTGCTGCTCACATTATTCACTTTCCACCCAGAATGTCTAAATGTGTTAATACCTGCTTAATCAACTGCCTCATGCTGAATAAAAGAAAGATCTGAGGGCATCGTGGCACATGAGGAAAATACTAAAAATGTGACTGAAGAAATTCGGGAAAAATACACAGTCAACCTTTGACTTAATAGCGAGAGCCACTTTTGAGAACACCAAGGAAATCTTAGAGCCTGATTGCAAGAAATGGACTGTGTTCTTGGGAACCAGAGCATGGTGAGTTGCAAATCCTGCCATGGACTACCACATCCCGACAATTCTATTCGGCTCATCCCTGCTTTCTGTGTGTGGTAAGAATACCTTTGTACCACTTTTCCATGTGTAATGTTGACATATTCCCACTTATGTAAATCAACATTTCCCATTCACTTAATGGATCTGGTAGGAATTAAACTTCATATACCTATGGTATGGGAAGAATAGATGTGATTAAGAGAGAAGGAAGCAGGTGTTGTAGTGGTAGATGAGATGAAGCATTTTATAATTTCAAGATTTGAGATCTGGCAACTTACTTTTAACTAAAATTTTTTTTTTTGTTTCTCCTACCTTAAAGGTCCAAGCTAGCTCTTTTCCTTGCATGTTTCAAATCAATCCAACATGATACATATCTACTATTTTCCTGGAAAATTCTTTCAATTCATGTTAAGACTTGGAATTTTGTTGAATTGTCTTAGATTTCTTACAGTTTGCCTGGAATCTTGATAAAATGCAGTGTGGAGGTCTGGAACAGGGCTAAGATTCTGCATTTCTAACAACTCCCGGATGATACAGATGCTGCTAATTCTCAGACAACACTTGGAGACGCAGTCTTAGAGGGTCTTGGATTGGAGAGAAAGGGCTTTGGACGTGTGAAAAAGATACTGGGCTTTGCGATTAGACAGAACTGGTTTCAAATCTAGGCTTGGCCACTTTGGAGGTAATTAATGATCCCTGAGCTTTGATATGTAATTCTGAAAAAAGAGATAAAATCTTATCCTGCAAGTGTTTTAAGTAGTCATAGTAAAGTGCCTGGAAGATAGTAGTTGCTTATCTGAAGTTGATTTTTATTATCTTAACTGAGTGCTCACAATCTCGTTGAAGCCCTGGACCTAGTTCTACCACTGTGTTTGCTCGATGGCAGAGCTGAAAGCAGGATGAACTGGGAATCAGAATGTTGGGTTTAGGTCTGGCTTTGGCACTGACTAGCTGATACCCAGGGTATGCCATTTGTCCTCTCGTGACGTGGGTCATACACTTATAAGAATAAGGAAATTGTCTAGATCGTCACTGCCAGGATGATAGCGCTTATCCACATGTCACATCTGAATGTGGCTGGTTGACATTTAGACGTGCTGGATATAAAAAAAACATATTGAATTTTGAATCTTTAATATGAAAAAAGTAAAACATTTCATTAATAATTTTATATTGATTGCATACTCAAATTAATAATATTCTAGATACATTGCATTAAATAAAATATATTATTATGTATTTACCTGTTTATTTTTACTTTTTGATTGGCTACTAGAAAATTTTAAGTTATACTCATGGCATAAATTTCTATTACACAGCACTAGATGATCTCTGGGGTCCCTTCTATTTCTGTGCTGTGTTTAAATTGGATCAGATTCTTTATGTACTTATTTTTACTAGAACATTTTCTAGAACATGGTAACATTTCAAAACAGTTTGGATGACTTATGTTAAAGTTAAAAATAAGAAATTTCAATGAAGATGAAGAAGGTAAATATATAAAATATATACTACCAGAGCTAGCCTAAGGAAAGATATGTCATTATGGGTCGAATTTTGCTCAGGGTTCTAGACTGTTGATGCACTTTGAACTACTAGTCCTTCTTGGGTATTCTAGACTCCATCAATCATAAAAGTAAGAAGGAATATTTTATTCTATTAGCTCAATGGCAACAGTAGCCATGAAATAAAAGAAAAACCAATAGCTAGGAAAGGTACTGGGCTATCAATATACTGAGTTGTACCATGATGACTGTGAACCCCTGGGAAATTGGCATTTATTTAAATAAATGCGGTGTAACATCTGTCTATTTGTAATACAGAAATCCAGATTAAACATTAATTGTGACAGAGAGATTTACTTTAATGCCTAAATTTGCCATATTGAGAAGTCATAAAAATATTTCATGCAGAATCTCTCCTGGCTAAAAATGATTATAATATCCTTTTAGCACACTTATTAATGGGAGGCAAGGCTGCAATACAAATGTAGTAAGGGAAAAGTAAACTAACAAAGAGGAAAGACATAATGGAAAATAATTATTCAACATTCAAATATGTCATAGTCACAAAAAATAAATTTTACAATCCAATTAAAATATTATAGAGATTAGCTCAGTTAGGATCCAAAATATGAGAGCATAAATTAGTTCAGAATTTGAACAATAAAGCTCTAAAAATCTTGACTATATTACAACTTTGACATTGATTGAGAAAGGGGTTAAGAAATTATAATTATTTAGTCTAGAGAAGTTGATGTGACATTACACTAAATAAATGAATATTATGAAAAAAAATTGCAATGGAATTTCAATATCATTAGGATTACAGAGAGGAATTTGGGCCAAGTGCAGTGTTCTTTCCAACTTTTATTTTTCAAAACACTGAGAGTCCTATTGCTCTGCTTTAGATTTTATTGCTGTTCTGGTTGGAACTGTGGGAAAGAGAGTTTTTCCCATTCTGATTTGTCCATAGTTCATCTCTCTATGCATCCTAGTGCCCATTTGTAGGTCATTTCATTTTCCTGTATTTGGTCATGTCACTATTTTATTAACATTATGACAGAGACTCACTGACTAAAGGAGAATGGATGCATCTAAAAAAACAATGCATTTTCCTCTTAGTGGATGTGAAAGTTGGGATTAAGAAAAGGCTGAAGATCAAAGTGAGAATTTTAGTTTTCCCTACGTTATCTATGCTTGAACTGCTCTCCATGCCATAAAGTTGGGCGTTGATTGTCTTCCTTGAGTTTTCTTAAAAGCTTCTTTGAATTAAAAGAGAGTTTTAGGTTTTATTAAGCTATTTTGTGTATTTTCACAAAAAAAGAGAAAAAGAAACAGTAATGGTGAAATTTTATTAAAAGGGGATCAATATGAGAGAGCTGGTCAAAAAAATTCTTTTGTTTTCCTTTACAATGAGAGAAGACAGGACAATTAAGGTTTAAAGAATATTAAAAAGGAAAAAACAGTAATTGAAATAAATTTTTATCTTGGTACACATATGTGAAGTGACTAGAAGAATACCCCTAAGACTCAGATAACATTTCCTTTGGAAAGGGAGAGAGCTATGGGACTTAATGGTTATAAAGGGGACTTTAGCTTGATCTGCAATGCTTTATTTTCTTTTAAAAGTGAATGGAAGCATCTATGACAAAAGAGTTAAAAGTCATTTATTAGGAGAAGAAGAATATAAAGCCTCTTAGGACGTAAGTATGCCACCGATTTATTATATGGTAATTCAAAGGAGAAAAATACATGTTATTTTAAGTTACCAAACTGGATTCCTTAAAAAGAATTCACAAATTTGTCCTGTTGAAGGACCCCTCATCTGAAATCTTTAGGTTGAATAGGAAAAAGGTGAGAGAGTGAAAGAGGCTCTGATGATGTGATAGTTAGTTGGATAGTTAGAAGGCTACACTTTGGGCTATAGAGTAATAATGACTCTCTTAATTTCAGTTTCAGCAGCTTTGAGGGCTATGACATCTAGTCTTTAAAAATGCCTCTGTTGCAGGAAATGGCAGTTGTAGCCACGTGCTTTCTATCTACCCATCAGCATCAAATTGCCAGTGAGCTCTGAATCTTGCTCCTTCCTTATAGCGTAACAAGTACTTCAAGCTAGCGCTTCAAATAACTGAAGGCCACCAGGGGGACAGAGCACAGAGCCTGCTATCTTGTGATTAGTCCGGTGGGAGTCTGTATCTCACTGTTCCATCATGATCAAGCTGCTGGATACCTAAAAAGTCCAAGATCCATACAGTGTTTGGATGCTGGTTTCTTTAAGAGAAAGTGCCTTAGGTTTCTATTGAAGAGCATATATTTTTGAAATGAAAGTGGTGACTATATAATGCTAATGGTAATGATAATAACAATATCAACAATGACAACTAAAATTAATTGAGCTTTTACTATTTGACAGACACTGAACTGAGCACTAGAAAGCTTACCTTACATAATTCTCACAACGACCCTGTCACATAGGTGTTATTATTATTCCCATTTGTAACTGAGAAAATTGTGGCATAAGGAGACTAAACTATGTGCCTAAGTAACTACAGCTAATAGATGGCAAAACAGTGATTCAGATCTTAACTACACATCTCCAAAAGCCCAGGAGTCCCAACTTAATTAAAAATTAAGTCATCATCCCTTAACAATACCATTACTAATTTAACCTTTTCCAGAAGGTTAGCTTAACCACCAACCACTGTGCTTTTGGTAAATAAATTCTAATTGTATGTCGACTTTCCCCACATCCCTTTCCATCTGTTTCTTTGCAAAGATGATTGACGACTGAATATGGGGTTGAAAAATGCTGACTGCATCTGCAGCCCCAGAAGCACACAGAAAGTAACTAATTGAAAAAACGTTAACTAATGAAGTCACTGTTTCCAGTCCCCAAGATAACCTTGGCACCTGAGAGTAAGACTCTTGGGCCTTACTCAGGGAGACCAGCACAATGATGTATAATGTGGTCCAATGTACATGTCAAACAACCAGGACTGTCGGAGGCACAGACTTAGGTATCTACTTCACATGAAATGATACTGTAGAATCATACTCTTTTATTATAGTTAAAATAGCAAAAGGTTAATTAAAAGCAATATCTTTTGTCTCTATAAAAAGACCTTTTCTCCCTTGCCAATATATGACTGTTTATACTCTCGGTTCATTTCTCCTATCCTAAAGATATTCTCTGCCTGCTAAACTAAGTTTTCTCTAAATTGCTAGAGAAGAAAAACACCCTGAACTGCTTATTCCATCAAAACCCACTGCTATATTATATTGGCCAAAATGAAATCCACTAATCCAGGGCACCAAAGTTGATAAGATGAGAAAAGGGCCCTTGATAAGATTTTTAAAAATCCTCTGGAGTCACAGTTGGTCATTACTTAACTTGCCAATCTTATGTACTCAAAAGGATTCCCTCCATCCCCTACAGGATAATTTCATTGAGTTATACTGTTGGGATTACTATGATATAAGCACTGAGAGAAAAGAGAATATGACCAGTTGGCTTTATATAGCATTTAGAGTATCGTCAAGTATAAAAAGATGCTTTAGTGCTAGTCATGATGACATGTGGTAAATTAACCCCTGGATGATGGCACAATTGACTGGCTTCATGGTTACACAGCTTCCAAATGGCCCTATTCCCTGGCAGGTACTAGATATCTAAGTAGTAGTACCTGATTCTGATAGCACTCCCTAGGTATGAGTCTGCAAAGGTTTTCTCCTTATGATATATTACAGAGCAAAATCAGGTGGCCTGGATTGAAATTCTGGCTTTGTCACTTTCTTGACATGTAACTCAGTGTAATAAATTAATTTTCACGAATCCCCCTTTTCCAATAAGTAAAATGAGAACAAGCCTTCTCTTTTTTCTTTTTGCCTCACTAGGCTGTTGTGTAGATCAAATAAAAACTGTAGGAACATGCTTTGAAGAACAGGTAAGTACTATAAAAATAAATTGAAGTAGCTGAAGATTTTGAGTGGTGAGAGAGAGAGAAAGAGAGAGAGACAGAGAGACAGATAGAGAGAGACAGAGAGAGACAGAGAGAGGGAGATGGGTCAGGGGGAGAGAGAGAGGAATACAATGGAGGTAGACTGGTTTGGAGGACTTAGACATTATTTTGTTATAATTTTAATACTTTCTCCTCACTTTAGAGATTGATGATCAGTCAATAATTATGGCAACATTTTTAGTGTCTCCTGGGAAAAACTACCAATAAGTTATCATTAGTCTATCACATACTTCTTAAGCAAAAAGGAACTCATTTAGTTCTGAATGTGTATCTAAGACATGGAAAACTTGGTTTAATTCCCCAGATATCTATAGTGTTATCAAAGTTATCCAAATATTTAATCTAAATTCTATGTGCTGTCCTTTAAGACCATTATGTCTGGTTCTCTCCTCATCAGTTAATCTATATAATAGCACTCTCTGGCTCATTTCGACCTTTTATATTATCGCCCCAAATGCCTTCATTTTATTTACTTATTTCTGAGCCAGTTCTTTTTTTTTTTTTTTTTTTTTTGACTCAAAGGCCATCATTTGGAAATATTTATTACTCTCAGTTGGTCTCCTATGAAATTGAAAACTCATTTTATCCACTCACTTAAATTCAGGATCACGGGTCCTTGCTAGTCTCTGCTATATGAATCAAGGAAAAGGGCTCTTGTCCAAACTGCCTTGCCATTCTCCTATCATTGCATGTACCCGTTCGGCTCACCTAAAACAAGACACGGTGAGCTGGAGAAAAAAGCTCTTTCCTGGGATGAAGCGACTCTTACCACAAAGACTTCACAGCAGATGCAAAGGCCACTGTTCTTGGTAAAGGCATGAGTTATGTCCAAGAGAGCAGGTCTGGTCACGGGTGCCCCTGTTAAGACAATGCACTGGGGCCTGGAAGTGAAGAAAAGAAAATGTGAAAACTGACCGTCTAAGAAACCTATGAGTTCAGATCCAACCCAGTGGAAACAGCAGGAACAGAACGCTTGGCAAAACGGGACATGTGTCCCCTAAATATTTCTTGTGTTTCTCACCGGAAGTCTTAAATCATCCAGCCTGTCCATCTTGCCATCTTTGTATTTTTAGTTTAGTTAGTGTCAGCAAAAAATGTGAAGTGAGGAATATGTGGTCTTGGGTTTCCCCTGTCTTTTTTCCTCTGGACACTATTCTTATCCCAGATTCCAACAGAGCCTGAGTTTCTCCAACCAATATTTTCATTCTATTTTCCTTCATCCTCCTTGCAAAAAGCTTAAAGTATTACTTCTTCCTCAGAAAATTCAGTAAGCCAAAAAGGCCTTAAACTGAATGGAGACAGCACCAACGATTAAGGCTGCAGGAATTTGGGGACATCTTTCTGAAATCACATCATTTAAATCAACTTCTATCTGCATTCATGGAAGGTGACTCTTGGTACTATGAGGTTTTATAGGTGAGGATGGGTGTAGCTCGGAGTGGAAAAGGAGAAGCGCTTATTAACAGGAGGTGCTGTCATGAAAACGTAGTGGTTTTCCATGACCGCCTGGTCTTAGAATATACCCATAAAGTGTCTAACTAAAGTAGTACATTTGTCCCCTGTAAAGAACAACACCAACATGACTGAGAAGCCAATTTTACCTGAAATTTTTCACATGGTCTTCCACTGTGGTTAATTCCAAAGCATTGTCTAAAGCACTCACATAGGAAAGAGCCTGTGTGGAGGAGCCCCAGTTTACATCTGTAGATGAAGGAGGATACGACATAAAAAGTATTGACCTTCCCTCTCTATACTGTGAATAATTTTTCTAAATAATTTTTAAATTTTGTATTTACATTTGGCATATAATTTCAGTTTTAGGTGTATAACAGACTGATTAGACATTTAGAACTTATGAAGTAATCACCCTGATAAATCTAATACCCATCTGACACCACACATAGTTATTACAATATTATTGACTATATTCCTTATGCTATCCTTTACATCCCCGTGACTATTTTGTAACTATCAATTTGTATTTCTTAATCCCCTTTTCACCCTTTTTCACTCAAACCCCCAAATCCCTTCCCATCTGGCAACCATCAAAATGTTTTCTGTATCTATGAGTTTGTTTTTGTTTGTTTGCTTATTTGTTTGTTTTGTTCTTTAGATTCCACATTAAGTGAAATTATGTGGCATTTGTCTTTCTCTGTCTGACTTACTCCACTCAGCACAATATCATGTAGGTCCATCCATATTGTTGCAGATGTCAAGATTTCATTATTTTTTTATGGTTGAGTAATATTCCGTTGTATAAATGCACTACCTCTTTCTTTATTCATTTATCCATTGATGGACACCCAGTTTTCCTCCAAATCTTGGCTATTATAAATAATGCTGCAATGAACATATGGATGTAAATGTCCCTTCGAAGAAGTGTTTTGCATTTTTCACGTAAATACCTAGAAATGGGATTACTAGGCCTTTCTTTGTCTTTCATTACAGCCTTTGTTTTAAAGTATACTTTGTCTAAAATAAGTAGTATTACTCCAGCTTTTTTTGTTTGTTTCCATTTTCATGAAATATCTTTTCCCATCCCTTTCAGTCTCTGTGGGTCTTCTGATCTGAAATGAGTTTCTGTAGGCAGCATATATATGGGTCTTATTTCCTTATCCATTCAGAGGCCCCTTAAACTAGCTTCATTTTTTTGGATTCTTTTCCTTGTTGTTGTTCTGATTATTTTCTGCTACCTTATCTTTTAGATCGCTAATTCAATCCTCTGCTTCATCTAATCTATGGTTGATCCTCTAATGTATTCTTCATTTTAGTTATTGTATTCTTCATTTCTGACTGGTTCTTTTTTATGTTTTTTTTTATCCCCATTTTTATGTTTTCTATTTCATTATTAAAATTCTCACTGAGTTTATCTACTCTTCCCCTAAATTCATTGAGCATCCTTATAACCTAATATTCTATTAGAATATTTGTGTGTTCTTTTAAATCCACTGACAAGACTAAGTGCTGAGAAGGATGTGCAGAAACTAAGACTCTCATTTATTGCTAGTAGAAATGGAAAATAATACTGCCACTGTGGAAAACAATTTGGTAGTTTAGTTTCTTATAAAATTATCTATACACTTAAATAATCAGAAAGGGGTCTTAGAAAAATTAAAACATAGGTCCGCATAAAGTTCTGTGTGTAAAAGTTTATAGCAGCTTTGTATCTGAATACTCCAAGCTGGAAACAATCCAAATGTCTGTCAACTAGGGAAAAAATTTTTTAAAAATCTGAGATATATTTATACAATTGAATACTTCCCAGCAACAGAAAAGAACAAACTACTTATACGTGCAACAACATGGATGAATCTAAAGGCATCATGTTAAGTGAAAATAAGTATGCATGAATGCTACATACTATAAGATTCTATATAATATCCTGGAAAAGGCAATGCTATAGGGACAGAAACCAGTAAAGTAGTTGTCTGGGGCTAAGTCGGAGGGAAGAGATTGACTACAGAAGAGTTTAAAAGATCTTATGGTGATTATGGAAATGTTCTCTGTCTTGATCATGGTGGTGGTTACAAGACTGTGTAAGTTTGTTAAAACTTATAGACTATGAATCTAAAAGGGATGAGTTTTACCGTATGCGTATTATACCTGATGTTAAAAATACATGAAGTATTACAGATAAACAACAAAGAAACCCCTTCAAGGTAGTTACTATCTTCTCTGTTTTACTTGCCGAGTAAGGGTAAGGGGAGTATGTGGGTGGCTGGAGGTCCTGAGACCAGACCTCTCAGTACCGTTCTCTGTGGCCTCTGGCCTCTTCCATCTGTGGTCCATTCATTTCTTTCCTCTCAAAAATTCATTCATATCACTCTCATGTTATTTATTATAATGTATTATAGTTAAGTCCAGTTACTTCATCTATAAAATAGTTCTAATAATACTTAACATATAGTATTATTCTGAGACTTAAATGAGAGCATGGTATATAATAGGTACTCAACAAGGTTAACTATTATTTATATTATATTGTATTATATTGTATTATTAATATCCACCATACACATGGCACACCTAAGTGTACAGAAGCTGCTCAACAACTGTTTGTTGAATGAATGGGTAGTTAGAGTTTGCTTTGGAACCTTCCTCTCACACAGTCCTTCTTATCTTACCTGGCTTTTTATAGGTCACATAGATATAGAGGAAGAATTCAATGACATAGGTGATGACAGCTGCCCACCAGTTGATGACAAACATGACTGCACAGCACAAAATAGCTCCAAAAAGAGATACCCACATATTGTAAATTCCATACGCAGGTCTCCATCCTGCAAGTAAAAAAAAGAGAAGTATGTGAACAAGAAAAACTCTATTACCACCACACCACTGCATATTATAGGAATATAGGTAATGTGTTTTTTCCTAGCATAAAAATCAGAACTTTTAGGTCAGGTTTCTAACTCTGTTAATAGTTTTCTGTGACCTTGGATCCCTGGCCTATGAAGGTGTAATGATACCAAATAAGGATGCTATGAAACATAGGAAATGTGTCACTTTATGGCCCCTCCACACTTCCCACGTGCCCCCGATTGTCTTCTTAAACTACAAAACCTTGAGCATCTAGTATATATGCCTGTAGGAGTTGAAAAGAGACAGGAGGGATGGAAAAAGTGGGGTCTTGCAGGGAGAGGTGAGAGGAACTGCTTGGTAGCTCAAGAAGGAGAAGGTTAAGACAATGAACGGGTTTATTATTCCCATGGAAAGGGCAAAGAGTCATTAAAAGTTAATCCCCTAACTTTCTGATGGCTGTTTCTTTACCCTAAGAGGGCAACGCTTACTCTTTCAAAAATAATAATCTATAGGAAAAGAGGAAGAAATTTTCATGCAGCATCTTCTTAGACCTGATGCATTAATAGCATATGCATTTGCAATAAAAAATTTCTGATGATTAATATATGCATGGGGTTTCCCATGTTTTATTATTTCCATGAAATTAAAGAAGCTGGGAGACAGTATGATCAGGATGGAGAAGCTCTGATTTGAAGGGCCCATTTGGTCTGTGGGTGAAGTACACTTTAAATTTTGAGTTGCCAAAACAACAGAGCTTTCAGTATTCTAGAGCAATTTCCTAAATGGCCACAAGATGGAAACAGCACTTTGAGAACATCACAGGAAATGCCTTTATTTCTCTTTGAATGTGGCTGACTGGCTCTGTGTGTGTGTGTGTGTGTGTGTGTGTGTGTGTGTGTGTGTGTGTGTGAGAGAGAGAGAGAGAGAGAGAGAGAGAGAGAGAGAGAGAAGGAGAATGCGGAGGAGGAGGAGGAGGAGTCGTCTTAGTCGATCTTACTTCTATCTTCTCCTCTTCGCCTCTTCTCCTTTTCTTCTGAGAAGGGAGAATCTTGTTTCTTATTTTATGGGTTTGTATACCCATGTGCCCTCTGCTATTTTCTATTTTTCCTCTCTTTTTCTCTTTTCTCCCTCCTTTCTTTTCACCCTTTCCCCTGCCCACCTCTATTATTTCACAATGCTTTTCAAAAATGGACATAACGTGACATAGAGGCACACACTTTTATGATCCGTTGTATTCTCTGACCTAGAACCTTCTGTTCTGCTTAAAAGAAGACAATAAAACAGATATAAAAAGTCCTCGTTAGCTTCTGGAGCCTAGTGGCCTTGGGTGGATGAAGGCTCCCCTTCCATCTACATTTTGTTTAACTGGCAGCAGCTTTTCTAAAGGAGGCTCAATTGTGGCAGATCCTTAAAAAGTGGAAATGTATTTATATCTCTGATAAAAGTCCTCATGATGAAGAACTTTCTCAAGATTGATAATAACAAGTCTCTAATCTGGTGGAAAGGCACAAAAAATTCTATTGGCCAGTGGAAGCAAAAGAGAGGTGAGAGGTGACTGGGTAGGGAAAAGTTCTTTGGTGTGAAATTTTGTACCATGGTAAACCACAGCCTGAGAGTGCAGGGATGTCAGGAGCTTCAGTGTGAATCTGCATTGACTACGCTCAGCAGGTAATTATGGGAGCTACTCATCCTTCTCTTCTGCACCATGGGCAGGCAACAAATTGATAGTAAGGAAGTTTCAAATACATACATTTATTCCACTTCTGTGGTCACTTTCACCCTGGAAATAAATAGTGGTGTTTTTCTACTGCTGAAATAAATGTGGTTTCTCTTGCAATGAATAATTTATTGCCGCAGGAGAAAATTGACTTTACGGTTGGTCAAAAAGGCCATTGCTCAAATGATTCTTTTTCTATTTCAGAAGCCATCCCCCAACTTACCAAAATAAAGTGGATTACATTGCCCACTAGGATATAAGGAAACGCATAAACACAAATTAAGTACTTTTCACTGACATTTCTTTTTATCGAAACTGCTAGTTTAGGCTTATCTAGTTTTGAAAAGTCAGCTTACCTGGAGATTTGGCATAAGAGGCATGGAAGCAGGAGAAATTAATAAGTGCATATGAGGCCAGGAAAAAGTTGGAGATGATGGGAGCAATGGTGTTCAGTTCCGCTGTGAACAAAGCAGAAGTGAGCATGTGCATCTGAATGATGAGAACAGGGGCTGAACAGCTGTTATAGCCTGGAAAGTTGACTTTATTTGAAAATTGAACACATAGCTAGCATCTGTCAAAATTTAAGAAGTTAGTAATTTTTCTTGGGGGTTACATTCATTTAAAAAATCTATTCTTAGCCAGAGTACCTTTCCAATAAAGTAGAAAGCAAGAAAACCTACTAGTCAGAAAACAGGCAAACAAGACCTCTACCTGAAAAATATTTGAGTGAAAATGAGTGGAGGGTTCTGGTATTGGGTAGATGATAAACTCCCCTGCTGCTGTTCCAGAGGCACCAAATCCTGTGTTCTTTATCTGCTGTGCATACAATCAAAAGGCTCTGCAGGGTGACAGATTAGTTAAATACCAGTGCACCAGAAATGCCTACATGGAAATCTCTCTGCATGTACCCACCTTGCTCTCTTTTTTAGAATTCTTGTTAGTCGTTTGCACTTTCCTACATCTCTAGAGAGTTTTACCTCTCAAGATCTGCCAAAAAAAGTTTTAACTCAGTAGCTAAATGCCCAGCTGATTTAATCCCAGCTGAATTGATCTATGGGTGAAGTAGGAGATATAAGAAATAATTTAGAGATAGTCCTATTTTCTGAAGGTCAGATTTCGATCAACCTCAGTGATGCAAATGCAGGTGGCAGCTGGATGTGATTCTAGAACGTGGAGGCCGGAAAGGAAGCAGGCAAAAATAACTGCCACAAAGCTGGATCCATGAAGTTAACCTACGCTGTTCTGAAAGAGTGATTTTTAAGGATATTATCTTATATGTACAATTTTTTTTAACTGTCTATTTCATCACTTAAATGCAGCATAGAACAATGATTTGACGTCTTAAAGCTTAAATTAATTTGAAACATATATAAATAATTGCTTTTTTTTTCGGTTTAATCTAAAAAGAAATCTAACATTGTTCCTTGTAACAAATATCTTCGACCTATGGAACTCTTATGAGGATTCACGAATTACAGTCACTTCCTGAGTTTATGTAATGAGGAGGAGACCTCATTATTGGGCACCATGGTGCCGAGGAAGGCTCTGCCCATCTCTGCATAGTTAAGATTGTTCTCGCCTTTTGCTTTTTCCCTTCTCATAGACTCACCAGCAAAGGTGCTGCCTTAAAGAACAGTAAGAAATGTGCTGGCTACAGTTGATGCACATACCTCTCTAAGACTACGTAGTTGTGTCTATATTATTTAGGGAGACAGAGCCAGAGATTAAGGTCTAGGTAAATGGTTCTCAAACATTAGTGATCTATGAATCTCTTGAAGAACTTGTAAAATGCGGATTCCTTATTCCCAGAGATTCTGCTTCTTCTAACTCTGGGGTCGTGCCTGAAAAATCTGCACTGTAACAAATCCACAGGTGATTCTGATTCTGACACAGGTGGTCGACATGCCACATTTTGAAAATAGACACTTCAACTCTCCTGCTAGCTGCCAGGCCAGGAGATCTAAAGACAAGTGGCAGCTGAGGGAGACTCTGGGATTAGGCAACATCAGGCAGAGTAGAGGAAGCATTCAGTTACATTTGGTTGGATAGATTTCCAACATTTATATTTAAAGAGCCTGAAGTCCAAAGTCTACCTCAAGTCTTCAAAGGCCTTCTACACACAAGGATTTCTCATTTCCTTCTTAGGCAGACTTCAATATTCCCAAATGGAATATTAAACATAAAACAGGTAATTTCTCAAGTTAAAAGGAAGACCTGTGAATAATCAGAAGAATTATTTGGCTTTCAGTAACATCAAGAAAACTACAAACCAATAAGAATGAATGCCATGGCTATAACAAAAGTGAGAATGTATCCTCTCAGCGGTTCATTGTTTTTCCCATATCCTTTTGCGAAGAACTGCAGCGCTTTGTAGATGTTGTCCTTGCACAGAGCCTAATGAGAAAGAAGAGAAGAAATCTGTCATTTATATCTATGCACAGTCATTTTCCCTAGGTGATTCAAGCAAGAAGATTTGGAGAAAGATGAAGTGATACACAATATGAGGCACAAGTTAACACTGCAGTTTATCATTCTCTACATTATTTGAATCGATCTTGACTATGTGGCAGACAGAGTGTTTGAGCCAGATGCAAACATTAAACCATTTCAGAAAATGATGGGAAATGATTGCTGGTGAGAATGAATGTTTCAGCTTGATCCATGTTCAGTGGCAACAGCAGTAGGAAGAGGCACATTCTCTTGTGCCTACATCACCTGGAACACTTTGGGAGCGCTGACGAGGGAGGCCAGGGCTGAGGACAGCGTTGCAGAAAAGATGCCAGCAGTGATAAGGGGGCCAAACCCTGACACCATGCTCATGACCTTGAGAAGAGAGGTTCAAGTGAGACAATTCATCCAATGGACATCAAAAAAAAAAAAAAAACGCCAAATTTTTATGCAAATGCTTCCTTTTTCTCTTTCTGTAATTTGGAATCTCCTTTATAAGCTAATTGCTTCTAATCAAATTTTCCCCCATTTTATTCTCAAGTTTTTAATTGTTTTTTGCAAAATGAACATGACTTTATATAATTTATAAAAATCATATATGCTCATCATAATGCATCTAAAAGATACTAGAAAGATTGAAGAAGGAAGATTTTAAGGATTTTGACATTTCTCCCCTCTCTCCTTTGTGGGCATATGTTTCTTTCATGATGGAAAATTCTATCCCACAAAAAGCAATATTTTAATAAGGTTTGGGGAAGAACTCAGCTGTTTTTAACAGTCTTTTTAAAGGCATTAATTTTTCTTATTCTTACTTCATGTAGAGGCTTTTCAAACCTTTGCTTTTTCTGTGCTCATTAACCATAATTTTAGATCTGAACCATGATGAGATTCTATCCATTTAAGTCATATTTTGGAATAATGACTTCAGCTGAGTTAATTTCTCTTTGTTGGTTATGAAAATAGCTGAATGAAGCCTTCACGACAAATTTGCTTCTCTCTCTGCTCACCAATCATTCAGACAAATTAATACATTTCAAGTCCTACAGTTTTCCCAACTTCCCTTGTTCCTTCCTCTTCATTCACTTCCTCTTCTGCCTCTCATGATTTCCCACTTAGCCTCATCTTCCAGGGACTCCAGGACCACCGCAGAAGCTCCTCCTAAACTGAAGCCCATGCATGAAATGCATTCTAAGCGTTAACTAATCTGAGTCTCTCCTCTCCACCTCAAAATCTTGCACAGTTGATTGGAAGACACATAATGTCAGGTGGTAGCCTTTCCCTAGTGGTGATGCAATTCATATAAGCACCTGTTTTTTCCCCCACCGCAGTAAACGTAATCACAGGGTTTGCTACCATATGATGCTTATATGATTCCCGTCCCTCCCACACCAATTGTCCCTTGCTGAATTCAAACCAATTAATGATTGATTAATCAGTTGCAGAGTCAGAAGTTTCATTATAAGTGATGCTCTAAAAATGAAAACAATGGCAATAAACATTAGTATAATTATCGCAATTCAAACCTGAAAATTGTTCATCAGCCCATACTGACATGGCTCATGTTGACATCTTGAGAAGTCGTAGCCCAACCCACAGGCTGCTGAACCATTGCAGTTTATCCCAGAAATGATGGTGTCATTCATGCTTCCAGTGGCATCTCGGACTACGCAGGCCCCTGGGAAAACAACAATGGCTTGTCATTTCTTTACATGAAAAGTTCTGTTCCTTTGGATTTCTTTTGAAAACACGCTTAGTTTACTTTGAGTCTGGGTGGGTCCACTGGCTATCCTGTCTTCATCATCAATGCTTCCTGGAGCATGGTACCTGGAGGTTTCCATCCTCTGAAGCCTGGGAGTGTCCTCTTACTTTAACAGGCCGCCACTTCTACTGCCTTGAGTGGTTTCAATCCTAGCTCTCTTGCCTCTGCAAGACAGTTGGAGGTCTGGATTCCCTTTCTGATCTCTGAAAACGCACACAGCAGTGCTTTGCACACAGTACATACTCAATGCATATTTCTGGCTTAGGGCTACTGATTGGATGTCTTTCAAATAGAAGGATTTATTTTCTCATCTATGAGAGAGTCAAGGAATGCATTATTGAATTTGAGTAATTAAGAGAATTGAGCCCTAGTTTAATGATATTCCTTGCATAATTTTAAACATTTATAATTCTACTTTATATACGATTTAATGGTTTAAATAATATTGAAATATTTGGGGATAAAATATGAAGACTTCTTACATAATATTAATGGCCAAATAATACTCTATCAAATATTTATCCCAGTTTATTCCATTATTTTCATACATTTGGATATTTCTGTTATTTCTATTATAAACATTCTATAAACATTTTTGTGCATCATTTTTTTTCCCATGTATTTCAAAGTATTTCTCTAGGATAGTTTTCCCAGAAATGCCGTTATGATGTTTTTAAATATCTTTGACATACATTTTAATTACTGACATTTCCTATGAATTTTTCCAACTATAATCTCTATTATGTATTTGATAAGATTATTGAAATATATGAACATAGATTTGAAATATGTATAAACTTTTCTGAACTACCTGAAGAATAAATACTTTACCAACTAATTCCACTCAACAAAACTCTTTATTTTACTTTTTAAACTCCAGCCCTGGTGAGCTCTCATTCTTTGCTGGTAACTATACAAGAGGTGCCAGTGACAGGTACTAATGAGCACCCTCAATTTTAACCGCAAATTCATATTTTTTTTACATCTTCGAAAGACTTAAAAATCATGGAATCTTCAAGTTAAAAGAACCATTTAAAACAATCAGAGTAAAAGTTTTTTTATATAGCCCTAAGAGGGAGCCTGTCAGTTCCCGCTTACCCGCTTGAAATTATAAGTGTTGGTTACCAAGAAAACTATCCACTCCAGACTTTACCTTACATTGTTCGTTTATGTTGAGCTGGCTTTTCTAAGTCATGTATTTTAACTTCTGCATAATAGAACTTCCCAAACAGCCATGAAGTCAAGCCACGAGCCATTATTTACGCAAAGGACTGGCCATGGGCCTATCACTATCCTCCCACCTCAGAAAAGTATAGAAATAGATTTTTCTACTCCCAGGGCAAAAACTAAAAGATTCTTTGAAATCAGGTCTGTAACTTTACTCATTCCTTCATTTTTACTTTGTGTGAGAAAGAAAATCACTTGGGAAATTAAAATTTAAGTGATTTCAATGTCATTTAAGAATATGTTGATTTACTAAAGCATTGGAATAAAATCTCTTTACATGTAACTAAACTTGGAAATGCCACAACAATACAGCTAACAACATTATCCAGTTTTCACAATTAAGAGCCAGTAAGAGATACAAAAATTTAGGATGTTTTGTTTTTCTCTTTGGAAACCAACTCAAGATATATGTACTTTATAGTAAACAAGAGGATAACTGGAATGTGCTTTTTGGTAAAATGGTCACCTTGGCTTCTGCAGTGGTTCAGCTTGGAGCTATATTCCCGAGTGTGTGCAGAAAAAGAGTTGTTTTTGTTTTTTTTTCTCTGAATGCTACATTTGCTCCTCTCTTATAATGGCACAAGGATGAGGTGACCAACCCCCAACCTGGAGGAGGTGTGGCTATAGGCAGCAGGTGGAACAAAAGTCAGCGTGAAAATAGCAGGAGAATTCACACGTTTTTTGCTCAATGAGTACTGTGGGGGCTGGTCACCCACTCTGCAGGTAGCGGGGTCTTATTCTGATTTCCTGCCTCTTAGACAGTGACATTTACATATTAGGGACAACAGCTCAAGGAGGAGATGCAGTCATCAATTCTCCATCTTTCATACTTTCTTAAGACTTTCATTTTTATTGTTGTTGGTGTTTTGTTTTGTTTTGTTTTGTTTTGGGCTTCTTTCCTCTTGTTCTGTTCCCCATATGCCTCATTAGGTCAAGGGAGGAGGGGGCTGGAAATGGTGGCTTTCTTGGCAGTGGGATTATCATCTAGAGTAGCAAAATGGGACACTTTTGTGTTAGGTAAAATGACAATGTGATTACTTCTACCCTAGTCCTGACTCAGAGACACCTGTTACATGTAGGTTAATTGTATACAAACCCCTAGAGCACCTAAGAAGGGAATTAAAATCGTTGCCTTTTTAAAAACATTTTATTTATGTTCCATTGAAAGCCCACTAGACATAAAGATCTACTGGACCCCTTGTAAATGTGGCATTCTGATACCAGACTTACCTACACAAATAGCAACTCCTATGTAGGCAATGGTGGTAATGAAAATGGCCAGCATCGTTCCTCTGGGGATGGCATCTTGGGGATCCTTTGGAAAAACAATGTGGAGGTACGAGGAGGTAGGGTAGAATAAGAAACAGAAATTGCTTGGAGTTATTTCTGTATTTTCAAACTTTTAAGCCATTATTCCTGAGGCAAGCTCTAAAGAAGAGATCAAGCAAGTGGCAAAATGGTGCACCTAAGTATTTTTGGGACAAAGATGAAATGCTTGGAGAAACTAAAGAAATCTGTAGAACTTTCCGCTGAGAAGAGATCCCTAACTGTCCAGGAGGGAGTTTTTACAGAAAAATACACTAGTTAGTTCACTCACTAACACCTCTCTCTCTCTCCTTTATCTCTTATGAATTTCATTCAGATTTACTAGACTTTAAATTATTAGGAGAAATATACAACCATACCCGGCACATTGACAATATCTCTCTGTGTGTATTTGTTTTGGACTAAGCTTAAGCTTGTCTTTTAAAAAAAATCACTTTTAACTGAGCAAAAAGGATGATCTGCTAAATTCTCCAATCCCTCAAATTTTCCATTCGGAATCTAGTTCAAGAATGACTACAATTGGAGATATTTAATTTCCATAAGTGGGCATAAAGAAAGAGGCAAATTTAAGCTTATATCAGAAAATGGGCTTTTTTTCTTGCTTATACATGTATATAAATTCACTGAGCTGAACTCACATCATATATATTATATACCACTTTATATCCTATTTGGGGGCTAAATCGTATCATAATCAATTCCAAGCAGCATAACTTCTAAATAACTAAATTCAGCTTAACAGGAATTAGTAAAGATTATAATGTAATCATTGTTTATACTGGACAGTGCCTGACATATAGTCAGAGTCAATAAATATTGAACTGGGGGAAACGCAATCTCAGTAGGCGTTAGTTCTCCCATCAGAGGACATGAGACTCATCAATACAAATAAGCAATCAATGCAGTGAAAGTGTGAGGTTGTTTTTGTTTGTTTGTTTGTTTGTTTTACTGTAAGTCTGCTAATCAACTCCATTGGAAAGGCAAACTCATGGTGAATGTAGACTCAACTCGACAGCTAAAATGATAACTAAACCAAGCAGATTTGTCCCTAAATGGGAATAAGCCATGTCCACAGAGTCACTCTTTAATCACTAATTCCTTCCTACTCTTTTAGGAATATTTCCACACATGGTTTTTTCTATATATACATACCCAGCTTCTTTTCTTCCAAGCTATTGTCTTCAAAAGTGAATGTGACAAGTGTGTGAAATAGAGTAGTACTTAGAAGGAAGAAGACAATCATGGTCCCACTCAATCTCCTAATTCGTGTTATGTTTAAATATTTATGGTATTGATCAAGGATTTGTTGGGATCTGAGTGAAATGTGAAGCACTTTTTTAAGTGGGAAGAAAGGAAATATACGTAAGGATAAGAGATGTGAAGATGGAAGGCAGAACACAAAAACTTAGCTTTTTTTAGAACTATCTGCTCAATGTCAAACTTGACTCAATATAAATTGGGAAGCTGATCTCTTAATGCATAATCGTATATTCATGTTGTCTGGTCTAGCTACATTTTCCTTAGGTAGGGTTTAGGATTTTAACAAATGCTTAGTTTTCATTCTAAATGTTAATGTCCATCCCCCCAGTGGTAACCCCAAATCTAACATTCCTTCACCTTTCTTCATTAAATTTTTGTTTTCAAGATGGAATACAAGCAATCTGTTAGATTACTTTTTTGGAGGAAGTCAATGACATGCTAATTTTGCATCTCTGAAACTGCATCTTAACTCTCTTGATTAGACTTGGTTAACTCCCAAATCTCTACCAGGCTCATATATACAGATCATCAACAAACGCATTAACAAATAGAAGGTTCAGGATGAACTTTGTAGCATCCCCTTGTGCCAACTCTCATGACTGTCACTGGCAGCCTGAAGTGTCATCTTGAGAGGGATGCTGAGGTTGTAAGCAGAGATAGCACCTTGCATATTCTTATAGCGTGTAAAAAAAATAAATGTTTACTAAGCTTAACTGACTCTGTTATAATCATTTCTAGTTTTGCTCTTAGAAAAAAATAAGTACTGAAGTTTCCTGGCCACTCCCCAGCCAGCTTTCACCCCTTGGTCCTTAATGTGTATTATTATCGTGAATTATCACTTCTTGAAGTATTCTCCTTCCTTGGCTTTTCTGATCCTACTCTCGGGTTCCCCTTCCTCTTAGACAGCTCTTTCTCCTTCTTCTTCATGGACTTCTTTTCCACTATCAACACTTTTGAATGTCTGTTTCCCTGGGTGCTGCCTTGGTCCTCTTTTCTCCTCCCTCTTGCATAGACCTGGACGAACTCATCCATGCCATGGCTTCCAGCCCTGCCCTAGTTCCTTTCCAGAGCTCCAGACTCATGAATCCAGCTACACACTAGACATCTCCACTCTGATTCCTTCTGTCATTTCGACCTCAACGGCCAATTCTGAGCTTCTTTTTTTCTCATCTACTATGCCATGGAATCAGTTCAGTATGCTACAAGCAGCATTAAAAGAATACAGTAGAAGAGAACTAATATGAAAATAGCAGAAGGCTATTGATTATGATGTATGATGTTTTCTTACTGCATATCATAGTAAAAATAAACACTCATTTCATTCCCTCTCCTAATTCTAAGAAAAGCTGACCCTTTGATCCATTTCCCCTGCCATAGCCTCCATTCAAGCCAGTGTCATCCCTTGTCCAGACTACTGTGATATCCTCTAATTCAGAGGTTCCCAATCCCTGGGCCACTGACCAGGTACTGGTCTGTGGCCTGTTAAGAACCCGACCATACAGCAGGAGGTGAGTGGCTGATGAGTGAACCTTCATCTGCATTTGCAGCCACTTCTCAGTGCTCGCTTCACCACTTCAGCTTCACCTTAGACCATCAGACATTAGATTCTCATAGGAGCAGCGAACCCTGGTGCCAAAAAAGGTTGGGAACTGCTGCTCTAACTGATCTTTTGCTTCCAGTTTCCTTTCTTATCACCCTCCACCCTCTAATCCATACTTCACAAACTGCTAGAGGCTTCTCTGTAACACACATGTCTAATCCTGATCTAACCTCTTTAGTATCTCTAGCTATTTTAGGGATAATATCCAAACTCCATTGCTTGTATATTAAAGGATCTCTGAGTTCTATTTAATAGTATATAGTAGTGTATGTGATAAAAGTTAAACTTAACTGTAAAATCACCAAAATATTTTTAAATGAAAAGAATCTAACTTTTTGCAGCAGTACTATGACAGCTTGTACCCTGAAAATCATGACAAGATATCCTCCGCATTTTCTTTCTATGTAATCTCAACATCAGAGATTTTATAGTACAGATTGATAAAAAAGTAAAATACTTTACTAACATGGCACCCCAAAATCAAGTTAGCATTTATCTTGGGAGAAATGGTAAGTTTTGCGTTTTTAGATATGGGTATTGTCTAGTTCTTTGCTTACTCTCAGAGTACCTAGGACACATAGAAGCTTCTTTATCAATATGCTTATTAATATATCAATGAAAATATTTTACTTGCATGCCTTGCTGTGCACATAAAATAATTTTCATCAGCTGCATCTTTCTTTGTGCCTCTTGATACTCCATGCCATCTGTTCCAAATCTCCCTGTCTTCAACGTTTTATTGATGAACTCCTCCTATACATCCCTTGGAATATGAATTGAGTATCTCCTCCTCTGAAAGTCTTCCCTTATTTCTTTGGAGATAGGCAATTACTGTTTCTTCTTTCCCTTGCACGTGATCTGTTTTTGCTTCTTATGACTCAATTAGAGTAGACCATGACCTGTTTATGGGAAGGATTGAGCTCTTTTTTGCCTCCCCAGTGCCTGGTGTAAGAAGACACTCAGTAAATGCTAGCTGAGTTGAACTGACTTCTATGCATCTAACTCTAAATTGTCTTTAAGGACTCTAAGAAAAACACAATATTTTTTAAATTAAATGTGTGCTTATAGTTTGCAGAAATTTAAATCAGTGACAGCTAATATTTTCCCAAATCTGAGAAACTGGAAGCTCAACATCCATAACTAAATTTCATTAAACAGTGATACTACTTGAATCATTTTGAACAAGTTACTTAATTTTTCTGAACCTCTGTCTAATCTTTTCTTAGGCTCAAGAATTTACCATGGCACTGTGGTCCTTAATATAACAAATCTAAATACCTTTGTTCATTCATTTGATACATATCTATTGAAGCCTTACTAGCTCCAAGGATACAGGAATGAACAAAACCGAAGGCAAAATTCCCATTTTCACAGAGTTATATTATAGGGCAAACACGTCTCGCTCAAGTCCCTCCAACAGTTGTTTTACTTTGCCTTATAAGATTATCCAGCTTCATGAGGGCTTCTCCAGTTAACCTGTGAGAGATTCTTTACTGTTTCCAGCTTCCCCATGCCTGATTGTTCTTTTGTCCTTTCTCCTTATAAAATACTTTTTCACAAATAGTCAGTACTTAACCTTTGCTTTCAGTTCACACTCGAAACTTAACTTCCTTGAAGAAATAATTCTTAACTTAATTATTCATTCATTTTTTTTTATTTCACAATCTATTTGGACAATACATATGGCTTTCATTTATTTATATCTCTTGATGGCTCCTGTAAATATTTTTGTCTTCTGAAGTAGATTAAAAATTTATTGAGGTAAAATCTGTGTCTTTTGCTGTTTTATGTGTGTGATAGAAACTGCTTATTTTAAAATATACATTCTCACTTTCCTCCTTTTAATGCCAGAATCCCCTAAAATTATATCTAGGCACATGACTGCCCAGCTAGAGACTACATTTCTCAGCCTTCTTTGCAACAAGGTAAGGTCTCAGACTAAATTTTGGCCAGTAGAATGTCCATAAAAGCGATACATGCAAGGTCCAGGAATTGTTTATCTTCTACTTCCCCTTATTTCCCTTTCCTGTGGACTAGACTATGATCTTGGAAGTTATCAGCCATCTTAGACCTTGAGGGCAAATCCCAAGGGGATAGTAAAACGAAGGAGGTTTTCTGGGTTCCTGGGCTACTTTTTGGGGTGATTGTTTTTATTCCACTGGGTGGTCATGAGCTTGAATTTTTATGCACAAGGAAAACAAACTTCTTTCTTATTTAGGTCATTGTTACTGGTCTTATATAACACATTCGAACCAATATCCTAACTAATACAATGCTCCTTACAGTATTTAACATAGAGTGATAGGAGCAAGTGCTAGTAAACATCTATCAAGTGAGTGAATGTATTTCTGAATTTAATGATATAAGTGTTCAGTAATAAAGAATTTTTTTTTTGGTTTTTGTTATTTCTTGAATGTTCCATGTTCTTGTTCACTGTATTTAAAAGAAAAAGAATAGCTCTGATATTTTTCACTGAATTATGTTCATTTTGTTGGAAATGATATCACTGAATAAGACTTTTTGAGGAACTATCTGGTATAGGATAGTTTGGCATTAAAATTTTGCATAAAAAGAGAATTTTAAGTAACCAAGAAACAATAGAAATCTTATAGTTTTGAAATCTGTAGAAAAGCATGGTCATTGTCCAGTTCTTGTTTTGCCCAACAACTGTATCACCACACACAGTACTACAAAAGCAGAGAAAACGACATACCTCCAAATCTCCAGAGATGTTGGCACCTGCAAGAATCCCAGTAGCTGCTGGGAAAAAAATGGCAAAGACAGAGAAGAAGCCTTCACCCTTTGTGAAGCGTGGCCCAAAGTTTTCTGCAAATATTGATGCTGCAACACAAATAATGAGAAAATTATCATGTAAACTTTCTTCACAGAGTAGGAGATAAAATTACCTTTGGTTTTTATAGCCTTAAATTCAAATAGGCTCCTATAACCTAAACAGAATGGACTCAAATATGTTGGTGTACTTCTGATAAATCTTATGCTAATATTTGCCAAAGTTCAAAAAATATATCCCAAGGTTTTAGAGCTCTAGGAAAGAACTCTGAAAAATCAATACATTTTGTGCTAATGGAGACCCAGGCCATCTGACTTCTTTAAATTTGGAAGATTAAAAAGGGAGGAAATGGAGAATTCTCTCATGATCATACTGGCAGACTCACAGATACACTACACATGTACACTGTCCTATATATATACAACTACATTATCACATGCATAAATACCTTAACCAACACATCGCTTTTCTATGCTTTTTCTTTAATTGCAGGAGAACCTTGTGGGTGAGTCTACCTTACAAATTTTGCTACTAATATTCTAACTTCTACACCCCTTGCTCCCAAAGATTGAATCCTAAATCTTTATACCAAATTCTCATATATGGGAGAATAATACTGTGAAGATATTTGGTCATAAAATAATACTACCCACAGGTTGTCACCAAATTACTTAAATGAAAGAAAATCTGATAAAAAAAAAAAAAGAAAGAAAAAGGAAGTAAGAAAAAGAAGAGAGAAAATGTAAACAAGAGAATCCTGAATAACACAAAAATTAGGAAAAAAATTTATATCATCAGAAGAAATACAACAGAAGGTGGAAGAAGGGAAAAGTACAGAAAAGGATGTTAATTAACATGCAAAGCAAACAATACAATTTTTGCAAAGAAAAAGAATCAGAAAGGAAGAGGTGATGTGATATAAAAAGGAAATGAATACTGACAAGTGAGTAAATAAAGGAAAATAGTCTTTAAATCTCAACAGTGGATTCTTGAGTAAGCTAGAATGGAAAGTTAGGAAAGAGTGGATGGGTGAAGTAGAACAGGGAGAGAAGTCAAATTTCATGCTCACTGACATTATCACAGGATGCTACACTAAAGAACTTCTACAGTCTTTTATGTCTGAAAACCTGGCAGTGATGCTTAACTAGGCAATGCTGTAAAAAAAGCAAGAAGCAAAAATGTCTAGGAGGAAAATATGACACTGTTTGGCTTTAGTGCTCTCAGTGGTTGAACAACTGATGTGAGCTTTCTTCTCTTTCCTTGCAGGTGCACTCCGTTTCTACTCTTTTGACAGCAAGAACAATTTGTTTGACACTTTGTTTTCAAAACACATTTACATCCACTATCTTAAAAATCTCCTCGGGAAGTTACTATGATCATGCACAGCTTACCAGGAAAATCTGAAACCCAAATATGTTAGGCAACCCATCTAGCTGGGAAGCAGTCGGGTTGCTACTCACTCAAGCTCTCCCGAATTGAACCTCAGGCTCTTCCCTGGCTCATACTGGAAATCCAAGGCTGGCGTGGGGGTCACAGTAATGGTGATGGGGACAAGCAATGGGGAGCCATTGATTGCAGAGCAACTTATTTGTCACACGTACCTTGGTAATTAAAGAAACCTCTGGACTTCTTCTCATTGTTGGATGGAATGACGGTCCCAATGAAGAAGTTTGCAATAGCAATAAGAAGAATGATCAGAAGGATCACTTGAGCCTGGATTGGCAAAGTAAAAAGAAACCAAATTAGATTTATTTAATAAATTTTACATAATTATAAAGTTAAATGTTTACTGAAGAAAGACTGATTACTCCAGTTAAGATTCTACTACCCAGATTAGGTAATATGTGTGTCCTTGTGAAATGGCATCTTAATAAGCCTTATTTGATGTGAGCTTAGATGTTGCATTTTCCATGGGAGCATGTGCTTCGGAACTTGACATTACAAAAACATTCCAAGTACTAGATAGGTAACTAACTGCAGTGTCCTTGGAATATAAACAGAGCCCAGAGTTTTAACACCGAAAGAGTTTATTTTCTTTTCAGGCAGAGCACCACGGTTTCTTCCCCTTCCCAGTACTAACTGCAGGAGTATTGAGAACACAGAATGACTCAAAAATTCTCCTGACACTTAGTGCAGGAGATGTTGGGCTGCCAATGTGTGCCCAGCAAAAGTAGTATGCAATGTTGACTAGTCGAAATGTCTTTCTTTCATTCTCCATATATTTTGTGGTGTTTTTTGGGGTGCTTGGCTTCCCCTATGTTGTTAAGAAGGCACTTCTCATACTCTTTGCATAGTTATTTCCTTCCTCTCATTTTTAATTCTTAGTTACATCCTCAGATAGGCCTTTCTTGACCACTGAATCTAAATATTAACAGCTAATGTTCACTGAGGACTTATAATATAATAGATGCAGATTTAACCTTACCAGTATTCTTTCAGGTAAATAATACCACTAGGAACCATATGAAGTAGGTAATATTATTATCATCATTTTAAAGATAAAAAAAACAGAGGAACAGATAGGTTAAAAAATTTACTAAAGATCATTATAGATTTAAACCAGGTTCAAGTCCAGGCATCCTAATGGCAGAGCTAGAGCTTTAAATTCTACACTGTACTGCCATGAAACTACATTACCTCCCTCAGGGAATAAAGTCATCAAAAGTAGATTCTCCATTATTTTCTTTCTCGGAGTCCTGTTTATTTTCTTCATAGCACTTTTACAATTTACCGTTTTACATTTACTTATTTATCTACTTGATTACTACTCATATCCTCATAGACCATATGTTCAAGTAGGGCAGAAATTGTATGTGCCTGTTTTATTCACAACTAAATATCTAGTGCCTAGCACAATGCCCAGCACATGTAAGCACTTAATCAATTTTTGTTTAATATGTGAATGCATAATCCATAAGAGAGTGCCACGTAGGAATGTTTCCTATTGCCTTTTATAAGTGGAAGCCTTTGGCGATCTTTCCACTTCTGGTGACCACTTGAGACCTAGTTACTACATCTCCAGGCACATATTAATTGTGCCAGTCACTACAGAGAGTTACAAAGCAGGCAAAAGACATGCTCCCCATCATTTAGAAATTTATTAGTTATTTTACTACTAGTTAAATCCAGATATTCTTTCATTCCATGGCTTATAATGTCTTCAAATTTGCTGTCGAAGTACTGGGATTTAGAGGAGAATGATAATTTCTACATCTATCACCTCCCAACACACTTGCTATTTTGGGGGGGTTTCAGCACTCACAGTCACTTTGAAAGGGGACACCAGGGTATAACTGAGAGAGACAGGCTTCCGGCATGTACCACTGTTATGATCGTAAGGAGTCCATGTGTGATGATGACAGGAACCTTGGTGGTTTTGTCACTGTGATGATAACATAAAGAAGGACAAAGTACAGGTCTGATCATGTGACACATGTGCTGTGTGTGAGTCATGACTGCCTGGACCTCGTGCTTTGAGGGCTTGGTGTTCCACCTAGCGTGATCCTGAAACTTTCCATAGCAAGTAAAAACAGCAGTACTTTTTGAGTATGAGGTTCCTTCTATTCCTGCAATTTGTTTAGAACCTGACCAATAGCTGTTGATGACCTCATTTTGAGAAACTCACCTTTGCTTCCCATTCCATTCCAGCTACTGAAATTCCTAAGAGAATGACCACTGTGATGGAGCCTATTATCCGGATGTCATTGGTGGGATCTACCATCATTGAATCACTCTCCTGGAAAAAAAATTTATAAAAAAGGTTAGAGATGGAACTTTAAAAACAAATTTTTTATTTTATTATTAGTTTTCAGAATACAGTACATTGGTTAGACATTTATATAGTTTATAAAACAATCCCTCTGATTGCTCTTTCTCTCCTCTGGCCCTCCACCTAGCCATTATGTTAATGCTAACTGCAATCCTTCTACCGTGCTCCCCATCCCCATGATCATCTATCAACTACTAATCTATACTTCTTTAAGCCTTCACCCCATTCTCCCAGCCCCCCCAACACTCCTCCTTTCTGGCTGCAGATGGAACTCCTCCTGGCCTCCATATGCCTTATCGTAGCATTTAATAGTAAAAAGTGATACCGTGAATGTCTGGGGACATATAGGATAACAACAAAATGAAATGCTCATAAATTTGAGAAAATGAAGAAATTAACATTATTAACATTATTTTCTCTATGATAATAGGCCTCTGATAGCCAAGGTTAGGAGTTGGAAATATTAGAGATTCATTCTAGTCAAAGCTTTTGAAGCTATTGTAGTACCAAGTAAAAGTATGTGTCCATACACATATCATGTTTCGTTTTAGAAGAATGACAAGTTATTTTTGTGTGTCAGGGAAATTTTAGAGGAACAAAAATGGGTGGGTTTCCAATATGAATATTGGAAAATAAATGCCATTCAATTAAAGAACAAACTACGCAAACCAGATAATGCATCTCTTTAAGATAACATACCTTGCGAACTATATAATCCACTCATTTATTCATTTAATTTTTAAATGGTGGTACTGTTACCAATTGAATTCAGTGAATGCTGTAACTACTACAAAAGGAAGACTACAAAAGTTAGTTTGTGTGCCAGCTAATTTACATGCTCAGATATCAACCGTCTAGATGGGGCACCTAAGCAAGAAAACATCTAGTTTTCTGCAGTGAGTTATTCTAATGTTTGAACTTTCTTTCCCTTTGGAAATCTATAACCATAATAGTAGTACAGTAGTGCCCCCTTATCCTCTGTTTTGCTTTCTAAGGTTTGAGTTACTCATAGTCAATAGTGGTTCAAAATATTAAATAGAAAATTTCAGAAATGAATATTTCAGAAGTTTTAAATTTAGTCCCATTCTGAGTAGAGTGATGAAATCTCGTACTGTTCTACTCTGTCCTGCCCAGGACATAAATCATCTTTTGTCCAGCATGTCCACATTGTATATGCTACCCTCCTTTTAGTCACTTAGTAGCCTTCTCAGTTATGAGGTCAACTGTCACGGTGTCACAGTGCTTGTGTTCAAGTAACTCTTATTCTACTTAATAATGTCCCCAAAGCACAAGAGTAGTGGTGCTGATGACTTAGATATACCAAAGAGAAACCGTAAACGCTTCCCTTAAGTGAACATGTAAGTATGGTACAATAAGATGCTTTGAAAGAGAGAGCGACAACATTCACATAACTTTTATTACGATATATCGTCATAATTGTTCTTTTTATTAATAGTTATTGCTGTTAATCTCTTACTGTGCTTAATTTGTAAATTAAACTTTATCACAGTTATGCATGTATAGGGAAAAAAAAAACCATAAATATTTAGGGTTCAGTACTATCTGCAGTTTCAGGCATCTACTGGGGGTCTTGGAGCTTATCCCTTGTGGATAAGGGGAATTATA
This sequence comes from Rousettus aegyptiacus, assembly GCF_014176215.1. Taxonomy (NCBI): domain Eukaryota; kingdom Metazoa; phylum Chordata; class Mammalia; order Chiroptera; family Pteropodidae; genus Rousettus; species Rousettus aegyptiacus. The sequence continues at coordinate 120,158,538 of NW_023416306.1, read as the reverse complement.
GAATTGCAGTTGATAATAATTCTCATTATTTATCTGTTTTGTATTTCATGTAAATAATTTTATTTGATCTATACCATGTTTCTATGGAACACATAGAATAGTATTATTAACCCATATGGATTTGGAAAACAAGGTTCAGAAGAATAGAGCAACTGGTCCAAAATCTCTCAGCTGGTAAACATGAAAGCCAGAATTCCAAGCCATTTCTAATTCCAAGCCTAGGGCTCTTTCAGCTTCCACATTTTGCAGAATAAATCTACTTCCTCACATCTTGCCATAATAATATGCCCTAGTGTCCTGAAAAAACAAATTGAATCAAATTATTTTGCTTGGATGAAGAAAAGCTTTCACTTACCTTAAGAAGGTCTACCACAGTCTCAGCAAATCCTACCACATACATAGCAACAGCCACTGCATTGGCAAAAGCAAAGATCAAGCCTATAGATCCACCGAACTCGGGCCCTAAGCTTCTGGAAATAAGATAGTAAGCCCCACCTAAAATAAGAAATGAACATGCTTTACACTGGGGAACTGCGAAGGGATTTAGCTTATAAGACCAAATTATTTTGAACATCTGAGAACGTTTGAAATATTAATTGTTCTAATAAAAATATGACAAATTTCTAATAATTTTAGGAATGTTATGTAACCTTAAGTAATAACTTAGCCTTTGTTAGTTCTCTGTAAATAATCTACAATAGAACTTTCCTAACTTAATAAAATCCAATTTATTGAAACCTAATCATATAAATGTTACAAATAAGAATATCGCAAACTTTACAAAAAAATATAAGAAAGGAAAAACTTTGTTTTGTAAAAAAAACCAAATAATTGAAGAGTTAAAATTAAAAAAATAAAAGAAAATTTTATATCTTAAATTTCCAGAAGTAGGCAGGCCTAGACAGAAAATGAAGTGGGTGAAGTTTATCATTGTTATACTAACTTCTTTTCTGGTATAATTTTCTGGTACATATTTGCTATGTAATAAAAGATATCTGTATAGTGCTATATATATTATCTACTCCTTGGTTATTGTCAAATACCCATTTTTATATGAAGGTGGCAAATAGGAAGAAAAGAGAGGGAGGGCTTGGAACAATCGCCTCTCCCCTGGATCTTGAAAAGGTAGTTCTACATATGGTTGTGTACTTCTGTGAACATAAAGGAGTGAGCTGGACCAGTTAACCACCTAGAGGATACTGAGAATAGACTGATGAACGTAAAAAAAAGACTAGATGTTGAGAGGCCTAGATGCTGAGAAGGAAACTAGATGTTTCCTTTGTTTGTATTACATTAAATAAATGAGCTAGCCAGTTACTTAGAGTTGATCAAAATAGAGACAGGCAGGAATAGTGAAAAGAGACATGCTATGGGTAGGACGGCATTTTAGAAGGTCTTAGGTAGGGAGACCTGGATCAGGTACCCGAGCAGAGATCTGAGGAACCAAAATGTAGTGAGAGGGGGAAGAAAGGAAGTTTGAACAATGACGAACTTCACACACTTTATTTTCTGCTTAGGCCTGCTCGTTCCTAGATGATTTGAAAGAAACTCTTCGTTTGGTTTGTTTTTATTTTCTTTTAAAGCCTCTTCTCATGGCCATTGGCCAATGGGAGCATAGTGTTGTGGGGAACACTGAGGACTTACTGAGCAGAAAGTATCAGCAATGTCAGCTGGGGCACTGGAAGGGACCTGGGAGAGAGACAGCAGGGCTTGTTCAAGGCACAAAGAAATGCCTTCTTTCTAGACACCTGGTCACTCTCTACTTTATAAGCATATTTAATCATAGGAAATGGGTCAAAAAAATCTTTTCTGGAGATCTCTTAATTTTACTCCTTAAATTTTGGGTTATTTCATTTTGTTTTAAGAGTTTGGGGACTAATTATCAATACACAGCTCTTACTTCCAACATTAAACCAACTCTAAACATAACTGCATAACCAGAGCTTGTCATCATAAGTAAATGAATGGGCTCACCTCCTCTTACAACTCCATTCGTGCAAATAGCGGACATAGAAATACCTGTGAGTGTTGTCACTACCACGCTCAGGCCAATGACGATCACTCCGAGACCTGCAAAATCCCCCAAGAAAAGTGTTTGGTTCTAGATGTCACCAGTGCTTCGGGAGACAGCAGTCTGAATCTTGTCACAGAAGGATCAGTCTCCCCATGAAAAACCTGAAATGTTCTAAAAGATCCCATTCCATGAAGAACTAGGAAGCACCTGAAATGTACTAAACTTTAAAACTGAGGCCATCTCCAGCGGTCATTTTCCAAGAAACACCAACGAGAGGAGTACAGATTAGCCTGAAAAATAAAATGTTTACCCAAGGGATGTGAAAATCTGGAAACCATAACCTGCAATGTGCCAGAGAAATCCATTAGAAAAGAGGCCACAGCTGACCAAAGTAGTCCAGGACTGTACTCACAGTACCTTATGTTTCCTTCTGCATCCAGCTCATCGTTAGCCAGACTTCAAGAATACTGGACTATATTCTTGTTCCCATCAAAAAGAAATATATAAAAAATATTTTTGCCTACCAGTAACAAGTGATGAGACCATTAGATATCTTAGAAATTTTACCTCCACGAACAAACCCGTTAGTTGCTATTGCTGAAGTTGACAACCCCGTAATAGAAGTTACCATGGTGGAAAGAAGAATTACGAGAACTCCAAGACCTGTCAGCAATGAAAGATAAAAGATATTGCATTTTACTTTTCTTCCTTGGATTTCTTATTGCCACAAACTATACTGCCTTTATTTTAAGTTTTCACGTCCAAGCTGTGAGCCCCAACGTAGTTGCTCTGTGCTAAGGAGAAACTGGTTTGCCTGGCATAAAGATCAAGTCGGAGAACTGCTCATTATGATGAAGTGAAAACTTCTAAAATGCAGCCCTGGAAAGGAAAAGTTGACTTACGATGGTGTCCTGGGAGAGAAACTACCTTGGCTGTGAAAAGAGAAAACATGACATTTGACCTTCTCTCTTGCTTGAGAGGAACCTGAATGAGAAAGTTGGAGGTTTGACAAAGGTTAAATCCTTCCCCATTCTTCTTGCATCTCTCTTGCCTGGAAGGGAGTGGGGAGTGGAGAACCAATTTGGATTACCTTTGAAAACACTCCCGAAAGGTCAGTGGTGAACTATTTGAGTCTGTGTTGCCTTTACCTTACAAATGATTGTGCGGGTCACAAGTTTAATTACCTCCTCTGACATATCCATTTGTGGCAATAGCAGAGGTGGATAAACCAGTGATAGCAGTCACTGTCACAGCTAAGCCAATGACAATCACACCAAGACCTCAGTTGAGAGAGGAAAAATAAAGGCAATTAATCAGTGGAACAATTCATTAGATCGTTTACATAAAAACCAGCAAGTCTAGGGTAATCACCAAAGGACCACATTTGAGTTAACAAGTTGGCCCGAAATCCCCACAGACTAAGTGTTCGGCTTTGAAGTTTTTTGCCTAGGGTAGTATAAATTCTAAGGCTAAGATGCGCATGAGAAGCTGCACATGACTGAGCAAACTACAGCTGGTCAAAATTTGATGTGAACCCAATTCTTGATGAAGTTCCAGATATGTATAAACATAATAATTGCTCTAAGCAATACCAAGCTGTTAGTATAACTAAAGAGTAAATGTTCATCTTTCCAGGTAACTATCTTTTGATGTACATTTGGTTGTGTTGGAGTGGAAAGTTACATACAATGTACCAAATCATTCATCTGGCAGATAAGTGGAAAGAATCGAAATTAACAACTTTCACTAATTGGCTTTATGACCTCTGGCAAGTTGTTTATTTTGTGAGCCAAAAGTGGCAATGAAATTAAAAAGAATTCATGTGTAAAGTGGCTAGTACAATGCATAATGCACAGAATACAGTAGAGTCTGTGGCACTGCTTTTAGATCATATCTACAATAGTCAATTGTTTATTAAAAACTTACTATATATCCAGCTATGTGTTAGGTATCATGAGACATGCAAGGAACAAATAAAATGAAATGAAAAAAAGCTGCCCTCAAGGATCTAATGCTGCAGAAGTTCAATGATTATGAGAAAGAGAAAGCGGTAAACCAAAATTCGAAGGAAGGTAAGGCTGCCTTTGGCTTCAGGAAATACACAGCCAGAAAGATACAGAAAAGCAGCAGAATATGCTACCCCAAAATATGCCACTTTAGCATAAAGATTATTTTGCGCTAAAGGCAATTGAGAAGAAGCAGATATTTTGCCGTATTTGCCTAAAAACAGAACATAAATTTGTAAAAGTGTATCCCCTTTCCCCCATATCAGGAAGGACAGAAGTTAAATCTCCAGTAACAATTCTAGAACCTTAGCAGTTGGAGATGGTACCAGAGGAACCTATGTAACAAACTTTACTTATCTTCCGTTAGTTCCCCTATATATTTTCCTTCCTACAATTTGCCACACTAGAAACTCAGTCCTTTGCCTTTGTCTTGTCACTTCTCTAGAAATGTATCATTCTTTTGTTAAGATGCTGTATAAGCCCAACTCAAACCAACCCTTTGAGTTACTCATTGCTGTCTTCCCATATGTATGCACACTGCACATGTTAATAAAACTTCTGATTGTTTTTCTCTTATTAATCTGTCTTTTGTCAGTCTTATTTACAGGGCTTTAGCCAATGAGCCTACTCTGGGTAGTGGGAAAACAGTTTTTCCTCTCCTACAAAATTCTCCTCAATGGAGGTCAACACAGAATTCAGGGAGAGTTGTGGAGCTGAAATCACCCTGCCTCCAGCCAAAATGTTCTTGCCTGGGGCTGTTTGATGTGTCCCCCTGAATAAAATAGATGCTTATAATTGTTGTTGGTAGGTTCTCTTGTTTCAAGGATGATTAGAACAGTTCGCCAAGAGAGGCTGTGATCTCTCTATCCATGTCCTGGGAGAAGGGGAAGTGGAGAGAGTTTAAGGTTATAAATGTGGATGAGGTACTGGAGGCTAGCTCCCAGCTTTATCTCGGCTCTAGCAGAAGTCTCTAGTTTATTTTACAGTTTTAAGTACAATAGGAAGAGGATAACTGTAGACACAGTGTGCAGACTTGGACCATATTGCCTCAGCCCCTGTAGATTCTTAAAAGTTTGGCGTTGTAACAAACAGATGCCATAATTTCTTCATTTCTGTTGCAGGGATCCTGGGATGGGTATCATTACATTATATGTGGCTTTAATTTTTTATATCCCCAAAGGTGATTTCTTTTCATCTTTTGCACATTATTTTGCTCTTGCCTTTGTTTTGAGAAAATATTTAGCTCACCCTAGCAACTGCATAGGACCATATATTTTGCATTTCAAGACATTTAACCTACTCTGACTTTATTACTTCTCTACCCTTATTTTCCCCTTGTCTCTACTTTTCCAATAATTTTTAATTCAAACTTTTGCGTTGTATATATTTCTGTAAACCATATGAAATCCTGGAAAAAATTTTACACATTTAAACAGTGAAGGATTTGCTTTTCTTTCCCAGTCAAACGTAAAATCCCAGGGTAAAAGGCAACTTAAGAGAACATTCAGTTCACAGCTTTCTCAATGTGTGGTCCTTAAAACACGTACTTCAGGAAATACCCAGGGTACTCATTAAAAATGCCCAGACCTACTGCGTTTGGCTCTTTCAAAGTGAATCCTTGGATTCTGCAGGTTTGTAACTTAACTTCTCCTGTAACTCTTATGTACCTCACAGTCTGAAGACCATTGCACTACCTTAAGCCTCTCTCAATTTGCATCTGCCTATTCGGCAAGGTTCTTTATCATTTTCAAAGAATTTTTTCATTTTCAAAGAATTAATTGGGAAACAATCTAGCTTCCTAATTTTCAGATGAGAAAATAAAACTCAAGGAGTATTAATGACTTGCTTCAGGTCACATCTGCTTTTCACATCCTTCTTCTCTGCCTGATGGTTAAATTTATTAGAAATCATCTTACCCAGCCAAAGTCTCCAAGACAGAGTAAAACAACTATATGAGTTATTGGCTCATTCTACCATTTGCTTTTGGTAGAATGCCAAGACAGCCAAAACTCATGGCCTGAGAATGGTTACTTAAGGGCTATAGCTACTGTCATTCCTGACTCCAGCTTCCTTCTGGCTTTATTCCCAAGGTCTGGGCTTACAGTATATTCAGGTTTCTTTCTCAAACTATTGTTTCTTTTCTTACCCAATAAATGGTACCCAAATGGGACCCAGATGGTGACTTACTCAACTCATTTAGCTTTAAGTTTACAGCAAAAGCAAGTAAAATTGAGTAAGGGTGCTAATAAGTTTCTACTACTCATTAAAGTCTATCTTCTAAGAATTAAAAGAAAAAAAATTCCATTAAAAAATTATTAAACATCCATTTAGATAGAACTCTACTACAGTAGGGTTGAACTACTTAAATAACTTAAATAAAAGGTTCTTATTAAAACAATACTGATGCCTGAAAGTACAATAAACAAGTTTAGCAGAAGATAGGATTCTTCATACTTTATGGCTTTGCAATAAACATGAAACTGGATTGACTGTGAAGAGTAATGTAAGATCTGATTAAAGTTCAGATTATTGCCCAAACATATGGATGTTAAATAAGTTGCATTAAAAAGAATTACTCTTGCCCTTGGCTACACTCACACCTCTAAACAAAGTAATGTTTCTTGATGATCTCAATAAGTTACTAAACTGCCCTTAAAAACCTAATTTTGCATGAAACCCTGAAGCAAAAACTTGGCAATATTAAAATGCAGATTTTTCGTGGAACTGCATATACTTATTTTGGACCCTGCGGCTGTAAGCCTTCATTCGATATGCATCATAAAGCCAGCAAGCAGCCCTTTGTCAGGAACCCAGCAGTTGCCGAACTCGAAACATGGAAAAGCTATGGGAACTGGTACCAGTGTTTCAGTTTATAACTTAGTTCTTTCTTTTTCAGGGTTAGTCTGCTGGTGATTTTGAACCTGTTTTGAGGAGCAAAGACAATAAATAATGATGAAGTACCTTCTGAGTGTGAATTAAGATACATTCTGGAATGATATCTGAAAGCACATCTTAAGCTCTATGTTCTTGATGCTAATGATTTATAAGTCTTCCCCCAAAGTGGATCTATAATATATTTTCCATATGTAGAGTAGAACATCATTAATTTTTATCACATTAAATCAGTACCTATGATAAAATTTAAATAAATTTTTTATATAAATTTTATTAATATTCTCTTAATAAAAAAAGATTTGCCACAGGAAATAATACCTTAAATGGAACATAATATTTAAAACATTAAATAATCACAATCATTTCAACATTTTTTCCATTTAGAAAAATTAGCAATAGTTATATATACATTATCTCAGTCATTTTATCTATTATTTTAAGCAATACTTTATTAAACTTTATTTTTTTACTGTGGATATCTGAAAGTAACACAATTATTTTCTTTGGAAAATGTTCAACAATTCAGCATTTTTATTAGTCAGGTCACATTTTCACCAGTTTTCACACAAGTTATTTTTAGTTAATGAAGTTTTGCCAATAATTATAAGAAAGATACTATTATAAATGTCAATATGTCTCCACATATTAATACTATTGTTTAAAATGAATGTGTCTGTATATACCTGTACACCTAAAACTTCACAAAAAGATAGGGATATCTCCTTAAGCATTTATCTGGTTGGCAAGCTGGAAAATTCCAGTCTCCCAGGAGTCACTGCTTCACCTTTCCTCTCTGACAAACATTGTCTAAGAGGCAAAGTTTAAAAGCCCAAATGCAGATTATTTCTGTGACCTTCATCTCACATTCAGCATTAATGGTGAAAACAAATTGCTTATTGAGTTTATAATGATGTACACAGAAAATTATATAGGAGAGGAAAAAATGCTTACCGATTCCAGCTTCTCCAACAATCCAAGAGAGGCGAATGAAGAGCATGACACCCCAGATATTCAGCATGCATCTTACCTGTGGATTGAAGGAGCATTGAAAGAGATGAGAAATGATAGAGGGCAAAACTCAGGTCTTTGTAACTCTGGTGTTCAGGCCTTGTCAACACTAGGTTTACCAGTTTTGGTTCGTTTTCATGTATAAACATAGGAGCTTTCTCACCAGCACACCTTTCACCCATCCAAACTTCACAGCGCCAGATTTTTCTTCTTCTTTGTTTTCAGCTTGTTCATCTCCAGGCATCCTGTCACCATTAGCAACCCTGTCAGCTGAACCTGGGGCCACCGCCACATTCTGCATTTTTACAGATAGCAAAAACACAATACATGGTCAGCAAACACATAGTTGCATAAAACTTTCAGAGGCAAATCAAAACAATTGACATAAAACTTAAGATGAATACAAAACTTTAGTCATTTTAATAAGATAATTAATGTTTGCCATGGGAAGCTGATGGCTTCGTTTCGTGAGTAATTTTAGGCACCAAGACTGTAGGAGTGGTGAAGGAACCTGGGCAATTCTCCTGGTGAAAATGTAATCTTAGGGGAAAATGGCCAGATTTGGATTTGTTTAGAACACAGAAAAGCAAAAGGGAGAAGAAGGGATATAACGAAGGGAGGAAAGTCTATAGATAGTGAATGAGGGTGTTTGAGAAGGCTTGGTTAGAGGGCTGGAAAGCTAACCTTCCTCACTAATGCAGAGTACCTGGCCTTCTTTCCATTGTTCTCTTTGGGTTTCATTATATTCATCTGAAATAATAATGATAAAACTTCTCTACTCACATCAGAGTATCTTTTTCACATCAGTGTTTTCTTTAAAAAAATAAAAAGGTTAAAGACATTGTATAGGCAACAAGAATGTTATCTCTGTAGGGAAAACTTAATTAGATTTGCCTGAGAGCTGTTGGGTGTGCTATTAGTATTGTACAGAAGGAAAGAACTCTCGTAATTAGCAAGATAGGTTGAGTAGAAATAAGAAATAGTATAAAAAATGTTAGAACTTTATTTTGTTTTTTTTCTCCCCATGACCTACTTTTGAAGAAGACCTTTCTTGTCAGTGAGATAGTCTCTGAATTCAATAGGAGGGGAAATGGCTCTGTTTCTCTCAAAAAACAACTTTCCAATTTCTCCTTTTGGTATGAATTTGATTAATTTTAGATGCATCTACTTAATTTAGCCTATCTGTCATTTACCTGGTTCTTTAATTAGACTACACCCGACTGAGCTCCCCAAAAGCCATCTTTTCCAGTAAGGGTTTTGTAAGGGTTTTAACAATTGTGGAAGCTTCTTAGATTTGGCACTTAATTACCATTATTAAAGAACAACTTTATCTTACTTAAATGGTCTAAACTTGTTTAAGCATAGAATGATGAGTTCTGACATTACTTGCTAAGACATCTTGGACAAGGGCATTTTTTTTTTCCCCTCTAAAAAGGAACTAATGTGAAATAAATATTCGGTATTTATTATAAGGCCTTATTTAGGGGCAAAGTTCTTGTGCTTGCCGTGCTCTAGGATTTTTGCTTTTGGGGGCTTTGGTGTACCACCATCCTACCCACTATAAACTGATCCTAATTTGGGTTGTTTACTCCAAATGACTTTGGCTTCTTGTCTCCTTCTTCCAACATGTTCTACTTCTCTCTGAAGGTAAGTGGTTCTCCCAACTTCGTTCCCTCATGACTTTTTTTGTGGCACTTAGGTAACCAATGCAATACAATGCAATAAGTCACTGTATGTCAACTAAATTAGAGGAAGATGGTGGTGTGGGTTACTTCTCCTCAATTCCAATCAGAGATTGTCATATAGCAGGCCATCAGTAAACACCATCAACTCCATTACGTGGACTTGAAGGCCACCTGATTGCTACCACTTAGGAGCAATAACCTAGTTTCTTATTCGTTCTTGCCTATTTCTTTTCTCTTCCTTTCCCATTGGGCATTCATTACATTTCTCACTGTTTCCTTTATGCAGTTCACATTAAAAAAGAGAGAAGAAGGAAATGAATCCCAAACAAGATTATTTTATTATCTTCCAACAACACTGAGGAAAAAAGTTAAATAATAGAGGGAACAAATTAATAGTTAAAATTTAGTTCTGAATTACCTGAGGTATGTCTTAATCTTAGGCATCCTCAGTTCCCATTGGCACAGATAATTGAAAGCTGATATCATGTTTGTATCAATGTAAGATATGGATAAAATCTATGAAAATAGAAACTGAATTAGCAGGACAGAACCTGGTGCTCTATACCAGCCAAGAATGCGAGTTATGTAGGTAACTCACAGTTTATCAGTAGCTACTTTTTAAAAACTAAAAAGAAATCAGTGAACTAATGTGGGTCCAGATATAGACCCTTAAATTTAAAAAATATATTTAATTTCTGTAGAGTATCATATTTCTAATATTTGAAATGTAAATATTCATTAGCACTGGTGGCACTCCACCTTATAGGAGGAATCTAAATTACAGACTGGCTTAATAATGTATTTTACTTACTAGAATCTATATAAAATATTATCATTTGAACATATAATCAATATAAAAGTATTAATGAGATAGTTTACATTTCTTTTTATATGTCTCTGAAATCCAGTGTGTATTTTATACTGACAGCACATTTCAACATAGACTAGACACATTTCAAGTGCTCAGTAGCTGCAAGTGACTGGTGGCTACCATATTGGATAACACATGACTATGTAATATAGCTAATTACAGATGGATGAAACATTTGAGGTTGTTCTCCAGTCAATTAAAAATCTACTTTTTTAAAATAAGGATTCTACCTTCATAAGGTAGCTGAGTGGGTCAAATGTAAATTTCATTTTCTACAACTGGAAAATCAATGAGAACAGGAAATTGAGGTGTGTTAAAATGTCCATGAATATTGAAGAGATTATTTGGTTAGGATATTCATTTATTTGACTTAATTTGAGAAAAATGTTTTACAGTGTCAATATTACAGTTAATCAAGATCCCATGGCCAGATTAAAAAGTACAAATTGCCAATTACAAAAGTGATCACAGGGATGTAAAGTACAGCATAGGGAATATAGTCAATAATATTGTGATAACCATGTATGGTGTCAGATGGGTACTAGACTTATCAGGGTGATCACTTCATAAGGTATATCAAATATCTAATCACTATGTTGTACACTGAAACTAATATAATACTGTATGTCAACTATAATTGGAAAATAAATTAATTTTAAAAATTTTATTTAAATGTTAATATGCTTAAAAAACAAAAAGATCCCACAACAAGAAACCATGAGTAGCTTTTCATTCAAGGAGAAAGCAATTTCCTTTTCTGGATTAATTAGGGATCCCACGAGACAAAATCTTAATAACTTACTTTTTAAAACTAGTCTTGGGAATAAGTTTTATTCTAGTTTTATGATTAAACCTGAACTTGAAGGTTTGGTCCAGGAAATTGCTCTGCTCTCTTGTGAACTCTGATGGTAACTGTGACCCTTAGATCTGGATTAATGAGAATATCAATGGCTGTAAAAAAACATTTTACAAAGTTGGCCAAAGGATGTACAGGATATTTAAAATTTCCCTTTAAATGAACATTTTTATCTGATAAATGCCCTTCTAGTTAGAGTTTAAGAGTTCAGTTTATCACTAGAACTTCATAATAGAAAGCAAAAAGAATATTCTATAAGGGCGTGTCCAGGAAATCATCATATATGGAAATTAGTAAAGCAATGATTTTCTGAACTATTCAAAAATAGTCATTGAAGGATGTTCGACCTTCCCTTAGGTAAATATGTTCAACCTGCTAGAGTTTCAAAGTTTTAAATATATTTATACCTTACAGGAGAAAAACCCCTCAAATGTATATTTCTTCTATTGACTGAAAAGGTCTGATAGTCAATTTATAAGTACAGAATCCAATCCATTTCCATTGCTCACTCTCATGCAGGAGCTGAAAAACCGCTGCACCATATAAATTAGTAGATTTGAAATCTAATTTTGGCTATGCAATTAATTCGGAGTGTGTCTTCCAGCAAGTTACTTAACCTTTCCCAGATACTGTAAATGAGGATAAATCCAATGGGTTTTCTGAAAACCTTACTTTGAAATGATTTACTCTAAGAAAAAATCATTTTTCTGTGTCTACCGTCTTCCTCTTCTGACATGCCTCCTTTATAAAGCCCAAACAGCAATTATAAGGTCAATTCATCATCAAAGTACTGAACAAGACTCAGGGTGGAGGGTTTATGGGGGTTCCATGGCTGCGAGCTATAACCAGTGGCTGGCAGACTCTCTCGACTGCTTCACTTTCTTAGGACGAAAGTCTCAAAGCCTAAAAGTTTTATGATTGTTGCCTGAAACCAGTTTTTCCCTTTTTACTTTGAATTAATTTGTTTGTTCATACTCCATTACCATAAATGATGACCCACAACCTTTCATAAGAGCATTTTAAATTGCATAGCTTTAGGGAATGATTATTTATTTACTAAGAGTTTTACCTGTGCATTAAGTATTCAGAGAAGATAAAATAAAGTGTGTTCACAGAAAGAAAAGAAAGAAAGAAAGAAAGAAAGAAAGAAAGAAAGAAAGAAAGAAAGAAAGAAAGAAAGAAAGGAAGGAAGGAAGGAAGGAAGGAAGGAAGGAAGGAAGGAAGGAAGGAAGGAAGGAAGGAAGGAAGAAAGAAAGAAAGAAAAGAAAGAAACCATTTGATACAAAATTTTGCTTCCCCTCAATATTGATAAACTAGTAAAGCTTCAATCACATGCAGATTAAAGAATAAATAAAAAAAATAAGATATATATTCTTTAAGTACTAAGTATATAATATTTACTACTATACATGTTTTCAAGCCTTTAGCCTTTAACCTTGGGATAGAAATTTTAGACTATCATCAAAGTAGTTCCATAAATATTTAGGCCTACATGATCCCTTCTTTATTGTTTTAAACTTTCTTTTATTATTGAAAAATTTAAACATATGCAATAGTAGGGAGAAAAATATATTTCATGTACCCACCACAGCTTCAACAATTATCAAAATATGATCAATGTTATTCCACCTAAACCTCTCAGACCACTGCTACTGGATTGCTTTAAAACCAACCCCAGTAAGGACCAGGTAATTCCTAATGCTCTTTCAAAATAAAGAACATATAATTCTAATATTTCTATAACTTAATGATTAATATTATTATGTTTGTACATTTCTAGGCCTTTTTAATGAAGGGGAGTATTTTAAATTGTGAAAATGAACAAACAAAACAAAACAGAAACAGACTCACAGATACAGAGAACGAACTGATGTTTGCCAGATGGGAGGGGGGTGAAGGATGGGCGAAAAAGGTGAAGGAGATTAAGAAGTATAAACTGCCAGTTATAAAATTAGTCATGGGGATGTGATGTCATAGGATATGTATTCAATAGTATAATAACTGTATGGTGACAGATGATTACTATACATCATGGTGATCAATTCGTAATGTCTAATCACTTGAAACTAACATAATATTGTCAACTATAATTAAAAAATAAAGAAGAAAATGAGATAGTTTTTTTTCATGTTTTAAAACCATTCCTCTAAATCACTACCATGCTCACAATTTATAATTACATTATTTTTACATTAAAAACATAGTTCACAAACATATTGACTTATATTTTTGGTAACTTAAGCCAAAAGGTAGTGATATGTGATAAACCATGATAAACCAGCATAAGAAAGTAAAATTAAAAGATTCTTAATACTTTCCACATATACTTTAAGGGAACTCTCACTCTACTTATTATTTATCACTGAACTGTTTATAATGTGAAATTCATCTTTTCTGTTTGTTTGTTTTCACGAAGTATTTTAATAGTGAGAGCTCCCAGGTGTAGCCTTGGATACCTAAAGCTCTAACAAGTATTAGAATGAGCCCTTAGTTGCAGTGTTTTACTCCAACAAATATTTTAGGGGTAGCTTTTGATTATCACTGGCCTTCAAGGCATTTATTGCCTCGATTTTAATGTCTATTTTATTTGTTTTGGCGATTATTTCTAATTTTGATTAGCCTCGATTTGAATGCTAAAGTTCCAAACTTGCACTTTGAAATACTTTAGAAAATATTATTTTCTGAACACACTTATACATTATGGGTGTCCTTTTACAGAAGATAAGCATTTATACATTGATATAAGTGGTTTAATGCTTGTTAACTTGACTGTGTGTCCTTTATTGCTACCCATAGCAATGCCACTTGACTTACGAAATAAAATTTTAGAGAGTACAGATCAAATCTCTTTAACTCACATTATACAGCAGCTCTTGTGAATAAATGGCCAATAAATGCTTTTCACTATAATAAAAATTGAGACTTACAATTAATTCTGTAGGGGAAGCAACACCATCTCTTGCACAGTCCCCAAAATAAGAAAGGAGCTGAGATCTCCTGCTCAGCCCATCATGACTGAGGTGCGATTTCTTCTTTGTATCTGAGTTCCACCATTTTCTACAGCTATCAAATGAGCTGAAACAAACTGCTACAGGAGAGGAGGCTGAGGATAACATATAGTAATAAAGAGCATGGACTCTTTATCAACTTATTAGTCATATGAACTTTGCTTCTTGACCTCGGAAGCTTGATTTCTCTAAGTCATTGTTTTCTCTTATAAAAGATCCACAGAATTTTATAAACCTTTCATCATCTATAAAATATCAATAGTAATAGTACCTAACTTAAAAAGCTGTGATAAGGATTGGGCGAGAATGTGTCAAGTGTGAACACCATGTCTGATACATGAAAAATCTCAGTAAAAAGTGTGTTATTCAATGTCAGAGTCAGTCTTAATGTTCTTATTCATAAATTACCTTAAGTTCCTGACAGCCTAATGATCAAAGTATAATGTCATTCTATTGTTTTTATTTTGGATCAGTTTTTAAACAGCAGGCTTCCTTAAGAATAATATTTCCATTTTAATTTTTATAGCTATTTATACTGTTCATAGACAATTTCAGTGACATAAGACTTTGATAGAAAAGCTATGCATTTTCCTGAATCTCTTATAACTAACTATATTTTCCTGAAATGTTAACAACAATGGTGCTTAGTAAAACTGAAAAGCAGTTCCATTGTGGTTAGCCCTGTAGTTTGGAATTTTGTATGAAAAGCCGGCCATAAGAATTAAGCTGGATACTAAAAGTGGAATTATTTTTACAAAGTAAAAATACCAGATTATTCTTTGCCAGGTGTATAGTGATCATTATACATGTTTTGATACAGAAAGATCTCCAAAATATATTGTTTAGCAAAAACCCCAGAGTTTAAGACAACGTGTAAAATACATCCCAACACATATTCGAAAAGAAAAACATAGACAGAAAATTAGATAGGAATAAATATATGTTTGTATAGGCACAGAAAACCTCTGGAGGGATTTATAAGAAACTCTTCATAATGATTGTCCTGGAGAATACATTAGATAAGAGATATTTAATTACATATATGTATATGTATGTGTGTGTGTGTGTATATATATATTTTTAAATATATATATATACAGTACTTGTTAAATATTATATCAGTTTAGTACTTGTTAAATATTGTACCCATGTATATTTTACTTTAAAAATAAAAATAGGCTAGTATAAAAATTATCATCATCATTAACAAACATTTATTGAATTTCCACCAATCATAGACAATGTGCTGGACTTTATATGGATATAAACTCTAATTTTCACAAGTATCTTGCAAGATCAGTTGAGGTTCTGTAGCTTGTATAATACTGTAGAACATGTAAAAGATGGAGTAAGTTTTTTCTGCTTTTACCTAGAGTTTTCAGAAGTCCTTAATTCAGAGCTACCAGTATAGGCATTTAGCTTTTTACTACATAGAAAATGAAAATGATTTCTTCAACTATGATCTCAAATCATTGGGATTAAAAATTCTGTCAATATCTATCACTCCTAGAGTTTCTTTTAAGATAGAGACTTAATGTCTTTCAAACTTTTTAAAAATTTTACCTATGAGGACAAAATTTGCACAAAAACCAACTGGCTTCTGACTAAATATGTTCTGCCATTTAGTATGAATGTCTCATTCCTATGTGGCTTTTTAAAGCAATATAATTATGGATACAAAAAGTATCACCAAACTTTTATTATTTCAATTACTTTCCACTTTTAAATTAAAAAAAAAAAACACTATCATTTACAATTTTGGCATACAAAATCTGTGATATATCTGAGTATTATTATATAATGTTTGTTCTATTAATCATTTCTGGTTGTGATTTAAGAAACTATCATAAAAGCGTCAAGGGCCACAAGGAGGTAGCAACATAGCTATATTACATTTCAGGTCTTTATCTTTACTTGGGAGTATTGAGTGAGGAAAAACAGGAGAAATAGTAGTAGCCAATTCACTGGCAAGGAAGACAGAGATGAATTGAATAAAGCCCTGACTGTTAATGTCTACAATCAAAGGATAGCATAGAAATAGGACATGCGGAGAGACAGACTTGTTCTTATAACTTAAGGGATACTAGAATGGTCCTGGCTATAGGAATGTGCCCATTGTAGATTCTGCTTTTTTATTTGAATTCTGCTCCCAGTTCAGTCAGCTATGTGGATCCTTCTGTATGATTTAACCAAAATGAAGTACTCTAGATAAATAAGGATCAAGTTCATAAAAAGGGTAACTTATTACTATAGTCATTCAAATGATTATTCAGGGCATGGAGCTTAAACAATTTTTAATTTATTTAATTTACCAATTTTTTTTGTATCTAAGAAAAAAGCACTTTAGATCAAAGTTAAGTCCTTAGTCTCATTTTATCCTTTCAAAAAGAATATGATATCCCCAACATCTATCAAATCTGTTAAATGCAGTTATTGCATTCCTACTTTGTGGCCATTTAGATGACTTTCTGACAATGTTCCCTCAGAGTTTTTCTCTCCTTGTATAAAGATTTACATGTTATGGCTTTAGAAATTGTAAATAGCTACTCTTCTCTCTTTAGAATATTGGTCCTAAGAACAATGTGAGTTGACTCTATTTCCTTTCTAATGGAGTTAAAATTTTTTTTTCTTTTGTTGTAAGTCAGGGAAGGGGGCGAATGAGAATATTTATATTTTGGTCACAATTTTATGAAAGATGCAGCTTTAAAAATCATCATGTGTAATGAAGTAGAGTACAGTGAAATAGAATTTCAGGTCTTTTTTTAGAGGACTTTGGCTCATTTTACTTCTTCAGAATGAATTGAAATCTCTTTATAATAACCTAAATTTCTCTTTCTGTCCCCCCAACATCTTAGAAACTCCTTGTGCCCTCTTTGCTCAGCCTTCTTTCTCCTCTTTCTTTTTGCCTTTTCCTTTTTTTCTTCCTTCAAATAGAAAAGGAAAGTGACAGCTCAGTCTGAATCCAAGAGCTTCAAATTTCCCCCGTCTCAAAAATCTTCATGGAGACTGCGATTTCTTCTGACATTACCACACTGCTAACTTCTTTTGATTAAAGCATCAGATATCTCAGATAAAGTGTAAATCTTATGTCTATAAAGGGACCAGATGTGTAGGAAAGTATCGGCAATATAGTATATAGGCCAAGTAAATTTTGGTGGGGAGGAGGGATAACAGTATAGAATTCAGAGCGTGGGCTCCTCCTCAGGAAGTCTCTCAATCTCAGGTGGTAGGACCCAGACTCAGAGACCCTAACAGCCAATGCAAACAAGTTTTGGAGATAGGTTTTTCTTATGAAAAGAAGGATGAACTTAAACTAAAAGGAAATTTTCACCTTTATTAACATCTTTCATGAAAGCAATATTTTTAGAATCCCTGGAGTGAGTAATCATTTAATAAACAATTACTGGATGAATGAGTGAATATGAAAAAAATTATTTCAATCATTTTTTTTTCTTATCTCAAAACTTGGGCAAGAGTAAACTGCTTTTGGATATGTGACAGTTAATTATTCTTCTTAGCAAGTAATTATATCCATAAAAAATGATATTCATTCCCAACTGTGTTCCAGAAAAACAGGAAGAGAAAGTGCATCAACATATTTTAGAGCAAGTTATTGAAGAAGAACTCTACTAAGCTTATAAATGATTTGCTGCAAGATTAGAAAAAGTGCTGCCTCATGTTTCTGGCAGATTTGGAACCTTGGCTATATTCCTTAAATAATAAAAAGTGTAACCACATCTGCTGCTTCTGTACTTAAATTTAATTTAGTTACTTTTATATGCTTAAGTGCACTCAGGAGCCTCAGGCAAAGCTTTGAAGAGGAAGGGATAAAATGCCGAATCTTATAAATCTCTGCTGTCTCTTTAAAGAATATAAAAAATATCCATGTGCACTAAAGGCTGGCACCACACTATTAACTACAGCAAGCACCAGTGATTTTTTTTTTAATAACTGTTGTAGAAGCATTGATACTAAGGTGAAACTAGCTTAGTATTCAGTTTGACATGTTTAACCATGTGTGAATTGAGTAGACTACAATTCTAAACAAGATACAACGTATTGCCTAACTTTCAGAGTCAGTTCTCTAGTTCTCCGTCATCAGTTACCATTTGTGAAACACTGTGTATTTTCTGTTTATTGGGAACTAGGGATCGTCATATAAGTAAGATGGATGGTTTGGAATAGACCTCGTCATTGGATGTTTTTATATTCAGAGCAGGAAGTCACCTGAAGGAGGAAGCCATATACCTGTTTGTGCCCTTAAACTTACCTTTGAAAGTTGCTCGTGAATCTCGAGCAGGCTGGGTCGTTGGATCTTGGGCCCACTGAAGCTGCCAGTGTTGCGATAGTACTCGATCTTGGGAACAGCATCCATGGTGTTGTGGCCAAAGGTTTGTAGGTAGTATGTGTTTGTGTGAGAATCATAAGCATGAAAAGTGGCATCTGTTTTAGCTGTTTCTCCATTTTGAAGGAAATCATTGTAGCACTCCTGTTTCCCAGGCCTGAAGCTGATTCTGAATCTGTTCTGGGCTTCACCCCCAAAAGAGGTTTCCTCATAATGTGGAGGGTTGGGGTTGTTATCCGCTGCTGCACTGCTCTCATGACTCTCATTTATGACATTAACTTGAAAGCGATTAGTATTACTGGGCACTGAATCCAGAAATACATTGGAAGAGTTGTTCAGTGACATCTTCCAAACTGGATTTTTTTGGGAGAGAGGGGGCGGGCGGGGGGAGGATTAAGCTATCTACTTTATGATTGTTTTTTTTTTAAATCTATATATTTTCTTCTCAAAATAAACACCAATGTGTTCACATTAGAAAGCTCCTGGGTTTTGTTCTAGAAGAACTCAATAAGTGGATTCTTGATGTATTGTCTCCTATACAATCTTCACATTGTTCTTCAAAGCTGTCATTGAAAAAGAAAATTAAACTGTTCTAAGTAATATAAATATATTTAACTAGGAGTGGGGGTATGAGAAACAGTTTTCTGTCACAAGACATATCGTTTCAAATTCATTTCATTAAAAATTACCTGTCCAGGCACCTTAATCACCTGAGCAATTAAATCCCATAATAAATAACTGAGGACTTGTTTTGGCAAAAAGAATTTCCATGAAAATGTTAACTGTGTTTGTAATATTTGCTTGTATTCTGTGCAGTTGGATTCACTATGACTTTGGAAAAGATATAACTACTGATTTAGTGTAGTAAGAGCTGATGAGAATATTCTTAGCCTGAAACACAGTTCATTGACTATACTAAATGTTGAAATTGTAAAGTATTTTATGATTGATATATATATATACTATGTGATAAATAAGATTAAAAATATTTCTAAAACTTCTAAAAATATATAATCTTGTTAATTTATAAAAATATGTCCTGTCAAAATGATGTTTCTGTAAATTCTCAGATCTTTTGTTAGCTTTCAAAATGTTTGACTTGCTCATAAATTTGTTTTACAAATGCTATTATAAAATCTTTAAAATAACATATGAGTTTTCAGGGTAAGGAAATAAATCACAATCCTCAATAAAGTCATATGCTATATTTAGGTAAAATAATCAAGCTCTACTGATTCTCGTTAATGATATATTTTCAATCTTCATTGAGAAGTTTTCTTTTGATTGTCAGTTAAATGGATTATATAATCATTTTCATAATCCATGTTATAACCTCATCTAAGAACATTCTTTTACTAGAATATTATCTCTTTATTTATACCTTAAAATTTGACCCTTCAAAGAAAGTTCCAGAAAAATAAATACAAATAAAATTTGTCTCTCTCTTGAAATTATTAAAGCTATTACTCTGAATTAAAACAAACAAACAAACAAACAACAACAACAAAAAACCTTAATTTCAACCTTCAAATAGAATAACCTTTCCTGGAGAAATTATAAGTAAATCTGTTATCTCTTTAGCTTTTATAGAATATCCCACTTCTCTTCATAATCCTTGATATCTTTGCCTTTACACCACTCTTCAGAATCTACTTTATGACATAATGTTACTTGTAATTTTTCCCTTGCTCAGAAATGTTTAACTTACCACCTAGGAGCCTTCTTCTCAGGAAGCATAACCCGCTTCGGCATCACCCGGGCATATATGGGGCACTTAGCTTTCAGCTCAGAACCTTAGGCTGCTTCTCATTGGTTAGCATCTTCCTTGAAAGAGAGGAATGAGCAATGATTGGCCTGGAATAATACTGTAATTCCCACCCAGTCATTAGCCCTGAGGAACCTTAAGTACTACACCAACTAGTAACTAGTAGTAAACCATTAATCCTTTTAGGCAGGAAGTCAAATAAAGTTTCTTTAATTCATAAGGGGAGTTGTATTACTCAACAGCAATCATCCAACAAAATATGAGCAGTGCTTCGGTTGTTCGGAACTAAATAAATTGAACACCATCATCTTACTTCACATGATTCTTAGTGAGCTCCTATTGTTCAGCATGTACTGCAAAATATAGTCCTCTAGGGAAAATTGTTATACTTTGTAACTAGAAAATGGTATTTGAGATTATTTTAACTTGCTTATAGTGCATACTACCTTGATTCTTCTCTGCATGGGAAGCGAGCAGATTGAGAGTGGAATTAATGATTTATAGAAAACATTTCTACCGAGTGGGAAAATGTTTTTAAGAAGAAATCGGACTGTGGATAAGTTTCTCAGTGGCACTGCTAAATGATCTTTTTGTCTTCCTCTGGCAAAACATTTCTATCAAACCCAATTTTTGAGTTTTGTTGAGGAAAAGGTTTTGCTCAAATCTGTGAGGTGGTGATTATTAAGACAGCACAAACAATTCCTCCGTTCAGGTTCTGTTATGATTTTTGACTGGGATGACTGAATGAGTCCTCCTAGTGTTTTATAAGGAACTATCCAAGAGCGTTCCAGATGCTTGAGCAGCATGGTTGTGGTATGATACAGTGATTACATAAGTCTCTGGAGTGAGAGCGCTCAATTTCCATCCTGGTCCTGCCACTTTCTATCTGTGTGATCTCTGGCAAGCTACTCAGTCTCTCTCTGGCCTTAATTTTTTTTATCTGTAAAATGCAATTGTGGATAATAATGGTACCTATCTTATTGTAGAGTTATCGTCAGTCTATTTGTGTATAGGGTTTAGAACAGCACCCATTTATACTTAGTTTATGCTTAGCACTTGCTTTTACAATTTTAGCAACATTTACAATTGGTGACTTTTATTTAGTCACATCTGGGGTGAATCATTAAAGACTGGGATAGGTATTGTGCCTATTAAAATAGGGGGAACGGTGGGTTGATAAGCAGGTTCTAGACTGTAGAAAGGGATCTGGAGATACCTAAGTAAAACCCCCTAGAAGCTCTTAGTCAGGGAAATGTCATGTTAATCAGTAGGCTAATGTCATGGGCTGTGTCAGATATAAAGATAGAATTGTAAGTCTCTACCTATAACTCCTGTACTTAAACGCCACTGGTACAAGGCATTTGTCTCTCTTCTACAAAAGATTCTGACTCCCCATGGGAAAGGTAGTCAGTAATGTGAATTAGTCACATTTCAGATTCAACTGGGAGGGGGTGGTTATTTAAATTAGCTGAGATGAAGCTGAGACCCAAAACAAGTCCTATTAACTGTCCCTAAATGAATTGAATTCCATCATCGTATTTCACATGATTCTTAGTGACCTCCTGTTGTTCAGTATGTGCTGCAAAATATAATTGCTATACTTTGTAACTAGACAATGGTATTTGAAATTGTTTTAACTTGCTTATAGACAGGAGCTGTGAGCTTGCTTGCAGTTACTTCTGCCACCTCTCGTCTCCCTTTCCTTCAACTGTTCCCTCATCGTCACCCTCTTTCAAGAGCCTACCTATTTCTTATTTTCTTTTTCATTTTTTTTTGTGTGTGGGGGGGAGGGCCAGTTAGAGAATGGACATTTACTATATTTTGCGTCCCAGATATGGAGCTAGGCAGGTTTTTTGTTGTTATCGTTTGTTTTTGGTTTTAGTAAAATACACTTAATATAAAATTACCATCCTAACCATTTTTAAGTGTAAGGTTCAGTGATGTTAAATATATTCACATTGTTGTTCAACCATCACCACCATCCATCACTATAAATCTTTTCATCTTGTAAAATAAATTCCATACCTCTTAAACAATAACTCCCTGTTCTTCCCACCCCCATCATGGCAACCAACATTATACTTTCTGCTTTTATGATTTTGACTACTCTATATACCTCATGTAAGTTGAATTATACAGTATTTTACTTTTTGCGACTAGCTTATTTCACTTTGTATAGTGTCCTTAGGTTCATTCATGTTGCAGCATATTGCAGAATCTCCTTCCTTTTTAAGGCTGCATAATATTCCGCTGTATGTATATACCACAATTACTTATCCATCAATGGATATTTAGGTTGCTTCAAATTTTAGCTACTGTGAATAATGCTGCTATGAAGATGTGTGTACAAATGTCTCTTTGAAATCCTGTTTTAAATTCTTTGGGATATACCCAGAAGTAGACAAGGTGATGGTTGACAGAGAGGAGGGGTGTTGGGGGATGGATGAAAAGGTGAAGGAATGTAAGAGGTACAGATTTCCACTTATAAAATAAAATAAATAAGTCATGGGGATGTAATGTACAACAAAGGGAACATAGTCAATAATATTGTAATAACTTTGTATGGTGACAGATGGTTACTAGAGATATGGTAGTGATCACATCATAAAGTATATAAATGAAGAATCACTATTAATACATCTGAAACTAACATAATATTGTATACGACTATAATAAAAAAATAAAATTACCATATGACTTATCTATTTATTTCTTAACCTTTTTACTCTACCAAAGACTCAATGCCTTTGATAGTGGTCAATTTCCTTTTCCCTTGCTGACTGACTGTTCGACTATGACGTAATGTGAATTCATTTTAATCTTGGTTTTACATGAAGTAGACATTTTTATTCCAAGACTTTACTCTCTAACTGTGAAATGAAAGTCTTTGTTCTCTATTATAAGGATTCAAACATTCTGGGGCAGATGGTTTGGGGTATATGGATAAAATTACACTGTCCATAAAGCTAACCTTGAAAGATAGACCCAATTTGGGTATTTCAGATAGGTGCATAAGGTAACAAGAGGAAACTGTGTGGAGGTATGCTCCTTTATTTATCTTCTTGTCCTCCCTGACAGGGTTCTTGGGAAAGAGCAGCTAGGGGATAATCTGGCTATGACATTTGACATCTTTTCCTAGAAGGTTTAGCATTTCAGGAAATCTCTATATTATATTTACTATAACCAGCCTTTTATATCTTTCATATTATTTCTTGTTCTAAAAATACAAATGCAGACCTCTTATTTTCCCCTCTCCCAAAAAATCTAAGGTGCATTATAGGCCATGAATAAATGTTATGGATGAAGGCACTTTTGGTTAAAAGAATATTTCTCTTTAAAGAGATTGAAATAATATTATGGTGAAGTTGATGATATCTGGAAAAGCTTGTGGATGTTAAACTTTCAGAAACAATGCTCGTACTTCATGAAGTTTCTTGTTCTTTGGTTTTGGGTTTTATTTGTTTTTTTTTGTTTGTTTGTTTTTGAAATAAATATTTGGTCTTGTTATGTTCAAGTCACCAAAATGGAGGGTCTTGGTGGATGACTTTCCTGGAGACAAATGGAGCACCTGGTACTTGGAAATATATCTTAGTGAGTATTTCAAAGGCCTGGGTCACAAAGGAGATGCCTAGTGTCCTGGCATATACAACTTTCAGTGAGTCCAGCTGTTATGGCTCAATAAGGTGTGTTCTTGGATCAGATTACTAACAGCCTACAAGATGTCCCAGCTGGCACTCCTGTATCTACTGGGGTTCAGAGTGTCGTTGAGATACAAATTTGTTCCGAAAGATCCATAGCCAATACAGACATGTTCTAAATCTATTAGGAGATAGAAAGTATCAGGGAACCTCACTGAGACAGCTGGTTTTGGAGTGCCATAGACCTGAGCAGCAACTATGTTTGTAAGATATGTAGAAGTGTTGAAGACAGTGTCAGGGGTATAGAAGAATGTTTACAAATAAGGACTCTGACATTAGATTGCTCAAGTTCAATTTCTAATGCAACAACTCTCTAGCTTGGTGACCTTGGGAAGTTAGTCTCTCAACTTCCATTCTTCATCTGTGTAATTTATATATAAAATGAAAATAGTGATACTGAAATCAAAGGATTAATATGAATATCAAATCATATAATAAATGGAAAATACCTAATTTAATGTTAACTCTCAGTCAATATTAATCATTTTTTGTTATGTTTGAAAGTTCTGTGTTCTTAAGACAGATTATTTTTGTATTTACTTATTTCCTGCTATTTTTCCATTCAGTGATCATAGAGAGGCAGAATTTTGTGGTTGGGAAAAATTTAAGAATTATATAATTCTACCTTTTCACTTGTCAAATAAAGGCTGGAGAGGTTAAATAATTTACAATAAACCATTGCTTCTTAAGGTTTGAGAACCTCTATTACTATTACCAATGAGGTATGTTTAAAATGGATTTTATAGTTTTCAATTTACTTTCACATTCATTGCTAGTCGCTTGGTCCCCTCAATATTCCTGCAAGATATTCAGGATGGGTTTCTTTATCCTTGTTTTGCAGATGTGGAAACTAAATCCCCATTAGGTAACTTTCTAGGTCATAAAGCTTGTTCTTGGCTGGGCCAACACTGGAAATCAAATCTCTGAGTTTAGGCTTTTAAACTAAAAATATTTTCATGACATCATAAGTCCTTGTTCATGTCAAACCTCTGGGTTTCCAGCATGTGTGTAGAGCTCATATGACACTCAGATTGAAAGGGGCATTCAAAATCCTCTAGTTAGCTCCCTCACTGAAGTCCACAGAAGTTAGATGACCTAAGTTTGCATAACTCTAAAGGTGGCAGGGTAGGGTCTGGGTTTCTTGTTTCTGGAAAAACTTTCTTTCCACTAGATTATGCTGGACACTCCCTTTTTTGTGTGCTGTTTATAAAAAGAGAATAGGAGAAAGTATAAGTACAAAACGAGTCTGGTTTGGATCCCAGGTGAAAGGATTTTGTTTGCAAGAGATTCTAGAAGCACAATAACTAGAAAGGTAAGGGCATTGTGAGATCTGGGGCCCTTTAAGCCCTGTGTTTATTTGTAGGATTTGTGTGTTAGTTTTGTGAGATTTGTTCTACCTGTGAACATTTTCTGACCAATGGCTATTATTATAGCTATTAAGAAAATCATATTCAATTTATTATTTGGACTGAAAGTCCTTTATTTTTAAGATACCCAATTCTTTAATGCTAGAGGGGCTGAAGTTGGGAATGAGTAGAGGGTGTCTGGGTATTGCAGAAAGGCAGAAGCAGTACGCTTCTTCACAGTTCATTAGCACAAAAAGGAAGCAGAGATTTAAGGCAGATGGTCGAGATAAGAACAGAGATGGTATATGTGGCTGGAGTGCTCCTTCTGCTCTATTCATTAGAAACCTCAATATGAGGGACAGAGGAAAGTGAGAAAACCTAACAATAGTTGAGCATTTACACGGCATGGTGGATAATTAACCACACGTTTTAATTGAATTCATTAGTTTATTAGTGAATGAAATGAGCCTCTTTCTTGCACACTCAAGGTAATTACAAGTATATCCACCATGTGTCCCAATAGCATAACACTAAAATCCATAAAGCTGGTGCTGTCATGCTAGTGCATATTCAAATGTCCCTTTATCAAACTCTTCAACTTCATCTTCCCATGTAGAGGACGGCATGCTACTATACGGATCTAGAAGGATTTTGAAGCATCTGATAATAAGAAGTCCCAAGAAAATACACAAAATTCCAACAAAAGCAAAGCCAGTTTTTTGCTCCAGAGTCAATGAGAAGGCTGATACTTCATTGACACTCATCTTAGCTGAAGAGTTGCCACAGTAGATACTACTCATTATTCACTGTCACATCATCGTGGTTCTTCAGAATTCCAGCTGAAGTCACCTCTTGGCCTAGATACAAAATTGGAATCAGTTTAGTGTCATTTGGCAGGTACTTGTTTTATAAAATCTGGCATTTTTCAAACCTTTTGAACTCACAAACGTTTGAAAACATCAGATATGAATCAGGATCAAATTAGCACTGAAGATGCTATTTTTATTATAGTAATTACAGAATTGCCTTTGTGGACACATAAAACTGTTCCTATATACACTAAATATAAAATCAAGTATGAAGGTAAATATTGAAATAATTAACCCTAAAAGCTTTTAATCAAAAGCATTGCGAAGTGGTTAAGTCACTTCTTCTTTGATCCGAATTGTCATCTAATTTCCCCATGTGTAGATAATACCATAAATAATTATAGGGGGTGAGCTGGTTAAATTCTCTAAAGTCCATGTTTCAATTTCTGTGTCCAATGTTATTTTGTCTGATACATATTCTAAACCTTTCAATGTCTTCTCTCTTTTTCACACCTTTGCTTTTAGATTTATGTTTTTATATTTTCTTTTCTACTACTACTCCATACATTAAATGTCAATTTCTCAAAGAAAGAAATTGTGTTTTTAAAATTTTGTTTGCAAGGGCAGTACCCAATATATCAGCTTGCAAATAACAAGCAGCAGTAGTTGTAAACCATTAGCCATCTCTCCACGACCTCCGTTAGCTTTCAGAGGCAAACTTCTCAATCCCCTGCCAATCAGATTCTTACTCATAAGCTACTATACTGAGATTCTAAAACTATAACAAAAGTATTGAGAAGGTGTGTGTTGAAGCAAAAACAAAACAAAACAAAACAAAATATTGATGTCTTAATGCTAATAAAAATTAGAATTAGGTAATTGGTCAATGGTTATTAACTCACAGCCACCTTTCTTGAAAGGACTGTTACCAAATAGCTTGCCATCCGATAACTGAGAATGATAGATAATCATTAGTGTTTTTATTTTTGTTGTCGTTTTGTTTCATTTTTTATGTTTTGTTGTTGCATCTTCTGATAATTTTTAAGAATTATGTTTATTAAAATGACTGGCCCTTCAGATTTCTTTTGAATGGAAGGTGAGGAATGGAGAAAGGGTGTAGTTAATAAGAATAAGCCTTGTAGCTTTCATAACTTTTTACCAACTACTATAGCAGTTAATGTCAAATGATATTTTATTTTATAATGGCTTAGATTATGCGGGAGCTTCATTTTCAAACCTTAAGTGTCAGAAATATTTGGTACATCTGGGGTATGCTGGTTACTTGACTTTTTTTTTTTAATAAAAAGAAAAAGTACTGTTTTAAACTCTTTTATTGAATTTCTTTCCACCAAATTATTTTTCTGCCCCCAACAAGTATGGTATAGTGAATATACTTTCTTATTTTTTTAAATTTAGGATCACTTAAGTGGCCCAGAGTGATTTTTCTAAAGATTGAATTCTTGTTGTATAATTTATCCTGTAGAAGACATAGGAAACTGAACTGAATATCTAATGACCTTGGGACTTAATAAGAAAATTTTTTCTGACTAAATCTCTAATTTTATTGCTTTTGTCAATTAAAGGTCTTTTGTTGAGATCCATACACTGTTTAATGGGTGGAGAAACTGAAAAGCAGGATGTTTTTACTTGAGATTCTGGACTAAACATTTGTCGAGTTAACTGACTGATTCAGCCAAATAACTGGTTTAAATTACTTTCTCAGTAGAGCCATACCATTAGAATATTTCAGGGGATATGTAGGTGAGAGGAGGCAATAAAAGTGGTTTACTGGTGGTCATTGTGGTGTGCCCTTCAGTGAAGGATTTGTGGCCAGCAGCTGGAAGTGCTGCCAGCAGATAGTCTTCAACTGCTAGCCCCTTTAATAGATTGCCTTGACAGCAGAGAGCTGCCTCACCAAGGTCAGGCCACTTCCTAGTGCAGACCGTTTTCAATGACTGATGTGAGAGTAAAAAGGCCCGGCCATCTTGATTCAAAGAGGCACAACTCTGAAGACTCATTCTAGCTCAACAGTTCTACATAGGGTAAACTGAGGCTGTCACTGGTTCCAAATCACAGCTCAACTTCTGTCCATTCTTGTATAACTACTCACTCTTTCCACAGGGGCTGAGCCCAAGGACCTACTTAATAAACATACTACACGCTACACTTTCTCAGAATCTGGTTTCTGAGAGCCCTGACCTGCAACATTTGGGGATCTGTGCATTTTTCAGCTAGTTCATTTTGCCGTTCTGTAGAAATAGCCTAAATTGAGTATACTTATGATATCAGCTAAATTTATTTATGTGTTTTTAAAAAACCATAGTGTGGATAATGACACAGAGTGATAGCTGATCATTAGAAAAGTTAAGTCTTTGTAAATTGGCTCTTAGCCAGCGATTAATCCACTAGAGCCTGTTATTCTTATTAAAATCCACCAAATGACTAAACAAATAAACAAGAGGTATTTTCTAGCTGTAGCAGTAAAACACCCAACTCATTTGTCACTGTTAAATTAAAACAAGGTATCTTCCTAGTTAAAGATATTTTATATTATAATTTATCTAACATATATCATATAATGCTTTGTTCTTAGAGTCTAAGATAATCTGTGAATTGAGGTACTTATAATTTTTAATGGAAAAATAACTACTTCTTAAGTAGTGGTTACATTTCCTATTTGAATCGAATTAAACTAAATTTATTAAAGAATACAATTTTTGATAAATAAAATTCTGGTTTTAAAAAATCTTAGTTTGAATCGAGTTCAGTGTTGCTGTTTTTATTTTTTAATCGGATTGATTAATATAGCATCCACCAAAGGATTCACATGATTTGTAGTATTCGAAAATAGAGAAATCTGATCTTTCTTTAAAACCTTGTAAGTTGTCTTTTATAGTCTGAGGAAAAATATGTAGCCATCATATTATTTTGACGTTAACCACCACGAAATTGAGTTAAATTTTGTATTCAGTTGCAGTAACTTTGGGTAGCTTAAGATCTCTAGTATAAATATTAATTCTTCCTCTATTGCTGCCCAATTTATAACTTGACTGCTCCAGTTACCCTTAGCTAAGAAGGGTAAGATACTTTAAAAATATTTAGCTAAGATATTTCAATGGATTTTGGAATCAGGTAAGGGTACAATAAATGGATGTACAGAACCACTGTTAGTACATAATTAAAGTCATCATTTTTTATTCTATCTTGGGGAAATAGATAGATGGTTATTTCATGGCTTTAAGCATAATTTATAAACTCTCTTTGGTTCTCTATTGTTGGTACCAATATAGAAGAAATGTAGTATACCTAGGACTAATGCTGAGAAGTGACCAAAAACTTTAGGGATACTGTTGGAAAGTATATAAAGAGCTGAATGAGCTTAAGGTAGTATATAGTGATAAACATAACAATAATACTTTAATCATTGAAAAATATATGTTGAATAAGTGCTATGTGTCAGCACTGTTCTTGGTGCTAGAGTATAGTGGTAAACTAGATAATACTGTATACCTGCTGTAATGAGTGTTAGATCCTGGTAGTGGAGACAAAATTATTTTTAAAATGATCTATCTAGCTATCTAATCTATCATCTTTCTCTGTGTATTATGTCAGGTAATCATAAATGCTATGAAATAAAGCAAAACAAGTTAAGAGAAAAGAGAATAATGGTAGATAAAGGGCACTCATGTAATTAAAGAAGTCAGAAAAGTCCTTAGTACGGAGATAACATTTGACCTCCAACACGAATGACGTCCAGAAGGGAGCCACTGTGAAAATATCCGGAAGAGGAACATTAAGTTTGAGAAAACAAAACAGCCATTGCAAAGTCTTTGAGGTGGGAGGATTTCATATGCAATATGTTCAGACCAAGAAATTGACTAATGAAGAATTAAACTCCCTACTTATGCAAGATGATTTAATGACATCAGATGACTAAGAAAAAGCAAACCTGCTTAATATACTTCTGTATTTTTAACCAATGGAAAATGAATGATCTTTAGAAATGGCCAAAAACAAACAAACAAACAAACAAAAACCAAACAATAAAAGGGACAAGAATGAGAATGCTGCTGGAAAGTATAGATGGGGGCGAATGTCTCAATTTTCAGAAAGAGTAATGGGAAATTATGAAAATTAAATGTTGGTAACTTGGAATTAATCTTTGTCACAAGTCCATAATTAATTGCTTAATAGGTAATTTGCAGCATTTAAGAAGTCACTAAAAGTTAACATGAGTTTAATAAGACGTAATGCCAAATTTCCTTCCTTTTTGGAAAATTTACTACTAATATGAAGAATCAGGAAAATAGCATGAACATGGTTTAATGATTTAAGCAATGCATTTATTGGTTTCCCATGATATCTTTTTGGGGAAGATGGTGAGATATGCCTGGATAATAATATTTTTATGTGGATTCATATTTCTCTGACATGCCCTAATAAATATTGGTTTCTGTGATCAGGGACAGCTCTCCAATGTAGTTTCAAAGAAGTCTAACTCTTTATATTATTTTCAGTGTTTTTGAACAGTGACTAGTTTGACAAAAGACTTTGAAGTTATGATTATTAAATTTGATACAAAGCTAAGCTGAAGATTGTATGATTGCTCACAGAAACAAGATTCAAGACAATTCTGATGATTGAAATTCTGGATTGAAACCAGAATATAAAATTAAATGAAAACCCTTCTAATGTTCTGTATTTAAGTGGAAAGAAGTGAGATATAGCAACCCCAGATCGAGGAAACAACTTGGAAGTTATTGTGAAATATGAAAGTTGCATTAATCAAAAGTCAATATGAGCCAAAGATGTGAGGTGTTTACTTGAAAAAGCAAATGCTGTCTTAGATTAAATGGAGTGAAATGATAGAAAGCAATAACATTATTATTACTCATTGGTCAGGATATATGTAAAGTAGTATGTAGTCAGTATGCTTTCATGCAAAAATACTCATTGAATTGCTCCTATGATCTAACAGACATGAACCTCTCCATTTAAAGAGATTCCAACTTGTAAAGGAGATAATTCACGAACAAACAAGAATAAAAAGTGTAGGCTTCTACAAAGGAGACAAATATGTACTTAACGTATGCTGTGTACCAAACACTGCTTTATATATGTTATTTTATTAAATCTCTATAACAACAATACAGGGTTGATGTTATCTTCAGCATCTTGATGGAAAAAGATATTCAAAGAGGATAAACAAATTTAGAAGGAATAGAGATTTCACGCATTTAGAGATGAGGCAAGGGTTGTTGTTTTTTAAAGAGATTGTATTTGAACTGCATCTTGAAACGCAGAGGATTTAGGTATATGGAGAAGGAAACAGTATAACAGTAAATATGGAGACAGAAAAGTGCTTGATTTGTTCAGAGGATAGTGAGCAATTAGCCCAAGCAAAGGAGAATATGAAAAACAAAACATTGAAAAGGTAGGTTGAAGCTAAAATGTGAAATATCTTAACTGTCAGGTCGAGTTTGAAATTTATTTGCATAAAGACTAAGTGATTTGATGATGAGACTGAAGTTATAGATTTTAGGGAGCTAGCATCATGGAAAAGAAATGGTCCAAGTGCGAAGCATTGAGGGCGTGGACTAGGAAGTAGATATTTATAAAGATATTGAAGGTTAGGATTTGGCAGCTGATGGAATGTAGTGGGTCATGGATGACTCTACTCCATTAAGCCTAGACAAATGTCAGGATAGTGCTTTCATTAACCAAAATAAAGGAAATATGAGTAAACCATAAATTTAGAAAGTAAATGCAGAGTTTTGTTTTGGACTGAGTGAATTAGTGGTACTGATACCTGGCATATAGTAGACACTTTAACACACTTTTATTTTATTTTATTTTCCCCCTCTTTAATTCCTCCCCCCCCACCCCCCACCCCACTTCTACCCCTGACCTATGGATGTTGCTGTTTCCCCTTAAGAACTAGATCTCTGAAGGCCGGTCGTCCTCTCCCACATGCTCGTAGAATGCACCCAAGGTATGGTCCCTGGGCTAAGGTCTGTGGCTCCACCTGGGGTGCTTACCCAGGACCTTTTGGGTGTAAAGCAGATGTGCTAACCACTACACTATGGAGCCACCCTCTTTAACAGGCTGTTTTAAATAAATTAATCCAGATCATTTTGTCCAGCATAAAATTGCTAGTGGGAAGAATATTATTGTCAAATAAAGTTTGTGTAGAAGAATGCATCTAAGATGGAGAGCCCAGGAGAAGCATCAAAACTTCACAGATCAAAATTTAAGAGATGAAAAAAACCGCTGAGATTTGCCAGGAAAAGCGAAGATCAAGAAGACAATAGACACATTCAAATGATTGAAGTGTTATCCTGTAAGAAGCAAGATCTACTTGTTCTGGATTGACCCAGAAGGCAATTTTGTTGTAATTCCATTAAGGTTCTATGTGCAGGTACTAGAGAGGATTGAAGATGGAAGAAGCCTAGAAATGACCCTCAATGAATGTTTCGATTACAAAGAGAAAATAGGATCTGCTAGTTGAGTTGTATAAAAAGTGATCAGAGATGTGAGTAAATGTGTAGTGAGAAGTTCTTACCCAGACAAAGGAGGCTAGAGTTTCTAAAAGGTGTGTGTAAACTGCCAAATTCTGCAGCGGTAATGGGTACAACACATTGAAAAATAGGGATTTAGGTTTGTCATTCAGAATTTTTTAATTATTTTAAAAAATTCAGTTGAATGTCCAAGAAGGACACTAAATTGAAAAAGGCTTAGAAATAATGGGTAGAGAGAGAACATGGAATCAGGTAGTAAATAAAATGACAGAAAAGAAGTTTTACTTGCACAAAAGTTAATAGTGAAGAAGTTTAACTACTTTTAATAATAAAGATAGAACTATATATTCAGTTTTTAAAAGTAGAGACAAGTAAATTCATTTGAGGTTTAAAGAACTATGAAATTTCCATTTTTAACAAAAACTTTGGGTTGAGAAAGAACATATGTTTTATTAACATCTTAAAAGGAATGACTTAGACTTTTATATTAATCTTAAAATTCTACCTAATACTAAAAATGAAAACAAAATACAGGTCAATGAGAACATTGGAAAGGGTAGTTTTCAAGGCTGAAGAAAGTCTGGCTTTTGTTGCAGGCTGTGTCTACATAAGCAAATAAGTAAAAAGTTAAACAATTGCCTAACAAAGTGTTCTGCAAACAGATGCTCTAGGTAATTTAAGCCAAATGTAGCAGTTGAAATACCAGTATTTCAGGCCTAAACTTTTCAAACATTTGTCCAGACTTTCCATTTTACTTGCTCTATGAAGTAAACAATTGCTCTCATTTCAACACCAAGATTAATGTTTTTGAGAATATACTGCTTAGTTTGCTGAGCTTTGCACCTTTTTATTGATATAGAGTATGATATAATGTTAATAACAACATATTGTTAGGAATAAATATGTCTTCAGTTATAATACTTATTTCTTCATGATTATAAGAATCCAAAACTACTCAACAACTGTGGATGAAAGATATATTTTCAGTTTTTCTAATCTCTGGAAAAAATGAGAAAGCAAAAAGAATCAGCAGATTCTTTCTGCACAACAGATATCTTAATGCCTGCCTCAGAGGGAAAATATAATCTTAATTTATTGTTTACTGGGAAATAGAAAATGAGAGAAGAATGAGAGAAATTTAGACCATAAAGCTACAAAACCATTAATAAGTAAACCCTTATGAAAAAACAAATAGTTGAAAAAAAAGAAATGACATTTCCAAAAAATAACTGAATGTAAAATTGTGTGGTAAAGTTATTTTAAACACGTTACACCATATACAAAAAAAAATTATCAACATTGTATAGTTTAAATATCAGAGTCTACATGTGTTATGATTAAATTATTTATTACATTTTTTGTAATACTACTGCAAATGATAAGATATTGCCTGCACCCATATTCACTGGAATAAATGTTTAGTACTTAGGTACTTTAGAAATGATTAATCCAGCTGAAAGTACATAATTTCTTTCATGGAAATTGTAAGAAACTGGCATCTCTAGGTCCTGACAAGTCATAGGATTGGGTCAAGGGTATACCTGTATGTATCAAAAGGCTGAAATTTCACTGAGTTGTTCTGTAGTTATTGACAAATAAATAAAATTTTCTATGGTAAGTCTTACAAATCATACCATTATGAGTAGTCAAACAAAGATAACAGTATTTTTATACCTGATACACAGCTTTTCATAAACATGAATGCTGTATTTGATATTTGTTTCCTCTATGAAATAAGTTTACTGAGTAGAAATATAAAAATTCACTTTTCAGAAACATAATAATTTAATTTGCATACAACAATGATCAGTTGCAGAACCAATATTAAAAAGTAAGCATTCATTAAAAAAAAAGAAAAGAATCTACTGTATTTTATTTTAATCAACAGGTTTTTTTCCCTATTTATGTATCTGTTAATGATATTCTAAACAGTAAGTCTGAAATAACAACTATTATAGTGGGATATGGT
This sequence comes from Rousettus aegyptiacus, assembly GCF_014176215.1. Taxonomy (NCBI): domain Eukaryota; kingdom Metazoa; phylum Chordata; class Mammalia; order Chiroptera; family Pteropodidae; genus Rousettus; species Rousettus aegyptiacus. Next base: position 120,123,745 of record NW_023416306.1, on the reverse strand, counting down.
GTTCTGGGTGAAAAGTATGTTGGTATTGGTCATTAGAAATAATAATCTCTAATGTTAATAAAATGAACATTTATAATTTCATGGAATGAGATATATAAGAAAACTCTTAAGCTTAAAAAATAATGAATCCTCCCCCCATACACATACACACTTCCCATCATATATCGAGGTTATTAAATCTCATGAAAAGTAAAGAGGGAAAAGAAACATTATTGAGGCCAAATATACACAGAGCTAGTTAATTACTAGGAATGGAATGTGTTGGAATCAAAGAAAAACCTTAAATCACAAACCCAGGTGTCTTCATCATGATGAAGTGCATAAATTTCAGGCCTTCCCAGGGATCCGACAACTTGATCTGCCAGAATCCACCCCCTAACCTTTTGAATTTCAACCTTAAGGGAATTTCCTTCTTAAGAGAATCTTTGGATGACTCCTCAAGGACTGACATTCGTTCCTTTCAAAGCTCTATAAACCTTGTCTGAAAATTTTCAAAATGTCTCACTAGAGAAACCTAGACTGTCATTATCATTCTGCCCTGTTTGTCTCCAGTTCCCTTTGGACATATTAAACTGAAGAAGCATGGAAACATCCTACAAAACATTATAGGAGAAGCATCAGCAAACTGACAGCACACACACAACGCATCCTCTTTTGTTTGTTGTTGTTGTTGTTGTTATTGTTTCTTTTTGGCAGCAGCTGCGGCAGCGGCAGCGGCGGCGGCGGCAGCAGCAGCGGCGGCGGCGGCGGCAGCAGCAGCAGCAGCAGCAGCAGCAGCAGCAGCAGCAGCAGCAGTGACAGCTGCTGGAAGCATTAGGGCTCTTTCTCCTTTAGAATTTGAATTCACCAGACCTGCAAGCTCCTACCCCCCACCCCTTATCCAGCTTCCCAGTTTCAGAAATACAAGAGAATGTGGATAGTCTTTTTATCTGGACCTGCATTGGAGCCCTGTCAGTTAAACGCATAGGGGAGGGGGAGAAAGTTACTTCGCAGGCAGGGTTGTCTCACCTTCCATGCTTGTTGCCATGGAGATGAAATCCAGCGAGAAGACTTAAGTGTTGGCAGATTTGTCTGTGGTCGCTGATCGGTTCGGTAATAATGTAAAAGGCGTGTCCTGGGAACCTGCGTGGAGGCACAGGACGGTGGTTAGCGCTTTCCTGGCCTACGTGTGTAAATGTCTGTATCTGTCGGTGAGAGGCAGAAGACGTGGGCGCCCGCGAATTACGTGTGCGCGCGCGAGTGTATTTGCAAGGAAATGTGCGTAAATTTCTTCGATGTAGCAATGTGTAAACATTTGCGAGCGTGCGTGCGTGTGTATGTGAGGGCGTCTGACTGTGTGTATGTGAGACAGAGACGAGGTGAGAAATGAGAGGGGGAAGGGAATCGGCTACAGCAGCAACAGGCTCTATTCTTCAGTTCTGCCAAAAAGAAGAAAATATAAATAAAAAGGTAGGGGCTCATTTTCACTCATATCACAACCTGCACGTTAGCAATCGAAGTTCACCTCCAATTTCGCTCCCTAAGGCACTGGGAGTTTAATTAATTTACTGTTAAAATCCTTGTTTTTCTCTCCTCTCTGCATCAGCAGCTGTGCCGCGGGCATTTTGCTGTTCTGCGTGACCGCAGTCTCATTCGAGGAGTAGACGCTAAATTCTTAAGTCTTTCTTCTCTATCGATACAGGAAAGACAAGAGTGAAAGGTTTAACTGGGGACTGCATGCGGCATCTGGAGTTATTTTTCCCTGCTGCACCTTTTCTCCTCTACGCAAATCCAACCAGATCCCGTCCCTCGCTTCCGAGTTAGGTGACTAGGCGCTGTCCGTAGTGCTGAAACATTGCGTAGTAAAACCGAGCTCGCACACAGGAGCGGTAACGCTCTGATAAAGCTGGTACATGTTGTTCCAAGACACATTTTCTAAACAGTGTTGAATGTATAGAATCCAAGTTTATATTACACTGAAAGCGAAACAGAACAAAAGCAACAATATCTTCCCTCATCCTTACTTGGGGTCTTGTCTTTCTTCAAACCGAGTTATAAGGTTGCAATCCTATTCATATTTGAATACTATATCCAGAACCTACAAGTTGCAAACACCTGTAGAGTCCCTAAAACGTAATTATTGGCCTTATGAATTATTAAATCACCCAGTTCAAGGAAGTGAGACTAAGTTACATGATTCTGCTATTGATACATATGCCTTACTCCAAGAATTTATCACAATGGAAAACTGGCTTGTCATTTTATGACTTTAAATATGGTTCTGTAGTAAAAGTTCATGAAACTGATTTAAAAAATCTGGATGTTGGAGACATAATTCTTATCCAAATTAGAAAGTGGATTAGGGTTATTGTTTCATAGATTACTTGAATGAATGCTAATCTGTCATGTCATTGACATAATACAAATGTACTTAGATTTTGAAGCTTCCTCTTGATGTTTTTCTGGTGTTTTAAAAAATCCATACCTATATCACTTGATACAATGCTTTTAGTTAATGCGTTTGAATTGATGCCAAAGGAAAGTTTTGACTATAAATTGGATTCCTTGGTGTTAGTTGGTGTATGACCTTGACCCTTTTAAAACTGTATGAACAAGGGTGATGCCCTGAAAAGTCTGCAAAGTGGCTCATTCAGGAAAGCATAATAAATTAAAAATCCATTATGTTCCTTCCACTTCTTTTGCTAGATGCTGGGATACAAAGATAGATGAGGTTTGGTCTCTGCCCTTGATGAGATACATTGCAAAACAACTTGGCAAGTTCTACAGAAGCACAGTGATTGATAATTTATATTTTATTCTGTTACTAAAGAAGTAATGAAGATTAGTAATGAAGAATAGAATAAAACCTAGAATACCTGTTATTTTGTGCTCTTGCCAATGTCTGTTGCCCAACTTTTATTTTTAAAAAATTGCAGAAAGATATGAAATATTTTGATGCTTTTCTAAAGAACATGTGGTTAACATATACTTCTGGAGCATCTACGACTTATTTTCAGAGCAATCTGGATTATAAGAAAGGTAAATATGAGGTTGGCATTACTTAGACCTCTCCCAAAAAGAATTGCCTTTACTATGCTTTGATATTAAATTTAGCTTTTACACAAACATTCTATATGAAACAACCCTTGGCTTACACAACCTGCTATAAGCCTGCTATAGGGTTGTTACTAAAGACTTGACCAATCCATCACTTAGGATTTCCTATATAACATCCTTCCAAAATACCATTTAATGAATTGAACTCACATACTCCTCTTCCTTACTTAAACCATCCTGAGATAAGTGATGGTTTCTCTTTTTATGCAGAATGTGTATCATGTAACTGATCACATTTACCTTTTCTTTTAGTTACCAGGGATGTCAGAATTAAACTAAAAGTTATAAATGAGTAACTATATAAGACTTTAAGGCCCTTATATTTGTATTTTTTCCTTCATCACCTTGACTGCCACAATTTTGTTTTCTCAAGTATTGGTATATTATTTTATTTTTAATGATCTGTTTTAATACATGTCCTCATAAAATCATAAATGGATCAAATAAGTAAAAAATAAGTAATAAATACATTCATTTCTCTACTTTTTGGCCAAACAATTTGACTACTGGGTGGGTATATATGGTTGTTTTATAAATTTGTTTTTAACAAGGTACTACAATATAGAAAAAAAAAGATCATCTAGTTAGCTATGAAAAGTATAATTTATTATGACTTAATAATAAATGTTAAGCTATCAGAAGAAAATTTTAATTTATATAACTACATATATGATTTATTTCTAAACATTTAACTTCCTCTTTCTAATTCTATACACTATAAATAGTGTCTCTGATGTGACTAGGACCTTTTGTTATGTCACAGAGTAGAAGTGTTAATTATTTGTCTTATTAGACGACATGGTAACTATAGAAATTTAAAGATCATGACTGCTCTACTCTAATGAATATCCTCTAGAAAGGATGTCACAAAGGAACTGAAAGTAAGAATTTCCTCTAACATGTCAGCTTAGGATACTGTTCAAAGAAAAATTTTACTTACTCTCAATTCTTACTACCCTGCTCCAGTTGACTTTTTGCTTTCAAGTTTTCTATAGGGGAAGATAGTCTTTTCAACTTATTAGACAAACATGTTACCTTCAGCTTTTCATGGAAATGTACATCTTGCCTGGCTGAAGTTTGATTATTCTTTCTGAGCTAAAATGTCTTAATGTGTCTGTGCCCTTTTTATTTGAAATTTTGCTATTTACTTAGACATTGACTATTACAACTTTCAAATGTAAAACCTTAAAAAATGATTTAAAAATGTAAATTACTTGAGTTATAAACATTAAAAAAGTAACCCAATGCGTATTTGGCTTTAGATGGTCTTAGATATATCCAAAGGCACCTGCTTATTTTTAAAAAATATATTCCTACTGATTTTTAGCTATGAATGCATAGCTACCCATAGTTTTTTCCTACATATGTTGTTTTAATATTTTTGGAGTATTAAGAATAATTTGAAATTCAAAAAAGAAATATATGCCCTCTACCTAAAAATATATATATATGCAGATAATATTACTTACAACTCAGGGCATTCATGGGCCTGGCAGTTCATTTCTATAATCCCAAAGGCAAGGAGAGATTTCAAACTTTCTGCTATAAATAAATGATCCATGTTCTTATTCTCATGACTGGCTTAAAACCCTATTTATACTTTCTTACCACTTCTATTATTTTTTCCTCGGATTTCCTTAGAGATCAGAGGGAGTCATTTTCCCATCTGATCTCTAGAAAATACTCAATACTGAATATGCTGCAATAGAATTAGAGAGTACAGTAATAAAATGATTAGATTTAATTAGAATATGGCTGTGTGGGATTTTTGTCAACAGTGAAGAAGTTATTTAAGTAAGTGGACTCATAAGAGAATTGAACATGATGATGCATTAGTGTCGATAATGACCTAATGCCGGTCTATTTGATGTGTCCCATTGAAAATGAGATATTATGTTTTGCTGATAAACTTTTCTTCACAGAAAAATGCTCTAAATTTTTCAATTCAGAATGATCTATGAAGTTTTATTTAATTTGTTTTAAATTTACTTATCATAAGGCTTAAATTGATTCATTTAAACTGTACTTCAAGCCCTTTACTATATTTACTGTTGAATCTAATGAGTACTATAGGGTACCTTGGGCACAACCTCCACAAATGTGTGAGCCATAACTACAGTATAATATATTTAATTGGCTTAAGTTATTTTCTGGGTTAAAGAAACAGAAACAAAAGCAGTTCATTCTGCTACAGTCTATGTTTCTGTAATATGAGTCAGTTATTGGCAAGTAGGAATGTCAAAAAAAGTGAAAATTAATTGATTTATACATGATTTCCTCCAGTACATTAATGCTTTGACTACCAAGTAAAAGCAGCTTAATTCTAAGTTTACTAACACAGCTGAAAGCAGTAAGCTGTGGAGGAAAGCTGTCCTATATACAATGCCCATTCACTCCTTTATCCTCTTGGCTCAATTTAGCCACATGCTCTGTCTTGGAATGTATATTAAACAGTTCTTTCTGATCTTTGTGCATTTTCCCTTATTCCCATAATTTACTCTTTTATTATACTTTTTCATCATTCTTTCTTACCTAAATTTTTTGCAAAGTTTTAGATGTATTATAATGTATATTTTTAACTTATATTTTTAACTGTGCTAGTATTCTCAATAGGTTTGTAAATGTTTTTGTAGTGCTCTGCTTGTGAAGTTGCATGAGTTTTACATTGGATCTTTCCCCAATAGGATTTTTTTCTCTAAATCTTGCTAGTTATTTTTCTAATTGCATGACCTTTATTTTTAGAGCAGCTTTAGATTACAGAAAAATTGAGCAGAAAGTACAGAAACTTCCCATATACCTCCTTCTCTTTTACTCCACAATTTAATCTGTTATTAACATCTTGTATTAGTATGGTGCATGTTTTACAATTGATGAACCAGTATCGATACCTTGTTATTAACTAAAGTCTATAGTTTGAGTTCACTCTTTGTTTTTTATAGTTCTATGGGTTTTTACAAATGCATAATGTCGTGTATCCACCATTGTATATCATAATGGAATGGTTTCCCTAAATATCCACTGTGTTCCACTTATTCATTCCTTCTCTTTCCCTACTCCCCTGGTGAACTCCTGGAAACCATTTATCTTTTGCTATCTCTATAATTTTGTCTTTTCCAGAATGCATGTATAGAGTCATACAGACTTTGCTACCTATTCAGACTGGCCTTTTTCACTGTATGCACTGATGTTCCTCCATGACTTTTCATGGCTTGATAGCTCATTTTTTAAATTGCATAATGTTGTTTCATTACATGGATATACTACAGTTTGTTTAGCCATTTACCTATTGAAGGATATCTTTGTTGTTTCCAATTTTTGAAAATTATGAATAAAGATGCTAGAAACATCATGTGCAAGTTTTGGTGTGAACATAAGTTTTCAACTCATTTTGATAAATAACTAAGAGGTAATTGCTGGATTGACTGTTAAGAATATGCTAAGCTTTGTGAGAAACTATCATACTGTCTGCCAAAGTGCTGTACCATTTTGCATTCCTACCAGCAATGAATGAGAGCTCCTATAGTTTCACATTCCTCATCAGCATTTGGTGTTGTCAGTGTTTTGGATTTTAGCCACTCTAATAACTATGTAGTGGTATCTCATTGTTCTTTTCATTTTCAATTCTACAATGACATAAATTATTGAACATTTTATGCTTATTATTCACCTGTATATCTTCTTTGGTGAAGTGTTTACTCAGATCTTTCCCAATTTTTAATTGAGTTGTTTCCTTATCATTGAATTTTAAGAGTTCTTTGTGCATTTTTTATATATGTACTTTACCACATATGTGTTTCACAGAGATTTTATCTCATTGGGTCTTGTCTTTTCATTTTCTTAAGTTGCCAATTATTTTTAATGCCTGATAAGGATTTCTTTTCAGGAAAACATGCATTATTGAAGAAGAAACACTTATGTATTTGATATCAGCTTCCTAAAACTAAGTTAGCAAAATATAAATCTCACGCCTTTCATATTTTAAGCAAAACTAGACTGAACACGTGATTAGTAAGATAGAAAGTCGCTTTAGGTAACTATAGAAGACAATAAGAAAGGCCTATATAGGGACTTTTATGAGCCTAGTTTGTTAGAAGCAATGATTTTTCAGTAGTATACAAATATGATACACTTTTCATGGTATATTGCAAAATAGTAGGCTGAAATGATTTCATGTCATTATATTTCAATTCACAAACTGTTTAAACATGCTAAAATATATGCATATATGCATAAATATATACACAGATATGTATATAAACAAACTTGATTAGGTATATTCCCATGGTTTTCATGTCTTATTTTATTCAATGGTCAGCCAGAAAAAGAAATAAAACTTTGAACTAAGTCTAACAATGTAGATATTTCATGCATTATTTAGTGCACAAAGAAAGACTTAGAGGTTTACACAAGAATTAGTAGTGCTGGAGCAGCAAGTCTCAGAATTTTTTTACACCCAGAAACAGCTGGCATAACATCTCATCACATCAGCCGTTTGCCAATATCTATAAGATTATTGCTGCTGAGATGAATGATTTCTCCTTCTCTTCCTCCTTTTAAAATTTTCACCAGTGCTTCTTATTGGTGGAGTTCACATTGGAAGACTGCTGGCAACAGTCTGAGAAATGTTTCATACAAGGGAGAACTTAGAAGGACAAGGATGATGCTGAGCATCAATAAGTAATATTTGGCATAGTTTATAAGCCGTTTGGCATCTGTTCTCAGGTACCCGAACACAAAGGAAACAATTACTATAATCATTTGTTATTTCATTCATTAATTCATTGTGTCTGTTAGATTCAGGAATGTCTGTACCTCTAAATAAGATTAAGTATATAAAAATATGTGTAACATGTATTATTTTCTTGAATCCGTTAACAAAAGAGCCATTCTTCCAGTCAAGTCAGTTCCTCCTAAAAGGTCCTCAAAACATTTCTGCTTATATATTACTGGCCAGAACATAGTCATGTGGCCTTGCATAGCTGCAAGTGAGCCTAGAAAATATGGACTTTTAGCATAAAAGTCACCTTAAGTAAATTTCTATTATCAGATAAGAAGAGGAATATGGATTGTGTCTATTATTATCTCTATTCTCACCATTTATAGGATGTCTTCAAGTATACAGGACAGTGTATGGCTTAAACCTTATTATTCGTCACTGTAAGAAATCTATTTTCTCTTCTAAATGTTATAATTGAAAATTGAGAATGATATTGCTAAAGTGGGTAATTATTTATATTAAAAACAATATTTGCTATGAAGCAATCATTTTCATTAATACGGTAGTCCCTCATTTTCCTGTTTTGTTTTCCAGTTTCAGTACCTGTGGTCAACCATGGTCTGAGAATACTAAATGAACAATTCATTTAATATTTATTTATAAATAAACATTCATAAATATTTATGATATGCAATTCATAAGTTTAAATTGTGAACCATTCTGAGTAGTGTGGTAAAATCTTGCTCTGTCCTGCCCAGGATGTGAATCATCCCTTGTCCGGCATATCCTAATCATATCATCTGTCCTCCACCTGCCCCTTAGTCACTTAGTAGCCATTTCAGTTATCAGATCGACTATCTTGATGTAGCACTGCTTGTGTTCAAGTAACCTTTATTTTACTCAGTAATGGCCCCGATAAATTTTATCACAGCATATTGTTGTAATTGTTCCATTTTATTATTAGTTATCATTGTTAATCTCATACTGTGCCTAATTTATAAATTAAACTTTATCATAGGTATATACATTTAGGAAAACACACACACACACATACACACACACAAATATCAAGTTCACTACTTGCTGTGGTTTCAGGTACCCACTGGGGGTCTTAGAATGTGTCCCTGTGAATAGGGGGAACCACTATAGTTTTGGGGTTAGGGTACCAAACTTAAAATAGTTAAAATATTACCATATAATAGGCATTGCTTTGGACAGAGGAAGCTCAATTCACAGAATTATTAAGAAGGAGAGTAATTATGCACATAGGAAGGGAAGTACAGCAGAGCTCTTGAAAATTTGCTCATTGATTCTCCTTTAAGTGGAATTACTGAGGTGAGATTGAAAAAAATTTAAATGAAGAAATTTAATTTAAAAATATAAATTAAGTGATTTAAATTAAGAAATTAGAATGTGAATAAAAATTGAGACTTGAATATCTTGGAATTAAAGGAATCAATTGTCTTTAGAGAAAAAAGTATATCCTAATATTTCTTACAAAAATCAAAAGTAAATCTGTTATTGGGCAATAACCTCAGCATTATAAACTTGAAAAATGAAACAATTACCTAAGGAATTCAAGCAAAACCCTTGATATTATCTGAATTATATGAATAATTGAGGTGAAAACAGAATTTCTGTCTGAATTATTCAGATAATTGTCTTAATTTTAGACTCCACTTGTCTGGTAGAGATCTTTTTTCAGGATGCATTTTTAGAACGCTAACTGCTAAAAAATAGATTCCTAAATTAAGCAGAGCAATGTAGAGGGAAGAAATAGTAAATAGTTGACTGGCAGTATAAAACTATACTTGCCTTTCTAGTGACAATAACCAATACTACTTTTTCATCACAAAATAAACTTCTATGATGGAAAAGAAAGCTACACATGAATTTCAAATATAACCTATAGTATGTTATAAATTCCTTTTTAAGTTTTAATTCTCTAAAGCTTAGAAACTCAATAGCTACAAATCCAGCCATTTAATTTTATAAAGCCAAGCAAATTGACTTAAAAATTGTAGTATACTTATTGTTCAATTTCATATTTTTGGTCTTTGCTTCTAATTCTTGAAAAAAAATTATTTTTCAATTACAGTTGACATACAATATTATATTAGTTTTAGGTATACAACAACATTGTGATTAGACGTTTATATAACTTAGGAAGTGATCACCCCACTAAGTCCAGGACCCATCTCTCTCTCTCTCACACACACACACGTAAACACACATATTTCAATTTGTAAGAAAAAAAACTAAGTAGTTATGTGAAGTTGTACTAGTAATACACTTAGTGCAATTGCAAAGTAAGGCATGTAATAGGAACGATGAGAAGGTAAAAACTAAAACATACTCAAGATTTTTACAGTATATATATAAGGACTCAAAAAAAGTAGAAGAAGAAAAAAGAGGAAAATATGGAAATGGAACATAGCAATAGGATGTTAATAACAATTTTCTTTTTATTCTTTGAAGATTTAGCTACGTTCAATATTAACAGCAAAAGAAAAAAAAAGATTAATCTATGGAGCAGTCAGATGGAGTGTTAAGTATTAATCATGTCTCTTCAGAAGCTGCCCGAATTCTCTCCATCATTTAAGATTCAGCTCTTCTATGAAGCTCTCATGGATTCCCCTGTAAGAATTATCCTCTACCCTTTATGCCTTTACAGGATCAAGACTACAGTACAGTGAGTGAGGCTTTTGTCTCAGGCACAAAATTTAAAAGGGGCCACAAAGCTCAATGATCGAGACAAAAAATTTTTTTTAATTAGAAAATTTTCAATTATAGATCATATCAATATTATGTTTCAGATATACAGCATAGTGATTAGCTTTTAAATAGCTTATGAACTGATCCTCTGATAAGTTTAGTGCCTCTGTGATACCACACATAATTATTACAATATTATTGACTATATTTCCTATGCTGTATTTTACATCCCCATGACTAGTTTGTAACTGCCAATTTGTATTTCTTAATCCCTTTAGCTTTTTCACTCAGCCCTCCAAACTCCCTCCCACCTGGCAACAATTTGTTCTCTGTATCTGAGTTTGTTTCTGTTTTGTTGTTTATTTTGTTTTTTAGATTCCACATATAAGTGAAATCACGAGGTAAATACCTATGTCTGATTTATTCACTTAGCCTAATACCCTCTAGGTCCAACCGTGTTGTCACAAATGGTAAGATTTTATTCTTTTTTTATGGCCGAGTAATATTCCTTGCATATTTGTACCACATCTTTATCCAATCGTCTTTCTTGGTTATTGTAAATAATACTGCAATTAACACAGGGATGGCATGTTTGCTTGAATTAGTGTTTTGGATTTCTTTGTATAAATTCCCTGAAGTGGATTGTTTGGTCATAAGGTAGTTCTATTTTTAATTTTTTGGGGGACGTCTATCCTGTTTTCCATGGTGGCTGTACCAATTTGCAACTCCGCTAACAGTTCATGAGGGTTCCCTTTTCTTCACAGCCTTGCTGTCACTCGTTTATTGATTTACTGATGATAGCCATTCTGACAGGTATGAGGTGCATTTCTTTGATGATTAATGACATTGAGCACAAGATAAATATTTCAATGGACTATTTTAATTACCATACTACAGCATTCAGGCTGGTCTCTTGTTTTGTAAATAAATTTTTAATTATACTTTTATCTTCATTATAGCACTCGAATAGTGTTTTTTATAAATGTACTTTCCCAACAGGCCCATGCTAATTTTTGTATTCCTCATGCACCTACTACTCTGTTTTAAACATAAAGGCCTCTTTAAAAATATTAAACTGGATCTATTGAAGGATTTTGCAAGAATTCTTCTGTACTAGGGACTGTAGGGTTAAGTTTTCATCATTAAATTCAACTATAGCAAAAAGATAACAGAGAATGATGAATGTTTTGAAAGTACTTATAATTCTGTTCTTGGGAAAAGCACTTGACTTCTCTTTGACTAAAACCGTGCCCAGCCTGGAGAGATAGGGAATTGTAATACTACTTTATATTCATATAGCACTTTGCCCTACATAAAGTGCTTTCTTTTAATCCTCACCTTAATCCTGCAAGGTAGGTATTGTTATCCTTATTTATTATGGCGAGATTGAAAAATTAAGTGACTTGCCCAAGGAATTACAGGCAGAAAGTGGCAGAACTGGGGTTGTGTTTTCTGTGTCAAATCCCCATGCCCTTCTGCTTCTCCAAACACTAAATTTTAGGATTGACTAAGGAGAAACAATTTATGCAGCAACCACAATAGCACCTTAAATAGTATTTTACCATGTGTACTCGTTATGATTAAAATTGTTCTGATTTTTGCGTTTGTTGGATTAAGTAGCTCAACTCTTCTAGCATAGGATCGAACGTTAGGGGCAGAAACCTACATATTGAAATATCAAAGGGGGGAGGAGATTGATGAAATTACGTAATACTTGAATGTGTTTCTAACTACAACTTTACCACTAATGTTTGTGATATTCTGTAAAGCATGGAAACCATACATGTTTGTATTTTTATGAAAATAAACCTTCATGAAGGTCTTTGAACTTTTCAGCTCATAAATGTTATTTCAACGTGAAATTATAGTACTCAAGAGTTGGGAGTTAATGGATTTCTTTTTCATATGTAGGGGAAAAATCTATAACTATAGATTTTAAAACTCCATATGGTAATTAAATTTGAGAGCCTATAACTGCTTCAAATATAATTTCCATCAGCATATAATAAACATATAACCAGAACCCAAAATGTCCATTATTAGCCAATCTAGTAGAAGATTTCTTATAAAAATTATAGATTCTCTCCATTGATTGTTGCCTGGAGAATTAAAAACTTCATTCTTCTCTTTATAAGCAGATAGCTGAGTACTAAGGAAAGCCTTATTATCGAGAACAGCCGGAACTCAAAAGAAATTTGAAGCCATTCATTTTGGTGAATTGCAACCAGTCATCAATGACTATTTATTGAATGTCCACAGGGTGCCTAGGCATTGAAGAGGCAAGTGATTTCTTTGCATTATTCAAAGGATTTCTAACGGAAGCCTAAGATTTGCAGAAGTCTTTAAAGAGCAAAGTGGTGGGGGCTTCTCTAATTTAAACTGCTTCTACATGGAATGAATTGAATAGTCTGGGTTTCAGAGCTTTAGAGGTTTCTAACACTCAGAGCCGACTTCTGTAAGCGAAGACCCCATTAAGTGCCAAGCGACAGGCCGGCTGGTGGGCATGGCAAGACCCCACTGTGGGATGCTGGACAAGTCAAGCGCTCCTCACCCCGCAGCAAGACTGCTGCAATGGCGGCCCTGACCCGCCACCCTATCCCTCCCCTTCCCCCACCCAACGCTCCCACCCCCAACCCCGGGCTCACACCATCTCCCAGTCGCCGGGCCCCGACTGGTTCTCGCGAGATCCGGGCAACAGCGCTCGGGGCCTTTTCAAATCGGGATCCGTTACCGCTTCCCCGGCCGCCGCCATTGTCGCGCTCGGAGCCCCTCAGCGCAGGCTGCGGACGCGGAGCCAGTGGCGGCGGGATGGCGGACGCCGACAAGCCCGAGGTGCCCGGTCCCGCTGGCGACGACAGCCCGCATCAGCAGCCCGCAGAGCTGCCGGGCGAGCCACGGCGAGAACCGCACCCGCCGGAGACGGAGAGGCAGCCTCCTCAGCACAGCAGCAGCTCCAATGGCGTTAAAATGTATTGTCTTTTCCTCTTGGGGTCGCGACGAGGTTGGGGGCGGGAAGTCGGCCTGTAGGGCTGGAGGCCGGGCTGGGCCTCGGGGGGGGGGAAATTACTGCCCTCGGGCCGTGGGCGACGGGAGGAGCAGGTGCAGCCGGCCGCTCCCAGGCCCTACCCGCCCGCCTCGGGCCAGGGGAGCCGGGGTGCGGACCACGAGGCCGGCGCCCTCTTTGCATTTCTAGCCCGAGACCACGGGTCACCCTCTCTTCTCCGACTTCGGTTGGAGAACCTTTGAGCAAAGCTCGGTGGCCGCCACGCTTTGCTGGAAAATGGTCCCCCCTTTAAAGACCAGTAGTTAGTGTTCATCACTAGGGAGTATCTAAGGATGACATCATCGGACATGTCCTCCTAACCACCCAGAACGTTTTTAAAAGGAGTATCTCCCATCTCCCCGGCCTCGTTCTGAGGTTTATAAGTTCAGTGTTTTGTTATTGTTTTCTAACGTATGTGTTCATTTCTGAACTGATACATACCAAGTGGAAGTTTAATAATGTGCGGTTAGACCGAATCCATTGTGTTAACCCTTTAAATAGTAAGAGGTGCTTTAAAAAAGAAAATGTACCTTGCTTCCTTCCCCTCCCGACTCCCAAATGTTTGTCAGCCCTGCAGGCTACTTAAAAACAAGCAAACCTCAGTGAGTGATGGTAGGTTCTTAATTTTGGTATAATGGTAAAGTAGTTTTCAATTGAAGAAAATCCACTACCTTTAAGATTTTCGTTGTCATTAGTCCCTATAAAGAATTTAGTTGACTACATAATAATTTTTAGTTATCATAAAGAAATGTTATGCTCTTCGTTTTTGTTATATGGGAGCATATGAATTCAGGCATTTATTTGCACATGTCCTGCTCTTTAAATCTGAACTCGAAAGTAGGTTGTTATTTAACGAAAAACATTTTTTTCCTTCTCTCAGTTATGCCTCAGAGTGGCAAACTGTGAACATTTGCTCACACTAAAATAGACAAGGGAAATGTTCTTTACTTTTGTATAAAAATGTTTTAAACTGTGATAAATCTTGATTATTCCGTGTAACCATTGATTGCAGACAAGATGGCTATCCCTGCTTGGTTATGCTCTCAATTGGGTTTGAATAGGATAGGCAGTATATTTAGGCAAAATAGAGGTGCAGGTATAAGAGATTCCACCTCAGTGGAGTTTGTTCCTAGGTGGAAAGTGGCATGCCTCAGTAACTGAGGAACCAAAGTGGGGTGACGCACTTTCTACTCTGCCTACCATAATGTGGGCTTTCAGGAATTTGGCATCATTAATGCGCATGAAAATCAGTGAAATGATAAATTTTAAATATGTGCTTTTAAAAAATACCTGCCACCCTTTTCTCCTGAACAAAAAATATAGCCTTGAATTACAGAGAGAAGCCCTACTGTACTTGAATATGATCAGTTTCATAGTGTCTGTACAGGTAAAGCTGGTATCTAAGCTTCCATCAGATCTAAAAGTCTCTGATCCCGTTTAAGATCTCATTGTGGTTTAGCCAGACAGGAGAGAGAGGTAGAAAAAGAATTCCTTTAACTTCTTACTGAGGAGAATGAAAATATAAGGTGAAAAATTAAAAAAATGTTACAAGTAAATACAAATGTAGATTCTTCCCATATTGCTTGTAATTCATCTCTCTCCTATCTCTTCCTAGAAGTTGAGTGAATAGGCCACTTTACTCTCAGGGATTTCTTATAGTGTCTCTTCCATAAGAACATATAATGGTCCAGCATGGATCACTCATTCTGAATTATTAGGGACATTTACCTGTATCAACCTAACAACCTTTTTTTACCCTGTGAACCAGCTTTAGTAGTTAACAACCCAAAATATAAACTTCAGTTGATTTCCATGTATTTTAATGATAAGAATTTATTGAGATGATAAAAATTACAAAATATTGTCTTAAAATATATGTTGCTTAGACGTGAACACAGTGCCTCTTGTTATCAAGATTGAAATGACTTTCTGAGGTTAATCCATAGCCATTAAGGGTGGAGACCACGATGTTATTCATCTTTATGTCCCCAAGGCCTTATGCTTATAAAGGCCCAATAAATATTTTTAAGAATTGCAGATGTGAACTTTTATGATAATGAAACTCATATACAAAGGATTAGTGTGTTTATATCTTGTGACAAGAAATTAAAGATGTTTCCGTAGGTATAGTCTTTTTCTTTATGGCAAAATGGTATAGTAGTTCTCAAGTGAATCGGAGGAAAAAAATAGCAGTATTGTTATAACTTCATTATTCAAGTGTGATTAAGTAACGCCTTGGAGTATATGGAGATTGAGAGTTACATTAGGGTACTTGAATAAAATATTAAGCCATGGAGCAAGAAGTGTTTGAAGTAGAGTAGTTTTTTTTGTTTTTGTTTTTTTAATATCAGGAGTAAAGAATGGAACTGGGCTTATTTTTGCATTTCATACTATAGCATTATGCCTTTTATATTAAAACTTTCTTATTTGATGTTCAGTATTTTTCAGAATTTTATATTATAATTTGGGTAGGCATGATTTAGTTTTATGAGTAGATAACATTTTTGTGATTTAGAATAGTCACAGTCTTTATGTCAAGTACATGAAATGAATAGTTTGGAAATTATTACAAGGAATTTTCGATATAGTGCCATTATTTTGACATTATGTAGTATCATTTCTGTAAGAGTTTTCACATATATTTTCACTGTCTCTTCCATAGTGTATTTGGACATAGAAAGAGTTCAGATATTGAGTAATTATGGCTTAGTTTCTTAATCAGACTGTACCTGTAGCCACTAAACTGATGTGCCTTCCATAGATAGTCTTAATTTGTACATTACAGATGAACAATTCAGCTGTATCTTTAAGATGCTGCTGATGGGGTAAAACTTGAATAAATTGCTCTCTGTGTTTATCTATTGAGCAGATGTTTTAAAGAGGGTATCCTGTATAATATTACTGCTTTTTTAAAAAAAATATTGTATGATTTAATTTATATAAAGTTTAGAAAACATGAGTGACAGAAGCAAGTCAGTCATTGCCTGGGGACAAGGGAAGGGATGGAGAGAGGTGATAGGGAAGAGTTACAAAGGTGTACGAAGACATTTTTGAGGGTGACGGACTCTCATTTCCTTGAGAGTGGCGATGGTTTTATAGGTGATATTACTGCATTTTAATGGAATTGTCAGATTGTACTGATAGTATCCATGTAAGAATAGAAGAATACGATGAGTGCTTCAGAACTTTGTGCAATTTTCAAAATTGGTTCCATGCAAGAGAAAATAGGCAGAGGAATTGGTATTTAGCTAGCAACCATATAGATGTCAGTTCACGTGAGCAGAGACTTAGCTATTTTAAAAACATTAATGGAATTCAGCCTACTATATAAATGGGTTCTTTGGGGGATTAAAAAGAAGGATTCTTGTTTCTCTGGTACCCAGAAGCCAGAGAAAAGGCGTCTGTGCCTTCTGGCTGCTTACTGCCATTCATAGAAGTGTAGCTCTGTTCAGACAGACAGGTACTTGCTAGAGTTGGACAGGTAGGATGATCACTACCAGGCTGTGCCATTTATGATGAGGGAAGATGTTTGACAGTGAATGTGTCCTTTTCAAGGTCCGAAAAAGTGGCAAAGCAAGTTTGGCTCTAGTGTCTCTTGATTTTAGCAGTTTTTCTGGCAGATACGAGTACCATCTGAGTATGGGTTCTCCATTGACTGTTTGCTCTTTCAAGAATTAATATTTATTGAGCACATGTTATGTGCAGTCACCATACTAGATGCTGCTACTACCAGCCCAGGTAGTTTTTTTCTTTTTTTTTTTTAAATAGAGTTTTACACACTATGTTTATGGTTGTGTTGTTACCTGCTCAGAAAAGTAGTGGCTAAAAAGTTCAATATATCATGGAATAAGCAACTAGCAAATGATGTGTGTGTAGAATGCTGCCATGTATAGGTATGTTCCCACAGTTGCTTGGCTTAGAAGATAATTTAGAGCCTGCATTATGAAACCTGGTTGGTTGTCAGAATAATCCAGGAAGCTTTAAAAGATTTAGATTCCTGGATGTCATTTCCAGAGATTTTAATTAGTATATGTTTGTAAAAATTTGCTTTAAAATCAGAGTTTTAATCAAATAGTTTAAAATTCACTAGAGTAATTAATTATTTAAAATAAATCTATTGATATTCTGTAAAAAAGGATTTCTTCTGAAAAGGAAATACTCAACTTTTTATCTATACTCAACTTTTAAAATACTCAACTTTTTATCTATAGAATTTAAATGTTATATCTACAGATGGTTGGTAGATAGCATCATAGACTTGCATTGTGATTACAGTTTTATAAATTAAATATTTTTCAGTTAGGGCTTCATTAAAATGTAGATTTATAAAATTCTGGTTTGCATTACATTTAAGTATTGCTTCTTTCTCTACCCCTTCCTCCCATTATAAGTAATACTCCTAATAAAAATGACATGATTCTATGAAGTACTCTGTCTTAGTTTGTAGATTAAAACAGAAAATGTGAGCATGAACATATTAGAATGCCTTATCAATTTTCTACGTTGATCAAAACTGGAAATAAAAAATGTCATAAGAATCATGGGAGTGTATACAAATATAGGTATAACAGTATTTTAATTATGTTTTTAAGCAGTGGAGGAGAAAAGTTCTGGGAAGAAACTTAACCTTTAAATGATGAACTTTTTCAAGATATCATTTTGTAAATTAGTTTTTTTAGAGTTCTGTATTAAAGCTGGCAGTCTTATATATTATAAGAATAAAATCACCAATTTCTCCCTTTTATTAGGTTCTGATAACATTTATTAAGCTTTACGTTGGGAAAAACTGGATGATTGTTTGGATACTGCAGCTATTTAATATGGAAAAAAAGGATTGTGAAATGAGAAATTTTGTTAAAATCCCCAAATGCTTGCTTTGGAATGACATTGGGTAATTTCAAAGCCAGCAGTATGACTCTACAGTTGCTTTGCAAAATCTAACTTAGTGAAAAGTTTTGAGAAGTGATAAATATTGAATATTTAGTATATACTCATTATAAGAAGCATGGCTTAGGTTTTTTTTGTTTGTTTTTAATTCATAGGGAGAATGATGAATCAGTGAAAGAAGAGAAATCAGAATTTAAAGAAAAATCTACAGGAAATAAGAAGGCCAATAGATTTCATCCTTATTCAAAAGACAAGAATTCTGGCACTGGAGAAAAGAAGGGTCCAAATCGTAACAGAGTTTTCATTAGCAACATTCCATATGACATGAAATGGCAAGCTATTAAAGATCTAATGAGAGAAAAAGGTAACCATCTCTGATAAACCCACTGTTGGATAATCATGTAGAAGGGGGAAAGAACTAAGCAAAAATTTTTTATTCCTCTGAGCCACACAGACTCAAAAAATTGATTTTTGTTTATTTCTTGACACATGCATTAATCTTTTCGTCTTCTTTCACTTGACACAATTTCATTACAAGGTAGTATTGGATAAATGAAGTTTTTTTTTTTTTTTTTTTTTTTTTTTGTTATATCAGTGGGATAGTAGCTAGCCAGCATATGCATGCCACCAAGAATTTTGTTAAAGTGATTGCTTTGTCTAGTTGAAGTTTTTATAGATTTTTAAAGGACTGTTGTATTAGTTAAGCAATACATTTAGCTGTTAAAGTATGAATAATAAGGTCTGATTATTTTTTTTCCAAAAGCTGTTTTGTTATCTTGGCGGAGCCTGGAATCTGGCTGTGGAATTCATTTTGTTTGCATTGTCATGAATGCCATGATGCTGTCTCTGCAGTTCTATATTAAAATTGCGTTACTGCTGTTGCAGTTTTGTTTTCAGAATAACCTGAAAACCTTTATTTTATATACATGGTTGGTTTTGGGGAAAACTAATTTTCATAATTGATCTTGTAAAAGTTAGTTTTGTTATCTCTTGAAAAATTGAGTTTCAACAGTCCTGCAAACTATGTACTTGGCTTCGAGGCTGATCTCTTCTAATAAATTAAAAAAAAATTGCATTGGTGTATCTGTTGTAAGGTGACAACTATTTGATTGGTTTTATTCATTGACTTTATTTAGAAAGTGTGTGGCTTGCTGTGAAGCATGACTTGTAAATTTAGTTTACTGATGGCAAACATGATTGAAGACATTCAGGTAGGAAGTCACCTTAAAACAGCTGTTGTGTGTAGGCGACTAAAGTTATTTGAAAAGTGCTAATGTTGATGTTTTTAATATGATAGGCTAAGGGATCATTTGTATGTATATGTGCATTTGTTCACCAACTATATCATGCTGGCCAAAATATGATCTGTAGTATGAATTAGGTTAATATGGTTGTTAGCTTTTTTAGAGAATGTGGATGATGTACATTTCTGAAAATCAGTTAAATTTACATAGCCATTGACAGGAGGTATGTTGGTCTGGTTTTGATTGTTGGTGAATAATAGGTGCTTTTCTGTAGAGTTGTGCACAGGTGTGCAGTAAAGCAAGATATTGGTGTTTAAATGTATTGTTTCTTGGTATCTTCCTTTTGTATGTCTTATGTAGTTGGTGAGGTTACATACGTGGAGCTCTTTAAGGATGCGGAAGGAAAATCAAGGGTAAGTGCTGTGGGCAGTAATCTGCTCGAGGTTTAAAAGTTCCTCAGCAGTTTACTTTTTGTATAATACTTGTACCAGTTTTGGAAACTTAAGTTTCATTTTGTTTTACTTTATTATGCCAGATTTGAGGCTTTATACTAGCAAGTCTGACACTTATACAAATCAAGCTAGCTGCCTGGAAGGGTTGGGTTTTGTAAATACTCATAAAGGGCATTCACTTTTCTAATGCTCTAAGGTAATGCTTCTTTTTAGCCAATAGATTTTAATGTAGGATTTTTTTTTGTTGTTGTGTTTTGATGTCTTCAAGGATATTTAAAAGTCATCAAATTGATAATATTCCCTAAGAGTTTTATGAGAGGCCTATAAGCTTAAAGGTGTTAATTCAGAATGTATGTTTGAAATTTATACTGAAAAACTTGATCTGGTAGCCTGCGGGACTACATAAGAAGCAGTACTCTGACCAATTGGTATGAATGACATTGATGAATAAATTGATACAGAAGGAGTTGGGTGACAGTCAATTTTGATTTTTAGCAACAAGAAAATATACTGAAGAGTACAGTGGAAAGCTCTTAACAATGTTTAATTATATTAGTGAAAACCAGTTAAGTATATGAAAAATAAGAACTTTGTCATTACCTTTAGTGGTGCTTTGAACAGTAACAATGACAAAGAATCATTTAAAAAAGTAGACTACAAATTTGCTTCTTTAGAATAGGATACTTTCACATACTTAAAACTGGCTGTTAAATTATGTGCAGCCAGTTTTCTTTAAGAACTTTGTTAAAAGTGAGATTAATAATTCTTATTTTGATTTTAATAAAAATATACATTAAAAACTATTTGTGCACACTACATCCGTTGAAAAGATATGTGACTTTGTAAGGCTAGGGGTATTGGAACCATCGATTATTTCTTTCAATTACTTTTGATTGAATTTATGCAATGAAATTTATTAGTTTTAACTTAATGAAGAGTAAAAGTAAAAGTGTGCTTCAAGCATGTTAGGCTAGATCCTACTATCTTAAATATATATATTTAAAAATTTACAGAAAATTTGTGGTCACTTGACTATTCTTGAGGTATAAGACAAAAAAGAATGACTTATCGATTGCATTAAACTTAAATGTTAGACTCTACCATTAACTTCGTCTACTGATCTGAAACCTTTTTTCTTTTGCATATATTGACAAATCTACCTGGATATAGGGTTGTGGGTAAGAAGTTTTTTTAAATCTCTTAAGTCAAATTTAAACTTCAGATTGGAAAAAAAACCTGAGTACATAAAAATGTCCTCTAAATTTTTTCCCCAATAAGGGTGGTTGAATTCAAAGATGAAGAATTTGTAAAGAAAGCACTAGAAACTATGAACAAATATGATCTTAGTGGAAGACCCCTGAATATTAAAGAGGTAAGATTGCTTATATTAAATAATTTAAATGAAAAAGACTTATTTGTTTCGAATTTCATCTTTGGTAATGTGTTTGACTAAACATTTTTTAAAGCATAGATGCTTATTAAAGCATTATATTTTGATGATAGTTTTGCTTGTACATGAAAATCTATGTGCTCATAAACAGTTATCCTATATATTTGATTTGTTCCAAGTTATTATAAGCAGAGATATATGATTTAAAAAAAATGCAGGACCCAGAAAATTTAAAGATGACATATTTTAGGTACTGACCTTATTAGTATATACATTTTCAATTTTTAGATTGCGTTGTTTAAATATAGAAATATAGTAGGTGTTCTTGTAGTTGATAATAAAAGTTTGCTTAATAATGCAAATACCTTATGGATTTGAATAGAATTGATATTCACTTTTAACAAAATTAACCTGAAACTATGCCAGATTAGAATTTAAGAAAAGTTACAGGTCTGTTAGCAAAATTTATAACTGAAACTTGGAAACCCCTAAAATGGAGATATTCCCTTTGTGTGGAATAGTTGCAATATAAATATGTTGTTAAAAGAATGATCAGAAGATACTTAAAAAACTATTTACAGTTATGTATAGTTGACCTTGGACATGATTAGCTTAAATAGTTGCCATTTTCATGACTTCCTTTAGCATGATATTGTTAATCTCAATAGTTTGATCACAGATCAGTTATGTGTATATCCTCACTAAAGTCTCTTTTAAAAAAAGATGGAGGGATTTAACTTTGGGACCCTAAAGAGTCTCCATAAGGGCGGATGTTAATCATTGGTAATAGTACAGTACTGTCCCTTACAATACAATTTAGTATAGTAGTGATTTGGTCCCAGCTCTGTCACTTTCTAGCTCTAAGAAGGCATGTTACTTATTCTCTAAACCTTAGTAATTAAAATAGTTCTGCAGATAATACTTACCTAATAGGGTGTTTATGAGGATTAAATGAGATATATGGTAAAGAATTCCCTCTGTGGCATAAGGGAATCTGTGACCCAGAGTGAATTACTTAACCTCTCTATTTCTTTGTTTTCTTATCAGTACAATGGGAATAATACTAGAACCCGATAGTGTTATAAGGACTCAAGAGTTAAGATAATAAATGTTAGCTATTTCTTATAATTGTGGTATTATGTAAAGCACTTAGCATAGTGCTCAAAATATTAACTATGTAATAACTGTTAGCAGTAATAATTATGATTGTTGTTATTCCTGCCCATGGCGGCAATGTTACTGGTCATTGTTCTCCTTTTCCTGAGTATGAGGTGATATTGCAGTAGTTCCCCCTTATCTGCAGGAGATACATTCCAAGACCCTCCAGTAGATTCCTGAAACTTCGAATAGTATAGAACTTATACATACTATGTTTTTTCCTATACATACATACCTTTTCACTTAAAGGAAGCACTGTAGAACTTCTTGACTTTGTTTGGCATATTCTTTGGGACCATTGTTAAGTAAAATAAGGGTTACTTGAACACAAACATTATGATAACCATGATAGTTGATCTGATAACTGAGGTAGCTAAGTGACTGATGGGTGGGCTGCCTATACAGTGTGGATACACTGGACAAAGGGATGATTTACATCCTAGGGTGGACTGTGTGAGACAGCACGAGATTTCATTACAGTACTCAGAACAGCATGCAGTTTTAAACTTATGAATTGTTTACTTCTAGAATTTTCCATTTAATATTTTCAAACCTTAGTTGACCTTGGGTAAATGAAGCCAAGAAAAGCAAAACCATGGATAAGCAGGGACTACTTACTATAGCTTAAAATGAAAGGCTATGCTAACAACAAAAACAAGTATCCCAAATCCCTTTATTCAAGTCAGCTTCTGAATTCCTCTAATCCTATTTGAGCGGTGGGTTTTTTTTTTTTTTTTTTTTTTTTTTTTTGACTGAGAAGTGGTGAATTGGTAAAGAAGGTTTAGACTTTTATTGGCCTGTGACAGTCATTTATTTAGTGGTTTTTATGTGGAAGCCAGTACCAGTATTCAGAAATGTGTTGATATCCTAAATAATTTCCCACAAGAGTGGCATTTGTAAAATAACCACCCTTATGGGAAATTATTATTTTGAGGATTATGATTTGTTGTTTTATGATGTTTCTTATTCTTTGAGAGACAAATATAGATTCTCAGTGTTTTTATGTTTAATTGGAAAAAGTTCATTGGATACTAAAGGCCAGGTCCATGTCATTTGTGTTCTTTTAAGTTTTAGCACGTTGTTGATCCTCAGTAATATTTCAGAGACCCAAAAATAGAGTCATGTGATCCAAGCTAGTATAGGATACTTCCATTTTTAAGTTTTTTTTTTAAGAGAAACAAATGTTTGCA
Source organism: Rousettus aegyptiacus (assembly GCF_014176215.1). Classification (NCBI taxonomy): domain Eukaryota; kingdom Metazoa; phylum Chordata; class Mammalia; order Chiroptera; family Pteropodidae; genus Rousettus; species Rousettus aegyptiacus. The sequence continues at coordinate 120,099,853 of NW_023416306.1, read as the reverse complement.
TTTGCCTTGCTAAATGATGAGCTGTTCCTTTTCAATTAACTTTTTTGGATTAATATCTCTAAAGGTCTCTTTCTTAGAAATATCTGATTTATAAATGGATGGCCAGGGTCAGTACTGAGAACTAGTGAGAGTCTAAGGAAAAGTTTATTTCCAATATTCCTTTACAGATATTAAAATTTCACTTTTTCATTTAATTAAATGAGGTTTAGTAGCAGTTATAAACTTACTATAGGCTCTCTAATAGCAATACCAGGCAGTGACTGGCTGGCTGACATCTAAGTCCAAAGGGAAAAGAATAAAAACTGATACAGTAGGTAATTTGTGTTATACACATTGTATTTTATATATGTGTCATGTATTATATATGTTTTTATATATGTCACATATAGAGTAGACAAATCAAAGCATAGTAATATACTTTATTAATGTTAAGATAGGAACAAACAGCCTATTTTAATAGTTCACGAAGCCTGTTCTGCTGTGTCCTTTTCCTTCCTGCATAAGAGACCACTATCCTAAATTTTGTATTTGTGCAAGTTTTTGAAACCTTAGGTCTGAAGGTTTTATAATTTATTAACTTAAAAGTTTTTAGCATTCTTCTAAAGATTTATTTTTTTACTTCTGTATTTCTTTTTATTTCTTCATGGTAAAGAAATATATTGGAAGCCAGAATACTTTTATTCTTACATTCACTTTTTCACTTTCTAGTCTCCCAGCCAACCTAGAGAATTTATTAAAGTCACCAAACTTTCTTTTTATTAGTATTTCCAGACAAGCCATCAGAGTAGAGTCGATGATTACATAGATCATAATCATTTAGTATTATAGGTGATAGTCTATTAATGTGTTTATGTGATTTTTTGTTTATTTTTTGCATTCCGCCTAGTGAGATGAGTGAGAAGTACTTTTAAACTTACCTTTTTTTGTTTTGTTTAAAGGTAGAATATTTCTCTTCTAAAGTTAATGAACTAAAAATAAAAGCAGTGTTTAGTATCATTCTTCATTTGGACACAGCTTTTCTTTGTCGCCTTCCCCGCCCCCATCTCAGATCGTAATCATGTTGAGGAAAAAAAGTTGGAAGGTGGATAATTGTATTTTGTTCAGGAATGAAATTTATACATTATCATAGTTCCTCTCTACCCCAGTATTCCTGGGTTCTATAGCACTCTGTTCTGTGGTTGAAAAGCTTTTAATTAGTCTCAATTTGGCATTGCTTTGGTCATCCAGTGGTGACAATTCACCATTACTGCATTTTGGAAAGAAAAGAGTTACAGTAAGTATTTTGTTACTCTTCGAGTTATATGTATTTATGTGTGTGTGCCATATACTTGTACAGTAGTACAAGGGCAAAATTAAACTAATTTCAAGTTCTTAAGTGACTTTAGTGATTGGAAAGAGGTATTTAATTGACATCCCTGGAGACTTATCTTTTGTCTGTCCACAGGTTTTTATGGGACTGAATTCTTTGGATGAAAAAAGCTTACTCTTCAAGAGGGCCAATAATTTGAGTGAGATGGGATAGCTACTGTAGAATTTGAAGTTGTTTTAATTATATAGTCTTACTGATGTACCTAGTGGCATTTAATGTTCAATGTGTGTTATAGGATCCTGATGGAGAAAATGCTCGTAGGGCATTACAACGAACAGGAGGATCATTTCCAGGAGGACATGTACCCGATATGGGATCGGGGTTGATGAATTTACCACCTTCCATTCTCAATAATCCAAACATTCCTCCTGAGGTTATCAGTAATTTGCAGGCTGGTAGACTTGGTTCCACAATTTTTGTTGCTAATGTAAGTTTAAGCTTTAGTCTAAAGTTTTGTCATTCAGATATTCAGTTCTAATTATGAGATTATTTAATTAGATGAATGGGTTATAGGTTTATAGAACATTTTGCTTATTTTTTAATTAAAGTAAGCCAAACAAATTATTATAAATTTAAACCCAATTTAAGTCTCTATGTAAGATTAGAGTGTAAATAAATATTTAGATTTTTTTTAAAAAAAAAGAACTGTGGAATTTATAAATATTAGCAGTTCTTGAAATTGTTTACTTTATTATATGTGATTTTTGTTTATATTGGTGAGTTTCTTTATTTAGCTTTGATATTTGATATTTGTGAATGTGCATGTTGCAGTTGGTTTGTCATTTGTTCTAAGCCTTTGAAAGTCAGTGATAACAGTTTTCAAAATCTGAATTTCTCTCAGTAAAAATAGATATACAAGTTTCAAATGTACAAAACAAGATTGAATAGTTGAGAGACTGTTTTGGGAATTTAAAAAAATTAAGGATAAGGAACAATGTAGGTGTAGCTTAACCGATTTTAAACAACTTAAGATGGTTTTTAAAAAATATTATTAATATACTGTTTAACAGAATTATAGTTCTTCATAGTTTTGAGAGTTTAGAAAAGATTTCTTTGTATTTATAAATGGGGAGAAGGGTTTATTAGGTGTGTAACTTCATATAATTTTATGTTAAGCTTGACTTCAAAGTTGGTTGGAAGAAGCTAAAGGAAGTGTTCAGCATAGCTGGAACTGTAAAGCGGGCAGATATTAAAGAAGACAAAGATGGCAAGAGCAGAGGAATGGGCACAGTCACTTTTGAACAAGCAATTGAAGCAGTTCAAGCAATTTGTATCCTGATTGATACTTTAGCATTATTGAATAAGATTGAAGAAGCTTGATACCATTTTGTGGGAGTCCTGCAATTTAAGGTTGCCTGGCTTAGAAGTGTGTATTAGACTTTAGTCTCCAGCACTTAAAACCTTTTCTATGTCCAAGTACTAAAGTCACTCTTAAAACTTGAATTAGCCGTATTGTACAGGCCTACTATGAACTTTTTTCTACTTTCCCTTCCTGCCACAACTGATTATATGTATATATGCTCTTGAAAGTTATGTAATCCATTATAAATTGATACAGTTGCTTTAAATGAAGCCTTGTTAATTCTTTTTCAATGATTGAATTAAAAGGTTACATTTTATTTATAAAATCTAACTATAAAGCAAAGAGTTAGATTTTTATTTGAGTACATGGAAGAGACATACAAATAAGTAAAATTATTATTCAAGATTTTGATTAAAATATTAAAGATAGTCTGACTAAATAAGATTATTAAAAATGTGTTTGCATTTAAGTATAATTTTATAGTTGTCTTAACTGGCTTTCCTTGACTGAACCAACAGCTATGTTCAATGGGCAATTTTTGTTTGATAGACCTATGCATGTGAAAATGGTGAGTTCTTATATATCACTTCACTCCTCCAAACTTTTCAAATATTTTATGTGCTCTCCTCTACATTACAGATCTTTTTAGTTTTATATTAACATTATAATAAACTTTTTTGCAATTAGGATGACAAGTCTGTCCCTCATGAAGACTACCGTTCACATGACAGTAAAACGCCACAATTACCACGTAAGTGTAATTAAAAGCTGTTATTAGAAACAATACAGACTGTTGTTTTTCAGTTTTAGTATGTGTTAAGCAAAACTCTTTGTTTTTGTGTCTGTCTCCCAAGTTGCCCACAGTTTGGGGTTAGCTTGGAGTTATGGAGATAGTTTGGCATGATCGATTAGGAGGACTGAGGAAATAAATATGTGCTATTTTTTTTTCTCTTTTTGGTACTTTTTCCTCATTATAAAAACAATATATACTTAAAATTTTAAGTTTATATACTTGTGGGGGAAACAAGTCTTTGTAATTTTACCACTTACAAGTAACCTCCATAACATTTTTTTATATTTTCCTCCAGTCTTTTATGTCTATTTTTTACACAATTGGGAACCACTGTATAATAATTTTGTATCTTTTTGTTTAACATTGGAGTACAAGTATTATTCCAGGTTGAAAATTCTTTCCAAATTTTTTTATTGGATATATAATAGTTTATCATGTGGATGCTCCATAACTATTTCAACAGCGTAATTCATGTCTTTTTGTATAACACATCTTTGATAAATGTTTTGGTTATTTCCTTAAGATAGATGTCCTAAAGTAGATATATAGGTTCTAAAGGTACGCTCATTGATCAGTATTATCAATTGTCTTTCAAAGGATATAAAACAACAGTGTAATGTACTTAACGTCTGTGTCTCAGTGCCCTCCCGCATCTACAAAATTAGTATGATAATAGTAACTACTTCATAGGGTTAGCCTGAGTATTGCCTGAGGTAATACATAGACAGCCCTTAGCACAGTTCTGGCATAATGTAAGCACTCAATAAATACTCACTCTTGTTCTTACTATTTTACTGTACCTTCTCTGGTTATTAATATTACATTTTTAAATAAAATGTTTTAAATATACAGACAAACATAAAATTACTCCTGTAGCAATCAGGCCATATTTCTTTTAAATGATTTTTCTTTAAAATAAAATTTCACAGATAAAAGTTGAGATTCTTCTTCTCCCCTGCCCACCTCCCATCAGATACCTTACCCTGATGAAACAACTTAAGAATATAGTGCTTATCTTTTAGGTTTTACCGGTTTGACTGTACATCTCTACACCCATAAACATTGTATGGAATTGTTTTGCTGGATTTAAAATTTGGTGTGACTTGCTGTTTTTAAATATTTTTTGGAGATTTATGTTGATACATGTAGCTCTAGTTCCTTCGTTTTAATTGTTAAAACCACATTTTATATACTTTTCTGTTTTTAGTTGTTCTAATTTTTGTTATTAGAAAATATGAAGTTGGTGAGTGCATATTCTTTTTCTCATAGAATGATCTGTTTTCTCAGTGTTCAATAGAGGTTCTGTGTAAGATAGTCTGGCCTTGGATGTATTGTTTAGGGGCAGATTTTTAACCACTGATTGTTCATACTTTCTATTGCATCTTGAGTCAGTTTTGGTTGTTTCTAGTCTAAGAATTTTACTATTTTTGTCCACTTTTAGATTTATTGGCATTAAATAGTCTCTTTTAAATTTTTTTCACATCTATAGTTCTGTCTTATAAGTTTCAAAAGTTTGCAGTTTCTCTTTTTCTTAGTTTTGCTTAGAAAGATCTTTCAGTATTATTAGTGCTTTCAAAGAAGTAAATTTTGCTTTCTGTATCTAAATTTCTGCTCTTAGCATCATTATTCCTTTCTATTTCTTTGGGTTTTGTCTCTTATTTTTTCTTAACTCCGTAAGTTAAATATTTATTTCACTAATTTGCAGCCTCTGTTTTTAATTATTTTTTATTTTTTATTATTTTCATTTTTTCCTCTGTCAACCTCCCCTTTACCCCAATCCCCATTACCCTTTGGTAAACACTAGTCCGTTGTCCATGTCCATGAGTCTGTTTGTTTATCCTGTTCATTTGTTACTTTTAGGTTTTTATCCCACATATAAGTGATGTCATGTGATTTTCAACTTTTTCTGTCCTCTGTTTTCTAATGTAAGTAGTTATGACTATGAATTTAGCCACTGTATTCAGCTTTTGTTATGGAGTATTTTTATTGAGATTTAACTTTGTTGTTAAATTACATTATGATTTCTTCTTAAGCCATGTATTTTTGAATTTCCAAATGTATGGATGTTTCTTTTTCTTATTAATTTCTAACTTAACAATGTGACCAGAGAAGATGGTCTTTATGATTGTGATTCTTTGGAATTAATTTGGATTTTGCATTATAGTCTAATATGAGGCACATTTTTATAAATATTCTAGGTGTGCTTAGTGAATGCAACATTATGTATATGTCCAGTAAGTCAAGTTTTTAAATCATTTGATCGTCTATCTCTCCTAATAATTTTGTCTGTGCTCTCAATTACTGAGAGAGGTGTGTGGTAAAATCTCACACTAGAATGATGGATTTGTCTATTTTTTCTTGTTTTTACTTTAAATATTTTAAAGCTAACTTGGTAGGTACATCCATGTTTAGAAAAGATGTTTTCCTAATGAATCAAAAGTTTTTTATCATTCTAGAGTGATTTTTCTCATTAGTAACTACTTTTAAGTCTTTTATCTAATATTAATGTAGATACAACAGCTTTGTTTATTCACATTTTTTATTTATTTGGATTACTTCCCATTATTTTGTGTTTTATTTTTCTGCTTATACAGAAATATTTTTCTCCTATCTTGCTTTCTCTTTTAGTGGTTATCCTGGGTATTTTAATATGTCTATATAAATCTGAAGTCAATATAATTATTCTTTTACTCAACAGTAAAGTGACCTTTGAATATTTTAATTTTAATCATTTTCCTACTGATTTATGTACTGTCGTTGCTCAGTGTTTTAGTTCTGTATCGCTTTTTTTCAATCCCATGAATCAGGCATTATTATTATTTACCACTTTTTGTCTTATTATTTCTCTGCTTTCATAGCCCCGGCACTATTTTTTCCCCCTGAAGCCTGTATTTTAAAAGCTTTCTCATTGAGGATCTGTTGTTAGTAAATTCTCTCAATTTCAGTTTTTTATAAATGCATTTAAAGATAGTTTCACTGGTTATATAGTTTAAGGTTGGTAGTTATTTTATCTCAGTGCTTTGAAAATATTCCACAGTCTTCCGGCTATTCATTGTTGCTATTAAGTCAACTATCAATTGAATTGTCCTTTCTTTATAAATTAGCTGTGGCCTTCATGTAGCTGTTTTTAAGATATTTGTCTTTGGTATGCAGTTTTACCACAGTGTGGGTGTGGATTAATATTTATTGGGCTTTCATGATCTGATAATTCATTAAAAAAAATAAACTGTAAAATTCTTATACACGTGTCTTTAAATATTGCCGCTTCTCCCATTATAGGACTGTTTTTTCCCTCTTCCGCCAAGTTTACCTTGTCATTCAGGGTGTCATCTTTCAAGATCCTGGCTTTATGCAGGGGATCCCAATTTACTTTTCCACTATTAAAACTCATTTATTTAGATAAAAAATAAATCCTCTAATACATTAATACTTATGTTCTTTTTGAGATTTACATTTTTATACACTTCTCAATTGAGGTGTGATATGAACTCATAGACTTTGACAGAATCTGTTTAGTTATGTTAATCATAATTAACTTCCTGTTTTTTCCTTTCTCCCTCCCTCCCTTCACTCAAATTATTATGACTTGGCAAGTGGGAGCCCCCTCATTTTATATGCCTCTGGTATTCTCATTTTTTGGTAAAAACAGGATTTCTTGGATCCATGAAGATTTTCTTGTTTTAAGACATGGGATTGACCTACTTTCAAGGAGTCCTAGTTTCTTTTAGTGAACAGTGATAACAGATGACAATATGAGTGCTAGGTATAGACATGAGATTGTTGATGGTCAAATATGCTATTGCTTTCGGTTGGACCATTTTAAGGGACTGAGCTGAAAAAAGATACTTCCTTTACCAGGTCAAATTGATTTTTCCAATTTAACACAACATGCTTCTGTACTCTACTTTAAAAATATATACGTATATCTGGTATAAGATTTTCCTCAGTCCCTAATAGCTACAGTGAGTAGCAAGAACTTTAAAAGTAGAATAAAAGAGTTCCTACTCAAATATTAATTAATTCTGTCTTTAATGTCATCTGATTATCTTCTTAAAGTCTGTTTTCAATGAATTTAGTTTATTTTAAGGGAAGTAGTAAAAAGAATACTGAATTTAGAAATAGAAAACTTAAATTCTACTCTTAATCGACATAGGTAAATGGCATTGTACAAGTAACTTAAAGTCTCAGAAATTTCCTCAACTATAGATAATAGATGTGAAAACACTTAAAGCACCACTGAAATGTAAATAAATACTTATATTGATTCAATTAGGTAATGTGACATTTGCTTTATTCAATATTAAATTTGCATAGTAGTTGACTTTTTTGTTTGATTTGAACCATTTAAAAGTAATTCCTAGATTTTAAGTGGTTTTACAAATTCAGCAAGATTCTCATTTTCAAATATGTATGCCATTTATAAGGTAATATAGTGTTAAAAATCCTCTTGGTATTTCATTAGTCCTTTTCAGTTGTCTTTAATTGGGATATAAAATGGACTTGCTTCATAAAACACTTATTATTTGTAAATGGTTTCAGTGTGCTGCATTCCAGTAAAAACAAGAACCAGCATTCTAATTTACAAATTTGCAACATTTTAGAGGTACTACTACTGACTGGCATGTAGCTTTTTAAAAAAATTTTAGTGGCAGTTAATCATATATAGGCTGGTAATATTATTCTTAATTCTGTTTCAGGTGGTCTTGGGGGCATTGGAATGGGACTTGGTCCAGGAGGACAGCCTATTAGTGCCAGCCAGTTGAACATAGGTGGTGTAATGGGAAATTTAGGACCAAGTGGTGAGTATTTCAACTTTCTAATTTCTTTTTCATTGATATGTTTGCTAGATCATAAAGCTCATATTTACTCGTTTGTAATAATGTTTAAAGGACTGTATTTTATAGTTGGATATTTAGGACGTCACTTTAGTCTGAAAGAGGAATGAAATCTTAAGAGAGCAGAGAACATGAAAGAGGGTGGGCAAATGGCAGGAGGGTTTCTCTGAGGCCAGCTGTGTTGTAGCTAGCCTTTTAGTGCTGTGGATTTTGAAATGGCTTTAAGGCAGAGGAGAATGTCCACCATCGTAACTTGTGTATCATGGATGTACATTATTTGTGGAATGACTGAAAGGGTACCATATCATAAACAATTTAAATTTGTATATTTGGCTGGGAAGGTAGTATTTCAGATAGCTATTTGGCTCTTTACCTGGACTTAGTTTATCTTTGAAGGCTGGTTTTTAAACTTTTTTATTTCAATACCCTTTTATACTCTTATAATTTGTTGAGTCCAAAGTACTTTTGTTTATGTTCTTATATTTATCAATATTTATTAGATTAGAAATCAAAACATTTACAGATTTAAAAAATAATAAACTCATTGTTAACATACAATTTTTAAGAAAATAAGCTGTTTTCTAACACAAAAGAACTAGTGAGAAAAGTAGCATTCTTCAACCTTTTTGTACATCTCTTTAATGTCTAGCTTAATGCAAGACAGCCATGTCATTACATCTCCTTCTGCATTCAGTTTGTTACATTATCAGACATCATGTAGTTTCTGGAAAATTCTACATTATACTCATGAGAGAAAAACAGTTAAATAACATCTTGTATTATTTGATGAATTAAATAGTTTTGACCTACTAGACCCTCAAGGGTCCCCAGACCATACTTTGAAAACTGTTATTTTAATTGATGGACTAATAAATGGGATTACATTCCTTTTTTTTGAGATGCTACAGCTACATTTTAAATTATGAGGGTAGTTACGATAATCATTCTGATCCAAACAGATGGAGATTTTCTTCCTTACTCTTAGACCCTCTACCCTCCTAAACACTATTTTTATTCTTTAATTTTTTACTGCTCCCTTAGCTACCATTTCAGAGGAGTGCTTACTTTCTGACCTGATCTCTAAATCTGCTATAGCGATAACTTGTGTATTTGTGCTTGGGGTGGGGGGATGGAGGGGAAACAGTGATAGAGATATTTCTTTGTTCTGCCAAAACAAAAAGAAATGAATAAATATCTTCTAGATATTCTCTAACTGAATGTGAGTGTGACGAGTGAATTCTGTTTTCTTGACTAATAAATATTCAGAGAGGCCTTTTTGAATATTCATGAATAGACTTCTGCTATGGCATAGCACTTTAAACCATCCCACCTGTGTCCTCCTGCTTCTCTAGTGTTCCATTGTGACTAAACCAGTGGTGTCTCTTTTGCTGTATTGCGTTGTCATTCTTTGGTCATGCAAATAAGATTTACTGAAAGTACATACTGTGTATTTTATTTGAGGTATGGGAATGGATGGTCCAGGTTTTGGAGGAATGAATAGAATTGGAGGAGGTATGTATAAGCATTTGTTTTTTGTATGTATCCACCACCATTTTTAGTAAATTAGGAACTGTTTTGAGAATTCCAAGAGAGAAAAAGTCATGGTTTATTGTTGACTCACATCCTCAGGGCTGCTAGCAGAAATTGAGCCTGGTACATACTTAACGGATATGGAAGGTGATTTGTAAAATGTTTCTTTCCGCTATACAACTGACAGTCATATCTCAAAATCAATCTTTATTCCATAGGAATTGGTTTTGGTGGTCTGGAAGCAGTGAATAGCATGGGAGGATTTGGAGGAGTTGGCCGAATGGGAGGTAGGTAAATGTATGCAGTGGGATGTGTATGCTACATTTAGTTTAACCTATTATCAAAATGTTCCCTTCCTACTTAGGAATGGATACTATAGATGTTTTCAGAGGGCCTATGTGGTCACTAGGGAATAGGGACAGATACAGTAAAACAGAATGTGACATGTGAGGTAAGTTGGATAAATCGCAGACCTTTTCTATATTTGTGACTTTTACTATCTTTTTAGTTTAGTTTCAGTATGTTCCTAAATGGATTACTGTGTAGTCATCTATTTGGAAAAGAGTTAATTTATTGTATAATCTTTTCAGAGCTATACCGTGGTGCAATGACTAGTAGCGTGGAGAGAGATTTTGGACGTGGTGATATTGGACTCAATCGAGGCTTTGGAGATTCCTTTGGTAGACTTGGTAGGCTGGCCGCATAGTTCTCCTTTTGTTTTTGCGGGTTATGTTTTTCAAAGTTTGTTCCTCTTTTTACATGAAAAATTGGAAATTTATAATGTTTTACACAATTTATAATGTTTTATACTAGAAGAAAAAAATGCTAGGGATTTTAATGTACTAGCTCTTTTTTCAGTGTCTTACATATTTTAATCCTATTTGTAGAAGACTTTATACTTTTCAGTTACTGTACATCTATCTTCTGAGAGTATAGTACCTTGGGAATTTAAAGTATGAATATTTAAATTAATTAGTATATTATCTTTCCATCCTTGTTTAGGCAGTGCAATGATTGGAGGGTTTGCAGGAAGAATAGGAGCTTCTAACATGGGGCCAGTAGGATCTGGAATAAGTAGGTTTAAATTTTACTAGAATTTATTCGGTAATATTTGAGTGCTTGCAAGGACTTTGCAAGAGTAGTTATTGTAGTATAGTAATACTTTGTTCTTATATGTTAACATGTCTTGTCATAATTTAAAGAAACTTTGATAGTTATTGAGTTTTTCTGTTTGATTACTGAAATTTCTGAACTAACTTTGAATTTTATTCCTTTGATATTTCTAAACTAACACCAGAGTATGTGTTAACTATAAGCCAATCCAAGAACCTCCTTTCCAATTAAGAAATCTGGGCATTTCTCTGATCATGTGTGTCGGGGACAACTTTTCCATTAGCATCAACTTTGTTTCCTTGCTTATTCTCTACAACCACTGTTAGTAACCAGTTTATTCATCTGCAAACACCTTGTATTTGTCTTTTGGTAGAGAGAGTGCAGCGATAAAGTAACACTTCTAAAGAGACCTCCTAAGGTTAAGGGCTAAGGTTGAAACAGATGCTTATATCCTCTCCTCTTAAACCCCTCTTGTGGTAGAATCAAGAGTAGTTGCAACATTGGGGAATGCCATCTGTTTCCACTACCACATTTTAGGCCTTACATTAAAGCTTAACTCTGGCTTAGTTTTTGACCTCTATTACTTACAGAACCATGTCTCTATGTGCTCTCCATACTTTATTGACTTCCTTTAATTAACTGAAATCTCAACAAATAGGGAACACAGCCTATTTGAACTGTTCTAAGAGTGAATTCAAAATCTTGTCAGCTCGAGGTAACTATTTCCATTGTACCTTGCTTCTCATGTTATTCCTCCTTTTCATCATCTTTTCAGCCTTGGCCATTTTCCTATGAAGGTTAACTTCCCTACCTTCCCATTTTCACCTCAGTGTTTATACTTGTTTCCCTATTTTTTTTATATTTGTTATTTACGGAATGCTAATTTGAGGGTGATGTTAATTTTCCATATTTCTTTGTATGAGGATTTTAGATGTGAGAAAAAAGGAAAACTTTTGAGAATAAGTAGTATTGGAATAAAGGGAACTCAATACATAAAAATAAAGTGGATATGAGCTACGAGCTAAATTTTCAAGCTGCAGCTAAAGGGATGTGACTCCATTTTTTGTTGCTACCTCCACAAGTTTTGTACAATATTGAGATTAAAAGTTATACATTTCTGTAGTTATTGAAAAATGGATTGATACAAAAAGAGAAATTATATGTGAAACAGAAGATACTGAGGTGAAAAGTAAGCTAGGAAAAGAATATTATGTAGCAGAGTATGATGAGAGCAACAATTGATGTGTTGGAGTTGTAATAATTTGAATTGGCCCCATATATATCTTTGTTCTAACAATTGTTAAGCTTGGTGTATTAGAAAATAAAAATGAGGATAAAAACTGCTACAACATTAATGGATAAAGTAATTGGTAGAAAATTTATATAATTTATATATGATGTTTTGTGATCAGTATAATTTTATAAAAGTATATGTGTATAATATATTACCGAGTGGCTAAAATTAACAGATTCAACTAGTCATTAACATTCAACTAACCAAATGTATACCAAATTAAATTCTGTTTTTGAAAGAATGTCATATGGCCTGTATGAAAATAATTTTATGCTTACATGTTCTCTTATTACATAAATGAATTAATTTTTCTCTCCCTTTCTCGAAAATGATTCTCTCCTTCCTCTTTCTCTCCTTTTTCCTCTTCCTTCTGTTTTTAAAACAAAAACACCAAACTCCCAATCCTCCCTTCCCTTTCTGAAAATCCAGGTGGTGGAATGGGTGGCATGAACAGTGTGACTGGAGGAATGGGGATGGGACTGGATCGGATGAGTTCCAGCTTTGATAGAATGGGACCAGGTATAGGAGCTATACTGGAAAGGAGCATCGATATGGATCGAGGATTTTTATCGGGTCCGATGGGAAGCGGAATGAGAGACAGAATAGGCTCCAAAGGCAACCAGATATTTGTCAGAAATGTAAGCAACTAAATGTTAAAGATACTTAAAATTATTTTTTGCCTTATATATCTGTTACTAATACCTTTTTTCATTCTAGCTGCCTTTTGACTTGACTTGGCAGAAACTAAAAGAGAAATTCAGTCAGTGTGGTAAGTATGCCAATGACTGCAGATATATTCGTAGTGATTATAGAGGAAAAATTGATTTTAAACTTTTAAACACTGTGGTTAGTTCACTTCAGGTAAACAAATTGTTTTGCTATGCTCTTACTTAGAGTAGTGCAAATGACTACTAACATGATTTAGAGTAGAACCTGTCATTGTCACCTGTAGATAAAGAAAAAGCTTGGTTTTTTAACCTTATTTTTAAAAGGTTAATTTATCATGATTACTCACATTTTAAAAACTTACTTTTTTGTGTGGGAAATACTAATGAATGGTAAATTTATTTCCTTATTTATAGTATAGTTTAGTGCATTGTCAGCATAACCTGATGAAGTGCTGTGATATCCAAATGACATGCCCTTAATAGCTATCCTATTCTATACACTCCATTGTCTACACAGCACAGGAATCTTATAACATAGAATCCACTGCCTGGAACTCCTTAGGTGGAGGTATATTCTGGTGACTCTTCTAATTATTTTATAAACTGTTCTTGGCTATAACGGTACTGCCTATACAACTTTAATATATTCATTAGGTCTGCAGAAGATTAAATGGTTTGGTACTTTGAAAAGATGGCCTTTTTTTGTGATAATGAGAGAAGTAGGGGGAGTGGAACAAAGTAACAGATTAAGAAATCTGATAGTATTTTTGTACTATTGGGTGGTGTTCCCAGAGACTATGAGCACAATAGTAAGTTATATAGGTGGCATATAATGATGAAAAGGGGTGAATTTCAGCCTTTGAGAGTTAATGGAAAGTTAAGAGTATTTGGAGTATATCTTTAATTTTTTAAGATCATGAAAGGGGTAAGTTTCATGTTCATCCACAAAAGTAGCCTTTGTGGTGATCACTTGTCATCAAAGTGGTCACTATAGAATCTGTTACCTACTGTGTTTTCAGAATACCTTATACCTAACTCTGTTGGAATAATCTGTTCACGTGTTTTCTTCTCTCCTAGATGGGAGACCCTTGAGGGCAAGAATTATCTTTTTATCCTAGCACTTTTCATTGCCTCGGTACATATAGTAGGAGTTTATTAAGTGTTTCTACGTGAGTCAGCATTCTGAGCAGATCTTCATTTATTCAGTTTTTAAATCTATAAATACTGTATTAGAATTCGAAATTTGAACAAAGTAAGATATTATCTTTGCCCTCAACATTTAGTGTGAATCTGTGTGGAATGTTCTGTTGGCTGCTTTTGTTGATCATCTTTTTTTTTTTATATTTTATTCAAAGATGGGAAACTAAACTTTTTTTCTTGATAAAAAGTTGTTGAGAACGAGTCAGCTAGTAAACAGTCACCACTAAGAGAAAGCAGAATCATAAAGTTGTTTTGAGGTTTTTGTAGTCTTCATAGGTGTAAGAAGTTCTACCTGAATGAGTAAGCAGCATCTGGCCATGAATCCTATAGATTATAGAGGAATGAACATATTAGATCTTTAGTGAAATATATCAAATGAGGAGCATTGGCAGCAAGTATAGATAATTTTTATTGTTGTAGTTTCCGTGAAAAAAAATCTCCAAATGAGATATGACATTTTAAAAAGTAGAAATGAAACATGAGAAAGAACAAAGTGGGCAAACAAGTGGCATTAATGAAAATGAGACCAATACCGAATTGACTGTTCTTTATCCTATATAGGCAGATTTCCTGTGATGTCAGATATAGGTGAGGCAAACTTGAGATCTTTTGGTGACCTTCATGGTGAACTGGCCTTGTTTTGACAAAAGGATATCACCAGTTCAAAGACATTTTCTGAAAGCAAAAAAAAATAGTACCAAATCTACATTTAAAAAATGTGTACAGCATTTTAGCCAATAAAAAAGTGGTTAAATTATTATTCTTTACTTTGTTATTTTAGCTGTATTCTTATGTCCCTTTTTGATTAGTGTATCATTATATCATGAGAGTAGCAATTATTGTTTTCTCAATTCTGATTATAAAAGATTTTGACTTTTAGATTTATATTGAGGTAATACCATACTTAAATAATTCCCTACCATCTTCCTATTTTTAATCTTGAACTGCACTGATGGGAAAGAAAATAAGTTATGGTGATAACAGAATTAAGTGACCAGCTATTGACAACTATGAAAATTATTTGGTTTGTATGAATTGAATGATCCATTTTTCTATCACATCACAATGTATTTTTAAATTTAAGAGTTTTTCTTTCTGAGTATGGAAAATTTATTTTTAACCTACTCCAAGCCAACAGTAGCCTCTTTCTCAGTAAAAGGCAATATTTTGTTTTTTCCCCTTGAGCCACAGGTGAATAAGTGTATTTTCTTGCTCGCTTCTTACCAAGAGTCTAGTGCCGCTCTGTGCATCTCCCCAGACATTATCTGCTAGTCAGTGGGCCACCAGCAAGCCCTCTTAGTGGTTAATTGTCCTTGATGGGGCAGTTACAAAGGCTGAGAAAACATTTTGTTATGGGTTATATTACCCTCAATACAGCATTTCCTTGGCCTTTGTAATTCAGGAAAAAATGTTTTCACATGCTCAAATATAAAATGATGAAAAATAAGTGAATATAATAAAATCTTTTTATTCTCCCTTATATAATTTCTCAGTGCCATGCATTTTTAAGAAAGCTGAGTAAACAAATTAAGTAACCCATTCAGAGTTGGATCCCACATTATTTCAGGCTGTGCTAATGAAGTTAAATAGGAATAGTCTTTAAAATTTGCTCCATTTTTGTGTATACCCGGTAGCTGTATTTTGACCCTCTGGCTTAGTATGATGCAGGGCCATAACGTTGTAGAACTGTAGTACCCGGTCTTTATTTCTGCTATAAACTATGTAAACAAATATAACTTTGTTTCACAGATTTCCATTATGTAGTTTTCAACATGAGTATGCTTATTAATTGCATAGAAAATGGAAACGTGATATTTTATTTACTAAAAGCACATGCTACTTCAAGCATGACTAGTATCTGACTCTAGAAAAACCGAACAGTAAAAATAATGCAGTAACAGTAAAAAATAATATATGAAGAACATTTATTGACGAAGTCACTTTTTTATTTGTAAAGAAACGCTAAAACTTTTTTGTCCTTTATGTCATAATTGTTTTTTGTAGAATATATGATTTTGTTTTTTTTCTCTGGTTATGTTTGTTACAGCTTCACTTTAGAAGTAGATTTCATTGAACTGTGTATTTATTTATGTTTGTATGCATGCATTCATGTATGCTTTATTTTAGTCTAATTTTACATATGCTTTTATATAAGATTTCCCAAATATACACTAAGAAGTTAGTAGGCTGGGTTAAATAAAGTAGAAAGCGTTCTTTTACTGCAGGGTAAGTCATTTTTATGACTAGTATATGTAGCAGCAGTATGTTTGATTATTTTGTGGTACTGATTTCTCATTGCATACTGTTTTGTCCTATGCTGTTGCTAAAATAGCAGTCCTATTATTTTTTTTCTTGGAATCATACAAGATCAGTAGATGTTTAAGTCATTTAAGAAAGTCTTCAAAGCATGTAAAAAGCCAGGAAGGTCTGATTTTAATCAATTATTTGGAACTAATTTTTTTTTCCTCCTCAATTATTTTTAGGAAATATCTCAATTGATGTTTTTACGGGATTAAGAAAAAACTTAGAAAACATACATCTCTTTCTGGTTCTATGCCTATTGGGATTTTTGGGGCAGTCTAACGATAAAACAAGTATCTATAGGCCATTTTTGTATGGCCTGAGTGTCCAAACTGTGAAAAAATTAGCTATCTTAACTAAGAGACCTTGTCAGCAGGAAAAGCCTTGAGATCATTGTGAAGTCAACAGTTTGGGGGTCTGAGTGATGATTTCTAAACACGGAGAGAATTTAAGAGGAAAAACAGAAAGAAACTTGTCCTGAAATATTGACAGAGAGGTTTTGCAGGAGATAATTACATATTTTCTTTTGAAGTTTTGAAAATTTCTTGTTTGAGGGAACCATACTGTTGCTAATAAACCTGTCATGGGATACTTAGGTTAAGAAAAAGTCTAAATTTTTAGGTAAAATTAGACTGAAGATAAACATGTAACTTTAAAAGCCCTTGAAAATTTTCCATAGCCCCCTTTAAAATCATTGTGAAGTGCTGCCATTTCCCAAGGTTTGCTTCGTTAATTAAACTTGCTTTATTTTTTTAGGTCCCAGCTTTCAAGATATTGAGAGAACTCTATAGAATTTGCTGTGTATCTTAAAAGTTTTTTTTTTTTTAATAAATTTTCCAGTTTCATTTTATGTTTTTTAGAAAGTGTGATTCTTGTGTGTGTGTGTGTGTGTGTGTGTGTGTGTGTGTGTGTGTATCAATTATAGGGTAAACATTGTTTGTATCTAGTTAAACCATTGTAATATAATTTCTCTGGGGATTAGTCGATTAGTCTATTTTATGACTTTGATAACACAGTTAAAGACTGCATGGCCTGGATTAATTACAAGATCATGGTTTTGGCTCAGCATGACATATATTAACTTGGACCATTTAATTAGTTTTGAGTGAATGAGTGATTGACTTACTAGTTGTTTTTAAAAGCATTTATTTATGAGGGGATAGGTAATGGATGAAAATTCAAAAGTAGAAAAGTAGCCCAGAATGTTGTAGATAAGAAGTCAATCAGATCAGTATTTGAAAAGGAAAAATAAACTTATTTATGCATGAGATAAAAATTGTTCCCATTACTTGGAAAGAGCTTATGGAATTTTTTGCTAAGCACTTCACTTTTACCTTCCCCCCTTTTTCCTTTCTTCTCCCTTTATAGAACTAAGTATGTCTGGCTCTCTGATTTTGTTGCCAAACTAAAATTATCCTGTAGTAATCTGGCAACTATACTATTCAAGGGGAGGGAAATATTATGGTAAGTAGTCACACCTCTGCGCTCTCTGGTGGCCTAGTGGTTAAGATTCAGTAGTCACGCACCTCACATCTAAACTTGTGTAAATTGGGTAATCATACATCCCTATTTGCCTGAGGATAGTCTCACTTTACATATGTTATTTGTATATAATTATTAATAACCCTCCCTTTTACTCTTTCAAGTGTTCTGGTTTGGGTGATGGATTTTTATGGCCACTTTGTATTTTGATAAATGATACTGGCATATATTTCAAATATCAGTCTCCAGAATCAGCAATGATATTAACTGTATGTTAAACAGTTGTCTAGTTTTCCTTCTCTTCCTGGAAGCTCCTTTGAGATTCTTCTTTGTTCTCTTACCATCACTGTTTTTGCCTTTATTGATTTAAATTTGCAGTATCTCTTCCATGCCTATATTCATAACATTTGGTGCCACCCTTATGCTCGAAGTTCAAATTCCGATATTGAATAAATGACTTTGGCATTATGGTTGAAAAAGCAGAATTAGTGGGGCCATTTGTTACCTGGTAAAAATTAAAATTCCGGGCAGTTGCAACTATTTTCAAGGATGGAGTGGAAATGGAGGATAGTAGGGAAGGAAGCGGAGATTGGGTTGAGAGCAACAATTTTGTCTAAAAATAAGTTTTGTTTAAATTTGTTATTGGGTTTGATGACTTGGTGGCATTTTATTATAGCTTGCCTTATTGCTATAAAATTCACTTTAGAAACTCAAGATTCAACAAAAAAATTTAATAAAATATTAAATCCTAAACAAATTTATTTTCATTCCAATTTTGTATATTCTAACCTGTATGTATTCATTACTTTATATGAAATGCATTATATTCAGAATGTAAAATGTGAATAATGCTTATATGATGTATTATATTTAAATCATTAATATTAATGTTTCTCAAACATTAACATTAGGTCAAGTTACTTACCATTTTATTGGCTGTGAGAAATTTCAAACCTGTGTAGTGAAATATTGAACCTGTTTAAACTAATTCGTAATTCTATAATTTCTCTTTTACAGGTCATGTAATGTTTGCAGAAATAAAAATGGAGAATGGAAAGTCAAAAGGCTGTGGAACAGTTAGATTTGACTCCCCAGAATCAGCCGAAAAAGCCTGCAGAATAATGAATGGCATAAAAATCAGTGGCAGAGAAATCGATGTTCGCTTGGATCGTAATGCATAATTTCAAACCACGGTTGGAACATTCTTACATCTGTTTTGCTGAATCTCCTAGTGAAAGTCATTTTTAAGTAATACTGTATGCTTACAAAAGCTGTAAAAATGAACTTTAAAACTCCCACCAGCTTTTAACAGTATAGTGTTAAATATACTGTGATTTTTGTTAATCTCTCGTTTGGGTTTTTAAAGACAGCAAGTCTGGTCATTCAGTTTAAATGAATGGTATACTGTTTTTAATGAAATAAGCCATTTACTTGTTATTTTCAGTACTACTTAGTGGGATTTGTTTGTTCAAGTTTATCTAGCTTTTATCAACTTATTATAAGGTAAAACATAGATGGTTTTTTCGAAACTTCTGTTTTTTATATGTAATTGGCCTTGAAAAGAAAGGACTCAGACAAATTAGGATGTGATTTGGGTTGAATTTAAATTACTTTTCTTTGGTGATAAAGAATTACTGTAAGTTTTAGTCTGAAGTTCAGGTTATTTTTTATTTGGCTAAAATGAAGAAATGGAATTTTCTTTCTCTGCCCTTACCTGTCATTCACGTTTCCTACATAACACTTAATATTAGCCTCCACAGCCCCTTATTTTGTTATTTCCAATAATTCCAAGTTCATATAGAACTGATAATGTAGCAAGCCCCAAGTATAAGATTAGGCAGACTACTCCTAACTTTCTGTCCAGCTTCCAGCCATTGAAGTGAACTGCTAAAAAAAGAAAAATAATTGAAATGTTGAGAGAGATGGTTATGTAAGTCAGTCCTCTGCTGTTCACTTCTACAGGAGCTGATGTATTTATAAATGCGGTTTTAATAAACCACGGAACACCTAGGCACAGCATATCAAACACATTGGATCCCACGATGTTAGACATAGCCATATCTCCTTTGCCTGCAAAAAAAAAAGTATGTTGTTAAAATGTGCATATCAATACTGTATTTTATTAATAAGTTTCATAAGAAAAAACACTGGATACATACTTTTTTTTGTTTGAGGGTTTTGGAAAATTGTCATAGAACAAAAGTCTTACTGAATTTGTATTTTTAATTTTAGGAGGTTAGTATTTAAAGTATTAACATTTATTTAATAATTATTTTTATTTATTAAACCATTTTTCAATAAGATATGTAGATTACTTGTTGCTTTTCATTCTAATTTAACATGTTTAATTACAATTTAGTGCACATTTCAGATGAATATTATTTGGGGAATTAGATTTAGTAAAACTAATTAAATACTAAATCCTTCCTCCTGAGCTACTCCTTTTTTTTCTTCAAAGTATGTTACTGAATAAATAAATATATCAAAAGGGTACCTGTGCTTAGTATATTTCAGCCAGGCTTGAAGAATGGGCATTGCAGCTTAAGGGACCTACTTCTTACCTTTTCTTGTAACCAGCACACTTGCAATCGTGTCTGGTATGCTCGTTCCTGCAGCTAATAAAGTAAGGCCCATTACTGTATCTGGAATTTCCAGTGTTTCTCCTGTAATAAACATAGATATTATAAGTTACAAATCTTATTCACTAGCCATTCTCTGCACATATTTCAGATATTTCCTTCCTGAACAAAAAGAAAATAGGCACATTTAGATTTCAGGACCAACATGTACTTAGAATTTAGCTAGCAAAGTATTTGAATAATATTGGTAAATTGGGGACGTGGGTAGCAAAGATTTTTAATGGCAGATATTTAATAGATAAAATTTCCCTACCTGGTATGCTTACAGAAGTTTTGAATGTCCACTGTTATATGATAAAGGCTGTTGCTTAATATATGCTAATGGGATTGGTTATTTTCTCTCTTTTTCTAAAGCATTTTTTTAAAATGGTCAGTGTTAAGCAAATTATAGCTATTTTAAAACTGTAAATGCGTTAACATGGTATACATTTTTTAAGTTCTACTTTAGTGATGTACCTTAATTTAGTATTTTCTTTGGGAAAGCACCATAAATCTGAGGAAAACAAAATAGGGTTCTTCTCGAGTCTTTCTAACATTATAGTTCCAACTTTTTAATGCTTCTGTTAAATTTGATGTCAGTTCAACATTTTTCAGAAATGTATTCAATCTAGGAAACAAAACCAGTGGGAAGTTAAAAAAATTCATGTAACTGCTCTTTTAATGTTGTAATTGAAAATTTTCTTTTTCTCTTTCTTAAAATGTCAGTTAAGAAACTTTAAGTAGCTTATTGCATGCTTATATATTGATACTGGAATTGGAATTGGTTAATTTTTGTTACTGGTTAGCCACAGTTCATATGTACATAAATAACATTAATGTTTGTCATCTTGGGGCTGTTCTATGATCTATTACTTGATTTTGTTGTTTTGCTAATGTCAAATATGTTCTGGCTGAGAAAGTTTGGAGAGATTTACTATGCAAGCTAATTGGACTTTTTCATTTTCCTCATTAAAAAAAGAAAAAAATATTCCGCTTTTTGCTAGCATACTCTTCTAAGGTCACATTAATTTGGGAAAAGTCGGAAGTCGACAAACTTTTTTTGTAAAGGGCCAGATAGTAATTATTTTAGGCTTTGCAGACTATATGGTCTCTGTTGCAGTTATTCAGCTCTGCTAATGTAGTATGAAAACATCCATAGATAACATGTAAATAGATGGACCTGATCAGCAAAAACAGGATACCTAGTGATTTGAGCACACGAGAGCGGTAGTTTGCTCACCTCTGATATGAGTCCTTTCAGGTTACCCTTTGGGGAGAAATTCCTGAATTTTTTGTTCTATGTTTGTATTCAGTTTTTCCTGCTGGACTAGGAGTTCTGTGGGATTAGAGCTGATTATGGCCAAGCACTGGTAGTTGAATATTAATCATGAAGGTAGCAGAAACTTAAAGTGAAGCCTAATTTTATATTCTTTTTACTCATTTCTTAGTATGTTCGTATTGCCATATTAAACAGCAAAATAAAATATAATTCAGTTAAACAGTGAGCACCCATCGTTTCCCCAAAATACTGGCATCTTGCTATATTTTTGTTATGGAATTGAATCCAATATAAAGAGCATATTATGGACCTCATGCAATGCGAATTAATTATTAGCATATTAGAAAGGCATATTGTGAATCCAATTTCATTTGTAAGGTGATCCCTTGTACCTCTGGGCTGTATAATTGTGAGAATATAGTTGGTATGTAATATGCAGTTCACAAAACCTTAATGATTAGTATATTAATATTTAATTCTTTTGTAAATAGCACTACTCTTTGCGGAAAAAAATTAATCCTTAGCTAGACCACCTTTAGCAAATATACACAGTTCTCATATGAAACTGATTATTTTCTTTTTAAATTGTGCTCTTGCATTTAAGATACATACCAGTTATCGTGACCATCCAAACCAGGATGTATGTAAATGCAGATATCCACAGTGCTGACATGAGAAAAGTTATCACAAAATATTTTTTCCAAAACTTTCTTCTACAATCTGGTGTAGTTAGAAAAAGTAATGTGATAATAGGAAGAGATAGTACCCAAAATATTCTTTTTAAATCTGCTTCAGGCATTTTGAAAACACTTGGTGGATCTGTTGAGGAAAAATGAAATGATTTTGAGTTTTCTCAAATGGCCAATTAAGTTAGAAATGTCCATTTAGAAAGCTATATTGAAATAAATTAGCTGTATCAGTTTTTAGGAAGCTATTTAAAACATTTGAGTACCTCATTACTGATATTGCTGGCAAAAGGAAACTAATTGAGACTTCAGGGCAGACTAAAATGTGATACTCAGCATTTTTTGATTTTGTCTTCGGTCATTCACTAAATATGTTAAGAGATAATGTTTATGAAGTCTCAGTTGAACATCTCTCTTGGTTTTCTAACAATGTGGATGGTCTTTAATAATATTTTTGCTTGTGGGATTAACCTGGTTTATACTTTAGCTACTCTAGTCTCCACTCCCCAATATACTGATAGCTTGCTCTATATATCAGATAATTCATACTAAGGAATTATAAAATAACTGGAGCATAATCTTTTTATTAAGTTGAATATTTCATTCTAATTCTCATTGTAAGTGAGCTGGAGGAGCTTGTTTCATTTTTTTTCATTACTGAATTTAGAATTCACCACAATTCTTAGAAAAAAACCTTAAGAAAATAGGAACTAATATAGAATCTACAATGTAATTTATAAAACTGGACTATCTTCCTTTTTTCAGTTTGTTTTATGAAGTTAGTGAAAGGCTAATATATTGGATAAACATGGGAATTCACTTGAAAATTGTTTAAAATTTGTATGCATTTACAAAACAATGTTCTATATATTTGATCAAATTACAACTAATGCTAGTAAAATAACTCACAAAAAAAAAACTTGCCAAGCCTCAGCTAATGGACCATTAAGTAATATTAGATATAATTTTAGTGTAACAAAAAGTTTTGGACTGATTCTTTTGAGTTTCTTGTTTAAAATTTAACTTAGAGATGTATACCTCTTGTACCTGAAAGACTAAAACTATAATTTTTGTAAGAGGAAAAGTGATATTTTCATTTTTTTAGTTAGTATATTAGAATCTTAAGTTCCCTTCCTAATGTGCTAAATTAAATTTAGACTGTTTTGTATAACCATTTTATAAAAAGTAATCCATAAATTTATATTTCTAGACATAGCTTAATTTTATCTTCCCCTAAACGTATTTACCTGAATGTTTTGCTGTTGCTTCAAATGACATGTTTAAAACTCAACTGTTTGCTTTTTTCTTTTTCTCCACATAAGCCCTTTTCCCTAAATTCCTAGTTTTTGTAAGTGGTGTTCCCATTTTCTTAGACATGATCAAAGTTTCCGAATTCTCTGCTCCCTTTTCTGGCCTTATGTATAGTCTTTAAACTGCCTAGTCTTGGCAATGCTATCTCTGCACTGTCTCCCATCTATTCTCTTTCATTTCCACTGCCTTTCCTTTGTCTGGGCACATCAGCTGTTTAGTAGCCTCTTACAGACCTTCATGTCTTTTATCCCATATTTCAATTCTAATAATTTACCCGCTCACAAACCTATAAAGACTTTTATACAAGCATTTAAGTCTCTTCCTAACCTATTCCTTTCTGTCCACCTTTCCTCTGCTTTCTCACTGTGCTCAGTTATGCTAGTACTTAACAGACCTTTTGCTTATTTCTTAGGAGTCAACCATAGAATATACTCTACCCTTACCTATGCATCATTTACCTAACAACGACTTTAGCAGCCATTACTTATTGGTTATAAATTAGGTCATCAGTAAAAATCTTACCCATTCTACAAGGCTCAGTTTAAATTCTCCCTTCTCTGATAATATTTCCTATCTCACCATCTTCATCAAAGTTTATATAATCAATCCCATTTAGGAAGCACGGTTACACACTAATTCTTTCTCTAAGTACTTAAACCTTCATATTTGAGCTATTTTGTTATTTCCTACAATATTGGAAGTGTCTTAAGGATATGGACTTCCTCTTCATCATCTCTTAATCTCCAGTGTTTTTTACATAATAACTATATGATACTTGCTGACTTGAAATGAGGTTAAATTTCACTGGTGAATAGACTTAATAGTGGACAGGATGTGGTTATTACCTTCAGAAACCTGATTAAGACCATGTAAACCTATAGAAAGCTGGGAGTAGCCAGAATCTTCATGAAATATTCCACTATCAGTTCTTGATAGCCGACGGAGGAATGGTTGACCCTCATCTTCCCATCCCATCAGTGGCTGTTGTTCACTTCTGTCTTCCATAGCTTTGGCGAGACGGGTACAGCAAGGGCTGCATTTCTTTATAATATATTGGTGAATTTTAATGTCAAAACACAGCACCAAAACATATAATCCATATATCAAAAGCAGTAAAATCCCTTCATACCTGCAAATTAGAGAAATTTGTGCTTTTTAATTAAAAATGAAAGTTCTTTGAGAGTTAATAGCTTTGGGGCAATGTCTGCTTAATTCTTAATGTAGCAATAGAACGGTCAAATATTTCTAGTTGTATTTTGATTTTGTAGCTGTGTCCAGACTTGGTTACAGTGTTATCTTAAATTTATTGATAAAATCTTGACACTGTTCTTTCTGTATTTCAAAAAAACAGGGATTGTAAACTCATCTTCATTTATAGGTTCATTCCAAATGGTAGGCATAAAAATGCTTTGAAAATAATTGTTATTTTTGAAATTAAAGTGAAATTAATAGATTGTGATGGGCATTCCTCATCTCAGTTCATTGGCAGAATAAATACATCCCCCAAATAGATAATAATAATAAAAGAATATAGATGTTAGTTAATTTCAGCTGTGTCTATTCAGACTTCCTGGTGTAGGAATTTTGTATAAAATATTCAGAATATGTTAGGCTTTGACTGAGGCTTTTCAGTTTGCTATACGGAGATTTTTTTTTTTTTCCTAATGTAACTGAATTCACAAGAAAACAAGGAGATATTCTCAAAAATAAAATTATACCTTAGGCTCTGAGAACTATTTTCCTGCACTCCAGTTTCCTATTTAAAGAATTGTGATGAGCTAATACCATCACGTTTAAACCTCGCATTTACTTTTTATAGCTAGTGAATCTCTGCTCCAGCTGGAAGCACAGAGTTCTTGATTTCCCCAGTGGAGGGATGTGATCATAGTCATTGTTCCCTTACAGACAGCTCCTGAATCCCAGAAGGATCCCTACTGTAGCCAGTATTTGTTCTTTGGGAGACAGAGTGATCTCAGAATGATTAATTTAGAAATTTTGCTCCCTGCTAGATTTTAAGTTTCTTGATAGCAGGTATTATGCAGCACTGCTAAGTTGTACTCCAGAGGGATGCCATTTACATTGTTTTCTATTTTTCTGGTGTCCTCTGGCATTGTGTAAGGCACAGCCTCTGTGGCTGTATGTTTTACATTTCTTAATGCCTTATCATTCCTAGCATAGGGATAGACATCAAATAGATACCTGTTGCATATTAACTGAAAAAATTATTATCTGTTCACTAAGTCACCCGCTTTTTAATTTTCTTGGGATATAGGGCACACGAAGATTACAAAGCAAACAATTTTTAACATTGAAACCTAAACATTGTTGATTCTCAGAGGAAGAAGACTATAGTTCTTGCTAAATAAATATCAAAGAGAAAGTTGGAGGAATTTAAAGGAACTTCTTTTACTTTATCATTTCTCTCCAGTCTTGTGACCATGACCACTTCTAACTGAGGCAAGGTCAACAATAACCCAGTAGATGAAAAAGCCAACTGTTAAAGACTTTAATGAGCAACAGAAGTTGGGAGACTTTTTTGGTTGTTAATTGGGGAGAAGAAAGGGTTCTGTTATCCAGTGATTAATAAGGAGACTGACCTGACTAAAAAGAAAATTGCAAGGAAGGGAGGGAGAACCCAGTCAGCAATTAGGAGGAACTTGAGCTCAGAGACCCACTAGAAATGGAGAAGTGGCATGTAATTGAAATATGACTGATTATTTCTGAAAAAATATTACTAAACCATCAGAATTTTATAAAATCACCTCTGTAATTGTGTTTTACGTAAGAATAACGAATATTTCAAGCTTACCAGTAAACTTGGTTGTCAAATATTATGCCAAGAACTGCCGCTACACTAATCGCATATGCTGCACAGTCTCTGAATAGAGACCAACACGATAGCGTTGAAACCTATAAAATAATAATTTACTGTTTCCATTACACTGTAACTTCAAGTACATGGTTAGTGTAATACTAAAATTGTTTGTATATTTGTAGCTAAATATTGTTATCTTTTGCATATTGCTTAGAGAAAAAGGAATTTTAAGTAAAATTGTTTCTAAGCCTCTGATTTTCATAAATTTGACCAAGAGCTATTTGTGGGTTAACTTAAAATTGAATACATGTTGTTTTTCTACTGATTAATAAATTTGATTGAACACATTACTATTGCCTTGTTCATTCCATTCTATAAAACAGTTCTTATAATTTGTCAAGACAATAAATTTTGTTAAAGTTTTCTTACCACATTAGATAGTAAGCCACAGGCTGCACAGATGCCAAGGAGATTATAAATTGCAGATCCAAGAATGGTGCTGATGCCAATATCTCCCTTTGTGATAAATACACCTATGAGCAAGATACTAGGTAAGTTAGTGTTGACTTGAAATAGATTGAGGTAGTAAAACACATTGAGGTAGCAAAAATAAAGAGCAATATTTACCTAGGAAAGCAGTAACTAATTCAGGAGCTGAACTGCCAGCTGCCATGAAAGTTGCACCTGCCACATCCTGAGACAATCCAAGGGCTGAAGACAAATAAAATTATGTTATGCCTAGTAGAGTGAAAGAGTTATGTCTTTAAATTCAGTAGATATTCAAAGCCACAGCTTCACAGAAAAGCATTAACATTGATTTCGACTGGAAAAGTAAAACATGCAGGTTAAGAAATAGAGGAATCCACTATCTTTCTTTCCTTATGATTTTATTTCTTAATTCTGTAGAAAGGGAGAAAAGGCCGCAAGAATATTGAAACTGCTGCACTCAGTATTCTGAGTGCCAAAATGGGATCTTTTGAGACCCAGAAAAGATTTCCTTTCTAGCCGTAGGGCTCATTGGTATGTAGCAACAGCATGACTGAAAACACAGTCAACAGTGCTCTAGTAGGACCTAGGAAAGCTTAATTCAGGAGTCAATCCAACTTGGCAGAGTGTAGGTAGTTTTTAACATAAATAAAGCTGAATCAAGTTGTATATTCACAAATTGGCAATTCAACCTTGTCTAAATAGAAATGAGAGGAATTTGGTTAAAAACAAGACTGACTATTGTAGAATTACAGTCTATGATTTAAAACATGGAACCATTAAAACTATTCTGGAGCAAGAAATACTATTTCAATAGTTCGTGTTGTATTCCCAGATTTACGAGCATGCAGATCCATTATTCTCAGTGATTGATGGGATGAGGGTCTTAAGACATTTTTGGCCCTTTCAATTTTAGAGCTAAGGGACCTACTATGGGAAGGGAAGAAAGCCATGTTGAAGAAACTACCCTGCTTTGGGAAGGCCAAGACAAAGTTTCATCAGAAATCCTCAAACAGTGTTTACTGGAAGACTAAAAAGTAGCTGATAGAGGTGGCAGCATACTGGGCATTATTTACCCTGGGCCACAAAGTTAGTGCTAAAGTTAGGATTAAAATTCTGGTTTCCAAGGCTCTCATTAGCAATCCTTTGTTGATGTTTACTGTTTACAATACCCGCTGATTCTTGGCACTTCAGTCTTCCCGGTATATCCAAATTCTGGTGCACCTGGTTGAATGTCACCTGTGATAAATATTTTCTTACACTTGCCTGTGGGGACCATAACTTGTTTCTCATTCTCAGATCTATCCCATGTTCTACTTTGCTGGGACATCTGCCTTTGACTTTACTTTTTTTTTTTCTTGGCATAGCAGATTGTATTTTACAACTGTGGGCTGTAGTATTTCTGCCCACATGATTTTTCCAGAACTTATACATTCCCTATAAAAAAAGGTGATGTTTATGTTTATATCTCCTCCTGGGCCTCGATGACTAATTCATGACTAATGTTTTGATGAAGAGACTATGGCAGAGCCACAATATTTGCCAGGCTAGGACGTAAAAGGTGGCAAGTCTTCCTCACATTCTCTTTCTAGGGATATTTGCTTTAGAGTCCTAAGCCACCATTAAAAATTCTGGCTACCTTGAAACTCTCATACTGGAGAGACCTCACGAAGACCCACATAGAAATAGAGATGCCTGAGGAACGCCTGCTATTTCATTCCTCATATATTAAATCTCATCCCAGGCACGAGCATGTGAGGGAGGGAGCTTTCCAATGATCTAGCCCTTTCTTCCAACCATAACTGCATGAGAGACCTCAAGCAAGTACCACCTAGCTGAGCTAAGTAAACCCCAAAAGCTGCGAGAGGTAATAAAATGATAGTTGTTCTAAGCCACTAGTTTTGGGGTGATTTGTTAAACAGCCACAGATAATAGTTGCATTTATTGACAACCTACTGTGCCAGATGCTTTTTTATGTGCTGGGAAATATGGCAGTAATGAAACATAAAGGTTTCTGTTTGTGTGGAGCCTTAATTCTAGTAAGAGGAAATGGAATAAGTAAAATATATCCTATGTCAGAAGAAACAGGAAAAGCATGAAGAGGGAATATAAATGTCATGGAGGAAGAATTGTAATTTTAGGTTGGGTAATTGGAAAGGACTTCTCTGAGACAGTAACTGAACAAAAACTTCAAAGAAAGGGAGTTAGCCATGCATCTGCCTGGGGTCAGAGCAGTCTAGGCTGAAGGAGTGAATGGAAAGGTTTTGAGGTGGAGGCTAGCCCATGTGTCTGAGAAACAGAGGAAGGGCCAGAATGTCTGACTTGTGTGAAGGGAAAATGGTATATGATAAGGTTAAAGGTAATAGGTGGCCAGAACATGTAAAGCCTGTGGATCCTAGTAAAGACTTTGACTTTTATTCTGAAAGCTATAGTGCTTGGAAAGCCATCTGCATACTATTTGCTGATGATACCAGCTCCAGTCATCTTTTTTATCCCTGTGGGATTATTTGGTCTCAGAGGCCCAATTAGCTCTAGTGTGAGTTGTTTTGCCACCTGTTAGGCCTTTCCTTGTGAAAAGTCCTCTCAGGATAGTTGATGATCCAATCCAGACCCTCTATCCTATTTCTCACTTTTGGCTTTTGGTCATGTCACTTGCTAGATAATCTACCTGCAGTGACTAATGAAGGGAGAAAAGTAATGATTTATGTAACTTATATTTCATAGTATTTCTTTTATTGGTTAGACTGAGATTTATATATGTATGTGTGTATATATATTGATTTGTGTAATATATAGTATATATACTTATATATAATTTACCTATAATTTATATATAATATATATATATATGATGTGTAGTAAGATCAATAGACCATAAAACTTAAAATAGAATAAGGTAAAGCATATTGCTCTGTGATTAACTTTTTTTTTTTCATTTTAGATGTGAAGCAAATAATATCTTACATTCATGGTACATAATTTATTACTCTCATGTACATAATAATCTCCTCTATCCTCACATATGAGTGGTGGTATTTCCAATTTACAAATAAAGGAACAGGTCCAGGAGGTAAAGTAACTAAAAGTTACATGAATAGTAAAGATCTTAAATATAAGGAGTTAAACATAAACCTTGAGTATATTGGTTCTAAATCCAGTGCTATTTCAATTTCTCCACAGACACCCAATATAAGAATAACACTTAGGCAGGTCAATTAAACATGGTGGGTGATTGAATTATTTTCTTCCCTGTCTCATGGCACTGGCATGTAACTGCCCCTATTTCATTCCTTCTTTGGGGGAGGTTTTCAGCTTATTCTAGAAAGCGTGTAAATTTAGTAATATTGGATATGATCATGAATTCTCTCCTCAAATAAAATCGGGGCTAAATAATATACAGAGGAAATTGAAAGTGAACAACATGCTTTATCTTGAAGTAACTGTCCAACTGAAGAGTGAACAACTGATCTTCATTTAATGCCAGCTGAAGAATGCTTCATTAGGGAAATGAAATCTCAAGCACGATCCATTGAGTTGTTGCCAGGTAGGAAAATAGATGCCCCTTTCTAACACTTTCACTATCAAAAGGCAGCAAAAGTAAATAAAGCTTGTTGCTATTCAAGGGGCTCTAATTGAGTTATGAAAGGAAAAAACATCGATGGATGTGTAAAACTTCAAAGATATTCTAACAAGTTATATCTTAAGGTTCTAAGCATATTTTAAAAAATGGTTTATATTTCTGAACTTTAGAATAGACTAGCTTTGTTTTCACTGACCTTTGGGTAGCATTTCTCCCTGCTATAGTTTATTATTAAAGATAAATTATTCTGGGTTTCTTCTGCACTTCCCCCCACCCCAATCCCAGATCTATTACTTTCTTTCCTCTCCATTACTCTAAAGGAATAATCCCATTTCCTTCAAGATATTGTAGAAATGTTCGAGGTGAATTTGCTTTGTAAGTTTAGATAGCATTACATTTTTTTAATATATATATAAAATGCAACTTTATGGTAATGAACTAAAACTCATCAGACTTTTCCTTAAGCATGTTCTCTTCTAGGATGCCATGTTGGAAAGTTTATAACAGGTTTTGAAAATCCACTTCTGGAAATACAACATAGTTGGAAGAGTTTTAAACTAAAATAAAGGCCTGGCTTCTGCCCTTGCCAGTACTTTACCATGAGACTTTAGCAAGTCACTCAGACAGGCTTATAGTTTGCCACCTGTAAAATGAAAGGTTGGGCTACACAAATATCATTTTTTTTTACTCAAAACATAGAATATGAACTCTATACCTTAAGACTGTACCATTTTTTTATGTTAAATAATTTTTTTATAATAAAAAAATGACTATTGAAAATTTAGAGGATGGAAGGGAAAAATAGAGGGAGCGAGTCACTTATACTCTATCATTTTAATGTATTCCCGGTCCTTTTCACATTGCATATTTTAATAGATCTACAAGCATAGGCCATATACAACTTGGTATCCTCTGGCATAATTTAAAAAAGTCCTCAATGGTAGTAAATTTTCATGCTTTGTGAATGGATTTGAGTTTTAGAAGCAATTGAAAGTAATTCAGACCCAAGTCTTGTGACTAAAGTGAGTAATCATGCTAAGTAATTCTATTTAGGATCCAAAATGAATTGTAACAACAGCAAACCAAAGTTTTTGCAAAAGTCATCTGACATTGATTTAGAATATATTTCTAGAAATATCTTGAGTAAGTTAGCATTGGAATAAATGCTTGTTTCTTTGTGCACAACTGCATGTATATGCTCTGTGAGGTTTTTAATAATAAATAAAAACATGTGAGTACTTCATAGTTACCACCTTATATTTTGTCTGAGCTATAATGGAATAAATCCTGAAACCCTGTATAATGCTTTTAAATGCTTGGTTCTTCCACTGAAAAAGGACTCTCCCAACCCCCAATCTAACAGCTGTAATATTACAATGAATTTCCACCTGCCTTAAGCCTATCACATAAAGCATGTGCAAGACATTTTATCTCCAGACCTCATCATTACTTGAGTTTTGGCTCCATAATTTGCCCAAGGTCACAGAGTTAGTACCTATAGAGATAGGATAGGTACCTAGATTTTTCTGACTTCAAAAAGCTGCTCTTTTGGTTATCCATATAGGTAAAGGGAAGAGATTAATAACATAACTTTATAATTATTATAATCGTCATCATTGACTGTTCCAGCAATAGCATCTTGGTAATATCCAGGTGCCTTGGCACTTATTTAGATCCATACAATCCAAGGGGACCACAATTCGGAATCGGAGAGAAAAGAAAAACAAAGACAATGAAAATGCTCTTAAGAGGAGGATGAGTGGCTGTGTGGCAGGGAAGAAACCCTATTCTTAGGTATTTTGCTCTTTGGGAAGGCTTTGCCTCTGTAAATTTCACGAGGATTAAGAATCAAACAATCCCGGGAACTGTAGGCTATCCAAATGCCATACTCACAGGATTATTTGACATCCTTTCAATTTCATCAATTTAGAACCAAATCTACCTGGAATTAAATCTTGTATTTCTTTCTTATTGTCTATTTCTGAAACATGAAGTAGAACATGGGCAAATATTAGTTCTAAGCAGAGTGAATAAAAATAAATTTTTAACAGAAAGTATTGAATATTTTTCTCCATACCTTAAGACCATTCTCACTTAAGACATATTATACCTCAAAAGTATGTTGCGGGGATTAGAATTTCTAGCCGAATAGTATACTAGTGTAGCATTTAAAAAGAAACGTTTCATAGTTAGCTCATGAGGACTTTGGGTTATATCAAGTGCCTAATCTTAAGGGATTCTCTGTTTTCTAGGTAGATAGCTTGGAAAAAGGTAAAAAAGGTTTCTCTGAGCAGTGAAATCTTTATATATATATGTGTGTGTGTGTGTGTGTGTGTGTGTGTGTGTGTATACATATATACACACACACACATATATATGTATATACACATATATGTATACATATATACATGTAATCTTTGACATGTATATATATATACATATACATATATACATGTAAAAGATTTGTTTTGGCTTTATGCTGAGCTTTTGTGTTTCTACAAATGAAGTGAGAAATAATCGACCTATTTTGGTTATAAGTTAATGTAGTTTATATCTTTAATTTATACAATATTAGTTTATAGTTAAATTGAATATACTTTAAAGATACCACTTTTAAACAATAAAGGATTGCTAAAGGTGGAATAAAACTATGGACTTTAATGTAAAAGAAATAAAAGGAACTCTAAACAGAATATTCCAGAGATGTTTAAGGTACTGTTTAAAGTTGCTGCATG
Source organism: Rousettus aegyptiacus (assembly GCF_014176215.1). Lineage (NCBI taxonomy): Eukaryota > Metazoa > Chordata > Mammalia > Chiroptera > Pteropodidae > Rousettus > Rousettus aegyptiacus. Next base: position 120,066,455 of record NW_023416306.1, on the reverse strand, counting down.
GATTATTAAATCAAATAAAAGAACAAGTTTCATAAACTTACTTCCTACCTTGTGAAATAGTACTCACTTTTGTTTGCCTTAAACTTGGTTTTCAAGCTCTCACAGATGTGCTCTGGATTTGGTATGTGCCCCAAAACATATTTATATTCACTGTGACTTTCTTCACTTTCATCCTTCTTGAATAAAGAATTCAAATCTTTGTAGTCTGTTCTTATGTAATAATGAACTTAGTGAATGCTTACTATGTGCTAGGTCTTTGTGAAAGCAGTTGTATTTCCTCACGGACTTGGTACATAACTCTATAAACTCAGAGCTCTAGTTACCCTTGCTGCACAGCTGAGATAGCTTGGGCAGAGACATTCAGCATTTCACCCCAAGTCAAATCTTGTAAATGGTGGAGCTGAGATTTGAGCCTAGGCTGTGTTAGGCTTCAAGGTGGGTACTTTCAACCATCTCCCAATAGCAATATGGCACTATAGCATAAAATGGCATTGTCTCCCTCCAGCACCTCCAAGGTTTGGAGCAAGGATCGTCATAGACCATTCAGCAAGTATTCGATAGAGATGTAGAACAAAGTAAGAAAAGTCCCAAGCAGACAATACTGGATATGAATACAAGGTAATGTAAGTCAATTCACAAAACAAGCATGGGAATTTTAGACAAAGTTTCATAAGTCAGGCTTACAAAAATGAGCAGAGACCACAGAGGCTTCCCTTCCTTCCTCGTTGTCATTTGAAATCTTCTCTGTTTCTGTCTTTCTTTGTCTCCTTCTCTCTCTGTGTCTTTCTTTCTGTCTCTGTCTCTGTCTCTCTCTCTGTCTCTGTCTCCCTCTCTCTGTCTCTGTCTCTGCCTCACACACACACAGACACACACAGACACAGACACAGACCCACACCCCTAAGAATGTCCACCCAAGTCTAGAGAAACACAAGTGGTGGGAATGAGGGAGCTCTCTATAGGTTTTTTTTTCGTTACCATTATCTCTAGCTCTCTTAGCCTTCACTTGTCTCAGATAATATTCCTCTGGTAACATCTTTTAACCCCTTGGCCTGAACCACTGATCTGTTTCCCACCACAGAAACCAGGTTTTATTGCCCAAGGTAAATGCCCTGGGCAGCTAGAGTATGATTTTCATTCCCTCTATAATGTGGATTAATTTCACTTCGGCCCTCTCTGTTTAAAGAAAAACCCTTAGCTTCTTTTCCTATAGAACCTAAATGGGTGATAAAAGAAGATGGAATTAGAGGAAGAGGGTGTAGCAACAGCATTTTCTCATATTGATTCTACACAGTTAAGATGACAGCACAATGTCTCAGTTTGTCTGATAGGGGTATGTGTTTACTTTTCCACTGCTGACAGAGGGCTGTGGGGGGAGGAGAGGTTGAGAGATTTTCATGATCACCAGTAGAACAAGAAGGGAAAGGTGGTGACAATTCTGGGGAAAATTGCCAGGCCAACATATATGGCTATAGAGAAGGAGCTCTCACTTGCCTGGGCTAGGGCCTGGTCAGGGTGTCAGCAAGAGGCTCTGCTCTCTACCTCCTTTGTCCCCTGCACAGAGGTTCCAGTCCTGAGCTGCTCTAGTCTTAACCTTGCTGAAGACTCTTCGCCTGGCTAAATGAGGAAAAGGTGATGGGGTGATGGGGCTGGGGTAAGCCAGGGGCCTGTCAATTCTATCATTGTGTTCTAGGCTGGGAATCAGAACATGTACCCTGAGGAAAGTCATGGCATCATACCTGATGATTTGATTCCACAGTGCTATACTGTGTATGTCTCATGTACATCATATGTACATAAGATCTCATGTACATCTTAGACCAAAATGTGTTGGTCTCAGGTTTTTTTTTTATTGTGCATGTTTATTAGTTTCCAACACTCAATAGGTTGCCAAAAGTCTAAACTGATTTTTTAAAGTGAATTATTTTATTTTGTAGTAAATTTCCTCCATAGCTACAATGAGTATTTCCTGGTTTTTTTTTTTATTTGTCAAAATTTTCAGTGCTTTTGGGAGGAAAATATCTTTTAAGATTATTCAAATAGAACAGGAAACAACCATATTATGGCAGCTAATCTCAAACAAGGATGTGCAAAATTGTATCTTATGAGAACATTCTTCGGTTTTGGCATTAGAGAGAACAAAGCTACGTTGTGTACTGTGTAGCCTTAAGGAATTAACCTCAGTTTCTCACCAGTAAAACCAATCAAATAGTCCCACTTTCTAGAATTTTTGCGAAGACTAAATGAAACCATGTATATTTAATTTAAAACTATGCTTCATTTTCTATAATTTTTAAATAAATAATAACACTCAATTACGCTGCAGAATGCTTCAATAAACTGTCTTGAGGATAATATTTATTAGTGAACAAAATGGGTAAAACTATTGTAACTCATTGCTCAGTAAAGAACTATGGGGAAATGTAAAGCATTTGCAGACTTTTCTATGGATGTAAACAAATTCCAGGGAGATCGTTTTTTACTGCTAATGTCCTAATTTGGAAGAGACCATGCTAGACCTTGAGAAGAGAAATGACAGAGTTAATTTATAGGCATTTGGAAATGAATTGAACTAGCACTATTTCTATCTCATGTTGTTGCCAGTATTTTCAATACTAAAGAGCAGCTGAAGAAGATTTAGCAGTGGCATAGCATCCATCAATCACACATCCAGAATAGCTACTGCACTCTATTTCAGAGCAAAGAGCAATGCACTTGAGAAATGCACGTTTTTGATGATGTTTCAAAGTAATTCCATAGGTGGCGTGGTGAAAGTGATTATAATAGATATTCTATGAATTTGTTTAATGAAGATCTTTTTTGTAGTAGCAATCCAAACTTTAATGCAGTAGTTTCTTTCTGTAGGGTTAGAAAAGTTATTTATTTACCACTCCCAAGAGAAATTTTTTATAAGCAAAATCCTTGATGGATTTATTCTTCAATCAAGTCATTGTTTGGAAATGTGAAGGCAAAAAAATTTTTTAAGTGATTATTTTATTTTCCAGAAAGAGAAAGATTCTAGGTGAGATATAATACCGTGAGTTTTAAGTTTCTTAGCTTTATGTAATTACATAAGTTATTTGTTTTTTTCTAATTAAAAGTACGGTACTGCCACAAGGATGAACAAATAGATTACTACAACAGAATTGAGAGTATAGAAACAGATACACACACACACACACACACGCACACGCACACGCACACATATGTGAATTTAATATATGAAAATTGATCAACTTTTCAAAAAATAGCCTTGTATTCTTTAGCAAAAAATTCTTATGGGAAGAAATAAATGTAAAAAATAACTATAAGTAAAAGAAAGCATGACAATTTTTCTGACCTAAGGATAAAAAAAATCTAAATATAAAACCAAATCAAGAGTCATAAAGAAAACCATTTATAAATTTACTAAACATATGTAAATTTTGATGTGCAAACAACCATGAAAAAGCATAGGATATAAAACTTATATTTAAAAAAGTGTTAATATCCTCATATTTTAAAAAATGTCTTGGAAATCAGTAAGAAAAAGACACATACCCCTCCCCCCCCCCCAGTTAGAACATGGGCAATAAAACACAAAAGTGAAACTGTAAATTTCAATAAACATAAAATGTTCAACTTCACAAATAAGACAAATACAAATTTTATAAAATGCAGTTCCATTTAAAAGCAATTACCAAAGACATTTAAAATGTTGTTTTTTATGTTTTTCTGGAATGGAAGCTACCATACTCTGGATATTTAAGTTGGTACACCTGTTTCTGAAAAGCTTTTGGCAATGTTTAAGTTAAAGCTTAAATATGCATTGCTTTGCATCTTTATCAAGAAATGATCAGAGAAGTTTGCAAAGATATTATACAAGTAGGGGCATAACATTACTTAGAACAAAAAAGAAATTAAAAATCAAATGTCTAAGGCAATTAGTAATTTTAAGAATTATAGATTTCCACTCTGTGTCTACCCTGTATAAAAAATAGTTTTAGGTGCTGAAATCATTTACAGAATTATAAACTCTTCTGCTACCATTAAAAATTATATTTTTGAAGAGTAATAATGTGGGGAAATGTGCACAATAAAATATATGACAAAAAAGAAAAGACATCAAATTGTATCTATAGCAAGATCCAAAAGACTGTTGGGAAATACACCAAATGGTAACTGTAGACATGCAGGTGATTTATTTTTTCTTCTATTTTTTTTTATTTCATCAAGCTAAGTAAAAATACTATGTTAAAGTAATTTAATCTCTATGAAAGAAAAATATCAGTAACAATGTAAGACAATGTTAATGTAAAAATGTACATATTTACATTTACTAATGTTAAATAATAATAATTATAATAAACTTATGGCGACTTACTCTATAATTTGTTTCACTAAACAAATATGTGTTGGGTACCCCTGTTATTGCCAGCTTTTGTTTTCAGTACTAAGGATACTGTTAGACTGTAGTGAACAAGAGAGAAAAGAACTTGACTTTCAGTTCAGCAGGGGTGGGGGATGGGGCCATGGGAAAAGGAGACTTCACGTTCATGCTCTTTCCCTCTGTGAAGAAATGCTAGCTCTGTGTGTGGTGGGGGCAGCAGGGGCAAAGGATGCTGTTTTTGTACAACAGGAAACCTAACCCTTAAATTTGATCTTCTCTAAGGTGAGCATGCTCAAATAATTTAACTAACCAAGCAGGAGACAGAGACTGGAAACGCTGGCATTTTTGCTTATATGGAATAAAATATCACTGATATTCTGCTTTTGGGGACTAGAGCGCCAAGGAAAGGCTTATGCTCAGAATTCTGCACAGTGTCCATGACTGAAGGAATAGAACCGATGGGCTTGAACTGGTAGATCTTATTTTCAGAAACCAGTAACTGAGCTTAATTTCTAGTAGCCGAATTCTGCAACCAGTTGAGATGAACAGAATTTCAAAGGCAGCTATTTCAAAGACAGACATATATGTGTGTGGTACAACTATTCTGGAAGGTTTCAGAGGAGATTTCCAGCCACTTACATTCACTGATGATTTCCAAGGAGGGTAAGAAGTACTCGTCACAGACAATAGACACGGCCATGAACATGTAAAGGATAATTAGGAAGTAGATTACAATGCCTCCATCTGCACGCTCCTGTTTTGTGAAAAACCCTTCAGGAAACTCCGATGAGGGAGAAATAACACACTGGGAGCTATTTCCTGGTAAGGAAGAAGAGGTGAATGTTTGAAGGATGTTGAAGTCACACATTCCAAGCCCACAAAGAGAAATTACTTAAAAAAGCTGTAAGTGAGGGATTTCTGGGTGAAATTTTTAGAACCCTGGTGTAAATGTATAAAACACTTTTGAATATAATATAGTTTTAGGTCCTTAGAAAATTAGTCTTTGGGACCCCAAAGAGGGGTTTTAGTGAAATAAGCTGATGATAGTGAAAGAATTAAAAAGAGAAAAATCATGAAATCATTCTTCCTTGTCTGCTTCATTTCTCAAAGGGAATTTTTAATAGCTCTTCTTCCTCAAGTAGAAACTATCTCTGATTATAAAGATTTGTAATATCTGTACCATTTCACTTTCCCATTTCAGAGCCTAAGTTGTTCACAGACATGGAAAGAATCATCAACTGTTGGTAGAGAGAATTTCTAAGGTGAAAGATTTTTTTTTCATCTTGCCTCCAACAATAAAAACTGGAGGCTTTCCTGCTTCGTGATGTCTGTGAGTTATTTCAGACCTATCTTTGAGAACTTATTTGAGGGATCAAAAGTGTTTCATATCCTTCCAAATGCTAAAAGATCAGAGCAAGCACAAATGGAAGCAAAAGCAAAAGTGAGTCAAGTAAAATTTCCCTCTTTGTTCTTTCATCCACATGCAGCAGCAGCAGCAGGAGGTAGCTGACCTCAGTCTCCACCTACCTGTGGCCCTTGGGAGACGCTGGGGCAGGGAGGCACCTGGGGGAGGCAGGTGTGCTGTAGCCCAGAGGATGCCAAGGAGCAGGGCCCTTCTTGTCCACCGTGGACCCCCTTTTGTCTGCATTTCTGCTGTGCTCTTCCTGCAGCAGGCAGCTTCAGGAAGGGAGGAAAGGAGGATTAAGCTGAATCATGTGAGGAGTCTCTTTCCTGCCCAGTGCCCTGCCCAGGGCACATTTCAGAAGGCCAGCACAGGAAGGCGGGTGATTGGAGCCAGCCAAGCTTCTCTGATCAGGAGGCTGGAGGAGGTAGGGAGGAGAGCAGACATTCTTTGTCTACAGCTTCTCCCTGGCCCATAGTCCCTGAGGGTAGATCCAAGAAGCTCCGCTTTATGGAGTGGTTTTAATTCATGCCTCCATGCTGGCTCTGCTCTTGTCTTTCTCTAGATTTGTAAGAATTCAAGTTTTGCAACTGCCTCCACTTCTCTCACTCCTGCTCTTGCTCTTAGAAGTTGTTGGGGTCACGTGTTATGCGAATTCTTTGGCCGACTTGGTACTCTTTTATGTTTCTATTTTGGGTTTGTATCTTGATTTGCAATTAGGGCTAGAGGCAGGATGGTCATCTAGAAGGCTACTGCAATCATCTAGTGGAGAAATGAAGGTGCCTTGAACCAAAGCAGTGGCAATGGAGATGGAGAGGAATCAACAGCTTCGAGAACTTAAATTAAGGAGGCAGAGTATTTGATCATTAATTAGCTGTGCTCTCTGCAGAGGTGGATATCTAAAATGAAAATTTGACAAGACTGGGAGTGTTTAAATATAGACTGCTATCTTCCCTGCCCTACCATTTACAGGACTTGCCAAGATGTTGGAACTTGTGGCAATATTGTAACATGTAGCTGATATCCCAGGCTCTGGAGCAAGACCACTTGGTTTGGGTCCTAGCATTGTTACTTATTAGCTGTATGACCTTGGGCATTATTTAACCTCTATGTTCCTTGGTTTCAGTATCTGTAAAATGGGAATATTATAGTACCATCTCTATTTGTGTTGTGAGGATTACGTAAATTAATGCAAGTAACCCACTTAGAACTGTCTCTGCAACATGGTCAGTGTTAACTTTCGATCATTGATCTATATTATTTATTATTATTATTATTATTATTATTATTATTATTATTATTATTGTAGTACTCTTGATTGAGATAGAAGCTTCTTGGCCTTAAAGGAAATTTGTAGCAACTCTCATGGTTCCCGTGCTTTGCAGAAAAAGCATATGCTTTTCTAGTTTAAGATTTTGAAACTTTTCTTTTTCTGGAAAAGAGTAAGTGCTTCTGGATGTTTGTGATTTGGGGTTGGTAAAAATTTTCAAACCCCTTTAGTTTTGCTAAGAATTGTTACCCATTATAAACCTCTCTGAAACTGTCATTTAAAGGAACTGGCTATCCAGATATGCAGTGTGGTTATGAGGCTAGGATGATGAGTCACCAAAGTGTAGCCCACTAGCAGAGCAGATTCTCAGCAAGTAGAGTTCCAGCTGCTGACACGCACAGGAGGAGGCGCCCTGGACCTCTGGGCCCTGGCTTCAATGCCAGCCGTGGCTAAACCAAAAGAAGAGGCCATTTACTTTTGTGCTGAGTGGAAATGTCTCATGAGCCTTCTCTAAAATGTAATAGTTCAACCCATTAATGAAACTAAATGTTATAAACAAACAAAATACCATAAAAACTCAAATTCGCAATGATTACTTCCAATGCATGATGCTAATTTGGGAAACAGAGCAAGTATCTGAAGACATAAGCCAATTACAATGGGACATGAGTGTCTTGCCTACAGTAGATCCTTAATAAACATTCGTTGGTTGATTACATTGTAATGATTCTTAAAAATACATTCCGAGAACAAATGTGTACTTACTTTGAACAAACTGTATAATAAAATATTATTAATGTATAATATATAATGTATAATAACAATCTGTATAATAGATTTACCAAAAAAAGGGAATTTAGGAGGCTAATTAGATTTGCTTTGTCTGTTTATTCTTTATTTTGCAAAAGGATCTTAAAAAGCTTTTCAATGGAAAATAAAACACATAAAGGAAGCCACACAAAATAAAGGTATAGTTTATTATAATATTATATTTTTATTATTGTTATTTTCTTTTTATAAGATGGACTGCCTTGTAAACATCTCAGGTCAAGAAACAGAACTTTTCCAACCATCCAAGAAATCCATTTCATGTGACTCAGTCTCAACTCCTTTTCTCTGAAAGTAACCCCAGGCCCTGACTTGTAATTACTTGTGTGTGTGCGTGTGCGTGTGTGTGTGTGTGTGTGTGTGTGTGTGTGTTTATTAGTTTATCACCTATTCCGAATTGGGTGCTTCCTTAGGATAACATAGCTTAGCCGTTTTTTAAAAAGTTGTCTAAGTAGGTTTCCCCTCCTTCCTTTCTTTTTTTCTTTATAATTTATCTGTTGAAAAACCCCAGGTCATTCATTTGATCTGTAGAGCTTCCCAGAATTTGTTGGTTGTGTTCTATATTATAGCTTGATATGGCCTTCGGTTTTATGTATTTTTGTTAATTGGCAGCTGGATGCAGAGGTTTGATCAGACTTATTTCTGCCCCTTTGGCAAGACTGTAGGCGGTGGTGTGATTTTCCTCAGAAGCACACATTGTCTGCTTCTCTCTCTCTTTGTGACATTAGCAGCCTTTCATGCTCATTATCTAAATCCATTTGTTCTTTAGAGGTTGCAAAACGGTGGCATTCTAATTCTATAATTTCTTCTTTATTTATTACTTGAGGTATTTTACAATTAGATGATTTCTTTGGGTACCCAGAGATACCAGTTTATATAGAAAAGACAAAATACATGCTTGATTCTTTTCTTTTATCTATTTTCAATGTAATTCTTTGTTTTCCTCCAAATATAACCAATGAGATTTTTAAAATTATTATGAATTAATATACTTAAATGTATTTGATGGGTTTCACTTGCAATTATTATCCTTTTTGAAGCTCAAATAGTCTCATCTGAAGCTGATGGGAGGTTCTTCAAGTTGTCTTCTGAGGGCCTGTGACGTGATCTTAATAGTTTTTGATAGCTTTCTCATCACCTGATAGAAAAGGATGTTCCAGGCTCTTCTTATACATGAAACCAACCATTTATCCAAAAATGCCTCTTAGTTTGTTTAATTGGAAAGTGTATCAAGACCATTGCTAAGGATGCCCATTGCTTCTGGGTTGCTTTCCGTGTCTGAAGAGATGCTATTTTGCACCTTTACTTTTATTCTTAGAGTAACTTTGTGTGGGATTTGGCCTCCACAGCTTTCTTTTCCTCTCTTTTATGTGAATTATTTTTTTCCTGAACTTTTAGAATAAGGTGTTGTTCAGTATAGAGTTTCTCAATGCACAGAGATCCTTTTTCTTTTGTTTTCTTGTAGTGAGATTTACTTGTTCTGTCCTCCACTCTTACATTTACTGGGAACGTCTCTGTCCTTTTTTTCTCTATCCGGCTTAGCCTTTATTCCACGACTAGAAGTTTCAATATAAAGTTTCAAATCTCTAATCATTGGTGCCATCCTGTAAGCGGTTCCCAGTTGATCAGTTTTGGGAGTTCGTATATACTAGGTCTTATTGTGACCCCTGGTACTCACCTCTTATTGGACTGACTGAGCCAAATTTTTTGTAGTATGATAGCCCTGCTGTACTTCAGCAATTATCTGATGTTATTTTGGGATCCCCTGTTCTCATAATTGACAATATTCCCTGCGCCTTTCCCATGCTTTCTCTTGCATAGAAGTGATACCATGCATGCATTTGGTGTTGCGAGGGTGGTTTGTCCCCACTTATCTGTGTTTGTATTTGACACAATTTTATTTTAACTGCTATCCATGGGTCTTTGGTTTGCTATCTGGTTGCTTTCCTGTTTCTGTGTGGAGATTTGGAAAGATTAAAGAACCATATCACTCTTGTCTCTATCTTGAAAATATTTTTTGTTTTCAACCAAAAGCATCTAGAGTTCTATTTTTTAATCAGAAAGTTCCTTTAGTACATTGAACACATGGTTTACTTTACAAAGATTCTATTTACATATAACAAATGGGAAATTCATCTGTTAAATAAAGTTGCATACAGCTAAATTGTTAGGTAAGTTCATGCTGAACAAACAAAACAAAACTACGAAACTATTGAATGTTTGATCTTGGAAAAATCACTTCACTGGCTTCCTTGTTCTCATTTGTAAAATAAAAAGACTAGGCTAGATATGATTAAATACTTGCTAGTATTAAATATTATTAAACTCTGAGAGGTATAATTAAAATAAATGAACAAAGAAGTTCCAGAACAAGCCATCCCTTGAAATAGACAAGTAAACTAACCCATTTAAAATTAGTGTAAATGTGTTTTTTGAGAAAGTTATGGAATGGTAGTCATTTTTTCTTTTAAGAAACAAAACTATCAGAATTATCTTTAGCAATTCCTTTCTCACTGACCAATGTCAGGTTAACAGCCTTCTCCAAGAAGCCTAACTCCTCAGCTGAGTGAGACAGCATCTATTATGCTTGGGAATCAAAGCTAACAGTTACATGTTTACCAAACATGAGGTCTTCATGTGCATCGTTCAGTGCAGTTATCCACCATCCCTCGAGAACAGAGGAGTCGTTCTCATTGGCTGCTCAACAGAAGTAACCGGTGGCTTTTGAAAGTGCTATTTGGCACTTGCCCAGCCCAACTGAATCGAAATCTATGGAGGAGGCTCAGAATGGATAGTTATAAAAATTTTCCAGGTGATTCTAGGAAAGTTGAAAACTACTGGGATGGCTATTGCTATCCCCATTTCATAGATGATAGATTGAGTAATTGCCTAAGATGCAAGGTTACATAGTTCTGAATTAACTGGAAAGATGTAGACAAAGGTTTGTCTAATGCCAAAGTGCACGAACATCCCTACCTGCTAAGCTGAGTTAACTCCTCACAATGTAAGTTTCATGAGGGCAAAACCATGTCTAACTTCTTACTGCACTTCTGGTGTTTAACACAGGGCTGGCTGGGCACATGGCGAGAATCTAATAACTATTGTTGAATGAATAAATAAATGAAATAAATTAGAAATTCCACAATAACTTTTCCTTGACAACATTCGCAGGACCCCCCCCCCCAATATATAAGATCTTTTATAAATTGGCCCTTTGTCCCATCAAAATGCCCTCTGCTCCTGTCTAAGCATTTGTCTGAAGTGTCTTCTTTCTGAATGGCTCAATTAGCTCTCCAGCTCCACCTGCTGATGCTTCAAACATTGTTGGGATTTCCAACTTCCTGTTGGAGGGAAAACAGGGAAATCTACTATTAGGAGCCCTGTGAAATTTGTCATTTGAAAAGATATTTTGACTCTCCTCCGTAGAATGAGAGCTAGAAATGTTGGCCACTCTCAGCCTTGTATTATCTGCACCCCCAACCCTAAACGAAAGGTTTCATAGCCTTCCTCTGTTACTGTGCAGAGGAAAGAAAAAGATGGCGAAAGTTGTTCCCACACTCTAACTCCAGCTTGTCAATATTACCTTTTTATTTTTAACTTTTTATTAGATGAACATGTAATATATACATATGTAATGTATATACAAACTACACATCCGGAAAAGTTTACACATTTTGCCATTGGCTTTTACAGTTTAAACACGCTGAGTTGAGACCCGTGGGTTAACACTTAGTAAAGTGAGGGATTGATTGTTTGCACGCTGAAAACAACCTGGGAAGGTAGGGGGTGGAGTGAGTGTTGAATGTGAATGAATCCATTGCTAAAGGGAGCCTTCAGCATCTCAGTTGCTGCTGTCCCATGAGTGGCCCTCCCTCAGGCTGCTCCCAAGGGAGAGAAGCCTGAGAAATGTCATGACTTGGAGCTTTCAGCTCAGTCTACCCACCTAGCTCTGTCATGTTTTGTTTCTCGCCATCACAGAAGCTGCTGGCTGGGGCCGCAGCCATGGCTGTGAGCTGAGCAGCATTCCATTCAGTGGTTAACATATTCCCAAGGTAGCCGCCAGCTTTCCTTCACCCGAATCCTTAGTGAGTTTACCAGAGAAAATCAAGGCCGAGCCCTGGTTTAGAATATGACCGACTGACCATTTGCAATTGGCAGCTACTTCAGTTTAGTCTCATTCACAGCTGTGTGGGTTCAAGTCAGTGAAAATTATTTAAAATATTTTCAATTTCCAGAAGGCCTTCTTGGTCTTCTCAAAAAAAAATTTTTTTTTCTTTTACTGGTGGGCATATTCCAATTCTCTGAGTACTAAGAGGGAGTTCAAGTTTTGCAGATCAAAAACTATATAAAATAAAAACATTTTAAAGTGGAAATAATTTTAAAATTAGTTAAACCTTAGTTATAGCTCTCCTTTATGTTTTTTCTGAAACTCAATACAAGGGGATACTACCACATGCTTTTTAGGCTGTGTGATTATAGGCCTAGAATATCAATATTCATCCCTTTTCCCTCTGCATTGTAACTCTATGTGATCACATTTTTTTGTTACCAGAACTTGGCAGAGAGGCTTAGCTCTCAATGAAATTGAATGCATTGGGCAGGCCATCATCTGAGGAAAAGATTTTTATTAGCTGTATTTACAAAAAAATGAAATTTTGCTTTTAGACTGCTTTTTGATATTGTTACTCTCACTTCATTTGTGCTAGCCTTCCTTCGTCTTTGTTCTAAGAGTTCAAATAAAAGTCTTCCCTGAGTGTTTCCATACTCAGTGGTTTGCTGAGTGATCTGGAAAAGGGCCTGCCTCGGTCTGGCTTTGTCATTTTCTCCTCCAGCTCTATTTCATTGAGGTGTTCTGAGGGGATGGCAAGTGAGACAAGAAGTGGGGGAGCTCTGACTCAAATACGCTGGAGTGTGGAGATTTATTTTCTTTACTTTAATATAATAAACCCCCTCAGGGTCTGACTTAGCATCATCATTTTTCCTTAGTCTGTTCTGTGAAGGCTGCCAAACCCACGTGGGGAGATTGATGCCTCCTTTACTCTGAATGATAGGGACAAAGGCATTCATCAGGGATTCTTCAGAATTTGCTGGGCTTAGAATTTCTCCCTGAGGTTTGGAACTTAGAGCCCTAGAGCTCATAAGAACTGAACATAAGAGAATCTGGTCCCGAAGAGAGAAAGCCAGTAAGTGCTTCGTAATTCTCTCCATGCTGGGATAGGCTATTCTAACTGCTTCACGTGCTCTGAAGTCCTTCCTTAGCAAGCACCACAGCTCTGTTGTGGTGTAGGTGGGGGTGGTGAGGGGGGGGGTGGTTTGGAGCTGGAGGAGAAGTAGGGACCTTGACCAGAAAAACTGACAACTGCAGTGCAAAGAGATTAGTGCACCACGCATGGCCGTGCAGTCCACACTGTCGTTGGTGGCTGTGATGGTGATCGCTCTTTGTAAATCAATCTCTGAAGGCATGGTCTGCATACTTCCCTGACAAAGAGGCCCTTGCTTTCTGGATTGCCAGGCTACTCAGTCTGTCTTCCTTTAGCCAGATAGTCCCAAGGAACTAGAACTACATGACTTTGTTCTAGAACCCGAGGACACACATATCTCACTTTTAGCCCTTCCCTCCCTCTTTTTCCAGTTCTTCCTCAAACTGGAAGGTCACTATGGGAGACATGTATGAGTGCCTCCCAGATCTCCCTCGAGGGAGGACCCATTGCCCCAGCACTGGGGGTACGTCAGTAGATGGTCTCTAGCTCGCAGCCCTTAGGGACTTGCAGAGAGCTGCATCATCTGAGATAGCCCTGTCTTAGGGGAGCCTACGTCTAAGTAAGGCAGGAACTTAGAAGCCCAGACACTCCAGACTGACTCTAACAACTCTGATGGGCGATGTTCATTTCAGAGCTCCCCGCTGGCTTGGCTGAGTCTTCTTTGGATCTGCTTCGAAGTTCAACTTTTTCTACTTCCTGAGCCTGCTTCCTCCTTTTTTCCTCACAGGTGCTGAGCCCAGTAAACATCTTATGCCCCATACTTCATCTCAGTAACAGCTTCAAAGCACCCTACCCGTGAGAAGCTCTAGCCTGCTTGGTAGCTTGGTAGAGTTCTATGCTCAGAACTACAGACGACTCTTGATATTAGATTTTAGATGCTAGAAAACACTTTTTTCCTTCAACAAACCTTGGCTTTGAAAGCTGTTATCATGGATAGAATAAACAAATGAAATCTGAACCTGAAGTGGAGGAATGACTCTTTTGTTCTAGGCTGTGTCTACCCTTTCTTTGAAGAAACGAATACTGTTGATTCCATGGGTGGGTAGCCATAGGACTAGGACAAGAGAAAACTAAAAAAAAAAAAAAAAAAAAAAAGATTTGGAAAGTATTTCTCAAACATCTTCTCATGCATATACATATATATGGCACAGAGCTTTGTAAACTCTAGAGCACGAGGCAGCCCCTGGTGGTTATGGCTCTTTTGATGGAAAAGCACTGTCCTTTCTGCCATGTTGCAGTCCACTGCATGACTGGGCTGGCCTTGTCACAGTCTCTTCCTCAGGCAACTCTGTGCTTCCAGGTACTTCAGGAAGTTGTTTCGACAGGACAAAGCAGTGGCAAGGATGGTAGAAACGGCTTTAATCTAGTTAGACTATTTTCATTTCGGCTCCTATCTTTTTTGTCCAGCATACGTTCTGCCCTCCTTTTTTCAGGTGCTTATTTCGTGGCTCTGGAGAATCCTTCTAATCCAGAGACTTTCAGACTTTCCTCCTGGATGCAAAGAGAATGATAGACTCATTTTCAAAGGGTAGCCTCTTTTTCTGTGCCTTTTGTGCTCTTTTGAATGTGAGCGTGCAGCTATCAATTTGTACTACGCAGGGACTCATGGCACTGGAAGGTGTGGCCAAAGGACCAGCAGCTTTGGATTCTCTTCTGAAGGAATTTAGCTGCAACATTTAACATTCACTCAGCACCCTGTTAGCAGACTTGGCTTCCTCTGAAGAGGGCTTCCTCTGAAGAGATATGGGAAGGTAGCTGCCATGTGAATGGAGTCCCTCTTCTGACTGTACTTCGTGGAGTTCAGGTCTTTAGGTGCCTGGGACACTGAACCCCCTCGGGGCTCAGAAGTCCTAGCCAAGTCTCAGGATTCTGTCTTTAAGTCTCACGGTTTTCTTAAAAAGAAGTCATAAAATCATTTGTCCCCCCACCCCCACCCCACATAGTAGAGTAAATGTTCCCTAGGAAAAAAGAGTATCAATGATAATAATAATTTTAAAAAGTTTTTTTAGCATCTGTTATGAGTCATGCATTGTCCTATATTTTAAGACTTTAAGGTATTATTGTATTTAATTCTTAACATAACTCTAAGAGAAAGTTGCTATTAACATTTTTGTTTTTTACAGGAAACAGGCATCCACTCTGGTTCAGTCTCTCACTGTTTATAAGGAGTTGCTGATGATGTTTTCTTTTTCAGTTTTTCCATAACCGTTCACTGACCACGTATCGTATGCCAGGTGCAATGCCAGCACTGGGGATAAAGTGCTGAACAAAAGAGCCATAGTCTCGGCACTGTGGGAAGTCAAAGATGGTTGGAGCATGTGGTTTCTGAGGGGCAATACCTACATATCAGGGTTTTTTTTTTTTTTTTTTTTTTTGGTTGAGGAATAAACCTGAAATCATCTGCTTACTGCCTAATTCTTCTTAAAGGCTCAGCTGTGATACACGAAGTTTCTGGAAAGTTTCTATAGGACGTATTATATAAAGATCCATTTTCCTTCTGAGTTCTTGATCTTAGAAAATGACACCCTGGTTGTCATTTTTGACTCCTACTTCTCCCATCCCCTACCTCATCTATCAATCAGTGAGTCCAGATAGCTTTTTTCTCCTGAACATCTCTTGGGTCAGCACACTCTTCTCCACATCCATTGCTGCCATCATCTGTTGCTCAGAGTTCTATAATAGCCTCCTGACAAGGGTGCCATCTCGTTGCCACCCTACAGCCCACTGTCCTTCTAACACTTGTGTGTCAAGTGGACAGTTGAATATAGAGGTACACAGCTCGAAAGGTGCAGCTTGGTGGATGAGGAGAAGCCAGCGAATGAGTTTCACAAAGAGGGTCACTGAGGTAGGAGAGAAACCGGAGGAACGTGGCATTGCCGGGGTAGAAGTTGGGTGGTTTCAGGGAGGGACCGATTGGAGGCCAAGGTGAAATTTAAAACATTCCATTATATTAGCCAGCACAGAGATCATGGATGACCTTAACAGAGAAGTTTCACTGGGCAGAAATAAAATCGGAGTCAATTCTGAGAAGGAAAGAAGAGAGGGATTTTGTTTGTTTGTTTGCTTGCTTGCTTTGTTTTTCTGTGTGTGAAAGAGAAATTGAATTAGCAGCTGGAGGGGATTATTGGGTGAGGGATTTGGTTTTTCGTTTGTTTTTACCAGGGGAAAATCTTTAGCATGTTTTTGCATTGATGGGAAGGATCCAATAACAAGCAAGAGACTGAAATGCAGCAACGAGAATGGACTGCTCGAGAAGGTGCTGGGGGTCAGGTTCCAGAGCTCCAGAAGATAGATGGGCCCTTGTTGAGGGAGCACTGCTTTCTCCATTGAGACGAGATAAATGGAGAAGATGGCTATAGGAAAAGGAGACACGTAGATTTGGTAAGGAGGAAGATTATAAATTTTTATCTGGTGGATTCTATTTTTAAAAAAATCTTATAAAAAATCATGTTTAGCTCACATTTGAAGAAGGTTTCAGGAGAGAGACTGCAAAGGATATAAAATAATCATTATGAGACTGGAAAAGCTAATTTACTAGGGAGACATAAGAGGAGAGTTGAATGTTTTGTTCAGGCTTTTGCTCATGAATTTAAAGTAAAACTGGTCAGCTATACTGTGTGTGTGTGTGTGTGTGTGTGTGTGTGTGTGTATTTTCCTCCAGTAATATTTTATTTTTTAAATGAAAGTGTGGATAAACTGGATTCCCCCAGCCTCGGTTTTATTCTGGACAAATGTGACAGAAGAGAGAGGTGTAAAGGAGAGCAAATTTCCAAGGAGGTGATTATAATTATAGAATGTGTGATCTAAGTGAATAAGAAGGAAATTAAAAAAAAAAAAAAAAGAACTGACTGCTGGTTAATGAGAATGTGGTTGATGGTTTGGGAGATATCAGTAAGGTTAAAGAACTATGTCAGTGAGCTTAAGCTAGGCGAAGAGGTGTGGGTTAGTGAAACAGATTTGGAGGTGATGCTGATTGTAATAATACCAAGGTAGTGTGTGATGATGAGACTAGATTGGCTATAAAAAATGGAGAAAAAAGCAGCTAAAGATGAGAAGATCATGGAGCTGAAAATCTGTTTAGATGTCGTCTCACTTTGCACACATCTCAGGGTTTTGTATTTGTTTTATCTCTCCACGAGTATGTTATTCTCTGAAGGAAGGGACTATATTTTTCTCATCACTCCTTCTCTAATTCCCAACACAGTACATGATGCATAAAATACTCAACATATATTTACTGAATGAACAAATAGGTCTATTTAAAAAGCTTTAAGTTATTCCTAAATCTAGAGCTGCACCCTGGGACACCATTGTCTTGACTCCTCATAGACCACTTCTCTTGAACTGCCTTGGATGCTATAAGAAGGATTCTTGTTTAATTCTCCATGGTATTTAATATAGAGGGATACTGAAGAAGTAATTCATTTCCTCCTATAGCGTTCTCTTCATTAGAACCCACAGGGAAATTTTTCTAAGATTTCATTACTAGGAAGACCTGTGACTCCCTTAAGTGAACTGATGCTTCGTGAGTCTCATAAGCAAATATGTTTTCCTCTTTGCTTTGCCAGTTTCAGCCACATTGGTGGCTCAGGTTCAGCTTTAGCAATTATGAAGAAAAATATGGCATCTATTTCTTAGGAATAATTTTACTTTATTTGATTATCTTTTCCTGATTACCTCATCCCTGCAATTTCTTCTCATGTTTCTTTTTCTTTTCTAGAATCTTTCTTGAATATTTAATGTTAAAATGTCTTTCCCCAAAGTTTACTGGTTGAAATTCTCTTTTAACACCCCTTTAATTGGTGCAAGTTTCTGGAAATCATGTGAAAAACAAGGCTATTATTTTATAAACTATAATAGGAAAGATTCATCAGATTATGATCACTTACCAATAAAGTTTTGAGGATTTATAAAGCTAATCTTTTTGGGTTAAGCTTAGAATTTCTACAGTATATAATGTTAAACATGTCACTTATTTTGGGTTTAATAGCAGGAACAAAAATTGCTTACAAAAAGTAAACATATTTCTCAATTAAATAAAAACTCCTATCTGGGTCTTTATTAATTTAATTTTTGAGCATATATTTGCTTAATAAAGTAATTTAAGAAGTGTAAAAAGAACTAAATCATAACTAAGGACACTGGGAGCCTTATAAGCAGTACAAATGCAATAATAAAGCAGATATATATATATATATATATATATATATATATATATATAGACAGAGGCCACTTTGGAATGAGAAGAATGATCGAAATGAGAAAACAATGAAACTATACGACTAACCATAGAGGAATACTGGACACAAAAACCTACAGGCTGTAAATGAAATGAAAGAGAAAAAAAATAAAAAGAGAAAACATGTTACATACAGCTCGACAATACACGATATTCGAGAGTCATTAAATACATTGAGTAAGCACTAAATTAAATTCTGTCATTATGGGAAAGTTGATTCCAGAACACTAGTTCACACATTATATTTTACAAGAGTTGTTTTCCACAGATAGAAATGCCAAACCTGCAGGACAGAGGACGATACGTGGGTACAGCTCAGCAAAGGCGCGTGCATGAGTGGGGCTGAGACCGGACCACTGTGTGTAATTAAGTTAGAGACTGCTGCCTGCTTCTTTCTCTAAAGTTGGATCACTAGTCTCATTAAGTATTGTATATGAGAAGAATGAGATTGTTAATGGTGTTTGCCATGAAATATGTGAATAAGTAAATGAAATACATTAACATTTTATCAATAACTGTAAAAATATTCCAGAGTAGTATGTTTTGTTGGCACAGCTGGTTTTGCTTATTTTCGTAAGCTACTTCAAATACTTTCTTGGGAGAAGCTGGGTTATTCATTAAAGAATGTAAAATAAGACTACATAAAGTCATATTTTTACTATCGAATTTTTAAAAAATGACTTGGGATGGAACGTCTATTATCGGTATCATTAGAACTACTAGCGATCACTCATTGTGCACTTCTAAAATGCTAAGCAACATGCTAAACACTTTTTGGGCCTTATTTAATTCTCATAGCAATTTGATGACAGATTTAATCACTGTTCTCATTCATGCAATTAGCAAATATTTATTGGGTTCCTAATTAATGGGCTGGCAACTTTTCTAGAGTGAGTGAGACATAGACCTTGCTTTCTTGGTGCTTCCATGGTAATAGAGGACAATGAAGACATAATCTAACAGAATATTGATAGTAATAAACACTAGGAGGAATGTAAGTTTAGACAAGGGGATAGAGAGTAACAGAAATACCATTTTAGACAGAGTGGTCTGGGAGGGCCTTTCTGAGGAGATGACATTGGAGAAGAGACTATTATACAGTGAGAGAGTGAGTCATTTATAAAAGAGGTAACAAAATCTCAAAAAAGACTAAGTGACTTGCCAAGTTCACACAGATATAATGTGGCAGAACTAGAATTTAAGTCCAGGGGTATCACACTCTGGAACCTTCACTTTTCGCCATTATACTTCAATACCTCAACATTCTAGACTAATTCCACTGCAGGCCTAGAGGGCAGTTTTAGAGGTAGAATCTCAATTTTTGGAATTCTAGCTTTCCAAGTCAGGGCTTGCTGCTTGTATGCTCAGTGGCCGTCCTGGTACAGTCACTGCGGTGTGGCTAGACTGCAATGTCATAGCAACAAGATAAACATGTCTTTGATTAACACCAATTTGATAAACAGCTGGAAATCTGTTTTGCTGTGTGAAAATAGTGGGAGAGGAGTGTCTTTGGGAACTGCGTTGTGCCGTGATAGCACTTCTAAAGTGCTGCTTGACGATGAACCTGCAGAATGTTCGCATCACTTGAGGGTAATTTACATTGTGTCCTTAGCCTGAGTCCAACATGATAAAGTTGATAGCAGTGGAAACACAGTTCCCTTCTTTAATGTCTTCTCATTTATTTTTCCTGTCATGCTATAGTCGCTGCTAGGAGGGAATGAAAAGACCGTACCATTTATACTTACTATCATCCAACTAGAATTCATGTAACTTTTCCTTCTCTCCCTTGGTAGCCTCAATATGGATGACAAATAGTCCCTGGCTGATCCCATGGCACTGTGTATGGACTGTGTTTAATCACCTTATCTACCAGCCCAGGAATGACAGCTAGGAGTAGGTGTTTGTTCATAAGAAAGAGAGAACATGCTACTGAGAGGAGCCTGGATCTGGGATAAGCCGCAGAAGAAATCCTGGCCCCTAGATGTACAAAACAGCATTCTTCAAGTTGATACAGATTTGAGGAAATCTCTGAATGATTTAGAGATATCACAGATGAACCTGGAAGAATTATAACGTGTTCATTCATTTGCTCATTTGCACATTTATCAAATACTTATTAAGCACAGCTCTTAACTCAGGAGATCAGAGAGCACGTGGTCTTATGGGAGAGATAGATGTGAACAAGATCTTTGTATTTTTATTTGTTTATTTTTATTTTTGAATTAAGTTTATTGGTGTAATATTAGTTAATACAATCATATTATTTTCAAATGTACATCATCATTTAACATCTGTATATTCTATTATGTGTTTACCACCCAAAGTCCAGTTTCCTTTAGCTACCATATATTTGATCCCCTTTACTCACTTCACTCTCCCCCATCTAACTCCCCCTTCCTCCCCTACCCCACTAGTAACCACTACTCTATAGGCCTCTGGTAACCACTAGTCTATAGTCCATGTCCATGAGTCTCTGTTTGTCCTGCTCGTTTGTTGCTTTTAGGTTTATATCCCACATATAAGTGATATCATGTGATTTTCAACTTTTTCTGTCTGGCTTATTTCGCTTAGCATGATTATCTCGAGTTCCATCCATGTTGTTGCGAATGGCAGTATTTTATCTCCTCTTATGACTGAGTAATAGTCCATTGTATATATGTACAGCTTCTTTAGCCAATCATCTATCGTAGGACACTTCAGTTGTTTCCATGTCCTGGCCACTGTGAATACTGCTGCTGTGAACATTGGTGTGCAAATATCTTTACAGATATGAATTTTCAAGTCTTTGGGGTAAATACCCAGTAGAAGGATTGCTGGATCATATGGTAGATCAATTCTTAGTTTTTTGAGGAACCTCAGTACTGTTTTCCATAGTGGCTGTATCAATTTGCAGTCCTACCAGCACTGTATGAGGGTTCCTATTTCTCCACATCCTCTCCAACATTTGTTATTGCTTGTCCTGTTGATTATAGCCATTCTAACAGGTGTAAGATGGTATCTCATTGTGGTTTTGATTTGCATTTCCCTAATAGCTAGCGATGTTGAGCATCTTTTCATATATTTGTTAGCCATTTGTATGTCCTCTGGGGAGAAGTATCTGTTCAGGTCCTCTGCCCACTTTTTGATTGGATCATTTGTTTTTTTGTTGTTGTTGTTATTGAGTCCTATGAGTTCTTTGTATATTTTGGATATTAGGCGCTTATCAGAGATGTTGCTTGCAAATATATTTTCCCATTTAGATGGTGGTCTCTTTACCTTGTTGATGGTTTCTTTTGCTGAGCAGAAGCTTTTTAGTTTGATGTAGTCCCATTCATTTATTTTTGCTTTTACTTCCCTTGCCTTTGAGGTCAAATTCATAAAATCCTCTTTAAGTCTAAGGTCCTTGAGTTTAGTTTCTGTTTTCTTCTATACGTTTTATTGATTCTGGTCTTATATTCAGGTCCGTAATCCATTTTTTGAGGTAATTTTGGTGTGTGGTGATAGACGACAGTCTAGATTCATTCTTTTGCAGGCAGCTTTCCAGTTTCAAGATCTTTACATTCAGTATTGTAAGTGGTAGAAAAGAGGCATAAACAGGGTGATATAAGGAAAACTTTTGGGGGATCCAAAAAAGCCTCACAGAGAAGGTGCTACTGGGGGTGAACTGTGATGGATGAGTAGAATTTGCCACAGAAGGAAAGAATGAAAGATAGTAATCTAAAACAGAGGGGCTAGTGTGTCCAAAGATATAAAACTCACAAGTGGCCTGGCTAGCTCAGGAAACAGCATGGGGACATGCAATGTTATGTAGGGAACTGGGGGAGGGATGACTGGAGAGAAGGCTGGACAGACCAACGTTCTTCTATTCTCATCCATGGGACATGGGCCTTTTTATCTCCCTCTGTGAAATGGAACCATAGGTTTTGGGAACAGAGGGGACCTTAGGGACCATCTGGTCGACAAGGAACCCGAGATCAGATGGTGACTGGATGAAACTAGATATTTAAAAATAGAATATAACTTAGGAGTTCTTACTAAATGAGAATCTCCTGAGGATTTTGGCTTTGACTGAATACCTATATATTATTTATCAATGTAAACATTTTGTTTCTTAGGTGTGCCCTTGCATACCAGTAATGGACATTGTGTTATAAAGGCTTCAGATTTTTACAGCCACAGCCGTTGGGTCTGTCAGTAAGCTTACTACACAGCATTAAGGTGAATACTTTGAACATTCACCCACACTATGCAGGTGAGAGTACAAATCGAAACAGGTCTTCCAAAAGGCAATTTGGTAATGTACATCAAAACAACCTATGAAATCTGAACACCGTTGACCTCTAATTCCTTTTTAAAGAATTTGTCCTACAGGAAAAGCCAGAAATACATCTACACTATATTTATTCATTGTAGTATCGTTTATAACATCAAAAAAAAAAAAGCTAGATGACTCACATTTTCTCATAAAACAATTATGATACAATGGAGTGCTCTGTAAATGCTAAAATGATTAAATAACAGTTATTTGTTTATAAGGAATAAGGAATTCCTGAAGGTAAAAATGAGTTACAAAATAATGCGTACAATAACCTTAATCTTATAAAATTTAGATATGTAGTCTACTTATGTATTGTATGAAAAAGTCTGGAAAAATAAATACAAAGATGTTAATAGTAGTTATTACCGAGTGGTAGAATAATAGGTAATTCTTAATTTCCACTGTTGGCTTATATATATAATTTCTAGTTTTTTCTATTTTATTTAACAACAAACATGTATTTCCTGATTTCTTGTGCAAAATTTATTATAAAGTTGTGTACAGAATGGCTGGTTGCCTGTTCGCCACACTTGTTTCAGATTCTTTTATTGTTCCATTCAGGACTGTGTGACCACCAACTAAGGAAAAAGAAAATGAAAAAGTTTGAGGACCATATATTATGGCTGGAAAACTTTTGCCTTATGTAGGCCATGTCTGTGATGGTAAAGATAAGCTAGACTTATCTCCATTCCTTTACAGAAGGCACAAATCTTATGATTAATCATGGCTGGCTAACTTCCAGAATTTCCATTTCCTTAGTAACTGAGCAGTGTAATAAATTTGATAAAAGCATTTGCTATGTTTCAAATCATCTATGCTGTGCAGAAGTCACCTGGATTCCTTTTAAAAAACTGTGTGATGTTCATATTCTGCACATACAGATGGAAATAATCTGGGATCAGGCGTTCCTCTTCGGGGGAAGTGCTTACTTGGTTTTGCCCACTTATTTTGACTCTGGTATCTGACTGTGTATCACCCAAATCTAGTGCCTATTTCTAGCACTTTTAGAAAGGCTTCTGTACCTTAGGTTTTATGAAGATGATAAATGTGTTATGGGGAATGAATTGAAACACCATTCACTGTCCTCATGCACAGATTTCAAGCTGCAAAGGAAAGATATACAACGTATTCTGCCCCTTTCTCTTTTTCCTCCTCACTAAAGAACTCAGAGATAATCTTTCACTAGGCGAGTTTTTGTTCAAACTAGTTTCTTTTCTGCCTGTCTCAGGTTGCTTATCTGAAAAGTTCCCATCTGCCCTGGAAATCTGCATCCTGCTTATGTCTTTATTACAGAGACTTTGTTTGTGGTAGAATAAAGGATCGAGATATTAACTGGATTGAGATATTCCATTTTTCTTCCTCCAGTTTTAGATGAGAAACAAAGTTGTTTACATTTCTTTATCCTGGAATCTTCTGCGGGGAAGAGAAGAGAAGCTGCATGAGGGCAAAAGCCCTTCTAGTGTGTTATGAAGTCTTGAGCTCACTGTAGAGATGCAGTTGCGTTTTCTGGAAAAGAATGGTACAGAGAGAGCAGCTTCAAGGCCAAGGTGAGAACAAGGGAATCTCAGATATTTAGAAGAGTCTGGAGGCCAGCTGGTCTAGAGAGCTGGTCTAGTAACCCACGCCCTGCTCCTAGTCGTGCTCTAGGAGGGGCAAGGATTCTGAGGGTAAAGGCCACTGAAGCGCCTGGGCAACGCGGGCTGAGGCCCTCTGCTTTAGAGCAGTCAGGCTTCAAGAGACCATGTGGCCATAAACTTTAAAGATGTCAGAAGAAACCACCACAGAAAAGAAGACCTGCCTTATTTTCCAGGTTCCTTAACAATCTTCCAAATACTGGAGGCTGGAATAAAGTCTGAGAGGTCATGTATCTCCAGCACTAAACAACATGAGCTTTGAGGTATATTTGAGTTGATGAAAAAAACAATATGTTGTTTCTGGCCCTGATGTCACCAGCTCTGAGTCTATTAGACACATTTTTCAGACGACTTTGTTTTCCTTCGATATTCCCCAAATTCTGCCTACGGTTCATATAGAATTCTGAGTATTGTGGCACTAAGAAGAGATTGATTGAACTGTTGTTTTCTTTTTGGAAGGATTAATAATTTGAGAGCCAGAAGCTGAATTTTTAAGGGTTGCAGTTATTAATGGGGTATGCAACCCTTTTGTGTGGGAAAAGCCACTTTCAGTTTATTGCTAAGAATAGATAACCCATTTTGTAGCTTCATAAGATTTTCTATATCACGTTATTAAACATCATCATTCCTCCATACATGGCAGCTCCAGCTGTAATTGTTTTTCTATGCCTAGGAGCAGGTAATCCATTTTTAGTTGCACTATTAAAAACTTTGCTGTTGATTATTCCTTGGTTTGTGTCATGGTTTCTGAGGCTGTAAGTTTGGATCTTGAACAATTGTTGCTCATGCATTAAATGGGGCTATCAGTGTAGGCTGGAGCAATAGGAGAACACAACATGGAAATAAACATGGACTATAGGCTGCAGATGAGAAACACAGGCAGGAGCCCTGACCTCAGGTTTCTGAGAGCTCAGTGGAAAAGTTGGAACATAGTCACCAACACCTATAACACATGAAGAACCTTAAAATAAGGCAGGAATTAATACAGGGTAGATTCAAATTACAACGCATTATGGACATGTAAAGAAGGGAGAGTTTATTCCTGGATGGAAATATTTGTAGAGAGGTCTTGAATGATGCATAGGATTTGGGGAGGTTGAAAGCAAAAGGTAATTAATATTTTGATGAGATATTGCAACTAAAGCCTGTGGATTTGAGTCTTCAGATAACCCACAGGCAATTCAGTCCTCCACATTTTTCCATTATATCTTAAGCCTGAGTCGGATGCTTGGATAGATTAGAAAAAGGTAAAATCATGTTGCATGTCTTTTTAGGAAAGTTTTAATTCATCCTATTTTCTTTTTTTCCTTTTCATTCCTTTAACTTAAGATAATAACTGAGCTGATGGTGCAAACTCAGCATTCTCCAGAGGTCAGGAATGACTAGAACGAAGTTAGGTTTGGGGCCTCCCTTACCCGTTGGAATGATTCTGCTCCAGCCCTGACCACTCTGTCTGTGCTTAAGAGGGGTATCAGAGCAGAAAAGAGTCAATGTCTCCAGGCTGTTCAGCTATAAGTTTCTGAATATCTAATACGGGGAAAGCCTGAAGCAGAATGAGGCAGTGAAATGTGAAGAATATGATTAATCAATATAAGTGTGGTCTCCACAGACAGATCAGACTTTCAATAGGTGAGTGGCAAAATGGAGAAGAATCTGGACAGAAAAGCTTCCAGATACAATAACACCAGGTCTGGCTGTTGTATTACAATATAATTATAATAGCTAGTATTTATTGAACATTCACTTGCTGCCAAACTTTTGACACACATTGTCTTATTTACTCCACATAATTGACCCATGAGAGAGATACTACTGTTATCCCTATTTTACAGATGAGGAAACTTAGGCAGAAAACTTAAGACAATTGGTCAAGGTTATTAGCTCGAAGCATTAAAGTCTGGCTGCAGAGCCCCAAAGTGTAATTCTTATGCCACACTGACTGTCTGATTTCAGGAGAGCAGAGCAGAGTGTGTACAGGGAATTTCTTTAGTGCTCCCAGTATTCCAGTGGGTAATGGAGATGTTGCTGAGTTTACTTGCATCAGCAGAGATAATTTAATGAGCCATGTTAAAACAAAGCAATGGTTGTACTCACAGAATTCATGTCTCTCATTTCCTCAGATATTTTCTCTTTTATCTTCTGCCATCAGTAGGGTGGTGGCTAAACAGTGGCATTTTAAAAAAGCATCAATAATGAATTAAAATAGGTTTTTGATGGAAAACTATTGATAGCCTATAAAAGTGCAACATTCTTAATAACTTGTCTGGAGTTGACTGAAGACAGCAAATGAAACACATTTGAAGCACGTTGTATTTTGTTAGTTTAGTTTCTGAAAAATAAATAAGCCAATAAACTCTACTGTTGAAGATTGCTGGCTGTGTGTATTGAGTTACAGGACTGCAATATTGATTCGCCAATCAGGAAACATGAGTTTGCATCCCTAAATGTGCCTCTGCTTTTCAGACACATGTTTGTATAATTCTTCAGCTTCCTGTAGGAGGAGCGATATAGAACCTATGTCCTATATTCCAAGGGTCCTCGGGCTGTGGACAAGTTCTGGTCCATGGCTTGTTAGGAACTGGGCTGCACAGCAGGAGGTGAGCAGTGGGCGAGTGAACGAATGAAGCTTCATCTGTGTTTGCAGCTGCTCCCCAGCGCTAGCATCGCAGCTTCAGCTGCACCTCAGATCATCAGGCATTAGATTCTCATAGGAACACCAGTCCCTGGTGCCAAAAGGGTTGGGAACCTCTGCTCTATTCGATTATTACTTACAAGTTCATAGCCAATTCTAGATTCTGTTTCCAATACTAGAAAGAGGAAACATTTCTAAGAGAACCTTCACATTTTTATCTCCAATGAAGCTGGTGCAAGTACATTGGAATTAATAGGAATTTTAAACTTGTACAGTGCCAGAGTTGGCATACACTGTTCTCTAAGACCTTAGTGCTATGAGTTTGTTAAAGGCATACATAATCTTAAAACTCATTTATGTTTTGGTGACAAGGTAATGCATGCGTAAAATACAAAATGCAAAAGGCATTAATCATATATACCGAAAAATAATGGTCCTTCTAAAACCATCCCCTAACCTCAGCAACTACTGTTTTCCCTTTTTTGTGTCATCTGACAATCTTGATTTGGATAATCTAATATGAGAATATGTTAACCTGGCTAAAAAAAAACAAAGAATTAAACTTTCACCTTTAAAGAAGTCATCAAATAATACTCATGTTATGCACCATTGTACTCCTCACTGCCTTTTTAAAACTAGTTCTTTACCAATACTCTGATGCTCACCCATTAGGGATGAGGTAAGGGAGAATGAGTAAAGGGTACTGTGGAGCTCAGGAAAGAGCAAGGATGGCGGGAAGTCAAAGCTGGATAGGACGAGCTGTGGGGTAAGAATCAGAATTGTACGTTGTGCAGATTAATTTTTAAAATCCAATTTTTATAACTCAGATTAGCTGCTTCATAATGTCATGTTTTATGTAAGCAAAGCTTTAGTGACAACTCTCAGCTGAGCTTAGAATCTGATTAGGACATTTAGTTGTCTAAGATAATATAATGGCAGTTCATGACTGAGCCCCGATGATGTATAAGCATTGAAGGCATTAAATATGTTCCAGTCTTCATCACTAGTGCGGCTGAGCTGCACCCCTACTTTAAGCAACATGCGCACGGAGAGGGTAGGAGGTTGTTGTAGGATGTGCTCCCCAAATTCACTGAAGCTTTTCTGTGAATTTTTTTATACCTGTTCTTACTTAGCACCCCACCCCCCCCAACCAAAACAAAACAAAACAAAACAGTATACAGGCTTCTAGTTCTGTTTTCATACAGCGTAGTGGAAATAAAGGAATGTGAGATCACATTTTCCAGCAGGACAAGAGAAGATGGAAGTACAGAGTACATGAAGGGGAAGAGTATGAGCCAAGGCAAGAAGGATTGATGGTCCTGTGTGTTGGTGTAATGGACAGTGTAGTGGTATAGTTAGAAAGTGTGTGGGGAGCATGGAATGCCCCATTTCTTTAGAGGAAGCTGGGCCCTGGATGATGCATGGCTTTGTATGAAACGGGGAGACTTGGGCCATTTGATTCAGTAGAAGGATGTGGTCAGAGTCAAGAATGACATTTTTGGTCACAGTGTGGAGGGTGGCTTGAAGAGAGAATTTAGAGTTGTCTGTTTCTACCATGCTTACTGGCTAACAGTTCTAAATGTTAATGCACCAAGAATCCAGGAATATACTTATAGCAAATCCTTTATTATCTCTCACCAGAAACATAAGACAATTTAATGACAATTGTTTTCCTAGTTGCTGGGCATCTGCAGACATGTATCTAGACATCTGGCTGACTCTTTGCCCACTATCTGATTGCATTATCACCTTTTTGGGGGTTGGAACACAGACACTTTGGCATTTTCTATTATGTTTCAGTCATTTATGTTTTTCAGATCCCTGAGTTAAGAACTTAGTTAAGCTCTATGATTGGGCAGGTCAAGATCATCAGTTTACAGGTAGATTTGTCATATTTCAGATAGGCTGGAAACATACTTGTGCAATAATGTCAGAATAACAGCAATGACTAGGGCCTAGATGAGACTGACAACATTGAAACCTGTGACATAGTGAACTCACTCCTTACTGCTGTGCTGGTGTGACTCAGCCCCACCCAGCAGGACACGTGAGAATGGTGCACGATGGCACACTTTTGAATTGTTCCTTCGTGGGGAGTACAGGTGGGTGATATAGAATAATGAGTAATGAGGAGAAATGGTAAGAGAACATGCTCCAGAAGAATTTCAAGCATTGCAACATAAATTTAAAAAGATGAATGAGAAGCTATAAGAGCAGGTCAAGATGGCATGCAGCAATCAGAACTCGTGTGACCCATTCAACTGGATGTTTGCAGTCAGTTGAGCTAATGACCTATTTATTGTGTGCCTGTTACACGAGACAGAAATGGAAGAAATAAGATGCACTTTCTGCCCTTAAGACCTTTCCATCTTTAGAGGAAACAGACACATACTCAAGTAATTATAAGCTGAGACAGAATAAAATAAGTATAGAAAAGTGCTGTGGAATTGAGTATAAAAAAATCTAAGACCGTTAGGGAAAATAGATATACATGAGAATGGAGTAACAATTGAGCAAAGTCTTGAGAAAGGAATAAATGAATAATTGAAAAGGAAAGAAGAAAATTCTAAGCAAAGAAAGAGAATGAACAAAAGCTTCAGGACCCTGACATGAAAGTTACGATTTTGGATGTTCAGTGTTCCAGCTTGCAGGTGTAGGGAGGGGTGCAGTGGGAAAAGAGATGGGAAAGGTGATCTGAAGGATGGATTGGGGAGAGTGTTCACTACCGAACCAAGCAAGTTAGACTTTATCCTGGAGGCAATGAGGGGCCATTGCAGGATTTTGAGGAGGAGAGAGCTGAGGTGTGAGAAAAAGCAGTGATGGGCAAATGATGAAGCCAAAGCCGTTGTATGAGGGAGGCCACTGGCAGGGACCATGTCTCATTTATTTTCTTGATAAAACTGAAAATAGTTAATGTTTATTGCTTTTATTGTCAGGCACTGTTCTAAGACCTTCTTGTTGTTTAATATTCACAGCAATCTTTTATGGTGGGGAGAAATAAAATCACTAGTGTAAGATCACATAGCTAGAGAGATAGAACCAGAATTCACATCTAGATCACCGGGCTCCAGAAACCATGCTCTTACCTTCAAAGATTTAGTGCTCAGCCCGGTAAATGTTTGTTGAATCAATAAACACTTGAATAAATGGAAACTTTTGGCTTTCAGTCCCATAGTCAAGAAGAGTCCAATATCAAATATAACAATTATATTTGAGACCTATGTGTTCAACCTGAAATACCTGAAGAACAAGGCCCAGGCTATGCTACAAGTCTGAGAATTGTGTAGCCTCTACTCTCTGCTGGGTAAGAAAAGGGAAATAGAATTGGAGTCCATCAAGATCCTGGGGCTTTGTCCACAATTCTGTAACTTCAAGTAAATGTAGATTGTACTGGGTTGTATAGTACCCAACTCCCAAATTCATGTCCATCCAGAAGCTCAGAATAAAACCTAATTTGGAAATAGAGTCTTTGAAGATGTAATTAGATCAGATGAGTCATATTGGATTTTGGTGGGCCTTAAATCTGATGACTGATGTGTTTATAAGAAGAGATGAGGACACGCAGAGATTGTATCAGTCAGGGTTCTCCAGAGAAACAGAACCAATAATATATGTGTGTTCAGGACCCAGCTTGTGAGGACCAGAGACAAGGCCTCTATCAGGTCAGGTGAAGTAAATGAGAGATGCTGCTACTCAGAAATGTTTCCGAACCTGGAATGAAGGGTGTGGTGAAATATGAAAACATAATCAATTGATTAATCAATAAACAAGCATTTGTTGAGACTTATTTTGTCTCCAGTGCTGAGCCACACACTGTGGGGAGCACGAGAGCACTAGGCCCTGCTTTCCCCATACCCCACCGCACCCCCATCCCCGGAGAAGAAAACACTAAGGGATAAGAAATAACAGGACGACAAACAAGGAGGAATGAATTGTTTGGGCTAGATCATATCAGTGGTTTCCAGTTCTAGCCACACATTAGAATCCCTAGAGCGCTTTTAAAAAATATAGATGCCTACTAGAATGTTCATAACAGCATCACTTAGAAGAGCTCCAAACTGGAAACTATCCAAATGCACATCAACAGTAGTATGGATAAATAATTATAGATTCCTCATGTAATGGAGTGGTACCACTTACCGATGGGAATGAAAGATCTACAACTGCGTGCAATGATGGGAATAAATCTCTTTGGTATAATGTTGAGTGAGAGAAACCAGATAAAAATGTGTCACACTTAAATGTACCATCGTAATGTCAGATATTAACAATAAAGAAAACTTGGTGCAAAATATACAGAAACTCTATACTATCTACACTTTTTCTGTAAATCTAAATGGTTCTAAAATCTAAAAGTGTTCTAAAATATAAAAAAGTCATACTGTATGATTTCATTTATGTCAAATACAAAAACAGACATTTGTCCTGTGCTATTAGAAGTCAGGAAAGTGTTTACCCTGAAAGGAATGGTGTCTGGAAGGACACAAGGGACTTTAGGATGCTGGTAATACTCTGTCTTGATCTGTGTGCTCGTTACAGGGGGTTTGTTCCACTATGAAAATTTATCCAGCTGAACAGTTATGTGCACTTTCTGTATGTAATATTTTGTTCCAATAAAAAGTTCAAAGCTAGTCTGATATCTAATTCTACCTGGACTAACAAAATTAGATTTCTTGGAGGGCCTGGAAAGTAGTATTTTTTGAAAGCTCCCTAGATTATTCTTATGTTCGTCCTGGACTGAGAATCACTGATATTTGTCCTGTGGGCAGTGAGAGGAGCCAGAAACCAGTAGAAACTGGAGCTCTAGGTTCAAGCTCAAAGAGAAGCTTGGATCCTCAAGGCTGGGAGGGATCGATGAGGCCCACAGGGCTCCACAATAAATGAGCATTTCCAGCCCAGGAAACATTCAAGTTCCAACTCTCATTTTTCCATTTTTCTGGTGGTGGCTATTTTCACTTAGACACTTGATTCTTCATCTTAAATGCCCTTGTCATATATTGGGCCCTTAGGTTCAAGAGCTGTGAACAGGGTCTCACCAGGCTTCATGTAAATAGAATTAAAAAGAAATTAGTCT
The DNA here is from genome assembly GCF_014176215.1 of Rousettus aegyptiacus. NCBI lineage: Eukaryota > Metazoa > Chordata > Mammalia > Chiroptera > Pteropodidae > Rousettus > Rousettus aegyptiacus. The sequence goes on along the minus strand of NW_023416306.1, from coordinate 120,034,452 downwards.
TGTGTATCCTAAACTCTACTTTAACCAATTTGTACTCTTTTGTGTTTGTTTCTACGCAAACTTCAGTAAGTCCTTGAGAAAGTACGCTTGAAATAAATGACTGGTGAAACAAGCCTCAGCATGTAGGTTGGATCACAGAAGCACTCGCTGTAGAATTAGTGATCAATATGTTAAACTGCATAAAATTGGGGAAAGGACACTTCTTAGGGGCAAGGATGGATGGATCTCCAGCTTACAGTGCAATTTATTTTGAGTGCGTGTCATGTGTACGATTATTTTTTGTCCAGACAGTCTCATCGATTCACTGATAAGTATCATACTTATATGGGAGAGAGGAGCTACAGAATATCCACTAAGAGCGTCTGTGAACTTATCATTGTTGTTTTCATTCTGATAGCTTTTACTCTCTTGGGCTCATTCTAGGTAACAATAACAGCTGGCTTTTATTGAATGCTTACATTATTCTAGGCACTTTGCCAAGCCCTTTCCGTGAATTATCTCATTTAATCTTCACTTCAATCTTATGAATCTCTACTTAACAGATAAAAAAACTGATGCCCAGGATTCATAACTTAGCCAAGGTCCCACCAGCTGTCAGAGACAGAGCCAGTTATGTCAAAGCAGTTGACTTCCAGACCATGCTTTTAACTGTGGTGTGATATGGCCTACAGTTGTCCTGGAAAGTTGGGGGAAAATATGACCCTGTAACAATTTGTCCTTAAAGCTTTCCTCTCCTCTCCTTTCCAAGCCAGATTTGTCCAAACCCACCCCAGTTCTCTCAATTTGTCATCTTGTCCTTTCTCCTTCTCCCTCTGGCTTCCTTTTCCCATCTTCTGATACTCATTCTGAAGAGCTGTTTCTCCTTTGGCCCCACTTCTCATCTCTGGAAGAGTAGGTGATGAATTAAGTCACACTATGACATTTGGGATAAGTGCGTGCTTACCAAGTGACTGTTTACAAAGTTGATATAAACTAGCCCAGGACTCAGCAAACTACGCTTACTAGCCAAATCCTATTTTGGTAAATAAAGAAGTTTTACAAGAACACAGCCATGCCCCTTTGTGTATTTATTATCCATGGCTACTTTGGTAGTTATGACAGAGATAATATGGACCACAGAGACTATCTGCTGTCTGGGCCTTACAGAGAAACTCCACCCACCCCTGAGTTACATCATGGAGAGGCTTCAGTCAGAACCAGGTGCACAGGCACTCAAGAAATGCCAATTTCCTCTTCCACAGGTTTCAGGTAGTGAATTCTGGGCGGACATTCTGAAATCACCTCACATGGGTCACTCCTGCCTCTGCTCATTCATGGTGGGCGTGGAAGCTGCAATCCTTGCTAAATATTTATTTTGGCAAGTGAAAGAGTGACAAGGGTCATCAGAGAAACAGAGCAATGTATTGTTAATTTTGCAGAGAGTATTTCCTGGTATGCAGGCAGAAGGGAAGCCCCAGCCGAGATGGGAGAATCCCAGGTTTGGGAGTGTCATCTTTGTGCCTGGAGCGGTAGGCTAGACTGCAGAAGTGATGCCACAGGCACAGGACAGGTCTGTCTCCTGATAGCTGTTTCCTTCACCAGATAAAAGAAGGAACAGAATGTCTCTTTCAAAACATGTTTTAAATATCAAAAATTAAAATTAGTCTTGAAGTACCTCAAGTTACCTGGAGGGTTCACTTCTTTACCGTACTTTTTCTAAGGACCGTTTCTCATCATGCAATCTTCGTTTCCCTCTGGTTAATGGCCAGGGTAATGTGGGGTTGTTGAAGACACAATCGAATGGGTAGGCTGCAAAGAAACTGCTTCTGGATCCATTCCAGGAACCCACTAAATGCAGCCGCCATTCCTCCACTAGTTCCACTTTCTTTAATTTGGGGGAAGAAAGGGTCTTATATTTTAGAGACGACTTTTTCCCCACCAAAAACTGCATTTCTCTTCCTAGGGACATCCAAGTACTGGGATCTAATATTTTCTCCTAAAGTACTTAGAAAGGTCTTACCTCTTAATAGGTTCCATATGACTTGATATCTCTCATTGTACCTCTTAGAGCTCTAATAAGATCAAGTCTCTGTAAGTTCATACAGTGATGGAGATGGAAATTAATAAGAATTTAATTCTGTTGTCTTAGCCTGACTTCCTTAGAAGGCAGGCTTACTAGAACAACTTAATTCCCGGGACGGGAGCAAGGGCTGAAGGGAGTGAGGCAGGAAGGAGGCAGGGTGAGGGTGGTTGTAGAGCCAGCCTCCTGTAAGTGAGACAGATTGCTTCGTCTCACGAGATTATTTTCCAAAAAGATGTATAAACCGGGTCTAGAGACAGTTAACCCTGAGGAGTAAAAAGGAAGTAGAATTTATCCACCAATGCCCATCTTCCCCACGGCCCTGAAAGTTTTATCCATGCATTCTTATCCTGCACCCCCTTCTCCTGCCCTGGACTTCCTGGCTACATGAACAAACCCTGAGTGGGGTCCTGAGAAGTCCCAGGGCTCCTAGTCAGGTGTAGCCATTTTGTCAGCACCCTGCCCATGTCCCTTAGTACTTCCTGTTTCCATGATAGCACCATCTGTAGGTCTCTGCTTGAGCCTCTCTCTGGTGGCCAGAGCATGCCTGGTCTATACACCGCAGAGTTCACATCCCTGGGAGCTGAGAGTTGGTGGCTAAGTACTCCAGTGTTTGTATGAGCCGGCTATGACGCCTGTGCTGTATGTTCTCCCAGAGGTTTCTGGTGGCACGGAAACCCGTTATCCACCGTAACAACCTCTTATTACCACACCCTTTCTTGGCTTTCTTCTGCTCCTTATCTCATTTCCCCACTTCCTTATCATCTCTTCCTTTAGATCATTTCTAGATTCTTATCTTGGCATTGCTTCTGGGAGAACACAACTGAAGACAACATAGAGGCTCTCAAGAAGGTGGGAGGTTCATTTATGGGCATGCAGTGGGTGCCATACCTCGCCCGTGTAGCTGCTCCAGCTGCAGTGACAGCTGGGGCAGAAGCCAGGGAAGGCTGAGAGGATCTGAGGCAGTATGTGTAGGTCTGATGGGTGTCTGTTACACCTGGCAAGAAGGATTACAGTTCCCTGATTTTAAGCAGGCCCTGAGGAAGTACTTACCCTGTGCAGAGTCCGTGCTGAGCACTACATGTGGATCAATGCATTTACACCTCATCTGTGTGAAGCAGGAACTAGTTTACAAATGAGAAATCTGAAGCTCAGAATAATAAAGTAACCTGCCTACAGTAATACAAAAAAAGGACGGAAGCAGAACTTGAACCCAAGGCAACCTATATCCAACCTTAACCTTTACTATTTGTAGGTTTATCATGACTCAATTTAATTTTAGGGGACAACCTTTCAGGCACCTTGTTCCTTTGATCTTTATCTGACTCAGTTTCTTAGTTGAGTGTGTGAGATGAGAGTGTGAGTGTAAGCGTGTGAGTGTGTGTGTTGAGTGTGTGTGTGTGTGTGTATGCATCAGTTGGTGGTAGTCTGAAAGCTGGTAATTAAATTATAAAGACCCTCCCTTTTCCCTGAAGTATTTCCAAAGAAATAACCTCCTAGCCTTTCTAATCAAAGTGGAAGCTGGGTCTGAATCTTACATCTGGGTTTGGGTCCTTTTCCAGGACCACAGGCTGTTTCTAAATTAGACTCTAACTTACTGGCCATCAAATAGCACAAAGCAAAACAACTTTTCGATGAGTTAAGTGTAAATGAGTCAGAGGCAGAGAGATTAAATATTCCCTCAAAAGCACATGGGTTAAAAAAATTATAGTCTCCTGAGAGGCTGGCTCCTGAGGATTGAGTTTTTGCCAACTCAGCAGCACATTGGAAAAGTCTGTGACTCTGCCAAACCCCAAGCGCCACTGGCTTCCTTGCCTTAGCTTTTTGCTGGACCCAACAGGAATCTATCTTTCTAAATCCTTGCCGTCTGTCAGAACTGAGAGCCCATTTCTAGGCAAATGATTCATTGTTATAATTTGTGCTACCTCCTTACAGACTCAGAGACTTTTCATTTTTTACATTAATTCTTATGAAGTATTTCAACAAGTCTCTTTTCCTCCTCTGTCTCTCTCCTGCCTGTCCACCATCTCTCTGCTAACAGATTCAAAACAGGAATTGCAACAAGACTTTCTTTCTTGGAGTCTAGCCCCAAACCTCACTCTGCTTCCGACAGTATATTTCTGACAGGTGCAGAGCAGGCAGGAGAAATAACAGCATCATACAAAATGGAAGCAAATATAGACTGTGCATCATTATTTCTTCTGTTCATGTCCCTTTGGGTTACAGTAAAATCATATTTTGGGACAATTTTTGTTCATTTACTTAAACAAAGAAATCACCGTGGATAGCATTCTTCCTCCAATTACACTTTTAAGAGCACAACATTTAGAAAAGGATTAGAGGATTTGGAATATCTAGATACTTTCCATCCCAAGGTTTGGGGTAAAAATGTGTCCCCCGTTGAGAGTGGCTACAAAAGTGCAGGTGCAGGAGGACCATCGAGGTATACCCAGATATTGGTGGCAGAAGGCAGTGGGACAACATTTATAAGGGAAAAACAGATTGACCGGTGTGAAAACTGAACACATATAAGACAAGCTTGCTTGGATTTGCTCAATTGCAGGCAATTCTAGTTCCAAGGTCAGTGAAATGAACAATACAGAGCCAGGAAAATAAATCTCTTCTCTTTGCATGTTAATACCAATGGATACTGTTTCCCAAAACTGAGCCACTGGCACCTTCATCTGGTGTGGGCTTTAATGAGCACTCGGAGTATAGTTGTCTCTCTCAAGCTTTCTGTAGAGGATCCAGATGATGCTTCAGCACTCCACTGGAAGAACTGTGCCATCTCCACCTGCAACATTCCAGGGGGCTTGTCCATTAGGGCACTTTTTGTTCTATGGATCCTGGAAGGCAGTTGGAACTGAATGTGGAACGGAGTCCAGAGAATATGCACATCAACCTGTCAAATGTTCTGCTGGGTTGGTGGCATACGCTGGTATAGAATCGGGCCTATTTAATGGCCTGTATACAGCTCATGAAAGGATTCTGAAGTGCAGCCTGCTCTGACACTGAGCGGTATGCGTGGAAGCCTTGGGAAAGTTGAACAGCAGATGGAAAACTCCATCGAACCTTTTATTGGCCATATGTCACTTTTGAGTGTTGGCCAACAAACTAAATTTGCAGCTAATATATAATGATTTAAACAGCAAAAAGAGCAGCTGCACTTTGATTTCTGATGCCTTTCCTCCAGGCTTCGCCAGCTTGCTGGTTTCTTGAGCTGCTTTATTTAACCTTGTGTGTTTCTCCGAATATTCACTAGGTGGCACCATCTTCGGAGCTACATCTGGCTTGGTTGGTTGATCTCTCCCTTTTCTTCCTCTCCCCCGAGTTTTCTCCTTCTTTGTGATTATTATTATTATTTTAATTGTCAAGAAAATGCTACGAAGCACAAGATTTGAGCATTTTTACACTCCTGCCTGTTCAGCTCTTTCTCTCTCTCTTTTTTTCTCAAATCTCTCTTGGACACAGGGCCCCTTGAATTCTCTTTTGGGGTGCTTGGGCTGGAACTTCTGCTCAGCCTGCAGGGCTCGGCCTTGGAGTACACTGTGGGAAGTCAGCTCATTATGATTTATGAAGATGTGACCTGAAATGGTGCTTCTCTGGAAAAATTCAGCTCTCTTACTGTCAGAATCTTCTAGAAGAAAATGATTGATATCAAGAATAAAGAGAACAGGCCACTTTTTGGCTCTCTAGTCTCCTTCTGGCTCTTCCATCCCATGCATTTGGAGCGCCAAGTCTCCACTTCCAGCTGCCATGCACATGCTAGCTGGCTTAGTGCTTGAAGCCTCCTTGAAGAAGAGACTCCTTGTTACAAAGTAAGAATTACATAGTTGTTTCTTTCCTAGAAACTGTCAGGAAAGAAGTGGGAGAACAATATGAATTTAAACTTGCACATTTGCCAACCACTAACCCAATAACTCAATTTAGGAATATATAATTGCTGAAGTTGTGCGATCATAAAGTGGCTCTGTAGTTGTTGCTCTAACAAACTCCAACTCAGGTCTCTGTACGTTAATTCCTGCAAAGCTCAGCCGCCTCCCTAATGTTATTCAAAAGACTTTGAACAGCATTATGAATAAAAATTATAACAGAAAACATCAAACTCAGTGATTTCTATAACATCTGGAGCAAAGTGCATTACATGAGGAGTAAAATTCACATTCATCATGGGTGTTTGGGTTTGTTTTCTGTTTTTACAAAGAGAGGAAGTAAAAAATATATTTCCCGTAGGGATTTTTAGTTATCTCTTCCTGTGCTAACCTGGACACCTCACAGAAGAATTACAGCCGTGGTTTCTGTATTTATAGGAGTTGGTTCTCTTCATAGATCTGATTAAGATTTTGTCGTGTAGCAACTTCACTTTGGGGAATTTATCCTTCAGATAGAACTGCTATGTGAAATAAAACGTGTACACAATTAACCATGCCGACATTATTTTATGAAAGCAGGATACTGGAAACAACCCAAATGTTCATCAATAGAGAATAGACTAAATTATAATGTATTGGTACAGCAGAATGCAACTGTATAAAATAACCAAGATGCTCTCTACACACGGAAATGGACAGAGCTCCAGGACATTTGTTAGTAAGTCGGGTACAGAACACAGTGTACGGTACATTGCACTTCCATCCATGTAGTATTTTTATACACATAAAGACACTTTGGAAGGCTACGTAAGAAGGTAGGCTGATGGGGCAGCAAGAAGAGGTCCTATAGGAAGGAAGAAGCTGCTATTTCTTAACCTCTTGGAATCTGGCTTTTGTATCCACTGTTCTGAAGGAAATTTTCCTTACTGGTTCACGTATAATGTGCTACATGCCAAACTCTCACCTGCCTCGATGTCCCTCTCCTTGTTCACCATATACTCCTCTGGAATGGGGTAACTCTAGTGCAGTACAATCAGAAATTCTGCTTGAGAATGTCACTTAAACTTTATGACCCTCAGCAGATAAGGGAAGAAGAAAGAAATATTTCTGAGTTCCTGCTATCTTTACAGAGGTATCTCTTTTAACCGTTAAAATGGCCCTATGAGATAGGTACTATTATTATCTCAATTTTACAGATGAGGAAATTGGGGCTCAGAGAGCTTAACCAACTTGCCTCAAGCCTAGGTAATGGGGTCAAGACTTGAACCTCAGATGACTAGTCTCATGCAAATTTATGAGAGCGTGTTGTGAACGAGAAATACAGCAGTGTCAGTCACTTCTTTCTTCTCTTCTCACTGACTCTTCACTAGACAATTTCTTCCACTACTCTGGCTGCTCATTTCCTAACTCCCTTGCTGTCTCTTCTTCTCCTCAAACAAGATCATCTCCAAGGCCCTGCCCTCATCCTCCTCTCTCTAGCTAACTGCGTCCCCCACCCCGCTCCCCGACCACCACCACACCTCCCTGGAAGAGTTTTGACTCTCACTCTGAAAGTTTACATTTTAAACCCATGTCTCTATCTTTGCACAATTATTTTCCCTAAATGATGGACATTTCCACCTAGATATCTTGCTGGAATGTGAGGGGCCAATATTTCCCAAACCAAAGATATCGTCTTTCCACTCATAATCTGGTTCTTCTTTTTGTTTCCCTTTTCTGATTATATTATGCCCCAAACTCCCCATCCCTTAACCCTAAAACCATAGAGAAGGCTTTGATCCCTTTTTCTCCCTTGCTCCCAGTTTTCAACGAGTAAAAAGTTCCGCTGTTTTCACTTCTGCTGCTTTCGTACAGCTCAGTCGCTCATATCTTTCCTGAGAGTGTTTTCTTAACTGACCACCCCACGTTCAGCTTTGTTCCTCTCCTCATTATGTGGCAAATAACCTTCATACTGGCACACACACTAAGGTCTATGTGAGGAAAATTTTCAAATACTAATGAAGGACATGCACACAAAGATTTCATAAATGAAAGACCAGGAGCACAAATTATTATAAAGCTGCTAATTCTCCCTAAATTTTCTATAAATGTAATTTATAAATGAATTAGATTTAATTTATAAATGTAATTTATAAATTTCAGAGCCTCACTGAAAATATCAACAAGGCTTTTCATGTTTTACTGACAAGCGGACTTGAAAGATTTTATGAAAAAATAATTATGCTAGAGTATTCCAGGAAAATTCTGAAAAGGAGGAGTAAAAAGGGATAACTAATTCTAAAAGATATTAAAATTATTATAAACTGATAGTAATTACTATAACTAAATCTCTGCGTATGAGTAAAAAAACAGTTCAATAGACATAATAAAATCAGAAATTGGCCTCAATACTTTTATGAGGATTTAGCATTTGATAAAGGTTGCATATCTTATCAGTGGGAAAAACATTTATAATTCAATAAATGGTGTTGGGACAATTCAGTGGCCATCTGGAAAATAATAAAGTTGTATTTCTCCTAACCTCTTTATACCAAAATAAGTGCCAGATGGACTATCAACATGAAAATTAAACTATCAAGTTTCTAGGAAAAAATGGAAAAAAATTTTTTTAATGATCTTAGAATAGAGTAGAACTTTCTGAACATGATAAAATTCAGGAGCCATAAAAGAAGAGATTGATATGTTTGGCTCTAAAAATCACATTTTTGCATGGTAGGAAATACTAGAAACAAAGTCAAAGACAAAACATAAACGAAGAAAATATAACAAACATGTCAAAAGGTTAAATTTGTTAAAATATAAAGTACTTCTATGACTTAATAAGAAAAAAATCAACACTCTAGTAGGAAAAAATGGCAAAGGACATGAACAGATACAGCGGTCCCCTCTTATCCCCGGGGATACATTCCAAGATCTCCAGTGGAAGCCTGAATTCGTAGATGGTACCGAACTTTCACCTTTTCACTTAAAAGAAGCACTTTACACAACCTCTTTGTCATATCTGAATTGCCGGCATCATTACTGTTGCACTTTGGGACCATTACTAAGTAGAATAAGGGTTACATGGACAGAAGCACTGCATTACCATGACGGTCAATCTGATAACCAAGAAGCTACTACGCGACAAAGGGGCAGGGAGTATATATGGGATGGGAACGCTGGACAGAGGGATGGTTCACGCCCTGGGTGGGAGAGGGACAGCTCAGCTTCATGACATTACTCAGAACGGTGTGCATTAAAACTTATAAATTGTTTATTTCTGGAATTTTCCATAGAATATTTTTGGATTGCAGCGACCATGGATAACTAAAACTGCAGAAAACTAAAACTGTGAATAAAGGGGACTACCGTAACTCACAAAAGGAAATACAACAAGCACTAAGATAGTTGAAAAGATGCCTGGTTTCTCATGCAATAAGCAATGTAAATTAAAATTGCCCTTTTCCATCTAATATCTAAAGTTTCTTAAAAATTTTGACAACCTATTTTTGACCAGGGTATATAGACGTTTATACATATTTAAGGTATACAAATTGATACAAACTCTAAAATGGGCAATTTCAGAAAATTTATCAAAATTTAAAATGTGCCTGTTCTTCTACATATCAATTCCATATTTAGGAATTTCTTCTACAATTACATTTAAGCATGTGCTTCAAGCAATATATAAAGATATTCCATGCTTCACTGAGTATAATATCATTTGTACTATCTCAAAAAAAAAAAAATGAAAAAAAAAATATGGAGACTGCCATGTTCCCCTCTACTTAAGTCCCCATTTTTGTGATCTAGCCCAGCCTACCTTTTCTGTCTTGTATCTTGTTTCTTTCTATTCTCCTTCTATTTGGCCAAATGAGCCCCTTGTATGCCCTGCACACTTCTGTCTCCTCTCTTTGTACTGATCCTGTGGCCTGCTGTGCTCTTTCCCCAGCCTCTCTCCTCTTCCTCATTCAGGTGAATCCTAACTCTCTTTTATGACCTGACACGTATACTACATCTTTCAGATGACACCTTTGAACTACTATACTACTCCTTCCCTATGGTGATAATCTCTACCTGCTCTGACTTTCGACACGACCCTTTGGCCACAGCAATTTGGAGCAGTCTCTCAAATGACAGTGATATTTTGATGTTCTCCATTTGATGAAACTGCTTAATCTAGGGACACTTTGATACAACCTATGTAAAACACCATTAACTTACATTTTCCTAATAATGTATTTTTATTATTTGTTTCTGATTACTCAAAAAAGTAGGAAATCTCAAGACTCAACACTGTGTGTGTGTGTGTGTGTGTGTGTGTGTGTGTGTGTGTGTGTGTAACAAATAAAATAAGGGAAAAATCGATTTCCCAAAGTAGATTCCTGGGTCAAAGAATTTATATATATTTAAAATTTCGACATATGTTGCCAAACTCTTCTGTGGAAAAAAATCATAATTCTTTCAACAACATTTATTGAGATCCTACTGTGTGCCAAGTACTGTGTACTAGGCACTTAGGAACAGTGGCGAGCAACACCAGATGTGGTCCCTGCCCTTGTAGAGTCTGGTATAATTGCTACTAAGGAAAGATCCATAGTTTTGTTAGAGAGTACAACCAAGAGGATTTGGCCTCGATGGGAAGTTTAAAAATGACTTCCTGGAGGAAGTGACATTTTAGATAAAGCCTGAAGGGTAAGTAGGTGTTACCTTGGACTATTTGGGATGTAAGAGCTCTTCAGTCACAGCTTGTGCAAATGTGGCCCCACAATTGAAGAAGGCTGTGCAGCTGGAGCGGAAAGTGAGGGGGAGCACAGCGCAAGATGAGGCTGGAGATGTGGGTAGAGAGCATGCCACAGATGGATTCGTAGGTCTTGTGAAAATAGTTTTTTTTTTTTCTTTCCAGCATCAGGGAGGGGTATAAGCAGGGTTTAGTGATCATATTTGTGTTTTGTAAAGATAACCTTGGCTTATAAACAGAGGCAAAAATGAATGCAGATTGACAGGTTAGGAGATTATCATAATAGTCAAAATTAGTCTGGACTAGAAGCTTAAATTAGTCTGCATTATAGACAATACTAGCAGAATAATCAAGGCATGAACACATGAAAGTGGATGATTTTATAATTAATCAATTAAAACCATTTTCTCAAGTGACATCATTGATCGTTTTTGTCTTTCTCAAACCAAGGTGTGTGTATAAGAAATATTATATATAATATATATTATGTGTATAATTTTCTTTTGATTATTAGTGATGTTGGACATCCTTTTTTAGTTCGTCATATTAATTCTTATTTTTAAAAAATTATCTGTACATACCCTTTATCTATTTAGTTTTTGGGGTATATGTCCTTCTTCTGTTCCAGAACCCCGTCCATTACCTCACATTACATGTCTTCATCGACTCCCCAGGTCAATGACAGTTTCTCAGGTGTATGTATTTTTATTAATGATTTGAATAAACTATTGTTATATTGAATCAGGGCAGAGCTTAGTAAGAATCCAAGTGCAAAATCAAGGCAAACATAAAATAACTTTAAAAAAGAAAGTGATATGTCTACAGCCATGCTACACTGAGCAAGTCTGATCCTATCTGATCTTGGAAGCTAAGCAGGGTTGGGCCTTGTTAGTACTTGGATAAAAGACCACGTAGTAATGCCAGGCACCGTAGGCATAAAAAATAATAATAACAAAAAAATAAGAGATTGTAAGCTGACAAGGTCCTTGCAATCTGTGAGGTCAATCAAGGGTTGCCTCACCTAAAAAAAAAAAAGCAAATGACAGCCTGTGACATAGGTTGCAAATATTTTCCCAGGTTTTTAAATCCTTAGTTTAAGTTTCTATGTTTGTGTGTATGTGTGTTTATTTCTGATGCCATAGTAAATCAATCAATCTTCCTTTATTATTTCTGGCTTTGATATAATGCTTTAGAGTCACTCCATCACAATGGATAGAACCATTAATGTGAGTTATCTTCTATTACTTTTACAACCATACACTTCTAGGGTATATCAAGTAAGATGCAAAACAGATATCCTCACCCATTCTTTATTCTCCCTGCCTTCAACTTCACCAGATGGTGCAATAAAAGTCAGTAGTGAGGTGGTGCTTATGATAGAGAATCAGCAATGTCAGAATGACAGTGTCACAATGTCTTGTTCCGCTCCGAACTGCTTTGACTTTGTACTTAACTTGGGTCCTGACCAAAGCTTTCCCTGTATTGATGCTATTCTCTCATTGTCTCACACATACTGCTAGACCATGAGCCCCCTGAGGGCAGAAACCACATTTATCTCATTTTGTGTAATACACATGTAGTCTCTCCACCATAGCTTTTAATGCAGCTATTCCCATGAAGAAAGCTCAAACTCTAAACACATTGATGAAAATGCTGATTTTCTCAAAAGTTTTGTAAGGTATTTATTGGATATAAGGCCACACCATAAATCATACAGAATGGCAATCAAATTTCCACATCAGATAGCATTTTTGTTCACTTTCTCTTCTCTACAACTTTTCTCCAACGAGAGTAAAAATTGTACTCAACAAAATAAAACCCTTTGAGTTAGCCTAATGAAGATGGTATATTTTTTTTTCTAAATTTCTCTTAAGGGTTTTAGTTCATTTTATCATGGTTATATCCCTTGATGTTTTTATCAGAAAACTTGGGCCTGACACAAGAGTCAATATGGGAATTAATGAACTGGGTGACTGTGCTGTTCTTTTATTGGCCTTATACAGTGACTTAGCTGGTATCTAGGAGGTAGAAAAGACTATTTATTTTTCTAATTCCTCCTTGTTTTTATAGAGAGTCAGGACTCTCTTGGAAACCCACCATAATTTTATGGACTATCAGGTCAAATTAATTATAATAAGGATCCATCTTAAATTCTTACCTAGGAGCTTAGTTACTGAAGCAGCATTTTCTTAAGTGGTCCCTTAGCACAGACCCAGAGGACAGTGTTATTGCCAAGTGAACAGATGGTCTGGGTGAGTGGAAAATATGGGTATCACCTGTCTGTCCTAGGTGGCCTGCCAGAAGCAAATCCATTTGGGATAAAGCCTTTGGGCTAGAAGCCAACGGCTTCCAAATGAGAAGTTTTATCTCTTCCTTGAAGAGTGGGAAGAGAGGAGTTGAGAGGCTAGTGCAATACTGAACAAAGTAGATGTGAATAATCTTGGTCCTGAAGAGCAGGCATGTGCACACGGGGGAACAAACCAAACGAGAGGGGATTGGAGAGTAGCTGCTTAGCTTCAGGACACCTGATGCCTCACCCAGGGCTAGGTTAGGAGCTGAGCCATGGGACATTTGAATATCCGTTGAGGGCCAGGGCACAAGTTGGGGTCAAGTTCAAGTAAGGTATTGATGTCCTAGAACTTAAATTCTGGCCCAGTGGGATCATTTCCCCCCTTTTCCTCCTCTTTCATTTTTTAATGGCCTCACGCTACTTCTTAGACTCATCTTAGTCTTAATTTACCTGTAAGAAGTTCACCTTATGTGAATTTATCCCTTGTTGGTGATGTGACCCCTAGAGAAATCACTTTCTCCCTTTTAGCCTCAGTTTCCACATCTGAAAAAAAATAAGGAAGGTAATGAGAGATAATGTGGGAAGAGCTGCCAGCACAGTACCTGGTACCACAGTACCTCGCCTGACAAGAGTTAAGGGTGTTTCCAGCTGTCAAGATGCCTGAGATTTCCTCATTCTCTTAAGGCCTTTGGAGGGGGGGATGCCTGGAGCAGCAAGGACAGCAGGAGTCTCACTCTTTCCTGATTCCTTGCCACATCAAAGTTCTCAGCATTTAGATTTCTTGTCTATTTTGAAAGGCTGGATGATGGCTCCCTGGTATCTCCTCAAATGCCAAGCCCATGAGTTATAGCTTCTACTGACCTCTCTGCAGGGTAGGACAATGGCTGGTGACAGCTGCAGGGACCGTGGTAAAAAGCCAGCAGAATCAAAGCTGCAACTGGGTTAATGACACCGTGGTGTTGGGGTGGCTGTCTTGAGTATTATAAAAGGAAAGAAAGAAAGAAAGAAAAACAAGAAAAAAATCCCAAGCCCCAAAACAAAGACAGATGTTTTGACTTAGAAAAAGAGCATTAAGAGAGCAGTTTCGAAATTTGTTTTCCTAACAATGAATACTTAGTTTAAAATAAACCGAAAAGACATTTATATTTACATCAAAATTAACCCAAAAAGATAAATTAAAACCAAATCCTCTCTACTCCTCCATTTCTTTCTTCATTTCTTGTTCCATCCTTCAACGCAATAAATGTCCTTTCTCTTAATTATTCCCTGGAACTCAGGCAGGCTGGAACCAGTGCTATGGTGGGTGTAACCTGTAAATAGGAATTATGGAAATTCAACTCCTTGACTTGTTCTGCTAGGTGTACTTGAATCTGACTGAGGCAGACTCAGTCAATTTAAATGTGAATTTAGAGTGCTAATGACGTAAATGGGGAACAAATATCACTAGTGTTTATGGACTAACGGAAGGAGCCCAAGGCTGGGATTCAAGAGACATGGGGTTTAGTTCTCAGCTGGCCCCTAATTAATGTTTGACTTTGGAAACATACCTCAACTTCTTGGGAACTTCATTCTCTACTGTTTCTTCCTTGTTTAACATTCAAAGTCTGTGCCTTAGGCAGAGCTGCTGTTTACAGTTGTGGAGGTTAGAAGTTCATTCTGGGGATAAGTCGGGGTTGAAATCCAGCCTCTGTTCCCCTTGCCATTACTCTGCCTGCCCAGAGTGGGGGACTTGCTGAGGCCCTGGTGATGCGCCTGACCAAAGGCCCTCCCTAAAGGAGGACAGAGATGTTGAAAAGGAGAGGCATTTTTAAGGAACTGGGACCTGAAAACCCAATGATGTGCCTATGCTTGCAGGATGGTCAAAAATGACCAAGAGACAGGAGAAGTCTGTAGGAGACAATATGGAACAGTTTAGGAGAGGGGAGAGAAGGTTGAGAGTCTAAGGTGGGGAGGACTAGCGAAAAGTCTGCAGAAGCAGGAGGAGGATCCCTTCTTGGAATGTCAGGGTGACTTGAAATGCAGCCCAGCTTAGTGCAATGATAAGATGCTGAGAAACCAGGTAGGGAGGATGGTGCATTCCCAGTAGCCTATGCAGTTAGTATAGATGCTGTGTTTGGACTGGATGCACAAATATTGGAGGCTCTGGTTATGCGGCAGGGGGAGGGGAGGATAAGAACAAGAACACGAAAATGAAACAGACTCAACGCCTGCTTTTAGGTAATTGAGAGCTGTGGTTTATTATGTAGCTGAACAGAGTTTGTCCCTTAGAGAGCCTACACCCTGTAGTAAAGTACATTTGCTTTGTGCATGACTGAGCCTGACGGACTAGTCAGCCTCAGGTTGTATTTTGAAGTCCTAAGGTGGAGAGATGCAGAAGACAAAGAAAAGAGAAGAGGAAGGCTCAAATGGTGTTAAAATATGACCTAATACTAGGGATACCCTAAACCTGGTTTGTTTTAGACAGTAAGACGTATTGTGACCTGGAAGACTAGGACAGGAAATGTGAATAATTTTTTTTTAAGTGACTGCAGAGAATGAGCTTGCCAAGAGATTGTTAAATCCTAGACCTGCTGAGGAGTCTTCAGAAGGGGCAGAACTAGGTTCCTGGATGTCCAAAAAGAAGGTTTGGGGCAAAGGAAAAAGAAAAAGAAGAAGAAACCTCTTCAAAAGATGTGTTCAGATCTGTGGAACCTGGGAAAAGTGGGAGAAATTGTATTTGGAGAATCCAGGGGAGCAAATCAGTAGCTTCTAGTGAAAGTACTGTGGAGAGAGTGTATCTGACTTGGAACGGGGATGGGAGGGACAGTTGTCTGCACTTGGAGCTCAGTCAGTAAGGCCTGATTTAGTTCCATGGGACAAAAGAAGCGGCCAGCAGAAGTTGGGACCCACTGCTGACTGACTTCCATGCTAGGCTGGGCCAAGCATGATGGGGGAGCTGATGAAAACCCATAATTACGACTGTCAGTCCAGAGCTTACATTATGGACTCTCCCAAGATGTGCTGAAGAGGTTTACTTGTTTGCTGTGTGAGCTGAGAGCCCACCTGGGCAGCAGGGGTGCGGGGAGGGAGAGAGGAAGGTGCTAAAATATCAGAGAAGAATGTAGAGCTAGTCAGCCTGTCCAGAGGCTGAGGAAGGCAGGAGGAGCAGACACGAGGAGCTGGCCATGGAGCGAATGTTCCACGTGTTAGATGAGTGAGGTAGTGAGTGCTAGCCCTTCTCCAGGTGCTGACCTTCTTACCAAATGGGCCCTTTCTTCTTAAAGGTTCTTCTTAATTCTCCAAGACTGAGACAACCCTCATGCCTCTTTACAGAATTACCCTCATCTCAGTCTTCGTGAAAATCCAAAGCCTCGCTCATAGTCGTGACATCACAGCAGAGGTGCCCCAATCGCCCTGTGCAGAAAGCTGGTTTCTAGGGCCTGGTGTGTCAGCCTTGCAGCCCCTGCACGCCATGCAATTCCTCATTATGACTGCTGCTACCTCAACACCCAGCGCTCGTACACGCTACCCATAATCCTGACAGCATTTTCTTATTTAGCAGATGAGAAATTCACAGTTCAGGAAAGATAAGTGGCCTGCCCAAGGTCACAGGGCTGGCAGTCAAGCTGACTGTGTTTTTCTCACTCTGCCTCATCACCCAAATTAAGTCTATCTCCATACTCACTCCCTGAATTACCCTCATTTCCTCAAACTCTTGAATTGTTATTTCACAAAAGAGAATTCTGTTCCTTGTAGTTAACTCTAATACTTTCATGGATAGACTGGTCCCTGGAATAGACACACTCACAAAAACTCACCCTTAGCAAACGTTGTCAAATTAAGATTCATAGGCCAGAAAAGAACATCAGATAAAATAACAGGCTAATGTTTCTTTAAATCTATCATAAAACCAAAAATCTCCATTGGACCAGAAAATCCCTCCTCAAAAATCGTTAGGCTAAAAAATAAACTTTAAAAATTGACTACCAATCAACAATAACCAAAAACTTAAAACTATCAGACTGGAGCAGTAATTATCTTATCGATCTGAAGAATTAAAGCAAAGAGAGGAAACTGAGGGATAGATGATTTTGAACGGTTGATGCCCTTTGAGAACTTCGAGGCACAATGGGAGGTTAAGTTTTAGGACACCAGGAGGGGGTTACTTTCTCTCTCCCCTCCCCGTGAAGAAGTTGGTTTCAACAGACTATATCCTAAAGCAGTGTTACCAGCACCTTCTAATGTGGCCATAAGATAAAATCAAATGAAAGTGCTTTGTAAACCTTAAAAGATGCTACAAAAGCAAGCAGATGCTTTAGTTCTGGAGGCCAGGCTTTAGATCTTCACCACTGTTGTATCTTCAGAGATCCTGGGCTCAGTCAATATTTGTCGAATGAATGAGTCAAATATTTTACAGATAATACCCTTCTGAAAATACTCCTTCTGATTATACTCAAAGATGGTGGGGCGGCGGGGAGCAGGAGACAGGGATGCTCATTTTCCTTTTATTTTCAACTTCACAACTGTCCTCAGGGACTCTGTTATATCCTATTCTGCTTGGTGGGAACCCTATAGAAAAGGAGCCTTTTTACTGAGAAGCAGAATGGAGGAGATGACATCGAAGTTGTGCAGCATAAATGAATTGCTTTTGATATTCACTGAAACTATTTGTGTTGAGACTTAGGGGCAATGTTCTGCCACCCTGTACGCAAAGTGTGCCCTGTTATGGACCTGGTTGCTTGGACATTTTCTCCTCTCTGTGGAGAGGAGGAGCTTTGAGGCACTAGATCTCAGCTGTGCACTTGGGGCTCCCAAGGCCTCCTTCTAGGGTCATGGTAGAGCAAGGCTTTACTCTGCTGTGGGAGTTCTGCAAGGATGCTTGGCCTCATGAAGCAGCAAGCTCTTGCCCCCACTGCCTTGGCTTCCTGCAAAGAGCTTACAGGAAAGGAGTGGCCCCGCACTAGGCTCTTTGCCTTCTTGAGCTGTAGGAACCTGTGTTGTGAGACACTGCCCAACCCTTCAAGGAGCTCTGATGAAAGGAGCTGACAAGTCCAATGATTAGGTTTCCCTCAGAGTTTCTGTGTGATGGAGTTTTCGCCCCAAACTCTGGGATAACTCCAGCTAAGTTGTCAGTTTCATTTTTTTAGGAGCCCTTGAACAGAGCTGACCTGGTTATCAGAACTATTTTGAGAAATGGCTCCATATCCATATCAAGTTCCCAGGAAGCTTGAGTCATTTGGCCAAAGATTTGGGAACTCTAAGAAATTGTTTAGTCAACCACCAAAATAAATTCAATAACTCCTTGAAGCCACTCTGGAAGGTGGGGTTATAAAAACAGAAAATAATCATAATAAAGAATTGATGGTCAGTATTGAGGGACCAGGGGAGAGTGAAAATTTCCCATGAGATCTGCCTTTGTCCTAACAAGAACTTATCATGCAGGTCTCTGCTTCATCCTGTTCTGTTGCCTGATTACGTAGACATCGCCTTCTCCAAAGCTAGATCACTGCTTTTCTCCTTCATTTTCTCACCCCTCCCTGGACGTGGAGAGGCAAGCAACCAAGATTCAAAGGAACAACGCCAAAAAACTACAAAACATTAATGGAATATTCACTCCAAATGAGATTTTTAAAGAGGCACTTTAAATGCAGCAAAGACCTAAGCACGAGCACCAATGTTCCTGTAAGCAGAAAATAAAATCTACAAATAAAGTTTTGGTGGAAGGCGTACATTTTATTTCATTAATATTAATATTCCACATTCATATATGCAATGGCGGAGAACTTCACGAGACGATTCTGTCGTTAGAAAACAAACAGCAGCCTCAGACCAGCCTAATAAACATTCAAAACATCATCTTCACCGGGCACAGGTGTTTTGCAATTGCTGCCAGGGCTGATGTGTAGTGTGCTAGAGTTTGGAACATCATCATCATTTGTGTTCTGGCTTTGCTTTGCACATGGTGCTGGAATAAAATGGGCCAATTTGTCCTGCCTCTATGTTGGAGGGGACAGGGGCAGCAGAATCTTCCTAGTAATAGACCTGTCTTCTAGTTTACCATATTTGTGGTTGGAATGATACTCCTCTCAGCCTCCTCTGATTTTTCGAGGACTGGTTAACTTTGAAGAAAGATGCTTGGGAATCTCCTGGCTGATTCTGCTGTTTGATGCAGCCTCTGACTTGCAGCAGAGCACTGGGAAGGCCTGTAACTTAGACTCAGGAGCCTCCTCTGTGCAGGTACAAGGTGGTGAAACAATGTAGATACCCCATCCAGAACCAGGAGAGCTCGATTGTTTGATAAACTGGCCCTGCCTTGGAGAGAATCTGTTGGGTTACAGGAAACAAAAATGCTTTGCTACTTATAAAGAATTAACACTTGCCTTGTTATTCAGCCTTCAAGTTGGCACTCCCACTTTGCCCCTGAGGCATCGAGAAGTGATGTCTTTTCCATTTTACAGGCTCCCCACGCAGACTTTTTGTTCCCAAGTCTGATGTTGCTCTCTTCCTTCCAAAGCTGCTCAGAAGATAAACTGAGAATCATTATGAATTCCCAATGGAATTATCTCCCTCTGTAAATTCCTTAAGGTCATGTGATGCCAACGCCCACAGAAAGGAACATCCAGATTAGAGACACGGGGAAGAAACCTGAGGGGAAACCAAGGATTTCAGCAGAACACCTTTTGAATGGGAAGGAATCTTAATGACAGCCCGGAGGGAAAAACCACACAAACTGCAGCTGAGAAACCAGAAGTGTCAGGCCCAGATAAACAGGGATTGGTTTAATCTCTAGATTTTGGTTGCTTAATTCCTAGACCGTTTGCTGTCAGGTCTGCCCAATCAATTGGCCTAAGAAGATAAGAGACACATTTAAAGTCAAAAAGAAAAAACAGCACATTCTCTGGTGGGAGTGTCAGTTTTTCTCAACAAATAAGCTGAAAAAGAGTGCAGAGCAGAGAGGAGGTGCTGGACGGTTCCACCACTTTCCTCCTATCTGGACAGGTCACCGGACGCGTCCGAGCCTGGGTCTCCTCGCCTCCGCTGGGCGGGCGTGAGGAGGAAGTGAGCGGTTGCGAGGAGAGCACTGGGAACGCAGAGGCACTGCACGAAGAGGCCACGACCCTGGCTCTTCTGCGGGCCAGCAGACTTGTCTCCAGCCTCAAGCTGCAGAATAACAGGATGGTTCAGAGCACAGGCTTCTGGGGTCACATCTGATGCTGCCACTCTACCTCAGAAAAGGCCTTAACTGCTTTGGGCCTCAGTTTTCTCTTCCATAAAATGGAAATAATAAGGCTGACGTGCAGGGCAAATGAGTGACGCTGCATTTACAACAGCGCTTGGCACATAGTAAGTGTAGTAGTTATTCTTGTCACGATTGCCACTTCTGCCATATTCGCTGTGATGGTGTCCTAACCGGGTTTCATGTATCCCGAATCCTGATTCTCCTGTTTCAGTAGCTCTTAGTTGTTTCTAGTTCCCTGACCCAATACCAGATCTACAGAATCAGAACATACGTGGTAGGAGCCTAGGAATCTGTATTTTAATGACTATCCCAGGTAAATCTGGGAAACACTGGTCTGCTGAGCCAATTCTTCATTCAGGCTCTGGAACTAATTTAGGATGAAACTTCCATCACTTAGGCCCACTTTTCTTCTCCTCAGTGACTCTGCCCACTGGCCACATCTTCCTCTGTGACCACAAAGGGGTCTATTTTCTCATCTTTGTGTGATAAAGTGCTGTTCTCTTCCGGGTACGTGTGGACTTCCCCACATGCTGGCTGTGCTCAGCTATCCCTGCTGCCTGAAGAGCTCTTCCCTCCCTTCCCACAGCCAAGCCCTTGCCATTGGCTATATACCAATGCTAAGCTTTTTTTTTTTTTTCTTTTTGGGGCCTTCTCTACCTCGTCCACCTGTCCAGTAGAGGTTCTTATGCAGCAGAGCCAGCGATGGTTGTCTTCTCTATAGACCTGTCTCCCAGCTCACCCGCAATCTCCTCTAAGATGGAAATTGGATTCTGATCATGAAAAACTAGGAAGCTGTGACCTGTGTCTCCAGGTGATGTCTCCTCACCCAGTGATGGCAGGGCTTGGGTAAGGAGATGATCTTATCTTCTCAAGAGTCAAATCTTGCACTTACTCTCACCCTTCCTGGTACTGGTCCTACATCATGTGGCAAACCCTTGGACCTTCCATGCACTATTTAAGCCCATTTTTCTTGTGTTGGCCCTGTTCCCTGGAAGTGCTCTGTTGCCACTTTGCTCTTTCGATCATCGTTGCCCACACAGGATGTGGGTTCCCTCTCCACTGCCTTTGCTCAGGGTTTGAAACAGCCTGATGTAACCACCACCTTGGTCTGGCCGGCTCCAACGGGACTGCTGAGCGCAGCCCTCCCACTCCAAGACCCGTGACCTCACTGCCAGTGGGAGAGAATTCTGTGAGTCTTGGGTTGCGAGGCCTCATGTGATAAGGAGGTCAGGGAGGAGGCTTGAGGCCACAGACCAGCCCCAAATGGCAGACCTCCCTGGAGACAGAGAACTGGCTAAGTTGTAGCCAAGGGACAGACATTCCTGGTGTTTCTGCTGCTGACTCTGTACCTCCTGGGGTTCACCACACACTTATTTAGGTCTGTTGCTTGACTGACTTTGTTATCAGATCCAGTCTCCCTTCTCCCAGCCCTTCCTTTACTCTATCCTCTTCCACGACGCGGTGAGGGTACAGAGGCTAGAAGGAGGTGGGATAGTGTGTGTGGTCTTTGCACCCCATCATGGTACAGGGAAGCCCCCAAGGCTTGGAGCCATGGCTGGGGGAGGTCTTCTGTCTTCCCACATTGTCATTTCTGCTAGGACGGGGGCGGGCAATGAGAAAGCACAAGGATGGTGCTACAGGCCAGGACTATTTATTAACTCCTTTTTGTACAGATTCTCTTCTTTCTCCAATAATCAAAGTCAAATTTTGCAAGGGCAGATACATGTCTCGTGTTTTAATTTATTATTTTGTCGAGCAAATATTCGCTGAGAACATACCCTGCCTGGGCCCTTGGTGTAGAGGCGCTGGGAAGAAGGCTGTTAGAGCAGATGAGACAAGTCTGTGGCTGACACAGTGCCTGGGGGTGAACGAACCTCGGGGAATGGCTCTTAATGGAATCAGGTAATTCCCATGAAGGTTCTATAAACAAAATATGACAGGTTCTAAAACTCTTTCTTGGCTACAGTGCCTGGGGGAGGTGTCAAGGTAGTGGTTGCACTCGATTGGCTTTGAAGGATAAGTAGGAATGCTACCCATCAGGCGAGGAAGACCTAAGTTAGCTTGAGTAGATATAGGGAGATGGGAAGGTTCTGGCATATTTGGGAAGTGAATAATGTTTAGTTTGGCTAAAGCCTAGGGTTTCTTGAGGGAAATAAATAGTGAGCGAAGAGTCTGGAAACACTGGCCAAGGCAAGCCTGTGGAAAGCCTTAGACACATGACCAGAAACTTTGACTTGATTTGGTCACAGTGTAACCACTGGAGGCTATGCTCTGAGAGACAGATGAGTAAACATGACAACAGATAATGCTGACAAGCTACTCAGTTCCATATGCACAAACATTTGCTGGTGCTTTGTACGTGTCTTGTGCGATGACTAACAGTATAGGGACAACAAAGGTGAACAAAACATAGTCCTTACTCTAGTTGAGAAGGAGACTTCAAGGAGAACCTAGGCCAGCCCACACTATTCTCTTGGGGAAAAAAATGAGATGATTGAATGTTTACTTTAATACCCTCCATGAAGTATGGATGAGGGAAAAGAGATATAACTTCACTAATTCCCTGGATTGTTCAATGACTTTATTTGGCTTTGTTCAATTTGGGAGTTATTTCTTTTGATTCTTACATGGGATATGTATCACGTCACAAAAATGAGTAAGAGTCCTTGTAGCCCACCTACCCTGACCAGCTACTCCTAGCTTTTGAAGATGATCAGAGGAGCCTAAAAAAGCTACAGGCTGGAGTCAAGAAGAGGATATAAGCAGTGGAGTGGGATTGAAAGGCAGGTCTTTCGCCAGAGTCAAGGAAAGGAGTTGGGATGAGTCTTTGTGGGAGTGGTGGCTTTTGAGCCAGACTTCGGACAGAGCAGGAATTCAACAGGTGGACATCAGGGAAGTGAGAGTGGCATTTCTGGTGAGAGAAATAGGAAGACCAAAGGCACAGAGACAGAGAACAAGTGACATGTTTGGGGCATGTTATATGGTCTCATTCAAAAAGTCCATAGACCGAACATAGCCTTGTTTATAGCTAGGATTTCATTTTGTTTTGTTAATGAAGTTGAGAATAACAGTTGGAACTTTAATTAAGTGGTTTGGAAGTTGTGGTTTAGCTGTTTCTAGTTGTACAATGTTCTGGGTTTTTTGTTGGACCCAGAAGACATCCTTGTTAGCTGGCCAGCTGTCAAGTGTTCTTTGATTAGGTGATTTCCTCATTCTAGCCCACAAGTATGTCTGTTGGGCTTTGACTTTGGCAATAAGGTATCTATGAGAAAGAGACTTTCATTTCCATCCAAGAAGTAGAAATCATGTCACTTTCCTTATGAAATCTGTTTAGGGACATTGAAACATGTGGGTGAGTGGACATATATGGAAATCTCCAAGCTTCATAAACATATTCACGGAAAGTCAAATGTTTAAGGCCAGGACCAGGCTGAAATTAGTCTTTTGTATTCTCTTACTTCATCTTTTTGGATCTTCTTTCTCTCTCAGAGTTGTTGCTTCATCAAAGAGCAACTAGAAATATTATGACAACAGTATCTTTTTCATTCTAAATAGGACGAGAAGGACCACCCAAGGGTAAGAGACACAGTTAACCAACTTAATTATCAGCAATAAATTGTCAGTAATTCTTAACTGTGTTCTTTTAGTAACATTATGTGCTAGTATGATTAAAGTAAATACAAGAACAGAATTTTTTTTTCTTTTTGGCAAGGCATGGTAGGTGAAATGTGGTTGGAGTTGGGTTGTTGCTTATCAAAACAGAAAAGATTTTAATAAATCTATGAGAATCAAATCTTAAACATGTCTTCAAGCACGAGGTTTTGAACTTGGTGCCTGATTATATTGTCTTCCTACTGCTGATGTAAAAAGTATCACAAATTAGGTGGCTCAAAAATAACAAACATTTATTTTCTCACAGTTTTGGAGACCAAAAGTTTAATATCACAGTTTCTAGGGCCACATTCGCACTGAAGTCTCTCAGGGAGAATCCTTCCTTGCCTCTTACAATTTCTGGTGGCTCCAGGTTTCCTTAGCTTTACATTACATAACTCTAATCTTTGCCCTCTCCTCTGTGTGTCTCTGTGTCTGAAGTCTTCCTCTGCCTTTCTGTTATAAGGCCATCTATCACTGGATTTAGCGCCAACCCTAAAACCAAGATGATCTCTGAGATCCTTAGCTTAATTCCACCTGCAAAGTCTCTTTTTCCAAATAAAGTCATATTTGCAAGTTCCAAGGATTAAAGCATAAACACACATTGGGGGGTTCCAGGAGGAAAAGCACCAGTCAACAACTTATGACACTGAAGATGTATTCCCTGCTGGCACAAGGATGTGCCCCAGGATGTTCAAGTCCTGGTTGATTGACAGGTCATCCTTAGGACCTCAGAGCACGGCTGGACCAGATTCAGTGCAAGGAGACTGGAGGTTGCAGCTAGTCTCTTTAAGTTAGCTGCATTTGGAGCAAAGGAGTTATATTATTTACTGGACTGAGATTATAAATTTGTTTTACTAATCACAATGTGTTCTAGAAACTTATCAACAACTTTTTTGATAGACCCCAAGGCCGAGAATTAGAGATCGCCAAAGAATCGTCCATATGGTACATTTTGTCGTTCGTTCATAACACATTTTGCTGTTTCTTATTTTTTTCTCCTCTCTTAAAAATAGAAAATTTTGAATTGATCCAATTGGACATTTGAAACTATGAAAGCTTGGAAACATTGAAATGTTATGGAAAGCAAAAGTACATTTTAAATCAAGTGTCTCTAAAATAAATGGAAGATAACCTAGTAAATAATAGAAATCTAAGAATTTTTCAAGAATATTTAATGGCACTCCACAAGGATCAGAATTCCTTTTTTTTTCATATCGGAATTTAAAGACAAAAAGAAGCCAGGGCCATAAATGTAAAATCAGCTCCCTAAACAATAATTTTAGGGTCTCTTTTCTCTTCCACTAGCTGAGAAACATGGCCACCCACATATTTCTGCCCCTCTGCCCCAGTGCTTTGTGATGCTGGTAGCAAATTGCCAGGAGAGCACTGACTCACCGGAAACGTTCTCTTTTCTAAAGTAAACAGCAAGAATGAAATCATGTCAGCACCATTTGCCAATTTTATTTTTAATTGGCTAATATGCCTTTGATCACTGAAGGGGAAATAAGTGAATGAGGGCTGGTGCAAGCTTAAGGACTAACATTATTACCTTGTCTGTTTGTTTAGATCATTTTCCACCATCCACTTGAGATGCTGTTATTTGTTAGCATAATATAGTTACAGATCTATCTGCAGGGCTTAAAGGTGGAAATTGAAGCTCAGGGATGATTTAGCTGAAAGTTACTTGAGCATTCATAAAGCTGTCAGAATTACAAGAGAAAGCACATTAAGAAAACGCCAGCGCTAGTTGCTATTAAATGGATATTCAAACATTGTCATCATTGTTATCCAGTGAGGGCTGGTCTAATTTATAAGCTCCTATACAAAGGGCTCATGGTAGCTGCAGATTCAGAGGAAAGTGGATCATAGGAATGACATTAGGAAGAGCAATCACATGTTTTAAAACATAAATCGGGACAAAAGGCTTTTCCATGATTTGTTAGTTTATTTACATCCTTAAAAGATATTCTCATGAATGTATCACATTTATAGAAAACAATAAAATAAACTGAAAAGGCACAAACTCAACTTTTATTCATTCAACAAATATTATTGAGTGTCATTTGTGTGCCAGACATGGTTTTAAGTGCTAAATACAATGTAGACTAAACAGACAAAATACTGGCCATAGATGATATTCAGTTCTTCCGTCAACACAGGCAGGTGCTTTGGTTGATATTCTGTCAGTTCACAATGATATACATTTGTGATTAGATACATTTGGGAAACGTGGTATTACTGACCCTCCGAACCTGAGAATTCTTGGGAGTGCCCAGGTATCTCCCATGAGCCAGCTGATCACTCTTAGTCATTGCCTGTTGCTCCGCCCGCCAAGCTACAACTCTGCAGACTTGGGTCTCAGTGTACACAGCAGCTATTCTGAACTGAAACTTTATTCCCATTTGCTTGAATGCTTCCATGTCTATACCCTCAATGCTGGTGGACCTGGAAATCCAGGTGCCCCTAGAATGAAGCCGTATGCCCTGGAGCTGGTGATCTATGTCATCACCTTCTCTGACACACTGAGCCTAAGTTTCTTTGGCCCCAAGTGTTACAATGCTTAGCTAGCCAGTTCTCTTAATTATCTTCCTCAAGCAGAGATTACATTGAAATTTTGCATCCATCTGACATGTCTGTACCTGTCTCCTCAGCTCCATGTAAATCTAAGGATGTCTGTGTGTATAAGGACAGTGGAGGCACCTTCTTCCACTCATTGTAGGCCCCTGAGACATATTATTACACACACATCTTTGAAATATATCTGTGAAAACCAAATGGCCTGAGAAAATCTGGGTCAAGTGGCCTTAAGAATAAGCCACTAGGCCAAAACTGAGGGTCACGAAGTTCACATTAGAAAAGCCAGTGTTCTACAGAAATGAACAGTTAAAAAATATGGACCAGAAGTAGATTACAAAGGCAGAAACACGTTTGGGTATGAGCTATACACCTAGAAATGACATTGAAGTTAGAGTACAATAATTGGAAACATGAGAATTGGCATCTAAGATTAAATTAAATTGGCAAAGAACGTAATGATCTATACCCAGATTTTCAGAGGGAATTGTTACTTATATTTATTCTTCCATTCTAGATATGTATATTAGGGCCTGCTCTGACACAGACTCTGCATTACGTAGTGGCGAGATAAGCATCTTAGAGTCTAAGACAAGTTGCAGAAAATTACAGCCCGTGGGACATTTCCAATGACTTCCTGTTCTTGTATAGCTTGTGAGCTAACAATGGCTTGTACATTTTTAAATGGTTGGGGGAAACATCAAAAATAATATTTCCTGACACTTGAAAATTACATGAATTCAAATTTCAATGTGCAAAAATAAAGTATTATTGGAACACAGCCATGCTCATTTGTTCATATATTATGTGCAGCTGCTTTTCTGCTACTGTGGCAGAGTTAAGTACTTGTCACAGAGACAGTGTGAAGCCTGAAATATTTACCCACTCTTGATCTAAGAGACACAAGCATACGACTTAAGAGAGAATATGGAGGTCAAGATGTACCCAAGGGTATCCCTGGAGCATTGAGGAGGTGATTATAAAAGAGATACAATTTTTAGTTTTCTTATGGTCACTAGAACAGATGTATAATTAACCAAAAAGAATTTTAGATTTTTTTTTTTTTGCTATCACCCATACAAAGAGCCAAAGGAACAGAAAAAAAATGTTATTATATTTCCAGCTTAACTCTTTTGTTTTTTTTTAAACTTATTTTATTAGAAGTAATAATAATATTTCAACTTTCCCTTAATACCAGTTTATATGCTCAGGTATAAATTTTGTTTTATTACCAGTTGTCTTATATGTATTATTAAAACATTATTTGTTCAGGATATACTGTATAGGATGGAGTTTTTAAAAAATATTCTCTAATTTTCAAGTAGTCTGAAAGTGGTGGCCTAGAGCAGTCGGCAAGGCTGGATCACTACGTGTTTCAATTGGCAAGTGTCCCAGTGAGGCCTGAAGAAAGGGTTGCCCTCTGAGGGTGTCTTTTTATTGGCTTGGCCTTTTTCAAATAGGGAGGGGTAAACATGGATGCCCGCAGGTCAGGGCGTACCAATTATGGCACTCTGGTGTGCCCGATTGACCTCAGAAGCATTCTTAAGTAGCACCTCTTCCATATCTGATCCAGAAGAACTGAGCAGGAATAAAAACAAATATGGGCTTTGATTGCCATTTTACTGTCTCACTTTTGACTTTCTGTAATGAAAGTGTAGGCTCATGATCTAATGGTGAGTGGTCAAAGACATAGCCCAGTAGTCCACTTCGACTCACTGAGAGGCAACATTACATTGGCTGTGGGGTTAGGATGCCTGGATTTGAATCCTAGCTCTATCATTCAATAGCTTTATGAATTTGGGGAATTGAGTTAGTTTCTATGCTTCAGTGCTTGTTAAATAAGGAAAACAATAGCAGCTATCTCACAGGGTTACTGAAGATTAAATAAATTAATCCACAAAAACTATTTAGTACAATGTAGCTGAGTCCTTAACATTTGCCATGATGATGATGAAGGTGGTGATGATGATGATGACTATTACTTTGCTGCCTTGAAGATAGCCATTCAGAGTCAAATCCTAAACACTATGTTTAAGCTCTTGACATTTTTTCCTGGCATTCCTCTTAGGTGGATTATTTCTCTTTGTCTCTGTCTCTCTGTTTCTCTGTCTGTCTCTCTGTCTGTCTCTCTCTCTTTTGAGATCCTTGTCTGAATTTTGGTCTCTTCCATTATCTATTCCCTTTTATGTCTTACTTTAATCTTTTAAATCTTGACTATAACAATTGAGCCTATGTGCCCAGGCTCTACCTTTTGTTATCCGAGTTAGGGGGAGTGCAGTGGAGTGATCAAATACTCATAGCAATATCACTGATGATCCAGTTTCTGCCTTAGAGCTTCAGTCATTTCCTCTGCAGCAGAAACAACGACCACTGAATAGTTGTTGGATTGAATTGAATTCTATTCTTGCTCTGACGGTGATGAAAATCCCATGCTCAAAAATGCATTGGTGCTTTAAATTAGCCTAGAGCTTGAGGACTGGACAGGTACCCATTCATTTACATTTAACTACCTGATACCTTCTGCCTGACTGCTTTGCTCTGGAAAACAGAGTTTGAAATCTCTGGTTCCTAATTTATACAAGGTATATGTTATGATTCTTCAGATAGATGATCTTTATCCCCAGTTTCTGGGAAGCTTTGCTTTAAGTGTATCCTTACTAGACTCCTTCCTCATTTGTTCCCAACTGATTTGTTATTTACACAGCTCCCTCCCTTTTTTTGCACTTAGTTGCTCATCTCTGAGTTTCAGAGATGCTTGCCAAGGGCTGATTTAAGATTGTAATTGAGGATGAGTGAGTGTTTTATTTATCTATTTTTATGTAACAAACTACCCCCAAACTTGGCAGCTTAAAACAGCAAACATTTATTATCTCACACTTTCAGCGGGCCAGGAAGCTGAGAGTGGCTTCTTTGGGTTATTTTGACAGGATCTCTCATGATGTTGCCATCATAGTGTTAGTTGAGGATACAGTCACATGAAATTTGATTAGGTTGGAGGACTTACTTCCAAGATTGTGAACATGACTATTTGCTGGAGGTTCCATTTCCTTGCCTTGTTGGTCTCTCTGCAGGGCTGTGCACACAGAACAACTGGCTTCCTCCGGAGGGAATGAACCATGTTAATGAGAAAGAGTGTCCAAGATGAAAACCATGCCTTGTATACCCTAACCTCAGAAGTGGCATATTATCATTTCTGTATAGTATTGGCCATACAGATGAAGACTAATACAGTGTCAGTGGAGAATACACAAGAGTACGGACAACAGAATGTGGATTCCTTGGGTCCTTCTTGGAGCTCAGAGGTTGACACTATATTCCGCCCTCTGATCCCTAATGATTCATGTTCCCACATACAATATACATTTATTCCTGTATGAGCCAGCCCCTTTCCACCCAAGTATCTCACTACAGCATCAGCCTGAAATTCAGAACCATGTTATCTAAATCAGGTCTAAGAGAAGAGGACCCTCAGGTGTAGTTCTTTAAATACAACTCCTCAAGTATAGTTCTTCTCTACTTAGGAGACTGATCCCCACACCCAACATATGGGGGGGGGACAGGCATAGAAAAACTGCTGTAGACATTTCTGTTCAAAAAGGGGCAAATGGAAAGCAGGAAAAAGACACTGGTATTTCAGAAATAGCCATCTTGGAATCCAGCCATTTAAACATGGGATATTCCTTGATTAGGTATTGATGCCTAGAAATAATTCTTCACAGTTCTCAGCTCTGCCTTCACAATCTCTCCAGTGAAGAAAAAACAAAGATTCAAATAAGGAGAAAACATTTTTCTGCTGATCTTTAAGCCAAGAGTAAAAAATAATTACTGTCCTGGAATGACTGGTGTATGGGGAACTGGCCATCGTCACATACTAATGAGAGTGTGGAGCAGTACAAATTTTCCAAAGAGCTATTTCACAATATTTATCAAAAGCTTTGACCCAATAATGCTACTGATAAGAAATTATCTTTAAAAAAGTATAAGCATATATATATATATATGATACAAAGTTATATATGTATATTACTTCGGTGCTATAATGATAATGAGAGTTTGTTTTAAACAAGTTTATTTCTAAAACTCTACTGTACTGTCATTAATGACATTAATGCATATCTAGATTAACCTAGAAAGTTGTTTAGTTTTATTATTGAATGAAAAAAATGTGTATATCTATATAGTGTCACATTTTATAAATATAGCTATTGACATAATAACCTGGATGGCTGTACATAGAATGTTAGCAATACTTATCTTTAGATGGTGGGATTATGGAAGATTTTTCCTTTTTTTGCTTATCCTTATATTCTTATTTTTATACTATAAATATGTATGCCATGTGTAATAAAACATAAGTTTTGTTACTTGATGTCAAAGCGTTGAATAGATTTTCTTAAATCTGAAGCCTTTTGGAAAAAGACAACAGTAATCACATTCTTAGCTTGTTATTTTAAATTTCTTTAAAATGTGTTTTAACTTACTTTATTATTATTATTATTATTATTACCATTATTATTATTTTGGTTTCCATTTGGTTCACTTTTTAAATTTTGACTTATCATCATCATTATTATTTTTTTGCATGGGTCTTCTGTGTATGTTTGCTTCCTGTACCTAAAAAACTTGCCCTTTCATTCTGTAAGTAAAGCAGCCAGAGAACAAAGCCACCAATGTAATTTGAGTAGGTGTGGATCAGAATGAATTAAGCCTCAGGAAATGGTTTGGGACTGTTTTTCAAGATCTGTATTTTTTTCAGTCTTTTGTATTCGGGGAAGATTGAAAGCCCAAGTGGGAGAAGAAGGCTTTTGGGTTCTCAAGTTTTTAAAATGCAGGTCTCAAAGGCCTTAGTTTCCTCTGCTTGACAGGAACAGAATTGGGTGGAAAAAGCGAACGGACCTCCTTGGCAGAGATATTATCCCTGTGGTTCCTCCCAAGTGTCTTGGGCCTTTGCTTGCTCTCCTCCTTGGTCAAACACTCCTCTCTTTTTTCTCTATTCGCATGCTCCCTAAACTGCCAGTGTCCTTGAATTTAAACGTCTTCTCAAAGGAAGTAGAAGGAGAGCAAAATGAGAGTTTATTTTCCAGTTTTCAGGGGCTATTTTTGGGCAAATAGCTCAAGGGCTGTGCCAAGTTTGTGCGCGCGCGCGCGCGCGCGCGTGTGTGTGTGTGTGTGTGTGTGCACGCGTGTGTTGCTTTGTTTTGTTTATTTCTGCATACATGCATTGCCTTAATGCTGTATCTCTTTTACCCTTCTCTCCTACGCCTCCCTAAAACTGCGCTCTTCTCACTCCATAGGATTCCTAATTAGGAAGCAGTGGTAACAAAGAGAAGGGAAGAATGAGATACTTGGGTAGTGTTGTCACGGATAATGGATACAAAAGAGGTTGAGACATGGTCTGAATAAACAGGCCACGGGATGTCAAGATACCTACAGATATTCCTGTTCTTTCCTAATTTATTTATTCATTTGTTTATTCTTTCATTTGTTCACCCATTCCTCAAACAAAGATAATTCCTTTATGTGTCAGACACTGTACCAGGCCAATGGGATAAATGGATAAAACCACTTCCAGCCCTCAAGTTACTCGCAATCTATAGCAAAGATGCCCTAATATGAATGCTCATCAGAATCGCAAGGAAACTTTTGTAAGAATACAGATTTTGGGGCCCCATCTCAGACCTCCTGAATCCAAACTGTCAAGGAAAAGTTTCAGAAATTGGTATTTTAATCAAATTTCCCAGATAATTCTGCCCAGTGAGCACTGGCCTGAGGACCAATATTAGGAAACCATTGTTAAGGGTTTTGTGATACAAGAAAGAAACAAAATTAAGAATTGAATGACAGTATAATTTCCAGGCCAGCCAGCACCTCCTCTCTCCTCTCCTTCTTAACATTTCTCCTTCTTTGAGCAGCCAAGTCAATGGTGGTGTGTAACAAGTTGCCCCAAAACTTAGAGCCTTATAACATAACAGCTTGTTATTTTTCACAATTCTGTGGGTTCACTGGGACCAGCTGGGTGGCTCTGTTCCACATGGTATAGCTGAGGTTACTCAAGTGGTCACATTCAGCTAGAAGTTCCACTGAGGCTGGAGTGTCCAAGTTGGTCTCCTATCCTCTAAAAATTCCTCTCCAAATGGTCTCTCATAATTCAATAATCTAGCTCAGTTCTCCTTACCACTTTTGCAGCTGACTTCCAAGAGAAAACTAGCTGATACTGAGAGTTCTTTCAAGGCCAGTTTTCAGCTGTCTCAGAATATTACTTCTGCAGCATTTCATACATTCTGTTGGTCAGAGAAAGACACAGGGCCAACCCAGATTCAGGGAAGGGAGAAATAAACTCGCCTTTCATTGAGAAGAGCAGGAAAGAATTTCTGGTCATCTTTAATCCACCTAGATTAAAAACAACAACAACAACAACAACAACAACCTACAGGAATTGATAGGCTGATTTATAAAGCCTACATACCCACTGACTTCACAAATGACCTCAGACTAGGGATTTTGGATGTGGTTCTAAAAATCAATCATCTTAGACCAAGACCTTGGCTAGTTGTATAAGTGACCATAAATGAACAATAAAATTTAATAGAGACAGGTTGTAAATACAAGATGGGCCTACTTTACTGTGACTACATAAAAAAAGAGCTAAAGAAAAATAATGGACAAACAAGGCATGAGAATGTAATATAGCCGCCTTGGCAAAAAAAGCAGCATGCTACTGGGTATACAGAAATTCAAAAGCATAGTGAAACCATGTATACTATATTGTATCCAGTTTGGGCCTTTTTGATTAAGATCCAGAGTTGTTCGGGGTAGGAATAAAAATATACTTTTTTCCTTCTCCATTGCGTTCAGGGCCCTGGACTTGCTTAGGAAACCCGGCTTAGCCTGTGCTCTGGGAAATGAGTTTAGATGGGTGAAGAAAGGCAGTAGAATTCCAGGCCATCAGCCATCTGTAGACTCTGTAGAGCCAGGATTTAGGATGTAAATTATGCCATATCTCTTCTGTTTTCTCTTTGTTGACTACTCGGGTTACTCAGAGTAAAGCCAAAGTCCTTGCAAGAGCCTGCAAGGCCCCACCTGGTCTGGCCTCCCTGTCTAACTTCGTTGTCTACAAATACTCCCTTTTCCCATTCCATTCCCATCGGAGTTGCCTTTCTTCTGTTCCTTGGAAAAGTCAGCACACACCTGCCTCTAGGCGTTTTCACTCACCCTTCCCTCTGGCCCGGGTGCTCCTCTGCAGATCTCTGCACAGCTCATACCCTCACGTCTCTCTTGTCTCTGCCTGTATTCAGGCCATCACCCCACAGAAAGCAGTGAGCCCCCAACTCCTTGCTCTTGCCCATATCCCCATTACCCTGTTTTGTTTTCCTCCCTGCACTTACTAGCATCTCACATATGTTTATTTCTTGTTTATAGGTTTGTTTTCTCTCTTACCCACTAGCAAGCTAGCTTCGGGAAAGCAACAGCACTGTTTTGCCTTCTGTTATATTTGCAGTGGCCCTAGTGGTGTCTGGCACCTTATAGGTACCCAGTAAGTGCTTCCTGAATAGAAAAATGAGTCTTCTTGTGAGCCTCGGGGAACTGAATGCAAGGCTTGGGTTATACTGACCTTTCCATGAAGCTTATTGAATTGACTTGTTAGCCAGTGTGTTGCAGAGTCCATGGGTCAGGAGACCTGGGTTTAACTATTTGTTCTGCCTCTAACTTCTTTGTTACTCTGGGTAAGTATTTATCTTCTCCCTATCTCTTCAGACATCTCCCCTATAATACTCAAAATTTCAAGGAATTCTAGATGGGAAAGTGTTTTGGAAAGAAAATTATCTAATGTCGGTCTTCAATTATTTTTTAAAAGTCCTGCTTGCTGCTCAGTTCAATTCAATGTGTCCAGCTGGTGAGGAGGGACAGTATCAACCTAACCCATTATCAATGCATAAGGAAGCAGGGGAAATGCTGGGATTCTCAGAGTGGGGGCAAGGTAGAGATGACAACATCCCAGACACTGGGAGACGTGGGTTTAATCACTGCTGCAGTAGGTTAGAACTCACATCTGGAATACTGGGGCAGAGGTTATCAGAGTTCTGAATCCCTCTTCTGGTAGAAATGGTAGTTATTTTCTAAGGTGTTAATGAATATAGCAGGAGCATAGGCTTAGGTATCAAACTCCCTAAGTGTGAATTCTATTTCATCACTTGTTAACTGTGAGACCACAGGGAAATTACTTAATCTTTTTAAATCCTAGTTTCGTCTTCTATAAAATGGGGATTTTTGAAACTGTCTACCTTGCTGGGTTATTATGCAGATTAGATAAAATATTCCATGAAAAGTGGCTGGAACATACATATGTATTTTTATCATTATCATCATTATTGTTATTATCAGGAATAGTAGTAGAGCAGAAATAGTAATAGTAGTTCTACATCTGCCATTTAGTAACTCAACTCCTGAGTCTCACTTTCCATTCAATAAAATAGGATAGCAATTTATATAACAAGGCTGGTAACCCGACCTTGCTTTGGAAACCAAATGTCGGTGTATGACAGAAAACTTTATAAATGTGTAAGCTTTAACCTGACGACATTTATTACTTAATGTTAAGATTCAACTACTGTCACCACCCCCAGGGACCCAGCTCCATCTTTCCTCGGCCATGGAACACATCCGGTGGCCTCTCAGCCCTGGCTTTGTGCCCACCCTCTGCAATCTCTCCAGGTGCAGAGTCAGATCATCCTCCAAAACTTAGGAGACCCAGGACCTCTCAGTCCTAGATGCAGGGTAAACACAGGCCTTTCTCTGGTCAGATCTACACTAGGAACTCTGGAATCCATGATGGAAGGACATACTTTAAGAACTACCACTGCAGACCCGTTCAAGGGCTGTCAAAACTGTCAACAAAGAAGGCTGTCAAGTTTCCTTCCCTGAGGTTTTTAAAAATAAGTTTTGCCTGAAGATTGAGTCTGAATTATATGACCTCTCAAGATCACATCTCATTAAGATTCCATGTCACTTCCTGAATTTGTATGGCCTCTCTTTTGGAAAGTAAGGCCCTTCAGTAATTAAATATCTGAGGGAACTGGGCATTCATTATCTGAGCATTAATTCTGAAGGCAGATCAGGGGAATCTGCAATTTTAAGTCATTTTGGTATATGATCATTTGATTATTATCCAGCTGAAGGAATTAGAAAGAGATCTTTGAACTCCATTTCTGTTCACATTCCTATTCTTAGGGTTTCTATATATAAAGGTCTTTGATTAATTTGCTGTAAGGATGTGTTGTTGAATTTCCTTTGTAGACACGTCTGCGCCCTCTGTGAAACAGAGAGTGCCTTAGGAGCTAGAAACCTGTCTTGTCCTTTTGTGTCTCTCACTGAATATAAGTAGTACAAAGTCAATGTATTGTTGTTTTCAATAAATGAGGGAATAAAATTTCAGAGGAATTAGTCAATTGATCATGCCCAAATTTGAAATTGCTACTAAAAAAATCTCAGCATACATCTTGGATTTGCTTTGTGGTTTTCTGTCATCTGGAAACAAAATAACTGACAAACGTTTTCAAGCAGACTTTTCTGATAATTCTGAATTAATTTTAATGAAATTAAGTACATTTATGGAGCATGCAGAAGTCATTTCAGCATGCGAATTTTATCTACAGAGGATAGTATGAGACTCTCTTTTCAGGCCACTCAGAAAATGAGACAGAAGATCCCTAGTCATGTTAGTAATGAAAGTAGGAATGAAATTCATGTTCTAGTCCTGTGCCCTGTGC
The DNA here is from genome assembly GCF_014176215.1 of Rousettus aegyptiacus. NCBI lineage: Eukaryota > Metazoa > Chordata > Mammalia > Chiroptera > Pteropodidae > Rousettus > Rousettus aegyptiacus. The sequence continues at coordinate 119,998,297 of NW_023416306.1, read as the reverse complement.
TTAGTCACCTGGTTAAAATAGAAACATCTGGCAAAAATTGACTTAATATCGATCCATTTTTCTGAGCCAGGAATATCTTGAAAGAGGGTGGTAGATCGAAGGCATGAGATTTGACTCGTGATTCTGACTTTATTGAATACTGTAGAGCTCAGTTTCTGTGTGGGTGTATGGGAGTGGAGTGGAGAGGGGAAGCTTTTGAGTTCCAGGACTTGATGCTGGGTTTCTGGTAACTCATCCACCATAGAGTGGAAATAGCAGGGAACTTTATGGCTCTGACTGAATTCCTTGAGATGAGAGCGTATGAAAGTGCCTAATGCATGAAAAGTGGCAAGGAGTGTTTATTGCCTTGTGGGTTCATGGCTGAGAGTCAGGTTGGTTTGGGCACTGGCTGTGAGGACAGGCTGAAATGGGTCTTTTTTGCTGACCTGCTGCTTATTAGCTTTATCACTTTATGTGCATTACCATTTCTAAATGTCAATCTTATTTACATTTCATTGAAAAATGGAAATAAAAATAGTGCCCACTTTATACAGTTGTTGAAAGAACTGAACTGATGTTGTATAGAAGACAATGTAACGAGCACCTGATACATAGGAACAGCTAAAAATTATTATAGTAGGGTGGTAGTGATGGGTGGAGGTGATGATAACCATGGAGATTAACCGAAAGAGACGAGGACTTCAGTTTCTTATCAGTCTCTTAGATTGACCAGAGGAGTAAATGAATTAACTTTTGAAAAGAGTTCGCAGAATACCTGGCACATGGCGGATGCTATTAAAGTGTTAATTTTTAAAAGAACAACAGGTCAGTAAGTTTGCCAACACTTTCCAATATAGATCAAGCTTCGGCTCCATGAAGCCGGATGAGAAGGAAGGCTTTTGCTACCATCGAGACTTTTTCTGGGCAGTGTTGTTCAGTTTCAGGATCAAGAAGGAACAATTGTTCCCTCCTGGATGTGCCGTCGTCTCTAAAGACAACAGGTGTTCTGTCAGAAAACACCAAACACTTCTTTTGTTTCCTTTTTCCTTATGCTGCCCTTTCTTTTGTGTTCTTCCGCTGCCCCTTGGTTTGTACTCAAGTTACTTTCCCTCTGCTGTGATCTTCCCCCTCACATCTGCTCCTATCCCTCCTTTCCTGCTAGGCCACATGAGTCATGAGGGCCGCTCTGACAGAGGTGCAACTGTTCTTTGGCAATCAAAGCGCTTCTCATGCCCTGCTCCAAGTCATACGGTAACGCGGCAAATGCCAGCTCAAATGCCAGCCAAAAGCCAGACCCCCTTTCATCTCTCCCTTTTGAAGAAATTCTTTGTCCCGTGAATACTATCTTGAGACAGAGTATATTTTAACCCATTTGTCTTCCTTTCCGTTCTCATTTCTTATGGACTGAATGGAAAGTTGGCATCTTCGAGAAACCTTTTTCAGCTGAGGGAGCCTCTCGTGAAACCCCACCCTTCGCTTGGGTAAGAAATGAGGTAACTTCCCCGAAGTGTGGGGTTGTCACATGCACCAGATTGTTCAGAAAGCCTCATCTGTCCAGTTTCTACTGACACTTCACAGGTAACTCGTGGAGTTACTCAAAAGATTATGGACTTGTCTTTAGAAATCAAATGGGTTTTCCCATTCGAAATTTGTGAATTAGGTTTCCCACATCAGATTTTTGTTTGTTTGTTTTAAATGGTTTAAACTGGTTTGCTGTGAACCACTAGGGATACCCCAGGCTCAAAACTTATTTAGACAGTGTGTTGGATTCTGAGAATAATCCCAGAGCTTTCATAAAGAGCTCCCCTCTTCACATAAGGAAACACCTGAAAATGAGGTCAAGATTCCTTCTAAGATCCAGCATTTAACTAATTATTTTTAGTTACTTGTTGTTTATATTCAGTCTGAAAAGGCCTAACATAGATGCAATAATGTGGGAAGAATTAATAATTCCTGAAGGATGGATGGTTTGGCCTTTAGTCTTATTCTAGTTCTGACAAGCTCCTTTTTTATTTCTTTCCTTCCTTTTTTCCTTCTTTCCTCCCTCCCTCCCTCCCTTCCTTCCTTCCTTCCTTCCTTCCTTCCTTCCTTCCTTCCTTCCTTCCAAGTGTCTCAACAACCTTTGGAGGAGCAATAGACCATTTCTGCTTTCCCACACCTGACTCCCAACCAGGACTGAAAATTGGTATGGGGCACACTTTGGCATTTATAAGTACTCTGTGAAATAGTGTTACCGTAATTCTTCAAATAAAGAAACAGAGGCTCAAAAGAATCAAGTAACTTAACCAAGTATGGAAGACTGTAGTTTTAAAATATGGTTACAGCAAACCACCCTTCCACCTGGAAATGAAGTCCATCTTCTCTGCCCTTTAAACTTGGTGGGCCTTTGTGTTACTGCATCAGGTAGAATGCCATAAAAGTGATGCCACATGACTTCTCAGGTTGGGTCAATAAAATGTGGTATTTTTTATCTAGCACTTCCTCTCTCTCTTTAGGAATGCTCACATCCGAAGCCCAGACACCATGTTGTTAGTAAGCTCAGGCCACATGTCGATGTTTTGGCCAATAACCCTGGCTAAGATCCCAGTCCACAACAGGACCAACTGTCAAGACTTCCAGTGATTCCAGCCCCCAGCCTCAAGCCATCTCAGCTTATGCCGAGTGGAGCAGACATAAGTTGACCCTGCTAAGGTTTGCCAAAGTTGCAGATATCTAAGGAAAATTAATATTGTTGTTCTAAGAAACCAAGTCTTAGGGTGGGGTGTGATATAGCAATGAAACCAAAACACTGTTTGTATAGCTAGTCTGTAGATGCTCTAGGATTCAAACTTAAATCTATTTGACTTTAGACCAGTTCCACTGTCCTAGATCCTTATTCTCCTAAGCCTAACTCCTTGAGTAATTCTTCTTCTCCATAATTTTCTCTCAGCCTGGGTCCCAAAGCCATTCTGCCTCTGCTTGTTGTAAGTGTGCTCATTGCTACTCAGTTCCTAATCAACATATATACTCATTAATATATAGAAACCCAACTATCAGCATACACAATTGAGATAGAGACCCACCTTATACACTCAGGAAACTTAGCACATTAGATTGTGGCTTTTATTAATGTTTCTAAGAACATAATAAGAAGTCTTCACAATAGCTAGTGTTATTTAGTGGATAAGTGTATGGTTTCTGAAAACTGAACATCTGAGTTCAAATTCTATCTCTTTTGCTTACCAGCCATTTGACCTCAGGCAGGTGAACTTCTCCATGTTCTAGTGTTCCCAGCTATAAAATAGGACTAACAATAGTTCCTTCCTCATATAGTTGTTACAATGGATTAATGAAATAAGGAATTGAATCTCTAGAACAGCACTCGGCTTACTTATTAGCTCTTGGGAAATATAACTTATTTATGGGCCACTCATAATTTAGAACCATATTTCATCACACACCTTTGTCTACTCAGGTTGTTGGACAGGGAAAATGTTAATTTCTCCTGTTGTCTGTTTTCCCCCATGGTTTTGTGTACCCCACTTTTGTTCGATGAGGAAGGTGGGGCAAATGCTGCTGAGTATGCATTGTCCAGTGGGGAAGTCTCAGCTCCAGGCTGGCCAGAGACTTTGGCATTCAAGGTTCCACCTTGCTTCCATCTTAGGTACATCAGCTGATCTGCCAAATGAGAGCTTTTGGTTTCATCATTACTTATTTGTAGTGTGTGTGAATCGATGTGTGAACTGAAATTTATTTTGGAAAACACTTGAGGAAATTGGGTCTGCCTCCATAAGACTCAGGGGAACCAATGGACAGACAGCATAAAAGGTTGGGGAAATCTTTCTGCCTTAACACAGACAATAGAGAAACACAAACAATTGGATAGCACAGGGTTGTGGCTGACACTGCATCAATGACCATGCAGGACAGAAGTCAGAGCATCTTTAGTTCAACTCCTCACAGGTAAAGCAACAGCCCCGAAATAGTACCACCTGCATGGACTTTAAGAACCTGGTAGCTTGATCATCTTCTGCCCTTGATCACCAAGGACATTTGACTTTGGAGTCCATTGAATTAACTTAGAATGTTCTAATAAAATGACTTGGATTTTCCATCTTCGTAATTAACGTTCTGTTCAGTTTCCTTTGCTTGAAGAAAAACAGGTAGGTGCAACAAGGAATATATATTTAGAAGTGCCATTTGCTGAAACTAGCCGAGTGTCAGAAATTGTAGGAAACATATAATTACCCAGTCTGTTTCACAGCTGAGGAGCCCTATTGATGTGATGGTGAAATTAGTTTTATGATATTATTTCTGGCTTCAATTCAGGTGAATCTAGGATCCCCAGGAGGCACAGAAACTCTACCATCTCTGTATTTTCAGGACCTCTCCTTGCTACGTGGAAACAAATGTGATATTAACTCGAAATACAAATTGAAAAGCTTCCCTTGGCCCTTTGAGTGCCGCCTGGCTTTTTAGATTGTTACTGATTTCTATCAGTTGTCTGCCATGCTCTCGAAGTCTTTACCATCTCGGGGTGCTATTTAGATGCTTAATGCCCCCTCTGTGAAGCCTATTCCCTTGGGGTTGGTGTTAATGAGGTCCCAAGAAGCAGCGCTGCATTTCGCAGTACAATTTCAGTTGCCCAGAGAGATGGATGATATGAAACAGGTGAAAGGGCTCCCTCCAGTCAGCTTGGAGAACAGGACCACCAGGAGGCCTGAGTGAAATTCAATCAGGTGGTACTACGGCTTAGGAGAGGAGGGAGCGATCACTCTGACAGGAAAACAAATTGAAAGGAAAAGAAAATCAGAAGACAAATGCCAGTTTTCAAAATGGGGGTTGGGAACGGAGAGGTTGGGGACTGCATTTGATCAAACAGAGGCTCCATACTGCAATGGTTTTCTAATATTCTAGGGGAGATTTCTATCTGACATTGGACAGGGTCTTGATTAAGGGGTCTCCTGAAGAAAGAAATTTTCCTTTGTAGCTTCTGGGTGCCACGATTAATCTCAGTTCTGATACTGCCCCTCATTTGGGTGGTTAAATAAAAAACCTCATAGATTATGCCTCCTTCCTTCTGTCAGTCTGCACTTAATGGCAGCTCTTTGAGCGCGCGCGCGCGCACACACACACACACACACACACACACACACACACACTGAGAGAAATCCGAGAACTGGAGGAAGTTTTAGATGAAAGTGTCCTTGTTATTTTCCTAAAAGTAAAAATTTCACTATCTAAAAGGTACATAGCATATCTGAGGTCTCTTTGAAACATTTTGCCTCTCTGCCTATATGTTCTATGCATTTCTAAGCAGGGAGACCTCAGGCAACTTCGGGGAAAGGAAAACCCAGCACATACTTTTAGGTTTTAGCCAGTGAAGTTCTTCTCTGTGGGCAGTTCTAAAGTCAGTGATTTCCCATTTGATTCAAGTATGGTCTAATGACTAGGAGATTTAGACAACCTTAAGTAAATCCTGGCTGCTCCATTTACTTAGCTTGGGACCTTAAGGCATTTTCATTTACATTTCGGAGATTTGGTTTCAACTAAAAAATGGAGATATTTAACATTATGGGATGGTGCTGTAAGGACTAATGAGATAATGTATTTAACTGTGTAGCATAGTGCTTGCCAAGTAACAAATGCTCAAAAATTGTTACCGATTTATTACAACAACAACGGTAAGAACTGCCTGAACTATTGGCTATTGTGACATATATGAAAGAGCAGTTTTGGAGATAAAATCTGAGCTTATGCACTACTAGCAACAAAAAGACATTAAAGAATGTGCTTCACTCAAAGTGACCTAACTTGGAATATAAGGTTTTGTTCTTACAAAACAGTATCTCATAAGTGGGCTTACAGTAACACACTTATTTTATAATATACAATGTGACTGGTTGTATTACATAACTTATCTTTTCAAAATGTCTATAAAGGGAGGGTGGGCAGTGGGTGAAGTGGGCTTTGTTTCTATATTAGAAATGAGGACCCCGGAGAAGATGCATCCTGCACATGGCATTTGGACCTGAAGTGCAATCTTGTGTACTGCAGTGGTTATAGCTGCCTGCTTAGCTGCAGGATGGTGCTGGGACTTTTGACAGTGGGAAGGAGAAAGAGGTTAGACTCTGACATAATGGTCCCTGGGATCGGGCATCTGTAGTTAGCTATCGGTCCATCAATTCTGCAGACTGGGTTGTTTCTATGTTCATGCCATATGGAGGTAACAAACTGTAGACGAGAAGTGTATTTAACCACAGTGCTGCTCTTTGACATTTCATTCATTCATCACTCATTCATTCATCTAATGAATACCCTTTTATGCCAGAGACTGGCATCTTCCATCTCTTTACAAAGTCTGCATCCTTCTGGCCCAGTGTGCTGCATTCTAATAAACAACAGAGCCATGTGGTTAGCCACCTAAGCCAGATACCAGGGTGCAGACTCAGCTCCTCACTTTCCCTTCCTTTCCATTCCCAAGGAAAACGTCTTACTCCTCTCCATCAGCGCTGTCGCTGTCTTGTTCCTTGTTTGGCTTTCTGAGGTGGCTTCTTAATGTCCCTTTGTCTAGTTACTTCCCTGTATAGAACCTCAGCCAGAAACTCAGTTTATCATCTTCTGTATAAATCTTTCAAAAGTTTCTCCCAGAGTGACAGCCGAATTCTTAGCGAGACGTAAAAGGCCTCTCCCAATCTGATCTCGCCCTACCTAGACACACCGCCCGCTGCGCCTGCGCTGTCTTACTGAGGCTTCAGGAACACTGACTGGCGCGTCTTTCAGCCCTGCGTGTCCCTTCCCGCTTCTGAGCCTCTGCCGTATCTTCACCAGGACTGTCTTTTCCCTGGCCTGACAGCCTGGAAAGTGCCTATGTTTCCTTCTAGGTTTCTTTTAAATGCCTACCCAACCTTTTTCTGGAAGCCTTCCTTTTCTTTAGTACTTCGATGCAATTCTGATTATGTTCTCCATAAGCATCCTACAGGGAATGTTCCTCCAGTGTTGAACTAAGCATGCTGGACTGTAATTATTTGCATATATATGTCTATCTTCCACATTAGAAAGACAATCCTCCTCCCCGCAAGGTCACAGTCATGTCTTCAGTGCTTCAGCAAGACTTATGGAATGACTTAGATAAATCTATCTATTTATGGTTGTCATACATGAGAACAAGTGCCATGAAGGTATTCTCTTTGAAAATTTCTGAGTTTTCCAGAATGTTCTCTGATGATTTGTGTGTATGTCATGAATGTTTTCCGGCTATAGGTAGTGAGGATGCTGGCTTCAGTGTCACTCCATCCTAGCCAAGTCATGGGGTGCCCTCTGGAGAGTCAGAGAAATGACTAAGATTTCTAATTATAGTACGGCAATTTCAGAGTCCAGAAATCAGATCTTAAAGGGCAGCCGACCAGAAAGGTTGTGGGGATTCAGAACCCAGATGTGTCCTCTCAGCAGGAAACAGGTATAAATAGGAAGATGAAGCAAAGAGGGGACAGGCAGGATTAGCAAGCAAGAACAGGAAAGAAAAAGGAGCAGGGCGAGATGGGAACACAGGGCCAAGCTAAAGTAGACAAAGCATCGTGCAGTGGGCACGTCACTGCAGCTCCACTTCATAGCGGCAAGGTGAGCTTTTAAATCTGATCAGTAGGCCTCCTACTTCCCCTCTTCCTTTCTCCCTCCCACGGGAAGGAACTTCATCATTATGTCACTGTCACTTCATCTTTTTCCCCCTCTTTTAAGTAGACTTAATTTTTTAGAGCTATTTTAAGTTCACAGCACAAATGAGCAAAAAGGTACAGAGATTTCCCAAATACCCCCTGCCCTCACACATGCAGAGTCTCTCCTTCTATCAAGATCCCCAGCCAGAGTGGTACCTTCGTTACACTGGATGAACCTATATTTCCACATCATTATCACCTAAAGTCCATAGTTTACTTTAGGGTTTACTCTTAGCGTTGTATGTTCTATGGGTTTGAGCAGATGCAATGACATGTACCCCCCATTATAGTGTCATACTGAATAGCTCCACTGCTGTACGAATCCTCTGTGCTCTGTCTACTCACCCCTCCCTTCCCTCTAACCAAATCTTTTTATCGTCTCCATAGTTTTGTCTTTTCCAAAATGTCATATAGTTGAAATCATATAGAATACAGACTTTTCAAAATGGCTTTGAAACTTAATAATATGCATTTACATTTTCTCCATGTCTTTTTGTGGCTTGGTAGCTCATTTCTTTTCAGCACTGAATAATGTTCATTGTTAAGAGGTACCACAGTTTATTTATCCACTTGGTTACTGAAGGACATCTTGACCGCGTCCAAGTTTTGGCAATTATGAATAAAGCTGATATAAACTTCTGTGTGCAGGTTTTTTTGTGGTTGTAAATTTTCAACTCATTTGGGTAAACACCAAGGAGCACGATTTCTGGATTTGATGGTAAAAATATGTTTAGCTTAGTAAGAAACGGCCAAACCGCCTTCCTAAGTGGCTGTGCCATTTGCATTCACAACAGCAATGTATGACAATTCCTGCAGCTCCTTATCTTTGTCAGCGTTTGGTGGTGTCAGTGTTTTGGATTTTGGTGTGTAGTAATATCTCATTGTTGTTTTAATTTGCATTTCTCTCATGACAGATGATATGGAGAATCATTTCATATGCTTATTTTCCATCTGCGCATCTTCTTTGGTGAGTTATATGTTCAGGACGTTTGCCTATTAATCAGGTTGCTTGTGTTCTTATCATTGCGTTTTAAGAGTTGTTTGTAAATTTTGGATAACAGTCATTTATCAGATATGCCTTTTGCAAATATTTTCTCCCAGTGTGTGGCTTGTCTTCTCATTCTCCTGACAGTGTCTTTTGAAGAGCAGAAGTTTTTAATTTTGATGAAATTCAATTTATCGATTATTTCTTTCATGGATTGTGCCTTTGGTTGTATCTAAAAAGCCATCACCATGCCCAAGGTCTTCCAGATTTTTTTTCCTGTATTTTCTAGGAGTTTTACAGATTTGCATTTTATATTTAGGTGTGTGATCCATTTAGAGTTAATTTTTGCAAAGCATGTAAAGTCAATGTCTAGATTCAGGTTTTTTTTTTTTTCATTATCTTACTTTTGGTGTGAATATCTTATCATTAAAAAAAGAAAAGTAGAAGTTTGTAATGGTTCTTTATTGTTTCATTTTGCAATGTTTACTTTTACTATTTATCAACTTCAACCCATACTTGTCCAAACTACTATAAAAATCTGAGTAGGTTTAGTGTTCCTTTGCTTTTTCCCATTTCCTACCACTTTTGACACATTAGATTAAATTTCAGCCCTGGGACAATCTGTCAAAGTAACAGGAAATGTCTCTTGCTGTGACACATTTGCCATTGGCTGAAGTTAGAAACCAGGTGGGTATTAGTTCTTACACAGAGCAATTTCTCCCCATCAAAGAGGCAGAATCACTGGATCAGCTCAGCCCTAACCTTTGTTTTGTATGGAGGAGTCTCCCCGATATGAATAAAATCTTTTGATAAATACGTTTAACAATTTGCAGAATTCTCGAGAAACAATTTCTGCACAGGAAAGAGAATCAAATCTAAATATAGCTGTGTTTTGATGATACTGAAATTGTATGTGGATGATTTTAATATGGCTATCAGCACCTTGAATAGACTTGAGACAGGGTGATAAGAGAAGGAGGCAAAGCATATTTCTTAGAGAGGCCCATAGTGCACTCTGGTTCTCACAGCTATCTCTAGAGGAGAGAGTCCCCGGCTCAATTTCTCATCAAATGTGAAAGATAAACAGTGGCTCACAGTTGCACTGAGTCATCACTCTGAGCCTATGATGGGGGAAGGGAACTCGCCTCTCTCAACTTCATGCTCTCATGCCTTTGCTGTTCTGCTGAAGGAAAAATCAATACCTAACACAGAGAACAAATCTTGCATCACCAGAGACAGCGCTTCCCTCATGCCCACTTAAAGAAGATATCTCTTGCAGGTCCTGGCCAAGAACTGTAATGGCTGCTGGCAGCCCATGAATTTTCTCTGTAGGAAAGGATTATTTTTGCATTAGGGTCCATACTAGGTATCTCCTCTTTCCACCTTCCCTCGATGCCATGTACCCCTCTCCTTCTTGAACCAAAATCCCTTCCCAGTGGGATTGCCTTAGAATTCATTCCAAATCAGCCCAGAGGTTCAGGTTGAAGCCCAGAGAGGAGGGGCATCCCACGTTTTTAAAGCTAACATTCCTTCCTTCCTCTTGTGTTCCTTTTTGAAGGAGTGGTGAATCTGGGCCACAGACACCTGAGACAGGCTGCTCAAGGTGCTGCGGGAAGTCGTATAATTTGCCTTGATGTTTTAAAGCATTTATTTCAGAGATGAGAAAGCTGTAAGAAAGCAGTGTGGCACCTAACAGGCCCTATAACCACCAAAAAAGCTGCTGACTTTCCAGGCCCGTGTTGATCAATGAGTCCCTTTCCATTTTTCAAATATTTTTTAGAACATTGCTTTGCATTTTATGTATTGATGTATGTTATCTTGTACAGAAATTATATGTATATAAATTTATATATACATAAATATACAAATATATATGCGCGCGCGTGTGTGTGTGTGTGTGTGTATATATATATATATATATATATATATTTTTTTTTTTTTTTCCCTCCAAACTTAACTAGGAAAGAAAACTTCATGGCTTTGCATAGTAGTCAATAAAATGATCACCTTAAAGCAGGGGTCCCCAACCCCTGGTACAGGTCTGTAGCCTGTTAGGAACTGGACTGAACAGCAGGAGGTGAGCTTCAGACCAGTGGGCGAAGCTTCATCTGTATTTGCAGCTGCTCTCCAATGCTAGCATCACCGCCTCGGCTCCACCTCAGATCATCAGGCATTAGATTCTCATAGGAGCACTGGTCCCTGGTGCCAAAAAGGTTCAGGACCACTGCGGTTTAAAAGATCTGCCAATAAACATTTAAGCATCTTTCTCCCTAGGACTAAGCTAATATTAACCATAATCATAATTATAGTAATAAAAACAACAACAATTATGGGTTGAATATGTTCTACGTCTAGACACAGTCCTTAGAGGTTTATGCATTTTTTTCTTATTTTGTTCTTACAGCAGTTCTGGTTAACAGACAACATTCCCTGTAGGAGTCAGACAATAAAAACAAAGAAAAAAAACAGAAAGACCTTAAAATCAGCATCTACATTTTTTAAGCCATCCGCATTATTAGAGTGTGCTGTCCAATGTCTTTGGAACATGATGTAGGGTCCGCAGTTATGAAATCCACCTGAAGATTGGTTGCCTATTTTAAAATTTCATTCGTAGGTTCAATTGTAAAAGTTAATATTAACAACAATGCTAATAACAAAAGGAACCTTCTATTGAGCGCCTAAAATTCCCAAGGCACCGTTTTACCTGCGTGGCACATGCAGGTCATTTCGACCCTTCGAAACGGATATTGTTGTGTCCATTCATAGATGAGGAAACAGGTTCAGAAAGGATAGATAACTTGCCAAAGATCCTCAGCTGCTAAGTGGCAGAACCAAGGTCAGAACCATACTGTCCTGACCCCAAAGTGCTGTGTTGCCTGGGTGATTTACAAAGGGTTGTGTGTGGCAGGGGGTGAGCCCATCATGGAATAACTGCTGTGTGGGTGTGTGTGTGGGGGGGGGTGAGTCATTAGAACTGGGGAAAGGGTGAGGAAGCCTCGTGGGGCTGAAGTCTTTTCCTCCTGGATTAAACATCCTGCATCCTTCATCTTTCGGCGGTGATGACCTCTATGCCACTGTATTTACAATGGAAAGGAGCTCATCTGCAGGGAAGAAGAGGTGAAATTCATGAGCTTGGTCAGAGGCTGTCACTTGAGGACCTGTTTTACACACTTACAGGAAATTGACTCTACATTCTGCTGATGTCCACAACAACCGTATGATACAATGTCATCTTGACATGCTGGCCACAGCCGATTCATCTATAGCTGGGCTCTCAAACCAAGCTGGGCCAGTCATGGTTCTTTCCCTGGGAATTTTAAATTGGGACTCAGAGATTCCAGCCTTATTGGGAGCTGTGTGTGACCAGGGAAGCTGAGAAAGCTGATATGCAGCAAGAGAGAGTGACGTGAACATATTGAAAGGTATAGAAAGGAAAGAAAGACTCAGAGAAGCAGTCACAAAGACATTCCAGTTACAGACTTTGGTTTATTCCTGAGGCCCCACTGTGTCCCTGCCATGGGGTTCAATGAGACCATATATAAGAAATTAAACACAGTATGGCAGATTTCCATTTTTGTGTCAATTAATTTAGTAGATTTCTGTCGTTGGCAGACAAAGGTTCTTAAATCCGGAGTGTTTAAGGCCCAGTCCCAGGTTAGACGAGAGCCCTAAAGCGGTGGGGGAGGGGTGTGGCGGTGATGTCCGCGATAAAGAAGCCAAAGAAAATGACTGCATCCCAGAGTCTGTCGAATCCTCAAAAACTGAGGATCCACGGTGGTGGTATTTACAGCCCAGTAATGGAATTCTCCATGGATGGGGACAGGAAAACCACTCCTTCCCCAGTGACTGCTGGAGCAGAATGGAAAGGGGGCGGTGAGGAGCAGGAGGCCCAGAGTAGCGGTAGCCGATGCTCCCAGGGATCTCAGAGTTGGAACCATGGAGGAGAGGGTGGCTCCAGGAGTGGAAAAAGGTGACTGTGGCAGCCATATCCTATAGAAAACCTGCAGGAAGATATCTAGGAAGGAGGGGGGGGAAGCGGGGTTCTGTGATCTGTGGGAAGGTCCATGGGAGATGTGTTATGTTGTCGATGTCATAGAAATGTACTGACACCCCTCTCCCCACCCCCCAACTGATGTGGAGTGAAGCAGTGAACATTTCACAGCTAAGGATAGACCATGAATCTTGGCTCAAGTGGAGGATAACTAGCAAAGCCAACTTACTCCACTTAAATTTGGCAAAAACCTTGTTTGAATGTAAAGCATCATCTTTCTGCTTGCAGCTTCTCTCTACCTAGGCCAGGGGCATGAGACCAGGGAGCTAACTGAGGCTCACACTGCAAAGGACACACCAGTGTCCTTTCTACGCGTCCCTCTGCCCTCCTTCTAGGCCAACTCGCCCTGACATTCTCTGATTCAGCCCCTGTGACCACATGCTTCCCTCTTTCAGTACGAGTTGTAACTCTGTCACGGAGGTAAAGAAAAATCCAGGAACTGAATCAGGTGGTATTCTTACAAAATCTTACTTTGCTTTACTAGGTAAAAAAAAAAAAAAAAAAAAGAAAAGGAAGAAAAGTATCATCTTTGCAAGAAGTACCTGAGAAATGTTATACTAGACTGATGAAAGGAAAAAATCTAGCGTCTCAGGTATTTTTCTAAATAAGAGTATTTAGACCCTTGTCGCCCTTTTCTTTCTTCTTGGTCTTTCTGATAGAAATTCCTGTGATTCCTAAGCAGAATATCTCTTCCTACCTTCGTGGTTCCAGGTCATCTTGGTGACGATATGCTTTCAATTGTGTTCATGAGAAATTTGTCATTTATAAGTAACTGCACACATTTTATACCACAGTAAAAGAGAAATATGCATAGACATCATCGTGCTTGATTGAGTCCTTATGTATGACAATCTGAAAGCGTTTATATGAGGCATTATGAACAATTAATAATTTACTCATCTGAGTTCTAACAATGTGTCGCATATTACCTGAGGTTGATGAAGGGCAGCAGAGAAGTGCAAAATGTTATTAGTTTTTTAGGGAACGAATGATAAGATTAGAAGCATAACCTAGCCCTGGTGAAATACTCATTCTCTGGTAAGCTGCTTGCAGTTCAAATTGCAGTGGCAAAGAGGCTTTTGGTCCTCACTCACATTAATCTTTTAAGCAGAAAAGAAGCCTGAAAACTCATACATCTTCAAAGGGAGGGGCTACCTGGGATGTTTACTGTAAGCATCTTAAGAATCACAGTGGGTATCAAATCTGGAGATGCACCCACCAGCGTCTCTGGGTGACCTTTCGTCCAGGCTCTGAGTGGCATGGGGTGGGTTGGGGCTGGGTAAGGAGGCTTTGTTTGGCTCCAGCAGGCACTTCATCAGGAAAGGATGAGACATGCATTTCTGACTGATGGGCTGTTAGAGGTTTAAAACATTTGCCTTGGGTGACCTTAGGGAAAAACACCATCCTTTCTGGCTTAATGGGAATTAAATTTTTCGATTACTCTGGAGGAAGGAGAAGCATCAGCTCCAAGCATGCTTATTTGTGGAAAGTAAAATGAAATTAAACACTCCAGCAGAAGGAATCTTAGCAGCTCACTGATCCCAGGGCATTGCCCCTTGCCACTCAACAGCAGTGAAAATTTGATTTGAGAGTAACGGATATTTTAAATGGAGTGTCCTGAATCCATCTAAACATGTTTTTTATTCTGAGAGAATAACTATATTAATTTGTATATCCTGGGAAAGAAATGAAGCATTTTAATATTTTTTTTCTCCCTTCGGGGAGAGTGCTGTAAATCTCTTGAGTAATGGAAGAAGAATTTAACATAGGAATGCACGGTCCTTTGGATGGATGACATTTTGTGATTTGTCATATACATGCATATGGAAGATCCCCTCTTGGTTACGGGAGGCTCAAATAAAAAGTGAGCAACCTGGGAATGAAAGAAAGTCTTATTGTTTTCATAAAAGTGAAAACCTCAGTAGTCCTTCCTTTCCGTTTAAAAAGGACAAGAGATAAAGTGTGTGTGTGTGTGTGTGTGTGTGTGTGTGTGTGTGTGTGTGTGTGTGTTTGTGTTTCATTAGAGTGTGGGCAAGCCATCTTGGTTATATATCAGAAAGCCAGTGATCTATTATATGAATGTAGGGAACGTAAGTGTATTTAAAGCCTGGAACCGAGAGTTGTAAAATTATCATATCATCATCTTTGGGGGTTTCTCTAAATATGCCAAATCCCTCTGAGTTTTCTGTGATTTGAATTTAAATATTCTTGTTGAAAGTTGAGTTGTGACAGGGAAGCATGACTTCAGTGCTTCTAAATATTCCTCAGAACCTTTGTTTGGGAATTTCTAAGAATGAATGAAGAAAGGCAAGGCAAACAAGAAGATAATCTGTGATACCTTGAGTTTTTAAAGCGCGTTGTGATCTGATAATAGAAACAACAGTTTCTATTTCTGGTTAAGGCTTGATCAGGCAGAGGTGATCAGATGAGCAAGCTTGATATCTCAGTAACCAAGCGAGAGTTTACAAAAAAGGAGAGGGTACAAAACAAACCCCCAATCCACCTGCCACTTACACACCCATGCCCTGGCCCGTGCACCATCTTATGTCTGTTTGACTGCCTTCATAACTTAAGGAAGACTGCAGGGGTGTAAAGACACGATCCCTCCCCTTCCCCTAGAGTTGGGAAGGGGAGGGAAGTACCCCCATATCAGGACACTTTAGGCAACAGTCCTTTATACCATTTAATTTGTAGAATAACTGTAAAATTTCTTATCTTAAAATGATTTTTGAACTAGGAATCAGAATGAAGAAAGTTTTCTTAGATTATACTAGGAAATGAATGTTCCGGGTTGGAGCATTAATGATAATGGTATTATCATTTTTTGATTACCTGCTATGTGCCAGACACTCAGCGGAGAACTATAATTCTCACAACAATCCTGCAAGATAGGTTTCTGACTCTTTCTATTTCACAGAAGAAAAAATTAACCCCAGAGAAGTTAAGCGATTAATTTTTCAGAGTTATGCATGAGACTTATATCTTGGTCAATAGTCAGCTTGGCTCTTAGTACCACTGGTAAAGGGTATGGTTGTTCTAAAATGATAAACTTAGGATGTAGAGTAATCATGCTACTACTGATATGTTTCTAAGATTAGAAGTAGGTGACAGGGAAGAAGAAAGAATGAAGGAAAGGGAGGGACAGGAGAAAGAGGAAAAGGAGAAGAGAAGATGAAAAAGGGGTAGGAGGAGAAGATGAAAACCATAACGGTGTCCTATTTGGGACACACTTACACTGAAAAATTATTCATTGTTTATCTGAAATTCAAATTTAACTAACTAAATGTTCTATATTTTCTATGGCAACACCAACTATGTTTCAAACAAACTAGAGGCTAAGCATTTTCCAGGTATAACAATCTCATTTAAGCTGCACAAGACTCCTATCAAGTAAGGAATGTTGTCTTTTGTTTTTAGATGCTGAAAGTGAGACTCAATGAGGTAGAAAGACTTAACCAAAGTCGCATAGCTGGTGAGTGATGGAGCCAGGGTAAGAATTGAGTCAGAGCCCACACATTGGAGCGCTAGAAAAAGAACAGAAGAAGAAGCAAGGAAAAAAAAAAAATCCAGGCTGGGATATTTTGAAACCATTTAATAGAAGCAATAGTGCAAGAAAAGTGAAGGCAATTAGCAAAACCCATGTTCTCTGAAGATTTGTCAACAACTACTTTTTTTTGGCAAGTAACTTCCTTTGGGGAGCTCTGTTTAAATTGTAATCCCAGATCTTTGACAAAGTAGATACTCTCTCTATCCCCTGTTGGTGGAGTAAATTAAAAATCTCCATATATTCTGGGTAGAAAAATGAACCGTTTGTGGTAAATCTCATAAAAATGTGCCCTGGAGATGAAACATTGCATTCAAACCTTGGCCATCTATATTAATTATGAGAAAGGACAGTGTAAGCAGGAAAAAATAAGAATTATGAAAGATTTCCAAGTGCTGCATGCTAAGAGAGACACTGATAAACTAGACTGTATCTGGACTTGGGACTCCAGGCTGCTGCTGCTGCTGGTGCCACTGTTAGTGGTGGAAAGAGGATGTGCTTAGCATGGGCTAACAGTCTCTCAATCATTAGAAAAACGTAAGGGGCTGGGAGCAGTTAGTGGGAACTAGACAACTCAGGGGAAATATAACAGCTTCCTAAACTATGGGAAAGGCTATCAGTTCTGATTTCTAATGGCTAGCATTCTGTTGCTACAGAAGATGGAACTAGACCCATAAGTAAAGTTTTGTAGTTAGGTTGATACTTAGCACAGAGGATCTTTTTCTAAAAATCAGAGTAGTCCAATGGTAGGATAGGTGACCCCTGGAAATAGCTGATTCCTCTTATATGGGAGACTTTGAGCTGCATCTGGATGCCAGGTTATCTGGGATATTGTAAGGAGGATTTCTGAACCGAGTAAACAGTTTGGCCAGGCACATGGATGTCCTTGTACACACACACACAACTATGCATGTATTTAGGGCAGTATTCTTTGGTCACAAATGAAAGTTGGAAAAATAAGGTGTCTCGCAAGTCTCCTATTTTGGGTTCATACCAAAATGCCATCTTATTCCTGGGCTCCTCTTCTCTTCCCTGGATTACTGTCCAAACCTTCTCATTGGTCTTCCTCTCCATAAACAATTTTTTACAGAACCTCCAGTGTATTATTTTCTAAATTCTATTCCTTTGCTTAAAAACCTTTGGAGGGTCCCATCATCTACAGGGAATACATTGGAGGTGACGGTGTGGCCTGCAAGGCTGGTATAGCCATGGTTTCTGCTGCTCAAGCCCCTTTAACGGCCATGTTGCTTTATGTTTCTTTCTTCAGATGCATCATCTCTCCTTGTGAACACTCTTCTGACCCTCAAAATCTAACTCGAGTGTTATCTTCTTTGGGGCACCTTTCCTAGAGGTCGTCATAACTCCTTTTAGTAGGTGGCTCCATAGGACTCACCTTTCTTGTTGTGTGCATCTATTACCTGTCTGCATCTCCTGCCATATCTATGTGCTTTAAGCCTCACAAAAGCAGACCCTGCTCCCTGGGGATCTGCCCAAGCACACTGAGGATGCAGAGCCCAATACAAAAGAGATGCTTATAAATCAGACAATACCATTAAGTGAAACCTTTGGGAGACTATAAAATCGACACCTACCCCAACATTTGTGAGATTCAGAGCCAAAGTACAAATGAAGCCCCATGTACCAGATGTCTAAACTTTTAAAAATTATAAATCAAGTTAACAAACTGTTCTGTAAAATAGGTTCTCTCTTCCTGCCTTGGCAAATTTATGCTCATCATGGTAAAACCAGATATGTGTAAAGCTCTGTATTTTTGATGACTGAATGTCAGCAAAACACCAAAGACAACTGAATTTAATTATTAACACACATGTCTGAGAATTCTCTTGATCAGTTGGTGACATTTGCATGAGAATAAAATGAAGACATACATAACTCATAAATTATTATGTATTTACTCCATTAAATTTTTCTCTTTCCTTAACTTCAGCAAAAAACACTAATTATTTGATTTTCATGGGATTTGGGTTTTAGTCAGTGATCACCTAAAGGATTAGAAGTGTAATAATATTCAAGATATGCAAAAGTCAAATGTATTTTCATAAAAAGATGAATTAATATCAAAGTCAAAATATAAAATTATTTTTAAATATATTTTTTAAATCTTTAAATAAAATCATTAAATATAGTTAACATTTTAAAATTGAATTTTTGAGAAGTTACCTAAACTGTATTAGACTTTTATAAAATAAAACTATTTACATTTCTAGCATCTAATGTCCATCCAGGTGATAATGTAAAACCTCAGTATCACACTTCATGCCTGATATGTATCTATATTTAAATGGGATATGAGTTACTTAACATTATAACATATTCCTCAATTGCCACGTGCAACTGTTGTGAATACCTTGAGTCCACGTGGAATTACAAACTGGAAGATGAAGAGAAACATGAAAAAAGGACTCAGTGCTTTTTTTCAAACTGGAAAATATACTTCATTACGCACAATTCTCATGCAACTATACTTTCTCAGAGAGATGATTTGGCAAGGTAATTAACTTGTATTTTTGGCACCCTAAGCACAAGTCCTCTCCATACTCAGTAGCTGTTTCTGTCTCCAGTGACAGAGAAAGTGGTAAAACTCACAAACCTTCATGGCTTCGGGGACAGTTGTTCTTTAAGGACTTAGGGCAAGAGATTTAAAGGTTGTTTTCCTGGGACCTGAAGGGTGTTAGTCACCAGAGCAGATGTTTAAAGCTCTGGGCCGTGCTGGTCAGTGCTAAGTGCCAGATCTTGAGTGACAGAGGTGTTCCTGTGTTCTTTAACACATTTGTTTATTTATTTTTGCATGTTCTCTAATCCATGCAGGACCCTCTAAAGTGTAAGTTATAGGGCACAGGCCCCCTTTGCCCTAGTCTAAAGGGCATATTGATAAAAATTATTATGTATGTGCATTTAAAATCGTTTGATCTCTTTCATATTTAAAGTATTATTTACAGTCTTGTTTTTTACTTTAGATTCATCACCTAAAGACATAAGGACCTTGTGATCAGGGCCCTGGAGTAGGAATAAAGAATTGTGGCTTTGAATTCTCACTCTGGCACTAATTCCCTCTATGAATTTGGGCAAATCTAAGACTGAGTTTTCTCATCAGGAAAATGGGAAAATGAGGACAGTTGTTAGATTAAAGCAAAAGTAAGTGGAGGGTCTTTGTAATTAAGAAGCTGTTTATAAAATAAGGGATTTATTTGTTATATCCTTGTGTTAGTTTTCTAGGCCTACTTTATAATGAAGTACTACAAACTGGTAGGCTTAAACAACAGAAATTTATTTCCTCATGGTTCCGGAAGCTGGAAGTCCAAGATCTAGGTATAAACAACGTTGGTTTCTTCCAAGAGCCTCCCTCATTGGCTCATGGGTGGCTTTTTCCTTCCGATGTCTTCAGTTGATCTTTCCTCTGTGTGCGCCTGTGTCCTCGTCTCCTCTTCCTATGAGGACACCTCATTTAACCTAATTACTTCTTTAAAGACCCTATCTCCAAATACGTCATGTTCCAAGGTACTGGAGATTAGGAGTTCAACAAATTCAGCTCACGACAAGCTCTATCTCTCCCTTTTAAGTGAATTTCAGATTCTATTTCCCGTATTCTAATTCCCGTGTAACAATTTCACTTAATGGCAAATCACTATCCTTATCTGGAAAATAGTAGTTGCTGTTGAGCACAGCTATGGGAAATATGGGAAAAAAGTCACCCCAACATCAGTTGATTTGAAAAGCCATAAACACCTTCCTGTAGTGAACAAGCTGTCTGAACATGACAGAATGTTGGACCTAACAGGATTTGCAACATGATTCTGTTGTTTCTGAGGGGTTGGATATTTCCCCAAAATGTGTAGAGAGAAAAGCTTGAGCTCCCTACGGTTAGGCAGGTTGTAGGGAAGGTATTCCTGTTCTGCTGTGAGCTGGGGCATGGAAGTAACACAGTGGGTGAGTCTGAACAAGTGTTCAGGGGCCTCAGAGCCCAGGAGAGTCCAGGTTTGGCCTTGGTAGCTGTGTGAGCAGCAGGCATGGTCTGTCCTGTGTCCTCTACACCCAGTTCTCCCATGCCACTTTCAAAGAAGTGAAAGGAAGTCTTAGGGTCAGTGGAGTTCTTGACTAACGGGGAACAATTTTACTTTTTCACTGATTCTTAAACAGATCTGTGCAAAACCTAGGAATGAACAGAGTCATCATTCTTCGGTTTCTTAGAATCTAGGTGTATATACAAAAACATTTTTCTATTTTTTATGGAAGTGACCAATTGTCTTCAGATAGCAATCCCATTTAGCAACCTTTCTTTTGTATAGTGATAGATGCACTCAATTTTTTTTTGTGGTTTTCCAAAAAGTAACTGAAAAGGTGCAGTGTTCAGTAACCTGCCAGAGCCTGTGTGAACACGCCAGGCCAAGCTGTGAGACATTTTCTGATCGAGGCTTCCAATCTCCACTCTTCTCCTTTATCTTGGGGCTTCATTTTTTAGGGCACAGTTTGTTCTCTGGAAAGTCACAGAGCAAGAGTTGCTTTCCCAGCAGTGAAGGCTCCTCCCTTAGTCTTACCAGCTGGCTCACCTCACCAGGAGAGTCCTTGGGCCTTGAGGACAAGGACAAGGATTAACGAGGAAGAATATGCTGAAGAAAAATTATATTCAGCAAGCCTAAGGTAATGCCTCCTGCTGACAAGACTGCAGGCCATAACTTTGGTACAACCCTTAAATATGTCAAAGGCTGGAGGAAGATGGACAAAGTTTGCTGCTTTTGCTCACAATTTGTGTTTTCACCTGTTTCCCATGTTTGTGGGTATTCATGTGCAGGCAAACATCTTGCTGCTTCTGAATCAGAGAGGTCATTGGGGAGGAAGAGTTAAGGCTTGGAAAAATGTCTTAAGGAGGTAAGGAAGGATGTAGGGAGAGCATGAAAGGTGTGAGTAGCTTGGATTGGGGCCTATAGGGATTAAAAATATTTTTAAAAAAGCAATGTGCGTAAGTGGAAAAGGAAACAGAAAGAGCAAGAAAGCAAGGACCAGTCAGGCCTCCTATAGATCTGGTCAATGACAGATGGCAGGCTGGGGTGAGAATCTTAACCCATGGATGACTTCAGCAATACTGCTCAGGGGAAGCTTGAAGGAACCCTGAACTCAGGGACTAATAACTGCTTCTTTCTCTAGTATTCCATAGTTGTATAAACTTGTAGTATCCTTGTAGCAAATCATGTAGCATCCTTGAACCTCAATCACCTCAAGTGTAAACATTCACCAATGATATCCAATTATAATATTGTAAGGATCAAATGAGATGGTACAAGTGAAAGCGTTTTCTAAACTGTAAGCACCATCTAATGTAAGATATTACTGCATACGAACTGACTCTTACTATTCACATGAACAAGACCAGAGGCTGGTCAGAAATTACAGTGTCCTTTAAAGAAGTGCATTTTAATTGCTTCCTACTTTGTAGTAATTTGGCCTACATTAATAAACAGGCTTAGTGGAAGGCCTTGGAATCTTCTGTTGTGGTGTGGCAGTAGATACTGGAGGGCTTACTTTAAAAAAATGCAAATCTTCATGCTTTAAAAGTTCTTATGATGCTTCCTAGACTAGCCCAAGGGATAGAGATACAAATATTCTGGTAATAATACAAGAAGGTGTCCCATTTTATCACCATACCAATTCACTCTTGGTTATCCAACTTAGAGAATAGAGGTCATTTGGGTAGAAATGGACTTTGTAGTCTGTGGATTTGGGGAAGATAAAGGAGATAGTGCAATGTAAAGGGTTTGTGAATTACAGAGTGTTAAAGACAAGTGTTAATGCTAAGGGTGAATTTATGTTGTAGTTCTCAGAGGCAGCTTGTTGTAGTGAAAACAAATGGAATCTCAAATAAGAGCTGAGTTCAAGTCCTGACTCCATTACTGTCTATTTTTGTGACCTTGGGCAAATCAG
Source organism: Rousettus aegyptiacus (assembly GCF_014176215.1). Classification (NCBI taxonomy): domain Eukaryota; kingdom Metazoa; phylum Chordata; class Mammalia; order Chiroptera; family Pteropodidae; genus Rousettus; species Rousettus aegyptiacus. The sequence goes on along the minus strand of NW_023416306.1, from coordinate 119,976,107 downwards.
TGAACCTATTGGCACTTTAGCTGTTATCTGAAAAAGGTAGAAAGTATGGAAAATATCCAACTTACCACTGCACAGGATGTGGAGTGGAGACAAAATGCATGACAATGGGCTTTGCAAACTATAAAGTGATAAACTGCTGCTCCTATTGATTGTAAATCATTGGACTATCTCTTTTCCCTCCCTGTTGTCCATACCCTGCTTCTCAGGGGAAGATTGAATGGTCTTTCTGCACAGGGTCTGCAGCTAGGTTATCTGTGTCTGAACCCCACTGAGTTCTGGTTGCTGATTCAACAGTCATCACCTTTAAAATCCACAATGGCTTTTTAGACTAACAGACTATGAAGAAACAAGAAGCATAATACCCCAGAATGGAGCCCCAGGTCTGTGCTGTACTTCTAATAAAGGTGATCTCTGGTAATCTTTGGTTTTGAATATGTCCGTTGTGTACTTTCCATCATTTTTATGATGAGAGAGATGTCATCCGTGTAGCATCTGCAGAGCTCTGGTTGAGAAGTGAGTTGGTTTAAAGCATTTCATTTCAGATTACTCATGAAGATTTCAGTGGCACTGTTCCTTCGCTCCACCTGGCAGTCAATTTTCTTCATGACCACAATAGCAGGAGTGTCATCTTTTAAGCCTAAATACTGCAATTTAAAAGTCCCCTGAACCTGAACAAAAACATTTGTTTTCTTTAAAGTGTGAGCTTTTCTACTGCCTGGCCTAAATTCTTTTTATGTCTGTTTTGAAATGCAGTTTATGTGAGCCAGTCACAGCATATGCTTCCCTTCCCTTCCCTCTGCTTCTTCCTTAGGACCTAAGTGGTCCATCAGTTCAGGTACACAAGACAGGCACAGACTTGATTTGACTGACAGCTTGTAGGAACTCCCGGTCCAACATTGTAAGTGAGATGGAGTTGGGATTTAGTATAATGTCTTGCTATCTGGAAAAAATCTGTCCTTATATGGCCAGGAGTTTTCACTCACCTGAGGAAAGCTGACATCTTCTAATACTTACAAGGCATTGTCAACACGTTTTCTCCTTTTTTGGCCAGTGCCAATTGGCAAGTATTTTTCAGCTGGTGGGACGTGACTGACATTTTTATTTTGCAGGGAATAGCCACTATCTTTGGAACACATGGATTTTTTTTTTCTTTTTCTTTTTTTGAATTAAAATTGTTGGGGTGCCATTGGTTAAAAATCAGTTAAGTTTCAAATGTACAATTCATCAATACGCCGTGTGTATATTACGTTGTGTGTTCACCACCCAAAGTTAAATTTCCTTCCGTCATCAAATATTTGACCCCCCTCTACCCCTGTCTACCGCTCCTATTCCCTGCTTCCCTCTGGTAATCACTAATCCACTGTCTGTGCCCATGAGTCTCTGCTTATTTGTCATGTTTGTTCGTTGCTTTCAGTTTTATATCCCACATATGAGTGAGATCATATGGTTCTGAACTTTTTCTGTCTGACTTCTTTCACTTAGCATGATAATCTCAAGATCCACTCATGTTGCCTCAAGTGGCAGTATTTCATCTCTTCTTATGGCGGAGTAATATTTCATTATGTAGATGTACCATATCTTCTTTATCCAATCATCTATTGTAGGATACTTCATTTGCTTCTGTGTCCTGGCCACCATGAAAAATGCTGCTATGAACATCGGGGTACAGGATGTTTTTTTCTTAATACTAAATTTTTAAAATATTGGTTACAAATATATATATATATATATATATATATATATATATATATATATGGTCTTAGTTTAATAGTATTAATGAGATGAGCATGATTCTTTACTGTTGAGAAGCAAAGTCTTAGGAAAAGGGTTCTGGTTCTAATGTCAGAAGATCTGGGCTTGAACCCTGGCTATCTTACTAATTAGCTAGATAACCTTAGGCAAGACATTTAACTTTTGTAAGTTTAATTTGTTGCCATGTGAGGTAGAAAATAGTAAGGATTGTTGAGATTTCAAATGAGCTAATGAATATGATCGTGGAGTGATATGTACGTAAAAGATTATCATCAAGAATCTTCATCCTTACAGCTGCTGGGAGCTGTAAGGTACATTTTGGTTTTCTTGGGTTTGACTGATTTCATATGATCCTCGCTCTTGTAATTTCAGAGAATAGTGCAAATTCTCAGGGCTTCGCATCAATTTTTTGAACAGTGTCAGTGTTTGATTACAAAGAGGGAAAAGAGAAGAATTCCTCAAGGAGGGACTTTTTCCTCAGCCGAATGATCCCTTTCTAAAATCCCTCCAATCCTAAAAGCCTGTTATGATAGAATTCTAGCACTAACAATTACAATCAGTCTAGGAACTTGTGGAACTTAGACATTAGTCCATGTTTTCATACCACAAAGAGAGAGAACAATTAGGAAACAGGTGACGCTGTGCCCAGGACTTGACAAATAACAGTTGCTTGTCTGCATCAATTGACTGAATATCATTCTTTCCTCTCCTTAGGTCTTTGTGTCAATCCAGTTTAACTGACACTAAAATAAATAGGGGCCTAAATGCTATGCAAGACGCAAATAATATAGAAGTCATCCATTTCTGTCCTCAGGAGTTTATAATCCTGTTAACCCTTCCATCTTTGGTGCTACCTCTCTGTTATCCATATTCATGTTAATATCTGCATCTATGTCTGTCTTTTGTTCAAACTCACACTGGAAAGGGACTATATCTATGAGTTTCTTAAAGAAAGAATCCCAGTGCTTCCAGCATCCCATCCACCAGGAAGCAGGTCTGGCTGTCCAGAGATTGGGCCTGGGGAAGATCGAAATCTGTAATCGGTATACCCAGAACAAATAATAAGATTTTCTGTGCACATTTGTCTCGGGAGTGATTTGGTGGAAAGCAGGACAGTGTTTGGGGTCGGAGATCACTCCTGTGTAAAGGTCTGCACAGTCGTAGGCTGCAGCCTCAGCAGCTGCTGGCAAACTGGAGACCACAGGGCCTCTGATTCCACCAAATACGAGGTCAAACTCAGCTCCTGATAAAGTTATACTAATAACTGGCATTGCTATGGGTCCATGAAAACTTCTACCTTGTTCATTCCGTCATTCACTCATCTATTCGTTTGTTCATTCAACAAATATTGATTGAATGTCTACTACATACCAAGAATTGTTCGAAATATGATGAGAGAATAGTGAACAAAAATACATTATCTTTGTTTATATGGAGTTCACAATTTATAGTGAAAGAAATACATGGATGGAAATTATCTTTGCAATGGGCATATACACCTATGGCAAATACTATGAAGGGAGGCACCAGACCTGGAGGGAGAGATCAGGGAAGATCTGTAGGAGGCATGGAGGATAACGAGCAAAATAGGCCTGTGAGAGCTTTCCAAGCAGAGGAAATACTGCACAGCAAGGCCCTCCACTCTGATCTGAAAGAAGGCAGTGTCTGGAGTACTGACAGTAGGAGAGGCAAAGACAGCACAAGATTAGGGTGTGGGGAGGCCCTTTGTAGGTCAGGGTCAGGGTTTTAGACTTTAAGCCTATAAACAATGAGGAGGCAAAAGAGTTTTAAGCAAGTGGGTGATGTGGTCAGACGTGCGTTTTGAAGCCTACTCTTCCTGCTCCTTGGAGAAGGATGGGGTGGGGTGGGGGGCCTGATTAGGTACTGGGACTCTAGAAAGGTTATTGTCTCAGTCTAGGAAAGAGAGGGTAGCAGCCTTGGACTAGGGTGGCGGCCAGAGGAAGGGAGGTGGAGGTCCTGAGACATTAGGAGGTGAGGCCTCGGAGACGGCTCATTTATGAGGAAAGACAGAAGGGAAGTAGTAAAACAGAAGTATGTCCAGGTGGGCCAGGAAGGCCAGAAATGAAAGCACGACCGAGGGCTGGGGGAGGCAAAATTGGCAGGTAGCAGGGAGAGGGTGGCAGGAAGGTTTTTGTTTAATTCTGTTCCTTCTGCTTATGAACACTGCTCTAAGCCTGATTCGTCCAATTTGGTTTCAACCGTCAGCAATTTTGCTTTAGAGGTTAACTGTGAGAGGTCATTCAACTCCTGGGTTCCGTTTTCGGGTTTTGACACATGAGAGGGGACACTGGTATTTAGTCTTTCAGGTCTAAGTTTCTACCCACTCTTCTGGAATGTGGCTTCTATGACCTTATACAGTCTCCCCCCATCCCCCCTTTCTCCTCACTAACTTTCATGGATGACCCAGCAGAGTTTAGTTAGCCTGAGGTTGCTTCAAGCCTTTCTAATTTTCAGCTCAGTGGCCGTTCCCCTCTAGGCATTTTAGTTGGGCTTGTTCTTGGTTGAATGGTCTCACCTGACCCTGGAGGTCCCTTGAGGAATTGTGAGGATGGGGAGCACACTGCAAACAGCTTTCATGTTTTTTCATTCAATGAGGTGTAGCAGAATTCCACTCCACCCCAGCCCATGGAAGTTACAAATTGTTATTTAATGCCAAGTGGCCAATAGCAACAGTGCATATTACCTTTATTGTGTGAAAGAGATGTTGATATTAGAGGGATGAAAAAATCTTGACATTTTCTGGGGATTTAGTGTAAAGAAACTATTTTTTTTAATATAAACTTTGCTACTCCTAACATGTATGTTTATTTGTCTATCCATCTAATTAATTAAAAAATAACAAATTTCTTGAGCCATTTTCCACCTGCCAGGAATGGTTTTGAAGATGAGGAGTAGGGGAAATATTAGTGAATGTGACCGGTTCTGTCAGCGCTGCTCAAATTTTTCTTTGAAGTACCCCAATGGTCAAGGAGACTGAAGGAGAATGAAGAGGTAAGTCTTGGCTTGAGATGCTGCTGTTGGCGGTTGTGGCAGCATAGCTTAAATTGTCTTGCCATATTCTCTCATGAAATTTGCTTGAGGGCTTTTGTTTCAGTTTAAAATTTCATGCGCATTTTGCATTTGGCTCTACAATGTATCCATATTTGTTTAAATATTAAAAATACCCTCCAACCTAAAAAGAGAATTGTTGCTTCAGTTCACTGTATCCGGTTTATCCCAAGACTCTTGGCACACACCTGTGCATCCCGAGATACGAGTATCTCAAGAAAGATGAGGAAGAGAGCTCAAATACTGGTGGGAAAGACAGTCATACGTACACATGATAATAATAGCATGGAGAAGAGAGGAAACTTTAGAAGCAGACATTAAAACGGGAGAAAATTTACTTATTTTGAGGGGGTGAGAGAAGCATTCTGGGAGATGAGAAATGCTTATGTAAGTGAATGGAAATTTGAAATAAAATGGCTTGTTTGGGGAATAAGTTGTAAGAGCATAGAGCTTGTGAAGAAGGAAGAGGCTGGGAGAGTGGATTGAAGCCAGACCGCAAGGGGCATTGAATGTCACACGAAGATTCTGAAACAAATCCAGAACCATTGACTCTGTAGGCAATAAGAAGCATCTTGAGTTATTCGTAGGTGGGTTTGTGACCTAGAAATATCATGGAATGAGACTCAGCCATACATTGTTAGAGTGGGAGTGCACGCAGTTCAAAAGGCATCGATTCAAGGATTCCCTTCACTCTCTGACCTTCGAAATGTGCAGTGGAAGTGGAGGTGGGACGGTCCACCTATTTCTGATTAGGTCTGAGTTGGGGCTTGGCAATCTGTATGCTCAAATATTTGATTTCAGATCTGAAAGCAATTAGCCAGGTTTGGTACTCACCGATCTTCTGGGATCTTTTCATAGTCAACAAGAAGAGAGATGGAAGCCTAGAGAGGTATGACCACTTCCCCAATGTCACCCTGCTAATTATTGGCTAAACTAGGACTCAAGCACAGTCATTTTGCTCTCTAGTCACATGTTGCTCCCACTAGCCCAGGCTGGGAGCTTTGACCTCAGTCAGAGTTTCTCTGTTCACCTTTTCCCTTGTGCATTTCTGTGTAACCGAAGGCATGTGGGAGGCCAGAGTTGTTTTGCAAAGCACTGGAAGTTTTGTGTCCCAGCCAAGGTCAGTTTAGCATTCTTATTAACATACTGTACATAATGGACAACTAAAAGTCTGAGGTCATAAATATTTTAATGTAGCCGTGCCATGTCACTGTTTCTTTGAGACCTGCACTTCAATTTTTATTTACTTTTATACATTGCTGGCGCAGGGCCACAAACTTTTCCATCAACAGAAATGGCTGCTGATTGAAGCGATTTGCTTTCTCCCCCAGTGCTGAAGAGAGACCCGTTCCCCAGCGCAGGTGTTTTTAGATCAAGATGGGCTGTTGAATGACACAGTGGGGAATACACTTAGTAAAGCAATGTCATAAATTGGGCTGGTGTCAGCTTCCTGATTTAATGCTTTGCTCTATTTGGTCATGAATTATATATTCTTTTTCAGATTGATCATTTCTCTCACTGATAAAGGGATAGTGTTCTACCCAGTGGATTTAGCCCCCGACCTAAGGAATATACTGATGCATCAAAAATTCCCCAAGCTGACAACCCGGATGATCTCTGGAGACTGTAAATCTGCAAAGGCGGCGAGGGGGCAGGCAGGCCTGTGTGATGGAGCTCTCCCCTCCCTAAGTATGCATCGACTACCACGATGGTGGAGCGATTCCTTGTCTGCTTTTTCTCCAACGTAATTTGCAAATTGATCGTTCTTCTTTGGAAGTCTTTCTTAATTAAATAGTAACTGCAGTTATTACCCACAGACAAAGGGGACATTTTAGTGTCTTGGCAGTAGAGAGCCTTAGCTCAGTGTATTTTCATTTGTTGAAGTGCCCACCATGGATTATTGTGTGCAGCACTCCACTGGATGGTTCCTTCTAGAGGAACGAGATGATACTCCTTGCCCACAAAGGGCTAGAATATAGTGAGTTAATAATAATTCCTTATGACAGAATATATATAGAATGCCTTTGCTTTTCAAAGCACTTATTTCGAACATTATCCCATTCTGTTTTCACACTGTTACAGCAAACAACTGTAGTTTCCATTTGTTAGAGGAGAAAACTGAGAAAGAGAATTTAGGGGTTTACCCAAGCTCATATGGAAAAGTGAGAAACAAGACTAGAATTTAGGTGACCTGCCTCTTTGTCTTCTCTCCATGTTGAGTTAGGCCCAAATGTGTTCATTCAACACTACTTTTAAAATACCAGCTGTGATTGATCCCAGGGAGGATGGGAAGAAGATCCACGAGCAAACACTTCTATGGAAATCAGCTTTCCAACCAGGCCAGTGTTTCTAAATCTTTGATAAGTGTCAGAAACAGTTGAGAAGCTTGATAAAAGAGCAGTTACCTGGGCCACAGCTTTGGGGTTTAATAAGTCTGGGGTATGCCTCAGCATATACATTTTCAAAAGTTCTAGAGATGAATCTGATGGCCAGTCAGGACGGAGACCACAGAACTAGATTTTTATTTTACTCAGGATTGCACAAGGAAATGCAAAGTGGAACCAGGATACCTGACATTTGAACTTGGTCAGACTGGAGATTTGTAGGGAAATGGGGGTCACCACCAGGAGTGCCTCAGAGCCATAGAGAGGCAGGCATCGTCTCTGTTTCAAGAAAACATACCAGTGTCTCCTGAATGAAGCTTTTTTGGTTTAAACCAGGTCAAACCGACAGGCTAGAAAAAAGAAAGCTTATCCCTGTTATCCACACTAGACCTTTCTCTCCTTCTCTTCTTCTTTTTTTTGCTCCCTTCCTTCCTCCTACACATTTTAAATCATCCCTTTCCATCAAAATCCTACTCATCCTGCAAGGCCCAGCTCACATGTTACCTTTTCTATAATATCTTTGATTTCCCCTCTCACAGTGACTCTCTCCTTCCTCTATGTTCATTGGCACTGTGCATCTCTGTGGTTTTTTCTTAGCCATTGTCTCTAGGGTATATTTCTGCTTTGGGGATAGATTTCTTGTTCAACTTTGTCCCTCCCAGTAGCTAACACAGAGCTAACACATTAGAAGTGACCAGTATTTGTTTGTGGAGTTCAGTTGACTTACTGAACTGCTATTACTTCTGAGCCTGCTCAAAACTGATTAATAAATGTATCAGTTTGAACTTAGACTATATATCCTCATCAATAACTTCTATCCCTTGACAACTTAAAAAATAAATTAAAAAAAAAAAGCAAAACTCAAAATATTCGAAGAGGGAATAATTGCCATTTTCACTGATGAGTCTACTCTCTGGTCATTAGTAAGTTAACTCAGATCAAAGAGGTAATTCAATGTTAGACCTATATGTATAAATAAAGATTGTCCCACACAACCACCCTGTGACTGTTAAGTCCTGGGTACTTTTCACAGGCAGTGCTTAATGCTACTCTTCCTATACCTTTGGGCTGAACTTGGCCTAAACTCCTCCACATTAGGAAGAGAAACCTATACCCGATGATCTACTCCTTGCACCCCTCCCCACCAGCTACCTCTGTAACCCAACCTAACTCCTGTGCCCTGCCTTAACCTGCCTTACCTTGAGTCTGTGGAGGCTGGCCCTGGTCAAGAAAGGGGCTGACAAAGCATTTAGCAGAGATGCAGTCAGGAGGTGGTTGCTCCAGGTGGGTGTGCACCCTTGGTTAGAAAGGTTGAAGGTCAAGCCTGGTGTTAGAAGAAAGTTCTTCTTTCTCTTCTTTGTCTCCCCTATCTCCCTTCCTGTCCCTGGAGTCAGGTTTTGAAGACCTTTATCTGGCTGGCTCACTCTACATGCAGAGTATTTCTAGCCAAGATTTTTAGGCCAAGGCCAAAAACACTCAAGGTCAACTATAGCCAGGGTTCATGTTCCTTACAAGCAAGAAAAACTTGATGTGCCTACAGAGCTGATTCTTTCCACCCAGAAAAGCACCCATAGGGAAACAGCCTCGTGATCTTGTCTGCACCCCCGGAAGTATTGTGGTGATTGGCCTGTGTATCTCCATGTCCATCATCTCACTCCCGGTAGAGTGCCTTGGCTATCAGCATGGCCCTGAATCTGGGGGTTAGGCAAACAAAATATAACTGGTATTAGGAGAGTCACAAAGCTCTCTATTGGAGAAATATCACAGAGTTTCAAGAAGAGAAAGTCAGCAAGGCCAACACAATTGTTCTCGGACAGTTAAAGTGTCCTCCTGAGGAGGGAAGACAGAACTTGCCCTGTGAGATCCTGTTGAATAGAACCAGGCCAAGTCATAAATCCAGTTCCCAAATCTCTTTCCTTCTTTAGGTTCTGGCCATGCTGAATGGCCCCTGGTTCAATATGCATGCAGTCCCCTTTGCTGGAACACTCTCCCTGCATAACCTTGACTCTGCCTTTGGCTAACAGCTTTAACTTCACTTCCCCAGAGCAAGAGGCCTTCCTTAAATCTCCTAGTTCAGGTTACTCTAAGCTGCATTATTTGGGGCTGGGTAATTCTTTGTCATAGGAGTGATGCAAGATATTTAACAGCATCTTTGGTCTCTATGCACTAGATGCCAGCAGCATCTTCTCAGCTACAATAAAAAAAAAAAAAAATCTCCAGATATTGCCAGTTGTCCCTTGAGGGTTAAAATCATCCCTCCCTTCTCTGATTCAGTTGAGAATTAGCGCTCTAGACTAATGAACTCATAGTGCCCTGTGCACTCATCACATTCTTCACACTTCTAGAGTTCTTAATACTTGTTTAAAGTCTACCTCCTCCTCCGTCAGCTCCCTGATGGCAGGGATGAATTCCAACGTTCTTTGGCAATCCTAACCTTTCAAAATGTGAAAAAAATTAGTGAAAGAATGACCTGATTTAAAGAACTTTGTAGCTGGCAGCACAGCCCCCCTCCCTACCTCCTCAACAAAGTTATTAAAATTCTTATACTGGAAGAGTCCAAGCAAGGCAACTGGCCACTTATTGAGAATGTTGCAGAGATTTAAGCTCTGGATGGGTGATCTTGAAGGTTCCTTCTAGTTATGAAATTGTATGGAATGTGGGCTTTCAGCCAACCACCCTGCGGGTAACTAATTAAATCACAAGAAAGAAGCCAACCACTCCCTCGCAGTCAGGTGCTAAGTGTTCCCAGGAAGGGGTGATGTAGCTTGGTGAGTGACCTTTATGTGGGTCAAGAGTCACATGAATATGGAATGCTTTTCCCTTCCTTTTCTCCTCTCCTCAGAGGTCATTTGACCCATATCCTCAGGGGTAGGATCATGCTTGAAAGGTTTAGAAAACATCCTTTTCCCCCTAAGTCCCACACTTCACTCTGCTAAGCGAAGCCAGGCAGGCTTCTGGTGTGTGTTGTGGGTGAGAAGGGGAGCCCAGCACACTTCACTGGATGGCTCAGGCATTGCCTGGGCAGTGTTCTTCAGACTTTGAAGGTTATAGCGCACACGATTAATTGTTCTGTTTTTCTTTCCCTATAACCACTTTTCCAACAGGGAATAGAACAGCAAGCAGACACAAATGGATGTCCTCTAGATGCACAGTTAAATCCAAGGGCTATGGGAAAATCATCTTTGACTGATGTTGACTGTATGCCTATGTGCCTGACATGGTGCCGGGCACTTTCACATGTATGATCTCATTTAATCTTCACAAACCAATGAAGAAGGTGCAATTAAATCTATTTGCCAAAGAAACAACTAAAGAGGTCAGTAACAGCTGGGAAGAAACTTGGGCCTGGGGCAGAATCCATCAATACTTGCTATGCTCCCTACATGTCCTGCCACAAGCAAAATATGAATCCTTCCACTCCAAGCTTCTGTTTCAGAGAGTCCCTGTGAGTTGGCATAGTCATGATGAAAATTCACCTTGACCTTGAAGTACTGCTTCTTAAGATCTTGCCACGATCTCCTTACATATATGTGGCTAAGCCTTCTTAAATTATTGTACTTCTGATTTTGTGTGGTGAATTGTATACATGTGTTATTTTTCTCTAGAAACAAAAGCAGAGGAATAAAGAAGTATAAACCTACAAGGACAAAGAATAGGTGAGTAAGGATCTCAATCAAAATTGAAAGGTAGAAACTGGATGGATAAACAATGAATGGCCTGGCGTACCAGAGAAATCTAAAACCTAAATGTCTGGGAGTGGGCTAGATCAAGGTGGGAGTAGGGTGGGGTACGAGAATGGCAGTTGAAAGTCAACAAGATGCAAGACAATTCCCACTGCAGAATCTCAGAAAGAATAAAAGTAGAAGTGCCAAGTGCTACTGAGTACAGAATGAAGCAATGAAGCCACCTAGACCTTTTCCATTTCCTATCTCGATTATATGACCCTTCCTCTCTGACCTCAGCAGACCATCTGAGTAAAGTATACCCTGCAGAATGTCAATCAGAAAATTTCTGGTTTAGACATGCCAGGTATAGCCAAAGCTTGGGGAGAGACAATGGCAGAAGCAGGAGGTTAAATTAAAGTTCATACACTAAAGAGTAGGATCCCAGTAATGCCTTTCTCTGTATTGGCTTCTGGATTTCTGGAATCCAGTTTCTACCCAGTACCCAGGTAGGGCACTGGAAAATTCTTCTCAAAGAAAACTGACAAAAGGGAAAAGACTGAAAAAAGTTTGGACATTTTGGGTATCCTCTAGTGGAAGATTGGATACTCATCATCCTATAGGGTGGCCCATGGTGGACAATCCCTACTCATGCGTATGAATTATCATTCAGTGGTTCAGCACCTCACTCTAGAAAGCCTTAAACTATGATATTGCTAAAATTGGATCCTTCTTTGTTACCAAACAACTTGATTGCTATTAAGACGTCTTTTCACACTTAATATTTGAATTTCTTACACATCTAATTGCAAAGCCTTAGTCCTTATTCCCTTACAAATTTTGGCCCCCTCCTTTTCAAAGCCAGCCCTCTTGTCTCTCCATACCCCACCCTACTCTCTATCCTTTTTCCTAAGTGTCTGATTTGTTTGTTTGCTTTCATCCTGACATAAATTAAAACTTGGATCCACTTCATGCTGGCTGACAGAGCTAATTCTCATTGTGAATCACTTGACTCGTTTAGTTATTTCATTGGTTATTTTCATTGTGTTAGTGTTTTTTTTGTGTTTCTTGTGTTTTATGCCATTTCCCCCCACCTTACTCTGAACGCTTTGTACCTGATCCTGGTTTCTTGGGTGTAAATAACAAGTGCTTTAAAGCTTTTTGTACTCTTGCCAGATACCATTATCTAGAAATATGTTGACATTTAGTATAAACATATGTTTAGATTTCTATAACTAAATGTATCTTTATGTGTGACTTATTATTATAGCTGAATACATCTATTAAAATATAACTTTATTTACAGGTGTGATCTATGATGTTTCTACATTTCTATTCACCTGGTACATGTGCCCAACAAAGAATGTGTCATTTTTTCTTAGGAATAAAATCACATTATTCGTGAAGATTTAGTAGAGCTTAAATGAATACAAACAGTATTTACCTTATTAAGTAGATATTTCAACAGTTATTTAAAACGACTAGTGTTCATGAATGATGTTCTGAGACATTTCAAGGTGACCTCTAGCTCCAGAGCTAAAACAAATGAGAAAATGTGGTAAAGGGCTGATACTTACGGATGTTTTGCAAAAGAGCAATGATGTGGGGTGGAGATGGCAAAAGTTTAAAGCTAGAGACCTAGTGTGTGCAAACTCTGTATTTATTGACTGTATGATCCTGGGTGAGCCGTTTCATCTGGCTAGATAAAATATTGATCACCTGATAGTTTATTATGGGTTATTAATGTGCATGAAAGCATAACTGTAAACTGTTAGACATATTTAAACGTTTGTATGTCTTAACTTTTTGTTTTATCAACCTGTTGCTTACAGTGCCTTGGGCAAAGTACTCATTCAATAAACATTTGTTGGATAAGAAATTAATGAATGAACTTGTGAGTCCAGGTTTTCAAAGTATTTTTGCTTCCATCTGACTTGTTCATAGACATTTATAAAATCAAAAATTTATAAGTTGTTCCTAGATAATCAGATCTCTTGATTTAGTGGTACAGGTAACTAACTGCTCAAGTTTCCATGTCTTTCCTGCATATGAGACACTATCTGGCAAGGCTGATATAATATGAATAACTGTCATTCTTCTCAAATATAAAATCATAGATTGGGGGAACCTTAGAAATAATCATCTTCTTTTCAAATATGAGAAAACTGAAGCCCAGAGGCTCTTTGAAATAAGTGACTTTATATAATTTTTTCCCCCTTCTTCACTCTAGGGGTAGTGTAGACTGTTGTACAATAAATATGTTTTTAAAATGTATTTTTTACAGATTGTGCTAAGCACTAGGGAAATAAAAATTAATAAGACAACACATCATTTGAGGAACTCATAGTGTAGACAGTAATGAAAACCAGTAAATTTGCTAATTCTACACTAATATTGTAGAATTATAGGGGCAGAAGGGAACTTCCAAGGGGAGTTTGAAAGAAGATTATCCTTACCCACTATCTTATCTTGGGTTCCCCAGAAGGTGTCCCTGAGGTGCGTGGGCAAGAGATTCATTAAGGAAGTGCTCCTGGGAAAACTTGGAAGGGAGTGTAGAGATGAAGAGAGGATCAGGAGAAGAACCAAACAAGGGTGAAATTGTTGATCAAGTCTCATGGAGAGAGTAGGGTAGCCTGGTCTTGTTGGGGAATGCTGGGAATAAGTTAGACCTCTGAGTCTGCCCCTGTCTCAGGCAAAGTAACTGGGCTTTCGTAGTCTCATGTTAGGTGATTACTGGCTTAGGGCCACAATGGATTGGATTGAGAGGATTTGTTGATCCCCAGACAATTTTGACCTTTGAATTTATGGGAAAACTGGCTCCAGCAGCCAACCTGCAAGCCTCTGAAAGGAGTCACAGGTGTGGGCCATTAGAAACAAAAGTATTTAGAAGTCAGAGTGAGGTACACGGAAATGATAACAGGAATCTGGGCGAAGCATCAGCAGTGTTCATTCTATCTGTGGCCTAAGAAGATGATTTGAAGTGGGTGGGAAAGGCATTCCAGGCATAAATTATAGCATGAACAAAGGTTCTGAAGCATGATGGTATAGGATGTGTTTAGAGGTGAGAAGATGGCTGGTGAGGCTACATTGCCTTATGCCTGGTGAGAAGTAAGAAGATGAGAGGTAAGCTTGAAAAGGTAGGCCAGAGCCAGATGATATTTTCTTTCTTTCCTTCTTTCTTTCTTTCTTTCTTTCTTTCTTTCTTTCTTTCTTTCTTTCTTTCTTTCTTTCTTTCTTTCTTGTAATTTGGTTGCAAGAAAGAGAGATCCATTCAAGATGGTTTAAATAATACATGAATTACTTTAAGTATACATGTGCCCAGGAACTGAGGAAAGGCTTGGCCTCAGGAAGAGCAAGTCTCAAGAAAAGAGAACTCCAGAACAAGCTGAAATGGTCAGCTTTCCTTAGAAAGGGCAGGATCCAGGAATCAGCATGTCCAGTCAGTAGCTTTGCTTCTGCATGAAGGAATTTGGAATGTATCTGATGATGGTCACTAAACCACATGTCTATAAAGATGGAATGAAGCTTTAGGTGTGACCTAGTGTCAGGCTTGGGGTAGAGTTGATTGAATACTCTAGTGTAAAAAATATTCCAGGGATATTATATTTGTTTTATTCCTGCATAATTTTCTCTCCCAGTATCAATTGTAACACATTAAACTATTTTGGGTGAGAAGCAAGGGTCTTCTAGCAGCTGAGTAGAAAACACAGGAAGTCCACAAACAGTGGCAATGGTCTCTATGAACAAAGGCTCTGTTTTCATAGAAGTTTCTCTTTTTATAATGTGCAGGGCCACTCTGGTCATGAAAGGCATATTTGGCTGGATCCATGAAGTTCAAGGTACCCTGGGCTCCTGCTTGGGTGAAACAAAAATTTCAAAGAACTCTTCAGGTGTGGTAAGCCTGCTTCATCTTGACAGCTTAGATGCAGGGAGGTGGGTGATGATCTACTCAGGCTGTTTCTTAAACGGAAGGAATTAAGGATTACTATCGTTTCTTGTTAAGAGGAGGGACCACAGAGAGAGGAGACCGTTTTGACCTAATTTTTCCCATGCACTCGGGCTTTTAAGCTGGCTGGCACAACATTAAAAGGACCAGAGAAAGACTTTGGGAAGGAGGTGGGAAAGTAAATGTGGATGCCACGCCTAGCCTGCCTAGCCTCTCTTTGTGCTTCCTTATCAGTGACTCAGTGCAGACACTTTCCTGCCCCAAACCAAGCAATATTCCATGAACACCTTGAGTCTGAAAGTGACCAACCTAGTTGGCCACCATTAAACCGTAATTTTACTCCATCACAGAGAAAAGAATAGGATGCACTCAAGGGAGGGACATTCATCCTAAAAATAGAGGGGAGAGATTGTTAAAACAAAATTCCACATTGTTCTGTAGACTCCCTGGGATTGAGTAACAGTGGGTTGAAGGACCTGTCTTCTTCTAATCTCATCTCAGACTACTACAACTCTATGCCTCAGTTTCCCTGTATGAACTAGTTTCCAACATCCCTTTCAGGTCTCATATCTAATGAATACAGAGGGCCTTGACAACACAAACTCCCAAAAGAAAAATTAAGAACCTGTCAGGGAAGGAAAAAGACAGTGAAGTTTCAGTCTAGTATCAGTTATATTTTAATTTAGACTTTGGGTGGTTTTCAGAAAGTTTTTGTAACATCCTGTTGGAGCTGAGCCTGTCTCAGA
Organism: Rousettus aegyptiacus; assembly: GCF_014176215.1. Lineage (NCBI taxonomy): Eukaryota > Metazoa > Chordata > Mammalia > Chiroptera > Pteropodidae > Rousettus > Rousettus aegyptiacus. The sequence continues at coordinate 119,960,548 of NW_023416306.1, read as the reverse complement.
GTTAAACCAAAGCCTCTTTTTTAGGTCATACTAGTTCCTGGCACCTTCCTTCCTTTTTCAAAGAAAGTTCGAGTATGTACAAATCCATACACACATCATATATCCAAGTCTGGCTGAAACATGGGATGCCATTTCTTATCTGGGAAGAAGAAAAATAGCAAACTTATAGAACTTGCAAAGGTCTTTTCAAGGTTCTTGTTGTCACTGTTCTAGAGTCTCTGGCTTCCTCCTGAGATGTAATTGGAAACACAGTCGGCCTCTGTCTTCTATCTACTGACCCTCTCCTCCATCCAGCCTCTGCTTAGCCAAAGGGCACATGGTTCCTTCCTCCCAGAGGAGAAAGAAGACAATTCAGGCAGATCAACTTATGACTTTATGTGACCCCCATTTTATTGGGCTTTTTCCTAAGGCAGGCATTTTCTCACACTGCCTTTCTCATTATCGTGTGGACCCACAGCTATTTCTCTTTGTAACCGCATACACAAGGGCTTATGCACTTTCTTTAGGGAAGTGGGGGAGAAGGAGAAACTGTAGAACTGTCTGTTCCATAGTACACCGGGGAGTAGGAAAACTCCAGAGGGTGAAGGGAGAAAGGGCAAAGAATAAAGGACATGAATGGGTAGCCTAACCTCGAGTCCTGCTGGAGAACTACCCTTGAGTCAACTCCAGGGTCCGGAAGTGACTCCAGATAAGCACACAACATTGGAATGCTTCTTTTGGAGTTTCTTAGCCATATCTGCATCTTTCCCTCATTGTGAATGATATATGAGGAAAATTCTACCTCTGGGTTATTTTCATGACATAAAAATACAAAGAAAGGGAGATAGTGAGGCAAACAACCATGGCTTTATGCTCTGGCTCTCTCTGGAGGTCTGAAATGCTCCCGGAATGGCCCCAGAAGATGAAAATATTAAATTACATACCCTACTCACCTGTTGCTCTAGGATTTTATTAAACTAGAGAACAAATTCGAGCTTTCTAGAATGGTGGTGTGTGCTTATGGAGACTTATACATAACTTTACCTAAGATAGATTTTACTGGTAATCACTCATATTTCCAATTCTCCTTTTTCTTTTTCTGAAGATTATGAACTTGGAATATTGTTTCACAACTCCTTCTGTAGGCAAGTTTCCTTCTTCTAACACAGTGAGTCTTTCATCAAGCCTCACATTGAAAGAGAGGCACATAAAGATCAATACAGCCTGGAACACTGAGGCACCCCACAGAGGATAACTCTCTGGAGAGTTAGTCATATCCACAGCAGACCTGTGTGAGTGATATTTTAACTTCTCTTGCATCAAGTCACTGAGATTTTGGTATTATTTGTTCCTGTAGCATAAATAGCCTATCCTGACTGATGCACAGGCTCGATCTAAGATTGTTTCTCAAACTTATGTGTGCATCAAAATCAACTCAAGTTCTTTAAAACTCACCCCAAAGCTTCTGATCAGGTAGATGTGAGGCAAGGCCCAGAAATCTGCATTTTAATTGTGTGTTAAATCACACACAGAGATTCCAGCTCAATATGAATCTGTGAATCTGCTGTTCCCAAAGACCACTTGAAGGCGTGGGTTGAAGAGGTTAATTTAGATTGCTTGCTGTTGAAGTTGTGTTTTCCTCACACTTTGAAGACCTCAGTTACTTTCTTAGCCACCAAGAGAATGAAAAAATAGGAGGTTATTTCCCCAGTGAAGGAAGAATAGAAAGGAGCAAAGGAGTGCTCATATTAATCAAGATCACAGACGCAGGAGTGGTGCCTACCTCATAAGTTTGTTCTGGGGGTTCAGGGACATAATACAATGATATGTATAAATCATTCGGTCCCTTGTCTGGAACAAGAAAAGTGGTCAATAAACACGGTTTCTTTAAAAGAGAGAAAGAAAAGTTAAGTTTCAGGGAGATTTTAATTTCAGTAGAAACAAACAATTATGAATTACCTTCCTAGTGCCAGGCACAGGTAGGCACTCTGTCCTAGCTGTCACAGAGTGGAGTCCAGCAGGGAGCTGAACTGTTCGTGTGCAGAAACAGCCACAGTACAAAGCCCTGCGTGATAAAGGCTGTGAGAATTGTAAACCCAAAGTACTGTGGGAGTTCAGAGAAGGGAGAAATTTCAATTTTATTTGAATATTGACTTGCTACTGCATAGTAACGGTAATATCTTCTAAGATGGCAGCCAGGCATTACTCACAAGGGCTAATGAATCACCTCATTTAGCTGTGACAACAGCAAGGGAAAGAAATATCTTCAAGGGCCCAGACGTTATTTTTCCAGCCTTGTCCCAGGGATATAATGTACTTAGAAGTCATGACAAATTAGCTGCTTGTGGCAAATCTACATGAACCCTTTCATAAAAAGTGGAAGCTTGGGCCTGAGATTATCGGCAAGGGAGGATGGGCCCTGGCTGGGAAGAACTTTGAAAAGAAGCAGAAAAGTTAAACTTGACGTGGGAAGCACAGGGATAAGCAACTGTTCAAAAGGCGTGGACCAAACCTCCATGTAGTCATCTGCCACTGCCGCACTTCAGTGTCCCCTCGGTCATTTTATACACGAAGGCCAAGGGTAAAGTCACCAGATCACTGCAAAGATAAATGGAAAGGAAGTAAACGAGAAGTAGTTAAAAAAAAAAAAAAAAGAAACTGTAAATGAGAGGAGAATGCAATGCTATTTCTTAACTGTATTTTTAAACTATACTAATTTTTTTCTTATTGATATTGTTTTCCAAAAGGGAGCACTCCTCAGTTTTATACTGCCACGTTTATGCTTCTGTGTGCCCAAGTTACATTTGGCATAGACAGCCTCTGGGTTCTTTCTGTGCTTCGGGAGGAGGACGGCCATCCCTAAAGTCAGTGTGCTTAGGAAGTAGAGTCTGTTAGGGCAGAAGCATGTGTCCACAGGTCCAGGTAGGCCTCACATGTCTCACCTGTAGAAAGGGCGTAATGGTAAATAACCTATTGTATATAGTGAGAACTAGAAGAGTTAATGCATAAAGATCTCTCAGCAGAGTGGCTGGTCCAAACCAGGTTGCCAATAAAGGCTGGGCATTAATGATAGTCTGACACGAGGATGTGAGGGCTGGACTGTTTGATAGGCATGGAAGTGAGGGACCAAGAGTGAATCTGAGAGAGATATGAAAGACAGAACAGATGGGACATTGCAACAGATATGGTAAAGGGGACAGGGGAGAATGAAGGGTCAAAAAAGACTCCATAAATTATTGACAAATCACCTTTCTCATTTGTTTCTTGGCATTGGGTTATTTTGATTCAAGCTGGCATTTTTCAGGTAAAATAACAGAAAGAGAACAATTAAGAATTTGATCTGATACGATGAATTTTCTGAGAAATATTGGAATGGCTGAATGCTTACACATAGGGAAGCTGGGCAAAGTGCAGGCTTCCCTCCTCCTCCTCCCGCTTCTTCTTCATAAAAAGAGGACAATTGAAAACATAGCAGAAAATTTCACACCTAACTTTACTAGTCAGACAGCTGGATCCTTAATCAGATTTCTTTGCTTTAAATCCATTTTAGAAGGCAATAGGATATAAATTGCAAATAAATAAATAATCAGGTCAACTCATCCATTTTAGGGATTGAGTCCTTCCTCCGCAAATGGAGGTCAGATCATAACGGAATGATAAGAACTGGACCTAACTTCAAAACTTCACCTGAGTGGCCAGACCCTGGACCGGAAGTCTCTAGTGTCATTCCCAAGGGGCCTCTGAAATCCTGTATGTTCTATTATGCTATTACCAGGGGAGGAAACGTGGCTAAGCTCACATGCTCACAGCAGCAGGTATGATTTTTCATTAGCATCCAGTCTCACCTAACAGAAGGGTAACTGGGGAATGAAAGATAGAAGTTATTGGTAATCGTAAGAAGCTTTGTCTTATTTAATGCCTTGCTACCAAGGGTGTAGTCTGGGAAGCAGAAGCATCAGTATCCCTTGGGGGCTGGGAAAAAATGCAGAGTTTCAGGACCCAATAAATCAGACTTACTAAATCAGAATGGCATTTTAACAAAACCTTCGGGTATTTGGGGGATTATTACATTTTGAGAATCACTGGCTGGAGGCAGGAGAGATTGAGTTATGGAAGGCAGAGAGATGAGACACTAAGAAAGTGGAAGAATTATAAAGGTCTAACTCATCATTTTGCCTAGAGCTAGCTTTTCAGTGGTGTTTAGAATAGTGACTCATGACAGAATCCGTTGCAAGGTAGAGGCAGCAGTAAGGTCTTTACAAAGTTCCCCGAAACCCATAAGCATCACGTCAGCTCAGCTCCAGGTGCAGAGCTGCCTGTTGACGACAGGTTTATTGAGCTCAACGCGTGCAGAGCACTCACCCTCTTCTTTTAAATTGGAAACAGATTGCAGCGCTGTGGGCGGTGTCATTGAGAAGGTGGCAACTGCCTCGTTCCACCTCCAAAGTCACCCAGAATCAAAGTGGACTCTAACAACCCCAGGCTGCTCTGGCTGGACTTTCAGGCCCTCAAATAGGGTAACTTTCGAAACAAAACCCATTCTTCAGTTTTTTTTTTTTTTTTTTTTAATTCCTTACGTCAGTGATTTTCGAAGCACAACTCCCAGACCAGTAGCCTCATCTGGGGACTTGTCAGGAGTGTAAAATTCCCAGGGCTCGCCCCAGACTTACGGAGTCAGAAACTCAGGGAGAGGCCCAGCAATCAAAAACAAGACCCTCAGGAATTTCTGATACTAGCTGAAGTTTAGAAATCAGCACCTTACGTCATTTAAAAAATTTTAGATGGAAACGAAACAAATTTCTTTTGGCTTATCTTTCTAGGTGATGGTAACATAGATTTTCTTCTTGGATGGCCATTGTATTTTTGTTCTATTTCTAATAAGGAAGAAAAATTGAGTTTACTATATTTTAAAGAGCACCTTTGCAAGCAGTGTTCCCTGTTCTGTCACATACAAACACACACACACACACACACACACACACACACACACACTCCTCTGCAAAGCATTTAGAGAAAATATCCATTTTAATGGACAAGAAAACTGTGTCCCCAACCACACAGCCATTTGATCCCAAGGAGTCAGGATGATTTGGATTTTTCAGGGAACATCTGATGCAGAAATTCCGTAAGGTCTTATCAGGGAAGGGGCATGTCCCCATCAATAAGGCTATTTTCTCTCATGCATCCTGAAGTTCTATAGTCTTTTTGGAGGCCTGTTGGAGTAACTGGAGATGCGGAAAATATTGGACTACTTTTTGCTTTATTAGTGGTTCTTTTTTTTTCGTGGCTCCCTGGAGCTAGTGCATTTCCAGTCCCTTTCAAAGAAGGGGTTCGATGACCTGATTCTGACTATTTTTGGACTTGACTTTTCTTCCTTATTAGAAGTAGAACAAAAATACAATGGCCATAAGGCCTTGGATGTTGGGGTTAAGGGTAGGGGCTCTACTTTAAGAGGAGTACTACTGGCCCTTTGAGGATTTAGTGTGTTTTTGCTACTACCATGGTGGTCTCCGTACTGCCAAATTCATGTCCTGTCCCCCTTCCTAGCCCCCCAAGGGTGCACTATGATAAGCTCATATTTGACCTACAGTAGAGGGCAGGCAGGACCAAGAGTGAGCAGGACAGCAGGGCCAGTGGCAAGGCAGCCCTCCCTAGATCATGGGGCCATATGGCTTCTGGTTCCAGGCTATACCTGAAAGGCAGGCTTTGAGAAGCTGTCTCATGGTAGAAGAAGAATGTTTAATTAGGTTCAGAAGATGTGGGTTCTGGTCCCAGATCTCCTGATTCATTTGCTATATAAGTTTAGGCAAATCACTTAAGCTCCTGGACCTCATTTTCTCTTCTACTAAATTAGAGCGTTAATACTTTCCCTGCATGTTACCCAGGGCTGTTTCAGGGCTCACGTGAGGCCTGCCTCTGAAAGTACTTGTAACTTGGGAAGTGGTGTGCAAAGGTGACCGGCTGGGCATTCTGTACGATGCCTCCAACTGTGTGGTCCTCGCTGCTCTGCCCCTTGGGGAGAACTCTGCCCTTCTCTCTCATGGGAGCACAGAAAATGTCATTCAGTTTCCTTCTTACTATTGCATAGACCTTTGGCAACAGGGCAGTGGTTTTTTAGCATGCTTTTGTGTGTCTGGACTTGGAGCCACCCAGAGAAGCCACAAGAGGGTCCCTCACTCCCTGGCGCCCACGAGACTCTGCTGCCAGTGCCCTCTTCCACCCAAAGCACAGAATCTGACCCCATGAAGACAGCCTCTGTTCTGTCCTCCGTGAAGCTGAATAGAGTCCATTCTCCTTCTTCTATACCTTTTATCTTAAGGGATTCCCAAGCGCACAATACACTTTACAGCCTGGTTCTCTGCCACTAGACAATAAAGGGTCTTTCACTGGCCGGCCCTGTTGAAATGCCACCACCTCCACTGTGCAGCTGCCAGACAGCTGTTTTGGGCTGTGCAGAAGACATCCCTCAGTTCTAGGTCATTTAGAATGTCATTCGCTGATGAGAACTCAGAAGGATAGCACTGAGGCCTGCAAGCGATAAAGGCTGGATTTTTGTAAAACACACACAACAAACTAAAAACAACCTCCCAATCAATCCTAAGAAAACCCGACTGAAACCGTTAAAATGATGTTGGTTGGTTTTGCAATGAAGATTCAAACTTTGGCCCTGCCAATTTTTGTTCTATTCAAATTCATCTCTTTACTATATACAAATGGGAGTTGCATAAATAAAATAAAATGTGAGAGTGATAGAATAAACTTTACTTAGCGTTATCCCCAAATAACTATGAATATTAATGTGTTTTGCCTAATTCAGTTTAATAGAGGGCTTGCTACGTGTTGGAGCAGGGCTAGAAGCTGGGAAGCTAACGTGAATTGGACAATTTAAGGCCTCAGAGTCAAGCACATTCAGATGTTCACATTTTCTATGTAAAAGGAAAGGGCCTGGAGTAATTCAAGACCTCTGCTTCTTCCTTGAAACAGATGGACCTATCTCAGTAGACTGCAGTGGTCGGTCCCCAGCCTTTTTGGCACCAGGGACCAGTGTTCCTATGAGACCCTGATGCCCAATGATCTGAGGTGGAGCTGAGGTGGTGATGCTAGCGCTGAGGAGCGGCTGCAAATACAGATGAAGCTTTGTTTGCTCACCCGCCCACAGCTCACCTTTCTGTGTGGCCCGGTTCCTAACAAGCCATGGACAGGTACTGGTTCGCCATCAGGGAGTAGGGGACTCCTGCAGTAGAGCACTGAACTAGAGCAGCTCTGGCAGCAGCCAACGGCCATCTCAGCCTGTCCTGTTCTCAGTTTCCTTCTTACTATCGAAAGGAAACCAGATAAATTCAGGGAGGTTTTCAATAATTATTGAAAGTCATAATTCCAGAAATGAGTGTTGGTATTTGAGTTTCTTTTCTAGTGCTAACCACATCCAAGAATAACTTTTATAACATTTTCTTCAAAAGGATAATTCAAATTTTTATTCAGTGTGGTTTGGATTTTATTTTTTAACTGCCCAAATAAATGCTCCTTAGAGAGTTTGAGTTGTGATTATTACAATGGCCTACACATGTGGGTCTAATACAATACTTAGAAGCTCCCACAACCTCAGCTCTTTAATTTCTGCTACTTTTCATAGATTTTAGCTATTTTCAAAGTCAATATGACCCTTTCACAGAATCATTCAGGAGCACAATGAGGGAAGGAAGAGGGAAATTGTGACAGCTTAAAATCTATTCAGAGACTCAAATTGTTTTTTCAGAGAACCATATAAAACCAATCATCAACAATTTGTTAAACACCAATTTCTGCCAGAGTATGCTGGGAACTTGCCAGAAGCCTAGCAGTGAGTATATGAACCATATAAGCAAAAACCCTCAGGGAGATCTGTTGAGTGAGATGAGATAATCATGGAAAATAATTTGAGAATACTCTAAGATGATATGTCATTAGGTACCAAATTTTCTGCTACAAACATGAGGGGGTCAAAGGATTCATATAGTAAGAGAAGAATACGAACTTATTGCTGTTCATAAAAGCCTTTGTGGAAGAGGAAGAAAAACCTGATTGAGGGATAGTGTTTAGTAGTTGAAGTTCAACCAGGGAGAGGCATTATTAATTCAGATAGTCAAAAACAGGCAAAGCAGAGTGATAGCCTGGTAAATGTGCGTGTTGATAGACTAGGGAAAAGAAACCTTTTTGTTGGAACAGTAGTTTTTAGACATTCAGTTGACCATGGAGATGGTCCATCAATGGCCATATGCCCATCCAGTAGAGTGATGAACATGCTTCTTCAGCTCCAACTTTTCCCCAGCTCCCCCCTCCTTGCCAAGGTTAATCCCTCCACTGATTCAGCTCCTCCACTGACAGGTGGTCGAGGTGCAGGTGACATGACTCTAAGAGGTGTAGAATTGCACATTGACTATTTCTAGATCATCTAATCCAGTGCTTCTCCCATTTTTATGTATGTCACGGTCACTCGGAGGGCTTTTTAAATCACAGATTTCTGGATCCTACCCACAGAGTCTCCAATTCAGTAAGTCTGGGGGCTGGGGCAGGGCCAGAGAAACTTGCTATTTAACAAGTCCCAGGTGGTACTGGTGATGCTGGTCTAGGGACCCCACTTTGAGAACCAACGATCTGATACATTATAGCGGTTTACAAATGAGGAAATGGGCCTGGAGAGTTATGAGTTTAAAGAGTGCATTAGGACGTAATTACCCACCACCCCTTCACTTCTCAGCCTGTGCCAAGTCCAGCCTAATTCCCAATTCCTGCAGGGAGAGTCTGACTTTCGTTAGATTTTAATTATCTGAGAGTTGAGCTTCTCTAATCTCAGTGAAAGTTCTTGCGTATTTAGGAACAGATCTTCTCGAAGGCAGGAGGATAAACTAGCTAACTTTGAGGCTTTTAAGGCTATGAAAATGTTACATTAATAAAATATTTTTTTTCTACAAATTAAACATTAACTTATGATGTTGTTAATTTTACGACCTGTAGGTGGCAGTGCCTTCCTTCTCTACTCCAGCTAGAGGCTGGATCTGTTCATTTCTTGAGGAGCTGAGAAGATGGCAAATGCATACAGGATTAGAGATAGGCCTTCTACCCCTGCCCAGGACAGCCACTCTATGGAAAGACAGCAGGACCTGATAACAGGATTTAGCATTCTGAAAACTGTATTGTCCCTGATTTACACGTGAGGGTTTTTTTTTTTCTTTTTAAAATGTTTTTGTTTTCTCATTTTTTTTTTTTGTTTCATTATCTACATTCTTATTCTTTGCATAAGGTTCTAAAACTTAAGATCTGAGAAGAGCCAGAAATCAGAGATTAGAGAGTGGAACTATTGAAATGCTATGAATTTACTAGAAGAGAGCATTCTTCACTGGAGAGGTTTACAGCCACTAAAGCACTCTTTTATCGGTGAGTGGGAAGGGAGAAAAAGAAAAGTAAAATTCTAGGAACCACATTGCAGAAATGCCAAAGGGAGATTCAAACAAGTAAGTGATTGTTCACTAGCTACTGTCAATGATTAAACATGAACTCTCATTTCCATATGACCCAGGATTTGCAGATGACGTGTTAGTACATGATTTCCATTTCATCAGCAGTCATCGAGTAGAAGATATAAAATCCACATTACATTAAATCTTGAGATGAAATCATATTGTAAGAAGTCGAAAGGTACAGTTGCGAACACCCTGCACTATCTGCTTGCGCACTCTGCCTCCCTAAGACCCCAGGGCTGCCGGTCCATTCTCAACTCCACTCTCCCCTGAAAGCCACTGAACTGTCTTGGATGTCAATGGGGCAGAGAAACACTCTGATCTGATACCTTTTGACCATTTCTTCTTTCTGTCTCTATAAAGGGAACCATGATTTCCTGGTACTGTCTTCTCTTTTAAGTCATGCAAAGATCAATTAATTCCATTTCAATTAATTCCCTTAGTTGTCTGAACATATTATTACAAATTGAAACTTGTCTCCAAGTTACCTACAGAACTGAGTTTCAACTCGCCTTTGGCATTCGGGGACGTAAAGTTAATTTTCACCTTATTTCTTTAGCTTCATCTTTCTCCATTTCCTACCTTCCCTGCATTACTCTGAGCCTCACATTATTTCCAAAATGATTTTATGCCTGTGCTTTTGTACATTTCGTTCCTATTCTTTTTTGAAAATTAACTGTCATTTGGGGAAGCATTTCCAGACTCTTCCAAACAGCACCTTGCTCTTTCTTTAATACAGCTTTTAGCACATTATGGTATAATTTGCATGTTTGTCTCTTCACACTCCCGGCTCCCTGCCTCGTTTTGTTCCACCATCCACTGCAGTAGGTTGGTGCCATGATGTTAGCAACTGTCCTATTCTTCTTTATATCCCTAAGATCTCGCGTAGAGCTGGTCAGATAGTGGACACTAAATAGACGTGTGTGGGTTTTTAATCAATGAATCCAATTCAAGATACTTTTCTTTTGCTTACTCAGGAAAGCCCCTCAATTCCAACCTTTCCCCTATTCTCTGTTTCATTGTGAACAACAAATAACTTGAGCTCAACAAGCGGCAGGATTGTATCAATGAAAAGACAGAAATGTTGAAGTAAAGTGCTTGAAAATGATGACAAATCTTCCACTACTACTACTAAAAGCCAGCCTCATCAATATCTCCAAGTCCTTGAAAGTTGCCTGAGTTTCCCTTCAGAATATTCATAGTTGTCATCTACCTTTTTGCCTCTGTTAGATGAATTGACCTTTCCTCAAGAACCAGAATTTAAATAAATAAAAATGATTTCTCATTTGTAAGTGTTATATGTTATATTTTAGTATTAGTTTTGAAACAATGTTGTGTTCTACTTACTTTCATTGCAATATGCTATTTCCAATACTTTGTGGGTTAGATAGGGTATTGGGGCCAAATCTGTGGTCAGCACCAACACTACAAACACTGTTTTTGGAAGAAAATGAGTTTCACATTTCAGCAACTGACCTATAAATGAACTTTTTGAACATGAACTATGTTCTAATGTGAGAAATTTGGCTCTGAATACATTTGAAATCAATTTGTAAGAGTGGTCAATTCTCCCATTATGCTCATGTGTAGGGCAGAACATGGGGCTGAAGACATGTATACCTGAGAATGTGCTGGAAAATCTCTTATGATCCCTGGAAACACATATCCTTGGCAATCCCCAGGAACATATCTTTGTGTTTCTTGAGATAATGGGAATGAAGAGAAAGAAACTGAGGTAAACAGGAGCCAGCCCTTTAGGAAAGTGTTATCCAGCCCCATGCCAAAGATGGCGGAAGGTGTCATAATATGGGCTGTGCTTGGTAATCGAACTTAGAGAATCAGTAACAATGACTGAAGAGTCTGACATGTCTTCTCACTGTGGTTAGTGCATCTAGAGGCATGAGATAAGTGATGTGAAAGTAAAAACATATCTTTAAAGGAGGAGCCCATTGCTCCTGTATATAGCATGCAAAGAGAGACTCTCTGGTTGTTTGGGAAGTTGCAAGATTAATCTCTCCTAAAATTTTCAGATGGAGACTCTAAAAGAGTAGTGAGGCTGACTGAAAGATGAGCATTCAGACGAGAGAGAGGAGAGAGGAGATCTCCACAGATACCGAAGACCCATGGACGCAACTTCTCCATAAGATCTCTTTGGAGTGGGAATTAAAATATTAAACACACCCCGTGAGAGCACAAGTGGACAGGTTTTATCTACAGCTGCTGCAGCCAGGTGGTGTGTTTGATAGTGTGCCACAAGAAATCACCTTAAAGAACTTCAGAGTGTGCAAGAAGAGCTTTCTAGGTAGCACTCATGTTAGAAATTATTTTCTTTTCATCCCAAAGTTAAGATAATTTATAACACCTTCCCCCCACAGCAATGCAAAGGAGAAGGTATTTTACAGTAATTATTTTGCAGAAACATTTTCATGTTGGAGTGAAATTAACCTGGAGAATTTCAGCTCTGCGTGTATATGAAACAGCAAATCATAATCAAAATACCGAGGCAAGAGAAACGTATTAAAAACAAACAAACCCACATTCTTTGAAAGCTGACCTCTAAGCTTTGGTAAATGCACTGACAAATATTTGAATATACATATATAGTTATAAAAATATCCACATTTTAAATGGAATATAACATATATACACAAACATCTATATAATATACATGGGAAGTTAAAGAGTAATAATGAAATGAATGCCAGTGAACTCATGAACAAGCTTAAGGACTATATCTGACGCTGCTGTATGTTCATCTTGCTCTGATCCCTCTGCCTGACTTTGAGAACTAACTATTGCTTTGAATTTTGTGTTTATTATCTCTTGTTTTTCTTTACAATTTTTTAGCACATTTATATCCCAAAACAGTTTAGTTTAAAACTTTATACAAGTGGAAGATAATACTATATAGTATGTATATTTCCCTGGAAATTACTCCCTCTCAAGAATAGAATTCTTGAGAATTCTATTTTATCACCATGTGGTATTTCATGATAAGAATACACCACGGTTCATTTATCCACACTTGTGCATAGACACTCAGGTTCTTTCCAGGTATTACAATTTCCCAAATGCCTACAGGAACACTCTTGTCCATGTTTCCTGGAGCACATGTGCAAGCATCTTCCCAGATCCAAATAGTTATGTGGTAGGAAGTGTACTTGTTCTACTTGACTAGGTGATGACAAATTGTTTGCCTACCGGAGTGGTTCGCACTCTCCCAGGAGTGACATAGGAGTTCTGATAGCTCTGCATTTCCTTGAACACTTCTCACTGCCAGACTTCTACATTTTTGCCACTCTGATGGGAGCAAAAAGTTGTAGTTTTAATTTACATTCTCCCTTTTGATGAAATTGAACATATTTTCATATATTTATGGCCTTACATATTTCTTCTTCCATGAAAGTTTAATTTTTATGGGGTTGTTTGTTAGTTTTACAGATTATTTAAACATTCAGCAAATTAATTCTTTGCCACTTATAACATGTGTCAAGTGTCTTCTACTAGTTGTGAGTTGAATTTTAATTACTTTATAAAACTATATTAATATTTTCACTGTTTATTACATGCATATACATAGCTAACTCTATTCACATGGAAATAGTAAATTCCATTGCAGTATAACAAAGCTATTTTATTTCCTATTTCCTGGTTTGTAGTAACAGTGTTTTATACAGTTGTGTACAATAGAATCTGAATAGCTAAGGCTTTGTCTGCATCATGCACATCCTGACTAAAGGCAATCCTTGGTTGGTACTATTGGTTGTTCTGAAAGAAAAGAAAATTGGGCAAGCCACTGACCATTCTCGTTTTGCAGGTAAGCAGCAGTTCTCTCTCAATTCTCTACTCTTTTGTCTTCACTCCAAACATCTTTACATCCCCCAAAAGGCAGAAAATGCAAGATAGAGACTTAATAGCAACAAGGTTGAAAAAAAAAATGAGGATGAGTAATACGTTCATATCTACCTTCTCTACATTTGCTTAATAGTTTGTAATTTTTCCTGATACCACTTACCACACTAGGTGTATCACTTACAGTTGTTTCAATGTATAAATTATTTATTTAATGTCTGTTTCTCTCACTCCACCCCAGACCATGAATCTCCCTGAATACAGGGGTTTGTCTTTTGTTGTCATAGTGCCTTCGGCACCTAGCTCAGTGCCTGATATCAAGTGGTTCTCAATTAAAATACCTGTTACATAAATTAAATAGCACATCTGTGTTACTCATCCTGCTTCTTTTCGTTCTCCAGGCTTGTTATCTCATTTTGCTGTTTGAGAGGATGATGCTTCTCTATCTACATTATCTCAAATGATCACCTCTACTTTGTTAATTTAAAAAATGATCTTTCATCTTTGTGGTTGAGACATATATTCTTTGATTTTCTGTCCTGTTCAACTTTTTCTCAAAAAGTCAATAGTTTGGACAATGCATTGATACCATCTTGATCGAATGCATGTGTGCATAAAGCTGGGAGGGATAGGGATTATGATAGGTTAAATCTTTCAATAAATGATCAATAAACACAAGTGTAAAATTCTTCAGCTAAGTACAAAAAAGAAACAACTGGGAATTACAGAGAAAAATTTGTGCTTCACAGGAAAACTATGCATTATTTAGCGCACATCGTTCTGGATTATCTGATTCTGATTCTATGAAGATTCTGCACCTTTCATTGCCTTATGTAAATTGTAGACAACCTATAGTAGTGCAGAATAATTCTTGTCTACCGACTTGCAAATAAATTTAGTCTGGTGGAAGTTCAGTCGACACTGTGAATTGGCCAATTTTACATCTATTTGTAAATTCATTTCAATATTCTTCATCTATACAAGTGTCTAGATTCTCCTTCGAACAGGTAATAACATCTGCTTGGTTCCCTCATTAAATAATGAGTTAAATAAAATCTTTAATGTGTGTTTATTTTATATATTTTTTTGAAAATCATGATTTCACTTTATTCTGAAAGTTATCCTTTAACAAAATAGAGAATGGGAAAAACTTGGGTAGGTAATACTATAAATGAAAAAGATTTGAAGTTTAGTCAACAATAAATTCAATATAAGTTATCAGCCTAGTATGGCTGTGGCTTTGGTTATTTAGATAGTAAGTGCTTCATTTAGAATCACTATTCCAAACTACTGGTCAACTGTTCTTATTTTAACCCACTAACTGATTATTTTGATAATTCTTGCTATAAATCATGTTTTAAAATATGATGTAGTAAACTATTATATGTTTTTAAAAAAGAACATGTCAATATTCTTGCTAGCTTATTCTTCTAGATGAATTACACTGTGAGCTTGTCAGAATCTATAATGTATTCACTTGGGATCTTGGTTTTGTATAAAATCTATAAATATTTGCTTAGGAATTACCATCATTACTATATATTTGGTCTTTCCAATAAAAAGCAATATATATCTCTCCAATTATTTCTCTCATCTTTTATTTCTCCCATTAGGAGTTTTAAATTTTACTTAAATAATTTATTTATGTTTTGAATTAAATCAATATGTATTCGATCATTTCACTTTTAATAGATCTTTTTTACTGTGTCTCTAGCTATTTGTTATGGGCCTAGAAGAATAAAATTGATTGTTATGTTTATTTTTTGAAGAAATTATTATTAATCCTTTAAGAAAATTTATTGATTTTTTTCTCAAATAAATACCAGGAGAATTTCTAGTGCTACGTTTTTAAAAAGTGGGTAAAAAACAACTAGACATCCTTATTTTGAGCAGCCTTCACTCATCTTGTAGAAAGCCAAGATGAGAAAAATTTTAGGTCCTCCATTTTCTTTCTAAAAGATACCTTGAGCGAAAGCTATTTTACTTTTTAAAACATCCATCCCTCGATTTATGTGGTATTTTTTATGCAGGTCTTTTTATATGTGGTAAATATCTCCCTCATTTACTTGGACTTTTTATACGTGGTTTCATTTTACGAGGTTCTATTTTTTTCATATCCATTATTGGCGATTAATCTTTCTAGAAAACAATAGCTTAACTCAGCAGCATACAAAAAACTAATACTTACTACTGCTCAATTAATGATCTTCCTGTTCATTGAATGCCAAATAAAAAAGCATGGGTTACTATTGATGTTTTTCGGTATTGGTTTTAGAAACGTTTTGCTGTAGAAGCTGAAAATTATACAAAGGAAAAATGTTTTCCTTTTAAAATACTTTTATGTAATGCACCTGGTCATCCACACAATTTAGGACATTCAAATATAAAAGTTGTATATTTGCCACCAACGACAGTTTCTTTAATCTAACCTTTAGATCAAGGCGTTATTTCCACCTTTAAGATTAATTATATTAAATGGAGTTTTAATGATATTTTTAATAAACTTGAAGATAATGAATCACAGTTACAGAAGCCTGGAATAAATACATAATTTTAAGTTACATCAAGAATATCGTTTTAGCTTTGAGTGATATAAAGTCGTCAGCTTTAAATGCTTGCTGGAAAGCAATATGGCCAGAAGTGGTTGTACCAGGGAATATGAATCCAACAATTGAAGAGGGATTAACCGACATTATTAATTTATTAAATAAATTTCAAGAAGAAATGACAATTTGAATGTAGATGATATTAATGAATTACTGGTTGATCACGAATTAACTGATAATGAATTAATTCATTTAATATCTGACGCCCATCCTGCCGATGAATACGGCAGTGACCTTGAACCACTTTCATTCTCTGCAGAAAATACTTACAAAGCTCTTCAATTGGCCACAAAACTGGAAACTGCAATTCTAGATATTGATCCAAACATCCAACAAGCTTTAAAATTTCAAAAAGACTTTTTAAAATGTTGCAATAAATATTGAAGAATTTGTGAAAACTTAGCAAAAGATGGAGTCAGAAAAAGATCATCCAAAAACATAAACATAAACAATGAAACTGAAGAAGTACTTTCAAATATTTCGAGCGATGAAGGTAGTGACTTCGTGTCAATTAAAAAGAGAAGATTGGTTGCTTTAGATTACAGTACAGACACAGTACAGAAAATTTTCTAAATTTTCATTAACATTTTTTGGCGGAACTATGTGAAATAATATTTTTATGATTTATATCAGCCTATTTCCTAAATATTTTTTTTTGTGCTGTTGAGACTCTTTACATGATTTTCTTCCATATAGAAAAAAAAAAGCACATGGAATGGATAATTTGCACAAATCGAGGGACAGGTGTATTTTGGGGGCAAGGCAGTTAGAAACACCAACAAAGGTTATAGGCGTTTCACACCCATACTTGACCAAAAATAATTTAACATATGCTGTGGGTTCAGTAAATATTAGCATCTGCAATGGAAGGCTCGGGAGTATATCTACTCAAAGATATTATTAGAAGATTTCACACTATCTCTTCAACATCTTTTTGAGTGTGGGCAGCATGCAAAGGAGACCAAAAGTTTGAAATTGAGATTAAATGATAAATCAAAATAAAAAAATTTTAAATATTAATATGTATTCTATTTATTCTCAAATTTCCCTTTCTTCCCCTTTGGTGGTACCATCTGTCTTTAATTATCTTTACTCAATTGTTTTTGAAAGTCCTGAGTATTTTTTAAATTTCAGTTGTTTGACCTCGAGAAATTAAGAAGCCCTTCTGAGCGCCATTTCCTTATTTGTAAAATGGAAATGAAAAAGTGTTTTGCCTGTCTCCCTGGGTGGTTTTTGAATCGGATAAAATGGTGAGGGCACTTTCTTTATGAGTGGCTGGACGTTGAGGACCGTTTCAACTAAATTCAATAAGAATGTGTTCAATCTGTTTCATGGCCACCATGGTTGCATGTAATTACAAATGGATGTGAATACGTGTGAAATACAAACTAAAGTCCCTGTCTCCTAGGGAAATGCCTCTGAAAAATTAATGCACACCGAAATCTCTCAAGGTCTTGTTAAGTGGCAGATTCTGATTCAGTTTGTTTGGGGTGGAGCCTGAGAGTCTACATTTCTTTCCTTCCTTGGTTCCTTCATTCCTTCGTTTATTCCTTTCTTCCTTCCTTTGTTCCCTCCTTTGTTCCTATCTTCCTTCCTTCCTTCATTCATTCATTTGTTCATTCCTTCCTTCTTTCTTCCTTTCTTTTTTCTTTGTATTTTTTTTTTTAATTTAGCATTATAACACTTGTTTATTGAAACCTCTTTGATTGGAGTTGCTATTTGTCAGGTATCCAGGCCTTTTAGGAGGGAAACATACACAGCTCTATTGATTAGGTTACCAACAGAAATCCAGACTTTCCTAAACAACCAGAACACTTGGAATCAAGAGGATTGAGGTTCACTCTCAACTGGGGGCATCGTGTACGTATGGTTATTCTGTGCTTGGTCAGGGAAACAGCTGCTGCAGCATGAGGGGAATATTGGATACGGGATAAAAATAAGGGTGTCCATGGGTATGGAGGAGCTGGGAGAGTGAAAGTGGGAAGACTGCAGTGGAAGGGTCAGGGCACTGGAGCAGAAATAGGAAATGAATCTTGGGCAAAAGTGTACAAAGACTTTTCCAAGAAAGGGATGGTCCAATTCTAATAACTCCCTAAGTGATGCTGATACTGCAGGTGATGAGATCCCTACAAGTCATGCACATCAGAGGCAGAAATTAGGAAAAACTAGATATCAATACATATCCAAACATATGGAAAATGGGAAAGATCAGTGCGGGCCAGAACATAGAAAAAGGTTTCACAGCCACGAAACATGGGACAAGATTGAATGTGAGATTCCTTCCACTGCTGGTAAGGAGACAAAGCAAGCTCAGGCATGCTAAAGTCTCACTGGAGAAAAAATTTGTGTGTGTTTTACAAGATCCTGTGGATTTGTGCATTTCAAGATGCTTGAGATGGCTTCAGAAAAAAATATATGAGGGTACTTAACCAAGAAACAGTGGTGTAAAGTTGCTGTCAGAGCTCAACATTATATATATATACACGCATACACATTAAAGTTAAGGTGGCCCACGCATCCACCTAACACTTATGTGCACATGCCTTCTTACATATCATCTTATTAACAATCAGGATACTTTCTGTGCTTTCTGTAGACAGGTCTCATGCTTTGTGTTTGTAATATTATTAAAGACAGTATTTAGGCTTCACTAAGCACCAATTAAGCTCCCAAGACAGTCAGAAACAATTCTTTTTCACATGCTGATCAGCTTACTCTGGACTGAATGCAATAGGGCTTCTCACCCCCAGGGGTAGTCTGCTACAAAGCTACAAAATTGGGTAAATTTATCTTCAGGGTTCACTGACTCTTGTGATGCCCCATCCCTTGGAGACTCAGGGCTTGTGTGCTTCTCTCTGATGGTCCTGATCACCCTCATTCTAGTTTCCATGCTCATACCTCTTCCTACTATCAAATCTGTTCCATTTCATGTTACCTCCCCAGACTAAAGTTATTTCAATAAATTCATTTCTCACACAGGGCCCACCTGAACCCCTGACCTCAACCAGAGGTCTTTACTTATTGTTGCCTGAACATACCTCTTGCTTTCTGCTAGAGTGTTAGCCTTCTCCTGGACTGTCCCTTCTCTTTCTTCTTAGCTAAGCATGTCTCACCCATCTTAAGGCCAGCTCAGATCCTGCCTACTTTGTAAAGCCTTCCAAGATTTATACTCTCCCAGTATGAATCCCTCAGCAGGTCATTGTTTATACTATCCATTGAGAAGAAATCATTTGCTTTGCTACTATTTTTCCATTATCTTCCATTGCCATTTGAGTCTTACATTCAGCTCTTTATGACTTGATGTATTGGTTCCTCTGCTCCTTGAAGTTAGAGTTTGGATCTTATATGTTTTTGTATATTATACGGAGATTCTTTGACTTGATGAACTAGTTCTGAGGACTTTCATGATGATCATGATGAATATAGAAGGCCATTCATTTAAAATGTCAACTGGGGCTTTCACTGGCTTAACTGAAGAGAAGAAATCTGAATAGGATTAATAGAAGTCTTTCTGAGTCCTTCTCAAACATATCCCAAAGCTGACCCTTTTCTGGAGCCTGCCCCTTCTTTTGTACTGGTCCTATTGCCATGGGAACTATGCCTGCAGCTGCGGTCCAGCTTTAAAACCGCCAAACAAGAAAGGATGGAGGGAGGACAGTTCTTAGGGACCCTTAGCTGGCCGTGTTCCCCTTCTGTTCCCCTCCCAGTAGGAGCATGATGTCTCTCCAAGGAGATTTGTATGCTAAGCTGGGAAATGAAGAGTAGCTGAGGACACAGGGAAAAACCCCGAGCGGGTGCTGGAAGAGGTATCCCTTTTGTGGGGAGTCAATGTCTGTGATGCATCCAGCAAGCAGGTACACCCCTCTTCCACTCTCAGAACTCTCTGGCCTGTGATAGGACATGATGTCTGGCTCTGCCTCCCACTCTTCTTCTGGGATCCTGTTGTCCTGATCTGGATGACAGCTCTGGTCAACTGGGACTGGTTCTCTAATTCCCTGAGAGAGTTAGTACCCATCATTCTGTGCGGGCAGGGCAGGCCTCCTGGAGAATCCCTCCTAGGCAACGAGTAAGGACTTTAGCATTAGGGGTCCAGCACTAGCTTTAGGCTACTTTTTCTCCCTCTTCTCCATCTCCGAACGCTTCTATCATTACATCACTAAGAAAGGCAGGGCTTTAAATAGCTACTTGTGATCACTGATGTCTGACATGCTTTCAGCTCTGAGGAATCATAACTGCCACCCAAGAAAATGACTGAGGAGAAGCCAGATTTCTTCTCTGCTTTGTTCTCTGCTGGCTGCCACAGACCAGCAGTAGCCATCTTGCCCTGATGAGGTCAGAGTTGGGCTTTCATATTTGCAGCCACATCCTGACTACTTGACCACAGGCTTAGTTGTTCTTTTCACTGCCCACTCCCTCATCTGAGCCTCAGAGGCTATTCCTAGAAAGATAAATGTTTACAAATGCATACCCTAGTTCCAAAAGAGGGGAAGATGTGAGGGTCTGGAGGCAAGAGATTGAGACAAAAGATTGGGGCAAGGTGAGTCTGGAGCCAAAGAGCAATGATCAGGTTTAGTCACCAGTTCCCTGAACCTTCAACTAGTCAATAGGGAAGGTTTTTCTTTTTTGGGGGGGGGGGGGGGCGGAGGAGGGTGGGGAGGGCAGGTAAGGGATTACATAAGAGAAGCCACAAGGTGGAAATAGAAGAGGGAGTCTATGCCTTTGGGGAGCTTACACTCCCATGAACACAGAATTGATTGGTTGGTTGATTGATTGATTATTTATTTTAAATTGAGGGTCCACACATGATTTCCTGAACCAAACCAGCATGCTCTGGACCTTCACCTGTGTAGAGGCTCTACTTTAGGATCTCACGACTGACATGTCCCACTCTCCTTTATGATCTTCTACCTTAAATGCAAGAAGAAGAAGTGTCCAACCTAAAGAAGCCTATGTAGAGCTTACTTGGGATAATCTGACATGCTGAAAAACCTTCTTTATCCACTTCCTCCTACCTCCTTCCAAAAAATGAAATCTAGTTCCCTACTAACCACAAACCTAAAATTGTATGTTAGGGTCTTTTGAAGGTTAAGATATCCTGTCTCTTGAACTCTTTAGTTCAAAGGCAGTGTCTTATAGACAAGCCCTCTCCCCAAAAAAGGTTATTCAGAATTATTTGCATATTTTGAAATATAATTCTCCATTAATAACTCCATAAACCAAAGCAATTCCTACTCTAGTGTAATACTTAAATGTAAAAGAAGAAAATAAATCCTTAAAGTACAAGAAGAATATAGATAAATATTTACTTGTTCTGGGCCAGAATAGTCTCTCTAAAGCAATGGAAGAAAATTTGAAGGAAAAAAGTAGAGTTAACTACATGATAATTTAAGAATTCAGTTTGTCAGGATAGATGATAAACACTGGTAAATGTCAAATTGTGGGACCTTGCAATAAAGATGGCAAGGGACTGACATAGTGTATAAAGAGCCTTTCCAAATCAATTTAAAAAAACTCTTAAGACCTCCACTGGCAAACGGGCAAAAAAAAATATGAAGATAATTCACATACGAATAAATGTCCATTTCATTAGCAATCAAAGGAATGCAAAATAAAATAACAAGACAATACTATTTCTGTGTAAGACACATTTAAAAATCAACCAAATGGAACTTGGGTAATAGTGAGAACTCCAACTTGATATCCCCTCCTCCCAACTGACTGGCCATTCTCTGCCCCATCAGGTACTAAACTTGTTCTTTAGCATTTTTGGGTCTTCCGTTTTCTTGAATGGTCTTGTCTTGCTTTGGGTGTTTGTGTGTCCAGGGTAGTGCCCAGAAGGAGAGAGCAGAGCATGGATGGGAAGTCCGGAATAACTGTCATATTTTTAGAGCTGCTCCTTTACTCAGAAGAATATCTCACACCTATTGCAGGCCAAATAACCTTCTGGTTCTCACTGACAAATTTACTAGACACTTCCAGTAGAGAATGACTATATTATAGCTTGGAAGCCATTAATTCTAGTCTTAATAAATAAATAAGGATTCCTTTGGCCCATAATCAATCCATTAGCCCACGCCTAGCTTCGCTTGACTCAGCCTGACTAGGCTTCTGTATTTAATGCTGTTCTCTTTACTACTCTAAAATCTTGTCATATTAACTTTGAGTTCTGTCACTTTTCTTTGCTTACCACCCCTATAGGTAAATTCTCACTTTCTGTGCCCCCTGCCTGTATAAAGACAACAACACTATAAAAGACAAGACCACACTGACTATGCCCACTATAATTCATGTGCTGTATGATCCCATTTCCTATTGATTTTCTTGAGCTCTCCCATAATGGCTAGTACAAACTTGTTCAAATATTCGCAAGGCTCCTTTAATAATAATAGTCAATAATAATAATAATAATAATAACACAACAACAACAACAACAACAACAGTAGTAGTAGTAGTAGTAGTAGTAGTAGTAGTAGTAAGAAGAATAGCAAATATGTGCTACTATAGTACTTATATTTCAGGCTATTCTATATGTGTTTAACAATTATTAAGTCACTGAATACTTTTAGTAACCCTATAAGATTAGGTAAGTATTATTATCTTTTCTATTTTACAGATGAGAAAACTGAGGCATGAGGATTTTATGGAACTTTGCCAGGACCACACAGGTCAGTAGTAATGCCAAAATTTGACACTGGATGATTTAGTCTGTTTCTTGACCATTCTGTTGGATCACATCTTATAGTCCTATCTCCACTCTCTCAGGAGACAATTTTGCTTTCTATATCACTGAGAAAATCAAGTGCATAAAATGCCTGGGTTTTCTTACACATTTTATCCTCTCATATTATGTATTTTGGTCCTCAAAACCATTCTCCCCCTCATTTTAGTCTCATAAAATGGTGTTTACCTATCACTCGAGGCAGGCCCTCCTGCTGTGTCCTTGACCCCAACTCTTTCTGAGGACTCAGGCTTCACTCTCATCCATTCACTGCTCATTGCCAGTATCTCCCTCCTTCATGGACCTTTTCTTCCAAAGCCTTCAAATATGCACTGATCTCTCTCATCCTGAAAGAGCCCTGAGCCTTTATGTAGAGCAACCCTGGAATACTTTATCTGTTTCTTTTGACTTATTGAAATTGTGTCCTTTCTTTGGGTGTTCATTGGAGACCCCTCTGGGCTCCAGTGCCTGTCTTGCATCTGGGCTCACAGACCCCCTGGGTCAAATCCATTCCTGTTGACATTCAGGAACCTACAGTCCCAGCATGCTAATCAACTTATTTCCTTCTCTTAGAGAAGATTATGCCCCCATAGAAACAACCCATTTATCTCTCCATTGATTAATTAGCTAATTAATGGTTTTGTTAATGTTGTTTATCGAGTACCTACTGTGTGTCAGGCACTGTGTTAAGAATTAAGAATAGACAGCAAATATGATAGCCCTTAATTGAGGCATGCACAGATAAAAAGTAGAAAACTATTAATTGTAATATGATAACCATTTTTTTTGATATGCCCATATGTAACAGGTACTGTGCAAAAAACCATTCTTATATCATTTAAACTTCATATGAAGGAGGCATAATCCACAATTTAAAGATGAGGCAACTGAACTATAGAGAGAGGTTAGGTAACTCACCCAAGATTATAGAGCAAAATGTAAGAACAGGAGCACCAAGCCCATTTCCTTTTTTAATTCTGCTATGCTTCCTGCTGTAGACATATCTATAAGATGATAAGGGAACCCAGAAGCCAGATGAACCAATCTCTGAGAGATGGAGACCCTTCTACAAAGGTGTCTCAATGGAGCTTATCCTTCATCTGTGTCTTAGAGAAGGAATAGAAATTTGCCCAGTGGACTGAAGGGTGAGCAGGGGAAGAAAGGATCCCTGACAGAGACCCCAGAGCATAGGATAGTGAAAAAAACATAATGAGATTAAGGAACTGCAAAAATACTTCTAAGCCTGGAATGGAGGCCATAAGAGGGAAGGCTGGAGATATGGATTGAAGCTCCTTACATGATGACTATATCATAAACAGCCTTATATGATAAATAAAAAGTTTAAATTGTACATTTTTTGATCCCTACAGTGTCTAGCAAAGTGATAATGCTTATGAGTTGCTCAAATAATCTTTCTCGAACCAAAATGACTTTATAAGTATATGGAATGTGAGTCAGGAGGTTTCTGAACTGATGCCCATAACTTTCTTTTGAGCTCACTGTTGTCGCAGCCAGTGTTTAAACACCTTTTTTGACCCATTATTACATAGTTCCTGTGTTTTCCATCTTTTCAGAGAACAGTTTTGCCATTTCTTGGCTAGTTTGAGCTTTTCCCTCCCTGTATAGAGGGAAGTGGAGGTAATCCAAGTAACTGTTTGTTCTGTTAGGAAAAAAGTGCCCCGGGGCACCAACTTCTGAAACAATTATTTTTCTCCTGATATCTTGGGCATCTGAAAGATACCTAGTCCAGTATTAGCTTTGAAGACCCAAATACCTGTCATGCTGGGCGAGACAGTTTGGCCTGAAACCAAGGCCTGTAGTCTGTGCTTCAGCAACATCCCCTCCCCCATCCCTCGCTGAACAGTAGACTTAGCAGCTTTCGCAGGTACAGCTTGGGCTACAAAACCCTTCAGGCTGAGGGAGAAAATAAAGTCTCCCTTCTGTGAGGATTATCTCTCATCCTCTCCATGGAAACAGTGACTTACCCAGTCTCATCTCTGTCCTCAGCACACACACCGCAGAAAACTTCTGCCTTTCTTCACCTCGAATTGGACATCTGTATGGATGGCACCCAAATTCTTCCAAAGTGCGTTCCACATAACCCTGGTGCCACAGGAGATTAATCAAATCAGGTTTCCAGACAATGCAGGATCAGTTTCGGACTTCTCAGAGTCTTTAACATGCTAAGATATTTCCTAAGTCTCCAAGAAGCACAACATTTTAAAAACCCATTTGATTACAGAAGGCTTTTCTTTCTGAGCCAAAATTAGAATACAAAGTATTTCATGCACAAGGTTTTGGGAGATGTTGCTCAATGCTATTACAGGCATACAGTAAAATGGTATTAATTTAGCCTGCATGAGAATGAGCCATTTCATTTCCATGGATCTTTCTGGATAATTGAAAATTAACTCTCTTTTGAAGACCAGTTGGGCAACGATGTTTTGGAATTTTACATATGTGGTAAGATAACATTTTGAGATATTCACATGTTTTTTCCTCTCTGCATTTCTCTTCGCCTCTTCCTCCCCCATCCAAGCAGGGTCAGCCTTTTGTGGTTCAGTCTGTCAGAGAAGGAGTATGACAGGGTGAAGATATGACAGAGAAGAAATACGACAAGTATGGAAGGAGTCTGTACATCTACCTCGTTTTCGTGTTCTAAAGAACCAGGCTCTTAGAACAACTTAAAGAATTTGCAGAGAGGGTAAAATAAAGAGTATTCAGGGTACAGAAATGTGAAAAGAGAAGGATAACTCTTAAGACTAAAGATAAATACACCCTTGTGCAGAGGGAAGAGAAGAGAGATAGCAGAGAATGGGCATGAGGGAAGGAGAGAATGAGAGGAAGGGCAGGAGTGCTAAGGAGACAGAGACACAGACGTCAGAGCCCAGAAAGGAACTATTGAGTGGTACATTCAGGCAGAAGGGCCAGGCATAGCTTTTCAGGAAGATCTTTGCTCTCCAAGGTTGTTTCAAAAGAATAGTGAGTCAAGGCTAGGGTAGGGAACAAGGTGTGCTGGCAGCAATGAATTCACTTGTGTGTGCACATGACTCTGAAACCCCATGACCAGCTTGCAAACTTACCAATGTTCCAACATAACTGACATCTCCTGGAACCTTTACATAACCTCAGAATTGGGTGTAGATGTGCCATGAAAGCCTGAGGTTTAAATTCCTCATCTACTCAATGGGATGAGACCCTCCATAAAAATAATTATGAAATGAAGAGAGTTAAATTTCTTGCAAACCTTGTTTCTGTGAAGCATTATGCAATCTGTTCCAGGGTTGGGACTGGCCTCAACCAGTCAGGTCCTAAAAAGTCTAATGAGCAGGGAATACATTTACCTCCATGCCAACATTGCAGGCTGTGGGGAATTTTCAGTTTTTGTGTCTGCTTTTTATATTGTTTCCTATCCTCAGCCTAGATTTCACTTCTTGATGCTTATCATGGGCATACATAGCTCTCGCTCTGCCTTTTCATCTCCAAATTTGCTTGCCTTATGTGACTTGGCCAGGAAGCTAGATAATGAAGGTTTTTAGAATTGTATACAGACAAAGAGGAAATCCACTGTGAGAGTCAGCTCGTTTTCCTCAACCACAAAATGAGGAAACTGTAATAGATCATTGCTAAATTTCAGTCCAGCTCTAACAATTTATGGTTCCTCCGAATAAAGTCTGTGAGCTTTTATGCTCCGTTTTTGGAACATCTACTTTCCCCATTTCCTGCTTCCCAGCCGTGTTCTCAAGGGATGAGTTTGCTTGGTTTGTGAACTTTTGAAAAGTGACATAAGTTAACTTGGTGTTTGTTGCTCAAGTCACAATTCATCTGTTCAATCAAAGAAAAAATTGAGCATTTACTGCATGCCCCAGGCTGGACTATATGGCTGGAATACGAAGATTAATACACGATCCCTTTCTTAAGTAGTTCACAAACTAAAGCGTAGACTCTCAATGTCTTCCACAGCCATGGAACCCTCTGGGAATCTGATGAAAGCCAATTACACTAGAAGCCACTTTTATTGAGCACTTACTATGTGCCAGGTTTTGTTCCCAATGCTTTGAAAGTAGCTTCTTATCTTATCCTTAAATATCTATGAAGTTGCTCTTATTATTTGTATATACAGATGAAGAGGCAGAGACTCAGGCATGAGGACACATGGCTAATAAGTGGGCAGGAACCAGAATTCACTCCCAGGCAGTGCAGATCTAGAGCCCACAGTTTTTGCCAGGGACTGTACTGCTTCTGAAATCAACAGCAATAAGTAAAACATGGTAACAAGAGCAATGGTTTTTGAGTATCAACATTATGTGCCAGATATCATGTCAAGCTCTCTACACCGATTATCTCAATGTTAACAATATCATGAATTGGTACTTGTGTTATCTACATATTTCAGTGGGGAATCCCTTGGTTTAAAAAGGTTAAATAACTTGTCTCAAATTATACATCTAATAACGAAGGGTAAAGGGGTTCGAAGTACATTTTTGGTACAGTTTAGATGGTTCGTGAACTTTTTGTCCTCTAACCAAGAGGAAGAGAAAGATAAGAAATACATTGATTTGTGGTAAGTGTACTGAGAAGTTCTATGGGAATTACATAAATTATTTTGCAGCATCAGGGAAAGCTTCCCAGAAGAAGTCATACTTGAGTGGAGTTTAAAGGATAAGTAGGAACGTAATTTGAAAGCCATGGGGAGAAGGACATTGAGTATAGAGGAAAGACATGTAAAAAAGGCAGAAACTGGAGATGATAATGTGATCTGAGGAACCTGAGATGAATGTCGCTGTGCTTGAGGACAGGGCAGGAGACGAATGAGGCTGAGAAGTCAGGTAGGAGTCAGGTCACACAGGGTCAGGGCCTTCAGCAAAGGCATTTGAACTTTCTCTGCTCTGTGGAGAGCCACCAAGGGCTTTAAGTGTGAGAGTGGTTTGTTTAAATGTGCGTTGTAGACAGATGTTTCTGGTAGCAGAGTGCAGGAAAGGCTAGAAGGGGTCTCCCTGGACCAGAACTAAGAAGAAAAGTGAGTTAGGTTATTGTAATCAAGACCAGATGTGATGAAAGCCTGAGCTTTGACACCGGTGGAAAATCACTGAATGGTGGGAGTGAATGGGGGAGTCTGGGAGACTCCCAAACAAAGTCAGAGGCCGGATTTGTCAGCAGCATGGGAACCAATCCAGAACAGTCAGTGAAACAACACAAAAAATAAAATGAGATGATGAAAATTGATTGACCAGTTTTATTCTGAGAGATTAATAATTGATGATCCATGACCTTCATGTACTATATGAGGTTGAAATGGGCCTGGGAGGTTGAGATTCCCAAGTAACTAACTGCAAGTGTTATGGGTCGAATTGTGTCCCTGCCCCCCAAATTCATATGTTGAAGTCTGAATCCCCAGTACCTTACCTGAGACCTTATTTGTAATAGGGTCTTTAATGCTACCAACATCAGATGTAATTAAGTTAGGATAAGATCATACGAGAGTAGGATGGACCCCCAAATTCAATATGAATGGTGTTCTTTTATGAAGGTGAAATTTGGACTCAGGGACTATGCCACTTGAACATGCAAGTAGAGTCAGGGTATTGTTTCTACAAGCCAAGGAATGCCAAGATTGCCAGCAAACTGCCAGAAGCTAGGAATAAGATATGGAACAGATTCTTTCTCATAGGCCCTAGAAGAAACAAACCCTGCTAAAATCTTGGTTTTGGGCATCTAGCCTCCAGAACTACAAGACAATAATTTTCAGTTTAAGCCATTGGTGGTATTTTATTACAGCAGCCCTAACAAACTAATATACCAAGTAACCATAGATGGTCTCTATACTGCCTTCTAAGGAGATATAGGATTAGCAACCATCCAGATTTGTCTATACAAAGCATTTTCAATGATTAAACCAAGGAAATCCTGGGTAAACTGGGATGTGATGGTCACCCTGAGAGAGTGAGCTGACTTAGCTGCAGCCTGTAGATGTGAGGCCAGTGCTAAATTGCTCAGGACAGTAGGGAATGGTGAGCAAAGTCACAAGTGCCTCTTCTTCACACTTGCCACAGGCAACTCTTAAGGGCTCCTCTAAAAATGTCAGGTAATCATTTAACAAATGCTGCTTTAAAGGGCCACCAATTTTGCCCTGCCTTGGTCACCCACAGTTCCTTGTTTGGCTGGTGGTGCCATCCTGGGAGATAGGGAATGCCAGAAGTGTGGAGAAGAACTGGCAGGGAAGATGGTATCTGTTTAAGGCATGCCGAGTTGAAGGAACAATGGTAAATCCAGGGTGGAGTGTTAGTCCAAGAGCCAGATAGAACCAAAAAGAAAGTCTTTCTGAGATAGGGGACTTCGAAGGAGTAAAGCTGGGAGAAGCTACTGGGGTTCCAGGAAAAGGGCTTGCATAGGATATAGGGCTGAAGATCACTCCAAGTCATTGATAATGAGGAGACTGTAGTGAGAAGGAAAGCAGGGAAAGGGGTGGGAGAATGTCTGGGCGGGCAGAAGGAAAGCAAGACATAGGCTGACTTACTCGATAAGGCGAAAGAGCCGGGCCTATGCAGTGCCTGTGTCTGTTCATACTAACACCTGGTATGTGTTATGCGGCCTTGCTGTGAATGACATGAAATAGGTCCCCTGATCATATTAAATTGTACCTGACTATCCCTGAGCTTCAGGAAATTGAAGTTGCCATGTGATATTAACATTGGGTTTACAGATCTATCCCAACATTTTCCTCTTTCCGCCATTTCCTGGCCCAGGAAAGAGTCTTAGTTTATTGACTTGTAATTCCAGGACGAATGAATGAAAATAAACCCCTTTTCAGATAGAGTGGGTTCGAAGTATTGTTAAATCCTGTCTATCATTTCTTGGCAATCTTGAAGTTGTTCACTTCTGGTAGAAACATATGCCCTATGTAATAATAACAGGATAATTCCTTATGTTTGCAGAGGGCTTTATATTCACCAAATGCTTTCACATGCATTATCTCATATGATCCTTGCACACTATTGATATGAATTCGGGCGTGAATTTATACAATCCCATCACTGAGTCAATAAATTAATTAAGAAGTTAATTTATTGACTCAGTAATAATTGAAGATTCCACCCAGTGATTTTCACAGACACTCTTTAGGGGCCCAATGGGAACTTTCATTCTCACACAACAGAAATAAAAGAAACCTTTCAGGGGATTAAGAGATAATTATTTAGCCCATTACTTGGGCAAAACACTGGGCTAGGCATTGTGGAAAGATGCAAAGGGACTTTAGACAGCCTCTACCCTCAAGGAGCTTAGGATTTTGTCAGAAAGAGAAAATGCACCAACAAGAAGGAATGACTCAGTAAAAGATCTTATAGGCCAACTGTGTGAGGCAGACACAGTTGGCAGGAGAAGGAATGGTCGCTGTGGAACATCCAACTGAAGGGTCCATTCAGAAGGTGAAGCTGCTGCCTGTGGAAAGCCCGTGGCGGGGGGTTGGGGTGAGGAAATAACAAGGTGGGGCTGAGAGGCCCTTATCCTGTGGGAGGAGACGGGGAAACTTCCAGAAAGGGACGCACTGCTCACCCAGAGATTTTAATAACGAAACTTGTTACACTTTGGTTTTCTCGTTTGGAAAGAGTTGCTGCCAGCTACCACATACGTGCCTGTTGGTGCAGGGTTGACATTTTCATGTTGAGCTTCAGAAGATAATTTTTTTTTTTAGGGTCTATATGTGTCTTGAAGAAGGTGGAATATTGTAGGCTGTGGCTTATTGCACTAAAAGCAGGAAACATTTTCAAAGAGATGAGTAGAACTCACTTATGGGTCAGCATCATCAAAAATCAAAACCAAACCAAAACAAAACAAAACAAAACAAAATGACACTCCACCTTAATTAGCAACTTTTAATTTCGAGTGAATCCCCTATTCATGAATTAGATTTGTTCCAGTCTTTCTACTTAAAGTGTGGTCTACGGACGAGCAGCATCAGCATCACCTGGGAGCGTGCAGAAATGTAGTATCTCTGAATTCACTGGAGATCTACTGAATCTGAACCTGCCTTTTAATAACATCTCTTGTAGGCACATAAAAGAAAATCAGTTATTAGAAACTTGAAGCATGTCTTTACATTCAAACAACAGGGCTGAAAAGGTTATTTAACCCATGATGGCTCTAGTCAGCATAGTGCAAACTTAAACACAAATGTATATTATTATTTTTATGCATGAATATATTCTTAGGAAAACTTGTAACTGTGGAAATATCCACCTTGCCCATTCACCGTCGTCCACATGGAGGCAGGAGCTCAGTTCCCTGCTGTTGGGTTTGTTTCTGGGGAAGGTGTCATGGATTCTACTGAGTTGGGGTTGGGCTTCAAGTGTATAGAGGAAAAAGCATTGGCTTTATAGACAGATGCTGATTTGAATTTACCTTACCTCTCAGAACATGCATCCTTCTTTATAAAATAGGACCATACAAATGGTGAGATAACCTACAATATAAGTTTGTGTAGTTTAAAAAGATAGATATGCAAAGCATCTAGGAAAGCATATTGAGAGTATTTCCCTCCATAAGTAAAAGCAAAGTCAATTTCTACTCCTCACAAGTAGTTTGTTGTCAGACCGTCAGGATTTCATTCAACCTCTTTGAAACTCAGCTTTCACTGCTATACAATGAGAGTCCCCCTAGGATCCTTCCCAGGGTGTGACCATTAAACGTCCCCATGTGCAAGCGGCGTGCACACAGGAATGGCTGCTGCATCACTCCACGTGCCTGCATTCCACCCCTGTACTTTTCAGGCCACCGCATTTCCCCTTCACGACCTTTACCATCTGTCTCTAAAACCAAAGCCTGGAAGCCTAGAGGAATTCTGGTACTATTCCTAAAGGACCAAGTTCTTCCAGCCAAGATGACAAGCTGGGTGAATTCCATAGTAGTCAGAAGTACTAATACACTCAGGATGCCGGATCCGAGGACATGGCTCCACTGGGCATCCTTCGCTGCTAATCTGGAGAACCTGGATGGGCTACACCCTCTTCGCGAGACATAATAATCCTTCTAAGAGACAATGTAGGGAGCCCAGGGCTTATGTTGCACAAATAGGTGCGCAGCAACAAATCTCTCTTTATATGAAAACTGAAGCAAAGCTTTTTAGTCATGCGGCCTAATTTAATGGAGGACATTGAGGTAACTTACAAATTATCAAATTATGAGGGTTTAAAAAAGTGTGTTAACTCAAGTTCCACTAGACAAAACTGGCTAAGCAGTTTTGGTTTTGGCTGGGGTTTCTTGAAACAAGAGAGGGTGCTTGTTTTGTGGTTGGGAGCTGCGGAGGGGAACAATGCCAAGGTGGTTAATCCGGGTTTTGTCTTTCCTGCTGACATAAAGGTTTCACCTAAGCCACTGTACTTCTTCTGGTCCTTTCTGAGGCATAAAAGAAAAACAAAAACAAAGCCCAAAGAAAACAAAAACCAATCGTTTGGTTCTTGAAGATTTGTGTCTGGCGGGAAAACAAGACTTGCCTGTTCCTTTGCTTGAAAGTGTTTGCTGTTTTTGCTTCTTCTGAGACTTGTCTCTCTTAGCTCTGCTCTGCCCTTGCCCATTTTTTCTCATATACACCTCGTCATTCCTCCTCTTACAACCATCCAAAACTTCTTCCTTTGTACCACATTCTCACTCTTAAAACCAATTCATTGATGAGGGGACCATTGTAAGGTAGCCAAGTAGAACACTTCTCTGGTGGGATGCCTCTCTAGCACCAGAAAGGACCATTAATACCCTTTCCGTGTCCACCTAAATGACTTGATTTCAACTTCTTGTCAGTGCTCTGAATTTTGAAGAAATGGTGAACCAATTTGTCTGTAAATATTATTTATCAACTATTTACTCTCTTGCATAGGAGTGGAAGAGCAGAGCTTCTCAAACATGAACACTAGAACCAGAGTAGAGGTGCTTAGACTCCATAGTTTTGCTTTTTCCAGAATGTCATATAGTTGAAATTATACAGCATGTATGGAGAAAACATAATGCATATTACTAAGTACAAGAAGCCAAGACCATGGCATGGCTGTGAGGGAGGTACATTGGCATAGCCTCTGGGGTCTTCTGCAAAGATTCAAGTTCATCCCAGTCGAGTTTTATATTAGAAAACAGTGTGAATTTTTCATTCTACTCTTTTAAATATGTTTGTGTTCTTGTATAAATAATGTTTACATTACTTACTATGGACTAGAACCAAAGTTCCTAGAAAGCATTTTTTTTTTTTTTTTTTAGTTTATTAAAGAGACTTTCTATTTTGAGAGCAGTTTCAGACTCACAGCAAAGAAGAGAAAAGTAATATTTCTCATATCTCCCTACCCCTACACATGCATAGACTCACTCATTATGAACATCCCCCATCAAGGTGGTACATTGATGAATCTGCGTTGACACATCATAATCACCCAGACTCTATAGTTTACCTTTGAGTTTACTCTTGGTTTTGTACATTTTATGGGTTTGGAGAAATGTATAATAATATGTATCCAATATTATAGTATCACACAGAGTAGCTTTACTGCCTTAAATATCCTCTGTGCTCTGCCTGTTTATCACCCGCCCCCCGCCACCACCGCCTGACCTTTTTGCTGTCTCCATAGTTTTGCTTTTTCCAGAATGTCATATAGTTGAAATTATACAGCATGTATGGAGAAAACATAATGCATATTACTAAGTACAAGAAGCTAATAGTAATATGCATTATGTCTTCTCCATGTCTTTTCATGGTCTTTTAGTGTTGAAAAAAATTCCACTGTCTGGATGCACCTCAGTTTATTTATCCACTCACCTACTGAAGAACCACTTACTGCTTCCAAGTTTTGGCAATTATGAATAAAGCTGCTGTAAACATTCATTTGCAGGTTTTTGTGTAGACATCACTTTTCAACTCTTTTGAATAAATAATAAGGAGTTTGATTGATGGATGGGATGATAGAGTATGTTTAGCTTTGTAAAAAACTGCAAAACTGTCTTTTAAAGTAGCTGTACCATTATGCATTTCCACCAGCAATGAATGAGTTTCTGTTGCTCAATATTTCACCAGCATTTAGTGTTATTACTGTTCTGAATTTTGGCCACTCTTATAGGTATATAGAGGCATCTCACTGTTGTTTTAATTTACATTTCCCTGATAACGTAGGTTTATTTATCATCTGCATTTCTTTAGTGAGGTGCCTTTGGCCCATTTTTTAATCAGGTTGTTTTGATATTGCTGAGTTTTAAGAGCTCTTTGTAGATTTTGGATAAAAGTCGTTTATCACATATATCTTTTCCAAATATTTCTCCAACTCTGTGGCTTATCTTCTTATTTTCTTGACAATGTTTTTGCAGAACAGAAGTTTTTCATTCTAATGAAGTCAAGCTTATCAATTTTTTCCCCATAAATTGTGCCTTTGGTGTTGTATCTAAAAAGTCATTCCAATATCCAAGGTCATCTAGGTTTTCTCCTACATTATATTTTATAGTTTTGCAGTTTACATTTAAATCTATTTTCCATTTTGAGTTAATTTTTGTGACGAGTTCATTTTGTCCGTGTCTACTTTTTTTTTTTTTCGACATGTGAATGAACAGTTGTTTCAGTGCCATCTATTGAAAAACTATCTTTGCTTTATTGTGTTGCCTTTGGTCCTTTGTCAAGGATCAATTGACTGTATTTATGTAGGTCTATTCCTGGGCTCTCTATGTTTCCATTGATCTCTTTGTCCATTCTTTTGCCAGTACCACACTGTTTTTGATTACTATAGCTTTATGGTAAGTCTCGAAGATGAGTAGTGTCAGTTCTCCAACTTTGTTCTTCTCTTCTAATAGTGTGTTGGCTACATTGTATCTTTTGCTTCTCCACACAAACTTCAGAATTGGTTTGGCTTGTTTGAGATCCCGGAGCTTAAACTCACAAAAGACTGAGTCCTTTTGGAATCTTTAACTCTCAGATTGGTCCACACCAAGCCTCCAGCAATTTGTTATGTACATTATGGTTTAGGTTTTCCTACTCTGCTACAGGTTCCCACCCTGACCCTCCCTCAGCAAGTTCCCCTCCTGAGTCTCTACTCCAATAAGCTCTAAATCCTTTAATTCACCTGTCTCTCTAATCTCGAAGGCAGTGGCTTTTCCTATGCCCTTCCCTCTCTTATGGACCAGAAAGAGTTGTTGATTTTTTCATCTGTTCAGCTTGTTATTTATTGTTAGGATGGAGTGGTGACTTCTAAGTTCCTTACAGTTGGAACTGGAAACTAAAAATTCCCCAGGAGATATATTTTTAGGCGTTCACATCCTCCAACAGGCCACTGTAGGCCTCAGCAGTGTTCTGGCTCCAGTGTGAGAATATGACCCCAGGAAATATGAGAATCATGATCATGTGGTTGTTCGGAGACATCTCAGATTTAAAATATTCTGTTCCTTTATTCTCACATGTGGACTGTATGTATAGACCCATATGAGCTGAATTTTACTTGAGAAAATAAGATCCCCATCAGCTTTTGAGACATTAGATATTTATTCTGCCTTCAAACAGTTACTCACCTGGACAAACAAGATTGTTACATGCAAAACAATGGACGATATGAAACATTACATAATACCATACTTATTTCTAAAAAGGATGAGAGATGACGATTAAGACCATTTTTAATTGTTTATCATGAGTGGTGGATTATGAGTGCTGAAGGGGTTCGGAAAAAGGAAAGATCGGTGCAGAGTGGAGAGCTCATAGCAGGGGCTGTGCTTGAGCTGAGATGAGAACAGGGCTGTTTTGGACTTCCAGCATTGCCATAGGAATGGCAGTCGTCATTGAAGAAGCTGAAGGTATTGGAGAAGGGCTTCTTTTCTCAGAAGTCTTGGCTCAAGGGAGCAGAGAGGCACTGCACCTTCGACCTAGAGTCAGTAGATTCCTTCCCATGGTTTGTTACAAGCTGAAGTGTCCCCTGAGTGGACCATTTACCAGAGGAAGAAAGTTTTTAAATGATTTGTGGTGTAGCTATATTCCATCTCCATTTAATCTCACTAAGGCCTCTTTTTCCTGCATTGCTAACACCTTTTAGACTTTTCTGAAGTGATTCTTACTCTTACGTTAGAGAGCACTCTCAAAAGCTAAGTCTAGCTCAGCCAGTCTTCATTTCTATTATGGGTCAGTTTTGTGAGGTGCCATGGAAGTTTTCTATTAGTCGCCTTCCCTAAAATAAATAACAAAGCCATCATTTGGGACCTTAAGAAGAGAAACTTCTAAACGATTATCTACTCTAGAAAGGACATCACTTTAGGAGAGTAGAGCCACTCTCTAGTAGTAGTTGCCCACTCAGATTACTCTGAACCAAAGGGTAAACATGAAGAAAGGAACAACCAGTAACAAAGTGATATTGGGCAAACGATTAGATGATCTATCTTTTAGTTTTACAAGTACAGCTTCTTCTAAGCAAAATAGTGAAGTAGGTGACATTTGTTTCTGGAGTTTCTTTCCCAGGCTTTTCCTTCATGAAGTGGCTTCCTTCCACACACAACTTAAACACTCCTTGTTCTTGTGTCTCTGTCACAGAATAATATTTTCCATAGAGCATTCATATACATTGGTAAATTATTATCATGACTTCAAGAATCAATTTCATGGGTACTTGCATTTTAATAGAAATCAAAATCTCACAGAAAAAAAGGCAGGATGGGGCTCCTGTCTTTAGTAACATCAACCTGACCATTAGTCTGAGTAAGATAAGGGCCAGAGGCCAATCTGGGTTCCTGAGAAAGGGTTCCTAATTAGATACTGTACTCACACAAGCACAAGTGAAGGTAGAGTGTTTCTCTTTTCAGTACCTAGATTTCTTGGTCATCCTTACTTGGGTAGATCTGCTAGGGAACATTTCTTTCTCCTTTTTAAAGCTCTCCTCAGAATCTAGGCACTTAGCAGAGGATGTCACTTTTTCCAGCACTTGGCTAATAAAAAGAACCTGAGTAGTATGGAAGCAGAAAAGACCTCTTTCAAAACAATAAGCAATGTCTGTTCATCATGGTTCATAGCCACAGGGGTAAGGTGTTGTCCAACGTCACACTTACCACTTCTACTTGACCATACTCTTTGAGGAAGCTGAAATGACTCTGGCCACTTGCATGTTCAGAAAGCTCAGTTTTAAAAAATACTACATTGGAGGGTAGGGGTTGGGGTGGACCCCTCCCCAAATCTTGTTTTCATCAGAATATCTGAGTTGTGATATGAGTTTGTTCTGTGTAACTATTTCCCTCTCCCCTCCTACTGTAAAGTCTCTCAGGGCAGTGGGAGTGTAGTCTGTCCTTCCTGTATTACCCATAGTGCCTTACACTCTGTCTGCTACATAAAAGGGGTATAATAAATATCTGTTGGATAAGTGAATGAATATATAGAGCATCTCATTTTAGACACATTACATTTTTAAGGGAGCAATATTTTTAAATTTTTAAAATGCAGTTCTTTTATGAAATGACAAAATTCCTGAACAAGTTATGGACAACTACTATAGTTTGTGAAAACAAAGTCTGGATAGAGTTATGTAAAATTTGTTCTACATTATGAGATACTGTGGATTTTCTTGTTTGAAGCGATTCCCCACATTATCTTAAGATTTCCTGCAGGTATTACCTTTTTTGATTCTAAGCGACGATGCCATCTGCGAGAACTTTACTGTGGTTTGGTGTCCTGAGTGATGCTAAGTGTTGCTGGCAATAATCCTTGCTCTTCTTCTGAAAGATATATTATATAATTGAGGGAGGAAAAGCAGAGGGATGTAGAGGACCCTAGAGTGACCTACAATCCATGTGAATACCTAAATAGTCATGAACCTGATTTCTACTCCCGCCACGTATTCTGATGGGCCTGACCTCTAACCCTAGCTTGCTACTTATTGGGACATGATAGGAAAAAAACAAAACAAAACAAAAAAAAACAAAACAAAAGTGGTACAGTGACAGAAAAGTGAGAGAAAGAAAGAAAGAAGAAAGATTGAAAAATGAGGGACATAGAATTGTAAATGTAACGGGTGCTTAATGGATGCTTGCTGACAAGAGAGAGTAGAGGATAAGAGCTGACTGGGACTTAATCCTGAAAAATGGGATGCAAGGAGACCAATGAAAGGGAAATTTGGGGGCTAAGGAGGCTGGAGATGGGGCATAGTTTAGCAAGAAGCGGAGAATACCCAGTTAGGGTATGTGGGGCAGGCCAGAGAGCAGAAGACCAGAACTGACTACTGTTACCAGTGATAGATAGGGACCATTTAAAAATGTATAGGAAAGCCTCTATCTGTCACGGAAGTGTAGATTTAACCAGCACTGTGAAGTGAAGGCATTGAGCTGGGAAATCCAAGATGAAGGCAGATAACACAAGGTATGTCCTCGCTCATCATTTTAAAAGCAGGAAGACTATATAGATGATACAAAGCAAGGAATTATCCAAAGGATATTTTAAAATAATATTTAAAAATTTTATGCTATAAATAGTTTTCCATTCCATTATGAATAAAAAATCCCTGTTATAATCTTTACTCATTTCCTTTTTCATTTTAGAACATATCTTTAAGACTTAGATAAGAGATTGTGAATCTGGGTTTTGCAGTCATTTAGCTCTAAAAAATTAAGTTTCTAGCTCCACAAATTTTTAGTTGTATGACTTTGGAAAAATTATTTAATATCTCTAATCTCTAGTTTTTTTTATCTATAAAATGGGTACAATAACATATACCTCCTATGATTATAGAAAATTAAGTAACAATATACTCAAGGTATCAAGAAAGGTTTGATCTCCAGAAAGTGCTCAAGTTCAATCAATGGTAGCTTTTACTGCTCATGGTCAAGGTCACTAGTGGGAGAAGGCTGATGCTGAGAAACGTGTTTGTCAAAGACTGAGGAAGGGGGGTTGTGAGAAAATGTAGCTTCCAATTAACTTTATCGCTGATGGTTGGGTAACTTTGGGCCAAATGCTGTTCTTTAATGAATGGGATGCAAAATTTATTAAGACTGACTGTCACAGCTGATAGCCAGATGTTTACATAATTCCTTCTGTTTTAGAGCAAACATATCAGAGAGAAGGGGTTGAATGATAGAATTAGGCAAATAAGTACTGTATTCTGGGAATGTATTCTGATTAGGCTAATATTAAAAAATTAACATCTATAAACTAATTATCTAAATGAGATAGTTTTTAGACACAAGTGAGTGGTGGAAAGAGGGAACTTGATATCAGAGTACATGCTTTCAGCAAAACCTCCATTGATTAAATTGTCCCCTACAGAACACAGAGAGTTAAATGTGTCTTTCATAGCCTCTAGTATGAAAGGGCAAAGCATTTCTTTTAATTGAGGAAGGATAAAATATTTTTGCTCTCCATGTGTGTTTATGTTCTATTTTAGCATCATAATTATTTTTGCAGCTGTCAGAATTTTGCACAACCTAGTAGGAAAATAGATCTGAGTCCACAATAGCCCAATACTTTCCAGAGGAACCCAGCAAATAAAAACTATAGTGACTGACTAACCTCATTCAAGTCACTACTTCTAAGCAAAAACCCTGGAGTGAATGGGAAAGAAGTTATTTTGTTGGAATAAAGTCATTAGTTTTGGGTTTTTTAAAAAAAGAAACATCCTGAATCAAGGTGATTAAAACAACACAAATGGATAAAAAGTAGAGCTATGAGAAGACAATGTTTGCATAATTGAGCTTCTTGTTTATGTGGGGAAGATGGGAAAGAGATCTTGCTCATTCTAGTCCCAAACTAAATCCCGAAAAGGCCAAGAAGCAGCCACCAAAGTCATAAGTGAAGCTGGAAACAGTGTAGCTGTCCACAGGTTGGAGCACATTGATTCTGAAGGGTTTTTATCAGCTGTATGGGTGAGAGTTCAGAAGCTCTAGTAATTACATTTATTTTTAGGATTTTCAAAGTTAAGTCAGGAAGCTGAATGTTAACACTTCACTTCCTCATCTGCTCATTAATCCATTTATTTAGCAAATACTTATTTATAGACATTTATCAACACTGCATGTGCCCTCAATGAGCTGCCAATCCAAAACTGCAAAGGGGAGATCAAACAGGGAAGCTGTGGTAGACAGAATAATGGCTTCTCCAAAGATACTTATGTCTTAATCCCCAGAACCTATATGTAAATGTTATGTTACTTGGCCAAGGGGACAGGGATTAAGGTCTGCAGATGGAAATTAGGTTGCCAATTAGTTTACCTTAAAACAGGAATATTGTCTTGGATTACCTAGGTGGGTTCAATGTAGTCACGAATGTTCTTAAAAGATGGAAGAGGGAGGCAGAAGAATCAATGTCAGAGTGACACCAGGTGAGAAAGAGTCAACCGGCCATTGCTAGCTTTGAAGATGAAAGGGGGCATGAGCAATAGAATCCAAGTGACTTCTAGAAACTGGAAAAGCAAGGGAACAGATACTCCCAGAGGCCCTCTAGAAGGAATACAGTCTTGCTGATACCTTGATTTTAGCCCGGTGAGATCCATGCTGGAGTTCTGACCTCCAGAAATGCAAGATAATAAATTTGTGTTATTTTAAGCCACTAAGTTTGTAGTAATATCTTTTGGCAGCCATGGGAAACTAATACAGATGCCAAGGCAGTAGGAGAGAAAGGCACCCTAAAACAACAGCAATGAGGGGGGAGCAGAATATGTCACAGGAGAAGCCAATATTTCTTTTGAAATGAAAAGTTTACAGGCAAATTTCACTGGAATTTCTTAAGAAAAATTTTCTCGCTCATAGTTACCAGTCCCAAGATGAAAGATTCTATGCCAATTTCTTATATTAGTCTTTTCTCAATATTCTAGCCAGCTTCCATGGAGGTGAGGGACATTTTCTTGACACTGCATTAACAGGTAAGATTGGTGGGTAAGGAACAATGTAAAGTGGGAAAGGACACCTTTTTTTCCTATATAATCTAACTATATTGCCTCCAAACTTACTTTTCATTCTGCTTTTTTTCCAAACCATAGTCCCAGAGCTTTAATACCTGCAGACTCCTGGAGGTTAGAATAGAACAAGGATTGTGCTGCAGACTACTGTTTCTATTATCATTTTGTGTCCTGCTGAGCTCTCCCTGCTTGGCTACTCCAGGACCACCCACCGGGCAGAGAATATACAACCCATGGGGAATTCCCAGTACCCATCTTGGAGACAGAGTGCTGCCAACGCTGATTGTTTCTGCCATTTCTTTCCTGCCCTTTCAATATTCTTGTTATGCTACTCCTGTGATCACTGCCGATCTGTAGATAATTACAGGATAAATTTTTGTGAAGGACCGAATTTGCTTAATTTGTTTTTTGTTGTTTATTGGCAGGGAGGAAGGGAGA
The DNA here is from genome assembly GCF_014176215.1 of Rousettus aegyptiacus. Taxonomy (NCBI): domain Eukaryota; kingdom Metazoa; phylum Chordata; class Mammalia; order Chiroptera; family Pteropodidae; genus Rousettus; species Rousettus aegyptiacus. Next base: position 119,919,582 of record NW_023416306.1, on the reverse strand, counting down.
TTCTTGCACACAAACTGTGTGCATGTATTAGAGGTTACTGGGTTAGAGTTAGCCCACTCATTCACTACCCTGACATTGCTATGCAGGTGCTGTCAGGACTTAGCATTAAATGATTTTCTTTGTTCGGATTTGGATTGCTGTTTCTGCTTGCAAATTATTTTTCACAATGACAATCTCTCTCTCTCTCTCTCTCTCTCTCTCTCTCTCTCTCTCTCACACACACACACACACACACAAATGAGGTTAAATACATTTTTCCATTGCCAAATTCAGGACCCATTACTACCTTTCTCAAGTCCAGGACTGTAAATCTATTTCATTTTGGTTTCTGATTGTCACACGGCCGTTGTGTTCTGTTAAACAAAATAATAAATTTTTAGAGGAAGACACAGAGCCTATGTGTGTGTTTTAACAGAGCATGATTTCTCCACTTTGGCTCTATTGACATTTTGGGCTGAGGAATTATTTGTTATGCAGAGCTGTCTTGAGCATTGTAGGACCTTTAAGCAGCATCCCAGCCTCTACCCTTTAGATGCCAGTAGCAAAACCTCCTCTAGTCGTGACAATTAAAAATGTCTCCAGATATTGCCAATTGTTCAGTGAGGGACAAAAATCATTTCTGGATGAGAACCATTGGAGTAGAGAGATCATATACACCCAACTTCAAGCAACGTGTTAAGACAGCCTCAAAAATAGTGAACAGGCTCAGCTGTTCACCCAGCTGTGTAGACCACCTGTGGCCAATTACTTTGACAAGATTATTGAGTTACAGGCTTAGCCATGCGGCCTCAGCTACAGGCAACTGTATGCGCTCTGTGGGTTGGCTCCACTGGTGGGATTGGGTTACACACATTCCGCTTTGCTCAGCTCTTCAACTGCTTGAAGGCAGCTCGGTTACTTGCTAACTGATGGTGATGACAGTTGGAACTACCATATGACCACAATGTGGTTGGATGTGCTAAATAGAAATAACCGTAGTCGCTTTTGCCCAAATTATCTGTTGTTGCTGGTGTTATTGTTATTATTTTTTAAGTTCCTAAACTTGGGGAATGACATAAAATTTCATTGATTTCTCCTTAAACGACTATATATTTGCCCTTTTGCTGGTTGCTACATGTCCTGATGGCATCTTACATTGGACACACCCAAGCCCAACTTCATTATCATTCACCTCTCAAACACCAGTTTTTAAAACTTCATTTCTATTAGTTCTTTCTGTTACTTAGCCTCGTAACAGCACATATGTGAGGTGCTTGATTTAGTTACTTCCTTCAAGTTTTTCAATGCACAATTACCAGATTATCTTTCATAAATTAAAGGTTGCATTATAAACTCTATTCAAAAATATAAAGTGGCTCTATTAGCTGAGTTCAAATTTTGTAGCCCAGCATTCAGTTATCCAATATTCACCTTCAGCCTGTATATTTTCCTCTTTCCTTTTTAATTTCTTCCTTCCATCTATTTTTCCAATGTTATTTCCTAACCAAGCATTCCTCAAGATGTGGTTCATTGTTCACCTATAGAAGTATCAATAAATATACTTTTTAAAATGCAGGTTTCTAGGCCTAGCCCCAGAATAATCTAGGGATAGGACTGGATTATCCCCCAAAACTGAAATATCATTTATTAATAAGGCTCAGCTCAAACTAACTTCTCTCTTTACAACATTTAGTGTTTTTCTTCTGGTACTTATCACATTCTAACTTGAAGGAGGAGGTGAGAGTGGAAGATGGCTATAATTTTTGTGCTGGAAACTGTTCTTGTCACTCTACAACAATTATTTTACTAAATCTTCTCTATATCATTATTTATTTTATATATGTGGAAATCGAGGCTTAGAAAGGTTTATTTACTTGCCCACGATTACACTCAGTAAGTAGGAAAACGTCTCACTCCAAAGTCCACAAAAGCAATACTGAGCTGTGAACTTGCTCAGACTTCACTCCGATATATGTATATTATACACTTGTCTTACATCTTTTAGTGAGTAAACTCTTAGTGTACATGTCCTTGATAAAATGGCTTGGTAAATAAAACATTGGACTTAGAATCAAACCAGTCTCTGCTTGACTTCTGGCCTTGGCATGTTTTGGCTTCTGCTAGCAGGCCCTCAGGAATGGCCATCTGCCTCTGGTTCAGAACACAGCCAGGCAATAGAAAGAAGGTACAAAGATGAGAGGTGCAAAGGGCAAGCAGCTGCTATCTTTTAAGGAGTATACCTGGAAACTTCCTCTTACCCTTCTGCTTACATCCTATAACATACTCCTATAACCATCCTAGCTTCAAGGGAAATTGAAGTTTATTTCTTTATCTGTGTGTCCCTGAACTCAACTGAAAATTAGAGGAGAATGGATTTGGGGTGCATTCCGTGCCATCCAATCTTAATGGACATCTAATTTCTTTTCCCTGCATTTCCTTTTTTCCACTTACAATACCTTGTTCTTCCTCTGGGCAGCATCCTTTTCCATCTCACAATCCCGGAGCTTTAGGTAAATTTTACTCCAGACTCTAGTGGAGAACAAATTCTCCAGGAATAGCCAGTCGAAGATGGGGTATATGATGCTAGTCAGGCCAAATACGCCAAATTAGAGCAAATCCTGGACTTTGCTGGATTTGACTGGCACAGAGGATTGCCTTCCCTACCACGGTCTTGAAGCTGTGAGTGTGTAGACTGAGGTCTACAGAGTCAAAAACAGAGCTGAGAGGTAGAAGGAGAGAGAAAGAGAGATAGATCCTGATGGCATCATTTGAAGTCCCAGATTAAGCCAAGCTTAAGGCTAGGATCTACCAGTGGGTGTTTTCTTTACATGTTTCAATAAATTTCTCATTTGCTTAAGCTAGTTGAACTGGAGTTTTCTGTTCCTCATAGTGTGCTAAATAAACAGAGACTCAATAAACGGTTACTAAAAAGATTTTCATCTTTCAATTTCCCACACCATCACACTTCTTTGTACATAATAGATACTTCAGAATTAATAATGGGGAAAATAAAAGAAAAAATGGACAAATAAGTGACTGAGACTTAGGGCAACTCTGTGAAGTTGTAAGAATTTCATTAGTTCCTTTTACTCCAAGTATCTTCTCTAATCATATTTACTTTTAGGAGTCACAATTATGAAAAAATAGACCAGATGGCTTGGGATATTTTTTAGAGTTTTTCTCAAGACCTGAAAAGAAATGAAAAAGGGATCTTCCTAGTTCCAGTCAGGCTGTACCCATATGTGAAAGTAGAACCATTCCTGAAGAGTTTCCAACAAAAATTTTATTTTCACTAATCATCTGTTGCCTGTCTTCCTGGTGATGGGATGTAGGGAGGGCACCACTTCAGTGTCACCAGATGGTGTCGTCATGGAGATGGATGGTTCCTGCTTAGGTCCCCTGGAAGGGGACAAGGGAAACATTTCTGCAACATGCCCTTCAGTGCAGAAAAATATGGAATTAATTCAAGCATTTGTTACTGATACCCATTTTGCTTCCAAACAGATTTTAGTATGCTTTCAAAAGGTACATGTACAACAGATTTGTTAGAACCAGGATAAAGTAAAAAGTGCCATATAATGCAAGGCTATTATATTTATTAATCACAAACATTTGCATGAATAGCTACATTTATGGGAGCTTATCATGCACATGGTTAAGTGCACTGCTCTAGGCACTTAATGTCTATCAATTCATTTAATTCTTGCAACAACTCTGTGATGGTAGCTCCTATTATTACTTGCATTTTATGATAAAGGAACTGAGTACAAAGAGGTTTAGCGACCAGCTTATGGTCGTTCATCAGTAATACAGACATACAGCATGGCTGAGCCAGAATTTGAACCCAGTCTAATTTAGGACATGGGTTAGGCAGAGATAAGAATTGTTGTTTTAGAGTCCATCATCCAGGATTTGAACCCCTGCTCTTCCACTTACTAGATAATGACCTTGGCAAGTCACTTCGCTTCTTTAGGTTTCAGGTTATTCACCGATAAAATGGGGATAATGATACTTGCCTCTCGGGCTTGTGCTGAAGACTAAGAAGATAATGTGTAAAGATGTGTGGAACAATGACTGGCACAAAGTAAGTATGAGAGACATAACACTATGTTCTATATGTAACCTTTCATTATCTCCTTTAAATAATACGCTCACAATGTTCTGATAATGTTCTAATAATTTAATATTAAGTAAATGTTAGAGTATTAGCTATGGAATCATAATTTTTTACCTCCCCTCCAATGCATTTGCAAAAGACATCATCTATCATTATTTCATTCTGGTGATATTGCTAAGGCTGTACCTCTATGGAATGACAAAACTTTAAAAATTAAGAGGAACATTCCAGGGGTTCAAACTGGACAAAAGAGAGGCATCGATAGGATGCGAAATAATTAACATGGAGCAGACTGAGTGTCTGTCAATTTTCCTTACTGAGTATGCAAATCCTCAATAAAGCTCATCAAGTACAAAAGTAGGATTTAGCTGGTATGGCCAGCTCCCCTGCACTGTGTGTTTTTGAAATGAGCTCTTCTTTTTGTTAAGCAAATAAATAACAAACTCCCTATCTTCCTGTCCTCAGAACCATAAGAAAGAGTGACACTGTCATTCAGAGCTGCTGACACAAAGAAAAGATGGGGCACCAAAGCCAATGAGCCACTGATTATGTGGAAGAATGGTCCTGTTACAGAAATCACTCAGGGGATGTTACCTCTGCCCTGAAGACACTGGACTGTCAGTGTGCTTTTGCTCGATTACTTGAAAAATCTTAAATTCAAGCAGTGTGTGTGTGTGTGTGTGTTTGTCTAAGTTAAATAAACAAAACTAGGTAGGGAAAAATAAATCATATACCTTCCAGATTAAATTCTGTTTCTGCAAACCTCAGCTGAGAGCTGTCCATGTTGTACCATTATGAACATTTCTGAAAGGTCAAAGGGTCAAGCACCAGCACATAGGCTCAGAATACAGAATACCTTTCTCCTTTCTTGCTGGGAACTAGATTTTACTTAGGCTATACAGGTCCCAAGCTTGGATTACTTGCTAATCTAATAGAGTGCTTTTCTTTAGGGAATAAAAGGTAAAAATAATTTACAGTGTAACACTTGACTTGATACTTCTACCAAAGGAAGGAGGCAGAGTCACTGGGAGCCTCCTTGAGGCTTGCAGGAACTTGCTTAGTTCAGATTATTCCACGGTTGTTTCACCTCTCTTTTTCCTCTCCTGCTCCACTCATCTACCCTTTTCCCTCTTTCACACTTTCCTTCATTTCATCTTCATATCTCTCTCTCTCTCTCTCTCTCTCAGGTCTTTCTTCCTTCTCTTCTTTCTCCTTCCTTTTTGTATTCCATTTTTAATCTCTCCTTTTCTTTACTTTTGCAATTTTCTCCATTTTTTACTATGCATCTAGAAGAAGCAACTAAGAGGTTGGGGGATTAACCCACATGCTATGACCTGAATGTGTCCTCTCAAATCAATAGATTCAAAACCCGACCTGATGCCCAAAGTAATGGTATTAGAAGGTGGGGCTTTCGGGAGGTGATTAGGTCATGAGAGTGGCATCCTCATGAATGGGATTAGTGTTCTTATATAAGAGGCACCTGAGAGCTAGCTTGCCACTCCTCCACCGTGTGAGGATACAACAAATGAGAAGTGTATGACCCAGAAGAAGGCCCTCAGCCGACCATGCTGGCCCCCGATCTTGGACTTCTAACCTTTAGAACTGTGAGAAATAAATTTGTTTTTAATAAGCTACCCAACCTATCATATTTTGTTAGAGCAGCCCAAATAGATTAAGACACCAAACCAACTCTAGATCCAGGTCACGCTAACCATTTACCAAGTTTGTGTTAAACATAGTGCTCACTCAGGCTAATTCCATTAGTGAGGCATGCCATAGCATGTCCCTCAAGGTCAGCATTCATGGTGACAAAATAAAATGTAATGATTTTATTACTTCCGATGACACACATGAATGACTAGGAGAAAACCCCAAAAGCTCTTTTGTCTTTAAAAACTTCCCAGTTCTTGGAATTAATAAAAATTTATTATAGCTGATGGGTGGATTTTCCAGTGCCTATAATTCAAAAGATCTAAAGTTAAGTGTATTTGTTAGCAGAGGTACATTTAACTATGAGCCAAAGGCAGACAAATAATGTCAAAACTAAGTTTTAGTAAAAGACCTAAATGCAACTTGTTCTATTGCCATGTGATCTAATTCAAAAGAAAAAAAACGTGGAAAGAACATGGTGACTTTGTGAGCTGGAATCGCTCTAAAACTCTACCCAGTTTTTTTGGATTTCACTGGACCCTACTTTAGGACTGACAGTGTCCTGTTAGTAAGAGGTAATCTCAGTGACTACCCCTCGCAGAGAAAGCGATGTGTTTTTACCTCCATCATAGCAAGCTACTGCAAAGGCCTGCTTAGCCACTTTGAGGGGTTAGGGGTTTATCGTGAGAGAAAGGAAAATTTTAAAAGGGTTGGGCAATCTTCCGAGGTTGTAGTGGCTTGCCAGAATGCTATTTCATTTCATCTTAAAAATAATATTTTGATCTCAGACCATATCATGTTTCTGCCTAAATGTTACACTTAACAAGCTTTATGCAAATTATCGTACACAGTCACATACTGTTTGCAGCTGATTCCATTTTTAGCAACGTCAAAGGAAGAAGGAATCTCAGAATGGTGAGTGCATTTGATATGCCCGAGGCTGCTCCCAGAAGGTCAACTCCACACATGCCTTCCCCATAAGCCAGCATTCCTCAGGGCTCTTCAAACAGCTCCCTCCTGCATGCAAACCCTCTAGGCTCGCCAGGTTTCTCCTCCCAGTACCTGAGCCCTGTCCCCCCTCAGGTCTAGAAGGAAATGTAGATGATTCAGCATTTTGGTTGACTGTATTCCCCATGGTTCCCCTTTATCTCTGTGATGGAGACCTGCTAATTTGCAGTCAAGCTAGAGAAGGGGAAAGAAGGGTGACAACGATGGCTGCAATGTGAGTGTGAGTGTGAGTGTGCGAGTTTGCTGTGTGCGTCTGTGTATATTTGTAAACCTATATAAGTGTGTGTATTCCAAGCTACATGCTTTTTGGAATTATTTTTGCATAAAGCTACTGGGGAGGGTAAATTCCAGGCTGGGGGAAAAATGAATTCTGAGTATCAACTGTCATAGCTTCTATTGGAAACATGTATGCTAACTGGAAGTTTCACTGTCTTTTTTATTTCTCTATAGTTTTACTACAAAGTATTAGGTATATACAAAAGAATGAATATAATAATGAACATAAATAGTGAATGAATATAACATATTTATATATATTTGTGTATGTCTATATATGTATATGATATACAGCAAAAAGAAAAATAAATGAACATCTATGTGCATTGCATGCAACTTAAATAAAAGACAGAAAAAAAAGAAAGTTCTTCGTTTTTATAATTTTCTCATTTTGTTATACTTTGTTACATATATAAGTATCCCTGAACACGCATTGTTACACTTGTTTTTAGAATTTACATAAATAGAATACTTAATGTGGTTGTTTGCAATTTACTTTTTCCACTCAATATGATTTTGAGATTCATCTGTGCTCATCCATATTGTATATATTATGAATGTAGCTGAATGTAGTATAAACGAATGAATGTAGTTCATTCTCACCACTAAGGTGCATTTTATGCTATGACTACATCCCAATGTATTACCCATTCTACTATTTATAGACATCGAGCTCGTTCTAACTGCTCTTGCTAACATGAGCAGTGTTCGTGTGAACGTTCTTCTACCTGACTTCTGGTGTCGACAGGCATGAGTTTCTCTAGGGCGTACAATATGTATGAAAGAGCAGGGTCATGGCTTAGGCCTACCATCAGTTTTACTGCCTAACGCCAAACTGCTTTCCAAAGTGGCTGTACAAATGTACATTCTCATCAGCAATATATAAAAGACCAGCCTGTCCTATCTCCTTGCCAACATTTGGTGTTGCCAGAATAGGATGTTTGCCAATCTGATGTGCACGAAATAGTACTTCGTTAGGATCTTAATTTGTGCTTCTCTGAAGACTAAGAAGCCTGAACACCTTTTCATGTTTATTGGCCAGTCGTACTTTCTTTTTTAAATTCATATCCTCTGGGTTTTTTTTCTCTTTTACTTGTTGGTATATAAGGCCTTTTTAAAACTATATTCTAGACACGAACACTTTGTTGTTTTTATATGTGACAAATGTTTTTTACCCCTTGATAAACAGAGGTTTTTAATTTTAGTGCAGTCAAAATTACCAATATTTTTTGGTTATAGTTATCTTTTTCATCTTGTTTACGGAGTCATGCCTGAGATCAAGATCATAAAGATACTCTATTTTGTCTTCTAAAAATTTTAAGGTTTTGTTCTCATACTTAAGTCTTTAATATATCTGTAATTGGTTTTACACATGGCGTGAAAAGGGACCTTTTTTTTTTAATGGATGATCAAGTGCCTTGCCACATTACTGTTTATCGCGTAGTCTATATTTACCCCTCCTCCTTCTGTCACATACCAGGTTTCCAAACATATGGGGTTCTGTATTATATCCCACTTTGGGTTCTATATTATATTCCATGAGTCTCTTTGCTACATATGCCAAGATCATGTTCTTAACTATTAAAGTAGTGCAGTAAGTCATGATTTTTATAGTCTCCTTGCCTTGTTATTCTTTCTGATGAGTATAGTGACTATTCTTAAACTTTTGTTCTTCTATGTAAATTGTAGTGTCAGTTTGTCAAGTTTCACTAAGAACCCTATTGAGATTTATATTAGAATTTTATTGAATCTATAAATCATTTTGGAGAGAATGGATGTACTTAACATATTGAGTGTTTGGATCCTTGAACGTGCCTCCTTCATTCCTCTGTCTGCCCCCTCTTCTTTTTTTCCCTCCTTTCCTTTCTCCCTTCTTCCTTCCTTTCCATCCCTATTTCCTCTCACAAGCAAACATTCTAATATGTCTGATGTAACTCTCTTAATCTGTATACGTTTTTGTAACATGTGCTTTTGCATGTGTTTTAATTTCTAGAAATGTTGTATAATATCATTTCTTACTCTTTTCTTCTCAGTTCTATTTAAAGTACTCATTATGCATCTAGACAGTTCTCGCTATCTGCTGCACAGAACTCCATCGATGAAGCTGCTTGTACCTGTTCACTACCCCAGTTACGAGTAACCAGGTTGCCTTCCACTCACTCCACCATCCCTTACATACACACAAATAACGATTCCATGAACAGCCTCATACAGGTGTGTGTAGCTAAAATTCTTTGGGGGTTAAACTCTCAGAGGTAGAAATGCTGTGTCACAAAGTATGCCTATGCTTAACATGACTGCATTCTGACATTTCTCCCCAATGGCTGCAGCACACAGTTCTCAATCTTTCCTTTCCTGTTGCATTATCTAACTTTCCAATCTTAGCGTTGTAACAGGATATTGCTATGTTTAATATGCATGTTTTTGATAACGAATGACTCTAAGTCTACTGATGGGTTTATTTGCTTTTTGAGTTTCTTTTTTTTCTGTCATTTACCTATTTATATGTAAGTGAACATTTTCCCATTATGATTGCTATTTTTTCTTATTGATTTATAAGATATTCTTATATATTCTAAATATTAATCCCTAGTCTGTTTTAATCACTGCAAGTATCTTCTTGTATATCATAGGTCTATTAATTTTGTTTGCATTGTCCTTTACTGAACATGTTTTTTATTTCTAAAAATTTTATTTATTTATTTATTTTTCAGTATTATTGAGATATAATTGATATATAATGTTGGGGTGGTTTAAGTTATACAACATAATGATTTGATATATGAATATATTGCAAAATAATCACCACAGATTTAGTTAACATCTGTCGCCTTACATAATCACAAATTTCTTTCTTATGATGAAAAGTTTTAAGATCTACTCTCATAACAACTTTCAAATATACAATATAGTACTCTTATAGTCATCATGATGTACATTTCATCCCCAGGACTTATTTACCTTATAACCGGAAGTATGTACCTCACGAAAACCTTCACTCATTTCTCCCACTCCCTCCTCTGGCAACCACCAATCTGTCCTATTTCTACGAGTTTGGTTTTCTTAGATTCCATGTATAAGTGAGACTGTACAGTACAGTTAATTCTTAAACAACACAGGTTTAAACTCTGTGGGTCTATTTATAACACAGATATTTTTTGAATAAATATAGTCAGTCCTCTGAATCCACAGGTTTCACAACCACACATTCAACCAACTGCTGACAAAAACAAAACAAAACAAAACAGTATTTTCAATTCAAGTTTAAAAATCCGCAAATGTGGAGGGCTGACTCTATGCATTATTCTGTGCTATTTTATATAAGGGACTTGAGCATCTGCAGATTTTTTATCAGCAGTGGGTCCTGGAACCAATACCCCTTGGGTATCAAGGGCCCACTGTGGTTAAGTTTTTGAGGAGTCAAAAGTTTTATGTGGATTTTCAACTGCAAGGGTGAGGGGTGGGGGATGAGGATGAGAATGGGTCAATCCTCCTGAACATCTGTGTTGTTCAAGGGTCAACTGTATTTGTCTCTCTCTGTCTGACTTAGAAAACTTTATTAAATAACATTAAAGAGGGTTTACATTACTTCTAGAGAGGAGACATTATTATTTCACTTAACATAATGTCTTCTCTCTAGAAGTAATGTAGATCCTCTTTAATGTTATTTAATAAAGTTTTCTAATTTTCTCTATGAATTCTCTAAGATGTATTCTTAGTATTTAAGTTTTTTAATGTTGTCATAAATTCTATCTTTCAAAATAGTTATTGTCTGTTTCTGGTGGGTTAAAATGTGACTGATTTTTGTATATTAATCCCATTCAGCCATTTTTCCTAATCACAGTTACTAACAATATTCATCTGCAGATCCATTTTGATTTTCTATGTAGAAAATCTATTATTTGTACATGTGTTGTTATTTTCTGGCAATGGACTGAATTGTGGCACTCCCACCCCCAAATGTGTGTGTTAAAGCCCAACTCCCAATACGATATAATTTGGAGATGGGGCTTTGGGAAGGTAATTTGGTTTAAATGAGTTCAGGAGGCTAGGGTCCTTTGGATGGGATTAGTACTTTTATAAGAAGAGACGCGAGAGCTTGCTTTGTGTCTCTAACCATGCAAGAAGATGGTCATTTGCAATCTAGGAAGTGAGTAAGCGATCAGCAGGAACCAAATTCGCCTGGGTCTTGATCTTCCCAGCCTCCAGATCTGTGAGAAATAAACTGTTGTTTCAGCCCCCGAGTTTATGATATTTTGTTACTGCAGCCCGAGCAGATTCATACACTTACTTTCCATATATTTACATCTTTTTTTTATCTTGCCTTACCATTCCAGCTAAGATCTCTAGTACATAGTTAAATAAAAGTAATGATAGTAGGTATATTCACTTTATTTCTGAGTTTAAATAATGTTTTTAATTTTTCATCATTACTGCGATTTTTAGTAGACACACTTTAACAAATTAAGGAAGATTTCTTCAATTCCTATTTTGCTAACTGTCAAATTTTATCAACTGCCTTATCTGCATCTATTAAGATAACCATATGATTTTCTTCTTTAAATATATTAATTTGTTAAATTATATGAATAGGTTTATAACATTCCCACCTTTTATTTCTTGAATAAATATATTTTATACATATTGTAATTTTTTTGTTAGTTTTAATGGACTTGGTTTTTCAATTTTTTGGTTTCGTCAGATTATTGAATTATTAGTGATATTAACATGCAATCTTATTTTTTCATATTCTTGTTGCTGGTTCTGATATCAAGTTATATTTATCTTGCAAAATGAGTTGGGGAAGTATTATCTTTTTCTCTATTCTCTAGGTTGGATAAAGGTATCATCTGTTCCCTGAAAATTTGTTATAATTCATTTTTTAAATTATGTAAACCTGTTATGAGAAGATTTGAAACTACTGATTCAATTTATTTAATAGTTGTAGGAATCTTCTAACTTTCTGTTTCTTCCTAGTCTTGGTAATTTATAATTTTTTTCTAGAGATGTATCTAATTTGTCTAAGTTTTCAAATTTATTAACATTAAGTATTAAAAATATTCTTTTATTAAATTTTAATCTAGTCTGTATCTGCAATCATATCCCTCTTTCATCTCTGGCTTTCTTATATGTTCACCCTCTGTTTTTCTTGATCGGTTTCCCTGTGGGTTTGGTTATTTTATTAATATTTTCCAAGAACGGTATTTTGTAATTTGTTGATTCTCTCTATCATATCTTTGTTTTCTATTTCATCTATCATTCTCATTATATTATTAGAGATTTTATGATGATTTAAGAATACTTACTATTTATTGGGAGATTGGCTTACACACATATGTTATACATTATCTTATTTTGTATTTATGATAACTTTAGGAGGAAGATACTATCATTATATCTACTTTACGAGTTAGGAAACTCTGTGAAAGTCATAGAGCCACTAACTTACAAAACTGGGATTCAAATCCAAGCTACATGTATGGTGTTATTTCTCTGTTTTCTTTGAACTATAAAGAAATAAGACATATTTAACTCCAGGGAATATATTACTAATGTAGGGACTTCAGGTATGGTATGAAGCCATGGAAAATTTTTGTTTTATTTGATGTTGAAAGCTATAGTCAGTTCCTGGATGCTACTTTTCATAGTATGCTAAAGATAGCATAATGAGAGACCCTAATTATTATCTGAGTCCTATCCAGGCTTTTTATTTCCAAATATGCTTGAGCCAAAAATTAATTGTTGAACATATAATAAAGTGCTTCCTGAAAATTATCAAATTGTCTTGTGATGAATGGTAATTTTTTTTTTTGAGAGTTGGTTTTGAAAAAGCTTGTGTGAATCAGTTTTCAAAGCATATTCAAATGCTGGATCTAGTACTCACAACTTCAGTGTTCTGTAGATAGATAAGACCCTTGTTATTACTCTACACAGCAAATATGAGAAGTTAAAGAACTTGCTCGTTACTGTGCATAGTGAAAGGCAGAACACTTCTCTAATGCAAAATTTATGACTTCCAGCTTCATCATTGCTTTTTTAAATTCATATATTTTACATATATTTATTTAAGACCCACTATATGTAAGAGACAGTGTTGAGCACTGTAGTGTAATAGCAAGTTGTTTAAGTCACAGATATAAGACATTCACAAAAATAATTATGATAAAATGTTACAAGAGGGATTCACATACAGGGTTATGGGAAAAAAGAGGAGGTGGAGAATTTATTTTTGAATGGAAGGAAAAAAAGATTCTGATATTTTGTACATGCAATAGAATAAAGAGACCAGAATATTAAAAAAAAATTCTGGAAAGAAATGAGCAAAGTGGGTAGCTCAGTACATCATCATCCTACCCCCAACTGTGTTTAAGGAATTTTCCAGATTTCTATAGGCCCGACTTTTTGAGAAGATTATATCACATCATCTGTCTCTTCAAAACTGTTTTCTCTTTCTTACTCATAACCGATGATTTTGCTTGGTATTCCATTGAGAAATAAGAGCAATCAGAAAAGGAAAATGTATCTTCCAACACTAAATTTGAAAGATCACCACTCATTATCATTACTCTCATTGTAACCAAGAAAAAGACTATAAATGGAAATCGATGACCTACCTTCCCCTAAGAAAAACTATAAGGACTAATGCTATTGTGTCTCATATAATTCAATCTCATCTAGAAGTTAAAAAAAAATAGGTCACCAAAGAACACAGAAATATCTCCACATATAAGGGTCTACATCCCACGATGATCTAAATCCTTCTTGTCTGCTTTCTGTCACTTTTGTTCTCTCTTTGGCATAATCTTCCACTTTTCCAGGCTGAACATTCAACCCTGCATCTTATGATCTATCTAAAAACTGATTCTCCCTTTTATCTTATAATTTATCTAAATAGGTCAAGGAAATTAGATTCCAGCTACCTTCCTTGAAGACCTCTCAAGTGGTTCCTGCTTTTTCTCACACAGTACCTATGCTATGGGCCCAAGAGATGATGATTAGTGTCCTCCTTATTCATCATTGTTTTCCCAGATCTCTTCAATCTTCTCTCAAACCCTCAAATACTTTGAAGTGTATGCCATTAGACAAAGTTACCGTCTACTCTTCCTTCTTGCAGTCATTCCATGATCTTTTCAGACATATAACTCATTGAAACTTTTAGCACTTGGCTCATTGGCTTGTGGTCTATTTCTGTCTCTATTCCCCTCATCATTCTCAGTGACTTCAACAATCATGTAGACGATCCATTCAACAACCTGTCCTCTTAGAACCTTGGCCTCTTTACCTCGACTGATGTCTTCAACCAATCTACCTCAGCCACTTACTCTTATAGGTAAAACTCTAGACCTCATCATTACCTTTAACATTTCCAAATCTCAGTCTCAATCTCAAGCATCCTAGTCTTTAACAATCACCCTTGGCTTCCCAACACATCTGTCTCAGTACTCTAACCATAACACTTCTTTAGGAGCTCTAGTTCATGACCTATACTTCTTTTTCCCTTATGTTGTATCTCTCTTCTCATTTTTATCCTCTTTAACTAGACTAAGTTCCATGCTCCCTCATTTCCTTGTGTTCAACCTAAACATCCTTTCCACTTTCTTGACTAGAGTTACCTGAAAAACCCACAACCCTCATTAAGTGAAGTTCTCTACCTCTTCTTTTCTTGCATTTGAGTGGAAGGTGGCTGGGGTGGTGGAGGGGGGAATCTATTACCATACCACATAGATTCACTCTAAATTTACAACCACAAAGCTCAAGTGGGTCCTCAGCATTGCCCAGACAATTTTCTTCCTCTCGCTAGTCAATTTCCTTTCCTATTCTTTGAGAATATTATTCCATACCTCCTGTTTCTTCAAACCTGTTCTCCCCTTCTCACTCATAGATGATCTCACTTGTTATTTCATTGAAAAATAAGAGAAATCAGAAGATAAAATGTATTTTTCAACACCAAATTTGTCAATTTAATTGTATCTGTACCTCTCTCTTCTGCCTCTCTCCTGGTTAGTGGGATAAGCTTTCCTAGTTCCTATCAAATGCTTATGTACAGGATGTCATCTCCTATAACTCACTCAAGAACTCTGGCTTTCCCCTTCTCTTCTGAATCATTGGTTTCTTCCTTTCTACAGGGTTACTTGTATCAACAAGCAGACATGGTAGGTTATCTCTTGTTAGGGAAGAACTCTTCATTCATCCTCCAGGAAAGGAGGAGTAAATTATCTAATTGGCGAATTAGCTGCTTTTTCCTCTCTTTTCTCTTGAGACTCCACTTCTCTAAAGAAAGGTTGCACTTTATTCCTTTTCTCCAAATTATAAGTTTTACTAGGGCAGACTTCAACAGGGAAGGCCTACAATTATTTAGCACTACCAGAAACTGAGCAGGTAAGTATGATTATCTCTCTGTAAAATACTATTGATCACAATTGGCTAATTTACTGAAATCCATCCGCCTCAGTAGTTTTGTCAGCAATGAAACTAATATTTTGATCTTTGACTGCCTGTTTCCTACCTCTCAGTAGATTCAGAATGTGTACAGATAAAGGACATGTTTTTTATTGGATTCTCTCAAACTCCAACATTTCCCATACTGAAAAAGTTCCCTAGAACTTGTCTTTCTCCATCTCTCACCCTATTATTAGAAATGCCCTGTTAAAGCCAAACACCTCAAGTGCTTTGCTCTGACTCACTGTCAATTTGTTCTTACCTCCTCTTTCCTCTTGAGACTTTCAATCCCAATATACCACTATAACTGTTCTGTTGAGACCACTAAGTGGTTCATGACTTACCAAATTCAATGGTCGATTCTCAGCATTTGAATCACTCAACCTCTCAACCTCATTTGCCCTGTTGGTTCCTCTTTCTTAAAATGTCTCTCTCTCTCTCTCTCTCCTTCATGAATACCAGACTCTGCTTCTTGGAAACCATTGAGGTAGGTTTCCTCTTACTTAACAGGCTAGCTCACTGGCCAGTTTCTTTCATTCTTCATTTTTCCTCTCTCACCATCACATAATGACTTCCAAACTATCATTCCTTATTGTTCTTAACCCTCCTTCGCTCCATCTTTCTCATCATCAGGAAATGCTAAAGACATTCTGTGACTTCAGTAACGATCTTTTATTTTTCCTTTTTCTTTTTTTAGAAATTGCCCTTTATTCTCAATGTTGTCACCTAAGACTATTTTTTCCTTTCAACCTTACCTGAAATCAGGCCCTCTTCTGAAGGTGACACTTTATTTTTCCACTCTCTGTATACCTAAGAGGGGAGTGGGGATAACTAGCATTCTTCCATTTTGTCATTACTACTTTTAAACTACTACATTTTCACTCGTATGTAAACTACCCTCTTTCTTCTGACCTCACCACTCTCATTATTCTTTATCAGACTCCAGGCTCTCACTCTCCTTAATTGGTACCAAATGCTCTTTGACTGGTTTTCTTGCTTCTTTGCCAATACACCTGTAAAACTACCTCAGGGCCTTTGCGTCTGCTGGTCTTTTTTGCTGAATTGCTCTGCCCTCACATTTCTACATAGGTCTCACTTAACTTCCATTTCAGTGAGGCATTCCCTGATATCTTCTTTTAAATTATAAAACTCCCAATTTAGTAGTCCCTGTCTCTTTTTCATACTTTATGTTTTCAAAGCGCTTTCAAAATATGACATAGTACATATTTTATCCTGTTTATTTTTATATTGTCTAGTTCCCCCTTTAGAATATTAATAGGCTTCATGAGGACAGTAATTTTGTCTGTCTTGTTTCTCTAAATCAGTGCCTAGCTCATGGTAACCCTCCTGTCTTTGTTTAACAAGCAAATAAATGAGTGAGTGATTGAACCCTTCTGGGTGAATTCGGCGTACATCTAGCTGGCCCCTTCCTGCTTTGCTTGGGTCTCCTGAGCTCCATGGTCATCACCTGGCTCAGTTTTAGCCACTAGCTCCCACCTTGCTCCATCTTCGAATCCATGATCTCATAGTCTCCTAGTTCTCTCTGTCTTTAGATCCTTCCCTCTTACTAGACACATAATCTTTAGAAAGAAAATTTGGCAACATATATAAAAAATCAAAAAAACTTTTTACCCCAAAATATTATTTATAAAAATATATATTAAGGGACAAATGTAAGAAAAAAATATATGTAAGGATGTTCATTTCAACTTTAATTTTAATTTGAAACAAATCTAAATATTCATTAATTGGAGAGTCTATAAATTATATGGCAAGAGCCAAAACCATGATTAGATATGTAGTTATTGTCATGGGAAATGTTTATTACTTTAAGAAAGGCAAAAATTTTAGGTTACGAGATAGTAGGTATATTATAATCCCATTTTTATTGCCCATGAGATAATACATGGTAAGTACCATATACATATAAGTCAGTTTACATAGAAGTAGGGTCTCAAAATGTGTGACATCGTTCCCTTTTTTTCCCTTCTATTAAACTCAAGTTGGTGGAAAGAGGGGAATAAAGAGTACTTGGTGAGACTTTCTAAGCTTGAAAATAAGAACATAGATCAGAAAGAAAAAGGTTGATAGGGTTGATTATGTAATAACTTGCCTATGTTCATAGAGGTAGAAGTTTCATACATGTATATATAAAGTTGGGAAACATTTTCAGTAAATATGACATAATTGTAGAAATATTATTTAATCGATGAGAAAATTGTTAAGTCCAAAGTCACAGATGTAAATAGCCACTTTTTAAAAGAAGAAATTATAAAGTAATATTCAAGCTCACTAGAAATCAAATGTCAGCTAAATCTGCAATGATATGCTCTCCCCATTAAACTTGTGAATTAGTAAAATATATGCGTAACTACATACATAGTATATATGTATGAATGTGTGTGTGTAAATACAAGCATGTTTATGCATATATACATATACACATACACACACTCTCAACCCTGAGTTCTATGAGGGATAAAATTATTTCTGCATGATTACTGTATCCTGAGCATCCAGCTCTGTGATTATAACTTAGTGTTTAATAAATATATGTTGAACACACAAATTCCAATGATGTTATGGTGAAAATAATGTTCATTTCAAAGTACATTTTATTCTATTCATCCTGCCAATTTATAAAGCCATTTCAAAATCATTAGTATATCTTTAAAATTTTTCCAGTTTCTAAGCATAATCAAATATGTATATAGACCCAATCTTTAAAAATAATTATTTGATCCTAGTTTAATTTAATATTTTTTCTATTCTTTATTTAGCAATGTAACCTAAATATTTACATTATTTACATCATGTTTTTGTGAAAGTTACAAGAAAAATAACCTGCCAGAGAAAATTGCATTGTAAATGTAAAAATATAAATCAAATAAAAATCTCATTGCGAGTCTCTGGTAAAGCCATCTCTAGTACAGCACAAAATATAACTGAAACAACAACCATCTGATTATGCAGATAATAAAACACATTTAAAAAAAAAAACTACAAAATGTCAAGGTTTTTCTCTTTCTCTTTTCCCAAACAGGTTGGGTAAATAACAAGGCATTAGAATGAAAAACTAATAGGATTATGGTCCTTATTCTGGGATTGAAAACTATGGAATATTTACAACACACATAATTCGAAAGTGCTAGTCTTTTGTTTAAGCATTGATATTTGAGTGATTTTGCTTGAAAATATGCATAGATACATTGCAGTTCAGTCGAGAACTGAAAGACAGGGCTGATCTTAGAGGGAAAGCTACAGAGTGGGTACCCACAATGTAGACAGACGCATTGTTATCACAACTCAACAGTGGAAATGCATACCTTTGGGCAAATAAGCACCCGCCTTTGAAATCCTATGAGGATGCAAATCTGGAGAAATACTCCCAGAACTGTGGCTTCTAGTGCATTTTTGCCATCCTAAACTTTGCATTGACCTCCCTTCATGATAAGGAAGAAAAGTGCTTCTTAATTTCCAACAACATTCAAGAATACTAGCCTTTCTGACCCCTATTTTTGAAAAAGCAGACTACTAATATAAAGGAGAAAACCACTGAACTATAATATAGGAAAATGAGTCCAAATCCCAACTTCATCATATGCAAACGTAGACAAATCATTAAATTCTAAACCAACCTTATTATTCTAAACCCTAGACTAAGTCATTAAAATTATTAAACCTTAGATTACTCACCTATGCAATAAAACTAATAACATTAGTTCCAGATGCCTCCCAAGGGTATTATAAAATTATACTGTGGTGATGTCAGTTCAAGTAGTATGTGCATTGTATTAGTCTTCTTTTTGTACCTTTCTTTACCCTTATCTATGGAATTTTAGATTTGCCCTCAGAGGCGAGTTATCCTCAACAAGTTAGCATTTACTTTTAAGATAGTCATTTACCTTTAAGATAAAAATAACATAGAAATCTGCTTTCTTCTTAAAAGTGTATTGAGATCATAGCATTAAAGGATGGAAAGTTTTTATTCATAGGTGAGACAGAGAAAAGTAATTTGGAAATATAAGATATAATTCAAAGTAATATTAAAAGGCCCTCCCTAATTGATTTTCTCTATTCTTTTCACACATCTCTCAACAATGTATTATTCATGATTCTCTAACTGATGTTCACAGCCTTTGTCCTCCCCTGAACTCTGGGCCTCAACTCATCTGGCTATCTTGCAGGCAACTACAGCTTAATAGGTCTCCATCAGAGCTTCTCAGTTCCTCTGTGCATTTCCACCATACCCCAATCTATGTTCACAGACATACCACTCAAGCCACTGCTCAAAGCAGAAACCTCAGCGTTATTTTGCATTTTGTCTCTCTCAACACTTATATTTTTGATAAACCAATCCTGTTAATTCTTTCCGAACTGTTTCTCCAAACATGCCCCCTTCTCTCTTCTCTTCATTGCCACTCCCCTGTTTCAGATTCTCATCATCCCATATCCAGTTTATTCAATAACCACCTAACCAGATTTCTCCTCCTACCATTCATTTTTCATCCTGTCACAATGGTCTTTCTAAAAAATACTATTCTCTTGCTTTAAAGCATTCAGGAACCCATCACAGTCTAGAAAGTCCAAACTTCTTATTATGGCCTTGAAAACACTCAAACCTCCTGGCCACTCTCTGCCCCTCCTTTCATCTGTTTTATGGTTTAACTTCCCTAGCTGCTTTCTGTCTTCCCCAAGTGCCCTGTACACTGTCCTAACCCTGCACATTTGATCACTTTTTTTTTTTTCTGGGTCCACTCCTTTTCTGTCATCGCTATTGAAAAGATGCACCTGGATTCTTCACTCTCTATCCCTAGGCTCTCATTCTTAGACAGGAAAACTTTGGTTTCTCTTTCTTGTGGTCCCATAGTGTGTTTATACATTTATTCTTGGACTTACAGACTAGCACACCTGTTTATCTCTATGTTTATCTCTGTATGAGACTGTGAGTTCCCAGATGGCACATGTTTCTTATTCAGCTTCATATCGCTATCGATTGGCCAAAATGCATGGATTATGTTAGGTGCTCAATACATGTTCGAATGATAAATGAGGGAACAGGGCATAAAGAGTTCTTGGGCAGCCCAGCCAGTGTGAGAACCTGAGTGATGCGGATTGTATGGGAGAGGAAAACAGAAAAGAGAAATAGGAAAATTCTGATGGCTAACTTGATTTACTTCACAATTTTGCTTTGAAATTCATGGGGGGAGCCAAGCCTAGATTCAGAGAAAAAATGTACAGCCTTCTCCCTTTTTTGACTCCCTGTGCAAAGTGAATCAATCCCACAGCCAGCCTTCTCAGGAAGTTGCCCTCGACCCATTTGCCTCTCTAACAAATTGTGATAACAGGAAGCTACAAACGTTATTCCTAGGGAGACTCCTGGACCTTTCCCCGCCTGGCAGTTTGTCCCGGGATGAACTGCCAGCCTGCCAGGTAAAAACAGAAGAATCTCGGCTTCTGTGTTTTCTCACTCTATTCGCAAATCTGTTACGGGCTGTGTTTCTTTCATCTCTGCACAGCTTGACACTGCCTCCATTTGGCACACCATGCTCCTGCAGTCACACCTTAGTTGCAATGGCTTGAATGAGTTTCTGCCTGCTCCCTGTCCCTGAGAGAAATACTCTTAGTTCCCTTCGATTGATGGAGAAGGCAGGGAGAATTTTGAGGGACCCAATCAAGGACACAGAGGACCAGCTGTAAATTCCCATCTAAACATGTCGATAACAAAGCCAGGCTAGAGCTGAAAGTGGGTACCTTTCTACTCACAGGTCTAAGTTCTGCTTCCCTCCTTCTGGGGTGTAGGTTTCTGCGACAGTAAGGTACTCTCAAACAGGAATTATTCAAGGACACGAATAGTTGTTTTTCTTTTCTCATTGTAACCAAAAGAATAAAATCTTGGTTTCATATCCCCATTAGAAAATGTTGTTGTGTGTGTGTGTGTTTTTTTTTCCAAGATAGACAAGACCCCTTGAGTGACCTGGGAAAGGAAACTGATATAGCACTGATCATCATCACGCCCCCGGCTTACTCAAGACTCCCGCCTGCTCACACACCACAGGCTGAAAGCGATAATTTATACGACTTCTGGGCACCTTCCCAGGGTGCTGTATGAGAAAGCTCATCACTCTCTCTGTGATGTTGGGCTTCAGAGTTCCAGGAAACTTCACTATCACTTCTACTTTTCATTATGCATCATCTATTGTTCAGAGATGCCCCTAAACCAAAGTAAACCAAAGAAATATTGGCCACCAAAGGCTCCTAGAGAAAAGGCAAACCGCAGAGACCTAGCCTGCTCAATTAGACTGATTGAAATGAGGATATGTTACAAAGAACTGAGCATATAAGGAATCTCTCTCTCTCTTTCTCTCTCTCTCTCTCTCTCTCTCTCTCTCTCTCTCTCTCTCTCTCTCTCTCTCCTCTCTCTCCTCAGGGTCAGACAATTAAGTCTTAGCATTGGCCTTTACTGGAATGACTTATTCTTTTCTATAGGGTCCAAGCTCAAACCCTGGACTCCATGCCAAATCTGAGCTCTTAGCAACCACTGGGGCCTTGTTAAACTAGTGTATGGTTCCTTGGATTACTTCCCAGGACCTTTTGAACACAATTCTCTCCCTAGGCCCCCTCAATCTCTCAAGTTCCTCTTCAATACTTTCTCTCCTCTTCTCTCTCTTGGCCACTCTTAAACGCCAGCTGCAGACTTCCTGGCCACCCACCGCAGCTCATTTTGCTGGGTTTATCTCATCCTTTTCCTAATCCTCTCTCTTTTAAGCATCTCTGCCCCTTGAGGGATTCACTACCCAAGTGTATCCAATTGCTATTTCCTCACTTATTGTCCTCTTTCCTCTCAATCACCAATGACACATTATATCTATTATCATGTCTGAAGCCTGTAAAGTTAACTGTTTTTATTTACCAAGAGAATCAGAATATATTTCCAATGAATATAAAATTAGAAAATATGGCATTTTTTATTTTATTTTATTTTAGATTTGGATTGTATTTAATCCCTTTCGAAGTGGCTTGGGAGGATGTGGGACCAGGGGACTTATTTTGCTTAGAAGCTTATTATACAGAAAAGTCTGTTTTCCATTATATACAGAGATAATTTAATTGATGGTTAATAAGTGTTAAATAAAAATAAACCATACATTTTCTTACAGTGTTCATATGCCATAAGAAAATTTGATCAACCTCATAATGGAAATAGAGGTCTGATAATTTTATATATTTTTTCCATATTTATTGTTTTATTACTTTTTTTTTTTAACTCAAGCTTTCTGTTTCTCGCTTTCTTGTCTTGCATGACTTGTTTCCTTCTTGGCAGATATGAAGGTTGAGAGGCCATTATCAGCAGATTGCGTGACTTCCATAATATCTCCTATGGTTTTTGTGACAGGATAGGCACTAAGAATGAAGAAATACTTTTTAAAAATTTCACAAACTTCTTTCCAGATAAATGTACAATGAAAGAAGAGCAAAAGAGAGACTAATATACAAAGAGTACTATGTACTCAGAGTTGCATCTACAATATTTTCTTAGAGCTTAATATAGAATATCACCTGCCTTATGATCAGTTGTTTATAAGAAAGCTTCCTCTTGAACTAGACCTTAAAAATGGTATTATGAGGATAAAGAAAAATATGAAACCAAGCATAGTTCAAGATTTTGTGTCCTGGAGACATTCAGGGGGTAAAAATTTGTGATGATTTAAAGAATATGTTCTTTATTTAGAAAACTAATACATGTCTACTGCAGAAAATGATGGAATTACAGGAAAGAAAGAAAGAAGAAAGAAAGAAAGAAAGAAAGAAAGAAAGAAAGAAAGAAAGAAAGAAAGAAAAGAAGGAAGGAAGAAGGTTCTTCTAGAATCTGTACTTCTCCAAAAGCAGGCAGAAATAACATGCTATTTTCATTTTGGATTTTGCTATATTTCCTTTGATATTTTTTCCTAAGGATAATGTTTTTGCTTAGTTGAAATACTATTTCAGATTATATATATATATATATATATATATATATATATATAAATTATTAACCTATTTTTAAATTATATTTTAAAATATTGCTTATATCTTTTAATGGCTACATAAAATTCTTCCATCAAATAACTATTCCTTTATTTAATCACTGCACTCCCTTGAACTTTATTTCCAATGTAGGATGATAAGCATATTTGTACATAAATCATTATCCAAAATTTCAAATTATTTTTCTTAAGATAGATTCCTGAAGGTGCATAAACTGAGCCAAAGGGCTGGAACATTTCTAAGACTCTTGACATATTTTGAAAAATTGCTTTTCTAGAGGGTAGTAACAATTTACACTCCCACAAGCAGTGAATGAATGTAATGCACCTCACCTTTGCCAGGATCGAACGAGAATTTTCAAATCTTTTCTAATTGGATAATTAAGAAATGACATGCTTTTTTGGCTTTGTATTATTACTTTTTTTTCTAGAGAACTTGAAAGTTTTTCATCTTTAACAGCTAGTTAAAAAAAAAAAGCAAGACTTTTTTTTTGGGAAAATTTTGTGCAAACTAAGCATTTTGTTAGCCTCTCTTGTTTTGCAAGTGTTGATTATAGTTTCAATGAATGACTAAAACGTTCCTCCAAATAGATATAGTAATTGTTAAAGAAGCCTATACTGATAAAGCAGGCATTAGCAGAAGTATTTAAACTTACAAAATGCCCTCTTTGGAAGAGAACTAAAAGATCTCAACTCTCCATGTGTCTTAGATTGGTTTTCCCAGAATCAGCCCCTGAGAATTCATGTAAAGTGATTAGGAAGTGTTTCCAAGAAAAGCCAGCAAGGCAGCAGGAAAGTGAGCCTGGGACAGGAAAGAGGTAAAGCAACTGCAAGGTGTTAGCAGAACTGAAGGTAACTACTGCTCTGGAGTCACACCTCAGAGCCGCCCAGTCAAGACATTGCATTCCTCCCCTTCCGTGTCATTGTTTAAGAAACTCAAGGAGAGAACCTGGGCTGTCATAGGCAAGGCTATGGACTTTCATAGGCAGAGCTAACTCTCCATCTTCCATGCCTGCAGGCAAAGCAGATTCCAGTATCCCAAGGGCAGCCCTCTGACAGAGATGCAAGAGATGCAAGTGCTAGCTACTGGAAATAAAAACACACTTGAAGTTAGTTGTGCAAAAAAATGGTTGAGGGATCCAAGGCTCTTGGCATGCAGCACTGGCAGCATCTTCCACCCCAGCTATCCTGTGACTAAATGCTATGGGTAACAACTCACTTGACAATTGCCTTAGACAAAGTCAATCACTACCTGGTAAAGGTAAATGGACCTGTTTTCATGCTAATAGTGAGTCATAAAATCTTGTTTTTATCTGCATGTGAGGGGTGGTGAGTAACTTGAAAATGCAAAAGGAAACTAATAAAAGAAGAGTCTAAGAAAGTAGAGGGGAAATAAAAAAAAAAGAAAAAGAAAACTGATGGGGGAGGGGGAATAAAAAAACCCCTTGGGATCTGAAGGCTGCTGACCGGGAGATGTGTTAGGAGGCAGGGTGGCTGGAAGAATTTCAGGTATGAGAACAGAAAGGGGACTGGGCACATGCTATCCCACAGGCCATGTCAGTGTTTGGAGTTTCTTGTAGGTAATATTTTATTTGATTTTTAAAGAAAATATAATAATGACTTAAGAAATTATCATGTATATATTTGGAATATCCATGAAAAAATTTGAAAATTTTGTGTTTTAAAGGTCAAATATTTTATTAGGCTTACTGCGAAACATAGAATTTCTAACATGATAAATAACTGGATATAATAATGGAAAGAAGGAAAGGGAGAGGGGAGTTCCTGGGACTGCACACTCAATCTCCGTTTCACCCTCCTTCTACATGAATAGATTGGAAATCTGAAAAACAAACGAACTCTAGGAACAAAGAACACAAAACAAAACACACCTATAAACATCTACTGGAACCCTTTGAAGCTCAAGCACTGGATGAATTCGCTCCCTCCGAAGAGATGCGCTTGTGTGACTTTTAGAAAACAAATTTTTAAAAAGTGAGAAACACAGGATTGGCTTCTGGTTGTTGCCACTGGTTAGAAAGATTGTAGTTTTCTGCAGCAATTTCTGGAATTTATTCTCCAGCTTTCTGGATGTCAAGGCGCGGTGGTGGTAGCAGCAGCTCTTTTACTTTGACTCCCTAAAGTTTTTAAGTGTCCCTTCTCAGTTTCCAGGCGTCCAGAGCTGCTGTGAAAGGGGCCACAGCTTCAAGCTCCAATCAGCGTGGCTTTAATAGCAGCCTCAGTCCTGCATTTTTCTAGAAGTCACTCCAAAGGCTCAGCCTAGAGCCTGATGCTTCTTCCTTCAGTGACCATAGAAGTAGCCAATTACCAGAGGCAAATTTCTTCTTGCTTAAAATACCTGAGTAGTTTGCTCGTTCTTTTTTGTTTTGTTTTGTTTTGTTTTTTATGCAAACACTGACAGACCTAGGAATATATACAAAAACCTTTTTTAAAAAAATAATAAAAAGAGCAGTGGTTTTTCCCTCTTTTCCTCCTTTCCCTTTTCTCTGTTTCCTTCCTTACTTTCCTGAACAATTCAGTCCAAAAGTCCTTATGTGGGTGGAGCAAGATAGGCATCCATGGGTAGGAGGACAACCTGGTGTGGGGCATTGGAGTCCATGTGGGGTGAACAGCACATCTGAAGGGAGGGCGGGTATAGGCCACTGAAGCCACAGTAGGGTAAGGAGAGCATCTGTGCAGGGAGCTGTCTGCCCAGGGGCATCAGAGTCTCAGCAAGATGAGGAAGGCCTAGACATGTGGGAGGTGTGTGGTGCAGGATGCCAGAACCTGAGCGAGGTGAGGACATGGTCCCCGTGTGTATAGCTGGGGTAGGAGCAGCCAGTGCAGAATGAGGAGAGGATCCATGTAAGGGAGCAGCTTTGGCAGTGGCCTGATGTGGGGCGGTTGGAGCCTGAGATGATGGAGAGGACATCTGTGTGAGTGTAGGGGTGTGGGGAGAGGTGCGAGGAACAGCCCGGTATGTGGTGTCAGAGGCTGAATAGGAAGGATTAAGGGGCATATGTGCAACAGGGAGGAATAAATCCAGCAGCAGCAGGATGTTGAATATATACATACAATAATAGTAAGCAAAAAAAGTAAATATTTTAAAGATAATGGAAGCAAGTTTTTCATTGTCAGAGAAGAAAGTTACAAATATGAAAAGGGAGAAAACTAGAATCAACCCTATGGTACTAGATTAGAACTGGAGATATTGATGTGAAGTCAGTTTTTGATAAACAGATAAATAGACAGATTTATATATATGTAAATGTGTGACATGCATGTATTCCCTAGCTCTATCCACGCAGTCTGGAGCAGTGACAGCAACAGATACCCCAATAGCAATAAACATATTAAATGTCAGATCTTGGTAACTTACTGCCATTCTTCACTCCGAAGGATCCCTGAAGAAGTCCTAGAGATGGGGCAGAGAAAATACAAGTAATCCTGGAACATTGCATTGTGCCAGGAAGTGAGGACGTGCCTGATGAATGACAAGCACATGTCAAAATGATACAGAAACTAGCCTGACGGGGCTCTAACTGACCAAATCTTGGGAGTTCGAATAACAAAATAAATAATGATTAGAATGGATTGTGAATACTGAATATAAAAGATATCAATAACCAAATGAACACTCTGAAAATTTGATGAGGAATGGAATATTTATCAAGCCTCAAAGTACCTCCCTATAAAATGTTTCTTAAATATAAAGACAAAAAGGGTAACTTTTTGGTGAAGAAACTGGCAGACACCACCTTAATCAACCAATCAACAGTAACACCACCAGTGATGGATTAATTTGAAATCCTGTGCTATCTAACAGGTTGCAGAATCATTTAAGTGGCATTCGTGCCAAAAATGCATGATTGAAATATAATCATGGCAACCTCCAACTGAGGGATATTTTACAAAATAACTTGTCTGTAACTTAAAAATGTCCAGATTATGAATGACTGAGAAAACCTTTCAGATTAAGGGACACTAAAGAGACACGATAAGTAAATGCAACTTGTGATTTCAGACTGGTTGATTTTGCCATAAAGGACACTATTGTGACAGCAGGCGAGACCCAAATGGATTTGAGAATTAGGTGGTAGTAGTGTATCTCTGATACTTTCCTGGTTTTGATAGTTGTATCGAGTTACATAAGAGAAGGTCCTTGTTTGTAGGAATTATGCACCAAATCATTCAGGAGTAATGGGGCACTGCGTTAACATGTTACTCTTCAATGGTTCAGAAAAAAACATTCTTGCACCGTTCTTGCAGTTTTTCTGTACATTTGAGGTTGTTTCTCTCTCTCTCTCTCTCTCTCTCTCTCTCTCTCACACACACACACACACACACACACACACACACACACAAACAATCAAACTCCAGTCATTTAGATTGTTATGATCTAGCCTCTCACAGAAGCAAAGGTGCCAAGGCACAGAACTTAAAAAAGAGTTTCTTTATTGCGTGGGTAGTGGCAGTGAAGTGTCCAGAAGCCAGCATAGAGGCTTCCCACTCAGTGGGGCTCCTTAGAGTGCCTTGGAAAGTATAAAACATCACAGAACAGGACAGTGGATGGGGCCTGTGTTTACAGCCCGTCAGGCCCACTGAGTCTGACTCTATTGGTGGTGTCAGTAAGTGTTCCGATCACTAAGCTATTATGTCACACTCCAGTACACCTGAAAACAGGCTCCGCCAACCTTGTCACCTCGGGCATTTCTGGGTGCAGTACAGACCCCACAGAGTTTGCTTACAATCTTGATGCAGGTTAGGTGATGTAGGTGTCTAACACCGGATGAGAATGAGCCCCAGTGGTTCCTATTTTACTCATTCTTTCTTTGTTCATGACCTACACTGTGAAATTGTTTGTCTTGCTCTGATTCCCATTCTCCTCACCCCCATGGCTTTCAGCCTCTTGCCTCCCCTCCTACCTGCAGCCTAGTCTCCACCCTTGGTGCGATTTTGTTCTTCGTTGCTCTAGTAGCAAACTTGGATTATCAGCCAGGAGCCAGGCAAAGACACTGGTCTTCTTGCTGGAAATTCCTCCTCCTGCTGAAAGGGGTCCATGGCATCATATAGCCCAATTCTATCATTTCGAAGATGAGTAGATGGAGGCCTAGACAAGTTGTATGATGTGTCAGTGGTTACAGAGCCAATTCTCAGTAGAACCACAAACAAAGCCCAGGTTTTCTGTTTCTCAGTTCAGTGTAACCACTATAGGCTATGTTGGGGCTGAGATGGTGGTGGTGGCATTAAAACAGTAAAAGTGGAAAAACAGAAAAGGACGTCTTACAGAAGGCAGAGAATTCAAGTCCGAAGCTTATCCGTGTGATCTGAAAAGAATAAAGAGTCACTAAAGAAGGAAGATGTGTTTGAGGATAATTATTTGCCATTGATTTAACACAGGGTTTCTCAATAGTGGTGCTACTGATGTTTGGGGCTGGAGAATTCTGTGTTGTAGGCGATGCCTTGTGCACT
Source organism: Rousettus aegyptiacus (assembly GCF_014176215.1). Classification (NCBI taxonomy): domain Eukaryota; kingdom Metazoa; phylum Chordata; class Mammalia; order Chiroptera; family Pteropodidae; genus Rousettus; species Rousettus aegyptiacus. The sequence continues at coordinate 119,890,614 of NW_023416306.1, read as the reverse complement.
GTAGGATGTTTAGCATCATCCATGGCCTCTACCCACTACATGCAGTAGCACCTCCCAATCATAACTATCAAAGATGTCTCCAACATGCCAAATGTCTACTGGAGTAAAAAAATCTCCCCTAGTTAAGAACGCTAGCTTAATGGATGGGTTGGAAACAAGATGCACTGGAGAAAGGTCGCTGTTGAGAAGTTATGAGGGCTTCGATTCACAGAGACATAGAAACCGGTGGTTCAGGTGTCGGGTTCTGGAGGGAGGCCACCTGTCTTGAATCAAGACCAAAGCACACACCAGCAGTGTGGGTTCTCTTAGGTTCTCTAAAGCAGGGGTGGTATTAATACCTATTTTAATGGTTGTCATAAAATAATATCTACAAAACTCTGACAAGAGGACTTGGTAAATAGGCAAATGGGTAAATGTTTAATGCGTGAAAAGAAAATGAATAAGACTTGACTAAGGGTGCAGCAAGTGAGGCAAACTCCTCAGTGATGTCAGAGTGATGTGCCTTCCAGCATATCACACAGTGCTGTGAGCAAGACATCTAGACCATTCTAGGTGGTCTATTGACTGTTGTTTTTGCTCAATAAAGGTTCGGCGGCTGATGGATACATCAGACTTGTGGACATTTTAGAGTTTCCATTGAAAACCTGAAACAGGTCAGCTTGTTCTAAACTTCCTGTTATACTGAAATATGTGAATCAAAGGAAAGAAATCAAGTCTAATGTCTCATCTTTGTTTCAGATACAAAAATAGGTATGGGTGTACATATTTATGAAGACTGAAGGAAGAATTCACAGCAAATGTCTGGAGCTCTGGCAATTCAGGATCTTTTTCTTTTGTAGTCTCTTCAGGCAATTTACCAGAAATGCATACACAGAAAGGTTCCTATGTGCCACCTGCCTTCCACTTGCCACATAAAGCACTCTACACCTCTCACAGCTCTCCACATTCACAGGTGCCCATGCAGGTGAGGGGCCTTGAAGCTGCAGTTTTATTAACTGCATACTAATTACAGTATGCAAATCCCAGATGACTGTGCAATAATGTTATTATAGCACTCTGTGCCCTTGTTCATGGATCTTCTGGAAATATTTTGTAGGAATGGAAAATTGCCTAGTGATAACCACAGCATGGCTGAGCTCCAGTGGCCTATAACATCTAACGGGTGAACATGAAGACACTCCAGCAGTGGATATGTTAACGGGTTTTACTTGGCTGCTGTTTTCTTTCCATGTTTGTATTGTTTCCTCTGCCAGAGGTATGCACTTATTTTATTTTCCCAGCCTGGAGATTTATGATTCTCCCACCAAGGAGCCTCTCTCCCTCTCACAGCCTTCTTTTAAATAATAATAGTAACAATCCCCTACGTTTATAATACTTTATACTTTTCAATGCAGTTTCAGACACATTAATCCACTTGTACTATTATTTTTTGCCTCAGAAATGGCTATTGGCCCTGCATAGAATTTCTAATTTCATCCTAAAACCCAATGATCCTTCCAGTTTTGCTCTTGTAATAGTACTATATGTTGTTCAGTTCAGAAAATTCAATCTTAATTAAACCAAGTTCAGGGTACAAGCGGAAATGACTAGCAGTGTGGGGCAGATTACTAACACTCTATGGCACATCCATTCTAAATTTAGACAATACCCTTAGAGTCTTCCAAATTGAATCACAACCTTATAATTAATATTTCCTGTCCTTCCTCCCTGTGTGAAATTCTCAGTCCCCGTGGCACTTCACAGTACTTGCAAGTATTTATTCTTTACAGATTGTATGTTACCATATGTGAACTGAAAATAGAAAGACAGTACTTTTCTTTTTTCCTGAAGAGACAATTAAAAAATAAGATCCAAACAATAATTGCATATAAATCTGCTAATCCTGCTCCCAAAGCCCCTAGTTTAAAAATCTTATTTTTAAAGCTAAAATATTTTGATGTGTGTAAATTCAAATTTATTTACAGCGATATGTGTGCATGTGAACACGTGATCATGAGTATAGCATGAAGTATTTTTAGAGTAACTTGCAGTTTTATAGGTGATCAATATAAAAAGTAATATTCATTTTATTTGGCAGCAATATATAAATATGCATGAGGAAATAATACCAGATTAAAATTTATTAATAATTTGAAGTCTTTCCAAGTTTTCTCCAACCAGATTTTAATGCACAGAAGAACAAAACCCAATTTCAAAAGAATCGAGGTTCAGTGTCAGGTACCAAGAATTTTATATTCAGCTAGGTGGCAAATACTAATGGCTAATGAGGCAGAGGGAGGTGAGGGAAGGTGAAGGAGATAAAAAGAAAAAGACACACACCATCTAGTCTAAAAACGGGCAATGCCGCACGAGGCTGGTGCGCGCATACTCTTGTGTGACTATAATAAAAGTGTGTTTCATAGTTGACTTTAGTGGGATAACTCAGTGCTCAGATGCACCCATCCAAAATTGCTATTGAAGGTGTATTTGATAATTGGCTTTAATAAGAGTATTGCATAATAGTTACCAAGAGAAGAATTTGGCTAGCTGTGAGTATTTTTCCTGTGAAAACCACATTTTGGATGAACTAACAACAGCTGAAACTATGATGAATCTAGGGCTCTAGTAGAAGCCAAAAGCTGACTCAATCCATTTGTAGTTAAATGATCTAATTCCTAGTCAATAGCAGGTGACATTAAGCCATAGTTAAATGAACCGCGTACCCTAATATCATACTTAGAGAGGTATATGGTCATCTTAGATGAGATAGCCATCTCTTTGGTACATCTCCAACTCTCTATGCATCAAGGATCTATGTATATCTACCCTGGTCATTTGGCATCATGAAGCATGGCTATGCTTTATAGGATTCTGAACATCTGCAGCCCTCTCTGTATTAGACCATTACACATCACATATTGGTTAATGGCTTCCCAAAGAGATTCTTGATATCTCTGTAGACCATTAGCATGATCATCATTGGAAGGCCCATTGGAAACATAGTCTTGAATCCCATCTCAGCCCTCCTCCTGCATCAGAATGTGCTTTTTAACAAGATTCCCAGTTGATGCAAATGCACTTTAACATTTGAGAACCATTGCTTTACAAGGTCTGTCACATCTTCCTTTGGGTTCTGTCTTTTAAATCTGTATCACTGCAAAAGCCTCTGCACTGACCTTTCTATCCCCACTCTTACCCCACATTAAAATCTTCATGCAGCTGCCAGGTACATTTCTAAGATACAACTTAGATGGTATAGGACATGCACTTCCAATCTCCCAAAGTCTTCCTGTGGCTGTCAGAATTAAGTCCTGGCTTACTGGTCTACCCTCTGTCTACAATTAGAGATGGACTTCTTAACATTTGCATGGGATGTGAGAGGCAGGAATGGGGTGGCTTCTCTAAATTATAAGGTCAGAGGAGTCATCTGGGGGAGGTCATGATTGAGCTGAGATCTGAATAACAAGAATCTACTATGCCAATAGTATGCCTTCTTATTTTTTTATAATTCATTTCCTGCATCTAGAGGAATGTGGTCACCTTACTATGCTCCCTGTATCAACTTTGTATTCATTCCCCTAGATTCAATTGAAATGTCATTCCTTCCTAGAAAGTCATTTCTGAGCAGCTCTGGTTCACATCTGGATTAATTCTACAGCTCTGGACTCACATGTCTCCTATATATCAGGCTGAAATGACACTGGGCAGGTATGAGTCTCTGGAAGCAGGCACTAATACATATATGTGTACAAGACATTTGGGATATAAGATGTATATTTAGGGTCAACATTTTTGGATAACAAAATGGAGGAAGCAGGACTGGGTAGAAGACATCAATCTGTGACAGGGATCTGATAAAACCTCAGCCAACCTAGTGAGGACATCTGGAGAGGGTAGTGCCCATCAAAGAGTCCAGAATTGAGCCAAAGTGGCTGAAATTTTATAACTCTCTGACTCAATCACTGGAAGTGTGTGCCCCAGACTTTGGGCAAGATAGCTCTTTATAGCTGAAGATGACCCTGAAGGAGCTGACAGCTGAGCAGCAAGTCTTTCCTGGAAGGGGAATCTAGGTGGTATATTTCCATGTCTACCCTACATTCTCATCATATTTTATTGTTTCTCTCTAAGTAGAACTTGAACTTCTTAAAGGGAGCAACACCATTCTGTTTTTTTAAACATGGAACATAGCACAGAACATGGTACATAATAGGTATTTAGTACATGTTGCCTAAATAATTAGCTTCCTTTTTGAGCACTGTCCCTTCTTGTTGAGACCTTAGCCTCACACTGTCTATGTAAAGCAGGGGGGAAACTGCATATACTATGTTAAGCTCTCTAAGCATCTGTGCTACATTCTCTGACCATCTTTAGAGATTCTTTACATTATTTTTTCTATTAATTGACATATGCTGGCCTTTTCACTTTTTTGGTAGAGTATAGATACCTTTCCCTGTAATCAAGCCAAGAGAAACCTTACAGAGAGCATGGATTTGAAATTGGTGGTCAGACTATTGATAATTTTGTTTCATCATGCTAAATTAAGAATAACGAGAGCGAAGTTAATGAAACAGACAAAGAATATGTCTATGGACTTGACTTCTAAGCCAGCACCAGCCTTGTATAACTTGATAGGCAGTGTTCTACCCACTCTTTGGACCAGTGCTGAACACTTTGTCTAAGGCGAGTTAATAGGTTCATCCTGCGGATCTTGAACTGTTGCTCTGCGGGACTGAATTAGAGCAATGCTTTTCAGTCCATTTATTGGGAATGATCACGTTGTTTTCATTATTTTCCAAACTGCCATGAACCAATATTGTTATAAAATGCAATAAAAATGAATTACCAAAAATTAAATTGAAAAAAGTATATACAAACTACAAGACCCAAATTTTTATTATTAGATCTTACAGACATAAAATTACTTTTCAATATAAACAAGACAAATATAGCCTATGGGAATAAAGAAAAGAATTACAAAAATTATGCACATTGTTCATTGGAAATATATATAAAGGCAATTAATGTAGAGAATCACTATTACACTTGTAACTTTTAGTTGTTTCATAAACATAGCTAAACAAAATTTATGGTTTCAATAGTGATTCTCCACAGTGCATACCTATTTTGAATGAGCATTATGTATATCAATATTTAAAGTTTTTACTGAGATTACTTCTTGGTTAAGTAATTTAATCTCGGTTGTATTGACGATGACACTACTTAAAGAGAATAACTTGTATTTAAACTGCCTCTATATTTTCTTTTAACAGCACTCATAGTAGAGAAACCTACCTTACAGAAGTAGATTGATGAAAATGGAAGAAGATATTTTAAAAGAATTTCCACAAGCTCAGGACATTAACTTTTATCCAAAACAAAGTGGGTGATAATATATTTTCAAAATTTATCTTCGATTTGATTCAGTAGTCAGTTCCAAAAACTTAAACCTCTAAAGTTGACGCGATTTGAAGAGACCCAAGTTACATACTGGAGGACATGTGGACTGAAATCATGTGGATTTGGGGCCAGGAAAAATCTCATGCAAGCTGAAGGTTTGGAGAAGTGGAGAAGCCTCTCAGTCTGCAAAGAAAAGAGGACAGAGGATTCAAGATATGGAGGACATGGAGTTCATTTAAAGACAGAAAAGCAGCCTTAATTCTTGACCTTTACCTTTTGGCTCCTGGGAGAGGTCAATGTCATTGAAATTAATACTTGGCCTAACTTATTTTGAGTGGCATTTTTGTTTTGTGCAACAAAAGAATCTCTGACTAAGATATTAGATGAAATTAATATACCCCCTTAAGAAGATAGATTTAGAGTGACTTTCTAAGCCTCTTCCATCCACAGTTAGCTGCCAAAGTCCAGCTATAAGTAATCCAGATGTGCATGGCCTCCAGAAGACAACGGTCAAAGTACTGTTAGCTGGAAATGTACTTATGTCTGCTTCTGCTTCTTTTTTTTATTATGGGACTGTGATGCTCTAAGCATTAGTGTACACTTGCACTTGGGAATGTCCTGATCCATTCTGAATGTTTCAGAGAGAGAAGCAAGAAGCTATGTTTGAAAGGTAACAAGAGACTAGAAGGTCAATGGTTTTCTTTAAATCATGTTACAAGGTCTGTGAGTGTTTGTAGTATATTGTATAAGTGAGGAATTTGCATGCTAGTAGCTCTGGGCAAGCCTGATGTCATTGACTAACAAGCATGACCAATGGCTGCTCCTGCTGAAAAAAAAAAAATAGATGATTAAAATGTTACTGCTGGTATTAGCTAGGATTTTCTCAGCAAAAGTCAACGAGATGACTTCACCTAAAATTGCCTGGCTCAGGGAATTTGAGCTACTTTTTGTGTGTGTGGCATATCTACGGTACTCGTACAAGCACTTTTTATAGATTTTTTGTGGATGTTTTTGTTCACTACTCTAACTCTGTTCACCTTGCCTTTACATGTGTGGGTATTTGGTGTTTGCTGATGAGCATTTAAGATGATGTTTATATATTCTGGTTTTGTACAGATGTGTCTAGGGATTTACAACATGGGGATTTCATTATGCCTCTCTTAATGACTCAATATTTATTGACTAGATTAATTAACACATTATATATTCTTAGGCACAAATATCTCCATTGTCAATGATTTAATAATTTCATGGGAGATATTGGAGTCATTCATTAGGGTGTATCATAACCTTCTGGAACACAAAATGATTCTAAATCATTATCCCTGAAAAACCATGCTAAATTAGAGCGCATATGTAAAAAGAGGAAAATCATGAATAGTTCATTTCTCTGTAAATCCTAAAATCTACACAGCGTGTGTGGAGGGCAATGATATTGGCTAACTCAAAGCCCTCACTTCTGACAGTAATGAAACATGCCAATAAATCTGCACTTTAGGAGGTAAAGAATAAACAGAAACCATTAGGACCATAATTATGAGCATCAGCAAAAAAAACAGTCCAGCTGGACCTAAACAGCAGATTTCAATTCATTCCCTGGTTTAATTCCCACCTGTATTCATTATACATCAAATAGAGTCTTCACATCTCATAAATTTCTCAAATCTTTCACTTGGAGCATGGGAGCTGATATCATTTCCGACCTATTGACTGACAGATATCCACCCCAGGCTGACTACCATTCATTAAAAACAATATGTGTATTTTCCTTTATGTCATCACTTTATTGAACCCTAAATGTTCTTTGCTACTTCCGAGGCTAGAAGGTTAAATTGCTGATATTGCAGAAGTTACCTAACTTTTCTGAAAGTTATTCTTCATGACCTCAGGTTTGACTCATTGAGGTAAGCCTCAAACAGGAGCATTTTTAACACATTCTGCTTTTGAGAAGCAGGCTGCTAAAACTTGCTCGCAAAATATCACACTCAGATTGCTTCTCACCACCCCCCATTTCAGTTGTTGCCAATAGGCGGGTTTTAATGTGTCAGTTCAGAAAGCTCTCAGGAAGCTGCCGTCACTTTTCATTTTGTCACTATGAAGTTAGTGGATGTGCTCAGCATTGCCTGCCCTTTGTTGTGTGGGGCGTGAGCTTTACCTAAGCTGGCATGACCATGTGGGTAAACTGTCTAAGCAATTTGGGAATTAAAAATATACATTTATATGCCTCAGATGTGCTTTACCCAAGGGCTCCCATTCTCCTGATTCCTTCCTACAGTAGGGTCTTGAATCTTTTCCCCTCTGCCTCTTCCTTTAGACTTATGTCAAAGCATGCCACGATGACACAGCATCCAAGAAAAGGGTAATTTCTTCTTGAAGATATAGTAGCATTTTTTAAACCTCATTATGTAAAAGTATTACCCTAATACACTGATTCTTCTCTTGTTCAACAAAGCTTTTAGACATTAGACAGCACACTACAAACTCAGAATATTAACAGGAATCCTTTACTTTGGTGGTCCCCAGTCTTTTTGGCACCAGGGCCAGTGCTCCTATGAGAATCTAATGCCTGATGATCTGAGGTGACAGTGATGGGGAGTGGCTACAAATATAGATGAAACTTTGCTTGTTTGCCTACCACTTGCCTCCTGCCGTGCAGCTGGGTTCCTAACAGGCCATGGACTGTACTAGTCCTTGGTCTGAAGTTTGGGAACCCCTGCTTTAATCTATCCACTTATTAACAAAAATTTTGGGATTCCTACTATGTGCCCGATGTACAAAGATGTAGCTAAGGGCATTTCAGAGATTCAAGTCTAGGGCAAATTACATTATGTTTTCTTCCAGTTGTACCCTTTCAATTCTCCACAATATTTTAATATAAACAGCATGAAGTTAAAATTAACTTCTATCTTGACATGTAAAGAGGGTAACATAAAGACAAGCTACAGAATGCAAAGCAAATGTCAAGATGGGTAAAGACTGATTACATTACTCAACATGTTGCTTTGGGTTTTATGAGAGAACAAAGGGAGATTCGAAGTTGACTGATAAAACTCAAGAATATTTGGCATCAGCTGTGGAGCCACTATCTCTTCTCTTACCTACAGCCTTTCAAGATCACTGTCAGGTACTTAACAAGATTTCTTCAAAAAAGGGACGAAACAAAGAAGGTGAGCACATAATATGCGTGGAATCTCAGGTTGGCCTTGAAAGCAAGTGCAGTTCTTCTTAGTGGAGAAGAATAGAGAGGCCATTCTTGTCCAGGGGACCACAACACACAGGGCTCACAGGGTCACAGGGATCTGACTTGGGGCTTTAGGTCAGGTGAGTGAGCACAGGTGACAAGGGAGCTGGGCTGGCAGTGCTGCCTCTGTCTTATTTCTTCTGCCTCTGGGTCCCCATTTTCTCACAGCTGGACCACTGAGTCCCACACTTGTAGTCTCCCTCTTGGTCCTTTTCTTTGCCCATCCAGATGGAGAGTGAAAGTATGTCCACAGCTATGCCATCTTCTCTGCCAGGAGTTTCACACTTAGACTTATGACGCCATTATAGACTTGGCCCAGTCATACCTGCAGGATTCCTAACATTGTTTTTTTTTTTTTTTATCAACTAATCAGATCTAGACAAACTGGTGCCCCTGGAGTGAGGCCTGCAATCAGATTTCTCCAAATAACAGCTTGCCTCCTGCCCAGCTCCCTGCCCTGCTAGGGCCAGAGTTTACTATTTCTAGGTTCCTGGACTCAGGGCTTTATGACTGATTCTACCTTACTCTTGGTGTCCTTTTCTCCTCCACAGGAACTTTTACCCCGGAAACCAGCCCCATGGCTGAGCCCCTGAGAGAGCTTTGCAGGATGGTTCTTTAATTTCCTAGATTATTCTGCTCTCTGGATTTGGGGTCACTGTCCCTTGCTAGCTTGATTGAGAACCCTATTCGGAAGCCAATTGTCATTTGAATCATGACCGATATTGACACTGGTTTAAACACTGTTTAGAAGAGCTTGACACTGTCCTTTATCTGGTCTTCCTGGTCCAGAAGTCACCTCTGCAGCCCCATAACTTCCCCACTATTCATTCTGCCCTGGTGGTTGGTTATTTGGCTTCTTGGGAACCATCATGCATCGTACTTAAAAAACATCTAGCCAAATATCAAGACATACCGTGTACATAGGAACAACACTAGTGGATAGTCTCAACTAATAACCTGTGATGTTAAGATCTGACTTTCTATGTAACAGCAACGGTTAACACTAGCATACTACACTACTTTGGATATATACTCACTTGGTCCTCATAATATCCTTATGGTGAATACTATTATAATTTCTATGTAATAAGAAAGGAAACCAAGTCACAGAAAGGGTAGTTGACTTGATCAAGGTCACCTAGCTAGTGGGCAGTATGGTTGAGATTGAAACCCAGACATTTGTGGTGCCTCTCTGAAGCAGGAGGTCATTTTAGTCTCACAATATAATAAGTGGTCAACTTTGGGCTTTTTTTGGTTACATAAAATATTTCTGTTAAAACAAAATTAATGGTAACTGAAGCTAATTTAGATTTGTACTCTCCCAGCATACACACATACATGCACATATACACATACACAGAATTTAACACGTGTAAGTATTTACCTCTCAGAGCACAAATGATTAATTTGGGTGAGAATTTTGAAATGAAAATCAAACACTATAAAAAAGAGATTATCATGGTATCTGGTATTTGTAAAGTTTGATAAAACATTTATTCTTGTTATCATTATTAATACATCATATGTCATATTGCAAATTAATATACAGTCTCCCCATTCTACTATCATAGATGCAGTTCCTTACTACAAAAAGGATTGGCAGAAATGTAAATATCTCCCTAAAATGCTTTACATGACAATTTCCCCATGTATGCTAAAGTTTTGTCTTTTTCAACATCACAATAATGTTTGAAGGTAAAATAAAATAATTGGCAAATTAAAGCCTTTGAAATGACTATTTTAATGAAATACTGGGTGAGTTCCTTAAAAATTAGATTATATTTCATACTATTACCTCTAGGCTCTTCCTAGAAATATGCCATTTTGAAACAGCTTTGATTAACTTGGAAGTAGAATATCCAATAAAGCTTATAAAATTATTTTCAAGCTCATAAGAATGAGAACTTCTCACTCTCTCATCTTTGTATCTACCCAGAGCCAGCTCAACGGGTGTGTGATTTGTGCTATCACACAGGGTCTCACGCTTAGAAGGTCTATGTACTTGCTCTACTGTCACCATTTTGAAATTCTTATTTATGAACAAGGCACCCTGCATTTTCATTTTGCACTAGGACTCACAAGTTATTTAGCCCCAATCTTTATTCTATGATGGCATCTATCTTACAACATAGGACTGAATCATTTGGGGAGCAGCATTTCCACAAGGTCTAGTAACTCCCGCAGGGGGCTGAAGCTAAACTTGAAACAGGAGAATTCGTAGCAAATTTCCACAAATGCTTAGCTTCTTTGCTATTACCACATTAGATACCTAATTATGGCAAAGTAACTTAGTGAAAAACTAAGTGAGATTTATTTTGGGGGGAAAAAAAGTGATTGGTGTCAGAAATACCTGCCTCAGTGCGGGATGAGTGTGTTACTCCGAGAACGCCTCCATTTCTGGGATCTTGGTTGCCAAGAAGCATCTCCCAGGTTCAGCTACCCACGCTGGGGCCTGTGAGATGAAAGTTAATGCCCATGAGAGATGCATCTCTCATTGTCTCTTGTCCTGAACAGGGGCTGCACACGACCCTCCAGCAGACTTCCACTTCATGTGTCGAGTTGCTCTTGTTTTACTGATAGTCATTTTTAAAAAACGTCTTTATTGTGATATAATTCGCATAGCATAAAAGTCATCCTTTTAAAGTGTACAATTCAGTGGCTTTTTTACTATATTCACAGAGTTGTACAATCATCATCATAGGCAATTTTTCAACGCAGCTTTAAGAAATCTCTTACCTGTTAGGAATCATTCTCCAGTCTTCCCGAAGCCACGCCCCTGGCAACTATTAATCTACTTTCTGTCTCTGTGGATTTGCCTTTTTTAGGTGTGTCACATAAATAGAACCATAGACTATTTGACCTTAATCTCTGGCTTACTTTACTTAGTGTAATGTTTTTGAGATTCATCCATATCATAGCACACATTAGTAATCTGCATTCCTTTCTGTGGCTAAATAACATTCCATTGTATAGATATACCACATTTAATTTATCCATTTTTCAGTTAATGGATAGTTGGGTGGTTTCCATTCAGGATCTATTATAAATAATGCCACTATGAACATTCATATACAAGGTTTTGTGTGGATCAATATTTTCATTGTTCTTGTGCATATGCCTTGGAGTAGAATTGCTGGGTCATATAATAAAGCCAGACATTTTCTCTGTATCCACGAAAAGAATACTTTCCTATCAGAATCACTAAAACCAAACTAGATATTGACTCTGAAAATTCCAAAGGGTCCAAATTAGATAGGAGTAAAATCTTTTATATTTAGATTCAAAATTTGAACTCAGATTTGCTAGAACATGGCATAAATGGCTTTATAATTAAGTAAGTAAAACCCAAAAAAGGTAACATTCCTTTGCCCTCCAGTACAACAGGAGTAGATAATTCAGGATTTTTACTCTACCTTTGCCAAAAATTGCATTTGGCATCTGTTCAAAATCACACTCTCTCCTGAAGCACTTTGAGATGTCTGGCCTGGGAGATATTTGTTGAAAAATATGCCAAAAATTAACTGTGTCCCTGTGTGTGTGCCTAAGACAGGTTTGGGAGAGAGAGCTTATGGTCTAAATGTGCCCCCTTCAATTCATATGTTGAAACCTAACCCCCAAGGTGACAGGGGCCTCATTAGTAGGACTAGTTCTCTTATAAAAAAGATCCCACAACTCTCCCTTCCCCTCTCCACATGTGAGGATACAATGAGAAGTTTGCAATGCAGAAGAGGGCCTTCGTCCAACCATGTTGCACCCTGATCTCAGATGTCCAGAACTGTGAGAAATAAATTTCTGTTGTTTATAAGCCACCCAGTCTATGGTATTTTGTTATCACAGCTTGAACAGACTTAAGTAAGACAGGAGGGGAGATCAATTTGAGGAAAGTAGTTATAAAATATATATATATGAAAACTGCTAAGGTAGTGTTGTCAGAATTTTCAGGTGAACATGAATTACCTGAGTATCACAGTAAAATGTGTATACTGGTTCAGTGGGCCTAAGGAAGAGGCTTAGATGCTGCATTTCTAACAGGTTCCCAGGTGACACCAATGTCGCTTGTCCACTGACTTGCATGTTGAGTAACAAAGCTCTATGAGACCCCTTGGAAACAGGAGGACAAGCTAAGAGACATGGCTCCTTAGGCTCTGAGCAGTTCATGAACCCCTATTTGCCATCTTAAATTTGACTCCTGTGTAGTTTTCTAAGTAAAATAAAGTTTTTTAGGGCCAAATATCTCACACCAAATAAACTGGGGGAAGAGAGGGAAAGACATAAGCACCCGTTCTCCTCTTGCAGGATCAGCAAATCACAAATGGTCTTTCAATTCAATTAAACTCAACAAGCTTGATTAGGTGACAACCTACGTGAAAGTTGGGCAGCTTCATGGTACAGTGAAAGGCCAGGGTCAGACCAAAAATCAAGAACAATTGAAAATAAAATTTAAAAATGTAGTGTATCCTCCTGAAGAACATTAAAAGGTGATCTAATTTAAAAGCCACAGAAAAACAATCATTAAAATGCTACCTTCCCAACCACCCCCTCCATCTCCCAGCCACAACACAATGGCCTTCAAGATCTTTATCCTTTAATTTCTCACAACTTTGTTGCTCTCTATCTTGCCTATAGAGATCTTCTTCTTTCTCTCCTTTCCCTTTTCTCTCTGTCAGGGATTAAGTAGGTAGACACTACTTCTTAGAATTTAAAGTGCACATAAATTGTCTATGGCCATGCCACCCTGAACAAGCCCAATCCCATCTGATCTTGAAAGCTATGCAGGGTCAGGCCTGGTTAGTACTGGGATGGGAGACCACCTAGGAAGACCAGGTGATGGAGGCATAAAAAACAAAAAAAAAAATAGGGATTGTAAACTGACAAGGTCCTTGCAATCTGTGAGATCAACCAAGGGTTGCCTCACCTGAAAAAATAAAAAACTAAAATAAATAAATAAAGTTCACATAAATCACTTGGGATTTTGTTCAAAGAGCTCTGACTCGGTGGATCAAGAGAGGCCTAAGACTGCATTTCTAACAAGCATCTAGGTGATGCTGATGTGTGCTACATTCTGAGGATCAGGGTTTAGATTATTTTAGCCTTCCCACTTTTTAAATTTCTTTTCTTATTTCTCCTCCTCCTTCTCCTCCTTTAAACTTGTAGGGGATAAATGCTGATTATATAGACTAAATGATCCTTTCTGATTCTCAGTTTCATCATCTGTAATAGTAATGAAAAAGAAAACTACGTTTCTAAGGTTGGTCATAATAATATATGGAAGAACTTGCAAAGTGACTCACACAGGATAGGTGCTAAAAATATAATAGTTTAATTTATTCCACCTTGCTAGGTTCTTTCTGGAGTTCTAGGAAGGCAATTTTTGCAAGCGCAAAGGATAAACAAGCATTAATGATTGAAATTTGCAGATATCCACAAACCAGACTTTTCCCCATAAAAAAAAATGCACTGTTTATTAAAACAGAAGCATGAAGTACGTAACTAATCATTGTGAAAAAGTGTAATCATGTTGACTTAGAAGCTGCATGAATTCGGGGTGATATCTTTTCGAGTCCAGATCATCTAAAATGAGGTCAAGATTTCAGAGAAACCCAAAGTGCGTCACTAACTTTTATTCCCCATCAAAAATTAAGCTAGCCAAGATGAAGGTAAAAAAAAAAAAAGGTCAGATATTACTCACACAGTTTCTAGCCCTCTGCCTGAAGATGGGTTCTTCTGTAACCTGAATGTTTCTGAGTCCCAGCTGACTTGACTTTCTCTAGTGGGTGGACAGGTAAAAAATTGGGTGCCTAGCTCTGTAGCAAGGTATCTGAAGGCCGGAAGAACTCCTTATTTAAGGGAGGAGATGTTCTGAACCTTGTTTTATGCTTCCTCAAGGCAGAAAATCCTGAGACCTTGGTGACACCCAATCATGAGTCTAATTTTATCAGGGACACTGAGGATCGAGATTCTTATATCATCTAATAGAACACAGGAAGTCAAGCTAGCATAATTTTCAAACAAAGAGGCACTTTTAACAAGAAAGTTGCAGACATTACACATTCTCATTCCTCGTTGCACTCTGTCGTCCATCTTCTGGGAAAGAGGCATACGGATCATGGCGTAACTTGCTTAGAACAATAGGCAATTGTCACAGTCTATTAATTCTATCTGCTTCTGACGGGAAGGAAAAATGGTTACACGCTGAAGTCAGAGGGTCTTGGGCACAGACAGGGACTTTCCTGAGGGTCTCCCACAAGTGCCGATGTATAATTGGAAGCATGATGTAAGGAAGAGAACTCTCTGGGTTATCAAAATCTCAGCCTCATCACTGCCTCTGTGATCCCAGACCAATTTTTCATTAAAAACTTTTTTTTTCGTAGTGAGTTGGGTTTAGAGCCGCAGCATTAATATGGATAATGAGAAAGTAGAGGGAAACAGAGAGAGACTTTTGCTTTAAAGAAGAGGGAGATAATGTTATCTGATGTATAGTGTGGAATCTCTACCCGATTTGTCCTATCCACCATCAATCTATTCTTAAACCAGAGAGAAGGACAAAATCTAAATATTCTCAGGTCTCTTGATAATTTGTAAATTACTGGGTTTTTTTATTATTTAAAAATTTTGTGTAATTTGGGGGTATCATTTAGATGACCTTACTCTTTATTAGATTATCCCAGGAAGTAGTCCTGATTGGGATTCAGGACTCCTGACTCTTCATCTAAATGCTCATGTCATCTTGGGTACATTGTTCAAACTTTCTATCCATAAGAGAGAGATTAGTCTCTACTGGTGTTTTTGAATATGTATTGTGTGGAATAAGTGTTAGGCACAAATAAGATTGATTAATCAAATAAATATGGATGATGCTGAATTAGAGTTAGTTTTCTTTGCTTTTGGACTTCTCAGAGACCTTAATACGGAAATACACATAGCCAGGGACTCTCCAAAAAGAGTCTAAAATATGCTGTTTCCTGAAAAAAATTGACACAAAGCTCCTTTCCTTTGGCCCTTCTCCCATTTTAGTAGCATCTCCTGGGACTTGTATGAGTGCAAACATATTTTAGGAAATGGTGTTTCTGAATAATATCTAAATTTTAACTAATGGTTATTTTGAAAGGATATCGAATTCTGCTTCTCAAATTGCCAACCTAGAGACTTTTTTCAGAAACTTTCCACACACATTAAAAAATTCCATTCCTCCCAGCTTTTTCGTTGACATAATATAAATTTTATGTCCATCATAAATGTATGAATGATTCCAATACCTTTATGTACTACATCTGAAACAAATTATTCAGGCTTTTGGGATTGCTCTATTAATTCGTTGATCAGGGAAATGTTCATGTGATTTAAGCATTAGTTCCAAATACACTTGATCCAATGTTTCAGACTTTTAAGAACTCATTGGATTGATTTTATGGCCAAGATGATTGCTCAAAAACTTTTGAAAATGGTTCAGGAAAATAAGAATTGACTTCATACTGATTGGTTCAAGGAACGCATACAGAGTATGCTAAAGTATGCTAAAGTTCCATGTAAACCACAATCTTGGTGGATTACAGAGATGAAAAAGGGTCCATCAAGTGTAATTTCTAGCGAAAGAAATTATGGGTTATCAATTTTCTCTAGAACTTGGATATTTGTCCTCAGAGGGTACCTTGCAGGAAGAAGTCCTAGTCACAAACAGGCTGTTATATCAAGGCAGTGATGACTAACCATCTATTCATTTTAATTTCTTGGGTAATTGGTTTCATCTATTAGTAGTCAGCCACATATTTAAAAGACTTTCCTTCATAAAAATCTTTCCTCTCGGGTGTGATGGTCAGCTAAGCCAGTAAGCATAGTGAATTTTGCCAGCATCTTATATCAGTGATTCCAGACGCTCCAGGGACTGGCTGTAAATACTTCCCCAAACAAGATCTACAAAGCGACTCCTACCATTTTCTGACAAAAATGATCCTGAAATGATGTGCGTTTTGCAATTAGTTTTCTTTTATTGTACAGCACAACTTTATATCATTTACTTTCCTGTATTCACGACGTTCTCAGAACATTGAAGATATCAGTTTAATATGTCATTTTAGAAGGATGAGAGCAGTTGAATCTATTTTATAGTTTGCAATAAAAAAGGTCCTTTCTGAGATGAGAGCACGATACTGATTTTTATGTGCCTTTCACATTTCAAACTTGGATTTAGTTGGACTACAAAACATTTACATTTTTCACAACCAACAAATTTCTGTTTTGACAGATTGAATGTAAAGAGACTACCAACTCTTTTGCACTTTCAAAAATGTCCAAATGTCTACTATTCTCTTACCACCACTATTGTCATCTAATAATCTACATTTTGGAAAAGCAATCTGACGTGACCCATTTGCAAGCTGAGGCTAAAATGTACTATCATGTTATCATAGGGAAGAATGATTTAATTCATATTATTCTTCAAAGGAAAACAAATATCTGTTCTAAATTGATAGTAAGTATCATTTTTTTGGTTCTCTTGCTAAAATTATATAACATTCATTTGAAATGTGTGTGATTCATGCAAAACTCATTTTATAAACTCAATACCTATTACTTGAGACCATCTTTTACAACTATAAAACATAGTCAAAGGGAGAAAAGAAAGATGGATTCATTGTCTACAAGATCAAAATGAGGGTTTAAAATATTTCATTTCATCCTTGAAGGTTAAAATTTTGTTTCAATGACTTTAATAAGCTATGAGAATTATTTGTTTTAAATTTTAAAAAATTAATTGTGTAAGATTTTAAACCCAGAAAATAATATAATAATAGCTATGTATGAATTATCAAAAATAAAGTTATATTCACATTCTTCTATATTTCTTCTGCTATGCCTTTTTAAAAGAAATACTAGGTTATGAATACACTCAAGTGCTCTTCCATTTGTCCCCCTCCTTCCCTCTAAAATGTCATCTTGTACCTTGAAGTTGATTTGTATCACCACAATGCATATTTTTAAGTTTTACTATGTGTGTATGTCCCCAAACAATATCTACTTTTGTTTTCTTACCTAAAGGTTATACTACCCTACGTCTTTTTAAAACAATTTTATTGAGATATAATTCACATAATATACAACTCATCTATCTCACATGTACAATTTAATGATTTTTAGTATATTCATAGATATTTGCAACCATAACCACAATCAATTTTATAACATATAATTGCTTAAAAAAATAAAAACCCTGTACCCTTTAGCTATCACTCTCTATTCTTCCATCAATCTTTCCCTGCCTCTAGTCACAAATGATCACTAATCTAATTTCTGTCTCTATAGATTTGCTTACTCTGGACATTTCATGTAAATGAAATCATATAATACGTGGTCTTTTGTGACTGGCTGCTTTCACTCAGGATAACATTTTTAAGGTTCGTCCATGTTACAATATTCCATTATATGAATATACCACAATTTGTTTATTTATTCATCAGTTAACAGATACATGTTTTTTTTTTTTAACACTAAATGTTTCCCAAATTTATTTTTCACAAAATTCAGGCACTTTTGAGACAATGTATTATTAAAAAACAATATATAGTTTACAAATAATTTCTTAGACTCTGCTCTCAATCATCCCGAAGGAAAAAGTAATTAGTATGACGTTGGGTCTCTAGAAGTTCGAGGACTGGTTGATATTCTCTTTCAATGAATGAGGAAGCTGGTTCTAGTCTTCTGTGAGTAGGTTATTATGAACAATAGTGCTACAAACATTCATGTGCATGTTGTATGGACGAATGTTTTCATTTCTCTTGGGTAGATCCCTAGGACACAACATTGGTTTTTGACACATTAGATCTAGTTTATTGTAACTGCCCTATGGTGTTGCACACTATTAATAAATCTTGTTTTATTCTTCTATTCTTTTACTAATGGACAATGTGGTGGTTTGTTCTTTTTATCTTTTGCTCACTGTGCTGCAGTGATGTCCTTATATGTGCTTTCTTATGCATACACGGGAACTTTCCAAAGGAAGACCTCCACAGGTAGAGAGTGAGCACATCTGGAATCTTCCTACTTATTGACAAACTGTTCTCCAACATTGTTGAAACATGTTCATATTTCTTATTTCTTCATATTATCCCCAAACTCAGTGTTATCTAACAGCAATTTTTTACCAGTGTGACAAATGTAAATTTTTGTTTAATTAGTTTACTTCAATATTCATTTCTCTGGTTTTTAGTGAAGTTGAATACATTCTCATGGTTATTGGCCATTCCCATCTCCTCTGCAGTGAATCGTCTTTGCATAGCTTTTGTGTTTTTTTATTAGGTTATAGTTTTTCTATAATTAATTTGTAAGATCCCTTTTAGATATTAATTTTGTGTTAATATCTGTTAAAAAGAGACTGCGAAGTCTTCTCCCACTCTAGAACATATTTCCCGACTTTAAAAAGTTTTTTTCTCAGCTTATTGAGATATAATTAACATATACATTGTGTAAGTTTAAGGTGCACAAGGTGATGACTTGATACACTTATATATTGCACAATAATTACCACCATAGGGTTAGTTAACATATCCATCACTTTGCATGATTTTCTTTTTGTGTGTACGGTAAGAACATTTAAAATCTATTCTCTTAGCAACTTTCAAGTATATAATACAGTAATGTTAGCTATAGCTACCATGATGCACATTAGATCCCCAGAACTTATTCATCTTATAACTAAAAATTTGTACCCTTTGACTGACATTTCTCCCATTCCCTTCCCCCTGTCCCCTTGGTAACCACCATTCCACCCTCTGTTTCTATGAGTTCAGCTTTTTTAAGTTTCACATAAAAGTGAGATAATACAGTGTTTGTCTTTCTCTGTCTGACTTATTTCACTTAGTATAGTGCCCTCAAAGTCCATCTATGTTATCTCAGGCATTTCTCAACTTTTAAAATACTTTTTTATCATGCATTGCTTTTATTTTTTAATATAGAATTCTCAGCGTTTTCCTTTATAACATTTATTTTATATTTGAGTATAAAATTCTCTCCTATTACAATCTTAGTATTCTTCTGTATTTTTTTAATGGTAGGTTTTGCTTTTTTTCACATTTAAGTCTCTATTTAATAGTTGTGCATATGTGTATGTGTTCATGAAATGAGTTAAAAATATAGTTTTCTTTTTAGATATCTAATTGTCCTAACATCATATATTAAGTAGACTATTCTTTCCTTGTTGTCTTAAAATGCCATGTTTTTCAAACACCAATATTGTCTGTGTGCATGTGTACATGTGTATGTGTGTGTGTGTGTATGTGTGTGTATGTGAATGAGGGGGAGAAGAAGAGAAAGAGAGGGAGAAGAAGAAAGAAGGAGAAGAGAGAGATTCTAGGCTTTCTAGTCTACTCTGTTTGTCTCTCATTATGCTAATATCATTATTTACTTTAACTTTAGAGCAAGTCTTGTTATCTGAGAAAGTGAATCCTTTCTCATTCTCCTACTTTCTTCTTTATCTTTAAAATTACCTAGGCTATTCATGGTCTTTTGCAATTCTCTATACATATTTAGAATCAAATCACAATTGTTAATGCACACTTGTTAAGTTCCAAAAAAAAGTCTGCTGGTGTTTTTTATTGTAATTGTATTGAATTTAGACTAATTCGGAGAAAAATGGTTAACTTTACACTTTGTTGAGTTAAGTATACAGTCTAAAATTCAAAAAGTAACCATTAAAAAATAGAGATGAATATATAACTTCTAAACCAGTACAAAGATAAAAATAAAGAATACACAGTCTAGTAAATTGACATTTTAGCATTCATCTACAACCATCTTTTTACATGTACAATAACATATAAAAACATGTTAAAACTTGTAAAAAACATGTACAATAATGTGTAAACACATAGTTTGCCATTTTACTAGCACCTTTATTTTACAGACCCTACAAATTATTATTAAAATGCAATTAAGGGGCAAAAAGAGGCAAAAAAAAAATATGGTAAATTAGAAGAACAAATACTATGAAAGAAATAAAGTCAATTATATCAGTAATCATAATGATTATAAATGAACTAAATTCACCAGTTACAAGTTAGAGACTCCCAGACTAGAAGTTGCCAGCTTTATTCCAGAGTCTTGGTTACTACTCCCCTCTCACTTGGTTCAAAGGCCCTGTCTACCATCCCCACACAGACCATTAGGATGCCCCCACCCCAGGCCCTCGCCTGCATCCTTAATCCATCATGTGCTTCCTTCTCTTGTTTTAGTCCCACCTTTATTTCAGGCAACTTGGTGTTCCTCTTCTTACCTGCAAATTCATCGCACATTCAAACATTTTATTTTGTTATATTTTTGAGCATATTTTTAAGTCTTTATAACTGGAGGATTGTCATATTATCTTCATCTGCCATCTTGCCAAGACCAGAACTCTTCCCACAACAAGATTTTACAGGCTTGCCTGGTTCTGCAGCAACATAGCCTAAAAAGTCCACAAAATACAACATGTTCTAAATAATTCAAGTTGATGAAACGTGAGTTTGCTGAACAAAAGACATAGGATGATGTCTTTTGTGTGTATCAGTGAGGATTCTCCAAAGAAACAGAACCAATACGCTACACACACACACACACATACACACACACACACACACACACACACACACACGAGGAAATTTATTACAGGAATTGGCTCACACAACTACGGAGGCCAAGAAGTCCCTTGATCTGCTGTCTTCCAGCTGGAGAACCAAGAAAGCCAGTGGTGTAATTAGGCCTAAATCTGAAGGTCTGAGAATCGGGCCACCAATGGTTTAAGTCCTGGTTAGAGTCTGAAGACCCAAGAACATGTCCAAAGACCGAAGAAAATGGATGCCCAGCTCAGGCAAAGAGAGCACTTTCAGCCTTTCTCTGCCTTTTGTTCTATTCAGGTCTTCGACAGATGAGATGTTGCCCATTGACATGGATGAGGGCAATCTTTAACTCAGCCAGTCAATGGAAATGCTAATCTCTTCTGGAAACACATCAGTATGAGATGTCTCCCATCACTATGTATTCTGATATTTATTTTGAAAATATAATCTATAAAAATATAATATAGAGACTATATTCTCTATTGAGATTTAGTTTATCTGCCATCACTGTGATAATGGGCTGTGGCTGTGTCAGCATTGTGCCATATCCTAAATTGTTGGTTCAGGAAAAGGTGACCATCTGGAGGAAAACGTGGATATGTACTCTGTGGACCTTAATAGTACAGAGGAGTCCCTCTGCTGGGCGAGATTTACACATCATAGTTTAGAAAAGACTGGAGACTCATCCATCCAGTAACCAGAGGTATTCAGTGGAGGGAGGGGACAGGGGACCATATTGCTTTTCTATATATTTTAAAGAAAAAGAAATTCTGAAAATAAAATGATCTCATCAAAATAATGTCTCCGAAACCCCAAATGTTTCAGTGTGAAAAACTAAATCTAGAGAAGAAAATAATATGTATGTATTTTTGTTCTTGTCTTGATCATCTTACATATTCCTAGATATTGATCTTTTGAGTACTGGAACCAGATAATACGGATAAGTGAGCAACTTTTATTTTTATCCCTACCCTTGGCAGAGAGGGCTGTATTCCTAAAAGATTCCACAAAATACTAGGTAAATGGAGGTTATTCGGCTTTTGAAGCTAGGCCAGTTATGTCAGTTACATACCCAACAGCCATTTGCTCTTCTTTGCCCACAAATCTCTGATTTCATTCAGGTGTCTATTTTTTCCTCATATGGCTCTGGTGAAAAATCCTGATTCTTAGTTAATCACCACAGTCCCATTTTCTTAGCCAGTAAGTGGGTCTCAGGTGGGCATGTGACTCAGCCAATAAAAAGAAGATATCTATTGGGAGTTTTCTGGCAAAGGAATCTTTCTTACAACAACAACGGATAATAAACAACTCTATCATTTGTCTGCGCATTGTTGTTTACAATGATACTTGCAGTTTTGGAAGCCATCTTGCAAGTTTGAGGGGTGCTTGCCAAGGATAAGGCCCATGTGCTGAGGCTGTGGTTGGCAAAATGGAAAGAAGAATGAACTAAGATCCTAATGTCCTTGAGTTGCTTTATTGAGCCACCTTAGGGTCAATTTATGGTAGGACTTCTTGTTCTGTAAGTCATAATTGACCCTACTGTTTAAGTCAGGTGAAGTAGGATTTTATGTTGTATTTCATGGTGTTCTTTTATAGCCCAAATCATTGTAATTGATACAATAGCAGTCTATGAGTCTTGGTTTACTTACCACTCAACTGGCCCTTATATGATTTAGAGGTCAGGAGCAGAAAGAATTTGAGAGAACCAGCTTCTCAGACAGCCTCATTCAGGAGGGGTGATGGATGTGAAATGAGGAGGCTGAATGGTGTGACATCAAGACAATTTCTAGAATTCTGAGGTGCAGAAACTCCATTATCCACTTCAACAGAACCTTCCAATGATGCTGGAGGTACCCACCAATTGATGTTTCCACATTGAGGCTACTGTGGTTTAATTAGTAATGGGGCTCTGGCCTGCATTGAGTACAAAATTCTGTTTTTGTTTTGCTTTTTTTTTGTTGTTTTATTGTTGCTGTCGTTGTTGTTTTAATTTTCTCCTGAGGTACAAACACTGTCCAAGATGCTTGACTCTACAGGGAGGAAGGAGGAATGTGGAAATTTGTGTATTTGGCACCTTTGCCCCCTGGCAATAGCGGAGTCACAGAGGCTGAGCTGCTTGTTTTGCAATTAAAAATGGTGGGGTAGACTTTCTCCAACTCTTCCTGAGTGAATATAATAGTTCTAAGCAGCGGATGCTGGATAAAGAATCTGACCTTTTGTTTTGTCTTGTTTGCTTGTTGGTTATTTTCCCTTAAAATTGGGAACAGTTGGTGGCCAAGGATCTCAGGATTCCAACTGTGAAGTTGTCCTGGATACACTGAGGCAGGTCTGGGGGTAGCCTGAAATCCAGTGCAGCAGGGGAGATTCTATGTGAGGGTGAAGAACTTGCTCCAGAATTCCCCTACTAGGAAGTCCATGCTCTGAAAATTCATACCAAAAAAGAAAAATACCTCAAGAGCATCATCCTTCCTACTCCTCCCTCCAACTGGTCTAATGACAATCGCAATGTGCCTTGTCAGCATGGCTCTACTGCATCTAGTTTTACAAAGATATGTCTTAACTATTTGGTGGGAAAGATGTGTGGGAGAGGGGGGAGGGGAGAAGGAATATGCTAGAGCCTAGGAATATGTTTCATATTTGTATGCAAATTCAGGAAAAGCAGTGCTCCCTTGCTGCTGCTTCTGTCTCCTAACTTTCCACTGGTGTTCACTTCTGGGCTGTTCAATCTGAGACTATCTAGGTTGCTGGATTAGAGAAAGCGGGGAGGGGCTGAGAGGGAGGCTAGTTTCTCATCTGTTATGATTTTCCTCTGTTGATAACTTGTTTGGACTCTGATGGGGAGAAAAGTGTAAAAACAGGTCTCTGTTTTCAGCTTTCCTTTTGTGTCTGCATTAATCAATTGCCCTGTGCTATAGTCACAACTTGCTAGAGTACAACGAAATACTTGGGATTTAGGAATCAAACAAAAAGATAATTACCCAGAAATCAGATTTAAATCTGCAGTGACTAAAGTTGCTTTGTGAGAAAAATAAAAGTGTTAAGAAGCTTTTTCTTCTAAGATTACTAAACAGTTGTAGGCAACACAGATAGGTTTGGGGCTGTTTGCATTGAGTGGTATAAAACCCACATCACATGTGGAAACAGGTTATATTTACTTGATTTCGAAGCTCTTGAAATTGCTTAGAAAATGGGGAATAATTCCCCACTCTGATTTGGAAGAATTTATGCCTTTCTTATTAATTGTCAAGGCTTAAAATAATACAATCTCTTTTTCTGTGGATCTCAAATGTCACCCCCATATCAGGAAAACGATGAGACAAATATGACATGGGAACTCAGTGCTGGCAAAAATTACAATGCATGTCACATTGTCAATTTACAAAGTGACTTTTTAAAATATAAAATAAATAAATAAAGCCAGTAAAACCCCATCCATAGTGACATGTTAATGCCTCAACCTGGAACAATAAAGCTCTGTTAAAAACACTTGCCATTAGCCACCATCTGCTGTCAGCAATTGGGGGTAATCTTTATGTCCTCTTGACAGTTTTGCCTCATTCCTTAGCCCCTTGATGAAGCAAAGATTCCAGTGGATAAAACGGTTAGGAGTAAGAGTCTACAGCTTTTCAGAGCTCTGAGTTTGGTGACTAATGTTCGATAATCTGTTCAGGGTTTTCAAGACTGCATATTGAATTGAAGAAAATTTGCTAACTCTGTTCGCTGCTCACAATACTCTGTTCCTGTCACCATTTTCTGCACAAATCAGAGGTAACACAGGCTCACTGACCTTGACATATTTGATAATTTAGGGAAATAAGAAAATTACTTTCTTATTTTCTTTTGAACAATGAGAACATTTGTGTGCCACAATGAGATTCTCTTGATCAGAATTCCTCAGTGCACCTGCATTTTTCTTCCATTTGAGCTTGTACTTTTAGACTACTCAGTACATATAATTCTTGTTCACACCAAAAGTAAACACTTTCTCTGTGTAGTGCTGTGGGTTAAGAAATCTTAAAAAAAACATAAGC
This sequence comes from Rousettus aegyptiacus, assembly GCF_014176215.1. Lineage (NCBI taxonomy): Eukaryota > Metazoa > Chordata > Mammalia > Chiroptera > Pteropodidae > Rousettus > Rousettus aegyptiacus. Next base: position 119,865,379 of record NW_023416306.1, on the reverse strand, counting down.
AAGATAAATGGCAAAGCCACGTGCTTCTCCTACAATTTAGCAAAGAATTCTTGTGCAGATAGAGGTGCAGAGCAAAGGAAAAAATGCTATTAAGATTCTGAGTGCATTGAGATCACTATTTTCCATCTTTCAGATATAATCTCACTTCATACGAGGATTGTGATTAAAGAAAGGAATGCTGTGTAGGTAGAATGTCTGAATGACACATACTTTTTGGCTTTTATTCGTTACAGAGTTTTTTCCTATCCAGCTTTCTGTGATGGCACAAAGCCATAAAATGCACTTTGATTTTTCTAGAATAGTCCTCCAGTTTTTGGACATCTTTGAGACAAAGTTTCTGCGTTCTTTTGTGAACCTACTTGTTACAGTAGAGGAGATGGACCATAGGCATAAAGACAGTCATGGGGCAGATGGTTTGTTCAATAGTCTTCAACCTCAAGGATAGTGGCCTCCAATCCACTCCAGTCATGGTTATCAGCATTGTCAGGGCCAAGGAAACATCCCCCCAACTCTTTTAATTCTGGCTGGTCAAATAATTTAAGTGACATACAGTAGATTAACAGGGGAAAATAAATTTTTAATATGTGTACAAAGGGAATTCACATAAGTATGACAATTCCAAAAACAGTGAGGCAAAGTGAAATATATATGTCATTTTTGACTAAGGAGGGGGAGGTGGGGAATTCATTGATAGATGAAAAAGAGCAAACGTTTGGTAAATGAATTCTCCCAGGTCCACCCCAAAATGATGAGACACAAAGAGGAATTTAGGAAATAAATTTTTGCTTGGATTCTCCCCATCTACCATATTTAATTCATATGTGCTAAGATAAATATGGTAAGGTGAATATGCTAAGATTCCCATTTTGAAGCAGGTCTTTCTATCTGAATATCTTTAGGCCGGTAAGAAGGAGGTAACAAACTCCCTGAGTTCATTGGGCTTTAATTTAATTGAGTTTTCAGTTCAAAGTAATCTGTATGCCAGGGTGCACATTCTGGAGACACTTGCTTCTGACCCCAACGGAGTCACACTTTTACTTCATTTTTGGCTTCTGTCTTCTGGGGGTACACTGAAAAGGAAAATGGGATGTGGAGGAGGTGGCAGTGGAGAATGGGAAGAAAATAGAGAGGTGGACCTAGGCCAGCCTATCACATATTCTTTCTTTCATCCACACTTTTGCAGTCTCCTTATGCCTACTCTATAGATAGTATTCCTTGTGTTAATCTCTGAGGAATTTATCGTCCACTTTCCATTTAAACCAGCAATAATAGTGGCAATGTCACTTCGAATCCATTCCAAGACATTCATGCGCTGTTGGAAGAAGCTGCTATAGACACACAGGAGCATAATCTCTTTCCTTTTTTTCCTCCTTTCTTATTTTTTTTAAATCTGAGACTGACCATGTACCTCATCCAGATCAAAAATGCCACACTGTACCTATCTTCAGACAGCCTGGAGGACTCTAGACCAGCACCCTGAAGAGTGAGAACCACTGTTCTCAAAATGTATGTTCTGCCAATACTGAGCATTTTGCATAGATACACGCTTAACTGTTCAGAAATTTCCTTTATCTAGTTGTATCATATATGTTGTTTTTGGGCTGCATGGAGAACACAAACCTAGAATAACTTTGATAATGGGAGTCTATTGCAATCCTTATGATATACTCACTTAGCCTCAAAGAGAGTAAGAATGGTAACTTGACATTGTTTGAAATATTGCTCAAACTCAAAGAACATATCATCTCCATGAAGATAGTAATCATAATTACCAAAAGAGAGGATGTGAGCAGATTAGTTCTCATCATTCAGTATCAAACACCCTACTTAATCAGAGATTCACCTCATGGCTAGATGGCTTTGTGCATGTTCAGACCAGTCATTGTTTTCATCAAATTTATCATCGTCATCATCTCTGACACTTACATAGGCCCTGTTCTACACATTTTACACACATAAACTCAATTTAATTATATCAACAATTATATGAGGTAGATACTATTATTGTTCTTATTTTATGAATAAGGAAACCGAGGCACAGAAAGGTAAAGTTACTTGCCCAAGGTCACCCAGCTAGTAATTAGAGGAGCCAGAATGCTGACTCAGGTCCATGCTATTAATCGATTGCACGTTCACTTGTTCATGCTGACCAAGACTTGTTCCTGATTCAATCAGGTAGGCTGATTAAGGTGATCATGCTGCACTGTGTCCTGGAGGCCCCTTGCTGTGCCAATTAAATTCCTTTAATTGTTGCATCAGGAGGAGGTTCTAGGATCCTTTAGAAAGAGCTGGGCAGCCACATTAGAGCTGTGGGGAAAAGCTGTTTTTCAATTGGTAAGGAAGAAGTATTTCAATATTTTAATGATGGGTCATCCCCAGTGGCATTTCTGAATATGTATGCATACTTAGGACACTCAAATACAGTTTACTTTTTCTTAACTGAAAGCCCTTTTTGCTCTAACCAAAACTAAGGCACCAGTTATACCACCTGCTTTCCAACATATACACACATATTCTACCATTTCAGTAATGTACCATTTGTACTATTTATTTTAGAATCACACAATATCTACATGGGGATAACTTTGGAGCCTGTATCTGAAATTAGTTCAGATAAAATCAGATAAGATGAAATTAGTTCTGATTGTAATGTTTACATGCATAACTCATTTTTGAAGATTATTATAAAGGAAGAATACATTCTGAGGGCCAGAGAGCAAATCTCTTCACATTTAACAATTACAAGTCCATTAACAGTGTGAAAGAGTCTAGCTATACTCTAAGTAGAGCCCAAGTGAAAATATGTAAGAATCAAATATAGAAATTACTTACAAAAAGTTCTTATAAGACTAGCAATTCTTGAATGAGTAAGGCATGTACAGATGTAAAGCTGAAAATACTACTCAACATTTTAAATACTTGCACTGCCTTAAATATGTTACTGAATGCAAATAACGCACCCTAAGGGGGAAACTAACTACTTTAGAAGTAATGCCCATTGAAATCAAATTCTGGTCTCAAGTCCAATGTTGTAATCATCTTTTGCATACAAAGTCCATGTTATATGAGTGAGACAATTGACCTACTTCACCCAGATATAAGCCAATAACAGTCTTTCCCTTCCCCACTAAACCCTCATGAGCTATTATAAATTGGACAAGGTAAAACACTTCCTCTTTTTATGCCTTGTATGTTTCATAATCTGACGAAAAATAACAACCACTGCAACCATCCAGGGCAGTCAAAGCATCATCTTTAGTTGCTTTTCCTTCACCTATCAAAAAAAGATGCATTAGGAGATTCTATGAGATCCTGCAACAGACACTATTCTGGGTCAATTCCAATGTCTTACAGGCAATTCTGGAGATAGCTCTAATTCTGAGAACACAGTTTTAAGGAAGTAAGGAGACAAATCTCATGGATAGGCTACCATCTTGAGATGCATCAGAGCCAGTTAACAAAAAGAAAAGAAAAAAGCCCCCTTCTTTTTTTAACTGTAATAAACAGGCTGAACAGGATACTTTGAAAATGCCTCCGATGATTAAACCACAGTGATATCGAAAGTAGCTTTTTTCATTAACCTGGTCCCAAGCTTGAGGCTTTTAATCCTTGAATGTCTGTTTTTGTTTGTTTATTTTCAGTTCTCCATGAATAGGTGACAGGCAGCAGTCAGTTGTCAAAGTTACCAGGTAGAAATAGGATCGAACCAATCTGACATGGCGGCTCTTCTCATATTTCAAACCTTGAGATTTTTTATGTTGTCCCTGAATTATTTGCTCAGAAAGACTTATGTTTTCTTCTCTGATAGCTTGATACCTTACACCAATTCTAAGTCTTAGAAAAAGTAAGTGACATTTATAGTGTCGAAAATGGCCTCTTTGTGACAATAGCACTGCTCAATTCAATATCTACCCAGGTCGAGAGCGTTCCCTTAGCCATGGACATGCTAGTCCTTCATAAACCATTTCTCCACTAAAGAATGGGAATGCAGCCCAACCCAATATTAAAATCCCAGTTATAAGCTGATGGGGTGGATTTATTATAATTATAGGGCTCCTGAGCTTCAGATTAAGATATAATTCCTTGACTTTGAAGGACAAAGTTCACTCTGGTTTGACATATTCCATTCTGTGGGGCCATTTTCTTCTGTTTTGATCAGAACTGCAGTGTTGTATGTGAAGAAAACAATGGTAATGGCTAAATATGGAGATAGATTGAGGTCCAAGAAAAATCTCATCATAACTTCTGAACCTTCTATTGCCATCCCAAAGCAATTTGAAATGATTTCTATTATAATGTAAGTGAGAAAACTCTTTGCCATGATTCAATTAATTTGAGGGGCGTTATTCTTCTTAACCCCTATAAGCGGTTCAATAAAACAATCTGAGGAAACTTTCCAGTGAGGTATTTGTACTGCATTATAGCTAGCTTTGTCAAATCTTTTTCTACGTATTTGTGTTGATTCATGAATCTTTAAAAGGTTGTCTATCTCAATGAACTCATTCTACAGATGAAGAAACTGAGGGTTCTGAGGGAGGAAGTGATTTACCTAAGATCTCAATGTAAGAAAGTGGAAGAGCTGGAATGATACATCAACATTCCCACTACTTATCTGAGTGAGTTCATTATCACCCATATCTTGTGATGCAATTCACTACTTAGTAAAAATTAAGTTATAGTGGCAACTTCTAACCCACTGAATAGGGAAAAGGTCTGGAAGATAAATATCCGTGCGAGAAGACATAGAAGAATCTAGGCGGAAAACAGGTTCAATTTAACTTTGTCCTCCAAGCTCACATATATACCTTTTTCAAATAATTTATTTTTATACAGCAGGCACAATTTTACATTCAACATGAGACAGAAGTAAAGTGTGTTTCTAATTTAAGACTAACCCAAGATAGGCTATTGTTAGAATTGTATTGGGAAGGGAACTGAAAACGTGTGTTTGAAGTTACCCATAACACACTCGTTACTTGTTTCAGATGCCTCATGTCTTAAGTCTGTTCATGATTTAGGACCCTCTAAAGCATAGACACATCATCATCCATCGAGAATAAAACTGAAGCCTAATTTTTTTATTTTTCTACAGCAGTTCCGTAGATTCTTATCTTATTTTTTAATCTATAATTCAGATCTTATTTACCAGACATCTTATGTAATAAGGAAATTTGAATTTAATGTTTTAGCTTTGAATTAAGGTAAAATATACATATAGGAAAGTGAATATAAGTGGTTTGATGAATCATCGCAAACTAAACACATTCATGTAAGCAACCCACTTTGCTAGCATCCCCTCGGATCTTCTTTCAGTCACTAACAATCCTCACCTCTCCCCAATCCCGAGTAACCACTCTGCTGCCTTCTAACCACATACACTACATACATACTGCTGTCTTGTACTTGTAAACTGAATGATGCCATATATACTTTTTAGGGTCTTACATCTTTTGCTCAATCATTGGCTTGTGAGGATAAACCATATCGTTGGATGCATGTGGAATTGTTCATCCATGGTGCAACTATATCACAAAATGCATTTAACCATTCTACTCCTGTTGGGTGTTTGGGTAGTTATCCTAAAGATTTTTCATTGTGTTGAACAGCTTGCAGAAAATATTAACTCAAAGGTAATAGACTCACCTTTTAGAAGTGTGGCATATTTTATTGAAAGAAATTCTAGCTCACATCATGGAACTATTTTGCAAAATCTCGTTTATGTTTTCCTATGTGTGTGTATGCCTTTGAATTTACTGTCCTTTCAACCAACAGTTTCCAGTGAGACTTTCAGTGGCTAGAACCTCAGCCTGGCAGTTGGGAGCCTTAGCACTGCATGCTCCAATCAAAATAAATGGCTGAATTATTATGACATTAGTAAACAGGTCATTCATTTCCCATGTCATTGCTCCTCACCTTGAGCCAAGGCTTCTCAAAAGTCCCAACTTGTCTGACCTGCTACCAGTTAGAGTTCATTTTAAGCTCTCCTGCATAAAATTCAATCTTGTCAAAAGGAAGACACCTGCTCCCAGCAGGAGAGTTACTCACCAACTGCCAAGTCCTTTGTTGTAGTGTCTAGAAACAAAATGATCTTTCCATCTGAAATGTGTCTGCCGCCATGACTGCCAGCCTTGGATTGACTGCCAACTTCTGATACCAGAATGAGGCAAAGAAACATTGGAGGAGGGCTTTGGGCCATGGATTTAATGAGTTCTTGACATTGTTATTTTAAAGCTAATTTTCTCTAAAGGAGGAATATTTACTTCCTGGGTGACTTCGGCAAAACACACTTATTTCTAGGTTTGGTTTCCTCTTTTTTGTGACCCCAATTTTAGCTTATTTACTTCCTCTGGCTTATTAAAATTTTTAAAAAGCCTTTCATTAATTCTCTTTTTTCTTTACAATAATCTTCTTCATGGGAAACAAACTACTGTTTGGAGTTCCAGCCTTTCTTCAAGGTAGGAGAAACCAGTGGGCCACTGCTCTGCTTCATTCCTTCCCTGACAGCAGGAGATGATGGAGGCCTCTGATGCCTCCATGGACAAGGCCGCTATGTCACACAGACACAAATGGGTCAGGCCCTTTGCAGTCTGGGGTCTTCATGGGAGGATCCTCTTTCTAGGTGTCATTTATTCTTGTGGGTTGAGTCCCTCTGAGGGTTAATGGGATGTGTGTTCTCATACAAATGCCCTTCTTCCTGGTTGAAAATTATCGGTGTCTTCACAATTTCCAACTGCCTGGTTTACAAATCACAAGGAAGCAGAGGACTTCTGAAAAGGCTGGCTTTCTTTCCCTCTCCACTGGATTGTACCCAGAACATAACCAGATATAATTTTCAGGGGGTAGATTTTTTTTAATTGCACAATGGAAAATGTACACTAATAGAGAGAGCATTTTAATTAAACATTTAAAATATTTTTCAAGGTTGCTATTCTCTATTGAAACATCTAAAAGAACCTTAAGATTTCAGCAAGGGACTATTATGTGATGTAATTGCTGTGGTTAGGGTAAAGGCCAACCAGTTTGACGTTTTTAGATAGGGTATTGGGGGTGGGGGGACATCTATCTCGAGGCATTCTGTAAATTGTAAAGCACAGCACAAATGTATTGTTATTTTAATTGACCACGATGAATTAAATATTTAAAAGTTGTCTAATGGCCTTGGTCTCCAAATGGAGGGTAATCCTGAAAAACAATGAGCACCCAAACTATAAAACAAAGATCTCTTCCCTTATAGAAGCCCAGTGCTAATCTCTCCCTTTAAATTTATTTCTTTGGAAAGTAAATAACCTCCCAGGGGCTCCATCTTTGTATCTTGTTTAATTAAAACAGCACTAATCACCAACTAATCTAGCTCTCTCTTAACAAACTATTGTATTCTAACAAGCCTTGTTTTTGTTTATTTGTTTTTCCTCCTTCAGGGAGAAAAAAAAAAAGGATGAGAAAAGGTATTGGTTTGAGGTCAGCAAGGAGATCTATGTAAGAAAACTAAACTACCAGGGGAATCAACTCCATTTAGCCATAAAGTGTTTCCCCCTGCAAGCTCAGAAAGGATTTCCAATTATTTACAAACAGATAACATTGTGTAGCTCCCTCAGTATTACAGATAAGTCACCAGAAAACAACTAAAATTGCCTAGCAGTCCATTAACTGTATAGCTCTGCTAAATATCCACCATAGACCTCTCTCTGTGGAATTTGCTAAGCAGAGTGCAATGAGTTCCCCACCAGCATTCTGAAAGTCATGAAATAAAAAGCAGAAAATGGCATATACCACTGATGTGCCAATTATATCAATTGAAGGACTGGTTGTGGTGTGTGTGTGTGTGTGTGTGTGTGTGTGTGTGTGTGTGTGTGTGTGAGAGAGAGAGAGAGAGAGAGAGAGAGAATATAAATAGATGGTAAACACAGTAAGAGTAAGTCAATGATAAGTCAGTGTTCCAGATCTTCTAATGGTGAATAAATGTCTTATCACAACCTGTTTAGGGACAGCTCAGCTTGGTGGTCACTAGAGAAAAGTCTTTCTTCCGGTTCAGTTTTTCAGAGTGAACAGTTATTTTTCTCATGTTAATGTAGATAAATTTCTATTGTACTATGGTACAATTGGAAAGGAGCTCAGTCATGCTAAACCTAAGACTGAGACAAAATAATGACTCTAGTTTAGTGATGCATATTTAAAATCCTATCAAGCAACATATTTAAAAGTTTATCTTTTATTTGCTACTCTCTTGAGATGCTTTCTCAACAGACGTTGAGAGAGTTCCACATCACACTTATGTTTGGGAGGCTCTCGTTGTATTATAAAATAAAAACAAATGCCACAATAAAAATTATAAGAGTTGATACAGATTAAATATTTGCATCTAAGATATTAGCACTTTCAACATAGAAAATACAATTTAATAAAATTGTGCTATTTCAAACATAATTAGATTTATTTTAAAATTTAAATTATTGTCACCTGTAAGTATTATAATCTGATAGTGAGACAGAAGCCTAAAATTATTGGATGACTGTCATCTTTTTCCAATCCAGTTGGTTCATCTTTGTGATTACATATATAAATAACTTTATTTGTATAAAGAAAGCTAAATTTTGGGCAGTCACTGAATGGAAATTTCTGCTCAAAAGACCTACACCCCTTTCACTCACCTGATAGGCCATCATCACCTTACTACATTTCTACCAGTTCATGATGCTGAGTAAGGTGATATTTTGGGGGTGCAGAAATGTTTAAGAACCACTGAGCTGGGATTGAGGGTAATGAGTACTGATTTTCAATTCTGACTAAGTTTGCCTCCCAGAAACACCACTTCTTCTCACATTCTATGTAAAAATGCTACCTTATTTTTATTGTATACCTCATATCATTGGGTCCAACTGAATTACCCTGGCAGATTGGGAATGTCGACTGAAAAATAGTATCAACTAGGTGTTTTGTCACCTAAAACGATTTATTTGGGAAAAGGAAAAGGTTACAACCCAGCACGTGCATACCACATGTGTATTCTGGCATGCATGCCAAGATGGAGCAGTATTTATAGAAGAGAAAAGGAAGCTAATGAAAGGGGAGGTTAGAACTATAGAGCTTTGTTATAAACATAAAGTTCTTACTGTAGGGTTCTTGTGTATAGGGTTCTCATGGTTACGTAGAGCACGAGAACTTCCATAAGCCCTATCTCCTGTAGATCCTCATGACTGATTGATTATGTTTGCTTAAAGTTGTAGTTAGTTTTTATCATGAACCCTAAGGACGTTTGGAGCTGTTCAGTCTTAAAATCCACTTTTTTTTTTTTTTTTTTTTTACTAACCTGGTTCTTTGCTCATGATAAAACACAAGAAGCAGGCACTCCTCTCGGAAGTTCTTGCACTTTCCTTACTGGTGGGGTCTTACAGCCACCACCATGAAGGGAATAAGCCTTTCTCCTGCAGAAAAAGTTTCAGAGAACCAAGAAAAATGCCTACACACTACTACATCTGGCAGGAATTTGCCCTGGGGCATGGGTCCACCTGGGAGGTGAAGGTTGGGTAGGTGTGTCAGAACTAAACCACCCCAGAGTAGCCCCACCCTACACACTCTGCCCCCAGCTCAACTCAGAATTCTTAGGGGTAAATCTTCCAGGAGTAAGACGAAAGCTTAGAAATTCATGATGGCTGAAAATACTACATTGTTCCTAAGAACCTCAACTTAGGTCAGCCCTCCCGCTCCCATCTCCACCCAAACTGTATTTTACCTAAAGAAAGACCAATTCAGTGGGCAAAAAAAAAATCCCTGGCCCTTAACATGGAAAAAGAGCTGAAAAAGAGTCAAACAACTGAACCGGATGAGCCCTAGGGACTTTACAAGGAAGTGATCGATCCCTTGTGTGGCACTGCAAATTACACTCTTCTCTGTAACAACTGGAGGGCAGAGTACTCTGGCCACACACAACTCCAATAAGCTAGATGCTGAGGTAGCCATCCTGGTTGGGATGAGTCTTGGCTAAATCGCATCCCTGAATGAGGACAAGAGAGTGAAAGCTATAAACTATAAAACAATACTTATGTTAGTTGTTACTCTTATTATTCACAGCAACCAGTAAGTTACTAGGCGATGTCATTTGCTAATTAATCATGTCTTTTGACAGAGGGATTCTACCTGTATTGGTGCTGTTACTATGTCAAAACAAAGCTTTCTGAACCTAGAAAAGTTACACATTGTGCCAACATTTGTTTTGATTCTGAAGGTTACATTTCACATTACAAAGGAAGGTTTTTGGTACTGCTGAGAAATTATTTATTCCTCCCATTCTCTTCCTCTCCACTGAAATCCTTCAAAGCCCAATATAAATGTCACCTTTATAAAATCTCCTTCAGCCTTCTCTCCAGCCCAAATCAAAAGTTTATTTTTTTGCATTCTGGAAACTTGTAATTTGTACCTCCTTTTAGCATTTTCATCCCTTTGCTTTATATGATAGTTGTTTCATGTTGTCCCCTCACTAGATAATGGCCTCTGGAAGAGCAGAGGCCATGCTATCTCTGCTTCCCCAGAAGCTGGTATCATGGGTTGCAATTAGGAAATGTTCACGAAACAATAAAAGTTTGTAGTCTTTCCTTTGGGCTCTAGATCATGTAGGCCTTTCTCTACATGACATCTTCACTTGGATGTCACAAGGAGATTTCAAGTTTAATTTATCCAAAAACAAATTTACACCTCCCATATTGGTCCTGTCCCAGGGTTGTCTAGCTGGTAAAAATCACAGCCATCCAGTTATACGAGTGAAAAACTGGAAATCATCTGCTTCACCTATCTTCCTAGCAAATGACCATCACTAAGCCTTCTAAATGGTTTGAAACTATTCACTTGTCTTCATTTATGTCAGAACATACTGATCCAAACTACCATTATCTATCACCAAGATAACTTAGATGGTTTAACGGACTTCCTCCAGTCATTCCTTCATAGAACCAGAGTAATCCATATGCTAATGTGACCAGACTAGGCTTAAAGGACACTTTTAGTGGCTTCCTTGCTCTTTAAGACCAGAATCCTTGAAAACGCTGTGCACAATCTGGCCTCTTTAACCTCATTCATCAATACCCTCCTGGTATTCTCTGTGAGCCAACCACACTAGACTTCTCCATATTTTTAAATACTGCATGCTCCTTCCCATGATAGGGCTTTTGCGCACAGAATTTGTTTTATCCGCATAGCTCTATTTCCAGATTGCCCCTCTTCAACTAGTTATGTCTATTTCTTCTTGAGATGTCAACTCAAACATCAGCACTTCAGAAAGTCTTTCTTGAACCCCTTTATGTTCTGTCTATAATGGCACTAATTATAGTTTGTAATTATAAATTCATTTTTGTGACTCTGATTAATGTGTTTTTACCACACTGTGTTTTTGATCATCACCCTTGTAGGAATCTCTCTAGCCCCTGTGTAATATAGGGAATAAATATACATATGTTAAGGGTTAAAAAGTGTTACTTATCAAATTATTAATCAAAAATATCTGAGCTCTAAGCCCAGCCTAGCCAAATACCTTGTTATACTTCATCAAGTCCCTTCCCATTTCAAAGCAATACCTATATATATTGCATATTGAACAAAGAGATACACTTTCATTGAAAATAAGCACAGATTTCTATGTATGTGCCTTCACACATCTCTCCCTATACCCTAAATTTAAAATTCTTTTGTAGTTCATAAAGAAAAGAATCAAAGATAGATGACTAATGGCAGAATATTTAAAATGCTTCAGTAAACCTTTAAATGAAAACTGGGAACAATATTTTGATCGATTCAACACAAAAACAAATTGCACTGATACGCTTCTAAATTGCTATTATCATGATCTTTAGTAATTGTGTAGTGTAAATTATTAGTCAATCAAATACTCAATATACCATGCTAGCTCAACAAAAATAGGCTAGGTATGGTAATTAGGTGAAAGTGTGATCATTACATGAACATGAAGCTTGTATCAATTTTGTGGTTATATATGGCCATCTTAGTCCTTACATACTGCACTAATAATTATTCCATTGCTTTAAGATTCCTTCTAAAGCATTAATACATACTTGAACTCACATTGACTTTCTACACCTGAGCCAAAGAATATTATGACGGGTTTAGATTTATTTTCTTTTTTAATCCACAGTCTTATTGGTTTCAATTTCCAATCACCATTTTTCTAATTGAAAATGTCCTGATATGGTTGTGGGGAAATGGTAAAACTATGCAGGATTCTTCTTAGGATCTTGGTAGACAGACTTCAGGAAAAAACACACATAACCAAGAAGCAAGAGGTCATAGCAAATATTTTTAAGTTGAAGAGTTGTCTTCTTTAGGCTCTGGAATATTTTTTAAGGCAAACACATCACCAATCACAAAAAAAGTGTCTTTCTAGAAGTAAAACTGCAAGTTTCTCCAGGTTTTTCTCTTTGGTCTCTGAAATACTGGTTTTCGTTAACACTAATTCATCTGAATGTGAGGTGGAAAATATTGTATTTTTAGACATTTTGCACTCTTCATCTGGATAGTTCCCAAATTAGAATAGACCTTCAGTGAATGAAAAGTAAAAGATAGTCTTTGGTTAAAGGAGATATTCTGATTAGACTATGAAGTTAATTTTTGTTTGATAGCTGATCAATCTCTGACCTGCAATGTGACGTCAGATGGTATTAGTGCTATGCTGCTCTTCTGAGCATTGAGGATCATTTGGAAATTGAATCTCCTAACCCAATCAATGGCTGTCATTTATCTTCCAAAGGCACATTTGACTAATCAGATTCTCTCGTTTTCCTCTATTCTGACTTTCCACCATGCTTCCTATTAAGATAGAGGAGAAACACAGAACTCTCCTTTCAGCTGCTTTCCATACAATTAACATCAAAGAAAAATAAGTGACTCACAGTCACAGATAAAAAATTAGCCAATTATATACTGAAACTAGGACAAACAATTATGTCAATAAAATCGACTGGCACAAGAAGCCAGACCAATAAAACCAGGATATTTGGCAGAATGTAAGATTTCTAGTCACTGCAGAATCTTACTCTCCTTCCAGTCTGTCACCCACAACTGGACAAATGAACAATGGATAATAGAGACTTAAAAAAAAAGGGGGTCATGGTTCTAGTGGGGGTCATTTAGGGCCAATTTATCCAGCAAGGCTGTATCAGTTTGCGGAATGGGCAAAAAGCACTTGCCTTTTTCCCCTAAGCAAACCTTCACATAGAACCATTAACTTAGCAGCCTTGGGGCAGCTGAACATTCTATTTCAGACATAATTCTTTTATCCTTGGCATATAATTTGGAGGGGAAAAGAGTCATCAGTTAAAAAATTTAAATACTTTAATCTTTGAACACTGTTTGCCAGACATTAAGAATGAATAGTCTGATTCAAGGTCATGCCCCTATGCAATGAAATGACTAACCGGAAGCATCACTGAGCCAGCCACTGCACCATCTTAATAAGGCATCGCTCTCTGAGTGGTCAGGGCACATGAGGAACATCCATCTGGACTTAGTAGACAGGCCATGGCGATCCAAAGTGATGGGTTCTATTGCTCCATAGTGTTTTCATTCCAGTTGATTAGACACAGCTTCAATTCTGATTAGTTTACAGATGGAGAGGCTCAATACATTACAATTTGCAGTGATATTATTATGGGGCTAGAAAGTGAGCTCTCGCTGGAACCTGTGTAGTACAGATAATAACCTAAGCCCTGTTATCCCCTGTTTCTGAATTCCTCCCCAGGAGAAAGTTAGGTGCTTAGAGAAGTCTATTAACTATTTAGGGCCACTTAGAATATCATTTAATGCATTATTACTACAGTAATGCACTGATACCTTTGTAAGGGAGCAGATTGACCATTTATGTGGGAGATGGAAAAATGCCACTTGGGTTTGGCCTCTAACATCCTCCTAACCATCTCAAGTCATGCCATTTCAGAAGGGAGTAATCCCATACATTATTGTCAATTACGAGGCAGGGAAGTTGGCTTGCACTTGTCTAAGACATAAATTTGAACTTTATAATTGCAATATTTTTCAAAGGCCCAAATGCTGAGAGTAAATTTCTAATAACTGAAAAATCAGTTTGGATGTCATATCTGAAAGCATCATTTGCTCTTTTCGCTTGTCATTGAGTTTATTTCTCTCCTGTTAAGACCAGAACTGCATTGGTAATCAAATGTCCTTATCTGTCTGAAGAAGAGAGACGTATAAGTGGCACAGTGGCCCCTGTCCTGTGTCCTTTCAGATCAGACTAAATGTTTCCTCACACAGTGCAGAGGGCCAGCATGGGGATGGGGTAGAACCAGCCACTGCTGCCAAATGGATATGAGGAAATGAACCATGCCTTCTGATATCCATGTGAAGGTCTGATGACCAAATAGAGTGGTGGATGTTGGAGTGGAATAGAAACATCTTTGAAACTTTAATTTTCATATTATGTAACAGCTTCCTGACCTTATTCATAAAGCATTAAAGTTGAGACTCAGATTTCACTATTCTTAAAGACCATGGGCCGCTATTTCATGAGTTGAAAAAGAAAACCCCAAGATCAGCTAACATGAAATCCTTGGCAATTTCCTTTTCATTTTTTTCCCCCTTTATACTACTAACTTCCAAGCTTAAGTCCACTGTGACTTGACACAGCTCTCTTGCCTATATAAGTGATTTTGAGAACAACTACAAGATGACTGTAGGAAGATGGGGTCATCTCTTTCAAAGGTGTTTTTTGGGCTAATTTGTCACACCAGGGGCTCATGGGGGCTCTTATCAGTCCCCATACTGAACTTAGATAGCAATACTCATGGCGGCTGTGGCCCAATTCCCTTCCAGCATGTCTGACAAGTGTTATCACTGCAAAAACACTCATTTAAGCAGTGCCCAAATGAATAAAAAGAAAACTAATCCCAGAACAGGGGCCTGGGGCAGAGTCCTAAGTATTAAAACACTCAGATTTTAAGCTTCTGAGCAGCCATTACAATGAATATGGACACAGTATGTACGTACATATAGAGGGAAGGAAGGGTATAGAGAGGAGGGCTTTCTGTCATTTTAGTGTCCCCTCTTTTTAAAAAATAAATTAATAAACTTTATTTTCTTAGAGCAGTTGAAGGTCATGGAAAAATAAGAGAAAAGCGTGGAGAGTTTCCATATATGCCCCCCTCCCCATTTTCCTTTATTATTAACATCTTGTGTTAGTGTGATATATTTGTTAAAATTGATGGGCCAATATTGGCACATAATTATGAATTAAAGTCCAGAGTTGACATTAGGGTTCACTCTTGATGTATGTTCTATGGGTAGATTCAATACACATTTTGACAAATGTGTAATGACATGTATCCACCATGACAGTATCATACATAACAGTTTCGCTGCCCTAAACATCCCCTATGCCCTGTCTATTCATCTCTCCCCTTGACCCTGGAAAACCACTGTCTCTCCATAGTTTAGCCTTTTCCAGAATGTGGTAAAATTAGAATCATACATGTAGCTTTTTCAGATTGCTTTCTTTCACATAATAATATGCACTTATGTTTCCTCTGTGTCTTTTTTTGTAGCTTGATAGCTCATTTCTTTCTATTGCCAAATAATAATTCGTTGTATTGATTTACCACAGTTTATTTATCCATTCACCTGGTAAAGGATATCTTGGCTGCTTCCAAGTTTTGGCAGTTATGAAGCAACTGCAGTAAACATTCATGTGCAGGTTTCTGTGTTGACATGTTTTCTGACTTTCTATTTTTTAGTATAGAACTTTGGGAATTTGGGGTAGATACCACCTTAGCCCAGATTTGTGTACCTCAAAGGTCAAGGAGGAAAGACGAAGGTAATAACTACACATCCCAGATGGAGCACATTGCTGGACAAATATAGTCATTTGATAAATATTGATTACATGAGGAACTAAATGACCCAATGGATAGGCTCACATGGAGTGTTATGGACTGAATTTTGTCTCCCACAAATTTATATGTTGAAGACTTAATTCCCGATGTAATTATTTATTTGGAGATGAAGACTTTAAGGATATATTTAAAGTTAAATGAGGTCATAAAGGTGGGTCCTTGATCTGATAGGACTGGTGTCCTTATAAGAAGAGGAAAAGACACCAGATCTCCCTCTCTCTCTCTCTCTCTTGCTTTCCCCTCCCCCCACTCCCATTTACGTAGTGAGAATGTCTCCCTCTGCAATCCAGGAAGGAGGCTATTTATTACTAGAAACCAAAACAAACCATAATCTTGAACTTCCAGCCTCTAGAACTGTGAGAAAATTTGTTTTTGTCATTTAAACCACCCAACCTGGTATTTTGTTAGGACAACCTGAACAAACTAATACATGGGATCTCTCTTTTATGGTATTGTTGGAGAGGTTAAAGTAAGGAGATGGAGAAGAAGCTTTGTCTATTCGGAGCCTCTCTGTGGGTTTGCATAAGTGAGAGCTCATTTATCTCTAGGCTCAGATGTGACTTTTCTCTGTAACTGGTGCCAAAAGGGGCATCTCTTATTATTTCCTTAGAATTAATTCTTAGATATAAAATTTCTAGAGGTAGAATTTCTGGATTAAAAGGTATGTTCAGTTTTAAAGATTGTTATATGTTACCCAGTTACCAATCATATCCATTTATAGTTCTACTAGGAGATTTTTTTTAAAGTATTCATTTACCAATGCTGGCTATTGTTACTATGTAGAACAAAAGTAAAACAAAACTTGTTAATTTCATAAGCAAAGCACATCTGACAGCTTTTACTATTTGAATTTATTTGGAAATTATTGGGCTAGAGTATTTTTATATTTTTATGGTCATTTATATTTCTTCTTTGATTAGCAATTCATATCTTTTCATCTTTTTACAAACAATGTGCTCATATTTTTCCTATTAAATTGAAAGAAATCTTTATATAGTGAGACTAAGTCTATCTGCCCCATGAATTGCATATTTTTTCTCATGACTTTCTTTTGACATTTAATTGTATGTAGGTATTTTTGGTGTGCAAATCTCTTAAAATTTTTTATGTTACTACTTTTTATGTTTTCATTTTTGCTTTCTGCCTTTATCATCATGTTCAGATTTAATCCATAACAAGGTTAAATATGTATTTTTTAATATTTTTATCTAGTACTTTGTTGTTTTGATTTTTGCCATTAAATCTAATCATCTTGGAAATTATTTGTGTATTAAGTGTGCAATAAGAATCTTCTTTTGATTCTTTATAAAGAAGTGTGAACCAACTTCCTTCTTTCTGAACCTTTCCTCTATTTTTCACTGACTTCCTTAAACAATTCAAACTGAACTTGAAGATCTTTCATCAAGAGAAGTCAAGAAAAGAGAGCTAGGAAGAGAGGGAAGAAAGAAGAAAGGAGATTGAGGGACATTTTTTGGTTTAAAAAATCAAGTGGAAAAGTCCCTTTAGTTCCTCCATCTCCTAAATGGGCAGGTTGGACAGGATGGTCTGCAGTGCTTTCTTCCAGCTCAACATTATAGGATTTGAGGATTCTGAGGGCAAACCACGTCTCTCAACCCATCTTTCTAAAATGAGACTAGCATACGAAACCCAACACTGAAATGAAATGATTTTTAAGCTCAGGAGATTCTGGAACCCAAAAGGAGCTTCAAGAACTTTTAACCTCAATCAGATCATTTCACTGATAAGGACACTAAGTCCCTGGGAGGTTAATGAATCTACCCAAGGTCCACGACTGGTCAGTTACAGAGCTGACCTAGGGCTCGGGCCCCAAATCGACATTCTGCTTTCCTCCCTCTCACTTTACCAGTCATCTCTTCCTTTCGTCTTGCCTTACTTTTCTTGTCACTTCTTTCAGTGTGAAATTTATTTCACTCTAATCATAATTGCTCCTATCCAGTGGATGTGACACTATTTGACAGTGAAAGAAGGTAGTTTACAGCAGGAAAAATGTAATGGATAGAGTGTCCCTCAGGAAATTTATCACTTAAGGCCACTGTGTGCCTTAGGCCCTCCTCGGGCACTTTAAAATATTTTCCCCTGGGAATCCAGAGATCTTTTCATTTCTCTTCTGAGAATCTGATTACAGCCAAAGCAACAGACTCATCTATTTTTGCCTAAAAGCAATGAAATGATTACCTACGTCCTTAATTTAAATTCCCACTGACAGCTAAGATGCTGTTGCAGCTGGAGGAGGCGAGCTGACCTTCACATCTATTGTCAGTGTAGAGACAGAGGGGAATTTTATTGACCAGAGAGGATAATATGCATTAGGGAAGCCAAGCAAGGATGCTCTGACCTATTGGAATATAGTGCAGGGTCAAAGGGCACAGGATTAGAGCTGCGTGGCTTCCTCAGTGTAAATGCCAATTGTGTCCCTTTGTGTGCTCTGCTGCGGGCACTCGCCTGTCTGTACCTTGGAGACTTGCAAGAGAGTCTCTTTCAACTGCTCTTTGCTTATCTATGGTATTGAGAAAAGCTTGCCGCCAGCCCCCTTGGGGCTGCCTCTTGAGAAAAGGAAAAACAAGCAATTGCAACATTGTAAATCCCAGAAATTCCATCTGCATATTTTCAGAGGCTCTGGTACACTGGGTCACTCCTTAGGGGGACAGTTTACTGTATTTGCCTTTAGAAATGAACCCTCAGAAATCACTCGAGGGAATGCCCAATGAACAATTCTGCTTTCTTTTCCCCCCTCCCCTTCCCCTACTAAGTGTCTCTGTAAAGCTCCTCTCTGGGGACACTTGTTCCTGGTAATATCAAGCCCCAGTAATGTATGAGACTCCTGGATATTTTTGTTGTTTACTTCTCTCTTTGCTTTCCATGTATCAGAAGGAAAAGGCAGGCTCCAGGCCCATTATGAGCTCATCAGAGGTCCTGGGAACTGATTGCGTTAGGGGCTGCCTTTACCTTATTACAAGAGTACAGCTCCATTCTAGGTGGCAAAAACTGGCCTATGAGCTTGCTATGCATTTTCTCATTAGATTGGTATTGCTAATGTCCGCATTTGATGAATGAAGAAACTGGCACAAAAAGTTAAGTTACTTCCCAGGGTGACAGAGCGAGTAAGCGTAGGAGCTGTGATGTGAACCCAGGCATTCTGACTCTAAAGCTCTGCGCTTAATCATTGCCCTTTACATTAGGTTTCTCTCTCTTCCTCTCCTTCCCTTCCTTCCTCTCCCTCCCCTCCCTCCTTCATCCCTTGTCCCTTCCTCTCCCCCTTCCTTTCTTTTACAATTCTTTAATAAGGTACAAAACCACTCTCAGTTCCAAGGCCATACAAAAACAGATTTCTGCCTATAGTTTGCTGACTCCTCCTGTCCTAATCTAAAGCATTGATTCTAATTGTATCACTAAGAGCAATTGTAATAAATAGAAATCGTAATAAATAGAAAACTTAGACTGAAATAGCTTAAGCAAGGGGGAAAGGGATTTTACTGAATCATGTCACTGAAAAATTCAGGAGCATCTCTAGTGGTAGGTGGGGTTTGACCTGAGATTGACATCCCCAAGGCTCCATGTCTAGGCTTCTCTCAGAACTGCCCTCTTCAGTGGCTGGGTTTTGTCCCCATGTGGCTCCGCTCATTGCAGCAGAAACACACAATCCCAACCACCATATCCTTGTCCCACATCCTTGTCTTCCAGTAGCTCTCTTGGAGAGTGAAAAACTTTATAGTTCCCAGCCAATATCTCACATCTCACGGGCTCATACTGAGTAGCATGCTCATCTATGAACCGATAATTGTAGCCTAGGTATGGACTTCTATCTTAAGCTAATTTTACCTAAGTATTATGGAGTGTGGGAGAAGGCTGGTTTTACCAATGGAAATATAGACCCTTTCTATGCAAAGAGTGGTCCATGGAGCAGCAGCAGCTGCATCACCAGGGAGAAATGCAGAATCTCAGGTCCCACCCCAGATCTACTGAATCAGAATCTGTGTTTTCACAAGACTCTCAGATGACTCTTCTGCACATTTGAGTCTGAGAAGCATGATTACTCTACAAAAAAGGGGAGCAGATGACTGCTGCACAAATTTTCTTGTGATGATGTTAAATTGATTCAGACAGCATTTTCTATTGAGGAGATTACAAAATGAGTTGAGTGGTTATTATTAATCAATTTGAAAGGTTTCAATAACAAATAAGAAATCTCTAACTCAACGGGCTTAAGAATAAGGAGGAAAATGGTCTTACCTAACATAACGTTACAATGTAAGGCAGCTGTTGGGCTTATTAATTCTTCTTAAAGCCTTTTCTTGAAGACTTCTAATAGTCCTCCCCTCACATTTTATTGGCTGGGACTGGCATCCATGCCCATATTTAAACACATCTCTACCAAGAAAAATGGTATCTCCATCACTGCTTGCCAGTTCAGGATGTAGCTGTCACTCTTGAGAGGAAGAAGTAGACGCCACTGATACCGAGGGACTGGCTAGAGCATCTTTGGTGTACTTGTAGAACTTCTTAAGATTGCTATCATTTACACCAGTACTTATGTTAGTATCCTTCATTTCTTTTTAATTGGTGTTATTTTAAAGTTCTACCTTAAAACAATTAACTTTGTTTATGTACCTTGTTTTAAAAAAATGAAATGAGGGCAATTTTTAATAAGAAAAGGAAAATGACCCAAAAGCAGCAGGAAATTTTTTTTTCATAATAAGACTTTGGATTGAGTGTGACAAAAGGCAAAATAAATAAAAAGGACACTTGACAGAATCCTTTATAAAAAAAGATCTTATTTGTTTTGTGTTTGGGCAGCACAGCTTTCTTTTCCAAGGCCTGCAGCTGGGGGTCAGACTGTCTGTATCACACAGGATCACTAGAATTTTTGGCATTGTGCTATTCAAGCCCTGGGGTACACATTAAAATTGTCATATTTGGTCTGCTTCACAATGACATTCTTTGGCAAGGAATGAAAAATAGAGTATGTTGTTGATGTGAAAGAATAAAACCAAATACACTTGCCAGTCGCACAAGAAAGGCATTTTCACACTTAGACTTGTTTTTCTTCATTAAGGCAAAATACCAAAATCATTCTCAGTTTCCCAAGAACAAGGACCAGCACAGCGGTGAATCAGAAGGCAGTTAATTATGCCCAATGCTGTGTCAATCCTCTATTGATGATGTGAGAGTTTGTTAGGACAAGATGGACAATCCCAGGACCCCCGGAGGGGTGCGGCCAGTGAATGCCTCCTCTCTCTTCAGGGCTCTGTTTAATAAGGGGCTCTTCAGCCTCCCCTGCCTTGTGGCCCTCCGGTCTGTTGTGGTAGGGGGCAGTGGGAGGTTTTGCAAGGGCTTTGTTTGGTGGCTGAATGGATGGTTTCCTCATGATTTCTTTTGTTCCCATTTTATTAGCAATCGCCCAGTGCAGAGAGAACGTTTGGACGAGTGTGGATGTTGGAAGGAGGTTACATAACAGATTTCACAGGCTTCGGAATGGTCATGCTGGCACTTCTTCGTCGCTGGTAGGTTTTACTCTTAAAGCCCGGTTGTTTTTGAACATTCTTCTTGGATTTTACAACAGAAAGAGCATTTACCATAATTGAGGGTCCTATAGCTGCCAAGCCCGATATCAGGCCCTTTAAATGCAATAGCTCATTTAATGCTTTCAATCACTCTTTGAAATGTGTACTATTATCTCCAACGGAGGCTCAAAGAGAGAAGAAGTTGTGACTTGCTCATAGTGGTCGATCCAGAGTTAAAACCTAGTTTTAATTTATATTGGAGCTCTATTATCTGAGGTTGTGCTCTTTACAGCCCAAGACTCCACTCTGTTCTTTGGTTTTATTTGTGACACGTTGGCAGCCTTCCATAAATGGAAGCATTGGAGAGAGTTCAGAGCCCAGGAGCAGACGCTAAAGGCTTGGCAATCGCAAGCTCACAGACTGCCCTTCAGGTGGTTGTCCCAGCAGCAAACAGGGGAACACAGCTATCATTTCTGTGCTCCAAACCCTCACAATGTCATTTGGGGTGGGTTACTGCTCTTCCAGGAAAGAGACGTTTATTTATTCATCACTGGATTCTCAGACCTAAGAGTGCCCAAAAGCACCAACTGCATTTGAGCAGATGGAGAGGAGTGATGAGAGACACAGCTAAGGAGTAGGTTCCACTTTTTCTTTCATTCTTCTTTTTTTTTTTTAAATAACCACAGCATATTATTTTCAGCTTGAACCTCAAATTTTAAATTGCTGCTGTGTGACATTGAGCAAGATACTAAACATCTCTGAGTTTTAAAAGACAATACTATAGACTATGTATTTTTGTTCAGAGGGTTAAATCAAATAAGACAAGGGATATAAAGAGTTTACCTCAGTCTCTGGATGGGGCAAGCTTTTGAAAAATGATGGCTATCATCAACGTGGTATTTTGCCAATGTCGGGCATAATATTTCGGGTGTATTTCTAATAGACCGAGGCTCCTGGCTGCCAGACTGCAGGAAGCTTGGTCTGTTTTCTTAAGGCAAGAACAACTATTGTGTTCCATGACTCCCAAAAAAGGGAGTTTTTTGTCACTCAGCCACACTGCTCTGCAGGGAGTGGCTGAAATTCTGATCGTGGGGGGCAGGGCTTCCATGGATTTCTAGTTTCCACACAATTGTCTCTTCCACAACTCTGCTACCCAGGGGTTGACTGCTCTCCCTTTCCTGACCTACCAGAGCACCATCACTTTACGAAACAAACATCGGAATATTCCCCTTCCAGGTAATACAGAGACTAAACTAGTGTTTTCCCCAATGAGTGTTTTAAAACTAGAGATTCGTATGGCTCATTCAGAACCATTTTACCAAAAGAGGCAGCCGCGGGGAAAATGACTTTAAAGGACACATGAAAGATGAACTCAGCCTGTCTTCGTGGTAACAGAAATATTGCTATTATTAATATCATGCACTTAGAGAGTGCTGCTTTCCCAAGGAGCTCAAAGCATTGCACATATATTATCTTATTTCTCCTTGCCACATGCAAGGGAAGTAAAAGACAGCAATGGGCAATCTTCAGGGGAAAAAAATAAAAAAACAAACACTGTGTATCGAAGTGCATTTGGGTTGAACTGGAACCAGACCAAATCATCCCAGTATGGTAGGAAAGAAGCTAATGAGTCATATTCCCAGCAGTACTTGACTTCCTTTCATATTTTTCTGAATGCCCGGGAGGGAACAACTCCCTCTGAGTGAGACACCTGTACCCACCCCTCTAGAGAGAGATGGCTCACTGAGCCACTCAGCAGCTTTCAGGACCTCCAGCTGACTTGGGAGCCCCACTTCCCCTTGGAGCTGTGCAGTTTCCTGGATGAGTGGCCGAGTCCAGTGCCTGAGGTTGGCATTTTGTCGATCTTAATTTCTGACCTTCTCCAAGGGCGTTTGTGGAATTCCGCACGTAGAGTCAGGAATGTTCCCCATTGCACAAGATCTCTCCCTCTGAAGGATATTAGGTGCATTTAGGATTAGGCTGTGGAAGATGCACTAGACTGGGTTTTCCCCTTGCTAGGATGTTGTCTACCTAAGAAGCTGCCTGCAAGTTCAGGCATTTATTTCATGCTCCACACCCTGAGCAACTCTAATCCAGAGCACGTTCCTCGTAAGTTTGCCCAAACTGAAATTTGACTCAATAAAGAGCTAGCCGTAAAGGGCTACACGCCCACTTACATAAATGTCATGCTCCCTCAGAACTGGAGCCTGCTGGAGGCATCATTCCCATTTTTGTGGCTGATGAGTACTTTGAATAAAGTTAGCAGCATTTGGGGACAAGTGGAACTACTCAGAAGGCTATCTCCATACTGTGCGGTGTCAGATTCTTTAGATGTCAGACTGGAATATCAAATCCCAGATCCACATGTACTTATCCATATATTCTTGGAAAATTCTCTAATCTTTCTGAGACTAAGTTTCCCCACCTGCAAAATAAGCATCCTGTTATATATTGAGAGGGGTGGTTTTGAAGGCACAAAACAGGCTTTTACTCATGAAGGGAGCTCAGGATAAGACTGTGGAATCATTTAGCTTTTTGTCTGGCTTTCAAGCACCGGTAACTGGGAGTCACTGGTGTTTTCATGAAATGGTAAAATTTGATACACCTTTCTAGGAAAAGTCCAGAAAAATGCTGGCATTTCATAACTATTGTGAGAATATGCGTTAATTTGTTTATTTAATCAATGCGAGGACAAATATTTAGGAAACTATGGCCACTGGGCTAAATACTAAAGACACTATGATGGAAATGGACACAATCTTTGTACTCGAGGAGTGGTGGCTGTTGTGTTTGGCAGATTTTTTCCCCTTAGCTATAAAAACCCCAGGAGTCCTGAGTAGAGCTTTTGTCCATAGAACAGTGAAAGGAAGAGCGAACACTCCTCTGAGTTGACGTGGCCATGAGATTCAGCAAGTCGGACCACACCAATTACAGTGTTTTCTGTCAGGGCTGACCTTTGAGGAGATTGCCTCAATTATAAAAGGTCAATATCTCTTGGTTCTGGCACAAGCAAGTCCTGAGCAAGGTGGTAAAATATAGCCAGATAACCCCATGGAGGTCTTTTGCCTTTGCCATTCAGCAGTAACCCAAGGCTATGAGACACCTTTGTAACACAGTAGTTAAATAGCTCTGACATGCAAGGTGTGTGCTGGAAAATTAGCACTTACATCTTAATGTAAGTACTTTTTTAAAACAATTAGCAATTCAAAGTATGTTTGCGTAGGTAGTTAGTGGTCACTCCTAAATGAATCAATTCAAAGGTCACACACTTCTCCATACAAAAGTTACGGTGTATTAGGGCAATATTTGGTAGTTTTTAGAGAACTTATTCCTTCACATAGGAGGGAAAGTAGGCAAGGACATTCAGTATCAAGTTCCTGTTTTTCATCTAGCTGCTTTGACATAAACTCCAAGAAGAAAAATTACATCCCCTGATATTACCTGTAAGGATAACAGTGACTCTTGACCTAGATACAATTACCTATCATGAAGCTCCATCTTTATAACCTGCAAGACTCCATCTCTCACCATCCAAAGAGCAGAAGACAGAACATGTCGAATGTTCTTTTCAGAAGGACAAGACATGGGACAAGAGTTCAGAGAGAACAGTGAGCTCAGTCAGACCCACCTCTATTCTGTGAAATTGGCTTCCCACCTGCATAGCTTCTTCTGTGAACCAAACCCATCTCTGTGTTCACATCAGTTCCAGAGAGATGTCCCTCATGTCACCAGACAGTAAAACTGATTTCTTCTCAGTGTAGAGGCACAAAAGCAGGCTGAGAATGATTCAAGCACATTTTCACGCAACTTAGATTTACTTGTCAGGGAAGGGGCTAGAATTTCTAACTCTCGTGCCCAGACTTGTGGTTTGTTTTTTAACTTCAGTTGTCAGTAGGGTATTTTTTGATAGAATGTTATTTATCAGACTTCTATGCTGACTTCTCTCAGGGTAATGCTGGTGGCAAGACTCTTTCTGACAGTTAAATATTTGTGTTGCCCATTGGGCAGTCTTTCAATTTATAAAACTTAGGACTTTACAAAACTTCAAAAAGATCAGTTAATTTCTGGATCACAAGGTCTATGGATGGGTTGAAATCCTTATAATTATATGCAAGTCAGTTTTGAATACATATATTCTTCTAGGGGAAAGAGCCAATGTTCTTATCAGATTCTCAAAGCAGTCAGTAACCTAGAACTTATTAAAAACATCAATTTAGATAGTTTCTTTAACTCTAATAGCTGATAGGTGACTGATAGTGATAAAAAGTCAATTGTAGCTAGAGACAGATCTGTCAGGAGGAAAGAAGGTGATTCTCAGTCTCTCTGAGACTATGAGCATTTTAATCATGGGCTAGGGTCTGGCTTAGATGAAGTGTATTTTGGTTTTCGTGCCTGTGTTCTGGCTACACAACAGACTTTATCCTACCATTCTTTGTTAAGAAATTTTCTTATGAAAAAGATTTGTCCAGAGAAGCATCTCACTTCAATTACACATAAATTGTAATTTCATAGACTTTGCAGGACCAGCAAATAGGAAAGCCTCACAAATTTGAATTGTGTTACATGCTAGCATGACACAGTTTTACTTTCACTATTCTTGTTACTCAATCTTCTGTGTAAATAGTAATGGACAGCTAAAAAGCACAAAGCAAATGAAGAGAATTACCAGAGCCCAAACAATCCCAAAAAAAGGATATAGAGAGGAGAAATATTCATAAAATGAAAAGAATTGCTTAAAATCTTCCTAAGTGGAAAGCTCAGAGAGATTAGAAAATATATTTTTAAAATAAGATTTGTATATTATGAAAAAGGAATACTCAGAGAATAAGAAAATAAAAAACTCTCTTTCTAATTAAACACAATTGTTAAAGTTAAAAAAAAATCGATAAAAGAATTAAGTCTAAGAAATTTCTCAGAAAATAGAGGAAAACAGAAAACAGTCAGAATGGGAAAAGAAATCAAGAAAAGGTAAGAGATATAGGAAAAGGAAATCTCTAGAAAGAGCATATTAAATTAGTAAAGAAAGAAAGAATTGAGAAAACCAAAGGAAGTAAATAACCAGTAAGAAAAGAGATTTTCCTGGGGCCAAAATACTGGGATATTCCAATTGAAAGGGTACACCATGTGCTGACTTCAAATAATGGAAAGAAACCCTTATCTAGACATAGGCTGGTGAATTGAGAATACCGGGAATGATAAGAAGACCTCCAATCCTTTCAGAAATTATTGTTTTTTTTTTTTAAACTTACAAAGGAAAAAAGAATAAAATTCACATCGATCTTCTCAAAAGCAACTTTGCTAAAAAACAATGGAGCAAGTAACTACAAAGTTTTGAGGAAAATGATGTTCGGCCTAAAATATTATGCTCACTTTAGTGTCATGTTAGAATAGAAACCGTTTTAGATATCAGAGACTCAGAAAATGTACATCTCGTGATGGGCAAGGTCGACGTATTAGATTGAGAAGAGTAGAGGAGAAGGAATGGCTAAACAACAACCAGAGAGTTGTCAAAATTAGGTCACAACTTAGTCTGGTCGGACACCAGTCCCACTCCAGTGGAAGACTGATCACACATCTTCTCTCACTGCCGCTACTGGCCCTAGACACTGGACCCTTACACTACTGTCTCAGAGTGCTCAGAAACTCGATGCTCTGGCTGCTGCTGCCACCACCATCACCTCATCCAGAGCAAAAACCCCATAATCTTCATTTCTTTGGAGATTAGGAAAGTGGATTATAGTCATTTTGAGCTTTCAATAGAGGAACTTGGGCTTTGACCTCCAAAGACTCATCCAGTAGAAAATGCCCCACACATAAAAAGAGAATTTAGATTCTGAGTAGAAAAACTGACAAATGTCTTCACAAGATAACTTGGACATACTTGGTGATATCCTAAAGGCCAAAATGGAAACTAAAATTAAAAAAAAATAAAATAAAAACTCCAAGAAAAATAAACTAACAAAAGAGGAGCACAATGGTCCCACGATGAGCAAAGAACGTTGTTTGATTTTTTGCATTTTATTGACTATAATGGAATAAAATGCTTTTAATTTGCATGCTACAAATTTTCCTACCAATTACTCTGGAATCATGAAGCGAGACTTGCAAAGAAAAAAAAATGTGATCCAGGTATGCTGTCAAATACAGCAGTGAACAAAACTTCCATAATCATAATGTAAACAGATTTTTCTTGTTGTTGTTTTCGATGTTTACTATCAATTTGTGAACAAAGTACATTTGCTTATGATTGCAAGGTATAGTGTAAATGTAAACATGCTTGGCAATGCCAACATGTAGGTGACTGAAGTGGGGACGTAGAGAGTAAGAGAAAAGGTGGAATAAAATGTAGGACATTAATATCTTCCTCTTACAAATAGAGTATCAAAAATATATAGAAAGTCAATGGGACAAGAGATAAAATAGCATTGAAAACTACAAAAGGACACACTAGGAAATTTGAAAAAGAAATTTAACTATCAAATAAATGCTGGGAGCAGAAGAGGAGAAGGGGGCAGCCTAAATGATCCAGATCTTCATTTTTTATATTTGGAAGTCAGTAGAAAAGTTTCTAAATTTAGCACATTAAGACCTGGTATTATAACATACTGTACAGCAGGTGTCTCCAACCCTCAGGACACAGACCAGTACTGGTCCAAGGCCTGTTAAGAACCGGGCCACACAGCAAGAGGTAAACTAAGTTTCATCTGTATTTGCAGCCACTCCCCGGCACTAGCATCACCGCTTCAGCTTCACCTCAGATTATTAGGCATTAGAGTCTCATAGGAGCACTGGTTCCTGGTGCCAAAAAGGTTGGGGATCACAGCCCTAGAGGTATGACGGTGATAAACTCAGAACAACCGAAATCCAACTAGAGTTGACATTGCTTTTTGGGAATGGGACTAGAGTAAAGAGATGAAACATAAGAATCCCTGCTTTAAGTTATTACCTCTTGGTTTATTATGTGTACATGTAACTTAAGTTAAATTAAATTAAAAGTAAATAAATAAGTATCTTTGAAAAATAACCAAATGGCATTTATCTATCAATCATCTATCTGTCTGTCTATCTATCTGTCTGGCTATCTATCTATCTATCTATCTATCTATCTATCTATTTATATATTTTGTTTCACAACTAGAAGAAAAAATGAATGTGTGCTATTAAAAATTGATTACAAATGAAGATTATTTAAAAAATAGTTTATAGCATTTCTCTTGTTTATTTTTTCAGATACATAATTAAAGAGAAATTATATATTTTAATTTTACTGAAAATTATTTAAGAAACATTTTAAATATTATAATATGTGTGAGCTCAATGTGAAACATATAAAATGAAGCATAAGTTTTAAAATTCCTTCTGTCAATTCTAGATCTGCATAGAGTTATTTTCTTCTTTTCCTCTCTTTATTTGTGTGTATGTGTAATTGTTACCTTCTGAAGTTCAATTTTAGAAGGCATCAGCAAAAATCAGTAATAGAAAACTATATTTTCCAACTAAGCACCTTACTTTGACAGAAGTTGTTGAGTTCCACAATTAATTCTTGTCTTTAGATCAATGGATTGCATAAATGGCAGATCAACCTTGACAAGATGGAACAAATACAGTCATTAGTGAAATCCTAACAATACAGAACAATCGACTGTGAATTTAGGTCAGTTTTTCTGCTTTGAAACATTTTTCCTCTGTATTATTTCATGCCTGACTAATCCTTATTGTGTACTTGACATGTTTTGCACTTGTTCATAGGCAATTTGGAATCCTCATTTATAAAATATATATGTGTGTGTGTGTGTGTGTGTGTATTTATGTAGGAGATGTGAATGTGGAGAACATGGATTGCATAGTTGAGGTTGAAGAACAGTGCAATAAATACAATAGCACACATATTTTGAGATTTTAAATTAATATTTATGGCTAGAGTATGAGGTAAGTGTCTGGGGGATGTGGAGAGAGGAACGAGTCTGCTAAAAGTATGGAGGTGGAGTAGCATTCTGTCCCCAGAAGATAAGAAAATCTGGATCTAAAGTTAGTATCTCACTAAAGTAAGGAAGGGCACAAGTAGAGAGGAATCAGTGAGATGTTGGGCCACATTTACAATAGAATCGCAGATTTGGCAGGCAATGACATGAACCCACAAGTCACCTCAGTATGCATACAGGGTGGTACTCACATTTAAAATCATGCAAGGTACTCTGCGGACCACCGTCTGATTGCTTGTGGTGCTGCTTCCTTTTTCCCATGGATCATTCTTTGTGGCTCTGAGAAAGACATGACAGGCTTAGACATATCTGATTTCCTGGGAAATTTGTAGACCTGTTCTATTTACATTGAGTCTCCTTCATGGACTACAGCATGGGAGATTTAGGAAGGACTTAGGTATGCCTGGGCAGGAGTGCACTCTTCTTACCAGCTAGAAAGTACAAAGTCATCTAATTTTATAAGCTTCCCAGAAGGCTCATGCTTACCAGTTAAATACTTTCTAGTATTCTCACTTTTACTTAATGCTTCCTCTTCAATGTTAGTTTCAGAATTCTTAACCATTTTTATAAACATTTGAGAAGAAGCTCAGAAGACAAATACAAAGCTGGGTGGTCTCAGTGTCCCCACCCAGTAAATCCTATTACACTCCGGTGAACACGTATTGCTTTGGTCGTTAAGTTAGGCAGTCCTCCTCAGAACCAATTAGGTTAACTTCACACTCCTGTACATAACCTTGGTCATCAAAGGAGTCTCCTTGATGTTTTGAAGATCCTGTTTGTTACCCTGGTCTAGGTAGCCTCTGCAGGTCCTGTTGTTAATTCAGGAAAGGGACAGAGGGTCACTCATTCTCATCTGTGAAGAGGGTCATGACTCTTCCTAGCTATTTCTCACATACCCTTGGCCGTCACCCCATCCCTGATGCTTTTGCATCATAGTGTGCACAACTTGCTAAGAACAGAGTTCTTTGACTTTCTAAATGTAACTCTGATTTTTCTCTCCACCGCTCCTTCATCTGCCTTCTTTCACTAAATGAATGCACCTTCATCTTTCTAAGTGCTAAAGCCAGAAACTACTGGGCAATCCTTGATATCTCTTTTTCCATCACACACTCCATTTCATCTATTCAAAGTTCTAGGGAATTTATTTTGAGTTTATCCACTGTCTACAACTCTATTCCCTCAAGTTTAAATACCCATATCTCTTTCCTAATGGACAACAATAGCCTCACTTTGTCCCTGCTTCCTTTTAGGACCCTGGAAGAATGAGCTTTAAAACAAAAAAATTAAAAACATTGATTTTATCATGTCACCATTGAGCTTAAAATCCTTCATTTAGCAGTCAATATACTTAAAGTTCAATTTACTTAACATGATTTACAGAGTTCTCATGTGGCCCCTGACTTCTCCAACCTTATCTTGATCCATTCTCCTCCTGATTCCCACATGTCGATTACATTGTTGTTGTTGTTGTTTCATTTAGCTGACCATGGCCAAGCTCTTTCTCACTTTGAGGACTTCACACAGCTGAAAAATTCTTTCTTCAGTCTTCACCTGGATGACTCCTTCCTACTTTCCAGAACTTCTCTGTAATGTCACTTTCTTAAAGATACTTTCTATGATTCTCTCTATACACTCATATATACGATTAATGTTGTATTTTTATAAGATAGCACTGATCAAAGGGCAAGCAGCTACTTACAGATGTGACAAATGCAAGGCTAGCCAAATCCCTGCTTTATCCTTGTCTACTTCTGAATTTTCCCAATCCTATCAGCCCATGTCCCTTGCTCTCTGCATTTTGTGGCATGTCCTCTCCTTGTCCTCAATAATACCCAACCAAATCTCAAATTATTATGTGGCTACTCACTTGGATAGTAAGATCTTAGAACCATATGTTTGAGGACTCTCCCGTGATACAGAAATTGGTCCCAATTATGCTAAGCACCATTGATTCAAATATTCAACAAAATTTTTTGTAGCGACTACATGCTAGGTACTGTGCTAAGTATTGGGAATAAAAAATTGAGTGAGGTGAAATCCTCTCCTGCATGAAGCTCACACTTTACCAGAGAGGCAGATGTTAGACAAATACACACACACACAGACATGCACATACAATAACATAGTAACACAGTTGTGATAATTTCTGTGGTGAAAGTAGTATGATTGGAAGGTCTATAATTTTAGATTCTCTAATAACTACATTTAAAAAGGATACAAAATTAATTTTAATAAAAATATTTTTATTTATTCAAAATATCCAAAATATTACTTTTCAACATGTAATCAATATAGAAAATCAATAAAATATTTTAATTTTTTTATACAAGTCTTTAAAAGCCACTATGTACTATCATACAGAACGCATCTTAATTCAGTCCAGCCATAAGTGGCTGAGGGCTCAATAATCATATATAACTAATGTCTACTGTATTAGACAGAAGAACCTTGGAGGCTCACAAAGGCTTATTGGTGCTGACCACAAACTTGTCCTAATTTTCTCACAATAGGGTATTATCACTCAGTAGGATATGATTCCTTGAGTAGCATGCTCCCAATAACTTTAATTTTACTCAAAATGAAGGTAGTGGGTAAAGATGACATATAAAAGGGAGAGCTCAGTGTAGCTTCAGTACATAAAGTTAGAACTAAAGTTCAAGGAGGAAGATTGTACTCAGAGCTTTAAACAATGAGAACTTTCAGGAAACTAATGAGATGTCCTGTCTGGTACTTCTTATCATTAGAAGAGCCAAATAGAGGCTAATGCCCACTTGGGCTAGGATTCAATAATTTAGTGAAGGCTTCTATCACATGCTCTCTTGAGTTCCTTTGAATCATGAGATTCTGTAATTGAATTAAACTTGAAACATTCTTCCAACAAAACATAGTATTTTTCCCCCTTTTTTGGCCTTCGTTTAGAAGACATTAGAAAATGCTTTTGAAAGCATTCTGTTTTCAGAGAAAACAAGTTTTCATCTATAGCTACACATACAAAGGAAATTTTAGAATTTAGTTAACTATTAAATAATTTTGGAGGAAAAATAATGAAAAAAAATTGGGGTGTGGGTAAAGAAGAAATAATCTCTTTAACAGTTGTTTCTTGACTTCAGTCGTTTTAGTATAAAGTAGGCCTAAGTGAATTTCTGCCCTACATGGCATACTGGACTCATAGAAAACCTTATTTGACTAAATGATGTATATTAGTGATGGCAGTTCATTTTTTAAATGAAATTCTAACCACACATTTGTATGCAAAATTAGATAACATTTGCAAACAGACAGATTTTCTATGTTTTAGAATTCAAGCCTGGGAAATGCTGACTTATTACAGTCACTTCTCCCAAAATGCGAGATCAGTCCATTATGCTTCCTGTTTGTTGCCACAAATGACCTCCGCGATGTCAGGTCGCAGCTGGTGCTGAGCGCTTGCCTCTGAGATGCTGGGAGGACAGCACTCAGCCAGACCTCTAGGCGACTCTTCCTGCTTTTAGCCTGGGTGAAAAAAACTTAACTTATTATTTTTTTTAATAAAAGAATATAAAGAAATAAACGAGACTATGGAGAAGAGTGGGATAATGTTGCATTTTGCAATAATAGGCACTCCATCTTTGTATTTGATTTTTTTTAATGACTAAGGTTAAGGTTATTTCTAGAAATCTGCATAATTTCTTTAATTTTAGTATTTTTGTATCATTATTTTCAATGAGCAAGTGCTTCTATATTTGTGGATAGTCTGTTATTAACTCTCTGTACTCAAAGTCATTCTCCATATGCTCCGCACTCCTCATTTATGCCCTGTCTCCTACCCCATATGCACACTTTGCCCTCACACATACGTGTGTGGCCTCATGTGAGTGCACACAAACTCATGCACACACAAATACACAGCAATAGAGGAATTCACTCTATTAAGGCAAGAAATTTGCTCTCTATGTTCCCAAATGAGGTAACAGAGTTTGGTTTTCTTTATCTCTTTCTATGTTCTTTCTGTTCTATCAGCTACCAGATTCCTCTGAGGCTAAGTTCAAAGCATTTCAGTCGATGCTCAAAGAGGAGTTCGGGCCATAGAAGAGTCTACAGAATGCTAAATGGTATCCTTCTCCTGTTTAGAAAGAATTTCACTCAGGTAAAAATAGGGAGCTCTTTCCTTGTTAACTTTACTGTTTAATTCACATATATTCACTCATTCACTCACTCATTTACTAAGCATTATTTCTGAATACCTACTTTATGTTAGCTCCCACTTGAGGAGGGTAAACCCATTCCATGCCCTTAGTTCACAAGAAAGCAGGGAACACATTCATCAAAACATTAACTTTACTACAACTTGACATATCAGGTAATGGACAAGCGTGTAAAGTGTCATTCTGTGGCATGCTGGGGAGAGAATGACAAACTCTGCCCGTGTCTCAGAAGAGATGGTTTTTGAGCCAGGCCTTCAAGAATGCTGTGCACTCTGGCACTTGGCAGAGGGTGGGAGGCGGGGAGCTGCAGGCAGCCCAGGCAGGGTGAACAAATCAGGAAAGTACAGGGCATGTGTGGGGAGCAACAGATGGTGTGAAGTAACTGGGGAGTTTGAGTCAAGGCTGCAAAGCCAAGAATGGGCATGTTGTGAAGAGCATAAGCGCTGGACCTGCCCTGGGAACTTTCTTGCTTTTCTTTTGACTTTTGGAATATATTTTAATTCTACATCTAAAGATGGAGATTAGAGAGTCTTCTAGAACTCTGGATTGGAAAATATGAGAAATGACCAGGCTACCTTTGGGTGGCAGTGACTTCTTTGAATCCTTCCTCGTCGTCCTCATCCTCCTCCCTCTATAAAATAGCAAGAATGCATCTTTTTGTAAGAATTTTGCAAACAATAGTGCATAGAATGCCTAGACATGGAGAAATTTGGGTGCCACCCTGTGCCAGTTTTCTATTCAAAAACAAAATGCTGTTATCTCATAGACATAAAATGTTAATGAGCTGAGCCTCTGTGCCCACTGGGAACCACCCATAGGCCAGTTTTGCTGTGGAAAGTTCTGGAGATTGCTGAGTAGAATGTCAGAATTCAAGTGACCTCAAAGCCCTATTGTGACCAAATGGCCCTTAGCATGAATGAGGATGTTCACACTCAGGCCTGTGACCACAGAAAAAGGAGCTGGTCCATCATCCCTAGATGATTATGTAGTCTTTACAAACCAGCATGGTCATAAGCTTGTTTTCTCCTGAACCGAGTCTGTGAGATCCCATGGGAAAGTAGGAAAATCTATCGTGAAATCTGTGCCCTGCAGGTGATGTAATACCTGAAAAGCCTCCATGAATGGAAATGACTGATTAATTCTGTTGGCTCTGGTGAGCTGATATTCAGATCCTAAGATCCAAGATCACATTGATGTATGCCAGTCAGAATAGCCTGATCAGAGTGGTGGGGCTATTTTGTGAACAGAGGCACAGCCCGATCCCCACAATAAATACTTTCTTGGTCCGACTTTTGATAAAACATTTTATTGTACATAAGGTTAATTTTAAACCTTCATTGCTGACCTAAGCTTCCTGCTCTTCCAGCCTTTAAGGGACTGGGTAGCAGGCATCCAGATTTGCGAGCTCACAGCCATAAACGTTTTTCTGAGCTCACATAAGCCCATTCCAGAAACACCTTCATGCATTTCAGAAAGGGATGAAAGTGATCAATGAATTGAATTTTGGCAAACTTAAGCTTCTTATACTTAAACTGGTTTCTCCAAAATCTCCAAAATCTATCTGGTTTTCTCCTTTATAACCTATTATCTCATTATTGATCGCTAATCTGTCTCTATCATTCATCTACTAAGTTTTTTACTTTCTCTTTATTTGTTCAATCTATTCCCTCTTTCTTAAAAAGTCAGCCTCTTTTTCTCTCATCTACGCCCTATTCCTCTAGCTCTTGTGGCTCTGGCTTATTTTTCACATTATGTAGAACTTTTTCGCAATAATCTCTAAAATACACGAATAATTCTCCTTTCATTTTCATTTTAATCTTTATTGAATGCCTACTTTATGTCTGCATTATGTGCTATGAGGAATATAAAAATAGGTTTAGGTTCCCTGTTCTAAAAGGCTTGTAATTTAAAAAAGAAATGAGTGAAGTAGACAAGTACGCCGGCAAAGCATGGTGAAATAAGTGCTAAATCAAGCTTCACACCATGTGTTTTGGGAACCCTAAGGAAAATGGGGCTCATGGTGACTAGAGAGATGAGAGACATCCAAGAGGTTGCATTTGAACTGAGCCTTGGTGAATGCGAATGATCTTTGATTTCTGATTGTTGTTAGTACTTGTGGTATCTTGCACTGCAGCATTTAATATGACCATCCCTTAAAATATATTATTTGTTTCATGCCCAATTTTGCCAACTGTGGGTGGCTCTGGTCTACCTGGGAGATAGTGAAGTCCCTTAGTCCAAGCCCTGTCATCTTTTTCTCTTGTATTCCTCCCACATGGCATGTGATCAGTTTATCTTGGCTGGGTTATGGACATGTCATTACCATCATGACAAGTATCAATAGATTTCTTTACTTCAATCTGAAGTTGGAGAACCCAAGGCCTCCTTTAAAACAGATCGTGTTGTTTAGAATCATAATAGGCACTGTGATATATCTCAAAATACTACTGTCCTTTTTAAAACTGTTGCACCACCAAATAACTGCCTATTGCCCCCAAATAACTCTCTGTAGAGGCCTCTTTAGAGACACTGAAAGCTTGGAACTTAAATTTAGAACCAAAGTAACCTGAGGTTGGTGGCCATACACCAATCTTGTCCAGAGTACAGCTCATGCCACCCAAATGTGATCAACAGGGAGAGACCTTCAGAGCAAGTGGGCAAAGGCCATGTAAGAAATATGGGCGATCTCTGCCGCCTCCAATTCCAGGCTGAAGTGGTATGTTATCACAGAAGCGTTTTTCTTTTTTCCATGAACTTGGTATTCAGTTGATGATTGTTCCATTGCATGGTAAGCCGTTCATGGCCTCGAAAAATGGCTTCTTGACTGATCATTTTTCCTAGGAGTTGTTACAGCCAATCTTCTTGCTTGATGGAATTGTTGGAAGGGATGGATGAACCATTCATGGACAATTCCGAACAGCACTGTGGTCATCTCACTTTAGGGTGGCCGGATGCAGTATTCTCAGGTGGCTCCTTGCCTGAGTCACCTCCCTCAACCTTTTGAAGTCAGCAGAGCCAGATCTTGGTTTATCAGACATCAATATATGATGATTCCTTCTGCCTCTCCCCCTTGTGCAATGGCACAGAATCAAGGGCTAGCCACTTGAATGTCTCCTGATTGCATTTCTTTCAAGATTTCAGCTATCACGGTGATACAGCAATGTCTTTTGGATCAGGAAAGCCTCCGTGTGAAAGGACTTGATTCTCTGGACTGCTAGCTTGTGTTCAAGGATGTTCGGTTCCCAGGCATGGCACTAAGTAGTTATAAGAAATGCTGATACAACTGTAGCAATTTTCCCCAATTTGTTCCTGACAAAAAATTCTCTTCAAAATTGAGTTGGCTTCTTTTCTTTTGTTCAAAAATGCTGGTAAACACAATTAGCCTCATTAACCTCCATTTCTGTTTCATAGCCGAAAATTAGCCGACAATCACTGGTTTGCTGGAAAGCACAGTTGTAATTAGTCTTTGACTGATAGAAAAAATCTGCCTTTTCTTTAATTTCTCTGACATCTCAGTGCATAGGAAAACATGTCTGAACTCTCCCACACTGGCATAGGGGACAAGAATAAAAATAAATCAGAGATTTAAATCAAGGATCTCAAGCTGAGACATGAAAACCAATATTCTTGCACATTGAAATTGGAGACAACGAGGCATCGATGATAAGGTAGACACTATGAAGTCTACTCCCAAAACCACTTCTAACATGTCCAGAGAAGGTTGCTAGTATGCTGATGAATCTGTCACCCATAGGTAAAGTCAAAGATTATTTGCAAAAAAAAAAAAAGGAGGGGGAGCGTTAGGGGCAATAGTTGCTCCATTGGCATATGTGAAGATTTACTATCTCAGCCATTGAGACCCATAGTATTGACTAGCATTACAAAGCCCTTTTTGTGGGCAAAGGAAGAAATCCCATCTCACCAACAGTCTCGGCACTAGATCCTTTTTCAGGCTGGCACTTGAACACTGGACCTCCAAGCCTCATGGTCAGACAGTTGGGGCTATGAGTTTCATCGAGAAACTCTATGGCCATCGTCCCTTCAGTGGCTGGTGCCCTGAAGAAAGTATCCAGTGCAGGGAAGGTGAGGACATTCATTTCCTTTCGATGAACAGATAATCTGCCGAGATAAAGGGAAAATGATTTGAAGCGGTTCAACCAGATCTTTGGGGCTGAGGTTAGCAGAGTATGTGGTCTGGGGAGCCAGGCTGTGCTAGCCATCTGTTTGGAGGAGCCCATCCACCTGGATGAGTCACCGAGGTGGCAAATCAAGCACAACAGCCCTTCTGGGTTGTTGACTTTGGAGATAGCATGGTAGAGACAAACATCTCAGTGCTCAGAAACCTGAGGCTAGTGAGACCTCATATTTATGTATGTGGGGTGAGTGATAAAGCAGCAAGTCTTTAGGCTGAAGTACAGATGACTCCAAATAAAGCTTATAGTATAGAGGTGCCCTGAACTGGGAGGTCAGGGACCTATGTGAAGCAAACATCTTTTCTTTCATTGGCCTAAGTTTCCTCTTGGTGGAATGAGGAGTTTGAAGGTTATAATCCTTAAGACCTCTCTCTCTCCGGTATTCTTTGATTGGACACTAGGCAAAACCGTAATCTCCAGCCTGCCCAAACAAGTACTCGATTCCTTAACTTAGACATAATTCCTTTCTTTGTCCCCTTCACCTGCTCCCCACACTACTCTGTTCTCTTAACTCCCTCTAAAGGTTCTTAATTTCCAAGTGGTTTCTCTGTAGACTTCAATGATGCCCCATGGCATGCACAGGCTCAAGGACTCTGAAATGTCTCCCTGCCAATGTGGACTCTGGCCGGAGGGCTATGAAATGGAGCTGAGCTGTTCTGTCTTGGTGCCCAAACTGCAAATGAGAAATTTTATAATTCAAATTGAAGTTCTCTCGTGTCACTCCCCACATCCTCTTCTCAAGCCCCATAATAGTGAAATAAATAGTCACTAAAATCGGGAAATAATCCAGAGCAATAAAGTAGCTTTTATTAGGCACCTAAGGCATCAGATGCAAATAAAGTAATAAGAGAGAAAATTAATATTATTTTCTCTGAGCTCATTGGAGAAAGTGTTATGTGACACTTGACTGAGTAGCAATATCTTTGAAATACCTTCCCTTATTCTCTTCAGCATTGCTTATGCAAGAGGCTCTGTCTATGCCGTAACCAGGTTGGAAATGGTCATGGTTTTGGGCAAGATAGCCGGATCTAATTACTAGTATCTCCCTGATAGAAGTGTCTGAGTTGAGAATTCTGTCTGAAGAATTCCTAGGAATGTCCCATTTAGAAACTATTGTATTCCAAACAATGACACTGAGACTCTTACTTGCACATATATACTTTTGCTCAGCTGTCTCCCACCTTATTCCATCTTCTCTGGCCTCTTAGACACATTTTCTCCATTTCATTTTCTGTTCATTTCAAACAAACATTGCATATCCCACAGAAATAGGAAAGAGTTTAGGGTGGTTATTTTGACAAGACATTCAACAATAGGGACCTCCCTCTTCCTCTGGCATTCATTTTTTTTTTTTTTGCATGTTTCTTTTGGGTAATTAAACACAAAAAGGTCACCTAGCATTCTGGCAATTACAGGAAGTGGGAAGGGGAAACATAAAGCAAAAGCAAACAATCAATATGAAGAAGTCAACACTGAGCTTTTGTTTTTCTGCCAATTTCTCTAGAAGAGATTAGTTATTTATTGATTATTCATATGTCACCTACTCCTCCAAAGATTTTTGAGGCAGACCAATGTGATAGCATCTCAGTAACACCTGCAGCCTCCTAAATTTCATGTCTTGGCAAAATAACAACAACAAGCCAATACAAAAATGTGATTTGAGTACTTCTAAGTTCCAATAAAATAAAATAAAAAAAAATGTGTCTCAGTGAGAACATGTGTATTCACTTATTCCAGTTCTCTGTTCCACCATTTAGTCATGTTATCTTTATTTCAAGAAGGGATTTGCGTCCTTGCCCTGCTCTGGGGCAACTACGAGATTTGTACCGTTTCTTGCGCCTTCTCGGCCCAGCCAGCTAAGAGGGCAAACTGTATTCATTCCACAGCCCTAGCATCTAAGAGGCCTTGTGTCAGAATGAACCCTCTTTCAATACAGTTACTTGTCTAGAAGAGAGTCACCCTTACAGATCACTTCTTATAGTTGATATCACGACAGTGTTCATTTTTAAATTCCGAGCCCTTTTCATTAAACTGGGTTGTCACCTTTCTGTGACCATATTTGGGGCTTTCTTACTCCCTGGTGTTATTCATGCTATGTTTTTTGTTTTTGTTTTGTTTTGTTTTGTTTTGTTTTGTTTTGTTTTGTTTTGTTTTGCCTGAAATCCTCCTCATTTACACTGCCTGTCATATTCCTCGACCCTCTTCATTCTTCATGGCTTTGTTGAAAGATTACTACCTCATGAAGCCTTTGGTATCAGTTATCGATTGTCACAATAAAGCTGAGTAACAATAACAAATATAGTGGCATACTTAGAGCAGACATTTATTTGTCCTCACAAGGCTACAGTTCAGCTGCATGGTTCTTATGATCTCATTTGGGTTCACCATTTATCTGCAGACAGTTATGTGATGGCAGAAAGATCTGCAAATGTCGACTGGCTCCCTTATGTGTAAGGGGTTGGCTGCCTGTGAGGTAACCTAGGACAGCCTTAGCTGAGATGACTGTGCTTTCCTCCACATGGTCTCTTATCTTCCAGCAAGTTAGCTTGGGCTTGGTCTCATAGTGATGACAGAATTATGAAAGAAAGAGGGAATGTGCAAGGCTCCTAGAGCCTGACACTCAGAACTGGCACACCATCACTTCTGCTGCTTTCTGTTGGCAAAAGCAAACCATAAACCAATTCAGTTTCAAAGAGTGGGACTCTAGACTCTGTCCCTTATAAGAAAGAACTGCAGAATCACACTGCAATGGGTGTGGATAAGAAGAATGAAGAACTGGGGGACTTTTTGCAGTCAATCTGCCACTACTTTTCTGATTGCCTTGTTTGAAGTGGTTTTCGATTGTGGCTTATTTTTACAGTTTTGATAGTAATTTAAAAATAGAGTACTATTTGAACACTTACTTTATCTTGCTTTATGAGGTCCTTAAAGTCAGAGACTCTGTCTCATTCATTCTTTGGGCCTCAAGCTGCTTAATTCTGTGACTTGCCCCTCTTAAGCATTTGGCATATTTAAGAATAGAAACAGTCTACAAATAAGGAAAGAAAATATAAGCATCCTGAATTTTAAATCTGAGATGACCTTAAAAGTTTATTCCATTATTCTGTCTGTAGTAGTATATAAACTGCTCTAAACAGAAAGTCAATTTAAAAAATTGCTTCAAAATGTAGACCCCCACCTAGTCAATTTCTACTACTGAAAACTATGTGCCACCCATGAACCTTAACACTTCAGCTTTAATTTTGCAATTTCTTAGCAGACAGAGAAGAGGCATTTCTCATTTTCATCTTAGCCTTCGCCGTCTGCCTTCCTCTTGTCACTATGATACAACTACACACTGCATTGGTGACAATGACATCTGCTTCAGATTCCAGGTTGGGAAAAGAGCCTGAGTCCCAAGAACAGTGTGCTTTGCACAGAGTAGATGCTGGATAGCTGCTTGTTGAATGCATGGATATAGGAGATTCCTTCCACTTTAGGGTCATGAGGTCCCATCTAATTGAGGCTTTTCTGTAAGAACTACTATATGACCCTGTAGGGAATTCTGGTTTCTCTGTCTTTTCTGTCTTCCTTCCTGAAACACGGCTTTCAAGGGAGTCAAGTCTTTCTCAACACTTTGGACTACAGTGAATCCCCATTAACTCAGTATCTTCAATCCAGCCTTTTGGCTAGAGCTATATTTTAGGAAGACAAAGCCAATCCAGAGATGAGGGGTGTATAAACTCTGCTCTAAAGAGAAAGAGAAGATTGAGCTCTATATTGATTCATTCATTGAGACCTTTCCACTCTGCAGAATGGAATTTAATTAATATTTCAGGTTTTTAATGAAATTTGTTCTCACCACAACTTTTTCTGTCACCATTTATTTGAGGTCTGGGTTTGTAGAACTCAGTATTAAAGGAGGTCTTTTGTAATCAGTATATGCCCTCAGAGTTATGCTGGTTTGCTTTAGTTCTCTAGCAAAATTACTGAAAAAGAAGAATCTTTCTAATCTTTCACTCAGAGAACAGTTTTTTTTAAATC
Organism: Rousettus aegyptiacus; assembly: GCF_014176215.1. Lineage (NCBI taxonomy): Eukaryota > Metazoa > Chordata > Mammalia > Chiroptera > Pteropodidae > Rousettus > Rousettus aegyptiacus. Next base: position 119,823,570 of record NW_023416306.1, on the reverse strand, counting down.
CTTATTTAATCTGTAATTATTATTAGCTACAGATTAGCATGTTTATAATCTCAGTTTACAGCACAATGTATCTTTTACGTTTTCCCTGAATCATTTTTTTTTTTTTTTGAATCAGTCCCTGCGATGGTTATTTTATGTGTCGACTTACTTGTGTTGTAGGGCGCCTAGATATTTGAACACTACAATAAAGATGAATTCTGGGTGTCGGTGAGAAGAACGTTTCCAGATGAACTCAGCATTTGAATCTGTAGACTGAGTAAGTGGACTGTCCCCTCACTGTCAGTGGGCATCATCCAATCTGTTGTAGGCCCGAATAGAACAAAAAAGTGGAGGAAGGGAGAATTCCTCTCTTTGCCTGAGTGAGCTGGCACATTGGTGTTTTGCCCGGGACCTCCACCATTGGTGTTCCTGGTTATCAGGCTTTTGAACTCAGATTGGAACTTACACACCGGCTTTCCTGTGTCTTCGGTTTGCAGACAGCAGATTGTGGGACTTCCCAGCCTCCATAATTGTGTGAACCAATTTCTTGTAATAAGTCTCTTTACAAACATCCAATTGGTTCTGTTTCTCTGGAAACCCTGGCTAATAACAGTCCCCTGCAGTGATACGACTATAGTTTTTGTGACTTTAAGATAACCTGATGTCTGGTCCCTTCTGGCTATTTCTCAACTGCCAGTATTGCTCACAGAGATCAACAGAAGTAATTAAATTGCTAGTCCTGCCTGCCTTCTTCCTTTTAGGATGGTCTATTATTTCCTATGAATTTCAAGATTCTATCTTCCCTAAATGTAAGTCTTGCTTGAAACTTAGTCTTGCCTACCAGAAATGAACAGCTATCTGCTTTGCCTTTTAAAAGGGGGTGGGTGGGGGGGGGGGGGAAACTCCCTCTCCAAAATCATTTATTTTCTCTTCCACAGTCAGGGTCTATTTGAAATTTTGTATCATATTCTCTTAGGACTGGCTGGAAAGGATTAGCTAAACTGCAATTTAGAGTGATAAATGACTGGCTAAAATCTTTGCAACAGTTTGTTGCAAAATGTTTTAAAATAAAATTTAAAAGGTAGCCTTAAAGTACTTTTCACTGAATAATTATTTATTCCTGATATGCACATAGCGATTTCTCCTAATAATACAGACATCTCCATTTTTTCTCTATTTGCCTTTATTCTTTGACATAAACCTTTACTCTTTAGATAGTTGAAATGACATTCATTGAGCAACTGCTAGCGACTGGCACTTGTATTAGGTACTGAGGATTCAAAGATGAATGTCTTCAGTCTGTGCAAGGAACACTTTGTGTGTCTTCCTGCCAGTCAGATCAGAAGCCTGAGGTCCCAACTAGGAATGCGAGTGAGCCTTTCCTGCTTTCATCTTGCTCCCTCTGATTCAAGAGTGATGTTTTGAGCACTGGATGTTCATCTAGTTACTGAATAAGCTATTGAATAGGTTTCTTTCTTGTCGTTAAGATGCAGTTTTAAAGGGAAGTATCTTTATATTTTTCTCTCTGCCATTTTTGAATACTAGGCTGTGATTGTTCCAAACTTTATATTTTATCACATTCCAGGTCTTTATACCATCCATCAACTATGTATGCTCCTTCCTTTTCCTGGCTGTGCTTTTTCCCCCTCCTAAAATTTATATATTTTTGTATTCCATCCACTAGCCTTTTCCACGAACTCTCAGGCACAGAATTTATTTCAATTTTCTGTAATCTTACTTTCTAACACCAATAAATAATCCACCTTTCTCTATGAGAACCCACTGACCTTTTGCTTCTTATCAACCTGACATAACTTTTTTTTAATTTTGTTTTTGTTTTGTTTTGTTTTGTTTTTTGGTCTTTATTTTTTACTATTTTTGCTTTAGTCCTCTGGTCTAGGTTCTTTTTGCCTAGTTTTGTATCCTCGCTACATAATTTTGGCTTCTCAGACCCCCACTTTCCCCGACTTTTCCTTTACAGAGGTTCCTCCACCCCCAGCTCATGCCTTTGTCACCAGGGGTCTGCCGTCTGCTTAGATGCTCTTGGACTAGGTTCACTTATCCCTCTGCCTTTGCCCTCCTCCTCCTTCTCTTGCCTGTGCTCCCTGAATTACTCTTCTCTCACCTGACCGTGCAAAACAGGATCTAGAGATTGGAAAACCTTTTTCTCCACCCCATTTCATGATTAGTCCCCGTCACCTACTCATTGCATTTCACTCATCATTTCTACTCAGATTTTTTTGGCCAAAGCAAATCACATGACCATTCTTTCTGGGAGATGGAGAAGTGCATTCCTATCATGTGTCATTTGACAAGAGACATCAAAGCTAATACTCTGACTTTGGCTCTGCCTTTTACTATCAGTCTGATCTTGTTTCATTTCTATTTTTTTTTTATCTGCAAGGTAGGAAAACTTAGTTCCCGTGGTTAGTTATTGTATTAAAAAAAATACTAGAAGTGTTTTACAAAATGTAAATACTAAGAGAAGCATGAGAACATCATAACTACCATTTCTAATAGTAATGTCCCCAAATGGCAGATAATCTTCCTGGGCCCTGTATAGCCCAATGGATTCCATATTCTAGTTGCTGAGAGGACAGTCTTCTTTTTACTGATTATAAAGGGAATAGGTGCTCAGTGTTGATCATTTGCCCAATACAAAAATATATAAATAAGAAAATGCAAAAATAAATTTTTTCAAAACAAAACAATGTTTACTTTTTGATAGCCATGCTTCCAGTTTTTTTTCCATGCATAATTTCAGCAGTTGAAATTATGCACCATATTTTTTTGTCTATTTTCAAAATTGGAACTTATAGGCAATATTTTTCTGTTTTAACTTTATATATTTTCTTAAAAATTAATCTTAAACTTTAAATATGTTCTCATGTAATTATAAATTTCTTTATATTGCTTTTTAAAGCCACACAATATTTTATAATTAATTAAACATTTATTCATCATTGGGGATTTCTGTTGTTTTTCCATACATGGTATCCATGGTTATTTAACTCTGCTGAAGATGAGAGGAGGATTCCTTCCTTTCACGTTGTACCTGTCCTGGCCTCAGATTCATTCCTTATCCTCCTCTGTTCTGCTCCATGTTAAAGGTCCCAGGGTCATTTGGCTGCTGGCTGAAATTATATAGTGGAAGGTACTAACGGAAGATTGTGTGACAGGGAAAAGGAAGATGCCCAACCATTTCTCCCCTTCCATTCCGCTCTGGATGGTTTCTCTGGCAGCAGCCATGCCTTTCAGCTCTCACCAGACAGGATCTCCTCACGTGACCCAGCCCTTGGCTCAAGCAACACTCCTTTCTTTCTTTGTCTGTCTTGCCTAGGTTAAAATAGAGCGTTCCTGCTCTCACTAATCTCTGGGCTCTCTCAATTTTCTCCTGATTGGTGCTCAGCTTCTCTATCACCCAGGTTACCGGTTCCCTACATTAAATTCTCTTTGTTGGAAATCCTTGGAGATGTTTATGTTTCCCTGGCTAGACTCCCATTTTTCACACATTGGGCCACTGTAATTCCTATCACTTTTACTTTCTTCCCAATCCTGACTTATCTTTATCAGGAATATTTAGTTCAAGAAACAGAAACCCATTAAAATGAGTAGCTTGAACAGACAAAGAAAAAAAGAGGAAGCCATTGGAGAGATAAAGAAGTAGCGCACATGACCCATGGGCAAGAAGTACAGCCAGGAATCACGAAGGGGTGAAATTTGAAACTAGCCCCCTTCATCCTTTCTCTCTGCAGGACAGAGTAAGAGAGAAAGTGGTATGCATAGCCCCAATGCTACGTAACTTCTCAAACCCAGGGGCCGATATGAAGTATGTTGACCTCGGCCTTTCCATTTCTTATCAAGCCTTGTTAGTCTTGGGTGTCTAAAACTCATGCAATCAGCTGTTTGCAGGAGTGGGGTGTGGACAGGGTCATGTACTCCACTGCTTACTCAGTGGAAGAGGGTGGAGTGGAGTCTCTGAGAAAGGCCATGCGAAGGGCCAGCACCTTGACTAGCATTTCCACCTCAAGCCTATTATTTAGTGATACTAAAAGCTATATAGACTTTCTATTTCTGGAAATGTGGCATATTAGTGCTACAGAGGAACCTCTCCTAATACAGGACACAGAAAACTGCAAGACAGATTATAAAACAACAACAACAACATCCTTTTAGTTTATGGCTGAGCAGGCAGTAATGTTAGAAAAACCACTGAGGCCTGAAATGAATAAAAATTTCCTCAATGAATGGGAGGAGTGAGGGAAATTGATCAAGGGATAGATACCAGGTATTGGCATTGGTGATGTTTTATTATATAAACTTGGTGGTGAGTATAAGTGCACTCATTTTATTATTTAGACTAAATTAAATATGTATGTTTGTATATATTTTTAGCGAAATAAATGATTTAATATATATAAACTGGAAATACTGCTGAATTTCAGTTCATAATTGGCTAAAGCTTAGTTCTGAAAGAATGAAGATTTTAAAATGTGTTTCCCTTGCTCTATTTCTATTATTGCTGCTACAGAAAACCACACACAGCTGCAAATTTCCTAGGTTTTCTACTCCGATATGAAAATTTTTTGTAGAATGATTGCTGTGAACTGCCTCCTTCTGCTTACTACCGTGGTAGGAAGTTACTAAAATTTTTCTTATCTTTTGATGAAAAGAAAATCATCTGTGAGACTCTTTCTTAAGACTTAAAGGTCTTGCTTCCATGGTCATTTCCTGTGTCACAACATCAAGCAAACCACCTGGCCCCAGCAGCTGCGGATGAAAAGTATTCATTTCCCATCTCACTGGTCTCTTGCCATTTAATGTTTAATTCCTATGCTAAGTGAACTCACTAGGAAAGATGGGTCCTGGGTCTTTCCATGAGTCACTCCCTGGAAGTTTCTGTTCTGCTCCTTTTGTATATAGCCTAAATATCTATCCTCCAACTCTAAAAGTCCTCTAGCCTCCTATTTATTTCCTTTTAGTATTTTCAGAAGTAAGTTGCTTCTTGATCTCTTCAGTAATTAGAATATTTGCAGATCCTCTGGTTTTATACTGATTTGCCAGGATATTAGTTTCTTCCTTTTAAGTGTTTATTTTTTTAAAACTCTTGCATCCCTTGTATCTGCACTTCTGTTTATATTAGCAGGACTTGAAAGTCAGATCGGGCTCTGTTGTCAGTCATGGTCACTGACTCTCCGATTTGGGAGGCCAAGTGTCCCTCAAACATGGCATCTTTCCAATCTCCCTGGGAACAGCCTTTCCCCAAGGATTTACGTCTTGCTACTTGTTTTCATGTGGCATTTGCAGTGGTGTGCTGGAGGGAATCATAATAGCTAGTGAGAACTGATTGTTCAATATTCGGGAGTTTTGTAAGCCAGTTGTTAAACCATTGGTAGCTTGACATCAGTCATGATGGGAGTATTTATATCATGGAAATTAGCCAATACTATAAAGCGCGGCTTCTCCAGCCTGCCCCACTCCACCCTAACCCGCCCCCGCCCCACACACACACCTGTAAAGCCAATTACTAGCACACTACTATGTTTGGTTAATTAAAATGGAAATGATGACAACTAAAAAATATTTTTCTAAAGATGGATAACTAAGACATTTTTTATTATTAGGAATACTTAGAAACCACTCTTTAAAAAGTTTCCATCAAAAAGTCACCACAAACAGGTAAACAAAATCATCTAGAGAAAACAACAAATGCTAAACATAAAAGGAAAGAATGGATAAATTGGATTTTTATCAAATTAAAACTTCTTATTTAAAAATACTGTTAAGAAAATGCAAAGGTAAACTACAGACTGGAAACATATTGACAATATGACAAAGCACTTTTATCTAGAATGCATGTCAAAAAGTTCCTATAAATGAACAATAAAAAGACAACTCAATGAAATGGGGAAATTATTTGAATAGACACTTCTCAAAAGAAAATATGCAAATGGCTAATAATCACATGATAAAAAGGCACAACATCACTTTTATCAGGGAAATAAAAATTAAAACTGCCATGAAATGCCAGTTCACATCTACTAGAAAGGCTGAAACCAAAGAATGTGTCCAGGATATCAAACCATCGGAGTTCTCTACTCTGTTGCTGGAAATGGAAAACATTGTAATCACTTTGGAAAATTGTTCGGCAGTTTCTTACAATGTTAAACGTACGTCTTCTCTTTGATTTGCCCTGTTACTCCCACCCAAGGAAAATGAAAACCTACACACAAAAAGACTTGTATAAGAATCTTTATAGTGGCTTAATTTATAATAACCCCGAACTGGAAACTACCCAAATGTCTATAAACAGGAGAAGGAATATACAAAGTGTGGTAAATTTACATAGCGGAATGTGACTTGGTAATAAAAATGAACAAATCATTTACACATGCAACATCATGCATGGATATTAAAAACTTGTTGAGCAAAAAGTCAGACACCAAAGAGTACATACAGTATACATCTATTTATATGAAGTTCAAGAACAAATAAAACTAACCTTTGAAATCAGAGCAGTGGTTACCTTGCAGGGGATGTAGTTAAGTAGGAATAACCGGAAGAGGACACCATGCAACTTTCCAGGATGATAAAGATATTCCATGTCTTGTTTAGGGAAGCGGTTACACAAGCGTATGCATTTATCAGAACTCATTATTTGTGTGTAAATTTAACTTAATAATCATAAATAAAAAGAATTGAAAAAAATTTGTTTCCCAAATAGCAACTTAAAGATCATGACCAAAATGAAGTAATTTCAAGTCTCAGGACAATGGAGAATTGACCTTTTAGCTGGCTTAATGATGGCAAATATATATCATCAGATGATACCACACAGAGAGACCATAAGACAAAAGAGCAGAGAGCAGAAAGTAATTTCACCTCACACCATTATACATTTAGCATGATATTACACAAAAGCTCTCCACCAATTATTTTATTTCAGCTTAATGGTACCTGAGGAATAGCAGTTTCATTCCTGACCTTAAAAAAAAAAAAAAGTAGTTTGTCCTGTTTACTCATATTGGTGGAAATAATAAATCCAATAAATCATTGCAGCCTCTCACAGCTCCTTGGCTGGCATGCAGCTGCTGACTGATGGTGTAGCTACCAGGCTTGGCAGGCCCGCTGCACCAGGCCTGCTAATTGCTGCACAGCCATGGAGATTTGGGGGAAATTAGAGGAGGGCAGTTAGAGAACTGAGGAAATCTGCCTGGGAATTTCAGGGGACAGCAAAGGCCACTAAATCAGCATTTCTGAAACAGGCAAGTTCATCCTGCTATGCAGATGGGGCATCACTGTGGAAACAGAGCAATATGGTTCCTGTCTCCCATCACCAGGTGTGACACAGTGTGGGTCCTGGAGACATAGTCATGAAACATGGTATACTCCAGGCCTAGACTTCTGGGTTAGCTTTAGTTTTACTATTAAAGTCAGGAAACTCCAGCCCATCCCTCATTTTGATTACCACACCTTTAGTACCCTCCCAGACATTTCTGAGAATTCTTGGGTGTCCCCCAAGTGCCCTGGTGTCACCGATGAGCACTCTCTGCAAACCTGGCTCACTTTCTCAGTCCCTTTTGCCCTCCGGGGTGCTGGGACCTGCAATGTGAGCACAGCTCACTCAAAGTAGCACTGTCACCAGGGGTACCTTAACCTGAATGATTCAGCGGGTCCTCCGGAATGGGAAACACGGAGAAGTGTTGCAGCACGTACTGGAAACAGACTGATACTGGCTGCAGAACGCCAGAGTTGCTGAACTTCCTACGTGGGCCTCCCCAGCGCAAGGAATCCTTTCATGGGGGCTTCTTCCTCAGGCTGGGCTCCCTCGGCTCATCACTGAGACCCACGCTCACCCTATTAAATCCCTTCTATCTTCGTTCTGTTACTGAGGCTGGCACAGAGGAAACGAAAAGCTTATTTTTCACAAGGGTGAGGTCTCAGTCTCACAACCGCATTGCTACGCCTGGTAAATTCTCTTGTCTTGACAGCCCCATTCCACGTCATGTCCTTGGCTCCCTAACCAAAACCCCTTTAAATAAAAGTAGAACCTGTCTGTCCTGGCTCATGATTTCTGCACACATTGATATCCTACCGATTAAACTGAAAAGCTGCCTTCAGTTTCATAAAATAGTATTTTTTCCTCCCCTTTAATTTATTTATTATAAACTTTGAATTTGTTTTCCTCATGCTGGTACCATTTAAGCTAGATGTTTATGCAAAGTCAGCAGTCTATAGAACGCAGTATCACCTAGAGTAAGATAGTTTTCTCTATTTTATGGACACTGAGATTAGATGAGCTGCCTTTGTCACGTAGGGCTCTTTGTCCATGCCAGCGAGGCCCAACCGAATGTTTTAAAATCTTTCTTTAAATGCTCGCAGGGCAGCAGCCCTGGTCCGCTGAGATGTCGTTCCTTGGCAGCACACAGTGAGTACACACATTCGTATGAAATGCCTTGCAGCTCGTCAACCACCTTTACACCAGCTCTCCTCTCTGATCCTATGTGAGGGACCTGGTGGAGAAATCAAAGTTCTCCTTTCTGCTAAATTTAGCCTCATCTAATGGTTCCTAACAACTGTTTTCTGAACCCTGGTCTCCCAAAGCAGTTTGAAATAAACTTTGCCGAATTATTTTGTGTAAAATAAAAAAATAAAAGAAAGAAAAAAAGAAAAGAAAAACACCAAGGCCATTTGCTCTTAGCTCCAGCATCGACCTCCCTTGATTTTTACATTGTGGCAAACTCTTTCTCCACAAGACTTCTGACCCACAGATGAGGCTGGAACAGGGAATAGGGTCACTCATAGCTGCCTGGCTTGGCAGGCCCGCAAGCTTGCAGACCGAGGCCAATTATAAGCAAAGCTGAATTAATATTTTTAAACAGGCTTAACAAAAAGGATAACTATTTGTGATAGAAAAAAAAAGTGCTGCTGATCAGAGCACTCTCAGACTGCCTTTGGACATCCTCCCACGCCTTTGTCCTCCGTTCCAATGGCATATTACAATACTTACCAAGAAAGCTGAGCATGGACATAGAACCTGGGATGTTTTGAGTTTACTAGCCTACTGTCTCTCTTACGCTGCAAGGAATTAAGAAACTGGAGTCGAAAATGAAAATATTCACTAGCGTTTTCTGCAATAGTGCACCAGAAGAAACAGTAAAGAGTCTCCCCCCCTTTTTTTTTTTAACAAGTTGCACTAAATGTTGCAGACATCCAGCTAAGCTTGGGGCAACTTTAAAAGGCTATACCACCAGATCCCCACCAAGATAAGCAGAGGCCATGCTGAGGCACTCCACCATCAGACAGAAGAGATAACTGGAGCAGACAATAGGAAAAGAGGAGAGATGCTTTTACAAAAATAACATAATTTGGCTCCCTGAGAGAAGGAAAGGCAAAATGCAGGTTGTATTCCTTCTCTCCCTTGCTTGCTCCCTGGGTGGAAGCATTAGTAGGTTTAGTGCTTATTAAGGTAAAATCAAAATGGGAGAAAAACTGAGAAACCACATGAACAATATCACTAGAGACCTAAAGTTTGAGAGTTTCCAGCTGGCTAATTTGTTTCAAGAAAGGAGATTTAGGGAGTGTTGGAGCCCCTTTCTGTCTTTACTCAGCTTCAAAAGGAAGAAAGATGTACACGGCTAATGCAAAAGCTGTGATCCAAAATGATGAACACAATTCCATCTTTTCACTTCAACAAACATTTATTAGATGCTTATTATGTGCCCAGCACCATGTTTGTTATGAAAAATATTAAAAATACTTAATCATAAATTCTGCTCTTGATATCTTCATAATTTAATCTCTCCAAAGATGAACCAAAGCTCATCTTCATGAAAGAAGGCCTTTTACTTTCTGGACTGCTGAGACAGCTCAGATGACTCAAATGGATCAGATCCTAGCAATGGTTAAAATGTCCTGTTGTGGGTCATTTCTGAATCTCTGCAGAGAGGCTGCTACAGCAGTTTTAGGATCTAGCCGACCCACTCTAATTATGGAGTTGTTTATCTTTGCCTTGTTTCCCGGCATCTTACTTCTGAACTGTTTGAACCACACGGACATCACTTACATGAAATGCTAACCAAATTTCTTTCCCACATTTGACCTCAGTTTCTCCATATGCGTTATTATAGACTCATCTGGTTCTAAGTCTTTCAGAGTCTCTTGGCAGAGGCTCAGTGTGTTTAAAAGCTAGTACGTGCTTGTTACAAGTCCTCGTAGTTCAGTCCTTCTGGTCTGTCAGTCAAGTGCATCTGCTTAGTATCCCTATATGTTATATCTATAAAGATGCCTTATTGAAAAAAAAAAAGAAATCTCTGGAAATACTCACTGGCATAATAGCCTTTTTTCCAGTTACTTGGCATTGTTCTCTGTTTACTGAACACAAAGATTTAAGAAGTACCATGCACTTTAGTTTAAGTTCAGGACCAAATGACAATGGAAGGATCCAGAATTCTTCCCTTTGAAAAGGAATCTGGTTATGTGATACTGCAAGCAGCTGCAGGTGGCCATGTTATCTACATTTTTTTTTAACTTAGTTGTGTGTGTGTGTGTGTGTGTGTGTGTGTGTGTAGTTAGAGAGTTGAAATATAAATAAAAGGACATTTTTGCAGAAATTAAGCAATTACGATTTGCTGATACAATGTCAATTCTTAAGCGACTCCACAGAATCCAAGTGCATCGCTTTGAAGTTAAAAAAAATATATAATAATAACCACCTCACGGAGCAAGCAGATGTATTTATTTAGGTGAAGCATCCCAGAGTTACCTGACCTTTCCAGCTAACCCAGACTGCAGACGACAGGGCCCCATGTGTCCATCAGCCCAAGGAGTGGTACAGAGACCTCCATCACCCATGGTCCCTGGTTCCGACGGCAAAGTGAATCACTTCTGGGGAAAACAATAACCTGTTTACTTTTCACCAAATTGAAAATTGAAGCTATTTCATAATAGGATCTGGGATATTTTGCCAGATGTTTCATTTCACTATGTTTTTCTGGCAGGTCTACAAGATATAATGCTGAGAAAGGCGAATAAATCAAGGTAGATATGAAAAGCTAAGGGACAAAATTCATAAAAACTTGAACTTCAGGGGGACACCTTTATTCTAGCTGTTAGAGTATGAAATTTTCTTACTTTCTTTTCTGATTTCACTTTGAATCGTTTCTCCCTCTCCTCCTCTTTTCCTCTTTTTCTCCTTCCTTTTTGATTTAATTTTTCCAATCTAGGAATCTCTAAACCTGGAATAGGAAAACGAATTTTCTAAGTTCCTTGAAACATACAATCATTTGAATACATAACCATTGCTTTGAATATAGCATCAACTTGAGCACTTTTTCACTTGGTCCAAGAAAAGTCACATAGGAACAAATCTTGAGATGCTTTTAAATAGCAAATCCATTTTCCCAGAAACAGGTATTGAACATCGAGCTTTTGGTTCATTTTCATTTTATTTCTCATCAGAGTTTTGAGGTGCTGATGACCTGTGGCCTTAGCCAGAGGAACATTGGTTTGGGCTTCATATTGGTTATCTGTCTGTATCATAGTGAGTACAATTTCCATTGTTATAGTTACCTATTGCTGCATAACCAGCTACACCAAAATTTAGTGGCTTAAAACAACAAACATGTTATCTCACAATTTCTGCTAGTCAAAAATTAGGGAGTAACTTATTTGAGTGGGCTGGCTCAAGAGCTCTTATGAGAGTGTAGTCAGGATGTTGGCTGGGACTGCAGGCAATGAAGGCTTGAGGAAGGCTGGAGGATCTGCTTCCCAGATGGTGTATTCACGTGGCTGTTGGCAGGAGGCCTCAGTTTCTTATTGCGTGGACCTCTCTATAGGCTGCCTGAGAGTCCTTACGACATGGCAGCTGGCTTACCCCAGAATAAATGCTCCAAGCATTTACTGAGAGAGTGACAGAGAATAAGCATGCAGCCACTGGGCCTCATATGATCTAGTCTCCAAAGTCACATAGTGTATTTTATTCTATTTATTAGAAATAGGTCACTAAGTCCAGCCTATACTCAAAGGGAGGGGAATAATTCTCTATCTTTGAAAAGCAAGAATCTCAAAAGAATCTGTGGCCATATCTTAAAATCATCTCACCAGTTGAGTAGAATTTCTAATTTGTGCAATAAATACCGTGCATGAAGAAAATAATGAAGAAGAAGGAGAAGAAGGTGGGGGAGGAGAGGAGGACAAGGAAAAAAAGAAAAAGAAAGAAAAAGAAAAGTACAACTCTGTTCATGTCACTCTATATCTTTTTCCACCATCTACCATCCCGAACTCTGCCCCCATCCTTATTCCATTCTGACATCGCTCATGGTTCTAACGTCTCCTTAACTCCAATTGTTGATTTTACAGTCGTTGAGAGCTTACAACATCCTCAACTTCTTAGGAAAAAGAACCCAGTGTAAGCAGAGGCCCAGGTACTTCTGAAGCCTGGAGTCATTAAAAAAAAGACAAAAATTTATGAATTAGAGGACAAAGGGGAAGTGATATGTAAAGAGAGAAATTTTCCACAGATGTGGTCCTCTTTTACCTGCTGTCTCCTAGAGTTCTGGGAGGCGTTGCTACGGCCTCCTGAAGAATTCCCTTGGTTCCTTCTGACAGCAGGAATAGGTAATCTCACCTATATGGGGTCAGCATATCTGATTTCTCACTCATCACTCCTCCATAGCTCCTCTAAGCTTCCCAGGCCCAGTGCTTCCAGCCTCTCTGCTAAGCAATAATCACAGTACTAAATCATTCTCTGCCCATTACTATCCAGAGTCTGCCCATGGACATCTTTATATCCCACCAGGAAGTCTGTTCTGATCAGCCATTCACTGACTTCCTTTCATGTTCACAACAGGCAGGAAAAGTGGCTTCAGGGACTACTGCTTGCTCCGTGCAGTCAGTCCTAATGGCCTTATCACTCGGCTACCTGCTCTTCTTTCCCAAAGGGAACACCAGTTAGTGTCTGTGAGCCAGAGAGTCTGGCTGAGCCATCCTATTACTGTTTTATATAAAGCACTTACTGAATTCCTAGAGGGAAGAGGAGTCTCCAAGGGGACTTGTCTCATTAAACTGCTGTCTGTTCTCCAAGCAGCCAGAGAGGATCTGAGAGGTGGTGAGCAGAGAGGCAAGACCTTTGGGGGGCTTGGTGATGCTAATGCACTAACCTCTGGGCACATAAGCAGCATAAAGGAGGAATAACCTCAGAAGAGAAAACAAGAAATGTGCTTTTCTCTTTTGTCCCATTTAATGGGGTTGAAGAGGAAACAAAGACATTTTTATAGAGTGATAAAAATATGCCCAGTATCAAAGTGTTTAGGTTTCTGTATCTAAAAACTCTTTATGATTTGATCTTTTTCTTTTTTTTTCTTTCTTCCTTCCTTCCTTCCTTTTTTTTTTTTTTTTTTTTTCCATAAAGGAAATACTCTTTCTGTCTCTACCATATAGAATTCTTTAGTTAGCCCTAGGAAAATAAAGAAAATGGCTTCTGAAGATATGATCTTTTAAAAGCTTGGAGAAGAAAGAAGAAATTTCTTTAAAAGGCCTCTGGCCATGATGTCTTTTAACTTTGGTTTATAAGAACCATCCCCAGGAACCCTCTGGAAAATGGCTTTTTGCTAAGAAAGCACCACAGAAAACAAGCCAGATCCTAGGTTGACAGAATGCCGTCGGCAGAGAACTTGGGGATTGCATTTGCAAAGGTTTCCAGAGTAGACTGATGCATCTGGATGCAATGTTCTTCGTGTGTCAAATCCTAAGGGATTTGATTCAACTGCCAAGACTAAGTCTGCAGAAAGAAGAGAAGGAAGCCTTCTGCATAGTGGAGGACAGTTAAAATAAAACGTCTCAATGCCATTCTCCCCAAAACGGGGCTGGCGAGCTTCTACTTCACCCTCTTCCAAGCTGCTCAGCAGAGAGAGGAGGAGTCCGACTCTCTTTTCTCTTCTATGAGAAGTTTAAGTAAATATTTACAGTAGGCGTTCTGAGGAGGGGTGTGTGTGTGTGTGCGTTAGTATGTTGTGACTGAATGGTAGCCTCGCCTTCCAGTATCTGAGAATACTCAGATATTTACTATGACCTCAGAGAAGTCAAGCTGCACTTGGAACAAAATGCTTCACTGACCTTCCTCCTCCAGGATGTAATTTCTTCCTTTGGTGACAATGTATAGAGCCACAGTAATTAGGGCTGAAAGCAAATATTCTGATAGTCTTTCTTTAGAACATTTGGTAGAACTATTTTCCCCCACCCCCTTTGAAATGAACTGTGGCCATCTGACTTGCTTTGCTCACTAAAATGTGGGTGGAAATAGCTTTTCCACTTCCTGTTGAAGCTTTAAGACTTACGCATAATTCACCACCTTTTCTTCTACCTGCCAAGGTGATTGGCAATGGTCCAGTGATGGCTGCTTCCAAAGTGAGGACGACTTGGAAAAGAGCCCCCCACCAATCCCTGATGGACCTGGAGGAGTGAGAGAAATAGGCTTTTACTGTTATAAGCCACTAAGATAATTGGCTTTTTAATTATTGCAGCATAGCCGATCATTTTCTACCTGACTCACAATCACCTCTGGGAAGAGGGGGTGCTTTCAGCTGCCAGTGGGAGTATATTTCATGGGAAGAACCTATATTCATAGTTCATAGAAATATCTCTCTAGATGAAAGTTTGAAAAAGTCCTTCTAACTTCCAGTCCAAGGAAATATATATTATCTAGGCCACAGGAAAGAACCTAGTTTCCATAAAAAATTTAGCTGCATACAATTTTGCTGTGGAGAGACAGAGAATTAACCAATTTTTTTTCAATTGCTTTGTTAAAGTTTATGATTAAATTAATCTGTCTTTCTTCTCAGGACTGTGTACAACCCGCAGCCTCTACAACATGTGTACATATGCTACTCCTGCTCTTTATCTGAATGCATTTTATTCCTTGGGCAGGATTGAGGTGGAAGATCATAAGCTAATAATCATGTTTCAACGGTGATGAAACCTGGCAGCATTCTTGTCTAGAGCGTAATTATTTTCTTAATGAACTCTTACTTACATCTGTCCTCTGTAGGAGAGACTTTGGAAAAGGTGCACGTTAGAACTCATAGAGTAAACAAAAAGGGATATAAACAGTGGCTTACCACAATTTTATTCTCATCAAATGGGCAGTGGGAAGTATTGTGTGTGAGGAGTCTGCATAGTAAGGTTCAGTATACAAGAGCTACAATTATGATCGTGGTTATTTAAAAAAAAAATAGGGAAAACTCTTGGGTATGTATGGAGTTGTTGGCCTGGATTCCCCAGAACAGAGTTTAAGGAAAAATTTAAATGTTAGTAATCCACTGGGAGATACAATTCCAGGGCACAGAGAGTAAGGCAAGGGATGGAGTCAAAATGGTTCAAAAGGGTTGTTTTCGGAGCAAGCCACTGCTCCACAAGAAAACACAGCTACTCGTTCCCAGGGCTCCAGAAATGTCATAAGGAACCACTGCACCTCAGAACAATCTGTTGAGGGGAGGGCAGGAGTGATGTTTTCCTGCTGGCTTCCTTCTGCCTCCTGACTCCTACTGGTCGTATGTTGTCTCTCTGGGTGTTAATTCTTCCCCCACTCTCACCTCCCTCAGGCTTGTTACTCAGCCTTTCTGGAAAAAGGCCAATCCCCAGCCTTTTGCCCTAGTATTTCATCCATGCCCCAGAAGGGGGAGGACCTGAGCCTTTATAGATCCAATAATGACTATGTAGAGCACCTAAGCTGCTGCCAGTGATGACAGCGGCCAAGGCTCTTCATTGAGCAAAATCCAAGACCGAGAGACCTGTGGAACAGAGGAGCATAAACTGAGTCCAACACAGGTGCTTGGAATTTAATTGTAAGAAGTATGATATGTCTATGTGGAGACACTGATTACAGTCCTTGAAATTATATTATGTGTGGGCAATTAAATACTTGTAATTATGGATGATTTTCAACCCGTTTTGGAAGGCTATGGAGCTTCTCAGAGGAAAACGGCTTGAATAAGGTTTACAATTAAGATATTACAAGCTGGATCAGAACTGGTACCTCAAATACCTGGACTGGTGGAAATCATGAGGAGCAGGTAGCCTACTGGAAACTTTGAGAGGGTGAGATTTGAATCAATTCTCCAAAAGTGGTCGGTAAGTCCTATGTGGCAAGTTTTTCAAAGACAAAAGGCTAGGGATGACACTCATTGCAACCAAGTAGGGCTTGCCAGCCTTCATGCATCACATACTCAAATAAACAAGCAAAGCCAAGGCTATAGGTTCCTAATCACTGAAATAGTAAGTTTGACTAGTAGGCTAAGCCTACTTGATACCAGAAATCATCCAAATATCCACACTGTGGGTACCATATACTCCAGTGAGTGTGACTTATAAGAGCACATTTTTAAGATTCAAGGTGATCTGAAAGTAAAGGTCTGTATGGAAAGGAATGTTTGGAATTGCTAGTGCTGTGAGCTACGAGCATTGTCTTGTCTTAGAGCATTTGTGTGGCCTGAAGGCTCTGACCAGTCTTAATAAGTCTGCTTCATCTAGACTTTCCCAAACTTATTTCCCGAACTTCTTTTTGCAAAACAATTAGCCACCTTCCAAGGAATGTGCAGCCCTCAGAAAATACTTAGGCAAACTCTACTATTGAGAAAGGCACGGTGACTTGGCAGGAATTCAGGTGGCCGAGGGGCTGCGAACTATGCTCTGAGACTGCTTTTGACATTCACCACCAGCCTTATCTATCTATTTATTTATTTATTTATTTATTCATTCATTCATTCATTCATTTATTTTTACGAATGACTTTAAAATCAATCGTACAACCACACCCTGCCTAGGTTTCTTTCTTTTCCAAATAGAGGTGATAGTGTGTTACAGGGTCACCAGGAAGACCAGATGAAGAAATGGATGTGAAGGCATTTTGGAAAATTAAAAGGCAAGGAAAAACAAGTGAACTCTATTGTTCAAATGAATGTTGTGGTCTACGATTGATTCAATAGGCACTCTCCTTTTTACAAACGAGTCCTGTGCTGATCTGAGCAGGTTTTGCCTTTTTTGATAGGCTCTCACATAGTTCTGTAAATGCAAGGAGCCAAGAAGAGCAGATGTTGAGTGCTTGCCAGAGTGAAACGAAGCCCCACTGCCAGCTTGCCACCAAAAAGTAGGTACTTAGACCATTTTGTTCAAAATCAGTTTTTTGAAGGCATTAAGTGCTGAATAAATATCACTAAAATATATATGTAGCTTCTCTGCTTCAGAGACAAGTAATGAATAATTGAGTTTAGGCTCCACACATCTACATCTCTCTTCCTGCACATTCTTTCTGGGTAAGAACGAAAAATAAACTCCTATAAAGGCAGAACAGAAAGGGAGGTTTGGGTTCATCTTTTCCTTCTCTCCACTTGACAGAGAAATAAACTGAGACCCAAAAGCTACACCAACTTACCCCTGGTCAAAATGACTGTAAGAAGTGGAGCTGGACTCAGTGCTTTTTTATTCAGAGCCAGTGCTCCTCCAGTACCCCATATAGCCTCATTTCCTTCTCCTCTGTGATCTGAAAATGTTACTGATAGAGGCCCACTAGCCTCTTAAAGATAAACGAACCACAGAGGAAACTTGTTAGGATTACATAAAACCTAAGGGCTGCTGTGTAGCAAGGCAGTCTGCCTGACAGTTAAAACAACTTTTCTGGTAGGGGTTTCTATGACATGACAGACTGAGGAGAGATGAGCTGGGTCAGGTTGGCTTCCTAGAAGCTGACACAGGACAGGGCATGGGGAGAAGCCTAGGAAGGATGTCGGGTAAGGCCTTGCCTCAGTGTGATCCATGGGGGAAGGTTCTGAAGCTCATGCCACACAGAACAGCTCTCCCCTTTTAGGCAAGGAGGTCGGCTTCCTATTTGCCCATGTATATGAGATATTGGCTGTGGACCTCTGGGAAGGTGCTTATCTTCCCGGGGAAGACCACTCCTGTCCTCCGAGGGTGCTTCTCTGGAGACGGTTACCGCCGCACATCATTTATAGCTGTTTCTCACAGCCAGATGGGGTCAGAGCACTGGCTGGTAAAGGGGATCTGGGCCCGGCCCCCATAGCATCTACCACAGGAGCAGAGTGTGGATGTAGAAGAAACTTAGCAGTGAGCAGAGAGAAAAAGTCAGACCTATTATCATTTCCTTGGAAATGGGCATTTGCTCAGACCCATCAAGGCTGGACAGAACCTGCAACTATGTTCATCCATCAGAAGAACATGTTTGTCTTAGCGTTTTTCTGTGGTCATTCTCAGAGAACTATGTCTTGCTCAGCTTCACATTTCCTTTAGGGTTTCTCTTGCATTTCAGTTGTAAAAAAAAAAAAAAAAAAAAAAAAAAAAAAAAAAAAAAAAAAAACTAAGCAAAGACAACAAAAAGAAAGACAGGTGTGATGATATCTCTTAATGTCTTGGCAGTCAACGTGATCCTCATACTGCTCAAGGAAGCCATCCAGAGCTTTCCCGTTCTGCAGAGCAAGAGGGTGACTGTGGCTGGTGCTCTTCAAATAGGGTGTGATCCTTCCTATTTTGATAAGTTGGAAAGTATGCTCTCATACCCCTTCTCAGTAATCTTTCTAACATGAGAACTTATGGTTCCAGGAAACATGAGTCAGTGGAAACGGCAAAGCTGATTTATTCGCACAAATATGTATCAACAGTTCTCTAAAAACCAAACCCACTCTTATCATACTGTGAAGAAAATATTAATTCTTCACTTTGGAGAGACTGGGGCATGATGCTGTGGCACAACATTTTATTGTTGGAAAAGGCTTTAGGACAATTCTTGCCCAACTTCCTCATTTTAAAATGGAAAAAACGGAGGCCTAGAGAAATGGTAATGATTTAACCAAGAGCACAGAGCTAGTTCATGGCAGAAACTGTAAGTATGTTTCTTTTAAAAACAAAAAAACAAACACAAAACCTATGAGGCTTCTGCTAGGTGCCGAAGTGCTTAATCTTGTTCTGTGAACCAGACATTCTGAGTTGACTAGACCTCAGAGGCCGCCGTCCAGGAGGCACAGTGCACCACGAATGGCTCACTAAACACTTTACCACATGTGCTTCCTTTGAAGTTATCAGAGGGTGCTGGGGGATACTGGGAGGCAGACGTAATGAGATCGACCTGCAGCTATTGGGGGGAAGTCTTTGCAGGGGCAGGGATATTTATATTTGCACTTGGAGAATAAATCAGATTTTGAAATTTAGGGAAAGTAGAAAGGAGAAGGTTAAAAAAAAAAAAAAAAAAAAAAAAACACCCCCGCAAAATGCACAGCTGGAATGAAGGGAGAAAGAGGAAGGAGTGGCATTTCAGAGCAAGGCACAAGTGGATCTGAGCAGCTGCACGGGGGACCTGGAGTGGACTCTAGAAGAGACATGGTGTGTGAGCAATAGTTTTGGAAGCTAAGACTGGAAGGGAAGTAGGAGAGAAAGAAATGAAGACTCCGAACTCCCAAAGTGGATTTGACCTATGAGCAGTGATTTGAAGAGCAAAGATTAGGGCTTCTTAACTACAACTCTCTCTCTCTAACTCTATTCAGCACCCTTTCATCTATGATGTTTAAAATTCACTGTTTAGGATTTATTCCTTTGGGTACTGAAGACATCTTTTTCTTAAGTAAGCCCTATTAAAATGTAATGCCTCTGAGTGAGATGGATATAATCCATCAGGTAATACCTCCAGAAATTTGTTGACGACTAAATGACAGCTCACTGAAAACAAGATCCGGAGGAAAGAAAACAGACAGGGCGCACGTGGGGAGGGAGTTGGGTGCCAAGAGAGAAACAAAAAGGTGCCGAAAGGGAAGGACATAAAACTGCGCCTGTGGCTGGCCCTGCCTGAGAACGGTATGTACAGGCCACACATGGGGTCAGAGCGGACTTTATCAGGCCTAGAGACTGATGGGTGTTGCCCAGCCCTAAAGTTCTAAAGAGGCATGTGACATGTAGACAGGGACATGTCCCTTCAGCCAATGGCCTCAGGTAATGAGAGCAAAGTTTCTGGGTATTTATATCCTATTGGTTGTGAAGGGGAGACAGGGAGAGCTGGCTCACATAAGACTCTAGGCTCTCTTCTGCTTATGGGTAGACGGGATGAACATAACTCCAAATTTGGATGTTTTTAGACCCTGTTAAGAATCTTCTTGAACATAACGGTGAACAACTACAGGCTTTACATTAAACTGGCTTCAGTGATCTCCAGGATGCACATTGCACTTATCTCTAAATTTGAATGCTATTTCCTGCCCATTCTGTACCCAAATGTCACATAGCTACTGAGTGACACAGCAAAGTTCTGAAGCCTTTTCTGTCATTAAACCATGAGAAATATCTGCCTATAGTAGCCAGACCCCAAGATGCCCCCATATTCATGTTGTTGTGAGCATACCCTACCACAGGAAACAGAGCTGACTTGTGTAACCAATAGGATATTGCAGAAAGGCTGGAATATGATTTCTGAGGCTGGGTTGTAAAAGGCAGCGTGGTTTCTAGCGTGTGTTCTTGGACTTCTGGCGCTGTGGGAAGCCAGGGGCCATGTCACGAGGCTCTAGGCAGCCTGTGGATAGACTAATATGGTGAAGACTCAAGGCCTCCTGCCAGCAGCTATGTGAGTGAGTTATCTTGGAAGTGGATCCTCTGGCTCCATGAAGCCTTCAAATGACTGTACACCTAGCAGATATCTCAACTGCAATCTCATAAGAGACCCTTACCCACTTCCAAATTTCTGACTCAAAAATTCTATGGATAATAAATGTTTATTTATTTAAGTCTCTAAGTTTAAGATTAATTTGTTACACAGCAGCAGACATCTAGTATATTGCCTAATACAGAGAAATTCAGGATAAAATGTAGGCAAACACTGAGAACAAATATTAATTTAGAACATATATAAGAAGGATATGAATTTCTCTCAACACGTCACAATTCTAAACACTCTCTCTTCAATGATCTAGGGGCCTGGGTAGACCACCAGAATGACATGGGACTGTATTTATGCAGATTTATTTCTCATAAAAATGATAGATGGATATAAAGGAAAACCTGCTCAGACAAACCCTGTAGGTCTATCTAATATGCAAGGGAGATTATTGGAGGGATGCTCACATGAAAAAGGGAAGCAGTAATCACATGGAGAGTCTAGAGACTTAAGTGGTATTGCTGTGAATCTCACTGACTTCTTGTTTGCCCCCAAAATGGAAAATGAAATAAAAACTGAGGGTAGGGGTGGGAGGCAGGGTGACTTACCCCTAGGGAGGTGTAGCAGATTTAGTGAGAGCATAATTAAATAGCACATCTTAATTAAAGCTGTGAACTTGATCAATCCACTTCTCCTGCCCCTCTTGCTAATATTTTAGCTGGTCTCAATAGAGACAGCTCCACTCAAAGATTATCATTAAACAAATGAGAACAAGTATAGACCTTACGCATTGATTCTCATAGTGAGAAAGGAAGCAACACGAGCAAAGGCAGATAGTCAACATTCTTTCTCCTGAATTTAGCAATAGCACACACCTTTCTTTTGGGAAATGAACTCACTCTCATTTCATGTGGCTCTGGTGTGATTACCTATTTGGTGTGATTCTTTCTTTTCCTGCCAGAGGTATGTGACCAAATCTGGCCAATTGGAATAACTGTTTAAAAAGTCAGACTGATAGCCTCAAGGGTGGGCACAGGACTGAATGTGGGCCAATAAGTGTCTTCCTTGGAAATTCTCTGAAAAAGTTTGTACTCTGAAAAAATATGCTCTTTTCTTAACTATGTTGCTAGGAAATAGAATCAGAGTCTTGAGCTGGTAGCAGATATCATGGCAACCACTTGTAGAGAGCTTAACCAATAGATAGAGACCTGAAGACATCAGTTGAGATCCTAAATGTTCTTAAAATTACATTGCCCTTGAACTTTTCAGTTATATGAATAAATAAATTCACCTTTATACTAAGCTAGTTTCAGTTGAGTATCTATCACTTGCAACTGAGTAAGTATAAATGAGTTTATTACCACAGAAAACAGAAAAGTTCATGAGATTTGTCCCTTAGAAAAATAAAAGCTGGCATAGACTTCCCGGAAGAAAAAAAAAAAACCCTCAAAAAGAAATAAGGAAGATCAAAGAAAAAATGGTGAGACACCTGAAAAGTTGAGAAATGAGTTGGCAGAGCATAAAAAAGAAATGGAAGAGGAAAATCAAACTATTGCAAAGAAGAAAGCCACATAAAGAAAATACAAAGAGAAAGAAGAAGTTGGATATGCCACATAAAGAAAATACAAAGAGAAAGAAGAAGTTGGGTATAAACATTGTTAGAGACATGGATAAAGGCCTGAGGGCATTATCATTTTATAATCACAAAGTATAATTTTTAAATAATAAAGTGATAGCAATAAAATGATAAATATGAAAGGCAGACAAAAGCAATTACATATAATATATCTATACATATATAACATACATGAGATATGTTATATATATGTTATATATATGTCATATATATGGCTGGTATTCATAAATAATAATAAGATCTAATATCTATATAATGCTTATTATAACTCAAGTATTTTCCAAGGCCCTTATTAGCTCATTTACTCTTTATAAAAGCCTTATAAAAGTATGTCTCCATTTTATGGGTGTTATGGACTGAATGTCTGTGTCCTCTCCAAATTCATATGTTGAAACTCCAACTTCCAGTGTGGATGTATTTGGAAGTAAGGCCTCTAAAGGGGAAATTAAGGTTAAATGAGGTCATAAGGGTGGGGCCCTGATCCTAAAGGATAGTGTCTTTCTAAGAAGAGACCCCAGAGACCTTGATTTTGTTTGGTGCCAGTTTTTTTGTTGACATGGTATGCTCTGTCACTTACCTTCTAAGTGACCTCGGATGAGTGGTAGAGCTAAGATTTGAAAACTATAGTCTGGCTCCAGGGTCCATGTTCTAAACAGCTATTCCAGACAGCCTCTCATGTTCATGTAATATGCTACCTCTCATATTAAAAAATATAGTGAAAATATTTGATCGTAATGTTAGTAGTAATAGTAAACTATGACATTTACAGTGTGTCAGGCTATACAAAATAGCACACTGTATCAGCAGAATAAACGATACAAAATGATCTATATCAAATTAACTCATGATAAAGGATAAAAAATAATCTATAGCATCCAAGGAAATCAAAAGTACAAAAAAAAAAAGTCTGAGTGACCTCAGACTTTTACATGACAATATTTGATGATAAACCACAATTTGACCATTCACATGAAAAAAATCTATATAAAAATAATTTTGATTTTTAAAATTTTCATGTTTACCTTAATTTGCTGCTTCAGTCTAAATATATTTATATATTATATGAAAATTACATTTTATGTTGACTCCTTTGGTTCACTACTATCACTAGAATATTAATTATATGAAAATCTCAATGATAAAAATATAATATGTAATTTGGCTAAAATACAAAAATAAATACATACTACTTTATAAATTATATGTGTTTATTTTGTTACTTATTTAAACATTAAAACACATCAGTAGGAGCAAAATAATTGTATTCACTTGTCTATGATATTTCCCAATGGTTAGCCATATTAAAAAAAGCTAATGTTTTACGTGTTTTTCAATTTTGTTATTATGAAAGTATATTTTTCAAGGTAGAAGGATAAAGTGAATTTCGTTTAAAAGTTAGCATTTATTAAACTTAAATACTTAGGCACAAGGTAAGTTTCTACTTTACTGTTGCCAGAGACCTCATAAATGTTAGGGCCAGACTTTATAGGATAAATAATAATCATGAGATAAGAGATAATAGGATACTAATTTTCTTATAATAAGAAATCAAAAAACATTGTCTAAAGTCAAAGTAGAGAGTTCTTTTTCCTTTTAAAGAATTCTCAATCTCTTAATGTTACCTGTAATCTTCACTTTCAAATATTAGGTATCTTTCAGAAACTTTAATAATTTTTATCTAAAAACCATTATGCTTTGTTTTATCTGCTTACATCCTGTTAACATTTGTATAAATTAAACTTAAAATATTTTAATACAAATAGCTTCATAGTAACTTCATTCCTGTGAAATTTGCTTCCCAACCTCCTGTATTTATATCTCTGAATAATGTTCCCTAAGGTTCCCTGATGCCCCCATTAGAGGCTATTTTACTGGGGAGACATCACATGATTTTCTTTGCACTCCTTATTGCTTGACTTTATTGCTACCAGCAACTATCATTTAAAAAAAAAAGTGCATATGTAAATGTGTGTTTAGAGAAATCAAAAGACAATCATATTAGCTTCACCTACAAAGGACCAGTAATTGTTTGGAGATTTGTTGAACTGGGGTACTCTTTTGATATCAGCTATGCCATCTCAATCAGATTCCACTTGATGTGATTTACATCCTCCTTGTTGATTCGCACAGCACCATATGCTGCCCCAACTAAATCTTCGCACAGCATGAAATAATTCCTTTTGACAGGATAACCACTATTGCAGTAGGTAGGCCAAACTGGGGGAAATCTGTAATCAAATTAAGGAAGCCGTGTAAGTAGACAATTAGATTTACCCTACCACCAAATGCTGGCACTAATCTGTTCAGGATATCTAGAGCCCATTTGGTTTGGGAATGGCTGGAGGGACACTTAGAACAGACAGTACTGCAGTGTGAACTGGGACCTCCTGAAAGCTCTTATTCATAAGCTGTTTAGGCCTTATTGGTGGCATTAAATCCTGATTTTTGCCATATTTTGAAAAATAAACAATTCAGTCCATGCCTCAAAACACAAAAGTATAGCCCCAGGACCAAGAATGCAACTACAAATTGGCTTTTCTGTTTAGCCTGATGGCCTTGTGCATTAGCTTAATTACCGGGTTTTGAAATTTTAGTGTCCTAGGTTAATGTGTAATTATCTGACAGAAAGATACAGTCTCATACACTGAAATATAATGCTCAGATGGTCCTTCCTACCCTCCAACCCTGCCACTTCCCCTCCGCCTGCCTTCTGTGCTGTCATCGGAGCAAGCTATTTCAATATGTTTCAGAGTGTGAACGTGATTTCACAGTTACCTCAGAAAGATTCTTGCTCAAGTGGGCTGCCCACAAGGCACTCGTAATCCCTTTAGATTCAGAAATCTTACCCCTTTCCTTCATCAGCACAAGACACTTCTAGATTCTCTAGAAAATTGCTGCTTTTCTTCCTCCCTAATGTGTACTCCCAAACAGAGCTGAGACCCCAAGCCAAACTGAAGTGTCTGAGATGAAAATTCACTCTGGAGATGACAAGGATGCCAGAGGTCAGAGTTTCGTTGGATAGATCCTCTAAGAGTGAGAAGAGCTTCTGTTCTTAAGGGAGCTGAGCAATTTTGAAGAATGCCACAGAGGCAGGAATGCTTTTTCATGACTCCTTAAGTTAGAAGAAGAAAAAAAAAAAAAAACTCAAAGTATAATCGTGGGGTCTGATGGCTTTTTTATAACCTGGGTCTTTAGTAGCAGTCGATTAAAGTTTGCCTGCTGGAGCATTTGCAAAACAAATCAATATCTCATTTATTAAAAATTAAGAACTCATAGGCTTCTAATATACAAGTGAAAAAGCAGGGAAGTGATACAGCAATGAAGGCTTAGAGGAATAGGGGGAATTTCATAACATACATTTACGATTTTAAACACACTGCAAAGTTCAAGGTATTGTCACACTGCACTGTATGGCATCAGCATAATCAAATTTGCTTACTTTTAGTTTATGAGTTGCAGGCTTGAATTGTATTCTATTTCTTCTAAATCACAGGTGCCAACCCTGAAAATGGGGAATATGAATTAAAGAAGGGATTCACAGAGGCTTGGAGAGAGTGAGCGGACTACTGGTTTTCTCTGAAATGAAATAGGAAACAGAAAACGTAGCATAGTGGAAAGTTCAATTTTCTAATTGAACTTCTCATTTGTGGATTTTGAGTGGTTTTCTTCACCCAATAACCACCAATTTCACCCCAGACCTAAAAAACAAAACAGAACAAAACAAAAATAGTTCCTCTCTCCCTCACTATACTGTAACGTTAAAAACAATCATTCATTGGCATTTCAATAACGGTCTTGCCTGCCCACAACACAGCTAAATCACTGATTGGCTCATCATGTCAATACCTTTATCCATGGGTTTTCAAATTTTCCTGTGCATTTGAATGACCTGAAAAGTTTTAGAAAATACCAATGCCTTGGACCCACTCCTAAAAATCTGATGTAAGTGGTAGGGAGCACAGGTTGGCACTGGGATTCTGTTCCCCTAAGTGATTCTGATATGCAACCAAGTTTGAGAACCACTGCCGTTCTAAGTCAGCAGTTCTCAAAGTGTGGTCCTCAGACCAGCAGCATTAGGATCCCCTGGGAGCTTGTCTACCACCCTCATCCATTATCTTTAGGCTACAACTGTCCCTTGACTAGTCTCCCTGCTACCAGCCTTGCACTCCACACAGAAGCAGAGTGATCTTTTTATAAACACTTCTCAGATTATCCCAAAGCCCTTCCCCCATTTCAAAAGATTCAAACAGCTTTTAGAGAAAATCCAAACAGAGCATCATAAATTTTGGCCTTTCTCTCCATTTCCTACTCCCTACTTCCTAGTCAATCATCTGGCTTCCTCTATTCCAGTCACCTGGGCTCAGCTCATCTACAGCCCCCTCAATCCGGAACTCTTCCTCCAGAGGGTTGCATGGCTACCTTCCTCTATTCAAGCCTAAACTCAAGGGCCTTGTCCTCAGAGAGGCCTACTCTTGACCACACTATCTGAAGTAAGTTCTCTGCTCAGCAGTAATACTGCAATGTCTAAATCTATCACTACCTGAATTATCTTTCTTTTTTCCCCCATTGTTCTTATATGCATCACCATTAGAATATAAATTCTGGAGAGCAACTGTCTTGTCTGCTTTGTTCCTGTACAATAAGCTCTCCATAAATCGAATGGAATGGTTGCTGAAGATATAACCAATGCCGTCTACATTTCCACGTCAACTCATTTAGTTTTATTATGTTTCTGAAAATGAAGAGATTTGACAAAAATAGCTGTGTGAGTTGGAAAGTGCCATGTAAATGGACCCATGCTTGAAACATCGACCATCACCCCAGCAAGCTGGGGCACCCAATGATGCAATAGGATGAATCGTGACTGTTTCCTCTCTTGGCACAGTAGTTCAAGGTACAAAACTCAAAGAGCATCCCCACTGGTAATGAATGAGTCAGCAGTCA
This sequence comes from Rousettus aegyptiacus, assembly GCF_014176215.1. Lineage (NCBI taxonomy): Eukaryota > Metazoa > Chordata > Mammalia > Chiroptera > Pteropodidae > Rousettus > Rousettus aegyptiacus. Next base: position 119,796,367 of record NW_023416306.1, on the reverse strand, counting down.
TGTGAAAAGGAGGAAATGAGGTTGAATCAACACATTCATTGCTTTGTCCAAAAAAAGAAAACATTTTTTTTCTGGTTTCACCTTTCATTTGGTATGGTTCATGCAGTATCAGAGCTCATGTCCCATATAGACAGACTGACCTATATGAGAAGTCTGCATTCCTAACTTGAGGATATGCCTCAAGTTCGGAGAATATGACTCAAAACTAAGCCATGGGTTGTCCAATTACTAAAATATGACCAAAAAAAAATCAGACTACATCCTAAGAAATGCAGAGACTTTTGTAACAGTGTCTTTCGTCTTAGAAAAAAAAGCGTTCTGTTTTCTTTCCCCTTCTCCACACTTATCCACACCCTTGGTTTAAGGATGGGTAATATATTGATTCCTTTGTCTCCATCTAAGATGTCTTTACTCAGCTTTTATCTTTCCTGACTTTTATCTCCATCTGCCAGACGAATATTTAAAACAAAGAAACAAAAGCATGTGCAGCCTTACTGAGGCAAAACTGACATACAGTAAATTACATGTATTTGATACATTTGACACATGTACAGGGACATAAAATGATGGCCACAATCAAGATAATGAGCACAAACATCACCTCCAAAAGTTTCCTGTGCCTCTTTGCAATTCCTTCTACCTCTCCTACCCATCCCCAGGCAAACACTGATCTGCTTTCACTATAGATTACCTTGCATATTCCAGCATTTATGTAGAGAATCATTCACACGTACTTTTAGTTGTCAGACTTCTTTCACTTTACATAATTATTTTGAGATTCATCTATGTTGTTGATGTATCAGTGGTTCATTCTTTTTTATTTCTGAGTAGTACTCTCTTTTATGGATATACCATAGTTTATTTATTTACCTGTTGATGGACATTTGGTTTGTTTCTAGTTTATGACTATTACAAAAAAAAAAAGCTGATGCGAAGATTTATATATGGTTTTTGTTTCTCTTAGATAAACACCTGGATATGAGATGTTTAACTTTTTAAGAAATTGCAAAGCTTTCCAAAATGGTCTACCGGCTTACATTTCCACCTGCAGTGTATAAGAGTTCCGGTGCTCCACATCCTTGCCAAAACTTAGTTTAGGACATCATTATGTCCTCCCTGAACCATTGCAGTCTCCTGCTCTCTGCTCTTTTCTTCCATATATCATGTATCTGCTATACGGGAAGAAACTTTCAGATCTATGATGTCCTCCCACACTTCTTGCCACTGTAGACAAAAAAAAAAAAAAAAAATAAGGGGGACGGTCTGTGATAAAACCAACAAGTCAGGTGAGGGAAAGTAATTTCACAGAGTGATCTGATCATAAATTCCTAACAGGGTCAGTCATGGTGGGTAGTCCCAACCCAGGCATATAACTTATTTTGTCAAAGGTTTATCTTTGCCTTAAGCAGGTCTTGTCCATCGTTTCTGTGCATCTAGGTTAATACACCTTTAAAATGTCTCTTTTCAGACCCCTCAAGAAAGCACATCATCTGTTAACTACTTTGTAATCCAACCCCCACCCTGTTTCTCCCACCTTCATGTAATCTTTCTTATGTTCCCTTCTCAATTCCAAATGCATTTGAGATCTTGCTCCATGGCACTGCCATCATTTTTGGCTCACATAAACTCATGAAAATTCTGTATAGCTTTGGACATTTCTTATGTAGACACCACCCAAAGAAACTATCACCACCCATTGAATTTTCCACTACCTCCTCAGTATGACATTTATATGCCATAAAAGACATACTTGGTAGGTGCTCCTAATATAGATCTATCATTTTATTTTCATAAAATGATACACTCATATAACTTAATAGCCAAAAATTAAAAATTAAAAAATCTAATTTAAAAATAGGCAGAGGACTTGAATAGACATTTTTCCAAAAGACATACAAATAGCCAACAAGTACATGAAAAGATGCTCAGGGTCACTAATCATCAGAGAAATGCAAATCAAAACCATAATGAGATATCATCTCATACTTAGGATGTCTATTATTTAAAAAAGGCAAGAAATAACAAGTGTTGGCAAGGATGCAGGGGGAAAGGGAACCCCTGTACACTTGGTGGGAATATAAACTGGTGCAGCCACTATGGAAACAATGTGGAAATTTCTCTAAAAACTAAACAGAGAACTACTGTATGATCCATCAATCCTACTTCTGGGTATTTAATCTGAAGGGAATGAAATCATTATTTTGAAGAGATATTTACACTCCTATGTTCACTGAAGGCAAGACATGGAAACAATCTGTGTTCATCAACAGATAAACAGTTAAGAAGATGTCACACACACACACACACACACACACACACACTGAAATATTGTTCAGCCATAAAAGTGAAGGAACTCTCACTATTCATGACAAGATGGATGGACCATGAGGGCATTATGATAAACAAAGTAAGTCAGAGAGAGAGAGACAAATACTGTATGATATCACTTATATGTGGACTCTAAAAAAGCCAAACATAGAAACAGAGAGTAGAATGGGGGTTGGCAGGGCCTGGGGAAGTGGAACAAATGGGGAGATATTGGTTAAAGGGTACAAACTTCCAGTTATAAGATGAATAAGTTCCGAGGATCTAATGTACGGCATGGTGACTAAAGTTAACAACACTGCATTATATACTTGAAAGTTGCTAAGAGAGATCTTAAATGTTCTCACCGTACACACATAAAAAAAGTAATTCTATCTGATAATGGATGTGTTATCCAATCTTATTGTGGTAATCATTTCACAATATATGTTTGTAGCAAACCATTACATTGTGCACCTTAAACATACACAGTATTGCATGTTAATTACATCTCAATAAAGCTGGAAATTTTTTATTTAATGGTTTGGGGATATTCTGCATATTTCACTACTTTCACAATGAGTCCTGTCTTTTTTCCCCCTCAGTTTTTATTATCTTTTCAAAAGATGAATTAACTTTTTATCAACTTATCTGAAAAATTTAGTTCTATAAAAGGGGTAGGTAAATTGGCTATTGATATTTTTCTTTCATATATACACACATATGTGTACTTGCAATTTCTCAATATGTTCTTTTTTACATTAGAACATTTAATAAGATCATTTTTAACTTAAACAATTTATTCTCTTCTCAGTGATATGGTTGTTATCCTTAAATAGTACATCTAAATATTACAGGTTCTTTTTTATCTTTATGAAAAATCATCTTAAAAAGGAAGAAGGAAAGAAAAGAAAATATTAAATGCAACATTGCCTTCTTAAATGCATTGGAATTCACAAAAAAAACTATTAAGTTTTCACCTCAGTAAGGGAGGCTGAGTTACAGTACAATTCAAACTGAAGTTTAAAGAAAGATCATTTCAATAGGTGACATTTCAATAATAGTATAATCTAATAGAAACTCTCTGTTTCTATGTTTGGCTTTTTTAGATTATACTATTAACTATTTAACTGTGAACTGCGATTCACAGTTAAATTCTTCCAAGTTTGTTGCATGCTTAAAAATTCTAACATAAAGAGTTGGAGGAAGAAGGGGGAGAAGGAGGAGAAGGAGGAAGAAAAGAAAGAAGAAAAAAGATCAAATAGCTTCTCTTTATTAATTTCTCCCCTTCATAGAAGAGTCATTTATATTGAAATACAATGTTCATATTTATGAGAAATAAACTAAAAGAGGGAACTAGCAAGAGATGATTATAAATGATGCTTCCATTAAAAATTCCCATTTCATTCCAGTCTCGGGTTTACAATTTAAACACATAACTGAAGGGTAAAAGTATCCTAGGAGTGCTCAGCCCCAGTTTCCAACCTGAAGTGAGATCATTTTGTGGATGCCCCAGGGACCTCTACAAAAGCCAGTAACTGGAGCTCAGAACAGAGTAAGTACTTCTTCCTGCTGGGGCTGAAATACAAACCATATAAGTGAATAAGGTAGATGAAGTGGAATAAAGATTTTCTATTTATTTATTTATTTATTTAGCCTCGCTCTTCCACTATTTTCACCTTTCTTTTTGCTTAATCAGATGTCAGTGGCTGGTTGCTGTGTCATATTAACTCTGTTCACTAAAAAAATAAAATAAAAATTCTATCTCTGTAATGTGCCCATCTGAGGAGTCACCAGCCTGAAAGCACAGATTGAGTTTGAATATCGAAATCTTAATGCTAATGTTAATTACCCGGTCTCGCCCCATCCCCAGGGTAATCCGTCTTGCTGTGGCTCATTTCTGCTGATTTTTAAGCTTAGACTCTATTTCATGGAGACCCCTCATCCCTGCCCAGATGTGTCTAGGGAAAAAACCATTCTGATTCTGGAATACAGTTTCTGTCTCTGTTGCTCTTGCCTGACTCTTACAGGAATTGGAAATCAACTGTTCTCCATGTCAAGAAAACTGGAACACAACCTGGAACCTGGATGCCAGAGATCCTTATCACCACTCCTGCAGAGTCGCAAGGGGAGGGTGGGGCCGGTGTACTTCAGGGCGGAAGACAGGATTTCCTGCAGAAATGCTTCTGGAGCCTCAAAATACCACAGCAATTAGCGATCCAGTTCTTTCCTCCCCTCCGGGTGGATGGGGGTGAGTGGTGGGGGGTGTGAGCCTAGGTCAGCATCCCACAGGCCAACAGTTCCTCAGAGATCCTGCTCCAAGGTAGAAACCTGTTTGTGTCAGTACAGAAGTGAGCACTGCCACCATCTAAATGAGGTCTAAAGTGGTGTGTCACATGTGCTTAGAGCAATACTTTTGAAGGAAAGGTAGAAAATGACTTCATTTTTTTTTTTTAACCTTGGAATAAGGTTTCTAGAGCAAGGTTACATGAGCAACCCTCATGCACACACACACACGTGCACACACACACACACACACACACACACCTTGCTACTGTAGCTGACTGTGCAGATTAAAGATGGAAGCAAATTCTTTGACATGTGTCGCATGGTGAGTGGGGCATATTTGCCTTGCCCGTAAGTCTGGCTGGCCTGTGTTTGACTGAGGGGACAGCAGAGGAAGTGACTCTACCTACACTGAACTTGCACCTGGTCTCTAAGAGGGATGGCAGCCTCTGCCCTGACCTCTGGGAGTACTGCACCACCACATAAGAAGTCCAACTACGCTTCTTGAGAAACTACGTGGAGAGGCCTCTAGACTACACAGAAAGGGAGCGGGCCCAGCCAAGCCCAGCCTTCCAGTCATCCATGCCAAGGCCTCAGGCATGGGAGTGAAGCCTCTGGCTCTTCCAGATGAATCCAGTCACCAGCTGAACACCACAGAGTAACCTTAGCCAACTCCACATGGTACAGGGGAATCGGCCAATTCCTGACCCATATACAATAAAGATTTTAATTGACTAAGTTAGAGAATATTTTGTTATTCATCCATAGATTGGTGGAGCCTGGATAAAGACAAATTCTAGAAGAGTCTCCAAGCTGTGTTCAGAACTCCCACTCCCTTTCAAGACCCAGGCCATTTCTTGTCTGAGCCTGCCTCACAGGCCTCCTTTTCACTGGGTGCAAAACTTATGAGGCCTTCAGAAGAACAGTCATCATGGGACCAACCAGGTTCATGAGATGAGTTTCAACTTTTTTCCTACTAGCAACTGCAGGTATGACTACATACAAAGAGATGTACTCAAAGTATTGGGGCCCCATTCTCTGCCCAGCCAAGACACCCTGTTATACTTACTTTACTAGTTGCCATGATAGCTATTTTAAAGGTAAAACAAAACAAACAACAAAAAAAATTAAGAGATAAAAATTAAGTAAGAAAAAAGTAAATATTTTTAAATTCTTTATATTTAGAACTTGAGTGGAAATAAACAGTCAAAGATGGAAAGTGCATGAATAATTGTGGTACTCTAATCCTTCCTTATTTTTTCTTTGTAATCATTATGTTTTGTTTCTCCCAAACTTAGTCATAAACCCTGTGCTACATTTCAGGATCTAATTCGAAAGTTTCCAATCATTATTCTCTGTTAGAGCTATTTTCTCCTCATTTCTCCTTTCTTTGCCGCTGCTAAAATTAGCATTCCTAGCTGGGATTTGTAGTTGTTCTAGCTCTGAGTCAGATGCCAAGAACACCTTTTCAGTCTGGTTCCCAGGGTGTTGCCTTTGATGTGCTATGCTAAGGCATCAGGATGATATTCGGTGATGCATAGTCTTTTCTATTCTAAGGGCTACAGTTGACTGTTTATAGAACAGCAAGAAACAGCCTAATCTTCACCTGCTGACAAAATGAATGTGGGTCAGGTGCTTCTAGATTCATGGGACTGATGCTCATTGATCGGCTGAGCTGAGGTGAGACTTAGAATAAGCAGGAGCTTACTGGATCCCAAATCCTCAAATGGTGTTTTTATTAGATGTGGGCGTGAAGAGACCTTTTCTTAGCTGGCTAAATGCAGGAAAGGTTCAGGAATATGATGTGCCGAAGTTACCACGTTCCATTTAGCAGAGGATCTTTAATTATCTTCTGATTCTTTCACATCAGGTTATAGGGTGTTTGTGAAAAGCGTATTAAGAAATAAAATCTGACTGAGGAAGAATTGAATGGGTTAGTTAGGACTTGTTTAAAATTATGGGAAAACTAGGGTGGCTATATAATTTATTGTCCAGACTAGGACACTTTAAGAACTAAAGGAGGCACTGCTAAAAATTATTCTAGGACAAGAAGTTTAAACTTGGACTGTCCTAGGCAAACAGGACACATTCACCCTAAAATACCCCAACTCAGGTTGGCTTAAGCAATTAAGGGCCCACATAAATAGCTTAACCAGTTTCTCCTAATGTCTCTACTCCGCCTTCTGGATGGTGGCTTCATCCTAAAACTGGTTCTTGTGGTCATAGGATGGGCGCTGTAGCAGTTGAGCTCTATGCTGCTTCTGTCACATTCAGCACCAGGGAAAGCACTTCTGCTCCAGGATTCCAAGCAAGAACTTTAAGTTTCAGACACTTATGTCACATGCCCACCACAATATAAATGACATGGCCAAGGAAATGGAATGCTTTCACTGGGTTCGACCAAAAAGGGCCTACCGTTGGAGTTATAAGTAGGGTTAATTTCTCACAAGTACTGGGGCAGTTTGTGGATGAGTGGCTTTTTTAAAAAATTAAAATCTGAGTAACATTAATGTTGGTGAAATAATGTCCAGCCTCAGAAAAAGTCTAAAAAATGTGTATGTGAGCCAAACTGATGACAATTGCCAGAAAGCGAAATCTCAGTGGACTGAGAACATGCTCCAGAGAATGGCAGTTTCGAGGCTTATTTTACACTTTAGAATCAAAGGGAGAGGTACAGAGGGTTACCTGAAATTCCTCGGTGGTCTATTAGGGAGGAGGGAGAAAGCAAAGTGGGAAAATCTGAGACTGCATAAAAAGTAGAAGGGAGAGACAGATTCTTTGTTTTTTTACATTGGTGAGTGCAGTATAGTTAACATATACAGCACATAGAGATGGTATTCGGGCAACAAGATAGCAATGTGGTCTCATGCTCTGATGCCTGCAGTTGTGCCTTCAAGGCGTCTGGAAAAGAAAATTACTCTGTTATTTCAAAGGTATGTTATCTTAGATGCACAAAGACAACAGACAATTTCAAAGGTAAAGAAAGATTGCCCTTTGTCAGGGAAGCCCAAGATGTGACTACTCATCATGAGTATGTTTTTGTCAAGAATTTTTATGTTTATAGCACTCTGTGTGGTTATTTTGGTCTCTGGGTTTGTAAGGCCCACCGTGAGGCCCTCCCTCGAGCTTGTCAGGGTTAGTATGTGGCCCCTTTGCTGTCCACATTAAGAAAAGAGAGGGGGATGAAAACTGGATAGGTAACCAGCAAACATCTGCTCTATTAGAAACAAACCTGAAATTTAATAAAGTGACTTCTTTTATGCTGTGGTAGTTAAAAGGGAGACTTCCTAGGTGTAAATCTAGATTTTTACCACTTCATATCCATGTGACCTTGAACAAGTTGTTTAACTTAAATCTCATTTTCCAAATTTGAAAGTGAGATAATAATAGTAACTGCTTTATATAGTTATTATGGGATTAAATAAGATAATATGTATACAAGGTGCTTATAACGTTGTCTGGTATGTAGTAAGAGGTTAATAAATACATATTAGCCTCTATCACAGCAGCTATTTAAGTGACCCTTAAGGGGGGATATTCATGGGAATTTGTAAAGAAATGCAAAGGTATCAACAATAGGGAAATTCATTTATTTGGTTGAAGGGAATATAATGAAGGCAGAAATAAGAGCTGAAGAAAGGAATTGGGTAAAAACTGCATGGGGGAGAGGGGAATGATTCCAAATAAGCAGATGAATAAAGTCAGGTTTCGGAAAATTTTAAATGGTTCCTTTCCAAGGTGAGTCTGTCATTCTTAAACATTACAACAGACTCTCTTCAGAGCCTTTTCTAGTGTTTCATGGTCAAAAAACTCTGCCTTATATTCAAGATGAATCCCTCCTGTTGTCACATAGCCCGTTTTATGTCTTCACACAGGATAAAACATGGGTACAGTTTTAACATACATAGAGAGCTAAAATGGAGCTTTAGTGATGTCGCAGAGGGAAAGTGGCAAGGCTTAGTGACATCCATTTCTTAGCGACAGGCAGAGAAGGGTAGTGTCAGATGCAGGCCTGTGATAGTGAGCATAAAAGACAAGGGAGACAATGGCATCTCTGACAAAGAGGGAGAGGGGAGAGGTTGGTTTGCTAGATAAGGAGTCAAGTCTTTGATAGCAAAACCAAAATGGTACCAAAATAATAAAGAAGACATTTTCTTTTTCTCTCTGTCCCCTCCCAGATAAGCGGGCACTTAAAAAGAGAGGGGAAAATGTTGCAAACGAGAGCTTTTAGCAATCTGTACACATTCTGGCAAAGTTTACTCATTAGAAACACATTGAAATGGATATTATCAAGTCCTATTTTTGGTGTGTGTGAGAATGGGAATGGGGATTGTGTGTTGATTTTCTTCGCCGTCCAAGGACTTCGGTAACAAAATGATACTTTTTTGCACCTGTGGTCAATCAAGTGAGCCTTCTACCTTATAAATGCAGTCTGAACGATTCATAACCACAAGTGGGCAGCCATTTTAGTTTCAGTTTTCCTGTGTTTCTCTGTGGATTTTACGGGGGGACTAGCTTCTTATATTTAAAAAGAAATATTTCCTTATGATTGGTATCAAGAAAAGACAAACTGAATTATCCAAATTTTGGTTGCTTATTAATATAGTTGCTTTGAATGTAAATCTCCAAAAATTAAGTACTTTTTCATTACAGAAGTTATCTGAGGTTTTATAAGTACTTAATTTAACTTGCTATACCAAGAGCACTTGGTAATCATTTTGCATCAAAAATGATAAAGATTAAGGGTCTGCTCAGAAGTTCATGCTTTGCTTCGAGAAGTGAAAATACCTAGCTTCCCCACTGATAAAAGATCGAAATTCTAAAGAGGAGTGTGTCCCATAAGAAAGAAAGACTATAAAAAAATGTTTTTTCTTCCGTTTTTGCTCTCCCAGCATAGTTTGCTGTGTAACCAATTATGGAATTTTCTTATGTACTATCTTATCTCCATTATCGAATAATGGCAAATAGCATTCTTTCTTTTTATTTTTTTTCCTATAGTAGTTACTCAAAACCTGGTTGAGAATGAATGAATGAATCTATTATACTTGAGAAAATAATTTGGAGTCCTGAATTGGCTCACACGAATCATTGAAATATTACATACATTGATGAGAGTTTGTGGATACGATCAAGTTGCATTTTAAATTTTAAAATATATCTGACCTTTATTTATTAATACATTTAAGAATTTAATTCTTGCTTAACCACTTGACCTACTACTGTCCACTAGTCTCAATTATTTAACAGCTTAAACTGACACTTAATAAGTATGTAAATGGAAAGCACCTTAACATAATCCAGGTATCTTCCTAAGTGCCAATTATATGCCTCAACATTCCCTTCAATTTGAATATGTTAGTAAGAATCTAATTACACTGGTTTATAGCTGATGGAATTACAGAAAGGGAAGATTTCTCTCCTACATACTTATTAGACCTCAATAAGTGTTCCTTTGCAATCTGTTGCTATTCAATTACCAAGTAATAACTGTCTTAATGAATCTAATTGAAATGCTTATTTCAGACTGCTATCACACACAAAAAAGACACTTCCCTTGGAGTGCTGCCACTGGATGGGGCCTGACTTGTTTATCCAAAAAGAAGTGACTTCACTGGGAAGGGGTTCATATCTGTGAAAGTTTTTTGCAGTTTCAAGGGCATTCCCTTCTCCATAGTTCATATGTTATAAAACAAGTCCCCCTACAAAACCTTGCTACTCAAGCCCATGCTTACGTGAACACTCACACAATCATTTGGACTGTGTTATCCCATTATAAGGAGAAATGTTGATTTAGCGTTCCTCAGTAAAGACAGAATAATAATAAAATGAAAATATCAGTAGTTAATAGGTTACTTCTTAGAGTCAATGCTGCTTAAACATTCTACATATAGAAACTCATTTAATCTCCACAAACTTCCTAAAAGGAATGTATTCTGTTATTGTGCCCATTTAACAAATGACAAAATGGAGGGTGGTTTATTTTTTAAAGAAGGGCAATTTCACACAGCCTATAGGCTAACAAAAGGCACAGATGGTGGTGCAAGCCAGGTCAGCTGGCTCCCACTGCATAAACTCACAAAAGCAAGACTAGAAATGAGTGTTAGAGTTTAGTTGATGCAACCCCTCGCTACTCAGGAAATTGAGGCTACAGTCTCACACAGCAAAGGGGCTGGATCATGAGTCTATCCTGCGCACTTTGACCTAAACCATGCTGCATTGTTTAAAATCAAAATAATTGCAAAACAAAAACATCAATAAAGCCCCTTAAGTTAGATGTTCTGTGTAATATGCCCACTTTTGTAACTTTTGTTTGGATCAGCAACTGGGTCTTAAAACTTATTCACCTCCAGATAATGATAGAATTTACTTGAAAGAATGTATAAAGGCCTAAAACATACCACCGTGATTATTTTCGTATAGAGGAAATTTAAATTTTATTGGCCCGAACACAAAAGGAAGATTGACTCAGGGAATTGCACATCACTGGTCATTCACAATTTTTATGGAGATTCTGTGATGCTGCCCCATTTAAAAGCACCCTTGGACCACTGGCATAGCCACAGAGCTGCTGACACAGTTGTGCTGAGCCCAGAGACTCACTGAAAGTTCAGCTCGCCTCAGCAGGGTGTTGTTCTTCTCAGGTTATGGCTTCATTGTTGTGCTGATGGACACATCCCACACGCCATCTTTGCAAAATAGCACTGCATGGATTTTTCTTCTCCAAAAAATGATGTGGTCAGGTAACATCTCAGTGACTATAAAGATTTCTGGTGGAACAATTTATGGAATCTACAAGGATTTCGGATACTGCCCTCCCCCCTAAAAAAAAACCTCTGACAAGAATTAAAAAACAACCCTTTCCATATAAATTATCTAGGTTTGCTGAAGCATCACCTTATGACTTACACAGGCGTGGTTTTTATTTTTAACCACTGGTCCATCTCAGCAGTGACTGGTACCATGGCTCCAGCTGTGAATAGCCAGAGTTGCTTAGCTTGTTCTTGTCCCATGTCATCTGTGCAGCTTTCTCCTCATTTTAAACTGTGATGTTTTCATGCTGACATCCATATTGGTCCATGCTAATTCCAGGGGCTTTAAAGACTCCTTTCGCATTCACTTAGGAACAGTTTTTAAGGAGCAAGTGTCCTTTTATCTACTTAGGTAATGCAGTATCAAAATCACGGAGACTGTTGAACAGGGAAATAACTTCTTTTTTACAGAAAGGAAGCAACATGATAGGAGTAAATTATTTACACTCTTGAGGAAATCCTGAGTTCCTCCAGCCAGCCAACTTAGCCATTTTGAGTTTCATTAATGTGCCAAGCACGGTACCTGTTTCCCTGGCTCAAGGACTTACGGCTTGGAGGACTACAGCCTATAATTTTTGGAAAGCGCCCAGGAGTGTCTTTACAATGATAACCATGGGAAATTCACAGTGGGGATCATGGGACACACAAGAGAGAAATGAGGTTTTAATTTATTCCTGTCTTTCTTAAATGGAAAAAGCCCAGAACAAGGGTTCACATAAACTCCGGCAGGCAGAGACCAATTTTATACAGAGACGATGAGTTTATAAAACAAAATTAAAGATCTGCCAAGAGTTTTTTAAATTCAAAATTAATTTTGTTCAAAAATGACTACTTGTATGTATGTATTTTATGAATTTAAAATCTTTTCATTTGAAATTTTGAATATGGAATTCTGTAGGAATATACTGTACTTATAAGTTTTGAATTTAGTAGAGTATACGGACTTTTTTTTTCCCACAGGGAGATGGATTGTATAGTATTTACAGAACATGCACTACATACTGTATTCTTATTCAATTTTTTTTCCAAGATAGTGAGTTGTTTGGTTTTGAACTTTTGCAAGGATTATTTACTTATCAAATGTGACTGTCTTTATGGTGTTGTTGCCTTAAGGTGCTTATTGTCAACAATAGTTGAAGCATTAGCATCATTTCATTAGTTACCCAGTGACTCTCGTTTTAAACCCAGTCCAGCTTCTTATTAGTGGTCCACAAGCAGCTCTTATTGCAGCTTCAGCTCTGGAGAATTTCACTTTATCTCTTCCCACTCTCTGTCTGTCTCCTTTGCTTCTGCTTGGCTTCCTCTTAAACCATCAAAATGAATTTGAGACTTCCTACTTTTGACCCAAAGAGTAGATATGAAAAGAGTTTAATGATCTAAGCTCTGGGTTTGAAGATCTTGATGCAAATGGAAAGGAAATAATTCCAGGCTATTATCAGAGAACCATGGTATGAAGGGAAGCTCATGGGACTGAAGAATTTCTCTCCTTCATTCAACATGTTTACTGAGTTTCAGGAATGTTCTAGAGGGGAAACCCGTGAACCAAACAAAGTCCTGCCTCTGTGGAGCACCCTTTCTGGTTGGATAACACAAGTAGATAAAATACCAAGAAATAAGAGGAACCTCTGATAGTGATAAGTGTTGTGAAAGGAATAAAAGGTGACAGGGAGCTAGGAGGAAGGCGTTATTTCAAGTACAGAAGGCCACCTGTGAGAAGGTAATGCTTGAATTGAGACCGTACAAGCTGTGCAACTTTAGGTAAATTACTTAACCTTATTAGGTTAAAAGTACCCAGCTCTTAGTTTATTGTAACAGCAAAGGCGATTTTATATATATATTTATATATATAACAAATTGCAGCTGTTATTGTCATTGATAAAATACTGCGTCAGTTAAACTCTGAGCAAGAAATGACAACATGCTCAAATTAGAATAGTTCAAGTAGAATTTAATAGATAAAGAATTTGCAGAATTGTGATCGGAGTACAGGGAAATGAGAAAGAAAAGTTCAGAACCTGGAGTCTAGTAAGAGCAGATAGCATGAAACATGATTCCTGGCACTTGGAGGCAGAGGAAGCCATGTGAAGCAGGCAGCCCGGACGGAGGTAGAACCCCCAGTCTCGTAACCTTGAGATGGTTGAGAGTTTGTTATATGCAGGTTTAGGTTATGTACTCCTGGGGACCACAAAGATGTGGTGAGTATGGAGACCGCCATCAGTAAACAAGTGAGAATCGGAAAATGACATGCACACATTTAGTTTGACTGCAGTGTAGAAAAATCATAAGGGCCATGCAAAGAGCTCAGAGAAAGACTAAGGAGTTCTCAGGGGCTACATTACTTCTAGACAACAAATCAGAGAAACTGCCATAGCGGAGGAGGCTGTGTTTGCCCCACACCTTGAAGAAGAGACAGGATTCACACATGTAGTAGTAAATGGCAGTGGGAAAACGTTGCATGTGCACAAAGTAGGAAATAGTTCAACTGGAGCCTCTGACACATGAAAGGGATTTAGATTTCGTCATTTCTGTGAACCACTTGATTCTTTACCCTCTGGCTCTTCTTTCTTCTTTCAACCTATACTTTCCCTTCCCTCGTTCACTGACTTTCTCCTTTTCCTTTTTCCATGACTCTCTTTTATGAGAGCAGGATTTGAGTGAAGGGCAAATGGGAGCGAAGTGAGACTCTGTGGTGTATCAGGAAAGCATGCTAAGTTTAGGAACGGTGGGGGTTTAAACCAAGCCAACTCAAGATGTGCCTTGGTCATATGCAGATTCCTTGGAGCTAAAGGCAATTTTAGCTTCTGGCTCAAGTCAAACTTCTGCTTCTCCCTTTAACTACCTAAAAGCATTTAAATTATGGGCTTTGTCCCATTATAAGAGATTATCAGAGATAACTTATTTTGACCTAGCGATAGATAGTTAGGGTAAACATCTATTTACTAAACATCTGTTCTCTTATCATCTTGCAATGACCCTTTGAATCCTCTAAGGTGCATTACCCCATCCCTAGCTCAGGATGTCTTAAGTACCTTAACCATTTTTCTATCCCTAAACCTCTCCTTCGTGTGGGTCTCTGACTCTCTCATGTATGCAGAGTTCCCGTGCATATGAGACTAATTCTGATTTTTCTCTTGTCAATCTGCCTCCTGTTGATTTGATTATTCAGCCAGCCAAAAGAACCAGAGGCAGGAAAGGGGACCACAGGATGGGAAATAATGATAGATAATGTTGGAAAAGAAAAAAATGACCTCAGAACAAACGTTATTTACTTTATTTCTTTAACTCAATTCTTCTGCTTCTCTTCCCATTTCCTGTGAACCAGAAACAGAAAACGGGAAAACAGAAGGGAGGTAGATTTTAGAGAATGTTAGCTTGTCCTTTGTCCTTTAGTCTGCCATTATCAGTGTCAGAAAAAACTGATTCATTTTACAACTTCACCAAGATACACAGCCTGCCTTGTACTTCAGTCAGGTAATTTCTCATTGGCTACAGGGCAGCAGGACTTTCTCATATACTGTACAGTTACCAGAATAGAGGCTCTTCCTCTGCGCAGGACGGCACTGCTTAAGGGAAGATGGATAAACTGTCCTGGACCTTTTTGTGTTTTTGTTTCTTCATTGACCATCGAAACCCAGTTAAAGTGGAAAATCTCAGCTCAGTGTATTTCCACTGTTTTTTCTAGGTGCCGCCATACTGTTTAGCAAGGAACACTCACTAAATGTACATTGAATAAATAAATGTTTGCAAAAAGGCATCTGGGTTGGAGAACTATCACACTATATGTACTCAGTTTGCTATTTCTTATCTTTCTTTCTCCCTCAAGTAAGCCTTGACCCCTCTGGGAGAGAGACAATATTTTGTTCATCTTTGAATCTTCAACAACTAGAAGACTATATATATGGTCCATAATAGGCCCTCAATGCATACTTGTTTGAATGAATGAATAACTAAATTACTGAATGAACAATCCTGGCTTCTAAGTGTGACTTAGGGAAATGATAGGTAATGACGACCATCATTGAGGCCATATTGGGGAGGGCTTTGTATATAACAGAAGAAGCTGGGCTTTATTACTTATTCTCTTTGCTAGAGGGAATGTCCAAAGCTTTATAAATGATCAAGGAGAAATTAGTGACAATGTTGTTTTAAAAAGATTATTCTGGTGGTTATGTAGAAGATCCATTGGTGTGGTACAAAGTCTGATGTACATCTAAGCTTTTGTTGCTTTCAAAAAGTAACAATAAAAATTTTAATGAAGAAAGGGCTTTTAATTCCAAACACAGACATGGCTGCCTTAACTATGGTTTATTAATGAAATTAAATATACTTTATTTACTGTTGTGGTCTAAGGCTGTTCCATAATTTTAGGATGCAATGTGTCCTCACGAAACTAGTGTAAACTAAATGCGTTCAATTATTTATCATTTCAGTAAAGTATAAAGTCACAAAGAACTCTTAGATCTTTAATGGTAAACAAGACTATCTTCAAACTAAGAAAGGAAAATGACTTCAGAGCAAGGGAAATTGTCACCTTTTAACATCCTTGTGGGCAAGAGCATTTTTTGATTCCCGTAACCCTTTTAAAATGCTGAACAAGTTGCATGATTTTTAGGCACCCTAAGGTTTGAAAGGTCAGACTTGTAGAAGCAGATTGTTTTGCTTGTTTCTGCCATCTGAGTCAGGGCATATGTTGGTCATGCCTTAACATCACAGTTTTGGTGAGCCATTTGGGATTTTCTCCATCAGTGCCAACTGAAATGTGTTGGATTATAGTTGAAGATAACTCAGGTCCATCTTATGCTTTTTGCACCTCTAAAATCATCCAAACACCTCTTTGTTAACATATCATCATAAATATTGATTACTTGCTATGATATATTTTATAGGCTATAAATTTTTTACAGCTCCTTCCATCAAGCAGTAGAGTCTGTTTCCATTATTCCCTGAATCTAGGCTGGCCTTACTGATGTGCTCTGACCAAAAGGAAGTGGCAGATGTTATTTTGTGTGATTTCCAAGCCTCTTCTTAAGGAGGCCTTGGAGCTTCCACTCTCACTCTCTGGGAACTATGTACCTTGGAGCAAATCTAGGATAGCCTCTTTGAGGGTGAGAGATCACATGAAGAGGAAGAGAGATAGAAAGAGAGAGAGATAGAGACAGATAGTTCATGTAACAATACAGGTCCAGCCATTGCAGATATCCTAGCTGAGGTCCAAGATATGTGAGGCCATCAAAAACCAGCCGGCCTCATAGCCAGCTTTACCAACTGACTGACTTCCAAGCATGAGTAAGCCTAGCCAACACCATGAAGAGCAGAGGTGACCTGTCCCAACTGAGCCCTGATCAAATTGCTAAACTAATGTAAAAGCTTATCAGTACAATTATTAGAAATGTGGAAAAATAAATGGTTATTGTAAGCCACTAAATTTGGGGATATTGTGGTAGAAAGAATTCTAAAGATTGCCCTCACCCCTGCCCCCAGATTACCATTCTCTTTTTATTCAATCAAATACTAATATAGCTGCAACTGTGAAGGGATTTTTCAAATTTATTTAAAGCCCCAAGTCAGCTGCTTTGTGATAGGGGCCTGACGTGATCATTTAAAATGCCGACGTGAGCACTTTAAAGCAGCAAGTTCTCTCTGGCTGGCAGCAGAAGGAAATGTCATAGAGATTCAAAGAATGAGAAGGATTTGTCGTACCCTTGCTGGCTTAAAGATACAGAGGCCACAAAGCAAAGAATACTGGCTGAGAGTGGCTCCAGCCAACAGCCGGCAAGGGAGCTGCAACTTCAACTGTACAACCCAAACTGAATTCTACTAACAGCCTGAAGGAGATGGAAGCAAATTCACCCTCACCTCGACCCCCAGAGCCTCCAGATAAAAGTCTAGTTTAGCTGAGACCTTGATCTTAACAGAAAACCTCATCCAACTTGCTCACATCTCTGACCTAGAGAATTGTGTGCTGATAAGCTTTTACATCTGGAAACAACTTGTTGTGCAGCAATAGAAAACTAATACAAGTAGTTTATTTCAGTCATAGATGATGAATACATATACACTAACATTTTTACAACACATAGGAAAGATACAACATAAAGCAGGGGGTTTCAATTCTGGATGTACATCAGAAGCTTATGGAGAAGACTTTAAATTTAAATATCACCACACCAGAGATGCTGATTTAATTGATTTAATTGTTCTGGGACGTGGCCCAGACATTGGTATTTTTGAAACGCTCCCTGGGTGATTCTAATATGCAGCCAGAATTGAAAACCATGAATACAGAACAAATTATATATGCACAGATAGATAAGAGAGAGGGAAGTTTTCTACTCCATCATCCCTCCACTGTGAGATAACCACCTGAAGCATGCTCGTGACTATTAGTTAGTGTTCTACTGGCCAGAATTGTTCTTATTCCATGTCCTCACTGTTAGACTGAAAAAGAAGTAAGCAGGTCTTTGACTAAGGTCATTTTATTCAACATCATTTCGTTATAGTGATGAAATCCTGTAGGAACTTAACTCTTGTTTCTATTAATTAGTCTACGGTGAAATTGGTTTTATTATATGTCTTTACTCTTATCAACAATGTTAAGTGAGGACTAGCTACACTTGACTTTTTTAACCTCTGTAAAATTATTCAATTGTGGTGATTTCATATGTAAAGGTGAGAAAAGTACTCTTCCTCTAGAGATATCTCTTCATTCCCTGGTAGTAGATGACTAGCCTAAAACCAAGAGACAGAGGTCCAGTTATGTGATGAATAAAAAATTTCAACAAGGGGGGTAATTTTCTTCCTTTTGCACCTTAAGCTTATTTTTAGAGAACAAGAACTTCCTTTTGAATTGTCTTGGCTATGGACACTCTTGATATAAGTTAGAACAGTGGAAACACCAATGAAAAAAATATGATGATATATACAGCTAGGTCCCTAAATGCCAAAATAGAGGTTAAATTCCATTTTGGCTGGTCACACTGATTAAGATTATCTAAAAAACAAGACATTAATTCCTTTAAGGTGGTACACAGCTACAATAAAGAGGAGGGGCAAAGTCACTTCTTCAAAGAGAGAACTTGTTAAATTGAGAAAATTCACATTTTAGAAAGTGAGGAGAGGGGAAGAACCCCAGGGAGTTTTGGAAAGAGGCATGGCTTTCCTGACAGCCTGAACTGGCATGCTGTCTCAGAGGAGAAGATTTTGCTCCACTAATTATTTCATTGTATTTTCACAAGTTGTCATTACCTTAACAATCTCATAGTCCTCAGACCTGCCTGCTCTCTACTTATCTGCTTCCTTGCTTTCTGTTATTCTGGAATCCAGGGAAGAGAAGACAAAGGAGAAAATAGTGCTTTGTAGGTTTCCGTATCCCTGTCCGCTGAGACAAGAAGCAGACAGACAGACAGAGACGGACTCAGCTTCTCCGTTCTGAGGTCCTTCTCTGGACACTCGGCAGTCTGCTTCAAATCAAACCCTGCCCAGCTGTCGGCCGCTGTCGGGGCTACTCTGCCTGGGTCCTAGTTCTGTCCCTCTGAAGCCTCTTTTCTACCTTTGGTATTTCTACAATTTCCATATTTCAGCAACTGGGACTTAGCACCTCAAGGTAAAAGAGAAATACACTGTTTACACACTTTAGAAACCAAAAGACATCAAGGTAGATCATAATCGGGGACATCTCCCTTTTAGCTAAATCAAACTTTCTGGGAGTTTGTTTTCAGCAGTGAGCAGATGTCATCTTTTCTTGAGACCAAATAACTAAGTGATGTCAGGGTTTGTTTCCAGGATTTTTTTTTCTTTTTTAAAAACGAACTTAGAACCAAACTTAAAGAGACTTTCCCAAAATATATGTTTGGATGAAGCACATTTCAAAATGACATCTTAGTTTTAATGATTATAACCAGTATATATAATATATAGATTATATAAATACATAATATGTGTGTGTGTATTTAAGACTCTCCTGTGTGTATATTTACATTTAAAATAGTTCAAATTTTGTCACTTTCATCAGTTTTGTACTTTGCTATTTTCACTAAATAAATTTATGATGAATATTTATGTAAATCAAGCAAACGTCAAGAGTTCAACTGTTTCTGTCTCTCTGGAGAGACAGGTGGGTTGCATAGAAAATTGGAAATAATAGCTTAGAGATCTTGGAATGAGGATGGACTTATTGGGGGGAGGGGACAGGTGTCATAACTTGGGCAGTCTGAAGAGGCCATTCATCAAGTCAGAATAAATTTTAACTTTTGATTTTTTATAAGTTGCTGCAGATACATACTGACCAACATCCAGATTGCCTGGACCAGTAAATGGTCCTGTCCCTCAACCTGATATGTCATTAAACTTTGGAGTCTAACATTCAATCCCAAATGCTAACCCCTGAGGTTTTCAAATGGAATCCTAAGGAGTTCCATTTCCTTTTCACACTTTCTAAAGCTCTACCCCAAATCCACGGGATGCCCCTCTCAGAATGTTAAAGGAATTCTGTAATCCTCTTATTTGGGAACCTGATTTGCAAACACTAAGAAAGGGTATATGCAGCTGCTGTGTTTATTAGTATTAACAATTGTAAATATCTGGCCAAACCCTGTCACCTGACTTACAATAAAACTCGGAGGCAGTCATTACATTTGCTCCTTCAACAGACATTTTCTCTGTGCTTAGTCTGTACCTCCCAGAAGACTAGGGAACTCAAATCATCAGAAAATACTCTCCTCGAAGATGAAGCTTGACTCCAATAGCTCCCCAAACCATAGGGAGTAGTGGAAAAATTACAACCGTATTTAACTCCCAGTCTGCAACCCCAGCTCAATATGAAGAAATTCCAACATAAAACATAAAGTGAATTCTCCCTGGAAACTCTGACAGTCTATAGACGTAGATCTGGCATGATGCCCAGAAACTTAGATGGGTACAATTTGGACACATCCAGTTAGTTTGTTTTAACATCTCAGAATCCATACTCTTCGGTTGCTTTCAGCCTGCATCATGTCAGCTTGATCCATGAATGTTTTTTAAAATAATTGATTTGGCATATTCATTACGATGGCTTAGCACGTGACTGATTCACTGAATGTTTTTATTTCTCACTGGATGTTTGGCACATACTCCTGGATACTGTAATTATGCTACCTTCTTTGTTTCTCCTCACTATACATGAAATGCTGGAGAGAGGCCATACTACCTGATTGAACACTGATATTCTCTTTCGGCCCTTTCATGGCATGTGTTGGTTTGTGCACAAGGATTGAGGGTGAGAATATGTGAATTAGCCCTGACTTTTGAATTGGCTGTCATTTATATTTCCATAGTTGTCACATCTTGACAATGAGAATGACAAATCTTGTCCCTTTCCAACAGAAAGCACGAATAGGCCTCAAAAGCTCCAGAAAAACCTAAGAGTTGCCTGTCCACGCAACCCAGTGCTGACCCTCTCTTGGTACCAATGGGTGTGCTCATCGTGGTTTTTAAATAAGAAAACAACAACAACAACAACAACAACAGAAAACAAACCTGAAACTTTCCAACTGGATTTGTGATTAATGGTGAAAAAATTGTGAGCCCAACTCTCCATGAGGCACAAGGATAGATAAACAAAACGTACCAGGTGTGTCTCATCTTTTAATCAGAGTTCTATACCCCTTGGCATTATTGCATTCAGAGAAGCCACCCAAACTCAGACAATGGTGGCAGCAGGAGCTGTGGCTTTCTAAACCAGTGCTGTCCAACACATAGTACCTCAGTGGCTCCATTCTATGTGCTCAGAAACTGTATATGCTGGTGGCTGCCATATGGAGCAGTACAGAGAGAGAACCTCTCCACCAACACAGGAGGTTCCACTGGACAGAGCTGCCTGACATTGACAAGCCTTCCCTCTTTTATAACTACTGTAACTGGCCTCAAGTTAGTCCTTACAGTAGCATCAGGTGGGTCCGTCACACACAAATAAAGAAATCATGTATAGTTACAAATACCATATTTTCTTATTTCCTTTACTGAAACCTAACATAAGAGACTAATATGAACCAAACTGCATGTTACAAAGAGATTTAGCAACCAGTAATCAATACCTAATTTTAAAAAGAATTATATCATCAGACAGTGTCTAGAAATATTCTATTTTCCTTTATGTGTGAATTCCAGTTAATTCATGGTCTGAATATCCAGTATTTGACCACTCTCCATTCCCTCACCCTAGTCCCATGTGAATTAAAGATCTGTTTCTTCCTTGTTTATGGCATCACATCTATTTGAAAAAGAATGCAACATTGGCAGAGATTTAAGTGTTTTGCATGTTCTATATGCAGAAAGGGTGAACATCAAATATAGACCTAAGCTAAATGGCTTAAAATGCATTGTTTATCATACCTTATTTTACTGCTAATTTCACATATATCTAACAGGGAACAGGCCTCACACACCCATAAAAAGCCTACAAACCAAGCTATTGGAAGAGTGATATTTAAACATAGCATTCATAAAATAAGTAATAGAATTATAGAGTTGGCATGTACCATAAAACTGTCAGAGATACGGATGTAAAGCCATCTCTTTTCAAAAATGGAAAAATTGAACTCAAGAGAGGCATAGTGCCACAAAGTGGCTTGATGAGTAATGGAGGCAGGATTATAACCCGGCTCCCAGACCTGGACCTAGGGCTGTTTTGTACACCTTGTTCTCTGCCCTCCTCTGACAAGGAAGATGAAGATGATGTAGGAGGGGAGAAAGTTGACCCTTCTCAGATGGCAGGAAGGTGAGTCCTCCATCCTGGTACCTGGCCTCACCTAGGCCATCAGGTCATTGCCTTGCACGGAAGACACCCTTTCTTCTTAGCCTGAACCAGCATCTCAAGTTCCACCTGGCTTCAAAATTGCCACACTCCAGAGTAACCTAAATGCCTAATCAATGTGATTTCTTGACCCAGAGGACAAGTGGTCTGTCTTGGTTAATTAATTTGTGCCTGTAAAATGCCTTCCTTATGGAAAGCTCCAAAGTCTTTAACACTACTTCTCTCAAATGGCACCTAAGCATTTATCTTAGAATTCATAGTTTTAGGGGTCTGTAAATCCCCTGAAAAGGAAAGTGAAAGTTGGCTCTTATTCTGTAGCATTCATTAAATTATCAAAGAAGTCCACAGTTGGAAAAGGCTAAGACCATCTATCAAAGGAGAAGAGAAAGATGCACTCTTTAAAAGAAAAAGATTCACCAACCCCAGGAAAACTAATATAAGGGCCATAAAGTATAATGAACACCAACTTAATAGAAATAGAGAATGTAAATGAAAAAGATGCCAATGCTCAAGAAGCCCAGGGAGAAACAAGAATGAAGATCTATTTCCCTTGTCTTTTTCTTCATTCGTTTAAATTCCAAGAGTTACAAACGTGTTCTGTAAGTCGGTGAGGTGGGAGACACCTCCCACTCTCTCCCCAGCAATGGTCACCAGACACGACATGCTTACTCAGACTCCTGTAGTGGGGCCAGGGTTTGGAATGCCAATCAGGTTCCATTACTAGTGGCGTTGCCTTGCTGCCTACACAGCTGTAGTGGTAGTAGCTTTACAAAGGGGGCAAATAGGTCTTCCACCAATCTTTCTCTCCCATGATAGGGCCTCTGCAAACTCTTCCTCATGTCTCTAGACTCGCATGTGCCGTAACAATGAAAGAGGACCTGCTAATGACATTGAAATGAGCACCCCCTCATTAGATGACACTGTGGAGGACAACAAGGACCAAAGACAGGAATACGGCAACTTCTGCTTCTACAGAGATGCTGCTGGGGCTTTTGGAATAAGTGCAGCCATAGAGGAGGCAGATGGGCTTTGACCAGGAGCAGCAGCTGGACCCAAGAAGGCAAGTGTTGCTACAAACACTCCTATTGTCTCTCCCAGAAGTGGGGTGACATCCTCAACATCCACAAGAAATAATGACAGCAGCCACCAACTCATTTCATGCTATGGGAACAACCAAATGGAATCATAAGTTTACCTTCCATTTTAGTATTTGGGGCAGATATCTGCTAATGCGTTCTACATAATTAAAACAATGGAATTGAGAAATGCCGTGTACCAAATAGCAGGGAATGTTCACAAAAATCCGGTTTGCCAGTTATAATTTTGTACTAAAATGACATTGAAACATGGGGGAATACAAATCATGAATTTTAAAAATGTCTGTTGAACTAGATATGTGGACAAGTGAGCTACTGGTATGTTTGCCTGAAGCATTTGACTGTTGATGCAACACCATTTATCTGGTTTTCTGAATCATTTCTCAGTGTTTCAGGGACTCTGCCCATCGGTATCAGCCTTCTGAGAAGAGAAGGGTTGTGTAACCGTGACTGGGTAGCAAATATGCCAGATAAAAATATTTTGTAGATTTTAAAAGAAGCTCTCACTGGTGTTGACTCAAAAATATTTTGCAAATATGAGATGTTATAAACCTCTTTAACATCAAGAGGCAGGATATAATGATTTGTATATTTTATTTTGACTTTACATGCGGTGTTAAAAACCCAAAGTACATATTATTTACACATACACAATACAAGTTTACAAGATATCTATACATGTTAAAGTACTCTATAAAACAGTATAGAGCCACTTCACTTTAGGGTTACTTTTTATGCCGTACCATTAAAAAAGATACAATCTGTGTTTACCTTTGCACAAATGGATAAAGCATTTAAAAATTAAATTAACAGGATAGAGACTAGATTTTATGTTAGAAATTTCAACATAAATACTGATAGAACTCACATTACAAACTACAAGGCAGCACAATGTTACAAAATGTTATCTGGGAATCACACAGAGTTACTGTTCCATTTTCCACACGCCGGGATTAATATTGGTAAAGGTGAATTCAACATGTCTGTCGGCGGTGGACCGAGTAGTGTTTACCGTTGGTTGGTTTAACTTATTATTAATCTGTAATATTTTAGTTGCAAAGCTGAAGCGATTCAAGAACAGAAGTTTTAGCTTTTGCGCTTCCAGAAGTCTCAGAGAATTACCTTCTTTATAAAACAATATTCTCAAAGGAAAAGAATAACTGTAGCAGTATTCTACAGTCTGTATAAAAATGCTGTTCTTTTGCCACCCGTCCTCCCCCAAATAATGTGTATCATCAGCATTATCACAAGAAACCAGTTGCACTTATTTGTCTAAGTCTGGAGCATTCCTCTGCCTTGACACTTTCTGGATTAGGGTCAATAAACCATGGTGTGGTGTGTAGCATATTAACCGAAACCATCATTTGGGACTGCACATCAACAACTCTAAGTGGCTTCTGAAAAGCTACGAATAAATGACTCTGCATGGTTTCCACAGGTGTCATGTTACCTGGGAAACACCATTCGATTTCACATTATCACTGTTTCATCCTTAGGAAAGCAGGAGTGGAATGTTTATCATGGCAAAGGATGGAACGCTGCTATTTGGGTGGGTTGTTTTACAATTAACTGTTCTAGGTTGTTTTTATGGGTGCTGGTTGAAAAACCTTTACAACTGGCACTCAGTAAATGATGTGCTATACTGAAAACACTTGACATATTTTAGTACTTCTATCACTCTCATGAATAAGGCACAAAATGCACAGATTCAGGTAAACTCACATGTAATATTTACAATATATTGTCATTACCTGCATGACTTAAGAGAAAATTCTCACATAACACAACATAGACAACATGATTGCACCACTGTTAGGTTTTCAGAAACTGTTTCTGTTAAGCCAATTACAATTCCTTTCACATTTCCTTCTTTTGTTTTGTTTTGTTTTTTGTTTTTTTTCTTTTTTAAATCTTAGGAGTAGGAAGAGTTAAAGGAAGAGATATTTTGTTACATGGGACAAACCAAACACAATCAAAATAAAACCTTATTAGTGTGTCCAAGATTAAATAGAGTGACTCAGGCTTGGGTTCACAGTGGACAGGTAAATTTCACTACTGAATACTGGTGTATAAATCAAAGATACCTCTTAATATCTCTATCTCCTTAAGCTGGCAAGACTGTCATAGAAGTTTTAATGAATAGCAGCACAAAATTACTTAGAACTCTTACATTCTGGCATTGGGTACCACGTTAAGTAAATCATTTTGATGGCAAAATCAGCCTCGGTTTTATTTTTCTCAAAGCTGCACCCAATGGACTGCTGAGGGAAGTAGCTATTGTCTCTTGTTCAGTCATGCTCAATGTAAACAACTCCACAGCACAAAAAGATGTAATGGGTGCCTAAACAAATTCTAGTGGATACAGAACACATGCAACACACACACACACGCGCACGCACACACACACACACACACACACACACACACACACACACAGAGTTCATTGGTGGCATGAAAAAAATGCCACGCATGAAAAAAAATGCTACAGTTTTGGGTCAAAGGCTGAATTTTTAGCAAATTGTTTGGTAATCTACAGGTTGGTTTCTTTGAGACATTACCATTGTTTTTGACATTTGTGCAAGAGGCAAGGTGAATGCATACAAATTAAAATGTTCACATTTAATGGGAAGACCACACATAATGGTAGTCTAAGTTGAACCCATTTTCAAGTATTTGCTCACAGTTCTTCTGAGTACTGTCTCAGGTCTTTACACTGGTAAAGTAGCCCCTCAAAGCTAGACATCTCTTTAGCTTTGAACAAAAGAAATGGAATGGCCAGCACCTTCCTTTGTTTTCAGGCAAGTACACAGAAGCCTTGCTGTAGTAGCTACATGTGGCAAGTTTTGATGTTGCCAAAGTTAGAAAGAGTTTCTTTGGCCACTTGGTTCTCTTGAAATACAAGCGAGTCTCTTGTCTTAAGGTACCCTTACGATATCATCCTCTCAACGATATGGACAGGATAAAGCCACACAGGGAATAGCACACTTGAGGCCTAGTAAGTGTATTTGTTCAGTGGTCGGACAGACGTGGTTTGAGGAACAAACGAAGGCTTTGGTGGCACGTCAGGTTTTAAGGACGGTGTCCTCTTTAGCCCCGTCCTAGGAAGGGTGCCATTACTGGTGTAGCTGCTCTGTCTGGAGAGGGAAGGCTGCAGATGAACACTCACTGGTGTTCCCTGGATATAGTCCACCTTTGCCCCTGTTGGGGTGGGCATGTACCCTCCGCGGTTCATGCTGGGCTGTCTAGATAACAAAACACCATTCGGTGAGTTTAAGTTTTTAGGCATAGCAGATATAGAGTGCCTTTGAGAGGAATTTTTGTGATAACCCCTTTGTCTTTCCAGAGAAGTCATTGGGACTCCAGGGGTAGTGGGGACGTCCACTCGCTTGGTTGGGCTATTTCTGGGGAGAGTCGAAGGAGGAGAGTAGAGCGATGCCTCCCGGTTAGGGACTTTGGGCGGGACCTCGGTCATGGGTCCCACAGGATCCAGCATCAGGGTCTGGTGGGCCATTTGGATGTCTCCCATGATGGCTTTGGGGTTACTATTTGGGTCATTTAGATGCTTCAGTAGATCATTGAGGGTATTTCTGGAGTCCACAGAACGCCGGTGATCTCTTTTACTGGACGACTTTGTAAGAGGGTGGTCGATGTGTTGAAGCTTCTTTTCAGCCTTGTGAGCATTGGAATTTGAGAAAGACGTGTTGTAGTCATGGGTTGCATTAGGAAGAACAATGGCACTGGGGATATGCCCATGACTTAATGGGGAATGGGGTGGAGGACTAGAAGGAAAAAACTGGGGGGTTTCTTTCCTTGAAGCCCCATGGCCATGGGCCTTGTCTGAGTGGCTCTTCATGGCCTGCAGGGTCTTCTGGTGAAGCACAGGTGTAGATTCAGGTGTGGGGAGCGCGGCCAGCTCAGGGGGTTGGCCTCGATGGTCCATTACCATGGATTTAGTATCTCCGTTGGGTGGCAGCTCTTTCCGACTGGTCAGCAGGTTACTATACAATTTGGGAGAATCAATATTCTGTTGATATTCCTTGACCGGGCTGTCAAAGAGACCATTCAGTTTGGCGAAACTTCCACTGGAGTCTGTGCACGACTGGGCAGATTCTGCATCTTTATGGATCTTTCTGTTTTTCCGAACAAACATATCACGATAGCAGTATACTGCCACACCTGCAATGAATGCACCCAAAACAAAAGCGGCAAAGACACAGGTGATGAGGACATTCATGTGGACCATCTGGTTGGACTCTCCAGACTGGACTTCCCATCGTACACCTGCAACAGACACAGGGAAAGAATCTGAGTGAGGCGCCCTTTGAAACAGCATTAGCCAGCAAATGGCTTCCATTGAGCCAACACTACCTTCACATGGTCCGTATGCTTAGCTTGGAGGGTCAGGTGGACTCAAATTCTACATATATTTTTCCCTTAATTACAATAGGTTCCCCAGAGATAGCTGACTGCTGCAAGTGCTGGGTAACTCTTCTCTCCCATTGATCTGTATTTCTCTGTCTCTTTTCCACCAATTCCTCTTAAATAGTTGTTATACAACATTAGAAATTCTAAGAGTGTCTACCTAAAAACTAGAATTAGAATGTATATATTTTCTAAAAGGCTAGCTTTAAACTAATAAAATGTTTTGTCTCATGATTTTCTCCTAACTCATAAACCAGGATTAAAGGGCAGCTGCTGGAATTAGAGAAATGTATGAATTGGCATTAAATATATATCATGCTAGAAATAATTATGCTAATACAATTATGCTACCTTAACTGGAATAAAAATGCATAATTTGTTCACAAACTAAAAGCATCTGTTTGGTATTGTTAGCTACAAATATAGATTTTCATGCTTGCTTTGATTTTTTTTTTTTTTCATTCTGTCCTGAGGTGAAGCACTCTTGAATTGCTTGCTATGAAAGAAATCCAGACAGTCTAAGGAAATAGTCTATGTATTAGTTAAGTAATATTATGCAAATATCTCGAAGTAGGTAAGAAATATTTAAGTTAGAGTAGAAGAAGAAGAGTGAATTAGTTTGTAATTATTGGGATTTTTAATGCAACCACAGACATCTAACAGTCAACTAAAGAAATGTTAGTTTAAGAGGTATCCAAGTCTGTTATATGCTATAAACATAGCTATCCCAGAATAAAGTAAGTCAGAGTGATTTTAAGGATTCTGTTGCTTTAGGTTAGTACTAAGGCCTTTAAACATTAGTTGTTTTTAATTAATGAACAGGGTTATAGAATGCAGTGACATTTTGAAAGACAAAGAAAGAAAAGTCAAAATGATATTACTAAAGAAAACAATGCAGAAAGAATGATTATAAGGTTGTTTACAGTGAAAATATTTAAAACCAAAATCAACAGATATAAATCGTAAATGACAATGCACTGTCATGAAAACTGATTGGAAACCTGATCCCACAGTTTAGTGAGCACTAGAGAATAGGTTTTATCTTTCTGGAGTAACGTATTTTACAAGCCTAGTCCACAGCTATGTTATAACTGCTTCTATTATGGGCTGAAAAGGATAGTTATGGATAAGCACTCTGTTGTGTTTTACTGCTTGTGGCTTTCAAGCAACTTAGCACCACACATATCCTTTTCATATTGCATTTTGAACCGCAGCTAAACGAAAGGCTGGGAAACGCTCCTAGGCAAAGCATCTGACATCCGGTTACTTGCAGTTACTGAGTTTTGTTTTTAAATGTTGCTGGGGTGACCTTCGAAATTCTTTGATATCCAGAAGTCTCCAGCTTCTTCAGACAGACACCAACACGGATTAGATTGTCTGAGTGGCTGTTTCACTACCCTTTAACAACTTCCCACCTCTTTCATCTTTGAAGGAATGCACTCCAATATAACCACAGAAAACTGAAGTGACCGTGGCCAATGGAGGTGGTGGTACCAACAGCAACTTCATTCCAGTTCACCTACGGACAGCCCTAGGTCCAGATGCTCCTCAGAGAGATTAGGAATCAGGTTTCCACTCAGTGACAGATGAATTCCCTGGTGAGGCCTTACCCTTTGGGATACCCGATAAAGGATCAGTAAAATCAGAAGTGTTTGGGTCATCTTGAACTACAAATTTCCGGGAGCTCGTCAGTTTAGGTCTCCAGGTATCAATCACTTTAGGTGTAATTTCTGGGATACTTGCTATTGTGGTAACAGAAGATGAAGATACCTCCATGTCTGTGGTGGCAAACAGATTTTTATTAACGTGGGTAGTGAGTGCCAGCAGATTTTTCTGACTGACTGGTCTGCTGCATTTTTAAGAACAGTTTAAGTAAATTTTATGAGAGAGCCTGTTCTGGGATTTCATAAAAACACATTTGCAGAGACTACACCAAATTCTTTTCTTGAAAGGGAAAAATCAAAACTTAAAATTAACAATAAAGCTATATTAAGTGGATTTCAAAATTAAAGATAGTTAAAACACTCCTGCAGAAGCCTCTATGGTGATGAATGACACTCACAGGAAAAGTAATACAAACCGCAAAGATTAATTGCTATTTTTTCATCCTTTTGTGAGACAACATCATTTCATTTCCTTTTGTGTATATTTTTCAAAGCACTTTCATGGACAGTTGGACACTGTATATCCTTTGTTGAGGAACCTAAGTGTAACTTCACCAGAAAACATCTGGGTAAGTTCATGTAGACACTTGATTTTGGACCTGATAAATCAGCTCTGCCTAAGAGGTTTCCTGCTTTGCCATGACCCCCATCCATCCGTAGACTGTTCACTGTACTGAGGGCTCACCATCCATAGTAAAGTATTGAAGCAGGGATGAACCTTGCCTGCGCCTCCCTAAATGCCTGGGGATTTTCTTCTCAAGAGTTTGCAGCAACTCATGCAAAATAAATGGCATTTATAAGCTGAATTAGGATGTTCTAATATATAAGATCTGCCATCCCTTTCTCTGTCACCCTGCAACCCTCGCTGAGGAATGAAGCTGCTGGTAAGTTTTCAGAAGCAGCAGTAAGATTGGTAGTAACTCAGCCTCTTAGCATGTCTATTACTGACTTCTACCAAGAGGATTTTTCCTCCAAATGTAAGCATATGATTTTAGGTTAAAACTCCAGAGACCCCTAGTTCAGACTGGTGCAATGGTCACAGATGAAGCCTCCCAAGCAGATACGGACAGAGAGGTGGATATGAACACCTTAATACATCAAAAACCAGCTTCATTCAATGGGAGCCTTTTCCACACCACTGAGACCACGACATTCAAAGTTTCCCAGGATTACCGCAAACCATTCAAAAAAGATATCTAAAGTTTATAAATACACATTTTGGGGAAATGTGTATTTGCTTTACTCAGTCTTAGGAAAGGTGAGGAGAGAGGGGGAAAATAATGAAATTCTGCCATCCATGAAATACAGATGGCCAGAGGGAGCATTCATGATGCACAGGGTGAGAGAGAAGAAAGCTTGGGTGGATGTGCGTGCAGCTGGAATGCAGTCTATGTTAACTCGTTTGATTTTTCTTAGAGGATGTGCCTTGGCCAATGATGGACTGTTAACATGCTACACAGGGGTGAAGTGTTGAGTAAGAAAAAGTCTTTCGGTACCATCAGTGGAATTATGAGTCAAAGCACAAAAATGAAGGGGCTGCCAAACTGCGCAAAAGGAGGGGAGAAGGGGCTGAAAATGCTGAACTGAAGGAAAGAAAAGGTTGTTAATTCAAAAAAATTAAAAAAAACTAACCAGATGTTGGACCGCCAAATATTTTGTAATCTGGTGTAGTTGAAGTAGGCAAAATTTCTAAAAGAATTAAAGGAACAAGTAATCAGTAAAAAGTAACCAAAAGAAAGCAAAAATGTATGAATTCCAATTAACTAAAAAAATAAAAAGAAAAGACTATAAATTAAAAAGATTAACCTACTGGTTAGACTACCTTTCTCTAGATTTCCTACAAAATTGTAAATGGTGAAGGAAAAAAAAAAAAAAAAGTAAGATTCTTCTCTAATGTATCCCCATGACCAAACAGCTCAGCTTTTGCGAAGTTTAAGTTAAATGCTAGGTGGTATGTGTCCCGAGTCATTAAAAGGCTGATTGTTAAATAATGTTCACGTGCAAATGTGGTCAAAAAGAAGAGCCAGATGGGCAAGGGAGATCTGGTCTTACCATGGCAGTCCCCTAGATGGGCCGTGTTGCCGTATTCCGTGTCCTGTTCGTATCCTCCAGCGCTGTGGTTATGGAAAGCAAAGAAGTCTTCGGTTAACAGCCTTCATAGGAACACAAGTGACAACCAGAGCGGAACCAAGAACATAGACTGATTAGTAAGAATGGGCAGAGAGAAAACAAATGAACAGTTCAACAGCTTGCTAAAATGAGTATTTGTGTTAAACACTTTGTAACTGGAATGTTTAAGAGAGCAGAAGAGAATTGCTTTTTCTCTCCATCCATTTCCCTTAGGTATTATACTGTCTTTAATCTCCCTTCGGTCTCATAGCTCCAGATTTGTTGATTTTTCACTTCTATAATACAGAAAGAAAGAAATAAGAAAGAAAGAAAGAAAGAAAGAAAGAAAGAAAGAAAGAAAGAAAGAAAGAAAGAAAGAAAGAAAGAAAAGTACTGTTATTAGAAGCTTCCTAAAATTTCTAGCTTTAGAGACCCTGGAGAAGATAGAAGCAGATGTGGAGAATATTTTGGCTAATGTGACAAAGTATACTTACAGCATCCCTGGGGTGACTCTACCACAGGCACCTTGGCTTAACCAGCCACAGTATGGATCTCGAGATGCAATACAAGACCTGCACAAAACCAAACAGAACGCAACTTGGATTTCCTCGTCATCAAAAGTCTTAATGCTGCAAGATCCAGGGTGAGAAAAGAAATATCAGCTTACTTTTTACATGATCCATAACGCTCACAGCGACTGAGGGGGATGCGAACAACACAGCTAGAGAATGCCACATATAAAGCATGATGATCTTTATCCAACTGCAATGAGATGACCTTTCTGTCCTCCTCATTCTCAGCATTACACCTATATTATGGGATACATTTTGAAGTCACATGTTTAGTAAGTCAAAAGCTATACAAAGGCAAGTGGGGTTTGGTTTTCTTTCAATTACTGAGAGCTGGGGAGGTCTTAAGGAATATTATCAGTAACAAACCAGGCAAGTACATAGTTTGGGAAGTAATAATTATGTGATTCATCTTCTGCTCTGCATGGTCGGTTAAATTTCAGGCTGGACAAAAGCTTTTTAAGATTGCTTTCTCGTTCTGATGATCAAAGAGAATTATATTTGTGGAGACCATGTTAGACTATAGGGAAAAAAGGATAATTTTTAATGCATTTAAATCTTCCTGTGCTAGATGTTTCTAGATCTATCCTTAGTTTCCTTTGCTTCATTTCTCTCATCTATTTCTCATTTGTTTAAATGGTCCAAATAATCCTTTGTATTAGTGGTTGGAAGAACTGTATTCTGTGTGTGCGTGTGCTTGCAACCAGACAAAGGCTGAATTATTTTTAAACTCATTAACTACCCTCCCTCCAAACCTCAGTGGACTCAGGAAGACAACAAATCTAGGGTTCATTTCAGTGAGGAGAAACAAACAAACAAACCCCAAATACTAATATGCCAAACCACTGCTAATTTAGAAGGCTGAAAGGAAATGACTAGAAGAAATAAATGCCGGAAATTTCTGAGCAGTGCTGAAGAGCATTCTCGTAAAATATACCTACTTTGCATGGTTGTATGCTTCAATCTCTTCCAGTAATACGCTGTCATTCAAAGAAAAAGAACTGGTCTTTGCCAAAACTTTAAGTACCATGCCAGCTTCTGAGCCAACAAAGATGACAGTGTAGTTCTGGTACGGTCCGGCAGAATGGTCGACAGCAATGGCCGTCAGTCTGTACCTGCCAGAGGAAGTGAGCCAAGTCATAAGGGGAGGGCCAACAGGAAGAGAAGGTACTGGATGGGAGAGGGCCGCCATTTCCGCATGGCTTACCTGATCCGAGTCTTTGTGAACCAGGGCTCTTCGGCAATGGGTGGGACGGCAGAGTCCATCAGTGGGTGGGATTTGATGAACGACAGGGTTTCATCCGGGAAATCAATGGAGGTTTTAAAAGCTTCAGCAAGGCCATGCCTTGCACAACAGCCAGGCCTGAAAGGTAAACAGTGTGTTTTTTTCCCACCTCATAAACTGTATTTAAGGAATAACTGTCCATTCAAAAAGAAGAGGTAAGAAAGACAGCAGAGTGAGCAAAACCCAAGGAGCAATGCTATTTCCCTGAATCCAGCAGGTTCTCCATATTCACACTCAGAGGGTTATGTTTACTGACTTTCTGTCTGCAGTGCTGTGGTACAGGGACCCTTTCCCAGCATGGGAGGTTGGCCCAGCTGTTCTCTGAGGATGGATGCTTCCAGTGGCCAGAGGGTTGGTTAAAGAGAAAAACTCTTTTTCTCTTTTTTCCTTACCTGGGCTTTGGTACTTTGTCTTCGGGGACTGCTGTCCAAACAGAATCTGGAGTTTTCTGTTCTTTAAATCGTCCTTTGAATACTTTCTCAATGTCATCCATGCTAAATGCACAGACTGCAGAACCAGGAATGCTGAAAAGGGGGGAAACCATCAGAAATCCATCAGGTGACTATGGGCTTGTTCATGGCTCCCGCAAGCAAGGCCAGAATACCTTTTGAGGCGCCAAGGATCTGTTCTCACCTGTTGAGCTGTGTGGTGAATACCCCAACCACTGTTGGGATGCCATTGATTTGTATTATATCTGTAATAGACTGCAGAACATCAAAGTAGAAAAAGGAATCTCCAGGGACAGAGCAGTTAAGCCGAGCCTTCAGAAATGAAGTCCAGTGTTTCTCCAGGACGCGCTGGGAGCCACCCATGTCATTTTTACAGATGCGGGCCACACGGGAATAGACAGCCTGCCCAAGGGACAAAGCAACAGGGCTGTGAGCATGGAGGGCGAGTGAAAACTGAAAGCTGCTATTTTTGGGAGGGAAAAAAGAATGCTCAAGATTTATCTAGTTCAAAAGAACCTGGCAGTCTTCTCTCTGGGGATCTGTAGAGTGAGAATGTAAACTAGATTTACCTGTGAGGAAAAAGGGCCGTTTTCCTGTTCTGCCAAACAAGCTCCCCAAGACGTAAGCTACTGAACTGCCTGGACGAAAGGAAACTATTCCTGCAGTTTGCCTCCCATTTTGCTTCTCGTATTGTTAATAAAATGTGCCGTCCTTAAACCTGGCACAGAAGGGGTGGCAATACTTTAAACTCATGTGGGCTTTTACTGAAGCACTCGAAATTGAACCAGGGCCTCTATTTTCCATCCTGCCTTTTGACACAGAGAAACAATAAACTATCAGTGGATTGCTAAAGAGTCAAAGAAGCATCCATAGCTCAAGGGTGCCTGTAGAACAAACACTCTGTGTAGTGACAGGAAAAATGAAACCTTCTCAAGGCCCCAGGCAGCTGTTCCCACTCCAGCGGCTGTTTTTAGGTGTTCTCCAGCAATTGTTCACATGGTAAGCTACTCACCTCTCTGTACTTGGCCCTAAACAAACCAAGGTCTCGAAAACATACAAAGGCCACAGCTCTACCAAAGTGGGCTCAGGGCCATGCAGTACAAGTCCACAATACAAGTCAAGCGCACATACTTGCCTTGCCTAAATTATTATGTTCCACAGCAATTTCTCGAAAGAAGAAATAGACATAGTTTCCATATTCTATGGCATGAAGAAAGTGTGGCTCTGAAAGAAAAAATGAAAACAAACTGGTTCCTAAAGGATAATTTAATTAGCATGAGACCCTGACTGCTAGGAAAGACTGACGATGGATGTCACATAGCTACATTCAAGCCAATGAGAACTTCGACACTCCAGCGAGTCTGAGGAGTTCTGACATGGGTGAGCTGAAGCTCCAGGGAACCCAGAGTCTTTCATGTCAGCTAATAGACTGTAAAAAGCCTACAGGGAACTGAACTATAGCAAAGGTCTTTGTTTCAACAGATTTATTCATTAACCTATTTAACTAGGGAAGAAAACCTCTTGCATTGAGAATTTTAAAAAAATCTAGAAATCTAGACTCCAAAGAACAAAATGACTGCAGATATGAGCTAATCGATTCTCACTGTTAACTTTCTAGGATAGGCAGATGGGGGTGGGCAAGGAGTGTTATGTGCATTTAGAATTAGGGGTTGGCACACAGAAATGGGGTTGATCCTCTTTTCTTTGAGGTCACCCAAGATAAAATCCTGGATGAATCTACTTTCTTGCCACAGCTGCTGGTCTCTTCATTCCTTGTCAATGCCCCTGTTCACAACCAGAGCAGTTTATACTTGCTCTAAATAAGTGATATTAAGTCATGCACTGAACCTCCTGATGCCCAGGGTTCCTGTTGCCACTTGGCCATCCCACTACCCTTGGCGATCCCACAGTGCTGCTCTTCAAAGGTACCTTTTATCCACTTGGAATCATATTTTATTGTACGAAGAGCAGATCCATCGCCCATGCTTCGATAAATAACAGCATCACTGGCCAAGAAGTCAGCCACTGTGGCAGAATACAGCTTCCCATCTGAAACCAAAGTTATACTTTGAATAAAATAACCATAATTATCCTATTGGGTGTTACCCTGTGTAGTGTGTCACACCCTTTGGAATGCTTTCACCTGTTATCACCATATACAGAAACAAAGATAAACCTAATGCCCATAATCAACCTGTGACAGGTTGGTCCATAACATTACCTAATTTTACAGATGAGGAATCTAAGCATCAAAAAGTTAAGCGACTTATTCAGGGTCACTGGCTTAATTAACAACAAAACCAAGCGTCAGAATACTATATTATAATATGCTCACTTTTAACACTCCCCTTTTTGAAAAAATTTTCATAGCTCTTAGACTTTGAAACACCTCTGTCGAGGTAGCTATCCTAGCTATGAGCCTTTTTTCTTCCATTACATTCCTTTTGCACCTTCAATGTCATTAATTATTTTTATTCATTAAACCAAAGGATCTTACCAGCAAAAAGGGCAACATTGGTTTGTCTGGCATCAAATGGGCATCTTGCCAGGCCACTAATTTCTTCCCCATCATACTCTAAGGTGTTCAACTACAAAAGAAGAGTAAATAGCTGGTGTCACATCTGTTCACCGTACCTGTTTGAAGGCAATGCTGCTTTATGTGTACTGAAATTCTATTTGAAGAATTCTGTTTTTATTCTTCTATAGCATTAGAGGTAACACAAATTACTGGGTTACAGCATAAGGGATTCAACTCTAACAGCATACCACTGAAGGAAGAAAAGCTGATGGAAAAAAGCACATTGTATAAAATATACTTACCTTATAGTATCTACACATGGGGTTAAATGCATTGGTACCACATACAAAAACCATCTCATCGTTTCTTGGAACAAATACTTTAATAAAGTTGTGGCATTCATCCTAGAGAAAGTAATAGTTACATTAATATTAGACATTCCATATGCTGACACTGTGGGATCAAGTCCACAGAAAGTGTAAATCTAGCAGGCTCTAGCCTGTGTAACTTACTTTATGTTTGCCTTTCATAGCGCAGTTTTCACGATCCTGTTGTCTTGACCGCCACGTCAGTTTCTGCATTAATCAAGCAAAACCAAAGTTCCATTTTTAACCAAAACTTTTGGAGGGGAGGGGCGTAGTAACCAAGTTCTGAGCGAATGCAAGTAAATTTGCCAACTACGCTACCTTACCTTGCTCGGTATTACTTCTGTTTTGGGGATTTCATTTAAGCTTACTGTATAAACTTGATCCCTGTTGGAAACAAGGCAGTAAGTCATATCATGCGAATGCATAAAAATGTTAAGCTGTTTCTTATTTTATTTTTACAGATCTGCCTTTATTGTGTTTCGGAGATCATTTGGATTTTCTCTGTCTCCAACAAAGTCAACAAAGGGTACTTTTTCATTAGTGAGAAGCTTTTATATATCACTGTGGTTAGGGAGCAAAGAAACCTCTTCTCTTCAGGCATGGGTCAAACTGCTACTCGTATTAGCATAGACATACTTCTAATATTTGCTCGAATAATTCCAAGTTAAAAAAGAAAAGAAAGGTTTTTTTCCCCCTGCTGCTTTAGGAATAAAGAATGGTGTATGATTTCTTGATGGCAGTAATAAAACAGCGCCGCTTAAGGCTTTAGCTCTGTATTTTGTTCCTGGTACACAACACTGACTCTTCTCTGTGAATATTTTTGGCTACTTGCAATTTTCGATCACAATCACATATTAGTTTTTCATGAACTAGACACATTAATGCAAGTACCACAAGAGAAAAGAATTTTAATCTAATAAACCAACGAGAGGAAAATTACCTGCCAGCAATATAAAGTGTGTCTCG
Source organism: Rousettus aegyptiacus (assembly GCF_014176215.1). Lineage (NCBI taxonomy): Eukaryota > Metazoa > Chordata > Mammalia > Chiroptera > Pteropodidae > Rousettus > Rousettus aegyptiacus. The sequence goes on along the minus strand of NW_023416306.1, from coordinate 119,758,729 downwards.
CATTTTCAACATCAGCTGAAAGTCCAGCCTGTGCTGCGATTCATTGCCTGAAGGGCGTCCTCTAAAAACCGGATATTGCCTTGAATCTGCAAGTAAAAATGGGCTAAAGCATCAGTCAGGATTATGGAGCTGAAGAATCAATATACGGCATTGATTAGCTGTATATACTAGTTGTAGAAGGGTTTTAACTAAATTCCCCTCCTCAGGTCTCGAATATAAATGAATAACGATGAAATTCAGCAAATGGTCTTGTTCTTTTAACTGAAAATATATAACCTACATATGGGCTGCTTTAGAAAAGCACCCAACAAAACCGTCCCATTTTCTCTCAACACCAGGAAGTTATTCTGGATAAACTGACATGCAAAACATTTTAAGACATACAAAACTCTTTCTAAAAAAGAGTATAGTTAGAAAAATAAAACCAAAAATGTTTCCTTCTTAGAAAAGGAGAATGTTCTTTAGATTACTTACAGTGATAGTCAACGGTATTCAGGGGTTCATCATCTTCAGGGAAGCTGACTGCCCTCAACTGGGACATCATCAGGAGCAGCATGTAGGCACAAAGCAGGAAGAACCTCATGGTGGGCCAAGCTGAAGTCAGAGCAGCCCCTCCTCAGAAATCCCACTTAGCTACCTAGAAAACAGAAACAGTTTGGAAAGATCTCTGTGCTGTGACAAACCTGTTTTCTCATTTGTAATCTGCTCAATTTTCACCACTGGCTCTCTCCAATGCCCTTCCGGCTCCAGGAGCACTGGCCATGGTGAAGGAGGTATCTCTGAAAACACAGGCAAAATATGGCAGCGTGCCAGGCCTGATTAAAGCATCTGGTGAGCATGTTGACATCTTAGGCAAATTTGCAAGAGTTTTAGAGGTAGCTATGTATGTCATCACAGCAAAATCCCCAGAACCACAAACAAAAATGCTGGCTGCTGACTTGGCAAGAAGATGGGCAAAGTTGGGATTAGAATTTTAATTAAACTCCAATCTGCTTCCCTGCCCCCAGCCCTGAAATACATCCAGTACAGCTAGCCTCTGGCCCCCATAAAATGCCCAAGCTGCCTCGCAAATATCTGGGGAGCTGATGGTCCTGTCACCCTTCATCTGATCTTTGCATAATATACTGTCAAATTCCCAGTATTACTCGAGCCTTAGTACTAAATTCTTAAGTAAAACAGTTTCCTAAGGTTAGTAACACCAATACGGAGGCAATGACATGAGTGACCTTGAATCAGAGTGAAAGAGAATTAAAAGAAATAAAATGATTTCATGATCAGTCAATCAAGCAAAGCAGGACAGGAACGAAGCAGCACAGCTGTCACTGGACCACCGAGGAAGTCTACATTTTTACATAGAACCATTTGGACGCAAACCAATACCCTGAGAAGGCCCGTCCTCGTAGCTTTATTGAACTTTAGAGCCAGAAGAAGCCTTAGGGACCATCTAATCCAGCTTCCTCATTTTTCAGATGAGAAAACTAAAGGCTGAAAAAAATTAAGGGACTCACTGAATTTCATACAGCTATTTAGAGCAAGATCAGAGTCCAGACCCACACCACCTGAGTCCCCATCTAGGTTCTTGTCATCAAATTAGCTGATGAGTTTTGTTTTTTGTTTTTTGTTTTTTTTCAAAAATTCAGCAAAAAATCTTTTTCGGGTAATGGATATATTATCTTTACCGAAGTGGTATTTCATAGGTATATCCATATGTTAAATTTTACCAAATTGTACATTTACATATGTGTAGTATATTGTACATCAATATCTTAACAAAACTTAGAGCATTAATTGTACAATATTAACTGTCAAAACATTTTTAAAAATCTTTAAATGTTACTTTTATTAAAAAGAATAATGAAGGCCCTGCTGTGCCAATGGGATGGGTATTTTGTGAAAATGTACATACAGCTCTAGTTTGCAACAATATCACCCTTTCTCTACCCAAATTGTCAATTGTATCTACTGTACCAAACAGTAAAACATTAAAATTTTTCTTTAGTTTCATGTATCTAAGAACTTTACGGGAGAGTCTGAGAATCACTTCAAATTCTGAGGGAGTCCAACCCCTTGACTAAGCGCTTACTATGCCTCTTTTATCTTCTTAAAGTCAAACACACAGATGTACGTGTCTACTACGCAATGCTCTCAAGATTTCTCTTTCTCACTAAAGTAAAAGCCAAGGAGAAGTGAGTTTTAGAATCCTAGTTTTATAAAATGAGAGGATAATATAGCAATACGATTTTTCTTAGTGGATGATTAATCCAGCAGTAAGTCAGCAGGATCTGGGGCAGCATCATTTTGTATTCAAGTTGAAAGAGTGTGGACTTTGGCCGCAGTCTGACTTGGACTCGTAACTCCATTACTTACTAGCTAGCTGACTGACTCAGCCCAGCTTCTGTAATCTCTCTGAACATTAGTTCCTTTATCTATAATATGTGGACAATACCACTTTCTCCATAGAATAAAAAAGAACTAAATGCCTGGTACATACAGATTCTGAGCAAAGTTAGTCCTCCTCACCCATTTCCTACTGGACACCATGCACATGACCAAGTTGACCTTAAGAGTCTGAGTAGGAGTTGTAAAAAAGATGTTGTAAAATATTAAAGCTATTAGAATAACTTTTTTCTCCATAAATGGATACTTATTTCAAAATACTAAAGGATTATTTTTAGAATAAGTTTTACGATTTGAGCCCCTTTATCAAAACTGGAAAAGAAAGTAAAAAACAATCACTGATAATCCAACCATCTAACCCAACAACCACAACGATTTGGTTCTAGTTTTCTTGACACATGCACGTATTTTCAATTACGACAAGATGATCTCTTTCAAGCTACCACTTCTCTTGAAGCAGTATCTTCCTGCCTTGCTTTTCCATCACGTTTTGCCATTTATAAATCCCCTAGAAAGTTGAAGCTGTGTAAAAATACAAAATGTTGCCCTAAGAACTAAATTTTGTTGTGACATTAATCTCAAACTTCATTCTCTGGATGGAAAGTCACTGGATGTTTCTGCTGGTTATCAGAAACACTAATCAATCCTAAAGAAATTTAGAATTATCTACAGGAAAAGAAAAAGACAATTCTGTGAACCTTTCTCCATTAGGACAAGTAACTGAATGGTTCACATCACATGGGCAGAGCCTTGATGTCCCAGACATTAGGGCAGGGAGGGGCCTCACTAGAAAAAGTATCTCTCACAGCTGTGATCCCAGCAATGAGACTGAGGACGGACTCACTGCTGACTCACCGGCAAGTACTAAGCTGCTGGCTGAGTTATCATTTCCCATAACTCATTCATCTGACACTGCAGAAAGCAATTTCTCCTCATACCCCGCTCCCCACCAATCTCATCCTCCAAAAATAAAGCCCTACCACTAATTGCTTCCTGTCCCTACATAAAGCTTTATTTAAAAAAAAAAAAAAAACTTTCAGATTTCCCATAGAAATTATAAATAGAAATACTGAATGTAAAATATATATCAAAGTAAGGTTAAGTGGGGGAAGGAAGCATCTGGAAATACCTAAGATATCTTGAAGCAATTTGCATGTGAACTCCCTCAGACAATATTGCTCTTACCTTATTTAAGAAAGTATCTTAGGATTCCGGGACTCAGTAAAATCATGAAACTAGTTAGTTTAAAAGAGGGCCATCAAGAGGCAGGACAAAATGTTGGAAAGGATCATAGACCTTGGAATTAGAATAATCTGACTCCAAATGACTTGTACTATTTCCTTCCTGGCTCTGGGACTTTGTATAAGTAGACTTAGCCTTTTAAAGCTTTAGTTTTTTCAAGTATAAAATAGGAATAATTATCTTTTCTACCTCGTAAGCTCTTCTAAGGATTAAATGAAATAATCTATATCAAATATCTAACATAGGGCCTGGTCCATAGTAAATCTCTGGTAAATTTCAGTGAATAGGATCATGACTATTACCGTTACCTCTTATTGGCCAAAATGCCAAAAAGGGGAAGAGAAATGTTGGCTCTTTCACTTTGTACAACTATTTACCAAACTGTTTACATATGCCATCATGACAATGGTAGAGGTGCTCTAGGAGGATTAAGGTACAGCTTCATAGACACAGATGCCTTTAAAGAGGCAGAGGAAACCACCTTCCTTACGTGTAAACTTTTAGTAAAGAATATACCTATATTATGTTATGACTTTCAGCCAAAGAATGGGGGTACCTGAATAATTATATTTTGCCGTTTTTTGGTATTATATATGGTTTTCTCCCACATATTCCTGATGCTAAAATCTAAATATAATGAGGAAAGTTCTTAAAAGGAGTTAAGAGTTGCCAAGTCAGCCAGGTCTTAAGTGGCAAGATCTTTCAGAGGAAAGAGGTCTAAGGAAAAGAGCCCCACATGCAGCAGCCGATTTCACATTATGCAGTTGGCCAATTCTTAAACTGTATAAAGATGAGAGGGTAGTGATTTAAAAAAAAAAAAAAAGCCGAATTTTTGGCGATCTTAAGGTTAAGATCCACCAAGAAGGAAGAGTTTTAGTAAATATCTAAAAGCTCCTCCATTCTCCCCCCAAAAAAACAAATAAATAAAATAAAGGCTCTCATTTTGACCTCTGCAGGTCTATACCCTAAGGAGAGGAGGCAAACATGAAGTAAGCCAAACTTTACCAAAACTCCAACCTGATCTCTATAAGATAACTCTTGATTGGGTGGATGTTATCGTCTTCTACTTTAGCTACATGTAGAAAAGGTAAGGTGAATCTTCTCTGGAGTAAAATAACATCAATTTTTTTGCATAAAACACTTGACATTCAAACAGCAGCTGTTACACATTACAAGAACTAAGACTAAGAAAGAAAAAAAAGACAGTAGAAATTGGCCCACAGGTAACCCGGATATTTATTCAACATAGATTTAAAAAATAATTATGTTTATTTCTTCCAGGAAAAAAAAAATGACAAGATGAAGAATCTGACCAGAGAATTAGAATCTATTAAAAAAATAATTAAATGAAAATTCTACAGCTAAAAAACACAATGACTAAAGCTTCTCAATAGATGTGTTTACCAAGATACTTCTTGTAGCTGAAGAGAGGATTCAACTAGAAGATGGATTAATAGAAAATATCAGAAAAAATGAAGTGCAAAATAGTTGGAAAAAAACTGATAAGAGAGTAAGGACACATAGGATCTTGAGAAAAGATCAACATATTGAAATCCCTGAGAGTGAAGGCAGAGAGGAAAGGACAGAAGCAATATTTAATAAGATAATGGCTGCATTTTTTCAAAACTGAAAAAAGACCCTAAGTCACACATTTAAGAGACTCTAAGGACTTCTAAATACAAAAACACATTTAAACATATCATAGTGAAGATGTTGAACACAAAGACAAAATATGTTAAAAGCTAGAAGACATATTATCTTCAAAGAAGCAAGAACAATACTGATAGCTGACTTATCAATAGAAACAATGGAATTCAGTAAACCACAGAAGACATTTTTAAAGGGCTGAATGAAAATAAATTTTCAGCCTAGAATTTTTTACTAGTGAACATATTCTTCAAAATATGACAGCAAAATAAAGATGTTTTAGACAAGCAAAAAAGAGAGAGAGAGAGAGAGAGAGAGAGAGAGAGAGAGAGAGTTTGTTGTTAGCAGACCCAAACTAAAAGAAATGCTAAAATGGAGTTTTTTAAGTGAGAGAGTTTATAGGGTTGGTTAATGCAAGTTCTTTTTATGGTTACAGTGCAGTGGCCACATTTGAAATTAATAAATCCCAGATAGATAAATTGGTATATATAGTCTTTGTCTCCCTAAAAGTTGTATTAGTTCCAAGGAAGTGAGAATTCAGAAATGGAGCAGGCCTAATTCATCCCCAGGCCAAAGAACTCAGAAAAATACCATGCTGATTATAAAGCTCTCCCCTGGCTCTCTCCTGGATATGCCACTTCTCAAAGGGATGTTTAGACCCATATTCCATTTACCTCACGATCTGAAAGTGGAGTTAAACCTCCCAGCTTCCCAATGATTCTACTGGATCTTGGGCCTCCATGAACTTATTTTAAAAACCTGGCTTAGTTGATAACTTCCTAGTCATTTTTCTAAGAAAGACATTTCAAAGATTTTAGTAGCTCCAGTGCATGTTTCCACTCAGGGACTTGTTATCAGCTATAGCTTCTTCACCTTAAAAATCATAGTTGAGCATTACATGCTTTGATCCCAATCTCCAAGCTTGCTGGTCTGACCCCTTTCATCATAACTACTTGTCAGAGCCTTCAGTCCCACTAACTTCTTTCCTTTCTTTTGATTCAATAGCCCCCACCCCCAATCTTGAGACAGCACTTTATCCATCTTACGTGTCAATCATTTCAATAATGTGTTTGCCTGTACTCTAGACTCCCTCACCCTTTGTCTGTCAGACTTTCTTGCAAAGTTCTTAGCGTGAATTATCCCAGCCATTCACCTTTTACATCTGCCCTCAAGCAGTTGAATACTCGTGAAGACAACCACACTCTGGAACAATTTGGTAGTAATATCACAGAATTATTGATCATTAACTACAACTAGCACTTTAAAACTCTGTGAGGATTCTCTGTTTCTCTACTAAGATTTGCCCACTCCCCAAATCAATGTTTAAATTTTTCCTCAACATCTTACTGTTTTCTCTGCCCACTCTACTGAAAGATTCCCTTTTGGACCCTAGCTACCTCACATAGAAAATAAATATTACCAAATACATCAACTTATCTGCATCTTCATCTAGCTTTTCCTTCCTTTTCTCCTGTTTTAGATTTCATTCTTTAACACTTCTCAGTCTGTTTAAACCCAACCCCTTCTGACTTTCTTGAAACAGAAAAAAAAAAAATCCATCAATTATATTTTTCTCTCTAAATAGTCTATAACTGTGTATTGATTAAATACTATAGATTAGCACTTAACTTTTCCCAAGCCGCTCTCATTAAAAAAAAAAAGAAAAGAAAAGGTAATAAGCACCTGTGACCCTATATCCTCTTCCAGCCACCACCTTTCTCTTTCTCTCCATTGAGACACAGAAAAACAGTTTTTCATTCTTAACTGTTGTCATTTCTCCACCCCCTACTCATTCTTCTACTTCCTCTGCTCCAGCAACTTTCTCAATAACAGCTTTCAGTAGAGTCACAGATGGCCTCCAGGTAACTGAATGCAACAGGTACTTTCCAGTCCTGTCTCATGTGATTGCTCAGGAGATTTAGACACAGTTGAGTGTTCACAGCGTTTTAAAACACGATTATTCCTTGCCTTCCTTTATAACACATTCTTCTGACCTTTTACTTACCTTTCTGTCTGTCCCTTGTTTGCCTCTCTTTCACTTTCTAGATAAAGCAAGAATTACCTTTTCTCAGAATATAAGGCTTTACATATAATCTCACAATCCTCCAGTAATTTCCTATTACTCTTAGGAGAAAGCCAGAACTCTGTAACGTGGCCTTTTGTGTCCTGAGCCCTCTCTAGTCTTGACTCTCTTTCCCTCTTCACTTGTGCTCCTACCATGCTGGCTCCACTTCTGGCCTTTGAATGTGTCATGCCACTTACTTCCACCAGCCTTTGCTCCTACTTCCCTTCTGGATGGCCCTTCTTCTCTCTTACCCTTGGCCTAGTTAAGTCCTCCTAATTTTTCAGAGCCTAGAAAAGCTTCTTCTCAGTCCTTGAGGAAAAGCATGTCTCACAGTTGTCAATACTTGAGACAACTGTGAATGAACTGTGAATGAAGGAGTAAACAAAAGAACTAGTCATGTGCTCTGAATCACCACCAGCCCTGCTGAATCTCTCCGGGCAAGATTCTCATTTTGGACTCCTTTCTAATTTAGATTTAAAAATATATATATTATTGAACAACAACAACAAAAGGGGAAGGGCAGCAGACCCAGGGAGGATGGACACCCTAAGTGCTGTTCCCGGACAGCATTAATCCTTTTAGCTGAGAGTGCTGTGAACTACAGGAGAGAATGGGGTGGAATTAGAGCAGCAGCAAAAGGAGACCGTTCATTTTTACTGTCCATGAAATTCCAAGGTGCACGGTTCACATAGTGGTTAATGAGAATGATGGCCCCTGGAGTCACAGAAGTTATAGATCCACCTGACAGCTCCACATGACAAAATGGAAAAGAAACATTGGGTTTAGGTAGATTGAAAAAGAGCAAAGAGAAGTCAAGTTAATTGCTATTCATTGGAGCCTACAAAGACACAACGGGTTATAATCAAAGGTCAATTTAAAAAGAGTTTATATTTATGTTTATATACTATTTACACGTTTAGATTCTAGGCAGTGTGTTTTGTGTAGGCTTGTGGATTTTAAATCAGTGCTCAACAACAGTATTTAAACAGAATACTGGTATGATGGCCAGGCTGACAGTATAACCTTTCGAGTATGAGAATGTGAGAAGGGATGATGAACCACCACCAGATACATATAAGTTCGCATAAGCAAAGTTGAGGCAAGATACTTTGAGTCCTTCTGAGCAGTAGCTGCTGGCCTCCAGGCTCAGCAAATGACTCTTGACTGACAAGATCTCTGGGGAGAGTAGGATATCTCTTTCAAGGAATCTCTACTGCTATCCCACTCACCTCTACCCATTTCTCTCCTGTACACAGGCTTGGGGACCAGGTGCCACATATGAACAAACATATCATTCCTTACTCTGGGCCAGGTAGAGGTGGCTGAAGGGCCCTTAACTCTGAGACCCTTCCTCCCTGTGGGAACTTGGGAGCTCAGGTGAGAGGAAGAGGCTTCCAGCACTGCTGTGTTAGTGACACTTTATAACTAACTAACTCAAACCTTGCCCCTATGGCATGTTGAGGAAATGACAAAGCAGCTCTCTGACTCAGCCTTCACACTGCCAAAGCCATGCCGACACATCAGAATCTGGAAGGATATGCATTCCGAAGGAACAGGGAAAAGCCACCCTGGACGGCTGGGGACTCGGAACCATGAGGAACACCTCAAGGATTCTTCTTCTCCCACTGATAATGGCAGCAGGAACCAGACACTAGGAGATCTGGTGTGATGGACTTGCTGCATGACCATGGACAAGTCACTTCACTTTTCTGTCTTGAGTTTTTCATATTACGAAAAGGAGGCAAATTGAAAGTATAGGAAGACTTTTTTTTTTTTCTTTTGCTGTGTCCATGATGTCCTTCTGAGGGCCGGAGGGGAGAATCCTACTTCCCCTACTACCTGGATAAATGTCCTGGTGTAACCCCTACTGCTCCACAGGTTTTTTCTCCTCTCCCTCCATACCAGCATCTCAGGTGGCTCCCGTAACAAACGGTATTTCCCCTGATTCTGAGGCTACCTCTACTATCTCCCTGTCTCTCACTTCCTTCTCTAGCCAAGCTTTTTTGAAGAGCAGTCTGAGCTCATTGTCTCCATTTTCTCACTTTCTGTTAAATTTTTAAACCAACTTCAGTCTAACTTCAGCTCTTGCCCAACCACGTAATTGCCAAATCCAACTCAACCCTCATTTAAAATCTTTTATCTCTCTGAGGCATTTAATCATGTTGATTCCTCCATCAGATCTTGAAACTCTACCTTTGACTTTCATAGTTATCTCACCTCTTTAGTTATTCCTTTTCAGCAACCTTCCCAAACTTGTCTGAGCACACACATGTGGTTCTTCGTGGTTCCATCCTGGCTCTTTTGAGATTCACCCAACATTATACCTACCAGCTTCAATGACACCAATTAATTGAGAAATCTTAATCCCGCATGTCCAGCACAAAGCACATTCCTTAGCTCCAGACTCAGCTGTCCAATTCTTGGCTAGATATTTTGACCTTAGCAAAACATAGGTGATTTAAGTTCGGTACACGAAAACTGAACTTAAGATACTTCACCTTGACTTGTCATCCTACTAAATTCTGCACAGAGCACAGGCTCTGAGCTCAAAATTCCTGGGTTCAGATTCATGTACTATCACTCACCAGCCATGTGACCTTGGGCATGTTACTTTGCCTCTCAAAGTCTTAAGTTTTCCTACCTAAAATGAAACACTAATATTATGATGATGATTCAATGAAATAATCTATGTAAAGCATGTTGCCAAACCCTTTGCATCTGGTAAGGATCCAGTAATTACAGCCATTATTATTATTATTATTATTGTTATTTTTAATATCCTACTCTGTCACTTAAGCCTTAAACCTGGGGGTCATCCTAGATTTCTTCCCTCTATATCACCTTCCCTTTCCAGTCTGTCAGTATATCCTATTGATTTCTTTCTCTTAATTTTTCTGGAGTTCACTCTTAACTGGTTTCTGTTTTTCCAGACTGCTACTTTATTCTCCACAGAGCCTCCAGAATGATCTGTCCAAAGCGCAAATTGTATCATGGTACTTCCCTGTCTAAAAACAATTTCATGGTTCTTGAAGGCCTATATGATAAAGTCCAAATTCATTTCCAAGATTTAGAAGGTCCTCCACAATCTGATTCTTGCCAGCTTCTCTGTTTCAGCTACTGATGCTTCCCCACCTTGATCTCAAAGCAGTGAACTCTGCATATACTCTTCTACCTAAAAATACCTTTCCTGGAAATCATCAACTCACCAGCTCAAAACATCCCTGGACTTCACCCCTTTCCCATTTTTCCTCCTCCCCCAAATCCCTCTCCTTTGGCCACACTGCTCCCCTATGATACCATGCGAATACTTCTATTATGAACTTACCACTTCCTAGTGATGTTATTTATTTTCACATTTTCTCTATTAAACTGGGCTACTTGAAGAAGAGAGTACTTTTTACTTGCCCTCTTTATCTCCAGGGCCTGGCACCTAGGAGGTCCTTAGTCAGTATTTAATGATTAGAGGAAGAAATAAATGAAGGAAGGAAGTGGTACATGTGACCGGACTCAGCCGTGGCACTTGTGGCACATTCGTGAACACCTCTCCACCACTGCCCCAAACATCTGGAGTCTTGAATCTACTCTTGTTCTCCTGCAGCGTTAGCACAGCATCCTCATTAGACCCCAGTCCCTGAGTTTCTGAAGGTGTCGCGAGACTAAGGGGTTCTTAGAAACAGTAACAGACACCTCCTTTCACACAAACCAACCATTAACAAACAGCTTTTCAATGCAGGAGAGATGGGCAGTACAGGCCAAAAGAGTGATTTCCATCACTTCCCATTGAAGTTCCTGACCAATTTGCAGCTTTCCCAGAACAAAGGAAAGGAGAACCATTCCTGAGGTTAAAGAGCAGGGAACATGGGGCTGGTAGAGAAGGAAGCCTACTTGACTCCCTTCTCCCTAATAAACAAAAATAAAATAAAAATCGGCTTGCCTATTAGCTGGCTGATGCTGGAGAATTTGCAATGGGAAATTATTTCCTTTGGCTGATGGCCTTTGTTGTAGTGTCAGAGCATAATATAGGCCAGAAATCAGTATGAATACATTTATATGGTCTTTTCTTGGTGGCTAGATTCTGATAGAAGTGAAAAGAAAAGTGGCAGTAGATACCATGAGAGGGAGAAAAGGGCGTGCAGTGGGGTCTGGAGCCTACTGTGTCCTTTATTAATGCCTTGCTTTATAATGGATGTCTTCCTAAAAGTCGGATCAATTATGTTTATTTTAATTATATTTTACATGCATGAAGAAAGCTTGCTATTTAAAGGGGTTTCCTGAAAATTAAAGCAGCTCTAATTAAAGATTTTTACTTTAAGTCTGAATTTTCAATGCTTCTGGTCAAATATTAATAATTCAAAGACGAATTAACTTAAAAGGAACTGGGCAGGAAGGGACAGAAAACAAGATCTAACCTGTCTTTGCCAAATTCTAAGCAAATCTGAACAGGGATCACAGAATTCGACCTCTGATCAGAAACCATGGCTCTGCGGAGCAAAATCTTAGTGAGAACTTCCCTACAAGTTTTTGCCTGTCCGCTCTCATTCAAACTGGATAACATTTTAAAGCTAAATCATCCCAGAAACAATCTTCAATTTAAGTGAAAATAACACAAGAGACGAGTGAGAGGCCAAGCCTCGTATCTAAGCAAAGAGAATCTGCTATGCAGGCAGATGACAAAACACACCGACTTCTTAAGAGAGAAAGATGAGGCCTCGCTTTGTAAAAACATAAAACATTGGAACCTTGTACAACCAAAAAAGAAAAACAAGAGATAGCCAAAGATGGCCATGACAGAAATGAGCATGACGATGTGTCCCTTTTTCAGGGAGGACCGCAAGGCTTTCAAGGCTATCCAGTGACAAGAGAAATTAAAAGTCTTTTTCTTTGTTATCTTCTCCACACGAGTAGTCCCAGCCGGACCCGGCTGCTCCCCTTCGGCCTCCAGGAAAGGAACCATTCTAGACAAAGGAAGGGCTCGGGGTTCCAAGGGATGAATGTGATGCCAAAGGAATCAGCCTGTCTTTGGAACACTGCCTTACTCTACCAGATGGCCTGCTGGGGCTGCCATATGGCCTGCATGTGACATTCCGTTCAGGATAATAGGGTCTGGGTCCATGCCTGGCTCTGTCCTTTGGGCTGGGATGACAGAAGTAGAACATGTTTGTTCTGATTCTCTTGACTTGTCTAATGTCACCACTATGGAGCCATAGTTTTTAATATCCTCCATGGTGCCTTTTCAGGTTTTCAAAGAACAAGACTAATCCTCAAGCAAGGAAAGACTGAGGATGGGCTGCTGCTACTATTCCTGGGAGAGAATAAGCAGCTATACTAAGGGACTTCGGATCCCAGAATGGTTGAGCTGCTGCAGAACCCAGATGTCATGAGAGTTCAGTGATCTGTGTTCGTCATCACTGCCAACAGCAACAGGAAGGAGCTCATGTCTTCACGTTTTATAATCTGCAAACCACCTAACCCGAGGTTTCCAGGTGATGTCATGATTTAAAACTGTGGTCAAAGGGTTTACAGAAGGATTAAACCCTAACAACCCAGAGAAAGAAAAGTGGTCTTTTAAAATTTTTTAAAAGCCAAGAATTCCTGGTCCAAGTCCTATGGGTTTCAATTGCCAAAAATATGGTCTTTGTATTTTCCCTCTGCATTTGAAAACATAGTGACAGTTACTTTTTATGGCAACTGTGGAGAATGATTACTAATTACTCTGAAGGATCCAAAGCATTACCATTATCCACATTCCATTGGAAAGTTCAGTTCTGACTTGTTTTTTAAAATGTACTTCTTGGGTGAAGAGGGCATGGGACTCTACTATTGTTGTAACTTCCTGTGAGTTTATAATTACTTCAATATATATATACATATATAATTATATATATGTATATATATGTTGTCTTACTGCTACAAATGGAGTCCCTAGTGAGTTAGACTCAATCCGACAGTCCTGAACTAAACAAGAAGCTGTAACTAATAGAGAGAACAGTAAATGGCCCAAGTGAGTTCCATGGCCAGCAAGAGCTCTTGGAGGGCCCAGACTGCATCAGTTTTACCGTGACTCACCCGTGGACCTTTGTCTGGGCTCCATATCTGATATCTGTGAGCTTTCAAAACCTCTAGGTCCACAGAGGCAAAATGGGAGTTTAGGTAAATTGGTGCCAATTGCTGATTTTTTCTAAACTGACTCAACACCCAGAGGGCGTGAGAAAGCTGGGCCCTTCCTCCTACACCCTCCTATGTAAGGTAGAGTCTGACTAAAAGCAGAGCAGTAGAGTAAGGGGTCGCAGCCATGGACCCTGGAGCCTGAATGCCTATGTAGGAATCCTGGCTTTTCCACTTAACTAGCCACCTGCCCTTAGGCAAGCTGGTTAACTCTCTGTTGAGGATAATGCTAGTTATTTAAAGAGCATGCGAGAGTTCCTGGAACCTGTTATATGACTGGGTGAGTAACAGGCAACTGTTCAAGGCTACTGGCATTGAGGAAGGGCTATGTGGTTCTAATGCTATTGCTGAAGATAATTATGTTTCAAATGTCATATTACCCTTATCTACATTTATTCTTGCCTCCCTTTATGAATCACCTTGGGGGATGTTAATCTTTCCCCAGGCAGCAAATACACCTGGAGACAATAGTGAGTCAAGAAATCTCGATTCTACTCTTTACTCAACCTCTAAGGAGCCAAGAGGCCATGAGAAGCCCAATTTACTTCCTCTGACTTCAGTTTCCTCATCTATACAATGAGAGGTTGGGCTAGAATTTTAATCATCTCTAAGGCTCCCTCCAAGTCACTGAATTTTATGATTCTGAGTTTGGTGTCTGGATTGAAAAAGGCTCTTTACCAAAAGTAAAACAATTCTTAATTCGCACTTCTAAATTTTTCCTATAAAATTGGCATTGCCTAGGATACAGAGCACGCGTACACTCTCCGAATCCTGAGACAGGATTCGATCCTGCCTCTGATCTGTAACCACAAATGTTCCCTGTAGTATAAACTGGTTGATGCGTTAAACACTGAATGAGTCTCCCCTGGCACTTATGAATGTGGATTTGACATTGCTGGATGGAATGGTAGAGGATGCGTAGTTCACCCCGCCTCATAGTCATGTGGCCTTGGCAAATACTGCCTTTAAGCACTGCTTCCAGCTTCCCTGGACCCAGGGGTAAGGTGGTGCAGCCCCTCCCCCCCAGGTCAACGGATCACTTGCAATTTCTTCTTTAAATTGTGTGATATGCTTGTGGGAAGCTCAGGTCCAATACACCCAGGACTTCTAGGTTTCTTAGCACCCCCCAAATGCAGTCTGTAGCTGATGAAGGTATTTCATTAACTTCTGTGCATAAGGGTAGGGATCTGGGACTCCCAGGTCTCAGTGATAGTCACTGTAGACCAGGAATTAGGCAATGAGCTTTTCACTTTTATAGCATCTTATGCTTTCCAAAGCAAACATGTCTTATCTATTTCGGTCCTTGAAGGTTTAGGGCAGAAATTATTATCTCCACTGCACTTCATGTGAGCTTCATGAGGACAGAAGTCTGTTGTGTTATCTGTTATCTGCTTTATCTTTATAACCCACCATGGTGTCAGGTACCCAGTACCTACTTAGAGAATGTTTGCTGAGTTAGTCAATGAATATCCACTTGACGTGAGGCTGTTAATAAGATGCTTCTGGAACAACTGCCTCTAGGTCTACTGCTCGGTCACCTCCATGGCTAATCTCAGAGAGGCTCAAAATGAACATGTACAGATAAAAATAAAAGTAGATTCCACAGTGACGTCCAAAAGCGACCTTACAAATATGAAGCCCAAGCGTGAGACAGCATTTAAATGATGCCTCTCTTAGTGCCCCATGTTCTGGGTGTATGGAGCCGCCTTGTTCCAAACCGGCTCATCCTCCCTCTGTGCCTTTGCGTATGCTGCACCCATCACCCGGAATGCCCTCTGGTCCTTTCTTCTTCCTTTACATGGCCAATTCCTAATGAGAAATCACTTCCCACCAGGATTTTCCCTCTTTTCCACCTTCTGCCACCAAAACCAGGGCTCATTTTTATCAGGGCTCATACCAAATGATACACTACATTGCTTTACTTTCTCAACTACTCCCCTCCACTGGCCCTACTCCCTGAGTCCCTTGAGTGCCCTTTCTGTTCATAAATAAATTCTTTAAAAAGGGGTTGGTACACAGGGTTTTAATAGTTGTCTGTTGAATGAATTGTTATGTGCAACCCTGTACTTTATTAAGAAAAAAAGTTGAAAAATCTCTGGAGAACACTTTTCTCACTGATGGTAAACTGCTAGGGACAGGTTGCCCACGGTCTGCAGTAGTGAACACAGACACACACCAGCATGAAATTATGCTGCAGTCTGTGTGGAAGGCGTTCTCTCCTACAGCTGCTGATCTGACCACAGTGAGACTTAGGCTTCCACTGATTTTGCAATTGGTAGGATGGACATATAGGACAGACAAATGCTCCAGTGATATTCTCTGGCCCATTTCCTATAATGACCAGTGCCTTGGAGTTGGGGCCCCAAATTTTATCCCAGTCACCAAAAACATCCTTGGGAGGTATAGAAAAGTGTTGCTTTAGGTATGCAAACGGGCTGAACATTGTTGGAAAGACTGAAAGAAATCAGCTTAATTACCTTTGAAAGGAAAAGTGTAGCTGGCTTTCCTTTCAACACCTACATTTTTTTTCCCAACTGGTTGTGTCTATACCGAGCTGGGTGTTACGGAGAGCTGCCTCTTTCATGTCGTGCATGCTAAAGGTCCCAGAGCATCTTTGAGGTTTTGGGATCTCAAGGAGAGGCAGCCAGTAACACAGGCATAACCCTTGACCCAATGGGGGTGAGGGGCACTGCTTTCGGAGATGCTCTTATCAAAAGTTCCCTGGCCCTAAGCTCTATCTCAGGTGAGTTGATTCTATCTTCTCTGCTTACTGTGTCTTTCTGCAGCATCCAACCTGCCCAAGGGAGAGGAAGAAATGGAGGCTGCTGAGAAGGTTCAGAAGGATCCCGCGGCAAGGGCGTCACCTGCATATGCGGGCTTCTGTGGCCTCCCACGCACTGTTGCTTCTTTTGAGGTGAGATAAGGGAGTGTCGCCGCTGACTACCTCACTGAGGCTTTTTACAGGGACAAGTGAGAAAATGTGAGTAAAAATACTTTGAAAATTGTAAAGGTGCCATACAAGTGTGAAGAAGTAGTATTATTATCAGTACTTTATTTAGTCACAGTTTGCATCAGCATTGTATACTGATATCACTTATACTTTTGCTCAAATAAATATTAGCATTTCTATTTCCATGGTTGCAGACATTCTGCAAATCTCAGGCTCCACTGAGCCTCCTGCCGGAACACCTTCCCAGGCTTCTCTGACTGGCAAGTTCATAATCGTTCCTTAGGACCCATCACCGATTTGAGCTCTTTTCCATCTCTTTCTCTGGTTTCCTTTTGCAATGCTCCATCCATTTCAACTATGGGTTTACCACGGTGGGATAGCACTGGCCATCAACTTTCTGTCTTTCCGATTAGATAGGGAGTTCTTAGAAGGCAGGATCTATGACTTACTAGTGGATGTAAGTTCATGGGCCAATGCAGGAAATATTTCCCATTCCTGCTCCACGAGAGCAGAATTTCTCTGATAACACACTCATTTCCATTTTCATGTGACACACCTGGAGTTGTCTGTAATATGCACGTGCTGGAGACTAGAAAAGTCGAGACAGTAATGATTACAACAAGGCATGGTTGAAAGCTAAGTAAGCACTAGGCACTGTGCTAAGTACCCCTAGGAGGTTGGTGCTATTTTTCCAAATTTGTAAATGAAAAAATGAAGAGGTGATCTGCTTTCAGTCATAAAACTAAATTATCTAGGTGTATGTCAGTTTACTTCCAGGGTCTGTAGTCTTAATCACTATACCAGAAAATAATGCAGAAGAAACAGAAAGGAGAGGAGGAAGAGGTGTTTGTAATTTATTTAGATAAGAATCCTATCACACTTTTAGCTTGATTTTATTATCGTTATTTTAAGATGCAAATGGCGATGTTTCCCCTACATTCTTTTTTCCAGTCCATTGACCTAGCAGGTAATTGTATCAGGCAAATAAAGTTTCTATGAAACAATAAAATAGTAAGAGAGGAGTTTCATGTGGGAGATGAGCTAAGATCCTGCCTCCTTGAGTCTCAGGATTTGGTTTCCACCTCTTCCTCCTACCTCCACCTTTGAAGTGGTCAGAGGTTTCTTCCCTATTGTTTCCAGGGATGACAGGGAAGGGATGCAGCAGCCACCCTCCCCCAAGGTCAGGGAACCTCCTTGCTCAGGTGCTCTCGTTGGAAACAAATTGAGGGTGGAAAGCCCGATGGGCTCTGTTGGCTCCTAGGTCCTTCAGAGTTAAAGAGAGGCTTAAAGTAGATGCCAGGGGGAAGTGCTTAAGGAGCTAGGTCTCCACCTCTGGGAGGCTTGTCTACTTTTCTTACTTTCTGTCTTCACTGACTGACAGTGAAGCATGAGGTTCTCATCCACACTCTAACTCAACCCCATGAAATAGTGTGTCAATGTGTGAAACCCAAAGGAACCATTGGATGATGGCTCGTCTTCCTACCATGCCTGATAATAAACGGCCTCATACAATCCAATGAGGAAACAGGGTTTAAGAATGTTCTGGCTGCACCACCCATTAGCTATGTAACCTTGGAAAAACTACTTCACCTCGCATCTGCAAAAAATGGAAAATAGCTGGACTCAGTTTAAAGGGTTATTTCGAGGGTTATAGACTTAATATACAGAAAACTTTTTAAAAAAGTATTAGCTATTATCATAGTTGTTCCTGTTAGTATTATTATTAGTAGTATCACTCTCCTCCTCTCTGCTGTGGCCCCTGCCCCATGATAATCTAATCTTTTCTGAAGACCACTTCTGGTAATTTCAGCATCGTCTTCTTGGAATACTCTTTGGAATACCGAACAAAGAAGTTGCCTTCGACTATTTTCCATTTCCTGGCACTAGTAATAGGAACACCGAAATCAACCACTTAGCAGTCAGGTGAGATTCTCAGAAATATGGCTGTCAGCACATTAGACATTAAGCATTTTGCCGTTTAAATGTACCAAATATACTTAATGTCATTCCTCTTCTTGAGATGCGTTACACACTCGGGCCCACCTCTAACATCTATCTTACTAGAAAAGAGCCATGACGCAGATAACTAAAGGCACTGAGACCTGACGTCTTGGGGAAGGTTGGTGAGTGAAGGGAACACTACAAGATTCCCAACAGTGGAAAAATTGGTCCTAGAGACACTGGACTGAATTCTTTGTTGTAGGAAAGGTGAATTAGGTAAATGGAGAACTCACTTCTGAAGTATTCTGGAAGGCAATGTGGAGGTAAGTGCTACAATACCTCCCAGTCCATGGTGTTCAAGTAGCTAGATTATCTGTCTCTCAAAAGGCTAGAAATACTGTATAGTAGTTTTAAAACATGGTCCTCAAATGTGTTTATTCTGTTCCCATTTAGAAGTGGATATATCTATCCTCCCCTTGAATCTGGTATGGCTACTTAAATAATAGAATATGGTGGAAGAGATGTGTCAGTTTCTGGGCCCAAAACTCAATGAACAGGTAACTTGTTGAATCCAGCCACCACAGTATGAGGAAGCCCAAGCTGCTTGTGGAGAAGCCTTCATGAAGAGGCCCCTGTGGAGAGGGACTAATGCCCTAGGCGAGCCCGCAGCTGACAGGCAACACACACACTGGCCCCCATGTGAGTGGGCCATCTTAGAAGTGGATCCTCAGCCCCTGCTTGAGTCACTCTAGTTGACACTATGTGGAGCACAAAGTCTCTCTTCTGAGCTCTGCCCAAACTGTAGATTCATGAGTCAAATAAATGATATATTTTCTTAAACACTTGGTTTTTGGATGGTTTCTAATGGAATTGATATACTCCGTGTTTTGGGGAGAATCTTTTCCTGAATCCTTTCATGTAATCTCTCCATCCTGAAATATCACTTTCTTTACTCCTGTTGGACCAGCTGAAGACCGAAATTAGCTGTCAAAGCTGCATATATTGCAGAAACACAGGGAGTCTTTAGTCAGAATGCAGATGCTATGACAATCCCCAGTAACAGTCTTCGGATTGTCTTGCTATGTGTCGAACAGTATAAAACTTGTCCCTAAATTGTCTTGTCTCTGTCTGTTAAAATCAAGTTTCTTGTTATTAATCATAGAAATACAAATTATATCAACGAGGTACAATTTTACACTGGCTTTTTTGTTTGTTTGTTTTACAGGATAATATTTAATGTGAAGTTGGGATGAAATCAATATATTCCCCATGGCAGAATAAACTAGTACAACCATTTAGGAAATAATTTGGCAATGTGTAACACACAAACTCGCTCCCATCCATGCACATTAAAAATACCAACCTTTGACTCAGTAATTTTACTTTCATAATTTATCCTAAGTGAATAAAGTAAGAAGGGAATAAAAGAACCTTAATAAAGAAAGATGATTATTGTTGACTTATTTATCATGGTGAAAAAATTGAAAACAGGTTAAATTTCTAAACATGGAGAAGTAGTTAAAATAAAAAAAGCATACTATGCCAGCTTTGTGGAATGTTATGCAACTATTAAGATGATAATAATGAAGACCAGTAATCCTCAGTTTATGTAATACAAAGTGGGGAAAAAAAATCAGAATATAAAACTATGTGCCTGCTGATTACTACTTAATAAAAACAGAGATACACACAGACAAATATTAAAAGGGAACAGATAAAGATAAAATGTTATATAATAGTTTATATTAGGATGTTTCCTCTTTAAAAACAAAACATTTTTTAACTTTTTAAAAAGGAGGACGGAGAAATGAACCATTAAAAAAATAAAACCACCCTCCAATCCAATTAAACTGAGCATTTTCTTGGTAAGACAATGGTTGCTCTTCTGCTGAACGGAAAACAAGAACTAATTCTTGGAACCTATGGAATATGTGTCTTGAAACATATAGCTTACTTTAGATAGTAACTTCCTAGAGAATAAGTCCTCTATCATTTTATGTATTATATTTATACTCTGGTGTTCAGTAAGAGAAAAGAGAGGTAATTCAGAGATTGCAGTAAATTAGCATATTATAATTTTCACTTTGCTCCTCTCTCCTTCCAACCTCTCCCTTTTTCCTTCCTGGACTTCTAAAATATAAAGTGCTAAGATAAAACTAGCAACAACAATTTTTATTTTTAGAGTGAACTTTAATCCGATTTTCACAAAGATTCATGCCAATTCAAAATCACTGCTGTTCTCATGGTGCTAGTAATATAGTTATTGCCTCCTGCATTCAAAATTAAGTATTACAGTCACACAGGAGAAAGAAAACTTGGCTTAGACTTCTCAGTGGTCAAATGTACACCAGCAAAAGCAAATGGAACACTGACTGCAATTGTGTATTTGGATATTTAAAGCCCAAATCATTTTTACCCCAGTTGTTCAAACATTGGCATTAGGTCTTCCTTTCTTTACTCTCAAAACAGGCAGAGAAAAATGGAGAAGGAAAATCTGGTTCATTCAAATCCCAAACTTCCCCTTAGAGCCCTGTGAATGAAGTGGCAGGAAGTAAGGACACTTTCTCTGCCAGCCTTCTTGCTCTTTGCTGAAGTCATCACCCTACTTGGCCAGGATCTAAATAAGTGTCAGTCTAAGGTGTTAAGTAAACTTCTATTTGAAGTTGACATTTAAATTTGTATTTAGCAAAACATTAAAAACATATTTTTATAAACTAATTTCCAAGTGGAACTGTTTACATTTCACCTTAAAAAGAAATGGCTGCTGGAACACCAAATTTATTTCGGAATTTTAGTTACATAGAACCATTTCTCTTAGTCATAAAATAAATACCATAGCAAATAAGAATAATGTAATTCTGCCTCTAGTTAGAGCAACAAGAAGTCAGCTCTTTCTGCGGCCCATTTCAAATCAGCCCACTCAGTGCTAATACAAATGTAAACACATCCGTCAATCACCGTCAGGGCTGAAGAAATATCCTGGGAACTAAAAGGTAAACTTTTATTTAGTTCCAAGGTTTCTAACCTAAACATACTGTAATGCATAATAAAATGAGTGGAAGTCAAGATGTTCTCCACCAGTATAAAATAAAATAAAATAGTTAAGTTAAATTAAAATAAGTAAATTAACAACCCCCTAAACTGAGTAACTTTTAGGGGGCCTGACATGATACTTCTAGCTCTTGAAGGTAGAAAAAATTACCATTTTCCTCTCTCACATATACACCCATACATCCTAAATTATTTGAGTTGTTTAAAAGAATTCATATTAACACCTCTTGATCAGTGTCAAAGTAAAAATTGCTTAATGTTTAAGTGATGAATTCTGTAGCACTAAGCATCATGGCTTTGATCTTAATTGGCTTCTGGTGCTGTGACTTATACTGGAAGTGTTTGTGGGCTTTTAATTCTACGGAAAGTCCCCATCTCTTTGCTCAAACAAGCTGACAGCATGCATGTAAAATGGAAAGACCCACTTAATGATACAAATGTTTAGGTAAATGATTAGAGATACTTGGGGCGGAGAATTCTCTTGCCATCTAAAATTTCATAGAGTAGAAGGTGGCTTCAGGCAGAATTGAAGGTGTATCTACAAATGATGATTGCGGAATCTCGGTTAATTTAGAGTTGTTTTTCTTTGAAAGGTCTTTATTCGTTACAATTTGCTGGTGACCCCAACCTGATTAAAAAAATGATTCATATCTAAAGTCTGTGCTTGCCGTTAAACAGCCATAAGTTTTCATTCAGAATTTGTGACAGGGCTCTCAGAGGTGTCAGAATGACTGAACCAGAAAAGAACTTGGTTCTCACACTGAGTAAATGCAGATTCAATGGTGGTACCTCTTTCTTACACTTTGGAGAGATAGGTCTCTATAGAACTAGATATTTGGGCCATCATGAGTACACCGGCACTTTTTCTAAAAGTTAGCACTGAAGTATGATACTATATGGAATATACCCAGAGCTGGCCTTCACTTGGTACCACGTTATAGGGTCTGTTTTAATTGGTCAGTACCCATGCCAGAAGGCTGGCTAAACATTCTGATTATCATCTTACAATAAACAAAACTTCTAGGATTGTAAATTAGAGAATTCTCATGGATGCCAATATTCATATACCAGAGTTTTAAAGGCTTGGACATAGACTTATTCTTAAGGTGTGGCCAAAGTATTGGAGTGAGTTAAGTCCCCTCTGGAATATTAGCATAAAATCTATAGAGAGGAAAGAGCAGATCCAAATGAAATAATGCCAATGCTCCATCAATTTGATCTCAGTTGATCAAAGGTCTCAACTACACAGCTCGGCTTCTCAAGAAAAGTCTCCTGACTTCAATATTTTTTGCTTTCGATCCTATAATCCCCATAATGCTAATTTTGAGTTCTGAGAGTGTAGTCACCACAGTTATCCAAATTTAGGCAGGCCTGGCATCGTTTTATGCTCTCTCTCATCTTACTGTCCTGAAGTGTGAAGATTACCAGCAGTGATTCTGGAGACCAAGTCTATTCTGCCTTAGTTTACAGAGAGAACGAGGCCTGGAGAAATTAGTGGCTTGCCTCAGTATGTGATACAGTGGGAACTTAGACCCAGAGTCTGTGACTTTCCAACTCACGTCTGTCTACTCAGATCAACACGGAAGAAAAACAACGGGTAAAAAGGAGCGATCAGAACAGGCTACATGATTTGCAGGGGCCAATGCAAAATGCAAACGTGGGGCTCCTTATTCAAAAAATTATCTAAAATTTCAGGATATGCTACAGCAGAGCATTCTAGGTGTAGGGCCAACTGTGACAGCACAGGTTAACACATCAATGAAACTGACCCCCATTTCATTTTTTTATTTCATTATTCATTATTTCATTATTTCATTATTTTCTAGGCTTTGACTCTTCAAAGGCAAAGGGGAAGAAAGGCTTTTTGTAATTGAAAATGCTCAAAGCTTATCTGTTGGGTGAATAAAAGAATGAATAAATGAATGAGTGAAGGAATACACCTAGAAAATTACTACTAAGACCCAGGGTCAGGTTAATACAGTCGCCATGAACACTTGGTCCATTACTTAAGTGTCATGATTCATAATCTGAAAATACTTCATGACATAATCAACTTTCCCAGCCTGACACAAATAAGTTGCCAGATCCATGACCAAAATATGAGTAGCAATGTGTACATGTGGTAGCATTACTGTACTTATGTGCTCAAGAAATGCCAGCTTCTTACCAGAACTTGTGTATTTTTTCTGTGTCGTTCTGCATTTAGAAGAAGCCATCCAGATGTTTTATGGAATCTATCCATATGCAAAATCTACAAGCCCTTCAGATATGAATATTTCACACATTGCTGGGTATCCTAAAACTACTATAATTTATAGAGTTTTTATTATGTCAGATACCATGTTAAGCGCTTTGCATATATTTCCTTCTTAAGGAAGACATTGTAACATCTCTACAGGTAGATATATTATCTTGATTTTCCATTAGGAAAACAAGACTCCAAGAGGGTTAAATGGCAGAATTAGAATTGGACCTTAGGACTTTTTGGACTCCTAGCGACTACTAGTTTTTTGAAGGAAAATAGTGCAGGTTGGATATACAGAGAACACCGCAAGGGCTGTTTTTAAGGAATGAGATTTTTATTTGATAAGGGCTGGGTGAAGTTTCAATTTGGTGATCAAAAATGCAACCATAAAACACTAAAAGTAGAAATTTCCAATATTGAAAATCTAGGTGGTTAATTTTACAGCTTACTGCAAAGGCAAATCGGTTGTACAAAGACAGGTACAAAGTTGAACAAAGACAGAACCTCCTCGCCCATGTTTTATGGGGCCTCAGGATTGATTTATTGCATTATTGGACCAGAAAAAAGTTGAACAGTCCAGAGCGAAGGAAGAGCCAGGCTATGATATTCACTTAGGTCACCGGCAATATATTTCATTAAGGCACAAGAAAGAAAAAAAAAAGTGAGTAAATTTCCTCCATAGATACAGAATTTACAATATGTAAGCAAAATATATGAAACCTTAACTTTAGAGCTTCGGGGGTTAATGGTTGGTCCTTTTGAAGTAGGAACCATAAGAAAATGTGAATTTATAATTACAAAATGTCTCAGCATTGAAGAGAATAGAATTAGTGTTTCTGTCTCTACCTATCAAGAGATAAAAGTGCCTTCATAATTATGGCTTATATTTATTATGATGTTTCAAAGTGTTAATCTAGCAGGGGTAACTTATTTCTCATTTAAAACAAGATATAGGAAAAAAAATAAAGAAAAATATGGAAGCATAGTGAAGGCAATTCATTTTTAATTCTGTCCACTTTTTTTGTAGCATTGTCTTCCAATGTCATATTTTTTATATTTTTAATTGCTTGATTAAACAAAAATTCTATTCTAGGTATGCAAAATCTTCAAATAAACACCAAAGTTTTACAGCTCGAGCACACTCATGAATATGTTTACGAAATATATACTGTATATAAATACTATATATATACTATATATAAATATATATATATATCGATGTATAAATACAAACACTTTATAACAAAATGCTGATTTTTGTTCCTATATCCACTAGTAAGTAAGTTTCCTCCAACTAAGTCATATGTAGTTGTGGTGGTCCCACGCCCTGCTCAAGACTGCGTTAGGCTTTGGGCATGAGAAGGTGTTACGATTCTATCCGCAGAGACCTATGAGAAGCTGATTCCTAAGGAAGATTTCTTGGTCTCTTGATCTGCTCAGTTCTCACCAGGTATGTGCCTGTGTTATTGGGAACATGAAAAGAGCTAGCCAAGGAGAGACTGCCAGGCTGAGAAGAGCAGAGAACATGGAAAACATGTGAGTCTTTGATGACATTGTTGAGCCAAAGAATTAACTAACCTTGGAGCCACCTCATCTCAGGACTTTTTATTATATGACTAAATACGTCCTCATCGTTTAAGTAATGTTGAGTGGGGTTTTCTATTGTTTGTAGCCAACCTCTATCTACTGTGTTTTAAGAACTATGCTGGCTAATTTGCAAGCATTCACTTTAATTAACTGCACATCTCTTAAGATAAGGGCTGTTTTCTCCACTTAACAGAAAAGAAAACTAAGACTCTTGGAGAAACTAGTGATATACCCAGTTTCTCACATCTAGTTAGAAGATAGGGCAGGATTCCAACCTAAGACTTCAAGTTATTTAAAATCTCTGTATGTGTTTTTGTATATATGTGGTAGTAGTATATTTTAATGACTATCCACACTTACATACCTATGGTGCAGGTGTTACTTGTAGCAGCATAATCATTTATCTCATTGTAGACTCTTTAATGAAATATTAAAAATAATGGGGAATAACTGAGGGAATAAGCAACAAAAAAAAAGCAAATGGAAAAAGTAATCATTACCAAATTTCCTTAACCATTGGGAGTTACTTATTTTCCTTCTCATGGGTCAGATAATTCAAAACTCTATTCCTTGCGGCTAGCTGAGAAATCGTGCTGCATTAAATACTTATCAACGTGTACAGAGACAATTAATGAGTAAGTGTTTTAAGGGAGATATGTGTCTCTAAAGAAAATACTGACTCAAAGATGGCAAATGTGTTATAGAGGGGCTACCACGCACCTCCCCTTTTAGCAAATTTGAAAATCTAGGTGGTCATAGAAGAATTCACTAATCAATAAAAGTATCCTTTTTCTCCCTGACTTTCGATGTGGTCCACAAATTTCTACAACACAGACTTCGGCAGTTACTACTAAGCAGTTAGATTTGGCTTTCTACTTTGAAACTCATTTGCCCTATCTGTCCTACATACGTGTTCAGTGGGGGATGGCTCTTCAGGGATGGAACTGAAAATTACAGGAAAATTGTGCAATGGTAGCGTATCCAACCCCTGAGAGCTGAATGAGGTGCAATTACTGCTAACTGAAAATATTATCTATATATGTCTGAAAATTGAGTCTAAAAACTATATTAGCAGCAATGAAGTTTAAGTGATCCCAAAAGAAAAGGGCAAATGCTGTAAAATGCAAATAGCAATAATAAATTTGAGAAGCTGGACTATTTGTGTGTCTGTCTCTTTTTACAGATAGCTATGTGCACATCCATGAGATTCATGCTTTTAAAATCACCATTAGATTTGACCCTACTATGTAGGTCATTAAAACATGAAAATAAATATAATATTAAGGAATCCTACGACTAAAAAGAAGCTTGGAGACCATCTAGATGCTCTGCGCTACCCATTCCCACCTCACTTTGTTCTAATGAGAAGACTAAGGCCAGCACAGCCAGTGCCTTGTCCATAGATATCTGGCTGGCTAATAGTTGAACCGGGCTACGTTTCCAGACTTACACCTCTGTCTTCTTACTCCTTTTTCAAACTGCTCTGGCAGCCTTGTCAGTGATGGGCGCACACTTTGAACTTTAAATTACATTAAACCTTAGAGATGAGCTAAGTGTGTGGCAAAGAGAAGAAGAGAAAGACGAAGTAAGAGAGTTAAGAGAAATCTCTGATAACTTTCTGTAGTTCTTTAGAACCTAACAGAACACAAGTTCCTGATTTTCTGATTGACCTCTGAGGACATCAAGCCCTGTGACCTAGAGGTGGTCTTGGCTTTCAGTGGATGGGGTGGGGTATTCTTACCTGAGAAACCCTATCCAATTGGCCAAGAGACCGTTAAACCAGAGCCAATGCCAGACCCAGCAAGGATTATGGATGGCTTCTCTCCATCACCGACCAATCTTGATGAACTGGTGGCTCCATTAGAACACCTTCCTATAGTCCTCCAAAATGGTCTCTTGGTCCTCCAAATGCTCCTTCTTTATCCAGTCACCCCATAAAAAACAAATGGACTCAGGGACCCTGTAAATTCAGTTAATTAGATAAATAATATTCACCCTCACAAGAAAGAAATGACTGTATAGAGTATGCTTAGTACAAAGTAGGACAAAGATCTGTAAGGTTAATTTTGTGTTGTTACTACTATAATGATTATACTTAAAAGCCTCCCCCCACCAATTGATTATTTTAGAAGGAACAGAGCAGAGCCCTCCTCACCACTTATGTTCTATGATTTTATTGTTTCTTCTACTGATTGAATCAAGGAGGTTTTATAGTAAGTGATTGAGATTATAGGCTTTGAAGTTAGAGAGGCTTAGGCATCAGTTCTGACTCTGCCACTGTGTTTTCCTAGAAGGGTACTTATCTGTGGAAGACAGAATAATGCCCCCTTTCCCAAACATGTGAATATACTGCTTTACATGGCAAGAGGGCCTCTGTATATGTGATTAAACAAAGGAGCTTAAAATATGGGAAATTTTCTGGATTATCTGTATGGGCCCAACGTAATCACAAAGTCCTTAAAAGATGAAAGAGGGAGGCATAACAGTCCAAGAAGGAGCTATGACTATAGAAGTAGAAGTCGGAGTTATGGGATGGCTGGCTTTGATGATAGAGGAAGGGAACACAGGTGAAGAAATGAAGGCAGACCCTCCCTAGAAGGTGAAAAAGACAAAGAAATAGATTCATCCCTTAGCCTCCAGGAGAAACAGTCCTGCTGACACCTTGACTTTAGCCTGGTGAAACCCATTTGGGCCCTGTGACCTCCAGAAATGTAAGGTAATACATTTGTGTTGTTTTAGGCCTCTAAGTTTGTGGAAATTTCTTACAACAGCAGTAGGAAACTGACACTCCTTGAACATCTGTGCCTTCATTGGTAAAATAGGACTAAAAGAAGTGTGTGACCCAAAGCATTAATGTAAAGAGTATATAAGAGAATGTAAATAAAATACTTCAGAGCTTGGCATGTAAAAACTTTAAGAACTCAATATATGTTTACTGTTTTTAAGCATACAATATCATTATATGGTGTAGGGATTTATATATTGCTGATTATAATAAATGGTGGCTTTTAAAGTATAGTTCAATATATCATAATAATACCTTACAACCGAGCAGCACATATCTGTTTTTTAAGAAGCCCTTTCACCTCTACTCTCTTATCTGATGCTCACTATAAAATGAGGCCACAGATGAAGAGACTCAGTCAGCCTTCAAGGGGGCAGTGCTTTCCCTAGGTCGCCCAGAGAATGTATTGCTGGCCAAAGTTGGAGTCCAGGTCATCTGATTCCAAATACAGTAGGCTCTCATCCTCACTGTGGGATTTACAGAAACACAAATGCATGGAATGCAGGATCTTCAGATGAAACAAAAAGCCAAATGATGATGTTGTTCATCGCAAACCAGACTATCTCCTGTATGATATCACCCAGTGGAATTTTTCTGCCAGGGCTTCCAGCCCCTGCTCCTCTGAGCACAGCCCAAGTACTCTCTCTAATGCATCTAGTCAATTGTGCAAAACACAAGGGAAAAAATTCCATCCTGACCACAGCAGGCAATCACCTTATGCCCTGAAGCATGAAGTTTGATTACCCTTATCTCAGTTTATCATTAAATCAAAAAATGTTGCTATGAATACTGGCCCAGGACTCCATTTATGAAATGATATGGGCCAGTCAGCAGAAATAAGTGAGTGCCCTTTTTCTTTCTTAATTTCTACTCACTGTGAAGATCTTTTGAAAACTGGGGGGGAGGGGGGGGGAGCACATTTTAGCTTTGAGCAGATTTTATTACTTTCTCTATTCTTTCATGAGCAAGCCAGGAAGCCTTCAGCTCATGACCATTCTCCCTCTGCTGTAGGCAAAAGGTTTCTGATCTACTACCTAGTGGCCTGCCAACACTAGCCTTGAAGTCTAGCGCCTTGTCTAGATGGGAATCTACACTCTGATGCACTAGAGCATCATTTCTCAAAGTGTAGTTAAGGGACAAAACAGGGCATAAGTCACTCGAGGCATTTGTTAAAAATTCAGACTGGGCACCATTCCAGACCCACAGGTGCTGGGACCCTGGGAATCTGAATTTTAACCCCATGTGATTTTGGTTAATTTTAAAGTTTGTGGACCACTGTGAGTGATGACAGGGATGGTCTATGAGTGTGCCTGAATTTCCATGGTGTTATTCAGGTTTTCATCAGCCCAGGGGTCAACTAGCATAGAATACATGCTGATCATATACATTTGTCCTTCAACGCAACCAATAGTGGCAGCCAGATTTCTGCCATCATGAACCTGAAACAGCTGATATCTGGGTCAAGGATATACAACTAGGCATCAAGGTCTTGGGTAAATCTCCAGGCCACTGGACTTCTGCCAAATTCCCCCTTTCTAATCTGGCTGAATTCGTGACAAGGGTAGTGAGTGGAGATAGAGGGTAGCTGGCTGTGAAACTGGCTTCAAGGTTTATGTACTGGTTAAAGAAATATGACAAAATCACAGGTGAAAAGATAGCATAGTTATTCATAAGGGGTAAATGCATGGACTCTGGAGCCAGACTGCATTTATTATTATATTAACAGACAATGACATATATATATAGCAGACACTACCTGTCAGGCACTATTCTAAGTGCTGTTCAAATATTAATTCATCTATGTCTCACAAAAACCCTACCAGGTGATTACTACCATCATCATACAACTTTTATGTGGGGAAGCCGAGGCTCAGAGATGTCATGTAATTTGATCAAGATCACACAGTTTATTAGTCACGCAGCCAAGACTCACACCTTGAAAATCGGGCTCAGGAGTTCCTGTTCTTAAGCTCGCTATCACAATGCTTCTCATGGATCCAAGATCTCTGGTCTCACTACTCATTAGCTGTTCAACCCTGGAAAAATTACTTAATTTCCTGTCCCTCAGTTTCCCCCCTGTGTAAAATGAGGATATTATTAATAATAGTATCTACCTCACAGAATGCTGATCAAATAATTTAATATATGCACTTAAAATAGTAAGTATTCAATAAATGCTAGTTCTTAGCTATGAGTCCTACACTCTCAGGGGTAACATAATTAAATTAGATATTTAAAGTGCTAGGCACAGTGCCATGGCACAAAGTAAGCACATTGTTAAGTGCTAGCTGTTATTATTAGTCCAGTTGAGCCAGGCCAGTTTATTTTAGGTCCTGTCTGGAAAGCAACTGTGCTCTACACAGGGGCAGGCAGCACGCCCTTCACTTCAAGGAGTAACTGGGTGGGAGCCAGACTGCTTACCAGACTCAGCATGCTCTCTGTTTAAGTCAGTGGAATGTTCCTGAAAAGTTCCCGATATTGAATTTGTATGTGCATAATCCCTTTCCCCCACTGACCTATTTTATTATTTCTGATTGATCTTTCATTGGCCGTGATTTTTCAGACTTAAGAGTCTTCTCTCAGACTGTCTGTCATATAACTATTAACTTGTACAAGACTTAAATATATCAAGGAAAACTGAACTACTGGAGCAATTCTTCACAAAGCAATTGGCTTAATCATTCCCTAATGTAAATATTTCATTTTATTTTTCCTTTATTATGTGTTCTAATAAGCATGCTTACACTACACAGAACTTCTAGTCTTTTTTCCCATGAAGCTTATTTATCATTTCCACTAAATCGTGGGTTGATTACAATTCATGTTAGCTCAAGGGGTTAATGATGGCTTGGAAATCCTCAAACCCGAACAACCTAGCTTAAAGTAAAGATGAGCATGGGTGGAGGGTAGGAAGAAGATGAGGAAGTTGGTAAGGTATGATCTTGGGGAGCACCTGATGGGGGTTGAGTTTATCCTGAAAGCTGAGATACAGACAGGGGTGCTGAACCCCAGGGATACTCAAGGTTGAGATTTTCAAAAAGGAAGCAGTAGTAACTTCCAAAGTCCTTAACTGCTATTTTTTGCTGTTAGGAAAAGGCAGTCAATCTCATTATTTACAGTTTACCAGTCACTATAGGCTCTAACTACAATGTAATAAAAAGTTAATGCAATTAATACATTTACCGAAATATCTGCTGCATGTTAACTCTGTGTCACTCACTCTGCTAACTTACAGAGGGGAGCAGGCAATCTGTCCTCTTGGGGCCAGCAGTCTAGTTAGCACCATGAGTCTAACTCATATCACTGTCACAGTTCCAACATGTTTCTACTCTCTTCTATTTTCTACTTCCGCATTCCCTTCTCCTACCACCAAATATCCCCACAAATTATGCAATTTGTTCTTTATTATAGATTCTGTATCTAGAGTCTTGTCAAGTTATTATCATTATTATTATTTTTAAAGATGAAGCTTTTAGTTTGGTTCTGCTTAACAATACTGTGGGAAGAAAACATCTTGCTGGGCAATTTGAGGCAAATCATGCCATCCCTTGCAATGTTCATGTGTGACACTGAACCAGTTGGCAGTTGCCATGGCGGTTTTAGTTGTTCCCACGGAACGATCTACTAAATCGTCACAAGATTGATCTCATTCATTCTGATGGCTGAATAGCGAAGAACAGCAGACCAAAGATGGTAAATAAGTATTTGTGAATTGCATGGCAAACTGCCTCTTCACACCTGAAATGCAAGTCTGTCCTAGGTTAGGACTCAGATTTGGACGACTGATCTAGACCCCCACCCCCACCCCACCCCAGGGCCTTTGCTTAAGCTGTTCTCTATGCCTGGAATGCCCTCCCTCTCTCCACCTCCCTCACTGTCCACCTGTCCAAATCCTACCTAGTTCAAGGACCAGCTCAAATATCAGTGGCTCCACAAAGCCTTCTCTGACCACTCTCACCAGAAATAACCTCTCACTCTTCTCAGGTTCCATAGGTCTGTGTGTATGTTTTCTGGCACTTAAAACACTTGCCATTTTATTTCGGCTATGTGTATACCTCGTCTTTTCTATACCACTCGGCAAGACCGTTGAGCTCTGGAACTGTGTCATGTTCCTCTTTGAAACCTCTCCCCACCCTGACACCTACTTGTACAGAGCAGACACTTGGTAGAAGTTAGCTGGATGAACAAACGGTCACCCCAGCAATGACAAAAACAGAAACAACTGCCGCATTCTTTATTCCTTCTTCTTCGGCCTTTCCTCCTCCTCTTTCTGTAGCTTTTAAAAACATATTTACTTAACCTACCAATTATCCAAACAAGGACTTACTGATAAATGTAGACAACTCTGAAGACCAATAAAGCTTCCAGAGAGTCTTAGAATGACAAGTGAGGCCCAGGCCAAAGTAGACTCTAGAGGGGTCTGAGTCCCTGGTCTGTTGACAGCTGGTTCCAGGGGAATGAAAGTGTTATTTTCTTAAAGAGCTTCATCTGCTCTGGTTCATATGTGCCAGTTCCTTGGCTGAGTAGAAACTCCACACTTTATTTTTAAATACAGACTCCAATAATAGGCTAAGTAATTGCAGATCTTCCTGAGGCCTTATTATACATGTACCAACATATTGGACTTTTAAAAACCCATATTTCCTTCCCATAAATATATGTTGAAAACCTTAAATTTCAGCATCACATGTAGTGGTAATGTATTTTTTTTTTTCTCCTTCCCATTGGAATCCTGAATAAAAAAGAACAACAACAACAAAAATGCTGATGCATGGGTGGCAATTTCTCAACAATGTGTCTGATGACTCATAGGTAAAAGGCTTCTTCCACAACCACAACCAACAAAAATGTGTCTTATAATATAATACACAGTCAAACTTCAGTAATTCACTTGCCCTCTTGGTGCCACTAATGCTTGAATGGCTAGCTGTAGTTCTCACTGTCTTTGCTAATGGGGCCCATAAATACTCCTGGGAAATGGGACAAGGATACGTAATGGAAATCCACCTGCCACGATCAGGGAAATGAATGTCAATCACACCACGATGCAGAAGCACTTTTGGTAGAGAGTGATAAATATTGCCATTTGTCCTAGGCCACTGCAATTTTGGACAGGAAAGTCTACCATGGAGAAAAATTATGGGAGAAGATAACAGTTCTAGGCCACTTGAAGAGCATGCCATAATTATTTGGCCAACAGGACTAAAAATGAAAGAGGAGTACAGCAATAGGATTTAGTTCAGAGAAAGGTTAGAATTTAAGAGCATACCCATTCTGTACATATTATTTCATTCAATATAAAAATTTACTTCTTACTCTTACTGAAAAACAAATGTCAAAAATATCAGGGACTCAGAAAATTAAAGAATGGTCCAGGATTCAAGAAACAATTTAGAGCAGTGATGAAAAACATGGGCTGAGAGGTCAGGCAAAGTTTAAATACTGACTAAACACTTTCCTGCTGTGTGGCCTTAGGAAAATGACTTCAGTTCTCAGGTACCTGAATTTCTGTTTTGATAAAGCACTGATGATAATAGAACCTACCTGGTTCTATTTGCTGTTTATAGGTTACGTGATATAATGAAGATAGAGCTCTGAGTATGGTGCCTAGAATACAGTAAGCAGACCAACAAGTGGTAGGTATTGCGGTTACTGCTGTTTTCTTTCTCTTCTTCATCATCATTATCATCAGCAGCATCACCATATTGAAGAGGACCAAAGTTCTGGCATCCGGAAGCTTTTAAGCTGTTTATTAAGAAACAAAAGACTCAGAACCTTTGATCCTCCTTTTTTTCCCTGCCTAAAAGATTCAGACAGAAAAACCTGCTTCAAGAAGGGAATTATAGGATGTTTGCCTCCTATAATTTGCCTCCTATAATTGCCTGATTTTGATTAAGTATGGTAAATAGGAAGGCTTCAGACAGGGGCCTATTGGCTAGATACCCCGTGTGTCTCACTTTCTGAGTTGCCTAGCAAGAATTTGCCTGCCACATGTGTTTTGTTCTTCCTCAACTACCTGTAACCCATTCTCATCTCTGAAATCTCAGACCTAGTTGCCCTTTTTCCTCCTTTGCCCCAAGTTTCATATATACCTAATGTTGCTTCACTGTCTTTGGAATTTTCATGCATTTGTGAATTCTCCATGTGCAGGTATTAAAATCAGATTTTCTTCTATTACTCTGTCTCGATTTGATTATTAGCCTAGCTAGAAAAATTTAGAGGGTGGAAGAAAAAATACCCATTTTTTTTTTTAGCCTCCACAATATTATCCCAGCTGTTTTGTGGCTGATTTCATTAATAAATATTAGGGAAAAAAAAGCAAGGAGACTATCTTCCACCAGAACATGAGGCACATCAAACTATCCTTCTTGTATCCAATCCCAAAAAGCAATCTTATAATTTTTTTAAAGCTTGGCAACATATCCTAACAAATTCATGTCATTCTTGCTTTAATAAGCAATAACTACTCTAGCAGATCTCACTGAATAAAAATAAACAAATAAACAAGAAAAACAATGATAATGTATTGGGTACTATTAGACATGGGCCCCATAATTAAGACATATCACATGTTCTTTGTGAAAAGGGATGAAGCAGTAATCTGTTCAGTTCTCCAAAGAATTAGACAAAGTCTTTTCCGTTTTCAGTCATTGGGATAACAAGCTAATGGCTACTTCATTTCTTTCTTCCTCTTTTCAAATAGAGTAAATTCTGAAGGTCTAGGATGAGTGGTGTCTGAATAGCTCCTTCTAATTCTGTATTTCTGGTGGTTTAATCGTATCAGGCCTAAAGAGGCTTTCCTGTGGGTCGTGTAAGGTTGGAGCAAGTCCCCTCTTAAGTGGAACACACCACTGCTAGACAGCAGGGCCTTTTTTGCAGGTGTCCCTCCAGAACTGGATGCGGGGCCTGGCACAGGTTGCCAAACAACAGAAACTTCCCGTTCTGGGTGTTAACTTTAGTTACCGCAGCCAGACAATGCTGCCAGTGGTGTGGAAGAAAAAATTGCTGTAGCCAGCTGTGCTGTTCACAGTCGGATGGATTCTGTGTAGCTCCAAATGGTGACGGAGCCAGCAGCCTGTTGTAGCCAAGGACAGGATGATGGATGATCTACATACTGTGTCCAAGTAGAGAGAATGGCAGAAGTTCACTTCAGGGTTGTTAAAATGCTAATCTCGGTAAGTTAACAAAAGCTTAACAGAAAGGAGAAGTTTGAAAAATAAGTACACCTCATGTGGTATCTATGTGGACCACTGATTTGATCACCCTTGGTTACATCAACAGTTGTTTTTCAAAGTAAGAATATTTTCTAGTTGTCCTGTTGGGATGAATGGAAGCAGCTTCAATTACCAGCTGCACTGCCACTGTTGTCAGGGGCTAAAAGAAGAAAAGTCAGCCAGACAACAGTCACTTCAACTATAAAGGATTATGATATGCTTAATATAGTTATATGATTTTTATTCTCTCCATGTGTCACTTTTTTCCCCAACTGGAAGTTGGCAGCAGTTCACAAAATAAGCGACAATCTAAGATACTAGTTTTGGTAGATTGTAACACTATGACTCCATTCACATGAGCCACCACCCAAAGTGAGATCTCTGGCTCTAATGATGCTTTCGATACATGAATTACACTAAGAGTACATTGAATTATTAGTGTTAAAGTCAGAAAAGCTGTAAAAAATGGCAGAAAGACAAGGCCACTGTAAATATTGGGTATGAATAATCTTGATTCAAAAATCCCTTGGATGCATATTTACATTCTTGTTTAGTGAAATGTTTTGCTATACTTTTTTTCTTTTCATTCTTACTTCAATTGGACACGCAGAAAGATGTCTGCCTCACCTGGTATTGAAACATTGGCTAGCATAGCTCCTTGCAAACAATAATACTCGGTAAATACTGAGTGGCTGGCATATCCCAATTGCCTCTTGCTTCTTCTAGAAATGAATCTAGAATGTGCCGGTTTAAAGTTTATTAATTGAAATAAAGGGTAATATTTTATCCTGCAATATGCTAGGGAAGGAGCTCACCTCCTCTAGTTACACCAATAATGGTTAGGCATTCAGCCAGGCTCTGAACTATGCATAAAATGCATCAGAAGGGTAAAAAATGACCCTATTTCAGATGCATTTTTCACTCCTTGTATCTTAGTGAAATTCACACACAAGAACTATGACTAAGATAATTACCAAGGTTCATTATGATGGAGAAGTAAAAAGTGAAGAACTCCTCCAGTTTCAGTAAGTCCTTAACAATTATGGGCATCTTTGTGAATCAAAGCTCTGATTTCTGCTTGTCTGCCTATGTGCCCTTCAAGCAACAGAAACTACCACACACAAATAGGGGACCCACTTACCCCGAGCACAGTTAGTGGACAGATCCTTCCTGTGCAGCAAGCAGCCAGTGAACTAAAGTCTACAAAATTTCTAAGTTACCCTCACTCTAAGGACTAATAGCTTTACGTCACAGCCATCTTTCAAATCTATCAAACTAGGGGAGACGTGACCAGATGGTGCTATTAGAGAGTAAAAAAAAAAAAAAAAAGAAGAAGAAGAAGAAAAAAAGGAAGAGGGCGGAATGCCCACAAATCTAAATCAAACTCAAGTTAACCAGCTGTTTGGTGATGGGAAAGTCACAGTATTCCTAGCGCTCTCCTGCATCACAGAAATTCTCCCCCCAGAAAGGTTATCTGTGTAGCTTCTCCAGTAGAAACAAGCAATATTCGACAGGAGACAATAAGATACAGTTTCTGGTTGTTAATCTAACTAAAAGTGCTAATGGAAGAAAATGGTCTGCTAAACAACGTATTTGGGAAATATTAGGGTTATATATTTAACTGTCTGAGAGCACATTCTAGAGACCTAAATCAAATCACAGACACTAAGTATAAAAAACAAAACTCAGCTACGACAGAGCTATAGTTTATTTACCTTCAGATGTTTAAGTTCATGGTAATATATAGACCCAAATCTCAGAGCTTATCTGGTAACTTCTCTTTATCTAAGGCAGGGTAAATGTTTGTTTAATATTTGCCAGCCTGACAGAATATGCTTGTCACTTACTACGTTAAACATGACTACACACAACTCAATTTCCTGAGTTAGATACCTAAGTGAGCTAAGGGATTTTTTAACAATACGAATAAACCAGCATCAAAACCTATTGTTTCAACCATCATAAGGATAGTAAAATCCTCACCTTGAGCTGTCTGAGATAGGACTTTCCAATTCTACCAAGAAGAAACATTGAAAACATTCTCTAAACAACTCTGAGGGGCAGAGACCAATTCAATTTAGAAAAATAATAAACCCTTCCTAGGACTTCAGCCTCGAAATAAACAAAAGAATCCACTTTGTAGCCCCAAGTATCAAGAAGATACTGTTGATTTAAAATTATTAGCAGCCAGAAGTTCTTGGGAAAATTGCCCTAGGCGCTTTTTCCCAAGAAACCATAAAGTGTACCGTTATTTTTAAGGGGAAAGTAGTCCCCCATTGACATAGAGATGGACATGAGTACAATTACTGTTTACAAAGTCTATATATCTACAACAACGATCTACTGTCCCTTCTGTGTGACAATCACCCAGCTGAGAGCAATGAGGAATTGGGATGCTGGAACTTGCCTGACTGGTCACTTCAGAACAGGGAGCACTCCCCTGACCGCCTCTAATGCTGTAATTAATACCGCTACTTTATTCCGCACTGGCTCCATGACATTTAGCTGTTCACAGGTTCAGGATTCAAACAATCACCTGGCAGTACTGGTCCCAAGAGTCGACTTAGCAGAAAAATTTTCAAACCCAGTTCTAATTCACACCTTCAAGTCCTTTATGACCTTTTATTTCAATCCAAGTGTTAGACACGATAGAGGAAGCTTTAAACCCTTCCAAATCTCCCCAAGGCGGGTGCTGTATCAGTTTCTGCAGACTAGGAACAAACATCACTGTCAAGACTGGAAATAAAAGTTTCCCTACCTTCCTCCTCACCATCCCCCTGCTAGCGGCTGCCGACGCGAGCGGCAGTTCCCTCCCGGCTGCAGGACGCTTCTTGCCGCCAGAAAAGGGGCTCATGCAAAATTGACTCTTCCTTATTTGTTTCCATCCATAATTGATGGGTAGATGAGAACGTAACACATCTCAGCGCCGGGTTCTTGCCGCCTGGCGGAGACCCTGTCCAAGACGCTTCCGTAAATCATTTCCAGCCGGAGAACAAAGCACGGAAAGTTGCAGGGGAGAGTGGCCGGGAGGAGAAACCCGGGCGCCGGGTGGGAGGTGGGGTGGGCGGAGGGCAGCTCCCGGCCCAGAGCCCACCCCGCAGCGCGCTCCGCCAGCAGGGGGTGAAGGAGGGTAAGGCAGTGGCCACTCTCCGGGCAGAAGACGGTCTGGAGCCTAGAGGGTAGGGGTGGGCGAGTCCCCCAAGCCCCAGCCAGGCGCTACACCCGGGCGGTCCAACCCAGGAGGGCACTGACAGGTAGCCAGCGTCCGCGGTGAGCTGCTCGGGTCTCGGCGGCTGCGCTACGCCCCTTCGGGCGCAGGCGAGGGTTCGCCCGTCCACTCCCAGCGGAGCACCGCGCTGCCCGACCCCGGCGGTCCCAGCGTCGGCTCCGGGGCCCGCAGGCGGAGGGGGGCGGCCGAACGCGCAGCCGGCTCCTTTGGCCTTGGCGCTGCTCTCTTGCTGGGTGTTGACGCCGTGCCGGGCACCGAAGCGGACTGGGTTGCCCCTGATAACGTATGGGGGAGCGCGGAGCTGGCGCTGCCTAGCAAGAAACTTTCACTTGCCCCCTTCTTCCGCTATTTTTTCCCCAAAGGGTTGCACAATGCGGGGGAGGGGGGCTCCAAGTCCACATGCCCCTCCTTCCCAACCCCCAGCTCTGCCAGTTTTGACGGGTCCGCCAAACCTCTCCAGCCCTCTGCGCGTCTCTTGCACCGCAGGCGGAGAAAGCTGGTTAGAAAAGAAATCAACTCTCCAGTGACAACGTTTACGCGCGCGGCGCGCGCGCACGCGCGCGGACACACACACACACACACACACACACACACACACACTCACACACTCACATGGGCTTCGATTCGGGCTCTGAAGATCTGGGTCTCTTGCCCACCAGGCGCTCAGAGCATTAGCAAGTCTTTACAAGAGGGTCTTCTTACCTCATGGAGGGAGGCTGGTAAATCAAAAACAAAACAACAACAAAAAAAGCTTGTCACGCTGAAGGAAAAATGAAAATAAAGAAAAAATGAAAGATATACATATATATCCCTCTGTCTCAGGTCTTGGCTTCCTCGCTATAATCCCGAAACTCCAGTCCTTGCAGCAGTGTCAGCGGCAGCCGCAGCAGCAGGACGAAGCGGGAGCAAAACAAATCGAGGCACGGCAAATGGTGTAATTCGATCCATCTCCAAGTCAATCCATCAGGCGAGTCGGAGCCTCGTTCCCTCCCCGACGCCGCAGCTCGCGGCCCGGGGCCCACCCCCAGGCGCGGACAGCAGGAGGCGCGGGTGGCCGGGTGCGCTCACCCTTTCCCGAGCCCCGCGGCCAGCGCCGCCTGGAGGCCCCAAGCCCGGCGCCGCAGCCCCGCTGACCCTTCCGTGGCCTCCGCCTCCCTCCTCCCCGGCGCTCTGCTGCGCACCCTCCCTCTCCCCGCCTCTGAAGAGCTGC
Organism: Rousettus aegyptiacus; assembly: GCF_014176215.1. Classification (NCBI taxonomy): domain Eukaryota; kingdom Metazoa; phylum Chordata; class Mammalia; order Chiroptera; family Pteropodidae; genus Rousettus; species Rousettus aegyptiacus. Next base: position 119,719,001 of record NW_023416306.1, on the reverse strand, counting down.
TCCTTCCAGCAACTCCCAGCACCTCGGCCATCTAGCTCGCGGTGACTGCTGCATGCAGCCCGCGAAGCCGCCTTTCCGTTTTCCTCCTTCTTTTCCTTTTAATCGCTCCTTCACTTTTTCCGGAGCTTTTCTCCAGACATCTAGAGGACAAATCACTGCAGCCCAGAGAAGCTGCAGGCACTGTTGCTCCGTAAAGTTCTGCCTTAGTCTCCTAATCCTACATTTATTTTTAAGCACATCCTCACAAACCAGCCCCTATATTACCTTCTTCGCCCCGCCCCCCATCCAATTTCTTTTTGTAACTACTAAGCAAAACAGCTGGGAAGAAGCAATCAAACATTGCTTTATCTTTATAAAATACAGAAATTGCCTACTAAAAATCCCATTTCTACTTTGAATGAAAGCCATTCAGTACAGTATAATTTTGCAGGCTAATGAGCCGGTTTTACAGGCAAGTATTTCGTGTAATATGTTGTGGGAGAAATGAAAATGTCCTTGAAGTGACATCACTTAAAATTGACTGTCACAAAGGAAAGGAGGAAAAAAAAGTCATATATTCCAAAACAAGAGGATTCGAATCCAAATTTGAATGCAAACTTCGTTTCCAAGAACGGGCTGTGTTTTATTAATTTCCAGTTGAATTATGAATCACCAAAGGCTCTAAATGGCTGGAATGAACCATGATGCCCCTATTTAAAGAAAAAGAAAGAAGAGAGCTTTTTCGCCAAACTTTTAATTTTCATTTGAGTATAGTTAATTACCGTGAAAGAGAAAAGAACAGGGCAGAGAAAGGATTTTCCTTTCCTTGATTGGTTCCTGCTTTCTCCACAGCACAAAGTTAAATGTTTACATTTAGGGAAATACCCTATTCTGAGTTGTTTCTGAACCTTGCACTGACAGCCTTGAAAAGGAACACATAAAAGACACCCCCAGGAACGCAAGATTCATCAGAACTGTTTCCTCAGTAGTTAACACTTTGTTACCAAAATGAAGTAGGAGTGGGGGGAGGGTGACTTTTAACATATCAACTCTCTTCCTGCTGTTCTATTAGAAGAAAGGGGGTAGGGGGCGGAAAGAACAGCTTCCGCACCACAGCTCTGAATTTTCTGCCCGTTGTTAAGGCTTTTGTTGGCTGGTTGGCTGGTGTTTCTTGGTTGTGCTGGATGGACTCTGACATCACTGCAAGTCTTGGCAGTCAGGGCCTTTCTTGGGCCAACTTCTGACCCAGAAAGCTGTGCCTGTTTTACAGGCATCCAGTCATTCCATGTTTTCTCCATCAAGGGAGCAAGACCCACTGCAGGCAGAGGGCTCTGTGCACTGAATAAAAATGCAAAGAGGTGACCCAGGACTTGATGAGGAATCAACTGCCACCCATCTGGAGGCAGAAAACTCATGAGTTGTCCTGTGTCTGCTGTAGCAGCAAAGCAAAGAAAAAGAAAGTTCACTCCTCCAGATTCCTGAATTCTTTGCTGAAATTCTGCGATGGCCCACTCTCCAGAGTGCCACCCCAGAGGGTGCAGTTGACCCTAGACTGAGTTCTTAAATCCAGGAATGAAAAAACATTTAGGTTGCACAAGGATATGATATGCTAATAGGCCATTTTGGGCCAAAAATTAGATGTATTTTCAGTTTCAGTATTGATCTAGATCTAAAAGCCAATCCTTGTGTTAGGTCCTCTATGGGAAGAGAGGTAGGAAAGTAGACAATTCATTGATGTCATAAGAATGGCACTATATCTTTTGGTAAGGATCATGTAATAGACTTGTCATATTATTATCATCTTCATCTTCTAGAAGAGGATATTGAGGCTTAGAGAGTTTAAGTGACTTGTTGAAGGCCACACAGGTCGTATGAGGGTAGGATCTGAACCCAACTTCTTGCTTAGTTGGAATAATGATTAATAGTGAGGTCACAGTTAATAGCACTAGTTAATAGTAGAGGCTTTGCAACATCGGACAACATGGATTCAATCCAGACTCTTCCTCTTGGGATAATTTACTTGACTACCTGTGCTTCAGTCTTCTCATCTGTGAAACGGGTAGTAACAATACTTCAAATGGACTTTATGAAGACTGAATGTGATAATGCATATAAAATGTTTAGCATCTTACTCAGAACACAGCAAGCACTGAATAAATGTTAGCCAATGTTATTAGATATGCCCCAAAGGCAGGGCAATCTTAGAATCCTGAAGAATTGGATTAGAAACTTAATCCAACCTCACGTTAAATGCAAGATTTAGAGCAATAGATTTGTAATAATTTTTGTTCCATTCCATCTACATTCCCTCGTCTATGTGTATATGTCTATTAAATACATACTACTTACACTCCAGTTGATGTGAAATAACATTTTGTGTGAATTTTAATGAATAATACAAATTAGGATGCAGAATTTCATGTTTCAAAATAAAAACATAGAGGGATTAAAATTTCAAAGGCTACAGCTTCTGTGATTACTTTAATTTAGAAAGAACACATAGTATTCCTTGCGTTTGCACATTATAGAAATGCTCTTGTGGCAAGGGATTGCTTTCAAAACTAATATAAGCTCTCCGTGACATGATAAATCATTAATAATATAGAACCAAATCTCAGGATCTGCATAGGCACAGCTGGCCTCCTTGTGTCAATAGTCTGCATATAAAAGTGACTCTGCCAAGATATTTTACTTTAATGAAAAATATTTATCATGGTAAATCTTCAACCTCAAGATTTTACTGACATAATTCATTTCTATTATTATGTACCATGATAGTATACCACCACAGCTATGCTTATGTTTGAAATGATAAAAACGTGCTTTTTAAGTCATTTTGATTGCTATACTTAGCATAAATAATTTTTGCTGTACGCTCTGAGTAAAGGGAATACACCGGTGCATTTACGGAAATAATATTTCAGTTACTTATCTAATTTTGCTAATGATTCCGCAGGTGCCATCGTATGGAAGGACACTGAATGCTAAAGCTAAATAAAAAGAATTAAGCTTTTTTTCCATCAGAAAGAGGAACAGTAAACAGCCTTTAATAATGCTACTAGCTCTTTTGAAAACAGACGCGAGATGAGAATGCCATCACCATTTTATCAAAGATTTTTAGAACAAATAGAAGCAAAATAAAATTTTTTTGAGGCGAATCAAATAAGATGATGATAACTTAGCTGGTATTGCTTATTTCTACTTATATGTGCTTTGGGAAGGAATACTTAGGATACAGTGATGCCAGCTTACATGCCAGCAGATGTAAGGAAGCTGAGATTGTGTAAATTCTTGACAGCCTTCTCTCTACAAATTTACAGGAACCAAGCCTCTGACCTTGAAGAACTGGGGTTGATTAGGGTCTATTAAATGTTAGAATGTCTTAACAAAGGAGAAAGGGAATAAAAGTAACCAAAAGTAGTCGAGAATTAGAACATTTTATCTGTTTTAAAAAATACTTTTTGTTTTTTAAAACAAACCTCCCTGTCTGTTTTTTTATTTATTTTATTCATTTATTTTTTTTTGTTTCATCCAATGGCCAATGTTAGAATTCAAATTAACAAAGAGAGTAGAAACTAACTGGGTACCTATTACATCCCAGATACTGGCTAGCCACAATAGTATCACTTAATTCTTGCCATAGCTCTTAGAGACAGGCATCATTTAGGATTGAAGAAATGAGTGTTATTTAAGTTAACCATCTTGTCAGGGTTTGTAGCCCTAGTAGATATGGAGTCTGGGGTCTAATACAGGTCTGTTTGGCTCTCAAGGCTTATTTTCTTTCTAGGACATCATGCTATAAAAAATAAAAAGTATAGCTTTGAAAAAAATATGCTTTGGTTAACAAAAGAAATAAAAACATTAAGAAACCTGCAACTAAATGTTCAAAGCTAGGTTAAAAATGTGTGCTTTAATTTCTACTTCTTTGATAGTTTTTGCTTATCACATACAATCTAGTGTTAGGAACGCTGGGATGGGATTTTTAACATAGTTTAAACCTCTGTACATTATTGCATTTTATTATGCATCTCTGAATCACTTATAAATAATAAGAAAAAAGAGCCGTTCAACAGCATAAAAATTTATATTAAAATAAACCTTACTGGGTAAGCCACAAGTGTTTCAATTAATGGTTAGGACCATATGATTACACCTTTCACAAAAAAAAAAAAAAAAAAAAAAAAATCCCAATCACTGAATCCTGTACATACAAGAACTACTATACCATGTAAAGCTATAGAGCCAATTTATTGCCAGAAATACTAATGCCACCTATTGGTTAAAAAAAGAGAGAGAGAATAGGATTCTGGGTAATTTACAGCTTTCCAAATAAAGGGTACATTTTTTCTTTTGTCTTCTCAGATAGGATGTTTACTATTATAGACAGCTCATTAATATTGAATATACTAGATTCATTTAAAAATTACATTGTTAATATTCAAGGGAGTGAAAGGTAGTATGTATATGGGGGACAGGAAGAAGTTGGCATTCTGGGATAAGAATCAATAGCAAACAGTGTTTGCATTCTGCTGTAAGTATAGGACTTGTCTAAAATCCAAATGCCCTATTAAGCTGTGATGAAGTGGCAAGATCCAGAAGCACATGGGAAGATACGATTGGCCAACCGTGTTTAAATCCGGGTCTGGGACATAGTGTCACCGAGTCAGCAACAACACGGAAGTGACAGGAGGTAATGCTGTCTCCTCCAGCCTGCTCATGGGTTTCATTTATATCCTAGAAAAAGGCTCAGAAGAAATCTACAGTTTATCCAACCTTTGGTTGGTTCCACAAAGTGGTCTGTCCAAGTTCTATTTGTCCCCAAATCTCTTTGGCCTTCGACTGCAGAACCTATCATCAGTTGACAGCCAGCAAGTAAAAACAATCAAAGGCTATACATTTTTATACAGACTTTCTTACCAGGTTGGCCCTAGCAACCAATTTAGAATTAAATACTATTTGATTCACTTAACTATAGTCCAAGATGAGTTCTTTGACGGCTGTCTTCTAGAAGCTCGAATTGAAATGTATGCTGAAAAAAATCACGTCAAAATTATATTCTTAAAGTAAGCTTTAAAAAGGAGCCTCATGGTGTTTGTCATTGTTTGAATCTGTATTTCAATTACAAAGCTAAAGGAAGAAACTGTTTGGCTAAGGGCCTTTCTGGATTTTCCTGAGGACTGTTTAGAGGTTTTCAGCAGCATTAGACACCCATTAAATTAGAATCTTTCCATGTTATAGTTATAGTCGATGGTTGACTTTTTAAATCTTACTGTATCTGGATACATGTACATACACTGCGTGTGTGTTTTCTCTAAAAGTTCCTGTTCATAAGCTTTGTGAGTTCCTTTGCAATATTAAAATCTTAGGAATTGTTCTCATAAGCTACCCCAATATGTTCTGAATTTCTGGGTCATAATTACAGAATAAACAGATTCATTTCTCATCACAGATTTTAATTAAGAATTCTAGTTATGCAATTATTTGCTAATGAATAATGCCTACCCAGTACCAAGACATACGATTAAATATATTTACTCAAAAGTATGTTTTATAAAGATAGTTTCTGTGGGTCAGTTTCTCATTTTAAGTCATCAATTTTATATTAAGAAAAGAGAAAAACACTTATCTCCTATTTTATCAAGCTATGTGGGAAGTCAGGAGATAAAGATAGTCTATAATTGCTGAGAATAAATTAATTTAATATTAAAGTCTAATCAGTCATGATATCAGCTCCTCATAAATATCAGGATACTGAATTCTGTGATTTAACTTTATTTAGATCATTTGGTGAGGCTACTCGATTGCCCGTTCGTTGACTAGGCTTTGCCTAGAAGAAGGGGCAATGAAGGTAACGATTTGCCCTGTGTTTATTGTGCTTTTGAAAAAAACTACCCCGGTCTGGGCTATTAATTCCTTAAATATGCTCTTCGGTCCCATGTAATAAGGAAATAATCAATTTGCTTGCTTTTGACTTATTTGCCATCTTTTATGATGATGAACAAAAATATAAATAAATGAACAAATAAATAATCTATTTAGACCCCAGGTAAGTGTGTAGCATATAGAAATGGGATATTTGTAGAAATTCAAGGAAAGTTAACCCTTTTAAGTTAAATCATTATAAATATACAAGGACTGAGATAGACTATCTGCAGAAATGTTTTCCCTAAGAGACAGTGAATTTCAAAGGAATAGGGAACCCTTTAAATCAAACCAGACATTACAAAATCCATGAAGGTGACAAGGAGATATCCCTCAGAGAAGACTACAGCTAGAGTGGAGAAGGGCAGGATCATTCACTCATTCATCCTTGCATACATTCATCTCACCATTTGTTATTAATAGCAGCAATCTGCTTTGTGTAAAGCACTATGCAGAGATAAATGAGAAATTCCTTGCATTTAGACAGGAACTTAAAGTTTGAAGAGCAGTTTTATCAGTCAGAGTCCTGGCAGGAAACAGATGGCATGTTTGACTGGGGTAATTTGGGGAGCCTTTAATAAAGGGACTATTTGTAAAGGTGTGGGCAGAGTCCAAGGAAACCACAAGGGAGAGTTACTAGTGGTCTGACTACCCCTAGGACCTAAGCAGCCAGAGGAGAGAGCAATTAGCAGAACCTGAGACGTGGAAATTTACTATTTAATTTTATTTTGATCCTCGAGGAATACTGGGTGATAGGGATCCTAATTTTGCAAATGAGAAAACTGAAACTAGGAGCTTTGCTTATTATAACTTAGTTACATAGAAGAGACAGAACTTGATCCATCCAGAGTCTTTTGAATCTAAGTCTGGTGTTTATCACACACTCTCCCTATTCTCTACCCTTTGGACTTCCTTATTACACTTATCTCACCATATTGTGTTATTGCCTGTTTTATCACCTACTAGACTGAGCTTCTTGAGAGAGAACCAGGTCTTTGTATTATTAGTGTCTAGAATAGCAGCTGGGACAGTAACCCTAGAGATATCTGATAGATGGAATAATGAGTGAGAGAGCAACCTAACTGGTGAGACAGCTGAGCCAGAGGCTAACTTCGTACATGGAAGAATGCTGTAAATGCTAAATCTAGAAGTGAAGGAGAGTGTGTACACAGACAGAAAAGGGGGAAATGAAAAATAGTGTGGGTTATAAAAGATTTCATGATGTGGGGTCATGTGAGCTGAGCCAAGCACACTCAAAGACAAGTGTCAAAGGTAGGGGACTATAACCAAGTTAAGATGTCATAGGCTGAGGGGACAGCAAAGGTAGGAGAGGGTGTGAGGGCCAGGTGTAGACAAGCATGACTGACATGCAAGTAGGAGATGTGACTTGAAGGGCAGGATAGAATCATTGTATGGAATTTCTGAATTGGCACTTAGGGTATTTAGAAGCCATAGAATGTTGAGAAATAGATAATCTAGGCTGGGCTTTCGACAGACTATACTAAAGCCAGAGGAACAGGTTGGAGAAGCAGGAAGTTTCAGAAGTAAGGTTGCTAATGTAGGGGTCAGGACAGAAGATGACTTCAGTGGTGGTGCAATCAATAGAAAAATAGGAATATATACCAGACAGACAGCAGAGTGGGCCGATGTTTGAATGTAGGGGTGCAGTGGGGGAAATTTTTCCCAAGTTTCTTAGTCTGGCCATATTTAAGAAATGTTACATTATTATAAGAGATGAAGATACAAGAGATGGAGCAAGTTTGCAGGGGACATAATTGAGTTTAGTTTTGGATAAGTGGAGCTTAAAGAGCTGGCATGGTGTCCATGAGGGGATGCCCAGAAGCAAATTGGAAATTGTTATTATAATTACAATTAGTGGATAGGGAATCTTTCTATCTTCCAGAGAAACATCAAAGTCTAAATGAGCCAAACACAAGAACATAAGAGGAAATCTAGTTTTCATCAAATGACCTAGGTTAGCCTACAAACCCTCTGAAGTTTTATGTGCTCAGAAACATTGGAGTAAGAAACTTTAATCCTTCCCACTCCTGGACTGTTTTCTCCAACATGGAATCTATACAGTGGAAAATTATGGAGTTATTGCCCCTTCCTCGCTCATGTCTTACAAACAAGAGAAGTAGACCTGGCAATATATCATATTTTATCTAACACCTTTTTGAGCCAAGTGTTCAGTGATATCTTTTCAGCCTGACAGTTTTACAGAAGATGTTGATGATATTTTAAAAATGTTTCGTGGAACTATTTAAAATCATTGTTTTAGAAATGTTAAGGGAACTTTGGTCTTAGTGTGGTGTAGATGAGAAAAATCTCCAAAAATTAATTTACTTAACCCATTATCATTCCATGTAGAATTAGGCATCCTTAGGCTCCGATTATCAATATTTGCTGCTGAAGTCTAAATGAATTTAGAAAAATTCAGTTCAGTAGCTTCTTTTCTTAATTATCTTAAACAACATGTGCATTGCCATTTTACTTGATTCGAAACGTTAACATGAAATATAAGAGAGTGGATCATTTCAGAGTAAGAAATCACATCTTGACAGCCAGATGATTAAATGCTATAACAATAGAGATTAGATCAGTTCTAATTTTCTTTACAAAATTTCCAGAAAAAAAATGAATATGACTTTAATTCTTCAAGAATAGTTTTCCTTTGTATTTAGAAAAAGAAAGTATATGAAAAGTGAGTGTCAGGGCCATGTGCATCATATTATTTAGTGATCAGGGTGAGCTTTGACATAACAGTACTTTCCAGACAATTTATAATGTGATAGCTATAGAATTAGAAATATGACCACTTTATTTTTTCTTATGGTAATTACTTTCTTCATTTATATTATATAAGACATTTAAAAAATATACAGTTTTTTTTTTAAGGAAGAAAGGAGGGAGAAAAGGGGAAGGGCAGAAAAAAAAGAGTGACAGAGTGAAAGAAAAAGAAGGGAAATGAAAGCTCTAATTAAATTTAATGGGACATTTCCAAGAAAAAGATAAGGTCTTTAGCAACATCTGCAGTTTCAATTTCTGAACTGTAGGTACTTATATTGGCAGGAGCTTACTTTTTTTTTCCTTTTTATTTTATTATTTGCCATTAATGGAAAGAGTAATAAAATAGATATAAGTATTTGTTAATTTCATGCAAACCATTTCAAATTACACATAATGTCATAGAATTTATGCTTAATTACAAACGCAGCCTTCGTATTAAAAACATCACTTTATTACCCTCTATAAACATTTTATGGATCCGTTTAGTTTATGGTTAAATTAAGAGGAAATGAAAGGCAGGGATAAACTACAAAGGATTCTTTCCACGTCTTTTAAACTGACTTCATTAGAACTGTAATTTAGTGTTATGTATATCTGAGCAATCTAAGAGTAGAGATGGGGCAAATCTATACTTGTATTATTCAGTCAAATGTTGAAAAAGTGTTTGGCTTTTGATGAATATTTAATATGCCAGAGAGCTCTCAAGACTCCACTTTAGCAGTGAGATCTGGAGCAGTTTTCAGCAAAGACTGAATTGCTGATCTGGTCTCCTGAGCTCCCTCTACCACTTTTCTTCCTCTGATATTCCTTAAGTTGAGAGAGGTAGAAAAATACTACATCCAGTTGCCTAAACAGTCTCCCATGTGGATGAAGTAAATTAGGAGAAGGATTCTGGGATCAAAGCAGTCCCCATGCTGGAGAAGGAGCAGGATCCCCTTGGTTTGGGACACAGGAGAATGACTATCCAGCAAAGGTTGCTGACCCCCTGGTAATTGTTTTAAGCCTTGAAGGCTTGATAGCCAACATTTTTTTTACACTGCAACATAACTTTGGCCCTGATGTGAGCACACCTTCCCTTACCTCTTGATCAGTACAGGTCAGTGTAGGACAAGAACACAGGGCTATCACAGAGGACTGCTCTTAGGTATTTCTGCAATTCAGAGAGATTGGAACAGCACTGGTTGGGATGGCCTGGTGTAACTAATAGGTGATTCTCAAGTTGAAATGAGAAATGGGGAGCTTTTGGCTAAAAAATCAGGAAGACTGAGTTATAGAACTCTCTACTAAAGATTATGAAACTTAAGTCATATTATTTTATTCGATTGTTTTTATTACAGTACGTGAGAAGAGCACATATTTTGTCTTTTTGCTTAGCTTTGGTGACCAAACAATTCCAAGTTTGTTTCGTTTTCTGTAATGTTGAGAGAACGTGTAACATGAGGTTATTGTTCACAGTAAAGTAATTAATTTTGTGAAAACATGACAAATTTTATAGAGTAAAACTGTAAAACCCATATTAAATTTAGATATTACTGAAGTCCAGTGACCAAGCTAGTGGCCATATCAGAATCACTTGGGGTGCTTTGTTAAATGATATGTGCCACCCCAGCTCTTTTCTTTCCCCATTATGATCTGTCCCTTTAGTGTGCTTCGTCTCTTCTCTCCCACCGAATACCATTGCTTCAGTGATGCCTGTTATACTGTGTTCCATAAGTCCTTCAGAGTAATAAAAAGGATTAAAGTAACTGCCCTCAGCAGTGAATGCTGGAAAGCAGGGACCATATTTGTATCCCTAGTGCTTGAGACAGTGTGTGGCTAAATACATATTTATTGAATGGACAGGTTGATTGATAACACAGAGATTATTATCAGAAAGGTGAATGTATTGTTACTACTATAATACATCATTTAAAAAATTTAACTGTCTTCAGTACAGCTCTGAAACAAAAGTGGACTATGATAATTCTTTAACATGGTCAAAATGTAAACTGCTTATATCAAAATTTAATATAGTTCTTAGTGGTAAAACACAAGAATTCTTTGTAAAGAAAAAAAATCCATGGATATCAGTCATCAATTGCTACTATTATATACAATGCTTTTAAATGTGCTAGCCAAAGCCATATCAAGAAAGCGAAATATAGTCATAAATATTAGAAAGGAGGCAAATATTGTAAAATTTTAGAAGGAATGAGTTTAGCAAGGTTAATAGTTTATAAAATAATGCAAAAATCACTAGCTTTTCATGTCAAATACCACACAAATATTATTGCAACATATAGTGGGGAAAATATCCCATTCACAAAGGCAAATTAAATATACATCACACCTGAGGGTAAACTTGGAAAGAAATATGCTGAAAGTAAATGAAGAAAACTGTAATACTCTTCAGAGGAACATGAAGAAGACAAGTAAATGAGGAACCAGATTTCATTCCCATTTGAGAAGTCTCAGTGTGATAAATATGTCCATGATCTCTAGACTAATCTCCAAATACAGTGTAATTGTAATTAAATTCCCAATCCTTTTTTTCTTTTTTTTTTGGTGGGAATATTAAAGACTGCTTTAAAAAAAATTTGTAATTGTAATTGTAATATATAACTAATTTGAACAGTTCTGGACAGAGAAGGTCATTCTTGCTTGTGTGATAATATATATTTCAAAGCTATAACAAATAAAACAGCTATAGTGATGCAGGAAGATGCATCTAAGTCAGTGGAACAGAGTACAGGAATAAACACACATTTTAATATAAAAATTAAAATAATTTTAATATGCGAATTATTATTATTTTTTAGTGGTTAGACATATAACTTGCAAAGCGATTTCCCTAATAAGTGTGGCATCTACCTGGCACCATACATAGTTATTACAATATTAATATTATTAACTATATTCCCTACGCTGTACTTTACATCCTCATGACTATTTTGTAAATACCAATTTGTACTTCTTAATAGGCAAATTAAAACATAAATATGGTAGCATTTCGAGCAATAGGGAGAAGATAAATTATTAAAAAAACAAGTTGAAACAACTGGCTAGAGTTCTATTTTACACTTTATTGTCCACCAAAAAATAAATTTCTAATGGATCAAATACCTAAATCTTCTAAAGATGTTATAAGAAAGTTTAAATGATTATTTCCACAAGCCTAATAAAACTGGAAAACACCAATTTAAAACCATTGACAATTTAAGAGCAAAAAGAGTATTATTATTTTCTAAATAACAGCTGTATTGAAATGTAATTTACATATTGAAAAGTTCAACATGTAAATTATTGAACTTTTAAAGTATATAATTCAGTTGTTTTTAGTATATTGATAGAGTTGTGCTTCCATCACAGTCTAATTCTTGTGCATTGTTATTACTCTAAAAAAAATCCTTGTGTCCATCAGCATCCTTCCCCTGAGCCCGATAACCTCTAATCTACTTTCTGTCTTTAGATTTATTTGCCTGTTCTGGACATTTCATACAAACAGAAACATACAATGTGTGATCTTTTGTGTCTGGCTCCTTTCATGTAGCATAAAGTTTTTAAGGTTCATCCATATCATATCAGGCATCAGTGCTTTATTCTTTTCATGGCTGAATAATATTCCTTTGTATATTTGTTCATCCATTCATCAGTTAATGTACATTAAGGCTGCTCCCACTTTTTGGTTATTATGGCTAATACTGCTATGAATATTTATGTACAAGATTTTGCATGGACATATGTTTTTATTTCTCTCGGAGATTATATTTATCTATATATATAAAATTATGTACTTAGAGAGAGAGAGAGAGAGGGAGAGAGAGAGAGAGAGATAGAGAGAGAGTTCAATTGCCATTACAATCCTATGTTTAATTTGTTGAGGTACTGCCAGACCGTTTTTCACATTGGCTGCGCATTTTTATAATCCTGTCAGCAATGTATGATGGTTCTAATGTTTCTACAGCTTCACCAACATTTGCTCTTTTCTTTTTGATTTTGAATATAGCTATCTTAGTGGGTATGAAATAGTATCTCACGGTGGTATCCTTTGCATTTTTCTATTGATTAAAGTTGCTGAACAACTTTTCATGTGCTCCTTGGCTATTTGTATATTTTCTTTGGAGAAATCTCTATTCAAATTCTTTGCCTCTTTTAAAATTGGATTATTTGCCTTTCTATTAATGAATCATAAGAGGTCTTTATATATTAAGAAAAGTCCCTTACCAGATATATGATTTGCAAATGTTTTCTGTCATTCCATAAATTGTCTTTTTCACTTTCTTAATGGTGTCCATTGAACAATAAATTTTAAAATTTTAACAAAGTTCAACTTATTTTGTATTTCGTTGCTTGTACTTTTTGTGTCATATCTAAGAAATCATTGCCTAATCCAAGATCACAAGGCTTTACTCCTATGTTTTCTTCTAAGAACACAATAGTTTTAGCTTTTATATAGGGCTATGATCTATTTTGAGTTACATTTATATGGTGTGAGGCAGGGCTCTATATTCATTCTTTTGCATGTGAAGAACTAGTATTTTTAATATGTTAAGTATTTCAATAAGAAAAGATACAAATATATCAATAATAAAAGGGGTAAATGATATTGAGCAGGTAATTTCAACTAATTGATCTATAAAAAGATAACAAATTCAATAGTTATCAAAATGCAAATTAAAACAAGGAGTTATTTATATTAAATAATGTTGGCATTTAAAAGAACAGTAAAATCCCATGTTGAAAATGTATGGGGATCTGAGCATTTTTGTATGTGTTGATGGGAGCAATTTGGGACTGTGTGTCTGAATGTAAGTTGTGCTTATATTTTTAATCAGAAGTTTCTTTTCTGTGAATTAATTCTTTAAAAAATACTTGTTACTGCCCATAACATATGTATACTTAGGGCTATTTATAGTAGCAATAAATTTCAAACAATCTAAATATCTATCAATAAAAGAATATTTAAATTATGGTTTATTAAGTCAGTAAAATAAATACTATACAACTATTTAAAGTGATGGAACATATTAATATTTTTTACACAGAAATACATCTTCTAAAGATAGGCTATAGAAAATCTTATTTCATATGCTTCCATTTTTTAAAAAAGAAAACTAAAGTGAAAGATATGTGTATATATATAAATTAAAATGTTAAAAATCTCAATCATGAAAAAGATAATTTTCTTTCCTTTACAGTCCTCCATATAATAACCTAAGCTTTTTTTATTTCATTGAGTAGAAATTAATTTTATTAACAGAAAAAACTTAGTCTTCATTAAGAAAATTATAAAGATTTTTGATATGTCCCATATATGATGCATAAGCACACATGAACCTACCCTATTTTCCCTCCTCTTCCCCCACCCTAAAAAGAAGAGAGAAAGAAAAAAATGGGCCATTATTTAGTATTGGACCCAAATATTTTTACGTCCATTATTGATTTAAATATTTCACGGAAGTTTTATTTTTTGGTTGCCAGAATTAGAAATTGTGTTAATTTTCTACTTTCTTTTATAAAAATTTAAGTTCACAGAGTAGGAGCCACATTTCACAGGCATCATTTTTCCCTGCAGGAAGTTTCTAGAAATTGTCACAAAGTGAGCTGCTTTATAATGGGTTCTTCTCTCTTTTTCCATAGGAATATATGATCTACCTGAGAGTGTACATGGCTGACCAAAAAACATGTTATGTTATTGATATTTATTACATAAACAATAGCTAAAAACAATGTCATATTTATATTTAATGTCCTATTAGAAAATTAGAAAAGCATGAAAATATTTTTATTAATTTTACAAAAGGCCCAGAAGTACTACAAAATGAATGTATAGCCTATAAAAATACAATTCCACCATGCCATAAATTACAGTTAGCTAAAGCTAATGGGCTACCTAGAATAAACATTAAACACTTGATTAACAATATGTACATCTGCTTTAGAATTTAGAAATACTTTGGAGAATTATCTCAGTAGATTGTGTCCTTTTTGAAAAAGTTGTAAATGGATATTTGATATAAGAATGTTTTTACTCTTAATAAATTCATGAAGCTGTAGTCTCCCCATCTATCCTTTTTTAAAAAACATACACACACATTGCATCATAATAATTTTTTGGAAGCACTGACAAACATTCTGCTATGAGAGGGTGACTGGAAAGTAGAAATATCTTGAATTGAGTTTTCCTGATTTTCCTGTTTTCTCTCCTTACCCCAAACATATCCCTTCCTTTCCTACTGTACTGATGCTAAATGCAAGAGGACAATTTAAGCTACATGTTTAGGCATAGCTCGGAGAGACAGTCACTATTTTCTGTTGCTGGTAGTCTATGTTTTCAGTATTCAATTTGTTGATCTGTTAATAAAAAGAGTGCCAAACGTCTGAGGTCTTTGCTAAAGGTTATTTGGTATTGTGGAAAGAGCACCGCATAGAGACAAATAAAGCTGGGTTTATATCCCAACTCTACTCCTTAACAGCTGCTTGACCTTGGAAAAGTTACTTTAATTTGATGAGTTTTCATTTCTTTATGTCCAAAATAGGAACAATACTAATCCTCTTAAAGTTCTTAAGACTTAAATGAGATAACATTGACAAAGTACTTAGCATAGTGCTTGGCACATAGTGGGCTTGCAATAAATATTAAGTCTCATGCTCTTTTACCTACAACCTGTGATTATATGAAGGTTAGTTTCAGAGATGAAATACAGGTGCTAATTGAACCATGTTGGATAAAAGGAGAAGTGAAATAAAGACTTCTAAAAGGCTGGCATAGGCTAACCCTTCTTATCTTCACTGGGCTGGGTACAAAGTAGATGTTCAATAAGTTATAAAGATAAGTATATTAAAAAGCAATTTAGGAATTATTCTTTGTTCACTTTCTCTTATTTTATAATCATAGTCATTTTCCTTAACATGACTTCGTTCCCTCTGCCATTTTGTTGTTATTTATTTTTTAAAATAATTTCTTAGTTTTCAATTACAGTTGACTTACAATTTTATATTAGTTTCAGGTGTACAACATCGTGATGAGTCATCTACATAACCTATGAAGTAATCACTGATAAATCTAGCACTCATCTGACACAATAATATTGTTACCACAATATTATTTACTATATTCCCTATGGTGTATTTTACATCTGCATGACTATTTTAAAACTATCAATTTGTATTTCTTAAATCCTTCCCTTTTTCCACCCATCTCTCCAACCCTCATCCCATCTGATGACCATCAAAATGTTCTCTATGTCTATGAGTTTGTTTCTGTTCTGTTTGTTTGTTTATTTTTATTATTATTATTTTTTAGATTCCACATGTAAGTGAAATCATATGGTAATTGTCTTTTTTGGTCTCACTTATTACACTTAACATAATACCCTCTAGGTCCATGCATGTTGTTGTAGATGGAAAGATTTCATTCCTTTTATGGCTGAGTAATATTCCATTATATATATGTACCACTTCTTCCTTACCCATTCATTTATTAATGGACACTTAAATTGCTTCCATATCTTGGCTATGGTAAATAATGCTGCCGTGAACATATGGATGCATATGCCTTTTTGAATTAGTGTTTTGGGTTTCTTCAGATAAATACCCAAAAGTGGAATTACTGGGTCCTTCTTTGTCTCTTGTTACACCTTTGTTTTAAAGTCAATTTTGTCTGGTATTATTGCAACCCTATCCTTTTTTTTTGTTTCCATTTTCATAAAATATATATATTTTCCATCCCTTTACTTTCAATCTGTGTGTCTTTTGATCTGAAGTTAGTGTCTTGTAGACAGCACATGTATGGATCTTGTTTTCTTATCCATCCAGCCACCTTATTTTTTGATTGGAGCATTTAATCCTTTTATATTTAAAGTCATTGATATTTTACTTAATAGATGTGTAGTTATTGCCATTTTATTATTCATATTTTTGATCTTTTTTCTTCTTCTTAAAGAAGTCTCTTTGATATTTCTTCTAATATTGGTTTGGTGATGATAAATTTCTTTAGCTTTTTCATATCTGGAAAGCTCTTTATCCTTTGATTCTAAATGATAGCTTTGATGGATAGAGTAATCTTGGTTGTAGGTCCTTACTTTTCATCATTTTGAATATTTCTTGCCAATTCCTTCTGGCCTTTGTAACTTCTGTTGAAAAATCAGCTGACAGTCTTACGAGAACTCTCTTGTATGTGACTGCTTTTCTCTTGCTGCTTTTAAAACTGTCTTTTTGTTTTTAATCTTTGGAATTTTAATTATGATATGTCTTGGTGTGGGACTCTTTTGGTTCATCTTGTTTGGGATTCTCTGCACTTCCTGGGCTTGTATGTCTATTTTCTTTGCCAGGTTAGGGAAATTTTCTGTAATTATTTCTTCAAATAGGTTTTCAATTATTTGCTTTCTCTCTTCCTCTTCTGGCATCCCTATGATGCGAATGTTGGTATATTTGATATTGTCCCAAAGGCCCCTTAAACTATCCTCATTTTTTTTTTTTTTTTTTGGATTCTTTTTTCTTGTTGTTCTGATTGGGTGTTTTCTGGTACTTTGTCTTATAAATTGTTGATTCGGTCTTCTGCTTCATCTAATTTACTGTTGGTTTTTCTCTAGCATATTCTTGATTTTTCTCTAATGTATTCATTTCAATTATTGTAGTCTTCATTTCTGTTTTTTTCTGTTATGTTTTCTAACTCTTTTTTTATGTTTTCTATCCCTTTGTTAAAGTTCTTACTGAGTTCATCTACTCTTCCCCTAAGTTCATTAAGCATCCTTATAACTAGTGTCTTGAACTCTGCATCTGATAGATTGCTTGCCTCCATTTTGTTGAGTTTTCTGGAGCTTTGTTTTGTTCTTTCATGTGGGATATGTTTCTTTGTCTTTCCATTTTGGCTACCTCCTTGTGTTTGTTTCTATAGAAGACAGAGTTGCTATGTTTCCTGGTCTTAGTAGAGTGGTCTTATGTAGTAGGTGTCTTATAGGACCCAGTGGCATTATCTCCCTGGTCACCTGAGCTGGGTGCTCCAGGTGTGACCCTTCTATGGGTTGTGTGTGCCCTCTTATAGTAATTGAGCTTTGGTTGCTGTTGACATGTTAATGGGAGGGACTGACCCTCAGGCTAATTGGTTGTGAGGACTGGCCATGACTACAGTGGAGGAGATGTTGTATAGAGGCTGACCCTATGAAGCAGGATTAATTTTAACAGTGCTCTGGTGCCTGCCCAGTGTGCCCTTCAGGTGTGTTGTTCGCAGAGGCGCTGGATGATGCTCCAGGGTGGCCCCAAACCAGGCACTGGGTATACCAGCCTGGGTCCTCCTGGGTGGAGCCCTTCTGCAGGCCAAGGCCAACCACTATCTGTGCCCTACCAGGGGCCAACTGGCATGAACCACAAACCGATCTACAGATGGCTGCCAACCACACTGGGCTTGAAGGTGCCTCAGAGAGGCCAAGCTGTGAACCAAGGCTGGCTGTCACCAGTGACAGGCATGGGGCTGCTTAGCAAGAGGTGGCGGGCATACTAAGGCTAACCCTTGTTTGGGGTTTGTGAACCTCTGAGAGATTTTTAGGATAGTCCACAGCATGAACCAAGACAGGCCATTTGTATGGAAAATTCACTGGAGGCGGCTTGGGTGGGTCCACAAATTAGGTGGGCTGGGGTTTCAGGAATCATCAGGGTGGGACAAATGGCATTAGCCAGGTTGATGAAGACTCAGATATGATAGTTGTCTGTGTCTACATGCTGGATGGGGGTAAGGCTCAATAAAGGAACAATGTCTCCTGTTGCCACCTCTGTTTGGGGGACAGCTACTCCTCCAGCCCTTACTCTAAAGCCAGAAAAATCAATTCCTCCCCATATGTCCCTGGTGCCTTTCTAGCTGCTGCCCCAGCGCTGGTACTGAGTGAGTAAGTCTGTGAGAAAGTAAGTCCATGCACGTGTCCTTTAAGAGGAGAGCCTGGGCCTCAAGAAGCCCTCTCTTTTAGCAACAATCTCTACTGGTTTTCACAGCTAGGGGGTGTGGGGACTTCTCTTCCTGGCACTGGAACTCTGGGCTGGAGAGCTTGATGATAAGGCTGGGACCCCTTGCTCCTCTGAGGGAAACTTCACAGCCAAGATATCCCTCCCAATTTTTAACTGCCACGCATGGGTGTGGGACCACCCTGATTTGTATCTCTGCCCCTCCTTACCAGTCTCCATGTGGCTTCTGTATATCCTTAGTTAGAGGACTTCTGTTCAGCCAGACTTCAAGTGATTCTCAGCGGTGGTTGTTCTGTAGTTTAGTTCTAATTCTGAGGTGGTCATGAGAGGAAGCAAGCATAGCATTTACCCACTGTGCCATCTTGACCAGAAATCTCTCATAGCTATTTTTAAATTTAAGTTTATTGAATGATACAGTGAAGAATGTTTCAGCTTCTACTTTGAGATGGTGGTAGGCTACAACTGGGCCTGAAAAGTCATATTTGTTAGGTTGGCTGGGGCCTGCCTGGAGGCTTCCAGCTTGACATTGGAATCGGACAAGGGCTCACCCTAAAGCTCTGGCACCACGGCCCTAATCCTCCACAACCCTAATCCGATGCTCTACTGACATTCCCCATTCTATACCCTATCCCCACATAACCCTATAAAAACTATGTGCCCTCTCGTCCCAGGGCGGGACTTCTCTGGCCCCTCTCCTCTGTGACCAGTGAACCTCGCCCGGGAGCGCTCTCCCAATAAAGGCTTGCTTTTAAAACTTCTCTCGGCGTGTCCCGCATTTACCTTACGATGTTATTAGGAACCTAGTTAGTCTCAGTTTATGTGAGGCCAGTATGTGTGATATATTGTGACTACTTGGATAGACTGTGACTGCATAGGATGTTGCATTGACAAAGATGCCGTGGCTGCTGGAGGACACATGGGGAAAGAATATTTTTAGTTACACCTGCCATTGGTACAAAAATACTTTTCGTTATGCCCACCATGGGTATAAGAAGAGGAACTAGAAGCCTATGTGCCATGTATTTTCATATATGTGAATAAGCTATACCAGAGAAAAAAATGGACGAAGGGAAAAAGTAGCAGGTGATTTCCAGACAGAAAGGGAATAATCAAGTTTATAAATGTTTCTCATTTAGTAGAGTCACATTTTTAGGTTTCATCTGCATCAAAAATTTTTTCATTTTCCTCTTGAGAAGTTTTCTCTAGTAAAAAGATTTTAGTAGCCATGCTGTAAAGAAGCCTTAAGAGAGTTTTATTTTTATTGCTAGAGGTTTTGCAGTAGAAGCAAAAAGCATTTATAAAATTTTGTTCTTGCCATTGGAGAGTTTAATCATTTTGTCTGTTAAATAACATCTAAGCTTACACTTGCCTTTTTTTTTCTTTTCTCATCTTTTCCATGGGTTACATAAAGAGAAAGGCAGAACATCTAAAATAGCTTGCATTTAAATGTTTATTGACGAATTCACAAGTACTGTTCAAATGTTAAATTTCATGGACTATGCAAAAAATGTGTAATTCCAAAGGGATCTGACTAAACCCATATTTTAATAACGAGAAAAAGCTATTTTGAGAAAAAATTTAAAAGGGCACATAGTTTCTGCAAACATGTTAAAGATCAAGTGATTTACAACAGAATAGACTCAATAATAAAGAGATTCTAAAGATCATCTATAGCTAAGTCTTCCGTTTTACTGATGGGAAAACTGAATCCTAGGGAATTAATGATCCTTTGGCTTTAGTGAGTTAGTAAGCGCCGTGTTGAAGTGGAATCCAAGTCACTTGAGACTCAGTCATAGCATTTTCTACCAAATGTTACTGCCCCTGAAAAGAGCTGTATCAGAAGTAAGTATAAGTGTTAAGGATGCTAGGTTTGTCTAAGGAAAAGGGTGAGTAGGCTGAAGTGGAAAATGAGAGAATTTAAATCTCTGATAGACATAAAATTAGATTAACTGGAATTAATCTCAAATCAGCAGAGCTTCTCAACATAAGGAAGAGAGATTTTGAAAGAGACTGACTAACAATTGAAAAATAAACAATGGGCTAAAGGAGTTTTGGAATCTGAATTCTAACAAGTTTAGTTTATTGGATTACTATCTGAAAATAATGAGAAGTTGGGAGTAAAATAGGATCAACCTTGGAATCCAATTAATATTATCCAATAATTAACCAATGAGGAAAAAAACTGCCACAGTCTTTACTAGTGGGAGAGAAGAGGCAAGAAATGGCAACAAACCATTACTGAGGGCACTCTGGCTGTCCTGAGAAGTTCTTACGGGGAGCTTGGAGAGGAAAGCAAGGCGGAACGTCCTCTTTTTAGGAGAGTAGGATAACTGCTAACCTTTCAAATGCATACTAGGATACACCTGTGAGCAGACATGGCTCTCCTGAACTTCTTGACTCTGGCAGTGAGAAGAGATATTCAGGTCCCTACAAACTCCATGCCTTGTTTCCAGAAAGTTCACAGATATGAATCGCCCTTGCCTTTCCTGGCAAAGGTAAAGCAGTGGAGGCATCCTAGTATGTTCTTTAAAACCTGGGCCTGTTGTGAAAGTGACAAGAACAGTAAATACATTCTTTTCCCTATTTGATAATTTTACAAAAATGTATTGGACACCAATGAAGTACCAAGCAAAGTGCACCATAGGAATAGAAACCTGGGTAGAACTTACAAGATGAGGATGATGATTACAGTAATAATAATAATAATAATAATAATAATAGCAATTACCAAGTGCATTGAGTGTCTATTGTGTCAAGTACTTAATTACTTTACAAATGTTTACCTTTATAACAAATCTATGAGGCATTATTACTCCCAGTATTACATATATATATATTGTATGCTCAGACAGTCTTTTTAGAGCAGTGGTTCAAAAGCCGTCTATCATTATCTGTGTATCCTAGAGAAAACAACTGAATAGAGTCTTGGTTTCTTAAATGCAAAATGGGAATATTAATCCCACATTGCAGGGTTGTTGGTGAAGTGCCTTTCACAGCACTTGGCCTCTAAGTAGCTGCAGAGCAGATGTCAGATCCTTACCACTGGTCTCTATCCTTCCTCTTTGTTTTGGCAGCAAGGAAAGTCACCAAGCCCTTTTGCCAAGTTTTCTCACCACAGAGAACCCCTCTTGCTTCCCCCTCCCACCTTACTTCTAAAAATAGCTACTGAGCATTGCAATCTCTAAGAGCATTGTTCAGGCTGAGAGAAAGCCCTAGAAGTCCTTTCTCCCTCTTGAACTTTGCAAGAGACCTAGTTGCTCAGGAGACTTTCAGAATTTCAGCATCACACAACTTTGACTTCTGGAGATGGGTGGAGGTTGCCGATCATCCAACCAACACTTGGAATAGATAATGTAACCTGGTGGATTTGAAAGCTGGGTTATCTAAAGAGACTTTGGATTGAAAACAAGATTTTAAGTTCCTAGTAAAAGCCTGGGAAAAGGAGTTCAGATCATCTGCTTAACCCATCAACTGATGTCAAAAAAGCACATTGGAGGTGAGTGAAGAGAAGACTTCTCATGTGTTAAGGAAAAATATATTTTCTAGTGGGGAGAGTGTTGTGGTGCGATCAAATCCAAGACCCACGGAGCCAATCGAGATGAATTGTGAGCCTTTATTAGCCGGCCGGCGACTGACTCTCTACCACGCAGGGTTAGAAGAGATCAGCCCTGAGCTCCCAGAAGAGGAAGTTTATATAGCCACCAGCACATCCCTGAGCAGATCACCACACTCTGCTTAACAGTTGGCCGTTGGCATATCCTTGATCAGATTACCCTGGTTAACAGCATCTCCTTGATCAGATTACCTCACCCTGGTTAACAGAATCCTTGATCAGATTATCACACCCTGGTTAACAGAATCGGAAGTAAATATTTAATACTGGCTTACTGGAAAATTGTCCACCCATAACAGAGAGGAGAGAAACAGTATAGTTTTTCATGCAACTTTGTAAATATGTATATGTTCTTTCTTGCAACAAATGCTAGAAAATGTGTCCTAAACCACCAATGACCTGATTCTAACGATACATTACTGAAACCTATGCTTAGTGGATGTACTGATGGCTTACTGGCTACAAAAATGTCAGCTTAGTTTATCACAGATCAATAACTCATTACATGCTCCAGAATATACAGAATCTAAAATGAATCAATTTGCTGTCACATACAAGCATTCAAATCCCACACCAATATGGACCTTCAGTCATGTGACTCTTAATTTTTCCTTCCCATAATAGCGCTTTGGGGATTAAAATACATTTTATATTTTGTTAGATGGAGAAATAATAAATATTAGGTTTAGAGTTCATTTGGAAATACAGACAGGTGCAGGGATGGGATCAGATGGTGATAAAAATTAAAGACTTCATTTAACAAGACCTATAAATTTGTGTGCGGGGGGGCACATGTGTGTGCACGTAACTCCTGTCTTTCCTAGTTATAAGTTATCAGGGCTTCCATAATTCAAATTAGCAAATATTTTCCAGCTGATTTTAGTTGAGACCATTTTTGGCATGTTTCAAGGGAATGAAGATGTCCAGATTGTCTCTAGATTTTTTACCCCATAACCTGTTAGAGCCTGAAAGACCGCCTCACTGAAGGGAACATAATTTACACAGCTATGCTAACAAGATTCTTAATAGCAAACAGGAACAGAAACACGTCGCGATTTTTCTTTTCTGCATTTGCAAAAGTAGAATTTGGGTTTGCCATTGGTATTAGCAATGAGCTTGAGTCCACAGAAGTTTGATTTAACGTTTGGATGCAGATGAGGCACTTCGCTAAGTGTGCCTACCAAACGAGCACCGACCACCTAGTGGCTAGGCAATCTGCTTTGTCTGGGTCACTTAGGTTTTAAGCTCTGAGGGCATATGCCAGGCACAATGTTGCCATTCAATGAATAAATAATCTCCATCATTATTAACTTTAATTTTTGCCTGAGGCAATGCCGTGCTCAAAAGTCTAACGTGTTTGGGGCTCTGGATCATTTCCCTGTTACCAGCATACGTTACTATTTCAGTAATTGTAACACGTACTCTAATTGGACACAGATGTATTTTAATTACCAACCTTTTCTGCAATGACTTTTTGTCTTTGTCACTTTCATGTAAAAATGATTTTGATTTGAGAAAAGCTGCCTTACTCTTCTTGGGCCCTGCTGCAAAACATAACTTGCAGTTGACTGGCCACAACAGACACATGCATTGATCTTTTCACAGCTGGGTTGTTTGTATTCATGTGAGCCTAAGAAAAATATTGCCATTTGTATCAGGTGAGCGAATGCACAGCTCTGCCTCAGGCCTGTAAACCTCAGCATGGAAATTGATGGCGACAAGCAGGAGGCTTAGATTTCACCCAAGCAGCCCCTAACTTAGCTAGAGAGGGGCATGTGAGCAGAACACGGGTAGAGGCCTTCTGCTTGGAAGTCTGCTTATTTTGCAGTTAAGAAAAGGCAAAAAGCTCTCTTCTAAATTTATGGTTTGGTGGGTTAGAGGTATAGAAGAGTCTCAAGTTCTTAAACCAGGATCTGTAGACCCTGAGATGTCCGTGGACTAAGAGAGACCTTGACCTCTCTGATATTAAATACAAAATTTTGTGCACATACTTATATATTTTTTTCAGATTCTCTAAGTTACCATAATGTAAAATATCAATGTACTAGATCAATGTTTTTCAAATGTGAGTGTGTAATGTCATTACCTGGAGGGCTTGTTGAAACATTAATTCTTAAACTCACCCTGGGAGTTTCTGATTCAGTGGGGCCGGTGTGGAGCCTGAGAATTTATATTTCTAACAAGTTTCCAGATGATTCTGACGCAGGTGGCATGGGGAACCACATTTGAAGCTCACTGAAGTAAACTAATGCAAGGTTTCCGAACCTATGTGTACATCGGAATCACTTGGGAAACTCTTAAAATATACTAGAGGAAAGGATCTTTCTGTTCTAGGTCTCTCTCCTTGGCCGTAAGTGGCAGTCGTTTCTCTGTGTCTATTCACATTGTCTTTCCTCTGTGTACATTTCCACATCCAAAATTTCCTTTTCTTATAAGGACACCAGTCATATTGGATTGAGGCCCACTGTAATGAGTCCGGTTTAACTTGATTACCTCTGTAAAGATCCTATCTCCATGTAAGTCACATTCTGAGGTACTGGGGATTAGGACTTCAACAGAAGAATTTGATGAATTTTGGGGGAACACAATTCAACCTAAAACACTAATACTGTTCTTTCTAAAACTGCAAATATCTGGGGGTGGGGAAGGGATAATCTCTAGTCCTTTTTGCCGATTTCCTATTCAAACCAATGCCTTTTATAATTGCAGAAAAGGAATATTTTGCAAATATTGTCTTCTTAGCCTATGATTGCAGATTCCAAGCTTTTCATATGATGCTTTTGAGACAGAGAATGAAATACCAGAATGAGTTCCCAGGATCACTGCTACATAACTAGAAAATAGATGGTCAATGGTAAGCATTACAATAAGCCCACCCAGATGACACCCATGAGTCACATCTGCAAACAGACCCCAAGAAAGTATGAACACCCTTTCCGGTTTAATCACCAAGAATTTTCCAACAGATTTACTTGACTCTGTGTTGCTCTGAGCACTGAAGAATGTGTTTTTAATGTAATGTGACAATATTTAAGGTGCTAGACAACCTTGTTTTCACAGTTTAACTGTGCTGAAGTGAGGCTATGTTTGCAGCATGCTTAGGGATTTTTTAAAGCAGAGCAAATTGTGTAATCAGCAAGTGGACCTTAGCTAGCTCATTACCAAGGTAGAAGAACAGTAGTTGGCATGGAAAAGTGGGAAAGCAAAGACAGTAAGTAAAAACGCTTTCAATATTTTAATATGTTCACAGTGGAGTAAGGAAAAACTCTGTGGAATAAATAACACTTTCAAATATGGGCATAATTAAGGTAAGGGCTCGAGTGGGGGGGGCAGGTGGCATTTGAGAAATACATTTCTACTACCATCAATGACTCAGGAAAATGCCCCAAACTGAGCAGAACTCTAGATGGTCATTTAACTAAAAGGAGAAAAAGTATGTGAATAAGCTTGCTGACGAGTTTTGGCTATTAAGTTCAAGTAGCTCTTAAATTCTTCACTGTGACCCAGGCACTCCGGCCATCTTCCATTTTCTCAGACATCTCAAAGACCTTATCCCCTCTTAAGGTCTTTGCCTTTGCTGTTCCATCTGCTAGAAAAGCTTTTCCTTTGACTCTTTGCTTAAAGAAATCCTTGCCATTTTGGGGTTTCATTGTGAGTGTCACCTCTTGAGTAAAGTTTTATTTTGCCATTCCATCTACATATGTTCCTTCTCTCATTTTTCTTTGATAAGTTTTCACATTTCATATGTTTCTACTTAATTATTGGTTTTTCTTTTACTAGAGCATAAGTTCCATAAAGGCAGGGACTATGCAACTAGCACTTGGCTTCTGGTAGGCACTCGATATAGATATTTTGAAAGAATGAATGGACCAGGCTAATAAAAGTTTTATGAATATGAACAGCTGGCCAACGTTACACTGGAACAAAAACATCACCCAATCTCCCATCAGACATGGTTAAGACTTTGTATTAAGTACCTACTATGGGCTCGGTCCTACATGGGAACATTATATTTATAATTTCAAATATTCAAGTGAATCCTGCAAGATAAATACTATTATCATTATATTATAAAAGAGAAGCTTAATAACTTGTCCGAGGCCACAGATCTATGATTCAAATTGAGGATTATCTGACTCATATTTTCATTTTATCATAAGAATAACAATGGTCCCTTAAATCACTGTTTTCTCCTATAACTATGGACTAAAGCAACCAGTGACAGTGGCAAAGATGGGAAAAGTGTTTGTACTGCCTACCACCTCAGTAAATATAAATACAGATGGGAGAGAGCCTGTTTCAGCTTCCCTACCTTCCTTTCATTTCAAGCACCCTGATAACTATGTACAGCGATAACTATGATGGGTTATATAGGCTTTTAGGTATCATCCTAGAACCCTAGCTTTAAAAAATAATGGTTCCAAAGTGAAAAATAGTAACATTTATAGCGGAGAAACCTGGAGACACCATTTTAACCAAGTGATCAAAGTTAACATCATCGGTAATAAGACATATTGACATCAAGTACCTTCTGATATGATGCTCCGAGATGGGTTACATATTGCTTCTTGGGTATTTTTGGAAAAGATGCATAACCTCATTTGAATCATGAGACAACAGAGATAACTCCAAATGGAGACACATTCTAACACATAACTATCCAGTACTCTTCAAAAGTGTTATATGGTCATGAGGAACAGTTCCAAATTAGAGGACACTAAGGAGACGGGACAACTAAATGCAAGACGGGCCCCAGATTGACTCATGACCCAGAAGAAGCAAAGGGAAATGGCGAAATTTAAATGACGTCTACAGATTAGTTAATAGGATCGCATCAACATCGATTATTGTTCTATGGTCAGGCAGAATGTTAACGTGAGGTGGGGAAGTTGGTCAAAAGGTATAATAGAACTCCTTTTGAATATTTGAATATTTTAAACTTTTTAAAGTTTAAAATTATTACAAAATGAAATATTAGAAAAACAGCATAGTTTTTACAACAACAAAAAAAGATGTTCCAATTTCTAAAAACTAAAGCTAAAACAAAAACCTGCCAAAGAGAGTTTGGAATAAAGTTTGCTCATAAGTTGGGAACTCTAAGTTTGGTGCCAGTGGGAACCACTGTTCAGTTCCAATGGCTGTTGATTGGTATCTGAAGGTACAATGTGATGATGCTTTGTTTCTATTGTGTCTTCTAGAGGAGGAATCAAAAAAAAAAAAAAAAAAACTTGTAGAGTCTATAGGATTTACTCCTCTCCCCCTCACCACCAGCACTTCTTGGGAAAATGAGGAATTCTTTGTGGGGAATGTGAATAAAGTCTGAAATCAAGAAAGGAAGTGAATACTAATTGTCTATGTAACAAGTATAACATCTCTTAAGACTTGTGGTTCCTCTCTTCTCAGTGTATCATGAAAGATTAATTCAAATGCTACCCTTCCCTATCTTTACCAGCATACCACACCTGAAAGAGACCAGGAAAAAGTTTCACAATAATTTAATTATGAGCCAGCCTCTGGGAGTCATGACTTCTCAAAGCTAGAAGGGAGAATCTCTTAGATTTTTAGGCTTCTGAGCTTTGCAGTAGATGCCAGTTGTTTCTGATTGTGGCTGGTCTATAATCTCATAAATGGGCAAAATGCCATGCCTGCAGATGGGGCAGCCCAGGGAGCCAGTGCCTCTGTCTATATGACAGTAACTCTCTACTTAATAAAGGAATGGAGACATATGGCCATGGAGGAGCTTTTTAGCAGCAGAACCAGCCTGCCCAGGCAGTGTGTTTCAGGGAAGCACTTGGCTCTAAATCCCTGCTTTCCCCGCCCCACAGTAAATCTCCTGCTGCCCAGGAAACCCCTGAGGAGCTGTGAATAGGAGAGATGATGATGAGCAAATTCATGCATACAGAAAAGCTGTGTGCCCCAGCAAGCTCATTTCATCAGACTATTGTGGAAGCTGATGTTTTGAGGAAATGCATGCCAAGCAGAAGGGGTTAGGAATGGAGTCAGGACCTTGCTCTGAAATAATACAGTCCAGCTCATTTCCCAAATAAGTTGGCAGTGTAGCCACAGGTAGCGGCAGAGCCAGAGAAAATTTGGCTGCTCAGAGCCCAAATCTCTCCCTTTGCTAGAATTTTTAGGCTGACTGGGACTCCTCATTGAAAGCTCTGAAGGGAGAGGACAGGCACTTCTTCATTTCAGCCAATGCCCAGGGCCAGCCCTGACACTGTGACATTCAGGGAAAGACACTACAGAAAGCAACCCAAGATCTACTTATTTTCCAATGTTCTTTCCTATCACCTCATTGAACTAGAAACTGACTTTATAAGGCCAGGATCTTTACTCTAAGATATAACCGATTGCTTAAGCATGACAAAATTCTCTGGGAATTGCCATCTGATTGGTATAATTTTATATGTGCTCATTCGTGAAAGAACCAAACCAACTTATTCTGAGGATTTCAGTTACATTCTGTCTGAGACTGCCTTCCTATAGCAACTTTTAGGATTTCCGCCCTTTCTGAACAGGTCATCAAAACCTAGAAACATTCCAACTACGCACATAAAAATGAAATTCAAAGGAGTGACTAAAATTAGAACAATATATTTTAAAAAATCTGAATATATGCGTAATTGTTAAGCATGGGGAATGTGAACAAATATCACTAATATGCATTGTAATATAGAGTCTCAGCTAATATCTGCCACCGGACTCTGGAACCTCGTTTTCCTGGGTGGGTCTTTCGGCAGTATTAAAACTATGAAACTCGTCATGATTCAAAATGGCTTATCCATGACTCAAAATTGGTTTACACTGTCTTTGCCAACTTGCACAATGAGCCAAGACTCACTTCCTTTGCTTCCCCAGTCCTCTTTTTTTAAAAAAGTCCTTTCATCCAACCGAAATATGCATGAGATAAATTTGTATAATTAAAATGTAATGGTTATATGTGGGTAGAAAATCTAGCCAGGAATATTAGCGAAAGGATATGCACATTTATAAATTTAAGGACCTTAGCAAATATTTTGTCAATCCCTTATCTTTCAGCGAGGACACTGAAGCAGTCTGGCAAGATTGCCAGGTTACATTAATAGATGGTCAACTCAAAACTACAAAACGAATCTTCTTCCGGGTAGTCCGTTCAAGTTATGCTGCTTCATGCATGTTCCTCTCTCACCCCCGGTCAGTGTGGATCATAGAATCTCAAGGTTGGAAAGTATATTAGAGGTTCGTTGACTTACCCACCTGTCTGATCTTGCAATTCTCTCTACAATTTTTTTTTTTTTTACCAGCTCAAGTAACTCTATGACAAGTAACGCACTACTTCCATGACTTCAATAATTAATTGTGCATAAGTGAATGCGTAATAATTTTAATCCAACTTCTACATGAGAATGGCCTTTTTACTATGTGAAGAATAATAATTTTTTATTTAAGACTGAACTTTCATAGTTGCTTCAGTGATTCTTAGCTTTTACCTCGGTTTTTAGTGTCTTTATCACCTGGATTCTCTTTCCTGAATCTGCTTCTAGCATAGTGCCCGGTATGATGCTTAGCATAGTAGGATCAGCTCCAAGGAGAATTGGCCTCTTTGCTACCTTATTTAGAGCCAAATACTGTATTAATGCATACTGTCATCACTTTACCTTTTCGGTAGCCATATCATGTTTACTTTATGACCTTAGTATATACTCAAACTCCATTTCCCATATATTCTATCTCTAATTTGCTGGTTTTATTTACAGCCATGGCTTTAGTTGTATACGTATGTTAACTTTCAGATGTGTACCTCTATGAGCTTGGACCTCATTCATGAGTTCTAGATTTTTATGCCCAACTGTACCCTGGTGTTCTGTACTTGGATAGCCTATAGAAATATCAAATTCCACATGACCCAAATTTTTGTCATTTTTTTCTTCTTAAACTGCTGTCCCCTCAATATTTCCAGCTCACTGAATGGCATAGTTATATAACCAGATACTTGAGTTGGAAATGTTGGGATCATCAATGGGTTTGCCCATCCCCTCCCTCCTCATCTCCAATAACTCACCACATCCAGTTGCTTCAACCTCATAAATCTCTCTCTACTTTTCTCCATTCTTGCTATTACTGGCTATCAGCCTGGGCTCCTCCTGCACATGCCTACATTCCACATGTTTCAGGCTGATACTTCTAAGACTCAGAGCTAATCATGTTACTTTCCTACTTAAAACTGTTCAGTGGGCTCCCATTGCTTTTATAATAAAACCTAATCACTTAATGTGGCTTAAGAGAGCTTTCGTGATCTGGCTTTTGCTGCATTTTCCAATTCTTTGAATAAATCATGCCACATACTGTTCCTCTCTGAAACATTCTACAACTATGCCTTACCTAGCTAACTCCCAATCTTTCTTTAGATTCTAGCCTAAATATCTCTTCTTGGAGCTTAGAAGAGACATTGTCCAGAGAAGTTAGGTATCCCAACACTATTTCTACTACCATGACACTTGGCCACACATTTTCGATCTGCCAATGATATTCTCTCCTTGTGTAGAGTCCCTGCTGAACTCTACGTGCTTTGAAGGAAGGGCAGAATCTCAGCTCTGCCCATGACTGTATCTGCAGTGCCTGGCACCGTGGCAGGCATACTGTACATGCTC
Source organism: Rousettus aegyptiacus (assembly GCF_014176215.1). Lineage (NCBI taxonomy): Eukaryota > Metazoa > Chordata > Mammalia > Chiroptera > Pteropodidae > Rousettus > Rousettus aegyptiacus. Next base: position 119,688,128 of record NW_023416306.1, on the reverse strand, counting down.
AAAATTATTTGTTGAAGGATGAAGATGCGGGAACTTCCATTTTATCTCTTTATATTCCTAGCTCTATTCCATTGCTTACATCTTTCAAATTCTTTTGCGGTATTCTGTTACTGTCAACACTACTTTAGTTTTAAGTCACCTACAGTTTTGGTAAGACTGTCTTTTGTGTGTTCATTCAAGTAATTTGACACACATGTTGAAGTGGTAATGAGATCACATGCTGAGAGACAGTTGTGATTGGAGAGTTGGAGGGGCTTGGGAGGGCAGCTGACCAGGTGGAAAGAAAAAATGACAGTGGAGCTACCCTAGGGACTCGGTGGCAACAGTGAATTTGTATACCTTTTCTTATTTGTTTGTTTGTTTGTTTGTTTTTATTATGGTGACATTGGGCGATGAAGTCCAGTAAGTTTCAGGTGTACAATTAAACAGTAAGACACACACACATGCACTCACACACACATACACACACATGTTGTTTTGTGTGTTCACTGCTCATAGTTAGATTTCTGTCACCACATATTTGACCCCTTTTACTCCATCCTGCTCTCCCACATATAATACCTCTTCACTGTTTTGTTGGTTTAAAATGTTAGCAATCTAGGTAAATATATTATTATTGAAAATGTCTTAAACCTCTTTGAGGTAGCTTAGCTTGTAGAATCTCATTTCATGAAGTCATGTGTATCTTTCCCCTAAACATTTTTTGAGTCTGTCTAACTGTAGTTATATGCCTACCCTTCATGTCCAGAAATAAAACTATAATTGAAGCACTTTAAGAAGATTTCAGAAGGTTGAAACTTAGTTAAATGACCTTCTAAGATGTCTAAATGCTGAAAATTTTCCCTTTTGCTCCAAATCTATGACTTAATTTTAATTTTACTTGTGAACCATTTCAAATTATTTTATATGGCTTATCTTCCTGGAAACAAAGTAGTTTATAAATGACTGAAGTCTTCTTCACTATATATCTTGCCACTGTATAGGAATGTATCATTTACTTCTATCTGGATAGTAACTGAGAGTAAATATCAACATTCTCATTTAAATAAACAATATCCAATATTTTCATTTCTATTTCTCTCTGCAAATCCAGACTCACCTGCTCTCTGGTGGGCTCTCTGTGTCAGTAATCATGCACTCCTCCACTGGTCCATTTCTTGGATATGCTCCTTTAAATCAGGCTGCATTTCCCTTTTTTACAATTTCTCCTACAGGTGTTGAGTGAAGTCTACAGGATATGTAAAGCCACAACAGGAATGTGGTACATCTCCCTGCTGTCAGAGAGGTGTAGGTTGTATCAGACTCCTTGTATGGTCAACCTCAGATCCTTTGGACCTCACTCATCTCCAAGGTCTTTGGTTACATCTCCTACCTTAGCTGTTTTGGTTTGGGGCTCCTGCTAAAAGTCTCAGGACCCTCCCTCATCTCCTGGACTCAGACAAAGAACTACCTCACCAGTGGAAGATGTAGCTTGCTCTGTGGCTTCTTGAAAGGGTCTTGTGGTCTAAGCCAGAATGTAGAAGAGTTAACTCCGTGTGGGCAAATTTGGTAAATATGGAAGGGAATCATCAAATAAATCCCCCCATCTCCTCCCTGTCCCCCTCCCCTCAAAGGGCTGTTCAGCAACACATTTGTCCCCATGTAGCCATTAAAAAAACTTCTAGCCAGACAAGGCAATCAGCTCTGTTTGCCAACTTGGTGACGCCTCTCATATTCACTCTCTCTCCTCTGCCTCCTCCCTGAGATTGCACTAACCAATGAAGTGTTAGCATGAAAGCATTTGACTCAAGCTCTGTTTTCCAGGGACTCTGGGAAAACTTTTGAATGGTATTACACAAGACTTTCATGACTTCTATGATAAAACTTGACTCTCCAAAGTTAGTTAATGCTCGCAGTGGGTGTTGGATAGAAGTAAATGATACATTCCTACCAGACCCTTTAGAAAGATAGGATTGTTCTCATCTGCTCTTAGCAGTTCTTCAGTGGAAACATTTGAGAAGACATGGAATAAATAAGGTGTGGGTTTTTCAATATATTATTTAGTCTTACATTTTAGTCCACTTTTTTTTCCCTCCTCTTCCTTCTTCCTTTGTGACAATTATTTCACTTTTGTTTATTACTGGTTTTTATACTGTTTCCTTATGTCTCTGATATTTGGTAGTGAGTCTGGCATATAGAATCCATCCAACCACCATTTTTAAAGTCAACATTTAAGAGAATATGCATGATTAAATAAATGAATGGAATAACTTTCATTTTTCCACAATAATTATTCGACCGAATAATTGAAACTGATTATAATTGTGATGTCTGCCCAAACAAATTAAAAAAAATAAAATTCCCATATTAAAAAGGCTCACGATTTGCTAATATTAACTTTAATTATAATTGGATAACTGCTGGCATAGTAACCTTAGACAAGTTACAGTCATTCATATATTCAACAGATAATTATAGAGCCCCTGGTATGTGCAAGACATTATTATGGACTCTAGGAATCACAGCTGTGTATTAGTCAAAAACTCTTGTATTTGTGGACCTTACATTCTATGTCATGCTTCCATCCTTTAATACTAATTATAAAATGTGTATAGTTCTTATTGAAACCTATTTAAAAGAGAAAATATGGTCATAAATATACATATGTTTCAAGATAGAACCAAACATATAGTCGACACTAAATAAATACTAGTTTGTTATTGTATTTGTTATTACACTGGGGAATATTCCATAATACTGCATAATGAAAGCATAATCCCCCTTTTAGCGCAGGCAGGCATTAGCATCTTTTAGAGAGAAGGATAAAACTGCTAAAACTGCTAAAACTGCCATTCTGAAGTGACTCCATATTGATAAAGAACATATCTATCCCTCTAAAGAAACCTGACTCTTTATTGTCCGTCTTCAGTATCTCTTGGATTTTGCTATCATTGGTATTAAACTTGAGGAGGGTCTCTAGCATATTGCTAGAGAGAAGTAACGTTATACATTACTGGGATGGGACTCAAAGAAGATGGAATGCATTTCCTTTGTTCAGACAATATTTCATTCCACCATGGCTTCAATGCCTAGAGTCCCAGAGAAAAATGAATCACTCGTGTGCTAACACAGCAATATTACAATTAGGTATGCGATATTAATACTAGCAACACTTAAATAACCATTTGGGGCATGCTCAGATATATAATGTCAGTTTATAAAAACAGCAAAAATCAATACAAAGTAAATAAAATGTCCAAGGTTGATTGTTTTCTGAAAAGAACACAGATAAGATATACAACTACATTTACATCACATTCTGATAAACAGTAGGTACTGAACACAAAAAGTGCTGTGCTTTCTAAGTATAGAGTTTATAATATATTGCAAATTTAAGGATTCCGAGATCTTCATAAACTACTAGCTTTTCTATTTAAAGAACTTGGACATCACGGCTTTCGGGTGAAGATCCTGACATAAAAATATGCGCACAGAGAAATCACTTCTCTTCATGGTCTGTTGTTTGGAGACTTGATGCAGCCATGGGAATTAAACCCGAGCGTGTTCACTGTGTGCGAGAAATCAATCAACAGCTTTTAGATGCTCTTTTGCTGGGGAAATCTGTCCCCCTTCTCTCAAATCGTGTTTGTGTGGTGTCCAGGGTTTCCATCTTTCTATTTCTCAGTGGACACTTGTGAGGAGAGTTTTATGTACTGCTCAGACCAAACAAACTCACATCAAAAACAATTTCATTTTCAGCTTAACTAGGATATTATATTATTACTTGGTAGAGTTGTGTTATTCTTGGAGTACAACGCTGATTGATTTGCAATATACTTTAATTGGTCTTTTACTTGTGTAAGATGATATGCCTAAGACATTCTGGTAAAGATCCATTCAAGACTTGGTGTGCAGGGTGAGTAAACCAAGCTCTGGAAATGAAAAATAAAGAAGGAAGCTGGTCACTAAGATCACCCATTCTCTACATATTTGTTTTTATTATTTAAAAATATGATTTAGAATGAATGATAAGAATATTGCAGACATAACTGACACAAAAGTGGCACTGTTTGGGTTAGGCTGTGGCACCTTTGTCTCCTGACATAGTAACTTGTCCTAGGAGACCTAAGAGCTACTTTTACCCCCTAGGGGTCTGTATATGTTCCCTAAATCCCACCTTATTTAGTGACATTTAGTAAGATTAACGTTATGAAGCTGAAACTTGGCTTTTATAAAACTGAATATTATTTGATACAACTAGGCCATTTGACTTGAAAGCTTTTTCTTAAAGAATAATTTTTATGATAAATACATTTATTACTGATTACACTTGAGAAATTTTGCCAACATCAACCACCTCCCCATGCTGATTTCTTCTTCAGGTGAAAGAACACTAATACGACATATGATAACTATTATAAACCTACCTTTTATTTTATATACTTTACAATTAATCATTTATATGCTTTATTTATTTTATTATTATTTATGCCTAATGGCACCTGGTCTTCCTAGGTGGTCTCCCATCCAACTACTAACCAGGTCCAACCCTGGTTAGCTTCCAAGATCAGACATAAGGGTTGTTCAGAGTGGCATGGCCACAGACCATGGACCATGGCTCCACCCAGAACCTTCTGTGTGTAAAACAGATGTGCTAACTGCTACACTGTGAAACCCCATCCAATCATTTATATGCTTTAAAATGCTTTACCAATTGTAATCACTTCATTTCAATCTCACATTATCATTTACCTAAGGACTGGAGAAGTAAATGTCATGTCCAATGTCATATAGTGACTGAGTGACAAAGATTGGTCTGAAGTAGGGAGGCATTCATTCATCCATTTGTTCATTCAATTTTTTATTGTAATAAATAACACATGACAGAGATATACCCTCTTAACAAATTTTAAGCATAGTATTGTTAACTGTAAGCATAATGTCATATGACAAATCTGTGGAACTTTTTCATCTCGCCTGACTAGAACTCTATACCCATTGAGCAGCAACCCTCCATTCCCCTCCCCTAACCTCTGACAGCCATTCCACTTCCTGCTTCTATGAGCTTGGTTGCTTTAGGTACTTCGTATAAGTGAAACCATGCAGGATTTGTCCATCTATGACTGGCATATTTCACTCAGCTTAACGTCCTCGAGGTTCATCCATGTTGCAGCATGTGGAAGATTTCTGTTCTTTTTAAAGGCTGAATAATTCTTTATCCATTCATCTGTCAATGGGAATTTAGTATTTTTTTTTAACCTCTTGGCTATTGTGAATAATACTGCAATAAATATGGAAATGTGAATATCTCTCTGAGAATTTGATTTCAATTCTTTGGGATAAACACCCAGAAATGGGTTTGCTGGCTTATATGACTTTTATTTTTTACTTTTTTAAGGAGCTTCCATACTATTTTCCATAGCTGTTGCACCATTTTATATTCTCACAAGGGTTCCAGTTTTATTTTCTTTCTACATTTATTTTTATAATGGCCATCCTAACAGATGCGAGGTGTTATCTCCGTGTAGTTTCGATTTGCATTTCCCTGATGATTAGTGATGTTAAACATCTTTTATACATCTGTTGGTTGTTTGTATGTCCTTTTTTGGAGTAATGTCTGTTCAAGTTCTTGATGCATTCTTAAACATGAGGTTATTTGTTTTTGGTTACTGAGTCATTGGAGTTCTTTATATATTTTAGATATTAACACTTTATCAGATTTATGGTTTGCATATATTTTCACTTTATATTATACCATCTAGTAATTATCTATGTTGAGCCATTTGAGCAGTGAGCAAAACTTCACTTTATAATAGATATCTGACTTTTTGATATGTCCAGGTAACTACATTTATGTCACTGGCTTAATTTCTTTGAGCACAAGGACAGAAAGTCCTTTCAAAGCATGCATGTTATCTGGAAGGGCAATACATTAATCAATCAGTACTCATTCTTTCATATAGAAATAAATTTATTAAGTTTCCACCCTGTTCTTTAGTTCAAAATTCTTAAATGATATGACACCAAATACATGAACACTAGTGAGTGAGGAGTGTCAATTCACTTGAAAAGCAGGAGAACATACTCTGAGATCTGGGATGCATTTCAAGGAGCACTTCTTAATCATAAGAAATAGTACACAGAATAATATGAGGATTCTGGATATATGCTAGTTGCTGCCACAGGCATGTGATGAAAAGAGCAACAAAGGAAAATTTTGCTGTTTTATCACAGAGAGAGAAAGCTAGTTCTCATACTCTTACCTGGACAGCACAGGGAGGGGCCCATTTACACTCTGGTGCATTGTCTTCAGGGGTCAATGCAGGTGAGTGGGACAATTTCATGATGGGGAGTATCTGGTGATTCTCGGACTCTGGATCCTTGGCATGAACTCGAGTTAGAGTCAATTTTGCTTTAAGGCCCATTTTTGTCATTTAACGGCTTGGACGTACAAGACAATCTAGGTAACCACTCAGGAAAATCACTTAAACCTATCTAGATTCCCAGTTCTCTCCTCTGTGAAAACCAGGATTGGCTTGAAAACCAAAAGAGTCAAAGATTGGGAAAACAATGTAATATCTACAGAATGTTACAGATATATTATTTGTTATTATTTTAAAAATAATTATTATAATTATTTTTCTTTCAGGTGTCTCAACATTTGCAAAATTTGTCATAGGGAAACTGACTTTAATTTTTATAAATTAGAAAAAAAAATACACCATGAAGCACTTGGAGGGGAAGACAGAGAAATCGTGAAGCCAAAATAAAAATGATAGGTGTTGCTTCTCTGGCAAAGCTGAGAATCAGTAGGTGAGATGGAGGGTGGGTGGACGGCCTGGAGCTCCTGGGAAATCGGGCTCTCTCTCCTGCTCTCCTGGTGAAAATGTGAGAGGCTCACTTCGAAGAATGCAAGAGCCAAGGCCAAAAAAAAAAAAAAGGATTTCCAATCTTTCTCATCCGGAAAATACGGGTGGAAAACGATACCATGTTTTTGAACCTCAGAGTCATAGTCACAACTACTTAATCCAATCCCTTTATTTTATATGTAAGGCAATTGCCCAATTGCCTGAAGAAGGTCATTAACTCTGTCTCAGTCACATAGCCCTAAGTGGCAGAGTTTAGGATCAGATATGGATTTTCTGATTCTCAAGGTAATGTTTTTCATTTTTACATCAGTTAAATTTATAATTTCATATGTGTGCGTGTGTGTGTATACATACACACATATCTGTAGAATAAAAGTTCACTTCATACAGCAGCAAGTGTAAGTTCATTCTATGTGCATAAATACATAGTCTGTTACATAAGACAGGTTTTTAATATCAGATTCTTATTTTTTTAAGAGTCTAGAAGTCATCTTTTCAGATGTCGAGGGTTTTTGAGGATTTCAAAATATACCTTATGAAGAGTTGAAATTTGTAGTCAGACATCAAGGTCTTCATTGGTTTTAATACTTAGTAGCTTCATGGCCTTCAGACCTCGATTGAATCTCTGTGTTTCAGTTTACTCATATGGAAATGGGGCTAATAATAGTCACTATCACACAATAATACTGTTGAGAGGATTAAATAAAATATTAATAGTAAAGTACCTAATACAAAGCCCAGCATAGAAAAGACTCAATATACCTTAGCCATTAGAACAATAATTATGATTAAAGAGAAAGAGAAAGTGTTCTGGAATAGAAATTAGTACTTTGCCACTCCCATCCACAATATTTTGCTGCTTACTAGTTATGTGTTCTTTGGCAAATCTCTTAACTCACGAGGGCTCCATTTCCCTCAGTTGTATAATGTGGAAAATAGTATTTAGTAGTATCATAGGGCTGATGTAAGGATCAAATGAAATAATTTAGATAGCACTTTATGATATATAACATATCCATAAGAAGGGATTGAGAAATACAGGAAGGATGGAAAGGGAAGAAGGGAGGAAGGTAGGAGGGGAGAGGGAGGCAGAGAGGGAGGAAGGAAGGTGGGGAGAGGGAGGCAGAGAGGGAAGGCGAGAGGGAAGGAGGAAGGAAGGAAGATATAAAAGCATTTTTTTGACTGCTAGAAACTAAAAAGGCGCCTCTGCTAGTCCGTGGCTGAAAAGTTGAGAACTTTACCTCTTTGCCATAGCTAAGCCACTGACTCATTGTTTGATGCTGGGGAAATCACTTAATCTCTAGGTTAGATCTCAGTGGGTGTATATAATTTTTACTCTTCTGCCCTGTATCATTGCATTGAATAAGATGACCTTGAGGTCCCCTTCGGTTCTAATTTTCTACAATAAAATTATGTTCTGTGTGCCAGTGGTACCTCTCCGATAAAAATAAAATAGTAAAACCTTAGGCTAGTGAATGTGTCAAATGCTTTGAGATTTGCAGGAGAAAATTAATGTTCACAGGGTGGTTCTCATTGAGAAAGGATACTCCCCATTTTCATACTCCCTTTTTCTATTGAGGCTTTTAATTTAGTGGAATTATCATGCTTTTTTGCTGCTCTACAGCTTTCAAACATGGAGTGCTTTTGTGAAAAGTGTTTAATCTAATTTCTTACATTATCTGTCTAAAAGCTACATCATAAGAATTGCTAGCAATTTAAGCTTTTCCTTTTCTACTATTTCTTGGATTTTAGGACCTATAGCTAGCTAGATACAGATGTCATTGTTCACAATGGGTCAAACACTGGGTGTTTTCAACATGAATGAACTGTTCAAAAAAAACTATCTTGTTTAATTTTCTCATTTAAGAATTGACCATCCTGCAGCTCAGAGAGGGAAGGCATCTAAACCAAGGTCACACAGGAATGAACCCTAATCTCCTGGTTCATAGAAACTATAACAAATTACATTTTCTAAAGCTTGTTGTAACATTATTTTCTATTGCCATGTATTTGTTTTAATGTGATTTTTGCCACTCTCCCATTAAGATGTGAAGGCTAATTACTCTCCCGTGGAATTTGCTTGACCAGAAGAATGTGGCAAAGTGACATCAGAAAATTTTAAGGTTAGGTCATGAGGGACCTAAGTAGCTTCTGCCTGGACCTCTTGGGATGCTCTCTTTTAGAACACAGCCTCCACGGTGAGAAGCCCAAACCACATGGGGAGGCTATGCATAGGCAATATAGTCAACAGTCCCAGCTGGGCTCCCAGCTAAAACCAGCACCTAGTCGCAGCTAAGACTGCAAGTTTTCTTGGATGCCCAGTTAGGTAGAATCTTCAGAAGACTGAAGCCCCGCCACTATCTGTAACCTCATGAGACACCCCAAGAGAGAACTTCCCATCTGAGTCCTGCCTACCTACAGAATTATGATCTATAATGAATATTTGTTTCAAGATATTAAATTTGGGATGCTTTGTGATAGATAACCTGAAGAGTACCATATGCTTCATTCGCTCTCAGATTTCACATTACTTCTTTTGGATTCCGCACTACTTTTCCATTTAAGATAATAGGATGATATAATTAGTACTGTGGTCTCAACCTTTGCATGGAATTGAAAGTGATAGCCATTAATTTGAGTTTGACTGGAGGAATAACTTAATATCAGAATTCCTGAAGTTGCACAAATAGTAACTTCCCATCTTCTGCCTGTATGAAAAACTTGCTTTAGACTCTCAAATTGCCAATATTGGATTAGCTGTCTCTAAAAGTATTAGACCTCAAAGAATTTAATATGACAGGAGTCAGGCATAGAGACATGGAAGTACTTTTTAAAGAAACAGTGGCAGAAATAACTATTTGCTGTCCAACATCCCCATTCTCTTTGGTAACAGAATCATAATTTATTCATCATGTCAGTACATCCAATAAATAGACTATATTTCTCAGCTTCCTCTGTTGCTAGAAGTAGTCATATGACTAATGAGGTATAGGCAAAAATGTTGTATGAGTGTTTCAAAAAGTTTACTTAAAAGAACTAATCTAGCCAAGAGACAAGACCTTTTCATTCTTCTTCCTCTTCCTTCTTCTGTCTTAGAACTAGACTGGCTAGATGAAGCTCTAGCAGCTAAACTGGGCAGTGAGGTGATATTGAGAATAGAAATTACATCAGGCAGGGTCTAACCAGGAAACAAAACCACACTTTGTGTTTAGCACTGACTGAATTCAAAGTAGGGAATTAGTTGCACAGACATTGGACTAGCTGAAAAGCCAAATAGAATGACGAGAAGACCTAGAGATTAGCAACAGTAGGTAGTCACTACCAATGCTGTGCTGGGAGGCAAAGGAAAGAGGTAATGTTGTGAAGCCCAGAGTGCAGAGGAATGGCTCTGAGAGCGAACAAGCTAAGGACCACCACAGAGGCCAGGGCTGGGATGGTAGACCAGAAAGACAGAAGGAGGCTGAACCCTGATAATCATGGAGTTGCTGTATAAGATAAATCTAGATTTTCTTTAAGTTGTCGAGGTTTTTTGGATTTTTTCCTATACAGAGCAAAACACAACACTAACTTATATTAATTAACTTTAGAGAGTGGACTGTAGTAGTTAGCTAAGGCTACCATAACAAAATGCCACAGGCTGGGTTGCTTGAACAATGGAACTTTATTTTCACACATTTCTGAAGGCCGGAAGTCCAAGATCAAGGTTGTACACAGGTTTAGTTTCTTCTGAGCCTCTCTCCTTGGCTTACTGATGGCCACCTTCATATCATATCCTTACATTGTCATTGTGTGTGCATGTCCCTAGTGGCCCTCTGTGTGTTTCATTGTTCTCTTCTTATAAGGACACCAGTCAGATTGGTTTAGGACTCAACCCAATGGACTTATTTTAATTTAATAACATTTTTAAAGGCCCTATCTCCAAATACAGTCACATTCTAAGGTATGAGGGGTTAAGGCTTCAACATATGAATTTTGGGGCGATACAATTTAGCCTCAAACACTGAGTGAAGAGAAGAATAGGAAAACTGGAGAATTAAGTCAATCTAAACTGTATATGCTAACTAGAAAGTAATGGTGTTGATAATACTAAAAAGCATTTTTACGTGGCTTTATAATAGTGTGGTCACACCTTCATTGGACTCCTCTTAATCCTGCTCTATATTATGCATGTTGATATGCTGTTTTGTAACTTATCCTGTTTTATTTGCTCATGTGGAGTCGCCACCATTAGTTTTCACTTAGATCACTGAGCCAGGAGGTCTTCCAAGAGACCTAGAAGTTGGCAGGTGCTAATTATTCGCTAACCCCTCAACTCACAGGAATTCCCACTTCTGCTGGGGAAGAGATGCAGATGCTCTGTGAATCCTCAATAAAGGGGCAGCTGCAAAACAGTGTTGCTTCCTTAGTTTGCTCCTGTAATTAGCTCCCCCTTAATCCTCATGTACACAACTGCCTTCTGAGACTACAAAAGTCCCAGCCTTGTCCAGCTGCCATCCCTCCCCTTTAAGCTTGCTGTTGGCTGCACCAGGCTGTTTCTAAAAATGTAACTTAGTATTTTGGTTTAAAAGGCAAGGTCTAATAAGTGATCTTGAGTGGTGATAAACAGACTCCTCACCCTCCCAACCACAAAGGCTACAAATAGGGTAAGAGAAAGCAGAGGTAGTCAGAATGGCAGTGAAGGAGGCAAAAGTGACCCAGTGGTGGGAATTTCAAGTTATCCTCTAAATCAAAGAACAGTGAATTGATGTTTTCAACATGAATCAATCTTTCTCAAAATTGCGCTGTATTCAAGTTGAATTACAAGGATTTAATGTGGCCCCCAGAGACTTCGGATGACAATGACGGTGGTGGCTGAGGAATCAGACGCTTTTTCCCACAATGTACTTCCTTCCTTCCAACCCTTTCTTGCCACTCTCCCTTCTACCAGGAGAAAAAGCTAAGCTTGAGGATATTTCTGAGATTTGAAAATTACCTGAAAACTGTTTTTTTGGGGGGTGGGGGGAGGGGAATAGACACTGAGTTCTTATTTGAAAATGATTCTGCTGCCAACAGCATATTTTCCCTATTTCGCTTTATATGAGTTCAAACCAGTGGACCCCCTGGGACACGTCATCTTGGATGGGCTAGTTTTATATTGAGATGGGGCTGTCCCACAGGCTGCACAATGTGGAGGAAATCTACAGAGTGTCCAGTGACAAAGTCAGATAAAGCTGCCAACAGGATAGGATGCAAAGACTGAACAAGATGGGAGACAACGAGATGAGACGCTGAGGTGTCAATGCGCAGAAAAACTAGTTTGAAAAAGTGCTGTACAAAAGGCACAGCCTGAAAACATATCCTAAGGAATGGAAGCATAGCACTCCCTGACCCACGGAGACCTTTGTTAGGTATGCCTGCAAGTTTTCCTTGTGGGCAGAAGGGCACATCTGCAGGCCTCAGGCTAGTTGGGAAATTCACTCCTTGTTTTCTTGATAGTGTTTTTCTTCTCTCAATTATCCTGATGCTAATCTGTCCCTCTCTTCTCCACATGACAACTCCCTCCTCCTTCCTTTTCCTACCTCAAAACGAATTCCTGAGGAAAGCTGGCTTTGCCCCCTAGACTGGGCTGGTTTTCAGCTGATTATGGAGCTTACAGTGTTGCCACTGCATTAAAACAACAAGCCTTCTCTGAAAACCTTATCCCTGGATTGAACGTGACATCTCCCACTGAATACTTTCTGGACCAGCCCAGTTGTTGTGTGACAAGCGTGTAGGCAGCATTCCCAGACGAGGATTCTGGTTGACAGCCATTTGAAAGCAGGGGTTAAGTTGGAGAGGAAAAGGGGAGGGGAAGAGTGTTCTCGGCTCATGTTGATTTCTGTCAGATTTCAGTTGCGGTTTGTGAAGAGATAATTGTGTTATATTTTCTCATCCTTCACAGCCTGGTGGTTCCTGTATAATTATATATGCTTGAGCTTAATATTATTTCAGAAAGAAAAGTATACAACAGATTTTTAGCCTCAGGCTTCTTATGATTGGGTACAGATTTTACGCTTGCAAATAATTTAGTTCTTCTTTCCTTTGCAAAGAGTAATTGTAGGGATGTGGCTCAAGTGGAGAGCTGGCCATGGGGGGTTTTCTGGGCATAAGAGAAGATTGCCAGGCTAGGGGCATATGTCGTTCAGGACCCAATAAAATGTGCAGAAGTAGTCCTCCCATGTTTTCGACAGCAACCAGGGAGATGACGGATCTTTCTGCCTCTGGCCTCAGAAGCTAAAAAAGATGGCTTGCAATAAAAATCCCATTTGAAAAAGTTCCCTGCCTTTCTGATAACCCAGCCAATTTGTTAAAATTGTAAGAATATTTCTGAATGTCATTTAATTTTTGCCACTTAAATTATTAATGTGATTAAACATTATTAGGTCATATTTATTAGTTTGCACTGAATTATTCTGATAATTATTAATACATTGCCTAGGGTGGAAAAATAAAAAGAAGCATCTCAAGTTGAGTGAAATTTTCATACTGATGTTATATAATTATCACATTTAACCAGAAAGAGAAGCTGATGCAATTAGGAAAATAAAACCTAGTACAAGCACTTTTATTGATATCATTAATACATGTACTCAGGATTGCCAACAAACATTTTAATACGACTTGGAGATAGAAAAAATTACATCAGTGATATAATTATTTCGAGTTAATTAAAATATTACTGGCCTATATTTTTCTTAAAACTTAGGATTTAACCCTATGTTCCTCACTACTCGGCACTACTTTCAGGGTTTCAGTCTCCATGACTTTCACATATAACTTTGGTTTTGCCTTTTTCCATAAGCTTCTGTGGTCTATTGTCAAGAGACTAGTGGGAATTCTTCTCCAGTATTTAACCTTATAAGGGTCAGGTTTTGATATGTAAAATGAGAATGATCATGAAAGTCATTTCTCATTGTGGGGCTCTGCCAAGGTGTGATTAGTTAAGACAAATAAAATGCTTAGCAGCATAGCACAGAGGTCAAGGGTTCAGACTCTGGAGCCAGGCTACTGGTTTTGGATTCTGGCTTTGTGTGTGACCTTTGGCACATCACTTAAACTCTCTGTGCCTCAGCTCCTTCCTGTGTAAACTGGGGATGAATATACCGCCTAGGGGCATTAGATCATATGTGGTGATAATAATATCACGTAAGGATGTTAAAAGTCTTTTATGAGTCATATATATAAGTAATGTTTTAGAACACCGTCTGGCACATAGTACTCACAATGTAAATGTTTGTTATTATTATTAGCAGATTACCCAGCATGCAGTAAATGAGCAATAAATAGTAATTGTTACTTTACAAACATATCTACACACACACACTTGTCCTCATATCAGAATGTTCCGACTTCCTATCCTACCGTACTCATTGGTACCATATTCCTCTCTGTCATTTAAGTTCTTTCTCACTTGCTTGCCCTTATATTGACCCAGCTACTGAGCCTTATTGCTTCTTCTTTCACATCTCTTCGATTCCATTTTATTGCTACCACCACCAGGTTTTCAAACTTAAAATATTGTTACAGCCTCTGAACTGGTAGTCCTGCCTCCAATCTTCTCCCATTCCAATCTGTCTTTTGTGGTATTAAAAGACACGTTTTTCCTGCTTGGTTACGACTTGGATCCCCACTGTCCAAATTTCTTACTTTGTCAACTTAAGCTTTCCATCTCTGGCCCCCAAATATGTTATTTCCTTCCATTACCCAGTACTCTAGCCAGGCTGATTTATTCCTAGTGCTTCCAAAAGGCTATTGTCATGATCACTTTTCTTTTGTCTGAGATCCCTACATACACATGTTTAAACCCTACCTGCTTTCCTGCTTAAGTTTCTCTTCCGTGCTCTCAAACATTTCTTATTATGTCAATCCCTGTAGGTCTCATCCATACCTTTCATGTATTTGCCATCAGAACAAATCCTGTATTGCATTTTTTTATAATTTGACCTGTGTTTACATTTTGTATATACCTTTGAGGTCACAAGCTACTTCTGACTATTCTCTTGCATACCTTACACTGCCTAGTGCAATGATAAGCAAATAATAGGTATTTCAAAAATTATTAGAACAACTACTGTATCTACCCAAAATGAGTCAGTTTCATTTTTCAACTCTGCAGCATCATTTTCTGGTTCTTATGCACTGTGTATAATGAGATTCGCTTTGAGTTATCAACACTGCAGGGAAATGTCTAAATTAAAAGGAAAAAAAAAACCCACCAATTTCTTTGAAAATAGAATAAAAACATGAAAATATTTTTTCTATATTCTATTATCAAAATATAATCTAAATCCAAAGCTATCATCTCAAAAATAGCATTTCTCCAGAACAGAAACTTGGTTTACAAAATGTTCCTATTGAAAGAAATTAAATGAAAACCAAAACAAAATCCTTATAAAACACTACTGTGTAATATTTCTTGCCATTGAAAATGGGACTGGCTAATACTTAGTAACCAACATAGCAGGAGAAAAACACAAATGCCCACAAGAAAAATCACTGGACTTGGGAAATTAATGGCAGAACTTTAAAAATGAGTGAATAAAGAGGGAGGTGAGCGGGTTCATCAGTGTTGAAGTGTGTTTGTTCTTCAAAATTCAATTTCCTAACTATTTTAATCTCTTAGAAGACTTTTATTGCATTTATTACGGGAAGAGAAAACTTACTAAGGCTTATTTCAAGGGAATTCATCATGTTAGGATGGTATTAAAACAATGCTTTCGTCCCCAGGTCTCACTGGCTTTCTGCTGTGAGGTGGCCAAGACTTCTCAGAGTTTTCCCCTTGGTTCTTCATTCAAGCACACCACTAAGCAAGCAAGGACAGACACAGAAACCACACCCTTCTCGCTCAAGATACTTCTGAGGCACAACTGTTTCTCAGATAATGTAACACGTCCTTCGTGGTGGGCTTGGCACAATGTGTGTGTAACACAAATGAAGACATGACAGCTCACAGAGTAGTGAGTGTGCCAGACTCTCAACAGGTGTTCATAAAGGTTATCTTGTCATGGTGTTTATGGAAAGTTAAGGGAGCATAGATAACAGATTGACTAATTCTGTTTTTCGTTAATGGATGTTAAAGAGGAGAGGGTGATATGGCAGGGATACTCCACACCAGTATGCCATTTGAACAAGATCTTGAAAGATTTGCAAAATTTCTCCAACTGGAGAGGTGCTACGGACATTTCAGGTAGAGGATACATGCCTAAAAGTACAGAATGAATGAAGAAACTTGATTTGCTTTGGGGAGCTCAACAAGTATGGGGAAAAAATGCAAACTGACTATTGCATGTAGTTGTTTCACAAAAATCATTGAAATTTAGAATTACCTGTGGTAACAATACATTTCCCATATTCTGTAAGAAGAGGGGCTGGTAACAGCTGCAAAATGTTAGAGAGGATTCAAGTCCAGGTCATACTTCAAGGCAGTTTGTTCTACACCCCACAGAATGGGGTATGTTAAAACACGGGTCAAGCGTTGCTCAGCAAAGAAAGACATTTTTTTCCCCTCTGAAATAACTGAGAAGGAAATGACAGAGACAAGTGTGATGGAGAAGGAATTTGATGGAGAAGTTGATAGATGTGTGTGAAGAGACAGGCAAGTCATTTTGTGATAGTAAAGGGTGCAAGGCTCGGATAAGAGAGTGTTAAGAGTTCTGAATAGTAGCGGGAGAATGACACACACACAAAAAAGTCTCTGGATGGTCAAGGCAGGAGTGGCAGATGGCCAAGGGGATGAAGATCTTTAAAGTTCTGGGATGGGAAATCAAGAAAGGACTATCCCTGATTAACAGTTCACTTATTTGGTTAACAGTTAACCATACACCAGACACTGGGCCAGGCACTGATGATGCAGAGAAAAATAAGCAAAGGAACCCTGTCCTTAGGTGCTTACAGCTGATCAAGAAGATAAAGCCTTATAAACAACCTCATGCTCGTATGAGTCACAGATGTTAAGACAGAGGTGTATATGTAAGAAACGGGGTGGAGGAGGGTCAGAGGAAGAGGTAAGGATTCCATCTGTGTCCAGGGAAAAGGTGTCAGGGAGGACTTTAAAAGTTGTTTTAAATATGTCCTTGTTCTGAGGAATTACATTCCCAAAAATCAAGGATAAAATGACCTGATGGCTCTTGCACAGCTTGCCTTCAAACCATTCAGCAAAGGGAAAGAAAAAGAGATAGAAAAATGTGAATAAAGCCAAAGACAGCAAAATGATAACAGGTGTTGTAATATTTCCCAACTTTTCTATAAGCTTGAATCTTTAAAATATAAAAAGTGGTAGA
Organism: Rousettus aegyptiacus; assembly: GCF_014176215.1. NCBI lineage: Eukaryota > Metazoa > Chordata > Mammalia > Chiroptera > Pteropodidae > Rousettus > Rousettus aegyptiacus. The sequence goes on along the minus strand of NW_023416306.1, from coordinate 119,670,982 downwards.
GAAAAGGAAATACAATGGGAAGTGAACTGTAATTTATTTCCTGTTAGTGCACTAAGGCTGAGGGTGGAGGGAAAGCTGGGAGATGGGAAGATACTCCAGCAGAGGAAGGTACCACAGCAGGGAAGCAAGACTCAGCCTGGATGGGAACTGTAAGCAACTGGCATTCGACATTCGAAAGGTTAGAACCTTGCAGCACAGGGGAGGTGGGAAGAGATGAAGCTGCTGTGGCAGAGATGCCAGCCATGGTCATGAAAAGGAAGCTATTCATTAGGTCAAGGAACGATGATATTAAGGCATTGGGAGAGATTGTTCTTCCCAATCTGCAGAGGGTCTCGCTCTGTAGGTTCAAATAAGCTTTTGGTTTCCTGAAGTGGAGCCTGCAGAGAGAGGTAGATGGGAAGCAGGGTGGCATTTATCTCATTGATTTTGTAATTTCTGAGATGTATGAAACCAGAGCATACAGCTAGAAGCAGAATAGAGTCCATATATTACCCAGTTCTTTATACATAAGATGTTGAAATAGTGTATATATTATAAACAGCAGTGTGGGAATTAGTTGGCCAAGACCAGGCTGGAATAGGTCAGACTTCAATTCAGTCTTAATGCTTTCCAGTGTTCGATCAACTGGATGTTTATAGTATGACACAGAACAATCTGACTCAAGTTATTTCAGAGTCATTAATATTGGGCATTGTTTTAGATTATTGTTTTAACAGAGTATACTCCAGGCTACAAGGTATATCAAAGGGGAAATAAAGTTAGTGGAGTTCAATATCAGTGATACTTTTGAGTAATCTTGGAGGTAAAGAAATGTACCACAGTTGTACTGCTAAGATGTTAACTCTTCCAAAACACATTTTATGAAAATTCTAGTTAATTATATTTGCTTAAGAAGATTTTAAAGCAAAGAATTGAAACCCATGTAACAATAGAAACAGAGAATAAACATATGGGAATAAAAACAGAAGAAAACACTCTCCTCATCTTGGAACCTGCCCAAGCAGGACCCCGAACCCTGGACACCTCCTTCAGTATCACCTCTTATGGAGTTGTCTGGGTTCCCATGGGTGTCATCCAGTCTGAGAAATTAGGCCTGTCTCTTCATGTAGCTTTCTAAGAGTCCTGGGGCTTCCTGTTTTCGAGAAATATTTTAGCTCCACGCAAAATTAGACTACATTGTTCTTGAACAGTGTTCTGCACAACCATTTAGGATTTCAGGAAATCAAAAATTCAGAATGATGATGATGATGATGATGGTGATTGTTTCAGTTATTCTCATTTTGTAACAAACCACCTCAAACTGTAGTGTTGTAAAATAGCTTTTTGATTATGCTGACAGATTTTGTGGGTCAGAAATCTGGACAGGGCAAAGAGGGGATGGTTTGGCTGTGTACCATGATTTTTGATGTTTCAGCTGGAAGGACTAGGGGTGAATGAACAGCTGGGTCCTGGACGGCTGGGATGTGGTGACTCCAAGGCTGAGCTTGATTGGGACTGTTGATTGGATGCTATGGCAGCCCCTCCATGTGGGTTGGGCTCTCTCCCAGCACAGCAGCCTCAGGGTAGCTGGAGAGCCTCCATGGTAGATTGTTAGGGCTGTGTAAAAGCCACGTAAGGGCCATGATGCTGCTGCTAATAATTTATAGAGAAGTTTTCTTTCAAACACTTAAAATGTATCCCATCGAGAAGCTTCATTTGCTGTTCATGGGATAAACACGAATGCAGAGAATAAGGAACAAGAGCGAAACAAGCAAGAAGTTTTCATGGGTGGGTTGCAGTGGGAGTAATTTAACTGTATTTTGATAACTCTAAAAAAAATTCTATAAGAGCAGAAAAATTCAGCATCGTACTCTGCATACTAGCATGTTTATATTTATGCTCTTCGTCTCCATTTTGCTCCCCCTACTCTGTTTTGGTTTCGGAAAGATGTCACAAACCCACAAGCGTTGCCTGCTGAAAGCATTCTCTTAGGTGCAGCCTCCCAATTCTCCTCCTAAAAGAAAATAAAGGAGTTGGTGGCTAAGCATGGGATTATCCTTTAAATATCACAATTTTGCCCCAGCCAGGCTGGTGCTGAATATAATTGCTCAAGTACAATTACTCAAGAGGTAAAGTAGAGATTTTTCTTAGGGCACTGGCCTTGTCACTGCATATACAGACATGTCTGGGCCCAATTTCCTGAAGCAGGAAGGCAGTTCTAGTCCTTGTTTTTTCTTACAGCATTTTTACAACACAGTGAAGACGCAAATATTATTAGAGAAGGACATTTGAGTAGGAATTTATTTAAAAAAGCATTTTTCTAAGTTCAGAAAAAGGTATCATACAAAATTTCCTTTAGCTGCTTGCTGAAAATTTTACCATGCCTGTTTTAGAAATCTGTACTCTCATGCTGCTGAGACCATCCACATGTTATTGACAAGCTCCTAATTTCAGGAAGACAATATTTTGCAATGTAAGAATTGGGACACATGGTCTGACAACAGGAAAAACCCTGGAACTCTGAGTTTACTCTGGATGCTCTTCACTGTTTTGTAGCCAAAGGTAATCCCCCACAGTTGTTTCTTCACCTGTAAAAATGTGTGTGCTAAAATTGATTTAATGCTGATGAGTTCTTCTAGGGTAGTCACAAAGGGAAGAAGTTTCTTAAAGAGTCTGAATGCATTTACCCAGGAAAAGTCTGTCCACCCCTTTTCTCTAACCAAGATCTTCCTCTTAGCCCACCTACTGTTCTGACTTCCTGAAAAGTTAAGAAGATGGGAGAAAGATTGAAAGGAAAATGCAGAAAATAAAGAAAAAAACTTGAATAAAGATAGGAAAGAGAAGAAAAGGCAGGAAGATGGAAAGTATAGATGAAAATCTTCCTTCAACAGTTTTATAACACTTAAGAGTAGAAAAAATGATCTAAAACTGAAAAAAAAAAGAATGAAGAATAGTCTTACTTTGACTCTCCATTCCTCCTACTCAAGGACTGAGAATCATTCCTAATCATTATTTAAATAAAAAAGTTAAATAACAAAACCTACTGTGTCAATACACATTTGCTATGGCTGCGTGGTGATACCTGACAGAGAAAGACATTAAATTATGAAACATTAAGGGCTTTTGAGATGAGAGAAGATCTTCTAGGTGACACCTAGTCTGGGAATTTTTACCTCATTCCACTAATCCCATTAAAGCAAGGGAGGCGAATAGAATCCTTTCACCACAAATGCAATAGGAGTTCTGTAGCAGCCAGTCTGTCCAGCATTTGCATTTATCTGTCCAATTAGTGCAAATGCTGTAAACAGCCTAAAGAGTTGATTGGTGGAACTCAACTTTAAAGATGAGCTTTGAACAACTGCAAAAAGAATGTCTGAAACTTTGCAATTAGAAATTTAGCTGTAATACTAGGAGGTGGTCAATCATCACAGATTGGCACAGTTCAAGTGAAGAGGACAGAAGAGGTACACACTGAGTACCAAAAGCAGTACCAAGGAAGAAATCTCATTCCTCCTGAGGAAGAGCCTTCACAGATATGCTAATGGTCTGCCCAGGGGCACGTCCTAGTGAGAAAGGATTGTTAGTTATATGATACAAATTGTATTTACGCCTATGTGTTTTTGAATATTTTATAGCTGTGATACGTGATAAATGGTTCAGTTCCCATCACGGTACGGTACAAATTTGTGTCTAAATAATTATTTTATTGTCTTTTTAAGTTATGGAGGCTTCTTAAGAGGAATCACCACTACCTAGAATTCTGCCTGGCACTTGTGGTAGGAGTTCGCTAAATATTCCGTAAACAGAACTCAGCTATTATAGAGGTGAAGAATCTTAAACAAACAAACAAACAAACAAAAAACAATCAGAGCAAATTCATCTGCAGTCTTGTCTGCAATTATAAAGCATAAGGTGGACATCTCGTAAATGTAAAAGAAATGTCACCATTTTATGTGTGTGTATATGTGGGTATAAATGTTAATTGAACAGAAAGAAATAAACAATATATGCAGTGGATATAATACCATCGGTTGAAAATTGTTTTTTTTCAGGCTTTTTTTTAACATATCCAGCATCAATTGTCTTTAGATTTGTTCTAATGCGTATTTCTAGATTATTCTTAAGAAAAATATATACTCAGTCAAAATGAAGAAGTTTGACACAGTAAGATATGAACAGACCCAGAAGTCAGAGACTCAAGTTCTGACCCAGTGATACTCCTTATAGTCTAGCATCCATGAGCGACCATTTCACACTTCTGGAGCAGCATTTCTGCATCTTCAAATGAGAGCCGTGTTAGTGGAGTTTAAGTATGATATCCAAGTGCCTGGATATTTCAAACAAGATTTGCGTTTCCAAACTTCTTTCTCTTCTGCCATCCAAACCACTAGACTATCTTGAAAATTCTAGCACTTCACTTTTCAAGTTATATTACACAGGCTGCCTGGAACTCAAAGAAGCTCTTGAGATCTTTTGGTCAATTTTATTTCCAGAAATTTGGTGAAGAACTATGATCATTATATTCCAAGTGCTCCCTTCCCATAATACTAAGTTTCGCAGGTTTTTGTTTCTGGACACCAGAAGGTCTAGCACCAGTTTACATATAAATGTCTCTTTTCCAAGCTCCCAACCCCATTACTGCTGCGAGCACAAAACAAAGCAAAATCCTGAATCTGTTCCTTCAGCAATCAATCCGGGATTAATTCAGGGTGAGGAAGTAAGTTAATTCAGTTCTAGTGACATTGAATTGAGTCAGAATTAACAGTTTGCTGGCCAAAAGGAGTGAAAGATTTCAAGTGTCTTACTAGTTGGAACAAAGTAATTTTCCACTGCCGAACACGATGGACTTTTTTCAGTGAGCAATGCTCTTGGAGCATTCTTCCTGGAAGTTATTAGTGTCTGTGTAATCTGCAATGTCTCCTCCCACTGCCCACAAAATGAAAAGAGTCGATGTTTACTGGGCAACTATACTGTAACAGGCACTATTATATGCCTATGTATGTTATTTCATTTGATATCAAAATTGCTTCAAAATATATTGAGTACTTTATTCTGATCTTTGATGCTTCTGGAGTGTGGTCTCAACTTATCTTTGGATCCTACTTCTCCCAATATGTGCTATTTCATCCCAATTAAACTATTTGCTACTCCCTAAATATGCACCCTTGATCTGCCATATCTATAACTGTTATCATTCTATATATGTCAATGCTTTTTTATGAACAATAATTACTTATTTTGAGCTCCTTCTTTACTCTCACAACCTACCCCCTCAATCTAGGTGAAATGCCATCTGCTTAAAAAGTCTTTTGTGCTCTACTCAACTCAAAGTTTGCACATAGTGGTATTCAAAATATATGTATTGAGTTGAATTGAATTCGTGTATCTTTTTTGTTTAAAACACAAGTTTAAAAGAAATTAACTTCAAGAACTGATGTAAGCATGTATACAGAGAGAATGCCTAATGAGACAGGTTATTGCCAAAATGTATTTGGACACATTTAGGGCTCAAATAGAGCAAAAAGAAGATAAATTCTAAGAAGGATACACAAAGAGTGATGAACTGATAACAGATTTTTCTGGCTTTTCTGATTTTACAACACTGTCATTAGCAAATAAAACTGAGATGAATGCTATTTCGTAAAAACATGGCTAATTTTAGATTAAATTGGTGCATTCAGAGAGAGTAGCAGAATCACAGAAATAGATTTGCCACTGTTATTCTGCTGCTCAAAGACTGTGGGGACATGACACATTCACACGCACATCACTCTGATTGTCAGTGTGTTTGTGTGCCATGATACTGCTGATTCAATATTGCATCTCTTTTGTATGCATATCATGTTGGAAACATGGCAAGCTGTCGCCTTCCCAAACACTTGCAGACACACAATACACTCTAACATACATCACAAGCTCTTGAGAAGGGCCAAAATTTCGCCACCTCAAAATGCACCTTTTGAGGTATGGATTTTAAGCTGGTCATTCATGTGGGGAGAGGTAGAAACTTTCCTCTACCTTCAAGACTCTTTTAGCTGGTGTAATAATCACATAGACATGGGGCAAATTAACAAGAGAAAACAGCCAAATCTAATTCATGTGTATGGGGACCCCACATATATGAGAGATTCAGAGACAGAAAGGAATGACATTCTGAGCTAGGGATGAGGTAATGCATGTTGAGGCTTCAGAAGGTAAGTGCAAGGAGAGCACATGTCCAGTAGTTATTAGTTTGCCCTATCATATATATAGTAAAAAGTCATTTCTGGTTTTAACTCTTATCATGGGTCAGGCTGATTTAAATTCTTCTAGCTAGTTAAGGTGGGGGAGGGGCAGAAGTGTCTCTTGAGCCCTGAGGGTCTCAGTTGCCTTTAGTTCAGAATAATCCTCATACCACTGAGGCATATCTTGGGGTAGCTCATTCTAAACCCCTGCATTAAGAAACAAAAGACTCAGAAAGAAACTTTGACCCTCTCCCTTTATTGCCTAAGAAGTTTTAGATGGGAAAACCGACTTCAGGAAGGGAAGCTTAGCATATTCACTTCAGCACATAAATCAGTATATGTGTGGACTATACGAAATCTTTCAGAATGGCCCCACAATAATTTGTTTACGGTATGATTGCTCTTTCTCCTACCCGTGAATTACCTACTTTCCTTTTGGAATCCTAGGCGCCGGCAGTCCTTCTCCTTTATCCAGCATGACATATAAACCTTGACAGCCCAGTGTGTTTCAGGTCTCTATTCTTATGGCGCTCTTGAATGTACATTTGCACAATAAACTTTGGACATTTTCTCCTGTTAATCTGTCTCTGCTAATTTGATTATTAGCCCAGCTTGGAAAAAATTAGTTGGGAGAAATGTTATTTATTTATTTTTTTTACATCCCACAATCTACTTGTGCTTCCAAGGTAAGGCAAATCACATACATACCTGGGATGTGCATACCACCTTTGAAGTCTGCAGTGACTGGCTGGGAAGGGGCTTCAGGTCAATTCATTTCTGGTGTTAGGAATACCAGAAATAAAATGAAGACGCAAATGAGCACCTTTAACAGTGATTTACCATGATATCTGGGCTAACCATCCAAGTGTTTTGGAATAACAAATTGTGTTCAAAGAACAAAACGTATTACTACCACTTTTTTAAAAATTTGTTTTATTTTAGGGACATGGGTTCTAATTCTAGTCCTGTCTGCACTTTTGACATTTAGAGCAAAATCTCTCTGTAACCAGGCAACGTGGTTTTGCTTTGAACAAAAGGACTCCAGCATCACCTTCTCCGGACACAAGCTGGTCATTATTCTTCTTGGAAGCACAAACATTATTACCTTCAAAGTCTCCATTTTCCCACAGAGTCAGTTCCTCTGTTCACTTCCTGGAATGAGCTTTTCATTAATACTGTTTTTCTCTCTGATTTTCTCCCTTCAGGAGAGAATGTGAGAAGCCAGCTCTTCATGCAGTTTCCATAGCTTCACCCCTCACCCAGAAAATCTTAAGGACTGTAGATTCAGTTTCGCAGTGCCAAGGTGTCAACACCAAATGGATTTAAATTTTTTTAGTTCCGCCTGGTAGGCAGAGATTATATCATCAGTATTTTCATCATCCATTTTTATTTCATTTCTTGTTCGAGAAGAAAAAAAACATGTAAAACTATGCAAGAAGAAGGCATTTAAAGAGGTCATCTCAAAAAACAAAGAGTTGAGTCCAATCTTTATGCACATCTCTTATGAAAACAGTTTCCCAGGTTAAGTGCATATTGGAAATTTCATGGGGGAGGGAGAGGAGTAAGGGGACTGTCAGTTAAATGTTCCTTAAAGAAAAGTTCCTTACAAGGCTGAAGGTGGTGCCTAAAGTTAATTAAAAAAAATTTTCTTTTCTTTTACTTGGCTTCCTAAGGAAGTTAAGTGATTACGAAAAAGAGATGATGAATGTGACTTAGAGTCCAAAACCAACCTATTCTCTTTTGCTCTAGGAAGACATTTGGCAAATGTGATTGTGTTTCTTTATCCCAAACATAACTTTATTAACAGATTAAAGTAGCAGACTATGCTCGTTTTTCAAATTTTTTAAATTTGCATTTGAAAACATGATTCTTGTAAACTGTCCAAACAGGAGTAAAAAAAAATATATTGAAAAATCAACTCTTCAAGATCTTTAGGAAGTTTGTGAATCATTCTGGATATAGAAAAATATCATGTGTAAAATCAAAACAATTTTTCAAAATAAACTAGATATTTTAATTGAAAAAGTAATACAAACATATGACAAAAATTTAAATATTGCAAAATATTGTTCACCAAAAAGTAAGTTTTTTTCCATACCCTGGTCACTGGGTCAATTTCCTGAGAGCAACTCTCATTATTACTTATTCTTCCAGAAATAGGCAAATAGAGCCTATGCAAACATGTTCATCTACATATGTTTATGTTATTTTTGTCTACACAAGACAGATGTTTTTCTGTACCTTGCTTCTCCTATTTTTTAAATTGAGAACATATCATGGTGTCTCTATATACTTACATTAAAAAAATAGCAAATTATTATACTGTGTCGATCTTCATACCTTATTTAATTTAGCCTCCTATTCATGTGCATGTATATTATTTCCAGATGTTTACTTCAACATTTCAAAAAATATCTTATGCCCTTTACAAGAAGCATGACCTCAGGAAATTTATTTAATCTACATCTCAGTTTCTTTATTTGTTAATTAAGGACAGCGATAGTGCTTATCTATGGCAACCACTTTTTACTGACTACCCAGCAACTATATCCTCCTTTTTAAAGTTTTAGAATGATGACTTTGTCTTGGTCGCCACACAACATGCTCAGGTAAGCTGAGTCTCTCCCTAGTCCTGGAGGATAAAAACTGATTGGTCTTAGCAAGATTGGCAATGACATTCCGCTTTGTTAGTGATCAGTTTAAGCACGGGCACAAGATCTGGCAATGCAGTTAATTGTTTAAGAGTGCAACTCTGGAGTCAGCTGCCTGGGTAAGAACGCTGGGTCCAGCATTCATTAGTTGTGTAAACGTGGGCAGGTTACTTATAAACTCTTTGCTCTTTAGATATAATAATAGTACCTACTGTACAAAGGATATTTTGAAGATTAAATGAGTGAATGAATATTAGGAATTTACAGCAACATCTGTTAATTATTAAATGCCAAATAAATGTTGCTTTTAATATTATCTGTCGAATGAAACATAAGAGGAAGTTTGTGCTGAGTGATGCTACTAGTAAGATTTTTGCTCCTGATCAAGAGATGGACTAAGAAGGCATTGGCTAACTTCCTGTTTCTGATGTTACCATATGAATTGTGTGAGACTGATAATCAGAGCTGTTGCAGCCACTCTGACACCATGAGAAGGCCACGAGAACTGCCCAGGCATCAGCCAGAGCCCAGACTGTTGCACCACAGATCTGCACCACAGATTTGCACCTAGGATCACTTACCACCAAACTTCTTGTTTAATTAGATAACATAATCGTAAATTGTGTAGCCCACTTCAGTGGGTATTTGGTTACTTGCTGCTAATAGTGCTCCTAATAGAAATACTTTATAAGGTGCTTGCATGGATTAAATAAATTGATATTAAATATAAAGCAGTGAGAATAATGCTCGGTCTATAATAAATGTTCAATAAGTGATAATTATAATTATTACTATTATTATTGCATTTGAGTACATATGTAATTACATATTTTACATAAATTGCCAAGAAAGCAATTTCTGGGTCACAGAAGATGTGCATTCAAACTTTAATATGTCTCATCAAGTTACCTTTTAAAGAAGTTACATCAAATTAAAATGACAGTATTTATTTCCACACACCCTTGCCAACACATAGAATTAAACTAATCTAATATTTAGATAAACATTTTATTTTAATTTACATATTTTTAATTGTAAGTGAGGTTAAGCTTTCATATATTTATAAGCCATCTTAATTTATTTTTCTCTGATCTGTGTATTCATGATCTTTGCCCTTTATTGAATTTTAAGAACTTTGTATATATAAAGAAAACCATCCCTTTGTCACAGGATACAAATATGAATTTGTCACTTAAAAATATTTGTCATGTGAAACCTTAATTTTTATAATAAAATTTGTCATTTTCTTGCTTATGAAAGTTTTTCCCACTCCAAGTTTGTAAGCAATAACGACATTAAAAAAATCCACAAAAATTATGATCCCATATATTCTTCTAATGATTTCATTTTTAAAAAACATTTGACTGGTGGACCCATTTGTATTTGGTATCAGACATAGCTTTATACTTTTGCAGATGGCTGGCCACTTTCCCAATACCATTTTAAATAACAATTCCTGTTTCTCCATTGATTTTAACATTATATATATTATATACTAAATTTTCTACATATTTTTAGAACTGGACTCTCTATTCTATCTTATTGTTCTATTTGTATGTAATATGCTATTACCAAATTGCTTAATGTAGAAATATATTTATATACCAATTGAGTTATATCTCACTTATTATTTCCATTTTTTAAAAACATTTCTGGCTATTCCCATGCATTCATTTTTTCCCAAAAGGATTTAGATTCTGTTTTTCTAATTTAAAATATTCCATTGATATTTTAATTTGGATTCCATCGAATTTATTAATTTGAAAACTGACAGGATTAAGCAAGTCCTTTTTTGGTCCTCAATACTTTTCTTTGAAAAAATTATGCCGATTTCTTGTTCAGCTTATTCCTAGCTTTTTGTTGTTGTTATTATTTAAAATGGTATCCTTTCTTCTATTATATATTCTAAACTATTGTGTGTGTGAATTTAGGGAAGTTGAATGACAGTCCCTAAATCCTCTTAAACAGAATATGTCTAATATAACTCAACTTTTTTCCAACACAAATTGCTACTATTATGTAGACTTGTAACTAATGGATAAGCTGTAGCTATGTAAGGTGTCATAATAGACACAAGAAAATGATAAATCAAATCTTTAGAAGTGTAGGGGGTAAAGACCGCATAATCCAACACCAAAATTAGACAAAGATAGCTTTATACAGTGTCATTTATGAGTGTAATTGTTAAAATTAAAAATAAATCTTTGCAATTTAAAATCTTGAGTCTTATATCTCATTTCTTTAATTCTAAGCTACATATTTTTCTCATTTTAATGTTTTTGAAATTGAGAAGCGCCTTATAATCATTTACATATGTATATGTATATGTAAATCTTATGTAGTAATGTCTCTTTTTTCCATTGAAAAGTTCTTTACCACAATAATTGATGGCACTTAAGAACTGAGAAAATACAAAATATTATAACCATGTAGGTTCCCCCCATTGCTCTAGGAAATCAAGGATGGTTTAGTAAATTTGTTAATATTATTAGTTATATCTGTTGTGTAAAAGATAAAATACATAAACTTTTTGAGAGATGTTGAAAAATTTGGGTAAGATTTAATATCTCCTGATTTTTAAAAAAGGTCTATAACATATTAGATAAAGAATAACACTTCTTTAGCATCATAAAAATATCTCGAATCAACTACAACCATGTTTCTTGTAATAAGACACTACAAATGTTGCACTAAAGTCAGGAGAAAGAAATGAAGTGCTTTCTCATTGTGTGGAATTAACTGTTCTATGTATTTTAAGTTTTAAAGGATCAAAACATAAAGCATAAATGTAGTAAAAGAAGAGTGTAACATGAATATTTAGATACATTCTCTCTCTGAATTAAATTTTGAAGTATTTCTAATAACAAATAGGAAATGCAAAAATCAGTAACTTCCTTAAATACTTGTAAACCTCTAGTTCAAAATTAAAATGAAAAAAGTACTCTCGTGACAATAGCAATAATGTTAAAAACTTATAAAAAAACTAAAAATGAGTTGAACCAAGTTGAAGGCAACTATTAAACTCTGCTAAAAGACATAAAAACAACTTAATGCTTGTTTATACAGAAATCTTAAGTATGTCCCTACATACAGTTTTAAGATTCTACAAATATTTAGCAGCTTCTCATTCTTAATTTCAATATCAGGGCTCAAAAGCTTACTACTCAGTTTTCTCATTATTATTTGTCTGTGCTCACTCATTTTTGTCTATAAATGCTAGCATTACTTTTTTTTGCTTCTGTCTTTTGCCTTTCACTAGAGGAGGACAAATCAAGCAGTACAAATCTTCAATGCTCTGATCCACTGCAGAGTTTGCACACATCCTACTGTCCAGAGTAGCAAATTTAAGGGAGCTCCAGCAATCGATACAATGAGTGAACTAGAGAGAACACTTTGTTGGATGACCTGTTTTCAACATGGCAGCCTGATATCCCCTAGGGTTATAAGCATTACCCAGGACATTTCTTTGTGTCCTAATAGTTGTAGCTGTTTTCTCTTTTCTCTTTTGTCACTCATTATTTTCCACTGTCAGAGTGTCTACTGGTTTTCATGCTTGTTTCAGCTTCTAAATGATGTCAGCATGATCACCATCTTTCTCCTCTGCACGTTTTGTAGCTTTTTGCAAAGGGCAGGCTCAATATTTCATCAATGGGTTCTTCCCATCCATGTGGCAGCTTTTACCAGCTGCACTTGTACTATGCTGCTTCTTTGCTGCTAAAAGGTTTTGTGTATTTTTCTAGCTATTTGTGAGTTTGAAGGTTTCCTGGAATCCTGGCTATTCTAGAAGGTTCAATTCTAGACAGCAGAAGTTCACATCAAATTGTCCTTATAGATAAAGAAACAAGGAATTTTTATTACAAATAGAATTAATGTGTCACTTGGTAAATTAAAAGTAATTTTAAGATGACAAATACTAATAATGGGTGAGAAGAGCACAGAAACCAATATTTTCTTTCAAGAATTATGTACCAGACACCATGCTGGACATTTTACATAGTCAGTTCTTGTTATTCATAGTATTTATATTCTAAAGTCACCATAAATACTGAATCACAGAATACTCAACCATTGCTCCTAAGGTTAGGTTCCTGTGAGCTTTTATCACATTTTTGTTTGTGTGTGTTAAATAATCAACACATAACTTGGTTTAATGTGTGTTTATATTTAAAGGCATCTTATTTACTATGTATTGTTCACTAATATATTAACATTGAACTCATAGCCAATAGCACACTGTCACTCATGTCTGAGTGAAGCTTCCCAAACATGTACATTTTCTTTATAAGGTACATCACATATTTCTTGTACTTAGAAACACTAGACAGTACTTCAGCTCTACATCTGGAGGCTGTTTTATGAAAGAGTAAAATTATCAACAAAAAGCAAAAGAAAAAAAAAGAAAAGAAGAAGAAGCAAAAAAATGAAATGGCGCTAAATAGGCCATGAAAACAATAACTGCTTATGGTACAAAGGCTGAAAGAAGAAGGCAGAACATAGCCTCGTTCAGATTCAGCTGGGAATGTGTGTCAGACAGTTTAAATTTTCCACCACTCTGTACATGTCTACAAATGCCCAGGAAAGTGCCACAAGTACTGACTTTGGAGATACAAATAAATTTTGGCAAGTAGGTGAATTCAGAATTATTGAATCCATGAATAATGAGAGTCGGTATATTTGATTTTTCATTTAACATTTAAAATAATTCTCAAAGATAAACCTTGGTATCCCCAACTTACAGATGAGAAAGCTGAGGTATAAAGAAGCTTTGTAATAGAGAAACTTCAAGAATACATTAATAACTTGTGAAGTTTTGTTTAATTCTAAGACCTTTATTCTTCCCACAACAGTTTTAAAATATGAATAATAACCTTCTAACTCATCTTCTTTGAAGGAACCTAAATATATTTGCAATATTTAAAATAAGGTGCATGCTTACTTAAAAACAATAAGATATTGATCCATGAGATTTTCCTGGACAGCTTGTAATCTTATTAAGGTATTTGTAAGTATTTATAGCAACAATATGTGTGCATGTATTATTTTCTCTCAGGTTCATAAATTTCTATTCAAAAAGATTTAAAAATATAATTATGAAGAGGAAGGAATTATGACAGTAGTTCTCAACCATAGCTTGTATCAGAATCACTCAGGAAGTTAAATAAGATAATATGAATACCTAAATCCCGACCTGGGCCAATTAATCAGAATCTCTCAGTGTGAGGACTAGGCATTTGTAATGTATTTAAAAGCATCCAAGGCTATTTGGATGTGGAACTAGGTCGAGATCTTATTGAGTTGAGGATGTAGAAACCATGCAAGCCCATTCGCTTCATCTTCCTCAATAAGGGATCATGAAAGGTATAGAGAGAAAAGTAAAGATCTATCACGTTATTTAAAAACTGGCTGAACAGTAGTGTAAATCTCCCAATTTGGAGTAGAAATGTTATCACCCCTTCTTTCTTCCTTAGATCAGGACAAACACTAATCTTGTGGGATCTTGGTAGAAGATTTACAATCAGCATACAAGGACGATAAGATTTCATAACACTATAAATGCTCAAAGGCAGGGACTATCCTTATTTTGCTCACCACTGAATTCCCAGATCCTAGTACAGTGTCTGCAATAATGTACATCTCATTAAATTTGGGTCTAATATATTAATGGTGCAGTGCAGTGATTTAAGAATGGATAAGGCAGGAACTTTCAATTCTTGGTTAGTTTGCTATTCATTTACTTATTCATAGACAAGTATGCCTTCTGTGTGGCTGTTTACTATGCAGCATACAAAAGAAATTGTTTCTTTTACCACCAAGAAACTTATAACATTGTTGCATGAACAAGGCATATAAAATATAATTAATCCATATTAAACAATGATTTTAGGAGCACCTCATTTAACAACAAAGATGGTAAGTACTGCTGTTGGGAAAGTGTTTAGACAAAGCTTTGCGGAGGCTCTAGGTCTCTAAGAGGCTCCTGGAGAAACGTCAAGCTCTGCATATAAAAGAGCAAGTCCATCAAAGGAACACTCAGCGCGTGAAGGAGAAAACAGTGGCATCAACTCTCTCGGCTGCAGGCCTGGCTATGAAGGAGCTGACATTTTCTCTGGGTTTGGAAGGGGTGTGTGAGTACTAGAGAATGAGCACCAGCAGTCGATTTTCTCTGCTTTTTGAGATTTTTATTTTCATCGCACATTTGAAGAGTGTCTATTATTTCCTACAGAGTCAAGTTTCTTTTTATGTGCAGATTCCATTGCACATTAAGTATGCTTACATGAGAACAGCTTCAGGTTACAGTTCTATTTGAAGCTCTTCTATGTAAAGAGTGATTCAGCCTTGATTTAAGAATATTTCTCATTATTGTGCATTTTCCTTGTAAACTGATATTCCCTCAAAACATTGCCAGGTATATGGGCATGTTTATCTGCTAAGAAGACAGAATGATTTTTATCATACCCTTTCTTATCCAAGAGAATTGGGAGAAATAAGTATGCATGGGAGTAAGTTTATCAGTGTTCTTGAGTTCTTGGCGCCAAGAACGCTATGTACAATGAGTACTAGGTTCCTGTATGTTTCAATATTTCAGTAATTTTGGTTGCTGCCACTGAGTAATTATTTGATTTAAAATCAGCTTTATTGTAATTGGGTTGAGGGTAACTCACAAATAATTCCACTCACTGATGGGGAACAGCATTATGCATGTGTATCTAATTCTGAGGCAAAGCAGAAACCAAAATGATCACTTCCTTCCTTAAATAAATGAGACGCCAATGAGCCAAATATAGAACCAAGCCAGTCCTTGAATCTTTGGATCTTGCTTTCTTTCAAGATGTGTGAGACATGGCAACATGCAAAGTCTTTAAGTATTATTAATATTGTTGTTATTATTATTATTATTATTATTATTATTATTATTAAATAATGTGTGCCACAGGAACAAAGTCTACACTTGGAGTGGGCTAAAGAATACCCAGCAAGGACTTCTGTGTGTATATGACTCAAAAGCACTCAGCATTATCTAGCTGCATAATTCGATAGTTGCATTTTTAACACTCCCTGGAAAGTGGAGAGGGGTGTGGGTTCTGAAGAAAAGAAGGGGGTAAATGTGGGTGGGAAGGGGGACTGGGGAATTCCAGAGTCTAGCACAGACTTCAAAGTCCTATTCCTGCTAATCTCATAATGTCCTTGAGCTCCCCCTCAAACAGCTGCAGTTGTTGGTGAAACTTTTCTTAACCCTTAATGTACTTAGTCCCCTGCAAACCTAGAAAAGCATACAAAGATCAGGTGGCATATCTCATGAAAACATTGGATTTTGTGGTTTGTTTTTCTTTCTCATCATTTTATATCTTAGAAGCATTCACTCACTCAATATTAACTTAGTGAAGCTCCTATGTACAAAGCACTGTTTAAAGAGAGTGGTGAATTTTAAATATAAGAATTATTTCCTGATCACCAGGAGTTACAATTTCCCAGAAGATGTAGAACAGTATATGATATATGGGAAAGAAAGAGAGAGAGAGAAAAAGAGAGAGAGAGAGAGAGAGAGAGAGAGAGAGAGAGAGAGAGAGAGAGAGAGAGAAAGAAAGAAAGAAAGAAAGAAAGAAAGAAAGAAAGAAAGAAAGAAAGAAAGAAAGAAAGAAAGAAAGAAAGAAAGAAAGAAAATAAGATCATGAATAATAAGAGAAGAATGAGATCGTCACCAACTGGGGAAACTGGGGAAGTGTTTCACTATTTAACCAGGCATTTCTTGAAGGACACCTAGACTTCTCATTGTCCGAAGTGTGTTCTCTTTGTCTCTGCAGTGGTTGAAGAGAATGATAGAGAGAATGAAACAGCTGGGCTGAAGAAAGGTTCACATAGGATGGCGGCGGTTGAAAAAGCTGAACAGGAAGTTGACGCCTAATTGTGTAGAGCAATAAAGCTTTCCTCATTAAGAAGCATGCAAGAGGCGATGCTTTAGGAAAATGATTGCCTCACAGGCGGTACTGTTTGGAGACAGAAGATGGGCACATGGCGCACTTTGGGGGATAAGAACAATAATCCTGTACATTTCCTATAGAACTTTACCTTTTTATGAAGTGCTTCCACATTTATCTCATTTAATACAGGTAAAGGAAACTGGGATTCAGAGAATTTTATGCCTTTCTTGGGCAAATCAGAACTCAGATACTTCTCTGTGACTCTAAAGTAGGCTCCAAGGATATTTCACAATTCACCACTGTCTCAACTCTTCCCAGGGGCTCAGACCTCTGACCTGAGGTGGTGGTAGTGGGAAAAGGAGGGGATGGATATAAAAGAAAGTATAAGGAAAAGATTTCCGGGTCTTGGTGACTAATCTGCAGGGCATGGCACTGGTGGCAAGGGAACAATCTAGAGTCAGTCATTCCCTGATCATCACGAAGCTGTAACTGCTGCTCCTTTACTTTTCTGAATTCCTAGAACACACTGTCCAAAGCACATAGTGAGTCAGTTTGTTCCTCATCACTATATTTTGTTTCTTAAGTGTTAGTCTTTTATCTCCAAGTCCATAAGTACCTAAACATGAGACATTACTTTGTTTATTTTCATTGTATTCTTGGTATCAGCTAGGCCAGCATGGGGAAAATACAAAAAGATTTATTAGATAATGCTCTATCATGTACTTGCAATATGACTTCTTTAGGTAATGGTGTAGCAAAACATGGACATTTTGGAAAAAAGAATACAGAGTAACAACACTGATTAATAAATAGATTAGTAACATGTTGACATATTATGCTTTTTCCAGATCTAAAAGGAATTAATGTTTGAACACTATTTATTCATCTGTCAATATCTCGGTTTCTTTTCCCAAAGGTATTAATGGTGAAAATTAGCCCTTTTTTTGTTTTGTTTTGTTTTTGTTCTAGAAGGTTTGTGCTTTGTGCTGTAACATATCTGGGATTATAATTATTTATTCATTCAACAAACATTAATGAATGCCTCCTATGATATATGAAAAGAACCAACCCTCTGAAACTTTAGTTTTTCATGGGGATGGAAGAGTTGGTTTTCTTGGGATTAGATACTAAAACAAGCAGTCCTAAACTGAAACAATTGGAAATGCTACTCTTAACAGTATATCAGAAATTGTGCAGTTTTTGTTTTCCAGGTCTTGCTAAGTAACTGTTTATTTGCATTCAATGCATTTGGGAAAGTCTGCTACATCATTAAGTCATTGTGATTTGAGAAACAGCAGAGTAGTAGAAATACCACCTTAGATTTATGCCTCAGATCAGTATGGTATTAGCCTTGTGGTTTTGGTGAATTACTTAATCTCTTTGAGCCTAATTTTTCAAATTTGTATAGTGGAGACAAAAATGATTGTTTTGCCTATATATCAATGTTATTGGAAAGATAAAATGCTTTAATACACATGACTTTTGAAATGAAAGCTACCTGTGATATAAACCACTATAAATGCATGATACCTTGATCTGTTGAGAGGGAAATTAGCAATTAATTACTGAGTTTGGTGTTGGGTGTGCGTGTGTGTGTGTGTGTGTGTGTGTGTGTGTGAGTATTTATGTTGAGCATCTTTTATGTGCTAGACAACATATCTTTGAATTTGAATTAAGTGAAAATCACTCAGCTGCGAGTCCTGAAATAGCTACAGTGGTTCCCTGGACTAGATGTTGCCATACTTTTAAAACATGAGTCCCTCCCCAGGTGCTGCTGACATCTTCATCTTGGGCCAGTATATGAACATGATGAATGAGGTCGTGTGGCATAGCAGTTTGGGTTACGTCTCCAGAGTAAGACAAACCTGCGTATACTCCTGAAACCTGCATTCAGCTAGTAGTGTAACTTTGCAGCAGTCAGCTACCCCAGTGTCAGAATCTTTTTCCCAAGAATGCTGGGAGGATAAAACGTGGCCATGCCTGAACGTGCGTGCTTAGCACATCAGTGGCACGTCACAGGTGCTCAGTAAATGTTATCTGTGTTGTTGGTAGTGGTTGAGAAAGGACACCAGGGGCCAATAATCTGGCTTCAACCTCTATTTTGTTACCTGGGGGTAGTAAGCAGTTATGCTTACAAAAATAAAAAAAAAAAGAAAGAAATACTTTCAGTGTATACTTTTAAAGCCTATACTTTTTAATGTAATGTTTATTCAGCTGAGACTCTTGAGCTGGTGGATAAAGAAGTTTTTAGAGTACACTATTAGCCCTCACTCTTTCATTATGGAAAGGGCCTACAGGAGCTATTTTGTAGCAATATCTGGAAAGTTGTAGGGATTTGACTTCTATGAAAGTGAACTGCCATCTGTTGGTCCTGCAGGCATTTGCACAAGAAAGAATTGTAGTCCTTTCTTTTGATGACTTGTGGCTGGTGCCCTTTTCTTCCTCTGTTTTTGTGAAGGTCCCCGAGTGAAGCCCCTTCCTGTGCAGGCTACTTTGATTGGTGTTGGGTAGTTGTTCTCTTGTCAGCTGATAATGTTCCGATGGCTCGTGCAGTTCACTTTGAATGACACAGTGTCATCTGTGTCAGGCATTTACTTTCAGTACATTTTGTCTCACAGATACATCTCTCTGAGATGTGTCTCTCCCATCTGTCTATCTGATTCAATGCCTCTGTTTAAGTGACACTTAAAGCCTGTATCCAATTCTTTATACCTAAGCCCTTCCTTCGCCTTTCTCTTCCTTATACCACTGAGACAGCCACGTAGAGCTACAGGAATGACTGTTTATTCTCATTATTAAATGGATTCCTTATAATTATGACTTCAATATTGCAAATAAATAGGCCCAAAGTACACACTCACATTTACATACAGATATGCATATGTATTCATAAATAAATACACAAGTAAATGTTTTTCTGTATTTTATATCATCAATATTATACTGATATATTAAAGTAGTCAGATAAAAGGACATTTATTTATACCTTTGTCATTTATACATAAATACATAGGTAGATATATATTATGCATAGATATTTTATATGTTTTGTATCATCAAGTAGGTTCACATTCTTCTTTTGTTTTCTGTTGGGTTTTATATCCCCCAAATTGTCCAGAATATGAGCATGTGAATGTGTGGAAAAAAATATTTCAGTTACCATCCCTCTGTCCCTGCTTCAGGAGGGAGCGGTGAGTTTCCACTCCACTTTAAGAGGCGTTCCACTGCTTCTGACCTGTGCTCTGCAGCAAGCTATCACTATCTTACAATCTGTAGGATAAGTCAGGCTGTTTGGATTCACTGGATAAGTTGCCTCCCTAAAGGTTGTAAGTACCATTTTCTTCTGTCCCCATCTGGGCATGCTCAGTGTGAATTCTGATGTGGCAAAACTTCATTTGGTAGAACTTCCAAGATTTAAAATGTGTGCATTTAGTTTAATCTACAATTGACCGTTCTGATTTAAGAATGAATGTGTTCCTATTTTCTCCTCTTTTATAATGTGTGTGCTTTGTCACTAAAACATCAATATGGCTATGTTAATTTGGAAATATATATGAACACGCATATTTGCACATGCAAAAAATACTCAATACTCCTTAAGTGTACCCCTCATAACTTATAAGGCATTTCATTTGTCAGTCCAAAATATTAAGACCTCTAATAAATACAGTTCCAATCATATAATCCTGTTAGTTCAAAGTGAACTTCAATAGCCCTTGAGATACCCCAGTAGAACTAGCTCACTGCAAGAAAGCATACCAAACAATTCTGTTTTAATGCACACACTGGTACTTGTTGACATATTATTAAATCATTTTAATAGGTCTTCCTTAGAAAGGTATATATCTTGGTAGTTAAAACCCATGACACTGTAAAATATACTTTATATCCAAAATATTGCTCATAAGAAAACTGTACTTACAACATTTAGACTATATAGCCAAACCATGTTGTTTTGTCTTGTCTTTGGAAAAGTGATACTAAGCTAAAATTTTACCTGTCATTGAATCATCAGTAAGAGAAAAAAAAGTTTATCACCTGATGATTTAGTGGAATGTGGAGAGTGTAAGTAGCTGCACAATTAACCACAGTTCTGCCTGATTATTTTTGGTCACAGCTGCAGTCTAGATGAAACCTCAATGCCGACCTGTTTCAGTCTCTGAAAATCCTGTTCTTTCAGAAAATTTGTTTACCTCAGCTTTCTCTCAGAGAAGATGGTGGTTAGTGATATATTTTTCAGCTAGTGACAAATTTTGCCAAAGGGGACACATTTGCCTAGTGAATAAGTAAATCCAGTCCTACTCACACAGCAGTCATTTTCTTTCACTTTTATCCTAAAGTTTAAATCCCTGGCTGCTTTTGTCATCATATCTGAGAAAGTGAATGCGTGGTGCTAATATGAATATGGATCAGTATATATTCATCCCTTTAGGCTTGGGGAAAAATACAGAGATTCAGAGTCATACTGCCCACAGAATATTTCCAGCTTTGTTACAACAATTTGATTTTCTTCCTTTCACTCTAAAAATCTTAAAAATACCATCGGGAGATTTTCTCTTTTCCCCAGATGATTCTCTAATATTTCCTTCTTCAGAAGTGTCTTTTTCTTACTTAAACATGAAGATACTTCCAAATGATTTCAGTCAGTTCTCATGTCTGACTAGATATTATAAACTCAAACGTCTTTCTTTAGACTGCCTGGCACACATCTCACTCACACCCATTCTGCACCTATCTTGGAGCCAATCTGCAAGTAAGTTAGTCTATGGAAAGAAAAGACTATGAGAGAAGACCAGGAAGTGGGCTGGACAAGAAACGACTATGGGAGGTTTGTTGTTTCCTAGATATTTCGTGAATTACACATGATAGCACATGTTTACCCTGTGCCTTCAGAGAGGGAGAAGTGGCCCCTTAAGTTGGAAATCGTTACAGTGATGACAACAGCAGTAACACAATAGATGAGAAGAGGAAGGAGATGAAAAGAACATGCTCATTATCCACAACTTGACTGTTTTCTTAAAGATGTTTCCAATAAGGGGCTAAAGTGTCACATAATTTGCCCAAGGTTTCTTTTTCTGTCTCTGCCAGCAATGAAACAGATTTGGAACCCAACCAGGTCTCAGAGAGAGTCCTGACACCCACACGATTGCTTCGCTGTGGACAGGCCGATCTCAACATCTTCACCAGAGTGGATGTTATTTTGTTGTCTTGGAAACAGATGTGTTCGCCCTTTTAGAGACACGCAGATCATTATGTCGTATCTCTGAAAAATCTCCTATATGCTAATTTTAGTCCTTCTCCTATTGTTAGTAAGCTTCATTTGGTCCTTTGAGACTAAATCAGGCTTCCAAAAGGAAACACCTACAGCTGGAGGGAACAGGACAGGCCCAAGAGCCTCTTCAGTTATTTCCACGACCCACTAGGACAAACTATTTGGTGTGGGAAAGCCCTCCTTATTCTAAATGAAAAGAAAGCTAGAATTTATTCCATCAAAGTGTATAGCTGACATAATCCAATTTTATTATAATTAAACAGTTTTAAAGGATATGACATTATCCATGACACAATGATTTTTAATGGTGACTGTGTAATTGTGTATACATCAACATCTGTATATCATTTTCACTTATTTATCGAGCACGCATTGAGGACCCACAATATGTCAGAAACTGATGAATTATTTAAAAGGATGTAATCCTTGAAAGAGTAAATGTTAAGTAGGAGAATAAAGAATGGTGGAAACATTTTGATCTTTGAATGTTTTTCATTCTTCAAAGCAAATAAAACAGAAAGGTCCGGGTGATACCTGGCATACATATTTTTAAAAAGCCCTCCAGGTATACATAGAGATAAAGGCCATGAGTCTAGACCAGGAGGTATTTATTGACTGTCCTCAAAGACATACTTTATGACCTTGCTTATGACCAGCATTAGCATCACTTGGAAGTCTGTTATGAATGCAGAATCCAAAACTCCCTGACAGAGAACTCAATCAGAATCTGCATTTTAATAAGGTCCCCAGGGAATTATGAAGTCTGAAAAAGTTTGAGAAGACTTGTTCTACCATGGCACACACTATTGCTGGGTTTACAGATTTGAAGCCTATCACTAATCTTGCCCCTTCCTCCTTCAAATCAGCATCAGAGCTGGAGGCACTGAGAGGCTGCACTGTGCAAGCAAGATACATTTTTCCAGTATTTGTC
Source organism: Rousettus aegyptiacus (assembly GCF_014176215.1). Taxonomy (NCBI): domain Eukaryota; kingdom Metazoa; phylum Chordata; class Mammalia; order Chiroptera; family Pteropodidae; genus Rousettus; species Rousettus aegyptiacus. The sequence goes on along the minus strand of NW_023416306.1, from coordinate 119,648,006 downwards.
AGATCTTCCAAAGCAGTGAAAACTCAGGCCCTGGATACTTTATGTGGCAGAGAAGGCCAAGTGCATGCATGGCAATTCGTCCAAAATATGTTCTTCATCAGAGAAGCAGAGATCACATCTGGAAAGTAAGAGTTAAGCCTCTGCACTCACTGTGTGTGGTGTATCCATCATGAACTGCCTTCTTGTCAATACAAGTGGAAAAAGACATCTCACATATATGCCTCAGTAGAGACTTGCATCATTCTATCCTCCCTTTTCTTATGTACTTGGAGAATACTTCCTGATAGTTGGACTGTAAAATAATCCCTATTCTAAACCTATTTCTGACTCTCTTTCTCTCTTTATTGCTCTCTCCATCTCTAACTCTCCAACTCTATTCCTATTCCTGCCTCCATCTCCTTCTCCATCTCTCAATATATCTAGCCAGTCTGCCATTTTCCAAACACCATGCGAGGTGGTTCACAGTAAAAGCACAGGATAAAATCATACATCACCCCAACCCTCCAGCCTTACTGCTCTGCTCTTGCTCTCCCAGAAGGGGCTTTACCATCGTTACTGCACAGTCAGCCCCGCCTCCTTGGAGGTCACGGTCCGCTCTCTTTCTGCTCCACTATGCTGTCTCTTCTGCTCTCTCTCTCTCACTGACCCCAGGCCTTTCGATGCCTTGTGACTCCTCTTGGACCTCCGCCTGTGTATTCCTTGCCTCTCCAACTAGACAGAGAAGTTTTTGAGGGTAAGGCCTGTCGCTCTGGGTGCCCAAAAAGCCATAGCCCCTGTTGTACTCATGAGGGGAACTCAGTAGCTATTTATTGAGTGTATGTGTGTCCTTATCTGTTTCTATCACAGAGTGCAGAAGTGTAGAAACAGCACTGAGTTCTGAGTCAGAGAATCACAGCATTCTTTGAATGTTCTTTGCCATGATCTCTAAACTCTGCATCTCAGTTTACTCATGTATAAAAAAAAGAGGGTTGAACTAGTCATCTGTATGTTTCTTTCCAGCTCATACTTGCTCTATTTCTATTGCCGCCCACAACTAAAGCTTCTACTGGTACTGATTTCTTTAGAACCCACTTTAATAGGCATATGACATACCTGTTCACAGAATAATAACATCCATCAATTTGTCTCTAACATATAGAAAGATCTGATTGTGTCACCACCACCAAATTACGTAGGCTGCCTCCATTAAGAAGGCTGGGGAAACAGATTCATTCAGCACTGAGTAGCTATCTGGCGTCAGACACTGGCCACTGCCGAGCCCTGGAGACGCATCCCTCAAGGCTAGGGGGAAAGGCAGACAAAGGAATCAACCACTGTAGCACAGCATGCTCTGTTCTACCTTACAGTACTCACAGAGCACTATCAGACAGTAGGACTGCTGGGCATTATCAAAGAGGTGACTGTTCGGGTGAGTTTTCTAGAGTGAGCAATACCAGTGGTCGGGGATGGAGAGAATAGTGTTTCATGGCAGAGGGAGTGGTGAATACAGACATGAAATTTGAGGGAACTAAAAATAATAGTTCCATGTGGCTGAAGGTCAAGAAGGTGTGAGGGCAAGATACAGCTGGAGTGGAGCAAGGAGCAATGGTTCTGCCAACCTGGATGCCTGTCTAAGAAATGAGAATTTAGGTGGGACGAGCCAAGGGAATTCCCTCTTCCTCACAAAAGGAACCTCGTTTCCCACCAAAGTCTGGCCAAGAGCTCTTTGGAAGAGCTCAGGCAGCCTGGATCCAAGCTTTGCCAAGATGCAGATTCTGCTAACCTTCACTGAGCTCCAGGCACTATCCCAGATACTTTTACAAGCATGAGGCAGGAATTAGGAATTTCAAAATAGGAATTTCAAAATAGGGGGTGGGAAGAGGGAGGAAAAGGGGGAGGGAGGTGAGAGAGAGAGAGAGAGAGAGAGAGCGTCTTAAGGCTACACAAACAGCAGATAACAGACTCAGGGTTCACAGCTAGATCCTCTGCCAACAAACCCAATTTTCAGTCTCTCTCAGTCCTATGTCTTGAAGAGTTTCAACGTGTTTAAAAAATCTGCTTAAAGCCATGGTATTTCTACAAGCGGTTCTTATTTCCCGCTGTCCTTGCTGCTTACCACAGCCACTCATTTTTTTCACCCTGAACTCCAAACTGCATAAACATGTGGGGAGGTGGAAGGATGGATGCCGCGGGGCCAGAAGAAGCTGTGGGGATCTGGAGCAACTCCTCCCCCTTCCCACTCTGCTCCATTTACCTTGAGTTTGAAAAGGCAGACCATTGGGGACCAGGTTTGTATCACTACTGACTTCCTTTCCCAAGGAATGTGAGCCCTTTGGATATGAAAAATAATTGGTGAAGTACTTTGAGCTTTCTTGAATATAAAGGACTGTGTAGGTGTATAATATTATTATTACCATTTTCTGTTCAAGAAGCGATTCTATATTAAAAAAAAAAGGTATGTAATTTTCGGCTTTCCTCCCAGGTTGGTCTATGGCCATATTTAACACTCATATCATAGTCCTTTGGGTGCACATAATTAGGATTTTTTGTGACTTGTTAACCTTTGACTTGAGAAGTCTATTATGTAATATCATCTTTGCTCCATTATTAGTAGTGAGGACTCAGGTAGCCAACCCTGATGACCTTAAAAGAGAGAAAGAAACATCTCCAATACATCAACTGAAGTTCAACTAAAGACAGAATACCACAAAAGATCTCATAGCTGTATCAAAATTCATTTTAATTAATTAATAAACAACTTCCTTTATGGTGATCCTTTCAGAGCATTGGAGCTTTTTCATGGGTACTAATCTATTTGTGAGAGAATCACCAATTCCACCAGAGTATGAGATATTTCTTTGAGCTCCCTCCAGGCTCAGAGAATTTCACAAGTTCACTTTAAGATGAAGTTAGGCAGGATTTCAAGAGCTGCAAGCTTTTGAAGATAAAATACACATATTTGTCTCTTAAAAGGCCCATTTCTTTATATCCTCTCCCTAAGACACCTTGGTGCATCCCATCTGCAGGGCTTTCCCTGATGATGGTGAGATGACTCATATTGGAAATCTTTCCTCAGTTCCAGCCTGTCTGTTTCTCACACTGTGAATTATCCCTGGTGTCCAGTATTTCTTAAAAGAAAAAAAATTACACGTGCTTTAAAAAAAAAGACTTATTTTGGAGAACAGTTTTAGATATGCAGAAAAATTTAGAAGTTACAGAGATTTTCCAGTTTTTGCTATCATTATCATAAGCTTACATTAGCACATTTTTTATACTAATAAACCAATATCGATACATTATTAAAGTTCACAGTTTCTTTAGATGTCCTTAGTTTTAACCTACTGTCCTTTTTCTGTTTCAAGATCCCATCTAGGATACTATATAACATTATTCGTCATGTTTCCTTAGGCTCCTCCTGGCTGTGGCAGTTTCTCAGACTGTTTTTGATGACCTTGACAGTTTTAAGGAGTGCTCATCAGGTATTTTGAAGAATGTCCCACTATCGGGATTTATATGTTTTTCTCATAATAAGATTGGAATTACAGGTTACTGGAAAGAAGACCAACCAGGTAAAGTGCCATTTTCATCACATCATAACACAGGTACAAACTATCAACATGATTTATAGGTGTTGATGTTGGAGTTGACCATCTGGCTGAGGTAGCATTTGTCAGGTTTCTCCACTGTAAAGTTAATCCCCCACCCCACCCCCTCCTTTCTATACTGTTCTCTTTGGAAGGAAGTCGCTATGTATAGCACATAAGTGCGGACTTACGTTCCCTCTCCTTGAAGGTGCTGTATCTCCATAAATTACTTGGACTTCTTATGCATGGGCGATTTGACTCTTCTTCCTCATTTATTAATATACTCAACCATGTATTTATAACCGTATGTATTCATGGATATTTGTTTTGTACTTTGGGTTAAAATTCAATACTCCTCAAATTGTTCGAGCTTTGGCCATTGAGAGCTTTTTCAGTTGGGATCTGTGCCCCTTTCACATACCCTACTGATACGTTGGCTTTAAAACTTTTTTAAAAATCATTTTCAGCCAGTCCTTACTTTCTGGCACTACAGGCTGCTCCAGGATCATCTTGTGCATGTGCTTTTCATTGGTGGAAACCATCTGGTCACCAGTGGTTGCCTCTTTAAAGAGATTTGCCCTCAAATGAGCCTGAGAGCGGACGTAGTTTAGAACCCCTCACGACTGGTACCTTGTAGAGCAGTCATATCCTCCCAACTGAGAAAGTGGCCTGGGTTCCAGGTGCCACCAAGTGGATGTGAGGGAGGATGCTACAGACATGCAGGTGACTAGACAGAAGAATATCAGAAGGAGATTGCAGTTGAAGGACAGTCCTCTTTCCGAGACCAAGTCCTACTTTCTCAGGTGCAAAAGACCAATCATTTGCAGTTGAGAGCAACCAGCCAGCCAACCGGATTCATCTGTCGACAGAACATCTGAGCTGAGGTAGCCAGGTTTTAAATACACTTGCGGGAATCTTTGGTTTAGACAGAACGAGAAATATGGAGGGAGAGCAAAGAGGGAAGCATCTCCTTGGTGTCATGTGCCAACTGAAATTAACAACTAATGAAAACAGATTGTATTTAGCAGATTTTAATATAAATTAGGTTAATGATGACACATTTGAAATTGTACACTGAAAAAATCAGTCTGTAATAACAAGCTAACAGATGTTGGCATTTTTATTATTAATCATACATTTCATTATCATCTGATTATTGTCAAACAATGTTTGACAGAAAAAAATTGTATAAATGATTCATACACATTTGTTACATTGTTAAGCATGCTAGGGTCTGTTTTATTAATTAATGTAGTTACTTGAGTAGTCTGATATCATTCTAAAAAAATCTCAAGTTTAATCAAGACTATTGATCTATATGCAATGTGTAACAATAATCCTTATTTAGCTGTGCTAATCATTGGAGGATCTCAAAGAATTTTACATCCTGACTTATCTCACTCACCCTTCTATCCTCTTTTCTGCAAGGTCTACAGAGAGGAGGTTCAGGCTCTCAGGGAATGTTACTGAACAAATACAACAGAATCATCACACCTCATATTATTTCTCGAAAAGATCCCAGAGAGAAACTGTTATGAACTTGCTGTTCTAGAACCTAGAAATTGAGTTTTTTGTCTCCTATAAGCAAAACGAAATTGAGAAACGAGTAGCCCAGATAGCCTGCCACCAGACCAATAACAATTCATGTAAGTTTTTCCCCCTCGTGTTCTTGGTCAAATCTGCGAATAAAATACATATGCTAGAGATAGTCGGTTTGTGCCAGTGGCATAACTTTTCTACTCAGATATTATTCTGGTTATGGTTTGCTGAATACTCCAGACAATTTAAGCACCATGTGATTTGTAAGTTGTTTGTTGTCTGGGACTTTCATGAGGCCAGTGGCTCCTTCACTGTGTTGGCGTGCAGGTCATTGATGAAGACTGCCAAGGGTGATGTGGAAGCACTGACTGTTCCCTCCATGAAGAATTGGTAATGGAGTTGGAGATTCTTAGCAGAAAAGACAGCTTGTATAAGGTCAGTGGGCAACTACTTTATTTGCATGATTGGTAGGTCCTAAAAGCTCTTCCGAAAGAACTACTCCCAAAAGCTTATCAGAATATCACACCTGTTTACTACCTGGTCTGTGATTCCCAACATGAAAGTCATTCCCCTTGACTGGTAAGATGATGGGGACAGAAAGTGAGTGTGAAATGTTTTCATAGCCTGAGCACAGAGGAAAGCCCATGGGCTCTCTGCCACTGATGCACTAGGAAAAAAGTGTCTACTATATAAGCCAAATGATAGTACCCTGAGGGCCATGATCTGGCTCTAAGGTCAGATTAGTGGACGGCCACAGTTGTCTGTGATTCTCAGCCCATAAGGAGTAATGGAGCATGAGTAGAAATGTAACGCCTCTCTTCCCTTCTCTCAACAGTGTCATATTCACAACTATTTAAATGCTCAACTACTATTTCAAGAACATTGATTTAATTAGGTATCAAATTATTAACCTGCTAAGTGTGTCCACATATCTCAACCCAGCTTACAGTAGCCATGAGTATGGGCCTGGTGAAAAATAATTAGGGACCTTCCAACAGAAGAGATCAGCTGGAAACACTGATATAATATTTGTATTTGTATGAATTAGGTAGGGCTTTGGGGCCCTTCTGTACGGCAAGTCCCAGTGTTACAGTGTGCTACTCTAAGACAGAAACCAGTACACTGGCTTCTTCTCTTTGATCTTGGTACAGTGCTACCTGGGGGTACCAGTAAAACTGAATTCGGGATGTCTCTTGCCTTGGCCTTGAGATGTTATTGATGTTAGGAGGCATGGAATCATGAAAGGAAGTCAAAGAAGAGGACTGGCCAGAAGGCACCACCTAGGGTTTGAGTAATTGCAAAGGTGGGAAGCCTTGAGGGTGTACTCTAGCCAAGAAAGGCAGGTTCAACTTGATGAGAAATCTGGGGCAGGCAAATTCAGGGGTTGGCTGTAATTCATATTGCAAAGGAGAGAGAGAGAGAGAGAGAGAGAGAGAGAGAGAGAGAGAGAGAGAGCGAGAGAGCGCAAGCGTGCATGCAAGCAAGCAAGAGCATGAGTTTTGCAAACAGCCTGCATTTCTCTCATAGTTCTGCTATACCTGGCTTTAACAAGAGCTTTACTGGGACAAAGAGGTACATTCTTGTCTTCTTTGGGTGTTATGCTGGTTTACCCATGATTGCTATTAATTTTCGAGAACATAATTCAAGTTTGAAAAACTACGCTTAATTCAGAAAAGGGAAAATTCTATCTGTGTTGCTTTTGAATTTTATTTTATTACTATTTTTTAAAATAATTTGATGATTTTTAGCAAATTCTAAAGTTGTGAAACCATCACAAAATCCAGTTTTAGAACATTTCCAGCATCCCTAAAGAATTTCTTGTTCCTGTTTGCTGTCAATGCTGTTCCCCATTTGCATCAGTTTTGAGAGCAAAAGCAACATACACCTGTTGAATTTTCAAGATCGACTCCGTGAAATCAACTGAGTGCTTGAGGCTACGAAATAGAATGATTCTCCTTAGTAATAAGATTTTTTTTTAGCATTTAAGTTTTGTAAATTTTTATTTTTTGGCCAACGGCAGTCTTTGTTGACACTAACAACCAGGAGAGAATTTCTGATTCTCACCCTGTATATTTAGTTAAAACATGCATAACATCTGTCACACATACCTGCTGGTGTAACTCTCTGACTGCCAAAATTCAGATCCTCAATTTTGGGTGCACATTTTGATGCTGCCCTGGTGTGGGTTGTTTTCTGACACCAAAAACCAATTCTCTGATTCCCTGGACATCAATTATGTGTTTGACAGCTCAATTCAATTCTGATACCAACTACTCAGAGTTAGTGCAGACTTCAAAGCTTAAGGTGCTCAGTCCCACAAGACTGCCTCCAACTTCAGATGCCAGTCACAAGTCCTGAGACTCTTATTCTTTTGAGTGTCTGACTGACTGACTGTAAATCAAGGATTCCCAGGATCCAGTCTCAGGTTCAATAATTTGTGAGAATGGATCACAGAAGTCAGAAACACACTTTACTCACTATTACTAGTTCATTGTAAAGAATATTATAAAGGACACAAATTAACAACTAGATGGAGAGGTACATAAGGTGAGGTCCAAAAGGGTCCAAATTACAGGAGCTTCTTCTGTCCTAAGAAGCTGGGGTGCACCCACCTCCCAGCACATGGAGGCGTTTACCAACCTGGAAGCTGTCTAAACCCCATTGTTTAAAGGTTCTTATGGAGGTCTCATTTTATAGAGATGATTGATTAATTCATTTACCACTAGCAACTAACTCAATCTCTATCCTCTCTCCTCAATCTAGAGGTTGGGGTTGAAGCTGAAAGTTCCAAGCTTCTAATCAAGATTTGTTCTTTCTGGTGACTAGCCTCTGTTCCAAAGCTATATAGCAGCTGCCCAAAGTGGCTTCATTAGAACAGAAGATGCTTCTATCACCCTTATCACTCAAGGAATTCTAAGAATTTTAGGGGCTCTTTCATAACATCTGGGGACAAAAATCAGGTAACTTTCTATGACACCACACCTAGGGACCATCTTAAAAAGTCCCAGTTTCTGAGTGCTAGCTCTAGATTCTGTTGTAGTTGTTCTTGGTAGGGTCTGGATATTTTTATTTTATTTATTTTATTATTTTATTTGATTTATTAGACGAGGCAATCCTTGATTGACCTCACAGATTGCAAGGACCTTGTCAGCTTTCAATCCTTTAATTTTATTTTTTTTTTATTTTTTACACCTACAGCACCTGGTATTCCTAGGTGGCCTCCTACCCAAGTACTAATTAGGCCCGACTCTGCTTAGCTTCTGAGATCAGAAGGGATAGGGCTTGTTCAGGGTAGCATGGCCATAGATGGGTCTGGATAATTTTAAAAGTGCTCTAGGTAAGTCTGAAGTATAGCTGATATTGATAATCACCGTAAAATATTTGTTGATCACCTTCTATATGCTTAGTGGGGCTATTCTGGACTTTATGGCAATTACAAAGGAAAATAAAACATATTCAAATACCTCAAGGGGTTTATAATTTAGGATTAGGATAAAAAAACTGAGTGCATATATTATAAAAAAAAGAAATAAAAGATATATTAGTCTACAAAGACATAATAGAGAAGCAATTGCTTTTGGCTGGAGGGATTGGAGAAAGCCCTACACAGGTGGAGTCCTGTGGGCTGGGCTTTGAAACCTGAGTCAAACTGTTATAGGTAGAGAATGTGGAGGAGGCATTGCAGTTCCAGTATATGACTTATCCTCAAATTTCATAGACAACTATGTTTTGTAAGATTACTCTGGAGGGAAAAATAACTGTTTCATTGAAAAATCTGGTTACATATTTATATATATAACAAAGATTCTTTATTCCTTACTTATTCTACAAAGAATCTGAGGTGGGCAAATCAAGAATTTATGCACAAATCAGTAAGGACCAAAATAAAAATATATCCCATGATCTGGTACACACCACTCTGACATATGAGGCATGTACTTGGTATATATTTGTACAATGATACTTATTTCATATGAATTTCCAACTCAAAGTCTGGGAAAAAAAATATGTTGAGATAGATTCATGGAATAATATCTATCCCAATGTCAGTACCAACTTGTGGGACTATTTTATAAGTGGAGGGTGTTTGGATCTTAAGCCAAGTCTGTGCTTTCTAAATCTGCCATGACATGGTATAATTATTTCCTAAAGAAAAGTTAAAGTTTTATAACATCTGGCCTCCATTAAGAAGATGTAGAGGAAACATACCCCACATGGGGTTGTCATGGCGAAACATGGTCCAGTGCTTAAGAGTTGTGGCACAGAGATGGCCAGGTGGGGCCATTCTAAGTATCGCTGAAGAATTATGCCAAACATTTAAAGAAGAATTAACACCAATTTTATATGATCTATTTCAGATAATAGCTAAAAAGTGAACCTATCACAGCTCATTTGTCAGGTTAATATTATCCCAATACCAAAACCAAAGATAGTTTCCCCCAAACGAAGAAAGAAAAGAAAATGACAGATGGATATTTCTCATGGAAGTGGATGCAAACTCTTCAAAAATAAATTATGAAGTCAAATCTGACAATATAGAAAAAGAATTATATACCATGACCAAGTGAGATTTAATACTGGTATGAAAACTTGTTTAAACGTTTAAAAATCAATCAATGTAATACACTACATCAACAGGCTAAAGAAGAAAACGATATCACACAATCATATCAATTAACACAGAAAAGGCATTTGTCAAAGTGTAACATATCCATATGTGATTTTAAAAAATCTGAGAAAAGTAGGGATACAGGGACATTTGATAAAGAGTATCTATAGAAAACCCAACAGCTAATATTATACATGAACAATGGTGAAAGACTGAATGTCATGCTAACATTGAGAAGAAAGCAAGGATGTCCACTCTTACTTTTCTTATTCAGCATAGTACTGGGAGTCCTAATCACTGGAATGAGCAAGGAAAGGAAAGGCACATCAACTGGAAAAGTAAAAGTGGAACTGTTTCTATTTGCAGATGACACAACTGTCAAAATAGAAAATTGCAAATACTCTATATTAAAAACTCCTGGAATTAATGAGTTCAACGAGGTCACAGAATACAAGATCAATATCTCATTTCTACATAATTAACAATAAACATGTGGAAACTGAAATTATAAACACGATATCATTAAAATCACTCCTAAGAAAATAAAATGCTTAGATAAACTTAACAAAATATATGTAGGATTTGTGTGATGAAAATTGAAAATGCTAATGAAAGAAATGAAAGAAAACCTAAATAAATCAAAAGGTATACCATGCTCATGAATTAGAAGACTCAGCATAGTAGAAATATTGATTGTCTTCATATCGTCTATTGATTTAATGCAATACCTATCTGGCTCCCAGCAATTTTTTTTGTAATCATAGACAAGCTTATTTTAAAATTCGTCTAAAAAACCCTGCAGGCTTTAGACTAGCTAAAACAATCCTGAAAACAGAATAATAATAAAGAGGGAGGAAGCACTTTCCCTAAATGAGGACCTAGTATATAGTAGGAGAAATCAGCCTACCCAATTTCATGATTTGTTATAAAGCTACAATAATCAAGAGCGTATGGTATTAGTAGAGAAATAGGTACATAGATCAATGACACAGGATAAGGAACCTAAAATAGACCCATTGAATATGCCCAATTGATTTTGACAAAGATACAAAAGCAATGCAATGGAAGAAGGATAAAGTTTTCAACAAATGCTAGAGCAATTGAATATCCATAGGCGAAAAAAAAAAATGTTGATCTAAATCTCACAACTTATTTAAAAAATTGGCTCAAAATAAATCACAGATTAAATGTGAAATGTAAAACCATAAACCTTTTAGAAAAAAGGAGAAAGCCTTCAGGATCTAGAACTTTCAGACTTCACACACATAACACTAAAAGTATAGTCCATGGAAGAAAAAAAATAGACCTTTTCAAAATTCAAAAATTATGTTCTGCAAAAGACCACATTAAGAGGATAAAAAAACAAGTTACAGAGTGGGAGAAAATAGTTGCAAACCACATATTTGACAAAAAACTAGGCTCCAGAATATATTAAAAACCGTCAAAACCAAATGGTAAAAATAAAATAATCCAATTAGAAAATGAGGAGAATCCTCTAAAGGAGATTGCTAAATGGCAGACAAGCACACAAATATTCAATGTCATTAATCATTAGAGAAATGCAAATTAAAACCACAGTGAGATATCACTATAATGGCTAAAATAAAAAATAATGGCAACATCAAATGTTAATGAGAATGCAGAGAAACTGGATCATGTACATTGTTGGTGGGATTGTAAAATGGTACAGCTATTTTGGAAAATAGTTGGCAGGTTCTTAAAAAACTAAACATGCAACTGCCATAGAACCCGGCGATTGTAATCTTAGGCATTTATCTCATATAAATGAATACTTTTGTTCACATGAAAACTTGTGCACAAATGTTCATAATAAATTTACTTTATAATAAGTTTTATAATACTTTTATTTGTAATAGCAAAAAACTGGAAACAACCCAATCTTTTTCAGTGAGTGAATGGTTAGATAAACTGTGGTACATCCACAGGATATAATCAAGTGTGTGGTGTTAGTGGATGGGGAAATTAATAGGTTTGGATAGTATATAATACTGTCAGCAAATAAGAAAATGTATTATTGATACATGCAACAGCGTGGACATATCTTCAAGTAATTATTCTGGGTGAAGAAAGCCAATCCCAAAAGGTTACATACTATATAATTCCATTTATTTAACATTTTCAAATATAAAATTATAGAAATAGAGAACAAGTGAGTGGTCGCTGGAAGTCAAACAAGGGAAGGGAGAGGATTTAGTTTGTCTACGAAAGGGCAAGAGGAGGGATCCCTATGGTGATGGGACTACTCCATCCTGACTGTATCAATGTCGCTATCCTGTCTTTATCTTGTACCAGTTTTGTAAAATATGACCATTGGAGGAAGTTGGGTAAAGTGTATAGAGGATCTTTCTGTATTATTTCTTATGACTTCATGTCAATCTACAATTATCTCAAAATGAAACAAAAAATAACTGAGCAGAGGTGAGAGGAGGGTTACCATTATTGATCACTTACTCTGTGGCACACAGTTGGACGAATGCTTTTCATATATTGTAGCATATCCTCATAGCATCTCTGTGAGGTATATGTTATTGTTCCATTTTATAGGTGGGAAACAGTAATGAGATTTAGAGATGAAAATTAAATTGATTTAGAAATTGAAGCAGAGCTAGGATTTTAACCTTGGTCAAAAGGAAACAAAAGTTGGAACAAAGATCAAAGATCAACACATTTTTTTGTTTACTTAATTCCCTATCACCACGACTTTTGCTTCTGGGTACATTTACATATTCTCAGCAGTACTCCTTTAAAGCCAGACTAATTTCAAAGCAGCGTTTGCTATAAATGGATCTGAGAATAATATTGTCAAATACGAAGATGAATTTATTTTTATTATTTCTTTACACATTCTTCCCCTCCCCAGACGCCCAATCCACATCACCAGGGTGGGAGGAGGTTGGTAGTAATTGCCGAGCAAGTCAGTGCTACCACCTGAGAAAGCTGTGCCACTGGCCTCCCTCATCGCGCCAAACAAAGAAACTTGGCTGTGGAGAGAAGACGAGAGCACTCTCTCCCCCACCAGCTTGCTTTTACAGAATTAAACTTTTTTGGTAAGAAATCCTGTGTCTTTCTTGTTTCATATAATGTCCCTATTATTAGTGTCCCTTTGTGCCTCCGGTTCTGTCAGATGGTTTAAAATATCAAAAAATTAAATTTCAAACAACTTAAACACAAAATTGCATGCATTCTGGAACACCTTCAAGGTTGACTCCCATGTACTTGTTCGACACCCCACCTTCTCGAACAAGCAGACTTGTTATGCATTTCCAAAATTAAAAGAGCACAAAATGAACAAGGAAAAGCCTAGAAAAGGTGTTATGTAGAAGGGTATTTCAGGAAAACATAACTGCAGTGACAACAGCAGCCATAGTAATAACAAGCGTATTGTTTCAGAGCCCTTCTTTAATTCATTTTTCTTGGTTTCTTGTTCAAATGAAAATACTGAAAACTCTTGCTTTTTTGAAGGATGTTTTAGGATGAAAAATGCAGTGTTTTATCAAATGATCTCAGTTTCTCCAAGTCTTTGGGAAGTCAATGATGACAGTCATTTAGAAAATCCACACACAAGTCCTGGCCACTTCTGTTAAGAAGAGCACTCCTGAGTTAGGAGTATCAGTGACAGGCCCACTGGAGCTCAGCTGCACACTCAGAGGACTCATTCTTTTATGTCACAGATCTTAGCACGAGTACATCTGGGGAACTCCATGCCTACTCTTTGGTCCCCAGGCTTTATTAGGGAGACAACCTTAGACGGACCCCTGATTTCATGTACAGCCAGCAAGGCTGTGGCAGCACTTTCTACTGTCCCCTCATAACTCCTGAAGTGAGCAATGCATATGCATTTCTAGGGGTCAAATCTTCTTAGGCAGCCTGTCTGCAGCAAGCAGTCTTCTGGCCTAGGAACTCTATCTGCCTGGGAAGAGTTGATGATTTAGGCACAAGTTATACATTTTAAAAGTCTACTAATGCTCAATCTCTCTCTCTTTTTTCTCTCTCTCCTCCCTCCTTCTCTTTCTATATCTTCCCCCTTCCTACTGCTCTCCTTGCTTTCCATAATCTCTTGCCTCTTTCAAGCCCTGAGAAATCTTCAGCTAGTGAATGTCTTAACTGGTAGTTTTCCAACTCAGGTATGGTTCCCTCAGAGCTATGAAAATTATTACCTTGGGGTACAGGAGGAAAATACATGAAGTTATATTTGTCTATAGTCCAATGCATCCTTTTAATGTCCTTTTATTAGTAAATGTATAAAGTTTAGTACATGTTATTTAACATTCATATATTTGTATGTATTCTCAATAGCTATTTTACTGATCAAAATGCATACACCAAAACTGCAGAGCCCACTCATCTAAACCCTGCTTGGCAGATGATGGCCGATCTTCTTCTAAAGGACAGAGATTTTACAGTCTTCAGTATTGTCTCGCCTAAATATTTTATCGCTGTCTATGTTTATGCATTCATTTCCTTCAAGCATCTACAAATTATTATAGCATATAACAATTAGGCCATAAGCTAGGTTAATGGCTTTGGGTTGGAACTATTTTTCCTTTTTATGAGCAAGATATTTCCCCAAAAGAGTCATTGGGAGAAAAATGATTTGTCAACTAGAATTTTAAGGCTATTGGTCTTTCCTGAACACAAAAGAATATTTCTATCCTCTCACAAAATCTAACATCTATCTATCTATCTATCTATCTATCTATCTATCTATCATCTATCTATATCATCTATGTGAAATGGTGACAATAATATCCAACTTGAAACGCTCCTATAACAATTGAATGACATATTCATTAATGTAGCGTTGTTAATTGAAACACTTTAAAAATGTAATATAGCAGCATTTTTGATTCTCAGAAACAGTAATTCCCTCCTCCAATTTATGCTGAATAACCTAATTTTCTTGAATATTTCCTCAAAACATATTGCATTAGTTTCTGACTTGGTGAGTGAAAGTGGATGCTTTACTCTGTTAAAGTCACAGTGGAGGTAAAAATTCCTTCCCAGCTGAACACATCAAACCTCATTTAACGCATCTGGGAAATATGAATTTGTCCTGCATTTTCTTTCTGTAATGGCACTTCATTGCTGACTCATATTTATCTCATGGTTAGTTATTCATCTTAAGTGTTTTTCCACTATGTTTATGCTTAGCCATCCTATATTTATGTTACTGGATTTGTGTTCCTTGGAGGATAACCTGGCATTGCCTATTACATTTCAGCTTTGTTGATGAAATAATTTTCTAATCTTTCAAGAACACATTCTATTTTTTCCTCATATCTAGAATTCTGGTAACCCCATCTAACTTAATGTTATGTATAAATTTGATAAACATATTTGTAAGTTTTTCATAGAGGTAATACCAGAAGATATTTAATAGAACTTCCCAGGTCAATGCCATTAATAACATTTTTTATCTTCTTCCCTTAGGCTAAAAGAAATGTGCAAGGCAGTGGAATAAATACGGTAATATGGATAAATGCCAGTAGCAATGGGAGCATGTGAGAATGTTCTTAACAGTCTTGGGAGATCAAGAAATCTTCCAAGAACATATGACATCTATGCCGAGATAGGTAAAAAGCAGCCAGAAGAATAAGCCAGAGATTAGGTACGAAGGTCTTAAGGTGACAGTACCAGATCATATCTCTTCTGGGTACTGATAGCAGTTCTGTATGACAGAGGGTACTAGGGGCCTTGGTGAGAGATGAGCTTGGAGAGATTGGCAGGTCTGGCTCACGAGCGGGCCTGTCAGCCAGAGGAAGAATGGACTTTGAGGTCACTGAGAAGACACTAAAGGACTCTTAAAGCAGAATCTTGACACCTCTGATTGTTTTGTAGAAAATTAAAAATTATTTTCCCTTCAGTGTGAAGAATGGATTGTAGAAAGGGCCAGATTTGCAGCTATTTATATGTATGTCTTATCTTTCCTTCTGGGTACAAGTACTCTGAAACAGGGCATAGGTCTGTTTCTTGTTTCCCTTCCATCACCTGGCATAAGCCCTTGAAAATATTTTATTCAGTACATAAAAGAATATACATCACATCTGTACCTTCTCACTTGTTGATCACAGCTCCCACTCTCTTATAGGAGAAAATTAAACTGAACCGGACTACATGCTCTTCACGAAATACGTTTGCATATTGTATATTGTTTGTATCAAAGCAGCTTTTGTTTTCTAAGCAGCTGCTTGATGATGCATTCTACGAGACTCCTAAGAATGATAGTTCTATTGGCTGGCATATCAGGATACATTAGCTAAGAGAAAGCATGATTTTGCTTTGGTTGACTTATCTGTAAAATAAGGATGATCGTTTTCCCTATATAATGGGGTTATTGTGAGTATTAAATTAGTTAATGTAAGTAAAGTACATAATCTAGTGCCTAGCATAAATAAGCAGTCAGTAAATGCTAAGTAGTGTGCTGTGAATATTATGGTTATTTTAGCTGCAGATAGCAGAAGACCCAATGCACACATAGGGTTGAGACTGGGCAGAGCAACAGATGAGCCTTGAGAGGTTGGCTCAGCCATGTCAGGGAGAGGCTCAAATGCTATGATATAGAGCTCGGACAAAATTCTACAAGCAAAGCTACTAAAGCCATTTGAGCAGATAGAAACATGACATGACTCTTCTTTTTGACTTGAAATAGGGCTGTGAAAAAAGACAGGAGGAAAGAGAAAGGTAGTTTTAAAGCAAAGGGTTGGCATTAGAGTGGGTAGCAGACTTTAAGCTCTGTCCAGATCCTCTTGGATCCTTTCTACTGTTTCCATGCATCTTTTCCCCAGCCTCTATATTCTTTTATTTCTAAGAGTCATACTTGCAACTCTCTCCTGAGGACTGTCTGAGGTCTATTGGAGGCCATGGGTCTGCACATGCAGAGTGCCAAAAGTGTCTGAAAACTCACAAACCCCCAAGAGGCCTTGACTATAATTGACCAGTGCAGGCCCAGGGAAGCCTAGCTTCCCAGCCTTTAGTGGAACAAATCCAAAGGTATCATTTACGCTCCAGAACTCCCCATGGCCTCAGGCTGGAACTTAGCCTGAACTCACACACTTGCAGGACTTGTCCGTCCCTGTCTTGCTCCCCACTCCTGGAACCCTTCCTTATTAACAACCCTCCTGTTTCTCCTGGAACCCTTCCTTAGTATCAACTCACACTGACATGCTTGTTTCAGGGTTTGCTTCTGCAGGCCCTCCTGGGAGCAAGAAGATGGAAAGCTGGAGAGAAGCATTAAAAGGCTAAAAGCGCTAAAGACAAACTCAGCTCCTCTAGACTTGGGCGGATTCTCTAGTGGTTTCTGTGCTGGTTTATTGGGACAGGCTGAATTTCTTGGCTCTAGTACACTCTTTTATGTTAAGGACAGAAGCAGCATCAGAGGAAATCTCTTGGAAAGCAAGCAGAATGTCAGCTCCATTCAGAGATGAGGAAGTTAAACTTTGGTTACTCTTACTCCCGAGTTTTGAGATTCCCTGTGAATGAGGGTAGCTGAGTCAGTAATCCCTCCTGTATTTTCAATGGCTGGTTTGACTTGCATAAATTTGAGAGGCTCACTGGTTTAAAGCAACCACAAAACGTTTCGATCAGGAAGTCATTCATAACCTCAACCACCAGTAATTTACCCTGATGATTCTGGAGTGAGTTTTAAGTCCTGCCTGTGCTACTAGGGACTTCTAGCTCATTAACAGAACCTTCCTAGTTATTGCCCTACCTATCAAGGAGTCAGAGACTCCCAGGTTTCAAAGTCTCTGGAAATTAGGGGTGGGGTTAAAGTGTCATGCTTGAAGACTAATAATTTCTTAGTTTTCATAGACTCCATACGGCAAAGTGCTTTCATATGTGCTACATTGATAGCTCTTTATAACAATATTGTAAAGAAGGTGGAATACGTTGAAGTGCATACATTTGACAGGTGAGGAAACTGAGGCAAGGTGAGGCTAAGTAAGGTCTTTAGAGCCCCGGAAAGGGAACCTGTGGAGCTGAGCGCCAAATCAAATCAGGATTTCCTGATTGTATGCTCTGTGCAGAGGGGTGTGGGGCTCGGGGAGAGTGGGATGAGATCTTAACCACTTCTCAGCTCCACAGGGCCTAAGAGCATCAAAGGGCAGCATGTCAAAGTGACATGAATTTTGGATGTGAACTCAGACACTCTGGGGCTCCCAGAAATTGCCCACAGCCCCAAGCTGGCTCTATCTAACACAGCTGCTCTCTTTGCACAGGTTTAGACTTCCTTGCCAAGAAAGATCTAAAATGAGTCATTACTGTTGACTCACTGGGCTTATGTATTTAGCTAATTCAGCCCAAATAAAGATTCTGTACTAGGAGTAGAGTTTGGACATGTCGAGCTTCTAATTCCCACATTGCTGTTTCTCATCATAACTGTGGTTTATGACACTTGGCTATCCTTTTGTTCTACTCAGCAAAAAGTTAGAGACAAGTATCTATGGTGCAAGTGAACATTGCAGATTTTAACTGGTGGGGTTGTCACCTGTTGTTGTAGTGGGTACAAGAGCATGCATGCACATGTGTTCACCTAGGGGAGATTTGAGAAAACGCTACCATTTAGACTGAAACAGGCTAGGTTTGTTCTAGGATATTTTCTCATCATTAACTATGAACTAATGGGGGTATAAGATCCTGTTTATGCGAGTTTGTATGCCCACTGTGTGTACCACCTGGGTGGTTTTTCATAAGACCCTGTTTGTTGCCCAGTGTCCTTCTTCCCTCCTATGAGGTCCCTCCTGATTGGGGATTCCATGCTGTCAAGAGCTGGGACACAGGATGGCACGCAGCAGGACAATCAGGCTGGGTACCTCTTTCCAGGAATGGTCACTAGCCATCCAGCCTGGAGTCAGGTTAGAGTTTGGTCTGCCCCACCTTCCCCTGCCACATCAGAGAGGTGGGTAGCTAAGTAAGATATATTCTTTGAAACTCCTCCAATTTCAAGGTAAAAAACATGCCCACAATGAAATAATATTTGCAAAATAGAAGATAATATACATATATTTTTTTAAAAAGGCAAGCACAACCGTCATCCACAACAACCACCCCCTAATTTATTGCCTTTAGTACCCACTAGATCATGGTGTGCTGACAGCATGCAGAAGCAGGAAAGATGAATACACTGAGTGTCAGCACAGCTGGCTGAGCTGCCTTTAAAAAAAAAAAAAAAAAAAAAAAACCCAAGTCTGGATCAATAAGTAACCAGAGGCTGCATGTTCATCTTAATTTTCAAACTTTAAATTTTAATTATTCTTTATCCCTTTACCTGAAATTACAAGGAGTCTCCATTGCCTTGCTACTGAGAACAAAGTGGGCAGAGTGCTAATGTACTGAAACAAATGTTCTAACTCCCCAGCCTGGACACTCCCCAGACCCTTCCCCCTGGCAGGGACCTTTCCGTCCCAGCACATCCAAATAACACAGTTTGAACCTTTGCAGAGGGCATACCCATTTAAAGAGTTCAAAAACACAAATCGTACATGCCCAGGGTGGGTGCATACTAGGCACAAATCTTGTGAGGTTGGTATTTAGGAAGCTAGTCCAGTCTTAGATCATATTAATAGATGCTAGTGTCCAGGCAAAGGAGATGAGAGTATCACTGGGCTATGACCTACCAGAACCATGTCTCGAATGTTAAGTTCAGATCTGGGTGCCATATTTTAACTTTCCAGCTTCACTGTCACCCCTTTTATAAGACATATTGTTCTCCACATTGTGTATTGATCAACAAATGTAACATGAGTGGGGAGACAAAATAAATTAAAATAATAAAATCTGAGTTTGGAAGATCCTCAGAAGAAATCTATGTCCTTGCCCTTTGGATTTCCCAGGCCAACAAAAATGACATAGGGTTGCTAATCTTATATTTTTCCTAGTTAAAAATGTTATAATAAACATAAACAAAAAAAAATTACTTTCATCATCATTTCATTTTAAAAAGGCATTTTAATGTCTCAAATTCAGCCTAAAGAGCGGTCCATTAAGCCAGAGTTTTTTAAAGATGTTATTGAGCATCTTAATCACTATGGCGGCTTGTTAAAAACAGACTCCTGGGCCTCACTCCTAGCAATGCTGATTCATAAGAGTCTGGGGCCTGAATTCTACATTTCTAACAAGTTTCCAGGTCACACTAGTACTGCTGGTCTACAGACCACCTGTTGAGGAACACGGCTGTAAATTGAATAGAAGTAGGTTGGTTAGAACTTGTTTTGGTTAGAACTTATTTCATTCAAGTCCAGGGAACATGAGGTCCTCATACATGGGCTCTGGTCCTGCAGACCCACTGACCAAACATACCCTTTCACCTGATGCCACATCCTTTCCTCTGCATACCAAAGCATATGTCATCTATAGGTTTGAACAATCCCACCCTCTGGTATATGGCCTTAATTAAAGGTTTGAAGATGGAAACAATGCTCTCCTCTACCCCCAACATACTACTACTCATTGAGTTAGTAGCTTATTTCCCACCAAAGGGGAGAAGTGAGGATAACCACGTGGGAAGGGACTAGAGACAGGGAAGTAGTGCTTGTCTAGCCTAAATAGTGACTAACATAAGCCTTCCTTTAGTGGTTTAGCTGATCCTGCCAGAGTTTTAGTGCCTTGGAAACCACCTGGCTTGCAGAACTGCCTGTGGCTGAGTCCTGCAGCATGTGTAGTTATCCACTGAATTCCCCTTTGATCCGCCTTTACTCAAAAGGGCATCAGCTCTCCTGTCCCCTAGGTCTAACTCCAGAAATGCCACCTTTACCTCCATCCAGGAAGTGACTCAGAAGGACAGAGTTATTTCTATTACCTCAGACTACAATATTTATATGGCATGCTCATACACATCATCTTTTTCAATTTTCGAACCAACCCTAAGAAAAAGTTATTACTAGCTTTATTTTTTAGATAAAGAAACTGATATTTATGTTCAGCAAATTTGTTCAGTGTTACCTGGGAAGTTATTCTGTTTCACAGTCATTCCACTCTGGCTGCACTATACACTTATTTTTGAGATTATTCTCAATAAGTTATCTTATTCTTTCTACCCTTTCCAACACAGAAAGATGGTGAAGGTCAAACGTGAAGTTAAATACAGATTGGAGATTAAGTCTACTATTTCTAAAATAGGAAAAACACCCCAAATCCCCATAGCTACATCACAGAAAAGAGACCTAATTAATTCAGTCATGAGATCAGCCTCATTGATCAGTTGAAGAATCAAGTGGACAATACAACTCATTGATTGAATGTTTTATTTTTCAGAGGCTTGTGTAGACATAGCCACAGGCAAGTCTCTTCTGAGAAAGTGTTACCATAGCACCAGCCCATTGGTTTGCTCATCCAGCCTCCTCTGTTTCCGGGGCAATCCTTTCGGAGATTCAGTCAGAGGTCTGCTTTCCTAGGTCAGGATCTGAGCACCTTAACTTGGGTTGGATCACTTTTTGAACAAATTGACTTGTCTTTCAGAGCAGTCTTATTTCAATTACTAAGTACTTACTGACGCTTTACACTCATGCTCCTTTTTTTGCCAGCAAGTCAAGCACTGAAAGGGGACTAATAGTAGTATCCCCATCTTACAGACATATAGGGCAGTGAAGCCCAGAGAGGCTACGTTACACAGCAAGCTAGATTGGGGCTAAAATTGTTTCTCTCAGTTTGAATATTCTCTAAATTGTCTTCCGCCTTCATGGGGATAAATCAATGAAGATGCATTAACCTTGAGAATCAACTCAATTAAGTAAGAACAGACAGGAATTAGAAAAGACATCTTATCATGCCATACCAAATGGATGTCTAGTGAAATCTCAATTGGAGGAAACAAACTTAAATGAGAGGGAAATGTTAAGAGTGCCTAATAGTTGCACAGCACCTAGCCCATACTCTATGCCAGGCACTGTTCTAAGGGCTTACATAGATTAATTCAGTTAATCCCTAGTTCAGCCCGAAGAGTTAGATACCATCCCATTTTACAGGTGAAAAACTGAGTCTTGCACAAGGTAATTTATCCTAGGTCAACAGATCTTAGATCTAAGCCAAGTAATTTAACTTTGCAGGATACATTTAGGCACTGTGCTATACGCTTCTCAGAGAAATGTTCTACATTTCTTTATGTTACTAAATGGAAAAAATACAAAACAAACAAATGAACAAACATGTAAGCCTGGCCATTTTCTTGTTTCTTTAAAGCCTATTTCTGTTACCATGTCACATTCAAAGCAAATAAAAACTTGTTTACAGCAGCTCTGAAAAACAATATAAATTTTTACTGACCCCTCCTAAAGAGACAACAAAGAGGGTGAATTTCATCACACAATACATGGCAAAACTCTGTCCCATCGGCAACTATTTTTCCTGATCTTCTTAGACTCTTTAGTTTTCATTGTCCCCATAACCAACTACTAACTGGAATTTTCTCAGCTAGTTTCCCAGAAGCCTTTAAGCAACAGAGTAGAGTCTGAAAGATGATGAATTTATCTTCCGTCATAGACTCTAACCCTAAAGGAGACTTGGAGAAGCAGGAACAAGCTCCAGCTTCTGAGAGAGATCCTGAGCTCAACTAACAATGAGATCAAGGTGGAGCTATGACTTTGGCAGGTGAGACTCACTGTTAAGCTCTTAGAAGGCTCAGCCCGCTAAGGTTCACACCTGGGAGCTAAGTTCGCTTCTGCAAGTCTTGGACCTGGGCTAATATATGCCTGGAAATTCAGGTGTAAAAAAACGCATGTATGCCATAAACAGCTGTTTCTTAGCAGTTGAGTTAAGCTGAAGGAATCTAAAATATCTCTCAACATATGGGCAGTGCCATCTAAAAGTCACAGAACTGTTGAGATGGGAAGGCTGGAGTTTGAATTCCATAAGGGGAAGCAAGAGGGAGTTAAAGAAGAACAGTGTACAGTTGACACTGGGTGTATAGTCTTTTATTTTCAACATCTGCTTTACCGTCTTGGACACCAGGAGTTTCAGCATACAGAAATCACGCATCTAAACCCTGTCTAACCTAAACCTCTTATAAATATCTACACAACTGAACAACATCTTGTCCAGGTTCATCTATAGTTTTGTCTTTAGGCTCAGCTCTTTGGTGAGCAATGACATGCAGTCAACAATCCGTACACTTTTTTTTTTTCTTTTATGTACCTACATTGTGTTATAGCCAATTAAGGCACTGGAAATACAGATTTTCAAAGGGAAGGTCTAGATACCGGAGAAGATCATGTTTGAAAGAGGGTGAGAGATCATTAAATGACTAATTCAAATATGACATATGCACAGAGGACTAAAGATGCCCCAAAATGGAAGTAGCTGAGCCCAGGAAGGCTTCAGAGAGGACGTGATATATGATATCTGCATTGGGCCTTCACATGTATTAGTTTATCAGACATCCAGAAGAAAAACGCCCTTTTCAGTAATGGGCTATTGCATGATATTGTACATATTTTGATTTGAAATTCAAAGCTCATGTTCATTTCAGATTTTTAACAATCGATCTGAAGTGGTTTTCGTATTTTTGTTTTATTAATGCAAATGCTTTCACAAAGAGAAAATTCCTGTATTCAGGCCTTGCATGAGTGTTAGATAAAGCAGAATTTCTCTCTTATGTGCGGCATACTTCCTTTTCCTTTTATTATCATCATTTGGATTGATGTGATAATAAAAGATCCTGAAACCAACTATTCAAATCTAATAGAATTCATGCCCCTTGGGTCTTCTTTATTTGTTCTTTTTGATAAAAATATTTTTTTGCAATAGGTGAAAAAGAAAAACAAAACTAATGCTTTCTCATTTTTGCAAAATAAACACATGAGCAGACACTTTTTAAAAAACATTCAAGTTTGTGTATACATGAATGAAGTCTTAATTTTTCTAGTTACAAAAAGAGAAAATAACTATGAGGA
Source organism: Rousettus aegyptiacus (assembly GCF_014176215.1). Lineage (NCBI taxonomy): Eukaryota > Metazoa > Chordata > Mammalia > Chiroptera > Pteropodidae > Rousettus > Rousettus aegyptiacus. Next base: position 119,624,391 of record NW_023416306.1, on the reverse strand, counting down.
AGCTGGCATGTATTAGTGTCATGAAAGTTGGTATGTACTGGATTGAAGGAAACTTTCCTAGACTGCTGCTCCTCAGATTCACCCCGAACTCCAGTCATTTTAGGTTTATTCTTTAATAGGTTGTGGTTGACATATACCATGGCCTTAAAAAAAGGATCTGTTGAGTATAATGAGTAAATATTAATAAAAACTATGGCCAAATACTGGCAGACAATGGCAATGTTATTACATTTCATCATTAGATCAACTATAAAATAAGTACCATTATTAATCCCATTTTACATATGAGAAGAGCAAGGCTCCAGGGATTATGTAAATTGTTAAGGTCACACAACCCAAATGGCTTTGAATCTGAATTCAGACACAGGGTTTTCTTTCTCTTAAACCTTGTATTTCAATTACTGTATGTCCTGCACTGTGTCAGATCCTGGATCCACACAAATCGTATGGTGGGAACTGTCACAGAGCTCACGTCGTGCTGGGGAGTTGACTCAGGCACAAAGATACTTAGCAAGACCAGGAGAACTTTGAAGACAGATGTTTTGTGAGACAGTGGAGCTGGGAGGAGGGGCTTAACGGTGGACTGCTTAGGTCTTCTGGCTCATTCAGGGTCCAAGTAACTTTAGATAGGGAGCTCTGCTCTCTCAGAGGAATTCCAGAAGCTCAATAGAAAGATTTGAACTGTACTGTAAAGAATTAAATCAGGATTGTCAACTTAAGGAAGAGGTTTAGCACTTGGTATCACAAACGGACAAACTGTACCAACGCTGACCCATTTGAACCATCTAAATGGTTCTGTATGGCCTATATGACTGGAGGGAAGTGAAAACTCATAACCGCTGCAGGAGGTGCTTGCAAACAAAGATGCTCGAAGTCTCGATCAACCAGAAAGGTGCCAGGGAAGTGCCTGGGGACATATTTGCAACCATGTTAGGAGGCAGAGTTCTTTGTGTATGTCCCCACTGCCGTACTTCTGGATTCAACCTTTGTTTTTTCTTTTGTCTCATTTTGTTTAGATTTCTATCAAGGGGCCTTTAAGGCATCCACCCATAAACTAGCTAACATTTTTAGGAATTAAAATCGAATATAGAAAAGCTTAACTGCCATATAATACTAAATGTACTAAGTTATACTAAGTTCAAATATTCCTCCAAGTTATAACATTCATTTTAAATGAAGTTTGAGGGAAACTCTTAATGGTCCAGATATATTGCATTTACAAGCATCTTCTTTATTTACGATTTATCCTATAAGCATCATGATGGCAAAGGCCAAGTTTTACTCATCTTAGTATCTTACCCCAAACTGAGTGCTACCTAATATTTTTGTATTATGAATTTTTTTTTTAAACCATCTTACTCTAATAGAACTTTAAGCTCCTGAGAGTAGACCTTATCTGTCTCATTAACTTCTATATCCCCAACATCTGGAAGGGTACCTGACACGTAGAGGAGCTCAATAAATATCTGATAATGCATGAATGGCACATCAATTACAATAGTATTAGGCTAGAAATAAAGGAAAAATGTAAACTGTTTCCTAATAAGTGAATAAATTAGCTTTAAAGACTACTTCACTCCCAACAATTGAAGGGGTAAAACAGAATGAGTTGAGCTGAAATCTGATTATTTTGTAAATGTGTGTCTGGGGAGGGGAGCAAGAGGTAGTTATTTTTCAATGCTGTGCTTGTAGCCAGTTATTTAGCTATGTTATTTAGATGTATGATTTTAAAGTTTCTCGGGTTTTAGAATAGTGGGTATTCTTTCCCTAAAAAATAATGGAAAAAGAAATAATCTGGAGTCTTGGCTCCACATAGTTTAAAACTCACTGCCATGAAACAACATTGCCTATGTTTCCATAAGCATGTTTACATCATTTCTAAAATGGTTTACATTGTATACTCTGTTTGCATTCTTGAGGTTTTTATAATGTCAAGATCTATAAAAAAAAGCTGAACAAGTTTCAGGTTTGTAGCAAGTTGCCAAGAGAACAATTGTTTGATATCACTTCACTTACAAGTAGCTACTTATTTGTTAATCTCAATTACCCAGAGACATAATTGAAAAAGTTAAAAAAAAAATTATATATATATATAAATTATATATATATGGAAAGAAAGAACTTTGCATTGTCAAAACAGTCTTTATAAAAGTCTGAGTGTCAAAACCAGTGCCCTTGACCCACACTAAAGCTCCTCGGGACCCTGCTCTCTGACACATGCTAACCAACAGTTTTCAAATCCAAGCACAATGCAAGGGGCGAATGTGAAGGGCTTAGGGGGCAGTGAAACAGTGAGAAATGATAGCAGAGAACCTGGAAATTACAGAAAAGAAATAACATCCATGAAAAGGAACACAAGGTGTCCACAAGCTTAGCCCTTCTGGAATCATTTTCAACAAGAGTTTTTCATACTACACCAATTATTAAGGGCATTACTCTTCAATGCAAAAATTTATTGCTAACTTTGCCCCAAAGGAAAAAATACATTGAATTTCTTCTGTTTAGGTAGGCAAGAGACTGATGATTGCACTGTATATGTATTTTATTCTCAAAAATGTTTATTTTCTCAGTAGAAAATTTTGTCTTAGTCACCATGACCCTTGAGGTTTGGTCACCATAACTCAATTCACTTTCAGTTCTTTAAAAGAGTCTATTATAAATTCAAACATTGCAATCTAATGCTTAATAATCAGCTTCAGCTCTCAGCTAGCTAATTCCACATCCATAGACATGATTACCTAGACCCAGGACCATGCCAAGGGCAGAGACTCCCATACCTCCTACCTGTTCACACTTATTTCCTCTGTTTCCATGCACTCTATTTTTTCCTCCATCTTTTTTTTCCTGCCCTCTATTCTTAATGCCAATGTTAAGTAGCCCTTACATGTATTCCCCTTCTGCCCTACTCTACCTCACCTTAATCAAAACTGTAGCCTCTTCTAAAAACTTTTCGACTATTGATTTCTCAACTTATTGGCTCTTATGGAATGAGCTTTCCTTCTTCAGAAACTATTTAATGCTTTTTCTAGCGCTCGAAAACTGACATTTGCAATAATCCTACATGTCTAAATGATCTTTAAACATTGTTCTAAGATTTACTTTCCTATATAATGTCTCATTTTTCTTTATCTTATATGTTCATTATAGACCCTAAAGAAAAATATATTTAAAAGTTCCTTGTAATTACATCAGCCTACTGATAAGGATGTTGTGTATTTTATACGTATAAACACACGCACTCATATACATTTATCATATTAGATATAAAGTTTTGTAATTTGTTTTCCCACTTAACGTTTAAGCTTGAGTATCTTCCTACATCATTAAAAATTTATTGAAAGATGTTTCAACACATGATTTTTCTCATAAAATATATATATCATTGTCATTGTCAAATCATTTCTTTATTGTTAGATATTTAGGGTATAAAAAAGGAAAGACATTTTGCAGATGAAATTTAGAGACATGCAATGTGATGTCTTTTAAGTTCTGAAGCAAAGTCCTAGACTCCTGTATGTATGTGCACGTGTGTGTGTGTGTGTGTGTGTGTGTGTGTGTGTATGTGTGCATGTGTATAAGCTGGTTGGGGTAGGTAAGCTAATCAATTATGTGCTACCTTGACACATGTGGCGTTGCTGTTGCTTCCATTATGATGTGGTTTCATATGCTTTCACCCAAGCATTGCACACATTAGGAATGACGATGGAACTTCAGTCATCTGTGTGCCATTTGCCATATAAAGACATATGTTCTGAACATGTCTAGCTGTTTTAAATTTTTTAACTTCCCTACAACATAAAGTTGTTCCTTAAATAACTTAATCTTCTTTGAAGTAAGCTCTATGAGTAGGTTTCCTTTCTCTGCCTTGTTTTCTTTTGTTCTGCATTCTACATTGGAAATAACCATACTAGGTATTTCTATAGTTTATTAACTATATTCTTCAGCAGTAGAAAAATAAGGAAATGTTAAGAAATTTTTCTTTCAATATTTCAGCGCAGAGTATTGCTGTTAAGAGTTTGAAAGAAAAATGGTACCAAGAAATTATTATGCTATGAATAAGTAAGAAAATACATCTAGGGAGGAAGCAGATTATGGAAAATATTTTTTCAAAAGAGTGAGAAACTGTGAAGGTACATTGTAAGCCTTGGCTTGTTATTCTTCACTGCTAAGGTTCAGACATGTCTGCAAGTTTTTATCACATGGGTAGCAGAGACATAAGAAAAGTTTATTCATATGAAACTCACCTTTGTCTTGGGGGTAGGGGATGTGTTTAAAGGTGAATCCACTGTTAGAATGCATGTTGAATTGATACGGTAGTGTAGTTGAAGACTAGCAGGGGCATGCTGGTGGGTGGGCAATAGTACTAAGTATTTTCCTGGGAAGAACCCATTGCAATGGGGGAGAGACTGAGTTGAGATGCTCTTGCTCATGTAAATTCTTAAGCATTGGGGAGGACATAGAGTCTATGACTAAAATCAGTCTCTGACTCAGTATCCTGGAAATGATATCAGGTGCGACAAGGCCATTAGGCAGAATGGATCATGCGTACAGTGCTTGGTGACTACTGCCAAGAGCAGTGTGGCCATCAAAGCAGTAGGGGCCGTAGGAGGCAGTGGGAGTGGAGCCTCAAGTAAATACATGTGCTGTGAAAGTTGCTCCTAAGCACACGTGACACATCACCTGGAAACTCCCAGGAGTTGGGGAGGGGAAGTTGACAGAGTCCTGAAAGAGCAGGTAGGTGATGGAACCAGGTTAACTGGGTTATAGGTGTTTAGATATAGTTAAGTCCTATGATTTACCTAAGCCATTTTAGAGCAGAAAGACTTAAATTTTAAGTGAGTTTTAGAAGCACTGAACTTCAAAGACCTCCTTTGGGGTCAATTAAGACCTTCATATGTGCCTTCAAATGTTCAAGGGAATTGTTCCTCAACTGAGAAACAGCTGAGCTATCGCATACCTAAACAGGAAGGAATTGATAAAATGGCCTCCAAAAACAGCTCCTGTTTTCTGTTTTTAAATTGAAAACATTTGTATATCAAGCTCTGTATGCACAGAAAGATGATGTTATGATTAGTGAATACTGCACAAAATACAGATTCTAACATGGCTTTTCCTGCTGGAGTATTGCGTACTCTCACCCTCCCTCTATATCTCCTTTTTTTATTTTATTTAAAATTTTATTTATTAAGCTTTATGCAATGGACTATGCACATAATACAGGTGCACAAGGCAAAGTCACTAATCTTATGGCTACTTCATTCTTCACTTTGCTACACAATCCTAATCAGAAGAACTAGCGCTGTCACTCAAACATCTCAAGTTTGATGGCAGTGAAAATTCACAATACAACTTTAAATTATTATGTTTGGTGTTTATGTGAGTTTGATGACTATTGGAAGAATACTTTGAGTCCTTAACTAGGATAAAATGTATGAATACGGAATAATCGAAATAGGGTGTGTGTGTGTGTGTGTGTGTGTGTGTGTGTGTGTGTGTATGCGCTAAATAATAGCAGTGCATCATAATAACCCTAGGAGTAAATGCATTTATGATTATTTTCAAACAATGTATAGTTTTTCCTTTAGGAAATTATTAGAGATTATAATAGACTTCAAGGAGAAAAAGAGTCAATAAATAGATTTTCATTTAGTTATGTCAGAAACAACTGAAATATTGATTTTTGAGAGGAGGAGATTGAGATATTTTGTCAAATGTGAATCTAGAGAAAATCTTATATAAGAGTTATACATCTATGATTGTAAACAATATGCATTTGTAAATCATAATATATATGTTCATGCCTAAACATAGGAAGTTATTTGATGCTTACAAATTCTTGACACAGCATTACTTAACTATAAGAAAATAAATTATGAAGAGGATAAAGGAGTAAACCCAAAAAGTAGCCTCCTCTTTTCCTGATAACCTGGTAATTTTGCCATTTTTAATGGAAAGCTAGTAAATCAAACATTTCTCTTTGTCCAAAGAAATAAGGAAAGAGTTCATATTCTATTGTTGAATTCTACAGATGAAAATTCCTTTACAAATAAAAACAAACTTAGTACATATTAATTATTACAGTTCTTGATCATTAACAGGTTATTGAGATTAAGCTAGGAAAGATCATTTCTAGCAATAAAGTGTAAGGGAAAGAAGTTTGCAAACCAATAAATCTATGGATTAAAGGCTTTTACATCTTTTAAATCATCTAAGTAAATAAATTACCAAGATGTCCATTTAAGAAAATGGCAGAGAATTCAAGTCCACTTTCATATGGCGTACAAATGAGCCTATCTATAATAATATTATCTTGACTGCAAAAAATACAGAACCTTTGTTAAAATGTAAACTAGCAAAACTGTTGCCTGCCCTGGACCCCTCTGGCCTACAGCTTGGACCCTGGCCCTTTATATGCTTATTGTTCAATACTGCAGCATGTTTTCCTCAGGTCGCAGCTGGGCCATATGTGTACAATGGTTGGAAAAAAACTAAAGAAAGAACAAATTGTACACAATTCTTCAACAAATCATCTTATCACAGGGAGTTGGGGAACAAATTAAAAGTTAAAGAAAAACAGAAAAAAGTAAGCGACATGATCCCAGACTTCAGGTTTCTTAAACACTTAAAAGGAAACAGAAGGTGCAGAAACATTAACCCAAGGAATAAAAGTAAAGCTTTTTAAGAAGGACCATTTAAACTGCAGGTGTTGGGAGAACTGACAGAAGGAGATGACCGGAGTAGAATGAGCTTAATAATAATATCTGTATATACAATCCCTCACATTTGTACAAACTTTATCTTTTATAAAGGGCCTTTTCCACATGTTTAATTTCATTTCAAATACTTGTTAAAATAAGACTGGCAGGACAGATGTTAACAACTTCATTTTACAGACCAGCAGACTGGGACTCAGCTAGCTTTGTGGACTTGTTCAGTATCACAGAACTGGTTAGCAGTGGAATGTAAAACTGAGCCCAGCTCTCCTACCTTGTCCTTTCTCTGCCTTCCCCCCTGCCCCACATCCGTGGTGAATTGCCCTAAAGAGGTAAATTCTAAAGCAGGACTGGAAGTATCTACATGAACAAAGACAATATGTGGCAAGGACTGTGGGTGGCTGTGGGAGACCATGAAAATATGTGGGAAGGAAATGATCAAAACGAGAGGAAGGGTCTGAATATAGAATAGAGAACCTAGAGTGTGGAATATGGAAGGAATGCTGAGCAGCGACTAAGGGAGCCATTGCTATTAGATAGCGAATGTTCCCTTCCCACCTCCTGACTAAGAAGTTTATCTACTATACATTTTCATACATGAATAACCATAAAGGAAACACCAGCATCTTCACATAGTACATCACCCAATGAAGGCATCTATAATGTCTCTTGGGCATTTTCTAAATCTTAGTCACAGTGACATCATTCTCATTTCTTGTTCTCTGGGCCCTGCGTCCAAGGCTTATATTCTGATTTGGACCATATAGGCAGAGGTGAACCTTTTTAATTCTTAGTGATATTCCACATTGCCACCCACACCGACCCTACATAAATCAGTATGAGAGCTTCAGGGGAGGTGTAGCTCTCCTCCACAGAGTCTTCCACAGAGTCCAAAACCAGGAAATGGTGTATTATATCTTTAAGTGCTCTGAAGCAATAATGTGATGGAGGGCTGATTCAGGATGAGATGCCAGATGACTACAGAGGACCATTATGATGCTGCGATGCTATGTTAACCTTTCCATACAGATCCTATGTATCCTGAAGCTTTGGTGTTGAGAATGTACATTGACTTCTGTGCTTAGAAATAAGAAATTTATCACTAAAAGACAAATGAAAACAAAAACAAAAAAAACTCTACCAATATTCGATCTATCCCTTCTACCCACTAACATAGTCATCTATTTTTATAAGCAATGATATTTTGGAAAAAGAAAATTCTCAAAATACTCAATCATATCGTTATCCCAAAGCCTGGACTTAGTTGGAAAGCTCTGTGGCTCTAACTCAGTAGAACTGGTTATCCTCTTTAATTAGATTGATGGCAACAATTGTAAGTACCTTAGATGAGATTGTCTGTAAGGTAATTATGTTTCCTTCATCAGCCTGAGCTGGACTTGCGGAATACATATAGAAGATGCCTCTAATTACTGAGAGGTTCTGGACAGCATCGTATTGCCTCACAAATCATGTCTGTTACTATATAAGATTTAAAAATTATGTAGGAAGCTGCAGGAATTATTCCTCTAAAGTGGCTACTCCAAAGACATTCCTATATAGCAGCGGTCCCTAACCTTTTTGGCACCATGGACCAGTGCACCTAGGAGAATGTAGTGCCCGATGATCTGAGGTGTAGCTGAGGCGGTGATGCTAGTGCTGGGGAGTGGCTACAAATACAGATGAAGCTTTACTCTATCTCTATGGCCTGCCTCTTACCTCTTGCTGTGCAACCAGCTTTGTAACAGGCCAGGACTTGTACCTGTCAGTGGCCTGGGGACCCCTGTTATACAGAGCTATACTGTATAGTGAGATGGTTACATTCCAGAGCTATATTGTTATTTAAATTAAACATACCTTAAGGACTTAACATGGACTACCAATAGTAAATCTGTATTTTCTCACTATTTAGTTACCGCTTATTGTTTATAAACAGTGATTGTGTCTAAAACACATTTTTACAAAGCAGACAATACATAGTAAAGTTTTACTTGTTTTTTTTTTTATGGTTTAAAAACTTACAGTTTCTAAAAGCAACATAAAAATAACAGGAGATAATTTAAAAATACTAGTCTTTATGATAGATGAAGCCATAATTAATACCTAAGGAGCTAGCTGCTTTACTACAATGATGACTCTTTCTATTTTCCAATTAACACATAGAGAACTTTAAATTTTTTCTATTGGAAACTCAGCCTCTAAACAGGACAAATCTGCTAAATGTACTGCAAACACATGTAATTTGGGAGAAATGGCACATACTGAAAATCCACCCCAATCTTATTGGCTTTAGCATTCCTCTCATTAAAAATAGAGCTGCTTGTGGGTTTTTCCTTCTCAACCATATGAAACATAGAACTTGGAAATGTGCCCTTTCGTAAAATGTATTCCTGTATTCACAAACCAGATGGTGCACATCAAATGCATCCTGATTTTCTAATGACATAAAAAAGGGTTCCTATTGTGTTCTTTAATGAGATTAATGCATCCTCAATGCTAGTTCTGACAGATACTCCTGGGAAGTTAAATGACTTGGCTGATGCTGTCCACTACACCTGGACAGGAAGGCCTCACCAGAGCTCATGGGCTGGGGCCATGCTGAGGGGGCTCTGCTTTTTAACGTAGAATTTGGTAGAAGTGCAAGCCCTGCCATCGCTGCTTGCAAAGAAACCTCCTGTCTCTGAACATCAGAGATGAAAAGTCTGCTATCTCATGAAAGGGCTAATCAAGCAAGAAAAAGAAAGTCTCAATCTCTTCCTCTCTCTTTGCTCCAGTCCAGTACTTAGTCAAGCCACCAAGCCACATTCGTAGGGTGCCCTCATCACTAACACTGACAAAAAAAAAAAAAAAAAAAAACCTAATTCTAGACACCATTTGAATGTCACACTCATGAGGTTGAGACACTCTACAGCATTTACCAAAGCCAGTAAAATTATGCTGGATTAGAGAATAGTATAATGTAGCTTACCTTGGAGAAGATTTTTGTGGTCAAAAATCTAAAAACAGAAAAAAAAAGAGAAATGGATTTATTTTCTATTACTTCTGACCTTTACCACCATAATCATCATTTTCTAATTTAATGTATCTCTTCTTGAAGTAATAGAATGGTTTAGGCCAAGTTGAATTCTAAACTGAATCAAATACACCTATTAATAACACTATTAATTTAGGAATATGTTCAGCTGAGGAAAAACATCTACCAATACATCTGTGGCAGGCTAGACATTGTATTTGTGAAACATTTTTTTTTTTTTTTTACCTTTCAACAACTTGAAGATCTCAGTTGCCTTTAAATTTTTTTTTAATTTTTAATTTTTATTTATTTATTTATTGTTTTAGGCAAGGCAACCCTTGGTTGACCTCACAGATTGTAAAGGCCTTGTCACAGCTTACAATCGTTTATTTTTTATTTTTTACACCTATAGCGCCTGGTCTTCCTAGGTGGTCTCCCATACAAGTATAACCAGGCTTTACCCTGCTTAGCTTCTAAGATCAGACAGGATTGGGCTTGTTCAGGGTGGCATAGCCATAGATGTCTTTTTTTTAAAAATCTCCCTCCACAGATGAAAAAAATTTTTCCTGATGCTGAAACACCCTGTCTCATGAAATGCAACATTGTATTTCATTTATCTTCATGAACTGCTCTAATTTAACAGTTGGACTGGAAGAGCACACATTACTAACAGGTTTGGTCATATAACACCCAAAACCTGGAAATAACAAGTTGAAAACTACACACCCTACAAAATAAATCTGTTACTCCATCAATTCTGTGAGCCTGAGTCTGAAAATTGAAGGAAGGTATTTTGAACAGCACTGTGTAAAAGCTATGGGCGTTAGGTGTTCAGTTAAGTGCGGCACTGTGTCTTGCTCCCAGTTTGCTTTGCAGAAGCATTTATTTTCCATTTTAAATATGTGCATCCTCCAACTTGGGCTACAAAGACTTAATTAAAAATACTGCCACTACCACCAGGTGATGCTTTGATTAACTAATACGCAGGAATTTGAAAAAATTTCCCCAAAAGTTACATAATTTCCTGGGAGCTGGCAGCTTTTCCTCCTTCAAGGTGTTTCTCCTCTTGGTGTTTTGTGATCAGGGGGAAAAAATAGTATTTAGCAACTAGCAACCAAATCCATCAGAAGGTTAGAATCCTTTTTATTTTAGTGCTCTTTCTTAATGGGCAGAAATTGATTGATTAGTTCCTCTAGAACACTCTTAGCCTTAGGGCAGAAAGACTGCTTTGTATACAATAGTGGACAAAATTTTAAAAACAAAAAGAAAATCAACATTCGAGAATACTATGAACTTCAAAAAAAGAAGAAAATAGAAAAAGTAAGGTCTGAAAGCAAATTAAATTCTTGTATTTATCTAAAGTCTAATGAATGTATTTTAAATTTCATTGAATTATGTGTGTACTGGCTCTTTATGTTAGTTGGAAATGCACTTATATTATACAACTAAATTCACCTGGATGGTTTATACTATTACCTTAGTTTCCTGAAACTCCACATACTTTTTGAGAAAACAAATTAAAGCTATTTCTCTAATAAATCCACTTTTATTGTTTCCCCCATCCCTACCTTTGAAACTACTTTGAGGAAGAGGATTCTCTGGAAATTTCGTTGATTGTTCAGAGAAGACAAGGGGTAAAGAGAATCTAATTCCTTCCCTCTGGCTAGAATGAAGGGAGGAACTGCCTGAACTGTAGTTAAACCCTCTCTTACTCTGATATCTTCTCTAACCCCCTTCTTCTATTTGTTTGGGCATTTGGAAGTACCATGCCCCAGCACAATGATTTATATCTTAGGATAAGAGGTTTTTAAATTTAAGGAAGAATCTTTTTGGGAGCCGTCATGTGTCCCTATTGGCACAAATTCAATGCCAACAGAGATCCCCAATTTGGGGAAACTTTTTTTCAGTGCGAATAGCTTAACTGTTATACAGCACAGCTGTGCAACAACTCAATAGCGTTACAGATCAATTTTGAAGTAGCATGGCTGTGAGGTGGCCCTGTTGAGATTCCTCTCTGGTTAGACAGTTTTGCTCTGGCCTACTCCACCTGCTCTAGGCTGGTCTGCTCTGCCATACTCTGCTCCTGCACCAGTATGCTCCTCTCTGGCCAGACATCTTTGATGGTTCAGCTTCGGCCTGAGAAATAGCCGCTAGTCTTCAATGGAAAGGGAAAATGGGCTCTCCTATCACAGGTGAGCTGACTTTTCTAGGTAGAAGCTTCCGCCCTGGTCACTGATTGGTCTGACTTCATGCAAATGAGGATTCCAAACCTTCGCAGTTTGATTGGCCCAAAAAACACTGTTCTGATTGGTCAGAATGAAGTTGCTCTGATTGGTCAGTTAAAATGCTAATGAAGTTATGAAACTCTGATTGGATGGGGACAGTCTCAGTCCTATCGGTTTAAATAAAATTCCAGGAACTCCTTAATAAGGACTTGCTCTGATGGCAGGAAAATAGTGTAAAAAGGCAGTTCAATGAAGTGCAGTTTAGTGCAGGTTTCTCGAGAATGGTTTGCACGAGAGGCTCCTGTTCAAAAATGTAAGCTAGGCTCTGCTTTTAAATTTGATCCTAGTTAGCCACCAGGAGTGTTTCTTAATAGGCATTTTTTTTTTTCCCCCTCTCAGGGTCCACAGAGCTTGTGAAAATTGCAGATTCTTGACCTCCAGCCAGCTCTACCAAGTGTGAATCTCTAAAGAGTTAGCACCTAGAAATGCTCATTTTCCATAAGCTTCTAGTTGACTCTGATTAGGTGGTCATTAAATGAAAAGTGATCTTGGGATGTGCCAAGTGCCAAATGCCATGCTTTGGGTAGACAGGTGTATTAAATTGATATTCTATCTCAGGGTACGTACTCAATAAATAGTTAAGTTTGAAAAAAAAAAAACAGTAATCTATAAATTCAACTTGTTCATTATTTGCAACTGTCTTTCCTTCTCTTTTACTATTTCCAAATAGATATATGACTGACCTTAAGCATTATTTCACTTTGGTAATCTATAAATCGGTGAAAAAAGAAGACGTTTAGGTAGTGTCGACTCTAATTAATGTGGTCCTTATTTACTGTTTAATTCCACATAAGTCATAGAATCCTTGAAATTTATAGCTGGAATGATTTCATAAAAAAGTGCAATTCTTTAATTTTTTTTAGATGAAGAACGTTTCATGGAGAAAAATTAACTAACCTTAGGATTATTTTATAGATGAAGATAATCTGAAACATTAACAGAAAATTTTCATTGTGATTTTGAATAATTCCAAGTTGTCTGCTTAATTTTCACCTCTTTCCAGTTCAGATGGAAATATCCACAAAAAGAGCTACATAAGTAAATACAATTAATCATAATCAATCGCGTACTGTCTTGGATTTGCCTAGAACCAAAATACTGAAAGGGACACATGGCATACTGCTGGTTCTAATTTTCCAGCAACATGAAACACTTCATGCTTTTCTTGTGACCGTAGATACCTTTCAACTTCTTAGAATTAATGTTATGAAAGGCATCAAAGTGCCTAAATATGTGCCATGAAGTCTGAGAGTGTGGGATGGCTGTTTCTAATACATTCAGAGTTTACATGAATGATAAACATATTATTATCATTTTCTTTGTATCAGCCTCATGACCTCATTTCCTTAATCTATTAATATTGGGTTTGGACTAGATAATATTAAAGTATCTAAAGAATGCTACACTTAAGGTATTACTGGTATAAAGATAAACTTAGGTAAAGATGACAACTTTTAATTTAAAACATATAAAAATATTTGAGAAATGATTGTCTCTCCCATCACCATCATTTCACTAAAGAGAAACATTTTAGCACTAAAAGTATTGGAAGCACATAATTTCAAAATAAAGATAACCCTTAAATTGAAAAAAAAAAAAAAAACCTCAGTAAATCACTACATTGTTATTATGGTTCACAGACTGCTATAGATTCATAACATCCGTGCCACAGACTATGCACTACTCTTTGGGAGCCACTGTTGTAAAGCTCTACAAAGAACTTTGGGTGTATCTCACACAACATTCATCTCTTGAGATGCTTCTGAACAAGGAATTCCTTGGTTTTTGAACAAAAAAGAGTATGATAGGTGCTTGACAGTATACTCCCCTGTCAGAGATTCTTAGTAATATTATAGATTCAGAGGTCTCTTGAAATATGGCAGAATGTTAACTTTATTTCATTTATCATTTTAAAAATTTATTTCATGAAACATTTTTTGCACATAGCACCTCTTAACATTCTGTAAAACTAATGTTTTGCATACCGCACTCTGAGAAAGTATCCTATGGCTTTCCCTAAATTAGCTCCACATCCTGACCTACTAGCTGTCATTAATAACTGCCATTCTCCCATTCTCCAATGGTAACTTTGGAGGACTCTTTGACCTACAGTCCAGACACATTAGTTAAGTGGATTGGAAGTGGGCCTAACACTACAGGTGGAAGCTACAAGGCCAGAATAAAGCCCTAGGAAAGGAAGGAAGGCTGGGTCTTAATGAAGGAGATGCCGTTAGGCGGGGATGGACTAGTTTGGAATCAGTGGACAAGACAGAGGCACTTAGGAGCAGCCAGGTAGAGCTGATGAAGAGCTGACCCAGACTTGTGGCTGAAGAACTCAGAGGAGGAGCCAGCTTTGGAAAAGATTGGTAGCAAGTCATGAAGGAGATGGTGTCTTTCCACGCCCATCAGAGCAAGGCATGTAAGCCATGTCTTCCAGGTTTTCTCTCTTCCTGATCATTTCGGTAGGTTCAGCTGTGTGTAAGAAGGCCAAAATAACACTGGTTTAAAAAAAATAACTTTTTTTTCCTCCTATACATAATTACTTAAACAGTTGTAAGCAGTGATTCTCAAAACCTGTTCCTGGGGAGCAGAATAAGCAATACCTGGACACTTGTTAGAAATGGAAAATTTTGAGACTTTCCCACACTTACTGAAGCAGAGGTTCACCAAGCCCTCTGGGTGATTCTGATGCTAACCTTTCAGAATCACCGGTCCAGAGGTAGTGGTCAGGGCTGGAATAGGGACTCCGCTCCAAGGAGTCATCCAGGAATCTAGGAATCCTGATGCTTCACTCACTATACCCTAGGATGTTTCCCTGTACACATGATTCCAAATGAGTAGCTACCAATGTTTTCCAAAGCTGACTCCTCCTCTGAGTTCTTCAGCTCTAAGCCTTGTTCAGGCCTTCAACTCTACCTGGACTGCTCCTAACTGCCTCCGTCCTATCTACTGACTCTAACCTAGTCTGTCCCCACCTAATTGGTAGAGTTATCCTTTTTTAAATGTAATTTTTATCTCTTTTTCACTAGCCCATCATCTGATTCCATCATGGCAAAGGCCAAAAAGCAATGAAGGGCATATATATAGGTCTGTTATTATCTGGCACCTATCTTTTTCTCAGTTATCCCTCAGTCCTTTACTTTGACACTTTCTGCATCCTGGGTACGGAAAAGGCTATATCCAGAACCTATCACAGTGATTTGGTCTTCATGTCTTTACACATGCTATTCCCCTTGCTGAGAAAGACTGTGTTCAGACTCCTCTTACCACTCCTCCATCCCCAGACACACTTCTTCCCATCTTCTTTTTCACTTGATGAACGTGTGCTCATCCTTCAAAATCTAATTTATGCAGCATTTCTGTGGGATCTTCCTCAAGTTACTCATGCTTGGTTACTTGCTTCCTTGTGCTCCCATTGTAGGTTTCACTACCTATTCTAGGATTCTCATCAGATTGTCTTATAATTTTCTGTGTATGAATCTGACTCCTGCATTAGATGTAGAGCTCCTTGGGGGCAGGCATTGATACTTATTCGATCAATATTAAATGCCTACTTTGTGCCAGGAAGTACATATCCTGAAGCATAGGGCCTTGAGCTATGTCAGTTCTTATGGGTACCTAATAAAGGCTGGTTTAAAAGCATGCACAAATGAATGTTTCTTGTAAATTCTCTCAAAGATGTAGTGATCGTGATTAACAACTACTTCCAATATACCTGTGGGCATCCCTGAGAAACATGCATGGAAGCATCTTAATTGTTAGTAGTGTTGAGTCTGGTAAGTTTGGAAATGGGAAAGTATTTTCAGAATAAGTATTGGACTTTAAAGAGTAAAAGAAGAAAGAGAAGTAGGAAAAAGAGGAGGGAAAAAGGAAAACCTGGGGTCAGAGCAAAAGAAGTGAAGTTTCTATGGTCAAAGCAAGGATGTGTTTGTACCTCGGGAAAATGGGCAAAACGAGTCCTGTAATAGTGATTTCATCTCTACAGAGAAAGAAATATTATTCTTCCAAATTTAATGGCACCTGTTCCTCTTGCTGAGTAGAAGATAGTTGTCTATGCACCAATAAATTTAAATTCCTTCAGGCATAGTCGACTGTGATGCCATTTTACCCTGCCTTATTTTCTTTCAATTTTTTTGAAAGAAGGAAGACTCTCCTGCTGTTTATAGCTTTTCTTCTGATAATTTAAAATAATGAAAGTCTTTCCAGGCAATTGTCCAAACTTAAAAGCTTAAATTAAAATGCTCGTTTTCAAAATTTTCCATGTATTTCCCTGTTTGGATTGAGGGTATAGATCTTTTCTTGACTAATCACGAGACAAAGAGGAATGAATACTTCTGAAATTTTCAGACCAAGCTAGAATCAAGGACGCTTAGCAGAGACAAGTGGTACTGTTGTGGCTCTCAGGAAGAGGCGTAAGGGCAAGCCAATCTTTTTTTTGCGATCTGTGGGTGCCAAGACCTAGCTTTGTTTATTTCATCAGTGAATCCATTCTGGAAGGTTGTGTTCATTATCGTACTTTGTTACTAATCTGATAAGAAAAAAATTTGATTGCCAACATTGTTACTTTTCATAATGAGCCAAGCCATATACATGCACTTATGATGAATAATTGTTGGATGTAAAGTATTGTGGACTATAGTTATAATTTGTTTGTCAATTACGGAGCTACTATACAATGCAGATAAAAAAACGCCACAATCTTTTCAAAATATTCATGAAGGACCCTTCTAGATGCAAATTTTTATTTATATAATTTTCTCAAGATGTAATTTGACATAGTCTCCATCTCCTAAGCAAGAGGTTTGCTGTAAACACTAGCTTAAAATTACTATACAGTTAAATGACTAATCACAGAGAATCACTCTATGATCGTTGACAAAAATGGCCACACTTACAGCTGAAATTAACACTGAGAAAATGGATCTGCTTCTCACCCAGGAAGTCAATCACTGCAAAATAGCCCAACCATGACTAAAATTTTGTGATGAGATACAGAAAAAATTCATATCTTAGGTCTTGTTTTCCATTCCAAGTACAGTTGGATGTGATAAAGAAGAGTGGGGAGAATTCGTTCACACTGATAGGGTAAGACAGTCTCTAAGAATGTTTGGATGAAATGTTTGAATTCTTTTTCATGACATTTTTCTTCCCTACTAACTCTTCCCTTGCGGCTTACCAAATATATAGATATTGATTTTTAATGAAATGGACTTATGAAACAGTGATCACATTTTCTCAATTCTCATTACCCTGATTTCAGAAATAACATCTAGTTTGGCGACTGTGAGAGACTTATGTGAGGGCTGGAAAACTATGAAAATGTCACCAAGAATGCCACTGACAGCAGGAAACAACTATTCCCCTCTGGATTTCACTCCTACACCCCAAAGTTTATCATTTCATACTGACAAAGTATTGCAGTCTTTTGGTATGTGTTTACTATAGTTAGCTTTCTTCACTGTGGCTCTTCCAAAATGTCATTCTTTCCAAGTTTATCACATTTCTGACCTGTGTTAGCAAATAATCTTCCTTCTTTGGTCCCAGAGACACCAGTAGCTAATACACAAAAATTCTCTGAACACTCCAAAACTTCTGTACCCATCTCCACATTCCACTCTTTCTTCACCCACACATTTGCTACATCTTTACCCATCCTTACCTGCTTCCCCCCTGATACAATGAAAGCAGTATTTCTCTCACACTCTAAAGCTGAATCCTTTAACTGACTTCTGGATTCTATCCCCTCATAGTTCTTCTCCTCTGCATTTTAAACTTTTAGTACATCTGTCCCATCAATATGTCAAATCAAAAAACAAATGAAAACTTTCCATCAACCTTTCTACTCCTTGGAGATCAAACTTTTTTAAAGGATTGCTTCCAACCCTTGTTATCTTCTGTGTTAGCCTGTCCATAACTACTACTCCTGGTATTCACGTCCTTGTTTAGTTCCCTCTCTTTGAAGCTAGGCTAGACTAGTAATATACTTTTCACCAAAAACAAACAAACAAACAAACAAACAAACAAACAAAAAAAAACCCAGCAAAAGTGACATCGTGTAACGTTTGAGGTTAGCTCAGAAGAGGTCATGTACTTTCTACCTGGGTCTCCTGGAACACTTGCTCTTGGGGAAGGTAGTCACCATGTAAAAAGTTGGGCCAACCTGAGATTACGATACTGTTAGGAAATTCAAAGTAGCTATGTGGAGAGAGAGAATGACACCCCTCCAGCCCCTAGCAGTCCTTATCACCCCTGGTGAGGCACCACCATGTGAGTGAAGAAGCCTTTGTGCGACTTTGACATCTGTAGGGGAGAATCTTTCCTTGCCTCTTCCTGGCTTCTGGCAGTGGCCATCGATTCTTGTCATTCCTTGGACCGCAGCCGTATCACTCTAACCTCTGTCTCTGTTGTCACATGGTATTCTCCCTGTGTGTTTCTCTTGTCTTCTTCTAAGAACACCAGTCTTATTGGACTCACTCTTCTTCAGGGTGAGCTCATCTTAACTAATTATATCTATAAAGACACTGTTTATAAATAAGGTTACATTCTGAGGTATTGGGTTAAAACTTCAACATACTTTTTTGAGGGACACAATTCAATTGATCTAAAACCACCCAGTCAACTTACAAAACTGTGAGAGATGATAATGAATATGGTTTTTAAGCTACTAAATTTTAGGATGGTTTGTCCCATTAGCAAGAGACAACCAAAATGCCTTTCTTTACTCAAATCTCATCATCTTACTATAGTCTGGCTTCTGCCTCCTTGGTGTTAAATCCAGTGGATAGATGTGCTGTTCTAGAAGGGTGGCATGGCTTATATATCTACCTCCCTTCCTCCCTGAAGTCCATCAAAACGACCAAAGAAATTTGTGTGGAGGAATATATTCGTCAAATCCCTGAAAAACAAAGAAGGGTGACAGCAGACCAGAAACTCGAAGTTTTTCTTTTTCTTTTTTTTTAAAGATGGAAAGCATATAGAAATGGATTGAAAGAGGGGGCAAAAACACAGCCAAGGAACCCATAGCTCAAGAGGCTGAGGAGAGGACCACTAAAATAGTGAACGCCCGCCACTTCACACAGCCCTGGGGAGAGCCCAGGCTCCGAGGTGGAGTGGCGGGGTGGGGGTGGGGTGTCTGTCCTGTGCATTGTATGATGTAGGACAAACAACATTCTTGTCCTCTACCCACAAGATGCCACACGTAGCCCCTCTGCCTGACATTGCAACAACAAAAATGTCTTCAGACATTTCCAAATTGCCCCCTATTGAAAACCATTACTTTTAATTCATGACTAACAAACCCCCTCTTTGGCTCTCTGCTTATTACTAGGAGACTATAAAACTCAATTCTCTAGGAAAGACTAGTCATGTCTAATTGTAACTGCCTTCTCAGCCCCTACTCCCACTCTCTAAATTTTTCCAAGAACTTGACTTTTCTCCACAGACAGAGCCACAACAGAGGCCAGACTTTCAGACAACATCCAGATGTTGGTCTTCACACTGCTCTTGGAAATGCCTTCAAGGGAGACGCTCTGCAGTCTTAACTACGTGATTTGTGTTTTCAGATACATGCTGTTCTGGTGCTAACTGGGAACTTCTGTCTAAGTAATGACTTTGTTCGTACTGAGTCCGAGGAGTGTGGCTTACAAAAGAGGAAAGGCAGGAGAGGGTGGTTGGAAGGCTGATATCAAGGATTCAACACCTCTGAAGTTAGTGGAAGGAGTAAACTATTCTCTGGAAGACTTGAGGAGAAAAGAGAATAAGCTAAAATTCTGCCCCAGAGACAGTGAACTTGTTATAGCATGGACTTTCAATTGCTCCTCTCTGAAAGGAAATATTTCCAAAAAAGATAGCCTGGGAGGAGATCCTCAGCCCCTAGGTGACCCAGAGATGATGGGTGAGATGGAAGAAACTCTTGAGAGAGGAGAGGCTTGATTGGGGTTGTGACTAGGGTCCTTTGGGGATCCTTGGAACAGGCCGACTCTCACTAGAGAGACTGGGAGTGCATGTTGGGGGAGGGGCAGGAGAGAGAAAAAGAGGCCCCTTTAGCTCAGTCTTTCCATAAGGCAGTGGGGTAGGGAATTTCTTCATTAGTTAGGCATTCAGTTATCTTTCTCCAGTGCTTTCTATGGAAGTAGATGCACACATACAACCTCTCAACCAATATTTTCAGAGCCAATGTATCTATCTGAGTAAATCAACATCACCAGCTCAATTCATTTAGCTATAAGAGCAAGCTCACTGCCAAGGCAAAAGGAGAAGGGGGAGGAGATCTAGGCATTCTGTAATTTACCAAGATGTCAGTGGTATCTCAGTAAAAAAAAAAAAAAAAAAATTGTTATTGCTCCAGGACAGTGGTCAGCAAACTCTGAGTCACCACCTATTTTTGTAAATAAAGTTTTATCAAAACACAGCCACACTCATATTGTGTATGGCAGCTTACAATGACAGATAGATTAGCCGTGACTGACACCATATGATCCACAAATCTAAAATATTTGCTATCTTGCCTTTACATAAAAAGTAAAGTTTGCCAACCCTGCTCCAGAGCACTGAAGGCAGAATTTTTTTTAACTATATCATCCAGCTGCCTGCTCTTCTTCTCTGTGCTATAGCTATAGTTAAACTAAGTATGAGGTTTTCAATATAAAATCAACAGTTTTTGTATAAGACGTGTTTAGATTTATTTATTTATTTTTAACGAATAGAGGTTTTCGGAGTGGTCTGGAACGTCGCCAGCAGGGTGTAGCATGGACCTTCAATTCTGCAGGGATGTAAGACGGAGCGAGGAAAAATGACGAGGAATGTGTGGATGGAAGGAGCGAAGATGAGGTGATGAACCTACTTCGAAAACTCAGGACAGAGCAAGTAACTGGGTAGGACGAGGCCGTGCAGAGGGACCCTCATCTCTCAGGGCCCCTCTACTCTCCTAGCCATGCTGCATTCTTCCATCTCTGCTCCTTTCTTGTGCCCCAAGGTTCCTCTGGCTGTAGAAAGGGGCTTCCTCCCATGGTCACCCATCCAAGAATGCCAAAGCCCTTTCTCCTGGTCTGTCTCTCCTATGTGGTGATAACTTTCTTTTCTTCCCTTCCTGGCCCTCAAACCCAGACCCCCAGAGACTTTCACCTCTAGCCTACCCCTTTGGCAGCTTTTCTGGCCCACCGAGGGAAGCACCCTTGGGAGAAGAAAGAAAACACAAACACAGGTCTTGTAAAAAAACCTGTCA
The DNA here is from genome assembly GCF_014176215.1 of Rousettus aegyptiacus. Lineage (NCBI taxonomy): Eukaryota > Metazoa > Chordata > Mammalia > Chiroptera > Pteropodidae > Rousettus > Rousettus aegyptiacus. The sequence continues at coordinate 119,603,160 of NW_023416306.1, read as the reverse complement.
CATTTCATTTTGAAAATCTCACCCGGCTTATAAATATAATCCTAGCACAAGGCAGGTAGAAAAAAAAAAAAACAGAGATTTCTTTATAAATTGATAGCTATAAGATTGGAGGCTTGTGAATGCATCTGTTCTGTAGCATGTTTTGTTGAAGAAAATTCACCGAATTCAGCAAAGTACTATTACTATGAGGCAGATGCTAGAATGTAAGGGAGGCTGTTCTCATAGTACTCCAATTTCAAACGACGTTGGTTGAAAAATGTAAAAGTAAAAGCTTGTGTATGCAAGGACTGGACATCAGGTCATTTGAATCATATGACCATCTTGCATTTATTTGCATTTGTGTGATATTTTACAACAAACAAAGCACTTTCACAGAGGTGACTGTGTTTGGTCTTTCCAGCCAGTCTGGGAGGTAGGTAAAATGTTATTTCTTTGGGAAATAAGTAAGTTAAGGCTCAGTGAGGTCAGCTGCCAGGTTAACCAAGGCTGCACTAAAGTAGGAGAGGACACGAACCAAGACTTTGATTTCTAAGTTTTTGGAATTTTTCCTAGCATTCTCACCATGTTTTCCAAATTAGAGTGTTGGTTCTTATCTCATAGTGTGCCCCTGTCATTTCTTGCAAGAAGCCCCTGAATTCTTGTGCCCATTAAGCATCATCTTTACTAAATAAAGGATACATCACAAACACATCTGAAGAAGCCATGATAAAGAGCATATAATTATTTTTAAAATCAGCAAATATTAAAAGTAAATGTCCATCTTTTAAAACTGTATATAAGGCTGCCCTTCTAAAAAGGCTGAGAAGCAAACTAATAGGTTGACTGAAGTGGATTTGGGGCAACCACAGGGTCATTGGTTGGGGATGTAATCCTAAACAAATGGTCTCCCTTGGCCCCACTGTTCCTTCACAAAGTCATTTAATTATAAAGTCATTTAATAACAACTCCACATAGAGAAGTGTTTGCACCTGGTGGTTAGGGCTGCTGGTTGGAGCTAGACAGATTCTGAGAAAATTTTCTTAACTTTTCTAAACTGGAGCTTCAGCACTTATAAAATAGTACTTACAAGTTTACTGTAGGCATTGAATAATATACTTCATTTTTATAAATTACTTAGCATAGTGCATAGCACATAGTAATTATGTATACATTTTTGTTATTATTATCAACGGTGGTATTGACATAAATAATATATTTTGGCCTCTCCCTTACCTCAGTCAGTACTCTCCTAATTGCTATGAAAAGATGCTACATGGCTGAGGTATTGGACACTTGAAGAAACCTGTTAGAAGAAAGGTGGTCTGCCTTTTTCTTCTTTCTTGTTACACAATGTTCTTGCTTCTATTAAACTAGCAAAAAGCCCCAGGCAATATTACCTTTTCAAGATGAGGACAGGCTCCCACATTGGGGCTGTCAGACAGAATTTGGGGCGTGTGAGCCTTTTATATGAATCAGACCTGACAAATCTGATTTATGGATTAAAATAATGTTGTGATATTTACCAAAAGTATATATAGCAAGTTAAGACACCTCCGACAGGCAAACATTGATTGCCTATTTTAATCGGCTGGTATAATTTAGCTACTATGAGAAGCAAAATGCTTAGGAAAGGTAAATCTGATCATAAATAATTCCTACTTCTATGAATTTAAAAATCAAGTCATATCTTTGTCTAGGGTTTATTACAAGGTGAAATGTCTACTACATTATGTGAGGTCACATCAAGTTTCATTTGGGTGGAGAAGATTTGACTTGACATAAACAGATGCCAAACAAAGTGTTAAAGCAATTTCACCAGGTGCCAGTATATTAAGATAGACAGACGACGAGACTCAGTGCCCGCATATATCCACTAAATCTCTGATGCTTGTGGGACTTTATCAGTATTGCTTCATCAATATCTCCAACATTTCTGAGTAGAATCAAAAATCATAGCCTTGAAAGAGACATCAAAAAGCCACTTCGTCTGGAAACCCTGGAACAAGGTTACCGCTTAAGAAAAGCATGATGTGGCTTTCAAAACTTACTTGTTGAATGAATAAACGAAGGGAAAAAAAGTCTGTTCATCATCCGTTCCCAGAAGGCTGCTTTGCCCTGAGGAGCAGCCCCAGGGGTTTAAAGCCCTATCCACTTATTTATTAATTATTTATACGCTGCCCACGTCTAACAAAGATTTGAGGCAACTTATAAAAGACTCCAACAATAAAGAGCCTCATCCTCTGTCATCCCTTGCAGGGTTGTTTTATCACTTTCATGATCATTTAAAAAAAAAAAAAGTATTAAATGGCTGTTTGCACAGGATGGTGTGGTGGGGGCTGAATAAATCAGATAGAGCCAGGCTCTGACCTCCATAAATTTCCATTCAGTTTGTGTTCGTTCATTCTTTTGACAAATATTTATTCAGCACATTCCATATTCAAGTGCTGTCAGGCAGTGTAGGGGATGCCAAAAATGAATCACAGGTGGACCCTGCCCTGCCCTTAAGAAGTTTACACTAGAGGAAGGGGCCTATGGCACAGGCGTGTGGTAGTGATGTGTGTAGACAAGACACAAATTTCCCCATGCCAGGCAGAAGGGATCAGAACTATAAGGGAGTTGCAGAGAAGTGCAGTGGAAGATCAGGGGACATTGCATCTTCTCATGGTGTGTCCTAAAGAAACCAGCAGAAGCAGACCAAGCTGCAGGCAAAGCTGCAAATGAGAACTCGGCCTTCCCAGACATCTCTCTGCCCTCCTGTCTCTCTCTGCCTCCTCTTCCCCTACCTTCCCATCCCATCTGGGCACCCTAAGCCCTAATGCTGTCACAGCTACCTGGCTTCACCTTTCCTAGAAGGCTAGCATGCCATCTTGGTGACAAGGCCTGGGATACAAATGCGCATTTCTATGAGACTCTGTTCTTTGCCGGCTATCACTAACAACAGTGATTAGAACACTTATCTCCACCAACATAGAAATAAGCAGCCATTGTTTGTTATTAGCCTTGTCTAGGAGTATCTGGCTTTAAAAGAGGCCCATGCCTGGGCACAAAAGAAGCAATCTTGCAAAATGTGTGGCTCCTGGAAGCTTATTGTTAAAGTGAGGGCTTTCTGGAGTGAGAGATTTCCTCGAATCCATGACACAATCAACTTCTACCCCTGTGTACCTTAGAAGGTGAAGAGTCTCCAGAGAAAACATCCTCAGAGGATCTCCCTAGCAGAAGATCTGCCCTCGCTCAAGCCAGATAGTAAGGAGGAAAAAGAATCTCTTCAGCTACAGTCCTTCATTCCATGGAACAAAAGTTCTTAAACTTTAGTTTATATAAGATTCCCCCAGGAAGCTTTAAAGACAGATTCTGAGGCTCCATCCCCTAAAACTCTGTTTCTTCAGGAGGTATGGAGTGGGTCTTGGAACTTGAATTTTTAACAGACATCACAGTAGCCTCTGAGAAGGTGGCCTTAGGGGCCACCCTTGAGATATATTACCAAAGGGATGTACATTCTAAAAGGAAGTCCAGAAGAACAGGACTTGTGTGTCTTTCTTGTTCCTAGATGAACTCGTAGCACCTAGAACAGTGTTAAGCTCAGATTAGATACTCATTAAATATATGTTGATTGAATTAATGAACAGGAACTTGCCCTGCCTCCTGGCACCCTGTGGGAGCTGAAGGCTTGGCAAAATTTTTTTGGTGAATGATAGCTTTGGAGAAGGTATAATGCTATAGCAGTGTCCACATAAAGGATTCTGCATTATAAAGATGTAGAATGAAGTGGTAGAGACTAGTCTAGAAGTTGAGATTAGGTGGTAACATTCCCTGAAGAAGTTGACAGGCTGAGAATGAGGGGTGGGATCCAGAAGAAATACTTTGAAGCTTAGCCTGAGAATCACAGATCTGCTTAGCATCTCATCACTCACCCTCATCCATAGCCTTCTAGAGCAGGGGTCCCCAACCCTCAGGCCATGGACCTGTACCAGTCTGTAGCCTATTAGGAACTGGGCTGCACAGCAGGAGGTGAGCAGTGGGCAAGTGAGTGAAACTTCATCTCTATTTGCAGCCACTCCCCGGTGCTAGCATCACCACCTCATCTCCACCTCAGATCATCAGGCATTAGATTCTCATAGGAGCACCAGTCTCTGGTGCCAAAAATGTTGAGGACCACTATTCTAGAGGAAAGAAAATCCTGAAAGAGAAGTCTAAATAGAAGGTAGACTTCAGGACTGAGGAGGAGCAAGCAGCAGGGAGAGTTGGGAGCACACAGGGACCATATGCTCCAACCTGCAAGGGTAACTAAGCAAGGTCTTAACACCACACCCCAGAAGCTGCTAGCTGCCCCTTTTGCTTCAGGTAGAGCAAAACCCCAAATAGGCAGCTTTGAGCCAAGGCATTTACCCTGTGGCATTTAGCCTATTGTCAGGTTAAATTTATTCTTTTGTTTTCTGATTGGCTTTGATTTAAAACAAAGTGTCAATCCATCTATGAAAAGAAAATCTTACAACTTCTTTCAATGATTCAATGATTCATTGCTGGGCCTTGTAATCCACTGTCAGAAAATTCTCATGCCTTGTGTCCGATGTCAAGTTGGTAGGAGAACTAAGATAGCAGTCTCCACATTCTCTGACTTCATCATTATATATCTTAAAAGCACTACTCAGGTGGGTAGATCTGGGCTCTGGCAGTTGATCTAAATAAGAATGACTGACTACCTTACAAATCTTGCTAATATCTATGATGGCTTAGTTAACATTTTGTCTGGTCTATTTTCCTTTTACTTATGGAATGAAACAAGCCACTGGTCATCACCTGGTTAAACTGGACTTCTTTCCAATATCATCTGCTTGAGAAAGCAATAAATGGATCTGGAAATTGTTTTGGATAATATGGGAAATTTCCCCAATCAATATTTTTTTCCCCAGACTTCAAATGAATGTCTTATCTAGGGATCGTCACATAAGTATGCCATTCCCATGCAAAAAGATGTGGGACCTAGGGTCTGTCTGGTGACATAACCTTATATAAGAAGAGTAAACTCTCCAGACCTCATATTCCTGGAAAAGGAATGAGTTCTTCTGTCGGTAGTGAAAAATCCTTGAATGGCTTCTCATCACACTTAAGATTCCAATTGCTTACTGTATCCGACTATGTCTACGTGCTTGGGGGCCCAGCCATTGTTCCAACCTCTGTTTCTTGCTCTCGCTTTCTCTGTTCCTCTAACGCTCCAAGCTTATTCCTGCTTTGGGACCGCTGCACATACTGCCTTGCCCAGCCACCTCCTACCACCTTTTTACATGTCATTCCAGATTTTTACATGGCTGGCTCCTTCTTGTTATTCAAGTGTCAGTTCAAGTGTGGCCTTCTTGGAGAGGTTTCCTGGGCGCTCTGTCTAATGGAGTCGCTGCCCATTCCATCCAGACATTCTCAACCACATTCCTTAATTTAATCTTTTCGAAGCATTTACCATTATCTGGAACTTTCTTGTTAATTTGGTAGTTTGCGTGTTTACAAATAGTTCTGCTATAATGTGACATTTGTTCCTAAAAATCATATTGTGTTATGTGAAATGGCACAATATAAACCACGAGGCTTATGGGAAAAGTGAGGTTGTGTGCCCAACACAAAAACTTCATCAGTGACACATTAAAAAAAGATGAAAAAAATAAAACAGGAGCACAGTTTATATATGCTTACTGGTAAGACACACATGAATACTACAATAAATATGTCGCTTTATTGAAAAAAAAAACCCTGAACTTTTGCTTATGGAAGTGAGCATGGGAAGGGTCGCGGCTTGCATGTTATTGTGAAGTGGTGGGAAGAGGGTTATGTGAAATCAGATGGACAGCTATAACTCCAGATGTGGCTCATAACACTCAGAGAAGTGAGGTAGCTGGTAGATGTTTCAGGTGTGTACGCATGTCCGTTTTGCATGTTCCCATAGTTCAGCGGGATGCAGTTTTCTGCATTCCAGTTTTTCTCATAGATGAAATCATGCATAAGCAAACACAAAATTCACATTGTGCTTAAATCTTTCCCTAACACATCAGTTGCTTTGGAATAAATTCACATTTTCAAAACAAGCATTATCAAAGATCTGATAGTATTTGTTCCACATTTTAGAATGTAAGTTCCATAACACTGGGGCACTTTTCTGTTTTAGTCATTGCTACATTACTAACACATGAACAGCCTGCCACAATAGCAGGCTTTCAATCAATATTTGTTGAATAAATGAATGAATAGATCTTTCTTTGACTTTCTTTTCTCCCCACACACTAGTGATACCCTTTTAAGGGTTACAGTAATCCTCATCAGTGTGGTGGGTTGCTTTTGGTGATAGAAGTAATAGTAGGGTGAAAAGGGATTCAAAATTACTATGTTGGGGGGGTGCATATATTTTCTGAAGACAAACACAAAAATGAAAACTATTACGAATGATTAGGATATCTTTTATAGTCATGAAGATGTCTAAGGCTCCTTCTATCCATCACAAAATATGATTCTAATTATGGATTGTTTTGAAGAGTCAGTGCAGAACCATAGATGAAGGTGGGACCCCAAAACACTATACAGAGCTCTATATTGTGTGGAAAGGCTCCTAGAATTCATTCCATTAGGAATGAAAGAAGCCTCAGGTCTAACTGTAAGTAGGCAAATTTGCTGGGAAACTCGAGCTCCTGTCCCTTCTCTTCATATAAGTATGTCTCAGACCTAGAATTTAATCACTCTTCTACTAAGTCAGAGGATGGAATTAAAAGTGGCTTTGAAAGGTCATCCCAGACAGGTGGGTTATGTCACATTTCTAAGGGGTTTGAAAATTGTTTGAATTTCAGGGAAATTGTCTAGTACTACTAAGTAAAAGGTCAAATCAGAAAGCCCAAAAAGAGCTAAGAAATGCTCCATCTTTTAATTTTCTCTGATTTAAATTCTGAACCTGAGAAAATCTGCCAGAAAATTCAAATGCTGTGGCTGAATTGCTTTAGTTTATCAGGCAAATAGGGAAAATTTTGTTACCATTCTTTACTTCCTCAGTAACTGCTTGATCTTATGGAGAGTTGAGTGGAGTGGTAAAGTAATTACATAGTGAGTACCATATATTTACGATTATTTACGTTTTCTAAATTGGAGTACAGGGTAATTATTTTTGGTCTTATTAAGTGCAAATTACCAAGTAGTCTTCAGGAACATGTAATTACTATGTACTGTACTTATCAAGCAAAATGAACGCAGCAAAGATTTTATTTAATACAAGCAAAATGAGGCATGTAGTTTTATGTAGCAAAGTATAGGAACCTACCTTCCTGTCTTGCGAGAAAAAACAGAAGTAGTCCTTCTTAACTTAGGGCATTTCCTCAATGAGTTAGATCAACATTTCCCAAAGGTGACTGCTCATTAAGGATGGAGATGTTTGGAGCCCAAACCCAGGCCTAGAGAGTCTTAGTCTAGGAGGTGAGGCCATGGAGTCAGTGTCTTCAGCTAATCCTCAAGGTGCTTCATGCATGCCCTACAGTGACAGAGCATCTGCCTGAGATTCACAAAATACTCTGACCAACAGGATAACCTCTAAACACAATAGGTGAAAAAATATCAGGTCCTAGATGGCGTAAAATTTTCTGTTTTTGACTGCTTAGTTTGTGTTCTTTTTAGGTCATACTTTGAGAAGCATCCTTAATCCCATCGTTAAAATATATAGACATGTTATTATATGTTGAGATTCCCTGAGAGTTAAGTTTTCCAGATTATGTACATTCAATTCAGTTTAGATCTTTCTGGTTTTAGTGAACACACACACACACACACACACACACACACACACACACACACACACACGCGAAATGAGAATGAAGAAGGGCCAGAGGCTAAACAGTGATTTGACTTATGACCAGAACAAAGGCAAACTTAATTCAACAGATATTTCCTTATCACTTACTCTATGCAATGTATAGACGGTCCCCTACTTACAGTGATTCATCTGACGATTTTTCAACTTTATGATGATATGAAAGTGATACGCATTCAGTAGAAAATGTACTTCAAATTTTGCATTTGATCTTTTTCTGGGCTAGCAACATGTGGTGTGGTACCTCTTGCAATGCCAGGTAGCAGCAGCAATGCACAGCTCCCAGTCGGCCATACAATCATGAGGACAAATAAATGATACTTTACAGGGTACTGTGTTGCTGGTGATTTTGAATATTGTGTTTTGTGTTTTTGCATCCCATCATGTCTACAAAATGCTCATTTGTGTCTCCTGCTACAGGTGAGAAATAGATGGCAATTGAGTTAAATCTCGAGATGAAACTCAAGATAACTGCCCAACTGTAAGCTAATGTAAGTGTTCTGAGCATGTTTAAGGTAGGCTAGGCTAAGCTACGATGTTCAGTAGATTAGGTATATTAAATGTGTTTTCAACTTAATGATGCTTTCAACTTATAATAAGTTTAATGGGATGTAACTTTATCATGAGTCAAAGAGTATCTTTAATTTTACTTTCTATACCCATTCATTCAATAAGTCTAATTTCCTTAATTGAGATAGAACATCTGGTTAAGAGCACAGGATCTAGAGTTAGGAAACTCCAGTTTCACCATTTACTAGTTAGAAAACCATAGGTACTATGGTCTGAATGTTTGTGCACCTGCCCTCCCGCCCCCAATTCATACGTTGAAATTTTAATCCCCAAAGGTGATGACTTACGTAGATGGAACCTTAGAGAGGTGATTAGGTCATGGAGGTAGAGCCTTTATGAATGGGATTGAGTGCTCATATAAGAGAGATCCCCAGAAAGATCCCTTATTCCTTTTGCCACGTGAGGATACCTTGCAGAAAGCCCTCACCCAACCATGCTGGCACTCTGACCTCAGAAAACAGCCTCCAGAACTGTGTGAAATAAATTTCTATTGTTTAGAAGCCACTCATTCTGTGGTATTTTGTTACAGCAGCCTGAGCAAACTAAGACAATGGTAAGTCACCTCTGTGGTTTACATTCTTCACTGTAAATTAAGGACAATAATAATGCCTATTCCAGAGGGTTACTTGGGGAAAAAAATACTATAGTGCATGCCAAGTGCTTAAAATACTGCTATCATTTATAAAAGTCTCCAAAAATTTAGCTATTATCGATATAAAAATACTGCATTTATATATTTGGAACTTGCATTTTCTTCCTTATGCCTATTTTGAAAAGAAAAATCAATAAGACAATTTTTACACTTATCTTTCCTCTCACATTTTAAAAACTCCAACTACACTGACAGGCAAAGTAGAACATGCTTTGTCCTTGCCAAGGCAGAGAAAAGGTTAACTTTTTGAGAAGCCAGCTGGAGAAGCAGACTGTCTGCTAATGGTAAGGGAGGGGTAACAAGAACTAATTTTAGCCATCATTCTTCAATCACTGTCCAGTTCCCTCTCACACTCCTCCCTGCCTGCCCCCATTCCTTTCTCAACCGTAAGATATAAGGCTGTTTCCCCAGGGCACCTTCAATCCCAGGAGGAAAGGAAATAATTCTACAGCAATCCACTGCTACTGGTGAATTAGAGATGCATCATGCCCCAGTTTAAAAAATACCCTAAACACCATAAATACCAGCTTTCCATCACTTGCAAACAATCTGTCTTTTTCTTGGAAACATTCATGCAACCATGTGCCTTTCCTGCCATCTTTTGTTGAAAATGATTTTTTTTCAGAAATGTGAAACTTTGCTGTAGAAAAAGTTGAGAAAGTCCAGATACACTTTAACTCAGTCTTGTAGTAAACAGGGATGAGGAAAGCAGAGATTAATGATGAGTGTTAGGGTGAACCCATATGTTTGTATAACTTTTTTCACTCTTGCTGTTGAAGTGAAAATATAAAGGGAAAAGGAGAAAAAATTATGCAGGTAAATATTATATTTCATGAGCCTGACTTTCTGCTATAAAGATCATAAAACAAAAAATATATTTGTGAGATGCAAACATTTTTCACTTACTAATGTTTATAATTAAGGCACAAATTCTTACTCAAACAAAAATCCTAGCTTGGGGAATAGAAGCATAAACAAAAACACAATTAATACTTTTGCTGACAGCAGGTTTCTTTTGTGGGTAAGAGCAAGCATTCCATGTGTGAATAAATATCAAGAAGTATTTTTGTAAGCACACAAACATACATGTTCATAAAGTATGATCACAGGCAACGAGAGCTCAGAAATGAGAGAGAACATTTAAGTGCTTAGATCTGAAAACTACTTGGGGCTCATTTTGTTCTAGATTGATAAGCAATGCAGAAAAGGTTTGGATGACATAATCGGGACACAGGATTAAAGAGGATTAGTTCTTTTCACCAAATCGGAGCAAACCCTGCCTGAAAATCTTCTGCTGGTGCCTAGCCCAGGCCCGCGGAGTAAGCGTTTGAAAGAAACCTTAGAATCACGGGACTGTAAGAGCCTTCATAGTCCCATAGTTCAATCCTAGATTTTCTAGTGGAATAAAGACTCTAGTGACTGTTGGTCAAAACACCTCTGAGCCCAGTGATAGACAAGGCTCAGACAAGGTCAGTCCTTACCTGGGCCAAGCAAGGATGTCAGTATACCTAAATTCTGAGATAAATTCATGAAAGGTGGGGAGCCAATCAGATCACCTTGCCCTACATTGTCCTACCTCCCACCACACTCATCATCAACATCTTCATTTTGAGTCTGAAGCTATGCCTGGGGGCTTGACTTGGAGCCTGGACCTGCATTAGCCCCTATTTGCAGGTATTTGTTCTTGGCCTCCTTTACCTGTGATGGGAAGATGTGCTGAGTTCAGTTGTATTTGGATCACAGTCTTAGTAAGTCATTTTACTTGGTCTTTATTTCAGTTCTACATCTCTATTACTCTGCATGTAAAAAAGGACATTCCCAACTAGATTCTAAAGATTATTAAAGGTGGGTTTCAGTTAAAATTAAAAGTAAGTACAAACAATAAATTGGTTCCTGAAATTTTTAAAAAATATATCATGACTGATTAGTAATGCTGTCAAAAATTTGCAGTTTAAATGTTATTGTGAATCATTTTGTCATACAAAAACTTTTGTGATGAAAATGTTTCATTTAGGTAAATCCACAATTTTCTCTATCATGGCCCCCTGTCAAGCCAAACTGAAAAAACTGGGGAGCAGAAAGGATGGTAAGTATTTATTGAAATATATGTATAGAATCCTTGCAATATGTTCCTTTCTGTTAATGTTTATATGTACATATTCCTTACCTACCTTCTATATCTATGAAGGTGAGATACCAGTATTTACTAACTTCTTTATGAGATCTCGTGGAGGCTGCCTCAAAGCCCTTACTGCTAGCTCACCTGTTCTACTACTTAGCCTCCATCCACCTGCAGCTTCCCGTGCCTTCTAGCCTGGGCCTCTCAAGCCTTCTTCACATCTGGGTTTTGCTGAAACTTGAGCTAAGACTATTTTATCTTAACTCTCTTAATGACCTTATTTCTACCCTCTCCTTCCCAGCAGCTTTACAATATTGTCTATTTAAGAAAGACTGCATGTTGGGAGAAACCTATGAATGCTCTGATCTTCTTTCAGCACCCTCAAAAGAACTAAGAGATAGATTGGAACAGATTACTACATAATTCATACGATTAATTTGTTTCAATGAATGAAATGACAATTGTGTTCGCAGTGCCCTTGTTTCCATTAGCTCAGTGATCTGATCACCAGATCTGGTTTCACTTCATAAATATAGGCTTAGCAAACATCACTTGAAAGTCTTTGCATTCAGTAAACATTCTGGCATATTTTTAATGTTATGTCTGCTTGTCAAGAAGCTAAAAATTCTTTGGATTTTACAATTTGAACCAGGATTTAGCCAAAACTAAAATCCATTGGTCATTTTCAGGGTAGATCAGTGTATTCAGATCCAAATAAGACCAAATACTACTCTTTGAATACTGATCATTCTTAATATTAAGGGGAAATTGGGAGACACTAGGGCCCTGAGAGTGAGATCAGTCTTTATGCAAAAGAACTTAGATTTTCCTCAATAATTGTTTTATCGTATATCAGCTTGCAAGATCCACCATTAAGATTCTTGCCTAATGATTAAAATAATTATCAACCATAGAGTGCTAATCCATGCCAGGCACCACATTACGGGCTTCAGGTGCATCATCTCACCAATTCACAACAGCCAGACTGGATAGATACTATTACTGTTCCCATTTTTACATAGACAAAAATCACGTGACTTCTCTGGAGTCAAGCAAGTCGTTGGTGGAACCAGAATTTAAACCCAGTTTGCTTAACAGCAGGGCCCAAGTTCTTGAGTGCTAGGTCTAGAAATATAAATCCTATGAGATGACAATAGGCTTATGAGAACAGTATAGCATGTGGGAAATGAAAATTTTGTGAAAAAGAGAGCCCAGTGCAGACTAGCTTTGTCACAGGAGACTTAATGGATTTGTGCTGGGTAGACATAGTGGAGTATGATGGCATCAACAGTGAGGGATGCGGTTAAATCAAAAGTGTGGAGTAGAAAATGGATAATGTAGCTTGAATGTCACCTAGATGTCAACATTATGAGACTGAGGGTTTAGAGTTGGGAAGGGTGGGGAAAAAAAGTTGAGTAGGCAGGGCTGATTCCTAAGGAAATTTAAAACCAGGCTAAGTTTGTTAGGTATAAAGAGTCCAGCTGATGGTGAGCCAAAAACATGTTTTCATAGAGGCATTTTAGGGAAATTCAATGTCATGTTAGCTATGAGAAATGTAAGGGAAGACCAGCAATGATACACCACAGTAATTTCAGTGAGACTCAAGGTGCAGGCCTAGACTAGGGCATGGCAGAAGGAATGGATAAGATGGGGCATTTCCATAAGATGTCTTAAAGGAGAAATCATAGGACTTGACCATTGAATAAGGATCCCTTTCAGCAATTACAAGACCAGTATTTAAGTCAATGAAACTCTTTCATGTAAAATTCCACGTACTGGGGGTTCCAAATAACTTCTTTAGCATACATTTTGTGCCTGTTTTCCAAAGTTTATTTTTAGTGTTTTAATTTCTTTTCCTAACTTTGCTTTATAGAATAAAAACTTTGTGAGTCGTCAGTTATTTTAAAAGATCTTATAAATGGGTAATATTTCATTTTGCTTAAGTATGTTTTATATTGTAGCTACTGATTTTCATTACATTAAAATGTTAAATATTTGTTTCTTTGATTTATCTTAAAAATTCACTTTTGTCCCCACAATTTTGTGCTGATTGTTTCTTCTTGAGTTTAAGGTATCCTATATCTTAAATACTTTTTGATTTCTTTTTGTCACACACAATGCTTATCAAACTGGACATGTAAAACATTTAATAATTCAGTGATTAATTTTATTTTACAAGCAAGGCTTTATTATTTTTCAAGTATCAAAAAATTCTAAATATTAACATTTAATAGATTGTCGAATGTTATGGTTTAACTTCGTTTAGAATGTAATTCCATGAAGAGAGACTCTACCACATGTGACTTTACATCTCCCTTACTATCTAGTACAATGTCTGGCCAAAGTTGAGAAAATATTCATTGAACAAATGAATGACTTATTTACTTAAATAAATATTTTCTTATTAAAAATAATGAGTACAGAGCTCCAAATACGTTAAGATTTCCTGAAAAAGCTATAGTATATATTCTGTGTTTGTACTGAAAGAAACAGCTATGCATGCTTATGTGTTTGTACGCCCAAGTGCATGAATGCATATGATTTAAATCTTAATGTGTCACTCGAGGAGTTCCTGTTTCTGCAAGCTGATCTTAGCTATCTAAGAAAGCAGAAGAGAGAGTGGAAGGTATTCATCAGAAAGATTGTGTCAGAGGTGTGCCAATAAAGGAAGGGCCAAGGTGAATCACAGCCTCTGTGCTCAATACAGCCATTGCCAACTAAAATAAAATCTTTTATTGGAAAACATCAACAACCTAAGTAATAAAACAATGATAAAATTACAAAGTATCCATGCACTTTTCCACATGTATGTTATACCATAATAATAAGTTTAAAAAGTGACAAAGATAATTGTCATATAATTGTCAAATAATTTATTTCTAAAAATAGTCGAGGCTTAAAAAGTCTTTTAAAAATTAAAAATGACCTATAACCCTCATTTGCTATAAATTTGTTCAGAGGAAATTAGTTACTGTCATAGATTCATTGTAAGAAAAATTGTGTATGAAGTTGTTCCTTGGAGATGACATCTAATCCTGAGGTGATTTTACTAAGTGAATGGCCTTTATTTTCAGAAATGTACACAACCTCATGATCAAGGAGGTGTTTCTTAAGCTGAAACTTTCAATCTTATCTAGAGGCAAGAGTGATGCTGTTCTAAACCTATGACAATGTGTAATTTGGCTTCTTTTTCTGTAATACTTTGAACTAAATATTGGATAGGAAACTCAGCTCCAACCAGAAAATAATAGGCTTTGTTTTTCAAGGACTTTTTGCTAGAAGAACAAATCATCTTTTTGTTAATTCCAGGTAGGCATAAACTAAAGGACGTGCCTGTACACACACATAGATACATACTTGCTTAATATCGAATGTCCAAAAGACCTTATATATTCACAATTTAACCAACATTTGGGCAATTTCTTATTCCTCACCAAAAAATGATCTTACAAACTTTAATGTTTGTGGTTCCTGTGAACATTATCAAATGTCTTTGGAACTCTAAATATGCTTAAACCACAGCTGTTAAGTAAAACTATTTAACAGAATATTTTCTGCAATGCTTTTTCAGGAAACCATCCCAGCCACAAAATAGTTCTCAGCATCAAATATTTAGTTTTCTTAAATCCAGATTAAAGATCAGTGATGGTCCTGAGATGTTTTTAAATCACTCCATAATTGTAAATGGTTAATCAAATTCATTAATCAGAATTCAAAGACCTACCCTTTGACTCAATATAGTGCTCTGAACTCAAGAATTCTCTAATCAGACAGCAAAAGCATCTGTAATTGGCACTCTCAAGACCAGTGGCCGTGGTGACCGCTTGTATAAATTCCAGGAACATTAGTCTCTGAAAATATCCTTTGTTTTATTTTCAAATGCTTTCTTCCAAATTGGGCTCTGAGATTTTTTCCTATTCCGGTTAGCATGAGTGTAGCTACGCTCTTAAAATTGGCCTCAAATATGTTTCAAATAAGTGGGTTGGGAGAAAGAAACTTATGACCCTGTCAATTAAAAAAAAAAAAAGTCATGGTGAATGTGTAAGATAAAAATCGAGGTAGATCTTGCAGATGGGAAAGAGGGAAGTGGGGATAGGAGGGCGGGATTTATATGAAGTTTGTTGTTTTGTTCCATTTCGGATTGTATACCATCTAAAATTTACGTCAACTTTTTGATCTGTTAATAGAGTCTAAAACTCCTCAGCCTCAGATGCATATTTGGCAGAACACAAAAGCATCTGCACCTCAGTGACTCTTTTCAGAGCCTTTTTCACAGTGTCAGGCTTCCCCATCACTGTGTCTCCCTTGCCTCTTCCCACCAGCTAAAGCATTAGGTTGGACCTTGCTCTGTCTTTTTGCCACAACTTAATCATTTGAACTGCAAAGTACCCCAATTTGTCTTGCATCAAGGGACAGCCTCTTGGGCTTAGAACTCATTGGAGTACAGCTTTGGTACTAGGGTGAGGATGGGGGTTGGGGAAGATGTCACTGACTAAATGAGGCTAGGGCTATGGCCAAACAGGAGTGAGATGCTGAGGCTGACCAGCAGAGGCTGAGAAGCAAGGCGATGATCAAATTAGAGGTCCAATCCTTTATGATATAGAGGCCCTAGGGAAATCTCAGGAGTCAAGTGGTAACTTTACTTTTCTTTTTTCAGCCTAAGATATATTAAAAAATAGAGAAGATCCAAAATGAAATTTCACAAATTGTGGCATATCTCAATATTTACATTTAAACAAAGCAAAAAACACATACAAAAAAACATTCATACAATCGTACCATTCACAAGGCAATTATAGGATTTACAACAAATATATCATTGCAGAGTTTACTACATGTACAGTGATGTGGTAATGGGTCACAATTTAATTTTAAGCCTGAACTACTACTTCCAACCCAATGAGTGAACCCCCTAACCATATGCATCACTTCATTAGATGATACCGAAAGCCTGATCCAGGTGAGTAATGGCCCCAGAGACCACCTGCATGGGTATAGAACATGCAGCATCGAGCCAGCCTAAGGGCTTTATGAAAACACAGGTCTCTGCATATCCTCCACTGAAAGACACAACAAATAACTGCTGGGGCAACCGAGGGGAGATGAGTAGGGCAGCAAGGGTTCTGAAATTTGTTAATGTTAAATAAGAGGCCTTGCACTAAAAAAAGAAAGAAAGAAAGAAAGAAAGAAAGAAAACACAGGGAAACACTGCTCTGTGTCAGTAATTTTCATATCTTTACAAAAACATCCACCACACAATAATTTATTAAAGTATTAGTGTGTGCGTGTGTGTGTGTGTGTGTGTGTGCTCGCACGTGCGTGTGTATTTCTCTCTTTGCCTTTCCCTCCTGTGCTCCAAGAAGGAGGCCAGCTTCTGTGCTCCTGTAAAAGTGGAAGTAGTTGACTCTGGGGGAGTGAAGCTCCAAAGTTAGAAGAGGAATATGTTTGAGAATCCTCGAGTATTGAGAACCTCTGCTTGGCACCTCAATCTGGAGTGGTGTCTGTCCTTCTAAGGATTTCTTGTGTGGACCCCTCGAGTAGCTTGACCCAAGCACCTGGTCACCATTGGCTATAAGTGTCCTGTGCTCCAGGTCATTCGAGGTCTTCCAGACCATTTCAGGGCTCATATGAGCTTGTATGTAAAGCACAACAGCATCAACCATGTGCACTGCAGGCCAGAGAGTTCTCTTGAAATGTTTTGCTTCACATAAGACCTCTAGAAGCTTGCATGATCGTAGAAAATAGAGGGCAGGGCCGAAAGGCAGAGCCAGTAATAACAGAGACTGGCTTTCTCATCAGCCAGGTGGAATGGAGATGCAGAATCGGAATTAGATTTAATTTTTTTAAATGTGGCATTTCTTAGAACTTCACGTTATGGTTGAAAAACATATAGTTATTATAGAGCTATATGCATTTTCTTGAAAGGAAACTTTATTTGGAAGACCAAAGTGAAAACAGATAAAAACTGAAGGTTTTCAAGTTGAAATATATCATGAGGCTTGAAATCCTGCTTCCCTGACAGAAGCTTCGTAGAGGCCTTGGGGTTTCATGAAGACCTGTGGGCACAGTTCAAAAACTGCTGTTCTTAGTGCTCATTAGTGAAGAATCGATGATGATGATAATAATATAACAATAAGAATAACATATTGCTCCATACTTTAAAAAGCACTTTTATATATGTCATTTCCCTTAGCCTCTGAAACTACTTAAGTACAAGAAATTGCTATTCTAATTTTTAAGATGAAGCAACTTGCTCTGAACACAGTATCACTAAGTTTGGTGCCTATTTTTGTTGATAGTTTTTAATTCGGTAAAACAAAACAAAATTCAAAAAGAGTACTGAGGGCACATAACAAAGCCTTATGTTTTTACCACATGAAATGAGTAAGTATGAACATTTTGTCATATTTACTTGAGACGTAGTTGTGAAAGAAATATAAAATCATAAAGAATTCCCCTATGTTTTCCTTTCCAATCTCATTCTTTCTTTCCTCTTTATAGGAACCAGCATAATTAATGGAAAGTGGGCCTAATTATTGCTTGTTTATTTTAAATAAATGATTAAGAATTCTTTTGTAAATTTTAATTTACAGAGATACTCCATTTCAAACGTGCACTGTCACTCAACATTAAATCAGTCTTACTGCTATTTAAAGGTAACATACCATCTGATTATGCTACAGTTTATCCCGTCTCCTGCCGACAGGCGTTCACATGGTTTCCAACTACAGGTTGCGGTAAACATTGCTACCAAGGTGAACATGGCCATAGCTGAAATAGTTTCCCCACAGGAGACAATGTTAGTTTTACAGAGTATAAGCATAATCCATTTTGTTAGACATTGGAGCTTTCATCTGCATTTCTACCAGCAGTCTATGAAAATTGTGATATACCTATGTTCTCCTCAAAATCAGATTTGGCCTGTTTTAAGGATTAAATAATATCATGTATTGTTCTAATTAGTGTTTCTTTCATTAGTGAAGTTGAACATTTTCCCCTGTGATTGTTGGCCATGTGGGTTTCCATGCTTGTTTAAAATTTTTGTAATTTCTCAGTTCGTTGTCCTTTTATTCATAATTTCTTAATTGCCACTCCACGGCCACTTAAAAACTGGTGGCAGGGTAATCTCAAACAGCAAGTTTCAGATTCCAAGAATGATCTCTTCATAGAAAGTAAAGGGAGGCTAATATTTTCACACCTTGTTCTAAAGAGCAAAGTCAAGGGGCATTCCTTTTCTGTTCTCTGTAAAACCATTTTGTTTTCTTCTCAAACAAACAAAAAAATACCTCCATCTTCCTTTAAAACTCATGTTTTTGTCAGGACTGAATGACTGACATTTACTGGACACTATCATGTGACAGGCACTGTATGAAGAACTTCCCATGCATTAGCTCATTGAACTCTGGGAGAGAAGTTTATTACTACCATTTTCCAGATGTGGAAACTCACGTTTAGGAAGGTTAAATGACTTGCTCACACACAGTTTTAAACAGCACAGCCCAGACGTGAGCTGGGAACTTCTAATCTCAAACAACCTCCCACTTAGCATTAGAATAAAATGACCCACCTAAGAAGCATTTGAGACTGACTCTGTACTTTACTTCAACTCAGAAAACCCTGGGTACACACTCCTCATCCCTGCAAATGTGGGAGTTTGTCTTGGTTTCTGAATCCTAGATTCACATACATTTTGCCATTTGACAATATATAGTTTGGTCCAAAGCACACTTAGTTCAAGTGACCACACTCCAGCCTTTACTCCTCATTGTCATTTACTCTTCCCCATCATCTGCCTTATACCCTTTCCATTCATACTGTTGGCAAAAAGGGATCTCTCCCTTACTCAGTGTGGCCTGAGTTGGACCCATTATGAGGTTAGCAGAGCAAGTGGAGGACCAAACACTATAAACCAAAGACTTTGGGAATGTCCTCTGTCTCTTTTTGGATCCAGAAACTCAGATTTTATTCCTGGAAGTGACCTCAAGAGATCATCTCATTTAGTCATCAGCCTTTGTCAGGTGTCAGACATTATCTCAATTTTGATGATGAGGTCACTGAGTCTCCATGAGATTACGTGATCACCCCAAGGTCATGTGCTAAGGGAGTGACAGTGAAGGCCTGAAGCCCTGGTATGATAAGCTGCTTCTTTTATTACATTATGGGAGCATGTCTTTAGGATTTTGAGATTTTAAAAAACATTTAAACTTTTATAACTCAGTTGAAAATGAAGAAAAAACATATGTATAGTAAAGGCTCGATAACCAAGAGAGAAATACCAAAAGTGGAGGAAGAAAAGGTCTAAAGGGAAGTGGAGGGGTGAAGAAAACACATTTTGCTGATTTCCTGCTTTGCACTGAATAAAACATATTCTGCATTTATAATGGTACTTTTCTGGAATTTTACAATGAATGATGGAGATAGGGAAAAGAAAAAGCAAAAGCAAGGGAGCAACGCATAATAAATTACACATTTGTTATCTCATGTAATTTTTTCCCATCGAAAAAACCCCAAGAAGTAGAGGCAAAACCCCAAAACTTTATCTAAAATACTTGTGGTTAGATGTCTCCCAGATTCAGGATTGTTCAATTTTTAGAAAGGCAACATTGTACATGTATCATGAATTATAAAACATTCCCAACAGCATCTGGGGTAGCATCCTGCAATCAAACGCATTTGTATTTCTTCAGCCAAAAGTATGAATATTCTCATTAAGTCAGATTAAATGAAGACTAAAAATAGCTTCTCATCAGTTCAAGTAAGGTTTTGCAGCCAACCAAGTTCAGATCAGGTCAGGTTTTGACATCAAATGAATTATTTTATTTTAAAAAGTCTCTGTTTTAAGAGATTTCTGGAATTTGAAATTGCAGATAAGGGGTTGGAAATCTACATTAATATCTTATATTATCATACGACAAATAAAGAAATAGAGGCTTAGAGTTTAAGTAATTGCTTAAGTTCCCACAGTTCCATGCCAGAAGTGGGATTGGAAACCAAAACCCTCAACACTACCCTCTCTTCTCATTCTTGCCTCTAAGGAGGGGGTTACGTCTCTCAAGGAGATGGCAAGTTTACAAGGGCAGGCTGACACTTGTGTTTTGTATTTTTACTATATTCCAGGAGGTTTGCACAGCCTTATGAACACGGTACTCATGCCGAAAGCCAACGAATGAATGAATGCCAGGGTTTATAAATGGGCAACAAAGGTAGTGGTTTGGAGATGCCATAGGAAGTACAGTCAGGCTTCTCTGAGTTCATAATTAAGATGGTGGTCAGAACCTCTCAAAGAAGACATGACGTAGGAGACACTGATCACGAATTTATGCTCACACAAAAAAGGAGAGGCTTCCACCTGCCAATTCTTGTCATTGTCAGGGTGAAGGAACGTTTGAGGAGAATTCCTTACCTACTGCCAAAGAATCATCTTTGGGAAAGATGCTCACTGTGTGGATCTTTATTATGGTAAATACTTATGTAAATATGATACTTTTATTAATTCCAAAAATATTGGTTAAGATCTTCTACATGCCAGATGGTACTAGAACTTACTAGGAGTAAAAAATGAGAAGGCTTATTTCCTACTTTCATAATGCCCTCAAGAAGAAGAGATAGAGGAAGAGATAAGGCACATGAAGTCTTAATGTTAACACAAGGTAGAAAATTGTAGGATAATGAAATATGTATGTATATAGGTCTCTTCTCCCACTTCCTGACACAGCACTCTTTAAATCTTTGTAATTTCCTGGGTCATAGGAGT
This sequence comes from Rousettus aegyptiacus, assembly GCF_014176215.1. Lineage (NCBI taxonomy): Eukaryota > Metazoa > Chordata > Mammalia > Chiroptera > Pteropodidae > Rousettus > Rousettus aegyptiacus. The sequence continues at coordinate 119,582,255 of NW_023416306.1, read as the reverse complement.
GTCTTTTGTTCTAACGAGGCAACTCCGGGTGAGCTTCTGCATGGTTCCTTGATGAGGGATGTCACTAGAAAGACCAAGGCATGTTGTAAGCTTGGCTTTTTTGGCCCCACCCATAATTCTCTTGAGAAAAGCTAGAAATGAAGCTAATGATTGATCACGCTCATGTGAGGAAGCTTCCATAAAATCCCAAAAGTACAGGGATGGGAGAGCTTCCAAGGTGGTGAACACGTGGAGATGCTGGGAAAGTGGTGTGCCTGGAGAAGGCATGGAAGCTCCATGTTCCTTCCCACGTACCTTGCCCTACTCATCTGTATCCTTTATCACGTCTTTTAAAAAATAAGCCAGTAAAAGTAAGATGTTTTTCTGAGTTCTGTGAGCCACTCTAACATATTAATTGAACCTGAGGAGAGGGGGTTGTTGGACCCTCCAATCCATTGTAAGTTGGTCAGAAGTCCAGGTGACAAAATCCTCCTGTGATTTTAACAGAACTTGCACTGAAATAATAAATAAATTTGAAGAGAATTGGTATCATAAAAATATTGACTCTTCAAATCCATAGAAATAAAATATTTCTCCATTTATTTATGTCTTTTTAAAATTTATCAGCAATTTCATGTCATTTTTACTGTGTAAACTTTGTACTTCTTATTAAATTTATTCTCAATTTATTTTATTACTTTTGATGCTCTTGTAAGTGAAAATTTTTTATTAATTTCACTTTCAGTTTTACCTTTGCTGGTATATGGACAAAATTGATTTTTATTGATTTTTGTGTCCAGTGATCTTGTCAAACTGGTTTACTTATTTTAGAAGCTTTTATTCTTGTTATTGTTATTTAATGATTTCATTGAGTGAAGCATCTAGTATAATGTTGAATGGCAGTAGCATGAATGAACATCCTTAACTTGTTCCTGATTTTTGGGACAAAGCATTCAGTCTTTCAGCATTAAGGATATTGTTAGCCTTAGGTTTTTGTCCTTTATCACACTAAGTTTTCTTCTTTTCCTAGTTTGTTTAGAGTTTTTATTATCAACGAGCATTGGATTTTGTCGATGCCTTTTCCACATCTATTGAAATTATCATGTGTTTGTTTGTTTATTTTAGTATACTAATTTATTTTTGGATGCTAATTAATTATACCTTCCTGGGATAAATTTAACTTGGTCATGATCTTAAATATTTTTTATATTTTGCAAAAGTCAATTAATTTTGTTAAGAAATTTTGCATCTATGTATGTGCCTCTTTCTCTCTAGTTAGATTTCTTGTCTCACAGTTTAAAGTATGTCCCTGTAGACAGCCTATACTTCTTTGCTATCAAGTCTCATCATCTCTGCCTTTTGAGCAAGGTGTATTATTGAAATTATTGTAATTAATAATGGTATTTACATTTGCTATTTTGCTATTTGTCCCACATCTTTTTTGTTCATCTATTTTTTCTTTGCTTTCCTCCTTTATGTTAACTAAATGTTTTGTTTTACTATTTCAATTGCCTACTTCTATCTCAAATCTGCTCTTGAGCCCTCTAAGTGAATTTTTTTTTAATTTCAGATATTATGATTTTTTTCAACTATAAAATTCCCTTTGGTACCTTTATATAATTTCTATCTTTTTATTGAAATTCCATATTTTTTGAATCATTGTCATTGTTTTCCTTTTGTTGTTTAAACATATATTCCTTTAGTTGATTGAACTTATTAATAAAATCTATTTTGACGTCGTTGTCTGTTAAATCCAAAATTTGAGGCAATTTATATTGACTGTCATCTCCCACCCTCCTGCCCTGAATATTGACCATACTTCTTGTTTCTTTATAAGTTTTGAAAATTTTTTGATTGCATTTTGATAATCTAGACTTTTCTCCAGAGGAATGTTTTCATTGTTATTTTATTCATTCATTTGTTTTGTCTCCTTGCAAGTTATGGCTGCTTGATGTCCCTACTCAGTGTTTTCATTTGTTTTGTTTTTATTTTTAAGCCAACATCCTAAGTGTCTGCATAGCTTAGTGTTTAAGCAAAGACTGGTCAGAAGTTATGCTCAAACACCTTGATCCAATAAGGATTCTATTCTCTGATAATAGATCTGGATGTAGACTGGGTATAGAATGGATCAGGCCATTCTCAAAATTTGTCCTGGCTTTTGCTTCCTCCCAGGGTTTCTTCTATTTCTTCTGAGGATGTGTGTATACTTCACTGACCAGTAATGTTTGGATATATTGAGCCTGTCCCAGTCTTTCCTGCACATTTGCACAGTGTTCAGTCAATTTAGGACATGTGGAATGCTTATCAATCCTTCATGAGTATTTCATATCCCAGAACTTCCCGTTAAATCTCTAGCTTTTCTGATAGTCCAATCTATTGATTGTCCCAAATAGGACATCAGCCTCAAGTGATTTGAGCCTCTGGATCTCCCTATTAGCTTGCTACTGTGCTGACCACTTTATCTACCAGTGCTCCAATACAGACAAGCATTCTCCAGCATGGATAGCAAGGTTGCTGGTTTTCATGAGCTAATAAAGTTGAGAGAGAGATGGGAGAAGCCACTGACAAGAATACTGCAGACTTATACTGTTTTTAGCAGAAGTTCAGTATTTTTCAAAAATAAATGCTTATTAATTTGTTCTGTACCTTTGGTTGATTTGATGGCATAAGATGGTTGTTTCTGTTGTTTCTGGCCAGTCTTATAGTTAGTTTTTTTTCAGGACAGAGTTTGTTTACTCTCCCCATTCTGAGATGCTTGAAGAGATTCTCTTATTTCAGGAGTTTGTTTGTTTTAATAGTCTTGTCTTTGATTTCCTCAACATTGTTCACTGATTCTTTGCTGTATCCTTACAATGATATTTCCCCAAATGCCTTTTGTCCTAGCAGCTTGGGAAATAGACTAGACCAATTCCGGAGATGGCTGAGCCAAACAAAATGGATAAGACCTTCATTTCCAATCTCTTGCTGTATCTCCAGAAAATAACAAGCTTAATCAAGCACCTATGAGTTTTCTCTTCTATTAGCACTCTATGGAATTTATTATCTCCCTCTTTTCAAACCAGTTGAAGACTCTGCTCAAGATCATCCTCCCTTATAAAGTTGTTGCTAATTACTTCAACTCACTCCAGTTTCCCTCTTCTTTGAATGCTTTGGCTTTTATTTTTGCCATTAATTTTGGAAATTGCACAGATTCTATCACATGTTCTTTCCTAACTATTCTTTTCATGCACCATTCTTTCTTATCTCCCCAGGGAGATCACATTTATTGAAGGCAGAAGCAAAGTTATTATTATTTGCATGTCTCATAGATTTTACCCAAATCTTAGATATAACTAGAGCACAATTTACAGTTAGTAGGTTGAATTGAATATAATCAAGTGAATGGTTGCCTGATTGGTGATCATGTCCTATACTTTTGGAAAAGTTGGAATCATGAAAAGATGTTTTACACTTCTCTTCAAATGATGTAAGTTTTAGCATGCTTAATCACCCTACTTTTCAAGGTCTAGATAAAGTATCTCTTTCATGAAGCCTTTCCTGCTTCCTGAACTTGCAGTGTGCCCTGTGCTTTGCCTGTGGTGTTTATCACTTTCTGTCTTACACTATAGCTTTATATGCATGTCTTTTTCTGTTAGATATGAACATCAGCTTCAGGCAAGGATCTATCTCTGTAACCTCACTGGTAGAATCTCTTGCTATACAATTGACGTGGTGCTTATATACTAAATGAATGACTGCATGGGTAAATGAGGCTCAAGCTTGTATTTATAAAATACTCTCAGTTTGTAGACTATATTGGTTGAATATGGAGAGTGTGCCCTGTCAAGTCAGAGGAGGTCAGTACTGAGAAAAAAAATTTATAGATGATCTAGAATAGCTGTTTCTTTTCAGATGGGATAATTGGGGTCTAGTGAGGTAGAGTGACTTGATCCAGTGAATTAGTAACAGAGGTCTCTGGCTGGCTGATGGGATTGTCTCCAGTGCTTTTGCCCAATCATCCCTCAGAGATGCAGAGTGAAACCATGGGTGCATATGTTCCGAGCAACTACTGGCTTCAGCAGAATTCAAAGTTTAATTTAGTTCTCTCTTCATGTCAATGAATTTATATTCAAATCCTTTCATCACCAACAGTACAGCTGACCTTGCACTGACTGTAAGATAACCAATTAACAGGCCTACTCTAACAGCAGAGTTACCAGGTCTAACCATCAAGCCTTTTCCTTTGATGAAAAGTTGTTAATAGGTCCCAATGTATTGACTAGCCCTTAACAAGGAAGTAAATTCAAAACTAACAAGAAAATATAAACCCGATGTGATTTCCCTAACCAAAACAGAGAGCAAATAGACCCTACTCTCTGTGAAGTATGCAGCTACTAAGCTTTAATGACAATATCGGTTCTGCTTGATGAGGGCAATAGTAAGTCCTTGGTTCATCTATAATAAAGATTGAAATTAGGCAGATTTCACTGCACTTGGCAGGTGGCCGAGCATTAGTGAGCTAATGCAGGCCATATTTTAGCTGTACTTAATGAAGGCAGCACCCAAGACATCAACTTCAAGCAAAAAGCTTATCTACATATCTGGTTCAGACTTAACAGCAGAACATTGTGTCTGCCAGGTTGCTGGTAGACAACTGTCAAATCTATGCTTTCATTTTAATAGGATGAGGGTACTCTGGGAAACGGTACTAAGAGTATGACAGGCACTACTGTAGATAGACACTTCCCTCCCGTCCATTTAAAACAACCCATATTTACATCTTACAATAAGCTACTGTAGAATTTTTCTTAGTTCCCCTCCCCCTGTATCCATTCTATTCCTTTGCATAATCCTGACTCTTCTTATTGTATATCAGAAGACTATAACTAGAGATCACTGCTTTCACTTATTAAGAATGTATTATATGCCGGGCTCTCTGTTAGATTCCTTACATTATCTTGTTTAATCATGACAAGTCTTTTAAGTTAGGCATTGTTACATGCATTTTAGAGATTGTGTATGCAAGACTCCAAGAGATTAACTGACATGCTCAGGGTCACATAGCCAGTAAGGGGTAAAGACAGGTTTTGAACACCTAATCAAAATAGTTTCATATTTTTATTCTTGATTTTGACTTTGGGCACCCCAAAGACATCACCACCAGTTGTCATTCTCCATCTTCTGTGTCCTAATCTCAGATAAACAAAGTACAGAGCCCTAGCCCTCTTATAGCCACCCCAAGTTCTCTATTAGGGAAGGAGTTCCATAGAAAAGGAAAAAACTTAGGGGAAAAAGACTTTACATATTTTTTCTCATTTAGTTTTGCATTCCAAAATAATTTTGGGGAGCCATTCAGGGTGTACACTTCTATAACATGGCCTATAAACAATAACAACAAAAATATGAGGAGAGCTAAGAAACCTTTTTCTACTGCTGTTATATACACAATGCCAGGCACAAATGCCTCATGCATAACAGGTGAGCAATATATACAAATTTGACATTTTTTGATAAGGAAGGATTCTCACACAAATTCATTTCTTGGTCTATTTCATATGATAATCTTTGTCTATTCATCATACACAGTTATAATGTTAAGTGGAAAAAGCAAAGAATAAAATCTTACCCATATTATCATTGCAACTAGGAAAGATAGAGTGCATATAAAAAATTATTGGAAGGGAGTGCAAAAATGGAAGCAATAATCTTTTGCTGTGGTGGGATTGTGGAATAAGTTTTTTCTTTCATTTGATTCCTATTAAAGCTGTTGTGGTGCTGTTTGTGCAATAAATAATTTTTAAAAGTATAACAGTGAATACCAATTAAAAATAAAACAAGTAAGGTATGTGCCAACACCATCGGGAAGCAGAAACAAGGCATTTCTATTTCTGCTGGAATTCTAGCTTCTAGAAAGGTCTTTATTTTTGCTGACACAAAGCACAATCAATTCGCGACCAACTGTGTTAATAGAAGGAAGCGCTGATGAGGGTCATTTCAACACATAGATGCTGAGGGGTCCAGGACATCCTACCAGCTCCTCCACTGGATGCCTTTCTGTTGTCTGTGAGACGGAGAGACTGATAAGTCATGGTTCTGTAGATTATTTCTAAATAACTTAGAGCATGGTGACTACCACAAAGGCATCTATATGTTGTCTTCCTTAATAGAATTTGACCCGAATTACAGTCACTGCCTATTATGTCATGTGATTTGTCAATGATCAAAGGTACTGCAAGGTTTAACTAGTGGCTTTCAAAGTGTGATCCCTGAGTAGCAACTTTGGGGACTTCTTAGAAATGCAAATACTCCAGATCCTCAGACTCTCTGGAGTGAGTCCAGAAAGCTGTGTTTTAACAAGCCTCCTGGATGGTTCTCATGATCAATAAATGTTTAAGAACCCTGAGCTAAAATATACTCCCATCTTGTCCCCAACCCTCATTAGCCAAATGGCCTAATATTTCACCTGTTTCAGGACTGATTACTTAGTTCATATAATTCATTTTATTTCAGATTAAAACAATAAAAGTTATTTAAATGCAAATGTATCACATGTAAAAGGTGGTGTTTTAAAATGTTACGTCCCATTAAGATGTTAGATTGAATTAATTTATCAGTTTACGTTGAAAGAAAAGGTTCTTTAGGGCTTGGGATTTGAGTGTTTACAACAGAGAGCAGTTATGAGAAGATGAAATGTGACTATGGGGTAGGAGAGGCTATCACAGAGATGGTTGGGGGTGAGCAGAATTAAGACACTTGGAAAGGGTAAATCTGGGTCCTGCAAATAAAACTTAACCTACCTCTTAAACTACGCAAACCAATGTCCTATGTATTCAAACCAGTTCAATGTCCTCCCTGCGAAGGGGCTCCAGTCTATCTATCTCCCTTGTTGGAAGTAAAAGGTTGATTATTCATTCTCTGAATTTAGTCCTTAAAATGAGACTGCTTGGAAGCCTCCATTTTTGTCTAGAAAACACTGCCTTCTTGTGAGATGCAAAGCTATTTTCAATCAGAGCAAAAATAACGTGCAGCTCAAACCTTGTTTTCACGTATTATTATGAATCATTTATCTGAGATTGAGCCCTGCTGAGTATGGTTTCATCCTAGGATCACCATAATCCCCCTGAGAACCCAGACCTCCTTGCTTCAGAACTTCCCCACTGAGGGCTTATTAGAGAAAATACACAGAAGCAACATGGCCAATACAAAATCTTCACCTAAGACTATCAAAGACGTGACCTACGGTGGTGACTTAACAATGAAGGACCTCAGAGTCTGTGTCTCCTATATGTAATGCCACCATTCATTATCTGTGTGTCACTTTGGGTGTGGCTTTGCAGCCACATGTCTTGCTGAAAATGAGCAGCAGAATGACAAAGGAATGAAAACATGAAGTTAGTTTTTTGGGCATTAAAAATAAACTGAATGCTGAAATCATAGATACATAATTCTTGTGTAAGTAGGGCCATGAACCAGCTTAGGCAGATCTAATCTGTGACAAAGTTGTTTTCTTTCACTGCTACATCTCTGTCTTCCCAAGAAACATCTTTCCAAAGTGCTAACCTTTTGTTCCATAGCACTGTACCAAACGACCATCATTTCCTCATATACCTTGCATTCACACCTTGCACCTGCTCTTCTCCAGGCCAAACTACAGTCTTCTGACTGTTTTCTCATGACTAAGCAGGGAAGCTGGAGAGAATAATGTTTATGAGTATGGACCCTTAGCTGGAACAGCTGAATTCAAACCCTGTATGTGCTGAAATAGAAGTTCGTTTCCTTTCTCATGCTGTTCTACCCTCTGTCTCATCCTCATCTTTCTTCTCTTGTCACTTCCATTTGTCACCCTTCCTCCTAACATCTTTACTAAGAACACAATGCACCTGAAATGCATTGCCCTTGGGGTGGTTTTCTCCTGGACCTAATATTTCTCAAATAACATCTTTATATTTAACCTATATTTTATAATAGTTTGGGTAAGCCCCTCAGATGCAATCTAATTGTTTACGAACATTTTAACTTTCTTTTGCTTTCTCGTCAAACAACATTGCAATGCCCTTCTTAAGATGAAAATAATATAGAAAAAAAAATGCTTTGTCCTCATGCATAGCTGAATGAAGCACCCCGACTACAACTTCAGCTTCATTTCTAATCATGATTTAAAGTCTTTTTACGCCCTGGTGTTCTTTCTTTCAAGTCCAATATTCACTGGTACAATACATCAGTAGCTTTAAAATGTTTCTTTCAGGCAGGTAATGCGCACTATTAGCAGGGCTATAACATGCCAGCTAAAAGGAAAAAGGCGATAGGCGTGGGTGTGGGCGAAAGGTGTTTTACGCAGCCCCACTGGGACATCATCACTTTGGAAAACAATTTTACAGCCATATAGTTAAATTAACTAGTAGTTAGAGGCAATTATGTGATAAAGTAAAAATATTTATGTTCTTTAGAGCTCCAAAACTGTCATTTGAAGTGTGACAAATTTTTAAGTAATTTCACCTGCAACTTTTGAAAGATTAGTTCTATGACTAAGGGCATAAAATTGAAAAAGGTTTCCACTGTGAAATAAAATCAAACTTATCTCCTTGTAATTTTGCTTGAATTCAGTGCTCATGAAATGTCTCACTGTCATGGTTCTCATGCTCAAAATCTTTATTTTTCAAGCAACCACAATTTGGAATTTAAGATTTAAAAATACCATCGCCCCCTGAGAAACCTGAAATATATGCATGTGTGCATGCTTACACATGTACACATGCTTCTTCACACCTTGCCCTACCAGGTTTTCTTTTTCCATTTTCTTGATATAAGCTCACTCTCCCAACCCCTGTTACTGGTAAAAAGTATACTGGAAGCCATAAGCCATAAAAGAATCACCTACTATCATATCTTTTTCATAGCTATTTTATTGTTGTTCATTACCATTTTTTTTTTGTCTCTACTTATACACATTTACATTTTTACATAATTGCAGCTGCAGCGTACACGCAATATTCTGGTTCTCTTCAGATTTTATATTATGCACTTTTAGTGTTGTTATATAGTCTTCCCACTGTCATTTTAATAGGCTTCACATATTCTTTTGAATGACTGCACCATAATTCATTATACTATTCTTCTACGGTTGGGCACTTAGATAGTTTCAGTATTTCACTATTGTACATAGTGCTGTGGTGAACATTTCTATGCTTATGGCTTTATCTTTCTTTTATTCCATTTCTTTGGGCTAGAGTTCCACAAGTGGGATTATCAGGTGAAAACATATACACTTTTTACTTTGGTAGCTCTTGATACCTAAGGTCAAACTGCTTTTCAAAGTGTTTTCTCAATTTACATGATCTCTCACAATAAATAAGTTCATCTGCACCTCTGTATATTCCAGTTTCATGGCAACAAATTTTTTTTTTATCAGTCTTTAATACAATTATACATAATTCTAAAGCATTTATTATATCTCTGAATCTTTGGTCTTGGTTGAAGCCCTTTTGTTTCTGCAGCATTCAAATGTAAGTACCTACACAGACGCACATACATACATAACCACAGACGTTAGACTTGGAGGGGAGTGAAGAGTTGGGACATCAGTCAAATATTTGCCCTTATGTATTGCAAGCAATTCAGTCTTCATGTTTTCTCACCTCATTTTCCCCTCTCCTTTCCCTCAGTTCACTACCTCAATCCTAAAACCCAGCTCCCAAGGAGGTTGTAGTCTCATTTATCCCGACAGGACATTGGCCTTTGTGTATTACTGTTGGTCCATCTGGCTTTTGCCATGGTATTATAGCCTCTGAAAAATCACAGTGAAAATATGTGATTATTCAGTCCATCCCTCCCACTACCCTACCAACCACCTCTAACCAGATACACAAAGGACAACCCATGGAGTTGTGCATGGAGCAGGGTCCTGGGCTACAGAATAGCACAGGGAATAAGTGTGTGCCTGGCTGGCCAAGCAATGGTAACCTCTTTGAGCTCCTACCCACAGGGATCATGATTTGTGGGCATCTAATCATGAGAAACTGGACCAGGGCCAGCAACTCATTTCACATGACTCACTCAGGAATCCAAGATAGAAATAAGTTTGAATCGATGCAATCAAAAGGTGAAAACCTCCATATAACTGGAATTGTAAAGAGCAAAGCTTCTTGGTATCTTGAGTTGTTCTAGCTCTTACAAAAAAATCATAGCTTTAACCTTTCATATATGATAATTCTTGTCTGATTTTTATTATAATGTCATGAATAATGTATGTCCATTTTATAGCAAATGTGCACTTTTGAAAATGAAAATGCCATATTTACTTCTACACTTTCTTCCACATAGAATTTTGATCTCATTCTGGGAAATTCCTACTTGGGACAGCAATCACAAGTGTCAGCTTCTTGGGGTTTATAGAATATCATTTTCCCCAGCCACAAAAAAGTGACTGAGATAATAAAACAAGCACCACATACCCCTGGAATAATTCTTGCAAATGAGCTTTAAGGAATACTTGAGCTTGAAAAAGGATCTGCTCTATGGGTACATTTGATGAATAAAACGTTCATTGGTCAATTGCAGCCCACATGGATGGGTGGGTGGAAAAAAGAGGTTTCCACTTAACATTGGATCAGCCCATTAGTGGAGATGTGTTTGGTCACAGAGGTTCTCAGGAGAAGAGCACGTCTGCACTCTTTTGCTGTTGTTGGGTTCTCATATTAGGAGACACATTTTGTGTCCTATAAAAAAGGCATTATTTCCATTGAGATCTATATGCAAAATTAACTGAAAGCAAGAGCAAATAGCATTGAGCTATTTGTCATTTAATGGAGAAAAATGAGGAGGACATGATATCTGGGAATGATTCTCTTTTACCCTCTTCCACAATAATTCTGCCTCTCCTACCTTCCCCAGGGTGTTAGAGGAGTATCTGAGTTTTGTTTTACTTTACACTGCTAATCTTAAAAAATGGACCCAGAAAAGATGACTGGCCATTCTACCCTTGGATCGAAACTTCAAAACTTGGAAGGAAAGAAAACCTTAGCTCGAAAAAAATTATTTTTCCCATCACTTTTGCTCACTCTTTTTCAACTTCAGCTTCCCACAATACAATAAAAGCAAATCTCTTGAAAGGTTATAAGGCACCATAACAACTGTTCTGTGTTCTTTTAAACGGACGAGGACGTGGGCAGTAACACCTCTCGTCTCTCTCCTTAATGAGAATTTAGATTGCCCATGGAGCACTTTTAGGATGAAAGAAGAGAACACCAAGTGGGAGATCTGTATTTCAACGACCTTTGGTAAAATATGTGAGGCTCTCAAGGGTAAATGACACTCTATAGTGAAGAAAGATCCACTTCTCACACTTCTGGATCCCATTTTATTTTCTTAAAGGTTAAAACATCTGGGGTGAAGAGGAAGAAAGGGTATGCCAACCAGTACTGTAAATGTTTATAATTATCATCTTTGTGTCAGTAACTCTAAAACTGACTTTGGTTATAGTTATGCTATTTGGAACAAATTAATTAATTAATTAATTTCCTTGTGCATAAAACCCACAGTGAAAAAAAAATGTTGATAGTCTGTTTTTTTTTTTTTTTTAAATCAACATGTCTTCCATTTCCTATAAGATGAGATTGACTCCCTCACTCCCATACTAGCTCCATGACATGAAATAGCACTGTAGTCACAGAGAATCTGGCATTACCAACTATGTACCACAGAAAGGAGTTTTACAGGAAATGAGCAGACTGTGCTGGGGAAGGAAAAGGACCCTTGAGGGCACCAAGATCATTCTGCCAGAGGTTGGAAAGTGTCGTTTCACATGCCCAACTGGCACAAAACTTCCTAGGTTTCCTGTAGCAGGGAAGCCCGGGAGAGCCTCCATCCCCGCTCCAAGAACTGACTGCAGGCCCTCCTGCCACGTGCTTTATCTGCCAGTTGCCACAGGAAAAAAGTATTTGGTTGGCTCCATAGGGGCTGGGGAATACTCTGTGATACACATAGCTGAGTGAATATGTATATTTTCAACCCTGAGATTTGGATGAGTCGATTCAGATCAAAGCGTAATGATCTTCAGCAGCATGTTCTTATATTTCATGAAATGACTTGGAAAGTGTGGGTGACATCTCCATGCCCCACTGTTGGTATTGTTAATAATACTGATGATGATAAATATACTATAATTAATAATGATGATAGTAATAGGTCGGAAGTTCTCCCAGCAAAGTCCATTATAACTTCATGGGATCATTTTTTCCTGTATTTTCCTAAATGTTTACAACATGTTATTTTAGGTTTGAAAAATGATATATGTATCTATGTATACATGGATATAATCTTTACATGCACATGTTTTTATATTGCGGGCACATGGCACATATATGACATATGTATCTATGCATCTTATTCTGTCAAGCATTTTTTGGGAGCACAATGTGCTGTCTTAAGTGCATTCATGCTGCTTTGAAGTCTGTCCAAATGGCAACTGGGATGACCCCGGGGAGTTCTGTGAAAGCTACACTGAAAGGGCGATGGCTCTTTCTATATTTTTGAACATGTACAAATCCCTTTGCCTACACTTTGTATACTTCCCCATTTCTGTGTCTGCTTCTAGAAGGGAGAGGGCCAAGAAAGAGCTGAACCTGTTCCAAAAGGCAGTGTTTCTGGCAGGTGTGAGGATTTTAAGATAATAAAAACATGTAGCAACCAGCAGTTTCCCTCAGCTGAGTAGCAGCTGCCTCTCCACGCTACCTACTATAGCCTACTTTGAAAGTGTTCTTGGCTTCAGAAACTAAGCAGACCCACTTCTGTGTTTCCAACCATTTGATCTTCTTACCACTTAGCCCACCACTGGGGATTCCCGACTACTAAATTAGGAAAGTTCGAAAAGCTCTTCATTTTGACACCAGTTCCCAACAACTGTAGTAGGTAGAACATGTTGTTTTTTCTTAAACACATCATTTTCCTCAAATAGCTTGTGGCAAATAAAAGGACACAGGGATAAAATTAAATCAGTTACCTATCTGGGAGGAAAACAAGTTCTTGCCTCAAAGGTAGAAAATTTCAGAATCTTCTATTTCGGGACTAAACTTATCAATACAAATGAGAAAACAGAGTCTTATTTTCTTCTTTATCTGGTTAATGTGAGTGAGCTGAAACGAGGTCATTTTGATTACTTTTGTGTAGGTAGAAGATAGGCATTAATAATGTTTTAGACATTCATTTTTATAAGAGTTTTAGAGGCCTTGGGCCAATGTGGCTGGTTTTCTAAGCTTTCCTTTATGCCGTTTGCACATTTTTGAGCTTCAAACTAAGATTCTATGAGCCTGCCATTTTCAAATGCAGATAACAACATGATTGAAACAAATCTCTATTAAAGAAGAACAAAGATGGATGAACACATTTTCTTTCATTTTATTGAAACTTACCAAATGTTGAAAGTTTAAAAAAAAATAGCCAAAGACCAATATAGCACAGAAATGGAAGCGGTGCTGGAATATTTGATGTTTAAAACAAAAACAAAAGCAAAAATCCCAGTCAAGCTATTTCACAAAAATTAGCAGTGAAGTTGGAAAACAAGGTACTTAGTAAGGTCTTTCTCAAGCTTTGGGTTATATAAAACTAAGCACTGAGTTTTAATTTAGCCTCACAACAATTCTCCTATGATTAGTGGTAATGGTGTTGTTGCTAATATTTTTGGAAGCATATCAGGGGTTTGTGTAGAGTATGAGGGTTTATAAACTGGTGGATTTTGATATGCATAGTGTATTTTCATTTATGCCTTATATTTTAAGACTGTCTTGATTCCCTAGTCATATACATCAAGATCCCCTAAAAATAATAATAATCTTTCCAACAAGATTTTTGTATTTATTTACGGGTAAAAATAGTGTCATTTCATATGTGCATACAAATTCAGAGGTATTTATGTGTGTGTATTTTTATAAGCACTGATCCCACCACTGACTCTTCCCAGAGCATGCTAAGCTGGGAACAGCCTACTTCTGTCAGCTAGAATGTCTGGCTCTTGATGCACAAGTACTAGACAGAACTGGGTTGGAACACTGAGTGATAGGGCAAAGGTCACAGGCTGGACACCAATTAGCTTTGAACAGAGGATACAACTGTGTCTTAGGGGTACAGATGCCCCCTGGTCATCTGACTGGGAGCTGAATATGGTTGATCTCAAGGGAAATCTAAGTGTAAATGGTTCAGTATGATCAGTCATGTCTACTGAGATAAATAACAACTGCATATGTCCCACCACAATTGGTGTCTCCTTCATGGCCACAGTGGGCTGGTGACATGCCTTAAATGTAAAGAGTTGGCAGGAAATGGGAGGAGAGCTCCTCTGGGTTCCATGGCTTTATATATTAGGTCATCCACACTGGAACTCTTAAGCCAACGCTTGATTGGAATCTGAAACCAAGTTCTGCACTGAGACAGGATCCTATTTTAAAATACTTAGAGATGTAATATACTTATAGATATGTACTTACATCTGTCCAATATGGGTTTATTGACTAGGTTTCATTAGTTAGGAAGGCAAGATAGGGCAATTAAAAAAAAAAAAAGGCTCAACTTTGGAGTTAGACAAATTTAAATTAGAATCCCGATTCCACACTACTTTCTAGTTCTATAACCTTGGGGAAGTTAAATAATTTACTGAGCCTGTTTCCCAGACCGTAAAGTGGGATATGTCTGATACCTGTCTTTTTCCCATTAGGTGTTGGTGATAGTCTGAACTCCTTGTCTTTCCAGTATGATCAGTCACTATTTTCCAGCTGATTTCACTTCCATGATTTTGGAGTTTTAAGTTTCCTTAAATAAAAGTTTCCTATGTCAGTTAATAACTTTGAAAACTCCTCTATCCCTCAGTTCCAACCTCCTCCACCCCAACCCCAACACAAATGTAGTAAATGTGTGCACGTGTGTATGTGTTGGGCCTAAGAGCTTCAGGCAGTACTCATTCCGAGGCCCCTGGACTTTTTCACCTTAAGTTCTGTGCAGCTTTCTGCTTCCTGCTTCCATCTGGAAGGGACTTTCACATAGCCCAGCACTGTTGTCACACTAGGAGGAAAAGAAGAAAATGAGGGAGAAGTACTAGCAAAAGTTGGTGTGGCGAGCTAAGGACAGAAGACAACATCTGAATTGAAACAAGACAGGATGTCCTCAGATGTTCATTCCAGGGCTCCTTTCATTCATGCTGTGCTCTGAATATCAGAAGATATGTTTTGGGTTTTTTTTCCTCCATCTCCTAGCTCTTTCATAAAATATAAGAGGGATACTATGAGTATGTATTAAAAATTGATCACGTTTACATAAATCTCAGAAACTAGATTTAGAGTAACCTATTCATGGACATGAGAAATAAAAAAAGGCTACATAATTCAGTTCAGTAACTGACAAATTAGGAATGTGCATTGATATTCTGAACTAATAACTATTAATATCAGGAAAGTATAATGTCTTGCTCCTGCCCTGTGGTAAGGCTGATATAGTATGAGGCAGACTCTAATCTAGTAAGGTATTACAGCCTAAGGAATCTATTTTTCAGGACAGACCACCAATAACCTTAGCTTTGATCATCCAAGCCAGAGTAAGGTATTGGTAGATGGAGTGAAAATTGATAAGTGTCCCCTGTATTCACCCAGTGATGGATAACGTAGCAGCCTATTTTAATTTACTTGAATTTGCAGTTCAATTGTTTACATATTTACCCCCAATGTGTTTATCAATTTTCGATTGCAGTGAATTGAGTATCGCCCTGTGTCACTTCAGTATCCTAAAGCATAATTTACTTTGGAAATAAAAATTTAACTCTTTGGTATATATCTACATTTTTTTGGCAAGCTCTGAGTTATAGACTTGTTTACTGACGTGATCGTACAATTAAAGGTCCATTTCCTCTTCCTCACCCCACATGATCATGCAAAGAAACCAATTCATGTATAATAATTTCCCATATGGCAACTTTAGGAAAATCTATAATTTTAACAAAAACTTACCCTTCTTAAGGTTTATATTTTTTCATATAGATATCTTTAAAAAGCATCTGTCCACTTATTGATTGAGAAAACCATTCAGGTCACTTAATAGATTGCTGATCTGAGTTCTTAAGAGAAAATAATACTCTCCTCAGGCTGTAGCTGTTCTGAAGGCCATCCAAAGGAAATACAAGTCTCCCTGTCCATATACTCATCTCTCTGATCTTTCTGGCTCCCTTAAAGCTGTTGTCTATGTTGCAGAGCTACACATGGGAGCACCCTGCCCTGCTC
This sequence comes from Rousettus aegyptiacus, assembly GCF_014176215.1. Taxonomy (NCBI): domain Eukaryota; kingdom Metazoa; phylum Chordata; class Mammalia; order Chiroptera; family Pteropodidae; genus Rousettus; species Rousettus aegyptiacus. The sequence continues at coordinate 119,566,041 of NW_023416306.1, read as the reverse complement.
TGTATTTCTAAAGTCCTTCCTGCTCTAGTAGTCTTCTTAGTTCCTTTCTCAATCAGAGTTTACCCACTCTTTGAGTTCCATTTTCCTAGGACTTGGAGACAAATACTAATTTGAATTATTTGACTTTAGCACTCAATTTTGAGTCTATAATAAGTATTTAATAGCTATTTGTTGAATAAACAAAAAAGGATACTTGTTCGCATTCTAATAAAGGTCTTGAAAATTTTAACTCAAATATGTTTATGATGATTGTGTTATCAAAACTCAGAGCACACTTCAAAGGAGTATTTTGGGATTGGGGTACTCCAGAAGGTATGCTGAATGTTGCATATTATTGTTTAATTTACCATTGGTAAGATTAATACATTCATTTAATAAAAATAAGTTTTTATAAAATATAAAAATTTTATAAAAATAAAATTGTTGCATCCATTTAGCAGGTATTAAAATGTTTTAGTTGAATTTAAAATATCTAATCTTGAGCCTATATTCTTTTTTTCTTTACAAATTTTTTTCAGTTACAATTCAATATTATATTAATTTCAGGTGTCCAACACTGGTTAGACATTTATATAACTTACAAGGTGAGTGATCTCTCTGATAAGTCTAGTACCCACCTGACATCATACATAGTTATTACAATATTACTGACTATATTTCTACTGCTGTATTTTAAATTCCCATGACTATTTTGTAACTGCCTATTTGTACTTCTTAATCCCTTCACCTTTTTTATCTAGCACCCCAACTCTGCTTCCATCTAGCAGCCATCAGTTTGTTTAGAGCCTACAGTCTTTAGTTTGGTTGATTCCAGTGATAGAAATTAACAAAATAATTTCTTTATATACTATATTAGAGATGAATAGGGAAACTTCTGATCAATTGTAGCCTTCCGAATACTCTAGGGCAAACTACCAACAAAATGACATCTTCATTTGAGTAATTTACCTCTTATTCTGGTCTGGCAAGTCTTCATTTTCTGATCTCTCATATATAACATTTAAGCTTTATTTTTATTTGTTCGGCCATGCTCCTCTACCTTAATTTGGCACTGTGAAGGTACCCAGAATCAATTTTTGTAGGTCAACATCTTATTACAGAATCATAGGGCTAAAAAGTCCTTTCATAAGTCATAGAATTCCAGAGCTGAAATGAAACACTACAGATAACTTAGTTCAAACCCGATAGTAGAAAAACAGATTTGACTTAATAATTTGTCCGGGGTGACATAGAAAGTTTAGACTAAAATTTAGGCCCTTTAATGCCTACCCCAGGATTCCTCTATGGCATGTTATAGTTCATTCTTAGTCATAAAGTCATTAATTCATTCTAAAACCATTTTTTATTGAATATCTATAACGTGTCAGGCACTGCTGAAACACAGATAATGCAGGGATGCAAGATAGTGCTTGATTGAAGGTTCCTTACTGCACCATCCCTGCCCTCAGGGTGCTTACAGTCAGTCTAATGAGCAAAGCAAATGTCTAAACAGATAACTACCAGCAATGTAAAACTACAGATCATTGTGGGAACACCTGGCAGGGCACCCAGCTCAACCTGAAGCCAGGAAAGTCACCTGATCTCAGGCTTCTCTTCTAAGACACTTTGCTAACCTGAACAGACACATGAAATTATTGCTGAGAACATCTGACATATTGATCATGTTTCTCCAGAAGGGATCTACTCCATGTAGTATTGACTATAACTAGCAGAAAATATTGACTAAAAGAATCTTAGGAAAAAAAAAATAGCTCAGCTATAAGCAAAATAGCATTCTATATTTTTAGAATGGACAAGAAGGGAAAATAAGAATGCCAAAACCTCTAGGTTTGCAAAATATTAAGCCAAAAGAGGTCATATGTTCAATGGTGTCCTTAACAGTGAGTTGCACACGGGCTTGACCAAACATTGTAAATGAGGAAAAACAGCTTCAAAAGGGCTAGAGTCCAAGAATTGCATGTGCAGAGACAGGAATAAGAGGCATTTCTATGGTATGCTTAATGGGGGTGCACCTATAGGGAAAGGGGAGCCTAAGGGTGGTGGCTTATTGCCAAGTTTAGGAAGCCATAGAAATTCTCCAGAGTTTATATATTCCAGATGCCACTGGATTGGCTTTCAGTCTAATCAGTTCCTCAGCAAAAAATATTCTTCGTCAGACCACTGGGTTATTTCACTTTGGAGAGGAATATTTCTTGAATATTATAATGACAGTCCGAGAAAAACAGAACATAATATTATAGGAATCTATGATTGGCTAATTTTTATAACATATCCATAAACCGAAGTGCACCTGCGGTTCAGTTCTGTGATTGGTCTTCAGGAGGATTTCACTGACTGGCAGTGCCCTCATTTTTCTTGTTATAACAGCAACCCCAGTCTGTACATATGCATATATAACAGTTTTTTAAGGAATGTAAAAATGTTAAGAAGTGTCTTTTTAAAAATCAAATAAGCAGCTGCAAATGGGGAAATAACCATTCCGACTCTGTTTGGGAAACAGCTCTGATCACTCAGGGTATTCAGCAACTACACAGGGAACTTATTTAGAACAGCTTTGAATATACCATGAAAACCAGCCCTAAGCTAATTCGTCTGATTGTACTCTTGGCAGCTCTTTTTGGATTGCTAACACTTTGCAGCTGTAAAAATAAAACAAAAACACCCTTGAAATAAGCTAGGTGCATATATGAAAAGCACAGCTGGGCTACTCCCTCAGATCATCTGTAGATATAGGATTCTGTTTATAAAGGCTGTTTTGCAAAGGACAAAACCATGGCCATCTCTGAAGAAAAGCCAGAACTGCAAAGGATTCATTCATGGTTCTTTTTTCCCTCTTTACCTTTTCTCTCTCATGTCTCTGGTACCATTTTTACTGAGCTCCATAGAAGTTGCTGTTAGAAATATCAATTTTGGCTGAGTCTACACAAAACCAAGTAGACATCAAGCAATTCTTTGGAGGCTCAGACTAACAGAGAATCTGGATGATTCTAGGTATGAAAGTTCTTTATTTACTATAGGCTTTTTTTTTTTTTTATTTCAAATTCTTTGGATAATTGTTATGTTCCCATGGTCTTCAGAGGAACACTTTTAGAAGTTATGGAAGTCAAATTACCTTATTGATTTTTCAGTGTAGTGGAGCTAAAATATCTTTCTGGAAAACTTTCAGCCCATCTCCAGCCCACCTAATAGCACTTTCAGAACTTTACACTTGAGTATTTCTTATTTGCAGTGAATGTTTTGTCAAGTTTGAACTTCAGAAATCTCCCTGAGGGACAAAATCTACATCTCTTCTCACACACAACATCCTTGCATAGTGCTCAACACAAATTTGATCATGTCATTAATGTTCTTCCATGGTTTCCCTTTATCTTCATCCTAAATCTTGTAATCTTCACTTGATTTTTACTTCCTGCTCAGTCTTATCTCCTGCATGCTAATCCTTCAGTTTCCTTCACCATCAATAATGAATTACTTGTTTTTGCTATACTCCACATTTGCTCACATTTCTTTACTTTTACCAAACCTTTCTCCAAGTCTGGAATATGCTCTCCACTTCTGTCTGGGATGCTTCATTTGTCCTTCTTGTTCACTATGACCTTCCCTGGAAGCCTTCTTTAACATTCCCAGGGCAGTCCTACATGTCCTTTTCCAGCTCCTCATTATAGGATTGAAGTGTGAGGATAGTGTGAGTTATTTCATTATAGGATTGATCATATTGCCTTTCGATGAGATGGAGCTCTCCCTGGGGCCAGAGCCTTGTCTTTTCATTCTTGTATTCAGAAGTGATATATAGGCATTGACCAATTAGGATACCAGTACTGGTGCATGCTGGCTGAGTGCAGCCTGCCTCTGTCATCAGTCCCAGCACTTCCATATACTTATTCACCATTTACTGAGCAAACAGTCAATGGATGAATGAATGAACGGTTTTTTCAGTACGAATTGATGAAATAACTTACTAACTTGTCTGTTGGTGGCAATGGAAGCTTTTCTAATTTTGAAATATTATCTCACAATTTGAGGTCATTCACCATAGAAATCTGGAAATAAAGTTTTCAGATGTTTTATTCAGATCCTGTTTAAAGGGAGTCTTTCTAAGCTACAGGCAAATCTCATTTATATGTGGGTGGATTCTCTGATCTATGGTTTATTCACAATAAACCATGTTTTAAAGTTCTTATTAAGAATTAGCACCTACTCTAAATTAATTAAGTGTTCACAGTGTGGCTTCATTTCATAGTTTGAAGTGTTGTGAATTCCCAGAGCACCAGACACATCCATATTCAAATGTGAGCACACAAAAAAATTTAAAAGCACATTAAATAGCTAAATATAAGATTTCTTTAGATCATGCTCCTACTCATCTCTTATCCTTCGGACTCTCCAAAGTGTGTTCTCATGGATTTTATAAGCCTAGGGAGACTGGAATTATCCCCTTTTACAAATGAGAAAATAGGTGCTAACACTATCAAAGATTTACCCAGTGAAATGCAACTCAACTATGACAGAGAAGAGCCCAGATCCATTGTCTCCTGAATCAGATCTGAACTCATGTCTTCTGCCCCTTACCTTTTTAGCTACAATTCCCTAAAGTTGTATTTGTGTTTTCAAAAGTGCTAAGCACACTTACTCAAGGGATGTCTTTCCTTTCTTTGTTCCTCTTTATATATTTATTTTCTTGGTATAAAAATAAGCCTAGGGTTATATGATGAATGGCCTTTATCTTAGAGGCATTTAAAATTACATTATTATAATATTATTAATCTTTGAATTATGCGAGCCCATTTATTTTGAGAATAAATTTACAATGTTTTAATTGTCACCAGAGCATGTGGCAGCTAGTGACATAGTTGTAAGCAGATGTTACTAGAAATTTCAATGGCAGTACCAGGTGATGACAAGCTTATCACAATATACGAAGGACTGAAATAAAATTTTTATGTTCTAAATTATCTCGCTATATCATAAAATTCAGCAGAGCGGGATATTTCTTGCAATATGCTTTCTAACACCTTGTCCAGAAAAGGCGTGGTTCTCAATTTCCCTGAAGCTTAAGACACAGCTCAAACATCTTCAATAAGAAGAGGGTTTTTCAGGATTCTTAGCTTAATGTCCCTTTCTTAATTTTATCCCATGAGCTCTAAGTAGATCTTCTTGATGCCAGGGAAATTATTTCTTTTCTTCCTCTGGGTTTACATTCTCTACACGGTTGTTGAAGGTGTGTCTGTGCTTCCCTCCTCTTGAAATAGCTGTTTTCTAAACTCAATATTTTTTGCTAATATTTTGCCATGTTAGTATGCTGACAACAAATAGTAATTTTAGTAGATTTTGGAAAATCCAGAAAAGATTATTTTTTACTAAGCTCAACAAAAAAGGACTTCTTTATTAGAGCGTTAAAGTTTGTCAGACTGAAGCCTATATTCATGGCAGTTTTAAACAACCTCATATTTTATAAGTATCAATAGCTATTATGTTCATCCTCCACACCAATCAACAGATCGGTGGATTCTGGTATAGATAATTAGTTTGACTTCACAAGAAATCTTTGCTAAGCTGTTGGATTTCTTTTCTGAAGTTGGCACAATCCAAATTTACTCTGTGACTTAGTGTGAATGTTTAACCCAAAGAGCTGTAAAACACATAGGGCTCTACCAGCTCTCAACTTGCCTCATGCTTCCAAGGAAAGAAGTATAATTCGATAAAAAAAAAAAATATATATATATATATATATATATATCTAACAGATTTGATCTAAACAGGAAGCAACTGATAAATTTAAGTTGATTTATTGTAGAAACTAAAGGAGGGTTAAGGGGACTGGCATAGAGTTGAAGGCTTAGAACCGGTGGAAAAATAATAGGTAATAATAGATATAGAAGAACGTAAAAGAAAAGAAAGGGTGAGGATGAAAGAAAAGAAGAGGCAGGAGACATGAAAGGAAGTATAATTAATAGAACTTTTTACAATGAACTTCAACATCTAGATCTCCAGACCATATGTAATTTGTCATGGTAAAGAGACAGAAGGTGATGATAGGAACAGGCTAAGATTCATGAAGGAGAAGGGACCAGAAGAGACAGATGCATGTGTATCAAATTCAGAATCAGGAATGTTCTGGATGGAAAGAGAAATGAGGGTGTAAAAATTTAAACTACTGACTGTATTCAGAATGTCTAGGTCTTGAACAATAAGAAAATATGTGGTACTATCAACAAATTACTATAATTTTTGAGAAAATATTCTTTTACCTCTCTAATCACATCTCCTCAGTCTCCCTACATGGGACCTGTTTATGTAAGTGCTCTCAAGCTTTGGTCTTCCATCCTGGCTTCTTTCTGAATCACCTCTTTGAAGAGCACACAATCTCCTTTTTCATAGCCACAGCTATATCATTGGTTTTCAGACCTACTCCTCCAACCCTGACTGCTCTCCTATACTACAGCCCCATATTTTAAATTTGGATAATCTAAAAAAATTTGGCTAATCTGTTGTAAACTCCAACTCTACAATTCTACAACCAAACTATACATTTGCCCCCTTTACAGCCAAGCATTCCCACTTCCGTTGATAGCAATGTATTGTCCCAGACACATAGGTACCAATCTCTGAGGCTTGATTTGGTCATCTTAGACTGCTTCCTTCCTTATATCTCCCTAGCCAGTCCATCACCAAGCCTCATGATTTGTTCTTTGAGATAACTCTCAAGTTTGCCCCCATGTTCTCATTCCAACTGCTAACATCCTAAATCTGGCCAATGTGGCTTCAAATCTGACACATGCCAGGCTCTGGGCTTTATTATCTTCAATTTATTCTAAAAACCTTTGTTTAATTTTCCGTGTTTTTCTCCTTTTAAAGAAATTATACTGGCTTCCCAATACCTGATAGTCTCTAATCTAAGTTCTTTACCTAACTTAGTTAAGCAATCTCTCCACTGCCGCCCTCTCATGCTGGGCTAACCTTTAGCTTCTACTTTGTATTTTTATTTGCCATGTTTCTTGACCTAAAAACATTCTTTCCATCATCTCAATCCACACAAATAGTATATTTTTCCTTAGGTCCACTTTGTTGTTTTACGATCTGTTTAAACTCATCCCTACAAGCCATGATGCATTTGTCAAGCTTTATTTTCTATTATTTGTACTATGACAATAAGAATGTATGTTTTTCTCTCTTTCTAAATATAAAATTAATTCATATTTATTGTGGTATTCTAAATTATGTACCACTTTCAGGAGACCGTGATAACCAGCATTTCCTGTTGAGAATCATATGCCCTACTCATCTAAGATGCTTCTAACCACTTGGTTCTTACTGACTTCTGTATCTAAATACTTACGGATGCATCACACTGATGTTTTATTAATTAAATGCTTTCATGCACTGTTATTTAAGTGTATCTTGAAGACTCTTTAACTTAGACAAGTTGTAATGATTTGAATTGTTTTTACTCTTTGTAAATAATAAATTTAATAAAATCAAAATAGTTCAAAGGAATTCCCCTTCAGACCTGGAGAATATAAAATTATGTATAATTATTATAAAAAGAAAAAATTTTGTAAAAAAAAAGCAATAGTAATTTTTTAAAAGCACGCAGTGCTTATACATGGAGAGATTATTCAGACATGGCTCATCAGATTTGGGGAACTTTCCTGATTTTCCCATCTTGCCAGTTTTCTTCATGACTTCTGCTTTGTAGAATAACATGGTCATTGGAAATTGTGAATTTTATCGTTAGTGACCTAAGTATATATTCTGATTGGTCTATTTAAAATGAATGTAGAATAACCGATTGTGTGTGTGTTCTGGAGTGTATTTTATTTTCTCCATACTTACAATCAATATTTATCCTAGAAAAGACATCTTGAGACCAATAATGAAATACACTGTTTATGTGAAGCCACGGACACCATTGCTGATTTGTGCACACTTAGTAATTGTTCCAAATGGTCCCTCAGCAATGGAAAGTCATGTGGCCTGAGTCTGGGGCCAATGATTCAATCTGACAACTGTGACAGAACTTGCATTGACTAAAAGAGAGGGAACAGGCTCTTCACAAGTCAGTCATCCACAAGCCTTCACTGTGCCCCTGTCAGAATTGGTATCCTTTTCCTCTTGGCCTTCACAAAACCTTTCTCATTTTCATAATCCAATACCTTTACAGAGCTCCTCAAAGTCAGGATTAATATTTATTTCTATATTCCCTGCCCCATCACAAAGCCATGTTCCTAGGAGGTTTTAGATAAATGATTGTTCCATCGAGTTGAACACAAACGAATAGCTTTATCCACCACAGACATTAGCATTTAAAGTAACCACACCATTCTAAATAATGGATTAATCTTATTGAAGCCTGCTTGAAAAATTCTTGTATTTTCTCACCAATTAAAATAAAAATACTCTATTAAAGCATCAAAGGCTCCTCATTGCCTGGACTTTATTCACTTTTCCTGCCTACTACTCCTCATGAAGCTAACACAGGCTAACAAACTACCTGCTGGTCTCTATATCCACCCACGTTTTTCTAATACTGTTTTCCCTTACCTGAATATTCATTCCATCTTCATACATTTGGTGAAGATATGTGAATAAAATTTACCTTCGAATGTCCTTTTCATGAGGCATTTTCTCATACCCTCTCCCTCTGTACTCAATTAGAAATGAATTGCTCTCTTTCGAGAACTCCTATGCCATTCTTCGATGTCTCCTTTTTACATTTATGTTGCATTCTTCCTAGTATTAAGTGGTTTTTATAGTTGTCTAAACTCTCTATAGGGTAGTGGCCTAGCTGATTTATTATTTACTTCCAAAGGTACCTAGGACCTATGCATAGTAGGTGGTAAAAAATATTTGTTAAGTTACTAATAAAATGGTTTCCCAGAATCAAGAAATATCTAGATCCTCTGGCCCAGTTTAGGGACAAGGCTTAGTAGTGTATAGTGTACTGTAATAGTACAGATTTTGACATAAACTGACTCAGTCCGTATCATATTTCTGCTCCTTCCTACCTAGTGACATTGAGCAAGTTATTTGAACTCTCTCTGTCTCCATGTTCTTATCTGTGGAATGGGGTAACTAACATTCATATCTACTGTCTGATCCTGAATTATCTGGTGTGGAATGATTTTCTCCCCATAGCTATTCTATTCCTTATTCACTTTATTCCCAGTTTTCTTGAGTTCAATATTATAAATAGCTGCACTTACATTCACTATGCATAAGCTAATGTCCACATAGAGAACAAAGTGGTAGATCTTTAGCATGCAAATGACAAATGTGCTTTTATCAGTATGGCAGAGAGAGATATGGGAGAGGCAGTACTATAGTACAAAAAAATTTATACAAGGAATTTGTACATGCCTGTGCAGGTAAGGGGAAGTGAAATAGGGCAAAAATTAACGCTGGGTGAAAAACTACCTTTCTACTTAGGAAACTTCTTCAAGAATCACAAATATTCAGAGGTATTACATGGCTTCTTCAACAGTGAGCTACTGTCGGCCCACATGACTTGTTTACACAAACATTTGTTTATGACAGCCAACTCATTAATATATGCTTAATACAAGTATATTAACATTAACTATTCTATTTATTTTTAATAAAAGAAATTAGGCTGTTTTAACATTTAGCTTTAGAGAGTAAGTAACTGTTGCCTTAGATGTATTTTTGCAAATGATGTCCTATACATAGTATATTTCCACAGTCTCCTCTCTTCCGTTCTCTCCTTCAGGTAACAGAACAGGTACCCTGACAATCTGTGCCACAAAGAACTATGTAATTTTGCATTGATTTCACATGTAATGATTTAATATCAAATACATATCACTATGTCTTTGCACATGAGTTAAAGTTAACATCTCAGAAACACTTTCCAGTAAAACTTTTAAAAGCCCTTACATTACTCACAAATCTGACACAATTCTGCCATTTTGAATTTTGAGTCTTTTATCCCATTAAAGCAATCATAGTACTTAGTCTGAGTAGCACAGGTCTATGAAACATTCTAGTTTTGGTTTCTATGTTAAACTCAGTAAACAAGTTCCAGCCATCCCCCAGCCATTAAAGAAGCCAAAAAGTTTCTTTCTACACATTCTTCTTCCAATTGACTCACTGTCCTCCCACAGATAGAATATATGATCTGGTGTGGGCAAAGTCAAAGGGTGCAGTCTGGGCAGCAGTAATAGTTCTCACCCCCTCAGGCAGACACCTATCCCTTACAGCCCATCTCAGTTCAGTGAACTGTCACTTCTTATCTTCTTATCTTCTGTACTTCCCACACACCCTACAGAGAGCAAACTTACAGACTTTATTTTGAATTTCAAGAAAATAATCAAGTGAAAGCTTTCTGCTGACTACTCTACTAACTCTAATTCAAAAGATAAAATAGCAATAGTCATTCAATAATCTCCATGATATGTTTTACAGGTAAATGTTATATTCAGTTTATCACTATGCTTATGCTTGAGGTTTTGTTGTATTACTAAAATATTTTTAAATCATTGTAACAATTTCCAGAAGAGAGTAGAGGCTGTCTCTCTGTGTTTGCAGCACAACATTTTTGTTCGGTTTATTGGTTTACACCTGTATCTCCTTAACTAGATTTGTTTTCTTTCTGCAAATTTTCAACCAAGTGATCATTATAATTTTTAACAATCTACAGATATATTAGGCAGATAGGAAAAGGAAACAAAACGTTATTTTAGAAATAAAGATTTTAGATACCAAGGGTTTCTCAATTCTATTGCAGCCATTTTGTGGGATATCAGTGATACCCTGTAAAATATTAATAATATCTGAGGATTTTTTTTAAAAAGTTTACTTATAAATACGACATATAAGGTGGGTTGACTCTTCTTCAGTCTTATCAGCCTCATCATCATCATCAACATCAATATTATCAAGCAATTTTTATTTAATAATCGAATTGAAATGCCATTATACTGAAAAATATATATACACTTCACTTTATATCCATGTCAACCAAAATGGGCAATGAGAACACTGAAATGTATACATAATGAATTTTCTCATAAGACAGCACTGAGATTTGGAACGTTCGGTTTAATAAATGATTTTAGTGAAATCAAGATGTTTAGTCCATTTGTAAGGCTTATTCAACTTCCCCTTCATGTTTAATTTGCCATAGATAATAGCCTTGAAGGACATAGATCCACAGGATCTCTATCAGCCACTGCTGATTGTACCAGGAATGGACAAAAAGACCAAGAGGTAATCAATCTGACCAGCTATCAATTAATTATTCCCTCTTAAGAATTTGAATCGAAAGACTCAGAACGACAAGGTCGGGTTTGACTTTGACATTTGACAATGGTTTAGGGACAGAATCAGTGCCACAACGACTCAGAGCTTCATGAAAGCCAATGTGATAAGGAGCTAGAGCTAAGAGCCTTGAAGAAAAGTCCTTGTGCAGAGAAAGAAAAGGTAACAAATGCACAGTGGTGGTGAATGACAGTGTAAACCCAAAGAGAGGGGGAAAGAGATAGACAGAGGTTCCAGGCAAGTCAGACGTACTTCATGCAATTGGATTTTATGGAATTTTACTGTATGTAGCCTTTTAATTGATATCTTTATTCATTGAGGTGTTTTTTGTTTTATTCTTCTCTGCTTTGTTTTTAGAACTAAACTATCCTTGAGAAAGAGAAACTAGTCAACTAAAATAGGCTAATTTTCAGAAGATTAAAATATATTAATGCCCAATGCCATGTATAAGGTAGAGAGAAGAGTACGGGTACCATTCTATCCCAAGGAACATTTTATTTGTTCACTGGGTGTTTTAAAAACAGAATGCCTATCCTCCTCCTCTCTCCCCTCCACCCCCGCCCCACAGAACAGTACAAAGCAACATGTTCACCAATCAGTAGCTCATTTGTAAAGTAAATAAATGTTGATGGAAGTGGTAAAGGTAGCAGAAGGATGGGAAGGCAGGTAGTAACCAGCCACAGCTTTCCCTTCCTTTGATTCCTAACATTCTATTTTGTCCTGACACTGACACCTGGGAGAGAATAAGTCTGTGATATACCCTTTATACCATTATAACAGAATCTAAGTGAAAATAAACTTAGTTCAAAGATGTATACTGTAGAATGAGACCAGTGGTGTCCTCCTCGACTCTCGCCAATGCCTGTTCTAATGAATAACCACAGAGGAAGCACTAGCTGAACTGCTGGATTCATTAGGCAAAAAGAAGATAATCACAAACACACATATATATGTGCAGAGCACTTTTGCCTGAAAATATATGCAATGATATAAAGGGCTAGTTAAAATAGCATCTGCCAAATGTGCAGCTCCTTTCTAATACCTGATAATTTCGGTCAAAACTGTATTACAGAGTCCAGTGTGTGTGGTCACGTAATGAAAACCCAAATATAATTTGTCTATGTTTATGGGGGCAAAAGAGGCAGAAATGAGTTTATAATGAGGATTTCCTGTTTGAATCCTAGTTTCCTTTGCACTTCAAATCATAATCTTAATGTCAGGCTGATATTTTGCACATAAAATTTTAAAGTGAATATTTGTTATATGTGTATTTATAGCAAATTGACAATATATAATTTTATTCACTGGAGTCTAATTTGGTAGAAAAGTTTTCATATAAACAAACAGTACACATCTTTGACCTATGTTTATTTTCCCTTAGATTCTGTTTTAGTTGTATAAAGGCAAATTGCATAGACTGTCATGATCATTTTTTGCCTATTTTTTAATGTTTTGTGTAAATTTGTTGTTACACGTAAATGCATAAAGTAAAATAATTATACCAATGGTAATGTACAATTGTTGAATGTTTATTTTGGCCAGATAGTATGTAAGTTCTTAATTTGAACCTTTTCATTTAACTCTGTCAACAACCATATTGAACAAGCATCATGGTTAACTCTACCTTATAGATAAGAAAACTCAGAATACAAGAGGTTTTATAACTTCCTCTAAAATCATTCAGCTAATGAGTAACAGTGGCAGGACTCAACTCAAGTTTGCCTGCCTCCAAACTTGAGTATTCTCGCTACTGTGCCACATTACTTTCTCTCCATATATGTTTCCTATAAAGGCGGATAGATGATTTAAGCTAAAATTTGTATTCTGAGAACCTCCGTGTTAAAAACATCACTTCTGCCTTGTCACTTTTAGAAATGTACTTCAGTATACACAGTGTATTCAAAATCCATCTGAAGTCTCTTTAAATGTCTTGTGATCTTAATTATGTAAACTAACAATCTAATTATGTAAAAGAACTAATCACAGAAGATAATTTTAGAGGAGGGTTTGAGTGCAGGTGTACATTTTATATGACAATAGTGGTTTGTACGAATGCTCCAATTTAGGGGATCATTGACTAATCATGAAGTGCTTAATTTTGCCATTTTAAATTAGGGCATTTGGTCTTCAGAATGAAACATGTTAATGCATTTGTTCAAGTCCCTCTGGATTACTCAGAAGTTAGATGCTTTGTCTGAAGGAGTTTGTTGTGACAGGAGGAAATGTGGGGAAAATTTTAAAAACACGAAGTCCATTTTTTCCAAAGGAGATTCTACGAACTGGAATTACACCTTCTCTACTCCCGCGGTGTGTGTCTGTCACAGCAAACAGCTTTTCCTGTTCTGCTATGTGATTCAGAGCCCGGGAGGATCACTAAAAAGCATCTTCTTGGTCCAAAAGTATGTGAGGAAATCAAGAGATATGATCTGCTTTCATCCTGACAACTGATTAGGGCTTTGGAGACTGTCTCCTCCTCCCTATGGAGCTTGGTAAGCTCAAGATGGAATCATGACTTGTGGCGGGGGCTGCATTTCAGGCTGAGACTGTCACCCAAAGAATAAAGAAGAAATGTGAGACTTTAAATACCTTTCTGAAACATGCACTTCCAAACTTGCAGCAAGTTGGTGTAACAATCATTCTCTCATACGAAATACCTTAAAGACTAACAAAAAGGTAGATTTCAAAAAATAAATGTGATATTCCCCAAACCCTACTGTTTCCAAGAGGCTTATACCAATGATTCTCATTTATGGAACAAAAACTCTTTCCAAGTAGGGTTACCAAAAACATCATTAATTAAAGGTTCAGAAAATAAATTAAGAAAAATAAAAAAAATATGCCTCAAAGTAAGGCTGACTTTTTTAGTGCCTCAACTAATTAGGGCTAAAATAGGGAAAGACCCAGAAGAATAAGAACCTTCTTCTAGGTGCAAATAGGTTAGCCTTAGGAAAGTAGATGACAGCCTACATTGAAGCATACCTTCTTCTACTCTCTCACCTCTGAGCCTTCTCTACTAGCTCATCTTGTTACTGAATACCTACTTTTCCCTTCCTGCATACTAATAGAACTATTAGCTGGGCACAGGGACACTCAGTATAAAGACATTTCGCAGCCTCCCTTGTAGCTAAATGTTGCCTGGTTCTGACCAGTGGGATATGAGAGTAAGTGATACCTCAATCTTCTGTATTGCAGCCTTACAGGAGGAGACTTTCCTTTCCTCCATCCTGTTATGTGCAGGCGGAACTTCTTGGACTATACAAAATATCCTTCATCTCACAATTACAGATGAGGCTTCAAATCCAAAGTCTCCTAAATGTTAGTCAACTAAGAGGGATGGAGGTAAGACACAATAAGGGTAAGACATAAATAGTCTCAGAGACAAGCTTGTTTGTTTTTTTTTTTTTCAGTGCTACTCCAAGTTGAACTCCTTTCATTAAAATTTGAGGACTGTACTCTTAGTTGCTTTATGAAAAGGATTGAAGGATAGGAACAGTCTAACCTTAGGAGGCATGGAGCAAAGAGAAAGACCTAGATGGAGAGGGGTTGGGGGGAGCTTTCTTTTTGGAATTCTCTCCTTGGTTATTATCTAAGAAGAAAAAAAACTAATACTATATAATATTTGGTTATGCCTCTGACCATTTATACAGTGGATGTGCATATAGGACAGCTAAAACAGCATTCCCCTTACTCAGGTCAAAATGAATGCAGAGTCCACATTAAAGTTTAAAATAGAGACTCAAACCAGGTGTCTTATACTTTTCTTAGCTTTGTTCTGGTGCAGTCAAGCATGAAGAGTTGAAGTGCTGATCCTCCCACCCAGAGTCTGGAGGGCAATAAAATGATACTACCTTTTGTCAGCTAGGAAGCAGTTATGTACACAGCACAAGAACTTTTCCTGTTGAAGTAATACTGGAAACCTGGTCTTAAAAAATAATAATAAAGAATTGTGCTTTACTACACTGACATGCAATATCTTGAAATCTGCAGGGGATTTTCCTACCTGCTGGGGGTTAGAGAGTGTAAAAAACAACTGTTAGCAGTTTCAACGGGAGATTATTTTGCAGAAATTTTTATGAAAAAAAAAATCACATGCATTTCCTAGTATTTCTCCCCCCCTACTCATCCCCCTCTCCGCTTCTTTAGGAAGCATCTAAGAAAATATATAAATTTAGTTTCCTTCTATTCTCCCACTGTTCAGAATGCCCTAAAGGAAAGAGATGTGGTAGGAAAACAAAGTAAGGCTCTGAGTTTTATAAGATCAGCATAAAAAATTGCCTTCCTCATTTTGTGCTGTGAACTCAATCAAAAACTTTATTTCTCTAGGATAAGAAACCCAAACACAAAAACAAACATATACAAGAACACCTTTTATCAATTACTATCACAGGAAATCTTTGAGAGGTTGGTTTTCCCATTCTTCTTTGGAATCAGATCTATAATAAACTCCAAAAAATCTACATGAGGTATCACGAGATTTTTTTTGACATTTCCATACAATTTTTTTTTTTGGTCAAAACACCTTTTTGCCACAATACGCCTCTCAGATGACCATACATTTTAAAAACACTTGTGTAATATAAACATTTATTCTTTTTTCTTTTCAAAATTTCCTTTTAGCAACTGTGTGTATTTACCATGTCACTGTCAGTTTGAAAATTAATGCACTACTTTTTGAAGGTGACTATGTCGTCTGCTTCTCTGCTTTTATATTAAAAAAAATCATAATCGTCAGGTTCAGTTTGTACCCATTCAACCTGACAGAACTTTAAAGTATTTGGTAACATTCCTCCCTTGGGGGTAATTCCTGTCAGGAGCCAGTTGTTGAGCAAAGTCCTGAGATACTGAGTAAATGAAGGACAGGCCAATTAAGAATCACTAGTTCCAAACAGTACCACTGCCACCAGAACCCAAACCACAAACAAACAAACAAACAAACAAACAAACAAACAAAGAACAATGCTAGCAGGCCCGGATAGTAGATTGCCAACTGTCATAGTGATGATATGATCTACTAATTACAGATTCAAAATTAAAATGTTCATCACCTTCTAGTAGGCTTTGCTGAATACTGGCCATGTCTCCAAAGGATTGGCCAGATGCTTTGATCTGAATTATTCTGGTCCTTGGGGAAGATTATCAATAACATTCAGGTTCCCAGTAGTGTTTCTCAAGTCACTGCTTACCTCAAAGCCCATCTTTTATGAATAGATACTTGCTTACATAGAACATTTTGAGAGATTCTGCTCTGGACTCTCAGCCTTCAAAAAGTTCCCCCCTGTCCAGCTTTCTTTCTCTGAATTATGGCACATAATCGAGGGAAATTTCTGAGGTCCCTTTCAAGTTCTCTAATAAAAGGCAAATAGTTATAAGGAAGATGGACATAGGCCCTTAGTAGTTCCAAATGATGGAAAAGTATGTGACAGCTGGCTGAGAGTGAAGTCCTGTAGGAATGGGACACCAGGTGACAGTAGAAAGGGAAGCAAAAAGAATGGAAATGAAGAATTGCGGTGAAGATATTAGAGGTGAAAAGATGCCAAAGACTGACTTGTTGAAGACTCCAAACTATATAGTAGTTTGAAAGCACAAAATTTCTCTTTCTTACTTCATTGCTTGCAGAAATCCCACAACTCACCAAAGAGGAGGTGGATGTTATCCCAGGGAAGCTTTTTCCTCCTAGTAGATGAAGAAAGTTTCTATAGTAGGTGGTCTGCTCCTCTCTCTTCCACCTCACTGGACTAATTTTTAGCTTTGTCATTTGTCTTTTAAAGACTACTTTAAATGGCCATATAAGTAAATGACATAGGAAGCTACCTCTCTGATTTCAGAGATCCTTGTGAGGCTGTCTTGTCTTTACTACCCTTGTTGGAAGCTAAAATTTTACAAACAAAATTACAGGATTTTACTGTGGGTCAGATTCTGAGAACATTTTAAATCAGTCTCTAGCCAATTCAGGGCCCTTTCTTAACCTTCTCTAGCAGATGAGTAGTTGAGAGCAATTATTTTGGAAGTGAGGCTCCCTGTTAAAACGGAAATACTTATTTTCAACTTATGACCCCTCTTTGTGCACAAGTTTTTAAAATCCACCCTGAAAAGCAAGATTTACTACAAGAGAAAGGGGAGAGCATGAAGAGATTGATAAAGAGAGGAAATAGAAGGGCTACTTCCTTAGGTGGCAGAAGAATTTGAAGAGTCCAAGAGGAAGCCTTGAAGACTTTCTTCATGTAACCAACCTTGTAGCTGAGGGCTCGCCCTGGCTTGACCTGAAAGCACTGGAACACATTTTAAGGTGTCTTACTGATAAAACAGCCAGTCACACAGTGAAGAGGATCTATGTTTATATAAAAGGCCTATGATGATTTGAGGCCAACTCAGACAATAATAAATACCTTATTTCTGTTACCCTAGAGGCAATCATTTTTTATCTTCTCCGTATCTTTAAATCATCTATTCTCATTGATCCAGATCACCTGTGATAAAAGAGAGAAGGGCAGAGAGAAAATTAGTGGCTGCGAGGCAAAGCACATGGAAGGATGAGAGGAGAAGACTTGAAGTGGGCAGAGGAAATCACTCCATGACTGACCAGAGGAACTAAAGAAGAAATGAAGCCCACTTCCTACTCAGCCTTCCTCTCTCCAGGAAAAGAACAGCCTGGAGCCATGCTTGAGTTGCCTTGACTTAAATTTGGTTCATTGATATTGTCATGAGCAAATACTTAGTCATTTCATTATTAGGCTCATATTCTAGCTGGTTTCTGGTAGGCATAAATATCGTGTTATGAACTGCATGTTTATATTCCCCAAAAATCAAATGTAGCAACTCTCACCCCAACAAGATGATATGAGGAGGTGGGGCCTATAGGAGGTAATTCGATTTCAATGAGGTCATGAAGGTGGGGACTCCATGATGAGATTAGTGTCCTTATAAGAAAAGGAGACTAGTGCTCTCTCTCCACCATGTGAGGACGCAACGAAAAGACAGCCATGTGCAAACTAGGAAAAGAGTCTTCACTAAGAACCCAACCATGTTCAGACTTCCAGCCTCCACAACTGAGAAATAAATGTTTGTTGTTTAAGCCTCCCCGTATATGGTATTCTATTATAGCAGCCCGAACCGACAAAGATACTTGTGATCACTGATCTCAGCAAAGGCCCTAATATTTGCTGCCTTGGCCTAGTCCAATAATGCAATTATTAAACCATATAGTTCAGTAACCTGAGCCCAATTCACCACTTAAGAAAAATTTCCTTATTTTCCATGGGGATAATGTAAAATATGAGTGGAGAAGAGACTTTCTTGCATTAGTGAAAATCTTGATACTGTAGTACTCTCTCCCTCTGACTAATTAGGTTTCGGAATGATCACACCCCTGAATCTTTTGGGTCTGAGTTGGTATTAAGTCATTTATAATTAGGCATAAAGTACAGCAAGCTTTCTATTTGTCTATGATTTATCCATGGTATCAGGCATCTTTAGGAAAGTAAGCCCTTTATATTTCTTTTATCGGCAGAAACCTCATTAATTTGTTGTGTTGTGCTTTTTTTTTTTCCCTGATAAGGCTCAAATTATTACCAAGGTAATCTTTGAGTAAGTTTCAATCAGCAGCCTCACAAGGGAGAATGGTATGCAGGCAAGTGGAAACACAGGCCCCAGCCACCTGCATGAAAAGCCGTCTGCTCATCCTCCCTCCCAATTTGCAGTCTCCCAGGGAGATGAGGATTAGGTTGAGCATGTTAATTCAGGATGGAATAAAATGGCTTAAATCTTTAGGCAGTTTCATCCATACTTAGATACGGCAACATTTCACCATGCACCAATCTTGTCGGCAAAGAAACATAATGCACGAAACTGTCACTAAATTATACAGTGAAGCCAGTTAGTATCGGTGGCAATAGATTTTATGATACATCCTACGCCGAAGCAGGGCATGTAATTTATATCTATCCCACGTCTCTCTCCTCTCCTTGATAAAAGTCACGAGGAAGGCATATTTGTATTCTGCTGTCCTCTACTGAGGATGTTTAACATGCTTATGGGCCAAATGAAGCCGCTTTGTTTGTTATCTCCTGGCTTCCAGAAATAGTCAGCTCTGATAATGTGCCGCTGGAGTTCTGAGTTACCGCATCATGATGTAATGGCTCAGAGAGTACAGTGAAACCACAAATGTCCAAATGAATTGACACAATTTCCCGCAGAGGAAGCAATATGAAAATAATAGGCAGAAATTCTAGCTCTTTTTATGCTTAGAGGAAATGACAGTCATCGTTGAAAGGGTGTCTGGGTGTGTCTGGTTGGTCCACGAAAGAGAATGTTCACAAAAATCAGAGTTTTGTAAACACATGGCAAACCCATCAAGTCTTCTTTATGTATCTTCTAAGAGCAAACTGGGAGCAGGCTTTTTGAGTAAATAACCAATGCTGAGAATCACCAAGCCATTGTATTTATGTTTAGGCATTGCTTCGAGTGCCACAAAGTGATCATGTTCTCTTTTACTTCCTGACTTTGCACCTCTGCTTGGAACAACACACTCCTTCCCAAACACTCCTCCTTTCTTTCGTTTGCCCCACCCCAATTCCTTCCCAATCGTAGAGTCACAGCTTTAACTTGGTCTCTTTGGAAAGTCCTCACTGAAGAAGTTTGGAATCAGGTAGCTCTCTCCACATGCTTTCTCTTTACGAGAACTGCTTCTTCGTAAAGCTCAGTTCTGTCTGCTGGACTGGGAGCTCTTTGAAGGTAGGCACTGTGCTTTATGCATTCACTCTTCTATCTCAGCAGCCCCACTCAGTGTTTGCTAAAAGATTATTGAAAGAAAGAATTCAAGTTATGGGGCTTTACTTTGTTGTCGAAATCTGTTATTTTGGGGTTTTCTCTTTAAGCCGGAAAGATATTTACAAGCTCTTTCCAGCAAAGCTGTGGTTTTTGGCATGGCCCTCCATGCTGGATATTCCACTTGATCTTCAGGATCTACTTTGGTACCCCCTCTTCTATGCCCTGGGAGACTGACACTCTGAGCTGCCAGGTACCCACACCCTCTGGCTTTTAGTTAGATTCAGCCAATGAAGGGCACCATTATGAGCTGAAAAGTAAAAGGGATACTTAACCACCACCCTCCTCTATCCGCCATCGAATTCCCACTGCCTCCTTGGTAGGTTAGCCATGATTCTTTTAATAGCCTTCTCCTACAGCTCGCGGCTTCCTGGCCCTTGTTCCCTTGTCCATAGAGGCCTAAGGGTAGTGAGGATACCTCTCATTGCTAGGCACAGATGGCCTCACTATATTTTATAGGTGTTTCTTTATCTGTGCATACCTTAGTAATCCTTTCATTAGATTGTCCCTAATTAGCTGGTTCATCATCTGTTTCCTGCTGGGACCTGGATGGATGTGATTTTCTTCCCTAATTCTGCCTCTGGTGAACAGAGGAGGCCACCAAAGGCATTGTCACTTCCACCAGGCCTCCTCTCCATGGTGGGAGTGCTCCATTGCCACTTGCTAGAGCCACCACTCACATCTTATAAAGACCCCATTTTGCTTACTCTCCTAAAGGAAATATCATTGAGAACTTTTGAGAGGGTGCTGATCTGCTTAACGTTTCATTTATTCATCATTTAACAAACATGTATTTAGGCTCTGTGTTTTCTGCTTGAGGTACAGTGTGAATAAGATAGGCAAGGCCCCTGGCCAGATGGAGCTTATAGACTGATAGGGGAAATCAGACAATAAACAAGACATATAATTCACAACTGTGGAAAAGGTACAAGAGAAAAATGCCCGGTGAGAGACTTCCAGGCATATCCTGTAGTTCACATATGAAAATATTTCCTATATCGGCCTCTGTGCTTAAAGAATTTAATAAACGTGATTTCAAAGTATAATCACGACTTTTTTGCATTGTTTTTGAATAGCATGAGACATTCTGAAACTCCCTCTGAATTCCCAGCATGTAGCTTCCCCTGTTTTACATCGGCTTCATGGGAGATGTGTCCAGTCGACCAGGTGCCCACAGAACTGTGCTATCCACTTATAGTCTAGAGCTGAGTTGGACAAATGTAGTCAGATTACTGGTAGGTAAAGCGAAACAGTCTCCCAAAAGGGCATTCCTGTTAATGAATTTTTTTGGTGTATTTGTCTTCTAGTTTTAAGGAAAGATTTGTTTTTTTTTTTTTAATCAAATAATTTATTACTGTTCACTGCTCTAAGTAGATTGTAATCTGGAGTGATGATATATTCAAAGAAAACAAAACATTTTCTAAACTGGTGTCATGAAATGATTGTGAAAAGAGCATCCATGTATTCAGCTAACATTTGTTGAATGTTTACTATGTACCAGGCGTAGGGGAGGCAGAGGTGAATACAGGCCAGCAGGCCCCTGATGGGTTTTTGAGTTCTGGGAAGAGATTGCCCAGAGCTTAAGGGCAGGAGAAGCAACCCCTCAGAGAAGCAGTTGCCCTGAACCTTGATTAATAGCAGGTGGGAAAAAAAGTCTGTTCTAAAACGTTGTAGGGTACTCGTTCCACAACTGACCCTCCTGCACCCCACTTATGACATGTCTTCCCCGTTCTAAGTTTCCTCAAGGAGGACTGCAGCCTGTGTCCAGACAGGTTATGTGCATTAATGCCAAACCGAATGAGCCTGTACTGACCCATGTATCCTTAGGATGGCCCTACAAATAGCACAAGGTTGCTCTTCTTGGTGGGGCACCTCTAAATCAAAACCAGCTGGAGAAGGTAGCTCTACTCTGGTACGGTAAAACAAAAAAGGCAACTTTTCCATTATTCCAATTCCAACTCCACTCACCTTACCAGAAGCAGGGTGATCGAAGCTCAAGAAACACAAAATCCAAGTTTTCTCTTCAGTCCTTAGAACCTTACTTCTGCCTCAAAAACAGTCAGTATGGAGATACTATAAGCAGGGGCTTCTGCCTCTGCCTCTGCCTCTGCTAGACACTGGCTTCCTTCTGGTACCTGCCATTCCCCTTTGCTTTGTCTTCCCAAAGCAAAAAAAAAAAAAAGTGGCTTTTATGATTCGACTTTTGAATGCCTCAATCTCAACTCCTTTGTGTCACACCAAACCCTCAAGGCCCTGCCATTTGTGGCTGAGACAGCAGATGTTTGTGGGATACTCCTCGGAAATAACCAGTTTCCAGGATTTCCTAATAACCAATATACAAATATACAAAGCAATATTTGTTCTCCTTATTTTTTAAATGTTTTTATTTTTTATTTTTTTTGCACTGTATTCTTATGGGTAGAATTGGAGGTAACGTTTTTAGAGTTAGTCTTCTGGTAGCTCAAATTGCATTATGCAGGTCTTATCCAAGATGAGAATAAAAAGGTGTTAAAGCATCTTATGTCCATTTTATGTTTTTTTTTTTTTTTTTTTTTTATGTTGAGAAAGTGCGATATGATGAGAAAGGAATGAACACCAGTTTGTGTCCTAGGAGACCTCGTTCCTGCCTCTCGCTCCAGCCCTGGCAGAGGGCTTATAACCTCGGCTTCTTTGGATTTCCATTTCCCCATAGCACTCTTTTACTATTAGGATTTGTTATGTGAGAAATGAATTCCCAGGACTTGATTCTCTAACATAAATTTTAAACTATATTTGAAAATCAAAGGAAAAGTGATTTTGTATTGTCCACTGGTTTCTCCATTACCCTGTCTGGTGTGAACGGCCAGGATTCATGGAGACAGAGAATGGCAAGTGAACAGGCATAGGAAGATGTGGGGATTCTGTTCACTATTGTCCTGAAAGTCTTGCTCAGAGAGGAAACTCTTCTCCCATTTTCTTAAGCTCTTTTAGGGAAGAACTTGGAAGGTCAGCAGCACGAGGAAGGATTAACATCGGCTGAGAATCCAAAGCTGAAAATAGGGTCTGTCCTAGCATGAAGCACAGCACGAAAACATTTTCAAGCATTTCGTAATAATGACAATAATGACAACATCTTATATTTCTCCAAAGAAGATCAAAGAATTTCATAGGCCTTGCATCAATCATCCTTGCCACTTCCCCATGAGGAAGGAAGAGGGCAGGCACTAATATGATATAAATGGCAGCAGCAGAGTGAGCCATCACATTGAACTAGAGCCTTATAAATTGTTTGTTGCCCCTTGTAACCAAACAGCAGCTACAGAGAAAGGCAGGGAAGGGGCTTGGCCCAGTCTCAGGCTAGAAGCTGTATTTCCTTAGAGAGCTCCAGACAAGACAGTGCACCTGATTTTTATAAATGGCACTTTAGACAACCATCTATCACTGATTAAGCCCTGTCTGGTCACATGTTTTGAAAGTCATTTTTATCATTCTGATATTCTTTACTGCATAAAACCTGGTTTCCACAAACTACTGATTACTGGATTTTCCCTTAACCCTCTGATTGTCAAAAACAACTACTTATCACTCCCTGATTATCATCTGAGTTCTTGTTCCAGGGTTCCCTTTGCCTAAAAAGAATGAGCTAAAAACCTCATGCTTAGTCATTACCTTTTAGAAAATAAATAAGACAAAGCCTCCTCCCGGCTTCTCTAGCCTAAATATCTCCATTAATTTGTCCTCTCACTCCCTTCTGTCCTTTTAAGTCTTCCTCCTTTTCCTCTTTATTATTAAAAATTAAATTCCTATTCCATGTCCTAAATCATACCCCACATATGCATATACGATCCCAATTTAAAAAGTAAATAGCCAGATCTGTGGCATCTGTAATTATCCTCATTTCACTTACATTATCAACATTTGTTGGGTTCCTATGACGTTCAGGACACAGAACTTGCCAAAAAGAGCTGAAGCAAGCCATAGTCTTTATCTTTGGGACAATTTACTTCTTGAAATAAGTTGGTATGTCCCGGCTTGGCAAGTAAACAATGGGTCAGGGTGGGATAGGTAGGGGAGAAAAGCGAGAACCCCATGGAGGAGATGGCTTCAAGACATTTACAGAAGATTAAGAAAAGATAGGTCTCCTAATTTGCTAATGCAGGAAAAGCAGTTTTATTAGTTGTTAAGGGTAGAAACCGGTCTATGAAAGGTTAAGGATGGTGCTGAGTGAAGATCCAGAGGCACTGAGTGTAGGTTACTCTTCTTAAAGAAAGGATATATATTAGCTAAGGGTCATTCCAAGGTCAGGAGAAGAGTCTCCTCCCAGATAAAAATTTCCAAGAGGGGTGAGGGTGAGGGCCGAAGGGGAGAGAGAAAGAAATAAATAAGCAACAGCACCAGCAACAAAAACAAACAAACAAACAAAAACTCTTTTCTATCTTCTGTTTTTAAGGCTATATTTTGCTCCCATTCTCAGTTTCCTGAGCTAGCACGAAAAAAGAACAAGGAAAGCTCAAAATAGAATTCACTGCATTCTTTGTACCACAATACAGGTGTGTAATGAATTCATGGAAGGGAGCAAATAGGTTTTTCCTATAAAAAACCACACTCAGCTGTCATGCCAGAGTCCTTCAAGTAGGCGGATTTCAGAGTGGAGCTGTCTGACCTAGAAGACATCTGCCTTCCAGTCAGAGAGTCTATGATCTAATTTTCAACACGCCCACATTGAAAATTCCTGGTAAGCAATAACTGACAATGTGATCACAATGGAAAAATTGTGCAGTCAAGGAATCAAGGGCAGCTATACAACTGCCTCCTAGGAAAGTGTCTCTCCCCTGAATATCTAAGGATAATAGATGAAGGTTCATTTCTTATTCATTATGAAGCTAAAGACCTGAAAATTCTACTGACCAAGGTATTACTTTTCCTAGAAGTGCAGCCAGAAGTTACAAAACTAGAGAGCAGCACTGGCTCTTGAAAATAGTGTTTTTCTAGAAAGCACTGCTCTGTACCTAAGGAAATTGCTTCGGTCCAGCACATTCTTCAACAAGCTTTAATTTTTCTTAGGCATTTAAAAATTTATTATTTTAAAAAATTTTTAAATTGTCTCCTCTGTTTACAAAAAAAAAAATTAAACGAAATGTATCATTCAAAAAAACTACTTCTGGGTGATCACTTCTTGAGGTATATAAATGTTGAATAACTATGGTGTACACCTAACACTAATACAATATTGTATGTTAGCAATATTTTAATAAAAATCTTTTTAAAAGATCTTCTTTTGAGTCTAGACTCCTTGCCACATTGAAAACACAGGCTCCAGATCAGCTGCTAGAAGAATATTTTGGCTCTTGGTAATTATTTTGTGTGAGTGAGTCTTATGACTCATCAATACTTATCACTTTAATGATGTCGTCTTCTAACTAATTTCTTTTAATAAGTGAAGCACCTTGCTTGTCGGCTTGGTAGAGCTGCAGCCAAGGGCACATTTCTATGACACATAGTAATTCATAGTGTTCTTACCAGGCAGATGGGACTTTCCTGTCCCTTAGCTGTCTGTCCATAGGAGAACAGTGGAGAGGCGCTCTGAACAGTTAGCATTCTAGGCTTCCTCTTATTCTTGGGAAGGTACAACAAATTCATGAGCTAGGAAATTAGACTTTTGTTAAATCAACTCAGTTTGACAGTAATGGTTAAATTCAAAACTAGAACATCAATAGCATTGAAAAGTAAGTTATTCTGTCACTCTGATGTGCCTGTGGCTGCTAGGATCATCGGAAAGCAAATAGACAACGCACACCATTTCATTACATTAGATCCTTTCGTAATTTCATTTCAGTTAGCTGTGAGACCTGGCTACTTATATTGTGGAACTGAACTAAAGTCCTCAGCAGTTCAGCATGATAATGAGCTAAGTTTGCATCAAGGCAACTGGGTGCCAATACAACTTACACCATTGTAAAATGAATCTGGCACTCCTGAAATCAAGGTCTGTAGAGTCACTCTAAATAATGGTGTTGCTCCCATACAAAAACCATCCATTTCACACAGCTCAATAGGGGTAGTTGTGCAAGAAGAAACTAATAGCTTACAAGTCTGAGGCTTCATTCTGTAGCCAACTTGTTGTGCACAGTGTGAGGTGTGGTTTTCTAGTTTCCAAAAGTAACTTTCTATCTCTGTCTTCCTTTACAGACCCACCCAAATTACAACTTTGGCTGTGAAGAAGGGTTGGAAGAATGACTGCATAGTGAAAAAAAGGTATCTTTTAAAAAAGTAATTGCACTTTTGTTGGTTCTGCTCCAAGTCTGGCCCGCAGAGTCAAAATATATCAAAATGACACAAGACAGCCTCATTGAAAAGTTGTCGTATGCATAGCTCATGCCTTTCACTAACTGAAGACATATGCTCCCAACAGCCTATTGTAGATCATGTTCTAGGGAGATGCTAACTTTGCTTCAACTCCTCAAAGATCCTCCAAGAGGAAAAGAAAACTCTCTCTGAAATCTCTACTTCTGCTGGGGCTGCTTCCAGGAGGAACCTTATCTCCTTCTTTCTACTCTCAGACCTCTGTACTATCTCTGGGGTCAGAAATTCCTACTCTTATGGGAGGGTTGTTGCAGAAAGTTCTATCCACCTCAAAATTAAGAAGCAGCAGAATATCTCTACTATATTCATTAATTGATTCAACAAGTATTTATTGAGTGCCTACTATAAGTCAAGGCAATTTTAGGTACTTGAGATATACCATTGAAGGTACTTGTGAAGGTATTTGTGGCAGGGGACAGTGGGAAGGTAGATTATAAAAACAGACATAATGAGTAAATTATAGAATATGTTAGTAGGGATAAGGGCTAAGAAAATAGAGACAGATAAGAGGAATTGGAAATTTCAGGAGAGGGGCAGTTAGGAATTTTAGAATAGTTTGCATAGGTCTGTTTGAAAAGGTGATGTTTGAGCAAAGGCTTGAAATAGGTGAGAAAGAGTTGGAAATACTGACCTCTGGAGGAAATCATCTCAGGAAAAGGAACGTAAATGAGGAAGCCATAGTCAAGAGCATGCACACCATGTCTGAGAAAAGTCTAAGAGGCCAGTGCAGACAGACCCTTCTAGCATGACTGCAAGGGTGTTGTATGTGTGTGTGTGTGTGTGTGTGTGTGTGTGTGTGTGTGTGTGTGTACATGTATGTAGGAAATGAGGACAAATAATAACAAGAGCCTAAATCATGTGAGGTCTTGTAGAACAGTGCTTCTCACACTTTCAACTGTACATAAATCACCTGGAATCTTGTGAAAATCGTCATATCCACTTGTGTTGGGTAGGATTTGAGATTCTGCATTGCTTAAAAGTTCCCAGTTGTCCCTGGTGCTGCTGCTCAATGGTCCATAGTTTGAGTAGCAGAAATTTTTGTCATTATAAGTGACTTTTACTCTGAATGAAGTAGGGACTCCATTGAAAAATTTTGAGAAGATTGAGCATAGACTGATAGGGGAAAAGGAGAGAAGAAGGGAGATCAGTTAGGAGGCTGTTGTAGTATACAGGCAAGAAATACTGACGACTTGGTTCAAGGAGGTACTGGTGGAAGCAATTAGATTCCGGATATGTTTTGAAGGAAGAGCTATTATAATTTCCTGATGGATCAGGAGTTGTGTAAGAGAGAGACAGGAACCAAAGTAACACTGAAGAGTTTGACCTGGGCATTAAAGAAATGGAGTGACTATCAGCTTGAAATAGAAAATGTGACAAGTATACTATGTTTTCAGAGGTAGGCTAGCAATTTAGTTCGGACATAATGTGTCCAGTGACGTTTAAAAGGCAGAGTGTGGAACTTGGAAGGGAGGGCTGGACTGAGATGAATATGGGAGTGGTTGACAGAAGATATTCAAAGCCATAAAACTGGATGAGATCAGCCAGAAAGTGAGTGTAGATAGAAAATAACAGACCAGTAACAGTCCTGTAGCACTCATCTTCTGGAGTATCATCTCCCATGTCAAGGGAACAACACAGAGGAAGCCTTCTCAGGTTTCGACAGAAGTAGCACTTGTGAACTGAGTGTCTGGAGTCTCCTCCCAAGTCTCCATATTACATCTCAGTCATGCAGATAACAAGGCCACTATATCTTTAACAGTGACATATGGACAAATACAGAGAGGGTTAAAAGGTGCACTTTTCGACCCTACACAATCTGTTTCTGCGATGAAGCTTCAACTATTAGCATGAATTATCATTTGAATGGTCAACAGCTTGGAGTTTCTATACAGTTTGTTGAAACAGGTGAAGGACAAGCACTTGAGGTAGCAGCAGGAACATTTACTCATTCATTCAACAACAAAAAGTGAGCAATACAATATATAAACACTGGCCTAAGCAATATAGAAGCCACTGAGAACATCACCTGTGGATCTTACTTATCCGAAAGCTTTTGTACCCTTAACAGCTGAGCTTGGTTTGAAATGCTTCAAGAATAAACAAACTAACACACACACATGCGCATGAGTGCACGCGCGCGCGCGCGCGCACACACACACACACACACACACACACGCCTCTTCTATTGCCCCTGGGTATATATCTTGGATCCACTTCTCAAATCTGCTCATTCCATCTGGCCAAGCTTCTATTGTAGATTTACTTACTACCTTTCTTTTCTTTACCTGCCACCTTGCTAATGTAAATTTAGGTTCATTTATTTTCTTGAAATACATATTTGGATCAGTTCTACCCATGCCTAAAGCCAGCTACAGTTCCCAAGACTCATGGAGGGCAAAGCTTTAGGCCTTCTGCTTATTCAAGACTGAAGACGATTAGGTACTCTCCTTTAAGAAAATTATGGTGTAATAGAGATTAGAAGTATAAGATTGCTTGATAAGTGAGCCAGGGTACATATGGGTGATTGTATATATTTGATATAGACCTAGAAGAGGAGTATTAGTAACATAGACACTACCATATAACTTAAAAACCTTGGTTCATTCTGCCTTGTGTTCCATGTCAAACTATGATACCATTTTAGGGGTGCTGCATGGGGGGTTGTCATTCCCAGATATTCATCCAAAAGTTAAGTCTGTGCCTTAAAACTTCCTGATTTCTATCACCCATGAATTTATCTATACCTTTCCTGAAGCTATTGACATTTTAGAATGTACCACCTCCTAGGGGTAATGATGCTGCATTTTATGCATCATTGGAAAGAGACAGTGGAGAAGAAATCTGTCAAAGCCTGCTTTAGTTCCTGCTCTCACAGCTCGCCTCTCCCCACCACAGGGGACACATTCCTCCTACCTATAGAGTAAGCCTTGCCCCAGGCCTAGGGCCAATTCTATCTTTAATCACAAAGATTTAAAGAGTTCTCTTTCAATATTTAGGTGACTCAAAATCAACTCACTATAGCTGCTGTTTCTACTAGACTGCATGACCCAGTTCTGTAAATGAGCTTCTGCCTTATAACTGAGATCAGCTTCCCACCTTGTACCCCAGTTCTGGAAGCATAATCTTTGTCTTGCTCCTTTGTATTGAGGTCCTGACTTGGTAACCTTCCCAGTACCCTCAACCTTCTAGGAATATTTCTTGCTTTTTTCTCCCCGGGCCCTCTGCCTGAGTGATGGAACTCCTTTCTCTGAACCCTAGAATTGCCAGGGTCTCCTGATACTGCCTATTCGTATGTCTGCCTTTTTCATGATCCCACATTTCTCTGTTCTGCCTACCTGTCAGGACTGCATGCTGTCGACGGTTTAACTTGGTAGATATTATGAGTGATGCATAGATAATACTTCCTGTGCCATGAGCACGCATGCAAGAGGAATAAAGAATATTAACCCGAGCCATTCCCTACTGCTGTGTGGATTACATACTGGTCAATTGCAGAGGGCACCATATGCAATGTCTGAAAGGTACGGCATATTGCGATGTAAATGGACCCCCTGGAGATGTGCTGTGCTGCAACCTTGATGCTAACTACTGCATGAAATCCTCAGGAAATAACTAAGGGGTATACTTATAGCAAAGTAAGTGCTTATCAGCATATGCATCAGTATTTAACATATCATCGGCATTTAGTTTTGGGGATGCTGACTCAAAGCCAGATACACTTTAATTATAGCCTCATAACAGGGTCAGATGCAGAAGAAAAAAGTAAGACAGTAGGCCTCATCTCAAATATTTAGTAAAGTTAAAATATTAGCAAAAATAAGAATAAAATTTTTCATGACTGAGGCAGGCTTCTTGCCCAGGACACGTGGCTTAATCCTAAATGATATATTACATATTTCAAACTGCAAAAGTTCTCAGAGCATTTGTGTGGCCTGAGGTGTGCCAAAGGAATTCTTATTTTCAATCGTTTCTTCTTCCTATCTTCCATAGAGCATATACCTTCAACATTAAAGTTAGGTTTTAGGATTAATTGAATTGGAGCCCCACTCAACTCTCTCATTTTCCCCTCTAACCATCCCTCCCCTCATTTTTTTTTTTTAATCTTGGAAATCTGTTAGGTATCCATCTTAACAAAAATTAGGACTTAGTGGCTCGTATATAAATTTCTGAAGGAATATGTCACAGGCCGGGTGTGGGGATGAAGAGAAGGAAGGGAGACAATAATGTCGAGGGACAGGGACGACCGAAGATATTTGGCAGGGAGTGGGAACTAATCCGAGAGGCAAGAGATGTGGAATCTGGGAGAGGTTATATTACTAGCCAGCTGTGCTACCTCGGTCAAATCATATTGCCTTTCTGGGCATTTGCCCTTTCAACTGTAAACATAACTGCTAAGGTATTTTCTACCACTAAAACTGCAGACTATCAATCTGGAATTTGGAGTGTTTTTTCAGCATAGAGTCCTAGACCACGGTGGTGATCTTTGGACAGTACAAAGATACAGACTAAACTGATGCTAGTGGAATCCCCAGCACAAATGGAGGAATGCACCGAACCAACTCCACCTCCACAATTCACCCCAAGGCAGCTCAGAAGGAAGATGAATGCTTAATTGCAAAGTAGGCATTCAACAACAGCCACCTGTAATTGAAGAGGTGGTTTTGTGAGCACCATTTAAAACCTAAGGAAATTGGAAACAGTACATGTTGGCATTCATTCAGAAGATAGTATTATGAATACTTATTACACACCCAGATTTTTCTCTCATAAATTAGATTATAATGTACTTGGTTAATTCTAGCAAGGTTTTAATGTCACATTAATCTAAGTCATAAAAAATAAAGTATTTATGGATCTGATTCAGCCCTCTAAGAGCCAAATGCCATATAGAAAGTGGTATCGGAGGAAGTGTAAGGTTCTTCAAGAAGTCGTCCCCCTGCTCCCATTCAAGGGAATGCATCCTTATTCTTCTGGGCCCACTGACATCCTCTGCCCTTCAGGCTTAACTTGAGCCCTGTTTCTCCAGGAACAGCCCCCATAAAACCAGTCTACAGTGTCTCCTTTCTGATTTCATGTGGCACTCATTGTCCGCACTCATGATGCACCTCTGCATTCTGACCATTTTATGTTTTTTTTTCTAATCATCTCATATGTGCAAGTCTTGACAGTCCAGTTAGATTGTATATTCCTTCGGACCAATATTCAATGATGCATTGCTCTTTTATCTCTTCAAGGGCAAGTACTGAGGGCTGGCACATATTTAATAGCCAAGAAACATGTTTTTAATGGAATTAATTTTATACGCTTTGGAGAGATTACTATGAGTCAGGTTGGGAGAGACAACAGTGGATTAGAGAATCTCTGTCATAAACATTTATTTACCAAGGGAACGAGAAGGGAGAAATATTTGTAAATAATCACTAAAACACAAAAGTCATGGGAAAAGAAAGAAGAGATTTTTTCAAAGAGGAGAGCAACTCATTTCAAACAGTGGGCTAAGGTGACTTCTCAACCTTTAGCATGTCCTGGGATGATCTAGAGGTATCTTGCTGGGCCCCGCTTCCAGAGTTTCTTATTCTGTTTGGAAATGCCTGAACAGTTCCATTTCTCATTAGTCCCTAGGTGATGAACTAGTTCCTAGTTCTGGGACAATACTTTGAAAACCACTGAGCTAAAGGACAAATAGGCCTGAAATAATGAAAAGCATCTCGTTAGCTATTTTTACCTTCTTTATAAGAGCGGGGGACAATATTGCCAAATAAACAGTATGAGTAAAGGGGGAGAGATATGGAAGCACCCATAATGTTTAGGGATGGCAAATAGCCATGTGGAGAGATGAGGATACCAGAATTTAAGGCCATTATTTTGGAGGTCTTCAATGTCATGCAGGGGAACCTGGATTACTCATTGGGCAACAGAGAACCAAGAGGCTGACAACAGGAGGCAATGGAAGGATGGACAAGCAGGCTAATAAAGCCATTAACCAATCTGTCTTTATTAAGAGGAAACCAAAACAGAACAGAGACACGTGTTCTTCTGAAAGTCACTCCATATGTTTCTGGAGTTCATCTGAGTAAGTGGGACAAAGGTCTCAATTTGGCTTTTATCTGGGCTTTAGGGATTCTGTTTTTATTATCACTCATGCACATACAAACACACGGGTCCAACACAATTTAGGATACACCTCTTCACACCTTCACATGAGGCTGTAGCTCTGGAGTCAGGATTGAATCCCTGTGCTGAGTGCATGGGTTTGGAAGTGTTGCAAAATGCACAGGGAGAGAGAGTTCTCTAACTCAGGTCAGAAGCTGCCCAGAATGATAACTTGATCCGCCACAGAGCTAAAGAAGAGGGAAATGGTACTGAATCCTCTAATCAGGCTCTGTTTGAAAGAAAAAAATTGAGTTTGAGCTGTCTGCCAAAATAAAGGTTATAGCTGACATACAGTGTTAGACACCGTTAGAAACGCAGTAAGTATATTGCTATTTAATCCTCACAAAAGAGATGGTTATTATCTCTATTTTACAGATCTGAAAACCAAGACACAGAGAAGTCGAGAAATGTGACAAAGTCACACAGCTAGTAAGAGATGAAGTCAGGATATGCACTCAGAAAAGCCAAGAACCCGTGTTTGCATGTTTAATCACTACGCCACGTTTGTACCCTCACTTGGGTCAGGATCCTGAGGTTACATATGCATTTGAAAAATAGTGTCGATTTGCCTCTCATTCCTTCTCCCCCCCCTCCTTCCGTCCTCCCTCACTTCTTTTTTTTTTTTCCAAATTTTTATTTTCATTTTTTTTTAAACTTTTATATATTTGACCCCCTTTACCTTTATCTACCCCCTTTCCAAATTTTTTAAATCTCTGGTTTGTCAAACATTAACAGGCATAGATTGAAGCTGCTTTTAAAGAGCTGAGCAAAATAGCAGTGAATAACACAGACAGGCCTATACTCAGGGTCTTCAAAAAGATCAAACTGCTCCATGGGGCCACTCTCTCAGAGTGTAGCTTTGGCTGTACTTGCAACTTAATAAAATTCCAGGATATTATCCCCAGCCTCATCTAGTTTCCAATCACAAGAGCATACTGTACCTTTTTGCAATGCCAAATAGAATTCAAACTCTCCTGGAAAAAGAGAGTGTAAAAAGGGCTTTTATATAGTTATGAGTGGGGTGGTGGTGGTGGTGGTGGAGTATCTTTAAACACATTCATCTGAAGCCCTCTTTCAATTCTCCTGTGGAATGTTAACCTTTATTTGCAGTTTGCGAGATTCGTGTCAAAAGCTCACCGTAGCCTGAGATTTCAACCAAAGAGATTCTGATTTGGTCCTGAGGCATGTACCTTTGTAGCTTTCTAATCTCTCTGAAGTTTGGGGACTTTTAAGAAGTTGGTGTCGTTCCCTGCAGAGGATTTTCTGTCATTTCATGGGCAGGAATGCAAGTTGGTGATACTAAGAACTGAAGCTTAAATCTCATTATATTCCGCTTAATTGCCATTATTGGCCTAATTGCAGGTACAGGGCTCAAAGAGAATGTGTGTCACTTGCCATCTGTAGCGGGAAGGCGCCTGAATCAAACTGAGTCTGTTCAGGATGCAAAAGACACTTTAGTATATGCAGATGCCCGAAATGACTTCACAGACCCAAATCCTTTTAATAAGCTTAAGACAGGCCTAAATTTATTTAAATGTCTAATTCTAAATGTACGTATGCCTGGTAGTAATGTTTACCATCTGTCTGACACTGCCTGTTGAGGTAATTGTCAAGCTACAGTATGACATATGGTACACATATTTGGACTTTAAATATAACAGCCTTGGCATGAAACAATTGGAAACCAAGATTTAATCTTTGGTATCATTCAAGTTGGAGTTGAACAAACAGACAGTTCTGGACTATTACTGTTTTCTTCCTTTACGATAAATACTCCTCCGTAGGCATACTTGAGAACAACATGGAAGGGTAGGCCTGGTTTCAGCGCACTGCCTTTTTCTGGCTCTGGCACTTAGAAACCCAGCTGGAATGGTGATTCTGCAGCAGAGGCCAGAAGCTAGTCTGGAGCCTAGACAGCATCTGGCCTCAGCCAGGAAATACAAGGAGGGTCCCATCTTAGAGCCCAGAAGAGGCATTTGCCCCGGGGGTGAAGAGGCAGAATAGAGTACAAGGCGATGGCAACAATTGCAACTCTTCTTTCTACTTTTCATTGTTTGCCTATCTTCTCTTCTCATCTCCTTTCTATTTTATTTCTCTATTTTGTTTTCTCATTGTCCTGTCAAATATAGTGGGTTAGAGGAAAGGAGGAGGAAAGAATAGAGGCTGACAGTTCCAAGAGCCCCTCCAATGCCCTGGGGAAATTTGGAGATGAGAACAACTCCCTTTTTAAGTTATTTTGGCTAAATGATAGATTCCCTAGAGTGACAAATATCTCAGGCACTGCTCTCTTTTTTCCTTAAATACTAGCAGCACTGTAGCATTAGATACAGCTGTGGAGATGCCTAAAGCCTGACTTGAAAGACCTGCTTTATGCTTGGATTAGAGGATGAGTGTAGCTATTGTCGTTGCGGTCTCTGTCTGGATATAAAGTGATGTAAATATGGCAACAGGAATAATGTAACTCTTGCAGTAATGTGACTAAGAATGTGCTCAATGCCTCTTCTCAATGGGTATGGCATGTCATTATACACGGTACTCCATGCAATAATAGCTTCCAGTATAAAGTCAATATAGACACTCTTTCTCTAACCCTGCTTCTATCCCTGGGCTCCACTGCCTTTTCATTCAGAAAAAGAAGCATGAAGAATTCTGAAGGATGAGCAGGATAGTCAACTATGATGTGCGTGTGTGGAGGCTTGCATATAAAGAGGCCCAAAAGATGAAAATGACAATATATGAGGTTAGCCACCAAGGTAATTCAGCCATGGATTTTCCCCCAGTCTGAAATGATGACTTGATCCCATATTCTGGCATTCTGCCAAATTCTGTATTTAAGCCTGAAGCTTAACATGTTCTCTGTTCCTAATTAGCAAAGAGGCTAAATTTAGCAAAGGTTTCTCTGGTGTTAACCACAGTCACAAAATGACTCTAAAATCTAACATGAAGGCATGTTTCTTGATGGATTTAGGAAAAGACAAAACATACCTAAAGGTGCCTCTCTGGGATCTGATAGCCTGGAATGCTAAGAAATTTTAGGGATAAAACTGACCATCATGTAAATATTTAAATTTTGTTAGGGAAAGTCCCCCCCCCCCCCCACCCCTTAGGCTCAGAGCACACGGCATGGTTACACTTTCAGAGAGACTTGGCTGTAGGGAAGAATGAGAAGAGGGCAAAATTTGTTTTCATGCCCCAGGTCCCCACAACTTTTTATTTTTTTTGAATTTCGAATCTGCAGAAGAGCTGCTAGAATAAGATGATGAATGATGAACAGGTATATAACCTTCACCTCAGATCACCAATTATTAACATCTTCCCACATTTACTTTATTTTCTCTGTTATCATTTCTTCTATGTGTGTGAGTGTGTGTGCATATATTTAATATTTTTATTTTTGTTACCAAACCATTTGAGGGTTAGACATCCTCTTTCTTCCTAAGTATTTTCAGATCTATCTCCTAAGAACAAGGACATTACCTATATAACCACAACTACAAATATCACACTTAGGAAATTTAACATTGATACTCTACAACTAGCCCATGTTCATATTTTCCCAACTGTTCCATAGTGTAGTTATAGGTCTTTTATGTGTGATATAGATGTTTACAGAAGATTTAGAACAGTAGTTTTGGAGAATGTGCCTACAGCTGTAAACATAGCTAAGTGTTGTCACTTTTGCTACCTCATCAGTGGTCCTGAACAACCCTGGATGTGGTTAAGACTTAGTTCTTATTCTCACTTAATAGTAAAGAATGAAGATGATGGATGACCTGCTGGAGAGCACACATTCAGCCTAAGCCCAACCAGAGAAGGCAGGGAAGAAGAGCACATTTATGTTCCTTTCTTTTCCCTTCATCTGAGACCTCCCACAACCATAATTCTAACTTCTGCAAGGCCTGACTTCCTTTCTTAGTCCCAGGCTACACCCACTTCTCCTGCAGACAGCCACTCTAATTCTGCACTCCATCCACATGTCTGACTGGCTGCCTGTGTCTTCCCGGGCTCAGATGATAGAAATGAGACAGATTCTCCCTACAGGGAAAAGCTCTTACTCCCCACTCCTCTTTTTCCCACAAAGGAAAAAAAAATTTGCACCCCCCTCCACAAAGAGAAAAATGATGAGGGAGACCCAAGGACTCATTCCTCTGTGAAGTGACTGGTAACACTGGAGGATAGATCTGAGCATGCCCAGCCAGGCCTTTCCTCTTTCATTCCAAGCTGCCTGTCTCAACGGACACACTTACATGCTCACACACACACACAGCATTCCCTGCCTGTGTTTGCATATGTGGTGGATACAGTTAGAGGGGATATGTTCAATTTAGAGGGCAGAATAAGGTGCCCGTTCGGTGGCACATCAAAATCACATTACCTTCTGTAATTAGCTTCATCAAAAATAAAGCTGTTATTTTGGTGTTTATCTGTCTGATGCCTACATTTCCTTATTGTTTTCCACTTCAGAGGGCAATAGGGTCTTATTTATTGGCTGTCTGAATCCTCAACTTTGTTATCAGAGAATTAACCATAATGGAGCAACACAGGTTTCTCTCCACTCTCGCCATAAGGTGGAATGAACACTGTGCTTGCACTGAACTCTTCCCTCGGGAAGGAGACAGAGGTTGTCTAGGCTGTGACACAGTGGGGACAACTCAAGGCCACTCAGGCAGGGGGGTGAGTGGTGAGGACAGAGGCAGCCAGCCGGCTTCAGCTGAGCCCCAGCCAGCTGGTCTGCCCAGAGGCTCCACAGAAGAATTTAGAAGGTGGGAGGAGAGGCCCATGATTCAGTTAAGCAGGTGCAGAGGAGATGAAAATGGACAGGGAAAGTCCCCATTTTAACTCTTTGGTGAAAGGCCAAAGGTACTTGATACTGCCTGCGATGCACTACCTCTGGTGTTTGGGCGGGAGGCCACTGGACAGCCACAGGGGGAGCAGAGTGTTTTGTGTCTGGGTGCCAGGGGCTCCCGCATTTGCTACGGATACTGAGCCTCGAGGTTCCTACCCGGTTATCTGGAGACACTTGAGGTTCTTTACTAGCAGGTGACTGGACTTGTCCTTTCTAGAACAGACTTCCTCACAGAGACAAAGAAAAATGGCCTGTTGTTAGGGGCGTGGAAGTGGGATGAAGATTAAGTGGCAGTAAATATAAGGATTGAGGTCTTTCAGCCTTTTGCTAAGACTTTAAATTATCCTGAATGATATTTGGTTTGTCTCTGAGTATGGGAAGAAATGAAACAAAAGATGTCTTATTCAAAGCAGAGATGGCGCTTTCTAGGTCTTGAGTCGTCACACATGGGGGTATGCCTGGTGAGTGCACACACGTGCGTGCACACACATGCCTGCACTCAGAGACACAGCAAGGATACTGATGTTTCTCCCAAGAAAGAGTGAAGCTAACATTCATACCATCTACGATGCTGTCAATACTTGACTAATTCGGCAAACTCCGTCACCTCCACCTCCACCATCACCACACACATATGCTTATCTTATCTTCCTTCCCAAACGGTATAAGCCAAAGGGCCACTTCCCTCGGTCTGTTCCCCAAGTCCTAACCAGAATCATCACAGCCTTGGTGTGCTGGGCAGTTCTGCATATATGAATTGATTTCTTGATTTAAAACTTTGATACCCTATAATCGAGGGACATGACACAGGGCACGACACGAGGTAAGTGTCTAGTAAAGTGTAGACAGATTATATCCTTTTTTGTGAGTGTGAAACAGTAGGATGTGGAGGGTAATGACATGGGATTTGAGACTCAGTTCTGTCACTTACTAATTTGGTGATTTGGGGTAAGTGACTTGACTTCCTTAAATCTCATTTTATTCGCTTACACAATAACTATAACGACTCTCTGTGCTGTTGTCTGAGGATGTCATGATATGGATAAAGTATTTAGCTGAATTCCTGGCAAAAATCAGAATTCAGTATATTTGGGTCTGAGCTGAGGGTAGTGCTTTACATATCAATATACCAATATATCAATAAATTGCTAAATTTATTGGAAAAAGCCTTTCTGGACATCTGCTCCTCATATGCATAATTAATATGGTTGAACTGGATTCTCAAATTGACCAGAAAGTGTCTGCCACTGTTTCCTGTGTTGGTGTGTGTGAAGTGGTGGTGCCACCTTGTCTTAAAAAGTCCTCATAAGAGGCTTTTAAGGTTATAATGACTTGGGAAATTTTTCGACAAAAACTCATTCTTACATACAATCTGCATTAGTCCAGAGCTAGAAAATTGCCTTGCTGGACATATAAAAACCTCAAAGTATATTGGAAAAAATTGATCTGATGCGTGAACCTTTGACAGACATCATTGAACTTCTAAATCTGTTATGCTCTCCCTCTGCCCACCAAATATTCTGCATTAGAATGGATCAAAAATCTTGCATTACTATCATACTTGCATACATAATAAGCTACAAGGAAAGCACAGGCTTTGTGGTAACCTAAGGGATTGCTAAACTCAAATGTCTAGTCTGTGACTAAATTAATGCATTTCTGCTGCCCAGTGGCATTACTTTAGCTGTGAAACTTCCCCCAAAGTTGGTATTATTAGGAGAAGGGAAATTTTAATTTTTTTAGAAGGAAAAACCATACATAGGCATCATAGGTCATACATAGGCTGAACACATGCTCATATGTTTAAATTCATATGCATGTGTGTATGGACATAATAAAAATGCTCAGAAATGACTAAATGTCAAATACTTTCAGTTTCTTGTGCTACTGCCATTTTATTTATGCTTTTTCCTTGTGATGATCACATTCTCTTCTTTATCTTAGGTACCCTAAAGACCCAAAGTTCCTCTCTTTCACAGGCAGTTGGTAGGGGGATGCAAGGAAATAAAATGAACCCGTGCTTCAAGCCCAGACTTTCTAATGAGGATGAGAAGGATCTGATTTCTACATGAGCATGTGAAAGAAATCAGAGTATGATAGCACCATTTGCTTTTCTTATCCAGGGTCCTACAGTGCCTCCTATACTCCTCTATCTGACACTAGGAGTTATTTGTGCCTATAGTTATAGTTATTTGGCCACCACACATTCAAGAACAGAATCAGGGCTACCATTGTCCTCACTGTGAACAGCCATGCAAAGGAATGAAAGGATGCTGGCAGCCCCTCGCACTGCCTGATTCTTCCCTTCTCACTGGTCAACAGACTTTTCTAGGGTCCTGCCTGGGTCATGTGGGATTTTTTTATCAGGATCTCCTCAAATCATAGCTGCCCTTATGGGAATCCTATAGGTCCCCCTCAAAGTACATAGTCATGAGCCCATGGCTTTAAATATAGATGAGTGACATAATATATGAAAGAAATGAAATTGGACAGAAAATGTGATTGAAATCTTTGGCTCCTCCCAATGAACTTGGGGCAAATTACTTAAACTCTTTATAATTTATTTTCCTCGTGTAAAAGGCAACTTTTGGTGTCTCTCTCTCAGCTTGCAATTAAGGTGAAATGAAATATATTTTGAGTGATACCTACCATTGAAAAGATGCTCAAATGTGTAATCTTCTTTATTCTTGGTGACCATAATACTTACATCAGGGCTAGACGATAACTCTAACTTTCAGAAGGATGCCTGTCTACTGGGCAAGTTCTGCAGAGTCTATAGAACCATAGGGCCATGTGTTGGAGAAAGCAAAATACTGAGTCAGGAGACCTGCGTTCTCATGCTGGTACCTTCCTTTACTAAAGCTCCATGACTGTGAGTCAGTCACCTGACATTTCTGGGTCTGTCTTTGTCCATCTCTAAATGCCTGTTATCCCCAACTTACAAGGTGTCGTAAAGAGCAACAGAGATGGTAGTTTAACAGTGCCTTTTGAATGGCAAAACTCAGTATAAACACTTTGGACAAATATATCAAATGCCAGTGGTCAGATGTCAGCTCCAGGGGCCCACCACTTAGGAATGTTACTACACTGTAGGGAGATTATCCATCTTATCTTACACTTATAAAAAGATAGCATAGATGTGTCTGTGAAGTAAAAGCTAGGACCAGGAGAGGCTCACACTTCCTATATGTGGCCATTGTCACCAGCTCCCAAAACAAAGGATAGTTATACATAAGATTTTAGCCTGAGTCTGAAACAGATCTGTGAAGATCTCTACTCTTAGGATAGTTCTTGGTATCCTGACATGGCCAGGAGCCCCCAAACACGGACAGCTAGCTCTTCATTAAACAAGTCTCGCACACTAACATCCATTTATTAAACATTTATTACATTCATTAAGCACTTAGCAAGTGGCAGGCACCAAGCAAAGATGATTTATTTCATCTTCACTAAAAATCTTCAAATGTTATTTATTATCCCCATTTTAAAGATATGGGAACTTCAGTTTGCCCGAGGCCTTCTGGCTGCTGAGTGACAGATCGGTTGGAATATTCCAAATCCATCTTCTTTTGACCTCAGCACACTAACAGCCTCACACTTTCTATGAGCAACATATTTACAGTGATCTGGTATGGTTCTACTCACTTTGTTTTGGTTTCTGGGTAAAGAAGAATTCACGTTTGGAATGAAGATTAAATATGATTAATGGTAACTCAGGTGTATATCACCTCAAGGAAAATCAACATACAGAAAACCATTTTTTCCCTACATAGATATATCAGCAGACAGATATTAGAGTTTTAGCTCAGCATTCATCAGAAGCTATCACTAAAGATATCCAACATACAATTTGAGTTCCAAAAGCCTGGTTGATGCAGATTTTTGTATTACGTTATTTGAACAAAACAAGAATAAGAGAGAATATGACCAAAAAATAGACACTATTCAAAGCAAAAAAAAAAAATTGCATTGACTCTAAAAGTATATCAACACCACCATAAATACAATTATTGATTTTACTGATATTTTATATCAAGGGTCAAGATAAAAATACAAAATAAAGACAGACTTTAAGCAAAAATGAGATTGAGCGAGAGATAGAAAGAGATCAGTCTACTCATCTTTTTCATTCTTATTTGGCTCTTTTTTAAATGGACAAATCACAGTGAGAATACATTTTGATGAAAATATTCCTCTAAATCAGTGGACGCATGTAGTGTCTTGGACTAATATTTGGACCCAGGAATGGCATAAGATAGGAATGGCATTAATACATGAAAGTGCTGTCAAGAGACATTTCATGAATCAGTGAACATTTTAATAGTCAGAATAAATTAGAAAATTTGCTACAAAAGATATTCCATTCATTTGGGTAGAAGGGAATCATCTATCAAGGATAATGCGATATGCCCTTGTCATATTCATGTGACGTGGGTCACAGATTTTACCAATTACTTCACAGCCTTTAGAATTTTCATTCTACATCAACTTTTTTCCATTCACACTTCAGACCAGTGGTGGGAGGGTAGCATATTTCTCTCTTTCCATGTGGCCTTAACCCAGGAAGCCATTTCATTTGGGGGCAGGACAGGTTGAAGGAGCTCGGACCATGCAGCTGAATGTGCTGGATTGCCAGAGAAGCTCACTTTTGATAGTGTACTTTTAAACCGCAGAATTTATTTATGTTCTCTCTCTCCTTTCTGCGGTCAATGACACGGGTCAAAGGCATTTAATCAAACCCTTGTAGAGAGATGGGTCCCATCATCATGCAGTATGACGATCTAATTTGTCTTCTGTCAAAAAATGTATTTTGGGAACAGAGCTGAATATGATAAGTGTGATGTCTTTTTACGGTCACTGCTGAAATACATGTATGGCACAGACTTGCTAGGCCCATTATTTCATCTGTCTCTGTGTAAATATTGAAATCATTGTTAGTGTGGATACTAAATACTGAGGAAACATGAGTACATGTTTTCTTTATTCCACTCTGAGTTCAACTAGCTAAAACCAAAATTACCTTCTGATTGCTGAACCAGAATAACTGATGACCAAGAAGGCAATGTATTGACAGTAATATCTACAGGTTAGATGCCTGAGGGCTGTTGGAGAAATAATGATGTAAATGGAGCTTACAGTAAAAAGCAAAAACAAAAACTCCTCCTGCCAGCAGATGGTGCCACGATTTATAATGTTTGGCTACTCTGGTGTTTATGGACCGCTTACTAATTGCTTTGTCAATTAATTTAAGGGATATAATTTAATTTATTCTGCTGCATCGCATAGTGGTGTATTAAAAACACATATCCAGCTCTTTGGCCCTGAATGACTAGCTCATTTGTTAATTGTGCTAACAATTTCCAGGCACCCTCTGTTGACTTCTCCATCCTCCTAATTCGAAGAGGAAGGGAGAAGCTCGATCCCAGGTATTAATCAAGTGCAGATATAGTTTCTGAACTAGAACGTACGTCTTAAATTTACATCCGAACCTATAAAATAAGAAGACAGAATGATACCCATTTGTAAGATATTAGAGAAAATCTATCGTGGATCCCAGGTAGGATCCTTTTCCCCCACATCCACTGCAAGTTTTGCTATATGTTAAAGCCCCAGTCAGTCCTCATGAATTCTCCCAGGTATAATTTCTTTCATTTTCTTTGCCACAGAAGTGGAAAATGAATGAACACATAAAACAATGAAGGGAAGTGAGAAACTTGCAAGAAATTTGACAGGAAGAGAAAATTTCACTTCCAAAAATAACTCTAGCCACTGATATATTTCATAGCTCTTAGAGAGGTCCCTGGTTAATTTTAAGCCTGGAACTCTGAAAGCTAGATTTCCAATGGAAATTAAGTAACTGAATAATTTGTTTGAACTAAGAAGGAGAAAATTTTGTGTTGTTATTGGGAATCCCCATTTTTCCAAGTGCCAGAAGTTACCTTAATTCTTTGCATTGCCTTTTTCTAGAAATATACAAACCAATACTTCCCTCTACTGCTTGGAAGCAATTCTACAACATGAATCAACTAGACTTATACAAACAGAAGAGCATGCCTGTTGCACAGATGTAGAAACTGAGGCATAAGTGCTAAGTCAACTTTTACAAAGTGAAGTGAAGGAAAGTTTAGTACTGGTTCAACTCTGTCTCACTTCTATAGAACACCTAGATGTAGATGTAGGCAAATTTACATTTGAGTGCATATAAATCTTAACCAAATGACTCTATTAAATGAAGATATGAAGCTTGGTAATTTAAAACCTTTGAAATAGATTTAGGAGCGTGACAAGTTACCTAGTTATGTATGTATATGCCCATGCCTGATC
The DNA here is from genome assembly GCF_014176215.1 of Rousettus aegyptiacus. NCBI lineage: Eukaryota > Metazoa > Chordata > Mammalia > Chiroptera > Pteropodidae > Rousettus > Rousettus aegyptiacus. Next base: position 119,522,276 of record NW_023416306.1, on the reverse strand, counting down.
ACATCAGAATCACTATGGGTGGAACCAGGGCACTAGCATTTACTAAAATGCTTCAAACAATTCTAGTAGTTACTACACTACTCAAATGTAATCCCGACTAGTAGGGTAATTGAAAGTAGTCAAGAAGGGAATTAGAATGATATCTGTTTTACTAAATTCATATACAATTATTTCAATATGAGTATATAAGCATGTAATAAATTCATATGTATTAATTACATTATGGTCTTAATTATTTTAAATTATACAAATATATGTAATAGTCACAATTATTGGGCATAGAAACATGCAATTTAGGAACTGTTAGCAGATGTTGGTATCTTTATATTTTTCCCATTTATAATTTAGTTACCAAATTATATTTGGTGGTATTTGTTGAATAGCTACAGATAGAATAAAAATGCAACATGTGAGTGTAATCAGATTCTGTGTGATTCACCAAGTACATATTAAATAAAGAGCTTTCTCAAGGGCAGAGTGACTTCTAACCAATCAAAACCTGTTCTTTCAATCAGAGGGATAATTCTACCAGCGTCCCAGCTGACTGGTTATAAAAATGACTTCTCAAGAAATCAGAGAAGCTCATAGTATTGCAGCGCCAAAATATTCTGTCTGGAGGGAACGGGGGGTTTGAGTATATCATTGAAGTGTTAAGAGCCTGACCATGAGCAGCTACCCTTCAAGCAGCCATGGTGATGTCAAGAATTTCTGTGAGTAGGAATATGGGTGTTGTCTTCATTCACTAGAGAAAAAATAAAAAGCTTGAACCACTGGGACAATCATTCATATCACCATCTGTGAGCCCGATGCTATATGGACAAAAAATAACAGGCTATAAACACATGATTTACCTGCAAAAGCTTTAGAACTGCAATTTCAGGCATTACAGACATAGCTCTATCTTTTATTTAAACAGCCTTTTGTTTCCATCCAAGAAACTATAATCAATTTACAGATACAGCTGAACTCCATGTTTCATAAAGGATATAATTTTGAGAATATAATGTGATTTTAAATCATATTACTGAAAACATTAAAATTATCTTAAATCGGTTCTGAAAGCATGATCTATTCATCATATTTTATGAAGTAAGATATTTAAATGTAAAATATTAAGATGACATTAATAATCTTACTTAAATGTTTGTTAGTAATGATAATTCGATGAAGTTAAAATTAATAAATCACTAATTTTTGATACAAATGACAAATATTTTATCTGTGGCAGGTCTTATCTGGTTTTGCAGGTGAGCGGTGGAAGACATGCAGTCTGGGAGAGGAAGCAAGGGGCAGTATTGAATGAATGCACCTGGGAAGGGCACAGAAACTAGAATAAAAAAATCATTTCTGGGGACAAATGAGAGGCTTAGTGATGGTTAGTAGGCGGGGCCTTTGAGAGGTGCTTGAATCATGAAGATGGAGCACTCATAAATGAGATTAGTGTTCTCATAAAAGAGGCTCCAGAGAGATCCCTCACCCCTTCTACCATGTGAGGATGCAGCGAGAAGGCACTGGCTAGGAACAGGAAAAAGGCCTCCATCAGAACCTGACCATACAGGCGCCTTGATCTTGGACTTCCCAGTCTCCAGAACTGTGAGAATAAATTTCTATTATTTATTAGCCATGCAGTCTGTTTTGTTGTTGTTGTTGTTGTTACTGTTATAGCATCCTGAATGGACTAAGACAATGATGACCTTCAGTCTCCTCATCTGGAAACAGTAATAATATCATGAAATTGTTTTAAGAATTAAATTAAATGATATGTAGAAAGTGATGAGCAACATGTTCAGCAAGTACACAAAAAGTGGCAACAACAATAATTTATATAATTATTCATAGCTGGTCTTCACTGAGTTACTTGAAAGAATCATTAACCATCATTTAAGAAATAAAGTTTGCTGCTACAAACTACAGTAAATGGTACAAATAGATAAATGTAAGTACATGAGACAGTTAGGGACTGACACAATTACATAGCTACCAGGAATATATTCCCTGAAACTGATATTTGAGGTCACTAGGTTCTCTGCCCATATCGTGACTCTCATCTGTGGTTACGAGGTCCTTTGGTACATCAGGTAGCTCATTAGGAGAATAATACCAATTTTTGAGGTGTTTCCCATGTCCCCCCAAAGTAAATTTTTCTTAGAGTTTTTAACATATATTTTGAGTCAGTCTTTGATAACCATATCTTCCAAATTCACTGAAAAGATGTCTAACTGCTTTCATAATTTTTAGTATTATGTAGGCATAAAAATGCTTTTTTGAGGGGGCATTGATTGACACTATTATTATCTCCTAAATAATTCTAGACATCTATACCCAGAGGGACTCAGACTCCTGGGATTCCTCATTCTAAAATAAGGTCCCTTTCCATTCAAAGATTTTTACCTAGTAGCCTTGATATGAGAATTTATTAATTTGATATAATTATTAAGACTGAGAGATACAGAAAAGGGGGTGAGAAGTGCCTAAATCAAATTTACTTATTTTATAGTTTTATTTCAAACTCTCAATCCCTATGATTGAAAGGAGATATGTCTTTCTTTGTGAAGCATAGAGTATGTGTCTATGGCTCTCCATTACTAAGTCTTGGTAATATGGAATAATAACCTTGTGACAGAAATTGAGGTTATGGTCAAATCATTCATTTTATTGTGGAAACACATGCTCTTAAAGTAATGTTGTGGGAGGTAACGTTATCAAAATAGGATGGACAGAAGCATGGATGACGATTGCCACATTTTGGAATGTGGACTTAGTTTGGTAGGCTGTGGGGAATCAATGAGGGCTTCAGTGGTCTTGGAATCACGCTTTAAGAAAATGGTCTGACAGCAGTGTACAAAGAGATAGATAATCAAGGAGGAGATTTATTGTATATTGGTTTTTATGGGAAGCCCTAAGGTACTAATGGGCATTGGAAGGACAGAATTAACCTCTGCAGAAGTAGAACCGTCTGGAAACTGACTTGAGGTCAAAGAGGGAAGCATGAGAAAGAGAGAAGAAAATTTAGAATGATTCCAAGCCTTCAGTAGTGGTTGACTGGCAGTAAGATACTGCAGTAAACAGAATTAAAAGATAGTAGTTACAGTGAAAAGTAGACTTGATTTTATACATGTTGTGTAAGGAATTGAGGCTATACAAATATCCTTAAGAGTTATATATTAGGGAGATATTTGCTGCCAAGAAAATTGATTAATTTGCTGTGGGAGAGAGTATACATTTATTAAAAGAAAGGCAGTCAAAGAAGAAAACCAGAAAACAACAATGACAAGAGACTAGAAATTCAGAAAGGAACTAAATAACAGTGTCAAGGTTGTGAGGTCAAAGCAAATGATCACTATAAAAAAAGATGACTGAAGGGGAACCAAAGGTATAGATTTTGTTTGACACCAAAGAGAATGAGGGAAGAAATAAAGCATCAGCTTGGAGGAAGCGACAGCTCAGAATAAGCTTTTTCCCCCCTTCTCTTCTGTCTCACAGACAGAGAAAGAAAGGGACAGCAAATGAGTGATAACTTGTGATGCATTAGACAGAAAATTAAGGGAATTGTATCATATATGAGCTTATTTAGTGAAAATGTGGAGAAAGAACTGAGACAGGGATCGTGAGAGAATGGAGAGTATTAGTTATTGCTGGATGTTTGGCTGATGGCAACTAGTGGTGAATAAAGAGACTACAATGCGACCACGATGGTCCAAGTGAGGAGAGACAGCAAAAAGGCTTTCTCAATTATTTTTAGTGGCCCAGAAATCAAAGCATCCTATAATATTCTGGACTTGATACCAGCAAAGTGGGAGGGAGAAAAGTCAAGTAAATGAGACATACTTGAATCATCTTGACCAAGGATGTCAAATTTTCTGAAAGAGAGTTCAGGCCATGGAGAAAGTAGGAAAACATAGTGGGGAAAGATAACCAACCAGAAAAATGAGGATTCCAATACCAAAAAAAGATGCCGAGGATAAACATCAGATTTAGGTGAAGAGTAGGAACTTCTTATCAGAGGCGAATTAGGACCATTTCAAATATGAGATCTAAGGTGTCACTGGTATCTGAGGTAGAATGAAAACATAAGTTTCTGGAGCTGAAAAACAGAGGAGTAGATATTAAATGTAGGGAGGAGGACCAGATCCCAGTAGAGAAGGTAACTAAGAATTACATTATGAAGCCACTGAGGACATTGGGAAAGTGTTGGTGAATTTTTAATGAAATAATGGAGAAGTTACAAACACACAAAGGGGAAACATTTTAAAAAGTATATCTACCACCACTGAATGAATCAGTGCTTGGATTACCCCCTGACTAGATAGTACCAGCACTTTCAGGGACGACAAAATATTGTTCTAGCCTAATTATGGCAATCATAGAAAATCACCGTTTCACTTAGTCTTTGACCAACTAGAGAAAAGTATTGATTCTGAAAGTATAATAATTTAGCTCCAGTGTTCCTTTAAGAAACATTAGCATCAGTGATCAGAAATCTAAAAGAGAAGTTTAATAGAAAAATGGTGGTGAGTCCCCAGTGTTTTCATTATACTCCATTTTCTAGTGAACATTGTTTCTATCTCCCTTGGAGATTTCTTTTAAGAGACCAAGTGAAAATGTGTCTATAAAAGAAATATTGATTAGTTTAACAATCTCATTAAATCTGATTAACCTTTTAAGATCATTAGGTAGATCTTTAAACTATACAAAGCTCAATAATACCTTTATGTACAATGAAAGGCACCTTTTAAATCCTTCAGAAATTTGTGAAAATTGTTTACTTCGAAGACTAAAGTTAACATTTGAAGTTTTAAAATATGTTTCATTCTTTCTATACCTTATGTATTTTTTAAGATTATTCAGAATTAAAAATAACATAATTTTTTTATTTTAAAAATATTCACAAAGAGAATGATATACAACACTAAGTTAAAAGAGAGGCTGATAGAAAACAGAAAAGTTAAAAAAAAAAGAAGTCTTAGAACCTTTCTTCTCTTTGTTTTTTGCCTTTTTCAAATTCTTTTATCCCATTTATGATTCACAGATTCGCAAATAAGACCTGTTAACAAGAGTTCTAAAATAAATAGTAATAGAGCTAGCAGGGAAAAGGCCTAAAATTGATCTTCGAAATGCAATAGCTAGGGCCACCATCTCTATACCTTCAGTTAGGAAAGTAAGTTCTGAGGTATCAGTACAAAGTCCACTCAACTCCGTGTCTCAATTTATAACCAAGGCATAATGTAGGCTTGAAAGGAGACTAGAACTCATCAGTAAATAGAAAATCAGAGAGTTCTTTTATGTTTCTCTCCTTTAGAAAAAATTATAGTGAGGAACACTACTATTTCTCTGAATGGACTATTGCAAGAATGATCATTATTTGTAAAATCCCTTTAATCCCTCACAGTCATGAGAAGGGTTTCCAGTTTTTCTACTTCCCATTTAGAGTAGATTTTTTAAATAAAAAATGTAAGGCATCAGAAACTTAGTCCCTTATAGAGCTGACTTTTTAAAAACTCAATATTTTTATTGACTGTCCATTGTATTTTCTTCTGCTGAGATACTGGTATGGCAATTAAAGTGTGGGAATAGTCAAATACTGTTACAAAACCCCAAAGCCAAATGTTCTTTCCACAAGGAACTGCATTACTCTTCCAACAACTAACTGTGCTTACAATTAAATGCAAATATAAATGCTAGCAATCAAAACAATGGCCCCCATCATGTTCAGAATGATTCATCGATTAGTGTGTGTGTACGCATGTATGTGTATGTAAGTGTATGTGTGTGTATACATGTATATACATACATACATACACACACACACACACACACACACGCACACCCACACACACACCCATATATATTCCAGATTTTTGATTGCACATTGGGGATAAGAATAAAAATAAGGGAAAAGAGTCCAAGTATTTTGAATTATAATAAAATATATTGCCAAATCCTTCAGCAGCTGTTTATCATATAAAATAAGTTACAGTAACTATTCACTGGTCATATATATTAAAAAGTTTTCAAATTATACATTAATAAATTACATACAAGATGCATAAACTTAACACAAAATCTTCTGAAGGCTGATTTTCAGTACTCAAAGACTTTTGACATGTTCCCTATGTGCGACTTTAATGCCACCGAGAAGTTTCTTCAGGGCATTTAAAACTCCTTTTGCAACTCTTCATCAGCTGCTTTACAGACAGCAGCGATCTCTATAATATACATTTTCACTTTCTGCATGGTTGAAGGAGTTCATGTGCTATATCCAATTTTAAGGTAGAATGTAAGAATTTAGAAAGCCATAGCCATTAAAACTGAACCATTGCTGTCTATAGTAATTTCTACTATTTACTGTTTGACAGACATTTGCGAATTGCAGAGAAGATGATGCCAAGATGATCGTCAGGCCACTGTAATAACTGGTAGTACATGCTGTCAGCTGAAGATAGGCCTGAACCAGTGAGCACGTGGGCACTCAGTACACTTTGAAGGTAGCCCCTTCTTTGCTTTTTGGAATGGAACGGACTTTGAAGAATATGTTATAGAAATATGTGAAATGACATTCTGGCTGACTTTCTTTGTCTTATTAAAGCCTTAGTGTTGCATAAGTTTGAGACTTGAATTTTCCATTGTGGATTTTATTCAAGTTGATCTTTTTGCAAACTATCCTCCATTTCCAATAGCCTAGCCATGTATTTTACAAAGAACTCCAATGTATTTCCAAAGAAAAAGTCTAGGATAGGCAGAATAGTGGAATGATTATGAATATGAATCTTGGACGAGGCTGACCTGGGATCAAATCCTAATTGATCTTAGATAACTTACTTGGTTTCTCTGAGTTTCAGTTTTCTCATCTTTAAAATGAGATCATTATGTTTTCTACCTCCTAGGATATAATGAAAAATAAATCATACACAGGAAGCAGATGAAAGTTTCTGGAAAATAGAAAACACTCAGAACTGTTAGGTAGCATAATTGTGAACTCGCACACATACATAGGCTTTTTCTGTAAACTATTGTTCAGCTTCAGACTGATTTTCTATTAAGGGTTTCTGTGCGTGGTGGGGTATGGCTGATCTGCCTCCAATACCCAGTGTTGGTAACTACTTGAGATACAATGCAATTTTCTAGCTAAGACATTGTGCTAGTATAATATTTCAACTCTACAGAGAAACTTCCACATCTGACCCTGATGATGCTTTCACTTGCTAACAAAAAGACAACTAAATGAAAAGACCGAGAGGTGATAGTTGCTAATAAAACCTCACATAGTGTATTTTTCTGGCAGAGGTATGTTTTCAGGAAGCATAACTTTCCCTGTGCACACACCAAACTCTGAGAATGGGCCATTGTTCACCTGTGCCTTTCACTGACGTGTCCACCATCCCTGTTACAAAATGCCAAGAGTGAGGGATGGGAACCTCTTATGGAAAATTGAGCTTTAGTGAACGTTTGGAGATTTTGATTGTGGTGGTTGATTTTTATACTAACTCAATTCCTGTTCTGCAGTCAATCCTTTTTGATTTGAAATCCAAGTGTGTTTCTTTCCAAGTGCAGCCTTTAAAGTTGGATGCAGAAGTAGGTTTTTAGTTTCTTTTCTTGTTCTCCCTGCTCAGAGGACCTTGGTAATAGATATGGAGGAATTTAATACCCCAAGGACTCTTTAAAATAGTCTTACTTGGCAAACATCTAAACCAGAGTTGGGAACAAGACAAGCACCAAAAATATATGTAAAACATTGACCCTGTCTTTTTAAATGTTTACTGAGAACTCTATATTGTGCTCTTCTACTCAAGGGACACCAGTTGAAGTTATGTCAATGTTTTCCCAATAAAACCCCTAGTACCTAGGCATTGTAAGCGACCTACAAAAATATATGTAGATATAGAGTATGGTATTCTAAATATCATTGCCTAAGTGTATTTTTAAAATGCATTTAAAGTATTTCCAGAGTTTTAAAAACGCTTGAAAGAAACAAAGCTACATTCAGGTTGTCAAGTAGTTTTCCAAAGCATCTTTATATTTTGCTTGGAAAGGTATAAAAATACAGAAAAGACTTGTCTAGAAAAGACTGTGTAATAAATACACACATTTAAAGTCCTGGCTGGAGATGAAATGTTCGGAGAGCTGGGACGATACTTTCCACATTTGCCTCAGAAATGTAATGCAAACTTGCCTCCCTCATGGACTGGAAGTGGGAGAGAACTTTTTAAAGTATTAATCACAGTTTTATTTTTATTCACTTTTCTAGGTATTATAGATATAATTCTATATTTCAGTGACTCTGTGAGACCTTATGAAAAAGATCTTTTTTCCTTCCTCTATTTTAATATTGGTCAAATTTATATTTACTTTATTTTTAGTCTAATTTGTACTTGAATTGGATGTTTCTAATTAGAATCCTCTAACTTTGGCTTCCATGGCCAAAGTTACTCATGTGTTTTCTTACATTACGATGATCTGCCTCAACTATAATCACAAACATTAATTGGAAAGTTATTGTGTTCTTGAATTTCCACATTTTGTACTTCATGACAGAATCTCAAACTATGAAGCCTAATGAACACTCAGCCCTTGTTATCAAGACCCACCATTTTACAAAGCTAATAACTAACTATAATAGAAAGGAATAGAACCCAAATGCATGAGTTTATGGATTAGTTCAACCAGTGGGTTTACTTTTTTAAATTGCTCTCTGTTCCAGGTAGAGATATACCACTGCTTTGTAAATGAGGAACAATTAGAACACTGACCGAAGAGAAGATGAATTACACAGAATGATATTTCTTTGGCAGAACTTAGTAACTAGGCTCATTTTGAAATGGAATCATATATATACATATGTATATATATGATTATACATATGTGATAAATATATATATTTATGTGTGTATATATTTGCGTGCATGTACATGTACATGTGTACATATGTGTGTGTATATATATGTATATATGTATGTGTGCATGTGTATCTCTCTCTCTCTATATATATATATATAAAACCTCAAATGGACAATTAGATTAATCCTAGACTTAATTTATAAGGTATTATTGGTCTTTACATGCCTTCTTTTACCTTATTCCAATTTAAAATATAATAAACTCACCGCCAATCCAAGAAATAAAACATTACCATTCACTTGCATATATTAATGAACACCTTATCAGTCATTCCTTGCCTCCTCCAAGAAGTAAACAGTATCTTAAATTTTGTATTTATATTTTCCTTACTTTTTAAAGAATATATTTTTGAAATCACATATATTTGTGCATAAATAATGTATTGCTAAGTTTTGTCAATTTCTGAGCTTTGTGATAAGAGTATCATGTTTCATATAGTTTTATAGGACTTGCTTTTTTTTTTACTCCATGTCATGCTGTAAGAGTCATCTGTGTTATCTACAACTCTAGTTTATATTTCATCATTGTCATATACCATTATGAGTCTATCTCACAAGTTATTTATCCAATCTCTTCTTAGAGTCCCTTGTCAAAAGACATCTTGGTTGTTTCTAATTACAGAGTTGTTTGAGAAGGGGGAGGCGGTAGGAAGATTGAGGCCATTTCGTTTACTGCTGAAAAATTATTGTATATGCCTCCTGATGTTGTATATATGTAAGTATTTCTCCTTGTATATATATGTATGTACATGTGTATGTATAATTGTTAAGTTGTAGAGTAGGTAAATACTCAACTTTATGAGATAATGCCAAATTATTTCTAAAGTGGTTGGCTCAGTTTACATTTCCACTAGCAATTTTAAAGAGATCTTGCTCAACCATATCTTCTCTAGTATTTGCTTTTGTCAGATTTCTCAATTTTTTTTCAGTTGAAAAAGCGTAAGATGGTATTGCAAATTTGCATTTCAAAATACTACTTAGATTGAATGTATTGTCTGTATGTTTATTGACCAAATATATTTATTCTTTTCTAAAATCCCCATTGAGGTTTTTTTTTAAATCCATTTTTTATTATGTAATTTGTGTTTTCCTTACTTGCCTGGTAGAGTATTTTATAAATCCTGAATACTAACCCTTTGTCAGTTCTATGTTTTACAAATATCACCTTGCCAGTTTGAGGTGTGTTTTTTCAGGTTTTTCAGTGTCTTTTAGAAAACAGAATTTTTTAATTTAATAAGGTCCAATTTAGCAATTATTTATTTTATGAATAAATTTTATAAATTAAATAAATATTGGGTACTCACTGTGTGCACAGGTTATGCCAAACCCTGGGGATACAAAAATGAAAACAAATACAGTCCTTTCTCTCAAGGAGCTCAAAGTCTAGTGAGAAAGACAAACAGGTAAATGATTACAAAACAGCATGCTATCTGCTGAACTAGAGCAGGAAAATCTTACTGAGGACAATTAAGGAAGCTTCATAAAAGCAGGTGGAATATTTGAGTTACTATTTAACAATTGTAAGAAAGAAATTTTATCATCATATGTCAAGGCCCAGTGACAAGAACCCATGGTGAGAATTGCAAGTAAAATAAAACCAGACGTGACAATTGATAAAGGCAAAGAAAAGAGAGTCATTAAGGGCTGCTGCTCCCCAGGGTCCCACACTGACAGCTGATGTGTTGTGAAGGAGCATCAGCTTATAAATGCCGAGACTTTTTTGCATGTGCCTTATTCACTGCTATATCCTCTAAGACTTTGAACAGTTTTGATAAATAGCAAACACTTTTAATAGACATTTGTTGAATATTTGAGCGAGTGAATAAAAGGAAAAGGGAAGCAGTGCCTATCAGCTGTCTTGTGCTGCCATAACAAAGTACCACAAACTTGGTGGCTTAAAACACCAGAAGTTTATTCTCTCACATCCAGAAACCAGAAGTCTGAAATCAACATATCGACAGGGCTGAATTCCCTCCAATGACTTCAGGGTAGAATCCTTTCTCCTCTCTTCCGGCTTTTGGTAGCTTCAGGTGTTCCTTGGCTTTTGGCAGTATAACTACAATCTCTGCCTCCATCTTCACATGGTCCTCTCTCCTGTGGTTTCTTTTTCTTATAAGGACACTTGTCATTGGACTTAGGGCCCACCCAAGTAATCTAGGATGATCTCATCCTAAGATTCTTCATTTAATTACATCCACAAAAATTTTTTTTCCAAATAAGGTTACAGTCACAGGTACTGAAGGTTAGGGCTTGAACTAACCTTTTTGGGGCCTAAAATTCAACCCACTACAGAACGTCACTTCCATGCTTAAAATCTTTCAATAACTTTACTCTTTTAGAGTAAAATATGAATTATTTTAGATAAGCTGACAGACAGGGCCTTAAGGATCTGACCCTAGTCTCATTCCCTCTCCTACTTTACTTACTCTGCTCTAGCCACAAAGGTCTTCTTCTAGAATTTCTTCCAGGCCATGCTTCTCCAGGCTCAGGGTCTTTTGTGCCTTAGTGTCTCCACTGCAGATGCTCTTTTTCCCTACTCTTTCTCTAGCTAAACTCTGTCTCTTCCTCAGGTCTCAGGCTTTCTTCTCTGATCCTCAAATAAAAACTATCCTATTATTGCCCTACACATTGAAATACTATAAAGTTGCATTAATTAAAACAGTGTCTTCAGAAAAAGAAGAGTAAATAAATATAATATATACATACTATGGAACCCTATGCAATTGTTTAAAAAAATAAGGTCTGTGTATATGCACTGATATGGAAAGATCTCCAAAAGTGTTACGTGACAAAAGCAAGTTGAAATCATATGTATAGCATGATCCCACTTGTATTAATAAAAAGAACAAAACCAGATATGTCTTCATAGCTTTATGGATATATGGAAAAACATAAGAAAACCAGAATAATATTTCCCAATTGTTGACAGTTGGAAGAAGGGCAGGAGGAGTAATGAGGGGAAGAAACGGTCTTTCATGTTTCCTTTCAATATTTTTGTACTCTTTGAACTACATGCAAAGAAAATATTATGTATTACTTGTATAAAAATGAATAGGAATGACAGAAACGAAAAGAAGTAAAAATGGTATACTGATTCAGAAATGTACAAATAGACCAGAAAAAAAAAAAAAACAGAATAAAAAGGCTAGAAACAGGTGCACACATATTAGAGATTTCTTATTTGGTGGAGGTGGCCTCTCAAACCAGCCATAAAAGGATCAGCTCTTCAATAAATTGTACTGAGGCAAGAGACTGGCAGTTTGGTGATAGAAGCTAGGACCGGCAGATAATAGATTCCTGCCTCTAACTCTTCACCAAAACTCAGATGAAGGAAAGGGCTAAATATAAAAAGTAAAATTATGAGAAATATTACAATAATATATATGATAATATGTCATATCATAGTCATACACTGCTTAATGATGGGGATATGATCTGAGAAATGTATTGTTAAGTGATTTCGTTATTGTGTGAATACTATAGAGTATATTTACACAAACCTAGATGGTATAGCCTACTAAACACCTAGGCTATATGCCTATTGCTCCTAGGCTACAAACCTGTCCAGCATGGTACTATAGTAAATCCCATAGGCAACTATAACACAACAGTATGTATCTATGTATCTAAACATAGAAAATATGGTATAAAAGATGAAAAAATGGTATACTTATATAGGACACTTACCATGAATGAAGCCTGCAAGACTGGAAGATGCTCTGGGTGAGTCAGGGAATGGCAGGACTAATAAAGGTGATAAGCATGTAGGAACAAATTATGAAGGACTTTGTAAGCCCTGCGATACATTCTTAATCAATGAGCATATAGATTTAGGATTAGTGTCATCAATTAAATTTCTAGTCCAAATTATTTTCCCTATAAAAATGTGCAAACTCAATTATAGAGAATTTTCTAACGTCAAGAATTTATTAAAATACAATTGTACTATCCCATGTCTTTGGCATGGTGGAAAATCTGGTTTCAGCAGGGTGCATACGAGGCCAAGGTAACAGATGTGATTCTTGGGTAGGCCTGTTTTCATCATTGCGATGCACGTCCAGCTGTCTGGCAACCTTGCACTGGCACTCACAGTGGGAATGGGTGACAGGGTGTTTCAGAGTTGATGCAGATCCACCAGAAAGAGCTCAAAACATTTTGGGTTTGGGGAACATATCAATATCTTCATATTCCTTAATAGAAGGCAACTTTACAAATAAGAGACCTTTCCCTACCATACCCTCTCACCAGCAGAATCAACATCAAAAGGGTAATCCTTATAAAAGCTATTTAAGTTCTTTCATGGTTGTTTCTGCTTGTAGGGCACATCTGTTTGTTTTCTTGACTTAAGTTGCACATTACAATTCACTCAGCACACGGATGGAAAATATTAGTGGGAACATTGACTGCAGCTGTCTTTTTCATAGTCTGATGTTTGCAACTTTGCCCTGTATACTTTCTTTTTTTATGTTTAACTAAAAATGTGTTCTCATGCATGGTCACTAAGCATCAGAAATCACATTTTCTCAGCAGCCATAACTAAGGATCTCAGCATATTTCGTTTTTTATTTGATACTTTGGATACTTCTCCTAACCATCCCCTTCATCCTGGCTCTGCTGCCCTATTTCCATTTACTATCCAAAGATGTTTTTCTGTTTTATTTTGTTGTGTTTTTGGCAATCTCATCCTTTTATTATCTACACAAAATCAGTCCAATAATGTGGACTTGAAACAAACAGTATTGTTTGCCCTGTGAACTGAATCTGGCTCCTTTCGGAAAACAGTATTGTCTTCTCTCATTTTAACTTTGGCTAATAAAAGCACTCACAATGTTGGGTACATTGTAGAGTAGAGGGCCTCGTCTCTTGGCCATGTGAAATATGGCATGGACTGAACTCAATGTTATTGCGTACCTGCCATGTTCATGAAAGATTTACAGGCTAGTCTGTTTGTGTTTTCTGCTTTGTATCTGTCTGTGTGTCACTAGTTCTGTACAGGAGTCAAACTCAACTTACTGGCATCACTCTAGAAAGCTATATGAAATAATTAAGCCTAACAAAACTCTCTTAGGGTTAAATATTGTATGACCCTCTTTGGTATAGATTTAGTTGTAATTAAACTAGAATATTTCTCTCGCTCTGCCACATGTTTTGGTGACTTTCTTTTTTTTTTCTTTTTCCTTGTTTTTTTTTTTTCTTTTTTTTTTTTGAGAAATGCAGGTCACGTCTCTAATTGTGGTCATTTTGTGTTTATTCCTTCTTCCAAGGTATTAATCACTTCTCCAAAAATAGACCATGCTAGATACCCTGAAAAACATGAAAGTGTCCCTCCCAAATGTTGGTTGGTTTCATTCAATGTGACCCCTTACCTTAATGCAGACCTAGGAATATTGGTCTCTCTTATGCCTTCTGTGCAGGTCAGTGACTCAGATTTTGACTGCATAGTTAATTATTTTCACTTTAGTCATCGTCAAAAAGACATGGCATTTATGTCATCTAAAAATATGGTGGATCTATGTCTTTTATACCATAAAAGGCACATCCACACGAATTCCAATTTGAATCTAGGTTGAATATTCATAAATATTTCTAAATTGCCGCACTATTCCATAATACAGTATGTTTGTTTGCCCAGCGTGACATGCTATAACCATCCTTGTATAGCCTTTGAAGAATAAATGGAAAAGGCTTAATAAGCAATCTTTCAAATCAGTCAGAGTCAGGGTTTATCCTAAATAAAATCACATGCCATTCCCTTCTCCCAACCCTACAATTGTATAATTTGGAATTACTTTTTGAATTGACTACTCTCTTGGAAACAATAAGGTTTAGACTGTATTTTTTAATTGTTTATTATTAAAGAATGAAAAATAGAGTCAAAAACACTTAGGATATACGTAGTATAGGTTTGGCTTTCTTCTTGAATGCTATTATGAATTCCAAAACCTGATTGATTCCATCACTATCATACCTGGGTATTCATGGTTTGAGTAACTCTGACAAGGGAATAAAATATTAAATTTATCAACTAACTGGTAGTAGTATTTTATGTGCTTGCAAAGAACTCCAACAATGTTGGAAATGAAATAAATACTAAGGATCCTGACTTGCTGTGTGGCCGCTGAGACAAAATATTTAATCAAAACGAAAGGTATCTCTGCACTACTCCTCTTGGTGAAAGGATTATGCTGATGTGACAGAGAAAGTGTCTCAAAAATGCCATAAAAGTATTCCTGCATTGTTACTGATGGGGAAGGAATTTCAATAGTTATACATAGGAAATGTCTCTGAAGGGACATTGATGGGTCAGAGATATTTAATAGTGCTACATAGGAAGTACGTCTGCACTGCTACTGCGGAGACAATGTTAAAGTACTACACAATAGGGAATGTTTTCAGCTTAGTGCCAGGCAAAAGATGACTCTTACTACCAGATAGAGACTGAAAATACACTTCCTGCTGCCAGGCCATGTTTAGAATGCTACAAAGTGCAGAAAAAGTGCTGACTATGCCAGAAAGAATGCATAGAGGAGGAAGCCCTCCTGAGTGAGAAGAGTTGTGAGGCCAAGCAAATAGACCAAAGCCATTTATGAAGTTAACATGTAAAGCAGGCAGCCAGCACTTTGGTGAGCTAAACAAAAATCTCTGCAAAGGTTCAATGTGAAATGAACTTTAAGCTCCTGCAGATAAGAAGCACAAGAACTATCAATAAAGACTCAGAAATAAGAAATTCATATCCCAGTGTGAAAGAAACAAGGAAGGGAATTTGCAGCAAACCAAAGAGGCTCCAAGAAAGAGGACCAATACAAGACATGAAAGTTCAGAGTGAACCAGCATAGATACCATTCCTCTGCCATGAGATCTAAGAATTTTCTTTAAATAAATCCTTATTAATAAGGGCATGAAGACAGAAGTCTGAACACCACTATGATGTTTATAGTCATTCAATAATAAAGGTAGTCTCATGATAACTGAATTGTGAAATCCATTTAGTTACCATTCAGGGGACTAGGTTTAAACTCTCAAAAAACTTTCCAGGGTCTTCAAAAAGTTCTGATTTAAAAATATCCTCTAGGTATTTATTGTAATTGATAGAAATTTGGACAGGCGATACTTGGTTATTACAGTTAAGACTGTGGTGTCCTGGCTGGGCAAAATTAGGCAATCTGCCTTCACTATTCTTTGGAGCATAAATTTATCTATGAAAACAACATGATGAATTCAATAGGCCCAGGTGTTCCATCTTATTCAACCGCTTGAGGTTACCTGAACATTTCTTTCCTGGAAGGCAATAAGATCAGTGTAAGAGTCAAGATGATTAATCTCTGGCCTCCTATAAAGCATTAGTACAGATCTCTGTAGCCTGAAGGGTCTATAGCCAGTTAGTCTCTATGATCAGAGAAAAGAAAATTAATTGTTAATATTTTTTAAGTTGTATGAACTTGACCTGGTAAATATTTGATGTTAGGTCAACTGGTAAGTAAGTATCTGTAGATGAATGACTTGATATTTGCTATGCTTCCTGAACTCCTGATGATTCTTATACTGTTCCACATCTTTCCTTCTTTTATTATATTTATCATCTTCTAATAAACTATGCGAATATTTATCATATCTATTGTTTCCCTTCATCGTGGGAATTTATGCCCGGGCTTGTTCAGTGATGTATCCCAAACACCCAAAAAAGTACAGAGTGAAGAGTAATTGCCCAAAATATATTTATTAGAAGTGGTAAATGAATAAAATCATCAACCCTACTATTATATCTCATCCTCTTTCTAAGCCATTTCTATCTAGTTAATTGTATTCAGATGGACCCAAGCCTAATTGATTTATAAATAACTCATCTTCTTATCAAAACAAGAATTACTCCCTTATTTCTCTATTACGTTCTTGGAAAAATTCTTTGTAGTCCTTTGGATTTCTACATTTTCAGGCATTTTCTATTCCTCATTTTGCCTCATCCTCTGTGTCCATGTTCTTTTAACAGTATATCCTACATATGAGTTCTACATAATCGCCCCTCTTAAATTATTTCCACATGTTACACCATAGGTTAAAATAGAAATAGCATGTAGGAATCATCTAGCTTGCCAACTCAAGTTGTTTGGTGAAGTTGTTTGGTTTCTCAGAGAGTTGTATGGAGAAGCATTCTGGTGCCATTCTGAATGCATTCAGCATTTGAAAAGGAATACCTATCGTGGAACAGGTAATGATGGCATGTAATCCCTGGTCTAAGCCCTCATTAGCTCATATATTTAATGTAGCAAACTCCTTCATATTGTCCAAGTTTCAGTTCTTTCCTCTTTAATATATTTAATATAAAGTTTTAAAATAATTTTCCTCAAAAATATTTTATCATGCTTCTCTCCTCTCACTCAATAATTTATAATAGCTCCATACTGTCATTATGCCAAGTCATATCTTCAAATTCTAGACTGATCACTACTGGATTCCCCAATTCTTAGAGATTTAACCACTTATGATTCCACTTCCCCCTCCCAGACTCTTAGCTCTACCCAAAAGATCTGCATGTTTTCCTTGCATGTCTTGCTTGACAATGTCCAAGTTTCCTTACCCCATGCTGCATTCCGCACCCGAAACAGTTATCCTTCCTCTCCTTACGACATACTTCTAACATCTCTCAGAAAAACAATTTCTTTCTAAGAAGCTTTCTATAATTAACCAAACCTGACAGGTTATGTGACCATGCTATCTTTTCTCAAGACTTGCATTCAGCCTGACTTTTTTTAAAAAACATAATTTCGTGCACATAGAGCTATATCTTAAACAAGTAGGGCTGAACTATACATGGAATGTACTTGAGTTCTTCCCTAGCACTAGGGTCTGGATTTGACATGTAGAGAAAAATAGTCCACAGTGATGAAAAAATAAGCCACACCACTTTCCACTCCTGTTCAGAGCAATGGAGACATACTCAGTAATGCAGTTCGATGGATTTTTAAGTTGGAAGTGACAGGGTTGGCAATGGCCTGACTTCGGGGCCAGGTGTCTGCTAACTGTAGTGGTCATGCATTAAAATAGGCTTATATCCATCAATCTCAAATTCTTGGAAACACTCAGTCAAGACCATTTCGAGAAGAACCATGGGAAAGGTCTCACGGCAAATAACTGAAGCTCAGGTGTCTAAAAAGCTTAAGAGTTTAAAACATTTGTTACTTTCTGGAATTCGTTCAAACTCTTAAAGTGCTTATCCTCTTCATGCACTTAAGTACAAAGCTACTTTGTATCTGTAAATGGGGGCAGTTGTAGAGTTCAAGAAGACAAAGTCTGGGGTGAATATAATTTTAGAACAAGAAAACTAGAAGTGTTTTGTGGCTGCTCACCTCAAAAAAAGCTCTTTAACCTTACCCAAATTGCCCTCATCTACTGTCTCCAGTCTTATCAGAAAAACTTTATGGATTTGATCCCTTAAAGAGCCTTTCAGAACACATTGAGCACCAACAGTATGGTAGCTATAAATGAAGGCTCAGAGAATTTAATACTATACATTTCCTTGGGGGGATTTTGAGTCTAATAATGAAGACAGTCCTATAATTAGAAAATTTCATTAAAATGATATAGATTCAAGATGATAGTGTCATCTCGATACTATGAACAAAAGACAGTGAGAAAACACAGTGCTGCAGTTAATCCAGCCTTGAAGGTTTAAGATAGCCCTTCTACAAGAGCCGATAGGCAAAGTGGGTTTTTATACTTAAGTAGGAGTACACTAGGTTAAAGAAGATAGAAAGTTGAGGGAAATCTGTTTATTTAAGGTTTTATGCTTTCATTATGAAGATACAAAAAGAAGTAGAACAAAGTTCATCTCCAGAAGGATCTTACAGTGTTATTGTGGAGATGAGGTAGACCTAGGAATAAATAAATACAAGGTAAAATGGTACTGATGAGAACCTTGGAAGTTCAGCAGCATAAGCAGAGGGCAGGGAGAGAAATTAAGTAAGGGTGTGTCATTAGGGTGGCATACGAGGTAGGTCTTGACATAAAGGCAGAATTGCAGTGTGGAAAAATAGTTGGGATAGCATAAACCAGGGAATGGAGGTGAGAAAGTTCAAGGAATATACAAGACAAATAACAGGGGATGGTTTCAAAAGGCAAGTTGGATCCAGCGTGTGGGTAATCATGACTGTCAGGATAAGGTGATTGAACTTTGTCATGTAGACCACAGAGAGCCACTGAAGGTTTTTGAGCAGGATAGTAATATGATCAGTTACCCATTAGATAGGAGTAGTACATCAAATACAAGGAGATAGGGAAAGATGGAATTAAGAAGCTGCTTTGAAACCGTTGCTTTCATCTAGGTGAGAAATAACAAAGAACAGAGGCAGTGCAATAACAATGATCAGAATATAATATATTTAAAAGTTGTTTCAGTGTCTGATTTAACAGAATTGCAAACCACTTGCATTTGTTTTTAGGTGTGGTTTTCATTTGTGAGGAGGGAGCTCTCTTCTTATTCCTGCACTCCCTTAATCGCAAATGGCCCCTAGACCTACTCTATTGCTATCATTCAGTTAATAATGAAAGAACTCCCAATGTACTACTCATTGCAAGTTTCCAAGTTTCTACTTGAAAACTTCAGCTTATTTTACATAAACATACTAGAAATCAGATTCCCTTTACCCCTTTTTAAGGCAATCTCATAGAGCTGTTCTGATGAGATAAGAATAAAATATGTAGCACATAAAAGATAATTGACATGTACACATTTACTGGTATTAGTGGAGTTCTCGTATGTCAGTGGCTGTGTATAAGGATTCATAAAAGGTCAATCTCAATAACAGAGGTAGGGTTCTTGGTATTAGCATTATACCTGCCTCCCCACCCCCACCCCATTGAACTTGGCATACAGAAACAGGTTGGGGATGGGATGCTTGATGGACCATTCAGAAGACCCCTATTCACTGAGTGATGCTCAACTCTGTACTGAGTTTGGCAGAATACATGGAAGATTCCTGAAATGAAAGTTTTGTTCCCCAAGAGCTTCTAACCCACTTAGTAATATAAAATTTATATATATATATATATAAAGTGACTTTTGATCAAGATCCACTTGATCAAAGAAGAATGTGGATCTTGATCAAATGCTGAAGAATGCTGAAGAATGTGGTGCATATGTGAAGCACACAGAATAATGGAGAAGAAAAACTTATATATTTATCATTCTTTGTTTGTCATTTGCTGAAGTTAACCTTTGTCAAAACTGATTAAGCCACCATTGTTCAAGAAGCCTGTGTTGGGTTCTAGCTCTCTTCTATCTTATACCACCCCAGTACGGTACCCTTGGCCCTTTGCTTTTCTCTTACGGACTTGTGGTTGCTTCATAAAGGTCTAATACTAGCCTGACCTTTCTGGTTAGCATCGCTCTTTCTTTATGATATTGATGGGAATTAAAGATGAAACAAAGAGACAGGAACTTTAAACTCTGTTATTGCCCTTCCTTGCCACTTTCAACAAGTTAATTGTCTATTTGCCTTCTATCATTACTTTAATTACATGCCATTAGTGACCATTAATAAATGCAAGTGTTTGATTTTCATGAATCTTACTTTCTTACACTCTGCAGAACTCCATCAAAGCTTTCATATGTGGTCGAAATAGAAAGTGAGGCAACTAAGCATACTCACATTTAACCTTTGGGGTTAAAGTGAAAAATAAAGATAATTCATGAATGGGCTAACTGTTTTTCTCTGCTTCTGACACTGGCCAGCATTCTCTTTATGGTGGTTACACATATATTCAGCATGCTCATTTATAAGACAGCAAAGTTAAAAGGGGTTGAGAAATAAAAGCTGTCTAATTGCCGCTATTATCTCAACTCAAAGAGAGAATTGCTAGGTGATATTATAAAGACTGAAAAACCATTGAAGATTTTATTGATGGAATACTTTTGCTCTAACTTTAAGCCACAGAAAATGAAGGTCATAATTTCGGTTTTTATGAGGACCTGATTGGGCATGTACATAGAAAGAGCTGAACTATGAGGAGACTGAACCAATATTCTCTCTGCCACAGTTTACTAGATTAAATCACCATATCTGGTACAAACACAGGTTATCCAGGAATGTATTTAATCAGCTTTACCAATGAAATCAACTGCAAGCTTAAAAAATTAAGCTGTATAAAGAATGGTCAATTAGATGCTCCTCATTGTACTGCTCCACACACACACACACACAAATTATTGGTAAAATGTTGAATTCTGTGGCTGTTTAGATATTTCAAGAATAATTATCTTTCTTATTAAAACATTAAATGGACTAAATTTATTTCTAATGATAGCAATATGCTCTTCTCCAAATATGAAGTGATAATGTTAATCTCTAATAACTGGAATTTGTGATTTGGGTTTTTGCTTGTGGTGAAACAGGTTATGCCAGGCCATTCTTAATCTTTCTCTGCTGTAGACTAATGGCAACACTTTAGAGAAAGCTGGCCAGGGCTGAGTCTGTGGCCTCTCAGTAGCTATAGAAAGGCAATTTGAATGCGTTACCCCATCTAGGTAAGCTCAAGAATGTGGTGTCATTAGCACCCAGGTGTTCCTCATTGCATACTCCACCCAGGTTATTAGGATAAGACTGATCATATAATTTACATGCAGCTTCCTGTAGGAGTTTATGTGGTATTTTAAAACACTAATATTTTTGAAGGAGTAAAAACTCAAATACTGTAATTAATTCCAGGGAAAGGATATATTTTCCTGAACTTTTGGAAATATCTAGTCTATGAATCTAGTCAATAAATTTTGGTTAAATGCATTAATATTCTAGAGAAAATAAAATACACTACACTTTATAGAAAACGTCAGTTTTCTGATTCATACACATTGTTTCCACACCATTGTTTCCACACTCACTATGACCTTTCTACATGACTACTAAGTATTACAGTTTCTTCCTTCTTCAAATGTTAACATATTTTTGGATGCAAGATTTATACTTAAGGATATCATCTGCCTAAGACCTCTTGGTAAAGGAAGGAAGAGAGAGTAGGGTAAGAGAGTAAATGGATCAGTCGGAAAAACATCTGAGGTGCAGGAGGAGACATCCATCATAGGCTTGGGTGAATAGGATGAGTGTAAAGGCAAAATATAGAACAACTGACTGAATTAAATTAGACAGCATGCTTGTGACATGTTAGTTGTAGTCTATATCCATGCTTCTCCACCCCCATATCCAGTGTTTGTTTCTAAAATTATTTCAGGATATTTCTTGTTTTGTTTTGTCTTTCAGAGGAGACAGGAGCATGGAAGAGGTTATAGGCAAAGCAATAAATAAGTGGAAGAAATAGTACATAATTCTAAATGTTTCTAAACATTATACACTGATTTGTGTTTAATTGGACCTGAAAATAATGTATATCAAATTCTCAGATTCTCCATATATATAAAATGGAGTACAATAATTAAGTTCATCTCCTTTCATCAAATAAAAGCTTATATTTTGAGACTGTAAAAGTCATCTAAAAGTCAATGAAACAAGATAAACAAAGCCCCTCCCAACTTGATCCTAAATATCTTTTGTAGTTTATTGCTCTATCAATCCTCTCATGAAATCTATGCTTCAACTAATAAAGTATTGACAGTAGAGCTGAATGAATGAATGAATGAATGAAGCAGCACCATCTCAAGTATAGAGCCCTTTCCTATCTCCCTGCCTCTGCTTAGAATCTCTACCTATCTTCTCTGCGTAGAACATGCACATGTCTCTCCTTCAAGATCAAGCCTAACTGTTACCTTCCCTGTGATACAAGACTTCCCAAAAATCCTCTTTGTTCTAACCACCATGTCCTATTGTAGTCCTACAATTTAGCAGCATTACTGTAAGTCACTTCCCTTACTTGTTTGGCACTTGTATTAGGATAATCTCTATTATGCAAATCACAAACTGACCTTTAAATCTCAGTTACTTAATATGATAAAGCTATTTCTTGCTTATACTTTATGTCCAATGTAGGAACTGTACTACACATAGATTCTAACATCCTGTAGCTATGCCATCTAGAACACATGCTTGCTTGATTGCCATAAAATCATGCTATGAATTCATGCCATAAAATCATGAAAAATTACATAAGGGCTTTCACTCCCTCAATATGAAAGTGACATACTCATCACTTCCATTCACATGTCATTATCCAGAATTGATTACAGAGCCCTGACTAATTGCAAAGAGCCCAAAAACTATCAGAACAAAGGAAATATTTTCTGACCATTACTGTCTGCCTCAATACTCTATTAAAACATTGTTAAAATGTTCATACTCCCCAATGCAATCTACAGATTAAATGCTATTAACATCTCAATCCCAATGGCATTTTTTTTATGGAAATAGAAAAGGCAATCCTAAAATTCACATAGAATCACAAAAGACCAAGAATAGCCAAAGCAATCTTGAGAAAACAAAGCAAAACAAAGTCCTAAGTATCATGCTTCCTGATTTCAAAATATGTTACAAAGTTACATTTAAAAAGTATGGTACTTGCATAAAGAAAGACAAAAAGACCAAGGGAAAAAAAAATAGAGCCTAGAAATAAACCAATACATATGGTCAACTGATTTTCGACAAGGGTGCCAAGAATACACAATGGGAAAAGGGTAGTCTTTTCAACAAATTGAGTTTGGAAAAATGAATATTCACATACAAAAGAATAAAATTAGACCCCTATCTTATACCATACATAAAAATCAACTCAAAATGGATTAAAAACTTAAATGTATGTCCAAAAATGATAAAACTCCCATAAGAAAACATAGGATAAAATCTTTATGTCATTAGTCTTGGAAATTATTCTTTGGATAATTCTTTGGATAATCTCACATCTGGGTATATATCCAAAAGTACAGAAAATGAAAGTGAAAATAGAGAAGTAGACTACAGCAAACTAAAATGATTTTACACAGCAAAATAAGCAATCAACAGAATAAAAAAGCAACCTATGCAATAAAAGAAAATAATTGTAAGCCATATATCTGACAAAGGATTAATTTCTAAAATACATAAGGAACTCTTAAACTCAATAACAAAAAACCCTAAATAGCCCAGTTTAAAAAATGAGCAAGTGACTTGAATAGATATTTCTCCAAAAAAACCCCATACGAATGGACACCTGGTACACGGTAAGGTGCTTAGCATCATTATTCATCAAGGAAATGCAAATCAAAACCATGATGAGATATCTCCTTGCACCTGCTAGAATGACTCTCTTTAAAAAAAAAAAAAAGTGTCGATGAAGGTTTTGGAGAAATTGAAACCCTATATGCTGTAGATGGTAATGTAAAATGTTGGGGTTGCTATGAAAAACAGTATGAAGGCTCCTCAAAAAATTAAAAATATAACTACCATATAATCCAGCAATCTCACATCTGGGTATATATCCAAAAGATTTGTAATAAAGCTCTAGAAAAAATATCTTCATTCCCATATTCATTGCAACATTATTTTTAACAGTTGAGATATGGAAATAGCCTAAATTTCCATCAATAGATAAATGTAAAAAGAAAATGTGTATACATAAATGAAATATCATTCAACCCTAAAAAAAAAGGAAATCCCACTATTTGCAACAATATAGATGAACCTGAAAGATATTATGCTAAGTGAAATTAGCCAGGCACAGGAGGACAAATACTTCATAATTCCACTTATAAGAAGTAGTTAAATTAGTCAAACTTTCAGAAGAAAATAGAATGGTGGTTGCCACCGGATGGAAGGAGAGAGAAATAGGAAGTTATTCATGGATATAAAGTTACAGTTATACAAATTAAATAAGTTCTAGAGATCTGCTATAGGAAATAATGCCTCTTATTAGCAATGTAGTATTGTGCATTAAAAAATTTATTTAGGGTAAATCTCATGTTAAATATTCTTACCATAAAACAAAAATAAAAGCAAAAATTAAACAAAGGAACACATGGGGACTTTGGGAGGTGATGGATATGTTTATTGGTTTGATGGTGGTAATGGTACCACAAGTGTATGCATATGTCCAAACTCATCAAATGGTATCTGTCGTTTTGTCTATCAATTATATTTCAATAAAACTGTAAAGAAATTATTAAGCACTGGGGAACCAAAAATGCAAAGATGTTGAATGGGTTTAATAAAGCCAGTACCTATTAGAGTGATGTTGCATAAATGAGCATTTCACTGAGGTCAAACAAGTCTTTTTGAGAAGAATCATTTTTTAAGGTGACTCTTCAGAGTCATGTCACATTTGCTGCAAAAAAATACACTAAGTTTAAGAATAATGCCATGTACCCCTTGTTGTATACAATAATGTTTGGGAAGTTTAGAAATAAAAGTGTTTGTAGTTTATGTTTATGGTAATTTCATGGAAAAAATAGAAAAAAAAAAAGATCCTCAGTGCATTGAGCAAACATTCCACAACTAATTAGACCATTTACTCCTCAATCCACTTCTCCTACAAAGTGAAAGGAAAGAGACTGCTGGCTAAGAGATTCTGACCCCAACAGTGACAGGGAGGGTCTGCCTTCCTCGAGGCTCAGTTGTAAGCCTTTCTCAGGCAGCCCTCCTGCTTCTTCCTGACCCAGTTCACTCCATAAGCCTACAAACAAGGCGACAAGCTGACAGGAACTAAGTCAGGATTCTTGGCCTTCTATTCCACTTCATGAGCCAAAGGGAAAGGAGGCCACCTTCTGAGGTCTAGCCAGCTACGAATTAAGCCTTCTCCTCCTCCTCTTCCTTTACTCTTGCCAGACAGCCTGTGGACAGCCTTCTCAGGCTTCCGGCTCTCTTGGCCAGCTGGGAAAGGAAAGGCCTTTACAGACCCCTGTGAGCTCGCCAGTAAGGCTCCCCCCTACACACACACACACACACACACACACTCAAGAATCAGAACTGAACTGGGAGATTTCAAAGCTACCGTCACAAAATACACTAATAGAGGTCTTAAGAGATTAGAGGGAAAAAAAGGAGTTTATAGGTCAAAGAAAAGGAAGTAGTGAATTTCTAGCAGTGTAGTCATGGTTTTCTATAGTTTGCTGATCATCAGAGAAAAACTTTTCCCTTCCAAAAGACTCCAGGCAGGCTGGAAGACATGTTTCTGAAATTTGTTCAGTGCCACATTTCATTAATTTTATTTTATGATAAGCTTTCATTTTGAGTATTAACCCCAATTCTCTAATGCACAAAAAAACTTAAGTTTATACTTTATGAAGAGGTGTAAACACTAGTACCAGATCTGTTTCACATGCAGACTTCCTAGGGACTTCATGAGAAAGCAGCTAGAGACGCTTGTTCTTTCGGATTGTATTAATGGGCATCAGGGGACCCAAGTGTGATTACTGGATTCAACCTGTGAAACAGGGTTTTTTCAAGATTGGGTTTACTGCTTCCCAGGTCCAGCCATAGACCTTTCTCAAGTGGTGCTGACTCTGCTTTGTCCTGATCTTATCAAGGATCCACTGGGCTCCATGAGTCATATTCTTCTCCAGGGCTGGTTGGCAACTGGTACCAAATCTTCTTATGCAACAGCCGAGGGGAAAGGACTAGGGCATAGCAGATTCTGTAGAGCCGTGTGGCCAGTGTGGGGTCACCATACCTTTCCATGGAGAAGTAACAGCCTGGGTCCTCGTCTCACCATTGCCCCCATTCCTAAGGCCACCATCAGTATTAGCAAAGTATTTTCTTCAGGCTGACCCTAAAGAAGTACTGTCTAAATCTCTTTTTTACTAGGAAGCTCCCATGGCACTTGTGGGAACAGCATTGTCTAATTGCATCACTTACAATTTCTAATGCTAGCTCCTAGACAATACAAAAATGTACTTTTAAGCTCTTCCTCCAGAAAAATGGATCTCTATTTATGTCTGCATAAGTATCAGCAATCAGGCAAGTAGTTCTTGACAGAACAAAAGCATATTTAACCATAAAAATGAATCAACTTTTCAACTTAGACCACGGAATCCAGTTCCAATCATCAAATCAGTATTTTCCAGCTATAACAACTTTAAGATCCAGTATTCATTCAGCATGCTTTTGCATATATGTGTTTCATCTAATCATCAACACAAGTTTATTATATTAATGTTATTCACATTTTTTAGATGAGAAATTTGAAGCTCAGAAGAAATCAAGTAACAAGATCAATGTCACACAGACGATAAAAGGTAGAAGCAAGTTTTGACTCCAGGTGTCTTTCACAAAGCTCCTTTTCTTCTGTCATACCAAGGCATTCACATTCCTCTAATACAGTCTTGGGCCATTTTGGGCAGAGAGGAATAGCATGGCTGGGAAGTAGGTAAGATTCTAGTATCCTCAGTATCTCTTCCAAGTTTACCTGTTTTATATATTGCATTTTCATAAAAGATCTTCCTTAAGATAAAAACAGTTGGAACACAGAACATTATGTCATTTGTTTTCCTATTTGACTTCGTACTTAGGAAAAGAAAAGCTAAGAAATCAATATATGACTGCTAAGGTATCTTTAAAAATAAAATTTCTGAGGGATCCTGCAACACATTAAGTGATTACTTTGTTAACTCACTAGACAATCAGAGATAATACCATAAACTCCTTTTTGACCCAAAATTTGTGCCATAGGCCAAATATTAATTAAGGATAATGAGAATTACTAAGTTTCAGACTATTAATATTTTCTCTGCTTGGGAGAAAATATCAAATTCCCTCTGCTTTTTGAGTTAGAAAATATGGACTGTTGATAATTAGGACTAGTAAACTAAATTGTAATACTGTCACTAATTAACTAAGTGACCTAAGGCACTCTCCCCTCCCCTCCCCTTCCCTCCCCTCCCCTTCCCTCCCCTCCCCTTCCCTCCTCTCCCCTCCCTTCCCCTCTCCTTCCCTCTCCTCCTCTCCCCTCCCCTCCCCTTCCCTCCCCTCCCCTTCCCTCCCCTCCCCTTCCCTCCTCTCCCCTCCCTTCCCCTCTCCTTCCCTCTCCTCCTCTCCCCTCCCCTCCCCTTCCCTCCCCTCCTCTCCCCTCCTCTCCTCTCCTCTCCTCTCCTCTCCTCTCCTCTCCTCTCCTCTCCTCTCCTCTCTTCTCCTCTCTCTTCTCTCCCTTCCCTTCCCTTCCCTTCCCTTCCCTTCCCTTCCCTTCCCTTCCCTTCCCTTCCCTTCCCTTTTCCCCTTCCTCTTCCTCTTCCTCTTCCTCTTTTTCTTCTTTTTTCTCTCTCCTTTTTCTTTCTCTTCTCTTTTGGTCCACCCCTACTCCCACCGTGTGTGTGTGTGTGTGTGTGTGTGTGTGTGTGTGTGTGTGTAACAATCAGGCAGAACTCTGATTACCTGAGGTTGAGATATCAGGAATTACCTCCCTTTATCCTGATTTATCAACTTCACATGTTACTAACAGAGACTTTCATTAATAGCTCTGTTTAGCCCCTCTTCAGAAAGGCACTCCCAGATAAAAACAAAGAACAAAATCAAAAGCAGCTTACCTTGGGCATTTAGCTCCTCCCACTAGGCCTAGCCCATAGTTTGGCTTAAAAACCAAGTGTGAATTATGGGTTTGTCTGCCACGCTCCATTGCCTCTCTACTAGCATCTCACGGTGAGTCAGTCTTTTTATGAGAATTAAACTTTCAGTTGGTACAGACACCAGCAGATGAAGTAGACATAATTATGAGCAGTCCTGTCCACCAAAACAGCAGTCTTTTTAACAATTTGTTTATGACATGAAGGTTGAAAATAACTAGAGAATTACTGAATGAGTTATAGTTTAAGCAAGGAGTATATCAGCACTTGATTGCAGAAATAATAAAAAGTGACTTAGGAGAAAGAGAAATACTGAATCAGAAAGTCCTGCCTTTTTTTAGGGGACAAGAAATTTAAAAATTACTAGAATCTTGGAGACACATTTATAAGGACTAACAGAACTAAAACTGCACCAAGAGTCAGTAATCATTTCAACACAATCACTATTACAATCTATTGATGCTCATGGGGTCCGTACAGACATTCACAGTTACCATGATATTCACTTAGTCAACTCATACCACTGTCACTGAATAGAACTGCTTACTACCCTAACCTTACTTCTTCATTCATGAGACAAAATGGTCAAATGACTTAGTCAATTAAGAGTTTCCTCTAATACTTGGTTGTTTCTACTCTTATCACTTGGTTAAAATCAGGAATATTTTTCTCTATACATACCACACAACCTGCCATATTCCATCAACTGCCTGCCAGACATGGTCATTTCAGTATATATATTTGGTTACTGAAATAAAACACTTCACACTGATTGAAATTTGGAAACGTATCCAAAAGCATTTCAGTGTTTGCGCAAGCAGCAAACTTACCTAGACTGTTAATCAAATAGTATGTTTGAAGTAGTGCTTCTATTAATTATCTTTATTCTTATTCTATAGTGCTTTTCTAAAGTGGCAAAGGGGTTTTAAAAATCATTATAAAAGTTGAATTTTGATCTATACTAAATCAAGAATTCACTTTGAAAAGCTAACTTAACCTGAACACTTAGTTAAGCATGTCTAGTGCCAGTATGAGGCAAAAAACCAGATTAGATAATATATATTTCTTTAGGAAGAATGAATTTTCCAAGTTCAAACTTAAATCACATGGTACTGTTACTCTACATTGAAGAGACACTTTAGCAAAATACCCATGCCTTACTGTTAGGCGTCTTGGTCTTCTTTTGGATTCCAAGCTGTCAACCTGTGGCCAAGAGATCCAGGACTTTGCATTCTACAATAAAGATAAAAGAAAATGAGCATAAAGATATTAGAATAGCTATGAGTGCAGTGAAATAGAACTGCCTACAGATTACTAAAAAAAAGAGAAAATAAAGCGGAATTAGGTTCACAATACCTATTCACCTAAGCATTCCAGGCCTTCAACAGAAAAGATTCCTCCACATGAAACCAGCATGTGAGCCAACAGTTTCATATATAGACCTTAGAAAACATGCACTGTGGTTACTACAGGTAATGACACCATAAGTATTATGTGAAACATTGTCTTTTCCTTCTCAATAATTCTGATGAATTTAAGGGAAAAGTTTTAGTGGTTAAAGTATGTCCTCAATCTTTGCTAATCTCCCTTTTATTGAACCTAGATCTGGGCAGACCATGAGATTCAGCTAGAATTTATTACTCAGGTTTGTTTCAATTGATGCATATTTACATGTCTTATATTTAGACCATAGGAATTTCCATTTACCTACTTACAGACAAAGTATTTCCTTTCAAAATGGTTTTAAATTTCAGAATGTGTCAATTTAAAGAAAACTTTAAGTAATAATACTTTTGATATACTAATATAGGAACAATCACGAGGTAATATTAGGTGACCGTGTAATTCTGTTTATATAACTGAGAGGTACGCATACATGAGAGAGTAGAAGGTATATCAAGACAACCAAGCATTTCTATGTTAACCTCATCTCCAATATCTAGTACAGTGCATAGCATATAATAGTTACTTGACAAATATTTTTCTGAATAAACAAACAAATAAACGATTAGCTTCTGGAGAATATGGAATATGTTAGATGTCTGAGCTGCTGATGGGCATCAAGCAAAGCTTATATGTCACTGTAATCCTAATATCTTGTACAGTTACTTGATCTAACAGGACTCAATGAATACTTATAGAACGTATAACTGAACTGGCTTAAATGTCTTGACTTAAGAAAATTCTTCAAAAATAAACAAAACAAAACACTAAAGACCATTTTGATGTTTCTACTCCCTCTGCCCCTCCTCTAAAAAGAAAAAAGAAAAGAAAAGAAAAAATCTTAGAGTAATAGTTCTGAGTTTAGACAATGGCATTCCAAGGCAGAGGATCTGCCTGAGGTTCAGATGATAAGGCATCATCCTGCTATAGACAATTTAAAAACAAAAACACATCCACCTAAAGTTGATCTGCTTTATATCATTGCCATGTACTGACAATTCTCAACCATATCAATGATAAAATACTCCCCAACAAGCAGATTTCTCTCACTGTCTCCCACTTGGTATATTACTGGGTTCAGAAAAGATGAGCTATTTACCTAAACTAAGTGAGAATTGTGCTGATAAGGAATTTGGTAGTGACAGATTTTGTGTACCCAGAGATCTCAAGAGTTCAAGGGCTGATGGAAAGAGAAATCTAGAAAAACATGTCGACAGAGAAAATTCCCAGGGATTCTTGATGGGGTGGAGTAGAAGGGGTTTGTCTTAGGAATCATACTGAATGGCTTTCCACTGTGTTGGTAAAGGTAAGTGGATACAGCCCAGAGGCAGGACACTTTCCTCTAGCCTGAGTGTCTACCAGTTGTAAGACAGTTTCATCTGTGCCATTCAAATCTTGGATATTGGATACTGGTAATTGATCTGTGCTTTCTTGATATCATTGCTATAGAAGATAACCAAGGAAAGTGTTGCTTTAATACCTGCACAGCTTATTAACAACAAATAATAAAAAATAAAGTTATTGGTAAGAGGTCTTGGGGAGAGTTTTGGAGCCGCTGCTCTTGATAACTTCCTCTTTGTTCTGAACTTGTTCTCCTTTACCCAGCTCACTTCATAACTAGTGTAACCCCTTCCAGGGTTGCCGTCTTGACTGGCTATGGGCCTTGCTGACTTATCTCCCTTCTCAGGTCCCAGCATTCAGTCACTTAAATTAAGGCCATGAATCTGATGATTTTTGCTTCTCACTGCCTGCTTCCTGGCTGAGCTAATACTCAGGATTTAAGCCACTGTCTCTAGACCACTTTATTCCCTATTCAATCACAATGGTTGAAGCAGTCTTCATTTCTACTAATGCTGATAACTCAAGCCAAGTCTACTATCATAAGGAAACTACGATGATAGAAATCACTATCAGCTGCAAAAAATATATCTGAAAAAAATATATATATACATTCATATATACACACACATAGCTATATGTATATACATATATAATACTTCATATGATTTAAATTAGAAAAGAAGTTGCAGTTGCTGATTTTCTTGATTGTACTCCAGTTCCAACACGGAGGAAGTTAGCTCTAGCTCAGCAAGTGACAAACAGTGGCACATGCCCATTATTTACGTAGCATGTGTATCAGCCTAGGTTTCACCAAGCACTGTTAGATAAACTGTCTCACCTGAATCTCATGACAACCTTGTCAATACTATTATTTCCTATACTACAGATGAGAGAAAACACTAAGGTCCATAGGAGCAAACAAACTTTTTGTAGATCACATAACTAGTAGGGAATGGGTTCAAATTTGTCTCCTACTTATTGTTTCACCACACACATCTATGAAATGGCACCAATGCTACTGGTTTAGGTCCTACAGAGACCCATGATGATAGAGAATTATGCCAATTTTCTCAGCATTCTGTCAGGAAGAGAAAAGAGACAACGTTCTAATCCCAAGCAAATTGGATGTGATAGAGGCAGAGAAAATATCCCATTCCCAGTTCCCATATATCTAGATCAACACTTACAAGTTTTTTCCTAATTAAATAGCCTTTTTAATTCTCCCACCCCTTCCTCTACTTCTAAATCTACCATTTAGCTAACATTTTCAAGTTGTTTTCTCCCACTTTGCCAGCTATCTTGCTTTTTCAGTCTTCAAATATTTGATGAGAACTCCCTGGGTATATGGCTTTATGTCAATCCACTTTCTCTAGGTTGCATTTTTTAGCAAGCATTAGCATAAATACCAACATGTTTACATCATAATTACTTTAATTCCCTTGGCCCCAACCAGACCTGGAATGTTTCAATCCACAATGATTTTAGGAATAAGAGATGATTACTAGGCCATGAAACATAAATTACAATAAATGCTTGAAACTTGGCACACGACTTCTGAAATGATCCCAATTTTGCATCAGGGAGGGCACGAGGCCTTTATATTGAGGTAAGGAAGTTAGGATTTTCTAAGTCTTCAGGTTCTCTTTTATAAAACAAGGATAAAAATTCTTATCTTTATCTTTTTTCCATGAAATTTACAAATATGAAAATTTTCTCATCTAAAAAGCATTTCAAAAAAGCATGTATTTCCCTGGCAAAAAAACACTGGGTAAACATTATCATAGAATTGGCAAAACCATCTTCTGGGTTTACAACATAAAGTCAGAGACTTTTCCCCTTTATAGGTTATAAAAGAGTTTATCACAACTGGAAATGTTGCAAAGCATGTCTCCGGGAAGCGAGAACTTTAAATGGCATGTGGACAATTATTTACAAACATACGAACGTACAAAGGTCTATATTTAGGAGTTTGCTATTAATAACCAAATAATTAACAGTGGTCAAGGTTGATGTTAGAGGCCAAGTTAAAATGATTGCAATTTTAAGAGGGATATTTCCACTTTTCTTGTGCAATAAAGATCCATGCATGTTAAAGCATATTTACTGACTACTTAGTGTGTATAAAGCATTTATGGGTACAGACAAAAGACAGTCTTGTATTTATTAGCAGCCATCATATTCTAGGTGCTACACAAGGTGCATTTACTGTCTGTTTGTGAATTGTGGGGATGGGGGAACAGAAGAGAAAGAGTGTGTGGGAGAAAGAGAGGAATGGAGTGTTCTCAGCTCTAGGCATCACTAGAATTTTTACATATCTGGCAAACTTGTGGAATTATCTGTCTATTTGGCCAAGGAACTTACGAACCTCTTAAGAGAGTCTACTTCAGGCAAACACACATGGTTCATAACCATATCTCATTGTCAATGGGATAGGACAATCTTTAGTACTGTCGCCTTGATGTGTGTTCTGAGCTAAGTGTGCATGGACTCATGTATGTATGATAGTACCTATTAAAGAGGTATTTAAATTAAATAGGAAAGAAAGAGAAGACAGTCTTTCCATTTTGGCAATGGTGCAGGGTGGTTTGTGCACAGGAAAGACTACAAAAAACACATTACGATCTTGGCACCTTGAGAGCTTGAGTAAACCAGCCACACCACAGTGATAGCAGCACAGAACCTCCCATGGCAGCATACCAGCAGCTTCTCAAACCAAAAATCTCAGAAAGTGAAAGTCAGACCTGGCTCTGGAATACACCGCTGGCAGATCCTGGGGTATCAGGAAGCTCATCCCTTCACATGGACCTGGGCACTGGGAGCAGGGGCCTGGCATAAACAGGCATTTCCAAAGACATATGAAGCAGAATGGGGTGAGGGGATGGCTGATATCATATGATGATTGAATGAATTTCTTAATGAGCACATATGAGACACCTCTAGGGCCCGGGTGCTTCAGGGGCTGAGTTTCTTATAATAGCAGTGAGTGGTTCATCCAGAAAAATACTTTTAACCATTTATGTGACCCTACATGTTTTACATGGAAAATATATTTAACAGCCATGATAATGAAAGGTCACTGTCTTCATCTTACTGATGAGGAGCTGTAGCTCAAAAAAATGAAACCCCTTATTAGGGTCACTACATAAGCTGAATGGTGGCCCCTAAAAGATACATCTATATCCTAACCCCTGGAACCTATGACTATTATCTTACAGGGGAAAGAAAAGCTGTGGTTAAGGATCCCGAGACGAATTTATTTGGAATTATTCAGGTGGTCCCTAAAGGTGAACACATGTATCCTTGAAAGAGAGAGAGAAAGAGAGTTTGGGATGGGCACACAGAATGGAAGACACACAAAAGAGGAGGAGGCAATGTGACCACAGAGGTGAAGATTGCCGTGCTGTGGCCACAAGCCTGGAGCCTCCAGAAACCGGAAGAGACAAGCAATAGATTTTCCCAAGGCCTTTGGAGGAGTGAGGCTTTCCTGACATTGTGATTTCAGACTTCCAGCCTCCAGAACTGTGAGAGCACACACACATTTATGTTTTAAGCCACTTAGTCTGTGATAATTTGTTACAGCAAATTACAGTCACACAACTAACTAGGAGGAAGAAGAGACATGTTTCAAATCTGCTTGTCTGACTTTAAAATCTGTCTCTTTGGGCCCCAATGAAAGGGCTTTTGTTTGCCACCGATATCCTCTGTGGCCATGCAGCTCTTGGGCTTTGAAAGATATAAACTGCTTTAGTCAACACCATCTTCTATTTGGAAATATATGAAAAACCACTGAATTTGTTAAGATTTAAATGAGATGTATATGCAGTATGGGCTATAGGATGTGAATCGAAGAATTTACTATGGGCAGAGATGATTAGGAAAGAGTTTATAGAGGAGAAGGCTTTGAATTGTGAGGAAAAGGATGTGCATAATTGGATAATTGTGAAGGACCAGGTAGAACATTGTGGGGTCTCTGAAGAACAGCTTGAGTGGTATTTCAAGGGGAAAATTACAAGCCCCATGCAGAGTACACTGTGTAAACCAGCTTGCAACTGAAAAATCTCATACTAAAATGAAAAACTAATTAGATTTAGATCCTGGTTGTTTCTGTTATTGCTCTAGTGGATTTTTACTATACCTTCTCAAATCTGAGGTATTCTTATTTACTTACTAAAGATCCTTTCCTTAAAAAAAAAAAATCTTCCCCACATTCAAATTTATTATTGAATTGGTCTGATAGCTATAGCTCTTTGTGGTCAGGCATTTTCTTTCTGTCCACGTGCCTCTTTCAATGCCATCTGTTTCGCTATGAGATTTAATAAATTATAAGCCAGAGGAGCAACACACAGGGCCAGGAAGACCTGGTTCTTGAAGAACAGGTTTTGTCTTTACTTCAGCCTTTCCCTCTCTCCATTGAAGGTGAATTAAGTAATCTTTGTATGAGATAAAAGTACCTGCATTCTTGCCTAACCTTCATAATGAAAAAGAGAAGGCCTTTTATCTCTTCAGTCTAAACAGAGTGATCACAATTTGCTATGGCTCGCAGAAACAACAACAACAAAAAAAAACATAACAAACCACCACAACTAATGTGATTTTTGTTTTATCCGAGAACGCAAAAAACTTGGTAGCCTTAACTCTAGTTCATTATAGATAAGAATTTAAACTCTGATGGCAGAGAAACAAGAAATATGTTTATGTCTAGGGTAACGATAGTGTAGCTCCAGATCAATACTCACAGCCACTGTTGGAAGAGCTTCAGTTTTCTCAAAAACATCTATATATTTCCCATCTGAGAAAAGGGACACTGTGATGGGGCATGTAGGGTGAGGCACTCATCCTTTCAGAATCGCTGGTCATGAAACATCTATATTCCTTTCCTGCTGTGTAAGGCACAGTGTAGGGATTATGGGGAATAAAAAAAGGTTTAAAGTGTCATCTCTGTCTCAAAAATCTAGTTAGGGAGTTTAGACAAAATGTCTGAAATTTTAGATAATAGCTCTAAACAATCAAAACAAAAAGAACTCCAAGTAAGAGTTCACGACAGCAAAAATGGCACAAGACAGAACACATTTAATTATCGATAATTGCTGCAGGATGTCAGAGAAATGGAGAGAACATATCATATTGAAGTGGCCTCGAAAAACTCCATGGCAGTACCAAGGTTTGAAGTAAATCATGCTAGTTGGATGTAAAGTTCAAAAAAAAATCGATATTTAGAATCACCAAATGGTGCCTTATGAATATTCAATATACTCTGATAATGCACAAGAACTGCCTTGCTCATGTAGCAGGATGAAATCTGGTATGCATTGAATTGAATCATAGCACGATCAAATCTGGTGTGCATTGAATTGAATCAATGCACATCTATCTACCGCCTTTTTCCTCCATCGTAATATAAACGTGAGTATGCAAACAGAAACACATTCATTCCTCACATATTTTACAAATGTGTCATGCCTATGGAAGTTCTAATCTTATTGACTTAATCCTTTTGGGACTATTTTTCTGTGACTAAGGATGACCTTAGCTCATCCTTAAATTAACATGTGAGGACCAGATTTTCCATTCCAAATAGAATGACTCATTCAAGGACAGAAAGTAATTAAATTTCCAAAATAAAGCCTCTTTCCAACAGCCTGTACATCTCGCTCTATTAATAAGAATTTATTTAGAGGAGTTACTATTATTATTATTATTATTATTATTATTATTATTACTATTACTAATTTTAACACTGGAAAGATTGGTTCCATGCCATCGATAATTCTGTTACAAGATTATCAAATTTGACAAACTTCGGATTCTTGTTCTATCATATTCAACTTAACCATATGTCCAACAAATATTAAAGAATGCCTACTTTATACTGTGATATTTCAGGTTCTGTCGATATAATGGTGGTGAGGGGTATTAGGTCTGTGCATTCATGGAGTTTACATTTGCGTGTGTGCCCGTGCACATACGCACAACATGTGTAGTCCAATAAATAAAGATAATTCAGATTGTGGTGTGTCTGTTATGCAGAATTAATGATGGTATGATGAGATGGATAATAACTGTTATGGGTGGTAGAAATGGGAGTGTAGTAATAATTTTAGATAGTGTGGTCACCAAAGGTCTCTCTGAGATGGTCACATTGAGAGCAAGAATTGAAAAAAAGCAGCAACATGAAGATCAAGGGGAGAGTGGTCCAAGCAGAGAGAAGAGCAAGTACAAATGCCCTATGATGGAAGTAAGTTTGTTCAAGAAGAGGCAAGAAAGCCAGTAAGGCTGGAGCAGAGTGGGGGAAAGGGAGTAGTTGGGAAAAGGCAGGAAGATGAAGTAGGCAGGCGTTAGACCATGTGGGGTCTGTGGGCCATGGAAAGGGCTCAGTATGCCTGTTTAGGACAAATATTAATAGTAATTTCAAAATATCAAGGTAAATTTAGTTGAATCAGTTTCTAGGTCATTATATCTTCTTTTGTATGTTAAGATAATTACTGGTAACAAACATTTTAGAAACTTATTTGCAACATTTACTAAATACGTAATTTACCAAAACTAAGATGTGTTATTTACACAATTTGATGATTCTATTTTGGCTTAAATAAAAATTATGGCATTTTTGCCATACATTTCAATGCTCCCTCCCCCAATATTATCTACACAAAAGGCTGGAAACAAAGAAAAAAAGTCCACAGTCACAGAACACTTAATGAATCACCTATTTTCTGTTGCCTTTGCTCCACCTTATACTCTGTCGTCAAACATAGAGCACCATAGTATAGTTTTAATCATAGCAGATACATGATTTTCCTTCAGTGCTTTCAAAGCACATTTAGAGTAGAGTACTTATTATTTTGTAAAATTTGGTCATTGGCAACAAGATTTCTCGGCAACTCTAAATGAGCCTGGGGAACTTGGCTTCATTGATCACTGCTTGTAACGATTTTCCCCCTCTCGTTGACTCAAATCTTCACTTCTTATCAAAATTGGCCTTTCAGGGTAGAAAATGACTTGAGACAAAAAGTAATTTCTGATAAGCAGTAATGAGCCTGACTGCTTCCTACTAGGCTCCTTGGGTGTAAAAATTAGATTCTAAGTAATTTCTAAATAATTTCTGAGAAGTCACAGGAGGAGAATTTCTCCTTTTAGTTGAGTGTCATTTGGTTGCAAATGAGAGGACACAGCTGTAGGATGGCTAATTAAAGGACTTTAACCTCACCTATGTCTTAACAAAACCTGGAAAAAAGACATTTTTCTTAGTCTCTGTATAAGATTTTAAAACTCCCTGACTTGTAGATTTGAATAGGAATCTAGAAAGCTTAAAAGGTCAATGGAAGAGTTAGTGAAATTGAATTTTAGGAATGGATTTTACTTCATAAATTCATGTATTTATGAAATTAAAATAGAAGAACCAAATACAGTATGGTACTAGCTAGTTATCTCAGGTATTGCCGCAGAGAGAAACACACACACACACACACACACACACACACACACACACACACAGTTTTTAATAGAGTTTTCACCAGAAATTGTTACTATGGTCTAGTATTGGGTTAAGTGGAAGGCTATAGGGAATAATAGGGAGAATATCTATTGTTTGTTCTGCAGTTTTTTTATGAGTTTTTAAATTTAAATATTTCCTCTCACAGGTATCAGGCATGTCACACTTAGTACAGTGAATGTGGAATTCTTGATTCTCAAGTTCATGATTCCATGGTATTTCCTAGTTTAGTAAATCACCATACACTCAGTGTCAAAATCAAACTAGATCTTTTTTGATTCTCCCCTCTTGCAGACCTTCCTTCAACTGCATCCACATCCAAGTTATCTGCAAGTCCTACTTAGTCCATAAAGTATATCCTAAGGCTGTAATCAAGAAGTTGCTGGGTTGTGTTCTCATTTGGAGGTTCAACTGAAAAGAATCTGGTGCCAAGCTTATGCAGCTTATTGGCAGAATTCATTTCCTTAAAGCTGTTTGAATGAGAGATCTGGCTTTTTGTTGGCTGTTGGTTGAAAGCTGCTCTCAGGTCATAGTGGCCACCAGAAATTACTACAGGATGTTTATATGTCCTTGCCACACGCTTTCTCCAACATAGTTACTTACTCCATTGAGCCCAGGATAACAGTCTCTGGCTCAAGTCTACTAAGACAGTTTTACTTAATGTAACATTATCTTTGCCATTTGACATCACTTAATTACAAGAGTTATATCATCACCTTTACCATATTTAATTGGTTAGAAACAAGTCATAGGTCCCACCACACTCAAGGGTAAGGGATTTACAAAGGCTTGAACACAAAAGGTGAGAATCATTCAGACTTACCTTAGGGTCTGCCTGCCACATTTTAATTGATAGTCTATTACAGTTTATTTTATTTTTTGTTTTGTTTTGGCTTGTATCTTTATTATTTCTTTTCTTTGGCTTACTTTTGTTAAAATTGCTTTTGTCCCTCCTAGTTTCTTTAGGTGGAAGTAGAGGCCATTGATTTGAGAACATTTTTCTTTCCTAATAAAGCGGTTTAGTGCTATAAATTACCCTCCAATCACTGTGATAGCAGCATCCTACACATTTTTATTTGCCATGTTTTTATTTTCATTCAGTTAAAAATACGTTCCAACTTCCCTTTTGATTTCTTCTTTGACACATAAATCAAGTAAAAGTGCACTATTTAGTTTTCAAATACTTGGGGATTTTCTAGATATCTTTCTGTTATTGATTTCTAACTTGATTCCATTGTGGTCAGAGAATATACTTTATATGCTTGAATATTTTTTAAATAAAAGTTTCATATTTTATGGTCAAAATATTGTTTATCTTGGTAAATATTCCATGAGCACTTGAAAACATCATGCATGCTTCTATTTATTAGGTACAATCTTCCATAAATGCCAGTTAGGTCAAATTGATTGATAATGTTGCCATTTTTATCCTTATTTAATATACCTGTTCTGTTATTTATTGAAATCTCCAACTATTTTTGTGGATTTGTCCAATTCTCCTCTTATATTGGTTTTTGATTTTAAGTGCAGAAATATTTAGAATTATGCTTTTTTGATAAATTGCCCTCTTTGTCTTTAAAAAAGTGATACTCTTTATCAGTGGTCATTTTCTTTTTCTGATATCAATATAGCCACTCAGCTTTCTTCTAATTAGTGTTATCATTTTACTTTTAACCAATATATGTCTTTATCTTTTAAGAAAGTTTCCTATAGGCAGCATGCCTGGGATCTTGCTTTTTTATTGTCTGACAATCTCTCACTTTAATTGGGTGTTTAGACCATTAACATTTAATGTAATTATTGGTATTATTGGTATTATATTTAAGTCTACCATGCTTTTATTTGTTTTATATGTATTCCATTTCTTCTTTATTTTTCTTCCTTTGTTATGAACTAAATGTGCTCTCCCTCCTCCCCCCACAAATTCTTATAGTGAAGCTTTGACCTATGATGTGCCTTTGGGAGCTAGAGTTACATTAAGTCATAAGGATGAGGCCCTCATGATGGGATTAGTGTCCTTCTAAGAAGAGGAAGAGAGAGAGCTCGCTTTCCCTCTCCCCACATTTACACACCAAGGAAAAGACAAGTGAGGAAACAGCGAGAATGTGGCCATCCTCAGGTCAGAAATAGAGATCTTAACAGAAACTGAATTGGCCAGCACCTTGATTTTGTACTCCCCAGCCTCCAGAACTGTAAGAAATAAATTTCTGTGTTTAAGCCACCCAGTCTATGGTATTTTGTTATAGCATCCTGAGCAGACTAAGACATTCTTTTTTTTACCTGCTTTATTTTAGATTAATTGATTATATTTAAAATTATTCCACTTTATATGCTTTGTTGGCTTATTAACTATACCTCTATATTTTATAGTGGCTGCTTTGGATTTATAGTATATACATCTTCAAAATATTATTATCTAACTTCAATTAATATTGTGCCACTTCATGTAAAGTACGACCATTACAACAGCATACACGTCTTTTTTTTTTTTTTTTTTTTTTTACTATTCTTATCATACACATTTTTCTTTCTCTTTTTTAAGAATCTTATTAAATTTACTGGGGTGATATTGATTAGTAAAATTATATAAGTTTCAAGTATACAACTCTATAATACACCATCTGTGTGTATTATAGAGATGTATACCACATTGTGTGTTCATCACTCAAGATCAAGTCTCCTTCTATCATTGTCATACGTTTTAAAACTATGTATATGATAAAACCTCTCAATATGTTGGTATTATTTCTGATTTAAATAATCAATTATATTTTAAAGAGATCTTTTAAATAAGAAAAATATTTTAATAATATGCTTAATGTTTACCATCTCCAGTGCTCTTCATTTCTTTCTACAGATTTAGATTTTAGTTTCTGTCTATCTGAAAAAATGTCTTTACTTTGGTTTTTGTTTTTGAGAAATATTCCTGCTGGGTATAGGCTCTAGGTTGACAATTTTGCTTTTTCAGTATTTTAAAGATATTGCTCCTCTGTATTCTGGCTTGCATTGTTTCCAATAAGAAATCTGTAGTTATTCTTATCTTCTTTCCTCTTAATGGGCTGTGTCATTTTTTTCTTTGGCTACTTTTAGGATTTTTTTTCATTGCTGGTTTTGGCAACTTGATTATGATATATATCTCAGAGTACCATTATTCATGTTCTTATGCCTGGGATTACTGGTGGTTTTTTGGTGGTTTTATTTTGATCTTTGGGCTTATATTTTCTGTAAAATCATAATTTTTCATCCTTTATTTCCTCAAATATTTTTTATATGCCCCTCTCTCTTTTAAAGAATGTAATATATTAGTTGCTTCAAGTTTTCATATACCTCATTGA
Source organism: Rousettus aegyptiacus (assembly GCF_014176215.1). Lineage (NCBI taxonomy): Eukaryota > Metazoa > Chordata > Mammalia > Chiroptera > Pteropodidae > Rousettus > Rousettus aegyptiacus. The sequence goes on along the minus strand of NW_023416306.1, from coordinate 119,480,306 downwards.
TGCTATGTTTATTTTTTAATCACTTATCTTTTCTTCAATAGTGCCCAAACTTCTGATAATCAAAACCTATATATTTTTAAATCTCAGTTATTTATCTCTCTGTTTTGTTTGGGTCTTTCTAAATATCATGTTTCTCCTTAACATGCTATGTTCCCTTTACTTTTTGTAGCATATGCAATATATGCATTATATTGTTTTAATAATCTTGTGTGCTCTTTTTTATGTTTCATTTCTGAGTCTTTTAGTATTGATTGACCTTTTCTCATAATAATTGGTGTATTGTCCTACTTTGTTGCATGTATGAGTAAACTTTTATTGGGTGCTTAACATATGAAATTTACATTTAAAATGCTGGGTATTTTTATACTCTTTTAAATACGTTTGACTGTGTGTGTACATGCACGCACATACATATGCATGTAGAGATGATGGACTCTCTTTGTGAAAGTATCCTCAAAATCTCATCTCAAGATAGCTCATTGCTTTCTTAATGGGTAGTCTTTATAGACAGTAATCTATCCAACACCCCAGAAATTTGCTTAGCAAAAAGTGTTCAATACACATTTTTGGAATGAAGAAAGTGTATTCTAGTACCAGAAATACAACTATAAAACATCAAAATGACAAGTTTCGAAATTACCTGACACATTAAGCTGTATTCCGGAAAAAAAAAAAGCTGTGCTACTGTAAGGATCACTGATGGGCAAGAATTTGGTTACCAAAACTGAGAGCATACGTTCTAAAATGGTATTCTAAAATTCTAAGAAGGCTGAGATTCATAACCTTTGATTCATATTTGAATCTCTAGCAGAGATCCAAGTATGGAACCACTAGGCTCTCTCTAAATGCTCACTGAGTGCATGGGGAAAAAAAACTGTTTTAAACTATATGTTCTCCACTGATTGTACCACAGATCTTGCATTACTTAGAATAGTTGGGTAGCAGCATGCTTTTGCTCATTCATTCTTTAGTACTATGAAGCAATAGCTGCCATAATCACTGGGATGTCAGATACGGATGGCCAAAGAGAGCATCAATACGGAATGAGCTTTGTAAAAATAGCATGGCTCTCTGAGACTTATCTGATGAGGACTCCAATTTCCAACAGGTGTTTGTTTGAGATCACTCTACTTTGTAGAATCATCTGCCTTAGCTTCCAAGCTTGTATATGGCATGTCAGAAATTCCGGCTACAGAATGAGACTTGCATGGGCTCTGAATCCCTCTCCTATGCCATCTTTTTGAAAAGAGTTGTCAGAAGTTGTTCTTGTGATAAAGCAAGATGTTTTGAAATAGATCAAACCAGTGACATTTGATTCTGCCTCTTTGTGGAGTGGGGCTATTTGTTTTACTTCATGGAATAAAACTGAAAACTTGCAGACGTGCTATTACTACTAAAATTGGACTCTTCTCTGAACTCGAACTACAGACAGACCCTAAGTACAACTTTTGGCTCTGTCCTTTCCATAGACTACAAAGCTTTTGTACACATAATGAACTCAGACATTTTAATAGCTGATTTGTACCCTTCAGGCCTCTGTTGTCATAACCTCTACTGACTCACTGTGAATTATTATGTGGGGTTTAGCATAGTCGATTTACTTTTTTTATATATCTGTTCCTAAAGTGATAAAAATTGTCACTTCCGTTTAGAACACATTTGCTGAAATGGTGCTTTTTTCTAAAGGGCAAGTAAGTCATTTTTATTTAAAATAAATTCATTAAATTTATCTTTTTCATTTGCCTCTACACGACCTTTTGGGAACTTTGAAATTAAATTTTCTCCTAATATTTTACTTTCCAACTTGGCAAATATTGACATTGTTTTAGATTTTGAAGAAAGTTGAAAAATCCTAGATTTCTTTTCAAAAATCACTTCAACTTCCAAACAAGAAATGATAATAAATCAGAACATATATCTGCTGTGATATGAGCCTAACTTTTTTAAAAAAATAAATTATAAAGGAGAGGGTAAAGATAAATGTAGAAAATAATGAGATCATAAAAAAAATCAACTAAAACAAACAGAAACACCCGTGAGGGTGATTTCAACTGTAAATATACTCATTTAAAAATATAAAAGCATTCACACTGTCATTTAATAAATACTATTATTTGATGTTGATAAACATAATAAACAACTTAACAGAAATTGAATTATCTATTCTTGAGCAGCTTGAAATAAAATTTCTATTAATGGTAATGACACTAAATAAAGACCTCCCAAATACACCAAAATAAAGATATAGATCGAACAGAATTTGCTATTATAACTTTAAATACTTGTTCAGGCTTGCTCACATAATCATGTAATAAAATTATTCTAGGAGTTTTAAGAAATATTTTAAAAATTAAAAACACTTTCCCTGTTAAAGTTCAATAATGAAGATTTTTTTGTTAAAATGTCATTTTTTAAAATGAAGGAAGAAAAATTTTTATTATAAGCTAATTACACACTATAAAAGCAATAATTGCATAGAGTTTTATAATTTGGGGATGTAGCTCCATATATATCTCTTATAAAGGTAAGTAAGACAAGTATTTCTTACTCTTCCATTTAAACATATTAAATGGAGCTCAGAGAAGTGAAGTAATTTGCCCAAATCATAAAACTGTCAAACCGGGACTTGAACACAGGCATCTGACTTTGAATCTACTTTTTGGTTAATCAAGAAACACACACTTCTTCAATTCCTGCCAAAGCAATGAAAACAGTTTTCTATGTGACTTAGCGACATTGAAAGGCTCTCTTCTTAAATTTGCCTCATCTTCATTATTATTGATAGGTATTTCTTTAATGTAGTACTTGGTGCTATGGAGAACTCAGAGAGGAGTGAGAAGAGCAAGTCGTGGGCCAGGCCTTAAACTGAGAGGCTGGTAGGGGAGCGAGCCGGAAAAGACCAGAGTGACAGAAGGTCTAGGTATATGCCTTCACAAAAAGAAGTGATTGGCTGGGAACTGGAGTGAACAACAAAAAATTCGATCATTGGTTTTTGTCTTAAGTCAACTATATTGAAGTATAATTTACATATAATAAAATGCACCCATTTTCAGTATACTGTTCAATGACCACCTAGCAAGCTCAAGAGCATTTCTGCTACCCCAAAAAAGTCCATCCAGCTTTTCTGCAGTCAATCCCTCCTCCCATCCTTGGTGTCATAAAACTGCCAATCTGGCAGGATTTTAAAAACTTGGAGATTAGAGAGGATAAGGAAAACAGTGAGAACAAAGGAAGGACTTAAAACAGATGAATTTACCAATTGTTAAAATCCCAAGTTATAAGTCTACATAAAATTTCCAGGCAAGGATGAAAGCAAGTTGGGTTTGTTGGGGGAGGAACAGCCACCTGCTCTCTCATGTTATCCTCTCCCTTTCTAACAGTCATATCCTGGTTTCTCACTCCCTGTCTCATCACAACCCCAGTCTCATTCATTGCTTATATTTACAGAATGAAAATGACACTTGCAGAGCCCTGCCGTATTGGGAAGCTGCACCTTGGACCACACTGGTAACTCCAACTACCATCTCAAATGCCCATGAATCCTAGCCAAGATTTGACTCAAGTAGTTCTTAAACTTCTGGGGTCACGGATCTCTTTGAAGAAGCTTTTGATCCTCTCCCTTGTAACATAACCTCAACACACAATTTGGCATTCAATTTCAGGTGGTCCACAGGGTCCCGCAAACCCATTCATGGTATCCAAGGCATGTCCTTGGTCTTCAGTGTCAAACCTTCCCATAATCTTGCATTTTTCAGCACCTTCCTGCTCTGGGCATACCAGAAAGCAGTATGTTATGCTATGCAAAAGGAATCAGGAAAGCTTCTGCATCACCACTTTTAAATCTCACATTAACACTTTCTCTGCAAAGCATTTTTGGGGCTTTTATAACACCTGATCTTTCCTTGTGTTGAAGGTGAAAATTTCCCACCACTTTACAGAAGAAATAACATTCTGAAAAAAGACTTGTACTGTTATGGAGTGATGTGCAGCTTGACAAAAAGCAATGCAGCAAAGAGAAGACATTCCATGGTTTCTCTTAGACCTGTTCCCCGCCCCCCTGTCACCCTGCCACCCCCCCTACCCCCTGCCCCGGTAACAATGGGTATAATGTTGAGAAAATCACAAACCTCTCTGGGTATCTCCAATATGCTCATCTTTCAAATGGGAAGAGATTAGATTGAATAATGCCTTGGAGCTCAATATTCTAGGATTCCATATCCTCTTCCCTTAAGTCAAACTACTTTCTCCTTTATAATTTAAATAAAATAAGCTAGGCACTTGTGGTCACCTTTTAAAATACTTAGCATATACACACAAAATATCCAGACATTTAAAAAGCCCCTAAAACTAAGAAGTAATATGGAATGTAAACGGCCAGGAGGATCCAGTTTCTAAGGAGAGAATCCACCTCCTTTAAGCCATTCTCTCACAGATGTCCCCTTTCAAGGGGCATACAGCAAAAGAATGCTCTGCTCTAGGGACAAACTGACTATAAACACACTAATAAGGTGACAATGAAAAACACAGTGATGTCTGTGACAAGCATACTGGGGTGGGGAGAAGCTATGCCAAGAAACACCCTACCCTAAAAAATATGTCTTGGAAAAAAATGCATGAAAAGAGGGAAATTCTATTACATTATCAGGGCACAGAAGGGAGAACAGGGAATGAATGTGTTAGATATTTTAGTTTATTTTAACTGGGACTATCTGATTTATTAAACATGCATATAAGGTAAGCCTGCCTTGGGAGGTTCTTTGCCTGTGCAATCGGCACTGAATTTGTTCTATTTGCTTCATTTCTAATCCTATTTTAAAAAGACAATTAAAATGGTGCCAAATAGTCTCTTATGCACAAGAGGTCAGCCACTTCTCAAAATAACTTTCTCTGGCTTCATAGTTGTGACTGTGATGCATCTCTGGGAGCTTCCCTAATTCTTTGTAACATTTAAAAATAAGCACTCTGGGATAGCTAAACACATAACTTGTCATCTAACTATGCATTTAGAGACTTCTAATACATATTATAAATATGTATTTAGGGATTTTCTTACAAAGAATAAAGAGCTTTATAATAACTCCTTTGGAAGGATTGTGTTCTATTGCATTATATGTGTTCACTCTCTTTAAAAATTCATGATATTTTCCTGATAGACCAGGATGTCTGATAAGAGGTGGTAACAAGACACTGTCAGTGAGGCATGGAGAATCTCATATTCCAAATATGATGCTAAGCCCCATTCTTCATAAAGACAAGGTATGTGGTGAAGAGCTCAGGATTCTTTGTTGTTGTTTTTTTTCTCTTATAAATAATGCAATAATACAATTGCTCACATGTCAGCCCATAAGTGGGCAAACACAATCCACATGAACTGGGTCATCCAGGTTCAAGGCAATCTGTGAGAGGAAGCCTTCCCACAATTCTAGTTGGGAGATGGAACCTGCCATCAGGTACAGACAGCTGAATGCAGCGAGTTCCTGCGTAGGATCCTACAACCCCTTCCTCAGTCAGATCCTTTTGGCTCTGGGCATGTACACCCTACTATTGTTTAGAGCAATGGATACCAGCATTTTTTATTATATACTCCACTAGGAAATATTTTTGTGAACATATCTTCAGTATACATATAGTCATTAACTTGTAAGTTGTATATATTGAATGTTAAAGATTATTCATGTTTTGTGCTAATATTTTTCTCCACACTTCAATAAATCACTAGGTTCCTCATTTGAGAGAAGTCAGCTCGGATAGGGAAGCATATCTAGGACATTTCTTGCTTCACAACAGTCACTTCAAAACATGCACAGAAGGGAGTCAAAGCCTCCAGATGTCAGCCATTCTCTCTGAACACAGAGAATCTACAAATGGGGCAGAGGATGAGTCTCCATCTGCTGGAGGTACCGGCAGGGGCTGTCCCAGAACAAAGTCGACTCCAGTTCCCTCATTGGAAGAAGGTTGTCAAACTCGATGGCTTCTCTTGGCAGAACAGGTGCCTTGACAGTGAGCATCCTCTTGTGAGCAAGGAAAAACTCTAAAGTAGGGTTCTTCCTTCAGCTTTACTTGCCTCTTTCTGCAAACATTCCCATCTCTGGTCACCGTATTAAGTCCCACAGCCCTCTTTCCTTTCTTATCGCAACAACGAAGCTGTGCTACCAGGAAAATATTGTGCTAAACAGATTCATTCTTCTTTTTATTTGACAAATGGCATTGAGCTCCAATAATGTGCCAGGTTGAGAAACAAGTGATTAATCAGGCATTACTCTCCTGAGAGCTATCTGCTTAAAGAGTGTCCCCTTTGCTAATGGTTCAGGTGTCAGCAACAAGACCTCCCAAATGCTACGAAGACCATGCCACAGACCACTAAGCCTCCACTTGCAGCCTGGACCATCAGCAGAGTCTAGATCATACTAAGATTTTTTTTTTCTGGAAATAAACCAGCTTTTCTCTGTTCAGTTATCACAGAGACATGAACAAAGATCATGGCCCAGGACTCATGATACATTGGGATTAATGCCTGCGTTGGTGATATGTAGAAAGGAGTGCAGGATGATAGAAGGCAGCGAGGTCAGTGCAGAGGTGTACAACAAGACAACATCAACAAGGCAGCCAGCCTGTGTGAAGCTAGCATTAGTGCATTCATCCACAAGTGTAACTTCTGTGGCTCTCAGAAGCACAGTACAATTGGGTGGATTCTTTGGTTTCTCTTAGAGTGTCTTAGTTTTACCCTCACTCTGAAAGGACAGCATTGAGCATGTTCTTTTGGAGAAGGAAATATTTCATGCAGCTTGAATAGGGTGGCTGTTTGGGGTCATTATACCTGAGTGGACATTGGCTTTAAGATCCAGCTTAATTGCTGGGTCATTAATTCATCAGCCATTCATTAAGAGCTTCTCTGAACCATGAACAGTACCAGAGGCCCAAAGTAAATAAGGTACAGGTTCTGCCTATAAGAAGCTTGCAGTAATTTAGGGGCATTAGAAGTTGAAATTCATAATAATAGAGAAATGTGATAGCAGGTGTATGTCATGGTCCATAGAGGCAAATGTGAAAAGGATATTAATTATCCTTGATGGGAATGCTTCCAAAAGAAAATACTAACAGATCCGAGAGGGTTTTGAAGGGTAAGTGGCAATGCCAGCATGCTAAAGGGCGTGAGATACACCACTGGAGGAAACAACATGCCAAAGAATGTGGCATAAATGGAGAGCTGTATATAGCTCAATATGTTTGTAGCATGGGCGTCTTTGGGAATACAGCTGGAGAAAGAGGCTGGGCAGGTAGGCAAGGAAAAAAATCACAGAAGGCCACATGTGTCATGCTGAGATTTCTGAACTTTATCAGTGGGAATTATTAAAGGTTTCTAAGAAGGGAAATGTATTTTATAATGGATTGGGCCTGTTGAACTCATTATCACTTTGCTGAGTATTTCAAGACAGGAATTCTCAAATTCATTACAACGAAAATGACATATGATATTCCCATTTGCAGCATTTTTCCATAAAAATAACATTATAACTGAGGTAGGCAGTTATGTTTAACTTCCAGCACACCAGCTGTACCTCCATTGCCTTCTCTCTCTTTCTGAAAGAAGTCTGTTGGATTTTAAGCAAAGGAGGGTGAGTTTATTATAAAGATAATATTGAAAATAAAAATAAACTATTTGTAAATTTTGCTACTGAATTACTATGAATAACTAAATACCTGCTCTATATCAGATTGCTACCTGCCGGTGGCTTATGACAACGAGTGACCACTACTGTTTTAGACATATGTGCATTGGTAGTTCCTATTTTATAAAGTCTAAATACTCATTTTGTTAATTGAAGAACTGAACTGTATACATAACTTCTCTATACAGTGTATACATACAACTTGGCAATGCAATCACAGAACATAAGAATATGCACATGTTCATCCCTGGGACCTGCAAAGAACAGAGCATCCCATGAACACTTCCACTGGTGCAGGCCGGCATCCGCAAAGACCAATAGCTCTTTCTCCCAGGTTGCCCTCACAGCAGGCAAGAATTTGTCACTGCTCTCTCCTGGAAGTGACTGGTACCTCCCTGTTCGACCTCGCAGGGGTCAGATGGGCAGGCTGTGAGAAAGAAGTAGACCAGAAAGGTTGATCCTTCAGGGGCAGGTGGGGAATATGAAGAGCAGAGGGTGAGTTAGGAATGGAGGAAATTTACAGATAGGATAGAAAACAGTTGTTTATTTTCTCTTACATAAGGATTAGACACTTTCTTTTAGGGCAGGGGTCCCCAACACCTGGACCGAGGACTGTTACTGGTCTGTGGCCTGTTAGGAACTGGGTCATACAGCAGGAGGAGACTGACGAGTGAGTGAGCAAAGCTTCATCTGTATTTGCAGCCGCTCGCCAACACTAGCATCACCGCCTCAGCTCCACCTCAGGTCATCAGGCATTAGATTCTCATAGGAGCACCGGTCCCTGGTGCCAAAAGGTTGGGGACCGCTGCTTTAGAGGGACTGCTGTTCATTTTTTGTTGAATCTAAAGTACTTTTATGTTTAACTCCCGTCCCCCAAGTCTATGTCATGTTGCCAGAATGTGCTGGATGTAATTTGTGTCAGAGGTGAGCCATCTCACCGTCTGAATATAACCTGAAACTGGTAATATTTGTCACATATATAGAAATTGAATGGGGTACATGAACATATGCTGAGAGGGAGGAGGATATGCCTTGACTTCTAAAATACTTTTTTTTCTTTTAAGTTGAAAATTTGAACCTGAATAGTAGAACTTAAAAAATGAGGCGGGGGAGAATAACCCCTTTACAAAACTGTAAACAATGTAAACATCCTACAATTGCCCAGCAATGGTAATACATAAAAAGAAGGAATAACTGGCAGCTGCTAAATTAGTACTAAGGAAATTAAAACCGAGTAACCAAGTACTATGTGAAATCCACAAGTGCAGAATACAAACTGGTACACGCCGTAATTACCTAATGTGAAACAGAAGCAGGTAAGATAAAACTGTGAGCAGGGAGGGACATGTTAACATGCAAAGCGTTGACACACTAACTGTGGCAGAAAGATGAGTGAGTTTTTCTTATCTTTTTCTTCTCATTTTCCACAAATTTTCTTTAATGAGCGTATCATAATAGTATGACAATACATAAAAACTTAACTATTTTAACAATCTGAGGTACAAACCGGAATTTTGTCTTATGTGCAGTAATTTTGTACTTTTCCCAACAAATAAACTAATCCAGTTGCATTCTGGATGCAACTAATCATCTGCCCCATTATATTGACATGTACTTCTTACACTTACTCAAAGGACTGAAGATAAAGAAGCTCATCCTTGACATCATTGAAAGCTTATCGTGGCATCATGGGAGTTATCTTAGTTTAGTTAAAGGAAATCAACTGACTCAACACTCTCAGCTGGGCTTATATATCCCATCTCCATCAACAAGCCATTCCTATTCATTTTAGATTACACTAATGTTCTCCTTTTTGAATATCCAAAGCCTCACTGTCAATACTACTTATCTGGGGTTTAGAATCTACTTTGCATTGTTAGTGACCATGTGTGTGTTGACTACAAACTTCCCGAGACTTTGCTATACCTCTCTGAATTTCTCTCCAGTGTCCTGTGTATTGTAAGCAGACATAGAGGAAATCGTCCATGATGGAGTCACTGATGAGAGAGGCAACTGCATACTCAGTTACATTTCAGCCAGGTGCAGCTCATATCCAGAATGAGGGTGTGGCTGACTCTCAAAATTAAGTGAGCCTAAGATTGGGATTCTGACTGCATCCCAAAGACACTCTGACAGTGTTTGTAAATCACCCATTTGTTTCTCATCCTTATTTACTCTTTTTTCACTTACTTTGGTCTAGAAATAGTGGGCTGTTAGTAAAAAAGGTAGTGTTTTCAGATGTCCTGAGAAGACAAATTTCCATGGTAGGCTGCCATAATTAATTAATTTCCTAAAACTTCCTGATTAGCATGTACCCTTTACTTAAAAAACTGAAGGACTTCCAAAGTTGCTGAAGTTTGGTGATTATATCTTGATGGAAAACCTTCTTTAAAAGTTTTCTCTAAAGGCTTATGTTAATTTTTTTTCAGTGTGTTCTAGTTATTTATTAATTGTATAAAAATTGCCCTAAAACTTAGAAGCTTAAAATGATAAGTTTACTATTTCCCACAATTTCTGAGAGTCGAGGGATTGGGGAGAGCTCAGCTGGGTGGTTCCGGCTAGGCTCTCTTGTGAGGCTGTAGTCAGAGAGTGACTGAAGCTGGGACAGTAGTTGCCAGAGCACTAGGAACTGGTCAGGCATCTCTGTTTATGTAGCCTCAGGACTTCTCCATACGGTTGTTCTACATGGGCTAGTTTGGGCTTCCTAATGGCATGGTGGCTTCAGAGCAGTCAGACTGCTTAAATGGCAGTCAAAGGCTTTAAAAGAGTCACTCTCATTAAACAAAGTGGAAGCTGCGTTGCCTTTACGACCTCACCTCAAAAGTCACTTTAACTGTTCTCTATTGGACACCAGTCATAACAGCTTGCCAAGTTTCAAGGAGAAGGGCACAGACTCTACTTCTCAATGGGAGGCATGTTGGGATGGGAGATGTGGTTGTGGCCATCTTCAGAAATACCATCTGCCACTAGGTGACATATCTATCATTGCATTCCGTGTCATCAGTAATCATTTTAATTTGCTGCATTGGAATGCAGTTTTTCACCATCACTGGCAGAAGAAAGCTAATTTTTCTAGTCAGTGCACACTTTTGTAATAACCTGAAACTACTCCTTGTTAAAGTAGGATTAGCCTGCCTGTTTTGCTTCAGAGAATGACACTTGGTACACACACCTCAGGTTTAGAGGGAAGAAATAATAAAGCATAATTCTAGTTCATTTGGAATTTTTAGAGATTTATAGGTTTTATGGTTCTGCTGCATGGCAGCAGGATTTCTTATTTCATAGCAAAGCTTTTTCTATTCAGACAGTTAGCATCCAGACAAGGTAACTGTCATATTGTAGCTGAGGGCCAGGGCAAATGCACTTCCAATCCTGGCATTTCTGATCTAGCTCATAACATTAAGCAGACTTGTATAGCACTTTTCCCCCCTGGAAGGTGGCTATTAACCCAAACAATGTCAATTTGTAATATTTACAACCTTAAACTTTTGGTAGCACTTCCACAGGTGGTGTTTCTTTATAATACAACTATCCGGGGCAGACTTTTCTCTCATTTGAATAATGAGAAAACAGACACATGAAGCACAAGTAAGTGACATAGGTCGGGTGGCTAGCTGGTGGCAGAGGGCGGGACCCTCACCTGCAGGCTAAGGCTCCTTCCTGCTCAGCTTTGTGGGGTAAGGCAGGTGTTAACCTTTCCGTGGCTACGGAGATATAGGGGTGGTAGCTGTCCCCCATTTTTGTACAATATAAAGGGTATCCTTTCAAAGTGTGGTTACGGCCCACTCCCTTCAGAGAAAGAAGAGATGAAATGGAGTCTTGGAGGTGAAATGGAGTCTTGGGGTTCTAAGCGTCTCAAAAATTGTCAGGTAGGTCACAAACCTTGGAAATATTGATGATTGTCAGGTACTGGTGAGTACTATATAAAGATTATTAATGGATTTTAACCAAACCAGGGAAAACATTGTCAATGTATCATGAATACAAGGTTTGCTAGCCATTTAGAGAGTCCGCAATCTATTTACTCCACTTATAATATAATGAATGAAATCAGAATAAATTTTAGCTGCCTTTATAATGCTAGAAATTGTACACCATGAAGGAGGTGTAATAAATTTTCTAGAAAGTGTTCACAGTTCATGAGTTAAAACCTTGGCTAATTATCTCATTCAGTTATACTTATATCAATAGTAAACTAAGGAATTTGGGTTTGCAAGTGACCTTTCAGTGTAGAGATGTGACTTCTCCCCTTCCACACTTCATCCCTCCTGACTGAAGAAACCATATGAAAATCAGCCTTAGACAGGCTACAAATGCTTTGCTTTACTATTTGGATTGAAAAGTTATTAACAAATATTCATAATATATCATGGTTTGGAACATATTCAAATCAATCTTATTGAAAAAATAAAATGTACTGGCTATGATTCCATGAAACAGTTGAGTATACGGAATCTTCTAAGGCCAGTTTTTTTTCAGTCAACTGGGATCTGCTGTTGCCAAAAATCATGCAACGTCTATGGTTGAAAAGACAGCTGTGCGTTTTGAATCTCATGCCCATAAACATTTAAAAGACAAATGGTATATCAAGCTATTATATAAATGACATTGTGTCTACATTCCTTTACAGTAATAAACATATCATTTATCTTTCTTGTTGTAACAAGAACATTCCATTTTATCTTTGCTTTGGTCATTTCTCACTACACATTGTTCTCATCCTCCCTATTTGCATTAGACATTTTTTTTTTTTACTTCTGACTTTTGTCCATTTTAATTTCTTTCCAACACTTCTTTGCTCTGTTAACCTGTCTTTCACTTTCCAGATTATTATTTTTTCATTAAATGTCAATTACAAGGTGAATATTTATAAAAAATACATATGATAATAATAACAACAATAATAGTATTACTACTAATAATGTTTTGTGAGTCAGGAATGATTGCCCAGGAAAGAGAGACATTTGTCATGAAAGACATGTGATCTACTTAGGCCACATAGCTCATATATACTTAAGAAAGACCAAAACAGATTCATTAACAGATAGAAATAGTATTATGTAAAGTGAGGCTTTAAAGGTTAAGAGAACACTATTGATGATTAAGCTCACAGGACTGCCATGAAAAGGTAAGTGTCAAGCAGAGTGTTGGTGAGGTGGCATTTCGAAACCAAATGAAAGAAGGAACAAATTACATACAAGCTGATGATAAATAGATGAGCTTGGTTGTAATGTTTGGTCTCCTAAAGGTCAAGAAAAGAACTATAAATGTGAGTCCTAGTAAGAGGCTGTCCTGCAGATTCCATAAAACAATTCTCACTTTCTTTTTCTATTTTCCTTCGATATGCTAAACTATTCCAAATACACATATTATAAATTGCCTCCATATTCTCAGCACTAATGTCTTTCATCTGAAACAACCTGGCTGCTTTTCTTTTTTTGGTCAAGAAAACGTCCTCAGAGGACCAATTTGCCTATTTTCTGTTCTTGCACTTGGCCACTCCCATTTAGACACCGTTCAACATTATCTCCTTAGCTTTATCTTCAGAAACATTGTACATTTGTCTTACTTTCAAATTTGATGCCACCAAAGCCATTAAAAAGTGGTCCTCATCTCTCCCTCATGCATGAGTGGTGGTTCTGTTCGGAAGATGAGCTGGGGTCTGTGCTCTTTCTTCACTGCTCTGTTCCTTTACAACCAATAATTCCCACGGTCCCACCAACACATGTTTGCATCTGACTCTCAATTCAGTCCTCAGCCCAATATTTCTTACTAACTGTAGCTTGCTGTCACACAGAGTTCTTGCCAATAACAAGTGAAATATAACCACATCCAAGTTCATTACAAAATCTCTATTCACAGTTTATGGCAAACACCCACTTTCATGTCATTTTGTTTGGCTTTACTGATGATAAGGATAACATCTCTCCTCCTTGTGTCCTTATTCATGGGAGGCCATCTTTAAATTTTCTCTTTAATTTCTTCATTCTGCCACATCCTTATATTCCTCTCTCTTGTATGTCTTACAGACGTTCCTTCCTCTATTTCAAAAACCACTGTCTTCATCCCATCTTTTAACACATTCACAACTATCTTAGAGCATTCATCACCTCCCTCCTTTTCTTCTCCCAAGTTCAATTTACTTGTGAGCAACTTGCTTTTATGTAACTCTCCAGGTTCATCACAATGTGTGTGCTCAATAAAAGCTGGAGGTTGACAATTCCTGTCGCTTGAGACTATCTTGATTACATTGTGGTTTTTTTCCCCCTCTTTTTTCTTTATTGCTTGGAATTCTTTTTCAAATGAACAACTATCCTCTTTGTATTCAAATTCCTTTTGGCAATTGTGATCTTCTGGAAAAAAAATTAGTGTGTTTTGGTGAAGGATTTTTAAAGATATAAGTGAGTCTGATTTTTTGAGAGCTCACAGTTACTTTTTATCTGATTTTTATTGTCTTCTTAACTTGGCTCTGGGGCAGAAATTAGGTATAAAGTGTTCAGTCACGAGAACAGCATCGGCACTGTCTACTTTTTTAGCTCTGCCTTTGCAAAGCGAATGTAAATCCTGCAAGGAAAAGCCTGTAATGAAAGATACACCATGGCCAAGAGGATCTTGTGCAGATCATATCATCGCTTAGGTCACATGATAAATTCTCTCTGTAAGGAAGAGTTCACACATTCATAGAAGAAAGTATATGCAAAATTATAGTGTTGGCACAGCTCAGGCCAATTGCATCGGTTGTTTCTAGTAACTATATAAACAGAAGCGTAGGATCTTGAGCAGTTTATAATTAAAGACTTCTGGAGAACTGATCTGTATAAATGTGAACTGTAAGTATTCCATTTATATAGGTTTTTAAAAAAGAAGTGAACTGACTCATAAACATTACTAAACAAGTATATAGACTACTTACTTCTTGGTACATAGCTATTATTTGATTATAAAAATAAAACACTGATAATGAAATAATTTCCAGCGTATATGCTTAAATTAATTGGCATGGTGCTTTAATTGTAACTTGCAAAGAATACAAAGTGATTCTCTTCTTTCATTGCATAGAAATCAGAAACTTGAAATTCACAAAAGCTCCATTTCTCAGATGACTTCTCAGCTTCTCTCTTTAAATTGGTAGACTCAAATGATTTCATTCTTTCTCCTTTCACTCTTCCTTAAAATGTCACCCCACCACTCCAACTGTTTACCTTTTGCATAGTATTGCTAAAAGATAGCATCATCTTAAATGCATTCATTCTCTAAATATTGATGCACATTTATTGTGTTACTGTTCTAAGCATTTGGGATACAATAGTGAGCCAAATCAACAAAAATCCTCTCTCATATAAATTTTGTATTCTAGAGTAGAAAAATAAACAGCAAATGCAATAATGGAGAAAAATAAGTGATAAGCAGAATTAGATATACCAGGGTAAGGGCAAGGGCCAATAATCAGAATAGGCCACATTAAAGACAGATTTGAGCAGCTGTGAAGCAGGTGAGGCAGTTATTCCCCCTCGCCCCCCATTGAAAAAACATACTTGGCAGAAAAATAGCAAGTACAAAGGTCCTGGGGCAAAAACATGTCAGGAGAGTTTCAGGAATGGCAAGACTAGTGCGAGTGGAGCACAATGAACAAGAGGGAGAAAGATTTTATGAAAGAAGAGGAAAAAAGTAATAGAGTCAAATCCCATAGGACATAATAGACTGTTATGAAAATTTTGGCTTTTTACTGTGTATGAGATGAAAGTCCATTATGGGATTTTGAGTTGAAGAGTGACGGGATCTTATCTATATTTTGAAAAATCACTCTGGCTGCTATGTTGAGATAGGTTTTAGAGGATCAAGAGAGGGAGCAGAGAGAAAATTTTGGAGGTTACTGCTATCAAGAGATGATGGCAGCTTGTACCAGAGTGGTAGCAATGGAGGTAGTGAGAAGTGATAAGAATAAGAATATATTTTGAATATAGAGTTAATAGGATTTTCTGAAAGATTACGTGTGAGATGTGAGAAAAGAGAAGAGTCCAGGATAATTCCAAGATGTTTTGGTCTGAGCAACTGAAATGCAGAAGGCTGCAAGCTGAATATGTTTGGGGGTAAAGCTCAGAAATTCACATTAGGATATGTAAAGACAAACAATTCATTCTTACTATCCAAATTTCTTAGCAGTTATAAATCAGAAGTCCTGGAATGAGATTGCTTTTAGAAGCCACCCCCTAACTTATCACCGATTTTGCTAGAAGATTAAAGTCACAACGAAAAAGAAAACTTCTAGTCTAGGCTCATGAACTAAAGAGACTTTTAGGGCATTATTTTTGGTGTTTTCAAAGCAAACAGTAGAGAGAGTGGAAATGTAGTCTATTGTTTAGAAGAAAAACCAGTCCCAGGGTTTTTATTTTGTCTCACCTCTAGGAAAAAGAAAATTCGTAATTATAGCAAATTAGCTGAATCATCTGCGTTGGCCTATGACTCAGACAAATCAATGCTGTACAGGTCTCTTGAAGGAGGTTTTCTTTTAGTCAGAGGAAATGAAAGTGATTAAGAGCCCGTCAGGGAGGCTGGTATCAAAGGTGAGAGATCACCTCTTTTTAATAGCAAACTAACTAGACACTGCTTAGTTCCTTTGCTAATTTCAGACTGTTGTGGGTGGGGAATGATTTGGGATAGAGAAATAGGATTAATATTATGTATGCAAATGTGCTGAGGGAAATTTATACAAATGATTTTCCATTAGAGTGGAACTAAATATACAAAACTTTTCTAAAATGCTTGTAGATGACAAATAATTTTGACATTGATTCATTCAATAATAAACATTTATTATTTCTTACTATAACCACGAATTGTATTAGTGGTGGGGGTTAAAAAACAAAAAGACATGACCCTTGTCTTCAAGATTGATGTGGGCTTTCCAAGTTCCTGAGGCTAGCTGTTCCTTACAATCACCTGAATGGACACATAATACAATTGGCTAACTGGCTGTTTGACTGAGGCAACCACTGGAAACTCGTCTTTTAGGGTAAGGAAAAGACCCTCTTAATTGTCCAGGCAATCATTATTTCCATAGAACTATTTTATGTCATAGGATTTGAAAAATTAAATTGCTACTTTAAATATTTTAAAAACATATTAATAACTCAGAGTCTATTAAAGTATCACAAATAGTATCTGTATTAGTCAGGCCAAGCTAACAATGACATGATAACAAAACCCCCCAAATCTCAGCCTCTTACCACAGAAGTCCAATTTTTATTTACACTACATATCATATCCAGAGGGATCTCTTCTCTAGAATTACTTAGAGACAGAAGTGCTGGGGTACTCAGTCTCCTCAAGGAATGACAGGCCAGTTCATTGAGCATGGATTTCTTACCGCCTCAGCCTGAAAGTGACTTATGCCTCTTCCCTTCACAGCCCATAGGCCAGAGTTAATGGCAAAGGTACTGGAAAATACAAGGAGTATTTGGTGAGTACTCTTCTTTTCCAGTCATCTTTTTGTTTATTTTGAAAGAAACAAAAACATAGTAAATGACTTGGGAATAGGGTTTTAGTGACCCAATGTGTGACTCTTCTTTAAAATGTATACAGAACTCAATGGAAAACCATTTTTAAAAACTTTCTAAATTTTTAATGAAAGTTAGACAAAAGGATCGACTTACTCCAGTTAGTTAGTGCTTCTACCCAGAAAGAGTCCAATCCGAATCTTGCCTGTCTCAACAGATCAGAATAAGCTAAACCAAGCCAGAACATTCTGGCAGGCAGCAGGCTCAGTACCTCCTTTAGCTAAGTGCTCAGAAGGAAATGAATCTGGCCCTACTGTACAGGGAGCCACACACCCTCGGACTTGCCATGTGCAGTTTATTATTTCTCATCAGGGCCTTTGAGAGTGCATGTTTCAGGACACAAGGCATAGCAGGAAAAACAGAGTTTCTACCACTTCAGGAAGCCAAATTTTATTATGGAACATGGAGATGGAGTGAAGGCAGAACATATCCTATGTTACTCATAGTTTGAAGGATTATGGAATGAAAAACAGGAATTGATGGCTTAAAAACCAGGCTGTTTCTACTATACTGGCCTCACAGAAATTTCAGACTGTTGTTTAGAATATCTCCCTCTTCATTCAGAAAAAGGTCTTTTCAAGTTTGACCTCCGAGGGAAAGCCCAGCTTCCCTACCACCTACTTTAACCACAAAATTTATGAAGAATAAGGCAAAGTATAAAAAAGGGACCGAAATTTGAACATGATGTTTCCAACATGATTAAGTTTAAAATCTGGCCATTCTCCACTAACTTGCAATCTAGTGTTTTATTTTAAACATTTATTATCTTCCTGTGGGATCAAGAAAAAGCTGTCTAAAAACTGTGCTCTGTGTGTGTGTGTGTGTGTGTGTGTGTGTGTGTGTGTGTTGTTTTTGATGACCAGCTGTGTTTAGTCCCTTGTAAAGGTCAAAAGAAGGCCCTTTTTTCTTCCCATCTGGCATATTTATTACAAAGAACACACTGATATAAACACACATATTCCTCTTGTGCACTAGATCCTGCCCTTGGATTGATTCCGGGTTAGTCAATGGGCCCTCACATATGATTCAGAGAGAACTATACCATGTGGGACCACACATTATCCGTTTGTAGAATAAATTCTATATTCCAGATACTCTTTATGTGCTGTGTAGGATACAATGTTGGATCAAATACAGACTTGACTTACAAAGTAGCTTCGGTCCAACAGTCTATCATCTGCCTTTAATCAATCATTCTGAAGATTGAGGGAGTGAGGACTTATATTTATGTATCACTGCTCATGGGGGCAATCAAAATAAGGAAAACAGCAAAAAACTGCCAAGATGGCATGTATCAAAAAGACAGAAGGATGGAAGATGGAAGAAGGAAAACATATCTGCTTTGATTCAGATCACTCATTCCTTTAGAGCCAGAACCTCCGACCCTCTGCTTCAGTTTCACATCACCATCAGCCTGTTGAGTATCTCAATCTGGATAATCCAGAATACACCCACCTCAACAGATTAATCCCTATTCCTCCAGACTGCTTCCTCCAAACTGGCCTCTTCTGTCCATCTTTTCAATATTCATCACCAGACTTGAAACTACAGAGTTATCTCATTTTTCCCCCTTCAGCCCACAAACCTAATTACTCTGCCCAATTTTATCACATATAACTTCTGGCATCCTATTAACAATGCCACCATCTTAATTGAGGCCTCATCGTTTTATACCTAGAGTGTTGTTATAGTTTCATGCGTGGCTTTCTCCCTTTTATTCTGCCACCTCCACACCATCATTTATGCTATTAGCTGACTTTTTCGGATGCTGGAATTTATGATGACAACTTATGTCCTTGCTGAAAATCCTAACATTCAGAATTTTGATGTAATTATTGAATGCCTGTCTTATAGTTTGCATTTTCAAAAGCATAAGCAATCTGTAGACAGAATGAGACTCTCACACTACGAATGACTTATTTCTTTTAATCTTTTCTACAGCTTATAATTGAATTGATTTCGACATCTAAGCTGTGTTTTATGTTTAAACCATTATGCTTTGGAAAGAGACTAAGAGTTAACTAGGGATTCTGAGGCCGCGATAGTGTTCTTCTATTTATGTAAATCAGGCACCTCTTAGACTCCACCCACAACTCAGTGAGTTCTTTCCTTATTAATCTTTAATCTTAATTCCAGAATGTGTGACCCATGAAACACTGGATTGCAATATCTGACAGAAAAAAAGTTTTCAGTAAAAAAAAAAAGGGGAGGAGGGCAAAAGACATATGAAATGCAGCAATCATACACATATCTATACAATGGGTCAGTTTTTATTACAGTCTAAAGTGTAGTATTTTGAGGTAAAAATCATTATTTATTTTAGCTTCAGAAGCTTATACTGAATACAAAAAGCCATGGAAGTCTCCACTTTTGCATTTATTGCTGTATTCTGCATGACAAGCTGTTATTTAGAAGGCATGTTTTATAATAACAGATACTTGGCTATGTCTAAGAATCAAGAAATATAAAATCTTTGATTAATATTCTATTAATGCAAATGATTCAAGGACTTGATTCAAACTTATGTTTGCACTGCCCATAAAAAGACCTTAGCAAAACAAATTAAGAGTACAATTAAGAAGGAAGTGATAATATCTATAGTACTAAAGAAACTAAATGTCAAAATACTAAATTACCATTGTTAATTATAAATTAGTTTATTTATAGCTTTTAAAGAGTGATTTATCACTCTGTCTCAGCACTGAGCCCATTGTCTGGTACAAAGGCTCAGAAAACTTTTGTGGGGAGTCCATTTTTTTTTTTGAGTACCATTCATAAATAATAGGTGAATCATGTTACTCACTCCTTAAAAATAACTCATTAAGTTTTTGACAAATCACTGACGGCAGTTTATGTTTTTACAAATAATTTTTCACTTCTTAAAAATTTACACCTCTCCATTGCAAAAAGGACTTATATTTGATGATTCAGAATTTTAGTTTTATTAAGCTGAATTGTTTTAATTTGGAAAACACAGTAGTTCTCCCTAGAGATGCCTAGACCAACTCATAATTTAAAGCGGTTAGGTTTTGAGTTGATTTTTCATCCCAAGTGTGGTTACATGATCTTTATAGCACATTTGCCTATTATGCTTCCTCTCAGACAAGGCCAAGTCAATTCACGTTTTTTTTTTTTTTAAATTTTTTGGCTGATCATTTACTAACTCTGTGTGTGTATATATACACGCATATTATATATATATGTATGTATATTTACATATATGTATCATACACATATTTTACATATAAAATTTAAAAGGGGGGTAGAGACTAAATCAGAAAACTGTTAGCTTTTGATCAGAAAATTTCTCCCCTCTCCTAAAATTCACCAGCCTAAACTCTGGTGCTCTTTATTTGTTTTATTGATCCATATTTAAAAGTCACATTTGTTCAGGGAAACACTTTTCATACCTACCCTCTCTTCTTGTCTCTACATTGTAAAGATAAAATCTATGTTTTATAGAGTGGACACCGGCTCTTCTGCCAGTTATGGTCAATAAGGGGATTAAGCAGCCTGAAATTGCTCTGGGATCTTTTAGATTCATTAATGATTTTGTGAACACGCAGTTCTCTTTTAAAGGAGAAAACATCTTTTAAGGCTCAATAGTCTCATGCATTGCTCACCGCACTGGAACATCAGCACAGTTGAGCCGTGTATCATTGCTGGGGGTTGGAGTCTATATTTAAAAGAATAAAAAGAAGCTATTAATACTTTTAACACATTTCAAAATTGTCTTAGTGAATGCAATGTCTTCTGCATACATAGAATATTTATAAAATAAAGGCTTATTTATAATTAATATCCTTGCTTCAACAGAAACACTAAGATACCATAAGACATGTCAGAGGCATTTTCAACTGGACTGTATCTCAAGTCTAAACTGTTCATTTCTTTTGCATGTGAATCAACAGAGAGCATTGAAAATGGGAGCATTTTCGTGGGTGGCTTTGGCATTGGGGTCAAAATGATTCTCTTACATCCACATGCTGGACCTTAAGGGGCAATGATAAAACTGTCCTTACTGTTCACAGTGGCAATGCAACCAGCCAGCCACATGTCCAGCCATAGCTCCATCCATCCAACCCGAATGATGTGGTTGTTGGGCAATCTGGGACGACTGTGGGGAGATGTAAGTTGGCTGAACAGTAGGAAGAGGAGCAGAGAGAGAATTGTGTTCATAGTGAGGATATAAAGCAAGTGGCAGGGATTTGAATTTGGAACCATAGGCTGTAAACAATGTTTGAAGGGCAGGAGGATCGATCAAGTGTTAACTGCTGTTATGCTCAAATTGTGCTTTAAAATGTTAATTCGAAGGGCACCCTTCTAAATAAAATTTCAGTTTATTATTTATTTTATTAAATTTAACTTAATGTAATATACTAAATAAAAATAATAATACCCAACTATATGAAAAACTTCAGAAATCAAAGATTTTAAAGAGAAAACTTAAGACTCACATTACAAAATGCCTTATACATAAATTGTCACCCATCCTCAAAAGAGAGGCTTAGAATGAGGTAGTGGAAAAAGTGATGCCCAAACCTCATAGGCATGGCTACCTCTTCAGACTAGAAAGTTACTATTGCCAGATGTTCATACCATAGGAGCCTCTGACTTTCAGATATAGCTGTATGGGTTCCTTATAGTAATGGGCTCAAAACCAACATACAAGATGTTTTGGTGCAAAAAAGTAAGAGAAACTTTCTAACAAGTTTCATTTATGTTTTTCAAGAAAAAAAAAAAGATAAAATATTGTTCAACCAAGGTGAGGGAAAATAATATTTTGAGCCCCAAACAGAGTTTAATCATTGGTTCTATAGTAGCTGTAGAAATGACCACTCTGTGTGATCCAGAGGATTGGCTGGTTTGACTTTCTTCACAAAAAGACTCCGGCTGGGGATTCCTAGGCAAGACTGCTCATTCCTATAATTCAGTATCCTTAATCTTCACTTCAGCAAAGAGGTGCACTGCTGAAATAGCAGCGGGATGCTGAAGAGTGAATAAGGGTGGTAGCATCTGACATGGTGTTGGCAGTCCTCCGAGAGACATCATTTGCTACTTTTCTATGTTTTTCTATCTTAAAAACTTCGCATTTTTGCAGACAGCGATCAGAATGTGTGCACACATTTCAGAAAGTATGTGGCTGTCTTCATAGCTTATGAATGTTCATCTGGACTTTGAGACAGTACCTTGGGCCTCCAGGGGGCTGGGGTGGAAGCAGAAGCAGGGGAAGCAAATTATAATCTTGAGAGGAAATGTTTGTTATTTCTTTTCCAGCCTTTTACACATTTTCTTCCTGTCTCTCTGCTCCGCCTTAGCATTTCCATGCAGAGACACTGAACGATTTGACCTGCCACATGAGAGACCCAACTCACAGGTCTGCCCTTCCATCTGCCTCATTAACAAAAGCATTCATATTTTATATCAGAGGAGGCACAGTTAATTTGCTTTTTCCCAGTCTAGCTCCTAGCTTGATGAGATGCCAAAGAAATAAAAATACTTCCTGGATGATCACAGACAACAAGCAAACAAACACGTACTAAGAAAGTGACAGTCTGTAGTAATTGTGCAAGTAAAAACGGGCCCCCAGGCAAAGTGTGAGTGCTCCTATTCTCCTTTGCCATAGTTTCCTATGCTAACACAGAGGAATTCTCTCTCTCTTTTTTTTTATCGCTATAGCTGGGGAAAGAGTTTGGCCTACCAAGGAGGAGATTTCTTGGAGAATGGAGAAAAGTGGGGAAATGGAGATATAAGAAGTTAGTGCTAAAATAAAAAAGTAGCTGGCACACGGCACAACTGGTTTGGTCACAAAAATCTCAGAGCTTTCAAACTCCCCAGAACAAGGATAGACACCTTTTTAAAAAACATCTTTTAAAATACCCTTGAGCCATTATAGTTACTGATAAACTTTGACAACACAGAGCATAGTGGCCTTGACTACACGATAGGACAAAAATTGATTGATAAGAGTACCATCTGCCTATCGTATTCCTTCCCAGGCAGTTGTTTCCTGTATAGCCAAGTGCTTATAGTCAATGCACAATTTTGTTAGTGTTCTATTGCCTTATCAAGACACATGCAGTAGAGCAACAGCACAATATACTCACAGATATTGCAAATCTATGTCAAATAAAATCCCATCAAAGTTTTCAAGGGCTGGCAACACTGGATATTTCATTACATTTGGAGTTCTGTCTCACTTGCATACATAGTAGCAAAACTACCTTACAGCTACCATTTTACTAATAAACTTCCCATACCTTTATTAAATCCTTATAAGAACCCTAACGAGAAAGTATATTACTGTATAAGAGAACTCAGAAAATTTGTGACTTACCTGAGTCACACAGGTAGTGAGTGGAAGGGGCAGGAAGGAACTGACCAGCTCACTACTAATAACTTTGGTACTCTCTGCAGTATATCAGTGTTGCCTCCAGGTTTCCTGCTTCTGGAGGCTGAGCAGGCCGTGGGCTCACATATTGTTTGCAAGAGGCCTTATGAGCACTAGTACTTGCTCTGGATCTTCAAGGGTGGGAATGCCCTATTTCACAGAACTGTTCTTTATTTGTCCCTCCCTCTCCCCTTCCTTTCCTCTTTTCCTCCCTTCCTCCCTTCCTCTCTTCCTCTCTCCCTCCCATTCTCTTGTCTAATCATACAATGACATAATATCTATATTGATTATCTGAGCACCTACAATATACAATGCACATAAATACCAAGTGATGGGGAGAAAAAATCATGACATTTATCTTACCCATTTTTAAGGGTCAGTTCAAACCTAAATCTTCTGCATGGAGATTTTCTACCTCTCTATTCTTAGAACTCCTTTTTTCTTGTAACTGCAGTATGCAGTTGTAACTGGAAATACTTTGGTCTCCTGCAAAGCCAGGATTGATTGATCTCTATTTATACTACATGTTCATATTAGCTCTACAGTGAGGAAGTACGATTTTTGATTAACATGCACTCATCATACTATTCTTTTTATCTCCCATAGTGTTGGGCATATTATATCATATTATATATTGTGCAGTATGTGCTAAGTAAATTATCAGTGGTTGATTTACTGTTGCTCTCCTTGACTCTATTGCAATATGAGCAGGTAGATGAACCATTTTACACCTAAATTCACCTGCTTATTGTGATTATCAATAACTCTCAGCTTCTTTCTTTTTCTATACTCCTTTTGGGGTAAATCCCTTATATAACCTGATAAAACACTTCAGTGTTGGACCTTTTTGGGCAGCTAGCAATTTCTAGATAATTTTTATGACAGCAATTTATTTGATTATCCTGTTTCATATATCCCATTCCATTCTCTTTTTTTTCCCCTTAAGAATATACAATTTCTCTTACCCTACTCAAAGAGGATTGGGAAGAAAGTTTAGGAACTCAGAAAGAGCTCCATTAGGATAAGAAAAAATTTATTTATTACTTCCAAGGCTCAGCTCTTAGAGTTAATAATAATAATAATAATAATAATAATAATATTGCCATAAATAAGAGTGCTTCATGGTCTAATAATACTATAAATGGGAGCACTATCTCTTTTAGAATTTGTATCCAAAATTCCCTGTAAGTTAGAAATGATAACACTATTATCATTTCACAGCAAGTTTAAATGATATCCCCAAGGTCATATATTTAGCAAAGAGCAGGCAAGAATCTAACATAGGTTTTCTAACATCACATCCAACATCCTTTCTCATGTGCATATTTCTCCATATGTAAAGGATAATACTACTGAGACCAATGTTTTCCAAAGTGTTTTCCACAGAATCATAATTTTCTGAGATGTTATAAAATGTGACAGAAAGAAAAGGAAATGCTAGGTTAAAAACTATTAAACTGCAATATTTCTCAGAGCATTTAACATGCCATTGTGTGCTGCTGAGTATTGTGATTTCACATCAGTGTGCAGCATTTCCAAAACTTACACACTCTGGAGCATGTAGTACTCAGCAGGTATGTATGCAGTGGTTTTCAAGCTTATCTGACTAAGGGATCATTATTGACCAACATCACCTGAGACTTTGGGCAGTACTGATGTTTATCAATGCCTCTTTTTTCCCTTATCGAAGTGTTTCATATTGTGGATACTTGCAACGTCATGTCTTTAAAGAAAATGATGCTGCCACTAAAAATGGATCTTACTTAAATAATACCACAAAAGAAAATGGAAATATGTCTTATTATACACTACTGGCATTTAAAATTGAATTTGGTACCTGACTTACTAATTTCTTTTTATAATAGTTTAACCAATATAAAGAAACATGTGCTTTCTACCATTTAAACTCTCCCAGTAAAATGATCATTATGCCTTTTTAACAGAAAATATTCTCTTCAGATTTATGACTTGCATCTGGAAGAGAAAAAATATGTAATTTATACAGTTCATTACCACAATGGTAACAAGAATAAAAATCACGGCAGCCCTTGGGATATTACAAACAAATTTGAAACTAGTCCTGGCTAGCGTTGGGCTCCACTTGAGACAAAAATATTTAGTATTATGTGTGTGTGTGTGTGTGTGTGTGTGTGTGTGTGTGTGAGAGAGAGAGAGAGAGAGAGAGAGAGAGAGAGAGAGAGAGAGAGAGAGAGAGAGAGAGAAAGAGAAAAGAATTTGAGTTTCTATACCCTGTAGGAAGTACACATCAGGGATGTGCTTTTATATGTTAAAGAAAATGTTAATAAAAGACCAAAATCTATCTTCAAATATTTCTTTCTGTATTTCCATGCCTTTTAACTAGAAACCCTTGGGAAGAAAGATTTTACCAGTAATGGTCCTAAGGCTCTATCCTTCTGTATATAAAGACCACATCCTTGTGTGCCCCACATCATAGAATCAGAATGGAATTGGTTCAATTAATCCAAATACTTCGATGCAGGGTACTGATTATCAAGACTTGAATCCATTATGTTTTCTCCTGCATCAGAAGCTCTGCAGGTTTGTGTGTAAAATGAGGCATCATTAAACAGAAACATAAAATAAAACTGAAAGAAATAACTATTAAAACTTTTGCACTAAGCTATCTTAGGTCCTAGGTAATACAAAATCTGTGTTTATTTTTCTGGAATTTAAAAATCTAACAAAAAATTGTAGAAAGGCTTTCAAGGGATGAGGCAAGTAGACATAGTAGCATTTATTAGTACATACTAGCATAAATAAAGAGTTTCTAATAGGTTATTTCCCTCAATTATTATGAAACACCTGCCCATAGGCAATATCACATAAAAATCTCCAGCAGAGAATGATTAAAAGTAATTAGAAGAGGTGTTTATTGGGCTGGAAAATGAGAAGGGAGACTTTAGATTGAACACTGAAGAGAAGCCCCCAAAGCATCCTTTGATTCTGTAAAAAATTTGAGGTGGAAAAAAGGTCCCTTTACTATTTAAGTCCAGTGAAAGAAATTCCTGTTGCATTCAAGGAAAAGATGATGGATATCAAACCACACTAGTACTAGTCCAAGGAGTAAAAAGGCTAACGCACAATATAAAGAATTAGTGTTCATTTTAAGTGAGGCCTCCACTGGCCCACTAGCCTCATAGGCCAATATGGATGTTAAAAGACAGAATTCAACTTATTCAGCTTTAAGTGACCTACCATCATTACCAATTTTCCAAAGCATGAGAAGCTTTAACATTGACCAATATTAGTAGCATTTCTCATTTATGAACAATTTTTTAAAACTGGTGCCTATGTCTAGAAAGTCAGCCTACAGTAATCTTTTTACTTAGAAAATCAGTCTAAGTCAGAATAAAGAAGGACTAACATTTCATCTTGACTTCGATAAGATTTATTCATTCCTTGTATAATTGTTTATAGTCTCCTCTCTCTCCTATTTAAATAAAACTCCTTGTCAGTAGAAACCATTCCTTATTGTCATTTCAGTTATCTCAAACTCTACCACTTGCCTTGCCCTAAGTAGTATTCAGTATGTGATCAGTGAATGAATGGATGAATAAATTCATTAAAAAATAGAGGACAGAGTGTCTTAGACATTAAGTCTGAACATATTATCAAAGTAATTATAAACTGATAAGCTCTAATTTAACCAAAACTTAATGGTAGATATAAATTTTATTCTATTAAAATTTGTTTTATTTCATCATGAATCATCTACAGAAGTAACTGAAAGCACAATGTGGTTTTTTTCAAAACAAATTTTCTTTTTTTCTATTAACTTAGAATACATGCTGTATTTTAAAGCTCCATATATATATTCTAAATTTTTCTGTTTATATTTCCATGATAGACATCTATTTTTAATTCCCAGCAAGAATTAAAGGTAATGGCAAATAGTCACTAAGTACTTTTTTCTCTAGACATGGGATGATTTCTGTGTACTTTCCTGGTTAGTATAGTTACTCTCTAAACAAGTATATTGAGAAATATCACAATTTGGTAATACTCTACATGATGGGTACCATTTGCTGTTTCAGATGTTGTTTCCCTGCATAAGCCTTCAAGATTTTCTACTTAAAATTTAGTAAACTTGAAAATTTTGTGATTCGCAATACCATTCTATGAGTGCGTTTTGCTATTTTGAAAATAAGTAGAGACTGTGAGTTCTTTGTCTTTCAATTATGGACAAGTTTTGATGATCTCAATGGTTTGTGTTATTTTAAAATTATTTTAGTCTTATTTATTACTCAAATCAACAATCAACAAAAACACATGGAAATAGTAATGTCAAACATCAGTTGTTTTCAATTCCTATCCCCAATGCACATACAAATACCTATCCTGGAAAAGCAAGACTGCCAAAGAATAAACTTAGAGCTTGCTTGCTGTATCCCTTAAGTCTGAGGAAAAATCCATACTCTAATTTGTTTATAGCAGGGGTGTATATTTCATATACATCAAGACACTATAGTACACTGTTAGGTAGTTAGTCAGGCATGAGTGACAGGAGTACAGGGCCAGCTCTGTAACCATAGAAACTTGTCTTGGAAACCTTCCTTAAGGACCCCCCAGAAACACCTCCCTTTTAGTTATAAATTACCCCAAATGCTAGAGCACAAAAGCCAAAAAAGATGCTGGCTTAACCAGCCACAAACATATACGCAGAAAGTATTACCCCAATCTGTCCATAACCTTAGCCTCATTATACCATCATTATAATATCATGACTATGCCTGGGAGTTCATGAATTTAGTTATATTTATAACAGACTAAACTCAGGTAAATTCAGGGTAAACACATGTGCAGTAGGCAAAGTGTTATATAGCAGCCAACTGTCAGTCAAGGTAACCTCACATATGGATCATCTAGGACCTCCCATCTGATTGACCTGTAATTATTTGCTGCATCGGCGAGAAAGAACCGAGGGATCCCACACCACACTACCACCTTCATGCTGCGGGGTTTCATATCATCAGAGCAGTAGCAATACCAAAATCTTGAAGTATAGTTTCTCACGTGAGGAGAAAAATTGATTACTTTTTCCTCTGGATTTGTCTTTGCTATTTCTTTCTTTAGTATGACATCTAAGGGTTTAGTTGTGGTACTATATGTTTTTTTGATGAGTCTAGGAATTTCATTAAACAAAGTCCCAAGTGAGTTATCAAGTATGCTATTAGATGTGCTTTGACTAAGAGAGCAAGAAAGCAAATTCAGAATGACTACAAGCATTCAAGTAATCCTTGTAAAAAGGAAGGCTAATTATGAGTAATCTTTTTTGTTGTTTTAAGAATACCTGAAAGGAGGTGATGGTAAAGATAGTTTATCAATGGAGTAAGTCTGAGTTCTAGGCCCCACGGTAACTATTTATTTCTAAAATACACAAAGACAAGTATGAGAACCTCCATCTTTGGTCTCCCACAAAGTAGGAGCTGGTTGGGTGGTTCTCTTTTATTTGTGTTCTATCACCGAAAGCCAAATTTAAATGTTCCCCAAGCATAAAAGGTATGGCCCATCACACATTACAGTGACTCAGAGTCAGTTGGAAGGAAGGGGAACTAAGCTTACACTTCTTATTTTAGCAGAAGACCAATCCTCACCTTTTATTTATGTGTCTTTGTTAAAGGCTCTTTTGGCCCAAGGTCTTTTCTTTTGACTCTTACAAATTTCCTTTGAGGGTTGGCCTTCAGTTTCAAGTGAGTTGTTTTGATGATAATGTTTCCTTTAAGATGATTATTTGTTTAAAGTTCAAGCTAATAAAAGTAACTTATCCCATTAAAAATATTCTGGGGAACAGAACAACATTTTGGGATGTTAATTGCTCATGTTACCAGTCATCCATGAAACATATGCTGAAAATGCTCTAAAAGGTTCCAAAATGTCTCCTGCAGCTATAAATCTTTTACAGGTACAATTATGTGAGAACAGAAATAAGAACAAGTGCATCCAACATCTGGAGTCAGATGGTTTACTGAAGTAAAATTACAAAATTAAATTTAAATGAACTTAATTAAAAAGGGGAGGGGATTCAGTTTACTACGGACATTCATCATGTCCTCATTGAAGTTTCTCCTAGCATCAGAAAAATACAATAAAGTCTGACTACAAAAGGTGGACAAAGCTCCTAATGGAGTGTGAAAAGATGACCAAAGAGACACAGTCAGGCAGAATATATTCTCAGCTATCTTAGTGACATGGAATAGACAATTATTTTTGAAAAGATAATATCAATCAAGAAACTGAGCTTGGAAACATATCTGTTTCAACCATCTCCTCTGTTTAGAGTTTCACTGTACATATTTTATCACTTAAGAAGGGTGATTACTAGGTTTAGTTGTTCAATGATACATGATTGAAGACTCTAACACTATGCAGCCAAAAAAAAAAAAGGTGGGGGTGGGGGATCCAAACAGGAAAGTGTTAATTTTAAATTGCCTGCCTTTGGTTTCTATTCTCTAAAATAAAAAAAAATAATAATAATTAAAATATTTAGCCCCTTTAATATTGTGATATTGAGTTTGTGCTGTGCATTGATCAGTTTCTGTCTTCCTGCTTCTTAAATGCTCTTAAACAGTCTTCTTAGTTCTGTGTTATGCCTATGTGCTAAGGAAGACATGTTAAGAAATAAAATACATGTCACAAAATTGCATACCTATAATTACATGAAAAAAATAGGATTTTGTTTTATTAAATTGACTGACAGAATCTAGAAAAGTGAGTAAATGTTATTTGACAAGTTTTCATTCTTTGGTAGTTCTACATACAATGGACATTGCTGACGTTTGATTTACAAAAACTTTATACCTTCGGCTGACACTCCAATTCTCATGATGTCATAGTTCTATCTTCTCTATAAATACTTAGATTTGTCATACATGTCATTAGCATCTTTCCTTTAGATTCTCTTTATCTAAAAGAGAGACTCCTAACACTTGCCCTTCTAAGCCACAGAGCTAATTTATAGAGCTCACACTAACAAGTCAAGTGGAGAGCAAAAGCAAAAATGCTTAAGCAGGAAAAAAAAAGGAGTAAACAATTAAGGAGGCCAGAGAAATATAAAACAGGAAAGCTAACCTAGCACCTGAAACTGAAACTAAAGCACAGATGATAAACAAAGAACTATTGATGCATATTTATTGAGCACCTACTATTTATAAATTTTAGTGTGCTGAGCACCTTCAAATCCATTAAAGTGGTTAACACAGCAAGCCTGTGATAAGGAAACAGCACTTAGATAACTTCCTCAACATCGTACAGCTGGTAAATAGCAAAGCCAGAATTCAAATATCAGCCCTTTGATGCCATATCCCATTCTCTTCCCCCTGTCAAGCTGACTCAGAAAGTGCAGGTGGTGGGAAGCATTAAGGGAGATTGAGGAATATAATAAGAAGACTGAGTCTTACGTTGCAGTGAGAATACAGAAATAACCAGTGGTACAGGTGAGAATGAAAAATGAATAATTTTAACTGTTAAGAAAAGTTCATTCATCTAAATCATGTATTCTCCACTGACTCGTAGCATTTGCTTTCCACAAAAAGCACAAAAATGTTACACTTTAAAATTCTTGCGGTATCTCTACATTGTAGAAAAAAAAGAGAGAAATTAGCAATGATCCCAATGGTACTGAGGTTCTATGTCTCTAAATGTGATCCCATTCTATTCATATTTATTCTATACGTATGTATTTTATTTTTCCAGAGAACTGAATAGCTGCTCCTAAGGTCACAAACAAAGTGAACAACCATCTATAGTGCCTCCAAAAACTGCATGAATTTTGCCATCCCTCCCAGAACAAGGTTGGTTTTAGATGTGTCTTCGATGGAAAGATGAAAAGTTAAGAGTCACTTATGATTCAGCTGTAGTTCTCAAGTCAGTTCTGCAAAGACAGAAGGTCGGGACAAAAGAGAGGGTCATTAGAACGTGCAAAACACATACCTTCACTCAGTTCAGAATGCATGACATCCATGATAAGCAAAACTGTGAGGGAACCAGTATTTCTAAGAATGTGCAGAATAAGAGAATACAGCACTTCTTTAAAAAAAAAATGGAGAAAACAGTATTATGGACAGTTACTCTGCATCAAGGAATGTAAAAGGTTGGGGGAGAAAAACAGGGAAAAGAGAGAGGGTTTAAAAGTAGGTTGGTGGGAAAGGGCTGCGGCAAAAATCAGAAGAAGGTCATTAAAGTGCAACAACTGTGTAGCTGAGTCTGTATCTGATGGGCCAAATAGTACAATGTTCTGCCTATAGAAGAACTTAAGGAGGTCTTCTGACGAACGATAAACCACTGGGTTCTGTAATGAGTTCAGAGAGAGCCAGCCTGCTCAGTAAAAGACCACACCGCTCTGAAGACTGCTCTTTGGCTCAAGTCAAGAAAGTATGTGCTCTGAGTCACTCTTCTGGACAACTGTCTCCTCAGCAACAGTCAAGTAGAACCTCAGAACTCTTCATGTTCCTGAAAAGGTCTGCCTTACCACCCTTGAATCTTGTACTCAGCATTCTCCTTGCTCTCAACACTTACAGCCTCGCCACCACCATCTGCAGGATGAGCAGAACAGCTATCATCTGGCCTCTGCACGCCATTGTCATCTCTTACCACTTCTTCTCTAATCCTCATAGGATTTTATCCACTACTTGTTCTGACCTCAGCCCCCGAATTCCTGAAACCCCTTCTCTGAATTCTCCTGGACTCTAAAGTCACCAGTAAGTCTGTTCATTCTCACCTTCCTTTAGAAATGCCCCTTTTGCATTACTTGAAACCTGGCTCTCCCTGAAACACAGATTCTGCTGAAGCCCTTCTAAGAGGTGACTTTTCTTCTCATAGGTTCTTATTACCAAGGAACCTGAAAGTATGGTAGGTATCTTCCTTGTTCCTCATTACTGCATTCATAACTTTCTCTCTTCTTCCTTTACAAAACCCAGCATTTTCTTCCATGTCATCACACTACGCCAATCTCTTCCCCTATTGGAACTTCTTCCACCATTTCCAGTTCATTATCATTCCATTAATTGGAGATTTTGGTGCCTAGCTCATGATCACTCTCTCTAATACTACACCTATTTGACTTTTGGTCATTTCCACATCTAATAAGATAATCTTTCCAATGTCCTGAGGTCTCAGTCCTTGAACTTATTCTCTTCCAAAGAGAATAAGCCATCTTTCCTAGCCACTCACTTCCACATTGGCAACCTTCACCTTGTTATCAGCTATTGCAAAGCCTCAATATTAAATATTCTTTTCTCTGATAATGACTTCTTAACTTTCCTGCTCACTCCCCATCTAACACCCCAAACTCTATAATTCTACAACCCCACCAGGACCTAAATCCACTTTCTCAGTGTCCCTGAGATATCTCCTCCATGATATTTTCTCTTGCTTCCTTTCAATCTTAAGTTCCATAGATAACTATTATAATCACGCCATAGCTCCTTTTTCACTTTGATTGACTTTAATAAGGGTATGGTTTCACCAAGAAAGTTCACCAAACAACCATTTGATACCAATAGTCATGCAGTCTGATATAATTGATATTTGTAGATAATCAAAAAAGAACTTCCACGTGCTTTCACTATCATACCTGCCCACCTACCCATATCTCTCCTGTTACTATGGATAAGTTCTCCATGCTCATAGTCAAGGTCAGCCTCTCTGTTTAGGCACAGAACTTTATTCTCTCATCTCTTCCCAGAATTATTGCAGCATGCTCTTTAGTGGGCTCCCTACTCATTCCTTTCCTGCCCACCCCACAGTCACCTCTTACATTTCACTCTTGACATAGCAGCTAGAATGATCCCTATAAAAATATTAGTCAGATTAATCAGGCCACTTTTCTATTCAAAACCCTCCGAAGGCTTCCATCTCACTGAGTAAGAGCTAAGCTTTCTATGACTTCAGGGCACTACATGATCTAGCTCCACATTGGCTCTCTGACTTCATCTCCTACTATCTCTCCTCCCTCTTTCAGTAGGATTCAAGCTCAATGCCCTCCTTGTTGTATTTTAAAAATGCCAGGGACTCTTGTCTCAGAGCCTTTGCACTTACTGTTCTCACTACCTAAAAAAACTCTTCCCCCAGATATATCCTCCTGGCTTGCTGCCTCATTTCCTTCAAGTCTTTTTTTTTTCCCCAAAAGTTTTCCATGTAGAAAAGTTTTACTAGTCCGCTATCTAAAATTCAACCTTCCTATCCCCCCACCCCTGATTCTGTGACATTTCATATCTCTCTATTTTTTCTCTTTAGAGCTGATCTATATACAAAATACACATGGGTATATATATAAAAAAACTCTATATATTTTAGAATTGTGTCTTGTTCATTACTCATCTTCTCCACTAAGAGTTAATCCATGAAGGCAAAAATTTTTATCCGTTGGGTTTACTTCAGTATCCCTAGTACACAAAATAATTCCTAGCAAGGCCAAGTAGGAGATCAATAAATATTTGTTAAATGAATGAGTCAGTGTATGAATGACTACAGTAGGAGAAAACAGAAAGTTATAAATGTTTTTCACATAGAAATATATTATTTTGGGATGTCTATTTTTACTATGAGATCCTCTGCTTATGAAACCAGGATTTCAGGGGGCTATAATAAGATATAATAATTGTCATGGTGGTGCTATGACAATAGAATAATAAAGCTCACTGAACAACACAAAAACATCAAGAATGAAAGCAAATCCTTAAACAATGCTAAAATGAACGCATTTAGTCTTAGCGGTAATTGTCACTCCTTGAGGAAAAATATTTGTTAGACTTTGCCCTTTCAGGCAACCTAAAAAAATTTCACTTTCAATGTTTACTTCTAACTTTCTAAGACATACATATTCTCTCTCTCTCTCTCGCTCTCTTTCTCTCATGAGCACGCATGCGCGCGCCCGCACGCATGCACGCGCGCACACACACACACACAATATAAGCAGATACAGTCGAAAAGCTGACATACATGACCAAGGGATGGAATGTTAGAGCACGTCTTCTTGACTGAAATTAGGATGAAGTCACAGTATGCTTATACAATGTATCTTTTTCAGCTCCCCTTGCCCTCTATACCCCCAAACAAACAAAATATATATTTTTAAGTTTTTAAAATATTTTCCAGGGTATCTGTGCTTTTGCAGTGTATTTTTATAACATATCTTTAGATAGTTAATTAGAATTTTTTGAAGATGTTTGATAAGACACCAGAGAACATATTATAAACTATTTCTCCCCTTCCCCCTAAATTCAATAGAATCCTTCAGTGATAGAAAGATTGCCTTTTATCAGAGGCTCTCAATCTATCCCAATTTTCTGTGAGTCACTGTGCTCTAATGACATTTTGTTAGATGCAAAACTTGAAAATAACAGGAGAAAATTCACTTTTGACTTTATTACACCAAAAATGTCTGAGTGATAGATGGGACTATTGCAGATATGGTGGTTCTCTGATTCCTATTATTAGTCAGGGGTTATTTTGATCAGCTGCGAAGTGATAGTGGGTGACTGGAATATAAAATATTTGCAGTTTTCTGGAGCTTCAGTGAAATGCTAATGAAAGTAGCTGAGAGTTTAAAGACTACTTGAGTTTCTATCAATTTCCATCATTTCATGATCCCACCACTGGGAAGGGTCCTAAGGAGCCCTCTTTGCTGATTATGTCTCACCTCTATGAGGAGTGAGGAGACTTTGAGGAGAAACAGAGGTCAGTGACTGAAAAGAGAAATTGCCTTTTGAGATGGGAACACTGGGAATAATAGCAATATCTAGATCGGCCAGAGCCCAATAAAATTAATTCATTGAGTTCTTTGTAGTATGGTCTGCTATGATGTTTAAAAACTACAATTTTTAGGCTAATAGGGTCAGTTATCAACACATGGAAATCTGGATGGAGTATCTTAAGATAACATTGTCTATAACTTAACTTTATTTCTAGCTCAGTTTTTTTTTATTACTCTCCCAAATATGTCTCAGGGTTTTGTGATCCAAAGAAGGTTTCAACTAGGTTCTAACATGAGGAAGAAATGAACCCAGGAGTGAAGACACCATTAATTACTTTCTTGCCTTGAGAGAAAACATTGGTAAAAATGAGGATGGGTTTTAACAGCATTAAAGGTATAAATGATGTTTCTATGTAGCTGGAGATCTTGGGACCAAGGAAGAGGATGGTAGTGCACATAGATAAGCATCTCCACAATAGTGAATGTTAGATGGTGTTCAAATTTTATCCCTAGAAAACCTAAATGATGATACTTTTGGTTGGTATTTCATACGTCAGCCAATTTTTCTGACCTACATCCATTATGTTCTTCTCTAGCACATTGAATAAAAAATTGGACCACTATTGTTTAACTTCATCCATTATTCATAGTCCTCGATTGTTTCTAATATTAGTACTTGGACTAGGAGCTCTGTTGGAATTCCCTGTTTATTATTTGCTTTTCACCAATTATGGTTTTATTCTTAAAGGACATGTGATCCACAGTTCTTTGCAGAGACAAGGACTATAGTGTATTCAAGAAAATTGTGTTTTTTGACCCAAGACACCACCCCCCTCCCCATCAAATTCATATTGATTGTCTACAACATTTGTAATGAAACAGAGTCAGAGAGTAAACTCAAGGCTGTGGGGAGATGTATTTGTCTTAGAGATCAAACACTTAAAGCAGGATTTATAGAAGCAGAGGGCTGTGGGTCAATAGCTTGAAAAAAAAAAACCTGGATTGTAAACAAGTAAAAGACTTTCTGAGGTGTGAAAGGAGAGAAGAAAGGAGAGGACTAGGTGGAGAGGAAGATAAGCAGAGAATCTAGTATAGTAAAAAGCATACACCTGAAAAGAATTAAAGGGAAGGCGGTCTCAGAAAGGAGGATTCACCTCAAGGATCAACCCAAAGACCCTTTCCTCCCCATCTTGCTGATAGGAATTATATTGCAAAGATTTCTTCTATTCTCTCCATGTTCTCCTTTAGGAGTAATTCTAGGACATTAAAATTTGGAACCAATGCAACATAAACACCAGAGACAGATTCAGATACAAGTCAGAGACATTTATAATAACTGACTATTGATGTTATCATAATTTAATGAGAAAACTTAAGTAGATCAAAGCTCAGATCACATAAGTCTTTGTTCAATACGAAGACACCTATCGACATCTATGGAGATGCTCTTTAGACATAACTTTCAAATCAGTCAAGTGCTGTTAATAGGAATGTACTTTCTAGCAATATGAAATTCTGTGTAGTAATTTTAAGTTCCTCACATTGTTTCCCACTTATTATTTTACCTTTAGATAAATCTACAGAGGAGTACAGTGAATATTAACCACATTTTACAGATTAAAAACTAAGACCCATTAAGTGACTATTTAAGATCTCAGAGACAAAAGAAGGAAATAGAACTCTAGCTAAGACAGCTATGGTGTTAGAATTAGGACTTAGGTCCATGAATTCCTAAATCATTGCTCTTTCTACTATGCCACTCTGCATTAATGTTTTTTTTTTTTTTTCCAAACAAGCCTACCTGGTTGACAGTGTTCTCGTATTGCAGAAGTGACAAAGGATTCGGTGTCCTCTGATCCTCTACAGAGATTAGGAGCTCCAAGGGTAGTTTTAAGAAAACCTTTTCATATCTCAAGTGACATAAATCAGTTTAGCATGATCTACTGAGTTTCTTTGGTAGGGTTTCACTCTTGATAACAAAAATCATAATTTAATATATGGAGCTCAGATAAAACTATGACTCATGTGGTCCAGAAGTGAGTTATTAGATCGACTACTTACACAGAGGTTTGCAGTTTCATTAAAGCCAATTGCATGCACGTTCCTCTTACTTTTTTTTTCCTCCTCAAATCGCTCAGCCGTGGGGATTTTAAAAAGCCCTATTCAGTTAACTCTGGCCCTTCTGAGATCTGAGATTTAATGACTCTCTAATTGGGATGTTATCTTGAATACCATGTATTTATGAGAAACCGTGACTTATATATGGGAACTAGCTGGTGGCAGTTTCTAGAAAGCACAACTAAATCATGCAATGAAACATTCGACTCAAGTGCAAAGTAATCTAATTTTTAAGTGGAATGTGCTATTCAGATAGAAGAAACCATAATGGTACATTCATATACTTTTATATGTATAAAAGTGTGAAGTAGTACCATCAGTTCCAGGTATCAGTTTAAGTAACTCATATTCCAGGCTATTTCACAATCATTCTTCCCTTGTTCCATAAACAGCTTATGTGAATACAAACTGTTAAAGTAAAACTTACCACAATAATATAACTGCATAAAGCAGCAGGGCTATTCGAGAGGAATATACTTA
This sequence comes from Rousettus aegyptiacus, assembly GCF_014176215.1. Lineage (NCBI taxonomy): Eukaryota > Metazoa > Chordata > Mammalia > Chiroptera > Pteropodidae > Rousettus > Rousettus aegyptiacus. The sequence continues at coordinate 119,442,377 of NW_023416306.1, read as the reverse complement.
GAAAACTAAATATAAATACTGAATTGCCAAAACATATCCTTTGAAAATTTAGATATAAAGCCATGTCTAGTACACAAAAATGGACAAATATATTGGCCGGAAGTCACATTTAATTCAATGTACCATGGACCTGCTACAAGGCCACACGAAAATGGGGACCAAAACATATGTAGAAAATGTACGAAAATGGTAGACCTCAGGGAACTGAATGTGCTGAATATAGCCTCACCCTATGAAAATCTGGCTCAGTTCGAATTTGGAAATGGAATGGGTATTATTACTTAATTTAATCTATTAAGTTCAATAATTCAGGGTCCAAAGAATCTAACGTGATCTTGTTTGACTCCAGTTAACCACATCATGGTTCATTTTCTACTTTATATTGGAAATGTATCCAGAGACTCCAATCTCTTCCATAAAAAATGGAATGCTAATTATTACTTTATTCAATAATATCTCTTGGCCTCATATCTGAGAAGTGTATGTGTGCACACATATACGTGACTACACACACACCGTGGAAGACTTCTTTCAAAATGATCTTCTAATAACACAATTTGCTATTCGGCTGCCAACATCTTCACCATTATGACTCTCTTTTACAGAAATAATATGGTTGTGTCCTTGATGGCAGCAAGCATCCAGTGTATCACCATACCATCAGCATCAGGCATTCTTCTTTTTTATGCAATTACTTAACTGACTAAAGATTCGGTTGTTTTAGAAACCCAATCTCTGGACCCATATTAAGGGCATGACTGCCTCCTAAGATATTGAAAACAGAATCACTTCCCCTTTCTTTCCCCCCATTGATCTTAAACTTTGTGTCCCTTTGTGGTCTCATAATTATATCTCTTCTGAATAGAAAGTTTCTTTGTTCAAAATGGAAACCATTCTCCCAACCTTGTCCAATTGTGCAGAAGTAAAGAAATCTTGATATTCCTTAGTTTCTCTATTTTTACTTATCCAAACAATACTAAATTCAATATTTATGGATTATATATTTCTCTCGTTTACTCTAGTTTTGCAAGGTAATGACTTGTATAGGCCAAAAAATATTACACCTAAATGTCAGTTTCACATCTACTACGAAAAGCTATAACTCAGTAATATTTAATGTCCTTCATTGTTATATCTTTAAATCTTACCACTGCAAGCAAATGTGAAAATCCTTAAAATGCTGGCCTCAGTGTTCCCATGTCAACTGGCATAGGCTCAGGTTGGAGATCCTGCCAAAAGTCAAAGGAAAACATTTATGAGACAGAGCCTGATGGACGATTATTTTAATTCTTCATGTCCAGCACTGCCGGCAAGCTTGGTTTATGAATGCCTGCTGCTGCTTTAATGATAAGACCTCTTAAACACAGCTGAATGCAGGACACCAATGGATTTTTTTTCCTGCCCTAACTAACAAACTGATTATTGATCTCCACCTGAATGTTCCTATTGAGAACAGGCCATTCATGAATAAAAGCTGGAAGAATAATGGTGCACTGCATGGGCAGTTTTAATAAACTGCAATAGGGACATAGTCTCTGTGGGGGAAAAAAAGGGAGCAAATCCAGTCTTAATGAAGCATGTGCTAACATGACTGAAAAGTCTGTGGGCATTCTATGGACCAAGCATCAGACAGTCCAGGGCACCGGGCTTTGACTGAGTGTCACTTCAGAGTGCGTATAGGACCCTAAAGACATTCTATACTCCTACTCAGGGGAAACTTCCCATTTCTCTTTATTGCCCTTGGGATATAGCTTTGAAGGCTGGAATGGACTGATCTTGCTCTGAACACACTACTGGAATAGAGAGGTCTGAATCCAGAAGTGGCTATATAGACACACAAGGGATGTGAGCACAATGGGAAACTTGAGACTCCAAAATCTGAAGACAGAGGAGTGAAAAATAACTAAAGGGATATTTACAGAGGTTCTCTGAGGCTGCCTGGAAGACAACCAAAGAAGCTTTAGGCCAGGAATGATCAGTCCTTTGGGCTGAACCGGGGTCTGCAATAGTAGGCTGATTCGGTATCATTTAGACACATTGTGGGGTTCTAGGTATTCGCTGATAGCAGGGTGCCCTGATAACCTATTTCAAATGTGTCTTAGTAACTCAGTAGCTTGGTCCAAGTAAGAAATATTCATTCACGTGTTTACCACATATTTTATTTGTTGTGTATTTGTTGTGTTTGTTTCAGATTTAAGGTGTTTTAAAGTTAGAAAATGACACATTTAGTAATTCTTAAATGGATTTTTATTCTATTAGTATATAAGTGTGTGTGTTAGCTTCTTTGATGCTACAGAGAAGACATAAGGTCCATATTCAATATTTGCCAAAGTATTTTTTAGAATAACACACTTGATATTTTTATGTTAAAAAAATAACAAAGCAGAACTATGGGGATAATTCTTCAATGGCAATATTACATACAATAGGAATATACACTAAGGACAGTCCTTGAAAACAAGGACCACAGAGAAGTCTGTATACTACACACAGTGCCACCATGACATTAGCCTTGACACAGACACTTGACTCTATGTATTTCAACTGAGGTAAAAAATATTTTGTTTAAAAATGGAAGACTAAAACCTTAGCATAATACAATTATGTCTTTCAAACATGCTTTCTGAATTTTGCATTAGCGTAACATTTCAAAGACCGAAGAGTCATTTAAGATAGAATTATTACTAGATTAGTATCATTAAGGCTAAAAATATTTGGGCACATATTGAAGAAAGTAATTCTCAAATGTGAGTATACATAAGAACTACCTGAAGAGTTTGTATTTTAAAAAAAAGCTATATTTTTTTGGCCCTACTTCCTAAAGATTCTAAATTAATAGATCTGGGATGGGGTCCAGTACTAAATATTTTCCAGGAGAGCAAAGCATTCTAATGTACCTTGCCCAAAGATTCAATTCAAGAATAATTGGTAGAGGCCCCCTTCAGACTCAGTTAATGAGAAAACATTTTCTGTTTTAGCCAGCCCTTCTTGTGTTACCTGGCAATTAGTGGACATAAGTCGAGCACTGAATTTTGCAGAAGTATATGTAAGAGGAACAACAGCTGTGATGTTTACAACAGAAACTTGCTTTTAAAATTTAGAAACAGCCATCTACAAAACAGGTGAGTAAGACTTATTTGGAAGGACAGATATAAACCCAAACTTATTCCAGTTGTGTTGAGATGCTTTCTGCACCAGTGAAGTTATTAAACCAAAATAATTTTATAATTTTGAGGCACACTTTTCATAACATATAAATACATCTAAGTATTTTTCCAGCTCTAAAATTCCAGGAAATACCAATAAAACTGGGAGCATTGAGCTAGAGGGTATCTTGCCATGCCCATTGGCATAGTCTCCTTATTTACCGGGAGAAACGTAGCCCAGAAAGCTTATGATATGATACTTACGGTGAGAGATCAAGAATTAAACACAGGATTTCCTACTCATACATCAATCCACTCAATTCTAATACACAAAAAGTTTATAAAGCTCTATTCTCAGCCTATAGCTTTACTCGCTGACCAAGGGAGCATTTCAGGCAAAATTTTCCTTTTTCTGGCTGGGAGAGGGGTACAATGTGTCCTTTGGGGTTCTCTCCCAGATTTTTTCAGGGAGAGAACATATGCTCAAGTCTCCAGAGACTTGTGGTCCCATATTCACAGCTGCACAACAGGCAAGAAAAAGCTGTCTACAAGTTTTTTAAAAAATCAGCATTAGTGAAAGTGCTCTGGGGTATCTTGGGGAAGTGTTCCAAGAGAATTGCTATTATAAAAAAAACAAATCACTAGGTTCTCTTCTCCTGGATCCTACTCCACACTCAGACATTAATATTTTAGGGGCATCAGCGATACTAGTTGTTTATCTTAAGTTAATGTTCAGCAAGTATGCCTGGTAACAGTAGACTGAGTCCTTGCTCTCGTGCACATTACTGTCCAATGGGGAACTATGGCCTGATGGAAAGTCTTTTGCATACCTACTTATGCGCACTGTTTCTACTGCCTCCCCAAAAGAAGGGCTCATGCTTCCTTTGAGTTACCCTCTTTCCAGTTTGCAAACACAGCTCATGAGAGAATCTCTATTATCTTAGTGCGAATCAATTTATCCAAACAGCTCACATTAAACCTAATAAAGCATTAGACTGCGTGTCTTTTCTCATTCTGTCATTACCCATCTGCTTATCAAAATCCTACTTATCCAGTAACACCTAGATCAAATCTTGCGTTCTCAATCTCCCTGTGTGAATTTATCCCACCCACCTAAGAAATGTACAGAGCAACCTATTTATTCCTCTCATACAGCACATAAAGTGTAGGGATTCTAGACCTCATTCACTAGCATATAGGAATCATAAATCACTGAGTCTAAGTTTACTTTTTAGATAAAAAAAAAAGAGTGAATTAGATGAAGTCGCACAGTAACTTAATGAGTTAAAAATCAAAAGAACAGGAAAATACATTTTTTTTGGTTTAGCATTTAACATTATGTTCTTTGTAAGATATTTTAAATAAATATTTCATCTAATTCTCAGAAAAATCTTGCTCAGTAAATATATTGTTATCCCCATTTACAGATGTAGTAAGCAAGTCTCAGCAGGGATGAATAAATTAAAGCAGGTCAAACAGCTAGATGCAAGGGGTAGTAGTAGGGGCGGGGTTCAAACCCAGCTTTGTCTGAGGATGCTACACCATGCCAATGGCAGTTCTTATCCACTAGCCCTCTCCACTTCCATATGGGTTACAGTGATGCAAAAGCATTGAAATTTACTGAGAAAGGGGTTTTGGGCAGCCCCAATGATAAACAGTAGGTCCCTGATAACTTGGCCAAAGGTGAATCTACTGTTTACTTAAGAGACTCATTCTCCCTCTCTTTCTAAGGGGTAGAGAAGATGGAGGCAGGTACGAGAGAGCCAGCTTTGTGGGACAGAAAGCGATGAAGATAGGCAGGACCTGCAAGTATCTGAGTTTCTGGCTAAAGTCAGTTGCTAAAGTCAGATGGGCTTTAGCAACTGTCTTTAATCTCCAGGAGTAGGAACAGCTCGACAGTTGTAAAATGTAAAAAAACTACCAGATTTACACCTCAAATACACCACTGTTAAAAGAAGAGAGGACCCCCAGATCCTTATTTCTAAATACCATCTACCTTATGCACATATGAGACATTTCAAAGATTTCATAATAAAAGGTGGAGAGGAATTAGATTTGATAGGTAAATGCATTTGTTCTGCAGATCAATAACATTATATATCTACTTCAAGTAGATTTTCCCCAAATATTCTTATAATTATGACAGCCTAAGTGCCTCTACAATAATAATAACAACACTTGCTGACTATTTGCATTTTTCACTTTATAAAGTATCTTTACATGCACTGATATTTAATGTCCACAAAAACTATGTAGTGAACAGAACAGCTATTATTAGTCTAATTTTAGAAATAAGGAAAACGAAGCTAAATGGTGTCTAAGATGTGTAAAAATGTAAAAACAATAAAAATTGTACTTACTGAGGGTTTGCTATGTGTCACACACCATTGCAAAGGTTATATAAGTTTGCTCACCCAATCCCTATAACCATTCCATGAAGTAGGCACTGTTATCTTTATACAAATGTGGAATTTGTTATTCAGAAAAGTCGAATGACTTGCCTAAAGTCATCCAAGTAAGTATCAGAGCTAGGATTCAAATCCAGGTTTTTTAAAAGTCAAATCCTGGTCTCAGTCAAAATCAGATCTTGAATCTAAATGAGGTAATAGAATCTCCGGAGGTTTCCTCACTGGCTGAGCACCCACTCCCTAGCCTGCCGTGGTTGCCTTTCTGTGGCATCTGTGGCACACTTTGAAATATAGAAAATTTCAAGTTATTGGAAACTTCTGGTCAAAATTCTTTAGTATTACTCTCCATAATCCTGATAGTTCAGACAAAGTGATCTATGTAGGAGTAATCTAGCTACTGGATTTTCTTTCCCTCCTTGAGTTCCTGTAAACAGCTTTGTTGTTTTTCTCACTTTCTCCTGTAGCTACTGATGGTTACCTGCCTACATATGTGCAAAGTTGTGTATAACACATCTTGTGCACACTCAGACAAATCTTTCCTTATTCCTTTCGTGGGTTCAGAAAAAGAAAATTAAAGAATTGTAAAGAGGAGAGAGAAAAGAAAGGATAGGTTAAAGTATTTTCCTTTCAAAGAGTAGTTCTCAGGTCCCCCTGCATATGGCCCCTGTGAGTGAAAATGTGGCAAGTGCTTAGGAAACGCTGTGGGGCATGTGTCTCTGCATACATATGCATAATGTCCTTTTCACACTTTGGAGATACCAGATGGCTGGTTCTGCTTGGAAAGGGTTTGGTAACCTACTTGAAATCATGAGGATTCATAACTCATTTATGTAAGCTGCAGAACCCCTCTAGATGACACCTCCTGCTTTAAAGAATGATTGAGAGAAAGATGTAGTACAGCCGAAAATGACAATGAAATATTAGTAGTACCACTGAGTTTATATGAGGCCCTCGGCTAGATGAAGGAATTATGCAAATCAAAAGAGAGCCTTCAGGCAACAGAAGCAAAAACAAAGGAAGCAAGAACTTTTAGGTGTCAAGGACTAATTCCATTTCCATGGGGAAGAACCTAAGATACTGATTCATTTTATAAGCGAATGTGCACCCATCTACCTTGAATTCTCCAGGCTAGCAAGTGCTGGGCAAAACTACTTCTTCATCCAGCCTTGACCTCTAAAATTACTTTGTGCCCTGAGGTTGTGTGTGTTGGGGGAACAAGGTGGGGTACTTAGGATGAACTTGGGCTCTGTATGAGATGGGACTTTTGGCTCTCATCTTGCCCTCCTGGTGTCATCCTCTTTTATTTAAATCTTTTCCATTAGCACTAAAATTATTTTTCTGAAACACCAAGCTCATGCCATCTTCCTCCACGCTCTTTAGCACCACCCCCAACACCACCACCCACACCCTACCCAGGGATGAGATTTCCTCTTTTCAGAAGAGAAAACAAAGCCCTTTATAATCTTGCACCTCCATTTCACCTTTTGCCACATGGAATCTACTGCACCTCCTAAAGCACTTTCGGTTCATTGTGCCTATTCCCTGCTGTCCCCTCTTCCTGGAATGTCTTTTTCACTTCCCCACTGGGTAACTATCCGATTCAGTCTTTAGGAGCCAACTGCCACGTTACTAACAAGTGAAGACTTTCTCATATACTAGGAAGGAGTTCATAATTCCTTCTGCTATGCTCTCTGTTCATGATGAAGAGGGAGATATTCCATCTATTTTGTCCCTTTTTAAGCTGTAAGTCAGTTTGCTACAAGCATCAGCTAAATTTGTCACTTAGCACAAGAAAAACCCAACACCAGAATCTTGTACAGCTCCAAAGAGGTTTGTTCTCTTTGTGTTACAGTGCCTGTTTTGAAAGTGCTTATACTGCCTGTGAGCATTCTCCCAGCATGAAGTGTAAACAGGATGAAATAGTTTTAGTATAGTCACTCTTTATGGTCAATTAGCAGTTCAAATTAAAAAGTATGGACTACTAGGAAGAGTATGCAGATAAGGAGTAAGAAGGATCGAAGTGCTGACCCTGTTCAATTAGAGAAAAAGAAGATGAGGAAAACTGAACAAAGGAGATACAGAAGCAGCAGTCAGTCAGGTAAGAGGAATAATGAGAGAGCACCACGCCTCAAAAATCATGGTCAATGATATTGTAATAACTATGTATAGCACCAAGTGGGTACTAGACTTATTGGGGAGATCATAAGCTGTATAAAATGTCTAACCACTATGCAATATACCTGAAGGTAATATAATATTGAATATCAACTGTACTTGAAAAAATTTTTAAATTTTTCTTAAAAAAGTCAAGCCGAGGTTTGGGGTATAACAAAGGGAGTAATGTCAAAATCTGCTGAAAGGTTAAGCAGTGATTGGCAGTGAGTAGTAGAGCTCGATTTTTGTTTTCTTTAGTTTTTAGAAATCAGAACAGTGGGGAAGGGAGGCCATGGAGATAGATAGGAAAGGTATATGAGAGAGCTTTGTGGGTGATGAAAACACTTTATATCTTGACTAGGGTTTGGGTCACATAGGTCTGAACACTTTTCAAAACTCATCAAGATCTGTCCATTTCACTGTATGCAAAGTACACTTAGATAAAAAAAAATAAATTATATTTTTCACAAAAATGATAAATTAAACCGTGTGATTTTAGAGGTGTGGGGGAACACCATGCGCATATGCACACATCTCTCCTTTACCACTTAGCACGATCCATTATCTGAAGTTATATTTTACATGTTTTACCCTATAGAAATATATATATATTTTTATCCTTTATGTTCAGTAAAGTGCCTGACATATATTAGCCTGATAAATACCTATGGATTAGGAAGAAAATGACTGACCAGCTCCCTCATTTCCCTCTCGAATGCTTTTAGCAAATTAGCATATGATCATTCATCATTCACAGATACTGGGAAAAAAAAGATAGCTCTGGAAAACAACAGATCAGACATCTCTCTCCTGAACAAGACCTATCCTTCTTGGCAATTTATTCTTTATAAATGAATCCTTTCTGTTATGATAAGAAGGTTCTTCTCAGGTCACAGAACTAAAGCTCCCAGAAAGAGGCAGTGTTGTGCATTTCAAAGCGTTGGGCTTTTCATTCAAATGGTCCTTGGCTCAAACCCAGGCATGGCCTCCAGTAGTAAAGGGAGCTGGAGCAAGGTTCAGAATCTGGCCAAAATTCAGGTACCTCTCAGGTAAAAAATGAGGATGATAATGCCTACCCTAAGGATGTTTGTGGAAATCAAATTATATCATGGTTGCCAAGAACATAGCTCATTGTAGATTCTCAATAAAAGGTAATATTTATTTTTCACATCTTCAGGCTCAATCTCTCTCACTTTTTGGCCTTCGCAAAGTCTTGCTCTTCCACTAGAATAGGGATTCTCCATAATAGGGTGTCAGAATGTGCTTTAAATGCCAGCATCATCTGGACACTTCTGTACTGTACTATCACTATTACTGATGGAAGTATGTTTTATTTCTCAGGAGTTTCCAGATAGAAAGGAGATTGAGGATCATTTCTCAAGAACATACCTTGGAATGTCTTGTTCTTTATTTTCACAATCATAAGTCTAACTGGGACCCTAAACCTTTCACCCCGAAATTGTTGTAATAGCTTCCTAGCTGACCTTCCTATTTAGAGGTTTTCCCCTTGTCAATCCATCTTATATATAATAGCAAGAGTCATCTCTCAAACTCTAGGAAGGCAGAGAAATCTTCTGATGAAACACACACCTCAGGAATCCCTCACTGGGAAAGCCAGCCCATTACTCCTTACATGTTGTGTCACATTATTCTGTCTTTGCCTGTGTTCTGGCTTCTAATTGGAGGTCGCTTCCCTTCTCTCTACCCTTCCGCAACCCATACAGCTAAAGAATTTCTACACATCGTTCAAGACAAACAAAAGTAGAGGTTACTGTCCCCTCCGGTGTGTCACAACTGGACCTAGTCCTCCTCTATTATTGCATTCATCACACTTTGTTACAAATTATTAATTCACAATTCTTACTGTTATACTGGATTGTGAAACTTTTAAAGGAAGAAACTATGCCTTAATTATCCATGTATCCCCCCATAAAGTAGATACTCACTAAATTTTTACTGAACTGAATTAAATTGAACAGAGATGAATCCCTGTTCATGCTCCATTTAAGCATATAACTTGCTATGGCCATCTCCTAGGATGTATGGATGTGTGCATGTGCAGCATGCATTTCTGGCATTTTCTCATCACTTTCACTTTCCCCCCCAGGGCCTTTTCAGACAAATACTGCACAAAAAGAAGAGCTGCACATCTACTGATCAAGTTCATTATAGAACTCAGAGAGACTGGGCAAGCTCTCCAGCCAACACAGAGATTATGAAATAAAGTCTTCTGTTACAACACCTAGTTACTTCCTATTCATCAAATCCAAATTCCCGAAGGTAGACTGCAAGGTGGTACTGCCAATTCTCCTGAAGCTCCACTCATTCTAGCCTGGACTAGCCTAGAATGCATAATTGCTTTCCTTTGTGATTGTCCTGCGAACAGGACAGGATTCTGTTCCCACATGTCTCCCTCTCTAGTGGGTGACACTGCTGCAGGCTGGTATCCCTCTGGTTTATTCATTCTTCTGTGAAAGCTGTGTTAGCTCTCTTGGAGTCCCAGGAGTTGTTGGCTTATTCCTCGATTCAATGTTCACTCATTCATTCATCAAACATTTATTGGCCCTCTTCCTTATGTCAAGTGCTTTGGTAAGTCCTAGGGAAATAAAGATACATAAGAAAAAGAGTCTGACTCTCAATAAAGTCACCTAGGATGGGGCAAAAAAAACAGAACATGAACAAATAATGACAATACAATAAGACAAATGGAAAATAGATATATGTGCAGGGTCCTGGGGAAAGCAGATAACACAAGGCTGATGTCTTCTCCCACTTGTTAGTTCTGTGGAGACCCTGAAAAGATATAACACAGACATCTTACTCAAGTTCCATGAACCCAAAGATTTTAGAGAAGATCGCTAACCCCATCACAAAAATTACTACTCTAGTTACCTGGGTGGCTGTAAGAGCCTAAATTTCCCCTCTAAAAAGCCATTATCCCATCAGCAGAGGGAGTTATGTGTGTGCTAGTAGAATAATGTTGCTGTCTCTTTGCAGTATCTTAAAATCTCTGTTCTCCAACAGACATAGCTTTCTGACTTTGGCCAAGTATAAGATATAGGATATAACTGAGAAAAAATATGAATAAGCCATACTCGAGAAGCATCTTCAGTAAAATCTTGCACCAGCTCTAACTCTACAACTGTGCTGGCCATTAGCCATTAGTCCCACACAGTTATTGAAATTTAGATTAAAACCAAATAAAATTAAAATTATAGTTCTGCAATTGCATCAGCCACACTTCATGACTTCAACAGGGACATGTGACTAGTGGCCACCACACTGAACAGATATCGAACATTTTCATTATCACGAATGTTCTGCTGCTCTAGAAAATAATCTGAATTTTTCATTCATTGATTCATTTATTTGACAATTTTTATGACGTGCTTACTTTGTAAAAGACTCGATTCTGGGTTGTAAGGGAAGCAAAGATTAAAAGTAAAAGTTATCTATTTTGAAAAGCTCACAGTCTGGAAAGGAAGCCAAATGTTTTCAAAAAAAAAAAAAAAAGGATATTGTGCAATGGGTGATATGAATATAGGGAGACAAAGCAGCTTAGTCATGAATTAAAAAAGTAAGAGAAGACCCAAAAGAAGAGGTGACATGATGTGATTCTTGAAGAATTAGTAGTAACTTTCCTAATTAACAAAGTGAAAAGGGCACTGGAGATGAGGAGAATAGTACACATGGTCACAGAGCACGAAAGAGCTAAGAATGTTGCAAGGCTTTAGTATTTCTGGAGTGGAGTGTAAACATTTGGGAAGCTGGGTGAGAAAAGGCTGGGAAAGTAGCCACCATAGTGTGTGAAAGGGTTCGCTGAACAGGTGGTAGGAGGAAGGGAGGTTACAAATTATACTATAGTGTTTAAGAACATTAAAGTAATACAAAACTGAGTTTATACTCAAAATTTGCCACTGCTAGTAACTTTACTATCTTTGGCAAATTTAAAATCTCTTTGATCCCATTTTACTCATCTGTAAAATGGCACTAATAAGACTGCCAAACTTTTATGATTGTCGCGTGGAGTAAATGAGAGACCATGTACTTGTCACAGTGCAAGGCACACATTGAATAACTAAAAATGAAAATTATGTTAATTTATTCTATTAGGAATGTGAAATTTGAGAAGAATAAAATGACTATATTGTATAGAGAAATAAAACGCAGATGATTATGTATACCAATAATAATAATAATGACAATAATGGCTAATATCTAGAGTATTTACAACATATCAGGCATGATTCCAAGTGCTTTAAATAAGTTGATTAATTTAATTCTCTCAACAACCCTGCAAGGTAGGCTACCATTACTACCTCCCTTCTACATATGGGGAAACAACGTCACAAAGAAGTTAAAAAATTGTCACACTACAACTGAGTAATAAAATAAGATTTAAACTCAGAAATCTGGCTCTTTAATCTATATCATTAGCTCCAAAGCTGTTCTGTCTCTGTTAGAAATTTTGTGATAAAAGTCTGCCTGATTTTATGTTGAATTATTTTCCACCAAGCATGACTTCGAAATAATTTATTTAAGTTCAGAGCTTCAAAACAATATTCTCACACTATAAAAGCCAGTAAGTCAGTATGTATGTTCTAGAAATATCCCATAGGTCATCTGAACAGAAATGGGCAAATGCCTGATAAAGCATGTATCATTAGAAAGGTAAGTTAAAAATCTCCTTGGATAATCAAAACATAACTATAATTCCACAGTATCCTTAACAACTGTGAGCTTGTAACAACCACTCATAAAAGTCAGCTTCCTCTTATGAAAATGGGGCTAATGAGTGCCTCATAGGTTAGCAAGAAATATTAAATAAGAGAATGTATAGAAAAAATTTTGCACTGTGTGTAGCACACCAGAGGCGTTTATTAGGAAGTAGCTTTTGCCACTGCAGCATTTTATTCTTTTAATTAAAGCATCATCTTCTAACACAGGGTAGTCCGAGCCTTCCCTTGAACTCTCTTAAGCATCTTAAGGATGAAGGGTTGTATATCATATATGAAATTCTTTGATACGAACACATCCCAGTCTATGAGCTAAAATCCAACTCTCCTTACTTAAAACCTTCTCTGACTCAACTTCAACACTTTCCATTTTGTCCCTATGTTTACCCAAATCTGAGCCCAAGTGAGCCTAACACATTGGTATTTTCATTGACTGACCTCACCAACAGCCTCATCTCTCAGGGAAGTTTTTCCTAAAGTCTTTTCTTCTGATATTCTGTCCTTTAGTCTGATGTTCATCTTCACATAATTCCACTTTAATGAGTGAGGTAATATAATTATCCTTTAAATTTGTTCCACTCCTTTCGAATGCAGCCTCTCCCCAGGGGTCCTTGGATAGCATGACCATGCTTTCCCCAGAACAAGACATTGGCCTGGTGTCAGCACTCGTGAAGAGGGCATGTTATTTGATGGCAAGTAATGCTTTTGGAAGAACATATCCTCAAACCACCAAAGGTTTCTTCTCCAAATTTATTTTCATTTTGCATACATAGGAAACAAGCCCCTATCGAAACAGAAAGAGAGAGAAAGGGTGAGAATTAGAGAGAGAGAGGGGGTGGGGGTGGGGGGGAGAAAGAGAGAGAGAGAGAGAGAGAGAGAGAAATAAGCCAAGTGTTGCAAAGGAAAAACATGTACAGATCTCTTCCAAGTGTACTTCTACCCACTGACTTTACAGGATTTCAACACACCAGGATCTGGACTCACTCTAAGAGATAGGCACAATTCACCGACGGCACAGAGGAACCAAAAATGGCCAGGGAACGTCCCCACGAGTGAACAAAAGCAAATCCTTTTTTGTCGGTCCTATAAATTTAGTAAAATCAGAAGGCACCTCTAGAACATTAGCTAGGAGTCCAGAGAAGCTGAAGTCTAAGAGGCCAGGATTTGGGAAGAGAAAATCATCAAATGGCGGATATACAGTTACCAAGCTCAGAGTCGAGTGAAATTTTTGGAGATTTGGCAGGATAGTGGCTGGTAGCAGAATTAGAAAGTTAAATGTCACTTTGGCACTTGATTAAAAACAGATTGTTGGGAGCTGGGTTGTCATAGGAATCTCACTGAACCAGAAATCTCACTGTGGGTTCGAGACCTAGAATTACCAGCTATGTGACCTTGAGCAAATCACTTAACCTTTTTTATTCTCCATTGTTTTTTCATCACTGAAAGGCAGATAATAATTGAAAATAATAAAAACTGCAAAGAGATTTTTATCTGCAACTGAGAAAATGTATAAAAGTTTATATTTTAAAAGTGCCTTTCTACTTACTATTTTCATGTAAAAAATTTATGTCAAAGTGTCTGGCAAGACTAGTGGCTCAAAAATGTTAACTAAATATATATTCGCACCAAGCTTTTTAAATAGTATAGCCCGATGGCCATTTTTAAGGCACAAAGGGGTTAAATAGCTTAGCCAAGGAGATGCTGCTGGTAAGTTAGCCAGGCGGTGAGCCAGTGCCTCTAACCATTGCAGTGAAAGCTCTAGATGAGGAGCCCTTACAGTCACTGTGGCTTATGTGAACTTCAAAGGCAAAGGTTTGGTTGGTTTCTGAGAGGCTGACGACAACTATTCAGAGCCGTCACCTCATTTCAGGAGCAGTAGCAATGCCACCATCCAATACCACTTCCTTGCTCTCATTTCTGAGTCCTTGCCCTCCCCTGTGTCTAAAATTATGATGTCTTTCCTCTTCTATGTCAAGCCATATATCTTCATTCCTTTATAATTCTCAGCTGAAAGGAGCTTCGGAAGCATGCGGAGTCAGAATTGAAATGCTTTTCATCAGCATTCCAGGATATTAAAAAAAAAAAAAAAAAAACAACGAAATACAAGAAAACCCTCATTCGTTTTACTGGCATAGACACAGACCCTTGGACCCTCAGTCTGACTCTGAAGGCTTACTCAAGACAAGCAGAAATTCAGGGATTTATAGCTTCAAAAGTGAGGCATCCATGACTTTAGATGGTTGGAAAGGGTATCTTATCTGATAGAAGCGAATAAAGCAAAAGACATGCCAGATCAGATAAGAAAAAAGAACATCTCCGGCCAGAATTAAAAAGGCTATTTTGGGATATGTCAAAAGGAGTAAAGCTAGATTGGAAATGACTGTAAAGGTGATTAAATAGGTGAGAACAAAGAGAACACTTCCTGAGTTCTGGCTTAAAAGGGAAAAATTCTTAATCATCTTTTAATTGTACTTCATAATTAGCCAAATCACAAATGTCATGGCTGGAATTGAAAGACGTTTCATAAGGCAGAAACTACTATGGATTTTTGCTACAGAAAGTGTTGGGGGTTAGGAGAAAGAATGAGTGTTGAAGCCCTTTCAATTTGTGTAATGATTCGAGAAACCAGGTTTTATAAGCATATTTGTTCACAAAGCACATTTCGAAAAATACTATTGTTCTGTTTTTCCTTTTTCTCCCTTTCCAAAGGAATTGAAAAACAGTGACAGAAATTTTTTCAGAGCAACAAAATCTCAACGGTGAAGCAAACAGCCACTGGAAATTGCTTATGAAGCTCCCAGAGATAATGGATATATGATATCATAGTGAGGTTATAACATCTTCAACGATAAGTGGCGAAGAGTAAGAAAATGCTGAAGTTACATCTGAGTGAGCTATTCCATACTAAATATTCTTAATTAGTATCACAGAAGACATGGAAACAGTTTGATTACTTACAGGAAGAAAACAATAAAATTACCTCTGATAAGCATGCATATAATAAATCAGTGTACAGTTTCTGCTGGAAAATGTAAACTCTACAAATTAGAGGGAGTTAAAAAAAAGTCTGGAGAAACAATAATATTTTTGAATAACTTGTTGCTTACCTCTTTATTCATTCTCTGAACATCTATCTAACATCTATCATATATGAGTGCTCATTGCTAGAATTGCAAAAACAAATCAAACTGTTATATATAAGGCTGCTCATTGCTAGAATTGCAAAAACAAATCAAACTGTTATATATAAGGCTGCTCATTGCTAGAATTCCAAAAACATGGCCTGCCTTTGTGAAGCTTGCAATCTAGGGAGAAAAACATTTTTTTTCTCATTTATATGCTCTCTTTTCTCTATATCTCTCTACGTGATTTCGTTTGGTGTATAGCTTTGAATAAGCTCTATATTCAGGCCATTCCCTGAATGGTATCTCTAGCCTTGCCTCTACTATTAGCAGAGACCCTTGTACCCAATTAGGCCTAAGTAGGCCCATTGGTTGTCCACACAGAGCTCCAAAAGGTCTATTCAAATAAAGATGTCTGAATCAGAGCTGGCTATTTCCCCTATTCCTTCCTCAGTCCTTCGCCAATCTCTACTAGTCATTCAAGGCCATCAGCAAAAAAGAAGCTTAAGTGGCAGAGAAACAGGATGTAGAAACAGACCCAGAAGGGCTCCACACTTACTTTAATGCTTTCCTGTCACTGTCTTGAAATTCTTAATAATTTTATCTTTGAACTTGTGTTTTGTATCAGAGGTCCAATGAAACAATGGAATATGTGTGTGAAAAGAGAATATATACAGATGAAAGCAAAACCTGGGTGTTTTAGTACCTCTAATGACACCTTTTCCCCTTGCTTTTTGAATAAGCAGCCCACATTTTCATTCTGCACTGAGGTCTGTAAATTGAGTAGCCGATCTTGTGTACAAACGTCACCCAAATCAGACTCAGGCCAGTGTGTTCCTTCCCCCATGTTTGCACTCTCCTAAAGGTGCTAATCTGCCCATTTCTTCTCCCTTGCTTCTTGCAGTGTGTTTTAAATTGATCTGAGCATTAGCATTTGGTCTTTCTGTTCCATGACCTCTGCTGTAGCTTGTCTGGCAGTGGACTTAGGGGCTACCACTGTGTCACTGCTTTTCCCCAAACAACAGCACTTGATTCCTGGACAGGCCTTTTCTAGCCTGTGTGCATTCTCCAGAGAAACAGGTGATGCTACCCAGATGGCTTCTTATTCTTTCAAAAGAATGCTTTCTTTTCATACCATGTGACAATCCACGGAATCCAAAATATCTTTCTGACGATCCACAGAAAGACTGAAATATAAAAAGATGCATAGTGAGCATCTTATTACAGCCTTCTGGTTTGAAAACCAGGCTTGCTTCGCAGGACCTGACCACTCCATTTGATTTCTCCATTGTCAAAGCCAATGAAGATTATGAATCTTAAATTTCAAAAGTTTCTGATAACATTTTAAAATTCTCTCTCACCCAAAGCAGAAATGTTTTCGAAATCCCAAGAGTGCTCTTTTAAGAAAAGCTCTTCCCCCTCACAGTGCTTAGTGGAACAATGTCGTATAATATATTTTCCAAAGTACAACTAATTGAAGCACTTTCTCTTCCTTTGTTTCCTACATTTCAAAATACCTATTATGTAGGTACCGTTATAAAGCAGATACGATGTAATACTTTACCTTTGTGTATTTGGGAATTTCATCAGTTTTTAGTTTTTTGGGGAAAAAAGTCAAGGAAAGATATGATTTGGGGGTATGACATCTCAGGAAAATGTAACTGTAAGACACAGCGGTCTTAATGATGTTTGGTTTGGTATAAAACGACAACAGGGAAGATGTGAAGGATTACAGTTTTCTTCACTTAAAAAAAATAGGCATCACAGGTTGCCACTTCACAGTAATATCTTAATATTCTCTCATTTAATTATGTAAATCGTCAAAGAAGGCTGCTGTTTATGGTAATTTGCACGTGTGGAGATCTGCTTCTTGAGGTAAGCTAATTTAAATCAAATTATAACTAAGGGAGATTTACCACTTGTTGATTTAGACAGACAATCACTTATAACTCTGCCAAACAGCCAGTAAAGGCTTCAGGATTTCAAAAGTGAGGGGAAACAGTAGTGATCCTGCTGTGAAAGGAATCAGCTGCAATGCTGTGGAAGGATTTAGTATTCCTATTGATGTCAGCAAGAACCTAAGGCAGCCTCCTTTGTGAGGGAAGTGATTAGTGAATGCCGTTGACCCTCACTACCTCCACATTCAAGCCTTCCTTTGCACTCAAAGTTAAAGGCTGTTCTCCCCAACTAATTCACCACTCTCTTTTGATACAAATCCAGCAGTTTTCAGAATCCACTTGCATTCTAGTTGCATAGTTGTACCAACTGCTGAATGTAACTGAGAAAAGACCATTGTCAACCACTGAAGTGTTCATGTGTCCCCAGTTCCTTTCTTATTTCTCTTTTCTTTCATTTTTTTTTTAACCATTAAAGATACTCCATTTCAGTTTGAGAAACTAAGCATGTACAAATTCATCCTTTGTTTCATAGGCACATTTGTTACAAGGCAAATGGCCTCCTCAGCTAATAAAAGTGGCCATGTGAGTCTCTGGTAGACCAAGAAAGGTGCACAGATCTTGGATGCAGACACAGGTGCCAGTGACAATGGTCACAATTTGGCTTTAGCAATTAAAAGGATGCAAGTATAGTAAACTGATTAAGAAATTTTCTCAACTTCTCTGAATCCTAGTGTTCTTATGAAAAGATTGTATTAATTATACCTTCCTCATAAGGCTCATATGATGACTGAACAAGCAAAAGCACAAAGCTTTATAGAAACGTTCATCCTCAAACACAGTTGTAAATAATAACGATAACGATGATGATAACGCAATGTTATGCATGGAAAGTGGCCCATTTCCAACAAATTTATAGGTAAGAGTTAAAACCTTTTCCATTCTGCATGATAATTTAACCTTTCTTTAAATTTCAAGCTCGGTTAATTTCTTAAGGGTAATACGTTGGCTATGTTGCTACTCAGTGTTGTTTATGGTAATATGTGGACCATGATTGATAAATTGTGTTTGGGTTTGGAGGCACATACATGAACTATAACACATGGAAGGAGATGAAGGAATAATGCTGTGAAGCCACCTGCCCAGTGTAGACCTTGTCTCCTTCCCTGTGCTGAACAGAATTCTGCAAAGTCACCCATAGAAGGGAAACATCCGGGGCTGTCCTGCTAGCTTGCTGGGTCTCCCATCTAGATCCTTCTAAATGAATATCGGGTTGAGTTATTTTCTGTGGTAATCTTGTGAGTCTCGATATTGAGCTGAGCCCAAGAAAATACTCTGCAGATATTGCAGAATATTTCAATTTAGTGTCTTGGATATCAAAGCATCTGATTGAAGGCTGGGAGTATGATGACGTAAGAATAATATAGGTTCTGGATCAACTGTAAACACTTATGAAATACCCAAACTCTCCCCTGCATGTATATGTTTCCCTGTTTCCTTGAGGGAGACATTTCTCCTATTGACAATTCTTAAGGACTCGTGAAGCCATTTATGAAGGCCAAAGATTTCTTTATTAAAATCAATTAATAAAAGTAATCTTCTTAATGTGCCAGAAAAGGATGGTCAAACAGAACTAAAACCCAGATCTGCCAAGAAGAAGCTTCTCTCCAAAGATATATTCAGTGGTTATCTGAATGGCAATGGCAATGGCAATCAGAGATATTCTCAGATGAACATCTGAGCCTTTGCTTAGCCTGGTGGCAACCTTTCTTAACTGGGTTTCCTAGAGAAAATAAAGCTCTAATTCCCTAAAGCATATATATTAATTTCTTGTTGTCACTCCAACAAATTACCACAAAATTAATATCAACACATATATATTATCTTATAGTCCTGGAAGCCAGAAGTTCGAAATGAGTCTCACCAGGCTAAAATCAAGGTGTCAGCTGAGCTGTATTCCTTTTGGAGGCTCTAGGGAGGACTCCATCTCCTTTACTTTTTCAATGTCTACAGACTGCCTACATTCCCTGGCTCATGGTCCCTTCCTCCATCTTCAAAGCCAGCAATATAGCATCTTTGCATCTGTCTCTCACTCTGACCTTCCTGTTTCCTCCTTTACTTATAGGGACCCTTGTGATTACATTAGGCTCACTCAGGTAATTTAGGATAATTTCTCCATCTCAAGACCCTTAACTTAATCACACCTGCTGAGTCTCTTTTACCAAGTACAGTAGCAAGTTCCAGAGATTAAGAAGTGGGTGTCTTTGGGCAGGGGCCACTACTCTGACATTATTTTGTTTGTAATAAATTAATTTCTCTCTCTCTCGTGAAATTAGAATAGTACTAATTATGCATCATTCTCAGAAGAATTTAGAAAACTGTCACTTAAAACATTTTATGTGCCCTGTGATTCAGATGAGGAATTTCAGTTGTAAAAGAGGCTTTGGTGGGAATCATGCCTTAAATGAACAAGGAATGAGACATGTTTAGGGAAAGGAGTTTTACAAATTAAAAAAAAAAAAACCTAGATAAAATAGTAGTCAAGGGAAGTGGGCATTGAAAACTAAGTGTAAGCCCAGGAAACAAAAGCAGTGATTTTAAGATGCATTGTTAGGGGAAAGTACAGCTACAAAAAGAAGGATATTGGGGCAACAAGACTAGGAAAGAATGTGAATATAAATGGTTGGTGCTGTAAAAGTCTATCTTTTCTAAAAACATGCCAGCTCTCAAAGTCAATTTTCTTTCTTAAAACAAAAAAAAATCTAGCTTTTTTTCTAATGACCCTTGCATACTTCAGTGGATACTCCCACAAGAAATATTCAGCAAAAATGCATGTGTGTAGAAACCATACAATAGCTAGTTTCACTACTCTTGCAAAGAAAAAAAAAAATCAATAGTTGTTTCTGTCCCCAGATTTCATCTTGGGCCTCTTTGTGAAATGTGCAGTTCAATTTAGTGTTGATAGGTCATTCCAATCATAGTGAGTTTATATACAATCCAGCCAACTGGAAACCAAAGCACTCCAGTTAGACAGAGCCACCTTTCTCCAGTCTGCTTGACACTGTCTTTAACCAATAATAAGAGCAATTGTCAGACGGATTGATCCTTATGACCATCACATAATGTCTAGCAGGAAGAATGGAAGACTCATTACTGTCAGTTCTGTACTTATTTAGAGCTGAGTGAAGCCTTTGGTGTAAACTTTAGGCTATCTAATCTAGGACCCAGAATGTCTTCCATCATAAGAAAGAGTTTAGTGGTAGACAGGAGACCTGGCTGTGTGGCTGTGGCTCTTCCAGTGTATAAGTGACTAGGGAGCAGTTCAGTGAGCAGAGGAGAGCTGGTTGGCTGAGTGAGGTTACCAACAGCTTATCTGGGGAAAGATTTGATGAGAAGCAAGAGTCACTGTCTAGTTGAGGACTTGGCAGTATCTCACAACTTAAGAGGAAATACATTCAGAAAAGAAAGCAGAGCAAAAAAGCAGCAAGGGTCTCATTCAAGCAGGAAAGCTCCTACCAGAGTCAGGAGTTCTCTTGAGAATGAGGTGAATAAAAACAGAATCTGAGCTTCATGTGCACCTTTGGCAGTTCTAGGCTCCACCTCTCATCTGTAACCCCACCCTGCCTCTTTATTATTAATTACTAAAGGAAGCTAACGTCTCAGACAATGCGAAAAATAAAGGCAGAAAAATCAGTCTAGTTGGGGAAACAGATCCCCCCAAAAGAAAACAAAGGTAACAAACTGATATAAAGGCTATGAAGGAAGAAAGATACTGAGAGAATCACAGGAGGTTACCTCCTACTAATGTCTCCAGGAAAGACCTTTCTGAGGAAATGACTTTTAAACTAAAATTAAAAAGAACAGCTCTATGAAGACTCAGAGTTTGAGTTCAAGACATTTGCAAACATCTTGAGGTAGAAAACCGCTTGCCTTGTTTGAAGAAATGAGGAAAAACCAATGAGGCTAGTTTCAGGTAAATAACTGAGGCGAGGTGAGAAGGCATATGGTAGAGTACTCCCAGGCACTTACTCACTTCCTCTCTGCTACTCACGTCCACGGATGAATGTACTTACCCATTTCAGTGTTGTTAAACATGGCCATGGGACTTGCTTTGCCTTCACGGTGTCAAAGTGTACTTCGCTAAGCCTTAACTTTGGCCTCCGCATGTCATTTCTTTGGTCAAGAAATATGCTGCAAAAAAAGCTTAAAATGTGCCTGCACAGTTGGGCTTGCTCTATTGCACTACTGTCACTGTGGTGAAAGAACATGTCTTGAGTAGTCCACTGGTAACAAAAGGATGAGAGATGTGTGTAGCAGACATGGATCCAATACGCAGCTTGGCGTCAAATCCAGCTGAGCCCCACCTGGACTGGCCAAACTCCAGCTGATCTGCAGATGCTTGAGCAAGATTAAATAATCATTGTTGTAAGCCACTGAGTTTTGGGCTACCATTACTATGGGAATAGCTGACAGAAAAGAGTATATAAGAATCATTTTACAGAGCTTGTGGAAAAATAACTGAAGAGTTTTAAGTAGGGAATGATCTGATGTGAATTATGTTTATTGAAGCTCACTCTGGCTGCTGTGAGAGGCCAGCAGAGGAAGGAGTTGGAAAAGTCCATTTGAAGATAATGGTAGCAATGAAGCAAAAGAGAAGTGAATATATTTGGACTAAATCTTGGAGGCAGAACCAAGAGTACTTGCTAATGAGTCATATACAGAGAAAAGAAAAAGTGAAGAACTAAAAAGTGACTCCCAGGCTTCCAGCCCAGACAACTAGTGGAGAGTAAAACACTTTTTATTTTTCACGTTGCTTTTTTCCCCCCACAATAATAATTTTTATGGATATACAGTGAGCATAACATAAGTTATTTCGTCATTACTTTATGTTGGACATTGATTCGTTCCTAGTTCCTCTACCAAAAACTCAAACTCTAAGTACATTTAATTGTCCTATATTTTAGATTTGGGGGAAAGGAGTTGACTCCTAGAAATGGGATAACTGGGTTAAAGAATTTCAGGGTTTTGTATTTTTTTTCTCTAGAGAGCCCACTCCTTCCCATAGGCTGAAACTAAAGTGTGGAATGTGGAAGAAGTGCCCATTCACAAAGAGCAATGCATTTTGCTTGATGAAATGTCACAGCCTCCTTTATAAAAAACCGTCATAAACCATTTTGGATGTGCCAGATACTTCTAGGTGCTTTATGTATACATTAACTGATCTAACCCTCACTGCAATTCTACAAAGTAGATACTCATATTATTCACATTTTACAGATACGAAATCTGAGGCAGAGATGCTAAATAACTTTCCCCTAAGAACATAAGAAATAGGTTGTATAGAATTCACGTGTCTGTGGTAAGGATGAGGCTGAAATATTTGTTAGGTCACTACAGGTGCCTTATGTAGACTTGTAGAAAAAACCGTTTCTCATTTTTCTATCGAATAATCCTTGAGTTTATTCTGAGGAAACAGATTTTTATCTGATGGGTTTTACATCAAATAATTATGTTTCACCTAAGCAAATGGCAGATTCTTATTGGATAGACTTTGTAACTAATTAGGTTCTACCTAGAAAATCTGGAGCCAAGTGTCTAGACCAATGTGGCAAGTATCTAGACCTTTATACTATGTGGGTTTATGCTCATTCCTGGGTCCCTGTTATGCCTCCACCCTGCCTTCTTTTCTCACTTGTTTCTAATTTTAATTTATACCATGGTGAATTTTGTACATCTTGTAAGCTTCCTTAAATTCTTTTTGAAACAAAGAGAGATGTAAATAATAAGGAAATGGACTGCGGCAAGCATTAAAAAATGTCTATATAAAAACAACTTAAAGTATGCCTGTAAAGCCCATAGGATAATTTTCACTGATACATATTTATTTATTGTTTGCTTTTAACATTCTCTAGAGCTTAACAATTTTTTAGAGTGATATAATCAATAAATTTGATCAGGAAATGATATCTGAAAGAGTCCTCCCTTTCCAACCCACTTTTCTGCTTGGTTCCCGGGGAGCTCTAGTGCAACCACATAATAATAACAACCTTTAAAATAGTAATACAGAATTTTAAATAATGGCAATAATGACACTTATTGACTGCTTACTAGTGTTCTAAGTAGTAGAACTTAGGTAAGCACTGTTCTAAACATTTTATAACAAATTATCTTACACTTTACCACAATATGTCAGGGCCTTACTATATTATATACCTGTTTCAGATGAGGAAACAGGTTTTGGCAGGTTAAATAACTTACCAATGCCACAGAGTTAGTAAATGGCAGATCTGCAGATTAAATCAAGTTCTGTTCCTGTCAGCATACCCAAACCCATCTGCCTGATGGGATAGTTTAACTCTAGATAAAACCACCCAGAATTTCTAGCCTCTATGCCACTGCTGATGAGGCGGCCATAAGAACACACCTGACAGACCTCCAACTATTAGTAGTGTAACTAAAGCACCTAGCCGCTGCCCCTGAAACCCAGCACCAGCCTGCACAGTGGCCATGCTCCCCACAGGCCACTGCCAGTCGATGACTGAGCAGGCAGAGCTGCCAAGGCAGGTCCCAGCCTGGGAGAAACAGCCTCCACTAACAGCCAGCTTTGGCTGTGGGACTCTCTGACAGCCTGGCTGGGCTTTTAGTCTAGGACCCTTCTTTCCTCTCTCTTTCTCTAGGGCCAGGATTGGACTAAGGTTTGACGTTTCACCCAGCCTCTCCCTTCTCTAACTCTTCACTTTTACTCACAGGTGTTTCCCTTAACAAAATCTTCAGATGTTTAATCTCATATTGGTGAATGCTTCTTGAAGAACATGGACTAACACAGTTTATAAAGTTTCTTGCTGCTTAGCTTTCTTAATTCTACCCTTCAGATCTTCCCCCAGAGAGTTATAACTGATCCCCCCAATCCCCTATTCCCAGCTGGAAGCTTCTCCTGTTGCCTCTTATCTTTACCTCTTTTAGGATATGTAAGTTATTTTACTATAAATTATAGCTATCTATGTAGGTATTTTATCTCCTCCACCAGACGTTGAACCCCTTGAACATAATGGCATCAAAACTTATTGATACATGATATCACTCTATGCCAGGCATTGTACTATGGGCTTTACATATGTAACATATCTATTTAATCCTTATCAGCACTTGTGATGTATACATTATCAACTCCACTTTACAGAGAAGAAAACTGAAGCCCAGAGAAATTAAATAACTTGCCTAATGCTACACAACTAGCTAGAAGTAGGCCTTATTTTAAATTTGGGCTTTCAGACTAAATCTTGAGCTCAAATCATTATGCAATCCCTGTCAAAAGCCCTTGCTAATATAATATGTGCTATACGGCTCATCCTATTTCTTATCTTAACTCCTTGGAAGCAGGGCTAAAAATGATGCCCTATTGCAGCAAATGTCTTTTGCTTTGGGGTTCAGGTCGCTCCCTTGCCTCCACCTTAATTGCACAGTTCCCTTTTTAAAAATGTTTTATTTCTGTAGTTCTAATGCCCACGAATCTTTTCCTTGGGGGGAGTGAGCAGGTATAATAGGTAAGCAAGAACTTCTGGATCTGTATACTTTGAGTTGCATAGGAACACGGATACATTTCTCTGACAAAACCAAAGCAGGCTATAAAAAATGATCTCAGAGAAAGTAGAGGCCAGGTGGTGTTTTCTCTAAAAAGAAACTAATTTTTACAAATTCACATGCAATTTGGTTATGGAAATTAGAATGGAATTCAGTACTCCCAGTTCCCAGGGTGAAGACCATGTTCCTTGCCTTTGTAGCAGAAAGGAACAACATAATGACAACGTCAAAATGTATATTCACGTGTCTTGAGACAAGGTATTATAAATGGAAACCAGGTGTATGAAGGCCTTTACTTGACTTAATGACACTTGTTCGCTCTTGAATTCTTTATTGCAATGTTCTGTTTGTAGTGCAAATTGTATTATTAAGTATTGATGAAAATTCCAAAAATACCCCTTTATCTATCCAAAAGTTGGATGCAATATTTGCATGAGTTATGAAAACTATTGTATATAATGCGTTGGAACACTGCCTCATGAATTCTGCAGTAAAAAATTACAGTCCAGTTCCATGAATGTAATTATTCAGGCACCCAGGCTGATTTATCATCTTGATGAGAAACTAAGCCATGAAATATCTCTGCTAGAAATAAGCTTTCGCTCATTTCACAAATACACCCAAGAGAAGCAGGAGGGGTGAGAAAAACAACAAATGATCTGCCAGAAGTAGAGGAAACATATTTCTTTTTCTTTACTTAAAAAAAAAAAAAAATTTAGTAGTCGAATGTTAATTTTGAAATAGATAAACAGGAAAATAACTACACGCTCCTGTGCATGATATGATTTTGGCAGTGCGAGCCTGACTCAGGGCTAGAGATGTTTGCTTTTACACCACTTACTAAAGATCAAAACCTAGGGGTGGGAGGCCCAGAGGGAGGAGCTTCTAGGCGTGAGGCATAGAGGCTGTTGGAGCTCTCCACACAGACATCCTCATATGCCACAGTTGGTAGCTGATTAGTCCTTTGCAGGCAGCAGTGTCTCTGCTGGCCTCTGCTCACTGCTCATTGCACAAATTAGTGAAAATGAGTCGCAGCGTGTGCAAACAAGTGGGGCTGATGAAATCTGCAGAGGTCAGCTTGCTGAGAAATCATTTCAAAAGAAAACAGGAACTTCCGACAGATGGAAGAGCAGGAAGCTGATAAAGATGTTTCAGGGGGAAGGGAAAGGTGAAGTGGAAAAAGAACCAAGCTTCTCAGCTCAGAACAAGAGAGCGCTTAATAAATAGGCACTAGAAAGGCAGCAAATATTTTGAGGGTTTTGTTTGTTTGTTTGTTTTTTGTTTTCCAAATCTATTTAAAAGCACCTTTTACACACTGCTAAACATGCATTGGCTTTTCTATTCTTTTGATACAACTGTTGTTACCTCTTGGGGACCTCATGTGGAAGCTGGCAGTTGCCTATTCTAATTTGTTGGAAAACAAATCCTGCTACTTTGGTCTTAAACCATTTTGTGAAGTTCCCTGGAATTATTAACATTTAAAAATCATTTAAAGGCCCAGCCAAAAATGGAATTGGGTATGTGAAGTAACTGAGCCTATTATAAATGAAACTGTGGAAATATACTTTGTGTGTGTGTGTGTGTGTGCGCGCGCGCGCGCGCGCGCGCATGCTTCGTGGGGACAGGAGCTTGAACTTAGGTCATAGAATCCATAGAGAGGATTCTGACAACAAAAGTAAAATGCTACGAGAAATTTAAAGTCTGCTAAGAGACCATTCAGTATAGCTTGGTAGGTAAAAATTCTGTCTCTAGAATCAAACAGAGCAGAGTTTGAGTACCAAGTTTAACCCCTAGGTCTGTAGACTAGACAACTAACTGGTTAACGTCTCAGCACTTCAATTTTCATTATCTTATAAGATGGAGATAACTATGATATTGAACTCATGGGCTCTTGTGTGATAAAACAAGTAAAGCATTTAGCTCATTTTCTGACACAAGGAAGGCACTCAATAAATTATTATAGGGTTGTGAGTTCTGAGCCTCTTCCAGTGCCAGATGTGAAAATAATAAAAGCCTAATCTCAAAGAGGAAGAGTATGCCCCCTTAAGAAACGTCAATACTGACAACTTTGAAAGTCAACTAGAAGCCAGGGTATCGGAGGTGTTAGAGACTAATTATGCCCATTTCCCTCTGCGTGGGAGGCACTATTACCTGACATCCTACCATATCTTCCATGGGTGTCATCTGAGCAAATGAATCACCAGGATGAATCAGAAATTGCTAGAAGCCCTTGCCCACAACTCTTCTCAGAAGAGCTGAGTCATAAATGAAGAGATTAGGACCTTGCCTCTTTGACCTTAGGGAATCAAGATCTTCCATTTCCCAAGAAATGGGATCGACTTAAGATTACTTAGTTGAATCAGAGCTGCTGAATACCAGGGGACTGAGAAAAAATTCTCTGTCTCCTCAGGCACAGATGGTAGGTTGTCTTCAGGATCATTTTGAGAGATAAAAATTAGAACCATGCGAATGTCATGTCATTAGCAAATAGTACTACAACAAGGAAGAGTTAAGTACAACCAGAGGGTTGTCCTTCTGATCACATGCTTTTCTCATGTCCTATCTAGCAAACTGTGGGCTCTCTGAGGACAGGAACCATGTCTTAGCCATGTCTATATTTTACCTGGGCAGTTGAGCAGCACTTAAAGGGGTCTCATAACAGCTTGATAAATGTTGACATGGTTTATACTTTTACAGAAGTCTCCATTAGCTTTAAATGCCTCAGTGAGCCAGTCTTAAAAGGCTTGATTCATTACGTAATCATTTATTTCTAAGAGAGTTTATCTAATAATACTATTCCAGTGACTCTTTTGCTATGTTAATCTAGTAATGTTATATCGAAAGCAAGCAGCAGTAATTTGCCAACTCTTCTCTCTTTATTTCATCAACTATTCCCTTACTAAGGAGAAAAGCAGTGCAAAATATTCTCAGGACATTGTCTTCTCTAAACCCAAGCATAGTCTCTGGCTCAGATCAAACATTTAACTGAATGAATGAACAGATAAGGGCCAGGCAGGACAAAGAGATTTATAAGAGGAGTTAGCGCATATGTTCCTCACTGTCTCATTAGGTATGCCTCAGAAGGTTTCTTCACAATGGCTATAAGTTTATTGTAAAATGTTTAGGTTCACAATTCAGTTTTCGTCTAATTTAACATTAATATCACATTACTTAGCATTTACATAAAATTATATGCTTTATCTTTTTAAGGGTGGTCATAACTATTACGTTATTTTTCCTCTGCTAAAAAAAAATACTTACAATAAACTCCATGACACCCTCTTTGATAGACCACTTTGAAATCTTCCAAAAAGCCCCCAAATTACCCCTATTAGAGAAGGATCACCTTCCCAGTGACTTTTATTGGAGCATCTCCAAGGCCACAGGTGTGGCTAGTGTGTCCCTGAGCCTGGGCATGGATTAGAATGGTTTTAGGAACTATCATATAGGTGTCATTCCAGATTTGAGTAAGAATAACCACACAGAATGGGGCCTTTGGTTAGAGCGATTCGTGGATGGGCTCAAAAACAGAAATTGCACTTATTTGCTATTTCCAATAATGAGCAAAGCCACAAATACAATACCACTTCTTTGATTCCCCAAGTTTTTGGTAGAACCCATGGATGTGCTCTAAAATGATACATTTTGGAGACTGTAAATCCACTGTAATTTTTACCATGTAGACATAGTCAAGATTCTCTGTTACAGTAAGGTTGTGCCAGATGTTCAAAGTGTAAAATCTACTAAAAGAATGTTTGGCCCTGAGCCCGGCAGACTGGTAGCTTCTGCCTGGCTTAATTCACAGTTTTTCATTTCTGTTATGTTTCTGGTCCACAACAATGTTTAACTTGTTTTTTCACTGCATTTTATTTATATTATCACTAGGGATTAGAGTCATGTGTGATATATAATGACCTCCAGCTATTTTGACTACAAGTTCTAGAGTCACTTTCAATATACTCCTAAATCCAGAGTCATCTTTGAGTCTGCATCATAATTTCATTACAAATACAATTGCAATACAATATTTCTCTATTAACTGATCTTTATTTAACTGACTTAACATATCATTCATCTCTATGTATAATGAGACCCTCTACATGCTGAATTTTTTCATTCAGCATTATCGTTAATAAGCCCATATACTTCTACTCACATAAAATGAATTGACTGCTTTCCAATAGTCACTTATATGTTCCTAATATATGTTCCTAAACTCACTAATATAGTTGCTTTTATTACAGCATATAATTGAATCAAAATAAATTAATTAAATTTGAATATGAGAATAAAGAGAATTGTTAGTAGGGAAATTACATAGATGTTTTGAAAAGGTGTGTCTCAAAAAATCAGGTTTCAAATTTTGCGTAGATGAGATAATTATAAACATTTTGAAGAGGAGAATGAGAACCACAGCAGAATATATTCATATGTGTTACCAAATATTTCAGGATTCCATTCTTGCTTCTAAGGAACTGAATTTGGAAACTGAGAATAATATATGTGAATGTGGTTAATGCAAGAGAGTCATTACGAAGAAGAAAGAATCAACAGAATCGGACTCTAAGAAAATACACTGTCATTATGTTGAAAAAACTGTGACCAAGTGTACATTTATAGGTTTTATGTTAAATGTTTAAGATGTATGTGTTCCATATTTTATGATTCCCATTTGTAATGTTCTTTTTTTGATTAACCAACCAGTATATGTCAGGTGAAAGGGCTTCTATTATGTTTCTAAATGTGCTATTTATTCAGGCTAAGAAAAAAAATCCTTGTTCTCTGTTCAAAATTTTCCATTTATGTCTCTAGTTGTGAAGGCCTTTTATCTCATTTAAAATTTTTCTCCCTTAATCTTTTATCAGAATTGTATTTAAAATTAACCTCTTCTTTGAAGGCTCCTCTCATTAATTCCACTTATGTTTAATTACCTTTATTTTATATCTCTTTATCACTTAGGGTCTTACTCTATCTCATTTCAATTGCGCGCTCTCTCTCTCTCTCTCTCTCTCTCTCTCTCACCAAGTAGTAATGCTTTTCTTATTTGTTAGGCTGGTTTTCCTAAATAGATTATAAATTTTTCCAAAGCAAGGTATGCTTCTTCTTTGTTTGGAACCTTCCGTGCTTTTGATAGGATGTTCTACAGAGTGAGGTTACTCAATATAACTTAACTGACCTATCATTTTAGACATTTAATCGAGTGAACTAAATAAATAATTTCATATACACCAATATTTTCTTCTTGCAAATTACAGTTTTGAGAAAGACATAAGCAATTTCTCCAAGCACATTTATACCCTAAAAGCTGTGGAAATTTGGTCAGAGAAATATAAAAGATTTGGATTAAGTTATTAGCAAGATAATATGAACGAGGTATTAATCACAGTTAACTGTGTCAATGGAAACTTTATACATTCAAAGGTTCATACCTGAGTTGCAAATTATATTCCAGGCTATAGCAGTTACGGAGCCAGAAAGAATTTTCCAACCTAATACCACTCTCCCTGTCTCTGTTTTAAAACAAAGTCTCCGCTTGTAGGAGGAGGAAAAAAATTCCATGAGAAAATGTCTTCTGATAGACCTCTTCCCAAATGACTACAAACTGCTTACCTTGACTATCAAGATTAATGTGGCTTCCACAATGTCCAGTTTATGTCTAGATGATACACACACACACACACACACACACACACGTGTGTGTGTCTGTGTGTGTGTGTGTGTGTGTGTGTGTGTGTATTCTGGAACTAGCCCAGTGAGTAGTAGCTCATTAAATTTTGTGATATCAGAATAGAGGATAATACTAATAGACCTCTGTCATTTCTAGTAATCCCATTTTATAGATTATAAAATCGATTAAGTCAAGTCTAGATTCATTTAGCAGAATCTTATTTTCCCAAGCAGGAATACATTATGGAGTGAATGACAGCCTCTGGTGGAAAATAATGTATTTAGGTCACATGCAATTCATTGTCTTAAGTGAAATAAGAGAGGTAGTAAGAAGTCGGTCTTAGAATTGGGCATCAAGCTTGAGAGATAGATTATTCAGGGAATTTTTAGATTATCATGACAATTCTTAGATTGGGAGGAAAGCCAGGATTCACCTAAGTTTTAAAAGATATGCAAAGCATACTCCCCCGTGACAATGCACCAGTTGGCCAAACATTTGCTCAGGAAGACCTTTTGAACTTCAGCATTGAGAACATGAGTCTGATTTTAAAAAGGGAAGCAGAGAAATACGGCATTTATTTCAAACACAGTTCTTTTGGTGGCCACCCTTGCTGGAGGTATTCTACTGCTAGAAAGAAAAGAACTGTGCTTCTATTTCTCACCATATCTAGATACCTTCAAACTGTTTTCATGGGAGCTGGGCAAAGTGCTGACGCCTGCTCAGGTTAAGACCCAGCCCACCAGTATTGCATGGGATGGCCTTGATCCAGGTAAACACTACACCTTGGTCTTGACAAACCTGGATGCTCCCAGCAGGAAGAACCCAAAATACAGGAATGGCACTATTTTCTGGTGTTCAACATGAAAGCCAATGACATCAGCAGTGGCACAGTCCTCTCTGAGTATGTGGGCTCTGGGCCATCCAAGGGCACAGGCCTTCCCCACTGCCTGGCTGGTTTATGAGCAGGACAGACCACTGAAATGTGAGAAGCCCGTTCTCAGCAACCGATCTGGAAGCCACCAATGCAAATTCAAGGTGGCATTTTTCCACGAAAAGTAAAAGTTCAGGCTCACGGTGGCTGGCACATGTTACCAAGCAGAATGGGAGGACTATGTGCCCAAACTCTGTGAACAGCTGTCTGGGAAGCAGGTGAAAGCTAGGAGAGACAAGTCTCCCCAGAGGTCTCAAGCAGTGTTCTCAAGTTCAGTGATGCATGTAGATTTCCTCTCTTCATTGTTCCCACTCTCACAGGTGAGACCTCAGCAGATGGTGGTTTAGAATGACTTTTCCTTCTGCCTAGCTTTAACAATTGTACAGGGTTATGCACCTGGTTTATGTTTTGATCAAATTTGAACTCTATTTTGGAGGATATTTTGGTACTATTTCAGGGTCCTCAGATTGTTAATATAAGGAGTAGCAACTCAGAATTCAAAGAAGAAAAGATTAAGTAAGAAGAACAGATCTATAATAATAGAGCAGAGCATCAAAAAAATCTTTAAGGGAGGTTAAAAAAAGAAAAGATTCATTGCTTCTGCCTTTGGGAATTCGAGTCCAGAATTGTGCATGACCACACTCTTTGGGATGTGTTTCCATGGCCATGTCTCTCACCAAACAACCAGAGATCTGCATGCCCACTAACCCCCAATATGGAACATCTTGAATTGGTTACTATGTGTCAGTGCCCTGCTCTGCTCCTTTAAAGAGCAGTACTGGAAAAAGCAATAGAAGAGTAGCTTTCCTGTTGAGGCATGGCAGTCTAGATGAGCTGCAGGGCTTGGTGGGAGGTTATCAGAAACCCTTAGATCTGTGCCTGTTAAACTAATCACTCTTCTTTGGTATAAGAGAAGCTGGCCTGGAATTGTTAAATGTGGTGTTAACTCTGCTATTTGCTTATAGTTGAATAAACATAAAATTATTGTGTAGACAAAAAGAAAAAGAACTATTTTCAAGATTTGAGTATGTGTTTTTAAGCATTTTCCCCATTAAGGACATTTCCAGTTGATACATTCAACTGAAAGTGACAAGGAGATATAAACTTTCATCTAGACACTTTATTATAAACATGTCGGAGTCTCGGCAAGCAGGGAGGTTTCTCAAAAATCAGTGGGGAAAGACAACACTGTCCTGCCAAAAGGAAATTAAGAAGCGGTAGCCTTGTACTTCCCTCTACTCCCCTCACCAGCCACAGACAACTTAATGTTTCCCTCAGACTTTTGCAGGAGGGGTTAGAGGTCACCTGTAAGACTGCAGTTCTTTCCTGGACTCCAGATAACTTTTCTAGTTCTACCCCTGAGCACGTTCCCACTTCAGACTCAGCCACTCTTTCCCAACCTAACTTTGGAATCAACGCCATACTATTTAGGATGGTAGAACATCTTCTGACAACTTGGGATGTTCCCATTTACTGAGGACTGCTTTTCACGTTTTGAGGCCTTATTTTCCACATATCTTTTGCTGCTTCCCTGTGAGGATTCATAGGTTCATAGACTCTGATCCTTAGGTCTCCATGAAGAGGCTTTTCCCCCGCTAAGCATTGCCCTCTATTTCTCATTCTTGTGGCCCAGGAGGAACTCAGACATAAGTTACTATTTCCATATGATTGCATTACTAGGAATTACTGAATTTCCCCATGAGGCCACTGTACCTATTTCCTGATAGTTCGAAAGGTGACAGCTAATCCCTGACATCATTTCATGTTATTAAGATACAAATTTATTATCACTAAATAAATTATATATTTGATTCAAAATTCAGGCTAAATGGAAAAATTAGATTATTACCACCAACCAGCACAGATTTTATTATTAATTTGTTCATTTGAAATTTAATAAATTCTAGGCAGGTCAAATAAATTATTTAAAATTGTATTCTGCCTTCAGACACAAATCTAACATATCTTTAGGCATTCAATTAGTTATCATATCTAGCTAGCTTCTTTAGAAGTCAAGATAATGTCTGGCAAATAATTATGAGGGGAAACAGAGTCACCGATTGGCTGCTATCAGGCACCAATTATTTATTGTTTTAAGCCAAGTTGGTTGTTTAAATTATCATTACAATACAAGAATAGATGACAATATCCAAATAATGCTTCTGATGTGATTATGAGAAAAATAAGGGGCTGATCAATTTCTTAGCAATGAATCCACAGAAGGTCAACTGAGGGATCCGTGGAGACTGCTGATAGTTAACATATTTTACCCCACAGGAAGGTAACCACGTTTAAAGCACACATAGCTGCCATCCCCACAGTAGTATGTAACCTAATAAAGAGCCACTGCTCTCCAGCCACCCATTGTCTGGGTAGAGTTGTTTATCTTTCTTTAGCAAGCTCTGCAAAAAGAAGAGCAGTTTTCCAAAACTTAGATGAACAGTCTGGACTTACAAAATAGCATTTTGATTTTCTCACAGTAGCAATTTTAGGCGACACTAGTGCTTGGCTAGAAAGCTGAACACAAGTTATAAACAATCATTCACATAACCACCGGGTGGACATTGTGATGGAGCCAACTTTTGTGTTCAACATCTCCATTGTGAAACCAGTTTGGCATTTGGTTTTGTAAAAGTAGAAGGCAGTTTGAGCAGGGGTGCTGATGTGGATTTCTTGCTGTGCTCAGCATCAAGCAGCAGGCTGAATTAGTTATATTCAGATACAGGTTGTGATCAAGAAAAGAATTTGAAAGGAATACCCCAGAAAGACAGATTTGTCAAAAGAAGAGCAAGTGGAGATCCAAATGGAAGAACTTCAGCAAAGGGAGTGCAAATCAGTCAGGGTGGCCTCAACCCTTCCAATGTCCTCTAGAAATTCTGCCCCTAAGAACACCTGATCAGGTGTTCCAGAAATGTTTCCTTCTAAAAAATATTTACAGAACTTTTAAGTTCATTTAATGACGTGCACTCTGAGCACACAGTGTTAGCTTCATTTTAAACAATGGCCTCTTTACATTTGTTACATCCAAAAGTTATTAATATAAACATAGATCTGGAGGCTGGAAACAGGCAATATGAGTGGATTCAAACTTATCCTAGAAATACATTGTTTTTTTTTTTTCCTACATATAAAGCACTAACATTTGACTCTTATTCACTTTTCCCTATTACTACAACAGAGTGTAAATGTATATATAATGTCTTTTGTCCTTCTAAGTACTTTTAATGCATTATAAAACCTACTCCAAACAATTTTTTACCAGAATAAAATTTTACTTGCTATGCACCCACCATCATTTAATTTTTAACAGACTTTTTTTTCACTCCGTTAATCCATATCATTCTCTTTATCTCAAAAGAATTAAAATCATAACTGAGTCAATATGCCAGTTCTTTGCCGAAATATTGAGAAATTGAATTTGACTTTTTTTTTTTTTAACCATCTCTGGCCTGGTATGAAGTCATACTCTCTATTCTCCAGTCAGTTAAAGTAACTAAGATATGTGCCAATATTATAATTTAGTGAACACGTAGGAGGAAAAAATCAAAAAAAAAAAAAAACAAGTAATTACCCTTGAAAAACATAAGAATGGAAGAGGTATATTCAAGAGGAGAACATGGAGACTTTGAGAAATAGAAAGATGGAGTTGCAAGAGGAGAATGAGGAAGGAAGAGGAACAAAGGGAGGAAAGGGGAAAGTTAGTGTGAATTTCCATCGTTGACAAAGGGGCAGTTAAAACTGTCTGCTCAAGATTTTAGAGCTGTCCTGTACCATTATCATTCCCTTATTTCCTAGACCCTCTGATTTACATTAATGCTGCTCCCAGCCTCCTCTTGACCCACTTTTTGGGGCCAGGTAGTTTTTGCTTTTAACAGCATCTACACCACCTGGAGACTTCTAGTCTCCCAAATGTGAGCCTCTTAGTATGGTTAGTCAGCTTTTTCAGACATCTCACAAGGAGCAATATAGCCAAGATATAGTTAAGAAATAAGCAGAATGGCACACGATACTAACTATACATAAGTTCAGAGGTGAAAAGTTGTGAAGTGCCCTATGGGGAACAAAAAAGAAAGAAACAAACATAAGTAGCTGCTGCTAACTACCCACTCAGGTAACAGATACAAAACAGAGCTCAAGAAATCAGCCTAGGATCTGATCAGGACGAGGGAAGACATTGCTGCAGTCATTTCCCTGCCTCTTCCACTCAGCTTTAGGTACCTAGATCTGGTCACCCTTTCCATAGCTAGGTTTCTGTAGCGTTGAGATGGCAGGGTCAGAAAAGCATCTAGCCCAAAGACGGAGACATTCGTACTTGACCCCTGCTGCCCCTCCCCCTCATTTCTGCATAAGAACCCTGGACCTAGGACAGGTGCTAAAAGGTCTCATCAATCACAAAGGAAACTCATACATTTAATAAAGTGTGCTTCATATGTAGTGAAAGAAGCCGAATCAAGCTTTAACATCTATTGTCGATTGACCTTTGTAGCGACCTCCTAGACAGAGAAGAAAAGGAGAGCTCTGCCTTGGGAAGCCTATTAGGGGTGAGAGTCTGGTCAGGTTAAGAAGGCATGGGTTCCACCAGCTTGTTTTGAGCTTGCACACAGAAGACAGACCCATTACCATTCTTGCTGACTAAAAAGCTCCTCTAAAAGAAGAAAAAAGATTCACTCTTCACCCCAAGAATAAGCTTTTGCCACCACTTTCTGCTTGGTTCTTTTCTCTCTCACAGCTGCAAGGAAGAGTAAGCAGAGATTCAAGGACTTCTTTTTACAGCCCCTGTCCCTGCTCTTTCAACGGGATTGCTTCCGTGAGCCAATTTCCTAATTCTGATTCCATTTCTTCCCTTCCAAATGAATGTTCCAGTTCCTAACATTAATATCCTTCCTGTCTACTCTAGACAATACAGGGAAGTGGTTATGTATTCTTAACACTGAAAGACAGAGACTGTGTTTAGCTACAATGAAAGTTTTCCTATTTATTTGTTGATATTCAGCATTCTTTGCCCTATTACATGTACAAAATAAGGTTGGTTTCTGCCAGTTAATCTTCTTATCTGTTGTGGTTCAGTTTTTAGCCATTTCATGAGCAAGTTATTTACTACTGAATGAATTTGTGCCATGCCTCTGCTCATGGTCATGCCCTAGAACCCCAATGAAATGGAAGAAATCAATTATTTGCCTTTATCCAACTAAAAGGTTAGCTCTTCCATTTAGATCTTTTGTTCAAAATTCAAGGAAACTTTTATAGTAAAGAAAATACAGGTTTTGGTAAAAATTAACACACACACATATGCACACACACCAGTAAGAAACAGAGCCTGGAACTTCTTATCAGTGTCCCAGACAGTGCAATGCTCAAAACTAGTGCTTGACACTGAGTTTGGAGGTAGCCATGAAGCCTTTTGAGGGCTAGGCAGGAAAATAGAAGTTGAGATAGGTTTCATGCCTGTGTGTTCTTGTTAGAATTATTGTTCCATGATCTAAGTTTGGCATTTGGTGACCTTGTCATCAAGGAGCTAGAAGTTAGGAATTAAAGTTATGCTTCTGATGACACACAATCTGGATTCTATTTCTTTCCTCAAGCCTGAAAATGACCCTGGCCAGTCCTATGATTATCGACTAGAATTAGCAGCAGAGGATGTTCTAGTGAAAACATAGCTCGGGTAGCAGGAAAATAACATTTATAAGTATCCTGGAGGATGTTGCTGGAGTTTTAAGGGCAAAGTTTAATGTGGCTGTTTCTTTCCCTTTGGAACCTGAGGCCACAAAATAAACAATATTGTGGTGTTATTAAAACATTAAATACATGGTGATTTTCCACTGACATTTACCTAATCATGAGAAAGAGTGTACCAAAAGGACCCAGAGGCCCCTGCAGATTTGTGCTTTGTAAGCTGTAGCATCAGCAAACATTTGCAGCAAAAACAGGGAGGTGAGCTAAATAGGGAGTTCTCAGGTCATGTGTATTTTGAGGCTAACTAAATATGGAGTCGGTTTTTGCTTTGCATCTATTTCTTCAAGTCCAGCTCTATCTTTGCAAATAAAGACAAAGAAACAATTTCCATGTTATTCCATCCATCAGTTCAAACATGTTTAAATTTTAGACTTTCTTATTAGAGGGCATAACCTAGGTTAGGTGTATCTAATATCCTTGCCTGTAGAACAGCAGAGGCCTGGACATGGTGCCAGGCCTGATTTTGATCAGGTAGTACAGTTATGAAGCCAGAGGCTAGATGTCGAAAGAGCAAGAGTTCTTGAGTCAGAATTACTGACGCCAAAGCCTTAACAAAGTCTAATCAATATATAAAGAGCTGAGAACTGGAAATGGGAACAAA
The DNA here is from genome assembly GCF_014176215.1 of Rousettus aegyptiacus. Taxonomy (NCBI): domain Eukaryota; kingdom Metazoa; phylum Chordata; class Mammalia; order Chiroptera; family Pteropodidae; genus Rousettus; species Rousettus aegyptiacus. The sequence continues at coordinate 119,404,402 of NW_023416306.1, read as the reverse complement.
GATGTGGGATTGCTATGACAGATACAATATATATTAGGGATTGGGAAGACGTGGGCTTGAATGTTGACTCCAACACTTAGCTGTGTGATTTCATTCACTTGGGATGGGATCCTAAATGAGAAAAAAAGAGTAGAAAACACGTATAAGATTTCTCAAGCACGATGTTTAGCAGATGCATTGCCTTGACACTTTTGTATGATTAATCTATTACATAATAGTTTGTTTCATTCAACAGACTTTTCTTCCCATCTGTAAGATATGGAGATAGGAGTTAAGTAGCATCATCACCTGGTAGAAAGCTGAACTTTGAGGGTCCTTTTGTGATAAATGAGCATTATGGTGGAGAAAAAAAAGGCCTCCAGAATGTAATCCTATACTAAGAACATGGTTTTACAAAACACATAGATACTGGCTTTTCAAAAACTGTGGCCCCAAAGGGGGGGAAAAATGAAGGGCCACATTGAATAGGGGAACCCTGGGCCGACTATAATATTTGACCATTTTCTGTTTTGTTTGGCGCTGGACCGAATGAACAGATCCTGCCCAGTGGCTGGGCACACACTGGCAATAAGTTGCATCCAAAGTCCCATCTTCTGCATCAAAGTCCTTTACAAAGCCACACTAAGTTCCCTTTCCTGCCTCCTGCATTATCCCTCATTCTTTCCTCTTCATCTAATGAACTCAAGAGTCTCTTCATGTAATTATCACTGCCCTTTAATTTGTGACATTGTCTCCTCATTTTTCTTACCTTAAGGCCACCAAACACTCACTATTTTTCCATTTAAACTATTTCTGAAATATCAACAGAGTTTTTCTAGGTGTAGAGTGAAGGAATTAAATCGTAAGAATAACACACTTGCCCTTTACCAGAAGACAGAAGCCAAACTGAGTAGGTTTATGTCCTAGCTCTGTTACTAGCTATATAATCTTAGGTAAATTACATAACATATGTGTGAGTTAGTTTCCTCATCTGTAAAATGGGGATAAGAGACCTCTTTCATAGGATTGATAAATGAGTCCATCTAGTGCAATATACTTAAAACAGTGCCTGGTATATAATAAGCATTCAATTAATGCTGGCTATTTTCATACTTATTTTGTAGTGCATCTGGAAGGATGCAAATGCTTACCGTATTATATGTAGATTTTCTAGTAAAATCATAGTGTCTCACTATTTGAAAATGTTCCTTATGAGTAGGAACTTCCTTCATTTTTATGGCAACAACATACTTTAGCAAGGGCTGGTAACACAATTCTAATGATAAAATACATCAGTGGTTACTATAACAATCAGTAAGGTTAAAAAATGGACCACTTCCATCATAATCGGTATCTCAAAGTAGAAGGAAAAAAGGAGAATTATTACTTTTGGATTTCAATGAGAGCATTTAAAACCATGATAACAGATTGGGATTCAAATTTTTACACTAAACCCAACATAGTAGATGAAACATCAGCAATAATGGAAAGTTATGGAAGGCAATTTTCTAAGCTCTTTTTCTTTTATAAACTATTATTGTCTTTTTTTTCTCAGAAAATTTCAATACATTGAAATTGTAAAGGTGTCAGATAATTTAAAGAAGTTGTTTCAAAACCCTCTGAATTCTAAGCCTGACGCAACTTTTAAAAATATTTTTATTGGATTAAAACATATATACAGGAAAGTACACAAATCATGAGTGTATGATTTGATTAATTTCCACCAACTGAACACTCCCATGTTACCAGTTCCAGATTATAAAACAAAACATGACCAACACCCCAGAAGCCCCTTGGGCCCCTTCTATTTCTTACTCTATGAAAATAACCATACCTTGATTTCTGACACCATAAATTCCTTTTGCCTCCTTTTGGACTTTTATAAATGAAACCAAAGGGTCGTCATCTGGCTTCTTTTGCTCCACATAGTTTATCACATTCACCCAAACTGCACAGTCCCCAAGTTACTGATAGATTAAAGCAATGATGAACTTCTCCTGCCAGGAACCCACAGATCATTTTGGATGTTCACTGTGATCCCTGAGAGTCTAAAGTGACAGAGAAGCATCTCTAAGGAAGACTACATCTCTCTCCAGGGGCAAGCTGAAGAAACATTAAATTCTGAAATATAGCAGAAAGAGAAGACTTTTATCAGATGAATCTGGGCTCCAATTATTACTCTGTTACTGTGATATGAACTTCAAGTTGTATGTCTGTAAAAATGGAAATGAAAGGGGCTGACATAATGCCTGGATAAGGGCAGCGTTTATGGAACTCCTTATGCCTGGTATATGGTTCAATAAAGACTGTTAAAAGAGAAAAGAAACTCAAAATGCTAGTCCAGCTGTGTGGAGTGGGTATGTGAAGGAAGCAGAGAAAAGTCAGGCATACCTATTTTTTGCTTTAATGCCCAGTGCTGGAGAAAGGGATTTCTGTAATGATTTCATGGCTATTAGACTCAAAGATTTCTGATCACCAGCTGATGGAGTTGCCTCCACCTCCTTCCCTTGGCTGCCTCCATGAATCACTCTATAGCCAGCTATTCAAGGCTTGCCAACACTGGGGAGCCTGGCACAATGCTGCTGGTCTGTCAGATCTTAGAGGTAACTCTTGCAATGGTTTTAGAATTATGGACACTAACAGAAAGATGAAATGCTGAGTGCATCTTTGGAAACATATCTGAAAATGTGGTAAAAGGCTTGTCCTACTATTATTTTATGTTGGGCCCAAACATTATGTCCGGGTCACACACCAAATGTTCTTATGAAAAGAAAAAAGGAGCAGTAAACTACAGGGGGCCCTGGATATCTCAAAAATGTCCTCATCTTGTCGATGTTAAACTGGGAGGAGTATTTTAGCATGAGCCAAGGCTTGTCAACAGAAAAGCAGGAAGGCTTGCTCCAACATTATTTAATAAAAATGTTAAAGAGATGCCTGTGTTATCAGTTGAAATACAAGGATTGTAATATAACTCAAGGAAGAAGCCAATTGTATTAATGTCTCTCTCTCCCTCTCTCTCCCTCTTACCTAGTCTCTCTCTCTACCCAGCCCCCCATTTCTGTATGTGTATGTACAAGGTGAAAGGGAGAGTAGTCATAATGACAAAATCCCAGACTAATCATTCTTCCCAGCAACTCTTTTTAAAGTAGTTTAAACTAATTTTTGCTATAGTTTAGAAAAAATAATTCTGGTAAAGCAATGAACAGTAAACAGTTCATAGACCCCGTAGTTGAGAATGCCAAAAGGCAGAAAGCAGAGGTTTTTGTTTTGTTTTGTTTTCATTTTTTTTAAGTGTTATTTGATGTGACAAGGCAAAATACTTGGGATTTACCTGATTTTCCACTTATTTTCAATGTTGCTAATATCAAGTAGATATTCGGATAACCTGAGGTTTGCTGTCCACACAAACTAGACTAGTTTTTTTTTTTTTTAATCTAGTTAGAGCAGGAATATGGAGAAATTCTGGAGTATGAGCTCTGAGAAATTTGTGATGATGATGTCAATAATAATAATGAGAAGAAGGGGAAGGAGGGCAGTGTAAGAAGATCAACCAATAGTTACCCCGAAATTAATAAATGCCAGGCACGGTGGCAAATCAATTACCACATAGATTATCTGGTGTAAAACTCATACCAATCTAAGAGGCAGGTGCTATTATGAATCCCCCTTAAGAGCTAATGAAACTGAAATGTACAGAGGTTGAATAACTATGAGGGATGACTCACGCGTTCCCATTCCAGAGCTCATGCTCTCCTTACTTTGCTTCCTCCACAAGCAAGACAGAACCCTACTGGCTGTCATTTTTTTGCTTGGAGCTTAACTGGCCAAGCAGTCAGTGTTGAATCCATTTCTTAATAAAATTTTATCTTAGATGTTCAAACAGTTGAACAAAGGTCCTTTGTGATCCAGCCCTACCCCATCTTCTAGCTGTATCTTTCATTGCACCTCTTATTGCCTATATCCACTGTCTCCATTGTTTTCTAGCACTTGCCTCTACAAGATGTGCTCTTTATTATCTTATGTCTTTTTATACGAGGGTTCTTCTCCCTGAAATTCTTTATTCACTTTATGTAATACCAACTCATCCCTCAAGACCAAGGTGTAATGTCATCTCCTCTGTAAAGTCTCCCTTGATTCTTTCGAGCACTGTTAATAACTCTCTTCTCTGTTTCCCAATAGCCCTCTCTCTATATACCACAAATATAGTGCTTTCAGTGCAATTTTTCTGTCTTTCTGTATTTGTCTTGTCATAGTTCTTTTTGATAGACAGGGAATACACTGTCACCTTTGTATTCTTCCTCTGTGTTATTAAATTTTGTTCCTGTAGGAGAACAGCCATATCCACAGCTGCCACATATGACCATGCAGATTTTAAACCGCACAACTCCAGAGGGCGCCATCCGCAAAAATTACAAATGTGAATAGTTCTGCTGGAATCATGCAATGCATTCCCTTTGCAACTGAACACAACAGCCTGGCATCAACAATAAGGTATTTTAAAAAGGGAATGCATTTGATGCAAACACACTAAGAGCTGCAGCACATGGCATCTATATAAACAACAGAGCAGTTTTTATCAGTTATATCCCAGTTTGAATAAAACACTGATACTGTAAAGAATGTAGTCAGCTCATAACTGACCTAAGTCATAATCTAAACATCTCCTAGACAAAATATGCTCCAGAAAGATCTTAGTGGATTCTGTTTCTAACACTATGTCTAAATTTGCTCTAACATGGGCAGGCTACCTTCATCATAAATATATAGAAACCTGACCCAATTAAGAGATTATAAAAGATTAGACATACTGGCGTTAGAAACAAATTGCTATTAGAGGAAGAGATAGTCACAGCCGTTAGATTGCCGCAGAGGAGTTCTTTGGGCTTCTGTGAGGGGTTATCCACCTGCAGGAGCTCCTGGGCATGGATGTAGGTGCAGAGAGATGAAGATTATCCACACTTCATCAAGCAAAACATCAAACCTCAAAAAGAGGCAAGAGTGCATATGTTAAGCTACAGAGAAAACAACCCAGTGTGCAACGTATAAATAAAATTGGCTTTCCCGTCTTAACTTTGCTTAGCCAGGCTGTCATCTTAAGGCCTGATGATCAGCAGGTTGTCCATTTTGCTCGAGTCCATTCCTAATGAAGGATCTGTCTGTGGGGTACCTTCCTAGAGCCTTTTAAGGCCCCACCAGGCCCGCTGAAGGGCTAATGATTGCAGGCTGCTTTTAATTTCCTCCCTACTTCCCTTTTGTTATCTTACTGCTTGCCATCTCTCAGATGCTTGTACTTGATGGATTCTGTGGAGATAAAGATAAGGGTAATTTCTTGCCTAGGATGCTTTTCTTTTGATCTTTTGTGGTTTTATTTTTGCACTTTGGAGTGTAGCACTCCTGCTGTGTAGCCAGATGTGCCCGGATCCTATTGAGATGCAGCCCAGAGCACACAGACCAAAGCAAGAATGTTCTGAGATGACCAGAATCGTTTGTGTCCTGGGCCAAGAATAAGAGGGGGGAGGGCAGCGAGGGATGGAGGGGTACAGGAAGTAGGTGTGAGTGAGGCTTAAAGCAGAGAAGACATTGTGGGAGGGACAATGGAAGAAGGTCATAGAGTGGAGAGATGGCTTCTGTCTGTTCTGTTCTCTGTGCCAAACAACATATTTCGGGGTCCTGGAATATATTCTATGTTGGTGACATAGAAAACGAATTACAGCTACTGTATAAAATTCTACATTTGTTGTGCAGAGCAATAAATAATGGTAATTAAGCTGCTCCTTCCCTAGCATCTTGCATGTTGACCCTAAGCAAGCTCCCAGAGCTAGTTTATTTGGACTAAAAATCCCCTTTAGACCTTTCTTCTCTGATCTCTCGCATCTTTCGAGTGACTGATTATGAGACAAACAGCTGTGTAAGCTCTGGTCATTTCGAAGCCATGATAATGTAATACCACTAGGCTCTTGCTGCCCATGGTATCTGTCACGGCTGGGTTTGACCTGTAGCTCCAAAGGAATGAAAATAGTTCCACACCTTCCCTGCCAGGACCCTGCAAGAAATTTTTGTTTCAGAATAAGAAAAGCTGAGTGGCAGTCAACACAATGCGTATGTGCTATCTTGCTTGCTCTGTTGACTCTGGCTCTTGCTTGGGAAGTAATGTCTTAATGTTGTAACCTTCCTTCTTGGAGGTGGTAGGCATGCCCTCTATTTTTCTGGCGGCATGCTGTCTTTCTCCCAGATTTCATCCTTTCCTTCATGTCTTCACAATGACTAAAACACTCTATTTCAGCATTTTCATTCCACTTTCTTTTTACAAATAATCTGCTACCTTATACTCTAGGTCTTGTTTTCTTTTGCTGTTTTGTTTGTTTGTTTGTATGGGTTTTTTTTTGTTTTGTGTTTTTGTTTTGTTTTGCGATGTTGGCAGTGCCAGCTTCATGGGCATGTTGCCTGTGCCATCCTTCAGAAGGATCCTGTGCTCAGTTTAAGGCAATGTGGAAATTCTTTATTATTTTTGAAGAAAGAACCCTGCAAGTTATTCACTAGATCCTGAATGGGGTCACATATTCCCCAACTTTATCCCATCTCAGAGGCTGAACTCAGATAAACAGACCCCATTAGGTCTACTCTGCGCTGGGCTCATAATAGGTATTTAATCAATGTTCAGTTTTAGGGGCATGTTCTTAAAATAGTGGCTAAGAGTCCGGACTCTGAAGCCAAATGCTTAGGTTCAGATTTCGCACTCAACCACTTACTAGCTCTGTGACCTTAAACAGTTTACCATTTTGTGCCTTAGATTCTTTATTTGTAAAACAGAAAAATAATAGCACTGATCTCATAAAGTTTTTGTAAGGATAAATTGAGTTAACACATATAAACTTCACATGATACTTTCTGACATGTAGTAAATAAATGTTATGTGTTTGCCACTATTATTGTTGTTATTATTATCTGGAGATCTTTTTCTTTCTAATTGAATTCGATCCAGGTATGGAAGGGCATCCATGTTCAGAAGTTTCCCTAAGAAATTCAGACTGCTTCAGCAGGCTCTGAAGGACTCAGTCATTGGTCTGGAAGAGCCTATATTTTTCCCCAAGAGCAAACGAGCGGCATGAGGTCATCACCTCTGGAAGTTCCCACTGGCCCTAATTCAAGAAACTCAGCTCCCTCTTTTGGCCAGTACTCCACTATCAAGTGGGCTCCTCCCCAAGGAGAGAAAATGACTGTGTATTAACAACAGCAACTCAGAGGCTTGCAGCTGCCTCTTCCCCCACCCTTCTTCTGACCAGCTCCTAGGGAGGCTTCATTATGGTTGGCCACAGCCACTGCTCTCCTCTCCAAACTGGTGGTTAGGAGGCTCCAGTGAGGGCCACTCTGCTTTCTCCACAGTGATTACTATGATCTCCAAGAAGCTCAGAGCTTAAAGCAGATTTGTCTGAGGACTGGTAAACCCACATATGAGCAATGTGAGGAGAGGGGTCCGCAGGCATCACGGACTGTGAAACCAGGACATTGAGACCCCAGAGGTCAAAGTCATTCTGCTAAAGGGCAGAGCTGGGATGGTTCTGTGTTAGGCCAAGTTCAGTATCATAAACAAAGACTTTCCTGTCTGGGAAAAAGTAGAATTCCCATTCTTATTATGGGATCATTAAGTTCTACATTTATATTACACCCTTTAGTGTTCTATTTGTCCACTCCTTCCCCAGATTTATTGTTATTATAGTCTTATTATTATATTATTATATTATTCTAACAGAGCTTCGCCAAGGCAGGAGTGTGTCTGTTTCCTCATGATAACTTCCACTTGACCGTATAGTCAGCTCTGTCCCTTATTCTTCTTTGTTTCTTTCTTCATCCTCATACACCCACTCCCTGGCTTTCATAGTAGTTGCTTGATGACATGTCTCCTTGCCAATTAAGGCAGTCTACTAGGATTTCAATAATTTAGAGAAGGTGACCACAGAAATCAATGTTCTCTAGTAAAGGACGAACGCATTTATGAAGCCTAATTTACTCTAACAAGCTCATTTCTGTTTTAATGTTTTTAAATCTCAGTAATTCGATTAAATTGGAAGTCTTCGAGGAGATTGTTGCAGGGATAATTGCACAGTACAGTTTGTTTTCCAGCCTCAGCTTTAGGAGAAATCAGAAACAACGGTGTAATGCGACAGAGCATCTGGGAGTTTCTAAAAAGAAAAGGTACAGCAGCCGTGACACCAGAAGTATCTGGGTACAAGAGACTGGATAGAATGTAGGCAGTGGGTGACAGAAGCATTAGGTCTGACAGAAAAGCACACAGAAGGGAGGCAGATTGCCTTCACTCATTCATTCACCCCACAAATATGCACTGGGCGGCCACTGTGGCTGGCACTGTGCTGGGCTTTGCAAGATACAGTAGGGAACAGGCAGCCTGAGTTCCTGCCCTTACAGAACTGCCCGTCTGGCCGGCAGATAGTTAGTGGCTCTTACTGAAGTTTGAATGGAAAGGGGCAATAAAAGACTTTCTAGTCTAACCTTTCCATTTTATAAATAAGGAGTCATACCACGAGGTACAGGATTTGCAGAAAACATTGTCAGCCTTGACTGAGACTTACACCCAGATCTCCAGATTTCTACCTTAATGCTGTTTTGCCCCTTTCAATGTGAAAAAAAAAAAAGAAAAAAAGAAAAGAAAAACTAAAATGTTGCCTAAAATGTCTCCATCAGTGGCCTGCCATGGGCATGAGCTTCCCACTGCTGGTGTTCCTGCCCAAGAGGATATGCACGTTCTGACTAAGCAAAAACATGGTGTTATCTGAAGAGGTGACCAGTCAGGGGGATGTCACAGAAAGCGAAAAGAGTGATCTTGCCAGCGCTGCTGGCTCCTGAAACACAGAGCAGCCAGCATGGAAGTCCAGGAGGCCCAAGGATGCAAGGAGGCAAAAGAAGACCCTGAGAAGCAGGTGAGGAAGAGAGGAACTGGGAAAGAGCCTAGTAGTCGCAAGCAGCAATACTGCACACTTGCTCCTACAGTGAATCTTCAGGATAATCTTATGGGGTAAGTTTTGTCTGTTTTTGCCCAAGGAGACCACATTATTTGCCAAGAGGCAAAGTTAGAATCCAAATGCAGGTTGGGTGATTTCAAGTATAGATGTAGATATATATTTCAAATAGCTACTCCGCCACCCTGATAAAATTTTCTAGCTGCATGGTTTCCTACAACTCAGGACTTCATTATAGCTTTACATTTTATTTTACTTTATACTTATTTTATTTACTTAAAAATTAATTCAACATATTAGTTTCAGATGTATAGCACAGTGGTTAGACATTTATATCATTTACAAAGTGATCCCCCTGATAAGTCTAGTACCCATTTGACACCATACATAGTTTTAAAAATATTATTGGCTATATTCCCTATGCTGTACTTTTCATCCCTGTGACTATTTTGTAACTGTCAATTTGTACTTTTGATTGGATTGTAAATTACTGCAGATACTATAGAGAACAGTCTAAAGGTTTTTCAAAGAAATTAAAACTAGAACTATCATGTGACCCGGCAATTCTACTTCTAAGTATTTATCTAAAGAAATTCAAAAAACCAATTCAAAAAAGACCCATGCATCCCTATGTTTATTGCAGCATTATTTTACAATAACCGAAAAATGGAAGCAACCTATGTGACTGATAGACAATTGGATAAATAAGGTGTGGTACATACATACAACGGAATATTACTTGGCTGTAAAAAAAATAAATCTTACCATTTGTGACAACATGAATGGACCTAGAGGGTATTATGCTAAGTGATATAATTCATACAGAAAAAGATAAATACCATATGATTTCACTTCCATGTGGAATCTAAAAAATGAAATAAATGAGCAAACAAAACAGAAACAAACTCATAGATACAAGGAACATGTTGATAGTTGCCAGATGGAGGGCTGGTTGGGGAACTGGATGAAAAAGGTGAAAGGATTAAAAAGCACATATTTATTTCAGTTTTTGACTGCTTTCTAAATATAATTAAGAATCCATAGGTACTTAAATTCTTACCTAATTATTCTTTTTGTAAGCCTGCATTTTTATAGGTTGGGTTTTCATAAAAATAGACACTCTTTCTCTCTATTGGCAACTGGTAAATTTTCTTGCCTTACACCCATAGTCTAGTGCAGTACCATCCAATGGATAAAGACTATGTTTCAAATTTGAGCTATCCAATATGGTAGCTACTAGACGCATGCAGCTACTGAGAACTTGAAATGTGACTAGTATAATGGAGGAACTGAATTTTAAATATTGCTCAATTTTAACTTAAAATAGCTGCATCATGGCTAATAGCTAACATCACAAGTCTAAAAGATTCTGTAGTCCATGGCCATGCCACCCTGAATGTGCCCGATCTCATCTGATCTCGGAAGCTAAGCAGGGTCAGGCCTGGTTAGTACTTGAATGGGAGACCACCTAGAAATACTAGATAGTAGGTGTTAAAAAAAAAATTAAAAGGTTCTGTAAATGCAAGTTCCTCACACAGATCTGTTAAGCAAGCTCAGCATGAACCGGGAGAAACTGAAGAATGCTGGCACTCTGATATAAAGACACAAGTGTCAGAAGCAATCTGCAGTAATGGCTTTAGTAACATCCAGACATCATTAGTGGACTTAAGAATTCATTAGGTTTCAGAATCCCTTCACTGATGAGCAGGATGCACTTGTCTGATATGGCTAGCTGTGTCACATTATTTCATGGGCAGAATGAACATTCCGGAAAATTTATGTCCCTGTTTAGGAGGCTGGGGTCAGGAGGGGGGAGCTCTTAGCTTGAAGGATCACGTCAAACACGAAGCACTTCTGAAATCTCCTTTGGACCCACATCGCACCTAGCATGGCCTGTGGATGTGAACGCAACCCAACATTTCATTGTCTTTTAGCACAACCACATTAGAATCTGCTTTAGAGCTTTTGTTTTCTCCTCCCTCACCACCGTTTGATCCACTCAAAACTATGCCAAGTTTCACAGTATTCCTAGCAAACTTGTCATGAGAGTGAAGCAAATTTTGAAAAAGAATCTCTGAATAAAAAGTTGTTATATATAACTTAATTAGAAATGTGATTTTTTTTTTCATTTTCTCTTTTATATTTTTATTCTATCAGGTAAGTACTAATCCTTAAAAGGATTTTTTTTGTTGTTAGTATAAATTAAGTATTTGAATTTTTATAATAACTTTTAGTAATTTAATCAATATGTCTTCTAATGGCATAGCATCTTCCTCTCCAGGGCACAAGTCTTCATGCTCATTCTGCTTCATCCCCAGAGAGTAAATGAAAGAGGAATCCCACCCACCCCCCATCTCTCTCCCACACTTTCCATATTCCAGGTAAATACCAATTGCCCACTATGTGTCAGGCACTGCTTTTAAGAGTTGCACATGTATTAGCTCATTTAATCCTCACAACCCTTATGAAATCACTATTATAGATGAGAAAATTGAGGTTCAGAGAGGCTTAGGAACTTGATTATTTAATAAGTATCAACCAGGTGCCAGATATGTACATACCTAATGCTATGCTAGGTGTCAAAAAATTTTCAGTCCAGGAAAGGGAAAAGATATGCATCTGGCTAAGATTCAAAGAGATGACATGATAAATTCCATAAAAGGTATCATGGCAGACCAAGTATAGTCAGAACTAAAACTGACCTTAATGTGAGTGAAAAGCCTCCTTTCTCTTTGCCTTCGGAGAGCCTACAGTTCAGAGTTAAGGCTCTACTCCCCAGAGATAAACACCCTACATTTATGTTTAAAACATGAAAATAATCTCATAAAACATTTTACTGTTCTTATGCATAGAACAGCTGTAGCCATGATGCCCAGTCAAGGCCCTGCCTCATGGAGTTCACACAGTGCTTTCCTCTGAGACTGATGAAATCCATGTGGGCGTTGAAAGAACCTAATTTGCACATTACCACTTCTGTCCTAGGAAATAAATTATAGCCAGGTGGTCTCCTACCCATTTCAGAAACCAGGAAAGTAGAACATATAAAAATGACTCAGAACTTTTGCAGAGTAAAGGAATAAGAACCATATTTCTTATTATCCTGAGCCATTCCTTTCCTTCCTCTCCAACAGATTATAAAAAGCTCTCATTATTTATATGGGGATCACTAGGAAGCAATTATAGTAATTGTATTATTATATTTATTATTTATAATAGTTTTATTGTTACTTTAAAAAATATTTCTCTATAAATATACTTAGAAAAGAGGAGGAAACCAAAGTTACTGTGAAGAAAATGACATATTTTGAACAGAAAAAGGTCAAGAAATAAATGGTGATTATGACAGCATCTATAGCTAGCTGGTCTTCCATGGGTTATGGTGATCATTCTCCACAGAAAAGTAACTACTAATGATCTAAGGCCACTAACGTCACTTTATTCAAAGACACTGGAAGCTCCCTTTCACATGTGCTGGTCACATGACCTTTGGACAGGCAAATGAAGAGTTTAGAGAACAACATCATACACCTGTGGGAGAAATCACAGAACCTTGGCCTAGATTAAATCATAGGACTCTGGAAAAATGGTTCTCTAAAAATTTTTGATGTCTGTAGAAATGTGGATGTTTTTCCGAACTGAGTTTAAATACATTTAGCTTGCAATATATTAGAAATCCTTATTGTGGCATGCCTTCTTATTAAGGATCTTCATCAAAATCATATTCTGCGTTGGATCAGCTGATGGCATTGCTAATAACTCTGGAGAGTGGAAAGGCACCAGTCTCTGAATTGCTTGCTATGTAGACATGGCAGATAGCTATATACATATTCAAGTATTTGTCAGGTTTCTCTGGTCTTTTCAACTGTGTGGCTCTCTTGGTGGTTTGGGCTTTTTTTCAGCGGAGAAGCATTTTACCAAAATGTCACAAACAATCCCCATTTTATGTAAGCATTAAAATCTGTTCGCATCCCGATAGAATTTGAAGATTACCTCCTCCTTCAGTATAGTCACCAACCCTATTCCTTCGCATAACTATAAATAATTGAGGTTAAACCCTATTCTCATTCACAAATAAGATGAAATAAAATGGTTTAGGATGTTATTATAAATGATCAGAGGACTGAGAGGGGAGTTGGCTCTCCTAACCAATTCTGGGCCCTTTGGGAAAGAAGCAGGGGTGGGGGGGGGAGGGAACGGGAAGATGCGGGGATAAACAGAAGTGTGCACAGACCTGATAGCAATGAACTTCCTGAACAATGGATGCCTTTATCTATACAACTGTAGTTGTTCGGTTTATTTGTTTATTTGTTTTTTATTCTATGAAATAAAAGGGATGTAGGCATGGTGCAGCTCTCACATCCTATAATCACACCTTCGTAAAGATTTTTTGTCCCTTCCCTCCCTTCTCTCTCCTCCTCACCTTCTCACACAACATGTACACGACCTTCAAATCTAGACTCAAATTTTTCTGATTTTCCCAGCACTAATCGTGTTCTCAAATATGCTCCTGTGTGACTTCTGAGGCACTTATAACATTGTGTTCATTGTATAATCACAATCTTTTAGACTATGGAGTTTTTCTGTTGTACTCTGAGGGGCAGAGGGGGCCCTGCTTAATTTACCTGGAACTGAGCAGAAACCTGGTAGGTACTTAATGACATTTGCTGGGATCAATTTTCCTTCTATTTTAAGGATTTAGGTTTATTTTATTTCTTCCCATTTTTTTACCCTTCTCTCCTTGTCTCTCTCAAATGAACATTAAAGAAGGTGGGGAGAGAACGAAGGAACAATGAGGTGGAGAGAAAAGGGGTGGGGGGGGAAGAGAGAGAGAGAGAGAAAGAGAGAGAGAGAGAGAGAGAGAGAGAGAGAGAGAGAGAGAGAGAGAGAATGAGCGCACAACCAAGAGAAATTGGTACAGTAGGAATCACCAAATAACCAAGGATGGAGGAGGCAGACAGCTCTCACCATTTCTCAGAATTTCCCTCTGGTTTCTATAATCTTCATTTGAAGCTCTAAAATTCTAAGCCTCTCCTTCCTCCAAGGTCCTATTTGGAGTAGAATGTTGTGTTTAACTGGAAACACTGTATACAGAAATTGGAAGAGCAATTTAAAGGAGCAAAATGTTGCTCCTGAAATTGTTTTTGTAATTATAATCTTTGCATTGGGAAATCATGGCCTTCTAATTTACATGCCCTCCTAGAATGAAGGTCTGATACACCCTGACCTTCTGCAGTGTAAATCACAAGGAAACTGCTGCTGCTGGATTTATTGAGAACGGTTCGCTAACTTGGTAGTCAAGTGTACAGAGTTTGTTTTGCTTTGTTTTCTTCTTCTCAAAGTTGGTTTAAAAGCCTTTTAAGCAAGTAAGCTTTGTCCTAAGAGGAAAAGCAAATGGAAAGGAGGATACAGCAAAACTAAGGAGCTACTGCAGATTATCTGTCTCTAAAGAGACTACAAATGATAAATGCATTTTTAAAACTTTCTCTTTTACACACGTAAGTAGTACATGTTTTACGTGTACATATCGGCAGCTTTTATTCGGTTAGCTAATCTAACTATTCTTCCTCTGATTTTGATCCCTGAATATCATTCTTAGGCAATATCAGTTTGCAAACAAAACATAAAGATTTTCATTTTTATCTAAAAACATAAGGAAAACAACAGCCACAATGGGAAATTTTTGAGGAGGTAAAGTTATCAGCACCTGCTGTTTTCTTTTTAATATAACTTTTGTTTCAACGCTTAAGTATCTTACTCATCTGTACCTAACTGATTGCCAGTTCAGTTTCTACAATCATTCTTACCATCTGCAACTTGCATTCTACAACTACATCCTCCTTTCATTCTGCCCCTATTTCCCTCTCCAGTCTCCTCAGCTTCTTACTCTTTCTCCTCCAACTTGAACACCAAGTTAGATCCCTAAAGGAAATTAAGTCTAAAAACATGGACCATTGGTACACAAGATTACAATTCGATGCCCCAGATGAAAAGTCCTAAAACTCTGCCATCTTTAATGACATGAATTCGAATAAACTTTTCTGGCTCTTATATCTTCTAAGTTGGTTTCAAATAATATTTTAGGGAAAAAAATGATGAATTCACTGGAACAATTTTACAAACTCTTGAATGATTTTGTCCCCTATGGCTGGACCTACACATTTTAGGCAGCTTAAAGCTCTTAAATAAACCCACTTTGTCACTTTTTTTTCTTCCTATACTTATGCTGCCAGCAATCAAGACACAATGTTAACTGCAAGGACATATTCTGGTTCAATGGTAAATCTCAAGTTGCCTTTCATCTGCCAAACAATAGTGAACTCCTATCTTAAATTTCAGTCTCAAAAAAGATCAGATAGGAACTGGACCTTGAGGAGAAGAATCAACTGAGCCATAAGAATCATTAGTTATGATTTGTAACAATTAAACACAAAGTATGAAATTAAAAACAAGGGAAAAAAATGTCAACCAGTCAATTAACTGGTGGCAAAAAAAAAGTTTTGTTGTTGTTGTGTTTTCTATTTTCTTCATGCAAAGGACTAAAGGAACTGAGACTTATCTTGGAAAAAAAATTACAGAAAGAATTGGGATGTGAGGACAAGTAGCTGAAGTAGTGCAACTGGAAAGAACAGGCTTGATGTATGTGGCCCCAAGGAGAAGAATCAGGTCCAATGGGTGGAAGTTATAGTAAACTAGATTTTGAGAATGTTAAGACTATTAGATAGATGTTCATAATAGTCAGGTCTACCCAGTGATGCCATGGGGCATCTTCGTGGAAGGCAGGGTAGAATTTAAACAGGAAAAGGCTGAATGAGCACTAGGGAATTCAATTACTGAAGCCAGTTCTTCCTTATATGAATCTAATGGTATGATGGAGAGAGCACTGGACCAGGAGTCAGGAATCCTTGCTTTTCATTTAATGGTTAAATGATATTGAGAGAACCAATTAATCCACTGGGACTTCAGTTTTCTCATCTTTAAAATAAGAGACTTAGATGTGCTTTTCTTTAGATTTTTTTCTTTACATTTTTTCATTCACAAAATTGATGATGTAAATACATAGACACAATTTGTGCATACTATTTGGATGTACATTTCTCAAATTTTACTCTCATCCTACAGAATTCCTGAAAGCATTACTCTTACACATTGCAGCAAAAATCTCGTAACTAGAGGTACTTGAGGATTCTGGTTAACCTCTGTTTCCTGCAAATGGTACATTTAAATTTGTTCACGGAGAAGTCGTAAGTAATAGAGGGAGAGAAAGTGTGTTATACCTAACTAGGATTAAAGCTTATTGTTTTTATTGATGATGCATGCTGCTGTGTGTTGTTCAAAGTAAAATAGAGAATCGTGGAAAAGGTTCATGTTATATTCCGCTCTTGCAGTAAACAAGATAAGGATTCAGTGAAGCACAGTAGTATTTCTTTTTTCTAAGACTGAAGAACTGCAAGATTGGGTATTGGCAAATGCTCTGCTATCTCAATTACTGTTCTATGCTCATCCCCAAACTCTCACATTCACTTCATCCTTTTCATTCCCTCCCCCAACCCTCAGCCAAAGTACTTGCCTGCATCAAATCACTTAGAAAACCTTTAAAATATGTTATGATATGATGAAATGGTTAAATTTAAAGAAAAAGTAATTATGGCTCTATATTCTTTCTACTCTGGTAAAAGTAAGAACTGGAAACATTAGCATCATGAGCAACCCATCTCTATTGAAAGCCATTATGAAATTCAATGGGGAAGGTGCACTGGTTTATATCTCCTTCTATTCTTAAATCACCAAAAGGTGTGGCCTCAAAAAGAACCTACTGAGAAAAGTACTAGCATACCAAAGACCATGGAATAATGCCAAGATATCAAAAGTTATCTTAGAGACTAAAAGATAGGGGGAGAGAGAGAGAGAGAGGGAGAGAGAAAGAGAGAGAGAGAGAGAGAGAGAGAGAGAGAGAGAGAGAGAGAGAGAGAGAGTGACAGAGAGAGACAGAGAGAGAGAGAGAGTGAGTTTATCAGTACAGATGATTTAAGAATTCTACAGAAAAATAACTAAATATGATTTTAAATTCTGGTTGCTTGTGAAACATATTTTTCAAAGCCCTGAAACTCTTTTCTACCATTTATCTTAAGACATATCCTTCATAATTGTCTGTGTATACTTTGTCTCTATGCTAATGGCCTCAATCAAAAAAAAAAAAAAGATTCTGCATGCAACAATCTTACCCAATATTTTACACAAATGGTACAAAATTGGTCATAATATTTTTCTTAGGAAAAGAACTTGTTCTTTCCTGACAAATTTTTACTTTCTATCTTTTTTTAGGCATTTTTTAGGAGGTGCAGTGGACTCAAAGATGAAGTTAACATGTTTTCCAGCCTCAAGTAATTCATCCTTAAGGTGGAAACATAGGATTTGTAATAAAATTTAAAATAGCATGATAAATGCTAAAAGAGAGGTATAAGTTCAGAGGATAGAGAGATAAATTCTGCTGGATAAATTCGGACAACTCTTCATGGAATGTATAACCTAAGTATGACACATTCCCAGTGAGAACAGCATGTGGAAAGACACCAAGGACCAAGGTAGAAAACACTGGAAGTGTGCCTCCATGTTAGAAGCATAAGATACGGAGAAGTGGAAGAATAATAATGATCTACCATTTATACCAGGAAACGGAATTTAATGTTCATTTGGTTGGCTCTGGGAAACCCTTGAGCTTGCTCATTTGGGTCTGGGACTCCTAAAAAGGATGAAGGTCTAAAAAAAATAAGGCCTCCATTATAAAGACAGAACACAACTCTTTAGGAAGTATTGGTATAATTTGCCATCATAAAGCTCAATATCTTTTGTGAGGCCCTTGGGGTAGCTTGAAAAGGTTAATCATAAAGATTCTTTATGAACAGAATTTGAGTGAAAGTAGGACACACACACACACACACACACACACACACACACACAATTTTTAATAGAAAATAAAAACAGCAAATCAAAGACCCTAACACCCTATCAGTACCTCTCACAACCTCAGTATAGAGGTAAATAAACCTCTGTATGGAAAATTACTAATTAGAGATATTAATGTCCACTATCCAAACAATATACATCCAACAATTACTTATGAAAATTCTATTAGCCTGGTTGTGTATACATGATACTAACTATATACAGGCAGGAAGTCATCAGAATAAGTTTTCCTGGGTGACTGGGTCTTTATAGCACAATATATCTAATTTGGGGAATCTACTTAATGTTCAGGAAGCTTTGCAGGACAAACTATTCAATTCAACCCTTTAGAATATAACCAACAACTGTCAATCAACTAAGCTTTCATCTCTATCTCTCTGTTTACCTCATGAACAGAAGATGGCTGAAGAAAGTCTAACCAACTGGGCATGGAGTTAGGATGACTGAGATAAATGATCCACACCTGGGGGTTCTTCAACCTTCGAAGGTGAGTTCCTCAGAGGTCTACCTGCTACCTCATAAACTTGAAGTACACTCTATCCTTCTGGTGAGACATTTTCTCTCAGAATCAGTCTCAGGACATAATGATGGAAATGGCAGTGTTTATTCAAGGCTGCCACTTTCTTTAGCTTCTTGGCAGAGCAGTAAAGATAAGATAGTTTGTTAGAGACAAAAAGGTTATTAGTCCTCAGACAAGATATCTTATCTTCAACACCTTCTCCTACTTCAATATTGAGGCTCTGTCAATTCAATGACAAACACCTTGATAAAAATCAGCCAACTATTCATCTCCATGATACAAATGTAAATAAACAGAAAATGTTATTACTTTGTGTTTATTAAAATATCATTACTATAAGTCATTTCATTAATACATTTTTTTTTTTTTGCTTTAGTCAAACATAACCTCTTTCATTTCAGTGGGAAATAGATTTCCAGCTTCCACATTTACTGACTGTGAATGTTTAATGACATTTTACTTCTTCAATCAGGGAACTGTCCTTATTTATTTTCAGATCTACTGGATAGCAGATTTTAAAATCCCGTTTTAATTTTATTCTTTTGGAACATGTCATTTTTTTGGTCAAAGCTATATTTTCCATTTTATTTTGATGACAGTTAAACATAGTACTTTCCTCTCTCAAGAAATCTTCCATGTCAGAGCTATAAAAGAACATATAAAAGGTTCTAAAATTTTCAGCTGTTGACCAAATAGTTTTGGACCACCCTTACTTTTGTGTGACACTGAGCCGAGTCAAGTTTAAAATACCAGGAACAATCAAACATAAATTTTGCCCTCAAGGAACAACTATAGTAATTCTGCCATAGATAATTACACAACAAAGTAGAAAGAGATACATGACAAGGAAAAGGAAGTATTAGCTGTGAGGCACACTCCTGCCTATTGGTTAAGGGGATGGTCTATGAATTAGAAATTCATATCTAAAGCCATCTACTTAACCTTGGATAACTGCAATGCCCTCTCTAAGGATTTTTTCTCCTTCAGTAAATTGGGAATAATCATAGCATCTATATTATGGGGTTATTTTGTGGATTAAATGAAATAACATTCATAAAAAACTTTTGATATTATAAAACAGTATTTAATGTTTATCATTATTATTGTTATGGGTAAAGTAGGAAAGAAAGCATCACAAAATAAGATTTAATGCGTGAAATTTTATAAATGAGAGAAAGAGGAAGAGAGAGAGAAATCATGTCCAACTTAAGAATCAGAAAATTCTTCAAAGAATTTTGACATTTGAGTTGAATCTTTCAGGACAGTTAAGATATAAACATATGGAAATGGGTGAGAACATTTTCTTTAGAAGAAAGAGGATACACTGAGAGACAGAACCTAGAAAGCATTGAGTATCCATAGGAATAAAAGGCTGCTTAGCTTGACAGTTGGGCAGTGTGTGTGAAGAGAGAAGTCAAAGTGAACTAATATCCATCCAACATAGGAATCTGACCTTGATTCTGTAGGAAATGTAGAACACTTCAGGAGTTTTGATGATGAAAGTTATCATATAACCAAAACAGTGGAAGTCACGGATGTGATATATTGCTACTTTCTACTTGGGACAGGAAACCTTATAAACAGAATGGCCTAAAGAGTTAAGACAAAGGAGCCACTCATAATTCTATCTTCTCTAAAATTTATATTTACACTACAGTATAAACTGTTTGGATCTACGACATTTATTTTAAGCTCAACAGCAATAACTAAAACATCTACAGTTCTTTTTTTAAATATCAGTTGACGACATCCTTTTAGGTATTTTAATTAAAATGCAAATGAAGCTTTACCATTATTAGTAATAAAGGTGAACACAAGCTTTTGCATTGGAAATATATAGATTTTTGTCTTTTCTTCCCTCCCTTACCACTTTTTATGAAAGTGATGTGGAAAAGCAAATACCAAAAGTTGTGTTTAAGTGGAAGGGCCAGGTCCGTGGAGACAGTTGGTGGAAAAGGACAGAGAAATGACTCAGAAGGGTCTGTGGTTTGCCACTGTCACTTAAAACATTGAGGTCATATGAAAATGAGCCACTGCTAACGCAATACCTTGAGAATCATATCCCAAAGATTTCCCAAATTTTGACCCCAGACATAAAATTCAATATTCCAACATTTATTTTGTAGTTGCTATATGTATAAAGTAGAAGGCTGGCATATTTAAGCTCCTGTTATTGACTTGGTTTTTGCCCTAGTGATTGCTCTGGTTTAGTAGTCCAGAGCATGTTTTACAACAATAAAGGACTATTTTATTAAAAACCTATTAATAGTTGTTTTTGATACCTACCCTATGAAATTATATGATTTTTTAAATTAAGACAAGTTAAATTAAAAACTTGCTTTGTGATAGAATCATGATTAGGTTATCATGAAACATATTTTTGTGAAAATACACAAGTGAGTGCACACACACACACACACACACACAAATTTCCTTAGGGAATGGTGAAAAAATGAAATGCTCTTTTATTACACTGACTTCTGAAGCTGACATAAAATCATTCTCCAATAACAGACCCTATTTCCTTAATTTGTTGTGGTTGTGTTGCTGTTGTGCACTACACAGTAATGGCAAGAAACCGTCAAGGGTTATTTCTTCTTCCATGGATGAGGAGTTTATCTCCAAGGAGTGATAACCAAGATCAAGCCAGTATTTTATTCTTGAATGTATTCGATAACATTAGCATTGAGACCAAATTTCAATTTACTCCAGGCAGTTACCAAAATTTGTTTTTATATTAGGCTTTATCTCTAGATCCATATTTTTTTATAATGATCTCAAGTCTACTTTCTTTCCTGCATTGTTTGATAGTTGCAATGCCTGCTTAAATGCAATTAAAATTCACTGTAACACCTTATTTATATTGCAGCCGCACACAATATTTTCTATGAAAATAGTATTCGTATTTTAAAATAATCAGACAAAGGCCCTTGAGCAGAAGAACCACTGGATAATATTTCCTTGTCTTTACATTCAAAATATCTTGGCTCACTGATATGATGGTGAGGCTTAGTCCCACAAATGTCTCTCCTCTAGGCTTAACCAGATGTACTAACATGCCCTGTAGAGTCACGAATGGTGAGCAAATAACAGTGCCTCTGCCTTATAGAGATA
Organism: Rousettus aegyptiacus; assembly: GCF_014176215.1. Lineage (NCBI taxonomy): Eukaryota > Metazoa > Chordata > Mammalia > Chiroptera > Pteropodidae > Rousettus > Rousettus aegyptiacus. The sequence continues at coordinate 119,382,850 of NW_023416306.1, read as the reverse complement.
TTAGGCTGCACCTGCAAAATCTCAAATAACATTACCTGATGAGGGAATCAAATCAAATCCACAAAAAGTGCCTTCTTTTCTTCAGAAGAAAGTTGTAATCAACCTACCTAGCAGTACTGCTCCTAAGGAATATTCTCTTCTGTGTGGGAGAAGCAGGCTTGGATAAATGACTGCAGGCTGAACCACTTTGCATTTCTACTGTGGAGGGAAAAATGGAGAGAAGTGCTTCACCCAGGATCTACTCTGGAATTGCTGGGGAGAGTAAGTTTGGTAGATTCTGCCATTAGATACCCTCGTCCTTTTCCCCAGCCATCCTATCCCATATCCTTGAAGAGCAGAACTGTAGGGGAGGTGCAGCACCTATATGGCTAAGAACATGCCAGCCACCTAAAGTTTCTAATTCATCTAATCTTGTTTCTTCTATCACAAATGCCTCTTCTTCTATTCTCTATTGGATAACTGTCATTCTTCCTTTAAGACATTGCCTAAATATCGCCCCCTTTGAGAGGCTTTCCCTGAGTACTCCCATAGAATTAGTTACCGGTGATATTGTTTAGCAGGAAAAAACAATGTGTGTGTATGTGTGTGCATGTGTATCCTTAACTCTCAATGCCTGGTTTTGAATACTAGCTTAGGCAATTACCAGCTGAATGATCTTGGGTGCATTATTTAAAAACAGAAATTCTGTTCTCTTATCTATATACTTTTTCTCATAAATTACTTTGAGATATAATGAGATCATGCATTGTTATGGACTGAGTGTTTATACCTTCTCCTCAAATTCATATGTTGAAATCCTAATCCCTAATACAACCAAAGGAGGTGAGGCCTTTGGGAGGTGATTAGGTCATGAGGATGGAGCCCTCATGAATGGATTTGTGCCTTTATAGAAAGAGATAACAGTAGGAGTAGTGCTAGCTTAGATATATGGTTCTTATGCATATAGTGCTGTTCTAAGAATTTTTATATATATTAAGTCATTTTTATATATATTAAGTCATTAATTCTCACACCAGTTCTATGATGAAGCACCGAAGTCTCAATTTTACAGATAAGGAAACAGAGAAATAGAGATGTTAGATAACTTTTCCAAAGTCACACCTCTAGCAACCAACACAGGCTCTATTTAAACCAAGGCAGTCTGACTCTAGAACTCAAGGTGTGAAATAAATGTTTGTTAAATCAAGTAAAAGAAGCACAAATATACAGCTTTATACCCCAATATGCATACTCGGTGTATTCTTTAGGATGCAACACTTGTAATTATTTTGATTAGAAAAATTACTGAACTACATCAAAAGAACCAGATTTTGATGGAAGAAAAGGAGAGCAAAGAACAGAGACTTCCTGGAAGCAGAGCATCTAGGTCTATATGCAGCAAAATGGAAGGGTCTCTTATCTAGCTCTTAAGATTTGGCATGCATTTCGCCCTTTTGGAAGAAGGAGCAGATTTCTCACTGGCTTTATAGAAGAATACAGAGCAAAACACTGTTAGATTGGACACTCTTATTGTTACCTATAAATTTTTAAGTATCTCTCATTATTTCCAGCTCCCTAGTGTCTGCACTGTGATTATGGATGCCCAGCGGGTCACTGAAACAAGTGTTGAAGTCTGAAACAACCAGAAATTTTGATCAATATTCTCAATTGTTATTTGGTGGGGGAAAAGCTACTTTCTGTCTGAAGACTCTGCTCCATCTCCATTAAAATTTCCACACTGGCTCTGTGAATAGGTCTCCATTTGTTGGAAGAAATACCAATTATGTTGGGTTGGGTTTTAATTTAGGTTTTAATTTTTACCAGTTACTCTAAAGCTGTCCATGACATTCCAAGGTAAATTGACTTTATGTTAAGAAATATATTTCAATGGAATCATAAAAGCTATGGTAGGATTGTGGGTTGTCATCAATTACACAAACACTAGTTCTGTGAGAGCTAGGTAGGACTCTGGCAGTATTAACATCCTTTTTAATGTTGTAAGAAAAAATACAAAAATCCACTGAAGACAGAAACCTGGCACCATTCCTAGATGAGAAGATTGTAGTTTTAAAACTATTTTTATAAAAATGGAGAAAGAAATTAGCAAATCTTTTATTCAACTCTTACTATGTCACCATAGAATATCACTATAATTATTCTGTTTCTAAATTTAAATTGCTTTTATTTGATTTTTTTAAAGTCATATAACTCTTTTCTCATTACTTTGTGCTATCATCTGGTGATTGAACTTCCAGTCACCTCAGCCCTCCTGAATGCAGCTACAACCTGGAGGCAAAATGACAGTCATGGAAGAACTTTTAGGGATTAAATTTAATCTCTTTGTTTTCCATATGTGGCCCAGAGACATTAAGTGACCTTCTTAGACATGCAGAACAAACAAAGACCAGGATCCAAAGGATGCTAGGCCAAAAACTCTGGTGTCCTGATGCCGTTCCACTGCCTTCCAAAACTCCATTTTGCTTTTGAAATAAAAATCCCAAGCAACAAGAAAATCTAGTATCCTAGAGTCCTTATACTTTATTTATTAGGAGAGACAGGCATACCAACCAGAACTCACTTATGTAATAGGGTTAGCAAAATTGAAATTACTAAACTAAGTCTTTGTCTTATCCTTCCTTTGAGAACCTTAAGTTCTGACACAGGTAGTTCTGATGGTAGTATATAAAAGATGACTTTGGGTGATAAGTGAATCAACATTTCATTTTTTTTTAATCAATATTTTATAATGTTTATATAGTTAACATTTTAAATAGCTGTATGAGATACAATTCACATAATGAAATACCCATATTTAAATTGTACAATCTGAGATGTTTAGACATTATATATATATATGTGTATATATATATATATCACCATAATCAATATAAGAACATATTTATCCAATATATTTATCACTCCCAAAAGTTTCCTTATATCAGTCCTACCCTCTTCCTACCTCCTTCTCCCTAGGTAACTACTAAGTCATTTTCTGTCCCAATAGATTAGTTTGAATTTCATAAAATTTTTGTTAAATGTAATCACAAAATATGGATTTTTTTTTTGGTGTGGCTTTTTAACTCAGTGTTAACATTTTGAGATTCATGCATGTTGTTGCATGTATCAATAGCAACTTTTTTAACAGTTGCAGAGTACTAATTCACTGTATGGTTATACCATATTTGTTTATTCATCAATTGTTCATGGACATTTGGGTCATTTCCAGTTTCAGGCTATTATAAATAAAGCTGCTATTAACATTCAAATATTATTCCTTGTATGTGCTATCATTTCTCTCTGGTGACTATCTAGGCATAGAATAGTTGTGTATCTAACTCTTTAAGAAAATGGAAAATTGTTTCCTCAAGTGGTTGTACCATTTTACATTCCCATGAAGACAGTATGAAAGTTCCAGTTCTCCAAATCCTTGCCAACACTTGGCATGATGAGTCCTCTAATTTTAAGCATACTAAAAGGTCTGTAGTGGTATTTCACTGTAATGTTAATTTGTATTTCTCTAAAGATTAATGATGTTAAGCATCTTTTATGTGCTTATTTGTCAATTTGTATATGTTCTTTGATGAAGTTTCTGTTCAAATCCTTAGCCCAATTTTTAATTAGGTTGTTTGTTTTCTTATAATTGAGTTTTAGAGTTCTTTTAAGTTCTGGATATATGCTCTTTATCCAATATATGCCTTACCTATGTCTTATCTTTTCATTCCTTAGCATTGTCTGCTGAAGAGTAGGAGTTTTTAATTTTGATAAAATCTACTTCATTAATTATTCCTTTTATGGATCATGCTTTTGGTTTTATATCTGAGAAATCTTTGCCTAACCCCCCCCCTCCCCGCTCTCCCCCCCCCAAAAAAAAGAAAAAGTTTTCTCTTATATTCTCCTTGAAGTTTTATGTTTTGGGGTTTTAAATTTAAGTCTGTGATCCAAAACCAAGTCAAGTTTTTGCATATTACTTAGTATTAGTTTTTTTGTATGGTATGGATAAAAGCTCTATTTTTTATTCCTTTTTGCATATGGCTATCCATTTGTTCTTACATCATTTGTTGAAAAGACCATAATTTCTCTGTGGAATTCCATTTGATCCTGTGTTGAAAATCAACTTTCCATAAATGAGTAGATATATTTTTAACTTCTCTATTCTGTACTACTGACCTATTTGTCTTTACTTCAATACCATACTATCGTAATTATTGCAGCTTTGTAACTCTCACAACCTTATAGTGTTAGTCCTCCAAGTTTATCTTTTTCAAAGTCATTTGGCATTTCAGGTGATTTGCATTTCCATGTGAATTTTAGATCAATTTTCAATTTCTACAAAATGCCTACTGCAATTTAATTTGGAATTGTGTTGTATTTATAGATCAATACGGGAGAACTGACACCTTAACAAGTCTTCCGAACCATTGACACAGTATATCAATCCATTTATTTAGGTTTTCTTTAATTTCCTTTAATAATGTTTTATATTATGCAGATCTTATTTTGGTATTTATCCCTAAGTACTTTACATTTTTGATGCTATTCTAAATGGCTTTTTTTTTTATTTCAATATTCATTACTAATATATAAAAACACAATTGATTTTTGTATATTGATCTTACATCTGATAATCTCGCTAAACTCAATTCTTCATTTAAATCATTTTATATAGATTCTACTAGATTTCTACATAGATATTCATGTTGTCTGCAAATAAAAGAAGTTTACTTCATTTTCCTATCTGGATGACTTTTTTTCTTGCCATTCTGTGCTGCCTAGAATTTCCAATACAGTATTGCATGGATCAGTACTTAACTGAGTCCTCGAGAGGGACCCTCCACAGATCTCAGTTCTCTGTGCAATTCTCTCCTCTCGGGATCTCTATTCTGAGAACTCAAGCAACCTTCATCTCCTCACACTCCTAGCTTTGTATCCTCAACTCTGAAGTGTATTATGCTCCTTCTTGGTTTTCCTTCCTTGTACTGTGGTCTGGAAACTCTCCATAAAAAGTAAGTTGGGCAATTATAGGCCTTACTTTATTTTTTCCCATCCTTCAGGAATCACTGACTTTCATTGTCCAACATACAGTCTCGAAAAGCCTTATTACACATATTTTGTCCTTTTTTTTTTTTTTTCAGTCAGGAGTGTAAATCCATTCTTTGTTACTTAAGCTTGGCTAGAAGTGGGAGTCCATATATATATAGTAAGGTATACCAAAATATAACTGATGGTTATACTGGTAATAAAATATTGATGTAATTTCCTTTTAAAATATTTTAAGTTAAAAAATCTAGTTTTTTACTTTGAAAAACATTACATGTCTAATACTGCGGATAAAATTAACATGGCAAAAAACCTGAAGGTAGTACCAAAGTTGCTCCATTTATGACATACTATAATAGGGAGTAAATTAAGAGTTGAGGTAGGTAAGAGTTTACACTGAAAGGAGGACAACCAGGAAGATACAAGTGAATCTAAACAAGGAAGCAAAAAATCTGTATGCCTTAAAAATAATTTGGGCCTATTTAGTGTAGGAGTAAGGAGTCTGAACCCAGAAAGAATTATTTTAGTAAACAGTATACTGAAGAACACTGTAACTTTAGCTCCTAATGATAATTTAGATCAAAAAGAAGTTAAACTGTTCAGAATACTAAACTAAAGTAAATAATCATAATATATTTTAAGAAAAATTCAATAAACTTTTGTTAAAATTTCTTGCTTAAGGAGACAACACTTAGAGATTTGCAGAACTTATTTTGATAATATCTTAACAGTGTTTCTTAAAAACTACAGAACAAGACATTATTGTTTATTACTTTTCAGATGATTAAAGGTAAAGCAATTTGGTGTTACAGGGTAAACAAGGAACATTTTCAAAGAGTTTAAAAGCTCAGAGTTGGAGCACCCTGAAAGTGTTCAGGCACTGCAACACTCCAGGTAGAAGGAAGGTGGGAGGCAGCAAAACGTGAGCTTGCCATTAGAAACATTAGCTTCCCAGGTGTCACAAGGAATAGAATGAGCCTTAAAAGTAGTATCTTCTGAAGTCCCATAACAACAGATTTAGATTCGTATAACTATTTCTGCAGTAACAAATGCCTCATTTAAATTGTGCAGAGTGATTCCTTAAATTCTACGAAGCTGTTTAATAATAGGAGTAAATATTTATTTATAATTATACAGTTAAGAAAGTACTTGATCACATCTTATCTCAACTTTAATACTCAGAAAAATCCAGAGAGTTATAATTATGCTCACATTATAGATGAGAAAATGTTGGGAGAATGTGACCCATCTAAAATCACACAGCTGCTAAGTGGCAAAATTGGAAATGAACACAGACCTTTATCTCCCAAGCAAGTTCTATTTTCAAACTTGCAGAAATAAGTTTGGGTCACATTTCTAATTCCATTTTAGATTCTTTGGTAGGGTTAAACACTAAACCCAAATCCACTGGCAGTCTTGAAAGGTCTCTAAATCTCCTGAAATGATTTCATATAGGACATTTTTTAATAAGTGAGAGGTCCAAGACTTTAAGACTTAAAATGGGTCAAAGAGTTCTCCTTGCTCTAGATAGTTTTGGAAATATCACTTAAGCTAAAGTTATAAATCGCTCAGCTTTCGACACTCCCAATAGTCCTCCCATTCCAATGGCACAACGGGATGTTGGATAGTATGTCAGTAAACAAGCAAGAACCAAAGGGAGGACAGAGCAGTGTTTCAACTCCTATTTGAATCAGTGGTTTCCTACTGCCTACTTCTCTTTTGCTAAGGACAGTTTATTTTATGCCTGGGGCTACGGCCCTAACAACATGATTTAATCCCATAGCCTTACATCTGCGCAAAGTTTCTATCAGCCAGCGGAAACCCGCTCTAGGGATTCAGTTGATGGCATCCAGATCTGACCCCTGAACAAAGTAAATATTTTCTAGAAGGAATGATTTTGACTAGAAATAGAACATCATTGATATATATTATTTTCTCTTGACAGCAGGAGTTTACCATCTTTCTAAAGGGGAAACAGGAAACAGAAAGCAATATATGACTAACTGCAAAGGGTCCAGGGTCCTGTTCTCCTTAGAGAGGAATGCAGCAAAATTATCACTCCAGCTGTGTATGCTCCCAAGCAGATTTCTCTTAGACTTTCCTCAGGTAGGTTGTTTAGCCTGATTCACAAACAAAGCAGGTTCTGAGGAACAATTTACTTGGCTCACTCGTCATCTTCTCCAACTCTCCCCTCTCTAATTTCTGGGCAATTCCTTCTTTAACAATGGCTTATCATTCATCAGCTGACTCCTACCCAGCCCTGTGACTCCATCTCCTATCATTATTTTCTGCCCCTCTGATCCATCCACACATCCTGCTCTTCCTCAAAACTGCCAAGCCTTTGGCAAACCAGTCCCTTTGTACCCTGAGGTACAAAATATGTCCTTCCTCAGATAGCCATATGGCTTACGTCTTCATTTTATTTAGGTTTTTGCTCAACTGTCGCCTTACTGAAGTCTACCCTACAAAAAATAGTGACTTCCCTGCTCCCAACCCTCTCCCATTTATCCCACTTCATTTTTTTTTAGAGTACTTCACAACATCTGGAATATTATAACTTGTTTACTCGTTTATTATCTGCCTTTTCCCAGTTAGAATGTAACTTCCATGAGTTTTTGTCTGTTTTGTGTCTCCATGATCTCCAGCAACTAGCGTATAATATCTTGAAAAAGGAGAATCTCAATAAATCTTTGCTGACTGACAGCGAATGAACGATGTGTTTCATCAAATTAACTTCCTAATTTTCCATTACATGTTATGACACCTGCCATCAAATTTTAGGTAGTACTTCTGGGTCCAATGCTAATGAGACTGTTGCCCTCCGGATACTTAGATAAGTTGTTACGAAGTGAACAATGAAGTATTTTCTACAGCTTTTTGATCTGAACTACTAGGCCTGAACTATGTGTCACTAAAAGGAAAATACATTAATATGCCTCAGCTCTCACTTATGGTTTATTAATTTTTTCTTGAAGTTTTTCACCATTTTTTCTTCAAGTTTTGATTGATTACTATTTTGTATTATGAAACACAATAATATTGTGCACTATTATAAATAGCCACTATTTACTCATTAAATCTTAATCAACCATAGCTTAATGTAACTGGAGTCTGCCATGTAGATATGAATAGAGGTATTTTAAACTCATGAACTTTTAGATGCATGAGGAACCATCAAGGTCACCAAACAAAGTCACGCACCTCACTTAGGAATTCCTTCCAATAAAAATAATCTACGATAACCATAAAAAGTGACAGCTTCCATGTATAGAGTTCCTATCTTACTATCTAATTATCTTAGTTTACATTAAATGTTTGTTTGAATTTGTGATTTTCACTGGCTCCTTCCAGTAACACAGCTAAATAGATGCCCAACAGAGTGGCAACACAGTGTAAATGAGTAGTAACTAGTGCATAGGGCTAAATGGTCCCTATGTCTTAGGTATCATATTGTTCATGTATGCACATATGTTTTGTGATTCAGGACCCATCCCAAGTAGGACCTTAATCTAGTACCGCAGTCTTTAATACGAGAAACATGATTCTCTGTCCACATACGTAGAACTTAACCTGGCAGACTGAGGCTTTTAAAATTGTGGACAAGCCTATCTTTCTCACTCATATTACACCTTAAAAATGAATGACCCCACAGCCAGAGCTAGATTCCAGAAAGAGAGCTTTGCTCTTGATTTAAAGCTTAAGTGGACTTACAAAATTATTTTCAGTTGCATCCCAAAGAGGAAGAAACACAGGTTGAGTGATAAAAATAAAAAAAAAAAAATTTAAGCCTTGCCATCTCTCCCTTTTTGAGCCACTCAGGGGCATGTTCCCAAGTTCTTTCTGGTTACGTTTAACCAGAGCAGCAATATCAACAACAGACAATTAAGCGTTAGCTTAAAAATAAGCTCTCCAGGCTCAGATCCATTTCCTTCAGCGGACTCACTGGTCACACACTGTTTCAGCAGCCTACCTTTTCAGTGGGGCCCTTTCCTGGCTGATGTATCCAAAGCTGGGGTGAGAACCTGAGTGTTTCTTCAATCTTGTAAGCATTTTTTTGATCTCCACTCAAGGTCACATAAATATGCACAAACCAATTAAAGCACAGTTCTTATGTAAACAAGGGGGAAGTGTTTGTTGGCACTGCAGCACGCTGTAGTGCTGTTAGTTAAGGAAAATTAGAATTACCAAAGATAGGTCTTAGTAGGTGCATTAATGCCATTTACACTCATTCTTCAGATAAGTAAACTAATTAGACACAGACTTTAGCCTCAGTACTTTTTCAAAACCCTAACACACTGGAAGAATGATAATAAAAAGAAAGAGTGGCAAATTTCCTGCCAGAGTTGTGCTGTAATTTTAGGCAAAGACAGGACTGTCATACTGAGCTGCTAATTTCAAGAATGTAACTGATTCAGTCATCACCACGTCAGGCTGATACTGGTGTAATATAAGAACCAGAACTATATTAAGTGACTAAAAACAGAGGTTATTGCTGTTAAATATGTTTTCCTTTGTTGTCTCTTCTCATAATGACTAGGGACAGAAACATTCACTCCGGATCTATTTTTAGGTTCTGTTTTTAGTTACCCCTCAGTCTTTTCATTTTTACATGCTATCTTCTTTACAAAAACTTTGACAATGTAGGAAAATATAAAGAGGATAATGAAAATTACCTATGATTACACCATCCAAAGATACTAATTATTTTACTTTGTTGCATTTCCTTATATAATCCTGCCTCCACACTCACATGTTTATAGATATATCCGTGCATTATTTTTTTTCAGAAACTAAGTATAATGCTATATATTTAGTTTTGTATCCTGTTTTTCCAAGGAATACAATAAATATTTTTCTATATACTTAAAATGAAAATATGATTTAATTATTGCATCATAGTCTATCATATGAATATATGATATTTGCTTAAGTAAATTTTTTGAAATGTAACTAGTTTCCAATGCTTCACTACTATAAATAATGCTGCATCTAATATCCTTCTCTATCTTGGCACACATATCAGACTATTTCCTCATTGCTTGTGCTTTTAAAGAATAGAGAAATATATGACCATTGATAAAGTCAAAGCTCATGAATGTTAACTCAAGGAAATTAAAATGCAAAAATAATTTGGCTGAGTTGAACTGTTCCAAGAGACATCCAGATTTTACTACGGTGAACTTTTCTCACTTGAGAAAAGTAGCTTGAAACATGGGTAGAGTACATTATGAAATTCAAAGTGAGTAGAATTTATTTGTGAGATCTGGGATAGCATCAGAAATTAAACTTATGATTTGGACTATTCTAATCCCAATGCTATTGCCACAGCTAAAGACTGAAATTGGGCCACACACAGAAGGCTGTGAAACATGAATTGGGCCACAGGTCTAAGCATGACGTATATTCTCTGGCATCTATAATTACGTATGCATTCTAGATTCATGTTGCCCTGGCATGTGTCCACATCCCAGAAATTCTTTCTCTCTCTTGTCTACCTGGAATTTTATAATGCACCTATCAATGCCCACCTTTAAATTCATTCCCTCTGAGATAACTTCCTGACCTTTCAAGAAAATTGTGGCTACCTCCAAGATCCCATAACATTTTGTATTGAAAAAGCCTTACTTGGTTGTATATGCAGGTTACTCTAATACTCCATGAAGACAGAGACTACGTCTTATTTATCTTCGTAGATCCACAGATTCTGGTATATAGTAGGAATTTAAGAAATGTTGACTAAATTAAGGAGTTTTGATTGAGATCGATATTAATATCATGACCAGTGGCCCACTTATGTGTATACAACCCTAACAGGCTCCTAAGCCAAGTTTGAAACGTGGAAAATATAAAAGCAGAGATTTCCTTGTAGTGCCTGGCTCCTCAGTCATGCTAGTCTTGCCCATTCATCAGTGACTCTGGTCACTATCACCATTTCTAGCCAACTCCTTAAGGTCTCTGACCTACTTCATGATCCTTTTCATTAGTACTTTTCCCTGAATGCTTTATCCCATGCAGAAAAACAATGAAGTGCTCTGTTACCAATGGACTGTGAATCACCTACATATGCACACACAAACACATAAATAACATGTACATGTGAATACACCTAGACATGCACAGATACACAGAGATATCACTCATTTCTATAGTTGCATACAAGCATACACATGTACGGTTGCAGGCAAGGCTACAAGGAAGAAAAAGAAAGAATGGGAAAAGCAGAATATAAAATGAAAGCATAAGAAGAAATCTTGAATGTTTCGTGTGTGAGACATGGGTCCCTGGGTGGGAGAGAGGGTAAATGTGTGGTCAGCCAAGGGACCACAGGTTGCTAATTGTATATACAGGCAGCATAAAATGAGTAGCTTAGCTCTATTTTCTTTTAATCTGTCACCTTACCAAGTTAGCAACGCAGAGGCATAAGGCTGGCCACAAAGGCAGCATGCAGTTGTTAAACAGCATCTTTATCAGCAGATTGAGGCAATGATGACTACATTAATGAGACAATGGTAGAAAGATATGACTCTAAAGCATTGCTTCTCAAACTTTATGTGCGGAAGAAATGCTTTGGGATGTCGTTAAAAATGCAGATAGTACCTATCCTAAAAAATTTGTTTCTCTAAATCCAGGGTAAAGGCCAAGAAACTGCATTTTTAACAACCATTCAAGTGAATTCTGAGGTAGGTCTAAAGACCATTCTTAAAGGAAACACTACTATAAAGGGAATGAAAAGAGATACAGAAGGGAAGAGGCAGACAGTTTAAATTACTTAAAGTCACTCAAACAATGCACACCTTTGTATATCACCAGCTAAAATATTCCGACATCAATTTTACTTCATTGGCTTGAAACAATGAGGCCAAAATTTTAGAAACTTGTTTATTTTCTCATATATATATTTTATAGTCAGTACATATAGTGTCACCACAAGAACTGTGTTACTTTTGTTATAGCTTCATGCTATTAGCTGCATGGCTTATTAATGAAGAGATTAAGAAAATAGCAAGAGGATGTTTTTCCATTCATTTTAAACACTCCTTCCACCAAGCTTTCCCTGACCCCTCAGCTTATTCTACCACACCAAAACACCCTGTGGTTCTTTTGTCTAGTATTTGTAATGCTTGAAATTACTTAGGCCCACTATATCTTGTTCACCATTTGGAAATCTCCATTAGGACAGAATCTCATCTATCTTGTTCAACAGTGTATGGCCAGCTAAGAACAAGTGACTGGCACACTTTAGGTTCTCAAATTTTTGCTGTAAGAATTGTGATTTATTTTGAGTGATGAAAATCTACTCCAAGATAATTTGGCTGAAAGGAGAATCACAAAATAAGGAGTTTTGACTTTCGAAAAGAATAAATGAACTATATCTCGACTGATGAAAATCTACTTGAGTGACTTGACTACAGAGAGACTAATTAAATGACAAAATAACAAAGATTGAAATGATAAAATAGGCACAGGACTTTTTCCCCTGATGTAGTATCCATTGTCATCTCTTTGATATGTCACTTCTTTTCTTTCTACTCAGAACTGAGTTGGTTAGAAGGTGAGGACCTCAACAGGTAAGAAATGCACCACAACTTATGGTTGGAAGAAGACAAAGTCTGGCCAGCAGCATTAGGGTAGATCATGTATGTACACAGGTAGGATCTGAGCTGGAGGCCTGAATGGAGAAACTGCACATTAAGCTTTGGCCACCAGTTGAGAGACCATCTGGTGATGGTCGAAAGCAAATGCTGCCCTTTAACCAATAGCAGTTCAGGTATCCTCCCCCATTGTTTCTGGCTTCAAATGGACCCTTTATGCCTTCAAGGCCCCATCAGACTATGTTGACGAAGGATCTTCCTCTCAGGAATCTCTGGTTTATTGCCCAACAATATATTTGTGCCTTTTGGTTGGGAAAATCAGGATTTTCAGGGACATAGTACAGTCTTTAGTGTTTCTGAAAAACTTCCCCAAGTTTTGTGGTACATTCTCTTGGTTAGGAGTTTAAAATTCACATTAGCTTGACATTAAAGAAAAGCCTCCATGCTCTTGCTAGTTATGCAGTTATCCTGAGAAAAATTATATTTCCTGCCTTCTTTGTTCAATCTAAGGCATACAGAATCAAGAATCAAGATTGGTTTTGTCTTCGTGCCTGAATTATCAGATTTAAACAATTTGTTCTGCAGCTTCCCTCAGATCTGCCAGCTAAGACCTATCCTCTAGAGGAGCATATACTTGAAAACTAGCACACCTGCATTCAAGTCCTGGTTCTGCTATTTGCTTGCGATATATCCATGAACAAATTAGTCAGCCTCATTTTCCACATTTGTAAAATGGAGATAATGATAACAAACATTACAGGTATAATTCTGTGAAAATCATATGAGGAAAGGATTAAAAGTACCTTGATTCTGGCATTTAGTAAGTGTTCAATAAATATTATTTCCCTCTCTCACCCTGTCTCTCAGAAGATCTGAGTTTGTCAGCAAAGCCCTCCTGAGCATCTAAACATTTGAGAATTCTGCAACCTTTCTCTCACAGGCAGAAGTACTTTTCCAGTATTTCCCAGTCCAAAATATCAAACTTTCCCTTTCCGTACTGAGGAAAGAATTTCTCAGCTAAGTGAATAATTTCCTACATTGTTGCTTGCATCCCATTTAATATTTATCTTGTATTTATATTTTCTATTTCTACGTCGCAAGTTAAGGGACGAAAGGTATCTGAGTAGGCTTGTATGTAAATACAAAGATAGGCTTTCTACTAACATACTTTTATATAAAAACACAGTAAAATATTTAAAAAGAAACATAAGTTAATTTTACCAGAGCCTTCATTCAAAAGTAGATCTGTCCATTCATAACTAAATATGGGTAACAGGGCAGAGTAATCCCTCATTCTTAGATTTTAACAAAAAAGTTACAAAAAATGGGGACAGAGCTATTAATGTAATGAGAATACTACTTATATTGTGCTATTAATGTGCCTGGCTCTAAGCTGACTGGTTTACATTTATTATCTGATTTGATTCTTATAATAATGCCATGAATTAGATGTGCTATTTTATGAGTGAGGAAATTTCATAAAGATGCTAAATAACGCACCCAAGGTCACTTAGTTAGTAAGTGGAGAGCCTGGATGCAAACCCAGGATGAAAAGACACCAAGGCACATATGTAGTTATCTATGCATAATCTGCCTCCAAAAGGCTTAGCATCACTAAGACCTGATCACCCAAGGAGCGTGGCCTCACCACAGGACAGCAAGAACCTGACTGTGGGATGACTCTCACTGTCATGGGATGAATTGGCATCAAGCTCTGGCTGTCGGAGCCTGTTTCTTGAAAATGGCACTTCCAAAAGTCCAGCGTAGAGGCCCCAAAGCTAGAATATGTGTTTAGAATTTTCCAGAGAGGTGTCGGTGGCTAACCTACTATAGCCATGTGAATAACCAGTCTTGTGTGGCTTTGATAGGGATGAGTAAAGTGGGGCAAAGAGAATTAATTTGTCACGGAAAAAACATCTTTCTCCCCTTTCAAACGACAAATCCCAATTACTAAAACACAAACACATTCTAAGGAAGTCAACTGATTTTCCTTCAATGACCAGTGCCTAATAATCAACATGTTACAAACCTGATTCCCACATTCTGAGTTTCAGCTTGGCACATTGAAAATTCCTTGTCAGATCTATTTTCAAGGTTCACATGGCAACACTACTTGTAAACAACTCAATCCTTACTAACAAAAATGTAAATGTAAACCAGGCTGCAACCTAACTAAAGACAGTAAGCACATTTTAAGAATGGGAAAGAGAAAGATGTACTCATTTGACCGGTTTGCAATTCTGATCTTCACATACTAAGTAAATGCATTAGAAAAGCAACATCTTTTGTACAAGAATTTGCATAGCAAATGCTTTTAACAGGCCAGGCCAGATAGGATGAAATGATGCCTTTTTCTTTCTGATTAGGAGATGTAGTGTGACTGCTGCACTGGTTAATAGCAGAGCCATTATTGTCATAAGTCAAATGAAATTACGTTTATTATAACATTTCCATAACTCCCTTTACAATTGCTCTGATTTGAAATTTTAAGCGTGATTGTGAGAGAATTTAGTTCCCGTTATTTTCTTGCCCGCCAGTAAAGAAATTAATGAAAATCGCATTAGAGAATCTGTTTCTGTAATGGTTTCTCACGCGAGTGCTCTCCTCCCATGCAGCACAGCTTAGAGAGGTTTTCACAAGGAAGAGTGGACAGCAGCATTGGTTTGAACTCCTAATTTTAAAAGTAATTTAATAGCGGCCATTTTTCTGGAAAAATCTTCTGAATTTCCTATAAATCTAAACCCAATAACCTGAACTGGCTCTAATAACTTGTCATATGAGGGGTTTTTGTTTGTTTTGTTGTTCGTTTTTCTGGTACCTGGGCAACTGCTTAAGGAAGCAAATGCTTGTCTTTTATAAGCAGTATTTAGATTTTATTTTTGGCTGTAGAGGAAGACATAAAGATAATATAAAAATTGCAAATGAAATATCAAGATGTAAATCAGTCCTTTTATTAATGACTTGGCAACTTCTGGCACAGAAGAAGTACAGGGAAGGAAAGAGCCTGGTGGATGGAGACATTGAACATTTAGACCCAACCACCAGAGACGAAGCAAGGACACTAAGAAATGGATTAGTGGCCAGGAAAACTGCATAAAGGCAATTTAAATGGGAAAGAGGGTTTAAAAGTTTGCACCTTTCGGGAAGAGGCCTTGATAAGTAATCTATTTTAAAGAGTAGGTATTCTGTCACAGTTCATTAGAATTTGTTTAATACATATATATCTCTAAATTAGATAAACACAGGTCAGCTAATTTTTTGTGTGTAAAGCATAAAAGATAACAAAACAATTTTATTTTTATATATTTATAAATTCATATTTATGAAAGAAAAATATTTAGGTAAATATCTGAATACAAAAGTGTTAACCTCTGGATTATGAAAATTTGTGTGAACTTGCGTTACATATTAATTGCCTTTTGTTCCCTTTGATGTTTAAATGTGTTTCTTTAGGTCTTCTAATCTATATACTTTAACAAAAGAAAGAAGGAAAACCAGGATAACCCAAGCAAAATACCTGCAACTTCAGATGTGTGCTTTCCACTCAGCTGCCCCCAGGTACCAAAATAAACCTGGAAAACTCCTGCTCTCCCACCGGGAATCTCTTTTCTTTCGACTATTCGTACATGTTCTTTATGCCCCAAACAAGTTTCTTATCTTTTCTTTCCTTTCCTCAGTCCTATTCCTTTTTATGAGTAGCATTTGTCAACTCATAAAGTAGTTTGAAGATACAAGATGAATAAGTATCAGAGCTGTAATGCACAACACAATGACTAGAGTAAATACTGCTGTGTGATATATAAGAAAGTTGTTAAGTAGATTTGAAGAATTATCACCACGAGGAGAAAATTTCTTTTTTTTCTCTTTTTCATTTTCTTTATTTTCTTTTTACTGACTCTATATGAGATGATGAAACTTAACTGAACCTATTGTGGTTATCATTTCATAATATATGTAAATCAAATCATCATGCTGTAAACTTTAAATGGTGATATATATCAATTATTTTTTCAATAAAACGGGGGAAAAATGGAGTTTGGCTCTTCTGATAATAAAAAGAAAAGGCAATATTTCTAGGAGACAAAAAAGAATAGGTTAGTTTGCTTCTTTTCTTTTCTTTTTCTCTTTGTATTGACTTTGGTCTTTAAGCTACAAATATAGGCCACATTTATCTAGATGATATAGGAAGATGAGAGATATGTATTTACCAGCTAAGTAAATGAGACATAATTTCCATAATTTGAGTTTATTGATATAAATGTATAGATAGAAAGGTGAATAGTTGGATGGATGGACAGACAGAGAGACAGGTGGGCAGAGAGACAGACAAACAAAAACTAATACATTAATATGAGCAGGTCTAAAAAAATGCAGTGCATTAACTAAATATATAAACTTTGAATTAAATTCTTCCCTTAGAGTTTAGGTATATGTAGCAATATGTTCTCTCAGGAAAGGAAAATAGAAAAATAATTGCCATCTGAAAGATATGCAAGATCACCATTAGCAAACACCACAGTTGCAGGCAACATCCACCAATGGATGCTAAAATCAAGAGTAAATGTTTGAGAAGAAAGAGAATATTAGCACTGACTAAGAGTAACTCCAAGATATTTATCAATTAAAAAGAGAAAATCAGTCACTCTACAGTGGACAAATCCAGTCGATAATATCCGAACCAAGTGATCAAGGTTAATACCACCAGTAATAATACATATAGAATGCTCTGAGAAAGGTGCAATATTACTTCTCTGGCATTTTTTCCCAAAAGTATATAATCTCAATTGAATCATGAAGAAACACCTGAAAAACCTAAGTTGAGAGACATTGTACAAAATAACTGGCCAGATCTCATTAAAGTTGTCAAGGTCATGGAAGACAAGGAAAGAATGAGGAACTGTCATAAATTGTAGTAGACTAAGGAGACAACACAACTAATTGCAATGTGAGATCTTGGATTGGATCCCAGAACAGAAAAATAACATTAGGGAAAGAAAAAAATCACCTGGTGAATTTTGATAAGGTCTAAAGTTTAGTTAGTCGTGTTTTACTAACATTAATTTCCTAGGTTCAGGGGAAGCTGGGTTAAGGGTATAATAGTAAACTATCTCCACTAATTTTGCAACTTTTCAGTAAGTATTAAATTACTTGCAAATACTTTTTTAAAGAGGAAAATTGTCATGTCTTTCTTCTGGGTTCAATTCTTGTTCTATAGGCAGGAGAGAAACTTTGAGTCTTCATACAGAGTTTTCTATTTTACATAAGCATAGACATCCTCAGTCTTAACCACAGATGAAAGAGACTTTTTACAATTCATATGTAAATTGAAAGTGTCTCCCACTGCTTTTACTGTGTCTTCCAATCAGGAAAGTGCTTTCCTGCTCTCTGGGTAGTATGCAGGTAGAGGGAAATTGTTTTATTAAGCATTTAAAAATTAATCCCATCAAGTAGGGTTGAAAAGGTTTATCTATACATCTTCTGTAACTATCAGTCACTATATAAATGTCCAGTACCTAAAGAAGTGCCAGAACCTAAGTTTATGTTTTGACTTGTGAAAAAGGAACAGGAGACAACTACAATCATGAACTGTATAAAAATATTTTGGTCAACAGTGAACCACATACGCAATGGTCTCATAAGATTATAACAGAGCTGAAAAACTCCTATAACCTAGTGATATTTTAGCTGTCATAACATCATAGCACACTGCTTTACTTACAAGTTTGTGCTGATGTTGGTGTGAACAAACCTACTGTGCTGTCATTCATATAAAAGTATAACACATGCAATTATGTACAGTGTATAATAGTTGATAATGATAATAAACGACTATGTTACTGGTTTATGTATTTACTATACTATACATTTTATCATTACTTTAGAGCAGGGGTGCTAGTCCATGGCTTGCTAGGAACCAGGCCGCACAGCAGGAGGTAAGTGGCAGGAGAGTGAGCAGCCGCTCTCCAGCCAGCATCACCGCCTCAGCTCCACTTCAGATGATTAGGCATTAGATTCTCTTAAGAGCCCGGTCCCTGGTGCCAAAAAAGGTTGGGGATCACTGCTTTAGAATATACTTTTTCTACTCATTAAAAAAGTTTATTCTAAAATAGTATGCTGTATTATGCCTTATACAAGTCCTGTTTACCATGTCTTTTGATTGCATCATTTTCTTTTGTGCTTGATTTAATCTCATGTTGATTTGTATGGTAAGAAACTAGACAGGCTTGTAGCCTAGGAGCAATAAGCTATGCCACATAACTTAGGTGTTTAGTAGGCTGTATAACCTAGGTTTGGGTAAGTGCGCTCTCTGACATTCATACACAATGAAATCATCTGACGATGAATTTCTCAAATGAATCCCCATCATTCAGTGGCACATGACTGAAAGTACTTCTATCACTTTACATTGAAAAAGTTAAATGGTTTTTCCACATAAAAAACTAACACTTCTTCACATATATGTTCATTATACTATGGGATCATTTCTTATGAGAAATATATATATTCTTCTGATAAGAATGATAGTAACACATAGTTTATAAAAGACCTTCATGAAGGGTGAAAAAGTTGAAACAGACATAGACCTCTTATTTTTGACTTGAGATTGTGGTTAATGATCATATTTTTTCACTCAGTAAGTATTGAAGAAATAAGTGTATTCCATTATTTATTCTTAACGTGTCCAGGCAAAACCCTTGGTCATTATTCTCTGTATTCTCTTCTAGAGCAGCTCTAAAGTCTGCAATTTCGATGATACCCCGTTCTGTCTTATTTGACCTAGTGAGAGACAGAGCCCATAAAGGTGGGAATGAATCTCTGATACTATACCACACACTCCTTACCAGAAAGAAGGGCTTCCTCTGGTTGAACTGGGAGATTTTATATATATATATACACACACACACACACACACACACACACACACACACACATACACACACACACACATATATCTGCGTATATGTATGCGTATATATATACATATAGATGTGTATATATATATATATTCGCAAATATATATATACATATATGTATGTATATATATCCTTGCAAATGCTGCAGGAATAATAAAATATAGCTTTTTATCAAGTAGCTCATAATTCAGCATGGAAGACAAAAGTGATATTTCTAAAGTAATCATAGTATTAAAACATGTAGTGTGGTCAATATGCCATTCAGCATCAGAACAAACAGCCTCATATTGAATCACAGTGACCTACCTATGTCACAAGCACTGCTTGGTGTTAGGAATATAAAGATAAACACATGCTTACTCTACTCTCAAGGAATTCACATGTCTAAAAGAAAAGTAAGATAATTAAAAAATTAAAAATACAGATTGTGAAGTTTAAAACAAAGAAGAGGCATGAAAATTCTTTATGGATGGAAGAAAGAAGACTCTGAAGAGGAGGTGATGTTTGAGCTGACACTTAATAGATGAAAGGAAATTTTCAAGGCAAAAACATAGGTTGGAAGAAAGGGCCTCCTAAGCATAAAGAATGGCAGTTATTAAGTCAGGAAAGCATAAAATGAGGTAAAATGTGAGGATTTATAAAACTTGTAGATAACTATAGCATATGATACAGAAAGAGAAGGGGGCAGAAGTTACAGCAGGAAAGGCAGAACAGGGACAGGGCAGAAAAGACTTTTATCATACATTGGGAATTGTAGGCTTGATAAGATAGATAATGAGGAATCACTCCGTATTAAGTGAAATTGAGTGATATAATTGAGTGAGTTGTCAGAAAAATAAGGGCAAAAAAAAAAAAAAGACAAATGGAAGAAAAAAGTATGGCCTACAATATTCTAAACCCCGGGCTGTTTAATATGGTAACCACTATCCTATGGGGACGACTAAGCACCAAAATGTGACTGTCTGAAAGAGATGTGCTGTAAGTGTAAAAACACACCCAATTCCAAAGATTTCATTTAAAAAGTAAAACATATTGTTAATAATTTGTATATTGATTATATGTTGAAATAATATTTTGAATATACTGAATTAAAATATTATTAAATGTCTTGCACTTGTTTATATTTACCTTTTTAAATATCCTTATTAAAAAGTTAAAATTACATATGTAGCTTGTATCTTATTTCTATTGGACAGTGTTGGTCTAAAGGCTCTGGCCTCAACATTGCAATAGAGTTTAAGGATGTAAAAAAGTGAGGGAAGTCCAAGTATATATTTTGAGGTAGACTGCTCAGAGATTGAGCCAGGGAGAAGAAAAAATAGAAGCATTAAAGACAGAATCAATTATTATTTTGACAGGTCATCATGAGATAAACAGCCTGACTACAGCAGACATGCAAATGTGAACATGTAAAAAAGAAATTTGATTATGGAGAATGATTATGGCCAAATATATATGCAGTATAAAATAAAGAGCAACTAAAAAGGGTAGTATCATGATGAGAACATCATTTTAGGAAGAATGTAAGTATTGGTACACTTGATGAAGCAGATACAGGGTGAGATTGAAGACCAAAATGCAGACGGAGTTATGGCTGTCGTCTACCATGAAATGATGTGTATTTAGATGAAGGTGAAAGTAATGAGAAAAAGAAAAGGAAAACGTAAGAAAGACGTTTAACCAAGAATGAATGCTGTCAATTCCAAATGTCATTTAAACCTCAACTCATCATTGGGCTAACATTACACTTAGAGCTGAGTGAGACACAAGAGCTGTGAGGCCACACCAGTTCTCCTGCATTAGCAAGCAACTGTGAAGTGTTTTATTGTATCAAACTGCTGAAGATGGCAAACTGGAATGTCTCCTCATTAGAGCTTCAGGAAATGGCAAGGTCACAGAGGATAGTTCCATAATTACGGCCCATTCCGGGATTATCTCCTGAGGCTTATAGCTGGTGCAGACATTCGGTTTGTCTCTAGTAGACACAGGATAAAATCCACAGAAAGAGATTTCCCATAGGCAAGAAAAAAATGTGAACAGCCTAGAGTACTTCTTGACTTTTGTTGTTGCTAACTGCTGTGTGAAAGAAAAAGCTATATATAGATTTTTTTTTCATTCCCGTTTCTGAAATTTTAATGAGACCTAAAGTTAAAGTAAAAAGATTCAAATTTGCAAATCCAAAAGATAACTTTTAATTTGTAAAAGAAATGGAAATACATCTTTTACTTCAGGGTAAATAGCACTGTGCTGATCTGCTAAATGACCTGATTCTGGAAGTGAATACATCAAAATGTAGGTAAAAAATATTCCACACAAACCTTCCTGCAGGTGATAGTCAATGTCCTCACGTGATCCCCTGTTGGCTCCAAAGTAGATTATATTCAAGAATCAAGAGGTAAAAAAACTTGACAAATAAGGGTATTAAAATGACGGCTATGTCTCTGAGATAGCAATTACATTAATAACATCTGAACCTTTTTTAAAAATGAAGTTAGCTCTCACAAAGGATGTCAAATTGAGTTCCTGGGCAACTAAATCTTACATTACCTATATAAACCTCTTAAATAAAATAGCATACGTCTGCATCCTTCTTATTGCCTAAACCAACATATCAAATCATAGCATAAAGAAAAAGCATGTAGATGATGTAACAAGTCTTTAGATCAATTCTTCCTATGTTGTGCCGACAGGAAATCTAGAACAGGTAGGAGTAAGACAATGAAGGGTTTAATAATTTGTCCTTTGCTGAAATTATAAGTCACACTTTGTTTGGAATTTTACCTCCCAAATATGCACTGTACTGTATCTTTGTTCAGAGTTTCAGCTAAGAAATTAGGCAATATGTGATATAATTCATCCTAATTAGCCAAGAAATTTTATGCTCAACTATGGCCACAAAGTGGTAAAGACACTTGCATGATTTTTTTTTTTTTTTTTTTTTTTTTTAAGAAAAGCAACGGAGGAACTAGAATTTATATGTCCATCTTCAACTTTGGCAGATTATAGTCTGATATTTCTTTCCTTCTGATTTTACCTCAGTCCCCCATTAGACTGTGATGCGCTGCAATATTTGGAAAGTAGCTATGTGATCTTTGGCCTCAGTTTCCTCATTGATAATATATGGAAAATACTATCTCCCCTCATGGCTGTTGTCAAGATTAAGTAAGATGAAAGTGTCCAGTACATAGTGGAGTCTCCATAACAATTTATAATAACTACTATTGCTATGCTAAGGGCATGTAAGTTTAGGTTTAAAAAACCATGAATTATATTTGTGTATATTTAGAGCACTAATTTTGCCCCCAGGCAATTCCTTAAGAACGTTAAAAACTCCTTCAAAGCAGTCTACAAGTTGGGTAGCCTATGGAAACAAATTTCAAAAAAGTAATACACTCTATTTAAAAATAGGGACATGTCTACTTCACAAAGGTAAACACTGGCTTAAACACAACCTAGACCAGGAATCGAACATCCTTGCCATCAACAGCCCCCATCACCTTTGGCCTACCTCATACCCCCACTGTGAATGGCAGCTTTTATCTCATCTTCCAGTTCATAGTTATGATGAAGTATATGATTTCTAAATGTCTGCTGAGCTTGCAGCCCTTCATCTCGAAGTCAGCATTCAGCATATGGTTTTGTCAGTACCGAGCAAACACTTGTCACCTGAAAAGGACACACTTCATCTATCTTTTCCACTTGACACAGAACTGAAAGGGTATGTTCACAAGGCTCACAGCACACACATACCAGAAATGTAGATGTTTGTAGTGAGGAAGCTGAAAATGAGTGTAAAGATGAACCATGTTCCCTTTTCTTGTACAGTTAGTTAGAGAAGCATGAGTCTATTTTGCCTTTAGGAATGATGTATTTTATTATTTTATAAATGCTATCTTAAAGTAAATGTGAATCTTATAGTAAAGCTGGGGGTGTGGGGTAACATGAACACTACTCTTTAAAGATATTAGAGAATTAGGCAGACAGATGTGTGTTTTAACTTTGACCACATTCATATGATGCCACACCAATAAGGAACAGAAAAGAAAGTAAAAATTTTCCAATGGGTTTAGTTGTACAATTTTTAAAAATTTAGAGAAAACTCAGTTGTTTGATTTCAGTGTCTGTCCAAAATAATTTCATCTAATGGAGAGGTGTTAGCATTTACATCATTTTTTTCCATGAATCCTCTTTCTATAGTTATGGGAGAAAAAAACGTTAAATTTGACTTCAATTTTTGTCAATGATCACTGTGATCTTTCTACAGAGATCCATGAAATGCTCAACTCAGTACTTTGATGTCATTGCCAACACTGTTACCTGAGAGCACTTGAATCATTTGTCCATGGGTCATTTTGAGAGAGGATTGTGGAACTGTTTTGTCAATGAGTCTCTATGTTTCCAGAGGTTGGTTCTAAAGATTTCAAGGAGATTTTCTTGGCTTGCTTAATTAAGAAGATGGGTTTATTCAAATCATTTATTTTAGAGATGACAGGTAAAGGGTAAAGGTTTAAAATTCAATGTATGAGAAAGAGTAAAGCTTTACTGAAAGTCTACTATATGCCAGAAATTATGCCTGATGCATAATTTTATTTAATCCCACTTAATTTCATAATTTCATTAAACATTGTTCTCATTTGATATCCAAGTTGAGACATTCCCACTTGACACAGGAGGTGACTCAGGCCTAGAAAAAAAATGGTAATTTACCCAATAGTATACAATGACTATGTGGCAGGGCTGGGATTTGAACAAAAGGTTTTTTCAGTTATGTAGAAAACATAAAAGGGAGAAGAGACTATAGGTAAACCAATAATTAAATATTGGAAGATTGTTCTTTTGGTTTATTTCCTTTTTTGGTAAAATATACCCTAGAATGTATAAGCTTAATTTCAGGTTGCTTACCTCTCAACTATCTTAAAAAAAAAAAAAAAAAAAAAAAAACAGATCAAATTCTGATACATTTTTACAGGCAGCAAATAGGCAAAAACTCATCAGGACTTCTCATCATAAGGTTTCTTATTAAACAGATAAACAAGATATGCTTCTGTCAGACAAGCATGGCATCACATAGATCTCTTTTAATTCTTGTAAATAATCTTCGAGTAGATGGTTTCAAATAGTGAAGCCTTGTTAGTATAACTGACATTTCGCAAGAAACATTCATTCAGTCATTGTCTTTTACTTGGAAGGAAATGAAGACATTTTGGAGATGAAGGGGAAAATAGTGACAAAAACCATTCTCGCTTTCTTTTCTTTACTGTACCTTCTTTACCTAACTGATAGGCTTATATCTAACAACTAGGCTTGGATAAACATTCTGTTCATAGTGACAGCCACTGTCATTCCTGCTTTATGTTCTGAAGTTTGGCCATTTAAAGTTTTGTACATCTGTGAGTTTCCTGGAGAAGTTATGGGAAAATCTTATAGTAACTGACCTGAGAAAATTTATAATATTTTTCCTTTGGCTCGGGATTAAACAGGAATTGTCAGGGAATATTGTGAAAAAAAATTCCAATCATTTCCATCAATTTCATCACCACCCATCTCCCAAATGTGTATCCCATCTTTTATTTTTCTTCTAGATTCCCTGACATTTGGTCTTCAGTTCCTAACAAAAAAAGATACAACGTGAAAGACTAATTCTAAGAGGTTCGATGTGCCCAAATTATATCACACAATTGCAATTAACAAAACTCCTTTAATCTAAATGTGCAGTAACAATTAATAACAGCTAATATTTATTGACTATTCCATATGTGCAGAACACTACTCTAAGTGCTTAACATATAATTAATTATATCATTAATCCTCACAACACTCCAGTAAGATAGATGCTATTATTATCCCCATTATACAGATTAGAAAATGAAAACGCAGAGAATTTAAGTTATTATTTTAGGTCACACATTTATTTAGAGGTGAAATCCTATTCGAATGAAAGAAATTTGGCTTAAGTACTTATGTTCTTAAATACCACAATATATCGCCACCAGCAAAGTGAAATATGCTCATATATAAGTTGTTTTTTCAAAAAATATCCACCTATTATTGAAATTACAGATATATCTATTTACATAGTGTTGAAGAGCCACATATCTCCTATAAATTATACTATAGAAGTGTATTTATATAATTTCTTAGAAAAAAATGTTAGTGATTCCTTCTACATGGTGGAATTATGATGGATCTCTATTTTTATTTGTATATACATATGCTTAATTGTAGTCTCTATTTCTTTTCACAATGAATATGGATTTGCATAATTAAAAGCTTTAACTTTTTTTCAGCTAAAGCTTTTTTCTAGGAAAGCTCTCTAATACTGGACCCAGTGAGGAATTACCACTAAACCTGGACTCTCTTATCAGAAGTCCAGCCTACCTTTTATTTTGCATAGCATTTAGTTTACAGAAAGTTTGCAAATGTTTTCTAAGAATTATTTATCAGAACTTTTAGCTCAATTTTTTCTTCTCTGTAACAGAGAGACGAGAGGAAGGTCAAGAGCAAGTGCTAATACAAAGGACACTGAAGAATGTCTGATGGCCTGGACAGGAGCAGGCTGTGATCTATACGGAAAGGACCCTTTTTGGGTAAGCAGCTGCCTTTGTGGAAAGTCAACTCATAGAGGTATCCTGGCCTCTGTTCCAAAAACCCAGAGCTTCTTCAGGAAAGGTCAGAGCATGCAATGCTTCTTCAAAGTAAGTTGTGATAGTGGCAACAAAATCTGCAAATTAGGAACATTTTTCAATAAAATGTTATTTATAAGAAAAATAAGACTACCTTAAACTAATTCTACTTAATTCACTATAGTATAAAATTTGAAAAACAATGGTGGTACAATGAGCTCTGAATTACAGCATTCTACAACATAACAGCTTTACATAACGTAGTAACATGACCTGGTAACCAGGAAAAGACGTGCTCTTTTTCTTTTTTCTTTTCTTTTCTTTTTCTTTTTGTTTTTTCTTTCTTTCTTTTCTTTTCTTTTCTTTTTCTTTTCTTTCTTTTTTTTTTTTTTTTTTTTTTTTTTTTACCAGATGTTGCTACTTCTGGAGCAATGACCAGTGGGTATCATGGCTTCTTTCACAATGTAGCTTTGGTACAGCCCAAAAAAGGGTAGTTAAGTAATCAGTACTATTTCCCTACAGATATTTCCAATGGTTTTGCTATCATGAGGTCATTCTATAGGCCACAGCCATGAAAATCTACATGGCAGTGTCAAACCAATCCATCTACTCGCTGGTCACCAACTCGATAAGAATGATTACAGTGAAAGAGTTGCATTATATTCTAACACAGTGGACCAAACTTTAAAACATAACTAATCATCTGTGAAGCTTTAAAAACCAGATTCTTCAAGCATGACTCTTGTAGAATTTGATTCAGTTGGTATGGGGAGAGGCCCATGAATTTACATTTTCAGTAAGCAAATCAGGTGATTCTTTCTAACCTTTATGATAGACATAGATGAAAAACAAGTGTTAATATAATAACACTCAACATATATTCTTGTTTGCCTTATAAATTCTCATCTAAGTATGAATAGAGATGGTCAGGGTGAATCAGCTTTGCTTAATTAATAATTCAGTAAGACCAAATATTGTTGTTCAATATATTTGAGTGACTGCAAACTGGATAGGTCTTGTAGGCAAATTTCCTCCCATATTTCACTATTCAGAACAGCCTTAAGTCATGTGCATTATGTTTACTGGGTGATAAGGTATAAGGTAGTAGTTCAGGTAAAAATCTTATCTATACTTTCAACTCAAATGCAACTGAGGTAATAAAAATATGCATCCATCCTTAGAACAAGAGAATATATAGCAATTTGAGATTTACGAATAATAGGTAGCTAAGAAATATTGAGCTGTGTAGCAGAAGTTTAAGATGAAATTTGAGCTTTTTGGATAAATATAAACAAGACCTGGAGAAATTATGTCAAAATCAATGTATTATTGACCATGATTTTACTTGTTTGTTTCTTAGTTTTGGTCCCTAGTCATAGAAGAATATGTGCAAAATAGTTCAGAAGTGGTATATTCAGTTCGAATCAAGATGAGAATAAATACTAGCCAACTCTATAGAGTCTAATTGAAACTTTTACACACAGAATTCCCAGAGGTGCTACTTACGGTATGACTAAGATAACATGGCAACCTCTTTCTGGAGAAAGAATGCGATCTACGCATAATGGTGTAAAACCTTTGTTAAAACATTGTAATTCGTTTGAATCCCTCAGGCAGTATATTTAAATGTAATATCCTCTGTACTCAATCAACCTTGCAACCTATGTAGTTTACCATGTGATCTGATCAGTCAGAGAGTGATGCAGGGGTAAAGGACACGTGGGGGTGGGTGGGGAAGCTTATTTCAACATCAAAAGAGGTGGCAGGTGGCAGAAACTAGTCTGAGCTCTCAGACATAAGCAATTTAGGATCTCATCATTCAATTTATTGTTCCTGAAACTGAGAAAACAGTGTCACCACCAACAGTGGGCTTAAACTTGTATAGCGAGTGACATAATTCAGAAGGGAAGGCTTACACTTTGTCAACACTCCCCTAAAGTCTAACAACTCTTTGTTCACTCAATAAATATTAAATGGGTATCTATTAAGTGCCAGATAGTACTGGGAATGCATAAGTGAAAAAAAAAACAGATTAAAATCTTGCCCTTATGAAACATATGTTTTAATAGGAAGAGAGAAAACACCAAGAAAATAAATGTCAGACATATAGAGTATCCAGTGGTGATAAGGGACATGAAGACAGACAGAGAGAGAAAAAAAAAAAAAGAGGGTGGAGAGTCCAAGGGTGGAGAAATGGGAGCATTATTTTAAACAGATTGATAAGAAGAGAGTCTCACTAAAACGGTGACATTTCAGCAAAAAAGTTAAAGAAGCGAGGAAGTAAAACACATGTAAGTGGCCGGGAGAACATTCCAGGAAACTCGAATAGCATGTATAAAGGAACGTGGATATCTCCAGAATTTCAACATCTGCATTAGCGGGGTGCCTTCACAATACAGGCACTAACACTGATCCTGAAGTTCAAATCTATGCATAATCTCAGATTGTTGAGATCTGTGCTTTCAGTAATTCCACAACTTCCTTAGTTGCTTTAGACTTCTAGAGAGCACAGGGGTGACGAAGTTTGGTTTACGCATTTCTTTGGGAATTTTGTCAGGTGCACTTTTGTTCCTACCTTTCTGTTTTCTCCAAGAAAGGGCAATTTCTCATATAAATCTGGAGAAGTAAAATTAATTAAATCAGAATCTTTAGTTTACCTCAAAACAACCAACGTACGCACAGGACCAGCTAATTTCCAAAGTGGGAGCTGTGAATGCCCTCCATGAATACCCTTGGTAAATTTACACTACTTACTATTGGTTAGTGCATTTGTTTTCCATGGCTGATGTAACAAATTACAAGCTAATTCAAGGGCTTAAAACAATATGAATTTACTATCTTACAGTTCTGTGGGTCAGAAGTCTGGCATGAGACTCCAAGCTATACTCAAGTATAGCTTGAGTCTCCATTCCTTTCTGCCCACAGTCCTTGGTTAACAGCTCTCTTCTTCCATCTTCGAAGCTAGCTAGAAGACACCTTGTTTCTATAGTCACATCTCCTCTGATTCTCAGGCTCTGTCTCCCTGCTCCACTTCTAAGGATCTTGTGATTACAGTGGACTCACCCAATAATCCAGGATATCCTCTAAATCCTAACTTAATAACATCTGCCAAGTCCCTTCTGCCATGTAAGATAATGTACTTATAGATTCCAAGGATAAGATGTGGACATATTTGAGGCCTATTATTCTGCTTACCATAGTTAGTCAATTTTTTCTTTTCTTTTTTCTCTTTTTCATGTCAGGAGCTGATCAAAATTTTATAGGAAAAGTTTTCAACAGTCACTGCAAACTAACAAGAGACAGAGGGTCTGTTACATATGGGAAGTTATTAGAACAAAAACTATATTCTGAGATAATCTTCCCTAAAAGGGAAGCATACGACTATAGGATCTTAAAAGACAGAGAGAAGAAAAAAATAGAATGAAGAAATTAAGGGAGCCATTGCCTCCTCGAATATGCTAATAAATTAATACTGTGAACATCAGTTTCCTTAAAGCGAGCTTTCAGGATTGTTATGAGAATTAAGGAGGATAAACTGTATGTCATATGGACTAAAATAGCACTAACCCACATTGACCACTTATTTTGCTATTGTTTCTGCTCCTATCATTAGCATCTACATTTTTTTCTTTCGCTAGCTTCCCAGTTCCTTTAATCTAGTCTCTCGATAAAAACCTAGATTTTAAACTATTTTCTATGTAAACTAGTCCTAGATATTGCATTCAACCTAAATAAATATTGCTGCTTTTCTTTCCTTTAGGGTTTGGGGGACTCTTGAGCACAGTATGCAAATTAAATCCACCCAAAGGCCAAATCAGTATACTGTGACACGAACCCTGAAACTATTTTTAAGAGAACTGTCCTGTAGTCACTGCCCCTTCTCTTCTCTTCCTTCTCACAGCTGTTGCTGAGAGGGACAGTCACCTGGCAGAGAGCGGCAGCAGCAGCTGTCTGTGCAGAGAAAGGCTGAGGCCCAGCAGCCATGCTCCTGCCTTCTGCTGAAGGCAGCTAGCAAGCTCATATCAGGTGAGCATGGGAACTCAAGATTAGACTGCCCGTGGGGCAGCTGGATGTCTGCCTGGTGACCTTCAGGACCACCTGCCTCTTTAGGAAAGGTCTGGGCAGAGGGAAAAGCAGCAGCTGCTTGTTGCCACTTCTGCTCTATTTTCTGATGAGTCTCGAGATCATCTCTTATGTTGATATGAAGTCCCAGATGTCTCAACACTTAGTATCTAATACTGCTAATATCTGGTATATTAGGTAGTTAATGATGGCATGGACTCTGGAGCTCTCTCTGGAGACTACTAGACCCATGTTATCACTGGGACTGGTAGAACTCTAGTTGTCACTGTTTATCCCAATTTTTTTCTCTCTGACCTTTCATCTTGGCTAACATGAATGATGAAGTCATTAAATATTCAATATGCGTTGTAAGAGATCATTGAGTCCAGCCACCTAGTATGACAGATAAGGAAATGGAGGCGTAGACACTTCTCTTTTTATGACATGTCTTCACCCACACTTTGAGTCTATGTGCCTGTTCTCTCTATCTTGAGATATACTCATTGCATAGAGGAAGCAGGCGAGTAGCCACATTAATTTCAGAGTTTAATATTAAATATTCTTCTCTCGCAGATGAACAGACTGTAGGCAATAAAATGCAGTAGCCCTCTGTGGGTGGTTTAGAGTGATGGCAAGGATGGTCAGGGACAATAATGCGTTGAATATGCGGCACCATAGACTGGACTTGGTGGCTACATTACACACAACAGCTGTGTTGGCCTAACTAGCCTTTGGGAACTGTGTGAAGGCAGATGGGTAGCAGATGAAAAAGTTGGTGAGTGATCAGGGGAAGGCAAGTAAACATGTTTCTCAAAGCTCTCTAAAAAATGGATCCACAATTTCTGTGTTCCCAAACACTCACCTATCACTGATTAATAAAGTGAAAGCTATGGTACCACAATGAGACCCCCAAAGGAAATAATTGCAAATGTAAAATCTATTCTATGAAAAAAAAAAAAAAACCCTAGCTACAAAGATAAAAAATAAGAGTTGCAGGACATAAGCTTATGTATGATTCAATGGCAGAGACTATGCCGAAGTCAGGTTTGCTCTTTTTTCTCTCTCTGATCATTACCATGCGTCCCCATATCATCCCAGGACTCAACAATGTACAGTACACATAACAGGCACTCATATAATAAATATTTTAACACGGTGGCATTCTTTTACTGTCACCTAAAACAGGCAAAACTCTCAATATCCCTTCATGATTTTTCTAGTGGCCTAGGTTCACTTGGCACTACAAACAATACAAGAGCAATCAACCAAGAATGAAATGCCCTAAAGAATGGAAAAGCAGACATTAAAAACACTTGCTGGAGAAAGTCCTCAGCATGAGGAGCAGGCAAGCACTGCAACTAAACTACTGAGGGCACAGACCAGGCAGAATACATCTGCTCCCAGGGATATCATCATCCCATTATTCTCCAAGTTCGCTCTGATTAATCAGAATCTCCAAATCTTCTGAGACCCCCTAACACCCAACTAATAGCTACATCAAGGCTAAATGTATGCTAATCTGTTCATGTGTACAGCCTATAGTCATTAGCTGAGGAGATTGGCTCCTCTTTGTGACTACTAAGGGTCTCTTAAATTGAGAACTAATGGAAATGTCTTTAATAATTCTCCACGCTAAGTCTGTATTGTTTTTAGTGCTCGCGCACATGGGCTGCAATTTTTCATCAAGTATCTACAGAATCTTATTATTTTGCAAGATGGCTCCTGGTAGACAGTAGCTTCTCAGGGAGATACAACTTTATGAAGCATGTAGTGTACTCAAGCGCATTTAATAGATTCCACTGAGGGTTGTTTGTCATTAAGAATAACAATATAAATATTTTGATTTACGTTGGGCTCGTTAACTATATCTTTCCTGGTCCAGATTTTGGAGTAGCTCAATATAAGCTGAATTGACTGGTTATTTTCATCTTCGTTTAACTGAGAGCCCTCCTGCTGTTTAGACCAGAAACAACTGTTGTTTACTGGCCATGCGATCAGCTTTACTGTCCCTGCCAAAGGTAAATACCCTAAGGAATCCAGAATTACACTGAATGAAAATTTGGATGAGCACCATTTGTGCTTTAATTTGAGTAAAAACAGTCTTCAAAGGTTATGTGCTGTGAGGGAGATTTGGCTTATTAAGGAGGCTGGAGGTTCCTAAATAGTTGGAGTTATCCCAAGCAGACTGGAATTTATCCCAAACTGGTTCTTTTGTGTGAACCTACACAGGATAATAAAACAATTAGTTTGAAAGCAATGGTATGTCTGCTTTGGTCTCTAAGGACCACACAGTTCGTTTACATGCTAAGTGTCAATGTGGTTATACTCGCCACATCTTCACCTGCCTCCACCCAGCAAGCCCGCCTCACCTTCCCTCTGCGCTGTCCACGCACATTCCTGTCTCTTCTCCCAACTTCTTTGCTTCTTTACCTGTTCCACTGGTCCACTGGTCCACCATCACATTGAGCAAGTCACAGCTCCTCTGACACTAAATTTTAATGTTAAAATGGAAATAATTTATAACTTTTAACCCTTTTCTCATTAAAAAAGAGGTGCAGCTTGCTGCTAGCATTAATTTAACATCATTCATAGGAACACAACCTTTTCTAGGATGAGATTTTCAGCGATGGAGAATTACTATATTTTATAAATGGAAATACAACTACTAAAAACAGAATGCTATAAATAGAATAATGTCATTTTTTTCCAAAGACTATCGACATATTAGAGTAATACAAAAATAATAATAAAAGGGAGCTATTTTATGGTAAACTTTGGGAGTGAGGTTAGAACTGTAATCTACAAGTTATCTCAGGGTAAATGCTACAGCCACAAGCACCATAATGAGTGTTCCTGAGGCAAATGGGAAATGGGTTATATTTAGGAACACCTTCAGGAATGCCCTAAGGAATAAATGAAGATAAGGTGGGTAAAGCAGCACGATATCTGAAACATAGTAAATATTTAATTAATGGAAATTAATATTATTATTATTATCATTATTATTCTCTTCACCAATTACTCAAAGTAAGAGGGTAATTGCAGGATGGCAGAATGATGGAGAAGCAGGGCAGGCACAGAGTGGGTCAGGAAGGACCCTGAAGTGGGAAAAGTGTTCTGGGATTGAGGCCTAAAATATTACCATGACATGAACTCTCACCAATCCACCAGCTTCCTAGAGGGCAGATGCAAGAAGAGAGTTGACCAAGCATTATGCTCACATAATGGGTGATTTCACTACTGGGCAAATATGAGCACAATGACTATACGAAAAGCTTAGGGTTAATGTTCCATCCAGTAGATACAATTCAGTAATTAAGTCCCATCAAACTTCTGAGAACTCTATATCCCACTTTATTCCATATCAGACAGTTGTTTCCTATAGGTAGCTCATAGATAGCAAACCATCCTAAATGTCTTTGTTAAATTTTAGTTCCCTTTTATTGATTTAGAATAAACATGTGTGCCCCCGGTGAGAAAAACCAATTATTTTTGTATATATTAAGCTAAACTATAAATTTCCAAATTAGTTGCCAATAACCATACTTAAATGCTCCAATAAAGTATGTGATAGCAGTCAGCACGTAGTCTTCTTCCCTGTGCGAGCTCCACGCCTCCCCCTTGTGGGTCCTGGACCCGTCTCCTGTGAGCCTTTCTCATCACCTATTCCCATTACTTACACTGCTTTGCTCAGTAATTACACCTTTTGAATATGATCCTGTTAAGCATAAATCAGAGTATGTCACTTCGCCTACATAAAACCATTATACTTAAGAATGAAATCCAAAGTTCCTACCACAGACTATAAGAATCTGCATGTGCTGGCTCTTCTTTACATCTCCAAAACCACCGAGAACTCCTCTGTCTCTTATTCCACATCTCAACTTGTCTACCTTCTGTTCTTCCAACAAGCTGACCTTTTTCCTACCTCATTTGTGTTTGCTTTACTTTGTTGTGGAACTCTTCCCTATTGTCCCCTCCTGGATACTCATCCTCATCTCAAATGTCATTTCCTTGGGTAGCTTTTCTGATTAGCATTTTAATTACCTTTATAGCTTCTGTCACAAGGGTACTTGTCTTGTGCATTTGCTTGTTTACTTGTTTAGTAATAACTGTAGTTCCTTGTGAGGAGGAACCTCTAAATCACTGATATCACCAGAGCACCCAGGCCAGTGCCTGGAACAGAGCGGACACAGATTAAGTATGTGATCAGTGAATAAATGAATGATTTCTTCGAGACTGCCCCATTTTATGCAAAACAGCATGATGTTTTATAATTATGTTCAAGATTTCTGTATAAACATTTTTGAGGAACAGGAATGAGATCACACTGGACAGAGTGGGAGGGGAAAAAAGTAATGGGTTCTACAAAAAGCCAGAGAAACATTGATTAGAGCTAAATCACCCGATGACAGTTGTTTAAGGAGAGTTTCTAGAATCTTGTGCAAGAAACAAAACTGAAAGCTAATAAATGTAATATAGATGAAATGTCTGCTTTATAAAGCCACTGACAAATCAGAAAATTGTCTGTACCTTCAGGCCTAAATATTTCTAAGACAAATATATTTTTAATATTATTTATTCCCTTTAAAAGAACCCAATTCTGCATTTCACTGTGCACCATTAATGATGAACTATTCACCAAATTGACTTGCAACGAGAATTCTGGCTGAGGTTTGTGTGCCCTTGAACAAGGAAAAATACCTCCTTCCCTGATGATTCATTTTGAAAAGTGGAAAGAAAGTCTCAAAAAGAGCTTCAGAACTGTTTTGGCAAGAGGGGAGGGCTGTGTTATAATTACAGTCATTTTATTTTCCTTTTTACAGACCAAAATGTAAAGATGATTTTTAGAATTCCATTTGCTCCTCTCCTTTTCCACCCAACCATTTGCCTACCAATTCCCCTTACTGAAGAGTAAGCTTTAAAGGGATGCAGGTGTTAAAGCATATTCATATGGAAAGTGTTCCTCAAACACAGTCCTAAATTATACTTGGTGACCAATTGTGTGAATATTTATGGCAGAGTTTGCACATCCATTAAAGAAAAGAGTATTTTTCCATTACAAATCTCACATCTTGATAAAACACTCAGCATATTATATTCTGCCTTTTTAAAGGAATCCTCTGTTAAAATAGTGTATCTCGTTCTTTACTTTTACACCGTTATATGTTCAGGCACCTAAATTTTCTTTCAGTTAGTATTTCCCCTTGCCTTATTTTCTGTTTCACCTACACAGACTTCAAAGCTAGTTATCTGCACAGGCCATGGGTTTTTGTGACTCTTTAATTTTTAGCATGCTAGACTAAAGTTTTATATATTTTTCATAATGTTATAAAGCAACTATCCACTGAAAAGGGGACAATATTGTAGCAGCTATTATTTTTAAAGACAGCCATTCCTTGGTGAAGTTAGGCTAATTGCTGTATATACACACTCACGCACCACTTCTCCATCTCTCCAAAAACTGTCATTAGATTGTTCTGGTTTGTAGCTTTGTGACCTCCTACATTGGATAACAAGTCTTTTACACGTCAACAAGTAAGTAAGTAAAACAGGCTGGAGTGGGGAGGTGCAGGAAGAGAGTTGGGTTTGAAATGCAAGTCTTAATTAAATTAGGAACTTGACATTCGGACTTCTACCTCAAATATATTAGCATAAATACGTTATTAAATCAGCAAACTGACACCTGGGACCTTCAGGGTCAAGAGTGGTTTAATGATACAAGCCCAAGAAAAAACACCACCAAATTCCAGCTCCACGAGCCAACAGGAGGGCAGAAAGCTAGTCATGGAGATGATATTGGGCCCATATAGATACATAATGGCAGACTCTTCCAAGGGTGTAGATAAAAATGAAACAGATTTGTGACTGATGTCGGCAAGGCTAAGAAAATTCTCTTAGTTAATATCAGGAGAAAAAAATATCTCCGGGCATTTGTTTTATCCCCCAACTAATTGCTTTTAACTGTAAAGCCAAGCATATATCAAACCAGATTTTTAATTTAACCCTGATTAGATCTGCACCTCATTTTTAACTCTAAATCTAACATTTAACTTTTCACATTATAATTGCATAGCCCATAACAAACATTCTGTACTTATTTTTGAATACAATACTAAATCATTGTTTAAAGATATCCACCTCTCTGCCACAGTGGAACAAAACTCTCACACAACAGTGGTTATTCCAAGGGCTAGCTCTTGCTTACTCTTCCAAAGACCTATCAATAATTCTTTCAGGAGTTTGAATTTGTAAATTCATAGTGATGTTAGGACTTGAGAAGGACCAATCTCTCTGTGTCAAGTCACGTGCTTATTGAAAGAGAGGAATAGCAGAGTATAGAAAGGAGAGCATCTTCACTCTTCAAACTGTGCAGTCTTGGCCCCCACTAAAGTTGGGAAAATAATAGTTTCTATTTCTCTAACTTATAATTTTCAGAAATAATTTCTCACACATGGTCTCACCTGATGCACTCACACATGCGAAAATATAACAGAGAATTTGTTAAAAACCTCCTTATAGGATAAATAACTACATTTATTTGCCTACATTGTATAGTTGGCAAAACTACTACACAGAATATAGGCCTTTCTGCTGGTACAAGACTCCGAGGTCCCCTCTTTCCAGTCCTGTTGTGTTTCTGCTTCTTTTGGCTCCCCGTGCTCTATTAACAGCTACAGCGAAGGCTTAAAGTGTCTTAAAAATTCTTTTCAAAATGGAGACAACAAAGAAAAAGGAAATATTACACAGGAGAATTAAATGTTTCAGATTTTGTTCCACTCTGGGCAGAGAATAAGAGACATAAACATTCTCAAATGTTGAGATTGCCGCTTCCCATCTCTGTCTTTGTCAGTTATTGGCAATAGCTGAGAAGAAAAGAATAAAAATTTAAGCAATATATACATTCCATCTTACACCTAACCTTTTAGCTAGAAGTAGGAAAAAAAAGATAATGAAGGTCTCTGCAAAGTACAGAGATAAAATCCTGCAGGAAGAGATCCAGAGGCATTTTGCCAAAAGAGTGCATTGAGTTGTTTTTTTTTCTTTTTGGTTTGGTTTTCTGTTTATTTGTTTGTTTGTTTGTTTTCTGTGCAAAACAGAAACATTTCGTTATTTGCAACAAGAGTTGTCCTCTTCCTACCTCAAGAAGAAGTCAGAATATGAGAAACAACACAGAAACTATTTTTGTAACATTTTAAATTTTATTTTTTTAGTTTTGAGATTTAAATGAACTAGCATTGTCACAGAAGTAGGGGAAGGGAGAGATTCCCACAGTCTTATTTTCCCCCTCAGAACTATAAGGTTTTTAACTTCTCCTGTTGTACAGGACTCTCAAAAGTAATTTCAGAACACAGTTCTAACATTTCTTTTCAGGCAGTTTTAAGAATGTTGGAATGTGAACAACAACAACAAAAAATGTTGCTTCAACTGCAGTCTTTACCCTGCGTTTGGCCCACCAGCACTGCTGATGTTGCAGAATAAATACCAGCAACACCATAAGCAACTTGAAAAAATTTTTTTTTTTTTTTGGACAAAGTGCATGTTATGCAAGATTTAATTGAATACACTTCTCTACATAGAGAGAAACAGCACAATTCGTCACAGGCAAAATCCGATCAATTAAACACACCGGGCATTTTAATTACAGAAAATTGGGCATTCTTACCATAATTATTTATAATAACTATATCCATGTGCTGCAAAATCAAACCAGTTCTGATTTTAGGACTTAAGCAAATGACCCAAATACACAGACTGATTTCCAACTCCCTGTTGCTACTGTACACTAAACAACTATTGGTCATTAATAAAACATCAAAGTAAGATATAAATATACACATCAGCCTTCTCAAAGGTATCATGACAAAGGCCCTTACACATAATGAAACTGCTTGATGAATTTCTTTTGGAAAAGTACAGAGTGCAACCAGCTGTACTCACTTTTGACCTGGGAGTCCAACTTTTACTTATCCAAAGCTTAGGGCACTAAGTCACCTTTCATCAGCAAGGAAGAGTGGTGAACTTAGGCCGTTCTGACCAAAACGGGAAACATGCACAACTGTAAGGGCAGATAGCCCAGTAAGGATTTTTCCAATGTAGGGAATAAGACTGAGAAAATTCAGTTAAGATTCAGAACTAAAGAAAGAAAGTGAAAAGCTATATTGGAACAGAATGCTTCCTAGAGAGGAATGAAGGTGCCAAGAGCTCAGTGGGAGGAAGAGCATTGTTGGAGAAGGTTGATGGGTTCATGAACAGAAAGAACCCAGTGAACCAGGAGGCACCTAAGTCTGCCTCTGCTACTGGCATGCTCACAGTCAGTTTCCATGCTGTAACCAAAAAAAAAAAACAAAAACAAAAACAAAAAAACACACCAGGCTCCAAAATTAAACATTTTTCCGAGAATTGAGTTTCCAAGTTTGGATTCAGTAATCTCAGAAAGAGATACAAAATTTTTAAAAAATCAATTTCCTGATAAAGAAAAAAATATCTTATCTAGAGCACTCTCGGGAGATGGACAGGAAGCAAAGGCTGCCAAGCAACATTAAATGAATAGCAAATATTTAAATTGGTATATCCATCCACTCAGGAAATGGGGTTTCAATGAAAAAGCTATCAGAAGTAATAATAAATATTTTCTCCATCTAAGTTCAGTCTCCCTTCATTGTTCATCCTATGCTTAGGACCCAGACTCCAGCATAACATGCCAGTATTCATGGAGCTACAAAATACGTCCTGTCGTTCACTCCCCAAAGAGTGCAAAGCTAATGGTTTGCCCTTCTCATGTTTGTTTGTCTCTCTGTGTACATGGAAATACCAGATCTTCTAGGTCCTGCCATGTGTACACCAATCTAACTCACAGTTCAGATCTCAGAACTCAGCTCACCAAATCCATGGTTTGTTAGCTTTCTCGAAGGTTCTAAATGCAATCATTGTTTTAAAAACTCATCTGCTTAAAATAAAAAGAAAGCATTGCCAGGAACTGATGAAAGGAGAACAAAAAGATCTTTTGATATTTTTTAGCTTTGTCCATTAGCTGCCAAATAAACTTATTAAATCTTTGTTTTATGAGGAATCATGAAACATGTCCAAAAGCGATTTTATATAGCCAGTAAGTATCAGCCAAATACACTATCATTCACCTTTACAGGTTCTCTTCCTTTCATCCCACTGTAAACTTCTCAAAATGAAGGTACTGCATCTTTTGGACACTTCTTTATTTTCTGTCACAGCTCTCTGAACATAGTGGCCTTTCAATCTATGTTCACAGTAGCCTTACAATCAATGTTCAATGTTCAATCAATGTTTCAAGGAGTAAAATGGTATCTCTTCCAAGCACACATTTATTTGTTTTTCTGTATTAAAAATAACATGAATTATTATCAATTTTAATGTGTTCTACCTACGTTAGAGAAAAGACATTTCCTGAGAAATAGCATAGAAGTTATGTACGATGTGTGCATACACACAAGATATATAAAAGATATAAACAGGGAAAGCATGTTAAATTGATCTTACAGGAGACCAGAGGCAAAAATTTTGCTTACTGCTACATTCTTTGTTTTGACTTGAGAGAGAGTATAGCTAAAGACAGAACTCACTTAGACAGCTATAGTAAAACACAGAAGAGATCTATTATAGTGTAAAGATATTATAAAAAAAGATAATGGTAAAATAACTTCTAAAATAATATCGAATGTATGAGTGGTGGAAGGTGTACAGAAAACTATTTTAAAGAGTTTTAGATATTGGTGGGACAAGAGAGTGGTATGAAGGCAGCACGAAGAAGTATTTGGGAGTTTTTAGTTTATTTGGGTGTTATTAGTTTACAAGGAAGTGATCGCTATTCCTTAAAACTCTCATAGGAAGAAAACTACAACAAATACTTCAAATAAAAGCAATTGGTTAGGAGGGAGGAGAGGGAAGGTTGACAACAATGCAGGCTTAATGAAAACTTTGATCACAATTTCAGTCTTATCCTAGATGTCATCTGTGGGTGAGCGTTCTGTGCTACAGTTCTAAGCCTCCAACCTCAGTCGATGTTTGTATTAGTCAGCTTTGTTTTGCTAACAAACAATCCCCACATTCAGTGGCTACCAAAATACAGGTTTATATCTCATTCATTTTACAAGTTGGACACAGGTTGACTATGGCTCTACTTTCAGTGCCTTCACATTCC
This sequence comes from Rousettus aegyptiacus, assembly GCF_014176215.1. Lineage (NCBI taxonomy): Eukaryota > Metazoa > Chordata > Mammalia > Chiroptera > Pteropodidae > Rousettus > Rousettus aegyptiacus. The sequence continues at coordinate 119,342,466 of NW_023416306.1, read as the reverse complement.
AGAACCAAGGAGGCAGCCAAATCTGAAACGAGCTGAGGTAAATAGCAAAAGTGGTGACAGAAGCTTATAATGTCTTTAAAAGCTTCTGCACAGAAGTGGTGTGGGTGACATATATTCACTTTCCATTGACTAAAGCAAGCAATTTCTCCAACCCTAAAGTCAATAAAGGCAGAAATGTATAATCCTCTTACAAGAAACCAGACAGTAAATAATTGCAAATAGTAATATATCTACTTTAAGACACTTTCATAAGATCAAAAAAAAAAAAAAATCTATGGGGTTCTTCTAGCCTCACGGGCCCCCAATGGGATCATGGCCAAGACTGCTGTATCTACTACCATAGCCTTCCATGTCCGCAACATCTGAATCTGAATGCCAGAGAAACCAATGAAAGACAATACTGGTCACTGAGAGCCATACTGCCCTTCGATTTCTTTTGAGTCAACAGAGACTTATCATTAAGTAAATTCAAGGATCTCTGGCTTCAGAAAATGCTGCAGGTTACCAGTCACAGTGCATAACCTGGTAAAATTTCTATTGTTTAGCTTCTCAAAGATGGATTCATTCCTCTGGGGACTTTGTTCTGAATTGTAAATACGAAGAAAGCAGTGAGTACAGTAAGTGTCTCATTTCCAGGAGTCAGTTCCTTCTAAATTTCTCCTTCTAACCTTGGGTATAAATACTATCTAGGTAGGAAAACTAGTTAAGCTCATCACTAACCAAAGGCAACTGACCAATTTTGTGCTTAGAGGCCTTAAACTATATATTAAAAATTACTCATAATGTCATGACAACTAAGCACGGCATATTTACAAGGACCTAGGAAGATAATGAATCAATGCTCTAGCATTTGATGATTCTATGAATTGTTACATGCTTTGGTCCCATTTTAGGGAGCACTTCTTTTTAAAGTAGCACCAAAGAAATATTTTTGATTCTGAATGATTGTGTGGTTAGACCTACTTTTTAATATGAGAATATTATGCTGGGATCCTTTCTCCCAAGGCTCTGAGTGAAGATGTGAAACTCAGTGGGATGCCTAGGCTAGCTAGGGTGTACCCCAAAACAGAGACATTCATTACAAGAGATGCCATCAAATAAACAGTTCTATATAAATGGGCTGTTTTCACAGAGATTCCTGAATAAAACGACTCTGCTCATTAGGCTAAAAATTCCTTATAACAAATTACTTCACGTAACAAATGTGTTATTTACTCTGTGTACATGTGTGAGTATGTGTTTTCATTTTTTTTTTTTTTTGTCCCACATAGTCGCTGCAGAAGAGAATTAACAGAAAGTATTCATTCGTGAATCTTTGGTCATTTTTATTGCCTTATCTTGATATCTAAGCTCCTTGTTCAAATAAGTGAATTGACACTAGCATGAAAGGGTATTCACTCTAAATTTGAGTGTACATATATGTAAATATAATTAAATCTATATTGTCATATATTTATATTTACTAAACATAAATCAATTCTAGCGACATATGTTCATATGAATGATTTATATTTATTTAGTTTAACCTTAGATTTTAAAATATTTTAATTGTTATCACTTAATTAAAAGACATTACAGCTGTTTACATTTCAATCACGTTATTCTTCTATTTACAAAGAAGAATTCTCAATCTCCCAGTTCTCAATTTCTCTCTCCTGATTTCACTTCAGTTAAATTCCCATAGAACTGGTGAAGCAATTGCCTCTTAAGAATATGGGACTGGAAGTTAAGAGAAACATTCTCATTTTATTTTCAGGAAAAAGAATGTTGCATTGTTTTCAAATCTGGGTCAGTGCTTGACATGCCAAAGGTGACATAATGACCCTGGTGGGCTTTGGAATTTTAGCTTTAGTTGAAATCTTTGTAGCAATTCCTGCAATTTCTTTTATGTTTGGCCTTAACCAAAGATGTGAATTCAGCCTTGTATTTCTTAGATGAAAATACCTCTGTCAAATAGGCAGCATGTTGCAGATACATTGCAGAAGCTCTAAAGAGGAAGACATTTCTTACTCAAGATCACAAGAAGATTTTTCTTTACTTTTGGATTATTTCACTGCACTTCCATTTTACTTAACCAATGTACCCGAGAGGAGACTGTTTTACACAGGCAACTATTTCATTTCTCCCAGGATAAAGCTATAGCAGTCTGGTCCACCTTTTAAGGATCAAATGGCAACCATCAACACTCCCACGATTGACATGGGGAGGGATGGGTATCTAGAATGTATGGGGCTGGGGCATAAATGCCTGAATTCCATGTCCTCTCTTACCTTTTGTTATCTGTACATAATGCACTGATTTCCTCCACCCCAACCTGATTATTTATTCATTTATTTGCACCTCTACAATATTAGTATTTTCTATAAGATCCAGCCTCCTTCTTTGTACTTCTGAAGTTTCTGCGGGACTGAACACACTCCACTGTTTAACCCACTTCTATAGATCCGACACAGTCATCCCAGAGGAGGGCTGCCATTTCATGACCACTTTTGCTTTCCCGGAAGCCGCACTTTTTTCCTTTCACTCAAAATCTAATCCCCTTGGCTCTTTGTTGCCACACTGCTTCAGCAGAAAAATTAGATTACGCTAAGAATATAAATACTGAAAAGCAAATGTTCTAAACTGAATTTAGCTCACATTTTTAATGTTCACTTTGGAATGATCTGTTTGTGCCCTAAAATAAATCCTCTCTGACATTTGATTCTCATTTAATATTCACCTTGGTTGAAGCTGCTGGGTCTCCATCTCTCTTCAACCTCCCTCCCTTCATCTCTTGGTTGCCCAGCAACTTCAAACAGCTGGTTGCCCAAACAGGAAAAGTAAATGGGATTAACTCTGGAGGAAACTAATTGAAGGAAGCATTAGGATGCTCCCAATCAGAATTCTTTCAATACTAGCTTATTAGGTTGCCCTTTGTTGTCCTAAGTAAGAATGTGGATTGTTGAGTGTACCGGTGGAAAAACTGTCACAGGCTTTAAGACTGAATATTCACAGCAGTGGTGACAGTAGCTACTGTAGCACTTAACAGACTATAGTTCTCTAATTGCAAAAGGACATAAAATTATATTACGAGTCTTTGGCCCAGTACTCTTCTCATTCATGTATTAATGCATGAATTCATATATTCATTCACTTACTCCCTTACTTACCCATTCAGTTAAATATTTATTGAAAGACAGCAGGTTATTACAGAAATTCTATAGACCCTGGGGTGAACCAGACATTGGTTTCAATCCTAGCTCCACCACTTTCCAACTGTATGATACTGAACTAATTCTCTTAAATTTTCTAGGCCTTAATTTCAACATCAGTAAAATCAAGTTATCGATACCTACCTTAAAGGGATAATGTGAGGATTAAGTAAAAGAGACTATGCAAAACAACCATTATAGTGATTGCCCAGATTAGACTTTCCATTAAATCACTTCCCCTTCTACCACGTGGCACTAGAATGTGGTACAAAAACTGGAGGTGCATTAAGCAGTTTGAGACTTATGGCTGTGGAGACTTGACTTCATCAGGCATAAAGTCAAGGCAAAAATGGAATTGCAGCAGTTGTAATTGAGAAGAATAGACAAATATACTTTTTTAGTGTACAGAATGGGGAGAATGATGAATCAGTAGAAATTATCAAAGGTACCTTCGATGCTGTGAGACTGGATAACCTCAGAGAAGGATGGTGTCACTGCAGAAGGAAACCAAGAAAGGAAATTAGTTTATCAAACAATTTAGGTTTAAGTACTGGGGACATAGCTGGCTCTGGGGTACAAAAATGAAGGCCATCACCTGTCTTCTATTTGCCTTGTTTCCACTCGGCTCTCAGAACCAGCTAGCTAAAAAAATGGAGACAGTATGTGCAGGTGAAAAAACAGGAAAACTGGAGTTAAAAGTATCTCACATTTATGTACAAACTAGAATTCTGACAACCGAAGACTTAACATTAGCCTTTTAAACTATTTTTAATTTTTTTTCCTTTAAGGCAAAAAAAAAAAAAAGAAGAAGAAGACAAATACTTTCTAGACCAATTCACGTTATTCATACATAGCCCTTGGAACTTCCATGTGCTGGAAAAATTCACTCAGCTGATGGGGCTCCAGAATATCTATAGACTGGAAAACCCCACTCAGAATCTAGGTTCTCATATTCTTTGCAGGTCAGACAAGTAGAATTGGGAACAAAAGAGATAAAGAACTATGAAGTTCTATAGCTTGACAAGTCCTTTTAGGGATGTGTATTTTAAGAGGCACAGAGCCAAAATGATACATGAGATGGAATGATTTAGCTGTGAATAAGACTAGCTGGGTTGTTCTTTGTTCATTAATTACTCATAAAAATTATCACAAAAATTTTGCTTCTTTTTGAAAATGGTAATCCAATGTACTACAAAATGTTAGTAAAAGTTAAAGAAGTAGTTGACAGGAAAAGAATAACTTGAAGTATAAAGATAGGATAGAAATGAGACTAGAAAAGAAGGCAGGAACCTGTGCCTTTCTCCCCACTTAGAAATTTGAAGATTCTTGAAGGGCTTTAAAGCAGTGATAAGGCAGTGCAAGAACAGCTGCCTGGGCATTTCATGCCTCAGGATCAGTGATGCTTTTTGCAATTCTTCTCCTTTTAATTTACCCCGTGAGAACATCTTGTCCAGTTTACCCATCCTTCATTTGAATAATAATATAAAAATTTTATGAGGGAGGGAATGGACATAATCACAACGTAAGTTGCCTGAGACCTACAGTTTCGGGAGTGTATCCTTGTGATAGGATACGCTGTTACTTCCTCCTTCCTTTTTTTATTTTTCAAACATTTATATCCTCCCAATTGTTTTCTTGTAGAAATAAAAAATGTGAATTCATTGCCAATAAAGTAAGAAACAAGATGTGCTACTCATGTTCTTTTTCTTTCACCAAAGACAGAGGCCATCTTTGTAATCTGTCCCTGCTGGAGATTATATATTTTCCCTATTTGGAATCAGTCACTAGAAAAGTTACAAAAAAAGAAAGCAGAAAATAGGATGTTTAAACTATACGGAGTAAATAAATAATTCAGTGATATTAACCTCTCAACTACTCGCAAAGCATTCTTTGTAGCTCAAATGGTGAGCCAGTTTTGTGAGAGAAATGGTGTTTATCATTTATTTAATACACATGGCTGCAGCCTAAGAAAGAAAAGTTTAAAAGTAATGTCAACAGGCAAAGGATCACACTAGGAGTCATCGAGCTCACCTTGCGTCTCTCCCCGAGGCAGAGCTGACGTGAATTCATTCAGGGCCATTCTATTATTCATGCAAAGAACTGTCTATCACAAATGCAATATGAAAAGGAGGTGCGCCCCATGTGAGGCATGAAATATCATCTCTAATAACTGGCAGTTTAATTTCAAGATTTCAGGACTGCTCATTTAAAAGTACCTGCAGCAAAGTTCTAAAGCACAGAATGATAAAGGAAATCATTGTTGTTACACTTTAAGAAACTGTGTCCTATTTCCACTAGAAAATACAAGAAATTGGGTTAAAAAGAAGATACGGAAAATAATGCAAAACCTGACAGAACGTCATGGCAGCCAGTGCCCCAGAGTAAGAAATTCTCCTAGCTCTGGGGCACATTCACTAGGAGATAGTCTTTGAAATTACCTTGGAAAATTGATCTTATTCTTTTCTAATTCCAGAGCCACTGAGAAAAAAATTTACAAAATTTACAATAGAATCTAGAATTTACAAGAGTACCTATATCATGATCATTTCTGTCTGCCGATAGACTCCTAGCATTTCTGACTTTTACATCTAGAAAGGACCTAATGAATCACCCATTATAATAAACTAATGTGAGTGGTTAATGTGAGACCAAGTGGCAAATATAAGACAGAACTGTAGACTCAACACAACCCAGTATTCTTTCCAAAATGTTCTATAACTTTTTAAAATTATCTTTTAAAAGCAATATGGCATTAATGATGACGGGTATTTAAATTTCATTATATAAGTAATACGTTCAAGTCTATCTTCTGGCATGTGCTCAAACTCCTTCACATCGACAATGCTATATGCTCTGCTTCTTCTATTAAAGGAGGAAGACTACTGTCTAAAACCGCTGAGTTGGATGCATTGTGCAGATGGGTGTGGTTTTGGTAGCAATAGCTAGGCTTGTGAGATTTCTAGGGTCAGTGCTCTACAGGAGAACCTGAATAAGAGCAGTAGATAGAGATGATAATATAAAAGGAAGGCAAAGCCCACTCAGCCAAGAAAGGGAGTTAAAAATAGGTCAAGCAGAAACTGGGGCTATGGACCCATACCTTCTTGTCCCAAGGAGGCAAGTACAAGAGCAGCAGTAGATGCAGTCACAATCCTGTCTAGGGCAATGGTCTGGGACAGATGATGTCTGTGAACGATTTGCACGTGCTAGCTGTGGCAGGGTGGTGGGTGGGCCAGCTATGATTAAATACAGGGTTGAGACAAGCTCACACATATGAGAAGTGTTACGCTGGTTTGCTTGCTGTATTTCTGGTCTAGCACCAAATTTCCTCCAGCTGAACACTTCCCCTAGCATAGCAGAGAGCATAAGCAACAACCAGAGCCTCAGCCCACCCACTACTGATAAAGTTTGGCTCTCCTGTTGGGGTCGGCTAGACCCAAATGAGCCTCTGGCCATTTCCAGTAGAATGTCAAAGTCATTGAAATAAGAGGTTTGTAGGTGAAGAAGATGAAAGCATGGGAAGAATAGCAGCAGCAATTGAGTGAGAGAAGACAGATGTTAGCTATACGTAAACACCAAAGGCTCTAACTGAAAGTCAAAGAATGATTCAATCAATTATCCAGTCTCTGCCTATAATCCACAATACCAAAAAAATGGACTCTTGTGGTGTCACAGCCTCCATGAGTGTTTACATTTAGTGACTCAGGACAGGGCATGTGCGTGAGTGAGAACACACACACACACACACACACAAATTTCCTCCTACAGATGTTGCTCCATATGTCTGCCAAACGACCTCATTCCTGCCACTTTGAGGCTTAGAGAGTTTAGGAATTTAGGGAAAAGGAAGATGGAAATGGGGTAGAATATGAGGCATTGCTATTCCTCAAATGAGAAAAAGGAAACTGCTGTAGAGGATTTTCAACAGTTTGGCCTCTGAGAAACAAGGACTAAAAGTCACTCTGGAGTCTAAAAATTTTAGATCTTGTTATTGAATATCTGGCAATTATAGTGAATAAACAGAGAGGGTAAGACAGAAAGGATTTGAAAGGAGCTGAAAACACCAGGGAAGAAGGATTAGAGTGGCCAGAGAAGTAGCCTGAGGGGAGGGTTTGGGATAGCGATCACGTAAAAGGCATAGTTCACTGCCCAATAATATCAATAAGAAGCCACCTGGAAATGAGAAAAGACACGGTTTGAACCTTGGAGCTGATTTTGGAAACAGTGGCATAGAAAAGATATAAACAGCGGTCCATAGCATCTTCTATTTTGAAAATTGCCAGGAAAGCATCCAGCAGAGTGACTGGTATGTAACAGACTCTCAAAACTTGTTAGCACCTTTCCTTTACATAAAATTTCCTTGAGTGACATTAAGATAGTCTCCTCAGTTCGTAGAACATTTAAAGATATTACAAAACTGAATATATGTATATTCTATGACCATTCCACTCCTAGGTATATATCCAACCGAAACATGTCTATACGTTTACCAAAATATATTTACTAAAGTGTTTATAGCAGCAGTGCTCATAATATCCAGAATCCGAAAACTACCAAAATGCTCATCAACAGTGGAATGGATAAATAAAATGTTTTAAAACATAATAGGATACCATGAGTATTTATTCCCATTTCCGTATAGTAGTCTATTGTAAAAATAAGAATATATCTTACTAGCATAATGTTAAGCAAAAGAAGCCAGACACGAAGAGTATATACTGTATAATTTCACTTAGATAAAATTCAAAAACAGGTGAAAAACATTTATACTACTAAAAGTCAGTACAGTTATTACTCTTGGTGGAGGATGAGTAGTGACAAAGAGGATTTTGGAGGACTTGATGTTCCTAACAATAATAGTTATGTCAAAATTAGCCAATGTCTTGCTTTCAGAGGGAATATATACATGCATATATGCACACATGCATTCTTTGTGTTTAAAGAGCAGGATACTAAGCACATTATTATCATGTAATTTATAATAATAAGGATAGATATAACACTTCCCTGGCAGGCAGCACAGTATTATAGTTGAGAAAGGACAGCTTCTAGTGTTGAACAAAGCTGAATTAAACCATGATTCAGCTGCTCATTAGTTTTGCAATTGAGGCAAATCTCGATGTGCTTTAATTTCCTTGTTTGTAAAATAGGGATAAAAATATCTACATCATAGGGATGTTGTGAAAATTTAAAGAAATGACAAATGATATAAGCTAAGAGTTACTTCCTGTTAATAATAATGTTAATTTCATTCTTCTCACTTTCTCGGCCAGTACATAAATATTCTATCTTTATGATATGATTGTAAGTGCCCTTTCAAGGCTATTACATCTCTTGGTAGCAGAAAATGCAGGCGACCTTTAAGCCAAATGTGACACCCTGTCTCTGCAACACACAATTTGTTAGTGTTATTTTTCTTACTGTATAACCACTACCACAGTTTCTAAGGTAGGATGTCAGTGGAGTCTGCTATGTTTTCTTAGCCTATTTTGCTTTTAGTTAGTCAAGTGCATTTAGCATATGTAGCCTGCTTCATTTTCATTAATTCTCTACAAACCACAGTCCCCTTCTCAGCAGATCTAAACTGCAGTTTCAGTGCTGGAGATCATCCACAGGTCTATTTGGAGAACACTCCCTTCTGTTAGAAGTCAGGTGCAATTCAGGTAATGATCGGTTCCCCATCTTCACAGACAAATCCACCTGTGGGTAAGCTAGTACAGCTTTAAACTTCCTGACTGACACAAATGGTCCAGGGGACAAAGGTGTGCAACCCCTGAGGCGATGGAACATTAGGGAACTCATTGTATAGAGCTGGGAGGCAGAGGTAGAAGACACAAGGCAGGGAATGAGGGTCACTCCTCTTACTTTCCCTTTCTCTCATCCTTCACATACGACTTCTGAACTCTTCACGGCAGTTCCATTACCTCACTTCTCATCCTACTTCCTTTTCATGCATGCTACTCTCCCTTCTGAATTCACTGATTCCTTTTTAATTTTTCCGAGCTCTGTATTTCTACTTCTCTATCAGTCCAGATTTGGTTGGTGTATATTTAATTGGTCTTATAAATAGAACTCATGCCCCAGAGGAATATCCTGAGAAATTAAACACATTGTATTCAATTTATTTCAAGATAAATATGACAAGAAGTGAACCAAAATTTAATTTCTTTATATATAGGTTAACGAACCTACATTCTGGCAGTCATGAAAGCTTCTTTCAGAGGTTTCCCTTCCTCTTCTTTTAAAGTCTTTTTTAAAAGCAGCTTTACAGACAAGTTTCAGTAATGGGGTGAGGATGGAGTTTGATACCACAAACCTTCCCTTTTCTCTCAAATCTCCAGCTTCCCTTCTTTTGCTGAGCATCTTAAACAAGCAGGCGGATGTTTTTCCTCTTTTATTTTTTAATTGCCTATGTCGATGTACTAGACAACATTTTCAATGAGATGCAAACAGAGTTGCCCACACAGCCATAATGGGGGCTTTGTGGGCCGCTCAGCATGGGCTATGTTGCTCTGAAGCTTTTGGGTCCACATCCCCAGCTTTACAAAGGCAGCAGTGCATTTCAGCTTCCCTCCCTCCCATACCAAAGAGATTCTCTGACTGTGAGAAAAACAGCAGGTAAAATAGCCACTGACAGAAGTTCCCTCTGCCCTGCACTATGTCTATCACTTATTTTCCACTAAGAGTCAACATTACATTTTAAACAATCACTTGTCCTCTCTGGGAATTTAATAAAATGCTGCCATGATATGGTAAACCAGAGCTGACTGAAACCACTATTTCACTCAAAGATTTCTGCTATTCGGTTAGCTTTCCTTGTGAATACATCATGATAGCAACTGTGATTAGAAAAAATAATATTCACTAATTTACACCTGAATAACATATAAAAAAGGTTGCTAAGTGCTTCGGAAGTATAACAGGATCATTCTTTGATGTGGGGAGTAATATATTTTCTGGTTAAGGACAGAATTCTGGCTAAAGTTTACGAATGAATAAATAGAAATTACCTATCTTGATTCAGTGTTATTCCCAGTGCTATCTATTCATTTAATTAAGGATTTTTGCCGTCTATATAACTATTAGAACTTTAGAAGGCTTTTATTTAATGGCAATACAGACTATTGATATTTATTCCTTCTCTGGTCCTTTTAACATAAGTTATAAGTAACCAAACCCAGGAATTCTCTATTAAAATTAATATTATGGGGAAAGAGTTCAGATGTTGTCTGGGTAACAGGCTTGAGTACTGTAAGTATTAAAAACTTCTGTGGGCTTATTTTTTTTAAGGTACGACAAAAGAGGGTTCATATGCCAGAAGGGTTAGCTCACTCTTGAGGCTTTAAAATAGGAAATGAAGTGTGAAACTAAGGGCATATATTCCCTTGAAATTCACTGTAAGACTCACAGCAAATGGTGCCTCTACAAACTAGCCAACAAACTATGGCATAAATAAGAATTAACTTACAAGGTTCTCAACCTCAAAGGAAGAGTAAGAAAGGTCATATCTTGGTAGGTTCAGGAATCTTAGGATATTCTGGGAACCTTGAGAAAAGAGGAATTCACTTAAATTCATAGGTATTATTATAGGTAAAGTCAAGTGGCAAGTTCTTGAAAGGGTTTTACAAGTCTAATCTGAGAGTCCTTACAAAGATTTCCAGCAAAGCAAACATAGGTCTACATGGCAAATTACCATTCTTGCTGCATCTATACAAAGAATCAGACAAAATCTAATCTGACCATCTTATTTTGTGAGCAAGAATAATTTTCTTTGAGATTATTTTTAATCAAAAGAAAGATGACCATAGAGAGAAGTGTGTTTCAATAGAAAATTATTTATCTTCTACAGCACACTCTTGTGGTTACCAGAGTCAAGCCCTGTTCAATGTCTGAGCTTTTTGTAACTGTAAATTGCAGACTGATAGATATGCAAGCTCTGTCTAGTCTGATAGAGATTTAACTGATTTGCTCTCCAACTGTGGGAAAAAAACAGTTTTGGTACTTAGATGTAAATTGGGCTGGATTCTGTTCAAATTAACAAATCTTTACCAAATGTCTAATGTTTCCAGTTACTTCAATATCTAGCTATAATCCTCCAAATTAACTTCTCCGTTTTTCTCCCTCCTGCCTGATTTAGCATCACCGAGACTTAAAATCTAACTGTCCAGATCCCTTATTGGGTTCTAGAGTGCCTTTCAGGCAGCCCTTTCACTCAAAATCTGATGAAGCCCAGCAAGGTGAAGCCAAGCAACTTGACATAAGCCCCAAAAGGCTCTCCATCACAGAATATCATACATGGGCCAAAATTCTCCTTGGGAAGAAAGTCTGACAAAGTACTTGATATGCCCCTGTATGAGAACGTAGCCAACATCACCAAAAGCATCAACATTCCGGCTTGAGAGCTTCAAGAAACTCAGTGAGTGGTGCTGTGTAACCAAAAGATTTTCATCCACTCGCTTCTTAGAATCCATTGGACTCATTACCCTCAAGGGTCCATTCCTGGTTCTTAACTTTAATATAACTTTTTATATTAATATTTTCTTTTTAATTTTAAGCACCTTTCTTTTAAAATATCTGATCTCTAGGACTCTAAAACAACTTACCTTTGCATCCAACTCTCCAAAAGATTGCCTAATTATACAGAAATAATAGCAACAACAATCTTTAAGGGACTATTTCTTAAACCTTTTGGCGTCCCACTTCTCTGAGTGGTACAATAACACATATCATTCTTCTTAAAAAAAAATGAAAAACTGACAATGTTGAATTTTACTTGAGCCCTGAGTTCCCCCAAAATAAAGATGATTAAGAATTCCCCTACCTTTCATTTACATGGCAATAGCTAACTTACAATGACCACATTGCCCTTCCATATTACCAGATAGGATCCATCTCTATCCTTCCACATGATTCCCATAAGACTTGTGTGTGATTCTCTTGTTTACTTACCTTTGTAAAACCCTAGGCCCATATCATTTATTAGAGACGTTCCTCATTAATAAATGGTTTCCCTATTGCATTAACCTGAATAAAGTCTTCTCCTTAATTATCCAGTGCATTTTATTTTCCATAATAGGAGTTGAATTGCACAGGTGCATGCATTTGTCAAAAAAAAAAAAAAAAGCATAAAGTGATAAAACTCAAGATTTCTGTATTTCATTAAATATAAATTTCACCTCAAAGGAAAAAAAATAACATAAGGGAGCAATGAACCATAGTTAATGATGTACACACTGAGTTGTTTACAGGTGAGGTGAATGGATGTCTGCAGCTTACTTTGAAATACATATTTTTAGAAAATGGATTGACCTATCAATAGAGAGATGGATTGCTCAATAGTTTGTGGGTAAGCAAACATAGTAAAAGGCTAATTACTGAGTCTAGGTGAGGAGTTTTTCAGTGCTCATCAAACTTAATGGTGAAATAATAAATTCTTTTCCTCTAAGATTGGAAAGAAGGCAAGGATACTATCTCTCACCATTTCTACTCAAATTTGTACACAGGATTTGGTGCAATAAGAAAAGAAATAAAAGGTGTAAAGATTGGAATGAAGAAAATAAAACTGTTTTAATTTTCAAAGGATATGATTATTTATATAGAAAATCCTTTTTAACAATCTACAAAAAATTACCAGTGCTACTAAGTAAACAAAGCCAGGTCATAGGATAGAAGGTCAATATACAAATATTAATTATATTTCATATAATAGCACAAATAACTAGAAAATAAAAAAAATTTAAATAGCATTTACAGTAGTATCAACAAAATCAAATACATAGGAATAAATGTAATTAAAGACATAGAATCTTTACTTTGTAAACTGTGAAACATTTCTAAGAGAAACAAAGACATAAATAAATAAAGCTATACCATGTTCTTTAAAAAGAAGACTCAATATTTTTATGATGTTAATTCTCCTGAAATTGATTGATAGATTAAATAAGTTTCAAGCACTCTTAGACTTATGCTAGTAAAAATAAAGTAAATAAATTAAAATGAATAAGTGAACTATTAAGATTTTGATAATCCTTATAGACTTTTAAAGAAAATAGAGATAGCTTTCATTAAACAAGGATTTATTTAATTTGCTGTTCTTGCAAAATATCACTAAAAGAAGGTGTCTTATTTGAAAGAGCATGAAATCAGTGAGGTAAATCAGATTTCAGTGTCATCTGTGTCCTCAAACCTTATCAGTAACCTTAGATACATTAGTGAACCTTTACTTATTAGCTATTTAATTGGGAAACAATTGCTAACCCAGAAAAATTTAACTGAAAACTGAAAACAACTCAATTAATAAAATATTAATTTTTATAATTAAAAATAGGGAAAGTGGGATTAAAATAAAGTAAAAAATAGCTCTTGAATTAATGTACAGTAAGTTAAAACAATTTATTGTATATCAATATATGAATTTAATCTGTAATAAGATTCACTTTGTTTTGCAAGAGTAAGTAAGGATGTTCAGCTCTTTTACCTTAAATTGAGCTCTATTATTAGCTGTTAATTTTTTTTGATAATGAGTTACATTGTTATTTAAATTCAAATCAGATTTATTTATTCTTGGATAGATCTCATCTACTGCATGGACCATAGTATTAATATGAACACTCTTGAATATGTAGGCACTCCTATTTGAAAGACAAGTTATTTTTATATATGTGCTATAGTGCATATACAGTTTCACAATATTTATAAGACAGAGAAAGAGACCTATATTGTTTGAATAAACTAACAATGTTTCTTAAAACTAAAGCATAGATAATAAAAGCATCATATAGAAACTTCTAAAATTAAATGTAAAACATCTAGAATTTAAAGATATTCTGACTAGACTATAGTTTAAAACCTAATGTATAAGAAAAATACCAAGTATATTTGCTTGAAATACAAATGTAAATTTAGATTGCATGAATAGCTTCGTAGCATCTACATTAATAGCAAAATTAAGCAGATCTTCTGTAATTAATTATCTAATATATTTTTTAATGAGTAAAAATTCACCAGTAGTAAAAGAATTGAGTGGTAACCAACTTTGAATCATAAATATTAAAAAACAAAACTTAAAATTCTGTTATGAAATGGCTTAATATAACTCCTAATCTGCCAAAGCATTACTAAGAAAAGAAGGTAAGTCAACAAATCCTAAGAATTACTCACTAACTTCCTAACTATAAGGAGAACCTGGTTTAAGAAGGTGTATTGGTGGTCCTGAGATGAGTACAGAAATAATTCTTAAGAGTGAAAGCTCCCAGGATTCCAATGGAATGGTCATAAGTACTCGCCATTTTCAAAGATGACATACATTAAAATTGAAATGCATCCCTGGCTGTTGAAGTTAGACATTTAACGAAATCTCAGAAGAAAGAACTGAACCCAGTTCTACCATTCATAGCTGAACTACCCCTTCTATCTTTCCATCTCCATTCTCCTAACATTCGCTCTCAGATTACAGAATAAATACAAGGCAATATTCAGTTTGTTGGGTGTGAACCCCTATTAAAAACATAGTTCTGAAGTTCTAGCCAGCATAACAAGGAACAAAACAAAACAAACAATCAAACAAATCAAAAATCATACAAATTAGAAAAAGAAAAAGATGTTCTGCTTTGCCGACGACATGACAATGCACATGAGAAATCCAAAGGAATCTACAAAAGAATCTAGTGCTTCCAGTAGTGTCACAGGATGTATGACTAAAACACAAACATCAATCACATTTCTATATACTAATATTCCTCATGTGCAAACAAAAATTTTTTTAAGTTATAATTGTTTCAAAGAAAATGTAATATTTAGGTATATGATTACAAAACTACTGTGGAATCTGCACACTTAAAATTATAAAATGGTGGTGAAAGAAACAAAAACAGCCTAAATAAATGAAAAGACATACCATATTTATGGAGCGGAAGTCACCATACTAAGGATATCTATTCTCCCCAAGATGATGTACAGGTTTAATGTTAATTCTTATCTAAATCTCAGCAAGAATTTTAGAATGAGACAATGTTATTTTGAAATTTGTATGACAAAATACAGGCCCTAAAAAAGCTAAAGAGATCCTGACAAAGAAGAATAAAGTGAGAAGAATTACTCTACATGATATTAAAGCTTACTATATAGCTACATTAACCAAGCTCTGTGATATTAGTAGACACATAGATCAATGGAACAGAACATAAACTCAGAAACAGACTTACACAAAAAAACGCTCAACTGATTTTTGAAAAGTTGAAAAAACAACTCCATGGAGGAAAATAGCCTTTTCAATAAATGGTTGCTGGAACAACTAGATATGCATAGGTGATAAAAATAAATAAATAAATAAACCTCAAATTGAACCTCAGACTTTACACAAAAAAATAATGCAAAATGGATTACAGACATAAATGTAAAATACAAAACTGTAAAACTTTTAAAAATAACCATAGGAGAAAATCTTGATTTAGGGCTAGGCAAAGAGTACTTAGACCTGATCCATAAAATGAAAAATAGGTAAAATTAAAATTGGTAAATTTTAATACTTTTGCTCTGTGAAATTCCATGTGAAGAGGAAGGAAAGGGAAGCTACAGAATGGGAAAAATATTTACAAACCACATAAAAAGGACTAATATCTAAAATATGAAGAGATCCCAAAACTCAATAGTAAATTTTTTAATCCAACTAGGAAATGGACAAAATACATTAAGAGATTTCTGAAAAGGGTATATAAAGAAGAGGATACAAAGATGGCAAACAAACACATTAAAAGAGGTTCATCATCCTTAACCATTGGAGAAATGAAACTTTAAACCAAATGAAGTATAACTACACACTTATCAGAATGGCTATAATAAAAATAGAGAAGTGAAAATATTTAAGATATAATTTATAGGTAGAGTCAAGTGCATATATGCACGGAGAGATGTCTAAATTGATCATCAAATGTAAAAATTAGTTATTTTTAGATGTAGAAAATTTGATGTTATGGCTATGTTTTTTTATTTATTTGTATTACTTAAACTTTTATAATGTATTGCTTACAAGATCATAAAGTGATTAATGTGTAAATTGAATAAAGTATAAAATAAATAATAATTCTACTCTACTAACCTCTTCTGGTTATATTTTGAGTCCCTCACACACAATTTAGGAAGGAAACTGGAAATGGTACAACATTAAAAGAACAAGCAGGATGACATGTTTGAAGAAACCTGAACTAGAGCGTTTTGCGGGGGAAGGAAATATTCATCTTTAAATTATTGGAGGACTGTCATACAGAACAGGAAGTAGATATTATACATTATATGAGGAATGTTGTAGAAAAAAATGACTGCAATTCAGAGGAAGACTAGAATTGTGGAGCACTAAGGTCTATTTAACTAGAATTGTACTTTTAAAAAAGGAAAGGCCTGTGGCTACTTTTAAATTGTCATTTAACTTGTGTGTGGAGTTTCTGGCACTTTTTGGCATCTCCCTTTGTTTCTGCTCCCTGTGAAAAGTGCTCAGCTAGCTTTGATCTCAAACTTCAAGATGGAAAACGATATGTAAATGTAAATCAAGATGCATAATCCTTTTAGTGCATTATTTCACATCATATCTTTCCATGTTATAAACTAGAGGGAGGATTCTCCCCAAGTCATCCCTCCACCTTTTTGAAAATGTAACTGGAAAATTTCTAAGGCAAAACATGTTATCTGTTCATATCAGTTTCCACAAGTGTGTCCAATAGCACCAGGCACATGACAGAGGAAAGCCACAGGTAGTGACCTTCATCCCTTCTGGTTCTCACATCTCACTCTGGAGTGGTGCATCCCACATTCTGTGGCAGACCTTTAGGGCACAGAGGAAACTCTTTACTCCTTTTATTCCTTAAAGTTAGATCAAACTGAGGGCTAGTGACAGCAAGTGCTATTTAAAAGAACTGACACTCATTTTATCCATGATATGTCATGACATATACACTTTCATTAATATATAAATCATCCTGTATGTTCCTTTAAATATAAAATAAAGACAATTCCCACCTTGCGGGTTTACTGTGATCATTAGAGAACCCGCTAGGAAAAAAATGTGACAGAGTGATTAGTTTTATTTTGTGGGAATTATCCTTCTAGACTGTAATCTAGACTACAAGCCCCTCTAAGGCAGGATCTGTCACCTTCCCATTTCTAATGGATATGAATTTGCTTCACAACTCTCAGGTGTATGAATATAAGTTTATTTTATGTTTAAATTCAAATTAAACATTGTCCAAATTCTCACTGCGAGTCTGTCCTGCTTGCCAGCGCTGTCTGACAGTGCTGTCTGACAGTCTTAGGATGTTTAGATGTACCGAAATATGGAAAGTGGTCTCCATTTTCAGTTCTTTGAGCTAGTTGTTTGGAAGCTTATTTTTTAATTAAAAATTTTTTCTGTTTAGTAATGTGAGGATTCAAAACTTTAACTTGCCCTCTGAGCTTCATTTTTAATGCACTTTAGCTATAGTTTGCACTGTGTTTATTTTAATTAACTTTATTAAGGTAACATTGGTTAATGACGTTATATAAGTTTCAATTGTACAACTTTATAATACGGTATGTGTATACTCCATTGTGTGCTCACCACCCAAAGTCCAGTCTCCTTCTGTCATCATATATTTGACCCCCTTTACCCTCTTCATTCCCACTACCCAACTTTTCTGTTAATCATCATTCTGTTGTCTGTACCTATGAGTTTATTTGTTTGTTACTTTTTGTTTTATATCCCACATATGAATGAAATCATATGGTCTTGTCCTTTTTCATCTGACTTATTTCACTTAGCATTATACTCTCACGATCCATCCATGTTGTCACAAATGGTAATATTTTATATTTTATTTGTTTGTGTTTGTTTCATAGCAGTTATATGAAAGACAAGAACTCCTCTGCTCACAGCAAGCCCTTCCTCATGCCTTATTTGGCCAAGGACCTTTAACCCCATGTTTCTCGGCTCTTCTGTGCCATCTCTTACTGTGATATTCCTCTGGTCCTTCCACCTCCTGAACGTAGATTCAGTCACCTCTTGGCTCCTGGTCCACAGCATAGTCCTTTTATCTTCCTGAGTGCAGGCTTTCTAAATCACAGGTTTTTAATCTCTTTCCTTGATCACAGAACATAGGAAGGCCTAGAATCCAGGATGCCAAACTTTCACCTTCTTGAAGTTTGTGTGTGTGTGTGTGTGTGTGTGTGTGTGTGTGTCAGAGTGGAGAGTTTATAACAAACCCATAGAAAAATAAAACCACTATTTTTTCCGGGTTATCCTACCATTCACAGGCAACACAGGTGACCCCTCATTAGGCATGTCCACTATAATACCCTAGAACACAGCTAGCCCACTGTTCCATTGTTATTAAACACATATGTCATAAACTTGTTCACCTCCTTGGCTATGCTACTGAAAGTCCCAAGTCTTAAAGCCAAAATTAGCCAGACATCTTCAAGCAAGGTGACAGGTCACCCAGAACTTGAAGGCCTCTGTTATTTCATACCCAATTTTGTTAATAGACACATCTTAGGAAGCCAGACAAATGACTGTCTGTCATTTCTAATATTCTATATTGTAAATCAGTGAGATAGTATAATAAAACTTCAGCTATTGAGAGCTATGTTTTCAAAATAATTCACTAAGTCTCTTAATATCATTAAAATTTTAACCATTTTGAGTGAATATCATTCTAGAATACATTATGTATATCCTTGCTGTCTAGAGTAAATACAATTTAACCTTTCTGTGCTAATTTAATGTAATCATAACAAACCTTCATTATTCCAGCTCATATAAACAGTGATGCCTTCTGGGCACTTTAGAGTAAATTGTGCTCTTTGCATGGCAGGAAATGACCCTGACTGCTGGATTTTCCTAAACCCACAAAATCTGTTTTTCATTATTTTTGAATGGTATTTTTTTGGGAAAAGTATTTTTCTCATTCCTTTCTTGATAATGGGATATGATGCTTTTGTTAGATGATAGCTGTTATCTTTCCTTTATAACTTTTGATTTTTTTGCTCCTAAGTTGCTGAAGTTTAGAATATGAGAAATCAAACTTCTTTTATGATTTAGGCATAAATAAGAAGAAATAGTCTCTGATTTTCACCAGGCTTATATTTTGCCACCTATTTGTGCTAAAATGGTTGTTTAGTTTGGGTTCCTTTGTGTTCACGACTATGTGGAGACCATGATGTTGCAGACAGCTAACTTAAACGTTATTTACGTGGTACTTTGTATTTTTCAGAATAATGTCATAGCTTTGAACCATTTACTTCTCATATCAGTCTTGAGAGTACTATTTTATCAATGAGAACTTGAGGTTTAGAATATCTGCATAACCATAGTCAACGAAGAGGATTAAAACATCATCTCCTGCTTCTTGACTTCAAAGTCTGACACAGTTCACAGCACGGTACACACTATAAATGATCTGGTCCATCACAAACTAAATGACCCAATAGCCTGAATCTCACAGATGATGAAATGGCTGATAGGATTTTTAAATTTAGACAATTTCTTTTCATATATTTGAATTTAAATCTCAACTATTAATCCAGCTACATATATGCTCACTGACTAGAAGTTTAGGAACTAGAAGAAATTAAGCAATGTCAGATGAGACCAAGAAGTAAGCAAATATTAGAAGGATAGGTAGAGACATAAATAGACAAAGAAGTATATTTATAGTGATGACTTCACTACAATGGTTATGATATCAATGATTATTATTCTTGATAACAATGGTACTTCATTGGTTGGTAGTTTCTGGAAGTGTCTCTAAGCCTTGCTTAAACCTGCCCACACCTCTGCTAGTGGTCCCCACTTTTCCTTTTTTATTTGAACAATCTGGGGTGAATTTGTTTCCCACTCGGACACAGACTAGGGTAGCCTTGTTATCTTAAACCATTATGAAAGGTTTCTGAGTTCATGTAGATTTGGGAGAGGAATACATAGCAGAAAGATAGGGGGAGGGTCTTGATAAGCCATCTGACCCCGAAAGAAGTTTCAATTTCTTATGACCTTTCCATATCCACAGCGCATGTCTATGATTTGCCAGCTTATTCTGTGATGTCCCTGTGTCCTTGCAACCCCTACTCTCACCCCTCCACTATGGCAATATATATGCAAATATTTTTCCTTGATGGATATTTACTCTCTGTGTTTGCAATTTCTTATGCTTAGAATCCTCTTTCACCTTTTTGTATTTAGTGTTCAGAACACAAACACATGTCTGAAAATAAGAGGCTCAAGTTCTCAGAATAAGCATCACAAAGATCATCAATTTGTCTGTGCCAAGTTACATTCCACATTCAGCATGTGCAAAATTGGCACATTCACGAGAGAAAGACTGTGAGTAATGAGTCACGTATACAACAGCAAAACGCTTTCTTTATCAGTACAGACATCAGGTATTTCAGATCACTCTGAGCTGTAGCCAGAAGCTGACATTCCTTAACAACCATATTCTGGTCCTGTTCAGAGTTTCTGGCCTTCTTCCCAAATAATCTGCTTCCTCACTGTGCTCATAGGTCATAGAACACAAGAATGGATTATACTTACTCCAACTCCTTCATTTCATAAATGAGGAAAGTAAAGTCCTAAAGTGCTGTTGTGGGTAAGTAGATACAGTGCTTAAGGGCTTGAATCACAGAGTCAGGCTTCCTGGGATTTCACAACAAAGCTCCATCACTTAACTGTGCAAACTCGAGGAAGTTACTTAACTAGTCTGTGCCTCAGTTTTCACATCTGCATAATGAGGTAAATAACCACAGGGTTGTTGTGAGCATTAAATAAGATAATATCTATAAAGGGCTTTACAACACACACAAATAATCAGTAAATGGGTTAAGGATATTAAAAAGAAAATTAATTCATAAATCTTCATGCATAATTAATCTTAACAACCTCACAGAAAAGATATTCTTCTTTACAGATGATGAAACTGAGGCTCACAGAGTTTAAGTAACTTGGCCAAGGTTCTAGCTCAATGAAAAAGATTCAAAGCCAGATCTCTCTGAGCCTGAAACCCATGCTGCTCACTCACACTTTTCCATGCTGTGACCTCTTTGTTCCGAATTGTAAATCTGTCACCTTCTCCCATGGCCCCTCCCAACCTTCAATCAATATCCCTGAGGTTCATGTCCCTGAAGTTACTGTTGACCCTTCTCTCCAGTCTACCTCAAACCCTGTTTAAACTAGCGCAAATGCATACTTTCTAACCTTGATTTGCCTTACTTTTCTTCATACCACCTATTACTACTTGACATCATATTAGATATTTATTTGCTTATTTTCCATTTTATCCTGTGTGATTATAAAGTCCATGCAAGTAAGGAATTTTGTTAGTTTTTCCATCACTGTATTCATGTATCCACGGCATGTAAAATTCAGCCTAGTACATGAAAGATATTTAAAAATGTTTGATAAAATATGAATGAATAAAGGAATGAAAGTATGAATGAAATTTTGTTTCTCAAAAAATATCATATGATAAATACACTAAACAAGAACATTCTACATGTTTATTGCCTTCCTTTCCAGGCTCACAATCACGATCATTGACCAAGGCATAAAACCCACACGTCAGAGATATCCCTTTTATTGGACTCTGCCATTTAAAATAATCTTCCATATCAAGCCAATGTTCATAGAGCAGGAAAAAAACGCTTTCTGCCATTTTGATTATGCTCCCTTCCTAATAAAAAACTGTTTGGCATTTGCTAGCATACATCTAATCTAACCTGCTAATCACGGCATCCCTGAGTCTTTACTAGCTTCCCTATTTTGTTTTAAAACTAAGTCTTTTCATCTCTTGATATGTTTCAAAAGCTAATTATTATTGCCTGTTTATATTAAATGTAACTATGTTGACTTGTATTTTCCTAATGAAAAGTTTCATTTCTTCCTAACACATAGCTATTCAGCTTCAGATCAATTCTTCCTATAGAGCTGGGTCTCCACTACAAACCATTCGCTTTTATTTCTTCATGGTATTATTAAAAATTAAATTGCCCCAGTTCTTTCCTTCCAGGTCCTTAAAAATTTAAAACAAAGAGTGAATGTGTAAGAGGTTAGTTATAATAGGACACAAAACACATGGAAATAACCAGTTCCTTACTTGATGCCAGGAGAAGTAAGAGGATTTTGAGACATGAGTCAAACCAATCTATCAGCCTATGTAATGCAATTGTGAGATGTTGAACTGCTTGTCATTTCTTCTACTTTGATTCATCTTCTACTTTTTGTATTAAAACTGAATTTTTCCCTAGATGACTTCCCAAATTCCAAACTCCACTCAGGCTTGGAGATTCTCGTTCCTCAGGAAGCTCAAAAACAAAGGTTTCCCGCCCCCCTCAGTATAGCTTTCTAAGTGTGTTTAAGTGCTTGTTTATGTGTGTTTGTAAGGTGTTGGAAGTTTACATTGGGAAGGTTCAAGAAGGTAATATACAGATACTACATCTTCAAACAATTTGTGATCAATAGGTTTATATACAGAGCACAGTTGTTATACAATAATGATTTTAACTTCAGTTTTCTAAAAAATGTTTATTGAGTAGGCATAACATATACTATATATAATATACATGCAAGGATAATGCACCAAAGATAATATACTTTCTTGGTAATAATGATTATCTCTATTTATCTAAATTTTCCAAATTTTCTATAATGATCAGGGATTGCTTTTATATTTGAAAGTAATATTATTTAAAAAGAAATGTATTTCCATGCCGGCATACAGTTCACAATAAGGACACCAGTAACTTTTCTCTGAGGATTTTTTTTCTTCACACCCCTTAGCAAATTACATTAGTTTGTAACTTAATTCAAATTGTTTTTTTGTTGTTGTTGTCATTGTTTGTTTGTTTTGCAGGTTTAACAAAACTTCAGTCCTAATCCCCAAAGTTTGCAAAAATATGGCATATGTCCTATGGCTCCTTCTTCATTACATACCACCAGAAACTCATTAGTATGAAGACTTACTTGATTGAGCCAGACTAAAGTCTATAAAGCATTATGCAAAACACAAGGAACAACTGAGAGGAAAATCCCAATCAAGCATCTCAGCTTTGAGAACCTTAAAAACTTTGAAAAGCAACTACAGAAAGTAAACCCAGATTATCAGGAAACAATGGGTTGATACCTCAACATACATAAGTCCATATTATTTATAATAACAATATCTTATAATTATTTAGTTTGTGCTAGCCTCTGAGTCAGCTCATTATAACATTGTAAAAACTACATAGTGAAATAGGTACTATTTTTATGCCCATTTTAAGGGTAGTTTTAGGATTCCAGGCTAATTAAGTGACTTGCCTGAGGTCACACAGGTAGTAAATAGCAAAACTAGAATTCACACCCCTACATCCCTGACTCCAGATCCCAGTTCTCTTCCTAATGCCCAGGTGCTAATAGTGGGGGATCCTACCCTTGCCCTGAAACTCAGAGTACCAGGGCCAGTAACACAAGGAAGAACGTTAATGTCCCATAGAATTTTCTATCCAATAATGGAGTTCAAGGCACATTATCCTAAAATATGGCACCTTGGCATATTAAATAGCTTCAGATGAAGAAAACGACAGAAGCAGAAAGGTCATTCTAACCTCCCT
The DNA here is from genome assembly GCF_014176215.1 of Rousettus aegyptiacus. NCBI lineage: Eukaryota > Metazoa > Chordata > Mammalia > Chiroptera > Pteropodidae > Rousettus > Rousettus aegyptiacus. The sequence continues at coordinate 119,318,671 of NW_023416306.1, read as the reverse complement.
GCCTTGCCCTTCTTCCCTGAGAGCAGGAGATAAATCTCCCACGTGAAAGATGCCCTCCTGTACCAGTAGGAAAGGAGACATCCTTATCATCAGAGAAGGGAATCTGTACAAATATTGTTAAACTAACCCTTATCTTCCTCTTTACTTCTTCACTACTTAACTATCCTGAGCCCAAATCACTTGGTTTTGTCAGTTCCTCACATATTTTCTTCTTTGTGTAAAGGCTTCTTGTTAGTCACCCCTTCAGGGGTCTTCATTAACTTGTGAAGATTCCCAAGTATATGTAAAAACTTAAAAATTCAATAAAATTATATATTTTTCTCTTATTAATATGCTCTTGTCAGTTTAATTTTCAGAACTCAGACAGGGACCCTAAGAAAGTCAAGAAAAATTTTCTCCTCCTCTGCACCAACTCGCCCCTATATCCACCCAGGTAAATTATTTCAAATGAGGGAACCTAACAGGAAAATGTGTAATTAAGCAGAACTAGAGGGTCTTCATGAGCCAAACACACACTTGATACACTACTTTGGGTCAAAAATTGATTTAAAGGGTTTTTTTTTTTTTAGCAGTTTCTTCTTTTCTCCCTCTTTCCCTCTTTCTCTTCCTCCTATCCCTCTAAACTCCATCTTTCCCCAGTCTGCTGAGTCTACAACTTAAATCACGACCAATTCTGAGTCCCGTCTGCTGTATTTCCTTTCAATACGCTTGGCCTCAGAATATATTTGGAACTAGAATTAAAACACACACACACACACACACACACACACACACACACACACACAGGCACACACAGGGACACTTTTTACCTTATGAATGGTGACCACTTATGCATAGACTAACTATGTGGACAGTTGTCTCTCCTTCTTTTTCTTTCAGTTATTTCCTTTGTGAAATCCAGGGGATGAATTCTGATTTCCAAGGCCCCTGTGTATTTGACACTCTGTGGTTCTTATAGTGCCTACCAGAGCTAAATAGGAATGGATTATTGAATAGTCAGAGGGAATATATACTCCAACAGAACCATTTAACAGTAGGGATGTTTTTTAAATATAAATTTTGGGCTGCACATTGTTTTATATAAGTCTGGATAACAGTGCCATTTGCATTCTAATCCTGACTCTGTCCCTGCCGTGCTAGGAGATAGATGAATCTCTTATTCTTTTGGTGTTTTAATTTCCTCAGTGGTTAAGCAAAGATGATACATCCAATCTATCTTTCAGAATTTCTGAATGGATTATAGCGAAATCTTTCATAATGTTTTTGGCTTAAAAGATTTCTCTCTGAGCCACATTTATGTTTTCATATTCTGTTTTCCCCAAATAGTCATCAATAGGATTCATAAAGGAAATATATTCATATAATTGAATTAATTTTCCTAAACCCTTGGATGATCCCAAAATGTTTGGCTGTGACTAATCAATGAGTTTGAATTTTTGGCAGACTATCATCATTATGTTCATGTTTTAAATACCTTCCATTTTCTCTATAGTCAGGGCAATCTGGTTTAACTACTTGTGAGAACATAAATGTTAATATTCAACAGCATTAAAATACTATTTTGTTGGACTAAAATTCCCCTGATGACATGAGAAATCAAGATTCAAATATTTCATGTTGATACCAAAACATGAAGTATACCAAATCATATTGAACCAAATGCTGAAATTGGACATGATCTTTAAATACTACTGAAAATAATTGATAGGAAAGGAAGGAAGTAAAATTTCCTGAGCAACCAGAGATACTAAGTGTTTTACTGTACTAGTGTACTCTGTTCTCATCATATCTCCATCATAGCCCCCATTTCACCTAAGTATAATCTGAAAGCCAAGAAGGTGAAGTCACTTACCCAAATTCAGTGCCATGGCTGTGGTCAAACCCAAGATTCTCTATCAGAGATCTTAGTTCAGAGATTGAGCCAAAAACCTTATAAATCTACTTCAGTAACAAAGCTGACTGAAAAATCTTCCCCTCTCAGAGAAACAATTTATAGTAGAAAGCTTGTACAGAGACAATTGGGGAATAATGAGACAACCTACGTGCTTCCTTTTTAGGAATGACAAATCATTGTCTATGTAGGAGAACATCAGACTTATTCCAAGTACGTCATAAAACTGAGATCAGAACTTATGATAATGTTATAAAAATAAGAGCTTCAATTTATTGAAAATTTATGACATGTCAGAGACTTCAAAAATATTATTTGAAAGTCTCAGGTAATCTTTAAAGGTAAATATTACAACCTCATTCTACAGAAGAAGTAACTGAAATTTAGACAGGTAAATATCAACAATGATGATAACAGAAAATATTTGTATAGGATTTACAATGGGCCAGATGCCAAGCCTTTTCTTATATATTATTTATATCCTACATAAATAACATTTAATCAAGCATTACTATCATACTCATTTATCATATGGAAAACTAATATACAGAGAGGTTAAATAATTTTCTCCAAACCAGACTATCTGGCTCCAACAGCTAGGCTCTTAAGCACTGCTCCATACTCAGTATCATAAAGAATTAAGTGGCTATAGAAGAATCTGAACTTTGGACTTGGACTCCAAAGCTAGGATTCTTTCTACTATCTTCATGTTTCTCACTCCTGGTTGCTCATTAAAATAATCTGAGGAGCATCTGAGAGTAGAAATTCCATTAAAGAGATATAATCATTTTATCGTGTGTGCAAACTGAAGGAGCTTTCAGTTAAGCTACCTACTTTTTATTAAGTGTTAGTGAATCCTAAAAGACTAGATGAGCACCTTCCTTGTTGCTTAGAATGAAAGTTCTCATCAGTTTTCAATTAATTCATCAGTTGACTTGTAGGTAGGCACTGAGGCGAGGCCTGGGCTCATTTCCACTGGCGCTAGACTAAGTATGGCTGCCAGTAACCAGGGCTGGAAAGCCTGCATGCATTCTACAGAAATACTTTTATGCCTTAAGATGAAATTTTTAAAAGTCTTTTGTGTTTATTTGTTTTTATTTTTCATTTACCATTTTGATCTATACCTTCCTTTTTAACTTTTCACTTTGACAAACCTGTATTGATTTCCAACTATGGGCAAAATGCTATGAAATATTGTTAGGCACTTTGAGGAAGTGAATTCCTTGTCCTGAAGAAAAGCACAATCGAATGGGGGAAATATAAATATTGGTAGCTAAGTATAATTCATATTACAATACTAGGAAGCCCTTTTGTCTCTGTAGCCAAGTTCAAGTTTCTGCTTTGTGTGAGAAAATTAGAATGGATTCCAGATCACTCTGGGGGTCAAATTGGGCATATAAAGGTGAGCTATGGGGTCTTACAATGTACTTCAGTCTCATAAATGAGCTTAGACAACCCTGTGTTTTTAATATACCCTAGAGAATTAGGTAGATCATTATTACTATTGTTGCTATTTTATTCTCCAACTATGAGTTTACAGCATCTTCTCTCTAGTGGTTTGTGTCCCTGAGAGCAAAATAAACTCAACATTTTCTTCCTGCAACCTCTCATGAATATTAATGCTGTCTTTATTTATTGTTTGGCAAAATATGACAAAAATAAAAATGCACTACAGCAAAAAATAACACTCATACACCAAAAATATCTAGCTACTGTCAGAATACTTATGTCATCACCATTATCAATAAATACACACTTGACAAGTATGCTCCATATAGTGCATCATCCCACAATTCCTTCTAACCACTGACCTTTCTTAAAGGGTGCTACTGGTTCTTTGGTTGCTACTTATAAAATTCCCATCAATTTTAAAGTTGTATAGTTTTGTCACACTTAAACTAGAAACATAGAGTTCAGTAACAATCAGCCGAAGAGATTTGTAAGAGCAGTCATCCAGAAGCAGACTGAACAGCCTCAGAATATTCCCTCAAAGAGCTTCATATCCAGAATCACTACATATAAAACAAACAAACAAAAAAATAAGTAAAACTGCTCTGGTTGAAAGAAGTTAGAGATGGAGTCTCACCTAGGAGATAGTTCAGAACTATCCTCAAGCTTAGAACAGTTGGAAGCAGAGCCCTTCGAGTTTCACATCACACTTGGACAGCCACTGATCCAGGCCACTTTGCAGAGATAGGACCAAAGTACCAAGCCAATTAAAGTAGCTGAGGCCACAGAATTAGTTAGCAGAAGAGCTGGGACTAATATTACTATACCTTCTGTCTTGTTTTTATACTATTTCTTGTTTCTCTACAAAGTTTATTTGAAGGAAGGAACATTATGACAGTCTATTTTCCATTGCTAGCAAGTTAGAATTCCTCTCAGATTTGTCAGATACTCCTAGGATAACTATTGCATGTTGGACCAATAGGTAAAGCAGACAACCTCAAGACATCTACCCTGTGTTCTTAGAACATGTGAAAATCCTAGTAAATTTGAGCTCTGGATGCCAAAGGGGGTTTGGCTACACTGAGAACTTGACCAGGATTCTAGATAGTATGGCTAGGCCCTTCTCTAGTTCAATCTTCAGGAGAGGTGTTGCATTATATAACATGGTTAATGCCACTGAAACACTCTGGCAAAACTCTGCTCAAAGGAAGAAAAAGTTCTCAAGGCTGGTGGTATTTTGTACTCATTTGATCTAACAAAAGATAACAAGCATTATCCAGCAGAATGGATCTAATGTCACTGTAATCTGTTTGCAGTTTGGGTTTAAACAAATCCCTTCAGTAGCTATGTAATAAACTGAACTTTAGTGAGTATTAGAGGCTACACAGTGAACTAGTGACACAGTCATGATTTAACTATATTCTGATTCTCAGTCTAGTGCTGTTTGCCCAAGTTGCTTCATAACCTATGTTCTTTTCTTTACTATAGGAGATGTTAGATGATAGTAAAGATAGGCAAAGAATTTCTAAGCAATTTCTTATTCTCTTTTACAGAAAGAAATGGACTCAGCCTAATCATACCTATAGCAGGATTTTCTCCATATAAAATGTTCCTGAGAAATTACTCTCTGATAACCTTCAGCAATAGGAGAATTTATCTGAAGGCAGTCAGAATTATTTTCTCATAAAGATCTTTTTTCCCTTTATGTTGCAAGGCTAAAAAAAAATAACTACTTTACACAGTATGGTAGAGAGATAAAAATAAATTGATAATGTACATTACTGTTAGAATTTTAAAAGGTCATATAAATTTATGAATCAGTTATTAATTGCATAATTACTAATACTGATCACATAGAATATTGCGAATCATATGCTATTCAATATATAGAATTCTGTACTGGATAAATATGGAGAAACGGAGGTAGAGAAAATCCCACATGAATCCTCCCTTTTTTACTAAAGTAAACCCAGGAGATGTGACTTATTTCTCAAGTTATCCAAGAAAAGGAATCTCATCTTCTTTCAAGAATCAATTCTCAGTTGTTACAAAAAAAAAATTGGTAAATTAAGGAACTCCAAAAGTTTGCTTCTTCATAAAAGCAATGAAAAATATGGCAAAAACTATTGGCATCAACCTTTTTGGAACTCTAGAATTTGACCAAAAGCTTGCAGCAATCCAGATAACATTTAGTAAAACAAACAAACAAACTAACTAACTAACTAACTAACTAACTAAATAAATAAATAAATCGATGGATAGATAGATAGATAGATTAGATAGATAGATAGATAGATAGATAGATAGATAGATAGATAGATAGATAGATAGATAGATGATAGATAGATAAACTGACTAACTCACTAAGGAGTGCAAGTTTTGTCTTAATTTTTCCTAGTCCTATGCCAATACCCAGGTACCAATATTCTGAAAGTGCAGAAAGGAACACATTAGCAAAGAATTCTTTTGTCTGTCTCCTGACTCTCTGGAAGACTGCTCAAAAGGCCTGTCTTTACCTGACTTAGAATTCCTATAGTACTAAAGCTGTTACCCCTGGGGATTGTGTCAAAAACATTTACATGCAAATGTTATAGTTTCTACTTTAGCCTACTTCTTGCAGGCCATCCAGAGGTAAGAGAGCTTTGGGTCTTTTCAGATTTTTTCTAAATTTGTGCATAGCTCTGAGCCTGCACATGACCTTCAAGAACCTCAGGAATATGTCAGAGTTTTTAAAAGCCCATTTCACCAAAACAGCTCATGGGCAGCCCTTCTTCCTCTCAAGTGTTTTGGATAGTAAATACCATTTACATAAGAAAGAGGAAAGAAAAAAGAAAAGGAAAGGGAAAGGGAAAGAGAAGGAAGGAAAGAAGGAAAGAAGGAAGGAAGGAAGGAAGGAAGGAGAGAGTAAGATCTAAGTTTAAACCCAAGAAAATATGTACAAAAAAAATATATGAGGAAAACTAAAAAATGCTGATGTCAGGAATCAAAGAAGATCTAAATAAAGGGAAAAATAGAGCATGTTCTTACATAGGAAAATTCAATATTGTTAAGATGGCAGTTCTTCCAAACTTAATCTAACCCAAACAAAATCCAAGTAAGTTATTTTGTGAACACTGACAACCTAATTCTATAGCTTATAGGAAAGGCAAAAGGCTCAGAATAGCCCACAATACTGAGGAAGAACTAAGTCTGAACACTGGCACTACTCAACTTCAACACTTACTATAAAATTACAGCGGTCGAGGTGATGTGGTACTTGTGAAAGAAAAGACAAAAAAAAAAAAAAAAACCAGTGGAACAGAATGAAGAGCTCAGAAATAAACCCATCCTAACATAGTTAACTATTCTTTAACAAAGGAGCAAAGGCAATTCAATGGAGAAAGGGCAGTCTTTTCAACAAATGATGCTAGAACACCTTGATACACATATAAAAGAATAACTCTAGACATAAATCTTATACCTTTCACAAAAATTAACCCAAAATTAATTATAGACCTAATTGAAAAACACAAAAGTATAAAATTTCTGTAAGATAACATAGGAGAAAATCTAGGTGATCTTGGGTTTAGCAATGAGTTTTGAGATACAGCACCAAAAATATGAATCATTAAAGAAAAATGGTTTAAGTTGGACTTCATTGACATCAAAAACCTCTACTCTGCAAAAGACACTGTTAACAAAATAACACAAGCCACAGAATGTGAAATAATACCTGTGAAACATTATCTGATAAAAGACTTGCATCCGTAATACACAGAGAACTCTTAAAACTCATCAATAAGAAAACAAACCACCCAGTTAAAATATGGGCAGTGGCTCTGAACAGATATCTCACCAAAAAAGATATACAGATTATATAGTAAATAATCATATGAAAAGATGTTCAGCATCATATGCCAATAGAGAATTACAAATGAAAACAATGAAATACCACTACATACCTATTAGAATGTATGTGGTATTTCATTCAAACACTGACAAAACTAAATGCTGGTAAGTATGTGGAACAATGTGAACTCTTATTCATTGCCAGTAGAAATGCAAAATGGTAAAACCACTTTAGAAGACAGTCTGGCAGTATCATATAGAATAGTTTCACGACATTAGGCATTTGTCAACACACAGAACTGTACAACACAGGAAATGAACCATAATGCAAACAATTATAGACTTTACTTCATAATAATGACTCAATATTGGTTTATCAACCAATTAGAAAAGGTGCTATACTAATTTGAAACACTTTCCTGTTTTCTGGCACAAGATGTTCTGGGCTTGTCTTGTACTTGCTTTGTCCTGGCCCTGTAATCAATCATTTCTCTAAGATCCAACTAAATGTTGTTGAATAGAGACTCACTTCATAAATAAATTGAAAGCAAAAGGTTAGGAAAGATTACGCAAAATAGAATTCAAGAGAAAAATTGTTATACAAGACAAAGAGGGTCAGTATCTAATGATACATGGGTCACTTCTTCAAAAAGATACAAAAACTGTATATAGAACACATATGCATCTAATCACAAGCTCTAAAATACATGAAGTAAAAACAAAAAAATGAAAAATAGAAAAGACAGTGCAACACTAATATGAAAGACTTTAATACCTCACATTTAGTTATAAATAAAACAAGTAAACAATCAGGTAGAAAATAGAAGACTTGGACAACACTATAAACCATCTAGACCACTACACTCAACAACAGAAGATCGTAAATTTTCCAGGATAGACCATATATTAGACCACAAAGTAATTCTTCATAAACTCAAAAGAATAAAATCATATGAAGCATATTTTCTGACCACAATGGAATAAAACTAGAAATCAACAAAAGGAGAAAATATTAAAAATTCATAAATTTATAGAAAATGAACACTTCTAAATAACTAATAGGTTAAAGAAGAAATCACAAGTGAAATTAGACAATATTTGGAGATCAATGAAAATGACAACACAAAACATAAAAAGTTATGGGAGACAGTGCTCCAAGAGAAATTTATAGCTATAAATGCCTACTTTAAAATATATGATTATAAATCAATAACTTGATTTTCCATCTTAACCAACTAGAGGAACAAGAGCAAACTAAACCCAAATAAGCAGAGGGAAGAAAATAATAAAGATTAGAGCACAGAAATAGAGAATAGAAAAACAAGAGAAAATCAATAAAAACAAAAATTAGTTTTCTAGATCAACGAAATTGACAAACTTTTATCTAAATGGACCTAGAAAAAATGAAAACTTTCAAATTATTAAAATCGGAAATAAAAGTGAGATGTTACTACTGATTATATGGAAATAAAAATACATATGTAAGACAATATTATGAGTAACTTGTAAATTGCCAACAAACTAGATAACCCAGATGAAATAGACAAAGTCCTAAAAATACACAAACTATCAAAACTGACTAAGGAAGAAATAGAAAATCTGAACAGACCTATAACAAATGAAGATATTGACTTGATAATCAAAAATCTTCAAAGAAACTCTAGGCTTTTCTTTTCAGATGACTTCACAGATGAATTCTACCAAATATTTTAAAATAATTAAAACCAATCCTACTTAAACTACTCCATAAAATAAAAGAGAAGGGAATGCTGACTAACTTTTTCAGTGAGGCCATTGTTACCCTGATACCAATGTCAAACAAAGACATCCTAGGATATAAAAACCTACATATTGATATCCCTTATGAATATAGATGCAAAAATGTTAGCAAACGGAATCCAAACTATTAAAAGAATTAAATACCATGACTAATTGGGATTTATCTCAGAATTGAAAGTTTGGTTCAACATATAACATCATTTTTAATTGTGAAAGACTAGGTAATTTCCCCGTAAGATCAGGAAAGAATCAGCAATATCTTTTCTAGCCACTTCTATTCAACATTGTACTGGAAGTCCTAGTCAGGGCAATTAAGAAAGGAAAATAAATAAAAGGCATCCAAAATGGAAAGGAAGAAGTAAAACTATCTCTATTTGCAGATGACATATTTTATATGGAAAATCCTATAGAATACAACCTCCCCCCGCCACACATACACCCGATTATGAGAGCCCAAAAAAGAATTCAGCCAAGTTGCAGAATATAAGATCAATAAGCAAAACTCTATTATATTTCTTTACACTTACAATGGACAATCTGAAAATAAAATTAAGATAATTTCCATTTACAGTAGCATTTAAAACTATAAGAAACTTAAGAACAAATTTAACTAACAAGTAGAAGACCTGTGCAGTAAAAACTGTAAAACATTGTGGAAAGAAATTAAAGAAGGCCTAAACGAATGGAAAGACATCCAATGTTCATAGATTAGAACATTCAGTATCATTAAGATGGTATTACTCCCCAAATTCATACAATGCACCTGAATAGACAAAATACTTTTAAAAATGAAAAAAAAAAAAAAGCTAGACGTCTCATACTTCCTAATTTCAAAACTTACTACCAAGGTACAATAATCAAACCAGTGTGGTATAGGCATAAAGATAGATAAAGAGTTCGATGGAATAAAACTGAGAGTCCAGAAATAAATCCATATGTCTACGGTCAACTGATTTTCAGTAAAAGGTTCCAAGATCATTCCACTGGGAAAAAAAATAGTCTTTTCAGGAAATGGTGCTAGGACAACTGAATTCTACATGCAAAAAGAATGATTTGAGGCCGCTATCTCACACCACACACAAATATTATCTCGAAATGGATTAAAGACCCAAACTTAAGAGTTAAAAGTATAAAACTTTTAAAAGAAAACATAGGTGTGAATGTTTGTGGACTCAGAGCAGGCAATGGTTTCTTAAATATGACACAAAAGCACATGCAACAAAGGAAAAAATTAATAAATTAAACTTCATCATAATTAAAATTTTTTCTGTGTCAAAGAACACCATGAAGAAAGTGAAAAAACAACTCCCAGGAGAAAATATTTACACATTTGACAATATCAAATTTATATATAAGTATCCAGAATACATAAAACTCATACAATTCAACAGTAAAAATACAACTCGATTAAAAAATTAGCAAAGAATTTTAAGTAATTTCTTAAAACATGATATACAAATGGCAAATAAAAATGAAAAAATGCTCAACAACATTATTCAAAGCTATAAGCAGATACCATATCACAATCTCTAGGTTGGCTGTAATAATAATAATTTAAAAAACATAACATAAAATGACAAGCGTTAGAGATTAGAATGCTCATACGTTGCTGATAGAAATATAAAATGTGATAGCCACTGTAGAAACAGTTTGTTCCTCAAAATTTCAACTTAGAGTTAACATACAACGTAGTAATTCCATCCCTAGAGATATATTCAGAACTGCCCACACAAAAACTTCACCATAAATGTTTAGAGCAGCACTTTTTGTTATAGCAAAATGGTGAAAACAACTAAATGTTCATCAACTGGTGAATGGATAAACACTATGTAGTATATACCTATGATGGAATATTATGCAGGCATAAAAATATTGAGTTACTGATACACATCGAAACATGGATGAATCTTTCTAAATGAAAGTAGCCAGACAGAAAAGGCCACACATTATATGATTCCATCTAAAAGAAATATCTAGCAAAGCCAAATCTATAGAGATACTAAGTAGATCAGTGGTTTCTATTGGCTAGAGGGAGAAGAAAACTGGAATTGCCTGCTAACAGTTATGGAGTTTCATGTGGGGGTGATGGAAATGTTCAGGAATTAGATGATCATGATATTTACTCAATATTATGAATATGCTAAAAACCAATGAAATGTTTACTTTAAAATGGAATTTTATGTTACATCAATTCTGTTTTAAAAAAGAAGAAGAAGAAGAAGAATCAACTGCCAAAAAAAGTTCTAATTTCTGTCTCTCCTATGGCTTACTCTCAGACAGTAATTTTTTTTTTTTTTTGAAACAGGGAATGTAGGATAAGAATTAGGAAATATCTCTTGTTCTAATTGACATCTCCTGAAGGGATAAACTGCTGGGGCACAGTTTCAAGTTATAAGAAATAGAAAAATTGTTCTATGCAAAAACCAAAAGTAATTACAAATTATGTATACAGAGGCTTAGTGAATAGCCAGATCTGTCAAGTACAAGTGACAAATTTTATTTCCTCAAATATATGTGTAAATGTAATAGCATTCCTGCCTGGAGAAAAAAAATGGGAATATTGGTGATGAAAAGTGGATTTTAGTGATGATGATGTTTGTATCACGTGGAGACTGTTTGTTGGGTGGTGTCTTGCTAGAATTAGTAAGTACTGGCAAAGATCTAAAAGATTAAGACAGGGTAATATGATAAAAAGAGAAGTGTTTAGAAGATAGAGAACTAGAAAGGAGCATAAGAAAGACAAGTTAAGAGCAGCCAATTTAGTTGAGTTGAGAAGGAGCTTTTAGCATTAGTAGAGAAGATGCTAGTCCGGGACGATTTATGTGAATGAAAGAGAGCAAGGAGAGAACTGCCTGCTTGAACTATTTCAGTGGCTACACTGAGAATTTCAACCAAATTAAATAGAAGAGGAGAAGGGGAGAAGACAGAAGAGGAGGAGGAGGGGAATGAGGAAGAGAGGGAGGAGAGGAGAGAGAAGAGAAGAGGAAAGATGACTAGATCTTTTTTTTTTCAACATACCTACTTGGTAGAATTGAAGAAAGAAAGCTTATTTTGTGCAGAAAAAAGACAACAGGGGAGGAGAAATAGAAAGTAAAACAGAGGAAAAGTCTATTAAAGTCTGAGTAGCGACCTAGATTTATTTGCATCAAGTACATTTAAGCAATGAGATAATTACCCACACATCAGGTACCTATATTTTATACACAGAAACAATGGAAACCACTGGTGGTCCAATTGGTTCTTCAAAGAGAGCATCAGAATTGCCTGGAAGGCTTGTTAAAACCTAGATTGTTGGTCCCACCCCTAGAGTTTCTCAGACAGTAGGATCACAATGGGGCCAAAAATGTGCATTCCTAACCAGTCTAGGTTTGGCTGAAAGTTGCTGGTCCAGGGACCACACTTTGAGAACCACTGACTTAGAAAAACAGGATACAAAGGAAGAAATTCTGATGTTCTGTGACTCTAAAGTCTATAGAAGGATGGACAAGAGTAGAGAAGGCTGACTGTGAGGCAGCTTCTTATAGAGCACCTGCTGCCTAAGCTAGGTACTGGAGATCATAGACAGAGGAAGGCAACAAAGGCAAGCCTTTATTTTCATGGAGCTAACAGAATACTGACGGTTATGCATTTATATTTCAACTGTTGGCAGTGGAGATTTTGCCCAAATTTTACATACTAATCATTCTTACATGTAACCATGGAAATTAAGGATTAGCAAAACAAATTATGAATTTCAGTCCAAGATATACAACTTTGCATTACCAGATCTGCATAAAGAAAAAAAAATGCTATAAGAAATTCTATTAAGTAACAGTGTGAGGATTAAATAGTCAAAACTGGAGCAGATAGACCTGTGCTCCACAGGTTAAAAGATAAAACTTTAGTTGATTGCTTAAGCCCAATAGTCTATACTCCAAAGGGGAATTTAAGACATGCCTGAAGTAAAAACACATCGAAGTTAGACTTACCAGAATTAGCAAATAAAATACAAGCCACTCAGTTAAATCTGAATTTCAGATAAACGATGATTTTTTTTTTAATATAAGTAAGTTTCATACACTATTTGGGGTAAAATTATACTAAAAAGTTTTTCATTGTTTATCTGAAATTCAAATTTAATTGAGTGTCCTGTATTTTATCTGGCAACTCTAATCCAAGTAGACTTTAACTATTCATTCGATGAATGTTGAACATGTCATCGGTCTTACAAAGAAGACAGAAGCATAGAGCCTCTTCTGTGCCACGGGAGACAACAAAGAATATAAGGATTGTCAAGCTGCAAAGGCTTTAAGGGTGAAGTGGAAAGAGAGACCAATGTGACTGAGATAGTCAAGGAAGGGGAACTCTATTAGCAAATACGACTTCAGGTGGTCCTGAACATGTGTAGAATTTGATTAGTCAAAAGCCGGTTCCAAGGCTCTGCAGATGAAGTGAATAGCATGACTATGAAGTGTAGAGTCTGTGCCAAGGACAGCAGGCGAATGAGAGAGGAATAACATCACTTGTGACACCAATTCCATCATCAGCTATATAGCATGAGGCCTCCTGAAGCACAATTACTGACCCTCATCAATATTTCAGTGTATATCCATGACCATCAAATGCACCCCTATTTTTTATTTTTTGCTTCACAAGGACTACACGGAAAGATTTAAATGCAAAGCACACCACTGAGAATACAAACATTCTGAGCCCTTAGGACAAAGAAATGGAATCTGATGCTTGGAGTGTTTTTTTTATCGTAAAATAAGTAGATCTTTGGTCCTAATGCATTCTCTGATTCTAGTTTGGAATAAAGGTCTGTGCCACAGCTTCTGGTCTTGGCCTTGGAGTTGGTAAATCTGGGTCCTAGTCTCCTGAGTATGCTCACAAGTGAGACAGTCTCTGGGCTCAGTGTCCCAGCTGTAATATAATAGTTTGGGATTATGTGATCTCTCAGGACTCTTCCAATTTAGCATTCAGTGATTAATTGAATAAATCATCTATTCATTAAACTCTTACTGAGAGCCTGACATATGTAAGGCAATTTCCTAGGAGCTGTGATGGAAATGGAGAGTTACTTATTCATAGTTATTTATTCATCACTAGGCGAAACTATGCAGCAAGTAGTCCGCCCCCTTTCCCTTTCTTATACTTGCAGACCCACTTGGGCACTCCACAGAAGCTGGCCTGCGGCCCACTGACCTCAAGCTGCCAGGATTTCTTCTGCTGCCTCTCCTTTATCTTGATTTTGCTCCCTCCCCTATATTTCCTCAAAGAAACTCCACCTGTCTGCATTTCCTTCCCTAGTGAGTCCTAGTCTCAGCTTTCCAGAGTGAGAATTAAATCATCTGACAAACTCAAAAGTGTCAAAGCTCTAAACCAAGAAAGGAGGGCTACATCTGAGTAACCAGAAGGTAAAGGTGGACTTCGATCTTTTTTTTTTCTCTTTCTACATATTAGTGACTTCAATCAGAAATTGATTTGGATTTTTAAACAAGCAAAAAGAAAAAAAGAAAAAGAAAAGAAAGGAAGAAAGGTTTATCAGGGCTTATTGATGCTAGGACAGAGCTAAGTGCTATCACATATCTTATTTGATCTGCATAACCACCTTGTGACAACAGTTTATCTTCACAGATAAACCTGAGGCAAGGAGTAAGCAGTAAGCTTGTTCCTGTTAAAAAGCTCCAAGGCCAGGAGTAATCTAGATTTGTCTTAATACTAAACCAATGCTCTTTCCAGTAAACCTGCTAATCCACAGACATGGTTCCAAGCTGCCAGTATGTTTCAAATAGTTTGTAGTATATTGACTAACAATAGTTGAAGTAACAAAGAGTTTTTTGTAAAAAATAAAGTGGATTCAATTTATTTATAATAATGCCAACTTCAGTGACTTCTTACAACATGCTTATTTGTTGTTGTTCAGAGTAGGAGACTTACAGACGACGTTGAAGGATTATATGTAATTCCTGCCACAGGACTATTTCCTCACATAATGCTATATATCATTCATATTGTAGCTGGAAAAAGAAAGGTTGCAAAGTACTAAATGGCAATCAGGTGACTATGAGGATTTTGGGGGGAAGGTTTGTTTCAGTGCTGTGCTGGTCCCAATCTTTAAAAAATGTGTGTGTGTGTGTGTGTGTGTGTGTGTGTGTGTCTATGCTTGTGAAAGAGAATGGGGAATGAGGGAGAAAGAGAGAACATAAAACAGAGAGAGGCAGAAACAGCTCTTTAACACCCATAAGGAGTTAATTTGGACCACCATGGCTTTAAGGCAAGGGAGCTTTTAATGATTTATACAACAAAATTACAAGCTTTTCTAAGCTATATTATTATATATGTAATTGTCTTTTTCATACCTTTATGATCCAGGGTCATTGTGATAATCATATAGTATTTTATAAAATACAATGATGTCCTTGAGGATAACCATGTGTTCAAGGATGTGTGCTCTACCCTAATGAGTTCTTGATCACTTAGTTTCTTGTGGTCTTGCACATTTTAACAAATGAGTCCTATTTCCCTTGCCCGGCAGTATGGAGTGTCTAAGAAAAACCTGTTTGGGTATGGGAAACATATTGAACCAACGAACTTACTAGGTTAAAAATTCAGAATGGAGAGCATGGTTGATCCAGGAAGGACAATAAAAAAAAATGAAACCAACAAATAAGTGAGCACAATCTTGGTGCTAACCAAAGCAAAGATATGGAATGGGATGAAGAACTGTGGGGAGTTAGAGAGACAAAGTCTACGGATGATGAGCAAGGCCCTGTTCATCTTATTCATTGTGTGGCTTCTTCATAAGCAGCTTCATTCCTTGGTTGTCTTTGACAATATTTGCTATTCTCTGACTCCTCCCTTGGTATTTCATCAGTGTATATTTCTACCTTCTACTGTCATTATCTTTATGGTAACTCTTCTTGCCCCTCTGCAACATCTGTTGCAGCTATGGATTTAAAAAGCAGAAAGACAGTTGATAGAATTGTTAAGAAGGACTGAATAAGCTCTGAATGAGGGTCTGCTGGTAACAGAGCATTCATGTTTGGGTCTATCTATGATATCTATTCTGTCTACTTGGATAACTCCTTTATTTCTAGATCTCATCTATGGTTTAGACAGGGAAATAGTCAAATATCGATAGATAATTCATTCCCTTGGACTTCCATAACAAAGTACCACAAACTGGATGAATTAAACAATAGAAATATATTGTCTCAAAATTCTGGAGGCTATGAGTCTGAGATAATGGTGCTGGCAGGGTTGAATATTTCTGGGGGCAGTGAGGGAAAATCTGTTCTATGCTTCTCTGCTAGCGTCTGTTGGTATGCTGGCAATCCTTGGTGTTCCTCAACTTAGAATTCTGACTTCTTCATGTGGCAAATGTCTCCTTTTATAAGGATACAGTCATATTAGATTAGAGTCCACCCTCACAACCTCACCCTAACTCGATCATATACAAAGATCCTATTTCCAAATAAGGTCACATTTACAGGTACTAGGGGTTAGAGCTCCAACATCTTTGGGTGGGTTGGGGGACACAATCGAACCCATAATAATGATGTTACTCTGTCTATGTGTGTGTGTATTATGTAAAGGAAAAGACACTCTATTTAAGCCCCTCTATAAATGTAACCTCTATGAGGTGTGCCTTTTACTGAAGTCTCTAGAGATGATGGAATTCCCAGTTATAAAAGACAGACTCATCCAAATCTGAGTTGATCGCATCCATTGAGTAGACCACACCACATGGGGGCATGGTGCTCTACTCTGCTCAAGACCGGAAGATGCCAGGAGCTTCCTGGCCAGGACACAATGAAGAAAGGGAAGAGGACAGTGAGAACCTTGAAAATCAGAAAAAGAATTTTCTACCATCCCCATATCTTTGCAGTAAGAGGGGAAGAAAGCACCCAAGCAGAAGTTAGAAATGGCAAAACTATTGGTTTAAAGTGACAAGAAGTAAGAGATCAAGATGAGACTAAGTAAGGATAGAAGAGCAATTTTTTGATGAGTTGCGGTTGGTAGTAGATCCCAGACTTATACTTGTAAGTGCAATGGAATAAGTCTCATTGATGTGAACAATTTTCTTTCTTACTTATTTATGCAACAAATATTCCCTGAGTGCCAACCATATGATAAGAGTTTTGCTGACCAGCAATAAAATGGTGAATAAACCACAGTCCTTCTTTTGAGGTAACAATCCTGATTAGTTGCTAAGGTTTTGAGGTTAAAGACACCTGAGATCAGATCTCATTTGTACAGTCTATCTGCATTTATTTCCTTATATGTAAAAAGGAGACAACAATAACACTTAACTCAGTGTTATTATTAAAATTAAGTTAGCTGTATATAAAAGGTACTTAGCACAGTGCCTGGAAAGCATTAAGTTGCAATGAATGCAATTGTCATTATAATGATATTAAAATTATTATAAGTATATCTGTAGCACAGAGGAGGGAAGAATTAATTCTGATGGGAACAGCATAAGAATGAATTTACACCAAGGAATTGATATTCAACCTGGTCTTTGAAGTCAGGGTTAGGATAAAAGTTAAAGCAATGGAAATTTAATAACAAACTGTATTCCATCTTTTCTACTGTAAACACTGAAGTTGTTCAGAATTAAAATGCTTTGCTGTTTTAATGACAATCTTATAGCAAACATTTTTTACAAAAAGAATTTACAGTTATTGCTGAGATTCATAAATCATAGATGTTGCTTGAAACGGTAAAGAAGAGAGAACAGAGTAGGGGAATATAATTGGAAATGTATAAAGTGTAGCTCAAATGAATATGTGTACCCTTTTTAATTCCAAGTATTTCATTTTGTAGGACAATATCCTCTCTAAGCTATCTACAGTTTTACTTACGAGACAGAATTTGGACATCACAATAAGGTTAGTGACCACCAAAAAAGGCAAGACAGAGGCACGTGACCACTTCATTTATCAACAGAGAGCATACACAAGAAGACAATCTTTAAACCTCCCTGCTTCAAAGCTGAAGGGTAATTTGGAGCCATCTGACAGGACATGACAACACATGAGTTTGATGTTGGAAAACTGGTCATGTGAAGCGCAGTTCAAAATTCTGTCTTCAATGTAAAAATCCTTAAAGAGCACTGCCACAGTTGACAAAAAATAAAAATAAAAATAAAAATCAAAGGGAGAAAACTTGGAGAGGGCTCAAACTTCAGTAAGACCCTTAAAAAGTTCTCAAGGAAAAGAAACTATAAATATCTTTGGGAGAAAAAGTTAGAAACATAAAACAGAGAGAACAGATGAAAAGTAGAAAACATTCCTCAAAGAGTAAGTGTGGTAGGAAAATTAATTTTAAAAGATTCAAATAATTTATAAATTAAAATATGATGTATGATTCCTACTGCTTTAATACAATAATTTTAAAAACAGAATTTTTCATATTTTGAACTAGAAGTATGGTTAAAAAGAGGGATGTGGAAAATAAGAGATGATGGTTAACCAAGAAGAAAAATTTTGGAATATTTATATATAATACAATATTGTATATTATATCTTACATGTGTGCATTAAAAATACAAATGTTTTCTATTTCTTAAAGAAGATAACAAAGAATTACTTAGAAGCTTAGTCTTAGCATAGATATGTTTAAGTTTCACTCTATATGGGACCAAAAAAACAAAGACAGTCACAACCCTTGTGAAGATTTTGTAAATATCTGCAAAGAAACAAAATATTCAGGAGAATGGTCAGTGTTGTAGTTTCTTTCTGAGGGGTAAATATGTTAACTCTGGCTCTGCCCCTGAGAAATATGGATGGAGCCTGGGATCATGGCCCAGTCAGTAAACATCCAATATGCACATGGTCCTTAGTGGGTTTAATGATGAATAAAATATGAATGCTGTCCTTAAAGTTCCTTTAGTATAGTTTTTCAGTCACTAAATCTGTTGACAAAGCAAATCCTCCTTGCCCCAGCTTAAATTTGCATCTCATTTATTCACCCAATAAGCATAATTGAACTCTTGGTATTAGAACTTGAGAATATTAAAATAAATAAAAGAAAAGCATTGCTTTCAAAGAGCACAGTTAATGGAGGAGACCATGCATTTGTAATATCACCACAGTGGTCATCTCTAGCTGTTCGTGGCTAATTAGTAGGGAACCAGAGATAAAGAATTTTGAAAAAATGTGCGAGACTATTCGACTATGCTGACAGGACTAAATTGTGTTTTCAGTGACAGAGTAGCTAACAGATTTGTTCCAGGTTGAAAATGAATGTTGAGTCTCCTTGGTGCTGCCGGATCACTGATTTGTTTTTGGTGTGATTGGCTGTAGCCAATTCTATAATTTATGAGTGTGTTCTCACCATGGGAATAAAAATGGAGAGTTTATGAAATAGGATTTAGGACATGGGAGAGAGGTTCAAACAGAGACTATAAAGGAAAAGGGGATAAATGGCAAGACCATGGAACCTAGGAGAAAAATAAGTGGCATCTTGGAGAGAAACAAGTTGGGGAGTGGGGAGGAGTACAAGTGGCAGAGAAAGTCCGAGAAGCCTGAGTCCTGTATGCACTGGGACTTGAGGGACATCGGTCCCTTTCTGACCAGGCATCTCCATGACTGATTGCTCCTAGTTTTAAAAATCTCAGTGGATCATTCCTGCAAGATATCTTTTCCTAAGTGTGTTTTGTGAAAGACGAGTTTCATGAAATACTAACACATGGACATGAACAATGGGTTCTCTGGTTAAATAAATCGGGAAGCTCATGTTGTATCAGTCGTGGCCCTTCAAGAAATACAGTTCACTCGGATAGGTCAGAAGTTCTTAACATCGTGTGCGTGCGTGTGCATGCCTGCATGATGAAACTCTCTGGGAGTCTACAAACCCATTTCTGAAAACACATGAAATAAAATACATAAAGATTATATAAGTATACCAATTAAATTAAAATTCAGCTAACATATTTTAAGAAACAAATTTTTAGTATAGGAATAAATGTGCCTCTTTACTAATTCATTTAAATAATATAATCTAACATCAGGTCGCATAACTTAGTGGCAAAGTAATAATGATAAATACTATTTCAAGATATCAACCAAAACTGCAATGTGATATAAAAATATCTGTGATATCTACTAATGACAAAGTCAGACGTATTGCTAAGACAGTTTGCTTACTACATTCATAAATGAAGGAAATGCTAAATTGCTTCTAAGAAGTGAAAATAAAGGGGTAATATTTTACTAAGCAAGTTCAAAGTTTATGTTTTTCCTATCCAAGTTTGCTAATCCCCTATTTTCTATCTATAGATGTCACTTGGGTCCTTGGACCCCAAGCTAAGAACTCTTAAGAACAGACTTTAATGAAGGGACTGCTTAAGAAAGTGTAGGCAGAGTTAATGAAATAATCAGGGGATACAGAAGCAACCACAGAGCCTGGGTGAGTCTTTTCACAGGGGTTAGCCTCCAGAGAATCCAGAGCAGGATACAGAAGGGTAGAAAATGGAGTGGAGTGGAAAGGAACATGAGAAAAACTAGACCACTTGATAGCTATGCTTCTTTAGGGAAGATTTTTCCAGACACAGCAATATATTAATGTATATTGTGGTTACTTAATACATGCATTAATTATTCATTTAATAAGGAGTGTTTATCAAAACTGTCTTTTCTCAGGATCCATTTTTCAAGGAGCATTATAAAGGATTAACATTCTGTAGAATAAAACTTCCTTTGGTCGTTAAAATATTGATTTAGGATTTTCTGGGGTTGTGTATCTTACCTGCAACTAGTTATTTAACTGTCTAGAAAGGGTAGCATATTAGTTAGCAAATACCTGTGAAGAGCCAGAAAGTCTTGTTATCTAGAGCAGCTACAATTTTGGCAATAGTAAGAGTTGAGAAGGAGCACTGTGGAAGAAAAATGTCTATACTATACAGCTTCGATAACTTGTCCTGTTGTTGTTGCTGTTGTTGTTGTTGTTGTTGTTGTTGTTGTTGTTGTTGTTGTTTTTATCAGAGATAGTTGACAAAGTCTGGTTCCCATTATAGCAGTTTGGGACGCCCAACACCTCGCACCTAGCTCAGCGACTCCGAACTCAGTTCACACATTCCACATGGTCAGCATGGGTCCTGGGAAAACGTAAGTATTCTACAGCTTTTTCACTGAGGATATCAGCTTGTGACAATCACTCTAATCAAAATAGATCTTTTAAAAATCACAAATAAACCACTGTGTATCTGTTACTACAGTTACCTAGTTCACCAGGACAGCATCTTGGTGAGATTTAGCAAAGAGATAAAAATTACTTTGTTGTGAGGTAGAGAAGGGCAATAAAGAAGTAAGTTTTGGTTAATTGCTTGCAGTAAGGGCCCCAATTCTCCACCCCTTCCTGCACCCATAGCATTTGCAATGTGGCTTTGCAGCTCCATTTTACAGGGTGAAGTCTATTTCCCACTTCCTGTATCAGGGTGTCCTTACAACTTGCTTTGGCCATTAAAATACTGCAGAGATGATAGTGTTCCAGTTCCAAGCCTAGGCATTATAAGGCCTTTCCTAAATCTGCTTCTTGGAGCACTGCCCAGCTGCTATGTGAACAAGATTGAGCTAGCCTACTGGAGGATGAGAGACCATATGGATCAGAATCAAGCCAAACCATTTGTCCTGGCTAAGGCCTAAGACATGCAAGCGCCTAGCTAAGATCAGTAAAGCTGGTCCACAGCTGACCTGAGCTGACCACAAGTTCATAAGGCAATCTAGCCAAGACTAGAAAAAATGCCCAGCAGACCCCAGCATATATTGCTGACCTGTACGATCATAAGCAAAATAAATAAATTCTGTTTCTAGCCACTATGCTTTAGGGTAGTTCAAAATGTACCAATAGCTCATCGATATAGTAAAGAACAGAATATAACTCTTTCTGGCCCAGTGAAGTATATGATAATGACAGGAATTAGCGTAGCATAAAACATCAGGTTTCTTGCGCTTGAAATACGAGTTGGAGATTCTGACAGAAAATACAGAATGGAGGCAGCACAAAAATTCAGCTTCAAACACTTCACATTTGTGCGTAGGACTAAAGCTGAAGGAAACAGTTATAGATCCGGGTATAGTACAGAGGAGGGAGGTAACCACAGTACATAAAAAGAAAGGGCAATAAAAACCACATTCATGAGGAATCCTGTATCCTGTTCCCTAAAACTTTGAATTTAGGCACTCTAGAGCAACGGTGCTTATGACCTGGCAGCCTCTAACCTCCTCCTCAGTGAATGTGTTTGTGTGTATGGTCAGGAGTCTTAGACTCACGGTCCATCTCTGGCAATTGTGGGGAGGAGTGGTGAGCATCTTGACACAGTATACTTATAGAAAATCCATGCCAGATTCTTTAGTAAATGCATGGGTAATTGTACAAATAATAATGACTCCTGCCAACCAAAAAAGTGTCCTTCTATTAAATAGTCTTTCAGAAATTATCCTACCAAGGTCAAAAAGTTTTATTTCTTCTAACAGCAAGTTTAAAGCTGTGCAGGAGGACGAAATTGGTTAAATTTTAAAATGCCAATATTGACAAAAAAATAAAGAAAGAATGTCTTTAGATACAAGATGTAAAAATCTTTGGAGCGGCAAACTTTAATCAGTTAGCAATCACTAGAAAAAACATGGGCTCTGACAGCAGATGGACCTGGATTTGAACTTTGAATCTGCCCGTTACAAGCTACATGGACTTGTCCATGTTGTTTAATTTCTCTGAACCTATTTTCTCTTTCAGAAGATTAAAGTAATATTTTCCTCATAGGGTTAAGAAGATTAAATGAGATAACACATACTAAATAATTGACACAGTGTCTGGAACACAGCAAGTGCTCAATAAATTTACATTGCCAGTTCCCTATGTTTAAGGCAAAACATAATCTCCATGAATACTTTGCTTTGGCTATCATAGTGTTTAAATTGAAAGAGTTTTTATCAAGAGCTCAATCACACTCTTTGAGGCAATGAAAAGCATGACTGAGTTGTAGATAATAAGCAAAGTGGAGAAAGAATGCAACTTTGTTTGATGCTGTTAGTCACAGTCCAGGTACTCTCCAATTTCTAAAGGATTTATGCTCCAAAACTTAATTTGTGAGTCACTTTCTGGAAACAATTTTATAGATGGTGGTTAGATTCTCAAGCCACCTCAGAAGAGTAATTTGACCTATAATATGGTTGCCTAAAGGACTTTTAACTCAGTCTCAGGAGCAGTCTCATAAGATAGAAGAGAAAGACAATAGTGAAGAAGGGGAGAAGGAGCATTAAGAAGGAATAAAAACCCAAGAGCACTGGATGAATGAAAAATAACTAGTATTTATGATGCCTCTCTCAGGTTCTAGGCTTTGAATTATGTGCATAGCAGTTTTATTACTAATCTTTATAGCATCTCCTTAGCACAGACATTTCCCTCATGCTACCGATAAACATAAATAAACAATAACAACAACCTAAAAGCTCAGAGAGATTAATTAATTTTTCTAAAGTTACATATCAAGCAAATAATGGAAGAACATTTTGAATGCAGTAAAGTCAGTGACTAATCAAGAAGTGATCAAAACACAGAATTTCAGCTAATAGACTTCAGGCAGTGTCATCCTTACAAGAGGAAGATCCTTTCAAATTATTTGGTTAAGAACTACCTTACAAAAGCATATATGCTTGCATGTGCTCAAGTGTGTGTTTGTGTGTGTATGTATATATATGCATATATATTTGTAATGTGTCTATTTAAATATATATTTGATTATAATTAAATCTAGGCAAATATCAGTTTTTTTCAAATAGTACAGGAAGGTATAAAATAAAAGCTGACCATCTTCTACAACCCATAATTTTACTGTATGCTTTTAGTAAAATGTATATGACTACTACATACACTATTACATATACTTACACAAAGGAGAACATATAATGCATACTTTGTATATCACTTAATAATACATCTTAAAGCTGTTTATACATCATCACTAGATTTAATTCATTCTTTTTCACAGATGTATGATATTCTGTTCAACACATTAACTCAATTTACTGGCAGTCCCAGTAAATTGAAGGGAAATTTTATGTTTTCTGGTTATTTCTATTATATGGTACATTCTGTTAAGAAAACTTAACTGTTGCAAGTGTACTGTTAGGGTAAATTCTGAGCTGTGGAGATGATGGGTCAAAAGACTTGTGAATTAAAATTTTTGATTAATAATACCAAATTTCCTTTTGGAAATGTTGAAACAGTTTCTAGCTCCACTCATATTGTCTGAGATGGCTTCTTTCTTCACGTCTTCAGCAATGTTAATTACTGGATTTTTAAATATTTGCAAACAGGATAAAAACTGTCTTATTTTGATTGTCATTTCTTTAATTACATATGATGGTTATCATTCTTATGTTTTCTGGTCATTTGTACTTATTTTTTGTGAGTTGTTTTCATCTTTTTGCCCATTTTTTAATTGACATTAGTTTTTTTCTTATTCACTAGTACAGGCTGTTTGAAAATCAAGGAACTGGTTATTTTTAATGCTTCCAGCATATTTTTTTAAGCAACACTTTTTACCAATAAGTCACTTCTTTGACTTCAATTTCATCTTTGTAATCACATTTCTGATTCTGATTTGACTTTCTCTTAAATTGGCTTGCAAGAGAATATGTTCTGGTTATGCTATTAGGAATTTTCTGGCATGTGTAAAAGTTGTATTTCCTTTCATTAAGCAATTAGTTGGCAATCTGGTTTCAAATATACTACTCAGGACTGTATGTGTTTGTGTGTTACATATTTGTTTTTGAATCTTTGTTAATTTGAGGATTGAGAGATAGATCCAGTTTTGATGAGCTAAGAAATAATTTTTCGATCCTGTAAGACTAAGAGCACTATATGGGGGCATTGTTAATGTCACATTCATGCTACTCTGAAAGGTGCTTTGGTGAGTCCCATATGCCTAGCCAGGAAGCTGCTTCTGACAATTCTTCAACCCTGCCATCGCACCCTTCATTCTGATCTCTGTTAACCAGGAAGAATTCTTGCGAGATGAACTGTTAGGAGGCATGAGACAGCTATTAACATTTAAAGAGAAAATTAGATGCTGCACAGGGAGGATTCAAGGGATTTGGAGCACTGAACCTCTAAACTCTGTGCCCCTCCTGAGATCCTTGTAAAGGTTCACATTTACTCATCTCAGTTTAAGATTGTTAATGAGTAACATTGGTTACATATTTTGTAGCTTCAAAACCATAGTCTGTCAAACAAACAATTAGTAAATAAATACATAATTCAAAGACCTTAACGTGTTATTCAAGCTCATCCTTATGCAAACTCTGTTGTAGTTTTAAATAATTTTATGCCAATTTCCCATTTAAATCATCTCAAATTATAAGGTAAATCATCCTAGTGCTATTTTTTGTTAAATAAAAATGATCATATAACAGGATTAGTTACCTCTTTAGCACTGTAAATTAGATAACAGAACTAATTTTAAACAGAGGTATCATGCTATAAGAACATCCTGTCATCTTATAAATTCTTTAATTACTTTTATGGAAAATGCCAATTCCATGATTCTACAATTTAAAAAATAAAATAATATTTATAAGTGGATTGTCTATGTCTCTTCCCATAACTTTGTAGTGATTTTAGAGCACTGACTCTACTCCTCTATCATTGTGCTTTACATGCTTCTCGGGTGAAAAGCACATTCTTCAAGCATTTGGCAACATGAGAATACTCAGCTCCCATGTCTACATTAACATGTGGTCTGTAAGTGAATGAGAATTGTTTTAAAGAAAGTAAAACACCCAAACTATGAGCTATAGCTAATAACTTCCAGTTTTGAAATTTTGAGATAATAATTTATTATACACATACATGCCTATCTGCCTAGCCATATATATCGATCTACCTATAAATATTACCATATGTAGTTCATATATATGAAGTATATCTATAAATTTATGTATGAATAGAATCAATATATCTATATATTAAAATGTAATTATGAATTTATATATGAACTAAATTCTTATATAAGTCAATATCTGGACAAAAATATATGAATAGCATAATATGTGTTACTCATTCAAAATATATATATTATTTGAAAAATACTGAACATTTTCAATAGCTCCCTTTGTAGCAAAATGTGTTTGTGCTTATTTGAACAACCCCTTTAATACATTTGTGGACAAAAGAAAGCATCCTTGATTTTCAAGGGCAACTGCAATCTGGTTCCAATAACAAGGGTTTAGAAAATGTTCTTTTTTCCTTCAAACTCTTCAGAGAACAAAGATTCTCTAGCCACAGATCTTTAATAGCTTCTGTCTAGATTCAGGTAGATTGCATGATATAAAATATAAACAGCAGATGTTAATTTGAATTTAAATGCAATTGAATTGTCCATCAAAAAGGAATATCGTTCCAATTTATAATTAGCCTCCAAATAAATGAAAACCTATTCCTGTCTAAAATGAAGCTTAGGTCTGTTTATAGAACAGTCATCAGATCATGTGCTTCCACTGCTTACAGACAGAACACGCTCTTCCCTAATGGGCTTTTAAATTCATGTAACTGTCAGCAAAGAGAGAAAAACTAAATGGGCAGATTATACTACACAAGCTAAACTTCCCTTTTCCTCCAGCAGTCAGAAGGTCTGACATGGTCTTTATGCCCTTCTGCCGTTTTCTAGAATGAACTCAGACTTCGTTTAGAGAAAACTAGAAAATATAAATCTTCTGATGCAGTTTACCTTACTAACAATATGCATTAGATGTGATTAATTTTCCTCAGCATGCAACTTATTTGTAGATGGTCATTTATTTGTATCTAGGTTACAGGTTACGGAGTTCAAAGAGAATTTCTAACATGTCATCTTTTCTGTAACAATATTGTTCTGCCCATAAGTAAAATAACAGAACCAGACAAGAACAGATGCCAAATTCTCTCATTATGTGTATTATAAACACAAATGTCTTAAGAATCTACAAATAAAAACCTGAACACATTCAGAGAACTCAGTTAAATAATCATTCTGTATGCTGTTAGCAATATTCTATTACTTCTTGACCTTCAGTCATGTTGTCCTGTGACCTTTTCCTCTTTTTCCATTAAATGTTTAAACCTCTCTTTGCTTGTAAAGCTTTCCAGACTCTGCTTTTCAACTTTGTCCTAATCCCCACTAATACCTCCTGCACTGCATCGCCTTTCCGTTCTGTCAACAAGATGAATCCTTGACTCTATTTCACCTTAAAAATGCGTTCATGTAAGTCAGACATTTTACACTTAAAACAGACTAATTACTAAATAATGGCCATCTAATTTTTTTTTAATTACATTCAAGGAATGAGAGAAAACAACCAGTCCCCATGACCAGGCATCAGCATAATGTATTGCTTGACATCGCATTGCTTATGGTGCTTTTAACAGCTTTCTCCGTTGTAACACACATGGATGACATTCTGATCAATGACCCAATCTCATAAGTGAACCCATGTATGGGAGGAACCACCAGTATGCTACCATCTTTCTTTCCCACTCAAGAAAGCATGACAGAATATAAATTAGTAAGGCTGACATCATCATATCAGTAATCAAGACTGTGCAATTTCTTAAAATTAAAAGGGGAATAATTTGCAAATGTTGACATTTTATTATTAGCAACAAATTACTCTCCACACACCTCCTAAATGATCACAGATCATCAGCGCGCCATGTCTCTGTGGTTATAGACCTCCTGCTATAGACTGTCATTTTTTCATATACCTCCTCTAAACCTTCTCATTCACTGAACAATATAGGTGTACCACAAAAAGGCCTTTATTGATTTTGTAACTAGGTTTAAAAATATGTGAGATCGGTAAAACCCAATGATATATGAGAGCTTTTTAACTTAAAAATGTAGGTAAAGTTAGGTAAAGTTAAGGTAAAGGTAAAGTTAAGCCTAGTCACTGTAAAGAGGAGGGAATCAAAAACACATTATGAACACCTGGAGTTGATAGAATAATCTACTCACTCTTCAGAAATCACTGGCACCAGATAAAATCTTGAAACGCCAATTAAAATCTGCATAGCCATTGACTAGCATTCATGATACTTTATGACTAGTTGTTCTAAGTGGTAGCCAGTAGCCACCTGTGGCTATCTAAAGTAAAATGAAAATAAATTAAAATGTACTAAAATTAAAGATTCAGTTCTGCTGTCGACCTAGTCACATTTATAGCCCACAGTCTGAGAGCAATGCTGTCCAACTGAACTTTAAGAAAAGGAATATGTTCTGTATTTGTTCTGTCCAATATGTAGAGCCACCAGCACTGTGGCTACTGAGCATTTCAAATGCAGTTAGTGCAAATGAAGAACTGAAATTTTAATTTAAGTTAAATTAAAGTAGCCATATGTGGCTAGTGGCTACCATAGATATATGACATTTCTTCACTTCAAAAAGTTCTATTGGACAATGCTGTCCTAGAACCACTGCATTCTTTTTGCTGAGATGCCAAAAGAAAGGAAGGGGAAAATGTAAGAAATAGAGGTGGTGCTAGAGCAGAGAAATAATATTTTCTCATCATCTACTATCAGCCAAGAACTTTCTTATGTGCTTTCCATATGTCATTTCATTTAATCCTCAAGCTTCCAAATTGCTATTGACCTAACAGCAGAGACTCGGCAAAGATTTGAATCCACATGTATCTGATATCTCATACTCTTGCACTACTCCTTGACATCATAATATAATCATGAATGGTAATCATATGGTAAATGTAGATTCATCAGAAAAAACAATTAGAGAATGAGGTATCATGTCATTAAGGTATGTAAAAAGAAAGGAAATGCTACTTATATATTGGGAAGCAAACAAATGTAGGGAACGTGTTATTTTAAGAGATGGTATAGATTTAAAGGGAAGTAGAATTTTATGGAAAATGAATGATTGATAGTTTCTTTATTAAGAAAAGCCAGAAAGAGTGAAATGCCAAAACTAAAATTGTGTAATAGTGATCATCATTACAATAGCTATCATTTATTGAATCCTTACTGTGCTCAATATTTCATGCTCATAATCACCCACCCTCGGAAGTGCTGGTGAGGATGTCACTGTCAGAGATAAAATAGCAGTCTGGGAAGCAGAAAGGTCTGACTGATTAACCTTTTTCTTATCTTCCTAAGTGAAATTTCCCAAAGCCTTCTCCCAGGTATACACAACAAAGTGATGAAAGAACAGATAATGTCTAATATCATTCTGTGAAGAAATACATTGCCATTGTTGAAAGTCCTCATTTAAATTTTAATTTGCCTGTTTCTTAATTATCCTTGTGTATGTCCTATTTTTTCCCCTAAGCTTTGTATCTCATGTTCACAACCATTTGCAAGGCTGACATCAAAATTAGTTAGATTGGTAGGCTTGGGTGAATAACAATTTTCATGCACCTTTTATGGCCCTGTCAGGTTATTTTTGATATCAGAAAGAATCTCAGTCCATCTTGGACTTCTGAAAATGATCTCCTTTCTACTAGTTTTTATCTTCAGTCATAGAGGCAGAACTGTTAATGAGAGTACATTTAAGGAAATTAATAAAGACTGCCTGAAGTATACATTTCAGAATGGCTGAAAATAACTTTGAGAAAGCTAATTTTTAAATAATCTATAATAATAAATCATTAATTAAAGATAATGTACGTGTTAACACCTAACTCGATCATTGGCACATAAAAACTCGATTGACAATTGTTTCTTTTTCTCCCTTTCCTCATCTTACCCTCTTTGATTGCCAGATTATAATGTAACTTGTGATTACAAGTAAATTTGGCTAAATGTTTTCCTCTGATTTAAGGTCATTTTAGAAAAATGAGATTTCTATTTCAAATCTATAAATATGGTGTTAGGAGAGCAACTGCCAATTCCAACTTTTGAATGTCTTAAAATTACTGTTTATGCTAATGGATACTTAGGCTACATGTATTCTAATAGATTGTCAAATTAGGACACACATCTAAAGACTATGTGTGTTTCTTAAAAAGAAAATATATTCTTGGAAATATACTACTTTGTTTTATCGATTATCTAAAACAAGGTAAAAAATATATACTTTTATTTTGTATATAAGACAACTTTAGAAATTGTCCCCATAGATTGACATAATAGATTTCGTGAGAGAATATTTTATTGCCATTAAAGAGAATGAAGTAAATCCATAAATTATTGGAATGGAAAAAGATTCAAGATATGTAGTTATGAGAAAACAGCCAGATGTACAAATGTATGCATGCTATGATTTTTTTAAGCAACCTGAAAATCTGTATTATTGTCAAATTGATAGACAAGAAATATATAGAGTGATGAATGGATGTTGGTAGATTATTATTATTATCATCATTATCACTAGGCATTACACACAAAATACTCTTAGTAGTTACCTCTATGGAGGGTGTGGTCATGAAACATTAATATTTCATTTTGTACTTACATACAATTTAAGTTTTCTAATCATGTACACATATTACTTTAAAAATATCGTTATATGGGCATTGACATTATAATACACTTGTTTTCCCACTAATCTCCATTAAAAAAAAATAATGTATGTTATTTTTAAATGATCTTTTGTATTATTGATGAAAGGTTTAAATAGGCCATCATTTTCTCTGCCAAATTTACATTGCCAAATGGCTGGATTTTTAAAGGGCCACCTTCTAAAATTAAATAGAGCAATCCTGGTTTGGGCACATAAAAACTCTGTTAAAGAAATAATGAGTAATGTAAAAGAAATAACTTTGTCAAAAAAAATCACAGCTTGCATTTTTAAAGAAAAAGAGGTAATCTCCATTTACTTGTGACAATTTTCAGAAACTCCACCTTCTTTTGCATGTTCCGCTGGCTTCAAATCAAAACAGAAATATGAAAATGAAGAAATTCCAACTTGGGTTCCA
This sequence comes from Rousettus aegyptiacus, assembly GCF_014176215.1. Taxonomy (NCBI): domain Eukaryota; kingdom Metazoa; phylum Chordata; class Mammalia; order Chiroptera; family Pteropodidae; genus Rousettus; species Rousettus aegyptiacus. Next base: position 119,287,834 of record NW_023416306.1, on the reverse strand, counting down.
CTACAGTCTGTATATAGTAAAAGCTAGTGAAATTTCCCTTTAAGAAAATTTATAGAATTTAAGCTAACTATATTTAAAAAATATCAAAGTTTGACACATAAAGAGTAAGTCATAAGAAAAAAGATCTAGAATCTTTGAGAAACAGGACACCTATCACAAGTAAAGATCTGCTAACTTTCTTTACCCCATACCCTTTTCTAAAATAGAGATTGTAGTAATTTTCTTTCATTTATGACAAAAACCCCATATTCACACTTTAACAAGAAATGAGAGCCATTCTACTTTAAGGGCTTGATGAGTCCATGACAATTGCTCCTTTGGCTCAATGAATCACACACATGAGTAACAATTTCAATCTTTTCTTTTTTTTTTTATCTACAACAACTAAGTCAGAATTGACAGGCTTTTAGAAAGTGGTGTCAGGAAGATAAGCCTTGTATCTGTTTGGCACATGAGCATTGATGAGGACCAGCACAACAGACTTGGACAGGTGATAGAGACCAAGAAATGATCCAGGCTTAATATTCCTTCCTCATATCCTACATTATTAAATGAAATATTCAGAAAATTTATAATGTTCTTGAGATCTTTGAACTGAAAAAAACAGAATGTCTTATAGTTTAGTGATGGATAAATATACAAAGGTTTTAAATTTGCCGTTTTTGATGAATGTGTCTTTGGGTAAGTTATTCTTTCTCATAGAATTTCAGATAAAAACTTATTTATTATGTGGTTAACACTTGTTTAGAAAGCTAAAACTGGTAAATACTCTTCCAACATTTGCAAAAGTATACTTCATGAAACACTAACCCTATGAGAAATTTCTTGAAAGTTAAGATTCTGTGATTATAGCATTTTGTACTCTCTTATTGGTAATCACAGTGTACATTCACATATTACAGATTTGAGTAGTCAAAAATTGAACCTGTTTAAATTTGTTTACATATTATTTCTCAATCTTTTTTTTATCATGGGAATATTTTTCTCATTCACTTATTAATATTTCATTGAAATAATATCCTATGTAGAGAATACCTTGGGAAACACTTGATAATTCTATCCGTTGGTAACAATGGAATGACTTTGGGCCCAGCCACCACAGAATACAGTATCTCAAAGGAAAGGAAGAAGATTAAAAAAAAAAAAAGAGGGACCTAGAAATTCACACACTAAGTCTGTGGTCCCATAAGCATCCTGAAATTGGACCAATTAGACTCCTAATTAGTGAATATCTTTGCCTTATTGTGACTCAAATTTGGGCAATAAGCACAGTGAGATAAATCACTGAGAGAGAAGGGAATGCTATTTAGTTATCCCTAGAGATCAACCCAATCTAGTTAATAAATGAAAATAATAAGCCCAGAGCATTATACGACATGCCCAAGACCATTCTGGTACTCAGAAGCAGACCTAGAATGATAACCCAGTTTTCTGAATCTGATGCCAGGGTAATTCCTGGCAGCCCACACCAATCTCTACGCAGTGATGAGAAGAAAGAATATTGATTGCCTCATATAATTAAACATTAATATTACTTTTGAGTCCACTTAAGGCCATGATGAGAAATGGACAATCGAAGACTTTTAAAAATTGTTTGATGATACTTCTATGCTTTATAATTTTGTGTTTCTAAGATCTTTGAACTGAAAAAATGGAAAGCAACAGAATTTATAGCAATATAGTATAGCTGCGAATGTAGTGGCTAGTTATCATCCATCTTCTTAGCACAGGGAACACCAAACAGCCTATAATCCTCTAAAGAACCACAAGATAAAAATCACCCAGTCTGTTACATGACAAATTTAGAGGGTCTCATATACCAGCAGTTTGCTTTATTTATTCTGGGGATTTAAACAGAGGAGAAGTCCTACTCCTAATCTATATTATTTAAGACTCTAAGCATATATTTCTTTATGATAATATTAATAATAATAATAGGAGGAAGAAGAGGAACTAATAGTAGTAGTAATACTTATTGGGTGTTTTCTATATCTCCAGCAATGCTTGAAGTGCTTTAAATATGCTAACTTATTTAGTTGCCTGAGGTAGGTAATATTATTTTTCTCATTTTACAAAATGTGGAAACTAAAGATCAGCCATATTTTAAAACTTGTTCAAAATCTCATCGCCCTAAGTGGCAGAAACAGAATATAAAATTTACCCAGGCGGTCTGAGTCAACAGGTAATAGTCTTTAACCATTATGTATATTGCCTCCATATGTGTCTACCCATGATTATTTGCCTTATCTATTTCCACAAGCATTCCCTCTTGTCCATTACTGATTCCTTCATCATTTATTTCCAAATTGGATACACTATCTAAATCACTGAGAGAGCGTCTTTAAAATAGACATCCTAGTCCTCTCCCCAAGATAGTCTGATCCATACTAAATTAAGTAGTTTCAAAAAGCACAACCTGTTAATCCGGAGGTACAGGTCTAAAGACTATGACTGGAGCCATTGCTTTAGAGCCCTTCTCTCTTGAACAGTTGCCTTATTAATCAAAGACACTGTCTGGGTTCACAGAAGCTTGAGAAGGGGAAGGACACATAGAACAGCCAGACAGATTGTCTATTCGGCACCTTCTCCCCAGAATTCTTCACATCCCCTTCTCACACTAAGAAATCTTTGAGGACAAGGACAAAGCATTACTCAGATTTGGACCTTCCATGATGGTTAGACTAGCTAGCGCCTGATTCCCAGTAGGGAATACTTACTGTCTAGGTTTCTGGGTGAATATTATTGAAAAGGGGCAATAAAATAATGGTTTTCAAAAGAGATGGAGTTTTCTGACTGATAATTGCCTGTTGTTCTGATTTTAAAAGAAAAAAATCATGAATTTTCCCACAACACTGTAAATGGGAGATACAACAGGAGGGCGTATTCACCATATTGACACAAAGAAAGATATAAGAAGGGCGAGAACAAATTGAAGCAAAAACAAAGGAAAGCAAAGAAAGAAGCCATGTTTAAATGATGCCTGGTTGGACAAACTACCTATCAATATAGAAACTGAAGTCGTCTATGTTCATTTTACCACATTCATTAAATTGCATGTATTTTTAAAAAATTCTTTCAAGCCTGTCTCCATAGGACTCTCAAATGAATTTACCCACTCATCCTCCCTTCTACTACATTCTAATTGGCCCACTACGTGTTAATGGGCAAACAGTTCTCAGCAACCATTTATTTTTTTTGAAGTTTTTTTCCCAGAACCTCCTTTAAGAAGAGCAGTAGGTTTTCCCTTGAAGCTCTTTTTTCTTTCTTTCTTTCTTTCTTTTTTTTTTTTTCATGTATTTTGGAGAGGCTTATTTGCTGTTTGTTTCCGAAGCAAACCAGGAACACTAATTTGTTCTTTGTGGATTTTTGGAAGCTACCCCAGTGGGAGCAGCTTGCTGTGACCAGGGTCTCCCCCTGTGGATGGCAGAGAAGCGGGCTGCTGGAATGATGCTGAGACAGACAGGAATTCTATAGTCAGGTGAACACATTAGTGCTGTAGAACTCACAAGCAGAACTTCTGACTTTGAGGAGATGTGACTAATGAGTACACATAGACAAGACCACCTAAGAGTCATACATTTACCTCTGTGCAATTATGCACAAAGAACTAATTTCTGGATGAGATGGAAAGATCTATTTTCCTTACACATGGAAATACAGTGCAGATGTGACACACCACAGGTGGAGAAAAATCTTCAGATAAGGAAGCTGACAGCTTTGTTCAAGGTGATGGGGAAAGCATTCTGGGTGAGGGGAGGGTGGAAAAGTTGTTACCTCATTCAGAACATGTACATTAATCCTGGCTCTGCCATTAATTGGCATTATATCCCTGTCCAAATCACTTCATCTCCCAGCCTTCCAGGGTTCACCCAGTTGTAAAATCAATAGATCCAATCTGTTGGCCAAGAGTTCCTTCCATTATAATGTGCTGCCTCCAGATTAACAAAGATATAGATACATGTTGGCCTTTGATTTTCTACCTAATTGACTTTCAGAGAAAACAAACAAACTACAATAAAATGAATGTAAATTAGGAATTTATTTTTTAAAGAAATCTTCAAAGTATATGGCCAGAGATCAATATAATGCACATTGAACCCAGTCATCTATGTATTCCAAAATTTCAGTATAGAGATGTTGAGAGCAACTGACAATGAGCCTTAGGCCTTGTAAAGATGCTGAACTATCGGGAAAAAAGGTACAATTATGATACAGCACCTATTTATAACAAAAGAAAATAGGATACTTTTAGAAGTGTAGAATGGTAATAAGATGAATGTCCTTAAAATACAAAATTACTTATTATCATGACACAACTACTCATTTTATTTATTCATATTACCTATACACACATATTGTATTTATACTACTATAATAATCACATATATAGTGTTTTATATTCATTACTTTCACTTATATTGTCTCATAAACATAACTTGATGATCCCATATAATTACCATTTTAGTAGCTTCATAATCTTAGACTGTGTTGCTGGACTATAATCTATAAAATCATTATTTTTCTGGACTTTTAATTTGTCTCCAACTTTTAATTAATTAATTATTATTGATTGCAATTTTTAAAAAAATTTTAGCTTCTTTTGTTTCTGTTCAAATGTTCCCATAAGAGAAGAAGAATTTCTAAGGTAATATATATGAATATGTTTGTGATTTATGCTACAAATGTTAATGTTGTTTTCTAATGGGCTTATTGATTGATAATGGCACCAGCAAGGAATGTACATATCAATTTTACCAAAACTTCACCATCTTTGATGGTGATCATTTTTATGACATAATATTTATGCATTTCAGAACTGGCAGAGTAACAGTGATATATCTGGCAAAAAAATCATCAAAAAATATTTTTTGATCCTGTTCATAAAACCTCTGGACTTAACTTGGAGATTCATTTATTCATGTACTCATTCAACTCATTCATTCATTCAAAAATCTTTCATTTGGTACGACTACATAATGGAAATACATTAGGACATGGTTGTACAAGGTTATACCTTGCCTTGATGGTTTAGTCTCTCAAAGACAGAAATCTATATGAGCACATATGCAGTCATTGCCTTAATCATAGCATGTTTCAGGATGTATAGTCACAGCACAGAGGAAAAGACAAAAAAATAGCTCATTATTTTTCCTTAATAGCAAACTTTCAACAAAATATACTAGATCTCTACTATTATCAGAACTGTTTTTTCAATCTATGCATGAATGAGTAAACTATTTCTAAAAGTGAGATCCACGTTATTTTCAGAAGCATTGGTAAGAACTGTAATCAAACAAATGTTAATTTTGATGTTCTCCTACTTCCCCTTATTTCTATTCTTCCATGTTCCTACTACAGTATCCAAAACATAGTAAATGCTTAAGAAATTGTGATTTTTTTATGATCTCCTTCTCCTTCCCAAGCTTGTATGTTACCTTCTTTGGGTTCACATCCCTTCACCAGAAAAAAATTCCACTTATGCCCATACTTCAACAAATTTAACTATTTCCAACATTAATCCTCCCTCAAAACAACAAAAAGTATCATTGAGTGCTTAAAATGTGCCATGCACTATAATAGATGTTTACGGATACTATTGCATTTAACTCTTACATAATCTGCTTTATACACCATTTAGTATAGAAGTTATAAAATATGACCATAGTCACAGAGCTGATAGGTGAGAGAGTTGGGATTTCCATTCTAGATGATCTCTAAACTACCCCTTGATTCTTTATTGTATTATTGTTGTGTTCCAACTTTGGAGAATGTCCCAAAAGCTATGCCCAGTCTCCCTACAGGAGTGTTACATATTCAAGTAAAATCTACTGATGGCATTCAGGAAAACCAAAAAGATAAACAAACAAACAAACAAAACAAAAACAACAGATAAATATGTTAGGTAGACATTCTAGTGATAAGTGGTCACATATGCCAGTTCAATCCATACCTTAACTGACTAAATGACTTAGAATGGTCATTATTACATGGTCACTAATTCCACAGTGATTAACTTAATTGGATGTTATTGTGAAGACATGACTTTGATCTTACTGTAAACAATAACCTCTGGCCTTATATTTTACTTGGCTCATTAATGATCCCTCACACATACAAACTGTTTTCTGAGAGACAGTATATTTTTATACCTCACAGTGGAGAAGTACTAAGTCTCCATGTACACTACATTTGGAAGACGTAGTGCCACAGTGGGTTAAATTTTGCACTGAATTAGACCTTACTTCTCATGAATATCTTGAGATGATCATTTCTGAACCACAGCCAAAGTTAAATAGTGCTGACAACTGAATTGAAAGTTCCTCACAAATCACCTTGAAAGACTATTTTTAGGACTTGAAACTGAATTTTTATAACAATTTGACCCTTACTTCTCTGAGGTCTCATCAAGTTCCAATGGTCCTTTGGCAAGTACTGTGCTATTCTCTTAAGTGGAAAAGGGCATTAATTGTTATTAATGCCTTACAGCTACTACTGGATTCTGTATTACCAAATCCTTTTGTAGCGCTTACTCCACAAATATTTTCTTTTCAAAATAATTACATTTTGTGCAAAAATAGTGATACATACAAGACACTAACAATATCTTCAGGATCGAATTAAATAAGTAAACAGAAATATGTAGATTCTCATAATATCCATAGAACAATAAAATTCATTACATAACTCTTAAAATGTAGAAGGTATTTTACTTTTGGTAGTGAAATGTATCATCAACTTAATGTGTTCAAATAGATAGATCCAGATGATATGGAAGATACAATGGTCCAGATTCCTTTTGAAAATTACTCTTTTTTTTTTTTGATATTCAGGTATCTAATTATAGAAACTTTCTCATTCTTTGTTTTCATTGAAATGAGGTGGCCAGTCTTATTGAGGGGGAAATGTATCTGAGATACATTTTTTTATACATGGTGGATAGAATCTACCTCTTAGAAATTCTTTGGGTACAGAATTTCCTACAGTTTAGTCAAATTTCTTTCTTATAAGTGTAATGCTATCAAAAGTTCCTCCATCCTCCAAACCACTTACTCCAAAGTTCTACTGAGCCCAAATAATTTCTATATCATTAAAACAGTCCTCCTAGTATATATCTTAATAGATAATCCAAAATAATAGATCAAAATCAAAGTTACAGGAAAGATTCTTAATGTGTCTTTTAAATTTATCTATTTTAATTTTTTTCTTTGGATTGAAGCATTATCACTTTCTTAAATAAATTAGTGCCTACGAATTTTGTAAATAAGCTTGGTTACAACAGGCCCTTTCAGACATATGGTAGAGATTTCTGTAATGCATGCCATTCATCCTTAATGGTTTTTATTTTGAAATTCTCTTTGTAGAGTGCAGTGTTAGTTCATTTTATTTCATGAAACACTTGTGTAAGTATTGTTCTCTACAAACAAAGCAGCCTAATGTAGAAACAAGTTATTTAGAAGTAAATTAAAAGGACTGAACATTCAAAAATTCAAATCACACAAGCTTTCTACTAGACAGAAGAATGAGACAAGGCAAAGATGGCTTCTCTTAGTCCTACAAAGCCAGAAACTGCTTTGAGTACAGCTCACATATTGACTCTTTATAGCCTCCCTCCCTGTTCCCTCTCCCTTTAAGGATACTCAGAGAAACCACACAGCTCTGGTGAAAGAAGAAATCATTAAGTCATCATGTTATTCTGTAGGCTTTTTTAAAAAAATGATTTCGTTAGGCATAGAAACTAGGAAACAGGGTAGCATTTTAAGTTAACTTTAGGAAACAATTCTTATACCTATAAATGTAAAATTTTTATATAATGTTTATAGGTCAGTTAAAAAAAAAAAAGAAACTGCCCTGCATTTTTAACTCAGCCTCAAAATGTCAGCAAAAGTGAAATGGCAAATTTATATGTGCAATTTTATTCTAATACCAGGTTGAAAGTTTTAATGACTTTACTCCAGAAATTTTAGCTGGTTAGAGTAGTACATAATTAATTTTTCTCTATTTGAACTTTTTACCAAAATAAAATAGTAAACAGTAATTAACATTGACTGAGATGCCGAGGATTATGAATTAAAAGTAACACTTTGAGGTTACCCCAGACATATTTTATGTTTTTATAAATGTTTGTTTCCAATAAATACCAGAATTTTATAAAACATGATAATCCCAGTCAGGGAAGGATTGACAACTCAACCACAAACATGCACCACTTAAATTTTCTTGGTTAGTTTGTCATACTTCGTTTTCCAGTCCTTTATAGTCTTAATCATTTTTCACAAAATTTCCCCCACAACCCAATAAATAAGTACACTAGATAGTCATCCAAGGAGGAAATGGAGGAGCTGGATTAACAGCTCAGGTCCCCTGGCTCACTCCAGTGGCTCTTCTCCGTGGCAGTTTAAGCACATAGATAATCTTCTCTGTGCTCCTTCCTTGAGGAAACTTACTTCCACGTTTCCTGAACATTTTGCTTTGCTTCAAGAGCCAGCAGAACATAGTGATGAAGCATGGTCTCTGAGGTTGGCCTCAGCTCCACCCTAGAAAAGCTAAAAGTTGGATGTGCTACTTGACCTCTCAAAGACTCAATTTTCTCATCTGTCAAATAGTGCCAATAAAATAAATGTTCATAATTAAAACTAATAAAATAATCGATATAACTAACTAACCTAGCGCAGTGCAAGGTGCATAGTATGAATTTAGTAAATGTCAACTATTTTTATTATTAGACATCTCAGGTCACATACACACAAAATATTTTAGAATAAATCTTATATTTTGCTTCTGAAGAGGCATGAGAGAAGAGAAATCTATTCTAGTTTAGAAAGTTTTTATGTACAAGAAATATTTGAGGTAAAAAATGTTTTATCAGGGTGGAGCTGAACATAGGTCAGGATGGGGAAAATACATTTTTAGCTCTTTTGCAGTTAGATTTTCATATTGAAACTATATTTCCTTGAAGGAACTGCTAAAATATCATAGACCTATGCACATACCCACTTAGATATTTAAATGTTTATTCTCCTCAAAAAATTAAAAATAGAACTCAACAATGCCACTTCTGGGTATTTATCGGAAGAAATTCAAAACACTAATTTGAAAAAATATGTGTACCCCTACATTCACTGCAGCATTATTTAAAATAACAAAGGTATGGAAGCAATCTAAGTGTCCATCAATGGACAACTAGATAAAGAAGATATGGTACATATATAAAATAGAATATTTTGGGCCATGAAAAAAAAAATGAAATCTTACCATTTGTGAAAACACAGATGGACCTAGAGGGTATTATGCTAAGTGAAATAAGTCAGATAAAGGAAGGCAAATACCATATGATTTCACTTATATGTAGAATCTAAAGAACAAAATAAATAAACAAACAAAAGAGAAACAAACTCAGATACAGAGAACAAACTGATGGTTGCCAGACAGGAAGGGGGTTGGGAGCTGAGTAAAAAAGGTGAAGGGTACCAAATTATGGGGGTAAGGAGAAGGGGGAAGAGAAAGAAAAAAGGTGAAGGAACTAAGAAGTACAAATTGAGAATTATGAAATAGTCACAGAGATGTAAAGTATAGCATAGGGTATTCAGTCGATAATATTGTAATAACTAGGTAGGGTGCCAGGTGGGTACCAGACTTATGAGGCGGATCACTTCGTAAATTATATAAATGACTAACCATTATGATGTATGCCTGAAACTAATATAATATAATATTGAATGTCAACTGTAATTAAAGAAGCTTTTTTAAAATTAAAAAAAAATACATAAAAATAAAAACAGTCCAAGGAAAACAGGCACATTGGTATTCTCTGCCATTTTGGGTAACGCGCACGTACATACACTTGAGTACATAGTTGTGAGTAGCTTAGAGTTTGCCTTGTTTACCACAAAACCAACTCTGCCCAGGAAGACTGCTCAGCAAACACTTCACTGGAAAGGTACTATTAATTCAGTGGAATAGCAGACTTCTCCAAGTGGTGTATTTCATGGTTAGAATTGGGCATCTGAAACAATGTGTTATCATGTATTTCTTCTCCACCTTAATGTAAACCTCTTCATTAGTCAATAGGCCCACTGAACTACCCTAATAGATTTGCTTAAATATTTTTGTGGAAAGTTTAGAAATAAAGACATAGAAACAAATGAACAAACAGTTTATCTTGCAGATGGGGACTTTTTAGGTACATAGGCAAAAGCAATAAGGGAAAATGCATAAGGGGCTAAAATTTATATCTTCTATGCATCTCTTTCTCTGTTTGAAGTACTCAGTGTGATGTTTTTAGAAAAAGTTTCTTCCGAAGAAGGGACCCCACACTGCACCCACTTGTCATTCAGGGATTTCGGAGAGGTACCAAAAATACTGATATACAGCTGCCTTCCCTCCTGTCACCATATATATCTGTTATCCTTTGCTACCCACAGTTTATAAAAATATTTGTGCCAATGAAATGCAATTAAAATATTGGTCTCTGGATTTAGGGGGGAAAAATGTAGTTTGAATACTGGCTCTCTGGCTTACTAATTTATTAGCTCTTCTCACCCTCCTCTAGACAAAAGAAAAAGAAAACTTCCTCAAATCCTGAGTGGGAATCTAGGTCTGTATACTCACAGTGTTAAAGGTTCACCTTGGAGTCATGGAACATAGGAGCCCTTCTGAGCAGAAGGAGTTTCAGAGATGAAAAAGGTAAGATCCAAGGTGTTATTAATTCCATCTATTTCGCAGTTTTAGATCACTATCTTTAGGGAACAACATGATCTGAGCCACAATAGTGCCCGCATTTTAAAACAGGGAGAAGAATATCACAAAGATTAAAAGACAAATACAAAGAAATGGGTTCATTACTAGGTTCGGAAATGGACCTGGATTAGACCTGAAAATGTCTAGTGTCAGTGAGACACTTAAAGAAGAAGGCTAACTGAAGCAACCTGTGGTTCTCTGCACATATTTTTGCACGCATGTGAGAAGGAAGAGGTACAAATAGAAGGAATCATAAATCAGTCTGAGCCACAGTTCTAAAGTACATAGCTGCACCTGTAGGGATCTCAGCAGGAGTATGTAAGAGGAGTGGAAAATCACTCATCTATTCTGAGATGAGAAAAAGAACAGACAATTTCTTTATTTTTCTGATATGATTCTTTTTTAAGTTGTCCTACCCTGCCTAGATTTACTAATTTTATTTTTTTCCTGCTTTGAACAGTCTCAGTAAATTTAAATATTGAGTCTATCCAAAGTTTACTCCTTAGTAGCATGTTTATATAATCATTTTCTGATGGATATAGTTTGTTTATGGTAAATGCTCAGTCTTTCATATCTCTTCTTTTTGCCTGTCTTCCTAAAATAATTCCTGTCTTGACCATGAGGTTATGACAGTAAACTGAAGGAGCTCCAACCTATGCCCGTGAACTTCAGATGCTCTCAGGTCCCTAAGATAGAGCAGTAGGATTACTCTATTCCTTATGTCAATGACTCGGAGTAATATTCAAAATATATAACAATGAGTATGGCATGGCATAAGCCAATCAGAATAGATGCCAGTTGAATAAAAATTTTCAGAATAGATACTAACCGTAAATAAATGATGTAAGTGTGACATTGCAGACCTGCTAAATATAAGCCTTGTGGGTAACTACTGAAATTAGACTGTCCCATTTAGTCTTTCAGAAGAGTGTGCTGATGCCCCTCATTGGTGTCCACAGGCACAGCCATTTCTCCTAATCCTTAAGATTCCATTCATGACATGCAGCTTCTTCATTTAGACCTCTGATCTCCACTGGTCTACTGGCTACCCCATAATATCTACATTCCTTCACTGGGACATAGCTTCTGAATCCATGTCTTTGGAGGCTGATCAAATAGACTCTTACCCACTGCTTTATTCTCTCTCATGTCATATCGGGGGTCCTCCTAAAATCTTACAATTTCCTCCTAAAATCCTAAAATCTGGGAAGCATGTCACTGGCATTACTACTGACTCCACTCTTTTACTGGTCTTGAACTCAAATAAGTAAGGTCAGGATCTTAAATAACCCACCACCTGGTTCTCTAATTCTATAACCATTTTTCCTGCCACAATTCCTTAAGGCCAAAGGAGTTGGCTTTCATTTCCTCTGTCTCATCTTTACTTGGCTCTACCCCCTGGAATGCACTAAAACTCTCTGATCTATTCCACCAGACTTGGTTCTTGATTTGCAGAGAGGTAATGAATTTAGAAAATCCTTTTTTTCCTCAACAATACCTTACTTTCAATAACACTATTGTGCTTAAGTAAAGAAGTCAAGTTGAGCTTTGAAATGCAAAGTTGATCAGTAGGCTTTCTGTTTTGTCCTTTTCTGGGGCAAAAAGCTTCTTTACTTTGCAAGGAAATTATTTAAATATATTCTAAAATTGTTCCTTAAAAATATGAATTAGCTATTTAAAAAATAGTAATCTATTTTGAAAAATTAGAAAAACAGGAAATATATAATAAAATTTAGAACACTATATCATGTTTATATATTTAGCAGTATATTAATTAAAGGCAACATGGACATATAGATCTGTACATCAAAGAACAAAATCAAGACATTTTTATTAATTGCCCAAAGCAATCAAAGAAATAGAAAATAGTAGGCTGGAAAAAATCCTTCAGTGAGTCAGGGATCATCAAACAAGATTTTAGGTTATGCTGGGATTCTTTCTCTACTAATTTTCTTGTTACTAGAGTTAAATCAGAGGCAATTAATAAACCGTTGTGAACCTATCTCAATTAATTTCCCATCCCTGTCCCTTATTTTCAATTCCTAGCCTAGGTCATCATCACAAAAAGACACTATTGAAAATTCAACCTCTGAGATAAATTAAACAAAGCAAAGGAAGATAGGGTAGCACTCTGTATAACATCTGTAATCTAATCCAAAAATAAAATTTGATGGGCCCATCCTAATTGTTCTTGTGGTTTTCAACTCTGTATCAAGAATTTAAAGATACTACCTTTACTGCCTACTAAAACTTAAAAGTGTCAACACATGAAGACCAGTAAAGTTTGGTTTTCTAAACATCTAGGAGAATATTCTGTGATGAGAGTAAAATCTCACAGTTTTGGAGGAAAAACAATTGTTCTCAAAAGCACCAAAGTGGTATTAAAGAATTCACTGAAAAAGCTACAAACCACTGCCTAGGAGCAATCACCTGAGGTATGTAAATTCAAACTAGAAAAGGTAGTTTCAGATTTCCCATTTAGTTGCATAGACAAAAGTTCTCTGAACCCATAGTGATATATTTTTCATTACAGTGCTAAGACTTAACTAGTATATCCTATTCATGACAATTTTCCAGCATTTAAAACCTGGCATTTTTCCCAGTTACTAAAAATTCTAATGAAAAGCTGCCACATAAACCCAACTCGACAAACTTAAGATCTTTTGTTGGTTGTCTTCTATAATTGCTATTACATGTATATTTAGAATAAATGGATGCTGTATCCTTGTGTCAGTTGCTCATTCTAACATGTTTCACATTGTCTTGAATAGTGTGCACCTTCAGAAATTTCCAATCATCTTACTTTTAAATACCTCAGCTTACAATATAAAAGGGATTATGGCTTATTTAAATAAAGACATTATACATAGCTCTGCTTGCACTCTTTCAAAATATTCAGTCAATTAACATAAGCTACCTTGCAGAGGATTTGCTTTAAGTCAGATGGAAAAGAATATTATCTCAGAATCAAATAAGGAAAAAGAGAATATGGAAAGTCTAGCAAACCAAACATCTGAGAAAATATTTAGATTGTTCAAGTTCCCCATATTTTAGGAATGCTGGTGATGGTCTTTTTACCCTCCTTTAAAACATTTTGCCAAAAACTGCGTTCTGGGCACAATTCAAAGGCCTCCAGGATGTCCCTGAAGGAATATAATGTCCACAATGTTGCAGCCCCTTCTATCAGAGAGAGGCTCTGGAAGTCTCTATGCAGCCTCCAAAATACTGCAGGCTCAATTACCCTCGAGGTGCAGTGACTGGGCAGCACCATTAATCATTTCCAAGGTACTAAATGCCCTGAAAACAGTTCAGAGTCCCTCAGATTTAAGGATATCCAAGAACTGAGCCTGTCTTTGAGAGCTGGGCCATGCTGCCACCTGGAGGTCAGCAGAAAATAACAGTTCTTCTGATGCCAGTCTTTTCCCTCCAGTTCTAGAGGAGCTACAAGGTGGGCTGTGCTAATTATTCCCTCCTTCTTGGACATTTAACCCTTTTCTTCCTCCATCCAAAAATGCTGAGACTTTTCCTTTCGTTGTTCAGTTGCTTGTGGAGCAACTGAAGCCAATAGTAGCTGGTAAAGGTGACCAGTGCAACTGTCCTTGCCTTCCATGTTTTCCTCATCTATACCCTAACACACCTTGCAGCCCTATATTTGAGTGCACCATTTTTCTTGTTCACCCATCTGGTGGGTCAACATTAGGGGCCTCATGCTCTGTTCTAGAGACAGGATATCGTCCTTCAAAATGCTTCGACTCTAGGCGAAGAGAGAGAGAGAAGAAAATAGAGGATCGTGACCCAGTCGTGATGAGTGTTCACACTGAGTGAGCACCAGATGTTATAGGACCCAGAGAAGGGTTACTTAAATTTTTCGGGGGTAAAAGGATGTTAGTAAGGGAGGGACTCTTAAGAAACATCGTGGAAGAACAATGGTGTACTTTTGAAATCTGATGAGCCTATGATCTAATCATAGCTACAAATACAAATCATGTAACTTTTCTACTTTTCATTTTCCTCACCCGAAAAATTTGTAGTAATACTACTAAATGTTATCAGAGGGGATACAAATTATATGTGTTAAAGATCTGGGACAGTGTATTAGCTCAACACCAGAGGGTCGTTTTTGTTGTAATTATTTAATTAACTGCTTTTGCCAAGCAAGCTAGACTTATCTGGGCAGAGAAAAGGGGCAGGGAAGGGACCTTACATGCCAAGTCAGATGGGTGAGAAAACACTGCGATCAGGAATCTTCCAGCAGCATGTTATCACCTGAAACATTCCTGTTTCACTCTTTTCATGTTTCTGTAGGTCTATCTCCCCTTCTTTATCTTGCTCTGTTTTTTTTTTTTTTTTCCTCTCCACTGACCCCACTCAGCAGTCAAAGAAAAGAATTCTGTTTCCAGAATATTAAACAAGTCTCTGAATTTTTAGCCAGTTTGTAATAAGAACGCTATTCGGAGGAAAAATAGACAGCTGGAAAAAATTCTGTTTTTATTAGATTTCCTTTAGTCAACTCAGTAGAGAACTTGGTGGATCCTGACATTCTGATAAAACACTAGCACTAGTTTTTCCCTATAGAATGCACTAGTGAGTTTGAGTGAGCTGTAGTGACACCTCCTGGTAAGAAAAAGGGATACAAAACTTTCCACGCCTTTACGATTTTATGATCAAAAACAATATACACGAAAACATCTTTCCCAGATTTTTTTTCATCTGAAAAAAGAAAATTGAAGAGATATACCTTCACATATACACATATTCTAGTTTGACTGACTTCCATTTTTAAAAACAGCTGAATCAAAAAATGAAAACTTATTTTTTTCATGGCATCAAATAACTAATTTGACTTTTTAAAAAATCTTTAATCCACTTTTTTTAGCATTGCGACCAAGAGTCTTATTTAACATTTCCTAAATCCAGAAGTAAAATACTATTTAATTTACTTTATGCAGTATTTCTAAAATGGTCCTTTGTGAATGGATGGACTGATATTTCTTCTTGGATGGCTGAACTATCCACACTCCAATACCTCACCCTAAACCCACCCTATACCCTCAAAATTACAGTTTCCACTTAGGTTCTTCCTGGCCTGAAGCATGCTCAGGTCCAGAGTTTGCCAATCTACTAACACTCGCCTCTCCACTCTCAAATTCTCTTGCTTCTTTTAAAATGCGCTTGTGTTCCAACACGTGTTTTTAAAGTCCTATGTACCAGAGCTAACACATAACAAGTGTTAATAACTTAACCTTCTATATCTCTGTAGTAACATATAGACCTCGAAAATGTTAGCCTTTTTAGAAATGCAATTCCATGATTATAATACTTAAAATCTCAGCCGTCCATCCATCTAATATCTTTTCAGTTGCCTAGTTGCCAGACTCTCTGGTAGGTATTGGGGGGAAACACATGTAACCATAACAGACATTATCCTTGTTTTACAGAATTTAAGTTCTAGTGGTCAAGTAGAGGGGAAAAGGTTAACAAACAAGCAATACATTCAAATAGTAACAAGGTCTATTAAGGAAACAATAAGGTGTAGAGAGTGTAAAAAAAAAAAGTAGGAAGTGTCATTTAGATGAGTAGAAGTCAGGGAAGGGCTGTTAGAGGAGGCAGCAGAAGCTGAAACCTGAAGGACAAGAAGCATCTATGAGGAGGGTCATATAAGAATTAATATCCTCAATTTTATTGATGGGAAAATGGAAGTAAAGAGAAGTCAAGTAACTTGCCTTCGGTCTCACAGCTAGTGAGACTGGGATTAATATTCAAGCAGCCTATCCATGGGTTCCATGCTTCAGACACTACATAATACTACCTTTCAGATATCATTTCTGCAAGAGTAAGAGCAGGAAGGACCTGCAGTGATCCAGGCTAGAAGTTATGCTGTCTTACTCCAGAAGAACAACAATGGAGATGATGAAAATTAAATAGATTTGTGATGTATTTTAGCAGTAAATTCTATGAGTTTTATGGCTTGGATGTGGCCTGGCAGGGACAAACATTTCAATGGCGGTTGACTCACACTACAGAGATGGCTTTCTCTATTGTATTTTTTCAATAGACATTTTCTATGTCACCAGACCCTTCCCATCAATTTTTTTTCTCTGCCAAGCTTAGTACATTTTCAAAGTATTTGCTATACAGAAAATTTTCATCTCACTATCCAATGATACAACTTTTCAACATGGTTCACTTATTTTTCTGGTCTTTTCTACATACATGTACAAAGCTATATCATGTACTATGTTCACTTTTGAGTTTTTTTTTTTTTACATTACATCACTTATTTTTACCTTGTCAATAATTACTTTTAGTAAAAATAGTTTTAAGTGATGCTTTCTGTACTTTATTTTTTTCCTGTCTTTGGGCAGGTCTGTTGTTTCTAATTTTTCATTATTTTAAGTAATATACTTTGCATAAATCTTTGACACCAACCCTCATTATTTCCCAGCCCTAATCAACTAAACATGGAAGTTCAAGGTCTAAAGGAATAGTTTTATTCACTTATAAATTGTATCTACATATTTCTACATTATATTTAACTAAAATGTAACAGTTGAAATATCAGTAAATGGATAAATGTGGTGGTGGGTGTCTGAGAAAATCCTTTTCTGACCGTTTCACTTAGTAAATAGAAAGCAAGGCCTTCATCTGAGAGTGAGAATATAGAGAGAGGTACTGAGTGTTTAAGGAGAGGAGGAAGTATATAGTCTTCCAGGGAAGTGAAAGGACCCATTTAAGATAAAAAAAAAAAAAATGTGAAGTTATACCATGGTTGTGTAGTTTTCCTTAGGTGTGTCCAGCTAGTGTTCAGCTGCATGGGTGCAGGCACAGAGTATAAGAGAGTCGGGTTTGATCAGGATTAAATTTCTTGTAGACCCTGAGAAAAAAGATACCAACCAAGAAGGGCTTCTGGGCTAACTGGGTTCAAATTCAAAAGCAGAGCCTA
The DNA here is from genome assembly GCF_014176215.1 of Rousettus aegyptiacus. Classification (NCBI taxonomy): domain Eukaryota; kingdom Metazoa; phylum Chordata; class Mammalia; order Chiroptera; family Pteropodidae; genus Rousettus; species Rousettus aegyptiacus. The sequence goes on along the minus strand of NW_023416306.1, from coordinate 119,270,154 downwards.
GCAACCATTTCTAACTAGGGGCCTCTTATGCAAATGACCACTTCCGGAGAGAAGCCTGCACTAAACTGCCTACACTGTGCTCCTGCCATCTGAGCCAACCTTTATTAAGGAGCTCTTGGAATTGTATTTCAACCAATAGGACTAAGACCTACCCTGTTCAATTATAGCTGTGCAGCCATATCTCCATTAGCATCTTCACCAACCTATCAGAACAGTGTTTTTGGGACCAATCAAACTTTGAGGATTTGGAGTCCTCATTTGCATGAGGATGGACCAGTCAGCAACCAGGGGCCTTTCTCAGTATAAGTCAGTTCCCCATTGGCTCCTGGAGTGCACTGTCTCTTTCCTCTGAAGACTGTATTTCTCCAGCTGGAGCTGAAACGCCAAAGACAGCTCACCAGAACAAAGTGAAAAAACTGTCACAGGGCAGAGTGTAGTGGACTGAAATGGAAGAGGTGGAGCAGAGCAGACCAGACCAGAGCTGTCAAGCCAGGGCCTCCTGATGTCCATGCTGTTTCACAGCTTTGCTGCTTCATAATTGAGCTGTACCACAATTGAGCTATTTGCATTAAATAAAGTTTCCTTATTCACTGCACCCTAAATTTGAGATTCCTGTTGGTGTCGAATTGGCCTTAACAACCAGTGGTTGACATTGTCTGGACTTCTCTGCTGGTCTTGAGTCTAATGTATGATACTTCCTCTGGGTTTTCCATGCATGCCTCACTTTTCTTTTTCCAGCAGCTCTGTGCCAGAGGCTCCCCGTCCACTGCTTCTTCACTTGCTAGACTTCTACTTGTTCTTTTTGCTTCAAATCTCCAATTAAACTTTCCCAGTCCACCCCTACCCACCTAGAGTGAAACATACATCCTTCCTCATAGCTTCCCCAATATCCCATGATGATCAGTATCATTTCATTTACCATATTTATTCACTATCTCTAGTACTCATTTGATTCTAAAGTCCTTCAAGGCAGAAATCTTTGTTATTGTTTGTTTTTGACTGTTCCTTTCCTATCCCAATACCTAGTGTAAGTCCTCATTCAGTATGTATGTATTATTAAAAAGTGAGTTTTTCCTAATTAAGGAATAAATTTTCTAATAAGCCTTCACCAGCAAGAAATCAAATTGCCTTGATCATACACATACCATATCTTACGTGACTGATGAAGGCATTTGTCAATGAAAAATAACTGGCCTAAGAACAAATTATTTGACCACTAGTCAAATGTATTAGAAATAAGAAAAATATCACTTCCATATGTAGCTTGAATCCAACATTTAGTTATAAGTATTATAATTTGTATAAAATTCTTTAGATTTTCTAAACATTTTCATGTTTAAAATATGACTGTAACACACACACACACACTTCCAAAAAAAAAAATTCCAAGTTAAAATCCAACTATGGGGATTCCTTCAAAGAAAGTGTCTTTTAAATAAAGCTTTAAGAGAAGAAAGGTATTTCACCAGTTTGGTAGAGAAAGTACAACATTCCAAGCTGAGTACAGCATGAAGAAAATATCTAAATGTTAATAAACTGTAAACTTTTTTAATAAGTTATATCTTTGTAGGCAGAAATTTAGAGCTTATATAACTTTGCCTCAAGATCAAGTACGAAACCCATATGAACATAAAATGTGCTGAATAAAGGAAGTACTTATTTTTTCATTTTTTTATTTGGTTGGTCTACCTTCAGGCAGATATAGACATGGAATAAAGAAAGGAAAGGTCAAATTTTGACCTAATAACATAGTATGGGAATTGCAGAAACATTATAATTCTCTCAACTCATTCTTCATACACAAAATGTAATGGAAAGTAGAGATAAAAGAAAATCAACTGCCATTAGAGAACAAAATAGAATTTCCATTTTCATCTTTAGAGGCAGCTATTTTTAAAAATTAATTCGCTTGATAAATGTTCAAGTTTCTTCCTCATTTTTTCCTGTGTGAACATTTATCCTATGTGCTCTAGATGGAAATGAATGTTACCAAATCTTTGAGTTGAAATTCACAGCCTCAAGAGTTAGTCATACCTGAACAAGCTGGTGAGGGATACTTAACTGTTCTCCAAATCTCTTAGGAATAATCTGAAGATAAATTCTCTGCTTAAATGTTATTAATTATATATTTAGCACCTTAGGTAGCTTTTTCTGAGGCTTTAAAGATCAAAAGAAATGTAAAAAAAAATGAAGAGAATCAAAGCTCAAATATCAATTTGAATTGAGCTGTACAATGAGAATTTACTTCAGCACTTTGTTGCAATGTGATCTATAAATAACCCTCAGAGGTTCACTTGCCAATTAGGAATCATCATCACATGGCATGCACCTTAGATGTCAGTAGTTAATTTGCATGTCAGTGAAACATTAACTTGATGAAAATTTTAAAGCTTTATGCACTATTTATATCATAATTGGAAGCAAAGTAAGTACTAATACACAGATTTTCGTTATATCTCATATCCTTTTTAAAAGGCCAAGTTTAAATGATCAGTATTTATCGTTGTTTGAAAGTTTGCTTCAGTTCAGGACAACAGACTACATTTTAGACTTTAAATTATTTTTAACATTAACTGTAAATGAGATGTCTGGTAGGGTGGGGGGGGGGATGGTATCTATGTGGGAGACAGAGAAAATGTGAATCAGATTTATACCCAGAGATAGCTGGTTAAATTTTAATTCAGAGTTTGTGGCTTTAGCCATAAACATGTCACCCTGGGTCAATAATTTAGTTCTAATTTTTTTCAGGGTTTTTCCCCCTCTCTCTGAGTTTTTCTATAGTCAAAAAGAGCAGTTTTATGGATGGTCCCTTCTGAAAGTTTAAAATGCTTGTCGATTCGAGTACAAAGGCAAACAACCAGTGGGCACTTAACTACTGTATTTAAATACAGTACTTAGAAAAAATATTGTATTAACTTACCCAGAAATTTCATAAGCTGCTATCCTAGTGGAGTTTAGCTTGCCATCAGAATTGCCACACCTGTCAATCAGGTCTAGCTACTGGCTGATTGGACAACAAGCAGAAAAGCCAATGAAAGACAAAGAAAGGAAGACAGAAGGCAAAAGAAAGAAAAAAAGAGACGGTTTTGGAAGTTGCCATTACCATAGAATCACAATGATATTTCCAACATTTATTTTCACTCTAATATTCTCAGACTGTTTGGAGTTTAATATCCCCAGAGGGAAATTCTTCCTAATGAAAAGATTTGGTTACTCTGCTGTACTATTAATGGTTTTTTTTCTAGAAAGTGGAAGCTAATTGTCATTAAAGATAAGGCTTGATTTTCAATTTAATGCAACAGATGTGTGTATATATGTTGACTCATTACTAGTCAATTTGTTATCTGTGTTTGGGTTCTCTACCCAGCTAGAATATAAGTACCTTTAGATCAGAAATCATGCCTTAGTTTTCCTATATCCCATCAGCACTTGCAATATTAAACCGTAATAACATTTGCAGACTTGATGGTATTTTAAACACTTACTCATATTAACTTCGATGGTCGGCCTCCATCCACAATAAAAAAAAAAAATAAGCACTTCAACAGAGAAAATACATACAAAAGTATAATAAAATAAGGTTATTGAGAATGATAACATGCACATGCATTCCACAGATCTTGGATTGGCTCTGAACTTTCTAGTAGCCAAAGTGAAAGTGTGATCAGTTAAAAAGTTTACATTACACCTGAGATTAAAAATACTAGTTTAAAAAAAAAGTCCATCAAAAGTACACACAAGCATTAATTTGCACTGCTTTATATCTTCATTCACAAGTGTTTACATTTTCATTATTTAATCATGTTAATCTTCATTTTCAAGAGAATCTAAATGAATATTGGTTATTTAAAATAAAACCTAATTTAATACCTTTTTCTTCATTTTAGTTTATTGAGAAGGAAAATTAAATTTAAAATTTGAATCACGTAACCGATTTGTTTCTGATTGCATCAGGTTATTGCATCAGGTTATAAGTGTCAAACTTTGTCTTCCTCAAGAAACATTTAATAGCGCTGAACTTTTTAAATAAAATTACCAAAATGAACACTGACAATTATTGTTTTTACATAAATAGAACATGTTCTCTCCTCTCCCAGCCTCAACCTACACCCCACCCCTAGTCCCCCAAAAATCAGCATAAGAAAACAATGGGTAGTTTTCATTACTTGATATGAAGAAAAGTGAATGGAATTAAAGTCACCAATCAAATAACAAAACAAAACACTATGATACTCTATTACTTTGCCATATGACATATGAAGATAGTGTCTGAATTCCTCAAATGTATGTTATGTGCTATATAATAGTATTCCTCAATGAATTGCATTCAAGGAAACTTACCCTTTTCCTGTTTTAAGCTCTGACTCTTTCCAGGTTTAATAAAAGTTATTCTTTCTCTCTCTATCCTTTCCCCCTCCCCCACTAATTCCCACATGTTTTCAACAGGAAGTCCCCTAACCAGACAAAGTTGAAGATACTTACACATAAATTTATGACATGGGAAAAAATAACAAAAGATTCAGAGCCAATGGAGTATTAATTTTAAAGGCAATTAATTTTGAAGAAGAAAAGGGGATAAACATAAACTCAGCAAGGGTCTGAATGATAGTATATAGTACAAATAATTCTCTATTTGGGGGTCCTGAGAAATTTCAGTGAGTGGTTGTGCAGTAATGAATGTTTGTAATTCATTAGCTACTATTTTAAAATGCAAAGCACACCATGACATCAATGATGTTCTTTTTAATCTCAACAAACAGGCTATTACAATTAAAGCTCTTGCAAAAAGACAGTATATTTAAATATTGATTTTGATAAGATTTCAATGTTTTAATACAAAAAATTTAATAACATTTTGTAATTCTATAGAAAGAAGAAAATGTGTGAGATTGGTTCAAAAATACATGTGTTTGTATACACCAACATTTCTATCCTGAAATTTTCTTTTCCTTGGGATCATTTAGTAAACTTTTAGTGTATCTTTAAAAAAAAATAATAATCATTACTTACTTAAAAAAATATTTTCCCAGGTAGAAAAAAATAATAGCATTTTAAAGTGCTTGGTTTTCTTTTCTCACTTTCTGTCTTCCTTCAGCTCCTAGACAACAAAACAATGGTTCTTTCTTCATGTGGAACAGTAAACTCAATAAACACAAATGGCTAGGGGGCTTCACAGCAGTGAAATTATGGCTTTGCAAGGACTTTTTTTTTTTCCTTTATGAAGAAACAAGTTTAAAAGGGCCTTTTTTGACATACTTTAAAGTCATGCATATTTCAATGATATAATTAAATTGGCAACACTAAACATTTCTGACTGATAAATGAGACCAAAATAATTAAGTTCTGTTCTTTGTACAATCAAGATTTAGTGTAGTAATCAATCTGGGCAAGAATTTGGAGTCTGGAGACTTCAGAAGATGAATAAGCAACTAGCTAAAATTGGTCATGTGGGAAGGTGGTTAAATGAGTATACAGTTTATACATAGCTGTGGATACCCTCCATGTCTTAATCTTCATTAGAACCTGGTTGATTCATTGCTCCTGTGGTCCTATGCTAAGTTGAACATGGTATGCAAGTAGACAAAAGAACAGTTTAAAAGACAATTCTATGCATTCAATGAGCACTATTGATATTGAAAATGTAAAATAATAATAGACTGAAAATATAAAAGGTTTTTTTTTCAAAGCCAAATAACAAACCAGAGGCACAAATACTGTGATGAAAAGCATTAAAGATATAAACATTAAAATGATAGTTAAAGGAGAGAGAGGAAACACAATGTACTTGACAAATATGTATGTTTGTGGAACCTTGAGTCTGGTTTGGGTGCTTACTCAAGCTTACATTTTCATTTATCTTCTACCTAACTTCTTCTTCCCACCTTAGAATAAACCTCACAGCTTTCTATACCCTAAACAACACTCCTACTGCCTGACTTTTCCCTGTGGAATAAGACTGTGGTCAGAGAGAGGTTTTCATTTTATTTCTCCTGGAGGCTGGAACTCCAGGCTTCAGCAGACTGAAGTACTTAGCAAGTCCATCACGGAAATCAAAGTAAAATATAACCAGAGCAGTGGAGTGTGTTAGTAACTACTGGGATTTTACAACCATGTATATATATTTTATATGAATTTACATGGATATATATGTATATATATACACACACACATATATATATGACTATATATATGTGTGTGTGTATATACACATATGTGTGTGTATATATATTTAATCCAGCCTGTGAAATATTTATTCCAATTACTACCCATGCACCTTAGAAAAAGGAGAAACAGCCTCAGAAAAATGTACCCTTCTTTATAGTGAGTTAAGGAACCATGAACACGTGATATTGTCATTTATGGAAATGGAAAAACTCAAACAGAGTGTCCTATCCAACAAAATGAGCATACACTGGTTGTGTTTTGGCGTCTCCAACTAGGGATAATGGGTTCCTTTTGACTCCGGGTACACATGTCTGCCTCCATGAATGTTAGCGTGCGGCTACAGCGGGAGAGTAATGGATGTCTACGCCAGAGCTTGGCAGTTTGTAGAGTGGAAATTGCACTTTGTTTTTTAAAACGGATTCTTCTCCCAGAACCACGGAATTCGACTGGCCAAAGGCACTAATAGAATACATACACATTCCAAAAATGTGGGGGGTAGGCCGAAAAAATAAACCCCACACCCAGGAACCTTTAAGAGAAACAGGTGCTAGCAAGAGAAAGCAGTCAGTTGACAATGACATTTAAAACTCTATCTTCGTTACTCTGAAAACAATTTCAGTGGGGGGAAATACCGCACCCTGTTTCTGAGGGTTTAATTCACTAGGCTCTCTCTGTGAATTAGAATCTAAGTTTCACACTCAGGAGCTGTTTTCGCTGTCGACTACTATTGCCCTTCGAGTCCGTTTCCAAACTGTGTAAGCCCTTTTTCCTCCAGGCAGCCTTGCCCTTCACTCCTCCAAGTCGTCACTTTTACCTATGGCCCTGAGCGGTGTCTGTGTGGCTCAGCCTGGCCCCAATAATAGTCACCGCGAACAATGAACCAGACAAGGGACCCACCCAGCGAACGCCTGCTTGCCGGTCGCGTGCAAGCCGGCTAGCGCGGGACGCTCCGGACTCCCGGGCTCTCCGTGCCCCCATCCTTTCCGCTCAAGAACCCAAGAAAAGCAAGAAGGTAGGTCGTTCCCTACGCCCAGACCCCCGTGATCACCCAGGCAGCCTTCCTCCCAGCACCCACCAGTTAAAGGTGCTGTATCTAAAAAGAAAACCCTAAGAGTGGGCGGCGTGACGGTCCGACCGACTGTCCGCCCCACAGCACTAACCCAGTTGAGGGGAAAATGGGGTTTGGCACTCACTTGTGCCGGAGTCCGCGGTGTATTGAAATCCCGAAGGATTTGGGATGGAGACAAGAGGTGGGGCCAGGAGCCATAAAGTGGCTTCCGCTCCCTCCCCCCGACCTGGCACGGCTCTGGGTTCGGGCAAGACACAAAAGACGGGTAGTGTCAGTGCCAACAACTCTGCCACCGCCTCTGTCTGCGCTGCGCAAGCGAGCGGAGCGGCGGGGCCTCTGGGCCGGTCCCCGCGCCGCCGGGGCGCGCGGGGACGCTGGAGCATCCCCGGACGCCGCCGAAGCTCCCTGGGGCGCTTTACACGCAGCTCCTAGCTCCGCACACACAGACTGGGGCGCGGAGGAGAAACGGAGAGGAAAGGCAAGACTTACTTGGGGGGCCCGAAGGCGCAGCTTCGGACTCCGGACGCGGCAGGTGTCTGGCACCGCGGGCCCTGGCGGACGGGAGGCGCTGGCGCCGCTCCGAGCTGGGCTCCACTTCGCGAGGACGGGTAACTCCCCTTGCCACCCGGCCCCGCGCCGTGCTCCTCGCTGCCACCGCACCGAGCGACGCAGGCACGCTCCTCACTGCCTCCTGAGTCCTGGCGGGTCTCTCTGCCCTCCTCTCGCGGTTCGCCAGCTCCTCCACAGACCACACCCTGTCACCTCAGCAGCCCTCCACTCCTTCCTCTTTGACACTTCCACCGGTTACTCTGCCGTCAGCGTCCTCCCACCCCCCTCAGCCCACGTGCTTCTGCCGCTCCCTCCGCTCTGAACTTCCTCTGCCGGAGCCCCCACCCCTGCTCGGAAACCCCATGGTCTCTGGTCTCAGAGCAGAGGCGAGGTCCCGGGAGAAGCATGGCGGCCGACTGACCTTTGGGTCCTCACCCACATTCCTCCAGCCCCTTGAGTACGCAGAAACTATTATTTTGATTTTGTTAATGCAGTGCTTTAGGTTTTGTGTATGATGCATAAGGATGTATATTTTACTGTGCTATATATCACTTTTAATATTATAGAAATGTATTCCGGAGTGTCACTTAGTAATCACCTAGCAGTTGTTCACTGGTCTTTTGGGCTGGACTGTAGGCTCAGCTTTTTCCATATGAAAAATGCTCAGCAAACTTCCAGAACACCCTCTTTTGCCCAATCCAAACCAAAAATGCAATTTTTTACTGAGCTCTCCCTCATTGTTTTGCTGTTGTTACAGAAATATTTTCACATTCACTTTTTCCTGTTCCGGCCAAGTTAGAGGTTCTTTTTTTCGGGTTCCCTTCAGCATCCTGTTGTTAGTTTCATGATAGTTCTTACCAAGTATATAGTATTATCTGTTCACGTGACTGTCTCTGCTATAGTCCATAAGTAACTTTCTCCAGGCACAACTTTGTCATACCCAGAAGTTTAGCAGCAGCTCCTAGTATAGTCCTCAGTACATACTATATGCTCAAAAAAACTGTTCAAGGAAATGAATGCCCTTTAAATATAATGCAAGCTTTTGTGGTTTTATATATTTAAAGGAATGACGCTTTCAATCTCTTGTTTGACTGCATCCCAACTGATAGATAATGTAGAAAACTGAAAACTTTTTTTTGCATTTGACTGGGTGATTTCCCATACATTTCTTAAAATAGTCCTTAAACCAAGTCTTCTTTGTAGGTATTAACCACTTTTTCTAACTTGGTGAAGGTCACTAAGTTCAAAGTTCCCAAGTGTCAGTGCTGGGGTTGCATGTTTCTTCAGAACAGCACAAGTCAGTGTGTGCTTCTCAAACTACCATCCTGTTCTAATTGTCCAATGCCACATGCTAAAGCTACCTACCGGCTCCTCAGACAGCCTGCCCAGCTAACAGTTCTCCAAAGATAGTATTTTTCCCTTCCCTTGTCCAATTCTGTAACTCTTTGACCCACTTAAGTTAGAGTTAACACGAAACAAAACAAACTCTTTAATCTCCGCTCTTTTGTAGCACTTACTACCTTAACTCTAAAAAAACATACACACACACGCACACACACACACATATATATATATATTTGGCATATACCTTGCCTCAGCTATTCTTGGGTCTTGCACAGGTATTCTTATTTCTTTGGTTTCTCCATTGAAATAAATAGCAGTTAACATTTATTAAGCTAGAGACATCATCTAATAGCCAGCCATTGCTCCAAACACTTTACACATATATTAGCCCATTTAGTCCTCATCAACCTTATGAAATAAAGACAATTTTATACCTAGAAAACAGAAGCACAGAGGTGAAGTTGCATAGCCAGTAATTAATGGAGCAGGGATGAGAATCCTGACAATCTGCCTCAGAGGCTGCTCTCTAACCACCCTGGTACATGGATTTTGCACAATCCTTTGCACTTAAGAGATATTAGCAAATATTTTTAAATAATTAATATTTATTCATCTATACTTAGCTTCATAGCAAGAAAAAGAGACATTAAGTAATGATATAAGTAGGCAGAACTTCAGGTTAGGGAGGACACGTGGAAAATTAACTTCGACATCACCAGAACTGCTTTCTTTGGAGGGATCATGGACCCCCCACCTGTGACCTGTATTTGAAACAAGAAGGAGACACAATCCAATTTCATGACTTTAAGTGTATATGTAAGATAACTAAGGCTTCAAAACTGAATTCCAAGTCTTTCTTCACAATCGCTAAAAGAGATCCCCAGCTAAACTGACTCCTAAGCCCACCAGCAGCTCAATTTGCATTCTTCAGGGACCCTACTTTATACAAGGTGTTCCCTCAGTCTCTGTGGCAAGCTGAATAATGGCCCCCCAAAACATCCATGTTCTAATCTATGAAACCTATGTATAAATGTTACCTTATTTAGCAAAAAAAAAAAAAAAAAAAGTGATTTGCAGAGATGATTAGATTAAGAATTTTAAGAGGGAGATATTATCCTAGATTATCAGAGTCCTAAATGCAATCACTTTTCCTCCCCTTACTCCTTTCCTTCTTTCCTTCCTTCCTTCCCTTTTCTTCCTCCCTCCCTCCCTTCCTTCCTTTCTTCCTTCCTTCCTTCTCTTTTTCTTTCTCTTTTTCTTTCTTTCTCTTTCTCGTTCTCTTTTTCTTTCTTTTTCTCTTTCTCTTTTTCTTTCTTTCTCTTTCTTTCTTTCTTTCTTTCTTTCTTTCTTTCTTTCTTTCTTTCTTTCTTCTTTCTTTCATTTCTTTTCTGACTATGCTGCTAGATAAAATACAAGACACTCAATTTAATTTGAATTACAGATAAATAACTAATAATTTTTTTATCATGAATTCATGTGCCATGAAGTGTTTCAGACAATAATTTGTCTCTATTTTGCAACCTGTCGTGAACCATGCAATATTTCAAATTTGGAGACATACAAAAAAATTATCGTTTATCTGGAATTCAAATTTAACTGGGTATCCTGTATTTTTACTTGCTCGATCTAACAATTCTATTTTTAATTTTCTTTATTTTTTATTTAAAGTCGACTTTCAATATTATATTAGTTTCAGGTATACAGCATAGTGGTTAGACACTTATATAACTTACAAAATGGTCCTTTCAATAAGTCTACTACCCACCTGACACCATACATAATTATTACAATATTTTTTACTACATTCTCTATATTATACTGACAATCCTATTTTTGACTCTGCTTGCTTATGCATTTTCCTATTCTCCCTTCCCTGAAACCGCCATCCCTCCTGCTCAGTTTTCAATGGGACTAACTAATTTATGTTTATTTTAAGCAGAGCTAAAACAAGATTTAACCCTCATTGCTGTCCGGAGGCTGATGTCTTGTTCCACACAGAACAAAAGAGAGAATGAGGGGACTCTTCTAAGATTTGGTCATAGAGCATAAATTTACCCCATCAGTGGGTGATTTTCCATTAGGTCACACAAAGTGTTTAGCATGTGATTATTTGTTGTACAATAGTAGATTGAATTAAAATGGAGACTTGCTTTTTTCTTTTAAACTGTTTCCCCATCATTTGGATTTAGTGTAATAATTCTGGCCAAGAGTAAGTAAGTACATTTTGCTCCTTTCTCTCATGATTTCGGGAAGCTAGATATTATAGTGAATGGGACAAAGGGTAGGGGCAGAAAGAAACTTGTGTGTACTGTATTGAAAACATAAGAGGGACAAATAAGGAATGCCAGGTGAATCACTCAGTCATCTAAGACTTAGTTTGTTCTTCTGTAGAAATAAAATCACTGATTCTGTGTACTACTAAGTTAGTACTAATAGCAATAATTAATAAGTAATAATAGATGACACTGCTGAGTCTTTGATTCTGGATCAGCGTTGGAGAACTGCTCTGCAAAAAATGTTTGATGCCTAACCTTTTTCATCTAAAAATTCAATCAGGAGAGACACTGTCTATAGAACAGCAACATCTACTGATCAATGGAAAACGTATCATTCATTTTGCTTTGCTTAATAAAAGTTCCCATTCTTCCTTGAAAGACTTTTTTACTGTATTTCTTTCACTGAAACTATATCAATTAAACTAATCTTGGCTACAGTTGACAGAAACCTCCCTTTCCCCTGAAAAACTGGCTTTTATTTGTCTCTCCTGTGTAAGAATGCAGAGGTCAGCAGGCCACAGCCAATGTGGTAGCCCCAGAGTCATCAGGGATGGAAGCTCCAGGATCTCTGCACTGCCTCTTAGCTGATAATGGCCACTGGGACTTCAGCAATCACTTCTTTATGTACTAGAAGTAGAAAGAAAAGGAATGAGAGCAAAAAGGGTAAAAAGTTAGCTCCTCCAGGTGAATCAATCTTCTTCGAAGAGACTTTCCAATACTCTATGCAATGAATTTCACACACTGTGTGAAAGTTGAAGCTGGGAAATGTCATTTAGCAGGACCCATTGCTGCCTGAATATAATTAGGGTTCTGTTACTCAGGAGAAAAAGGAGAATGGATATTAGGCAAATAACTAGCAGTATCTTCATTGACCTCTTCATTTTTGCCTTTGTCTTCATCTTCTAAGTCTTCATTTGTGATTCATTTAGCAACCCTTTGAAGTTTTCTCTTTCTGCATGTCTTTTTCACTATTTCATAAATCCACTGCCTCCTCTTTCATGTTACCCAAGCAGTCTTTTTTTCCTATTATATCGGTTACTTAATTATCCTAAAGTTCTTTATATGTTTTATTTTTATTCAATTCTAAGCTGCTTATATTATCCACTATTTTCTCTCAATGCTGTCCAATTTTGCTCTTTTACACTATAAACATTAACTTTATACATTTTCCCATGTTTAATCCAGATGCTTTCAGGGTCTTTGATCCTTTGCGATCTAGAAAACATTAGCTTTGGATGTGATGTCTGGAATTGACTTCAAAATCCAGTGTTGAGAGGGAGAAAATGTCAGTGGTGGTGTACAAACGAAACAAGATTTACCATGTGTTAAAATTATTGAAACTGGGTGATATGATGTGAGATGTTATCTCAATAATTTTAATCCTGTGCATGTTTTAAAATTTATGTAATACGAAGTAAAGAAAATGATTGCTTGAATATCTATCTTGCATAAAGTCCTCACAGTTTATGCAGAAAACTCCGGGAGGCTTACATTGTGTTGGTCGCTTCCACTTCTGAGATCTCTCACATTGGTGTCGCTCTGCCATTCTTTATCTTCCCAAATATGAGTCTGTCTTTTCACCAAATTATGCAAAAAGTACACATAAGCACACACATTCCCTTCACACAAAGTAATTTGAATAAGGTAGTATTTATGAAGAGCTATCAGCTGTATGCAATACTCATGTCACATTTTGAAGAGCAATATAAAAGTATATATTTTGCTTCATTCCTTGGAGCTGTGTGTGGCATTTTAACTTAGTCTCCAGTTCTCTTTAAGATGTAAACAGAAGATTTCCAGTCCTTTTTTCCCTTCACCCCATCTTTTTTTTTCTCTCTCTCTGTTGATTGAAATGCAGACCTGAATTACAGAGGGTGCCCAGCCATCCCGGAACGTGAAGCAATGCCATTTGATGATAGAGCATCGGGATGGAAGGAGCTTGGGTCCCAAAGAACCAGAGACTACCATATTAGTTCTGGACTATGTTCCTTTAGTTTTGGTTATGATTGCAAGAAAAATAAACATCTATCTTATTTAAACCATTGTTAATGTGTTGTATGTATGTGTTTTTCTATTACATGCTGCCAAACCTAATCCTTCTTGATATATTTACTAAAGGATTTTTGTTTCCAGGCAAGTGCAATTCTGAGCCTAAAAGAAATTCTAACTGCAAGATATTAATTAATTTGTTCTTTACCTCATTATACCTAATTTCTATATTCTTTCTCAGGTCCAATTACAAACCCCTTCTCCTCTCCTTAACTTGCTATTGTCTGAACCAGTATAATTAATACATAAAAATCATTTGCAAAGGCCAAATTTAAATGGTTTAAATATTACATGAAAAGAAAGATATATCGACTGTTTCAGTCATCATTTGCTTGAAAACAAATTACTCCAAAACTTAGTAGTGAAAATGGCATTATTTTATTGTTTCCCACAATTCTGTGGGTTTACTGGGATCATTTGGATGGTTCCTATGTTCCACATAATGTAGCTGAGGTCACTCAGATAGGTACATTCAGCTGTAAGATCTGCTGTGGCTGGAATGTCCACCAACAGCCTCTTACCTTCTGGGGCTTCTCTACATCTGGCCTTTTATTATTTTGTTTTCTAGGCTGAGCATCTTTACAGCATGATGATTGCCTTCCAAAAAGGGGTGTTTCAAGAGAAGCCCAAATGTGCAAGCACTTGGTAAACCTCTCCTTGCTTAATACTTGCTAATTTCCAACTAGCCCAAACTTAGGGATGAGGAAATTGAGCAAGGGGAGTTTGGGTATTTATTTGAAGTCATGGATTTAGTAAGTAGTAGAGCCAGGATTTAAAACTAGTTAGGCTGACTCAACACTGTAAGAATGCAATATGGTTGGGGCTGCAGAGTTTGGAACTTGATTATCATCTATTTTGCATATATATATATATATATGTATATATATATATATATATATACACACACACACACATACACGCTTTGGCTTTCTAATTATTTCCAATCAGAAAAACTAAAGGCAGCATATTGTGCAGCTTTTCTGGGTAAAACCATGAGTATGTTATGAAATTTATAAAACATTATTCAAATGCTAAAAATGTGAGAATCGTCTTATCTTACTTAGTGTATCCTCCCCAGTGCTGGGCAGAGAATCACTGTGCCACACAATTGCTGTATACAGTGTGACTGGATGCTGTGTTCCCTGGACCTAGGCTAGAGAATAGTTGTTGCTAGGGGGATGGGAGGTGTGGGAGGAGGGCTGTGTCCTCCTCCTGTCAGTTAAATTTCCAGGCATAACTGCCTCTCTGAAAGTTGAGACTTACTCTTCTTACAGTAAATGCAAGAGATGTACCGAGACACAGATTGCCGGTTGAGTTTGCATGAAATCATGATCTCATTTCAACACTACCAGATAAGTCTGAAGGGTGCCCATGACACACCTTTGGCATTTTTAATGACAAACATTTCAGTTCACATCATTAGGCCAAGGATGCAATAGACTCAAATCAAATGTTTTAGGTAGTAAATAGAGCACAAAATACACTGTAATATAATTTATTTTATAGAAATATCACAAAATACTTCACAGGTAGTTATGTTTGATGTAAGAAAACACCAACTGTGAATATGAAAAATTGTTATCTGGGTTGTATTTAGAAAAGTGATGGGTAAGGTTAAAACAGTTCGCAAACTCTAAGGAAAGAAATTTTACAAATAGGACTCTTGTTTAATTAAAGGAAAGATGAGGAAATTTTTAAAAGGACTTGAAAGTAAGAAGGGATTCCTGTAGGAAATCATATCTTTATTGTCCCTTGTTACACTTAATTTAACGAGCTACTCTAACATAGTTAATATGTATTGATTTTTTTTTCTTGTGTACCATTTTGACTGTTTTTGCAAAGTGACATGCCCTAAGTTATCTGGCTTTCCCCTCTTCTGTTACCTTGTACTATTGCTCTTTTTCTGGTTCCATCTGCATCCTTGCTCTTCCTGAGACATACCAGGCCTTCTCCTATTCCTTATGCCTGGAACATCTTTCCCTCAGTTGCATGCACACCTAACTCGCTGATCTCTTTCAGATCTTTCCTTGAATTTAAACTCTTTAAGGCCCTAGTTGCACCCCATCACCATTCTCAAAATTTCCATTCTCCTTTATCTGCTCCGTTATGTCGTAGAACGAAAATCACTTTCTAATATACAGTATAATATACCGTCCTTTTTATTGTTTATTTCCATCTCTACTGTGTCCAACTAGAAAGTTCTACAATGGCCGAAACCTTTTCATTTTGTTAAATGGCATATCTCAAGAGCTTAGCACACTGTCCAGCACACATAACACACCCAATAAATATTTGTTGAATAAATAATAAAGCCCTCAATTGTGCAATGACTACTCTTAAATAATCTTTTTGTGATTACATTGATGTTCAGCTTTTGCATTGCCATGTGGTTATAATGCCTAATAAAATGAGAAATGAAGGGTAAGGTGTGTGGGGGGAAAAATTGGAGAAACTATCTGCTCTAAAAGAAGGAGAGTGTCGTTCTGAGATAATATGTATAGATAGGTTATACATTCTTTAAAGCCATAGCTCTTGTTCAAGATCTCCAAAATAAAAGTCCTAAAAATTGTGTGAGCTGGTAGAGATATAGGATTAAGAATGAGCACTATGACAGACTATATTTTGATTTGCCTCACTAAAAATTAACCCCTGTTTGAAAATTCCAACTTACAAAATTGTTATTCAAGGAGATTCTTTTAAATATGAATTTGGTATAATTACTTTGTTTTTTAAGTTTTAGTTAGTAAATAAGTTGGCTCACTTTAAAACAAGAATTTTATCAAATAAGCCCCATCTCATATTCAAAACTTCAGGTGGTTAGTACAAACTAGAATGCTGCGATGAAAGCAATTCATTGGCTATACCCAGCCTTAAAATAAATGGGCATCTAACCTGCTTGTCAATGTCAGCCATGGACATGAGATATGGGAATGTCACATTGATACCTGTATTTATCATTCTGTGCCCAAAAAATCTGTAATGTCTCTTTTAGCTGTATCATTCTCTGTGAAAGACAAAGTATTAAATGTTAGCAGAAATCCTGGGATGGATAAATTTTAAGTGAATATATTAAGGGTCATAACTGGTTGAAATGCAAACTGGAAATAAAGCTTCACTAAATCTAAGTTGGAACTTCTATCTTAATATATGGGCTTACGCATATACATTAATTATATATGTGGTCTCTTCCCACCTCGTTAAAATGCATCTGAAAAATGAGCAAAAGACAGGAAGATATGTGTGTTTGTGTGTTCTTTTTCTGCTTATTTAGTATCTGTTTCCCCAGCTAAGCTATATGTTTATAATGACAGGAACCATATCTGATTCGTTCGTTAAATGCAAGAGTTGAATTAAGACTAGCACTTTTACAACATGAACCAAAGAGGATGTCATAACATTTTGTTTGGAAAAAAGTGGCAAGGAGATCATCACTTCGAATCATTTTTGTGTTCTTTTTAAGAATTCTAGCATAATTGCATTTAGAAAAAATATTTTTATTAACAAATCGTAGAACTATTTTCCTAATAGTCACAGTTTTCAGGTTTTTACTGAGATATACAATCATACACTGTGTTATTCCCTAACCCAAAAATATACAGCATCATTTGGGTCTCAGTTTAAATATATTTATTTTAAGTGATATTTCTAAACAATTACTTTCAAAAGATAAGAAATTCATTTTAATATTTGACAAACTTAAAGACAACATCCAATTAAATTAAAAATAGGATTTTACTTGGCAAACATAGAAAAATAAAGCAAATAAACAAAGCCCAAAAAGCAAAATAAATACAAAGCAGCTAGTAAACAAAAAATAAAATAAATTAAATAAAATAAAGAAGGTTAAAATAATAGGACTATAATTAAATATATTGATTATAACATTTATATGTGACTTAAACTCCCCTATTAATAACCAAAGCAATAAAGAGTTGGAAACAAAAGCCATAGTAATATGGAAGTGGAACTCAAGGAGGAAAAAAGTGCTTAATGGGACAATGGCTAATTTTGTTGATAAAATCCAGTATGAAAATAAAATAGTAATACATCTTCATGCACATAAAATATAGCAACAAAAATATTAGAAATAATTAAACATATAAACAATTATAATGAGATTCTTTAGGTAAGGCCTATCAGACCCTGACAAGTCAAGACATGAACTAAATAAACGAATATTTATCAACAATATAAATTTATACTAGCAAATCAAATATATATACTTTGTCAAATGTTTGAAGAATGTTTATAAAATTTAATAATACTCAAAGCCCTGGAAAAACCCTGACTTATTAAAATATGGAAACTGGATGGTCTAGTTTACATCTTTTGTCTAAGAATAAGTAAGACTAAAAATTAATTAAGATTACATTAAATAGTAGTATAGTTAAAGAGGGAATAAAAATGTGTTTTAAATATCTTTAGAACAAAATTTAATTGAGAATAGTACATTTCAACATTTCTGGGATAGTCTAAAATAGATACTCAAACATAAGCATGTATTCTATGAGCTATTATTTGAGAAAGATAAAATGAATGAAATAAGTATTTTATTAAGAAGTTAGGAAGTTTTAAATAAGGTAGCCCTATACAAAGTAGAGGAAAGGAAAGTAATGAATTAATAAAATAGAAAGAATATAAAGTGAATAGATAAAAACATATAGGGTTTTTTTAATGGACATCTCTGGGAAATATCAAAAAGAGAAAATTACAAAAAAGAATACAGAAAAAAATACATATGGGAGAGATTTTAACATTACATATTTCAATGCACAGTTGCATACAAATATATTAAGAAGTCCTAATTTTATGCAAAAAATATGAATCAGGGTGAAAATTTGAAAATGCGTATTGCATAGTTATTAAAAAATCTTGATTAAGAAAATTTACAAGCAGGTTCTTCTGAATTTGCAAGAAACAGGCAATTACAATATTACATCAAATATTCTAGAACCTTAAAAATACATAAGAAACAAACCAAATCTTATTATCTTCAGACCGAAAGAAATAATGTTCAAGAAACAAGTAAAGAAAGCTCTCACTAATAATAGAGAGGCATAATTCAATAACAATATACAAAGAAACTATATTTACTACCACATTTAATAAATTTTTCACCCCAATTTTATAGGATTAATCTCCAATATTAAGATGTTTTCATGTTTGGAAATACATTAATGGCTTTCACTATAACCATATTAAGAGATTGTGTGATTGCAAAATAATACAACCTATTTTCTTCAGTATTATAAAGATATTTCAAATATTTTAAATTAATTTATACTTTAAGATAATTTCAATCAACCCAAAGGGATTTTTTTTTTTTTTTGGCAATAGGAGATAATAGTTCTACATGTCTTTAATAAAAGTAAACAAATAAACATAACTAAGAACATTGATGATAAAGAATCCACTCTACTGTAATACATTTTTTAGGATCTTACAGAACCACAGTAATTAAGGTATTATTTTCTGCATATTAGAACTTAACATCAGAATAATGAAACAGAACAGACAGCACTAAAACAGATGCTAATATATGTAAAATCTTAACAGATAATAGGGAGTGTCACAAAACAACGTGAAAGAGGTTTGGTGAGAGTTTTAAATGTTTAATTGTATAACAAATTACAAGGAAATGTAAGTGAATATCAACAAAAGGCTGAATATGTAGAGGCTTTCTAAGCTTGAAAGTAATAGATGAAATTACACATAGAAGATCTATTGGATTGCCCAAACAATGATTTGAAAACATCTGTAGGGCAAAATATTAAGCATATTAAAATGGCAAGAGGGGGAAAATCTTTTCATTTTATATAACAAAGATTAATATTCTTAATTTCCAAGGAAGTGTTACAAATTATTAAGATAGTAGTAATGTTCCATTGGGAAGATACCAAAGAACATATGAAAATATGTCTAACTTCATTATAAATGAAGAAATGGAAATCAATGTAACAAAAGCCATATATCATTTATCAATTTTATAGTTTTTAAAAATTATAGTGTCTAGTGCTAGTAAGGGGTGTAATAAAATGTGTAGTTTCTTACAATATAGTAAGTAAAGTAGTCGGGGATTTAAAACTTCGTACAGATGTTAAATAAGAATAAAAGTATAGATGGAAATATAACAATGTACAATAAAACCCATCTCCTGGTTATAGGAATTTCTAAGGTTTTATTTTAGTCTTTATAATTTTTTGTGTTGTCCAAAATTTATGCACAAAATTAACTCTGTAATTAAATTAAATAGATAATTACAATATGTCATTTATGTATTAGTAAATCAAAACAGCATTAAAACTATATCTACCATATACTCTCCCATATGTACATGAAAAGTTATGAAAAACTAATGGTAAGTAGCACTGAAAATTTTAACATGGATTTCTTCTGGATCACTCCATTAAGTGAAATTTTTCTACTTTTACACTTGGATATACTCTTTTTTTTTCTTATGAGCATTTATTGCTTTCATAATCAGAAAAAAATTTCAAATTTAAAACATCAGATGGGTAAAGTTGATTCAATTGTAATAATACGGTTTATAAATTCAAGAGTGGCATTTTGCATAATCTGAGATGTTCTTATTTACAGATTTTTTCTGCTAAGAAAACTAACAAGAACTTCTTTCTTAGGATTATGTAAGTATGAATGACATTTAAGAGGTTGACTTAATAGACATTCTTTACCTGTATAATAAAAGAGTAATTAAATAATTATGCTCTGATTAGCTTTAACGTTCAAATACACTAATCCAATAACATTTCCATGTGTACATTTATTTCTTTATCTAAATAAAGAGATTACGTTTTTTGTCAGTCTATTTGGTTTAAGTCAGTGCAAAATTTTCAACATAAAGAGCATGAATCATTGGTTAGCATTCATATGATGGTGATGATAGAAAGCTAATGATAACTATATAATGGGTTGGGTATCTGCAAGACTGCAATAGCTCATTAAAACCTTATTATCTTTATTTGTAGGGCTTTTCTGCCTTTATGCTAGTGAATTCTCTTTGGGTATTATCACTGGGTTGTTAACACCAAAAATAATTATGATGAAAAAACTGGGGCTCAGATTATTATAATAATGTTAAAAAGAATAAAGTTTTTTTGTTAGAAATATTTTCTTTTGCCCATGTCCGAGTGCCCATTTTTTTATTGGGTTGGCTGATCTTTTATTATTGAGTTTTAGCAATTCTTTATGTGATTTGGATACAAGCCTTTTGTCGGATACATGTATCACAAATATTTCTTTTCATTTTCATGATAATATCATCTGAAGATAAGAAAAAATTAATGTTGAAGGTTGCTATCTCTTATTTTTATTTCACGGCCAGTCCTTTTTATATTATATTTAATAAATATTTGGTTTCCTCAAGGTCATGAAGTTTTCCTTTTGTGTTTTCTAGAAAATTTAGAGTTTTAACATTTACATTTAGATATATGGTTTACTTCAAATTAAATTTCATATATAATATTATTTTTGGTTGATATTTATTAATTCAATAATCCAGTTGTTTTAGCACATTTGTTGAAAAGACTTTTTTCTTAAATTGAATTGATACTTTTGTTAAAAATTATTTGACTATTTATCTATGGTCTATTTCATTAATCTGTGGGGTTTATATCAATACAATGCTATCATGATTATTATAGTTATATACTAAGTCTTAAAATCAGGCAGCATACATCTTCCAACTTTGTTCATTTTCAAGATTATTTTGACTGTTCTTAATCCTTTGCTCCTTCATATAAATTTTAGAATCAGCTCAACAACAACATCAACAATGCCTGCTGGAATGTGATTGAGATTTCATTGAATATGTTTAGCAACTTAGGGAAAACGAATATTTTAAGTTTTGAGTCTTCCAATTCTTGAAAATAATTTATCTCTCCATTTATCTAGATATTCTTTTAATGTCTCTTAATAGTGCTTTTTACACTTTTTTATTAAATTCCTTTCTAAGTTGTTAATATTTTTTGACACTATTGTAAATAGTGTATGGAAATACAAAATACAATTAATTTTACTATATCTACCTTGTACCCTGCAACTTTGCCAAATCCACTTCTTTTCCTAGTGAGTTTAAAAAAAATTACTCCTTAGTATTTTCTTTGTAGACAATCATATAATTTATGGATAAGGAAAATTTTACTTCTATCCATCTTTCATCTTTAAGAAAAAAAATATTTTGTCTTTTTCTTGCCTTATGGTACTGGCTAAGAACTGCAGTACAAATAATTTTTGAGAATAAACATCCTTGCCTTTTTTCCTGGTCTTAAGGGGCAAACATTTCATCTTTTACCATTAAGTGTATTAGCTTTAGATAGTTAAGGCATGCACACACATTTTAATGTTATAGAAAACAGATATTTTGTCAGTAAGGTAAATGGTTTATGTATCTGAACTCTTATTAATATATTTAAATATTATTTTTAAAATATTAATATCTATCAACTCAAACATTAAACTTTGAACCTTTAACAATTAAGGCATTAAGTCTAGTATTTTGAAGAGGTATGGCAATAAGAGTACCAGGAGGACCTTTTTTCCAAAACCTTTGGTTGCATTATTTTTAAATTAAAAAAAAAAAAAATGCAATAGTTCTCTAAAAGTTCTAATAAGAAAGAATAATAACCGATAAAGATACCAAATGACGACAATATAGTCCCATAGAACATTACTATATTAAGGAACTGGGTAAGTTTATCTTCCATATACAGATGGCCCAATACAAATTTTGATGATCTCATTTGCTTCAATCAAGAAAATCAAGACACTCATATGACTTTCCTGTTTCCCAAATCTTCATTCATTACCAGGAATCTTTGGTGTCAATTATTCATAGTTTCAGCAGCCCCATTAGTGTCTCTACAAATTCAGGAAGCTTTGTTTGTCAGTTCTCCAGCCCCAGCCCTAGGATGTTCTGATTTGACCCCATGAGAGCTACTTAGGTGATTCCTGTCCCTTTCTGCCCTTCAGTTTGTTTGTTGATAAAGGAGGGAAGGATTGGAAGCTAAACACAGTAATTATTAAAGACATTTGGAAATACAAATTCACGTCTTATGTAGAATTGGTTTTAAGTTCTGTTTGTTCATAACTTTAACTTTAAAAACAAAGCATGAAAAAAAAAAGTTTTGCTGAGGAGACAGAAGTATGTCAAGAAGTGCTTCTTCTGGGAAACTCCGGACATCCAGAGAGTTGGCAAGCTCAGGCGCTAGTTTTGCATCTTAGAACAAAGGATGTAAATCTTTTTTTAAAGTTAAGAATGCCTTTGTTCACAAAATAATCACATCCTTTTTCATCTGTATTTTGTATTCTGAGTCTAGTTAAAACCGAGCATATCCATGATAAAAACAAAAGTATACTGCTTTGTTCCATAGTACTTTTAAGCTTGCTGTTTCACATGATTAAAATACAGGGAAGCATACAAATGCATTCATTGTATGTAGAAACTCTTAATGTGTGTTGGGAAGATGGATTTTGTTCCAGGCTCATCTGCAAAGCTACTCTCTCACCCCTACCTGACTTCAACACCTACCCCCTAATTTGCTTTCTGTTATAGTTATGCTTCACTACAACAAGCTTTTCACTTCTCCTTGAATTGCTATAGCTTTCATATCTCCATGTTATCGCTTTAGCTGTTTCTGCCACCTAGAGAGTCCTTTCTCTTCATTGACTAAATCTTACCCAGTTCTTAAGATCTACTACAAATGCTTCTCATCTCTGCAGACTTTCCTGAATTGCTAGCCATTATTGGGAGTTCCTACAGCATTCTGTACCCATTTTTATCAGGGCATTGACAATACAAGAGCTTGGCTCTTACTTTTGCTTATATATGTCAACTGGACCAATCAGGGCCATAATTTTTATATTCTAAATGCTGAGGTCGAAGTAAATGTTTGAGAATTGCTGGTTGAGTGGCTGAGTGAGTGAAAGAAAGAATGAATGAATGAAGGAATTTTTAACTTCTTTGTTTTGCTTTCTTGAACTCTTTTTCTTTGCTCTAAATATTTTTCCATTACACTTAATACATTCTTAAACATTATATAATTTTCTTATTTATATTGTCAGTGTCCTCCCATTAAGGCAAGGTGTTTATCTTTAGTATGCATTAATACTTATATATAAGAAATGAATAAAATAAAAAATCCTGCCACATATTTTCCCTTTTAATCTCTTGATTTTTGTGTTTGGGGAAGTAGGCTGAATTCTATATTATCCATATTTTTAGTTTCCCTGTAGGCCTAGCACCTTTGTCTGAAATTCCTCACCACCTGAATAGGATTCTTTGAGATAAGGCTTTGAGTCTCTGTTAAATATTTAACTATTAGCTAAACATTATCACCTTTTATCAGCCTTAACAAATTAACCCAAATAAGTTTATCAGATTGGCCCTAGTAGAAAACAAGGCAAGGAGAAAGCATTCATTCATTTAACTGGGTATTTTTCTAACACTATCATGTGCCTTTGTTCACTAAATTGGACATGGTCATTACCCTAACAGAGCTTACATCTACTGTTGAGATTCTTAGACGTTTGGTGTTTAAAACATTCTTACAAATGCTAGAATTTTCGGTAGATTAAAAAACTTTTAAATGTTCATAAAACAATCACCATAGTATAAGACTGCATCTCTACAAAAGTGTCCTTGATTATTGCACACTTCATTTGTCATCCCATTAGCACCATGCCTCTGTTTTCTGAAAACCATTTACTACCTAGACTAAGCTCTGTTCTATCAGAGAGAGACAAAATTCCCACACAATCCAGTAAACATTCCACCTTTCTCTAATGTCAGCTTGACTTAACAGTATGGTGGTTATCTCTTGCTGTCTTGCTTTCTACACTGTTCACAAACTATTTCTCAAATTGTTCTATCTTTCATAAGTCGGTGTGAGAGAAATTTAGTTACAAGAATAAATTAGAGACTTTGGTCAAAATTTGAGGGAACAGTGGCTGAGAATTTCTTGTCTTGGACCATGTGCGAGTTTGCCGTGGGAAAGGGAAAGTAAAAATGTCTGCTCAATGGAAGAATGTTTGGCTGGTTTGCAGAGATATAAGGGTCCTATGTAGCTAGCAAGCAGCATGAAGGCCCTAAGAATGGACAGACACCAAAGGAAGAAGTATGGTGGTACAGTCAAAGAAAGACACTTCTGCCTCACAAATGAGTCCAGGTCAGCCCAAGTTCAGGACCTCCTGGAAGCTTCTGAGGTTCTCCTGCCCATAGTTACGGTAATTGTTTCCCCTTTATGTAGTCAACAACATTTTGATATTCAATGTAGTTGCTTCCTCCCAACACAAAGACAATTGCCTCTTGGAATGGATTTTTGTTCCTTAGAACTGAGCCGTCCCTGCCCCACAGCATTTTGGGATCAAAATATCTATAGCCATCTGTTTCAGGGTGTGACTTCATCTCCATGAGATTGTCCAAGATAGGAGTAACAGGTAGATTTTGCTATTTCAATACCAGGTTCTTCACTCCTTCTGTCACAAACTGTGATCCTGTATTCATGATTCGTGATAAGAGACCCGTTGGTTTAGTAGTAGTGTTGCAATAGCTGGCAGGAGCTGAGGCCATCTTGGCAAAAGCTTTCCACTGTTTGATATACTACTATAAAGGATTAAGGTTGCATCCTGCATCAGTTAAAGATTTTTTGTATTGCTCCAAATCAGCCTCAGAAGGTGCTTAGTGTACAGCCGTGTGTCCATTGTCACATTCTGTTCCTCTGGAGGCAAGAATTCTCCAGGCAGTCTTCCAGAACTAGAATATTCTTCATCCTCACAAAAAAATACAAGCTCTTTTTATACTACCTCTTTTCCTTCTTCCATTAGACAGTGATAGAATTTCCCCATGACCACTGTTTTTTAAGTCACTTGTTATGCTTTCCTTTTGAACTACCTCTGTTTCTACTTCATTCCTTCCTACTCACCCTTATTTTTTCTGAGTTTAATATTATGTCAATTAAGTTTATTCCCCCTCCCAAATGGAGCATTCCTTCTCATAGCAGCAGCTCTTCAATTCTAGTTGATAGCAGTTTTTATATTTTTTCTTCCAGTAGCTAACTAAACTTGTAAATAGACCATATACAAACATATGCATATGTGTGCGTGCATGCATGTGAATGCATGTATGTGTATGTGTGTTTGGGGATATATGAACTAAGAATCTTTATGTAAGTTAACAAGAGATATCCCTAAAAAAGAAGGATTCCCAAATCTTTGAAAATAAAAAGAAGATATGATGGGAAATTCTAGGCAAAAAGACAGCTGATTAACTATTTTCATGTACTATATGCATAAGGAGACATGCCCAAGAATGTTCAAAAAAGGAATGTTCAAAATAGACCAATCTACGGGTGAATGGATATGTTCAAAATGAATACTCTACATCAGAGTCAAATATATATAGCACAGCTATATATATCAACATGGATGAATCTTAGGAATATGCCATTTGGCCAAAGATAAAAATCACCAAGACTACATGTAAAATGATCACTATTGATTAAGCATGTGAGAATATTGATTAAACTGAAAAAACTTAAGGAGATGATTAACACCAAATAATCAAATTTGTAGTTGCTTAACAGTGGAGGTGCGTGAAGGGAAGGTGATAAGATCAGTGATGGGCATATAGGGGTTTCAAAATATTGGCCATATTCCATTTCTAGAGCTGGGTAGGGAAATGCATGGATCTTCATTTTACTATTACTCTTTTTATACTATAATATATTATAAATATAATTTTGCATGTACCTTAAAAATTAATAAAACAATTAAAAACTAAAAATACCAAAATGAAAAGAAATGGGAAAATATTAAATTGTACTCAGCATAATGGCTAGACTAAAATTTCATGTATGAACAGCTTCTACTCAAGAAATTAATAGTTCTTGGCAACTTTTTTGTGGGGTATAAAATCTGTAACTAATCACAGATTTTCTAAAAATTGCCATGTGGCTTTCTTGCTTCATGTTCTATTAATAACATAATAATTAAATATTAATAACATTCATAAATGGTTAAACACATTTAATGGTTCAATTTGCTTAGGAATTTTTAGTGCAACATATATACACAACATATTTTAAGAGGCATATTATCTTCAGTGTGCTGTGTATATATTTGCATATGTGTGGGTAACTTCTCTATAAGACTCGCACAGAGAGATACAGAAATCCAGGTGTCTACCATGACTTCTCTGTCTCCTATTTTCTTTTCACTCTTCTTTTTGGATAACATTTAAATTCACCCTCTCTGTCGCATTCCCATTGTCTTTATCTTGGCTCAGACTCTCATCATTTCTTGTTTTTACTATTTTAATAGCTTTATAAGTGTTTTCCATGCTTTGTCTCTTTCTCTGCCCATTCGGCTCCCACAGAACTTGTAGCCAGATTTATCTTTCTAGAAAATAAATGCCGCTCTAAATTCCTAATTTCCTATAGAATAAGACATAAAATCTTCATAGTGACATTAAAGTCTCTTAAAAATCCAAATACAGCCTATGTTTTTAGTCTTATACATACTGTATGCCTCAGCTTTACCAAACTATTTCTATTTCCTCTGACATTCTGTGCACTTTCAGATAAGGAGAACTTTGCATTTGCTCTTCCCTCTTGGTAATTAATTGCCATTTGTGTACTCTTAATGAACCTGTATATACTCTCTAAATCTTGCTTGTTATCTCCTTTGTCCTCATTGATTCTGACCTTATCCCATCTCCTTCACATATTTAGGCACTTTTTCTTCTGAACTTTCTTAATATACAAGACATATTTCTATGATAGAATTTTTAACAATACAGTTGAATCTTTACTCATTTTAAGTTTATTTCTTCCTCTAGGCTTTGTGTACCTTGAGCAAAGAGATTTAGTTCTCTTTGTGTTTCTGGGTCTAAAACATCTGAAAAATAGTTTTGTTGAATAATAAGAGAATCAAGATGATGAAACCATTGAAGAGGGCAAATACGGATGCAGAATTTGAGCTGAATGTGAAAAGAGACAGATCATGATTTTCAAGCTAGGGAGTAAGGAAATTAACCAGAAATTAACATAGTAAAAGGTTTGTTCACTCACAGTGAAATATTCCTCATCATGTACCATGAGCCTTAATCGAATAAAACACTAGGAAAAAAAAAATCATCAAATAATGACAGTGAGTTCAGAAAATTGATTGTTTAAAAGAGAAACAGAAAAGAAAAATATTTTATTTTCAGTGCCCTCAAACTATATCCAGAAAATGCCAAGCAAGTATTCTGGGAAGGAGGAAACCAGTACACATAGGCATGGAAGTTTCTTTGTGGGCAAACTCCAGCTACGAGATGAAATATTTGATCAAAATGCTTATTTGTAATGTTGATGCTCTGCTAGACTGAAGAAAGATCTCTATCCCAAACATGTGCTTTTTGTCATTGTGAGAGTTCAGTGAATGCAATTAACTGAGCAGAAAAGACTACCTAAGGCCAGATGCACTTCTTTATTCCTTCCCAGAGGGGTTATGTTGTTTAGACTTACTTGGACACTCTAGCGTTTGTCCGGGCTTCTGGTAAGTCAGCTAGACCATCTGTTCTTTCCTGGGAGAAAAAAAGATAAAAGGAGCAGCTATGGCCTCTGGTGGTCCCTGTAAACTATAAAGAAACCTAACTCAGAGGCCTGCTCTCTGACAGTACCACTAGCTACCATACAACATGAGCCTACCCAGTGCCAGGAAATGGGCAAAGCACTTCACACACACATATGCTCTCATTTAATAGCAATATAAGGAACATCATTTACACTCATTTTACAGATGAGAAAACAGGTCTCAGGTTAAATAACTTGTTTAAGGTCACATAACAACCCATTAAGCACCTGAACCAAGACATGAACACAAAGCTTTCTGAATTAGTTGTAAGATTGAACAAAAGAAAGAAAGAGAGAGAGAGAGAGAGAGAGAGAGAGAGAGAGAGAGAGAGAGAGAGAGAGAGAGAAAGAAAGAAAGAAAGAAAGAAGAAAGAAAGAAAGAAAGAAAGAAAGAAAGAAAGAAGAAAGAAAGAAAGAAAGAAAGAAAGAAAGAAAGAAAGAAAATTCAGGATGGCTAAATATCGCATGGGACATGCACACACTAAAACATTAGTTATTGTTTACCTTAAATTCGAATTCACTCGATGTCCTGTGTTTTATCTGGTAATCTTAATGTGAGTGAGTCTAATCTCTCTAACATGTGTCACCTACTTGACTTCCTTGGCAGATGATTCCAGAGATATCTCTGGGTGAGCAAATTGACAAAGCACAGGCAAAAAGCATATTTGACAAGAGTTACAAGTCTTCCATGTGCCAGATGCAATCACTTAGACAGATTGCCACTACCTGGGCCACAGGGGTTAGGAATTTGGATGGAGGAAACTGTAGCACAAGGTCACATCTAGCTACAGAGGTAGATTTCTATGAAATTGATGAAACTAAAGTTCCAGAGCTTCTCACTTACATGAGCCTGCAGTCCTAATTTTGTGTTCTATTTTTTTTTTTTTTTAACAGAGAACCAAATAAATTACATAAACTTCAGGCCCTCAAAACCTGGGGCTGCCCACACAACGTGTTTATGTCAGAACCAGAAAACAAAGCAAAACGTTTCTCTCCCAAGTTCCTTGCTTTTTTGTATTTGTCCTAAAAACTGTGTAGAACTGAACCCATCACCTAAAAATCGTTCAATGCATGTTTGGTAAATGCATGAATGAGCCAATGAATAAATGGATAGCAGATTTGAGAAAATAAATTAGAAAATGTATGCTCTTATACACACTATTGAGCACTGGATTATTCACATTATTATACGAATCATGACCACCTGAACTTTTTCTTCATATTGTGCCATGTTTTTCTCTCTGGAGATGAATGCATTTGTTTAACAGTAAAATATGTGTTACCTGGGCAGGGATTAGGGACAGGACCCTCTTCATTTCTCAGGCCTAGTAGATTCGGAAGGTGGTCCCAGAGTTTGGTTTTCTAGGGTTATCCTTTTTATTATCTAAGCTAGGGTATTTTGGCATGGCTTTATTTGTTCTTATTGTATTACAAAGAAGGGTTAGCCCACCTGCTTTTTCCGTTTTTGTTTTTTACCTAATTAGAGTATATAAAAGGCTAACTTATCTCCTGCCTAGTTACTCTTAATTAATCGAATGCTTGAGATAAAAAAAGATAATCTAAAATGGGTTCTGGTCATATTTCTCAACCAGTTAATTACTTTCCTGCTTATTGGGATAATTGTATGTTTTGCCTGCCCTAGAGAAAGGACACTCAAATCAATAGTAAGAGAGTGGAGACAGGGGAAGGTTAGGCCTGGGGTGCTTGATTTTATAAGTATTTAATAACCATGCAGCCCATCGCAGAAGCAGAACTGCACACCGAAGGTCCTAATGGGACACACAGCCACCTCCTTTACCACCTCCTTTATCTTCCTAGTACTGTGATATGACACTATGATAAAGCATTATCCTGTAAAGACATATAGCTACAAAGGGTAGAGTTAGAACTTAGACTATATTCCAAGTCTTTGTCTTTCATCAAAAACTTTTCAGTCAGACTCCTGTCACATTTTTTATATTTATTTATTTTTATTATTTGACATTAAAAGATATTTATGCATACATAGTACATTTATATCACAGAGGAAAAAAAGTAAAAATCAGCTGCATTTTCTGGTAGTCACTAACATTTCAGATGTATTTTTTTCCCAATATTTTCACATATCCATATGTATATATGAACTTTTTTTAGAGTTGAGATCATATGTTCTATAGAGCTCACTATAATTTTTAAGTCAGTCTCGTACAATATGTCTGATAGAACTTAAGAAATAAGCAAGGCGTTGGTGTATAAATAGGTTGTAAGCCAATTCATTAATTAACATCATATTTCTACCTGTATTATTCATTGCAATTCTCTGTTTAAACTCAGGTCTCTCAATGTTTGTCATTCAGTGTTATCTATCAATAATATAAAATATTCATAAGTTTTATAAGTATAACTAAATTCAATGTCTTTAATTTTCTTAAATTAACCTAAATTCAAAGTATTTCCCCCCATAAAGTTGAATTTAGAGCATGGGGTTTTACTCAATCTATAAACAACTCTCTTTCACATTAGAGGTTCAACTAGAACCATAATAAGTGTGATAATTGTTGTTTACAATTAAGACTATTAGTCTTCATTCAGAAATCTGTTAATGAGCTAAAAAATGTATGAGTGACTCAGTTTAGAATGGCCCAAAAGCCTATAACGTAAAATACTAGCACTGTAAATGGACTTTTAATCTGATATATCCAACCATTTTTTAAAATGGGTCACAACCTACATCCTGGAATTTGAAAATCCATTAGGTTTCTATAATGGGCTCAAGGTTCTACCCTGGGCTTATGAATCTTGAAATCCGCATAATTTTAAAGTAATAAATTATATGTTCTTAATAAAGGATAATGCCAAAACTATTTCTTCACATCTTAACACCCATGTTAATTAGACAAGAATTGGGGACTTTTTTTCTTTCAAAATTGGCAAAATGTAGAAGCAAGGCAATAAGATCTCTATCAATGCTGTTTCCAGCTGTGGTTACTCTTGTCATGAGTCCTATCAGAAGACCTGGTGGATGCTCCAGTCGGAAACCAATAGATGTTTGCTACCATGCATAGATATGCTATTAGGCTACAGAATAACATTGACTTTATAATTGAAATATGTGTAATAGCAAACTCCTGCTTATCTGACAATCATTCAAAGATTATATATAATGATCTGACATTAAACAAGATAAGCTACCAGTTTCCTAACAGATAGAAATTGTCATGAGAACAGATTTTAGCCTCCCTAGCTACATTGCTATAATGTGAATATTTTATTTATTTATATTTTAATTTTTTCACGGAATATATTATATCTCAATGAGGATGTTTTTAGGGAAGCATGTAGCTTTCTGATAAAGTACATTAATAGAAGTCTAAAAAGCAAAATAGGAAAAAAATCTTTCACAGTTACAATTAGTCTTACATTTGTTACTCTCTAGTAGTCTTCTTGCTGGAGTATGCTTTCCCTCGGGGATCCATTAAGACTTTTCACTAGGCACTCAGGCAGGAGTAATTTTAAGGAAATCCATTCCCAAATCTTCAACTGCCATATGTGTAGTGGTCTAGAATGATGTGCCTGACAATTTACTAATGGTCAGTGCATCAAGGTAGAAGCTTCCTCTTATTTAATTTTTCTAATTGCTTTTCTCCCACTTTACACAAGAAAGTCATAGATTTCACACAAAGGAAGTCTTTATATGGTGCATTATCTCTCGTGAGGGCCCAATCAAAGGGATAATTTAAATAATACTAATGACTGGGAAATAATTTCTTTTGCCAATCAGGTGGCTTTTAATTCTTTGCTTTCAATAATATTGAATGGAGAACTAATTCGGTAATTAGATATTTTTAATGAGAGATCAATACGTGATTTTCATCTTATAACTTGAAAGGAATTCAATAAATTGAGTTTCATTGCCATGACAAAACTTTTTATTCCTATCTATTTATATGAGAACAAGTTATCTCAATAAAAATGTCTATAAAAAATAGGGATAGAATTGATCCTGAAAGCTGTTTCATTTTAAAAGAGGGTTCACAAACTAATTGAAACAAAACAAGAGCATCCATCATCTATTTCATTAAGAAATTCATTCTTAATAACATTTTACTTACTGTCCTAAATGTTGGTTTATTAAAATTTATAATGAATTATTCCTTCTTGGTTAACTTAGATGACCATAGATAATTATAAACAAAAATATTTGTTTGTATGTATTTGCTTCAATTGGATGTTATAGGATTATTTAGAACATATTTTCATACATTAAATTTACTTCATAAGGATGAGATTACATGGGGAGGTGAAATGGAAATATAAAAATAAGATAAAAAAAGAATGATGGTAGATTTTTAAAGAATATCTTATTTTTTTTTCTTTAATGGATGATGGTAGGAATCAAACCGCAATGATAATTAGATTTCATTGGAAATATTTGAAATAGTATTCTCATATTTTTGTTTTAAATAGTAATATTTTAAAAAGAACACCAGCTCTTATAGAGTTTAGAAGCTATTTAACATTAAAATGATAGGAAAATTTGGATATCAATTTAAAATCTTTCAAATTTATTTAAGGAGATGCAAATAAAATATTAGAATACCACTATTTTTATCTACCATATGTAGATATCACTCATTTCATCCAGGCTTTTGATGAAGGAAAGATGGTAGGAACTATAAGGCCCTTTTATCTCAGGAGAATCAGCAGTGCTGGAATTTTGTGACCCTGACTGACATACTCTATAATACATAAAAAGTGTAATTAGGGCTAGAATACAAGATGACTATGTTTTGGCTCGAGATAAGCCAACATTTCTCTCAACAAAGAAATATCAGATCTTCCTAGAACAACAAAGAGTGTGATCAAAAGCTCATATCATTTTTGTTTTATGTCTATGATGAGTGAAGTCTTTCTTATTTTTCCAATACAATGTTCTTTTTCTATTGCGCACCCAAACCCTCCCCCAAATCTCACAGTTTGTCTAATGTACATATTGTTTCCCCTTAAATACTTTATAATTGGCATATACTATCAAACTTCTGAACTTCAACAATAAAGAAATTTTTGTAGGTGCTTCCAGACTAAAAGAGCAGGTAACCTGTCCAGTGTTTACATTCTAAATGAGGGCAGTATTTATTGTTCACAAGTCCTGTTTTCACTGATGCTGCTCCTGTATGTTCCTGCATTTCTTTGGATAGCTCTGTAGAGTGCAGAGCCTTCCCTAGAACCTCATGGTGCCCTGGAGCCAGTACGGTAAAGCAGACAAGAACTGAATCCTGAGGCAGGAGATTTGAGATGTTTAACAGACTTTGACATTGCTGAGGTGAGCATGGACAATTCTCTGTACCTCACAGGACTTTGGTTTCCTCACCTATGAATTACAGAAATTAGACAACAAACTTTCCTTCAGGTCTTATTATTTTTATTTTTTTAAATTAAGTTTATTGAGGTACCATTGATTAATACAATTATATAATTTTCAGGTGTACATAATAATTTGACATCTGTATATTCTATTATGTGTTTACCACCCTAAGTCCAGTTTCCTCCAGCTACCATATATTTGATCCCCTTTACCCACTTTACACTCCTCCTACCCCACTATATTTGACTCCTTTACCCCATCTACTTCTCCTTTCCACCCTCACTCCCTACCCTCTGGTAACCACTAGTCCATTGTTCATATCCCTGAATCTCTGTTTGTTTGTCCTGCTCATTTGTTGCTTTTAGGTCTATATCCCACATATAAGTGATATGTGATTTTCAACTTTTTCAGTCTGGTTTGCTTCACTTAACATGATTATCTCAAGGTCCATCCATGTTGTCACAAATGGCAGTATTTCATCTCTTCCCAGGACTGAGTAATATTCCATTGTATATATGTACCACAGCTCCTTTAGCCAATCATCTATTGTAGGACACATCAGTTGCTTCCATGTCCTGGCCACTGTGATTAATGCTGCTATGAATATTGGTGTGCACATATGGGTTTTCAGATATGGGTTTTCAAGTCTTTGGGGTAAATACCCAGTAGAGGGATTGCTAGATTATATGGTAGATTAATTCTTAGTTTTTCTGAGGAAACTCAATACTGTTTTCTATAGTGGCTGTACCAATTTGCCATCACACCAGCAGTGTATGAGGGTTCTTTTTTATCCGCATTCTCTCCAGCATTTATTATTACTTGTCCTATTGATTATAGCTATTCTAACAGATGTGAGATGGTATTTCATTGTGGTTTTGATTTGCATTTCCCCAATAGCTAGCAAAGCTGAGCATCTTTTCAAATATCTGTGGGCCATTTGTATGTCCTCTAGGGAGAAATGTCTGTTTAGGTCCTCTGGCCATGTTTTGATTGGATCATTTCCTTTTTTGTTGTAATCGAGTTATATGAGTTCTTTGTATATTTTGGACATTAGGCTCTTATCTCAGGCATTGTTTGCAAATATATTTTCCCATTTGGATGGTTGTCTCTTTACTTCGATGATTCCTTTTGCTTACCAGAAGCTTTTCAGTTTTATGTAGTCTCATTCATTTATTTTAGCTTTTATTTCCCTTGTTTTTGAGGTCAAATTCATAAAATTCTCCTAAGTCCAAGGTCCTTGAGTTTAGTGGCAATGTTTTCTTCTGCACATTTTAGTGTTTCAGGTCTTATGTTCAGATTCTTAATCCATTTTGAGTTAATTTTGGTGTTTAGTGATAGACAACAGTCTAGATTCATTCCTTTGCAGGTGGCTTACCAGTTTTCCAAAGCACCATTTATTGAAGAGGCTTTACTTTCTCCACTGTATGTTTTTGGCTTTTTTGTAGAAGATTATTTGCCCATATAAATGTGGGTTTACTTCTGGTCTCTCGATGCTCTTCCACTGGTCTGTGTCAGTTTTGCTGCCAATATCATGCCGTTTTGATTACTGTCACTTTGTAGTATAATTTGGAGTTGAGCAGAGTATGCCTCTAGCCTCATTATTTTTCTCAGGATGGCTTGGCAATTTGGGATCTCTTGTACTTCTATACAAATCTGATGCTTTTTGTTCTATTTCCTTAAAACATACTGATGAGATTTTGATGGGGATTGCATTCAATCTGTATAATGCTTTAGGTGGTGTGGTAATTTTAACTATGTTGATTCTTCCAATCCAAGAACATGGAATATCTTTCCATAGTTTGCATCTTCTTCAATTCCTTTAAATAGGATCTTGTAGTTACCATTATATAGGTAATTCTCATGTTTTGTTAAATTTATTCCTAGGTATTCTATTCTTTTTCTTGCGATTACAAAGGGAATCATATTTCCCACTTCTTTTTCTGACACTTTATTATTAGAGTATAGGAAAGCTATGAATTTTTGAACTATTATTTTGCATACAGAAATTTTATTTTGCTTATTGTTTCTAGAGTGTTCTTGTGCAGTCTTTTGAATTTTCTATATAGAGAATTATGTCATCCACAAATAGCGACAGTTTGACTTCATTTCCTATTTGTATGACTTTTTTATATCTTTCTTGCACTTGCACTTGCTAGTACCTCCAATGTTATATTGAATAACAGTGGCAATAGTGGACAGCCTTGCCTCGTTAATGATCTTAAAGAGAAGATTTTTAGTTTTTCACTATTAAATATAATGTTGGATGAGGGATGAGGGTTTTAACATAATAAAAGCCATTATGACATTTTTTATTATGTTCTCTTCTATACCAATT
This sequence comes from Rousettus aegyptiacus, assembly GCF_014176215.1. Classification (NCBI taxonomy): domain Eukaryota; kingdom Metazoa; phylum Chordata; class Mammalia; order Chiroptera; family Pteropodidae; genus Rousettus; species Rousettus aegyptiacus. The sequence goes on along the minus strand of NW_023416306.1, from coordinate 119,234,393 downwards.
TCGTTAAGTGTTTTGGTCATAAATGGATGCTATATCTTATCAAAGGGTTTTTCTGCACCTCTTGAAATGATCATGTGATTATTATTTTTTAATTTATTTATGTGGTGTATCACATTAATCAATTTGTGTATGTTGAATCATCTCTGTGCTCCTGAGATGAAGCTCATTTGATCGTGGTGTATAATCTTTTTAATATGTTGCTGTATTCGGTTCGCTAGTATCTTATTTAGGATTTCTGCATCCGTGTTCATGAGAAATATTGGTCTGTAGTTTTCTTTTTTTGTGTTATCTTTACCAACTTTTGGTATCAGAGTAATATTGGCCTTATAAAATGAATTGGGAAGCATTGCCTCCTTTTCAATTCTTTGGAAGAGTGTGAGAAAAATGGGTATTAAAGCTTCTTTGAATGTTTGTTAGAATTCACTGGTGAAGCCATCTGGTCCTGGACTTTTACTTTTTGGTAGATTTTTGATGATTGTTTCAATTTCCATACTGCTGATCTATTTAGATTTTCCAGTTCTTCTTGATTCGGTCTAGGAAGATTGTATTTTTCTAAGTACTGGTCCATTTCTTCCGGGTTATTAAATTGGGTGTTATATACTTTTTCATAGTATTCTTGTATGATCCTTTGTATTTCTGTGGTGTCAGTTATAGTTTTCCCTCTTGCATCTCTGATTTTGTTTATTTGTTTCTCTTTTTTCTGTAGTGAGTCTAGCCAGGGGGTTGTCAATTTTATTAACCTTCTCAAAGAACCAACTCTTTGTTGCATTTATTTTTTCTATTTTTTGTTTGTTTGTTTGTTTTCATTTTCAATGTTATTTATTTCTGCTCTAATTTTGATTATTTCTTTCCTTCTGCTGACTTTAGGCCTCATTTGTTCTTCTTTTCTAGTTTTTTAAGATGAAGCATTAGGTCGTTTATTTGGGCTCGTTCTTGGTTTTGGAGATAGGCTTCTAATGATATGAACTTTCCTCTTATGACCACTTTTGACATTTCCCAAAGTTTTGATATGTTGTACTATCATTACCATTTGTTTTTATGTATCTCTTGACCTCTTTTTTTTTTATTTCTTCCCTGACCCAGTTATTCTTCAGTAGCATGTTGTTTAATCTCGATGTATTTGTTGTTCTTTGCGATTTCTTTTTGCAGTTGATCTCTAGTTTCAGAGCATCATAATCAGAGAATATGGTTGCTATGGTTTCAAACCTCTTATATTTGTTGAGGCTATCTGTGTCACAGTATGTGGTCAATTCTTGAGAATGTTCCACATGTGCTAGAGAAGAATGTATAAGCAGCTGTTTTGGGATGGAAGGCTTTGTAGATGTTAACTATGTCCAATTGGTTTAATGTGTCATTTAAGGATGTTATTTCCTTATTGATGCTCTGTTTAGATGATTTGTCCATATCTGACAGTGGGGTATTTAAGTCCCCTACTACAATAGTGTTTTGGTCTGTTTCTCCCTTTAGTTCTGTTAGTAATTGCTTTACATATTTCAGTGTCCCTCAGTATCTTTCTTTACCTTTTTTATTTTGAAGTCTATTTCTTCTGTATTAGTACCATTACTCCTGCTTTTCTCTGAATGCCATTTGACTGAAATATCATTGTCTGCCCTTTCACTTTGAGTTTGTACTTGTCTTTGGAGCTGTGATGTGTCTCCTGGAGGCAGCATATGGTTGGGCTTTGTTTTTTGATCCATTCTGCAACTCTGTGCCTTTTTATCGATAACTTCGGTCCATTTACATTTAGGGTGATTACTGAAATATGAGGTCTTCTTATAGCCATTTTATCTTTTGCTTTCTGGTAGCTTGGTGTTTCCATTGCTTCCTTGTCCTTGTATTTGTGTTTTCTTTGTTTTGGTGACTGACCGTTCATTATTATCTTGCTATAGCAATTCTCTCTCTTTTTTTATAACCACTTATGCCCTGTTTTTAGTAAGGGTTGCATTCTTCTGCTTCTATTTGTCTGATAGTCACTTTACTCCTAATTATGTTATGTTATTTTATTTTTTTGGCATTTTGTTTTAGGTCAGCTGACTCCTTTCAGTATTTCCTGTAGTGCAGGCCTCGTAGTGGAGAATTCCCTCAATTTTTGTATGTCTGGAAAGATCTTAATTTCTCCTTCACATCTGAAGGAGAGCTTAGCTGGATACATTATTCTAGGCCAGTAGTTCCTTTCTGACTTGTAAGGTTTAAGCTGAGATGTCTGAAGATAATGTAATGGATTTTCTTTTATAAGTTACCATTTTCTTCTCTCTGTCTGCCCAGAGAATTCTATCTTTGTCATTGATTTTTGATAATTTTAATACAATGTGTCTTGGCGAAGGCCTTTTGGGTTGAGTTAATTGGGTGTTCTGTTGACTTCTTGAATTCCAAGCTCCAACTCATTCCTTAAATTTGGGAAATTCTCATCAACTATTTGTCTAAAAATATGTTCTAGTTCCTGCTCCTTTTCCTCTCCTTTGATAATGCCCATTATTCTTATGTTTCTTCCCCTCTTGTTATCAGCTAGTTCTTGAATTTCTCTTTCATTACTTTTCACTCTTTGGTTTCTATCTTCTTCTTTCTGATTTATTTATAGATATCTATCCTTAATATCATTGATTCTTTCCTCCATTTGGTCTACTCTATTTCCCAAGCTTGCTATTCATTTTTCAATCATTACAATGTATTTTTTATTTCCAGAATATCTATTCTGTTCTTTTTGAGGTTTTCAATCTCTTTGCTCTGCTCATCTAGATGTTTTTTCAATTCTTGAAATTGTTGATATAACTCATTTTGGAATTCACTGAGTTTTTTCAGAAGTACCATCCTGAATTCTCTGTCATTTAAGTTGTGTATTTTTATGTCTGTTAGCTTATTTTCTGGAGATTTTTCTCTTCCTTTCTCAGATGCCTTGTCACTTTGGTTGTTCATGGACTATTTCTCTACCTGAGCATTAATGGAAGTATATTCTACTGTTTTTCCAGAAAGAAGATTTATTATATAAAGATCTCTCTTTAGCCTGCTGCAGAGAAGGTGCTATTCTTTTGGTTTCCAGTAGGTGGTGTCTAAGCCTCTTGGATCTCTGCTTTATGTAAGCTTTAATAATGGCTTTTTATTTTCTTATAGATATTTAATCATGCTCGCTACCCTCAGTTTTAGTCCCTGTCAGTGTCTGCATCAGTCTTGGTAGCATTTGCTCTGATTCCTCTGGGGCTCTGTGATGTTTGGTCTTGGAGAGTTTCGGGGGAGGGACCCTCTGGTTTGGGATATAGGAGCTGCATTTCAGCCTCAGTTTTGCAACTACAGCCAGTAAAAATAAACTGTCATTTTTCTGCCATCCTGCTTCTCTACTTTCTGCTCTGATGACTGGGGCTGCCACTGTCCAGTTGGAGCTCACAGTACTCCCAGGCAGGACTGTTCAGGGAACTCACTGCACCTTCTCTCCTTCGCCCCCTCCTACAGGGAGCTCTGGAGGCTGCAAGAGGCAGCTTCTTTATTTCTCCCAGTCTACCGCCGGACACCTGGGGGCCTGACCTGTGGTAGCTCTTATGCGCAGATTCCATGCTCAGTTGTGCTAGTGTGCAGTTTGGGTGTTTTCTGTTGAGTTTTACATGCTTAGCTTATTGTCGTTTCAAGGGGAGGAAATCTGGGGATGTCTCTCATTCCGCCATGTTTCTCAAAAAAAAAAAAAAAAAAAAAAAAAAAACCCCAAACCCCACAACTCTTCAAGTTTTAAATGTTTGTAACTCTATGTGAGAACTTTTTAGGATGATGAAATGTAGTTCATGACTATTGTCGTGGTTATGCTATGCTATTGTGTCTGTTGTAAAAACTCACTGGTGAATTTTGTCATCATAAAGCTGACAAAAGTTACTGACTTTTGGAAGTAATAATAATAGTAAAACTCATTGAGTGTTGTATGTCAGCTAGTAATTTCTTTACATGTATTGTTTCATCAATGTATTGTATGTACTGTAAGAATTTGATGCAATTTTTATCCCCCTTCTAGTGGAGATCATGCAAAGAACTAAAGATGTTAGTAACTTCTCCAAAGTCACACACTTAGTGAATGGCAAAGCCAGAACTCCAATATATTTCTGCCAATTCCAAAGTCAGTGTTTGAATATTTCTTTACTCTTAGAAGAAAAGCTGAGTAATGAATCATATATACTAAGCTACTCCTTTCCATATCTACACATAAGGAACAAAAGCAAGAGGATTTATTTTTTTATTGGCATTAAGGATTAGTGAGGATTTCTAGGATCATTCTGAGTCCCACAACAGACCTTAAATTCCATACTTTTGTTTTTGGACTCAAAAGCACCACTGTTTACATGAAAAAAAAAACCCACACAGAAAAAAAAGGAGGCATGAAAACTGAAAAAAATCACAACACAGGGACTTCTGTTCTTGTTATTGATACATATACACATTTTAATTTAAGATGCACAATCAGAGGATTGTAAGTTATCAGGTACACATAGAGACCTTTAAGGGAATGCTAAACTTTGCTATCTCTCTAACCTGAATATCATCATAGCTCCCTATAAATCAATCCTACACTGTGTGCTTTTGTCAGGAAATGTGTTGTAGCAGGTGGTTTTTAAACAAAGAGAATTGTCCTATTATCTGCAAGTTTATTAGTGACCTTATTTTAAGTAGCAATAAAGAAACACATCTAAAATAGCCTAAAAAAGCAGCTTTGGTTAACAAAAGCACGTTAAAAAAAAGAAACGAACATTAGTTTGTTTCATGAAAATTTCTATCATGGCCCATATTATTTTGCGTATGTTTCAATGTTTGTTTTTTTTAAAAGATGTAATTATAAAGTGTGTATTTTAATGATATATGGCATGAAGTAATGACTGAAATGCTCGCTCTCCAAATCAACATGAAAACTGCCTACATGGGGGAACTGATTGGTAGTATCCACAGGGAATTGAAATGTGTCTACAAATTAAAGATTGATTCTGGGAGGCTTTACTCTTTCTCAGGAGGGCATTTACTGCATTTAAGGTCTAAAAGTTATACTCTCAATAATTTTGCCTGAAAAAAAATTATCAAAAAAAATTGGATTTTGGGGGGTCATTGTATGTCAGCTAATGTATGAGTGGTAGAACCTATCTGCTTCATTCCTTGAGATCTAATTGTACTCATTCGTATGAATTAAAAGTATTTATTTTATTTCTAGAAATTTCTTAAATGTGGTTTCATTTGAGGTTTCCTAGAAGATTTAAATGGTAACATTCAAAATATGTTTAGAATTACTATAGGATATCTTTTATTGGAGTAGGGGGAAGAAGTTATCATAATTAAGTTAAGATTAATTTATTAAAGTTTCTTTAAGGGATGAAAACCTGCCTCTCATTCAGTTTTTCAAAATTTGATGTCATCTATGTTAAAATCACCCAGCAAGATCAGCAAAGCATGTATTCTACTCTAAACTTGCTTTTGAATTGAGCCTTATTTTTGTGTGTAGAAGCAGAATGAATTATAAATGATTATAACATTTAAATTCTAGGTTTATTTTCAAGTGTAGTTGATTTGACTTAAATATGAATTCTGTAGCTATTTAGTAATTAGGAATGATAATTCTCTGCAATTCATAATTGGGCCCAAAACAGGTGTTTTCTTTCTTTTTTTTTTTTTTAAAAAATATTACATGTAGTTTCAGCTTTTGCAGAAAAAAATACATTTGCAAATGGCTATGAGCTAATAATAAATTTAGCTGAATGTAAAAGACAGGAAGTTTGTATTTTTGTTATATTTTTAGAAACAATTATTGAACAAATCAAAGGAATCTGCATTCCTAATAAATGTGTGCATTATTCGAGGTTTCGATGGTGGTTAATCAGTAAAAAGTGATGGTTTAAATTGACATTAATGAATAGTAATAGAGTAGACTATAAAGAGAATTAAAGGAAAGAAAATAATACAATTATGTGTAACCCATTATTCCAGAAGATACACGCACACACAAATGTATGTGTGAAAAATTGGATTATTCGTATTATGAACTAAAAAATATAGAACAGAAGTTACATCTTATTTCACCATCAGAATTAAAATAATGATGGGCCACAATTTATTTGGGACCATTAATAACCATATACTTCTAAGAATGGTGTAATCTAAATAAGGTAAAAAGTTATTAATGAATGGCCTGCAGCATTTTCTCAACCTAAAATGTCAATTTAAAAATGGTTTGGATGGAGTATTTCTGATTACATTCCCCAAGAAACATGTGCTTAAAATGGTTTACAGACCGCAAAGCAGAATTAAGAAGAAGGTTATCGCAAAGTAAACCTATCAAGAGGATCCACAGTCTCATTAAGGTGTACCAGCTGACTCATGGAGCTCTTCTAAGAAAAACCACAGAAGCAAAACAGATAGTCTGTAACAATGTTACTGAGACAAAGTTTCCTTCTTATTTAAAAGGAATATAAAATTAAAAGGCTCTGACTTTCATGAAATAATGCATTAGGAAACAGTGACCTACACTGAAGATGTTTCCTGGAAGATTGCAGCAATTAGTCAGAGGGTAGGTCATTCCTCTTATTTGGCTCCATTATGATCTGAATTGTCTAATGGAGGATGTATGATATCTGTTTAAAATTTCCCTTTAACTAGCTATTTTACCAAGTTTATGTCTGGAAATTTACTGAGTTAGAATTTACCCTATTTTAAAGTTTATTTTAACTTTCCTCTTTGAAAAATGAATATAGGCTCATTTGAAATATTCTGAAAATGGAGGAAAGTAGAAAAAAGAATAAAAGATCTTTTGTCCCTCAGAGATAAACAATTTGATGTGCTGTGTAATTTGAATGACTGAGAAATTTCCTAATATTATTACTATGTTGTATAAATACAGACTTTATTGTGATCAAGTGTATATCCACATGTACAACATAAAAGACCACATGATTTGAGAAAGGTACAGGGCTGTAGGCACTATGTGTATAGAAAATCGGAACAGACCACTCTGTGAGTCACCCCATCTGCTATCAACATTGATGGGAAGATGCAAGGCCATGAGAAAATAACTTTGGACCATTATTGGGCCATCTTAAATTCAGCCACATTAATCTGCTAGGCAAGTATGCTTTCTTAGTATACTCCTTTGAAATTTTATTATAATTCCTCCTTCACCTGTTTCCAGTTCAGATTCTAGTTAAGTGAGGATTCCTTGGGCTCTTCATAGGACTGACTGTGTTTTCATCTTGGTTGGTGATGCTAATCATAAAAGTGTTCTGAATGAAGTTTTGAGGAGGCAACAGGATGACCCAAAAAGTAACCAGGCTGTGCCACAGCCCTGTTGTAAATTCATTAAATGCATACTGTTTGGTATTAAACCAAAGTCCTCCTGATAACATCCTTATAATTAAAACTTGAAGTGCACTGTGCACTAATTTATTTATATTGCATCTTTATCAGAGTAGACACCTTAGTCAATATCAGAATATGGAAAAAAAAACAATATTGATTTTGAAGCCTTTCACTGAGAGACTAAGAGTTTAAACAACTCTCTGGTAACATTTTCCATGTCAAGATTTAAAAACAAGAGAATAAAGTTCACTTCAATAACTTACTTGATTGAATTACTTGGCTGAGCCTATAGTATATGAATATATTGATGAATATTTTTCCATCATAGACAAAAAGAATAATACTCAGATCTATTTTGAAAAACAAGTCTTGACTTTATTTCAGTTTCTAACCAAAGAACCAGCCTATTTCCAATGAAAAATTTTCTCTTGACATTTCTGCCTTTAATGCATCAAGCTTCTATTCACATATATTTACTTTTGTCCTTTTAACAGCTGTGTCATCTAGCAATCATGGATCTGATTTGATTTACTTCAAAGATCTGATCTTAGATACCTTATCCTCACAGCAGGCAATTTTTATGTAAAATACTGGTATCAACTCTAATGGATCTGAGGATAGTTTTAAAACCTTTCTACATTAATGACCTTTCAATTGTATTTAAATGTCATGTCTCCTATATGCTGTGATGAATGCAACATTGCCATCATAATGTTCTAAGTAACCACTCTGAATAGGACACCGTCCATTCTTCAAAATTGTAATTGACTGATGCAATATATTATTACAATTTATGACTTCCAAGGGGAAAATATCCTTTTAACTTAGATGAGTGTTTAGTTATAAAATGTGTGATTATGTGGTTACTTCACTATTACAATATATTTAGAAAAAATGGATCTTAGAGTGAAAATTGGTCCTGATAGGTTTATGAGAGTTTCATGTATTAATACCTATGTAAAGTTGCCCAATTCGTTTTTGTGGGGAAGATGTGGAGCAGGTGACAGAGCAGTTATTAGTACATTGTCAAACATCTAGAAGCAAATATAGCAATACTAAAACAAATTTTATTGAGTTATAGTTGCCATACAATAAACAGCAAGTGTTTAAATTTCACCATTTGATCAGTACCGATCTATGTATATACCCACAAAATAGTCATCACAATCAAAAAAATGAAGATATTCATTATCCCCCAAAGTTTACCTTTGTAAATTCTCCATTCTATTCCTCTCAGTCTATCCCTTCTGCATATACTGGCAACCACTGATCTTTCAAATGATTAGCTGATACTTTCTAGAGTTCTAAATAAATATAACCATACAGAATGTACTATTTTTTGACTGGCTTCTTTCATTCAGCATAATTATTTGTAAAATTCAGATATATTGCTATATGCATCAATAGTTCATTCTTTTTATTAATGAGTCATATTCCACGGTACAGATACCAAATGCCTATTGTTATTTCTATGTTTGGTTAGTACAAATAGAGCTTGTAAAACTACAAAACACTGATAAAAATTGATCTATATATTTAACTCAATCTCAATGAAAATACCAGAAAGTATTTTTATAGATATTGAGAAGATGATTCTGAAATGTATATGGAATAAACAAAACAATTTTTTTTAAAAAAGTATGAGATTGGAGGACACAAACTACCCAATTTCAACATTAATCATAAGTAGGACAGTGTGAGATTGGTGAAAGGGTATTATGCATAGATAATGGAAGAGATTACAGAGGCCAGAAATAGGCCCACACAAATATGGTCAATTTATTTTTGACAAAATTGCAAAGACCATTCAATGGAGAAATGGTTGACTTTTAAATAAATGGTGCTAGAACAACTGAATATCCCCATATGCAAAAGAACGACAAATAAAGAACCCCAACGCATCTTATATTTTAAATAAAAATTAATAGTAATGAATCATAACCCTGTGATATTGGCTGTAGGTTTTTTGTTGATGCCCTTTAGTGTGTAAAGACATTTTATTTATAGTTTACTGGGAGTTTTTTATGAATGGATGTTGAATGTTAATTTTTTTTAGTATTTTGGCATCTATTGATATGATCGTTTGCTTTTTCTTAGTCTAACATGGCAAATTACATGTATTTATTTTTAAATGTTGAACAAGACATATTCTTGGAGTAAATCCCACTTGATGATGTGTTATCCTTATTCATGATGTATTATTCTTTTTTTGGTATTGCTGTATTTGATTTTTTTTTTATAATGTCTTTGTCTAGTTTGATATAGGGGTGTTATTGGCCTCATAAGGTGACTTCTGAAGTATTTATTTTTCTTCTATTTTTTTGGAGAAGACTGAAGAATCAATGTTCTCTAAACCTTTGGTGCAATTTGCTAGCGAAACTCTCAAGATATTCAGTTTTCTATTTTGGTGGATTTTAGCTATAAATTCAATTTCTTTAGATATAAAACTACTCATGTTACCTATTTTTCTGAAATGAATTTTGGTAGTTCACGGTTTTCAAGGAATTGGTCCATTTTATGTAAGTTGTCAAATTGATTGGCATGGTGTTGTTTATAGTATTTCTCTTATATCTACTTAATGTCCACAGGAGGAATAGGATGTCTCCACTTTTATTTCTGATATTAGTCGTTTGTGTCCTCTCTCTTTCTCATCAGCTGGATAGAGGCTATCGATTTCATTCATCTTCTCAAAGATCCAAGTTTTGGTTTCATTACATTTATTTGTTGTTTTTCTGTTCAAATTTCTGCTCTGATTTTTTTTTAACTTCTGATTTTTTTCTCTCTCAAGTATTTTAATGTGGAAGGTTAGATTACTGATTTTCTATCTTCTCTGAAAATAAACATTTAATGCTATATATTCCCCTTTAAACAGTGCTTTAGCTGTATTCTACAAATTTTGCTGTGTTGTGTTTTTATCTTTATTTAGTTTAAAATATTTTTAAACTTCCCTTGAGACTTCCTTTTTGATCCATGGATTATTTAGAAGTATGTTTTCAAATTTCCAGATATGTAGGGAGTTTTTATATTGTTTTGTTCACAATGTTAGTTAAATATCTTTATGGTCAGAGAACACACCTTTTATGACTTGAACCTTTTCAAATTTGTTGAGATTTGTTTTATTTCCCAGAAGGACCACTTTGATAAATATAAATACGAATATTATATATATCCTGAGAGAAATGCTACATCTGTAACTGTATTCAAAAATAAATTTTGTGAAAGTGTTGATTACCCTGCATATAAAAAAAGATAAGGAAAGAAGGAAAAAAGAGAAAATTAAATGTTCATAGAACAATCAAGCAGTAAATGAAGCTTGACTTAAAATATGTAAATTGTTTATGTTACAAAATTTTGGGAAGACCAAGGGTAACCGAAATATTGCCTCTAAGAAGTATGCCTTGCCATCCCATTTCCTAAACTCACTGAAGGTAACATTGGCCCTTTATATTTACCATCTAATCATATAGGCTTAAAATTAGAGGTAAGGTTAACAAATGTGGTGGCATTTGCTTAATGATTATTTTTTTACTTCTTACTTTACTTGTTAGCCAATAACTCAAAAGGCTATGATATTACTAACTCTGCCATACACCAGATTACTTTTAGATTTGAGAATAAATTGGGTCAAAAATTAACACAGTTTTCATCAAAGACCATAATATGTCTTTTCCCTCTCGTTAATTATATATATAATTTGCTCAAGTATCTATTTCATTTCCTTAGTAAAGACATACTCTTAAATTAGTGTTGAAATTCTCAGTAGTTTCTTTCCTCTCTCATGTCATTAGAAAGGCTTTCTAGAAGTGCACCAAAAGGCGTTTTGTGTAAGATATATAATCGTTTTATCCAGTTTTTGTATATAAGAATTGTCTCAGGAGAAAAAGATGCTGAGATATTTTAAAGTCAGGGGTCTTGGCCTATGTGACTTTTCAATTTTTCTTTCTAAAGAAAATCGTTATTTTGTTTAATAATACATTACATTAGAATTTTGCAAACAAAGACTGGTTTTAAATAATCTCTTTAAAGAGAAATTTGGCAATACCACCTAAGGTTGAAGATGAGCATGCCTTCTGATCTATTACTTTCTCTTCTTGATTTCTATTCTAGAAAAAAATGTGTACATGTATACATATACTAAGATTTTATTTTTTTAAGCAATGTTTTCATAGAAAAAAAATTGCAAACTATTTCGACTTCTCAAGATGATGTATATTTAATCAACTAAGTATTATATTGAAATCAAAATGATTTAACTAACTATACTAGCTAATTTTTCTTGGGGCGAGGCCTTGCGGGGGAGTGTGCTAGGGGCGGGGCCTGGTTGGAGGGCGTGTTCTGGGCGGAGTTCGGGGAGGTGCCCCGGCCCAGGTGCTCTTGCGCTCTTCCTCCACCCGGATCGCTTCTCCTGGCGCGACCTACGCCTGTGGAGCTCTGGGCACGCGGGAACGCGGCCTGTGGCCTTTTCTTTGTGGACACGAGCGCACGCCATGACGTGACGTTGATGTCATCTTCCCGCCCGACGTCACCTTTCTCTGGGCCTTGGTCCCTACGTCTGCACCCTGCATGTCCTCGGTGTCTGAGCTCTGGGTCAGGTGAGCTGGGCGCGTGGGAAAAAGGACAGCGACAGGGTGGGGGTGGGAAGATGTAAGTTCTCATCTCTTGCCTTTGCCTTGGTAGCCACCCCCCATCCCCCACCCCACCAACTTCTAGTCTGGACACGTAGATTCTGAGAAACTCAGATGTTACCTTCTCTTCAGGCTTTGTCTCCGGTGGTGAATCCGCCACACTCGTATGAGCCTCGCCTCTTAAAAAAATTAATAGAAACAAATCAAACACGTAATTTTGAGTGAGAAAGGTTTCAAGAGAGAAATACCATTTATGTAAGTAGAAACCTCACGATAAAGGTATGGCTTCAACATGCCTACATATTCAATAGAACTACAAAACATGAATTAAAATCGTATTTCGTATCTTGAGGATAGTAGTTCCCTTTAAGAAGGAAAGACGGGAAGTGGATCTGGGGTGGTTTTAGGTACATTTTTATTCCTTTAAATGAAGTCAGTAATCTGAAACAAATATAGCAAACTTTAAGCATGGGTTAATATTAAAAGTACAGGATTTTTGTTACATAATTTTTATACGATGAAGTAGTCTGTGCTTTAAAATGAAAAATAACTCAGAACTTATATATCAATTTATTTGAAGTCTAAGTTGAAGTTTCCAGGTACGTTGGTATTCCAGATAGTTTGAATGCAGAATCTTCAGGGGTCTTACAGTCCATTTTCTCAATTTTTTGTTGTGGCAAAATACATGTAACATAAAATTTATTGTCTTAACCATTTTAAGTGTACAGTTCGATGGTATTAGATACATACATATTGCTGTGAAACCATCATCACCATCCCTTTCCAGAACTCTTCACTTAAAAAACTGGAACGCTATACCCATTGAACAATAACTCCCCATTCCCTGGTACCCACATCCCCTAGCTACCACCATTCCATTTTCTGTCTCTGTGATTTTGGCTATTCTAATTACCTCATATAAATGAATTTATACAATATCTGTCTTTCTGCGACTGGCTTATTTTACCTAGCATAATGACCTCGGGGTTTGTCCATGTTGCAGCGTATGTCAGAATCTCCTTTCTCCTTCCTTCTTGCACCACATTTGCTTATCCATTCATCAACTAATGGAGACTTTAGTTGCTTCCATGTTCAGCTATCATGAACAATGCTGTTGTGAACATGAATATATAAATATCTCTTGGAGACCCTACTTTGAATTCTTTTGAGTATACACTTACAAGTGAAATTGGTGGATAATGCTAATTCAATTTTAATGTTTTGAGGAACCATCGTACTGTTTCCACAGTAGCTTATCATTTTAGATTCCCACAAACAGTATATAGATGTTCTAATTTCTTCATATCTTTGCCAACATTTGTTATTTTCTGTTTTTTTTTTTTTTGATACCCATCATAGTGGGTATGAGGTAGTATCACATTGTAGTTTTGATTTTCATTTCCCTAATGATTAGTGATATTGAGTATCTTTTCATGTGCTTTTTTTTTTGGCAATTTGTATGTCTTTGGAGAAATGGATGTTCAAGTCTGCTCATATTTGAATCGGGTTGTTTTTTGTTTGAGTTTTAGGAGTGGTCTGTATATTCTAGATATTGATCTCTTATCAGATAAAATATTTAAAAATATTTTCTACCTTTCTCTAGGTTGCCTTTTTACTCTGTTGATGTGGTCTGTTAATATACAATTTTTTAAAAATTTCATGAATTTGTTTATTTTTTGTTTTGAATTAGGGTTTGTATATGATGTTAGGTAAAGATTCAACTTTATTTATTGATTTATTTTTTGCTGTGGAGATTCAGTTTTCCCACTGCTGTTTATTGAAAAGATTGTCTTTTTCCTATCATCTTGGCATTCTTTTTGAAAATCATTTGACTGTATATGCAAGGATTTATTTATAAACTCACTATTCTAATCCAGTTGTCTCTGTCTTTATACCAGTACCATACATTTTTTTTTTTTTTTAGTATCATACTGTTTTTGATTACTGTAGCTTTGTAGCACATTTCGAAAACAGGAAATGTGAATCATCCAGCTTTGTTATTCTAGTTCAAAATTGTTTTGGTTATTTGAGCATCACTGGAAATTCCATACGAGTTTAGGATGGGTTTAGTATTTCTGCAAAAAAACTCATTGGGATTTTGTGGGGTATTGTAATAAATCTTTAAGTAATTTTGGGTAGTTATTGGCATTCTAACAATATTAAGTCTTCCAAACCATGAACATGAGGTGTCTTTCTATTTTTAAAATACCCTCTTTAATTTATTTCAGTATTGTTTTGTAGTTTTCATTGTACAAGTTGTTTAACTCTTTGGTTAAATTAATTCCTGAGTATTTCAATATTTTTTATGCTATTGTAAATGGAATTATGTTCTTTATTTCCTTTTTGAATTGCGTTTTGAAATGCAGCTGATTCTTGTGTTGATTTTGTATCACATTGCTCTGCTGAGTTTGTTTATTCTAACAGTTTTTTTGTGTGTGGCATCTTTAGGGTTTTCTCCATGCAAGATCATACCATCTATGAATGGAAATCAATTTACTTCTTATCCAGTATGGATGCATTTTCTTTTCTTTTCTTACCCAAATGCTATGGCCAGGACTTTCAGTAGAATAGAAGTGGCAAAAGCGGGTGTATTTGTTTTGATCATGATCCTACTGGAAAAGCATTCAGGCTTTCACTGTTGTGTATGGTAATATCTCTGACTACTTTTATATGTTGGTTTTGTTTATTATGTTGAGGTAGTTTCCTTCTATTCCTAGTTTGTTGAGTGTTTTTATCATAAAAATGTGTTGTTTTGTCAAACACTTTTTCTGCATCAATTGAGTTGATCATGTGTTTTTTTCCTTCATTCCATTGATGTGGTCTATCATTGACCAATTTTCATATGTTAAAATGTCATTGCATTCCAGAAATAAATTACACTTGGCCATGGTATATAATCTTTTAATATGTGGCCAGATTCCATTTGTAGTACTGTGCTGAGGATTTTTGCATCAGTATTCTTAATTGATATTTGTCTGTAATTTTCTTCTAGTGTTTTAGTCTTGTTTTGGTATCTGGGTAGTATGAGGAAGTGACCTCATAGAACACGTTAGGAAGTGTTCCCTCCTCTTCAAGTTTGAGAAGGATTGATTTTAGTTCAACTTTAAATGTTTTGTGGAATTCACCAGTAAAGGCATCATCACATTCAGGGGTTTTGTTAGGAAATTTTTTATTACAAATTCAATCTCCTTATTAGTTGTATGTCTATTCAGGTATTTCCCATCTCTTTGCTTTAATCTTGATTTTTGTTTTTCTAGAAATGTATTCATTTCATCTAGGTTTCACTCTTTGTTGTTGTGTAACTGTTCATAGTACTTATAATCCTTTTGATTCTATAGAATTGTTAGTAATTCTTTTAGGTTCCTGAACCCAACCATAATATTTGAATGTAGGACCTCCCACACAACACAAAGCAATTCTCAGACACCAACAGAGTGTCCAAGAATTCAACTCAACTTTGATGTTATCTACCTGGGAATAGCATCAGATTCCACAGATTGAAGGCTCAATCTCACAAGACTGCCTCCCCCTTCAGACATCAGTCACAAACCCAGATTATCACTTGTGCTTCTTACTGACTGGCTATAGATTGGAGGATTAAATGACCCTTTCCTTGAAGTTCAGATGCCAGTCACAAGTTCAGGTTGTTACCTGTACTTCTGACCAATTGGCTTTGATTCAGATGTTCCCACGATCTTCTCCTTGGGTTTGATTAATTTGTTAGATTGGCTCATAGAACTCAAAAGAACATTTTGCTTACTTGATCACCAGTTTATTATAAACGTGTATGACTTGGGAACAGTCAGATGGAAGAGGCACATAAGGCAAGGTATAGGGAAAGTGTATGCCCTCTCTTTATGTACTATTCTTTGTCAGATCTCCATATGTTCACCAAGTGGAAGTTCTCCAAGCCTGTTTTTTGTTTTTTTTACAGAGGCTTTGTTACACAGGCATGGATGATTAAATCATTGGTCAGTGGTGATTGATTCAACTTCCAGCCCTTCTCCTCTTTCCTGAGGTTGAAGGGTGGGACTGAAAGTTCCAACTGTCAATCACATGATTGCCTCCGTTGACAATCAGCCCCCATTCTGTTCCAAAGACAACTCATTAACAGCAAAAGACACCTTTATGGCTCTCATACTTAGGAAATTCCAAGTGTTTTAGGAACTCTGTGCCAGAAATGGAAGACCAAATACATATTTCTTAGTATAGATCAAAATATCATAGTAATATTCTCACTCTTATTTCTGATTTTAACAATTTGAGTTTTCTCTCTTTTCCCTTAGTTCATCTAGCCAAAGGTTTGTCAATTTTGTCAATCTTTTCTGAGAAACAACTTTTGGTTTTGTTGATTTTCTCTATCCTTTTTCTGTTCTTTATTTTATCTCTGGTCTAATCTTTATTATTTCCTTCCTTCTGATAGCTTTAGGTTTAGTTTGTTCTTCTTTTTCTAGTTTCTTAAGTTGTAAAGTTAGTTAAGTTGTTGAGTTGACATCTTTCTTGTTTCTTAACATAAAGCATTTATAATGATAAATTTCCTCCTTAGTATTCTTTTCATTGTGTGCCATGAATTTTGGTATGTTGTATTTTTGTTTTCATTGGTCTCTCCGTATTTTCTAATTTCCCCTTTGAGTTCTTCTTTGATCTGTTGATTGCCTAAGAATGTTTTGTTTAATTTTTCCTGGTTTGTGTATTTTGCAGTTCACTTTCTGTTATTGATTTCTGACCTCCTCCCATTGTGATTGGAGAAGATAATTTGTACGGTATATATTTTTTAAAATCTACTGAGACTTAATTTGTGGCCAAATTTGTGTCTATTCTGGAAAATGTCCTATGGGCACTTGAAAGGAACGTGTATTTTGTTATTTTTTTGTAAAGAGTTTTGTATATCTGTTATAATTAGTTGATTTAAAGTTCTCTATTTCTTTATGTCTTGTATGGTTGGTCTATCCATTATTGCAAGAAGGGTATTAAAGTCTCCAAGTATCATTGTAGAACTGTTTATTTCTCCCTTTAATTCTGTCATTTTTTGCGCTATATATTTTGGTGGTCTGTTATTAGGTGCATAAATACTTATAATTGTTATATCTGCTTGCTGTATTGAATGATTTATTGCTATATAATGAGCTTCTTTGCCATTTGTAAATTTTTATTATTTTAAAGCTTATATTTGTCTGATAGTGGTATAGCCATTTCTACTCTTTACTGGTCAGTTATTTACATGGAATATTCTTTTCCTTCCTTTCACTGTCTGTGTCTTTGAATCTAAAATGAATCTATTATAGAGTGTGTGTTGGATTGTGTTTTTAATACATTCTGTCAATCTCTGTCTTTTAATCAGCATTTAATCCATTTACATTTAAAATATTGATAAAGAAGCTTCCAATTTCTGTCATTTTGCTTTGTTTTCTATATACCTTACAACTTTTTTGTCCCTTATTTCCTGCATTACTGTATTTTTTTGTGTTTAGTTGATTTTTTTTTGGAATGAAGTGTTTAAATTCCTTTCTCATTTCCTTTTATGTTCTTTAACTATTTTTTTTTATAGTTACCTTGGGGATTACATTTAACATCCTAAAGTTATACCAATCTAATTTGAATTCCTACTAGGTTAACTTCAATAACATACAATAATTCTGCTCTTTTAACAGCTTCATCCCCACCTCTTTTAGTTTTTATCTCAAAAAATTACATCTTTATTCATATGTGTTCCAAAATAAACCAGTACTTTTTTAATGCATTAGGCTCTTAAATTATGTAGAAAACAAAATGTGGAGTTACAAACCAAAGTTACAATACTAGCTTTTAAAGTAATAATTTTTTAAAAAATGTATTTTGAAAAAGTATTACATTTCTAAAATATATACACATATTTAATTTCAAATATATATACACATTTTATGTTAGTTTTTACATGTATAATTTAATAGATTTAAACCATTTGAATATCTTAAATCATATAGAAAACAAAAAGTGGAGTTACACACAATTGTTATAATAATACTAGCTTTTATAATTGCTCATGTATTTATCTTTACTTAAGTCTTTATTTATTCATATGTCTTCAAGTTACTGTCAAGTGTTCTTTCATTTCAGCTGGCATGATCTCGTTTGCCTTTCTTACACAGCCAATCTAGTGGTAACAAACTCTCAGTTTTTGTTTATCTGGGAATGTCTTGATTTCTCCCTCACTTTTGAAGGACGTTGTGCCAGACATGGGATTCTTGGTTTTTTAAAATACTTTTCTTTTAGCACTTTGACTATATCAGCCCACTTGCCTTTGGACTCCAAAGTTTCTCCTGAGAAATCTGCACCTGTTATTGAGGAGCCCTTGTATGTGATGAATTGCTTCTCTCTTGCTACTTTAAAAATTCTGTCTTTATTTTCAGACAGCTTTTCATATGTCTTATTTTGGGTTTCTTTGAGTTCCTCCTTAGAGTTCATTGAGCTTCTTGGATGTTTATATTCATGCCATCTATCAAATTTGGAAAGTTTTCAGCCATTGTTTCTTCAAATACTCTGTCCCATTCTTTTCCTTCTGTAATTTCTATAATGCACAAGTTTGTCCACTTGATGGTATTCCACAGGTCTTTTATGTTTTGTTCATTTCTCTGCAATTTTTCTTCTGTTTTTCAGTCTCAATAATTCCCAATGTTCTATTACATCAAATTCATTGGTTATTTCTTCTGTCTGCTCAAATATGGCTTTGACCACCCTCTAGTGAATTTTTATTTTAGTTGTACTTTTTAGCTCCAGAATTTCTTTTTAGTTTCTTTTAAGGTTTCCTATCTCTTTATTGATATTTTTATTTTGTGCATACAGTGTTTTCTTGGCTTTAACAATATAGTTCTCTTGTTATTTGAGCATTTTTCATGACAGTTGATTTAAAGTCATTATGTAGTAGAGACATCATCAGGTCCTCAGAGATAGTTTATGTTGTTATTTTTTTCCTTTAAATGGGCTATACTTTCTTGTTTCTTTGTATGCCGTATTATTTTTGTTGTTGTTGTTGAAAAGTAAGTATTTTAATTTAGTAATGTAATTACTCTGGAAATCAAATTTTTCTCCCTCTCCAGGTTTTTTTGTTTTGATTTGTTTTCTGTTTGTTGTTGTTGTTGTTGTTGTTGTTTAATTGTAGGCTGTCTACTGAGGATCAGTTGGAGGTGTAAACATAAGG
The DNA here is from genome assembly GCF_014176215.1 of Rousettus aegyptiacus. Taxonomy (NCBI): domain Eukaryota; kingdom Metazoa; phylum Chordata; class Mammalia; order Chiroptera; family Pteropodidae; genus Rousettus; species Rousettus aegyptiacus. Next base: position 119,215,283 of record NW_023416306.1, on the reverse strand, counting down.
TCTCTTCATGTATTTTTGCGCCTGTACCTTCCCCTGGGCATGTGTGGTGATTTCATAATCTCCTCCATATGTGCAGTTGCTTTTGCATGTTCTAGTCTGCAATATCTGGCTTAAAAAAGGGGAAAAAACTGAAAGGGGAAAAATACTCCGTTTCTTTAAATCTCCGGGAAGTCACTTCAGCTATAGGGGGAGGGCTTAGTAACAATGGGGAGTGGTACAACAATAATGGCTACCACTCTCTGTCTACACCACTGTGATCAGAAGCCGTAATCAGTAATTAAAGCATAGGTCCTTGATAGTTGCAGGACAGGGTCCTTTTGGTCCACCTTGGCTCCAGCAAGCTGTGTGTAAGGTGCTCTAGGAACATAAGCACAACTACCTGACATGGGGCTGAGGGAGTAAGAGATAGGTTACTGCTACTGTGCAAATTGCAGAAATTGACTGAAATTGCCCTTTACTATCCAAGACTTCCTCTTGAAGTTGCAAGCCTTTAATAGTTCAAAGAGTTCAAAATAGTTACATCTGATGGATTCTGCCAGTACAATTGTTGGCTGCATGAAAGACAGATTTCTGATACTTACTAATTTGCCTTCTTTCCAGAATTCTCTATAATCCATTTTAATAGATATAGTACTCATGATCGTGATAATCACTCTGAGATCAGCTTCATCATGGGAATGGCATAGGCAGGCAGCCCTGATTGGAAGGGAGGAAAGAACACTTGCAGTTGGAGGAGATTATATAATTTGTTTTGAAAGGTTATTTGGCATTGGGAAATCTGGGGAATGACCATACAAACCATATAGCGTTTGTTGCTAACATATTAATAAATGTGAACGTATGTAAACAAATATTGTTTCTTTGTTTAAATGCTAGAACTAGGATTTTCTTTTAAAAATGTATTTGGAGCTGACTCTTGTTTGATGTGAAGTTCATATATCATGGGGTGGGAAAAGTATTGCTTAAACCCACTTAAACTAGCCTGAGACTGCTATAGTTTCTTCTCTGCCTCCCGAATTTCACAATTGTAAAAAAATACTCCTAATTTGGATAAAAAGTTACCATTTTTAATGCTTTTTAAAGACAGAGGTTCATAATTTGGTTAAATTAGATGGCTTCTGTGTGAAATGTTCTTTAGCAGTAAATTACATATAAAATTTTCTTGTTTTATGTGTATATAGTATGCAGTAATAATTATTTTGGTAACCCTTTAAAAGGTTAATAAAAACTCTGGAATTGCTTTAATTTATTTAAATATATATAAATTTATATGCTTTTTTTCAAATTAGTAAAATAAGATTTATGATAACTAAAACTAAAGGATAAAGAAAATTATCTCATTTTAAAGCTCATGTTTTCAACATTTACTTTACAAATCATCAGCGTCCAGATTATGGACATTTCTATATGAAATTAATAATTTTGTATATACATATTTTCATCAGTGTTCCAAAATCTTGCCATCTTTTCATGATTCCTGACAACTCAGTTATTTACTCTATAGAAGTTTAAAACAGGAAATGCAGCATCTCTTGTTTTACTCATCAAAATTTGAATTCACATCCACAAACAGCCCATTTGAGAACCTATAGACCATGAGATATATTAGAGAGACAGGAGAAAAGAATGATTATTCCATTTTAAGTACCCTCAGAAGACTAAAGGCAGCAACAGAACAATCCTCTTGATGTTAAAGCAGAGATGTAAAGGAGAGAAGAAATTTCTGAGAAATTTCCAGTATGCTCTGGAAGGCCCTAGCCTACCTTTGCCCAAGAGTAAAGTACCATTTATCAACAAATTTTGAAGTGTGTTCCGAAGATTACCTCATTGGATTTCCAAACAAGGTGAACCCAAAGAGACACACACCAATACGTATTGTAATTAAAATGGCAAAAATTAAGGATAAAGAGATAATCTTAAAGGTGGCAAGGATGAAAAAAACAAGTTGCATACAAGGGAAACCCCATAAAGCTGTTAGCTTATTTCTTAGAAGCAACATTATAAGAGAAAAGAGGGTGGCAGGAGATATTTAAAGTGTTGAAAGAATAGAATTTGCAACCTAGAGTACTTCATACAGTAAGGTTATAGTTTAGAATTGAAGGAAAGATAGAGTTTCTCAGACAAGCAAAAATAAAGGAGTTCACAACTACTAAACCAGCCTTATAAGAAAAGCAAAGCCATAACCAGAAACAAGAAAATATAGGAAGAAAAAAAACTCACTAGTAAAGGCAAAAATGCAATAATCACAGTGAATCAACCATTTGAAAAGCTAATAGGAAGGTCAAAAGACAATAGTAGCGATATTAACTATAACCGCAATAAGTAATCAGAAGATACACAAGGTAAGAACATATAAAACATGACATCAAAAACATAAAAAGTGGAGGGAGGAGTAAAAATGTAGTGTTTTTAGAATGCGCTTGAACTTAAATGCCTATCAGTTAAAACTGAGTGTTATAGATGGATATATGAATCTTATGGTAACCATAAACCAAAAACATAAAAAAAAATACAGAAAATGAAAAGAAGAGTCCAATCAAAACACTGAAGAAAACTGGCAAATTGAAAGGAAAGAGATCAAGAAAAATCAAAAGAGATCAAGAGAAGAGAGGAACAGCAAACAAAAACAAAAACAACCAAAAAACAATTAACAAAATGGCAATAAGCACATATATATTAATAATCTAAATGCTCCAATCAAAAGATGTAGAGTGTTAACTATCCTGTAATCCAATTTCAGTGTTTCTTCCTCTTGCCATCATATAATCTTCTTTATGCTCCCTCCTTATTTTCAAATGCATTAAAGAAACTGCAGAACTGTTATTCTCTGGAGCTTTTGAGATCTTGCTCCCAAGCATATGTCATCAGTTTGGCACAAATAAATTCTTATTAAAAAAAAAAAAAAAAGATGTAAGGTGGCAGATTGGATAAAAAATATGACCTATCTATATGCTGTTTACAAGAAACTCACTTTATATTGAAAAACACACAGAGACTGAAAATGAAGGGATGGAAAAAGATATGCCATGCAAATACAAATGAAAACTGAGGTAGCAACACTCATATCAGACAACATAGGCTTCAAACCAGAGAATATAAATAGGAACAAAGAAGGTCATTTCATAATTTTAAAGGGGTCAATCCAAGAAGAGGATATAATAAATATCAATACATCCAACATTGCAAATGTTATGGGCGTAAAGGCAGAAATTAACAGTAATACTATGATGGTTGGGGAATTCAATACTCTGCTTACTTCAATGGGTAGATAATGCAAACAGAAAATTAATAAGGAAATAGTGGCCTTAAATGCCACATTAGACTGGCTTGACTTGATAGACATTCATAGAGCATTTTATCCAAAAACTGCAGGTTACACATTTTTCTCAAGTGCACATAGAACATTTTACAAGATAGATCACATGCTAGGCAGCAAAACAATTCTGAATAAATTCAAGAAGATTGAAATGATATCAAGCATATTTTCTGAGCACAATGGCATGAAACTAGAAATCAACTACCAGAAGGAAACTGGAAAAAAAAAAAAGACAAAAACTTGGAAATTAAACAACGTGATTCTAAAAAATCAATGGATCAAGACAAAACCAAACAGGGAATTAAACACCACCTTAAGACAAATGAAAATGCAAGCACAACTTTATAAAATTCATGAGATACTGCAAAAGCATATAAGAGGAAAGTTTATAGCTATATAGGCTTACCTCCACAAGTAGGGAAAACCCTAAATGAACAATCTAAATTTACACATGAAGAAACTAGAAAAAGAGTGACAATCAAAATCCAGGATAAGTAGAAGGAACTAAAAAGATCAGAGTGGCAATAAACAAAATAGAAAAAGAAAAACAATAGAAAATATTAATGAAACTAGGAGCTGGTTTTTTAAAAGGATAAATAAAGTTGATAAGCCATTAACAAGATTCATCAAGCAGAGAAGAGAACACAAAATTAGAAATGAAAGAAAGATTATAACACACCACAGAAATACAAAGGATAATTAAATAATACTATGAACAAATCTATGCCAATAATGAACAAATATATGCCAATAAATTAGACAATCTAGAAGAAATGAATAAATTTTTAGAAACATGCAGCCTTCAAAGACTAAATTGAGAAGAAACAATTTGAACAGACCAGTTACTAGCAATGAAATTGAAACAGTAATCAACAAACTCCCAATGAACAAAAACCCAGGACCAGACAGCTTCACAGGTGAATTCTGCCAAACGTTTAAAGAATTAGTACCTATCCTTTTCAAACTATTCCAAGAAACTGAAGAGGAAGCAGCACTTCCAAACTCATTCTACAAGGCCTGATACCAAAACCAGAAAAAGACACTACAATAAAAGGGAGTTACCAGCCAATATCTCTGATTAACATAGATGTCAAAATTCTCAAATTCGAGTACATTAAAAGGATTATACATCACGATCAAGTGGGATTTATACCAGGGATGCATGGGTGGTTCAACATCTGCAAAATAATTACAGCGATTCATCACATCAATAAAACTAAGGATTAAAGTCATATGGTTATCTCAACAGCTGCAGAAAAAGCATTTGACAAAATTCAGCATCCATTTATGATAAAAATTCTCAACAAAGTGGACATAGAAGGAGCTTTCCTCAACTTGATAAAGGCTATATATGACAAGCCCACCGCTAACATCATACTTATTGGTGAAAAGCTGAAAGCTTTTCTTGTTAGATCAGGAAAAACAAAAGGATGCACACTCTTACTGCTGTCGTTCAGTATAGTATTGCAAGTCCTATCTATAACAATCAAACAAGGAAAAGAAATAGAAGACATCCAAGTTGGAAAGGAAGAATTAAAACTGTCACTATTTGCAGATGACATGCTACTATATAGAGAAAACTCCAAAGAATCTACCAAAAATTTCATAGAATTAATAAAAGCATTTAGTAAATAGCAGGATACAAAATGAATATACAGAGATATGTTATGTTCTTATACTAGTGTATAGGAACACCACAGATTTGTTGTGATCCTATACGCTAATAACCAACAATCAGAAAGAGTAATTAAGAAAACAATCCCATTTATAATTACATCAAAAGAGAATAAAATAGCTAGGAATAAATTTAACAAGGCAGTGAAAGGACAATACTCTGAAAACTATAAGACACTAAAGAAAGAAACTGAAGAGGATACAAATAAATGGAAGAATGTACTGTGCTCATTGATTGAAAGGATTGATATTGCTAGTGACCATACTACCCAAAGCAGTATACGGATTCAATGCAATTTCTATCAAAATACCAATGGCATTCTTCTCAGAAATAGAACAAATAATCCTAAAATTTATATGGAGCTACAAAAGACCATGAATAGCCAAAACAACCTTGAGAAAGAAGAATGAAGTTGGAGGTATCATGCTTCCTGATTTCAAACTATACTACAAAGCTATAATAATCAAAACAGTATGGTACTGGCACAAATACAGACACATAGATCAATAGAACAGAATAGAGAGCTCAGAAATAAATTTTCATTTATATGGTCAACTAATTTACAACAAAGGAGAAAAAAATACACAGTGAAGTAATGACAGCCTCTTCAACAGTCGGTGTTGGGAAAACTGGACAGATGCATGCAAAAAATGAAACTGGACCACTCTCTTACACCATATGTAAAAATAAACTCAAAATGGTTTAAAAACTTACATGTAAGTTCTGAAATTATAAAATTTCTAGAAGAAAACATAGGAAGTAAATTATTTGACATAGGTCTGAACAACATCTTTATGATACATCCCCAAGAACAAGGGAAATAAAAGCAAAAATTAACAAATAAGACATCATCAAACTAAAAAGCTTCTGTACAGCAAAGGAAATCATCAACAAAATGAAAAGACAACCTACTGAATGGGAGAATATATTCACTAGTGATATATCTGGTAAGGGGTTAATATACCAAATATGTAAGAAATTCATACAACTCAATAACAAAAAAGTGAACAATTCGATTGAAAAATGGGCAGAAACATGAAAAGACATTTCCCCAAAGAGGATATTCAAATGGCCAACAGACATATGAAAAGATTCTCAACATCACTAATCTTCAGAGAAATGCAAATCAAAATTACAATTCGATACCACCTCATACCAGTCAGAGTGGCTCTTATCAAAAAATTAACAAGAAGCATGTGTTGACAAGGAAGTAGAGAAAAGGGAACCCTTGTGTGCTGTTGGTGGCACTGTAAATTGGTGCTGCCTCTGTGGAAAACAGTTTGAAGGAACCTCAAAAAACTTTAAAAAGATATGCCATATGACCCAGCAATTTCACTTTTGAGGATTTGTACAAAGGAAATGAAGACTCTAATTTGAAAAGACAATATGCACTCCCGTGTTCATCGCAGCTTTATTTACAATAGCCAAGATATGGAAGCAATGTAGGTGCCTATTGATAGATAAATTGATAAAGAAAATGTGATACACATACACATAATGGAATATTACACAGCAACAAAAAAGTGAAATCTTGCTTTTGCAGCAACATCGATAAATCTAGAGGAAATTATGCTAAGTGAAATAAGTAAGGCAGAGAAATATGGATATTGTATGGTTTCACTTACATGTGGAATCTAATAAAACCAAGAAACAAACTAAATGCAATGGTTACCAGGAAGAAGGATCAGGAGATGGGTAAAAAAGGAGAAGGGGAATACAGTCAATAATATTGTGATAAATTTTCCTGATGATGAATGATTATTAGAATTATTGAGGTGATGATATTATAAGGTAAACAATCAAATTACTATGCTGTACACTTGAAGGTATTATAACTAATATTATATGCCAAGTGTCTTTAAATAAAAAAAGAGAGATAATGGACCTTAATTTGTATGTAAATGTTAAAGGTGAGAATGGCTTTTCTTTCTGAATAATGAAGGTAATCAACTATAAATGAACATGAAACTATTGCAATACATAAATATATACCTTAGACTTAGAAAATAAAATTAATATTTTAAAATATTTGGAGATTCTTGGAAACATGGTGGAGAGAGGTCCTCAAATCTCTTTCCTTAAAACAACAATAAGCTGGACATCTAAAACTCAACAATAAACACCCAAACTGTACACCAGCACATCTGAGCATTGGATCTGCTCATAAGAACAACCACAGGTCAGAACCCTGGGTGTTGGGCAGTGGACTGGGAGGAATAAAGAAGCTGCCTCTTGCAACCACTGGAGCTCCTTGCACGAGAATGGGGAGAGGTGAAAGTGCGACGACTTCCCTGGACAACCCTGCCTGGAAGTGCCAGGACTTCTATGCAGCTGGCAGCACAGGCCAGTCATCAGGGCAGAAAACAGAGAAGTGGGATGGGACTACAGAGAAACAACAATTGATTTGTACTGGTCTCAGTTGCAATACCGAGGTGACTGCAGCCTCCAACACCCAACCCATAAGGCCCCTCCCTCCATGCCCTCTGAGACAAAACATCGCAGAGCCCCAGGGGAATCTGAGCAAACGCAACCAAAACTGTTTGCTAACACTGACAGGGACTGAAACTTAGAGTAGCGAGTGTGATTAAATTTCTACAAGAAAATAATAATAAAAAACATTATTTAGGCTTTATATAAAGCAGGGATCCAAGAGGCTAAGACGCCACCTACTGGAAACAAAAGGAAAAGTGCCTTCTTTGTTGCAGGCTAAAGAGAGACCTTTATATAATAAATCTTATTTCAGGAAAAAAAGCAGAATACACTTCCATTAATGCCCAGCTGGATAAATAGTCCAATAAACACCATGAACAACCAAGGTAACAAGGCATTTCAGAAAGAAAGAGAAAAATCTCCAGATAATAAGCTTACAGACATAGAAATATGCAATTGAAACCCTCAGAAAGAACCGAGTAGATCTTCTGGAGAAGAAGATCTACTGCAAGAGTTGAAAAATGAATAACAAACTTGGGGAATAGAGTTGACCAAATGGAGGAAAGAGTCAGTGATATCAAGGACAGATATCTAGAACTTAATAAGGAGAAAGAAGAAACTAAAATATAAAAAATAATGAAAGAGAAATATAAGAACTAGCTGATACCATCGGGAGAGAAAACATAAGAATAATGGGCATTATCAAAGATGAGGAAAGGGGCAGGGACTACAAAGCATTTTCAGACAAATACTTGATGAGAATTTCCGAAATCTAAGGGATGAGCTGGAGCTTGGAATTCAAGAAGTCAGCAGAACACCCAACTATCTCAACTCAAAAAGGCCTCCATCAAGACACGTTGTATTAACGTTATCAATGACAAAGACAGAATTCTCAGGGCAGACAAAGAGAAGAAAACAGTAACATATAAAGGAAAACCCATTAGGTTACACTCGGACTTTTCAGTGCAGACCTTACAAGCCAGAAAGGAGTGGAATCAAATATTTAAACTATTATGCGAAAGGAACTACGAGCCTAGAATAATATATCCAGCTAAGCTCTCCTTTAGATGTGAAGGAGAAATAAGAACTTTTACAGACATACAAAAATTGAGGGAAATCTCCACTACAAGGCCTGCACTACAGGGAACTACTGAAAGGGGTCAGTTGACCTAAAACAAAATGACAAAAAGAAACAAAATGCAAAAACATAATTAGTAGTAAAGTGACTGTCAGACAAATAGAAGCAGAAGAGTGCAACCCTTACTAAGAACAAGGCATTATAAGCTTAAATAATAAGAGAATCACTATAACAAGATAGTAATGAATGTTCAGCATACATAGGGACAAATTGAGATAACAATGACTGAAAAGAGGGGGATTCAAAGATTCATATTTGCAAAAAGAAATAGAGATAAGGCAGGTGCAGAAGAAAATGGATGACTGTATGTGTGTGCGTGTGTGTGTGTGTATAACTATCCTTTAGATATTCATAATGGTAACCACAGAGAAGATTCAGACCTAAAGTATATAATATAAAACAAGAAGAACCAGAAGGAAAAACCACAACAGCCAACCAAAATAAGGAAAACAGAAACACAAGGATAAGGAAGCAATGGAAACACTGAGCTACCAGAAAGCAAAAGATAAAATGGCTATAAGAAGACCTCATATTTCAGTAATCACCCTAAATGTAAATGGACTGAAGGTACCGATAAAAAGGCTCAGAGTTGCTGAATGGATCAAAAAACAAAGCCCAACCATATGCTGCCTCCAGGAGACACATCACAGCTCCAAAGACAAATACAGACTCAAAGTGAAAGGGCAGACAATGATATTTCAGTCAAATGGCATTCGGAGAAAAGCAGGAGTAATGGTACTAATATCAGAAGAAATAGACTTCAAAATAAAAAAGGTAAAGAAAGATACTGAGGGACACTTCATAATGATAAAGGGAATAATGCACCAAGAAGACTTAACACTTATTAGTATCTATGCTCCCAATCAGGGAGCCCTGGAATATGTAAAGCAATTACTAACAGAACTAAAAGGAGAAACAGACCAAAACACTATTGTAGTAGGGGACCTAAATATCCCACTGTCAGATATGGACAGATCATTCAAACGGAAAATCAATAAGGAAATAACATCCTTAAATGATGCATTAAACCAACTGGACATAATTGACATTTACAGAGCCTTCCATCCCAAAACAGCTATTTGTATAAGAAACAGCTACTTCTCTAGCGCAGGTGGAACATTCTCAAGAAGTGATCACGTACTGCGACACAGAGATAGCCTCAACAAATATAAGAGGATTGAAACCATAGGAACCATATTATCTGATTGTGATGCTCTGAAACTAGAGATCAACTGCAAAAAGAAATCACAAAGAACAACAAATACATGGAGATTAAACAACGTGCTACTGAAGAATAACGGTCAGGGAAGAAATAAAAAAAAGAGATCAAGAGAGACATAGAAACATGATAATGATAGTACAACATATCAAAACTTTTGGGACATGGCAAAAGCATCATAAGAGGAAAATTCATATCATTACAGGCCTGTCTCCAAAACCAAGAATGAGCCCAAATAAACAACCTAATGCTTCATCTTAAAAACTATGAAAGAAGAACAAATGAGACCTAAAGTCAGCAGAAGGAAAGAAATAATCAAAATTAGAGCAGAAATAAATAACATTGAAAACGAAAACAAACAAACAAACAAAAAGTAGAATAAACTCAACAAAGAGTTGGTTCTTTGAGAAGGTTAATAAAATTGACAACCCCCTGGCTAGACTCACTACAGAAAAAAGAGAAAGGATGCAAATAAACAAAATCAGGGATGAAAGAGGGGAAATTATAACTGATACCACAGAAATATAAAGGATCATACAAGAATACTATGAAAAAGTATATAACACCCAATTTAATAACCTGGAAGAAATGGACCAGTACTTAGAAAAATACAGTCTTCCTAGACCAAATAAAGAAGAACTGGAAAATCTAAATAGACAGATCAGCAGTATGGAAATTGAAACGATCATCAAAAAATCTACCAAAAAGTAAAAGTCCAGGACCAAATGGCTTCACCAGTGAATTCTAACAAACATTCAAAGAAGATTTAATACCTATTCTTCTCAAACTCTTCCAAAGAATTGAAAAGGAGGCAATACTTCCCAACTCATTTTATGAGGCTAATATTACTCTGATACCAAAAGCTGGTAAAGATAACACAAAAAAAGAAAACTACAGACCAGTATTTCTCATGAATACAGATGCAGAAATCCTAAATAAGATACTAGCAACCGAATACAGCAACATATTAAAAAGATTATACACCACGATCAAATGTACTTCATCTCAAGAGCACAGAGATGGTTCAACATACACAAATTGATTAATGTGATACATCACATAAATAAATTAAAAAATGAGAATCACATGATCATTTCAAGAGGTGCAGAAAAACCCTTCGATAAGATATAGCATCCATTTATGATCAAAACACTTAACGAAATTGATTTAGAAGAAAGTACCTTAACCTAATAAAGGCCATATATGACAAACCCTCAACCAACATTATACTTAATGGTGAAAATCTAAAAACCTTCCCTCTAAGATCAGGAACAAGGTAAAACTTTCCACTATTGCCACTGTTATTCAATATAACATTGGAGGTCTTAGCAAGTGCAATCAGACAAGAGAAAGATATAAATGGCATCCAAATAGGAAACAAAGAAGTCAAGCTGTCACTATTTTCAAATGACATGATTCTCTATATAGAAAACCCTAAAGACTCCACAAGACCTCTACTAGAAACAATAAGCAAATACATTAAAGTCTCTGGATACAAAATCGACAATCAAAAACCCATGGTGCTCCTATATTCTAATAATGAAATGTCAGAAAAAGAAGTGGAAAAAATAATTTCTTTTGCAATTGCAACAGAATCAATAAAATATCTAGGAATAAATTTAACGAAACATGTGAATGACCTATATAATGAAAACTATAAGACCCTATTAAAGAAATCGAAGAAGATACAAAGAAATGGAAAGATGTTCTGTGTTCATGGATTGTAACTATCCATATAATTAAAATGACCATGTTACCTAAAGCATTCTACAGATTTAATGCAATCTCCATCCAAATCCCATCAGCATTTTTTAAAGAAATAGAACAAAAAATTATTAGTTTTGTATGGAAGCACAAAAGACCCCAAATTGCCAAGACATCCTGAGAAAACAATAAGGCTGGAGGTATCACTCTGCTTGACTTTAAATTATACTACAAAGCAACAGTAATCAACATGACATGGTATTGGCAGCAAAACAGACACACGGACCAGTGGAACAGAATCAAGAGACCAGAAGTAACCTGTATTTATATGGGCAAATAATTTTTGACGAAGAAGCCAAAAACATGTGATGGAGAAAGAAAAGCCTCTTTAATAAATGGTGGTGGGAAATTTGGAAAGCCATCTGCAAAAGAATGAAACTAGACTGTTGTCTGTCACCACACACCAAGATTAACTCAAAATGGATTAAGGACCTGAAACAATAAAATGCATAGAAGAAAACATAGGAACGAAACTCAAGGACCTTGGACTTAAAGAAGATTTTATGAATTTGACCTCAAAGGCAAGGAAAGTAAAAGCTAAAATAAATGAACGAGACTACGTCAAACTAAAAAGTTTTTACTCAACAAAAGAAATCATCAACAAGGTAAAGAGACAACCATCCGAATGGGAAAATATATTTGCAAACTACTCCACTGATAAGGGCCTAATATCCAAAATATACAAAGAGCTCATATGACTCAATAACAACAAAAAAGCAAACGATCCAATCAGAAAATGGGCAGAGGACCTGAACAGACACTTCTCCCTAGAGGACACACAAATAGCCTACAAACATATGAAAAGATGCTCAACTTTGCTAGCTATTAGAGAAGGGCAAATTAAAACCACAATAAGATACCATCTCACACCTGTTAGAATAGCTATACTCAACAGGACAAGTAATAACAAATGTCGGAGAGGATGTGGACAAAAAGGAATCCTCATACACTGCTGGTGGGACTGCAAATTGGTACAGTCACTATGGAAAATTGTATGGAAGTTCCTCAAAAAACTAAGAATTGATCTACCATATGACCTAGCAATCCCACTGCTAGCTATTTACCCCAAAGACTTGAAAACCCATATCCAAAAAGATATTTGCACACCCATGTTCATAGCAGCATTATTCACAGTGGCCAGGATAAGGAAGTAACTGAAATGTCCTACAATAGATAATTGGCTAAAAAAGCTGTGGTACATATATACAATAGAATATTACTCAGCCATTAGAAGAGATGAAATACTGCCATTTGCGACAACATGGATGGACCTTGAGATAATCGTGCTAAATGAAATAAGTTGAAAATCACATGATATCAGTTATATGTGGAATATAAACCTAAAAGCAGCAAATGAACAGGACAAACAGACTCAGAGACATGGACAATGGACTAGTGGTTACCAGAGGGTAGGGAGTGAGGGTGAAGGGGGAGGTAGATGGGGTAAAGGAGTCAAATATAAGAGGTAGGGGGAGGGTGAAGTGGGTAAAGGGGATCAAATATATGGTAGCTGAAGGAAACTGGACTTTGGGTGGTAAACACACAATAGAATATACAGATGTCAAATTATAATATACACCTGAAAATTATATAATTGTATTTATCAATGTTACCTCAATAAACTTAATAAAAAAGTAAATAAAATAAAATATTTGACTTTTTTAATAATGTAAATTATATCATTCCCTCTTTGTTTAAATCAAATAGCTTAGAAATTTTCAAATAACTCTATGTAAGTAAACTTGTAGAGGCAGACACAACTAAAAGTATGGCTGTATTGATTCACTAAGAAAAAAAAAAAGATGACCTCACTGATGATTGAATTGTGGATTCTGGGACTCCATCACCCTACATCCCCTGAATTAAATTCTCTGAGGTCGAGCTTCAAGAATTTGTATTTCTAACCAAATAGCCAGTAGATTATTTTTTAAATAATACTTCATAGAGATATGACTCTGTATAATAAATTATGTGTTATGGCCCCCCAGACCAGGATATGGGGCATTTTCATCATCCCAGACAGTTCCTCTTGCCCCATTCCAGTCTATTTCTCAATATTCCGACTGTGTTAAACACAATTTTTACTTTTCTCAATGTACATATACATTGGTTATATCTGTCCTTTAGCCTCATCAAAATGGAACCTACAATAGGTAATCTTTACTTCTGTTTTCCTTCCCTCAGCATACTATTTTTGAAGCCAGGTAATTTTTAGACACACTATAATTTGATAATCAAAGCTCTCTAAAATAGAAATTGTCATAAGAAAGCTTGATGTTGGAACTTCTCTGAGATTAGGAATCTTTTCAAACTGCTATCTTATTTTAAGTCCATCATGCATTTGGGGCATATCCATTACAGGATTTCCAAATAGTATGTTAATTTGAGGTCTCCTGCATTAATGATTTCACCTTAAGAAATCAACCATTGATTTTTGTCATTATTCTTTCCCCATTTCTAAAATTATACTTGTCTTCATTTTGAAATTCTTTTTGGAGAATTTTAGTAATACTACAATGACAGTCAGTCAACATTTCAGTAATATCTGGCTTCAAATAAACCAGTTACAATTGGCTGAATAACTTAGCATCCACCACTTCTCAGAATTCTTTCAGTTTGATATCTACAGACTTTCAAGAATTCTAGACAGTTTTTCAGAATGGGAAGAATAACATAGGAAGAAAGTAAAGTTGTAATTATCAGAGAAGGACAAAAATTATGATGAGAAACATCTATTAGCTTACTTATTCTGCAGTCCTGCCAGGGAGATGCTGGTCACTATGGTAGGTTGCCAAGTGTTTTGCCAAGTTCAGTGCTTGAAGCAATTTGGCTTCTGCTACTCTTTTTGGCTGAGTGTTCTGTAATCAAATAATTGCTGCAGAATCAAAGTTTTACTGGAGATATAATTTAATTTTTTCTTCTAAGTTGGCGAAATATACTCCTGTGTTTCTGCCCTATTCTCACATTACTACCACTCTTTACTTCACATCTGAAACCAGGTGTGTGCGTTTTCCACACGTCAGGCACTTCTTTGACATGAGATGATTATTCTATAATTTATTTCATTTCCAATATTGTCTACCTATAAATAGCATCAGACCCCACAAGTTAAGAGCTTAGTCTTACACAACTGCCCCCACTGCAAATACCAATCATAAATCCAGGTCATCATTGTACTTCTGACTAAGGTTCCTATGACCCCTTCCTTGATTTTGATAATTTTTTGGAATGATTCACAGAACTCAGGGAAACACGTTTACTGGTTTATTATAAAAGATGTAATAAATTATACAGAAAAGAACCCAGCCAGATGGAGATACACAGGCACAGAAGAGTCCTGAGCATAAGAACCTCTGGCCCCACTGAGCTGAGGTGTGCCACCCTCCCAGCATGTGGATATTCATCCCAACCTGTATGTTCGGGATTTTTATGGAGGCATCATCAGAAAGGCACAATTGATCATTAACTCAGTGTCCAGCTGCTCTCCCCTTCCTAGGTGATAAAAAGTGGGGATGAAAGTTCCAAGCTTCTAATCTTGTTTTGATCTCCAGGGCTCGGACCAGCTTCCATCCTAAAGCTATTTATGAGCCCATCAAGAATTGCTCATTAAAACAAAAGACAGGAACCGGAGTCAAAGAAACCAAGTGTTAGAATACAAGATGCACTTAGTGCTCTCATCACTTAGAATGTTACATGGGATTTAGGAGCAATGTGCCAGAAATGGAGCATAGACCAATAGATATATTTTTTATTTTCCATTTCCTCTTATGTTTGCCTGTATATACTAAAATGATGTCAGCTTGCTTTTCATTAAATAGTTGTCTTGGATACTGATGTCAGAAGACTTGATAAAAGTTAGAAGTGAGCTGTCTCACTTCCTCCTGCTATTATGCCAAAAAGCCCGTTTGAGGGAGTAGGGAAAAACATATGAGATTAACTGAGAAGAAGAATATTCTAGACAATGGAGACCTCTGCATGGTTGATGGGCAGCATGAGAACACAATACAGGGACGAGTGAGAGAAGACTACTAAAGACAATCTTAGCTAAAATTGATCCTGTCAGGGGAATTGGAACTTCAGTATTTCTCTTGACACTTGCATCATTAACACAAAGAACTTTTTTTGCTTTTATAAGCTTCCCATCAATTTAGAGTTTATTATCTTTGGTTAAGTCCTTTCAGGGCTTAACTAACTATCAGGGCTTAGGAAAAAATATATAAACTTTAGTTCAATTCATAGATTTGTAAAATTTTCTTTCCTGAAGCAACTATTTATTCATATTGGACCTTTAACTCTATCAGGTTCAAAACACATTAACTTTTACCAAGAAATGAATTAATTCGTAATTGTGGGACTTTAAAAATGGTCAGTAAGAGGCTCACAGATTACAGTCACAGTTCTGTAGGATGCTATGGTTTCTACTCTCATTTATCATAGATGTAAAGGAATGAAAGCAACTATAACTTTGAGTCACACAAATGACCTAGTAGCCCCATTACCTTTTGCTTCAAAGAAGAATACATCATTGAAAATGCTGCTAATTTTGAGCTGAGGTCTCTTCCATCTCTTTGACCTTTGATGCTCTCCCATTGATTCAGCATGAATTCTGTTATATAGAGGTGGAGATAAAATGCACATTTTCACTCACTGTGTTCTATTCTGTACATCTCTATTGGAGAAATGGACATTTTATAACTTTGAAGTTTTGTACTGAAAGATTAGATATCGAAAAAGAAATATTTGATTCTCAGGAATCTTAAAATGGGTAAATTCTACAAAGTGATCTGTGAAAACAACATTTAGAATGGGAATAAAAAGATATGGTCAGAATTGTGGCTTTGCTACAGGCTCGCTGTAAATTACATAATCTGAACCCAATTTTCTTCATTTTTGTACTGGGAACAATAATGCTTTGTTTACCCAGTAGAGAGCTCTACGTGTGCATGTCTGTGTGTGTATGAAGATCAAATGAAATAATCTGTGGGAATGCACCTCATATACTACAGAGCACAATGGAAGTGTTAGCTGTTGCTTTTATTGTCTCTGGTGCTGATGCTGATGCTAATGGCAAGCATTATGGCATACTAGAAGTTAGATAGATTGGAGTTCAAATCCAAAATGCTGTTACACTTAGTGTGTCATATTTTTATATCATAGGTTCCCATCTATAAAATGGGATTAAAATTTACTATTTAACAAACTCACAAAAATACAACTATTTAAATAATATATAAAAGATATAGTTTTTAACAAATACTAAATGCATTAGAGATGACCAATAAATATTGATTTTCTTTCTAATTCCTCCCTCTGCCTCATGCACATACATTCACACACACTCCAAAACATACATTTGGAAGTAGGGCAAGAGCTGGTAACTTAAAGCCTGTGGGCTAAATGTGGCCCACCATATGTTTTAGTAAATACAGTTTTATTTCAATACAACCACACTCATTTGCTTACATAATATCTATAAATGCTTCCCCACTGTAGTGATAGAATTGATGAGCCCCCAAATCATAAAATATATATAGACCCATATGGCCCTTTACAGAAAAAGTTTGCTGATCTCTAATCTAGAAAAAAATACTAGATCCAGTATAAAAAAAAATAAGAAATGAATAGTCCTGTCACCTACTGGTCACTTACTTGGACTACATACACAAACTTGGTTTAAAGATCTAAAATTTTTGATGTCAGGATTCATTTTACAGTTAATGTTGGTTATAACTATATTTACTATATTTAAAATAAAAACAACTTAAAAATATATTAATTTAAAAATACATAGAAAGTCTATTACATAATAAATTTTAATTAAAAAGAAAACTATATTCCCAAGGAAATAGTGAAAAGATTAACATTGCTTTATGTTTTTGCAAATCTCTTCAATTCTGGCTTAATTGAAGACTGTGGGAATCTCATATTTGTGTATGCATTCTGTCCTGATGTCATATATATAGTTTCTGCGAAATCTCAATATACATGGAATAGAAAGAGTGTGAAAGGAAAAGAATGTCCGAGCATTTCATAAAAACAGTTTTGAGTTTGAGGACCCCCAATTGTCCCAGATTATATTTTAAGAACCACTTTTATAAGGTGATATATACATGAGGTTATACTGGTGCAAAGTCCAAATCAGGGTAATCATCTATAACTCCTCAAAAAATAAAATTTAACTTAGAATTTTGAGACCTGATCAATTTTATTCTTTGCCTTACAGCAAAGAATTTGTTCTGAATACAGATATATTTTGTTAAGCAAAAGACTGTGGTCTAAAATGTAGTCCTTAAACTAAAATCCTACATATAAAACTATATATTTTCTATTGATTTGCATTTTTAAAAATAAAGATAGATTTATCATGTGCCAGGCCTAAAATTCTTTTACAACTATAATCTGTGCTTTTCTTGCTGAAGAGGCAGATCATATGAGCCCGGAACCAGGGTTTTATGAGGACTCATTTTAAATAAATTGTTCCCTATTTCTAAGTCCTTGCTGTAAAAAAAGTAAGAAACATACACACTTTGATGCAAATAAAGTGGTCCTTAAAAATTACATTGTAGATTACTTAGAAATACACATGAGCAAAACCAAAAACAAAAATACATCCTAAATACTACCAGGAACAATGCTTTTAAATTTTCCTAGTATTCTTCTTCTTCTTTTAATTAGACACCTGTGTTCCCATATACCCAAAATTTAAAAACTGTGGTTGAAGTACTTTTTTTTTTCTTAAGATACTTAATTGAAAAACATTTCATGCTATCTTCACAAAAATGTCATCACAATAAATATTTATTTGAGAATATTAAGAATATATTATCTCTTAAAAATATTTTCTTAAAATTGGTACAGCCACTATGGAAAACAGTATGGAGGGTCCTCAAAAAACTAAGAATTGATTTACTGTATGATCCAGCAATCCCTCTACTGGGTATTTACCTCTAAGACTTGAAAACTCATATCTGAAAGATATTTGCACACCAATGTTCATAGCAACATTATTCACAGTGGCCAGGACATGGAAGCAACCTAAGTGTCCTACAATAGATTATTGGCTAAAGAAGCTGTGGTACATATATACAATGGAATATTACTCAGCCATGAGAAGAGATGAAATACTGCCGTTTGTGACAACATGGCTGGACCTCGAGATAATCATGCTAAGTGAAACAAGCCAGACTGAAAAACTTGAAAATCACATGATATCAGTTATATGTGGGATATAAACCTAAAAGCAACAAATGAACAGGACAAACAGACACATGGGCATGGACTACAGATGAGTAGTTACCAGAGGGTAGGAACTGGGGGAGGAGGGGATAGGTAGATGGGGGAAAGAGGGTTAAATATGTGATGAAGAAGCAATCTAACTATGGAAGGCAAGCACACAGTGTAAATATATATGCCTTACTGTTAAAGTGTACAGCTGAAACTTACTGGATTTTGTTAACCAATGTCACCATAAAAAAGTTAATTAATTAATTAAAAAATAATTTACTTAAAAATTATTTTGCTTGACATTTAAAAAAACTACTTAAGAAAACATAACTATTATTTCACATTTAAGGACAAAATACTCAGTTCGGTTTTTATTATAGGATAGAAAAATAAATATAATACTCCTTGAGATTTCAATAAGGTCAGATAAACTGGAGTAAAAATGCATAATTGCAATAAGTTGAATATGACATTTCAAGTGAAGAAGACTGGATAATGAAATGAACAATATTGGGATCTGATTAGCTGAATAGTGAAAGTTCAGTCTTTCAAAAATAGAGTGACTAACACTAAAAAGAAATAAAAAAGAGGCTTTGACTTATGGCTAATAAGATTCCTCAGCCATCATATTTAGGATAATTAAGTTTAAAAATTACAGTGAACTCAGGAATTTTTACAAGTTGCTGTCATATCGGTATTATCACTGTACTTTATATGTACCATTTTAATATTTGAAGTCTTTTACAGCTTCGTAGAATCTCTAACTTCATCAATATAGTCAACATTCAGCAAAGTAATTGTAACGATATCATGAGAAAAAGATTTCATGAAAGCATATGTTTACTGAATAAGTATGTTTCGGGAAAAGCATAGTCTTCAAGAGACTATAGTCTTATTTCAGTTTATGGCATAAAGTCTTTCCTTTTCTGCCAGCCATATATGTTTTTACAAAATAAATATAGTAACAGTAATGAATTAATAGTCCATCCTCATTAATATCAATATTAATTCTCAAAGAAATATAAATTTCTCAGTGAAATTCTACAGACAATCTTTTGGCCTAAAAGACCATCTATTTTATGAATGGACCGAGTTTCATGCTTATACTGGGTATTAGAGCCATAAACATGAAGAGAGAGATTTGCACTTCAGAAGGAGGAATTTCAAGTAGTCAAGTAAAAAAGGGCAGGAAACATTGACTCTACACGGATGCAGTAGAATAACATAAGCAAGTTGTGGTGTACTGAACAGGATCTTTCTTTTCATACATGGATCTACTCATGTAAGCAAGCTTCCATCAAAAAGTTACTTTCTTCTAGATATGTCATATGACATAAACATTATCATTTTTCCTTTCTTGTCTTACAGATCAGCTTTTCCTCCAAAGTTTCCTTTTTCTGGAGTAGTAAAGTCCAGGAGAAGAAATGTTTAACTGTTACAGTCAATAGAGTTATGCTCATTTGCTAGGGCTGTAACCAGGGCAGGAGAGACAGAAGTCCCAACTTTATCAATACCTCCACTGACTTCTCTCTCTCTCTCTCTGAAGAAAGCATCTTGGAATGAAATGAGTGGTGTTATTCTGGGAAAGAGCTTGAATCTTCTTTAATTCATGAATGAATAAATTATTCATAATTATGAGACTTTATTCCTAGTAATATATTACTTGTGACACATTTTATTAGTGTGCCTCAACTCTGAAGGTTGAGACTTTCTGCTAAAAGTTTTACCTTATTATTCCCATTATTTCACTGTGGTTCATAACCCTCATAGTTACCTATGGCTCCTCGTTCTTCCATGTCTAGCATAACTGTTTGTTATCCAAGCCAGTTTTTATTCCTTTGCAATATATTTGCTATCTATCCTTTCACTATCATTTCCATTGCCACATCTTAATATGGATTTATGTTATCTGTTATTTGGAAAATCACAAAATTTTCAAACTCTGACACATTGGGAGCTGAGATTATCTGTATGGTTAGTTTCCATTTCTCTTGTACTACAGTACTACTGTGGCCATATCAGTTCCTTGCTCAAAAGCCACCAATGGCCTTTCATTGCTTACCTAAAAGAGTCCAGGTAGCCTGGATGAATACCAACATCTCCTACAGTAGGATCACTTTTATTGAGTTACATAAAAATTATGTATCATTCTGGACATTAAATTAAAAGAAAATAATGTAAAAATTGGAATAAATATCATGCAGTTATTGAACAAAATTCAAGAATGATTTCTGATTTAAAACAAAATAATTACTGGAAGAAGTAGTAACACCAATATCCTTAACTAACATATCAAGCATCCAATAAAATTTATGAACATCATATTTACTAAATTTGTTACTATTAAATGAGCAAGAATCTAAGAATTAATAATTAGCATTTGACACATTTCTGAGAGTCCTGATCAATATAGTAAAAGATAAAATTGAATTAAGAAATTATAAAGAAGTGATAGCTTTTATTATATTTATAAATATTACAGATATAAAGAAGCTTAAAATGACTATGACCTATGATTAATTTGAAGTCTCCCTTAAGAAAATAATACTAAGGAAAATGTTTCAATAAGAAATACTTTTGAAGTTATTTATATTAACAAAAATTGGGAAAAATAAATGTTTATCTATAGGGAAATGGTTTATGTATACAGTACATTTATTTGGATTGCGTTAAGCTTAAATTTTTATGAGAGATTTATTTCTATCATTCAAAGCCTGTATGTATAGATGCTGCTGAACCATGAAAAGGTATTAATGCTGAATATGTAATATTAGAGAATATTATGGTAGCTGTGTAAAAAATATCAGAGCAAAATGGAAAGAAAATAATGAAAACTGAATAGTGATTATCTTTGGACAGTAGGTTCCTAGTTTCTTTTATTCTTCTTACTAATTTGAAATTTGCAAATTTATTACCATGAGAATACATTATTTTTATAATTAGAAAACATAAAATGAGTAATAAATAAACCAGTATATCACATTCAGTTTAGAATTCACTTCCCCTTAGAAACCTTCTTTGATTAATCCCACTGGTATTGAGCATTGCTTTATACTGTGTCCCAATACTTATGTATTCAGTTTGTACCATGTTAATTTGCATGTTTAAAAAATCAGTTTATGAGCATAATTATGATATTTCCATATCTATATAGTATATTCTCGACAATGAATTATAAACTTGAGAATATGGGGGAGCACAGTATATTTCCTACTATATTTCTATAATAATTCATATGGAACTTTTCACAGAGTGAATGGTAACTTACTTAACACCTAATGAACCATAGGAAATGTAGTAATGTCTGACAAGAGTAATAAACATAAAATACAATTCAACATTCTTTACAAATTTTTATTGCCACTAAACCCTAATTGTTGAATGAAAAACATACATACACAAAAGTTGAATATTATACTTTTTTAGCTGTATTATTTCAATTCAGACTTATAAAAGGTTTTTCTAGCAATGCTGTCCTTAAAAAATTTTAAGCTCTAATTATCTGCCATTACTGTATTACCTTTATATTCATTTGTACCATTGTTCTTTCTGTTTCTATCAGAATTCATTTAAATTATTTTCTTGTAAAATTAGATAGTAAAGAGAAAATGGATAACTACTTCTAGTAGGTAGACATCATCACCACTCAGTTGCCTGTTAATACATACATATCGTTTCTTTGTGTCCCAGATGTTCAGGCATATGGGAATGAAAAAAGTTAATGAATTGGAACCTCCTGATTCAGTTAGTCTAGTGACAAACAATCTGTATAGCTCATTGATGGTTGTTTTACCCTTGATGAAGTGGTTGAAATTGTTACTTGTAGATGTAGCTACACTTAATTTCTTTTCCTCAGTCCCCACCCCATTGCATTTGTTATTCTGGATCAGAGAAATAAGTTAAAAAACATGCTACTAATTGCATGTGCTCCCTTCATTTATTGATTAACTAAGGAATACTATCAGTATTTCCTACTGAAACCAGATAGAAAACATGGCATATTAAATGCAGTAATTTAGTGGAGATCTTTATTCATATCAAGGAACAGCTCTTTGATCAAGAATTGTGAAGAACTCTTGAAAAAGAACAAGAAAATGGACCCCAATGAAAATAATATTTTACCAAAAGCAAAGGAAAATATTAAATGTATAAATTCAAATTGTATCTTAAGATTAGATATTAATTTTGAGTCATATATGAATCAACGTGACAGTGAACAATGACCCAGAAAATCCAGAAAATCAAGAAAGAAAGAAGGAAGCTAATGTGGGTGGATAAAGGTTGCAATGATAATTAAATGTGATTAGGAGCTAGATCAGTTCAAATTTGGAAGAAGGAGTTAGAATGTTGATGACACTGCATTTAGTGTGCAGGTGACAATATGATGGCAAATGTTGGAATATAGTTTTAAAAAGAAGATACTAATGAAAGCAGAGAGTGAGAAGACAATTGAACTTGGTTTGTTTTTATGAAAATTTTCTATATCTAACACAAGCTCAAAAACAAAATATTGGAAATAGAGAGTAAATCTTGGCCATTCAAAATGTCAGATATTCTTTGGTTTTAGGTTGTATTTATGTAAGCACATTTTTGCTAAAATATGTGATTCGATATAAATATTAATTTTTTTCAAAAATATTTATAGTTCAAAGGTTGAAAGTCTGAAAGAACACACATTTGAAAAGAGCAGAAATCTTAGAATGCTAAATTGATTATATTATCATTGGCAAACTGTAACAGTAAAATGGAAAAGAATGCAAACATAGAGAATCACACAGAGAAATATTGAATTGTAACATTGAGGAAAAACTTAGAACATGGGTTCTATTCAATTGCTCAATAATAGTTTAATAAACATAGCAACAAACTTTTTTCTTCCAATGAGGAAAAATCTCTTTTATTTGGATGTAATGCCAGAAGTTTTAATATTTTTGAGAGATTGGAATAAATGAAAGCATTTATTGCATTCTGTTTGCACTTGCCATATAACAATTGGTTGGCTCCTGATCTTAACAACAGTTGTTACTAAGATATACACGGGAAGAAAAAAATGTCTCTTCTGTCCTAGGTGAGCATGGACATGTAGTTTTTATGCAGATTAGGTAATTTTGGGTATCTATATGCTTAGTTTAATTTAATGAACAAATAGTGACAATATGCCAGTCTTGAGGAGGAGTGAAGATAGTGTGGAGGATAGAGATTTAAGTTTGGAAAGCCATACTGCTAACTCTACAAGGGTGAACCATACATACAAGTCAGAAACACATGGAAGTCGCTGACATGCAAGGTAAATGACTATAAATACTATATCTAAATCAAGTCTTATTTATATAATCCTTTGGATAAATAGAAAAATAGATTAATTCTGACTAGGATGGGAGAAGACATCTGGGCAGATTTCTTGGAAAACTTATATTAATTTTGACTGGTACATGGGAAGAGATGGGTTATTTTAGAAAGAAGAGATGACTAAAGTAAGGCATAAAGTGATTTTCTTCCTGCACAATATCTGGGAACCCAACAGTTTTATCAGCAAAAGCTTCATTTAATTTCCTTGAATCATGGAGATCATCTGGGAGGGTGTTGGTGGTGGTAAGTAAGGCTGCTGCTGAAGACTTTGATCTTACTATTTGAAATGGGAAGGATATTAACTACAGGTCAGGTTTTTCAAGGGTAGAATTCTGCTTCTCCTGGTCTCTTTCAGTTCTAGGCTGACACCTGCATGCTCAACTACTGTCATTATGAAGCCTGTCTCTACCAAAGACTGCAAGCATTTGAGAATACTAAACTAGACTTGAGGCTAGAGTTAGGATCACTGCTTTAAGTCCTGAATCAAGATACACAATGAATGATAGGTTTCTCACGAACCAAGTCTAGTATATTTTCCTAATTTAATTAGTTATGATTAAAATTTTGCCTTGATTACAAATTAATATAATTCTCCTGTTGGATTTACATTACTGTACCAGGTATTTTTCATTGATATACTGATAAATTGCCTAGTGCTTTTAGGCTTCATATTCCAGGAGCTGGAGTCTGCTCTATAAAAAACAAACAAACAAAACAACAAAAAACAAAAACAAACACTCCCCCCCCCCCCCCCGCAAACAACAAAACACTCACATGGCTATCCTTGTCTGCTACTATCTCCACCTAACAAATAAATGTTTCAATATCAATATCAGTTCCATTCAAGCTTCAATTTGCTTTGCTTTAGGTGACAGATGTATAACCAACTTGAATTCACCTTCTCCAGTCTGGCCCAATGCTATTGTCTTTCTTTTATACCACCAATAGTTATCAAGATGCCAGTCTTCCTTGAGGCTAACTAAGTCTGTTTTAGTTATCAGAATTGAAAACCCTATAAGCTGTACCTTAGTTGCCCCTTTCATAATATTTTTCATTATGGAAAAATACATTCTAAACTTATTCCCATTCTAAGAACCTCAGCTGTGTCTTTGCAACAGCAATGAAGTGGCAACTTGCCAAATGCAGTTGTAGAGAAAGAAGGTAAAATCATTGCTCTGAATTATTCATAAAATCACAGAATTTAGGGACACTATAAAGAGACATTTCTCAATGACCTGAAACTGAGAAATTTTCTTTAGCTTTTCATGTAATTTGAAATGTATTGCAATTCACACTCTCACTGTTATAATCATGTGGATGGTTCTCTTTTAGTGAAAAGGACCCACTAGAATTGCTAGACAAATAAGGCTAGCTTTTCTCTTTCCCATTTCTAAAAGCAATTTTCACACCAACATGTCTACAAATATATGTTTTAATAGACCTAATATCTCTATGATGTAATTTCCCCCTGAATACCAGAATGTGTATTTATTCCTCTGGAATTATTTAGCTGTCAGGTGCTAAGTTACTATTTTCCTGGAGTTGCATTGCCCAAAGTAATGTGGACATTTTTCTCATTTTAACTCTCACCTCATATGGTTTCTTGGTTTGTAATACTTTGCAGCTATTTTGATTTCTTTTCCTCTCCATGGAAATTCTTTGCAAAGTCAGGAGAAAAAATGTTGATTTTTTTTCCTTATTTAAAACTTATGGTGGATGAAAATGAAATCCAATCAGGTGACTCCATTGCTGCCTGTCCCAACTTTTTACTAAGATAAACATGAGGGCACTGAAAAGATGAGAACTTAGGCCATTGAAAATTTAAATGTAGGAGAACATTATGACATAATATGAGGAAAAGGATCAATAATTCAGGAAGAGACAGTAGTAAATTTGTGAAAAGTAATAATCATAAGCAAAAAATGCCTTGGTTTACTTTTACGACAAAGAAAAATCATCCTGAAAATGAGTAGAAAAACTCTTTATATCTTCCTTATAATTGTTCTTTTATAGAATGTGATAAGGTATGTTAACAGGAAAACTGTATAGTTGTATCTATTCTTCTGGTGCTTGTGTGGACACAGAGGAACTTTTCCCTATGCCTCTACCCTCATATTACTATATTAAGTAATATCAAAACAAATGAAGTCTGGATACTGATAAGACAGTAAATTGAAATGGTCTGCTGACTCCCTAACTAGGATCCAGACCTAAGATGCATGGATGTGAAGGGATTATGTTTACACTTGAGAAATAAATGTAAAAACCATGAGGAAGTCCTGGGGAGTCTGAAAATCCTTGAGCCTTGATGTCTGGAAGAAATAGTAGCTGGAGGCTAATGACCTCTTATCATATCCACTATTTCTCACATAAGAATATTGCAATAAGTCCCTAACTAGTCTCTCTGTTTCTAGTTTTAACACTACAGTCTCTATTTCGCAGAGGAGATAGACCAATCCCTTTAAATTTTAAGACAGATCATTTTACTCTTCTGCTTAAAAACACACTTTTGCTTTCAATGGCTTCCCATCCCACCCACAGTAAAATTCAAAGTTCTTTCCAAGCTGAAAAGGTGTTAAATGTAATGCTATGTCTATTAGATCTATTTTGTTGTTAAAGTCCTTTGTTTCCTTATTTTTCTGTCTAAAAGTTCTATACATCTTCCTAGTTATTGGACCTTTTTAAAATTATATAGTCATATATATGTGTGTGTATATATATATATGCATATATATGTGTATATGTATATATATGTGTGTATATGTGTGTGTGTATATATGCATATATACATTGTCTCTTGTGATAGTTCTTGGCTTAAAATTGATTTTTTTGATCCATGTATGGCTACCCTTCTTTTGTTTTGGTTATTATTTGCATAGGATATCTTCTTCTATCCTTTTAATTTCAGCATTGTGTGTCCATAAATCTATAGTGAGTCTCTTGTGGAAAGCATGTAGTTGGATCTCTTTTTATCCATTCACCATCCTGTGTCTTTTGATTGGAAAAGTAAATTTAATTTACTTTTAATGTATTTACTAATAGAGGACTTACTATTGCCATTTTGTTCATTGTTTTCTTATATTTGTTCACTGTTATATTATTTTTGTCCCTTTTTTTGTTTTGTTGTCTTAATTTGCGTCTCATTGACATTTTTGTAAAGACATGTTTTGATTTATTTTCTTTTGTGGATCTTCAACAGGCATTTTCTTTATGATTATCATGCAGTTTATGAAAACATAGTTGTAACAGTCTATTTTAAGCTGACCACTTAATTTTAATTACATACCAAAGCTCTATTGCCTCTCCCTTCACCACAGACTTTGTTTTTAATGTTGCAAATTACATCTTTTATATTGTGTACCTATTAACATATTTTATATAGTTATTTTTTTATATTTTTGTATTTTAACTTATATAACAGAATGAAAAGTGTCTTAAATACCTGTTACTGTGTCACTGTATTTCATATTATTCTATATATTTACCATCATATGTTTTCGTTTTGCTGTCAAATGCCCTTTTGTTTCATCTTGAAGGTCTCCCTTTAGTATTTCTTGTGAAGTTGGTCTAGTAGTGAGGAATTCCTTCAACTTTTGTTTTTCTAGGAAAGTCTTTATTTCTCTTGCACATTTGAAGTCCAGATTTTGCCTGGTGTAATATTTTTAGCAGGTTTTTTGTTTTTGTTTTTGTTTTTTGCAGCACTTTGAACATATCACTCCATTTTGGACAGCAGGGTTTCTGCTGGGGCATCTCCTGTCTATGGAGGAGCCCTTGTATGTGGCAAGTCACTTTTCTTCTGCTGCTCCAAAATTCTCTCTTTGCATTTGACTTTTGACAAATTGATTATAATATATCTTAGTTTGCACTTTTTTGTTTTACCATTTTCGGGGCCTATTGGCCTTCTTGAATCTGGATGTTCATTTACTTCCACAGGTTTGGGAAAAGTTCAGCCACTATTTCTTCAAATAAACTTTGCCCCCTTTCTTCCTCTCTTCTCCTTGTGGGACTAATATAATGCATTTATTGTTCTGATTGATGGTGTTCAGTAAGTCCCTTAGTCTTTCTTCACTCTTTTGCTTTCTTTTTTCTTTTTGCTCTTCTGAATGGATAATTTTAAATGATTCATTTTTGAGTTCACTAATTCTTTCTTTTAATTGATCAAATCTGATATTGAACACTTCTAATGAATTTTTCAATTCAGTGTATTCTTCAGCTCCAAAGCGTCTCTTTGTTTCTTTTTTGTATTTCTACCACTTTGGTGATAATCTTATTTTATCTGTACATCATTTTCCTGAGTTCATTGAGCACCTTTATGATGCTTATTTTGAACTCCTTGTTAGGTAATTCTTACATCGCCATTTCTTTAGGTTCAGTTTCTGGAGATTTAGTTTGTTCTTTTGATTGGGCCATGTTTCCCTGTTTCTTCAAGTGTCTCGTAACTTTGTATTGGGATCAGAGCATTTGAAAAATTGCTGCTCTTTCAGTCTTTAGAGATTGGTTTTGTACAAAGAAAGCCCTTCACCAATCATCCTAGTTAGGGATTCTGGAGACCTCTCAAATCTTTCTGTGGATGCAATTTTTCTGGATATATGCATTTAAATTTCAGATTAGAGGAATTTGGTAGTTTCTTTTGTTGTAATGAGCTCATAATTTCTTACTCCCGCTGGTGTCTGTCTACAAGTTCTCTGAAACTGCTTCAAATATTCCAGGTCTCTTTTATTCTTAGTGACCCCCAGATTTGTAGAATATGTTGTGTCCCATCAGTGTTCCAAGTAAGATGAGACAGAAATCAGTCCAACAGCAGCACCCTTAAAAGCCTGAATGTTGGATACATGTTTCATTCTTCCCTTTGTCCCTTGAGGGATAGGCTACTGTACTGTATCAGCCTCTGTTTGCTGTACTGTGCCCTCTGGTGCAGTAACAAGCCTCTCAGCACCCTTTTGTTTTTCAGTAGCAGTCAGACATCTAGAATATGCTGGGTCTCATCAGCACTCTGAGATAAGCAAGACAGAAATCAGTCTCTTGGGTAGCCCCTGGAAAACCTGGAACATTGCAAACATACTCCAACTTTTTCCCTTCCTAGGGAGAATCCAGGAGTTGGGAGTTTTCATCCACTCATTTTATACTGAGCCAAGAAGGGAGGTGATGGTAAGTGACTGCTATAAACCATTGCTTTTGGTTTCTGACCTGATGCTTTTTCCTGTCAGCATTTAGATTCAGGCAAGACAGAAGCTGGTCCCTTGGATAGTCCCTCCAAAAAGTCAGAATGTTATTTGTATGATCTAGATTTTTTTCCAAATCAAAACTAGGAATGGGAGATTCTTCCAAATTGTATAGTGCTGTGCTGGAGGGAGGGACTATCATGACTGGGTGCCATAAATTTTCCTACCAGCTTTCATCCAGTTGGTTTAGTACTTGCCCTGGGTGCATAATTCTCATCTTGTTCCTGGGTTTTTCACAAAGGACATTGGTCTGTGTATTGTTGTTGAGTCAATGTCTGTGGGCGAAAGAAGACCTAGGGATTTCTATTCCTCCATCTTGCTGATGTCTGGGCAGAAATTTTTAACCAGGTCCCCTACCCTCTATGGCGGGAGTATAGACCTTAATAGATAATAGACACTTATGCAATTTTGAGGGGTAAATGATTATTTATCATTGATTTTCAAACATTTAAAATTTTTACTATGGGAAATAATTTTTTGATCATGATTAAAGATGGTTGAAGCACCAATCCCTTACTTCGAAAATGGAGGAAATCAAATATTTGTCTTGGTTTTTCTATTGAAACTGTTTGGGAGTAACCAACAAATGTTAGGGAGAAATTATTCTTTCAAGAATTATTTCAGCAATAAGTGAAGATAAATAAGAGAATTTACCATCCCTTTTTAATAGCTTGCAAAATAGTGGTTAAAGGTAAGCTTTACAATGAAAAACTAAAAGTGTTAGGTAAAAGTTGATGGAGAACTTTATTGTAGTGGAATTTAGCTGACATTAATTTTTTATCTAAATTAATTTTTGAAACTTTAAGACTTTTGAATTTAAAAAAGATTTTAGTTTAATTTTTTTCTCTCTTTTACCTTCATGTAAACGAAGAATTGTGTAAAAATCAACTATTAATTAGGTGGTTGTATGTTCTTTTGGTGAGAAAGTTTATAAATTCTGATTTTTGTATGAAGATCTTCTCTATCTTGTCAGAGGAAATTTTTTTTTTCAGATAAGCTCTGGTTCTATCTTTTAATTTTGACTTCAAACATCTCCATCTTTTGTTTTATTACAACCTTATATATTTTTAGTTTAAAATTGATTGAATATCAACAGCCAACAAGTTAACTTGAGGAGCTAGTTTCTCTAGAAAAATTTCCTGGATGAATGTGAGTTATACTTTGTTTCAGATCTCTAATAGATAAATTCTAAAAATAAAGTTTGGCAGTTTGCTTGATTCTTGAACATATGCAATGAATAATTTTACCAAAGTAAGCAAACATTCTTGGAATATTTTTATATAATGAATACATGGAGAAAGCTTCTAATATAATGTTAGAAATTCTATTTAAATAATCATTACATTCTTTGCATGACTACATTTCACATTAAAGTTACTAATTTTCGTTGAGAATATTTTTAAAAACTTATATTTGCCCCCAATTTTATATTCCAAACAATATATAGGATACTGTAATATCATATCAACATGAGAATTCATTCAATATTCTGATTTTTTATAACAATAATCTTTTTTATCTTTTTATCATTGGAGTAGGTAGAACATATCTATTGCCATTTCTGTAGTGATATACACTATCTTTTCTTTTTCTCCCCAAAATAACATAGGCAAATATATCTCTCTAATATATTGTGATTTTAATTGTTTAAGGCTCCCTCTTTCTCTTTCTCCCTATTCTGTGGTGAATTTAAGTTCTCTTTTTTGGGGGCCTCATTTTAGTAACCTTTAGACATTCAAATTTTATCCAGTGTTGTGTGTTGTAAGACCCACATTAACCTTCCTAACGTAATAGTTTATATCTTCTCTGGAGGACCGGTTCTTATGAAACAAAATAGTTAATAATAGTTAATGTTCTTTCAACTAAAGAAGAATTTGACTATTCTTTCCAGTAGAGACTATGAATGTAAATTAACTGTAAACTAAAGATTCCAGTTTGAAGGGAACTATTTGAAAATGAATGTTCAGGCTACAACTGCTACATTGAAGTTGATCCTGGTTATCTGACTTTTATTCCTTTTGATTTATCATTGATTCTGTGGACAGAATAACATATCATGTGACTTTAATCACTGCATTTTATTAAATCAGAAACCTACAAATATTCTCAATTTTCTTCTCTTTATATCTAAATTCTTTATTTCTTTAATCTTTCTCTATTCCTTGATCCCACAATACTTAACTAAGTTTTTAAAAAAATTAAATATTTCCAGCTCAGCTTCCAAACACAATAAGTATTCTTTTCTGCCCTTCCTATGTGTTCTTTTCAAACCTCAAGGCTTCATCTTGAGTTCTCCTGACTATGAATGCTCTTTTTTTTCCATTCTGCCATATAACCATTAACCATCTTTCAATGATTGGCTTAATTTTTTTCTTTCTTATGTATTCCCTTCTTGATCACTGTCCTTTCTGAAGTCCTTTAAATTCCTTAAACCCATTCCCTAAAAAGCAGCACTTAATTGTATAATCTTGTGATGGTATTTTAAAGTTATTGTTTCCCTTTAGTTTTAGAAAAATATTCAATACTCATGGAACAAAAAGGTCATCAATACCATCCATTATTTGGCCAGAAATAATTATGAGTCAAATTAACCTCGTAATATTGCTATAACTGTATTATCTCAAAAACAAAACAATACTGAAAATCTTCATCACCGAACCACAGTTTTCCTTAGCATATTTAATGTATTTTTTTTCTTACCTAATAGCATTTTCACCATTAAGAAAATGTCCTTTGGCAAAATATCTCTGTTTCACTAGTGTATATAGATGCTTGGACCTCATGGCTTCCCAGCTTGCTCAGGTGTTGGGGAAGCCAGGGCACCAAGATGGGTAATCTTCCTTTTATTTATCCTTATGTCATGACTGCACATAGTGGTCTCTTTCCTTAGTAGACACCCTTTAACACAACATGAAGGCAGTAAATAATCATTTAGAAAAACTACAATGGCTGCAGTGTTATCTGGTATTCTCCTTTCTTTTTTCATTTAAGAAATAGCATTTACAAATTATCATTATAAAAACTCAGACAGTCCAGAGGTGGATTAAATGTAAATTGAAATCTTCCTCTCTCCATAGTCCTACTATGCACACCTTCCCCTCTTTCCCTAAGAAGCAAACCACTGATGAACAGTTAGCTGATATCCCAAATATTTTAATTTATGAATATATATATATATTTAATGGAGGAGTGAGTTCTTGTGTTATTCAAGCTGTTCTTTTGGTTAATGAGAGCATAGGAAATATATCTGTGACCTTCATTTCTTTCTTAAAACAACTAAAAACAGAAACAAATATCAAAAACAAAAAAAAAAAAGGAAAAGAAACCCCATCAATTTTGTTAAAAATAAACACCGTGAAAAACCCTAAACCAAACTCTGAAGAATAGTTGCCCAATGGGATGATAGGTTATTTTGCTCTTCAGAAAAGAGCAAGAGTAGGTTCCAACATCTGAGCAAATAGGCATATTAAATTCATATAGACTTTTTTACTCTTGAAACGCTATACAATGATGATAAATATTTTATTTAAATGATATAAACCTAAAGAAGCAAAGAGAAAACAACAATATTTTTGAAGACAGGAAATCCACAGAGGACTGGAACTGACTTAGTAGCTCAAAGAGAGCAAAATTCTATGCTGACACTGGGGAGATCTGACCACTCAAAGGCTCATGAGTTGGCACAAGATATGTGTGAAAGTAGAAGTAAGGGTAGAGAAAAAAACTCAGAAAATTGATTGGGAGTGTGTTTGTAATGTCCAATTCACCAAGTCTAGTGAATGCCTATTGATTCTCTGATAGAAAAACAGATAGTTAACCCTTGGGAATGTAAAACAGGAGTTCTTGGCATGGGAGATACCAACATTGTTGGTCATACAGAAAATAGAGAGCTAAAACAAACATTAACTACTGAAAGCTGAGATTTCTCCAATCTGTATACCTCCCTTGGTTCACAGTGTGAAGATCTGTTAGTCCTATACCCTCAGAAAAGGAGACTAGAAGAAATAACTTTATAGGAAAGTCTAAAGAATAAGCTTAAGAGTAGGCTTGAGAGTATGTTATAAAAGTTTTCCCCAAGGAAATAGTCCACTTAGATTACCTGCAGTGAGGCTACAATTGAAAGTGAGGCTACTATTCATGAACTTATGGATTATTGTTAACATTTATTTCACTATTCTTGAAAATAGAGAATCTGGGGATAACCAGTAAGATAAAACACAGAGACAAAAATAAATAAAACCCCTAGAAGTAAACAGAGACTGTATAGGAAGGAAAGAAAGTTACCATTAATGTTCTTAGAGATAAGATAACATACTCAAGAATATATGTAACATAAAATGAATTACCAAAAATCATAATAGAACTCTCGAAATTTCTCTGTCACCAAATTGTCCACTATATTTATGAGTTTCTTTTTGATTAGTTTGTTCTTTTAGTTCCTTAGATTCCACATATAAGTGAAATCATATGGTATTTATCTTTCCCTGTCTGACTTAAATACCTTCTAGGTCCATCAAGGCTGTATCTTTTTCCATCCCCTTTCTTTTAATCTGTGTGTGTCTTTTAATCTGAAATGAGTTTCTTGTAGGCAGCATGTAGGGGTCTTGTTTTCTTATCCATTCATCCACTTAATTCTTTTCCATTTGAGGTACTTATTGATAGGAATGTAGTTGTTACTATTCTTTATTCCTGTTTTTGATACATGTTTTTTTCTTCTTAAAGAAGTCCCTCCAACATTTCCTGTAATACTGGCTTGGTGGTGATAAATTCCTTTAGGTTATTTTTGTCTGGGAAGCTCTTTATCTGTCCTGCAACTCTAAATGATAGCTTTGCTGGATAAATTATTCTTGGTTGTAGATCCTAGGTCTTCATCACATTGAATATTTTGTGCCAAGCCCTTCTGTCCTACATAGTTTCTTTTGAGAAATCGGCTTTCAGTCTTACAGGTGCTCCCTTGTAGGTAACTCTCTACTTTTCTCTTGCTGCTTTTAAGATTCTCTTTGTATTTAACCTTTGGCATTTTAATTACAATGTGTCTTGGTGTGGGCCTCTTTGGATTCCCGGTTTTGGGGATTCTCTGAGATTCCTGGGGTTGTATGTCTGTTTTCTTCACCAGTTTAGGGAAGTTTTCCATCATTATTTCTTCAAATAACTGTTCAATATCTTGTTTTCCTTCTGGTACGCCGATGAGATGGATATTTTGGCCTTTAATAGTGTCCCATACGCTTCTGAAATTATTTTTATAGTCTTGGCTTCTTTTTTCTTGCCATTCTGCTTTAGTGTCCTTGGGTTTCTCATCCTCTATATAGGTCATTTGATCCTCTTTATTCACTTTGTTTATTCCTTTGTTTATTCCATTTAATATACTTCTCATCTCAGATAATATGTTCATTTCTGACTGGTTCCCTTTTATAATTTCCATTTCCATTTTTATGTTTTTTTATCTCTTTGTTGATGTTCTCACTGAATTTACCTACATTTCCCATAAGTTCATCGAACATCTTTATAACCAGTGTTTTGAACTCTGCATTTGTTAGATTGCTTGACTCCATTATTTCTGAATCTCTGTTCTGTTCTCTTATATGGTTTCTGCTTTTTTGTCTTCTCATGTTGACTGCCTTCCTGTGTCTGTTTCTATGTACTAAGCAAAGCTCCTAAGTCTCCCGGTCTTATTAGTGTAGATTTGTGTAGCAGGTGACCAGTGGCATAGTCTTGAGAGGGGTTCGCTGAAGGTCAAATTTAGCCCAAACCTCTAACTCTCCAGGGCCATCTGTCAGGATTCAGCAAGCAATCCACAGATGCTGTGCTTATAGTTGCCTCAAAAGGCCACACCAGAAACTGAGGCCAGCTGCTTCCTGTGTGAGTCTAGGTGCTGCTCAGCAAGGAGCACCTGACTCCCTGAGGATATACCTAGATGTGGCTTGGGTGGGGCCACCAATTGAGAGAAGTGGGGTTTCATGGAATCTTCTGGGTGGAGCAACCTCTGTTACCCAGTTTGATACTTCTGGGCTATGGTGGCACTGCATCTGTTTACCGTGAGTGGGTAGGGCTCAATAGGGAACAATGGATACTGCTGGCACTTCTGTACAAAGCGAGTCTCTCTTTGGCCCTCACTCCAACAATGTCTTCCTGTAAGTCCCTGGTGCTCCCTGCATGCAGCCCAATCAGCACTGGTGCTTGGAGAGAGCAAGTCCGTCACTGCAAAAATCCACTCGCAGATGTGGCCTCTTTAAGAGGTGTCTGCCACCGCTGTAGCCTCCGTACCACTTGGCCTCTCAGGTAGGACAGCCTTGCGTCCTTGCCTCATCCTACCTTCTACTGTTTTAGGGTGATTTCTTAGTTGTATGGCTTGTTCATCTAGATCCCAGGTGATATTTTCCTTGCTGTTTAATCCTTGTTTCCATCACAACTTTGATTTGGTCGTCAGAGGAATGAACAGAGCCTCTTTCATCTATGCCATTTTTTTTCCCTTGGTATATTTAAATATATTTTTTTAAATGAGTAAGAATTAAAATCCGAGTTTTCAAATGGAATGTCTCCACCAGGGTTCACTAGTGGATGGAAATAGACCTATATCAACACCAAGAAAAATATTGAAGAAAATCAGCACACTGAAAAAAAAAAAAGGCAATTCAAGCTTTCTGAGGTGAAAAATAATTAAAATAGGTCACTAGAAGACAATGGAGTAAAATCTTATAAATTGTAAGAGAAAAGTACTTTCCATGTAGAATAATATGGTTAGCCAAACTCTCAATCAGGTATGATTTTCTACATGCGAGGTTCTAAAGTGATATTTTAATGCATAATATCTCAACAAAACTGAGTAGTAAATGAGGAAAAAGAAGGGCAAGAGTGTTAGTAATCCCCAGGTTGTTAAAGAAGTAGAGCATGTGTAAGTGACAATCTGTAAATCAGAACTAGAGAAAAAAATTCTTCAAAAAGATAAAACTGATATAAATATCGAATGTTTCTGAATGTGTTGACAGGCACATTAGATAATTGGAGTAGAATCCAGATTCATTTCTGAAGCATATATATAAAACTAATAAGAAAATTATCAACTTAAAAAATATTATGTAGGAGAGAAATAAAATCATTCATGCTAAATGGTCCAGCTGTGAGTAGCATTAACATAGTCATAATAATATGAATACTACTATTGATCTGAAGTTACGATATAATTATATAGAAAGGATGGGAAAGAGAATTAAATCTTTACCTATCATAATGCTAAATCAATAATAAATACTTAATGATAAACAGTAATAAATTTTCAGTATTAGACTAGTATTCAGAGTTATAGATAAGTCCAAAAGCAATGCTAAATTAATTGAAAATAGTATCTTCT
Source organism: Rousettus aegyptiacus (assembly GCF_014176215.1). Lineage (NCBI taxonomy): Eukaryota > Metazoa > Chordata > Mammalia > Chiroptera > Pteropodidae > Rousettus > Rousettus aegyptiacus. The sequence goes on along the minus strand of NW_023416306.1, from coordinate 119,178,598 downwards.
GAGGGGGGAGAAATGGAATGGAAGGGATGAGATACCGCCATTTTACATAAACTTTTAAGAACTGCTTGACTCCTTAACCTATGTGCATGCATAACATTTTAAAATTAAGAACAAAGTAACAAGAAAAAGGAATTGATGCATGATCTTCAATTCATGGAAAGCAAAATCTATGCAGGAGTTTGCTTTACAGAATTTTACAGTAGCTATCAGTGGGCATTTTGGGGTATTTTTCACAGTGTCTTGAGAATATAAAAAGGAATGCTGACAATGAATTCAGTGTTTTAAATTAATGTGCAGCATATTAAGATAAAAATTTAAAAACACTTAAAATTTTAGAGTTTAAATTAAAAATATTGTTCTATTTACAAATCTAGTACTTTTAAAAGTAATTTTTAAGGAAGACTTTGATTAATGTTTGGTTCCTCTTACAACTTGATATTAAACTCCCTTAAAGATTTTAAACTGCATTTATAAATTTAATATATTCAGTTATCTTTGTGAACATTTTAATTATCTGACTAACAAACAAAACCTTCCAGAGTACTTAATCTTTATAGAGCTAATAAATCAGACTTACAAAATAGTGACTCTAAGTTTCTTAAATGTTAAATAACTACTGGCTACTTAGGAAACTATAGTTTTCAACTGGAAAAAACAATGCTTAGAATAATTACTAGTTACATATTAAAATAATTACTAGTTACATTTAAAATTGGAATTTAAGATGCTAAATCTGTAACTATTTAAGTACTAGCATCAGTTACTAATATTTATAGTATCTCTAAAATATGGGTATTACAGTTATGGTCTACATCATCTTTATACTTAAAAAAAAAAAAGCATTTTCCCAGGGTAAAAAATAAAAACTAGCTTTAAGCCTTGTTATGTCATTTTTTTAGCACTTATGTAAGAGGAGCCCTATTGTTTGGGATTTTTTTTTTGTTTTTATTTTATGGACAATATTTTCCAAATTTTCATTAATTTGTGGCTGAGTAATAGTTAATGTGGTATGCATTCCTATCTACCTTTTATTGTCATATTGTCTCTGTTGCTTTTCTTTATTTGGTCTGAAATATATTTTGCACAGGAATAATGGTGGTATCTTTTTGATTATTATCTTCGAATGGGCCCATTTTTGTTAGAGTTATTTGTTAAAATGGCAGAGGAGATGAGTAAATTATGTCAACAGGCAGCATCAATTTAGGTTTATTTTCCCAGAACATTTTCTCAGCAACTAAGTAATCTGTAGGCATGACTCTTTTCATGTCCAGCAGTATGTCTGTCAGGTTATACCATTAATCTGAACTTGGAAACTGTGACCATTGAGCTGGATATAGATACGAGAGGAAGAAGCCATTTGTATGTCATTTAAGTATCTAGAAAAGTTATAATGTAGTAACATCTACGTATTACCAAGCATTGCTCACAATCATGTAGAAACAATGCCAGACAATTATGAATTATCTGCTTTTATTATTGAATCATTACTAAATAATCTGTAGCATTTTTCATTTACAGTGAGGAAAGAGAGGATTCTTTAGGGATTAGTTTATGGCAACAAGCATATGCACTTAAATTGCGTAATTAGTTCCACAGGATGTAGACCTGGACTTTAGGAATACAAGGATGAACAAGATAAACATATTCCTGGTTCTGAAGAAGGTCAAATGTCAAAAGTCTCCAACTTTGTTCATTGCATCCATCTCAGTAAAAGCATTTTATACAAACTGAACATTTATAACTTGTAAATGTTCATGTGCTACATGGAAGTATAAAAAATAGTATAAAAATTAAGACTTAAAGGAGCAATAATAATTTTAAATTTATTTATTTTCCTTTATTATTTCATTATAGAAATTTATGTGAATAAATTTATTAAAATAATTTTTCTGATAATTAAAATAATTTTGGCTCAGTTTTGTCAGATATGTTTTGATTCTGACCCTAGAAATGAGGCTAACATAGACCTAGCTTATTTGAAAAGTTTTACCCTTCTCTTATTCTTGTTGCTTAACTAAGAGAACTATTATTATGTTAAATATGTAATATCTTTTTAGAAATCTTGCTTCATTCGATCATTTTATGAAGGTTATTTAAAATCATTTAACAGGGTACATATCAATTGCAATATGCTGAAAATTAGCAAATAATAGAGGGCATCATTGCCACTGTCTCTGTAAGGTGGAACTCCCATTGTCCTCAGGATTGTTCAGCTGCTATTGATATAACACAAACTTTTGATGTTAAAATCAATTGGGAACAATGCTGTGAGTCTATATGGTAATGTTAGGAAAGCTTATTTTTTTCCCCCAATTTTTAGACTAAAAAGAAGTGTAATTTTAGATTAAAAAGTATATAGAATTACTAAAATTTTCTTGCAACACCCCATTGGATAATCTTGCCTACCTCTAGATGTACATACATCCCACAGTAGGAGCCACTGGTCTAGCTGTTGAACAGCAGAATTAAGATCCCAACACAGACCTGCCTGGTTCAAAATTCCTTCCACAAACCCTGTAGGATGACCAGGTTGAGTGATCACTCTCTGATATTTTTACTAAGGAACTGTTGATGAAATTGATCCCATTAAACATATGTTAAGACTTTTCTGAACTCCATTATAACAACAGATGAAAAGTAAAATTTAGGTAAAATGTGAAACATCTCAAAGCATAGAAAAACATGATAAAATCAAGGCAACTATTAGGAAGGATGATAAACAGAAATGATTTTATTTTCTTACCAGAGGGCAAGGAATACCAGAATGAATCAGTAAAAAGCAGTCTTTGCTCTATCATGCTTACAAAAATAATCTTACAACCCGGAGAAATTGTACAGGTGTTGGTCATAGCAGAGAAGGTTGCAGATGGACAAAGATATGCCCAGCCAATGTAAAGCAAATTCAAATCCCGTTGGGCTATATTAATTTTAGAGTTTAATTCAAGACTACAATTTTTACAAGCTAAAAGTGCTCACATTTATCCATATTGTGAATTTCTTGTATATGTATCAATAACTATGGTCCTCTAAATAACAAAGCAACTAGGGAGCAAAATTCAAACTATACAATATTTATCTTTTATAAGAAACTACTCCCAAACTAGAAATTAGAATATAAAATTTAGGTAAGAAAACCTAAAACCATCTCATCAAGATTCAGAACCAAAATAATCATGCTAAATATCAATAAATTCAGGGATAAAAATTTAAACATTATAGGTAATCTAGGTAATTATAAAAGTGAGAGCACTAAATAAGACTATTGATGAGTTGAGACCTTCTACAAGGAAGTTAAAGGAAAGAGTGGAGCTAATTTATTTAGGTAATTTCCAAAACACTGTATCAAGATTTGGGTAATGAGATCATAGCTCTACTGAATATTGTGCTTAGTATTAAATGCCTGCCATGCATAAAAAAGAAAATCAACATCAAACAAAATAATTCATACCAAGAACCTCAAAAAATGAGAAGTAAAATAAAATACATTAGTATACTATAAAACTTAAAAATGAAAATAAAGAATTGATAAATATAATCACGATTATTTTTTTTGTCACAGTGATACAAAACCTTATCTTTCATCGAATGTAATTCTGATCCTGATTTTTATTGATAGCCTATGAAATTCTGGATAAGTCACCTATCCATGGAAGACTTTCATTCCTGTGGTAAAATAGAAATAATCCCTCTCCTTGTTAACTTCATAAGAATGTTGTGAGGATTAATGAAGAGATGCTTGGAAAATATTCTGAGCTCCTCAGAGAAAAGTGCTATGGTATTGTCACTATTGCACTTCTCTACTAGCTGCTGAGTGAGAAGTCAGGGGAAATCAAGATTTTGTGAGTATCAGTAATGAAACCAAATCAATCTCCCATGTTCTGGCAGCACATTTTTTACTAGTGCCCCAAGAGTACAGAATCTAGTGAATCTAAAACTCCCTCAGACATATAAACTACTAGAAACATATAGACTAAATTTTGGCTATAGATCGGCTATTCAATTAGGAGTTATGAGTAAATGTATTGATCTTCCCTTTCTGGGTGAAAATATTGTGCTCTATCAAGTATTAACTATAGGAGTGTTGGGAAGCTGAATAAAGATTTGTTCATTATGCTTGAAAAGGACAGATATGAGCTAGTAGCACTTTGTAACCTGGCATCAGGCTTCTAAATCACACCTATTATTTTAGAGGCCAATTAAGTGCTCTAGTAACTCAATGGAAGGACTACATCTCATGAAATATTTCCAGCATCTTAATAATTGGGTACTTTGGTCTGGCACTAAAATATTTTTCTTGAAATTCTTATAAATCAGAATCAAATCAATAAATTAATGCAGTTCCTTGGCAACAAAGAAGCAGTTGAAAGGCAAAAACAAAGCAGATTAAAGGTCTAGCAATGATTCTACAAATGTAATGGAGCTTTAGTTTGATTGAGACCCAGATGAAACACCTGGAAGAAGTGCAGGCAAGTCTGACTCTTGATCACTTTGTTCTCTCTAAAACCCAGATCCCTTAGGTTAACTATAGTTATAGTACCATACCTGATACTTTAAAGTTGAAACAATACTTTTTTTGTTCTGACATTGTAAGTTGTTTCTCATTTCACAAGAGAAGCTGTTCCATTCATACCTTGACTTTACATGTCTGTCTTTGAGAACAAATCATTCTTTTCCCCACTGTACGTCATTTTTGTGTCTTTGCTGTATACTAGAGGCAAGGAAGACATATCTGTACCATTTGCCTATTTTTCAGAGTGAAATAGTTGTTCTTGGAGTCTATTGAGCAGTTACTTATGCAAAGATGAACTATTTATTTAGTATTTTGTTAGGCGCAAAAGAGAAATAAATGCTGAAAACTGGCATTTCTTAAAATATTCATTTTGTTCCATTTTATTTTTTTAATTGGAATGCAATTAAAGGCACAATTTTTAGTTCAATAAGGAATAAAAAATTTAGTTATGAATTTTGAGGAATATTTATATCTTAGAATTGTTTGTTTCCACATTTCTGGTTCTATGGCATATAATTGAACATTTTTCTATAGCTTATTATTTCCAAATAAAAATTACATAAATGTCTAGAAAATTAAAAATTAAAAAAAAAACAGCAAAGAGAAGATGATCTGAAATTGAGAGAACACTGGAATTGTGAAAAGCAGTTGTTTGGTGCTATTATTTTTATGATCCTTAAATTGCATTTTAGAAATTATTGTCTTTACTATATTCTTATTTTTGGAGTTTTTTCTACATACTGTTTAAAAAATTCAGTAAAAGATTGTTTTAAGGATTATCTAGGGAAAGGGCTGCATGCTCTTTTACTGACTTTTGCTTACATTGGGATAATTAGGGCTATTTGAGTCATTGGATTTATGTTCTTTACACAAGCTGGGCATTGTGGCTGGTGCTGCTTTGAATGCATATTGGCTTAATCAGTACTATTTGAAATTTTGTGGAAATACAAATTTATTATACACTTACTCTGGTAAGACAGTTTTGGTTCCTGATTGTTTTCTTTCACCTACACTTGCATAACACTATTCTTATGAAGTCAGGCATTAGATCAGCATGCTTTTGATTTGCACACTAAGTATGTGGTTACCTCTGAATTGCTTTCCTTTATGATAATCTCAGATGCAAAACCTTGAAAGAGAGAATGTGGTCAGACTCATTTGATTTTGATAACCATTTTGTCTCTCCTTTGTTTCAGTTAGCATCACGAATAGAAGACAATAGTGTTCTTATAATGGCTATCTTGTGGATATGGCAGCTGTAGACTGCAGTGAGTTTGTCTTTTTGTGTGGGAAACAGGAAAGAGATTACTACTGCCTACTAATCAGACTCTGGTTTGGGTTGCAATACTTCTGCATAAGTGAAAAGGGCATAGCTTCAATGGGGGTACTAACTCTCGTTTGGAAATATAGCTACTGAATTGATGGCTGTGGGTTTATGTTAGAATCTAATCACTAATTCATTCACAGTAAACATTTTTAGAGTGACCATATAATGTGAGATATTGTGCTAGATTCTGGTGTTAAAATATATATAAGCAAAGATTTCAAATCTCAAGAAACTAATTGTGTTTGTATGTATTTTGTGGGAAGGATTAGGCAACAGAGGATGAAGAAGGAGAGGAAGATTTAGGGAGAACACAAACAGGTGCCTAATTTATGATGAGTTTATTGAATAGCCTGCACATATGAAATACCAACACAGTCATCTGATTCAGTCATAACTGAATTTAAATTATTGTAGATAGCAGTGGAGCACATCAGCAGTTTTTCTTTTGACTTCAAAACCAGCTGACTTGGGTACCATATCCAAACAAATTTGGCTGCTCCCCATGCCACTTTTAATCACAAAGCACTCCTGTTTCCTTATCTGTAAGGTAGATGAGATATTCTGTTTTATATACCTCTCATAAAAATTATTGTGATGCTTAGAAAACAAATGTAATACATTTGTTTCTAGAGAAAAATATCTAAGACATGGTAGCTACTAAATAAATTCTATATAAACAGTTATTCCTCTATTTTCATTATTATAATTTTTGTATAAATTTTATTTACATGATTTTTATAGTAATAACTTTGAATACTACATGCATATTATTTTAAAAATTTGAACAATATCTAGAGAAATACAAAGAAAAACAATTTACCCAAAATTGCCCAAAATACCTAGTGTTGTGCTGGTAAGATATATTTTTGGATAATTTTTTGTTTCTTCTTTGTAGTTTTTGTATTGTAGAAATTTAAACATAATAAGCATGTACTTTTATTATAAAAGCTATAAAAAGTTATATATATTTCAAATTTCATGCATCCTTAAACTTTAGGAGATAGAATAGATATGTACATAGATGGAAGATGTCTATATAGAAACAGCAGAATAGATGAAAAAAATGATTTTATAAGAGAATCTGCTATGTGAAAGTATTACATTTACTTGCTTGACTGAACTATTTCCTAAAAACATCACACTTTCATTAAAAAAAGAAAAATATGAAAACAGGTTACTTCTTTGTTAAATTTTAATTATATTTATATCTATATGTCATTTACACATATACGTATATAAGTATATGTAAGGCCAAAGCATAAAAATGCACAAAATTTATACAGTTTAAGGAATTATCAAAAAACAAATACCTCAGCAACTATCACTCAGGTAAAGAAAAATTTTCTGCTAAATAGATTGTTACCCCTTTCTTTCTCTTCAAAGATATCCGCTATTTGTCGTATACTCTTTTTGGTGTTGGCGAATTATACATCTACTTTGAAGTAGGCTGATAATAGCCCCCAAAGATATGTCCACATTTTAATTTCTGTAAATTTTACCTTATTTGAAAACAAGTTCTTCCTAGACAGTAATGAAGGATTTCGAGATGGGGAGATTTTCTGGGTGGGTTATCTGGGTGGATCCTAAATATCATCACAAGTGTCTTTATAAAAGAGCAGGCAGGAGGCAATGTCACAGTGGGAGCAGAGAGATTTGAAGACGTGATGCTGCGGGTTTTGAAAATAGTAAATGGGTTCATGAGGGATATAGCTTCACAAGATGAAAGAGTCAATTAATACATTATCTTCTAAAGCATCAAAAGGGAGTGTAGCTTTGTGAAACTAACTCTGCATTTCTGGCCTTTTGAATTGTGAGAATAAATTTTGTATTTTAAGTTACTAATTTTGTGATCATTTCTTAGAATAGTCCCAGGAAACTAATACCACATCCTCTTCCCCATTTTTGCTTAACATTTTGCATGTAAGATTGATCAATGTTGTTACATGTACTTCTAAGTTGTTAATTTTCATTGTTGTATTCAATAAAAGTTTTAAAATTTATTCTACTTAAAAAAAATAATACCGCCTTAAACATATTTTCACATGTCTCATAGCGTAAACATGTAAGTGGATAACTTTGCCCATTGATTTTCTCCCAAACAGTATATGAGAATTCTCATTGTTCTATATGTTCATTAATAATTGTTTAGTATTTTTAATGTTAGAGAACCTGGTATATGTACAGTGATGTATTTCTTTATAGTTTAAATTGAATATCCCTAATGAATAATGATTAGCTTTTTATATTTATTGGATATATCAAGTCCAAGACTACGGTAAGTTAAGAGAGGCACCAAGAGTACACAATTTAAGTTGGGTTTATTCCTTCTTTCTCTTCCCATTTTTGATACATTATTTCCACTTTGTAATTCAAACAGCACATGACACTATTCTTGTCCCCAGCTTTGCTGCAGCCTTACATCTATAATTATATACGTACACATTGATATATATTATATGCATTAATATGTACTATATATCTATCTATCTATATCTATATCGATATGTTTTCTCTTTCATTTATTTCTGATATTGGTAAATTCCCTGCATTTCTCTCTCTTTCATCTCCATCTCTGAAATAATTTAAATATATTATTATTCGAGAGCTATAAAGATTTATCAATTTTTTAATGAAAAAAGTTTTTCTCTATTGATTTTCTCTCGTGGATGTCTTTTTTTGCAATGATTTCTTGTTTTTAATATAGACATATTTTTGAAAATAATTTGAAGCCTAGAAAAATGTTAATTTTATCTAGAGAGGAATTAAATTTACACTTTGCAGGAAGCTAAAAGCACTAACATTTCTATGTTACTTTAGTGCAATTACAAATATACACACAATTAGACACTAATTTTATGTCACTGTGTGACATAAATGTAGCTCTTGGCCTCAATTCAAAACATAGAGGGGTGGGTACTGCAATTTTCTATACCCCTTACATACGCACACACATATATACATTTTGCTATCAAAAGTATATTCATCGGTTTTACAGTCTATTTATAACTTCCTAGAATTAGCAGAGATCTTGAGCTGAAAAGTGGTTCTCAATGCCAATCTCACCTTCCTTTGGATCTTGACTTTGTAATTCTTCATTATTACATCGACATGTAATTTTATTTTGTTATCCTCATTGAGAGAGTTAGCAAGAATCTGCTATTACCAGTAGTAGAAGTCCTCAAGGTTTCTTTCACCTTCAGACTTTACTTTTAGACAGCATAAATCCACATCTTGTTATAAGATATGTAGTTGACACTCTTCAGGTTTTTTTTTATTTCCTTATGCATCCTGTGGAGTTTTATGACTTACATTATTTTTATTTTGCCAGAATTTATAACTTTTACCTTATGTTCTGCATAAATTTTTCTTCAGTTGTTTAATCTTGGTTCTGCATTCATATAATTTATTATTTGTCCATCATTTTATATATAAAGTATCTCTACTTCCTAGTTCTTTATTTTGATTCATTCTATGGTTGGCTAGATTTCGTTGGGATGTGTTTTCTTGGATCTTTTGTGTATGTTTGTGGCTTAGATGATCATTTGGGTTTCATATAATTTTTGAGGTCATTCTTAGAAAAAAATCCTAAGAATTTCTTGGTACTATGTTTCCCTTTTCAATGTATATTTATTTCTCATTTTAGGGAAGCTTTACTATGTATATCTCTGAACTCTTTATTCTCTTTTGTTGCAGTTTGGGTTATCAATTTCAGTGCTAATTATGCTTATTTAAAATTTCATTGCCCATCTCTCCTTATGTATTATCTTGTTTATAATTGTTTGAACCTCTTTGTTTATTAACCTACATGGAGTAATAGGGAACTACCATATCACAAAGAAAATCTATTGAGGCAAGCACAACAGATTTTATCCATCATCCACAATTTCTGAGTAAAGGTTTTGGAGTAAGAGTCTTCAACACAAAAGGAATATGAGCAACTACGATATGAATGAAAAAAAGGATAGGTCTTAGAAATTACAAAAAATAAAGTAATGGTCAGACTAAATAGCAGAACACAGAATAAATGAGCATAAAATTATTAAATGGAAAACAAATAAATGATCAATACTTTCAAAATGCGATATTTGAAAAGACCAATAAAATAAACTTTTTGTCAGTCCAAAAAAAATTTAGAGAGAAAGAAGAAAAATTTAAAAATAGAAAATGGTACTATATTTACAAATACTAAAGATATTTGCAAACTTCAAAACCATGTTAATTACACCAATAAAATGGGTATTTTAGAAGCCTACATTAAAAATATACTAAAATAAATTCTAGATGTATGCTATCAACTAAAATAAAATTTATTAATGTATAATAATAAAATATAGAATAACATTTTAATAATAGAAGATGTGGAAGACTTGCTTAAAGATACTTAAAGTAAAAATAGATTTGAATATATTAAAAAGTTACTTTGAACTGTGAGAGCTGTCATAAACAAAGTTAGTAACATGGTACAGATTAGAAAATACCTGCATAGTACTAACAGGACAATTTTATTTATAGCACTTGTTTATTGATAATATTGGTGAAGCCATTCTGTCAAGTGTGAGGTGATGGCTTTAATTTTCATTTCTCTAATGATTAGTGATGTTGAGCATCTTTTCATATGTCTATTGGCATCTGTATGTCCTCTTCGGAGAAATCGTATTCAGTTCCTCTGTCCATTTTTTAATTAGATTTGCATTTTTTTTTGGTGTTGAGTTGCATGAGTTCTTTATAATTTTTGGATATTAACCCCTTAATATCAGAGGTATCACTGGCAAATATCATCTCCCATTTAGTAGGTTGTCTTCATTTTGTTCACGGTTTCTTTTGTTCTGCAAAAACTTTTTAGTTTGACATAGTCTTATTTGTTTATATTTTGTTTGTTTGTTTTCCTTGCCTGAGGAAATATATCAAAATAAAAATATTACTAAGAGCAATGTCAAAGAGTTTACTGCTTCTCTTTTCTTCTAAGAGTTTTATGGTTTCGGGTCTTACATTAAGTATTTATTCCATTTTGAGTTTATCTTTTATATGGTATAAGAAGGTGGTCCAGTTTAATATTTTTGCATGTATCAGTCCAGTTTTCCCAACACTATTTATTGGATAGATTGTCTTTACCTCATTCTATATTTTTACCTTGTTTGTCATAAATTAAAAGACTATATAGGAGTGGGTTTATTTCTAGGCTCCGTATTTTTTTTCATTGATCTAGGTGTTTGTTTTTATGCCAGTGCCATGCTGTTTAGATTACTATAGCCTTATAGTATAGTTTGATATCAGGTAGCAGAGATACTCCAGCTTTGTTTTTATTTTCTTTAGATTGATGTTACTATTCTGTTTTTTCTTTTTTTCTTTTTTATTTTTTTGAGGTTCCATACAAATTTTAGAATTATTTGTCCTAGTTCTGTGAAAAATGCCACTGGCATTTTAATAGGGATTGCATTGAATCTGTAGGTTGCTTTTTAATGATGTTGATTTTTATTCATGAGCACAGTATATGCTTTCATTTATTTTTATCTTCTTCAGTTTCTTTCTTCAGTTTCTTATAATTTTCCAGGTACAAAATCTTCTGCCTCCTTGGTTAAATTTATTCCTAGCTATTTTATCCTTTTGATGCAGTTTTAAATGGAATTGTTTTCTTAATTTCTCTTTCCAATAGTTCTTATTGGTGTATAAAAATGCAACCAATTTCTGAATATTTATTTTGTATACTGCTACTTTATTTATCATTTCTAATATTTTTGATGAAATATTTGAGTCTCTCTACATACAGCATCATGTCATCTTCAAATAATGACAGTTTTGTCATTTCTGGTATAGTCTTTGGATACTGCCTAAATTCTGTTTTTCTTATGAGATTTATAGCACATCTGCATTTTTTTCTAACTCATCTCCTAAACCAAACTGATTTTCCCAACATTATTTTAAATTCACCTCTATCATGGCATTTACCTTACTGAATTCTAGCTATCTCTTTATGTACTATAAACCCTAGCAAAGTTTAAGACTGCAGTTTTCTCATTCTCATCTTCAAGTCTTAGCTTATAATGGTCTTGCACATATTAGGTTATCTTTAAAGATTTGTTATACTGAATATCTAATTTAACCCATATAATAACCTTTGAGGTAGGTAGCATAATTATCATTATTTTTAATAAGAGAACTGAGACCTAGATAAGTTATTTTTTTTTAAATTCTAAGTTACTAATGTTAGTGCTAGAACTGAAATTCAAGCCCCAATTTTCCAACTCCAAATCTAGTAATTGTGATTATACCACATTTATCATGCATTGTCTTCATTCATATTAACTCAAACAATAGAATACCATGATCCTTAAATACCAGTATAATTTCATACAATTACAGAACATCAGAATTGAAAGGATCAAGAAAACTTAATTAGTCTAACTTTCTGTTTAATGCCTAAATTTCCTCTACAGCGTCCCTGACAACAAAACTCTGTTATGACTCCCTTCTGTTTGCATCTCTAGCCCCTTAAAGCAATCTATATCTGATTGTTATCATTAATTCCTTAAAATAGTTCAAATTTGCAATCCCAAATTTTCTATCCACCATTTCTTTCTCTACCCATTATGGTAATATAAAATTTGACTCCATGGTCATGTACTGCCAAGCCTTCAAATATTTGAAGACAGCTCTGATATCACCCTTAAATCTTCTTTCTTTCAAGCTAAACATCTCTGATTGCTTTATCTGTTCTTCATATTACCTAGTTCCTACTCCTTACATTAAATATTCTGAAGTTGCAGCACAATCTCTTAAGAAAACTAAAACTATAAAACACACAATCCTATATGATCACACGAATTACTGTGAGCCTATTATCTTAGGTGTTATTACAAAGCTCTTTATCATTCCAAGATAAAAAACATAACAAAAATAAAGGAAATTTTCATTTTCGTAATTGGAAGAGTTATAATAGTTGTGATTTACAGGTGAAAGCCTGGGGGCAGAATCTTTCTGTAGGACATTAGACTACCTTTCCAATAGGTGGATCAGATGTAATAGTTTTCAGTCCTCTGTCTTCTTCCAATCCTGTTGCTGTCTTATGCTGTCTTCACTAATGAACAACAAGAAATGAAAGGCAGTGAATGGGTATATGTGAAACATACTTCATCTTTTTTTCTGACTACTGGCCTAGATGAATAAGCTATGAAATGTGGAGGTAAATGTGGATTTTATGAGTCTGTAGAGAATACGTATTTCAATAATTTATTCTGTAATCTTAAAAATAGCTTTTACTGTAAACTAACAGCTGATGGGTGGGAGTTGGACATAATGGAGAAAATATGGACTGAAAGAGATTATGAATAGGTATTAAAGAGGATCCACATTTTAATTGGGCGAATGAAATAAACTCTTGGCTGAATTGAAAGGTTAGATTCTGGTTGATTATGGTTTTCTCTTAGGTTCCAGAAATATGTCAATTTAGAACAAAGACCCAAATTCACAAAAAAGAAAAAAGCACCCCTATCTCTACCCAGTGGAAGAAATTAAATAGCCATCAAATCATCCATAATCTCATTATTTTGAGATTTTACTCATGCTATAGCAGGCAATGAACTTTCAATAATACCTCATCTAATTCTTTGGCGTTTACTAGATGCAGCTGAAAGTTCAGACAATTGTTTGATATCAAAGCCAATTTCATTCATCCGTTGCCACATTTTAAAGCTAAGACTTATAGATAGCTATTCCCTAATGATTTTATGGAACAACGATTACTTTGGGAAATATAGAAATAAAAAGATGTAGGCCAGGTTAACCATTTTAATTTTACTTCTGAAAATATCATTAGTGTGTAAAACTTTGGTTGGGGGATTGTGCCAATGAAGCTGTGTCGTCACCATAAACCACATTTTCAGAATCTAGAATCTTCAAATCTGTATCTTTGTCTTTTAATATTATGGGGGAACTAAATGTCATAATTGGTTGGGAACATTATTGTAAGTATGATAATGGAAAAAGTATCCAAGTTAGCATCTACCACACAGCAATCTAGCAGCTGACAGTGCTAACAAATTATTGTCTTGAAATAAAATATCAAGCTTTAAAATTCTGGTTACCAAAATTTCAATAACAAAGTTGCAGTGAATTTGATAAAATTCCAGGTTTATTCTATGATAGTAATATTTAGCTTTAGGTGAGTAATAACTTTGACACTCAGCCTTTCAGCATTTGGCCAAACATTTATATGGTGTATCTCTACTTATGTATATATGCAGATTTAAAAGTCAAATTTTATTTTTTCTAGTAGTAACCTTTATAACTTATATACACATAGATACATTCTGTGGTGGAAAACCAAAACGAATGTATATTTACAGGAATACATTATATAGAAATGTTTAAAAATGGAATCATTCACAGCAGAAACCATTATATGTAAGATGACTAAAATCAAACATATCTTCACTGTTATTATATGTAAATGAGTAAAATTAGTAATTAAAGAAAAAATGCATATTGGACAAGAAAAAAATGTGTTGGTTATCCTGTTTCTTCCACCCAGAGCCCTTCTCCAATCTTTTCTGCTCTGTTCTGTGCTCCAGGAGGCAAACTCTTAAGATTCTGCCACTTGCTTCCCCTGCCAACGGACTTCTAGTCAAATTGCGTTAATTGAAGTCACTGGCAGGAGGTCAGGGGGTATGAGAAATGAGAAAAATCATGGTATTTCTTCCCTATTCCCTTCCTGAGTCTACATAAGTGCAATTTCTACCAAATAACCTTTCTCTATAGCATAAGCTCTTTCTGGACTTAAATCATGCTGTTTACAACCTTTGTCCCTTCAGGATTAGGAGTGGTAGCAGCTTTTTACCATTTTGATTTGAGTATTGCAGCATCTTTGGTTGACTCCCAAAATCCTTCTCATGTTAAGGTAAATAGTTTCTTCAGTAAAGTCTCTGTGGTGGACCACTGAAGCAAACTTCTATTTCTTGCTTAGATCCTGACTGATACAGTAGCTACTTTAAAGAGAAGTATATAAGAATATCTTCTTTATAGACAATGCCAAGCAAACTTCCCTTGCATTGCCCACCGTACAGAAAAAGCACTTTTTGTAAGCTCCTCTGCCATGTGGGCATTGTGCCTCAGTAGATCTAATCTGTGGCTGAGAGTGATGCTGCTTGAAATTTCTAGCTAGCTCCTAAAAAAGGATTACAATTCACTTGCCTAGGATTTTGGAGCAAAGCCATGCTCCCTTCTGCCAGATACTTTTCTTTATACTTTTCTTTCTTTATTTCTTGCTACTGGGACCAAGAATAAATAAAAATACTTGAGAATGGGACACCAGGTAACTATTTATACCAACTGGGTATTATCTGAGTTATCAAATCTTAAAGTAGCGCATGGACATTAGCATAAGTTATCAAATAGATATTATATATATGAGACTGAGTGAATAGAAATAGGAGTCATGAGTATATTGCACGAGCAGATTAATGAGACTCCTGTAATTTAATTTTACTTATTTGCCAAATCTCTCTAAACTCACATTTGTATTCACCAGGAGCGTCCTCTAAAGAGAAGACACTGAATAATCAGGTGTTTCAGGTATATAGCCTCTTCCATGGATGAATGTCTATAAACCTCTTTTCCCAGTGACCCTGGTGCTTACTTAATGAGACCATGGAAAAAGTAATTATGATGGTTAAAATACATGAATTCAATAAAATGGACTACCCTTTTGCAAACCTGATCTGGCTACCATTACTGAGTGTCCAGCCATCCAATACCAGAGGCAGTGCTGAGCTCCTCATGTGGCACCATTCCATAGGGACACAGGAAGCCATCTGGTGAACTCTTTACATTATAGAATAAGCAATGATTTGTCCACATATAAACAGATACACAGTCTGGAAATAGGTTCCCAATCCCCTGCTCACAATGGTTCTACCAATATTACCATACATGGTCTTAGAGAATACCATAGTTATTGCTATAATGTCCAATACTACATTGCCTTTGACCAAAAAACTCATTTTATAGCAAAATAGTTATCACAATAGATTCAGGGCCATGAAATTCATGTTTCCCCACTTGTCTCATCATCAATAAGCAGCTGGCCTGAGAGAATGATGGAATAGCTTCTTGGAGGTTCAGTTACAAAGCCTTATGGGGGATAATTTTATTTGAAATTGTAGTGCTGGCCAAACAGATGAGCCTGTCAGCCAATATACAGTGCCATATTTCCAAAACCCAGAATATGCAGGTCCAAGAACTAAGAGGTAGAATTGACAGGAATTTATTTCATTATTTTACCTAATATCCTATTTACAAAAATATGTTTGCCTACTCTGAATCTTGTACTTGGTGGCTTTGGAGGCCTTGCTTTCCAAGGTAGGAAATATAATTTCTGTCCAAAAATATAGCTGTGCTTCTATTAAATTGGGATTTGAAACTGTATGCTTGTCATTTTTTTAGCTCCTAATGCCACTGACCTAACTGGCAACAGTGAAGTCTACACTGCTGTTTGGGGTGATTAATCCTGATTAACAAGAGAATGTTGGGCTAGAACTGATCTGGAATCCAAGATATTCACTGTGGAGCCTTTTAGCACTTAACATGTCCCATAAAAGCAGTCAATGAAACACTGTGGCCACCAAATAAAGACAGTCACCAAGGACTCTGATCCTATGAAATAAAGACTTGGCTCATCTCATGAGACAAAAATTCTTGTCCTGCAGAAATTTGGCAAAGTGTAATTTGAACATAAAATGGATGAAGAAAAAGGAAATTATGGAAATCAAATTTGTCCTCATGACCAAAGGCAAGAATAGTAGCAGCTAATCAACATGTTTTATGTTAATTGAGTATCTCTTCCTTCCTACTCTCCTTGTTGTTTGGTATGAAGAGTACTGATGATGGGTAACATTAAAATTTAAGTTCGAGTTGGGACTATGACTGAGTTGCTGACACCCTGCCACAGTTTGTCATAATAGAACTGGTTTGGCCTGTGCTGAGGATGCAATTTTCTTAATTTTAGCAAAAGGCAAGAATGAATGCTGAGTTGGTGTAGTGTTCTGGTACTTTTCTGTTTGCTTCCCGGATCTATTTATTTTCTTTTCTAACCTGCTCTGTGGTCATGGATGCAGAACTGTGCAATCTACATCTTCAAGATTTCTTTGTGGGCTGAATTCTAGCAGAATGCACTCAGTGGGAAGCTGCTGTAGGGTTTAATTTAGGAGGAGAGAGAATGGGGTATTTCTTCTGTTTCCTCTCTGTTTGAGGGTTGTGCCTCTGGCTATATTCCTTTATATATGGGTCCTGTTGCATAACCTTATCTAAGGACACAGCTCCAGGACTCACTTGGAACCTCTTTATCCTCTTGTCCCTCTATGGCTTCCTGTGCTTAGTATGTTTCTTTGTTCCTGAGCATCTCTCCCTTTCCTCTTTTTTTTTTTTTAACCCTAGCTATATTTCTTGAAACAAGATTTTTAAGTTCTCTACAGTTGAGCCTCTGAGACAAACCATGGTTCTTTCTAGGATTATAGCTAATAAAAATGCCAATAATTCATTATATATAAGAAGCATGTAATAATTAACTCAAAAACTTGAAATGAAACTTTTGGCAAAGGCATTGCAGGCAAAGGGAAACTAAGAAAAAAGCAAGGGTCAGAATATTAATATCAAATAAGTTTTGTTTCTGGCTGGTAAAATATTAAATGTGACAAAGGCACTGTATGTTAATAGAGGATAATATGCACAAATAATATTAATTTATTAAATACTATATCTACAAAATTCATAAAGTAAAGCTTCAGTAAATAGAAACATATTTTTAAAAGAAATCATAATATCCTTTTCTCAGATGATGAAAAATCAAGTGGGCAAAACATAAGTGAGATTAAGGAGGGCATAAATAACTAATGGGGGAGAAGTAATATGTGCGTATTTATTCAAATGCTCATGGAATAAGTTAAAGTGGACAAAGTATTAGGCTTCAAAGAAGACCTTAGGATATTTGAAAAAGGAAAAGCAATGCATGACTTAGTTCATAATGGTAGTAAAACTAGAAATTAATAGTAATATTTATAAGCAGAAAAATCTATGCCTCATGGTATAAAAATCTCTCAGTCATCTCATTGAGTCAAAGAAAATATCAAAATTAAAATTGTAGTCTAACTAGAAAATACTCATGAAATGTAGCATGTTTTAAAACATTGATTATAATTATAACATCACTCAGACTAATTACTTTAAATATGTAATTTGACATAAAAAAGAAATATTTAAGATTAATAAGTTAAGAATTCAGGTAAGAATTAAAAATGGAAGAATGAAATGGATCAAATGCAAGGATAAATGAGGAATAAAAATAGAAATAGGAATAAATGAATTAAAAACAGAAAATTATATAATATTAAATAAATCCAAGAGCTATTTTTCAAAATTAAAATAAAAATATAAATCATTATTGAAGCTAATTAAAACAAAATAGAGGAGAGTGTCCTAAAGTAAACACACAAAACTGTAAAATAGAGAAAATTACCTTAGGTTACAGATAAACTTTAGCTCTTTCTTTCTGTCTCTTTATCTCTATCTCTATATCTCTATCTCAGCTTTATCTCAACTTTATTCAACTCTATATCTATCTCTTCTCTCTCTCCCTCTCTCTCTCTCTCTGTCTCTCTCTCTCTCTCTTTTCTCTTTCTAAACTCCCTATCTACCTAAACAGATACTGAACTGATACTGGTTTGAACAAATATAGATATAGACAGACAGACAGACAGAGACATTGATTATTCAAAAGACAAACCCCATAACTGAAATAGAAGTTACTTCTGGGTGATGATGTTGCTTGCAATTTTTATTTCCACATTTTGTTTACAAATACTTTATATTTTGTTGAATAAACAGTATGACTTTTGTAGTTAAAATATAGTATTTAAATATATATAAAAAGTTAATGTATGATTTTTAAATACTTTATAATATCAAACTTTGAAAATAAGTATATGCTGATATAATGTAATTTTTTTTAGTTTCAGTAAACATCTATTGTGTTAATAGCCATTAATAAGGTCAGACTTTTATTAAAATTTAAAAGTAAAGTAAGGTGTGCATCTTGTGTTAACTGGATGATACTTAGTCAGTAGTTGTGATAGAGCCTTATATATTACCTATTTTAATGGGTACATATACAGTGATTTGCTGTTCAGAAATTTTGACCCATTTAAAATTACTTTTACGTTATTACAAAAGCAGTATATAAGCATTGTAGCAAAATTAGAAAACACAGAGGAGCAAAATGGGCTAAATATGACCACCACCTAGAGATCACTATTAATACATTTTCCTTGTCTTACATAGTATTATTTTTTAATCAAATGTAAACTTCCTATATTATTGCTTTGTAATCTGTTTTTTAAGTCAATAGTTTTCACATTTATATTGTTGTACATTTTATTACATATGATACTGATATTATATTTAAATTCCCATAAATAGTTCAAAATGTTATTTAGAGCTGATTTCTTCAAAACAGTATCATTGCATTACTGCATATAGCAGATCATTATGTCCTTAAATTTCTTTTAATCTAGAACTAACCTCCTTTTTTTTTTGACACTGACTTGTTGAAGGAATGGGACTAGTGAAGTTAAGGACTCTCATATATTTATTGGATATTTGTATAGCCTCTTTTATAATTTTGAAGCTCTTATCATTTTTATATTGGGTTGCTGCTCTTTTTATTGTTGGAATTTCTGTCTGGTCTGCATGTAAGCCATTTGTCAATTATATGAGTTGTGAATGATCTTCTTCCAGTTTTTTTGGCTTGCTTTTAAACTCTTACTGGCACCTTTTCCAGGACTGCAATACTTAATAAAAAGTAGTTCAAATTATTAATTTTTTTATGTCCTATTTTAAAAATCTGTGTCTGCCAAGGCTCTGAAGATATTCTTCTACTAAAATTATTATTGCTTTACATTTCCCATTTAGATCTACAATAAATAAAAATAATTTGGGGGATGTTAGATAAGAGTCTAGATTCATTTTTTCCTATGATACCTAGTTAAAAAGCACTATTTATTGAGAAGATCATCTCGCCTACACTGCAGTGCCCCCTTTCTCATAAGGTAGGTTGTTCTTTTTCAGGGCTCTATTCTATTATATTGTTTTATCTGCCCTTGTAAAAATTCTTCACTTTCTTAATTACTATAGCTTATATTATAGTTCTTGATATCTGGTACTTTAAGTCCTTTATTCTTTTTTAAGTGTTAATTATTCTTCGCCTTTTGCATTTTCATCTAAATTTTAAAATCAGTGTGTCAGTTTTTCAAAATAAATAAGCCTGCTGGAACTATGATTGCTGTTGTAATCAATAGATTGATTTAGGAGAATGAACACATTTATAAATTTGAGTTCTAAATCTATGAACGTATTTTACTTCTCCATTTATTTAGGTTTGATTCAATTGTACTCAATAATGCTGTATAGCTCTATAGAGATTTTACATATATCTGATGAGATTTATTTCAAGATATTTGATGTTTTGATGCTATTCTAAGTGGTATTGTTTTTGTATTTTAATCTTCTATTTGTTGTATAAAGAAATACAATTTTAAATGTTGGCATTATCTCAGAAATCACACTAAACTATGCTGTTTCTAATAATTTAGTAGGAAATTCTCTTGGACATTACATAGACACAAACATACAGTCTGAAAATGAGAGTGGCATTTTACCCTTTCTAGAAAGTCATTACTCTTTCACTCCTTGCCTTATTTCACTGACTATGAACAAAATAGGATGAAATGGAATGGAATTGATGAGAGTAAGTAATCTAGCTCACTTTTTTTATCTTGGAAAAATTTTAACATTTCATCATTAAGAAGGACTTTTGCTTCAGAAATATTTTTCATTTTTGAAGCTGTTTATCAAATTAAAAAGCTGCCTTCTATAATTTGCTGAAGTTTTACATAAATTTGTTTTTATTTCTAATTTATGCCATATTTCATAGATTCTAGAAAATCATCTGATTTGTCTTTTCGTTCACTAGTGAATTATATGATTGATTTGTATATGTATTTTTGACAAATTTGGGGGCGGGGATAATATTTCAAATAGGAAAGTTGCAAGAAAATTACAAGAAACTGCTATTTATTTAGATTTGCCAAATTTTACATTTTTCTCATTTGTTTATGATTATCCCTCTCTCACTTTCTTTGCTATTTAAGAGTAATTTACCAAATATATGCTTGTATTCCCAAACTGATCAATCTGATTTTTAAAAAAGGACATCTCCTATAACTACAGTACAGTTATCAAAATCAAAGATGACTTATTGATATTTGATTATTAAAATACTCTCATATTTCTAGAATAAAAAGGAATATTTTAGGATATATTAAGCTTTTTTTATGTTACTGAATTTTATTTTGCAATATTTGTTTAAGATTTTAGCAGCAATTTTTATAATGAGACTAGGTTGTGCTTTTCTTTCATGTAGCACCTTGTCAGATTTTCTGTAAAGATAATGTTGGCTTCATAAAATGTGTTGGAAAGAGTTTCTGTTCTCTGTAAGTGTTAGACTAGAGTTATTACTTTCTTAAACCTTTAAATAAGCTATAGGTAACTTTCAAAATGGAGTATTATAAAATTTAATATAATAAATATTTTATAAATATAGTAAAATTTTTCTATTTTTCCTGTGTCTGTTTTAGTAAATTGTATTTCTCTTCAATTTTATCCATTTATTCTAAAGTTTCAAATTATTGCCATAAAGTTATTCATAAGACCATTTTAATTTTTTAAAATCACATTTTATTATTGCATAATATACATTCATTAAAATTCACTCTTTGTAGCTATACAGTTCTATGATTATTGGCAAATGTATATAATCATTTAACTACCAACCCCAATCAAGATATAGAATATTTCCATCACTCCCGTAATTTCTTTAATGTTCTTTTGTACTAAATCCCTAACTCCTACTTATATGCCCTGGCAACCATTGATTTACTTTTTATCTTCATTGTTTTGTCTTTTCCAGAATGTTTTATTAATTTGTAGCCCTGTGTGTTTTTTTGTGAGATTAATCCAGTGTTGCATGGATTTGAAATTTTTTTTTAATTGCTATTTAATATTAATCTATTGTAGGTATGTGTCAATTTATTACTAGCTGATTGATATATATTTGCATTGTTTACTGTTTTAAGGTAAATAATGTGAATAATGATGCTACAAACATTTGCATATCCATATGTACAAGGACTTCTCTTCACCTCCTTTTTTTTGAGGTAGTCTTTCTAGATTCTATAAGTGTATGTCTAACGTTCTAAGAAACTACCAAACTGTTTTCCAAAGTGACTGTATATTTCTTATCTCCACCTCCAGTGTAGGAGAATTCTGTTGCATCACAGCATCATAATGTTTCATTTAATTTTTAAATTTTATTTAATTTAGCATATGTATAGTGGCATCTCGTTGTGGTGTTAATTTTCATATCTCTAATGAATAATGATGCTGATTATCTTTTCATGTGCTTATTGTCATTTGTATATCTTCTTTAGTGAAGTGTTCAAATATTTTTCTACTTTTTTAAATAAATTAAAAAATTGTAAATTTCTTTTATATTCTGCTAATGTTTTACATCTTTAGTTTGAAAACACTGAAATGATTAATTCAGACATGCTGGCAGTATCTGTAGCCTCTTACAACCTATGTATTACCAAGTAATGTAAAGTTGTGATTGCAGATTAAAAGTCTGAGGAAGATCAAGGAATAAGGATTTTTGAACTATTAGAAAATTTAGTTTTCTTAGACTACGCATATAAATCGAAACTGATCCTTAACTACGTGTTTTTGGTCGTGCTCAAAAAATAACATCACCAGGAGGTATTTCCGATGTCTTGAAAAATATTAAGTTTATTTCCAGTCTACTTCAATCTCTTCAAAATTGTCACAACTTCCCACACAGTTATTATATGCAATTACGTTGTGCTTCTCTAATTCATTTTCAAGTCAGGATCTTAAACTCTTTCTTCCCAGGATTTCTTGAACTAATAGTACCTGTGTGAATTATGCTTTGAAAAGCAACACACAAAGCTAATCAAAAGTCAAAAGTTTGATATGCAACGAATAATATCAAACACCATATTGTCAGAATGCTTTTGCAATTTGTTTGCAGATATAATGAAATCAAACTCATGACTCTCAGAAAAAAGAAAAATAGAGACTGACATGTCTTAGACTTAAGGTTTGGTCAGTTTCCAACTGAGAGGCTCTATTCAATTGCTTTTTAGCTCTTTCCCAGATTTTATTTTTATCTGGAGGAAAGACTTATTACAAATGGTAGTTTAAAAACAAATAAGAAATGAGAAGGCCTCTCGTACTGCAACAATTACTTACAACTCCATTTTTAAGTCATAAACAGACCCAAGGGAGGGTCTCATCCTTGCACAACAGTACACTCTCCTAATATGTAATACACATCTCTCTTTTTGAACATAACTATCTGAATTAAAATGATACTATTCCATAAATAAATATGATATTTAAATGAGCAAATTTAAAATCACCACTATGTGGTAAAATTTCCTCTAATGACACTTCACTATGCAGAACATGGTAATTACTTTGAGAAATCAGCTCTTCCAAGGTAACTGGGCAGTTATAATATTTTATCAGGTAAATTATCAGTCACCATCAACATTCATGAAGGACTCATTTGGATTTTATTACAGATTGACATTTGCTTATTTGCCCAATATTTAAAATTACAACTGTTGCACGATTGCCCCAGGATGCAACTGTAGAAAATTAGCACACTAATGACATTAATTATCATAAATAAAAAGTTATAAAAGATAGCAAGAATAGCATAGAATTTTTTAAAAGCAATTTAGGGCATCCCTAATAATACCTTGAACGTATATGTTACAATGAAATTGCCCAGATTCTTTTACCTCTATGATTTTTAACTTCAATAACTCTGTCATAGGGATGCTATTATTGATACCATTTCAGAAATGAAGACGCCAAAGCCTAAAACAGCTGTTTGGCTGACCTAAGATCATGCACCTAGATAGATTTAAAGTCAAGCCAAAAACAAAGTCTCCTGCACTTCCAGCACTCTATTTTTTCCTCTGTATTTCTTATTTTTCAGTCATCAAGAGCAAGATATCATTTACCTTCTATACTCCAGGTATCAACAAGTTTCGTGAACTAAAGATCTAAAATATACCCTATTCTGTTTGCTTCTTTTCATCTCCAGTGCTACCAACCCAATCTAAGAAACGTATTTGTCTGCACTACTTATTGTGGTAATTTTCTTCCTTCTTGCCCCATAAAAAGAATCGTATTCTATAGAGTAATCTAAATGATTTTTTAAAATATAAATGAGATCATACCATTTTTGTGCTTAAAATGGTCTGTGGATTTCCAATGTATTAGAATAAAACATAAATGACTTATCTTGCCTTAAAAATCCAATTTTATCTCCTGCCGCTCTTTACCCCCTCCTTACCCTGCCATTTTTTTCTGATTGTTGAGCATGCCAAAACTGATCCTGCTTTAGGTCTTTGTTCTTCTGTTCTGTTTCTGGGTTTTTGTAGACCTTACTTCACATTCCTCCTCCTCAGTGAGACTTGATAACTGAACCTAATTTGGCCTCTTTTCATTCCCTTTCTTTCCTTGTCCTTTAGATAGTCTTTATCACATGATTCTGTTTTATTTTTATAGCATATTTCTTTTTGTTCTCTAAAGTTACCTATTCGTTTATTTGTTTACTTGTTTATTGTACAACTCCCACGCATTTATAAGGTCTATAAGGGCAGAGATCTTGTATATCTTGTTCACTTCCTATAACAGACCCTATCAGTGGCCACTAATGTCTCTTAAGGCCATTCTGGAAATCACCTACCTCTTCTCCTGTCAGTTCCTATATATTCCAAAGAGCCTTCTACTTCAACACCTCCCTGCCTGAGGGCATTTTCTAGCCATTCCTCCTGCCAGACAGGAAGTGCTAAGAAGTTAATGCCTCGGGGTACATCTGTTAATCAGTAAATAAAATTAAGAAATCAATAAGTAAAGTAGTTTCCTCATTCTTCAGGTAGATAATTATAAGATAAGATTATAAGGTGTGTTTCACACTTTTCAGAGTCTGTAGCTTACCTGAGCTCTAGTTGCACACAGTAGCAACCAGCTTATTCAAGTACATTTCATTGGCTTTCATTTTATTGTATTTTTTTGTAATTCTTAAATAAAATAAAAAAAAACCATTTATTAAATCATACCCATTTCCATATCCCAAGAGCCTAATTGGATTCATTATTTGTTCATAGTAGTGTTCTCTTCTTTCCTTCTTCCTTTCTTTTTCCTATGCTTGCTTATCTTATCCCCTCTAATGATTTTCCATTATAATTTCCTTATCTTGTACCATATGATGTTTAACCTTGATTTGCTTGTTTGAGTATAAGGTGAGCATTGAATAACCTGGTGCTGAGACAACAATTTGTGTAAGGTACTGTCTAGTAAACAGACATGAATCCCTTATGACATTTCTTTCTACGTGAATCGCTCCAGATATCTTTTTTTTTTTTTTTTCAGAGAGTAGTCCTTAAAATCTATATTTTCCTCCTCTATAGTTGAGTTTGTGGCCACCTAAAATAAAGATTACATTTATTATCATAGCTTCCTTGCAAAAAGGAATGGCTCTGTGAATAAGTGTTGGCCAAAAGGATGAGAGTAAAGGAAATATGGGCAATTTTAGATTTATGCCTTTGAGGGAATGAACATGTTCCATTTTCTCTTTCTTTCTGAATATAATGAGGATGTGGTGGTACAAACACTGGGCAACACAGAAAAAGAAGTTAAGTCTTAGCAGCATAGTTGGAACTTCATAGCATTATTCCATTTCTAATGACTGTGAAGCAGGCTGCCATATCATTGTGGACTTAACATGCAAGAGATATAAATTATCTCGTTTAAACTAATGTTATTTTGCATATTTGCTCCATGTTGCTACCCCATGGATGATCCTAAAGACTAGAGTTGGCCAGCAAACTTACATTCTGGTGTGTACTTGTTCATTTCCTCTCCCCCATCTCTGTATAGATATATGTATCTCCAAATACACATATATACATATATAGTATATATATCATATGTTTACATATAAATATATTTCCATAATAAAATGGTACATACCTGTAAAAATCAAACACATGTAAGAGAACATGTGATATTTAAAAAGAGCATGTTATATTTCTGAAACAAAAGGTATTAGAGTGTTTTCCTCAAAATAATGTATTTTCTTTGGGACTATCTGAGAGGTGTATACACAGGTGTAGTGTATGGGAAAAATAATAATGACACATTCTATGCTAGTGTTCTCCAGCTGTAGTCTGGAGGTCCCCAGGTTCATTCTCTTGATGCAGGTTAATGTCAGATTTGAATTATGAGTAACGTAATAATGGTCAAAAGATAGCAGTGTTTGACATTGGTTATATTAAAGTATCTCTGGAGGAATTATAACCTATAAAAGTGAAATTTACTCTGCTTCTTTGGTGATTATATCTAAGCTAGTTATATAATTCAGCCAATTTCACTCCAAGGTATTCTAATTCTGTTTTTAAATTATAGTAGAGAAGCTCTACATGTTTGTGTGAATAGTGTAATGAGACAGCACTGGGATACTAAGTAGACCACCTCACAATTCTACAACCCATTTCTACTTCCAAACCATGTTTTGAGTATTTCAAAATGAAACAAATGGAGCGTGTGAACATGCTGCAATATTAGCTTAGTGGTTTCTTTTTCTTTACGAAAAGTTGAAAAATTGGGGAATAGAGGACGCTTGACTTTATTGGTGGGTATTTGGGTCTCCCAGCCAAGAATGACCCAGTGTTCACTCTTCTTCTTTATGTACTCTGTGGCCTTAGGAATATGATGATTTGGAACATTGCAATGAGCTTCCATGTCTTATGTTTTCTGTTTGGATGTTATCAGTGGCAAGTGAAAAAGGAGATAAAGGATCTCCCTCTTTTTTGAGTGATCAAAGGCTGGATGTTCCTGAAAAGAAAGTCACTTAGAATGTTCTTAAAGGTGGCCATCTCCATAGCCTTTTTGTCTCCAGGCTTTGATAACTGCTACTGCTCTCTGCCCTTTCAGGCCCAGATATGATACCAGCTGCAGGTACACACAACATTATCCCTTTTGGTTTATCTACACACTATTCACATTTTTAAAAAGTTTGTTTATTATACTGTATTCACATGCCCCATCTAAGTATAACATGTATTTCTTCTCAGTACCCTGACCTGTGTGGTTTGCAAATTCAGGTTTCGGTGAATATTCCAAGAGGAATTTCTTACTTCTTTCTTTTTATGATATTTTCACTCACTTCTTGCACTTGGTTTAAATAGTACAGCAGATCCAGTAGATAGGACAGAAAAGATTCAGGACTGAAAATCATTATGCCCTTTTGGAAAAGAACATCATGCTAAGTTCTATAAATATGTTCATACTACTTTGCTATTTACTAAATATGTAAGAATCACATAAGAATGATCCTTATCTATTTCTGCTTCTGTTTTGATCCCTAGAAAAACTACCTTTCCTCTACCCCCCCCCCCCTTATATCTCTTCTTTCTTCAGAAGCCTTATTTTTGTTTTAGCTTAAAATAAACTCCCAGGCTTCTCATTTGGAAGCAAACCTCCCTTTTAGATGAGTGTGAAACGTTTTTCTCTTATTTACCTCTTTTTAGTTTTATTTTATTTATTAAGCTTTTACGTTTACAGAGTGAAATACAGACATTTAAATATATATATATATATATATATATATATATATATATATATACACCTATGTAACCTATATCTTAATCAAGACACAAAATATTTCTATTATCTTATAAACTTTTCTCATGCCCCTTTCCAGTCACTTCCCTAATCTAAGGTTAGTAGTGAGTTGATTTCTATAAATGTCTAATAGCTAAATATGACTTAGGGTTAATATCTAAGTATGACTCAGAATTTGACTTTTAAAGAGGATAATTATTTTGATTTTCAAAAAATTAATTGAATATTGTTAACTCACTTAATAGAGCAATTATAAATTAACATAATCAATTAATAGACTTCATTACAACTGAGAGCCAGAAGAATAATTTCTAGTTTTGGGGAA
The DNA here is from genome assembly GCF_014176215.1 of Rousettus aegyptiacus. NCBI lineage: Eukaryota > Metazoa > Chordata > Mammalia > Chiroptera > Pteropodidae > Rousettus > Rousettus aegyptiacus. The sequence continues at coordinate 119,150,614 of NW_023416306.1, read as the reverse complement.
GTAAGAAATTAAAGTGATTCCCAATAACATACGTGATGTCAGAGTTACTTCTCTGATTTTGTGACTCAAAGCCACTGCATAACGTTTTACAAACCTGTGCCCTCTGTGGAGCACAACCACACTAATGCACTGTCCTCAATCCCTGAGTCCTGGAATGGGACTGCCTTCCTCCGTATGCAACAAATAAAGACCTTGGCTTCCTAATTTTGTAAAGAATACTTAGGCGGAGTAAGCCACGAGCTTGAGGAGTACAACTAACTGGAGACTACATTTTTCATTAAGTCCATCAAAAAGCCTGTTTGGGATAGCCACATTCCACTACAATGGTTTTACTCTTTTAAAAGCAAATGCTGGTAATATCATATTTTCATAAAGAAACTTAAAAGGATACAGTTGTCCCTCAATATCCATGGCGGGTTTGTTCCAGCCTCCTGACAGATACCAGAGATCTGCAAATACTCAAGTCCCTCATATAAAATGATGTAGTATTTGCATGTAATCTGTATTTTCATATGGACTACAGAAGGGTACACCTGCACATCACTTCACTCAAGTAGGTTCAGTGTAGTGCTTGGTGTATGGTAAATATAAGTTCTGCTTTTTGGAACTTTCTGGGATTTTTTTCCGTAGATATTTTCAATTCATGGTTTGTTGAATATGTGAATACAGAGCCCTTGGATATGGAAGAGAAACTGTATTTACATATGGCATTGTGACTCTATTACATTTTCTTAATTTTTGAAACTTTAATGAAAGATAGTAATTTCAAAGCTTGGTCATTTTTCTATTCCCAAGAGGTTGTGACATCAATTTGCTTTTGAGTTTTTCCTGTTTTTTGTTTTTTTCTGAGTGTTAAATATTTTAATATAGATTATTAAAAACTGTCAACAAATTATCCCTATATTTCAGAAGTAACAGAAACTTTCCTCCTAGATATCTGTGATAAAAGTGAGACACTGAGCTTGATGGGACCAGTGAATAGAAATTGTAAGACTAAGAAGTCAAGTATTTTGATTGGTAAATATGAATGGGAGTCTATCTATACAGGTATTTGGCTTTGTGATCAGCTAATGGTATCTTTTTCATAAAAGAATTAAGATTTCATATTCTCTGAAAATTATCACTTAATCTTGGAGGGTATTTGTATTTTGTCTTGTTCAACAAGTTATTTTATTAGATTGGCAACAGGTGCCATGGAGATTGCAGGAAAGAGATGTAGGCTTGAGTTTTACCTAACATAAGTGGAAAGATGGTAAAAAAGAGACTAGATCAGGCAGCCAAAACTCCTTTTGGACCTGTTGGATGGTGTTCCAAAAGTTACTGAGTACCCAACCTTAGGGAGGATGCTCATATCATGCAAATTGTATGCTGTCGAGATTTTTCCATGGATACTCATCGACTCAAGAAGCGGAGATGGTTGTCTTCTGAGAACTTTGAAGTGCCTGTTATAAATCATTCTTGAAAAAGGGATAAGAAATGAAGACTGGAAAAGTGAACCATGGGTTCTGGCCATGAGGTATCTTCTTTTTCTTTCTCTGAGCTTTGTGGTTATTGCCCTTGGAGTCCAGGTAGGAAAGAATACATCAATGTACAAACATAATTCATCTCCTGCTTCAAGGCAGCAGTCAGGGAACTAGGCAGGTGATACCCTATTTGAAACACCTAAGAATGGGTCTGGGTTTAAATCTTTGTGCTTGTGGACTGGTGACATCTAGCAGCCCTGTACTATACTTACAGTCCTTCCCTAACTGCACTATTGAAATTTTACAAACATTGTTTAAGCATTGCAGTATTGTTTTAGCTATCACTGTTGAAAATTAAGGAAAATGTTTTTCCCTACATATGGAACAAATGTAATCCCAGATGTTGTACCACAGAGGTCTCCAATACCCAGGCCATGGTACTGGTCCGTGGCCTGTTAGAAACCGAGCTGCACAGCAGGAGGTGAGAGGTAGGCATGCAAAGCTTTGTATTTGCAGCCGCTCCCCAGCACTAGCATCACCGCCTCAGCTCCATCTCAGATCATCAGGGATTAGATTCTCATAGGAGCACTGGTTCCTGGTGCCAAAAAGGTTGTGGACCGCTGGTAAGTGCTTCATAAACTGTAGAGACGGTCAGTAGGGGAGCCAGCCAAATGGATGATCGAGCTCCAAGGGACATCATAACAGATATGTGGAATATATAAACCTATTCTGAGGAATTCAGAAGTATTTGAGAAGAAAGATGAATGAACAAATCAACAAAACTAAAAAAAAAAAAAACTGCACTTACTGCAGAGTAGTGGGATGGGATCTTGAGTTATTATAATTGCAGAGCCAACAATTTATATGACCTTGTTTTATCATTATAAGCTGGTAAAACTTTGCCATGTATAGTTATTTTCATTTAATTCTATAATTTTTTAAGAGATAGAAATAAGGTTTGGTTTCTCCATTCTTGAATGGCTCTTTACTGAACTTGGAAATGTACCGGAGGGCAGGCTCACTTAGAATGGAGGAGAATACTTCTGCTCCAGAGCTTCCAGGGTTCCCCGTAGCACCAACCAGGCTGAGGGAGAGGGGTGGAAATACAAAGTTCTAGAAATTCAAAGCAAATTTAATTTCTACTTTCATACATGTATACGTAAGTTAAATCTACTTATGACAAACATGAAGGGCAGACTCCTAGGAACAAGAAATCATAAAGACTCTCAAAAATGGGCAAAGGGTAGTCATCATCATCTTCAGTTTATAATAATAGCTACCATTATGGACCACTTACTCTTTACCAATATGCTCTGCATTTATTATCTCCAATTCTTTTTATGACAATGCAAATGTAGTGTTACTGTTCCTATTACTGATGACCAAACTGAGGTTCAGGGATATTAAGGGACCTGCTAAAAGATAGCACAGCTAATAAGTGAACTGTGTCGAGATTCAAACCAAGTTTGGAGTGGCTCCAATGCCAATGAGTTCAGCAAGCCAGGATACTACCAGACACAATTTTTTCTAGATTATATATTTTAATTCTTTGGTCTTTTTTTTCCCCATTTTTATTTTATAAGCTAGCCAAGCTTTCGTCTTTCCATAATACTGTCTATAAGTCAGTCGTCCAAATGATAGATGATAAATCTGATTTGTCATTACCTGTGGATATGTCTCTGGAGGATGACCTAAGTTAGTCTATGATTTCCAATGAGTAGCCAGTCTCTTTTTTTCAATAAGCAGAAGGCTAGAGGCTCTTCAACTGATATAATATCACTTGCTTCATCACTTCCTAAAATACTTGAATTGTTTGCCTTGTGCATTTCTGCTCAGCTAATCAGAAATTGACTAGAGTGAGGATCAATGAGATTAAAATTAAATCAAATTTTACCTTTATTTAAATCATTAGTCAGAAAGATTTGATTTATGTCTTCCATTCCCCTCCTCCACCAGAAGCATTTACTACTTGACATAACCTAAACTATAATAAATATTTTCACAACTCAGACAAGAATGTCAATTTATTTTTTAGAAGCTACGCAGTCTACATGTGCAATGATTTATGATGTTATTTTTTCAGATTAATTCTACAGTTGCATCAGAAAAGTGCACATCTAGATTTGCACATCTAGATGGTTTTACATTCATCATCTTCAAAGCAGTTTCTTCCAGAGAGGAGCATTTTTCACAGGGGCTACTTTAAGCTATTTCTTGGGTGAGCTGTTTGAATTTTATATAAATACAGTCTCTCAAATATGGAAAGAAATTTCACTAAAATATTCCAAAGCAGAAAGGTCACTCTGGTTATACTGCCAGGGTAGGTTTTCGTATTTCATATCATCTTGTTATTAAATATCAAATGAATGGAGGCTAGTACATATGAATACCAATAGTTGATTATTTAAAATTCCCATTATTTGTTAGGTAATGTGCTGATCACTTTGCCTCCATGATTTTATTTAATTCTTATACCCACATTCAGAGGCAATTTTTATTAACTCTTTTATTATCAGAGAAAAATGAAACAAAACTAAAACCCTGACACAAAGAGGTAAGAGGTAATGTGTCAAAAGCCATACTATAGATGTGATTCACATCTATATTAGTATGATTCTAAAACCCAATGCTGCAGCCACCACATTGCATGTTTTTCTGGGCTGGACTTGAAATCTAACTCCTTACTGTTTGGGGACTGTTTTATGGACTATTTTACTGAAGTGATTGCACTGCCCCTTCTTTGTATTTTTCCTTCTTGATGTGATTCACACCATTCCTGAAGGTTATTTTACTCTTTTGAAATTTAGCTGTTTTTAAAACTAATCCAATTTGACAAGAAAAGAAAGAGGAAAAAAAATATCAATCTCACTTAAAAAATAAAACAAAAAGGGTATATCCCTTTTATATCTGAAACAAGTTAATGTGCAGAAATATTGAATTACCTATACGGGTATCAACCAGCATGGCTAGGGACAGAAAAGAAACCAGTGTCTCTCCTTTGCATTTTTATCCTTTGGAAATGTTTCTTTCATCCTCGTTAGAGTCTCTAAATTCCATGATTTTAACAGCAGATCTCACTTAAAAGTTACTACAGAAGAAGAATAAATATTAGAAGCCCCTGTCTCTACAAAGAAAGGATAAACTTTGATTTCCCAAGATTTGGATGCAAAATACAATGTGGATCATAGTATATAAAACTAGGATAATCCTGAAAAAGAAAATGGAGACAATTATTCCTTTTATTCACAATCAGAAATTGCACAAAAATAATTTATAATGTGTTAATGGAACAAATATTAAATATAATGGATGGGTATAGGGAAATTTTTGCAAGAAAAAAATTCAAAGACTTGAATAAGTCATTAAATTTATTTCAAAATGGTTATTTAATAGTACTATCAGAAAATTTTAATAGAATGGAAATGCAAGCTGTAATGCAAAGATCTCTGACAATTAGGAAGTACATAGAAACAAATGCGCAATCAGGATAAAACAGAAAATAGAAGTTTAGTTGATATGGTCAAGAAATTATGTGCTCATTTGAATAGGAAAAAAATAAAATACCATTCAAATAAAGAAGAATGAAGACAAATCGAAGAAATGTAATTAAATAGACAAATTTCTGGTATGTCAAATTACTAATTGTGAGATAGCACTCAGTAAAGGACTAAAGGGTATTGACAGTATTCTAACATCTTGAAACATGAGAAGCAAATTTAATCAGGTACAATAATTCTTAGTTATTTAAAATATAAAATAACATAGTTGTATTTTCTAATATTTTGCTTTTTTCTGACAAATAAGCTACACAGTAGATATGACAACACTCAAATATGATGCATTATCATTCTTTTACTTATTATCTCTTTGGTAATAGATGTCTCTTAGGCATCTATTTGTCCCTAACCATTTTTACCTCCTTCAATTTGTACTCAGCTTCAGAAAGCAAAACCACATTTAGCCTCATCCGTGACTAGCCTTGATGACTTTCTCTGCTTCATTTGGGTATTTTGGGCACCCCAACTAAAATTTTTTGGCATCAATATTTCAAATGTATAGAAGGATGACAAAATAAAATTTCCAATTCTATACAAATATACAGAGAACTAAAAATACCCAATCTTTGATATTGCAATACTTTACAAATATGGATAACCATTTTCAAATTTTATATACTACTGTGAGTATCTAATTTTATTTCATTCACCCTTCATCATCGTTACATGTTGCAATTCATATATATGGAAATGCAAAACGTTATATAATTATTATACAATATATTTTATAGTCATCTAAAATTAATATTTATATTTCATATATACATTTGAAAAATGTATGTGCTCTCAACTATCTTTTGATTAATCTCAATCCAAAGAAAAACTACCAAATTTAAAAAAATATAGATGTTCAAGGCTATTGGATTAAAGAACAGTTTTCATAGGCATAAGTATTATCTAAGATGTCTAAAAGACATCCTTTACAATTATTTTAATTCAATGATCTGTTAAAGTTCCATTTGATCTAATAAATCTTGCAGTGCTGAACTGGATAAGAAACTTATAACATTTTATAAATAGATTCTGAAGAGCTAAGTGTTTCTAGAGATAAACATTTTTCAAAATAGTGATTGGTCTTGGGTGACAAAGCTTTTCTTCTGTGATAAAAAGCTTACTAATAGTGTTTTAATTGAAACTTTTAATCTGAATGTTGTCTGAATCCTATTAAATGTTACTTTCCTGCCTCAATTCAAATTTTCTTGATTTTCATTTTTGCGTTGAATATCGTTACACTGTCTGCCTCATTATGCTAAAGAAAGATGAAGTAAGCTATTAACATTCCGAACAGCCTATGAGATGTGATGATATAGAATGTCATTCATTTTTATGAGTTGGCTGTCAGTGTAGGCTGCAATAACGTTATAATTTCTCCCTGGCAGTATGTGATGCCTGGTGTTGCTACAAAATCCTTATTAAAATTTCAATAATTGTAAATTAAAGCAAAAGTAAACAGGACTTTTATGAAATGGTTGTTTCTGAAAGTCAAGTGGTAAAGAACAAGACTCTACAAGATTGAAATTATTTGCTTTGTAGCTCCAAATCATCATAATCATACTGAAAAAAAATTGGAATCAATCATTTAATATTTTCAGCTGCAGAACTTGGCCTGCTTATGCTGAGAGAAAGGTGAGATGACAATACAGTATTGTTGCTTCATAAGATCTACCCTTAACTTGCTGCATGTTATTTGCCTGAAAACCTTAAAGTTGCAATTTGAATAGATTGTCTATTTAAATAAGTGGAAGAGAAGGGGCAGCCAGTGTTTTACATGTCATCTCATGGCCATATTAAATGAATATGTTAATGTAGCATTCAGCTTGCAAATTTTCTCATGCAAAATAGAAAACAAGAAAGATTCTTCTAGGGCAGATAATGCTGTATTATTTGAGCATATGGTACCCAAAAAGTGCAAACTGTCATTTGAAACAAAGAAATTTATACTCAGAGTTCTCTTGTGTATTTATTGTTTATCTTGCGGAAAAGTATGTACAGTTGCAAAGGTAGGAAATATTTTATATTGAGGTATAGGAAGTATTTAAAATGAAGTAGATAATAAATTTCATTATAATGAATGTGATTGGAAAAGAACAAATAAAGGAAGACCAATATTTTTATGTCACATATTTGATTGCATTTATTCTCATCTCTAGCATATTCTTAGATTACAGTAGCTTGAGGATAAAATGTGGTGCTTTTAAAGATGTGCCTAACTTTGTTTAGTGCTAGTAATATATCAAACTCAGAGTCAGCTTAACAAATATGTAGAGGCCCACGAAATATGATTTGAGTGACAGTATGAAGACAGTGTGCCCAAAAATAGCTTCACTCACTGAACACCTTAAATTCTACCACTTAATAAAGACTCTTTATTATGAATCTTTACCCATGAGTCTTTAATTATTATTCATTAATACTGTAGTAGTATTTTGTCGGGTTTTTTTAGTTGTTGTTGTTGTTTTACTTTATTTTCTTTTATCCTTCATATAGAGATTTGGGTTGGTGAGAGTTTCCACTAGACTCCAGAATATTAATATCTTTTGGCCACCCCAGTTCCCATTTTCATTGCTCCTATCAATTGAACCCAGTTGTACCTGGTTATGGTATGAATAATTGAGAAAGTATAAGAAATGAACTTAGCAAAAAATATGCCTGTCCTATAAGTCTTCATTAGAGTAAGAGCATAGTTCCTTCTCTAGGTGTATCCCATGGGTTATGTGCATCAGAATCATTTGGAATGCCTGTTAAAATGTTGACTTCAGGATCCCACTTCAGAGGTACCGAGGTGGAGTCTGTGTTCAGTTTTCTTAATGACCGGCATGTTACAAACTTCAACATGATTCCAGTGGACATGGAAACATATACTAGTGGTATAACTATTTGTTGGTAACAACTCCTCTGCTGATTGAAAGCATTCAATCTTATTGTTACTTTTGTTTTTAAAATATATCAGGGCACAGTACAAAAATAGTTTTCAAACTATTCAAGAATAGGCTAGTAATTTTGTCACGAAGAACTTGTCAAATACTTCTTTTTTTCTTCATTGATTTTATTAAAAATACATTGCTTCCAGTTGAGTCCCTGAGCCTTGGTCAGCATCTTGCAGGACCATTTCATTAACTGTTTCTAAGCATTTGGGGAAGCAGTATTCCATAGTGAGAACACGTATTGATCAGCAGTACTTCATAGAACATGTATTGGCTAGTGTCCCAGCGGAAAACAGATGGTACACTGGATAATAAGGGACCAGGGACAGTACAAAAGACTGATGACGTGAAATTTATGGAGGCACTCAATCTGAGGATTGTGTAAGCACCCTAGGTGTCTCAATTGCCTTACTCTCTTCCTGGCTGTTTATAAGACTACGGCAGTACCTAAGATATCCAGAGGAATGAGGTCAGGAAAGTAGTTACCAGAACTGAGAGAGAATATGGCACCTAACAGATGCTGTGACCTTTGATGGAGGAAGGTCTCCTTCCAGCAACCACCTACCAGAGAAATACACATACAGACCTCCCTCTTTGCTACTGTCTTCTTTCACTGAACTTAACCAGAAACACAAAACCAGGAAATCTCCAGTGGAGTCCATACTCCAAGTCAGATTTTGAGGGTCCCAGTAGGATGGGGAAGACTGGGAAGTGATCTGTGGTGATGGAGACAGAAGGCACTGGGACAAGAGAAATAGAACTAAACATCCCAGTTCTCCACTTTCCAGCTTAATGTCTGACTGCCACTGCTCATCTCATCTGAGTGAAGGAATAATAGCATCTGCCCCATAGAGTTGTCTTTAGGATTAAATAATACCTATAAAGAATTTAAACAAGGTCTGACATGTATACATCAGTAAATGAATGTTAGCCAATTTAATTTTTAGATTGATGCATGGAACTCAGGGACTTCAGGTGAAAACAGACTCACATGACTATGGAGGCTGAGAAATCACACAGTCTGCCATGTGCAAGTTGGAGAACCAAGAAAACTGGTAGTGTAATTTAGTCTGAGTACAAAGGCCTGAAAATCAGGGGAACTGATGGTATAAATTCTTTTCTGAGTCCAAAAGCCCAGAAACCATGAGTGTCAATGTATAAGGACAGGAGAACATAGATGTCACACCACGGCTCAGACAAAGAGAACAAATTCATCCTTCCACTTTTTATTCTATTCAGGCCTTCAACAGTTGGATGCTGCCCATTCACATTGGTGAGGGCAATCTTCATTTTTTTCCTTCATTTTTTTGTGTCATAGTTTTTTAAATAAAATGCTTTATATTGTGAGAAAAGAACAATAGAGACTTAAGTATATATTTGTGTGTGACATGAGTCAATCTAGTCGGCAGTTGAACTGGATTTCCATTTTTGTTTCTATAGTGACCTTCAATGAACCGTAGGCTTCAAATTTCTGTTGTAGTGTGCTGCTGTACCTTGTCTGTGACTGAGTTTCAGAGGATTTTCTCAATAATTCTACTCTACCCTAAGATTTTAGCAGGCCCTATACATTGTCCTGTATGCTAGAGTAACAGTTGCTCTCCGTGCTCTAGCCACTTCTGTCACAGACTGCTGTCATTTATGCTTATGATTTGGTGGATACTGGAAGATATCTCTGTTTTTCCACTCCACCATTAGTCTGAGGCAGGCATCATGGACCTGAGTCTCAGGGGTAGGTCCTTTTCAACTTCTCTGATCCTCCTCTAGTGGCAGACAACTTCTGACTGTAACATAGTGCAGGTTGGGTTATATATATATCCCTTTGCCTCCCATGTCAGTCCAACTCTGTCTTTTATTGATGGTGGTGAGAGATTAAGTCTTGGATACAAGTTAGAGTCTCTACCTACCCACAGTGGCAGTAGCGCTCTACTTTCTTTCATTGCAGGATGTGGTGAACAAAAGAATTTCTCTTTCCTTCCTCAGTGGCAGCCAGCATTTTTGTGGTATTATAGTAGTAACCAGAGATGGAAGTATTTTTCTTCTCTCCCTAATTGAGATTGACAGATGGCTTTTGCCTTATATCAGAGATGGTCTTCAGTAGGGATGATTCTCTTGCTCTTCACCTCATGGCAGACAGTATTTGCCTTATAGCAAAGAAGGGCCTGGTATGTGGGCCTAATGTGCAGGCTTTTCCCCAGTGACTCCTGATCCTCATCTAGTTCTCCTGTAGAGCTCGGAGCTCGGGAAAACCTCTATAGATACTTGTGTTGTACCCTAAAACCTAAGCAGACTATGTTTATCTTTTTGAGAGGAATTCTTTTGGGTTTCCTGCCTGACACCAATCTTCTATGAGCACCTAGTAGGGAGGCCCTTGGATAAAACCTGGTGAATTGGTGATGACTATGTGTCTGAAGCTTCTAGGGATTTTAAACTATATACTACAGCATAATCAAATATAAGAATTTGTTAAAATATTTAATTTTTTCTTATCAGCTACTTCTTCTTACGTTCTGTCAAAAATAAGAATTATGTGTTTCATCTCTCACTAGAAGAGATTCTCATCCTTTGAAATTCACATCTTCTGGTTGGCTTGTAATTTCAACTCTGAAAGATTTAGATTGTGATTTTATGTATTATCTAGAACTTTCTCAGTGTTAGGATGAATATGATGTTTTCTTCAAGCTTTTGGTGACCTCTGTGGAAGAAGAACTTTCATTAAGTTACTTTATTTCTCCCTTTAGTTACTTTTTAATTAAAATTTGTACATATAGCTAGGCAAAACAAAGGAATAAAACAAATACAAAATAACAACATGCAAAAAGTGTTTTAGTTTGTGTCACTAACTTGGAATCTTACTGTAAAGTTCTTTTGAATGAATTTTAGTGTATATTCATCTTTTGTTAATTTATTTGATGAATATTTAGCAAATATATACATATAACACATTTACCAGCAATATTTTCTAAGTACTTAACTGCTGTACTAGCTGTCAGACACATAAATATTAATATAATTTGCAGATTATTCAATTATCTTTATGGGAAAATGAAGAGAAAGAACTATATAAATATTAGAACTAAAGAGAATTCATTTAGGTGGCCAATTGCCTTATAAATAAATAAAAATTTGTATTTTTATATATCAGTAATAAATATTGAGATAATATGAAGAACAAATCATAGGTTATTTAGGAGTACATGTAACAGTAAATGTAAACAAACTACATAAAGAGGACAAAACTTTTATGACATATATTAAATGAGACCTCAGTTAACAAAAAGTCACATCCATGTTCCCAGATGGGAAAATTCAAAATTGCAAAGATTTCGATTCTTCCAAAAACACATTTATAAATTCATGCTATTGTCAATTAAAATCTCTTAGTTATTTTTAAAAGGACTTAAATAACTTCTCCAGAAAGCAAAGAATGAATTAAATACTGAAGTATAATTAATCAATCAAAGTAGTCCTCAGGGTCCTTTGCACTACAGGTGTTTATCTGAGGTGCTAGGTACAGTGGAACACAAGGCAGACAAATGGCCTGTCCTCAGGGAAATTTAAATCTATGGAAATAAATCTTACACCAAATGAGTAATCGAAGGATTAGTTATTTTACATTGTCTGGAAATTCTTCCCTGACTAAATGGTATTTGAGTAATTAATAACTAACTTTCTGGTTTCAGAGGTTAACTTTTTTCTTAACTTTGTAATTTCATAGATGATGAAGACATTCAAAGTTTGAGTAAAACAAGTGTAGTGTACAGCTGCTTCTTACTATACTCTGGCAGGAGATGTAGGGGGATATTTCTAGTTATAAATGGAAGTTGGGGGTTAGGCTGTTCTGCCACTTAGACATACTTGATAGAAGAGGCAGAGGGAAATATGGGAGATCAAGTCATTTCAAAATCTTACAGCACCCAGGTAAGATGGGTTCCTTCTTGCCCTTTCAGGGTGAAAGGCAGCACCTCTGTCATTGGTCTCAAAGCTCTGCAAAGACTAGGATGCCCAAGTGTCACCCATTATGGCACTGTGATGGCGAAACAGACACATACATTTAAGTGAATTAAGTATATGACTAGAATGACACTTTAAATTGTTTCAATCGAGTATTTGTTTAAATTAGGATTACCTTTCTGTCTCACATTTTATGATGAAATAAATTCAAGGTGAATTAAAAGTTTAAAAAAATGGAAAAAATATAGAGAAAAGAGCATAGGAATGAGTATGTAATCTGGGTGTGGGATGAATTTTAAAAGAAAGGTATCAGATGTAGAAGCCGTGCAGAAAAAAAGATTGATTATTTGAATACGTAAGAATGAAAATAATTAAAAGTTAAAAACAAACATATTTAATATATAAAGAACTAATAAATTTGGAAAATAGGAATCAACCTAATAGACAATCTATAAAGGGCATAGGCAAGCAGTTTATCAAGGAAGAAATACAATTGGCCAAGAAACATTTTAAAATCTTCTTTTTGATAATGGAGATGCGAGCTAAAAAAATGTATATATCTTTCAGTATCAAATTGCTAAAAATTATTTTAAAACAATTCCTTTGTTTAGATTTGAGAAAAAACACACTTTCATGCACTGCTAAAAATCGATGTAACATGATAAGATATTGACATAAAATTGATATAATATGAAAGATGACTTGACACCAAGAGTTAAAAGCCTTACAAATTTGCCTATTCTTTTGTATATACCTTTATATTTTTCCTCAGAATAAATTTCTTGGACAGAGTGAAATTGTTTGGCTTCAAGGATGCTCATGAAACATAATTTATGGGAAAAGAAAAATGGAGAATTGGTAAATCAAAAGAAGAGATTATTACATATGTATTTCAAATGATGCTTTAAAAGCACATTTGTTGATGTGATATATTGCCGTAAAATATTCATAAGTGAAGAAATTTTTCCAAAACCTGCTTAAAGTATAATTATATTTTCATAAAAATATATATGCGTATTCAATTTAGGTATTTAACATGCTTATCTTTAAGATATTTAACATGATTATCTACATTGTATACTTTGGAGTGATTATTTCATTTCCTTATTATTTTTAATTTTCATTTTTATGCAATGGATAATTTCTACTTAGGCATATTTGGGTTTATATTTAAAATAGTAAAACTGGGTTCAAATCCTTGTTAAAGTTATTTATTAACTATGCACATTAAATGGTATCATACTTTTAAATCTCGCTTTTCACATTTTTGAAATAAAAGTACTCATTGGATATTTTTTTGAGGATAATATAAGGAATATAAACAAAAATCAACTTATATTCTTCACAAGGTATTTTTCTTGGTAGCATTTATATTGTACATTTTTAAATAATGTTTCGGAGCTATGTTCTTTGTATTGTTGCAACACTGACTGATGGCATGAACTTGAAAACTTGGCTAACATTCACGAGAGTCAGATTAGCAGCAGTATCTTCAAAAGTTGTCCTTGATGATCTCTTATTTTCCAATTTGTTCACATATAAACACATTCTCCTTCAAGTGAAAATTCAGTTTGGGGGATGTAGTGACTTCAGTTATTGTACTTTGAAGGTCCAGAGATAGGATATTCCAGAGATCAGCTCTGGACATTCCTATTCTTGTCAGAAATATTTCCCATCTAGGTATTGCCAGCAGCATTGTACCACTATTTCTGCAGAAGTTTTCGGCATTGATTGTAGCACCAACTGCAGCATATAAAGAGTCAGAAGAAGCAGAGATGCATCTGACAGAATAGCATCACTGTCATACGTTTACCGTCTTCAACGATCTCTTTCTACTTAATAACAAACATTTACAAAATGCTCACTGTGTACTATATGAAGACATTTACATTTTAAAATCTTATTCGGTTCTTATGATAGTCCATTTTACAAATGAAAAAAGCAGACTCAGAAAGGTTAAGTAATTTCCCCATAATCACACAGCTAGTAAAATGTCTTAAACAAAGCCTCCCGGCCCTGACTCTTGAGGACCTCCATAGCAGCCTCCCTTGCAGTCTCATTTTAACTTCAGGTTTTATTTTCCCTTTTCCAGTTTTTGGGAAGTATAACAATGTTTAAATCTTCACTGGCCCGAGCTTTGAGTAGGGCAATAAAGATGTCCCTACCTGAGACTCTTGCATCAGACTTACTAGAAAATGCTGCATTTCCTGTCCTAGGTTCTGTCATCCCTCCATTTAATTGAGAATTACTGACTGTAGTCTGGCTTTTCTGATAAATAATGACCTGTCAGTGTCTCTCTATCAGTTGCAAGTTCATCATCCCTTTCCTTTTTTATACCCCAGAGATAAAATAGATTAGTAAAATTAGTACTGATCCTTTGAGAGAGTCTGATGAACAAACACCCAGCCCTGCTCTCCCACCTGCACTTGTCCCTTTGGAAGATCAAACTGAGCTCCTCCTCTGACCATTCCCTCTTTCATCTTTCAGTCCCTATGGTTGCTCCATCCTGGGACTTATATTCTTTTGCCTCTAGGTCCAATGGAGAGAGTATTCTTTGTTTTTTAGTTAAGTTTAAGAATATCAAGAACCAAGGATTATTTTTTTTCAATTAAACATTCTTTTCTAAGAGTGTTCATTAAAATTCTTTTCTAAGAGTATTCATTCAAATTTACAAATTTGAATTCATATTGATATAATTTCAATTGATTTATGAAATGATTTAAGGTTGACAGCACATCTATTGATTTTTGGGAGTATCTTTGGCCAATCACAAAGCTGTCAAGTGGTTTATATATGAATTAAAAAGAGAGACTACTGGTTTTGCAGATATCTGAGTCTCATTCACTAGCTGTGAAATATTGGACCAGTTGATTCATTTCCTTCATCTTCAATTTTTTATCTCTAAAATGAGGATAAGAAAATGGTAAAAAAAAAGTGATTGTTTAAGGTATCTAACAGTGTCTAGCAGTTAGGAGACATTCAATAAACGCTACTTCCCTTCATTTGTCCTATGCAACTTGCATGTGCTTCCCAATCATTAACATTAATCTTCCTTAAATATATGAATCCAAACAAAATCATATTTGGTTAGATATGATTATCTACAGGTGATTATTTTTTGGCAGATATCTTGGCAAGAAGAGATCACAGACACTATTCCTTTCTTATCAGTTAAGGTTATTACAACAAAATAGAAGTAAAAAAATTTTTATCTCTAGGAATTTGACATGTCATAACTTCTTAATGAATGAGGCTTGTGAGTATTATTTACACACTCATCATCTATTTATCACATTAAAAAATCCTTCAAGTGGCTCCCCTAAAAAGAAAAAGAACTCATTTCTTTTTTGTTTTCAGCTACTACCCCTAATGTTCCCATAAGGAACACAGAAAAGAAATAGCTCACAAGCACACACACACACACACATGCATGGATATGTAAATATTATACCAAAAAATGGACTTCCTTAAAATAGGGCAAATATTCATAACTGATTTCTGCAAAACTATACTGACATTTTCTTATGTTTATTTTTATATTATTAATTGCTTCACACATGCAAAACAAATAAAATGTAAAACATGCTACACATTATTATTTTCTTTCACAGTTTCTCATTTTCATAATTCATCCTGCTTAGTGTTATGGGAATGGGTGGGCAAAACACTCTCTTCTTCCTTTTAGGATGCTTGTTTATTAGGGTAGGCTTTTGTATTTTCGAAATAGATTTGAGGAGTTTTCAAATTAAACATATATATTCTTCTTGCATCTGTGAAACACAGATCTATGGTCACTAAGCCCATAAAAATTTACTAAATTATCTAGAAGGATTAAAAAATGACATGGAGTAATTTAATCTTGTAGGAATGTAAAATGATGCCACTGCTATGGAAAACAGTGTTTTGACTTGTGTCATTTAATTTTTTCCATGTTATGTTATGACTTTATTTCTTCAGCTATAATAGTTACTATCTACTGAATGCATATTCTTGTAACAGGGGCAAATGATAGTTGACAATAATACAAGATCTTCACTCTCGATACATTTGCAGTTTAATAGAAAAGTGGAAAATGGTTAACGTGCAAGTAAATAGAAAATACAAAAAATGCAACCTCTGAGCAGATAATGCAGTTTTTAAACATACAAATTAGTATAGTCACCTTGGACAGCTTTTATCATAATGTTTGCATAGCAAAAAAATTATTTTGGAAACCTCATACACTATGTAAGGACATCTATTTAATAACTTTAATAATTTTATTGTATTAACACAACCTGAAATCTACCTTTTTAACAATTAAGTATATAATACATTATTGTTGATTATAGGTACAAAGTTGTATAGCAGATCTCTAGAGCTTATTTATCTTACTTAAAAGAAATTTTATTCCCATCGACAAGTAACTTCACATATCCCCCATTCCCCAGTCCCTGGTAATCACGATTCTACTCTTTGATTTTATGAATTTGACTATATTAACTTGTATGTAAGTAGACTCATGCAGTATTTATCTTTCTGTGACTGGATTATTTCACTTAGTATAATTTCCTTAAAGTTCATCCATGTTTTGACATATTCCTTCTTTTTTTTTTTTTTTTAGGCTGTATAGTATCCCGCTGCATGTATATAACACATTTTCTTTATTCATTCATCTGTTGATGGATGAATATTTAGATTGTTTGCACATCTTGGCTTTATGTGAGTAAGGCTGCAATGAACATGGGAATGCTAATATATCTTTGAGATCCTGATTTCAATTCTTTTTGGAAAAATACCCAGAAGAGGGATTGCTGGATCATATGGTAGTTCTATTTTTAATTTTTTGAGGAAACTCAATACATTTTCCATAGCAGTGTCATCATTTTACAGTCCTACAAACAGTGTGCCATTGTTTCAGTTTCTCCACATCCACACTAAAACTTGTCATTGTTTATTGATAATAGCTATTCTAACAGGTGGGAAATGAAATCCTTAATGTGGTTTTTCCCCTTTAGAAGTCCAAGACTGGTAGGTCAGATACCAGTTCTTTGCATAGCCCCAAAGAAGTTAGGGCCTTGAACATACAAGATCAACTTTTTCTCTCCTTAGGGGGAAGCTTAGAATTGGTATTTTTTATGTTTCTTCTGTAATGAAGGTGGCTATAGGCTATGCCTTCATGTCCATTGTCCACTGGTTTGCTAGACCATGCTGGGCCTATCAGAGCTCTGTGATTGGCAATACAGAAGCCAGTTCCCAGAAAAGTTGGGACACTGGAGTCACAAACCAAGGCTAGCCCTCCCCTTGGAGAAACCAAGAACTAAGGGGCCTCATATTGATTGTGCAGCACCAGGGGCACGGACTCCAGTGAAAAGGTGTTCGGATCTCTTTACCTGCTTCAGTTAGTCTGTTTTTTTGTTTTTTGTTTTTTTTTTTAAATTCGCCTTAGTTTCAGGAGCCTTTCAGTTAGTTTCTGGATTTTCACAAAGGGAATTTGTGAATTGTTGCTGATTCTGTGAGTTTGTTCGAGGAAGGAGGATGGAGGCTTCATTTCTGACATCTTGCCGATATCACTCCCTTTTTACTTTTTATTTATAGCTTACTTTTATCCAATTATGCAGTTTGACCACACACATTATTTAGAAGAATTACATTTTTAAAAAGACTGGCTGACTTCGAATCTCTAGTGTATTCTCAAAAATGTTTAGCAATATTGCTAAAGAATTTCTCTATGAGGTAAGATGCGGAATTGTTAGAATGTTGGTTCTCATCATTTTATTCTATAGGTTCAACACAAACCCAGTTAAAATCCTCATCCACCTTAAAAAATAGATATTGGCAAGCTATTTCCAATAATATTGAAAGATAAAAGAACTAGAAAAATCAAAATAATTTTGTAAAAAGCAGAAAGAAATTGGAGGACACACACTCTTCAATATCAAGGTTTACTATAAACAGTGCGGTTAAAGAGCATACACTCGATTAACTTGGAATAGGGAGCTCAGAAGTAAGCTCTCACAATTTAGTTCTCAGATTTTTGCTAAAACTACAAAGGAGACTCAGAAGAAAAGAGTCTTTTCAACAAATGGTGCTGGAACGCCAACTAGAATTTTGACATTTATAGGTATAATAATAAACCTCAACCCACAACCTCACACTTTGGACAAATATTAACTTACAATGAATCATAGATATAAGTTAAAACATAAAATTGTAACTTCTAGACAAATGTGTAGGGCAAAAAAATCTCCATGATCTTGAGTTAGGTGAGGACTTTTAGATGTAACACTGAAAACATGACTCAAAAAAAAAAATGATAAGTTGATCTTAATCAACATTAAAAACTTCAGTACAATGAAAGATACTGTGAAGAAAATAAAAAGATATGCCACAGATTGGGAAAAAATGTTTGCCAATAACATTTCTAACCAAGAATTTGTACTGAGAATAGATAAGAAAACACTTAAAAGTCAAATAATAAAAACAACAAAAAGGGTAAAATTTCTAAATATATACCTCACCAAAAAATATGTGGATGACAAATAAATATGAAAGAGGCTCAGTATCATTAGCTATTAGGAAAAGGTGAAGTAAAATCATAATGAGATGCCTCTACACAATAATTGGAGTGACGAACACAAAAAAATGTTGGTAATATCAAAAGTAAGATAAGATCAAAGAAATTTGCAAGAGCACAGGAAATTTGCAAGAATGTTGAGCGAAGAGATCAAGAGTCAGAAAATATGAGATGAAAGTTAAGAGATATGGAGAATGATAAGAAATTCCCATATCTGTCTGATAGAGTGTCCAATAAAAAGAGTCGGGGATAGATAAGGGAAGAATAATGAAAAGACAATAGAAGGAAATTTCCTTTGGGTGAATGGACCCAATAAGGGATGAATATGATGAACGTGCTGCTAGTTTCAGAATTTTAAAAGTGGAGAGTGAATTTCAGTAAGATACATAAAAGGAAAACCAAGATATTCACAAACAAATGAGTACCAGACTCAATTTAGAAAAGATGTATTATGTTACGGTGCATGAGTGTGTAGCATTTTTTCACTGCCTTTATTTGTTTTATCTCAGCCATCTCAGATTGTTAAACTACTATTTGTAATTCACATAGTTAAAGTGTTTAAATTAATATCACTATCCAAATATTTCAGTGCCAAGCTGGCCTGTATATTCTGATCACACTTTCCTACCTAGGTAGATCTTTTCCTCTTTAATTTCCATTTGTCTTTCTCTCTTTCCATATTTTTCTTTATTTATTTATTTTTTTTAAATATTTCAATCGCTCCATCATATCAGTTATTTTTCCTGGTTTCCTTTATGGAGGCCCATGAGAACTATCTGCCACTGTGTTCCAATATTTGCTGCTTCTTTCAAGATTCATTGCATTGTATCAGTTTGACAAGGATGGATCATTGTTACTTGAAGCCCAAATTTTCCACTTTCAGGGTTTGCATACTTATTCTATTGTTAAATCCCTCATGTAACTTTCTTAGACAGTATCTATAAAGTGGTTGCACCATTATGTGCTGGAACTCCTTTACTATACTACTTCCTTATTTTATTCTATATTCAAGAATTGAGTATAGAATTCCAGATTGAAGATATTTTTTTTCTTCAGAATTCTAAGGCATTTATTTTTTAAAGTAGCAAATACTGCTGCTGAATAGTCTCATTCCCTTTTTATTTTGTCTTTTCGTATCTCATCTCTTGCTTTCTTTTTTGGACTTTTGGAGCATCTCTTAACTCTAATTTTCAGAAAATTTATGTCAATATAATGCATGTCTCTTTTCATTCATTTTTCTGAGTACTTAATGTATCCATTCAGCCCTTAATCCCACATACATTAAAAAAAATGCTATTTGATTATTTGATTCTTGCTGTCTGGAATTCTTATTAGTCAGAGAATAGACCTCTTAGTTTAATCTTCTGCATTTAAAAAAAAATGTTTATTTTATGAATTTTGTCCCATTACCTGCTTCTTGAGAAAAGTTTTTAAATTTTTATTTAAATTGCATCTCAGCAATACCTTTAACTTCTGAGAGCCCTTTGTTATTCTCTAATTTTTTAAATAGCATTTTGTACTAGTTTTATAATTAAAGATGAGACTGACCCAACATTTTAAAGTGGAATTCATTGGTTTTACACATACATGCACATGCACATTAAGAAAATATATGTAAAAAAGACAGGATCTCATCAATAGAAAACAGATAAAATGTATACTACCCGATATCAACATCTGGGAATACTATGGAATCATTAGAAAAATTAAGTTAGTTCTCTATGTACTAACATGAAAAGTATAAGAGGACTTGCATGTTCATTATTCATTCTACAAATATTTATTGAACATATAATATAAGGCACTGCTTTAGGCATTGGAAATATAGCTGTGAATGAACAAAATCTCTCCACTTTTAATTCAAAAGGTGGTAAATTATATAAAAATTAAACCAGAATGTAGGTATGGAGTGAAAGAAGAATGATCAAGGAGGGCCTCTCTGATAATATTCAAATATGTATATGATTGAAATGAGATTTTAAGAAATGTGTATATCTAACTGTGTGTGGACTGATCCAATTTATGGAAAAATTTATATATGTATTTTGTAGTTTCTTTACTTGATTACTATTATGGATTCAGTATAGATATCAGTCTTTGTTACAACATACTAACCCAAATATCATCCAAATTTTTTATCTAAATTATTGGTATCTTTAATTTTTATGTTTTGGCTTTGAAGTAGATATATTGTTACTTCATTCTAGCCTGAATGGAAAATATCTTATTAACTACAGCATTCTAGTTATTATGTTACATACATATTATGAGTTAACTTAATTCCATCTTCATAAATGAGCACAGATGAAGAAAATTACAAAACATCTCAGATATTGCCACTCCTGTCCCCTCCCAAAGGCTACCTGACTCTTTTTGGGGAGTTACCTGAGCTGGAGGCTGTACATTATGTACCAATAATAACTCATTCATATTTTTCAAAATCTTTTCTTCAGAAAGTTCATGCTAATATTGATTTAACTTATTTTTTTTAAAAGAGCTTTATTGAGGAATACTTAATCTATTACATTATTCCTCCATTTAAAATGTACAATTTAATGGTTTTCAGTATATTCATAGATATGCATAACCATTGCCACAGTCAATTTTAGGACATTTTCATCACCTCAAAAAGAAACTCTGTCTACTTTAGGCTATTTCCTAATCCCCATATCTTCCCCAGCCCCAGGCAAACACTAATCTGTTTTATGACTCTACTTTATTACTGTAGAATTGTCTCTTCTGGGTATTTCATGTAGTGGAATCATACAATATATAATATGTGTTTTTTTTTAATAAATGGCTTTTGGATTTTTAAAATAAAATTTATTGGGGTGGCACTGTTTAATAAAATTATATAGGTTTCAAGTGTGTAGTTCAATAATACATCATCTGTATATTGCATTGTGTGTTCACCGTGCAAAGTTAAATTTCCTTTCATCACCATATATTTGATACCCTTTATCCTTATCTACTTCCTCCTCCCCCGTTTTCCTCTGGTAACCGCTAAACTGTTCTCTGTGATTATGAGTTTTTGTTTATCTTGTTCATTTGTTGCTTTCAGTTTTATATCCCACATATAAATCATATGATTCTTACCTTTTTCCATCTGACTTATTTTGCTTAGCATGATAATCTCAGGGTCCATCCATGTTATCACAAATGGCAGTATTTCATCTTTTCTAAAGGCTGAGTAATATTCTATTGTGTATATGTACCACAGCTTCTTTATCCAGTCATCTATTGAAGGACACTTTGGTTGTTTCCATGTCCTGTATATCGTGAATAATGCTTCAGTAAACATCAGGGTACATATGTATTTATAGATAAATGTCTTCAAATTTTGGGGGTAGATGCCTAGAAGAGGGATTACTGAGCCATATAGTCCATTCTTAATTTGAGGAACCTTCATACTGGTTTTCATACTGGCTGTCTCAATTTCATTCTCACCAGCAGTATATGGGGGTTCCTTTTTCTCCACACCCTCTCCAACAATTATTACTTGTTCTGTTGATAATAGCCATTTTAACAGGTGTGAAGTGGGATTTCATTGTGGTTTTGATTTGCATTTCTCTAATAGCTAGTGAAGTTGGACATCCATTCATATGTCTGCTGGCTGTTTGTATGTCTTCTTGGGAGCAATGGCTGTTCAGGTCTACTGCCCGTTTGTAAATTGGATTTTTAAAAATTTATTGAGTCGTATAGTTCTTTATATATTTTGGACATTAGCCCCTTATCAGAGGTGTTGTTTGCAAATATCTTCTCTCATTCAGTTGGTTGCCTCTTTGTTTTGTTGATAGTTTCTTTTGCTGTGTAGGAACTTTTTAGTTTGATATAATCTCTTTGCCTTTGAGGTCAAATTCATAAAATCTTTTCTAAAACCAAGACCCATGAGTTTAGTACCTATGTTTTCTTCTATGAAGTTTATTGTTTTAGATCTTACATTTAGGTCTTTGATTCATTTTGATTCATTTTGTGTATGGTGACAGCAATCTAGTTTCATTCTTTTGCATATGACTTTCCAATTTTCCCAGTACTATTTATTAAAGAGGCTTTCTTGTCTATGGCTGTACCACTCTGAACATGCCCAATCTTGTCTGTGAATGGCTTTTTCACTTAGCTGTATTAAAGGTATATCTATGTTGTAGCATGTATGTGTATTTCATTTATTTTTATGGCTGAATAATATTTCATTGTATGAATATGCCATGTTTTGTTTACTCATTCATTAGTTGAGCATTTGAACTGTTTCTGCATTTTGGCTATTATAAATAATGCTACTACAAACACCTGTATACAAGTTTTTGTTGAATGTATGTTTTTATTTCTATTGGATATATACCTAGGATAAAAATTTATGGGTCATATTGTAACTTTATGCTTAATCATTGAGGGACTGCCAGACTGTTTCATAAAATAGCACAATGTAGTTTTTAATTTTGATGAAGTCCAGTTTACTTCTGTTTTCTTTGGTTGCTTATGCTTTTGGTAACATACCTAAGAATCCATTGCTAAGTCCAAGTTCATAAAGGTTTACTCATATGTTTTCTTTTAAGATTTATAATTTCATCTCTTACAGTTTGGTCTTTGATCCATTTTGTTTACATTTTTGTAAATGGTGAGAGGTAGGGGTTTAACTTCATTTCAATGCATGTGACCTAACTGTTGTTCCAGCATGTTTTATTGAAAAAAACTATTCTTTTCCCATTGAGTGGTCTTGATACCTTTGTCAAAAATCAGCTCACTGTAGTTTATTTCAAGTACAGAATATCTATGTGGCTCTTTTTCATAATTCCCATCTTTTTATTGATATTCTCTATTTGATGTGACATTTACATCATACCTAACTTTACTTTTTAATCATGATTTTCTTTGAACATATTTATAATGGATGCTTTGAAGGCTTTGTCTTTTAAATATGAAATCTGACAAGCAGTTCCTGTTTTTTCTTTTTTTCTTCCTTGAGATTTGAGTCATACTTCCCTGTTTCTTTGTATGTCTCAAATTTTTATTGGAAACTGGATATGTTAGATAATATATTGTAGAAACTGGGTACTGCCACTTTCTCTGCCCTATCCTGGGATTTGTCATTGTTATTTGCTGTTATAGTTATGACTGGCTGGGTGGATTCTGTTTCCTTCTGATAGTGTGAAGTCTCTGACATTGTTCCTCAGGGGATCCAGCTTTAGATATGCCCACAGTCACTCTGGTATGACAATAGTTTTGGCAGGGCTCTCCTTGACTGCCACTTACCTGACCATACCAAGCAGTTAAATTCTATGATGACAGCTAATTAATCTGTTGTCTTAAACAATACTCTCGGGGCAGAAATTGCTCCATGCACAAAACTAATGAAATTTCAGTTTCTTTAAGGGAAAGTTTCTGAGGTCAGCATTTGAAAATTTTGTAATTTGTTCTGACCCTAGGTTGACTCTTCCCATCTCCCTCATCCATCTGCCTTTAGCTCTACCCTCTTTCAGGTAAACTAATTAGCCAACGGTTTGGTCTGTATGTACAATGAATCAAACAATCTTCTTCCAGTTACCTTGGCTTAGTATGTGAGCCATTGCTGTTTTCCATTGACCATTGTGGTGCTTTGCTCTAAATGAACAAACCCGAAGCTGAAGAAATCTGGAAAACTACAATTCAAATACTAAGAATGCATATATATGGAACTTATCCCCTCATCTTACTATGAACATATTTTGTCTGGTTATCAATGAAAATTTTATAAAATATTTAATAAGTTAATAATATGCCTATTTAATTTCCCTAAATGCAGATTCTCAGCAATTCAAAGGGAAAAAATCAAGGTTTTGCCTTGAAATATTATTTTTTCTAATTTTCAATTCAACTAAAAGATTCTTCTTTTCATTGAATTTATAATATTAATAAAAGTCTTAGGAAATTGTGTATTCATTATAGAGGGAATAATATATGGGAAGAGGGGTATTTTTTGCAGTGTAACATATGCCTTTTATTTAAAAATCACTTTCAGGTGTTTCTGTTTAAATTTATGGATTAAATTTTTATTACATTAAAAGTGAAATGGTAGCTATGCTGGTAATGCACATATTTCCCATTTAAGGGTCTAAAATATCTATATTCATAAGATAAATTGGAAAGATATGCCCAAATGACAAAACATAAATTACCCACAAATTATATATCATATTCATATTTAGAACATTTAACAAAACTGCTACAAGATTAAAACCAGTGGCATTGATACTTAATATAGCATTTTCACTCTCTTAGGTGATGTTTCAGTAGGCTTAACAATAACATGCAAGGTGAATGTAATTTTGTAACATTATTTTTATTTGTATTATTGGTGTCAGTAGTTTTAAGTGTGTGTGAAGAATAGTCCATAATCTTGTAGCATGTTTATTGAGAAAGAAAAAAAGGAAGCATGCCAACCCTCCCCATCCTTGCTGGGATGGTGTCAGAAGAGGCTTAGTGGAGAGTTGAGACTCTCTCCCTTGTTCACTGGTGATGAGGCCACTCTTACCATGTTGTCAGTGGAGACCATGTCGGTAGCTAGAACTCACCCTTCTGCCCATTATCAACAAGGAATCCTTCACTTCCTGTGGCAACAAAAGCCAAGTGGGTGATTTGAATTTTTAATTCCACTTTCCAGTAAAGAAATGGTGCCCCCACTTTCCCTGCATGAGCAGTGTCAGAAAAAAAAAATGAATTAAAATAGAAGATTTAACTAAGATTCAGCCTCATAACATAATATGAAAATATCTAGATTTCAATTAAAAAAATCACTTGTTATTCTAAGAACCAGGGAGAGCTCAAACTGAATTAAAAAGACAAGCAATAATTGTCAACAGTGAAATGACAGAGGGCTGAAAAAATACAGATTTTGCAAGAGATATAAGAAGATTCAAGAAGTTGAACAAATCCCAGACATGATTAACCCAAAGAAATCCATGAAAAACTTAAATTTCTGAAAACTATAGACAACATATCTTGATACATTTAGAGAAATTTGCCACATTAGCTATAAGGGAAGGCAATTCAAATGGCAGTAGATTTCTTATGAGAAATCGTGGAGGCCAGAAATATGTAGCACAATATATTTCAGGTGCTAAAACAAAACAAAACAAAACAAAACTGCCAACATAGATCATAAATCTAGTGAAGGTATTCCTTAAGAATGAATGGGAACTCTAGACATTTTCAGATGAAAGAAAATGAAGAGAATCTGTCGTCAGTGGATCTAACATAAAAGAGCAGCTGAAGGATGTTTTCTAAACATTAAGGAATTCTGTAATATCATGAAGAAAGAAAGAATACTGTCAGCAAAAACGTGGGTAAATACAATAGACTTTTCTTCACATGTGTTTTCTCCATTGTGTTTCATAATTGAAGCAAAATTTATAACACTCTCATGTCATTCTAAATGCACATGGAGGAAATATTTATGCCAATTGCGAATGGGGAAAAGAAACAGACACAAAAAGATAAGGTTTTTAAACTACACTCAAACTGGTCAATGGAAACATCAACAGATTGTGGTAAATTATGAATAAATAATGTAATACTTGGAGAAATCACTAAAAATTTTATATGAAGAGATATACTCAAAAACATCTATATAAATCAAAATGAAGTTCTTTAAAAATATTCATATAACTCACAGATTGGTAGGAAAAAATGAACAGTAAATAAAAGCAGAGAAAACAAGTAGAAAACATAAATAAAATGGCAGATAGCATTAGTATGTCAATAATTAGTTTAAACTCGAATGGTCTAAATACACCAATTGAAAGACAGATATTGACAGAGTGGATTAAAAATGTGACCCAGCTATATGCTTCCTACAAAAAATCCACTAAAAATATAATATAGGCAGGTTGAAAATAAAGGATAGAAAAATATATCGTGTAAACATTAATGAGAAGAAAGCATCAGTGACTATATTTGTGTAAGATAAAGCGAATTTCAGAGCAAAGAAGATGGTCAGAGACAGAGGGATATTATATAACGTTAAAAGAGTTAATCCTCAAAGAAGACAACAATTCTAAATGAGTATACACCAACATCAGAGCTGCAAAATATGTGAGACAAAAACTGATAGGATTAAGAGAAGAAATAAATAAAACCACAGTTATTATTGGAGACTTCAACACCCCTCTCTTAAAATTTGACAGAACAACTATATTCAAATTAAGGATATACAGCAACTCCACACCGCCATCACCTGCTGGGATCTGATTTGTAGAACACTCCACCCATCAACAGCATAATACACATTTTTTTCAAGTGCTCACAGAACACATACCCAGATAGATCATGTATGTATACGTTCATAAAACAAACCAACAAATTTTAAAAGATGATATCATACAGTGTGTTCTCTAACCATAACAGAGTCAAACTAGAAATCAGTGTCAGAAAGAGAATATGAAAACCCAAAATATTTGGAAAGTAAATCATATACTTCTAAATAATCTGTAAGTCAGAGAGGAAGTCTTAAAGGAGATTAAAAAATATCGAATTGAATAAAAATGAATATACAACATATCAACATTTGCAAGACCAAGCTAAAGCTGTGCTGAGAGGAAATTTTATAGCACTAAATGCATATATTAGAACAGAAGAAAAGGCTCAAATCAGTAATCTGTAAGATCATACATCAAGAACATAGAAATTAAAGAGCAGACTAAACCCAAAACTAGCAGGAGGAAGGAAATAATAGTCCAAAGAACAGAAACCAATAATTAAAAATATAAAAACAAAGGAAAAAAGCAATTAAACAGAACTGGTTTTTTGAAAAAATAAAACTGACAAGCCTCTAAGACTTACAAATAAAAAGACAGAAATTACAAAATCAAGACTGAAAGAGGAGATATCACTATAGACTGTAGACATCAAAAGGATAAAAAGAAAATGCTACAAACAACCCTACATGTATGAACATGACAACTTAGATGACCCAAATCCTCTAAAGCACAAACACAACTCACCATCATGAAATAGATTATTTTAATGGTCTTATAACTGTTAAGGAATTGAATTTGTAATTTGAAAACTGAAAATAAGAAATCTTCAAGCCCAGATGGTTTCACTAGATAAATCTATCAAATGTTTTAAAAGAAGTGAATCAAATTTTACATGTCTTTCAGAAAATAGAAGACTTACCAATTTATTTTTAGAAGCTAGTATTACCTTGATATCAAAACCAGACAATGATAGTGCAAACAATGAAAACTACAGACTAAAATTCCTCATGAATATACATGCGAAAATCCTTAACAAAATATTAGCAAATAGAATTCAATAATAAAGATTGTACATCATCACTATGTTGGGTTTATTTTAGTGATAAAAGGGTGATTTCACTAAGGAAAATAGCTTGTCAGGTTTTTTAAAAAACTAAACATGCAATTACCATATGAACTAACACTTACATTTTCAGGAATTTATCCCAGAGAAATAACAACATATTTACAGAATAACTTATACATGAATGTTTTTAACAACTTTATTTATAAAGCCAATACTGGAAATAACTCAGATGTCTTTCAAAGGGTGAATGCTTAAACAAATGATGGTACATTCATACTATGAAATACTACTCTGCAATAAAAATTAATAAACTATTAATGAATGCAACAACCTGGTTGAATCTCCCAAGAATTATGTTGGGTGAAAAAATCTAATCCAATTGGCTTAAAGCATACGTGGAATCCCTGTATTTTTTTTTTTCATAATTATACATGCATCTATAAGTATTTTAAAAGAAAGTTAGAAAAAAAGTATGTGTTAGTTAAGTTTAATTGAATTTTGTAATTAAAAATAACTCTCAAATTATGCTTAATTTAACTTCTGAAGAGAAAAATTCAGAGCCAAAAGAATACAAAAGATAAACTGATCGAGTATTATGATTGGATGAGTGAATATATAATTATTAACTACAAGAAAGAAAGAAATTTTGATTTGCAGGATTTCCAATGGTTAAGGATGTAAAAGTCATTTATATAGTTATATACATATTAAGTAGTATGAGTGTTTTTCATTTCTATAAGTCTCTTAGGTATCTAGCATAGATACTAGCAATAAAAATCTACATTTTTCTTTCTTCAATGGACATATTTTTAGAAATTTTTATAGCAGATGTGTGTGGATATACCCACATTTGTATAACAAAATAAGTATTTTACACTATTGTGTGTAAAACGAAAGTTCAGGCAATCACAATTAAGTCTCATGCTCTACCAACTGAGCTAGTTGGGCACCAGCTAGGCAATCACAATTAAGATATTTAAAAATAAGGATTTGGTTCCATAGTGTAGGGGTTAGCACATCTGCTTTACATGGAGAAGGTCCTAGGTTCACACCCCAGTGGAGCCACACTCCATGGTCTATGGCCATGCCACCCTAAACAAGCCCAATGTTTGATCTTGAAAACTAAGCAGGTTCGGACATGGTTAGTACTTGGATGGGAGACCACCTAGGAAGACCTGGTGCTGTAGGCATAAATAATAATAATAAATAAATGAATAAAGATATTTAAAAATATGATTGGTTATTACAGATTGGAGCTAAGAAAAATGACGAATAGTTTTTTAAAGAATATATTTATTAATTTTATGCTTTTACAAGGATAGCTCTTTTTCTTTTCAACATCTGACTATGCTTTTAAGTTAAAAATAGTGCCCATCTGTGTTTCAGCCTTGCAAAATGCTAAGAGACTTTGGTGTGAAAGCCTAGAATGGATTTAATACGTCATTTGCTACTGACAGCACCAAAGGGAGGAGGTAGTAGTAAAAATATATCTGTACAGCAGCTCTGGTGGATATGATTCTGGGGATCTCCCAGCTGGAAGAAACTGGCATGTGGCATCTTGTGCAATATGTGAAAGAAACATAATAGAAAAAAATTATGCAATTAGATTGAGGGCTACGACAGAGTCAGAAATATGTGTGCATATGTGTGTTGCAAGCTAAGAATGCATATTTCAATGTTCCAAATGCTTCCAAAGTAAAGCCCAGAGCCAGTTCTTATGTCTGTTCTCAGGCTTTCCATGCACTTCTTTAAAATATCCATCCATGTTTAGTATGAAAAGGGAATAGAGTCTGAAATGTCACTGTAAGTAAATAAGAACTGTACCAATGTTTTAGCATTCACCTAAGGATGAAAGGCAGTGCTGGATTCTATTGAAGGAAAATACCCCACTCCCATATATAATCACACAT
Organism: Rousettus aegyptiacus; assembly: GCF_014176215.1. Taxonomy (NCBI): domain Eukaryota; kingdom Metazoa; phylum Chordata; class Mammalia; order Chiroptera; family Pteropodidae; genus Rousettus; species Rousettus aegyptiacus. Next base: position 119,120,956 of record NW_023416306.1, on the reverse strand, counting down.
ATATTTCTATGTATTAATGCACCAAAATATTGTGAAAAATTATAGAACAATGCTATGCAATGAATTTTAATTCTTTTAAAATATGATTAATTTACTTTAACTGCCTAGTATTATTTGACTTTTCAACATTTTCATGACATCTAGCTTAATTTCTCAAAGGCCTCATGAATTTACAGATGCAAATTAAAAATTACCCATGGGTCCATTAAATCTTCGAAAGTCATATTCATCAGGTTTCTACTGAAATTATGCGGCATTAAAACAATCCAAAACTCAGTGGTTCACTATAAGTATTTATTTCTTTCTCATGGGTGTGCAAGCAGGCTAGTTAAATTGGGCTAGGCTTAGTTGGGATTAGCTGCAGTCAGCTAATCCTGGATGACATTTCAGTTCAAGACTATTTCAATGGTCTCCTTATTCTCTTTGGGCCAGTGATAAGTAGGACATGTACTTCTCATGACTCGTGGCAGAAGCATAAGGAGCTAAACTAAATTGCACAGGCATATGCAAAATCTCTTTAAATTGGCTTCTTGACATTGCAGTAGTCAAAGCAGCCATGTGGCCAAGCCAAACTTCAATGGGATAGGGCAATAAACTAGATCCACAATATTTGGAGGTACTTCAAAGACTCATGGTATTCATAATCCAAATATGGAAAGGAAGAGAATAATTGGATAAAGTAAACTAATATACTAAAGCAAGACAATAAGTTGGGAGAATTTGGTCATTCAGATGTTCAAATTTATTCACCTATTTATTTAGAACACAAAGCTTTTAGTGAAGTTAACATGTATACAAAAAAGTACACAAAGTATATAGTTCAATGAATTTTTACAGTTTTATTAAGAGTTTCTATCATAAATAGATCTTGAAATTGATGAAAAGCTTTATGACGTTCAAATAATTTCATAATTTTTTTTTTGTTAACGGTGAATTGCATTAGTTATTTTTTAATGTTGAACCTAGCTAGCACTAATGGAATAATTCAAGTTGTTTATACTTTATATAAATTAGAAAATTCAGTTTACTGTTACTTAGAGTAGAATTTATGCCTATGTTAATGATAAAAATTAGTTTTATGTCTTTGTTTCTTGTCATGTTCTTTTCAGATTTTGATGTCAGGTTCATGGTGGTCACATAAAATTAAATGAGGAGTGTTTTCTCTTTTTTTAAAAAAAATACTGATGTTATTTCATTTTAAAAACTTTGAAAGAACTTAAAAGGAAGCCATCTGGGCCTTACGCTTTATTCGTAGGAACATTTTAATACTATTTTGTTTTCTTCAAGAAAATACACTATCTAGTTTTTCATTTCTTCTTGTACCAGTTTTAATATGTGGTGTTTTTAAAGGAATTTGAAATATTTATTGGCTAAATTTTCAGTTTACCTTTATTTATTTTTAATATCTGTAGAATCTGCAGTAATGTCCTATTTTTTTCTTGATATTTATAATGTTTCTTTTTTTCTTCATTATTTCTTCTCAAAAATCCAACATTTATCTCTGTTTTCTCTATTGTATATTATATATTTGTTTCCTTTTTCATTAATAGTTGCAGTTATTTTATTATTTCCATTCATCAACATTTTTTGAATTTGATTTTCTGGTATTCACTAACTTTTTGAAATGGATACTTATATTAATTTCCAGGCCTTATTTCTTTTACATAAATTTTAGTCCCTAACTTTTTTCTAAGCACTGATTTAGCTGTATATCTCAAGGATTTTTTTTCATGTAATATTTTAATTATCATTCAATTAAATTTTTCTAATAATACCCTTCATGTTATCTACTTTAACCATTGTGTTATTTAGAAGTAATAGGCTTAATTTGCAAATGCTGAGGGTTTCCTAGACTTTTCTTTTTGTTATAGATTTCTAGTTTAATTCTACTTTCATCAAAGAGAGCACTTGAGAATTTCTTTATGTTTAAGTACATGATTATATTTGATAAATAGTCTGTGTGCATGCGAAAAGAACGTCTACTCCAGCCTTTGTTGGGTGCAATATTTTATATAGGTAAATTGAGTTAAATTTCTAAACTGTGTTTACATTTTTTAACAATCTACAATTTTTTTTCTATTTTATCAGTTACTGTGAAATAAGTATAAAATACTTTCCCTATGATTATGGATCTCTCTATTTCTCTTTACTTCTTACACTAGGTTATTAGATACATATACATCTAAAATGTCTTTCTGGAAGATTGAGCCTACACTATTTTGAAAATCATTTTATATCTAATATTGTTTTTTCTCAGTATCTCCTTTGTCTAATAATACAGTTGCACTATCTTTCAATTAGTTATTATTTCCATGCAATATACTTTTGCATTATTTTCAACTGTTCTATGTTGTTAAATTTATGCATCTCTTATATGTAATGTAAAGTTGATATTAAGTCTAATTTGAACATTTTGTTCATGTACATATAATTTTAGAAATATTTGGATTTAAGTGTTATACTGTTTGTTCTCTTTGCTCCATCTTTATTTTGTTGCTGTTTTTTCTTTTCCCACTCTTAGAGTTAATTAATTATTTTTAAAAATTCCATATCCCAAGTTCCTCCCTTATCGGCTTGTACTTATACATTCTTTTATAATTCTTTAAGTGATTACCCAATAGATTAAAACATACACCTTGACTTTTATTAAACCTTAAAATAAATTGGGGCATTTACAACTTTACTGACTAAGAACCTTAAAAGCTTAAGCCTTCTAACTTTTGTGCTTTGGAGGCATATATTCTAATGTTACATAAATTTTTAATCTTAAAATTAATAATATTTTTAAATACAGTAAATATTTACTTATATCCAACCACATGTATACCATTTCCTTGATCTACATTTATTTCTTTTTGTACTTCCATTAGGCATCTATCTCCTTCCAGAAGAACTCATTTTGCCCTTTTAGTCAGTTTTTTAGTAAGATTCAGCAGGTGATGAATTCTTTCAGTTTTATTTTTTTTTTCTGAATCGCATGTTCATGTGGCTTTATTATTGAAGAACATTGTCACTACATGTAGGATTAGAGTTTGGCAGTGTTATTCTTACAGCATTTTAAAGTAACTGTTTCTTATTTTTCAAGCTTCTGTCATTTTATGTTGAAAGCAATTGCCTGTTTTTGTTTGTTTGTTTGTTTGTTTTCTGGCTGTTTGTAAGATTTTTTCTCTATCTTTAGTTTTCAGTAGCTTGACTCTGCTTTGCCTAGGTATGGTTTTCTTTGTATTTTTCTTTCTTAGGCTTCATTGAGCTACTTAAAACTCTAACTGGTTGATTTTCTTCAATTTTGGGAAATTCTTGGCCAGTATCTTTTCTACTATTGTTTTTAGCTCATTCGTTCTTTTCTCTCTATTTGGAACTCCTTTTACAGGTATTTTAGACCTTCTCGTGAAGGCCCGCAAATCTGGTACCTTCTTTTTTTTTAATCGGTCATAGCCTTCTACTGCTGAGCTGAGCTTCAGTCTGGATAATTTCTACTGAATAATCACAAATTAACTCTTTCATCTCCTACATTTCATCTATTTTGAGACATATGCTATATTCTCATCTTCAGTTATGGTAATTTAAATTATAAAATTTATATTTGATATTCTTATTGATACAAGGTCTTTGGTACAATTTCATATCTTATTAATTTATTTCATTTAACATATTAATCATAATTACTCTTAAGCACAAGTTTGAAACTCTAATATTTAGGTTACTTGAAGTTTATTTCTTTGGTGTCCCAGCCTCCCTCCCCCCATGATATTTGGTCATACATTCTTCACAACTGGTATGTACCTGACATTTTTTTTTTATTATTGTTAATGTATTTTAATTAAAATTGACATAGAGTATTGTATTAGTTTTAGTTGTACAATATAGTGATTCAAAATTTATATACTTTCCAAAGAGATCTCTGCAATAAGTAGTAACCATCTGTCACTGTATATAGATATTACAATGTTATTGACTATTTCCTATACACTATACACTATATCCTCATGACTTATTTATAACTGGATGTCTGCACTTCTTAATCCTCTCCCCCCTTTCCACCCTCATCCCCACTTACCCTCCCCTCTGGGAATCATTAATTTGTTCTCTGTATCTATGAGTTTATTTATGTTTTGTTTTCTTTGTTCTTTTTTGCTTTTAGATCCCATGTGTAAGTGAAATTATACAGTATTTGTCTTTCTCTATCCAACTTATTTTACTTAACATAATACTCTGTAGGTCCAGACATGTTGTTAAAATGGCAAGATTTCATTCTTTTTTTATGGCTGAGTAATATTCCATACTATACATACCACATCTTTGTCCATTCATCTATTAATGGGCACCTAGGTTGAATCTATATCTTGGCTATTGTATAATGCTGCAATGAACATAAAGGTAAATATATCTATTCAAAATGTTGCTTTTGTTTTCTTCAGATAAGTACCCAGAAGTGGAATTTCTTGATTGTATGGTAGTTCTATTTTTAATTTTTTGCGGAATCTCCATATTGTTTTCAATAGTGGCTGCACTAATTTTCAGTTCCACTAAAAGCACACAAGGAGTGTCTTTTCTCTACATCCTTTCCAATGCTTATTTGTTGTCTTTTTTTTGATAATAGCCATTCTGACAGGTATAAGGTGATATTATGGTTTTGATTTGTATTTCTGTGATTACTAGTAATGTTGAGAATCTTTTCATGTGTCTGTTGGCCATCCGTGTGCCTTCTTTGGAGAAATGTGTATTCAGGTCCTCTCCCCATTTTTTAACTGGATCATATTTTTTTTTAAATTTTGAGTTGTATGAATTTTTTGTATATTGTGCATATTAACACTTTTCAGATATATCATTTCTAAATATCTTCTCCAGTTGATTGCCTTTTTGTCTTATTCGTGGTTTCCTTCACTGTGCAAAAGCTTTTTTATTTTGATGTAGTTGCATTTGTTTATTTTTGCTTTTGTTGCCTTTGCCCAAGGAGACATTCCCTGCCCCCACCCCTGCTGAGAGCAATGACTGAGTTTACTGCTTATGTTTTCTTCTGTGAATTTTATGGCTTTAGGTTTTTCAACTAAATCTTTAATCCACTTTGAGTTTGTTTTTGTATAAGGTGTAATAAAATGGACTAGTTTCATTTTCTGTATGTATGTGTTCAATATCCCAATACCATTTATTGAAGAGATTGTCTTTTCCCTATTGTATATTCTTGCCTCCTTTTACATAGATTAATTGACAATATAATCATGGGTTTATTTCTGGGTTCTCTGTTTTGTTCCATTAATCTATGCATCTGTTTTTTGTGCTGGTATGATACTGTTTTGATTACTATAGTTTTGTAGTATAGTTTGAATCAGGAAGCATGATATCTCCAACTTTGCTTTCTCTCAAAATTCCTTTGGCTGTTAAGGTTGTTTTCTCTTTTTTGGTTCCCTAGAAATTTTAGGATTATTTGTTTTACATCTGTGAAGAATATCTTTGATAACTTGATAGTGATTGCTTTCAATCTATAGATTGTTTTGGGTAGTATGGACGTTTTAATTATATTAATTCTTCCAATCCGTGAGCACAGTTTATAGTTCTATTTATTTGTATCTTTTAAAATGTATTTTATCAATGTTGTATAGGTTTCAAAGTATAGGTATTTTACCTCCTTGGTTAAATTATTCCCAGCTATTTTATTCTTTTTTGATGTGACTGTAAATGGAGTTGTTTTTCTTAATTTTGCTTTCTGATAGTTCATTATTTGGGTGTAGAAACACAACAGATTTCCGAATATTAATTTTGTACCTTGCAACTTTAATGAACTAATTTTAGTTCAAAGAGTTTTTTGGTGGCATTTTTAGGTTTTTCTATGTCCTTTGCAAATAGTTACAATTTTACTTGTTCCTTTCCAATTTGAATACCTTTTATTTCTTTTTCTTGACTGATTGCTGTAGCTGGGACCTCCAATACTATGTTGAATGAGTGATGAGAATGGACATCCTTGTCTTGTTCCTGATCTTAGAGAAAGAGCCTTCAGCTTTCCACCATTGAGTATGACATGTAAGCAGTGGGTTTGTCATGTGTAGCCTTTATTATGTTGAAGTATATATCTTCCATCTCTACTTTTTTGAGAGTTTTTTCAAAAATGGATATTGGATTTTGTCAAATACTTTTTCTGTATCTGTTGATATGATTATTTTATGTGGTACATCATGTTGGTTGATTTGTGAATATCGAATCATCCTTGCATCTCTGGAATAAATCCCAGTTGATCATGGTGTATTATATTTTTAAGGTATTGTTAAATCCAGTTTGTTACTATTTTGTTGAGGATTTTTGCATCTATGTTTATTAGGAATATTGGCTTGTACTTTTCTTTTTTTTGTAGTGTCATTCTGTGATATTAAGTGTCATACTTTGTGTGTACAAAGTTTAGTGAGCTCGGGGTGTTATTTGTAAGTTATTTGGTATATGTTTTTGAATATCATTTATTATTTTAAGTGAGACATAGTCTATTAGTTTACTAATAATTTTTAAGTTATAAAATGAATTAAAGTTTATCCAATAATTATTTCTCATTGAGATAATTTGTAATTTTTCTGCTTTTATCTCTACTTAGTCAAATTAATAAATTCTTATCATTTAATGAGATTTAAATAACATGTTATGAAATTCAGCCTTTTATAGTATAAAATTGAGTGGTTTTTAGTGCATTCACAAAGGTGTATAACCATCACCACTATTGAATTCAAGAACATTTTCTTCATCTCCAAAAGTCACTTCGTTATTAGCTCTTCCACTGGTCTTTCATTATGACTAATGTACTTTCCATCTATAGATTTGCTTAAGAAAATGAAATCATGCAATAACGGCCTTTTGTAACTGACTTCTTTTGTTTAATAATGTTTATATGATTCATCCATGTTGTAGACTATATCAGTACTTGATTTCTTTTAATTGCTGAATAATAATTCATGCTATGAATATAACATCTTTTATTCATTAATCAATTGAAAGATGAGTTATTTTCACATTTTGGCTATTATGAATAATGTTGTACAAACATTCATGTATATGTTTAAAATTTTGTTTGTTTGTTTTTAAGACAATTTTTTAGAGCAATTTTAGATTTACAACAAAATTGAGTAGAAGGAACAGATATTTCCCATACAACCGCTGTCTGCATGCATGCCATATATGTGAGCTTCTATTATCACCAGAGCAGTTCATTTTTATAAAAAATGAACCTACATTGACATGCCGTAATCACTCAGAGTTCATAGTTTACCTTAGGGTTCACTTTTGGTAGTGTACATTGCGCAAGTTTGGACAAATGTGTAATGATGTACCATGTTATGTTTTTGTGTGACATACATTTTTGTTTCTCTTGGTTATATACTAGGAGTGAAATTGCTGTGTCACATAGTAACTCTATGTGTAACTTTTTGAGGTACTGTCAAACATTTCCAAAAGGTTGCATCATGTTACACATTACATTCTCAGCAGCAATGTTTGAGACTTCTAATATCTTCGCAATATTATTAACACTTGTTATTACCTGTCTTTTGATAATAGCCATTCTAGTGAGTGTAATGTGTCATTTACATTACCCTGTTGACTTATGATGTTGAGAACATTTCCCCTATGTTTATTGATTATTTGTTGATCTTCTTAGAAGAAATTTCTATTCAGATCCTTAGAACATTTTGGAATTGGGTTATTTGTGGTTTATTGATGACTTGTAAGAGTCATTTTTATCTTTGTTCTAGATATAAGACCCTTTCCATATATATGATTTACTAATATTTCGTCTCATTCTGTGGGTTACCTTTTCAATTTCTTGATAATAGTGTCCTTTGAAGCACAAAATGTTTTAATTTTGATGAAATCCAATTTATTATTATTATTTTTGGTTGCTTGTGATTTGGTATCATATTTAGAAGACAATTAATTAATTTGAGGCCATAAATATTTACAAATATGTCTTAGTCTAAGAGTTTAATAATTGTAACTCATGTATTTAGGTTTTGATCTGTTTCGATTTTAATTTTTGTATATAATATGAAGTAGGAGTCCGATTTAATTCTTTTGTGAAGAATTCTTGTTCTATTATCATTTCTTTAAAAGACTATTCTTTTCTAATTGAATGGTGTTAGCAATCTAGTAAAAAATGAAGTGACTATACTGTCTAAGATTATTTCCAAATTTTTAGTTTAACTCTATTGATCTATATGTCAATATTAGCCCACAACCACACAGTCTGTATTGCTGCATCTTTTAAGGAATTTGAAATCAGAATTTTGGATTCTTTTATTGTTCATGTTTTTCAAGATTGTTCTGTCTATTCTGAGTCCCTTGAAATTCCATATGAATGTTAAAATGAGCTAGTCTGTTTTTATAGAGAAATGAGCTTGGATTTCACTAGAAATTACATTGAGTTTTTAGACCAGTTTGGGGAGTATTGGCCATTTTAATAGTAATAATTCATTCTTATCCAAGACAGGATGTCTTTTGATTTATTTAGGTCTTTCCTTAATTTCTTTCAATGATGTTTTATAGTTTTTAGTGTATGAAAACTTCTTTTAAAATCCTTTTTAAAACTTTAAAAAAATTATTTCTAAATATTTTATTTTCTTCAGTGCTAATTCTTTTTCCTAATTTCATTTTCAGATTGGTCATTGCAAGTGTATAAAAATATAATTGATTTTTATATATTTATCTTCTATCATACGATTTCACCAAATTCATTTATAAGTTCTAGTAGTTTTTTGGTAGATTGTGTAGGATTTACCACATGCAAGATCACATCATCTGCAAATAGAGACAGTTTTAATTCATCCCTACCAATATGGATGCCTCTTAATTATTTTTTGTTTCCAAATTCTCTTGTCTAGGACCCTCAGTACAATACATAATAGAAGAAGTGAGAGTGGACATGTTTATTTTCTCTTGATCATAAGGGGAAATACTTGATTTTTTACCACTAAGCCTGTTAGTTTTTTGTTTTTGTTTTTTTGTAGATGTCCATTATTTGGTTGAAGAATAGTCCTCCATTCGTAGTTTCTTGAGTGTTTTTTTCATCATAAATGGGTGTCTTATTTCACCAAATGCTTTTTCCTGCATATCTCGAGATGTGTTTTTTCTATCTATTATGTATTATCTGTATATCTATTGAGTGGTCATGTGATTTGTCCTTTATTTTGTTAATGTGGTATATTACATTAATTGATTTTTGTATGTTGAACCAATCTTGCATTCTTGGGATAAATCCCAATTGTCATGGTATATAATTATTTTTATATATTGCTGGATTTGAAATGATCATTTTTTGTTTGAAATTTTTGCATCTATATTCATAAGAGATATCAAGCTGTACTCTTTTGGTTTGTAGATGTCTTTGAATTTTCATTAGGACATTAATGAGCTTATAAAATAGTTGGGAAGTATTCCCTTTTTTACATTTTGTAAGAATTGGTGTTCTCTTGTAATACTTCTTATTTCTAAATGTCAGTAGTAATGCTCATTTTTTTAATTTCTATTTTCAGTAATGTGATTCTTCTCTTTATTTTTTTTTTCTTCATCAGTCTAGTTACAGCATCCTTTTTGGTATTGACCTTAAAGAACCAACTTTTGGATTTGTATATTTTTCAAATGCCTTTCTATTCTCTATTTCACTTGTTTTTACTTTAATATTTATTATTTCTCTTTCTACTTACTATGGCCACAATTAGCTCCTGCACTTCTAATTTCTTAAGGTAGAAAATTATCTTTCTTTAAAAGAAAAATATAGGTGTTACCACTATAAATTTTCCTCTATGCATTGGTTCACTGCATTCTGTAACTGGTATGTTTTATTTCTGCTTCATTTTTCTCAATGTACTTTCTCATTTCCCTGTGGTTTATTTTTAGCCCATAGATTATTTAGCAGTGTGTTGTTTAATTTCCACATATTTGTGAATCCCAAATTTCATTCCATTATTAATTTATAATATCATTTATAGTGGTTGAAGGCCATACATTCTATGATTCTAAAACTTTTAAATTCATAAGACTTAATTTGTGGGGTAATCTATGGTATATCTTAGAGAATGTTCCACATAAACAGAAGGTTTTATTTTCTGCTCTTGTTAGGTAGGGTGCTCTAAACATGTCTTGCTGAGTTGGTTTATAGCATTGGTCATGTGCTTTATTATTTTATTTTTTATTTTGTTTTATTTTATTATTTTATTTTATTTTAACTTAATTTAATTTAATTTAATTTAATTTAATTTAATTTTTATTTTCTGTGTAGTTTTTCTGCCCATTATTGAGAGCCAGGCACTGAATTCTCCACTTATTTCAGTTGTTTTATCTATTTTCCCCTCATTTTTGTGAGTTCTTGCTTCATGTATTTTGGGGTTCTGTTTTTAGGTGCATTTTTAAAAAATAATTGTTATGTATCCTTGATGGATTTACCCCTTTATTATCATAAAATGTCTTAATTTGTCTCAAGTAATTTTTGGCCTAAAGTCAATTTCATCTGACATTAGTTTAGCCACCCCAGCTTTCTACTCTCTACTGTTTACTGTTTTCATGGTATATCTTTTTTGCATCCTTATACTTTCAAATATTTGTTGAAAGTAAATGGCTGAATTTGTGGAGTTGTTTTTATCCATGTGCCATTGTCTGCCTTTTATTGGGTATGTAATCTATTTATATTTCATGTAATTACTGATAAGGTCGGATTTACAATTGCAATTTTGCTATTTTTATGTCTTATGCATTTTTCTTCTATTCCTACATTACTGTTTATTTTTGTGTTAAATAGACATTTTCTAATGTTCTGCTTTTTTATTCCCTTGTTATTCCTTCTATTTTTTGAGTTGTTTTAGTGGTTTTTCCTGAAATTTACAAATAATATTTAAAGTATAATAATCCAATTAGCTTAATTTCAACTATAATTCAATAATATACAAATACTTCTATGAAATAATAGAAAAAGAATATATATACATATCGGTCTCTGCCTCTGGTTTCTGACATAGAGCTCATAAAACTCCTATAAGTTCCTAAGTGATAAGAACACTAGGAGAATCTTTTGTTCTAATGTTTGGTCTTTGACCATGGTTCCTGACACTAAATCCCTTGATATTTCCTTTTTCATAGGAGTATATTATATGAGGCAACTCTGGGTTGGCTTCTGGATAGCTCTTGAATAGGGGCTTTTTATCAGAAGGACAAAGCCATAATTAGAAAGTTGAGATTTAGAGTCCCACACCCCATTCTTCAGAGAGGGGAGAAGGGCTAGTAATAAAGTTAATGATCTATTATGCCTGTATGAGGCCTCCATAAAAATCCCAAAAGTATGTTTTCAGAGCACTTCTGGGTTGGTGAACACATGGACTTATGGGGAAGTGGTGCACAGGGAGAAAACATGGAAGCTCCACGCCTCTTCTCACATATCTGGTTCTGTATCGGTCTTCTGTCTGGATGTTCATCTGTGTCCTTTATTATGTTCCTTTGTAATAAACTGATAAACAGTAAGTAAACTGTTTTCCTGAGTTCCGTGAGCCACTCAAATAGATTAAGCAAACCTGAGAATGGGGTCTCGGGCACCTTTGATATATAGCTGATCGTTCAGAAGCATAAGTGACAACCTAGACTTGAAATTGGCAGAGAAGTCTTGTGGGATAGAGCCCTAAACCTGTGGTATCTAATGCTATCTCTAGATAGATAGTGTCAAAATTGAACTAAATGTAAGTTACCTTGGCTGATGTTGCCGAATTGCTTGATATAGGAAATAAAACTCCAAATATCAGGCATTAGAAGTGTTGTGAGTATGACAGTACTGTTAGAGTAAAAGAGAAATATGCAGAAAGAATAGTGTAGGTTTTCTTTACACCTTTGCTCTATGAGCTTATTTCTTCCCAACTACTTTGTGTTGTTATTGTCATATAAATTAAATCCTTATCCTCTATATGCTTGTCTACACATATTCATAAGTATAGCTTTATGCAGTTCTTTTTTAAACTGATAGAAGAAAAGAATTACACGCAAAAACATATTTATACTTACTTTTCTATTTACTTGTATAGTTACCTTTAATGGAGCTCTTTATTTCTTCTTATGGTCTACTGACCTTTATTTCAGCCTGAAGGACTCCTTTTTGTATTTATTGTAGGGCAGGTATACTAGCAATGAACTCTCTCAGCATTTGTTTTTCTGGGAATGTTTTAATTTCTCCTTCATTTTTAAAGGATAGTTTTGGCCGATGTAGAATTTTTGGTTGACAGTCTTTTTCATTTGGTGCTTTGCATCCCACTGCCATCTAAGTTTCATAGGTTCTGAAATAAAATTAGCTTATCTTGTTTAAGATCACTTGTACACGATGAGTTGCTTCTCTCTACTTCTTTTCAAGATTAGCACTAGTTAGTTTTAAACTGCTTAGTCATGATGTGTCTGGGGTTGGATTTGCATTTATTAAACTTTGAGTTAATTGGGACTTTTGAATATGTAAATCAATATTTTCATTAAATTTTGGACTTTTTTTTCATTATTTCTTCAACATTAACTTGATTCTTTTCTTTCTCTCCTTCTCGGGCTCCCATTATATGTATCCTGGTATGCTTGACGGTGTCCTATGAGTCTCTGAAGCTCTGTTTTTTGTTTGTTTGTTTTTTATTCTATTTTTTTTTGTTCTTTTGACTGGATAATAAATTAGGCTATCTCTCCAGTTATCTTTTTATTCCTTCTACCTTCTCAGATCTGCTGTTGCACTCTTTTAGTGAATTTTTTTTTATATCTATCTTCAATTCCAAAATTTCTATTTGGTTTTGTTTTATAATTTTCATCTCATCTTTTTATTGATATCCTCTGTTTGGTGAGATATTATTCTCATATGTTCCTCTAGTTCTTTATGTATGGTCTCTAGTTTTTTTGAACATTATTTTAAAAAGCCTATTTAAAACGTTGTCAAATATGTACAACTTCTGAGCTTCTTTGGGGACAGATTTGGATTCCTTTTTTTACCTGCGTATGTACCATATTTTCTTGTTTGTTTCTATGACTCAGTTTTATTATTATTATTATTATTATTATTATTATTACTATTACTATTACTATTACTATTACTATTACTATTATTATTGAGAACAGGAAACTAAAAATCATATTCTTCCCTTTACCAGGATTTTTGTTTTTGCTGTTTGTTGTAGTTTGTATGTTTGGTGACTTCTGAACTATTCCTGTAAAGTTAGTGTTGTCATGTGTGGCTACTAAGGCTTCTGCTCTGTTAGTTTAGTGATCAGATGAGGAATACACAGAGATGTCTTAGATGCCTGGAACCTATGATTCTCCCATTGTTTGCCAAGAGGCTCTGTGTGCATCTTAGTGAATGCCTTTAATACTTAGCCAGGTGATTTACATGCCTTAGCCTTCATTTCCTTCTTGTGCAGAGCATCGAGTTTAACTAGACATGAGAGTATAGAACCTTTTTTACATCTTTCCTGAGCTTATACACAGCCCTGGGAATGCACAAAGCCCTAAAGCCCTAAATTCATGGCATTCTAGATTCACAGAAATGTATCAGAGCTTTTCCAAATCGCTTTTTGACATATTCTTCTTCTTCTTTTTTTTTTTTTTTTTTTAAAGCATTTTGGTAAGCCTATTGTGTGCTCCAATTATTATCCATGACCTCAGGCAGCCATGATGTTCAAACAATTGTCTCTAATTGTTTTTAACAAATGCTCCCCCTACCTTTTACCAGTAGGAGAAGATTGTGTACACTAGGCAATCTCTAAGTCACTTTAAATAAAGACAGCATTTCAGGAAAGATCTTCCAGGGGAACCCCAGATAGGTCAAATAATAAAAATTATCTGTGAATAGAGATTTGAAAGAGCTTCAACCATTTTCTGGCCTTCTCTAGTGACTACTTAAACTATCTATTTTCATTGCGATTCCAAGTTGTTGGTTTTCAAGGATATTTCAAAGCTCAGGAAGTTACAGAAAATGGGAATAAGGCACAAAAAAAATACCACAACTTGCTTATAGAAAGTTAGCTGTTTTTCCTGAATAAATACTCTGATTTTCTGTAAGCCTTTGGTTAATTCCCGGGGTTCTGAAAATGTTGAGTGTTCTTTTTCTTGATAATTTCCCCCAGTGTTCTTATTACTTTTATGAAGAAGATAATTTTTTGAGCTCCTTACTTCAATATTTTCTGATGTCACTCCTAGCAAATTCTTAATATTATGCCATCACTGAATGACTGGACTGAGTTCAATGTCTAGTCTACATATATTGCTGCAATTAAATTTTGAAATATTTCATTTAGAATATTTGGATCCTGTTATTTTGCTGTCCTTATTTAATATTGATATTATGGTTATCTAATTTTAATTGGATATAGTAACCAAATAGTATTTTAAATCTAGGCATTGTCCTGGTATTTATATATATTCAGCCTAATTGTCTGTCTATAATTCTGTACAATTGATATGGATGTTCTAAGCAATGAAATCCTTATAAGTACCTTTATTAAGGGTACTATGAAGAATGGGCTGCTAGATTTTAGAATTATTTTTATTAAATGTTGACAAATATTTTTCAACTGATTTTATCACAATACTCTTAAGCATTTCACTTAATCAACATTTTACTAGGTTGTATGAAGATTACGTAACCAGTCTACATAAAGCTCACCAGCGCTTATGACCAAGGCATGAAGAATACTTAAATGTATCAAACAGTTCTTCGTGTTGAGTGTGTTTTCTAGATCTAAACATTCCAAAATCCAACCTTTAGAATTACTACAACATTTTTTGACACATGTAAAACTTTATAATATATATAAAATAAAATTACTTTGACTAACAATTTTATAATACATCATTGGCAAATATACTAGAGAAGCATATCAGTAAGACTGAGTGTCCCTGGTATTTATCCATCCATCTACAAATCCATTCATTCATTGTCCCCATCTTCCAACAAAATATTCAATGTTAGCCATGTACCACACATTTTATGGGCCAGTGGTGATATAAAGATGAATAATACACATTGTCTTTCTCTTAAAGGAGTCCACAGATTAGTGAGGGAAAAATCACATAAAACCTTGTAATGCTGTGGAAAAAGTGACACTTTGGGTGACTGTGGAAGTTGTTTTGCCCAGAGCAGTCTTATAATATACCTGTTGTACTAATATAATTATTAATAGTACCTTCTCTGAATTTAATAAGAAGATACAACTTGGACGATAAAATATCTTTTCTATCTATAATATCCAAAATGTTATAAAAGCAAAATTGAGGGAAAGATATTATTTTCTAATTTTTTCCCTCCATTTCTCTTTGTGCTTACTAAATGTTGCCCCCTTTGCAACAACATCTTAGACCCAGGCTGATTCAGTAATATCTTATTAACCAACTGTCTTTGGACTTTATTTTCTCTTCCCTGAAGGTCTGGTATTCATCAAAGTCAGGATTTAATCACACAGGCTCAGGCCAGACATACTGTGAGAACACGTTCCATTTGTTATTTGGCTCTGTCAATGCATATAAATCTATCCTGACTTAACACTGCTTTTTATCTGAGGCGAGCATCCACAAAGGAGTCTCAGATCATTATAATGGGGCCTCGGCTGAGATCATCAGATCCATCTGCCTGTGAGTCCTTGGTTGCCATCCAGACCCAGGTTCCTGAAATAAAATTCTCAATACCAAAATCTCTAGGCTCATGGAAAGTTTCATATAACTCATGCTATATATATTTTTTTGCTTTGTATCTTTTCATTTTTAATTGCAGTAATTCAGAGAAGATTAAAAAATCACTTTTAAACTTAAAAAGATAGTTTAATAAATCAAAAGATGAATTTCCAGGTGTCCTTAAGATGAAGGGTCTGAATAAGACATTGTAAGCCAGGAATTTACTTGGACAACATCTGCAGTCAGAGAAAGCAGGTAGGGACAAGAAAATAATTTTAGGGGTTGGAAATCCTCTCAAAATGTGCATTAAATATCAGTATTAATGCTTTGGCTTTGTTTTTTGATTAAGAATGACTTTTGCTCACTTAGCGAGTTTTTATATTTTTTTCTAAATTGTGTATATTTGATTTTTGAATAGGTAATGCAAACACATGATGGAACATCCAAACATTATATAAAAGGATTTAGCAAACAATCTAAACATCTCTGATCCCAACCAAGTAGTTCTTCCTACTATAATCAAACACTATTTTCAGTCTTTTAGATATTTTTCCTGAAATATTTTATGCATATATAATCAAATATATGTATATATGGTTGTAGAATTCTATTATGGTTTCTTCAAAGGTAAATATGGTTTTATTTATTTATTTATTTATCTATTTGATATAAATGCTTGCTTTATTTGGAACTTAATCTGGATAAAATTATTTCCATGTAGATTTTCAACATAGTTTATTAAATAATTCTACTTTCCCCTTTTGATTTAGATTCCTACTAAATCCTATACTAAATTCTTGTCTGTATTTGGATCTGCTTCTACATTTTTTTATTCCATCTCTTTGATGTTCTCTATTTTACATGAACAGAACTGACATTTTAATCATTTAATGTTTATAATGTTTTAATATTTGCTCGAATTCATTATTTCTCAATATCCTTCCCTTTTCTTATGTTTTCTGAATATTCTTGCTCGTTTCCCTGTGACCTTGGCATCACCTTGCATATGCCTATTGTATTTCATTGCAATCATGTTAAATTTAAAGGTTATCTTATGTAAAGCTTTTATTTTTACAAAGCTAACCTTCCCATTAAAAAAATTATCTGATGTGAGTTTCCATTAGTTTTACTTTTAGTTTCTCAGGAAAATTTTCAAATTTTATTCATATAGGTCTTATATATTTCTTAATATTTATTTCTAATATATTTTAACATTTTTCTATTGAAAATGGACATTTATTATATCTTTTAAACTGTTGTTTTAATACATGCTGTTATAGATTTCTGTGCATCGAGTTAATGTCTAATCACCCTGTGAAATTTTGTTGTTTATTTTTAATAATAGTTCTCATTTTGATATAAAATTTTTGCCTGAAAGTACAAATAATTCTATAGTGTTCTCCTCTCACTGCTTTATAGCTGCAATGAGAGTACCCTAAGAACATTGCTAAACAGTGATAGTGACAGTAGACATCTTACCTTGCTTACAATATTTGGGAATGTTTTCAGTGTTTCTCCATTGTGTGTGATGCTGGCTTTGGAATTAATTTTATAATAATATTAGTCATATAATTCTATTTTATTACAATTTTTGAAATCAAGAATGGATGATTAATATTACAATTTTTGTTAACGATCTGTGGGAATTACCTATTTTTCCTCTTTTGACTATTAATATGTTTACTTATATAAGTAGATTTCCTAAAAACAATTTTTATATTTCTAGAAAAACTCACACTTGGTTCTATGTCTTTTTAATGTGCTGCTGGTTTCTGTTTGTTAATATTTTACTTAGAATTTATCATCAGTTGTCATGGTGAGATTTGTCTACATTATTTTTCTTGCAGTATTTATTACTATTGCTATTGTTTTTAAATTGTTATCTTCACTTCACATAAAGAATTTAGAAGCTTTCTCTTTCTGTGCTTTAGAAAAATTTAAATAGCATTAACTTGTTTAGTCTTGAGAAATATTGTAGGTCTTTTCTTAAAACTGTCTTATCCTCGTGCTTTTTGGGGAATAGCTCTTTGAAACCTATTTTTTTTTTTATGTTTGTCTTTTCTTATTTTTATTCCTTTAGAGTAGTTTTGATAAATATAAATTACTTTTATTTTATGAGGCCAGATGGTTTTGCTTTTAAATTCTATCACATATTCGAGGATGAAAAATATCAGTAATACACCAACTCAGAATATAGGGATGGTAGCAACACTTCCAAATTCATTTTATATAGAGATATAACTTTCTAATTATGTCGTTTAAGTCATCTGTATCCTTAGGTTTTTAACAAAAATATCCATTTGATTTATCATATATTGAGATTAATCAATTAAAATATTTTGGTAATTTCTCTTTAGATATATTATTTTGACTACTATAATCTTTGCTTTATGATTGTTGATGTTATATTATTTGGTAACCGTGTCTGTTACTTCATCATAAATTTTACCCTTAAATTTTTAAAGTGTTCTATGATTTACCTAATACTTTTAAAATGGAATTATTTCTGTCTGTTATAAAGGTCATACTCATTTTACTAACATTTTTGTTTGCATTTTACTAACATTTCTTTGCAAATCTTTTTATTTACTTTACAACTCACTTTGCTTTAGATTGTGTTTATAAATAATGTAAACAGTTTTCTAAATTTGTAAGGTAATATGAATGGGTTTTCTTTACTAAGTGAATATAAGCCATTTGCATTTATTGATATGGCATATATATTTTCGCTAACTCAAATTATGTTATGATCTGTTTTCTGTTTCGATGGCTTTGATCTGGCTTTTTTTTAAAATTTATATTTCCCTTGATACATTTATTTTTGCCATAGTGGTTATTTTTTATAACTATAAAATCATATAATCACCTACATGGTCTATTTCTTTGGCAATATTTATTAATTCTTTATCACTACATATCACTATCATATCACACTACATATCCACTTTCCATATTTTTACTCCTTCTCTCTGGTCCAGAAGTTTGACCCTTGTGTACCATATCACTAAACTCCCATGATCTCTGGCTTCTGGTTGAGCTCAGCTAATGATGAATCTTGGCAAGAAATAGGATGGAGGAAGGAAAGGCTATGTCTCTTGACCTACCATCACTGTCCCTCTTACGGTTACCGATTCTACATAACTCTCTGTGCTGCTTCCCTCATTCTTTGTGGTCTAGGGATAGTAACTCTGGTTCATGTTCTATTCCTTGTTATTTCTCTAAATCTCCTAAATTAGTAAATTAGTAAATTATTCCTTCTAAAATAAATCTACCTCAAATTTTCCTAATTTTTTGAATAACATCTTTTTCCTCTTGGCCTTTTGATTGATATTCCTATTATTAGCTATGATAAAAATGAACATAATTCCTTTTATCATCTCTAACTTTCCCACAATGCCAGATTTTAACTAATTATGATTTTTCTCAATGCATATCATTTTGCAATTATGTGTGCTTACAGTTGTATAACTTGAGTAGTCTCCTTAACTTATAAACTCTGATTATCTGGTATTAAAAAGGAAGAACTGTATACATTTATGCTACCACTCATATTTTACACCCCCAAAATGTTTGCTATAGACAGGGCATATGTTTACATACTATTTTATTAAATTGGTCACTGTGTTTTATCTCACAGTTCTATTAAATAAAATTAATGTTTACTGCCAGATGTTTTACTCTAGTTTTATAATTATTTTTTGGTTGGCCATAGTTCCACTTCTAGTACATTTCTTAAATTACTGTTTAGAAGGGCTTCCAGATAAAATAAAAGACATCTAGTCAAATTTGAACTTCAGATAAACAATAAATATTTTTAGTATAAGTATATCTCAAGTATTGCATGAGACATTTTTAATAGCTAAATCTGGCAACCTTACATTTGACATATAGCTACAGTGTAACATTCAGTGTTAGCTATTTGTATAATTTGGAGTCCATTAAAAATTATAGGCCTATGTTTTGAAGGCAATTATTTAAGTTTAGTTTTTTTGGAACATAGGGTATACTTTCAACACATTATTTAAATTTCCTATTATTTCCTGTATTACTTTTTTGAATTATGTACTTGTTGAGTAGTAGATTAAACATGGCTATAAAGTTTTGCCACTCCCCACCAAAATTGAGTGGTAGGCATATTATCCTTCTCCTTGAATCTGGGCTTAGATCTGGGCTTGGCTTTGACCAACAGAATGTGATGGGAGTGTTGTACAGCTTCTGCAGGCCATGTCCCAAGAGGCCTGTAACTTCTGCTTTCACCCCTCTTGGAACACCGTTCCTTGGAATCCAGTCACCATGAATAAGTCAGACTATCCTAGCCCACATTACCTATGTAGACAGATAGACCAAGAGTAAAAGCCAAATATATTTGGAATTTCTAATCCAGCTCAGACACTAGCTGACTGCATTTGAGAAGACGGAGAGCAAAAGAACTGTTTAGAATAGCCCTCCCTCACCCACAGAATCTAAGCAAGGGAAATGGTTCTTATTTTAAACCAATACATTTTAGGGAAGTTTGTAATGTAGCAATGAAATTTTTATATCAGATTTTTAAAAAATTGGGTATGCAATTTTATAAATGTATGATATTTTTTCTTTATGCTGTATTCAGCATTTTCTATTTAATTCTTGAAAGCACTTCTTATTCAATATTATTGTTTTATTTTATTTACTTTGCATTTTTATTTCTATAATTTATGATCATTTCTGTGTTTTTAACATTCTTATTTTTGTAATCCTTATTTACCTTTATTTCTGTAATGGTTTATATTTATCTTATACTTCTATTCTGAATGCTGTCTATTTAACGTTAAGCTGTTCTTGAAGTTGGCAATCATTTTCCTGAATTTCTGTACTTTTGTTTCACAGAAGTAATGGCTTGGTTGATTTTTAAAAAATTCATGGTGAAATTTAACCATAATTTTCATCTTCTTTAAGTTTTTTTCTTTCTTTTCTTGTAGTATAGTTGTGCAGATTTTCTGCTGTTTCCTTTTTGATTAATCATTTAAGTCTCAGGTACTCTCTCACCCCTTCTTAAATCAGGTGTTTCTTAAATGTTTGTTCAAAAGAAAGTCGATTTGCTGGAATTTCCTTCATTTCCAAGTTTTGTGTATGAATTCATATGGTCTCAATGTCTCATCACTGAATGTTGATATGTAGTCCTGGGTTGTTTCTCAATGCAATGGCTTCTTTCTCCTCTGAGGCCACTGAGGCAGACTACTGCATGAAAACATGGCTATTCTGTCTGACTTTTATTTAGTCCTATTTTCTGTTCATCTCAGAATCACAATTCATTCAGGAAACTAAGATCCCAGAAGTTGTACCCCTTTTCTGCCTTTACAAGGAAAAAATCAGAATTTATGCATAGGATGTGCCTTTCACTTAGTGAGAAGTGTGGGTTGCTGGTTTGTCCGATATCAGTAGCCTCAGTGTTTGCTCTCCTCATTCTTCCAAGAAACCCCTGCCCTTTCTGCACTACACATGGAATCACTTTCTTCTCTATGAGGCTTTAAGGTTTTATCTGTGTACTTGTTATATAGCGTGTAATTCAAAAATTTTTTCTTGTTGCCTTTGGACAATTCCAAAAAGAGAAGTAGGGATTGTCAAATTAAACTACTCTCTCTTTAACTAGTTTCACTTTCTGCAATTTCAGTTATATTTGGTCACCTGCAGTCTAAAAATATTAAATTGAAAATTCCAGAAATAAACAATTCCTGTTTTAAATTGCGTGTCATTCTGAGTAGCATAATAAAATTTCCTGTCGTTCTGCTCTGTCCTGCCTGGAACATGAATCATCACTTTGTCCAGCTTATCCATTTTGTACATACAGCACAATAAGATACTTTTAGAGAGAGAGAGAGAGAGAGAGAGAGAGAGAGAGATTCACATAACTTTTATTGCAGTATCCTTTTATATAATTGTTCTATTTTATTATTAGGTATTGTTGGTAATCTCTTACTGCGCCTAATATATAAATTAAACTTTATCACAGGTATATATGTATATGGGAAAATATAGGGTTCAGTACTATCTGTGGTTTCAGGGATCCACTGGGGGGGTCTTGAAATGTATCCCCTGTGGATAAGGAGGGGACTACTGTATTATCTTTATCTTCAAATGGGAATCTCCATACAAACTTGTAACATTGTCATGTTTCACATTTGTTTTTATTTAATAACACATCAAAGATATAAAAGTAGACTAAAGTGTAAAATTGATGAATAATTTAAAAACATAATCAAATTAACACTATCGACTTTAGCATGAGAAAGACAAGGAAGTGACTAGTGCATAAGTTCTATCTACCTGTTTCACAAATGGATCTCTATCCATCCTTCCATTGCTTTTCTTCATAGGTTCACTGTATATGTCATATTCCAAGACATTTTGAAATTTTGACTGTTTTTCTTTTCCCTTTGCATAAATCAATGTATAGGATATGTTCTTCTGTGACTTGTTTCTTTTTACGCCTTGTCATAACTTTGAGAATCACCCATAATGACAACATGTTCATTTTTAGGTCATTCTGTCTATTGCTACATTGTATTTCTTTGTATGTATGTGCAACAGTGTACCTAGTCTACTCCTGATGGCATTGGAATGCTCCCAATTTTAGCTATTATGAATAGTGCAGATATGAACATGTCTCCAGTAGCACATAAACAAATTTTTTACAAGGAATGTGTACATAGAAATGAAATTTTAAATAAATGTTAGGCTACATATTTATAAGATAATTCCAAATAATTTTCTAAAGATTGTACCAATGTGTATTACTATACATAATATATGAGAGTTTCTGTTATCCTACAACTTGGCCAGCCTGTATTTATAGCTAGTATATTGGGTATCATTGCCTTTTTAATTCACATTTACCTGACATATAAAAAAGGTGAGCATTGTGTGTGTGTGTGTGTGTGTATGTTTGTGAGTGTGTGTATCTGTTAACATTTGCTCTCCTTTAAGTGCATTTAAAAATTTTTTTCTTTTGATCTCTTTTTACTCTGTGTAAAATTCTTGTATATATTTTGCTTACTAATACATTGTAAATTATATGCTTTCTAAAAATGTTCTTTCAGTTTGTGGCTGACTTTTATGATTAATTCTGGTGAAAAGCATTTTAAACTTTAATATGGTCAAATTTAGAAATATTTTTCTTTTTGTAATCTTTCTAAAGAAAACTTTCTAACCTGAAAACTTAAGGATATCTTACAAAGATTTGCAAAAACTTCAGAGTTTCCCCTTCTGTTATTATTTCAACTACCTGGAATTGATCTTATGTGTTTGAGTTTAGTTAGGGATTTAATGATTATTTTTTTTTCTGCAAGGATAACCAATTTTCCTAGCAACAAGTATTAAAGAACCCACATTTCAAAAATAAATGACATTGATAATTTATATAAAATATCCATACATATGTGAGTCTGTATCTGAGATCTCTATTTGCTTTGTTGGTCAGTTTATCATTGATTAATATCACACTGTCTTAAAAACTGCTGTTGAACATGCCCCACACATTTTTTCTTTAGGTATATCTTGCCCATAATTGACCTTATCAATATAAATTTTTTAACTATGTTTTAAGTTTAATTTTTTTGAAAATCCTATTGGGATTGCATCTACTTTATTTATTAAGTTAGGAAAAGTTTCCAGTCTTAAAATAATGAGTGTTTTGATCTCTAAACATGGCATATAACTCCATTTATTTAGCTCTCCTTTAATAGCTTTCTAAAAAATGTTATAATTCTTTTTAATATATTTGCTGATCTATGTTCTGCATATTCTCCATTTCTTACCATATTTATCTTCAATTACAGGACATCAGAGGGCACTTCCAAGCCTATCTCAAAATTATTATTTCAGTACTTATAAGGGTATGAAAAGAAGTCATGAGTCCTGTTTCAAATATTTCCTGTGAGACCCACTATGTAAAAACAAAAGAAAGGAACTATAATTATGTCCTTGGGTCATGATGTGGAAGTAAAAATAATCTGCCCCATTACATCCTATTATTTCATGTAAGTCATAAAACAATCCAGAGTGTAGGGGAGAAGGGTAGAGAAAGAGGAGAGGAAGATGCACGAATGATGCATTTGCTCAGCTTCACATGAGATAAAAACGGTAGCCATACACTAGTACAAATATAGATGCACAAATCCTAACCAAAACAGTAGCAGATCAAATACAATAATACATTGAAAAGATAATACATCATGATCGAATGGGATTCATTCCAGGTCTGTAAAAATAGTTCAACATGCAAACAATTAATGTGATAAACCACATTAACAAAATAAAGAATTAAAAATCATACGATCATATCAATAGCTTCAGGAAAAGCATTCTATAAGATGAAAAATCCACTTATGATTAAAATACTCAAGGAAATGCATATATAAAGAAACTCAACATAATAAAGGCCATAAATGACAGAACTTCAGTTAATATCATGTTCAATGATGAAAAACTGAAAGACTTACTTTAAGATTAGAAACAAGACAAGGATGCCCACTCTCACTACTGTTATTCAACATAGCACTGAAAGTCCTAGCCAGAACAGCTAAGCAATAGAAAAAGTAAAGGACATCTAAATTTGGAATAAAGAAGTAAAATTGTCACTTTTTGCAGATGACGTTATTCTCTATATAGAAACCCCTAAAGAAGCCACCAAAAAACTATTAGAAACAGTAAACAAATACAGCAAATTGCAGGATACAAAATCAGTGTACAAAAATCCATTGCATTCCTATATACTAACAATGAAATATCAGAAAAAGAAAGGAAGAAAATAATTTAATATGCAGTTGCAAAAAAAAGAAAAGAATAAAATACCTAGGTATAAACTTAACAGAGGAAGTGAAGAACATATACACTGAAAACTACAAGACAATGTTGAGAGAAATTGAAGAAGACAAAAAGAAATGGAAAAATATTTCTTGTTCATGGATTGGAAGAATTAACATAGTTAAAATGGCTGTATTACCTAAATCGATAAACAGATTTCATGCAATCCTCATCAACACCCCAATGGGATTTTTCAAAAAAATAGAACAAAAAAAATCATCGAATTTGTGTAGAGCCACAAAAGACCTCAAATAACCAAAGAAATTCTGATAAAAATGAACAAAGCCAGAGCCATCACACTCTCTGACTTCAAATTATACTACAAAACTAATATAAAGCAGTATGGTATTGGCAGAGAAACAGACACATGGACCAATGGAACAGAATTAAGAGCTCAGAAATAAACCCACATATATATGGCAACTAGTTTTTGACAAAGTAGCATAAATGCACAATGGAGAAAAGATGGCCTCAACAATAAATGGTGTTGGGAAAATTGGAAAGCAACATGGAAAAGAATGAATCTACACTGCTATTTAACGCCATATGCAAATATTAATTCAAAATGGATTAAACACTTAAATATAAGGCCTGACACAACAAAATACATAGTAGAAAACCTAGGTACTAAACTTTTGGACCCTGATTTCAGAGATGCTTTTATGAACTTTACCCCAAAGGCAAGGGAAATAAAAGCAAAGATAAATTAATGGGACTACATCAAAGTAAATAGCTTCTGCACAGCAAAAGAAACCATTTACAGAAAAAAAAAGGCAACCAACCAAATGGGAGAAGACATTTGCAAACACTGTTTCTGATAAAGGGCTGATATTTTAAAAATATAAAAAATACAACTCAATGACCAAATGCCCGACAGATATATGAAAAGATGCTCCACTTCACTAGCTATAAGGAAAATGTAAATCAAAACCACAATGAGATATCACCTCATGCCTGTTAGAATGGCTGTTTTCAATAAGACAAGAAATAACAGGTGTTGGAGAGGCTGTGGAGAAAGGGGAACCCTCATACGTGGCTAGGAAGAATATAAATTGGTATAGCCACTATAGAAAACAATATGAACATTCCTCAAAATAATCAAACAAGTAAGTATGCAAGTAAACAAACAAACAAGCAAACAAACAAATAAATAAAGAGTTACTATATGACCCAGCAGTCCCTCTTCCGGATAGCTACTGGAAAAATTGGAAAACACTTATTTAAAGATACGTGCTTCCCTATGTTCACTGCAACATTATTCATGGTAGCCAAACCATGTAAACAACTTAAATATCCTCCCATAGATTATTGGGTAAAGAAAGTGTAGTACATTTATATAATGGAATACTACTCAGCCATAAGAAAGGATGAAATACTGCCATTTGTGACAACATGGATGGATCTTGAGAATGTCATGTAAGTGAAGTAAGTCAGAAGGAAAAAGACAAGGACCATATATTTTCACTCATGTGTGGGATATAAAACAAAGCAACAAATAAACAAACAAACCAAGTGAACTCATACACACAGACCACAGTTAGAAGGTTACGAGAAGGTAGGAGATGGGGACAGAATGAAGAGGGTAGAGGGGATGTTGGAGAGAGACTATACTTTGGGTGGTGAACACACAGTGCAATAAACAGATGATGTATTATAGAATTATACACTTGAAACTTATGTAATATTACTAACCAATGTCACCCCAGTAAATTTAATTTAAAAGTGGTAGCCATACAGTAATATAACTGATTTATAAAGGAATTATATCAAGAAGCGTTGCTTGTATTAAAGATGAGCATCTGCTCTGAGCACAGCTTTATTACTAGAAGGATATTATTATTCTCTTTGGTCTGGTAAATCCAATAGCTCCTACCAGTTCTACCTCAGCCTTCTAAAAGTTTCATGAGATGGAACCAACAGTGAGTGTGCAAGTGCAAAATCTCTTCTGTTCCAGCACAACCCCAATGAATAAAGAAGAAGTAAATGCTTTTGTTAACTTTAAATACATGCAGATAATCATTAAAGGGCAATGTCTCCCACCATTGCATCTAGTTCGAAGTTAACAGTACATTAGGTTATAATTAGAAGCTTTTTTTTTTTGAAACCTCTTCACTTGAGAAATGTTCTAACCATGCAGAAAGATTTCCATAAAAACAACTCCATGAAGTATCGATCGTTTTGGCTCCACTAGACCAAGGACACTGAGCTCTCCTAATACGTATTGTTATATGACTTGGTCAAGCTATTGTTTGTCTGGGTGCTTCACTTTCCTTGTCTACAAATGAGCGATAATATTTTCTATAGCTAGCTAATAGAGTTACTACTAAAATTCAAAATTATAATAATGTACATAAGAACTCTACAAATAACATAAATTACTGTATAAATGATGATAATTTGTTGTACTTGAATTTTGCCATTATAAATAGGCTATTAGTGGGTGAGTAAACTAATGGCAAATACATTCCAAATATTTTTAAAATAAATTATATACATTAAAATATGTAGGAGAGACCTCAGAAATATGGCGGTGTGAGGGGTCCTCTTTATATTTCCTCTTGAAATCACAACAAATTTAATGGCTATAGTACAACAGAAAACACCATTGAGTTTATCATGCTAAGTAAGCAAAATAAGTCAGAAAGTAAAAGTTGAGAACCGTATGATTTCACTCATATGTTGTATATAAAACTAAAAGCAACAAACAAACAAGACAAACCAACAGAGACTTATGGACATGGACAACAGTTTAGTGGTTACCAGAGAAAAAGATGAAGATAAGGGTAAAGGGGGTCAAATATATGGTGACAGAAGGAAATTTAACTTTTGGTGGTGAGCTCACAATGCAGTATACATATGACATATTATTGAAACATGTAATTTTATTAACCAGTGTTACTCCAATAAATTTATTAAAAATGTGTAGATCTTAATTGTACAATTGAACGAATGTTGATAAATGGAGACACTCCTTAACTACCACCCCAATCAAGACATAGAGCATTTCCATATGCTAGAAAATTCCCTAAGATATAGGAAATCCACTCCCAGTTATATATAACAAAGAAATGAAACCATGTATCTACAAAAATAGTTGTACAAGAATTTTATATGTTATTCATAATAACCAAGAACTATAAACAGTCAAGTGTCCAGTAACAGGAGAATTTACAATCAAATCATGGCATATTTATATGTTTGTTCAGTGACAAAAAGGAACTAAACATTAACACATACAACATTAATGAATCCTTCAAACATTAAAAGTAGCCAGACACAAAGAAATGATTCCATAGGACTGAGTCTAAGGTTCTAAAATCAAATAATGATGATGCCCAGTACTCTACAGCAAAAAGATTAATGCATAGAAATTAATGCTCTGAATCTCAGAAAGAGAGGGAGTGGCTATCTGAGCTTCCCTAATTCTCCAGGCATAAGGATCGTTGTCTCTGTTTTAATGTGTTGAATTTTATGACTTTGGATATATGATTTTTTTTGATGAAAATTATTATTAACATGTTTGAGATTGTAAGAGGTAAGAAAATTGTGTTAAATATTAAATGCTTCTTGAAAGCAAAACACAAGTAACCCCCAAACAAAATGAGTAATTCAACTTAGGTCCTCCCATCTTTTTGAGGTGTAAACAATACGTAATAAAAAATCTCTTACTAAATGGCATGGCTTCCATATGTATAACCTTTCACTGTGACATAGTACAGATTTTGTCAGAATTTACTTGACAATGTCTGGATTTCTTGATAATTTTTATGGACTGTGATGTGACAGTAAACATGGATGAAATGAATACTGCTTACCATTTACTTGATAGATTAATGACTTCACTGTAATTTCTATACTCCATTTTATGCTGAAAATTCAAGAAGTCTCTGGCAAAGATGCTAATACTAATAGGGCATTATTAAAATGTTATGATAGAAGTAAAAAATTATCGTGCGCCTTCGCATTTAAAAAAAGTGTTGCTATTGCATTTGTGCAATTCTGTGGGTTAAGATGTTGATGACATTTGTATCTGAGGGATCATCTAAGAATCCTCTTTTTGGGGAACCTTACATACTTGGTGCTGCTGCTTAGCAAGTCATAACCTACTTCTCTCTCTGTTCATCATGTGTTTTAATTTTAATTTTTATTATTATTATTATTTTTTACTAGACTTAGAAGTGAAAGTAAATGCTGACGGTGATAGCTGACATCACCACCATCATTTTTTACTGCAGAGACATCAAAAATAGGAGAAATCTTATGCTGATATAAAAGGATTGTTTTATTATAGTACTTGAAAACTTTCAGAAAGTTTTTATACAAAGGAAAAACATCTCTATCTGTAACTATACAGAATTGGTTCTCCGAGAAACTATTTATACATAGACTCATCTTAAAGAACTCTTATATGGAATCTGTCCTTGTTTTTTAAACATGTTTATCTGGCTCTCTTCAGAGCTGAGCTTTCCTTTAGGTGAATGTAAATCTAATTGTAAACCTATAACTTGAATAAACCAAAGTTGCATGTCTCTACCCAGTTTGTCTTCAGTACCCCTGTAAAGGCCTAGTATTTTGAGAGCAATAGTGCATGAAGAAAATATTCTCAGGAACTGCTTCCATTATTTTCAGATCTCTTCCACTGATATTCTAGTGATCATTTAGAAGTTCATTATCTTACAGATATTTTTCTTTTGCTATTGATATTTGTGTGTCAACTTTCATTCAGAAAGCTTTATGACATCATCGCGTGGTATATTATCAAACTGAACGTTTAAAGCAGCATTCATTTTCTAGAGATATTCATTTGTGAATTAAACATATGTTGACACAATGTTTTGTGTATTTAATTTGCTCATGTCCTGTGTTTTTTTAAGTTTTGCAGGACTGTCATAAAAGTTTTTGGATACATATCATATTTTATTCTCCGTAGTCAATCCTTTCAACTTCTTGCATTATCACATAATAGTACATTTAGGCACTCATAATATTAGTGCACTGGGAGTAAACACAAAAGGCTGCTTCCAGTAAACTGGCTCGGGGCTTTAGGGACTGGGGTATCAAGGTTTGGTATCTTGGGCCGGGCACTACTCTGCATGCAGGAAACATAGCAATGAACAACATCGGAAAATTTCTGTCTTTGTTGTTTTTACATTATAAAGGTGGATAACGTACTATGAACAAATACATAATATGTGTATAGAGCATAAGTAGGGAAAAGAGATAAGGAGTGATGAGACAATGAGATAAATGAGTACCATTTTAGCTAGGTTCATCTGAAAAGGTTCTCTGGGATGATGGATTTTGAAAAAAAAATAACTAAATAAAGTGAGGAAATGGGCTTTTGGGAAATGTGAGAGAAGAGCATTCCAGTCAGAGAGAACAATAAGTATAAAAGTTAGAGTGTTAACAGAGAAGTTTGAGAAATGGAGAGAAGCCCAGGGTGGTTGAAATAGAATGGAATGATGCAAGTGGGGAGAGTTTGGGTTAGAGAGAGAGGTGATGACAAGATGATCTAGCAGCTTCTAAGCTGTGGGGAGTTAGGATTTTATTCTGAGTAAGGTGGGAAATGATTACGGGTTTTTGAACAGAAGTTACATGATTGCTTTACATTTTAAAATGATCATTTTAGCTTCTATGGGAATAATAGAAGGCAGGGAGACAAAGAACAGATCTGGGAGATCAGTTACAAAATTATAGCAATAGTTCAAACAAGAGATCTTGGTGACTTGGTCTAGGGGATTTTAGGGTTTTAAGTAGAAGTGGCAAAATACTAAAATTCTGGATATACTTGGTAGACTGAACCAGTGAGATTTGCTGGTAGATAGGTTATTATTCCTTTCATATATGAGAAAACAAATTTTTATAAAAGAAAACACGAAGCAAAGAAATGAAAAGTATAAAATTAAGAATGTTGTTATCTAGTTATTTCTAAGGTAGAGGGTTCATGGATGCTCAATTAGAAATTGCATGTTAAAATATAGAACTGTTACGTGTGTGTTTTTTGCATGCCTCAAAACACATAAATATTATGTATATATTTTTTATATGTATAATGTAGCACATAGAACTTAATATTTAAAACATTGAATATCTTCCCCAAGATTTCCAAGCTAGTATATACCACTAGCAAGATGGAGAAAAGTAGAAAGTGGAAAAATGGATAAATGACAGTTATTTAGCACATCTTCACCCCTATTTTCTTCAATAACCACTCATACTTGATTCATACGAGTAAAAGATTACACATTCAACACAAGGGGCATACAAAGTTATATCAAGTACCATGTTATCATGGAGCGATATCAATTCAGTCATAATTCAATCTTAAATTGAAAATGTTAGTTGCCATGTTCATGTAATGGGGAAAAAAATGAAGGAACATAAAACAATAAATTAACATAAGTCATATCTACTGCTATATTTCTGTACCTGGTAGTGAGGTACTCCTCCTCAGCTGTCATACCTATACTTTCCAACACTTATTCCATATTGCCTATAACATCTACCAGTATATCAATCGAATAGCATTTCTTACCTTTTAGATGACACAGCCCTTTATTTCTGCAGAATCTGAGTCCTCAGTGGTCTCGTATTTATTGAGTTGCTGAAGTTTCTTATTTATTATGACTATTGGGCAAAGGAATGCCATGAATTCCCTGGGATTCAAACAATATTTCTTGTGTCCGTTGCATAGTACCAATACAATTGGTTCTGATAATCACGATCAATCACCCTGACTAGTAAAATAACCCCCTTCTGTGAATGTCAGTTTACCAAAATATAGAAACTAAAGTGGCCATGAATGGTGTTTGGTAATAAGGCTCCCTTGGGCCTTAGGATCTCGAGGTCATAGAGATGGGAATCAGACTCTTCGACTGGCTTAGTAAGAGTAATAGGAAGAAAAAACAGTCCTACCTTTTTTTTTTTTTTTTGGGTACCTAGGCTCAAATAGAGAAAGTAGAATCACATTTTGGCTTTTGTTTTATGAGATATACTGTATCCTTGAAAACAGCAGCCCCAACCTGCAGAGTTATCTATATGCTAGTGTCATAGGTGAACCTTCAGCAATACATTCCTCTGTTCTATCAAACTGAAGGCTCTGAATAATGGGATATGTTTTAAGAACAATAAATTTTGTGGACATAGGCCCAAAGCTTTTTATTTTTTCTTAAAATCTATCCTTCAGTTAATATATTGTTAGCCAGAGAAGTCAAATCATACTCAGTTTTTACTCAACCTGTTTTTATCCAACTACTAAAATTAAATGTGGTGAGCTCTCTGTCCCAAGATGTGTTTTTACTACTTTTATTAAATAGTGCACATAACCTGTGTAACTAGTATTGACATATAACAATAGCAAATTAGTCCTAAGACTATCGCTTCATAAGTTAAGTAACTTTATCCAGATACGTTAGCATAAAAGCCACTAAAGCAGGGAGCTTTAGGTCAATTGCTTTAAAATCCTTAGTTATTGGGTAATAAGGGAGTTTTTTTTTTTTTTAAGAAAGATTAAGGAGGAAAATTGGATCATACATCTAATTCAGCAGAGGAATTAAATCTGAATGTTCTAGACCACATTGATGATGCTTGTGCTTATTTTTGAGGCATCTTAGAAGTTGTGTTCCTCCATCTTCCTTATCTTTTCTCTTTTAGAGTCTGAGAAGATCTTAGTGTTAGTAATGCAGGTTTTGGCTGCAAAGACAGCGATGAGAGCCCTTTCTTTCAATGGTGGGATGATCTGAATGACATTCCTTACATTTTCCTGTAAATGTCCCTTTGTTGATAATGAGCAATAAAAAGTGGGAGTGTTTTCTTGTAATGATAATACAGTATCTTTCCACAGGTATCAAACATAATAAGTGATACCTGTGAAAAGTTTAGGAAATTAACCCACACCAATGTAGGGTGTTGTATGAATTGAAGTAGTACTGTCGCAATACTTAATATCACAACATGGTGAAGTGAACAATTGGTATTACTTGGACAAAAATAATAACATATATTTACAAATATCCCTTTCAAGAGTCACAGATAAAATAGAGGATACAAGTTAAACTTTAATTCCAGATAAAGAACAAACATATATTTTTAGGATAGTATGTTCAAATATTTATTTGGATATTATACTTAAAGATTGCTTTTTTATATATGAAATTCATATTTACTTTGATTTCTTGTGTTTTATTTATAAAACCTGACGACTCTATGTCCCTTCTCCAAGTTCCTTTAGGAAATTTTTTTTTTTTATGATCTACCGAGCCTTGGGATTTTATTACCCTGATTGGAATAATGGGTAAGGAGAGACTAAATAATTAGTAAAAGAGGATGCATTCATTTAGAGTGAAAAGAACATGAAGGACAAAATAGATCTGAGAAGTGGCAGTTGGAGTTAGAATAAGAGGAGCAAAGTACTGATGGAGTGTAATAGTGAGTTGAAATTTTCAAAGAGATAGAAGAGAGTTTATAGAGTAGGTGATGTGTTATGAGAGGAATTTAGAATAGAATTGGGCGAAAACTTTTAGAAAGTTCTGCTCTTTATTATGCAACATATTTTTTGTTGTCTCATCAATAGGCTTCATGAAATAAATTACTAGGGTCTTTTTTGGTGGGGGATAAGGTGTTGGTTTTAGTTTTTTTAAGTTTTGACATCAAGCTGGAACTGGCCAACTGATGGCCCAGTTTAATTAAGGTTACATTAAAGTACAAAGCACACTGATCATTTTCAGAGCATAGGAACTCTCTTTTCAAAGGTCAAAAATGGTTTCATGCAGCTTTCAACAAAATAGGAAAACAGCAATTAATGTTGATAAAGTTTTGGAGTGGTTTGTGAAGTAAGGAAAAAATCTCTTTCCAAAAAGGAACCATAAAACAGACAAGTGTCAGTTTCTAAATTTAGGAAGTCATTTCTCTGAAAGATCCTTTGGGGTTGTGTTATGTCTAGTTCTTACAGACATACTTGTCAATTCAATAGTTCTGCTTCAGGGATTCCCATTAAGTTCTTGAGTTACAGGCCTATGTCTGACTGCCCCTAATTATAACTGCAAAATGAGCTGTAGCTAACAACATCATTTAGCTCTCCATTAGCATTTATATCATTGCAGTAGAGTTTTGAATTTCTGCCTCAGTGAGGACCTTCGAAGTTTCAAAGCAGATTGTAAACTAAGAAAATGACCAATAGTAAGGCCATTTTTCAGGCTAGCAGTATAAATCAACAAGTCTTTGTGGATTAAATAAAAGCAGGATTTGAAAAGAGTAAGAATGCATTGATTTGACAGTAAGAGTCCCAATTTAAAAGAAAAGGAAAAGTATCAAGAATAATAATAATAAAAAAATTCATATACTCATATATCCACAATTTTTAAAAAAGGTTAATGTTGCTGCGTTAGATATATAGATAAAAGATACAAAGTAGATAGTATACAATGTTGAACTACCTTTGGCTACTATCTCCAGGGACCACATAAAGGTTTTAGTGTGTATCCTTCCAACATATATTTGACTTCCATATGTAACTGGTAAGTTGGAAAATCATTAATATGTGAAATTTAATTATCAAGCAACTTCATGTATCTCTCCTGTTGCTTTAAACTGATGCTCTGGATGTTACTATTCCCAAGTAATAAACAAAAATTTCAGTAGTTTCTGACATTTGACTAATAAAGAGTCACATGGTTCTTTAGAAGCACTAACTATTATCTCGATTTGATAATTAAATGTGGGAATCCCTTGGGATAATTAGAGCCTTGTGCAATAGTCAAAACTCTAAACTTTATTTAATGTCAAAACTTCTCCAAGGCTAGTAAGAGTGTGAAGCCACTACCATACCTGAGGTCACCCATCAACTACTTTGGCCTTAGGTGGAGGAATACAGACACTGCCAGTCCCAAGCTCAGCTGGGTAGGCACCAAGGGAATAAAGAAACCAAGTTCTTTTTCATCCTTCATGATGTAAATATGTATACTTACAACAGTGATTTTTGAGAGTCCCAGTGACTCTACATCTTTGCTGACATTGGTATTGTCAGTCTTTGGAATCAGAATCTTCAGGGAATTTATATAATAGTATCAAATTATGGTTTTAATTTGCATTTCCTTTGTAAGTAAGGAAGTTAAGTACATTTTGGTTTCCTGTTATGAAGTTCCTGTTCAAGATATTTGTCTATGTAAATTACTTTAAAATTTATTTGTAGGAATGCTTTATATATTTTGGTTTGAGTCTTATGTTGGATACATAAATTGCAATATCTTCTCCCAGTCTGTAAATGTCTTCTCACTTAATTAATGACACTTTTTGATTGATAAATAACTTTAATTTTCATGAAGTCAAAGGATAATTTATTTTTAAAAAACGATTAGTTGTTTCAGATACCATTTAAGAAATCTTTTGCCTATGCCGAAGTTATGAAAATATTATCCTATTTTCTCCAAGAAGCTTTATTGTTTACCTGTCACCTGAAGGCCTATGATCCATCTTAAGTAAACTTTTGCATATTGTATGAGCATGTAAGGATGGGTATCTATGTTTAGCCTCAGTTTATACTGCCTCGTCCAGTCTCATTGCTGCTTGGTGGGTGTGGAAGTTCAGCTCCTCATAGGGCTCTGGTAACACTAGGGGTGGGGAAAACAGAATATCTGTCTGTCCTGATTCATGGTTCCTTGTATGGTCTCATCACTGCTGGGGAGGCGTGGAAGCTCAGCTTGCAGTTGGACATCACCAACACTAACCTGGTGAAGTACCAGCACATCCTACTTCCACTTAGTAGATCAGGGAGTCAGAGCATCACCATCTGCTTCCACTACAGGGAGATAGAAGATCAGCTCTCCAGTCAGTTAACTGACACCACTTGATCACAGAATTGCAGTGCTGTCAGCTTTGGCTTTGGCCCCACCTGCACCACTGGAGAGGAGAATTGGAGAGCCCCTGCCTGATTCTGCCAGGTAGAAGTTGGGTTGGATAGATCGGCTCTCTGTTCGGCCCCATGGAAACCTTGCCAGGGGGTGGCACAGTTTTTCTGTTGGTGTTTGACTGGAGTAGGGCAAGGATCGCCAAAAAGAATTTTTGCTTTCAGGCCACATATTTCTGGTCCTTTAGCTAAGCAGAACAAGTTTTTCTGGGAACTCCTTTTGTGCCTGTTGCAAGTTTTGCATTGGAGGCTTCTGCAGCATCCTGCTGGGATAGGTGGGAACCAATAAGGAAACTAGGGTATTCACTGTCCTTCTAGTCTTCAAGTCCCAAGGTCCCAAGGTCCCAAGGTCCCAAGGCAGTTTGTCTTCTTTTCATCTTTCTCTGTCTTTCTGTTCCTGATTTTTTCTGTCCAGAGCTTTTAGTTATAAAAGGCAGAGCCTAAGATGAATGGGGCCACTTCATTTTGGCTAGAACCAGAAGTCTTTTTTTATTTTTATTTTTTTTTGTACTGGGCAAGACCTCTAGTGCAATATCTAAAACAAATCAAGATAGTTGACATTTTCGTTTTGTTCTGAATCTGGAAAAATTGTTCAATATATTATTAGTATGCCTTTTGTAGATGTTTTTTGTGATAAGGAAATTTTCTTATATTGAACTTTCCTTGGAGTTTTTAGATTAAACTAGTATTGATATTTATCCACTGTTCTTTTGCCTTTATTAAAGGAACCATATAATTTTTATTCTTTATTTTGCTAATGAAGTGAATTGTCTTGATTGATTTTTAAATGCTAAGTCAAACTTGCATTTTTGAAATAAAGCAGACTTTGCTATGGTGTGTTATTCTTTTTATATAGTGTTGGATTTGATATTCTAATATTTCATTAAGGACTTTTGCTTTTATGGTTAAGAGATATTATCTTCTTAAATGTATTCATTAGATTCTTAATTTTAATATCATATTTTTTCTTTTAAATCTAACTCCCTTCATATCGTTACTAATTTTCTTTCAAAATTCCTATATTCTTATATTAAAATATGTGAGTCATTCCAATATCTAGAGTCACTTTTTGGTTTATTTTGTCTGTTGCTTCTTTTAATCATTCATGTAGTCTTATCTCCTGTTAGCTTGATCATTTTTTGTGTAACTGACATTATATATGGAAATGTATTTATAGAAATAATTTAAGGATTAAAATAATGTTATAATCTTTTATAGAGGACTCATATTTACTTCTGCTAAGCGTCTGGGGACAATAGCAATCATTAATTTAATCAATGTCCAGGAACTGAGAATATTTAAACCCTTTTTTTAAAGTCTCTGTGAAAACCAGTCTAGTTCTATTTCCAGTTTACTCTTTTACCCCATTGTAATCCTTTACAGTCCCAGTCCACAGTGCTAGAGTTACCAAGACTTCCATGTACTTCGAACCCTGAACTCCAAAGATTTTTTTCCATGACCCAAGATATTATCAGAAGTACTTCTTAAAATCTCAGCATGTCAAATGCTACCAACAGAAAAGGTGAGTCAAATGCTGATTTACCTCTTTGGATTTCTGTCTTCCATTGGGTCTGGTACCAGTAAAATAGCCTTTATCTTATTCATTTTCAAGGATATTTCTATATCTTCTTATTATCTATCTATCTATCTATCTATCTATCTATCTATCTATCTATCTGCCTATCTATCTAATTGTTCTAGTTGTCCTTGGTGGGAAGATTGATTCAAATTATTTAAGGTACTAGTAAATAGAAATTTGACTTTCTCATTTAGGTTCAAGTGGTTAATAATTCTTCGAATGCTAAGGTTATGGTTTTTATTTTTCTTTTTACTTCTCTTTATTTTCTACAATGAACAGGTATTACATGTATAATAAGAAATATTTACTTAAAATATAAATTGTAAAAGATTAAAATAGCAGATATCATCTTTGAAAGTAGGTCATGAAAAATCATGGAAGAAAATATAACATAAAAGCCACAGAACTCATAGAAATCAGAGGCAATATAAGAGTACTCAGTTTAACTCAAGCAATATTTTTTTTTAGTATATTATTCATGAACTATGATGTATCCAAAAGAAAGTAGAAGAATTTTGAGTTTCCAGTTGTGATGAGGAAGAGTTGGAGAAAAAGGGACTGCTTAACTGAGAATATATTATTTAGAAAAGATATGATAAATGTCTTCAAATATTTGAAAATTTATTATACGGAAGAGTTAATTTAGCACATGTGGCTTAAAAAAGACAAAAAAATAGGAAGTTCAATGAAAATGCAAAAGAATGTTTTCCAAATAATCAAAAAGTTTACCAATGCTATGCAGTATGGAGAACCTTGCAAAACACAGCATTATCTACCGTTGGAAGTGTTACACCAAAAGATAGATGGTTACTTCTTAAGCTTCCTGTAAATAAGTATATCCATGACAAACCTAGAATACTTACAATTTTTTTTTGTCAAATTATTTTGGAATCAGCATGCAGGATATATTGTAGAGGTGAAAGTTAAGATCAAATAAACTAGGTAACCTAAATACTAAGTTATGTCATACCTAGGCATGACTGTTGACAGTGCGTAAGCCAGGACATAGAAACCAAAAGGATTCTCTGAAAAAGAATCAAGTGGTCTGGTGGTTTACCAGATGGAGAAGATGAAGTAGAAGAGTGTAATCAAAAATGCCTGTTAAATGTGCCTCAAATTCTACTAGGAAAGATGTAAGATTAAGTGGGATGATGAATGTGAAAAGCTCATATTATGAGTTGTACGAGATTTTTAAATATTTGTTACTACATAAGTTGTTGTATAAGTGTTCAGTTTCTGATTTCTAAAACTACTTCTTTTCCTGAGAAGCAGGCATTTGTTCTATAAAATTTTCTACCTCTGTAATCTGTCTTGCTGAAAAATTGCAACAACCCATGTGTGAATAATAGGAATTTTTCATTATTTCTGCCTAATTCAATTTTTAGCTTTCTCAATTTTAGGGAAGTTCAGGCTCATTATCCATCCTGGATTGGTGATTGGTAGGTTATTGCTGACATAATAGTATTTCTTTAGTATGGAATTTTTAAAAATAGTGTAATACTTCCCGTGTCTGGTAAGATAGGTTTTTTTCATTATCCTTCTATTATTTTCAAGAAACTTGAGTTATATCAAGAAATAGAGTCATGTAATTCACAATTTTATGATTTTATTTGTACTGTTGTGGTAGACAGAATAATAGCTACTCAGAGATGCCACATCTTAATCCCTAGAACTTGTGAATGTTTACCTTACCTGGCAAAAGGGACTCTGCACATGTGATTAAGTTAAGGACCCAGATATGGGAAGAATATCTAGGATTATTTAGGTCCAGTCTCATCATGTGAGTCCTTAAAAGCTAGAGGCAGAGAGAGATGTAATTACCAAGGAGTGGTTTTGAAGACAGAGAAAGGGGAATGAGACAACTCATAGATGGCCTCTTCTTCCACTATACGGTTGTTTTGCCAACATTGAAAACTACTGTTTAGTGCAACGGTCCCCAACCTTTTTGGGACCAAGGACCAGTGCTCCTATGAGAATCTACTGGCCTGAGATAGAGTATGGGTGGCCTCTAGAAGCTGGCAAAGGTAAAGCATGTTTTCTCCTCTAGAGCTTCCTGAAAGAAAAACAGCACTGCTGATACCTTGATTTTAACCCAGTTAAACTCATGTCAGATTTCTGACCTAAAGAACTGTAATATAATATTTACATTTTTTGAAGCCACTAAGCTGGTGGCTATAGCAGCTATAGAAAACTTATAGAGTCATATTCTTATATTTACCACAACCACGGATTTTCTTACTCGTTTTATTAGTTTGGACTGTAGGAAGAAAACAATACCAAGTCCGATTAACACTGACTTAAACAGTTTTATTTTTCTCATGTAATAAGAAGTCGAGTTAAGTAGCACCAAGGCAGGTGCTGCTTGCTGCTCAAGGGTGTCACCCAGACTCAGACTCATTTTAGCATCCTTCTCTGTGATTCTTAGCAGATGTTTTTCATTCTTGTTGCAAGGTGGCTGCTGCTTCTCTAGGTATCTCATTCTTTTTCTGAGTAGGAAGAAGAAGAAAGAATGAATGAGCAGAGAGCAGAATGGTGTTTTTACAAAGCTTTTCCAGAAGGCCTACTCAGCCTCTTCAGATCTTATGTCATTGCCCAGACAAGTTCATATGGACACTCTAGTTGCAAGGCTCTTAAGTGACCAGATATATTGTCATGAACGGTAACTTTTGGAAAGGAATCTTTTTTTTTCCGAGCAGTAGGTATCAACAGTAGGCTTAAAATATTTAGTAAACCATACTGTAAACAGAAATGCTGTCATTCAGGCTTCATTTCATTTATAGATCACAGGCAGAATAGATTTAGCATAATTCTTAAAGAACCTAGGATCGTCGGAATGGTAAATGAGCATTGGCTTCAACTTGAACTTACCAGCTATACTAGCCTCTAACAAGAGAGTCATCTATCCTTTGAAGCTTTGAAGCCAAGTATTGACCTCCTTGCTAGCTAAGAAAGTCATAGATGGCCTCTTCTTCCACTATAAGGTTGTTTTGCCTACATTGAAAACCTGCTGTTTAGTGCAACGGCCCCCAACCTTTTTGGCACCAAGGACCAGTGCTCCTATGAAAATCTAATGGCCTGAGGTAGAGCTGAGATGGTGGTGCTAGCACTGGGGAGCAGCTGCAATTACAAATGAGGCTTTGCTCACTTGCCCACCATTCATTTTCTATTGTGCAGCCCTGTTCCAGTA
Organism: Rousettus aegyptiacus; assembly: GCF_014176215.1. NCBI lineage: Eukaryota > Metazoa > Chordata > Mammalia > Chiroptera > Pteropodidae > Rousettus > Rousettus aegyptiacus. Next base: position 119,080,807 of record NW_023416306.1, on the reverse strand, counting down.
GTACCAGACTGTGGCCTGGGGATTGCGGACCCCTGGTTTAGTGTCTATACCTCATTAATTGTCTTAGCTAGATCTTCTGGAAACTTGCTGCAGCTTCTACATCAGCACTTGTTGCTCCACTTTGCACTTTTATGTTATTGAGATGGCTTCTTTCCTTAAACCTCATGAATTAACCTCTGCTAGCTTCAGAGTTTCCTTCTGTAGTTTCTTTGCCTCGCTCACCCCTCATAAAATTGAAGAGAGTTAGAGGCTTGCTCTGAATTAGGCTTTGCCTGAAGGAAATCTTGTTACTAGTTTGATCTATCCAGACTGTTAAAACTCTTTCCATATCAGCAATAAGACTGTTTTGTCTTCTTATCATTTGTGTTTTCATTGGAGTAGTACTTTTAATTTCCTGGAGAACTTTGGTTTTGCAATCACAAATTGGCTGTTTAGTGCAAGAGATGCCTGGTTTTCTGCCTATCTTGACTTTTGACCTTCTTTCCTCATGAAGCTTAATTATTTCTAGCTTTTATTTAAAGTGAGAGATATGTGGTTATTTCTTTCACTTGAACACTAAGAGGCTATTGTAGGGTTATTAATTTGCCTAATTTTAATATTATCATGTCTCAGGGAATAGGGAGGTCCGAAGAGAGGAAGAGAAGTTGGGAATGGCTGGTGGGTGGAGCAGTCAGAATGAAGACGTCTATCCATTAAATTCACTATCATATATGGGCACAGTTTGTGATGCCCCAAATAATTGTAATATCGATCAAAATAAATAGTAATATCTAAGGTCAGTGATCATAGGTCACCACAGAAATATAACAATGAGAAAGTTTGAAACATTGCAGGAATTACCACAATGCGACGCAGAGATATGAAATGAGCAAATGCTATTGGAAAAATGGTGCCAATAGACTTGCTCAACATGGGGTTGCCATAAACTTTCAGTTTGTAAAAAAAAATGCAGTATCTCAAAGTTCAATGAAGTGAAGCACAATATGACAAGGCTCGCCAGTAATAAATCCCTCTCTTGTTCTCTTTCTCTCTGTATCCTGTTCTTCCCTCTTTAGTTCTCATTTTTTAAAAGATTGTATGGAGATTTGTGAAGAAGAGGGAGTTAATCTTTCCTTTAACTATAAACAAGGTCTTTTTTAAAAAAAGTGTTTTTATTTTTCAATTCCAGTTGACATACAGTATTATATTAGTTTCAGGTGTGCAACATAGCGACTAGACATTTATAACTTACAAAGTGATCATCCCAATAAATCCAGTACCTATCTGACACAATACATAGTTATTATAATACTACCAACTATTTTTCTCATGCTATACTCTATATCCCCATAACTATTTTGTAACTACCAATTGTACCTCTTAACCCCTCCTCCCTTCATCATTCCTCTACCCACACCATCATCTATTAACTATCAAAATGCTTCTGTATCTAAGAGTTTGCTTCTGATTGTTCATTCTTTTTCTACATTCCACATATACATGAAATCATATGATATTGTCTTTCTCTGTCTGACTTCGTCTACTCCACACAACACTCTCTAGGTCCATCCATGTTGTTTCAGATGGCAAAATTTCATTTTTATTTTTTTTTATGGCTGAGTAATATTTCAGTGTGTGTGTGTGTGTGTGTGTGTGTGTGTGTGTGTGTGTACTACCACTTCATTATTCATTCTCCCATTGATGGACAGCCACATTGCCTCAATGTTTGGGCTTTTGCAAATAATGCTGTAATAAACATATGGATATACATATCCCTTCAAAGTAGTGTTTTGGGTTACTTTCAGAAAAATATTCAAAAGTGGAATTACTGGGTCCTTCTTTGTCTGTTGTTATAGCCTTTGTTTTAAAGTCTAATTGTTTGGTATAAATAAAATGCTACCTCAACTTTTTTTTTTTTTTTTTTTGGTTTCCATTTTCATGAAATATCTTTTTCTATCCCTTTACTTTCAATCTGTGTGTGTATCATGTAGACAGCGTACATAAAGGTCTCGTTTTCTTATTCATTCAGCCACACCATGTTTTTTGATTGGAGTGTTCAATCCATTTACATTTAAAATAATTATCGATAGATAAGTAGTTATTGCCATTTATTACTCCTATTTTTGATCTTTTTCTTCTTAAAAAACCTCTTTAATATTTCTTGTAATACCAGTTTGTGGTGACGAACTCCTTAACTTTTTTCTTGTTTGGGAATCTCTTTATGTGTTCTTTGAGTCTAAATGATAGACTTGACTCAACTACTTAGACAATGATATTTTAGTTAATAAATATAATAAGGGAGTACCCAACTATGATATTTGTTGCAATAATTAAGTTTCATAATGCAGTTATAGTGCTGGCACACATTAAACATTCAATGAAAGTCAGCCATTTTTACATAGATTAACGCCAAGTATATTCTCTATAAGTCACTGATACAAATCCCTTTTCTATAATGCTGTCCTTAAATTAATTGGCACCTATATGGATATTAACAAAAAAACAAAATTGAACTCTTATATGGGAACATCCTGACGTTTTAATGAATAGATGAGTATCACTTGTTATTTTTTTATTTTATTAATATTTTTATTAATTATTTGCAAATGTACTTGCTTCAGATAGTTGAAAAAGAACCTAAATTGATGGGAGCAAACAATGCTTTTCAAAGATGAGACCTAGAGAGTCTTTTTATTTTCATTCCCATTTTCGAGGGTAACCTAAGCTTTTACTAGGCTAGAAAACTTAAAAGATTCTCATTCATCCACTGTGTCCTTTGTAATATAAACCAAATTAATCCCAAGGAAAAGAGCTCCTCCCTCCAATAACTGTGAAGCTGCTAGAGTAATAATCTAGTTCCTGAGTACCCACAGACTTCCATTGTGCATTGACTCCATGCTCAGGCTGTGTAATATTCTTTTTTTACCCAGGGCAGAAGTAAGTTTGGAAAGGGATCAGAAGAGCCTCAAATGCATATGAGGACCTGCTCTTTCCTGAAATCAAGGAAACCATTGCTATAAAAGGTCTTCTTATGTGTCCCTTTTTCTTTATTTTATTTTATTTTATTTTGTTATTATTTATGCCTATAGTACCTGGTCTTTCTAGGTGGTCTCCCATTCAAGTACTAACCAGGCCCAACTCTGCTTAGCTTCTGAGATCAGACATCAGGCTTGTTCAGTGTGGCATCGCCATACACCATGGACTGTGGCTCTACTGGGGTGCCAACCCAGGACCTTCTGCATGTAAAGTAGACATGCTAACCACTACACTATGGAACCATGTCCTGTGTCCCTTTTTCTTGATGCTACTTGGAAGAAACTGTTACTGTCATTAAAGTAGTAATTAAAAGGTCATAGAAGAAAACAAAGTTGTTTAGCAGACCCCAGTTCAGGATCTATCTTGCTACATCTCAAAGTTCTAGCAGGAGGCTGGGGTGCAAGATCTGGCAAGTATCTGGTGGGAAAACCAATGGGAAACATCATCCCTGAGAAATGAATCCTCTCTTTTTCACCAGAGATCCTCACTACAGGTGTGTTCCCAGCTCGACAACACTGATGCATGCTTAAGTTTGTCTCTGAGCTGGCAAATTTCTGGTTCTTCTGAGTTAGGGGACATGGGAGTAGTGTATGCCAACCAAGTCATCCAACATTGTTTTACACCAGAGCTAAGGATTTTTAAGTGACATGATACATTGTGTAAGCCCAGAACATAGGATAATTTTTAAAATTACATTATTAAGGTATGAGTGACAAAAAACATATTTAATGTGTACAACTTGATGAGTTTAGAAGTAAGTATATTCATCAAAACAGTACCACAATCTATGCCATAAACATATCCACCACCTCCAAATATTTTCCTTCTTCCCTATTTATTTATTTTTATTATTTTTGTTTTAAGAACACATGACATCAGATCTACCCTCTTAGCAAAATTTTAAATATATCATAAAAGTATTATTAATTATAGGCATAGTGTATAGTAGATCTCTAGGACTTACTTATCTTTCATCACTGAAACTATGTTTCCTTAGGGCTTCTTCTCTCTGGCTTAAATTATTTCAAAATCTCAACTTTCATTCAGTTTAATAAACATTCACCAAGGACATGTCAAGAGCAGGGATCTGCGCTAAGGATTCTGAAGGATATAGAGTTGAAGAAGGCAAGCTTTTGGTTTCCTTTCCACAAATTAAAAAATCATGAGCGATCAACAGAGACATGAAAAAGTCCATGTAACTACACACAAACAACTTCCTTACTAGTGAACTAACCCCATAATCAAGGTTTAATAAATAGGTAATGATGAGCACTTCCTAGCTAAGTCTCTGACTTAAGATATATTTGCAGAAACTTGACCCATAGTCAATTTTGCACTTAACATTGTCTACCCATTAAAGGACTAATGTGGAATCTATTTTTTTGTTGTTGTTCCACAAGGCCTGGTAGTTAACTGAAGAACTCTTTAGTATCACTGTAGATTATGAGACAAAGCTACTTCTTGTCTAGTAAAATCAAGTGTAAACTATTGATTGGACATCAGGCTATCGGAATGACCTTTCCTTCAGTTTGATTTTTAATAAAGCATTTGTCAAGTTATATAACATTATAACTAAAGCGTAAGTATAGAGAGTGGTCCTGATGAATCAGAAATATTTTTAAAGTTATAAACTTGACTAGAATGACAATGTGTTCTTTGGATAAATAAGAGGCAGAGGGAAGATTCTTAAGGACATTTCACCAATTATATTTTACAATTGAACATTGATGACAGAGAGTTGAATGAATATATTTCTAATAGTTTCTGAGGAAATTCATGTGGAAAATAACCTGCAAATCTTATGGTAAAACATCAGGTGAGCATTGTCATATTCAGCCTGAAGAAGGATCAATGTCTCTTAGAATTTCTTCCATTGCTGTTCCTTTCTCCACTGGGGTCCTTACCACACCCACACCAGGAGTTAACCAAATCCTATTTCTGCCAACTTCTGCTTAAAATTAAATAAATATACCTGATTAAACAAATAAATATGGACTCATTTGGTAAAGAATTCTGTTGTGTAACCACTTCCAGAAATAATATGAAAGGAATTTCTTAAAAATCAAAAATCATTCACAATGCATTATAGGAATATTATAATGGTGAAATGATGAATCCCTACCTTGAATTACTGGTCAACTTATATTTCTTTCTCTCCCACATGCCCCAGTAACATCTCATACTCAAACTATGGGTAGAGCCTCATGGTTAGAATCTCTGGGATCAAGATAGTCCTTGTGCAAATAACCACTTTGGCCACATCATATCTGCAATACCCTGGGTGTCTTATCCACAGTCTCCTCATTTTTGTAAAGAATGAGTACTTATTGCATTTATATGACTATTGAGAAAGATTTATGTAATAATAGATATGAAACTCTTTGCATAATTCCCAGCATAGAAAATACACACACACACACACACACACACACACACACACACACACACACAGTACCTAGAATTAGCTTGCTAACTTTCTTTTCATATCAGCTCTTTCTCCTGACATCCTCAATTTGGTGAATTAAGACCAATATCTTTCTAAGTGCTAAGGTTCATAACCTTCAGCATCATCAACTCCTTAATTTGCACTGAGACAGCCTATCTTTTTGCAACCCATACTATCAATTGCTGAATTCTGGCATTTCTTTCATCCACCGCACCTTTGAGATATCTTCCTTTTGTTTCATCTCTTATCACAACAATCATGCATTACTTCTCATCCAGGTTATTGTGATGGCATCTTCACAGAGGAGGACCCTACCTCTTCTCATTCTAATACTTCCCACATAGAACTTCTAGATTAATCTTTGCAGTTTTATTTTCACAGTGAGTATTTGTAGTAACAAACTGAGTATGAATATTACTTATACATTTATTTAACAAATGTTGATTGATCAAATGTTATAACCAAGGCCATGTTCTAATCACTAGGGATATAGCAGTAAATAATATAGGTAAGTCCCTGCCTTAGGTAGCTTAAATTCTGTTGCAAATACTAGTACTGCAAATAATAGTAATTTAAAAAACAATGTAATATACTTTTATAAAATAGTAAACTCCTGTTGATTCATTTCCTTATTAATCATATTTATTATATGCCTAGATATTGTGAACCATAACGATAAATATTTCATATATATCACTTGTAAACTTTAGACTATCCTGAAAATTAGAATTCTCATTTTACAAATGAAATAACTGGGGCTCAGATAGATTAAATAACTTGCTTAACATCATAGAATTAGTGAGAGTCAGATTCATTGTGTGACTCTAAGTCTATCTGATAACAAAACCAAGTAATTTTTAGAAGTGGCCTCTCCTTGGTAGCTTAATGGCTACATAGTTTAATATTAACTAAGACACCATCAGCCTCTATTCAAACCTTTTTTTTCTCTTTATTGCCTGCTTCTTCAGTTTTCATAGCCTACTTCAATTCACTCACTCTTCCACAAACCACATTTTACTTTCTTCCCTCATATCACCTTGAATTTTCCAGACAAAGGATTCGTATTTTCTCTCCCTCCCTCTCTTTCTCTCCAAATGTCCAAGACCCAAGGATCTTTCTAGATTTCTCCACCATAATTGAACTGTCTCTAACATGGACACTATTAAATTTTTTGCACTTACATATTACCAACTTTAAGCTATCTTTTATTATAGAATTTGAATAAACCTTGGGCTACCTTCAATTAACTAGATTCACTCTTTGATGTCTATATCACTCTGTATAATAAAATGTTTAACATAATGCTTTAAATAATATATGAGTCAAGTATATTGAATGGAAATTTGGGGGAGGAAAAAATGTCCCTTAATTTATATGACAGCTGGCTACCAACCACTCCATATTTAGATGGACCTAGTTGATGAAAGTTTTAAAATTTGTAAAGGTTTAATAACAAAGATGAATGAATTATAGTTAGTAAATGCCAAAAGGCATGAATTTGACTTAGAGGAAAATGATGGAAAAAATATATGTAGTTGGATTATTAAAATGACATGTCAGATACTAGTTTAAATTCAACTTTTTTCTTTTTTCCAGCAGTTTCTTTTCCAGGGTCTGATTATTATGGGATTTTCAATGACTTCCTTAATAAAGATTCTTAGTACTTTAGGACTTATCTTTGGATACCTCTTCGAGATACAGTAGTTCCACCTTAACTGCGATTTCACTTTTCATGGTTTCGATTACCTGAGATGAATTGCAATTTGAAATATTAAATGAAAAATTTAAGAAGTAAACAATTCATAAGTTTTAAATTGCACATCATTCTGAGTAGCATAATGAAATTCCAAGCTGTAACTTTCCATTTTGCCCATTATATTAATCATCCCTTTTTCCAGCATATCCACACAGTAGACACTACCCGCTCTGTTAGTAGCGCCAGTTATCAGTTTGATTGTCAGTATTGCAGTGCTTATATTCAAGTAACTCTTATTTTACTTAATAATGATCCTAAATCCATTTACATAATTTTGTTAGAGTATATTGTTGTGATTGTTTGATTTTATTATTAGTTATTATTGTTTTACTATGTGTAATTTATATACTCAACTTTATCATAGATATGTATGTTTAGGAAAAATCATAGTATATATAGAGTGTGTTACTATCTGTGGTTTCAGGCATCCAGTGGGGGTCATGGAATGTATCCCTGTGGTTAAGGGGGGACTACTGTTATTCCAAAGGCAAAGAGAATATTGAAAGGAAAATAAAATGCACTTGGCTTTTTATAACTTTGCCGATTAGAATGTTATGAAATATTGAGAATTTTTAAAGAGCAGTTTCTTCTGATACAATGAGACAGGAAAGCTTAAGGTCAGAAACATCAGCTTTATAAAAATGTCTTGAGGGAGGCACAGATGTATTATCTAGAGGCCTTATACCTCTTTCTTTAGCCCTGATGCCTGCCATAGCACCATTAATCCATTTCCAGCATTTTACTTAGCTATGAACTTTTGAGAGTGACATGAGAGTGATTCATAATATATAGTAAGGCTTCCAGGAAGCTTTTTTACTTTAAGCTACAGGGCAAGTGAATCAGCCTTTTGCTTTCTCACAGGAACTACTTATCTTAATCTTTCAATTAAAGGTCAAAAAATGAAAGAAGACACTCTGGTTATCTATTATAGCATTTTGTTTCCATTGTCAGAGAATCCGTTCTTTATGTAGTTGTCTCTCAACCTGTTCAAGATTTGTGCTTTTATTCCCCACTCTGTTTCTGATTAAATATGTGAGAAATTTTCTCAGGAGGTCTGGAAATCTTTGAGAATTATTAAAAAAAAAAAAGACATGGAGAACTATAATCACTTTCAAAAAGGAAAAAAAAAATAATAGTGCCTCCCACGGTAAGAATAATGTTTAAAGCCTTCACGGAAGGAGATTAAAGGCAAAAATTTGAGTCAAGCTGAAATATTTTTTAAAAAGTTAAAATCATAATCCTTAGTGTCTTACTCTGCATTTATATAACTAAGTGATGAGGCGGCTAAATAAGTTTATGTAATGGAAACAAAAACAGTTAACATTTATCAGATGCTTACCATGTGCCAGGCTTGATATGAATTGATATATTTAATCCTTAATGCCAACCTATGAGATAGCTCTGTTAGTACTTCTATCCTACAGGTGAAAACTCTGAAGTAAATGTTCTAAGTTCAAAAAGCTAGGAAGGGACAGAGCGGGGACTAATTTCCTGAGGTCTGATTTCAGTGCCCATGCACTTAATCACTATACATCACCATTCAATAATTCATGAAACCGATATTGAAAATTCAGACTCTTAGCATTAAGAATGGGTTTAAAGTCTGAAATATTTTAATGACTCAACTCTTCATTCACTCTGTATATGCTGAAGTAAGATACGCCTATGAACACATTATTCTTTGTTCTTGAAGGAACATTTAGGAACTGTCAAATGTATCCCTTAATCAAAAATCAATTTGTATTTATTGAATATCTCATGACCTATTATGGGTGTTCAACAAATACTGTTGAATGAATGTACGAAACTGAAATTTATTTAAGAAAAAGAAGAATGTATACAACACAAAAATATCAACAAAACACATGATAATATAATAACTTCTATTATTTTGCTTCATGTGTAAGTCCCTGTGCTGGGTGTTTCTACATATATCATCTTAACTTCAAAGAGAAGGATTGGTGTTTATTTCCCTTTAAATGTTTGGTGGAATTCATAATTGAAACCATCTCATCCTGGAGTTATTTGCTGAGAGATTTTTGGCTAATGAGTCAATCTCTGTACTAGTCATAGGTCTACTCAGACTTTTTATTGGTTCATAATTTAGGCTTGGTAGGTTGCATGTTTCTAGGAATATCCATTTTCTAGATTATCCAGTTTGTTGGCATATAATTGTTCATAGTAGTGTCATATGATCCTTTTAAATTTTGTGATACCAGTTTTAAAGTCTCTTTTTTTATGCTTTGATTTTATATATTTCTCTTTTCTCTTTTTTCTTAGTCTAAGGGTTTGTCAATTTTTAATTCCAAAACAAACAACTTTTAGTTTTGATGTTTTTCTGCTGTTTTCCTAATTTTTATTTTCTGCTCTGTTATTTTCTTTCCTGCTAACCTTGGGTTAAGTTTGTTCTTCATTTTCTAGTTCCTTGAAGTGTAAAGTTAGCCTGTTAATTTGGTATCTTTCTTCTTTTTAATGTATGCATTATTGCTATGAACATCCTTCTTAATACTGTTTTCATTGCATTCTATAAATTTTGCTATGTCGTATTTCATTTTCTTTCATCTTGAGATGTTTTCTGGCTTCTCTTTTGATTTCTTCTTTAACACTACTGTTGTTCCAGAGGATGTGCTTTCATTTTCACATATTTGTGAATTTTTCAGTTTTGCTGTTGCTTTTGATTTTTAGGTTTATTATATTGTGATCAGAAAAGATACTTGATTGATTTCAATCTTCTTAAATTTGTTAAGACTTGTTTTGTAACCTAAAATGTGATTTATCCTTGACAAAGATCCATGTATACTTGAGAAATATGTATATTCTGCTATTGTCTGTTATATCTATTTGATATTTAATATTATTCAAATACTCTATTTCCTTATCGAACTTCTGTTTAGATGTTCTCTTCTTTACTGAGAGTATGAGATTGAAATCTCCTACAATTATTGTATTGCTGTCGATTTGTCACTTCAGTTTTGCCAGTGGTTGCTTAAAATATGTAGGTGCTCACTGTCAGCATTAATTTAATTTTACATAAACATGTTTTTCGATGCTGAAGCATATCTGACTGGTTTTCAATGTGAAGATAAAATATTAAAACTGTTCTTGGGTTCTTTTTAAATAGAACTTGTCTCTAATCCTAATCTAACAGAAATGTATACATAAGCTTGATTCATCAAATGAATTTTTAGCTAACAACTGTTTGAGAATATTGTTAACATCATGTGTAGACATGGTATATTTTCTAGGATTTGACATTTTCAGCAGTTGAGAATTACTAGGGTTTGTAAATGGAAATACCACTACTAAAAACAGAATGTTTTAAATAGAATAATGTCATTTGTTTCCAAAGACTATCAATATAGTAGAGCAATGTGAAAGTAATAATAAAAGTGAGCTATTTCATGGCAAACTCTGGGGATAAGGTTAAGACTGTAATCTTTGAGTTATCTCAAGGTAAACACTGCAGTCACAATGCCGCTGGCAAGTATTCTCGGGGCAAATGGGAAATGGGTTAAATTGTTGAGCCCTTTGTATATTTGTTATTTTGAGTATGTTATGTATTCTGGATACATATGTTCTTTGTCATATATATGATTTGGAAATACTTTCTTGCTAGTGCCCTTTACAGGATAAATGTTTTTATTTTGATGAAATTCGATTTCTCTCTTTTTCCTTTAGTGCTTATGACTTTTGGTGTCACATCTAACAAACCATTGCCTAAGCCACGATAATAAAGATTTATTTACACATATGTTTTCCTCTATGAATTTAATAGGTTTAGCTCTTATATTTTGTGAAGATGGATTTGAATTAATTTTTGTATATAGTTAGGGGAAACTGGTCTAATTTTATTTTTTTGCATTTTGATATCCAGTTGTACTGACTCATTTGTTGAGAAGAACTTGCGTTTCCCATTGATTTGACTAGGCATCTTTGTTAAAAATTAATTGACTGCAAACGTAAAGGTTTATTTACAGACTGTCAATTCTATCCTTACGTGAATACTATACCATCTTGATTGCTAGAGCTTTGTAGTAAGTTTTATTTTTTAATTAATTATTTTATTTTATTTATTTTTCTTTTCTTTTTTTTTTTTTTTATTAGGGTGACATTGGTTAACTAAATCCAGTAAGTTTCAGGTGTACAATTCAACAGTAAGGCATATATACATTGCATTGTGTGTGCACTGCCCATAGTTAGATTGTAGTAAGTTTTAAAATTAGAAAATGAATCATCCAACTTTTTCTTTTTTTTTCAAGATTGTCTTGGCTATTCTAGGGCGCTTGCGTTTCCATATAAATTTTAGGATCAGTTTTCAATTTCTGCTGAAAAACCAGCTGGGATTGTGATAGAGATTATTCTTAATATGTAGATTTATTTGGAGAGTATAGCCTTGTCATGAGTATTGTCTTCCAATTCATAAACATGGGATGTCATTCCATTTATTTAAATTTCCTTGGATTACTTTCGTCAATGTTCTGTAGTTTTCATTCTAAAAGTGTTTCACTACTTTAGTTAAACTTACTTTCAAGAATTTGATATTTTTTTGATGTTATTGTAAATGGAATTGTAGCATTAATTTTTGGGTTGTTTATTGATTGTGTATAAAAATTGATTTTTGTAGATTGATCTTATATCCTATAACCTGCTGATTTTGTTTATTAGTTCTGATAGTCTTATTTTTTTCTTATCTGTCATTCCTTGGGATTTTTTAAATAAGATCTTGTTATCCGTGGAAAGACATAATTTTATGTATGTATATATGTATATATGTATTTATTTTTATCTGGATGCCTGCTTTTTCCCTTGTCTAATAGTACTGGCTAGTATCTCAACCACAACATTGAATGAAAAGTGACTGGAGCAGACATATTTGTTTTTTCTGTTATTGTTGTTTGGTTGCTTTATATTTTATCATCTTCTGTTTTTTATTTTTTTAATTATAATTGACATAAATATCATATTTTATTAGTTTTAGGTGTACAACATAGTGCTTGGACATTATATAATCTACAAAATGATTCCTTCTAATTAGTTCAATACCCACTGGCACTATACATATTGATTACAGTATTGCTGACTATATTCCCTATGCTGTACTTTACATTCTCGTGACTATTTTATAATTACCAATTTGTACTTTTTAATCTCTTCAGCTTTTTCACCCACTCCCTAACCCCCTTCCCATCTGGCAAACAACCCTCTGTATCTATGTGTCTCTGTTTTATTTGTCAATTTAATTTAGTTTTTTTTTTTTAGATTCCACATGTGAGTTCATATGGCATTTTTCTTTCTCTGACTGACTTATTTCACTTAGTATAATACCCTCTAGTCTACTCATGTTATCGTCAATGGTATAACTTCATTATTTTTTATGGCTAAGTAACATTCCATTGTATATGTGTACCATCAACAAAAAGAAATAAAACCTGCTGAATGGAAGAAGATATTCATAAATGATACATCTGATGAGGGGTATATATCTAACATTTATAAAGTCATACAACTCAACACCTAAAAAAACCCCTAACAATCTAATGAAAAAAATGTGCAGAATACCTGAATGAATATTTCTGTAAAGAAGACATACAGATGGCCAATAGACATGAAAAGATGCTCAGTGTCACTAATCATCAGAGAAATGCAAAGTAAAATCACAATGACATACCACCTCACCCCTGTCAGAATGACTTTGATCAATAAATCAACGAACAACAAGTGTGAGAATGTGGAGAAAAGTGGACACTTAAGCACTGTTGGTGGGATTGCAAATTGGTGTAGCCACTATGGAAAACAGTATGGAGTTTCCTAAAAATATTAAAAATAAAACTACGTTCTGACCCAGCTGTTCCACTTCTGGGTATTTATTAGAAGAAATTTAAAACACTAATTTGAAAAGATATATTCCCCTCTTTGTTTACTACAGCATTGTTTAAAACAGACATACTTGTTCCTGATCTTAGGTCAAAAGCATTCTGTCTTTCGCCTTAGAATATGCTGTTGCATGTTAGTTTTTCATAGATGCCCTTGATTAGGTTAAGGAGGTTACCTTCTATTGCTAGTTTCTTGAGTGATTTTTATCATAAAAAGGTGTTGGGCCTTGTCAAGTTCTTGTTCCTGTTTGTTGAGATGATCATGTTCCTTTGTCATTTATTCTATTAATATGGTTTAGTACAATAATTGTTTTTTTAGATGTTAAGTAATACTGCATTCATAGGATAAACCCCACTACTTCATTGAGTATAATCTTTTTTATGTCTTGTGGATTTTAGTTTGCTATTATTTTATTCAGGATTTTTGTTTTCATATTCATAAGAAATATTGCTTTCTGGTTTCTTTGCTTACTATGTAATTGTCTGGTTGTGGTAGTAGCATGATACTGACATCATAGGCTAACCTGTAAGGTATGCTCTCATTTTCTTTTCTTTTTCTTTCTTTCTTTCTTTCTTTCTTTCTTTCTTTCTTTCTTTCTTTCTTTCTTTCTTTCTTTCTTTCTTTCTTTCTTTCTTTTTTCATTTGCCGGCAATATGTGTTAATTTTTTAAACATTTGGTAGAATTTACCAACAAAGTCACCTGGACCTGGGTTTTTCTTTGTGGGAAGTTTTTAAGTTAACTTAATTCCTTATTACATGTCTATTCAGATTGTCTATTTCTTTTTCTTTTTTCTTTTTTTTTATAAGCCAAGGAAAGTTGGCTTTATTTTTTTTTAACTTTTTAAAAATTAAGTTTATTGGGGTAACATTGGTTAATATAATTAAATTATTTTCAGGTGTACATTATCATTTGACATCTGTATATTCTATTATGTGTTTACCACCCAAAGTCCAATTTCCTTCAGCTACCATATATTTAATCCCATTTACCCACTTCACCCTCCTCCTGCTCCCTATATTTGACTCCATTTACCTCATCTACCTTCCCCCTCCTCACCAACCCTCTTCCTTCTGGTAACCACTAGTCTATAGTCCATGTCCATGAGTCTCCATTTGTTTACCCTGTTCATTTGTTGCTTTTAGGTTTATCTCCCACATATAAGTGATATGTGATTTTCAGCTTTTTTCTGTCTGGCTTATTTTGCTTAGCATGATTATCTCGAGGTCCATCCATGTTGTTGCAAATGGCGGTTTTTCATCTCTTATGGCTGAGTAATATTTCATTGTATATATGTACCACAGTTTCTTTAGCCAATCATCTATCATAGGACACTTTGGTTGCTTCCATGTCCTGGCACCACGAATAATGTTGCTGTGAACATTGATGTGCAAATATTTTTTCGTATATGGATTTTCAAGTCTTTGGGGTAAATACCCAGTAGAGGGAATGCTGAATCATGTGGTAGATCAATTCTTAGTTTTTTTAGGGAACCTCCATACCGTTTTCCATAGTGGCCATACCCATTTTCAGTCCCACCAGCAGTATATGAGGATTCCTTTTTCTCTGCATCCTTTCCAGCATGTGTTATTACTTGTCCTATTGATTATAGCTGTTCTAACAGGTGTGAGATGATATTGTGGTTTTGATTTGTATTCTCCTAATAGCTAGCAATGTTGAGCATCTTTTCATATAGTTTTCGGCCATTTATATGTCCCCTAAGGAGAAATGTCTGTTCAAGTCCTCTGGCCATGTTTTGATTGGATCATTTGCTTTTTTGTTATTATTGAGTTGTATGAGTTCTTTGTATATTTTGAATATTAGGTCCTTATTGGAGGTGTTGCTTGCAAATATATTTGCCCATTCAATTTCCCATGATCTCTTTACCTTGTTGATGATTTCTTTTACTGAGCAGAAGCTTTTTAGTTTGATGTGGTCCTATTCATTTATTGTTGCTTTTACTACCCTTGCCTTCGAGCTCAAATTCACAAAATTTTCTAAGTCCAAGTCCTTGAGTTTAGTTATTATGTTTTCTTCTATGCATTTTATTATTTCAGGTCTTATATTCATGTCTTTAATTTATTTTGAGCTAATTTTGGTGTGTGGTGATAAACAACAGTCTAGTTTTATCCTTTTGCAGGTGGCTTTCCAGTTTTCCAAGCACGATTTATTGAAAAGATTTTCCTTTCTCCACTGTATGTTTCTAGCTTTTTTGTCAAAAATTATTTGCCCATATAAATATGGGTTTACTTCTGGACTCCCAATTCTGTTCCAGTGGTTCATGTGTCTGTTTTGTGGACAATACCATGCTGTTTTTATTACTGTCACTTTGTAGTATAATTTGAAGTTGGGCAAAGTGATGCCTCCAGCCGCATTCTTTTTTCTCAGGATGACTTTGACAATTCGGGATGTTTTGTGCTTCCATACATATCTGATGAATTTTTTGTTCTATTTCTTTAAAAAATGCTGATGGGACTTTGATGGAGATTGTATTATATCTGTATAATGCTTTAGGTAATAAGGTCATTGTAACTATTTTGATTCTTCCAATCCATGAACACAGAATATCTTTCCATTTCTTTGTATCTTCTTTGATTTCTTTTAATAGGGTATTGTAGTTTTCATTATACAGGTCCTTCATATGTTTTGTTAAATTTATTCCTAGGTATTTAATTCTTTTTGTTGCAATTGCAAAAGGAATTATTTTTTCCACTTCTTTTTCTGACACTTCGTTGTTAGAGTATAGAAACACTATGGATTTGTGAATGTTGATTTCGTATCCAGAGACTTTACTATATTTGCTTATTGTTTCTAGTGGTTTTCTTGTGGAGTCTTTAGGATTTTCTATATAGAGAATCATGTCATCCACAAATAGTGACAGTTTGACTTCTTCGTTTCCTATTCGGATGCCTTTTATATCTTTCTCTTGCCTGGTTGCACTTACTAGGAGCTCCAAAGCTATATTGAATAAGAATGGCGATAACGGACAGCCTTGCCTTGTTCCTGATCTTAGAG
This sequence comes from Rousettus aegyptiacus, assembly GCF_014176215.1. Lineage (NCBI taxonomy): Eukaryota > Metazoa > Chordata > Mammalia > Chiroptera > Pteropodidae > Rousettus > Rousettus aegyptiacus. The sequence continues at coordinate 119,064,703 of NW_023416306.1, read as the reverse complement.
GGAAGGTTTTTAGATTTTCACTGTTAAGTATAATGTTGGTTGAGAGTTTGTCATAGATGGCCTTTATTATGTTAAGGTACTTTCCTTCTATACCGATTTTGTTAAGTGTTTTGATCATAAATGGATGCTGTATCTTGTAGAAGGCTTTTTCTGCATCTATTGATATGATCACTATTCTTAGTTTTTAATTTGTTTATGTGGTCACAGTAATCTATTAGAGTATGTTGAATCATCCCTGTGCCTTTGGGATGAAGCCCACTTGATTGTGGTGTATAATCTTTTAAATATGTTACTATATTCAGTTTGCTCATATCTTATTTAGGATTTTTGCATCGATATTCATGAAAGATATTGGTCTGTAGTTTTCTTTTTGTGTGTTATCTTTACCAGGTTTTGGTGTCAGAGAAATATTGACGTCATAAAATGAATTAGGAAGGAATGCCTCCTCTTCAGTTTTTTGGAAGTGTTTGAGGAGAATATGTATTAAATTTTGGAATGTTAGGTAGAATTCACTGATGAAGCCGTCTGGTCCTGGACTTTTACTTTTTGGTAGTTTTTTGGTGACTGTTTCAAATTCCATACTGCTGATCAGTCTATTTAGATTTTCCAGTTCTTGATTCATCTAGAAGACTGTATTTTTCTAAGTACTGGTCCATTTCTTCTAGGTTTTAAATTGGATGTTATATACTTTTTCATAATGTTCTTGTGTGATCCTTTGTATTTCTGCAATATCAGTCATAATTTCTTCTCTTTCATCCCTGATTTTGTTTATTTATGTCCTTTCTCTTTTTTCTGTAGTGAGTATAGCCAGGGGTTCATCAATTTTATTAACCTTTTCAAAGAACCAGCTCTTTGTTGCATTTATTTTTTTTCTATTTTTTTTGTTTTCAATATTATTTATTTCTGCTCTAATTTTGATTATTTTTTTCTTTCTACTGACTTTAGGCTTTATTTGTTCTTCTTTTTCTAGTTTCGAAAGATGAAGAGTTAGGTTGTTTATTTGGGTTCATTCCCGTTTTGGGAAATATGCCTGTAATGATATGAATTTTCCTCTTATGATTGCTTTTGCTGTGTTCCAAAGTTTTGATATGTTATGCTATAATTATCATACATAGTATCTCTTGATCTCCCTTTTTATTTCTTCTCTCACCCAGTTATTCTTCAATAGCATGTTGTTTAATCTCCATATATTTGTGGTTCTTCCTGATTTTTTTTTGCAATTAATCTCTTGTTTGAAAGCAGTGTAATCAGAGAATATGGTTGGTATGATTTCAACCCTCTTATATTTGTTGAGGCTATCTCTGTGTCTCAGGATGTGGTCAATTTCTTGAGAATGTTCCATGTGCACTAGAGAAGAATGTATAAGCAGCCGTTTTGAGATGGAAAGCTCTATCAATGTCAATTATGTCCAGTTGGTCTAATGTGTCATTTAAAGATGTTATTCCCTTATTGATTTTTCTGATGCGCGATCTGTCCATATCCAAGAGTAGGGGTTTTTAGGTCCCCTACTACAGTAGTTTTTTGGTCTGTTTCTTCGTTTCGTTCTGTTAGCAATTGCCTTACATATTTTGGGGCTCCTTGATTGGGAGCATAGATATTAGTAAGTGTTATGTCTTCTTGGTGTATGATTCCCTTTATTATTATGATGTGTCCCTCAGTACCTTTCTTTACCTTTTCCATTTTCAAGTCTATTTTGACTGATATTAGTACCACTATTCCCGCTTTTCTCTAAATGTCATTTGCTTGAAATATCATTTTCCACCCTTTAACTTTGAGTTTATATTTGTCTTTGGAGCTGAGATATGTCTCTTGTAGGCAGCATAAGGTTAGGTTTTGTTTTTGGATCCGTTCTGCAACTCTGTGCCTTTTTATTAGTGAGTTCAGTCCATTTACATTTAGGGTCATTATTGAAAATACAAGGTCTTCTTATAGCCATTTTAACTTTTTCTTTCTGATAACTCTGTATTTCCATTGCTTCCTTGTCTTTGTACGTCTGTTTTCTTTATTTTGGTTGGCTTTTCTGGGTTTTCACTCTGGTTCTTGTTTTATGTTATATACTTCAGTTCTGAATCTTCTCTGTGTGGTTACCATTATGAATATGTAAAGGATAGTTTATATATACACAGTTGTCCATTTTCTTCAGTGCATGCCTCATCTACATTCCCCTTTGTGAATTTAGATCTTTGAATCCCCCTCCTTTCAGTCATTATTGTCTCAGTTTGTCCCTATGTATGCTGAACATTAATTGCTATCTTGCTATAGCAATTTTTTTCTTATTGTTTAAGTTTATAATGCCCTGTGTTCTTAGTAAGGGTTGTACTCCTGTGCTTCTATTTGTCAGATAGTCACTTTACTCCTAATTATGTAATATTTTTGTTGTTATCTTGTTTTAGGGTGAGCTGACCCCTTTCGGTATATCCTGTAGGCCTCGTAGTGGAGAATTCCCTCAATTTTTGTATATTTGGAAAGGTCTTAATTTCCCCTTCATATCTAAAGGAGAGCTTAGCTGGATACATTATTCTAGGCTGGTAGTTCCTTTAACTTAACAGTTTAAATATTTGATTCCATTCTTTCTGGTTGTAAGGTCGGCGCTGGGAAGTCTGAGGATTATCTAATGGGTTTTCCTTTATAAGTTAATGTTTTCCTTTCCCTGGCTGCCCTGAGAATTCTGTCTTTGTAGTTGATTTTCAATAATTTTACTACACTGTGTTTTGGAGAAGGCCTTTTTGGGTTGATATAATTGGGTGTTCTCTTGACTTCTTGAATTCCATGCTCCAGCTTATTCCTTAGATTTGGGAAATTCTCATCCACCATTTGTCTGAAAATGCTTTCTAGTCCTTGCTCCTTTTCTTCGCCTTTGATAATGCCCATTATTCTTATGTTTCCTCTCCTGATGTCATCAGCTAGTTCTTGAATTTCTCTTTCTCTCTTTGGTTTCTCTCTTCTTCTTTCTGATTTATTTCTAGATATTTGTCCTTGATATCACTGATTCTTATCTCTATTTCGTTGACTCTGTTTCCCAAGCTTGCTATTTTATTTTTCAGTAATTGCAGTGTGTTTTTTATCTCCAGAAGATCTATTCTGTTCTTTTTGAGGGTTTCAATTTCCTTGCTCTGCTCATCTAGGTGTTTTTTTTTTTTTCAGTTTCTGAAAGTGTTGATATGACTTGTTTCAGAACTCGCTGAGTTTTTTTTCAGAAGTACTGTCCTGAATTCTCTGTCATTTAAGTTACATATTTCTATGTCTGTAAGCTTATTTTCTGAAGATTTTTTTCTTTCTTTCTGAGATGTCTTGTCACCTTGGTTGTTCATGGTATCTAATACACTATTTCTGCACTTGGGCACTAATGGAAATGTATTTTGTGATAGCTCTTATGCGCAGATCCCATACTCAGACATGCTGGTGTGGAGTTTGGGTGTTTTTTGTTGAGTTTTAGATGTTCAGCTTATTGTTGTTTCAAGGGGAGAGATCTGGGGACATCTCTCACTCTGCCATCTTTCTTCAAATAAATTAAATTTGTTTTTCTTCTCTTAATGTGTTTTTTTTCACAGAGGTATCTCAGCCAAGAATGTGCCCCTGGCATTTTACTTCCTCTTCTATGATCTCATTCAATCCTCCAGATTGTCTATTTCTTATGAAATGAGTTTTCCTAGTTTGTGTTCTAGGAATTTATCCATTTCATCTAAGTTATCTAGTTGGTTGAGATATGATTGCTCATAATACTTTCTTATCTTTTATCAAGAGTATACAAATAAATAGATAATATCAGTTATGGATAATTGTTCTAAAATAATTGGCTCCCATTACCTCTATAGAAAATCTTAACATTTTTTTTTCTTGTTAATTAGGAATATTCACCATCTCTTTCTTCTACAGTCTTATCTTCTTGAATTTCCTAATAGAAGATCTTCAGTAGAGAAGGTCTGACATTCCAGTTAGATTTAAAGCTCTGTGCATGATATAAAAAATTGATTTTTAAAACTCTTTATAATCTTAGTACTTAGCACAAAGACCTAAAAACAATATTCAGTGAATTTAGATATATATTGTAATGAATACATGAGTAAGTACTTCTTAATGTAGATTAAATTTCATAAAGGTAGGTTCTCAAAATTGCCCCTAAATTACTCATATGAAATATCTCTCAGTCTTATCTGATTTTAACTTGAACCAGGGGCTGCTGGCAGGTAGTCCCTAAAATATGTCACACTATTTTTCAGTGAAAAGTTATACTGTACTTCACTATTTGTAGTTTATTTGTACAATGGGCATATTTCTGTATACCTCCAGGAAGATTATGATGATTAAATGAGATTTTGTCTGTCAAAGTGATGTGAAACTGTAATGCAATCCACAAACAATAGTCCTTTTTAAAAGTTGTTAAAGGTATGAACTGAGAAAAATGTAGATAATGAACACATTATACATTTAGAGAAAAACTTTTAAGTGCTTTAAAAAAGTATTTTTCCTCCATAGGTTTATTTTATATGAAAATTTTAGGCAAAACATTACATATATATATAGTAGAGGACAAGGACTCAAATGATGAAGAGTAGAACATGGGATTTTGAAAAAATTATGTCAGATACTTCATATTCTTCTGTAGGAGAGATATAGGGTATATCTCTCTGTAGTCATGTTCCATCCATCACTGGGAAACCCATGGGGGTACAAACCAAAGAGTCAAATGAGTTAACCTCACTTTTAAAAAGAACTCTGGCTAGGTGTCAATCACATCCATTTCTTCTTGTTCTTCTTTTTTATGTGCTCATTGTTGGTCTTCATTTCCAGTGCCCCTTGCAGTTAAATTGATCATATGATGGAGCAAAATGCATGTACTCTTTCTCTTTTCTATTATCTGCCAGCTAGATATAGTGATTTCAGCATATGCTTGGGTTTTGTAGTTGATCATTGATGAGTGTTAGTGGGTCTCTGACTGATTTCATGCAGCCATGTAATGTATGTTTTGTAAACCAAAACAAAATTATGATAACATGCCGAGGACTCTGTAAGGCTCTATAATAATGAAAAGTTTATTTTTTTTATTTTTATCCCTCTGTTATCCAACTTATTGACCCATAAAATGTTTTGAGAATATGTGTAGAGGAAATAACATTCATTAACATTGGGTGGAATGTACTTTGTGAAATTTCATCTCATAGAATTGATACCTCTGAGGCCCTAATCCACTGTTCAGCAAGACATGCTAGAAAAAGGCCGGAGTAAAGAATAAATGTGCAACAGAACAGTTAGTAGAACTACTTGCTGCTATGAGTTTCAATAAAATCTGAAAATTGTCATATATTAACATTAAAATAGGCAAGCAAAAAGAAAGAAAATGGCAAAGGAAGCTTTTCTTCTTTTAGCATTGTTAGAAGTTATTTTCCTGTAATATAGAATTCTTAAGTTAGAAAATAACTGACATTAACACATATTATATTTTTCTTTTTTCTTTTTAGTTTTCGATATATAGGTTACATATTATAAACTTATGCATTGTAAGATGGCAATTAAATTATTTTTAATAAATTTATAGAGTTGTGCAACCATCACCACAATTCAACTTTAAAATATTTCCATTACCCCAGAGTATTCTCTTATGCTCATTTGAAGTCAGTCTGTGTTCCCACCATTAATCTGAGATAATAGATCATCTTTGCCTTTCATGGAGCTTTGATATAAATTGAATCCTGCAATACATACGTTATTTCATCTGTCCTCTTTTACTTAGTATAATGGTTTTAAGATCCATTCGTATTATAGCACTTATACCAGTAATTTGTTCTTTCACAGTAATGAATAATATTCCATTGTATAGGTATACCACATTTTGTTTATTGTTTTACCGATTAATGGGCATTTGAATTGTTTCTAGATTTTAACTATTATGAATAATTTTGCTATAAACATTTGTACACAAGTCTTTGTGTGGACATACATTTGTATCTCTCTTGGGTAGATATATGAGAGTAGGACTTCTCAGTCATATATTGACAAAATATTTTTCAAAAGAGCTTTACCATTTTACATTCCCACCAGCAAAGCAAGAGTCTCCATATTTTCTCCAGCAATTGTTATTTTGTCTCTTTGATTATATTGTTCAAGTGGGAGCATAACGATGCCTCACTGGGGTTTTAATTTGTATTTACCTAAAGACTGATAATGAAGAGCATCTTTTTATATGTTAATTATATCTTCATATATTTTCTTGGGTGAAATGACTATTCATGTGGTTTGACCTTTTTAAAAAATGTTGTTCTTTACGTTCTTATTATTAAGTTGTAAGAATTCTTTATGCGGTTTGGATACAAGTCTATTGTTGGATATATGATTGAAAAATGTTTTTTTAAGCTTTGTTTGCCTTTTAATTTTGTTAATTTGTATTTCGAAGTTCTCAAATTTTAAATTTTGATTTGATTTATAGGATTTTTCCTTTTATGTGATTTGGCATCATATTTCAGAATTCTTAATTTAACCCATGGTCATGAAAATTTTCTTCTAGAAATTTTATAATTTTAGCTCCTATTTTTAGTTATATACTTCATTTTGAGTTAATATATGTATATTTGTATGAGATGTCAACATTCATATTTTTGTATTAGTATATCCAGCTGTCCTAGAATCAACGAAAATGCTATCCCCACACATTAAATTGTTTTAGAAACTCTATAAAAAAAATTAACCTATACATAAGAGTTTATTTCTGGACTCTCAATTCTATTTCATTATTTATATGCCTATCATTACAACAGTACCATACTATTTTGATTAATGGATAGCAAGGAGTGTAATTCCTTCAACTTTGTTCTTAATGGTAAAAGTTATTCTAGTTATTTGAGGTCCTTTATATTTACAAACTAATTTTCAGTGAGTGTCAGTATCTAGAAAATAAAAAGATAATGTTATTTTGGTAGGGATTACATTGAATATATAATTTGGGGAGAATTTTTATTATAACAATTTTGAAACTTCCAATCCACGAACATGAAATATTCATTGATTTATTTGTGTATTCTTCAGTTTTTCTTATTAATGTGTTTTATTGTTTTCCATGTACATATCTTCTGTTAAATTTTTTATAAATATTTTAAAATTCTGTTTTAAATGTAATTGCTTTCCTAATTTTATCTTCTAATTATTTCTTGGCAGTATAGAGAATATAGTTGATTTCTATTATGCTGCCTTTCTGAACTCACTTATTAATTCTATCAGTGTGTGTGTGTGTGTGTGTGTCCATTTTCACAAGTAGGAAAATAGGATCAGGACCTCCACGAGTGGAGTTTCACTTCTTTATTATCTGAATGCTTTTATGTTTTGTTTTAGTTTATATTATTGCAATAACCAGGACTAAATTATTGAATAAAAGTGGTGGGAGTGGACATGCTCCCATGTTCATATTATAAAGAGGACATTCTGTCTTTCGACAATAAGAAAGAAGTTATTGGTAGATTTTTCATAGGTGCTCTTCTCAGGCTGAGGAAGTTCTCTTTTATTCCTTATTTATTGAAATACCTTATCATAAATAGTAATTGAATTTTTAAAATGTATTTTCTGTTGAAAATACAGTTTGCCTTTTATACTATTAACATAATATAGTAATTGATATTGAATATTAAACCAATCATTAATTCCTGGTCTTGTTTAATAATCCTTTTTGCATTGCTGGGATTGTTTTGCTACAGTCTCATTAATTTTTTATTCTATTAATGAAAGATATTGGCCAGCAATTTTCTTATTTTATCTTTGGCTTGGTATCATAGTAATATCAGTCTTTTATAATGAGCTGGAATGTGTTGCTTCCTCCTTTATTATGTGAAAGAATTTATGAAAGATTGGTAACTTTTATTCTTTAGTAAATGATAGATTGTATAAATTCTCTGGTCCAGGACTTTTTTTGGGGGGAAAATTTTAATCACGAAATTCATTTATTTTCTGATTATAGATTTATTCAGAGTTTCCATATCCTCTTGCACCAGATTTAACAATCCTATCTATTTTGAAATTTGTTTATTCAGAATTATCTAATTTTTTGATAACAATATTCTATAATCATTTTAGTTTCTATAGGTCAGGAATAATGCCCCCTCTTTCATTACTGAATATTCTTTCTCTCTCTCTCTCTCTTTCTCTCTCCCTCTCTCTCTTTCTCTCTCTCTCTCTCTCTCTCAATCTGTCCAGTTAAAGTTTATCAATTTTTTTCATCTTTTAAGTACCAACTTGTGGATTCATTGATTTTTCTCTATTTTTTTGTCTTTGATTTCTGCTTAAATCTTTATTAATTCCATCTTTCTGCTTAATTTGAGTTAAATTAGCTCTTTTTATATTTGTTTCTTAAGATGAAAGCTTAAGTGTTTGTTTAGAGATCTTTCTTTTGTGTTACTGTAAGCAGTGAAAGTGATGGTTTTCCCTTTAAGCACTGCTCTAGCTGCATCCTATAAATTCTAATATTTTTGTTTTTTATTCAATTCAAAATATTTTCTGAATTTCTATGTGATTTATTCTTTTATTTCCTATGGATGATTTTTAAATGAATGCTTTTATAAATTTGATAAAAAATTAAAATTACTTTAAAAGAAAAAACACTTCCTTCAGAAAATGAAATCTGTTTTCTGACAACCAGTTCATAAAACATAAAAAATGCAATTCCTATGATTTTGGTTGTGAAGCACAAATCCAGAAGTCCAAAGGGCATTCAAGTGTCCATGTTCAACAAGAATTGTTTTATTTAAATTGCAATGTGTTAAAATTTTCAACATAGACACTTTACAAAGGTCGAGTTCTCCAGTCTTATTTTCCACATTGCTTATCATATTACATCAAGTTAGCTTCACCAATTTCTGTTGCTCATCTGGGTTTGAGACTACAGACACTGTACTCCAGCAGCCTGAAAGAGGGAATGCCTCTTTAATGTTTACCAATGGCTATTTCTCTGGAAAAATTTTTGATCCTTAAAGAACTTCTTAACTTTAACTGTGTAGTATTCATGTTTCTTAACTCTAAAAATTGAGTAATTATAGTCTCTTTGAAAAATTACAAGAAAATATACCTATTAATTTAGAAGAGCATAAGTTGAAGAAGAGATTTCTCATGGCTCATAAGCCTTGGAAGATCCTTCTTTTCTACATTATAGAATCTACGCAAATTGCTTTGAAATACAAATTCTGAATTCTTCCAAAGAAAAGTTTCACTTGTGCTCTCCATCTATAGAAGATGTATTGGACTAGTGGCCAATACTTTGAAGCTGGATTTAGACTCTAGTTCCAATCGAATTGATTTATAATACTGAGAAAAATGCAGTTTTCCAGTATTCACATTACAATATTTAAAGTATATATGTTGGAAATTATACCACAGAAAATAGAAGAAAATTTGATCACCAAGAAATAAGTAATTTAGACATTTTTCTTGGTTTAGTGAAGTATAATTTTAGTAAAATTCACCCTTGTCAGAGGTGCTTTTCTATGAATTTTGATAAATTTATAAGTCATGGAACCACCGCCATGCTCAAGATATAGAATATTTTAATCACTCCAAAGTTTCCTGGCATCCTTTAATGGTCAGTTCCATCCCCCTCCCCACAGGCCCTGACAACCACTGATCTTATTGTCCCTATAGTTTTGTTTTTTCCAGAATGCCATATAAACAGAACCATACAATGCACAACATTTTAGGTCTGGCTTATTTTACTGAGCATAATGCTTTTGAAAAGAATTCATGTTTCTGTGAGAACCTATAACTTTTTAAATTATTATTCTGAGTAGAATTCCATTTTATGGATGTAATACAGTTTGTTTATCTGTTTATCAATTGATAGACATAGCTTTATTTCACATTTTGACTATCAGGAATAAGGTTTCTAAGAACTTTCGTGTGTGGAGATAAGCCTTTGTCCAAAGTGGCTGTGACATTGTATATTCCCATTAGCAATATATGAACATTCTAGTTGCTCTACGTCATTGCCATCATTTTATACAGTTTTTTTTCTTTTAATTTGAACCCTTCTAATAGATATGTAGTGGTATCTTATTGAACTTTTACTTTTTTATTTCCATAATGACTAATGATGTCAACTGCATGCTTTTATTCTTTACCATCTTGTATATCTCTTCTTTCATGAAGGGTTTATGAAAATCTTATGCCTGTCCTTTATTTGTTTTTATTTGTTTTCTTTATATTGATTTTTGAGAGTTCTTTGCATATTCTGGTTTTGTAATATTTTGTTCCAGTCTGTGACTTGCCTTTTAATTTTTTTAACAATATCTTCTTAAGAACATTTTTGACCAAAATTAAGTTTTTAATTTTGATGAAGTCGAATTTAACCCTTTGTTTATGTTTGTTTCTTTGTTTGCATCATATCTAAGAAATCTTTGACCAGTTCAAATCATAATGATTTTCTCCTCTCCTACAACTTTTATAGATTTAGGTTTACATTTAAATCTATCATTCATTTCGAATTAAATTTTTATATGGTGTGATGTCAAGGTGCCTTTTATTTTATTATTTAATTTTTTGGCATGTAGATGTCCAGTTGATCCAGCGCCATTTGTTGAGAAAACTATCTTTGCTCACTTGTAGTATCTTTGTGTAAAATAATTGATTATACATGTTTGGGTCTATTTCTGGACTTTATTTAGTTCTCTATTAACATTTTGCAATACAAGTAGAATTACATATGGTTATACAGAACCAAAGTTAAATTACAGATTTGATTTTTAGTTATTTTTTCTATTATATTTTGAATATATCGTTTTATTAAATGTCATTTGAAAACATGATTTTTAATGCTAAACATATTTACATGTAAGAGTTCTATGTTATAGATGAAATAGAATATCAGATTGAAATATTAGGAAGGTAGGCTAATTTTTAATTTAAATGTTTTTTCATCTTAAGTAAGACTAAAAGAGAGTTAAATGCTCCTAAAAAGCAATTGGAAATAATGTTAAAGGATAAAGTGAGTAGTACAGACACACAAAATAGAGCCATTTACAATCGAAGATTATTTCAGAAAGGCCTGATAGGATTGTCTAGATCCACATCTGAAAAAAAATAACATTCGTTACTTGTCATAGGACATGTAGCGTCTTACTTGGTTATGAAAACAAAAACAAAAACAAATATACCTCATTAGTAATAGCTGCAACAATGAGCACCAGAGCAAGCAATGCATTTTCAGGCTGTCTCAGTAATAAGAACCCAGGCCACACATTATGTAGGCTGCTTGTCAACTTCTAGGTACATTCCTGCCAGCTAGAAAGAAAGCTGTCCAGCCAGTCACTTTGCCCACAGCAGTGAAAGAATATTACAGCAAAGGCTGGGCTGGGAAGGAAAACCTTTTAGATTTATCAGAATTAGAAACCATCTCAGCCTTGCCTGATTTCCTTGTTAAGAATTGTCATTTCTCCTTCTCTGTGTGTGCTTCTGCTGGAAGTATCATTTTTTCTTGAACAAAAGAATCAAACAGAAACATCAATGTGGGGTGACTTCCTGTCCTAAAGCACATCTCCAGTATACTTTGATCACAGGCTGTCTGCATTAGCATTCTGCGCAGGAGAAAAAGAAAAGCTATTCATAGTGTAGAAGAGAAAACTTCCTCAAGGTTTTAATGAATTACTGTTTGTTAAACAGTTGTCAGGTGTTTCAAATCATTCTTTTGATTCGACAGTACTATGTGTGTTTTATGAGTGACAGTTAAATCTAAATACAGGAGAAAATCCGTCTTTATATAATATGCTCCTATACATTTTGGGAATCCGAACACATCTGTAAATTACATTTAACTCAGCTCAACCCGATTTAGAATCACTTGCATTGATTCTCCAAATATCTTAGAAATTCTTCCCTAAAGCTCCACATTAGTTAAGAAATTGAATGCAGTAATAGAATGAATGGTAAAGACACTTACAAAGAGAACTAAATTCACCATAGACCAAAATAGAGCTATACTTATTCAATTATTTTTTTCTTGATTTTAAATTTTAAAAACCTGGGTAATTTCCAAAGCTGATGTAGACACAACTATGTTGACAGCCCAAAGGGCAATAAAGACAGCAAAGAGTGACATTTAAAATGTGGCTGAGTATCCCATATCAAAATGTGGAAACTTGTAAACCGAGGTCTCACTATAGGGACCCAAGTGCATGTATGTAATATACTTAGAATTTTGTCTCTTCCTGAAAATTCAGTATTTTAATTGCATTAGACATACTTAGGCATGTATTCATAAACTAGAGATTGTTTGAGATTTAGTTATTTGTATTTTCTTTGTATATGAAAGAAATCTTTTCTAGAAAAAGTGTTACTCTTAAATATGCAGAAGAAAAAAGTTAGATAAACCACAAGTTCACGATATTTCTTGAACCTAAAATGGAATGCCAACTATAACTAATTAGTCTAATGGTATTACAGATCTCTGACATAATCACACTGAAAAGAGTAGGGAAGGACAGAATTAATATATTTAACTTTGGAAAACAGTATTTTGACTGTGCATTGTAAGGCAAAAGATAAAAATTATATAAAAATACTGTATTCTGGTTGGTAAATACATTTCCTTCTTTGAAGAGAAATAAGATATTTGCATAGTATCCAAGTATTTTCCCCCAAGATATTTATTAACTATAAAGGAGGAATTTTACAGTGGAAAAGGATGGCATACTATTCATATATTTTTTGCTATCTCATTCTTTATAAGCATACCATCATATGGAAGTGTATTAATTTATTTAACAATGCTTTATTGAAATGTACTTATTTTCAGTTTGCATACAGTGAAATTAATTTACTTACATCACATATTTATGTGAGTTTATTATACATATTCAAGAATGGAATGAATATGAATCAAAAGGTATGCTCATTAAAAAGTGTAAATTCTCATATGTATTTTGTGTTATTTCTAGTCTGTTCTCTTTTATATATGGATTGATAGGTAAATAGAAGGATAAACAATCAAAATGCCTTTCAAAATGATTGTACACACATCACAGTATCTATTAAGGTGCATGATAATTTTATATATTAATATTTCTTAACATTCACCAATATCATTGGTAAAAGTGCTATTAAATGTTCAAATTTGCATCTCTAATTTTATGTCAGTTGACTGTTTTAATTCATTTCCTAGGTAATGCTCTTTATTTCTTTTGATCATATTTTTGTATCTGAGTTTTGGTAACTTCAAAAAACAATTTTTGTTAAGAAAAATTCATATTCTGTCACATATATATGATTTATGTATATAATATAGGCATATGAGATAGATATTTTTATCAGATTTGTTATGTATATTTTACCTTTATTAATGGGGTTGAAGCTTGTTTTGCACAAATTTAAAATTTTTCCATAATGAAATTTATAAATTGCTTCTATTTTGGTTCTGAGATTTATGTCTTTCACTGGATGACATTATCTAACTTAAGATCGTGAAAATATTCACCTATATTTTTTTTCTAGTAATATTATGGTTTTTATTTTTTAAATTAAAATCTGTTCTTTATCTAGAATATATTTGTGTATGAGGTGTGAGATATGGATCCAGCTTTATTCATTTGTTTTCAAACCATTAAAGATACCCAAATGTTACTTACTGAAAAATCCACACTGGATAGAATGAATCATACCATATATTAACTTCCAGTACATATTTTTGTGCTATTTGAAGAGTTTCTATTCTGTTAATCTGTCTATCCATATGCCAATACCAAGCTTTTATAAAACCTGTGTTATCAAATATAATATAATGTCTTTATGACTATTCCTCCTTACTCTTCTGAGTAACAAATTGGTAATTTTACCATATTTCAGGTTAAGATTAAAACCATGATTTTAATATCCAACTGATTTTTTTGTGAAAATTTATTTTTATCAATTTGACTATAGTTACAAATATTTTTTTGGTTTGCCTTTTAGTTTTGAGGAAAAAATTATCTTTATTAAATTTAATTACCTGATAACTGAATGTATCTTTATTGTAAAAATTTTAAACAATAAATAGTTATTCAGAATAAAGTATAAAATTTATGTATATCCTCCGCTAATTCCAGGAATGATCACAGTCAACAGTCTCATCTTCATACTTTCAGTCTCTTATGGTTTTTCTGTTTCAGCTATCTTTGTCAAATTTTGTTAAGGAATTACTCTGTTTTAAATAAATTGATTAATATAGAAAATTTACCTTTTTTCTCCATATTTTCAGACTATTAAATGTTATTTAATCTAATTATTTAGTAAATACTTGAATATCTACTATGTGCTAAGCACCCTTTTAGATACAAGGAATACAGTAGTGAATGAAAAAATATATAATTGTTGACTTCATAAAATTATATTTTAGGAGTTTGTATATTATTTGTTCATAATAAACAATAAATTTTATAACAAGTAAATTATGATCAGTGCTGTTGATAGTTTATTTCTTTTTAATTAAATTTATTGGAGTGAAATTGGCTAATAAAATTATAAGGTTTCAAGTATACAATTCAATAATACATTACATATATATATATATATATTGAATTATATGTTCATCATCCAAAATCAAATCTCTCTCCATCACCATATATTTGACCCCTTTTGCCCTTACCTACCTCCCTTACTCCCCTCTTTCCCTCTGGTAGCAACTTAACTGTTGTCTGTGTGTATGCATTTTTGTTTGTCTTGTTCATGTGGTACTTTCTGTTTTATATGCCATGTATGAGTGAAATCATATGGTTCTCGACTTTTTCCATCTGACTTATTTTGCTTAGCATGATAATCTCAAGATCCATCCATGTGGTTACAAATGGCAGTATTTCATCTTTTCTTATGGCTGAGTAATATTCTATTGTATATATGCACCTTGTATTGTATATATGCATCTTCTTTATCCAGTCATCTATTGAAGGACACTTTGGTTGTTTCCATGTCCTGTCCACCATGAATAATACTGCAGTAAACATTGGGTTGCATATATCTTCTCAGATAAATGTTTTCAAAAATGTCGGGTAGATACCCAGAAGAGGGATTGCTGGATCATATGGTAATTCTACTTATAATTTTTTGAGGAATCTTCATACTGTTTTCCGTAGAGACTGAACCAATTTACATTCCCACCAGAAGTGTATGAGAGTCCCCTTTTCCCCATAACCTCTCCAACATATGTCATCACTTGTCTTGTTGATAGTCATTCTAACAGGTGTGAGATGGTATCTCTTTCTGATTTTGATTTGCATTTCTCTAATAGCTAGTAAAATTGAGCACCCACTCATGTGTCTGTTGACCATTTATATGTCTTCTTGGAAAAAGTGTCTATTCGGGTCCTATGCCCATTTTTTAATTGGATTGGTTTTTTTTGTTGTTGTTATTGAGTTTATGAGTTCTTCATATATTTTGAGTATTAGCCCCTTATCGGAAGCGTTGTTAACATGTATCTTCTCCTATTCAATTGTTTGCCTCTTTTTTTTTTCTGATGATTTCTTTTGCTGTGCAGAAGCTTTTTAGTTTGATATAGTCCGATTTGCCTATTTGTGCTTTTATTTCCCTTGCCTTTGATGCCAAATTCATAAAATTCTCCCAAAAACCTAGATCTATGACTGTAGTACCTATGTTTTCTTCTATGCAGTTTATTGTATCTGGTCTTATATTTAGGTCTTTAATTTATTTTGAGTTAATTTTGGTGTATGGTGACAGATAGCAGTGTACTTTCATTCTTCTGCTTATGTTTTCCAATTTTCCCAGCATCATTTATTGAAGAATCTTTCTTTTATGAATTGTATGTTTTGCTCCTTTGTCAAAAATTATCTGCCCATATATAAATGAGTTTATTCTTGGGCGCTCAATTCTGTTCCATTGATCTGTGTGTCTGTTTTTCTGCCAATACCATGCTGTTTTGATTTCTGTGACTTTGTTGTATAATTTGAAGTCAAGGAGTGTGATACCTCTGGCCTTGTTCTTTTTTCTCAGTATTGCTTTGCTATTCAGGGTCTTTTGCGATTCCATACAAATCTGATAATTTTTTTTTGTTCTTTTTCTTTAAAAAATGCCGTTTGTGTTTTGATGAAGTGTTGCTATTTTAAACAGAGTGGTCAAGGTGAGGTAGTAGGCAGAATTGCCCACCAAAGATGTGCACACTCTTATCCCTGGAAACTATAGATATATTATGTTACATGGCGAAAGGAACTTGGCAGATATAATTAAGTTTATAGACTTTAAGATAGGGAGATTAACCTAGGTTATCTGGGTGGTCCTAATTTAATCATATGATTCCCTAAAGCAGAGAACTTTCTCTAGCTGGAAGGAGAAAGGGTTTAGCAGAAGGAAGAATCAGAGAAATTAGAAGTATGAGAAGAAAAACTCTTGTTGGTTTGAAGATGGAGCTGCTAACAGGATGAGGAATGAAAGCAACCTTAATGAGATGAGAAAGACTGTTGGCTGGACAACCAAGAAAAAAACAGAAATGTCAGTCCTATAGCTGCAAGGAACTGAGTTCTACCAACCTGAATGAGCTTGAGAACATGTTTTTTCCTAAAGATTCAGGATAAACACCTATACTAGCTAATACCTTGATTTGGGCATGGTGAAACAGAGAGAAGAGAAAGCAGGCAAGCTGGCCAGACTTCTGACCTATATAGACATGTAGTAAGAAATTCACATTGTTTTAAGCTGTTAAATTGTGGTGATTTGTTATGTTAGCAATAGAAAACAAATACAGTCTCGATAAGAAGCTGATATTTGAACTAAACAGATGATGGAGTGAGTGATACAGTTATATGGGAGAAGGGCATTCTAAGAAAAGGGGACAGCAAGTGGCAAGACCCTGAAGGCAGAACATATTTGTCATGATAAAGGCTAGTAGAATGGTGTAGCTAATGTTGACTGAGAGAAAAAGAAAAGGCTGCAAAGTAAGAAAAGCATTTATTCAGTGTTTTGAATTCAGTTTGGGAATACAGATTCTGCCAGCAACCAGAAGGTATCCCATCCAGAGATTAGGCGCAGAGCTTTTAAAGGTGTGTGTGTGTGTGTGTGTGTGTGTGTGTGTGTGTGTGTGTGGTGTGTGTGTGTGGCGGGGGGGGGGGAGAGGGAGCGAGCAGGGAGGATCATTCGGGTTAATGTTAATTGTTTATCAAGAATTATGATTGGGGGAAAATTTATATTTTACAAGTTGTAAGTTTCTCGTGAACATCTCTTTTCATTACTAGGAAATAAGTATTTTTGCATAGACCTTGAAAGCACAGCTATTTTGTACAGTTCTTGAAATTTTTTTCCCCAGAAAATAACTTCTTTTTGGCAAGTCAGCAAGGTCAGTGCAATTTGTTTTGTCCAACAAGATAAAGTTCGAAGGGCAAATTGAGTTACTGTAGTCATCTGTTTTCACTCTAGACTAACATGAGCAAGGGGAGAATAAAGGAAGATTAGAATAAGAGAAATAACAGGAAGTCAGGTCGTTTTGGCCTTCTGGATGATTTGGGTATATTTTATTCTGAGTGAGATGGGAAATCTTTGGAAGGGGTCTAACAGAGAAATAATATGTTCTGATTTTTTTTTTTTTGTAAAATAGCCTTATAGCTGCTTTGTTGTGAAATACCATAGATGAGCAAGGAGGATGAGAACAATTTTTCATAAAAATAAATGAAGCAAGGTCAGAGGTTGGAAAATCAGTAAGGAAGGTACTGGATAGTCTAGATGAGAGATGATGGTGGTTTAGACCAGGGTGGTATAACAGGGGAAATGAGAAAAGTCTAGATTTCAGAGAAACTGGATTTATTTTGAAGTGGAGGTAATAAAATTAGTGGATAGATGTGTGGTGTTTAAAAAGGGGAAGAATAAATCATGGGGATGAAGTTTGTTTGCTTTAGCAAATGGAAAATATAGTTTCCATTAATTGCGATGAGAACCCATTCTGATGGAGAAGGCTCGGGTTAGGGCTAGGGGTAGAATGAAAGAGCTAACCAGAGCCAACTCTTTCAAACCTTGCTGATACATCAAATAAGATGAGGGCTGAGAATTAAATAGTCTTGAGATTACCTGTTGCTTACAATTTAAAGTCAGAACTTGGCTCAAGATTGGGGTTTAGCACTTTAGAAACTTTCTCATTTTATTTTATTCTCAAGCATATATTCAAGTTTTATATCTCTTCTTGAGATATTTTTCCTAATTTATATTCTTCAAGAAAAATGATCCATTTCAACCTAGTATTCAAATCTATCTGCATTTACTTATGCAAACTATTTTTATTCATGGATATCTGTGTCTATGTATATATACACATATAAACACATACATAAATATATAATACATTTTCTCTTTTAAATAATTTTTCCATTTCATAACCAATTTTATAAGATTTATTTTTCTCCCCTTTCATATTAATTAATATGTATGCTTTTTAATTACATTTCTTGTATGAGGTGCTAATATTAAAATCAGTGTTTATTTACTTTGTTGTGTAACTCAACAATATATGTGTTTATATTCTTAATAATGCTTTCTCTCTACATTTTTTTTGTAACTTTTGAGTTGACTGTTCAATTCATTCTTCAATCTCTTTTGTTTATTAGTGAATTTATATTTTTAATAGAGATTTGTTTCAGTATTACTGTTCTCTAGGTATTCTACAACTTGATTCTCATTTTCTATTTGATTCAAGATTGGTTAAGAAAGAGTATGAAAATAAACTATAGAAGGCTTTTTATATCATATTTAAAATTAATTGAAATATAGGGTTATTTAAAAGTATACTGCACTTATGAAAATGATTTATTAGTATGTTTTCTGGGCAAAACATTTTCTGGGACTGTCTACTTTTTCATCTATTTACATAGCTAACATTAGTAATTATTTTATTTAGATCTTTTATTTTTATTTAATTTATGTTCAGTTTTCAAGGGGATAAAAAAATGAGTTAAACATTGTTGTGTTTCAGTCTATTTTTTCTAGCATTTTGTTCATGCATGGTTTTTGCAGTTTGATAAAATACCTGTTATAATGTATTTTAGAGTCTTTTTTTGTGACCTGATTTATTTTTATTTTTGCTGACCTTTCCCTTTTATGTTTTGGCCCAATTTTTAAACTTATAATCGTTTCGAGTCTCTTGGTTTTACATATTTGAATACAATACATAAATGAATTATATTTTTAATTTGTTTTGTCTTGATTGAAATTTCCCACCATAAAAAATGGAAAATTAACATTACTAAATTTCCTCATACATTCATTTCCCCTCCTACCCTGTTGCTTTGCTTTCACATTTACATTTTGTTCTTAAATCAATATTTCCATAGTTTTAGACTTAAATAAGTCTTCAGTACTCACTGTATTTCATTCATAACAACCATAGGTGTTTGTTTCTGAGTTCTCTATTTTTATTTATCCGCTCTGTTGATTACAGCTTTCAAATTTTTTTAAGCTGGCTTCATGGGTGGTAGATTCACTGAAAACTGTATATCATATTACATCTTAATGTTAACCTCCAATGTGAAAAACAAATAATTGGAAATAAAGTTCCTGTGACATGATTGTCTTTCTTTAAAAAATTGTAAATATTGTCCTATTGTATATGGTACCAAACATCATTGTGAAACAATAAGGAATCATCCTAATATTCCACATATGGAGATGATTTACTGTTTCTGTTCCTTCGGATTCTTTTTTTTAGTAAATTCATTACTATATAATAGGGTTAATATATTCTGAGGCATTTATTTTTTTATTTTTTTTATTTTACTATTCAGTTTTTCATTTATTTTAATTATCATATGGGAATTTATTTTTTATTTTATCTTTCTATTTTGTTCAAGATTAGTAATTTATACGCTGGACATTATTTGTCTTCCAGCTTTAACTGTCACATCCTTTTTAAGTATCATATGATTTTGCTTGCTTTTACTTTAGATTTTAATAAATTTCATCAAGAAAATCTTTTAAACCATAGCTTTTGTTTTCAGCAATGCTTACGATGTTTCAATGATTTCAATGTGTCTAGTGAAAACTGTCATGTGATGCTCTGATTTCCCTCAACTAACTTCAGGAATAAAACATTTATTCCTCCAGCTACTGCTATTTGAACTATGAAATATTATATTGAGTTTTAAGATCTACCTCGATTTAATCTAAGTAGTCTAATAGTTGACAGGCATTTTTTGCAGACGGTAGTTTGATATTTGTAGCCATTTTTAGTTTTACTGTAGACAGAATTTTCATCGCACTTTGTTTCTAATGTTATTTTACTTTGGGAGAAGAATTAAATAAACATGACTTTCTTCCATTATATATTACCGAAAGTTATTGTTTTTATCTGTTTTATTTTCCATTATATGACATTTCTTAGAAAACAATAAAGAATCCCTATGATTTGTTTTTCAGAAGATATTAGATTTTTCTTTCACTCATTGTTTATATTTTAATACATCTTAACATTAATTTTAATGAAATATTTAAAACCTGTATTATTTTTCCAGCATCCAATCATAACTATATTTGGAATCTACTTTTTTCCTCTCCAAATTACTGTTATCTGATGCATATAATAGATAAGAAATACCAAAATATTTTTATATTTTGGAGTCAATAATAGCAATATTTACTAAAATATAAAATGAGTTCTCACCACTGCTAGGTTTTGAGAAATTTAATAAAAATGTAATTTGTTGAAATTATTTTTACCAAATGTTTATATTTTGAATTGTGCATTTATTGATGTCTTACCGGTTTTTAAATTATGAAATAGTCTAAGCTCCCATCAGATGCTTCACTGGAACTTGGCTTCTCATTCAGGGAACTTGGTTTTACATTATTCTTTTATCTTGACACATTCAACGAATTCTCTGGAAACAACTGGTTCACGCAGTGGCATTGGGCAGCCATTGGAGTTTGATTTTACATCCAGTTTCCATGAGAAATGTCCCTTTAAGTTAACTTTAGGAAATATTTGTATATTTAATGGGGGCTGTCATGAAGCACCTTCATGTTCCCTTCAGGAAATCATTATATGCTCAAAGGAGTAGCTAAAGCCAGCTTTGCATCTCATTGCTTACCTTCGGAAATCCTGGGAGACCTTAATCTAGTGAAGTGAGGGGTGCACTGCTGAGACCATGACTTAATCTATTTTTTCTTTCTCTTTTGATGCTGAGGCTGATTGTATATATTATTTCATGCAAATGAATGTGAATACAGTGAACTTCCTGCTATGCATTCAATTATTTATTTATCTACTCATTTACTTCGTGAGCGAGCATTTACTGAATCTCTGCTTTCTGTAAAACACTTGGCTGGGCCCTCATTAATATTCGACTTCAAGGATCTAATATTGCAGCAGTCAAATATCTAAACATTATAATGCAAAAAGATGGATGTTATTGGAAAATAATGGACATTATATATTCATTTTTAGTGTCATCCGTGTTCTGAAAAAGCTTTATCAGTAAAGAAACAACATGTATATTTTCCAACAAATAATTACTTTCTCAAGGTATCAGAGGGAGAATACATTCAAATAACAAAAGTTATCTTAGTTGTTAGAGGAATAAAGTCATTAACCAGGATCTTAGTAGCAATTCCCAGGGATCTCTGCTAGTTCTGCAAGAAGATATTTGCTTTTAGCATTGGTAGATAAAAGAAAAGTGCAGTTTTAGCAAATTATCTAACCATTGTCTTAGGCATCTTGACTAGAAGCTACAGGGGCGAAATCAGTGTATAGGCAGCCTTGAGTGATTAATAGTATCACTTTTCTTTTTCCTATTTAAGAACCAAATTCTAAATATGAAACTAAGTGTAATTGCAGAAAAATGATAAAAATAGCAACACTCGCTTAGTACTTTATAAAGTTTTTAAAAATATTTTTATTTACTTAATCATTTATTTATTTGATGAGTATGGATAGGTCGAACATGTTATGTATTTCATTAGACACACTGAACAGTAATAAAAACTGAGGCTCAAGTCTTAAAATGTAATTATCCTAAGTCATGCAGGTGGTTAAGCTGTTATTTAAAATAGGTCTGTCTAATCCAAAACCTGTGATCAAAATCTCTACACTCTGCAGCCTTGGAGTGAAACTCTAAATTATATAGCTATAGGTATAATTCCGAGATTTTTAAAAAATTTTGTCTTGCTTTGAAAACCTAGATCTGGATTCACAAACTCACATGCATCCAGGGCCAATGATGACATGAGTGTGTAAAGGAGGACTAATAGAAGACCAAACATCCTTGAACTATCTTTGGGTTCAAGAAATCTTTTACTTTTCCTTCATCTGTACTATATGAAAATCAGCAAGGGTAATATTAAAGAGTTCCCTTTTAGTGAGACAATAGAGAAGGATGGACTGTGCTAAAATGGTTATGTGCATTTTCTGGAGCAGTAGAGCAGCCATTATCCCTCCAACCCACCTGAGGTCATGACAAAATGAGGGATTAATATCGCCAGATCATCTGATTTTCCACAGATGCCAGAAATAGGAGTTGTAACATGAAATCTGATTTCAGAGGTAGTATAGCAGAGGGCAGCCTGTAGAGCCTCAGACCTCGTGTTCGAATCCTGTCTCTGCCACTTACAAGTGTGTGACTCTACTGCTACCCAAAGGCTCTGTGCCTCAGTGTTCTCATCTGAAAATGAAGTTAAAAATAGTGCTCTCTTAAAGACTCTGAAGACTACACTGTGATTGTTATCCTGGGAAGTATGCATTCTTGCTGTACTGTCTACCTCATAGGATTTTGTGAGGACTAAATGAATTCAATTCATGTAAGGCCCAACATAATAAGCACTTAATAAATGTCAGTTATCATTATTTTTACTGATTAGCTATTCTTGATTAATTATTTTTTATGTTATAAATATCATGTAGGCCAAACAAAAATATTCACCAATTTGCAACTTTTCATTGTCTTATAGAAATTCTTTTATTTCTGTCATTGCCTAAATAATTTACATAAGTATTCACCATGTAGTTGGTAGTCTCTGGATTAAATTCTTATGGTTAAAAAAAAAACTAGATTCCCATAGGTATGATAATTATATTTTATACATTAAACAGTGTAGCATCTTCCCCCACTTGACCATGTTTTCACTATAAAAATGGAACACCGAATTTAAAAAACAAAGTATAACTATTTCTTAAGTAGCAGTGGTCTTTATTGGACTATAAATGAAATTGGACAAAGATGGTAATGGAGGATCAAGAGAAGATCATTGACATGAGAAATGAAAAGCTCTTGGTGCATGGTACACTGGGTGGGTAAGTATTTCGGAAGGTAATGGGCATGTGTGTAATTCATACTAGCTTCTTGGCCCTGCTATCTTTGTGTTTATATCTAAGATCCATGAAAATTAGACTGTTTGTAAACACAAAGAGCTTAAAACTATAAAACATCAATGTTAAGCTAGAGCATTCCAAATATACTTCAGTGTAGTATGAACCAAAGAAGCAGCCTTCTCCATTTTGCAAAAGAACACCACGGAAGTTTATCGTCTTGATGATACCAATGACTTGATTGTGGAAGGAGATTACAATGTCTGGTGGACTAGGAAGTGTTCAGCGATAATTGACAAGAAATGATGGGAACTTGGCAAGCATAGTGGCATCCAGATGATGTTAAGCAAATCAACATCTTTGTAATAAGAGAGGTTTTATTTCTCAAAATTTAAAACACCTCTGGACTTCTCCCAGGTGTATGAAGAATTAAAAAAGTCTCCTTGACTTTTTCATGGGAAACAGAGTCCTTTGCAAGAAAGGCAAATAGGAGCAAGATTTGAACCATTGCTATTAATGTGATTTTTTCTCTACCTACAGGCTCTTTAGGCCTGAGAAGACTTGGATAGGCTTATAATATATTTTATATTATAAAAATAAAATTTATTTTAAAATTAATATATATTTTTAAATGATAGAAAATCAGGGCATGCTTAAAAGACGAACTCCTATGTGCAATTAAAGATCTCTTTTACAAGCAGTTAGCATTTATAAGTTTTGATAGTTTCCTACATTTTTAACTCTTAGTGTATGATTTAGTGTTCATATTGACTGTTTTTAAATAAGTTTCTTACATGGTATCTATGTGAAATTTCTGCTTTCCATTCATTTTTTTTTTTTTTTTTTGTAATCACAGATTACAAGGACCTTGTCAGTTTATGATCCCTTGTTTTTTTTTAATTTTAGTTTTTACAACTATAGCACCTGGTCTTCTTAGGTGGTCTCCCATCCAAGTACTAACCAGGCATGACCCTGCTTAGCTTCTGAGATCAGAGGGGATCAGGCTTGTTCAGGTTAGCATGGCCATAGATATGCCTCACATTCTTAAAGACAACAGAATCAGTTAAATAAAGTTTCTTTCACTTTTTTTCTAAAAAAGAATTCTACATGTCCATTTCCCAAGTTGTATAGAACAATTGTCCAGTGTAATTTCCCTCAATGCACTTTTTTAATTATAAGATTTGTATTATTTATAGATAACCACCTCTGTACTTGGACCAGCATTCTATATTACAATGCCAGAACTAGTTAAGTTTTGAATTTGTGATACACATTGGCTAATGCCTGCCTTTGCTCCTCCTTTTAACCACTGTGTGTTCTTTCTGGAAGTTATTTCTTGAAGTGTGGCACTCAGACCACCTCTGTCAGAATCATTTAAGTCGCTTGTTAAATGCAGCTTCCTGACCCTATCACAGACTTCATAAATCAAGTTATCTTTGACTATGCCTTCTAAAGTTTGTGAACCACTCCTTCTGGCTTCACTTTGAAGATTCTGCTACTTTTTAAAACAGGATTTCTCCTTTTTTGAAAATATATCATTTAAATCAGCCAATACATTGGGGTTGCAGAGTACAATGCTGATTTCAAAATCTTACAATCCAGTGGAAATTAGCATGAGGCTCTTGATGGTAATACAGAAGCAAAAGGCAGATTCATAAAAATGCAAATTATATATATTATATATAATATATTTAAATTATTTATATATATATAATATATATATATATATATAATATATATATGAAGTGCCGTAAGGGTTTAGCAAAGAGAGAGAGACATCAGTACACATTGGGGAAGACTAACCAAGGATTTGTGAAGGAGCCAAATTCAACATGGAACTTGAAATGACTTGGAGTTTTAGAGGTGAGCATAAGTAGAGTCCATCAGGAGAGCAACAGAGCAAAGGCACAGACGTGGAAAGATGAGGATGATAATCAGTGCCAACTCATAATTCAGCTCAGCTGAAGCATAAAATACACCCATGGGAGTTGTGGGTGATGAGGCAGGAGTTGTAGGTTAAATTGTTACTGTGAAGAGTCTTGAAGTCTATATCTTATAGTTGGTATTTATTTTGTACCTTCTGAATGTCTGCAACATTTTTAAGTGGGCTACAGATTTGAGGTAGAATTTGTGCATTGTGCAATTACATTTCTGATTTAATAGCCATATTTGCAAAGTCAAATCAGAAGTTAGGTGGCCAAATACAGGAAAAAGTGGCAGCAAATCCCAGTGCAACTTCTTGGTCTGCAGAGAACAACATGTGGGTGAACTCTCTCTACCATATAAGATCTTGCAAATCCTGACAAGTTCAATTCTTATTATGTCACGGTCATTTCCTACTTTGGCATTGCAGCATGATTCATAAAGGACTTATACAATCTATGAGTTTCTGTTGAATAATATGTTTGAAAAATAGCAGATTTGGGGTGGGGGGGGACCAAAGTTAGTGTCGACAAGACCACAGTGTCATCCTGGGTATATGAGAGGGTTGTTTCATAGGGGGAAGGCACAGCTAAGGCACAGGATGTCTGATGAATAGCTCTGTCCACCACCTTCCAATATGATGGAAAACATATTTCTTTATAGCTCATGCCTAACGCATTTACATCATCTTATATGAGATTTCTGATCCTGACTTTGGTCAAAGATAAATAAGAGAGCCATTTCCCTGTAATGTGTTATGAGATATTTGAAACTATGTGGGACTTATCAGGAGCATGTTAAGAGGAACAGAGAAGTCAGCCAGGTCAGCCTTTCCTGGGGGACATTGCTGTATTCCAGAGAGGCTGGCTGAGGACTTTAGAACATGTGTTAAATGCTGAAGATACATACAAACATTGCCCAACAGAGAAGGAAGCATCCAAGGAAACCTCAGAAACTTGTCCATCACTCAGAAGTGTGGTCAGTTTTTGGAGGATACCTACAGAATATATAGAGACTAACAGGACACAAAAGTCACAAAAAAAGAACAAATACAAGTGTCAGCATAAGAGCCAGTGTTTTAGTTCAGAGCAAAGAGGAATTGTTTTTAAGTTTAGCTAAAATTTTCAGATTTTGAAGTTCTAATCTGGGTTGCTGACCTGTGCTCTCATGGATCAGAGATAATATGGGCTTGAGTTAGAATGAAAATTAGAAAATAATTGATAAAAATTAGTCCATAGGACATGTCTTCTAATTGGGTGTATATCTGTCAAGGGACAGAAGGGAGAGAAATGGAACTCAGTGTGTACATCGATTTCGGATATTCTTAAGGGGAGTCGGCAACTGAGAGAGAGATTTGGACTGCAGATGTATACTTGTAGAGAAAAATCTCTAAATTACAAAATACACCGAAACCTGTCATCTTCTGTTTGTAAAATGTCAAAAATGGTAGTATTTTTTTCATAGCACTGCAAGTAAAAATACCATATTGCCTCTCCCTAAACATAACCACGTCCGCAGCATGATTTTTCTATGGATAGTCCATAACCTAGGACATTTGTCCTTTTTTTCTAAAACTAAAATCATATAGAATGATTCCTCCTTGCTAGAATACCATAACTGAAGGCAGTGTGGAGTGCTCCTGGAGTGTACATCATATTAATGTCTAAGAGATGTCACTATGGCCTGTATTCCTAGTCACAGTAAATGAATTTGGAATCTCTCACAGCTACATCTCTTTTCATGATTCCCTCATAGAGTGAGAGAATGATGTGTAAACTTTCCTTGACAACCAGTCCCTCATAGGATTCCTCACACACTGATGTATTTGACAGAATCAACCACCTTAGTGAAGTTCAAATACACAATCCACTGATCACCACACTCTGCCCATCACTGTTCCCACTGCTGTCTAAGGGAGGTTAACGCACCATAGGCAGTTACCTGGCTGCAGTGAAAATACTACTGCCTTGACCAAAGCAGACCATTGGAATGGATGACTTAATACTGTGCTGCAAACTGTGTGTGAATATGACAGGTGACATTATTTATATGGAAATAGGCCTTTCCAATCTACATGGACAACTCCTCAAGACACTCTCATAACTTGAATAGGCAAGAAATTTCCTTCTAGTAACTTCTAATCATGAATTCTCCTCTTTCAGCTTTTCTGAGTCCTCAGCCAGAATGTGTACAAATCTGTGGTGAAGGACAGTGGCTTATTCTGCAGGTCACATGTGTTGTCAAGATGGAAGGCAATGAGAAATGAATGTGGGTTCCAGCTTGGCTTTGTGTGTTCAGTTGTCCTCATGCACCCCAGTTTTTCTCACTGTCTCTCCAGTTTTTTTTTTCTTACTGCCAGTCTTGCTGACCTACACCAACTTCAGCTCACCATACAATGCATAAGTAAAACCTTCCACAGAGTTCTTCACCAGTTTCTATAATAGTGTAGAATCTAATCCCTATAATAAATAAATTATTCCTGATTGTGTATGGTCTTTTTGGTTTTCTGAACAAACCCAGATATTAAAGCTGTTTATCAAGGAAATGATATAAGAAGATTTGCACATTAGATCAATACCTACAGTATGTAAAATGGATTTTATATAGAATTATGATTAGAATATTCTCAATAGCAAATATCTTTACTTTTCAAATGAAATCTTAATTGAAATCTAAGATAGAAGGTGACATACTCGCTTAAAATAGGGATGAGGAACTTAAGACCTGATTGTCTGCCTCCCTTTTTTCTTCCCTTAACAATCTTGGAAGTACCCAATGTTCTGAGAACACAGTTTAACAATGTTGGCATTTGTAAATATAATATGCTTTTATAGTCATTTTGTGACAAATGAAGTGGTCCAGGGATACAGTGTTGGAGGTGAGTATGGAGCATAAGGGGTAGCTTCAAAGGTATTTAGGAATTAAAACTAACACTGCTTTGTGTGGATGGTATGAAAAAAGCAGAAATCTGGGATTTTTTCAGTCCAGGGGATTACTTGATGGTGTCCTTTCTTGAGAATATACTACAAATGGACATGTTAATTTGAGGCCATTGAAGAGTTTTTGGCTGTTAAAGTCAAGTACATGAAATAGGGCTGTTGTTTGAGATAGAGGTCTTCTATAAAGACCTTGGTTTTCAATCATTGCAAAGGTTAGTCACTTCTAGATAAGAAGAATATATTGAGAATAGCTCAGGCACAAATATAGACTCTGAGAATCAGCAACATTAATATGATCATAAAGGCAAAAAACACTTAGGTTGCTATGAATGCAGGAAAACCAAGAAAGAAGAATCTATGGACTATAAAGAAAAGGAGCATTTCCATGGAAGACTGGTTAAAAGCGTGAAATATCAAGCATGCCCAGGTCATAAAATATCCTTTAGATTTAGCAATTATAGAATTACTGATGAATAAATAAGAAGAAAGAGGGAGATAGGATTTGCTTTAAGGAGTGAATGAGAGAAAAGTTTATGGAAGCAGTGAGTACTTTATGAAGGAAAAGAGTAAAAGATGAGAGATGCAAAGAGATGTGGGGTCAAGGGTATGGCTTTTTTGAAAGTGGCAACTTGAAGAGAAAAAGTAATTCAAGAACAATTTATTGTGTATTAATCTTCGAGTATTTCATTGTTTTCCTTGAATTTCTATCTTCTTACCTCCATCTACAAGTATCTTTCCTCCAAGATATGTTCTGTCTGTTTAAATAGCAGAAAACTCTCTGTTCTTTATAGCTACAAAGTATTATATACGAACTTCTAAAATCATTAAGTATTAAATATATTTTCATTTTCATAGTGCATGTGTTAGTCCTGCCCTTAAGTTGTACCACTTACTAGAAGTGAAACCAGGCTCTTGAATGTTCACAGTTCCTAAAGCTTCTGTACTTCACTGTCTAAGTTCAGGACTATGGTTTCCCTCCCTTTCTAACCTCTGCTCCTGGTTTTGATATTTCCCTTCATTGGACTGCGTGAAGACATAGAGCTTTAAAGCAAACAATCATAGACAGACCATTATTCTTTTTTCTTTTTCTAACTTTATAAAGGGTAAGTTCTTAATGCCATCTTTAAAATGATCACTTAACATTTATTTTACATTAGGCACTCTGCTTTTGCATTTTAATCTCATTTAATTCTCACAATAACCCCATATGAAAGGTATTATTATACCATTTTTATGGAAGGTGACCGAGTCTCAGAAAGGGTAAAAAATTTGTTAAAATGTGTAAAATTAATAAATATCAGAACAAGAATTAAAATTAACAAAATATAATAATGTAAGCATAATGTCTGGCATATAGCAAGCACTGAAGATGACATTTTATTGTTAATACTATTTCTAATAGTTTTTATAATGCATATTTAGTGCTCTTTTATTGTGATACGATTTCATCCTATTCTTATACAATTAATTATAACAGATAATAAAGAATCACTTACATCAAAGCATAATCAATGTTAGCTAATAATCTGCAATTAATATAATTGAGCATTAGAAAGAATGTCCAGGATAAGATGAAAAAATGAAATCGAGTATAGTGATAGACGCCCTTCCCACCAGTACCAGTACTAAGATTGACTTGGAGATTAGTTACCAATAGTAGATTTAATATAAAATCAATAGCATCTCATTTTTGGTTGATACATGGTGATTAATTTTGTGATAAGGTATTTCAGAAAACACTAAGGAAGGTATGGACTTTTGGAATTTCTCTAATAATCATTTCCTGAACATGAGGGGTCTGAATTCAATTTCTTTTTAAATCATTTGTCCACAAGATTTCTTCTAGGTATTTTGTTTGCATTTGAAGGAATGACTACGAGAACAGAATGACTAAAGAGGCAAAAGAGAGGGAAAAAAAGGCGTTAAAACACATTATTATGTTGTACATTACAAATGGATGAAAAATGGTCTAGAAAGAAATTCTGGTTTAAGGATATATTTACTGTTACAGGAAGGAAATTATTTTGATCAAAAGATAATAATTTTAAGATTTTACATCAGTTAATAAAAAAACACAAAGCTCTGTGATTGGAACCCATGTTTGTTTGACTCTGAAGATGGCTCTGGACCAAAACACTGCCCTGAATTTTCAGTCTTTTAACAATCAGTTCTCAGAGATTGCAATTACCTTCTGGCTCCCTATTAATTATCATTTTCGCAGTTGCAGACAGGAGCAGTATGCCAGTATGGTTTTCACAGCCTGCATGATTGCCTTGATTTTTTCTAATCCAAGCAGTTCTTCATCCTGCAGCAGATTTCTTTCTTCTATATGTAGCTGAGTGGTTTTAGAAATGTCCATGAGAATTGTTGGCGATAGGATTTGTGGATGTCAGTAATTAAGCTGTCTACTCCAGCTGCAAGCTGTTGGACAACATGGGTAGTAGAAGGACATAGTCCTGCTGCAAAGCCTGGTCTTAGTGAGAACGGAAAGGTCAGTTCGCCACCCCCTCCCCCACCCCCGTTTGGTTAACCATGCACTGGGAAGCTCAGTTTATCCTGGATTCACCCATGATTTTCTCATCAGTCTTATATCATTTTTACAAGGTAGTATTTGCCACAAGCCACATGGCCTAAGTTGCTTTTAGGCTTTTATAGTGTCTATACACAAAGAACAACCGTTCTCTGAATCTGCCATCAGTACTCCATGCCACAGAATTATACTGGGCACATTGCTGATTCCAATATAGGCCTGAATTTTCATAACTTGTTCCTGACATGGACTGCATTTTGTTTCATGTCACTCATAATTAATTATGCATTTCCATCGTTTCTGTCAAAATCATTTTTGTCTGCACCCTTTGGAATAGAGAATACTTATTACAGATTTTTAGATTTTTTACTCTGCTTAATTATTGAAGCATAGCTACATGATGAGACCTTTCTGTAAAGAATCATCTAGTATTATTTCACGATATATGAGCCTTTATGCATCCTGTTTGCCTGTTAGTTTTAGGTGTTTTTGGTGATGTTCTGTTCAGTCACCATTGAAGTATGCTGATGATTAGACTAGGAACCAGTATTAATTGTGACTAATTATCATTTTATCTCCAACATCTAGCATATATCTGCTAAACGATGTACAATGAATGAATGACTGAATGAATGAATGAATGAGGTTGTTGATCAAATATCCCTGTTTTCATAATGCCTTTCTAAGTAGTGTCCAATTTCTGGTCTTTTCATTTGCCCCGCAAGCTTTTTCCTTCATTTATTAAAAACAAAATGTATCTCGTATTTACTGTATGCCAGTCACTTCCCTTAAATGGCTTACATCACATCTTCGGGGTGTGTGTGTGTGTGTGTGTGTGTGTGTGTGTGTGTGTGTGTGTGTGTTGGAGAGAGAGAGAGAGAGAGAAAGTGAGAGAGACTGGTGGGGAGAGTGGGAGAGAGAGAGAGAGTGGGAGGGAGACAGAGACAGAGAGACAGAGGCAGAGAGACAAAGACAGGGGTATTGAAAATAAGTGTGAGCATTGGGTGGGGTGTAGACATGTAAACAGGCAATCACAACCAGTGTGCAAACTAAGTATAGGTGCAGTGCAGGCAGCACTAGGCTATCAAACCCAAACCCAAGGCTATGAATGACTTCTTAAAAGAGATGATTCTTTTACTAAGCTTTTAAAACAGGTGAGGTATCCAGGACAAGGCATGTGGAGAAAAGAAAAGAATTACCGTCAGAGCCAACAATGCATAGAAGTGTGAGCATAGCATGCAAGTAGTGAGGTATGGCTGCTGGAGGCTAGGTGTTGAGTGAGTCCTGGGGCGTTGCCAATTCTTAACACCTCTGATACCACCATATTCTAAGCCACTATCATTCCTTTGCCTGTAATAAATAGGCTCCTACATAATCTCCTTCATTCTATTCTTCTAATAATCTCTTCTACAACAGCTGCCTGAGAGACCTTTTTAAAATGCAAATTATGGCACTTCTTTGCTCAAAAGTCTAGGTGGCTGACCATCACATTGGAATGAAATCAAAAGTCCTTAAAATGGCCTGCAAATCTCTAGATGCTCTGGCTCCTGGCTTGCCCTCTGCTTTTGCTTCCTGTAAATCAATCTTTTCATGCTCCTTTCCAGCCACACATGGGATCCCTATGCTCCCTTGAGAGCACCATACACTCTCCCAAACTCAAGATTTTTGTACTTGGCAAATGGATTAACACTGAGTAATTCTTCATGATTTCTGTTATTATGAAGGGATATGTGTGCACTGGCCAATCTCATATTTCTTCAAAGCTTAGTTATTATCTTAAGATCTGATATCATTCTCTTGTAGTCAGATACAAATCTGTATATTTATGCCTATATATCATGCGTGAAAATCAGCTGAGAAGTAGTGTTTGGGTAGCAGGAGCCACTTGTTATATTTGTGGGGAAAAAATTTCCAAGTATATCCTTCAGAGCTAGAACGAATTGCCTTAACATAGCAGTAGATTGGATTTTTTCAACACTAAACTAAGTTTCAGATATTAGAATGTCACATGTTCAGGACACTAATATATATAGTATGATCCTTCAGGGCTATACTAGTCCCAATTAATATCTTTAAAATCATCTAAATATTCAAAGAAGCATCTTTAACATTAAACCATGAACACCAATGGTACCTCTTGAACCAAAAGGGTTCCCTTCTTGAACATAGAAAACATTATTTTTCTTTTTATGTTTCTTCAAAGTGTCTTATACTTTAGGATATTCTATTTACTAAAGGTTCAGTGACAGACGGAGGAGATTGCAGTACTGGACCACAGTCCAAGTGACACTAAACACTCATTCTTCATACTGGTGCTGAAGCTAGAATTCGTAATACTGATTTATAATCACATTTACCTAAGACTTTTGTTTTGTAGGCAGTACTGCCTAGAAAGAGATGAATGTAATTACTGGTCTTTTGTGATCCAAATCACATAATGTTTGAGTGCAGTATTTGCTGGAAAGATGATGTAGTGGCCTCAGCAAGAAGCTGTGCATGGCCAGGTAGGTCGGCCTGCAGCTTGTGCCACACTGAGGAAGGTAACGAAAGATCTATCACTTTTGACTTAAGCATCCCCTGTCTCCACTTAAAACTCGGGCATTGTTTTAGCTGTTTTGAGAGGCTCAAATATAAAGTAATGGTACACATATTTCTGTTGTAGTCACTGAAGGTCTTTCACAAGGATGACAGTTGTTTGCTCAGGCAGCTTTATTATCCACAAAGTTCTTTTAAAGTCAAGTCCTTGGCACTATAGGGCTAGGTGAATATCTCTGTTTCCATTATGTAAATGGGAAACCGAGTCCATGAGTGGTTATGTTGACTAATTATAGTAAATATTCAAGTATTTTGTATGAGGATGGAATATGTTATATTATGTTATATTTAATAATTATTTATTAGGCTAAACATTCTTTACCAATTTTCAAAATATATTAACATATAGGAAAAGTATAATGATCATAACTTAAACCTCATTCATAAAAATGGGTGTTAAATGGACAAAATTTTTTAAAAATGTGTTGAGTACCTACAGTCTGCTGGATACTCTGCCAGACATGATATTGACATAGAGGTTTCTAAAGAGGTCTAGGTTGTGATAAAACAGTAATATACTCTTCACTTTTATTTGTAGTTTTATGAAATTGACATTTCTCTACAAATGTCAATAAGAGGTTTTCCTAAAATAAAATAATGCGTAAGGAAACTGGTGACTTCTTGAAAGTGGTGAATGGTTTAGAAGGTTCAACTCAAAATGCCCTCTTCCCATGGAGAGCATTGGTTTTTGTCACAAACACAGAGCAATTGGGTTCGGCAGAAGTCTAATAGTGCTGACTTTCCAATGCCATGTAGAAAAAAGCTTGATAAAATGGATGATCTTCAAAACAAAATGTTCTTAGCTGTAAGTAGAGTTCTCAGATAGTGTTTGCCTTCATCATCCCCAGTCTAATCTCTTACAAGCACAGACACGTTTCTGTCAAGGTAATGTCTCCAATTTCTAAGTCATTCAACACTCACTTATCGAATGTCACTACATGCAGAACACAGTACATAACTGTTGTCATGGTGTCTCAAAGGATATTGACTGTCACTTTTCTTTGCCATGTGTTTATTTTTTTTCCTCTGGGGAAAGAAACATAGTTCTATGTGAAAAATCTACTTACATAGCTCTAAGGTATGTGATACACTCAATTACTAATTTTGAGTTCCCTCAGAGAAACGGTCACTAGCCAATCTTAAGTATTAAAGGTAAATATTAATTACATAGTTGCTGAATTTTTGATTTTGGCCTACAGGGGCTGGAAAAAATATCCAGAGAAATCCATATACCATATACTGAAAATGTCAATCCAATGTTTTAAAATATTTACAATCTTTCTCTAAGAAAATGATTAGAGTGGAAATACCTGAGGCATTTTAAGAAGTTTTAGAATTAGAAAGAAAGATAAGAGGCTACAAACAATGTTATCTTGAAGGCAATGTGAGAATGCAAAGTAACTTTTCTATGATTACCTAATTACATTTTATAACTTTCTTTCCCAGATTGATTTGAGGCTCCTTTGTTGTTCCAAGCGTGAAGGTCAATTATAGAATTTGCCTGGGAAAGCTCTTACATAAGATTGTTCCAGAAACACAAAAGGGTTACTTGAAGAACCTGAGTTGATAGAATCAGACTGCTTAAAAATAGGCTTTTACAGTGGCTTCCTCCTGCTAGATATTTGTTTCATTTGTAACCATCGAAATCACTGCTTCTGTTTACTTGAAGCTGGAATGTTATTTTCAGGAAATACAACAAAAGATTATAATTTTCTTTCTGTGTGTGTTTTTGCTGATTCACTAACAGCCTTTATGGAAACCGTATATTCTCAAAGACTCCCTTTCTCCCTTGTACACTTGGCAATATTTTCCTCTTCCAAAAACAGACCTCAAATAATACCTTTATGAAGATCTTCTGGAATTTTCTCCAGTGTTCCATTGAGTTACTGGTCCCCAAAAGCTTCCATATCATTTCATATCCATCTCTACCAAAGCTAACTCACTAAGTTGTGCATACAAGACTGTCTCCCTCAGGGACTAGAAGGCCCTAGAAGTCAAGAACAGCTAGAACAGTTATCTAAAACTATATATAACTAGACAAACAGAAGTGAACACATCATCCAATTCATTAGTTCATTGCACGTATGTTCTTATCTCTTTTTTAAATTGAGCTTTCTCTCCAAAGTCCCTGCTTCTTGTGTTGCATATGGTTTATCACACGCATCAAGAGATTAGGAACATTAAGCAGGTGACAAATATCAACAATGAGCTAGAAATTTATTGTAATCGACCAATATGCTCCACCTTGTAATTGCTCAGAGCTTTTTGCTCCATAATTATATGATTGCCTCAGTGTAGCCATTCAATGACGTTATAATTAGTGGGTAATTAACTAAAGCTTTTGCTGAGATGCTATAAAGCATGAAATGTGTGGGCAGGTTGGTAACATGAGGACTGATAAACTACTTCATCAATAAATTTCTGAAAATACTTTATCTTTTTCAATCCTCAGCAATTGTAAACCCCTTTTGAGCTTGCATATTCTGTACCTTATTCCATGAGTTGTTTTGTGTGCCCTCCCAAGCCTGGAATGGGGCCATCTAAGCCCTACCTTACTGCCTCTTCTACCCCACCTGCACTTCCACACATGCTCTTTCCTACTTCCCTAACACTTTAATCTTTTAGCAGTTGCCAATTCACAAAAGGGTTCCACATTTGTGACTATATTTGATGTGCGAGGTGAATTCCGCAGAGCACTTCTCCAACTTAGAGATGGAAAAAAGCTCATAGGCCTTAAGTCACTTGGCTTATTTTAAATGCCTTAGTTTAAAAGGCTGTTGGTAAAATGGACCTGTCTCAAGACTGAGCCCCTTCAGATTCTATATCTGTGCTTTACAACCTACTTTATGTAAAATGGGGCATATCAGAAATAGAAGAAAAGATGGGGCAGACTATATTTGGGAGAGAAAGAAGAAGATAGGGTTAAAAGTAAAAGGGAGAGTTAACGTTAAAGGAAAATGATAAGGAGTGCATTGATACCAAGCAAAATACTCTAAAACACTAATCAATACATAAATACATGCTACGATAGCCTCATAAGCAGCAACTTGCCCACTGTAAGAGGACAGTACTAGTTGTGCCTAAGTCATAAGGCTGCTTGGAAAATTAATGGCATAATGCATGTTAAGCACTTGGGACAGTGCCAGATACACAGTAATCACCTATTGTTGGGAGCTCTTAAGCAGAGAGAGAGGAGGGGAAAGGAGGAGAGAGGACAAGAGAGGAGAGGAGAGGAGAAGAAAAAGAAAAAGAGAGGAGAGGAGAGGAGGGGAGAGAGAAGAGAAAAACAGGAATTCAAGGTGTTCGAGAGGAGAAATTTGCCTCCCTACTCAGTGCTACCCAGGGGAAATCTGACTGGATTTCTCAGCTCAGTGAGTCATGGCCCCAGGACACATATTCTCTGTTCTGGAGATGGTCCTCCTGCTTGCCCAGCCTGAAGCCATTAAATATTGGAATACAA
Organism: Rousettus aegyptiacus; assembly: GCF_014176215.1. Lineage (NCBI taxonomy): Eukaryota > Metazoa > Chordata > Mammalia > Chiroptera > Pteropodidae > Rousettus > Rousettus aegyptiacus. Next base: position 119,028,032 of record NW_023416306.1, on the reverse strand, counting down.
TGGCTGAAACGTCTTGTTTAGATTCCATTCTCACTGAGCAATCTTCTGTTTATGATTTGGTTTTCTTCAGAGCCAGGGAGACGCTGCTCTCCAAATGTTAGCACATGTGTCTCAGTCTAGAAGGCATCTATTTCAGTGCTTAAAATTTTAAAATATCAATCTTGGTTGTGCATTACCCACAGCAGCAAGTGGTTCTGTAGCTTTCTCTTTATTGCCTTCCTTTTCTTCCTTGTCTCACTATCACATTCCTCTATTGGTGTTCCTTTTACTTTCCAAAGTAGTTTCCCTGGCATCCTTATTTCAGGATCTGTCCCTGGGGGAACCCAAACTATGACAGTCACCATGCTACTGTATCTCTCTGCCAATCATCTTGGCCTCTATCTTTTAGATTGCTCTGCATGGTGGAGGCATAACCACCATTGGGAATGGTATCATGTAAGTATAGATCATGATACATGGGAAGAAGAGAGCCATTGTTCAACTCTAATTTTGAAAAGACTTGGAAGCACTCTTGTCAGTCATGAAATAGATATCAAGGGAGGTGCAGAGCTTTGTTTTTCCCCTCCTGAATGACAAGCCCAGACATGTGGGACAGTCTACTGGGACTAGTAGCCCTATCATAAACTCAGAGAGTGAATTAGGAGTAATCTCCAAAAGGAAGAAAAAGAGGATCACTGTCACCGAGAGAAAAGATGAAGTGTGCCAAGCAGGCAAAACAATAGATGTTCATAGCATCGCTCACCATGCAATCAGCAGTAATGATTCCATGTCACTCCTCCAGAGACCAAGGGGAGCTACTGTCAAGACAGTATGTCTGATGCCACTGTACCCCTGGCTACAGTGCTCCCAGTACTCTTCTCTTGGGTTCTAACCTAGAGCATCAGCATGAACTGCAGCCAAGCCTAATTGTCATCTCTGCCTAATCACCAGGTGCTGCTGGTGAAAGAGCTCTGAACCAGGAGTCACTAAAACTGGTTATTACTCCTTGCTCATCTTGAAGCCATGACTGTACCTCTTTAGGCCTTGACTCCCTGTTTGTGAAGCTGTTTGAACTGGATAGCTAAAGTCCTAATCTTAATATGCTTTAATTCCTGGGAACTTTGTAATGCCTATATACTGGAATCAAAATTAACCCATTGAGGACCAGATGAAAGACAATCTTCTTTGTATGGTCATTTTTATTAAGATTGGATAATGTTCATCAATACCAGTTAAAAAAGATTAGCGATTGCTCATATTTGAAGACAAAGTGAATCCTCAATAATAGCTTTATTTTATAATTTGTTTCACTGTTGCCTGTCTTCCCAACTCTGTCTTCCCTACTGTAGTTGGAGTGATCTTCGCTTAAAAAGAAAACAAAAACATAAAGGCAAAGAAAGCATCATACTGTTTCCCTGCTGAAGCCCACTTCACTTATTCACTTCCAGGATAGAAAATAACCTTGCTAGCTTGTCATTAAAAGTAATAATAACAAATAAATAGAAACCTCACAAACTCACTGCAAGAGTCTTCTCCCGACTGCTAAATGCCCTTCATCTAGCTTCCCTTAATGTTAGCATCTTACATAATCACGATACTTTTATCATAACTAAAAAATTAACATTTGTATAATACTGTTAACTAAAGTACAGATTTTGCCAGTTTTTCCCCTAATGTTCTTTTGTGTTCCAGGATCCAAATTCAGGATACCACATATTGCATTTAGTTATTCTGTATCTTTATATCCTTCAATCTGACAGTTTTGGGGTCTTTCTTTGTCTTTTATGACCTTGGCAGTTTTGAGGAATACTAGAAAGATATTTTACACACATTTATTTTTCCTTCTTTTGTCTTACAATATCTGGGGAAAACAAGATTTTCCAAAAAGTTTTAGGTCACTTTCTTTCAACTCACCTTCAGTGATATGATGTGATATATTTGTAGAACAGACACTTTTAACAATCTGTATCCTGTTCTGGCTTCTGCCCACACCTTAGAAGATTTTTTTTAGTTGCATACAGTAAAAGTTGCTCTTAGTGATGTGAAGTTCTGTGGATTTTGATAATTACAGAGCTGTGTACCTACCACCACAGTACCATGGAACTGTTCCATAGTCCTAAGAAATTTTCTGTGAACCCCTGGTATTCAGTCTACCCCTCAAATGTGGCAACAGTTGATGAATCTGTTTGCCATTCTAATAGTTTTGCCTTTTCTGGAATTTCATACAAATGGAATAATATAAAATTTAGGTGTTTATGTCTGGCTTCTTTCACTAAGCAAAAAGCACTTAAAATTCACTCATTTTTGTGCCTGAATCAATAGTCAGTTTCTTTTTATTCTAAGTGGTAGTGTATTAGGTGGAGGTACTATAGCTATTTTATCAATTTCCTTGTGAGGACGTTTGAGTTTTCAGTTTTTGGCAATTAAGAATAAAGATGCTAGAAACATTGGTATACAAGTTTTTGTGCCATAAAGTTTCGATTCAGGTGGGTGAATTTATAGGAGTAAGAATTCTCAATAATATAATAAACGGGTATTTAACTTTATAAGAAACTGACAAACCCTTTTAAAAGTTGTGATATTTTGTGTTCTGAATAGCTGTGAATGCTATTTGCTTTATTTCCAAACTATGACTTAAAATTGTCAGTTTATTTATTTTAGCAATTATAATAGGTGTATAGAGATATATAATTTTGTTTTTAATTTGCAATTTTGTAATAACTAATGATCAGTGCATCTTTTCATATGTTAATTTCCGATAGTATATCTTTTTGGTGGTGAGCCAATTCAGATTTACAATTTTTATTGAGTTGTTTTCTGTTGTTGAGTTTTAAGTATTTATATTTTCTAGATTTGCATCTTTTAGCAGATATAAGATTTACAAATATTTTCACAAAGTCTATGTCTTGTCTTTTTGTACTCTTCAAAATATCTTTCACAGATCAAAAGCTTCGGCAAAGTCTAATTTGTTTTTATGTTCTTTATGTGAATCACACCTCTGAAATCATATCTAAAAACTTATGATCAAAACAAAGTCATGTAGATTTTCTCTTGTTTTCTTCTAGAGGAGTTTTTAGTATTACATTGTACACTTATGGAGAACTGTAATCATATTGACTTAATATTAATAAGGTGTGAGACATAGCTCCAGATTTATTGTTTTGTAAATGATGTCCAAATTTCCAGCACCATTAGGTAGAAAGATTATACTATGTCCATTAAATTATATTTTACAAATTTAGTTCACAATATTTGTTTAGATTTATTTTTGAGCTCTCTATTCTGTTTAATTAATCTGTGTTTTTGTGTTCAGCATTATTCTGCTTAATTACTGTAAATTTAGTAAATCTTGAAATTGGATAGTATGTGACCTCTACCTTTGTTTTTCTTTTTTTTCGTAATTTTTTGGGCTATTTTAGTTACTTTATCATTCTTCACAATATTTTAAACCATTTTGTAAATATTTATAAAAAGCTTCCTGGGATTGTGATTGGAATTGCATTGGATCTATGATGTAAATTAGGAGGATGAGACATCTTAACAATATTGAGTTTCCTAATCCATGAATATGGTGTATTTCTTTATTTGAATAAAGAAAACAGATTTTTTAAAGTAAGTTATTTGTGCATTTGCTATTGAGTTTTATGAGTTCCTTTTATATTTTGGATATTAACTTATAACCAGTGCTATGATTTACAAATATTGTCTTCATTTTGTAGTTTGCTTTTTTTTGTTTTGCTGATTCTTTGCTATACAGAAACTTTAGTTTAATGTAGTCCAACTTGTTTATTTTTTACTTCTGTGGCCTTTGCTTTTGGTATCAAAAGCAAAAAATTATTGTCAATATCAATGAAAAGAAGCTTTTCTCTTGTGTTTTCTTCTAGGAATTTTTACAGTTTCAAGTTTTATGTTTGTCTTTAATCTATTTTGAGTTGATTTTTGTGTATAGTGTAAAATGAGTCCAATTTCATTCTTTTGTATGTTGATATACTGTTTTTCCAGCACCATTTATTGAAGAGATTCATTCCCCATTATGTAAATTAGGTGCCTCTGTCAAAGATTAGTTGACTGTGTATATATAAGTTTATTTTGGGGCTCTCAATTCTGTTTCATTGCTCTTTGTTTCTGTTTTTATGCCTGTACCATATTGTTTTGATTATTATAGCTTTGCAATATAATTTAAAGTCAGACAATGTTATGCTTCTTAGTTCTTGAGGAAGATGTCTTTAGCTAGTCGAGGTTTTTTGTAGTTCCATATGAATTTTAGTATTATTTTTTCCTCTGCTGTGAAAAATACCATTGAAATTTTGATAGGGATTACATGGAATTTGTAGGCTATTTTGGGTAGTATGGACATTTTAACAATATTATTTTTTCAAATCCATAAACACAGGATAACTTCATTTATTTGAGTTCAATTTCTTTCATCATTGTTTTATACTTTTCGGCATACATATTTTTCACCTCCTTAGTTAAGTTTATGCCTAAATATTTTATTATTTCTTATACTTTTATAATGGGATTATTTTCTTAATTTCTTCTAATTTTAATTCCATTGTAGTTTAAAGAACATATTTTATATTAATTAAATCTTTTGAATAATATTTAATTATTTGATTATTTCATTGAATCTAATTAATTGTTTAATTATAAAATTATATTTTCTCTTTTTTGTTTACTTATTAACTAACTCTTTGATTTGTTATTTTAAGTTGATTTGGAGTTTATAGTATATCTTATTAATTTATCATAGTTTATTTTCAGGTGATACTATATCACTTCATGTGTGGTATAAAAACCTTATAATAGGATACTTTAAATTCACTCCTATTAGAGTATACTCTTATGAGGTATACTGTTACAAGCTATTGTTTGTATACATTTTACTTTGACATAACTTATAAATTCCATACAATAATATTATCTTTCTTTAAATAAAATTTTTAAGAGATTGAAATAATAAGAAAGAAAGAAACATGTATTTGCCCTTGTAAATAACTCCTCTCAGTGCTTTTCATTAATTTGTGTACATCAGTATTCCCATCTAGTATCATTTTCCTTCTGTCTGAAGGATTAATGTTATCATTTATTATAGTGTAGTTTTGCTGTTTATAAAATCTTTTCAGCTTTTTTGTGTGTGGCTGAAATTTATTTATTTATTTAGCCTTGTTTTTGAAAGATATGTTTACTGCATGTAGAATTTTAAGATGACAGTTTTTTTTTTCTTTTACAACTTTAAAATGTCTTCTACTGTTTTCTTATTGGGATTATTTTTTATGAAAATTCTGATGTCATCTCTGCCTTTGTTTCTGCATACATAATATGTCTTTTTGTTCCCAGACTGCTCTTAAGATTTTCTCTTTCTAATTGTTTCTGAGAAGTTTGAGTTTAGATTTTATTATAGTTTTCTTTATGGTCTTGTGCCTGAAGTTTGTTGAGCTTCTCAGAACTTTGAACATGTAGTTTTCATCAAATGTAGAAAAATTGTGGCCACTATTTCTTCAAATAGTTTTTCTTTTTCTCTGTCTCCTCAGCTTTGGGGATTCCACTTAAGTGTGTATCAAATTGTTTGAAGTTAATGTACAGCTAACTCACTGACACTCTTCTCATTTTATTAGTTGGTTTTTCTTTGTGTTTCATGTTGAACAGTTCCTATGTTATGCCTTAAAGTTTATTAACTTTTACTTTTCAATGTCTAATCTGCCATTAATTCCATCTGATACATTTTTTAATTTAAACATTGTAGTTTTCACCTCTTTGATTTCTCCACTTAAGTTTTATATCTTTGATTTCTCCACTTAAGTTTTAAACATATGGAATGAAATTATATTAACTTTTAAATTATTCCTTTCTACTAATTCCAATATCTGCATAAGTTCTAAATTGGTTTTGATTTGTTCATTATTTTTATTATTGAATTTGTTTGTTTACCTCTCTGGCATGATTAATAACTTTTAACTGGATGCCAGACACAGTGAATTTTATCTTGTTGGGTTCTAAGTATTTTTGTATTCCCATAGACCTTCTTGAGCTTTGTTCTAGGATGCAGTTAAGTTCCTTAGGAAAAGTTTTATTTTTTTGAGTCTGTGATATTTTAAGGTTAGATGGATAATTATTTATCTCTCCTGAGGCAAGACTCTTCTGCTTGTATTACCTGTTGTACCATCAATCTTGAGGTTATCCAGTATGGCTGCTGGGAATAAGGTTCTATTCTTGGCCCTGTGTGGGGACCAGTCACTGTTACCTTTATTCTTAATCATGTGGTTCTTTCTCTGGGTAGTATTCCTATACACATGGGCTGATCAGTACACTGCTGATAACTTGAGGGCACTGATCTGCAGATCTCCAGAGTTTCCTCTCTTTGTAGTGTTCTCCTTTCTGGTACTGTATTTTGTGACTACTTTCCTCTTGTTTTCTCCCAAAAATCTCAGCTCCATTTTGTCAAGTCAGGTAATTTTTCAGCTCTACTTGGGTTCTTCCTCTCTGAGTTGCAGCCTGGAAACTCTCACGGCAGTAAGCTATAGCAATCACAATTGTTGGGCTCACCTCATTTATTTCCAGAGTCTTGCAATCCTTTATTTTTAATATTACTTTTCTTCCTTCTTCCTTTTCTTCCTTTCATCCTATCTTTTTAAATTTCCTTTGTAGTTTTGTGAAGGAATTACTCTGTCTTAGTCTAAAACAACCTCCCAAAGAATCAATTTTTATTTCATTTTAAAATAAAATTTGTATGTATTTAAGGTGATTTGATGATACATAGACATAGCGAAGTGATTACTGCAGTCTGGATATCATTATGGTAAGTGAAATAAGCCAGATACAGAAAGAAAAACATTGCATAATCTCGCTTATATGTGAAATCTCTAAAAGTTTTATACATAGAAGCAGAGAGGAGAACTAGTTTTAATAGGAGTGGAAAGGTGGGGAAAATAAGATCTTGGAACAAATTTGCAGTTATGTAGGATGAAGAAGTTCAGAGATCTAATATATAGCATACTGACTATAGTTAATGATACTTCATTGAATATTGGAATTTTGCCAAGAGGGTAGATTTTAGGATGTTTTCATCAAAAGGAACACTTTTTTTTTTTTTTTTTAGTTCGCTTTTTGATCTTCTCTATTCTTGCATTGTTTTTTAGGACATTACTTTCTGTTTCTCTCTTTGTATTACTTTTGTCAGTTAATTTTATTTTTATTTTCTTTTTGACATAGATACTTGTCTCATTAATTTTTAGTTCTTTTCTAAATGTAAGTATTGATTAGCTATTTTATTAGTTTGATACATCATGTTTTTAAAATTGTCCAGTACTGATTATTTTCTAATTTCTATTATGATTTTCTCATAAAGGATCAATGAATTATTTTGAATATTTTTTAAAATTTCAAGTATATGTGAGTTAATTACGGTTTTGTTATCGATTTCTAATTTAAATACATTTTTAACAGAGAACACAATCTGCATGGTTGAAATTCATTGGTAATAGTTGAGATTTTGTTTGTGACCTAGTCTTTTTTTCTTTGTTGATAGTTGATAAATATTTGATTGATATTAATTATTTGATGGTGAATTTTTAAAAAGTTAAATAGAATTGAATACTGTACACTTTAGATTGTTTTGGTATGTTACTCTGGGAATTCATGATTAATAAAAAGCCCAGTCTTGTTTTAATAAGAGCGCACTTTGCTTATTCCATTGAAACATGTTCAATTGTTATATTAATATTATTTACAATATAACAAGTTTTCAAACAGATACACTAAAATTAAGATATAAGTTTAAATACTATAATAATAGAATGACTATTAAATTCTTACTGTATATGTACATTTTACATAAGGTTTTCTTATAAGGCACAAAGCAAATAGTTTTGGAGTAATATTCAACAGATTTAAATGACATTTAAAATATATCAAATCAAGTATTTAAGTTATAGTACATATTTACTTTACCTTACTGAATGCCTTTTTATTCTCACAAAGCTTTGAACAACTTGAGTAAATTTTATAGAGTCACCTATGTTTAATGATATGAGATATTGGACAGGTCTGTGTGCTCAGAATTGGTTTTCTTTTAAGTAAAATAGTTTAGATTGTATAATTGTAATGCCTGAAGTAGGTGTATTGTAAATATTATGTGAAATATAAGCTATTTTCACAGTGACTCTGTCAAGTCAAATTTGATAGGACCAGCTAGTTTAAGTTATGAGTTCCTGCAGCACGGGAAAAATACTGCCTCTTTGAGAGTTTGTGAAAAATGGTGAAGAGCCAAAAATTGCATCTAAGCCTTCTAAATAAGGAATTGGGGAGTGGGGAAGGTGCATAATAGTGAATGTGGTGGTATAACCCATTGTAGCATGGCAGATAAATTTAATAAAAGCTCTTCTTTATTTGGGGAGAAATCAGATCACATCTTAGCTGGCTTCATATTGGTACCCTCCTCATCTTGAATTGAATCCATCCTTCTGTCTGTCTGTCTGTCTCTATCACTCTATCACTCTCTTTCTCTCTCTCTCTCTCATTTTTTTTTTCATTTTGGCATACAACTAAAAAATTACTTATGGCAGGCGAGGGTGGGGTGGTGGTGGTAATACCTAGCTCCTGCATCAGCAAAATAATTAACCACCATTTAGTACTTTGGTTCTGGAGTGGACAAGAAAGAAAATAACAATTAAGAGGTGACAACCTATTTTGATGAATATTTTGAGAATAAGACATCAGGTAATTAAATTCACTCTTCTATTGGGATCATATATAAATGTTATGGCTTTTCCTCGGTGGCTGGAAACAAGGTATCCAAGATAGGTCAAAGAGCATGAAAACTAGAGAGAAATGTTTAAATGTGGCTTGCCACTGAGGTCATAAAAAATAATGTATTCACCTACTCAACAGTGGACATGAGGGCATAAAGTCTGTCAGTCTTTCAGACATGCTTATATCCTTCTTAGTATCCTCTATATGTCTTGTTTCTACCTGAGGAAATAATACCAAAGATCCAGTTGATATGTTGTGTACCATACTGCTGTATAAGATTCTTGAATACAAACATTGCTTGTGTATCTTTGGACCTCCCGTTTTACATAATTTTTCCTGGTATAGAATAGATAGCAGTATATCTGTCCTTAACATGAATTACTACACCAGCCCCATAGATATCATTTTCTTTAAAAATAATTTTTGTTACTTAGTTTTTCTATTCCTTTTAACTCAGCTTCTCAGACAAATCGATTATGAGCATATGTTGAAGTGTTTTTGCAAACTTTTCATGAGAGAAGAGACTCCATAAAAAAAGACTTATTCAAGGGTTTCTGTCCTCGAAAGACATTTTGTAGGAAAGAAAAATTCTTAGATAATTATTGGTAGGATTGATTAAAACCCATATATCTGTTAAAATGTTTTTATGATTTTTATTCAGCTGGTGGGTAACCTTCCCTTTCCTAAATTTCTTATCTCACTTATGTATATCAAAAATTACTTGTGTTTTATCATAAATAATAATTATTTCCTAGATGGAGATGATAAATTATGTCAAGCAAAAATATTCTGTCTCAGCCCAGGTTTGGGAAACATTTCTTTCTCATTAATTTTATTATAAAGTGTACCAAAACAGTTATAAGTTATAACTGCTATAATATTCCCAAATTAAAATGAATTTAGTTATAACTTGGTTGATGGTTGGTTCCTTTCCTTTGGACAGCTCTTTTTCCTTAAGAGAGTGGCTATTACTACCTTTAGTGGAGGAGAGAGGAGATATGGAGGGAATGTCATGACCATGCAGAAATTGGTAAGCAACACCTTCTAGGGAAGTAAAGAGGCAGAGGAGGGATTCCCAGGTCAACAATAATTACTTACTTGTTCTTTTGTTAATTTTATGTTTCACATAAATATATTTAATTTTAGATTACCTGTATAGTTGGTAGTAGGTAAAGATCAAATTTATGTTTTTCTTCTAATGAGTCAATGTCACTACCCTTTATCTGTCTTTTTCCCATTGATTAGTAATACCCTCTATGTGATATATTAAAACCCATATATGTGAGTCTCTCAGTGATCATTCTATTTTTTAAAAAATTAATCTGTATATCAGCAGAACTGAGTGACTAAAGTAAGAAGCAGAATGAGATAGATAACATCTTAGTATTTGATGTAGATTTTATAAGAACACATAATCAAGTAAGATATTATTTACATGGTATATACTAAAATATAGTGTAGGAGAATGAGAATGTGAATAGAAATAAAAACAAATAATTTTTTAAAAAGTGTTTTGGCAAACAAATAATAAAATTTCAGTATAATCATGAATTAACACTCTCTGCATCTGAGAGGTCCAATAAAGAAAATTAAATAATCTGACATCAACCAAATTGTCTTTCCTTTGTAGGTATTCTGGGTTTTTTTGTTTGTTTGTTTTGTTTTTTTATGAATACTTTTAAGAACTCCTTGGTTTTCTTCAGTTTCACTATAATGTTTCTACACTGACTTTTTTTCCCTTTTAGCCTCTTCATTTTAAGAACTGTTGTTTTTTTAATTTTCAGCCATTTTCTCCTCAAATATTGTTCATTGCCCATTTTCTCTGTTATAACAATTTGGACTTAATATGTTGGAATATCTCAGCTTTTCCTCCATGTTTCTTATCTTTTTTTTTTATATTTGCTATCTTTTCATATCTCTGGGTTGTATTCCGAGCAATTTATTCAGCTCTATATTCTGGTTCATAAATTCTCTTTAAATATATTTAATCTGTTGCTTAAACCAATTGTTTCTTTATGATTTACTTTTATTAACTCTTTTTTTTTCAAATTTGTTTGCTCAACTTTGAAAGTCCCTTGCGCCTTCATCATTCCTGCTATTCTTTTATTATCTTGTTAGGAATATTAAAATTTCTTTATAATTTGAATTTGATGATTCTAATATAAAATAACAATATAATAATATATAATACTAATAAAATATATCATAAAAATATATAATAATATATTATATATCTATCATAATAATATATAATATAATAACATTTTAGAGGGTTTGATACCCTGTTCTTTATACTGAATCACGCTCATAGTTCTTGTGTCCTATGCCTAGTGTTTTTATTTTGAGCTTGTACTTTAAAACATTATTGTAATTATTTGTAGCTTAAGAGAGAAATTGTATTTGCTCCTTCCAAGGACCTAAACTAAATCACAACTTGGGATCATTTAAAACTAAATCTCTACCTTGGGCTTTATTGGAATGCAGAGGTTATGTTAATTATTTCCTAAATCCACATAACTGTGAATTTATGATCAGCATTTCTAGGGGGAATATTAACTAGAACAAAAGCTAACACAGTTCAATTCTCAGTTTTCTCCATCTACGAAATGTTTTAGTTTATCTGTTGAGAGTGCGATCCTTCAGGAATCTTGATTTCATATAGAGGTCTCCAGTCAAACCTCTCATCTTTCTTGAAGCTTAAGCTTTGCCTCCTGTCTATGACAGTAGCCATTAAAATTGAAGCTGTGGTCCAGAAGTATGAAAGATGTCCCTGAGGCACTGGTCCTCATTTTGGGTTCATGCATCCTTACCACTTCTGTTTAATTTTTCTGATTATCACCATCTCAACCATATATATAATATACACACACATGATATTCATTTTGTTCAGGATTACTGTTTTGGAGCATTTTCTCTGAGCATCTAGTCAGCCTTATTGCTAGAAATTGTTTAATTTTATGTATTCTCAAGCATCATGTGATCCTCCTTAAGAAGCGATGCCTTCTTTGCTTTATCAGCACCATAACCATTTGTAGCACATAGTAGTTATCAAATAATTGATGGTTTGATGAATACACTGATGCATGAATAGATGAATAAAGTCTATGTAATTTTTGATATAGGATACCTAAGAAAATACTTCTGAAAGATCTTGAGGTTCATAATATACTTCATATTTTACTTTGATGAAATTGACTGATATACTCTTAATACTCACATATTTGTTCTGCTGAGGTTTTAAGGAAGAGGGAACTATTACTGGTCAATTCTATAATTCCTAGAAGAATAAAACTAAATATTATTAATGTTTTATCTATAAAAAGAGATAAAATAGCTCACAGTTTAGCAATAAATAGTGACTTGTTAAAATTAATTTTGTATTTTGTATAGGATACAAAACAGTAATCACATTAATAGTAAGTAAACTAAGTTTAAAATTTGACAGCACATAAACTGCTGAATATTTATTGGTCTTTCAATACAATATGAATATACTATCTTATCATTAAATATTTCTGTCAGAAAAGTGTTTTTCAATGATTTAATTTGTTAGTTTATCAGTGGAAATAGTACTTTATTTCTAAAAATTTATTATAATGTAATCATTGGTGTTTTCTTTTTGTTTTTCCTTATTTTTTTTTACTTTAGCCATGCCTGCAACCTTGTTATTTTCTATAACAGATAGAGCTTAGGTTAAGCCTAGTAAGGTAGATAATCATGGGCAACAGCAGGCTCTGCATATAAATGTAAGTTTTATTAAAATTCTGAGTTATATAATCATACTCCAGACAATGCCTTGGGAATGTCTGAGAGAGTTGCAAGTACTTTGAAGATGTCATTCTGTTGACACATGTAAATGGGTATTAGTGTAAGCATAATTCATGGTCTAAGGCACTGTTTGTGAGACAGAATGCTTTCTAGGAATGAAAGAAATGCTTTCTCTGGTTTTATACATTATATATAAAGCACTCGAGACCTATACAAATGTAGCAATGTTTTAATAAGGATTAAATTAAGTTGGTAATATTACCTTTCTTAAAAATCTATACAAACTAAATTTTCTAGAGAAAGCAAAACATTTTATCTTTTTCCAAGAACTCATGAGCCAAGAGATCCTTGTGTTATCTTTATGTATATACATAAATAAGAGTTTATTGCATTTCTGTCAATCAACTTTTATCAAAAAAAAAGTAAAGAAAATTCTATATACTTAATTTCATACTATAGAATTAGAGATGAAAGACATACCTAGGAAACATTATTTGCCTGAGGAAATCGGTAGTGAAGCAGAAAACCATTCTAAAGTCAGGATAAGATATAGGTTCTCACAGGAACAGAAACAACTCGTTGGAGAACCATAAAGGGAAGTATAATACATTTTGATTCCAACAATAGGGAAGGCTTCAGGGAAACTGCTAAATTTGAGCCAAGTTTTGAAATAAAAATAGCATGTCATTCTGCATGGGCAAGAGAGGGGACATGACAGGTTGTGTGCTCAGCCTAAACAATGGCATGGAGGTTTGCATTTAGGCAGTGTGTTTAGCACAAGCCAGCAGTCTGACAGAGTGGGAGAGTGCTATATATGAAAGGTATAGCTGTCTATAAGGAGGCTCATCTGCCACTGGCCTGGAATTTGCCAGTATGCACTGAACTTGGATGTTGTGAATAGGTGATCTCTCCCTAGGGCATTTCTGGATCATAATGTTCCATGATTGTTCTCCAAGGTCCATGTAAATTTGCTGTGGAACCTAGTCATCGATCCCTCCATTTAAAAAAAGAAAAAAGAAAAAGAAAGAAACTTAGAGAGTTTGGGGATCCAGATTAGCCACTTTTCCCCCCACTTCATTATAGCTACACTCCCAGTAGACTGTACAGTCTCCTGAATAGTCATGAAGTCTTCAGTCAGTTTAGAAGGCATGGAAACATCAGTTACTTCTCCAGCAAAGGGCATAACTGTCACTAGGCATAAGGCCAATGGCATTTGGGAGCTTACTGTACAGATAGATGTGGAAAGGAGAGCTTGGAGTAAACTGGAGTCCTAATCTGGATAAGAATTGGGCCCTATCATTATTATTTTTTTCTCTTCATAGAAATGAATAATGAAACAAGCAATTAACTATCAAACTGAGTTAGACTGAGTTAAAAACATAAAGATGACTTTTGAGTTAGGGCCCCAGAATCAGAAAGTGTAGATTCAATAGAGATTACAACACAGATTAAATATACACAGGAAAAAAGAGATTACCCCTTGGGGACATTCATCACTTACCTAAAACCACACTTTATATCATTTTTATTAGTACTGGAACACTATTTTTGAAAAATATAAAGAACACACAGGTATGGAATGTATATTTAGTTATGCCTTATTTTAAAAGCCTTTAAAACCTATCTGTGTATATATTTATCTTATGAGTTCTTCAGTGCATCATTATTGCATATTTACATCAATAAATAATAGAAAATAAAATTTTAAGAATGATTAGATTATTATTAAATAATGATATATTTACTTGATGAAATAGCATACCATCCTTTAATGACAATTGTAAAAGCTATGTAGCAACATACATAAATGTTCTTGAAAAAATGTAACATGAAAACAAAATAAAAATTGATATTTGCGTTGAGATTGCCAAGATGAAAGAAAAATAATAAAATACAGAAAAATAATAAAAATCATAGAAAATAAAAGTTGATGTGCTATTGATGGAGATGGCATACTTCTTTATTTCTATTTTTACAATCTTATTGTTGTGATCAACATTGTAAAATCAATCCTTACTTAAAATGCAGTGAAAAATTTCTGAATTTGAAATAAAATGTCTGAAATACTACATAACATTTTAAATTAGACAAGAAGTTCTCCCTTTCACTTCGAATTCAGTTCACTTTTGAGTTAGTCTGAAAATAAATCTGCCTAAGCAGTTGCAACAAGAAGAGGATACTAAAACAATAGAGAAAGCTATAAAAGTGAATGTTTGGTAGGGTGGAGGGATTTGTGCATTAACAAAAAAATCAGAAAAGTATTTTAGACAGAGGGCTTACACTATCTGTGTTAAAATGTAAATTGTAGTATAGTATTTTGCATATTTTGACCATTGCATTAGAAATCTATGAAGTTATTGTTAAAACATGATGCATACCATGAAGCATTAAAATTTTAAAAAGAGAGAGAGAGAGATGATATCTGAGCTGGAGGAAGAAGGAATATTTCCCTCAATCAGGTATCTGTGAGGTGGTGATAACCAGATTAAATTGAAAAAACGCACGGAAGGTTCTTCTTTTTTTTTTTTTTTTAGCAGAGAAAAACCACTGTGGTGTGATAGGAAGGAATAAAAATGCAGAGAGGGCAAGAGAAGAGGTTATCTCAATAATGATTTCAAAAAGAAAATAGAAAACTGGAAAAGTCAATAGGGAAGAAAATAAGGAAACATAATAACAGAAAATAATAACAGAATAAAGATGAATTGATTATCTGTGATTTTTTAGGTGAGAAAATAGAGCCGACATCATAGATTAAAAAGTGAAGATAAACAGGGATTCCTAGTGCAGAAGTGTGAGTCGTTGGATATGGTAGGTGCCAACAACAAATGACCTTATACTTCCCAGTAGAAAAATTTATAAGTATACTTTATGCTAATTACCATGCTAGGTGTTTTCATAGATGTGAACTCACAGATTCAACATCTGCTGCCATCCAAAAAGATAAAAAAGGATGTGTTAGTGTGTGTGCTTTTTTGGGGGGGATGTTGCCCAATAGAGGACATGTAATTAATTTTAACTTTGTGAAAGAGAATAGTAACATGATTGTTCTTCTAAAACAGTTTAAATTTATATAGTTGATGTTCACCGGAATATAAAAAATCCTCATATTTGTATGATATTTTGCAGGTGAGAAAATATCCTCCCAAGTCATAGGCAAATTTACATATGAAATTTACAATGACTGCCATAAGTTGTTCTTTGAGCACTGCTGAAAGCAATTACCAAGTCCAGTGCTAGATGGAGAGTAGATAAAGATGAATTAAAAGCAGTTGACTTCAAAAACTCATAATCTAGCTTCTAGAATGATGTAATAAACTGTTGGAACCAGCACCTGGTGCCTTTAATCTGCTGTGGCTGCTGCTTCTAGTTTGTGGATTGAACTTGAAATTGCACCAGGGGTGTTAGTGAGCCAGCTGTACAGACATTGATTCTCCTCATGCTCTGCTCCAAAATGTCCCTCTCTTTTGATTACAGGAAGGTTGGTTGTTTTCTCTGTCACTGTGCTATATGTGAGACAGCTATTACAAGGCATTGCAGGTGACTTTGGTGCCCCTGCCAAATCCATTTAGCCCACCTGACAGCGTAGCTGTAGTGGGCAGCTTCATCATGCTGCTAGCCTCCTTCAAGCATAACATCTTGCACATTTCTCTCCAGCTTTTCTCTACTCTACTGTGACCTTCAGTAACACCAAATAGACTATCATGCCATATCAAACACCAGACCTGCTCTCGGCCATTAGTTGAGCCATGAAGCATGGTTTCAAAGCCGTCCTCAAAAAGACTTTGACTGCAAAGGTTTAAAAAGTAATCAATTCAAAATATGAAAAAACAGGGAATAATATCTTGCCATAATGTTTGTAAAGTATAAATAAAGGGGAGAAAAATTTCTGAATAAAAACTTTATTTCTGACATAAATATAACCCAAGAAAACTCAAAGATTTATTACTAAAATGAACATAGGTAAACAAGTTTCTGTTCCCAAATCAAAAGAGGATTTACTATTCAGAAATAAAGAAGCTGATCGCCACAAAATGATTCTTATAATGATTGGAATCATGAAATAGTGGTTGAATTGATGCTGAGAAGTGATATTAGAAAAATAGAAGGCAGACATCGATACAAGGAAGAAATGATTAGAATGAGAATAATGTCAAAAGATACAGAAAAATGTGAGAATAGAGGGCAGATACTCAAGAAAGGAGAGCAAACAAAATAGGACCAATAGCAAAATAAAACATTTAAAGCTATTAAAACTAAGATTAAAAATTTTATAAAAATATGTAAATCTGCATTGAAATATCAGCAGGCAGCTATATGTAATTGGTTTATTGAGTCTGCTCAACCCTGAAGGTCTCATGCAAAAAAAGAAATTCTTTTCTATCACTATCTATTATATAAGCTCTGCTGACTTTTCTTCTGCACACTCGAATGAAATCACAAGCAAATCCCACTATGGCAGTGGTTCTCAGACTCCAGCTTGATCCAAATCATCTGAAGGGCTCATAAAAACCACATTTCTAGGTTGTACCCCAGAATCTCTCATTCATTAGGTCCAGGGTAGTTCTGAAATTTTGTATTTCTAACACATTTCCAGATGATTCTGATGCAGGAGTGGCGGGGCACACTTTGTGAAACATTGCATTAGGGTTTCTGTTTACTCTCAAATAAGTACATTTGGAAGTATTCAAATATAAAAATTATCTATGATTAAAGCTTTATTTCTTCAACTGACTCATAGATTTTTTTTCATCTACCCCCATAGCCACTTTCCCCCAAAAGAAAAAGAAATGCAACAAAACTACTTTAGCTGCATTTTTGGCATGGAAGCTTGCAGTTGGGAAAAGGGGCATGTTAGATTTCTTTGTTTCTTCAGGGTAAACCCTTATTCTACTTGTTACCTGATGTTTTTACCCCCTCAGACTTGGTAAGGGAAGGGTGAGCATACTCTTATTTATTAATGCATTGTTAATGGAATCTTCTGTATGCTGAATGTCCAACTGGGAAGACACAGAAGGCTCCCAGGAGCACATTCAGTAGTGGGTGGTGTCTCTGTAGTGTAGCCTTATCAGCTTGTTCTCAGTTCCTGGCTTCATGCCACGAAGGGCCCATTGACTCCCTTTGCTGTAATCACATCTCTTCTCTAGGCAGTCCAGTTTCTTAAGTGGAATGTGGGATGGAAATTGAACTAGGAGTCAAAAACTGGTATCACAAGTTTTTAGCTCATCTTGTCTTGTCTTCTAGTATTTTCAGACTTTGGGGATGCCTTTGAAACTTTAAAACATTAGGAAAAGGTGAATGAATTTAACATCTTTTACTATAAAATATAAAACGCTTAGATATATTCTGTATGTTAACTTAAGGCCATAGACTCTACAAAAAAATATATAATTCTCTATCCCCCATGAATTAAAATTTGACTCCCAAACTTCTTGCAATTATTGGGATTCCACTTCCACCTAAGATTGTATCTAGGAAGAAAATGAGAGTAAAACTTCTAAAATGAGGATAGGACTTTGAATTTCTACTTCACAGTGATCACCATGGATATTCTCATTTCTGAGCTTCCAGAGACTCCTTTATTCTGGTATCTTGTTGATTTCAGATGCCACATGTATGACAATGAAGGGCTGTTTGATGCTTTTGGGAACTTGGTGCAGCTGCCCTCCTTAGAAGTTCTCAGTTTCCTGCTTTATTGACAATGGTGATGATAAAGGGTTAGTTTTGGTGCTGTGGCTAACTTGGAGAGCTCACAAAATTAAAACACTAAGCTTAAGGTCTTGTACTCCCAACTCAAGGATGGAGAATCTTTTCAGAGAAGTTTTTCAAGGACTTCAAAAGAGGAACTGTCTTTATAATGAGATTTAGATTGCCTGCAGGATGCACACTCATATTTTTATTGTCTCCAGATCCATAATTAGATTTATATGCCAGCAAAGCCTCGGGGAAATACATGGTCAGCCCAAGGAAGAGATAGCATAGAAACTGAAATAGTGCAGAAGCTTGCCAACTTGAATCTATACGAACTGAGGGAGCATGTTTGGAAATGGTTTTTAAGGGTGTTGATCCAACGATGACAAAATGGAAAGTTGGCTGAAGTCTATTTTATTAGTGAGTATACTCATCTGGAATTTGTGATTTATATTGTTGGCTCAAGCAGGTGATTGTGGGCCTTGCTTTAAAGGTGACCTACATGGATGTGAGATATTTGAACCTTCCAAGCATAATCTAGAGGAAAGTTTCTGACAACTCAAGATGGGAATTTTGGAGTGGAACTCTTAATGTATAATCTGTTCAGCCATCTCCTTACCCTAGAGAAGCCTAAAGAACATTCCCTTCATGAAGGCATTAAAAAGCAAAAAATTCGCATCTATGAAAAGTCTTTGGAACTTGTCCCCACTCAAGGCCAGAAATGCTCATTATGATGCCAATATGTAATTGGGTTGTTCAATTATAATAAGGAATAATTGGATACAGAGTAATAGAGGACAGGTGGTAGCACTTTGGCACAGGTGGGTTCAGTTTTCACAAGTGATGAACTGAGTGGAACATGGAGTGTTTTGACTCTCCGTCTTCCAGAATAGTGAATAATCAATTGATCAAGGGAGGAGAACCCTATGACTGAAATAAAGGGGCAGCCTCGACTTATATAAACAAATAAATTCTAGATTAGTGGGAATAAATCTGACAAGTCACCATTGTGGTTATTTACAATCTCTTACCCAGTTTTCAGACCCAGAGTTACTTGATTAAGGAGGAGCCTGGTCGCTTTGCAATGTGGACACAAGTGTACAGTGTGATTCTTTCTCCAAGCCTTTATGCTCTGTGGCCATGTACCGGAGTATGTGCACTGGAAAAAAGAAAACTTTCAGATAATTAGGTACTGACTTCAAATGTAAGCTAGTATCTAACCACTCCACTTGCCTATTTACCACTGTGAACACTGAACAATGTGTGACTTATTAGGTAATAGAAAGTGTCTTGGCCAAAATCCACTCATTGAAGGTCTAATTGATACTACAGAAATATCTGTGGTTATTTCCCCAGTTTACATATGTATGGTAAAAATCTATCATCTGTCTATCTATCTATCTATCTACCTACCTACCTACCTACCTACCTATCTATCTGGTAACTGCCAGAATCCCCCTGGTTCCCTGATTCACAAACTAAGGGCTATTATCTAGGAAAGACCAAATTCACACTTCTGGTGCCTATTGGTTCCCATGATACTAAGCTAAAAAGCAATATTACTTTTGAAGGAAGTGCAGAAATTAATACCATTGTCAAAGACTTGAAAGTTGTAGTGGTGTTTGTTCTTGTCATACCTTTATTTAAATTGCCTCTTTGACTAAGCAAATTCCATATAGCTCTTGGGGAGTGACTATGGATAATCTTCAATGTAATCATATGATGTCTTGGTTTGAATTCTTACACAGCCAAATCTGAGACAGGACTTGGGGGCAAGAGTTTATAGGAAAGGTGATCTCAAGTACAAGAATGGAGAAAGTGAGATTGGGAACTGTACCATTTTATTGTGCATAACTAGGTGAGGGTACTGCTAGGGGCAACTGGAACTCAATTCTCTTGGGAATCCTTTGTGGGACCATGTGACTTAGAATTGTCCACCAGGGGATTGGGAAGCTGGTGTGTTTATCATTGATTGAGATTTGCCTTTGGTGACCTTGGTTGAGATTTGCCTTTGGTGACTTTGTCTCTGGAATTTTGAGGCTGATCTGTGCTTGGGCTGAACAAGATCTTATGTTCCTAAGAAAAACACTCAGACCAGGAAGTAGAGAGATACATGTGTTTAATTCAGAAGCGCTTAGTGCGCACGGGGGCTACAGCTGCAAGTAAACTGAAAAGGGACGTATGGAGGTACAATGTGGAGTATGAATAGCATCTGTCGTAGTTGAGGATGTCAGTAAAACTTCCCTAGCCCTTGGTATGCAGCATAAAAAGCATGATATAACATGGTAAATATGTTCTTTTCTATTTCACTCAAAAAGACACTCGGGACCGGATACACTAACTTTCAAGGATGTCTCCTTTTTCTCACTCTCTCTTTGACCTTAATGACATTCCCGTCGCTCTCCTATGCCAGTCAGATACCTACATTAATCTCTTCAACTTGTTTAGGATTTTACAAAACAAAGCAAAAACCGAAACTGCCTCTTTTAGCATCTTTTGCTTTTTGCTTTATGCAATAAGTCAACGATAGTAAAACACCCACATCTCTGAAACAAGGCATTTCTTACATGACTACTGTATTGAAAAAAAGGAAACAAAAATAGAAGCATATTAGGAAAATATACACATGTTAATATGTTAAATATCCTTCTATTATGCATTTTCCCCAGTGGTCCCCTAAGCTTGGTTTTCACTGCTCCCTCAAGATTTGGTTGGGCATGGTTTTCATTTCATCAAAAAGCCTCTAGTAAGGACAGAAAAATCTCACCCAGCTGAACCTTGGGAACATGTTCAGGAGATTTGTATGTACAGAGTGAAATAAAAGTTCCCACTTAGATGTTTGCTCTGTTCTAGGCATTATGCTAAGTACTTTGCTTACAACTAGCTCTTTAATCCTCAAAAGAATTCTGTGAGGCCAGTATTATTATTATCCTCATTTTGTTAAGTTTTTTGATTATCTAAATCTTTTTAATTAAATTTATTGGAACAATAAATTTTATTAATGGCAATCATTAATAAAATTACATAGGTTTCACGTGTGCAGTTCTATAATAAATCATCTGTATTTTGCATTGTGTTTACAGCCCAAAGTCAACTTTCCTTTCCTCATCATATATTTGACCCCCAAAGAGATTGAGTAGTTTGTGTAAGGTTACATAATTTTAAAGTGATAGA
Source organism: Rousettus aegyptiacus (assembly GCF_014176215.1). Taxonomy (NCBI): domain Eukaryota; kingdom Metazoa; phylum Chordata; class Mammalia; order Chiroptera; family Pteropodidae; genus Rousettus; species Rousettus aegyptiacus. The sequence continues at coordinate 119,006,672 of NW_023416306.1, read as the reverse complement.
ATGGGACCTTAGATCAAGTTCTCTGTCTCCAGAATTACTTTTTTTTTTTTAACTGCTACACATATGCAAATGCCCAGGAATTGAACAGCGGCTGTTGGTACCAAAATTTAAGAGATTCCTCAATAGATGGTGGTTTAGAGGTGAGAAGCTTAGGAGATTTAAGGCTGTGTGTAGGTGGTAGTGTGTGCGTGTGCGTGTGCGTGTGCGTGTGTGTGTGTGTGTGTGTGAATCAGAGAGGCAAAATCAAGCCACGCGAGTTATCTGGGGCACAGGCTAGGATTCTGGCATGAGATGGTCTCCCTCTTGATATATTCTTTCTCTGCCCATGACATCAGTCATGCTAACACTGCAGACAGAACTGAGACCAAGCAGGTTTCCATCTTCCTCATCTATACCTCCAGAGGTTTTGGGGTGCTCTTTTAAAGAGCAGAAAGAATGGATCAGCAAGACATTGATATAGGGCAGTGAAAGCCAGGTTTATACAAGGAGTCACCAAGTAGCTTCCAAATTCACCTCACCCTAGAGCATCTCGGATGAAGAAAGAAGAATGTATCAGGGCTTTGAAATATGCAGAACATCTATAAACTATATATGTTTGGAAAAAGTGTTCTTAGATGAAATATTAATATTATAAAGATGTGAAATCTTCCAAAATTAATTTATAAATACAGTTCAATGTCAATCAAAAGTGTTTGGTGGAGAGAAGGACTTCTGGTTATGGTTGTTAAGAGGCCACCCATACCTCCCCCACCAAAATAAGTTTGACACAACACTGAAAAACAATCATTCTAGGGCCCAGGAAATTGATCACAAGCAGTCAACAAATTGAAAAATGTTTATTCTTGAAAATCTCAGGAGCTTTGAGTCAGAACGATGAGAGTCTGTGACCTTTTGACTGAAGCTGTTCTCACCTGACCCTGGCTCTCCTTAGCTCACCAATGTCCATCCACCTCTAAGTTTGGTTGGTAAGAATGGAAATTTTACCAACATGTAGTTTGCCATAAAGTTCAGAAACTGTGTTGCCAATAGAGTGAGCTATAATCTGGAGGAAAAGGGCAAAACACATGGTTTTGCAAGACAAAAGTGATGAAATAAATTGCGAACAAACAGTAAAAGCCTGTATCTTTTCTATACTAATGCTGCAATCTCTGTTAAGCAGAGCAGCAGATAAACTAGATTTTTTTTTTTTTTTTAACAGGGAGATCCTGGAAATGATATAGCCATAGGAAGGCTGATATAAGCTCTCAGCATCCTAGGCTGACTAGATATCCGTGCATACACAAGAAAGAACCAAATGATGGCAATGACAGGAAAAACATAGGGAGACATGAGAATTGGTTGCAGCTCTTACGGTATTCCCCAACATGCACAGATCACTTGGAAGAATGAGGAAGCCTTATAGGGTTACAGGTAGTTGAGCACAATCTTACCCAAAATTACTGGCTGATCACTAAGTTATGCAGACACATGGTAACCCCTAAAAGGTTTGGTTAAAAAGTAAAAGTATGAGTTTTTTAAAGTGAGCAGAGATACCAGTGGTCACATACTATGGGGGTGATAGATTCCAAAGTTAAGTCTAGACAGTTACTAAAACAAAGCCAATAGACTTCAGAAAAAATAAAATACAATCCATTGTGGCTATACTGTGATATTCTCTAAAATGTCTAGTTTACAAGAACAATAACAACAACAAAATACTAGACATGCAAAGAAATAGGAAGGTATGACACATACTTGAGAAAAAAAACTGAATAGAAACTGACTGAATTAAATGGAAGTTTATGAAAACTACACAATGAAAAGGAGATCTTAATTGGAAAATTGAAACTATAAAAAAGGAGAATGTGGAAATTCTATAATTGAAAACTGTAATAACTGAAATGAAAAATGTAGATGAACTAAACATAACAATTTACATGTCATAAGAAATAATTAATTTGAAGACAACATGAGAAAGTTTCTAGTCCAGAAAATATAGAAAAGCAATTCGTCATGGAAGGACATTTAACTTTGGGTGGTAAACACAATGCAATATATATATGACATATTATTGAATTATACACTTGAAACCTATATAATTTTATTAACCAATGTCACCCCAATAAGTTTAATTAAAAAGTAGAAAAACAAACAGAATCTTAGAATCCTATCATAAGCATCCCAACATACATATAAAAGTAGTCCTAGCGTGAGAAAAGTAATTAAATGGTGCATTAAAAAATATTTGAAGAAAAAAAATGGCCGAAACTTCCTAAATTTGATTTTAAAAAAAGAACATTTTAATTCAAGGTGCTGAAAGAATCTCTAGTAGGAAAAACACAAAGGAAACTACATCTAGATAAATCAGAGCCACACTACTTAAAGACAAAGACAAAGAGAAGGTTATTAATCTAGGTTTCCACTTCAGGAAACTACAAAAAGAAAAACAAATTAAATTCAAGGGAGAATAAGGAGAAATAAACCTCAGAAGATCAGAACACTAATCAACAAAATAGAAAACAAGTATAAAGAAAATGAGTGAAAACAAGTTATTTCTATGAAAAGATCAATGAAATTTGATAATTCTTTAGCTAGTTAGACTAAGAGAAAATAGAGAGAATGTAAAAATTAACATAAATGAAGGAGAGACAGCTATATAAACTCTGTCAAAATTAAAAGATTTGAAGGGAATGTTATAAATGACTTTATGCTAACATAATAAATAACTTAGATGAAATAGATTCCAAAGAAAACACAAATCAGTCAAATTAATTTTTTGAAATAGAGAAATGGAATAGATTTCCATCAAGCAGTTACTGAATCTTTATTATGTCTTCTTTTAAAAAAAATGGCAAAATGACCTCGTAGATGAATTCTGTCAAAATAAAGAAAGTAATAATAACAATCCCATGCAAACTTCTTTAGAAATAGAGGAGGAATAATCTCCTAGATTATTTATGAGACCAGTATTAAACTAATAAAATTAGCAATATATTACAAGAAAAGAAAATTACACCCTATGCCTCATCAACACTGTTGCAAATTTTTTTTTGAAAAAAAAAATAGCAAACTAGTCATTCAACATATAAAAAGAATATAGAATGTAAAAATTATAGAATATTTGGGTCCCTTGAGATCAGAGTTCTTCAATAACATAAGCCACTAAATGTACAGGTATAACTTGGCCCTCTTTACATGAATTAGGGCTCAAAGGACTACTGCAAGAAAATGTTGATACTTCAGCAGCAGCTATCAATACGAGTTTAAGATCTTTTGTCTTTAAATCAGAAGTCATATGTCTTCTACCAGTATCCATTAAACTGTGCTAGGCAAACTCATTAGTTTGAAAGTCTAGTAAAATCTCAGATCCTTCACACTTTTTTATAGGAATTAACTCAATCTGATCAAAAACATCTACCAATAACCTACATCTAACATCATACTTAACTTTGATGACCTAATTCTTTCCTACTAAGATCAGGAACAAGCCAAAGGTATCCATTATTAACAATTCTGCTCCATATTGTCCTTGAGGTTGTAGTCAATACAGTAAGGGAAAGGGTGGAAAGGGCATAAAGATTAGAAAGAAAGAAGTAAAACTTTTATTTATAAATAACTTGATTTCTATGTAGAATGTCTTACAGATTTTAGATCAGGTTGGGGCAGGGGGCGGGGGAGAAGGAGGTGGTGGCAAAACCACTAGAATTAATAAATGCATTCAGCAAAGTTGAAAAGAATTAAGACCAATACACAAAAGTAAATTGTATTATTATATACTAGTAACAAAAAGATGGAAACTGAAAATATAAAATCAATACCAAATGAAATACTATGGGACACATTTGAGGAATAGGTACAGAAGACATAACACTAAAATTCCTGATTGAAGTTAAAGAAGATCTGAATAGTGGAATGTTGTGCTATGTCAATTAATTAGAAGTTTCAATATATTAAGATGTCAAGACTCCAAACCGATCCATAGATTGAGTGCAATCCTAATCAAAATATTAACAGGATGTTTTGTAAAAATTGACAAGATGATTAATAATTTTTGTGTAAATTTAAAAAACCTAAAATAACCAAAACAACTTTGAAATAAAACAATAAAGTTCAAAGATGTATTACTTCACTCAGTTCTTTTTATAGAGCCAGAATGATCACAAAGTATGTCATTGGTGTAAAGGCAGATGGATCAGTGAAACAATAGAATTCAGAGTTAGAATTCAGACTTCTCAATCTTTCCTTCTTTTTGCATTAACTTGACAAGGTTTTTCTTGTTTTTGTACTCACAGCTAATATTACAGTGAGAGGATATAAAGCAAAATCAATGAAAGGAAAAGTGTATGGTGTGAAATCCAGAGGAATTCAGATAGAAGCTTCTAAGAGTCCTCTCCCGGTGAAGTCACACAGGACACTTTCAGGTATTTTGTGCAATGTCCTTCAATTGATGTTTCTTCATGATTAGACTGTGTGGTTTTGGGTTTTGGAGGATAATACACAGAGGTAAGTACCTTCTTATCTCCTCATATCAGCATATATATGACCATGTGTTTTCTTCAGTGAAGTGTCTAAATTTGTATTTTTAAAGATATTTACTCTTATCAAAGTATATGCTAATTTTTTCAATTATGCTAATATTATTTTATACCTATCAGCAACATTTGAAATATTTTTGATTTTGAATGTTTTCTTATAAGTTTGACAAAAGTTTTAATGTTTACTCCTATGTAATTTACATTTTTATTACTTTTTCATTTCATTTCATCCATTAACAGATTATTATACTATGTCTAAGTGGACAACATTAATTCTGCATATTTACTCTTTATTCAGCTACTTCACTTGACTATCTTATAGTTTATATTGTTAATTGACTTTTAATATTGTAGATATACTATATATGATAAAAACTTAATTATTAAATCCTTAATTATTTTAAGAAGCAGCATAGGGTGTGGCCTTTGGGATATTCTTTGAATATCAGTGGTTCTATTACTGTGAGAAAGAGCCAGGTGCTATGGAAGACAGACTTTATTGCTGGTTGAAGCGGGGTTCAATAATAACTCTCTTAAAAATCAAGATCAGTTAAATAATTTGCAATGCCCAGTGCAAAATGAAAATATGATGCTTCTTGTATAAAAGTTGTGAAGAATTTTGACAGCCACGGCTGAGCATTGAACCAAGTACAGGGTGCTTTTAAGCATAGGGTCCTTTGTGACTGTCCAGGTTGTCCAAGCTGACTTTTCACTTAATAGTCTAAGAGCAAGTTACAGTTTAAAACATAATTGTAATATCTGCTTTTCATGTACTCACTATCATCTTTTGCATCTATTATGCATAGAGTTCTGAACAAGATTGCAAATGGTAAGTCTTTATAAAAGACATTCATTTTTCAAACACTTTTTCCTCAGGTAACCTAATTACTATATTTCTTTTTCAAATGCAAGACATTTCTTCCATTATGATTTAAATTTATTCCCATGATTTTTTTGCTTCTTTAAATAAATAATATTTTAAAAATATTTTAATGTGTCTACCTAGTAAAATTTGTGAAAATAATAAATGTATATAAGGATAATGATAAACATACTATAGAATGCTTGGAAACATAAAAGTCATTTTATACAGCTGGTATTGCCTTTAAAAAAGTCTTTAGTTATTCTAGAAAACAAAGATATTTTGATCTCTCCTTAGAGATTAAAATGCCTGAGCCTTAGAACATTTTTAACTCTCTCAGGTTTCTTTCATTATAGGATTCCTTCTGGTGAAAGAAATTCGTCTTCACTGTAATGGTATTAGTGAAATTTCATCATTTGAATGCTACTACTGGTAGAAAATCCTGGTGTCTTTTGAGTTAAAGGAGAAATTTTTTTAAAACTTTAAAGTTAGGTCCTTTTGTAGTTCTTCTGAAAAAATATACCCTCTTACCTTATCCCCCTATTCCCTCCCCCAAGCATACTCAGTGAGAGACTAGTAGAGTCTAATTTTCAATTGTAATGGACATTGCTATATCTGTAGTAATGTACTATAATCCATGGAAATGTATGATGGAGTCATTTAAATTGTCTTAAGTCACATCTCTAAATTCTCACTGTTAGAAAAATCCCTGTTGTATTGGTGCAGTGTATTGTAGCTTGTTCTGGCTCTTTTTAAAAAATTTTATTCAGCAATAGGAGTATTCTTTGTGGGTTTGTAATTGTTATGTTTTTATTTTTCATTGAATATAGTAATATGAAAAATTAAGGCACATATTAAGCAAAAATCTATTGTAGAACAATTCTACAATCATACAATTGTATCTACACAGGCAGCAAGAACTAACATTTATAAGTCATTATATTTAAATATTATGAACACATCCTAACAGTTGTCCTATGAAATGAGTCTCATTCCCATCATACTGAAGAGGAAACAGTCTCAGAGGGGACAACTTGACCTTCGATGAGGCGGAAATACTTTTCTTGAACCTGATTCTTCAGCCTTCAAATCCCAAGATTATTCCTCATGCACCATAGAAGTCTAGGAGAGAAGCATATATAGTGTGTCATCCATATATTTCAGTAGTTTCATCACAGCTCCCCAATGACGCATTCTCTGCCCAAAGAGGAACTGGATAGTTCACGTTAGTTATCTTTGATCCAATAGTCTTGCTATTTATTTATGCCTATTAACTATTATTATCATATTCAAAGCCCAGGTCAAGTTTCGCCTCCAAAATTAACTCTCTAAATCCAAACCACGTAAAGTTCTGTTAACATATGAGAACACAGTTTGTATTAAGTACTAGGTTGGCAGTCAACTGTGTTGGAAAGAAAATGACCAGAGGCAGAGAAATCTGGTTTGTGTAATATTTTAAGAGATTGTATATTTCAGTTTTCACAACAATTAATGGAGCTAATATCTAACAAATAGTTTTGTGAAAATTAAATTAAAAAATCATATCTAAAGTACCAAATATAGTAATCACATGATAATCATTAGAAATATTATTTCCTTTTTAAGTTTTCTATTGTATATCAGTAAACTCTATTTTCAAGCAACATAATCAACACATTCAAATTACCTGATTAGTAGACTAATCTACTAGTTTAACAATTGATGTTCACCAAATGATGCAGCAATACCGCTAGATCCTGAAGTATATTTGAAATGAAAGGAAATCTTGTATGTGTACTTTACAATAATCTCTCCTAAAACTTCATATAAAGCAATGTCACCCTTCTGGCCTTCTGGGTTTGACAGTGTTTTTAAAATTTTTAAATTAGTGATCAAGATATTTCCACTTTATCTTAAAACATCTGAAAAATTTATAAGACTGGTGCTGCATTCCTCTTGGGCAAAAATCAACCAGAATTCCTAAGTAGCTGCTATATCTGTTTGGGACATGCCTTCTCCGTTTTTGTGTTGCCACTGCTGCCTATTTTTTTGTACTCGGTCGTGTTCATTCAATTACCTGCTAGATAATTCTTCCTTCTGAGTCCACACTAGCAAAACTATTGGCATCCGCATGTCTACCAACAGCTTGGTTAAGGCAATCTAAGCTTTTTCTATCATGTTCTTTAATATTCTTTCAGCCTTTGCCCACTGTCCAAAAGGAAGCCACTTCCACATTGTTTGGTATTTGTTACAGTGGCACTCCACTTCCAGATACCAAAATCTGCATATTTTTCTATTGCTGCTGTAACAAATTAACACAGTTTTACTGGCTTTAAATAACATGAATATTATCTTTTTATACTAAATATCAGAAATCTAAAATAAGTTTCCCTAGGATAAATTTAAGGTTGAATCGCATTCCTTTTGGGAACTCTAACGAAAAATTTATTTCCTCATCTTTTCCATATTCTATAATCTTCCCACTTTTCTTGGGGATCATAGCCCCATTCCAACAATCAAATCACTTTGAACTTTGTTCCTTTCATTGCATCCTCTCTGACTCTGACCCTTCTGCCTCATTCTTATAAAGACCCTTATAATTATATTTGTTCTACCTGGATAATTCAGGATAATTTCTCCATCCCAAAACCTTCAACACAATTGCATCTCTTTTGCTATATAAAGTAATCTATTTACAAGTTCTGGGGATTTGTTTGTGGATATCTCTAGAGGAGATGGCTGTTATTGTACACTTTTTTAATGCAATTCAACCCTCATCGCCTGATCATGATAAGAATCATATTATATTAAGCTGACTCTACAAGAAGGTGATACCTGATAGCCTCTATGAAAATAGTCTTTTGACCGGTGCAGATGAGATTACTGGACCTATTGTTGGAAAGTTTCTTCTTTCTCTGGCCCAACAACGTAGGGTCCAATTCTTAGGGTAACCTTCTCTGCCAGTGTCATAATACAAAATATTTTTCTGAAGTGGTTATAAATCATCACCTTTAACTTCCATCTATCGCTGGGATTCCTCTACTTTATTCAAAAAATAGGAAGTAGAATTATAACTTGCTTGTGTTTTCAATATGATCTGTGAAAGGAACTCTCATATGAAGATCTACTCATTTAGAGAATAGAAAAATAACTCAGCTCCAGGATTTACCTGTAAAAGTAAAATAATTAGTCTTTAAAAATTAAACTGAGGAGGAGATCCAAGATATCAGTGAAGTAAGAAGATGATGAATTCATCCTCCCATGAGCGCACTAAAATATACACCTATATAAGGAGCAGTTACACCTGAAAGACAACTGAGGGGATGGTTGAACAGTTTCTGAACAGTAAATGGTAGGAAGAGATCAGATAAAGAAGGCTGTGGAAACCATGGGGGCTCACCAGGATCTGAAAGAATTCTGGGGTTGGAGGTGCCAGTGAATGTCATTGTATATGACCCTCTGCAGCTCAATAGGCAGGTGGGAGCTCTATCCAAGTGTTCTGGCTTATCAGCAAGGTCACCACAGTGCATTCCAGGTCACATTGCCCAAACCTATTTCGACTTTAAACAAAGGAAGCAAGCAGGATCAACAGAGTATTACTATACCTGGCCTCCCTGCCTGGAGCCCTTCCAGCTTGATAGGCCAACACCGTAGACATCTGCTTGGCTCTAATTGGCCTGCAAACACCACACAGCACACACGGCTTGCACAGAGGTTATTTCTACACACGGCCACTTTTTCAAGACTAGAAGAAATAGCTATTTTGTCTAGTACATATTTAAACAAATATATAGAAATTCAAACAAAATGAGAAGACAGAAGAATATCTCTGAAATAAAGGAAAAAGGAAAATATCCAGGAAAAACTTTAAGGAAATGGAGATAATTAATTTGCTGGATAAAGAATGCAAATCAATGATCATAAGGCTGCTCACGAAACTCGAGAGTGGAATTAAGGAACTTAAAACTTCAAAGTGTTAGAAAGTATAATAAAGAAACATGTAGAGATGAATACAATAACTGAAATGAAAAACTAGACTAGAAGAAATTGACATCAGATTAACTAATACAGAAGAATGAATGAGTAACCTAGAAGACAGACAAGTGGAAATTAATCAATCAGAAAAGAAAAAAGAATTTTAAAAAAGAGGATAATTGTAAAGACCTCTGGGACAATATTGAGCACACAAACATTCACCTCACAGGGATCACAGAAGGAAAAAAGAAGAAGAAGAAGAAAAGGAACAGAAACCAAATAGGCAAACCAAATTCAACAATACATTAAAAGTATTATATACCAGGATCAAGTGGGATTTATTCCAAGGATGCAAAAATGAGTCAACATCTGTAAATCAATCAATGAAATATATTGCATTAACAAAATTAAAGAGAATAATCATATAATCATCTTAATTGACACAGAAAAAATATTTGATAAAATCTTTCAACAAAAGGGGTTTAAAAGGAACACACCTCAACATAATAAAGGCTATATGTGACAATCCCACAGATAACATTATACTCAATGGTGAAAAGTTGAGAGCTTTTTCTCTAAGATCAGGAACAAGAGAAGGATGCCCACTACTACCACTTCTAATCAATATAACCAATAAGACAAGAAAAAGATAAAAAGCCATCCAAATCAGTAAGGAAAAAATAAAACTATTACTATTTGCAGATAACATGATACTATATATAGAAAATCCTAGGCTTCATTAAAAAACTATTAGAACTAATAAATGAATTTGATAAAGTTTCAGGATACAAAATAAATGTACTGAAACCTGTTGTGTTTCTATACGCCAATAACAAATTAACAGAAGGAGAAATTAAGAAAACAATTCCATTTGCAATTGAATCAAAGAGCTTAAAATATCTAGGAATAAATTTAACCAAAGAGGTAAAAGACCTGTATGATGAAAACTATAAGACATTGAAAAAAGAAATTGAGGATATGAATAAATGGAAGGATATTTCATGGATTGGAAAAATTAATATTGTTAAGATGTTCTTACTATCTAAAGCAATATACAGTTTTAATACAATTCCTATTAAAATACCAATGTTATTTTTCACAAAAGTAAAACAACTAATGCTAAAATTTATATGGAACCACAAAAGGCCTCACATAACCAAAGAAATATTGGAAAGAACAAAGTGGGAGGTATCCTGCTCCCTAATTTCAAACTATAATACAAAGCTGTAATAATTGAAACTATATGGTACTGAATTAAATATATCATATAGCTCAATGGAATAGAATAAAGAGCCCAGAAATAAACCCTCACTTCTGTGGTCATTTAATCTACACCAAAGGGGGCAAGGATATATAATTGGAGTGAAGATTATCTCTTAAGTAAGTGGTGTTGAGAAAACTTGAAAAAATACATGCAAAAAAAAAAAAGAAATTGGGTGACTTTCTTATACCATATACAAAAATAAACTCAAAATGGTTTAAAGACTTAAATGTAGAATAGGAAACCATAAATCAATTAGAAGAAAACATAGGCAATAAACTCTGGTGGGGGATTGGAGAAAAGGGAACCCTCTTAAACTGTTGGTAGGTTTGTAAATTGGTGCAACAACTTTGAAAAACAGAATGGATATTCCTCAAAAAATTAAAAATGGAACTGTCATACAACCCAGAAATTCCACTTCTGGAAATTTATCCAAAGATAACAAAAATATAATTCAAAAAGGTATATGCACCCCATGTTTACTGCAGCATTACTTACAGTAGCCAAGATATAGAAGCAACCTAAGTGTCCATTGTTGTATGAATGGACAAAGATATGGTATGTAAAAGAATGAAATATTGTCATTTGCAACATGTATGGATTCAGAGGGTATTATGCTAGGTGAAATAAGACAGAGAAGGACAAATACTATACGATTTCCTTATATGTGGAATCTAAACAAAAGGAAAAATGAATAAAGAAAATGAAACAGAAATGGACCCATAGGTATAGAGAAAAAGGTGATGGTTGCCAAAGAAAGAGAAAGAGAGAGAGACAGAGAGAGAGAGACAGACAGACAGAGAGAGAGACAGAGAGAGAGAGAGACAGAGAGAGAGAGAGAAAGGAAGCGAGGAAGCGAAGAAGGAAGGAAGGAAGGAAGGAAGGAAGGAAGGAAGGAAGGAAGGAAGGAAGGAAGAAAGATCAAGTGGAGAATCAACACAATTGACCAGAAAATATAAAATATTTTTGCCTTAATTACAATAGATACTTCATAAAAAATAAAACTGGTACATAATTCTGTGAATAAAGATATTTTCTTGTAACATTTTGCATTGACAGATACATCACTATTACTATTAGGGGTAAAATACATTGCAAAAGACATGTGTTGTAGGGTGTGAGAATTCATTAATGTTCCATTTGCCGAACCTCAAAAGCGGCTCTGCCTTTGTCTCACTAACTTGGGGCGATCATTGGTTTCCCTGTCTCTAAGGATTTCATTCCATGAGACTTTCTCTCTAAGCCTCATTCTTGTTTGGTCTAACTTTAAAGAGCAAACAATTCAGTTAATATGATTGTTTGAAGATACCTTCTTCAAAATCATTTTTACTAACCCAGAGCTGAGGGGAACAAGACTACATACCACTTTTATGCAAATTGGACCAACATTAGTTTCTAGGTATTTTTAAATTGTTTGAAAGTTTTCAGAACCTTTTCAGCCATCCTAATGAAAGGCTAATGAAGTATAGGTTTTTTTTTTTTTTTTTGCCAGTATCAGAAGTTTTATATTTAGTTGCTAAAGATCACATTAATGTGTAATTTAACATTCAGTGGATAAATGAGTATGCAACAGGAAAGTATGACTAATGAAAAACACGCTGTATTTTTTAATTACTCTTTTAACTCCTAGGCACCTAGCTCCCAAATACTCATTCATGCCTTTATCTTCTTTTAGATTGTTAAGTCCATGATATTAGATACTCCCTAGAATCTGAATTTCCAGTCTTTATTCTTCTAGTAGAAGTGTTTTATTGATCAGCTGAATGACTATTTAAACAACTACGATAAAACCAGAATTTTGGAAAGGAAATATAGTTTTTTTCAAGCATATGTATTCTTTCCAAAATCTGGGTTTTTAAATCAGCACTTTATACTGATGTAAAATTATTTTAATTATTGTAACTACTTACATAATATGAAAGCAGAATCTTCTCATTTTCTATTGTTTAATACATGTCTTGCACTGTAGCATCAGCTCATTAAGGTGGTTAAGATAGGAAAAAAGAATTTTTTCTGCCATCAGTTGAGCAGAATCAGCACGACATGCCACTATATGTCAGAGAATAGCGGAATATAAGATACTGATTTTACTATAGAAGAAAATCTGATGAAATTCTAAAGATTAGAAGGATGATTAAAGCTAAAGTTCCCTTACCTTACTGCTGAAAATATTTGTGAAAGTATTTTGTAAAAATAAATTCTTTCTTCTAAAGGAAAATAATTAACACAATCGATCATGTTCTCTTTATAGCCTATGGATACAGATTTCTCATCTAGCCTGTGTTCATTTAAAAGTGTTTTAAAGTTTTTATGTAAAATAACCTACAAATGTTAACTAGCAAAGGGAAACAATAAAAAGTGTGTTCCACGTTTTTTCAAATGTGTGCCCTTACTAATATTTTAATAATATAAAATAATTGCAGAAACAATGAAATTGCTCCTGGTCTAGTCATGTGATGAACTGAAAAGCATTGTATCTTTTGTAATGTAGCATGGACACAACTACCCAAAGTTTAAAGTTAAAGGAAAAACTAAAACCATATCTTAAGACAATTTGGAGAACCTCAGAGTTTTTGTCAGTTGCTCCATGTTTTGAGGGGTCGAATATCCCTAAGCATACCCACACAACAGCAGCAACAGCAACCCCAGAAGCAGCATCAGCAGCAGCTAAAGTGACATGAAAGATATTATTACTTCTATAAATATAGTAGAACAAAAGGATGCCTTTCTACTAAAAGGAAGAATAATAAGAATTAGAGAGTAGATTTATATTACTTTCGGCATAAAGAAGGTGCAGGATCCTATGCTTCTTTTCTTTGTACCTCCAGATCTTTCTATTCATCATTATCCAGCCCGGTACTAACCTATAAGGAGGATATTATTAGGTTCTTTTTCCGTCTGGCTTTCAGATGTGTTTTGTCAAGGAGAATAAGGAGAGGGTCACATGCAGGAGATGAGAGGGAAAAGTGATATCAGTGTATTTGTTCTCGTGATTCCCTCTCTACACGGTCACCTTATGCTGGTTGTATGTCCCCACCGAAAAACTCAGCTTCGTATCCTCCACATCTGGCCCTCTCTCTCCTCATATTGCGGTTACCCACTTTCCCTTTACCCTTCAGGTTTAAGAATGATATTAGCCTCTACTGTTACTAGCCTACTAGCCCAATTGGGGAACTCTCTTCTTTTTTCTTTACCTATTTGCAAATACACCTCTATTAAGCTCCCCTCATATTATCTTGAGCGTTTCATCTATTCTTCCTGAGATAGTTCATCAAGTATATGATCATATGGCCTAGAGTCTCACAGTTAAAAATAAGGATGACTTGATTCACATTGTCTCTGAGTCATCAGATCAGACATTTATGAAAATAAGAGTGAACTGATAAAAAAGTTATTTCAATTTCTTTATATAAATATTTCTACACATTTATAGTCTAAACAAGAATATTTTCTTATATATAGTATGACATGCTTGAAAATATTCCCAAACTCCTGCAAACAATGCAAGCTTAACTAGATGTGAAAATTAGCTATTACGGCCACTCTGAAGTATCAGGATGGGCCCACACTCAAAATTTGTTTTGGATGTTGGCTGATGACAAGGGGGTATAGAAAGTTTCATCACTTACCTAATTTAGGCTTTTCTGAAAAGAATAAGGTAGGCATCCCAAGAAGGTCCAAAAATGACTTGAGAGAACAAGGAAAGGAGACTGACTAGAGGTTGTCGTAGTGGTTTGGGGGTAGGGCCAGGTGAGAGCTCCTGGGTGGTTTGACAAACGGCTCGAATGATTTGAATCTCCCTCCAGTGCCAAAGGATCTTTTAGCAGCTTTCTCAATTGTGGGACAGAGTATAAGGGCGGGGAAATTTTAAAAACTCTTAGCAGCTAAACAATAAAAATGGAGTCAGATTCTGTATTATGTTAGCCAGTAACTGATTTTAATCCAAGTATATTTTGCATAAGCATCATTTCCTTAACCCATTTTACAATATCAATGCTAAAAATCAAGATTCTTTGTTAAAATTTTCCTTTCAGAGACTATCTCAATTTTTAGACATGGCTTAATTGTTTTAAAGTTAATATAATTTAAATAAGCATTGTCCCCATAAAATCAGGGAAGTGAGGGCCAAGAATTCATTTGCCTGGTATTTAATTTAAAAAATAAAGCTTCAATTTGGAATATAGAACACTAGCAAGAGCATCACTCCCACACTAAAACAAGAACAAGAACAAGAACAACAATAACGAAATTCCAGACAGCCTACAAATTCATCATTTTCTTGATCTTATCAGAGAACCTAGGTTGTGGGGCCATAAACTAACCTGAAATCTAAAAAAATATAGGGAATTTCAAAGAGGTAGAGGGCAAGAGCACTTGCTTCCCTGGGTCAGATGTTTCTAGGCACATCTGAAAAATCCAGCTATTTTTTTTTTTTAACAAATTGGTAAAGGCTAAGTATGGACTGGTTGAAAATATATAATATCTGGGTTACAGAGATTTGATGGGAATTGAATATTTTTGGACATCCTTACAAGCCATTCTTCTCCCTGGGTGCTCATATAAAAAGTTTGTCAGTGGTCCTGAGATAGTTTTCTTAATGGCACAGGCCTAGGAGAGGAAGAGCAATCATAATAGAGAAGGCACAAAACCCCACTCAGATTCTTCTCTCCTACCTCTCCCATGGAACAAGAGTTTCAACTTTAAGGAAGGAAAAAAAAATCAAGCAAACAAACAAACAACAACAAAAAAAAACCCTGTTACCTGTTAGACTTTGGGAATTAATGAAAAAAGATAGCTGCTGATAAAAAGGGACAAAATAAGACCCTCTATCCTGTGGGAAGGGTTAGAATGCTTGCTTGTCCCAAACCAGTAGAGGTCACCTATAATTGAAGATGGGACAAAACTACTGAGAATGACACACTCTTAGGAGCCGGGAACCTAATGCCCTCCTGAAACTTAGAATAAATCAGAATAAGAGTGTACACCCACTTCCTGCACCTCTAACGAGCATCAAGAACCAAGAAACAGCAATTTTTCTGCTGTACAAAGGCCAGGCTCATGTAGAGAGACTTCTCTGGCTAAGGTATAGTATAAAGGGAATACCTAATGATGAGGATGAGCAGATACTGAGATAAAACCACTGGCAAACCAATCCCTACCCTAAAAATGAAGTAATACCAGTGGAATTTGAGCCCAATGCTACACTGAAGGAAACTACAGTAGCAATAAATCCTAAACACATATTAACTCCAGAGTAGATTGACTCAGTTCCCAAACTTAATAGCTTAGTAGAAGGAAACTAAGCACATTTCCAATCCAATAAGGAAAAGCAAAACTATTTATCTCAGTCTATTTCATTTTCTATTTCATCTCTACACAAGATGTCTATCAAAAAAATAAAACATAAAAATTACAAGACATACAAAAAAAGAAAGTTGAAAATGCTTTCAAATAAAAAAGAAAACAGCATAACTAAATTCAGGTAAGACAGATTTTGGAACTATAAGACAGAGAATTTAAAATAACTGAATTTAATATGCTAAATATACCAGTTAAAAAGATGGACAAAGCAAAATATCAGATGGATACTGTGATAATTGTTATGTGTCAACTCAGATAGATTATGGTATCCAATCACCACGCTCTAGTCTAAACAACATTATACAGATGCCCAGTCGTGCCCAAGACAAAACTAAGTTTGAGACAAAATTAACACAAGCTGTTTATTCATAAAATTGTGACAATAGAACACAGCTGCCATAATTTTCATTTCATTAGGGATTCAAAGGGTTTAGAAAGGAGAATAAGTTTTATAGAGTAAAAAGGAAAATTAAGACAGTCATGAATTAGCAAGCTATTCTATTAAGGTGGGATTTTTGGAAATGGAGAGATTTTCTAACTGGCCTTCAGATACATTTGTTGATCCCTACAGCTACAAGAGGGCAAGCAAGCAGTTTCAAAAATAGAAGAAATGTTAATTATCATAGGTAGAGGAAGGAGTATTAAATATCAGGGAGAGAGGATTTTTTTGTGGCTAGCCATGTTCTTGAACAAGTGGTTAATGAGATTTTGTGTGTGTGTCAAACTATCATTATGGTCCTAAATGGCAGGAAGTTTTCCAGTGGAAAACTGGTGAAATCTAAATTAAGCCCAGAGTTTAGTTAGTAATATGCCAACCTCAGTTGGGTACATCAGTGGGGGAAAGTGGATGAGGGATATGCAGGAACTCTGCATTATCTCTGCAAATCTTTTGTAAATCTATAATTATTCCCCCCAAAAAAAGTTTATTTTAAAAATGGTGTGTTCTTGCTTCAGCCAAGTCAGAAGAGGTATCTCTAGTTACTTATTGCCCCCATGTACCCCTTTCCTTATCTCACAAAAGATATTTATAGGAGTGAGGAATATGAAACATAAAATGCACCAGTTAAGAGAATGAGTTTATTCAGGCTATTGCAATCAAGAGAATGCTCATCAATGCAGAGGAACCTTTTAAGGAAAAGAATAGGAGTGTGAGGTTTTACAGAAACAAGTAAACAAGGGAGTCATGAGAGAGCTTGAGTATTATCTGAAGGGTGTAAGCAATTCTTACATCTGAATATGTGAGGACAAGGTGGTCCTTTGGGTTAGCTCTTTCTCAGAACACTACAGGGTAGAGAAATTGCTCAACCATGTCTGTTTTTCAGGAGCACAGAGTTTAGGTAAAGTTCAACATTCTCAGGTTTGAATGATAATGCTGCTACGTTTACTTTTCAGGAAATTATCATTTTCTCAGAACCAAGATTTTGTTTGTAAAGGGGCTGAAATAGAATCATTGAGTTTCATGCGGAAGCTCCCACAAGCCTCTCCAGAGGCCCCTGAGAGGGAGATGCAGAATGGGACGAAGACTCTAATTGTAAGGGTTCTGTTAGGGAACAGAATTATACAACTCTTTAAGGAAAAGGGTTAAATATTGACAAAACTGCATGAGCAAATACTGACAATGACAATATGGAAGTGTTACAATTATCTCTCACTCCAACCCACCAAACTAACCCTAGAATTGTCAGCCCAATTTCTTACATTTTTCACCTGCTCACCCCCAAGAAAAAGAGGAAGGTTTCTTTTTGCTTTTTGTGCTCAATCGACATGATAAAATACTAAGGAGAAGGAAACGGTGAGTAATGATGATGAAAGAGGCAGAAAGAAAATAGAAAACCAGGATTGATTTGTAGAAGGGCTAATTTTGTTGAGTGTTCGAAAATGCAGCTGAAAAATTTAGGGAGTGTGAGAGAATATATAGAAGAAGAAAGCTATGTTGTAACTATTTTTTTCAAAACTATATTTTAAAATTTTCCTTAATGACCTTTAGATATATGCATAATTGAAATTTCTTTTTAATTAGTTCCAGCTATTCATCTGGGTTTTTTTTGTTTGTTTGTTTGCTCGCTTGTTTTAAAACAATAATCATCCTGAGACAACTACATGGTCCCAGGTCTCTTGAAATTTACATGAGAAAATATGTTCACATTGGTGCTGCTGAGAACTGGAGCCTGGCTCAGTGGTTCTCAGTCTTGGTTCATCATTGAAATCATCCGAGGAGTCCAAAAATACTAATTCCTGCATTCCTTCCCCCAGAAATTCTGATTAAATTGGTCTCAGTGTGGTCTAGAACTTGGTATTTTTAAAATATCCCCCAATAATTCTGATGTGCAGCCAAAATTGAGAATCACTGAGTACTGGGTGGATGCAAAGCTGACAGTAAGGAGTAACCCATTTCTGCTACAAAATTAGTGGTTATTGTGTTTGCATGAGGTTATGAGCAGTCTTCTGTTGACTTCTTAATGAAGTTGCTGCCATCTTTGCAAATATATGTGATAAGCAGGAGCTAACAGAGCCCATATTTCAGGTTACCTTGCCTTTAATCTATTAGCCATTTCTGTCCGCTCCTTTAGAAATCCCACTTTTTCACCATCCGGGTCATGCTCAGAAACACAAATAAAGAGGATGCAGCAATGGCAGACAGTGTGGAATTCAGATGCACGAGGATTGACTAAATAAAGCTTTTCTTTTATCCAATTATAAAGAAAAGCACTTTACAGGCAACTTTTCAAGATGGTAGCTAATGCTTAAAACAACATTGAAGCATATATCTTAATTACATACTATTTATGTTATTCCTTTAGTATTGATTGGAAATATCTAATAGCATTTTATATGATCTTTTTGACTCTGTTTAAAGAGAAGCTATGAAGCAGATGGATGTTTTGCTGACATCCCCCCAGGAGGCCAGCTCCTGAGAGATATGTGGCAAGCTGAAAGCAGTCAGAATGATGAGAAGGAATAGCTTGAATCCTATAAGCAAATAATAGAATTTGTACATGCCAAAGAGGAACTTGCCCACATACCTTCTCTTACTACAGATTTCCCCCATTGTCTGTAAGAAGAGCATTCCTATGAAACCTTTTGTAAGCCGAAATGGCACAAAGCAAAGAAGCAATTACCATTAATTTATATGGGAAAAATATGAATATTTCCTTACTCAAAAAATAACTTACCAAATCACACCAAATATGCTTAATATGTCCAGTTTTACACTAAGAATAACACCTTTATGAGCTCTTTTTAGTTTCTTTTTTTTTTTTTTTAATAATATATTAGGACACATCAAGCTAACAGGTACACAAAATAAATCAAGATAAAGCACAGATGCTTACAGACATGGTTCAAAACTATGGCAGCTTGATGCCGAGTTACTAAGTGTACTTCCTGGGGAAAGAGTTTAGAAGTGGCTCTGGCTACACAGGATGTGTGCTACCTCTATAACGGCTCATGGCAAAACAAACACCGAATGCTATTTTTTGTTTTTCGCCTTTTTTCATAAAAGTGAAAATCCTCTTTAGATTTCTTTTGGTTAGTGCATCAGGTACTAATGTAGGTCTTTCGTGAAAGTGAATTCACTTAAGTGAAAGTGAATTCACTTAAGTGAAAGTGAATTCACTTAAAAAGTTATTATTACTCTTGAAATAAAGCACATCTTCTCATTGTGCTCATTATCAGCCACAATAAATAGATATGAGCTCAGCGACTCAACAATTTCATTGCCACTTTGCACTTTTCACAAGTAATAAAAAGAAAATACCAACTTTTATGTGTCCCCTTTGATACGGTCTATGTATAGTGCCAGCTCATTAGTCCTCCCAAAATTCACTCTCTGGAAAGAAAACCTGATCTGATCAGATATTGTTTGCCTTTAAAGACAATCAGTAGTAAAACTTAAAAAGTAATCTCACTTGAAATAAAACATAGGAGTTATTCAACATATTAAATAGAAACACATGGGCAGCAATTATCTCCTTTGGTAACACATGGAGAATGACAAATATAAGTGTTGAATGCCTCTGTTGGCCCGCTGTAGACATAACCAATCTCAGGGTTTGGCTCTCACATAGTGTAAAGAATATACACCTAATGCAAAGAAGATATGGATTTGAGTCTTGACTTCATCATTTACACGTTGCATGGCATTGGGTAAATTACCTAACCTGTCTGTGCCTCATTTCTACAGGCATAAAATAAGAATAACAGTATCTATGGTATATTGCTCTTATATTAATGAGACATCATATTGCCTAACCTAGCACACTGTAGGCACACAACAAAAAATAGTAGGTTAATTTTCTTTTCTTGCATCATTTTCTTCTCCATATTATATGAACAGTGACAAGGGCCTTAGAATCTTTTTTTGTGTCTTCAAAGAGCTAGTTCTTAGTTATTTTATGAATTACGAACTTTGAAAATGGGCTGAGCACTATGAATTCTTCCTCCTACTACCAACTTTCATATACATTACACTTTATATACAAATCAGTTAAAAGTGTCTGTCACACAGTTATGCTTCTGTCCTCCAAATCCCATAATATCCATTTTTCAGAAAGTACCCTGGATGCTGTTACTAGGGAAGATAATGAGTCTTGAGTAAGAGGTTAGAAGGTCAATAGAAGTGATTTCCATTCTCAGTCAAGTGCTCAATAGTGTTCTTCCTGATTCAAGAGGAAAAAGCAATCCAATGATTTCCCTAGGACATGGTATTGGGAATATGATTTGTTACCCTGTATGGTAGAATTTAGAAGCTTGAAATGACAAAAACATCACTTGAATTACTAGTCTTCAAAGTGTGATCATTATCCTGGGATTATGTTCTCAGGTGATCAGTATCTGACATTGCCAGCAATTTTTTTTTTAGATATATGATGCTGTGACTAAAGGCTTCATTTTTGTGTAATAATATTCTTTTAACGGAATTTTATAATAATAAAGTTAAAAGCAATGGGAATATTTGGTCTTAACTATAGAGCCTGAGGCTTGGCCATGTAACAGTGTACTAAGTCTGATACTAAGCTCTGCCAATGTAGCCTATATTCAGTTACCACTCTTCTATTACATTACTGGGTTGAAGTAAGTAAATTATTGTGTGAAAAACCTAGTTTATACTAACTTGATATTTAAAACTTAAGTATTTTTGTACTTGTTTGGTCTCACATCCAGCCAGTCTTGCATTATCTTTACAATTGATATTATACGATGCTTCTTTTGAAAGGATAAGTGTGTGTTAATGATATAAGGAATAGGTCTAAGATACCTCCATTTCTTTTTTGTATATGGTTATAAATATATTTCCTATTTTGGTTACATTAACACAGTCTTAAAAGTACATATTTATTTAGTCATTTACTTGGTCCTTGAACAAACAGGAACTGAACCAAATAGAAAGGAGTTCCACTGTTTGCTTTTAAAAGGCATCCAGGCTAGTAGGAGATAATTATACAATATATAATATATGATATAATATATAATGCATACATGTGTTAGTATTTATTATTATAACATATACTATATATGGTTTGTCCAATGTGTTATAGTGCTCCAATTTAATTGTTTTTCCTTGGAAACATCATCCTTCAAATGATGTTTCCAAGAGGGTGCCATCTGCACAATTGTTGTGTAGCATTTAAATCTTAAGTATAGATTAAAGGAAACATTGGTCAGTTACAATTTAGTAAATATTTGAAATGAAATAGGAAATACACCAAAGAAGAGTAATTGCTTCCTTTTAATGACTGATTTCTTTCTGATTCTCTAAAATATAATTTAACTAGTCTGCTATTATACTCAGTTCAGAGATTTGGATGCTTAAAAACTGACTCATTATCTTAAACCAAACTTTAGTATTCCTCTATAATACCTTAGAGGAACCACACTAATCTTTGAAATAGATTGCATTTGTGAAACAAATTTCTTTCTGTGTATCTAACCAGCCATTTGAAGTGAATATCAGGTCACTCTTCATCAACTCTGCTATTCTCTTTCATTATTAAAAACTTACATTTCAAATTTCAGCTGTTAGATACCTAAATAGATATGAATTATACAAACATAAGAGCAACTGCAGAAATCTCCTGTATCCATTCTGCCATGTGATTTTCTAAAAATATTTTTTTGAGATTTTATTTTAGTTGGCTCCTCAGACATGATTGTGCAGAAGGTTTTTTTCCCCCCACAGCCTCTTAAGAATATTAATAGCAAGAAAGAAATATTCATCTAAATTCTATATTTAAATTCTAAAGAAACAGCAGCAGATGCTGTGATCAGTAATGTGTGAAAAGTGCTTGACCTTTTGCCTTCCCTGTGGAATTTCGTTAATTCTGATATAGATTGGGAAAAGATCTGTTTGCAAAAATTCACACAGCTCAATGGAATTGCATTCTTCTGGGATGTGACTTACTTGGCAAAGGTGATATTAGTGACAGTAGATTCATTTCACAAATAGCAAATTCAGGGTATAATAAAGTAAATCATAAAATAGGTACAGAAATTGGTAGAAAGTTCAGAGGAAGAAGATATAAAAGTCAAATGTGTATTAGAAATGATTTAATATTCATTCATGTCTTCATTTCACAAATTTGGATTGCCTATAATGTGCCAGATAAGGGAGCTAGGTGGAATATTCAGTGATAAGACAAATCTGTATCTTATACAGTATAGGAGGGACTGCCGGTGAGTACACAGAAACGCACTACACTGAAGTCTATCAGGGATAAAGAACCAGGATCTAGGAGGATATAGGAGGAGCATGTAATTTATAATTTTTTTCTGAGGGAACCAGATAATATGCCCAGGAAAGAGATATCAACATTTCCCAAGGGTAAAAGTAGTCAGAGAATGCAGTAATTGAGAGAGAAGAGAGGACAGTGCATGTCCAAAAAGTAGAAATCATTCAGGGCGGTTAGAGCATGTGCTATGAAGAGTAGGCATGGTAAAGATAAAACTCAGGTGGTTCTGAGGCTTGGTATGTCATATTAGATTTTTCTTAAGATCTCGGAAACCATTAAGAAATTTTAAGCAGAGGAGGACCATAATCAGATTAACACTTTAGGAAAAAAAAATACCCAGTATAGAGGGTTGATGTTGGGCTAAGGAGGAACAGTGATACCAGTTAGAAGGCTATTACAGAAATCTGGTCAAAGAATAATGTGGGATTTAATTATGGTAATGGCAAGATGAGTGGAATAGATGAATCAAGAGATAACAGATATAAAATAATATGAAATTCGATGACTTATGAAATGTACAGAATGAGGTAGAAGGAATGTACTGGGATAGTCTGTGGAATCAGTCAATAAGATAGGAAAAAAGCGAGTGTAAAAATGAAGGGGAAAATTGAATTTTTAGTATCAACAGGATAATCCAGAAATGATTCCAAGTGACAATAAGATATTAGGGTCTGGGGGTCAGAAAGACAAGTAAGCTGGAAATCTAATTTCGAGATTTAGAAACATGGAAGTGTATGTAAAATATGCAGTTAAGAAGGATAAAACTGAGAAGAACATCAAATTTTAAGAGACTGGCCTAAGAAGAATGACACATAAGGGAAACTTAGAATTATGTGGAATTCACAAAAGCCAAGGAAATAGCAGTAGAGATCAGCTAAGCCCAATTCTAGTTAGGAGTTCCATAACATTAGGACTAAAGTAGTGATTTTCAATGGTGATTATTGTATGAGCAGTTTCAGGGCAGAAATGTAAATGGCAAATGGGATAATAATGGCAGAAATTACAGACAACACTTTAAAGAACAATCAATATAAGCCTGTAGGAATGGCCAAGGTATTTGAATATGGAATGCTCGAAAGCCCTGGACTGGTGAGTGGTCTAAGCAATGCAAAGAAGCATGACAGGTTGTGCTAAAAGAGTAATGAATATTCTTTAGCTAGAACAGAATCCATGAAGAGAAAGAGGATTTCAAAGTCTTTTATATTTCCATGCATGCAACTGCCTCTGTACTTTGAATCCAAGCCTCATAGAAGTTGTTAGTTAGTAACTTCTGGAACTTCTTGGTGGGTGTAGTTTGAAATGGGCCCAGTATCAGGAGGGCAGGAAGAAACCAAAGAAAGAGGCAGACCTCTACAGATTGATAAGTGCTAGTTTAATTAGCAAGGGATCTTATAGGTGAAGCTTGTGTTGGGGTCCCACAAGAGGAGTACATCTCCGCATTCACCCACCAGAATCTTAACTGGATGCAGTCATGTTTACTATACAAATGCTCTCAATACCACATTACAGCACTATCTCAAATGTATGTCTTTGGGCAGCTTCTAGTTTGGAGAAGGCAAGTGATGTGTACATTCCAAGGTGAGGAGCCTCCTATTGCTCAAGTCCAGATAACAGATCAACCTGTGGTCATGTCCTCTCAATGACCTCCTCCAATTGAATTGATTCTGATTGGCAAAGAATAGGTCACGTAATTACAAAAAAAAAAAAAAAAAATGTCTGGGTAAATGAGTTTTCTTCTCTCTCAGAAAGCAGAACTCATAATGAAGGCAATTTTCCCAAATATAAGAAGGATGTTCAAAAATGATAACCAAAAAAGAATGAAAATATCTGCTGCATCCACTATTATTTGACTAAATTTGCAATGTTATCAGGCAAGTCAGAAGTAAAAACTGGTCTAGAAATTATGCTTACAGAGGTTTAATTTAGTTTGGAATTTGCTAAATATGAAAGTTGAAGTCAAGAAGAAATATAATCTCAAATATAAAATTCAGGAATATGCTATAGGATTAGGAGTCTTTTGGTAGATAAATTATGGTTAATATTATGAGCATAGGTGATATCAAGGAAGGTGAGAGTAGAAAATGACAAGATAAATATCTCAAAGTATTGAAAGATGCCTTTGCCTAAAAGTTAAGGTAAAGCAATAGACCCTGACATTCTGTTGGACCAACAGAATTTAAGCATTCCAACCTGAATGCTTAAATATGCCACAATCTTTTAAAATTCAAACTAATGAAACTATATGATAAATGTTCTGTAGATACTGAAAATGATGCCTGTTTTGTTCTGACATTCACTAATGTTGTCATAACATTAATAACAGAATGAAAGAGAGAGAGACCCAGCTGTGCTTTGTGTCTTTTTCAATCTTCTCCAATTCTACATAAAAAATATCTTCTAAGTGTCTAAGAATAAGTGCCTGATATCTGAAGTCTGAAAGGAAACAAACAAGAGAGTGGATTAGAGTTATAAAATGAGGACAATATTGACCTTGAACCATTTTGATAAAAAAGCGCCTTTCCCAGAAGTTTTATATAAACTATCTCTTGTAAAATCTTGAAAAACCTTCTCATTTAAGCTTATTATTAGAATTAATGTTTAGTATGCATTTCACAAATCTGTAATTTTGTACAGTACATCTCACAGCAGGGATCAGGCTCAGCAGGTCTGTCAATATGGACCTATCCTCAACAGAGCCATAACAAATTAATTTAAAACTTTAAATATGGCTTTAAAATTTAGCTTTGGAACTAGAGATGCAAATACATGCACAACTCATGAATTAGTTAATTATCCTATCCTAAGAACTGGAATATTTTAATGTAAATATGAAAACAAGAATGAGCTAAGAAAAAAATTAAATTAAATAATTAGCTAAGAACAATGCATTTGCTATATATTATGGTCATTTTTAGGAGAAAGGAAATTTAGTAAATATTTAGTAATTTAGCAGGAGTTTGAAGAACAAGGTGATGGATACCCTTTTAAGGAGAGTAGATTCAGAGTCATCTAAAGTTGTTTAATTTTAATGGGAGACCTGGAAGAAGGATGGAAGAGACTAAGGTTTAGCCACTGTAAATAACTTGGTAAAATTGTGGCCCCATTCTTTTTCAGTTTGCCCTATTTATGTTTTTCTACATACCATCCACCCCAAAAGGTGTTTCTCTGTCTTTTCAGGGACTCAATAGCTGAATCTGCTTTGGAAAAGGATAGATACAGAGGAAAGAGAAAATGAGCACTGCTTTTTGAATTAGAATCTCTTCAGAACCTACTTTTCATTCAGGAACCCAGTAACTTGAAGCAACAGTATGACTAGTTTAGTTGGTATTCTTTGTTCTTGCTTGTAGTCATGCATGCAGTAAAAATGACATCTATTTTTACCAAAGTACTCCTGTAGAGTTGGTAGAAAATGTGGAGACCAATGAGAAATAGAGACAAAGTTCTTATCCTATAGGTATTTATAGTAAAAGCATAAATAAATGCAAAATAGTAAATAGTAGTAGGTAGAAAATGCCTTAAAAAGAGTCCTCAAAATGTGCCCTGAGTGTTCAGAAGTAAAGAGATTAACATAAGTGCATTAAGAATTTATAGGTTACACCATATGGTTTAATACAATGAAGTTACTAAAAAGAATGCTTTGTCTGTATGTTTACAACAGAAATATTTCCGTGTGTATTATCAAATAAACAGTTTCAAAAATAGCAATTAGAGTATAATCCAATTTATTTTTTAAATACATATATTTGGATCTGTCCACACTGTATATCTAATGTGAATTTATGTATTAAAAAAATGATCTAGATCTAGAAGAATGTTCTCTGAAAGTTTAATGGTAGATGTGTCTAAATACTGGGCCTTGACCAAGAAGGCGTTAAAAAGTTCCCTTCAGCCCAATAAAACATTAGACAGGTTTCTTCCTGACTGTAGGACCCAGCACTCCCTTTCTTAGAACACTTACTTTAGAAAATTTGCAGTTGTAAATTCTTTCTCTGCCCCCTAAGGAATGTAAATTTCCTCCTAGCTTTTTACCTTTTTTACAACCCAGTCAGTCACATCTTTCTCAAGAACCTGGGATCCATCCTTTTAAATATAATAATCAAGGAAGATGGAGACCCTGTCTCTCAGTCTGTGTGGGATAGTAGGAGCCTAACTTTCATAAGGTCCAATTAGCAAACACTAGTTGCCAGTTCACGTTGACCAACCTTTCCCTAAACGCATCCAGTACTCGTCCACAGCTCACTCCACTGGTTCAGTTTGAACTCTCTGTGCTGTTACAATTGCCTTGAACAAAGTCTTCCTCTATTTAATTCCATATGATACAATTTTTCTTTGACAGGTTCAGATATATATTTTTATGTATGTACCTTTTTAAGGTACTATAATTATCAT
This sequence comes from Rousettus aegyptiacus, assembly GCF_014176215.1. Taxonomy (NCBI): domain Eukaryota; kingdom Metazoa; phylum Chordata; class Mammalia; order Chiroptera; family Pteropodidae; genus Rousettus; species Rousettus aegyptiacus. The sequence goes on along the minus strand of NW_023416306.1, from coordinate 118,979,603 downwards.
GTAATATCTTTTGGAATAAACAAAAAGCCTCAAAACAGAAGAAAAAAAAACCCTCTCATTATTGGTAACATCAAAATTGAAATTCACCTAAAAATATTTGCTTTTTAAGTGTTACATAAGATGATTCTGTTTGGGTTCTTTCAAGGGTGTAACATTTGCACATCTAGAAAATATATTTTTTCTCTTCTAGACTCCTCTATACTTATTCTTCGACCTCCTCCTAGCAGTTATTCCTCCTCTCAGCATTACCTTTTGCTTGTGTTCTTGTCTTGTTTTGCAATTTAAAACATTCCTTGACAAATAGTACAAACCACATCTTACCTACTTTACATTTAATTTGGGGGAAAAAAAACTCTTCCCGCAATATATATTCTGGAGTTAGGATGAATGATAGTAAGCTTTATGCGTTATTTTACTAGAATTCTAACCTCTAAATCTAACCCCAAAATTTCAATTATTTAATGCAGATTCATTTTCTTAAACAATGCAATCTCATTTCTTTCATTGGTCATAAAAACATCTTCCAATTATTGCTTTTCTTCCCGGTCCATGTCATTTACTTTGTGGTTGAATGCTGCAAATCAAATAGCAATCAGAATAATGAGCTGCCACCAGTTGGAGTCATAGTTGGTGCTACATATTGTCAAAGATTGTTCACACTAATCAACTAATAATGACATTGCTGCTTCCATCATGCTAAACAAAATTCCCTCAGTTGTGCAACACAATTACTACTAATAACCCCTGAAACCTTTGCGTGCTTAAGGAGACTGTTTCAGAGATCATCTGGAGACCTATCGGAGAATAAACCAGGGAAGACAGAATCTACCAGATGGAGATTACTCTTTAGTAATTAACTAGACATTGCTCCTTTGGGTCCATAACATTTTCTAACATCGTGAGGCATTTCCTTTAGCATAATGATGCATCTATATTAATATATTAGATTGGGAGCAGCTAGGAGACAGTGTTAAATATTAAACATTTCATACATGAATTATATTATAATAGTCTTTCTTTAGCTTGAAAAAAGGTATGCTAACATGGCAGTCAATAAACAATTTAGAGGCATTAATATTAAAGGAGAGCCAGTGAATTCAGACTCATGACAAAATGCGAATTTGTTCATTTCTCGAGAGACATACCTTTATGATTATTAATACAGTGGTTAGAGATTTACTTTGAAATGGAAAAGCTGAAACTACCTTGAGCTGAGTGAAGACAATGAGTCACATGTTCAAAGCACTGGAATTCACCACCTGGAAGAACTACTTTCTTCCCCTGTGAGTACCAAGCTGCTCAGAGGTATGGGGTTAGGTGACAAATGAGCCATGACATTCTCTCTGAAACAGATATTGTACATCTAGTTTCAGAAAACATTTAAGGAGGGGAGGGATCTCTCAGAGGTGGCAAGAGTTTCATTAGATTAAAGAAGCCATCCCTCCATTTGTCCCTGTTAAAATTTGTGGTGAAAAGCGTAAAAGTACATTTAGGTTCAAGCTGAATGATTTCTGACAAGCTGACAGACAGCTGTGTTTTTCAGGTTTTGAAATGCAGATTCAGGGTAATATAACGTGGTGTCATTATTTCAGGCCTTATAAGGCATTTCATCTGGCAGTTGGTTGCCTCAGGGTCATTTTACTAATTGTTTAAGGTAAGGGCCTCAGTAATTCCTCAGGCTTTGCAATATTAATTAACCCTTTTAATACTGTCAGGGAATTTGCAATATTTTAATCACAATTACTTGGAATATTTAACTGTCGAAACTATTTCTTGAGGGGGAAATTGAGATTTAAGTAAAACGTCTACAAGGAAAACCATATTAGAGATGGTGGAAGGATGTTTGAAAGATACCTCTGTCAGCAAAAGTATTTATTTATTGAGAATCTACTGCACGCTGGTAACTTAATTGAATTACCACATCATTTCTTTTCAGCAGCACAAATGGAGTTATATTATCTACCCTAGAGACTAAAAACAGCCTTGGCAGTCTTTTGTGGCTTGTCCTTGGACCTTGTAACTAGTGGTATTTACAGCAACTGATAGCTTGTTAAAAATGTAGAATCTCAGGAACTCCCACAAACCTACTAAGTCAGAATCTGCCTTTTAACCAGGTTCCCAAGTGATCGGTATGCACCCACCCAAGCTTGACCATCACTCTCCTGGAACACATGACTAGTATGTGACAGAGACTGCTTTCAGATCCAGCTTGGTTCAGTAAAATATAAATCCCATTCTTTTTTCAGTAAGTCATACTATTTGTTATCACATTTTGTTGGTTTCGTTGTTTGTTTGTCTATTTTGTTTTGTTTTTATGTATCTGTTCTGCAATGAAGAATGTATGGGAATTAGAGCACTTTATGCAGAGTTGAGACTAGTTCAAGTTTAGATCATTTCATAGCCTTTTTCCTTCTCTGCTACCAAATTTTGATGTACAGTTATCTGGAGTAAATGAAAAATAGAGTTACACTTAAGAACCAGAAGTTTAAAATTTAGCTCTACCAAGTTATTTGCCTTTAAGAGGATCATATAGTTACCTTGAGGTGATCACCCCCAGCAGCACAGGGGTAAGGGGATGGGAGACGGAAGGATCCTCCACTCTTTCTCGCTGACACAGCAAAGAATTACAGATCAACGAGATTTAGAAAAAGTAATATTTATTAAAAGTATATTTTAGAAGGAGATGGACCACACTAAGAAAGGCTGTAGCCCTGTGGAATTTGGGAGGTGTAAATATAAAAGATAGAGTATACTCCAAGGGAGGAGTGGGTTCTCAGCAAAGAGGGCTGTAACAATGTAGAAATGGGAAGGAAAGTCTGTATTATTTTGGGCCCATGGATTACAAAGGTATTCCTAAGTGATTGGCACATGAGGTCATTTTGATCGACATTTGGCTGGTATATGACACTTTCCCTAGTGCTCATGTGCTTACCCAGAATTCAGTCTGTTGTAATTAGATTCATGAATTTCTGGGCATAAGAATGATATTATAATGATGGTGTAATAAGGCTGAGGTTGTGAGCAAGTTAGGGTAATACTTTCTGGGCAAGTATCTCCAGTCGGACTAAACCAGCTATAGGTTTATGGCCCTCCAGTCCCTTGTCTCCCAGGATGCAGGAATGATTCTTTAACTACAAATGGGGTGTTCTTTAGGTGGTCTCTAGGCTAGGCTTCCGTTCCTTTGTTTCCCTGTCGCTCATGTCTGACTACCTAACAATATGTACAGGTGTGAAGTGAGTCTGTGCGGGGCAGGAATATAATTATATACATGAAGAAATGAAATACTAATGTTAATAATTATTGTGACATTAAATGGGATATGAGAGATAAATAGGAGTTGAAACCATCAAAAAATTCCTGACAACTCAAGACTTTATTATGTACTTTATGTTGTTGTTGTTGTTGTTTTTACCAGTCATGATATCTTCTTTTCTTTTTCTTCTTCCACTTTCCTTCTCTCTCCCCAATTCTAACTTATTTCTTTGTAAATTTAAGAAACATCCCCATACCTATTTACACATAGGTTCCAAGAGCCTAAGGTGGCTATGAGGAGCTCTTAAGAGTCAGGCTTGCATACGTTATGTACTTTTAATTTGTGACTTCCACATAAAGAAAGAGAAATGTGCATTGAAGCAATGACACACTTCATATAACAATATCATTTTTAGACAATCTAATTTATGATAAATAAATACGAATTAACTATCTGTACTAAAATTATTTCCAACATTCTAATTATTTGACTCTATATATTTTTAACAACAAAAAAAATTGTCTTAAACAGAGTAGTAAATATTCTCAATTCGACATTTTGTGTTAGCTAAAACATGATTAGGTGCTACATCTATATTATATTTTAAAACAAATAAACTATTGTTTAAAGAAAAGTTTATGTTTTTTAAACTTTAAATTAAATTTATTTGGATGACATTGGTTAATAAAATTGTATAGGTTTCCAGTGTACAATTCAATAATACATCATATGTATATTGCATTGTGTGTTCACCACTCAAAGTTAAATTTCCTTCCATTACCATATATTTGATCCCCTTTACTCTTACTTACCTCTCCAAATCCTCCCTTTCCTCTGATACCCCCTAAACTGTTGTCTGTATCCATGAGACTCTGTTTGTCTTGTTTGTTTGTTGCTTTCAGTTTTATATCCCACATATGAGTGAAGTCATATGGTTCTCAACTTTTCCTGTCTATTTCACTTAGCATGATAATCTCAAGATCCATCCATGTTGTCATAAATAGTAGTGTTTCATTTTTTCTTATGGCTGTGTAATAATCCATTGTACATATGTAGCACATTTCCTTTGTCCAGTTATCTTTGTTGTGGACTGAATGTTTGTGTCCCCCTCCCCCCAATTTTATATATTGAAATCTTAACTCCCAAGGTGATGTAAAAAGATTTGGTTTTTGGAAGGTAATTTGGTCATGAGGCTGGAGCCCCCAAGAATGAGATAAGAGCCTTATAAAAGAGACTGTATAGAGCTCTCTCACCCTTTTCTCCATGTGAAGATATAGCAAGAAGACAGTTATCTATGAACCAGGGAGCAGACCCTTACCAGACAATGAATCCGTAAGCATCTTAACCTTGGACTTCTCAGGCTCCAGACTGAAAAATACATTTCTATTGTTTATAAGCCTCCCGGTCTATGATATTTTTGTTATAGCATCCTGAAAAGACTAAGACGGAAGTTGTGTCTTACTCTCTTATCTCAATAACCCAAAGGAAAGATTGTTTTTACAATTAAATTATTGGATTCCAGGTTAAATAGATTCAAAAGGACAAAACACAGAGCCATCACAAATTTAAACCCAAAGAGTGTCTGATATTTTTTTAATTCTCATCTGTAAAAGCCTCCTGCTTTTGATTTATCTCTCTGAAGCCTGCCCATTCTCTCAGGCTCACCTCAAACCCACCTTCTGTGGGTCTGTCTACTAAAACTTTCTTTCAGACAAGTGCTTCTCTTACCTTTCTTTTCCTTATTACTTGCTGTTTTTAACCACGATTTTTACATTTGATTATATTTTATTTATGTCGTTTCCTAAAAAGGGACTAAATATTGTATGAGCAGAAATCTCATACCTTTTTTGGCCACTCAAAGTACTGTGCATGGGATTAGGAACGCAGAACTCACAGATACGTACTGAAAAAGATTTCTCCAGCCATATTTCCAAGCCTCAAATGCACAATATACAGTGGTGCTCATGGTGATACCTTTATTTGGGCTCTTTGGATGTTAAATAAAAAAATATGAAAAACGACTTAGTGTAATGGCTTGTGAAAAGTAGGTACTCAATGAATATTTTTTGTCAGTGTGAATGCATTATTTGTATTCAAGTCCAGTGAATACTGTAAAATATATCTTAATCATAACTGAACAGTCCGAGTCAGCTAGGAAATATCTGGCAGGTACAATTTATTTAATTGCTATTATGAGTCAGACATAGTGTTAGATAATTTAAATAATGATGTTTCTTGTAGCTTTAAAAATATTTAAAACTTCATAGCAATTTCATGAAGTACTGATAGTTAATTTTACAGATGAGGAATTAAGAGTTTAAGTAACTTGCTTGAGGCTATCAACCTAATGGAATTAATCAAGCAAGACTTTGTTTCCTGCTATCTCTTTAAACTGTCTTGGTGGACATAGTCCTTCCATCGTCCCAGGAGAAAAACTTGGACAGAAATGAGATTTTTTTGGTCACTGGTAGATAGTAGATAGTCCAGGTCAATTTGTTCCAAAAACAATTTAATTTATTAATTAAAATTCCCACTCCCATATAATCATCAAAACTTCTAACTTGATCAAAGTTAATGCTTCTTTCACCTTCTCTGGCTAGAGCCAGGTATCTCAAGGAATGGGCTGTGGTGAGGCTCATCTCTCTTGTTCACTTCCTCCCCAGCCACATAACTATAACTTTGAAACTCTTCAAAATAATAAGGAACAAGTTGAGGAAGGAGAGTTAAAAGGTGTAGAAAATTATTTTTTTGACTGGTGCTATTATAAATTGGTTTTCTGCTCTCTAGCCTGAGAGATGGTTAAAGTTCCTTTTTCGGTCTAGCACATCTATAGAGACTTTGGAAATCACCTCTGCCATCCCCACATGTTATTGTTGATGTTTTCTCTCCAATAATTTCCCAAATCTGAGCAAGTGCACTCTATTCAGAAGGTCACTTACTTCTTCCTCAGACTCTAGGAATCCAGGCATTTAACTCATTATTAGATGTGCCAACTCTAGATTGTGCAAGCTCTTCCTAGCTCATCATCAACTCTCCTTCACATTGCCTTCAGAGCTGCTAGCTAGCCCATCCTTATATTGAGGATTTCCTAGGGAGGAGCCAGGTACTAATTTAATGTGTTTTACAACTGCTTGGGCTACATATCAAACTCTGAATGGTCCTATTGAAGGCTCTCACTAGGCTTAAGCTGAAAGACAAATACTTTCACCCCTTCTCTGTGTGCATATATATATGGAGTGGGTTGGGAGGAGGGAGAGGTATTAACAGCATATCAACAGCTGCATCCAAAATTATCTACATGAGAATCCTTTATACACATCCCCTCCACCACATCCAATCTGCAGCATGCCAACAGTTTTATAATCTCCATGTCGGTGTATTGTTCAAAAGCTGCTAAGCTATTTTAGGCTAAGTCTTTGCAAAATTTATGGTTTATCACTTCCTTTAAAGTGGAAATTTTAAGGCACAGAATTGAAATCGAACTCTTGTCTGTCTATGGTCATGTTCTTTCTGTTTTACAGAGCAAATCAGGTTAAAGGATAGTTTGAGTTAATAACTCAGTTTAGGATCAGAGTGATTTCCGAAATATATGTATTGTTTAACCAGTTATACAAAGCAGCTGTGATACCTTTTTCTATTTCCTTTCATCAAATCTAATTATTTATTTCCGGTACCATGATATAACTAGAAACAATGCATTACTCAAAAGGGATCAGTGACAGAAATTGTGGAAATGGAATGACCTAAAACACAAGATTTTGGAAGTGTAAGAATATCAAAAAATAAAAGCCACAAGACTTGTAAATTAAACAGTAATACAGGAAAATTGATTGCATTCTTGAAATGTCATATGGATGAATCCACAGCTGTGGCAGAGAAAAATAAAGGAAAAAAAAGTAAAAGGAAATATACAATGATGCACTTAGGATAGATTTTTAAACTGCTCAGGGAAATATTTCTTTCATTCTTATGTAATCTAATATGGCAGATGCCAGAATGCATTAAGAATCAGAACAAGTAATGATTTAAAAATTTCACTAGATCCCCTAAAAGTTGCCAATTTACAAAGACAGCATGTGAAAGAATGGATAAAGGAAATAAAGAATATTGAAAGAAAAGGAAGAAAAGTGTGATATTTTAGTACACTTGTGCGTAACTAAGAAAATATAATGGCACCACTTAAATTTAAAAACTTCTGATTGTTGGATCACGTTTAGTCCAGGATACTCCTCCGTGTTTTGCTTTGGCATACTTAAATTACTTTGGCATACTTAAATTATCTGGAACTAAGCAAACTAAATAATTCCATTTCTACTTCTATTATAATTTTGGAATCACTACATTGAACATTGCTTCGAGCTATTTTCCATATTTTTTTCTGTATCATTTTACTTTTAATTATTAAGAGAGATTTATATATAATGCCTACACACAGATTCGATCTTCAGCATCCCATTTAAAAATTCTTTGTATAGTGTAGCTTCACATTTTTACAGTTTAGTTTTTTTATTTTTATTGATACATAATTGACATAAAATTATATTAGTTTCAGGCATACAACATAATATTTGGTATTTGTATATATTGCAAAATGTTCACTGTAATAGATCTAATTAACATCTATCACCATACATATTTACAAAATTGTGTTTCTTGCGATGATAACTAAGATCTACTGTCAACAACTTTCAAATATACAATACAGGATTATTAACTATAGTTATCATGCTATAAATCGCATCTTTATGACTTATTTATTTTTTAACCGAAGTTTGTATCTTTTGGTCCCCTTCATCTATTGTGCACCCCCCCCCCACCGCCCTCACCTACACCCTGCCTTTGGCAAGCACCAATCTGCTGTTCTCAGTATTTCAGAATCTATAAGCAGTTTTTTTTTAAGATTCCACATGTAAGTAAAATTATATTGTATTTGCCTTTCTCGGTCTGACATTTAACTTAGCGTAATGTTCCATCCATGTTGCCAGAAATATCAAGATTTCCTTCTTTATGACCGAATAATAGTATACACCGCATCTTTATTCATTCATCAGTGGACACAGGTTGCTTCCATGTCCTGAGTATTATAAATAATGCTGCAATTAACATGGGAGTGCATACATGTTTTCCAGTTAGTGTTTTCATTTTCTTCAGATAAATACCCAGATGTAGAATTGCTGGATTATGTGGTAGTTCTAATTTTAATTTTTGGAAGAACTTCCACACTGTTCTCCATAGTAACTGAACCAGAATAATTCTCCACCAACACTGCACAGGGTTCCCTTTTCTTATCCTTGCTAACACTGTTTTCCTGTGTCTTAATAATAGCCATTTTAACAGATGTGAGGTAATATCTCATTGTAGTTATGATATGCATTTCCAAGATGATTAGAGATGTCGAATACCTTTTTACTTACCTGTTGGACCTCCGTATATCTTTTTTGGTAAAATGTCTATTTAGGTTCTTTTCTCATTTTTTTAATCAGGATGTTTGTTTTTTGCTACTGAGTTTTATGAGTTCTTTATATATTTTGGATGTTAACATATGAACCCTTTATCAGATATGTGATTTTCCACTATTTTCTCATATTCTGTAGGTTGACTTTTTATTTTTAAAAAATGTGACCCACATCACCAGTTCCCTTTCTCTATTTTTTTTGACATCAATGGACACCAATATGTTTATAAGAAAAGCACTATATGTTTAATTCCCCTTTGCCGTTTTCACTTATTCTTTCTAATTCCCTCCTCTATGGCAGCCATCATTTTGTTCGTTGTTTATATGAGTATGTTTTTTTGTTTTGTTTTGTGCATTCATTTGCTTTGGTTTGTTTTAGATTCCGCATGTAATAAGTGAAGTCATATGGTACTTGTCTCTCTGTCTGATTTATTTCACTTACATAATACCCCCTAGATCCATCTATGTGGTAGCAAATGGCAAGATTTCATTTTTTTATTGCTGAGTATTATTTCTTTGTGTGTGTATATCACATCTTGTGTATATATATCACATCTTCTTTATCCATTCATCTACTGTTGGATACCTAAGATTCTTCCATATTTCTGCATCTCGGCTATTGTAATTAATGCTACAATAAACAAAGGGATGCATATATCTTTTTGAAATAGTGTTTGTTCTCTTTGTATAAATACCTGGAAGTGACTTCTGGGTTGTATAGTAGTTCTATTTTTCATTTTTTGAGTAATCTCCATACTGTTTTCCATAGTGTCCGCACCAATTTACAATCTTACCAACAGTATATAGGGGTTCCTTTTTCTTCACATTCTTGCCAACGCTTATTATTTGTTGACTTTTTGATAATAGGCTTTCTGACAGATGTATGGTGATACTTCATTGTGGTTTTGATTTGCATTTCCCTGATGACTAGTGATGTGGAACATCTTTTCATGTTGGCCATCTGTATGTCTTCTTTGGAGAAATGTCTATTCATGTCCTCTGCCATTTTTGAGTCAGGTTGTTTGATGTTGAGTTGTATGAATTTTTTATTTAATTTGACTATTAACCCCTATATCAGATGTATAATTTGTGAATATATACTCCCATTTGATAGGTTGTCTTTATGTTTTGTTGAGGTTTTCTTTCTCTATGCAGAAGCTTTTTAGTTTGATGTAGTCCCATTTATTTATTTTTGCATTTATTTCGTATGCTCATGTAGCTATATCCTGAAAGATATTACTAAGACTGATTTTGAAGTGTTTACTACTTAGGTTTTCTTCTAGGAGTTTTGTGGTTTTTCAGTCTTACATTTAAGTCTTTAACCATTTTGAGTTTATTTTTGTATATGGTATATTAGAGTGGTCAGTTTCATTTACTCTTACTAATTACATTAGTTCTCTGTGTTGTACCTTTTCATTTTGTTGATAGTTTCTTTTGCCGTGCAGAAACATTTTTGGTGTAATGTAGTTCCACTTATTTATTTTCGTTTATTTTTCTTTTGTTTCCTTGGCTTTCGGTGTCATATCCAAAAAAAAAAAAAAAAAAAAGTCATTGCCAATACCAATATCAAGGAGCTTACCACCTGTTTTACTTTAAGATTTTTTTGGATTTAGGTCTTATATTTAAGTCTTTAATATATTTTGAGTTGATTTTTTGTTTGGTGTAGGATCGTGTATGGTTCAGGTTTATTCTTTTGCCTATGGCTGTCCAGTTTTCTTAATATCATTTATTAAAGAGACTGTTCTTTCCCTATTGTTTACTTTTGGCTCTTTTGCCATAAATTAATTGACCATACATGTATGGGCTTATTTTTTAATTTTCTCTTCTGTTTCCTTGATCTATGTGTCTGTTTTCATGTCAGTACCATACTATTTTGATTATTATATGCCTTCAGCTTTCTATATGCTTTTGATAGCTATTAAGAGTTTGTCATTTAGGATACTTTGTAAGTAAAATAACGTTCAGAGTTCACTTTACTTAATTTTTTTGAGAAGCTATTACCTCAATAATCATACAACAAAAAAATATTAATGGAGTATATCTATAAGTTTAGCTTAGTCAGCAGACTGTTAGGAATGCTTTTGTCTCTAATGATAGAAACACCAAAAAATGCCTTCCAAAAAATAAAGATTGTGTTTTCTTCCCATTATGAAAAGTCTAGGTGCTGAAGTTTGGTGGTTGTTAGACATTGTTTCAGGGTATCAATGCTATCACAGTCAGGGTCTCTATTAATCACTTTTTCTCATGGTCGCCTGGTGGCAAAATGGCTTCTGTATCTCAAATATCTCATGACCTTTAGTCAGTAATTGGAACAGGTCAAAAGAAAAGGGTACATTTCATATGAATCAATTTCCCTTTTGAAAAATTTTCCTGGTTGTCTCACCTGACCAACTCTTCTACTTACATCTCACTTCCCACGACAGCGTAGCATGGTCTTTCATTTGCAAGGAATGCTAGAGAGTGGACTTTTTAAGTTCATCATATCAATGACCCCCAACAAAATCAGAGATCTGTTAATAAATAGGAAGGAAAGAATGAATCTTGTGCATGCTATTAGAAGTTTCCAACACAAGATGCTCTGCCACCTTTAGTGTCTCAGCTTTGTCATTGTCCTGACTCCTTTCATAATGCAAAATCACTGCAACAGTTCAAAAAATTAATCACAGCCAGACCTGAGTACATCAAGAGTCTGAAAGAACTTTTTACTTCGGTCATATCCATTCTTGGAGCCCAGAACAATTTTGCAGATGCCACTACTCTCTACCAGACTTTTCTTCACTAATTAGTATAGGTCATAAACATACTCTAACACTAAGTTCTTCTGAGGAATATGGACCTCTTACGATTGCTCTAGAATGATTAAGAGTCACAAAATCTGAATTCCGGCATCAAAGAACTGAGGAAAATTTGTTGGATAGGTATCCAAAACTGTCTTCTACAGAGATTCTGCAACATGCAATAATTATTATTCGGAATATCAGCCCAGGGTGAGCAAACAAATTGACTTTTCTTTTTGATAACTTGCTTCCTTATTTAGAAATTTTACCTCTGTGAAAATCCTTATTCCTGATGAAAAATAAATCAGTCATTTTCATATACTAGTTATTTAAAAACCTTTCACATTGTCTAACAAGTCTGCTATTTGGGGATATGGCAAATGGGGCATTTGATATTGTCTCCTCATGAGGGTTGTCTTCAAAATGAAGCACCGTTACTCATGCTGAATGGTTGCCTTTGCTTTTATAGATAGTGCTGCTCATTCCGAGCTTCTGGGTTAGGGTAATATGGAAAATAATTGGTATGTGTCATAATATAATAAAAGCACAGTGTTATATATCTTCAAATACTTATTAATTATGTTACATACATTAGTACATTTAATTTGCATTGTAAGCATATGCAGTGAGTATCATACACTTTTAACTACCTCAGAAAATTAGTTCGTTCAAGGTCAGACAGAGAGGGAGTGGCAAGTCCAAGATATGAATCCACGGTTGAATAAGGATAGCAGAAGCTCAGCTGTTTTAGAGCATGCCTAGGAAAGCTATCATCCACCAAAAAGCAGCATGTGTTGCTGATCTCAGTTCAAAGCCATGAAAATGACGTTAGGCAAGAATTGGAAATTGGGGCCAGTAGGTAGGGAAAGGAGCCTAGTTAGAAGCTAGATGTGGAGTTTAAGGAAAGGTTTCAGGGTTAAACACAAACTAAACTAAAATAATCAGAAATACAAACCGAATAATTACAAAATTAGAGGAAGGTCTAAAAACAAAACAAAACAAAACAAAAACATAGAATAAGAGCAACAAAGCAGAAGTGTTAGCAAGTCATTCATAAAAGATAGTTCCCTCATTAACAGATACTTCTGTACTTCATTTCAAGGGTTAGAATAGCCTTGGGGATATGATTGGTTGAGTCTACTAGCACATTTGATGAGAGATGGGATATAGGACAATATGGAGGTGGATCTGAGAACAGGTTTCCAAATTTCAGATCTTGGTTCACTTAATAAACAACTTTAAATAGCTTTTTTGTTAAGTTAAAATATCTAACTTAATCACTTTATACAGTGCCTTTGTTAACACATGAATTTTAACATTTTTAAAAATATTATAATACCATAAGTTCAAAGAATTTGCAGAATATAAAAAAAGTCACTGATAATGTAAGAATATCAAAATGACACTCCACTGAATGATGTAACATTCAAATGAAAGTCTCAAGCACTGTAATAAAAATTATTTTTAAAAGTTTCTTTGCTTTTTTCTTGCATTTGCCTTTCTGCAATCAAAATTAATACTGCAACTTGAAGGTCCGAGCCTAAGTAGGAAGAAATATGGCAGATATGTTTCTATGATTTAAGTACAATATTACTTTATTTGAAAAAGGTGTATTAGTGCCCAGACATTTGGAGAATTTATAAAATTAGAAATTGATTCAGTAAAATGTATGTATTTATGCCAAAATATTTCAAGCAAATAAAAAATTGTTAGAATATATTTGAAATATTCTGAGTCTATTTGGTGGAATTAAACTGAATATACCTCTACCTTATTTTCTAAGAGTTATGAAGTATACATTATTTTATTTATTCATTAAGTAAACATGAATGTAAATCTAAAGTTTTTCCAACATATAAAAAAGAATAAAAGTACACAAATTTTAGTTATGCACAATTAAATGAAGTATAGTGGTGGAATAGATAGAAAGGGAAAAAACCCTACAATATTAAAGAGAAACATGTACTAAGGAAAGAGGAACTTATTTAATAATATACTTCCTTAAATTTTCCAAGTTAAAGACATGACTCATAGAAGTATAGAAACATATCAAACATACCAAACATAAACGTATTAGTTTATGAAAGAACTAGTAAGAAAAATAAACTGGTTCCAGTAGCATTCAATAAATACAGTTTTATACTTTCCATGAAAAATGCTAGCTTTTGCATGAGTTTCTTGAGGGTCAGATGGGCATTATGTAAAAGGAGCCAAGTTGAGTCATCTCTCTGGCAAGAAAGGAGGGATATTTCAGCAAGATGCTGTAGGGATACTGCTTGGTCAGAAAAATGAGAAAGAGTGGGAAGAGAAAGATCCAGAATGGACTTTCCACAAGAACCCCAGCCACCACTGTGAATCCAGAAATTCACAACTCCCTTTCCCCAGAACCAGATCCTATAATCAGTAAACAAGGCAGAGTTGGTTAGAAAAAAAAGTTAGGATAAGACTGAAAGTTAGATAAAACTGATCAAAGCCATAGAGAGCAAAAAAAACATAGTATTTGGGATTATCTTCTATACTCAATAGAAATCTGCAAGTTAAGTGTAAGTTCACAGTTTTTCAGCTCTAATGACTTAATATATAGCAAAGTTAAATGCAGATACATTCTCCTAGAAAATCAAATAATCCTTGGGTGGATTTGGTAAACCATGTTGCAGCAGGATCAAAAGATCACACTGCCCACTTTTTAAAACTCTCTTTTAAATAATTATTAACACATTTAAATGGAGCTATGATCTTATTTTTAAAGTATTTCGAATCTTTATTAACATTAAAAATTTCTTGGAAATCGTTTCCAATTGTGGAAAGCATGGAATATCATTTGGCAAAAAGCTATGTTGTTGGATGAATGTCTTTATTTCATAGTGTTCAGAATCTCATCTCTAATAATTTCAAGTCCATAATTATAATTATCACTAATGCTAAGTCCAGAGACTAAAAAAATTAAGCTTAAACTGGGTCTACCCTGCTACTGTACCAACTGTGACTAGAAGATATGTGGATTTTTAGACATAAGAGAAAGCCTTAGAGAATTAAAGGACAGTCCAAAGAAAGTAAAGACAGATATTCCCAACTTAAATTATTGAAATTGAATTACCCCACTTTTGTGGTCTTTTGAGATTCTTTAGAGTCTCTGTATTAGGGAACTGCTAAAAGCATTGAGATGGAAGATACAAGTGCAGTCAGAGCAAACATTACGAGGCAGAGCTTGGGTCACATTCATTAGTTTCTTAAATTTTTCATTTGGAAAGTATTAAATAGAATAGAATTAAAATGAACAGACTTTTATCTGTTGGATAAACATTAATATTGCTAGACAAATAGATTTACATACATTCTCTAGATTAGTACTGGCAATTATTTGCAGATATCACTACGCAATAACAACAACAAAAATTTTTATCAATGGAAAGTCAAGGAAGGCAGCATGTGATAAAGAAGGACGAGAAACGTATTCAGATCTAATACACTTGAATTGGCTATAGGACTTTGTAGAGGACGTTTTCTCTTATTTAGCCCTCAGTTCTATCATTATCTGAAAAAGAAGAGGTAGCTCTCGAATAAGAGATCTCAGTATTTGAAAGCTGGAAGTTACAAAACAAAATCAAGTATGAATTTCCAGTTTATGCTCCAACAGGTAGATTTTGGAAGTTGTCATCCCTCTACATATAATAATTAAAAACTGATAAAACTGAAAATCAAGCATTTTTTGACCCATCAGAGAACATAGGATGTCGGGCAAAACTTCACACTGAAATCTGAAAAGACAGGCAACTCCACAGTCAAGGCTAAATGTACTTCCCTGAAGCAGAAACCACTAGAGCCACAAACTGGTATGAGTGCTTAAATGGTTGATTTGACAAGTTGCTGAAGACTGAGAGTGAATTGCATGAGAGTGAGAAAGTTCTGGGGGCTTCACACTTAAGGGAAGCCCATACTTTCGTGGCTTTGATTTTAGAAAACCTATGAAATTTGCACAGTGAAGATCTTAGAGAAATTGCCTCTGGCTTTGCCAAGGTAGGGAAAGAGTAACCATTGTGAAATATGCCCACAGTATTCTCCACAACAAAGAAGGCCTACTCTCTAGGGGTAAATACTTTATTAGAAACTTATTCCACCTGGAGAAAGGACATCTCTCCAGCTTCAGCCCCCTGCAGCCTTGCGGTCTCATTTAAGGAGAGAAAAAGCTATATTATTGGAAAAGCACTTGCAAAAAGTGGAGACAAAAAAAGGGAGGGGCACAAGAGAAATTGGAATCCTCTATGACCTACAATTGTAATCAATAAACATAACCCACCTCCTAGCCAGATGAACATAAATCCTCATACTGAAGGCCTATTTAATTCAGTTTCTATTGCCCAATACAAGTTCAGCTTTCAACAAAAAAAATTACAAAACAAACCAAAAGGCAAGATAACAATATAATCTGAAGTAACAAAGCATACATCAGAACCAGACTCAGATAAGACAAAGATATTATAATTATGACATGTAAGTTTTTAACCATAATATAGTTGTTATAGGCACTAATTGAAAAGTAGATAATATGCAAGAGAAAATTGGCAATATTAGCAGAGAGATGGAAATTTTATGAAAAATAACTATAAATTAAAAAAGTTTGTAAGGGTATTATAGTTAAAAGAACTGCAAGCCTCAGACCTTATTTAAAGAGTCTCTGCTGAAACCCAAAGTGAACAGGGAGACCAAAAACAAATAATAAATAATAATAAAGGAAATTTCAGCTACAGTGAACAGTGAACAGAGCCTAACTCCTAGCCTGATTAACATAAACTTGACACTAAAGACCTATCTACCTCAGTTCCTTTTGCCCAGTACATGGTATCTGGATGTCACTGAAAAATTACAAGGAATGCTTAAAGGCAATAACAACAACAAACAATAGAGTCTTAAAAGATAAAGCAAACATCACAATGCATAATCACACAAAGACCAGGCTCAGATATGGAAAGAGATTTTGAAATTATCAAACCAGGAAATTAAAATAACTATGATTAACATACTAAGGGTTCTAGTGGAAAAAGTGGACAACATATAAGAGTAGTTGCATTTTGTAATCAGATGAATGGAATCTCTACCAAATAATCAAAAGGATCCTTTAATGGGATCATCACTAGACTGGACACAGATAAGAAAAGAATTATGAGCCTGAAGTTATGTCAATAGAAACTTTCCAAACTGAAAAGCAAAGAGAAAAAAAGGATAAAAGAAATTAAATATTGACCAAAATGTCCAAGAACTGTGGGATAATTACGAAAGGTATAATAGAAACAAAATGGGAATGCCAAAAGAGAAAAGAGACAGAGAGAGAGAGAAAGAGAGAGAGAGAGAGAGAGAGAGAGAGAAATAGAAGAATAATTTGAGGTAATAATGACAGCTAGTTTTCCAAAATTAATTTCATACACTAAGCTACAGATCCAGGAAGCTCGAGAATACCTAGCAGGAAAAATATTAAAAACTACACCTAGGAATATCATTCAAACCACAGGAAATCAAAGGCAAAGAGAAAATTTTGAAAAAAGTCAGAAGAGGAAAAAAAACCCTACCTGTAGAAGAACAAGAAAAATAATTACACTGGAATTCTTTCAGAAACTATGCAATCAAGAAAAGAGTAGAGTGAAATATTTACTATTGAAAGAAAAAATACAAACCAATACTGTATCCAGTGAAATTATCCTTCAGAAGTTGGAGAGGAATACTTTCTCAGACAAACAGAAATTGACCAAATCTGTCACAAGTAGACCTGCATTGCAAGAAATTTTAAAAGGAACTCTTAAAAGGCAAATGGTAAAGGTTAGAAACTCGGATCTACATAAAGAAATGAAGAGTTTTAGAAAACAATAGTAAAATCACAACTTTTATTTTTCTTATTTGAAATTGACCTAATATTTGAACAGTTTATTTAAAATGATAATAGCAAAAGAAATCGAACAAAAAAAATATCATCAGATTTTTATGGAAGCACAAAAGACCCTGAATTGCCAAAACCATCCTGAGAAAAATGAACAAGGCTGGAGGCATCACTCTGCCTGACTTCAAATTATACTACAAAGTGACAGTAATCAAAACAGCATGGTATTTGCAGCAAAACAGACACACAGACAAGTGGAATAGAATCGAGAGTCCAGAAGTAAACCCATATTTATATGGACAAAAGATTTTTAACAAAACAAGCCAAAAACATACAGTGGAGAATGAAAAGCCTCTTCAAAAAATGGTACTGGGAAAACTGGAAAGCCATCTGCAAAAGAATAAAACTAGACTGTTGTCTATCACCACACACCAAAATTAACTCAAAATGGATTAAGGACTGGAATATAAGACCTGAAACAATAAAATGCATAGAAGATAACAGGAACTAAACTCAAAGACTTTGGACTTAAAGAGGATTTTATGAATTTGACCTCACAGGCAAGGGAAGCAAAAGCTAAAATAAATGAATGGGACTACATCAACTAAAAAGCTTCTGCTCAGGAAAAAGAAACCATCAACAAGGTAAAGAGACAACCATTTGAATGGGAAAATATATGTAAGCAACATCTCTGATAAGGACCTAATATCCAAAATATACAAAGAACTCATCTGACTCAATAAGAACAAAAAACAAACAATCTAATCAAAAAAATGGGCAGAGAACCTGAACAGACACGTCTCCCTAAAAGGCATGCAAATGGCCAACAAATATATGAAAAGATGCTCAACATCGCTAGCTATTAGAGAAATGCGAATCAAAATCACAATGAGATACCATCTCGCACCTGTTAGATACCATCTCGCAGCTGTTATCAACAGGACAAGTAATAACAGATGTTGGAGAGGATGTGGAAAAATAGGAACCCTCATACACTGCTGGTGGGACTGCAAATTAGTGTGGCCAGTATGGAAAACGGTATAGAGGTGTCCTACGATAGATGATTGGCTAAAGAAGCTGTGGTACATATATATAATGGATTACTCAGCCATAAGAAGAGATGAAATACTGCCATTTGCAACAACATGGATAGACCTTGAAATAATCTTACTAAGTGAAATAAGCCAAACAGAAAAGGTTGAAAATCACATGATATCACATATGTGGGATATAAACCTAAAAGCAATGAATGAACATGACAAACAAACAGAGACTCATGGACATGGACAATGGACGAGTGGTTACCAGAAGGGAGGTGAGAGGGAGAAAACAAAATAATAAAATGTTTTAAAAAACTATGTATATATAGTATGAAAAAAATAATAAATAAACTGGCATTTAAAAAAAGTTTACAACATGCAAAATAAAATAAAATAATAATAGCAAAAATATATAAGGAGGTTATAACTTATGGATGAGTAAAATAAATAACAACCTGAAATAAGGAAAGGAAAAAAGAATTGGGAACACTGTTTAAGGTACTTACGCTCCTCATAAAGTGGCTTGATGTTATTTCAAGTGGACTTGGATTTGTTTTAACTATATATTTCAAACTCTAGAACAACTAAGTAAAATATTTGAAACAGAACAACTAAATAAAATATTTAAAACAGAAATATGGTAAAAGAGGAGGAAAAATGGAATCATACAAAATTCTTAATTAAAACCAGAGAAGACAGCAAAGAATGGAAGACAAAGATAAATCTCAGGTGCTGTAGAATATGTAGAGGATTAAGGTGCTAACAGAGTTTATGTAAAATCAGGATGATTTTTTCCAGGTATGACATAAAGGCAGAAGCTATAAAGATAAAGAAAAATAGATTTTAACATATCATTATTTATTTTTTATATGCCATAAATAAAATTTTAAGAGGGAGAAATGTTTAAAACAAATATGATAAGGGATTGTCTTAATATATAATGAACACTCACAGATCAATATAAAAACAGTACCAACTTCAATGAAATGTGGACAAAGGTAATAAACAGGTATTTTAAAAAATTTTTTGTCAATATATAATAATTAAATAAAAGTAAATTTAAATGTGACATATCCTTCACTCAGAAATTCTGTAAAGTTATAAAACAATGATAATATCTAGTGTTGGCAAAGATTAAGAGAAATAGTCGTCTCTATTATTTGTTTTAAAATACATTTTGGCAATATTTTTTTAAGCCTTTAAAATTTCCCAATCTAGTGACCTGTAAGAATTCTATTACTAGGAGTTTAACTTAAAAAGTAATGCCACAAATATATAAAAACATGTGAAAAGTTCATAGCACTTTCTTGTAATATTAACATTATGGGAACATCTACATTTCCAATAATATGGTTTCCTTAAAAGAATTATATATAATCAGAAACAGAAATGCTGTGCAACCAATAAAAAGCAGGTGTAGATTCTTTCTGAGTGATGTGGAAAGATTTTTACAATTAATTATTAAGTGACAATTAATTTATTTCTTTGAACTATAGCTGTTGCCTTTCAATTATAATGGGTAACAACATTTACAAGATTTTTCTCACATCTTATCAACCAATTTTAATCTATGTTATTGCCTTTCTTAGTATTCGGTTTGGTACTATAAATTATGTCTAAACTTCTCTTATATGATTTGTCTTGCTTCTGAAGCACTGCAGAAGTGTCATACCTCTTCCCAAATATTGATTGGCTATATCATTTCTATGGTGTCAGGGCACATAATACTTCTTTTTCACTCTTTTCATTCTGATCTTTGTATTTATTTCACTTTGTTCTAAAGTTAAATATAATTTATTCGTATTGCCAATCCTTTTCTAGTAGTTCTTAATGTCATTAATTGGTTTTATGGAGTTCATTCTTCAATCATTTCCTTAAGAAGGACTCCTAAGAAAACTATCCCTTGACCTATGGCAAAGTCGAATGATTCTTTTACAGCCTTTCTACCCAAACGTTGTCTTGGGTGAATATAAAATTCTTGGTTCACGCTTTCTTTTCTTAAGTGTTTTGTAGTTATCTCCTCATCATTTTCTAGCTTTGAATGTTACTCTAGGGAAATTTGAACCCAGTCTGATATCTTTTGCCCTAAAAAGTGATTTGAATTCCCTGCTTAATTAACCAAAAGATCCATTTTGTGTTGATTTTCCCTAAGATATTTTTTCATGGCCTTCACTTTAAATTTGAATAGTCAGTCTTTTGGTTTTGTTGTTGTTGTTGTTGTTTGTTTTTTTAGGAAAGCTTTAAAAAAAATCTTTAAATAATTTTATTGTTTCATTGTTTTAATTTTATTTTTTCATATTAACTTTTTTACATTGATCCTACAGCCATGCCACCAGGAACAAACCCTATCTCACTCATCTGATCTTGAAAGCTAAGCAGGGTGGAGCCTGGTTAGTACTTGGATGGGAGACCACCTGGGAATACCAGGTGCTATAGGAAAAAAAAATTACATTTATCTTTTTGTCTAGTTTTTAAAAAATTATTTCATTTTATTTTTACCACTTTTTTATATTTTATCCTACAAGTTTTCTACAGGACATAGTATTCTCTTCATTTATTTCAATTTTGTCTTTCTTTCTATGATTAAATTTCCACTTCTTTACTGCATCCTGTCAATATATATATTTCTCTATATCTTTTTGCCTTGCCTTCTTATCCCCAAATTGACTTTTTTTATTATCTGTAGTTCTTCATAGAAGCAGGTAGTTACTTAAGAAAATTCATAGTGAGATATTTGCTCACAATTTTGACCTGCTTCATGGAAATGTGTGGGTTTTTTTCCTTTCTAATTTTAGTATGTGTACTGTTAAAGTGAATACGAAAATGTTTTTTCTGCATTGTTCTTTGTTTTTAACTTCTGCTGTTCTTTTTCTTCCTTTTTTTTTTCTTACAGTATCTTTGTATTAATGCTATACAAGTTTATTTTTTATTACTCATCAATGAATAAATTATATATTTCTGGAACAAAAATATATAGGAAGTTTCTATGTATAAGAAGATACTTTTGGAATTTTTCAGACTTCACCTCCAAAGGGATTTTTCTTTTCTTACTATCATAAAACAATCTTCCTTCAAATATGGCTTTATTTTTTTAACCTACTTGTATAAACTCTGCCCCTCAGCCTTTCTGAATGAAATAGAATTATGGAATTATTGACACTTCTTGCTGTTAGTTCTTCTTGATATCACCCCTGCCTCTATTACAATGAAGGGATAAACTTTTGCAATCCAGAGTGAGTTCCTCACTTTCGAAATTTTTTTTTTTTCCTAGACTTTTCCAAGATCGTCCATCAGTGGACTAGCCTCTGGTCATCATCTCTTCATTTCATCAAGATGGCTTTTGTCCATAGATAAAATGTGTCTCAAAGTTTTCTGATTCTTTGTCCCTGGGTAAATTTTTATGTGATTTCTAGAAGGAAAAGAGAAAAGAAGCTAAATTATACATGAGTATTTATGCCATAATCCCTAATAATTTACTGCTTAACAAGAATTTACCAGTTTCTTAATTTTATATTTGCAGTTGAACCACAAAAAGCAGTTAGGTACAGGTTAATATTATATTACATGAGAGATAAAATCAAAATTTTGAAGTTCAGATCATAAGTGAGACTGTTAGGAACCTAAACAACCTGGCAAAAACATTTATGGCTATAAAATAAAATATTACAATATGCCGGAAATGTGCAAATCTTACATGACAGTTTTTCAGGTAACATGGTTTATGATTATTTATTATTTCCAAGTCAATTTCTTCCAAAAATTCCCACCTTTCATTTTTATCTAATAATCTTGAATGACTAACTCCAAATTTGTCTTCTCATTATACCTCCAGAAGATTCAGCTAACAACTGACAGAGGTTTTCAGTTTAGATCCAGTCATTATTAGACTAACAGGGAGAATACATAGTTTTTGGATATGAAGATGTAAATCAAAGAATGTACATTACATTAAAGAATCACATTATTTTTTTCCACCTTGGCGTTGAATCCAGTAATGAATATGAAGGCTTATTATGTGTGAGTCTGGCACAAAGAAAGAGCATTATAGTTGTTCTCATTTTTATTATATATCATGATCATCACTATTGTTATTCAATAGTGAATAAATATAAGGGTTTATTTTTTCCAAATAAGTTTTTCAGACTGAAAATCCAAAGATGTTAAAAAGAAAATCATACCAATATTTATAATATTCTATTAAAAAAAAGAAAGTTATGTATAATTGGGGAAGATTTTTTTTTTTATTTTCAAGATTGATAAAATGGTAGAACTTGATTTAAAAAAAAATAATATTGGCTGAATGAAACCAGGATCTGAGTCAAAATAGTATTTTTAGCTCTTATTTATTAATTTTCAGCATATCTGATGCAGAATAAAGTAAAAATGCACCATTAGCAAACGTAAGTAAATTCGAAATACAAGTATTTCCTCAGGGAAGCCAAAGCATATAATGAAATGAGATTTGTATGACTATTTAGGGAAGTAAAAATTTTGATAAATTTTCACAAAGCAAATCAGTAAATCATGTTAAGAGACTTCAGATAAATAAATAAATAAATACATATGTACATACATATGAAAAAACTATAAAGATGCTCAATAAAAAATATTTATAATAAAAAGAAAAAATGTCAAATAATGAATTCTTAAAAATATACAGCATATCCAGATACTCAATGATAAAAAAAATTATAAAAGTTTTTTCAGTATCACAGATAAAGTTTCACATTAATTTTAAATAAAATACTGGATATATAATTATTTACAGTATATTATCAATTATGTAAAATTTATATATACAAAGAGAAAACATAATAAAAAATCTAGTAAAATATGAATAATAGTTATTTCTAGGTTGTGGGAATAAAGATAACATTTTATTATTGTATAATTTTTCTGAACCATCTATAATCAATAAGTGTTTATGATTATAATTTTAATTTTTATGATATAATAATAAAATAAGTATAATTTAAACCATTTCAAACTGAAAGAAAGCTTTCCCTGAGTTATGTCTTTTTTCTTAGTAAATGTCAAGCTATTTTAATATTATTAAACTTTTCATAAATGATATTTTTATTTTTCAAATGTTTCATTTAACTCCTAGAAGCAAATATCTTTCTCTGAATTGCTGAGCTATAATTACTGTGATCAGATTCTGAGCATTTTAAAACTATTAAAGTTGTGGTATAACCTCTTCTCCTGTGACATTTAAACAGATCTCCCATTATCTTTGAGGTATAATCCACCTTGTCCTAATCAGAATTTTACATAAAATGCTTCCATATATGAGTATACTTAAGTCATGTTTAATATAAAGAGACTTTGACTTGCTTCATGGCTAACTATGCACAATTTTATCTGCTTATCTGTGTGTATAAAGCCTTTCCTCATGTTAATGTTGTTTCCCTAATGTATTCTAAAGTACTATGATTTTAAAAAATTAATTATTATTTTTTTTAAACATGTCTAGATGTACTTAGCAAGTTATACTGGGCCTTATTTCTGTAAGTAGTTAGAAGCTCCGGCCTCATGACCCCTGAAGTTTTAAGTGCTTTAATTCCTTCTTCTAAAGGAATATCAATATTATTAGTCACTTATTTTTTTAATTTTTCAAAAATTGATTACTTATAATGTATAAGCACTGGTAGACTCTATAAAAGCTAGAAAGATGAATAAGACACAGAAGAGTTTTTCTAAAGCACATAACCAAGGAGAAACCTACAGTTAACTCGAATATGAGGCAAATTGTGATGGGAACTGTAATAAAAGAATCAATGAGTTATTTACAAATGTAGGGATTGGAGAGATTACTTTTGAGTGGATGCATGCAGACTTCTCTAGTAGCCAAGATCCTCATCGAAAGAGAGAGAGACTCCTCATACCTTGATTAAAAAAATGAAGGCAATTATAGCACAGTTGGGGATAGGATTTATATCAGAGAATAGTCTGCATATAGACCAGTTAATTTTAGCAATCTGCATCCTAATCTTAGTAATCCCTTTGGCAAATATGGTTCTGGTTATAGTGAATGAGCATAAAGCCATCTTCACTGCTGGAAAACAACACAGAAATCACCTTCTATTCATTTAGGGATAGTATAGCCCCAAATATGTACAAAGGATGCAAGTTTACTCACAAGATTGATGGCTCCATTTGTCATGCTATATTGGCAGTATTTCATTGACCTCATTATAGTCATCTATAATTACATGGCTCGCAATGTCACCATGACTTAAGTTTTCTAAAAGTTAAAGAAGGCAATATTCAGTAATCAATTTCACATTTTAAAAACAGTATCTAATTAAATTACTCTTGCTGAATAGAGGATGCCTTTGTACTGATTAGATCATTTCTAAAGTCAGATTCCTCAGTTAATCGTTAAACTAACACTGAGCAAGGAGATCTGAAGTTGATTCGTTATGCCAAGTTTTAGAATTCATTGGCTAACAACAAATTCTCAGGTGCTCATTTTAATCTTTCTTTTATTCTGCTTCACACATAGCTCTATTAAGGGATATGTGCATAAGAGTCTTGCCCATATCTCCAAACATTGATATAATCAGTTAATATAATCTGGCCAGAGCCAGCTAAATGAAAGTTGAAGAAAAAAGGAAAAACGAGTTTCAGAAAAATAGCTGACTCCAGGAAATCGAAGGTTAAAGGAAATGCATTTATTCTGAAAAGCATCTATTAATCAGGACTTTTGTCTATTTGATTAAAAGCTCTTTCAGTAGAAAGCAACAGAAATCCATTTAAACTAACTTATGTATAAAAGGGAATTTATTATAAGAACAAGGAAAGTATGCCTTGGGCCCCATGGAAAAGTCACACCAGGACCGATAACTGAAAATGGGAAAATCAGGCACCATGCATGGCAGTTATTCTTAATCTGTATGTCTCTCTGTATCTCTTCCTAATCATTGCTTGGTTTTACCTTTTGTATTAAAATTCTCCTCTTTTTCTGTGCATGGGGTTTGACGTGCACATGATGAAAACTGACCATACTGCAGTGACGGTGTTGGTTATAAATTTTTCTTCCAAATTCAAGTATCATTAGACACTGACTGTGTCACCTCATCCCAAATTTCTGGAAGAAAGATCTTAATTGGCACAGTGTAAATCATATATCTACCCCACGTGCTTTCAGATATGGCCAGTTGTGCAGGCTCACGTAACGTAAGCGCAGCTACACATGTGGGGGTTTCTACAAAAGTCTCCTGTCCTTGAGAAATTGTGCTTGAAAGTTTCTACCATATTTCTCTAGAAGGGACTTTTCTTGAGGAAGATGAGAATTCACGTGAATTGTTGAACATCATACAGCATATAAGTGGCAAAAGTGGGATCAGCCTTACGTCTGTCTCACTCCAAAGTGCATTTCCATTGCCAAATTCACAGATGAAAGAAATGTCCTAAAGTTTATTCTTCTCTGCTAATTTTACAGCAGCTCACTGGGTGCAGGTAACAGTTCAAAAGAACTTTCAGTGTGAAGAAATTTTTCTGAACATATTTGAAAGTGATATTAACACTAGTTTCATAGCAAAATTGTGCAGGCCTTCAGAATGTGCTGCCCTGAATCTTGCTGAAGGGAGTAGAGGTGACCAGCGCCCCTCCCTCATTCACCTCTGAGTTTTCACAAGAGGCAGCCTTTTCCCTTGATGTTTCCATTCAGTAAGCCCAGTAGGCAGGGAACCAGTGGTGAGAATTCCTACAAGAATTGTCAGGGGCCTCCTCTAATGGGCAACGTTGACTTGATACACCTCATCAACTGTAACATCCTTAGAACTGTGCTGCAGCTGGAAACTCTTCCCAGTGAGTACTCTTTCCTGTCCTCTCCATTCGCAGGTATCAAACCTGCATCTCCTGCCTACCCTTTCCGGCTCCTCGTCATCCTTCATAGGTGTTTCCTTCAATTACTCTCTTTCAGCTGTGATCTTATCTTGGCATGTACTTACTTGGGGACATGATAACACAAAAATTTTAGAGGAATTTAAGAAAAGGAAAGAAGAGAAAGCTGTATTAAAATGAAAGATAAGAGCAACTGGAAAAAGAAAATAGATTTCATATTATTTGTGGAAAGTTATAGAACTTTCCACTGATTTTATTTGAACTTTTAGAATAGCATTTATTGTTTTTCCCTCTTGAGGGAAATACACATATAGCGTATATAACTCACATTAAAAGAATAAAAATGCAGAACTTTAAAGCTACAAAATAAAATTAGCTCATTAATCAATCATTACATTTTATTATATTTTCCAGTCTTTTGGTTATGACTTTTTTTTTCTAAATTAGGATTAAATTAAATTAATTTGGATCTTTTTTTTTTAATGCCTACGGCACTTGGTTTTCCTAGGTGGTCTCCCATACAAGTACTAACCAGGCCCAATCCTGCTTAGTTTACAAGATCAGGCTTATTCAGGGTGGCATGGCCATAGACCATGGACTGTAGCCTCACTGGGGCTTGAAACCAGCACCTTCTGTGTATAAAGCAGATGTGCTAACCGCTACACCATGGAACCACATCCTAGATCTTTTTTTTTTCACTAATCTTATGTTGTCAGTACTTTCCAATGTCATCAAATCTATATTTTCTTTTTAATTTAATGTCTTTTAAGAATTTTTTTTGTTATATTCCTCTTTTCATTCTTAGTGACCCTTCCGAAAAAAAGGTGCAAGTAGGGAATGATTGTAGAAAAAGATGAAGATATTGCTACCTGAATCGTGTTTTTGGTGTTGGAGGAACTCACCCAGCACCATAAGTGGGTTTGGGGTGAGGGTGGTCTGAGGACTGCTGGAAATGTGGAGGAAGGTGACGCGTTAATAATCTTTGTCTTGAGAACTGTCTTAAAGCCTTCCTCCCCAAGGAAATTGCCCTAGCAAAGCTCTCTCAAACTGTAGCAAGTACCTTAAATATAACATTGCTGGGCCTGCTGTTATCCACCAGATGGCTCTGACCATGATTTAATGACCATTTCCCTTAAACTTACTGAAAAGTTTATTGGAAATATCAGGGATGGCTCCAGTTTCTTTGCTACCCATGCACCTCCTGGTGACTTGCCCACTCTAGATGTAATCATTCTGTAAGGCAAACAAATGTCACCTCCCTGTTGGGAAGAACTAACAGGATTGAGTAGACTGACTATCCTCAGGTGGTCCCTCCAAAAATAAGGACTGGATCAATTATTGGACCCTATTTTATAACCCTAAGGCCTACCAGCCAGTTGAGAGGCCACATTGGAGGCAGCTTGTACATTCCTCCATTGATGTGGGAACCACTTGGATTGGCTAGTTATAAACAATACTTTCTTTCTAAGAGGACCACATATACCTATGAGATTTTACTTCCTATGAAGGAACCAGGCAGTACCTTGTCTCCCTCCAGAGAACAGACCAATTTGTACTTTCCTTGGCCCTGGAAGGCATCTAGGTCAGCCTCACTGATTGGGCTTGTAACAGACAATAGAATTGCCCTAGACTTCCTCTTTGTGGGCCCAGATGGATTCTGTGAAATTCTTAATACATTCTACTGTATCTAGATTAATTCTCTGTCCAATAGAAGAGCCAAAATAGAAATTTAAGGAGAAAGCCCCTTTAATTTCTAAGTTGGAAGGAAATTCCCATTACCTCAAGAAGATGACAGCTTTTTTCTCGGGTCAGTGAATCTGCAAAATCGGGAACCTCCCAGATAAATAGATATTCTCAAAAAATACAAATCCCAACTGTTAAAGTGGTTCCAAGTGATGATTTGTGCTTCTAAGTTTTTCAGGCCTTGGAAATGAGGCCTTATCAGTGGGATTCTGACAATATTTTGCTGAGCTGTGTTTTCAGGGGTATGGTTTTGGAGTCTTTAATTATTTCTTCATTTTTGTTTAATCCCTTGATCGTTTATATGGGGTTCTAGAGGTAAGAAAATAATTATCAAGTCGTCTGTTATCAAGTTCCATCTTAACCAGAATTGTGTTATTCTATGAGTCACACTATGTCGCTGTGGATTACAGTGATGTGAAAGAAGCAGGTGGAGTGTAATGTCCTGTGAAGTGGTATCATATGTGTGTAAAGACCCCTGCCAACATAATCACTTCTCACTTAGTCTGTTAATGCATGCCATTCTGAGAGTTCCTGAAGTAAGGTTTATCAGAGCTGTGACCAGGCTCAGTGAACCAAAACCACAACACATGTTCTGTTGAAGGGGGTGTTGTACCTCTCCCAGGTGCTGACAATTGTCATGATAACTACTATTTATTGAGTATTCATCCTTCCCTGTTTCTGTAATAATCAAATTACATATCATCATTTTTCACTCCCCGTATCACTTATAATGATCCCTGTTTTTCACTTAAGGAGGTAGGCTTGGAAGTAAGTTTACTTCCTTAAATCATACAGCTGGGAAGTGGTAGAACTAAAATTATGATGAGAAACTTCCTGACTCTTGAATTCATGCTATTTCTATAGAGTAATGTGATGAAATACATACACTATTAATAATCTAGCCAAAGGTTTCACTTTTCAAAATTTTATTTAGTCTTAACCATAATTTTATGTAATATTTATTTCCCATTTTATGTATGAGGAAACTGTAGGTCAAAAAGAATGAACATGCTATAACTCAAAGAGTGTAACTCAAATATACCTCTTTTATTTCAAAGCCAAATGTATTTTTTTTTTCATTTCACAATATGTTTATTATTGTTTTCATATCTTTTATGGGAAATTTTCTATGGTGGGCTCATTATTTGAGCTTAAGAAAAGAGAGCAGGAGAACCAGTGTCAAGGTGGTTTCTGAACATTGATAAGTCTACAGGAGTGATCTAAGTTAGGCTGGTTAAAGACTGA
Organism: Rousettus aegyptiacus; assembly: GCF_014176215.1. Classification (NCBI taxonomy): domain Eukaryota; kingdom Metazoa; phylum Chordata; class Mammalia; order Chiroptera; family Pteropodidae; genus Rousettus; species Rousettus aegyptiacus. The sequence continues at coordinate 118,950,373 of NW_023416306.1, read as the reverse complement.
GCTGCTGGAGTGTGTTTTAATTTATACTGTGAGTTAAAGCATTATTTCTTGAAGAAATATAAAGCCATAGAGATTCTTTTGATTGTGTCTTAAAGGTAAATAGGTTAATGAGAATTAAGGTCCCACTTCTGATATATCACCTTGGAAGAAGAGGACAAGTCAGGATTAAGTAAGTGGTAGGTTTCAAACAGAAGTGGAGGAGAAAGAATTTACAAAGACTTTTCATCATTTTAGATAATCACTGTCTCTTTGATATATATAGAAATGATATATATAGTAAATATATTTATATCAGAAAGGCCACTGATGTGAACCATTTTTCAGTTTTTAGTTCCACTTCTGCTACAATTCCTTTAAAGTGAAGACCAGCTTATCAAATATACATGTTGGTATCAGCTTTTTAAAAGACATCAGGCAAAGAAAATGTGGCATTTCAAGGAAGATATGAAGGATGTTTTGGTTCAGAATAAATAGTGAATCACCAATGCTATGCTGCAATCAAATAATTTATTGTTCTATAAAATCGTAATATAGGAATCTTCTTTGATTTTTTAGTGGTAACTGAGACTAATATGAAGAGGCTAATCTAAATAAAGTTTGAATATTTGTATGATGAACCACATGGGCCATCTAAATTACTTTGCAGTAAGTCATAATCTATTGCTCAAATTAATATATTGCTAGAAATGGCTTGCTCAGTCTGTAAATAAATATCGACAAAATTGAATCCAGAACTCTTTCTAAAAAATTTGCTTTGTTGAAAGGAAACATTTGAATCCAGCACATAAAGAGTTTCATTATTCTGTGTCACTCTAACTTATTAAAAACCTAGTATTGGTTGGTACATAATAAGTCATAAGGCTGCTCATGGCAAGAACTCCCTAGTAGAGCTCATGGTTCTCCTATAAATTATTTTTAATTTTAATTTTTAATATTATCCTAAAGTAAAATTGACCTTAATTTTCTTTTCATGTACCATTTTATGAATTTAATACACAAATATATAATAATTTGAATATATATATTAATGGTAAATAACCCAACTCAACCCTAATGACGGGTCTTTAATACCAAAATGGCTTTTCTCAAAGGCATTGTTTTAAACGTCTACTTTCTATCCTCCCAAATATACCTAAGGAATATCATATATTTTCACAAATAATGGTATTCAATAATTGCAGTGATTTTCAAATAGAAAAAGGCATATATATATTCAAATTATGATCAATACAATCAGGATACAAAATAGGTTCATCTCTCAGAGAAACTCCCTGTATTCTCCCTTTATAGTTGGACTCTGCCCCCACGAATACTTCCCCATGTTATGTAGTACATGGGGCTTGTGGTTGCTTATTAAATACAGAATTTATATGCTAGTTATATCATAGAGCATTGATTCTCTATGATCATGTGTGTGGATCTAGGGGAATTCAGGGTGTTATGTTTTACCTCCTTGGGGAGGGAGCATTACATAATTTTATAAAGAGATTTTTTTGAAGTAAATTCTCTGCTATCGATTCTGATAAAATCTCTCTTTTTGGGAGAATCTTCTTTTCCTTTTTCTATTTGAAAATCACTGCAATTATTGAATACCATTATTTGTGAAAATATATGATATTCCTTAGGTATATTTGGGAGGATAGAAAAGTAGAGGTTTAAAACAACGCCTTTGAGAAAAGCCATTTTGGTATTAAAGACCCTTCATCAGGGTTGAGTTGGGTTATTTACCATAAAAAAGTATTTGAAGGTCTTTATAGTTTTCTAAATTTGAACTCCTTGAGAATATGAACTGAGTCCTGTACACTGTTGAATTCTCAGGGCATAGAGCATTTCTTAGAACTTTGTAGGTAATCAATAAGGAAGTGATGAATGATTATGTTTTCTGAACTTCAATCTGCTCTTTAAAATAGATTACTCAGAGATTACTGCTTCTTACCATAGTGTCTTAACGGAAATTAGATTAACCTTTCTTCCTCAAAAATCAGAAAGTCAGTAAAAGAACATAGAGAAAAACAGTTTTCAGGCTTGGGCAGCAGACAGTAGGGGACTATGATTTCTAAGAGAAGAAGCACAAATAAAGAGTGTAAACCCTGTATTTGTCCCAGTTTATAGTTTGAATTCAGATCCCTAGAAGAAGTACAGAGCGGAGGATTTCAAACTTAGCATCCCCACTGAGTAGAAATGAAAGAGATCAGAAGTCAGACAAAGTTGTTCAAGTTTGTGGAGAAAGGAACACAGAGACAGCATTGGAGATCTGCTGTCTGAATATAGAGATTTGTGAGTACATGGGAAGAAATTACCCAAAGACCTTGAAATGAAGCACTAAAAGGCAAGGGTTCAAAAAATATTTAGAGCCCATACAGATGAAGAATAGTTCATGTTCTCAGCAGACAGAATGGAACTACCTCATAAAATATGTGACACTGGATGGAGCTCTCGGAAGAGTATTTCATGAGTCATCATTTCCATTTCTAGGTATATATCCAAGAAATCTGATAACATAAGTTCATTCAAAAACATGTGCACAAATGTTCATAACAGCATTATTCATAATAGCCAAAAAGTATAAACAACCCAAATGACTGTCAACTGGTAAACGAATAAATGTACTGTATACATATGATAGAATTTTATTCTGCCTTAAAAAGGAATGAATTTTGATATATGCTACAACATGATGAACCTTGAAAATATGCTATGTAAAAGAAGGCAGACATAAAAGGCCACATATTGTATAATTTCATTTGTATAAATGTCCAGAACTGTCAAGTCTTTTTATAGAGAGAATAAATAGTTTCCAGGAGGAGGGAGGAGGGATAAATGTGAAGTTACTACTCCACAGTATGGGGCATGGAGTTTCTTTTGGGGGTGATGAAAATTTGGGGGAATTAGAGAGTGGTGATGGTTACATAAACTTGTAAATATATTTTAAAAGAACACTAATTTGTACACTTTAAAGGAGTACATTTTATAGTACAAGAAGTATATCTTTTTTAAAAAAAGGCATTGTAATAGTAGTGGGACTAAATTAGCTCTAAACTAAATAGACAGAGCCCTAATTCACTCTAACAAAACTTAACACCATAACTTGAGTTATGGCCAAATGAGAAGGTCAACAAATTCTTTCTCCACAAAGCAACTATGAACCTTGGGAAAAGCAACTGTTTCAGTGCTCTGAAAAATCAGTTAAAGTAATAAAAAATCTGATAAATATTTAAGTTTTAAAAACTACTGTTTCAGTAGGGAAGAGTGAGTATGTGATGTTATGGCTGAAACTGCTATCCTCCCCTTAACTTGATTGGTGCAGGGGTTCGACCAGGGCAAGAAAGGTAATAAGTAGTGGCAGACCTCTTCTGCCATCAAAGAGACTCTCTTGATTTGTAGCAGTGAGCAATGTCCATGCACTGTGGCACCATAAGTAGAAGTATTCTCTCAGTGTCAGATGAGTCTGGAAGCACCAGTGGGTCAGATCTATTAGCTGGAGGTTATGGGTTTATTTGGGGCATATGTACTCAGCCAAGAACTTAGAAGGCCTAAGCTATTCATACACATCCCTGAATTGAATAGATGTTCATAGGAGACTCAAAAAGGCCTAGTCTCATATAAAACCCAGGGAACATGTCAAAAGAGCTTGAAATTTAAATTTACTTCCTTACCCAAAGACAGATTTCTCAGCAGAGGACACAAGCCTTTTTGGCTGAAGGTGTTTGGGAACTTCTGTTCAATTATTAACTAAACATTAAGTGGCACAGAAATGAGAAAAACCTCTTAGGAAGTCAAGCTTAAAAACAAAAACAAATTTAAAAGTTGCAGAGACAGCAAGGATCAAAGAGCAGAGAGTAGATAGATCTCACAGACTTATTCCAGACAAGCAGTTAAACAAACAAACAAATAAGAAAGAGCAATAACAACAATCTTCAGGGGAAAAATCAAAATCTATAATTGTGACGATATGTTATCTAAAGTTTCCAGTTTCAAACAAAAAATATGAGACCAGCAAAAAATCAGAAATGTGACCTACCCTATGAGGAGAAAACAACAAAAATGTCTCTGAGCATGTCCAGATGTTGCATTTGGAAGACAAATACTTCCACAAAGCTAATATAAAAATGAGAAATCATATTTTGAGGAGTAAAAGAAAGCATGACAAAAATGAATTGACTGATAAAAAAATCTCAATAAGTATACAGATATAAAGTAAAGAACAAATGGAAATTCTGGAGTGGAAGACTACAATAACTAAAATGAAAAATTTACCAGAGGGACTCATAGCAGATTGAAGATGGCAGAAGAAAAAATAGTCACTGAATCGAAGATAAATAAATAGAAATTATCCAGTTTAAGTAAGAGAAAGAGGAGATATTAAAGGTATTTCCCTGGCTTGACCTATAAATTTATTATGACTCCTACAAAAATAACTGCAATTTTTTGTTAGATATAGAGAACCTTATTCTAAAATTTATATAAAAAGTCACAGGCTTTATAATTGCTAAAACAATCTTTACAATGAAGAATAAAGTGGGAAGAATGACATTTATCTGTATTAAAGACTCATGATATAGCTATAAGAGTGTGTTATTGGCTGAGAGATAGACACATAGATAAACAAAACTAAACAAAGAACCCAGATATATATCTATAGAAAGAAACCCAGATGATTTTTGACAGAGGTGATAAAACAGTTCAATGGAGCAAGGATAGACTTTTCAACAAATAATGCTGGAACTTTGAACATGAATAGCTCCTTCCCTTCCGCTGAAAAAAATGGATGTCAACTAAACCCAACATCTTATAACAATACTAAATCAAAATGGACTATAGACTTAAGCGTAAAATTATAAAACTTTTAGAAAGAAAGACATGGGAGAATATCTTCAGATCTAGTATAGGCAAACATATTTTACATTTCATACTGAAACTGCAATGCATAGACTAAAAAGAAAATGATGACTAAAATGAAAAACTTATGCTTTTTGGAACTATGTGAAGAGAAAAACAAGACCAGCTACAAACTAGAAGAACAGATTTGCAAACTATATATCTAAGTATATAAGGAACTCTAATAACCCAACAGGAATAAAACTAGAAATCTAATTGGAAAATAGCCAAAAAAGGAATAAATAGACATTTTATTGAGAAGAACATACAGATAGCAAATAAGCACATACACACAAAAAGATGTTCAACATTGTTAGCTATAAGGAAAATGGAGATCAAGAATGCAAAGAAATACTACCATGTATCTATCAGAATAAATAAAATAAACAATAGTGACAACCAGACCCTAGCAAAGATATGGAGAAAATGTATGATTCATGCATTTCTGGTAGGAATGTAAAATGGCATATCTACTCTAAAAATCAGACAGTTTCTCATACAATTAAAGTTGCAATTACCATATGATTCAACAATTATACTCCTGGACATTTACCCCAGAGTTATGAAACTTAAGTTCATACAAAAGTGATAATGAGTGAGTATAGCAACTTTACTTGTAAGAACCAAAAATTGGAATAGGCCCAGATGTTCTTAAATAAGTAATTGATTAAAGAAACTATGGTACATCTATGCTATGGAATACTTCTCAGCAGTAACAACAAACTACTGTTACATGCAACAACTCGAATGATTCTCTAGGGAATTATGTTAAGTGAAAAACAAAAAACCAATATCAAAAGGTCATACACTATATGATTCCAGTTTTATAACATTTTTGAACAATTGCGGAAATGATGAACAGATTAATGACCGTAAGGCACTAAGGAGGGGGTGGACATGAGGAAGAAATGGATGTGGCAAGCAGGGCAACATGAGCTCTTGTGGTGCTATGAATGTTCTATATCTTGACTGTATTATCAATGTTAATATCCTGGTTGTAATATTGTAATTTTGCAAGATGTTGCCAGTGGAGGAAAATGAGTAAAAGGTACATGTGACTTCTGAATGTACACTGTGGGAGAAACAGACTTTATTGACTAGTCAAGACAAGTCACTAAATATATAAACAAAGAGACAATAACAATAAGCTTTAGGAGGGTGTGGATTATATTAATATAAAAATAGCAAAAGAGTCTAGTTTTTAAACATAATTTTGAGTCATAAAAAAGAAATATTAGGAATACATGACCAATAATACAAGAAAATATCAGGCAACAGAAACTTCTTTTGAGAAGGTCCACATTTTGGACTTGGCAGACAGTGACTAAAAACCAGCTATTATAAATAAGTTCAAAGAATTTTTTTAAAGCATGCATAAAAAATTAAAGGAAAATATGAGAATGATGTTTCACCAAATAATATCAATAGACAAAAGATTATACAAACGAACTAAATAGAAATTCTGGAGTTGAAAAGTACTATATTGGAAAAGAAAAATTTATTAGAGTGGGTCAACAGAAATTTGAAATGGCAGGAAAAAGAATCAGTGAGCTTGAAGACGGGTCTGTTGAGATTACCCAATATAAAGAACAAAGGGAAAAAGTAAAAGAAAAGTGAACACATCTTCAGAGACATTTGAGAAACCATTAAATACAACTACATGTACATAAAGGAAGTTTCAAATGAAGAAGACAAAAAGAAAGGTATAGAAAAAATATTTGAAAACATAATGGTTAAAATGTCATAAATTTGATTGAAAGTATTAATATGCATATTTAAGGAGTACAGCAGACTCCAAAGTACAATAAATTCAGAGATAGACACCTAGATGCATCATAGTCAACTATGAAAGCCAAGGCCAAAAACAGAATCTTAAAAGCAGCAAGGAACAACTGACTAACTCTGTACCAGTATTTCTCAATAAATTTAGCAGCTGCCTTCTCATCAGAAATCATGGAAAACAGAAGTCAGTATGATGACATATTTAAAGTGATGAAATAAAAAGACTGTCAGCTAAGAACTGCATATCTAGCAAAACTACTTGTCAAAAGCAAAGTTGAAATTAAGACATTCCCAGATAAACGAAAGCTAAAACAAGAGATAATTTGTCACTAGCAGACCTTTCCTACAAGAAATAATAGAGTCCTTCTGGCTGAATTGAAGGACAATCAACACAAATTTTAACCCACAGGAAGGAATAAAGAGCAATGATAAAGGTAAAACATAGGCAAATATTAAAAAGAATACATGTAATTGTTTTAATTTGTTTCTTCTATCTTACTTAAAAGACAACTGCTCTATGTTATAGCCAAAAAAAAAAATAGTAAAGTAGGCTTATAAAGCATAAATATGTATTTGAAATGTAATAATACAGAGGAGTGGTAAGGGAACAGAGCAACTGGAGCAAAATTTTTTTATACCACTGAAATTAAGTTGAATTGTTTTAAGGAAAGATAGTTATAATCTGCAGGGCAAGTGATAAGAAAATAGCTCAAAAACATATAGTAAAAGAAACAAGAGAAATAAAATAGTGCATTAGAACATATCTCTTTGACAAAGGATGGCAGTAATGGAGGAATAGAAAATCAAGAAAGACATAAGGCATGCTGAAAACAAATAACAAAATAACACGTGCTAATCTTATCTTACTAGTAATTATGTTACTGTATATGGATTAATTCTCTGATCAAAAGAAGAGATTGGAAGAATAGAGTAAATAAAAACCTATGATTAAATTATCTGCTACATACAAGATAAATACTTTAGATTCAAATATAAAAGTAGGTTGAAAAAAAAAAAAGGAAGAAAAAAAGTATACCGAAAGAGAGATGAAGTGACTATCCTAATATAAGACAAAATAGACTGTAAAATAAAAATTTTCACTAGAGATAAAGAAGAATTTATAGTAGTAGTATGGTGAAACCATTAAATGAGTATAACAATTATACATATATGCACCTGGCAACAAAGCCCCAAATACATAAAGCAAAAACTGGCATTTTCAAATGATGAAAAATAATATTAAGAAAGCAATTCCATTTACAATATTGTCAAAAATACAAATATTTAGGAATAAATTTACAAATTACTGTAAGACTTTATACTGAAAATTAAAAAACATTGTTGAAAGAAATTAAACCAGAACTAAGTAATTGGAACAATAAGCCATGTTCATGGTTAGAAAATTAAATATCTTAGGGTGGTGGTACTTCCCGAATTGATCTAGAGGGTTATCATAATTCCTTATAATAATGCTAACTGCCATATTTTGCAGAAATGGACAAATGGGTCCTAAATTCATATGTAAGTTTAAGAGACCCAGAATAGTCCAAACAATTTTGGAAAAGAAGAGTGAAGCTGGAGGGCTAACATTTCTCAATTTTAAAACTTACTAAAAAGCTACAATAATCAAGATAATGTGGAATTGGCTTACAGATATAAATATAGATCATTAGAATTAGAAATGAAAATCCATATATAAACTCTTACATTATGGCCAATTGGTTTTCATGAAGGTGCCCAGACAGTTCAGTGGAGGAAAGAATAGTGTTTTCTATAAAGGTGCCAAGAAAAATAGATACCCAAAAAAGAATTAAGTTGGACCACTACCACAAACCATATATAATATTTAACTCAAAGCACTTTAGAGAACTAAATTTGAGAGCTTAAACTATAAAACTCTTCAAAGACAGTTTAGGAATAAATCTTTGTGGCCTAAGATTATGGATTGATTTCTGAGATATGACACCAAAGGCTCATTCGATATATGAAAAAGTAAATTGGAATTAATTTTTTAAAAACTTTATTAAGAACACCATTAAGAAAATAAAAAAGACAACTCAGAATGGGAAAATATTTGCAAATTTTATATGCGATAAAGGACTCACATCCAGATTTAAAGAACTCTTACCACTCAAGAATAAAAAGACATATAACTTAATTAGTAACTAGGAAAAGGATTTGAATAGACATTTCTATGAAGAAGATAAACAAATAAGCACATGAAAAGATGTACAATATCATTAGTCTTCATGGAAATGCAAACAAAACCACAATGAGATACCATTTCATACTCCTTACAGTAGTTACAACAAAAAAGATGGATAATAATAAGTGTTGGGGAGAGTGCTGATGAGAATGTGAAATGGTGTTGTATTCATTTTTGAAAACAGTTTAGCAGTTCCTCAAAACGCTAAAGATGGAGTTACCATATAATCAAGGATTCTCATACCCAATAGAATTGAAAACCTATTTTCATATATAAAAACTTGCACACAAATGTTCATAACATCCGTATGTGTTATAGCAAATAAGTAGAAAAAACCCAAATATACATAAACTGATAAGTGGTAAACAAAATGTGGATCCTCCATGCAATGAAATATTATTTGTCCATAAAAAGAATAAAGTATTTACACATGCTACATGATGGATGAAACTTGAAAATACGTGCTAAGTGAAAGAAGCCAGATGCAAGGTGCCATATAGTGTGTATAAAAAAAAGGTAGATTGATTGTTGCCAAGGTCTAGGGGTAAGGGTATGGGATTTCCTTTTATGGTGATGAAAATGTTCTAGAATTAGACAGTGTCGACTGCCATATGACCTTGTAAATATACTAAAAACCACTGAATTGAACACTTTGAAAAGGCAAACTATGTATATGAATTATATCTCAATAAGGCTATTTTAAAAATGTAAATGAATTAAACGGTCTAATCAAAATGTAGTTTGTTAGACTAGATTAAAAAACAATATACAACTATATACTGTCTAGAGGAGACATGTTAGATACAAAAGATAAAATGGGTTGAAAATAAAGGGATGGAAAACATATACCATGTACTTGTAACCTACTTCACAGATCTAAATGTAAAGACTACTTCATAGTCCAAAAAGCAAGGACTAAGATGGATCATAGAAGTGAATTGTCTGATAGCTCTGTAGTCATAGCAGTAATGCTGATGCGTGCTTAGTGAAAATACAAAACATTCTTAACTGATTTGAAAAGCACTTGAAAATTATAAGCACAGTGACAGACAAATAAATTTGTAATTCCCAAAATAGCACCTATAAGAAGGCTGTTTATAAATGTTCCATAAGGAGAAGGTTCATATTTTAGCCATGCTATTATCCCCAATTGAATTGACTTTGGGTCAGTCCTTCATCTGACATTTTTCACATAAATTTTTTAATAAAATCATTTGGGAAGCATTTCATGAAAGTGTCATGTAAATTATAACTCTCCCTAAGTCTATATCAACAGGAGAAATGTATTTGGAAACAACTGAAATATTGACTATCAGCTTTTCTCTATATCTTACTGAGTATCCTCTTTGTGCTTATGAAATTCTTGATGGGAAGCTTTAAGGTAAGTTAAATAACCTGGCAAAGGAAGCCTGTGAACCTGAGTAGACTGAGTCAGTTGTACTGACTTAAGTCATATTTGCCTGAAAATATCTAGGCAATGCAAAAGGAACATAATATGCTGCCCTTCACTTACTAACATAATGTTCTTAACCCATCATTGGTAGACTTATGGAAAGGCAGAGCAAAAAGAAAAGCCTGAGTGTAAATGGAAGCTAGAGTTGTAGGTTTTGGTATGTAATCCTACTTCAGAGCCTGGGCTGTGGATGAAATTCCCTAGGTCTAAATCTCACATGGCCTTGAGCTCTTGCCTGACTCTTCAAACCTAATCAATGTAATAAGGATGATAATAAAAGTACCTGGTAAGGTGTGAGAAGTTGAAATGATCTAATCACATGTAATATACCGCAGGGCTTACCCCACAGTAAATTCTCTTAAATATAAGATATTGTCGTTGCCGTTGTGTTATTATTCTAGATCTATAATCTCTAATTTAAAATTCTGATATCCAAAAACCAAAATCTTTTTTCATAAATTTGGCACAAACTCATTTGGTAGCAAAGCCTGAACTAAAATGGCGTGAGGCTATTTGTAAAATTTTTATTCCCATTTGATGTGTAATTCCATTAGCTTAGGTATAGAAATATCAAAGTATTTGATTGTGGGATGCTGCCTCAGACATTGCTGGGATTGTTCAGTAATATATACCATATTAACTGTCTACAAATTTTACAATTCTGAATTTGGAAGCCCATTTATCTTTGAGAGCTTTAGATGAAGGATGGTTGGCCTATGTCTTTATTATTATTACCATCACCAAAGGTCACAAAGTTTATAATCCTTCCTCTGTACTCAGTATGGCGTAATTAGAGAGGGTATAGTCCTATTGAGAAATGGTACCAAATAAGTGAAAGGTGAACAGCTAACATTATATTTAATAATTGTCCTTGCCTAACATTGTCACATTCTGATCCAAATATCTAGAACAGGATTAAAGATAAAGCAGTGTTAAAATCTAAAAAGATAGAACTAAAAATGGCAACTCACAATTTACTGCATTCTTTGAAAAATGGATATTATTTGGCAAAGATATAGTTATATTAGTATTTTTTCCTATCCATGCAACATACTGAGAAACAGAGCTGAAATGAAAATCAGTAGTGTGGGTTAACAATAGGGTAAGTAGACCACAAAACTGACCCTAGTTGAGAATCACTGCCTAGAGACTTAAGTAAAATAGTCCAGTCAAAAGAAACTCAAAGGTAGAAGTCCAGCACTACACTGAAAGAAAACCCAGTGATTTTTTTTTTTTTTTTTTTGCCTATTTGCAAATTTAGAATAAAATTTGACAGTCTTGATCTCTGTAAAACAATAGTGCTTGCCCCTCAGGAGCTGCATGACACCATCTGAAGATATTTTTGATTGTCATGATTGTGGTGAGGTGTGCTACTGGTTAGGAATGCTCTAAATATCCTACAATGCACAGGACAGCCCCCCACAATAAAATGTCAATAGGGCCAGCCAGTTTAAGAAACCATACTCTAGAGCAAGGGTCCCCAACTCCCCAGGCCATGGACCAATACTGGATCATAGCCAGTTAGGAACTGCTCCTCACAACAGGAGATGAGTGGCGGGTGAGCGAGCGAAGCTTCATCTGTATTTGTAGCCGCTCCCCAGGGCTAGCATCATTGCCTCAGCTCCACCTCAGATCATCAGGCATTAGAGTCTCATAGGAGTGTGAAACCTATTGTGAACTGTGCATGCGAGGGATCTAGGTTGTGCACTCCTATGAGAATCTAAGGCTTGATGAGATCTGAGGTGGAGCTGAGGCAGTGATGTTAGTGCTGGGGCACAGCTGCAAGTATAGATTAACATTAGCAGAGAGGTTTGACTGCACAGAGACCATAATAAATCAATTGCTTGCAGGCTCGTATCAAAACCCTATCAGTGAGTGGCAAGTGACAATTAAGCTGCGTCTGGTGGCAGGCTTTATAGTGGCAAGTGAGTTGATGTACTTCAGTTGTACAGCTGCATCTGGCAGGCTTTAGGTCAATCTGACACTTAATTTAGTCCGCTCCTGGCCTGCCCGTTATTTTATTTACCACTTCCATCCGCACATCTTTCCCACACTGTGCACTTGTCTCAGTCATAGATTTAGTAAGCTAACCCTAGCCAAAATGAGTAAAAAACAAATGTCACTTGAGAGTTTTTTTGAAAAGGGGGAAAGACCCAAGGATGAGACAGCAGAAGACTCTAAGACTGCCAACAAAGAAAGCTGCATTTAAAAGAAAATACTGAGAGCCCTACTTCAATTACGAGTTCATTGCAACAGGTGATTCACATTCTCCAAGCATGCTTTGTATAATATGCAGTGACTGGCTATCCAGTCAAGCCATGGAAGCCTCCAAACTACTTCGCCACGTGGAGACCAAGCACCCTGCATTAAAGGACAAGCCTTTGGAATTTTTTAAAAGAAAATGTGAACACAAAGAACAGAAGCAATTATTGAAGGCCACCACTTCATCGAATGTTTCTGTACTAAGAGCATTATCCTTCCACAACCCTAACAGTATTGCTAAAGCTAAGAAGCGCTTTACTATTGGTGACGAGATGATCCTGCCTGCTGCTAAAGACATTTGTCATGAACTTTTAGAAGAGGCTGCAGTTCAAAAGGTGGCACGTGTTCCTCTTTTGGCTAGCACCATAACTAGATGAATTGATGAAATAGCAGAGGATATTGAGGGACAATGGTTATAGAAGATTAATGAGTCACTGTGGTATGCAATCCAGGTGGATACATCTACTGATGTTGACAAGGCAACAATGCTTGTTTTTGTGTGATGTTTTTCAGGAGGATGTGCATGAGGATATGTTATGAGCACTTTTGTTGCCAGCCAACACCACAGCTGCAGAACTATTCAAGTCTTTGAATGATCACATATCAGGAGAACTGAATTGGTCATTTTGTGTTAGTATATGCATGGATGGAGCATCTGCCATGACATGGCTTTCTGGTTTCACTACTCGGATCAAAGAGGTTACTTCTGAATGTGAGTTTACATACTGTGTCATCCATAGAGAGATGCTGGCTAGCCAAAAAAATGTCACCTGAACTTACCAGCGTTTTACAGGATGTGATTAAAATTATCAGCCAAATTAAAGTACATGCCCTTAACTCACATCTCTTTGTGCAGCTCTATGAGGAGATGGATGCAGAGCACACACATCTTCTCTTATATACAGAAGTGAGATGGCTTTCTAAAGCTAGATCACCGGCCAGAGTTTTTGAGTTGTGAGAGCCGCTACAGAGATTTCTTTTAGAAAAACAGTTGCCACTGGCAGTACATTTCAGTGACACAGAATGAGTTGCAAAACTTGCTTACTTGTGTGACATATTCAACCTGCTTAACCAACTCAATCTGTTACTTCAGGGGAGAACAACTGTGTTCAATTTGGCAGATAAAGTGGCTGCATTCAAAGTCAAACTAGAATTATGGGAGCAATGAGTGAACATTGGGTTTTTTGACATGTTTTAAACGTTAGCAGAAATTTTGAAAGAGACTGAGCCAGGGCCTTCTCTCTCCCAGATTGTGCACGGTCACTTATCTCAACTTTCAAAAGAGTTTGAGAATCACTTCCCAACCACACAGGACCCCTGTACTAGGAAGGAATGGATTTGTGACTCATTTGTGAATAAGCCAGGTGAATTGACTTCATCCGTGCCAGAAGAAGATCAGCTGTTTTAGATCGCAAATGATGGTGACCTTAAAAGTATGTGTGAGACAACTTCAGATCTCCATATGTTCTAAGTTAAAGTCAAGACGGAATACCTGAGATTGCCACAAAAGCACCAAAATGCCTGCTTTCATTTCCAACGTCCTACCTTTGTGAAGCAGGGTTTTCTGCTTTGCTGGGAACCAAAATGAGATTATGGAAAAGACTGGACATAAGCTACACACTGCGGGTGTCACTGTCTCCCATCACCCCCAGATGAGACCAGCTAGTTGCAAGAAAAACTCAGGGCCCCCACTGACTCTGCATTATGGTGAGTTGTATAATTATTTTATTATACATTTCAGTGTAATAATAATAGAAATAAAGTGCACAATAAATGTAATATGCTTGAATCATCCTGAAACCACCCCGCTATTGTGGAAAAATTTTCTTGCACGAATCTGCTCCCTGCCGCCAAAAAGGTTGGGCACCACTGCTCTAGAGGAGAGGTTAACTTAAGCATTTTTGTCCAACAAAAGTGAAAATAATTTTTTACTGGTGGAAAAAAGAACTCCTAATTGATAGTTTACTGCCCTGTTGAATATTAACACTGCAATTGTCCAACACTGCAGTCTTATCCTTAAAGTTCTTTAAATGGCCCATAAATCCCAATCTCCTCCAAAGTTTTTGGAACTGGTTTCTTGCCTTTTTTTTTTTTTCACATTACTCTGACAGGTGCTCATTTTATACTTACGTGTTGGTTATGTTTTTTTTAACCTTTTGAAAACCGTATTTTTATAACTGATTGGGCAACTAGCTAGAAAATGGATAATTTTGGAAAACTTTGTATGTGAACTTGTTAATTTGTTTCTTGGCTTTCATGGAAAGAGTGAAATGTCAGATATTGCTGTAGTTAGTGTAGGTACTCCATCAAGCTTGTATAGTTTTGTCTTCACCAGTCATTTTTAGGGCCGCAGAGATGTCATTGCTAATTAGATTCTACAATTCTTTGACCCTGATTGAGCTTACCTTCCTATTCAGGTAACCACTCTGCATTTCATACTGTAAAGATGTTGTTGTTTTTTTTGCATAATGCTTTTCTCCTAACTCTAAACTGATACTCAACTAAAATTCAAATGATCTCCTGTATTCTATTCTCCCTTCATCTTGGTGTCTTAAGAAAAACAATTTTTGCAAAAATGTGAGATTTGTTGTAAAAAGACACACTTGCCCCATGTATGAGCATGTTTCAAAGTTATCTGAGGCCTTTATCTGGGTCTCCAGAGGAAGAGTTGCAACACACAATAGGCCTTAATTAGGACCCAATCTGCTGAGCTGAGAGCTTCTGCCACCTGGAAGCTGCAGTAATTTTTACATGAAAAAATTAACAAAAGGAAACCACATAAATACATTTGGATATTTGGAGTAGTGGAAAGAACTTGGTGGTTGTTTTGAATTGTTTCAAATCCCAGCTCCACCCTTTACTAGGTATTTGACATTTAGTAAACTACAGATGGTCTCCAAATCTGTTTCCTGTCTCTCAAACTTTTCTAGCAGGGTTGCTGTGATAATAAATGAAAAGATCACATGTGAATTATATATCATAAAGTTTAATGAATATATGTTGGTATTTGTTATTACTGTGTCATTTAGCTGCATTATCTTGTTCACTACCTTTTGATATTCATGAATAATAGATTTTCTGAAATGCTGCAAACATGGCTACACTACAGAAGATAATTTTTGCCATATAACATTACAGCAAATGTTCCAAAGAGCCATACTAAATGTAGACATTGAATATAGAATGAACTAGGTTCACTCTCTTATTAAGACTATTATTTCCAATGCTTGTGATTAAAATGTGTGTCTCAGAAAGATTATTGTGCAAAACGCAATGGTCTTTCCAGTTTTTTAGCAAATAATTAAAACTATGAAAGTCACATATACAAAATACCAGTGACTATTGCACAGCCTCCTTCGTGGTGGAATACTGTTCTTGTGAAACTCTTACGATGGGTAGAAGTGAAAGGAGTAGAAGTGAGGCTTTGGAGGATTTAACCAGGTATAAATATTCTGTGCTAAAAGGTAAATTGAGAGGAAGTACAGGTATGGTATGTAGAATAATGTCACCTCACCCCTCAGAAGGTGACATTATTTCCCATATAAGGTGACATTTATCAGTTTCTAATACATGGAACTGGTCCGTGTCATCCTACATGAACTGGAGGCCAGAATGATTCAGTGGGAGAGGATACAATCTACCTTTGCTGGCTTTGAAGATGAAAGAAGAGGACCATGAACCAAGGAGTGCAAGCAGCTTCTAGAAGTTGGAAGAGGCCAAAAAACAGATTTTCCTTCAGTGCTTCCGGAAGGAACATAGCCCTGCCAACACCTCAATTTTAGACTATCCTGATCCATTTTAGACTTCTGACCCCAAAACTATAAAATAATTTTGTGTTGATTAAGCCACCAAGTTAATAATAATTTGTTACAGCAACAATAGAAAGATCATACAACAGAGAATCATATCTGTTTGTAAAATATATAAGGAGAACATAGAAGAGGTATATCTCCTTTTTTTAATCCCTGGAGATTAAAAGAGGAAGAGAAACCTGCTATGCATAAATTATAGGGAGGTATAGGCCTGTATAGGGAGGTATCAAAGGAGCACCCATATGAGCAAAGCACCCATATGAACAGATAAAAGACAGAAAGAAGGAACACATCTCATTCATTACATGTGTTGTGGGCATTTTGTTTCAAATGTTGGAGTGCAGAAAAAGATTGCAGTATTGATTGATTGATTCATTCATTCATTCATTCATTCACTCAACATCTGTTTAAGACGCCTCACTATGTTTCAAGCACTAGGCAACAGACTCAGTACTGAACATGGTGGGCACCATTTCTGTCCTTCAGGAGCCTACAGTCTTCCTAAGAAAAGTACGTTTAACAAGTAAAACATATATGTGACGAACTTCAGTGATAGTGTAAAGGAAAAGAATAAATTGTTATAGAAAGGAATACTTACTGAGAATTTAATTTTTCTTGAGAAAGTCAGAATGAGCCTCCCTAAGAAAGGGACATTTGTATTAGAACATAGGATAGTCAGGCTAAGCCTGTGCAAGAGTCTCACAGAAGAAAATAGAATGTGCAAAGACATTGTGTTAGAGAAAAATTGGGACTATGGAGAATATATTGAGCAAAAAAGAGAAAGTCTAGAAGTGAACTGACTAGGAAGGCGGAGACAAGATTATACAGGAATTTCGGGCTTTAGTTCTAATACTTGTGTATTCAGATTCTTGATTACTCCGATTTCTCACATTTAAACTTTAGCTTTAAATGGTAGGATAATAAAATGGCAGAGATGGAAGGGTTTTAGCTCTCATCTAGGCTAACTGCTTTAATTTCAAGTTGCAGAGAGTAAGATACAAGGAGGTTGCCAAGCTAGGTTAAAGTTGCACAAGGCAGCTCTGGGTCAAGAACCAAGCTCCCTAGGCTTTTTCTATTACTGCCCTTCACACATGGCATTGCCAACCACTGAGACTCCAGCAGCTCCTGAAGGGACTGCTTCTAGAAGACAGGTTGACAAAGAGTTTATCAGATGTTCTGTTATAAAACTCCAGGCACAACAGCCCTCTGATGCCATAATAACCCAATCTCTGCAACACAGCAGCTCTTCCCTCTAGGAGAAAAGCACCCTCTTGTGCAGATGAACTTCAAATTGACCCTTAAGGAGCCAAGGTGTGTGCCCTGGAGCCCTTAAATCACTTGTCATTGCAAGGAAAAAATCTGAATTGTTTCACTTTTATTTTTTTCTCCATTCTAAACTTACCAACCTCCTCAAGATCTTCTCAAGGTGGAAATTTTACTCCTAAGAGAAATACTAAGAATAACTAAGAGGCTATTTCATTCTCTCTAGTTGATGAATAAAAATACTTTCATTTAAAAATAAGCTTATTTCTTAGTTTTGTGGTTTATATAGTGTGTGTATATATATATATATATATATATATATATATATTTCTTAAGCAGTGTAGTTCACTCATATTTGTTGCCATTTTGTAAACTGAGAAGTTTTTTTCTGAGTCGATAGCTTTTTTTTTTTTTTCAGCTGAACATAGATATAAGTAATCCTACAAATATATGTTAAGGGAGTTATTACTGTGTCATTTAGTTGCATTATGTTGTTACCTTGTATTATAGAGTCCTCTGATGTTCTATGTCTAAATGACAAAATGCAGGCTTTCAGAGCTGAAAGAGATTGGGGAGAGAGAAAATTTTTATGCTAAGTATTTGTTCTCAGTGATTCAAGTTTTGTTGCTTCAGAAGGAGAGTTTGAGCTAACAAACACCAAAAATGCATCTAGCCCCACCCCACCCCCAACATCAATATAGTCTAGTTCCCAATGGCCTTTGCCTAGATAATTATAGCCACCTAATTTGTCAGATATATTTTAGAATAGCATTTTTCAAAGTAGAGTTTAAGATCACTTACCTTATACCAAAAGCCAGCCCTCTATCACCAGAGGCTCTGTGTAAGAGAGTCTACATACTAAAGATTGAGGATCAGCGCTCTAGACCTACTCACTTTGAAGCATTATGAAAACAGCTGCTATACTGGAATTTCCGTGGGTTTCTGCATTAGTATACAATGGCCTAGGTGAATTCTCCATAACATTCCTATGTAGACCCATCCCACTGAGCATGTGAAGCTAGACTCTTATAAAAGGGGGCTGGATGCTGTGGTTAAACAAGGATGTAGTGATATCAGTTGTAGGTCTGCTTGGTGTACAACCCTTGTCCCAAGACAGGACACATTCATAGTCCAGATTTCCTTTGAAATCCTGCAGTTCTGGACGGATGTGAAGATTGTGTCTCTTAGAGGATGATTCAATGTTATTAATTGGATGAAATAGCTGAGCCAAGATCAAGTATGTCTTCAAAACTAGCAATATGCCCACTTCAGTTGCACTGTGATTTAGCCACCTTATTCTTTAAACAACAGAAGTAGGGTATATATTCCTCACTGTCCTAAAGAGAGTGTAAGAGGAGAAGATTGTCTTCTCACTGGCTTAGTTATTCTAAAGACTTGCTCATTAGAATCAGCATTATAATTCTTACAGGGTCAATTGCTTAATTGAATTTAACAAATCAGTCCATTAGTGCCTAAAACACTGATATATTTTGTGGTCTTTAATACAAAATAAGATAGGGTCATTACTTTTTTACTCTAATCACAATATCTTCTATTAAAAAAACAAGCTGATACTTGATCTCCTTTACTTAATTCCCAAGGAAAAGGAACCACAACCAGAAACTAAGAGTTTTCCTTTGCTATTATACATACTAACTGGTCAAATTTGTAGTACTTTCAAATCATAATTTACTTAATATTATCTACAGAGGATAAAAATCTAAATCATTTAGGTGAACTCTTTATTGCTGCCATCAGAGAGCTTAAGTAGCTCTGAGGTCACGCAGCTATGAAGAAGTGGAGTCAGGATTTGAATCCAAGTGGTCCAGTTCTGGAGTTTTACTTCAAAATACTGCAAGTCTCCTTCACACAGAGCAAACAGATACATGTAGGATAAAGACAGCTAACTGTAAAGGGGATCCTTTATTGACAACTTTCTGTCTGACCTCTAGCAAATCTAACATAACTTCTAAGATTCCTGCCCCCCCTGGTGTTTATGTCCTGTAAAATCCTCTTCACTTGAATGTAGAGACCAGTATATCTGAAGGAATACTACTCCTGTGATTAGATCACTAGTAAGTTGACTTTGAGTTAATCAAAAGGGAGATTATCATAGGTGAGCCTGACTTAATGAGGTGAGCTTATTTAAAAATAATAATAATTAAAAAAATGAAAGTGAAATATTAGAGACTCTTTCATGCTAGTTGGAAGACACAATACACATGACTTTACAGCTCCCAAGTAAAGAGTTCTGATATCAGCCACATGGCTTGGAAGAGGACACCAATCCTCCAGGTGGAGATCAGCCAGCCAGCCGACACCTTAATTGTAGCCTTTATACTCTGAGCTGTTGACCCCTCCTCATGTTTGTGGTGATTTGTTATATGCAATAGAAAATCAATATAGCCTGTTTTTGTCTTATTTCTTTGATATGTCACTCTGGCTTCGACCCCTCCATCTGCTCCCAATGTTCTTATTTGCAATCACTCGTGACCCAAATTATCCAGTCCTCACTTAGATCCTGCATCTGAACCTATAACAAATCTGTGTCAATACATTGTTTCCCGTTTTCTATTTATTCTGACTCTTTTTTCATGACATCTGGTTGTCACTGCTCAGTATACATTTTGCTAAATAATTATGCTTTCTATGTGTTTTGGTCTTTCCACACATTGTACTGGTTCTGTGAACAAGGGAATCTCTCAAATTGGTTGTTGATTGACTAATGGTTGTTGGTCAGGACTAAATTTTGTGATCACATAGAAGATGCCCAAAAAGTATTTACCAAATATGTGAATATGTGTGGTATCATGCAGAGAAAAACATGTAGTGAGTGAGCTAATCTATTTTTCATTTCAAGCAGCATATGTAGTGTGCAGCTGAATCATGGTCTTTTCATTGCTTTTATGGATCCCTCTGCCCTCACAGGTGTCAGATATAGATGTGTCTATACTAGATGCTTAGACGGTATTGCTGAAAGACATAGGAATAAAAACTGCCTAGGCAAGTACAGATTCATTTATGTGTAGCCTTGACTGGAGCTGCAAAACTAGCTGATTTAGCGTGTACATTTCTTTTTAGACATTTGTTCTCTCTATCTCTTCCAAGCACAAATCAGATGGAATGAGTGTGGTGCTCTGAATCTGTGCAAAATCAGGCGAAGTGAGCTAGCTGTTTTGTACTGAGCTACACAATTCTTATTGTGCCGGTGTCAGCAATCCAGGCCACACTGGTCCTCCAGGAAACCTCAGGGGTCAGCAGAACACATTACACATGGCAAGATTTACTGTTGATGCTCAGCCCTGGCTGGTGTTACAGTCTCCTCCACACATTCTGCTACACAGTTAATGCATCCAGTATTTCACCTCCACCCTCCCATCTCCTCAGCCTGGTGCAATGTACAGTGTGCAATAAAGAGGGAAACAACACAAACATGCATTGGGGGAAACAGAAAAGGGAACGGACAATTCCAGGGCACTGACTCTTTGCCAAGTATTGTGCCAGGTACTTTAGAAACATTAGTTCATTCAATGCTGACATTAACCCACTTCAAAAAGTACATGTTATTCCCACCATACAGATGATAAAATGGAAACCCATAGAGGGTCAAACAGCAAATCCTGCAAACAGTACGGATTTTAACCTAGGACTGTTTCAATCCCGGGCCAATACTTGCTTTATGATTTTCAGTTTGTCAAAATACACCCAGTAGCCAAGGCCTGTGTTTGAGTTGGGTGGCTAAGATGCTGTTTGAGGGTCTTGCTCAGACCTGAAGGAGTGCTTTATTGCCTGAAATACTCTGAAGAATAGCCCCGTCTAGGTGATGCTGGGGATATACTAGGTGGACCTTTCCCAGAAGTGTTTCTGCTGGTGAGTAATGAGAGATCAGTGTTTGCCTCATTCTCAGCCCTCCAGACTTGCATACATTCTTTAAGATGGAGTTCAAATGCCCCATTTTGTGCAAGGACATATTTCTTCCTTCCTTGATGCTTCCAGAGAATATTATTATACTACTTGTCACTTTTTCATTACTGTTTATTCATTCAAATAGAATAACATTTGTATACTTTTCCAGATATGGAGAATATAGGGAAGAATTGAACTAATAACCCAATGTATGGAGCAGGGAGACAAGACTAGAAATAGTTGTACATTATTTTTTAAAGTGTTACATAGAAGCAGCTATAGATTATATTGGAACAAATGTCATGCGGCTGCTAACTCTCTTTGAGGGTGAGATGAGTGATAGTGAGGATATTTTAATTGAGTTTTGACGGTTGAATAAACTCTTACTAGGCAAATAAAGAGGTAGAAAAATGACTTGGAAGAAATCAGAGTATATGCACATACTTAGAGGTACATGAAAGAGTATGTTTTGGAGACTACAGTAATACCATATGGCTGGAGTACAACGAATGCTGGGATTTGTAGGCAGGTGGAATGTGGAAAATTATTCCAGAGACATGTCTTTAAGGAATTTGTAAACAAGTTAAAAGGATTGGACTTTTTTTTTCCTCAAGACAGAGCAAAGATATAGTTTGCTGTTATGCAGACCAGTGACTGGTTAGGTTTGTATTTTAGAAGAATCGTGTTGGAAGGAGAAGGGAAAAAGTATTAAGCTAGGGAGACAGTTAGTTTGGGTGTCTACTATTGACTTTCAAAAATGGTTATAATAACCTAAATCAGTGCCAATAGTAGCAAAGAGTCATGGAGAAATTTTAAAAATGTTTAGGTAACTAATATCAGAGCTAGATTGTTGATGAAATAAAGGAATGAGGAGAGGGAGAAAAAGATGACCTGAAGTATTCTAATGTGGGAGCCAGGTAACAAGGAAAAAGATGGATTGTGGGGAAGATAATTACATTTTATTTTTGTCTGTACTTTTAAATTTTACTTATGTAAAGCACAGAATCAAGCACAAGTAACCTATGGTCATAGAGGTCAGAATATTAGTTACCTTTGGGGAGAGGATGGTTGGTAACTGGAGGAGAGTGAAATGAAGGCTTGTAGGGTTCTGGTGATGTTATATTTCTAGAACTGGATGGTGGTTACATAGCTGGGCTCACCTTGTGAAAGTTTACTGATTTGTACACTTATACTTTGTGTACTTCTCTGAATGTAGGATATACTTTAGTAATAGGTTCACTTAAAAACAATTTAAAAGTAATCTCAACAGATAATTTTAAGAGTAGTATAAATATAACAGAAGAGAGAATCAGTTAATGGGGGATAAATTTGAAGAAATCATGTACAGCACAGTCTCTGCCTTGTACTGCATAGTAATCTTAGTTCTTCTGCCTTCCTTTTTTCAATTGTTTTTCCTTCCTTAATCTTTGGTATGTTTTAGTATTCTATTAATGGCCTTCCTTTCTTAATCATAAATATTCTTTTATATCATAAATATTCAATGAGAGCAACATTTTTTAAAGAAGTGCATTTATCTAAGGTGTATGAAGTTGGTAAAAATATTAATCAAATGGCATCTGTTTAGTATCAGACACATTTAAAACATTTGAAATGTCTTTTAAAAACACTTCCTAATAGGTTTTTCACTTTATGATTTAAGAGTTGAATTTTCCTGAAGAAATCCCAAACAAATTGATAATATGTAGAATTTCTAAGAGGAAAATAAAGTCATACAAATTTTGTCATGTCATGGTAAAGAGAATTGTCTTTTATAATATGCTAAATGCAATGTTTAATAAAATGATTTAGAAGAAAGGATACATTTATACTCTGCAATGTAGTTTTTAAGAGCAATTTTCTCATTCTAGGAACTCAACCATTTTCTTTTAACTTTGCTTTCCTAACTTACTAATTCTGTACTATCTTAAACAAATGTAATTAAAATTTGAAATTAAATTTTTAAATTTTGAGTTCATTGCAGAGTCACATATAATTATAAGAAATTATTCAGTTTCATGTAACCTTTACACAGTTTCTCCCTATGGTTATATCTTACAGAAGTGTATCACAGCCAGGATATTGACATTGATAAACAATCAAACTATAGTACATTTTTTTTATCACCACAATGATCCCTCATTTGGCCATTTTATTGAGGAATACCTACCTCCCTTTCCCCACCTCATGCAGATCCCAACCCCTGAGAATCACTAATACATTCTTCATTTATAAAATTTTGACATTTCAAGAATGTTATATAAAGGTAGTCACACAGTATGTAACTTTTGAGGATTACCATTTTTCAATTAGCATAAGTTATTTCCTAGAAATTTGCTCAAGTTGTTGCATATGTCAATAGTTTATTCTTTTTTTACTGCTAAGTATTTTTCCATGGTATGTATATACCACAGTTTCTTTAACCATTTACCTGTTAAAGGTCATCTGGATTGTTTTCAGTTTGGGGCTATTTTAACTAAAGCTACCATGAACATCTATGCACAGTAGTCCCCTGTTGTCCACTGGGGAACCCCCAATAGATTCCTGAAACTGTGGATAGTACCAAACCCTATAAATACTATGTTTTCCCATATATGCATACCTACTATAAAATTTAATTTATAAATTAGTCACAGTAAGAGATTAATAGTAACTAATAGTAAAATAGAACAAGTATAACAATACAGTATAATAAAAGTCATGTGAATATGGTCTCTCTTTCTCAAAATATCTTATTGTACTGTTCTCCTTGCGATGATGTGAGATGATACAATGCCTATGATGAAGTGAGGCACTCAGAAAGGTACACAATTTAAAAGTAAAGAATTGCTCATTTCTGGAATTTTCTATTTAATATTTTTGGACCATGATTGAAAGAAACCATAGAAAATTAAACCTCAGATAAGGGAATGGGGTACAGTATAAGTTTTTGTTTGAATAGAATTTTTCATTTCTCTTGTAAAAATGCCCAACAGTGCAATGAGTCATATGATAGTTGCATGTTTTTAAAAACTGTCAAGTCATTTCCCAGAGTCGCTCTGCAATTTTATATTCCTACAAGCAGTGTATGAGTGATCTAGTTTCTCCACATCCTAATCAGCATTTATTTTTTTACTTTAGCCATTCTGATAGGTATGTTAGTAATAACTCATTGGGCTTCTAAAATTTGCATTTATCTAATGCCTAGTTATGTCGAAAGTATTTTTAAGGTAGATTGTCATAAATTCTATTTTCACATTTGAAAACAAGGTGTTGATAAACCTTTTTGGTTGAGATCTAGAGAAGGTTATTATAAGTAGCATTCCTAAAGAAGAATAGAGTTGTCTATAGAAACGAACTTGAATTCAGTGGACCATGAGGAGTTAGTGGTTGAATGGGACAAGATAATTTAAAGAGAAAATGAACATTTGTATAAAGTTGCATGAAAAAAGAGGGGGATCTTTGAAAAAGCCAGCATTTAAGGGCATGGAGACTTATAAAGAATCGAGAAGTGTAGCAGATCTTGGCTGAGCTATCATGGAAATACTAAATAGGTAATGTTTTTTAAAGCTTCAAAATTCTGAAGCTTCAAATTCTGTGGAAACCTAGTGGGAGAGGATTGGAAAGTAATTTTTGAAGAAGAGAGTCTGATACTGGGATCACAAACACATGAAACAAATTTCAAGTAGGGCAAGCTTGAGAAACAAAAATGGGAACAAGTCAGAGTTCAAAGCCAATGGGGAAAATTGTCCAGATAAAGAGGAAGTGCCTTCCAAGAAGTCAGTCTAGATATATTTTCTGAACAGTAGATGCTTTTTCATTTTCAAGGTTCGGGATTTCACACTTAGAAATCGTTTGGTGAAGCATCTTATAAAATTTGGGTTCTTGCAAGGAAAGACCAAGGAAAGTCTAGGAGATAAGCCAAGATATATGCAAACCTTTACTGAACAAGAGCAGCTGAAGGGACCCACTGGACTAGAATAATAGAAGTGCTTTGTTTATGATTGATGTAAGAGAGGAGCTGTGGACTGCATTAACTCATTCCTGACAATAAAAACTGGCCAAGGAGCCCCAACTGCCATGAGAGGCAGTCCGTGTTCAGTCAGTTAATCATGATTAACCACTACCTTTTCTTCCTGTTCACTCCTTCATCCTTCTGGGAGGAAATCTACCATATTGATTAGTTTCTTACTGATACAGGGATAGACAAATATAAAATGTGGAAAATTATTAGAGCTAAGTTGTGAACCTCAGGGATTGGACTGTGACCAAAAAAAAAAAAAAGTTGAAGTTAGAAACAAAAAGATGACAATGAATGGTTTATTTATGTGGATTTGACTACTTAAACAATTCCACTGGCTGCCCCTGAACTCCTTGTTATGTGAGGGGAAACAGACCACGGTTTGCTTAAATCACTCTTAGTCTGGTATTCTGTTACTTGCAAGGTAACAGAATCTTTTAAGATTTCCAGTTCATTCAATCTTGACTAATGACAGAGAAAGCCACTAACTTAACTTTTCTCTCTGCATTCAATGCCTGGCCTCTGAAATCTTGACTTATCTTTTATAATAATACACCATGGGAGCTAACTAGGACATCACAGCTGACCTCATTCATCAGGCGAATGAGAGAAGTCCCTGTGTATTCTGAAATAGGAAGTATGGGAAGATCCTTTACCTCCAAAGTTCTCCCTCACCCAGGTGCCACACATCTGAATAATTATTATTTTTGTATTCTGAAATAGGAAGTATGGGAAGATCCTTTACCTCCAAAGTTCTCCCTCACCCAAGTGCCACACATCTGAATAATTATTATTTTCCTCCATTTGTTCCTTTTGAAAATTTCAGTAATCCTAGGACAAAATATATCAAACACATGTGCATAAATTTTGGTAGATTAGGAGATAATATTCCCTCTTGTAATGAGAGAATCTCATAGCTTACAAGTACCCTGTTGGTGCTTTTTCTCATGAACAAATTCAGCTTTGATTAGCTCTGTTTACTAGCCTTGACTGTACTATGGTATTGTTGGAACCTCTGGAACCTGAAAATATACTCTAGGGATGAAATTACCACCTGCATAAACTCTGACCATAAATGACAAATTTAAAACACATTTTAATAACCCTTATCCTCCTCCTACCCACTAACCAATCAGGGTTACTATACAGGGACTGTTCTCCACCCCGCTCCAACATAATGTTCAGCCTGTGCATCCCACCAGGGATGGGACCAGGGTTTTAAGAGGTACATACAGGTCACTAAATCAACACAGTTATCTTACTGGATATCAGTTTGGTACAGGATCAAGGTAATCTATGCTGCCCTCTTAACCCTTCAACTAATATGTTTTTGATCAGACATATAACACATACATAATGGATTTCTTTTCCTGTATTTTATTTAGTTATGGAAAGTGAGTGAAGGTCAAAGGTGGAGAGAATTTTAGATGTAGAGACTATTTCTTTGTCATAGTAGAACACTTACCATATGCAACCTCAGAGGTTATCTCAATATGAGAATGATTAAGATTACTATTAATTTTCTACTTACCTGTCTTAACATAAAAGTTCTATTTTAACTAAAAATATAGCTGACTCAGCTCTTTGTTCTTCCAGTTGTTGAGTAATGGATGCATTCCCAAGCAAATAGCAGGCTTCTAAGAAATTACCCTAATCAACAAATACCTTTACTCCAAACTGCTCACAGCGAGTGGTAGAGTGAATCAGAATCAATTTCTCTGTCCTCAAGCTACTATGGAAGCAGATAACAAAGATGAAGCACTGAGCTTTTCTGCAGTTAATTTGGAAGAAACTGTTATACCTGGAGAAAGGCTGCCGGTGCTTCATTGGGAGGAACAAACACATAAGCTGTAAGTGTGAGGTGTTTGAAGGAAGGCTCTTTTGAATATCTCTAAATATCCTTTATCAGATCAAAGAGAGGTGAAACCCTTGCTCCGGATTTGGGCAGAGCAAGGTTTCTTAGCACCTTCTATTTCAATTTTACACGTATGCACCCCAAGTTGTTATAAAAGAAAATGAAATTAGCTCAGCAAGGGCTTAATTAAATTCTCTTCAATGGGCATCGATACTATTGGCAGCCCTCACAGGGATATTCTCTTGACAAATCAAGTTATTGTCTGAGGCATGAAATGTTAGATTATGATAGAGCCAGCATGATGCTGTGATTCATGGCTACTCTGTTACCTAGGGGAAGTGGGATTTCTGTTTCATAATGACTTTGAATTTCTGGTGAGACAAGTGAATCCTTTTGTTCAACCTCAGGAGCTCATCTTCAGTATCTTGGAACAGAATTGTTTTACAGACTCAAACATGTGAAGACACAAAGGGGTATTAAATAATGATGCAGCAGCGCTTCTTCTGCAACGACCACTTTGGAATTCCAAGAAGGGCTTGAAGTGGGCTGAGCAATCTAGTAACAAGTGCAAAAGATCAAATTTTTCCACTGTAGAATTTCATGTTTTAATGGATATCTATTTTTCATATCATCATTACTAGCCCAGAGTAGCACTAATTTGCTGAAATGGAGTAGTAGGCACTTTTTAAAGAAAATTAAAATTAACTAGAGGTTTGTGAAAATAATTGCCAATATGATTTTTCTAGTATGATTTTCAAGGCTGTTTAGTTATTTCATATAAAATTATTTTATAAAAGAATATCTGTGTTGTAAAAATATTTTTAACTAGAAAACAGAATTAAATTTTAAAAAATCACTTTTTGACCACTGGGAGATATATTTTTGATCATTTCTGTGCACAGTTCCAGTCCTTTAATATGCACAGATTTTTTTTTTTTTTTACAAAGCAGCCTCATAACTCTACATAAGTTTTATACCTGAATTTTTCATTTAATCGTGTAGTCTGAACATTTTCTCATTGACAGTCAAAATCTTTTTTAATGAAAATGCTATTTTGGCTGAATGTTTATAGAAACCACAGCTGAATACTTGCACACAGTTAAATATTTTAAAATAAGTTTAGAAATGATTTAAAGATTGCTAGCTTTATGTTTTCATAATTGCAGCAGGAAGTATTTTACACCCTCCTTTTGTTTAACATCAGAGGGCTACAGGCCCATTTTCTAATGGCCCTGGTCCTGAGCACCTCATGATTCTTCCCCCATGATTTTTAAGCGTATAAGTTAGCAGACTGAGAAAATGAAAGACAGAAAGTTAGAAGAGGGAGCTGCTTCTGTTTCGAAAATGGAGAATGTATATTAATAATGAGTGTCAAGGAGCAGTTCTGTACACCATTCTTTCCAATTCTAGTTCTCATCCTTCTCCAAATACCTCTACCAGAAACAGGGCAGGAGGAATTTGAAAATTTTTCTTTCAGTAGGAATAAAAAAAGATGGAGAAACTATAACTTGAAAGAGCTTGTGCAGCTGTCCACTTGTGTTCCTCTTTTCATAAACTCCATGTTCATAGTTTGGATTCAGCCTCCATCACTACATACAGAGTCTGTATTTTTGTTAATGTCTATAATGCATAACAATATCATGAATCCTGAGTTAAGAATGCGGACATTGAGACATCACTCCAAAGAAGTCATTCATCCTTTGATCTATACTTCATACAATATACAAAAACAAAAACAAAACAAAACAAAAATCTTTTAAAAAATCATAGACATAAATGCAAAACATAAAAATATGTAAAATTCATAAAGGAAAACAAGGGAGGAAATTTTGATGACCTTTGCTTAGGCAGTGATTTCTTAGATATGACACCAAAAGCATAATCCAAAAAGAAAAATTGACAAATAGGACATAAAAACTAAAATTTTTGCTTTTCCAAAAATACTGTGAGAACAATGAAGGCACAGCTGCACAGTGTGGAGAAAATATTTGCACGGCATGTATCTGATAAAGGATTTTTTTTCCAGAATGCAGAACAAGCCTTCAGATCTCTATAATAGGAAAATAAAACGCCCAATAAATAAATGGTCAAAAGATTTGAGCAGATGCTTCACCAAAGAAGATATAGGAAATAAGCAAATGAAAAGATTTTCCACATTATTAATAATGAAAGAAATGTAAATAAAAACTATGATGTAATACCATTGCACAATTGTTAAAATAGCTAAAATTAGGAAACACACCATTCCCAATGGTAAGGATATGGAAGAACTAAAACTCTCATACACTGATTAGAATGTAAAATGATACAGTCACTTTGGAAGAACAATTTGGCAGCTTCTTAAATTGAATACATATCTACCATTTTATCAGTGCTAGGAATTTACCCAAGAGAAAGGAAATAATATACCCACTTAAAGACTTACAAATGTTCATAGCAGTAGTATTTGTAATAGCCCCAAACTGAAAATAATCCAAGAGATGAATGGTTAAGCAAATGGTAGTATATCCATACTATGGGATACTACTCAGTCAAAATAGGAATGAATTATTGATATATAATGGGTAAATATCAAAATAACTATGTTTAGTGAATGGAGCTAGGCAGTAAAGGGTACATACCATATGATTTCATTTATGCAAAATTTTAGGTAAAACAAACTAATTCACCATGACAGAAAACTTATGAGTGATTGAATGTGTGAAAATGGAGGTGGGCTATAATGAATGAAGAGAGGAAAAGGAAGATTTACAAAAAGACTCAAGAAAATTTTGCAAGTCAATGGATATATTTACTGTCTTAATTGTGGTGATGGTTTCATGGATGTGTACTGATGTCAGAATTTATCATATTGTATACTTATGTATATGCAGTTTATTGTATATCAATTTTACCTCAGTGACGCTCCAAAACACACACAATTTTAGAAAGGTAAATGTTAATAAATAAATACTATATTTTTAAAAAATGTATCTATATCTAGCCTTTATAAAGGGTTACCTTTATAGTGAGTCATATCTTAACTTTACATTAGTTAGAGACTATGGGATAATTTGAAATCTGCAATAGAAAGTCCAGCCAACAGTAAGAAATTAATTGGTTGCTGTTGATTGAAAGAAAGGGAAAAATAGTTTCCTCTGGGGAGCAGGAGGAGTGTCTTAATTTATAACATTAGGGAAACATGTTTGTGTAAAATACCAGGGAAGATGGCAACTTTTTTGAATGAGGGTTGCTGCTATACCCGACTTTCTGAGACTCACTGGAGTTTCAGGCACAGGTAGGAGACAACCCTGGAGCTACAAATCATGGTCACTGTTTCCCTGTCCTCTATCCTATGTGAATTCCTAACTCTGCCTGGTTGAAATGTCCCCATCTATACAGATTTAGTTTTACCATCTCTACCTACACATGTAGTTATTTATGTAAGATAAAAGGAGTTTTTCACTGGAAATTATTTGAGGACCTTTGCTAGAGCCTTAGTAGCTGAATAAATGTTTTTCAAACTTCAGTGTGACTATGAATCAGTATGAATCATCTCTGAAAATTTATTAAACATGTACATTCCTGAGCCCCAATACTAGATGTTCTGTTTCAGTAAGCCTGGAATGGGGACACTGAGGTAAATCTGATACAGGTACTTTCTAAATTATATTTTTAGATATCTGAATTTAGTCGTGATTATTCTATGCACTTTCTGTTTTATTAGAAATGTGATGTTTCAGGTCTAAGTGTGTATTAAACTGATAATTCACTGTTATATTTATAACCTCAAAATCCTCATTGCAGTTAGGATTTGGGGCTTCTCCTCTTTGGCTTCTTGTTTCACGACATTTTCAGAAAGGCTACTATAGGCCAGCTGCTAAGCGTGTCATTGAGAGAACAAAGATTCATGGTTTTCAGAACACTGGAGTTTAGGAAGAGTGTGCTAGGGTAAAATAACCAAGTAGATTCTGTAATAGGGTTAGTTGGTCCCTCCTTAGAATTCTAACGTCTGCTTCTCCCATTAATGTGTAGTGTGTAACTATGAGTTGATGGGTTAATTAGATGCTCTCTTTTTTCCAAAGTTTGTATTATGTCATTCTAGTTTAGATCTCAAACAGATTAGTTCCAGACCTATTGTCCAAAAGAACTATCTAATGGCATCTAAATGTATAAATAAATAATAATAACAGAAAATTTTATTATTTATATTTTTTGGTTTCCTGTCAATTACGTATATATTTTTGTTTGGGCCTATTTATAAGCAGAAGAACACCAAGGTTTTCTGGTTCATTTCTCATCAAGTAAAATTTCTTTTCAATGATAAAATGCTTCCATCTGGCTCAAAATTATCTGAGACATATGAACACCTTATATCACCAAAAAATAGATAAGTGAGGAATGCTTTCAATGTAGTAAACTCTAATACTTCAGGAAGACTCAGATGACTTCATATTATGGGTACCACGACCAGTACTGTGAGGAGAGCCACAATCTGAGGAAGGTGAAGGGACCTCAGATGACAGGTCAGTTTAGGGAGGCATCATGAAACAGGTATATTATTCAGGAGACATCCTGCATCTCTCTGAAAGTCAGATTAGAGAATGCATGCATCTCTAATAGACTTTCCTTGGCTTAAAATGACAACTACCAACTTATTTACCCACCTTTCCACTGCCCTCTACACTCGAAGGTTAGTATACTGAGAGCCCTGTTGCATGATTATACTTCAGAGATAGAGTTAGCTTTTCTGTTTGACATGGATAGTGATGAATAAGTTATGTGGCCATCATTGTTTTTGCTGAGGATATGCATATTTGTCTTCTCCACATTTCAAAGAAGCCAGTGGAAAATACTAAGGCTGTGGCATCCAAAAGATACAGATTGTTCAATTGGTAGATGGACCTTCAGGACTGATTTTTCCAGCTGTCCTGAAACGGTAATCTTAAATGGAATATTAAACATTTAAACCACGGTGATTGAGGCATGTAACAAAACTATGGACTGTATGACTTTCTAGATCAGCCCACACCATAAACAAATAGATGACTATAGAGAAGGGGTGTTCACATGATTAACAAATTACCTCCACTAACAATCCCAATTTAATTGGGTTTACTGTGTTTTTCACCACAATTTAATTCTGTTTGGCCTTTTGGCTGGCAGCCTGTTCTTTCAAGGCTTTTAAGAGATTTTCTTGCTGATGGCAATGAGACTGAGCTCGGACAAAACAGATCACTGCAGCCTTTCCTGCTGCAGAATATAATCAACATGTCATATATAATTCTCAAAGCTGCATACACCAAAAGAGCCAGATCTGAAAACTCATTGACATCATGAACCAAATGATCATTTAAGCAGTCATGCCAGGAGTCATGCTGGAGAGTAATAGCTGATTTCATCAGTTTATTGATGAGGCTTGCCAACATTTTTTCCCCAATTACTTTTCTGCTTTCAAATCTATAGTGAAGGATGATGATTTTGTGAAAAGGCACAAGGCTTTCAAATGTTTTTAAATACTTACCAATATTGAAAAACAAATAAAAATATATAAAGATAAAAGCACTTGTGAAATTTGGTTTGCTTTGCTAAATAAGGGAGGGATGTCTTCCATAATCAAAAGAAAAAAACATGATTTTTTTTCAGGTATTATCATAGCTCTTTATCCTCTCATTTTGCTCTGAGCTGGTGGATTGACATTATGATTCTCCATGTCACTGTAGAGCTTTGTGAAACATAACCCTTTTTATTAGCTGTGGATGGGTTAGTCACAGTGCTCTGTCTACACTTTGGGGCCACACATATCTGGTGCTAAATGGCTCAGTGGACACTGGGAAACTCTTTCCAGCAGTTCCTGGCTTTATAATCAATATTAAACATTTTTAAGATTTTTCACAATTCTTACGATTGAAAAAAGGTTGCAAAATGTTGGCCTACAGGTAGAAGCTGGCCTGAAGATAGATTCTGTTTGACCAAAAGGTTTTAAATTTTTTAATTTGGATATGAATATTTTAAAATGGAATAAAGTTCTTTAGCTCCTTAGTTACCACAGTCTTTACCAACCCCTGTTTGGACCCCACATCTTAACACATTAACATTTTGCACCAGCCCAATCTAGGGACTTGAGTTTGTTTTTGTTTTTGTTTTGATTTAGGTATGTAGTTCTCCTATAAGGAGAAACTGCTGAAAACACAAGTTTCTTGAGGTTAGAAAAACAGAAGCACCTGTTTCTATGAAGCAAAATGTTTTATGCCTCATTTTTTCTCATAAAATTTTGTGATTGTAATATATGTTTTAAAACCTTCTATGTCTTTAAATCATCTTTATGAAGAAATGGAGACTCAGACTCTTTATGAAAATAGTTTAAGATTACTATCTCAGGAAACCCTTGCCCAGGAAGATAAAAGCTGCAAATGACTTATTGTTCTTTCAGGGAACTTCTCTAAAGATCCATCATTTATTTAATTAAAAGCATCAGAGGACAGCTTACACCCTAATTCTTGGAACTCCTTGACTCAGAGCTGTCCCCAGGCTGTATCTATGAGTCCTAAACTATGATTTTATGATCCTACTCAATATAAACCAAGTCTCTACATTGGAAGATCTATCTTAAGCCAAATTTCAAAATTTTGTTCATTATCCCAAGTTTGCTCTTTCTCTTCAAGATACTACTAAAACTTTGTCAAGGTGGTGCTCTCCCTGCTTAAGTAAGCAATAAACTCAGCTTTGTCTTATCAACAGGTTATTCTGGTGATATTTGGAGAAGCCATCATTTAACAATATCTCACAATACTGTGGCCTTTCTCTTTTGTTTCCTGATGGGTTTGGAAAATTAAGAGTAGAGAAAAATATAAATATAGTAGAAGCATAAACCTAAGAAAGGTAGATATCTTGGAATGCCAGAGTTGGAAGGGAGTCGAGAAGTAATATCATTATCATTAATTAGTTCTTCTTTCAACAGTCTCCTTTGCTCTTACGTGTTCTCATAAAACTTGGTTTTTGGACTCTTCACTCTTGCAGGCAGAGAAATCAGGGAAAATGCCATATTATGGTTAAGATGTAAGTTTATGAGTTATAGATTGAGTAATAAACAAAAAAAAAACAGAAAAATAAAGGAGATATCAATGATGCTCAAAAGAAAGAATCAATATGCTTATTAGTGAGTAACCCATGGAAGAAAGAGAACAAATTTAAAGATGTCTAAGACTTTAGGTGTAAAAGTCAGGGGAATGGTGATGTCAACGTCAGAATGGGGAAAATTGGTATGTCATAATTTTTTATGGACAAATTATAAACTGGTATTTTACCTATTTCATACTTTGAATATGAAAATTGAGAAACCTAAAAATAATAATAATAAACTGAACATGATAGGCCTAGAGAGGATATGGAGTCAAAGTAAGAAGTGGATATTTAGGAGTCTTGTTAATTAACTGAGCTCTTCATGAGTACAGAAAGGGATGAATAGAAGTCTCCTAGAGAGACTTAAAGAAAAAGGAAAAGTATAAAGAGAAGGAGAATAAAATGGGGGGGAAAGGAGAAAAGGGAGGAAGGAAAGAAGGAGGGAAGAAGAGAAGCGGGAAGGCAGACAGGGAGGAAAGGGGAAGGAGGGAGGGGAAGGGAAAGAAAAGTAAGGAAAGAAAAAGAAAAGGGAAAACATTCTAATGAAGAAAACTAAATGAGTCAAAGAGAGAAAGGCCAAGTCAAGATTAAAAACATCTTTTTTATAAGGAAAGTGGCTAACTTTCTAAAATAAAGATGAAAATGCATGAGAGTAGAACTTTACAAAAAACCTAATCAAAATGTTAATATTGTCCAGAAAAAGAACATTAATTTACTCCAGGGAGAGATTTTAGAGGCAGTTGAAAATAAAAGCCAGATTTCAAAAGATTAAGATTTCATATGTAAATAAAAGGAAAAGTGTTTGAATACTTTCAGTGATCTCTGTTGAATTTGAAAGCAAAAGCAAAAACAAATAAATACAAATATAAAAGTGAAACAATCACTGACGCATGGAAGTAAACCTTTAAAGGAGGTTGTGCATCTAAACAAATAACTGTATGAAAATATGAAATATGATCTGTCGTGTGTCTGAGAGAGAGACAGAGATAGAAACAAGAGGAGGAGGAGGGAAGAAGGGAGATAGATTTTAAAAAAACACACACACACTATTTTTGTGCTTTGTCCTACCTTTTTCTCTTTCTTCCTGATGTTCTTATTCTCTCAATTTTAGGAGACCTTACTGGTTGCTGAGATTATCATCACAGTTTTGCTTTTTTTCTCCCCTCTTTGCTATTGCCTGTTCTTCAACCCCTGCTACTAGTCCTTCCATGCATCATGCACCCCACGTCATTACAAACAGAATTCTTTTTTAATGAACTTCCATAATATCAAAATCATTTTGTCACATAGCAGCTTCTTCCTTGAAGTGCCTACATGAAACACTTTAATGAAGTTTTCTGGAGGAAAGTCCATTTTGTGGACTTTGCCTATTGCCTAAAGTTTCTGAGTCACTAATGATATTTTTCTCTGATGTCTTACGAATCAGACTTTCAGAGTTCTGTTCTGAAAATCTTGGTGAAAGCAAACAATTTCCTAAAGATAACAGCAAAGCCACACGTGGATTTTAATTCATTTTTTAAAAAAGGGGGTGTGAATCCTCAGATTTTGTATCATTTCTCACAGGGAATGACTGCTTGTAGCACTTTCATTCTGAGTACTCCAAGAATGCATTCCTTGAGTTAAGAAAAGGATTGCTTTATTTTATCTTGTTTAAATGAAAACCGAATGCTCCAAGATGTAGAATGAAAAGCAAAAGACATTTTTATTTTATAAATACATAAATTAGATAGTAAGTTCTGATTGTCATGTGTAAGTTCATCTTCAGGGTTTTTGCTTTCCTTAATATGTGAACACTGATTCTCCATTTTCTAGGCAGCATCTCTCAAAGTGCGATACATGAATTACCTGCATTACATTCCCTGGAGATTATTTTCAGACCAAATGAACTAGAAATCTGCATCTTGAAATAGCAACTTGGATGATGGTTAAGCATTGAAATTTGAGGAAGTCCCTAGGAGAGCAATACTACATAAATAGTATCAGCATTTATGTTTGACACAGAATCTATATTTGATTGCATTGTAAGATGCTCATTTGTGGTTTCCAGATTTCTTTGATCTATTACCAGAATTTGGGAAAAAGACGGTATCTGAGAGAACTGTGTTTTGGCGTTTTGGCGTGGATGATTGTGAGAGTAGGCAACATACTGACTTCAGTGACCATAGGCCTCTGAGGTTCCTGTACATAAACTCTCCTCAGGACTTTCCAGTACCTCATGGCTAGTCTTTTTGTTTCTCCTGCACAAAAATGAAACATATGGACTGCAGGATGCATGGCTAGTTTCCTGTCACTTCGGAAGGAATCTGCCCAAGTTCTTGAATCTTTATTACATATAAAGCCTGAAGAGCCATAGATCAGATGTTGATATAACAGAATTCGTAGGAGAGAAGGAATTTAAGACAGAGAAGATAGTGCAAATGCAGGGGCGCAGACTGTGAAGTACAGGTGAGGAGAAAGAGTGCAAGAGATCACAGCTATTACTAGGAAAGAAAAAGGCTTAAATTATTGATGTAAGTGCCCAGTGAGAACAATGTGGGTTAAGTTAGCTAGGTTCAATGCATATGGAGAAAAGAATGATTTCTGGTTATAGAACCTCAAAATTGAAGAAGTGCTAGCTGTGTAATGTCATGAGTGGAACGCTTATTCTTTCAGGTACTGTGTGAAGAACTTTACACATATTATTTAATTAATCTCTAGTCTTTAACCTCCAGAAGTCTTTGGTTCTGATGTAAATATTATTTACATTTTACAGATGAGTAAATAAGTTTTATGAGGAAAAGTCGCTTTCTGAAGTTCACATAGCTGTTGATGCTGAGTTTAGAAGACAAATCTAGGACAAACTCCTAAACAGTGCTTTATGGCAGATCACTTTGAACTGAAGCTGAAGAGACAAGCTCCCCTTAAAGATCAGAAAAGAATATAGTTGTCATAAGGGTAAAAGAAGTATATATTTGAAGAAAAAAGTCAGGTTGTATTTAAGCCTGAATCTATCTCTATTTGGAACTCTATTATTTGCAAAAGTCTAATTACCTATTGTTCTAATTCGTTTATTGACTTATCTGGGTTTGTTGCTATTCTTTGTTAGCCTGTATAATGGTATGTACCTGAATGAGTCCCAGGAATAGCAAAATGACACTGGGTCTCAATGGGTGGTGGAATGATGATTTGGATGACTCTTTATGGAAAGAGGCTTTATTCTCTAGTGTACAGAGAGAATTCTCCATCTTTTTACACTTGGCCATATCCCTTACCATTGGCAAAGCTCTTATTCTGCCCTGTATTTCATTATCTGCTTAATTAATCATCACATCTTTATCTCTTACTCACCCCGAATGCTCATTCTGAATGGCCTAGTTCATTACAAACAAATAAAGAAAAGTGAAACACCCATTTCAAACTGAAAGAATTCAACAAATCGTTTTCTTTGTCTGCTTCATTGCATTTTCCTAAAGGCTATTATAAATGTGTGCACATAAGTTATATCACAATATATAAAATGAAAACATCCTTTCTATGACTCCTACATGAATAAAACTAATAAGCATATCTATTCTACTCTAGTTTTATTTTTTAAAAAATTAAAGAGACCTTGATAAACAGAGCAATGTTATTATGGTTCATCCATAGTTTATTTGTGGTCCAATGTTATTATGGTTCATCCATAGTTTATTTGTGGTCCATGGAAGTATTTTTAATTAATAAATTAAACAAGTAAAATAACATGCCAGTTTTTTTAAAAAATCTCTCTCTGATCTATACTCTGGTTTTATTAAACTAATATAGTTCCTATTTCCTGAACTTTTTTCATTCTCCTTTTCCTATTCCATTTCATAATGTATTAATTAGTCAGCTCAGATTGATATAACAAAATACCACAGACTGAGTATATAAGTTTTCGGTATGTTCACAAAGTTATACAGCCATCACCACTATCTAATCCAGAGTATTTTCATCAGCCTAAAAAAGAAATTCTAGATCAATTATCAGTCAGTCTCCACCCTCTCCTCAATTCCTAGCAACAACTAATCACTTTCTTTCTCTATAGACTTACCACTTTTAGGTATTTCATATAAATGGAACCATAGAATATATGGTATTTTGTGTTTGGGTTCCTTCATTTAGCATAATGTTTTCAAGGTTCATCCATCTCATAGCAAGTACCTTTTTTTATATATGAATAATATTCCACTGTGTGTATATATCACCTTTTTTTATACTTCATCAGTTAATGGACAGTTGGATTGGTTCCATTTTTTGGCTCTTATGAATAATACTGATATAAACATTGTGTGAGCAAAGGTTTTCAATTCCCTTGAGTGTACAACTAGTAGTGGAATTGCTGGGTCATGTGATAACTCTGTGTTTGACTTTGTGATGAACTAACTTTTCCACAGCAATTGCAACCATTTTACATTCTCGCCAGCAACATATCAGTGTACCAATTTCTCCACATTCTCATCAACACTTATTTTCTTTTTTTAAATTATCACTATAGCCACCCTAGTGAGTGTGAAGTGATTTTGATTTGCATGTCCCTAAAGACTAAAGGCATTGCATATATTTTCACATGCTTATTGCCATTTCTATGTTAGAACTGTCTATTCAAATCTTTTACCTATTTTTAAGTTAGGCTATTTATTGTTGAGTTGTAAGAATACTTTATATAGATACTGGACCCTTGTCAAGGTTTTAAAAAACATAGTTTTAAAATATTTCCTCCCATTATGTGGTTTGTCTTTTCATTTTCCTGATAGTGTTCTTTAACATAGAAATTTTTTTAATTTTGATGAAGCCAGATTTATCTATTTTTTCTTTGATTTCTTGTGCTTTTGGTTTCATAGCTAGAAAATGTCACCCAGTTCTAAGTCACAGAGATTTATACCTATGTGTTTTTCCAAGAGTTTTAAAGGTTTAGTCTTACACTCGGGTGTATTTATTTTTAGCTAATTTTCTTTATATCATGTGATATAGGGGGTCTAACTTTATTCTTTTGCACGTGGATATCCAGTTATTCCCACTCATTTGTTGAAAAACTCTTCTAATGAATGATGTTAGCAACTTTGTTGAAATTCAATTGACCATAGATGTATGAGTTCATTTCTGGAAACTTAGTTCTATTCTACTACACTGTCATGAATATTGAAGCTTTGTACTTTTGAAATTGAGGGATGCAAATCTTCCAGCTTTATTTAAGATTGTTTTGGATATTCTGGGTTCCTTCATTTCCAAATAAATCTTAGAATTGCCTTTTCCATTTTTGCAACAAAAGCATTTGGAATTTGAATAGAGGTTGTATAGATTCTGTAGATTAATTTGGGAATCTGATAATGAGTAATGCCCTCCTTCCAAATGTGTATCTGAATCTTACAGTACAAAAGGGACTTCATGGTTGTGATTAACTATCATTAATATTTCCCTGGATTATCTTGGTAAACCCATACATGCCCTTATAAGAGAGGCAGAAGGAGAATTGACTATAGGGAAAAGCAGTGTCCTAATGGAAACAGAGATTGAAGTGATGTGGCCATAAACTGAGAAATTTTGTCAGCTTCTATGCACTTGAAGAGGCAAGAAAGGTATTTTCAGGAACCTCCTCTGTCAGCATGTTGATGTTGACCCATAAGACCTATGTTCTTAGAGTTTTCTGGAGAAATTCTAACCTCTAGAGCTATAGGAGAATAATTTTTATTGTTTTAAAGTACTAAAGTTGTCATATTTGGTATAGCAGCAGCAAGAAAACTAAAACAGAGTATTGCCATGTTAACAGTACTGTCTTCTAACTCATGATCACAAGATGTTTTTACATTTATTTAGATTTTCTTTAATTTCAGTAATGTTAGGCAGTTTTCAGTGAATAAGTCTTATACTTCCTTGGTTAAATTTATTTCCAAATATTTTATTCATTCTGATTCTGTTTGAAATGTAATTATTTTTCTCTATTTCATTTCCACATTGTTTGTCGCTAGCGTCTAAAAGTACACTGATTTCTGTATGTCGATCTTATATCATACAGTATAATTTATTCTCTTAATTTCTTGCTTAAAAAGTTAGTCCTAGAACTGGAGGTTGTCTGTTCATGTCTCTAAGTAGACCAGCATTCTCAGGGCTCTGTTTTTTTTCCCTTGAGGACTCATAGCAGCCTTAATTGGTTTTGGTTAGCCACATATGTATAATGCTGTTTCCCACACGCACAGAGCTCTGTATTGGCCTTACTTTGCTCTATGACTTCACCAAAAAGTTAAAATCATATTTAACTGAAGATCAGAATTTTAATGTACTCTGGGTAAAATTATTAATGCTGCCCTTTAAAATCATGAGGAAATAGTAATACTTCCATGTAAGTAAAAAAGAATATTTACCCATTGCCTTCTTCCTGCTGCTTCTACTTTAGACTGATTTATTCTCAGTTTATTCATATGTTCTATAGTTTGATACATTCTTTCAAATATGATTTAAATATGATTTCAGAGGGCTCACTGGCTGATAAACAAAGATAAGCTCAGGAAATCAGGAGACCCCTGAACATTGTCAATCTTTGGATAATCAAGTACCCAAGGTATAAGAAGCCCTCAAAGAGTTGGCATTTAGAGAGCGTGGACAGACAGTACATACAGAATAATTGATGCCACAAGAATACAATTTCTTTACTCTAGAATAGACAGCCTGAAGCCTTTAGATGAAAGAAAAAAAAAACTTTGCATATGTTTATTACAGCCATATAAAGCTTAGCATTTCACACCTTGTCAGTTATCAGGTACAGAGCTGTTCTTGAATCTAATTTTCATTCCAACAGAAATGTGAGAAGTCAAATCACTGCACAGCCAAAAAAAAAAAAAAAATGGAATGCTTTCCTCTTCCTCTCTCTGGTGTTTGCTGCAATCATGTCTGAGGGGAATTCGAGAAAAAAATCATACATGAAGAATATTAGGTTGCGATAGCTTCAATGCAAACTGTTTTATGTGTGATAACGGCAAATACTAGTTCTAAATTGCCCAAATTTAGAAAACTTGCATAAGCAAATGTCCCATGAGACAGAGATCTAACTTGTTTACTGACTCAGCCTGGTGTATTTGTTGATTTAAAAAATATTTAATCTTTTAGATTTTTTAAGTGTTAAGAAATTCTAATATATGCTAGAGAAAGTACTACAGAACCTATGAGAAGCTGTGTGCACAAACTTTTCGTGTAATCTTATCTTTTCTTCATTTACAACTTACAGACAAAATTACCAAAAAAGAAAAGAACAGGGAAGGTAAAGTGAGCTAATTTCCTAAAATGCCACATTTATGAAAAAAAAAAATCCTTTTTAGGATCATTTACTTCCTTGAGGATTGAAAATATGGTTTGTGGGTGGGAGGACTATATTATTAGGGGAAAAAATGTATTTTTTGACTCGATTACTGCTTGCATTGTGGTTACCTTTTGATAAATGATTGAGCTGTTAAAAAATATAGTAATCACATGATTATGCAGATTGACGGTTGGATAAAGGGGTGTATAGTGACATAACTATGTGATAAAGCAAGTTAAATAAGGTGTTAATGGTAGTGTATAGTAGGTGGGTACATGAATGTTCAGTGTAAAATTCTGTCAACTTACCTGTGTGTTTACTGTTTTCCTAATAAAATATTGAAAAAATAGTGAATAAATGCAAATTATAACCCTAGTTTGGTCATGGGGAAGAAACTTCCACTCAAGTTCTCACTATACTGTATACCCAAATCCATGTGGGACATGGTAAGAAACATCATAGAACTTTCAAAGAGACACAAAAATAGCCACATCAATTATGAATCCTTTTATTTTTACTTGGCTACAGGATTAAAACATCACAAAAAATTTTTACCGAGATAGAAAATAAAAACAAGCATGTTTGGTAATTGGAATCTTATTTAGAGACCTATTGCTAACCAAGTAATTTGAACTC
This sequence comes from Rousettus aegyptiacus, assembly GCF_014176215.1. NCBI lineage: Eukaryota > Metazoa > Chordata > Mammalia > Chiroptera > Pteropodidae > Rousettus > Rousettus aegyptiacus. The sequence goes on along the minus strand of NW_023416306.1, from coordinate 118,907,931 downwards.
TTACAAACATTTAAGTCATTCCAGGACTATGAAAAAAGAGAATACTGAGATTAAGTCATTATCCAAGAGAGAAGACTGTTTTGCTTATCCGGACTTTCTGGCAGGATCATTTTATTGCATAGCATGTGAAGGTACTTTAAGAATCAGTTAGAGTTGCATAGAGACTGCAGAGCATGTGACAGCCCTGTTTATTTCCTTAACATACCTTTAACTGGAATTGTTTAAAATGGTGAAACATATTTTACAAGTAATATAAAGACTCAATTTCATCTTCATGCCTCTCCTGAGTCACTAATTTCTCTCCCTCTCAGGGGTTACCACCCTGGTATATTTAGTTATTGGTTTTTGGTTAACATTTTCTTGCACTTCTTTATAGCTTTAACAAAAAGTATGCATTTTTAAACACTGTTTTTCTTGTATCCCATTATATAAATGAACTTTTACCATATGCGTTCTTTTGTGGCGAAGCTCTTTTCATCAATATTATGTTTATAAGATTCATTCATGTTGCAACATGTACCTATTTTTCACTTATTTTCATTGCTGCATACTCTTTCACTGTATGATTATACTGGATTTATCCTTTCTGATATTGGCAGAAATTGAGTTACTACCATTTTGGAGCTATTATGAATTTTGTGGTCATGCACATTCTTGTTCATATCTCTTTGGCACACATGGAAATGCATTTCTTTTGGTTATACTTAAGAGCAAAATTGCTGAGTCATAATAAGATAGGAAGATCTTCAGATTTAATTGATAATGTTTACTAGTTTTTAAAAATGATTATATTAACTTATTCCCACTCACACAGTGTCTGAAAGTTCCCAGTTCGCATTCCTGCCAACATATGATATTATTTTTATTTTAGCCATTCTCTTTGGTATTAATGATATTTTACAGTTGTTTTAATTTTTATTTATTCAAATAATCACAATATTGAGCAAATTATGGTCACTTGGATATTGCCTTTTGTGAAATGCATGTCAAATATTTTGCCTATTTTTCTATTGAGTTCTCTGTAATTTTGTTTTTGATTTGTAGGACTTCTTTATATATTTTGGATAGGTTAATTTTGTTAGTAATATGTATTGTGGGTACCTTCTCCCATTTTATATATTGCTTTTGCACTATTTTGTTAATAGAAAAAAATTATTTGTTTATATTTTTATTAATATTTGAATTTTAATATTCAGTTTTAAAATAATATTTTCTTAATTTTACATCAATATTTAAGAAATGATTTTACATCATGAGATTATGTTACTGCCTTTCTATATTTTTTAATAAATTTTATTGTTTTTTTCATATTTAGTTCTAAAATTCAGTGAGAATGGATTTTTTATTTTTTTCAAATAAATATTTTATTTTCCCAGCAATATTTGTTTAATAAGAACACTATTTCCCCATAATTCTATACTGTCATGACATGGTTATGTTTTTGTGCTCTCCATTCTATTCTATTCTACTGATTTGACTGTCTGAAAAAAAAATCTTATTTAATTATAATAGCTTTGTAAGTCTTGTCATCAGTAGAAAAAGTCCTTATACCATGTTCCATTCTTCAAGATTATCTTCATTATTCTTGACCCATTCCACTTTCACATAAATTTTAGAAGAACTTGTCAATTTTGACAAAATCGAGATTGTATTCTATTCATATATTAGCTTTAGAGAACTGGCATCTTTATAACATTGTTTTCTTTTGTGTTTTTTTACAATTTGTCTTATAGTTTTTTAAAAGAAATTTTATTCATCTATTTTAAAACGAGGGCAACATTCAGAGTTGTGTTATGTTTTTTTGCACTTGTAATCTTTTATAAGAACAAATTATAAGGTATAAACTCATGAAAAATAATTGATATTCTTAAACTAATTTTACCGCATATTTTTTAATCTTCTCGAACTAATTAGACTGAAAGCAAATTTCATTTTAAAAGAAATAAAAGGTAAAATCAATGAAGTAAATGGTGGTTTTAAAATGCTGCTTGCAAGCATTTTGGAATGAAACAATTCTACTTTTAATTTCATGGAAATGTTAACCAATGGTAATAAAGTGTTATGCTCGTTAAAATAAAGTGCATTTTTTTCATGCACATCAAAACTACTGAATTCCATATAAAACAAAAATCCATTCCAAAAATCACATTTTATTTTTAAATGATAGTAGGCCTATTTCTCGGTGCTGCGTGAACTATTCTACCCAATGGAATATGCTGGATGCATGGGTACAGCAGTGATAACTTAATGCTCGTAAGCCAATGGGTAACAGTTATAGGACAGAAGCACAGAAGCATTTTCTCACTTTTAATGTTCATTATTTGTTCGTAGTAGTTTCTTTGCCTTTTCTCTCCCCCCGCCCAACTATACTATCTCCATTAGCTAAGGTTTCTTACTCATTTGCTTTTCTCTTTGTCTAACACTTTCCTCTTTATCTTACTGACATTCTGCTCTTCTTATCCTACCCCTTATTTAAAGAACTCTTTAGCCACTTCTCACTTACCTCTATTTCTATCTTTACTCTTTCCTCTTTTCTCACTTCCTTTACAGGTCAGAATATGAAATTTAAATATATTTTGATTTTATATGTTACAATTATTGGATTGAATTATAATTTCCAGTCATTGTTTTAGGAGATTTATTTATTATTTTCTCTGTAAACAAACAGCAGCTGTTACAGAAGTATATTCTGTTTTTGTTTTTTATTACTATTAATCAGTGATTCCTGAGCATGTGAAGTTTTCTGCCCTTTCTCGTAGGCTTGTCTGTTGTTATACTACAGAAGAATGAGAAAAGGAGCTCTACATGCAGCTTTTATAGCTTTTATCACAATTATTTAATTATTCTTAGAACACAGCTGTTGCCTGGTTTTTGAATTCAAAAGTTGACTGATTTTTTTCTGAAGTCATATTAGAGGACATACTGTATAAGATACCCCAGGGAAATTGTATGAGAGCTTGGTGACCAGTTGAACTCCCAGGGGAACTCAAGCTGAATTACCGTCACTTCCCAGGAGCATAAATAAGTATTCTCTAGTTTCACCTACTTTCCAAAACACAGATCCTCTTTTCCTCTCCTTATACCATGACAGTGAAGCTTAAGAAATTTGAGTTCCAATCATACACACTTTCAACTCAAACAGCAGCAGAATCCCTCAGGAAAACACAATCACCTCTTTAATGAGTTAGCACACTAAGGGAGTCTTGCCTTTTAGGGTAGTAGGGAGATGACAAAGTTTATTAATTTACAGTGTTATAAATTTTAATAGTGGAATTTAAAATACTTGACTATCTGGATGCTTTTAGTTTATGTGGAGTGGGGTGTTTTATGCAGTCTTCTAAATCATATGCCAGAGGTACCCACTTACTCAAAACACAGAGGCAGTTCTGCTCATGATGTATGGGTGGCAATTAAGGTCAACAAAAAGAAGAGGAAAAAAAATGAGGAAACTTCACTGACCTACTTGTTACTATGAATAGAATGTTCTGATCAAGTGCAAAGAGATCAGCATATGGTCAAAAGGACACAACCCTCTGTTCTTGGTCATTCTCCCCTTCCTTCCTTTATTTCTATGTCAAGTGGACGATCTTCAGGTTCTGCCTCACATTTACTAGAGTAACAAGTTGAATTCTGACTTTATTCTAGACATGGGGGATAGAAAGACTATCTTCCAGAAACTGAATTTCAAAAGAAATATATGAATATTGCATTAAATAATAATAAAATTTACCCAACCTATTTAAAACACTTAGTCTTGTTCCACCTTTCCTTCTTGTTGTGGCATATATCAGTTTCTACTATTCTAACAGTTTTCTCTATTTTACTCTGTTACCATTGGTGGTATCTCTTCCCTACTAGAATGTAAACTCCATAGGACAAGTATATTTGGTCGTTTTGATTAATAGTGTTTCCAAACACCTAGGAAAAGTGCCTTAGGTAAAGTGGTATTGCTTACATGAAAGCATGACAGTTTACATGTAAGACCTGTCATGGATACTGTTGTGCATCATCAAGATCTCTTCCCGCACCCCACCCAAATAAAGCCAGTGTACCCATACCTCGCCATCTGGGCTATTGGTTGCTGATAGCCACTCACAGTTGTGTCTCTCACTGGGTATTGCCTTCAGCTGCAGAGAACTGCATTGCCTAAGATTACACATCTTTTAAAGGTGTAACCTGTGTCCAAAGACTGTATGATGCAGGGATATGAAAACTGGTCCTTTTCCCTTAACTTGGGACAAATCTGAATGGATGTATCAGCTTAAGGACTAGTCCAGTAAGATTAAGCCTCATTTGCAAGTGTGTTGTGAATGAGCTTCTCCTGCCTTACTTTTTAAAATTTCATTCCATTATTAGTTTCAAGTATATGGTACATTGGTTAGACATTTATATAGTTTATGAAACGATCCTCCCGATTTTCTTTCCACTGGCTCTATACCTAACCATTACATTACTGCCGACTGCTTTCTCTATGTCATACTCCCCATCCCAGTGACCACCTATCGACTACTAATTTGTACTTCTTTAACTCCTGCCTTATTTTAACAAATGTAGTTCCCCACAGCAAGCAACTCTCTTTTAGAGTTTGTTACCTGGTAATCTACTCTAAACCAAAATATATATGAAAGAATTGACTAAGTTTTCCTTGGAATATCAGGGATGGCTTTAATTGGTAGTTATTGGGTAAATAAGGGTAGAAACAGTATTCAAGTGAATGACACAACTTATACAAAGGCAGAGAAACATAGAATAATGCTTATATGTTTGTCATGGCTTCTGTTTTCTTTCATTCTCCTGATGAAGTCAGGGGTTATAAACAAAGATTTATCATTTCAATTTTATTGGTAGAAAACTAAAGAATAAAACTGGAATATAAATTTTCCTGGCCAGAGGATATATTCTTTATAACCCCTTTCCTCCTAAGACATTGACACCTCCCACTTCAAATGCCTTGGGATATAATTGAACATTATAGACTCATCAGTGTTATTAGTTGATTCAATAAGTGAAATATTGCCCTAAAGTAAAATAAAAGGATGCAATTTCCATTCATTAATAGTACATTTTAAGCTAATAGACTAACAGTTCCAAATCTATCCTTTAAGATTAATAACCTGGATATAGAACATGGCCCACAAAAGTGGCAGGTGGAAAAATGAATTATACTCACAAATTCTACAAAGCAATCTTTTTTTTCATAATTAATTTTGACTGTCTCTTTCACAAACTGTATTCTAGATCTGATAATAAGCTTCCAGATCTGTTTATGTTTTGCTTTCCTTCCTTCCTTTATCTTGGCAACTTCTGAGTGTATGAATACTCCATAGAAGTAATTTACAAGAGCTCTAGTAGGATGGACAAGCATGGAGACTTGTATAAGCAGTGTCCAGTACAGTGAAATGTAAACTTTTTTTTTTTTTGGAAATTCCTCAAAAAAAACTTTGAAAAATAGTACACCTTGCTTACTTGTATATTTTTAAGATTATATTATATTTAATCTATAATTTTGTGACATAATTGTAAATGGTTGCAGAGAGTTATAATTTCTGCCATGTTGTGAAATTGATATTTAAAAATAAAGTTGTCACATCATTCTTCTCAATGTTTCCAATGGACTCTAAGTACCATAGGGCTTTGATAGTCATCACCATCCATTGAAGAAATACTTGAGGAAGAAATTTTAAAATCAGTATTCTTTCTCCATAAGCTTATGTTTCCATTTGCTTTCTTCACATAATTTTATGCCAATACATTTTTCATAAAAATATTTTTATTGATTACACTATCATGTTCTCTGTAACAAAAATAAAAAATATATGTATGGTGTATGTATACACATGTGTATGTGTATATGTATATACATGCATATAAACTCACATATCTACAGAAGAAGAGAAATATATTTTTTAATCTTGTACTGACACAGAATTAATAAAACAATATATTAATTTTTTGGTAAATAATTTTAAACACAAAATTTGTTGGAAGTCTATCTGTTACTGGTATGAGTGGAGCTTTTCCCTTTTCAATGTATTCTTTACTGTTTGAAGAAGATAAGTTTCTATGTCAATTTCATTCCTGTTTCTGGTAGTTATCAGTATAAGTACTGAGAAAACTTATTTGCCCAAATAATTAGGTGGTCATGGAAGGAGCTTTGTTATAGTGATATCACTTACTTCTTTCAACTTTCTGAGTTATACATCCCCCACTCCCAAAGTCACACAGTGATCTAGCATTAGAAATTATTTTATGAAATACAAATTGTTCTTACCTCAACTGTGGTAAAGCAAAAAAAGAAAAAAAGCCATTGGCATTCTACAGTAATAGACTAGTGTGTGCACGCACGCTAGAGGTCCATACTTTTAATTGCAATGGGAAGAAAGATGGATTGAAAATAAAGTGATGGGAAAATAGAGCCAGAGGAGCACCCTTGTCTTAGGTGGATCAATATCAGTAATGAGTACACATGAAAATGGAACATCTGTAAACGATTTTACTTAAAACCATTTATATCTATATCCTTCTTATAAAAACTTATTTTCTGAGAATATCAGCACCCTAAATTGAACACTGCTAACCTAGTATGAATTAAGTGCTTGTTTGTGCAATCAATAAATGATTGTGAAATGAATAAGTATATGAATGAAAATTAATATTTTTAAGCTTATTTAGTTATGAGCAAGTTATTCAGTTTATAATTTAATTTTTTTACAATAATCATGCGTAATTTTTGACAATCATATTCAAAAAGCGTAAATTACAAAGTATATTTTCAAAGGCATGCTTTTGTGAACACTGGAATTAATAATTAATGAAGTTGTAATAATGTTACATTTGGAAGACACGGAGTTAAATTAACTTTAATTTGGAGTTTATGTTTCTTCTTATGTAAACAAAATATTTTTCTAGAACTTCAAACATTTTCTAGGCCTATATTCCTGAAACACTACGTCTTTTATGACTAATGAATAAAATTGTTCCAGTCCTGACTTACATCCATTGAGAAAGAGAAAGGAGACATTGAAAATAAGTAAGGGCTTCAACTTTAAAACTTTTGTTGAGCTGATAGTGATCATGGACAGGTTTACAATAAGAACTGAAGTTTCTTCTACCTAAAACAAGCTACCAGACTTAGACTGGAGCCCCACCATTAGAGATTCAGTATTCCTTTAGCAGATCTTTTTTTTAAAAAAAAATCCTTATAATAAAACTTTGTATTTGTAGGCAAACGTGATACATGTGAAAGGTATTGAACTTCCAACTTGAAGGCCCTACTTTGTTTTTTGTAATCAGATATGTTTTTCCTGGGCAAGGTAAAAGGGTCAGCCTGAGACTTGTTAGAGCCCTATGTGTGGGCCAAAGGCACGAGGGCCTGAATCGAAACAGTGAAGAGCTCAAAGGAGGGATGTATGATACATTAAAGATAAGATTACCAATTTTGCCTGTGGCTGGCCAAGTGCTTTTTCAGCTACTTAGATTGTCTATATCAGTATAATTGAAGTGATTTGCCATGTGCTAGTGCCATAAATGGGAACAGAGAGCAGATGTCTTGGCACACAGACCATGTTTTTTTGACAAGAGGCCTCCACGAGTAGTGTCTCCAAGTAGCTTTGGAAAGCTGTCTATTCAAAATGTAACAATTGGAAAGGTCTTCCTCACCGACTACCTTTTTTCCAGTCATTAACACCCTAGATTGCCATGCTTCCTTGATCTCCAGGTGCACCTTTCTTGCCAATCTTGACTTGAGGCAAACCTCACCACTTATAGTCAGTATTCTTGCTTCTAGTCTGTTGAACAAGCTGCCAAATACCACGAGGGAGTGGTTCTCTTTGGCTCCACAACAAATTCATATTACTCAGCTTTAACGGGGGCATCATTCATGCTCTCCTATATGTAGTTGGCTCTATACTTCCTTTCCACAGCACCTGGGCTCAACCATTTTGACTCTTCTCAAGCCCTACACTTATCTTACCATCTTCATTAGTGATCAATATCTTCATCTCTTCTGAGATCAAATAGCTTTTGGCACATAAAACTGTTATAGCATTTAATCATTTTGTATTATTTCATCTATTTCACACTTGAGAAACTGGATACAAAAAAGGCAAGTGATCTATGGCCATGCCACCCTGAACAAGCCCGATCCCATCTGATCTCGAAAGCTAAGCAGGGACGGGCCTGGTTAGTACTTGGATGGGAGGCCACCTAGGAAGACCAGGTATTGTAGGAGTAAAAAATAAAAAATAAGGGATTGTAAACTGACAAGGTCCTTGCAGTCTGTAAGGTCTACAGAGGGTTGCCTCGCCTGAAAAAAAAGAAAAGGCAAGTGAATAGTCCAAGGTCACCCAGCTGATAAGAGGCAGAGTCAGATTTAAGTGTTAAGTTTCTTAAATCCAAATTTGCCTCTTTCTATTTTGTTAAAGCTCTATTATAAGGAAAAGCAATTTTCCATAATAAAAACAACTCCAGAATCTCGAAGTGGAAAGTAAATCTTCAGAACATGGACTGATAACCCAACAGTTTAGAACTATCACCTCAACCTCTCTTCTTCCTCTTTGCTTTGCAAAATTAAAATAATCTGGCAATTATATTTGTTCACAAAGATGAACCACATTCCTTCAGTGGTTAAAAACACTTTCTCTTGGGTTAAAATGAAATAGCTAGTCGAAATGGAAGTTTCCCAAAGACTTCACGAACTATAGCTTTTTGTTCTTTTTTATGCTTATTGTGTCACATGCATTTAACTTTTGTTTATTTTCTATTGGTGTTTGGGGAAATTCGACACAGTTATACTCTCTCGCTTGCGAGGGCTAATGCAATATACAGTCCTGGGGTTGGCAACCTCTAAAATGCCCTCCAATAATCTCTATCTCCTAGCATTCTCACCTGTGTGTAATCTCCTTCCTGAGAGTAAGGGTTAGACTAATTGATTCACCTCTCACAAACATAAATATGTAGTAGTGATAGAATGTTGCTTTCAATATTGTTATAAAAAGACCGTGGCTCTCATCTTGGGAGCTCTCTCTGAGGGCCTGCTCACGCACACGTGTGCCTTCTCACCCGTCTTCTCTCTCTCACTAAAGCTTACCAATAGCTCAGTAAGCTAAAAGCAGATTCTTCCCCTGAAATTTTCTTTCCCTTTTATAGTCTTCTTCCTCAAATACTGATTTTCTTAAGGACATAAATAATGGCATATTTACCTCTTTCTTCCTCGCACAGTCTAATGTTTTTTTTTTTCTGACATATTAAGTATTATATCATGATGTTTGAATCAATGATGCATCTCATATGCTTCAGTCAGGATACATTTATTGAGTAAACTACTATTTGGTATCATTTGTCTTATAAAATTTAATCAGGGCATTTGTAAGCCACCACTTACAAATCAATATCTTTCTGGGACAACATAAAATGATGCACAGATGCACAGGTTATTGTTTCTGCAAATAATCCATTTGTGGAAATTGCATAAGACTAAAGTTAAAAAAAAAAAAGCCATCAGCTTAAACTATCATTAAACCTACATAGAAGTGTGTTTCTTACACTAATATCATTAATAAGTAATACCAAATGGTTTATAAACCCCCAGATGACATGATTAAAAATCTGATAGAAAGAATACCATAAAAGACCTTAGTTTACTTTAACAAAAAAGATATTTGACTTAATATCTTTTTGTGTTGTATATTTTTAATTTTAACAATTAATGCGGCACAGGGAAATTTTATGCTAATGTTAGTTTCTTGGTTGAGCCCTAATACCATTATCTGCTTTAATGAATAATTCATTCCCTGTTGAAAATCTAACTATATCATTTTTACTGAGTGTGAATGAAACTTTGAAGTGCAATTTAAGTTGAAAGAATTTAAGATTGTAGAGAATTCCCATAAACCATCAAAAAGTGCTGTGCTGGCGATATTACCTAGCGCTCAAGTGTAATCGCTTTACGGAAAGCTCATGTGAGATTCTAAATTTTGTTTCTTTTGTGAAAAATATTGATGGGATTCATTTCTTCCTGCATTTCCACACTGTGCAGAGACTGCTTCTACCTCTAAATATCTAAAACAATATGCTCTTTGTTCAGCTGCTGATCGAGAACCTGGAGAGTCACTGCAAAGAAAGCCTACATTTGCCCTTCCATTGCCATGTTTGCCATGGAGAGAAGTATTTTCTAGTAAAGAATCCCAACACTGTAAATGGCTTAAATATATCAACGAAGATTAATAAGTGGAATTAATAGATTCTTAGTTTATTGCACCCTAAAAACTCAATAGGTGAAATAGTGATGACCCGCTCTTAGGAGAGAAGCTTGTCAATGTAACTTCAAGAGTTTGTCATCAATCAGAGTATCTGCCCTTCCTGATTCTATAATTAGGGATGGGCACATCTGGGGATAAACATTTTCCTTAGAACTGGATACCTGCTAGTCATCATGGCTTACATGGCAAAACATTTTAAAACTGGGGCAACATTAGGTTTATACCTTGTCATGTGAGCAGACAGGAAACTTAGCAACATTCCATAATCAAACAAGCCCTGAAAAAGTAACAGAATAAATGTATTTATTCCAAGAAATGATACATTATTTCCTTATGTTCAAAATGAATCTTGTAATCATGTACTTTCCTTTATTACTTTAGCCAAGAGGAAGTTCACATTAAAATTTATAACACAATTTTAACAGGTGGGGCTACAAATGTCATGCACTGAAACACTGATTCTAATAAACAGTTTTTATTAATCAGATTTATTAGATAACTGTGCTAAAAAGAGCATCTCAACCAGTACCCCTAAAAGACACACATATACGTTCACCTTCTTAACTAAATCTCAGCTTGACTCTCTTGCTATATCCGTTCTCCAAAAGTCTCAGTCACAGAGGTGTCTGGATGAAGCACTTCTATGGCAGAACCATGACCAGAATTGAAGTAAAAGAAAATAGTAGGAGAGTCCTCTCTTCATCTAAATCTTTAAACGCTCATTTACAAACTGTTGTCTAAGTGGAGAGAAATACACTTGTGAGCAAATTGACCCTTTCAAGATTGAATCTTTTCAAAGACCTCAGATGTGGACAAAAGACTGGGATGCTCCAAATGGCTGGTGGGCTCTCTCTATCATTGAGACTACGTAACTGGTTTTAGTGAGCTACCGATGTTTTAGCCAAGTGATACTTGTTTTTAAGATCTCATAGCAGAACTAACCTAAAGTTCTTAGGCCGTATTGGACAGAAAAGATGATATGTAATGTGATCTTATTCTTTGAGATATGGTGATACTGATGCCAATCATGGTTGACTTTGGATTTCCTCCTTTTCTTTCAGTGAACATTATGAGTTTTATATAGATTAGACTCCCTGTCCAGATTTTGATTTTTAACACTTCATGGATAAGAGTCAGAGGAGCTTTAAAATCATCACCTGTCCTGTGGACTTTCAGACTCTCATTCTTTCCTAAAGCATTCTTACAAATTTAAAGGATGAGTTTGGGGATAGGGAAAGAAATGTTTAATTAAAATCTATGGCAATATCACCAAGAGGATAAAAATCTTTTGAATTTCCTTTTGTGCAGATAAAAAAATGCAGCCCTTCCATTTCTCTTAGATGTTATTTTCAAGATAAAAGCACTGAATTTCCAAACACTTCTATTGTCAGCTCTCTGGCATGTAACCCTATCTCTTGGAAAATAAGAAAGTCAGATATGTGCATAGACGCTCCTTAGCTTGAATCTGTGGCCATGGCACTACACCTTCTCTCTTAAATGTCATTTTATAAAACCAGGTTTTGCCTCGTTTGTATTCCCTACACATCTCTCCCTTTTTGTCTATGTTAGGTCTTTTAAATTTAGCTTCAAGAAAAGTGCTGTATTATGGAATCAAGTCCCCTTATCTTTTTTTCCCCAAAGAATCGTGTGCAATATTTATTTCCCTTGTGTTGCAATTTAAAACACACAGGAAAATGTGTTGAATACCATCACTCTAGCTCTCATCTCTCTATCAAGATATACACATTTTTATAGAGTATTTAATGAAGAGAAGCTATACATTTCTTTATTTTCTGCATAGCCTCTCAGAATTTAGATGTCTAAAACTAAGGAAGTATTTACTTGTAATGCTCAGCAGGGTAAATTTTTGTTTGTTTGTTTCACAAGGTGAATAATAAATAGAATTCCATATTAAAAACAAATACATTTACAACCTAACTCACTGCTGTGAACTGTTATTCTGAGGGTTATAAAACACGCACATATTTATGATGTTTTATTCACAGTCAGCATTCAATAACCATTTAACGTATGAGGGGTAAGTGAATAAGAATGGTAAAATTGTAAAGAATCCTCATTTACTCAAAGTAGTACATCAATTAGACTGCTTAAAATAAAGATGTTATTAATTTTTTTCCCTATTTTTTCTCCACAAGTAAAAATTTAGATTGGATGCCTGTGGCCTTTCACTTAGGAAAATGGGTAAATTTCTGATGACCTGCCATTAAATTTCATGAGTCATTTTTTTTTTTCCCCCTGCAAAGATTACTGGTCCTGTGAGTAAAAAAAAAAAAAAATTCAAATGGTCAGACATATGATTTTTAAAAGAAATTTTCAGGCAAAATTAGCTACCATGGATATAAATTCATTGATCTAGTTTAGCTGTTGAATTTATATATTAAATGGAATTGGTTAATTTTCAAAAGATCTACTCAGGAATTATCAATTTTTTAAACTGAGGAATTTAAAGTATGAAAATATTCCTCACTGCTCTTCTGCTATACTTTTAAATGATGCTTGATAATTAATAATAGAAAAAATAGTAGAGAAGAAAGAATTAAATATATTGATTTCAAAGATATCAGTTAGAATCACAATGTAAAAACAAAACTTCTGTTTTCAACTTCAGTCACATTTAAAAAGGTTTTTAGCACCCAGAATTATCAGTGACTGTATGGAGCATGTAAATCCTCCAGGAATTAAAAAATCGTAGAAAAAAAATCATAAAAAGGGACTCTTTTGAGGTAGGTAGTGCTTTTGTCACTAGAATCTTTCTAAGAAAAGCAGTAGCATTTAAGTTTTGCAGGTTTTATCCAACACAGTTTTAAAAAATGAAAAAGTGAGAAATAGTGTTTTGGATATTTTTTAGAAACATAATTTAGATAATATGTGACAACTACAATTAATGAGCCTTGTTTAGGTATAATTCTCTGAAAGTTTTTAAATAACCTTTCTGTTCAGTATTAGTCCTGAAATACTTTCAGGAATTGTTGGATGGGTTCCATTTTTAAGCACTTTTCTTTAATAGTAATTTTTAAAGAATTTCATAAAAACTTTTGAAGAAAATAAATTTATGCATTTAAAGTCAATTGATCTTTGACAAGGATGCCAAGGACACAAAATGAGTATCTCCTCAATAAATGGTGTTACAAAAACTGGATACCTACATGCAAAAGAATGAAATTAGACCCTTATATCATATATAAAAGGTGACTCAAAATGGATTAAACACTTAGATGTAAGACCTGAAGCCATAAAACTACTAAAAGACAATACACAGAAAATGCTTCTTGATACTGGTCTTGGCAATGATTTTTGGTTACGACATCAAAAGCACGAGTAACAATAACAAAAATAGACAAATGTGATTACATCGAACTAAAAAGTTTCTACACAGAAATGGAAACAATCAACAGAATGAAAAGACAACATATGGAATGAGAAAAAAAGTTTACAAACTGTTTATCTCATAAGAGGTCAATATCCAAAATATATAAAGAAATTATATAACTCAATAGCAAAAAATGAATAATTCAATTAAAAAATGGGCAAAGGACATACAAAGATATTTTTCCAAAGGAGATATACAAATGGCCAACATGCACATAAAAATGTGTTCAATCATCAGGGATAACAAGTGTTGACAAGGATATGGAGAAATGGGAATCTGTATGCAATGTCAGTGGAAATGTACATTGGTACTGACATTGTGTAAAACAGTATGGAGATCCCTCAAAAATAGAACTACCTTATAATGCAATAATTCCACTTGTGGGTATATATCCAAAGGATATGGAAACAATCTAAATGTTCATCAACAGATGAGTGGATAAAGAAAATCTGAGATCTCTATACCTATATAGGTATACTTACATATACACAAAATACAGTTCTATTCAACTATAAAAAAGGAAATCGACATTTGTGACAATTTGGTTGTTCCTGGAGGGCATTATGCTAAGTGAAATAAGCCAAACACAGAAAGACAAATACTGCATGTTCTCATTTACATGTGGAATCTATAATAATCAAGCTCATAGAAGCAGAGAGTAGAATAGTGGTTGCTAGAGGCCAGAGGCAGAGTGACATGAAGTAATATTGGTCAAAGGATAGAAAGTTTCAGTTATTCAAGATGTGAAATTTCTGGAGATATGTATGTGTGTGTGTGTGTGTGTGTGTGTGTGTGTGTGTGTGTGTGTGTGTGTTTGTACACACATACATACACATATTTAGCAGTACTGTATTGTATACTTGAAATTTGCTAGGAAATAGATCTTAAATATTCTCACCAAGGATCCACCCCCAAAAAAGAATATTGTAATTATATGAGGTGATGGATATACTAATTAGCTTGATTGCGGTGATCATTTCATAATATATATGATATAAAGGTATCAAACATCAATTGTATACCTTAAATAAAAAAGAATAGGTTAATACCCTGAATGAATTATATTCTAATTATCCAATATAATTGTGAAATCTAATTATAAGTATAATTTATAAAATAAAATTAATGGAATCTAACTTATAAAACAACAAAGTTATAAATACATTTTTGTTTTGGAGTTGAACTCCAGTTATTCATCTCCGAATACTGATTAATTGTTCAGCCAAGAGTAGTCTCAGCCCTGGTTTTGTTTTACTATCTCTTTTCTTGTTGGCATAGGTCTTTCATCTTCTAAAATAGTTCTTCCTCTATCTCACACCAGTGTCAGAATGGTAATTTCCTCATAATTGAGTTCATTTATACATTTCAGAACCATCTTATTTTTCTATAATTGTTTAAAGATGTTGCTTTATTTGCTGTTTTAAACAAATAATATAAATAACAAAAAAAATGAGGGAAGAACCTAAGATTTTACTTCTCTTACACCCTCTTAGCTGCCTGTGACTACTCTAGAGGGTTTCCATTATTAACGCCATCAAACAGTGAATGGGGCTAGGGGTGTTTCTGTAGACTGTTCCAGACATTCTCCTAGCATTTCTACTTTGATTACTTTATGATTTAGAACATTCTGTTTATATGTTTTTGGTTCACTTATGCATGGGTTATCTGGGCTTCCGCTTCTGTGTAGCTCTGTTTGGAGAAGAAAAAGGAGGAAAATAAGCATTTCATATATCCTCAAAGGACAGAGGGACACATTGCTTTCAGGTTGTTTAAAAAATTTATTCAAAATAATATTAGTTTAGAGATTTAAAATAAACAGAACACCCTGCCAACCTTTTGATAATGCTCTATCTAGAATGCTGCTTTCCTTTGCTACAGTTTTTGTTATTGGACCTACTCTTTAAAATTAATTATGACAGAGTTTCTCCAGGTCATCTACTATGATTTCTTCAGTAAACTTCAGTAAACTTTCTTCTAAATCATGTAGCACTTATTTACACTACACAACCTAGTATGTTTGTACAGTCTGGTCATTTTTTCTATTTGTTTCTGAAGGTTTTTTTTTTACAAAAACATGTAAAACTTGAAGGATAGAATTGTGTCTTATACTTGTTTACACATTTTAATTACATACCTAACTCAGTGTGGTACAAACAATAGCACTTAATAAATAATTTCTGAGCTTATAAGAATTTTTTGACAGATGATCTAGTATTAGCAAAATTCAGCCTTTGATGATGGATACTCAAAGTGACAAACTAAAGATGATTCTGTCAATTATCTTTTCCAACCATAGAGGTACTATCCAGAATGGAACCACAGATGGGAAGGTCCGCCTTTCTATACCTCTCGTACATTTAATTTCCCATTGCTGAACTTATGCTTTCTTCTTAAATATAGTCTTTAAAAAAATCACTTTCAAATGATTAGAAACAGGTCGTCTCTCTAAAGGGGAAACTAAGTAATTACTAGGGAGAGTTAGAGAGCATACTATAGGTGAAGAGTCAGTTTAAAAGTTGAACTTATGGTCCTGAATGACTTGCAATATTTGTGTTAAAAAAAGAGACCTGTAAAAGTGGAAAGAAATACTAAACCATGGACTAACTGGATGTGGTAAAATGTAATATTGTTGCTTCAAACATTGGGCTTACCTAGGGTAGCAGGGCTCCACAAAAATTTATCATCATAAATGACAGCATGATTAAATCATTAGGGGTTGCAAGACAGGACATCATCTAACATTCTCTCCAGTGCCACAGTGAGATTATGATGCTGAGAAGGCATTTAATTTCTTTATCACGTGTGTAGAGAAATGGGAGATTCTTTCAGTTATCTCTCTCAAATTAGGATGTGGCTTGAAGTCATAAAAGATAAAGTATGAATATTTTTAGAGCATAAAAGGAGAGAGAATACCTAGAACTGATGTTGACCTAGACCCACATAGCTGGCACCAGTCAACTAACTTCATATACCAACAATTGAAGCCAAAGAGCCACTTTTCTTTTTTTCTACCTTTATTTCTTTGATCTTATGTGTCACTTCTGGATATTTGTTTCGACACTGTGGTCTTTACAAGTTGAGTTTACATTTGACATGAAAGCTTTTGGCCTGAAGATGGTCCCTCTATGCTTTCAGTTAAAGTTAACCTCCCCAGATCTTCACATTTTGTATGACTTCATCCAGGCTGTGTGACATCAGTTGAGAGTAGCCCAAAATTACAGAGCCTCAAGCAGGTCCTTCTGTTACCCTTGAAAGTAGGGAAAAATTAAAACCTAAGAATTTGATCTAGATGAAAAACAAGAATTTTGTCCACATGTCATGGTTAAAGCAAGAAAATAGAAGTCACTTTGAGATTAAGTAATGTGAGTACCCATGAAGCAGACAAAGTTTCCTCTTGCAGATGCAGGAAGAAGACCCAGCAGCAAAGGAGACTAACCTCTTAGGAAGACAGATGAACAAACTCACCATTTTAAAATTGAAAAACCATCAATCAGAACAAGGAGATTCATAATAAGAATAAAAACTGAAAAGGAGTACTGATGGTATGCTGTAAAACTCTATACTTAGATATTCTACTTGGGGACCTGACAGTAGAAAGAAGTTAATGGTAACATATGAGTAGAACTACAACTCATCAAAGTCACTGGAAAGTAATCCCTTCCAATCATTGCTCTTATCCCATGTTGTAATCTGTGGTAATTTACTGATCAGTGACTCCCCACAACAAGAAAGTGAGTTACTCAAGGACAGGCAACATGCCTCCACTTTCATCTCCAATGCCACAGTCAATCGAGAGGCAAATATGCTACTTTTTCAGAGACTAAATCGACTAGTCAGTGGTGGACTCATTTTACAACTTTGTTGCTATATTTTGTATTCCTTATAGTGCCTATTGCAGGGATACTCACAATGGATACTAAGTGATCGCTGAACAAAACACATGATTACTGAATACATGAAGTTATCATGTTTTAAACTGTCTATTATCTCTGATAAACAGTTTAATTGGCCTGAAAGGAAACACATGCACATGTACACACATACTTGGGAGATAAGATTTTTCTCTTTATTTCTTGGCTTCTATGTTTACTTTTTCATCGGTCAGCATCTGGTCATATATGAAATAACTGTTTATAGGTTCAGTTAAATGTGGACAGGGTTATAGAGGTACGTTGTGTCCAACTTCGGACACTGAGCACAAGAAAGAGTATGGTCATCGAGGTTGCAATATTTTCTTGCTGAAGGAATTTTGGGGCCTCAGCATTTGCTTCAGTTCAAAGTGCCCCAAGCACCTTCTCATTAGCAATGGTAGAATCTACAGTAGATTAATGGGGAATCAAGGAGAATTGATCAGAGAGGATCTCAAGGTAATCCTGATGCTTTACTCTTAATTAAGTCAAGGAACCCTAGTGAGCTGTACCTTATAAAGGTCTGGGTTCACTTAGAAGAGAGTGTTTTTGCATGCGAACATTAAGCCAAGGCAGTGTGTCCATGAACGATAGGCTTAATTACAACTATTTTAGCTAGTATTGACAGGCTAACTAGAGGGATTCTAGGAGAGATAAGAACTAAGTCAACTGGATTTATTTATAAATGCAATACAATTAAGTAAATATTGTTCACAATGATAGAAGGGAGTTAAGTATGACTTAGAAGAAATTTAATAAACAAAGTAGAATATACAGTGTCCATGAGATAATTTTTTGAAACCTTTTGGAATACTAGAGGAAATTGTACTAACAGTTGAATCAGCTAGAGAAGCTTTTCTGTTGTATACAAATTTAAACTGGTTTTCCCTAGACAGAAAATGAATCCTTCCTAATAATAGTTGAGTCTAAGTCTACTGACCAAGATTTGTGCAGATCTAGAAAAGATTGCAGAAAACACCATACTGGGCAGCAAAGAAAATAGACTTGTGAATTTATATTTCTCTGAGGGACTTATTATCCTTTTTCTGGTATATAAGTAATCCCTCTATTTGAACATGGCTTTTTAATGTTTTTAAATTCAGTATTATCAAAAATATATTTTTGCATGGGTAGTAAATCAATTCAGCTCAGTTCAACAAACATCATTGAACTCTTCCTTATACAAAGTTTGTTTTATGTGGAAGGATAGTAAAGACACACACAAGTATACATCATTTTAAGACCACATTTTTTTGAATGTTGTCATGGACCTGAAGCAAGAAAACATCTGTTTTACCAATACATGCATACATATGCTTGCTATTTAATGGTTTAATTATGTGCATGCTTATGGTGATGAATTTGAGCTGTAAAAAAATGAGTATTTATTAAATAGTTTATTGGTAAATTCAGAGTCATAGTTTTTTCTAAAGTAATTTCAAAGTTAAAAATTAAATATATGGCTCTAAATGATATTAAATTTTCAGAAAAATGGAAAATAAGTTAAAGTTGGAAAAAAGATTTTTTTGGAAATATTTTATTTGGAAAGGTACTATTTTTACAATTAGTGGAGAGATTATTGAAACTGGCATGTCACCCTTAATTTTGTTCAAAATAAGTGAGATAGCATTCCATATATATAAAAAAGTAAGAACATGTGAGATTTAAAGCATTAAGTTTGTTAGAAGTCACTTATACAAAGGATTTGACACATTAAATATAAGTATATGGCAATAAACTATCTGAAAGTTACTTATAATTTGAAGTTTGACAAATGAGTTTAACCTGACCTGCCTTATATAATTGAATTTTGTACTTCATATCTAATTAATGTGAGCTTCTTACAGATATACTTTCTGTAAATAAAAATTGATTGAATTTAAATTTTTATAAGGTAAAATTAAATGTAAATAAGGTCGAAGAGAGTCTAATGGGAAATTTTCATTGTTCTCCAATTCATTTGTTCGATGATATCAATTACAAGAGCAGAAATTATCATGAATTGGGCTATTTTTATTTGATCTTATTTTATTCTAATTAATGAGGAGCTACATACCTTTTAAAAGGTAATGAGCCTGCAATAATGCACTCCTCTCCTCTGGCTTTGAATGCAGTCATTGTGGATTATAAATTTGAAAAATAAATACATAAAGCATCTGCCCATGAGAAAGAGGCAAGGACATGCATAACATGAAAATAGTTATGCTTATGGGAAAATGTTTAAATTTGGACAATATATATGTTTGGCTACTTTGTTTAAATTCAAAAAATAAATGGAGCTCTTTACAGGCACCCTAATTTTAACAAGAGTGAAGATGTCAGAGTAAATTTAACAGCAACAGACCTAAAACCATCAATGCAAAAAAGGTGGAGTTTGAAGTCATTCACATTCTATCTTGGTAGTTATGAAGGAGCTTTAATAGATTATTTGAATTGTACTGTTCTTAAGTTCAATAAGCTTTGACAATTGTATATGCCTGTGTAACCACCACCAAAACACTCTGAAAAGTTCCCTCTTGCCCTTTCTTGTCACTTTCCCACATACCCCTAGGGCAATGCATTCTAACTTTTACCATGTATTATTATGCCTGTTCTAGGACTTCATGTAAATGAATCGTATAATATGAATTCTTTCGTGTCTATTTACGAGGCTTCTTTCAACATGACTTTTGTGATTCATCCATATTGAGTACATGAGTAATTTTTCTTCTGAATATACCATAATTGGTTTATCTATATTCCTGTTTATGAATATTTGGGTTGTTTTTAGGTTTTGACTATTATAAATAAGGTTGCTATGAATATTCTTGTGCAAGTTGTTCTGTGAACATATGTTTTCATTTCTCTTGGGAGAGTACCTAGCAGTGGAATGTTGGGTCATTGAGTAAATATATTTTTACCTTTATAAAAAAACTGCTGAACAATCTGTTTGTCTTCCTATTTATTGGGCACTTTGTTAGTAGTGTTTTTGTGATTTTAAAAAGTAGTTGAAAAGCAATTTACCTTAATACAACAATTCTATATAATGGCCCCTTAAGGATGTTCACATCCTAATCCCTGGAATGTATGAATAAAGTATGTTACATGGCAAAGAGGAATTCAGGTTACAGATAGAATTAAGGCTGCTAATCAGTTAACCTTGAGATGGGAAGATTATTCTGGATTATCTGGATGAGCCCAATAATCACAAGAGTCCTTGTAAGTGGAAGAGGAAAGGAGAGAGAAGAGGGAGAACCAGAGAGATGGCAGGAGGAAGACTCACCCTCAAACTTGCTGGTTTTGAAGACAGAAATGCAGCTACAAGCCAAAAAAGGCCTGCAGCTTCCAGACCTCTAGAAAGCGACTTCTAGCTAGAAGAAGCAAGGAAATGAATTGTTTTCTAGAGCTGCCCTAGAACTTCCAGTAGGAACGCAGCCTTGCCCACACTCTGATTGTGTCCTGAGACCAGTAGAACTGAAATATAGTCAAGTTGTGTTGTTTCAGCCATTAAGTCTGTGGTAATTTATAACAGCAGCAATAGGAAACTAATATACCTACAATGAGATCAAATCTATTAAAAACATGATGTTGAAGCTTCTAATTGACATTAAGGACCCCAAATTGTGATTTTGTACTGTTCCGGTGTGTTTAGATTGATCCACATGTTTACCATTTTGCCATACTATATTTACAGTATAAATTTTACTTTACCCAAAGGATATTCTGTATGTCTCTTGATAGAAAAAAAAAAAATTCAATTTTGGCCTTATTGTTGAAAATTAGTTTAGTGACTTTAGGATTCTAACTCGACAGTTATTTTCTCTTAGCATATTGAAAATATCATTCCATTTCTTTTTCTGGCTTCCAATAATGCTGTGGAGATACCAGCTATCAATAATTTTCTTTTAGAGATAACTGATATTTTCACATTGGCTGCTTATAGTGTTTTCCCATCTGTGTTTGATGTTCTTCATTTTTTCTATTATGTATCTAAGTGGGGATTTTTTAAATTTAGTTTATCATACATGGGAATTTTTGGACTTCTTGAATGTGATATTGGTGTTTCTTTTTTTCTTTTTTTAAATGCCTACAGCACCTGCTCTTCCTAGGTGGTCTCCCATCCAAGTACTAACCAGGCCCAACCCTGCTTAGCTTCTGAGATCAGATGAGATCGGGCATGTTCAGGGTTGCATGGCTGTAGACGGTATTGGTGTTTCTGATCCATATAGGAAACATCTCAGCCATTCTCTTTTTGAGTATTTCCTTCCTTCCTTCCTTCCTTCCTTCCTTCCTTCCTCTTCCTTCCTTCTTCTTTTCTTTCTCCCTCCCTCCCTCTTTCCCTTCCTTTCTCTCTCTCTCTCTCTCTCTCTCTCTCTCTCTCTCTCTCTCTCTCTCTCTCTCTCTCTCTCCCTCCCCCCCCCCTCTCATTCTCATTCTCATTCTCATTCTCATTATTTCAGGTTGGTATTCTGATTACACATGTATTGAAACTCTTCATTCTACCCTCTGTATATCTTAACTTTCTTTTATATTTTTTGAGCCTCAAAAAATACTTTTCTTTCAAGGCTCTCATTTCAGTTTGGGGCTTTAGGGGCCTCATTTGGAAGTTGTAAGATGAACATTGGCTTCTTTTGGCACTCATGCTTATAATCAAAATTGTTCTTGAGACAACCTATACTTCTGATAAAACCAGGGGAGTGTTATACACAAAAGTATAAGAATGGGAGGCAAAAGAAAACTTCAGAATTTTACACTAGTTATTTCTCTTTTATCCAATTTATTCATTCATTGATTGATATGTATGTATTGAGTATTTATTATGTTCCAAACTCTGCCAGATACTAGAGATAAAGTTAAACTAGGTGTTATATCTTGTTTTGTGAAACTTAATCTTTGGGGGAAGTGAGAAACTAGATAATAAAGCAATATCTATTGATTTTTTTTCCTCTATTACAAATGAGAACTTAGGTTAGTGAATGCTCTGATTGCTCCTTAGCCTTCTGTTTAATGGGATGTGTGTCTTTACCCCCCCTGCCTTCGATTTTGCAGTATATTATTTAAAAAAAAAAAAAAAACACTAGAATTGGACTGTCTGAGTGAAAATGTCAACTCCGATAATAAACAACTGTGTAACTTTGGACAGTTTATGTTACACCTCCAAGAGTCCGATTCCTCATTTATATAATAAGGCAATAATGGTACATTCCTTAAAAGGTTATTATTAGAATAAATTGAGTTAACATCCCTAAAAGCACTCAATAAATATCTTCTTGTATTACCTTTGTCCATTTAAACAAGGACCTCTCTTCCATAGTCCAAATTTACTTTAAGATGTTGTTTCTCCTTGTTAAATGTTGTGCACAGTTTTATTTATGATTTACTAATTATTATTATTTTCTTGGAGGGAAGTCAGTCTTTTTTAACATTGCACTTTCATTGTTTTAGGCTCCTGATATCATGTGACAGTATGTGTATCCATTAAAGTATTAACAAAATTTAATAAAAAATAGAAATGAGACAAAAATAAAGGACCAAATCTGAAGGAGCATTCTACATCCTGTTTTACAGCATGCTCTATATAACCAAAGGAAAAGAAATAAATATATATTATCAGCAGAAATTGGCTAAGAGCAATTAAGGTTAAATGTTGTTATAATTGTTTTTAATAGAGGAGAAGGAGAAGGATCAGCTGAGGGAATTAACTGTAGTTTTAAGATAACATAACATAGGGAAAGAAGAACATAAATGTTGCAGCTACAGCCCAGAAAAATGAGTTTTTGCTCAGTAATGTGCAAACTTAGAAAAATTACCCTAGACAATTGGAAACAACTGTTTATTCTGGTAATTTTATCCAATTTTAACAGTTAGCATTAATTGCTAATGTTAATTGCCTTTCATGACAAGATCTAGGACTCAACCCTTCTCTTAAGTATATTTTTTTAGTTTTCCATTTATTTATTTGATTATTTATCCATTAAACTATGTTATTTATATTCATTTTCAATCCTAAGGTAAATTCTTTATCCAGGCTCATTTATCTAAAATAAATAAATAAATATATATATATATTTTATCTAGGCCCCAAAACATATTTCAGCTTCAAATTGAAATATGCATCCTTATATAGGTGCTCAAATACTGATGTACTAAGGCTGTCACCTTCTGCATCAGTAAATCTGATTAAGCCTGTTCTCTCTTACACATATTCCTGGGGTCTGTCATGACTGGGACACTCAAATGAAATCATTCATTCCATCTTTTGATGCTTTTCAACAGGGCTGATGTCTCAAAGTAGGTTTCCTAGAAGCAGAGACTAAGAAAAAGATTTGCATGCAGCAAATTTTGGGGGGAACATTCTTAAGATCAAATCTCTGTGGAAGTATTGGAAGCAGGAATGAGCAGAAGGGAAGTTGTGGATGTGGCAAAGGCCTTAGCAATTCATATGAGAGCTTTGAAGCCTGGGTAGCTCTTCAGATTTGTCCAAGCTAAAGACAAGTCAGTCAGGCATTTGGTACCCTGTATTGACCTTGAAGGAGGAGGCCTGATCTTGGGTGAGCTGTCTCTTCAGCTAGAAGCAAGTAATGGAGTGTCTCAGCTGAGGATTATGGACCATCACCACTTCCAAGAGCTGGGCAATGAAATCTTCAGCTGAAGGCAAGAGCTGGTGCCCTACACAGCTTATTACCATTTCCCCTAAAAATCTTCAGCTTCCTACTCTCTAATCTATTCTGCTTTAAAAGCTTCCACCTCCTTTCTAATTTGCTTTCCTATTTCTCAGACTAAAGGACTTCCAGCCTTCATTATGTGGTCTCCACAGTTCACTGAGGCTCTATACCATAGGCCATTGCCTTTGAAAAATATTTAAGCCCTGAATATCGTAATGAGTCATTGACACTTTTCTGATAGATTTAGGGATTTCTATAACTTAAAGAAATGTGACAAATCTGTGAGAAGATTAGTAAAATATGATTTTGACTTTTCATTTATATTTTAACTTAAGAATATTTTTCTTTTTAGTATTCTCTTTCCAACTCTGAAAATTGGAAAGAAAACACACAATAAATATATTCACATTTGCAGCTATATCCTTTGGGATTGAGAGATAAAGGAGAAAACCATTGGTTATACTAACACAGTAAAATATCTTTTCTGTATGGTCAACTGTTTTTTTTTTCTATATTTTCTTTTCCTTCTTGCCCTCTTTAATTATATATACAATGACCTACAGATTTTCTGTGGATAAGGTCAGATAATCACGTGTTTAGCTGGGAGGAAACTATCATCTATTGATTTTTTTATAGACATTTCCAAAGACATTAAGTCACTTATTTCATCTTTATAACATCTTTTCAATATAAAGACTATTATATCTGATTTTCTAGGTAAAAAAACTCAAGCCCAGTGGGATAAACTGGACTGCCCAAAGCATATGGAATTCAAATGTTAATTCTTACCACCTGATGGTTCTTTTGTACTCTGAAGCCTTTTTTTTCCTTCCCACTTTTAATACATTTAATTTTTAAGAGGAGTTTTGTACTCACAGCAACATTGAGTGGAAGGTATAGAGAATTCCTGCCAACACATATGCATAATCCCCCCCCCATTATCAACATCCTCATCAGAATGTAATACATTTGTTATAATTTTATAGATCTACACTGAAATATCATAATCATTCAAAGTCCACAGTTTACATTACCTTTCACTCTTTGCGTTGTACATCATGAGTTTGAACGAATTTATAATGACAACATGTATCCACCATTATTGTATCATACAGAGTGCTGTCACTGCCTAAAATCCCCTGTGCTCTTCCTATTCATCCCTCTCTCCCTTCTAACCCCTGGCAACCACTGATATTTTTACTGTCTCCATAATTTATTTTTCTCTAGAGTATATAGCCTTTACATATTGTTTTCTTTTTTATTTAGTAATACATTTTAAGCTTCCTCGTTGTACCTTAATGGCTTGATATCTCATTTATTTTAGTGCTGAATTATATTTCATTGTCTGGATGTACCACAGTTTATCCATTTACCTATTGTAGGACATATTTGTTGTTTCCAAGTTTGGGCAATTAGAAATAAAACTGCTATAAATATCCATGTACAGGCTTTTGTGTCAATGTGAATTTTCAGTTCCTTTGGGTAAATACCAAGGAGCATGGTTGCTGGATTGTATGGTAAAAGTATGTTTAGTTTTGTAAGAAACGCTCAGTGTTTTCCAAAGTGGCCATACCATTTTTCATTCCCACCAGCAATGAATGAGAGTAATTGTTGCTCCACATCTATATCCTCATTTAGTGTAGTCAATGTTTTGGATTTTGGCCATTTTTGAAGGTTGGCTTTTGTGGTCTAAAATTTAAACTATTTGTGAAGATTATGAAGATGATTCCTCAGATGGTCCTATTTACTTAAATTGTTAGCCTTACAGGTTGATGGCAGAAAACTATAAAGCCAACCATTTACACCTTGCTTCATTACATTGGAAACATTTCTTTGAGAAAACTCAGTGAATGAATGATGCATATTTTTACTCCTATAGTATACCTCTTTGTGTCAGTTTGGGTTTTCACAGAATTTGTCAAGAAAGATTAGATGTACATGAGAGTTATTGGGGAAAACACCTGTAAAGAATAAAGAAAGAAGGAGCATGAAAAGGCTAGGAGAACGTTCAGAGTATGATCAAGTCTGACATCTGTGAAAGAGAAAATAAGAGAAAAGGATTAGGTAGGAGAAGCTTCAGAAGGCAGTGTTTTTCTGGGAAAGCCTCAGGCAGGCCAATGAGGTTTCCTAGGTTTAGTCACCTGTTAAAGGAGTCCTGCATAGGGCTCAATTCCATTGCCTCTGCTATGCTCTGTTGCTGACAGTGAGCAGCCCATTGGGAGTGTGGCCTCAGTGTGAATGCTACAGTAGAACTAAGCTAGAGCAGGAGAGGCTGCCAACCAATAAGCCATTTAGTAAGTACATCCAGGACTACCAAGCTCTTTATTTCCCACCCTTTTCCACTGGATTTCTTACCTTTCTACTCATAAAATTTTACTTGTCTATTTCTATACAGTCATTTACATTCATAATATACTCCTGAAACAAACACACACAAAAAAAATTTTAAGTTTAAAAAGAAGACTAACTGTAATGAAGGGTTATGACTTCAGAGAACTAGATTAGTATAATGATTTTATAAAATCCTTCTTCCTTTATACAAAATACTCAAAACTATATTTCCAGCCTTTGTACAGGTTCTTTTGTCTCTTGTCTTCACAACCAATCACTTTCTGCCATTTTATGTGTATTTAGTCTGATGGAGGTTAAAGACTCACCATTTCAGTATAGCTCTGATGATTTTTGTTTTTATTTCAATTTTATCATTTTTATTGTTGTTGTTTAGGAATTACATTCCTTGTCTTCATTTTGAGCATTCTAATTTTTCAATTTCCTATTATAAAATTATATGGGTAAAATGTAGTAAAATATTTAAATAATTGCAAAAACTGCTCTACCAAGAAAATTAGTGTTATACCCAAGTTTAACTTCCGGATGGTGGTCATCACCACCATAAGATTTTTAAAATGCTTGTCAATGATCGATAAACAAAAAGCTTATATTTAGAACATGAAATGGCATTCAGGAACATTTTGAACATCATTTATCCCTATCTGTCTTTGGTATGGCTCCCTTAGAAGCAGAGGCTGAGACATGATTCTTATGTAAATGATTTATTTAGAGGGTGCTCCTAGGGAAAGCCTCAAAGGAAATGAGGTAGGGCAGAGGAGAAGCTAAGTAAAAGATAAGATTTCAGGTGAAATCATCTTACTTTAGCCTAGTACCTCAGGGACTTTTAAAAGATAAGTGTTTGCACTGTAGAGTCTGCCAGCCTTGTGGCCACAAGGTGATGAAGCTTTGGTTACCACCACCTCCCATGTGCTCACATACTCATACCACTCAGCCATTAGTTACAGCCTGTCTCTGGGAGAAGCAGATCTAATCACCTAAAGATGATCTTCCAGAGAAAGTTGTAGGTGTGATCTGTTAGCAGCAAAATTATACTAGCAGTAAACTGGATAGGATGAGTGTGAGTATGGGATGCACCAAGAGTGTCTCTGCTCAAAGATGTTCCTCTTGGGAGAGTCACTCTCAGAAAGCATTCCTGTTTTAAAGATGACTGCTGTTTGATTTCAGAAACAGAGAAATAGTACCAGGCCAAATATCTCTGTCCATTACTTCATGCATGTTCTCATTAACTCCTAGGCACTGAATTTCTTGTGCCTTCGATCCAAAAGATTTTCAGTTGTTTGTTTTGGTCAGCTGTGCAGTTACTCTGTATTTTCAGTCATCCATTTCATGTCTGTCTGTCTCTGTCTGTCTGTCTGTCTGTCTCTCTCTCTCTCTCTCTCTCTCTCTCTCTCTCTCTCTCTCTCTCACACACACACACACACACACACACACATCTGAGGCAAGTGAACAGTATTACATGCACATTCATTTCATCCATGAGATTATTTAAGTTACCACACCAGGTTCTGAGTGAGTTACAGAGCAAGGAGAAGAGTCTCAAGTTACTAAATTGAGATTAAATATGATTTTAGTATTTCTATTATGTTTCCTGGAAGAAGCATATAAATTTACAACATTCACATATCTACCTGTTTCAATTGTCTGAGTGAAAGGTCCTCTACCTAGACAGTTACCCAGCATGGAGATCAAGGACAGAGATAGAAACTGCAGGGTAAAGTGTGGAAGGTTTTTCCATTTTGACTGGATTTTCCATTTCACATGTGGAGAACAAAACATGGTAGAATAAATGGCTTTCGTCACAGGTTAAAAGTAAATGTTTTAGATAACATAGTGTCTCTGAATCACCAGTTGTATCTTTCTGTTTCTTTTCATTTAACGCTTTAAATTTAAAAGGGTTATGTGAAAATATTAAATCATTTTTAGCCAGAAAACTTCAATTTCAACTGCTTCCAAGTGGTATATTCAGACACTGCTCTCCTCATAAGCTCTTTATGTGGCAAAAGAAGACTAGTTTTAGGACCTAGTCAGTGACAAAGTAAATTGATCTATTATATACCCCCTGAGGAAATTCCTACAGGGCTGTCTTGCTTTGGGCTGCATAAGTGTCTCATTTGTACCTAAAAACAAGAAGTGTCATTTTTTCCCTATTCAAGATGTCACCAGCCCAATTTTCTTTTGCTAAGGATCACAGTTATTAGTCTCTGAAGATGCTAGCACTTGAGGCTGTGTCTGAGGTGATTAAAATGCCTCAGCACTGTGAGGATTGGTGCCCTTCCATCACTTCTCGTCTCCAGCTGCTTCCCGGTGTGACTCTCTTTCTCTCTCTCATTATGATCCATCATTATCCATTTTAAGATCTATGGAAGTCATGTGAATCAAGGAAAATTGAGAACCTCAGGAAAATATATTTCTACAGACATGCACCACTGTTAAAGTGGTGACCCAATCCCATTCATGTCTCTAATTTTACAAATATGCTTATTTTGCTCTTCTGTTCTCACTAATGCCTGCCCGCTTTCACTTGCTCACTCACTCACATACACACTCTTTCTCTCTCCCTCTCTCTCACACACACACACTCACATGTGCATGCTCAAACACAAACATGCACATAGCATCCCTTGGTCTAGATAACCTATAAAGGATTCATGCCAGCTGAGGTTTTGGTTTTAATGTCATTATAACCATAGCACTGCAAAGATACTTTGAAACCTGATTTTATATTTATATTTATATATATAACTTTCTGGATAACTCCAATATACACTGTCTTTGTTCCATACAACTGAACTCAAAGAGCTTTACTCTATAGTTTCAGGGAGACTATGGTCTCATGAATCCCAGCACTTCTGAGAAGTCTCAAATCAGAAACATCTAGAAATGGGACCTCAAAGATATAATCCAAGAAAAGTATCTGGATTTTTAGTATTTCCTTTACTCTGAATTCAGTGAAGAATGAGATAGAGGATAGAAAAAAGAAAGAATTACAATCTATCAGAAGGAAGAGGGATCTTCAAAAATCCCTCTTCCTTCTGATGGATTTTAATTGTTTAAGACCACCTCTTTGGGGCAGTCTACACCACAGGTAAATAGCTCAGCCACCAACCTTAATGGAAGTGATAACATAAATTCATGGGGTTCAATTCTGCAACATGCGAGGAGAGGTCAGTGAGTGACCAAATACTAGCAACTAACGAGCTGGTTGCATTAAAAAAAAAAAAAAAAAAAGGTATACCGAGAAACATAGTTAGAGAGGTATGGTCACATAAGGCTATAGACAGGCAAGCTGCATGCCCAGAATAGGACAGCTACTCGATCAAGGTGTGTCAGGGAATATGGTCCAGCCAAGCCTATGTGTATGATTACCATCAACACACACAGTCCTACATAGGGAATCTCTGACACTGACTCCTGAAAGTTGCTGCTCTTCTTCTTGTTCCTTTATTTTCCATTTTGTCAAATATTTGAACTTAAATTCATGTACTCTTGGGACTGAAATCTGCCTTAATAGGAAGTGTATAGAATCTCCTAGATGAGATGCTCTTTTCAAATGGCTAAAGGGAAATAGTAATGTAAAACCAAAGGTTATAGACTACAGAAAGAAAAAACAGTTTTGGTAGGTATAACAGTGACCAAGAAGACTACATTAAAAAAAAAAAAGGTCAATAATCAAGGAATCAAGGAAAGATGAATAAAGATTTTGGATGAGCTCAACTAACCGATATACCAAATGAATGACCATATAAAATAAAAATGCCAAAAAAAAATTATTGCATCTATTCTGCATGGACATCATCCCCCACCTGCCCCCCCCACCCCCGCTTTTTTAACAAATGAGAAAGCAAATGACACTTTAAAATGGCTGCTGAAATGAACCACACCTGGGTAGTTATGATAGAGAAGAATATTTAGTATGTATGGACTCCAGAGTAAAATTGTCAGGTAAGAAATCCTTGCTTCTCAGGTGTTGCTGAGATGTAGAAACGAACAGCAATAGTTCTTGGTCTACAAACCATTAATCCATTGTTCATACCTCAGCTACCCACATGATTTTATAATTAGCAGCCAAGTTAAAAGAAACAGAAATGGGCAGGGAACTGGGTGGGCACAGTTAAGTTTTGGAAACAGAGATAATGGGTGGAAATATCTGAAGATGATACTTCTGTTTCTGCTACCTGGGTGGTAGAGACCTGAAGGAGAAACTAGAACTTAACACTGCTTTTATGCCAGTAATCCCTGCATTCTTTGGAATTGCCTGTACTTCATAAACAGAGCATAAAATAACATCTGCTGCACTTTTTCATGTATTACTTGCAGCGGTTCAGAAATCAAATATTAAAATATGAAAATCACATAGTTTTCTAATGCATTTACCTCATGCAGAGGATTGAAATAATCAGAAATAATCAGTGCTGATCCATTTCTTCAGTCTGGCATTCTGACTCAGCTGTCCCATTTCTTTTTTTTCCCCTTCCAAATCAAAATCACACACACGTACAAATCCATTTTTACTTTGAATAACATAAACAGTAATCATCACCCACCATTATTACAGAAGATTAGTAGTACCATTAAGGGACATAATCTGCACTGTACTTTTATTCATCAAGCAGTATTTATATGAAGAAAATTTAGATGGATAATTCCACAGCTTGGAAATTAGAAAGAACGAGTTTACTGAAACAGAGTTGCAGAACAGGTAGCAGCCTGTTTTTGTGATTACCATCAAACACATAATCCTGTGTGGGGAGGCTTTGCAACTAACTTCTGGAAGGAGCTGCCCTTTGAAAGCTCTATTTCCTGCTTCTTTATGCAACAATATTGTTGTACATTGTCTTGTGTCTGTCTGCTTCCCCTCTTGAAGTTACATATGGGGACGGGTACCTGCTTTACTAGAAAGCATGTAGAATCTCCTAGGTGAAATAAAGGGATGCCTATGTTAAAAGGTTCTTCTCCTTGCTTTTAGATGGTATTTGGGTTTCTTGTTTTGTCCCACTCAGTCCTTTTTTATATATATTACTGATTCTAACCTTTTTATCTTTTGAATCATTGATTTTCTGATACTTAACCCCTGCACATAGCACCATTCAGCATGTCAGAGAAAAAAAAAAAGAATAAAAAGAATAAAAGAGATATTGTAGAGGTATTAATAGGTACTATTGACTGGATATTGGACGTCATGGAGAGGAGTCTAGAGGTACCAAAGCTTTGAAACTGGCTCAGAATAGTAATTACACTCACAAAAGTAGAAATTCAGAAAGAGGTAAGATTAAGGAAAAAAATGCATGGGTGATATAACCACATTGTATTTTGAAAAGAAAACTAGCCAAAGTGTGATAAAAGCATGAGACTGGGGAAATAGTGGGTTCAAGATGATTAATTAGGAGTCATTCCTGTAGTCTATGTATGAGATTATAAAAACTAGGATTAGATGCACAGCAGCGCATATGAGTAAAGTAGGAGGTAAAGTCAACAGATTTGATGTGAAATATATAGGTTAAATCAGCAGAGTCGGCTGTAAAGAACATATAGATCCACTTGGGTGCCATGCCACTAGTAAGGGGCAGGAAGAATTTTAAGAAGTAGGTCATCAGTACCACTGTCTAATATTAAAGAAATTGAGGAGAGAGAACTGTTGTATTTAGCAATTAAGGTGTTTCTATGATTTTGATAACAATTTTAATGGATTGGTGGTAATGGATTTTCAGATTATAAGGGTCTAAAGAAAAATAAGTTAAAACAATGGGTGTAGTATCTTCTTAACTTTATTCATTTATTCGGTGAAATTTCATTAAATTCTTATGAATTAGAAACCATGTTAGGTGCAATAGATACAAAAATATCACACAATTGCCACTCTTTATTTTTGTCATCCTAAAAGAATAGCCGGGAAATGATCTTAATTGAGGAATATAAATATGAGGGGGAAAAAATATATGTGTATATATATATATATATACATATCTATAGATATATCTATAGATATCTGTAGATATGTATATATATATATTTTGCAAAAGATGAAGTAAAAAAGAGGCTAAGTAACTTCCCTGAGCTCACCCAGCTAGTCAGTCCAAGACTGAATATGAATTCAGTCTTAACACCTGAACCCATTATCTTAAATGCTTTGCTAGAACCCAGAAGAGGAGACAGGTTGCACAGTGGTGGCTCTAACAGAATTATGGACAGAGAGCTGGAGGGGCGGCAAGGAAGCAGGGACTTGTGCTGGCTGGTGTGGCAATCAAGAGTTGTCAGAAGACATTTGGACTAAGCAAATAGAAGCTGGAAGGGGTAGCAGCGTGAAAAGGTTATGGGTTTGGTTTTTTAAGAAGAGGAGATTTGCAGTTTGGCAAGACTAAGTGGTACAGTGCACAGGCTTTGGAGTGAAACATCTAACTTTAAATACCAACAGTGAAGCATATTAGCAGTATAACCTTGTCCAAGTTGCTTAAACCCATGGAGTTTTAGGTTTTTGATCTGTAAAATGAATGAGAAATGGTATTTCACAGCATCAATACGAAGGTTCATAATTTTGAGAGAAGTCGAAATAAGAAAACATACATAAATTGCCTGTTCCAAAACGTAAACTCAATAAATCTTAGTTCTCTCTATTTATTATAATTCCCCACCCCCACTCCAAAGACGTGTTTAAATCAAAGAGAAGTATGAAACGATATAAGCAAAATGGATTGATCAATAAAGAAAAGTCAGGAGGGGATGGGTTCAAGGGAGAAGAGGTTAGCTTTGGTAGAGGGGAAGGATAATTTTTCCTCAGAGTAGTCAGTGACAGTACAGAGAATACTGGAGAAGCAGATTCCTGATGTCCTCTCTCTCTCTTTATTTCTCCTTCCCATGCCCTAGCTAGAGAGACAGATTGACTCTATGTACTAGGAAGCTGTACTTGTCAATTTGATTTGCGGACTATAGACCTAATTCTTTTGAAAGAGAATGCTTTCATAACAAGAGGACCCTTGTTTACTGAGGAGTCAAACCATTCAAGAAATCTATTTGTGTTTTAGCTCAGTATTTATATTCTGTGAACTTGTGGATATAAAAGAAATTAAAGGATTACAGCTATATAAAATATCTGAATTCTCAGACAGACCATAGCTTTCTTCAGTTATTTACCTGTATTTTTCACTTTGCAGAGAAATTCTGGCTTTAGGTAAAACAAAGCAGGATAGTCTTATGAAGCTAACATCAGAAAAAAATGGGGGCTTAGAAAAAAGGAAAATCCAGAGCTAGTTGACCTATGACTATCACCTTCTTCTAGTCAGTGTGACCATTTTACTATTCCTTCTGCACTTGGAATAAGGGACTGACTTACTCTTGGGTCTAGAAAATAATGCTGGCCTTCATGGGACTTAGGCCCTCATTGCCTTTGTGAGCTCCCAGATGTTGGAGGGAAACTTGACTAGTCTTGTTTTCGAAAATGTCATTAAGGAAAGGTGGAAGAAAACTCACCATGAGGATCTTTTATTTATAACAAAGATGTAGTTTATTTTTATTTTAACAAAGGTTTTTAAATTTTTTTGTTGTTCTTGGTTGATAAAAGAAAAATCTCAAATTCTCTTTTCTTCCTTAAACTTATAATTATGCTTGATTACCTAGTTAAAATAAAATTTTCTTTCCTTACAAATTTTGGTCTGAAAATCTTCAGATTAGAGTAAAAGATAGGTCCTTAGGATACTTTTTCAAAACTACCTTGAAGCAGTTTAACCCATCAATCTAGTTCTCACTCCATAGGTAATAACTCAAACTCTCATGCATAATTTGAACATTCCAGCACAGGGACCGCTAAAGGCTGAACTATAAAGTGGATGCTTTGTCCTCCATACTTTCAGCAACCCCTTTTGTGGTCTACCTTTCATCACTCCTCTCTTCTTAGCTCCATCCCTCCCAGAAACCAAAGCGTTCATACTCCTCCTGTTACTAAACCCTTTAAGTAATTCCTATCATGAAAATAAAATTTGCCCTTGACTAAACAGTCTTTTCGAGAATTTGGAAAAACAAAAACCTACTTCAATACTGAATAGCAATACCAGACTCCAAAGTATATTTCAAGTTTATGAAAGAGATAAACATAAAACTATTGTTTTAAAGGAGAAAATAAAATAGTTATCTGATCTGGAAGAAATGGATTTCTCAGCTTTGAAGCAAAAAGAAAAAATAACAGGAAAAAATTGATTCAAATTATATTTAAAATAAACTTGAAGTGCAAAACTTTACTAAAATGAAAAATAATTAAAGTATTTTCATCATGTACAGCATACAAAATGTTAGTGGTCTTCGTGTGCAAATTATATTCAATCTAAAAACAAAACGAATAACAAAGAAGAAATATTTACTATATAGGCAATGACCCAAGTGTATAGACAAAGCATTCACACTGGAAAAGATACAAATAGAAAACAAATGAGGAAAATATTTCATCCTTTTTCATAGAAGTAAAATAGAAATAATGTCAGCAACTTCTTAGTATAGCTTTTAACTTAGAAACAACTGAGAGCTCTGTTAATTGAAACAACCTATTTGGAAAATAATGCAACATAAAGATATTCATATCCTTTGACCCA
The DNA here is from genome assembly GCF_014176215.1 of Rousettus aegyptiacus. Taxonomy (NCBI): domain Eukaryota; kingdom Metazoa; phylum Chordata; class Mammalia; order Chiroptera; family Pteropodidae; genus Rousettus; species Rousettus aegyptiacus. The sequence goes on along the minus strand of NW_023416306.1, from coordinate 118,872,801 downwards.
GTAATCTCTCTTCTGGGAATTCATCCTAAAGAAATAATTCAACAGAAGCAAAGCCCAAATGAATAAAAATGTTTGTTATAGGGGTAAAACAGAAACAGATAAAACAATGAAAAACCCACTCAAAACCAGCAAAACAGTCAAAAATAAAGGAATAGTTTATTAATTATGGAACACCAGTAGGAAATAATTAAATTAAGTTTATTGGGCTGCCATTGATTAATAATATTACATAAGTTTCAAGTGTACAATTCTGTAATACATCATCTGTGTATGCATCTTGTGCTCATCACCCCCAGTCTAGTCTCCCTCCATCACCATATATTTGATTCCTTTTACCTACTTTATCCTGCCCCCACTCCCTTCCCCTCTGGTAACCTGTGAAAGTCTATGAGTTTGTTTGTTTGTCTTGTTCATATGTTGGTTTCTGTTTTATATCTCACATATGAGTAAAATCATATGATTTTTGTCCTTTTCCATCTGACTTATTTTGTTTGGTATGATACTCTCAAGATATTTTCATATTGTCACAAATGGCAGCATTTCATCCTTTCTTAGGACTGAGCTGTATTCCGTAGGATATATGTACCACATCTTCTTTATCCATTCATCATCCATCAAAGGATGCTTAGGTTGTTCCCATGTCTTGCCTACCATGAATAATGCTGCAATGAACACAGGGGTACATATCTTTTTACATAAAATTTTTAAATTTTTCGGGTAGACCCAGAAGAAGGATTGCTGGGTCACATAGTAGCTCTATTTTTAATTTTTTGAAGAAACTTAATACTGTTTTCTATAGTGGCTGAACCAGTTTACATTCTCATCAGCAGCGTATGAGGGTTCCTTTTTCTCTACATCTCCTACAACACTTGTTATTTCCTGTCTTATTGATAACAGCCATTCTAGCACGTGTGAGGTAGTATCTCCATATGGTTTTGATTTGCATTTTCGTAATAGCTAGTGAAGCTGTGCATCTTTTCATATACCTGTTGGCCATTTGGATGTCTTCCTGGGAAAAGTGTTTGTTCAGGTCCTCTGCCCATTTTTCAATAGGATAGTTTGTTTTGTTGTTGAGCCGTATGAGTTATTTTTATATTTTGAATATTAGCCCCTTATCAGATGTAGTGTTTGCAGATATCTTCTCCCATTTGGTTGTTTGCCTTTTTGTTTCGTTGATGATTTCTTTGGCTGTGCAGAAGTTTTTTAAAGTTTGATGTAGTCTGAGTCATTTATTTTTGCTTTTACTTCCCTTGTCTTTGTGGTCAAGTTCATAAAAGCCTCTCTAAGATCAAGGTCTGTAAGTTTAGTACCTACGTTTTATTTTTCATGTTTTATTGTCTCAGGTCTTATATTTAAGTCAATTCATTTGAGTTAATTTTTGTATATGGCGTAAAATAGCAGTCTGGTTTCATTCTTTTGTATGTGGCTTTCCAGTTCTCCCAACACCATTTATTGAAGAGGCTTTCTCCATTGTGTGTTTTTGTGTCCTTTGTCAAAACTTAGTTGCCTATATACAAATGGGTTTATTTCTGGGCAGTTCAGGACAGAGAACTTATGAGGATTCAGGATCCAGGTGATGGAAGTTGTAATTAGGGCTGTGGGCCTATAAAAAAAAATTATTTTTCAAAATGTGGGTCAATATCTCTTTTGTATCAACTAAACATTTTTAAAGCAGAGGAAAAAATAATTTAGTAGATGGCCTAAGTATTTAGTCTTCACTTAGAGATGCTTAAGAGATGACCTTTTAAATCAAAGGTAAATAATATATAAGCAAATTTGAACTTAAAAGCAAAGGAAAAAAATTACCAAAGTTGAACATAAAGTTAAATAATGATAGGCAATGAGGTAGAAAAAATATTCATTGATCATATGGTCTCAATGGGCATGGAAGAGCAGAGGGTGTATATATGTTAAAGGATTTAATGTAATGACACAAAAGTATGGTTTTGATATAAACTTAATTTAAAAAGCCTTTTGTATTTTTACTTTTTAAAATTATTTTTAAATTCTCCATTATATATAAATGTTATGATTAATTATATGGTTAGATGTTTAAATATAGATATTTTAGATATTTAATTTGTAATGAGAGATATAACTATGTAGAGAAAAACTATTCATCTAATTTTTAATGTTAACTCCAGTAGAGAGCTTATGCCATAACCCGAGTAGCACCATTATCTACTAGCAGCTTAGATGGGTAGCAGGGACAAGGCCCCAGCACATACATAAACTTTGAGGTATTTGTATGTAAATCCAAATCTATTATGAGAGTGAATTAGTCATTGGAATAACTTTAATTAAAAGTAATTAACATACAAATATGTCTTTAATTCTCACATCCCAAAATGAAGGGCTAAAAATGGATTCAGTTGTGTTTAGAGCCTGGACTAGGTCTCCTGGGTCGTAGCCCAGATCAGAGATATATGCCCACATACACGCACCCTAATTTCATTTGCCTGGGCCATAAAATTCAAACTTTAGCCTTCCTTCAGCTCTCCCCAAACCATTACCCTCTATGAAAATGTTTATGAATCGCTAGTAAGCAAATACTTCAGGAAAACAACATTTATCTCCAAGTCTAACTACTTGAGCTATGAGATACTGACCTGAGATGATGCAAGATCATATGAGAGTCGATGATGTTTTTGTGTTTGATCCTCTTTACAAGAAAGGGTCACATGGCTTCACAGTGCCAGTAAAGGCAAAAGATATTCTTCACCAACTCTGTCTCAGGATATTTCATACCTAGGGTTTCTTAAAAAGGACTTATAATGCAGACAAATGTGTGAGTGTTTCAAACAATATCCTCGGCAGTTGGTAGTTTGAAGTCAATACACTTAAAAAAAAAAAAAAACAACTAACTTTTATTTACTCACTTTCAAGAGAGCCTCCCTCTGGATCTGTCTGTTCTCAAATATTTCTGTATGCCAAGCATGTCCCAGAAGGATGGTGTCTTGGTGAGCAGCACATTCATCGAGGATATGAGTATTTCTTCTCTGCCCAGCGGAAGACTCATACAGGGCTGGCTTAGTGATAGAAGCCAACTACTTTTTCTTTCTACTTAAGAACATGTGCATGGCCTGTACACCCTCCCTCTATCTCTAGGACACACATATAGTTTCCTGGCAGGTGAATTTCCCTTGCTGAAGGGAAGGATTTGGGGAGAGAGACCAGAGTGCTGCAATTCCTGTTTCTACCTCTCGATCCAATCCTGTTCCCAGCACTTTGCGTAACTAGTGCTATAGGCATGTAGTGCACCCTGGGGCATGAAACTGATTGCTCAACTGGAAATGTATTGAAAAGAAAGAAAAAAGAAATGAGCACATTAAATGAATTTTGGTCTGAGTTTTGTCTCACTGTGTAGAAGGTTCAGAGCCGGCTGGGTTGCCAAAGCTTTGTATAAACTAAGTATTACAAGAAACAGTGCATCACAGCAGTCATTGCTTAATGCCCTATTTCTCTTTTCATGCAGTAAGAAAGACTTGTCATCATTTACAACTTGCTGCAGTGATTCCTCAAATTTAACAAATATTGTATGTTGTGAGCAAAAACACAGGAGGAAAAAGTTTTATACTATAGGATTGTCTTCACCTAGCATTCCTATTGGTGTATCTGACACTAATAACAGGAAACATGCACCGAAACAAATACTGATAGTGCAGAAATCATGGAGCTAAGAGCCTGTGCTTATATGCTTTTCCTCTTAGTCCTGATTCCTCATTTTATACTTCAATTTTTATAAAGAGATATGGAAATTTTAAAAATTTTTTTCATAAACTACAAAACTATACCACCTAAACAGAAGTCAAGTGTTGGGTGTCCTTAGTCTTCTCTAGAACACAGCTTAGAGCACAAAGAAGAGAGAAAAGTATCAGGAGACAGTTGTCACAGAACCAGCTCCCTAAACCTGCTACTTTACTCCCCAGAAAAGCCATTGACCATCATTCAGAGACCAATGAAGTCTTATAACATACTCAGTTCTGTATGTATAAATACCTGTGTGTCAGCCTCAAACAAATAAGTAACATTAATTTAGAAGAAATGTTGGAAGGGAAGGACAGGGTGAGAAAGAAAGGTGGGCAGATCACTGCAAGCAGGCACTCTGGTAAGAAGTAATAACAGAAGACAGCCTGTCCACAGGGGTGGGTGGGGTGGGGTGCAGGGAGCCAGAATAAAACTTAAAAGCAGAAACAGAACTGCTTGTGGCCATTTAGTGGAGAGGAGAGAAGTCTCACATGCCTCCAGAGTCTCTAAAGACATCAATTATAGAGCACAGCAAAATCACTGATGTCCCTCGTGCAGTATCATGAGTGAGAAAAAGTGTATTTTAGTACATTGTTTTAGAAAGTCAGGAAGTGTAGAATAAATTTTAGAGAGATTTTTAAAATGACATGTTTAAAGTTTTAAAGGGATTTTGTACTCTACATGTAAAGTCTCTTTATATAAAACATTTCCCTCTGTGACAATGCTAAGAAAACATAGGATTACTGTATATGTTAGTTGCATGAATACATTATGATTATATCCTCCTTAATTAAGATGAGCAAATAACAAATCACTGATCTGCATTTATTTATCTGTTGGTGGCGGGTAAGTGAGAGTGGGAGTAAGGATCAGCACATAATAGAGTTTATGCCTGGAGCTTTGTGTGACCTTGAAAAGTTCATTCCATTTTGGGGAGAGTAAATACTCTCTAGGGTTTAGCTCTCTGTTCCCCTGGTACGTCATGCCTACATGTTATCTATAATGTGCCCTCACCCATTCATGGATGTACTTCTTTTCCTATAACTCTGCCTCCATCTCTGGGTAGATTTCATTAAACCTTTAGTAACCTTTATCTCAGTTCTGAGACACCTACCACCTCAATCCTAGAAATGGATGTTGCAGACTTTATTCTACATTCCAGCCACCACCAAATGCAGGCAATGTCTGCATCACTGAGTCCCTTCACTTGATGCCTTAGGTACAACTCCCTGAGGAGGGGTAAAAACTAAAAAAGCATTCGGTCCCTCCTGGAAAGTAAATATAGATTAGGGACACTGGTAACTAGCTTGATCTTGTTGATTATTGAGAATAATATTCTCAAAGTCCTGTGATATAACAAGTGAGCCACATGAATTAGGAGGGTTATGGAAAAATAATTTTAATACATGTTTAAAAAATTGGAAATGTGAACTTAATTGTAACTGTAAAAATCATGTTTTTCTTCATGTTTTTCACCTTCTTAAAAGCTGGGCACATTTCAAGAGGGTGTAATTTATCACAGCTAATATAATTTTACATCATATATATTCATAATATTCAGTTTATATAGCTGGTGTATATACTGCTTGTGTTTTACAAATATCAAGTTTACATTCTTGACCATATTGATTTGTTATATCTTCTCTTGACTAAAATGGATCAATAGCTCTGAAATTGTTTATTAAAGCACAAAACCTTGATAGAGACAGGAACAGACAATGCTGGCCCATCTAAATAGCCTTTTTAGTAAACATAATAAACAGGACTCCAGTGGTAGTATAGAATGAGAATGTGTATATTTTAGGAAATTGAATCTTTACGTATAATGATTCCACAAAAGCACCCAAATAAAAATAGAATTACAAAACATACAGTCATTTAAAAACTGGATTCCGTTGGGCCATTTAATAATTTTCTTAGTCCACAGTGAGTTAGCTGTTAATAAAATTTAAAAAATGCCAACATAAAGTCATTGAACTTTCTCTTAATTTTTAAATAATTACAGTATTTTCCATAAATGTAATAAAAGGCTCCTTTGTATAAAGTTGATTTCTTTGCCACTAAAGAAAAGATCACAAATGACAGCCGCATTATCCAAAATTACATTCTTTAAAGTAAAAGCAAATATAAATGGCCCTTATACTACTGTTGAGAAGGTTGTAAAACCAATTGCAAATTAATGACAATTATTATGCCAGAAAAACAAGTTGCTGTTTAAATGTATCTATAAAAGGATACTATTGAATACCAATGAGATCATAAGCATATAAGAAAAAAAAGATTAAATTGTGTATGTTGAGGTATATGTGTGGAGTGTGTGTGTGTGTCAGGAAATATTTATACAATTACATAGAATTACTAATGTGTGGAATATCAGCTTTTGGTGCAGATATAGGGCGCATAGGAGGAATATGTATTATGTTCTGCTTTTCATGGAGATGAGGAAGAGTGGTTGGTTTGTTTTCGAGTAGTTAATGATTATCTTGTGAGGTCTGGTGTGGACTGGCAGAGGTACCTTTGGAACATGGTGAAAGAGCGCCGGCATTGTGTGGCAAGGACAATGTGACACAGGCAAAGAAGCCGTTAAAGAAAATCATTCCTAAAAAATTTATTTATCTTTAATTAATTTAAATTTTAATGTCTACATGTGTCTGTTGGCTACAGTATTATACAGCACATTTTTCTGAAATAATAAACACATTGAATATGTTGAAATCACAACTATGGTGAGTTTAGCTTTTCATTATGCCACATGAGAGAGGGGATTACAAGTCTGTTTTTCAACAAATTTGAGTTCTTGAATTAATAAATTTAAAAATATCTCTTTATTACACTGATAATACTAGTAAAGAGAGTTTGTATGATTTTAAGTGGCCTACTCAAATAACACATTGCAAAGATATACTCAATATCTTAAAATAGTATGACCCGAAAAGCTCAAGGGAAAATATAATGTTTTTTAAATTGAGAATGAAGTATCAGCATTTTCTCTGAAGACCAAACAAGGATACGAATAACTTTCTTACAAAGGGTTTAACCTTTCCCTTAATATATACTTTTTATTTATTCAAGTTAGAAATTGATAACAGATTACTGAGTTTATTATTCTTATAAAAGAGGAAATAATTTCTGGCACCAAAAGCAACCTGAGTAGATTAGGGAAATGATTACTGCTGTCACCCAAGTTGAAATATTCAACAGTCCAGCTTTCAGTGTGATATAGTCATTTATTTTATCTCGGATATAGCTCTGAAAGTAGCCTTTAATGAGAAAGATGAGTTATTGTTTTGAAGTTTCTGAATCTATTTAGAATGACCACAGCTGCCAAAGTAGTAAATAGTTGTTCCCATTTCCTCAAAATCTATAATTGAAATTTTGAATATTTTATTTTAATAGAACCTATTGCATGTAGAACGTGGCCACTTGGTCACACTAACCACATACATTGTGGAAAAGCCTTAAAAACAATGACATATCTATCATAGATATGAAGTAAGTATTTTTAATAACAAAAGATTATGTCTTCTAATTATTTTAAAAGCTATTAACATTCATTTTAAATTTGTTTGGCTAAAATGTGGCAAGCTATAATTGCACTGATCATCTAATAAATGGTTTGCCAAACCTTTGAGAAATTTTGCTCTATAATATAGTTAGAGACTTAATCAGGGACTAAGATTTACTGTGGATTTATTTTTTAATCTACTTATTTTCCTTTTATTCATTATCAATGAAAGCTGTTGATTTTAACAGCTTTAGTCGAGGTATAATTGATAGACAAAGTAGTTACATATTTAATGTGTATAATTTAGTGCATTTGGACACATAAACACCCTTGATACCATCACCACAATCAAGGTAATAGAAAGATCCAACACCTTCTATAGTATTTTTGTGTTTCTGTGTGTGTTTCTGTGTTTGTGTATATGTATTAAGAATACTTAATATGAGATCTAGCCTCTCAACATATTTTGAAATGCACAATACCATATTATTAACTATAGGCACTATATATGTACAGCAGATGGCTGCGAGATAGTTATCAGGCATAACTGAAACTTTACATTCTTGGAATAACAACTCCACAACCCCCAGCATCTGGCAACCACCACTGTATTCTCTGCTCCTATTATTTAGACTGTACAAAGTACAGTACCTCACATAAGTGGAATCAAGCAATAATTGTCATTTGTGACTGGCCTATTTACTTAGCATAATGTCCTCTAGGTTCATCTTTGTTGTCAGTGGAAGGATTTCCTTTTTTTTATTGCTGAGTAGTATTATATTGTATTTATATACCACGTTTTCTTCATTCATTCATCTGTTGATGGATACTTGGTTTATTTCCATATCCTGGCTACTGTTAGCAGTGCTACAGTGAATATGGGAGTACAGATTATCTCCTCCTCATTCTCTTTTCTCCATCATTGCAGGAAACAACCAGAAACCTAAAAGCAGATCTGAACACTTGCCCATGTGTCCATATAAAGTCAACACTCAGGTTCTGCCAATTTCATATCAAATCCTTCTTCTCCATCTTGTGAGCCTCATCTGGATTCAGACATTTATTCCCTCCCATTTGAACTGCAATAATCCTCTCCTAACTGACTTCTCTGTCCTCATTTGTGTTCCCCAAAAATCCATTCTCCACATTATCACCATGTTTCTATTTAAATTTATGTTTGTTGTGCCTCAGCATTGTTTAAAATATTGTGGTTTTTTTCTGATAGCAATAATCACTGAGAAAATATTTTCTTAAACATAACAAAAAATATGTAATAATTTAGAAATAAATTTAACAAGAAAGGTGCAGAAAAAGGTAAATCTTATTGAAGAAAATGTTTAAAAATCATGAAAAATGAAAATAACATACTATGTTCTCAGATGGAAAGGATTATTAGAATATAAATGTCCATTTCATCAATATTAATAAATATATTTAAAGTCCATTAAAAAATTAAAATACAGAGATTAGGGTTTAAAAATTGGGGGAAATCAACAAAATTATCTTAAATTGATAAGAAAATAATTTCCGAAATAGCTAATAAAAGCAAAAGCAAGGATAAAGAAAAGGAATTTACCTTAATAAATGTTGAAAACATTATAAATATTCTGCAATGTAAAAATTGAATACTGATACAGAAATAGAAATTAGTGGGAACTAATGAAAAATCCAGGCACAGACCACAGTTCATATGATAATTTAGTTTTTTTATTTTATTTCAATAGTGATCATGCACTAGCTGTACATCTGAAAAAAAAGTTGCATCTCTATCTCGCACCATAAATTTAAAAAATTCAGATGGATCGAGAACTCTAAAGTAAAGAAAAGACAATTTAGTAGAAACTGTAAGAGATATACACCTAATAAAGGAGTGGGGAAGACCATCATCAAGATAGGAAATCAAGAAACTATATATATGTATATATAATGTGCACATTTGAGTTGTAGATGACAAAATATTAATATTTATTTTAATAATTAATAAGCCAGTCACAAAACAAAGACCACTTATAAATTCACAAGAAAAAGCCAGTGAACAACAAGCAAAAGGCACAGAAGAGCAAGAGCAAATGGCCACTAAAAATATATTCCCAAACCTAGCAGTAGTCATAGAAATGAGAAGTATAGTAACAATGAAATATTTTATATAGTCCAATTGGCACATACTAAACAGCAATATTATCTATTGTTGGTGGGAATATGAGTAAAACAACCTTCTCTTTATGTGTTGGTAGATATAGAACTAGTCTTTTGGGGAAGTAATTTAGCAACAAAATTTGAAAACACACATACCTTTCAATCCAATAATTCTGCATCTGGGACCTATCTCATGAAATTAAAACAGCAGTGTGCCAAGATAGATGTACAAGGATGTTTACTTCAGCATTGTTCATTGTGATATAAAACCATCAATATGAGAATGGTTGAATAAATTACGTTATACCCACTTAATGGAATATTTTTCAGTTATTAAGAATATTTCATTAAAACTGTATGAGTCAGCTTGAGTTTCTGTGAGGCCTAGCTGAGAAACTGTACAATAGGCCGTAATTTTTTGTAACGAGCTTGAAACAAATAATTTATAGATAGATTTAGAGATGAATGTAAAAAAAGTGAGTGAATGTTTTCACATGATTATTTCAGCATAGATAAAATTACAGAACAATACACCAGTCTTTTAGACATCCCAGCTTATTTTAGTGGAGAGAAAGGTGAGAGCTGGCTGCTAGTAGATATGGTGAAGAGAGAGTTTAAAGAGATACAGATATATAGATATAGATAAATGCCTGTTCTAAAGCAAAGACAACATGGATAGCATCATCCTATTTGGGGAGAGAAAATAGATTCATAATTACTGATCTATAAATGATGTATAGTTGACAAGCTAAAAAAATACAGGGAATCCACATGAAATAATTCTATTTTAAAAACAAACCATAACCAGGAAAAAAAAATACTATGATGACACCCAAAAACCTGCAAGAAAAATTCTAAGTACTTACCATGCCATACCAGGAAGTTAAGAAGAAAGTACCTGTTCTCAGACCTCTTTCTTGCCACATCTCCTGTCATATATTACATTCCACTAACAGTTCTAAATGCATCTAGTGACAGACACGTACACACAGACACAGAATGTATGTAGTTTGTAATTTCATGTCTTTGATCATAGTATGTGTCTAGAATTATATTTGCAATCAGATAATATCCTATAAAACTTATTGAAAAAGTCAGTAAAGGAGTGAGTGAATGAATGAATGAATGAATGAGTAAAAAATATCACTCTCACTGACAGGACAGTCCTTCACCTACTTCTTCATTTAATTTTCATGACTCCTTAAATTTTAGATAATGTATCATCTCTTCCAGGGAATCTTTCCTGAATTCCCTTTAGAAGTACTTCTCTTTCATGTACTCCAACTTCCTCTTCATCCCATATACCAATACTTACTGTATTAGAGTGCAAGACACTTGCTTTCCCTTCATGTATCTCTCTCAGGACATAAACAACAACGTCTGGGACCAGTTTATCTTTGGGCTTCTTCTCTCTAGCACAGCACTTGTTATGTAATGGATGTTTGATTAATGTTTGTTAAAATAAAATTATAAACTGAAGAAAGTAGCAGTTTTCTGCTTTTATAATTGTACAAATATTTCCATTTTCTGCTTTCTAAACTTAACCCCCAACGAATCTGCAAGTCAGTAGTCGACACGAAAAACAAATTACAGAAAAGAAGTTTTCAGAACTTAAAGACAGATGACCTCCCAGAACTCAAGATTAAAGAAGCCAGTCAGCTAATCATATGATTATTTCTCAAAATAATTATGTAAGAGGCATCTTTATGAAATTTTGGAATGCCAAGGATAAGAAAAAGATAAGTTTTTCAAAAGAAGAAATAACATTACTTACAATGATTTAACAGTCATAATTGCTTTGAACTTCTTCAGAACAAAATCGAAAACAAAATGTAAAATTTTAAGTGGGGAAAGTTTTAAATGTAAATTTTTATGGCAACCAAACTAGCAATCATAGGTGATCAAGTAAAGTTATTCAAAACATGAAAAGTATCTCAAAACTACCTTTTCAAAGGAAAATACTGAAGGATATTCTCAACCAAAAAAAAAAAAACCTATAAAAATAAAAACTTAGAAAAAGAGAGCATGGATACAGAGAACAGATTATAAAAATTAATGAGAGAAGAAAGACAGTCTCAGAAAGATGGCTTACAGAACAGTAAGCCTGGAGAACAACTATCCAGATTGTTTGGATGAGGCTGCTGAGGAGAATTGAACTGACAGATTATTAGATACTTTTCATTATGTGGAAAATTGTACTGACCTTTGAGAAGCTGTAGGAGGATGTAGCAATAGGTTCAAAGAAATCCAGAGAACTATGACGGTAGCAAATGAAACCTAGTTATATAAAGTAGGATAATATATCATGACAAAATGGGGTTTATCCTAGGAATGACAGATAGGTTGAACTTTCATAAATTCATAAAAGCAATTTATTTGTATTTAATTTTATCAAGCTAATAATTTAACTAATTTAATTTTATCTGATTTACCATGTTAACAAGCTAAAATAGAAAATATATAATTATCTCAATTGGTGCAGAACATGATTTGAGAAAATTCAACATACATTTATGATAACAACTCTCAACAAACTAGGAAAAGAAGGGTATTTTTCTCAACCTTGAAAAACCTACAACTAGCATTATCTAACGCTGTCTCTTTAAGGGTGGGAAAGAGATTGAAGGCACTGGAGGGCAAGATACTTGCTTTCCCTTATGGAAAACTTTTTAGAGCAACTCTAATGTTTTAAACTTTCTGTTACTTTGTATGAAATGTGTATGAAATGTCATTTTAGTCAATATGAAATTTAATTAAAAATAGTGCTATGGTTTATGAACATAAAATAGAGTAATAAACCAAGAGAAGTGAGCTGTATTTTGCCTACATTTCAAAGTGTTTCTGAGTCTGGTGTCTTTAAACTGTTTTTCATCTGGGATCACAATAGCAGCATTGAGTCCTCACATTTAAGCAGTACATGCTTATAAAGCTGGTTTCCTGCAAAACTCTACAAAATATAAGAAAAGTAAATGAGTTTCCAAAAAGCTGGAAGCGAGTTCATATGTTCATATGAAATGATCTGATAAAAGCCAAAACCAAGGCCCTCGCCTACACAGAGGGTCTAATCTGGTTAGTGAGAAAATATGTGAAAAATAACGTTGCCAAAACAACACGGAAAATAAACCTGTCCTTCGCCAGCTGTCGCTTCGGAATAGAGCTGGCAACCTGGTTCACACTATGTTCCTTTGATGGATCACACTTTCATGGATTATTCTTCTCAGGAACGTGCATTTTCATAAAAAAGGACTAAACCAGTAAAGCAATAAAGGTAGGATATCAGGTATCTATACAGATTTATAGAAGAAAGTGTAAGGGGCATGAGAGTTTGCTGGTATCCCCCAGATTGAACAAGTAGATGGAGATCTACTTGGCCTCTGCATCTATAACTTCAGAAAAGTGTCTGAACTAAATGATATAAAAACTGAAAAGCAGTCCACTTACTTTCCTGTGGTCCAGCTTCTGAAATTTTATTCCACTGTGAAATCCAGTATAACCAATATTTCAGTTTCAATTTCAACTTGTACATTACTTCTATAAGGAGAATTTTACAAGAGGTAAGTAATATATTTTGAGAGCAACTGGAAAATCTCAAGACCTAAAATTTTCTAGCATCTGCAATCAAGTTTTACTTTCCTTAATCCATGCAGAACAAGGTATTTTCAGTGTAATGCAGGTAATTTCATTCATAATCATGAACTGTGTATTTAAGTAATCAGTTCTATGCATAATTATTCATTCTGGATGAAAACCTGTGCCTAACTTTTCTGGGGATATGTGCACATTTTTTTCCAAATACAAAACCAATTATAAATGCTTTAAAACTTGGTTCTGAACTATCTGCCCATCAATAGGACATGGCGAATGTGTATAGAATTGGTTCTTGGAAGCAAATACTGTGGGAGGGGGCAGTTTCTGTGGAATAAGAGTGTGGCTTAATTGTAGTGTCACGTGTGACTATTACATTCCTATGTTAACAATAATGTCCATTAATTCTGTGAGATGGAGTATACACCTACGTTATTGGCAGTCTTCAGGCCCCTGCAGAGTACTCCCCAACGGCCTCAAGAGTTCCTGGCATGGCCAGAATAAGTCCCACCTGTGTACAACAGTGTACATGCCTACAGTTTTTGGAGGCCGTTGCTTCCCACCAGGCTATATTGCGAGCCCCATTGATGGCTGGGCATCTATCCCTTTTACCAAATCCTGAAATATTTTCTAGGCCTTAGCCATGCGTGCTCCTGCAATTCCTCTATGAAAACACTGACCACCATTTGGTGCTGCACCCCCAGAGCATCTCAAAACAGCAGACACCTAAAAAAATCTAACTAATGCTACCTGCCTTCCTTCCAGTATTTATTGTACTGGAGCCATGCTCGTTTTCTGTGAGAAAGAGGAAAGTGCCCACCCCTACTCTGCTATTTTGTGAGAATGTGACCAAAAGCAGCACTCCCTCTTGGCTTGCGGAGGGCAACCCCATCTTGCAGGAAACTCATAATATTGCCCCTCAAATCTGCTCTTCTTCTTGAACTGATTTTCCCCCCAAATTTCTTATAATTGTTGTTACTATTTTCTCAACCATTCAGGTTCAAATTCTTCGAAATCTCTTTCTAGCCCTCACATGAAATGATTTAAAAGATTCTATTGATTTAAGCTGTTATTTGCATAGTCTTCCTTCCTTCCTATCATGGACTAATTTGTTCACTTACTAAAAGCATATTTCTTGAAAAGCAAGCTATAAATTAGCACTGTAGTCAATGTTTAGAGTCAAAATTTAAATAAGATATAATCGGACAGTCTATAAATAATTGTAATGTTGTTTTAAAATATTTAACTTAGGCCCTTATTATTTCTTACTTGAACTATTTAAATATATTTTTAATTAGTTCTCAAACTTCTAAACTCTTCAATCCAAATTGCTCCAAGCAAATCAAACCTGTATAGCTCCTGTCTTCTTAACAGTCCTGGGAGCATTCCCATTGTCTGGTTAATGAAGTCTTAAGTCTTTTGGCCAGTATTCAGAAACTTGACAAGACATAAACTTCCTTTCCAAACTTTTATTTATCCATTTTCTAAAAATAGCGTATGCTTCTGCCAACCAGCAGACCTGGACTAGTAACGATTTCCCTAAAAACTTTGTCTTTCTTTTGCTTTTGTGTTGTGATTATAGTGCTTGTTGTTTCTGCTTACAATGGTCTCCTTTTTGCCCTTTCTAGAGATCTCTTGCCTAGTATAGGTAAGGTTGCTTTCATCTGAATTCTTATATTACTTTTCTCATCATCTGGCACATACTACTAGTTGTTTTATATTCTGTTTATGTCCATCTCTCATCTCTCATAATAGAATGGAGGCTCTTTTAAAAATAAAGGTTATAGCTTATTCATCTTTTATTTCACATGCCACAGAGTATATAAACCAGATCACATACTCAATTTGTTGATTGCATGAAAAATTATTTTATCAGCAATAAATCCCTTGACATAAAGCAAAGGTGACTGAACAAAAATATTTGTCATGCAAATCCTATTTTCTACTGACTTCCATTATATAATTAAAAATATGTTCCCATGGGGGGAAAACAGTAATACACTTAGGAAGAAACTGGTGTGAAATGTGGTTGACTAGCTCCATGAAATACTAAGCAATGTGCACAAAAGACCTATTAAATCTAGAGGCTATTAGCCTTCCCTAGTTATTTTCATTTTTTGAAATCTAGTTCAATAAGTATCTGGTAAATAATGAAATGAAAGAGTCTCCATTCCATTGTAAAAGTCTGCTTTTGTATTTAAACTGTTATTTTGAGTAAGCTTTTCTGCACCAGTATATCTGGGGGTTAGGGCAGGGAGTCAAAGTTAAACTATTGAACAAGTCCAGCCTGCGAAAGCTTTGTTGCTCTCTCATCTGACTTATTGCAGTCTGTGATGGCACAATCTAATTTGCAGTAGAGGAAAAGATGATTTGAGGCAAATTACATAAGGCATTTAGAAGAAATTCATTTCTATCCGAATGTAAATTGCCCAATCTGCCATCTATGTCTTCGATGCTGGAACTCCAGTTCTTACTCATTTAACTCACCTTCTATTATTTACTGTAGTTGACATGAAAATGTTCTCTCCAGATCTCCCTTTAAGACAAAACTTACTGCCCCAACTTGCAAGGAAGAGCTTTCAGCTTTGAATTCCTTTAGAGTTTGCCTCAATTTAGAATAATTCATTGTCCAAGGTCGCATACTTACTTGGGAAACTCACATCCAATAACAAGTGAAAGTATAAAGACCTAGATACTTCGGTTCAATCAGGAATAACCTTAACAGGCAATATATGATCCCGAGCAACAGTCAGGTTGACTTACTCTTTTCCAGCCTGCACCAAACTTGACTTCTCTCTTTGCCCAACTCTGCTTCTCTCTCCCTTCTATATGTATGTGTTGATTCTTAATAAATACTTAATGTCTTATTAATTATTAAATTAATAGATCTCAGTTCTTTATTCCAGAGTACTTGATCTGCAACAATTGATATCAGTAGTGACTCAAGAAACTAAATATAAGATGGAATTTTGAACCCAGGTTACTTACTGCCCAACTGGCAATGAGAATCTCAGTACTGGAGGTAGGTAAGGCATACATAGTTTTGGTACTAAGTGGTTGCCCAGGTTGTTAAAATGTCCACTGTGCTAAACTAGCAGAAGAGGCTGTACCTCCAAATGGCTATAGATGAGAGGTGGGATGGAACACTATCACGAATGTAGTTAGTGACATGGAGGTCAAGGCTACCTACTCATATACATGGCTTAATCATTTCCTGTAGCCCAGGCCGTGTTCAATCTCAGTTATACAGAGCTGATTTCACCATGGCCTTAACTCGCTACAGAGTTCTTTATTATTCTGGATCCCACTGAAAACTAGCAGTCTCCAAGTAACCCAAATAATGGTCTGGAAGAGTACTTCTAAATGTAGAAAGTATTGCCTATAGAACCTGGCAAAGTCTACCCAGAACTGTGCTTCCTTCTTTGTGGTAGGGAATGCTAAATAAAGCAATTTGTCATTTATTTTGTAGAAAATGTGCTAATGTACTACTTACTACTGGACTCCTATAAATTTCACTGGATCTGTAGATCCCTAAAATGTCATAATTTATCTTTCAACCTCTAGGGAGCATGTGTCTTACCATGGCCTCTAGGATACAAGCTTATCCCTTGCTTATCCTGTCTAATCAGCTTAACATCATTGATGTAATGGGTCAAAGTGATATTATATGGGCTATATAGTTCATATCTCCTTAGGGGGAATAATAACAAGAAACAGAGCTTAGACAATATTATTGCAGTCAAGATCTTCTTAGATATCATATGACAAAGGCAGGTAAAACTGCAAATAAATAGCAATGTTCATTCCACTTGAGTGCAAACCGTTTCTGATCCCTTTTCTAACCTTAATAGCAAAGGATGCATTTGTCAAGTCAATGAGTGCATTTTATGTACCTGAGTTCTTATTAACCTGCTCTCACTTCTATCATAGCAGATGCTATCAAGCTAATACTTGTTTGTGCTTTCAGTATTCCAAAGTCATTCACCAGAATCCACCTAGTTTCTACAGACTGTCCAGACTTGCGGGTTAAATGAATATATCATAGGGACCACTGTCTTTACAATGTTTAAGTCTTTAGTTGTGCTGTTAAGCTCTGCCACCACTTCATCTCCCTCCCAAGATGCATAGTTGTTTTTGATTTACTTTTTTTACTTTTTTGAAGTTTCCACTTGGCCTTCCCAACTATGATAGCTTTTACCTCATAAACCAAGGACCCCTGTAGGTACTATTCTAAATTCCAAGTATACCAATCCCAGTTATACACTTGAATAATGGGCAGTAACCACTGGGTGGGTCTGCAAACACGCTGAACCCAATGTAAGCAAGAGGTAGCCAGAATTCCATTTGTAATGGACCACTATAAAATCCTATTATAATGAAGAAGCAAGGAATGTCATGCATATGCAGTAGGGCTCCAGGGATCAACTTCAACTGAGAGCCTATATCCAAGTTCTTTAACTGTCTAGGTAATCCCCTTCTATGAGTTCAGCCACCTTTAATACTGTTATTAGTGTAATTCTTCTGGCAAAACAAAAAAAAATAACTTCTCTTTTTCTATTATTATTGTTATCTTCAAATATCCTATGTTGCCTTCATATTTAAAGAATGTTCTCCACAGAAAGAGCATTCCTGGTTATCAGTTATTTTCCTCTTTCATTTTGAAAGTAATGTTTCATTAACTTCTGATTTACATCACTGAAAACTAGCTGTCTGTCTTACCTCATTTGATGTCCTTTTTTTTTCCTCGTGATGATATAAAGATATTCTGTCCTTAATTTTTATCAGTTTGACTATGATTGCCTTGGTGTGGGTTTCTTTTGAATTTCTCCAACTTGAAGTGCCTCTAAAATTCTCCATTAGAAATGTAGGATATAGTAACCCCAGCTGCTAGGATTGTTGTCAGCAGTCTCCCTTGATCTGCCTCTTCTTGTAGGTTTCCTTTGTAAAGAGAGTCACTATAACCAAAATTATAAATGCCACTTCCCCAAGAAGACCCATATCTAATGACCTGTACGCTGTGTTTGGAGAGCTCTGAAATGGCATTATATCTTCAGATCCTTCACCCCTCACATATTAGTGTCAGCTGAGGCTTCTCGAGAGACTAGATCACAGCTCATATTCTCCCTGTACCTAGTCCTGCTTCTTTTGCTTCCCTTTCTCAATATTGATCCCAAAAGGCCTCCCAAAGAAACTACCTGGATGCTTATCAGAGAACCCAACCTGTAATAATTTGTGTGAAGAGCAGTCTCAAAAGCAGAAGGTAGGAAGAGATTTTGGGGCTGGATTATCTACTCTTTGGTTAGCAATGAGAAATTTATAGCTTCTGGTCAGTATAGCAATGAAGGCCTTTGGCACAAGATGGTAGTACAGCTCTGTGTTAAAATTTTCACCAGTAGTCAACTAGAATGGTATACCAGTGGAAAGGCATGCGTTAGTTGCTATTATATATCAGTTAGTTGAGAAATATTAATACAGATAGTCATTGTCAAGGAAAAGAACTACCTAGTTATTGCTAAGCTATATCGATACTTTAGAAAAATAATAAGCTGAATATGATTGATCAGTAATTAAAAGCTAAGTGTGAAAGCAGTGGTGTGGTAGAAGGAGTTGATGACCACACCTGAGACTTAATCATAAAAGGAGATAAGTTCCAAAGCAAGTTACATTCCCAATCAAGGTAGGTGTCCAATACCAACATCAGGATCTAAGATGGGAAGAAAATGTAACTCTGACACATGGTATAAGGATATCTGAAATGAAGCTCCTGACAATCTCAGATCCTCAAATTTCCCTGAAGCTAACGAGCCTAAAGAGTACTCAAAATTAAGGGCTGGTATTTTATAATTGCTTATAAATTCTACATAAGCCTTTCCACCAGATGATCTCTCCCAAATCCGTCTCTATCTCTCCTCCGAAACACCAGGACTATAACTTTGATTAAATTTGTAATGTAACTTAGCTGGAATGTGTTGGACCTGATAAAGTAAGAAAGGGACTGTACCCCAAGGCAGCTATGGGATTTAGGCAGGATACCTGATGGACCCAAGGGGGTATTATGAGCTGAATCCTGAGCATGCTCGATCAAGTGGCAATGAAACATAAGCTGGAGAAGGGAGAGTCTAGTGGTCTTCCAGCACTCTCCTGGGATAGAATACTTAATATCCTGGCAATGATGCTAAAGATAGTATAGACATATTGCTAGGATAGCTTCTAGAAGCATAAAAAGTGATGTTTCATACTAACTGAGGTAGAAATGCTAGCATTGCCATGGAAGATGGTGGGCAAAGGCATTATCAGGCTCAGAGAAAATGGCATGCTCTAGGGGATATTTTATGTAATACAGAAAAGCTCACCAGAGAATTATGTTTCAAAGGAGGGCCTAAAGGATACATCATTTACCAGAGCAACATGAAAGACACTGTGGTGTTCTGCTTATTTTTAGGATATGGAAAGCCAAAAGAAATTGTTGCCTCCACTCTAAAAACCAAGATAAGTTGCATAATCCATTAAATTATACCATTGTATGAGCTAAGTGAAGAACATAACAAGATAAACTAAATTTCAAAGGATGATAAGCCCCTTTGAGAAGATACAGGACTCATGTACTCTTTTGCCTTTGAAAAAACATGGAAGGAAGAAGTAAAAGCCATAAAAGCAGAGTTGCAAAAAACAATTGACATATTAATTAACGCTTAAAAGTTGAGCATGGCCAAGCATGACAGTTTAGCATCCTTGAGAGCCTCAGAAATAAGGGTGGTTTCCTGTTAAGTTCTTTTCCATGGGTCTTAACAGGATGCACATAAAAAAGATTGGGGACTGGGTCAAGAGAGTGTGCCCCTCAGTGAGACTGGCACAAAGAACTGTTGCTTCTGGAATAGGATAGAAAACAAAGTATGTCTGCTTCTGAGGGAAGGACAAATAACCCATTATCAGGATACCTAGGGGTTGGCAATGCCTTTTTAAATACATCATTGAAGGCACAGTCCATGAAAGAAAGAATTAATAAACTGGGCTTCATTAAAATTAAAAATTTCTGCTTTGTGAAAGACACTGTCAAGATAATAAAAAGGCAAACCACAGACTGGGAGAAAATAGTTACAAAAAACATATATGATAAAGGAACATTATCCAAAATATGCAAAGATCTCTTAAAACTCAGTAAGAAAATGAGCAACTCAATTAAAATGGGCCAAACATCTTAACAGACACCTAACCAAAGAAGATATACAGATGGCAAATAAACATATCAAAAGATGCCCTACCTCATAATTCATAAATAAATGTAAATTAAAACAATAAGATGGCACTACAAAGCTATTAAAATGACCAAAATCCAGAGCACGGACAACATCCAAAGGATGCGGAACAACAGAAACTCATTCATTGCTGGTGGGAATGCAAAATGGTGCAACCACTTTGAAAGACAGTTTGGTGGCTCCTAAAAAACATATTGTTACCAAAAAATCTTGTTCCTTTGGGTATTTACCCAAAGGAGTTGAAAACTTATATCCCCACAAAAATCTACACACAGATGTTTAAAGCAGTTTCATCCATAATTGCCAAAACTTGGAAGCAACCAAGATGGCCTTTAGTAGGTGAATGGATAAATATCCCGTGGTACATCCAGACAATGATATAAAATTCAGTGCTAAAAAGACATGATCTATCAAGCCATGAAAAGACATGAGGAAACTCAAATGCATTTTACTAAGTAAAAGGAGCCAATTTGAAAATGTTACATATTACATGATTCCAACTTTATGACATTCTGGAAAAGGCATATAAAGAACTTACGCAACGCAACAACAACAACAAAAACCAAACAATTCAATTAAAAAATGGGCACAAGGCCAGAACAGATACTGCTCCAAAGAGGAAATGCAGATGGCTAATAGATATATGAAAAGATGTTCAAGGTCGCTAACCATCAGAGAAATGCACATTAAGATATCAGACCTGTCAGAATGGCTATCATCAATAAATCAAACAACAAGTGTTGGCGAGGATGTGGAGAAAAGAGAACTCTCATATATTGTTGGTGGGATTGCAAATTGGTACAGCTGCTATGGAAAACAATATGGAAGTTTCTCAAAAAATTAAAACTGGATATACCTTTTGACCCAGCAATTGCACTTCTGGATATTTATTCAAAGAAAACCAAAGCAGTAAGTTATAAAGATCTATGCACCCCTATGTTCATAGTAGCATAATTTACAATATCCAAGTTATGAAAACAACCTAAATGATCATCAACAGATGATTGGATAAAGAAATTATGATTCATATATACAATGGAATATTACTCAGCCACAAAAAAAATGAAATCCTACCATTTGCAATGACATGGATGGACATAGAGATTATTATACTGAGTGAAATAAGTCAGAGAAAGATAAATACCATATGATTTCACTTACATACAGAATCTAAGAAACAAAAAGAACAAACGAATCAAAAACGGACTCACAAATATAGTGGACAATTTGGTGACGGACAGAGGGGAGAAGGGTTGGAGGACTGGGAGAGTGGGGTGAGGGATTAAAGAAGTACAAATTAGTTGATAGTTGGTCACAGGGATGGGGAGCATGGCAGAGGGAATGCAGTTAGCATTAATATGATGGCTAGGTAGAGGGTCATGGGAAGGAGGGACCAATTGGGGGGATCATTTTATGAACTATGTAGATATCTAACCAATGTACTGTATACTTGAAACTAATTTAAATAAATAAAATTTTTTAATCCAAAATTATGGAGACAGTAAAAAGATCAGTGGTTGCCAGGGGCTAAGATAGAGAGAGGAATGAATAAGAAGAGCACAGAAGCTTTTTAAGGCAGTGAAACAACTCTGTGATACTACAGTAGTAGACACATCATTGTACATTTGTCTAAACTGGTAGAATATATAACACAAAGAAGAAACCAAAATATAAAATAAGGACTCTAGGTAGTAATAGTGTATCAATGTAGGTTTATCGATATTTAACAAATGTACCACTGGTGGGGGATGTTGATAATGGGAGAGGATATGCATGTGTGCGGGCAGGGGATATATAGGAAATCTCTGTACTTATGCTCAGTTTTGCTGTGAAACTAAAACTACTCTAAAACATAAAGTCTATTTAAAAAAAAGAATAAAAGGAGAACATCAACAAAATCTCTATAGATCAAAAGGATAATAATAGAGTATTATGAAAATACCTGTAAATTCGACAACTTAAATGAAATGGAGAAATATCTTGAAAGGTACAAACTACCAAAGTTTGTTAAAAAAAAAAAAAAGATATCCAGGATAGTCCTATATCTATTTGAGACAATAAATGTATAGTTAAAAGTATATTTCATTGGTGAACTCTACCAAACATTTAAGGAACAAATAACACCAATTCTACACAAATTCTTCCAGGAAAAAAAAAAGTAGGGAATCTTTCTGACACATTTATGAGACCAGCAATGACTATGAAACCAGACAGACAAAGACATTATAAATAATGAAAATCACCATATCGCTAATAAACATAGAAAAAAATCTTTAATAAAATAAAAGCGTAGCAAATCTTGTAATATTCAAAAATAATAATATGTGATCAAGTGTGGTGTATGCTAGGCTCCAAGATTATTTTAGCACTTGAAAAATCAAATAACGTAAAGCACTATTTCAACAGAATTAAAAGGAAAAAATAAAATGTGATTTTTTAAAGAGTTATAGAAAATAATTCTACACTCATTCATGATAAAAATTTTTATCAAATGAGGTCTAAAAAGAACTATTTGCTTCACTGTAGTGCATTGTGAATGCTCAGTACAGGTTTGATGTCTAAAGGGGAAACTGCGCTTGTAAACAGGAGCTCCTTTCTCTGTGATTCCCTTTCTCCTGGGATCTTGATCCTCAAGCTTTAACTTAAGGATAAGTTTTTGCCTCCTCAACCCAGTATAACTGTCTCAAACTTTGAGTCATTGTTTCTGTGGCTTCTATGAAACAGGTTATGTATTGCAAATATGCTAAAAAGAAAAAGTGGAGGCAAGTATAGCACTCAACTCAGAGCAATTCCTTTCCCTCCAGGATCTTACTCCCTCAAGTCTTGGCTACCTTCTTTGAACTATTATTCTTTCAAACAGCCATTTTCTATATTTTATTCAACTTTAATGATTATTTTTGACAGGAAAATTAGTTTAAAGAAGTTACTCCCTCATAGTTAAAAAAAAGGTCTCTCTTTACTTACATTTAATCTCTTTTAGACGTATTCTACATACTTATTTTATATTCTGTGTAATAATTTCAATAACTGAGCTTTTGTGGGCCTATTTCTTGGGTCATTTGTGACTGCTTCCCTATTTAATGAATTTTTTTACTATAATAAGCTTATCTTCTTTTAAGACCTAGGCTGAAGGTTAGTTTCTCCAGAAATGATTGGCATTTATTTCTGTCACAAATCTGAAGTGCTACTCCTCCAGGGATTTTTGAGATAAAAATCTCCATACCTTAACTCAGCAAAATCATATAAATTTGGTAGACAGAGCTATGTGTATTTACTTACAGTTGTAGGTTTCAGAGGAATTTATTTGTTTATTTTTACTCCCTAAATCATGGTTTTACAAAGGGGATTTTCCTAAATAGTTTCCTGGGATGAAAGGCAGGTTAATTTCTAGATTCCCTTATACCAATGTATAGTGGTTAGAGGTTCTAGCCTAAAGCTGAGGTAGGGAGACCTCCTATTAGATTTCCTACCTGAAGCCGTTCTTCAACTTTATCTTATGTCTTCTGTGAGACCATAAAAGTTGAACATTTAGTTTATTTGCTTGGTAAATGCCTTCAGGGTGGTAGTGAAATTTAGTCTCTTGCTAATCCCTCTATGTTCTCAGTTTTACTGAAATTTTTTTTTTGATTTCTGATATTCCATTTATAATTGCCAGCCCTTTACTATGTTTTTAAAAGCGATATTTAAAATACTTTATTCATTTTGTGTAGTTGTTTTTGGAAAAAAGTTGATAAGATTCTGTAGACCAAGTGACTGCAAGAAATAGATGTCTATAGATATCTTTCACATATATCATTTTAATTGTTTCTTATGACTACCTGTGAAATAGTTGTTTTTATTATTTACATCACACAAATAAGGCTATTGTTACTCAAGGAGGTAGAGTGACTTACTCCAGATCCACTGCCAAAAAGCAGCAGAACTTTGTTTCTAATCATATTTTCTGACCCTAGACTCCATATTCACTTTATGATATTTTACTGATCATTGTTCCACCTGGGGAGAATAATAAGTTTGGCTCCAAAATTTATGTCAGCTCAAAAGTTGGAAAAATAAACAAATTCTGCTCCAGGTTCCACTTATATGTAGCTCTAAAATTTCCTCGATTCATCAAACAAGCTCAGTTTAGAAAGGCCACAGCCATCATCATTTGTGCAGCTATTCAGGCTGACATCACCAGATATTCTCCATCAAAAGAACATCTCTGAACAGCAGTATAATGTCAGTGCTGGCAGCCTCCCAGAGAAAATTAATCATAATACCAGGAGTTAGAAAAAGTCTACACAGATTTCAAGAATATTGCATTTCTTTACCCTAAAGTTCACATTCTACCTGCTGTGTTTCATTACAAAATCCAGATATCACACAAAAACATCACAGCCTCACTCCTTACTGTATGTGTTTTAATCAAAAATCTTTGATCCATGTGATATTGGCCCTGCAGGCAGAAACTTCCTTTTGTGTTAAGAAGTACTCTATCACCAGTATGAGATCCATTCTTGTTGTTGGTAAAAATATTTCGAGCAAAATCGAGGGGGAAAATAGCATATTTGAACAAAACAAGTAGATCATGTGAGAATTAACAGGTGTTATTTAAATTGATGAAATCTTCATCTTTGTCCTCTCGAGATTATAGAAGTATACAGCTTTGGGCTACATTTGTTTTTACCTATTAGTCATTGTCATAAGGTCTCTTTCCTTCACATACCCTGCTTTAGCCCTTTTGGAGACTAGCCAGTCCTTTTGAAAACCAATATTCTGGATTTAGCTGCAAAGAAATACATTGCTGGTTTTGAAATTCTTGCAATTTGGGAATTCTTGCAAACGTTAGTTGATGTTTTATGCTTTGGTGCTGAATTCCCTTTGTTTAATAATGTCTATATTTTCTTTTCACATGTAAAATTTGGAGGCCAAACTTACTATTCTCTGCAGGTGAAACAATGACCAGTAAAATATCATGAAAAGATTATGGGGTCTAATGTCAGAAAATCTTTGCACCTTCCCTACTTGAGTTTCTCAGATTCCTGGAGTCTTCATAGAGGGTAACTTATTTATCATCTCACATAGTTATCATTTTCTTTTCTTTTCTTTTCTTTTGTTCTTTTTGGCCTTTCTCTTTCTTTCTTTCTTTCTTTCTTTCTTTCTTTCTTTCTTTCTTTCTTTCTTTCTTTCTTTCTTTCTTTTCTTTTCTTTTTTTTTTCTTTCTTTTCTTTTCTTTCGTGAGAACACTTGGGATCTACCCTCATAGAAAATTTCAAATACACGACACAGTCTTGTTAACTACAGTTGCATTGCTTATCTAATCTTTTAAAGGGTGTAGGAATAGTGAGGAGTTAAGAGACTCCCCAGATACACACAGCTCCAAAAGAATCCAGGTCTCCTTCATTGTGGCAGGGTATGTGATTTTATAACACTGTTCAACCTGAGTGTAATTTTGTCTTTATTACCTTTAAGAAAAGAGAAGGGGGGGGAGGGAAACATTGTCATCTCTGAAAGAGGCCGCCCTGTCCCTTGCCTGTGTTGTCCTCTTCAGGCTCAATTTAGTTTCTTTACCTCTACAGTTTTGTCACCAAATCTCTTCATTATTTAATTGGCTCAGTATTAAGTGAAACTTATTACTAGTCTGTTTCTGATATTTTGTCCTATTTCCAAAAATTGGTCCTTTTTTCTTAATTATATAGTGCGATAAAATGTGTTTGGATTTTGAACAGCTGGGCTCATATCTCGTTCTATTAATTTTCGAGGTGTGACTTCATACAAGTTACTTAACCTTTTGGGATCTTAATTCTCCTTAATTTTTTATTCCATAAAATAAGGCTGATAATTCATACACTGGAGGGTGTTTGTGATAACCAAAAAAAGTAATGTGCATTAAAATGTTTGGAACATAATGGACATTCTACAAGTATTAGTTCCTTTGTCACTGAGAATTCTACCACAATATAGATGATGAACTCAAAAGTTAATTAAAGATAATGAATTAGCATACTTTATACAGAGGTGTGGGCAAGGTTAAAAGATGAACAGCAGATGGTAAAGCAAATGGGAACTAACAGCAAGTTGAAGTTGTTATCACCCGAAGCCTGAATGTATAGAGGTAGGGATCTGAGTTCCTACTGAGAACTACAGGCAGTTTGAGAGGCTGTTTGACATGACCCGTGGCTTTCAGCAAAAGAAAGCAGCTACTGCTAAAATCCCCCTGCTAAGTGTAGAGGGAGGGTACATGGAGGCAGAAATAGTGTTCTAGTCTCTCTGTCTTTATGATCTCTGGTGTCCTTCTGAGATTTTTATTGACGGATCCCCCTAGAGTGCAAGGAAGCCCAAATAAAGCTGTCCACAATCATCATCTGCCTCGGACACATAGTAGAGATAGAAGGGTAAATAATGAATTCAAAGGAACAAATGGAGAACGATCAGCACGGTTTCTTTTCTTTACCTTCCACTTCTCTTACTCCAGTGTTCTGTTTACTTACATTGATCATTTTTCCCACTATTAGCTGTCAATAGACTGTGAGGTCTTTGAAGGCAAAGATGATATTTATTCATGACTCTAGTATTTTCTAAAGGATGCACTATTAAATAGGCTATGTGTGGAAAATACAACCTACTATATACCTCTTTGGGAAAAGCACATTAGAAGTATAAAAACTCTTAAAAGTTCTGTAGAAAATGATAATAATAATAAATATTTGCTCATGGAATTGCTTGTCCCAAAGTTCTTACATTCTCATCTTTTTCCCCCTCCAGAAACCGGAATCTTATCTCCCAGGAAGTGTCTGATTAACTGGAGTTCCACATTTCTTCTATGATACTTACATGCCTAGCTGCCTGTAGGTGATCTAGTTGTATTATGAACGAACAATTAACATAATCATCTTCATTACAATCTCCACAGTTTGGCTGAATTTTAGACTCCCAAATATGATGCTCTATCTTACTGTGTTTAAGATCTTATTACTCCTGAGAATAGTGCCAAGACAACTGGAGGCATCTGGCCCTGAATTTACAAGATGCCACCTTCCACCACCTCCTTTAGTTTCCTTCCATAACCTGCACTTGAGTGTTTTCCTCTGGCATCAGTCAAATCTCATCAAATAAGACTTCTAGTTTCCGACCCCTTCCAGTGAATGCTGACCACCATTTTCCTCCCCTATACGGATTCTTGACCATGCAACATCATCTGTTTTATTTATTTTCTAGGTCAAAAAATCCATTAGGATGAGATGATATTTCTGTAGAACTTTCTTGAAGTGCTACCGAGCCCTCTCGATTTCATCATAGCCCCCATTCTGTCTTTAAATAATATTAAACATAAGATGAAACTAAAATTGGCATAGGAGAGGCAAATTTCATGACTAAACAGAGGAATTGAGGAAAGCAACTTTCTAGAAAAGATTCATTATATTTTCTCAAAAGGGTTGCTTATCTTAGGAAGTAGAAGAGCCAGAAAGGACAAGAGTTCAAAATAAAAGCAGACATATCTTGTAGAAGAGATAAACTCCTTAATAATCACCTAACTTTAGGGCTTTTCCCTCCTCTCTTTCTGGTTTGGTGACAACGAGAACAGACTGGTGGAGGAAAAGGGTCCACAGAAATACATGCACTCTTGAGATTGAGAACTGCAAAGGCATTGATCTCAGGGCAGCAGAGACTCTGATCATAATGACCCAAAGTCTAGAAGCTTTCCACAAATTCCCTGGACAGTGAAAGACTGTTTTCTGCATTTTTAAAAGGATTCATGTGTCCAGACATAGAAATTAAAGTTTTTCCCTTCTGGTCAAAGAAGCATATTAACATATACTGCAAAGTACAGAGAGAATGCATACCTCACGCTCCTTCCCTGATTATCAGCTGAAAGAGAATCGCTGGCATAGAATTCAACCTCCATTATTGTATTGATGAGGGTTCAGTCAGGGAAGCAGAACCACTAGAAGTTATATGAAAAAAGGAGTTTATTATAGGGATTAGACAGCACACATTGAAGAAGGTGATGAAGAAGTCAATGAAAGTTCTTATTGCATCTGACAATGGACCTGGAGTTTCTATAGGTCAGCAGAGTTGGCAGTAGAGATAACGTAGACATGAAGCAAAGGACAGTGACAAACTGGAACCCAGGATAAAACCTATGTCTGTATTCAATCTCAAAAATGTGGTGTTTTGTAGAAGAAGCTGGTGCCCTTCACCATTAACCTACCCACATAGCTGGCCTAGGGCTTAAAGAAGCAGAATGTGGTAGAACTGGTAATATCCAGACCAGATGGCAATCTTTCTCCAAACAGGTAAGCGAGCAGATAACTGACAACATGTCTGTTTTAATGGCACCAGTCATGCTACAACAATTAAGAGTAATGTCTGCTACTTCTCTTCTTCATTTCCCACCTTGCACAAATTTCTCCTATGGCTCATCTTAACTCAGAATTATACAGAGAAGGAAATTCTAGAAATTATAGCTCTAACTTGGAGCAATTGACATAGCATAAAACCACTGCAACTGTGATACTTTGTGTTTGAAATTTATAAACTCAGAAAGGTAGCTGAATAGATTCTAGGGACAAAATCTCTATCAGCCGTGGAATTCAGACAGTGGGTTGGAGCACCAAGAGCTTCACTGGCATTGAGATCAAGTAGCTGTGTGTCTTCTTATTCCAATCCTTCTAGTCCCTGCATGAAACCAACAATTTCTGTCCTGTGCCTAAATGTCAGACGTTTTATTCAGCAATTAAATATTCTTTTTTAGTAGTAATGCTCAAACATCTCCCTGTTCCTCTCTTGCCATGGTATTTCGTTTATTTCTAAAATAATTTCCATAACAATTTAAAGATCTGTGATAAGAAAGCAGATGACAATTAGTCCAAAAATATTCTGACAGCTGAGGATTAAACTGTGAGTGCAAATTACCAAACTGAAAATAAAATGCTTTACTGCATGTAAAATAAAAAAGGTGTTGATTTATACTTGATTCATGGTGTGAGTAGTCGCATTATGAATGATCAATGAACATTATCATCAGAACAATCTCACACTATTACAATTATGGTGCATCAAAATACAAACTTAATTGCTTAGCTCTTAATGAAATACAAAAGCCACATTTTAATAATGTTAGGGTTGTGGCTCAAACTGAAAAAAAAAATAGAGTTAAGGTGACAATAGTTCATTTTTAACCCTTTGACATCATAATCTAAAATAGACCCTAGACATTCCACACCTTACTTCCACCCTTCCCCATCATGAATAGCAGAGGATGTCTTGTTGGCCAGCTTTCATAGGAAAGAACATGGTCTTCAGTCAGGCTGACAACTCAATTTACTTCATTTGACTCAATATGAAAATAGATTAACATATGCAATGAAGGAAAAACAACATACCAACTTTGCTATATATATTTACAAACATTTTGCTTCAGAATTTAATCTTAGGTCAAATTTGCACGTAGCAACACACATAAGGCAAACCTTTAGTATAACTAAGAAATGTAGCTATAATATCTCTTGGATGATTCTAAGAAAGCTATATATATGTGTATATGCATATGTATACATATATGTGTGTGTGTGTGCGCGTGTGTATATATAGAAGGAGGAGGGGTGTCTAAGATATATGGCTGGCTATATCTGCACATTTTTTTCCCAAAAGATTAAGACTTCAGGTCTAATCATCCAATTGTTGAAAAACTATTCATCCATCATATCATCCAGCTTTTGAAAAAGCGGTGCCAAAAGCAAATGCCTTTGTTAAGACAGACAAAAATAGTTACTGAAATAGATTCTGGGAAACACTGTGAAGTGAGTGTGTTTTATGTTTAGTGCCTCCTTAATCCAATCACATTACCATATAGTAAGAACTGTTGTTGAAGGACAGAATTTACAAAACCTCAAACAGATAAACCACCAAGTTCTGAGTTTACACCCCCTGTTCCATTCATAAGTATATGGCAATTTCCTGGGTGCCTTTTATCTCCACAGGTTATTCTAAAATGGGCTGTAAAATTTAGCATGGGGTTTTGCTTTCAGTATGCAGACACCACAAGTAATGTGGGCATGGTGGCATGTGAATCCATAAATTATACATTTTATTCATCATTTCAGTATCTTTACTTTTCTAACTCCAGGGTATGCACCTAGAAAAATGGTTATTTGTTTATTTATATATTTATTAATTTTTGGATTTTTTTCACATGTATAGAATATCAAGAGATCTATAAAAGCCCTGTGAAAATATAGCTAGCATCCCTAATCCCTCTGACCTATTTGCTTCAAAGAATAAATTAGGTGTGGGAATCTAACAACTTCAATGAAGTCAGAAATAATGAAACCAGAGTTTTCCCAATAATCTCCTCTTTATCCCTAAAGCACCTTGTACACCAGAATAATTAGCATCCTCGCACCTTATATAATTTAAATATATTTTATTACTGACTTAAAATTCTTTTTACAAAATACTCATCAAATTACTGTTTCATCTTAGGAAATTCTGATTTCCTTATACTCAGAGAAATTCTCTTTTCTATACACTTTAGCCATTTTTTTACATTTAAAGACCTCTGTTTCATTAGGTTTTGATATTTAAGCGAGCATTTATTTTAGTACTTACTCTTTCTGAGTGTTCAGTGCATCTCTTCCGGCTCTGGTATCTGGAGTGCCAACTGGGTCGACACATCCTGAGTGCTTACTGCAGGCACAAGACACTATTTAAAATGATCTGGAATTTCATGGGGTATGTACTATGGTGGCTATTTTTCTGCATTAAAAAATGAGAGGAGATACTAAAATCTACATTTTACTATT
The DNA here is from genome assembly GCF_014176215.1 of Rousettus aegyptiacus. Taxonomy (NCBI): domain Eukaryota; kingdom Metazoa; phylum Chordata; class Mammalia; order Chiroptera; family Pteropodidae; genus Rousettus; species Rousettus aegyptiacus. Next base: position 118,841,785 of record NW_023416306.1, on the reverse strand, counting down.
CTTAAAGTGAAGAATTATAGGGGGAAAAATTTCCTTATCAAGTAAAATACCCAAATCCTGATGCTTCTGAAATCTTCTTGCAAAAATCTCATCTATAATAAGAGGTTAAAAGCCCTCTCTGGTTTACATTGTCAACATCAAGCATATAGACATAATCTGCTCAGTCCTTCCCATCTTCCTCTCAATTCAAAGTCCAGATTCAAAGTCATCTTTGTAAAACACTGGGATGAGATTTAGTTTGCTGACTTTTTATCCTCAGGTAGAAATCACTAATTCTTGGTTACTGCATTTGCCCTTTCCTTCACAATTGCTCTGCCTTTCACTTTGATAGTCTGTGCAGCTTTCTTTTGGGTCCCCAGAGTCTGGATTCAGTTCTGAACACTGCTCATTGCTTTCTATCCTTATGATACAGACTAGGAACTTCTAACTTCTATACCCAGCTCAGATTACTGAGCTCTATCACTCCAGAACTAGATAAAATATTCCAGATAGCGCCACTTATCCAGAAGGAAATTAACTAATCTCTCTCTCATATGTATTTACACACACACACACACACACACATTCTGTCTTTCTACCTTCCATATTTTAATCTATATCACTTATCTATCAAGAAAGAATACTTGGTAAAAGTCACTATTGCCAGTACTAATAATAAAACAAAATAGTTAAAAGCTGTTTTTGGAAGCAGCAACATTTCAGAAATTATCAGTTTAGTGTTTAAAGTTTCTAATCATTCATTTCCTGACTTGCAACCAAATTTCAGATGAAGAAACTTCCTAGTACACTTTCCTATTGGGGAGAATATAACTGTTAGTTAATTGCTCCTTTTTTTCCCAAAGAACATGAAAAGAGATTCCAAGTTAGATTAATAATCTTGAAAATTTAAAGTTGAGGAGTGCTTGTAAAACAACAAAATATATTGAAGACAAAACAAAACATAGATTTTGGTAACTGAGGAGCAGCTTTTAAAATCATATTTTTGCTGATCCTCCAAACAGACATTCATATTATCAATTTATTACAGCAAACTCTGTCCTTATTTACTATTTGTAAAATATTTATACTGTTTATTTTTACTAACAAATATCACTGGGCAAGCTACCTCCTCCCACAGGACTCAGTTGCTACCTTATGAAATAGGGCACTTAAGTATGAAAACCATTGAGGCTCCTACCAACTCTGACCTTTTACAGTTTGTACACCAGCTTCTCTGTTCTAGTAACTTTTGCCAACAGCCCAGTTCTGAGCAGCCAGCAGTCAGAGCCAATTCAATACTGTGTGTGTGTGTGTGTGTGTGTGTGTGTGTGTGTGTGTGAGAGAGAGAGAGAGAGAGAGAGAGAGAGAGAGAGAGAGAGAGAGAGAGAGAGAGAGAGAGAGAGAGAGAGAGAGAGAGAGAAGTGTGACACAGATATCTATTTCTCCCGTCACTTTCTTGGTCTGATGAACCAAAATGTGACCTACTCTGTGAAACCTTCCTGGCTTTCCCAGAATTAGTTTTCCCTTTATGTTTCTTCATAATATTTTGTTGATATTTCTAGTATTGGATTTTTTTCACAGTGCATTGTAATGATTTTTATATATCTGTCTTCCTACTGGACTTTGAGCATCTTAAAAGAAGAATTTTTAATTTTCTCTTAATCTCCCATATTGAGCACATTGCCTGGCATATAGCAAAGAAATACTGGCTGAATAATGAATGAATCTTTGTATTTAATTTATGCTTATTGGGAAGAGGCCTAGATTTAAAATGGTCAGAGACATTTTAGATGTGAGAAATCTAGAAGCTGGTTCTTCTGCTTGGAATAATCCTAAAATTGGTTTATATTATTTTGCAAATAACAGCATGAAAATTTGTTAAAAAGAGATAATATAAAAGTTTTAGGTTTTTACTCTTACCATAAGACTCACTGAACTGTGCCATAGAGACTTACTTTATCACATTGATTTTTTTCCACAGTTTGCAAACCATCTATATTTAATGGCTTTCATTAACTTCTCTCAGCCAATCAACAGACCATAAACTCAACTTAAGCAGTTATGAACAGACTTTGTGATGAGAATTTATCCTTACATTAATTGTTAGTTCACTAAGTGATCAGGCTCAGGGAAAGACGGTAGCTATATTTTAGTTCCTCATTTATGGTTGCACTATTATATTTAAAATAAGTCTTCTCAATCAGGAAGCCCAGAATGTTAAATGTTTTAAATCACTATTATCAGATTCCTAAGCTGACTCTAACAATGCAGCAAACACATTCAGGAAGATTCTGGAATTTGTTAACTCGTAGTAAACTTGGGACCCCAAAGGCAAAGATTATGTTATTTTCCATCACTTGACCCCAGTGTGAATAACTATACTCCCAAATGTGCATATGTCTAGTTGCACATCTCTAGCTTAAAAAAATCTCAAGCAAATATGGTATTTTTTTTTTATGGCAAGGCAGCTCTTGGTTGACCTCACAGATTGCAAGGAACTTGTCAGCTTATAATCCCTTATTTTTTATTTTTTATGCCTACATCACTTGATCTTCCTAAGTGGTCTCCCATCCCAGTACTAACCAGGCCTGACACTGCTTAGCTTCTGAGATCAGATGGGATTTGGCTTGTTCAGGATGGCTGGCCATAGACTCAAATATGGTAATTTTGAATATAGACTTGCATCTGATAAAAGTTGTCTAGAAGAAAAAAATAAAAACAATAGGATAGTAAACATTGAGTCCCTCAAGTCTAAAGCAGAAATTTGGCACAATGAGAGGAACTCTGACATTAAGAAGTGAAAAAGAAAACTGATAAAGTAATCTGTCGATCAGTTAAAAGCTAGTGCTACATGAATCCAGCATGTGATGCCTTGGCGCACGCACACTTGAATGCCTAGCAAAAAGTGGTTCAAGGGTTTCTGTATGAAGAATTTTGAAAATGGAGAGGACAAGCCTTTGGAGTGTCAAATGAATAGAGAGGATATAAGAAAAATCCAAACTCTTAATTAAATCAACTGGAGAAATCTTGATTTCTCTGGGACTAATGATGAAATTGATAGACTTTAGAAGGCTGGAAAGTTAAACTAGATGAAGTTAACAGATGAAGCCTTACCCTGTGAGGCTGGACAGAATGCTGAATTTCAAACTGCAGCAACTTGAACTTTGTAGTACAAACAATAGGTTCCAATGTTACAAAAGTAGAGAAAAGCAGGAATTCATTGCTAAAAAGAAAAGAGGTATCAAGCCATGAAAAGACATGGAGGAAATTTAAATGCATATTACTAAGTGAAAGAAGCCAGTCTGAGATTGCTGCAAACTGTATGATTGCAAACATAAGACATTCTAGAAGACAAAACAATAGAAACAATATAAAGATCAGTGGTTTCCAAGGGCGGGGGAGAGAAGAGAGATAAAATAGGCAAAGCACAGAAGATTGTTAAGGCAGTGAAAATACTCTATGTGATATTGTTAGATATATATCACTATACAGTTGTCCAAACCCACAGAATGTGCAACCTCAAGAGTGAATCCTAGAATAAACAATTAATATTTGATGATTCCAATATGGTAATATAGGTTCATCTTTCCTAAAAAAAAAAAAAAGTACCATGCTGGCAAGTTATGTTGTTAATGGGAGAGGCTATGCGTGTGTGGGAGCAAGGGGTATGTGGGAAATCTTTAATGTAAACCAAATTTTAATGTAAACCTAAGCTGTCCTAAAAATAGTCTTTAATTTTTTTTAATAAAATGAATTTTTTAAAAATTAAGGCAGAAAACAAAGCAACCAAATTAAATCTCTCGATTTTCACATTGGAAAATTACTGAGAATAGGAAAAATGAGTGTGTGCTTCACATTTAAAAATAATAATAATAATAATAAAGGTAAGAATGTCTGTTCATCCTTTGGAAATTAGTAGTGGAAGTGATGAGCATAAATTGCATGGATCCTTCATCGTGGGGTATCCTCACAGTTCTCAAAGATCCCAAATACTTTTCAACATAGTAAAAAGTTAAAAAGGTGGTAACTTATTAAGGATAAGCTAAGTTATGTTGTGGTAATAAACAACCTCCAAATCTCAGTGATTTAACACACATTCAAAATTTCTTTCTTTCTAATGCAGAGTTCCAGGGAAACCGTGCTCTAGTAAGTAGTAGGACATCTAGGCTAATGAGACCTTTGTAATCCTACAGCTTCACCATATAACACATATGGCCTCCTTAATTGATGAGAATGGGGAAGGAAATGCTGTAGTCTTTCACTAGCAATTAGATGCTTCAGCAAGGCAATGACACACATCACTTCTTGCAATTCAATGGCCATAATTTATCTATGGCTATAATATGCCTATAATCCAGTTGCAAGGTATTGAGTCGGTCTTTTTGGTACCCAGAAGAAAAGGAGAATCAGATATCTACCACAGGTAGATTTCGTACGTGATATGCTTATTCTCCCCCAAATTCCCCGATCTGTATTCTAGTTCCTCCCCATAAAATTTATTGTAGATCTTTGATTAAAAACCTGAAACATCCTGTTTACAGAGATTCTAGTGCATTATAACCAGAAAAGGCAATTTTACTGTGTACTAATTTAAAAAGTAAAATTCAAAGTAAAATAAATATTTGAATAAAAAGAATGAACTGACCACACTTATTTGATTTCTTATTCAAAAGGTGCCACATTCTATTTCACTACTTTTTACCTCAAAATCTTCTGTCAGAGGGACCCTATCCTTCAGATCTTTATTTCTGTTTCCACTGAAGTCAGGTTCACATGATTAATCACTGAAAAACAGAGGTCATAACAGAAACATAAGGAAATGTACATGGGTTACAGTGTCTTAAAATGTGTTTTATTTAAATAATTTAGTTTTAATTTTTTTAAATTAAAGTTATAGTCTCAATTTTGAGTCAGATGGTCTACAAGGCTAATTAATTATTCTGACTGCTCTCAATTACTGGTTCACCAGAGGTAGCCACCTTCAAAATTTTTAGCTAATTCTTTCGGTACTTATTATAATAAGATTTTGTTGTTACTTTAAAAGTTTTTTTTTTAGTGGTGAGAACTATCTTTTAACTTTTCCAAATGCAGTATGGTAATTCAATCTCTTTATGATATACACACATGCTGAAAACTGCACACTTCCTATCTCCCATAGTCTCTCGAAATAAATAAAATTTTAAAAGATATTCAGTGTTTGCATTATTTTACATTATAAAAACTACTATTAAATGAGCCATGCATATTACCATGGTTATTTTTCTCTTTCTGCATTTTTTTCTCATCTGTATATTGGCAGTTGTCTCAGTTCATTTTATTTCTTTTTCCATGTATTTATCGTAAATCATACCAGAACCCTCAAAGTGATGCAGATCTCCTCTATTTGTTTAAATCTATTGGAAATTCTACCACTTTTTAAAATCATTTGAAAAAGTCACTTCCAGAGTCTTTTGACCTACAATAGATCCAAATTCTTTTTTCACCATCCTCCTGAGGATTCCCGTGGCCTTTGTCTTCTGTTAGAACCCCATTTCCTAGATCAAATATTGTCAGATGTTCTTACTTTATCATGCCCTTTGTGTCACATTAATTTTTTTTTCATGACACTCCTAGACCAAAAGAAACACCTTACAGTGATAAGTGTTAAGTAGTTAAGGTCCAACAAATTAAGACCGTTCAGTCATGTGGTATCTCACAAACATCACTATATCTCCCTTGATGACTAAAATATTCCAAGACACCCTGTGATCTTGCAGTATCTTTCCAGGTCATATTGATGTGGTTTGAGAAGTGTTATCCCAGATGCTGTCTTAACTCTCAAGATTTACTCCTTTATATTGGTGGTCAACGTCTTCTAGAAGCTTCCTGCAAAATAATATGTCCAAGGTAATTTTGGGGACATTTTTATTTTAAAATGTCTCTGGTCTGCCCAGACTCTTGATTGATATTTTGAATAAATATATTTTTGAGTAAATCTGATATTATAGATACATTTCGAAGCTTTATATATGTAAGCTTGATGAGGACAGTGACTTTCTATTGTTTCCAGATATCTGGCAGATAGTAGGCAGATGGTGGTGAGAAAATGAATAAAGACACCCTTGAATAGGCCTAAGCCACATTCACCAATGACATACCAACATGATTAGGTCTGTCATTTTTTTAAAAAAACTAGGAAATAATGATCAGGTGCCTAGAAAAGTATAAAACCCAATTATCTGAGACTGTACTGAAAAAATAGATAAAAATGCTTATACTTTACAAAGTAGAAATGTAAAATTTGTAGTTTTGAGCTGAGTTATATCATCTAATTATAGCATTGTCACCCATCCTTTAAATTAATAATATATCGCTTCTGTTTTTAATGATGTTGTCAATAGTGCAGTCAGCTTGAGCCCAATAGGTAAGCTACTTTATCACAACTTGAAAGCCATTCTATATTTATAGTATATCAAATGCATGAACCAATAATTCTGAGGCTGGAATAATACATCAATCCATAATGAGAAGAATTGCTTTTAATTTAGCCATTGATAAATAAAAGTTAACTCAATATTCATATTTTAGGAAGTCTATTTTAATAATGATCCAATTGTCCTTTCTCAGTAATAAAGTCAACCCCTCAAGCAAATATGCTGTTTTAATCCCAATGAAAATGAGTGTGTCTAAATCCTGTTAGATCAGTCCTAATGAGGCTGGCCTGACCCTTGAGTTCTTCATGAGTCCCATACCCTCATACTGTATTGTATTCCATTCCAAGGCAAACTGCAAGTATGAGAATTAAGTGAGAGGTCTATCAAGGCAAAATTATCACTATTACAATAAAACAATTCAGATCAATGACAGCAGCTTAAATACAAAGGACAAGATATCATATGTTCATTTCATTAATTTTGAATCTGTATTCTTGAATTCATATAACCTCAAGTTGGAAGTATCCTATATTTTCTGTATCTTAACTTCCCTTCTATTTAAATAGAAGTTGAGTTATAAGGTAACTTCGAAGTAGTTGTCCTAGCACCATTTAAACCTCAAAAGAAAAAAGAAAAACTTTCTTTGACTTCCATATAAACTCTTCAGTTTTGAAAACAGCTGTCTTCAGCCCCCATTACACAGCCCAACAATCTTCACCTTTCATGTTTGAATACCCTGTTCTTCATAGAGTTTGTCCACTCTTTCTTAGAGTTTGTTAAATTAAGCTAAATACTATCCTTTAGACATGGTCTGACTCACTGAACAAAAAGGGTATTAACATCCTCCCCTGAGATAAGCTACCAATACATCCAAAAGTTGTCTTTGCTACAGCATAGATAAGCAGCCCTGGCTCAAACAGAGCTTATTGCTGACTAAAACTCATAGAAGTTTCTAGTGGGTGCTCTTCTTGTTGTCATAGGCTACTTAGTCTGCCCTCCTCCCAGTCTTTTTGGGAATGCCAGGTATAAGGCTATGTTTATATGTGGGCATGTATTAACATTAGCACCATCAGGCAAATGTTCCTAAAGACTTTCATCCTTTCATTTCCTGATGAAGCTCTATAATCACACTCCATAGTTTCAGGTGCAAGTTTTCATAACCCTGATTTATGCAGCCAGTCTTGAATTTGATTCTAATGTCATCAGAAGTTCCAGTCGAGCCCATATCTGACTCTTTGGTTTCAGTAAGAGGTGGATGTTTTTCCCATAAGCCTCCTTTTCTTTATCTCACTTCTGGTTTTCTTTGTGCCACAAGAAATATTTTTCCCCTTTTGAGGATGCATCAAATATCCCCTCACTTTTCTATTTCTAACTGCTGCTGAAGCTGTTTGTGTTTTATTTCTTATTCTTTTATTCTTTTAAAAGAAGCTTCAACAATTTCTTTTTTGTAAGCTACTTAAATTCCAGCATAGAAAGCTAGATATAGTTTTATAGTTAGACTTGAGAGCTTCTGTTTCCATCTGTTTTAAGATGGAGAAGTTTTAAGTTATAAAGCTAAGTGTTACAGTTAAAAAAAAAAGATTAAAACTGATTTTATCACACAGGTAATAACATAATCAAAATAAATACACATCTTCAAAAGAGAGGTAAATATCTAAACTTCCTAGTCTCACTTAAAATAAAAATTAGAATTTTGTATTTATATTTGAAAATGTTTTGTATAATTCTTAAGGAACAACTGAATTACTATTATGTTCTCTTTCAAAATGTTTACAATATATTTGGGGAGACATTTAAACCTTCTAGAAATATCAGATTAGAATGTGATAATAACAAACACCATCACAGACGTGATGTTATTTAATCCTGACATCAGCTGTGTGATTTAAACTGATATGGTATCATAAAATTTATTTTACAAATGAGGAATCTGTGACTAAGAGAAGAAAAGAGATGTGCCCAAGGTCACTAAGCCTCTAAATAGGCAGAATTTACTTCAGCCTCAAGTGCGCTAGCTCCTAATCTATTGCTCTTTCCACTTCTAACATCATCTCTGCCCCATCCCTCATTTCCAAATTTAGGAAGAACTTAATTAAGAAATTGTTGGGGGTTTTTATTTCTTCAGTCAGCATACTATATGGCATTTAAATTTCTTACTGATTTCTTATTTTTATTATTAAAGTCTTAGAAGCGAGGTAAGTACACAGCTATAAACAAAAATATTGGGTATAAAGCATGTACATTATAGATGACATTGGTCAGTAATTTGCTAGTAAATGTTTAGCAATAGGTTCTTCTGGGAAGGAAGGATACAAATTTGTAGCATTTTTCTATTTCCATAGTGTAAATACTCCTACAATGGCTGATTTCAAGCTATCATTGGCCGTTCAATGTTTGTAGATTAGGAGAAGACGTGCACAAGCAGCTATTTCGAGCTGCCACCAGCACTCATTGATTATTTTCCTCTCTAGAGCATCTTGTTTAAATTAGTCACACACTGGGCTATCATTTATAGTTTTTATTTTTCCCTAATGAACTCTATTATAGAGTAATTTACATACAGTAAACTTCATCCATTTAAAGTGTACAATTCAATAATTTTTGACAGTTATATAGACCCATGAAACCACCAGCTACACTAAAGATACATTACCTTCATTGTGTCCCATTTCAAGACATCCTTTACCCCATTCTTGAACAATACTGATCTGCTTTTTGTCCCTGCAGATTAGTGTACATTTTATGTAGAGTTATGCAGTAAGTAGTCCTTTTTCACTCGGGATAATGATTTTGAGATTCATCCATGTTGTAGTGTATAGCAATAATTCATATTGCTGAATGGCATTCCTTTGTATGAATATGCCACAGTTTCTCCATTCACTTGTTGGTTCACAGTCGAATTGTTGCTAGGTTTCAGCTATTGGAAATAAAGCCATTATGAACAATAACATATTATCTTTATAGAGATTTATGTTTTGATTTCTATTGAGTAAATACTGTGTAAGAGTATAGTGGCTGTAAGGTGTATGTTAAACTTTTTACAAAATTGTCAGAAGTTTCCAAAGTGTTCATGCCATTTAGGTTCCCACCAGTGGTCTCTCTTTATAACTTTAGCTGTACCAATGGTGGATAATAATACCTCACTGTGGTTCTAATTTGTATTTCTCTGATGATTAATGATGTTGATCATTTATCTGTGTGCTTATTGAACATTCATATTGTTTTCTAAAGTGTCTTTTATAATTGTTTTTCCACTTAAAAAAGTCAAGTTGTCTTATCGAGTTGTAAGAATTCTTTACATATTTCGGATAACATTTACTTTTCATTTTTCACAAAGAGGTAGATGAATGTTAGATGAAGTTTAAAATGAATTATGGAAAAATAATAATCCCATACATTCAACAGTATTTTTCTGGCATAATTACATACCCATTTTTTCTTTTCTTTTTCTTTTCTTTTTTTTTTTTCTGATAAGCACAGCTGTTCTGTGACAGAAGTCGGGTAGTTATAATTATCCTCACTTTCAGAATGAATACACCAAGTTTTAAGTAGGCAGTAGAGCACTTGTTAAGCATTTGGACTTCAGAACTAGAATATCGAAGTTCAAATTGTTACCATTTACTAACTGAGGAACCTTGGAAAAGTTAATTGAGAACCTCTAAAATTCAGTTTTTCTCACTGATAAAATGTTAAGAATAAAATTGCTTAAATCAAAAAGTCATTGTAAGGATTAAATGTTTGTAAAACTTTAAGTTTTCACAAGCTGTAAGTGATAGAATGTAAGTACCATAGTACCTGTCCAAACAGATTGGCACACGGAATTAAAGGCAAGGATGATGATAGTTGAGGAAAAAATCAAGATGGAATATGGGAGCCTCCAGCTTCTCAGGATTGTTTTTATCACCAGAGAGGGAATGTCATCTTAAAATAGTCAAAATAAAGGGAAAGAGTGTCAGAGTGTAGAGAGAGAGAGATTCTGAAAGATAGGTTTAGCCATCCCTAAAGCTAGATCACCTCACCCTTTCAGTAAAGGTTTATGACACATACCAGCCTTGATTCGATATTATTTGGAGGGTGGAAGGGCCATCAGAGAGCTATTCTATGATGATGTGGTGCAGAAATGGAGCACACACAAGGGGGATATTGATGTACTCTTAAAACAAAACTGGGTGAAAGCAGTATGAGATTAGATTTTGAGCAGATCTCACTTGCCTTTCCCTTGGCTGTTGGCACCCCACCACACACATAAATCAATTCCATTTAATTAAACACTATGCATGCCTTACACACCAGCACATACAAGCATACTTTCTGCCAGGCTTGGGGTTTCTCTGAGCGGTGTTGTGTTGTAATCGCCTCTCAGAAAGGAAACCCTGCCCAATACCCATATTCATTATGTCCATGGAAAGTTATTTTGTTTACTGACAGAGTGACTTATTTTGATCACCATCTGAAAGAATTTTGATTGACAGAGATGAAAACTTAGGCATGAAGCCAGAGGAAAGTGCAACAACATTAAGAGACAAATGTTCAAGAAATAAAAAGTCTTCTATTTTGTCTGGTACATAGTGGATGGATAGGTAAGTAGCAAGGGAAGAAAGACTAGCTGACAAAAAGATGCAGAGCCCCAGATGGCAGACTGAAGAGCCTGGACTTCCCTCCTTAAAAGGAGAGTTCGAGAGTAGGCTAAAGCAAAGCAATGCCCTCTTCAGAGCTGTGAGCCAGAGTAGAATGGCTTAATGGAAAGAAACAGTCAAGAAGAAGCCACACAGAAGGCTCTGACAATAGTTTAAACAGTAAGTAAGGAGAACCTGACCCAGAGTCATAGCAGTAGAAATCAGAAGAGGCATCTTAGGAGATGAATCCTACCAATCTCATTATATGAATGGTTATTGGGAGGGTACAGGAAGAATTAGAGGGGACACTTAGATTTAGATCAAGAGTGAGGGGAGGTTCTGCTGCCATTCACAGAGCAAGGACCAGAAAAGAAAGGAAGAAACAATTTTTTGGCAGGGAGGGGTAGGTTTAGGAATGATGATAACTTAATTGTGGACTATTTGAGGTTAAAGTTCAGGAAAGTTACCCAAGTAGCAGGCAATTGAAAATATCTGGATCAAAAGAGAGAAAAAGACCAGAATAGAAAATCGGGAACTGTGGAAATGAGGATTTTAAAGACAAATGAGGAAAGTAGGGCCAAATTTGTTTTGTCATCTGTTTTTTTACAATTATTGAACTTTTTATTTTCAAATAAAGATTCACATGTATTAAAAGTAATACAGAGATCCCATGTAACCTTTAACTAATTTCTCCCAATAGTAGTATCTTATAGAACTTTAGTGCAATATCATAATCAAAATAATGACATAATAACAGTCTAGCAATCTTTCTCACATTCTCCATTTTCCTTTTATTCATTTGTGTGTGTCCATATGTTTAGTTCTATCTACTTCCATCAAATTTGAGCTGTTGTATTCACCACCCTAGTCAAGATACATAACATTCCATCACCACAAAGCTTTCTTGTGCTTCTCTTCTATGACCACACTCGCCTTCCTCTTTTCCCATCCCACACTCTGGCAACCACTAATCTGCTCTCTCTTTCTATAATTTTGTAATTTCAATAATGTTATGTATATGGAATTATACAGCATGTGACCTTTTAAGATTGACTTTTTTCACTCAGCATTATTCCCTGAAGATTTGTCCAAGCCGTGTGTATCAAAAGTAATGTCCTTTTATTGGTTAGTGTTCTATGGTATGGATATACCACAGTTTAACCATTCACTTGTTGAAGGGCATCTGGGTGGTTTTAAGCTTTCGATTATTATAAACGAAGCTGTTATAACACTTGTGTATAGGTTTTTATGTGAACATAAATTTTCATTTCTCTGGGATAAATGTCCATGAGTGTAATTGCTGAGTCATATGGTAATTGCATGTTTGATTTTATGAGAAACTATAAAAATGTTTGACATAGTAGCCAGCCCTACCATTTTATGTTCCTGTCAGCAATGCATAAGCAATTCCCTTCCACCTATTTTTGTAAATAGTTTTATTGGGACGTGCCACACTCATTTGTTTACATGTATGTCTATAGCTGCTTATACACAGTAATGACTGAGTTGAACAGTTGTGACAGATACCATTTGGTCCACAAAGACATAAATATTTACTCTTTGACTTTTAACAGAAAAAGATTTCTGACCTCTTTAGGGACTGACATCTGTCTTGCTGGGAAAATGAAACAGAGATCAGAAGCCTGAACTGGGTGTGGTTATCCTGGAGCAGCAGAGTAAAGCATAGAGGAATGAGTTTTCAGGCAAGGTAGTTCATGGCTGCTGAAAGCAAAGAGGGGTCTTGTGCTTGTCTTGTGTTGGATATATTGATTTGAGAAAAATTCTGAAAAGCATATCTATAGAAGTGGGGGAAATCCAGGGTCGAATGGGAAAACTGGATGTGGAGGGTGGTAGGAGCTTGCCTAGAAAGGTCACCTGAGGCAACAACCTAAAATGGGAGGAAATTATTGAGAAAGAGCTATAAACACAGAAAGGATAAAGATATCAGCTGAGACCAAGTGGAATCGTCACATTTCTTGAGTTCTAATGTCACCAGTTATTGGAAGCACAACTATTTAAATAGCAAGATTTTAAGGGGAAAATAATGGATGAAAGTTTCCAAAATCCATTGTAAAATGCACCCAACTGAAACTGAAACATTTGAAAACTGTATATCTGAGAATGGAAGAAATGCTGTGTATAAAGGTATAGTAGAGAAGTATATGGCTAGAGAAGTATAATGGCCACCATCACATGATACTGAAGTCCTAGAGGATGATTTAAAGCACAGGCTAGAAAAGAAGATTTGGAACAGATGTTGAAATCCTTAGAAATTTGATTATAATGACAATCTTATCGATCACTAAGTATTACATTTCCAAAAAGTTACAGTTAAGTATTTTTCACATTGGATTATCATTTCCCTTAACATTTTTCTAAAATAGGTGTCACTATCTTCATTTTATAGAAATGTAAACTGGTCACATTGTTACAGGGATTAACCTAAAGTCAAAAGACAGTGGCAGAAGTGGCAAAACGTATACGTAAATTTAAGCCAGCATGGCTGCCTGCTAGCACTGCAGGCGGAGATGAGTAGCATGGATACCATGCTAGCACGGATACCATGGCCTTCACTTTACTTATCTTTAGGATAAAATTTCTTCATTTGAATGGCCTGGTAGAGGCAGCAAATAACAGGAATAAGAACATTGATGGCTCCAATTCCATCCCAATCCCTTAAGTTTCCGGGATATAGTTATAAAACTATAGAAGGTACTATCATCAAGGAAAAGCTAGGATTTAGGAAGCCAGTTGAAAAATGTATGAATGAAAGAGAAAGATCCTATAGATGTAGGGAATCTGTTCCCAAAGACACAAGGCCTGATGAGGGACAGCACAAGGGGCCCAGCAGATGACAGACAGGAGTAGAATGGGCTTTGAGAACACTGAGCGACTGCAGGTGGGAATCCTACATCCCCAACTCTTTCTTTTTTGCTCTTGTGTATTGGCTTAAGTGTTTCCATCAGGCTTCTGCACCAAGCTGCTCCACTGTCAATCAACTATGCAGGCACAGAGCCTTCTAAAGCTCACATTACTTTATTATCCTTGCCAGACTACATTAGTTTGCTTAAGAAACACAGATGTCAAGTTCCCTGGGTACATTCACATGTTGAAGAGTAGCCACTGAACTTTTGTATCCTTTAGCATTAAAATATAAAAATACCATTATGTTCTTTTCATCTATCTCCATCTTCCCTAGAATCTTCTTCCAATTCAGTTTCTTTGAGGAAAGGTCTGTGTACTGTTTTGCTATTTTGTTTATGTTTTTGCCACACCCACAACCTGATTTTTTTTTTACATGCCTCTCAGATTATTATTTTCAGGCCTTCAGCTCCTGGTTTGTGTAATTCGTGTGGTAACATCAGATGGCCCAGGAAATACAAAGGAGTGGAGAACAAAGTAGATCATTAATCTGTAGACAATTAAATAGGGTACTTAAGAACTAACATGGGAACTGAAAGCTCTCCAAAGGGCTTAAAGGTCCACTAAAGATGACATCAGATAAATTTGGCAGATGGCCAAATACTAAGATCTGAGCAGGCATTTTGGTTGCTTTTTCCCCTCTCTTATTCATTCAATAGATTTCAAAACATATGAATGATTAATTCAGTCTCAAGAGACTGGCTGTGATCTAATTCACTGAGGCTATCTGCAAAACAAAGAGAAAAAGAATCAGAGGGATTTGAGATTCTAGATTCTAGCAAAGCTAAAATTAAATGGGACATTTGTTTGATTTCTCTCTTTGTTTTCCCACTTAGTAATATCTATGTTAAACAGATCCTCAGATACCTTAGAAATGACAAAAAGATGATGGCAACAAAAAAATGGTGGTGGTTCTCAAGATACTCAAACATTTATCTTTACTTCAACTGAAACCACTGAATTTGTTCTTTGGAACACCGTTAAGACCACCAAAGCAATTTTATCATCAATTTTATCTAGTAGCAAAGACTTCTGGTCTTTACTATTTGATTTCATGCCACTGATTAATAAGTGTAGTAATCCCAATTCTAATATTAGGTAAAGACAAGAAGCCAAAGGGGCACATGTGTGCCCTGGAAAAAGGTTTCTTAAAAGCAGCTAATGCTTTTCCTTTTTTTTTTTCTTTCCTTTCTTCCATGCTCACGTGCTTGTGCTTCCCCTCTTTCTCTCTCCCCCTCCCTATCTGTGTGTAGAAAGAAGTGAGCATTCTAAGAATTTTCTAAAAAGAATTGTGCTGCCAGTTCCCTATGTGAAGCCTACCCGTAAACACATGCGCATGAGGCTGTTAGGAGAGACATGTATTTTGAACTGGGGGGAGACAGCAAAAGAGTGAAAGACCCAGTTCTAAGCTTCACCTAATCTGTTATAAAAATAAGAAGATGAAACTACAATTTAAGAACTAATGAGCAAATGGCACTAGCTGACAGGGTTTTTTTAAAAAGCAATTTTTAGATGCAAAATGGAATGATTAAGTTATATAACAGTTTCAGTATTATTGTGTACTTTCTTTTCTTTAAAGTTTCTCAGAATTTATTACTCACATTTTTTCTGGCTTATAAATAATTTAATTTTGATTACTTAATATTTTCTAGGTAAATTAAATCAGATGTCAATTCATTAAACATTTGAAATATGTTATTGCTATTTCCTGTTTCACCAGTTTGAGGAATAAAATAGAGAAACATTCTTTTATATTTAAATTAGAAGACACTGAGCCTCTAGACCTTTGTACTAGACCTCAAGGTATTTATAAGGGATTGAGAATCAGCCCTTCACATGGCTAGCTTTCAGCCACCTGCCTGGAGAGTAGGAACTGGAAAAGCCCTAATGAAGAAGCTATTTCAAAACAAAAGAAAGACTGAAACTTTCAGTGTTCCTCCTCGATTTCCTGTGGGCTATTTTATGTTAAACAACACCTTCCCATTAGCACTATAACCATCCCACAAGATTAGGGGTGATGCTGGACAGGGCAAATTTCCCCAGTTATGGGGCAGACCAAGCCCTGCACCAAGAGAAGAAGGTCCTTTGGCGGAGAGTGTAGAAAGAATTCAACACATAGTCCAAAATTGAAGTCGAGAGGAAAGTTTGTAAGAAGGGGTAACCCTCTCCACAGACAGAGCGTGGTCTCCTTTCAGAGGTAGAGAGTGAGAGGGACCAAGAGAGGAGTAAAAAGACAATAGTGGTTGCCGGTGTTCAGGGAATTCAGTTTATATGTCATTCTTTAGTTCCCATTTCCTTCAATATGGACACACAGTGAGGAAGGGGAAGAGTATGTAGCCTGAAATGGTAACAATATGTAGTGAAAGGCCTGCTGGCAGTTCCCGGCCTTTAATCCTTAGTTTCTCCATGGTTTTAGCCATAGGGAATGACTCTTGGTTCCTGGTTCCCCTTCACAGGTGTGGAGAATGGGCTGTTAGCAATCCAGCAGAAATCTTCCTTTGTTCTGCAGGTGTCCTCCTGGCCTGGCTACAAGGCTGATCAGCATATTGCAGTCTCTGATTGTGGCTTGATTAATATTTTAATTCTCTTGCCTCCTCCCTACATCAGGGACACCTGGCATTTGGCTTCGTAGATAGTATTTAAATCCATCAGTGTTTCCCCAACATCCAGCATTTATACATTTTTTAAAACCACCAATACTAAGTATCCTACATGGGAGTAATTCTGCATGCAAATAGAAAAATGTTGAAGGATTCAGTATAATTTATAGATAAGAAAATATAGAATATTACTGAAGTTTTCCAAGAAAAACAAAAAAGGCTTCAAAGCAAACTCCTCAAGTGGCATCCTGCAAATGAAGATAAATACGCAAACAGCACTCACACCAGGCCTGATTTATTTCAGTAGGGAAAGCTCACAGCGACCTACCTGAGCAGTGGTAGTGTTATCAGAGTGGGGATTCTCTCCCTGTACATTGTCCAGGTTCTTGACGTCTTGAATAAAGAATTGAGCAAGACACCAAAATATAGTAGAAAGGAAAAGTTTTATTAGAAGGGAAAGTACACTTCCAGATGTAGAAGCAGGACTTAACAAGAAAAGTGTGACTCAAAAGACCTGGTAACAAACCTTTGGGGTTTTTATTCCTATTTTCTATGGGTGGTTGCTTTTCTTCGAGAAGTGGGCTTTTCTGATTGACAGCTAAGACTGATAAGGCTCAGTGATTCACCATTTGCTTTCTGTGCATATTTGTTCCCAGAATTCAGTCTATTATAATGATATTAATGAACTTCTTGGCCTATGCATCATAGTATAATGATGGCATACTGGGCCTCAGGTGAGTTGAAGGTCGTTGGGGTCTTCATTGCACAGGTGCCAGTGACTGGCTCAAACTGGTCCCTAATTCTCTGCTTACTTGTTTTGTGTAAATTAAAAAAAAAAAAATGCTTTCTGGCTTGCTTAATTGTGGGTGGTTTAGAGCAGACCCCTTCTAGGATAGAATGTCCTCACTGTCTTTGCAGGCAGACCTGAAAGCCCCTAACTTTCCTGCCTAACTCTTTTCTAAGAGCCATGAACCCCCTTATTATTAGTATGGATGTTGAGGGGCAGAAGGTTTCTTTCATATCTCCTTCCTTTTGAGAACAGCCGTTGTCATTGTCCGTTGGAATTTCATGGAGCTCTTTCCCTTTCTGTCTCAGTCAGGGCAGGGTCTCGGGTTTCCTGCTGAAGTGCTGCCTTAGTCCCTAGACAAGGAAAAGGTACAAACTTGCTATTTAAATCATATATCTATTAATTTCTATTATTGATTTTCTTATTAAGCAAGTAAAGGGAAATAGGCTTGGTTAATATATTTCTTAAAGAGAAAAAAAAAAAGGCCTTTGGCCTAAAGTCCCCTCCCCTCTCAGACTCTAAGGGCCATGTCTAGCCTATTGCCATTTCTGCTAACAATAGATGCATGACCCTTATCAATAGCCAGAGAATCTGAGTTGCCAGTTTTGAAGAAATCATCAGGATTTGAGGGAGAGGGCCTTTTTCCCAAAGAAAAGATGGAAGAAAACTTAACTAGGTTTACTAAAAAGATTAAGAATTCTACAAGAGATGTCCCTTATCATTTCCTGCTGAAAGATTAAGAATTTTATAAGTGATGTCTCCTATCAGTAGCTGTGTAGGTCTTGAATTGCACATTGTATCCTACAACAGTACACTGAAATCTATTATGGCTAAATATCAAATCCCAGGAATTGGATCTCTGTTCTTCTCTAAATTGTGTGATTAGGAAGCACTAGTCTCTCCTCTGGTGTGATCCAAAGCAGAGGTATAATCCTTGAAATCGTAACCATGTGATTTAGCAGTATGACTTTGCCGATGATTTTAGAAAATGGTTTTGCCATATGACTGATGAGGTAGAAGCAAGATGTCACCATGGCAGCACCAACCCTGCCCTGGCATAATGTGGAAGCCAGTTTAGGAGACCTGATTCTAAATATATTTGTTGACCAGGAAACTTGGGCTGTACCTAGTTTCCATTGAACTTTGAAGAAATTCAACTCATTTTCTGAGAAGTCATCCTTCAGGTAATCTTAGACAACTTATTTCTTAATACTCAGTCCACCTCTCAGAGGTGGCTTCTAACCATCTGTCATATTTCATTATTTTAACAATTTATACCATTTCAAATTGTGTTGATTTCAGTGAGAGGCAGTGCAACTCATTAATGTCAAGTCATTATGGATCCTCTAAAAGACCAGGTGACTAATCCCAGGATACAGATCATATTTACCCAAAGCAGACAAGGCACTGCTATTTGTAAGAATATCCTAAGAGGAGTACATTGTCAAGTCCAGAGAAAGTAAGAAGACTGGCACCTTGGCAGTGGCTGAAAGGTTAAGCGGAGGTCAAACAGGGCTTCTAAGCCTGTTCCATGACTGAGTAATGAACCTGTGTCATCTCAAAAGGAAGAGTAGCTGTACAGTATGCCTCACTTAGCATTTTAAGGACCCATTGTTGGCCATCATATTTATTGGTTCGTATTAGCAGTATATCTTGAAAGATTTCAGCAAGAGGGCAAGCAGACCGAGAACAGGGTAGTTCCATTAGGAGACACTAAAGTGGTTGTGATGTTTCCCCCTATCATTTCTGGAACTGAATGGCAAGTTCATCATTTTGACCCTTTTGCCGAGGAAGCCCATCACTGTGGGGGAAGCACAATCTTGTGTTTTCTGGTGTTACATCATCAAATTAAATAGGAACCAAAGTTGTCCATCTACCACACAAGTTGTATGTGAAGGAATCTGCAGTTAGACGGCTTATGTCTGTGCATCAACCTCTGAGTTGACGACTCTGGAGTGTCAAGAAAGTGGTCAGCCAGTGTCCCTCCCAGAGATTCTTTTTTGGGAGCCCTCTTTAACCCTGTCTTATAGATGATCTTCACACTTCCCTAATATTTCTTCTATCTTATACCAAGTAATAAGTCCTTCAGTGAACATCTGGTGGGTTCATCTCCATTTTATATTGTGTGTGTGCATGTTCATCTTCATTGTTTCTTTGTGTGTATATGCATGTGTGAATGTGTAGTTTATCAAGCCCACAGTTCAGTATTCACCTCAATAGAGCTTACTACTTTCTGGGAGACTCTTTCTAAGGCCCTTATTAACAATCTAGTAATTCAATACAGGTTTTCTTATCCCCTGTAATTCTCCCATTTCTCAGCACTTCGTGGGCTAGTTTCCATGAACAGTGACCGGCCATCCCAATAGCCAATCATGCTATCCACAGCAGACACTCTAAGACTTATTCTGCCTGCAAGGTGAGACTTTGATCTCTAATCCTTTTATTTACACTAGAGGTTCATGATGGGTCCTTGGTCAGATGCCTGGTACCAATTGTCATGGAAGCAAGGGCAAATAGTGAAGGAGCACTCTCACAAAGCCTGCTGTAGCAGTGTTTCTGGGTAAAATCCAAAGACACAAAGTAGTAGGTATATAAGCCCCTACTTCCTATTACATGCTAGGACTGAGCACAGATCTCATAAGACTGAGCATCAGACTCTGGGCACGAGATCCTAACCCTAGGGCTGTGAGCTTTTAAGTTGTATGGACAAAAAAAGTGATGATTAGATGAGTGACCAGGATACAGTCATCACAAAGCCCAGTAAAATCATGTCTTTAATCACTGCATGGCAGCCCCTCTCTTGACATAATCAAGGCAACAGTCTCTGGACCTGCATTTGCAGTTGGATGACATGGCAAGCTAGTAGCAGAGTTTATTACATCGGTATCCATGATTGAGGAAGCATCAGTCTCATTTTTCGGTATTATCAGAAGTGGACTAGATTGTCATAAGCCCTGGGCTATAGCCAGTTTTTATGGGACTTGAGGAGGCCAGCTTGCAAGGGATTAGTCTTGAATAAATTAACCCTTACCTCTCAGATTTAAGGTAGAAATTACAAATGTTTTCAGAGTTCAAACAAGGTGCTTCATTGAATGAAGTGAAATATGTTAAGAGATGGTAAGCACTTTAGTGAACTAGACAACACCCAAATGAGGAGGTCAGCTCTGTGGGAATGTGGACTTTGTATTGCCAGACCTTCCTTTATTTAAAACACACACACAGACCCACATGAAAAATGACAAAGGGAGTTTTACATGAAATGTGATGGGTTTTCCAACAAAACTACTTTTCAGACTGGATCACTAGTTTTTGGATCACTAGTTTTTAACCTCCAATAGCATATAGCTTGTTGTAAAGTTTCAAAATACCTAAACAAGGGAAAACTGTAAGGAGAGTGCAGGCCAAGGTTTGCTTCAACTCCTCCGAACTTCTGTATCTTTAAGGTATTGCTTGGGAAAAAACTCTGTTATGCTATTTGAGTAGCCCCTTTTTAAAACCTAATCGACATCTCCTAACCCTGTAAATCTGTCTGTTTCTTTGAGGAATGGCGTTACACTGCTTGAAAGATTGAGTGCATTTTACTGCTGCCAAGATTCCCTATGATATTTCAAAGATATTGTTTGCTGCCTTCTTGTTTTGCAGGTTTCTTTTTTCTTTTTTTATGCTACCATAAACATGAATATGGGACAAGAGAACTTGTTTAGATAAAGTTCAGCCCTCTGAAGCTAAATCTAGAGTGTTAATACAAAATGCTATAAATAATGCCATTTCATCCTTGAGATAGAAAAAGAGGGTGTGGTGGTGGGTGTGTTTGAGTGACAGCTCAATCTCTTCTCATCAGTTTATCAGTTTCCTCTGAGTTATCTTGGGGGTAAGGCAAAAGAATGATTTTGGAGAAAAAATAGGTCTCAAAATTTAACCAGAGGTTTTGAAGTGTGCAGTTACTTGCCAAATCTTCAATAATATTTTTAATTTTAATTTTTAATTATTCTAAATAAAAGAGAACACAAGACAAATTGAAATCGACACAAGAGAACAAAAAAAATACAGTCCTTTAAAGAAAATATGTAGTAGAAAAATGAGTAAAATCAGATGGAGATAGGAATTCAGGGGTCATTACCTTGAAGTAGGAGGTGTTATGAATTCAGGGATCATTACCTTGAAGTGCAAAAAAGGAGGAAGAGAGAGTTGAGAAAAAGAAAACATAACGAGATTGTCTATATTAAAACACTGACAAACTATTCAGTCAAGAATTTATGCCACCCATCTGCAGGATTGTAAAAACATTCATTTCAGAGGTGGGAGAAGGATTTTTGAAGGCTAAGCTCACACTGGAGTTTATGGTCTTCTCTTTCTAGGCTTTGAATGAACCAACCTTAGCCAGGTGTAGTTATATTATTTAGTTGTTCAAGTCATCAACAAGAATATCTTGAGGCCTCCTAGGTTCCCACACAATGCCTGGTACTCAAAGTTAAAACAAAAAAAAAAACTAAAACATGCAAAGAAAAAATATATGGTATATTCTCTGTCTCCAGAGAGTTTGCAAGCTACTTGTATGAAGCAATCTATTTACTTATAAGATGCAAAAGAATTAATATTAATTACATGTGCAAGACAGAAAATGGTCAACTATGGCTTTTATCCTGAGTTACCATTACTATGTTTGTGAATCTTGTCAGTTATAGTGGGATGTGTATGTGTGTGTTGGGGGGTGGTATTTGGGAAGAACATTTAAATTAGGTAAATTGAAAAAAAAAATCATAGAGAAGGAAATTTGTGGGTTTGTATTGTTATTTTTGGTCAAATAGAATAACAGTCTCTCAAGTTAGTTCTTTCAAAAACTATGTATATGAGCAGCTACTCTCATTGTATGAACATGAGGCAAACATGAAAGAGAGAGATCATGTGTGAATAAGCAGTTTACTCACAAAAACAGGAACACATGATGGTTCAGGGTGACCAGGGTTGTCAGTGAGAGAAGGAAAAGATGGTATGATCTGGGTAAACAATGGCCTTGTGATTTAGTGATCAAGAGAGAGAATAAAAGATGACCTGAGCTCTGTTCTTAGAGTAAAGACTGAAAACCAGAGCAAACTGCTTGGCTGGTAGATACAGACCCGGCATGGAAATGAATTGTCACACTTCCTCACTGTGAAAGAATATATAGGAAGCAAAAAGATGGAAAGAGAAATCAAAAATGCAATGAACATGACCCAGAACAAAACAACAAACAAAAAAACAAACAAACAAAACTATCAGTGAGAGTAGAAAAAAGGATCCAAAGAGACTTTTCTCACTAGAATAGGCATGAAATGGCTAGAATGGAGTGGAGTCAAAGGGGTTCTGTAAGACCCGCATCGTGACTAGAGAGAAACAGGCACTGAGTTGGACATAGGCATGGAGACCGCTGGGGTAGAAGAGGGGTGTCGAGCTAAACAAGACATTCAGACAGAAGAGCAAAGTAAGACAGCTTATAAGATTGACCATCTCGCCCTGCCTCTTTCCCATATCTCTTCCTTAAGTTATTCCTTTATGATGTATCTTAATTGCCTTCCAACATCAAGCATTTCTTTTACTCTTGGAAGAGTTTGTAGAGTCCTTTGAGAATTGGTTATATTTAGAGTTGTTGTTCTTGTTCTTCGCAGTATTTGTTCTGGAGGGCCTACATCTAGGGTTGTCCTATTTATTTCCACTAGGTCACATGGGAGGGGTGTGGAAAGCAGATGCCTTTGGGTAGTATCCTTATGCCAGAAAACCTGAAAAATACAGAATCAAAAAGATCTTCAAATTCTGAGTGTAGGGACCTACTAACCTCAGGATTTTCAAGGGCCCAGAAGACTACTAGATAAAATACCTACCCCCCTCCGCAAGACACAGAGCAGAGTTTATCAACCATTAATTACTTCCTCCGCTGAAATAAGAGTAATGTGAAGATATGATGGTGGATGGGAGGACTTAGCTAGTAGAGGATTGTGAATGATACTGCAAATTGGAGAGGATGATATTTGTCAGAGCTTCTTCTTTTGAGCCACGCACCACGTGATCAATAAATTTTATGAAAATTCCACAGCAAAGTCAGTGTCCATTTCCCATATGTTACAGCCAGTTGGCCCCGTGTGAAGGCCCCCAAGCACTAAAAACACCAGGGCAAAGATCTCGTTCTAAGCTATAAGATCACTAGTGAATTTCTGCTTACCAAGATGCTGGCAAGTAAAATTTTGGAGCTACGTCTGTAATAACCAGGAATGTTAGGGGATTTAGTAAGACTGTATGCACTTTTACCTCATGTGCTTCGTTTGTTCTAAAATGATGTCTTTCTTTCTCAACTTCCATATAAGAAACACTTTTAGAATAGAACTACAGGAACTCATGAGGAGTCAACAATTCAGTCATTATGTTAACTAAAACCTCTGAGTCCTAGAAGGGACAGTTTATAAAGCTGATGTCTCTATAGATATTATCTTTGATTGATACTATCTCTATCAGATAAAGAAGATGAGTAGCTGGGCAAGGGTAGGGAGACTTTTAAATGTTTGTATATGATTATGAATTAACTATTATAGTATGACTCTGGGCAGTCAAAACTGGTGGCTAGCAAATCAAAATCCTGAAATCCTTGGCAGTCCCTTCAAGGGTCCAGAACAGGATTAAAATACCAAGAGCTGTCAGTGACAAGACCAAAGTAATGTGGTTAAACCCGGGTGACTCAGGAGGAGTGGGCTTAGATTCCAAAATAAACAAGATTCAAGCTTGCATTCAAGTGAAAATGAAGAAGATAATTCAGTAATTGAGATCATCTTGAGCTGAAAAAATTCAGGCACAGAAACTTATTTTTTAATAAGAGTTGCAGAACCGTCAGCTTGGTCTTTGAAGCTGCCCTTGGAAATGGCTTGGAGGAGCATTATTTTTCATGAGGGTTGTGGCCTCTCAAATTCCCCCCCCCCACACACACACACTTTTTCCACACTCCTCTGCAGGTCTCTGCATAGTACACAACAAGTGCATTTATTTACTCACAGCCCTTCTTCAGAGCAGCCTCTTCACCCATCATCTTCTTCAAAGACTACCATGACTCATGCCTTTGGGTTTCTTCATTACACGGAATTATGAAATAGCACAAATTTTAGTAAAATTATTATTCTTCTAAGTCAGAATTTAGAGTAATTGGTCTAATTTGGCAGTACTGCCTCCCTCCTCTCACTCGGCCTCAATGTATCACCTCACATACCTTCTAAAAAGTCACACAAAAAGTTTACAAAGCATATCCATAGTGCCAGACTATTAAGAATATTTTCCCTAATTAAGAAGAGAAAATTGTTTTAAAATACTTAAGCACAAAAATTAATATGCTTCCTACCACTACAAATATCAACTCGTGTTATGAGGAAAATAACCAGACACATTTGAATTGGAGATTGGCAAACTCTCAAACCAGATTGACCAGAGACAAGATTTCTGCAGACCTGGACAGCATACTTGGCCCAAATCTTTTTTCCTCCTTTGATTTAGAGCTCTGTGTTTGACATTTCTTAGCAGTGGTGAGCATTGACTCACAGATATATTAATGCAATGCTCAATACAACTCTTACACAAAGCTTTTAAGGTTTTTTTTTTTTTTTTGATTTTTAATTTTCCTGTATCATAAATTGGTCATCCACACATTTTCCTATTTAACTGGTCATT
Organism: Rousettus aegyptiacus; assembly: GCF_014176215.1. NCBI lineage: Eukaryota > Metazoa > Chordata > Mammalia > Chiroptera > Pteropodidae > Rousettus > Rousettus aegyptiacus. The sequence goes on along the minus strand of NW_023416306.1, from coordinate 118,816,785 downwards.
GCCTGACATCTAATTGTGTGTGTGTGTGTGTGTGTGTGTGTGTGTGTGTGTCCGTGTCCGTGTGTCCGTGTGTGTCCCATGACATGACACAATGCTTGCTGGCACGGTCCACTTCTTAACCCTCTTCAATTCACCAACAGTAGCAAAGGGGAATAGCAGTGCTAAGAGCATGAATACTGGAACCAGGCATCAGTGGTCTGGGTTTGAATCTTGACTCCACTGCTTGCTAGGTTTGTTACCTTCGAAGGGTTATTCACCTTCAGTTTTCTCAGTAGTCCTGGTGTGTAAATCATTTAGCCTTAAACAATGTTTGACACTACTAAGGTGAGATGAACAGGCATTTGCATCAGAAACAACATTTAAGAGGACACCAAAAACCTCAGTAATCAAGATAATAACATTTTAGATTTTAAAAATTCAAAAAGTCTGTGGTCATTAGCTTGTTGATTTGAGTCCTCAGTTGAATTCTCAGGATTTATAATTTTTTTAGGGTCTAAAAGACAAGAACCCTGATTTAGGCATTTACAACTACCTTGCAAAGCACATGCATTTATCAGCCTTGAAAAAGCATTGGTAGCTACTAAAAGATCACCCCCACAATTATTACATCAGCAGTTCATATAGACCTTAGCCACATGTGGAGTCACTGGGAGTCAGACATAGTATGTGTTATATTTTCGAACACCCTTTAAATTAGTCCACGTAGAAAATTCCTAGACTGCTCCCTTGCAGTGGTGCTTGCCTTTCTTTATTTGTAAATGAAACCATATAGAATTCCATCCTGGCAGTTTTTCTTATTCTTTCCCAAGACAAAGCTAAATCACAGACAATGACTGTAATCTCTGGGCACACATCAAACATCCTGAATCATCGATTGGCAATAGCATATCAGCAAGTTCTCTCATTGCTTTGTGACTTCTGAATGTGTAGCTACTTAGAAGATAATAATGCCCCACCTATCCTTTCCCTCCTTCCCAAGGCAAACTGCCTTTTCCCCTCTCCCTCCTTCAAGGAAAATTAAATGAAAACAGCTAACGAGCAGTTTTATTTTCTTTCAGCAAAGGTCAGCAATCCCACAGCAGCAAATTAATCCCAATTAGTAATGATATTTTGTCTTGATAAATGATGACACATTTGATTTACTGTGTTTCCAGGATGCAGGCAGCAAATGTTAATGATTTGGTTTGCTGGAAATTTATACTCTTGCTCATTTCCCATTTGCTGATCAGTTGCAGCTCGTGAAGACTTGGCTGCTTCAACTAATGAACTGAGGGCCTCACAGGAATAATGGTGTGTCTGGTAGGCTTCATTTATTTTTTTTTTTTTCATGCCATCTGTAGAAATGCAGGTTCCTCTCAGAAAATATCTCTTGCAGCCAGGAAGACGCAGTTATGATCATATCAATGTCACTTGTAATTTGTATTTCACTTGTTTAATGGCATCCCCAATAAATGAAGCTTTCTGTGGAGAACAAAACTAATTATAGCAAATTCAGCATTTGTGTGTATATGTAGGAAAGAGAATTCATGAATAGAAACATACCTAGTCTTTCCTCATTTCCTTAAAATATTCTGATAGCAGTGATATGGCTTACATAAAGATTTATCTGCCAGCTGATATAATTTTAAATTAGACATATGAGGATGTTTTCTTGAGGTCTTCATAACTAAACACCTCATCCTTTTGTTTGCAATAAATGCAGACATAAGTCAAATGTTCTCTCTTTTTCACCCTCTGGCTCCCACTGTCATCATTAAGTACTTTGGAGATTGCCAGAGGCACTCTGACTCCTCACATAGCCTTCCAGGGCTGTCCCCTGAGGCTGTGCAAGTCAAGCTGGGGGCGATTCTGGAAGCAAGCCTGCCTTCCAAGCATTACCAAAGACTCAAGCCAACAGGAAGCCCTAGGGAACATTGTCTCTTCTACCTCTGAAAGGCTGGTGTGCCTTTCATACATCAGATATAATCTTTGCTACAGAAAACTTGTGATTGGCTGCAACTCCAGGCAGGCTGATCTCCTAGTTGTTCACATGACACTGTGAGAATGAAATATGAGGGATCATTACCCATCCTCATTTAAGACCTGGAAATGTTAGATCTATTAGAATCTCCTTCAGGGGAGTACACGTTTTCCTCTCATCCTTAATCATTGTTCTTAATATCAACTAATATAAAATCAATAAGCCTCTTATTGCTTAAGGGGACACTTGTTATTATGGTAAATTGCTGGATTCACATTATGTGTCTTCTGTTCTCCTGCCCGTCCTTGAGGCTTCTGTTCCTCCACTGCATCCCTGGTCCAGTTGGTTTTTCACTCAGGGGTAGAGTCAACAATCTCTGCTATCTTTGGAATGCAAATGGTTGGTGACATTTGACCATGGTTTCAAAGCCTGATGATTTGGATTGATGCAGGGGTAGGTGTTCATTGGAATTTTTTTTTTTTTTTGCCAGAAATTTTGCCTGTTTTAATAAATGTACCCTGCTTTTCAGGCAGAGCTGTGGATTTTTTCCCTCGTACTGTCCCCAGAATTAGACCAGTAGAGCAGTAGTTCCCTCAATTAGACCAGGTCTGGGAAGCAGACACCAAGATGGAATTGAATGTGCAAAGATTTCACAAGGGGAAATACCCATGTGAAAAGAAATAGGAAGGGAGCCAGAGAAAGATAGGAGCACCCTAGTTTATTGTAATGCCAGTGTGTTAAAGTTTCTCTCACAGTGAACAAGACAGAGGATTCACCTATTTCCTCCTGCTTCATTGCTGTACCTAAGTAAGGCATTGTATCTTAGTGATGCTGGGCAGGATGAATCCCCTCGAGTGGGGACTCGAGTCCTATTCTGAGAGAAAAGGGTCCTTGACTGTGTGCAAAAAAATTCAAGTACACACAGTTAGAGACAAAAGGAAAGTTAATTAGAGATGGAATAACCTTCCATAGATGGAGCATGGTCTCTTCTCAGAGACAGAGAAGGAGAGGGACTGAGAGTCCTCAAGTGTACCAGGAATTCAGTTTATATGTCATAAATTAAAGTTTAAAGACTTTGTTTACCTGTTTTCTTTTTATAGTATGGGTATGCAGTTAAAGACATGCTAGCAATCTCAGCCCTTGTTCTATATTTTCCTGGCTGTAGGGAATGAATGGTTGGGTTTATTTTGTGTAGGGTACAACTTAAAGACTCAAGTTTTTCCTTTCATGCTATGGGTAAATGATCTGTTAGTAATTCGAGCAGGAATCTTCCTTTTTTCTGTAAGATTCCCATGGTCTGACAGCACAGTTGCAGGCTCTAAATATTGTTTGGTTTACTATTTAGTTCTCATGCCTCTTCCCTATGTCTTTAGTGCTACTTTAAAATAGGGATACCACATATTCTAGAGGACAAGAGCAAAGAGGAGGATTGAGGTTTGAAAGGAGTAATAATACTTTTAATTCTTAACCCTAAGTTTGGGATAGAACTTTACATTTTACCAAAACACTTTCATATACATTATTGCTCTTGACTCTGTCAACAAAAGATCAAGTCACTGTTATTTTTATCAGTAATGAGTAACCTGAGTTAACCTATGAGGAAGCATCAAAAACCGTATTATGGAGCATTTTACAAAATAATTTGTCTGTACTCTTCAAAAATGTTAAGGTCATGAAAAACAAAGACCACAGTAAAAGGGACTTAGGAGACTTGATAGCTAAATACAACGTAAGATCCTGGGATGGATCCTATACAAAAATAATAATAATAAATCTCTAGGGGGCATTTTTAGAGTAATTAGCAAAATCTGAATTTCTCTTAGGTTGGATAATTAATTTTCTATATTTTAAGATAAAGGAAATACACTGAATTATTTGGGGATAAAGAGATACTCTCAAGTGGTTCAGAATAATGTTACCTATACACACAAACACAGAATGATAGAGCAAATGCGATTTAGAAAAAGTTAATATTTGGGAAATCTGGTTTAAAGAGTGTACAGAGTACATGGTCATGCTTTGTACAAGATGCATATGAAAAGAGCTAAAATTAACTTTTCGTTTTGGTGAAAGAAAAAATACTGTTTAGTATATATGTAATTTATTTTTTTCTCCCTTCTTCTGCCCATATTTTTAGGACAGCAGGCCAGGCAACAGGACATAAAATACCACATAGACAGGAGCCTGCTGGACATATACATTTCCAAACCGATTTTGTTAGGCTGCACTGGCTGAAGGTGCACCCCAGCACAATGGGCCCTGTGTCTTGATTCATTATTGCTGGCCTTCAACACCCCTAGGAGAGGCTTCCCATTTCCCTGATCCTTTTGGATGATAATAGTTGTGCTATTCTTCAAGTAAGCCACGTAAAGAAAGAACAAATAAATTTTATTTTAACTATGCTTTTAAATTGTATGATTAGATTAGAAGAATAAGAAAGCAAATATCAGTGAAAAATAAAGAATTACACTATATTTACTTAAATAAACTAACGAGGAATTGAATCTGGATTTTGTGTGTAGGTAGGGGGATCAAATAGGAAAGAAAAGCTACGAAGTAAAAGATTTTATCTGAGCAGAGATTGGAACCCAAAAATGTGTTTACAAAAACTGTAGCTAGGTACACAAGGGTTGTCTGAAAATGTGATTTCTAAATATAGCCCTAATCATATTGACATGGAAAAGAAATGACATAAAAACAGATGAAATCAAAATAAGGCAATTTATGCCATGAAGAAACTTGAGCTATAATGATTTCTGAAACAGATGTTATAAAGAAAAAATTCTATAACTTTTTAATTGCACTGTTATATTTAAGAAAGATGAAAAGTATCCAAGAGGCCTTGGCAACTTGCAAAATATCCATATCAAAGAGGTTAGCAAAGTAACTCCATTATATCTCAGTGCTAGAATTTCTGGGAGGTCACTGTGGTAGAGTGATGATCAAGTGTGAATACCAAAGCCATCATTTCCTGCTGGTAGAAGAATATTATGGGCTTTATGGTGCAGGAGATCAGGAAGTCTGGTAACGGACTGCTATTACTATCTTAACTGCTTGGACAAGAAGTAAATGTTCTAGAAAAGCTCAAGTGGTGATTTGGGACATAAGTCAACAAGTAGAAACACTGAGTTACCTTGAGAGTTAGGAGCAAAAGGCAAATTAGCACATTATCTTTGATAAATTAACACACCAGTAATCATGCTAACCTTCTGCAAGAACCAAGGCAGCTAATGCGGACTTAAAGTGAAAGCAGTAGTACAGGAAGTTTGTTGGAGGTTGTGAACCAGCATCAAGTGCAGTGTTTGCCTTGTGTGCTTTATGTGTATGTATTACAGACAGCATCAGAAATGAGCAAATAATGTTAGCAGTTTTCTTTAAAGCAGAATCAGAGCGGTAACTTCGTTCAGTGGTAACTGGCAATTTATATAAATACATGTAACTATAACTATGTTTATTTAAACTGTAATTTAAATTCTTGAAAAATAGTTTATTGCTACCTTTAGTTTACTAATAACAAAAAATAAGGTAAAAAGATTTAAATAAAATGTGATTATTATAGAAATCAAAATTATCTAATTGTGAAAATTATAGCAATGATCTAACGTACTCCAATATGTCTGTATGTCTGAACTTTACGTAAACAGCACCTATGATTAGTCTTTATTCCTACATATAACAGAGTTGCTATTCTTTCAGTACCTCTTAATTAATTCCAGATTTTTATTTACTTATTTTTTAAATAAAAATTTTACTGTTACTGTTTTAGTTCAAGCTCTCATGATCACTTGCTGGGACTATTACACATGAATGTTAAAAATAGCCCTTTCTACTTCAGTCCAGCAATAGAGTAATCCATTAGTGGAATAATGATGATTATAGGTCATGAACCCAGAGAATATAAGTACCTTAATAATAATTACTTGAGGCACATTGAAAAATGATAAAAATGGTAAACCACTTTGTAACATCATTTAGCAGTTCCTTAAAATGTTAAAAATAGTGTAACCATATACTTAGTAATTTCACTCCTAGGTAGATGCCCAAGGGAAATGAAAAAATTTGTCCACACAAAAACTTGTACACAAATTTTAGTAGTAGCATTATTTATAATAACCAAAAAGTGTAAAAATCCAAATGTCTATCAACTGATGTATGTGGCATATCCATAAAATGAAATATTATTAATCCATATAAAGGAATAAAGTTCTGATACTTGGTACAACATGGATGAACCTTAAAAACATGCTAAGCGAAGGAAGCCAGTCCCAAAATACAACATATTATATGATTTTTTTTTGTATATAAAATGTCCAGAATAGGCAAAATTATAGAGGCAGAAGTAGATTAGGGGTTATTTGGGACTTGGGGAGAAAGGCGAGAAATGATTGCTAATATGTATGGAGTTCTTTTTAGGGTGACCAAAAATGTTCTAAGATTAGTAGTGTCGATTGCACAACTCTGTCAACATACTAAAAATAACTAAACACAGTATGAATGAATTTTATGGTATTTGGATCATATCTCAATGAAACTTTAATCGTAAGGATCAGTCAAGTTCTACTAATACTTTAGACATAGAAATCTAGAAGGAGTCCCATTCCCAACAACAAGTAAAAGATGGATCAACTACAAAATCAAAATTTTTCTTAATCCTATAAGAGATTTGATTTCACCATGCAACTAAGTAGCTTGAAATCCGAAGAAAGAGCCCCCTCCAGTGGGAGATTAGACATGGGCACCAACTGACCTATGGCAGAAGAAGGAAGAGGTGCTTGGTAATGTATAAGGAAATTAGTTAAAAGTTTTATAGAAATTCTAAAGGCTAGATCATAGGTATAAATAGAAAATCTAAAAAAAAAAAAGGCTAAGAGAGCACATTGGAGAAAATATTTGAGATCTTGAGATAGGAAAAGATTTATTAGACATGATACCAAAAGCAAGACAAAAAAACAAAACCTTTACTGAATTGGACTGCATCAGAATTGAGGCCCCCTACTCTTTGTAAGACACTATAAAACAATGAATAGACAAGGCATAAGGGAGAAAATATTTGCAAGTTACATGTTTTACAATGGATTTTTATCCAAAAATATATAAAGTACTCACAAATATCAATAACAATAATAATAATAAATGATAATAGAAGAGAATTAAAATAGTGGGCAAAAGAATCAAACCAACACTTCAGGAAAGCAGATATATAGATGATAAACACATGAAAATATACTTGAAATTATTAGCAACCTATTCCAATGTCTAAAGGAAAAACAGAAAACTACCAACTATATGCTGATGAGGATGCAGAGCAACTGAAACTTTATTTTTTTGATGAAAATGCAAAAACAGTAATGGCAACTTGGAAAAGAGTTTGGAAATTTCTTTATAAGTTAAATATACACTTATACAGCCCAGTACTTCCAAGCCTAGGTATTTATCCAAGTGAAATGAAAAGTTATGATTACACAGAAGGCTGCACATGACAGTTTATGGCCACTTTATCATCACTCCAAACTGGAAACAACCCAAAAGGTTTTTAGCTGGTGAATAGGATAAACAAACTATGGTACATCCATACAGTGGAATACTTCTCAGCAATAAAAAGAATGAACTGTTGAACCAAACAGTGACATGAATAAATCTCTGTATGATTTCATCTATGTAACATTTGGAAAAAGCAAGCCTATAGTGACCCAAGGACCTAAAAGAGATCAGACATTGCCATGGGTTATGGGTCAATGAGAGGTTAACTACTAATGGGCATGGAGGAAATTTTAGGGGTAAGGTATGGCACATATCTCTCAGGATGAGGATCTCAGTGCACAAATCAGGCCAATTAAACCAGGAAATGTTCTAGTTGAGTGTGATGGAAATCTAAAAACAGTAGTAGAGGAGATAGGTGATAAGTATCAGTTGTCACTCCAAGACCAGTATTGGTGGTAGGGGCTGTAGTATTTACCACTAATCCATGACATTAGAACATGCCAAATACTATAATAGTTATTCTCAGATGGAAAAAATTACCTTAAGAAGCAAGCGATGCTCTGTCCACATTCCCTCTTCAGAGTGAGGCATTCCTCTCCCAGCTATTGTAACTATCAGCGGCTTCACTCACCAGGAATTGCTCTCAGCATTGAAGAACTGTATATTCTAAAGTTCCATTCCCTTCTGTGAGTGGCTGGAAGCTAATGACTGCTTTGTGTGTTGATACAATGGCCCGAGTCCTTCCCTCAATTTAAGACAACTCAGAAGGGCTATTCTAGCTTCAGGGTAACTTTTTAGGTGCAACCATATTGCAGATCAGCTTCTCCCTATTCCCAGTCCTGGCTTCATTTAAGTGTATATATATCCTGTGAGAATTGCTCCCAAAACTTTTAACCAATTCTTTATTTCAAAGTCCATTTCAGGACACATTCTAAAATTACAGATTTAATCACAGATTACATGGTTAATCATTAATTTCAGTAAGAACTTAGCTTTGATGTGCCACCTAATCAAATCAATATGTCAATGATAAAGTTCATAGGAAGCAATAAAGAAAGAAGGTAACTAAGAGGTTGTCGCAATGGGCAAGGGCAATTCTGACCTTCCCTAACAGTATCATCTGATACCGATAATGTGAAATATGTTGAGGGCCTATGACTCAAGATAAACCTGACAACTTTACCATGGATTTATTTAGGTGCCATTTTTCTTTTCATATCTAGGCACCATTTTGAAAGTAGAAATATTGTATACAGTATGGGCCGCTTTATTTAAAGTTCAGAGAGAGAGTGGCTTCCTCCTGTGGAAATCTATTTGCCTTCATTCTAAAATTGGATAGAGTAATTTGTAGATTTAATAATTGGAAAAACATTGGTCATTCCCAGGAAACATAAAATGTCATCCAGTCAATCTGTATCAGATTAAATACAGATTGAAGCAAATAAAGTTTGAAATACTTGCCTTGATGCCAAGATTCAGTATGAAATTGAAAATGAGCATAGTACTGGAAAGAAATGTGGAAGCCATGAAGAAAGAGAACTTTCCACCTAGCAAAAGAAAATTCAGAGTTCCATGAAATCTGTGACAGACTCTCTTGGATCTTTAAAGAAAGTTGTTAGGGATACTTCTTGAAGTACAAAGTGACCTTTATTTAGTACCAAATGTGTGAGGTGGTTTCTCATAAATGATATATATCAAAGATATGTATATATATATATATATATTTTTTTTTTTCACAGAGAAGCGATGGACATGGTGCATTTCTTGTCACAAGATGTAATGGATTACAATTATAGTACAAAAGGATTCTTAAAGAGCTCGTTGAATTCATGGCAGGTAGGATTTTTGAGAAGTCTTTAAGCCTGAAGGAGGCACAAATTTATTAGATTGAAACCAAAGGTTAGCTTCTTAGTAGAGATGTCTATTTGAATGAGATTTATTGACATAAGTGTGCAAAAGGAAAATCCAGCGTTTTATTGGTTTCATAACATTGGACAAGACCATGGATGGGTTAGGAATTTTCCTAAGTCATCTTGTCAGTGTTGGTGAGTCTAAAATTGACATCCAAGGCATTCAGGAGGTAAACTGGAACAAAGATAAAAACATAATTGAAATTATACCTGAAACTAATATAAAATAATATTGAGTGTCAAAAAAAAAAAGAAAAAGAAATTAGTGGCAAATTTCATTCCCTAAGCATGAACTTTTCTTCCATGTAAAATTATATTGCTGCAAAACCATGTGGGTGTGATGCCTAATTTTCATCTATGTTAAGTGACTGAGTTATCTCAGCACTTATATAAAAAAGGAAAAAGAATTCCCTTCTCTCATTTTCCACAGAGTACTTGTGAAATGGACTGCAAAAATACTTAAAGAACAGATTACATCATTCTTATATCAATTAAGATGACTTTGGCTGCAAGAGGTAGATTATTCAATTCAAATTGGTTTAACGAAGAAGAAAATATATCCATATTATCAACAAGAATTCTAGGGCAGGCAATTCCCAGGTTAATTCAACTCACTGCTGTAAGAGATATGGGCTGATTTTTTCATTGTGAATCCCTTGGCTTTCCGTCATTCTTCTCTACTGTTCTTTGAGTCTATAAAATATTACCCCCAGGGCTTTCAGATAGCATCTTGAGCTCCAAGCTTCAATTCGTCATGTAGCGGAAACTAAAGTTAAGAATTAGGTTAGTTCCACCATTGTGTCTCTATTTAAGAATCAGGAAGCTTCCCATATTCACACCCCCTTAGATCTCATAGGCCAGGGTTATATCACTTGCCTGTGCTTAGAGGTGTGATTGGAAAGGGAAGTGGAATGTTTATGGTTGGTCCAGGTCATTCAAGTTCTAGGTCTTGGAAGGGGCCAAGAAGCCCAAGGAAAACTGGTACCTAGCAAAATTGGGTGCTGTTTGCATGGAAGTGGGAAATGTTTTTATAATACTCTTGAGTATGAAAAGAGTTCTGCCATAGTCCTCAAATTAGTTGGGGTTATAGGCTAAATTGTGTCCTCCCAAAATTATTATGTTGAAGTCCTAACCCCTAGTACCTCAAAATGTGACAATATTTAGAGGCAGGGCCTTTGAAGAGATACTTACAGTTAAATTTGATCATTAGGATGAGCCCTAATCCAATGTGGTTGGCACATAAGAGAAAATTAGAATATAGACACGAACAGAGGGAAGACTACATGAACACACAGGGAAAAGATGGTCATCTTTAAGCTAAGGAGAGAGGCCTCAGAAGAAATCAGTCATACCAGCATCTTGATCTTAGACTCTCCTTCTTTAGAACTGTGAGAAAATAAATTTACATTGTAAACTACCCACTGTCTGATCCTTTTTTTATGGCAGTTCTAGCAAACTAACACACAGTTGATGTTCTGCTTTGAAATCTTAATGAAATTAAAGTATTGGTTACAGAAGAGTTAATTTTACTTAGTGTCTTCATTTCTTACATGGGGTGGTAAATAACATTCCCTTGCAATTTAGTCTCAGAGCCAGGACATTCAAAGTAGTATTATGGAAAATATTGTAATGAGTTGTTTTAAATTTAAATAGCTTAAAATTCTAACTTGGTGTTAGGCCATAATTTGTTGACTTTATGCATTTAAGAATACAGGATTAGGAATTCAAAGTATGTTTATAAAGTATGTAGCAGGAACTTTTTCATTATTTCCAAATTTGAGCTGAGTCGCCAGCGCAGAAGACAATGAATGTTGATTTTGTTAGGACTACACTCTTCCCCTAATTTTTATTTTTATAAACTTTTAATTGAAGTACATCATACACATAGGAAAGAATAAAAACCATAAATGTACATAGTGATGAATTTTACCAACCGACGATACCTAGTATGAACATACCCATCCAACTAAAGATTTCCAGCACCCCAGGAGCTCCCTTAATCCCCCTTCCAGTTTCACCCAACACCCAAATGTAATTACTGTTTTGATATCTAACACTAGAAATTATGTCTGGACATCTTAATATCAGTGTAATCTCACAGTACATATTATTCTGATTCTCATGCTTTTTCTAAATATATATATAGTTTTCTATTATGCCAATACCTCACAATGTATTTATCCCTTCTAATATAGATGAACATTGGGCTCTTTGAACAGTGGTGAAATGACAATTCTGGTAAAGATATTTTAGCAAAATATGAACAATTTTCCGTTGGGAATATACCTAGCAGTAAAATTGCTGGACCTCATGCTATATGTTCAGTTTTAGTAAACACTACCAGTTTTACAAATTGTTTGTACTATTTTATATACCCACCAGCAGTATCACGGGAATTTTAGTTGCTATACATTTAAACTCTTGATATCTTCTGTCTTTTTTTCTTCAAGCATTTTGGTAGCACATAATGGTAAACAATATAGTTTTAATTTGCATTTTCGTAATGACTAATGAAGTTAATCACTGTTATGTTCATTGGCAATTTGGATAGACTCTTTTGAGAAAGACTTTGAATTTTTTTTTTGTTGCCATTTTTTAATGGATTGTCTATATTTCCTTTATCCCCTCATATAATTTTTTCATAATCTGGGCATTCTTCATTGGGTATATGTATTGTAAATATATTTCTTCTTACATTCTACACCTTATATTTTCATTCCTTTAATAGTGGTTTTTGGAGAATAAAAGTTATTAAATTTGATATCATCTAATCTTTTTTTGATTTTATCTTTACCTATTTCAAGATCAAAAGATATTCTGCTTTTTCCACTAAATGCTTAATTGTTTAATCTTTCACATGTATATCTACAGTCCATTTGAAATTAAATACTGCGTATGCTGTGAATAGAGATCAAAATTTACATATATATAATAATCCCAGAACCATTTATTGAACAGAAAATCCCCTTTGTACTCAGCAATGTTAGTTTTGACATGAATCAGGTTACAATATTTGTATATGTGGACTCTATTTTGTTGCATTGGTCTATTGGTCAGCCTTTAATTCATAATACGCTGTTTTAATTGAAATTGCTATATAATAAGTCTGAGTAGTTAGTGTTATGAATATTCCAGCCTGTTCTCTTTCTTCAAGATTTGCCTTAGTTATTATTGACTGTTTGAACTCCTATATAAGTTTTAGAATTAGCTTGTATATTTCAGATAGATAGATAGGTAGATAAAATATCTTTTGGGGTTTTTACTGTGATTGGGTTAAACCTAAAGTTTATTTTGAAGAGGATTTTTTTCTTCTTATAATACCAAGATTTATAAAATATGCTTATTATGTGCATTTATTTAATTTTTAAAAAATTAATATTTTATAGATTTTCTTGCAGTTTTATAAATCTTGAGTTCAATTTAATTCTAGGTATTTAATTTTTTTGTAACTAAAAACATCTCACAATTCTATTGAGGTAATTTACACAGAAAAAAATACATCAATTTTAAGGCTACAGCTTCATGTGTTTTGACAAATATATATACTTGTGTAACTACCATTACAATGTATTGAAAAAACAAGGTTAGCTTATACCTCTTCCCAGTCATTCTTCAATCCTAATCCTATACCCAGGATAAGGAATGATCTGCTTTTTTGTCACTATAGAGTAGACTTGTCTTAAGGGTTTCATATAAATGGGATCAGACAGTATATATTTAGTTGTGTGTGGCTTATTTTGTTTAACATTTTTGAGATTCATCCATGTATCACTAGTTCATTTTGTATTTCTGCAGTTGTATTTCATCGAATGTGTATATCACGATGTATTTACCTATTTACTTGTTGATGGCATTGTGTGTGGTTTTGGTTCTTATGAATAAAGCTACTATGAATATCCAAGTATATATATTTTTATGTATTTAAATACATAAGTATGTGTATAAATACTGTATGTGAAGTGGCTGGTAAATGTGTGTTTATCATCATTTGAAACTAACACACTTTTTCTTATGTAGAGATAGCATTTTATGCCATTTCACATTAGCAACAGTGGACAAGAATCCATGTTGCTCCACCTCTTCAGCAATACTTTTCATGCTCAATCTTCTTAATTGTCGTTATTCTAGTAGTGTTTAGTTGTATTTCATATTTGTAAGTTACATTTTTCTGCTAACAAATAAGGTTGAAATTTTATTAATGTGCCTATTGGCTATTAGTGTAACTTTGTACTGTTTTTGTTCAGAAATTTTTCCCCAATTTTGGGGGGTTATCTTCTATTTATTGAAACTTATAATTTTATTATTTATGTTTAAAAAATATTTTCCTAAGGCTCTGGCTTATCTTTTTATTTTCTAAATGATGTTTTTTGAAATCCATAGTTATTAATTTAATGAATTCCAATTTTTTAGAAAATTAAAGCTCTTGGTGTCCTATCTAAAATACCTTCTTTCTCCTATATTTTTTTCTAAAGTCTTATTTTGTATATTAACTATATATCCTATAATCCTACGAAACTCATTTAGGCATTCTAGTAGCTTCCTTGTGGATTCATTAGGCTTTTCTAAGTAAATAATTATGCTATTAGCTAATAAAGACAATTTTACTTCTATTTCACCCTAAATATTCTTTTTTCTCCCCTATTGCACTGAGTAGGAATACCAGTATATTGTAGCTTTTTTATTTTCAGTGAAAATTCCTTCAGCCTTCTGTGTCACAAATTCTAGGTAGTGTTTCTTTCCCCAGACCAATTTCTGTCTACTCCCGTGATAGAAACCCAGGCTCTATTTGGGTTTCTATGTTTGACTTATAGCCCAGAAACTGTCAGCAAACTAGTACATTTATTATTAAGAGCTCATTTGCATTGTTTGCTCTTTCTTAGGGATCACAGTTCTGCTCTGCTCATTGTATATTGTCTGAAAACTATTGTTTCATAGATTTTTCTTAATTTTTTGAAAGTTTTTTCAGGCTGTAGGGTATATCCAGTCCCTGTTACTCTAAACAGCCTGAAGCAAAATTCCATGTGTGCCTTTGAAATTAAAGTATTTCCTATAAACAGCATATACTTAGGTCTATTATTATGACGGTCTCTGCCTTTTAATAAGGCTCTTTGGTATATTTACATCTAATGTAAAAGTTTATACAGTTGTGTCTAAGTCTATTCTCTAGCTGTTTTTTTTTTTTTAATTTGATTGCTGTTTCTCTCCTCTTTTATGCATCATTTCCTGTGTTCTTGGTATTTCATGCTTTAGTATTCCATCCCTTTTCCGCTGTTGCCTTTAGCTATATCTTTCATATTTGTATTTTTTTAACATACAGTTATTATTAGGATTGAAACATGCTTCATTAATTTATCATTATGTTAAATTATTATTATTACAGGATTACACATGTGAGAAACTTATAATATTATAATTCAGTTTTACCATATTTTGTACTATCCTTGTCCGTGTTTTAATTCTCCCTATGTTACAAACTCCACACTATCTGATTTTTTTTGGCATAGTCAATTGACTTAAAGTATCGAAAAACACTTAAATGGTTCGTGATTTACAATTATAACAGAAGGAAATGCTACGTTGCAGTTACAAGTTAGTAAAAATGGATATATATTTTTTCCATATAAATTATGGACCCAAGGGCTATCCAAAGGCGGTTTAGGGGTGCATAGACCCCAGGTTTAAAAAAAAAAAAACTTTCTTCTAATTAAAAAGTTGTGATCTAGAAGTGACTTCTGGTTTAATCTGTATATCATGGATAAATTTACATCTCTGATCAGATTTTTTTCTATCTGTCATTGGGGGTCATTATAAAATCTACCTCTCAAGAGCTTTATGAGGGAAAGGTAGATAAGGCAAGCAACAAACATTTTGCAAAACTATAAAGCTTTTTTATAGATCTCAGATATTATCTGGGAAAATTAAGAGTCAATAAAGACATCTTTCTCTTATTCCCCACACACCCAGCCCCCAAGTCTCAATGTTTTTTCTGAATTTCTGCTAAGAGATTTGTGAACTCTGGCATCAAAAGACTTGATACTTTTTGTTAAAGAATACTGGGACTCCAGGAGATGACCAAAATGGGTGAAGGTGGTTAAAAAATACAAACTTTCAGTTATAAGATAAAGAAGTCCTCAGTTCTAGGAATATAATGTACAGCATGGTGACTGTAATTAGCAATACTGTATTGTATATTTGAAGGTTTGTAAGAGAGTAGATCTTAAAGTTAAAATTTTTAAGAACATGAAAACTGTCTTTCATATTTACCCACATAGTGACCATTTCCAGTGATCTTTATTTTTTTTCCTGTAGATTCTTAATTCTATTAAATAGAATTCCCTTTAGACCCCCCTATCTTTCTTTAGCATTTTATTGATCTACTAATTATAAATTTTTCAGCTTTCATTTATCTAAAAATATTCTTACTTTGACTCCTTTTTTAAAGATACTTTTCTAGATATAGAATTTTAGATTGACAGATTTTTTTCTAAATTCTTCATTTTTAAAGATATGAGTTTATTGTCTTTTGTCCCCCATTATTTCTAAGAATAAGTCAATTGCTATTTTTATCATTGTTCTTCTTATTCTAATTGTAATGTACCTATTTTCTTCTAGTTATGTTTGAAATTTTCTCCTTATCTTCAATTTTTAGCATTTAGACTTGGTATACAAAAGTTCACTGAATCTCCTTGATCTTTGAATTAATGAATTTCATTAATTTAGGAATAATTTTGGACAATACTTTTTTGAATTATCTTTCCTGTCTCTTTCTTTTCTTTCTGAAACTATAATTACACATATACTAGATGGAATAATTTTGTTTCAGAGGTTATTGAGGCTGTGCTATTCTGTTAATCTCAGCCAATGGTTTTCTTCTTAATTTCAGATACTTTTTATTTCTAGGATTTCCCATTTCATTTAAAGTTTTTCTGTAATTCCACCTATTATATCTATTTTCTTGTATGTGTTGTAACAAATGTATGCTAAATATTAGAATCATTTTCTCCTAATTTCAGCATCTATCTTGTCTGTAGGCCTGTTTCTATTGATCAATTTTTCTCTTAACTATAGATCAAATTTTGTTTCTTCACCTATTTAATACTTCTTTTTATTTTACCCTGCACATCAGAGATACTATCTTTTAGAGACTCTGGATTAAGTTTTCCGTTTTCCTCTGTAGTGTATTGAGTTTGTTGAACAGTCAGATAAATAAGTGACAGATTCTCAACCTAATGGAATCTTCATTTTAGTCTTTGTTAGGATGTATAATTTTTAACTGTTTGCCCCTAAACTTAGAATAAATATTTTAGTCTTTAGATAAAATATTTATTTCTAAGTCATGGAAATTTAATTTGTTTACCACTGTTTACCGAGTACTTCTAACTTGACAAAATTTAACTTCACACTTTTTGGGGGGCAGCTGCCGAAGTCTCAGATCAGGTATTTCCATCTTCCAGTTATTGTTTGCCTTAAGATAATGAATCTCTTTTGGTGTGTGCAGAGTTCGGGTGTCATCCAAGCATTTAGGGAGAATTTATATTCTGATTTGGGCACTCCCCTTCATTTGTTGCTACCTTCAGTTCTCTTTTGTTGATTCTTCAGTACCCAGTACTCCTATTCATCAGTTTCAGACTTGCTCTACTTACTCCCTATTTCCCTACTCGGAGTATAATCTCTTTTTACTGCTGAATTGTCTTGTCTTGTTATAGTTAGGCTGCTTTCTGAACTCTCATTTTTTTTCAGTCTCCAATTGAATCCACAGGTTTTTTGTGAGGTTTGCAGATGGTTCTACTAGTTTCCAATATTTATTTCTCCATTTTCATATAGATCGAAGCTTACAGTGTTTGCCGTCTCCTTGCTATGCTACAGGCATGAGTAATAGGTTTTGTATTCTCTCTTTATTGATTAGTGTGTGTTACTGGAAAATGTGTGGAGATTTTAAAATATATACAGCTGTTTTATGCTATATAAACATAAAATTACATTCAGAAAATACTTTAGTCTCTGAAAGTGAAATAAAAAGCAGAAACCATTATCTTCCTAAGATATTGTCTAATGATAGGGAAAGGATTTCTGAATGAAGGCAGTGTTGGCAAAAATTAATAACCATTTCCTGTCTAGACATTGTGTCCAGTCAATTTAATAAAGTAATTACAGATTTAGTAATTAAGTAATTAATAAAGTAAATGTTTATTGTTCAGGTACTCAGAAAATGAGAAGCACAAAACATGGGTTGTACTTGAAGAAAATTACATTTCAGTTTGGGAGATAAGATATTCATGCAAGATAAGTATTAATATGAGTTAAAAATACAAAAGTTTAAGAGGCAATATGACTAAGGGGAAAATAAGTGGAACTGACATAAATCTATATTTGGAAAAGATTCCGTGAATTCAAGTGGAGAATTTCTATCATAGTGGCTATAGTTAGGCCCCTGTTCAGTAGTTCTGGGACTATTCAGAAATATATACTAAATAATGTATTAATGGTCTCTCTATTTCAGTCTAAGAGCTCTCATAAACATTTAGCCATTGCCAAAGATTTCTATGGTGGGATCATTCTTATAATCACAGTAGAAACCCAGGATTCTATTCCAATTTCATCATATCTTATCATCGTCTTTTAGCACAGAGAATAGTTGCTACATTTTTCTCAAAGATATTCTTGCCCCTTCCACCAATTAGTTTTCAACGTCTTGGTGAAGAGAATATCATCTTGGCCTTCTGCAGAGAAAAAGTAAGGAGGTAAAGGTTAGGTCAGAGTTACAGCTTATAAATTTATTCCAGAATTTTTATTCTTAGAAAATGTTTAGGGATTTTGTGGGGGGGTGCGGGGGGGGGGGCACGGGACAGGGTCAAATAATTATAGTTACCTACCTGATTCCAGGCAGGTAACTAGAATTCCCTTTTCCTTTATAGACAGCAATCCTATTTTTTTTTTCCTCTGACAATTGAGTTCAGTAGAAAAAAGAAGACTGTATATTTCAGCCTTGTTAGAGCTCATAGAGCTCAAGGTGGCCAATAAAATATAAGCGAATAGTCATTGGGTAGGCTTATTAAGAAAGCTTTTTAAAGATAACTGACTCATGTATCAACCTTTCAGCTATTGTTTATCCTATGATTATCGGATACAGAGTTCAGGGGTCAGTCAAGAATTTGGAGAGAATTTATATGCTGATCTTGAGA
Organism: Rousettus aegyptiacus; assembly: GCF_014176215.1. Taxonomy (NCBI): domain Eukaryota; kingdom Metazoa; phylum Chordata; class Mammalia; order Chiroptera; family Pteropodidae; genus Rousettus; species Rousettus aegyptiacus. The sequence continues at coordinate 118,798,252 of NW_023416306.1, read as the reverse complement.
TCCTTATCATGGCTACTTTTATTATTTTCATGTCTGCTTTAGGGTATAAAAATTTATTACACATACAGAATAATACCACTAATGAATGCAGTCAGGCAAGGACACAGTAGTACTGGAATGGAGGACCACCAGTTCTTTGGAAAATGAAGAGGTTTGGGTGGCTTCGAGCTTCATGCCATGAGGACTGGTCAGTCAGATGAGAGAGCATATGCCAAACGCCGTAGAACATCAGGGCATCCAGCGACTGCTTTGTTCCTACCTCCTTCCCTGTCTGATCTGGGACTTCCAAGGATGCTTTCCCTATCACAGTTTTCCTATTCATGGTGTAATCTTCTTTTTCTATTGCTGAATTGTCTTTTTTTTTTTTTTTCCGCTATGGTTTTACTATTTTCTGAACTCTTATTTTCTTTACGACCTGCAACAGAATCTTCAGTCCTTTTTAGAATCATCATATTGCTTTTATTCTCTTCTTTCTTTCAGACTGGGAGATACAATGTCAATCTTAGACTAAAGGTCCAAGATGGCTCTTCATATAGTTGGTTCCTTGGTTGGAGGACCAGAAAGCTGAGCTTATCTGGGACCTCTCCTTCTCTGTTTTGTCTCAGAGCCTCGCCCACAATATCTTCCGGGGTGAGTAGTCAGATTTTTTATATGGAAGCTCAGAGGTCCAAGACGGAATGTTCCAAGAGGTCCAGGAAGAAGCTGCACATTTATTATAATCTAGTCTTAGAATTTCAGAAGGTAACTTATGCTGTATTACATTGATTAATAAGTTCCTACAGCCAGTAAAGACTTAAGAATAGAGGGATTTGTCTCCACAGCTTAACCGGAGGAGTAGTGAAGAATTTGCAGCCACCGTTAATCTACTGCTGATTGTTTTTCTTATTCTCAAAATTCGTGAAAGGGGTGAAAATGATCTATATACCATAGTTAAAAATGAAAATTAACTTAGAGAAAGGTAAAGTAGGTCAAATGTCAGCCCAAAGTGAAATATTTCTAATTATAAAAAGGAAAACAAAGCAAGAATTTAAACTCCGAGAGACATTACTGTTGAAGCAGTATGGGACTGGGAAGGGAGAGATAGGCTTTTAAATACCAACAGAGAGTTCGGAATTAATGTTATTTAAGGATCTTAAAAATAAGCATGTCATATCCAAACTAAGAATAATGAAGTACATCAGAAGTTCCCCAAATCTCTAAACAGAAGCTCTTGAATTTATCGCACATGGTCAACAGGGACCACAAAGCCTCCATGCACACAATGTGGACCTAGACACCCAAACCCTGTTGACCAAAAACAGGAATTGGCTATTATCCTGCCAAAGTTCACACAGATATTTCAGCAGAGAAACCACTTTGAAATTTTTGTAATTTTTTTCCACTTAGGGAACTCTAATTAAATAGATCTCTCACATTATGTTACTCACCCCTTGATAATATCTTTTTTTTTTTCCTTTGGAGAAGAGAGTCATAAGAACAATTGGAAAAAAGAAATATAGAATAGGAAACATGCCTTTTATCCATTAGCTTTTCACTGCCTTTCTCATTCCTGAGAAATGCACTATCCATATAAGAAAAATACAATATTGGCCCACCATCGGAGAAACTTGTTTTCCTGGGTGGTTCTGAAAATAACCCACATACCCTCTCCTGAGCCCCACTATGACAAACCAAACCTTTATGAGACTATAGTTGGCAGAATAATCTGTGGCTATGTAATATTAATCTGTGAATAAGCATAGCAAGATGCCCAGGAATCAAAATAATGTCTTTACTATACTGACAGTATTGTTCAATCAAATACATGAAGCATGATTCATTTAATCTCCTTAATATAAGAGATTTCAGCCTACATTCCTTTATTAGATTTTAAAAATATTCTCTGTAACAATAAATTTTATTCTGCCTGAGGAATCAACCACTAATTATTCTTTTTTCCCTATGGTAAATAACTACCTTAAAAATTGAAAAAATATCAATGCTCAAAGTATTTTTAAAACTAATTACATTGAGCTTCTTTTATAATGTTTTTATTAAAAATATTTTCATTTGAATTCCATTATTCCTTTGAGGAATTGGCTTTAATTGATCTAATTTTAATGGTTTTCCACATGATGCATGTCACTGGTTTATATTAACATTCTGTCATCAGCTAAATAAATAGCTTCTCCTTGGTACAGCTAGTTTCTCTACAGTTAAAATCACATCCATAAATGCACATTTTTCGGAGTTTCGAATTAAGCTTTTAGAAAAAATTCTTAAATGTAAGAAGAGGAAATGGAAACTTATGGTACATTTATCAACAGTCCAGAATTTTACCAAAAATCCATTAGAAGAGAATTGTTTATTTTCTAAACTTGGCTATGCATCCTTCAATTGACCAGGGCAAAAATTATGGAAACTATCTATTCACAACTGGTTTTCATTACTTTCATTATTAAAAGGACGAATGTTTCTAGATTGTTATTAGGATGAAGTGTTTGGCCCCTTAGTACACCACAAACTCTACCAACCAAGAAGTTAATATACTAGAACAACGAGAAAAGAGTTAAAAATATTTTAGAATGAAATTTTTGTTAAAGTTTCTTTAAAAAGTATAGTAAGAGGTCTAATACTTCTAAGGACATTTTTGCTTCATTCTTAAACAAATATGCCCCTTCTTTTTCTCTCTGGCCAGATAGAATAAGTATAACCCCCATTTGCAAAAAGTATAAAAAATGTCTTACTAAAATTTAAGGAATATGATGTAAAACTAAAAGCAACAAACAAACATGATGAAAAGAAACTCATGGACATGGACAATGGATTAGTGGTTACCAGAGGGAAGTGATGGAGAAGGGTGGTAGATAGGGACAAAGTAGGTCAAATATTTGGTGACAGAAGGAGATTTAACTTTGGGTGGTGAACACACAATGCAATATACATATGATATATTATTGAATTGTACACTTGAAACCTATTTGATTTTATTAACCAACGGCACCCCAATAATTTCAATAAAAATAAATCAAACACAGTATAAGGAATATGTCCAGGAAGACTATCTATATATAAGTGTGCAGCTTAGTTACAAATTTAGCTTCTCATTTTCAACTTCTTTACTTACATGCTAACTAGACAATTCATTCAGTTCCTCAGTACATGACATAAGAGGCTTATTATTGAGAAGATTGTCTATATGTGCAGTGACCAAGACAGAGTCTGTGTCCTCGTGAAGCTTGCATGTAGCATTTCTTAGAGAAAAGAAAACATTCTCCAAAACCACCTGATACTCTAAATTTGGCTTCTCATCTTCAGATTCCACACCCATCATCTACTAATCTTGAACCCAGGTCATCTCCCCTTAACTACTGTTTATTTTTTCTTTAAAGATTAGGTCTCTTCTTAACCTCTATTACTTCATTTTCCTCCTATTTGACCAAATCATAGTTTATATCATACACAGTCCACTTATCTCTTCTCTGGTTTTTACTTCTGCTTCCAAGCTATCTTTAAGGTCAAACTGTGGTTTCAAGCTAGCTACTAATGTCATTTAGGTGTCAGCTTAACTGTAGTTTCCTTTCTTACTCTTTCAGTCTGAATTAGGTGGTCCTTCTATATTTTTAAAGGCCATAGCACTTAATACATATTTTTAACATCATCTGTGTACAATGCTTGTATTCCAAATTGAACTATAAGCTCCATATGGCAAACATTTGTTTTTGTATATGACAAAAGGAATATAATGACAACATACATATCAGGAGGTTTTTGTCCATGCATCATCTTAAAATCATAAGTTCTGTGAAAGGTCAATCAAATAAATGAAAGTCTGATAGCCCAAAACTAGAGGTACAACTGGGTATCATTTATGAGTGATTCAAGTGTGAATTGTGTGTATATATATATATATATATACTTAAATAACAACACCGCCCTCTTCTTTCTTACCTCCACAAAAATAAAGGAAACAACAAGAAGTCTCAACTTCTGAGAACAAGTGTCCTATTTATTAGTTCTATATGACAGGGTGAAAAAAGGGATAAGGACAAAAGTAACATAGTGGCTCAGTCAGAAATGTATTTTCACAACTAAACTGACTAGTTGTAGTATGCCCCCTACCCTCATATATGTTGTTAATGTCAACCAATGCATCATACTCAATCAGGTTTAAAAAAAAAAAAAGATTAATTACAACTTACCATGACAGACACAGCAGTGGCTGCCGCTCTGCTAGGTACTGCTGAGCTGACTTGTGTCTAGGATTCTGCCTGACAGCTGTCGGCCACACAGGGACTTTAGATGATAGAAGGCAGTATCTATCTAAAAATTAAAGTTTCTCTAGAAGTACTAAAGATTAAAAAAAATGACCTTGGACCAAGAAATATTTTTCAAAAGCTTCTAAGTTCATTTTTTCCCAGAGGATTTTATTAGTTTTCCCATAAGACAATGATGGTTGTAGGTTATAAAATCAAGCAGCGGTTACTCCTGTCAGTATTATAATAAACTTGTTAATATTGAGTACCTTTATTAAGTAAAAACTACAAAGAAATTTTCCTTGAAAATGGTGAATTAATTTTTAATTTATATCATTAAAAAATAGAATTTACAGTGTGGACATCTATATCAAGTTTTTTTAGTTATAGCGAATGTGTTATAATCAAAACTGACTATATAATCTACAGGGTCTATCTCTTGCTCAAACGTATTAAAACTTTCAAGGCTGAGACAATAGACCATTAAACCAAATATAGGACACTATGTGAATGCATAGATTTCATCCTCTGGCTGTAATTCAAAGTGTTTATATCAAACACCTTGGTATGTACATATAATTAAAATAAAAAACTTTCATCTTTTAGAGGAATAGGCATAGCTACTGACATTTGCACACAAAGAAACTATCATAAAGTATGGTGTCTAGCTAAAATTTCTCGGGAAGTTAGCAGGAATGTTCAGGCAATAATAACCTAGGTCTCCTAACTTTAGCTCTCTGTTTTCCTTATCAGATTTCATCTCCAAATTGAACTTCACTTTCAACAAATGACAAAGACATTTATGACCAATATACTCTACTTCCCCTGAAAACATCACCTCTGGAGTCAATTCTTAGAATTTAATTGTATGAGACAAACAACAACTGTTACTTTTGTGAATTACTTTTTTGCCCCATTCAGAGTCCATAACATTGCAGGATTGGGGAAATGAGAAAACTCATAAAGCAGCCACTCTTTTCTACCCAGTGCAGCTGAGAGATACAATTAATAAAAATGGAGAAACTTGACAACCCAGCAGCACCCAAAGTAATAACTCCTTTTATGAATATGAGATATAGATCCCAGGACATCTTGAGGCAGGTTTCTGCTCTATTGATTACATTGTCAGACAACACATTTCATATCACCGAACACATCCTATTTCAGGTGATGTGGGAAAGGGAAGCTAGAGAAAACATAAATGTCAGACGAAATAGAAATGCCTGTGAACCTCAACACATGTTTCTTAGAGCAATAAAGGTGATCTGGCTTGGGAAGCTAGTGTCAGCAATGATCAGAAATTACAAAAGTATCTATTCTATGGAAGAACTTAAACATGTGCTGAGTATAGATGACATGGCATGAAAGTCCAAGCAATTGTGAAATAGTCATTTCCTAGAACTATCATAAGGCTGTCAATTTCTCATTCTTGCTTTCATGCATTTGGCAAATTTTTATGTGCCAGGTCAATACTTATCCTATGAATCCTATGATAAAAGTCATTCTATTCATTGTATGCAGGTATTAACTAATTCAATGCAATTATCATGTTACTCTGTGCCTTATCTCCACAAATTTTGTCTCCCATAAATCTTACCTGCCTGTTAAAACTACTAGTCAACAAGCTTCATCAGATATTATTTTAAAAGGGAAGGGTCTTTGACATGTCAACAGCATTCTTTTCAATGATTATCCTAAATGATTGTCTTTTGAAACTGGCAAACAGGAAGTTCCCAGATTTTCCAGACACTCTTCTAAAGCCCCTAACCTAGGTCTCTCTTGGTTTTCACAATCCCCACCTGGGCCCTCCATTCTTTTAACTGAAAGGCAAGAAGAGCATTTGTTGGGCACAGACATTTCTAACCAAGAAAAGTCTTTCCTGGTGCAAACATTTCTTTGTCATTCAGATATCCTATTGGCTTGTCTAAGTCTCTTTCATAAAATGTATTGAACACCTACAGCCACTTTTGTACATAATGTCTAGATGTCTATGAACAGTACACATGGAAATGCCATTCACACTTTAAAAGGAAAGTGGAGGTGTAGGTAGGTTTTAAACACAAAGATATGAAGCAAGAAATATATTTGCAGCTGTGGTGCAGGCAGCGTGGTGGGGTCAGGAGAGACAATATAAATTGGCAGTATCCAGTTTCTTGAGATGGATTAAATTGCAAGTAGAACTTCCCTTACGCATGGAGATTTAGAGAGTAAAACACAGTTTGAGGGTTTTTTTTTCCTGTTGAATCAAATTAGGCCAAACAGGTGGCCTCCTGTATAAAATCTCTTCTGATGAGGAACATGCTGTATAAATAAGTCTATTACAAAACAAGTATTATTCTATTCTTCCCATTTCTTTTCATATCTGTCTCTATTACGTTGTATACCTTTTGAAGCAAAAACATGTTAACTATTGTTTTATCTCCCAAACCTAGCATATTGTATGGCAAATCAAATCCATAACAATTTTAACAATGTATTAAATTCTTATATGATATTGTGCATTGTTTTAAATTCTTGGTGTTCATAATGCTAGTTCATCTTCATAATAATTCAATGACTTTATTATTATTTCCATTTTACCAATGAGAAAACTGAAGCTTATAATTACACATACACTAAATATTGGCTCTGGGTTCAGAGATTGATCAACCAGCAGAAGCTCCATCCTACTGAAAAGGCCTAGCTTAGCTTTCTTTCAATTCCAGCAGCAGCATCTGAGTACTGAGATGTACACAAAAGAAAGACTCAGGCTCCCTTGAGGGTCCCCAGAAACAATGCTTAGGGTAAAGTACATACCTGCAGCTCAGGTAATGTATGATCAACAGTCTCTCTTGAACATAGGAGCATGACCACTATGATAGCTGGCAGCAGGTAATTCTTCGTTCCATAAAACACAATACACCCAGATCACAAATTCTTAATATCCAGGTTTTATCTAACTTGTTTTCACCTATGTCCAAGAACAGAGAAAGTATGGATATGTGTTTCCATCTTTGTATCTTGTTTCCTTTAGATTGCTACCATGTGTAGAACCAGAGCTGAGTCTCTCTTTTGTTTTTCTTTTTTCTTTTTTTTCTTTTTTTTTCATGTCATCCTGAAGTCCTTTGGTTTTAAACATTTCTCTTTAAATTACATTAGTGAAAGGGAACCAATCAACCAGTGAATGTATGGCTCGTTTTTGTTATACTTACTTCCACAGTAACTAGTATGTTATTTTCTCATCCTCTTTTTATACTTTAACCCAAAGAAGAGGAAAATTCTGCCTTACCATTTCTTTTATCTCTACGCACTACTACCTCACCAAAAGGAAAAGAAGCTGAAGTAATTGGTCAGAGCTAAGTATTGAATGTAACTTGAAAGTCACCCAATCCTTAGTAGCCTTTTGCTTCTAGTTCTTTCACTGAATTGCAACATTCTCTCTTCTGTGTCTGGAATTCATGACACAGTTGTAGGACAGGGCCCACCAGCCACTTCACACTTTCAGTTCCATCTCAAAATGGGGGAGCAGAGGGGTCTGTGAAGTATACTTTCCACTTTTGTATGTGTGATTTCTAGGATAAAAAGATTCAGAGTTGACTCCACAGACCCCCAAAATGAAAAGGAGTAAGACAATATAATATTGGGGTTGTAGGCTGATGTTTCCTGAAGAAGAAGAAAAATAAAATCCAGAAAAACAACAGTTGTTTGTATACTATGCCTGGATGACAACAAATAATGTTGGACCTTTACTTTACATTTAGCTATTGTTTTGGTTTGTTTTGCTTTTGTTTTTTTGATTGTCATCAACCCTAGAAAAGTGGAATGATGAATGATGGTGTTTCAGCCCCCAAACCACACCTTGCAGACTTAGTAACTATGTAATTTTTTCCCTCTCTTTTGCAATCCTCCAGAGATAGCCCAAAGGGAGGGGTAATCAGAGAAAGAGGAAGGAAATCAAAGAGGCAAAGAGAAATCCCCAACTCAACCATTGGGCCATGATATCTCCTGGGGCTCAGCCACCTAGGTTCCTTCCTTCCCTGGTTGGGTGTGACAGATATTAGTAGTTGTCTACCAATGTTCATACTCTCCTTCGAGAGTCTTCACTGAGCACATGGCCATTCAACAAAAGACTTCATTTCTCAGACTCCCTTATAGCCAAATGACTATGTTCTAAGCAGCAGTGGTATGTATGTCACTTCTGGATCTTGCTCTTAAATGGAAGAAGTCTGCTCTTTTCTTGTCCCTCTCCTCTTTGTAATTATCTAGCATGCAGGTGTGATGGCAGATACAAATGCCAGGGACCAGAAATATAAGCATATATTGAGGATGGCAGAGCTTCCCTAGCAGCCATGGACTTCTTATTTTTAACTACTATGTGAAAGAAAAGTAAGCTTATAATGCTTAAGCCATTGTGCCTTGGGTCTTTTTTGTGACATTAGTCAGACTATAGACTATACCCAACTAATAAAGGGAACAGATCCCTCAGAAACCTGGCCTAATCTCTTTCCCTGTATTTCCTTTCCCACAAGTCCCCAGTTACCCAGATCCTAGTTCACACTATAGTTTTCAAGATGTCTTTGTCATGATACATTTGAGGGCTAACGTACCATTTTATCTTTAGGTACAAAGAGATATGTATTCCTTCCTCTTTACTGACATTCTTCTAAGCTGATGATGTCCTCCTTTCATTTTAAAAATCAGAGATAGTCATACTCTTTTTAGTCCTATTTTTAATCCTTACCAAAAATAAATGAAAACTTTTGGATATTTATGAGTTCACCTTTGCAAACACAAGTACAGAGTGATGGATGGTACCTGACTCTCATCCACTAGCAGTTTCAACGTGTTTTGTTTTGTTTTGCTTTGTAGAAGCTGCCTTCACTGGCCTCTTTATAGTGAATGCATTTGCTCTTCTGGAACATTTTTCACTAAAATTTATAACAAACATCACTCAAAATAGCAGCTCAAAGAAAAAAAAAATTCTCAGTATAAATTTCCGTACATTGCAGAATCTGTGGAAAGTAAGATAGTATAATTCAGAGACTTGGAATTTTAAATTAGACCTGGGTTCAAATATCATTTGTTATCTATGAATATTGATCAGGTTTACTTCTCCAGACCTCAGTTTTCTCATCTATGAAAGAGCACAGCAGTAGTTTCCTTATGCAGATTAAATGAGATAATGAATGTAATGGGTAGTTTGTAGAGTAAATAAATGACATATTGCCGACACATGATAGTCACTTGCTCACTGTTAATTCCTCTCCTTGTAGTTAATGTTTTGATTCTTTTCTAAATTCATCTTCACAAGTAATTGACAGCGTATTTGGAAGCAGTATCTGAAGCCAACATGATTGCCTGGTTTAGGGAGAGTGAATGTTTTGTCAAGCCATTGGGGCCTACTCCAAATTCACAGAAACAACACAAGATGCTTACTGAACTGTAGAACGCTAATTATGTACCCTATTTATAATAATCTTACAAAGTCTCATTACCTACAGCAATGCATTCATCTCATTCCTGTTTAAGCTGGGAAAATTACAGGAAGGCCTTGTCATTCTTTTTGGAGTTTTCTGTTTTTGGTGACATTTTCCCAGCTTGCTGCAAAACAGCAGCTGCAATTAATTACTTTTTGAATCGACTAGAGGACAGCTTGTAAGTTTTCTGCTGCCCTCTGTCAATTTTAGCACAATGAATTCTCTTTTAGACTTGCATTTTACAACTTGCATTTTAAGTATTTCAAAGGTTTCAGGGCCTGCACATAACATGGTAGAATGGGGGACCACTTTGTATTTAATATTTTCCCAGAAAATGCAGCACTATCATGATAATCGAGTTGGGCTACTAATGTTTGCAATTTAAAAATATTTTTACTTTTTAAAAAGTCTGAACTTTTGTAGAAATTTCCTAATTGTTGCATTGACATCGTCTTATTTCCCTAAAAGGTTAGTAAAAATCTCAACCACGTTTGGCTTGCCTATGCCTCCCTCATCATTTTTCAAAGTTTTACTCATCTGAAATAAGCCAATAAGATCTCAACAGTAGTTCCTGTTCATTCTGGGTCCTATGTAGTCAGTAATTGCAAATACTTTCACTCTGTTCAGAGACTGTGTTAAATGAAATGACTTGCCTCTGTTTTGTCTTCAGTGTTTCCAGTTATATGAAGACACATAGCATAGAATCTGTTACTGGAGCCCATCTCCGAAGTCGACATTAAAACAAGGTGTGAGAGATCATGAACTATGCAGAAATTCAAATAACCCCAATCAGATAAATGAATCTCTGACCATTTATAAATTATCTAAGAGGTATTTTTGAATATAGGTTTTATGTAGGAAATCTGATATTTTTTCAAATTCACTTTAAACAAAATGATGGTGTTACTTAAGAAGACAACATTTGCAATGAGGTCACTTTCTCATCTACATCCTTGCTCAGCATTTGCCTTGTACCAGTTCTACATAAATAGCAAACTATTTTCAGCTTCACATATAATACAAAACAGGCCAATTCATATTCACCTCTTTCAGAAATTTTCTAGACATAAATTTTGTGAAAGTGTGAGATTCAATGAATACTGCCAACTGAATCTACATTGAGAACAAAAAGAATTTATTAAATAAATAGGTGTTGCAAATGGGAAAATTTGGTTTCCTACAAATAAGTCAAAGGTAGTCACATTTGCCTATGGTCAATTTGTTCTTTTATTTTAACAGTAGTAAAATAAGGTGCAAGATGTTAGAGGATGACTTTTTGTGTCTGAGACTGACTGAGGTGTCAATATGCTAGTTTATCAGGGAATCAAACCTAAATGAGAGACAAACCCTCCATATGCTGATTTTCAAGGATATGATCCACAACATGTTCCCAGAATCTTGAATCTTTTCAGTCACTTCATGACTATAATAAGGGACCAGAGTAAGAAGAGAAGATTTTGTGAAAGAGAGTGGTGAACATAGTTCTTTATAGAGAGCTATTATTGCTTAGCTGAACTCTCACTACCTCCTTTCAAAGGATGAGAAGCAAGACACCACCTTCTAATTTCAAGCTTAGAAATGTGACTTTAGGGATATTAAGATATAATTTTTAAAAAGTTAACTGTCACAGTGAGTCTGTGTCAATAACTTATTTAGCTCATTAATTAGTAAAACAATCTGACAAATTAGGAATATATGTATTCAGTTAAAAATAGGATAACATTTCAAAATTAGATAGGAAATTGTGTAGTGTCCTATAGGACAAATCATAATCACAGAAGTCAATCTTCTCTACTAAAAAATAATTTGCATCTCTACTGATCAAAAATAATTTGCAACTTATCAACATTCTATAAATATGTAACTTTTCAGAGTCTGAGATCTAATTATTACTAAATAAGTCAAAAATATTTTTCTAGAGTGACAGATGACTGTCAGACAGGCTAGTCAGACAGTGCTCTACTATGAATTTGAAAGGGCACATGGTAATCTTTTCTGACTTAGTTTTGGATAAGGAGATCACTAAAAGTGTTTTGAGATATATTCCCTACAGTCCAAAGACAGCAGCATCTGACTCCTGCCTGAAGAGGCTAAAGTGGACTACAGGACTCTGGGTACCTCACACCTGTACAGATATCCGATCAGATCCCTGGAGATCTAGAAGGTAATAGTCAGGCAGACTAACATCCTCGGTGTTACTGTCAGGTTAGTGTACTGCACGGTGATCATCCTGAAACCCTAAGTGCTATAGGACTATTCTCCTATGACCAGAATTGGACTTATGGTTGAGAGAGTAAGCACAGAGTCCTCCTGGTGCTGACCAGTATGGTTTTATGTAGGGGCACAAGGACCTCAGGAGAAAGGCTGGGGATGTGCTACTGGCTGCCCAGGGGCTGAGTTAGAGATTACAAGAGACCATCTGGGAAATAGATACATCTGGCTGATCATGACAATTGCAGAAAAGAGGAGCCAAATAGGCAATCTTTGACATGATAACAGAAGCGCCCACAAGAGAAAGATATAGCTTTAACCATTAGCCAGGCCCACTAAGGATTACTTATTTTAGCCTTCTGCCAGGCCCATATTGCTAACAAGTAAAGCAAATAACTAGTGTGTAGACTCATCTGTGCTGCCCTGGCAGGCGAATGGACACCGTGAGCATGAAGGAAGCAGAGAACAGAAGTACTTCCCACCCGTCCCCATTCAGCTTTCCTACCCGAAGCAGGTTGTCAGAATTTTTTATTTTTCCAGTGGTGTTCATTTACTCCCACCACACATTCTAGATATACTGCAGTAAATTTTTTTCAAATTTAACTGAACCATATCATCTTTTCCCCCCTCCATTTTCCTGAGTTATAATTGAAATGTAGCAAGCATTATATTAGTTTAAGGTGTACAACATAATGCTTTGACATACTTATATATCGTGATACAGTCACCACCCTAAGTGCAGTTAATGTCTGTTACCTCACATAGTTATAATTTTTTTTCCTGTGTTGAGAACTTTTAAGATCTACTCTCTTAACAACTTTCACATATGCAATATTAACTGTCATCACCAGGATGAACATTTTATCCCCAGAACTTATTTATCTTATAACTGGAAGTTTGTGCTTGTTGACAACCTTTACCCATTTCCTCTACCTCACCCCTCCCTGCTTGAGGTAAATTAGTTCACAGATTTGCCACTAAGTCAAGTTTAGAATTTTAACATTTATGTGGGACTAGATATTAATTTTATTGAATTTCTGCATTATGACTTTTATGACTGATATGGCTATTTTTGTTTGTTTTTAATCTGAAAGGGAACAGAAAAGTCATGAGATTGTCCAGGTTTTCACTGAGGAGCAGGGGAGAAAAGTATTCCTCTAAATAAGATTTTAAAGGGCAAATGGGAGATAGAAATAAAAATGCATTTCTGTTACCGTCCAAATACCACGACATTATTATTATTATTATTATTATTATTATTATTATTATTATTAGTGCTAGAAATCGCTCCTTTAGAGGAGGAAACCAGAGAATGGCTAACACATTCCAAGTACCACACATACTCACCTCACCTTGATCCCACATTCCTATTCTAGGGTTTAGGATTTGAAGGTAAAACTTCACCAAGTTCATAGAGAAGAACCACAACTAAAGAAATCAAAATTATAGTAAATGATACTTTGTTCTCTGTTCCACTTTAAATTCCTGTGCTTGGCTCTCTAGTTTTGTGATATAAAGAGGAATGTCTGCCATTCCAATGTTGAAAACAATTTTTGCTTTCCAATATGCCATTAACTTGACAGCCTGGAAGATATGTGATAGTCTCTATAAGTAAAATTTTTACCTTTCAAAGTGAAAACAAAATTTTCTATTTGAACAAAATCTTTTTTGGCATTCGCTTATTTTGTCTAGGGGATGCTTCATGAAGTTACAGCAAGAATGAGACTTCTGAAATTAAATAGTCCTCGGGTTAACTGTCTGACTTTAAGCAAGATGTTTAATCCTTTAGACCCTCAGTTTCCTCATTAGTAAAATAGGGATAATACCCACTTCATTACATTTTAAATGGAATTCCTCACCCTCTTTTTTTTTTATTATTATACAATCTATAAACTTCCTAGTTGATCTCTGTTTCTTTAAACAAAATCAAGTGGTTTTTTTTCTCTTTTTGTCCTATCATTTTTAGTTTTTTGTTTGTTTCTTTACTGTTTTCTTTATTTCACCTAGCTCCTTCCCCCTTCCCCTTTGGCAACCATCAGCTTGTTTCTTATATCTATGGGTCTGTTTCTGTTTTGTTTTGTTTATTTGTTCTGTTTTGTTTAGATATCATATATAAGTGAAATCATACAGTTTTGTCTGACTTACTTCATTTAGCATACCCACTAGGTCCATCCATGTTGTTGCAAATGGCAAGATTTTATTCTTTTTATTGCCAAGTAATATTCCATTTTGTATGTGTGTGTATGTATGTATATGTATATGTGTGTGTATGTGTGTGTGTGTGTGTATCTCACATCTTCCTTTTCTAATTATCTACCAATAGACACCTAGATTGTTTCCATAACTTGACTAATTCCCCACTCTCCTATATTTTAGTTATTTTTTTTTTGGTGGGGAGGTAACATTAGTTAATACAATTATATAATTTTCAGGTGTACATTATAATTTGACATCTGTATATTCTATTGTGTGTTTACCACCCAAAGTCCAGTTTCCTTCAGCTACCATATATTTGATCCCCTTTACCCTGTCTATCTCTCCTATCCTCCCCCATCCTCTATCATCAGGTAACCACTAGTCTATCGTCCATGTCCATGAGTCTCTGTTTGTTTGTCCTGTTCATTTGTTGCTTTTAGGTTTATATCGCACATATAAGTGATACCATGTGATTTTCAACTTTTTATGTCTGGTTTATTTCACTTAGCATGATTATCTCAAGGTCCATCCATGTTGTCGCAAATGACAGTATTTCTTCTCTTCTTATGGCTGAGTATAATTGTACCATTGTATATATGTACGACAGCTTCTTTAGTCAATCATTAATTATAGGACACTTTGGTTGCTTTCATGTTCTGGCCACTGTGAATAATGCTGTTATGAACATTGGTGTGCAAGTATCTTTATGTATATGAGCTTTCAAGTCTTTGGGGTAAATACCCAGTAGAGGGATTACTGGATCATATGGTAGATCAATTCTTAGTTTTTTGAGGAACCTCCATTTGTTTTCCATAGTGGCTGTACCAATTTGCAGTCCCACCAATAGTATATGAGGGTTCCTTTTTCTCTGCATCCTCTCCAACATTTGTTATTACTTGTCCTGTTGATTATAGTCATTCTAACAGGTATAAGATGGTAGCTCATTGTGGTTTTGATTTGCATTTCCCTAATAGCTAGCGATACTGAGGATCTTTTCATATACTTGTTGGCCATTTGTGTGTCCTCTGAGAAGAAGTGTCTGTTCAGATCCTCTGCTCATTTTTTGATAGAATCATTTTGTTGTTGTTGTTGTTATTGAGTCGTATGAGTTCTTTGTATATTTTAGGTATTAGGCACTTATCGGAGGCATGGCTTACAAATGTATTTTCCCATTCAGATGGTTGTCTCTTTACCTTGTTGACAAGTTTCTTTTACTGAGCAGAAGCCTTTTATTTTTATGTAGTCTCTTTCATTTATTTTAGCTTTTACTTCCTTGCCTTTGAGGTCAAATTTATAAAATCCTCTTTAAGTCCAAGGTTTTTGAGTTTCATTTCTAAGTTTCCTTCTATGCATTTTGTTGTTTCAGGTCTTATATTCAGGTTCTTAATCCATTTTGAGATAATTTTGGTAAGTGGTGATAGACAATAGTCTAGTTTCATTCTTTTGCAAATGGCTTTCCAGTTTTCCCAGTACCATTTATTGAGGAGGCTTTTCTTTCTCCACTGTATGTTTTTGGCTTTTTTGCAAAAAACTTTTGTCCTTATAAATATGGGTTTACTTCTGGACTCTCGATTCTGTTCCACTGGCCTGTGTATCTGTTTTGCTGTCAATACCATGCTTTTTTGATTACTGTCACTTTGTAGTATAATTTGAAGTTGGGTAGAGTGATGCTTCCAGCCTCATTCTTTTTTCTCAGGATGGCTTTGGCTGTTTTGGGTCTTTGGTGCTTCCATACAAATCTGATGATTTTTTGTTCTATTTTTTTAAAAAATGCCGATGGGATTTTGATGGAGATTGTATTAAATGTGTATAATGCTTTGGTAATATGGTCATTTTAACTATGTTGATTCTTCCAATCCAAGAACATGGAATATCTTTTCATTGCTTTGTATCTTCTATTTCTTTTAATAGGGTCTTATAGTTTTCATTATATAGGTTCTTCACATGTTTTGTTAAATTTATTCCTAGGTATTTTATTCTTTTTATTGCAATTGCAAATGAATTATTTTTTCCACTTCTTTTTCTGATACTTCATTCTTAGAGTGTGGGAATGCTATGGATTTTTGAACATTGATTTTGTATCCAGAAATTTTACTGTATTTGCTTATTGTTTCTAGTGGTATTCTTGTGGAATCTTTAGGGTTTTCTATATGGAGAATCATGTCATTCGCAAACAGTGACAGTTTGACTTCTTCATTTCCTATGTGGATGCCTTTTATATCTTTCCCTTCTCTGACTGTACTCTCTAGGACCTCCAATGTTATATTGAATAACAGTGGCGATAGTGGACAGAAGCCTTGCCTTGTTCCTGATCTTAGAGGGAAGATTTTTAGTTTTCACCATGAAGTATAGTGTTGGCTGATGGTTTGTCATAGATGGCCTTTATTATGTTAAGATACTTTCCTTCTATACCAGTTTTGTTAAGTGTTTTGATAATAAATGGATGCTGTTATCTTGTCAAAGGCTTTTCCTGCATCTATTGATATGATCATGTGATTCTTATTTTTTAATTTCTTTATGTGGTGTATCACATGAATCAATTTGCATATGTTGAAATATCCTGTGCCCCTGGGATGAAGCCCACTTGATTATAGTGTATAATATTTTTAATATGTTGCTGTATTCAGTTTGCTAGTATCTTATTTAGGATTTTTGCATCTGTGTTCATGAGAGATATTGATCTGTACTTTTCTTTTTTTGTGTTATCCTTACTAGGTTTTGGTATCAGAGTAATATTGGCCTCATAAAATGAATTGGGAAGTATTGCCTCCTCTTCAGTTTTTTGGAAGAGTTTGGGGAGAATAGGTATTAAATCTTCTTTGAATGTTAGGTAGAATTTACTGGTGAAATCATTTGGTCCTGGCCTTTTACTTTTTGGTAAGTTGTTGATGATTGTTTTAATTTCCATACTGTTGATCAGTCAATTTCGATTTTCTAGTTCTTTTTAATACAGTCTAGGAAGATTGTGTTTTTCTAAGTACTGGTCCATTTCTTCTAGGTTATTATATTTGGTGTTATATACTTTTTCTTATTATTCTTGTATGATCCTTTGTATTTCTGTGATGTCAGTCTTAATTTCCCCTCTTTCATTCCTGATTTTGTTTATTTGTATCCTTTCTCTTTTTTCTTTAGTGAGTCTAGCCAGGGGTTTGTCAATTTTCTTAACCTTTTCAAAGAACCAGCTCTTTGTTGTATTTAATTTTTCTATTGTTTTTTTTGTTTGTTTGTTTGTTTGTTTTCAATTTTGTTTATTTCTATTCTGATTTTGATTATTTCTTTTCTTCTGCTGACTTTAGGCTTCAATTGTTCTTTTCTAGTTTTTTAAGATGAAGCATTAGGTTGTTTATTTGGGCTCATTCTTGGTTTTGAAGGTAGGCCTGTAACAATATGAACTTTCCTCTTATGAATACTTTTGCCATGTCCCAAAAGTTTTAATATGTTGTGCTATCATTATCATTTGTTTCTATGTATCTCTTGATATCTCTTTTTATTTCCTTCCTGACCCAGTTATTCTTCAGTAGCATGTTGTTTAATCTCCATATATTTGTGGTTCTTTCTGATTTCTTTTTGCAATTGATCTCTAGTTTAAGAGCATTGTGATCAGAAAATATGGTTGGTATAATTTCAATCCTCTTATATTTGTTGAGGCTCTCTCTGTGTCCCAGTCTGTGGTCAATTCCTTAGAATGTTCCTGTGCACTAGAGAAGAATGTATAAGCAGCTATTTTGGGATGGAAGGCTCTGTAAATGTCAATTATGTCCAATTGACTAATGTGTCATTTAAGGATATTATTTCCTTATTGATTTTCTGTTTGAATGGTCTGTCCATATCTGACAGTGAGCTTTCGGTCCCCTACTATGATCATGTTTTGGTCTGTTTCTCCTTTTAGTTCTGTTAGTAATTGCTTTACATATATCAGGGCTCCCTGATTGGGAGCATAGATATTAATAAGTGTTATGTCTTCTTGGTGCATGATTCCTTTTATCATTATGAAATGTGTCTCAGTATCTTTCTTTACCTTTTTATTTTGAAGTCTATTTTGTCTCATATTAGTATTACTACTCCTGCTTTTCTCTGAATGCCATTTGGTTGAAATATCATTTTCTGTCCTTTCACTTTGAGTCTATATTTGTCTTTGGAGCTGAGATGTGTCTCTTGGAGGCAGCATATGGTTGGGTTTTGTTTATTGATCCATTCCGCAACTGTGTCCCTTTTTATTGGCGAGTTCAGTCCATTTACATTTAGGGCAATTATTGAAATATGAAGTCTTCTTATAGCTATTTTATCTTTTTCTTTCTAGTAGCTCAGTGTTTCCATTGCTTCCTTGTCCTTATGTTTCTGTTTTCCTTAATTTGATTGGCTTTTGTGGGTTTTCTCTCTGGTTCTTCTTGTTTTATGTTACATACTTCAATTCTGAATCTTCTCTGTGCGGTTAACATTATAAATATGTAAAGGATACAATCATCCATTTTCTTCTGCATGTACCTTATCTCCATTCCCCTTTGCAAATTTGGATCTTTGAATCCTCTTTTCAGTCATTGTTATCTCAATTTGTCCTTATATATCCTTAACGTTCATTACTATCATGTCATGACAATTCACTTATTATTTAAGCTTATAATGCCTTATTCTTAGTAAGGATTGCACTTCTCTGCTTCTATTTGCCTGATAGTCACTTTACTCCTAATTATATATATTTCTTGTTGTTATTTTGTTTTAGGTGAGCTGACTCCTTTCAGTACTTCCTGTAGTGCACGCCTCGTAGTGGAGAATTCCCTCAATTTTTGTATGTCTGGAAAGATCTTAATTTCTCCTTCATATTTACAGGAGAGTTTAGCTGGATACATTATTCTAGGCTGGTCATTCCTTTTACTTAATAGTTTAAATATTTGATTCCATTCCTTTCTGACTTGTAAGGTGTGTGCTGAGAAGTCTGAAGATAATCTAATGGGTTTTCTTTATAAGTTGTCATTTTCTTCTCTCTGCCCTGAGAATTCTGTCTTTGTCATTTTAAAATTTGGGAATTTTCCACTGTTTGTCTGAAAATGCTTTCTAGTCCCTGCTCCTTTTCCTCACTTTCAATAATGCTCATTATTCTTATGTTTCTTTTCCTAATGGTATCAGCTAGTTCTTGTATTTTCCTTTCATTATTTTTCATTCTTTGGTTTCTCTCTTCTCCCTTCTGATTTATTTCTAGATTTCTGTCTTCAATATATCACTGATCCTTTCCTCCATTTGGTCAACTCTATTTCCCAAGATTGCTATTTCATTTTTTAACTCTTGCAGTGTGTTCTTCATCTCTAAAAGTTCTATTTGGTTCTTTTTTGAAGGTTTCAATCTCTTTGCTCTTCTCATCTAGTTGTTTATTTTTAATTCCTGAAATTGTCCATATGACTCATTTAGACCTCACTGAGTTTTTTCAGAAGTACCATCCTGAAATCTCTGTCATTTAAATTGCATATTTCTATGTCTTATTTTCTGGAGATTTTTCTTTTTCTCTCTGAGATGCCTTGTCACCTTGGTTGTTCTTGGTGTTTAATGGACTATTTCTTTGCCTGAGTGTTAATGGAAGTGTAGTCTGCTGTTTTTCCAGAAAGAACGTTTATTATATAAAGGCCTCTCTTTAGCCTGTTGCAAAGAAGGCGCTTTTCTTTTGGTTTCCAGTAGGTGGTGTGTAAGCCCCTTGGATCCCTGCTTTATATAAAGCCTTAATAATGCCTTCTTAGAAATTTTTCTTGTAGATATTTAATCACACTCGCTTCCCTCAGTTTCGGTCCCTGTCAGTGTCAGTGACAGTCTCATCAGCTTTTGCTCAGATTCCCCCGGGGCTCTGTGGTGATAGGTCTTGGAGGGTATGGAAGTAGGGGCCCTCTGGGTTGAGAGTTGGGAGCTGTGGTTCCGCCTCACTTTTACAACCAGAGCTGGTAAAAATCAACAGTTGTTTCTCAACAGTCCTGCCCTGCTTCTCTGATCTTTGCTCTGATGACTTAGTCCTGTTGCCGGCTGCTGCGTAAAAAAAGTTTTGGCACTTCCAGGCAGGGCTGATCAGGGAAGTTGCTGCACCTTCACCCCTCCCTCTCCTCCTGCAAGGAGCTCCGGTGGCTGCGAGAGGCAGCTTCTTTATTTGTCCCAGTCCACCGCCCAACACCAGGGTTCTGACCTATGGTAGCTCTTATATGCAGATTCCACGCTCCAATGTGCTGGTGTGCAGTTTAGGTGTTTTATGTTGAGTTTTAGATGTTCAGCGTATTGTTGTTTGAAGGGGAGAGATCTGGGGATGTCTCTCACTCTACCATGTTTCTACAAAATTTCTCTCCTGTATTTTAAGTGGGAATTAGATAATACAGTAATCAATCCATGCCCGACAGGAAAAAAAAAATTCAACTTTTTGAAGAAATAACTTATAATCTTCAAGGCTTGTTATAATGCCCATGACCTGGTGAATAGCTTTTTCTTTTAAGCTTGACATAAAAGCTTTATATTTGAACTTCAAACTCAGTTGGCTTCCCATTAGGTCTACTGTGCTGAGCTCTGTTCCTGGGACCACCAGAGGGTCATTTTTTCCTTTCTCAGAACTCTGAGTTGCCTGGATGCAGCAAGTGACTCTTACTTAGGTTCTAAAGCCAGGCATGTTGATGACTCCCCTGCATTCATAATTCAAAGGATAGAGTTGGTTTCAAAAATCTTGAGCATTTTAGGTGCTGGGGTAGAAATACTAATTTCAAAAGTCAACTGGTTTGAATTCCCAAGCTCTTAGAAACACAACAGTTTATTAAAGAGCTAAGTGTAAACCTAGATGCTGGCTTGCTATAAAATTTTGAAGAAAAAAAATAGAGATTCTTTAAAAAGAGGATTATGAAACAAATGAGTGCTGAAGACTCTGATGTTCTTGTCAGAATTCAGTGGAGAAGGAACCAAATTCCTGGATCTCTGCAACCCAAACTGGGAGTGAGGAGCAAAAACTAGCTCTGATTTGTCAGAAAAAGAAAGTTCTAGCATGAATCTAGGGATGGAGTCCAGTAAAAGGCAATAATAATGAGGTGTGATGATCAATTGACAAAGGGCAAAAGAACCCTCAGTGCAGTGTTGGCTTCTGTCTACACGTTCTGTCTGAGGACTCAAAATTCAATAAATACAACTAACTTTCTACAAATCCATGGACCTGTATTGATTACATTTAAGAAAAATTGCACCTTTCCAGTGTGTGTGAACACCTTGGTCAAGATACCTGAGCAAATGGCTACATTCACAATTATAGCATTTTGTAGAGCCAATAGTAAGTCTAGGACTCTGTATATGAGTTAGTCCAATAGTGCAGCATTGTCTACCTGAGAACAGACCAAAGCATGTCTCCATCAACTCCAGACCCTACTGGATGAAAGTTGTCCCCAGGACATTAACTCCTTGCATTCCAGATTGGAAATGCTTGCTTGACGAGTGGGTCCCACAAAGACTGTGACATACAAGAAGCTCAAAGTATAAAATAAAAGATGCTTGGAGGCAAGAAAGTGTTATCATCATGAGATTAGTGGCTGAAATCAGAGGTAAGGTGAGGATAATAGTCACAGTAATAGAAGTATATGATATACAGCCACAGCTATGGTTTAATGGCATAGTAGATATAAACAAGTGTAAATAAATTTTAAATTACCAGTTGTATTAAAGATTAGAACGGGAAATTAACAGGTTCTGTGGGAAAGAAACTAGTGGAGAGAAGACCTAATTTTGATGAAGGGGGTCATAAAAAGACCTCTTTGAGAAACTGACCTATACTCTGAGATCAAATTATGACCATGATAGAGGACCCCTAAGGGCTCGTGCAGTTTACAGTCGACAAACTAAGAAAGGGAACAGGATGGTCAAGGATAAACACCCATTTCCAGCTACATAGATGAATATAGGATGTATTAAATTGTGTCTGGGAGTACTGACATAAATTAGCACCCTCTGTGCCTGTCATAGTGTCTGGAATTCTAGTATTATTTCATTCCCTTTAGTCCTGCATTACACTACAGAAAACACTTCTTAAAAAAACCAATTGCACTGCAGTTAATTAGTACAATTCTTCTATATGGAGAGAGGTGAGTTTCCATACCTTCTCTATTCCTATTCCTAGAGATAAAGATATTAACAAGTTATCCTATTTTATAACAAGCGATAACTCAATGTCTTTTTCCCGAAAAACTGACTTTCTTCCATTTCTTTCCAACAAACTCATACATGCCTATAGTTTTGTCCAGCATTACAACAAATTTTCAATTGTTTTGCTTTGGGAAAAACCCAATATATGAATTCCAAAGGCATTTTCCCCTATGATTTGAAATATGTTTTTGATTCATTTGTACTCAACTCAAACTGTTGCTTAATAAAAGCCCTTTGATGTCCAAGCCAAATTTTAGAGATCACTACATCTTTTCCCAAAAAGCTTTTAAGAGGAAATTATTTCTGCCAGAAAGGAATAGAACTGAACTTGTGAATAATAATGAATTGTATTCTGTAATCATTCAGGTGCTGGAGTTTGGAAGGATTGGGGTAAAAAATAAAAGAATTGCCATTAATTAGTAGCTAGAGGAAACTGGCAAACTTTTAAACTCAAAACAAATGGAAAATATTCTGAATTAGCGAAAAAAGACGTGATTCCAGGGAAGCCAAAAATCTTGGTTTTTAGATAAACATATTAGAGACCGAATTCAGTTTACAATAGTTAAAAAAAAAAAAAAAAAAAACAGGTGAAAGACTTTAGTTTCAGCCAACTGGCTTGCTTCTTGTGCCCTGAGGAAGAACAGATGGATGGAACAGTCTGAAGGTGCACCACTAGCAAAGGAGAAAATAGATCTTGAAATAGATCACTTAGTCAAACCTCTCATTATTTTAGCTACTACTCAGCATAGAATGGCACAACACAGATAATAAAGCATTATGTTCCTAAAGGCAGCTTCTTGAAAGGCTAGCTTGGCAGCCGTTCATTTCACCTGAAAACTTTAATTCAACATTACAACAAATGGAGTCTGGCATAGAACTGAGAGGTCCCTAATTTATTAACATCAAGAGGCAAGTTTTAAAGGGACAGTTTTCCTTTCTGCTGATAATACTGTAACAAAGGTCAGAATCAATTCAGTCCCCAAAATGCGCAAGTAAATAACTTTGATTACATAGTAATGCAAGGGAAGGAACATTATTCTCACACTGATTTGGTGAGCCTAAGGAAATCTGAAGAATAGGGATAATCACAAAATTGTGAGACTTTTTTCCTTTCAGTGTCATTCTGCCTGAAGGTCTCAGATTAACTTTTTTGTGCCTATCCCCCCAAATTTTTCTAGATATATCAGTGAGGATAGGCCACTGATGCTAAAAATACCGAAGTGTCTTCTGAGATTGTGGTACCCAGAGTGATTCGTTAATAGTAATTATTAATTTTTTAAGCTACCTCAGTAATAATTTTTACCAACATGTAAGGCTAAATAAAGGTTTATTATTTAAGATTTAGATTTATAATTTCAACTTCCACTTTTTCTAAAAAGCATACGCAGAAATAAACCTTTAATTAAAAGTAAAGGGCTAATAAATATGAGAAAGTATCCTAATTGTGAATACATTTATTGGGTTCAGATTTATTTGGTTTACAAAGCATAGACCTCTGGGGATTGAACATCGCTGAGATTATACTTGGCACCAAAGAGAAACAGCTGTCAGGAGTTAGTGATTGAAAACAAGCACAATTTTCTGTAAATCAAGTACATTGATAGTGTTTTTTTGAGGTTAAGCTAAAGCAGATCATAGGCTTAGATTGCATAAAAGGATCATATTTCTGGATCTTCAAGGCTTCTGAGAGGACTCCAGACTGGCTAAAAGGAATTTCACTGACTCCTTGATTTTTGCTAATCTCTAGCTCCACAATTTTTTCCATTTTCTTATCATGCATTATTTCACTAATATTCTTTGCCATACCATAAACTCTTGCTCTTCTGTATTTTTGTCACACCACATTACCAAAACCTCATCTCTCATGCAGCCCATGCTCTAATTTCTCTGTCTTCACTCAAGTAGCAGAGTGCCCCACAAAGCACCTATTGGTATTATTATAAATTTGAGACATCATATTTATTCTCTATTCCCCTGCACTCTCAATTTCCCACCACACTCCATATAAACACACACACACACACACACACACACACACAAACACACACACACATTTTTGTGCTTCATCTGTAAAAAGAAACTAATAATAGACAAATTTCCAAGGTTTGTTGGAAAAATTAAATGAATGGTTATATGAAGCTCTTAGAACAACACCCAGCAAAAAATAAGGGCTACGGAAGTGTTACTTACTATGATTATAAACAGTTGCCTACTCCATATTTGTATTTGAAGGTTGCTTAAATTCAATAATAAGGGATGAATTTATGACATTCTTTTTTATATAACTTTATTAAATGAAAGAAGGAGGTACATTTCACTTATCTTTTACACTATGTTGTACTGAAAAAAAACTTTGCAGTCCATAGACTTGGGTTTAAATCCTGACTCTACCACTTTCTGCCTGAGAAATTTAGGGAAAATTATTTTCTTTTTAAATTATGCATTTTTATCATAGAAAACTTTTTACAAATATATATAATTTTATATTAGTTTCAGGTATACAGTACTATGGGTAGATACTTATATAGTTTATGAAGTGATCCCTCCAATTACTCTACCACCCATCTGGGTCTACACATAGACATTACAATAATATTAACTATATTCCCTATACTGTGCTCTACATCCCTGTGACTGTTTTATAACTACTAATTTGTACTTCTTCATCTCTTTACCTTTTTCACCCAGTGCCCCATATGACATTGTTGTTAGACATTTTAGAAGCACCTTGTTTAATGAATTGTACCACCATTCATCCAATTTTACAAGCCAAAGCTAAGGGACCATTCTTGACCCTCTTTTCACCCTCATTCTCATGTCCAATCCATTAAGCAGCCAACAGTGTGGTAGGCACAATGTTTTGTGGCAAGCACTAGACTGTCTCTTTCCTTCTCTTTCCCATATTGTAGCTATGTTTTCCCCTTTCTGGTTCCTTACACATGAAAAACTTTTTCAAACAGTGCATCTTCTCCCTGTAAGGCTCTTGTTCCACCTGCTCATATTTAATCTTGATTATAATGTGATTATCTTCTATCTAGAATACAAGATTCATTGATAGGGAACAGTATCTGGTTTTGCTCACCGTTATATTCACAGAGCCTAGCACAGTTCCTAGTGCCCAGGTGAAGATAAAAATATTTTTTTTTCTAGTAAATGAAAGAAGGACTGTTTGTAAAAAGAAAATGGAAAGCCTTGTAGATAACAGAGGAATCAGATGTCTTTTTCTGCTATATTTTTTTCTCTACTCTATATTTGTAACATTAATGAAAAATATAGAGAAAAATATAGAGAAAATCAGTGCATCCAAAGTTGGTACTTTGTAAAGATCAACAAAATTAAAACATCTTTAGCTAGACTGACCAACAAAAAAAAAGGGAAGACTAAAATTGTTAAAACAAGAGAGGACGTTATGCCAACCTTGAAGAAATAAAAAGAATTATAAGAAAATACTGATAAGCCAATAAATTAGATTATGTAAATAAAATTTTAAAGCTTCTAGAAAGATACAAACTACTGAAATACATATAGTAAGTAAAAAATTGAATTAGTAATTTATAAAACTTCCTACAAAAAGAAAAGCTCAAGCCCAGATGGCCATCACTGATGAATTCTAGCAAACATTTAAAGAAATATTATAAATCCTTTAAAAACTCTTGTAAAACATAGAAAAGAAGAGATTACTTACCAACTCATTATACGAGATCATAATATAATTATCATTTTACCAACCAAATAAAGAAACAAAAAACTACAGAACAATATTATGTATCTTATGAATATAGATTCAAAAATCTTCAACAAAATACTATCATTGATTCCAGAAACATATAAAAAGGATTACTTGGGTATAGCTGGATATCATGATGTGAAAACATGAATTTGGACCCCCAGTTCACATCATACAAAAATTACCTCAAAAGGATCAGAAATCTAAATGTAAGAGTTAAAACTTTTAGAAGAAAAAATAGCTGTAAATCTTAATGATTTTGTAATAGGCAATTGTTTTAGTTATGACACCTAAAGCACAAGCAACCAAAGAAAAAATAGATTCATTGAACTTCATAAAAATTAAAAACATTTGTGCTTCAAAGTATACCATCAAAAAAGTGAAAAAGCAGCTAATGAAATAGAAGAAAATATTTTCAAATCATGTATCTGACAAGAGACTTATAAACAGAATATATATAAAGAATTCTTAAAAGTAAACAACAAAAAGGCAATGCCAATTTAAAAATGAGCAAAGAATCTAAATAGAGATTTCTCCAAAAAGAATACACAAAAAGGTTAATAAACACATAAAAGATGTTCAACATCATTAGTCATTAGAGAAATACAAATCAAAACCACAATGAGTTGCCACTTTATAATAATTAAGATGGGAAAAAAGATGGATAATAAGAAGTGTTGCCAGGATGGGGAGAAATGGAACCTTCGTGTATTGCTAAAGGGGATGAAAAGTGGAACAGTCACTGTGGAAAACAGGCTGTTTCTCAAAAAGTCAAACACAATTTCTATATGACCCAGGAATTTCACTCCTAGCTATGTACTCAAGGGAAATGTAAACGTATGTTCACACAAAAATTTGTACACAAATATTTATAGCAGCATTATTCATAACAACCCCAAAATAGAAACAGCCCAATGTCCATCAACTGAAAAAAGCAAAATATTGTAAATCTATTCAATAAAATATTATTCATCCATAAAAAGGAATAAAGTATTGGTACAAGCTATAACATGGATGAACCTCTAAAATATGATAAATGAAAGAAACTAATGACAAAGACCACACATTGTATAATTCTACTTATATGGAATATCTAGAATAGACAATTATGTAAGTAGAAGAAGTAGATTTGGGGTTGCCTGGAGGGTTGAAGGATTATGGGGAAATGTGGAGTGACTGCTAATGGGTAAATACTTTCTTCTGGGCGTGATGAAAATTTTCTAAAATTGATAGAGAACTCAGAAGCTAGTGAAACTAATGATTTGTACAGCTAAATGGATGAAATACATGGCGTATAAATTATATTGTAATGAAGATATGTACATGTATTTCTAGCCACATATTTGATTTCAAATGATTTAGTAGTCACTTCAAAACATTTTTATTTTAGGAAAATACTTAATAGTAAAAATCTGACTACTACCTTTCTGAGATAAGGAGCCAGACAAGAATGTCTGCTAGTCCTACTTCTATTCAAGATAGTGAAGGTTCTAGCTAGCACAGGACAAGAAACTAAATCATAAGAAATTAAATCATCTGGATTGGAAAATAAGTGAAACTTTTTAAAATCATATATGGCATAATTGTCTATAGAGACAATCTCATAGAATATACAAAAGCTACTAAGTACCAATATGTAAGTTTAGGAAAATTTCAGGATACAACATCAACATAAAAAAAAAAAATCAGTCGTATTTATAAATACTACTAACAAACAATTGGATATTGGAATTAAAAATATCACTTAACATAATAGCAAAAATATGAAAAAATTGGGATATGATTCTGATATAACATGTGCAAGACCTGTTCACTGTACACTGCAAAACATTTATAAGAAGAATTAAAGATCTAAATGAATTGTATCACATAGCATATTTATGATTTGGAAGTCTTAATATCATTGATATATCATTTCTTCCATATTGATGTGTAGATTAAATGCAAGGAATTCAAAACCCCAGCAGGTATTTTATAAAAATTGACAACTTCGAAAATAAAGAACAAATTTGGAACACTTATACTACTTATTATATAGCTATCGTACAATTTGGCATTGGCGTAAACATAGCCAAATAGATCAACATAATAGACTAGATAATGGAAAATTGCTTTCTGGGAACTAAAGGACTTAGTGTCATCCTTCTAAGGGTCAGTGTTTTTATTGAGCAATGATAAAAGGTAAATGGTAAGGATAAGTCTACATTTATCTAAGGAGTACCCAGGAAATTACTAATCTTGCCAGTTTAGGCTTTTAGATTTGTTAAATTTTCATGGTCAATTAAGTGCTGCATTTTTTAAATTGTGCTTTTTGTTCATTTTTCTGTTTAAAATGACCCTCAAGTGTAGTGCTGAAGTGTTGTCTAGTGCTACTAAGTGCAGCAAGACTGCTATGTGTCTTAACAGAGATGCACATATTAGGTAACATTCAAGCATGAGTTATAGTGTTGATGGTCTTAAGTTCAATGTTAATGATTTGGCAGTATATATGTTAAGTAAGGTATCTTTAAATAGAAATACATATAAAACAAGGCTAGTATTGATCAGGTGATAAGAATGTTGTGATGAGAGGCCTGCAGGAACCTAACTGGTATGTCCCTCAGGAGCAATGATCAGTGTTTGCTAACTCAGTGTTTGCAACAGCTTCATAGAATGGAACTAATGAGAATGAGAATCATCTGCATGTATGTATACATATACACACATACATGTATATAGCTTACTTTAAACACACACATAACGTACATATGCATATATATATGCATATGTATATACAAATATACATATTGACTAATCAATTGACTAGTACTGACTGTAAAGAGTGAGAGGCCTTATTTTTCCAATCCCTGAATCAGGGCAAATGCTGTAAATTGCATTTATATATTTATGAAAGACAACGGAAGCTCTCTTAAATTGGAATTCCAATAGGAAATCTGGCCTTCATGAAAGCTGTTCATTGACACCAGTTCTGACCAAAGGAGCAGGAAGTAGTTACTAGAGAAAGCATAGGGGATACAGAAGTATGCCTGCTTGCTTCAGCTTCAGTATTCTAGCTAAAGAATATTTTCCAGTGCCCGAGCAAAGGGAATTAGAAAAAAAAGAGTAATAACTATCAAGAAAAAAAAATTTAATTAATTAATTTTTTTGAAACCTCTGAGTACTATTAAATCCTCCTGTCCCCCAAGTCAGGATATTTTTACATCCTTCTCATTATTCTCAGTCTTTGTTACTGCCCTTATGGGCCTCAGCTTTCCATCTTCCAGATGAATTTAATTGAATTCCTTGGGCTAAAAAAGCAAAAATCAAGAAAGATTTTATACATAGTGAGAATTACATCTTGAGTCAAATGAAAAAGACAGAAAGAACAAAAAAAAATGAAATATAGTCAAAAATGTAAAGAGGTGAAGAAATACAAATTAGTAGTTACAAAAGAGTCACGGGGTTGTGGAGTACAGCCTAGGTAATAATGTAATGACTACGTATAGCGCCAAGTGAGTACTAGAGTAACCGGGGGGAATCACTTTGTAAATTATGTAAATGCCTACCCATTGTGCTGTATACCTGAAACTAATTTAAAAACATGAAAACTAAATAAGCAAATAAATAAATAAATGAAATATGTAGCTCAGACTTTGGCCAAAAAACTAGAAAAGAGAGGCTATTTTGAAAGCTAAAGTTGTGTGATTCCCCTTCTGTTCAAAGGCGAATGGTGACCAAATTTGGATTTTTATTTAAACTGGTCTTTACTTTTGATGACACATTCCCCAAATGACTACCTCTTTGTGAATAGATGTGTGAGCATTGACACAAAATAATTCGTCCTAGAAATATGCAGTTCAAGGTGGAAATCACATGCATATTTTTCAGGGTGGTCTCTAATCTTTTATCTAATTTGTCAAAACTTAGTTCTGTTCCATAGCTATACTATGGATTTTTGGTGAGTTTTTGACTGTAAACAACAACTGCCAAAAGAATGCTCTAAATTCATCCCACACCTCTTTTGAGAATGAGGAAAACCATCTATCTCTTTAAATCTATATTCAGGAATTTGATTTTAATTTCGGCTTCCAAGAACATGGTTGAAATTGCAATCCTGCAGTACAGTTGTTCTCAGTTACATTAACTGACAAGAACAAAAGTGCACTCAGTGTGCATAGATACTATTGGTTGCATGACAAGTTCTGCATACTAACAGGGGTGCCTCTGCCTTTGAAGAAATAAGAGGACCCATGATAAATGATGTGCACCAAGAGACTGACAGCTCATCTTCTCCTGCACTTGCCTGCTGCATTAAGCTGGGTGGAGAGATGTGTAGCAAGCTAGTAACACAAACAATCCCTCCTCTCCCCATAACATGTTCTCAGTCATTTCTCTCATGTCCTACATTCCTCTCATACCCTCTCTTGTAGCAATTGACCTTGTCCAGTATCCAAGACTCTTTTAAAGTTAATGATCTTAGACTCTGGAAACAGTTTTTAAGCATACAAAAGGTTATTATAGAGAGAATGATAGCCAGTTGTTACCTGTCTCATCTAAAGATAGAACTTGAACTGTCACCATTCACTTCGGAAGGACCAAATAAATGCTTCTTGAGCATGAAGATGATGATTTTGTTGATGATGATGATGATGACAAAACATCAGGCATAGAGAAGATGGGGACAGCAATCTGAAGAAACTGACATTGAAAATTCTGAATCTATCTGTCGATTCAGCTTTACTCTGTATTTAACAAGAATTTGCTAAGCATCAACTGTGAGACCAACACTGTAATTGAGCCCGAGGAGAGTGTAAAATTATGGGTCAAAACTCTGTGTCTGTCAAGTTAATTTACAACTTGTTTTAAAACAAGAACTCCCATATGTGAAATTATTAAGTAATGTTTAAAGATAACATGATTTTACTGTCCTGACTATTTATGATTTCAGGCAGTTTGGGTACTTAAGGGAGTCTTCAGGAAGAAGGTGAGGCTTCAGTTAGGCCTTGAAGAATAGATGTTTACAGTGTACCTCATGTTCTAGTATTATCAGAATCATAGAATGAAACAGTTAAAAGGCATGTTCGCGATTATGAAGTATCTTTTCATTACACAAATGAGGTGATGATATCTAACCGTTATCCTCTCTGGGTAAGCAATTATAGCAAATCAGTAGTAGAACCAGGAATAGAATCCATTTCTACTTTAGCTCAATATTTCTGTATGAAAATATATCATTTCTCTGTTC
Source organism: Rousettus aegyptiacus (assembly GCF_014176215.1). NCBI lineage: Eukaryota > Metazoa > Chordata > Mammalia > Chiroptera > Pteropodidae > Rousettus > Rousettus aegyptiacus. Next base: position 118,767,061 of record NW_023416306.1, on the reverse strand, counting down.
TTCATTGTCTAGTTATGAAACTAAGACCTACATAAGAAACGACCTGAGAATAACTACAAAGTATCATATGAGCATCATTCTGATAAAATAAGGGGGGAAAAAATCCTTTTATCCACCAAAATCATCACCCTGAAGACAAAACAAAATAAGAGACATTTCGATTGTTAAGAAATTAGTCTGCACATAAAGCAGATATTTTTAGAAGATTTTTCTCGTAAAAAATACTTAGGTTTGCCAAATATTTTCTTTCTTTGATTAATCCTTTTTTATCCTTACTTTTTTGTAAATGTATTCTCTTTAGCAAAATGTTTACAGCTAATCTCTAATTTAGTGTAGTTGTCTACTTTATATATTAGCTACAGTTGTTAATTCTAAATTATTTTATTTTAATTTCCAGACATCAATAAATCTAAGACTATACTTTGAAATAGTATTTTTTTTTCTTCTTCCCAATATTGAGAGCAAAGAAAAGAGCCAAATATGCATGAGGCACTTATTGAGAGGCAACATACACAGGGGTTAAAGCTTAGTCTCTGAGTTAGACTGTTTTTGGTTTCAAATTCTAGTCTCAAGACTTCTGCAACTGTGGACAAGTTAATCTCAATTAACTTTATATCTTCTTTTGATATCTTCCATGAAATAGAGAATATTATACCTAATTCATGAGATAATTATAAATATTAAGAAAGATAATGCATGCAAAATAATAATGTCTGGCATATAGTATATTTTCAATAAATAAGTAAATGTTAGTTATTAAGTACCTTGAAAAGGGAGATGAGTTATGTTTATGTTTGGCTACTAAACTGGTGTCAAGATTGCTGACCAAGAAATTATAATCACACTTTCGACAAAGCATTATCAATTATGCGTGAAGTTGTAAATGCATCTAATTGAGCATGCAACAGTCAGCAAAAGAAAGATAAGAAGGAGGCTATCCAGGACTGCTCCGGCTTGAACATCTGTGAATTACATATAAGCACTTAAGTGGACTTTTATCAGATTTTTTTTTCTAATTTTGAAACTAATTAATATTCAAAATGAAAATCTTAGAAAACACAAATATATAAAGAAGTCAACAGAAATCACCTGCAAAAATGCCATTTAAAATCATTAAATTTGATGAACTTCTTTTGATTTTCATGTATATATGAATATTTTATATATATATAAATATATGCATTTATATAATTTATAAAATTTACATTTTAAAGCAAACATTAGAGTCCAAGCACATGAACATTTTACATTCTGCTTTTTACATATTATATATTTTCTAAGACATTTAATAATATAATATTCAAAAAAGTGTTATTTATTACATAATAGTCCATTGAATGATTTTCATATTGACATTTTTAGACAATTTCTAATGATTGTCTATAAATAATGCTAAAATGAACATCTTTGAAAAGAAATCTTTGTGATAATTTCCTTAGGGTAAATACTTAGAAACGGTTTTGCTGTCTTAAAGAAAACTAACTTTTTAAAGCTCTATATAAACGCAGGTAAACTTCACTATGGAAATTTTATGCCAATTTGCACTCACATTATAGTATAAAGAAGTGTTTGTTTAATGTCCACTTCACTGCACATGTCAGCATAGGTCATTATTTATCATAGCTATAATAATTGCTGATTATAACCACTTACTGTGTGGCAGGTCCTGTTCTGTTTTACAGATGTTGTATTTTCAAATCTTACAAATAACTCTGTAAGGTAGACTATCATTATGCTCATTTTACAAATTTAAAAATTGTGGCACAAACAGATTAATTTAAATGTCCAAAGTTACTCACTTAGAAGTGAAGTAGGAAATCAAACCCAGACAGTGTGACTTCAAAATCACGCTTTAACCAAAAAACAATATTATTTTTCCATAACATTCATTATTATTTTTAAAAATACTTTCCAATTTAAAAGACCAAAAAATCCATTGTTTTATTTTCAATAATTTTATTGGTAAAGATAATGTCCTTAATATGTTTATTTGTTTTTTACACTTTTTTAGGGTGAATTTTCTATTCATGTTCATCACTTTATAGAATACTTTCCTCTAGAGGCTAGGTTCTAAAAATCAGATTCTGATTGACTCTCTTTGGAGTAATAATAGATATGGATTTTTCAAGATGGTGACACAGTTTATTCATTTGCATGAATTTGGGGAGATTTTGTTAATTACAGTCTCTGGTGGGCTTTGGACTTCCTCCCTGCCTATGTGTCTTGCATTTTACAGGCCCTTTTAGAGGTTGTTTTGGTTTGTAATTGATAGATTTCCTGAGAGCAGAAAGTCATGGGAGATTTAGTGAGTGTGAAATTGTGAATATTGAAAACATCTTAAATATTGGTATGAAAATAGATCTCCTAGCTGGATATCTTTTTGTTCGCTGTTTCTGGAACAAATACATTAGTTTAAATTTTTTAAGCATAACAGATGTGAAAGTGCTAGTATTTGGATTGGTAATAGACGATTCTCTGCCAGATTTGCTGGTAGCCTTTCCATATTCTTGAAATACCAGAGACATTTACAGCAATAGTGATTTTTCCAAATGCTTTAATAAATCTAGTAACTCACATGATTATTTTCAGTTGCAGAAATACTCCTGGACTAGAAGAAATTGCTATACTTAATAGCATATGAGGAATAATTGTTGTATTTAAGGGCAACAGAGAAGAGGATAGACATGAGGTTGGGGCACAATAGAAAGAGAAAGGAGGTCATGAGTCAAGTGTCTTTTGCAATGAAAAAAAAATGGAAAATGAGAAATCAGAAAAACTAGGTGAGGTCAAAAGGAGTAGCATTACTCCTTGGAAGACTGAGATACTCTCTCTCCAAGGAAATGTGGGAGCCAGTGAAGTGCTACAATTTGTTTCGGGGCTGAGTGTGAATAAAAGTCCCAAGAGTAATGAAAACAAAATCTTTCCCCATTTTCTCTTCATTAAAATTCAGTATTTAAAATATCATTACATCAATACATTAGTCAGAATCCTTTCAAGAGATAGATGATCCAATCAAATGAGGTGATTAAAGTGTTAAATAAAGGATTTTTTTTTTTTTTCATACAAGAGGGTGAACATAGTTAAGGGAACCAACTGAGTTTGGTGATGCACTCAGGAGCTGTCACACTTCTAACAGAATGGTGCTTTCACCACTTCTAACGAGAAGAAAGGGATGGTGCAGGAGGAAGGGTATTATGGGAATTAGAAAGAGCCATAGTTATGAGCAGAAAAACAGTCATTACTAAACTGATTTATCTCTTCTTCCTCTCATCTTCTGTTGGTGCCTCTCAATGAATAAACCTAGTAGGGAAACAAAAGGCAAAGGAGCCTCCATATGCAATCCACAGAGGTCTGTCTTCCGAGGCTCAGAGCAGTGCAGGAAGAAAAGGAAAGTGGGCCTGGAAGGGCTAACGGAGCAAATATATTTTGGTTTTTGATCATTGTTAATAAGCTTTTAAAGTCAAGGCTCAACTTTTTTAAAGTCAAGGCTCAACTTTAATGCCTTCCATCATTGATTCCACATCTGAATATGCTTTGAACATCAATGGCACTGTAGAGAAATACTTCTCCTACTTATAAATATCAATTATCCCAGAAGAAAGGTGATAAATACTAATATCTTCCTAAACCCCTCAGGTTATCTACTGCACCTCACTTCTCTCTCAATGCCCTCATATCCAGCACTGTCCTATGCATCACAGACCCTCACTTTGATTGAATGGAAAGATCAATATAGCAATAACAGAAACATCCCCATCCTGATCGACATGAGTAACTTGACATAGGTAGGCAGTTGCGAAGATGTAACTAAGCTAAAAAAAAAAAAAAAAAAAAGCATATGTAAACTGATTACAAGCTGACCTGAAAACTAAATTCCCTAACACCTTGGTAGGCTGTTATTTCTGTGGGTAGAGGGAGGAAAATTTAAAAAGTGAGAATTTTTAGGAAAACCGGAAATCAAATTTTGAGACAAGAATGATAAAACAAGGAGGGTAGACCTTCACATCTGAGACCTAGTAGAAATTTTTGTTTCCTAGAATTCTCCTCGGTAATTTATTTAGATAATTCCATATGCAGAGGCAGTGGTGTGCTGATCAATGTTTAACAACACACTCTAGGAGAGAGGCAGACAAAATGATTTATTGAATTTGCTGATTTCTGTGGTGTAAATACTCACTCCATGGCCAACTTTGAGCCACTAACATGATGTCACTGAACTGAAGTGGGGAAGAGATGCATGCAATTGGCTCTTGTGAGTCAGTACAAACTAGCTCCAGCCCACCACTGGCCAGAGGCCTCTGTGGAGGAGACAATAGGCATGGAAAAGCTCACTCAGAAAAGTGCACCAATTCTCATCAAGCACTTGCTACAGATAGTTCCTTGAAGAAGAAAATATCAATATCTAGTGTTCTTTTTGCCCAGTTGTTATAGCCAATTATCCTAATGAATTACAAGAAAAAGAAAAAATAGTGACATGAGATCCTGGACCCAGAGCAGCCCTACTATCAATGCTTGGTTAGGGCCTTGATGCGGCAACCTACAGCTTATTGCTGGTTTGTTCTCTGTAATAGTAACAAAAGCAATTTTCCAAGGCCTAGCATCTTGCACGTTGTAAGCATGCAAGCACGTGTAGACACCCACGTGCGCGCGCACACACACACACACTCACACACATACATACCTGAAAGAAATATATAAAACCAACATCCACAGATTTTACTGTGGAAATCTTTTATTTACATCTCCAAAGTCCCTCCACCTTGCTTTTTGCCCTATGAGTCTGACCTGCAGCAACTTCAGCAGTAGGCTCCATTGCCCTCTGACTTAACAATTGGGTTTGGGCAATGGGGAGAATGAGCAGAGTGTAAGAGGGAGAATAGTGACATCATAGTAACATGCTGACTCCCTCTCAGGGGTTCCCTTAGCTGATTGCCTCCCTACTTCAAAGGTCACAGCTCCTTTTAAGTGCTTCACTTTATACAGCTACTCTGTCTCCAAATTCTGATAGTGGATTCCTTCCCTATCTATCTCAGACTAAAAATAGTAAGGCCTCTCCACTATTACTTGCACTGTGCCTTTTAGTTTCTATTCTCCATGCCCTAAACCCTGATCAAAACACTTTTTTTGAGTGAGCTGTTTTTCCCTGCCAGTAGGTTGGCTAATGCTAATACTAAATGTAGTAAAGGCACAACCTGTTATGCTGGTAGTAAGGGATAATATAGGTAATAGGTACAATAGCATAAGAGAGGTACTTGTTCTTATAGACTCAATCTATTCCCAGTGTAAGCTAGCAAATGTTCAACAACCAGCTCTTAAGAAGAAAACATTCTGTCTTCCCTGTTTTATCTTCTTTTATTTTTTTCCTCCAAGTCCGGGCCAGATTATCTGAGGACAAACAAATCAAGACTTCATCTGCCATAACTCCCCAAGTATCTAGTAAACTAAGGTACGCCTTCCTCTCTTGCCTAAACTCCCTACTGCCTCTAACTATATAGAGAGATATTATCTCTCCTATGGGCAGCAGAGGCAAACACTTCATAAATCAAAATGAAAATGAGATAATTAACCATAAAACTTAGCAGATGATTTGGCATTTGAAGAAGGTTATAACAAATGGATATAAAACACTCAGGCATATGCAATCGGGAAATTTTAGCTGCAGGCCAGTTATAGTTCTTTCATGAAGCAAATCACAAAAGAGAAGAAAAGGAGAGCCTGAAGCAGCTTCTCTCGCCTTTGCCTTAGCCAGAGTATGGAATCCCCCTGAGGGAAAAGAAATGAGAAACCTGTACCTTGTGGTTGTTTCCCTGAAGAGGAAGAAGCATAAAGCCTGGTTTTTAAAATCTAATTTGAGACACCTTCATCCTCTTCCCACATATACTATTCAAAACATCCTCAAATAATGTTTTTCATTCAACACTGTTTTATTATAATGTTGATGAGAGAAAAAAAAAAAAAGATTCCTGGCCAAGGTCCTAGCCTGTGTGGAGTTGGCATGTTGTCTCCATGAATGAGTAGGTTTTCTCCAAGTACTTGAGTTTCCCAAAGATGTGCATGTGAGGTAAACTGGTATGTCTAACTTGTCACAGTGTGAGTGCGTGTGTGTGTGTGTGTGTGTGTGTGTGTGTGTGTGCGCGCGCGCGCGCGCGCCCTATAACGGATGATATCTGGTCCAGAGTAGGTTTTTACCTGAGCTGCCAGCATAGACTCTGAACTAGAATAGTCAGACTAGAAAATAATTATTTGTTTTTGTTAACCTTTCTTAAATGTATTTCATTGTTTAATATTAGAAGTATTTTAGGTCTTTATGTAAAAGTTTGATGATATTTTTGTGACCACAAATTTACCGTAGGAACTTACTCTTGTTTATATCAATTAGTCTATGGTAAAACTGGTTTTATTATGTCATTTCACTTAACATTTCAGTTTTTAAGAAACTATTGATGATGTTAGGTGAGAACTCACCACATTTTATAGTCTTAGAGGATGCAATATAGCTTAGGGTCTCTGGCAGGGGTGGGGGATTGTGGAGCCAGAGTCAAAAAAATGCCTAAGAGATATTCATTTTACCCTTATGAGTAAGAAAATAACAGGACAATTAATTCACAATGGAGACAATAACCCTGAATGTTATGGATAAATGTTTATTTTTCTCAGAGTCTTCATAATAGTAACATAACTGTACCCATCATGCCAAAAGTTATTTCTTTTATAGGTTAATTCTTTTCTCTAATTACATCAGTTTTGATTGTCCTCATTGGTAAAAATTGTAATGTCAAATACTCTGATCTATATCATCATTGTACTTTTTCTGGTGGGTTCTTTGTGGTTTAAATGATCAGGATTCTATAAAGGCAAGCCATCACTTTTGTTGAAAAGATCGTCTAAAATCAATTTGATCCAAGATATTAATTATTGAGGGAGAAGAATAAGACATAGCTCTACTCTTTACTGAGTAGAGATGTAATGAAACTAATTATACCCTGGTGAGATCAGTACACTAGGGAATTCATATGGAGCAGACACATCTTGCAGAGAAAGGAAAGGCGAAAGCTTTCTGGAAGAAGGGCCATCTGAACTGGGCTTTCAAAGAAAGAGTAGGAATTCTCCAGACTAGCAAAGGAGGAAAGAGAACTCCTGGTAAATGGAAAAGCATTTACAAAAAAGAATAGCTGTGAAATAACAAGATGAATGTGATGAATTTACAATAGTTTGGTACTGTGAGCTTCTAAGTACAAGGTAATAAGACTAGAAAAAAAAAAAAAAGGAGAAACACTGAGGGCTTTGTTTCTTGTGGGTCAGTGTAAGTGGAACTGATAACTTTTATTAGGAACATAAGATGGTCCATTGAGTGTTTAAACTTCAAGTCCTATATTTTTAAAATCTATTTAGAAGAAGGTCATAGGTCAGGTGTCACATGAAATATATGAGGAAATCTTGAGTGAAGAGAGTTCCTCAACATAAAAGTGGGATGAGAAAAACAGGACTCTTAATTGTTCTTTTATACTAAGCAAATTATGTAGCTTACATGTGCCTAGTTAAGTGGATTCACTGCATAAATATCTAGTTTTAATTAAATACTGAAAACAAAAGTGACTGTAAAAAAGAAACTAGGTTGAAGATAATACATTAGTGCATTAGTGCCTGCAGTAACATATGGAAACAATAAAAGAGAGGACTGACACATTTTCTAATTCTAGGAGAACTGTCAGTGACATCAAATTTTTTAAAAAGTGATCCAATCAGATTACACAAAATGTTAGCCTAAAAAAATTATCATTAAAATTACTTGAAACATGATTTATATCTATTATTATAAGCAAAGAAGCTTGCTCCTAGCACCGGCTTTCTCTCAGTTGATTATTAATGTATACTTTGAAGGCATCATGATGTAGGCAGCAAAATATTCACAGACTAAGCAGCTGGATCATGATATACACTTTCATTAATTGTTGAGGCCATTTTATACCCAAGCCAGTATTTACAAAATTTTGCTATACTTAATAATGAATAAAGCCTATATATTGTACTGCTGCCAGTGTCTGGTTTTTATAATTGAGGTTGTGTTAAAGTTATATAAGTAAGATATTACCTTTGAGGGAACTTGAATGAAGGTTCCACGTGACCTCTCTTGACTTTTTTTTTAATAATATTTCAAAGTTAAAATTTTTTAACACTACAATAAATATCTGAAAGTTGATTTTGTTTTTCTACTTAATAGCAAAAAAAAAAAAAAATGAAAATCTATGTACCATTGAGCAAATACCTGTTCTTCTTGATATAGTAAAAATGGCTGAAATAATACATGAAAAGCAATATGGAAATAAACTAAAATGTGACCTTCTTTTTGCAAAGATCTTAGAAAGACTCATAGAAAATATTGCTGCGGTTTGAAAAAAGGCTTGAATAAATAATGCAGTGAGCAAGATTTAGTATAGAGTTGCAAAAAAATGCAGATGTTAATAACCAGTCTTAGCTTTGGTGTTTGTTACATTCTGTTTTAATAATTAAATACATGTAGAACTTTTTATGTAAAAAAGGAACATGAACTAGGAAGAATAAATTCTCAAAAATAATTTTTTCTTTAATAGTAATAATAATAGTATGGGAAATAGAAGGAATATCTGTTATAAATAACCACTGATAGAGTTGTTGCTTTGAATGTAATTCTTTTTAATTCCAGGATTATTTTTAAGAATTAAAAAAGAAGGCCTTTAACTATAACAGAATCTTTCGAGTCCATTTAATATGCTGGCAAGCCTATCTGACTTCTCACATGCTGGCATGTCCTAGTGTCAAAATGACAGTTGGCCTGCATCCTCCACTCTACACCTGTATAGTCACTGTCACAGAGTTTTTATAGTTATGTGCATGCCAAGCTCAAGAGGACTTGAGCCATAGCACTGAGGAAAATAGTCACATCGTGAGAGTCTATTTGATTTTAGAAAAACAATTTTATCTGTCACATTAAATTAATGTTGTTAATTTGACTTTTATTGGTTTTACAGTTTCTTTCATATTTAATATGTAAACTTGTCTTGGTCGTATTCTTATATAATAGCTATAAGCAGATGGAGTTTATACCTAGCTTCATGTTCATAAATACTTAAGTAACATTTAAGTTGATACTCAATATCCATGGGTATTTTCTTATTCTTTGAAAGGGGATACACATTACTCAAGTTGGAGAAACACAGCCTAGGTCGTTATGAACACTCCCAAGCTGCAAGTAAGGTTTCCTTGAAATAAACCAACAGATAAGCAATTCGTGTGGGAGGGGAGAGGCAGACCAGGAATAGGGAAGGGAGGAGCCCCACTAAACACAGAAACAGGACTAAAAAAAAAAAGTGATATGTTATTAATGGACAATTTTACCAATCATACACTCTTGTCTTGTTCCAATGTTGAAGATATGATGAGTACCGCTGGCTCCCATGACTACTTCAGTTGCATGGATATTTGAATAGTACACAAAGATAGAAAAAAAAAACATGACCCTTCTGTACAACAGAGCACAGTTCTATCATAGGTCCACCTTGCCTGGAAACTTCTCAATGGTCTGTATTAAGCATTTCTAACTGAGAAGTAAGGCAGTATCATTTTGTGGCAGATGAAATGGCATCACGGCTAGAGACCAAGGCTGCTGGTGTTTTTAACACCAAATGTGTAAAGGTTTCACTTTAATAATTCTCTAAATAAAGGTCATAATTATTCCAGGAGGATAACCACAGTAAAGATTTTTTATTACAGCCTGAGATAAGGTAAGAATTGAGATGCTCTGTAACAGGGATTTCTTCCCATTTGTTCCCACTCTAAAAAGAGGGATATGCAATTATTATTATAAGAAGATATACATAAAGAGTGTGATATCAATTGATCCAAAATGGCTTGGAAATACTGTGTTTTTTTTTTTTTTTTTATGATCTCCATAAACTAAATCATATCAATTTGGCTGAGAGGCGGTAGAAGAATGTCTTCTGATTTGTCAGTTTTAACGTATATCTTTACTTTCTCTGTGCTCTTTTTATGGAGTCTCTTTCTCGTGCTCAATATGCTTCTAGTCTCTTTCTCAGAGCAGGTTTCAGGTTTTATTCCAAATGACATTCCAACACACTTTCTTGGGCTCCTAGCTGCCTCCCAATGACTGACACCTGGGTCACAGATGGTGCCGGTGGCCCACTATATATTTCCTGGATTGATGAAGAAAACTGTCAGGAACCTGACTGCATTGGACTGATGCCGCATGGCAGAAAAGGCTGCTCAGGAGGAGTGACTGGAAATCATTTTGATGAAAATGATCCAGAGCTTGTTGAGTTTCAAATGTTGCTTCTATTCCTCCTCCTCTTTACACATACACATCCTGGACTTTTTGCCTTGAAAATATATTACACATAAATTGGACACCACAGTATCTTAAAGCTTGGATATAATCCACTTTTCTTTGGCGTGCATTTTTCCTGGGACAGATGCAATTCATAGCTCGCCACATCCCTATGAATGTCCGATCATATGTGGATATGGATTTGCACATCTCTGTCATTAACTCGATTGTCCTAGAGTGGCAAGGACAACCAGTCTGGCATCTTGGATATAGAGAATATTCAAAGAGTCAAAGTCCTAGACTCATGTTTAAAATAGAGAAATGTGAAGTTTTAAAATTTTTTTTTTGTTTAAAATCTGTGTAATTTACCAGTGCAGAATTAGTTCATTGCTCATTAGATTCAATGACTCTGCCTGTAAGACCTGCCAAGGAAATTGTCTGTACTCATTTATTTGGTGAATGCACATTTATCAAATTGCCTGCTAGATGCCAGGGACATTGCTAGAATAGGAGTATTGCCTTCCCAAGGGGCTTTCCTTTGACCTTTCCCTCCCAGTACTCTGGGGGATTCTCAAGTTATTAACCGTGTCATATCATCTTTGCTTATCACTTCAGAAGATCAACATTGCCCAAGAGAAATTGAGGTTGTCTACACCATAAAGCTGTTAGAGTTTAAACTTTTTCACAGGCCTATTCCTAAGATCTGGAAGAAGCCTTAGCAATGTGTTCATATTGTGCAAATATTTTTGTGTTATATTTTCTAAATAGGCCTCATCAAATTATATGTTTTCCAGGCTCCACAAAATCTCGGTCCCCCCTTATGTAACAGAGAGAGGGCATGAAAGAGTAAAATACCCACCTAATATCACAGGCTGCTATAGCTAGAACACTGGAACTACCAGGAAGAACAACACCTTTCAGTACAAGGGGCATGGCTTCTTTTCTGCCTACTTAATACCTATAGAACCTCAACCACAAAGATGATATGTCCCACAAAGCGGAAAACAAAAAAGCATTCCTAGGTAGACAGTTGGATTGTTTTTACTCACAACACTTTTGACATCAAATGAATGGAGTTTTTTCTCTCCTTGACACCAAATATGTGGCTTTATAAATGCACGATTATGCTTAGGTCTGTTCGTTTTCAGATATAGTCTTAGTCCATTCAGACTGCTATAACAAGAATGCTACAGCTTATAAACAACAGAAAGGTATTTCTCACAGTTCTGGAGGTCGTAAGTCCAAGATTAGGGTGCCAGCATGGTTTAGTTCTGGTGAGACCCCTCTTTCAGGTTTCAGACTGCTGATTTTTCCTTGTAAGCTTACAATGTGGAGAGTGGAGAGGGGAAGCAAGCTGTCTGGTGACTCTTGTAAGGGCACTAATTTCACTCAAAGGCTCCACCTTCATAACATCATCAAGTCCTAATGACCTCCAGAAGGCCCCACCTCCTAATATCACAAGAATTCCAATGTTTGGATTTTGGAAGGACACAAACATTCAGTTCATAACTGTTATTGTTCCAGTAGGAAAATACAGCTATTCACTAGTCTTATGTCTAGAGTTTTTGTTTTGTTCTTGACACTGATATAAAAAGTTTAGCTGTAGCCAAATAACCTGGCCACATGACAAATTATCAGGTAGTTAAAGGCTTTTCTTAGTGCCTTTGTCCTTTCACCAGATACCTTATGCTTGCCTGTGCTTGAGCATATTCTGTTGCAGAAGTAGCAAAGCACATCTTATAAGCCACCATATTAAAAGGCAAAGCTTCAGACCCCCAGTGGCTGAGTGGCAGAGCTTTCCTTCCAGTGCAGTGGACTCAGAGCATGGCAGCAATCGCCACCGTATTGACTGTCAGTGAAGCTACTAGAATAGCTGTAGCTGTATTTTAAGTTAGGGTGTGGATGAACTCCAGTGACTCTCATGTCTTTGACAATTACTGCAAATCACGGCATCGTTTCCTGACAGCAAGAATTAGCCTGTGGGATGTTAGTTCTGCACCATGCTCTCTGCTCTGCGTTTCCTTAAGAAGCTCACAGAACATTTTCCACATGATATCCTTCTGTGTGGCTTCTTTTCCTCTGTATCTATAACTGGTTGATATAGCTTATGCCTTTCAATTTGCAGTTGCTCCTTGCTTTATAATAAAGATTGTTACTTTCTGCTTGGTTAGACCCCTGATCTTGTGTTAGTCCCACAGGCTTTTGGCATTCCTTGGTTAGAGCCCACATAGATTCTTTTTAGTTTTTTCTGCTCTAGATTCACAGCTGGGAAGTGGGTGCTAAAGCCATTAATAGAGATAGGCTGCTTCTTTATTAGCTGTAGAAAACCACACTGGAAGGACAGAGTCACTTCAGTGTGACTCAGTAAACATTCTCTCCATATATCACCCACCCATACTGCATCCCAGAAATCACTTCTGCAGCTTGTCCGTACAAGCCTACCTTTTGGAGTTTAGGACTATATCTTTGCAGACACATATTCGTTTTAATGTTTCCTAAACAGATTTCTCCTAACACTTCAACATAGTAAACAGAAACATAAATTCTTATTGAGATTTTGGTGGTGATTATAAATAAATATGCGATCAGTGCTATAGCCGGTTGGCCTTCCAAATTTTCTCACTTTATGTCTTTCCTTGGTATTCATTTCATGTACTCACTGAGGCTGGCATAATAGATCATTTTGGTCAACGAGATTCTTTCGGGCATTCATCTATTGGTACGACTTGTTTCTTTAACAGTGTAGTCCTTCTCCCTAACAATCCTTATAGTGTGACTGGAAAACCTACCACTGGGAAGAGAAGACAGAACTACAGTTTTCTATGTCATTGATCTCACTTGTGAAACCTGCATCCCTAGAGGCTAGCAAGTGGAAAAGAACCACACGCGTGGATCTATCCCATGGTTAGATTTACTTCCCTATTGAATTCCTCACAGGTAAAATATGTTAATGGAAGTGAAATTACACACTGAGCTAGAACAAAAACAGCATATTTCAATAGAGCTTCTCTAACTTCAGAGTCCCCGTGGGAGCATAAGTCTGTAGTGACATTGTCCAAACTAAGTAGGGTCTTTCCAGATGTGAAGAGCTCTCTATTCTTACTGTACCAGTGTCTTTTATTTGAGGCTTACATCTCCATCTAGAAGAAATTAAACTAAATCTATTTACTACGATTTAAAGGAATGATTTTAACATTGGGCTCTTGCAGTTCTTCAAACAAACTTGAAGGCAATGAGACCACATCTACAACTGAGATGTAAAAGCAGGTTCATTGTCCAAGTGTTTCTGAATACACCTCTATCTGGTTGTTCAGCATTCCAGAATATCTGTTTCTTCCAAGAGAAAAAAACTTTCCTACATCCAAGTGGGGACCATGTTGTTTCATTCTTTCTGTCTCACCACTGTGCCTTCTGAGTTCTCAGAGAATTACATATTCAATCCTTCACTTATCTTTACAAAACCGAAGAAAAGGGATATTCCAGTAGTCACTGTGTAAATCTCTCAGTGATGTTGGTGCTGAGGAACTCATTAGAATATAATACCTAGAAGCAGCAAGGTGAAATGGATGAATAATTCCACAGAAATAAAATGCGCAGTAGAATACATGATTAATTTTACGGAGAAATATACATTTGAACCCTAGGCCCACCATGAAAAGTGTCTCAGTTCCAGTACCTTCTCTGCAGATACTCCTGCTTTCTTATCCCTTTCTTCTTTCTCCTTCCTGCCCTCATAGATTAAAAAGACTATTTGATCAACCCTTACTAGCAAATCTCTACAAAAACTTAATATCCTTTTTCCTTTTAAGTAAACTTCTTTCAAAAATAATTCTCTACTTCCTCGATAGGTACAGCAGATCCAGTGGGGAATGGCTTCTTCAGAGCCTTTACCACAGTTTATTTGAGAAAAGTACCCCAATTAATTCAGAGAAGCAGTATGCACAGCCTCACACAATGGCTCCTGAATCAATCCTCTCCTCATCCTTTGCAGCCTCCATTATGGTCAGAAATGGCCACAGGATCCATTTCTGTTTAGTGACAAGTCTGCTGAGGTTGAGGCAGGGCAGTGTTCAGGGAAAGCTTTTGTTTCTGTTTTCCTAACTAATGGGTACAGAATTCTTGATATCACCTTTTCCCCTTCCCTTCTTTTTGCTTGAATACAGACATAAAACTAATACTACAGCAACTATCTTCTGGTCATAAGTCATAATGTAAAAATATTAAGAGGTAGCCAGATTAACCACAGAGGTCCCAGGGCTGATGTCATTAGCCACCATAATAATGCAGTCAGCTGCATCCCTCGAAACATTTTGCATGTGGAAACAGCCTTCATTATTTAATGCTAGGAACCAAATGGTCCCTAAATGATATAGGATGGCTTGTGTTTAAAGGGTTAAATAGTTAGGAGACCAGTCCAGATAATTCACTGAAATATACCCATTAGTGGACACCCAAGCTGGATAGGGATAAACTCAATCGGAGACCGACTAACTCAAGACCCTCTCAAGAAAATTGGAATTTAAATAAATGAAAGGAAATATTAGATTACCTGTTTAGAGTTCTCTACTTCATAAATACCTTGGCTGATATTGAGCTCTTTAGGGCAATGACTGCCTACAGCAAGCACTTAAATATTCTATTATTTTGGAATTAGCTCACAAAGTTCTCACAGTTTTCTAGTATTTGGGAGAAGAAATAATGGATGATGGGCCGTTTTCCCAGTTTAATATTCCAAAGATGTGTAACATCCTGAATTTGAATGGACTCAAAATGAGAGAAGAGAAGAGATTGCTACTCGGAAGTTTATTCTGTATCTTCTATGTCTCACCTACACTACAGTATTCATCTTTTTCACCATAATTTCCTCAAATTATTCCGCCATTTCATAGTCATTTGCAGAAAATCATCAGTTTAGAGATGAATTTGGTAATAAGGTCGAGATTCACTGTCTGCTTCCCTATCTTTTACCCTTTGCTCAAGAATTGGATGGGGACAGAGGATATGGGCAGGGATAAGAAAATTCTGAGAACAGAAGATAAACTACACTTCCCAGGAGGCTGAGAAAGCCAAGAAGAACTCATGTAAAACAGGAAATCATAAGAGGAAATGTTGGGAGGAAGAAGGAGGCAAGAAACTATAGAGTCTTTTGCATTTTGGGGGTGGGGAGAGTTTCAGAGTTTCATGAAGATAATGAATTGAGAGGACAGGGGAGATTATGAAATATCTCTGTGAACTATTTGTTTGGAGAATCTTCTCGTCTTGAGGATTTCAAGAAAATATTTGGATCACTTTGGAAGCCAGATTGTTTTCCTTAATGCAATACCATCTTTCTGAAATTGGATTTTATAGTCATAATGATTCATCTACATTTTAAAATCCAATATATAGACAGACACATGAAATGAGAATTAATGGCCTAGGCCAATAATTAAATATATATGTAAGGAAAACCTCTAAACTCACAAACTAACCATTAATAGAAACATCACTAAGAACTAGAATCTTAGAATGTCACAGACGAAGGGATGTTATAGAGTAATATGTGTATTGTACCGATAAAGAAGCTGAGGCCAAAACAGGTTAATGGACTTGTCCAAGGTTATTCTCAAGTTTTGCCCCTAGTTCTGTGTCATGGTCCCCTTGATCTCATGCTATAATAACCTCAGATTGGTCAACCATTCAGGCCTCAGGCTTGCATTTAATACACTTTAGACCAATGGGAGCTACCAGTAATCATGAGTGACATTTACTTCAAGAGGAATGGAAGAAGTAAATTACAGGGAAAACACAGTTGAACATGGTTAACGACACCTGCCAACACCAAAGGAAATATGTTCTCATCTGCCATGACACCAGGAAATGAAACCAAAATAAAAGACAAGTGTTCTCCAACTGCTGTTATCCAACCTGGTTCTCCAGGGGACATAAATACTGTGACTGTACGAGTCTCCAAATGCATCAGTAATGCAGGGGTGCAAACTAGACCTCCATGGCTAACCCTTACAGACCCCCAAACTTGCACCCTGTATAAATCTCTAGATGCAATAAAATGTTGGGGTGAACTAAAAGGAAAAAATGACATTTGCCTGCTGGAAAAGATATTGGCAAATGAGAAGAGAATCCTAGCTCCTTTCAATCTGGACCTAGAGCACCAAGCTCCATGTGCTTTAACCCTTAAATAAAGGGCAAGTCTAGAAGGAGAATTGAAACACATGAGTACTAAAACCATATTTCTACGATGCTAGCCAAGATGAATAAGACAAAGCCCCCTCATAATGATCATGTTACGAAACTATGAACATTAGAAAAAGGTAAGATCTCTCTAACACTGATGACGTTCTGGGAGCAGAGGCCTACCTTTCATAGAATGAGGGAGGGGATGTCTGTACTTGCAATAACACATAAGGTATTGCTATCACAACTCAGGAGCACTTCTTTATAGCACTTTGCAACTCACAGATTTTTTCTTTATAGAGATTCCTGCAGAGCTCTAGGTTTATTATTTTCCAATTTATCCAGCATTTACTGATCACCTCTTATATATCAGGTACTGTGTTAGATTCTGAAATTTTCCTATTATTCTTTAGATGGTATCCTGTGTAGACAGATACATTTAGATTGCAAATTTGGACTTTGCAATAAGGTGTACTAGACAACCTGAAGGCTTTCTAAGAACAAAGCACCTAGGAATATAAGCTAATAACTAAGCTCACAAGAACAAAAGAAAAGGGAACTGGAAACTAGAGCATTCAGCCAGTGAGTAACCCTGAAATTACTCTATGGTGATTTACTATCAAGATATGACAGAGACTATTAGTGAACATAGATATTCATGTGTTCCT
The DNA here is from genome assembly GCF_014176215.1 of Rousettus aegyptiacus. Taxonomy (NCBI): domain Eukaryota; kingdom Metazoa; phylum Chordata; class Mammalia; order Chiroptera; family Pteropodidae; genus Rousettus; species Rousettus aegyptiacus. The sequence goes on along the minus strand of NW_023416306.1, from coordinate 118,749,898 downwards.
CTATATTTCCCATCCTCCCTTATAGTTAGGCTAACCACATGACTTGAGTTCTGAACAACAGACTGTGGGTAGGAGTGATTGCCCCTAAATATACACTAAGCTCTCTTTGATCCATGTATCTGGAAGAAAAGAAAAATGGAAAAATCATGTGGTGGAAAATATCTAGATCCCCAACTCACTGCTTCAAGGAGAGCTCCCAGGAGAGGTGTCCAATCTTTAGTGTGTATAAACAATAACCATGTATTTTGTTAAGCCTCAAAGATGTTGGTATCACATGTCATAGAAGACGACATTAATTACTGATATACAAGTTTACCTCAACTTACCATTTAATTTTTCCACAAAAACAGGAGATGAGACCATGGGCCTTTGTGAGAAACTGATGTAAAGCTAGGACCCACAGATAATGTTCACATCAACTAGAAAACGTAAAGACTAGAAAAAGTCCACCACAAGGAATTAATAAAGAAGCTTATTTTCTTCCAGTTGGCCACTGGTTGGAGGAATAAGAACAACAACAATATCAAAGACTTTCTCAAGAATTTAATATCCTGGATCTGAACCTCACATAGATTTGCAGTTAAAATATGTACTAACCATATGAAACAGGAATATCCAAGTTAAAATTAACATCAAATAAAAACCTATGAAAACCTATAGGAACAGGAAGAGGAAAACATGAATACTCTCTATAAAGACAAAACTTTCATATAAGCTACAAATAATTTCTAGAATTCAATTCCTACAAAAATAAAATCCTTATACGTAATTATAAAATACACCAGGAAAAAATTTTCTAATTTTATTAGCCTAACAAGAGTCAACAGACTCAATAAACCATACAATTAAATCCCAAGTAATTTAGAAAATTTAACTATAAGATAAAGCATATTAACTATGTACATTTAAAGCAAATGAAGATGTGCAAGATAGAGAAGAAAATTTAAGATAATGTGTAGTGGTTACTGAGAGGTGTGACACAGATTCTTCAGGAATAAAGTATTTATTTCCCAGCCATTCGGAGGGCTTCCGGGATAGAGTCCTTGACTTTAAGTCCTCTTCCTAGGTTGTCTCACATAAAGAAAATAGCTTCATCCAAGGTCACACCACCTTCCGGGAGCACTCCACATCCAAAGACTGATCAGACAGATTATAAAGGCCTGACCCTGGCCCAAAGCAGGACATAATACAAGGCCATCCCATTTCCAGCTTCTCATGAAATCAGCTGAAGCCTTCATTGTGACTGCCATGCACTTCCTCTTGCTCTGTTCAACCCTGCTTTGTCCCTCTCCCTTTCACAGATGTTGGCCCCAAGCACTACTTAAAAAGTGCCCTCCTTGCTCACCTACATTTCAGAGCCTGCTTCTTGAGGAACCCAATCTGAGATAACATGGAACCATGAAAATAAATAAAACACAGCCAGTTTAAAAAAAAAATTAAATAAAAATTTTATGAAAGAAACATGTGGCCATGAAAAAAAATTCAAAGGAAATAACTAATGGCAGATTATGCATAACTGAAGACAGAATTAGTGAAAATTAGGAAAATAAGTGGCAATTAGGAAAATATATATGAAAACATTATCAAGACCATGTGTGTTGGATACCTACTGTTTGCCCCTTCCTCTAGATCCACTTTATACCCTTCTCCACCTTGTTCCTTGCCTCAAAGTGCTGACCTAGATTGCAGGATAACCAATCATCTCAATTTTCCTGGAACTAAGGGGTTTCACTAGACACAGGACTTTCAACGCTGACACTAGGACATTCTCAGGCACAAGGATGCTCCTTCTCCCTGCCTGTATGGATTATAACAAGGATTCCCTTGCCCTCTCACTGTTGAGAAAAAAAGAGAGATTATCTATAAACAAATGACAAATACACTGACAGCAAATGTCTCTACTACAATAAGTACATAAAATAATAAGTGCAAAAGTGCTGAAGAAAACAGCTAATTGACTATTCAAAAGTAAAGGCAGAGTTGTAGATGTCTGTTCCTAGCCATACAGGTATAACAAAAAAATGGATTGACCCTCCTAACTTAAACAATTATGAAGCTAGACGAAATAGTTGAAACGATTTTTTTCAGACATTGCACAAGAGGCAACATAGGACTATGATCCTTGAGAGAAGGGAAGCCAATGAGGGGAGCCCAACAACTGCCAACCTTCTCTCTAGAGGTGGTTTCTAGGCTATAGTGCAGGAAGAGGTGGCCCCAAACAGAGCCCGGTAGTACTTCTGACTTGAGAAGACATAGATTGGAGTTTGGGAAGGCCAATGAGGCTCAATTTGAGGGGCAGGGTGCTGGAGAGGAGGAAGATGCATGGAAAGCAGCAAGCTCTGGAGGACAAACAGCGATGACCCTTTGAGTCTCTGAATACCATTAGACATACTCATGAGAGGAAACTATCTGAGACTGGGAAAAAACACCAAAAAGAGACAGCTAAACAATTCTCTGAGTTCTGAGATGACAAGCCAGCAAGAAAAGACTCCACAATACAAAGGACATCAGAAAGAAGTCTCAGGAAGGCATCACTTTAGTTATGGGACTGAATTAACCTGGAAAGAAAGGTTAAACTAGAATTGCCCTTTGGAGCTCAAAAGCAAATCTAGGAATGACCCAAATGGTTGCAGCAATATGCCAGAAAACAGATACTACTTGAAGGAACACAACAAAATCTAGCACCCAAAATAAAACATTCAAAATGTGGGCTATCCTATAAAAAAAATTACAAAGCAGGCAGAAAAAGCAGAATATGTGAATCAAAAGCAGAAAAATAGTCAATCAATAGAAAAAGCCCCTAAGTGATAGAGCCAATGGAATTAGTAGAGAAGAACATTGAAACAGAGCTTCTAAATATGGTTCACAAACTCAACGATGTAGACAGCAACATGAAATTAATAAGGAAAGAAATGTAAGATGTGAAAAAATAACCGCTAGAGGTGAAAATACATTTTTAATTTCTTGAAAACATCTATTATATACACTAAAGCAAAATAATATTGTATTATGAGGTATATCCAAAAACACTCTGGCAAAAATAAATAATGCTATCTGTACAATTATTCATTGCAACTGCACTGTACAATGTGTGGGCCTCTAAGATCTAAGCTTTTTTAGCTTAAGGCCCAGAATAGGAACCAACTCAGTTGTCCCCTTTTTCATCAGTTCACTGAAGTTCTGCTTATCCCCTCCAGATTTTGCCTCTGTAATGGTTAGAAAAGGAAGAGAGGGTAATTTTCTCCAAAGTTTAGCAATTATTAACAGCTATCATTTATTGGATGCTTACCAGTGTGCCAGTCAAGAGACTTACATGGATTATCTTATTTAATACAGTTGACTTTGCAGTCAACAGCAGACTGCATATACAACAGTGGTCTCATAAGACTATAGTGGAACTGAAAAATTCCTATTGCCTAACGACATTGTAGCCATCATAATGTCATAGTACAATGCATTATTCACATGATTATGGTGATGCTGGTGTAAACAAACCTACTTCGCTGCCAATCATATGAAAGTATAGCACATATAATGATGTACAGTACACAATACTTGATAATAAATGCAGACGTTACTGTTTTATGTGTCGGGTATACTATACTTTCATTATGATTTCAGAGTGTACGTTTTCTTTTAAAAAAATTTACTGAAAACAGTGTGCCATGTTATGCCTCATCCATCTTGTGTTTACCACCTCTCTTATGCTTCATTTAATCTCATGCTGTTTTGTACAGTAACACGTTACAGACCAGAATCAATAGGCTATATCATGTAGCCTGGGTGTGTAGTAGACTGTACCATCTAGGTTTGTGTAAGTACAGTCTTTATGATGTTCACACAAAAACGAAATTGCCTAATCACGCATTTCTCAGAATGTATCCCTGTCATTAAGCAATGCATGACTTGTACTCACAAGTGTCCCATCCTCATTTAGGAAGCCACAGCTAAGAGCTACTAAGGCAATTAATCAAGATTTCACATATGGTCAGTAAAGCCAGGCTTTCTGGTTCCAGAGCCGAGCTTTTATAACTACAATGATGTACTGACCTCTAAGAGCAGGACTGACCTGAGCTATTCACATGTGCCCCTTTTCTTCTTTATCTCAACTGATGAAAACTGAGTTTCTAGAAGTTGAGTAATATCTAAGAAGAAAGTCTGATAATATCTGGTCATATTGTATTGTCCACAGAGAATGAAAGAGTGAATTATAAAGAGGAAGAAAACTTTAAACTCTTCCTGACTCCCTGTTTAAAAATAAATACCTATTAGAAAACCAAGTTGTGCATCATTTAAGGCTCCATGTGATCTTTGACCCAAATCAGAGGCCTCGACCATAAATTCAACCTGTGGGACTGATTTTTCTTCTGTTTCAAGTTTATTTTGTTTCCCCATCTGTGTTTTAAATTCCACGAACACATCTTGTATTCTATATTGTTTTGAACCATCCACTATGTGTAATATAGAACTGGGCATATGTCACAGAGAAGTCACAAATATTTAAAAACAAACAAACATGTGAACACTCTGTGGGAATCATTGAGTATTGTAAAATTGAGGCCAAAAAAAGAATTGCTATTAATACTAAGCATTCTGAAAATACATTGGCTGATTGATGCCGATTGTAATTGTGGTCACAACAGCTTGTCACATTTTCATACGCTTTCAATTTATAACACATGTGACTTATTTCATCTGATTCCACCCTTACAATATGCTGGTGAAGTAGATACAAGATATTACTATTTCTATTGTGTAAAAGAGGAAGCTAAGACATAAAAATTCAAGTGACTTGTCCAATACCACACAGCTGTAAAAGGCTGTCTGGCTGGGGTTCAACCTCAAATATCTGACACCACATCCAAGTTTCTCCCACCATACTTCACCGCTTTCTTAATAGCTAAGCTAACATTGGTTTATGAACTTGTTTAGATTTTCTGATAGTTTAATTCCATTCACATTAGCTAGATAATCTGTCATTTTCAACTCTGTGTTATGTAAATTTCCCTTTGTTGGTAGTATGTTCATTTTCATAAATTTCTTTATGACCCTCAAAAATGCTTTACATTGCTTTCTGCAAACAATGTCAAGTAACCAAAATGTCTTTGAAAGATAGTACTACAAAATGAGGAAAAACTAATGATTTCAGATAACCTTTTATGTGCAGTAAATGAGGTGCTCTCATCCCCACTTGATAGCTGAGATTTTAAAAGCCCAGAGCCATTCTGTAATTGCCCAGGATAACCCCTTTGTAAACCTGTTTTGGATTCAACATAATCTTGCCTGATTCCTAAACCCATGTTCTTCTCACTTTACCACTAGAAGATTAGGATTTATTTTCTGGTTGACAGATGTAGACATTCTGTGGCTATGAGGTTGTTTTTTTTTTTTTTAATAAATACACATATTTTTTGAATCTTTGAATATTTTTGGAATTTAGTGCTAACTTCTTTGATCTTAAACATCTTTAAGTACAAATAAATTGGCAAAAGTGGTACCAAATGAATGATACAAAAGCATAGTACTCATAAGATAGTAAGTTCCTTATCATTGATACTTATTTTATGTAAACTTTTAGCAAATATAGTGATTTTTGACTTCCCAACTCACTGCAGGTTAAAAACTTCAAATTGGTACATAGAAGAAAGAGCTATTAAAGGCGGACTAAAAATCACAGAAAGATACAAGTTGTCACTGAATGAGAAGGCGAAAAAACACCAAGTATTTTGCAAAGGTTAGCATGCTGGCTTTATACTATGGAGGAGCAGGTATTCGTTTATTCCTTTATCAAAAGTTTTATTTATTCCATAAACTCTATACCTAAATGTATAGAGTATTGAGTTTCATAATAACTATGAACCATTTAAACAAAAAAAAAGTCAAAATTGAATCACAGAATATCAGAGCTAGAGGAGGCTTTAGAAATGCATCACTGAGTTAAAACTCATTTTTTAGATGAAACCACTTAGTCTCAGAGAAGTTAATTGCCCAAAGTTGCACAGCTTCACCTGAAGAGGTTGTCAGAGCTAAGAAAATAAGTCAGATAGCCAGAGTGCTCATTACACTGCCTCTGCTTTCTGGCTGTATTACACATTGAGGCTGTTATTTAGCACATGCTTTATGCAATAATCAGTCTTCATAAAGATTCCATTTAAAAAGAAACAGTTATTTCTTTAGAATATTGGAGCTCAAAAAGTAGTAAGTTCCTGTTATCTTTAAAAATCGCTTCTGTGGAATCCCTCAGACCCTTAGGAAGTGAAGTAAATGTGCATTTGCTGTGTGCTAAAATTTGAACTACCATTGACAAATAGGTCACCCATTTGCTGTTCCTTTTGACTAATCTCAGTGGGCCTCTGTTGTGGAAGAAAATGAGATGGAGAATAGCTAACCGAGCAACAAACATTTTGGTCCTATAAAATGGATGAAAGTGGCTTAATTTTCTCACAGCAGTGTAGAGGTATCAATTAGAAATGACGAAAAGATCAAGATGAGAAAGCAGAAATGATTAAAATAAAGAGGAAATTAACCTGAGTGCTTAGAAACTCATCACTGAAGCTGAAAAGGAAAGTAGGCAGAGTGGAATGGAAGCAGGATGAATATCACATCAGTATTAAATAGAAAAGAAATACAGCAGGGAAGGAAACAAATCCCAAGAAGTGCAAAATAAGTTAGGAAATCTAGATTCTTTTCTGAATGTCTGTAACTATTATAAAGGTATCAGTAATTTAAATAAAAAAGAAGGAAGTGAGGGAGGGAGGGAGGGAGGGAGGAAGGAAAAAAGGAAGAAAATAAGTGAGAAAAGTAGTTACTGTTTTTCCTCTGACAGTACATTATCTAGACCTTCCTCTGAGCATCCTCCCCAAGGAAATTTGTGTTCTAATGTGCTTGTCTCCAAACCCCAAGCCCCTTTCCCTGCTGCAACATCTAGATTTCAGGTGTTAATGAAAGGACTGCTAGCCAGAAATGTCATCAGAGGTAGGAACATCTGCCCAAATGTTCTCTCTGATCAGCACTCCTCCTAATTTTTTCCATTGCTTACTTTACTAGAGAGTCAAAAACAACTCAAACAGCAGCCAGGAATGGAGTCGGGGGTGGGAGAGAAAGAGAGAGGGAGAGAAAGCATGAATAGAAATTCAACTCCTACATCACTGCAGACCATAGATATAATGTTCAAATATATGGGGTAGACTAGATTATAATCGATCAGCTAGCAAATTGTTCACACACATGATCAATCGGTTTTCTTTTGCAGTTTTAATTTTCCACCATCTATCCACAGGTGTATTTCACTCTGAATGATCTCCTATATTAAAAAAAAAAAAAAAGACTAAAACTTTGTTTCCTTCCTTTTAATGCCCTGCTTCCCCGGAAAACTCTAAAAATGTATTCAGTTTCTCTTACGTTCTGCATTCATGTTCTCCAACTCTTCTTTCATTTTTCAAGCCTTAACAACTGCTTTTATTTCAAATTGTATAGTCTCTTCTTAGAGCTTACTCAACTAGCCCTTTCAACAGAATGATAATATTGACATGCTCTTTTTCTTGAAGCTTTCCTTCTTAATTTTTATTAATTTCATTTTTTTAAATTAAGAATTATTAGCGTAACATTAATCAACAAATCCAATAAGTTTCAAGTGTACAATTCAACTTTATGTTGTGTATATATTACATTGTGTGTTCACCATCCCTAGTTAGATTTCTTTCTGTCACCACATATTTGACCCTTTTCATCCCTATCTCAGTCCCCCATATAAATGGGGGTTTACTTCTTGACTCTCAATTCTGTTCCACCAGTCTGTGTATCTGTTATTCTGCCAATACCATGCTGTTTTGATTATTGTCACTTTATAATATAATTCGGAGTTAGACAAATTGACACCTCTAACCTTGTTCTTTTTTCTTAGGATATATTTTCATTTTCATTTGTCTCTAGGTATCTGATTTCTTCCTTGATCTCATTGTTAACCCATTCATTGTTTAGTAGCCTGTTGTTTAGCCTTCATATGTTTATATATTTTCCCTTTTTTGTTGTTGTTGTTGATGATGATATCTAGTCTCATACTATTGTTGTGGGAAGAGACAGTTGATATGATTTCAGTCCTCCTAAATTTATTGAGACTTGTTTTGTGGCCTAATAGATTGTACTACTGTCAATCTCTCCCTTTATATCAGTCAATAATTGCTTTATATATGTAGGTGCTCCTGTATGGGTGTGTGTATGTTTACTAGGGTTATGTCTCTTCTTGTATCGATCCCTTTATCATTATGTAATGTCCTTTTTTGTCTCTTATTATAGCCTTTGTTTTAAAGTCTGTTTTGTCTGATATAAGTATTGCTACCCCAGCTTTTCTTTTATTTCCATTTGTGTGAAATATCTTTTTCCATTCCTTTATTTTCAGTTTGAGTGTGTCATTAAATCTCACATGGTTCTCTTATGATAACATATGTATGGATCTTGTTTTCTTATTTATTCAGCTATCCTATGTCTTTTGATTGGAGCACATAATCCATTTACATTTACAGTGATTGTTGATAGGTATATAGTTATTGCCATTTTATTATTTATGTTTATGGGTTTCTTTTTCCTCCCTTCTTTTTACAAACATAAACATTTCTTGTAAAACTGGCTTGTCAGTGATAAATTCCTTAAGTTTTTTCCCATTTGAGAAGCTCTTTACCACACCTTCCATTTTAATTACTGGGCAGAGTATTTTTAGTTGTAGGTTCTTGCTTTTCATCACTTTGAATATTTCTTGCCAGTCTCTTCTGGCCTGCAGAATTTCTCTTGAGAAATCAGTTGACATTTTTTACGGGAGTACTCTTGTTGCCTTTCTCTTTCTGCTTTTCAGATTCTCTCTTTGTCTTTAACCTTTGGCATTTTAATCATGATGTGTCTTGGTGTGGGTCTTTTTGAGTTCCTCTTGTTTGGGACTCTGTGCTTCCTCAACTTGTATGTCTAATTCCTGTGCCAGGTTAGGGAAGTTTTTTGTCATTACTTCTTCAAATAGGTTCTCAATCCCTTGTCCTCTCTCTTCTCCTTTTGTTGCCACTGTGATGTGGATGTTGTACACTTGATGTTGTCCCAGAGGTCTCTTAAACTTTCCTTATTTTTTTTAATTCTTTTTTCTTTTTACTGTTGCAAACAGGTGTTTTCTACCACCTTGTCTTTCAACTCACTGATTTGATCCTCTGCCTCATCTAATCTACTTTCTAAAGTAGATTATTCTTCATTTCAGTTGTTGTATTCTTCATTTTTGACTGGTTCTTTTTATGTTTTCTATGTCCTCTTTTATGCTTACCGTCTTCCTGTTGAAGTTTATGTTTATCATCTCACTGAGCGCATCTGTTCACCCCCTCTGTTCATTGAGCATCCCTATAACAAGTGTTTTGAACTCTGTTTCTGATAGGTTTCTTGCCTCCATTTCATTTTGTTTTTTGCCTAGAGTTTTCTTCTGTTGTTTCATTTGTGGCATTTTGGGGGGTTTGTTTTCACATTTTAGTTGCCTCTTTGTGTTTGTTTCTGTGTATTAGAAATATTTGTTACATTTCCCAGCCTTTTCCAGGTGGTCTTATGTAGTAGGTGTCCTGCCTGGCCCAGTGGCACAGTCTTCCTTATCAACTGTCCTGGGTGCTTTGAAATTGTCCCTTGTGTGGACTGTGTGTATTCTTCTGTTGTAGCAAAGCCTTGATTGCTGTTAGCACATCAGTGAATGGGATTGACTCTTGGGATGACTGGCTATGTGGATTGGCCATGTCCACAGGGTATGAGTTGCTGTTTGGGGTCTAACAGTCTCATGTTCCTGTTAAGACCACACTTTAGGTGTGCCACTTATGGGGCTATTCAGGTGGTGTTCTGTTGTGGTCTGATGCCAGCCTCTGGGTGTGTTGGTTCTGTGACCTATTGGGAGGGACTCCCATATACATCATGGTCAGCCACTGCCTTTGACTGAAAAAGGCTATCTTGTAGGAGTTACAAAGCAATCCATGAATGGCTGCTGCCTGTGCTGGATCTAGAGGTAAGTAGAAGAGACCATACTATGAGCCGAGGTCCGGTTACCCCTAGTGCCAGGCCTGAGGTAGCTTAGCAAAAAGACCAGTGCACCTCAAGCCCTGAGGCTGCCTGCCAGCTGCCCATATGACTCTGTAGCTGGAAGATCCTTTTGAGTGGTATGTGAGTTGGGTGCTGGGGAAACCCAGGGAGTCATTCGGTAAAGTGAGCAGATTTAACCCAGCCAATGAAGATTCAACTCAGCCAATGCAGATTCAGATTTCATGTCAGTGCTCAATTTGTGGCTTCTTGTAAAAGTCTCAGATCACAGCAAGGCCAGCTGCTGCCCACTTCAGGCCCACAGGCACCTAAGATCTGTTGGAGAAATACTGTAGCTCAGGGCAGGTCTTGTGGCCCACCACCAAAAGTCTCTCCCAGATGCATAGACTGCACAAGCCCAGGGCTGTTGTTTGCTGTCAGAGACTGGGAACGGGCCCACCACGGGTAATTTGCGGGGTCTCAGGGAAACTCAGGGTGGTATAAGCTGATCTTGTCAGGCCCATGCAGATTCAAAATTATTGTCAATGCTGAGCATGGGGGCTCCCACAAAAGTCACAAATCACAGCGCGGCCAACTGCCATCTACATCAGGTTCACAGACCCCCTCAATCTGCCCAAGAGACGCAGCAGCTTGTGCTGGCACTAGTGGCCCACCACCAAAAGTCTCCCCCAAAATGTGCAGGCTGCACGTGGGCCAAGCAAGTCGAGGATGATTGCCTGCAAGGAATGCCTCGCCCAGGAAAGGTGCAAGGTGGGGCAGGCTGCCTGTTAAAAAGAGGAGGGGTGATTTGTGTGCAGTGTGGGGAGGAGTCTCAGAGACATGGGATTGGACTGGCCAATCTCACTGGGCCAATGCAGTTTTAGAATTGGCTGTGCAGGGGTGGGTTCAACACGGGCAAGGTGGCACCCATCTGCAGACTGCCCTGAAGGGGGACTGACAAAGAAACAATGGTGGTTGTCACCCCAGCCCTCACCCTGGTGCCATACAACTCAGTCTTTTTTCGTATGTCTCTTGCACCTCCTGAACTGCTGACCCTCTGTTGGAACCCAGGGTGAGTGTATGTGAGTGATTGTGTCAGTGTGCAAGCCCTTTAAGGGGACTATCTGGGATTTACAGTCAAACTTTGTGGGAACTCCTCTTCCTGGGACTGGAACCCTAGACTGGGGAGCCCCTGTGTGGGGCTAGGGCCCCTCGTTCCTTCACAGGAGCCTCTGTAGCAGCGCTCTTCTTCCCAGTGCTCAACTGCTGGGCGAGGTGCGGGACCAGCCTGCTTCCCGACTCCGTGCCTCCTGCTAGTCTCATGACCTTTTCTTTATATGCTCAGATGTATGTGTTATGATCAGCTAGACTTCAGGTTGTTCTCCGAGTTGAGTGTTTTATAGTTTTTTTGTAATTTTAATGTGGTCCTGGTTGAAAGCGAAACCCGCTTTCCTAGCCTGCCATCTTGACTCCCCTCTCCTGTGCTTCTTTTTAATGAGTGGATGATCTTTCCCCTAGAAGCTAATTAGCAAATTTCTTGTCCCATTTAGTTGTCCAAAATCGGGTCACATGTTAACAAATATTCGTTGGGCCAGTGATAGGTAAGAAGAATGGCTAATACTAATCATGTTGAGAAGGCATATTTGTCAGGGTCCTAGCAGTATTTAAAAAGGAAATTTTGCTTAAGTGTGGCTAATATGTATAGTATAGTTATAGGTTGTCCATAAAAGGGCCAGGGAGATTTACCACTCTTAGATGTGAAGAGAAAAAAGGAAGAAAGCTGTGTAGGGAGAATTTCTCGGTGGATATGTGGTCTTTGGCACAAATGTTTTAATGTGATCTTATGTCTATCATATGGATGGATTCTATTTTTAGTTTTAATAGTTTGTGGATTTTCTTGCATGTGCATACGCACACGTGTGCTTATGTATCATTGTATCATCTATAAATAATTACACAATGTCTCATCCTTTCAGTCTCTATATATATCTTTAGCTTTTTCTAAAATTATTAAATTAACCAGAATCTCTGTGCTATATTGAAAGTAGCAATGATACCAGGTATCCACAGCTTATTCTGACTTTAAACAGACTGCATCTAATTTTTCTCCATTATGTTTGATATTTTCTACAGGTTTTTATTAGATAACCTCATTATCTGCTTTCTATTCCCAGTAGCTCTTCTTAGTTTAATTCCTAATTATCTCTCCCCAAGAATATTGCAATAGCCTCCTAACTAATTTGTCTGTCTCTAGCCTCAGCTCCCACAAATTCATCTTCTGCATTGTGATCAAGGTAATATTTATGAAAAGCAAATGTGATCATGACTCTACATGCTTAAAATTCTTCTTTGGCCGTGTAAAGTATATTGAACACACAATTCGGTTTTCTGATGGAAAAAAAAAGCCAACTCTCCTATATTAAACAGAACCTCACCTTATATAACTCCTTGTTAGTTAGAAGCGTATTTGTTCTCAGCAAAATTCCTTAACGTTTACCAGACAAGTCCATGCCTCTTTCAAGTCTAAATTGTCAATACCCTTCACAAATAGCCTTCTGAGGAGGGCTTTTCATAAGATTTATCTCTTTTCCCCAACAATCACAAGTTATATCCCCATCACCTGTGTGTCACAAAAGCTTCATTCCACTGCTGACAAAATTCAGTTTTCAAATTGGATCTTAGGTTGTACTCATATAAATACAAATCTGCGATTTCTTTTTTTCCCCTCAGTTTTATTCCAATGTAGTTGACATATATCGCTGCTTACATTTAAGGTATACAGCATAGTGGTTGCAGTTGCATATACTATGAAATGATTACCACATAAGTTTAGTTAACGTCCATCATCTCATATGGGTACAATAAAAAAATAGCAAAAAGAACACAAAAAATTTTTCTCCTTGTGGTGAGAATTATTAGGATTTACTCTCTTAACAAGTTTCATATATACCATACAGCAGTGTTAGCATCAGGCCGTACATTACATGGTTAGTACTTATGTACCTTATAACTGGAAGTTTCTACCATTTGACCAGAAAGTCTGTGATTTTAATGTGTAAAGGACTTGAAATATGATAGCAGCCCAGCCATGTGCTGGTGAATTGTCCCTCTTTCCTTCCTTGGTAAGCAACATAATTTTAGATTAAATTCTATGTTGTCGGCCTTATTTTGCACAACACCCTCTTTGAAGCTTAAGCTATTTTCACGATCCTCTATCGTATGTCAGGCTTCTGTGATATCAACACACAGACATTTCCATTCCAAGCTTTGATATATTAGACCTCCTTTAGTTTCATATGTGTGTTTCCCATACCTGAACTATTTTTCTCTTTGAAAGTCTATTCTCTTTTAAACCTCAGCTGTGTTATTTCTCTATGTGTATACATTTTTTTACTGTACTTTTTGCCATATTATAACTTCTTCTGTGAGACTGTAATGTTCAGTTTGGCCCACAGGTGGCTTGCAATAGTTTTTAATGAGAAAATGAATGAGTGCATAAGTGAATTTATGACTATCTCAATGACTTTTTGAGGCACAGACCTGGGACAGTTCTTGTCACATGATCAGTATTCTGTACATGTTTCCTTCTGCTGGGCAATAGCATTACGCCTCACTTATCCAAAGCTATCCCAAGACCACCAAGAGGACTTTTAGAGTCAATGTAACCACAGTTACTCAAGGACATTCAAAACTGGGAGATGGAAACTTCTAGCTCCTCATCTGTCTGTATATTACTGGCACCTTTATTATTCTGAGGAATGAGAATAAGGCAGACTAGTTCATATCTGATGCTTTCACCACTGCTGAGGAGCTCTCATTTTAGAATCAGCCAAAATGGATAATGTAATAGCTCAAAGCAGAAAGTGCTAACTGGCCTGAATGTGAGTCTGGAGAGTGTCCTGAACAGCAATACTGTATGGGAGAGTACGGAGACCTGGGAAAGCTATCAAAGGCTAAGAGATAAAATTTCTGATTCTGAAGTAGCTTTGAAACAGGTGAAGCAATAGCCAAGCATTTTACTAGATGAAATCTGCTAAAGTACCTTACTTAATTATCACAACAGGCCTGCAAAGTCAATATTATCCTCATTTTACATATGAAGACCCTAGGGCTGAGTAAAATTAGCTCATTTAGTGAAGGTTATATAGATAGTAACTTTCTAGGCCAAGTTACAAATTTAGGTCTTGTCTTATTCCAATGAATTTGTTGTTTTATAGTTATTATTTTCTTAACCCTGTCTTACAACACACTTTTATTTATAAGCAAAAGTGGCTTCAGCTTGCACCATCATTATAGCCACTTCACCCCCCGAGGTACTTTAGCTGATAGCATATTGTAGTGCAACACACCAAGCTATTTCTCTAAAATTGGGAACTCAGCAAGCATTTAATTTCAGATGCCTTATGAACTGACCACCCACGTCTCACATACTAAGAAGCAAGAACAAGAGCAATTAGACTGTGGTGACTGATGTCAGACTAAAGAAAAGAGGCAAGAGATGATGTGATACTTTTAAAAGAGGGTAGCTTTCATTTAAAAACAACGTGAATCAGAATTTAAGCTAAACTATAATTTCTGTAATTTGATGAATAAAAAAGAAATTAAACTTTTATTCACATCTAGTTCAAAAAGATTTTGATTGTCATATCTTTATGTTGCATAGAAATAAAAAATTGGAAATTCATATTTGCAGTAGTAATTCAAGACTGTCATGTGAAAGAGACATTTGATGTGTTTTGCTTGATCCCAGTGGCAGGACTGAGATCAGTGAATGGAAGCGTCAAGGAGCATAATAAAAGAAAACAATCTGTGATAGAGTTGTTCAAAGATAAAATGAGTTGCTTCCAGGATGAGGCTGTCTCTTCAGAGATATTCAAGAGTAAGTAGGACAGCATTTACCTGGATTGCAAAATCAAAGACTCTTATGAAATTGAATTAAATGATATTTGGGACCTTTCCCAATCTGTCCTTTTTGGTTCCAGTACAGGTAAAAAATGAATTTCCCCTTTCTCTGGCATCTTATATTTATTTGGAAATGATGTATAATTACATCAATAATTTATCTAAGTACTCTGTTTATGTCTACAGTCTTCATCTAAATGTTAGTAGAAGGTCTTTGCCAGTACTAACTAGTTTCATCTGACTTACTCTGTATTATGATGTGGTTTAATCATCTTGATGAGCAAGTCTACTGCTAGGCTTAACTAAATATTTGTAATAAATGAAATCAAACTTGAAGAATCCAGGAATAAAATTTTTCCTTAAAAAGAACCAAAACAACTCATGGTACTTCTGATATTGGTTTTGACAGAAATTTGAAATCCATTTCTAATCCCAAATTATCACCCCAATTTTTACTTTATTTTTTAAAATCTCTGTTTACAACATGTGGTAATTTGTAAGGCTTAGATTCTTTGTTGTTTATTTTCATAGATTCACATAATCTTAAATCTGAAAAAACATAAAACTTTCTTCATCTTATGTCTTATCCGTACAGGTGATAAACTTTAGGTTCAAACTATCTAAATGTCATGTATGAGGCCATACTCTGTTTTTTTAAGAACAGAATGTCATATAGAACTCTATTTTCTAGTTCTCAGTCCATTATCTGCACCTCTCTCCCTTCTCTCTCTCTCCTTCTCTCTATATAATTAGATATTATACATCTTACTTATTATAAATTATAATATATAATTTAAATTAATTAAAATATGTCATAAAATATGTCACAATGTATACAAAGATTGAGAATTTGGGCTTTTTATGTTGTTTTGTGTTGCTAGATAATTTAAAAAGTATTCAATTTTACTAATATGTATTTAACCATTGTTGTGATTCTTTGGGCTTAATTATTGATAAGGCAAACTTTTATCTGTCATAGTAGAGCTAACAACATAAAGGTGAAGACAGTTAGGGACCGATTTTAACACTGGTGACAAACATTGCGGTAAAGGAAGATGCCACTCTCCACCCAATTATTTAAGCAAGAATTTTCTGCTTAATTCCCATACCTGATTAGGTCACCGAGACCTTTCAGTTCTGTCCTTTAAATCTTTCTTATATCTTTAGCTTTTTCACATCTCTGTAATCACATCTGTTTGCTCGGTTTATCCTGGTTTATTTCAACATCCAGGAGGTTTTCTTGTCTTTGGTCTATTCAAGGAGGAATTTTCTGTCTGGATAACAGATATATTCCCTTTGTTTGTTCTGTCTAAATGATAGATGCATCCCCTTTGCTTATTAAATTCCTGTCTGAGAATCTCATGAGTTAATCGGCCCTTGCCAACTGTAACTGTGTGGATAAGCTCTATAAAAGTAAGGTTACCCCTGAGGTTGGAGCCCAGATCTTCAGAGTACTAGTTCTTCTGATACTGCCCACATAATAAACCTAAATTCTGTAACTCTCTGAATGATGCTTGGTTTCTCACCAGTCCGATTTTTCTGCAACATATTTTTTCCCTTGCCAATTTATTCTCAGTAGAGCATCTCCCTCATATGAAGGCAGAATGGTGCAGTGGGGAGAACACTGGGATTCAAGATGGGAGAGTGAGAGATTTCCCATCAATTTCTGACATATGGCCAAGAGTCAGACTTAATAAATATAGTTGATGTATCTGGCTGAGTACTATATAGAAAACATCGACACAGTTTCCCTTATGTCTTAATCCCTCCTTTCAACACCCACCCCCCCACCACACAGACACACATACACATTCTTGTTTCTAGAAATACCTGTTGCTAGGACACAGCTCTGAGAAAGAGCCCCTACAATGGTGACTTTTGGCATTGAGTTTAGTAGCAGGCACAACCTAGATCCTCTCTGTCAGATCTTTTCTGTGCTGCTGCCAAACTATCCTAATTGACTGTAAACACTGTTAGGGAACTGTCAGCAGCTTGGAATTGCCAGCTTTCTGTGAGGCTATACTAAAAACTAAGATTGCCCATTGTCTCCTTTGCATCCTATAACCTCCGGTACCAAAACTGGCAACTAAGCATTTAAAGAAGATGTTAGGAACATTATTCGCATTCTGAACTTCCACGGATGCTACTAAAATACATTCTGAATTTTTTCATCCTTAAAACAATTGTCAAAGAAAAAAAAAGGAAGCTTTGTGAGTAGGTTGATACCACCACTAGTCAAATGATTGCCTTTTTAGCTTCATTTGTTACTCAGTATAGACAAGTTATTTTCTGTGCCCCATTTTCACCCATTTAAACATCAACAACTGAGCTCTCTCCTTCTCTGACTCAGAAGAGAGACTGAAATAACACTATGAAACAACTTCCGACAGAAGCACTTTGTGACTATAATGTAAAATTGTCAAATAGAATATCATATAAGAAGTTGGCCTTTACTTAGATTTGATTTAGAAACTGTGTATTTAAATCCACACAGTCCATTGACAATTTCAGTGGGAGGACATTTTACTATGACTAAGTCATAGGACTGAGTCAAAGTAGATCATGTTTCCTGAGCCTTTTAGAGTCTGTGTGTAAGTATATAACCAGGTTTCTATTCTATAGCTTCATGTTTAATGTACTTTGGACTATGGCAGTTTCTGTGATCATGCTTGTCATTTTGTCAGAAACAAAATAATGATGTATTAGGAAGTAAATTAGTGCATATTAGGAAGAAAATTAACCTGTAGAAGGTAGATTCTGAGCATGTAAAAACACATTTCAATACATTTTTATTTGCGAAATCTGACGTCTGATTTCATTTTTGTTAAATATATAGAGCTATGGTATTGCTACTACAATCATGATAAGAAATATTTTTCATCCCAACAAGTTATCACATGCCCTTTGCAGTAAATTTTCTTCCTCCCACCTGCTGAACCCTGGCAGCCACTATAGTTTTTTATCACTATATTCTTTTCCTTTTATAGAATTTAATATATTTAATTGAAGCATCTGTTCAAATATTTTTACTACTGTTTAATTGGCTTGTCTTATTATCGATTTGTTCTAATTGATTTTTTGTTTAAAAAATCTTTTATTTGTACACATGAGCAATTAGACTTTTTTTTAGATAAAATATTATAAGAATTTGAGTGTTAAATGATAATTGGACAATCCCATTTTCCAATCATCGTCATGTTACTGTTTGCATTGCATATCAAATTAATTAATTTTAACTTTTTATTATAGAAAATTTCAAACTTATAATGAAACCCCATGGACCTAACTAGCTTCTACAATTATTAACATTTCACCATTCTTATTTTCTCTATGCTTTCATCCATTTTCTATTTATCACTTGATTAGTAGTAGTAGTAGTAGTAATAGTAGTAGTATTTTAATTCCTTTTATGTTGAGGTAAAATTTGTATACCAAAATATGTTAATATTAAGATGTACAATTCTAAAAAATAGAAACAACACAGTGACCCTCAATCCACATCTCTGTCATAATATGGGGCTTTCTTGTTTCCCCAGAAAGTTTTATTGTGCCCTATTCCAGTTATACGCCCTTCATCCCAACCCAAGAAAACAAAATTCTGATTTTCTTCTCATTTTAGAAGTTTTGCCAGTTCTGAAACTTAACATAAACAAAATCATTCAACATGTACTGTTTGTGTCTGGCTTCTTTAATTTTGCACATTATTTGAGAGAGTCATTTGTGTTGTTCAGTGAACCAGCAAGTTGTTCATTATTACTTTTTAGTATTCTGTTTAAAGCTGTTACAAACATTTGAGTCCAAATCTTTGTGTAGACTATGTTTTCATTTTTCTTAAATAAATATCGAGGAGTAGAATACTGGATCAAAGAGTAGGCACTTTAAAATAAACTACCAAATATTTTTGTAAAGCGGTTATACCTTTTATATTTCTACCAGCAATGTATGAGAGCTCCACTCACTCCAAGTCCTTGAAATATCAATGTTGTTAGTTTTTACATTTTAGCCATTTTATTGTATATTTAACAATATATCATTTTAATTGGCATATCTTTGATAATTAATTATGCTGAGTACAGTTTTATATATTTATTGACTTATTTGAGTAATTTAATTTGAGATATGTCTTTTCACATCTTTTGCCCATATTTTTATTGGACTAAGTTTTTTATTATTGAATTATGGAAATTCTGAATAATTCTGGATATAAGTCCTTTGTCAAATATGATTTGTAAATATGTATTTTTGAATACTTTTCTCCCATAATACTGCCTACTCATATTTTTAATAATGATAAAAACATTCTTGTATATAGTCATGTAAAAGATTTATAAATTAGGTTTTATGTTTAGGTCTATAATCCATAAGAAATTAATTTTTGTGTATGATGTGAGAAAGGCAAGGAGGGCTGCTGAATTTTTTGTTTCCATATGGATATTCAGTTGTCCCAGTATCATTTGTTGAAAAGACCGTTCTTTCCTCATTAAATTAACTTGGCATCTTTACCATAAGTCAATTTTCTATATTAATATGGGTTTACTTGGACCCTCTATTCTATTCCATCAATCTATTTGTCTCTTTTTATAACAATGCAATGCCGTATTGATTAATATAATGTATACTAAGTCTTGAAATCAGGTAGTACAAGCCTTACAACTTTTCTTTTTTTTTTTAATGTTATTTTGAAAATTCTAGGTTCTTTGCAGATCCATATAAATTTTAGTATAAATTTATTAGTTTCTATAAAATATCTGCTGGGATTCTGATTAGGATTATATGCAGTCTATAGACAATTTTTCGAGAAATGGACAACTTTAAAAATTGGGCTTTTCAAGCTATGGATATGTCTCTCCATTTCTTTCAGCAATGTTCAATAGTCTTAGGAGTGGAAGTTTTACATGATTTTTACAAAGATATATTCCTATGTACTTAATGAATTTTTTAATACAATTTTAAGAGAAATTGAAATTTTTTCCCAATTGTTTGCTCCTAGTATATAGAAATATAATATTTTCTTTTCATAGGGATGGTTCAACTTATTCCATTTCAATCCATGTGCATTTTATTTCTTTTTTCTTCACTTATTTCAATAGCCGAGTCCTCCAGTAAATTTTTGAAGAGAAGTGATAACAGCAGGTAGCCATGTATAAATCCCAATCATCAGCAAAATATTAAGTATGAAGTAAGTTGTAGATTTTTCATAAACACTATTTTTCAAAATGAGGAAGTTCCCTTTTATTTCAAGCTTGATGAGCGAGTTTCTTTTTCTGTGCCATGAATGGTTTTTTTATTTGGTTCTATGTTTTGTTTTACCTTTATATATTAAGATAATAATATTTTGTTTTGCCTTTATATATTAAAATAATGATATTCTATCTTTATTTTTGCACTATAGTGAGTGGATTTCACTGATTGATTTTTAAATGTTAAAACAATCATAAGTTATCCAGATAAATACCACTTGGCCATGGTGTATTATCATTTTTAGAAATTATTGTATTTGCTTTGCTAACATTTTGTTAAGGGTTTTTGCACTACATTTAGGAGGGCTCTCACTCTATAATTGTTTTGTAATGTCTTTGTAAGATTTTCCTATCAGGATTATGCTGGCCTCATCAGATTAGTTTGGAAATATTTTCTTTCTCTTTATTATCTGAGATAGTTTAAGATGGGCATTATTTTTCACTAAATGTTTCATAGAATTCATTATTAAAATCTTGGTACAAGGAGTGACTCTAGAGGAACAGAATGTTAAGGAAGAGCTTTCTAAATTGGTTGTGGGGTTTCTGGGATTAGTCTGATTAGATTAATTACTCTAGATTAATGACATTAATGACTCTATTTCTAGTAGCAAAGAAAGTACTGATAGTCCATGGTGTAATCTGGCAATAAACATACACAAAATACCACCATTAGATACCCATAATCACCCACTTCTAAGAAGCAAGTATCTGGGAAACTGTGTATGCGATATTCTCAAACATTTGGCCAAACTAAGAAATATAATGAGATTGTCTTATTGCTCTTAATCTTGTTGGACAAAGTGAGGAAAGAAAAGGACAAGCTCAGGGATTCAAACTCCTATCTATGTGTCCCCTGAAGGAGACCCTTATCTCCTATAGCTGAGGACTTAAATTGCTGAAAATCAAACCCAAAATCTCATTCTGCAGCTGGCTGGATTACAATACAAGGGTGTCTATTGTTTAAGTGAGGGCACTGATTGAAGTACAGCAGTATTCCATCATCAAATGGAAGTGGTATTTACATCATCAGGACCAAGCGGGCCCTGAAAGCACAAGTGAGTTACATGCAGCAGTGGCCAAAATGCGCATGATCTCTACTCATATCACACTTTTAAATCTGTCTCAGTCTGTACCTATGGTTCATGAAACATTCTCTCTAGTTAACTGACAGAGGAAGAGAAGACTTGGCTTGGTTTACAGATGATTCTGTACAATTTGTAGACACTGCCCCAAAGTGGGGAAGAAGTTAATGTATTTCCAGTTGTATGCAGGAGAGTTGTATCATGTTAGAAAGAATTATGATCTTGTTATTATCTTTCTTTGAAAAATTATATATGGCTTAAGGGGATGCATAAGGGTGCTAAGTTGAGAAGGGGTGGATTTGTGTTGCTTAATTTTATGTGCCACTTGACTGGGTCATGGGCTGCCTAGATATTTGGTCAAACAGTATTCTGGATGTTTTGGATGGAATTAATATTGAAATCTCTAGAATGAGTAAAGAGTATTGCCTTCCCTAATGTGAGTGGGCCTCATCTAATCAGTTGAAGGCTTGAATAGAACAAAGAGGTTGACCTTCCCCTGACTATAAGATAGAGTTCTTCCTGCCTGACTGCCTCTACACTGGGAGAGTAGCTTTTATCTTGTCTTTGTACTTTAACTCAGCTCTTCCTGGGTGTGGAACCTGCTGCCCTTCAGAAAGGAATTACACCATCTACTCTCTATTCTCAGGCCTTTGATTTGGGTTAGTACTATACCATTACCTTTCCTTATCATCCAACTTGACAATTTACCATGTAGATGTTGGGATATGCCAGGCTCCATAATAGCCATAATAGCCTACATCAATTCCTTATAATAAGTATCTATACACCCTTTTGGTTCTGTTTCTCTAAAGAACCCCGAATAACACAGCTCCAGTGCATTATCATTTTTAGATGTCATTGCATTTGTTTTGCTAATATTTTGTTAAAGATTTTTGCATTATGTTTATGAGGGGTATTGCTCTATAATTTTCTTGTAATGTCTTTGCAAGATTTTCCTGACAGGATTGTGTTTGTCCCATCAAGTGAGTTTGGAAATATTTTTTCCATTTTCTATTCTCTGAAATAATTTGTTCAATATTGGAATTATTTTTTTACAAAATGTTTGGTAGAATCAGTAGTGAAATTATCTAAGCCTGGAGTTTTCTTTAAGGAATATTTTTTTAATAGCAAATATATTTCCTTTGATAGGTATAAATCTATTTAGATTTCTATTTGGTCTTCTGTTATTATTTTTTTTTTTTTTAGAAAATTGCTTTGTAAAGAACTTGTTCATCATATAAGTTGCCAAATTTATTGGCATAAAATTGTTCAGATTTCCCTATTATCCTTTAAATATCTTAGTGCGAATTTAGGTTCCTGGATCCAATTCCACCATGGAGTGGGAATTTATTCCATACCAACAAACAATTCTCCAACACAAGCAGGTGTCTAAGAACTCAACTCAATTCTAACACTACATACCTGGATAGATTCCACAGGTTAAGGGCTCAGTCTTACAAGTCTTCCCCTCTCCTTAACCCCTGCATACACACACTTCAAATGCCAGATATAAGCCCAGGTTACCTGTGCTTTTAGCCATCTGACCACAGATTGAAGGTTCAAATGATTCCTTTCAACTCAGAATGCCAATTGCAAGTCCAGATTGTCACCTACCATCTCAAACCTGTTTTAAAGCTCCTCCAGTGAATGCTTTGTTTTAGTTATTGTACTTTTTTCGTATATAGTTTACTTTTTGCTCTTTTTAAAATAGTTTCTCTTTTTGTATTGAGATTCTCCACCTAGTTATCCATTGTGCACGTATTTCTCTTTAAAAACTTTATTTATGTGTTGTTTTAAAGTCTTTGCTCATTGCAACATCTGGCTCACCTTGGGGTTTGTTTCCATTGATTTTTCTTGAGCCAGAGTCACATTTTTCTTTATTTTTACCTATCTACTGATTTTTATTTGAATACTGGACATCATGAAAGATACATTGTAAAAACTCTAAATTCTGTTATTTTTGTCTGTAGTAAACTGTTTTATAAGTTATAATTGATATACAAAGAACTGTACATATGTAATGTGGATAATTTGATGAGTTTGGACACATGGAAACACCTGTGATAGTATCACCACAATCAAAGTAATAAACATATCCAACAGAGTGATTTTTGAAATTCTAGCAGGCAGATAATTTGATGGTCAAACTGTTTCCTCTACATTGGCAGTAGCTGAACTCTCCCTCAGTAATTTCAGCCTCTACCTGCTGCTTTTTTTCCTAGATCCCTTTGGTCTCCCTTGCAATTATTTATTTTCATGATCAACCAAGAGACTGGGTAGATTTTACACGGGGGCTCATCCTTCTGTAGTCCTTTCCTCTTCAAGATTTCCTCCCAAACATTGTGACCGCTCTAATAACCCAAAACTATATTCTCTAACATAGTGGTCCCCAATGTTTTTGGCACCAGGGACAGGTGCTCCCATGAAAATCTAAGTCCTGATGATCTGAGAAGCTGAGGCAGTGATGCTAGTGCTGGGGAGCAGGTGCAAATACAGATGAAGCTTTGCTGGCTTTCCAGCCCACCACACACCTCCTGCTGTGCAGCCTGGTTCCTACTAGGCCACCACGGTACCAGTTCATACCAGTTCGCAGCCCAGGGGTTGGGGACCCCTGCTCTAACGCCTCAACCATGTAAAGTTGTTTCTTTCTGCTATATTTGATATCTTTGAGTCAAAGAACTACAGAATGGTAAGTCTCACATATTACAGCTAATTTTTCAAAAATAATCTCTCCAATTTCTGCCTGTTTTTAGCTACTCTTTCATGCCTTTGACGAGTTGGTTATTTGTTTTTTAAATTTTGTTTAGGTTTGATAATTGCTACTAATGGAAGGGTTAGTCTAACTAAGCTATTCTGTAGAAATTAAACCCCCAAATCCTTTATTGTTAATGTAAAGACTAACAATTCAAGAATCACGGGGGTCACCAGTGTTGAACAAAATGTGTTTAACAAGTGTTTAACACAATGTTTAACAAAATACAAACAATATAAAGAGTCCAAGAGACTTGGTCATCTCTTTTTCATGAATTTTCTTCAATCACAAACAGAAAGAATTTTATTGATTACTCTGTGTATTTTCCCTAGACATTTTACTAAAGAATTAGGACAAATCTGGTGAAGACAAATTTTTGTTGGGAAAAAGAAAAGGGTTATGAATAAAGTATTATATCCTGCCAAACACCAGTTATTCCCCAACCTCTATTTCCCAATTGTAGGGAGTTAAAAGAATCAAGGTTATATAAAATTCAAGTCGGCTGTTGTAATCAATAGGCATGACCTATTTTACCATTTTAAGTCCCTCTGTATGTGAAAAATTGACATAAAAGGATTTGGGACCAGCTGTTCCCACTTTGTATTGAGGACCTAAAGGGAAGAAATAGATAAACTGCTGCATTGTAGATTAAGATCAGCTATATAAGAAAATATTTCTCGATATTGAAAGTGATTAAACTCCTCAATGGGTAACCAATGATAGTGTCTGAGGAAATGTTTACACGAGTGTGTTTATATGTGTGTGTGAATATGAGATGGACTGTATGGTTTCTGCGTTTAAAAATGATAGCATATACTTTTATCTTTTGTGAGTTTTTTGTCAAGGCATTGTCATAAAGGGTTGTGTCGAATATTTAAAAGACACCATTTAAAAATAGGCCTTACTTTCTAGGATGCATAAGGAGCACCCAGAATGATTATGTAGTAAGATCACATATCTTAGTTATCTGGGACTTTGGTTCTCTTCCAAAAAAAGATGAGTTCAACTAAGTGTCGATACCATTTCAGATCCTTCTCTCACTACCCCAGTGGAGTACTTACTAGTCATAATTAATATGTAATAAATACTCAAATGCCAGGGTGTCCTAAAATTATTGAAGCCTAATGCTGAAAAGGTAAAGACAGGACATTGGGAGAGCTTGCTTCAAGACCCAGTTCTGCCATCGAAAGGCAGGGCTGTTAAAACAGTATCCTCTGTGTTACTTTTCTGAGCCACACTGTGGAGGAGCCTAAGGGTGTCCATGGCTGTGGAATGCTACAACGTCCAGTAGCTCCTAGGACTGGAGAAGACTTGAATACAGCTCAGGAAGATCTGTAAAAATTACTCTCTTCTACAAGACATTTTCTATAAGCTTTCAGTCTTTTTACTAAATAACCAGGGTTAAATTACTTACGGAAATAGGATCTGAATCTATGACTTTGATCACTTTTAAGACATGTGTTCAAAGAGTTTACAAAGACCTATTTTTTCCCCACTACAAATTTGGGCTAATTAAAAGAGAAGTGGCTAAAGTGAAGATGGCAACACCTGTACTTTTGTTTCATGGCACTGTATTAGTCTGCTTGTATTGCCACGATAGAATACCACAGACTGGGTGGCTTAAACCAGGGGTCACCAGTCCCTGGGCTGTGGACCAGTACTGTTCCATAGCCTTTTAGGAACTAAGCCACTCCGCAGGAGGTGAGTGGCCAGCTAGTGAGCAAAGCAACCGCTCCCCAGCGCTAGCATCACCACCTCAGCTCCACCTCAGATCAACAGGTATTAGATCCTCAAAAAGGTTGGGGACTGCTGGATTAAACAACTGAAACCTATGTTCTCACAGTACTAGAGGCTAGATGTCCAAGATCAAAGTGCTCAAAGGGGTGGTTTCTTCTGAGACCACTTTCTTTGGCTTGTAGATGGCCACTCACTTGCTGCCTCTTCATATGGTTGTCCCTCTGTGCAAGTACATGTGCCTCTGGAGTCTGTCTTCTTATTCAGATTTCTTCAAGGACATCAGTCAAATTGGATTAGGACCCACCTCCAAGCCTCACTTTAACTTAATTACATCTTTGAAGGCTCTATTTCCAAATAGTCACATTATGAAATAATGAAGGTTAGAACTTCAATATATGAATTGAGGAAGAGGAGACACACCCAATATAGTCCATTATAGGCACCAAATCTATCACTAGCATTTTGGCAAAGAAACAAACATAACTAAAGCTCTTTCAAAGAAAAAGTTCTTATAGAATTGAAACCATTAAGAAACTACACAATAAAATTTGTTCTCTTTGCTTTCCTGTCCCTGCTATATCTTTCAACTCTTTTCTGACCTTTGTTGACAAAAGAAGTAATTTCCAAGCCAACTTTGTAATATTAGAATGAATGGATAAAGTCAAAGATTACCAAAATGATATAATGTTAATAATTTTTAAAAATCAAATAATAAAATGACGTAGGAAAATGCAAACAAAACAATATTAAGTAAAATAAGTATGAGGCAAACTACATATTATAGTCTTATTAACTACCTTATAAGGTTTATATGACGATTAAATTATTGAATATATGTAAAGAACTTAGATTTTGTAGCATTAGGTAAGTGTTCAAGACATGATAACTTTTGTTATTTATTGTATTACCATGTCAAAGAAGAATCTGAGTCTTAAAATTTTTAAAGATTTTTACTGTTCACCTGCTTTTCTTCCTCTGTACTGCAGTGCATGACCTTTTGCTGTCATTCATACTCCAGATTCTCTTGTATAACCTCTTTTGTATTCAACATCTCTATTGAGGCAAGACTGTCACAGGTGAGTCTGATGTTTTAAGTCTATCCTACTTATCAGACTTGAGAATTTCCTTAGAGGTTGCTTTGTGATTGAAATTGAGAGGAATACTTTTCTTCAGCAGGCTCTATTGACCAGTCTGTCAAAAACACACTCAATACAAAAGACTTGAATTACACAATTGTTTGGGGAAGGCTTCTGCAGCCTGTGCTATCATTAGTCAGGAGGAAATGGTTCTTGTATTCTTTAGGCCCCCTAAAACTGCTGATGAGGATAATACTAATTCTTTCCCAATGCTCTGATATAACTCTCAATTGTTTCATATTTTAAAAAGAGGGGAAAAAGACTTCAAGATAAAATACACATTTTTATTAGAAGCTATAATTCAACTTGAAGATTATCTGAATAGTTTCACAAGAAATGAAATTATAGCACTTATTCCACTGATATAGCCATTGACAGAACAAAGCCAAAGTCCTATCATCCTTTGAGATAGAGGTTTGTAAGGACATAGTTAGTCCTGCAAAACTTCTGTCCATAAATCCATGGGCTTTTGCTTTGCTCTGAAAAGAACAAACTGATATTATTAACCTTTGCTTGATCTGACTACATATTCTTATGAAAATAAACAGTATTATAGCCATTGAATCCTTCCAAGTATTAATATATAGTTTTTAAAATAATGACAAGTCACAAACATAAAATATATATATATATAGCTTTATGAATAACTTTTGCAGCATTGAGTGTTGTTGGTTAATAACAAATCTTAAAAGTCAATACTTGGCATTATCTTGACTCTATGAGATGTATAAAATTCTGCCTCAGTTTACTTAAACAAATAAAAGATGCATAACTAGCCTGAGTAATTTTTGGTCCCTTCATCTACTAGCAAATTATCAGAGGCAAATTATCAGAGAAGGGCTGAGGTTTGTTACAGTCAGAGCCCCCTAGGGAGCAGAACTATGTCTCCTTGTTTAACTAAACTTCTTTTGAGTACATAGCCATTGCTGGATCTCACAGGGAAAATATAAAATCCCCAATCAATTTAGAATCATATTTAGATCCAGAAGATTGCCAATTAATGCAACTCAGCTATTCAGAAAGCCTAAGTACAAGCAAGTAGCCCCCAAGGTCCCAGGTAATGATTGCTGTTTCCATTTTCATCTGGGAAGAAAATCTGGAAATAGCCTTCATTCCATGTGTGTTTTAGGCCACAGATTTTTATAGCTTAGATAAGAGTCATTTGCAATTAATGTATAGAATCATAGCCCCTTAGAACTCTCAGGATCTATAGAGAAAATCTAATCTAATGCTCTCATTTTACAGAAGAGCAGACTGAGGCCTATAGAGGCTAGGGACTTTTCTGAGGTCACATACCTGTTAATAGCTCAACTAGAGGATTGATCAAATGTACTATTTCTAAAAGGCTTAACGGTGCTTGAAAAACAATTTGTTCTCTTAAGTAGCATGTACACTTGCCTTTTAGTGTTACTTACACTATTGTTTGTAGAAAGTTCAAAATTATATTTCAACCCAGTTCCCACTTAAAGTAAATGAAAACTAAAATTAAAACCTAAAAACTTCTGTTTAGGATTTGATGCTGCTTTAAGCAAAGCAGAGCTTAAAACAATTCTACTAATGAGTGTCTCATGCTTGCCTCTGGGAGCAAGAAGGATAAGAGTGGGGAGAAAGATCTGCCAAGTTCATGGATAAAAGAAGTTGTTGGGACTTGAATGTTATTCCCTCAAAAGCCAAGAGAGCCCCTTTCTTGTTCTGAAGAAATTACTGTTACTGAACTTCTTGGACTTGGGGGTTTCTTCCCCCTCCTCTTCTGACTATGGCAATTTGTGAAACTGTGTCTGGTACCCAGCCTCTCAGTCTTGTTTGTACTCCTGTTTAGGTTGGAGAATAGGAAGAAAGAAGTTGTATAGGAAAAAGAAAATGGTGTCTTAGGTATTACCATTTAACAATAACTTTGGTATCTGGACCCATAACCATGAAACAGGTAAATTAATTATACGTGTGTATAAATTGTAAAAATTAGCATCTCTGACACAGACCAGGGTTATAAATTAGTTGAGCTGGTTTGATTACTGAAGTCATGTTAGTAATGAGAGTACAGATTTAGAAAGTGTCAGTGAAGTGGGTACCTCGTAGAAAAGCAATGTACCTCAGAGTAACAGAGGTCTAGGCTTCTCTGTACTGTCTTTAATTGAATTAGAAATTTCATTTGAGAAGAGAGAATTAGAGTCACAGTCATATTTGGTCTCAAGTAAGCATGTTACCTGGGATAGTGGGCAGGATTTCACTGTTCTCGTTGCCATTGTCCACTGTCCGCTGAGCACACAATGTCATAGGCCAGAGGGAGGGATGCTTGTCTGTGGTGAGAGGTCAGCATTTTGCAGGGCATGGATCCTTATAGAGGAGGTGAGAATTATTGCAGCTGCTCCAATGCTTTGCTTTCTGTACTATAAATGAGGCTTCTCATTAATGAATCATGCATACAGACTGCCAGGGCCTCAGCCTTAATTGGTACTAATGGGAACATCTTATGGTTGAAGGGAGAGCTAGGGGAGCCATTTCCAGTCTGATTTGATTTGGAAAGGAGCTTGGACAATTTACATTTACCATAAAATTCTAGGGCGGCCTTACACATCACATTTGCACTCCGAACCACAAATAGGTTGTAGAGTATCTACTGAAAAGTCTATCAGAGTCATCATGAGGGAAATGGAATACCAACAAGTGCTTCATAAGATTTCCCTTTCTCTGCAAGGCATGGCACCTATGGAGAGTGTTTGAATTTGCTTTTGACTGTACTATGCATGCTAAGGCTTAATGCAGTGTATGTAGTTTGTTTTATTCCTTTGAGACCAATCAGCAGGAATTCAATGCAAGTTGCCCAGAGGACATTCTGACCAATAAATTTAGTTTAAAAAATGTGTCCTCCTATGATAATTTACTGTTATTTGAACAATATAGGCTAATGCAAAATTTAATCTGAGCTGCCTGGAATGTTTTGCCCCTTAAGTAGGACTGGTACATATCATTCGTTTTTTAGCTCCAAAAAAAGAGTTTCTTGTAATTAGTTTTGTGATATATGTTTAGCACTGAGGAATGGATGTTCATATTTGGTATAGTTCAGACCTTTTTAGATCATAGTACAAATGAGTGAATATCCCACCTCCCAGAATACCTCAAGCCCATACTACACCTTAGAGTGAATTTACAAAGGCATGTCTGCCTTCAGGGGATGCACCCCTACAAAGACACACTGCTTGTAGGCCACACTTGCTTCTTCCATTGGGTGCTCTTGTGTAGTGCACAACCTGTACAAGGTACATAATAGCCTAGGTATTATCTTTGTGAATGAGTTTGTGTGAGGGGCCTGGAACAAGTAAGTTGTTCTTATAAAAAATATATATATAGGGCTCAGAGGAGAAGATGTGGAAAAGGCCTCTGGGGAAGGCATACTGAAAACATAATTTTTATTGGAGGAGAACATGATAGAAAGCTTGAAATCCCCATCCCTGAAAATTATTTTTATTATTAGTTAATACAACCCTAGGTAACATTTTCTGCAGTTGATCCATTGTCAGAAGTAAATATTTTCTTTAGGATTGTGTTATTTATTGCTGAAAAAGAATATAAGATTTAGTCCTACCCTTTCATTTTATAGATGAGAAGTCATCTGTTCATGTATATAGCAGTTCAGTGCTACATAGCTAACTAATGATGGAGCCTCAACTAAAATCCAGGTCTCATGACAAGTAGTCCAATTCACATTCCATTCCTGCCAGGTTACAAACACAGATCCATCTCTCAGGCTCCAGAGGTGCCTTTAATTCTGATATTCTGCTATTGGGTGAGTGCATCTGAGTATATCTTACCCATCCCCTTCCCATGTAAATAATTTTGATTCCTCCATTCTCAGTCTTCTTTTCAAAAGGAAGAATGATAATCTCCTAATCTAGCCTTTTGAGGATACTTGATACTAATGACAATGGAAATGGCATTCCCATGGATTAGAGAGACAAGACGAATTAGCTAACCTCTAAATTTTCTTCTATCCCAGGATCTAGTTTCACTAGTATGATAACCTCTTTCTCTTTTGCTTATTTAGTTATTCTATGCCTTTTTTGAGGGGCAGTACCAAGACATGTCTATTATGGTACACAATAAGGTTAAAATAATGTTTTCAGTCCACCACCCTGCTCCCACATCTTTATCCCTCCCCCTACTTTACAAACACACAAGTGACACACACAAATGTTTGGTTATATATAATATTGTGCTGCTGTATTGGATGTAATAGTAGATTGGAATTAGTCCATAATGGCTCCTTATAGTAAGTCTAGTAGATCCAATTAGAATTTGATGCTGCTCTAGTAAAGTTGTGCTTAAAATTACTCTACTGATGAAGGCCTCATACTTACCTCTGGGAGCATTTTCTATGTGTGACTGGACCACTCACGACATCCTCAGCAATTGGCAGACCCACAGGTCCCTTCTGGGAAATGCTGCCAACGAAGATCATTGTACAAAGGTAGCCAACCTTTCTGAAATGTAACTTTAAGCATCTGGTCACAACTGATTGTACCAAGGATTGTTCCTCAAAGTAATATATTTAGAAACTTAATTTGAACTAGCAGCCTGAAAGATGGCCAATAAGGACTTTTCTATATCTGATAGTGAATAATGTCTTCTGTCTAGAAGATAATTGATGCACGATACACAGGAAGAAGGTGGTAGATAAGGATATTAGAGGAAAACCAAAGAAAGCAGCAAAATTAAATAAATAACCTATTATCCCAACCACTTTGTTTCCTAGTCATGATGGTAAAGTAGAAAATATTTGTGTTTTTGAGATAGGTAGATGTAGATTCAAATCCTTCATATTTTCTTTGAGCTTCAACTTCATTATTTTAAAAATGGGAAGTAATACCTGCTTCATAGAAAAATATTAAATGAGAAAATGTTTTAAATGACAAGGTATAGTGTATGACACATAGGCAAATAATAAATGATAGCAAATAAGAGAATAGCTCCTGAATTTCTTGAAAGGATTAGCTGAAGTAACAATTGGTGTACAAAGCATAAGCATCTATTTATAATGAATATTCTCTCTGTCCCATGTAGCTTCAAGAAGTATAAAGACTTCATTTAAATATCTAAGTACATATGAATTTACTGGTCTTCATTTGTTCATTTACTCAAGAAATGTTTAGTGAGCATCTGCTATATGTCAGGCTAGAGTACAAAGATAAATCAGAAAGAGTTCTGGATACTATGAGTGCATAGTATGGGTTTCAGAAAGACAGGAAAATAAATGACATTTTAGTGTGGTGAGTGCCATTACAAGGTGTTATGGTAGCTTGTGAGGTTATTAGAAGCCTTGAAGATTTTAATAGATCAAGAAATATAATTTCCCTTTTCATAAACCAATCTGAAGGGCACACAATACCTTGGAATTCCAAACCAGCTACTGCATCGAAGAGGTGCATAAGAGAAGGCCACAGTGTCTGTGAATGCCAAGAAAAGAGGGAAAGTGTTTGGCTAGAAAAATTGAATGAAGATGCCCATCATCAAGAAAACAAAAGCTTTCCTCCAACACCATCTGGCATAAGAAAGGTTTGAGTTAATAGTAAAATAGTATCTTATGCATTTTAGCTTCCATTCTGATGTTTTCTACATTTCCTCTCTTTTTAGATGAGACTGAAATGAGAATATTAGCTTCATTCATCTATCCATTCATCCAAATCCTCACTGTCTGTAAAGTATGCCATATATGAAAGAAAAGCTTTAAAAATACATAATGCTTCTATTTTCATCTACCTCTATAAATAAACACTATAAATTATTCCCAGCCACCATGTAATATTATTTAGCATCTGTTCAACACATTTAAATGTCTAAAGGGGCTAAGGTTGTTTAGCTGAGAAGGGAGAAAACCAGAAGTAGCATTTGTGACAGTCTATTATTCAAAGGACAGTAGCCAACTATTTATCATACCCTCTTAGGAATGAATAAGAGAAAAGAATCATGCAAATGTAGAAACTTCTTAAATATGAAGTTTACAATAAACAGTGAAATAGCTATTTCTAAATCTCTATTTCTTATGTAAAACTATATTTATACACATATACATATAAAATTATAGAACCAGGATGCCCCAAATTTTATGACAAAGGCAAAAATTGGGGGAGAAAAATCAGAAAACTGAGAACCATGTTATTTCATAAATGTGTATTTTAAAATGTTACCTATAAACCCATATTCCTCAATCAACAAGTATTCATTGAGTAAATGGCATGTTATCAGGCCAAGTGTTTTAAAGGATTACAAAAAATCTAAATGGTAATCCCTGCATTGAAATAGTTTATAGTCTGATTGGGAGACAAAATAAATGAATAAAGCAGTGGACAATACAATGTTATTTACAATTATATCTCATATTGGTTGTGTAATTCGGTGGCAATATGCAGTTGTTCTGAAGATGACAGACTTGGATTAGTTTGGAAATCTTAGATTAGCCTGGAGGCTAAGAAACTTGAATTGATCCTTGAAGAATCAAATTTTATAGATGAATAAGAAAAGGGGAAAAGAAAAAAACAAAAAGGGATATTGTGAGAAAAGGCAGTGAAGTAGAAATTAATAGAGTATTTTCATGGAGTCAATAAAAACATAGATCTAACTAGAGGAAAAGGAATTTGTTTGAGGGTAGTAGAGAATAAGTTCCACCAGGTAGAGTTGGACAACCCATCAAATGTCTTCCTTTCATAGCCAAGATAATTCATGGTCAGACAAAATGCTTGTCATGTGCCTTCTAGTCATTTGTAGTCCAACTAAACACCATATCCTCACCAACTTCATTACTTGCCTTCATTCTCCTGGAATAGCAGATATATCCAATCAAATGGTCTACAAAGGATGACACTAGAATAAAAATCAATACAATTTTCTGATAAAATTATGCTTTGTAGTTTTAAGGTAAGTGCAGATGAGTTCTTCTCAATAGTATTTGCTTCTCTCTCGTTTTCATTTCTTTTCATTGTTATTGCTGCTCCGTCATTCATTATTAATTCAACAAACATGTTATTGAACTCTACTCTGCCTCAATCTCTGGGCCAAACACTAGGAATATGGGGATATGTGAGACTCTTTTTACCCTTAAGAAGTTTTTAGTTTAGAGAGAGGTATAGACAAGTCAAACACACAACTCCAATAAAGTTTGATACATGTTATATGTTTC
Source organism: Rousettus aegyptiacus (assembly GCF_014176215.1). Lineage (NCBI taxonomy): Eukaryota > Metazoa > Chordata > Mammalia > Chiroptera > Pteropodidae > Rousettus > Rousettus aegyptiacus. The sequence continues at coordinate 118,715,852 of NW_023416306.1, read as the reverse complement.
AATACCTCATCAGCTCCCTGAATACTAAACTGAACACTAAATGGAATAAGTATGTGACGGTGGGTGGTCTGCTTCAATCAGAAAGAACAGTGTATGAAACCCGATGTGAGAAAACATTGCACGTGTGGGTGACAAGAGGAAGTATGACAAGGCTACAGTTTAATAGAGGAGAAAAGTGACAGAACAGCCTTCAATCTAAGTAAGCTCCATTTTCAAGTCTTTGATAATCTCATCCAGTGATTGATTCATTGGGCACACACTTAATGAGCACTCACTGTGCATCAAGAGTTGTTCTAGAGGCTAGACACAGAACTCCAAGCAAGGCACAGAGCTGCCTCAAAGAGTTTTCAATCTGCTGAGATGTCACAGTGGCAAATTGACAGTTTATGGGGGTTGTGATGGATGTGGAAAGGTATATGACTCATCCCAAATTCATTCTGTAACATTTTTTTCTGCCTTTAATCTTTTTCACTTCTCTTCCAGATTCATTTTTAAAAATTTTTATTTTCTCGAACGGTGTGAGGTTTGTTAAATCTACTTTATTTCATTCTTATTCCTTTCTTTGTATAAACAACCAAAATAGCTTTCTACTAATATTCAAAAATATATCCTTCCAAATAAATTACATAGATACAATTACTGAGGTTCATTTTATTTTTAAATTTACTGAAAAATCCAAGATGGCCTTTTTCAGCCTACTTTTCATCTCAACTTTTTATATTTTTGAATAAAATAGAAAGCAAGAATTGAAAATAAATGTAAAAATAAAGAGTACAGCTATTATTTCCCTCGTGTCTATATCCCTTCATCTAAGCCAAACTAAAATGTAGAAGTAAAAAATAAAAATTAAGAAAATAAACTCAATAATATAAAAAAATACAAGAGCACAAAGAGTTTATCTTAATTCAGCACTTATTCAAGGAGGCAAGAATCTGTCAATAAACAAGGTATCGCTAACAGTAAGTTCTTGGAGAAGGATAAAGAGCCAGCTGAAACAACCAAGAAAAGGTAAACAGGATGTTGTAACAAACAGTAGTGAAAAAAGAATGAGATAGGGAAGAATAAATAATAGAAACACTTAAGAAAGCAATGTTTTGAGATCTAATGTGAAAATAAGGAAGTTAAACTCAGGGAGAGATAGGACAGGAGAAAGAGAGTAAGCAGTTCTCTCTCTCTTGCTTATCCATCCAGGAGAAATAATTATCAGCTATAGGTCATAAAGTTTTATAGACCAATGACCTATGACCCTGTGATTTATTTCCTATGACCCTGTGATTTATTTCCTCTGAGTGGAGGTGCAGCCCCTCCTCCTTCTGAGAAATATGAGGCAACGTGGCTGGATGACTTCTCCCATCTATCAGGCAATGAAATGTGTCTGGGTCTCAATTCCATTGGCACTCTGGCTCCAGATCAACTCAAGACTGGTTCACAGACCAATACAAAGAATCAGCAGACACGTTTTTTAAAATTTTATATATATATCTATATATATATAGATATATCTATATATATCTATATATATATAGATATATATATATATATATATATATAAAATGATTAAAATAAACTTTTAAATCCTTTCTACTGAACCAGAGAAGGCATGCAGTTCCCAATTTAATTAATACAAATTGTTGAGAGTCAGCAGAACCAGTTTATAATTGGCCAGAGCTGATCTGCCCCAATTGTAAAAAAAAAAAAAAAAGTTTACTCAATGTAAAGGAAGAAGAGCTCTCTCATTTGCATTGGCCTCTTCTACTTGGCAAGTAAAGTTGTCCATTTATAAATGGGCACATTTCTACATACAGGCCATCAAATAGGTACTTCCAGAAGACCAGTGATAATTAGAATACACACACCCTCTTTGAGGCCATTGAAGCAGCAAAGAGACTGATTGGAGTCAGGGAGGGGACCTGGGGTAAATTGTTCTTTTGTGAAGCCAAGACTGCAGTAGCTAGAGTTGGCTCTGGCTTTCTGGGACAAAAGAGACTGAGTCATCTCCGTCATAGAGCCGATTTGTTGAAAGGACACAAGAAGTTCCCAGGGATTTCATGCTGCTTAGAAGCAACCTGCATTTCAAATGGATGGGAAAGGAGCTGGGGGAAGTGAATTTTGTTGCTAGGTCTCCCGAAGACTTGCCAAAATGTTGCCTCTTTCTTTGTGAACCTTGTAACTACCCCAGCTGGGTTTCCCATTACTCTCAACAGCAAAAGAATGAATGTGCCCCATCTTTTTCAGCTTGCAACTGTGCCTTGGTGAAGGCAAACATGGCCATGTTTATTCTCCCTGGGGAACAAGTCAGGCATGAAGTTCCTTTTGTTCAGGCCAAGAACAACCTCCTCTCATTTCCAAAGTCCCAGAGGGGCTGGGCACTTAATCTGGAAATGCGAAAATCAGTCCTACCTAGGAAAGGCAGTACAAAGTTGCCCAGAAGTTAGGATCTGTCTGAAGCCCTGGGAGACATAGAGATCCAGGCGATTCTTGGGAGAGGCCCCTTTTCGGTAGGTGTACAACTGCATGAAGGAAGTCTGTCCAATATGCAGGAGAGCACAGAGCTCATACAACAGCGTCCCTAGTTTTCATTAGTTTACAAATGGGCTATGAGCTGAAGTAGTGAGATGTGTCTTTGATGCCATGGGAATATAAAAGGATAGCAATGATTAATATTATTGTGTTTTCCTGATAAGTATATGCAGAAGAGAGTAGAGGAATGGGCGTTTCTTATTCATTTCTGCACAGAGCATTGAATGTATGAGATCTCGTGCATTCTGGTATATATGTTGCCATATATAAGGGGAGCTGTAGTTGGTGCTGAGATGGGTTTATAACAAAAATAAGTAAGCCATCATTCCTAAATTCAATGAATTTATAGAAAATAATGACCTAATTTATATTAGGTCATAGATGATAATAAATAGCAACTACTGGTATGGTACTGTATTCATGCCATGTGAGAGAAACAAAGAACATGGGGTTTAAAAGCAGGAGAGATCATATTTAATCAAGTGAAATGAGGGAAAGCTTTATGGTGGAAGAAGCCTCTGTGATAAACTTTGATGCGTGAAAAGGCTTTCAACATGTGAAGAAAAAGGATGGAAAAAAGGGCATTCTACTTGATGAAAGAGGGTGAACACAGGTGCTCAAGTAGAAAGGTACAGGACTTGCTAGTAAAATAGTGTAGTTGACTAAAGCATCACATTCTTATAGGAAAATAATGAAAAATAAGGATAAATAGATCAAGGCCATATTAGTAAAGGCCTAAAATGTTAGGCTAAGTATCTGGTTTTTAACTAAATAAAGAATATGGAATCTGAAGACTTTTGAACAAAGAAGTGATAATTAGAACTATGCTTTTCAGAAATTAATCTAATAATGGGCTATATTGGAAAGTGATTAGAGATGGAAACCCACGAGACTATCTATTTTAGTCATCTAGTCAAAATGTAACAAATCTTTTATATTAGGATTGTGGAAGTGGGAATAATAAAAAGAGAGTGGTTGGAGAGACTTTGAAAAAGTAAAAGGTTTGTCAGGCTTGACAAAACACTGATGTGGCTGGCAAGTGAAAGAGTAGAGTCAGACGATGCCAGGGTTTGGAGCCCAAGGGATTGGAATAACAGTGTTGCCGTGGAGAAGAAAGGAAGCCTTGAGTTTTGGAAGAAGTGGAGTTCTGAGGTGTATTGAAATAAAGGTACTAGCTAGAAACTGAGTTATAAATGCCTGGTAGGCAACAAAATGATAGAAAATAGATTAGGGCCAAAATATAGAATTGAGAATCGGTTAAGCAAATTGTCATGAAGAACCTACTATGTGCTGCGCACTGTGTACTGGGATTACAGAGATAAATGAGGTCAATGGCTTCTGATATCACAGAATTTAAAGTTCAGTGAGGAATACAGACGAGTCAACCCACTAGTTCCTTGCAATATAGTAACTGCCGTGAAGGAAAGGAGGGACACACAGGGTGTTATGGCATCTGGAAAAGTTCCAAGACATCTTATCTAGACTTTGGGAATTAGCAGAAAGTGACCTCTAAGTGGCAAGAGATCTGAGGCAAGGAATCAGGACAAGCATTTCCATGCAGTGTGGAAGTCCAGCTTAGAATGAGAGCAAGGCACACAGGAGCAGAAAACACACAATGAAGAATAATCAGAGAGGGGGCTAGAAAGATAAGGTCAGTTATTCTGGGCCTCGATGGTTCCATTAAGGAGTTTGGACTCTTAGAGTCATAGGAACAAGCTGATCAGTTTTAAACTGAAGAACTATCAGATTTTAATTTTATAGACATCACTCTGGCAGCAGTGTGGGAATAGAGAAAAAAGGAAAAATGAGCAATGCGATTCAGAACTGTTCCTCAATAGTATCCATGAAGACTGAGAAATGGGAATGGACTCACTAGGTAGAGGTAGAAACTCTGTGCTTGCTTTGATGGAGGTGGAGGAATGGGAGAGCAGAGTCAAAGGCAATATCTAGGTTTCTTTGTCTACCCGGTTGGTTGGTGTTACCATTCATTAAGTAAAAAAGTAACCAGGGGTAGTATGTGTGTGTGTGTACATATGAATGTGTACACATACATGGTTTAATTTGATTTGATGAGGGTAGGAAGAGGTCCAGTCTTGTGATGTTAAATTTGAGATTATATCTAAAAGGAGGTGTCTAATAGACAGGACAGTTAAATATGTTTGATATACATGAGAAAGTCCGGGGATATAAATTTGGAAGTTATTACCATATAAATGAAAACTAGAACCATGGAAGAGCACAAGCTTACTACACGCTGTCCAGGGTGGGGCAACAGGAAAGGGCCTAAAGGAGATCTTTGAATAATATCAGTATTTAATGGGTAGATGGAGGATGAGGAGACAAAAATGAAGGCTGGGAAACTGTTGCCAGAGAAGTAGGAGGAAAACCAGAAGAAATCTATGTTTTGGAATACCAGGGAGGAGTGTGTCAGCTAGGAGGAAGTGTCAGCTATACTTAAAGACTAAACCAAACTGTGCTAAGAGGTCAACTGAGAAGTCTCTATCATGGGTAGATATCATGGGTAGGAATCATTGATGTCTTAGGCAACAGCAGTTCTGGTGGAAAGTAGAGACAGAGGTGAATGTAGTGGGTTGTTGAGTCAAAAGTTCTAAAAGGTTAGGGAGTTGACTATACAAGGCGGTGTGATTGTCCTGTTGGCTGTGTTGAAGAGTTGAGTGGTGTAAACAGAGGTCAGACAGCTTGGGCCGAGCAATGAGCAAGCGTGCGGGATGAGGAAAAAATGGAGAAGAAGGATGGAGAACACTCATTCTAGAGATTTGTCAAGGAAAACAAGAACATAAACTATAGCTAGAAGGTCAATTGGACATGTTTTCAGGCAAAGAAGGGGTCAGTAGATTTGGCAAAAAGTTGAAGTGCAATGGAGAACCCTAAGGGAAGGGCACTAGGAAGATGCTTGGTGAGAACTAAGGTTTCAGTGAGAATCCTCCTTTTTGCTCCCTCATTCTCTCAAAACCACTGGGACAAGGGAGTCAGAGCCATAGTGTGGTGATGCCCTATGAGATTTCTTCTATTGTATCTTCTAAATAGATAGATTTTAAGAGGAAGGACAAGCAGAACTGTCCTGTGGCATAGAGAGGAATTAACAGTGACAGCCTAAAATACGTTAGCATAATGTACCAGCTGGAAAGGCATTAGCAAACGCTTTTTGAGCATGCAGTAGTTCCACTGAAAGATTAAGGTCCCTGGGCTCTGAAACATTTACTTGTCATGTAAATAACATTAGCTTTGATGAAAGGAGTTCTCTAGGTATCTTAGACTGTTTGGGCTGCTATAACAGAATAGCATAACCTGGGTAGCTTACAAAAAAAAAAAATTATTTCTCACAGTTCAGAGGTCTGAAAATATGTGATCAGAGTGTTAGCATGGTTAAGTTCTCATGAGGGCCTCTTCTAGGTTGCAGATGGCTACCTTCTCTTTGCATCCTCATATGGTAGAAAGCAGAGAAGGGAAGCAGAACTCTCGTGAGTGACTCCTTATAAGGGGATTAATCCCATTCATGAGGACTCCATTCTCATGACCTCATCTAATCATAATCACCTTCCAAAGGCTCCACCTCCAAATAACATCACTTTGGGGGAGAGATTTTCAACCTAAGAATTTGGGGAGGACACAGACATTTGGTCCATTACACTTGGTCATGGTTCTGAGAATGGGAGCCGTGGCAGAGGGAAGCAGGATTTAAGAGAAGTTGAGGAAGAGTGAGAAGGGCAGGAATAGATTGCAGTTCAGCTCTGCCTCCCACCAAGGTAAACACCCCTCTTCTCCTCCTCAAGTTTCTCCTGCCTTCTGGTATCGATTTCCATTGTTGTTTACTGATAAGTACCCAGGTCATTAGAAGCAATTGACAGAATGTTTTAAACAACCTTGTGGCAGAAGTAGCTCAGCAGCCAGGACCATAAACAGGATCTGGATTCTGAAATTGAGATAATGTCCCCAAAGTGGATAGGACAATAGACATATTTTATGTACATCATTTACAGTGATCAGAAAGATTCATAGCTCCAAGCTACGCTCACTGGATAACTGTAGAACTTCAGTATAAATATTATGGTGGGTAAAGAGGTTAAATACCTTGATTATTTTTGAAAAAAGGGGCACACAGTCATCCTTCCTTCAACTATAAATAAATATCTAATTAGTTCTAATGGGTTTTTTCCTCTCATAATTAGCTCCAGGGAAAAGAAGGAAGGTATCTTAGTTTTCAGAACTTTTCACATTTTGAATGCTCAGTAAATACTAAGAAAGCAATCTAACATGTGAAAATATAAAGCCAAAATAAATCTGCCTCCTTTCCTAAATGCTGAATGTTTAAGCACTCAGCAGGGAAAAAGCATTTTTCCTAATAAAAAGGTAGAGTCATTTGTTACAAAGAAGGGAGGAAATCCAGTTAGAAAGTGCAGTTCGCGAGGCCCCTGCTTTGGCATGAACCACATAGCCGCCAATGCCTCACTTCTGAAGCCGAAGTTGCGGATGCCTAATATTGGAGATTATACAACAGTTTCCGGTCTGTTAGCTTTGTAGTCATAGGAGGTAGTCTAATGTTCTGATTTCAGTAATAAATATTACTGAATAAATTTAAGTAATAAGTCCTAAACTGCTTTTGCCTTAAATGCTTATGCAAAAATGGCTAAAACTTGCCAAAATGCTCAACTAAAAAATAAAAAGTTAAAGTCATACTGGTTGTCTCCTTTCACGTAGAACAAAATTGATCGTTAGACTGAATGATTTACCAATTAAGCCTAAAACCTAATTATTAGGTCCAGTAAGACAGTTTCTAGTGATATCCATGCCACTCTTTAAGAGAAATGAAATCATGTAATGAATGTTTTTGGAGCAGGCACTATCAGTGCTCTGCCCACATTCTCTCTGAAACGTCTGCTATTCTGTGTAGCTGCCCCCAGAGTGCTCAGGCCCCCAACAGTCAGCACCTCCCTCTCTTTGTTTGGAGCTGTGGCTTCTGGATCCTGCTTTGCCTGCAAGCATTGAGAGCCACATGTTCCCTACTAATACTACATCATATTTACTGAGCGATTACTATATGTCCAACCCTGTATTAAGCACTTTATCTGAATTGTCTCGTTAAATTTCCACAGTCACCCTGCATAACATAAATGAAATTATTGATTTGATAATTTCCCTTCTATGAAGTTGTTCTACTGGTGTTAAAATACACATATACTATGGTGCTATGATGTATGTACAAAGATGTTTACTGTAAATATGTTTTTAAACAACCATCGAAAACCTAAATTTTTATCAACAAGGGGCTGATCAAATAAATGTTGGGACATCCCTAGAGTAGAATCCTGTGCAGCCAGGTAAAAGAATGAGGCAGCTCTATGTGCACCTTACTGGGGAAATTGCTAAGATATACTATTATGTAAAAATACAAGGTGCTTAACAGTTATGTATACATAGATGTGTATGAGTGCACATTGATTATTTTTGTAAAGAGATTAAGAAATCGGAAATACTTAGTAGGACGATGTACCTCTGGAGAGGGGGATGGGAGCACATGGGGCAGGAGGAAGACTTATTTTTGTTGTATACTGTCATTTAACTGTGTGCTTATAATACTTTTTTCAATTTGAAAATAAGTAAATGCAAAATTAAGTGCAGATTTTAGAGAAGAAGGCTGATCAGCTCTCTCAAACTTTGTTCAGAGATTAAATGTTTTCAACATATGTATTTATCAATCTTATTTATACAATCTCAAAAGTGGATATTATCATCTTCTTTTTAAGGAAAAGGAACTGAAACTGAGAATTAACTCAATTGTTCAACTGTACATAGCTAGTGAATAGCAGAGCCAGAATTTTCATCCAAGACGGTTGGATCCCTAAGTTCTTATTTTTACTCTGTCATTTTCCTTTCAAAATCCAAAATAGAATAATGAAACTATTTTTGTAACTTTACATAAATGAAGTAAATTTGGACAACAAAGTAGCTCAATTTTAACTTTTCTGTTTAATTATGATAAAATCTGCTTGCTTCAAGCAAAGATTTAATATGACTATAAATTAAAATTAATTTCTAATGAAAATATATACCAGAAATTATGAAAAATTAATGGAATGATAAAACGTATTTCTGTACATCTATTTTTCTAAAAGAAATAGGAAATTTATTTACCATGCAAAGGAATAATTTTCCTGAAAACGCCAACTATTGTTTTACTTAGAAACCGATTATAAAGTCAAGTCATAAAAGAGGCACAGAAAGACCCGACCAGATGTGCCGCAGACATTCATACTTGGCTCATGAGAGCCAATCACGAAATTTTCAGGGATTTTGAGAAACGATTGTTAAAGACAGCCAACTGATTAAAAAGTAATTATATAAACCTACAGGTAAATAAAACAAAGGTAATATACATTCAAAACATATTACTTCCTTATTAATTTAACATTATCTTTGCTCTTGAGGTTACTTATAACTAATGAATCTGTGTGGTGGAAGTGTATATAACAGTGCACTGTTATGGCTTCTTCCCAACTCTATATTTAATGACATCACATGGGTAGTTTGAAATCAGCTTTGTGGGAATATTTACAATACAGGCTCAGCAAATGCTAAAAATTAGAGCTTTTTTTTTCTTCCATAAAGCTAACTTTTAAACAATTATAAGCATATCACCAGACTCAACTCTCATTGTTAACATAAATGTATAAAATTTGCATTTCATAGCCTTTTAAGGAGGAAAAAAAAATTCGTGACTTTTAAAGATGGCCATTAAAACATCTAGTGATAAAAATTGACCAATCATTCTTGTAGTGGATCCTAGAAACTGTTTTTCTAACTATCATTTACCAAATGTACCTATCTAGGTTCAAAAAGAAATCAAAAAAGAGACAGTAAAAGGCAAAATATTTTCATCTTTCAGTACGAATTGTGGTTTTAAATTCATAATCTCTTTTTTTAGAAATTGTGTATGGGGGGTCCACAGAATGAAGGCTCTGTAGATGGATTTATTCTCTGTGTTATTCATGTTTGTAGATTTAAAAAAGAGAGAGAAGGAAATGGTTATCTATTTACAATAAAGTTTATTTTTCCCCCATATTTTCTGGAACACAATGATAATAGACAAAGACTCCAAAAATTAAAATTATTTGAAACCCAGGAAACTATAATAATGGAAACCAAAATGGAGTGATAAAATGAACAAATCTGCAAAGACAGCAGATGTAATGCACGACTATTGCATCTCAAAGGGACGTGGAGATTTTTAGTGGTCTATTGTGTAAAGGTTTTGTATCTTACAATATTTTTTTAAAAAAACAACAACAACAAAAATGTCTAAAAACTCATTAGGAAAATCAGTGAGTCATAGGTATAGGTAAAATTGTCTTAGTGAATTACTCAGGTTTCAACATTAGTTTTAATTAGAGAAAAAACTAAGTTTGGTCGAAGGAGGAACCTGATTTCTCCCCCATAGAATCAGCTTGCAATTCTCTGCCAGTAAGTCATTTTTTTTAAGAGGGAAATGTTACATATTTGTATGTATATTTAAACTATTCTGGACGGACGGACACACACACACACACACACACACACACTCTCTCTCTCTCTCTCTCTCTCTCTCTCTCTCTCTCTCTCTCTCTCTCTCTCCCCCCCCTCTCCCCCCCCCTCCCCCCACCCCCGCCTCCAGTTAAGGTATTTGATTACTCTCCAAGAACAATAATATGTACTGAGAGGCATAATTAGAGGATACTGGATTAAGCTGATAGTACCTAAGGATAACTCCATAGTTACAGTCATATTTCTAGAAGTTCTGCTGACTAGAGCTCACTCATCTCCTTATTAACAGAATTCTAACTTCTTTATTTATAAAATATCTAAGGAGAACAGAGCTGAAGATTCTTAACAGGAAAAAGCATTTGTTCATGATTACTGGGCAGGCCAATTTAAACACAATTAAATTTGTACTGTGTATGCAAAAATCTGCTCCAACGATCTAGTCAGCCTAAGTAGCCACCCATATTACGTGATTGCAAGGAACCCACACGAATCCCCTGGTTTTAAAACATTGTCACATACTTAGCCTGTTATTCTTAAAATTCCCACTGCTTAAATTACTGCATTGGATGAATCATTGTTTCCAAAGGAAAGTCTTGAGAATGAAAGCAAAGTTTTAAATGCCTATTTAAAGAAACAATAATAATAAAGGAAGACATAAAAAATTTAGTTAAAAATTCACCTTAAAATTTTGGAGCAATAGAACAAAGGCTGAACACAAAGAAAATACATTATAAGAAAAATTACAAATAGAAAAGCAAAAATTTTATTGGGAGGAAAAAATTTTGGAAAGACGTTATCACCAAGTATAAAGGATGGGCTTATTGACAATGGGCTTATTGACAATGGGCTTATTGACAATCAGCAAAGTGCAAATTAAAAACAACAACAAAAAAAATGAGTTACCCCTTTACATCTTTCAAACTGATAAAATGAAACACCCTGATAAAAACAAGTTTTGGTGAGGATATGAAATAATATGAAATTTCTGTTAGGTTCGCCAAAGGAAGAACGCACAAGGCCAAAGGGGGCAAGGTTTATTGTAGCAGAGTGACAGCTAGTTGGAGCCTAACCTGGTGTCAGCCCCAATGTGAGGGTACCTGAAACTTATACGGGGCTTGGGAAGTCTTTTTTGTGTGGAAGTGTTTCCGGTGGGTAAATTGGCGGGGAAGAGAGGAAAGTACAGTAAAATGGAAGGTGAGCATGCAGCATTGCCAACCCAGACATTACCCAAGTCCGGTTCTCATACAAAAGGTGTGGTTCCCACACTGTGGGGTAAGGGATAGGGCCCTCCTAAACCTAACATTTAATATACCACAATTTAAATTGTACAAAGTTGAAAGCCATTTGGTGATCTAATAAAGTCCCTTTGCAGCAACTCAACAATTCTACCTCTAGTGAAGTTCCATAGCATATTTCTTGCATATACACTCAAGGGACATGTATAAGAATAATTATTGCTTAACAGACTGAAAAAAAAAGATCTGGAAATAAATGTCTATCAGTTTGAAAACAGATTTAAAAAAAGTGTCATGATTTATAGTGATTCCTATGTATCAGTTAATGAATCCACTAGAGCTATCACTGTAAATACGTATGAATATAAGTAAATCTCAAAAATATAATTTTAAACAAAGATAAATATTGAGTGGCATTTACAGTAGGACCTTATTTCTATAAAGTATAAAAGTATGCAGATAATGTGTTATATGTTTAACATGATTAAATACTAAAAGTACAAAATCATGAATGAAAGAATATAAGACTTCAGGACAGTAATTACTTGTGGGAAGGCAAGGAGGGAAATGAGTTTCTAAGGGCATACAGGACCTTCAACTAAAAATGTAGCATTATTTTTTTAGAAGTTAAAATGGCCAAATGGTAGATTTAACTGAACCTGGTGGTAGCTACAGTGTATTTGTTTTATTTTTCTCTAGACATTTTATGAGTTTTAAATAGGTCATAATAAAATATTAACAAAATAATTAAACACACTCTTTAGACCTTCTAAAGTCATTTAAATTAGAAATCTCTCCTTGTTACTTTGAAAAAAAATGAGAGAATTTTACCTGTTTCTGTCATGAATTTCTATATATAGTTAAATTCCTATTTTTAAAACAAAGTGTTTGATGTTATAATCGATTGCATTTTTGTCCTTAAAACAACTTTATGCAAGTTGACTTTTTCATCAAAGGAAAAAATGTAGCTATTTTATATATAAAGAGTAAGAGCACACTTGAAAGCAAATATATATATACATATAGCTGTACATCTACATAAACAAAACAGACATACACAAACTCATATGTACATACACACATATACATGCTCACATGCATGTTCATTCACATGCAAATCGTACTTCTAATTTCCCATCTTAATGTGTATTACTGTACATGATTTTAATAACATTGAATAACTATCAAGCTTTTATTTTTTAATTGATATGTACTTATCTGAGTGTCTTTGTATTTATGCTGTAGAGTCATGTTGTAAGACAGAGACAACATGAGATATGTCTCTGGCATTGCTAGATCATAGTTAAAGCACCATTAGCTTTTTCACAATTCTGTCTTTGTTTGTGTAATTTTTACTGAATCTAAAATATCTTGGATCTGAGTTGTGGAGGTCATCTGCCACTTTTCTGATAATTTCTGATAATAGTTCAATTTATATTTTTTAAACCATTTCTATAATCTACACTTACTACTAATTTTTAGTATTAACATACAGTTCCTTTTTAGAGTGGAAGTAAATAAACTACCCCCGATGATTTATGACTTAGAAATTTGCATATGCTGCATTGGGAATCAGTTTTAATGGCAGTCTTCTTAACACTATTCCATTTATGGTTCGTGTAAAATATGGCAATAGTTCAATTTCTGTATGTAAACACAATTTGAAATTTAGCTGAAAATTAAAGTATTGGCAAATGAGCTTTATTCCCTTTTTAAAATGGCCATCTAATAAGATCCATTTCTTGAACTGGTATTGTTTCTAGTGATTAAGTTAAGTTTTAGTGTTGCCTGAAGTGTTTCTCTTGCAGAGAATGATTGAGAAAATAATTACAATGGGCTATGTCTTTGACAGAGTCTATAAACACTGGGTTGGCAGCACATGATTAAATTTATGTTTAGATTGTGGAAATCGTTGCTGTTAAGAAGAGAACAAGCTTATTGATCTTAGAGAATGAAGTAAGGCAAGATGAAAGGAATAATTAAATCTGGTGGTATTGGTATTCTCATCCATAGAACTACAATTATACAAATTACATATTTCCTCACCTTGCCACTCTTTCCTCTCCTCTTTAGGTTAAATTCAAGAACCCCTAAGCAAATGTTGGGAAAGGGGTTTTTGTTTGCCTTGCTAATTCATCCTGATTTCAATAGAGAAAGGCTCTGGACTGATCCCTGCATAGGTTGTCTTGTAATCCCTACAGCGTAGGGGAGAAACAACTGGGGCTGTGACACTTTAAGATGAAAAAAAAAAAATCTTTATGGGTTCAAGCCAAGCCTTGTTTAAGATGAAAAACTCAGCATTTCCTTCTAACAACCTTCATCTGTTGGATTTCATCTAAAATGTCTAGGAGTGACTTAGATTGTACAAAGAGTTCTAAGGACTGACTACTTTCTTATCTAAAAATCTTTTCACTGAAAAAAAAAAGACTAAATTTAGAGGTAATCATTACCTCCTAGGGCCTATGAATTCAAGAGTCCTTGCTTGAACACCAGCATCTCCACGGTGAAGCTCTACTTGGTATACTCTCCAGGCTCTCACTCTGAGTGCTGTCCACTCATATTTGCTGAAATGTTGCATTTCATTTTTCTTCTGCCTGCTTATCAGGGTAATCAAATCAAGTGTCAGTCTGCTTCTGCACATATAAGTCCATACACGAGGGCGTGATCCCTAAGTGATACTAATATTCATACCTGCCACTCAGGCTTCATGTTTGTTCAGAGCTCGTATCTCAATGGCATTTTCATCTCCTCACTCTTCTCTTCTATCTGGTGATGTCTCCATTAGCCTCCTCCATAAATAAGTGTTTCCCAACATGTATTTCATGTAATATAATTTTTCAACATGTCCCATGGAAAGTAAGCCATGGAAAAACAAGTTTGAGAAATACTGCATAGTCTAGCCCTACATTGTCAAATATCACAGCCGCTCATTACACACAGCAGTTGAGCTCTTGAAATTCAGCTAGTCCAAATTGAGATGTGCTACAAGTTGAAAATACACACTGGATTTCACACACCTATTACTGGAAAAAAAATTAAAATATTTTATTAATAATTTTGGTTATGTTAAAATTATATATTTTGGATATATTGGATCAAGAAAATATATGATTAAAATTAATTTGACCACTTTAATTTTTAATGTGTTTTTTGAAAAATTAAAAACATATGTGGCTCAGATTATATTTCTATTGAAGAACACTGCTCTCATCCCTCTTAGAAATCCACGATTTCTAAGTACATAGTAAAATTTCTGAGAGATTTTGCTGTAAGGAATCCTGCTTACCCTTGTTGAAACTAGCCAACAGGCACAAGAAAAGATGCTCAACATCACTAATCATTAGGGAAATGCAAATCAAAACCACAAGGAGATATCATCGCACATTAGTTAGAATGACTATTATAGAAAAGACAAGCAATAAGTATTGGTGAGAATATAGAGGGGGAAAAAAAACCTTGTATTCTGTTTGTAGGGATATCAATTGGTTCAGCTATTATGATATTCCTCAAAAAAAAAAAAACCTAAAAGTTAAAGTAGCATTTAATTCAGCAATACTACTTCTGGATATATATCTGAAGGAAATGAAATTGCTATCATCTCAAAAAGATATTTGCTTTCACATTGCAGCATTATTCACAATAACCAAGATATGGAAATGAAAAGATAAATGTCCATTGACAAATGAATGGATAAAAAAATGTGATATGTATACACACACAATGGAATATTATTCAATCATTAAAAATAGAAATTCTGCCATTTTCAACAACTTGAAGGGACCTGGAGTGCTAAGGTGAAAAAAGTCAGAGAGAGAAGACATATACTATATGATCTCACTTATATATGGAATCTGAAAAAGGCAAATGCATAGAAACAGAGAGCAGGTTGGTGGTTTCCAGGGGCTAGGGTATGGGGGGAAATGGAGGAACCATTAGTCAAAGGGTATAAAATTCCAGTTATAAGATGAACAGGCTTTAGGGATCTAATTTACAACATGGTAACTAGAATTAACAATACTGTATTCTATATTTGAAAGTTGCTAAGAGTAGATCTTAGATGTTCTCAAAACACATGCACACACATACACAGGTAGTTATGTGAAATGCTGGACATGTTAACTAACCATATTGTGGTAATCATTTCACAATACATACCTGTATCAAATCATCATGTTATATACCTTAAATGTACACATCGTTATATGTCAATTTTAATAAAGCTGGAATAAAACCCTGTATTTACTGAAGCTCTTTGACTATGAAACCCATTTTCACATAAGAACTATTCATAATCTCCAACAACTAGTAGTTTTCAAAACCCATTTTAGAAAATACTATATGAGGTACAATGTTTGAGAAACTTTGATCTTTTTCCTACATAGCATTCTTTCTGATTTTTTCAGTAAGAAACAGAGGGTATGTATCAGACAGGACACATGTCTGTTTAATCCAGATTTCACAAATTTACCTGGTATCCCTGACATTAATATAAGTTAGTTGCTTGTATTTTCAGTGATTATTTTTGTCAATAAAGCTAAGTGGAATTCAAATTAATAAATTTTCAAATGGTTATTCTCTGCCATGGACATTAACCTTCATTCAGGATTTGGCAGTGTTAAATACATACATAAATGTAATGATTTGATGGCATTAGAGAATGGATTTTCTATTATCTCCATAATCATGAACATGAACTTAAAACTTGGTCTGTGGCCATCCTAAATCATGGGGGGAAAGTGAGAGAGTCAAGATCGCAGTAAAAAAGACTGAAGAGAGAACAAAAACAAGCCCACCATCCTGTTATGTTTTATAAACCCTCTGATATTTGGAGGTATCATCTCAAGTAATAATAATAAAGTCATAGCTAATTTTGGAGATTTTTCGTAGCCCAGCACTTTGCTGAGTACTTTATTAGCCTCATCTCACTTAATACTCGCAATAACTTCATTAGTTAGAGACACATCCTCTCCATTTTACACACAAGGAAACTGAAGTTTAGAAACATTAAGTAACTTGCTTGAGGTTTCATAGCCAATAACTTTTGGAATTCTGAACCCAGAGCCTACACTGTTAATCACTATGGCATATTGTAAAGTGGTATATGCATGCATAAACCTTCCAGGGCAAGTCCCCAAGGATTAAAAGAGGGTTTTATTACAAAACCTATCACACTTTTGTGAAATGTAATAGTAATTAGGTCTAGTAGTGGTCATTTGTCACCTGCATCTAAGCCCCTTTTTTGATCTTTAGGAAATGCTCCACCTTATAAGACTTGGTGAAAATTAGAGTTCATTTTCTGTCATGCAGTAGACCAGTTGTGCTCACAGTCTTTGAAAGATTTGGCTGTTGCTAGAGCAAGTTTCCCTGAAAAGAAGATTTCAGGGGAGATCTACTGGGTTTGGGAGTGAAGTCACACCTTTTTGGGAAAATTACTAGATTCTTTTTTAGAGTCAGCTTTTACTCTTGTTATTAAATGCCTGATCATAGATTAATTGGTAATGGTATGATCTTAGTAATTCATTGAAAACAGTTTTATCAAATACACTAGCCATAAAATCAAGCAGTCCCTTAATCACCCCATTGTCAGGTGGTACACAGAAGTTCAGAAGTTCAGGCTTAAGCAAGTCCTGAAAGCACAATTTTTTTTGCACAAGCATGAATCTTTCACTCCAGTGCAGCTAATCTTGCCACCAAGCCAAACCTCCTTCAGACCCTACCTATAGATCAGTTCCTAGGTTAGTTGACTGAAAAAGAAAACATTCCAGCTTGATTGACATATGGTATGTCAGGTTAGGTTCTCCAGAAATAGATATTGAGATAGAGTTTGAAATGTAGAACATTTATTAGGAGTCAACACCTGAGAAATAAGGGAGGAAAAGCAGGATTGAATAGAAGTCAAATGGTGATAGAGAACCAACAAAACTTGGACAACCTTTTGGGGAATTCTAGAGTGTATTCACCAGCAATGTCCTGCCTTGAGCCAAAATAACCAGGCCTTTATCCTTCTACCTCAATGAGTCATTGGGTGTGTGCTACACTGGAAAGTTATGCTCTTGGGCAAAGTGTCTTTTATAACTAAAGCAAACCCTGAAGGCGCTGACAACTGGAGCCAGTCTGATGACAGATAAGGCAACTAGTCCTTCCTTAAAGGATTACAAAATATCCTACTGGTGAAGCAGAACTTTGAGTGACATATCTGATTGTTTACTTTTCCTTGAAGGATATATGACTTGAGTGAAGGCTGTTCATCCTGAGAGAACAAATTGGAAAATTGGTGTCAAGGAGATAATGATGAAGCATGGATGAAACTTTTGTAATGGACTCTAAGTGGAAAACGTTGATTCCAATGTAAATGTTCCTCAAAAGGACTCCTTGGTGGAGAAAGCTTTCAATAATCAGGCAGATCACTTTCTTTGTGAATGTTGGTCAGCCTCTTTGTTCATTCACTCCAGCTCCTGCTAAATAGGCTCAAAAGCAAAGTGGCCTTGGTGTCAAGGATAAAGGTTTTGCAGGAGCTCAACACTATGAACCTCACCTCCGTAAGGGTGACCTATTTACTTCCACCGTTGAGTGATCAGTTAGCAGCAGGAACCAACTTTGTTTTGAGTGACTCCTACCTCCAATAGGAGATACTATTTCAAGGGAGCTAGCTATCAATTACGCTGAATCCTTGTCATCATGGAAGGAATGGCGATTGATATTTTTATCTGGTGACTGTTTTATTTTCCCTGCGCACCATGATCTTATCAGCATCACCACATGAGGAATCACAGAATTCCTTTAATATTGCAGTGCTCCACAAATCTGCCTCTCTAAGGAATACACTCACTTTATAGGGAAAGAGGTAAACTTAGAACTGCATTCCCTAAAAGCAGATGGACATCTAAAACAATGGGATAGCCTATTAAAGACTAGGGCACTGCACCAGTAGCAAATTCTCTGAACTATTACCCCAAA
This sequence comes from Rousettus aegyptiacus, assembly GCF_014176215.1. Classification (NCBI taxonomy): domain Eukaryota; kingdom Metazoa; phylum Chordata; class Mammalia; order Chiroptera; family Pteropodidae; genus Rousettus; species Rousettus aegyptiacus. The sequence continues at coordinate 118,697,601 of NW_023416306.1, read as the reverse complement.
TATAATGCTATTTTTCCCATCACCAGAATATATGGCCCCTGGAACCAAAGGTTGAAAGTGGGAGAGTCTCTTCTTAGTATGAGACATAGCTAAATGATCCACTTGAAAATTTTGCTTTCCTTGACCTATAAATTTGGATTAGAGTTCTCAATCCCTAAAGAAGGAATTTTTCCATCAGCCCGTGGAGCCCTTATCTGAGTTGACTATTAATAGATTTACTAATGTAAAATGGGAATGGAGGAAGAATGGATAGAATCTATCTAATCATCCATAATTCCCTTTTGATCGATAATAGCACATCTGTATAGGAGTACCACAAAGCACTCAGATCCTTCAGTGGTAACAGCTTGATAAGGGACCCCAAACCAAGAAAGATGGTAGCTGACAGCAAAGGACACACGTAATTGTTAATAAAAGAGGGAAATCAAGTCCAATTATTGCCTCTACACCAGCTTCAAAGATGAAAATTATGGTTGTTTATATTTATATATATTTTTGCTCTGTGTTGTATGTGATTACAGATTGTAAGTTCCTTTCTTCTTTTCTCTCCTTTTTTCCACTATTTTGTATATATGTGCTGCTGGTGGTGACCCTTCCAATCTAGTCCACTCATTATAGCTAGACTTGTGACAGAACTAAAAGAGAAGAGACATTACCCAACCATCTCGGCTTCTTCCCGGCACTGAAAAGTGTGAATTTTACTCCTCTTGGGAACAGAGTAAGAGTGTTTGTGGTTGTATGAGAAATTTTAGTATCATGTTAATGAAAGCACTTTTTTAAAGTTCAAGTGTTTCCGCTATAACAAATCTACATGTCCCTGGAAACCTCATATCCTGCAAAATCGCTTACAAATAATTATAGGGCTTATCAGAAGAAAATAGATTGGGGCAAACATTCAAACCTATGCAATTTTGTAGGCAGATAAAATAACTATTCTAGCCCAGTTTTTAAAAAGATGTTATAATCCTTAAATACTACAGAATACCTTAGAATTTCTTTCTTTTTAAGTGGGTCGTATGTGAAAAAGGGTTGAGGCTACTGATCTATGGAGACAAGAGCAAAACACACAAACATTGGGCAGAATCACACAGTAAACACTTGTTGAGCAGAACACATGCCCAAAATAAAACAGGAGGGAGTGTAAATGGCAGCGTGTACAGGTACTATGCTCCTCATGGCTTGCTGTGTTCAGCAGTCTGAGCATTCACTCGTTGATGAAACAAAACATTTGTATGCTGAGAAAAGTCATAAAAGGAACAATGCACCTTCTGTGTCATACTGACAGCATTCCCTTATCAACAAATCATGTAAGCTCATTTCTTTATAGAAACACACATTATCAGAACAGGCTGTGTAAGTAAGGAAAGAAGGGTTCACAGTTATCCAGAGGATAGTGGACATTTGTCACTGAGTTGTCCTGTATGCCAATACCATCTAAATTTTGGAGAAATGCCATTGCAGATGCTGAAAATATCAGATATTTACTCTCCTGGCTTCTCATTTACCTAGGCCTAGGCACAAAACCTAAACTCACCAGTTGACAGGCCCATGGAGTTTTTTAAATCAACGACTAATAATGCAAAAATGCAGAGACTAGGGGTAGGAACTCTTCCAATTAATAAAGACAGCAAGTGCAGCAAGATCAGATCACTTGGGGCAGGCAGCAGGGGTAGAAGTGAAAGTGGCGGCCTCCAGTGGACGGTACCAGATGTGTTTTCAGGGCAAGCTGCAGGGTCTGGTGCTTGTGACTGCAGTACTGAAGCCCTCATTGCTTTTATAGTAGTGCCATTTTGAACAGTGTTTCTGGCTGTTTAGACTTGACTCTGATTCTCATTCTTTCTGGATGATTCTTTGAGCTACTTCATATTCTTTAATGAAATTCTTTCCCTGCTTAGCTTAGACAATATAGTATCTGTAGCTTGCAACTAAGAGCCCTGACTGTCACATTTAACTTCTAAACTGTGAACAACTTGAAAGGAAGGACTGTGCCTCTCATCATTGAACCCAGAGTGCATAACCTTGTACCTAGAAGTGCTCAATAAATGCTTGTTGTAAGAATAAATAAAAAGATGATGTGACTGCAAGAAACATATTTGCCCTAAAGGCAATGAGGTCCAGGTAATTAAAATAACTAATACATTAAAACTAGAATAGCATTAAGATACTAATGTAATTCTAATAATAAGTATAATAAGCAATAACAATTTTTCTAAATATTTCTACATAATAGTAATCTCTTGCACACATGACAAGGAGTACTACCATTTTATCTGAGATAACCATTTCCTATTAGACTTGTATTAAGAAAAGAAAACTTGGTTTCTATTTGTTTTTTTTTTCTGCCTTGTGCTAAAATGTTTGTCATAAATACCTTCATTACGCTATCAGCTCCCTGACATTTTCTGCTGTCAACCTTTATAATTTTACTAATTATTCAAACTCTAACCCCCATCATCTAAAGAACAGTGACTCACTCCAAATTATATAGCATAATGTGCAAAACTTAGCCATAATCTAAAACCATGAATATGTCAACCTTGCTTTTGATATTTTCGGAGAGGTAAACCAACTTTTAAAAAGAGGGATAGGAATTTCATGATAGTGCAAATAACAAGGAAGTAGAAAGATTATTTATAGGTTATTGAGTGCTGATATTTACATGTAGTATTTCCTTTTTTTGTTTGTTTTTTTTAAGTTTAGTGATTGATAATTAAGCAGATTTAATCTAAGGTATCTAATGACTCTAGCAGCCCTCCCTTAGTGTTCCAACCACAAAAGTTTGGACAAGCATTGAGAAGCCAGCTTCTCAAATCTCCACACCTAAAAAGGTCAACGTAAGAAGACAAGGTTAGAAAGGAATACAAATGGAGTCAGGCTACAGGATACATGCTTACTTGCTGTTTTGTTAGCCAATAACAATGCTCCTTGGTTGTCTCTTTGTTTCACAAAATGGAAGTTGTTGTTTTAATCTTGACAGCAGACTAAAGGGAAGATTACACATATAAACAACACTTTTCTCCATGCTATTTTCTTTTCCCTCAAAAAAGGTAAAGTGATGTAAGGGAGGAAATACATGTATAAATACAATGTATTCATTTTGTATTTGAATTCAAAAACAGTAAAGGGGCCTAATTTTTTCCTATCAGCCTTGGCTGAAAGGTGCTTTAGTAGGCTTTGTTCTACATGTAAATGTCTTAGATTGTGATCCATCTATGAAAATTTGAGAAGGAAAAGGTCTGCCATCTGCTCACATGGCTGAAAGTTGATTTTCTGCTATACTTTTTATTTAAAAATGTTTTCATTGAGCCAGTTTCCAATGCATTAACTTGGGAGAGCTATTACATTTTAATAGGTTCTATGCTGGCAGACTGCATTTTGGAGTCACCAAGGTTCCCTTGATGCTTTGCCATCAGCTGACTAAATCAGTCTCCATTTCTGTCATTTTACACTTGGATTGATGAATGCACTACCTCACGCTCTTGGACTCTAGGTAGACTCTGAAAACTAGCCCTAGCTAGGACTTATATTAGAAGTGAGATGGGCCCCAGAGCTGTAGGATCTTCCATGGGTTTTGGTTGGTTCTTCAAAATTGTAGAAATCTCAAGGAGATAAATCAGTTTGAAATTCTTCCGGGAGATCCAAGATTACTTTGGAAAAAAAAAAAAAAAGCTTCCATTTTACATGCAAGGTAATAGGCTAGGCACCAAGGAACACCCAAAAGAAGCAAAGTGCACTATCTAAGTGGCAGACAAAATAACTCTCAGAGAACTTTAAAGAATAAATCAGTCTGGCTAGAGCAGGAGAGGAATGCTTCCTTTTTCTACTAGAACCTGCGACTGCTCCATCCAAACTCATTCTGTGCATCCAAACCCCAACTTCTGTGTGCTTTGCTTCTAATGGTTTCCATCTGCAACTGTCTTCAGAGGACTGGTCCTGGGAATGTGGAGCAGCTTTGTCTGCAAGTGCAGAGAATCAGAAGTTCCTAGTAGTTTACACTGCCAATACCTCCCTCCCAGGAGAAGCCAATAGCTAGTGATTGACTGGTGTGGGAATATGAAAGTCTAGCCCCCTTGCAAGGAGGCAGGACAAACTGGAGGTACAATCTTCACTCCAGGGCTTCCCATAGGATTACTGAGGTCTGAACCTTTGTTTGGCTTTTTCCTCTTCCTTGTTCTTGCCATTTTTCCCCTGAGAATGCTTCTTAGTAAATCACTTGCTCGGGAATCCTCATCATAGGACTTGCTTCAAAAGAATCTGAGGTCAGAACTTGCTTACCTGAAGAGATCGTATTGGGTTTAGAAGAGAGGAAAACACTCTATTCCTAAGAAAGCAGAATGAACAACATGACAAAAGGACAAGGCTGGAGTCAGGAACTGGCATGATGTATTGGAGTACAATGAGGAGAAAATTATGACTGCACTAAAAAATCATATAAGGAAAAGGAGAAAGCTCCCTTCTCAATTCATCTTGACACTACCAGAGTGGGCTTTTTAAAAACAATATTCCCCTTCTTAAACTCATGATTTAACCTGTTTTTTTTTTCCTAGAATACCTGAGAGATAAAATCACAAGTGTGCATCTCATGTTTAAAGATGTACAAAATTAATTCTATTAGGAGACTGAGAGAAGAGAATTTATCTCTGACCTTTCCTGCAGTATAGACTAGGGATTGCCCTACAGCCAAGGGACATAGGCAAATTAAAACTCTCTAGATTTTTGTCATACACATACCTGAGGATGAATGCTAAAAAGAAAATAAATTTTAATTTAGAAATCTCCAAAACCACAGTTATTGTTTAATTCTTAGCATGGCATGCAATTACCTTGATAGTCTGGCCCTAAGCTGTATTTTAAGCTTTCTTTTCTGATATTTTCCTCCATGGTTTGTCCTTCACTGAGTTCTTTACCATTATTTAAACACATCATACTATTCCACACTCTCAAGCTTTGTTCTGCTGATCCTTGAAATGCCCGTCTACCCACCTCTGCCTGATAAACTTCTCATATTTCAATACCTAGCTCAAATTTCACATTCTCTATTACCTTATCCTACCTTTTCAGGCAATTTGTCATTTTTGTCTCTATTTTGATCATACTTGAAGTATACCTTTAATATAGCACTTAGAACATTACATTTAAATGCAAACAACAACAGTGGGATTAATAAGGTGGAACCAAATCGCAAAAGCCCTTTCATGGTAAGCTGACTTGAAGTGTAGCCTAAATATAAGGTGAAACATTTAGTTAAGGGAATGTAAAAAAAGTGTTAACTGGCTGGTGAGATAACAAAACCATCACTATTCGCTCCCTAACTCCAGCCTCTCCTAATATCCAACCTGATTGTGCACTATGTTTCCAGCAGCACTAACCAGGGAAGAGGATGCCTAAGTTGGTCAGTACCAATTGCAGTAAGCTTAAACATTTCTCATTTCATATATTCACCAACAGATTTGAGAAGAGGAATAGTTTCCTAAAAACATAACAGTTAAAAACAAGGAATGTAAATCTGAGAGATTTAGATGCTGACATTGAAACACTGACATTGCCAATTACATGTAACTTTTGGCGAGTTATTTTTTGTTAGTGAAATAAAGATAAAGGCACTGACCTCATACAGTTGTTGTAAGGAATAGTGCTCTGCCTCAAATATTAGGTATTATAAGTAAGCATATTATTGAGGCTTTATCTAACAATTATTCCTGCTTTTACGAGGGAGACTTTCCTCAGAATGGCCCATTCAAAAATGTGCCAGCATTAAGTTACTCCATAGGTGGTTAAGAGGAGAATGGGAATTCCAGACTGAGAGACTAGCCATGTGGAAGCATAAAAGCCTTTGGGTTGTTCAGGTAATGAGTATCATGACTCAGTCATCTGTTCCCGCTCTCACACCTCTTCTCATACGCTAGAGCAGTGGCTAACCTAGGTCTGAACTCAGACCTCAATGTCCCCTTGAAGTATAGATGGGCTTTCTGGGCCTGGTATAGCTATAAGAATAGCCTCAAATGACTGACTGGTTTTCAATTCCCTCTCTGCTGCATGGACCTGACCATAGGTCCTCTGATTCCCCTAGGCAGCGACTTCCCTGACAGTGCCCTTTGTGACATAGGTAACATCAAGGCATTTGTGAGCACTATTGGGGTCACATCGATTTTGTTTCAAAAAACTGTACTCTCAGGACACAGAGTCTCATCTCTTCTATTTTGAATTCTGATTATCTACAGAGACTAATACTATAAAACATAGCCAGGAAATTTTAAAATATGAGGATATCTCTTGATTTAAACAGCATTCTGATGAAATGAGTAGCAGGGACTCAGGTTTTCCCCAGAGATTTATCTTTTTCTCAGATTCTCTCACATTAGAAAAGAAGCTCTAGCATACCCTAAACTTTATGTTCCTCTCTCCTTCTTTCTATACATTTTCCATTAATTTAAGGCCAAAGCTCTTTGTTGTTGAGAACACAAAGTTATTTTTCTGGTCCGGAGGCCTGCTTTTATGTAAAAATTGTTTTCTTTGAAGTCCCAGCAACATGGTAGAGTTGTTTCACCTGTTCTGATCATAGGCTTCACCTGCAATCGTGGAGGTCCGTAACCTCAATTGCTTCAACTCTTCTTCAGCAAGCACATTCTACACTGCAGGGTTGCACGCATCATTGCCTCACAGGCCAGTGCCCATCGCTAGACTTCCCATCTGGGGTTTCCAACTTCTTATACAGCATGGACAGCAAGCCCCACCCTCATCAGTAAACCACCTCTCTGGACACTCATTTCCTCTCCCACCCCGCCCCAGCCCCAACTCACTTATACACACATACACACACACACACACACACACAGACTCATACAAACATAAATAATCAACCATATGAGACTGACCCATCCCCTGCCTCCGGCATATTTTTCACATTCTATCTAACCATAAAGTAGAATTCACAATATTTTTTTATTCACACACACAAAACCTCTGTACCCCTTGGAGAAATACACATTCAAAATCCACAGGAGGGGCTATATATGAAATAATTATGTTACGACATATATTTATTTTGCCCCCAAATTAATCACTAGATATTCCTATGTCTATTCTCTAGGTCCCTCACCTGCCATTCACTACCAGTACTTCTTCTGTCTCCTTACATTAGCTTTCATAGCTTCTAAAACTTCCCTGACCATAGTTGTATGGACCTTCCTTTCTCTCTGGCCTCTCTAAAGCACTTTACCATTTCTTACTCATTATTTCCCTCCTCTAAACATGCATTTTCAAGCCCTCTTTTAATAAAATCTTTGTTTGTAAAAACATCCTCTAGTTACTGGGATCCACCTGCCTTAGAAAACAGATAAGAGATTATAAATAGCACATATTTTTGCATTAAATTTGTTTTCTAAATAAAGGCAAATAAATGAGATCCTTGTACACATGCAGATAAATGAATGGGTAAGGAAGATATGAAGCAACTCGGGAAATTTATGTCAATAAGCCTGTGAGGCGTTTGGGGGATTTTTTTGTTTTTGTTTTTCTCTTAATTTCTCTGACTTTCTCCAAATTTCCCCAATTAATTTGGCCATTTTCACCTAGAAGTAGCTTTATAACATTGAATGGCAATATACCTAAAACTGAATTTACCCTCTTTACCAAATCTGCTTTCCTGATCAGCTCCCATTTATAATAATCCCATTTTCCTTAGTCATTCAGGCTTGAAAGCTGAAAGCCATCATTGGCTCTCCTCTATTATTTTCTTTATCTAATCTATCACTGGTTAATTCTTTTTCCTAAATGTCTCTCAATATGAGGTCCTTTTCTTTTCTTTGTCACTGCGCTGGGCTATTCAAAACCCTTGACACCTGCCTGAGAATTATAAGCCCTTCTACTGAGTCTACCACCCTCTAATTCTAATTCTTTCTGCCCATCATTGACAGAATAGTCTGCCTAAAAGATCACTTTCCTCATGTCATTTGTCTTTTCAAAAATCTCCAATGGCTCTCCAATGCCTGTTTATTGAATCAGTAAGAACATTTATAATCATTAATTACCCTCCTAAGACTCTGATGCAAACAAGCAAAGAATGGAAGTAGCAGTGGGGTTGGCCCATCACAGGCACTTTGAGGTATCAGTATGTTGCTCACATAATTAACTGTCTTCAAAAAGTAGTTAACCAGACCAAAAAAAAAAAAAAATAGAAAAGAAAGGAGTATGAGAGGCAGAAAGATGAGAAGGAGGGAAAAGAAGAAAAGGAAGGAAGGGAGGCAAGATGGGAGAAAGGGGACAGAGAGAGAATGGATGAGAGAAAGAAACTCACCTGAGGATACCACAATTGCTTCTTTCCAGTTCTCTTTCTTCCTTTCAACATCTGGATTTCCCTTTTCATGGAAGGTCAGTTTTTAATTAAAAACCAAGCTTGTTCTAAGTAAAAAAAAAAAAAAAAAAAAAGCGAAATTCATGAAACTGAAGAAAAAAACACGATTTGCCTTGTTTTTTATGCTCTCCTGGAAGATATTAAACCAAGATAGCTCTCTCTATTTCAATTTTTCAATTTAAAAAGGGGAAATAGAAAAATATTTTTGTGGCTTTCTCTCATAAAAGTTAGAACATCCTGTATATTTGAACCCTACATGGCTCAGATGTGATGCTTAGCATTTTTCTCTCTTTTATGATTTTCTTTCTGCCACCTTTGCTTATGTGTTGATTAGTATGTCAAAGAGAATATTGAGACTGAGAAATGAGAGTCTACATATAAGGTGCTTTACTGGCACAAGATATGGAAAGTAAACAACTTTAAAGCTGGCAAGCAAGCTTTCTCAATTAATCTACGCTTTTAAGAGTGAATGCAGAGGCATAATTGAGAGAATGAAATTAATGATCAAAGTATCCTTCAACCAAAAATAATTTGTTTTAAAGAAGAAGAAATAACAAGTAATGGCTGCTGCTAATTTTAATATTGCGCTTAGTTCTTTAAGTCACCCTCTAGAAAATCCTTTGGGAAATAGACCCTAATATGAAGGAGTTGAGTTAAGGTCTTTTAATTAAATTTAAAGATTTCTTTCCCATGGGAAAGGACATAATTAGCTATTTTCTAATGCGTTTCACCTGAAGATGCTTGAATCAGCAAATAATTGAATGTATTAAAAGAAGTAGCAAGTTTCTAATTATGAGACTTAGTTGTTGGAGTAAAAAAGAAGTTATTCATTATTTAAGAGAATTCATACAAATGTAGAAGAGGGGAGAGGAACAGGCAATTACCAACTGTCTCAGGCCCAAGACTGTGCATCTTCACATGGTGGCTTTTAAGGAGGACTATTGGGCAGCTCAGGACTCGAGTCTGTTTTGTTATTCCCAGGCAAGATCTCAATCTGTATGCCAAATAAATTAGCACTAAAAATAGAGCGAAGTACTCAAAGCAGTAGAATGTACCAGCTGGACTGATGCCTGCATCACAGATTAACTCTGATATATTGGGCTTTGGTATGTTGCAGTGATGTTTCAGAGGGCATATATATTCAAATCTACAGGCTAAAAAGCTGTGCTCAGATGGAGTTTTACTGAATAAGTGCGTGAGTCATATGGTGCCTGCACAGATTTGAGTAAGGCATGGTCTCCTTTTAAAGGAAAACAAGTCTTATGAGCTACAAGTCTGAAATTATTTTATGTTACTTAAATATTGGTACATGTGAAAGCTACGAGCACATATATTCTCTTAGTAATTCTTGCATAATTTAAAAAAGCAGTTTATAAAGTAAACAAAATGAACCAATGACATTCAAATAACAACATTTAATGTAATAGGTAATACTGTTTTGCTGAAAATGAATGTCCCCCGAAAACTCAGATATAATACTACGATGACACATTCTGTTGAGTTTGTCATGCCTAAATTATTGCATGCCTTGTGGTGATTCAACTCTCTATCACTCTTCTTTATTTGAAACAATGCAACTGACCTTCCTATTTTATGCCATGGAAGCATTTGGCTTTCATTTGCATTAATATATCATTTAAGTATTAAGTCAACCTTTTCTCTTATTGGTCCTAGATAATTAAGGTAGTAATATTAATCCAAATAAACTAAAATAAACATAAACTCAAATACTGAGTATACTGTGTAGCATGATTTATTATTTACCTCTCTTAGCAGATATAAAAAAATTATTTCACACCTCATTCATTTATGCATTCATTCATTCGAGAATTAGTATATAAGCTTCTGCAAATAATGATAATAAAATGATATTAATGATAATATAAATGTTGCACAATCCTTAATCAAGAAAATTTTTTAAAAACCCTTACAATTAAATATTTAAGAATGAGTCATATACCCAAAGAGCCAAAATTTTAGGCCATTAGAAAAATGCATGGATAGGATTGACAGGGTTTGAAAGAAGCAGAGTACATTTCATAGAAATGGGAAGGCTCAAAATTAAAAATAATTACTACAGTGATATGATGATGATGATTATATTTTACACATGAGATAACTATTATTTTCATGAGATAATTGTTATTTTCATCATTTTATATGTAAGGCAATTAATACCCAAAAGTAGACAGCTAGTAGTGGCAGAGCTAGGATTTTTTAACATAGGCATAATAGTTCCAAAATATTAACACTTAACTATATTTCTAGGAGCATTGATATTTGAATTGGACGTTTTTTTATAATTAAGAAATATGAATCACATACACATATTGGGTGGTCTTAGATGTCAAGTCAGGTAGTTCACAGAATAATATGATATAATGTTTACAAATTATATCATATGTGCATGTATATGTTATAAAACAATAATAATATATTGCTAGCTATTTAATAATAATATGAAGGTTAATTATATGTGTCAATTTGACTAGGCCACAGAGCACCCAGATATTTGATCAGACATTATTCTGAATGTTTCTGTGAGCTGAAGAACAAACTAAAACCTTGAAAGGCATCCAGTTTACCCATAGGGATATTTGCTGAATTCCAGTGCTGAGTGGAAGTCTGGTGGCTAGGCCAAATTTTCTAAAAAGAAGAGTGAAAGTTGCTGTAATCACATGATGCTTTGCTGTACTGAAAAATTCCACTGGCCCATTGCTGAAGAAATGTACCATATTTGAAAGCTTACTGAGCAGGAAGCTAAAAATCTCAGCTGAGAGTCTCTGAAGAGCAGAATGCATTCTTGAAGGTGTCTTCTGAACTGAGAAGACATGTATTTTAAAAGATCTTAACATGTATCCCATGAGGAGTATACCTAGAGAAGAGGATGAATAGGATTAGACCCAGTCTTTCTAAACCAGCACTCATGCTTTGACCCAGATCAATTTCTTATTGAATTACGATGATCTGCCCCTCATCCTATCTGCTTAACATAGGAAAAGGGAAACTCACTGGTGGAATATAACATCACTCAGATTCTCTAAGGCTCTTTAGTACACAGTGTCTTGCATGCAATTTTTAAAAATTAGAAGAGACAAATACCATAGAAAAAGAAGAGGAACAACATTAATAACAATGTAGACAGACCCATTTATGATCTAGATATTGGAGTTAACACATGATGACTTTAAAACAGCTGTGATTCATATGTTCAAACAGAAAGAGGACAAACTGCACAAAGTAAATGAAATTATCATAAAATTAGCATCTCTAAAATAATCAAATGGATATTCTGGAACTTAAAATTTTAATATATTGTATGTAATAAATATACATATGTAGTACATATATAATAAGGACCAAATTAGATGGATTTAAACATGTTGCAGACATGTTATTAGTGAAATGGAAAACATTGGATAAGTGAAATAGACACACGAGAATACCCAAAGGCACTTATAGTTGGGAGTTTCAGAAGGAGAGGAAAGAGGGAGAATGAGACAGAAAAAAATATTTGAGGAGACTGTAGCTGAATATTTTCTAAAACCGATAAAAGACACCAACCCAAAGAATTCCAATGAGGAAAAATTCAAATCAAAGGAAGAAAAACATTTAAAAAAAAAAATTACACATCTTAGCACATCACAGTGACACTACAAAATATCAAGGACAAAAAGGAAATCCTAAAAAGTGACAGAGATAAAAATAATATTACCTTTAAAGTAGTAACTATAAGAGTGGCAGCTAAATCCTCAATAAAACTGGTACAAGCCAGAAACAAAAGAATAACATTTCTAACTGCTGAAAAAGAAAATACCAACTTAAAATTCTATATGCAATAAAAATTTCTTTCAAAAATAAATGTAAAGTAAAGCCATTTTCAGATGAAAGTTTGAGGTTTTTTTTTTTTTTTTTTGGTCAGAATATCTGCACTAAAAGAAAATCTAAAGGAAATGCTTCAGGCAAATGGATATTCATCTCAGTTGAAAAAATTTGACAAGGCATAAAAGAAAAATATTATTGAGTCATAGTAAAGGAATATTAACTTTACAAAATTATAATTAATGTCTTTTTCAGTCAAAACACATCTAAAATGAAAATATTAAACAAAAATAACTCAAAAGGCAAAAGGGAATAAATAGAGCTTAAAGTTCTTGTAGTATCATGCAGTATCGTGTTTGGGATAAAAGCAATAATTAGTATTAGACTTTAATAAGTTAATGAATAATTACATCTTGGGTATCTACTAAGATGACATAAAACTAGTTTGTCAATATAAGTGAAAATACTGTTACCAGTCATTTTATAATTTTAATACAATTGAGAGAATATAAATGACAATAGGTGTATGAACCCTCAATTAGGTACTTATTGGGGCTCAGCTTGTCAATTATATATTCAATTGTACCTGAAAAGAATAAAATTTAAAAAGACAGGAAGTCTGAAAAATATCATCGGAAATCGTATCTAAAGAATAAGGTGTAATGAGATTTTCTAATGTATTTAGTACTTAGGGAACAAAATCACATCTCATTCTTTCAACATAAAAGTCACCTTTCAATACTTAACTTTCATATGCATATTTAAGGATTCATAAAGAAAGTCAAGTACTGCTAGCAGTCAGTATCCAAAAGGCATAATACAAGTAATAAAAATTATTAAATTTCAGAGAAGGGAGTATGTCATTTTAGAGTTATCAAGAAACTCTTCAAAAAATAAGTGGAACTTGAAATAGGCCCTGAAATATGACTGAAAAACATTTCATTTCTTGATAAAAATGAGAAAAAATGAAGAAGAGAAAAAAATGTGTTTTGCTACAGTCTTTGGCTAGAAATGAAAAATGAAATCTAATACTAATAATAAAGATCTGTATTTAGACACTCACAACAATATCGATTCTTAAAAATGAGAACCTGGGACAGGATGAATGAGATAGAACTGAAGATACCCTGTTTCACTTTATACTTTGCCATAATTAGAGGATGGAAGTTGGAAAGTCTACGTGGGTTCTTTTTTCTGAGAAGCAAGAGTGAGATGCTTTAAAAGGGTAGAAAAACCATGCAGAAATCCTAAAGTATTGGAGCTATGTCTTCACAAAATGGCTTTTTCACTCTAAAAAATTCTGATGGTTAATTATCTTACCTAACCTCAGAGATAAAACCAAAATTATTTTTAGCAGTGATTATTAATGTTAATACTTAGTAAGAAAAGGTACAATTATACTTTGGTATCTTTATTTTTTCTAGTCCTACACTATATATTGGTTCATGGTCATAATTTGTTGTTTTAACATGCGACTTTTCGTTGTATTTATAAAAAATTATAAATGAGAGGAATGTGTGTTCTAACACCAGTCTCAGTTAACCACAGCTATAACCATATCTATTCATTTGGACCAGGAAGTTATACAGATATCACTATGCACCTGTTGATAATTCACCTATAATGCAGACATAGTTCATGGAAAGAGAAAAAAATATTTATTTTCTTGGAAAACTGCGAATTCTGAGGAAATATCAGCTGTTCTTAATAATATGACATAAATGCTATAACTGGATGTCCAGCATAATAACATATGTAAGTGACTCATAGGACTGTAGAACATAAATCTATAGGTGAGATGGACATTGCTGAATCGAATCCTCTAGGGAACATAGAACAACACTAGTAATTAGGCAGTGAGATTTGGTGGAAGCTATGGAATGACTAGCATTTCTATTTTCAACATTTGGCTGTTGTTTTGTTGTTTTCATATTTCTTTTTTTAATTAAATTTATTGCGATGACATTGGTTAATAAAATTATATAGGTGTCAAGTGTACAATTCAATAATATGTCATATGTGTATTGCATTACATGTTCACCACACAAAGTTAAATTTCCTTCTGTCCTCATATATTTGACCCCCTTGACCCTTATATACTTTCCCCCCACCACCTTCCCCCTGGTAACCACTAAACTGTTATTTGTGTCTATAAGTTTTTGTTTGTCTTGTTCATTTGTTATTTTCAATTTTATATCCCACATGTGAGTGAAATCATATGGTTCTCAACTTTTTCTGTCTGACTTATTTCTCTTAGCATGATTATTTCAAGATCCATCCATGTAGTTACAAATGGCAGTATTTCATCTTTTCTTATGGCTGGGTAATATTCTATTGTATATATGTACCACATCTTTCTTATTCAATCATTTATAGAAAGGCACTTTGGTTGTTTCCATGTCTTAGCCACTGTGAACAATGGTGCTATGAACATCGAGGTGTGTATATCTTTATGGATAAATGTTTTCAAATTTGGGGGATAGATACCCAGAAGAGGCAGAAGAGGGATTCCTGGGTCATATGGTAATTCTATTCTTAACTTTTTGAGGAACCTCCATACTGTTTTTCATAGTGGCTGTACCAGTTTACATTCTCACAAGCAGTGTTTGAGGGCTCTTTTTTCTCCACAACCTCTCCAACACTTATTATTACTTGTCCTGTTAATAATAGCCATTCAAACAGGTATGAGATGGTATCTCATTGTGGTTTTGATTTGCATTTCCCTAATAGCTAGCGATGTTATGTCTGTTGGCCATTTATGTCTTCTTGGAAGAAGTGTCTGTTCAAGTCCTCTGTCCATTTTTTAATTGGATTTTGTTGTTGTTGTTGTTCATTGTTGCTGTTGTTGTTGAGTTGTATGAGCTCTGTGTATATTTTAGATATTAGGACCTTATTGGAAGGATTGTTGGCAAATATCTTCTCCTATTCATTGGTTGTCTCTTTGTCTTGTTGATGGTTTCTTTTGCTGTGCAGAAGCGTTTTAGTTTGATATAGTCCTATTTATTTTTTTTGCTTCTACTTTCCTTGCGTTTAAGGTCAAATTCATAAAATCCTCTCTGAAACCAAGGTCTATGAGTTTAGTACCTATGGTTTTTTTTTTTCTATGCAATTTGTTGTTTCAGGTCTTATATTTAGGTCTTTGATCCATTTTGAGTTAAATTTTGGTATATGTTAAAAGAGAACAGTTTAGTTTTTTTTTTTTTTTTTTTTGGCTGTCTTTAAACCTAACTTTCTTTGATAACAGATGTCTGAGTCTCTGCAAAATTGCTTAACCATATTTTCATCATAGTAACTTTATAAATACTTGATACTTTTAACTGAGTTATAAACTTCAGATATGGTTTGTAACCACGGAAACAGTTTCGCTCCTGAAACAAAACTTTGTGGCTCTGAATCCCAAATTATGTCTTGTTTTGCTGTAGACTTCATCCGAATTTTTTTTTTAAAAAATTCATCATATTTTAAGTAAAATAGTTAATGAAATTTACACAAGCAGTATTCTCTGAGGCATTGCTAACCAATCACCAATGACAGAACAGAAAATGTTTCTAAGAAGCGGCATGACAGCACATCATTCTAAATTTGGTTATTCCCAGAGAGTCTAAAGGAATATTATCAAAAGATATGGCTCAATGATTATGTAGCCTCCAGTAACTGAATAATTAAGTTATGATTTAACCTGATATTATTACTGTCCTAATTTACTATATATTGTGTAGCTCTCTTATCAGCTCTTCAGAGATTCCAAATAGTGAACTACTGATCCAGTGACCAAAAGAAGTTCTCAAAAGTACTTAACACATCCAAAGGAGTATTTGTTATACTGGAGAAAAGTAGAACTTCTTTCTAAATCAGCATGACTTACAGACATAAGGGAATTTATGCTAGTTAATTCCTGATAATGTGCCATAAGCACAGAATAACAGAAAAGACAATGGTCCATATTTAATGGCTCATAAACCAATTATGAAGACTGAATAGAATGGGGTGGGGCACAATATTGAGAGTTTTGCTTTCCATGGGAGGATGATTTTCTCATTATTATTTGTGGCACTAACTAAAACCGTGTGACCAGGAAGCAGATATCACTTCCTGTCTGCACTCTGTTCTATTCTGCAATTCCATCTATTTCATGGTTCCTCTTCTAAGTTATGAGCCTTCTTTCTCCCAGCTACAGTGCATCCTGGAGTAGATAACAAATTGCTGCTGTCTCCTAGCCTATTATATCTTCTCAATGACCAAAGCAAATTTACACTAGTGTAAATATGCCTTTTCCTTGATGGAAGCTGAAATCAGTAACACAGAGTTAACTATATCAATAGTCTCACCTATACAGTCAGAAATTGACATTGTCTCTTTAATCTACTTCAAATTCAGTAACTCCAATGAGTTTACTGTCTCCCAGTCAACCCTCTAATCATTTTTTTGACACTCATTTCCTCTGGAACCTATACAAATTCTCTAGTTCTTGGATCAATAATAGGATTAAAATAAATCTCACCACAATAACAGTTAAGACTGGGACCACATGAACTATATACTGTACTGGGAGAATCACTTCATATTTTCATGCTTGTCTTTCAGAGCTTAATTTGAAATGATGAGCATTTGTTATTGACTCTGTTATCTTGTAATATAGGCCTTATTCAACTGTTTATAGAATCTGACTGAAAGAATCATACCAGCTCATATTCAACTTCTACTTATTTGCCCCATAACTGTTTTTTCTTATTTTTCCCATGTGAATTATATTGAACATGTCATTTGAAATATCAAGCTTAATAATTTATCCAATTTCTAAGGACATTTAAATTTTAATTAATTTCTGTAAGATCTTAGTCTGAGTTGTATTAACTTACAGTAAAGTATGTGTGTGTGTGTGTGTGTGTGTGTGTGTGTATACATACACAAATAGAATTCATTTTTAAAAACTTTTAAGAGTAGCCAACAATCATAAAATCATGAAATATTAGAGGTGGAAGGACATTATATTAAATTTTCTTTAGAGGCACCAGCCTACTTACCTGAGTTTTCAAAAAAGGAATATGGTAAATTCTGTGACTTGGAGTATATAATCCAGCCCACCTCCAAGAATCAGGATTCTAATAAACTTCACATAGATGCTATAATAAGGAAATAATCAAAAATGCAGTCAAATATTCTTCAAAGATGCATCAAAGATTATAATTACTGAATTGATGACCGAGGAAATAATCACAAATTCCCTAACTAAAATTTCCCCAAATAAGAGTAATGATTAAAAATGCTTATACCAGAATTGGCTATTTTTAAACTTAATTAATAGGGGGAAATTCTTCATACATAATGTTAATGTAGCTTTTTTGCAATGGTTTTGCTGCCAGAACACAGATGCCATGAAAACAATTGTTAAATTTAAAAATGGGGAAAGAAAAATTCATATTAACATCTATATCATTAGATGTGTAGATTCAGGTAAGTCCACCTCCACTGGCCATCTGATCTACAAATGTGGTAGGACTGACAAAAGGACCATCAGAAAATTTGAGAAGGAGGCTACTGAGATGGGAGAGTGCTCCTCCATGTATGCCTGGGTCTTGGATAAACTAAAAGCTGAACATGAGCATGGTACAACATTGTTATCTCCATGTAGAAATTTGAGATCAAAAATATAATGTGAGCATCAGCAATGTCCCAGGACAGAGACACTTTCTCAAAAATATGATTTTAGGCACATATCAGCTGACTGCTGTTCTGATTGTTGCTGCTAATGTTGGTTTGTTTAAAGCAAGTATCTCGAAGATTGGGCAGACGTGTGAGCATGCCCTACCTGCTTACCCTCTGGTTGTAAAACAACTAATTGTCAGTGTTAACAAAATGGATTCCCCTGAGTCACCATTCAAGCAGGAGGAAATCATTAAGGAAGTCAGCACTCACATTGAGAATATTGGCTACAACCCATAGTAGCATTTGTGCCAATTTCTGGTTGTAATGGTGAAAACATGTTGGAAGCAAGTACAAAAATTATTTGGATCAAGAGATGGAAGTTCTCTTGTAAAGATGATAATACCAGTGGGACCACTCCACCTGAAGCTCTGGATTCTTCCACCAGTTCATTCACTGGCACCCCTGTGGATTCTTCTAGGATGTCTACAAAATTGGTGATACTGATACTAGTACTGTCTCTGTGGGCCAAGTGGAGACCAAACTCAGCATGGTGATCACCTTTTATCCAGTCAGCATTATAACTGAGGTAAAATCTGTTGAAATGCACCATGAAGTTTTGAGTGAACTCTTCCTGGGAACAGTGTGAGTTTCGATATCAAGAATGTGTCTGTCAAAAGTGTTCATCATGGCAGTGTGGCTGATGATAACAAAAATGACCTACCAATGGAAGCAACTGGCTTCACTGTTCAGGTGATTACCCTGAACCACCCACACCAAATCAGTGCTGGCTATAAACCCGTGCTGGATGGTCAAGTATTTCACATTGCTTGAAAGTTTGCAAATCTCAGAGAGAAGACTGATTACCATTCTGGTAAGAAGCTTGAAGATGGCCTCAAATTCTTGAAATCTGATGAAGCTGTCATAGTTGTTATGGTTCTTTGAAAGCCCCTGTGTTGAGAGCTTCTCTGACTGTCCCCCTGTATATCAGTTGACCATTCATGGCATGAAACAGATCATCACTATGTGTGTCATCAAATCAGTGGACAAGAGGCTGCAGGAGCTAGTAAAGTCACCAAGTCTGCCCATAAAACTCAGTAGGCTAAATGAATATTATCCCTAATACCTGCCACCCCAGGCTTAACCAGTGGTGAAAGAAGATCTCAGAACTGTTTGTCTCAGTTGGCCATTTAAGTTGAATAGTAAAAGTCTGGTTAATGATAACAATGTAATCTAAAACCTTCAGAGGGAAAAGATGTTTTATGGATCATCTGAGTTTTTTTTCTGTGACAGTTTTAAGTTATTAGTTTTTAAAATCAGTATTCTTTAATGGAAACAATTTGACTAAAAATCTGTCATAGAATTTTGAGACCCATTAAAACAATTTTTGTAAAAAAAAAAAAGACAATTCAGTGTAAAAAAATAAAATACAAAACTATACCTATAAAATCAACCCAGAAAATCAAAATATACTGAAGATACGTAATAAATGGATAAATATTAACATATAGAAATGTAGAAAAATGACTGAAGGAAATCATTCAATAGCAGTAATTGTTTATTGATAATTACAGATGGTTTTGGTTTTTTTACTAAAATTCTGTTTTCCAAATTTTTAAATAATGCATGTGCATTACATCTCTAACTTGAAATCAAGCTACTTTTATTTTAGAATTGGTGAATCTGTAAAATTAATTATTAGTCTTTTTTTTGCATTCCTTAACCTGATTGCTCTTAAAGTATTTAATTTTATAGATAACCTAAGTCATTAATTAGAATCAGTAAACAAAGCAAAAGCACCCTACATGCCCAAAATTGGTATTTCTCCTCGGGTGATAACAAGCAAATATCTGGATTGAAAAAAAAAAAAAGACAAAAATATCTTTCAATAATCTTGGAAATGTGAGAAAGGTGAGCTGGTTCAGAGATTGAAGAGGATAGACCTAAAACAGAAACTCCAAGATTGCTTCTGCACAGTCTTGATTTGGTAAGGTAAAGGGTACAAAAAATCACAGTGATCACAAACACTACCTCAGTTAGGTGTCGAAGATCAAAATTAACAGTGATAAGGCATGATGATGCTGTGTACAGATATAATGTGATGAAAGTGGCACTTTACCTCTTTGGTCTTCTTTCCCAAAATGCATAATCTCAGTAAAATCATGAGAAAAACATCATACAAATCCAAGTTGAGGGACATCTGACCAGTATACCTTAAAATTGCCAGTCACTAAAAATAAGGAAAGTCTGAGAAACCATTACAATCAAGAGGAGCCTAACGAGACATGATAGCTAAATGTAATGTGGTATCCAAGATGTTAACAATAGAGAAAACTGGATGTGAGATATACCAGAAAGTCTCTACTGTTTTCATGACTTTTCCATAAACCTACATCTATTCTAAAATGAAAGGTCAATTTAGAAATTATATACACACAGAGTAGTCCACCACTGCTGAGACCCTCAACACCCCTCTTCAAATAGAAACTCTTTAAATGAGGATTTTATTTAATTCATCTTGTATTTCCTACAATTTCTTATACCATACTTTTTACTTAATTACTACAGGATAAAAGTCTAGAATTGAAAGAGAAGATGATCCAACAGTCTGGCTGACTGCACAATAAGAAAACATAGGTTTCTGGTAAGATGCACTTTTTCCATTCTTAGCAATTATAGTGTGATTTAATCTCACTTGGAGAAAGACCCATAATGGTGGACTAAAATTGAAAAAAAAAGAGAGAAAAATGAACACAGGGTAGCAGCAATAACACTAACAGCAACGTATCAGAATCTCATAGAACCTGTAGGCACCTTAATTTACAAAATTACTTTAAAGTACATTGCTTAAAGCTTGAAAGACAAAACAGGGAGAACGTATTAAAGAAGATAACTCATAAGACCTGCATTTTGAAGATTGTTCTGAGGATTAGATGAGAAAAATATATGTGAATGCCCTTTGAAAATCACCATGCAATCAAACAGCAATTCTTAAATGTCGTCAGATGTGGAGCACCTGAAAGTCATAGTGCTCTTCGGACATCACAATGAATACTGATGTACTGAATTGCATTAGAGGAATATTTTAATGGCAGAAGATATAACATTGTAATGCAGAATGAGATCACAACTATAAGTATATGCAAATACACACATTCACAAACAAAGCTGTTAAACTCAGCTCAATTATTCCTTGATGATTTTTTCCGTTATTAGTTACTTGCTATTTTCTCTTTTATGTTGTATTTCTGCTTGTTAATTGTCCTCTCCCATTGACCTATAAGCAAGTACATATGTCTTGTTTATTCTTATACCTTCAGAATATAATACAGTTTGGCACATAATAGGCATTTATTTAACAAATATTTCTGGAGCACTTACTGAAAGTCATAAAATATAATAAAAGACCAAAATACCAAAATTCCTGTTCTCGTGGTACTGACATTTCTAATTCTAATGGCTTAAAATGCGTGAAGGTAATAGATGTTATGGAAGAAAAAGAAGATCAGAATGAGAGGGAATGGCAGTTGGAAAGGGAAACAGGTTGCAGTGTAAAGTGGGGTGGTTGCATTGAGAAGTTGAGATTTGAGCAAAAACTTGAAAAAGTAATTATTTCAGGCAAGCAGAAATCATTCCAGGCAGAAAAATAGGGCACTGGATAAAACATTCCAGGCAGAAAAATAGGCCACTGGACCCAAGGTACAAGTTTACCTGGCATGTTCAAAGAGCAGCCAGGAGGCCTAAGTGCCTGGAACAGTGTGAATGAAAGGGAGAGGGGTGGGCAAAGCAGGGATGGCCCGGCCACTTAGGGCTTTGTCGGGCATTATAAAGACTTGTGCTTCTCTCGTTAGTGATATCGGAAGCTATTGCTGAGTTTTGAGCAAGAGTCACATCATCCAACCTAGATTTTCAAAGGCTCACTCCAACTGCTATATGAAAATAGACTGTGTAGTAGTAAAAACAGGAGCAAAAATCCTATTAGAAGATAATCACCATAATCTTTGGTGGCTCAGATCAAAATCGTAGGTGTATTCCTGATGAAAATTAGCTGAATGCTGGATATACCAAAGTAGAGTCAACAGAAATTTTTGATGGATTCAACAAATAGTTTAAATAGATAAATACTGGCCAATATTCATAGTAAGCAAATGTCACCAAGTGCCAAAGACTTAATAAACATTTATGGGCAAAAAAGCTTAAAATAAAATAAAAACCATATTTACTACATTAACATTATGCCTATTATATTTCTATTATATCGATAATGACTGATTATTGGGCTTCAGCCTTAGCACTTTGGCACCCAGCTGGCAGACTCCCAGCATTTTTAGGGACAGAGAAATGAGAATTACTAAGCTGTACGAGTGTGAGGAATGGTGGTGCTGATATTGACATTGCTTTTTCATGGGTTCTGTGAGGGGCATCTCAGCTGTTAAAAGGAGCATCATTGTCTGATTTCAACCTGACACTGGGGAGAGCATTTGGAGCCAGGTAGCTGGAAAGGCTCAAAGTGCTGAGTCCTGGCTCTGGACCTGCTTACCAATCGATACCACTTTCTGGTTCTCATTATTTTGATAAAGATATTAGCAAAGCAACAGTAAAAAATTAAAGTGCTCCATAATCCTTAGCACCTACCATTAACTTCTGAAATATTAGCGCACACGTTAGCTTTTATTGTTACTTTATAAAAGCACTTACTGAAGGGCAGGGAAGCCAAAAAGAAAAAGGAAAAAGAAAAGAAAAAAATCCGCTCCTGGTTGTAAAGAGGAACATGATTGCCTCTTTACATACTGTAGTATCCCCTTTCCCAAAGAAGCAGGGGACATAGAGGTCTTCTGGGTCTCCTTTTTGCTGAACTTGGCAAGAAACAGTAGATACCTTCCAGAGTATGTAGGGGGCAGTATGTCCCTCCAATGATCAAGAAATGGGTAACATGGGCCTCCTGTTTTCCTTCTTCATTTTTCTTATATCTCTCTTCTCTGTTTTCACTAGCCTCCCAAGGGATCCAAGCCTGCTCATGGGAATTAACTGAAATTAGTTACGAACATTTCACGTGCCCTCCATTTGGCACCAGGGACCAGTGTTCCTATGAGCATCTAATGCCTGATGAGCTGAGGCAGTAGTGCTAGCCCTGGGGAGTGGCTGCAAATACAAATGAAGCTTTGCTCACTCACCTGCCGCTTACCTCCTGCTGTGTGGCCCGGTTTCTAAAAGGCCATGGACCAGTGCCTGTCTGCAGCCCAGGGTTTGAGAACCCGTGGTTTAGGGGATACACATTATAGGCTTAAGTTGTAGAATATCAGACTTTGTCCATCTCTTCTCCATAGGTATGGACATCATTTTATTTACTCAGGGGATATTGGGAGCATGGCATATTTTCTCAGGGGAGAGGGGAAAGGTTTGGGTATTTGGAGCATATTGAGGTTCCCCAAATCAGCTGTCTAGAGATAGCAGCCTCCTCTAATTCCATGCCTAATTCCAGTTCATGCTGAGAATGTGAGGCCCCAATTTTTCTCTTTACAAAATTGTATCACTCTATATACACTCTGCCTTACAGGGCCCATCTGAAAACAAATGAAATAACGCCATCTGTTCAATCCAAGCCTGTCCCCCTACAACTGAATGAAAGATGCTATGTATTATGACCAAGTTTTCTCTTCAGCTGAATTTAAAAACTGCAGCTTACAGTGCTTCCTATGTTTATTCAGAGTGGCATCTAATTTTGCATAGGACAGTGGAGGCCTGGGCATTTGCATTTCTCCTAGCAGTTCCAGTCTCCTGGCCAAGAAACACATGAAGAAGGGTCTTCACTGGCCCACAGCCTCTCATAGGATTCCATTCATGCCTGCCACTCATGGACAGAGAAAGCCCCCCACAAGAAGGCTCAGCTCTCATAAAGAGCTCTGCCAGATTCAAGAAGACGTAGCTTTTTGTTCAGTACCAGAGGACCCTGTGTGACACTCCACGGCCTGGGCTAGGGACTGTCACAGTAGCCTTTCACAATTCAAAGAGAACAGGAAAATAGCCTGCCTTTGAGCATCAGAGATGTGGGAGAGGCAGGAATCAAATCATGAATAAATAAATAAAAACACCAACAGCTGTGATATTTAAAACAGACAATCACTATAACAGCAAATGACAACCCTGCAGCCTGCAGAATCTGCTAATAAACTGTCTGCTGTGACTGTTATTAAAGATAAACTTATGAGCCATGATTATTCAACCATTAAACTTAAGTGGAAATCAAAGGAAGTTTTGTGTCAGATGATATACTTGGTGCTATGCGACCCAGGAAAATTACTCATCAAATTTGAATCCTGATGTCTCTGTCCTCCAAGGATTGGTCCCTTGAAATTTTGGTAGTACTTATGCAAAAGCTTTCTTTTCTCCTTTAATTATAATTTTAGTTTGCTAATGTGTAGCTTTTTTGTTTTCAATACATTGCTGTGATAAGCACATCTCATCTCATTATCCATCAAATAATGGGAATGCCATTCCATTCATCAAAGGCATAGCTACTGGAAAACAAGAATCTAAGACTTCCTTGGAGCCACCTACTGACCAGACAGCACAGCTTCAGCTTTCAGAGGCTGATGAAAAAAATTACCAAGAAATACAAATTGTGGGTAGCTTTGTTGCTATATTAGCTAATTTAACCTAACGGGAATCCAGTTCCAATTCAGAGGTCAGCCGATTCACATTTCGCTTGGATCTCAACCCATGCCATTGCTGTTACAGTCAGTGACATAGTTAATAGGACAGAAACAGCATTATAGAATAAGATTATTATATGAGCATGCCATTTTGAAGACATGACCTAATGACCTAGATTGAAAGTAATCTTCAGTTAATGTCCTATGTTATTATTATTATATGCAGGATGCAGCAAAGCATAACAGTAGAGTCAGGGATTTTCAAACTGGTAGGGTTTTCAAGGGCTGCCTTTCCAATCTCTGCTTGATATTAATATTTCCTAAGAGCTTGAATTAGGAATTTGAAGTACTTCTCAATGATCAAGGTAATATTCTATATTTTTTAAAAAATAAGAAACAATACTATGCTAAATATGCACAACCCAAAGTGGTACGAGAGTATGTGACAAGTTAAGGGGATTGAGAGCCAATTAAACGTCACCATTTTTTTATCTGACAGTTTTTGTTGTTTTTGTCCTTGCCACCTCACTCACTCCAACATCTCCGTTTGATTCTCCTCAGAGAGGTTTTCTGTGGTTGGGATCCGCTCCTTTGTGCTCTCTCTCATGTCTGTAATAAATATACCTGCTGGGTGCATATTATATACTCAACAGATTTTGAAAGAATAAACTAAAAGATGGCCTAAGCACTTGGATAAGGCCTAATTCTCAAGTTATTCCAAGTTAGGGCACAAATGGGGAAAATAAACATGGCGTTTATAGCACATATAAAATAGAAATCAAGAGGCCAAGCACCAGTTGCATATAAGTATTATGAGTAAGAAATAAGCCCACATAAAGTCTGGACCACTGGTTCAGACGTTGGTGCTGGAACTGCAGGGTGACAATCACATAAGTAGCATTTACCCTGAATTTGTGGAGGCCTTTAAGAAACTACAAGACAGCAATTCTCATGCATGTCTAGATGTTAGAAACACCTATGAAGTTTTGGGGTTTTTTTTTTCCTTTTTCAGTGGAAATTCCCAAGTCACATACCCAACTAGATATAACTATCTATCAATCATCTACCTATTTATCTATCTCCAGGGAGGGTATCCATAAATCTGTTTTTATATTTGATAACGACTACTGAACAGGCAACTTAGCCTGCATTTGACCTTCACCTACTCTGTGAGCCACTTTGTGACAAGAATGCAGTCCCTTAAAAGAGCCATTATTTTAGTGAAGCCAAAGTTAACCTAGACATCTACCTACTAACACAACTGAAGTAATATGCAGAACAATAAAACTCAATTATATGCTCAGACCCTGAATATCACAAATGAAGTGAAGCCGAAATAAACTTCTTTGGATTCAATAGATAAATGCTACAGTATGATCTAGGCAATAACCAAGAGCTTTTCTTTTATACATGGGGTATCTTTATAATGAAAATTTACTTGAGAGAAGACACATGCTGCATCAAAACAGACCCTCCTACTTCCAGGATTCAGCAGAAATCTGAAATGCTGTTTTCATTTTGTGACGTGAGAGCAGAATTCGCCTTGTTCTTGTGAC
The DNA here is from genome assembly GCF_014176215.1 of Rousettus aegyptiacus. Taxonomy (NCBI): domain Eukaryota; kingdom Metazoa; phylum Chordata; class Mammalia; order Chiroptera; family Pteropodidae; genus Rousettus; species Rousettus aegyptiacus. The sequence goes on along the minus strand of NW_023416306.1, from coordinate 118,671,574 downwards.
AGATGTGTTCCCAAAAGTTGCGCAAATTTAGAAATTTTTAAGGAGTTGAAATGATGAGCCTGCTATTTAAAGAAAACATGAAATGATTTTTTTTGCATCAAAATATATTTAGAGTTTCTAAAACTACCTCTGAATGTGTGTCTATTTTATCTAAGGTTTGTAGTGTAGAATTGTTATTATGTGGGCTTAGGTATTATGCTGTCCTCTGAAACACAAAACCATATATAACAAAAGCCTGCTGTAATCTAGAAATTATTAGAAAAGTGGATTGTACTGAAATTTTGGGGAAAAGGGCACCTATGCTTTATAGGAAAATTATGTTACTAAAAACGTAATTTAACAACTGCTATTAACATGCTAAAGTCAACAGTTTTTAATGTGGATACATTGTCATTTTGAAAATGGAAAAGAATACAATGTATTATACTTTATACTAAATTTTCAAAAATGTGTATGTTCTTTAAAGTGAGTCATGCCATTGAAACTTGCATTTACATAAAACTTCTATTTTCTAATTTTTATTCATATGGGGCATTTAATTGTGTCCTCATTAGTGAGAGAGACTTTTTAAAAATTATGTATAGGAAACTAAATAATGAAGCAAATATATATTATTGATGTTATCCCCATTTTACAGATAGAGAAAATGGATTCAGGGAAATTAAGAGTTCTGTCCAGATCACACATGGAGTCAATGATAGAAATGGAAATTCAATTCATATTTTCTTGTTCCCAAGTCATTTTCATCAGACCATGAATATAAAGAAACAGCTTGCAAATGTTAATGAACAATTCCTTTTGGATCCATGTTAAAGTGGAGCCAAAAATGTCATTCTGTAGGACCTAGAAATTTCTTGGCCCAAAATAGAATTGCCATCAAGTCTATCCAAAATTTAGAGTATATTTATAACAAAAAGCCAGCAATAATGGTATTTTTGCCTTCAGTGGTTAAAAAGAATAAAGAAAGGAAAAGTTTCCCAACAAAGTTATTTTTTGCTTGAATTAGTTCGTGAGTCAATTGGTCTTTGGGTGAAAGGAAATGAAAAATTTATCACCTGTGATAACTGACCATTTGCACAAAAGGCACTGCAATAAAGAAACAATTATAATGTGTATGTGGTAAACCCTCAATTTACTTAAAGCTCTAAGTAAACAAGGTATCAGATTCTCCTCATTGAATAACTTGGGAAGGTGGGGTGGGGAGCTGATCAGGAAAGGATTGAGACATGCACTAGAGCCTGGCATCTTGCCAAATGTATTTGGTACATGGTTTGGGGAAAAATACTTATTCTCCTTTTATGTTTGTTTTTTATATAAGTGTATGTTGGCATTACTGTTCTGACCTCACTATATTTCCTCATTCTCTCCACTCTCATTAGTGAGTTTGGAAGGAGAAACTGCTCCAGTATAGCCGGAACTTTCCACTTCACTTTGTCTTCTGAGTCAGCAGGTCCACAGAGATCATGAGCATTTAGCTGTGCTCTACCTTGGGTAACCTCTCTTCTGAGAGGTACTGTCCCCTTATTGGAGAGGTTTCAGGCAGATTCTCTGAGAATCAGACTTTGAAACAGAAATTGGCCAGCAGGATTTGAATAGGGGCCCTCTTTCCTAATTTGGAGACAAGGCCAAATTTTTATTTCAATTTCCTATGCCAGTTTCTAAGGCCACCAAACCTGCATACAGGAAATTAATCCATATACATTCCATATACACTCACTTGGAAAATAGTTTATTTATTCTAAAACTTTATGAAAGAATTTAGTAAAAGGTAAATATGTTCTCAAATGTGTATGGTAACATTTAAAACACATTTGTATCTGTGGTGCCAGACAGTTCAATGAGGAAAGAACAATCTATTTAACAAACGGTGCAGGTAAACTAGATATTAACAAGTAAGAGAATGAAGTTAAACCCCTACCTCATACCATATATAAAACTTAAGTGAAATGGATCATGAATCTAAATATAAGAGCTAAAATTATAAAATTATCAGAAGAAAACATAAATCTTTGTTACCTTAGGTTAAGCAATAGTTTCTTAAATATGACACCAAGAGACAAAAAAAAAATGGTAAATTGGACTTCATTAAAATGTAAAACTTCTATGTTTCAAAGGACATCATAAAGAGTGAAAATAGAATTCACAGAATTAGGGAAAATATTTGCAAATCATGTGTCTGATAAGGGACATATTCAGAACATATAAAGGACTCATATAACTCTAAGAAGACTGATATCCCAATTTTTAAAATGAGCAAGTAATTCAAAAAGACTTTTGTTGAAAGAACATATAAATGGCAAAAATAAGCACATGAAAAGATATTCAATTTCATTAGTCATTAGAGATATGCAAATCAAACTACAACAATGCACCATGTTACACTAGGATGGCTAAAATAAACAATAACAAGTGTTGATAAAAATACGAAGAAAATTAAACCCTCATATATCATACAATGTTGGTGGGATATAATAGTGCAGCCACTTTGGAAAACAGTGGAAAGCTTCTTAAAATGTTAGAGTTACCAGGGCATATCAGTTTTACTCATAGATAAGATAAATGCAACATAAGTCCAAACAAAAATGTGGCGTAAATAGTCTCAACAGCGTTACTCATAATAGGTGGCAAAAAGTGAAAACAACCCAAATGTCCATCAACTGATGAATGGATTAGCACATGTGATATAGCCATTCGATGGAATATTATTTTACTATAAAAATGAATGAAATACTGATAAATGCTCCAACATTGAACCTTGAAAACATCACAGTAAGTGAAAAAGACACAAAAGACTACCATAATGGTTTATTTTATGTGTCCACTTGAATGGCCTAAGAGATGCCCAAATAGCTGGTAAAACATTATTTCTGGGTATGTCTGTGACATTTCTAGAAGAGACTAGCATTTAATTCAGTAGACCAAAGAGATCCACCCTTACGAATGTGGGCAGACATCATCCAAACCATTGGGGACTCAAATAGAACAAAATAGGAAGGGCGAATTTCCTCTTTTTGAGTGGTGACATTCATATTCTCCCGCCCTTAGACATCCGTGCACCTGATTTTGGGCATTCAGACTCTGGGAATAGCACCACTGGCTTCCCTGGATCATAGGCCCTTAGACTTGGACTGAATTATACCACTGGCTCTCCTGGTTCTCCAGCTTGCAGATGGCAGATTGTGGGACTTCTCAGTCTCCATAACTGTGTAAGTCAATTCCTATAATAAATTTTCTCTTTTATATATAACTATATATACATCCTATTGGTTCTGTTTCTTGGGATAACCCTGACTGATATAGCCACATAGTGTACAATTCTATTTATATGAAAATCCAGAATTGGCAAAACCATAAAGACAGAATATAGATTAGTGGTTTTTAGTGACTGGAGGCAGGAAGAATGAGGAATCAGTTGTTGATAGGTATGGGCTTTCTTTTTGGGGTGAGAAAAATGTTCTCAAATTGGATAGTGGTGATGGTAGCACAATTCTGTAAATATACTAAGAACCACTGAATTGTATAATTTAAAAATGCGAATTTTGTGGTATGTGAATTATATGTCAATAAGTCCATTATTAAAATGCTTACATTCATAAATAGTTATAAAAAGTGTCACTGGAGCAACTGTTGAATAAGTTATAAATCATCAACATGCATTTAAAAAGACTAAGTACTCAAGGAAACCTGGTCAGACAAATCCTCAAGCACATTGCCAAGGGCGCTGGGATCTAGGCCATTTGTACTCAGAAGTGACTTTGAAATAGCCTCTAGTTTAGGGCAAGTTTGCATAGCAAAACAAGCATGTTTTACATGAAAAGTGTTCAAAAGCTTTAGTCTGGCATCCAGAGCTTAACATTGTTATATCATTCTACCCAAGGTTATCTACTAGTTTCCTTATTCAGTATCCTTTATTTGGAACTATATTACTCAGCATTTCTCCCAAATCCATCTCATTCTTTATCACCTGCTTGTGCTTTTACAGTCCCTTAAATGCCCACTGCCTTATCTCTTTATAGGTTGATTCTACCTATCTTTCAAAGCCCTTCTTAAATATCATCTTCTATATGAAGCCATCGCTAATTTTCTCCAATTAATATGTTTACCTTTTCTCTCCTTCTAGGACCATCTCAGTGGCTGTCAATTGAGTCAGTAAGAGTAGAGACTATAAATCACTCCTCCATGGCATTTGCAGCATTTAAACTTGCTAGTGGTTAGGATTCAAATATTTGTTGATTGGATTGGACTATATGCAGATTTCACAGTTTTTCAACTTCATTTGCAGGTGTAGAGATAAAACATTACATTTGATTATTTGACATGTAAAAAATCAGAAGTTTAATCTATTAAACTGTCCCTTCATAGAATGTTCTTACACAGAAGCATCATATATATTTATATTTATATCGTGATTTTATCTTAAAAGCAAAATGAAAGATGAAATATGTTTCCTAATATAGTAACATCCAATTAATTCAGCATCATAATGAAAGAGAATTTTCCAGGTGATAAAAGCTTACCTCTTCAAGTTCTAGAATTGTAAATGATTTTTATATATTTAGGAATGGAAATTTTACTAAGTTATACACATATATTAGTATACAGCAAGAGGACTACTTAATTGGAACATTTTGACCTTATGCTGCACTTTTATTGAGAAGTCATCCTTAAAATTCTACTGTTATATTCAGCACAGAATCTCAATTATCACTTATCACCAAAGCTGACCAACAAACAATAATGTTCCTTTTAGTTAAAAACTGAGGCAACTCCAGTGAGCTGTATGTCCATGACCTATATATTCTTATATCCCCTCTGCCACATATTTCTCTTCATAGAATGTCATGTCACTGAGAACAGGGGCTGTGCCTTCAATTTCTCTGTCAATTTTATTGTGTTTCCATGTGTGCAGAACACTAGTTATTGCTGACTTTCACTTTATAAAAAGAAATAAATTATCCATTTAAAAAAAATCCTGCTTTTCAAAAGGTTGAATAAGAGTAGTTTTTAAAAACTTTAAATAAAAATCCAGCTGGTTAAACTAAAGCCATTGAAAAGAAGCTTAATTGAGGAATATTTTTTGGCTCTGAGCCCACTGTCTTTTCATTTGATTGTAAATTGGACACAATTTTATTCACTTCAAACTCTTGTCTTTCAGTATTTTATTCCACCGAGTCCAGTAAATAAGTGTTAATAGCCATGTTGAGCTCAGTTAGACTACTTTCTTCACTTAAATTACCCATTTTGGTTGTGTTATTGCCAGCCAACCTTTTGCTTGTTGACATTTTTATTGAATGATTGTACAAGAAATGTTGATATCTTCATATATTGTTTTGACCCTTCACTAATCCTCCTTATCTGTCATTTCTTTCATCTGAAATATCTTCTTCTTTCTCCATGCTTTTATTATCTATCTATCAAAGCATGTCCTATTTCCGTCTATAAAATGATGCTGACTTGTGTCCTTCAGGAATCTTTCCAGAGACTGTCACCTCTTATTTTTAAGAGTAATATAAGCCAAGAGGACACCGAGTTTCCAAGATAAAACAAGTTTTATCTTATTTCTTTGCCATGATGTTGTATTTTAGGGGGAGAGAAAGACAAAATTGGTGAAATGTAGAAATGTTCAAAAGCAATGAAGGACTGCTTGTTGAAAAAATTGCCTTTTCTAAGGCCTTCTCAATGATTTGTGCTTTGTTAATATAAAGCCTTTCCTAAGTAAAGCAGCCCTCAAGTAACGTCAGTAATTTAGAACTGATCCTCATGCCCATATTCTTTACCCTGTAATTCCCAATCACATTTCTACCTAAGTTTATGACCTTGGAGTCATACTCAAAATTCAGCTCCTTTATTGCTCTTATCTAGTCTTTATTCATATTAAATAGTCACATACTAATATATTTAGGCATGTACTATGTGGCAAATAATGTGGAGATGTAATGATGAACATGTTGGAGATGTATTCAGTAGGCTGAAAGAAAAGGGAACACAGCACAAGAGGGGGTTAAGGCAGAGAGAAGATGCTTGTAGCCCTATTGAGCTAGAGGTTTCTTTTGAGCGCTCAAATAGAGATATCCAAAATGCAGATGGGTACACAAATTTTGGTTCAGAATGAATAAATCTTACTAGACATATAATAATGGTTAACGTTTATTGAGTACACACTGTATAATGCCTTTCCTATTTCTAGATAAGAACTATAAGCATATAGATCATGATTGGCATCATTGCAATGGATATGATCACTGAAATAGTGAAAGAAGAAACCTCAGACAGAAACCTGGGGCATACCCACCCAACCTACTACTTCTTCCCTATAGTATTTAGGATTCACCTTCTATTCTGGCAGCTCCTGGGCATCCACATCTCTGCCCCAGCTCCAACCATCCTAGCAGCTTCTCCTTATCCTATCTACCTTACAAATAAATTCAGGAACTGCATCTCCAAACCTGCCTTCTGAGAACGTAAATGGATTTGAATTCTCACTTTGAACCGCACACAAAAAAACTGCTGGTCATAAGCTTTAAGACTCTACCAATTATTATAAAAATTTCCCCCCTGCTACTTTCCATTACATACTTCTCTCTAGCCACGTAAACACAATTAATGTGACCAAGCTTCACATCTGTTTCTAAACTACCTCATTTCTTTTTCTGAGATTCTTCCCCCAACATTTATTTCCCTATGCACCAAAATACCTCTTGCCTCTCCTGCAAAATATACTCATCTTCTACAGATAACCTTTTTATATAAATGCCTACTTAACCTACTTCCAATCTCACTCCTGTTATAAATCACCATGATTGCTCAATATGCATAAACAACTTTGTACAGATGTTGCTAGAAGCAAATGTTTATCTGTTTCTCTAATTTTGTTTATTAATAACCAGAGAATATGGTACTCTAGTTCATCACAGTTTCAAGTTGCTAGAGATGTGTAATATATACTGTGCATGAATGGCCAATTGTCTAGTATTAAAATTCAGTAATAGCCTCAAACCTAAACTTTACTGAAAATACTTTAATCTTCCTTTAATGATTCTCAAAGCACTTTAGGGTTTTGTAGATCTCAAGGTTATCATTTTCATTGCCCTATATGTATAGAGAAGTAATAAAGATTTCCAGTTCATAGATTATTAGATTGATCAGCTTTTACTGCATTTCTTTAGGTTTGGCTCACATCCTCATTATGTTGTAAGATCTTTAAGAGCCAGAATCATATCTTCTATTTATTTTGCATTTCACAGAGGACTTTACATAAATGGGTGTGAATTTTACATTTTTATTGTCTGAATTAGAAATTAGAGTGCACAGGGAGACTCTTATTTTAATCATTCTTATCTTTTCTCTTTACCATATATGTCAGGACTTACCAACTTATTTTTCCATCCACAACTAGGGGAAAATACAACCAGTGGCCACTTTACCCTTTGTTACTAACTGACTAGTGACTCAGAATCTGTTGACTAAACCTTTATCATATAGTGCACTGTAGGTGTCAGCACTTTTCACTAATATACAAGTCTACTCTACTTACCAGCGCATGGGGCAGTAGTATTTCCCTTTCAGGAAAGTAAGCATTGCCATATGACTTACTTGTGCAATGAAATACAAGTGCAAGTGATCGGTGTCACTTCCTAGCAGAATATTTAGTTCTAATGCTCTAATCTCTAGCTGCCTCTATTATGATGAACCTGAAATCACCCGTTGATGTGGAATTGTCACAAGATTGAAGTAACTTGAACAATGACCCAGCATATAGAGGATACCTTCCCCTTGGAGGCACTCAGACCCATGGCAGGCAATGCATGAAAGAAATTAAAAAGTGTTGCGTAAAGCCATGTAGATTTTGGAGTTGTTGTTTTACCACTGCATAACTTAGCATAACCTGATATAGTCCTTGTTTTATAAATATCTTATGTATTTCTTTCCATAAACAGTATATTCTTTGAGGCTAAGGGCCATGTTCAAATCATTTATTTACCCTCAGTATGTCACCAAGATAGTTTTTAATAAGCTGTCAAATAGTATCTGTAGAATAAATAAATGAAAAATAAATAATCTTTATTTCCATAAAAAATATGATAATATTCTTCACTTGACCATTCTTTTTACTCCCATCTTTTCAAGTTAGAGTTTAAACTGAGAAATTTGCAGTACTACTATGGTTTTATCAGTCCAAAGTTTCTTAAAGATGCCAATTAACCATCAGTTACCTTTAGGTAAGTGTCCTTGCCAACCAGAAGTGTCTCCTCAGTTCCATCTTGGCTTACTTTGTATCCTATTCTTTTCTTTTTCTTTTTCTTTTTTTCCTGAACCTAGTTTTCTTCTGCTTTTTAAAGCTCTTGCTTGTTTGTACTATTGTTTAGATTATTTTTCTCCAAGGAGGAGACCATTTCCTCAGCTCCTTCTGCCATCTTGATCCATTAAACAAGCCTGCTGGAATATATCATGGAAAATGCTGCACATAAATCCTATGTGGAAATAGACTGGGTGTGACGAATTTAACTAATGTGGTGAAGTTACAGATATCCTTGAGATTTCCAAAGCTCTCATGTATCCTAGTTTATAATTCTTACTAACTGATTCAAGGAAGACTACCTGGGATCCTTCTGAAATCTGATACAAGCTGTTTAAAGTGGAATTTAAGATAGATTTGAAATGATCCTTACCCATTTCCTACAATGTAGCTTGGGAGCACATACTATTAGGAAGCAACCAGGTCAAAGTTGACGCATTGGGCCAGCACCAACTGCTACGGGCTTGTTCCATTCTGGATTTAAGCCTTAGGTCACCTTACCTAAGCAAGGAACCCCTTTCAGCTGAGGCGCTTCTTGAGAATAAAGAGAAATAAAGAATGGATAGTAGAAGAAGATAGTTTTAAATACCAGCTATGACCAGATAGCCAGTGATAGAAATAAGAACTGTAATCATTATTAATGTTTTATTTTGATATAAATGTAAATGTGGATATGTTCATTATTTTCCCTTTTTTCATTTCCCTTTAGATATGTTAAAAGTATTTAACCTTATAACTCAGTAATTAAATGCAAGTATGTTCAGCTAGAAGGGGCGCGAACATATCCCAAATATAGATAGAGGGGCTGTGTATTATTTTGTAAGAAGGCTAATAAGAAAGTTTAGCATGGATAAAAGAGGTGTATATGGATGCCATATTGACAAGAAGTGGACTGTGTTGGCTTTGTTCTGTATCAGTGTAGCTAAGATAAAACTAAGATTCCAGACTTTTCTTCCTTGTATAATTCTGGGTTAGGATTAGCTACTTGTGTAAAAGTCTTCTGTAAAAATGTTTACACAAAAATTGGCCTTTACCTTGCACAATCTATACAGGATTTTGCAAGAGGAGTGAAGAAGTAGTAATTTTTATGTTCTGTAGGCTGGTGTAGAATTCCAGGCACTAAGGCCACTCATGCACACTTTCATTTATCTACTGGCTCATTTGTTAATGTGGACAGCATCCAAATCCATAGCACCTCAATCCCCCCAGACCTTTTGCCTTAGCTTCTCCAAATTCTGGTCCAGACACAAGTGTAACAATGTGTCATATGACACTAGCTTCTCCTATAGGTCACCAGCATCAGTGAGGCTGGAAATGCAGACAAGACATTTGTGGGTTCTAGTTTGTTCTCATGGGTTTCTCTTTCACTTCGCTTCCTTTACTTTATACCCAGCTTTCCTTCCTAACTGCCAACCAAGCTGTCCTAAAGCTTCCCTCTACCATCAGTATGCTTATTTTCTCTAGGAACCTATTAATAATGTGAATTTTTTTTATTAATTCAATTATTTAGTAAAAGTGCCTTTTTTTTTTTTACAGCCAGAATGAGATTTCACAACTCTCTGATAACATTTATTATTTAGAAAGGTAGTATGCATTTCATGTGTTGAAATATAACCTTTGGCTAAAGAACACATTTTTTAGGAAAAGTTAGAGAAGGAGAGAGAGAATGTGAAAGAGTACTTGCTATCATGCTCTAAAGATGGGAGACACCAGATAAGTGAAACTTGTCACTAGGGAGCAGTGGCCACAGTGATATGTAAGAAACACAGAAACACATAGAAATCAAATCACTAGATGCGATATAAATTGGTATTGCATTTGCCATGTTTATATAGCTAATGGTATTTACCAATACATGAATCAATGACCATTTGAGAAGATACACTCAAGAAATATAATTTAGACCAAAGTCCAAAGGGAAAAATATTTCTCCTCAGAAACTAATATGACCTTAAAAATTATATAATCAAACATATCTTTCTTTGCTTTTCTCTGGCTGCTTGGAAGCTCTAAGTCACTTTTTAAAAATTAATTTATAAATATTTTTCTCCCTTTTCTATTTTTTTCTGGTCTTTTTTTTACAGGCGATGAATTATCTTTTTCCAAATTACAATATATTGGCTTATAAGCTACCAGAAATATCTTTTTAAAAAACTGAAAACAATTATAAGAGGGTAGGAGAAAGGGGAAGAGGGGAGGTAGACAGGGTAAAGGGTGAAATATGTGTAACAGAAAGAAATCTAACCATGAGAGGTGAACACACAGTGTAAATATATATAAGCCTCACTGTTAAAGTGTACAGCTGAAACTTATTGGATTTCATTAACTAACATCACCATAAAAAATTAATTAATTAATTAATTTTAAAAATATTAAAAAATAAATTCTAGGTATCAAATGAGTCACAAATATTGAGAATAAAATTGAAAAAGAAAATACATAAATAAATGAATGAAAAGTAGACACATTTAACATATATTTTCCCAATTGAATATTCTAATATAAATGACTGGATTTATAGTTATTAATACTAAATATGCATCTGCTCACTTCATTTAGTATTAGTAAAGTACCTTAGTCATTTGAGATCATTTTATCTAATTCATTTCACTTAGAACAATGTATTCTAAAGTCATGATAAAAATTCCACTTGATGGTATGTATTTATTTAACACTCAACCTTTTCCTGTGTCAACAGTCTAATATTCTTTCCTACAGGAACATAATTATTTCAACTAATAGATTGTCTTCATCAAGGACAGTTTTAGGCACTGACAATTTATGGTACTATAGCCTTTATTTCATTTGCAGAAATTTAATATATTTTAATTTTTAGATATTACTCAGTTTGGGCTTATTACATCATATGGTTTATGCCTATCTGAAATTAAATAAAAATAATAATCTGTGGTTAGGTCTTACAGTCAGTCATTTCAGTCTACCCTTCATGGCACTTGTTCCACTGCGAGAATATTCTCATGTTTTCCACATCGGTGTGACTTTGGCACATAAGATCTAATGAAAGAGAGATCACAGCCATTCCTGATTCCACATGTCCTAGAGCCATTAGCATTCATGCAAAATGAATGCTATTTAACTTAATAAGAAGTCCATTTTCTCTGTCCATTTACCACCCCTTTAAGTGCTTATTTTCCTTCCTAACCTAGCTGCAAGGCATGTGAGTAATCAGTAAATTGAAGATTTAAAAAGATTTTTACTTCATATGCCTGGAACTGAATTGCTCTTTATTGGCACTGTAAAAGTAGATGGGATCTAGGGCTATGTTGCCCTTTTTGTCTTTTTTCCTCAATTCTTAGTAACTCCTATAATGTTCCCACCAAAATGGCTCATTCAATAATCCAATAATTTGAGTTTTAACCTTTCAGTCTCATTTATTTTTTGATGAATTATTTGGATTTTTGAGGGGGGGGGATAAATGTTTGTGTATCATTGTTGTGACTGAAAGAAAACCATTTGCTTATTAATCTCTGGTAGATGTTATATTTAATAGTTTGAATACATTTTTATATTTAGTTGAATGAATTCACAATAAGAAAGCATAAATTCCAAAGAAATTATGTGGCCATTGGGATAGAGCTGCCATTTTCTAAAGTATAGCATCCATTTCTTGTACGAATTTTTATTCAAGATGCTGAACTGCAAACCACAGAGAATGAGATATTGGCAAAGGAGATGCTATAGAAAGAACAAAAAAAAAAAATCCTGATGGATTCCTTAATCATATAAGTCACTGGTGAACAATAAAACACTGTGAAGATTGCTTTAGAAATTAGGTCTTGACCTGACTTTTTGAAAAATAGCACAAAGTAAATTGAAAACATAAATGGATATGTGTTTTTGAAAGAGGTTGCATTTCAGTATAATGAAGATTAAGGATTTTGTTTTATCAAAGACAAACATTAAAATTAATGATACCAATTCTAAAAAGATGAATTATTCAATTTGAAGTATATAGCCTTTATTCATATCATAGGTGAGTATATAAAAGGTGTGTCTCTCCTCCCAACATAATTTGACCAAGATAAGGAAAATTAAGCCAGGAAAACCTACAGTTCATTCAGAGGCGCATGGCATTGTCCTGCCAATATGAGGACACAAAGGCGCTGTGGTATGTCCGCGACAGTTTGCAGTCAGCAATGTTATCCTCTTGGTCCCTACCACACAGTTTGTTGTTCTCCCTGGAGTCTCTGCTTTTGTCCAGCTTCTTCATTCCATTCAGCTTTCTTTCCCTGATGCCATCCCATTTGGGCCCTTTTCCCCATTTGTCTGGCTCCAGGTTTATGGATGTTTTCTTTCAGCCTTAGCTGGAGACTGGCGAGCAACACGAGGCAGACCCCCAGGGCAATACTCCTTGGCCTTCCATCTCAGTCATTAAGATTCAGTACTGCTTACCACAAGGGCCAACTGCTACATCATTTATTATTGTTTTGATCATGTTTGTGCTTATTGCTTTCTAAATTTTTGGAAGCCAAACTGAAAACAACACCTGACCCCTTGGGTATTGCCATCATCAGGTGCTAGTGAAAGCCTAGCACTTCAGTAGCAAAAAATAGAGCAGCTTGGTGATGTCAGACATTGCATGAACTAGATTCACAAGGAAAACACCAATTAAAAAGAATAGTTTCAGTCAACAAACAAAAGTTAGACAGTTTACAAACCAATAATATTCTGATTGATATGAAGATAATTAAACCTAAAATATAGAGTAATAAGAATCACAAAATTTCCCAATACACATGACATTCATAAAGTTTACTCTATTTATTTAAACTTTTCTTGATGATTCAGTGTTGTGCAAAGTTCATGGTTTTGGTTTCGTGGTTGGTTGGTTGGTTGGTTTTAATCAGATATATCACAGAATAGTGAGTCTGCCTTAGGACTCCACCACTAAAAGCTGTCTCAGTTAAGTCACTTAAACATCTTCAGCTGCAGGTTCTACATTGCAAACTGAAATAAAATCTACCTTGCAACATTGCTTTAAGTATTTAAGATTACATTAATAAACTAGCACACATTAGGCACTCAGTAATATATTCACTATTATAAAACTAAAATTATAGCATACCATATATGTAAGTATGCGTATATGTGTAACATAATTTCTCTGATTTTATATTCACATATTATATAAATACTATTATTGGTAATATTAAAGAAATATTTCATATATAATGATAGACTTTCCCCACAAGGCCACAGTCTCTGACATCCTGGCACTTGGCCTTATTTCTTCCATCTCTTCTCAGCTCATAAGTTCCTCTATGTTCCCTTTGCTAAGAAAGTTGAAAGCCTAGCTGGTCTCTCGATTTCTGTGAAGAAAGAGAGGGGAATAGGGAAATCTTCACACTCTTTAATATATCCTTTCAAGAATAAATGTTTCAGAATATGTACAGTCCCTTCTAGTCTGTCTTTATTCAACCTAAAATGGCGTTAACTTAGAAAGATCAGAGAAAGCTATCTTTCCACTGAAAACCAGTTTTCACCCCTGACTAGTCTTCACTTGGAATAGTATTGCCTCTTTCTTTCTAGTTGTGTTTCAAGCTTCACTCTGCCTTTATAGCTTTAAGCAGATTGTGCTACCCTAGGGACAACTCTGCTCAAGTCAATTAGTGCCCCATTGGCTGAATTCCTTTGCTATATATCCTAATCATAAGATTGGAATAATGATGTAAAAGTTATTCTACTTCCCCGGCACTGATGAATGTGTTTATTTCCAAAAACCTATTGTTAGCTGTTACCCTCTCTGCATCTTCTGTAAGAAACCCCTGTCCCCTCGATTTCTCTGCACACATTGTAATTTCTTGCTCAACTAACATCATTTCCAAGGCATTTTTAGTTGAATACTACAATATTTTTAACTGATTTTAGAGTTAATATACTGGCTATCAGTATATTTCCACAGTTTAAATTTACTCCAGATACAAATAGACTTCCACAAAATATATATATATATATATATATATATATATATATATATATATATATATATTTATGCAAATTGACTTGTTTTCAGGTTGGTCTGTCTAGGATCATTTTGCCATTTCTCAAAGAGAGATGTGTTTCCAAATGTAAAAATCCAGATAGAATCAGAAAAGCTAGAAAACCTGACTATATAAAATGAGAATTTCAGCTTCAGGAGTTGAAGCTCTTTGAGAGAGAGAAAGAGAAAGAGAGAGAAGCTCTCATACCCCAGTACTCCATAACCCATGACTTTGTAACCCTTAATAAGGCCCCTTCACTTCTTCCCTTCATCCTCAAAAATTGAATCAGAGATTCAAGCTTTTTAATATAAAAAGATCTTAGAACTTCATACATCATTTTATTTATTCTTTATAACAAATGCAACCTTATGAGATAGGTTGCATTTGCCTCATTTTAGGAATATGGAAATAAAGCTCAAGGAGTTAAACAACTGTCCTTAAGTCAAATAATTAATATATAGCACAACTGGGATTTGATCTAGGTTCATCTAGGGCCAAAACTCACATGAATTAATATAAAATAGGATTTCTCCAGGGAACATCATAGAAAGTTTGATTATTTCCTAGGAAAGGAGCTTTAAAGGGGTGTATCATTGACATTCACAAATGAAGAACTACATTAAAAAAACAACAACAAAGGGTATGAGCAAAGAAACAATTGTGGAAATGTTTGAACCATAAATGAAGGCTAGAAAACCATTAAGTTTGGTTATTTTATCTAATACAAGGGTGAGAATTAGAGATATGTTTGAAAAAGGAGGCTGGGGACAACCTAGAGGCCTTGAATGTAGAAATGAGGAGTTTGGATTTCATTCATGAGCCATGGGGATAGTGGAGGCATTGGAGAATAAGGCCGCATTTCAAGAGAAGCAATGTAGAAGAAGTTCACAAGGAAGATACACAGGGAAGGAGACTCATGTTGCAGAGACCAGTTATCCAGCGATCAGAGTGGTCTGGGAGTGGTAGCAAAATCTTTTAATGGGGTTGAGAGCATAGGAAAGAAGGAGGGAATAGCTGTACTGTTAGAGGAAGACTAAACATGAAGCGAGAAGTTATTCTAAAGGACTCGCCTATTTGTTTTTCTCAGTAGCCCATGATTTGTCTGCAAGACCTACCCAATATCCAGCAGTTGTTAAAAACAGAACACTGTAAATCTGAGTCAGGAAGCATTAGAAAGTTTGAGTCATAGTATGACAAGATGGCATGATTCTAACTCAAAGCAGCCACTTCACTAAAAATAAATATTATCCTGGAAAGATGGGGTAAATGTTAAGAGAAAATGAAGCTGGCAGGTGAACCTACATAATTAGCTTGATTGGCATATTTTATATTAAAATGTTATTGTTGAAAAGGAAGAACACACAGCAGAAAACTTAAGCTATTTAGTGAGACATTTAGAAGAACAAGAATCTAATTATTCTCTCTCAGGTTAGGGACTATCCTCTAGCTGGTCACCTAGCATAGACACTTTCTCTTGCCATTAAAGAGAAAACGAAGTGTAAATAAAATTTAAAACACATGTATAAAGCAAATACATACAATTTAGATTAAAGGAAATAACATAGTATAAAATAAGATAAAAAAGCAAACTAAAAATTCAGACTAGATAAGACAATAAAAAAGATAAGACAATGAAACAAAAAGATTAAAGAAGTTTAAAGTAAATAAATAAAGACTAACTAAAAGAGTGACTAAAAATATAGACTAAGGTTGAAGAATTCAGCTACATCCTTTAAAGAATAGAAAGGAAGATGGCGGCCACCATCTCCTGCAGGCTGTCCTGTGACCTGCAGATGCTGCGCTACCTATATGGTCTGTTGGCCATGGAACTAGTTGGACATAGTTTCACAGCTTGCAGTGGCTATCAACTCCCCAATAAGGCTAGAGCTCTTATATTGACCATATGAAAACCAAAGGCAGTCAACTTGATGGTGGTTAGTTGTGGTAACAGCAGAGAGTGTGAAGGTGTGCCTCTAGAGCCAGCCTACCAGCCTTGGCCACTGGCTTTGCCATTTCCTAGCTGGATGATCTCTGACAAAATACTTCAACCTTCATGGACCTCAAGTCTTTTATCTATCAAACAATGATAATGCTGTACGGTTGTTATGAGGAGCTATAAAGCACTTAGGACTCTGCCTAGCACATAAAATATGCTCAGTGAATATTTGCTACTAGTGTTATTCTAATATCAAGGGCTGGAGGTTTGGAAAAGATGATAGCCAGAATATCTTGAATTCTTAAAAGAAACCTCAAAACATATCATCTGTGTAGCAGCTGTTAACATAGAACAAATGAAAAAAATCTCAATCTTCAAACAAAATATATAATACCAATACCTAACCTTTCTTTAAAAAGTTTTAACAAAAATATCAGTTAAAGATAAAGGGCACAAAAGTAATAAAATCTAGCATTTATTGAATACTTACTAGAATCAGGGACTGTTCTAAGCATTTAGCATTTATTATATTATTGACTCCTAATAATATGAGTCAGGTACTACTTTAAACTAACCCAGTTTGTTGATGAAAAGTAGAGTGGTTAAGTAACTTGCCCAAGGTCATATAGCTAGTTTGTAGAGGAGCCAGGATCCAAACATAGGTGTGAGGCTTCAGAGTCTGCTTATTTAATGACTAAGTCCTCTAAGAGAACTCTGTTCTTCTAATGAAGTAAAATTAAATTTCCTCTCTTCCCAGAAGACTGCATTTATTGGATGGTTAGTCTTTCCTATAACCTATTTTCCTTTGGGATTCTCTAGCTGAAACTTCTGTTAATGTGAGCTTTACTGGTGTGACACTTGGTTTCTTTCCTCATCTCCCATTCTCTCTTCTTGGGCTGTGTGTGATTCATAGATAGAGTGAGGGACCTAAGAGAGCAGTGAAGGCTAAATTTGGATTAAAATCTACTCACAAAAGTGTGACCATGTTTCTTTCAAAGCCTGTTAGATTGAGAAAATATATGTATATGTGTATATGTGTGTGTGTGTATAATGTTTTATATATATATTCAGCATCATATATTATATTTCAATATAATAATATATATGCATACTACTCATTGTTGAAAAAGGTTATTCTGAAATCAACACCATTCTGTTTATAATACATATTGTTTTTAATATTGTTCAAAAGAACAAAGTCAGTCACAGACTTCACTTGGCATTTATTCTCTCTTTTTAATTGACATTTCTAATAGTTCAGCCCACCTACCTTTTAGCCATTCCCACCCTCTCCTGCCATCCCAATTTGTAAGCATAAAACTATATAATAAAACCTTCTGGTGTAAAACACAGGGAGTTAATGGCCTCGGGTTGAGCAAATAGCTATGAGCAACATACCTTTGAGAAGTATAAAGAAAAAACAGATGAACAGAGACTACGCCAATTTGGAATGAGATAAAATGGGGACTATATGTAACAGAAATAGTAACAGAATATTGTAATTACCATTCCTGCCATTGATTTATGGAGCCAGGGTTCCAGGGGCCCCACAGAGCTAGCATTTCAAAGGCATAATGCAGCACTACCTAATCAATTCATGGGTGACCCCATAGCCTCAGTCAATGGAGGTTAGTGGTCATTTTCAATTCACTGTAAAAGAAGAGCTTTTAAGGAAGCCCTTAATCAAATGTAATTAGTCTGGAGGGTGATGGAGGATCCATTTAGCCTTGGCTATGTGAAGTAATATAAAGAAACCTAAGTGGGGTTGCCCTTAGGGCATCTTATTTACCATATATCAAATTTAGTTTGATTTTTCTGCGGTGTTCAAAATAGCATCTGAGCGATTTTTTTTCCTTTACTTACCAAATCTGGTCCTGACCCATTATAATATCCAACAGGTCCCTGTGGTTCATCTCTTCATACTCTACCTTCTAGTTACAGAGAAAAGCACAGTTATTCTCACTGACAACGCATTTTATTTATGAGTCATTGTGATTAAAATAAATTTGAGAAATACATTGAGTCACATAGGGAAAAAATCACCACTCAGAAGTAACTACTGTTAATATTTTGATATGTGGCCATCCAGTTATATTTTTCTATGCCTTTATGCAGATTGATAATATCTTGAGCTTTTCTTTTCTGTGCTTTTTTTACTTCTGACATGTCCCTTAAGGAAATCCACATGGCCTCTAGGAGAGGACTTATGGCTGGAATGCAAAGACAGAGTAAATTAACAGACTTTAGTCAGCTTGACTTATAAAGCAGACAGCTAAAATGAGAGCAGAAGACCCCGAGAGGGGTCTGGAATGGAGTTTATGACACTATACTAGATTGGGGAGAGAATAGGAGATCCGAGTTGTCTACCCTTTGGGAGACTGATTAGGATTACTCAGGAATGGGGCAGACATGAGTTGGGACAAGTCATGGTGGAGTGGCGTGGCAAGCAGATGACCAGACTGGAGGGACCATGTATGAGGCAGTGATGCGAGGATCAAGGGGTTACTGAGAGCCATCCTGTCCCAGCACATCTGAGAAGCTGAGTCATGTCCTGAGCCATCAAGTCATCCCTTGTGTCATCTTTGCTGAGGAGACCTGTTAGCCAGTCTTGTAACTCTTGAGAGAGGGCCTTGCAATCACAGTAGAAAGCAGGCTAGCTAGCCAACAGTGTCCCCCCAAAAGGAGACGTGTACAGCCTGCATTTTCAGTTTCCAGAAAAGGATGAATAAATTACATTTTCATATTTGATTGTGGTTTTTGATAGTCTACCTGGCTGTCCTTGTTGTTGTTCTGAGAGGATTTTGGTCTCTTTAGAGTTCCTCAGGGGAAAAAAAAATCCTAAGGATTTCCAGCATATCTGATGTATTTTGAAACATCTGTATAGTCCTTATTTAAACCTAAGATCACTGGAATATGACCTTAATTAACATGAGAAAGATGACTCAGAACTTCACAACTTTTTGTCACCATGATCATATTGTACCCAACCATATTATTCTGAGAGCTGCAAAAAGATTTTGAATGTGTTTGACATATATTCACAAACAGGCTGGCAGCCACGGGGTAAAAGACATGTATTATGGGCGCATATGAAGAGAGTCGAGGGCATGATTTGTTCGTCCTCAAACTTCCTGGAGGACAGTCAGTTCAGTTCTCCTTCTAGCTCAGGCACACTGGTGCTCTGTGTGAGGGAAGGTCCTCCTCCCTGATTCACATTGCTGTAGCAGTCACATCCATCAGCTTCAATACATGTCCCTGTAGGATGCCCATGGGAGTAGAAGGCACTGGCTTATTGCTACTTTGCTGCTTCTCAGAAGGCTAGACTAGCAGTGTGTTGCTACCTAACCATGAGAGAGCTTGCCTCTAGGGAGGTATACAAACTTATTCTAGTTCGAAAAAGGGAGAGCTGTATTTTGTTTTTCTGATTTGTACTGGGAAACAAATGCTACTTTATCAATGATGCAGTAATGCACCAGACTTGTCCCTAACCTACAGACCCTTAGCGTCTGAACGCAAAAATTTCCAAAGCCTGTTTTCCAGTGGACATATTGGGGCTGCCTGCCAGTTAGATCCAGGGTCACCATCCTTTATTTCCTTTCAATTGTATTCCTCTTTGTAGCCCTTTCAAGATGGAAGGTGCTTTATGAATTTTCATTGACGACATAATAAATCAAAGGGTGGCCCAGGACATGCCACTGTCTCTCTAGGACTTATTTCTCACCAGTAAATGAAGAGTTGGACTAGACAATTTCTAAATGGTCTTCAGGCTCCAAAATTTTCTAAGGTTATACCATTCATATTTCACCTGTACCACCTGCTTTTTCTGCCTGAGTTGCTATCTTCCTTGGACCAGTGCAGAAGGTACTTTTAAATGGCTCATAAACCCCCAAACCTGGATGTCCATTTATAATGTTTTTACATTCAAAGGAAGAATTCACCAAATGAAGGAAAGGACCAGAACACAGAACCTTAAGAGCAAATCATAACAGGGTAAGACAGACCAGAGCAGAGAGACGCTGTGGTTCACGTAAGCAGTGCAGTCATGAGGGAGCACCGTGGGTCAGGGCTGCTTCCTCAAGGCTCACTCTGGCTTACATAAAATAGCCACTTCCTTGTGTACTCATTCTCTATTTTCTGACACAATTTGACTTTTCAATACCAAGAAAGAGGTTAGGCTGCTCTAATCAATAGAAAAGCATAGTTTATATTTTCTCTCAATTAATTAACATTCTGACTTAACACTACGGTAGGCTGGATAATTGCCCCCAAAGCTGTCCAGGTCCTGATCCCTAGAACCTGCGAATGTTACCTTAGATGGAAAAGGTGTCTTTACAGATGTGACTAAGCTAAGGATATTGAAATGAGATTATCCTCCCTTATCCCAGTGAGACCTAAATGTGATCACAAGTATACTGATAAGAGGGAGGTGGAGAGAGACTTGATAGAGAAGGCAGTGTGATGACAAAAGTAAGATACTATGCTGATGGCCTCAAAGATGGAGGAAAGAGCCATGAGCCAGAGATGGCAATGCATGCTGTGGCAGCCTCTGGAAGCTCGAAGAGACAAAAGATTCTCCCCTAGATCCTCCAGAAAGTAGTCCTGCCAAATCCTTGATTTGGGCCCAGTAAATCTGATTTTGGACTTTTGGTCTCTAGAACTGTTAAGAGAATACATTTGTGTTGTCTTAAGCGACTAAAGTTGTGGTAGGTGATTTGTTATAGCAGCAATAGGAAACTAATACAAACATAAAGTCTCTTGTGTTGTTAGTACTAATGATTCCTTATCTAAATGTCTAATTGCTCCTAGCTTGCCTAAAAAAAAAAAATTAAAATTTAGTTTCTGAACATGTAGACCCTGTGCCATACCTAGCAAAAACATCCCCTGCTCACCTCGGGCAATGCCTCCAACTTTGATTCACACCTTCTTTCAGACGGCAGTAGGACACAGTTTCCTTTACTTATCATGCCCCTGAAAAACATATTGGTTAGTTTATTTTGCATGTAACTATAATGAATCTAATAGGGTTTAACAAAAATAAGCCAATAGAAAGTACCAAGTTTACATATTGTTAACAAATTCACCTGTTCTCATTCAAATGCAGCTACTCTCCCTCACTTCCTTATTACAGGTTGCAGTTATTAATCTTCTGTGGGCATCAGTGCCACCAGCCCTGTCTGGACTCGGTGCTAGACTGGTGTTTCTCAAATATGATATGCGTAGGAATCACCTGGGGATCTTGTTAAAATGCAAATTCTGATTCTGTAGGTCTGAGACGGGACTTGAAATTTCTAAATTCTAATAAGCTCCCAAATAATGACAGTGCTGTTGGTCTGCCGACCACACTTTAAATAACAAGGTGCTAAACTACCTTCTGCCCATTTTGGCCTAAGGTAGATTCAAATCAGCACTACTAGTAATGAAATCTTGGGGAATTTTGAAACCCTTCCAGATCTTATTTTGAAATACCTTCTCTAGAAATGGCTCTCTAGCTCACCCTTCCTGGCCTTGACCTGTATACTAAGTACTTCCTGTATGCCTCTAACCACACAATGCCCCTAGGTCCTTTCCTAGCCTTCAAAAGGATTTTTATGGCATAGGCACTGACCTTGCAGGGATCTCTCTTTCCCTTCCTAAATGACAGAACTTCTCCAGTTCCCTGGGATCTTATCCTAAAGTTTTCTTCTCTATCCTGTTCACATGCATCCCTACATTGTTAAGACTTGCTCAGCTTTTAGATGAAGTTTTTGTCTCTATTTGAATTTATAAGGGCCTAGACTCACTAGGGCCTTGGGTTTGACAAGCAGTTATGGGTCTACCGTCACTCCACAAGCTGGCTTGCCTTTGTAGGCTCCCAGCAATATCTCAGAGCCTATTTTCATCTCTTCTTGTTTTAAAACTGCCATTCCCTGTTGCATCCCCTATTGATTTCAGTTTCTAGTCTGAGTAATGACTCTGGTCTTTGGTTAATTTATGGAGTGCAGACAACTGGCATACCCTGCATCTTATAAAGGACCAAATATTTCCTCCTTCTCCACCAGCCCTGGACTCTCCTGCCTAATCTGCCCTGCTTCCTCCCGTCTCTATCAAAGGGCTTCCCAGCTCTCTGCTGCCCTCTCCTGGCATTCTTTAGCACTGTGCTCATTGGTTTGAAGCACCCAAACCAATATCATATCACCACAGAACCTAAACGATCTAAGAGCACTAGGATGTGAATCAAGCTAGTAAGATGAACTGCACATCTATTACCTTTATAAGTATTTTTTAAAATTAGAATTTCAACAGAGCTATCAAAGGAGAATACCTCTAACAGGATTCCACTGCTAACAGAATGAAAATCATAAGCGTGGAGGAGGGAAACTTTGGAGCATATTTAAAGAAAAAAGAATTCCAGTTTGGCTAACTCAATGGCTCCTAGTCCTAGCTGGAAGAATATTAAGAAATATTTTTTCCTGGGTCCCATTCCAGTCCACCCAAATAAGAATCTCTGAGGTGGTCCTGATTTCTTATGCTTCAAATAACCTTCCCTGGTTACTCTCATGAACATTAAGATCTCCTTGGGTAGGTATAAAGTGCTGAAATGTTGTGAACTAAAATCTGGGTCACATTAAGGAAAATATTAAATGACATGTTTGTAAGTTGTGGGTAATTTTGGAATCTCTTTTAAGGAATTGTCTTCAGCAGGCACCACTTAGAAGCATACACCTTCACTTCACAGAGCAGTTTCCTGAACCTCCCAACTGGACCTTGATCTTGGACCTGACCCCATATCTCCATATTTCCTCAGTCTTTCACACCATTAGATATTTTGCACTTGATCTCTGGTGGTAACCCACAGAGAGGATGAATGGCTTCTCCTCACTAGATGCTCCCCTCCATCCCAGCTGTGCAGCAGTCTTGGACCAACTCAGGGAAGCCCCCTGCAGCTCCGTGCACTCCAAGTAGCACACACACCTATCTTCCTTAGGCAGTGCCCCCTGCTTTGTGGATAGGCCCAAATGGTGAAGGCTTGGGGTGAGTGAGACAAGTGGATTTAAACTACCAAGTGACACAACAGAGCTCTCTGATACTGTTGTCTCTACTAGTGTTGCCCCTTAGAATGTTCTGATTCTATAAAAGTGATTATCTCTCATCTCAGCCATGATCTTTCCCATCCTTCATTTCTTTCCTACTCAGTATAAACACCACCATTTCTTGAAAGACTGTCCTAATCACCCCACATCTCGTTCAAATTATCCTAATATTTCTCTAGTGTACCTTTATTTTGTATTTTAACATACTATGATTTTCTTTTCTTCCAGGTGTGTAAGTTTTCTATCTTACTTAATTTTTTGTATGTTTGATTGTTACATTGCAAGATTATCTCACCTCGGTTTTTCTTTACTACCCTGAAAATGCATATCATGATGCTTTGCACATCGTGGTGTTCAGTTAGAATTTGCTGATTGAATTTCCTCCAAGCATCACTGGCTCGATCCATGGAAATATAACCTAAGCCCTGCTAAGCATCCTTCTGTGAGACTTGATTTTCCCCTTATTCACCAGGGCTTACCCAGTCTCCCCTTTTTCTTCAGAGGCCAGACTCCACATTTCTTACCTCCTTTAGCACACATGATCGTTTCAATCATCTAACCAAACCTCAAGTGGCCTTTTCTCCTTTCCTGTGTTTACTCTGCTCAGAGAGACTATCACTGGAAAATTTGAATTTGCATTTTTAATCAGGCATTGCATCAGATTTTTACTCTATTATCTGAGTTCCTCTTACATTCAAGCTACTGCTGGGTGCATGGATGGCAGCATAAATGTAAATAAGAAAGTAATTTGCTTTGCTTCATCCTTAAAAAAAAAAAATCTATAAGCCTTAGAGAATCTTCTGTAAAGCAATATCACTTTTTCTTCCTTGCATAGAAATGTTGCCAGTTATTTTTAAGGCAAAAACAAAGGCTCTCCTAGGACAAAACCCGACTATTCCAAGCCCTTTCTAGAAACCAGCATCACAGTAGCCCCTTATATCTACAGGGAATACGTTCCAAGACCCCCCGTGGATGCCTAGAACTGTGGACAATACCAAACCCTACATTTGCCATGCTTTTTTCCTATACATGTGTACCTTTTCACTTAAAGAAAGCACTTTACAGCTCCTCTTTGACATATCTGAATTGCCAGCATTGCTACTCTTGCTCTTTGTGGCCATTATTAAATAAAATAAGGGTTACTTGAACACAAGCACTGTGATACCATGACAGTTAATCTGATAACTGAGAAGGCCACTAATGACTAATGGGCAGGTAGCATCTACAGTGTGGCTATGCTGGACAAAGGGATGATTCATTTCTTGGGCAGGATGGAGTAGGACGGTGTGAGATTTCATCATGCTACTCAGATAAAATGTACAGTTTAAAACTTATGAAGTGTTTATTTCTGGAATTTTCAATTTAATCATTTCCGACTCCGGTCGACTGCAGGTAACTGAAACTATAGAAAGTGAAACTGTGGATAGGAGGGACTACTGTATTCAAATTCAGTTAGAGCTTTTGCCCAGGGTACACTTCCAGAGAGGATAGAAGTAACACATTTCATTTAGCTCTGTTTGGCTCTCATCCACAATGTTGCTATCCTATAATGTTTGTCCACTATGGTTTGTCCCTGATCCTGGAATGGGGTGTCTGCTTATTCTAGCATGGATAAATTGGATCCTGGCTAAGCCATCCGTCTCTGGGAAACCCCAGCTCTGTAATTGTGGATCAGAGCTGCGATAGCCTTTCTGGTTTCTCATACAGTTTTGCTTCCTATGTAACAGGGATCCCCCACTCCCAGGTGTCTGGCTTCCTCTATGGTCCAAGTGAACCACACAACCAACTGAATATCCTCAAACATTCTCTGCTTTTAGGCTCTTTATTGCCCTCTTTAGATGTCCTTTGACACTGATATACTGTCCCAGGAGCACCTGACATGAGCATCCTTCTCTCCCCTCTCTCTGCCACCCCAGTCCCAAGTCTGATGGCCCTGAATGATCCCAGGATGAACCCGAGACTATGATCATCTGAAATGGAACACAAATGATCTCTGCTCATTGAATTAACTAAGAATACAAAGTGACCTCTCCCTGCCCCCCGCCCCAGCCAAAGCATAAACAGAAAGGCAATAGGATACCCAACACTGTTGGAAGTTGTAGAAGTACGCAAGATGCTGAGGATGAACAATAAAGCATCCTCAAAATGAATATAATATTACTTCTGGATTATTTTAGTAAGCAAATAACAAAAATAGCATGCATTTTGTGCCAGGCACTGTGCTGAATATTACATATATTTTGTCTTTTAATCCTCATAATATCTACGGGAGACAGCTACTATCCTAATTCTACTTTGCAGATGGAAAAACTAACATGATGGCTATGGAGGCAATTTTTAAAATGTGATTTGTTGTATTTGACCGAGTTATTAATTCAGAACACTCAAAGCTTAAGTGAAGAAAAATAGCCATATAGTGAATATGTTACAGAAAAAAAGAAAAAAGAACGCAGCCAGTAGAGCCAGGGTCAGAGTCAGTGGATCCTGAGCAGTAGGGAGAGGGAAGTTCTAGAGAGTTTGGGGCAAAGCAAAACTTGAGAAAAAACTACATGATTGTGGGCGATGGCGTGAACATAGTGTTGAAGAACACAGCTGTGGGGCTAGGCTTCCTATATCAAAATCTTATTTTGGACAATTATTAGGTACCTTGTGACACTTAACCTTTATAAAATGGAGATAATAACAAAACCCACCTCATTAGATTACTGGAGATAAATGCTTAGCAGAACACCTGTTATATAGTAAGTGCTCAGGAAGTGCTAGTTATTATTTTTTTAATTTATTTTAATTAGTTTCAAGTATGCAGTACATTGGTTAGACATGTATATAGTTCATAAAATGATCCCCTCCTTAGCTCCCTCCCTCCCCTGGCCCTCCACCTAGCCAATGTATTAATGCTAGCTGCATTCCCTATGCCGTGCTCCCCATCCCCGTGACCAACTATCAATGTGCTAGTTATTATTAATGGTTTAATCACTGGTGAATCTACACAAATTTTTTCATAATAGGGAAGTTCAAAAGTCCCAGCACCAGCAAATCATTTCATATGTAACTAAAACTGAGCTGGGGGGTTAACATTTTTAAGAATTCAAAGGAAATAGCAGATGGACACAGGCCGAGGTCAGAGTTAGTGAACAAAGAATTAGATGTGAATAGACACTTGCAGGTGTCCCCAAGGATGACCTTGGTCTAAGAGAAAGTCCAGGGAAAGGAAAACTGAAAAAAATGCAGTTTCCTCTCTTTCCTGTCCTTTTATTACACGCATGCATGTGCACGCACACACACATTCTCTCTCTCTCTCTCTCTCTCTCTCTCTCTCTCCCCCTCCCCCCTACTCTTTCTCTCTCCCCCCCCTCCCTCCCTTCCTCCTCCTCTTTCTCCTCTCTGTGTATTGCATATTTAGACTTTCTCCTTCTATGGCTGAACAGATTTGCTTCCCGCCTCCTTCTTTGGGCTGCTTTCACATTCTTAATGGTGTGCTAACCTTCAGCTCTACCCCGGAACATGCCTGGACCCTTGCCTTGCAACCCTGGCAAAGCAGAAAGGCCCAACCAGCTAACAAACAACAGGCAAGGCCACTTTACTGGTGGACATGAGGTCAATAATCAGTAGCTGTGATGGTGCACAACCTGGGATGAGGACCATCTTCTGGCTGGTAGAATTTCATGGAACTAATTCTTAAAGCAAAACTTGGTATGTGTCTGATAGGCCAAAGCTGACTGGCTCCCTCTGCTTTTTACTTCAGAGCAAGGACAAAGATAGTAGGGCTTCGAAGATTTCTTGAAGATTAACTTTGCCATTGTAGTTATTTTTGTTACTTCCTAGCTATTTTTCTGTAGTACTTCACAATAAGAGCCTGGAAAGGAGAGAGGGGGAAAAAAAAGTGTTTATTTTAAACATATAAAGGAAGAGAGAAAATGATGCATTTTTATGTATTCCACACACTGTCTACTCTTAAAAGCAATCCCTTGGAAAACACCTCACTTCACAACACAGAGAATGGCGGGACCCCTGTTAGAAGATACAATTTACCCAAGGAGGAAAGTGAGTATAAAGGGCAAGGGAGGAACTTCTCTGGATTTCAACAGGAAAGTTGGCGTTGGCTGAACTTTCTCTGGCCATAGCTCAAACTATACAGCAAATTGAGCTGGCTCTCTTTTTTTTCCAGCCTAATTTTTGTTTAACTTCCAGATGGACAGGCACTGAAATCTTAAGGAAATAGTCTTTCTTCACCCTAGATCTTTGCTCCACTGAAGCTGTGCAGACAGCTTGAAATTTGCATCTCGATCTACTCTTCTCTGATGCCTTCTTCAAAAACTCTTGGAATCATTGCCTCGAGCAGACTTTTTACATTTCAGCTGGAACTTCTTTTTAGGGAAGTCCATCTCTTCTCACGAACATCAGACTTTGTTCTTGCCATATGTGCTTTTTTACCTTCCCTGGCTGAACAACCTGTAGCTGACAGAAAGGCTTCATATCCCCTCCAGCTAAGTTAAATCGTTCGGAACAACTTCAAATTAAGAAGAAAAAAAAAATCCGTACAATTTTTGGAACGACTTACTTTGCTGAGTGTCCTGAGTAAAACCATTTTTTCCTTACTCAAGTTATATTAATTTGAAAATGCTTCCTCTGGTTTTGCAGTTTTAAAACTATATTGGCTTAAACATACACCTCCAGGAATTGGAAAGTCTTAAATATTCAGAACAATTTTCTCTTTCCAGTAAAGGGAGAGCCCTCATGCAGATCTTCACCTCAGAGATTTTCCCTCAGAGACCCAGAGGCTGCCATTATTCCTGACATTATCCGTGATTCAGTCCCATCTGTGAGCCAAACAGGCTAGAGTTAGGATTACCTATAAGAAGAGCACAGGGTTGGGGAGTTCCTGGGGGTGAGCTATCTTGGTGGTTACAGACTGAAGACCATTTATAGAGCCATGAGGCTCTCTGAGGGAGGAAGAAGAGTTTGGTAACCAAGAGAGGAAGGCCCGCTCAGAAGTTTGGTTGGGTGCCGTTCATGTTGATGAGTCCATTTGGATTCAACTGTTTTGATGTAGAGACATTGTGACACAAAAAAAATTTTTTTTTAAAAAACCAAGTCATTAAATAGCTGTTTTAAAACAGATATTATTACTTCCTCATCCTGTTGTTAAAAGATAAACTGAGGGACATTCAAATTTTCATCAATTTGAATCAAGCGGCACCAAACTGAAAATGATTAGCAGCACTCCACCGACAGAAGCTGGAGACTAGGGCACAGGTTTTTAATAGAGAAGCCCTAGAACCAATGCAAGGAAATTATTTGATTGGCTATAGCTTAAGCAGTTGCCTTATTTGGGAAAGCCTGGTTGGCTGTCTGTGATTGGTTGTTCTTAAGTGCAACGAGTCTGGTTTAGGTTTTGGTTTGATAAGTAGGCTGCCCAAGATATAACAGACACCTCAGTCCCCTGGCCTCCTTGTTCAACTACTTTAACATTATTTAGAGATGAAGCGATGCTTGAGGATGCTTGTTGCACTTAATTTTTCAGAAATGAGAAACAACTATTCTTTTAAATGTTAGCATGGAATTCTGTTAAAATCCCTTGCTTTGCTCTTGGAATTACCCAACCAGGGTGAATCAAGAGGAACCAAGCCTCTGTGGAAACAGATCAAGCAGGAACAGTGATGATGGG
Organism: Rousettus aegyptiacus; assembly: GCF_014176215.1. Classification (NCBI taxonomy): domain Eukaryota; kingdom Metazoa; phylum Chordata; class Mammalia; order Chiroptera; family Pteropodidae; genus Rousettus; species Rousettus aegyptiacus. Next base: position 118,642,602 of record NW_023416306.1, on the reverse strand, counting down.
AAAGGGGGAGACAGAGTAGGCAGCTTGGGGCAGGTCAGTTCACCTGCACCACCCTCATTCATTCATCTGACAGAGAAGACTATTTTTACTTCAACTTTAACTTTCATGCCACCTCTGTCTCCTGATTCTCTTCCTGCCATTCTGGCCATTGCTTCTCAGTCTTCAGTAATGGCTTCTTGTCTTTTTTCCAAGGACATAAACATTAATGTCCCCAGGGTACCTTTCTCATGTTATTTCTTTTTCACTCTGTAGACTTCCCAAGATGATCTTAAACACCTCAATGACTGTTCTGGCACATACATACTTGTAACTTCCAATTCTACATCTCTCACTGAACTTTTCATCCAGACTCATATTTCTCATTCCTACTAGACATCTCCAGCTGGATCGCTTAAAAGAACTTTAACTCACTGTGTCCAAACTAAAATTACCATCTTTCAATACCATATTTCTCCTTTTATATCATCAGTATTTGCTAAAGGTACCCCAAAGCATATGGGTCCTTGACCTCTTTTGGCTCTTCTTTCTTCTTTTTCTCTAGAATTCTCAAATCTAACCCTTTATCTTTAGTCCTTCTTCCATGGTGTATGTTTCTATTTTTATAAATTGCCACCTAACTTATTTCAATGGCCACCTCAAGGAGTTCCATACTGTAATATATATGTATTTCTTTTTTAAAAACTAACTTTTGGTTTTAACCTTGTTACAAGAGTAATGGAAATAAATTGTTGACATCTTAGGAAACATTTAAAATGAAAGAGAAAAAAACACACACTTAAAATTCCACCATTCAGAGGCAACCACTAGCAATTTTGATGTTCATACTGGAAGATGAACAGCACAAGCTGGTTCCTCAGGTTGTATCCCCCCGGAAGCCAGCTCTGAGTGAAAGATTTGGGCAGGAGTATTTCATTTTGGAGGTGATTCCAGGAAGCACCAGTATAAAACTAGGAATGTGAGCCAGGGAAAGAAAGAGATCCAAAATGGGTACATTTGGTAGAAAATTATTTCCACGGGCACTGGCACTCAATTCCACTGGATATATCTGAGAGACCATGTTAGAACACATTTGGGTTGTTCTACCCAAGGGGCAAGAAAGCTGGGTTATTTATCACACAACTCATTTGTTCATCTTTGGCTGAGAGCTGCTCCTTGGAGGTTAATTCCCTGGCACTTGCGACCTTTTCTGTATGGGGACCAAGCACACTCCTATAGCCTGAGAAGGCTCTTGGGCTGAGATGCAGATGCTTTCATAAGAAGACATCAGCACATAGAGAAGGGAAAAGAATGGGACATGAACAGCTTCTACTGATACTCCTCTGCTTAAAATCCTTCTGTGGTTTGTCTCCAACTTCAGACTTATCCAACCTCTTTCTCTTAGCTTACAAGCTCTTTCCTCTATTTATTCTTGGAAAATTATCTTCTGCCTCTGAATTCCGGACAATGATACATGGACTCACTCTCACAATCAGACTCTCACACCTCCGCTCGCTTGTTGCTCTCACCTAGGTTATTTTTCCTCGTTAGGCCTAACGATACTCATTTCATAAGAAATCTCTTCCCTCATCCTTTCCTAACAATTACATCTATTTGCTCCTACTTCACATTATATATATGCCATTATAATATTATTATTTTGATTTTTCAAAAAACAAATGTATGCATAATTATAAAATTGATACTTCTTAAATTTAAATAGAAAAAGAAATGAAGAACAAAAGTACACTGAAATTCCACTTGAAGAGATAGACATCTTTAATAGTTTGGTAAACATCCTACCAGACAATTGTCTATTTCTTCACAAACACAGATGTATAATCACATTATTTTATATATATCCTCTCCTATGCTATTTTTGTAACCTACATTTTTCAATTAAACTATATGCCACACCCATCTTTTCAAGCCAGTAAATGTAGCTCCATACTTTTATGTGTAATGGTTGCAAATGTTTAGTTGTAAATATGTACTCTATTTATCCAAGCTTCTAGTTGTGAGTCATTTAAGCTATTTACAATAGCTTGCTATTATAAGCAACCTTGTAATGGCTACACCCCATAGGTAAGTGCTTATTTATTTGTCTGTTCTCCTATTGGCCTAACGCTTCTCCAGGACAATGCCTTTGACTGATTATATGTCTACGTTTCCTCTTTGGAAAAGAGAGCTCTTTCTCTTTTGCTTAATAAGTTTATGACTTTTAAAAATCTTTTTCTACAAGGCAAAGTTAGGCATTAATGCGTATTTCGCATCCTTTATTATCCAATTAAATCAAGGAAAGCCTCACAACACTTTAGGGTAATGGGTTTTAAACTTTTTTGACCATGACTCACATTAATAAATATATTTTTTAAATCACAAATCAAAACATACTATTTTTTAAACAAAAGTTTACGGAATAATACTCTTACAGTATGTAATATATATGGTATTTTCTGTTCTCTCTCTTTTTAAATGAATAGGCTGTTCATTTATTTAAATCCTTGTGTAGCCCTCTAACTTGATTTCATGAGTCACGAGTGGGTTGTGGCCCATAGTGTGTATAGCACTCTTGTAGGGTACCAGGAGGACTGCCAAGGCATGCTAGTCCTTTGGCCTTTTTTTTTTTTTAGCTTTACAGCATCACCATAAGCACACAACTCTAAAATAATATTTTTTTCTCCTTACTGCCTAAGGTTTAGCATTTTAAACACCAGTCTTGTTTATTACCACTACCAATATACAACCATCTATACCTACATTCTCATTGACAGAAATAGCTTTCAGCAATCGACTTTTGAGGAGTTGTACACATATGTCAATTAAAACTATGGCATTATATGTGTGTACACACACACATACACACACACACGCACACGCGCACACGCACACACGCACTCATGCACAAAGCGGTCCAGGCAAGGCAGAAACTGAAGCATAAGAAAAAGAGTCCCTACCCATGAAATGGATACAATCTAATGGAAGAAAAAGGACAAACCAATTTCAGATAGCTTGAAACCCCAGATGCAGTTCTGCAAGTGTGACTTGTGCTAATGTCATAAGTTTCAGGTCAGGGTTTCAACTGCCTAGGTAAACAAAGCTTCCCTGCACCCAGCGCAAAATACAATCATTGCCCAGGTCCAGTTTTCTTTCATTGTTGAGAATCCCCTTCACCTCTCTCTCACCCCTAACATATGAAAACTCACCTTCTATCAGTTTCTCTTTATGAGGACCAGTGGGTCTCCATAGGATACCTTCTTCCCTCACCAACTAGCTGAAGCTCTACCAGGATTCTTTCCCCCTGCAATTCACCACTTCCCTACTCTCTTCTCTCACCATAACCTAACCATCAGAAATAACTTTTCAGGAGAGGCATTTGAAAGAGTTGTAAGAGTGACAATCACATTTCCTTTCAGCCTTTTCCTTTAGCTTCCTTTATGAATAATAGCCCTGTGGTAGGGGTTACAGATCAATTTATCATTTTTGTTAGTGTTATTCTATTAGATAACAGCACCAGCTGCTAGTGCACATTCCTCTTTTATATCTTTGGCACCTATAGGTTCTCAAAAAAGAATCATAATTCAGATCTTGAGTGCCAGCAGAAGCAGTGAAACTATGAGAAAAAAAATATTATCTCATTATAGGAACTTTAAAAAATTTTTCTGTTTACTAAAGATTTATTTTTGCTGACTTATGCACCTTTTTCCCCCAGTTTTAATCAGGTACATGGCTGATATGCATGTATAGATCGATCTTAAAATATAATCAATTGATGATTGAGTGTCTGCTGTCCTAGTAGTTATAGGGTATAATTTGAGGTTCTGTGAGGACTACAAAGGAGTGAAGAATGTATTCCTAGCCCTCAAGAAAAAATTGTCCTGTAGAAAGGATAGGGTACATGTATGTGCAAAGAAAATGTGTGGCAGTTAAAATTAAAGGAAAATTCAGCAATTTAACTCATTTCTCTAGGATTTCAAAAGCAGGTATTATAAATGTGGTTTCTATCTGAGGAGGTAAAATTCGAGGTGAATCTGAAAGATGGGTAGCATTCAAACAGTTGATGGCCTGGAGAACATACCCTGGACAGCTAAATATAAGCAAAATAGCAAAGAGGAAATAAGGTGAGGTTTGGGGGAGCAGTGAGTGAATCAGGCAGCATCAGGGTTCCATAATTACCTGGTGGCCAAGTTGCGGGGCTGGGCTAAAGCAATCTGTTTAGGGCCTAATATTGCTGCATACTTAGGTTATAAAGACATAAACAAATCTTTCGAATTTACAGTTTGTCATCTTGTCCTTCATTTTTGATGACTTTTTGAACACTGTCTCTAAGCATGGATTTCCAAAAGTTCTCCAGACAGCAATGCATGTTCTGTTGGCTCAGCACAGAGCATTCTCTGGAATCTAGAGCTAATGAGTGATCAGAGAGCAAACTTAAGCAGTGATTGACTGGTAGTCATGGGTAGGTTTACTCTACACTGCTTCAGGGACTGCAGTGTTGTTTTTAAATCCCTCAGCTTTTCCCTGATAAATTAGTTATACTACTTATAATATGCAGCCAACAGCCTAATTATAAGAATGTTTATCTCTTGCATGCGGAACACAACACAATGTAAGGGAAGTCACATCAGCATAGGAATTGGAACGGGCCTGGGTTTTGCAGTTAACTGTACAATCTTAGGCAAGAACTTACTCTCTCTGAGCCAGATAATCTCATCTATAAAATGTAGGTCATGCTCTCCATCTCACAGTGACTGTGAGAATCAATTTTAGGAAAATGTATACAAAAGGATTTTGGAAACTAAATTACTGAGCAAGTGTAAACTATGCTCCTTTTCGCTTCATCCATCACTAGCATGCTAGTTTGTTAAATTGCTAATTGGTGATGTTACAAAAATTCATCATTAACATTTTTTTCATTAGAGCAGTGAATCTGAACTTTATTTGGTTGTAGATATAACTGAAAAAAAAAGATAAACAAGAATAATGATAGCTATTACTTATTAATGCTAACTGTACAGCAGATACTGTTATAAAAGTTTTACATGTGTTATGGCATTAGTCCTCATAACTCAGTGAGGAAGGCACTATTTTTATCCCAACTTTGCAGATGAATAAAGTAAGGCTCAGAGGAGCTGGTAATTTGTCCAGCAAGCAGAAGAGCTGGGACTCCGACACAGGCAGTCTGGCTCTGAGATCCATGTTCTAATCTAAATTACACCCTCTTCCCTCAAAAACAGAGACATTCACATTTTATAGTTTCTCTAAAGGTCTGTGGATTACACATTTAAAATCCTGACTTTGGAAGACAATAGTCCGCATTTAGCAGTCTATAGAATGTATGATTTAATTATACATTTTCCCCCAAAATACTGTAGCTGTATTTTAAGAGACACACACAGAGACCCAAAAATGGAATTTCCTATTCCTCACTTTTAGCCACCTTCCTTTTTTTCCTAATTTTATGCAACCGCCTATGTTAGAAAATGTCAAGGCTAAAGACCAGCGTGTTCCACTCTGTCCTACCAGGCCTGGAGCCTTCCCTTCTAATATCCTGGCCAGGGAAGTCCTTGCTGAGAACAGCACGAATGTTCAGAATGTTCTGCCGTTCAGTCCTTAAAAGTGACTGTTGTTTGGATGAATGTCATCCAACTTCAGAAATGAAAGAGCCTCCTCCAGAGTTGGCAGTGCAGAGCTCTCAGAAAGGAAATTTAAACCGTTTCCATAACCCACAGGGAGACCTGCTGCTGAAAGAGCTACACACGGAGTAAATGTAGAGTGTTGCTCAAAATGGCCATCACAGACAGCAATTTTCAGTCTGGGAGCACTCCTTCCCAGAATGTTCCCTCCGTGAAGAAGATGCTTTAGAAGGCAGATCTGCAAAAGCACAGCCGCATGCCTGAGGTCAGTGCCCTAGAGGAAGCGTGAGGCCACAGGAAGGTGCCAGTGGGGATCCAAGCTCGAGTAGGGATTCTGAGATCTGAACTTTCATTCCAGAAGGTTTCGGGTTACCTATGGTTCTTTCTTAGATCTTATGGAAAGCAGAAAGGGAAAGTTTCAGGCAGCATACAACTCAGCATTCCTCTTCTACTCCCCTGTAAACTATTCTCGAAGAGTCTCTACACTCCACAGAGTGTCGGCTTTCTACCTTAATGACATCTCTCCAGGTAACACTACAAACATGTCCCAGGTAACACTACAAACACGCCATCTGTAAAATCAAATGGCATTCGTTTCAAATGTTCTTTCTTGTTCTCACATTATTATTATTATTATTTTTTTGTCATGAAAAATAGAGTACATTTAATTGGGGAAAAGGAATGTGTCGTATCTGGATTTGAGTGATGCAAGTAATTGGGGAAGGTGAGGAAGAGATGGCAGATATACTCAGCAAGGCTGAGGGTGGGGAAAGCTACTATCATGTCGTCGTCGTCGTCGTCATCATCATCATCATCATCATCATCATAACATTCTCCTACATTATATCATTTTATCCTTATTATAACTTTATCAAGTGGGTACTATTGTTTTCTCATCCTGAGAAAACTAAATCACAGAGAATAAAAATATCTAAAGTCACATAGCTAGTTATTAAGAGTGCTTGGGGCCAGGCATTCTGGCTTCACAGCTACTACACTCTACTCTTGAAGTCAACTTACTGTTTCTTAACAAATGGTTATTACTCTATGCACATGAAATAGGAGGGAAGAAACAAGTCCTTACAACATTAACTTAAATTTAATCACATATTTTCACCCCTATTTTAATTCCTGATTCATTATTTTATTTGTAGACTAAAAGGCAGAGGTTAAGGAATATGCCCAAGGTCCCTCTGTTAGGAATTAATGACGCCACTTTCCAGGGACCATCTGGGACAGCGATACAAATAGGAACACGAGAGGTGGATGTTAAGGAGCTTCTTGATGCCTCCTCACTGCCAGTTTTGTTTGGTTGGTTTGGTTTTGTTTGTTTTGAATAGCATGCAGACATTCTCCTTGGAAAGGGCTGAGATGCAGGCGGCTTTGGCAGGTACCTGGCAGGATTCTCTGTGTCCCTCTGTCACATTCCCTTGATCTTAAAACAACTTTAAATTTTCCTCTGAACTATATGATCTCCCCAGTGACCCACGTTTTAACTTTTAGTGAAGATCAAGCCAACTAACTACCAATGAGCAAGTGTGTATGCTTTCAGATTTCCTATGGCTTTTAGCTCAAATCTAGCCATGTCACCCTGCCCTCCTTTTCTTTTCTTAGCCCGCGTCACTATCCTACAAAGAATTTTCACTTTAGAAAGTGACCTTGCTGAGCTGCAGCTTGTAGTTTTAAAAGCTCCCTAAGGTTTCATTTTGAAAAGTCATCGTGGACTTTAGATTGACTTTCTCTTGAAGGCAGCTTAAACCTTGTTCATTTGGGAGCACAAAAGAGGAGGTTTAGGAATCCCAAGGCTTCAATTGCCAGCTGTCTCATTTCTCTGCTCACATTTTTTTTTCTCCTCTCAAGCAAGATTAAGATGAGTGAAATAATTTCTTTCTTTTTAGATACTATTGTAACATTCAAGTTTTCCATTACTGTCAATTTCTTGAAACTTGTCTCATTAGCATTTTCGGAACAGTTAAAGAAAAAAACCTTTCATCAAAGAAAAAAATGTGCACGATCTCCAAATGCAAGTAAGTTGTCACGGGATTTCATTGACATAATTTCATCCTCTCTTGTCTTCATTTCTGCTTTCTCAGTGTCTCTTTTAAACTCTTAGCACTGGGAACTGTACCCTAGTCTCCTTGAAAAGAAGTGACCTAGATTGTAAAGTGTCTTGGTCGCAAAGTGTCTTGGTCACAAAGTGTACAGAGGGAGTCTGGGCTGTTAGTTTACGCGCCATAGAACTTTTAGAACAAAGGGAGAGATGCCAAAAGTAAAATAAGTAACATTCTAGAGGAAAGCAACCCATGACTCCAGGGTTTTCTGCAAGCTCCACGTGTTTTTCATGTCTTCAAAAGCGGGGAAGGAAAGCAAGTTAGTGAACAAACCTGAGGAGCCTTGGGTGTCCTTATCAGCAATATAACTATCAGGTAAGAGCTCCCTGGTGTTACAGCTCAGTGATAAAGACCTAATCAAGTCTTTATTTCTCCAAACCTGAAAGCATTTTTGTAAATGCACGTGGATTAGCACTAAGGAGCTAATTATCTAGTGAGCTGAGATCATTTCTTAAAAGAAAAAAAAATCTCCCAGGATCAAGAGCAGCAGCCGGTTTTTTAGCATGTCCTGGAAACAGGACGTAGCCTTGGAAGCTTTGTCAGCAAACTGAGCGTGCAATCTGTCCTGGGAACGGAGACGTTGAGAGGTAGGAAGTGTGGGTCTTCGGTGTGGCAGCAGGCAGAGAGAGAGAAAGCATACAGACTGAACAGCCTCTAAACCAGAAATGTAGGGCTGGCAAGACCTAGAGTTGTGTACTCATCTCCTGTGTGATAAGTGCTGCAACTCCGTTTGCTGGAAATTGCATGGTACTCGCGGGATGTGGGTTTGTTGTTCTTTTAAGAGAAACAGCATTTCTATGGGCAGTGTGTGCTCCAACCTCTCATTGTAAGAGAGAGGGCAAAACCCAGAGCAGGTGTCGCTTAGAATCTGAGAAGGACGACTCTCTAGGCCGGGCTTTCCATAGATGAGGAAAATAAAATGAAGAGGGTGCCTGGTCTTAGGCCTCTGTCATTCAAGAAACACTTTGTTTACAAATGTAACCGTTTGTACCTTGCTTGTATTTTCTATGTTAACATCTTTTCTTTTTCCTTTTTTTCAAGCAAAATCCCCTTTGAAGTTTTACCTTGTTTCACAAAAGGAATTATTTTATCTGACAAGGTCAGAAAAGTGTATCTTCTGAAATCCATCTGTTAGATTTTCTCCCTTGTTAATTCAACAAATATTCAGTGAGCACCTACTAGAATATGGCATGATTCTAGGAGCTGAGGAGTCATTAATAAAATTAACTATCTCTCTGCCTTCAGGAAGCTTCTAGGCCAAAAACAAAACTATAGTGTATCAGAAGGTGATAAAATGTACAGAGACAAATGAAACCTAGAAGGGGGATAGGGAGTTGGAAGGGAAGGAGTTTCATTTTATATGGTGTCATAAGGGGCGGCATCACTATGACGGTGACACATGAAAAAGGAGGAGAGAGCCATAGAGGTACGAGGTGGGGACTTGGGAATTGACCTAAGCAGAGGAGACGGTAACCGCAAAGGCCCTGAGAAGAGTTAGTACCTGTAGCTGCAGCACAATACGTACAGGGCGATGAGTAAGAGAATTAAGAGGGAGTCAGGTCACTTAGGATTTTGTAGATTATTATAAAGACATTGACTCTTAGTTGGAGTGGGATAGGAATTTTCGGAGAGCTTTAGTCAGAGGAATGACATGAACTGCCCTGATATTTTAAAAAATCTTTCTACTTCTAACATTGAGACTTGACTCTAGGGAGATGAAGAAAGCAGGAATTTGGACAATTAAGATAAAACACATTAAAATAAATCATGGTAAAGGGTGGGATATGTGTGTGTGGGGGGGGGGGCACTATTCAAACTTCAACTCAACAATCTTCCAGCTAAACACCTTTCACTAATGGTTTCTGGCTAAATTGTGTATGTTGCGGTTATCCTATAGAAAGCATGATAACCTTCTTCATGTAACATACTTCCTTAGAACACAAACTTCTATTCCCCTTTCAAAAATAATAATAATAATAATAATAGGATGTTTGGTTGTTTATAATTATGGCGAGAAGAGTTAGAAATAGAAAGGCTAGATGTATAATGTTGGGATTCAAGCTAGGCAGCCTAGAGACAAATGTCTGCCCTCTTAAATCATCTAGTCACAAGTGGGCATAGGACCCACATACACAATCACATCACCCGAAGATGAACCCACACCTGAGGGAGCAGCTGTGTTTGCCCTTCCTGGTGTCACGAGTTGTTAAAATGATTCACTTAGTCTCAGATGGACTGAATTGTAATTATATTTATCCTGACCTAAGAGACGTTAAACCAAAAGACAGCCAATGGCTGTGGGTAGGGCGCAATAGGCTGTCAGAAAATAAACACAAACAATTCAAGCTACAATTTCTTTCTGGGTACAATCAGTTAACCATGACCTTTAAAACAGAATGATTGGCTAATTATTATCAATTTTAGAAGTCAATCTGTTAGAATCTGAATAGGACAACCTCTAGGATATTCTAAAAAAGTGAATTTAAATAGAAAATAATTATTTCAAAGAGTGATGCTAGGAGACATGGTGGCTCTTACTAGACCAATGATAACCTTGTATAAGAATCACCCCTGAGCCTGCCTATCCCGCTTGGGACACAAAGAATTCAAGCCCAGCAGGCAGCTGCTGATTTGAAACCAGTCACTCCAAGGAAACAGCTGAAAAGCTGTCAGCAGCCAGGTTTGCTGGAGTGTTCTAGGGAGAAGCACCCATCAGGACTGCCCCGGGCTTTGCTTCAGAGGCCACCAGTCACCTGGCCAGATGAGAGCAAGAGGCACCTGACCTGAAAACAAAGCTTCGAGGCCTAGGGAAGTTCAACTGATGCTGAGAGGGAGCCGGTGTTGAGGAAGTTCAGGCTGCAAATGCTGGTGCAGCTGAAGGCATAGCGGGGACCTCTTCCTCCTGTTGCCAGGGAGGACTCGCCCTCAAGGGGATGTTTTGCACTATCTGCACGTAAGAATTACCCTAAGTAGGAAGAAGTGTGTTTATTCCCTCGAAAATTTTTCAGAATATTGATTGCTGAGTCTTCTTTCTCTCAGACTGGCACCTATATACACAAAGTATTTTGACCATACAGACAAAAGCAATAAAAATCCCAAGGGCAAAATAGTTTTCGCATTTTTAAGATATATGTTTTCTTACATTTTTTTGTCTTTTATTTTTTTTTCATGGGGGCAGGGAGTAGGGGTCAGTTGTTAAGCGGGAAAACTGACCAGAAGTGAACTGGTTTATTCCCATGATGGAGTGGATGAAAAGGAGGAATTCACCGGGAATGCTATGGATGGGGAATCTGGGTGGCTTCTAGGCACCTCCAGAAGGCATGCTCAGGATAGGATATATTATGTGTTTAAAAATATTTTCCTAACACCATACGTGAAGTTGAGTGGGGTGGGGAAAGGAGTAAAGAAAGATAAACAAAATAGTTCAGAGTTGACATTTATTTTTAGTACCTATCTCAGGAGATTATTATTTATTTACTTCTAATTATATAATTATATGTATAAATATGCAAACTTAGAAGACAGAATTTTTAAACATTTAATTATTTTATCAGAAATAGCTTTAAAAATGACAAAAATCATGCTTTTGCTTTTAAAGAAAAGTCCCTTATAAAATTGGCAAACAAAATATAAACAATCACACAAAATAATAATGAGAGCACTCTCATTTTTATTAATGAAATTGTAAATTGGTTCCACCTTTTTGAAAAGCATTTTTTGTGAAGTATATCAACAACCTTAAGAATATGCATCTTTTTAGTCTAGCAATGTTAAACTGGCAATGTAGCCTATAAAAATAACTTTAAACATAAAATTGTTATTTAATGTGTTTATAGAAGCACTTTTTAAAAAATAATCATAAAAAATTGGAGATACCTTAATGTCTAATCCTGAGGGAATGACTAAGCAACTCCACTTGCTATTAGATATAATGTTACAGGATTTAAAACAAACAAAAAAACACCGGACTTCTGATTTGACTCTGATTCTGGCACTATGGCGCATTAGATTTTCTAAATAACCTTCCCACTGAAAAAAAATAAAAATACTAAATTTTTTTAAATTAATTTTTAGGAAACAAAAAAGTGGAAGAGGCAATCATTGCTAGATAAGCCGATCTGTAGCCTATCATTCGTTCTCATGGCATTTGCCAAATCTTGGTGACCCCAAGCTTCTTTTTTAATAGCTGCTCAGGGTCACCCTTCATAAAAGACAGGAAATAAAACCAAGACCCATCTATGGAGGAAAATTTAATGGGAGATTCCAGCATTAAGCTGGGAGCCCAAAGGTCAACATTCTCAGTGTAAACGTAAATGAGAAACAAACTCCCTGCGCAGGGAGAAAAAAAAAAAAACAACAAGGTATAGGATAAATAAATCTTCCATAAGAATATATAACCACAAGCTGCTTTTCATACAGGTCAATAGCCAGAAAAACCTTACGCTGAAAAATGTTATTTGAGTTGCAGGTTGGTAGTATCTCAACCAATATCAGAAGCAAAGACAGCTCCTCTCTGGAGAGACCCAGCTTCAAATCAATCTTCAAATAATTTCTACAAATAAAGTTCCAAGGGATATGCATTTGCAGTATCACAACATGTAATAAGGAATTGCCAATCAGAAAAAATCTAACAGCAGAATCAAAGATGCAAAGTATTTAGATATTATCAGAAGAGTATATAATAGGCATGTTTAACATATCTAAAGAAATATAAGAAAGGCTTAAAAATATGGGCAAGGAAAAAATTATAAAAATCAGCACAACAGATGTGAAAAGAACCAAACAGATTTTCCAGAAATAAAACTATAATCCTTAAAATAAAAAATTCCCTGGATGGGTTACTGATTAGACATTATTGAGAAAAAATCAGTGAAGTGGAATACAGATGGGAATTATGCAAAAAAAGCAGTACAGTGTTAAAGGGATAAAATGTGAAGGAGATTTAAGAGACAGTGAGAAGTTCTAACATGTCTAATAGGAATTTCAGAAGGACATAATAAAGGGAACGTGTTAAAAGCAATAGTTCAAGAGATAATAGCCAAAAGTTTCCAGCTGTTTTTTTAAAAAACCCACTGCTTCTAAGATTTGGTAAGTCCAAAAAATTACAGGGAGTATACATACAAAGAAATTCTCATCTACATATAAATTATAGTGAAACCGCAAAGCATTAAAATATCTGTAAAGTAGCTAGGAAGTAAAGATATTTCTACAAAGGTTTATAAATAGCCCAGTTGAGTGATTTTTCTACAACAAAAATGATAAACAAAAGACAATGATATTTTAAAATGCCACGAAAAAAATGTCAACTTACAATTGAATATGTGGTAAAATTATCTTTCAAAATAAGAGGGAAAAAAATAACATCCAGACTAAAAGAAAACAAGATCGCAGAATTAACCAGCAATAGATTCTTATTACAGATGATTCTCAATAATGAGTTTCAAGCAGAAGTAATACCAAGTGGGAAGTCACAGAAGCAGAAAGATTTCTGTAAATATATATGTAGGTAAATCTAAATAAATATTGGTTACATAAAATGATATTTATTTTGTCAAGTTAGGAGAAGATAAAACCAAATACTAGACAATAATAGTATATAATTTGAGAGACAATGGATTAGATCTGAAACATTCTGATGTCTCCTTAGTTGAGAAGAGAGTACACATATTAATATTAGGTTTTTTAAATATCTATGCTAAAGTATCTGGGGTAACTACTAAAAAAATGGATATGGAAAATATAACCTCCAAACTCAGATGAGAAAAATAAGAGAAAATAATCACTCATGCAAAATTTAACAATATAGTAAAGAATGTACATGCATATATGCACAATATATGTATGTGTGTATGTATATATATGTAATAAAACTACTTCAGGGTATTTTTATTGAGATATAATAGGCATATAACATTGTATGTTTAAGGTATACAACATATTGATTAGATTTATTTATATTGCAGTATAATTGCCAGTGTACCATTAGCTAACACCACTATCACATCACATAATTATTTCTTTCAGTGGTCTGGAACAACTAAGATCTAGCCTCAGCAAGTTTAATGGTTCTAATAGAGTTTTATTGTCTATAATCACTGTGCTTATATTAGCTTTCCACTACTTATTTACTACCTGCAAGTATGTACCCTTAAACATCTCTTTCATTTGCCCACCCCGTAGCCCCTGGAAACCACCATTCCCCTCTCTGGTTTTTTTAAGATTTTCTTTTTTTAGATTCCATCTATAATGAATATCATACAGTATTTGTCTTTCTCTAATTTATCTCCCTTAGCATAATGTCCTCAAGTTCCATCCATGTTGTCACAAATGGCATGATTTCCCTTATTCTTATGGTTCATTAGTATCCATTATATAATTACATTTTCTTTATCCATTCATCCATTGCCAATTACTTAGGTTTTTCTATTGTGAATAATGTCACAAAGACATTCAAGTGCATTTATTTTTTAATAACCTATTTTCATTTCCTTAGGATATATACCCAGAAGTGGGATTGCTGAATGGTATGATTCTGTTTTTAGTTCTATAGTTCTGTTTTTAAATTTTTGAAGAATTTCCATACTGTTCTCCGTAGTGACTGAACCAGTAAATAGTCCCACCAACAGTACACAAGGGTTTCCTTTTCTCCACATCCTCTCCAACAATTATCTCATCTCTTCTCTTGGAGACAACTATTCTTATGGATGTGGGGTTATATCTCACTGTGGTTTTGATTTGCATGTCCCTGATGGTTAGTGATGTTGAGCACCTTTTTATGTACTTGTTGGCCATTTGGATATCTTCTTTGCAAAAATCTCTCTTTAGTTCCTCTGCCCATTTTTTAATTGGATTGTTTGGGGGGAGGGTTGTTCATTTCGTTGCTATTGACTTGTATGAGTTCTTTATAAATTTGGGGTGTTAACCCTTTATTTGTAAATATTTTCTCCCATTCTGTAGGTTACCTTTTTATTTATTTTTATTTACTTATTTTTTCTCCAGTGCAGAAGGTTTTCAGTTTAATGTAGTTCTACTTGTTGATTTTGTTCTTTTGTTGTCTATGCTTTTGGTGTCATATCCAAAAAATCATCACCAAAGCCAATGCTGAGGAGCTTCTTCCCTGTTTTATTTTAGGAGTTTTATAGTATCACATCTTATGTTTAAGTCTTTAATCCATTTTGAGTTAATTTTTGTCAGTTGTGTAAGATAAGATCAAACTTCATTTTTCTGCATTTGCTTATCTAGTTTTCCCAGTACCATTTCTTAAATGAGGTCATCCTTTGAATGTTCCCGGCTCCTTTATCAAATATTAGTTTATCATATGTACAGGAGTTTAATTCTGAGCTCTCTATTTTGTCCCATTGGCCTGTGCATCTATTTTTATGTCAATACCATACTGTTTTAATTCCTATAGCATTATAGCATTATTTGAAATCAGGAAGCATAATGCCTTTGGTTTTGTTATTTCTAATGCCGTGTTGGCTATTTCGGGTCTTTTGTGGTTCCATACAATATTTAGGACTTTTTTTTTCCTGTGGAAAAAAATAGAACTTGTGATACCGCTTTGGGTAACATGGGTATTTTAACAATATTAATTCTTCTAAACCATGAACACAAGATGTTTTTCTATTTGTTTGTTGAAAGAAATCCAAGAAGATATAAAGTCTTACAGTTTTTATTGTACAAAACTTTCCTTTGTTAAATTTATTCCAAGGTATCTTATTGTTTTTGATGCTATTAAGAATGGGATAGTTTTCTCTTCTTCAGATATTTCATTGTTAGTACATAAAAATGCAACTGTTTTCTGAATGTTAATATTATAATCTGCAACTTTACTGAATTCATTGATTAGATCCAACCATTTTTCAGCTGAGACTTTGGGATTGTAAGATCATTTCAACAGAGGAGGCAAGAATATACAATGGGGTAAAGATGGTCTCTTCAATAAATGGTATTGGTAAAACTTGTCAGATACATGAAAAAAAAAATGAAACTGGGCGACCTTACACCATGCACAAGAATAAACTCAAAATAGATTAAAGACTTAAATGCAAGACCCCAAATGATAAAATTCCTGGAAGAAAACATAAGCAGTAAACTCTCTGACATTACTGATAGTAATATATTTTCTGATGTGTTTCCTCAGGCAAAGGAAACAGAAGAAAATTAAACAAGACTACATCAAACTAAAAAGTTTTTCATAGCAAAGGAAATTATGAACAAAATGAAAAGACAACCTACTGAATGGGAGAAGATATTTGCCTGTAATACATCTGATAAGGGGTTAATATTTAAAATCTATAAAGAACTCATACAACTCAATACCAAAAAATCCCAAACAATGCAATTTAAAAATGGGCAGAAGACCTGAATAGGTATTTCTGCAAAGAGGAAATACAAATGCCCAATAGACATATGACAAGATGCTCAAGATCACAATTCATTAGAGAAATAAATGGAAATTAAAACCACAATGAGATGTCACTTTACACCTGTCAAAATAGCTTTATACCTGTCAGTAAATAAAAAAAAAAAAGTGTTGGTGAAGATGTGGAGAAAAGGGAACCTGCATGAACTGTTGGTGGGATTGCAGATTGGTATAGCCACTATGAAAAATAGTTTGGTTGTTCCCAGAACATTAAAAATAAAACTATCTTTTTACCCAGCAACTGCACTAAATATTGACTATTTAGCCAAAGAAAACCAAAATACTAATTTGAAAAGATACATGCATCCCTATGTTAGCTACAATGCTATTCATAATAGCCAAGATATGGAAGCAACTTAAGTGCCCATCAATAGACTATTTGATAGAGAAGATGTGGTACATATATACAATGAATATTACTTAGCCATAAAAAATGAAATGTTACTATTTGCAAAAACATGGATGGACTTAGAAGATATGCTGAGTGAAATAAGTCAGAGAATGACAAATGTCACATGATTTCACTTATATGTGAAATCTAAATAAATGAACAAACAAACAGACTCACAGATACAGAGAGCAAACTGATGGTTATCAGATGAGAGTGGAGCTGGGGGCTGAGTGAAAAAGATGAAGAGATTAAGAAGTACAAATTGGTAGTTTCAAAAAAGTCATGGGGATGTAAAGTACAGCATAGAGAATACAGTCAATAATGTAATAATTATGTATAGTGCCCGCTGAGTACTAGAGTAATTGGGGGGATTACTTTGTAAATTATGTCTAACCACTATGCTGTATACCTGAAACTAATATGATAATAAATGTCAACTCTAATTGAAAAATAAATTTATAAAAGATCATTTCATCTGCAAATAATGACAATTTTACATCTTTCTTTCTGACTGGATTTTTATTTCTTTGTCTTGCCTGATTGCTTTAGCTAGGACATCCAGTACTACATTGAAGAAGAGTGATGACAGTGGAAACCCTTGTCTTCCTCCTGATCTTAGAGGAAAAACTTTGTTTTTCTCTATTGAATTAACATTAGTTGTAGGTTTGTTATATATGGGCTTTATTATGTTGAAGTATGTTCCCACTATACCCAATCTGTTGAAGATTTTTATCATGAGAAGATGCATTTTTTCAAATACTTTTTCTACATCTATCAATATGATCACATGGTTTTTGTCTTTTATTCTATTAATGTAGTATATCACATTTATTGATTTTTATACATTTAACAACCTTTGCATCCCAGGGATAAATCCCACTTGGCCATGATGTATAATCCTTCTAATGAATTCTTCAATTCAGTTTTCTAGTACTCTGTTGTGGATTTTTGCATCTGTGTTCATCAGAGGTATTGGTCTATAGTTTTCTTATAGTGTCTTTATCTGGCTTTGGTATAAATTGAGTTTAGAAATGTTTCCTTCTCTTTTTTTTTTAGAAGAGTTTGAGAAGGATTGTCATTATTTCTTCTTTAAATGTTTGTTAGAATTTGCCAGTGAAGCCCTCAAGTCCTGGGGTTCACTGTGTCGAGGTTTTGGATTACTGATACTTGTTATTTGTCTGTTCAGACTTTCAATTTCTTCTTGGTTCAGTTTTGGTAGGTTGTAGAAATCTAAGAAATCATCCATTTTTTCTATGTTATTTAATTTGTTGGCATATATTTGTTCATAGTACTTTCTTATGATCTTTTGTATTTCTGTAGTATCAGACATAATTTCTCCTATTTTCTGATTTTATTTGAGACTTCCCTCTTTTTTCTTTATTATTTACTTCTTTCTGCTAACTCTGGGCTCAATGTGTTCTCTTTTTCTAGTTTCTTGAGGTGTAACATTCAATTTTTTTTAATCTAATTTTTTAATATGTGTATTTCTTGCTATACACCTCCTTCTCAGAACTGCTTTTGCAGATCACATAGATTTTGATACGTTGTGTTTTCATTTTCATTTGTTTAGAGACATTTTTTGATTTCCTTTTTTATTTTTCTTTGACACATTGGTTGTTCAGCGTCTGTTGTTTAGTTTCCACATATTTTTAGATTTTCCAAATTTCCTCGTTTTTTAAATTTCTACTTCATACCATTGTGGTCAGAAAAGATACTTGGTATGAGTTTAATTTTCTCAAAATTGCTAGGACTTTTGTTGTGTCCTATCTTGTGATCTATCCTTGACAGTGTTCTGTGCACACTGCAGAAGAATGTATTTTGCAGCTATTAGAAGGAATGTTCTATAAATGTTCAGTAGGTACATTTGGTCTAATATATGGTCAAGTCCATCATGTCCTTGTTGATTTTCTATCTGGATTAGTGGTTGCTGAAAGTGGGGTTTTGAAATTCCCTACTATTATTGTCATGTCTATTTCTCCCTTATATCTCTTAGTATTTGCTTAATATACTTAGATGCTCTGATATTGGTTAAGTATATATTTATAATTGTTATATCTTTTTGATTGATCAACCCCTTTATCATTATATAATAACCTTCCTCATCTTTTGTTAATGTTCATGACTTAAAGTCTTTCTGACAAAGTATAGCTGTGCCCACTTTCTTTTGATTCCCTCTTGAATTAACTATTCAACCCTTCACTTTGAGCCTATGTGTGTCCTTAAAACTAGAGTGTCTTGTAGGTAGTATATAGTTGCCAAGTCTTTTTCTTCTATCTATCCAGCCACTCTATGCCTTTCGTTTGATGAATTCAATTTACAAATAGAGTAATTATTGACACATAAGGACTTATTATGCCATCTTATTAATTGCTTTCTGATTATTTTGTATTTCCATTTTTGCTTTTTCCCTCCATTTCTGCCTCCCTTTCTAAATTGGTTATTTCCCTTGGTGGTGTACTCTGTTTCCCCTTGCTTTGTCTTTTGTGGATCTACTCTGGGTGTTTGCTTTGTTGTTACCATGGAACTTACATAAAACATAATAGATAAAACAACCCATTTTAGGCTGACAGCAACTTACCTTTGATCACATATAAAGGCTTCACCCTTGTACTCCTCCCTTTTGTTATCGATGTTACAATTTGCCTCTTTTTATGTTGTATATTCCTTAAAAATTTATAGTAACTATAGTTATTTTTACTATTTTCCTTTAACATTTATACCATAGTTGATTTGTTAACGTAACACCCTAATACAGTTACAATTTTCTAATTTTGTCTATTTTTTACTCTTACCTGTGTGTTGTGTACTTTTGTATCTTTTCATGTCACTGCTTAGCATCTTTTCATTTCAGCTTGAAAAACTCATTTCAGCATTTTTTGCAGGGCAGATAGAGTGGTGGTATACTCCCTCAGCTTTTGTTTGTCTGGGAAAGCCTTTATTTTTTCTTCATATATGAAAGATAATTTGATCAGACAAAGAATTCTTTGTTGGAAATTTTTAAAACACTTCAAAACACTTTAAAACACTACTCTCTCCTGGGCTATAGATTTCTCCTGGGGAAAAAAAAATCCACTGATAATCAAATCTGGATTCCTTTGTAGGTTACATTCTTTTTTTCTCTGGATGCCTTTAAGATTCTTTATCATTGATTTTTACAGTTTCATTATAATGTGTTTTGGGAAGGGTGTCTGCATTGAGATAATAAGGTGATCTATTAGCTTTATGAATATGTATTTCCAAGTCTGTCATCAGGTTTTGGAAGTTCTCAGCCATTTCTATTTAAATAAAATATTCCCCTTTCTGCCTCTCCTCCTTCTGGAATATTAATTATTCTGATATTTGTCTTTTTAGTGGAGTCCCATAGCATTCACCTACTGAAGGACATCCTGGTTGCTTTCAAGTTTTGGCAATTATGAATAAAGCTTCTGTAAACATCCTTGTGCAAGTTTTTGTGTGGACATAGTTTTTAACACCTATGGGTGAATACCAAGCAGTGTGATTGCTGAATTGTATGATAAGAGTATGTTTCTTTTTGTAAGAAACTTCCAAAGTGACTTCCATTTTTTCCATTCCCACCAGCAATGCATGAGAGTTCCTGTTGCTCTACATCCTGGCCAGTATTTGATGTTGTCGGAGGTCTCGATTTTGGACATTCTAATAGGTATGTAGTATATTTTGTTGCTTTAATTTGTGTTTCCCTGATGATATGTGACAGAGAACATGTTTTCACATGCTTATTTGCTTACCATATATCTTCCTCAAAGCCATTTTTAAATGGCTTTTTTGTACCTAATTTTAGCTATCAACCACTATGCATTCAATTCTATCCATCTACCTACAAGTCCAAGTTCAGATAACATGAGTGCCTGCCTTTCATGTTCTAGAATGGTGTTTCTTCATCCATAAGGAGAATTTTTAAGATTCTGAAGTTTCCTCTAAAATATAATTCAATTCCGGGTTAGCGTTTAAGTGTCAGTAATACACTATTTGTTCTATTAATAGAAATAGAATGAAGGCAAGGGTATGGACATGTTGCCTTGACTCATCTAGGGAGTGAGGACCATGAAAGAACAGATAAAAGGATGGTACAACAAGAAAAAAAAAAAAACGTAGGGGAATATGGATTGAATTTCAAAATGGGTACATAGTCCCTTATTTGAGCTCTTGCAAAAATGCCTATTCACTGAGCCACCTGCCCTCTTAGGCAGAAGGCCAAAAGCAGTAGTTTCCCCTAGCAGAGTTAACCCTGAGCAACTACCCCTTTTGCCTAGCTGATAGCAGGACCTGACTCTGGTGTCTTCGGAGAATAGATTTAGGGCAATCTCTTGAATTAATTGTTGTGTAGGTTGTTAAGGAGAAATAAAAATTCTTTCTCTAGATACACTGATAGCCCAATTTGGAGTTAAGTTATAGCATCACTGACCGAAGGGGCCTAGCCACAGCTGGTTTGTACCTTACACTACTAATAGGGAACTCTTCCTAGGCATTGATATTTAGTGATAGCCAGCTAACAAAACTCAACGTGTCTGTCATATGAAATAAGGGAAATCAATGGTATAAAATCTCTTTAGGCAGCCAGATAAAACTTTTTATTTGATGATTTTATGGAACTTTGGATGGCGAATAACATTTTTGGACAAAAACCAGTGGTTCTGAGGATACCCCACTCTGATCAATTTAACACCGCCTTCATATACAGCTGCACACCCAGGGAAGGCACAGCTATTTAGGCAAAAATATATATAGTCTTTTCTTTTCCACTCTTTGGTCAAAGAACATATGAGTAGCCATAAGGTAAGGGGGGATTCCTTTGCCATTAGCTTTTAAATAGTTAATGGCATAAATGCATCTTCTATTCGTAGACAACCCTGTGCTTAGTAAGAAGCACCTTAGCTTCCTTCTACTGTTCTGCCACCTGAGAAAGGCAGAGCTGAGGAGTCATTTGCTGTCATGCATGTCAGTGTATAGGAAACAGCCTGGAGTTGTCAAACCAGCAGCCCTTCATCACAGGACTGTAGTATGGTCATAGCTGTCTTTGCGCATTAGAGAAAATTCTCGTCTCTGTCTGTAGTTGAGAATTTTTCTTTTCTGTTTTCAGTAAAATAACCTTGTCAAAATGTTATACATAGTCCAAGTTGCTTTTAAATATGAGGAAGACTATAAGGAAAATACTTTGTATGGCCTTGTTAATCTCTCCAAGTCTCCTTGTAGCACACAGAGATGACTTCCTCTTGCATATAAAGTATGGAGCCGGAGCACTCTGATGTCTGCCGGACATTGAGCTTGAGTCCCTACATAAGGCATAAATTTTCACTGAAGCACAGAGTCAAAAGGAGAGAGGGCAGTAGTGCACTATGATTAGGTAAAATAACAACATTTTGTATGTTGTGTCCATTTTGTATGCTCTCTACTTCTCACCAAAAGCACTGTTTATAAATCTAATAGCGGGATTAACTAGACAAGAGAAGGGGAATAGTTTACTAGGAAGATAAAGCTCTTTCTAACATCAGTCTCAAGGAATGTGTGTGTTTACTAATAAGTTTATTAAAAGTATTTCACATCCATTGTCTCCTGTACTTTAACCATCCATGAAATAGCTATTATTTGTTCTTTTTGTAAATGAGAAAACTGAGGTAATATAACTTACCCAAAGTCATACAAAATAGTTTGTGATGAAGACAGCTTCCATCCTAAATCTTCTGACTCTTGATCTAGTGCTTTTTATACTAGAGCACTGCCTTTCTGTACTTTGGATTCTCTCAGTAATGAATGTGGATCTGCCTTCCATGAATTTATGCAAATATCTTTATAGTACTGGGAAATACAACATAATCAATCCATATCAACTTAGAGCAACCAGTTTTGTAAGATTACTTTTCACTGTAAAAAACAGAACTTATCTCCTTTCTCCCTCTTTCCTTTTTTTCCCCTTCCCCCCTTCCCTCTCTTCATTCTTCCCTTCTTTTGTTTTATTTGGGGAGGATGCTAATATATTGCTCAAAGGTGACCCCATTTCTAGCACTTCTCCATTTTTCCATCTGAGTAGGAAGTTTGTGCTCAACCTTTTCTATTTGTCTTTATGACTTTATGTCATACCTTTCCTGGCCTTTGACTTTCTACACTGTTAGGGTTTTTACTTAACCATAGAACCTGCCCTCTTGCCTCTAGTCAAGGGTAGACTTTGCTTAGACTGACAACACCTATATGATCGTTCTTTAACATTGGCCCTCCACTCCAAAGAGCTTGGAGTTAGCTCACCCCAGGCTCAAAACACATAACACTTCTACTACCTGCCTGCTCCTTCATTTATTCTCTTGCATTATTTGAGGGAGAGGATGAGGGAGAGGAAGAGGGAGAGAATGCACGCTCTTCCTCTGTTTAATTGTAAGTTCCTCATGGATGAGGATACAGTTGTACATCTTTCTGCTTTTCCTTACAGTACCTAGCCCAATGTCTAAAAACCAAGCTGGTAAAGAGTAAACATTTGCCAAATGAAGAATTCTCCCCTTGCTTAAACTGAGATTCCGCCATCTCTTTGGCCATTTTAACATTCCTCTTCCAGACATTCTCTAATTTCAAGGTCTAGAACTTTAGAGAGCCCTTTAGCTGCAAGATTGCTGCTGCTTTGTTCATCAGTATGGGTGCTATATTTCAGTATACTTCTAAGCCCTACTAACAATGCCTGGATTATTGGTCTTTATGGCCACATGGCTTAGATAGGCTCATAGTTATAGGATTCCTTTCCTAGGTATGGTTAGTAGCTCAGAGCTTTTTGATCTTTAACACATAACTACACAAATAAATGCTTTCTGAAGTGCTTTCCTTCTCTTGTTCTAGAAGTTTGTATGCTATTTATCCTTTAATCCCATAGCCTATGAGATCTTCCTACCTCATATTGCAACATCCTCATATATCACTCTACAATGAATTTAGTGTCATATGTAAAGCATTCCCTCCTACAGATAATTTATCAAATTCACGTGTTAACAAAGAAAAATTATAGATTCCAGGTAACATCAGGGCTCGCGTTTCCCACTTAAATCCCCCATTTTTCTCTCTCATTTACTTGAGACTAGGAAGATGAGTTGGCTTTGCTGCCTCAGAAAACAGTACCTTCAAATTATCCCAATTTTAAATACAAGTAGATCATGCCTACCATTTTATCCTCACATTAATTAAAATTAGTTTTAATTTTGTTTCTTGTCTTGAGTAAAAATAAATAGCCCTATTGACTTAGATTTATAGAAAGTTCTTCTCAAGTACTCAAGTCCAAATCTTCATGATAAAGAATGTATCTGATAATTGTTAGTGCTGTTTTTGACAGATGTTCAATAAGTAATAATGATCTGCTGCTTTGACTAATCCAGCCAAATCAACAGCTTTAGACAGCATCCGAAGGCTAGCTTGGGAGCACTGCCAATATCTATTCTGAGGTTTTTTTAACAATATAAATCTTCAAATTAAAAAAAAAAAGAGAGAGAGATATGTGAATCATCAAACTATTTCCGAAAAACTGAGCATAGCACAACACTAAAAAAAAATCCAAGCAGGAAAAAAAAAAAAAAAAGCAAAATAAAAATATGGTTAGTATAAGAGTTTTTAGGTTCAATATTTACCAGTTTGTGTACCATCTGAGCTATTTCCTTTAATCAGCCATGCACATGGCACTTTTATTCTCAGGGGACATTATCGCCATGACAACTTTATCAGACTAAACACTGCATTGGAACGATCTCAATTTGGGTATGGTTTAGAATATTATTTATGTTATTGTTTTTATCAACATCCTTGGTGTGCCAAACAGAGACGAGAAAAATTTTTAAATGACTATTAAAATCACAATAAAAAATGTAAAAACTTTACAAATAGAAATGGAATAAGCCATTAGGCTGAAAAATGGGCAATCAAAGGAGCTATTGCACTCGACAGATGGAAAAGCAGCAGGTGCCATGGTGTGA
Organism: Rousettus aegyptiacus; assembly: GCF_014176215.1. Classification (NCBI taxonomy): domain Eukaryota; kingdom Metazoa; phylum Chordata; class Mammalia; order Chiroptera; family Pteropodidae; genus Rousettus; species Rousettus aegyptiacus. Next base: position 118,618,105 of record NW_023416306.1, on the reverse strand, counting down.
TGGGACCTTGCTTCCCATCATGCATGCTCTACAATGATGCAGGCTGACAGGGAAGGGAATTAATGTGTCGGAGCAGGTACTTTCTGTCCATTAGCTGAATCCCAGTACGTCCTCACAGACTGCTACCCGTGGCTCTTTGATAAAATGGTTTATAACAGGACTCCGAAAGTTGTATGGGGAAGGACAGCTGTGAGTGACCCTCCCTTCAATGCCTCAGCTTAACAGAGTGTGAGTGACCAAGTAAACATTTCTCCACCCCAAACTGGGGTTAGTGATTTCAATCCATGAATAAATTATCTGAATACAGATGCTGTGAATACATCAAAGTGACCAAGGGCCACAGGCTCTCAGTGTGGGGGCATGGAAGAAGACACTGATGAACAGAATTCTCAAGGTAACAAATTAGCTCTCAAACAAATGAGTCTCAGGAAGGCTATAAGAGTACACTCACCTCTCTGCTTTCAGAGAAAAAAATACTAAACTATGAAGAGACAATCTGAACCGGCAGGTCAGCTTAGGCAGACATTACTTATTAGGCATAGAAACACTGATGCTCGGGGCTTTGTCACGTGTCAAATTGGTTTCTCCCTCCTTCCTCATCTCTCCTTTGCCCTCTCTTCTCCACCCCTCTCCTCTCCTCTCTTTACCCTTCCCTTTCTAAGAATGAGTTTCTGTTCCAAATCTGTAACACAGCCACCTGTGAAATCTCAAAATGAGTGAAATAGAAGTGGAGAGTTTAAAATTAAATTTGTACAATTGATAAGATTAGCTCTTTCCAGATCTTTGTCCACTGAACTAATTGAATTGCCAAATTGCTTATTAGCCTTGGCTGTTAAGACAACTAGATTAAGAAATAGTAGACTGTATTTTTTTTTCTGTCCATTTTCGTGACTGAATTGGAAAGCCAAGACTGGCTATATACCATTCATTATGTGTAGTCATCGAAGAAAGGAAATGAGTGTGGGCTGGCATTTATGTAACTACCTTAGAAGTTCTGTACATATCAAAAGAGCATTAATAATTAATAATTTAAGCATTCAATTTAAGCCTTCCTCATCCCTTACTTTAGGTAAGAGGCATGTTGTTCCATCTCAAAATATCCTGTATTTTTTTCTGCATACTTATCACATTGACATTTATACATAATTTTCATTTAATGTCTGTCACATTTCACTAAATTCTAAGAGACAAAAGAAAAGAAACTAGATGCATCTTCAGCACTTAGCCAAATACTAGTCACATGGTATGAGCTCAGTAAATATTTATGGAAAGAAAAAAAGAAGAAATAAATAAAGTAGGAAGAACAGAAGGGAGGAGGCCAAGGAATGACCCAAAAGATGAGAAATAATCTTCAGCATCTTTCCATTTCTATCAGTCTTCTTTAGAAGCTGCTATACAAGCCTTACATTTACTGAGATGCCTAAATAAATTCTACACTGAGTAAAAAGAATGAGGAGAAAGAATGAGGAAGAGGAAAGGAGAATATATCTATGTCAATGATGATGGATCTCACTGAATGTGTCCAAGGATCTCATTTGAATAGTCAGGTGTATACACACTTAGTTTTGAAATTCACTTCAAAAAGAGACAATGGAAATGAAAATATTTTAGCCAGAATAGAGTGAATTTTAGCCTATTCACAGGTCATCCCCAGGGATCTTAAAATTATTCTTGGATATTCTGTGGTTCTTATCCCAAGTGTTTGATAGTACAGGACATTTAACTTCAATCAGATCACTCTTTAATTCACACCCCTCAAATAAGTTTGAGCATTCTGCCTATGCAGAATCACATAAGGCAGTGATAATACATTTTTACTGTGAAAGTAAAGCAGTGTCTTCTGTGGGAATTATATGCCCAATAATAACAACAACTAAAGCGTATAGCACCTAATAGTTTCCAGAATGATTTAATATTGCTATTTAAATCTTAGCAAGATTAATTCACCCTGTTATTTAAGCCTTAACAGGATAATGAATCTGTGAGTGAGGACTTACTAATCATGTAAATTGGTAAAGTTCTTTAACTTTTCTGTTCCTTAGTTTTCTAAGATCATCAAATAAGGTTGATCAAAGATTAAATAGGATAATGCATAGAAAATGCTATGCTCAATAAACATTGACTGTTATTGGTGGTATTATTATTTAATAGCACAGATATCATTAACTAAAATTTACAGATCATAAAAGAACCTCAGAAAGTTAAATGATTTCACTGCCTGTTAAGTGGTGGCCCCAGAACTCTCATTTCAGATTCTGAAACCATCACACTCTATACAATTGACTGATTGACATGTGTCCCCTTTGGAACACCCTTCACTATAGGATTCTAGGGACAGTGACTTGGTGTGAAGCCAATACATCAAGCCAGCGGGAGCAGGGTCCTGGAATGCCAGGCCTGTTGAAGAGGTCACTCAATATCAGTTGCTTCCCAAAGCCTCCAGAGAGCCAATCACTTTGACTTTCCTTCATTTTTTCTCCTGTCAGTTTCAAAAGAGACAAACTTCTAGAGCTAAAATTGATGTGTTTGTGTGACTATTCCAGTCTGCTGAAATTGACAGAGGCTGAAACTGATGAAAGTAACCAATTTGTCAATTGCAGCAAAGAGAAGGCTTTCAAGGCAGAGTCTAAGTCTATACCTTTTCTGCCTGATCGGAAAATTTAATTTTTCCTTCACCTTAAAAAAGTTTTGTGTTTACTCTCAGAAATTATTTTGGATCATCCTCTAGATACAACCTGAATTGGCCTGACAGTTTGAACAGATGGTCAATTCCATCAAAATCCAATCCAGTGTCTTGTTTATAGGATGTTATTGTGCATTGGATTGATTGATAAATTTATTCAAAATGTTTTTTAAAAGTTGTAAAATGTGGAATTACTCTAAACCCTGCTGCTTGTGAGTTTTGATGCATCCCATGAAAACCACATAGCTTTGACTAATTTACCAGTCAAAGACTCAGATCAGTTTGGAAATCTCTATTACAACTGTCAACTATCTGTTTTTGACAGATTTTGACTGATGAAATCAAAATGTTTTAGAGAGGTTTAACAATTTTACTAGAGGAGTCAGAAGTACTGGGTTTCAATTCTGCCATTTACGAGTTGTGTGACCTTGTCCAAGTTACCAGCTTTGATTCTTGGCCTATCCCCAAATAAAATGAGGGTAGGCCATGGAAGCATTTTCCAAGTGTGTTCTTTAGGAAATGATACTTTCTGTCATAGGATATTAATAGGTCTAACAAAAAGTCCATGATTAAATACCTTTGGAAAACAGTTAAATATGTTTACTGGCAGCAAGATTTCCCAGAGCCTTTATCATCTTAACATGTCTAATGGATACAACTCTTAGTCTCAGACTCTGGTGTCCAGTAAAATTGACTACTTTCTAGACTCCATCCTGCCAAACTAGTGAGAATCTTCTCTACAGTCGTGTTGGGGGTCTTAGCTCTAGAATCTTCATGGCAGAGGATATGGGTAGCCCATTTTGTCCTAAGTCAACAGTCCACACAGTTTGTTTATGGAACTGTCTACATTAGGGGTCAGCAAGCTTTTTTTACAAAGGGCAAGATAGAAAATATTTTAGGCTTTGCAGGCCATTCAGCCTCTGTTATAACTAGTCACCTCTGCCACTGCTCAATTCTGTCATCGTAGTGCAAAAGTAGCCATTAATACACAATATATAAGGTGTACAACACTTTCTTCTTCTTTTTTAAATCATTTAAAAATATAGAGACCAAGCCTAGCTTATGAACTGTATAAAAAACAGATGGTGAACTGGATTTGGCTTGCAGGCTCTAGTTTGCCATCCTCTGGTCTAAACCACTGGCTCCTTGCTGCTTGTGTCATGCTTGTATCACAGGAACCTTTTCAAGATTGTACACAATCCCATCTGCCCAGCCATTCTCTCTTGGGTCTTAGCATCATAACATCATCTCTAGTCAGAAAACAGGGCAGAGGTTCCCTTTCTTCCAAGACCTCCTGATCCCTCTAAATGTGTCCACCAACACCATCACCTTTCATCGCCTTCTGAAGTCCCAGAGAATTCAGAGAAATTAGTATCCTTTCATATTTTGACAATAATTCCAGACCTTCTTCCCTTTCTGGGTTATTTCTGCTTTTTTCCCATCACAACAATCCCTGAGGCAGTGAACACAGGACCTCATTTAATTAGAGAAATGCAAAACTACAGGAAAGGAAAAAAGTATTTAAATCTCTCAAAATGCTATCCTTATCATATATGCATTATGAATCTTTTTTTTTATGTTTTTATTTTATTTTATTTTTTTGTTGACATTGGTTAACGCAATGCAATAAGTTTCAGGTGTACAATTTAACAGGCATTATGAATCTTTAAATGCCATGTAACATTTTCCAAATGATTTTGATCTCACATATAACTTCTATATATCTGGGGTACATTTCTTGTTGGAGCAAATGCCAAGATGTTCATAATTAGGACTCTCCTTATTGCTTCTTCTATATTGTAGCCAGCTTGTTGGATGTATGGCTGGATGGATGATGAATGAACTGGTTTTCTCTGACGTGATCCTATCCTCTGATCTTATTTTCTCCCTTAGCCATGTTCCCACTTCCTGCTACCTATATATAAGAACAAAGCATCTGTGGCTCTCTATTTCCTTACAGAACTCACCACATCTAAAGACTTCACATAGATGACTCCAAATGGAATTTTTATCTGTACTCCCAGTATCTTATTTTTGATTCATCAATTCACTTATTCACTCATTCAGTATTTACTGAGTACCTACTTTGTTCCTGGCTATGTGAGAGGTATAGGGTACACAATGGTGACAAAAAAAGACATGGACCTTAAGGCTTAATAGGAAAGATATATATTCTACAAGTACATGAATAAAAATATAGTTTAAAGTAAGTTCTATAAGTAGAGTAACCGACCATCCAGGTTTGCCTAAGACTGAAAGACCTAAATCCCAGGAAACTTCTGATTCTTGGGAAAACAGGGGTGGTTGACCTCCCTACAGGGGTAAAAGCTGGATACCATAATAGAGAATAACACAAAGGATGTACTTTATATTGCATAGCCTGAACACCTTTCTGAAGAGCTATCATTTAAACTGAGAACTGAAAGATTAAAAATAAATTAAAACAACAACAACAACAAACAAAGTCTAGCCATATGAAGAAAGGAAGTTCAGGCAAAAGGAATAGTTTGTTTACCAAGATCTTGGGGGCATTCCGGAACTGAAATAAGCTATTTTAACTAAGGCATATTAAAAAGGTAGATGGCAGATTGAGATAAAATTAAAGAGGCAGGAATGACTCATATCATTGTCCACAGTAAGAAGTTTGGGTCCTAATCTAAGTGAAATAGAAAATGATTGTCTAACTTAAAAAGACTTCAAAATAATTATTGAGACCTAATTCGTTGTCTAACCCATGGGTACAAAAACATTAATCATGACCCTAGGACTGAAATCAGGACCATGGGCCATGTTCCTCTGGGAGGGGAAGGATGCTCTAAGGCAATGACTCAAAGCATCCATTTTGCATGGAAAATAAACCCATAGCTTATCTATTTGTTGATAATTGAAACTTTAAAGAAAGTATAGAAGGCCTTTACAAAAACCTACAAGAAATGCCACAGGCTTTGATTACTGGGTGAGATCTTATGCAAAAAAGGTGCCTTTTATCAGCTTGCATTAATGACTGTGGTAAAGAAACTGGAGTTCTTGACAGACATTTCCATTTCATGGAGTGAACACTCTGTCATAATGAAGGGGCGTGTGGTTATCAACTGCTATGTTGTTAAGACAGGAAAATCAAAATTATTTTTCATCATTTGTCCCATATGAAAAATACTCTCATTTAAATGTCCTGAGATTGCTCTCAATCAAGTCCAAGGATCAGACTGGTTCATAAATTTGTTCTTGGTTACTATGATAATGAGACTTCAACTGCACACCAAATAATTGAATTTATTAAAATATATGATTGTGCATTAGATAGTTCATGGTATTCAGGAGGTCCCAAACTCATAACTTAGAGCCTCAATCTCACCTACTTCTATACATTTTACTTTAAGAAACTGCTATTTAAGTGCAGATGGCTATATAAATTTCCACTCCTGATCTGAAACATTTCCAGCAATATATGCTATGATTAATTGGCACTTCACACTTCCTTTTTCTCCCCTCAGGGATTATCTGTTTTGGAGCCTATAAGATAGAATGATAGGCTCATCTCAAGAAATATATATTCTCTATGCAGCTCTCAAAGACTAGAAGCAGTAGTGGGCATTTGCTCTTGACCTTCTATTACAGCTTGTTTTAAAGTTACATCCAACAGCCAGCCATGCTTTCAATTTGTGAAGGCCACTCTCCCTGAGTTCAGAGTTTCTCAATCACCGTATTTCTTTTTATTATTAAAGGCAAAGCTCAGAATCCCTATGTTCATCACTGCTGAGTGTTGACAAGCCACAAACTCTGTCGCTGACAGTAGTTAAAAATGCAGCTGGGTTAATGCTGACATATTACTGTCTTCTGAGGGCCAGCTGATATGTGTTCATTTCTAATCTAATTGCATGTCCACTTTTAAAAATCAGCTCCCAGTGTGGAATGGATAAAATACAATTACCAAATGATATGCGTAATCATTCAGCGTTGTTAGTCCCAAAAGGTGATATTGCAGTGACATTGAGAAAATTAAATCTATTCTTCATACAATTATATGGCTACACTTTCACTCTAATGCCATTCTAATTGGGAAAGAGCATTGAAATGTGAAGCTGGGTGCATTTCACTCTCTAATTATCACTGAGCAACTCATTCTTAAGATAGGTTTCTGAAAAAGGAAGTTGCCAGAATGCATTGATAGCACTATTGTTTTCATGTCAGGTGAAGCTTGTTTTCCTCCTATAAAATTTAGATTGCCACTGAGAGCTTACTAGAAATAAAGATTTGGGTGGATGCCTGTAATTCTGTAATTTATTTAGTCCATTTATGTCTGTGAAAAGAAAAATTCCATGTGGCTGTACTCCTCCTACTTTTATTTCCAAATGGATCCTCAATGTGAATACTTGCCCCTTATTTTACAGGGTGGTTGGTAGACTCAAATTGCATAATGAAAGTGCAAGTTATTTTGTAAACTGTTAAGTGGTGTATATACATGAGCTATTACTGTTATAATTATTGCTGCTGCCGTTATTGTCATTATCATCCTCATCATCTGTTATTAGGTATCAGGACCTGACTTAGTTCCCTTTGTGGCCACTGCCTATAGAAATTATGAAATCATACTATTATTTCTGCCCTTAATTCAGTTGGAACCATGCTGTATAAGTCAGTGGTGTCTGGATACATGTGTATTTATTAAGGCTTCTCTATTCCCTATTCTTGGAAGCATAGATTTATAGAACAATAGTACAATTAAAGTGACATTATACCCTACCAATTATTCTATTAGACTGTAAACTCTGTGAAGGCAAAAAACTGTGTCTCTTCACAGAAGGCATTGAATATGTAGCTGCAGATTGTCTGAAAAAATAAATACCTTTATTTTATATTTCTTCACTCCTTATGAGCATATATTTTTGTCATTAATTATAGTTATAATAACAACTTTAAAATCCTTGTTTCTAAATTTCAATATCCAGGTAATTAGTTATCATGGTATGTCTTCACTGATTGTCTTTTCCCTTGAGGATAAATCAAATGTTCCAGACTTTTAAACTTTTTATTACATTCTGGATATTATGAGCGCTGTTGTGGTGACTCTGGGTTATGTTATGTTCTTGCAAAGATTACTGATTTTTTTGTTGTTGTTTTAGTGGGCAAATTGACTTGCCTCAAAAATTCAAAATCTCTTTTGGGCAGCAACTCAAATATCAGTTCAGCAATTTTATTGGTAGCTGGGCTATTTGCAGTATGAATATATGAATATATGGTGTTAGGGTCAGCTAGAGATTTACACAGATTGTGTGCATAGAACAGTTGCTCACCTTTCTGGCTTTTTTCTTGCTGGGACTTTCCCCTTATCCTTTCTAGTAGCTGTGATTGGTTCATTATGCCAGAAATTTTGAAGGTCTCTATAGGAGTTTTAGCTGCCTCATTCATGCTGAGTGCATCTTGCCCTTGAGCTAAAAGCAATAAAAAATGGGAAGGTCATGCCATGTTATTTCCTTTATCCAAATGTCAACATCTCTTCAGAATCTGTCTAAATTTTGTTCACTCCTTAGAGCCTTGTGTTTTCCAGAGTTTATAATTTTTATCTGTGGGAGGACATTTTTTAATATTATATATGGTGAAAATTAGGTTCAAAGAGGTAATATGACTTCTCTAAGGCCATAGAGCTGGTTTTAATTCTCTAGTCATGACCATATAATCACAATCATGCGGATATTATCTTTCTTAATTTTGATCCAGGACCTCTTTTATCCCAGGTTACTGTCATCTTAGTCAATATAACCCACTGTAAGTGTCCCCTCTCGGTTTAAATCTACACTAGAATCAAGTTTAAAGATATCCCAATGGGGTACAGTTGTATTAAAGATACTTCCTTTTATTAATGAAGCTTAATTCACGGTTTGTTGAGTAAGTACAACAGTAGCTGCCAAACACCTAACCAACAATTAGTGTCACCTAAGATGGAGAGATGTGATATTACATGATAAACCCAAAGGCCAAACAACAATCAAAAAACTAAGCTTACATCCACCTCTGATTTTTTTTTTTCTTTTTTTTTTACTGCATCAGCCTGTGAAATACAAAAGCCCAGGAATCACTGCATATCGTCATAATGAGCTATTTCACGGGCTGGATTTCTTTATAAATTGAAATGTTCTAATAAATCGTCCCTCTAGATTCTTATAGCCCAATTATTTTATTTTATTATTTTAACAACGAACAGATTACCATTTATGTTGTCAATATCCATTCAAATTGCAGATCTGAAAACTTAAGACAAAGGAAAAAGAGAGCAAAACTGAAAGTTTGCAAATCCATTGAAAGGAATACTGAACATTTAGAATAGTCAAAAAATAACCTTCTCCTTAACTTTCTTCTGTTTTCAAAATGCTGTGGGGCTGCAGTACAGATACAGTCATAATCCCCAGCTTAAATTTTGATTTACTAAGAATAAATATTCTTGATTCTGTGATTGACTGTTTCATGACATGGGTAGTTAAGCATTTCCAGTGCTTTTCATGGGGAGATAGATAGCTCCCTGATTCGTCCTTTTTGACTGGTTTCTTACATTCTCTGAGTATCTGGTCATCAAGTATGTATTAGTTATTGGATTGAAATAACTAAGAGCTATGATGATGGAAGAATAATACATATGCCAAACCCTAGGATTATGCTGATTACTCTATAATTTATAACCATGTACTTAGAGGGATTAAGTAAAATGTCCCAGAACTTGTAGACAATGGTATCCTCCTGAGAGTAAGATTATAAGGTCGGCATTTAGTGGATGAGTCAGGCTATTCTCATGGAGAGCAAAATGAGGATATATTCTCCAAAAGACATAATTTTGTAAAGGAAATCTAGCATTATAGAAAACACTATCTCTGAAAGGGATATTCCGTGCTGGGAATTTTAGATAAATTATTCCTCAAACAACCCTTTGAATTAGAAGGTACTGTCACCTCCATTTTGCAGATATAAAAACTTAATCTCAAGGAAGATTTGTAATTTGTCCAAAGTCATTTATTTTGCCAGGCTCAAAGCCAGGAACCAAATCTCACTTTGTCTACTTCTAAGCCTATAAACTCATTTTCCAATTGTTTCAAGGCCCCAGAAGCTGTAACTAAAAATACTCCAAGAAGGAAAGGAACAACAGTAGGGAGTGGTTTCTATGAATCTAGAAGAAGAAGATGGACCAGTGAGAGTTTATTCGGGTTTTAAAGACCCCAGTATTACTCGATTTTATTTGCATTATCTTTGCAGTCCAATTCTGAGCCTCCAACTGAAGGCCAAGTTTCCTCCTGCATCGTAGGCAAAACTCATAAAACATGGACTTGGCATTCTTGCTTTGTAGGTATTGATTGTCATCCTCTAATTTCTTTGAGCCTAGGAGTCTGTTTCCCAGAATGTTCTTATCTCAGCTATGGCATCTTTTCCCAGTGCTCTTTTGGAAATGATGCCAGACTCTGCCTTTTTTGTCTTAACCTGAGCTCTAATTTGCAGTTACTCTTCTGATGCCATGCACTTTCAACCACTGTAGAAAACAACCCAGCCTGACCCGAGCCTACCCATACCAGCCTCTGAGACTACTTGCAGTATCATGTACATACCGCCAGATTAATATTCTTTAAATGTCAATCTTATCTTGGCCTCTAGGCCTGTCTCCTCATTTGTAAAACAAGATATTTGAACTAGATGATCCCTAAGATCACTTCTTGCTCTACAACTATATGAATTCCTCTGTATAAATGTGGATCTTATTCTAGTATTCTTTAGAGTGAGACACAAAACTATGTTCTTTTAGCATGTTTCTTTGTAGAAAAGTTCTACAGAAATAAACCACTTTTTACTCAAGGTGTCAGTTATTAAAATCAGTCACAATACAGTTTGAATATAGATTATTGCAGAAATACTTCTAAGTGACCTTGTCAGTGCCACTCAATTTTATTTAACTTATAATTTACATTCTTTGTTCTAAAAAAGAAAAGTGGTTTTTTTCCGAAGATGTTTCCTAAGCTTAGTAGACCTGTGGAAAATGTAGAATTTCTTGTGAAATGCAAACACTGTTTCCTTTGTCAGTGTTCACCTTTTTTTAATTTTTAAGTTTACTGTAGTGCCAGGATGCCCCCTCAAAACTATGAAAGTGGCATTTTATTTCAAGGATAATAGCCTTGGGAAGATCATTTCAGAAGGATGATATCAACCTTGATATTAAAGTTTTACAGAAGCTGTCTCTCCATCTTTTCACGTGAATCATTTTAGCCCACATTGTCAGCTATCTTCAGCTGAGGATATTCTCCTGCTTAGTTTACTCTGGAGAACATTTCTAAATTTCTAAATTTATACAAATTTAGAAATTTATAAATTTAAACAAATCTAGCTTCTTTTTTTCTCATTTCCTGAAGAAATTTCCTGAAGGCCCTAGTGTGCGGTATATGTTCAGTATTATGTACTCATTGATCGATTTATACAAATTGCATGTTATTTGTCATATATACATTTAATAAGCCCAATGTTATACACTTGGAACAAAAATAGAATGAATTTCTGACTTAAAGTAGCTTAGAGTCTAAAAAAGAGAAATGTGAGCAAGTATGTAATAGCAATTCAAATTTGTAATAACAAGTCTATTAAAAAACTCTATTTTTTTCTTTAAAGCTTTACTAAGGAATAATTAACATTTAAAAAGCACATATTAAAGTGTACAATTTGATAAATTTTGACAGCTGTATATCTCTTTGAAACAGTCACCACAATCAGGATGACACATCCATATGCCCAAAAGTTCCCCTTGTCTCTTTGTAAGCCCTTCCCTCTACCTTCCCAAAGCCCGCCCCACCCCCACAGGCAAAAAATGATCTGATTTCTACCACTGTGGATTATCTTTCTTTTTCCAAAATTTGACATAAATACAATTATTCAATATGCATACTCATGTCTTTCAGCATAATTATTTTGGGATTCATCCATGTCATAACATATGTTGGTTCATTTCTTTTTATTGATTAGCAGTATTTCGTTGTATGGATGTATCTCAATTATCTACTTACTTGCTGATGGACATTTGGATTATTTCCAGTTTGGGGCTATTACAAACAAAGCTTCGAACATTTATAAACAAGCTTTTGTATGAAAATATGCTTTCATTTTTCTTAGGTAAGTGCCTCGAGTAGAATAGTTCATATGATTGACTTTTTCAGAAACTGCCAGACATTTTTCCAAAATGTATCATTTTTTAACCCTAGTGTGTATGAGGGTTGTAGTTTCTCTAGTTGGTCAATGTTTCTAATTTTAGTCATCAAGTAACAGTAGCTTGGCATCTCCTTTTAGTTTTAATTTGCATTTCCCTAGTTAATAATGCTGACATCAACTTTCCAGGTACTTATTTGCCATCCGTATATCTTCTCTGGCAAAGTGTCTGAGCAAATCTATTGCTCATTTTATAATTCGCCTCTTGATTATCTTCTTTCTAGGTCATAAGAGCTTTTTCTATATTTTAGACACAGATCCTTGGTTAGGTACATGTTTTGCAAATATTTTTTCCAAGTCTGTGGCCTGCTTTACATTTTCTTGTCCATGTTATTTGAAGATCAAAGGTTCTTAATTTTTATGAAGTCCATTTATGTTATTGAATGTTGTGTAATATTTAAGAAATTTTAGACAAGAACATAGGTAACTGAGATTTTTTTCTGCTATATTTTCTTTTAAACTTTTAACATTTTAACATTTTGGCTCCTTTAGATCCAGGATCAATTTCAAGTTAATTTTCGTATGTGGTATTTGAGCAAGGACTTTTTTTGCTTATGGATATTCACTTGTTTAAGCACAATTTATTATAAAAGATTAACCTGTCTCCACTGAATTGCCTTGGCAAATTTGTAGGAAATGAACATAAATGTGTATGTCTTTATCTGAACACTCTGTCCTATTCCAATGAGCTATCACCTATCATTACACTAATACCATATTGTCTTGATCACTGAAGTTTTAAAATTGATTTTGAAATCAGGTAGTATAAGTCCCCCAAGTTTGGCCTTCTCTTTCAAAGTCATTTTGGCTATTATAAGCCCATTTTATTTTTGTATACATTTTAGAAAACTCCTTGTCAGTTTCTACAATAAATCTGGATGGACTTTGGAGTTACACTGAATGGGCAGATAAATTTAGAGAAAATTGTTATCTCAACAATATTGAGAATTCCTAATCATGAATACAGTATATCTCTTCATTTATTTAGTCCTTCATTAATTTCTCTCAACAGTGTTTGGTAGTTTATAGCATATACATAATTTGCACATAATTTGACAAATTTATCCCTAAATATCTCATGTCTTATATGCTATTACAAACAATATACTATTTTTTAATTTCAATATCCAATTATTTATTACCAATATATAGAAACATGTTAGTTTCTGTATATTTTGTGTCCTGCAAACATGCTAAACTCATTTATTAGTTCTAATAGCATATTTATAGATTTCCTAGAATTTCCTATATAGATGATCAGGTAGTCTATGAATGAAGATAAATCTATAGTTTTTGTTCCAATCAAGATGTCTTTTATTTTTTTTCTTGCCTTATTGAACTATCTAGAAAAGGGTTGAACAGGAATGGTGAGCGCAGACATCATTGCCTTATTCCTGATCTTAGGCATTCAACTCATCAACTTTTCCATAAAGCAAATGATGGAAGGAAAGCCCACCTTGGGAACTGGCACTACCGGCAGGTTAAAAAGCTTTGTTGTCTGGAGTGGTTATAAAACTCTGGAGCCAGACTGCCTGCATTAAAGTCCTGACTTAGTCATAACCGGGTGACTCTGGAAAAGTGTGTTGACCTCTCTGTACCTCAGTTTCTCCATCTGTATTGTATGAGTTTTAAATTAAAAAATGTCTAGTACATGGTACACTTAATAAATGTTAATCATAGTGGTTATAATCATAGAAACTGCTGCAATTCCAACATGCATCTTACTCACATTTTAAAGTTCTGAATGCATCTTAAAATTTGTTACTGACAATCTAAAATAATCTACAATAAAACATAAAGACAGAGAAACCTTAAAAAATATTATTAAGTAAAATAAATCACTCTGAAAAGCATTGTATAATTCCAATTACATAACATTCTGGAAAAGCCAACCCATTTAGATAGTAAAATGAACAGTGGTTGGTCGAGGTTGGGGTGAGGAGAGATTGATGAATAGGTGAGATAGGTGGGATTTTTAGGGCAGTAAAATTATTCTGTACGGTATTATAATGATGGTTACAAAGAATCATGCATTTTTCAAAATCCATAGAACTTCACAGCACAAAAAGTAAATCTTAATGTTTGCAGTTAAAAAAATATGTAGGAGATTGAGGAATGTAAAGAAGGATTTCAGACTGTGAGAATATAACTATATTACAAATATATGAGACAACCTAACCGAAGGGGATAGGGGGAAATATACTGACCTATGCAACTTTGGAAATGAGTGGAGTCTGTAAGGTTAAAAGCCAAATGAACTAGCAACTCTGCTGTAGTTTATAAAATTGTCTCTGTCACGGTACACAGGGTAATGATGAGCTGAGGTTCTCAGGAATTGAAGCAGATCCCTCCTTATACCACATTTTGTTGGAGGTTTTAGTGAAACCCATAGAACTTGTTGAATTTAATATTGTCCAATATTAAATATACTATCCAAAGACTTAGAAAATTAATCTACATGTAGTAGTGTGTACTCTGGAGATTTTTTCCCCTGTCAATCAAATGAAAATTTGCTTTTTTAGGTGAGCTTTAGAGATCTTATAATAAAAAGATTCATGGGAAAACAGAGAGAGAGAGAAGAGAGAGAGAGAGAGAGAGAGAGAGAGAGAGTGTGTGTGTGTGTGTGTGTGTGTGTGTGTGTGTGTTGCAAATAATAAAAACAAAGGTCAAGAAAGATCTTACAAACAATTGAGAGAAAAAAATAACAAGAAAATCAACCTAGGTTAGCTCAAGTATTCTTTTCTGTAAGGCAAATCAGAAATGAGAGAGGAGGAGGGGCAAACAAAAAGACATTTTGGGATAATGGTGACAAGTGCAGTAAGTGAGAGTTATATGAATTGGCTGAAGATGCTTTATCTTTGAGACGCATGAGTCCAGCACAAGGCTGGAAAACATACTGAAAGACTTTGTATTCTCTCTCAATTATTTGGTAGCATCCTGCATCTAGTAGGTACCCGGTAAATGTTTGTTAAAAATCAAAAATGCTAAATTTGCCTGCATGAGGCTCAAATGTTCTGTGCCTGGCAGCAGAATGAGCAGTCAGTCCAATGGAAATCTCTCCAGCTGAGTTCTGACCCCCTGCGAGTTCTAGGTGAGAATATGCTATTATTCAGAAAAAGATGGACCACAGAACCTAGTGAGTTTCTCAGTATGCACAGAACTCAGCAAATTAGTTCTGCATATTGAGGACTTATATTTCCCTCATTTACCTATCACTTAACCTTCTGTCATGCTGTAAAAACTGAGGAATATATACATGTCTTCCTCCAGTATCTCAGCTCCCACTGGGCTGAGATCAGAAAGAAACGTGGATAACAGTGTGAGGGGAATAATGATTAAGATAGCAATTAAGATGTAGGGGGAGGAGAAGAAACCAGTTCATCCCAGTTTGAAGGTTTCTTTAATGTGCGATTTTCTTCTCACTGGCAGGCAGTTTTCTGAAAGTGCACATTTAACTTCTAGGGTAAATATGAAGCTTGAAATGGCACCACTGTATTAAAGCTACTGGTACTGTGGCATAAATCAAATAAGGGGAAATGGAGAGTGATTTGTTTTTCTCCCGGAATAAGACCCCAGCACTCCTCCAAGGTTTTGTGAAAGGCTGAGGAATCTGTGGTACAAATACTTTAATTAGCTGACAGCATGTGGGATGAATTACATTTGATCTCTGTTCAAGATGCTTGTATAATAAAGGATTTAATTGTTTCACATTTTTACAGTATAATGGATGGAGGAGGATGGTATCTTGAGAATTTGTTCATTTAAAGCAGTGATTGCAATATTGTTCTAAAAAGTGGGATATGACATAAAGAAGGTTGTAGATAAAGTGTAGAAGGCTTCAGTCTCTGGGGATTCTTTGTCTCTTTGCCCTTTTGGCTAGGTGTGAAACTGGCATGTCATCATCAAAAAACTATAACTTTTGCCAGCAAGAATGGAATAGCCTCTCAGTTGGGCTCTCTGCTTTGGGTTTTACTCCCCCAGATCCTTCTTTCTTCCCCACTCTATAGCCAGAGTGTTTCACCAATAATGATGATCTGACCAGGCTCTTCTCTATATAAAAACCTTTCAATGCTGCCCTATAAGATAAACTACAAAATTCTTAATGTGGTCTTGAAATGCCCCGTCTGGCCCTCCAGCCTCTTCCTCCTGTGCTCTTGGTCTTGTTGTACATTATGCTTCAGTAGCACTTCACTACTGAAGTTTTTGATGAAACTATACTTTTTCTCTCTGAATTTCTGCTATGCCATCTTATCTCCAAGGAATGTTCTTTTCTTCTCTCTTCCCCAAATGATTTTTATATTCATCCTTTAAGAAAACTTGTTCAATATCTCTTCTCACCTTTCTCTCTCCCTCCTGCCTGGAAGAGCTATTTGATGCCTCCATATGACCCTGTAGGTATTCCATCAAAGCATTTCTCTCACTTCATTATAAGTTTGTTCATTCCCTATTAGATGGTGAGTTTCTTGAGAAGAGGTCCCATGTTTTATTCATCTCTGTGTCCCCAGCCTCTGATACAGGACAGAGCAAGTGCTCATTAAATGCTTGTTCAATGAATGAGTAAATGAAAATATGTTTTCTTCTATTGCTTCAACAGTAGTATAGTAAAAGCAATGTCTTACCAAAGAGTCAAGTGAGATAGGTGCAAATATATCACACATTCACACATGGCTAATATATTTGGAATTATATGCTACAAAGAATTGAATTGCTGAGAAAGAGACTTGGACACATAATGCTATTCAGTGTAATTGCTTGTATTTAACATTTCAACTAACGGTAGCTATCATTCAAAATGCCTCTTTGCCCTATACCTATATTATGGTTTAGGGAACCTGGTCATTTATCCACTTATACTCAAGAAGGAAGGTGCCTTACATGAACAAATGGGTCTCTACTTCTGAGCTTCTCAAACATTATTACACATAGCAATAGCCTGGTGATCTGTTAAAATGGTGATTCTGATTCAGCAATTATGGGACATTATTTGACACTAGCAAACTCCCAGATAATGTTGGTGCTGCTGGCCCTTGGCCCTCACTTTGTGTGGCAAGGACAGAGGACCTCAACTTTATCTGAAGTAATATGGTTTCCAGGCAATTGAATGTTAAAGTATTTTATTGCTGTGCACATAACTACACGGAGAGTTTCTGAGTTTTTGTGTTAATATCTAAGTGAATTTTAGCTGATATTGTTGACCCACAGTTTGAAGATCAAGTATTTTTCTTAATTAAATTGAGTTCTGAATATTGTAATTCTTTTTCTCATAATAATTTCAGAAATTTTCATTTTATTATTGTTTTATATTATTTTACACTAATTTTTCAATACCAAGACCAAAAGAGATCTCTCTAAATTTACAAACCATAAAGATGAATCAAAACTACATTTTTTTGGGAAAAGTCCTGTTCAATATAGAAACTTGATAGAAAATGTCTAAAATATGATAATATTCAAAATCGTAAAAGAAAAGGGAATTCAACAAAATTTTTAAAAAATGAACTTTAGGAAATCTAAATCAGATCCAGACCAATCAAAAGAAAAAAAAACTATTGAAAAAGAAGTCTGAGAAGCAAATAAAATTCAAATGTTTAAAAGGTCGGTGTTTTAAAATAAATAAATAAGCACGCGCACGCACACACACACACACACACACACACACACACACACACTTAAACATGGAAGAAGAAAAGCCAAGAAAAAGAACAAGACAAATTAGGCTAATCCTCAAATTTCATAGTTTAAAACCAAAGAGAATACCCTCATAAGATAGAAAAAATAATAATAGTGGCTCGTCATTGCGACCACCATCAGGCGCAGAACTCTTTCCATCTACCTTATCTCAGTTCTCTCAACAACTACGTGGGGTAGATCCTATTATTAAGATCAGATGACTAGAAAGAAGCAAGCAAAAAATGCTATTTTATAAGACCTCAGGAACTCAAAGATGTAATAACCTATTTTTTTGAGTAGTGCTTTCTGATACTCTGTAATGAAAATAAAAATTATTCATTTTAATAGCATTTATTAAGCAAGGAACAAGAAAGCACATTTTTAAGGATATTACATGTATTATTTATTTTACTAACAAGCCTATGAATTATGAGCTGCTGTTATTTTCAATTTACTGATGAGGGAATTGAAGGGTAGTAAGATTAAGTAACTGTACAGAATTACCCAACTAGTAAGAAACAGAACCAAGGCTCAAAGTCCCCCTGATGCCAAGTTGTTTTATTTCTAATTTTGTAATATTTTTTAAAGGCTATATCTTTGTGCACATTCTGGTGTGCAAAACTTTCTTTAGTTATATACCTGTAAGTGGGATTGATAGATCATAGAGAATACATATGTTCAACTCTGCTATGAAATGCCAATTCATATTTTATAGAAATTGCACAATTTATACTCCCTGGAAAAGTGAATAGGAGTTCTACATTCTTGTCAATAGCTGATACATTCTGACAGCTTAATTTCTGCTAATTATTTGTTTTCAATTTTCTTTCTTCTGGTTAATAATGAGATTGAATATTTTCAAATGTTTATGGATCATTTTTGTTTCATCTTCTATAAAGTTTCTGCTCATTGATTTTTGCCCCCCACCCCCCGCAATTTTTCTGTCAGGTTTCCTTCCTTCCTTCCATCGATTCATCTTTTTGATTCATAGTATTTAAATATACTATACACTAATTCTTTGCTGTTACGTATTACAGATATTTTCAAGTTTGTAGCTTATTTTTATTCATTCCCTGTCTTTTAGTAAAGAGAAATTCTCGAATCTTTTTCTTTATGGATGTGCTTTTTGTATCTTTTTAAAGAAATCTCTCTCTACTATAAGGTCTAAGCACAGGGCTATCTTGTAAAAGTTTTATAGCCTTTCCTTTCACATTTAAGCCTTTAATCTTCCTGAATTTGGTTTTTGTGTGGAGGTGAGGTTAGAATCTATGACAGATATAATCAGAGCCCACCCTTATTTCTTAACCCAATTCAAAGCTCAACTAGAGGTTTTGCAAAGAGTCCTACATTTGCTTTTCTACCTCAAGCATCTGCCTGTCAGAATGGGCTTCATTTGGCCAGCTTCCTCGAAACTCTAGCTGCTCTGGCTGCTAGAGCAGTCTTGGCCCATGTATCGGGGTAGCTGAAAGAGACAGGGTCAATGCTCCTAGAATGGTCTTCAGCCAATGAGCAAAAAGAATGAGTAAAAAAGTAAACTTCCTCACCCGAAAACAGGACAATTGTTAAGTACATTCGACAGCCTTTCAGCGAATTCACAGTAGAACATGAGCCCTACTTGCCAACAGTGATAACCACTTATTCACATACTTTATTGGCTTTTTTCCCTTCCCAGTTACATTTCCCTACTTACTGACTTGCTTCTTGAGTTTGTATCCCCCCCAAAAAAATTTTCCCAAATTCTTGGTTCAGATTTGGTTTTGGCTATCACCCAAACTGTTCTAGAAAGTAGACTCATAGGATGAAATTCTAGAACTAAAATTCACTTGCTAGTCAGATGGCAAAGAATCTCCACTACTGGTCATTAGGGTGGTGATGAACACTGTTATGCTGCAGCATCACATTTCTAAAGAGTCTCCCTGTGGTTTGTTGGAAAGAAGCACAGGTGAAAGAGAAAATATTGGCTCTTACATAGTCCCACTATTTAAAATATATGAGGATAATGGTAATCAGGATAGTAAAGTTGTCTGGGTTTTGTTAACTATCTTGGAAGCCTGGGAAAAGAGAGATTCATGTCATTCAAATATTAAGAAGTGCTATAAGATGAAGACCTCTATTGTATATTTAAAGAGAACCTCATTTCCTGTAGCCAGAGGGCAAAATGTACTTAAAATAAGGATTAATATTTCATTATACAGATAGCAAGAATTAAGAGGGGGGTGAATTAATAGTAATGGCAAGTCTCCTAAGCTTAAAAAAAAATAAATGAAAGATTGATAAAGAGATGGGACCATGAAGTCTAGGATATATATACTTGAAAACCCTGATCCTAGATTGCTCCAAACCCTATGGGCCAGCCAGAGAAGTCCCCACTTCCTTGTGAGAGTAGATCAAACTTATATTGCATCAAAATCATGAAAAGGTGATGATTCACAAGATTCTCTTCAATGCAAAACAATTAAATAAAATTTAATATGATGCAATAAAATCAATGTCTCACCTCATTGGTCATATTTAGATGCTTGGAGCCAGTCCTGATGTGCTGCTGGAATGGTACCATACAGCTTGGAAATGATGCTTTCATAGCAGTAGCTCTCAAAATGTGGGGTACAAACCCCTAGGGATCCTAGAGATCCTTTCAGGGAGTCTGCAAGGTCAAATTATTTTCATAATACTGATTATTTTTGCATATTTTGTTTTATTGGCATTTCCACTGATAGTGCCAAAGCAATAGTATATCAAGTTGCTCGTACCATAGCAAAAATCAAGCCTGTGGCATTAAAATGTACTAATAATATTCACTGCCAATTTTTAAAGTCAGTTTTCCTAGAGATGCTCTTGATGAAACAGTCAAAATTAGTATTAATTTAAAAATCTTGATACTTGAGTACATGTCTTTTTAATATTCTATGTGAGAAATAGGAAGTACGTATAAAGCTTTTGCTGCATACCAAAGTATAATTGTTCTATCAAGAAAAAGCACTTCTGCAATTATTTTACTTGAAAGCTGAACAAGCCTCTTTAACAGAATAGCATTTTCCCTGGAAATAACAACTGACACGCAAAGCATGGTTATTCAGACTTGGTTATTTGGTAGTCATTTTCTCAAAAATTATCAAAGTAAGCCTGCCATTTCAAGAAAAACAACTGACAATATTTGTTGCCGGTGATACAATTGGAAGATTTCAGTGAAAATGAGAATTGCAGGAAATTTGTATGTTATACCTTGAACTCAACCACTTCCAAATACCTAAAGACTTTTTGATGAAATTGGCGATTTTATTAAAGAATGTGATGTTTTTAACATTGTATAATGAAATGAATCAACATTTAGAAGATCTGTTTAACTTAGAGCTATTTTCCAAATGGTCAATGCATGCTGCTTCAAGATCATGCTTGGCTAAAAGATTTATTTAAATTGCACAGTAGGCCAATAGATTTTAATGTAACAGAGGATGAAAGTTCACAGAAATTACATCTGACCCTTTCCACTCTGGAGGGTGCAGCAATTTTATCCTAATTGAAATTGATATGCATTCTGGACAAGAGTTTGTATTCCCTGCTCACAGGACCTCTGCCAGCACAACTGTCTGAGGGTTCACATACTTTCTAATTTATTAATATGGAAAATTATATGAGACTGTTTCAGAAAAAGGACCCATTTTATATCAAAAAAGATGGAACGATTAAGTACACTATCACAGTATCCACTACCCACCATGATAAATAAGTGTATCTATCATATGCCACATCACCTGGAAGCTGTAGGCCTGATAAATTTTTAGAGGGGCCCAATACTCATTTGGGATACTAGTTTGTGGATGACACTTTGTAAATTTAGAGTATCATCCTTCAAAATGCAGTATATATGATAAACCAGTGGCCATTTTATTTTCTATTTCCCAAATATTTAGATTGTATGGGTCCAAGACACCATGAGATAGGATTAATCTCCTTCGCCATCACTCCAAATGATGCAATAGGCAAATATGTCATTCCCATATCCACAATTTTAGGTTCTATTAGATTAGAGGTTCTATTTCCTAAAGGTGTAACATCTCTACCAGGGCGATAGGTAGTATTCAGTTGAAACTAAAACAATGACTGTCATCTGATCATTGAGGGCTCCTCTTGCTAGTGGACCGATAGGGAGGAAAAAGGAGTTACTATACTGGCTAAAGTAAACTAGCCAATGAATATACAGTAACTAGGATGAGGAGCAAGGATCGCTGCTTTATATTAGGAGCAGAGAGAAATATATGTGGAACTCTGAGGATTCTCTGGTATACCTCTTAGTTGATAATAGTGAATGGGAAACTGTAGCAAATGGGCCAGATTAGGGCAACATAGCCAGAGGTTCATGCCTTGCAATGAAGATTGATTTCACTCCACTGGGTGAACAATCTATGAGAGTAGAATTTCTGGATGAGGTTAGGGGAAGGGAGATATAAATTAATTTCATGTTCAGAATTGACTCAATAAAAGTAACTGTACCCTGTCTCACGGAATTTCTGTTTTAGGAATTTTTTTTTTTTTTTGAGGTTGTGAAAGGTTGATACTTTGATGAATCAGAGATAGGACATAGTGAACTTAAAGGAGGGCACAAGTAGCTCTGGATGACACAAATGATGGACTTTCATGCTGTTGAGGCCCTGCTCATAACAATTGTTCCTACCCCAGAGATCACATGCAGTTTTGTTGGACAATTTCTATACTCACCGACAATGGCCTACCTCAAACACCTGCACCTCTATGCCTGAGATTTTTCTCTGCCTATGTGAACATATCAGCCTGTAGAATACAAATTCGAGTGGTAACACCCATTATAGTTCTAAAGATGGCCACAAATTCTTGGACACTCCTCCCATCAATTGGTGGGGTCTAATGCGCCTCCATTTGTATCTGGACTCTCTTTGGTAACTTGCTTGAAGTGGAAGTGATGCTGCATGCTTCTGAGGCTAGGTTTAAATTAGCCACGCAGACTCTACCTTTTGTTACATGCAGACTCTACCTGAGTCACAATGTAAGAAATCCAACTACCTTTAGACATCCAGGATAAGAAGAAGCTGAAGCGATATAGAAAGATCAAAGTAGGTATTGTAGTTACTAGTCTCAGCTGATGATTCGTGCCAGATAAACTGCCAGATATGATGAAAGAAGAATCCAAATGATTCTGATCCCTTCTGTTTGAGTCACTCACAGTCATTCGATTCTTCTAAATTAAGTCTCCAGGCATTGTGGAGATGAGACAAACCATCTCCAAATTTGTCCTGTCCAAATTTTGCCCACAGAACTCATGGGCATAATAAAGTGTTTTTTTTTTAATGCCATTAATTTTTAGGGTGGTTCGTATCATGCAGTCAACAACCAGAAATTTCCCCTGGGATGAACATTCAACCAATAAGGGGTAGGAGCTGATCAATAAATGCCCCTGCTTCTTTACCCTTTAAATTCCAAGGTGTGTTCTCCAGAATGCATCAGGGGTTTTGCATCAAGATTGTCTCCCTTGTCCATAGAAATAACCAATTCATGAATACACACTTTACTTGCTTTCCTCTTTTCCCTGCTTTACTCTCCCAGTCTCTGACTCTGCTTTATGTGGTTCATCTCTCAAACTTCTTGCACCCAAATCCTTTTTTCAGGGTTTACTTTTTCAGAAACCCAAACCAAGAGTGGATCCAATTTTGTTATTTTGTTACTTTCTGTTCTTTTTTCTATGTGGACCATAACTGCTCCCCATACCATTTACTGAAAACCCATTCTCTCCCCTTTCACCAGTAGTACCACCTCTCCTACATATCGAGTGTCTATTTATAATTATTTTTCTGGGATAACTATTCTATTCCATTAACCTACTTATCTACCCCCTGTACCACTAGGAAGCATTTCTGTCTATTAAGACCAGTCCTTTCACCTCTCTTTTCTTATTCAGGAGAATGAGTGAATGTTATATCAATTTTATAATAAATTTGCCAAGTTATACAAAATACATATTGGATTTTCTGTTGGGATGGTATTTAGTCTAAAAATAAATTTGGGAATAGGTGATACCTTTATGATATTGGACATATTAGTTATCAATATATTGCTGTGTAACAAAATATACAAAATGTAGTACCTTAAAATAGCAACTACAATTTTGCATCATCTTAGATAATTTCTGTAGGTCAGGAATTTTGGAGCAGCTTAGCTGAGAGGTTTTGGCTCAGAGTCTCTCATGAGTTTTCAGTCCAAGATGTCATCTAAGACTTCAGTCATCTGAAGACGTGTCTGGGGAAAGGATATGCTTCCAAGACAGCTGGCTTCCTCCCATGGATCTTGGTCAGAGGGCTTAGTCCCTACAAAGGCCACTACATGAGGTAGCCTCAGTGCCTTCATGACATGACAGCTGGTTTTCCTCAGTGTTCAAGAGAGAGAGAAAGGAGAAAGCTAGGATTCCTCTTATAAACTAGTCATACACTATCACTTTAACCATATTCTATTTCTTAAAAGCAAGTCATTAAGTTCAACCCACACTTACGAGGAGGGGGATTAGTTTTTATCTTTTGAAGGCAGAAGTATCAAAAATTTGTGGACATATTTTAAATCATATTGTGTCTTAACAATCTATGAACATACTACATCTCCTCATATTTAGATTTTCTAAAATTTCAATATTTCTATAAAGCCTTCGAAATTTTTTTGTAGTTTTTCTGAGCTACATTATATGAGTTGATTTTTTATTTTTACAAATTATACCTTTTAAAGATTGTCATTTTCTATTTCTGTTTTAGTATAGCAATGCAACTTATTTTTACATGCCAAACATATGACAACAACCTTGCTCTGTTTTCTCATCAGTGGATTTTCTAAATACAAAAGCATATCATTTGTGCATTAATCAAGGTCCCAGTAGGAAGTACATAAGACCCTGGGTAGTTGAGGAGAACTTAACAAAATGGTGACTCTTTATAAAGTAGGCAGTGGTTAGGGAAAGCAACAATTAATATGGCAAAAATCAGAATTTGTAACCGAGAAAGTGATTACCCTCCCCCGGCCTGAAGGGGAAAATTAGGAAAGTGGTTAATTGAACCTCAAGAAATAACTCTATGGAGAGGGCTATCTGGAAGGATTCACGACCTTTGCTATAGGGTCAAAGGAAGGAAGCCAGGGAAACACCCGAACCTTCCTTCTCACCCTCCAGTATTCTCCTGGTGTGTCCTATTGGCTGAAATAAAATAAATTCCAGAAAATAAAGACATGAATGCAGTTCATTCAGGTTGGCCTCCTGGGGCACAGAGCAGAATGGAGTAGGTGAAATGAAGACACAAAGGGACAATGAAAGATATCAAACACAACCTTCAAAAAAAAAGAAATGAGTTTTATTTCTTCTTTCCTAATTCTTATTCCTTCCGATGTGAATCGATAATTAATATGCCTAAAAATGACAGCCAAAAATAAATTTTAAATTATATATATATAATTAAAATAAATATGTATATTTGAAATATATATATATAACTTCCCAAACATAATGTATTGCAATTAACGTCATCTGACATCATATGCCCTTAGGCACTAAGAGAATTAGCAAATAAACCTGCAGGCTCCCTAGGAATCACAGAAGGATTTCTATAAAAGTTAATCCAGGAAGTTAAGAACTGGTCAATTTAATATCCAAACTTGAGACTAATGCAATTCATCACACAATGTCCTATCCCCTGGAAGATTGTAAGATTATAGGTGGCAATCATTTGACTGTGTGATAATAAAATCATACCACTAACAATTTTATGTGTGAGAGGGATTTGTAGAACACACTGAATTTTCTGTGATATTTTCACTCCTGCGATGTCATCATATACGAAGGCTTGAAATATGTAGTCCTCATTCTGGAATTATTAGGTGGTAAATAGTTGGTCTCCCTCCAGGATACCTAACAGCTTACCACTGATCTTAGGGGTGACATTGCAAGGTATTCCACCAGGATCAAGATGAATCAATGTCTCCATCAATGACTTGAAAAGAATGTTCAAGAATATGTCCATCAGTTTATGAATATTCTTAAATTGAGTCACTCAGGTTCTAAAAGACTTCAATAAACTTGACATTAATCTTAGAAAAAAGGATTTTGAAAAAGCCGTAATTCAATAGTTGTAAATGCCAAATTGTCTACTCGGATCTAAAAATATATACATACGGGCACAACACATAGGAAAATGATGAGGTGCAAGAATAGAAGACCAGGGCCTCAGCCTTTTTTATCTCCTATGATGCCTAGTCAGGGCACAGTTCAAGTGTACAATGTGCTATAGATGTATTCATGTGTTGATTGAGCCTTTTTATAAAGCATATAGAGCATAGGGATTAAGGAGAAAATGATCTTGTTAGAGGGAAGGCATATGGAAACATGACCAGAAGAGTTTATAGAAAACTTTCAGAAGAAAACAAGCAGGATTTTCAGAAAGTACTGCAAGGAATAAATACAAAGAAGTAGACAGTCTCATGGATTCTGGAGTTCATCTGTCTTCATTCAAATCACATTTCCACCACCGACTGCTGTTTCACCTCAGAGGGGTTACTTAATTTTTTGAAGCTTCTGCTTCCTTATTTGTAAAATGGTGGTACGATTTTTCATGCCTCATAATTCTGTTAGAAGAGAATAAATGGGATAATGCATATCAAGAACTCAGGATATCACCTGGCATCTGGAAAGCCCTATGCTAGAGGAAAGCCTATAAGACGTAGGCTGTGAAGGTGGTCTGAGACCACAGGCTGAGGGATAGGCCATATGAGGATTCTTAACTCCGTGGACATTAGAGACAAAGGGCTATAAGCCTGTGGTTCCAGGAAGCCTTCTAAGTATGTCCCTTTGACACTATCTAACAAGAAGTGGATTAAGAGAGTTCAGTCAGGAAAATATGGCCAATTCATAGGGGGTTCTAATAATGTCACTAACAGATCTTTACATGTCCTTAGAAGGAATGATTTAATAAACTTCTTAGGCTGAGGGGCAGTGGCAAAGTCTTTATCCCATATACACACACAAAAGGTATGTTCATGGAACCACAGATGGTAGGTGGCCACACACCTGCTGTCAAAAGGATGAGACTAATAGGTCTACCGATCCATAAAGTCACTATTTCACTACATCGTAGAGCAAAATTGCCCAACATAATAGGAGAAAGACCGAGATCCACTAGGAGCACCAGCCTTTTCCCTATTTCTTCTCAAGTGCTTGGCCTCTTCTCTCAACAAATGCTGTATGAAGTTGCAAAGAATGTTTGATAAAATTCCAAATTATTGTATTTTCCAGAATGCTCCTAGGTGTAGGTCTGGTCCTAACCATATAGTACATTTTCCTGAGATGGTCGTCACCCTGTCATATTACCTAGATCTCCTGCCACTTCTGTGTTTGTTCATCCTTAGGAACTAAAAGACATTCCAGGATGAGGGAAGGTAAGAATGAAAATGCACAGAAAGCAAATAATAAGAATACTTAAAAATGTGCTTCCTTTAAAAGAAATTTTGTGAGAGAGGAAAGGAAATAAATAATTCAAGTATTTAAAAACCCTTCGCCTATATCTGGCATGTCTAGGCTCTTTTTTTTTTTCCTAGCAATGGATTCCACGTGTTCTCTCAAGAGGCTGGAAGGGTAGTGATGGTTAAATTTATATTTTTCAGCACTATAATTCACAGAGCAGTATGACTAGAGAAGACATAGCAGACCTCCAACCACCATTTAAAATCCAAGAATAGGATGAAATCCTTAAGGAGTATGTAGCTGCTTAACCAAGGTGACATGATGGGAGGGAGCGAAGGCCTCTTGGGACTGCTTTGGAAACAGTCTCAAAGATTCTTCACTTTTGAGCTTTATTTGTATTCCCTGATGTTAGGCACTCTTTTTTTTTTTTTTTTTTTGGTACTTTTTGGGTTAGTGGGAATAAAATATGTCTGTGCTTATCAGCTACTCAATAAGGCAAAGACAGTTACTTATTAAAAATCAAATCCAAAATCAAACCGTCCAGTGGCTACATTAAGCATTTTTATATTACATTATTGATCATTTTTTAAATTATATAATGTTGACAATATGATGTTATATTAGTTTCAGGTATACAATATAGTGGTTCTGTTTTTATATGCCTTATGATGTGATCACCACAATATCTAGTAACCTTTCATTGCTATACACAATTATTATGATATTATTACCTATATTCCCTGTGCTGTCCATTACATCCCCATGTTACCCCCAAAGTAATATGTCCAGTATTACTAGAAAATTGAAAATTTACATAAAGATCCTGAATTTGGCCTCTTTATCCATAAAATTGGAATGCTGGGCTTTCGAAGAGGTTTTCAGACTCCACTTTGCAAAGTACCAAAAGTTCCTTTTATATGCCTCAGCTGCCACTGCACGTAGTGTCTCCCAGAACACTTTACCTGAAGCAGCTCTGCTTGTATCAACTTTCATGTTATGATTAAGACTGCATTTAATAATATGATCCCACTGCTTAAAAATAAAGTTTGCAGCTATTAGTCTGGAAGATCCCTCAGGTTCCTTCCAGTTTTGGTATTCTTTAATTCTATTAATTAACTGGGGACTACAGGCATACCTTGGAGATATTGCTGGTTCACTTTCAGACCACCTTAATAAAACGAGTATTGCAATAAAGCAAAACATAGTCTTTTTTGCTGGTGGAGGTTCTTGCCTTCAATTTGTAAATGAAGCACAATAAATGGAGTGCAATAAAACGAGGTACACCTGTATTTAGCCAGAGACCAGAAGGCTAAGGTGTGACTTGATTCATGTCTTTAAAAGCATCAGCAGTTTTATGAAGGGAGAGCTTATTGGCTTTTTCATGTCCACAGGAGGCCAACATGAAAGAAACAGGGTTAGACTAAAAGAGAGATGTTTCTATTTGAAATGAAGGCAAAGACTTATGACTATCACAATGATGAACAATGAAAATAGAGTAGTAATCATCAGCCTGGGAGAATTGGGAACATTTTCTTCAGCTGTGGAGTTAATTACTTTCAGGAGTACACCCTGGCCACATGATGAGAGAAGTCAATAACTTTTAAGATACTGATGGGAGACAGAAAGGGATATCTCATATTTAATGCAAGGATCAATCTAAAACCCAACTGCAGAGGCAGTTCACTGTCTGATCTTTCTGTGCAGTTCATTAAGGTTGTCTGGATGCGAAGAACTTGAGCACAATTTTTCCATGTGTAAACAGATATAGGTCGTGGTTCTCAACCTTGGCTGCAAATTGGAATCACCCAGGGAGTTTTAAAAAATATGTGTGCCTGGGTCCCACCCCGTACTAAAATGACCATCTTTGTATAGGGCATAACTTGTTTGTGGAAGGAAAGTTACATGGCTAGCAACCATGCATGGATAGGTTTACTAACTAACGAGAGAGGTTGCAGCTGGGCTGCCTTCATATAAAAGAGTAAAATCAGCTGGGAGACTAGGTGTAGAGAGTGTTGTTGAAAGCTATGGGAGAGTGTTTGTGTGCAGGGAGGAAGAAAATACAATTAGTGTGGATTTAGCTGATAGCTGGAGAAGGTTATCGGGGAGATGGTAGGAAGTTAGAAGAAAGGACATCAAAAAAGAATGAGAAGAATCCATGGTGGGATAATAAAGGTCTGTTGTGGAGAAGCTACTTTGGCAGAAGCTGGCAAAGGAGAAAGAGCGAGAATTTCAAGAGAGGGGAAAATGAGAGGAAAGTGGAGATCAGGCATCGAACGTTAAATGAGAGCACAGGTGAAGTTGGAGTGAAGACAAGTCCAGCCTGGTCTGTGCCTAAAGCCAGTGAAGAGGGTAAAAGCTATAAAATAGCTGCCTAGAGCGATGAAGTGCAGGAAAACAGTCTGCCTTAATAGCCAGCCAGTGAAAAGAGGGGTTTGTTAAAGAGGAAGAGGCAGAGGAAATGTCTACTTAGAAATCCAGAACCTGCTGCCAAGGAAATAACTGAGAAATAACACCTACTGAGTCACCTGTGTGAAGAGAATTTAATAAGAAAAAAACAGATGGTCTAGAGGTGCCTGCTGCTCTGGCCTCAGAGAGGAGGGAGGTAGGTGATTTTAAAGACTCTTTAAAGTGAAAGGCATGAGAGGGACTTGGCTAAGCCAAAGGAGGGAGTAGCATTCTCAAGCTTGTAACTTAGTTTAGACATAAATGTTTTTTTCCATGGTGGTTCCTCAGGCTTCTCCTGTAAGATGGTCTTTATAAATACAGAAAAACGGGGTGAGAACTAATAAGTCACAAGCTGCATTTTTCTTGGGAATGTGTTTACCCCAGTCTGCTGAAACTGCTTACCTTAGAAAGGACTTTCATTATTTCTCCTGAAATTTTCTTATGAAACTGGAAGTTCATAGGCAGCTTACAGGGGTACAAAGTTATGCTGAAGTTGGAGATAATGGCTATTCTTAGCCATTATTAGCTGTTTTTGGTGGAGGTAGTGGGGAAATTCCCTGAGCCTCTCCTTCAAACACTCCGAAACAATGTGATTCAGCCTTGTTTCCTCCTGGCCTTGGCCAGCTCCTTTTTGTTTGTGTTGACATATACGTTCCGTTACCAAGTCAGAGACCAGTGGTTCCTCATACTCATATCTACCTCTTATCACATTGCTAGGTCTCCAGGAAGCAGATTCTTATCCTGATCTCAAATAGACAGGCTTTCAGAGTATCTTATACAACATAGAACATGTGTGTCTCCTGGCAAGAGGGCCCACAGATTTCAAGACCCCCAAATAGCTTTGAGGCCATTGTCTCAGCAAGCAAGAATATCTGCAGTCAGCCAGAATGTCATTCTAGACACTATATTATGAGAACTAACGTAGTTGAGCTGCTTAGAATATACAGACTGAAAAAAAGTTAAGGATGAGAAACAATGACTTCATGATCCAAGAAAAAGCCTTCTAGTTTCTGACTAACATGGTAAGGATTTCTTCATGAGTTTAATGTTTTGGCCCTTGTGATTTTTCTTTCAGAGAAAAAATTCATGCTGATGGAACTGATCACATGACTTTATCAATAACATGTTTCATTTTCTCCTGAAGCTTGAGTGTGAAAGACATAGTTTGCATTTATGAATTCTGGGACTGTAGCTAGGGACTGGCTGACAAAACTATTGAGCTTAGTAGGATGTATGGAGGAGAATAAGTGGAATGATTAACCAAAAACTTTAAAAGCACTGTTTATCAATGTTAGAACGATGTTCTTCATGTCAGTCTTTCAGGGCCTTTGTTAGGTAACGTTTGTACAGCTTTGTTTCTTATAACCAACTTCTAAATTTTTCCTTTATAGGACAGAGAGGGCCAGGGCAATAGTGCTTCAAGTGGATGGGGTGGAGCCACCCAAGAGTGTGGTTAAGGAAGCTTAACTTTCTATCTCTCCAATCCTAATTTTCCTCCTGTAATTCTTCATGTCTTTCTCAGTCCCCAGTGTTCTTAGGACTTCATTATGATATAGAAATCCTAGCCCCAGTCCCTTCATAGAGTTAACTTCTCCGTCTTCAGCTTGTATTGCTGTGGGGAAGGTTCAGGTCGGCCCCACTGGGTGTTTTAACACTTCTGTCTACCAATTCTGGCTTCAATAGTCCATATCCAAATTGTTTAAAAGCAAACGGGTCACGACTGTTAATTGTGTCAGCCATACAATCTAGACTTGAATGTATCACCTTCCTAAAAATAACTTTGATTCTGGTCCTTGCTAATGAACTCTTATGATGAAAGGCTCACTGCATGATAGTGTTGCTTGATGAGCAGGTTTGTATCTGTCTGTCAACCCTCATTAACTACTTCAGAGAAGACTACTATTAGCCAGGAATGCCTCCTAATCTTGATTCAGTATAGAATGAAAATAAGAGTTGGAAACTCACCTACAGAATATGCCTTGAAATATTATGTATAATAAATTATATGGTAAGAACCAGATATTCTGAACCAAGTTTGCAGGCTGCCCAAGAGAAAAGCTGCTCAAACTGTATTGTGTTTGTTTTTTGTTTGTTTGTTTTTTATAAAGTAGCACTGTCACATGCTAAGACTTGGCTAAAGCTCATCACTGATCCTTCTATAACCTGTCCATATTCAAGACAAGGTTATGGCTCTCAGTGGCTCAAACTGCTAAAGGAAAAAATTGACACCTTTTATATGTCCTGGGTTTTCAGTAATACACAAGTTACTGTTTCTCTATTCTGAAGCCTGCTGATAGCTAATTTGTACTCTGAACTTCAGTGGTTTTTGTCCCACTATAAAGATACATGTGAAAGTATATGTGTTACTTATAGACTTAATCTAAAGTACAAGTGTTACTTACTGACTTAATTTCCAATTGATGATAGATCTTTTGCCAGTAACTCATTTTGATTTCTCTCTGAGCATAAATGCTTGTCATTAACTCACTGCTGATTTTACAAGGTTCTCAGCAATAGGGATCCACACCTGTATTTCCTACGCAGGATGTATCAAAGGCCTATGGTTTCCGATTTTTCTACTTCTCAGGACAAAATTCAGTAATTTCATGCTAAAAAGTAATATTCTTTTTGCCTGGAAAGAGTTAAGCAGCCTGCTAGAATCCTTTGCCTTAATTGAAAATGGTACAAAAGCTTCTGAGACTTTATGCAAACTTCTTGACAAATAAGGAACTGTAGGCAAACCGCCAGTCCAACAGAACACAATTCATATTTTTATTTCTTGCCACTTTTTTGGCTGCTTGAACAAAATAATTAGTCATTCTCTCGCCTCAGCACATAAAACTGACATCCTATGCTTGCATTAAAGGCCTGTTTAAAAATTTCTTAATGATGTTTTAACTTGCAGGATTTCATTTTCATTATTATGAAAGTGTCATCAAATATCCATTTATTTAATTGGCAATACTAATAACAAGGCTTACTTTAACTGCAGCTGTGTGCCTGCATATGTGGATGTTGACTGTCTCCAAAATGTCTTTATTACCATCCCCTAAGCAAGTCAGAGGCCAGCCTCATTCTTTGCAGTAATCAATCATTTTGTGATAGAGAAAATGTGTCACTGCAGGAGTGATTATATTCTGCCCTCTCTCCTTCTTGATACCACCCAAGCCAACCTCAGGCAGTTCAGGAATCTAAGTATGATTTAAAAACAAACAACAAAACACTTTGTAGTTGTACTTGCACAGTTCTTCAGGTGCTAGATAGTGAACTAAGAACAGAACCAAGTCCTACCAAGTTCATGCTTGAAATATTAAGTCATAAATTTTAATAGAGACATTTTGAAATTCAAAGGGAACATTTTACTTGTACACAGCTTCACTCAACTCAGAACATTTCTTTGTAAAAAGGCATATCCAGGTTTTCCTTAGGTGAAATAACCCAAATGTGGGCCCACTAAGCCCACTGAAACATGGCTTGCATCAGGCTCCATTAATTAAATAACATATATTAGAATAGTAGATCATGGTAATTTTTTATGTTTCAAGAATTCAATGTTATATCAAAGCAAATAACTAATAACCCCAGAATATTTTAAGATTTTTCTTTCTCTAATGCACTATTAGCTAACCGTATAGTAAACGCTATTGCTCTTTTCATGGATTTATCCTTAAAGGGACCCAGGCTCCTCTTCAATCAAGGAGCCCTGGGTCTTTGGATAGACTTAGATAAGAATTTAAATTCTTACTATGGTGGCTCAATTCATATTTGTTTACTAGATCTATACCACTTATGCTTACTTGATTACAACGTCTAAAGTGTTTTATCCCTAAGGAGTTTGTGATTCCTTGGCTATTTCCACAGATCCATTCAAGTCAAAGGTCTAATTATTATTCCATACTGTTGACTTAGAGAAACTGCCCAACTTTACTTTGGATAAGTTCCAAAAATAAAATATGCTTACTCCTTTGGGCTTCCATTGCTACTGTAAATCCAGGGAGGCTTTTCAATGGTATTTCTGGCTTACATAGAGAATATTCACACAGATCTCGAGATTGGTGGTATTAACCTACTGATGAACCCTCTCAGGAAATATGGTTATGACTGAATACCTTGTACTTAATAGGTAAACACCATTTCTATCTTCCTGTCTGAAGACAAGAATGGGATCCATTCTCTATTTTAGGCAAAGTACAGCATGAGACCTCGAAATACATACAAGAGTTGACTCCAGGCTTTAATTAACAAGCAGAGAAATGGATAGAGATCTCAGGCATTTGAGTCAATATATTAAAGAACAAAACTTAGGTGAATGCCACCATAGTGATGAATTTGTCATGACCTAAGTTCATTTTCTTCTATCTGGTCAAAATCCTATATCTTCCTTTTGGCTATATGTACTCAAAGTTTCTTCTATACAACTTAGAAAGATCTTATAACTCTTCTGATGTATGAGCTATCTCCTCTTGAGCAGACCTTCGAATTTTCCCCAGGATATAGTTCTTGTTTTGTGTCTGAAGCAATGAGAGTATGTGCCTAGAGGCAACTGCCCTAGGCAAAGTGCTTTAGGCAGAGGAAGGCTGATTTTTTTTTTTTTCAGGTGGGGGAGAGGCTGTTTTTGCCTAGCAAACAAGAGTTGGGCAATTTGGGAGAAACATGGTTTTCAGCCACTTCTCTCTGATTATATGCTCTCAATCCAAGTTTCAAGATCTCAACCTATTCCAACCAATGCCTTAATATTAGCATAAGATTTAACAAAGTAATTCATCTCTACATCCAGTACAACTGGTTATTGGATCTGATGCTCAACCATATTTTCTCAGTGGCTTCATAAGGTAAGGGATCCTTTTTGGTCTCTAGAAAAGCTTTCTGAGATTCTCCACCAGTATCCTCAAATGAATGGTTAAGCCTATAGCCTATTGTTCTTTAATAAGTTCAACAGATTCAAGGGCACTCAGTCTACAATCTTCATATCAATCATTGCTCAATTTCAATCAAGTAGCTATCATAATTTCTCAACTAATTTCCTATATTGGCGTTTAATCACAGACACCTATCAATAATGTTTTGAGGAACTGTGATATCATTAGTGTGATAGATTATCAGTGTCACATTGTCCCTTTGGAAGAAAGATATCCATGTCTCATCAAACCCAAAATCTCAGCTGAAGACTTATTTTCTGGGGGATAGTTCTTATTTAAAAAAATGCTTCATCAGTAAGAATTTAGATACAAAGAGAAGGCATACCCCGAAAATGTTCTGAAGAGACCTTAGCGAAGGATCTGTCTTCATCTTTAAATGAATCAAAAAAAGGATGTTGAGATACTCAAGAGTAAACAAGGTTGGAAGAAAAGTTATCATTATTAGGACTACAGGGGCCAAGGGAGTGTAATGTTATCAACACTTAGAGCTGGAGCATGGAGAAAGGGCTTTTCCCTCCACTCAGAACTCAAACCTAGTTAATGCCGTGGAAGCAGTACGAAGAAGCAGAGTAGGTTTTGAAGGCACCTATTACTTTGCAAAGCATCTATGAGATACTTGCATGGACTAGACATTTGTGGCTCCTTCTCATAGTTCTCGAGTTTCTCCGCTCAAATGCCCATCCCATGTATCATGGTCCTTATTCTAACTTTAACACAGGAGAGCTGCCTGTTGTGCAGTCTCTTGCAGCTAGCCCACCATGCTTTCGACACTGTTGCCTATTGCAGCAAGAGATGAGGAATTAAGTCTCAGCATATCTTGCATTCATAGTTGGCTGACAATATGTTTTTATCATTTTTAAAGATTTCTAAAGTTAACAAAAACAGCACACCACAATCCTTATTAACATTACTCCTATGCCAGTCAAGTGATAGGTTTGCTGTTGTTTCCCCTTCTACATCATCCTACTTCACAAAAGGGCTAAATCTAAGTATTGGAATGCCTGGAAAATTGCCATAAATTATTATGAACTTATTACCTCAGTCAACCACTTTTCGACTATCAAGTGGGCTAACATCTGTACCCATTCCTGTGTTTCTGTCTTCTAGTATAACTTCTGTATCAATTGCTATCATGTGGGTAACCTTCAAAAGTGTGGACTAAGACAAATAACTTGAATACATATATTTTATTTGAGAGTTTATGTCACAGTAGAAGATTGGAGAAGGAGAAAGTGATGAGGAAAATCCAACGGAAGAATGTATTCTTAAGGTGACCAATATGACCAATGAGGTGCCCTATACTGAATCATTTTCTGAGGTTCATATAGAATACATTCCAGTATAATTTGACTGTTGGAGGCTACAGCACTGATCCAGTGGCTCCTGTCTCTAATTGGTCAAAAATTCCCTCTGAAGATATTACCATACACTTCTTGGCTACTCTTTCTTGGGTACATGGCAAGATTACTTGGCATTGGAAGGCCAGGGGAACCCGCAAGTCTCTCAACACCTTGGCTGAGCCAGGTTAACTCCAGCAACCAGCAGTGCAGCCAAACAGCACACTCTTGAGCCATGACTGCCAGAAGAGCACTGATCATACTGGCTCATGCAGAGAAGACATCTTTCAACTATGCCATGAAGGATGCTGCTGTAGAGACTTTGAAGAGGAAAGGATGGGAAGTCACTGTGTTAGACCTGTATGCCATGAACATCAATCCTGTCATCTCCAGAAAGTACAGCACAGATAAACCGAAGGACCCTGGGAACTTTCAGTATCCTGTTAAGTCTGTCCTAGCTTATAAAGAAGGCCGTCTGAGCCCAGATACTGTGGCTGAACAAAAGACCCTGGAAGCTGCAGAGCTTGTGATTTTTCAATTCCCACTGCGGTGGTTTGGAGACCCTGCTATCCTGAAAGGCTGATTTGAGCAAGTGTTCGTCAGGGAGTTTGCTTACACATACGCTGCCATGTATGACAAAGGACCTTTCTGGAATAAGAAGACAGTACTTTCCATCACCACTGGTGGCAGCAGCTCCATGTACTCTCTGCAGGGTGTCCATGAATATCCTTTTTGTTTTTGTTTTTGTTTTTTTTCCCACAAGGAATGAATAGGCAAGAGAATAGACTTTATTCATATATTTTTGGATATTTTTATTAAACATAACTGATTCTTATAATTCTTTTCATGGCAAAATCTTATTAGGCTCAAGAGGCCACTTAAGATGTAAAGCAGGGAGAGGTGTAGAAAGATGCCAGACAATATTCTCTAAGGCCCTCTACACACCTTAATCCCATTTTTTAGGGATAAATTTTTAAGGCTAAATCTGACTCTAAAGCATTCAACTCTTCGATGATCTGTTTTTCTTTTAATTACCTCTCTGTGGTTTATGGCAGAAGGGAATTGCCCAAAGAAAGAAATGACTCTACCTGTCTTACCTAAGGGACTTGTTTAGTAGTGAGTAATCTATGCTTGCTTGTGATATATATATATTGGTTTTAATTGCTACTCAGTGACTAATATGCCTAAATACTAGTGTTATTTTTCCTTCAACCTTATTTTTTGTGTATAGAAAACAGATATTTTGAAATAAAAAGCTAATTGAAATCTCTTCTTTACCTCAATCTTCTATTTTAATGTCTGCAGAAATAAAACAACACATCTGTATACAAAAAAAAAAAAAAAGTCAAGGGACACAAAGTGGAAAGATGCACAGTATATACATGAGGCAATCAGCAAGAAATGTCTGAGCTTTCTTAACTATGATGCTTAAAATTAAGTGGCCAGAAAGGCTATGCCATGAGCACCAGGATTATCTGCACAGATGAGTAACTGAGCAGACAAGGCTATCACAAATGTAAATATAATGAAGGGTCTCATGTCTAAGAGTCTAAAAATTTAGAAATACAAGTTTTTATATGGGGAATTTTTCTGAACTCTCAAGTGTAACAATAGCCTCATATTGATGAATCCTTTAAGGCTGATGTAGTGTAATCTGAGGTAAGGCCAATCACGTGTGATACAGAGGCTCTATTTTATCAAGAGGAATGATAGAAAGAGGTTAATACAAGTTTTTAATCTGTTAAATGTAAACATTGAATTTATTCATA
This sequence comes from Rousettus aegyptiacus, assembly GCF_014176215.1. Lineage (NCBI taxonomy): Eukaryota > Metazoa > Chordata > Mammalia > Chiroptera > Pteropodidae > Rousettus > Rousettus aegyptiacus. The sequence continues at coordinate 118,580,594 of NW_023416306.1, read as the reverse complement.
GGTAGTTTCAAGTTTTATAAAAATCAATCCATACTGGCCTACTGACAGAATCAGAAATAATAATGACATTTAAAATTGCCCAATAACATTTGTCTTTCAGTATTTCCATTTTTCTGACTACATAGCTTGCAATAACACCTCAAATTTATATTTGATACCTGTCATGATTGGGGAACAGGCCAAAAAGTTCCCAGGATGATGGTCCCTAGCTGGAGTAGAGATGGGTTGCTTCAGGAATAAGATTGTCTTTGATTAGTCAATAAGAAGCTTTTTTGCCTATGACTATTATTAAATTCAAATGTAAACAAAAAATTTCTACCACATCTTTTCCTGCTTAGTTTTATTCTAGCCTATATTCTACCCCACAAGCAATGTAGAGGTAATCTTTCAGTACTTTGTCTACTAATCTTTCAACTGAAAACATTCATCTTTTCAATCTACTCACCAAAAAATCTGATTTAAAAAAAAAGTCTGAAGCAGCAAAAGAAGCCTGAATATCTGCCCTCAGAGAATTTATTTGACTCAGCACATCAAAACCACTCTGTATCCTGTTTAAATGCACAGAGGAAGAGATTGAGGCAAACAGCCACACTCTAATCCTTTAGACCAGGATGAATCTGCTCATAGCTATTGGTAATGAGAACTGCAAGTTTCTAACTAAAGTTTCAGACTCATTTCCTGAGCAAGGTTGAGTCCCAGCTCACTTTCAAACACCTCACCCGCATTGATATGGTTACCTTTAAGAAGACAAAGTGGAGAGAGAAGAAATTCTGTAAGGAGAGTTAAGAGGTAGTTTATCAGAGCAATACATTGCTACTCCTTAGAGGCCAGACTCCAGAAAAGGCCTGTCCTAGGCTGCAAGGACAGGGTGTGCATCGATTGGCCAAACCTGGATAGTAATCACCAGAAGAGAAGAAGAAGTCAATGCTTCAAGTGCACACTGTTATGACTCCTAAGGAGAACTGTCATTGATGAGGGAATGTGGAGCTTTGCTACTGGCGTTCCCGTAGGTGCTACAGGGCAGCAAAGCATGGATAGTACTACAGAAGCAACTGGAGAAGGGTCGTCAACTGGGTCAGCTGCAACAGCTCTAAGAGCTGCAAAATAGTGTCAACAAAGTGGAGGAGAACACAAAGAAGCTAGAGTTTTGCCAGCTAGTGAAAGAATGCCATAGTTTTAATCATCACTTCAGAATTATGCCAAAACTTGGAGGGAAAACCTACCTCTGAGCTACCAGAAGCAGCAAGAGAAGCTCATGCTGCATGTTAAGTTCAAGTATGTAGACAAGATAAACCAGAAGTGCATGTCCAAGATTTTCTAGCTGTCCCATCTCTCTTATAGGAAGGGCTCAGGTGAATGAGGAAGCTACATGAGGAGGCACTGAAGAAAAGTTCCAGCAACAAACACCTGGGTGCATGGGTTTATTTCCCAAGAAACAAGTCCAAGAAGATAGCATACATCCTATTCTGTGGTAGCAGCAACACCAGGACCCATCACCAAGTGAACCAAAGCTCCCATATCTGCTCCCCTGTCCAGATTTAATTAAAGTTTCCTTCATACATCTCCCTGGTCATAGTGCACATTTCAGGATTCGGACTGAGAGGAGGGACATGCCATTCAGGCAGGCTCTCTATCTGAGTCACCATCAGGTAGGTTAAGCTTTGCAACTCACCTTCAGCTCTGTGACCTCAAACATTCTAGTGACCCTCTCTGAGTCTCACTTTTGCCATTCGAAATATCAAAATACCTATTCTAAGTCAAATGTTTTGTCTAGATCAAATGGCCATTTTTATTTAGTCAGTAAATCATTTGCCTGGAAGTATGAAGTAAGCAAGCCCAGTGGGTTCCAAACACATGTATCGTAGTGTCTGGCAGCCTCTAGGTGAGAGCTGGCTATCAAGTGACATAAATTGTAAAGAGATTGTTTTTAAATGTACCCAGGATTTATTTTAATCAGGCAGAGTAAGTCACAGACAAGGACATAACTGTCACAAAGGACGAAATTTTTATACTCACAGATCTCTAGAAACAGGAGGCACAGCATGCCATGGGAAAACAACAGGGTTGGTCAGGAGGCAGAGGGAGCAAGGGTAAAATGTGAGTTAGAGTTATCACAGAAGAAGAAGACAAGGCAGCATAAGCAGGCTTTTATTGGATTGTCTGAATAATTTCAGTGGGCCTTGGGGTAAAGAGTAGTTGCGGTAACTAGTCCTGGAGTGAGAAGGGAGAGGAATAGTGGCTCAAGTGTGAGAGCCCTGTGAGAACCCAGTAAAGGATATTAACCCCTTATCAGATATGTGATTTGCAAATATTTTCTCCCATTCCACAGATTTCCTTTTTATTTGTTGTTTCCTTTGCTGCACAGAAGCTTTTTAGTTTGATGTAATCGCTCTCATTTATTTTTGCATTTGTTGCCTAGGTTTTTGGTATGGTATCCAAAAATTTATTACCAATGTCAAGGAGATCTTCCCTATGTTTACTCTAGGAGTTTTATTGTTACAGGTCTTATGTTTAAGTCTTCAATCCATTTTGAGTTGATTTTTACATGTGGTGTAACTTAAAGGTCTACTTTCATTCTATGTGGGGACCCAGTCTTCCCAGCACCATTTATTGAAGAGACTATCCTTTCCCCAGTTTATATTCTTTGCACCTTTGTCAAAAATTTGTTGGCTATATATCCATGGGTTTATGCCTGAGCTCTCTATTCTGTTCCATTGCTCTGTGTGTTTTATCCAGTACCACACTGTTTTGATTACTTTAGCTTTATAATATAATTTGAAATCAGGAAGTGGGATGCTTCCAGATTTGTTCTTCTTCCTCAAAATTGCTATGACTCTTAGGAGTCTCTTATAGTTGCATAGAATTCGAGTTTTTCTATTTCTGTAAAAAATTCCATTAGAATTTTTACAGGAATTATATCAAATCTGTTTACTTTGGTAGTATGGACATTTTAACATGATTCCAATCCACGAACACAGGATATCTTTCAATTCATTTGTGTCTCCAGTTTCATAAATGTTTTATAATTTTCAGTGTAGAGATCTTTTACCTCCTTGGTTAAAGTTACCCGTAGTAATTTATTATATTTGATGATATCGTAAGTGGGATTGTTTTCCTAATTTCTTTCTAAAATAGTTTGTTAGTATATAGACATGAAACTGGTTTTTATATGTTGATTTTGTATACTGCAACTTTACTGAATCCTTTTATTAGTTTTTTTGGTGGCGTCTTTAGGGTTTTCTATATATAAGATCAGGCAATTTTCAAACAGATGTAACTTTTCCCTTTCCTATCTGGATGCCTTTTTATTTATTCTTTTCTTACCTGATTGCTTTGGCTGATTGTGTTTAATAAGAGTGATGAGAGTGGGCCCCTGTCTTGTTCCTGATCTTAAAGGAAAAGTTTTCAACTTTTCACTACTGAGTATGATGTATGTTAGCTGTAGGCTTGTAATATATAGACTTTATTGTGTTAAGGTAAATTCTTTCTATACTTGGGAATTTTTATCATGAAAAGATGTTGAATTTTGTAAATGCTTTTTCTGCATCCATTGAGATGATTATATAATTTTAATCCTTCGTTTTGTTGATGTGTAATCACATTTGTTGATATGTGTATATTAAACCATTCATGAATCCCAGGGATGAATTCCACTTGATTATGGTGTATGATCTCTTTAATGTGATGTTGATTTTGGTTTGCTAGCATTTTGTTATAACAGTCAATTATGATGAAAATAACTTTACTTTGATTGAATATAAAACTCTCTACTTTTACTCTTCTCCTGCCTCATTTTGTGTTATTGATATCAGAATTTATGTCTTTTTATATCATACATAGTTTAACAATTTATTATAGCTACAGTAATTGTAATACTTTTTCATTTAACTTTTATAGTAGAATTAAGAGATTTATGCATCACCATTACAATGTTCAGAGCATTCTGAATTTGGCAACATCTTTACTTTTAGAGTGAGTTTTATACTTTCATAGATTTTCATGTTCCTAATTAGCATCTTTTTGTTTCAACCCGAAGAACTCTCTTTAACATTTCTTATAGAGAAAGTCTAATGATGATGAATTCTCTGATCTTTTGTTTGGGAAATTCTTTATCATTCCTCATTTCTGAAGGACAGCTTTACCAGGTATAGCATTCTTGGTTGAAAGTCTTCTCTTTGTTCATTCAACACTTTAAATATATCATCCCTCTCTATCCTGGCCTGTAAGGTTTCTGCTTAGAAATCCATTGATAGTTTTATGGAGATCATTGTATGTGACAAGTCACATTTCCCTTGCTGTTTTAAAATATTTTCTATAGATTTTTGAAACTTGGCTTTTGAAACTTGATTATAGTGTGTCTCGGTGAAGATCTATGTTCAATCTATTTGGGATTCCTTGGGCTTCATGGATCTAGATGTTCATTTTCCTTGCCAGATTTGGAAAGTTTTCAGTCATTATTTTTTTAAACAAGTTTTTTTTAACTCTTTCTCTGCATTTCCTGGGACTTCAATAATATATATTTATTCATTTGCTTTTGCCTCAAAAGTCCTATAGACTTTCTTCATTCTCTTTAATACTTTCTTTTTCTTTTCATTCCACTGAGTGGATAATTTCAAATGATATAGTTTGGGGGAGAGAAAGGCCTTCACCATTCAGCCTGGCTAGAGAATCTGGGAGTCTCTAAAATCTTTTCTGTGGATATTCCCATTCCATTCTCTTGTTCCCTCTTGGGGGAGAAGTCTTGGGAATAAGTGCTTTCTTTCGATCCCACAAAGCTAGGCCAGGTGCTAGGAGCACCTCGTTTATTTTTCCTAGGATAGTACCCTGGTGTATGTATGCCTTCTCCCAATCCAGTATTTTTGAGCCAGCTGCTGATATCCATATGCCATCCGCAGGAGGTTGCATATGCTATCTGTGAAGGCTCATAAACACCATCTGCAGGAGCTCACACATGTCATCTATGGGATAGTGCAAGGTGCCAGCTACAGGGGGAGGGGATGCATGGAGTACTGGAGTGTGTGTCCACTAACTGGGGGTTCCACAGGTAAGGTGTCCTACAGGGTTTATGAGCAGGGTTCTTAGTGGAGTCCAAAAGCTGGTTAGTAGTATCTGTAGCCAGTTGTTGAGGAGCACATGCTGTCTGCTATGAGTCCCTGCTTTTCTTCCCTGTTCCTATCTATCCCCAGACTATTCATCCATGCAAATCCCCTCAGTGTTCTAGGTGGGGCAAGACAGAAATGGGCTTCTTGGGCACTATCCCACAAAGTTGGAGAAGCTTGATGCACTTTTCACTCTTGACTTTTCCCTGTGGGAGAAATTGCAGGCCGAATGGGTCTTCCATGGCACTGAGCTATCGTACTGTGAGGGGTGATATGGATAAAGTGGAACTGTGCATCTTTTTTCAGAGTTTTTTGTTCCATCGGGATGCTGGAACCTCTCAGCCAAACTCCCTACTTTCCATAAAGGTATTCTCCTCCACAGATGCTGATTAAAATCAGTGTTTCTGTGGAGGTTTAAGGGATGGAACTTTCTATTCTGCCATCTTGCTGGTGTCCAGAGCTTAGCTTCTTCTAATATGCAGAAGATATCTGATTTTGTATGGATGAGGAGTTAAGCGGATAATGTGCATAAAGAACTCCTTCCTATGTCTAGCAGAACAATGCTTAATATTTATGTATTAAGTAATATTTAATTTATTTCTAGATAGAAAACCTTAAAGTATTTTTCTTACAAGGATTAGGAATTTCACTTGCCATAGTATAAACATCTTTGATCTTTTGCCCCCACAGTGGTCCTCTTCAGAGTTTTTGAACAAAGTAACCACATTGTAAAGTAGAAAGACAGCTATAAACTGTCATCCTACTTGCCTAGATCAAGTGAGGATATCATACTGGGCTTCAAAAACCTCCCTTTCTCCTGAAAATGACTGGATAATTCTAGCCGATAACTACATAGATCTAACCAGAGTCACATTTGTTCTCTGAGATATTCTAGTAACAGATTCATCTTTCCATGTCACATCTCTCCCAAATAGATGCAATAATTTCCATGATTTCATGCTCAGCAGTGTGGCAACAGTAACCTACTACTGCTTTCCTCCTTCACCGTATGCTTTATACTCCTTCAATCCATGCTCGCTTTATCTACAGATTTTATCCTCTTGACTTAAATCTTCTTGTTGCATTAGAACCACTCACCAGGAGCAGTGAAGGGAAGCCCTGAAAGGAGAGGAATGTTCTTCACAGATAGAATCACAGTCTTATGAATACTAGGTTGGCCGCCTTAGCATAAGGCCTTATGCATTACAGTTATGGTTTATGACTGATCAGAAAAGAATTTCGCATGAGTTACAGGAGGTATGAATAAAACTATTTTAATGCAGTGCAGACCCTATGGGAATTCTTGCCCATAACCATTGATCTGCTGGCTTATATTTTGGGCTGCATGAGAAACTGCAACTTTTTCAGGTCCATTAGATCTCTTCTTTTAGCTTCTTACTACTGGGCCAGGTTCATATGTAGCACTGCAGAAAAAGACACCAGCTTCTACAGGTCCTCCATTTCATCACGGTTGGAAGTGGTGGCAAAATGACATGGTTAGTTTATCCTCACCACCCCTCATGTCATATTTACTTTTTGGTCCCAATTGCCAGACCAACCGGCCCAAAGCATCTCCAGGCCCAACACCAGTTGCAGGAACACATTCCTAGCATAGGGTTCCCCAAGAACTGCTCCAATTGTAATCCCTGTAATAAATAGCTTCTTCTGTATCACTTATAAAAACTGTTTCTCTCATCAAATTCTGACTGAGACGAGACCATATAAAAACAAAGGTACAAGGGGCTGCATTGGGGTGGGAGGACCTAACCCTTTTTGAGTAGGGCTACTTTGGTTCTGGAATTGTTGATCTTATATTCTGCCAGACTGAGTTGGCTTGTGTAAAACAAATGGGAAATGCACTTCCTTTCCTCCCTTGAAATTTCATGAGAATAAAGTCCTCATCTCAAGGTCAGAGAGGACTTCTAGGTATATCCTTCTTAGATGACAAAATTCAGGGCTGATCTGTCCACTCTGTCAGTATTATCAGTATTTTATTAGTTTTCAGTGTATGTTTTCCCCATAGGTTAAGTTTATTCTTAAGTGTTTTATTCTTTTTTTTTTTTTTTTTTGCTATTATGAATAGGATTTTCTTTTCAGATACTTCATTGTTAGTGTATAAAAATGCAACTGATTTTTGTATGTTGATTTGGTATCCTAAAACTTTGCTGAATTCATTTGTTCCAACAGGATTTTTGTGGAGTCTATATATAAGACTATGTCATTTATGAACAAAGATAACTTTACTTTTTCCTCTCTGGTTTGCATGCCTTTTATTTCTTTTTATTACCTAATTTCTCTGGTTTGGACGTCCAGTACCATGTTACATAAAAGTGGTGAGAGTGGGCATCCTTGCCTTGTTCCAGATATTACCAGTTTTTTACCGTTGAATATGACATGATCTGGGTTCTTTTTCATATGGCCTTTATTGTGATGAGTGAGGGAAGAACATAATAGAAAAAAAAGGGACAAGAAAATTTCTATATCTAATTTGTGTTCTTATTATGAAAGGTTAATTTTGTCAAATGCTTTTCCTGTATATTTTGAGGTGATCATATAATATTTATTTTTCATTCTGTTAATGTGGTTCTCATACTTACTGATCTGTATATGTCAAACCATTCATGCATCCCAGGAACAAATCCCACCAGATCATGGTATATAATTTGTTTAATTTGCTACTGAATTCAGTTCACTAATATTTGGTTGAGCATTTTTGCATTTATGTTCATCAGAGATATTGGCTTGTAGGTTTATTTTCTTGTGCTATCTTTGTCTATAGCTTGGCTATCAAGATGGTGGTGGCCAGATAAAGTGAATTTGAAAGTATTGCCTCTTCTATGTTGGTATTAATTTTCTTTAAACGTTTGATAGAATTCACCAGTGAAGCCAACTCATTCTGTGCTTTACTTTATGGGAGTTTTTTGGCTACCAACTCGATATACTTGTGATTGGTCTTTTCTGATTTTCTATCTTTTAAAAAGCCATCCTTGATAAATTATATATTTCTAGGAATTTATCCTTTTTTTCCTAGGTTGTTGATTTTTTTAACATATAATTATTCATAATAGTTTCTTATGATCTTTTTTTATGGCATCAATTTTGATGTCTCCTCTTACACTTCTGATTTTATCATTTCAAAATATGAACTTTTAATTTTTTTGATTTAAAAAATTTTTATACTCTTTATTTTATGTGTGCTCCAAACTTTATTATTTCCTCCCTTCTGCTAATGTTAGGCTTAGTTCTTTACAGGTTCATTGAAGTGTAATTTAGGTGGTTTATTTGAGATCTTGCATTTTAATGTTGAAGTTCACTGCTATAAACATCCCTTTTAGTACTTTTGCTGCATCTCAAGTTATAGTATGTTGTGTTTTTGTTTCCATTGGACTCAAGGTATTTTTATTTCCATTTTGATTTCAAAAGTGTGATTAATTTCCATGTATTTGTTTTTCTATTTTTCCTTTTGTTATTAATTTCTAATTACATTCCATGTGGTTGAATGAGATGCTCAGAATGATTTCAGTGTTTTTAAATTTGGTTAAGACTTGTTTTGTGACCTAGTGTGTCACTCTTAGAGAATGTTCTGTGTAAAAAGATGTATTTTGCTGCTGCTGGGTAAAATGTTCTGCGTATACCTGTTAGGATTATGTAGTTTATAGGTTGTTCAAGTCTGGTTTTTCCTTATCGATATTGTCTGGATTGCTGAAAATAATATATTGAAGTCTACTTCTATTATTGTATTATCTTATCTGCTTCCAGCTCTCTCTCAATGTTTGCTGTATATATTTATATATACATTTATATATTTATATTTATATGTATAAAAATACCCCAAGGTTGGATGCATATATATTTATAATTGTTATATTTTCCTGGTGAATTGACAGTTTATCATTATTTAATTACCTTCTTCTTTATTTCAAGTTGATTTTGTCTTATATAAGTAGCAACTCCTGTTCTCTTCTGGTTATCATTTTCATGGACTGCCTTTTTGGAGTTCTTCACTTTTAGTCTACTTGTGTCTTAAAATCTAAAATAAGTCTCTTATAGACAGCATTTGGTCAGATATTCTTTTTTAATGCATTTATCTAGTCTATATTTTTTTATTGTTACATTTAATCCATTTTTTTTTCTTTTAAGACTTTGAATATATCACTCCAGTCTTTCTTGGCCTGTAAGGTTTCTGTCAAGAAATCTGCTTAGAGTCTTATGGAGATTAACTTGTATATGATGAGCTGAATTTCTCTTGCTGCTTTGAAATTTTCTTTTTGTCTTTGAATTTGATAATTAAGTTATTTCTCTCAAGGCCTCTTCAGGTTCTACATATTTGGAGCCTTCAGGTTTGAGGAATCTATATGTTCATTCCCTTCTCCCCATGAAGCTTATAGTCACTATTTCTTTAAATAAAATTTCTACACCTTTCTCTCATTTGTCTCTTTTTGCACTCCAATAATGTGTATTGTTTCACCTACTGGTATTCTATAAGTTCTGTAGGCGTTCTATTCTCTTTTCCATTCTCCTTTATTTTTGTTTCTCTGACTAGATAATTTCAAATGATTTGTCTTTTACTGAGCCTGATGTAGAAGCTCTCTGTTTTTCTTTTTTAATTTTAATTCAATTTTTATATTCTACAGCTCCAGCATCTCTATTTGGTTCTTTTTACATAATTTCTGTCTCTTTGTTAAATTTGAATTTCTCATTTTGTTCATGCACTTTAATTGTCTATCTTTTTTCTCTTGTAACTCATTGAACTTTCGAAGATGATTTTTAATTCTTTGTCAGATATTTCACAGATCCCCATTTCTTCAGGTTCAGTTACTGGAGCTTTATTTTGTTCCTTTGGTATAATCATGTTTCCCTGAGCCTTCATTATCCTCATAGTCTTGTGTTGGTATCTACATATCTGAATAAATAGTCACCTCTCAGTCTTTATAGACTGGCTTTACCATGAAAGGTCCTTTACTAGTCTGTTCTGGTAGGGTGGTTGCTGAAAAATGCAGGTGGTCTGGCTGGTGGGGTCCACACAGGCTCAATGCCAGGGACTATGAGTGGGCAGGTCAAATGCAAGGGTCCATGAGTGGACAGTTCCGGTGCCAATGTGCATGGTGGGCGGGGCTGGTGCCAGGATCCATGTACAGGCAGATCTTCTGCCAGGGAGTCACAGGCCAGCTGTTGAGATCCCTGTACTAACAGTTGAGAGCCCCACCCTTTTCTATGTTTGTAGCTCCCTCCTTCCCCTCGGCAGTTTAGCCATGCCAATTCCTTCAGTCCTCTGGGTGAGGCACAATAGAAGTAGGCCTCTCAAGTAGCATCCCAGAGGCTGAGGAAGTTGGATGTTCACTTTGCTCTCTCCTTCCTGCATGGGAGAACTGTGGGCTGAAGGAAGCACCCTTGGTGCTGTGTTGTTCTGGGTTGGGGTATAGGAGACATTGGTAAAGTGAAACTGTTCTTCTTAATCTTTTTAATGAATCTTTTCTAATTTCTGTGCTCCACTGGGTACTATAACATCTCACCTAGATTCCAGAACTCTCTCATTAAGGTATTTCTATGGGAAATTGTTAAATTGGTGTTAAATTTGTGTGAATAGACTCGTGCAATTCAAATCCATGTTGTTGAATGGTCAACTGTACACCCAAAAGATTGGAGATATGTATTCTAACAAATACTTGTACATGAATGGTCATAGAAGTACGATTCAAAATAACCAAAAAGTAGAAACAATCGAAATGTCCATCAACTGGTGAGTGGATAAACAGTATGGTGCATATCCATACAATAGAATGCTGTTAAGCCATACACACTACAACCTGCATGAACCTGGGAAACATGCTGAATAAAAAAGCAAGACACAAAAATCACATATTGCATAATTCTATTTATACAAAATATATGGGATGTCTCTCACTGTCCTTTGCTCCAGAGAGAAGGGAGACAGAGAAGTCAGTCAATTAGTTTACCTGGAATACTATCCTAATGCACTCTAACACTCATTGTGCTTTGTAAAAATAAGTGTCTGTAGCACAAAAATAGATTCCTTTAGTCAGCTGAAGTCTGAACAGACTGCATTGTCTGGTATGTTATGTGAAAAACTTCCTTTTTGGTGCCCAGGTCTTATTTCTGTGATACAAAGGCCTTTCCATGATCAGCGTACCCAAAGGGAACTGTTTCCAAATGTGTTGCTCTACTCAGACGCTGGATTAGTTGGCTTTTGCTTTAAAAGTCTTCATAACTTTTCCTCTAAATATGTTTTGCTTATTTTCTTTCCCCCCAAAATACTCATTTACTTAACAGATGGGCACCATTTGATGTATGGCCTATCAGCATCCATTTGTAGATCTGGAGCCATCTTGGCTCATGGACAAGGGAAGAAAACAGAACAAACCAGAATTGCAAATGGCTTATTTATCCCATAGCTACAAAGGGAAAACAGGCAATGTAAAGTTATGGCCCTATAAATGTTCTAGAAAATGAACTGTAAGTATCCTTACAGCAACTTCTCTGTAAATAGGTCCTCTGATCTTAGAAAGAAAGCAGAAGGGTGGTGTCTCTGCCACCCGTTCTTCCTCTAGTAGTCTGCAAGGAAGTTCATGTGCACATCATGATTAGAAGGGGCAGTCTAGATGTGTGCAAGCATTACGCTGTCAATGAGAGATTCTCAGTGCAGTAATGCCTGCAATTGATTTTAGATCAAGTGTGTTGGATAATTTAATGGAAGATAGAATTGGGGAGGAGTGAGATTTTTTCTTAATTTTCTTAACATAGTCTGCCACAAGCTTCTGAGTTACTTTGAGACTTTTTGACTCACCAGTATTTGGAGGGGTTATGCCTTTGGCCCAACATAAAGATGATCTGATCTTGGCTGCATGAGAGAAGCAGCTTCTGCAGGATAAGCTCATATGATACAATGCCAAAGAAATTTATTATGAACTAGAACAAACTGGTGGATGGCCTTCGAGTTAGGATCTTCTATAGGGCCATTCAGGAAACAAAGCAAATAGACCATTCCACCTGCTGAGAATAACTCCAGGAAGACCCCACTGTCTTTCTGTTGAAAAGCCAAAATTGCCAGTTTTCATAAGGAGACCTTCATAGAGAAATATATTGTTTAATTCTATGCTTCTATAAATGATAGTCTTTGCATTTAAATATTCCACTTCCTGAACCATTTGACAAGTGGTGTGAACTAGCACATATGAAATAGGATCTTGTATATACAGATGCTTGTTGAAGCTGCTGCCATCAGCTCACTAAAACAAACTCATCAGGCTATCTGAAGAGCAGTATGTTCACGGTTGGATTCTATTCAGGACAGCTGGAATGCCTCTAGCATTGGGTCTCAGCCTTTAGGATCTTTACTGCACAATATGTACATGCCACTTGCCTTTGTATGAAGTTTCGTAAATCCTAATCAAATCTGAGTGGAAAGCATGACTTCACTGGTTGTTTCTCAATAATAGTTTGAATTTGTCCACATGATCGGGTTAATGTTTTTTCTTTGTGCTTGATTCTGTGCTTGTCCCCTATGCTTGTACAGGGGGCATGACTGAGACCATTGTACTAGTCTCATTCTTAGTGCTAATGAACAGGGTCAAAGAGGAGGCTCACTGGTTCACTGTGACTTCACATCGCAACCTCCTTAATCTGACCTCCTTGGGAATGGAGAATAACCTCTGCTTCTGGGAGAAGGAAGAATCTGGGAAGGGTTTTGAGAGTGTTGAATATGAAAGTATGCGCTCTGGAATAGCTAAAGGGCACCTGAGAAATAAACACTCATTTGGCACAATAGCAAAGAAAATAGTGCCAGTAAACCTTTGTCAAAAATAATAGAATTTGGAATGAAGAGCTTTTCCTCCAGTCTATACACACAGTGCACAGACAGGAGAATACCCTGGACTCTAACTAAGGATCTCTTTTGCTCATATGAAGCAGATGGTGGGCTCTAAGAAGAGTGCTCACAAAATTTGTAACCACAAGCTTGACAGAAAAACCCAAATAGAAGTAAGCATCTGACAAATGTGACAGAAGGCAAGTTACAGGGACATTTTCTGAGTAAAGCTCTGTATTGTGAAGAAAGCATGGTCCCAGAAATCTATTTGAAGTTTCTCAAAGAGGCATCATCAGTCTTGCAATCTAAAATAGCTTCCTTCCCTTCAGTTTGTGGGAAAGTTGGGAACTACATAGCACTGTGGTTGTAAGCCCTTTGAGAGCTTACATAACAGTTGTGCAAGCTGACATCATTCAGTGTGATGACCACCGTGGCCTGCTTGTGTGTCAAGGAAACTCGGTGCTACCCACCATTATCTGAAATGGCGGAAATTGAAATTTTCTTTTAATTTCCTTTAACAACCTCCTTACTGTTTTTACCTATTGGGTCAGTAATAATGATACTAAAACTTTCTTTTGAATATTCTTCACATAATTTAAGATAAAGGAAGACTAATTCCAGGTTCTGTCATCCTTCTCCATGATTTCTATAACCCCGTCTGAATGGTGTCCTATATTGCAGGTAGAAAGCTAACATTTCAGTCATTTGAGGAAAGCAGGGTTTCAGCATGCAAATAGGAACCCTGCCTTCTCATTCTGCATGGTTCTCTTACTGGTATCAGGGCACCAGGAACTTAGTAGAGTCTGTTTCCGTGTGTTTGGTGGTGAACAATACACCTCCGTAGCCTGCCACACAAATGGTAGGAGACACTGGGATGAGGGGGAGGAACGGTCTGACTTCATATGGCTTGGGTATCCAGATGAAATCCAGCATCACATAGCTTAAGAGTCAGTACATATCCAAGCAAATGTGACTGGAGAGTGAAAGAGTGTGCATAGTTCTGACTTATATTACCTCACGGAGTGCTTTCTGGTGGCAGATATGCAATAGTATTAAGTAATGCTCAAATTTCTTTGTCAAGTGAGATCAGGTGAAAATGTACCATCTTGGATAGTAGGGCTGAGGCCCAGCCTTTCCCTTGTTCCTGAGGAGCCCTTTCGCTGGAACTGAAAGTAAAAGAAAATTTTCCTGCCTTAAACTTCAAGCAGCTCCTAAGAAATCCCCATTAGTCATTCTGAAATATAATATGGAAGGCTACATGTTTCCATGCAAAGATTTTATACTTTAAGTTGTCTTTGATGGGATAAAATAGACTTGTTAACTTGGCTATAGATATCCAGCTGCCCCAGAAGGTGCTATTGTATATAGAAAAGATTGTTAGTGAAAAGTTGGGTGACAGGTAAAAAACTTAGGTGTTTTTCCTTCTATGTAGTATTTGATACTCTCAGTATGTTCTTCTGTATATAGGTTACATAAAATAATAAACCTAACATCCAAACCAACTCAAATATCATTCATATTTCTAATTTTCATCCCTGCCTAAGCCTCTGCTTCCATTCTCACATTCCACCTGATAACCACTCTCTGAATTATTTACTTTTTTAGATGATTATCACCTATGAGCCTTAATACATCTAGCTTTGCTTGTTTCTGTACTTGCTAAAATTATCATAGTGTAGAGAGTCATCTGGGTCTTTTTTTTTTTCATTTGACATTGCATAAGACTAATTTATGTACTTTTGAATGCATCTGTAGTTCATTCATTTTCACTGCTATGTAACATTCCTCAACTGTTTTTTCTTCTGGAATTTGGTAAGTACTTCAGTTAGTTTCCTTATAACAGGGAAATTCTGAATAGTGAAAAAAATGACTATTTAATTTTAAGTGAAAAATAAGGGCTGCCAAACAATTTTGCCCTCTTTTTTATTTTGACATTTTCATACACACACACACACACATAGAAAAACATGTCTGCTAGGGCTGAGGATATTTCCTCTTCTTAGGCACCCTAATCTGGCTTTTTGATAGGAACTGTTGGAATACATCTTGGGGGCTAATTCTGTATGGCTCCATCCACCGTTGGCAGCGCTTGACACCTAACATGATATGTACCAAAGTTAATAACGATATGAGTTGGGAAACTATCAAGTCAGAGGCTGATAGTACAGTGTGAATAGCCTTGAAGAAGGGAACAGCAGGGAGGAGGCCATAAAATTCTATATGGTTGAATTTGTCTTGAATACTGCCTCAAAGCTCTGTATTAGCTTAAAGCAGGCCGAATAAAAATCTATTCCATTAATAGCCAAGCCAGTTCACCTTAAGGAGTGTTACAATACATGATCTTATACTTCTTGTATTGCTGAAGCTCATCCTGAGTTCTTCCCATGTTACACCTTGGCGACTGGTCAGCAGCCCTGGGGGTAGCAGAGGAAATAGTATATGAAGAAAGTTAAGTCTATTTATGGTGGAAGAAACTGATTTGGATGGAGAGGGAAGAGTTATATGCTAACTGGGCTGTAAAATTTTTCTTTATGGGAAAATTTTAGTTACTCTGTTACTAGATGTGTAAATCATCTCTGGTTATCTTGCAATAAGAGATTTTTCCTTTTATGTCTGATAGTTATAAAAAAGTGAATGGATAGACTAGTTATTTTAAAAGGACTTTTTGATGTTAAATGACACCGTATTTTGGATTACCTAGATCTCTAGGGTTTAGAGAACTTTACAACTCAACAAATTTATTCAAATTAGGTATAAGAAACTTGAATACTGGATCAGCATTTGAGCCAATGTCCATGCCATCTATATAGACCTGGTTGACTAACAGATGAATTAGGACCCATACAAATCAACATATGTAGATTTCCCTCTCTCCCTAACCCTAACAATATCTTATTCTTTTTTCTGATAATATTGTGGTTGAAGTCATTTCTGAGGATTCAGTTTTAACACGAAGTAACTCTCATTTGCCATCCCCAATGTGGATATGCCTAAGACACCTCAGACTATTGGTTTTACAAGATTAAACTTAATGGTGACCAAAGACATCTGTTTGCCACATACCACACTACATATTCTTTTGTCTCCTTTCATTTCAACAACCCATTAGAAAGTGTCACCTCTATTTCATTAAGGAGGAAGCTAAAGTTTATTATCAAGACATTTTTGTTAGCATTGATAATTGGTAAATTCTAGATTAGAGGTATCCAGATAGGGAACAGTATGAAAATTAAAAAATGGAAATGGAAAGGTGGGGATATAAAGGCATTGCTTTTTTATTTACCCTAACATTGGCTCTGAGATCAGGTAGAAGAATCTAGAATAAATGGGCTCACAAGTTAGAGTCTCTGAAGTAGATGTGAGGATGGAGTTTAGAGTATGTGATGTTTATCAGGGAATGACATGTGTGAAAGAAAGGATCAGAAGCAGGATATGGCAGAGAATGATTGTTGCAATATAGGTGCAACAAAGCCTTAGCCTACCTGGTGATGGAGCTTTCAAGAAAATATTGCCTATCAGATATGTTCCACATTGGGCCAAATCATCCATGCCCCATTCAGTTACCAGCTATGGGCTTCCCCAGGGAGGGCATGAGCTTGGGTGAGGTGACTCTCGGCAGCTGGGGAAGATCCTGAAGAAGCTGACTGATGGAGGCTGACTGGGACCACTTTCTCTGTAGCTTCAGAAAGTCCTTTGAAAAGGGATATGGGTGCCACATTTCATGTCTACTACAAATGGACTACGGATGTAGTGGCTGCTACATCCTCTCTTACCCGCCAAGAAAAGGATTTTGCTATCCAGTCATCTCAGCTCAGATGCCTGCAGTGATTGTGTTTTTGTATCAGTATGATAGAGACTTAAAATTTTTCTGAAATAAATAACTAGAGAATTAGATATCTGCTACATTATGGGAAGGAAATTACTCTAAAGCCTAGCACAGAACTTGGTGTATGACATTTGCTCAGTAATGTAGTGTTGGATTAAACTCTAAAAAGATAATATGCTAAGCAGGCTATGATGACTTAAGCTAATGCTTTTCTATTAGCTGGTATGATCTAGGCCTCTGGGAAAATCGGGAAGGTTTGTAAGTCCAGAATGTATGCCAGTATCAGTTTTGCTGTTATTTGATATCAGAGTCCCAAGTTTAATCATGATCTGGAGAGCCCTTGACACCCTGAAGGTTGTGGTTTATCCTTTCAGCTCACATTTATGAGGTGCCCAAGGATAGACTCATACTTTGCCAAAGAGGTTATCTTTGCATCCACAGATATACACTAGCTAATAGAAAGACAATTTGGGTTTTATTATAGACCTGGACATCATGTTTAAAGTAAATGCTTGAATTGCTGTAATTACCAGGTAATTCATCTGACAAGTAGTTGGTTTGTCTTGCTTCTGGGACCTTGGTAATTATGACACATTCTATGCAAGTATATAAACTCATACTAATATCTAATAGTCTGGATATGAGGGAAAGGAGATGACAAATACATTCTAAAAAGGGATTTCTCAGTATATGAATACTAGACAAAACCCTCTGACCTCCAATTTTGCTATCCTTTCCCACCATTAAGAGAACACATCAGGTACCTGTTTCCTGAATATGGTACAATAAATATCTAGGGCTCCTGAAAATAGCCTTAACAGACAAGCAGGGAAAGAATGAAGCTTATCCCAGGCAGCAGTGCCTTAATGCTCCTTTTTCTGGATATATCTTCTCCAAAGACTTGGTGAAAGTGGAGGCAGTCTAGTGGCCAATGAATCCCTTCAAAGCACAACAAGTATTGCATCCTCTGCTCTGATGACTCGTTGGTCTATCCCTGGTGTCCCAAGATTTGTGAAATGTCACAGACCCCATCTTTAGTGGGAAGAAAGAGAATTGTGTGGGGAAGAGAACAAGCTTTCCTCTGCTCAGCCACTTGCTTGGAGAATTTTCTGTAGATAACATATTACACCTAACTCAGATTCTGATGCAACCATGCATGAGACCACTCATCGGTACAGGCAACCTCATAGGACTTGGAATGTCAGAGTGAGAGGGAAACTTAGCCTTTGTCTCCCAAGACACCAGAGTCAAACAGACAAAATATCAAGTAGTAATGGCAAAGGTAAGGGTGTTTTCCTCAACTCCATAAGGCTGGGAATGATAGACTGAATAATAGCTGAATTAGCCACATTAGCAATATGAGCTTCCTTCCCAGTTCGTATTCTTTCCTGCTCACGCCAAAGCAGGACAGGTAGAAGATATAACTCAGAAAGAAACATCCTGGTTCTTGCTGAGATATGCATAGATGTTGAGGTCCCCAACAGCCTATGACATTTTTAATAACAAGTACCCAGGTTCCAAGTGTCCTATTGTGTACCAGGGCAAGGAGTCATACTAACTGACCAGAAACCTTACAATTCTGAGAGACTAGGATAAAACTTCAGCCTTTGATGGAGATGCAGGTTGGGCAGAGGAATGTTCCTTCCAACTCAGTGAAGCTGCCTTCTTCAGGGATCCATGCCAGCAATGTTACATGGCCTTAGAGAAAGTCCTAAAGCAAGAAAGTAGAGTTCAACAGAGGTCACAGGCAACAGGCATGAAATTTTCTACCACAGCTAAACCTAACCACAGGGTGAGCGGGCAGGGCTCCATTCACCACAACATTCTACTATATTCCTGCAAAACAAATGTGGAAGAGGGAATCTGACTTAAATATATGTTGATTAATTGGGAATAACTGAGCTCTTAGAGGCAGCAGGAATCACTGGAAATTCAGACTAACTTTCTGATGTGGTTTAGGCACATCAGTCCTGGATCATTCCTTTCTTTCCTCTGCAGTGTGGTCACCATGTTATGAAACTGGCCCAAGCAGGACTGGGTTTTTGGAAGGACGCAGTGCCATGGCACTCGTAGTACAGATCCATATGTTGGGCAGGTGATGGTAGGAGAAATTCCCCTACTAACTGTTGCCAAAATTGTCTCTCTCAACCAAGTTCTCTGAATTCTCTGGCATTCTTTGTAGTCTTCTAAAATAAATATGAGAATGCATTAATTTCAAGCAGCATTTGTTTACCAAGATTTGAATGGATAGCAAATAAGAGTCTTCTCTGATAAATTTTAGAAAGCATTGAGAAATTTGGATATCTCAATATATTGAGATCTGGGATATTTCTCAATATATTTTCCATATATTATTTGCAATATACAAACTTCTATTCCCTCTTTCCCACACAGCATGTACTATAGAGGTTTCATGGTGCTGAAGAATTTCCTTACCTGACTGATAAATAAGAAACGAGAGGCCTAAGAAGGTTGCGATGTTCTTGCATCAAGAATTGCAAAAGTAGACTGTCTTGAATAGAAAAGCTAGCTTAGCAGTCTTAAAGCTTGAGCCACTACTTTTTGCATACATAGGGCAAAAAAAAAAATCACTTATACACTTTTGAAACTATTACTGGGTTTATGTTAGACCCCAAATTATCAATTACCAACATCATGAAAAGTTATTGAATGAAGATCAACTACACATTGAATAATGTAGATCTATGATGATGCAAATTTCAGGAAGGAGGCATAAAAGCAATCATCTGAAGTAAATTTTCATTGAACTTGGCCATACATATTTTGATAACTCCCTCTCCAAAATTCTTATCCTGAGATCCCAAATAACACAGAGAATCAGAAAGGTGAAATCTGAATGTGGAGAAAGAACAAATTGTGGGTGGCATAGAAAGGCATTTTTACTCTTTTATTTGTTCTCCTGACCGTTGGTATCTTAGCATGGCAGGTCTCTCTCCAGTGTAAAGTTGACCACTTTCTGTCATTCATTTAGTTGAATAGAATTATCTTTGCCTTGACTATTATCAATTGTTCCTTTATACCTGGATTATCCTGGCCCAGGAGGGAACATGTGGGTAGAGATTCCAGGGCCTCTGATGATTAGTTTTGACAAATAGGGCCTTTTCCCCCTTCTATCAGGCTGTATCTATATCCTAATTCCTGGTTGGACAAAGCAAGACCCAGGAAAAATGGCAGATAGGAGCATCTGGAAATAATTCTGCCTCTTGATTTAGGAATTGTCAGTCTCTACCCTGATTTAAACTATATTTAATTTGACACAGGTTTATTGAAGAGTTGATCACAGGCAGTTATATAAACACTACCAAGTTTTCTTCCAACCCCCATGGTAATCAAGACAAATTATATAATGTCTGAAACAAGGTAATCTATGAATATTACAAGTGTAGTTTTTAGGTAGGTGGTTGGAGATCAAATATCATAACCCTATGTAGTATAACATAGGACCATCCCCTGTGTGTAAAAGGAATGAATGAAATGGGATGTAGGAAATTAATGGCAGACTCTAGTGTGGTAGACAGAAACACTATTTACAAATCTAAAATGATTTGTATCCTTATGAGGAAGGCATGGTTCTAAGAGGTAACTAAGGAACTTTTGATGGGGTGGAGGAGGCTCTCCTAAAACCACCCTTCAAAGAAATTTAACTAAACCATGTTTTCTCTGCAAATACAGGTCCATGAAAAACCACCTAACCTCTCTCTGTGCAAACCAAGTTTTCATTCCATATCCCCAGTGTACTTGATGCAATTCTAGAGCATCTGTATTTTTCAAAATAACAGTGTAATAGCTATGGCCTAAAGAAGCATTCTAACTCCAGTGTATTGAATCTTTGAATATTCTATATAAGCTGTTACCTTCAGATCCTTCTAGCTTGTCAAATATCCCTCAGGACAGTTCTCTTATTTAACCTCTTAGTAGTCAGTAGCTGCGGTGAGCTCAGAAATGGAGATATTAATGAGGTTAATCTAGTTTGTGGAATATTTCTAGTAATTAATTTGGTGTATTTTTTATTCCTTAAACTAGACTGCTGTCTTTGATAGAGAGTAGTTTGACTATATATAATAAGGGTTTATAGAGCTCATTGTTTTTTGAGGTACCCTAAGCTGTTGATATGGAGCTATATGTTAAGTCCTCTAGATAAACATGGATAATGGGATAATTTCCCCAGAGATTTACCAAATTAGGTCACAGACCTAGAAGGGTAATATGGGAATCAGAGCAAAATTAAAGACCCAAGTTACATTTTAGAACCAGGAAATACAGGAGCAGAACTCATTAATGAGTATGGAGGAGACTCATGTATAATGGTGTTGGGAGACTCACTGGACATTAAAGTAAGTCCTAGGAAATTATCCAATTTTTTATTGATATATACTTGACATACTATTGTATTAGTTTTAGGTAGACAACATAATGAGTTGATATACACACACACAGAAATGATTACCACAATAATTTTAGTTAATATCTATTACCACATAGAGTAACATCTTTTTCTTATAATGAGAACTTCTAAGATCTACTCCCTTAGCAAGTTCCAAATATACAAGAAAGAATTAAATACAGTCACCACGGTGTACATTACATCCTTAGTACTTATTTTTATAAGTACTAAGTACTAGAAGTTTGTACCTTTTGACCTCCTCCACCCATTTTGCCCACCACTGGCAACCATCATCCTGTTCTCTGTATCAATACATTTTTTTAAGATTCAACATACAAGTGAGATCATGCAGTGTTTGTCTTTGTCTTCTTTCACTTAATATAATGCACTCAAGTTCTATCAATATTGTTGCAAATGGCAGGATTTCCTTCTTCCTCGTGGATGCTTAAGTATGCCATTACGAGTGTACCATTTTCTTTATTCACTTAGGTTGTTTCCACATCTTGGCTATTGTAAATCATGATGCAATGAACACAGGAGGGGCAGATATCTTTTTGAGATAATGATTTTGTTTACTTCAAATACAGAGAAGTAAAATTACTAGATAATATAGCAGTTCAATTTTTAAGTTTTTGAAGAATCTCCGTACTGTTTTCCATGGTGGCTGTATTAATTTATATTCCCATCAACAGTGCACGGTTCCCTTTTCTCTGTATCCTTGCCAACACTTAACTCTTCTTGATAATAGCCATTCTAAAAGGAATGTGGTGATATCTCATTGTGGTTTGTATTTGCATGTCTCTGATGATTAGTAACGCTGAACACTTTTTTATGTACCCGTTGGCTATCTTATATGTCTTTAGAAAAGTCTCTTCAGTTCCTCTGCGCATTTTTAATTAGATTGTTTGGGTTTATTGACTATTGGGTTATATGAGTTCTTTATATACTTTGGATATTCGCCCCTTATCGGATATATCATTTGCAAATATTTTCTCTCATTCCATAGGCTGACTTTTCATTTTGTTGATGGTTCCCTTTGCTGTGCAGAAGCTTTTTAGTTTGATGTAGCTCCCCCACCCCCACCCCCACCCTTTTTTTTTTCATCTTTGCTGTGCTGCCTTTGCTTTGGGGGAAAAATCCAAAACATCAAGAGAAATGCTGAGCTTCCCCTATTTTTTTCTAGAAGTTTTATGGTTTCAGATCTTACATTTAAGTCTTCAATCCATTGCAAGCTGATTTTTGTGTATAATGTAAGGTAGGCATCCAGCTTCATCCTTTCGCATGTGACTGTCTAGTTTTCTCAACTCCATTTGTTGAAGAGACTATTCTTTCCCCATTGTACATTCTTGGCTCCTTTGTCAGAAATTAACTGGCCACATATATGTGCATTTGTTTCTGGGTTTTCTATTACATTGATCTATGTGTCTGTAGCTTTGCAATATAGTTTGAAATTAAGAAGTGTGATACCTCTAGATTTACTCTTCTTTCTCAAGATAACATTGGCTATTTTGGGGACTTTTGTGATTCCATACAAATTTTAGACTTGTTTATGCCTTTAAAAAAATGCCACTGGATAGGGATTGCACTGAATATATGGATGGCTTTGGGTAACATGAACATTTTAACTATTTTTTTCAATCTATGAGCACAAAATATGTTTTCATTTATTTGTGTCTTCTTCAATTACTTTCATCAATGTCTTATGGTTTTCAGTATACACTTATTTTGCCTCCTTGGATAACCATAGATATTTTATTCTATTTGATGTAATTGGGAATGGGATTGTTTTCTTCTCTTTTTGATAGTTTGTTATTTTTGTATATTGATTTTATATTCTACAATTTTACTGAATCAATTTATTCTAACAGTTTTTTGGTGGAGTCTTTAGGATTTTCTATTTACGTCAACGGCAAATAGAAAGTTTTACTTCCTTTCCGATTCTGATTCAGATGCCTTTTATTACATTTTCTTGCCTAGTTACTCTGGCTAAGGGCATCTAGTACTATGTTGAATAAAAGTGGCAAAAGTGGGCATCCTTGTAATATTCCTGATATTAGAGGAAAAACTTTTATCTTTTAACTATTATGATGTTAGCTCTGGGCTTGTCATATATGGCCTTGGAGGTTGAGGTATGTTCCCTCCCTGTCAACTTTGCAGAGTTACCATGAACAGATGTTGAATTTTGTCAAATGCTTTTTCTGTATCTCTTGAAATGATAATATATTTGTCCTGTGTTTTGTTAAGTTGCTGTCACATTGATTGCTTTGTAAATATTGAACCGTTCTTGGTCCCTTGACCACACTTGACCACAGAGTATGTTTTTAATGTAATGTTGAATTCAGTTTGCTAATATTTGATTGAGGATCTTTGCATCCTGATTCATCAGGGATGTTGGCCTGTATTTTCTTGTAGTGTTTTTGTTTGCCTAGGGTATCAAGGTGATGCTGGTCATATAAAAAGAGTTTGGAAGTGTTCCCTCATCTATTTTTGAAATAGTTTAAAAAGAATTTATAGTAGTTCTTTCAGTGTTTAGTGAAATGCACCAGTGAAACCTGCTCATCCTGGACTTTGGGTGTTGAGTGATTTTTGATGACTGATTAAATCTCTTTAATAGTAATTGATATGTTCAGATTCTCTATTCATAATTCAGTCATGATAGGTGGTATGTTTTAGAAATTGAACCAATTTCTTAATGTGTAACATTCATAGTTGTCTCATGATCCTTTGTGTGATATCTGTTGTAATATCTCTTTAACAATTTTATTTAATTGAGCCTTTAATTTTTCTTGGTCAATTCAGTTAAAGATGTCTACTTGTTTTACTTTTTTCAAAAAAAAAAAAGTTCTTGTCTTTTTGGTTTATTGTAGTTCCATTACCTTTTATCTCAAGACATTTCTTTTTTGACACATTGGTTCACTAGCATGTTGTTTTATCTCTCTATACAAATTTTCCAGGTTTCTTATAATTGATTTCTACTTTTATACCATTATGGTTGAAAAAAATGCCTGATATGATTTCATTCTTTTTAAATTTATTTAGACCTGTTTTGGGACCTAATATATTATTTATCCTGGTAAATGTTCCATTTGTGCTTAAGAATGTGTATGCTTTTAGAAAGGATGTTCTGTAAATGTTAAACATGTCATCTAAGGTCAGTGTTTGCCCTTTGATTTTTTTTGGTGTGGGTGATCTATTCATGAATAAAAGTGTAGTACTAAAGTCCCCTCCTGTTTTTATATCACTTTTTTGCTTTATATATATATATTAAAATTTGTTTTATATATTTAGCCTCTTGTTGGATTGACCCCTTTATTATTAAATAGTAACTTTCTCTAAGTTATTTGCCTGATTTAAGTATAACGGCACAGCTCTCTTTTGGTTTCTATTTGCTTGGAATATGTGTCCTTAAAGCTGAAGTGAGTCTCTTATAGGCAGCATATAGTTAGGTTCTGTTTTTTAATCCACCAGTCACTCTGTCTTTGTTTGGAGACTTTAGACCATATACATTTCATATACATTTAAAGCAATTGTTGATCAATTATTTTCTGTAGTGATTACATTGTCTTTTGTGTATGTACTATAGGTTTTTATTTGTGGTTAACATGAGACATGTTTAAGTTGAACAACCACTAACGGCCAAATACATTTAAAATTCTACATTTTTATTCACCTCAATTTTTTGTTTTGCTGTCACATAATTTAGATCTTTTTATCTTGTGTATTCATTAACAAATTAATGTTATTTGTCTTTAATACTAGATTTATAAGTGGTTAACCTACCACCATTACAACATTAGATTATTCTGAATCACACTATTTACTTCACCTGTGAAATTTATACTTTTATTTTTTCTGGTACTAATTAGTACCCTTTCCTTTGTTTCAGCTTGAAGAAATTTCCTGTTAGATCAAGTAGTGACGAACTCTTTCAGCTTTGCTTGTCTGAAAAACCACATATCTGAAGGACGCTGTTCAGGTACAGTATTCTCAGTTGGCAGTTTCTTTCAGAACTTTGAAGATATCATTCTTCTGTATATACATTTTTGTTGACTCTGTTATTTCCTATGTATGATACAAAACAGCCACCTCTCCCAGTCTTGAAGAACTAATTTTGTGTAGATGAACCTTATCATTCAACACTGTCCTAGCTCTTAGTAGTCTCTCAATCCTTTGTGATTATCCAAGCAGATTTCTTTGTTCTTCGTGGCTGCCAGTACTTGAGTGTGTGCCAAGACCTGCCAGGAAAAGATGTCAGTTGGCACCTACATTCAGACAACTTGGAAGCAAAACTCTCAGGCAGTAGCTTTTAAAGTATAAAAATATACCTCTTTCAGAAGAAGAATAGGAGATGGGCATTCTGTGTACTCCCTCTGCACTGAGGCATTTAAGGTATAACTAGTTAAGAACTACTGGCTACTGTCATGTTGAGCACATGAACACAAGCCCTGCTGGCTACCAGAGTCAGGTTATTAAGAAATGAGTCCTTGGGGCCAGGACGCCACATGCATAAACTCATTTTCTGAGATGTGGTGACCTAGAGAGTGCAAAGATGGCACCTGTTGGCTATCAGAGCCAGCCTAACAAGGCATGTCCCCTGGGCATCAACCACAAAAACTGGGATGCCCAATGTGTACACAAGCTCTTTTTTGGACAATACTAGTGACCTGGAGCAATGCAGAGGGAGAGCACGAAGATCTAAAAGCCTCTGGAAAATACTGTAGTCAGCCTCTACTGTGTGTAAAATTAGAGGTCTACTCCTCAAGTTGAAACTTTTAAGAAGTAAATAGGTCTCTTTTATGAAATGCCTGGCCATTTTCAGTCTGCTTCCTCTGTACTAGGTCTTTGGGAATTACCCAGAGTCAGTACACATGAGCCTTTTTACAACTGTCTATTAGGTCACTCTAGCCTAATGCACGTCTCATTGGTGTTCAGAACTATGAATTTTGAAGACCTGCCTCTAGGTGATAGTTTTAAAAGCTAGGGCCCAAATCCTTCACTCCTGAGGGATAAGCTGGGAGTTGCTTCCCAGGTGCGTGTCACCACACCAGAGTAGGTGTTGCTGTGAAATTGTATCTCAGCCTCTTCTGTTTTGATTAGGGATTTTATCTCATTCCACAAATGTATAGAAGTCTTCTGGATTTCCTTCAGAAGAAAAGAGGTAGGAGGAGGTAAGTTCAGGAGCCTTCCCTATGTCACAATCTTGAACTGGAAACTTGGAAATTTATCTAACAGAAGAATTGCTATTGTATTCTATTGACTCATAACTTTGAAATCTATAAACATGGATTCTGGAAAGCATTCTGTTAGATACATTCCATTAGAAAATTTCCTTTTACCTCCAGGTGCCTGGGACACAGCATACATCCAACTTCCTCCTCTCTAACTTCATGAAAGTGTGAAGATGACATTTCCTGCAGAAAAATATCCAGGAAACACAGGTAAAAAGCTAGATATAAGATTTAATATTGATATGGGGGTCACTGGTCTATGATCAGAAGGTGAAATTTTACACAATTATATTAGCCCTTCCACCTCTACCCATTACTTTTAATGCATTTGTTAATGACTTATAAGGATATACTGCTATTTTACAGATTGTTTTCTGGCTGTTTTATAGATTCATTGTTCCTTATCCTACTGTCTTTCTATGTGTGTTTTGATGTCTTTAGGGGATTGGCACTTTTGACTATTTTATGCTCTTTGTGTAATTACTACAGATTCTCTTGCAGTTACCAAGAAGCTGATACAAAATAACTGCCGGAATTCTTAAACTTTTTAGTTTATCAATATTATCTTATATTGTTTATCCAGTAATTTTATTTATTTTTATACATTTGTTTTTCACTTTTGAACTAGAGTGGTAATTTATGCACCATTGCCATATTATGGAATCTGAGTTTTACACTACCTTCTCATATTTTCATGATTAACTGGCATCCTTTTACTTCCAAAGAAGTCCTTCAGCTTTTATTTGCTAAGGAAAGTCTTTATCTCTTTCATTTCGGAAGGACAGCTTTACCGGGTATAGAATTCTTTTTTCTTTCATCACTTTTGGCCCAGTCTTACAGGGGCAACCTTGTATGCAACTCAACAATTTAATTATGTCTCACTGTAACCCTATTTGGGTTCAACTCCTTTGGATCTGGATGTCCATTTCTCTCCCAAGATTTGGGAAATGTTCAGACATTATTGCTTTAAATATGCTTTAGGGGTAAATATTATCACTCTTTAAATATACCACTCTAGTTTAAAAGTTAAAAACAAATGTATAACCATAAATAAAATTGGATTAACAATATAAATATGTAAATTGTAACATCAATGAACTAAAAAGTGAACGAAAGTTTAAGAATTCCAGCAGCTATTTTTTATAAGCTTCTTGGTAACTACAAGAACAATCTGTAGTAATTACATAAAGAACATGATAAAATAGTCAAAGTGTGCTAGTCCACAAAGATATCAAAACATACACAGACAGTAGGATAAGGAACAGTGAACCTACAAAACAGCCAGACAATAATTTGTAAAATAGCAGCATGTCCTTACTTATCAGTGATTACTTTAACAAACGCCTTTAAATCTCCAATCAAAAGACAGAATGGCTAAATAGGTACGGCGAAAAAAAATCCAACAATACACTGCCTACAGAAGACTCACTTTAAACTGAAAGCAAAACAAATGCAAAAAGATATTTCAAGTAAACAGTAACCAAAAAAGCAGGGGTAGCTATACTTACATTAGGTAAATAAAGGATGTCTTCAAAGGTCAATCTATCTATTGTAAATGTTTATGCACCCAACATCAGAGAAGCTAAATACAAACAGCAAAAATAATAACAACATAGCCATAAGGGGAAATAGAAATAAAATAGTTGGAGACTTTAATAACCCACTCTCAACAAAGTATAGATCATCCAGACAGAGAATCACTAAAGAAACAGCAGATTAGAACAACACTAAGATCAAATAGAAAAGACAGACATATACAGAACATTTTCCTCAAGTATACATGAAATATTTTCTAGGATAGAGCATATGTTAGATGATAAAACAAGTCTTAGAAAAATCATATCACATATCTTCTCTGACCACAATGCTAAAAAAAACTCTAATTGGAGGAAAATTAAACAACACTCTTGAACAGTCAATGGATCAAAGGGGAAATAAAAAACTATCTTGAGACAAATGAAAAGGAAAACACAACATACAAAAACTTATGGGATGCAGTAAACAAAGTTTGAAGAGGAAAGTTCATACCAATAAACACATTAAGAACCAAGAAAGATCTCAGGTCAACAACCTAACACTACACTTCAAGGAACCAGAAAAAGAATAACAGATAGACCAAAGTTAGGAAGGAAATAATAGAGCAGAAATAAATGATAGAGAACAAGAAAATAGGAAACTTTTAAACCTAAATTATAAATGAAAGAGGGGACATCATAATGCCACAGGAAATAAGGAATCATCAGAAGAAATGGGGAAATTCTTGGAAACATACAGACTACCAAGACTAAACTGGGAAAAAATGTGAGATCTGAACTGCTCGATTTTAACAAGGAGAATTAATCAATAAATAATCAATAAAACTCTTCTAATGAAGAAAAAGCCAAGGGACAGATGCCTTCGCTGGTGAATTCTACCAAATATTTGAAGAATTAATGCCAACCATTCTCAAACTTCCAAAAAAAGTCGAAGAGGAGGAAATACTCCCAACCTCATTCTATGAGACCAGCACTACCCTGATGCCAAAGCCAGAAAGACACTAGCAGTAAACAAAACTACAGGCATATATCTCCGATGAATATAGATGCAGAAATTTTCAATAAAATACTAGCAGACCAAATTTAGCACATTTAGACATGTCATTCACCATGACCAAAAGGAATCTGTTGTTTATCCCTGAGTTGCAAGGTTGCTGAACATGTGAATCAATGAATAAATTATCACAGTAGAATTAAAACATCATGATCATCTCAATAGATGCAAAAAAATTATAATATTCAACATCCATTCATGATAAAAATACAACAAATTAGTATTGCATGAATATAAAGTACAAAGGCCAAATATGACAAGCCTACAGCTAACATTACACTTAATAGTGAAAGACTGACAGATTTTTCTCTAAGATCAGTAACAAGACAAGGATGTCTACTCTCACCACTCCTATTCAACACAGTATTGGAAGTGCTAGCTGGAGAAAATAGGGAAGAAAATGAAATAAAAGGCATTAGAATTCTATTTGCAGATGCCATGATTTTATATATAGAAAATTGTAGCCTCTACCCCAAAAAGAGATCTAATGAACAAATTAAATAAATTTGCAGGATACAAAATTAACATACAAAATTAGTAGAAGCATACACTAACAACAAATTATCTGAAAAATAAAATGATCCCATTTACAGTAGCTTCAAAAACAATGAAATACTTAGAGATAAATTTAAGGAGGTAAAATATCTCTATACTGAAAACTACAATAGGCTAATAAAAGAAATTGTAGAGGACACAAATAAATGGAAAGGTATATCATATCCATGGATTGGAAAAATATTGTTAAAATGTCCATACCATCCAAAGCCATCTATAGATTCAATGCAATCCCTCTCAAGATTCCAATACATATTTTACAGAAGTACAAAAAAATACTAAAATGTACATGGAACCATAAAAGACCTCAAATAAAGCAATCCTGAGAAAGAAGAAAGCAGGAGACATCATACATTCTGATTTCAAGCTATATTATAAAGCTATAGTAATCTAAATAGCATATTGTTTTATAAAAATAGACACAGTTTAATGGGACAGAATCAAGACCTCAGAATAAATCCATGCATATATGGTCAACTAATAATTGACAAGAAAGCCAAGAATACTCAGAGTATTCGATAAATGGTGCTGGGAAAATTGAATATTCACATGTAAAGACTGAAACTAGACCCCTTAACGCCACTCACAAAAATTAACTCAAAATGGATAAAAGACTTGAACTAAGATCTGAAATCATAAAAGTCCTAGAAGAAAACACAGGAACAAAGCTCTTTCATATGTGACTTGGCAATAGCTTTCTGGATATGACACCTAAAGCACAAGTAAGAAAATAAACAGGTAGGACTACATCAAACTAAAAAGCTTTGCACTGCAAAAGAAATGATCAAGAAAATGAAAAGACAATCTACGAAATAGGAAAAATATGCAAATCATATGTCTGATTATAAAGAACTTATATAATTTTAAAATCATCCAAAAGACCTGAATAGACAGTTTTCTAAAGACATACAAATGCCCAAGTACATGAAAAGGTATTCAACATCACTAATCATTAGGAAAATGAGGATCAAAACCACAATGAGGTATCACTTCACACCTATTAGAAGTTATCATAAAAAAAAGACAAGAGATAGTAAATGTTGGTAAGGATATGGAGAAAAGGAAACCCTGTGGACTCTTGATAGGATTATAAATTAGTACAGCCACTATGGAAAACAGTATGCATGGTCCTCAAAAAATCACAAATAGAACTACTGTATGATACAGCAATTTCACTATTTCAAAGAGTTATCTGCACCCCCATATTCACTGCAGCATTATTTACAATAACCAAGATATGAAAATAAGCCTGTGTTCATCAACAGATTACTGGATAAAATGTAGTGTGTATGCATATTTTATATATATATATACATATAAATATATATAAATAATGGAATACTATTCAGTCGTTAAAAAGGGAATCCTGCCATTTGCAGAAACATAGGTGGACCTCGAGGGTATTATGTTAAATGAAATAAGAAAGAAAGACAAATACAGCATACTCTCACTTATATGTGAAACAACAACAAATAAATTCAATAAAAAAGAAGCAGGGAGTAGGAGACTTGGAAAAGGTGTAAGATAAGTATTGAAGATGTAATATGCATGATGACTATAGTTAATGCTGCTGTATTGTCTATTTAAAAGTTGCTGAGAGTAAAGCCTAAAGTTGTTCACAAAGAACATTTTTTAAAATCTATGAGATGGATATTACCTTATTGTGGTAATCATATCACAACATATGTAAATAAAGTCAGTATTCTGTACACCTTAAATTTATACAATGTTGTATGTCAATTATATCTCAATAAAAAAGTAAAATTTAAGTACTTACTGTCAAGAAATTAACACACATAAATTTAATTATGCATAAAAAAATTTTAAAGGCAATGTGGTCCATTTGAGAAACAAGTTTAACTATCTTCTACTCGTGAGTGTATTGTAATGATATAAAATCACTTGGAAATAATGTGTGTATTGGAGAGGTTTATATATGTGATAGAAGTGTGAACCAATACCTACTATATATCGAAGATCATCCAGGGAATGAAGATCAAATGTAATCCCAGTTTAGTTAAGAACTGTAACCTTTTGGTTGGCAACAAACTTCACCGGGGATATCCCTTACCTGTCCAGCATTTGAACCTTACCTAAGAGAATTCTGTTCAACTCACTTATTTGTTGGAAAGATGAAAAACATCTGGGCCATCACCAACAATGCCATCAACTGTTCTGGGTGCAGGACTTCATTTGTAGGTTGCAAAGAAGTAGGCTCATTTCAAAGATTAGTAAACCTAGAAAACAAAATGAAAGGAGTAGATTTGTAAACCTAGAAAACAAAATGAAAGGAGTAGATTTAAAAAAATGGAGATTACATAAGAGGTGGATGTTAAATAAGCAGTAACTTAATTGTAAGTGAATCAAGGTTTGGTCTCTAGTGTTTTGTTAGGGTGCAGACAATCTGTATAAAGACAAGCTCACTTTAAAAGCAAGATCATTTTATATGGGATATAAAACCTGAAAGCAACCAAAAACAAAACAAAATTCATAGACACAAACAAGTTTAGTGGTTACCAGAGAGAAAGGGGGGATGAGGAAGGTAAAGGGGGTCAAATATATGGTGATGGAAGATTTGACTTCAGGTGGTGAACACACAATGCAATATACAGATGATGTATTATACTTGAAACCTATATAATTGTATCAACCAGTCACATCAATAAACTTAATTTTTAAAAAATCATCTTCCAATTGACAATTTCTCTTCATTCCTCGCACTGCCTTTGTTGAGAATCTTATCTGTGACCCAGTACTAATTTTGGCTAGAACTTGTAAAATGAATTTGAGTTGCCAAAAAGATTTGCAGAGCAGCCAGGAAGCAAGAAGGAAAGCTGCAAAACAGGATAATCACAGATTAAACAAGGCTGGGTTTAATTTAACTCACTCATCAGGTAATTCCTCAGAGAGGCAAGACGGTGTGGGCATTATGAGTGGAATGGAGACTAATCTGGATGGCAATGAAAAGTGATCCTGAGACAGGGACTTGGATGCAGGTTAGTTGTTTTTGGAAAACGAACCCAATATCTAAAAAAGAGGCACGGGGAGTGTAAGACAAGGATGGAGAAACAATGAAGGGTGGCTCTTTGGGCGACCAGCGCTCAATCTCCCACAGAAACCTCAGTATAAAGGGCATTAGAGCCCACTGGCCAATCTTGTTTTGAAGGACAAAAAGCTCAGGTGTCAGGCAATCTCTTATTAACTGTGGTATAAGGAATATCCTATCAGCCATAAGTTAACTTACTATAATTAAAAGTTCCTCAGTGCCTCTTATAATAGCCTCTTAAGGCAAACTGCAAAAGTGCATCCTGTTTTTTTTTATTCTTAAGATTGAGTAGGTCTGTATTTATCTGTTTCTATTTTCTAATTGCTACCTGAACTTTCATTTGCATACAGGAATAGAAAATTTCCTCTTGCGTATAATATCATTGGAAAAACAATGAACCCATATTTTGGTTTAATCTCTACAAGCAAAACGATGCTTTTTTTCTTTGCAAAATAGCAAGTCTATAACCTGTTTAGATTGGAAAAGTACATTTTCAGTTGTATTTAGCTGTCACATCAAAACGTGGTTTTTGAGGTGGCAACTTTAAACAGCTGTTAGCAGAATTTAGAGGCAACTAAGCAACCTCCCTAAAATGAACATAGTTCTCCCAATGAACTCAAGATTCTTCCTTCTTTGCCAAGGTCCACAATCCAGCTGAAATCTTTCCTCTAATATCTACTTCTTAATGGGTAGAAACTTTTAGAAAATGAAGGATCATGCAATGTAGTGTATAGTCCACCTCCAGACTATTGTTGCCTGCCCCTGATGCCTACCTTCTTATCCATCTCCCCCTTATCCATCATTTAAAGAAATCTTCTGGCTAGTTATTGCTTAATGACTATATTATATTGACCCTAGGGTGACCATTAGGAAAGCCAGACTTAAAATAAAAATGAGAAGTGAAACAACAAAAAGCTAGTAGATAACTCAGAGGCCATACATTACATGAAATACAGACATAGTCCAGAAAGTCACCAAATGAATAAATAGAAATGAGAAAAAACAATAACCAACCCTGGGAAAAGGGGAAGAAATAATACAGCATCTAAAATATTCATTTTTCAACAAAATCGAGACTGGCAAATAGGAAATTATGCCATATACACGGAGAAAAAAGCAGCTAACAGCAAACATTACTAAAGATGCCCAGGTTTTGGACTTAGCAGACAAAGAATTCCAATTGACTAAATATGTTCAAGACTAAAGTAAACAGGGACTAAATTAAAAAAAGAGTATGACAGAGACGTCTCACCAAATAAAGGATATCAATAAAAGGAAAATATTTTTAAAAAATAGAAATTCTAGATTTAAAAAAGTATAAGTGAAATAAAAACTTCATACACACAAAATGGAATATTATTCAGCTATAAAAAGAAGTGAATCTTGCTATTTGCAATGACATGGATAAAACTTGAAAGCATTATGCTAAGTGAAATAAGTCACAGAGAAAGACAAATATGGTATACTCTCACTTGTATGTGGAATATTAAAAAAAATTTAAAATGAATTCATATATACAGAGGACAGATTAGTGGTTGTCAGGGGTGGGTAGTGGGAAAAATGGGTAAAAGTAGTTAAAAGGTATAAACTTCTCATTATAAAATAAATAAATCATGATGATACTACACGGCATGGTTACTATTGTTAATAATACAATATTGTATATTTGAAAATTGCTAAGAGTAGATATTAAAAGTTCTCATCACAAGAAAAAAATTAACTTTGTAGTGATGAATATTAACTTACTATGGTAATTATCTCACAATATTTATAAATATTGAATCATTATTTTGTACACCTGAAACTAATGTTATATGTAAAATATATTTCAATTTAAAAGAGAAAAAATAGGTCATATAAATAGCCATAAAAATGCTTATACTAAAAAAGAAAAAAGATATCAAATTCAGAATTTAATCTTTCATCTTAAACAGAAGAGCAATCTAAAATAAGGAGGGAAATAATAAAGATATGAATGGAAATAAATAAAATAGAGAATAGTGAAATTATAGAGAGCACCAATAAAACCAAAAGTTAATCTTTTGAAAAGAACAACAAAATTGACAAACCTATAGACTGAACTCAAGAAAAAAGACAATACTCACCTAACTAAAATCAGGAATGAAGAATGGGGTATCACTACCAACCTTACAGAATAAAGTATCATAAGAGAATTCTATAATTAACTATATGCCATCAAATTAGATAAATGCATTGGGAAAATAGATAATTTAAACATAACTATAACAAATGAGAACATTCAATACCCAAGAAACTTCCCATAAACAAAAGCCTAAACCAGATAGCTTCACTGATGAATTCTACCAAACATTAAAAGTATATCAATCCCTCATAAACTCTTCCTATAAAAATAGAAGCACATGAAATACCCCCAATTCATTCTTCAAGTCCAGTAATTACCCTGATACTAAACCAGATTTTAAAAATCATAAAAAAGCTACATACCAATACTCCCTGGGGGGGGGGGGGGCAGAAATCCTCAACGAATACTAGCAAACCAAATATAGAAATGTAGAAAAATTATTATAAACCATGGCCAAATGGGATTTATTCCAGTAATGAAAGGTTTATTTTATATCTAAAAAATGAATTACAATACATGACATCAATAGAATGAAGGAAAAAACC
Source organism: Rousettus aegyptiacus (assembly GCF_014176215.1). Classification (NCBI taxonomy): domain Eukaryota; kingdom Metazoa; phylum Chordata; class Mammalia; order Chiroptera; family Pteropodidae; genus Rousettus; species Rousettus aegyptiacus. Next base: position 118,545,372 of record NW_023416306.1, on the reverse strand, counting down.
ACTTGAAGATCTCAATAGACACAGAAAAAGCATATGGCAAAACTCAACACCCTTTCATGATACAAATAAATACTCAACAAGGAATAGAAGGAAACTTCCTTAACTTAATAAAGGTTATCTATAAAAGCACACACACCTTACATTACATTTTATGGTGAAAGTGTGCATGTTTTCTCCTTAAGATCAAGAAAAATACTAGGATATCTGCTCTTATTATTTCAACATTGTATAATTCCACTTACATGAAATGTCTGGAATAGAAAAATCCGTAGAGACAGAATATAGATTAGTAATTAACTGAGGCTGGTGGGGAGCAGCAGTGAGGAATGACTACTAATAGGTCTAAAGTTTCTTTTGAAGATGAAAACAGTATTTTAAAATTAGGTGACTGTGATAGTTGAACAACTATGTGGCAATACTAAAAACCATTGAACTACACACACTTTAAAAGGGTGAATTTTATATGCGAATTATAATAATACTGTTATTTTTTAAAAGTAATACAATCTAAATGAGTGTTTCTCAACCTTTTTTATCATCCCTCCTTCTGAAATGTTTTTAGGTACTTTTCCCCTAGTAAAATTTTGGTTGTCCCCTAGTAAAATTTTGACATTACATATATATGGTGTACTTGTTTATGCAGTGTGTGTGTGTGTGTGTGTGTGTGTGTGTGTGTATGTATATATACACATATATACATATACTTTATACATAAAAAGAATAAGATATTTTTGCTCCTTAAGAACCAATTTTTACCATTTTCTAAGTAAAGGGAGTTAAATATACAACAGAAGATTTGATTTTGGGTGGTGAACACACAATGCAATATACAGATGATGTATTATAGAATTGTATACTTATACACTTGAAATGTATATAATTTTATTACCCAATGTCACCTCAATAAATTTAATAAAATTTTTAAAAGAACCAATTTTTACCCCCTTGGGAGTGATGTCACTCCTGTTGACAATGCATGATCTAGATTTAAGATAGAATATACCAAAATATATTTTCCTCACCACAACTTGCTGCTTGAGGCCTTATGGTGTTTCTGACAAAGATACCACTAGACTAAAAGTTTGATTGAATTAGGTCATGAGTCTCCAGCAGTGCTGTATAGAGCTTGTATACCTCCCATTTTATATGGTTCTTTAAAGAGCCTCTTGGACATGGTGCCCTAGAATGGCCTATGTCACTTATCTCTGATTAGTTATGAGATAGGTGGAAGGGCTGAGAAAGATGGTACTGCTGTAACAGGGCATGAAGTATAGAAAAAAATTAGGCAGAAGTTCATCAGTTTGATTGGCTTAAGATCCAGAATCTTTATCCTGGTTTCCAGATGAGATTAATCCTGGTGCTGTCATCACATCTACCACTTCGTGTTAGTTAATGACCATGACCTTGTTCTCCTTGATCTTATGGAAGAAGCTTACAATGTGTCCTACATAACTTCACATAGTAGCCATGAACCGGGAAGGAAAGGAAGAAAAAGAAGGGAAGGGAGGGGAAACTGAAACCACTGGCTACATTTTGGAACACTCTTGAGGGAGATGATGCAGGCATCTTTAAAAATCTTCCTGTGGGCAAGAGTGAGAATCTAATAGGAGATACCAAAACCTTTTGAGGTGCTCCCTGTGTTTATCATTGACCTACTATATCTTAGGAATGAGAGTGGTATAAGCCACACCAATACTAGAAGTACCTTGTGAAAGCTACTCCAGAGATATCTGCTCTAGGATTTTGCTTAGAGGTGAGGTGGTCCTATTAGCTGGAATAATCATACTCCTATGTAATTTGGGAGAAAGGGGGATTTAAAACACCAGAAACTCTTCTGAATCAAGTCTAGGTACCCAAAATGTTAGCATTCTGGCTATGTCTCTGCATGTTCTAATATCCATTTAATATTGCAGGACCTGGGGATTCTTTGCTTAGGGGGATTACTGTAACCTCTTTTAGGATTGGCCATATTGTTATGGTCTCACATCATTGTCTCTACCATTCTTCCAAATGATCCTATAAATGGTACTTTTAGTTGAAGGCATATTCATTAAATGACCAAGAATGACTTGTGAATTCACACTAGACACAGGTGTGACTCCAAATGCTTCCTACTTTTCCTCCAAATGCCAATATCACCCAAACTTTTCATAGGACATGAACATAAGGTGATAACATGGGCAGAAGACAAAGAGCATGGCCTAGTAATATTATCCAAGCCTGGTCTGGAAAGAGGGTTTGTCTATGAAAGGGAAAGAGTTAATGAAAGATAGAGATCCTCTGATTTTGGTTCTAGAGATAGGATAGTTTATACATTAGTTAATCTTCAAACTGGAAACTGCTTTAAGGAAGTATCTATAGCCATCGCAGAGATTCAGTCATGGGGAGGGGCATTAAGATATAAGGGAACACAAAATACAGCTGATATGATATTAAGCCAGCTTGGTTTCATTTAAACTGGATAACTGGATGGACATTTATCTCATTAATCCTGCCATTTTGGCTACTTTCTCCTTGCCCTAATTGTGGTCCTTATAAATTCTCTTGTGCCGAAGATGTATATTCTGATGTTAACTCAAGGTTGCCATTTGCTTTATTTCCTTTACAACCTTCTGTGAATATGTGAAAAATATCATAAAATTCAAGTAATTGGCCTTTATCTCATGGTTGAACTTTCATTACTCATGAAAATAATCTGATCCTGAAATTTTGAGAAAAGTTTAGCAAAGTATCTTTGTAATATCTTAGCCACCAAGACAAATATGTAAGAAATAAGAAATACAGGAAAGCTGCAATCTATACACAAAATGACTGTCCTAGAATCTGACCTTGTGCCACCATCGCTGTTTTGTCTTATCAAGACCCCAAATCTGGTTCCTCAAATTCTAATCGGACTTGTCCTATCCTGCCCCTCCCTCATTCCTGCCTATTCCCTTTTACCACCCATATGTTTTCCTTGAGCTCTGATTGAAGGCTATTGTTCATGTTGTTCTTTCAAGATACCAACATCTCCAGCCAGGGCTATCCTCCAAGTACCAGAGAATGATTCTTCTGTTTTATCACCCATACTTGGGTTTTTAGCTATTCCTGTCCTGGTAATCCATAACAAAAAAACTTTCCACCAGCTTCAGTAAGAGAAAAATCTCACTTCAATATATATTTACATAGGATTATAAAAGAGTTCATCACTTTCAGATCCCTCAAGGTATTCCCCCCACCCAAAAGTGTAAAAGAGCATATGTTTTAGTATTTCCACATCCTAGTGACCCTCTCCCTTTACCTAGGCCAGATCTGAGAGAAAGAAATATGGTGCCAGCAGCCGTCGGTGTTACCCTACAAGCATGAAGGCAAATGGCAATCAAATTACTAGTGGGTCAAAATTCAGGGAAGCACGTAAAAAAAGATACTGTGTTATTGTGGACCAAAGCTACCCTAGAGCATTTTTAATGTGGGGAAGGGCTTGAGCATAGCTGACAGCTTAGATGAGGATCCAATAGTAATTGCCCACAGTCAGAATAAGGAACCTCATTCATGAAGTGATAGCCTCATTCAGGTTTATGCAGAAGTATAGGTAGACTTAGCTGCTGTGGAAATTTAAGATCTCTGGGAGTCTCGCATTTCTATAAATATGGTGACCACCAATAAGTTATTATTCCTTCTTGGCCAGGGTGATATGCCTTCAACTGGTTTGGACTGATAAACATCTCAATAATGTCTCTTTATAGTTCTTTGTGCACACAGCCCTTAGTGGCCAATGCAATAGATCGTATTATGCTCTACTGGCAATTATATCAAGCATGCCTTTGGAGCTGAAGATGGGGTCATTGCCCTTTTACTTGCATCTACCCCTGCCTCCTGGAATATGGCAAGGTCATCTAAGTTCTCTTACTATAAATCCAAAGACTGGGATGTACACTTGTTTGCAGTGGACTATGAATTTCCGGAAGTTTACTTTGGGTCTTCCCCATTGTACATACAGCTGCAATGAGCACTCTGTATATTGGATATCCTGTCTTAACTGGATTTATCACAAGGTTAAGTCCTGAAGACAAGTATGTTGTTAAATCGGGGTATGTAAATAGAGCTGGAGGCCAACAACTATGAATGGGCGAATACAGAGAACCAGGCCTGGCTCCCAACACTATGGCTCCTCCTTCCAGCTCATACGGATATGTGCAGATTTCAGGACAAATTCTTCATTTCTGAAAATACTACAAGACCAAAGCCATCCAGAATATCTCCAGTTAATCTCTTTACTCCTCTGCTCACTGGTTGCAGCACAGTGGCTCAATAATTATGCACTTAACCTTTCTTTACTGTCCTACAATGTAACCACAATGCCTAGAAAGGACATTAAGTTATACCTTCCAAATTTTCTTCTGCTGAGGAAGGTAGATCAATGTCTAAACAATTGTTACTATAGCACTTTAGTAATTTAGAGAGTACCCATTTTCTCTAGGATTATGTATGGTACAATCTGGTACTATGAATGAGAACCAAACTACAACTAATATGAAGGTATAATTCGCATGTGTTTGATGGACCTTCAAGTCATTCCATAAGCAGAGACTTCCAGATTCTAAGAAAAATAGTGGGGTTTTGAACCCAAGATATTTTCTAAGATATGGATAATGGAGCTCTTCTGAAGTGCTCAAATCATTTTCTAACTGATCCCTGACGGACCCAAGCAGAATAGCAAATAGCAAATAGCATTGCTCTACTCACACAAAATGGAAATGGGGAAATTTTGCTCTTATTTTTGAATATTCTGAATTCCTTTTTCCTGACTCATAGGTTTTAAGTTGCTATTGAACTGAATTCTGCATGTGCCTGCCATTCCATAATCACTTTGTCCTTTTATTTTCACAGATCTCAATGTCAGAGGGCATCTCTGATTTTTGTCAAAACACCTAATTACTTCTCACTTAAAAGTCCACTATTTCGGTTTTATTTCTCCCATTGACCATCTGAGTGACCTACCTAGCTCTGTACCTCTGAGTTCTTTTTGTATTTCCTAGTATGTTATTCAAACATACAACAATCTCCCAATATGAAGTCATGTTAGAAGTTATTAGACTTTGGAATGTGGTGATCGCCCTGTAAATGTTATAATGACCTGTATTCAACTTTTCCCTATATGATCTAAATGACCCTCTTCAACTTGATATTTCCAAAAGTTTCCATAAACTTCCTAGAAACTATTACATTAATATTTGAACCTCCAATATAGTAGGTCAAAGGTGAGGCAGTAGAAACAGCACCCTGCCTCTCTTGCAGTCACCGTTCTCAGATTATTCCAACTGTACAATTAAGGCAAAGACTCAAACAAGGTTGGAGAGCTCCCTTCTAATAAAAGAAAGATTATTTCTCTCTCAATAGCTGATAATTATAAAAGTGGCCAAGAAAAAAAATCTTATTAGGTCAGCTCCTAACTTTGCGTATGTCCAAGAATCATAGATTTAACTATGAGAAAATCTTCAGATGATACACATTGTTATGTTGTAATCTCGGAATAGTTACAAAAATCAATTTAGTTGCTATGTCCTTACTATATTCTAGATATGTTCAATTATGAGAGATATAACCAAATTGAAAACTGTAACATATAAATTATATATTTGTATCAAACTCTTCCATTTCTAATAATTCTTTTCTTTATATGTATATGTTCATAACATGGGCTTATGATATCATGCATCATACAATATATTTTATCCTATAATTAACATTGCCCGCTGATTTGTTTGCATGCCAGGAATCTCTTTGCCCATACCTTTACATTTAATTTCCATCACTTTGGTTTAAGTATTTCTTGTAGAAAGTATATAGCTGGGCTTTTTTTCTTAAGCTAGTCTGACAGTCTATCTTTAAAAGGTGAATTCAGTCTAGTAAATTTAGTATAATAATACTGAAATTTTCTTTCATTTTTACATTCTTTTTCCAATATTTTTCTGATTTGATCAATTTGCTATTAATTGTATACTTTATCAGTTCACTAATGCTTGCCATTCCTTTAATTTCATAATCAAACTAATATGAAAATAAAAATAACCTAATAGAGCAAATAGTTGCTACCCTGGTCCCAATAAGACAAGACCCACAGAATATTTTCAATTCTTTCTCTCACCCTGGCTTTTGACTGCCTCTCTCCATGAGAATTATGAAAGTTTTTATTTTTTCACTGTAAGCATCTTCTTTCAACCCCCTCAATTTTGCTTAGTTTAGTAATTTTAATGATAATCTATAGGAAAAGTCCTTACAGTTTGTCCTAATTTAGCGTTTATGCTATTCATTGACAGCCTAATGTCCATTTTGGTTTATTTATATTTCAAGGTTTATATTCACCATTGTTTTCTTTCTGCATGTTGGTCTCCCCTTTTGCTCTGTGATTTGAAGATTTCTCAAATAATCTCCTCAGATGTAGTAAATGTGTGGTATCGGTAGATGTGCCTGAATTTTGAAATTATACTTTCCCTATAAGCCAAGGGTCCTATGTGGAGTAAAGGTATTCTGCTGTAAGTCTAGACACTAAGAGAAGTTGATATTGCATCTACAGGATTGCCACATTTTGTTTTTTCTTTCATTACTTGGTTTTTCTCTTATAGTTTTCAAAGAAGCTCTTACCTTCGGCAGTGGAAGAGTGAACCCAGCCAAGGAATATACTAAGATTCTGACTGAGTTGCTGAGCTTCAGAGATGATTGAACTCTCATCTAAAGCAGAGTAAGTTTAGGGTCCTAGTTAGGAAAAACCTAGAAATCTGACATAGGATAGGCATATCTGGGTGGATGTTTTTTGTATATTGTGGCGCTTTCAACTTCCCTAACTTTCAGAGCCTCTAGAACTGGAGCAACACTCCTTTTGGAGGCAAGTCCATCTCTATTCTTGGAAAAATACTGTACAGTCCTCGCCCATACAAGGCAGCAGCAGCTCTCACCAGAAACTTCCCCCAGATGCATAATTAGGGTTATCACATTATGATATGGCTAGAGACATCTGGGCTGTAAGGAAGAGAGAGATTATAACTATAGAAAATTGTAACAAGTAGTCAGCATGTGCTGGCCACAAAAGTATCTGTAGGATTAGATTTTGAGATTCTTGGAACATAAGGACTGGAATATAAAACTGAATAAGCAATAATTCATTGATTTAGTATATAAGATTTAACACCCTTCCTCCCGTCCCAAGGAATAATGAAAACTCACTGCTAGAGTGGCACTTAGAAGCCTAGAAAAAATGATGACCCATGCTGAGCAAAGTTAAAATGGCTGAATTTCCATGGTGGATTATGAGTGCCTCATTATATTATGGCAAGGATGATCTTGAAAATGACTGTATATTACTGCAAACTCAGCCAAGTAGAAACCATAATTGTGGCTGCTGTGCTAGAGGTAGTATCTTTGAGAGAGATTAATGAATAAATTGTAAACAGCAGATTAATGAATAAATTGATTAGGTGAATGTATTTATTTTCCTATCCAATTCAGGAAAGAATATTAAAAACAGCCCTGGAAAACACTTCGTTCACATGGCTTGGACAAGAAAATGCATTTATAAACTATAACTCTTCCTTGCTGTCATAATATAGGAAGAAGACATCTGGGCCATGAGAATATGTAAAGAACACATCGATCCATGATATCCATGAAAACGTGCTGATGAGGCAGGATGTGTCAGAGGAGGCTAGTATACTAAAGGCCATGTTTTCTGGAAGACGAGAGAGGAACCCTTTTAAGGTTCCATAATCTGTAATCTTTATCACATTTTTAGAGATCCAGTGACCAGAAATGTGCCCAGACATTCCCAAAGTAAAATACAAATTGTTGCATCCTGCAGGCTTTGCCACAAAGAAGGAAGTACAATGCCTGATCTTTGGGTTGCGGGGATAGCAAATTCCTCACTTGAGATACTGGTCTTGCCTATAAAAGAAGTGACTCAAAAGGCTATCAATTTTTAGTGGAGCCTAGAACAAAAAATGTGCTTTTTGGCAGGTCCAAACTATAATGCAAACAGCTTTACCCTTAAGTCAGATGATTCGATAGATGTGCTGGTGTCAATGGTGAGAAATGGTTTATTGTAGAGTTCATAGAAAGCCCCTGGGATTCTGTCATTTGCAACAGAGAATTATAGGCCTTTGAGAAACAGGTCCTGGTGGTATTACTAGGCCCTGGTCGAGATGGAATGTTTAACCAAGTGATCATTTGTCTCTTCTGTTATAATCTGGCCTATTAAGTCATGACAGATTATTGTTCAACTTATCCGACCTTATAAGATGAAAATGGTACATATGAAATTGAGCCCAAGCAAGAGGGTGCTAGTGCAGCTTACTTTCGCCCTCTACTTCTGACCCATATCAAACGTTGATGAGGATATAGAACAGCTTTCACACCTATACACTGCCCACTGGAAGAGAAAATTGTACAATCGTATTGGTAAACAGTTTGCCAGTTTCACGAAAAAACTTAGATATTTTGTACAGTCTAGTTCCTATACCCAGATATTCATCCATAAATGAAAGTCTGTGTCCACATAAAGTCTTGTACATAAATATTCATATCAGCTTTATTTGTAGTAGCTACAAACTGGAAACAACCCATATATCCACCATAGGTGAATGGATAAATAGACTATGGTTTATCCATACAATGATCAGTATTTAGCAACATAAAAGAAAAACTACTGATTCAACAGTATGAATGAATCTCAATATAATTATGATGAATGATAGAAGCCATTTTTTTTAAAAAGTACATGCTATAGGATTCTATTCTAGAAAATAAAAACTAATATATAGTGACAGAGTAAAGCAGCAAGAGGGGCATTACGAAGTAGCGTGATGAAACTTGGCAATGATGAAAATGTTCATTTTTTTCATTGTGGTGATAGTTTAACAGGTATATACACATGTTGAAACTTATTAAATTCTATACATTAAATACATAAAGTTTGTTAATGGCATACCAACTATACCTCAATAAGCCATTAATTTTTTTAACATAAAAAACCCTATAACATACCAGGAAAGTTTTTCTGAGCTCTAGTGATGCCACACTAACCAAGTTTGAAGGTGATGACAATACCTGGGTACTGTACTCAAGACCCACAAGAATTAGATAATCGGTAATCAAACAAAGGAAATGAGGCTGTCCTATTCACTCTGGTGCATCATGCAAGACTGTGTCAAAAAACTTCTCCTCGGCATGCTGAAGCCTCCTATAGCTCTTCACACATCATTCCTCTGCCTCCAACTGAGAGTATGCATAGAAGCTGAGAGAGCAGGGTAACAACTTAAAGCCCAGCTGGTTCCCCTAACACAAGAAGTCTGGGGTTATTTCTGCTGCCAGGAACCCAGAGAGATAATCATGCATTGATGACCACAGCATTACCAGTACACATCTTCCCCACCTATTAAAGAGGGTCCAGACCTCAGTCTAGCCACACTGGGTTTTCTTTTCCAAGTTACAATCAAATAAAATGGTAAGGTACATGTAGAGATAGTATATACCAATTCCTCTATGGAAGGAAGGTTTCAGATCTCTTATAGTAAATTTCCTGGCCTTGGTCATCTTCTAATGTACCCCTTTTAACCAGGAAAGGTATTCAATTGAAAGATATATTTCATACCTGAAGTGGCATTTAGGAGTAATGAAAGTTGATCGGTACCAATGCAATCCTATAAACTGATAGTATTGGACAGGATATTAAGGTAGCATCTCACTGAGGACACACTAGAAATTTGTTTGCACAAGGTTTAGGAAATTGGTCAATGGGAGTTACCTCCTGTGCTCACTGAGTGACAATCTGAACTTATATTCACAAGACAGGGTCTAAGAAGGGCGAATCACTGGCTTAGCACTATTACTAATACCTGGTAATTCCTAAGTGTTTTATATTCTCACTACCTTTTATTTTTGGCATCTTTTTTTAAGTGAGAAAACTAAAACTCACACCTATCACATAGTATGGAGATATTGGGAATGTTGTACAGACCAAGATCAAAACCCAGGCCTAGCTTGCCTTCAAGGCCTACAAGCTTTTTGCTATACTAGGCTGCCCATTGAGGAAAAACTACCTTCTAAGCCATGTTTGAGCAGTTAATTCATTAAGTGTTGTAACATTCTGGCAGGACAATAGAACCAAGTCTCTAAAATGACATTGAAATATATAAAGAATATGGCTTAATATTCAGAAGTTGTGAATTCACTGAAAATCCAACTTCTTGAAAAAACTGGGCCCCCTGAAACTAACCCTGCAGGCAGGATAAGAAGGAAGACAGACAAATCTGAGACTGGCCTTTGTCTTGTAACAGCAAGAACAACAGTCATGGATTCCTGATGTGTCTAACCCACTTGAGTGAGAGAGGCTGTCATAGGGAAGATGAGCCATGTTTTAATTCCAATGTTGGCCCAGAGGCGGGACAAAACTGTTTATCCAAGATCACTGGGAAAAGCCAATAGTCCAGATTGACCCTCGGTGTTTTAGCTACTATTCCAAAGACTACACAACATGAATGATCTGTCTCTAAAGCAATAAGTTGTGACTACTAGAGAGATCCACTGCCCATATACAACAGATTCCATCAGTGCTGCCCACAAAGTGGGCTTGCAAACCATAAGGCCTAGGAATTTAGATTTCTTGAATCTACCATGATCTGATTCTGCAGGACTCCAGAGATGTTTCTTGTGGCAGGTTCTGAAGATAAACTCATCTCATGCTACACCCCTTTCCCCAAAGCTCTGGGACAATGAAACCCAGCCTCAGCTCCGATGCATTGGTTTTTTGTTGGAAATATAAGTGTAGACACATGGATTTTCTTTTCAGCTTAGCCAAGTTGCTTGTTTAGGCATCCATACCAGCTCATCTCAAGGGCCTGATCATTCTCTGCTGGAACCATATATAAAAGCTGCTGAATTCCATGCCTAGCTGCAAGCCATGTGCCAGTGCTACAGAAATCCAGGAGAGAGCACCATGGGGGCAAGAATATTGAAAAGATTTATAGATTGAAAGAATATTCCTGCCTGATTCTTAACTACCCACTTCCTAGATATGACAGATAAATGATCAGAGAGGAGATATTATCTGGATGAAATATAGATATGGGGGACAGAACAGATGTTCAGGAAGATACTATAACAAGGGAACAGAAGTGATAAGAAAACAGACATACTTGAATCTATAACAATATAAAAATTAACAGCCTGGGAGAAAGACTTTCTTTTTTCTTTCATCATCCAGCCGAAGAGAATCCTGTAAATGCTTTTGCCTAAAGGGAAAGGAGGAGGAAGTTTATAGAATGGTTTATTATTTCTTTATAGGGATGAACTGAGCTTTTTCCCCAAGAGGAAAGAATCAAAGACTAAAGAAAGGGAGGAGGGAAAAGGCTCGTGGTAGTGAATAGAAGAGTTTACATGTGGAGATGTGGAAAGGCGTCAAGGAGATGGGCCGTTTGAGGGCAGAAGATATCAGTTAAGTGTTGTTGTAAACCATGGCTTATCATTTAAGGTCTTTCAAAAGTAGAGTAATCATAAAGGATGGAATTCCTTCTCACTACTTTTGAATTTAAAATTGTGCCTCTGTAACAGGTCACTGTCTTAAGGTTTGAGCCATGTTAGTTTCCAATTTAGGATGGGTTCTCTTCATCAGCAAGCTGAGAAAGCTTCCTAAAAATGGCCTTCAGTGTCTATTCTACTCTTTATTTTTTCTAATGACTTCTTTAACTTACAGCTTTATTTCCTTCTCTCATAAAAGTAGCCATTTCATATCTCATCTTCTCTTTTCTTCTGTAAAGTTCCATAAAGTTCATATTTTCTCAGAAGCCTAATCTTGAAGAGAATCATAAGAAATGTTTAAAGTAGCATGAGGTGTATGCCAACTATGTTCTAGACTACAGAGACATTACATAGTCCCTGTCTTAGTGGTTTTTACTGCCAACTAGGAAAAATGAGGAATGATTACTAATTACAAGAATGAGAAATACAAATGATATAAAAAGATATTCTAAATGCTATGGGAGCACATAGAGGAAATTTAATCTAGTCTAGGGAGTCACACTTCGCCTCCTGGGAAGGCCTTCATTAAGTTGAGATTTCCCAAATGAGTGAGTTAAGGTGCCTTATTGTCAAACTAGTGTATTCTTTTAAAAATAATTCAATATTTAATAATTTAGGGAAGAAATAGGCATTTTTCCATAAATATATAAAGACAGATTTTTTTCCCCTTAATAGTCTACCATTAGTAACCTAAATATCTGAGCTCTATGGGTTTCGTAATCAATTCTAATTTGTCACTTAGACAAAACAAAGTGATTGTGTTTAACTGGTATAGCAATTGCCTTCCCCCAAACCCTTACCTTCACTAAATCTCATTTTTAATTTTTGCCTGCTAAATTCTGAATCAATGAGAAATGATAAACTATTTGTTAGCAACACTTCTTATAAAAAGAATTTAAGGGCTGAGGGAGGCATAAGACTAGGACCTTGGAAAAGTCCAACTAATTTTGCATAATAAGTGACTTTAATCTTCTTGAATTAAATAGACCTAAACCCTTATATTTTCTAGAATTTTAGATCTTTCAACATTCTTCTGTTGATGCTTCCAGTAGCACTTTAGCCTGAGGGAAGTGAGTGTACAAATTGGTTTTGACTGTGTAGCTTCTACTGTTTATAGCTGCTAGCAGAGGTGACTAGCTTTCCTAATCCAATTTTGTTGAACTCTGAGGAGGTATCCACAGTTCACGTCCTTCCTGGTCACCATCCATATCAGGGAAAGGCATTGCTGGTTTAGACTTAAGACTGAGCTCTCCTTTTCCTAAGTAGCCATTGCTTATAATCCATGATAGCAAAGCAGTGGCCACGCCCAAATTCCATCCCATCCCTTCTCTCGGCTACATACTATCAACAACTTCAAGAAATACACTAGATGCCACGGTATTCTTCTTTGCCTTTTATTGTCAATACAGGCTTTTCCTTATCTTCACCTGTGATCACTTAAGTGAGGTTTTGTTAGGGGTGAGAAAAAGTTTCATCCTTGAGCTCATCTTCCTCAAGAGCCTCAGAAGGCTATTTTGGGATGAATGTACCAGTCAGGCTCAAATTGACATGTTCCTTTTCTCCTGTTTTGTACATGCCTGCTGGGAATTTTTAAAGAGTTTTGAGCAAATCCAATCATTCATCCATACTAAAATACAAAAGATCAGTTCCCCCACTTTACTACCCGCAATGGTGTGGGGAAGTAAAGAATGCACTTAACCCCATCTAGACTCGTGGCCCCCTACTCTGTGGGCATGCTTTTAAGCATTACTATAGCTCCTTTACTGTCTAAGCACACAGCCTGCTGTTGCAATCAATTTCCAGGAGCATGACTGACCTATTTTTCTCTACCATTCAGATGTTCTCTAAGCAGGCATACCTCTAACCCTTAGCATACAAGTTCTCTTAAAAAAAAAAAAAAAAAAAAAAGAATCTAGATACTTTACTAATGGCTAGGTTAAGTGTAAAATGGGGAGAAGTATTCTTTAAAAACTGTCAAATGGGGAAAGAGGAGACAACATGGAGGTCGCTACTCCAATACCAAGCACAGTGAGCACCAAATCTAGTTGGCTTGTGCAGGCTTTAGTCTAGTCTCCAGGTAGCACTGCATTCCAAGCTTCAGATTTAGCTTATGCCTCCATTTTATTTCCCTGTGCCCTACTCTACAGGATAAAAGGGTTGAATTTTTGTAAGAGAAGGTAATAACTTGAGCAAAAAGGGAAAATCACAGTGTTCATTGTATTTCTCTGCTTTTTGAGAACTCATTCTGCAATAGGCAGACTCTGAGATGGAAATTATCAGACAGGAGGTTTTTTAGAGCATGTTCTTGGGGTCCTCAACTGGGGAACGGGAGGGAAGCAAGTAGAACGGAGCAGAGAAAGAAGTCAAAGTGCAATGTGTCTGGATGGAATACTTCAGCCAACCCTGTAGGAAGATCTGAAAATCTAAAGATCAATTTATCCTTCAGAGCTGCCCACAGCTGAGACAAGAAGGCCAGGGTTTTATAGTCCTGGGACAATCATTTGCTGGGTGCAGTCTATCCAGGAAAAAGGCATGACTTTGGATGAGGTTGTTCTCCGCCACTAAGGAACCCCCGAAGAAGGCTCATATCTGAGGGTCATCTGCCTGTGGCACTCTCAGCAGCTTGGGAATCAGCCCTTCTTTCCCATGTGATGATATAGACAACATCACAGCAGCCATCACACACTGCCAAATGTATACCTGTAGAGATATTTGTTTCAAGTTTCTAAAGATTTGAATTTGTTGTCTGAGACAAGTGCATCATATAAGCTGAAATATTTGTGACTATTATTAATCAAAAGAAATGATCTCTTAAGCCTGATTGGGGTTATAATCCTTTTACATTTATATATACCCTAAACAAACAAAGAATATTCCTTATTATCCATACCTATCTATTTAAAAGGAAAAATGATTCAGTGGCTCTTTAAAATTCTTATCTTCTGGGAACTCACTGTTCTTTAGGTATTAAGGAAATCATACCTTCACTCTATACATAAGTCCAGAAAAGCTGATAAACAGACACTGCTTCCCCATGAATCATTGCGGTAATGTAGTTGGATGTTTCCTCTCTAACTGGAGTGGAGGAGGGGGGATGAATGATCAATATGGATATGCTTAACTGTTGGCAATATTGAACTGTAAAATGGGTAATAGAAGCCACTTTAGTTTTAGAATAAAGAGAAATCACTGCAGACCATTTGAGGAAAGATTTCAGAGGTGAGACTCAACAAGGCTATGGGAAGAGTATGGAACCCACTGAGAGACAGGGCAATAATACTATAAGCAAAAGCAAAGCTCAAAATGCTCAGAGTATACTGGGAGATAAATATAGCTGCCTGGATGTAACTACTTGTGGAATAGAAAGAGGCTGGGAGCAGATGGTCAACTTCTCTATCCCCCGAATAAAATGATACCAAAGATTAAATAAAGAGACTTGATAAAAGCAGTGCCTTATGAGGCCTAACTCAACATAGTGTGGGATAAGTTAGATGTAAGAATGAAACAGATTAACAAGAACTACATAATGTCCAGGCAAGAGACAATGGCCACATTAGCATCAATGAGAATACAAGGGGAAGACATAAGATGACCTATGTGGAAATGTCAGTCTTCTTTGTCTCTGTTTAGTCCTTCAGAATCTGAACTAAAAGAATCTATGAATTATATTTTTATATGATATAGCCTATGACACCAGCACAGTCAGTATGATGAATCTTTTCAAATGCTATTAGATTATTTGAACTTCTTGGACTATATCTGCAGAGCTGTAAATTGACAATATAGGGCAGAAAGCCATACTGATTAGGGACTTTTTTGTCAGTACACCTCAGCACCCCTTGTCATAGGGCTGGCAGAAGAGAAAGACTTGGCAACTGCTTCTTACATTTCTAGAATTCTTTATAATGTGGAAACATATTTTCTGAAAATAAAAGTGAGCTGTTATGACCTAATATATATTTATTAAAGATTACCAGTACACATAAACTGATCGAACCACTAGATAGTTTAGTCCATGGATACTCATAGTGATGACACTGAAAAGAGTACTGATGACTAAGCAGAGTCTTACACTACCCCAGAACAAATAATTGATCTCTAGAAATTCCAAAATTGAAGGTGCTAGAAGACTGCCCCTCTACCAATTCTAGTCAGCTAGAATGTCACTTTAAAAGTCAAACCAAGATTATAAGAGAGACTTTTTAATTTCACTAATAGGATCAATTTCTACATGTATTCAGTTCCTGGCTTAGCTCTACTCAGATGGCACATAAAGAAGATATTACTCTTCAAGGCAGAACACTACCTTCCCATTCTCTCATTCTGTCTTCACTAGTGATGTCCTGAAGCTGACTAAGCTTTCCAGGTTTTAACTAGCTCATCTGTAAGAATGAAGACAATATCTGTAGTAATTTGAACAAGACAAGGTTATAAATTATTTTTTATTAGATCAAGTATAACTTACAGTATAGATTCATGGTAAGATCACTAAATAGGCATATGTCTTACATTCTGTTTTCCTAAAGGCAGAACCTGAAAGAAGAGAAAGTAATAACTTTACAGCAGAGACCTGACAGTATCTCAGCAAGGTAATCAAGGTCAATATCAACCATGATAAGTCATACTGATAGTATATACCCTTTATGAGAGGTGATGAAAATGGCATTTTACCTGTCGTCTTCCTCCCCATAACCCATAACCCATAACTTTAGCCTAATCATGAGTTAAACATCAGACAAATCTCAGTTGAGGGTAATTCTACAAAATATCTGACAGGTCATCCTTAAAACTGTCAAGGTCATGAAAAACTAGGAAATTCTGAAAAACTGTCATAGCCAAGAGAAAGATGCATAAAGAAGGAAATGTGATAGCTAAATGTTATGTGGTATCCTTGATGGGATTCTAGAATGACAGTAGGTAAGAACTAATGAAATCTGAATAGAGTAGATTTTAATTGATAATATCAATATTGGTTCATTAACTGTAACAACTGTACCACACTAATGTAAGGTATTAATAATAGAGGAAACTTGGTACAGATACATGGAAACACTCCATAATACCACTGCAATTTCTCTGTAAATCTAAAACTGTTCTGAACATAGTTTATTTAAAAACAAAAGAGTTCCTCACATAAAAGCTCAAATTCTTGGTTTAGAGCTTTACTAAATATCCTAGGAAGAAAGTCTCCAGCATGTGGAGCACGTCTTGTGCATCATTTCAGATCCTTTCAGCCCCTGTACCAATTCCATGCAGGCTTCTATCACTTTTGCAAGTTTACTGCATCTCATGGGGCCCCTCTCCATTCCTGCCTTAGGTTTTCTCAGACATCACAGCATGAGACTTCAGTGGGAATCCAAACAGAGAGCATAGAAGGAATCTTAAAGGAGCCTGCCCAACAGACTCTTGGGAGTGGCTGCAGGTGTCCTGGACAACACACTGACTCCCAGGTCATGGATGAGAGACACTGTGTCCATAAATTTCCCCTTATGCAGCCTTTATTCTTCCTTCTTTTTGTCTAATTCCTAAGATACTCTCCTACCTGAGCTTTTCTGGTTCCTAGAGTCATTGCATAGTCTTCGGGCAAAAGGAGACTATCCTCTTTTCTTCAGGCTAAAGGATAATGCTGTCCCCTGGCAAGGAGGAGGGAGCTACTGTGCCTTCCTGGTGGATACAAGGGAATCTGGGTTATGTTAGTTTGGACCTCCCTAAACATAGACCTAAGGTAAAGTCTTCTGTTTCTTGGAATCGCTTCCCAAATAAACTATCTACACCCAGTGAAGTGTGGAGAGAGTGAGACAGAGAAGGGAGACGATGCATGCCATGAAGAGTAAACTACTGAGTGGGTTACCACTGAGCATGCTGAGCTCCATCCTGCTTAGGGATCCTTGCACTTGTCCACTGAGGGGGTAGGAAAGCTGGAGTGCATATCTACCAACTTTTATTCCTCACTGGTTGAAGGTAATCTCAGGGGCATCTCACCCCAGCATTTCTGGGCCCCCGAGGCACTAGAGAAAGCCCTCAGGCTGAGGAGCAGAGATTCCAAATACTGAAATGATAAGCTATCAGTCCACTACTACTCTAGGTGAATTTAGGGCTTGAGGTTATAGGGCACGACTTTACCAATATCTGCCATTCCAGGGTTTTAGGCTTCTCAGATTTATCCATCCCATAATCCCCATCTCAGGTGTCAGAGACCTAATCTTTACTTATCAGAGCCCAAGATAGGGAACTTATACACTACTATTTTATGAGAGGATGGTCCTAAAGAGCAGGAGTGAGTGACAAGAAGAATGAAATGGGAAAAGAAGACCCAACATAAACATAGGACTGATTGCTCAAGCCCATAAGACTTTCCCCAACAAGCCATATAAAAATGTCTAGGGACCTTCTATGGGAAGAGAATGTGGAACCAGTTGTTAAATATTTGATCAATGAGAGTAAGCAAAGGTTTGCCCTTTAAGATGTTAACTTTATACATATCCAGGATGAATACATGAGGGCTTCAAGAAGAGTCTCAAAGTGGGAGGCAAGAAATGTGTGGCACAAGAGATGCTGTCAGACTACACCTGTATAAAGTCAGGCAAGGTCTATTACAGATCTAGTTGTTACAGTAGCAGATGATAAAAGACAAATGGGGCTGAGATGTGACCTGGTGCATGAGAGATGTCTGGCCAGAAGGCTAAACAATACAGAACTAAAATATCAGCAATAATATGGAAGGTGAAGGGGAAGATGCATTACAATTCTTTCGATCTTTATCTTCCTCCTGACCGACACACAATTTAAGATCAATCTCCCTGTAAGTCAATATTAATGATAACACATAAAGGTGAGCACTAAAATACCAGATATAGAATCAATAAATTCCGAACCAGAAAAGGAAAAAGGGAATAGAGGATTCAGTCGATCTAAGAAGTCGACAAAAGAGTTAGGGTAGTCAAAGGGTGAAAAACAGAAACAAAATCCATAAGACAGTGAAATCATCAAATGTAATGATTAAAAATATCTTTAAAAAACAGATAATCTGTCTAAAAATTGATTATTGGCTTAGTAGAGTCACAATTTGAAAGTAAATGAATGTAAGAGATAAACCTAGCAAATACTAAGTAAAAGATTGCTAATATCAAAATATTCATGTAAGATTGAGTAGTCATACATATATCAATATGTGGTATCTATCTCTAACAATGCATTTTTACTAAAAGAAAATGTACCATGAATTTGTATGCATATAACATAACGTCAATATAAAGCAAGAACTGGCAGATTTTATTATGATTGCATTTTTTAAATTTCTCTTTATATTTCAATAATTCTCCCAAATTGATAAAATAAATTTGTAAGTGTAGAGATGTGAACTATTCACAAGTTTATTTCACTAAACCTATCTAGAAGAACCCTACAGCTGACAAAAATAAAACATTTATAAAGTTCAATTTATATGAGAGACATTTTTATTTATATATGAAAAAAGGACATTTTTGGTTTCTAAATAATCAATATGCAGACCATGGTTTCTGACTGCAATCCAATTAAATAAGAAGTCAGTGAAATTTTCTACAATAAATGTAAACGCTTTTAATAATTTGCCTACTTTTATGTTTAATGAACCCCCACATACTCATCATGCTGCCTCATTTATTAGCTCAGAGCCAATTTTATTTCATCTATACCCCACTTACTTCCCTACTTCCATACTACTTTGAAGCAAATCTAATAAATCAACCCTTGGAAACACACAGTGAAATATATATGAATAAAATAAGCAGTCTAACCTATAGGGTGTTAAAAATTTCTGTATCTTACAAGTTTGCTTTTATAGTTCATTTTTGTGTGTGAAGACTTACAAAGAAAGAAATAAGGATGGCCAACAAAGAAAAATTCCATTCTATTGATTTCTGTTTTTTAAAATATTTCTTCTTTTCTTCTAATTTATTCAAGTAGCATTTTTTGCTAGCCTGATTTTTTTAATGTTTTTAAATATTCAAAAGATAACTTATTTTCAAAATTAAAACTTAAATGTAATGCTTTTAAATTGTAAAGAGGAAACTACTAGTAAACATTCAGAATAAAACTTTTTCTTCTTAAAATAGACAAGTTCTAGCCAATTGGAAATGAAAAAGGATAACACAATTAAGATCCATAACAATATGGTAAACAAGCTTGTCTTTGTCATCTATGCTTTCAAATCTATTAGCATAATTTATTCCCATGTTTTGATACTTTTATGATAAATAGAAAACCCAAATTAACCAATAATGATAAAATTTAATGTAGATTTGAACGTCATATGAAAATATCAATAAACAATCAAGACTGTTTTGCGTGGTAGGAAATGTGCGTCTGGGATGATGGATGAAGTTAGGATCATAGTAAGCAGACAATATCTCACAAGTCCAGACCGTTTGACAGGCAAGCTTTACCAAATACCAGAAATACATTAAACTAAGATTTAAAGAAAAGAACAATATCCTTATTTCAATACATTCATTTAAAAATTTTAGTCAAATATAATATACGTTCATGGCTATTCTCACAACTATGAATAAAAAGGAACTTAACTTGGTAAAGATCATTCACCAAAAAGCCACAGAAAATCTCATAATTAATGGTGACACTAATTTAGAAGCGATTGTACTAAAGTGAAGAATAAGGCAATTGGTGTCTACCATCACACCTGATAGTCAACATTGTATTAGAGTGTCCAGTTAGTGCAGTAAGACAAAAGGAACTCTATATAAAGAATGAAAAGGAGGAATCAAGATGAGCAATTGCCTGTTATCATTGCCATAAAGCACCAGGAGCCTCAGACAAATTTTATTAGTTCTACCAGTTTGTCTACAAAGTTTATTAATATCAAGTGTTTTTCTACTCAAACAAATACAAATTAGAATAATGAAATAGAAAAAAAATACCCCAATAAGAATTTAAAGAGGAAAACTGTATTGCTCTTTTTGACCTTATTAAAGATTTAATGGAAAGGAGGGTTTTGAGCCATTCCATTCATGAATATAGAATCTAATGGTCATTTTGCTCCCAAAAATATTTAAGTTAAATGCAATTTAATCAATTCTGAGTAGATTTTTTTCATAGCGCTAGAGACACTAATGATAAATTCATAAGAACATATTAAACAGCAAATGTATTTTAAAAATAGAGGTAGCCATACAACATAGAAGATCTATTACAAATCCAAGTAAACAAACTGCATGGTTTGAGTGCAGAGTATGTGTGTTAGAGGGGAAACGGCTGTAAACAGACCAATGGCACAAACCTAAGGCACAGAAAAAGACCTAACCGTATGGTATCTGACAAAGGTAGTATCACTAATCAATGGAGAACTACTCCATAAATGTCAGATCCTTACCATCCAGCATAAAAATAATTTTTGAAACAGACTAAAATTTTCTTTAAAAAAAGTTTTCATGAGACCTGAATGTGAAAAGTAAAACTTAAAACCTAAAAGAAAATACAGTAGACTATCTTGAACTCACAGTAGGAAATGATTTCTTAGACAAAGCAAACAAAACTAATAAAGAAAATATGTTTAAACTATTTGCTTTTTCAATGTAATGAATGTAATTACATTAAAATGTAAAGATTACAAGCCAGAGATCAAGGGAACATAATTGCAACAAGAACAGCAAAGGATCATATTCAATTATATTCAATTTCTAGAAATTAAAAAATCAGCCAATAGAAAAATGAACAAAAACAATGAGAAAAATTCACAAGAAAAAAACAAAATAGCCAATAGCCCAAAAAGATCTTCAAAGAAATTAAAAATAAATTTACCTTGAGATACACAGAGACACTCATCAAATTGACAAAACCGAGAGTTGGAATTTTCAGACTTTGTTACCAAACTTCTCATAGAACTGTAAATTAGCACAGCCTCTCAGTAAATATTGCTTAATATTTTCCAATTTTATCTCTGGATCATAGAGTATATCCCTCTATGCTTCTAGGAACATTCTCTAGAGAATTTTATGTTTTAGACATGTACGATGACTTTTGCTGTAGCACAATTTATAATAGTGCAAAATAGGAATCAACCTGAATGTAAGTTAAAAAAAAATAGATAAGCTAAGCTATAATCTGTAATGGTGCATTCCTCAGCAGATATATGTATGTATGTGTATGTGTGTGTGTATGTGTGTGTATTTATATACACACACAAACATGCAGACACATACTATACATGTAAACATGGAGAGTTCTTTAAAAATTAGGTGGGGAAAGGAAACAGGAGAAAGCAACGTCCAGAGTATACACAATATGAGAACATTAATGAAAATTTTTAAAAATCAAGAATATTTAATACATATTTTTATAAATTTTCTGTATGGATAACCATATATGTAGGCTTCTTCTCAGGAAAAAAAATAAACCATCTGGGATGTAAATTTATGCAGAGATTTTTCTTTCATGAAATATATAAACTTTTACGTAGAAATACCAAGGCTTCCCACACCAAGCTACAAATTATCATTATACACCCTGGGAAGGATTACAACCATAGAACTGATTGTCATCAAAGAAAGTTGCTGGGCTTTGGGCCCTGCTGGATTGCCATAAGCATCGAGAGCAAATTGCTATGCACAGGGGTCTGGATGTAAGAGTTTGAGAAAGCAGAAGAAGAAAGGGATGGAAACCAACTTCTTCCCTCTTTATAAGAAAGACCTCAGAACTGAAAAAGTATTGCCAATGGAACAATACTTCCTCCCATGCACAGACTAATGGCTCTTTTAAAAATTTTTTGAGTCTGTTTGTTTTTTTAATTCAATTTATTGGAATGACATTGGTTAATAAAATTATATGTTTTAAGTGTACAATTCAATAATATGTCACATGCATATTGCATTGTATGTTTACCACCCAACGTCAAATTTCCTTCAGTCGCCATATATTTGACCCCCTTTACCCTTATCTACCTCTCTCCTGCCCCCTTTTCCCTTTGATAACCACTAGTTTTCTGTGTCTATGAGTTTTTATTTGTCTTGTTTGTTTCTTGCTTTTCTTATGGGGCACTTTAAGTGAGGTAACTTAACAGCATTTGTGAGCTTTATTTCTGGGCTGGTCCAGACTAGAATTGTTGTACTTACTTCTTCAATCATAAATGGGGAAGATGTTGTCTTGGAAAAGGTCACAGAAATAGGATGGAGCCAAGCCAGAACTAGAGCTAGTTACTTGCTCTAGATTTACTGATCTTATTACTCCATCACATTTCATCCAGGAAGAAAATCCCTTCCCTGCCATTAGTTTTTCAAAAGAAAACACTGGCAAAGAAAGTGGTTGTTAGCTGACTTCAATCTGAGCAAGTCCATCCTTGAAAGGTAGGGAATACTTTTCCACATCTGCCAACCACAGAGGGTAATGCAAGTAGCCAGCCACCTTCAAAGTCAGCCTCAACAGAAAAAGCTGCCTTGCCCAAGGTCATTCCCTTCCCTAGAGAGCCCTCGCCTGGGGACCAAGCAAAAGAGAAGTACAAAGGATAACAATTCCATTCTGAGTTGTGACAACTCAGGTAAACAATACTTGCTCCAGAGCTCCCTGCCAAGTTAGCCAAAGCTCCAATCTTGCCTCTCCCCATCTCTTTCACACATATTGATTGCTAATAAATATAATATACCCCGGACTTCATCTCAGTGTTTGCTTTCAGAGAACCAAATCTAAGAGAGTTGGTACTGAGAATGGTCTTGAGAAAGTAGGTGATAAGATGGGGCTTAGGAACTAAATTACTACTGGTTGCCTTGTTGGCAATGAGGACCTCATCATTGGTAGTAGGAGGGACGTAAAAACAGACCCTGGCACAAGGCAGCAGTTCAGTTGTTAAAGCTATTAGCATAGCGCAGCTGAGTTTATGTTTGGTTGAAGAGAGAAGAAAAGGACTGTTCTACAAAGGAGCTGCGAAGCATAACCAGCATGTATGAGCAAGACTCAGGGTAGCAAACATAGGACTAAAGTATGTTTGTTCAAGGGGAACAGAATACTCTCAAGACAATAAACTCTTCACCCTATCTCTGGGGTGTTAAAATTGGATAAGATATTGACTTAGGAGTACTCCCTTGAGATACATGCTTTAACATCCTTGCAAGAATTTCAGAAAATGGTGTGAACTTGCTACTATGATAACTCCTAGAAACATGGAAATAGCAACAGCCCATGCTGGGGAGGTTGAAATGAGAGAATTTCCATGACAGATGGTGGAAGAATGAATTAAAAGGCTTAGGGAAGCAAGCATGCTAGAATGGCTATACCTCATTCAGTTGGGAGACCTGCCAGGTAATTACATTCCACAAGAAAGCCCATTGCAAACACCATTTACCAAGGCCAGAAGGAATGTGCTATTGAGAAGGACACCAGCCTCACTAAGATGTAAAGCAGTAGCTTTACTCCATAGGTCAAGGATGATATTTGGAAAGTTATAGTATGAAGAAAGTAGAACCCCAAATAATAGAAGTCGAAAGGTTACAATTATTATAGTGAGTAGCAAGATTGGAGTGGCAGTCAAAGGGACCTAACCCATTGGAAAGTATGGAGATAACCGATGGAACATGGCCACCCTAGGAGCAAAATAGGTAGGCAGCCAAGAATACTATTCAACTTGTACCAACGAAGGAAATCACAAGGAGCCATAGAGGACACCCCATTAAAACATCATGACCCATTGTGCAGTTTCTAGTCCTGAACCAGTTTTCAGACTCAGAAGCCCTTTACTGAAGAGGCGGCCAGATCTCTAGCATGAAGTACTCTGTAAAGCCATACACATATACATGGTAATGATTCCTACTCCAAGGAGTTTTTTTGGCCATTAATTCAAGGAAAGTGTACATTGGGGAAAAGAGAATTCCCAGTATTTTGAGGACTGTTGTAAAAGGAGTATAAATTGGTAATGAAACCTGGAATTTCAAAATACTGGGATGACACCTGTTAGAGTTGAAGCATAAGAGGGCCAAAAAATAAACAAAGTCCTGGATAAACTTGTTTACAATGGGCCATCTTGATCTGGTGGTTATTTCTCCATTTCCAGAAGGTATGATTAGAATTAGCATGTTTGACAAATGTTGCAGCTCCCACACTGGGACAAATGTTGCCGCCTTCCCCACTGTGAAATTTTTAATTCCACAGGCTAAGTAAAAGCTGCTAAAACTGTTCCCACCAGTGGCTAAAGCAGTAAATACAATTTTAAAAAATTAAAACAATATCACATCTTAGGGACGGTGATAGTGGATATTAGTGCTACCTTTAAAGATTTCAAGGGTGCAAGGATGATGATTCCCATTGAATCCTTGTGTAATTTACCATCTAGTCCCTACCAAAACCAGCCACATCTTTGGGGATGACTACTGACTACCAAAATCTCAATCAAGTAATAGCTCCAATCATAGCCATTTACCATAACTCTCGATAACTCTCTGAGGGCCTTCATTTATGCTTCTTTCCCTGCCACTCAGCAGTCACAGCACAGAAAGGTCCTGGTGCCCAAAGGGCTACACTTTCACAGAGGACACATCAAGCATTCCATTGAATTGTGCACTACAGTTGACTCATGAGCACTTTGGCCTCCTTGCATTCAGGGATTAGCAAGCAAGCAGAAAAAAAGTCACAATCTTGACAGGGGGAAATTGACCTTGATCATTAGGAGGCAACTTGACTGGCAACTCGCTTGGGCACTTCTTGGGATTCAGTTGCTCAAATGTGGCTATGAACGGGTAGGTACTACAACCCTACCCTCAGAAGAGTATGGTAACCAGGGACACAGATATCTCAGAGTAAAATCTCTGAATGGTTTAATGTTTTATAATAGTTATGCAAGACTTAAATGCCCATGATATGAATATAGTTACTATATATGCTAGAACCTAGACATAATATTGCATTGACTTTTTTTAGCTTTATTACTATTTCCCTTGAAAATAGTGGTAAATATATAAATAAAGATTAATTCATTTGTAAATTTTATGACTTTTCACATCACAGCACCTCAGTTAAAGGTAGCCTATAGGTTTTATTGTTCAGAAAAAGGGTCTCTCTTAAGTAGAAGGCACCACAAAGATGAGCTTGTGTTCTTGCCTATTTCTGTCTCTTCTCTTTGAAGGTCACTACAAATACACGGCCTGGAAACTCAGACCATGATATCTGAATAAACACTGACCAGCTGTTTATCTTTGAAGGTCAGAAGCTGCCAGGGAGGACATAGAATGAGGGAGAAGGGCCTTCAGATACACATTATACATTCAACTGAGGCCCCCTATTGATTGAGGAAACATTACCCAACTTCTTTCCCAGCAGAATTTCTCCCAATTTTAACAGAAGCTTGGTGGAGATACTGCTCTCTCCACTCCATATTTTATTTCATGGTCCTCACCATCTGTTTTTATTCAAATTCCTGCTCTTTCCATACAAATCTTCTGCACACTCCTTGGGCACCCTGAAATCCATATCTTAGACCCACAGAAAACTGATAGTCTAGGGTCATCTCTCTGTACTGGAAACATATGAATGATACTCCCTCTCTCTAGGTATATTTTCCCAGGCGCTTTCTATAGGTTGAATAGGTAAGGATAATACACACATTTAATGCTACTTCAAAATCATCTTCTTGAAAATGGATTCTCAAATTCTTTTCCTTGGCTTCTACCTAATTTTAATTATTCTGGACTCAGTATATCCCATACATTCACTAGAGCATTATAATACAGTAATTTTATCTTTGGTGTACTGTTTTCAACTTTAATAGCTTTCTAGTTCAAACAAGAATTCAACAGAACCTGTGGTTCAAGTCGAATGGAGTTTGATTGAACAACTCTAATGCACAACACTGTGAAAATATTGATTACTCCATCTTCCAATGGTAACATTCAAACAATGAGTGCTTCTTGTGCAAATGGCTTGTCTGCAAAAACGTCATCAACTTCTGCTTAAGAGTAAACTTCAAGGGACA
The DNA here is from genome assembly GCF_014176215.1 of Rousettus aegyptiacus. NCBI lineage: Eukaryota > Metazoa > Chordata > Mammalia > Chiroptera > Pteropodidae > Rousettus > Rousettus aegyptiacus. Next base: position 118,518,875 of record NW_023416306.1, on the reverse strand, counting down.
AAGTAACTTTCAAGATATTGATCTTTAAGAAATACTTTCTGTATTTTAAGCAAAACAAGCAAAGATATAGACTAAAATGTCAACAATGCATATCCTATGAATACCAGCATGATTAACGACTCATAGTGCTACCCACTTCTGTACCTTGCAATGGCAGAGGAAGTCATGAAAGGGACAGATGGCAATACAGACACCTACATCCTAAGATACCTCTCAGACTTCTGGCAAGCAGTAATCAACAATAAAGACACCCTGATAGTGTTACCATGGCAACCCTGGGAACAGACAAGTTGGAAATGGAAGAGACTCTCAACACCGATAAGAGGTCAGCTATTACTCTCGCAAATACTGTTTGATCAGAAAACCAGTAACTTCATATCATTACCATCAGCTTAATGATTAGTACAGGTGAATATTAGTCAGTTATAATTCCTGTAAATATCCTTCAACCAGAGTACTCTAATACTTCAGAGTTAGATGTTTTTTTAAATGAAGGAATAAAATTTCAACCTGGTGTTAGTTATTTAGAATTGGTTAAGATGCCAGGATCCTGTAGGTTCTCTGAGAATACACATTTTTCTCTTTAAATGACTGACAAGTTCTTAATGTTTTCCCCCCACCATTCGAAGCAAATATCTGAATCCTTATTAGTGTATATATGTCAGTGGTTAATAGCAGATAAAAGGGAACTCATTTACTTATTTCATAACTTGTTAGTGAATTAGAATCATTTTGAGTATCAATAGATACTCCTTCCTGCACTATAGGTATTTATTCTATTAACATTCAAACACTGTCAACTCTCCGTACCTATCACAAGTCCATCTCAAAACTTCCCACCCATCATAGCCCCTGGAGACTCATGTCTTCCCCAAACCATTAGCAATGTGCCAAGACAGAGTGTACAGAACAGTTGAGACTCTTTGTGAATCCCAACATCCAGCCCATAGAGCATCAAAAGTTTAAAATTTGGCACTTGATATTTTTCTGCTCACAGAATCATAAAAAGTTAAACCTGAGTGGACCCAAGCTCATCTTTACATAAAAGCTCATTACACATACAGTGAGTTACTTCCTGAAGCCAAAAGATAATTATAAGGCAAATGTACACAGAAATACCAACTCCGTCCTGAGACAGATGACAAATACTTTGTCATCTCTAAATTAGATCTTCTGAAATCCTCCAAGAAGTAGTCCTCTATATTACTTGATGATGATTTCTATAATCCATGACTGTATCAAGATGCTACAGAAGTACAAAACAAATTTGCTTTGGCTGTATACCCTAATTTGTGGCACAGAGACTGCTCACCTGCTTCTCGCAGCCAGGCCTGTAGTACCAGATTTATGGTGCTTTTAAATCCTGTCTGCTAATCCCTTGCTACTCTGTTTTCCAAATCAAATTCAGTCAGACTTATCTAGCTCTGTCTGAATGTGTCCCTTGATTGAGTGATGTTAGTTCAAGAAAAAAACACTCAAATCAATTTAATGCAAATTCCCATTCACAGCCTGGTTGACCCATCAGGATACTGACAATAATAGATTGGAGTACTTAATTCCTAAGGCATGTGACTCATCGAAGGCTTGGTAATCAATTTCCATTGCAGTGGCTGCATAATTCGTCTTTGGTGCTCTTAAGCTCTGGAATACCAAGTGCTTGTTCATTTTTTTTAAGGCCTACACATTTTTTTCTAAATAGCAAAGCCCTTGCCATGTCTCTGCAATCATTTCCTTATCTAAATTTCCATATGCTTCTCCAGCAAGGTGTCCCACCTATGAAGGTTTTAGATCAATAAAAATAATTGGCATGTTTTGCCTCTAGTTGCAGATGCCTAGAATAGATTACATGCTCTTCTGGCAGACAACAGAAAGTTGAAATGGAGGCTGGTCACTACCTCTATCCACATTAGCCATTAACTCTATATGGGATAGCCAGTAGGGATTTCTGTAGTCTGAACCCCATTTCCCAAAGGTCCTCAATTTGTTTTGTACTCTAAGCATTGAAGTGAAGGGAAGCATATATAAATAGGCAACAAGCAGATGTCCTTTCCATTTTAAGAAAGGCATGCTATGTTCATCCAAACTGTATTTGTATCTGTACTTGTCATTTTGTGAGTCTCCTTTCCTTTGATAAAAGCATTATATTGAGAGCTTATTAGGCCCTGGGAGATCTTTCTGGCAACCAGGTAAGTTTTTGCCTCAATTCTTGTATCTATGGGTAAGGCAATTGTAAGAAATTAGAACCAATGAATCTATAGAAGAGAAGCAGTCATTGTACTAATCTTTTTCTACAGAGGCCAAGTCCTTATCCATAACTTTGTTCTCACTGAGGTAGGGGGAAAAATCCAGCATGTTTCCTCTACGTCCCTGTGTTCCTCAAGAGCAGAAGACTGTATGCATTGCCAAGTCATCCATAGGTGCTACAGCGGATATTTCAGTCCCTTTCTAAGTAAACAATAAAAGTATTAAAGGAATATTTAATGCTCAAGACATTAAATATCACACCTTTGAAAACATGTTCTTCTCACACCATTGGCCCTCTCTTAAGAGGTAAGTCTGCATCCTCTCATTTTATTGGTAAGGAAATGGATGCCTAGAACAGGAATTAGAATGAGACAAAGATGTTAGGAACTCTTTAAGGTTATTCTCTATTCTGAGTCAGGAAATTTGAAGAACGCATAGGAATGACTACTTCTCAAACTTCGATGAACCCTATTAACAGGAAACATTCTCATAATCACTCAGTGTTAACTTATGTTTATATATTTAAATATATATACATTTTACATGCTAAATGTATATATGATATACATAATATTCTAAAAATTTAGCTAAAAAAGTCTTTCTCATAAAGCTTACTGTTTTAGTTCACACTGCTATAAGAGCATACTATAGACTAAGTGGCTTATAAACAACATAAATTTATTTCTCATAGTTTTGGAGGCTGAAAAGTCCAATATTAAGACACCAACAGATTCAATGTCTGGTAAGGACTCACTTCCTGGTTCATAGATGGCTATTTTCTTGCGATAGCCTTGCACATAGACAGGATAAGGCAGTTCTGTGGGGTCTTTTTTATAAGAGCACTAATCCCATTCTCATGAGGACTCCATCCTAATGACCTTACTTGACCTCAAAGGCTCCATCTCCACAAACCCCCACATTTGGAGATTAGGTTTTAATATATGAATTTTAGGAAGACATTCACTCTATATCATTTACAATAGTGATTTTTTGTGCTACATACTTGGTATTTAGTGATAGACAAAGCAGGGCCCTACACATTGTAGGAATTTAACAAATATGGAATGAAGGCTTCTTATTCAATTTTAAAACCAAAGCGAATTTAAAAATTGATTTTAAAACCTATTAAATAATAACATGCTAGTTAGCAGCATTAACATAATGTGATGTTTTAGCTTAAAAATGTTCTATTATTAACATGGAAAATTTTTCACTTGCCAACTTGACACTTTGGAATTTGATATGACTGAACATTATTTGTCATTATTAAGAAAAAAATAATATTTTGATACTAGATATGGGGTACGTTATAAACTTGATGATCTTGGGCATCATAAGTTTACATATACATATGGGATTAAGCCAGTATGTTTGTTTGAGATATAAGTGTGCTATTGGCTGTATACGCAGGTTCATTCTCTTGTTTTGGTACATCAAAGTTGATATCTCATCCTGAAGATATTAGTTCTAATATTAGTATGAGAAAAAAAAACAATAATATTGTCAATTGCATTTGAAAAATCACTTAAAAGCCTACAAAGTACAGAAGATCTAGACAAAGTTACCTCACTGAACCAACAGAAACAATAAGATCCTAAAATTTAGGATCCAGAGGGGAAAATAAGTCATAGGAAATTGAGAGAGAGAGAGAGAGAGAGAGAATATCAGAATGTCTTCAGAACTCTTAACATCAACACTAGATGTTTGAAGCCAATAAAAACTGCCTTCAGATTTCTGAGAAAAAGTTATCATTCCACCCTCGTACTTGATGAGTAGTTTGTATAGGCAGAGAAATCCAGATTGAAAAAGACATTTTCAGACCTAGAACTAAAATATAACTTTTATGTACCTTTGTTTCAGATGTTACTGGAGGGCGAATTCCATCAAATCAAAATCATAAACAATGACAATAACAACATAAATAAGATGTTATATAGGAAATGGGAGCTCAAACATTGGCGAAAAGAGAAAGTCTCAGATGAGTGATAAGTCATGCCCAGAGAATAATCAATCCAATTGGCACTAGAGCACAAAAGTTGCAAGAAGTTGTTATCTGAAAAATGAAGGGAATTGATAGATTTATATTTTGGCATTTAGAAAAATCAGTTTGTATTTGACAGCTCACCTGAGCTTTTTTAAAAAATATGTAGAAAACTAAACATTGTACAAGAGAATCTTAATTATAGTATACTACCTGGCTCAGCTGAAACTAACATTTCTATTAGTCATATTGTAGACACTAGCTTCATTTGACCAAAAGTTATTATAAATATGTTGAAAAAATCATGGGAGTAGGCAGACTAAGGCCAGGGGTAGGAGGTTGGACTAAGTCATAAACATCAATAAGATGCAGTATCCCAACTGGTAAAGAAATAGAATAAAACACGTATCATCAATTCATAGGTAAATTCTAGATAAAACAGCTAAAAGATGAAAGTGGTCCTCTAAGGAGGGAGTACTAGCAGAGTAGGAGGTATGGAGATAGAGAGAGGGACATTGTTTTTTCTTAAGTATTTTAGCACTATTTGCTTTTAACTCCATGAATGTGTTACTTTGATTAATGCTTTATCAATTAATATTGAGACATTTTGATTGAAAGGATCCCCCAAGTACTAACTAGAGTAAACAAAATATGACTGATACCTAGACATACACTGAAAACTTCATTATCCTGGGAATTTCTAAATTCTACCAGCATTCAGAACAAAATTCCTTTGTAAGAATCCTACAGATTTTTTAGCAATAACAATGTTTATCCATCATTTCTGTTTTGTATTGTTGTTTTTGCATTCAGTATATCAAAGTTCGGGATCCAAATCTTAGATTTACACCTTGGCTGTGTATGGACTTAAAATTCAGGGTCCTAGCAGGAACAAGCTGACACACCTGATGAGGGATTCTACAGTCATTCTCTTATTAAACATTCTTCAAAGTATGAACATGGTGCAGGAAAAGAAGGAATGTAAACAATCCCTGGGTCTAGCAACAGAGGGAGACGTTCCAACTCTAGGGCTAAGGGAGAGAATAAGAAGCTAAAAAAGTTAGATAAAAGGAAATTAATATGATACATTAGACCTTAACACATGAAAAAGTCTCCTTCAAACAGCAATGTTTCAATAGTCTAGGACCGTCTACTTCTGTAAGATTTCATTCATATTAATTGGTTTTAAAAGGACATTTACATAACATGATAAATGTCATTCATTATCTTTGGGTTGAATCTTTAAACCAAAGAATGGAAGACTTGGCTATAATTTATTTTTAAATCAAGCATTGACATTCACAATCTTTTCTGCAACTATAATTAACAGATTTGTTAGAAGAGGTAAGAGGTTCAGTAAGTTTAGTAAATTTTTCATCTTTACCAGCAAAGACAATAAATCCTGTCTAAAGACTCATTCTTTTATTTCTCGTCAGCTTTAATGTTATGATGCAATCCATATAATTAATATTAAATCACTGCCTCTTGGTAATAGGACTGAAATTTGAGAAGGAGATGTGAAATTCATAATTGTTCTGCACTGTTTGAAAAGTGAACCAATATATACATATGCTAAAAATGGCATATGGTTTCAATAAGAATACCATTATGGTTGTCCAGGAAAGAGATGCAGAAGGCAGAGGTGCACTACTGACCACATCAGGGCACAGAAAGCCTCATATGTTTGGTGTCTCCAAACATTGGTGGGAGTTTATTCATTTCCCTCAGTACCTTTGTCATCCGTGTCAGAAGCCACAGAGAATGAGAGTAAAAAAAAAAAATCATAAAATCTTGGATTTATCCTCATTTAAACCTGAAGTGACTAATTAGATGACCTGTTTGAGTTTGAAGTGTTTAGAATATTTTATGATTTATTCCCAGCGGGAACTCAATAACAGGAGGTTAATTCTTAAAAAAAACATAAGGTTGACGATTTCATATTTGCTGTGGATTGTGAAATCCATCCCTGCTACACGTAAGGAAGGTGACTAGACACAGGGCAGATGAATGAGATTGAAGGAAGGAACCAAGTGAACAGTACAAGAGGCCAGAAAGAAAAGAAGGGCGACTGACCTTCATGAGGAAGCACATAGTATGATAATATGCTGAACAAGTGCCAACCTGGAAAGCATGAGCAGGTCCCCTCTTATAAGCTCCAACAAGCCTGTGAAGCCAACACTAGGAAAAGCTTTACCATTTTCGTGATTACACACACACACACACACACACACACACACACACACACAAAATGAGATATTCGTATATATAAGGTCTCATAAATTTAAGACTTTCTGAAAACTGAGAAGTAAAATAATATAGATACATATTGCTAAGGACTGACGTATGTGGCCCCAAAACACATATGTTGAAGCCCTAAGCTCCAACATGCTGGTATTTGGAGATGAGACCTTGGGAGAAAATTGTTTAGATGAGATTATGAGAATGGGGCCCTCATTATGGGGTTAGTGTCCTATTTAAAAAGAAAAAATAAAAAGGGAAGAGGCACCAGAGCTCTCTGATATGTGAGGAACAAGGAGGAGGAGGCCGTCTGCACGCCAGGAAGACAGCCTTCACTGGAACTTGACCATCCTGACACCCTAATCTCAGACTTTCAGCCTCCAGAACCATGAGAAAATAAAGCTGTGCTGTTGAAGCCGCCTGGTCTGTGGTATTTTATAATGGCAGCCGAGCTGACTTACACAATGATCCAGACAAAGTTTGACTGCTGTCTACTCACACCCAGCTATAGTGGGAAGCACTGGATTCCAATTCTAAAAATACTGCACTGGCCATGGAGAATAAGATGTGGCCTGAGAAATCTCATGCCTGTCAACTACTATATTACCTGGGAACACTTCCTACTACAAGAAAACCCAGCTGGGGAGTACTTTAAAAACAGAGGTTTATCTGTCTTATATAAGAATTTTAGAGATAAGCTCAACATTGATGTTATGAGCTCAGGTTTTTTATTTCTCCATATTTAAAATGTTGGATTTTTGTCCACAAGCTTTGCAATTTGTGAGAGCAAGATGATCTCCACGCATTTCATTTGACTTCCGGGCAGAAAGAATGAGGACAGAGCAAAAGGGCTACCCTCGTCTAAGGCTTTGCTGAGGATGGCTTCCCTCTCTGAATAAAAATGACAACATTACCCTACAGCTTATTTGCCAAAATTGAGTCGTGTTCCCTGCTTTGCCCCTCCCCCACACTTACACCAATCTGAGGAAACAGACATCCATGAGTGATTTAGACAAATCATGATTTATCAGCTGGGATAAGAGCCTAACCTCCTTGAGATCATAGATGGAGCCCTATCTCCTCCCTGAAAATTAAGAGTTATTTAGGAGCCAAAAAGATATGACTAGGGAGGCAATCTATCTTCCAAACCTACCTTCTCTGCCTGCTGCATTCAGAAGAATCTAAGGGCTGATGAGCAAATATATTGTGTTCTGTTAAGGTAGCTTAAATTTCTACTTAGGATTTTCCCCCATTCAGTTGCCTTTGACAATTAAGGCCCCCCAAACAAATCTCTAATAGTAATTTGTCTTAGGTTACCTATTAAAGCAGAGTGGCATTTGAGAAGGACATTAGTATAGTTGATAGCTAGCCAGGAGTAATGTGGGCTCCCAGCTTGAGCTGGGAGGATTAAAGGCAGGAAGGTATAAGAAAAGGAGTTAGTGAAGTCATTATTAATGAATGCTAGAGAAGCTTCTTCCCTTCTTCCTGGAAGAGAGTAGGCAACTATTAAACTCTATTGATATTGACATAACCTCTACAGGAAGGAAGGGTAACATTTACAACATGCAAAGTATTTGAAACTCATATTGCTTCAGCAAAGTCACACAAGATTTTCAAAAAAGACAAAATATGAGTATTGATTTAATTGTGCAGTATATTTATAGCTAGACCAAGAACACTGCACTGACAGTGACTCTCTTGCAAACTCTAATAGTCACCTGCTATAACTTTATATACGAAGTTAATGAGTTTCAGGATTTGAATTGTGAGCTTTCAGAAACCTTGCATGTAATATATTACATTAAGTTGTATGCAGAGACATATAGAGGTTTTTATAAAGCTGGGTAAGTGCTGTCTTGCTTTTTGATGGAGTTTCAATAATAGAACTAGTTTATTACACCCTCGAGCTACATCCCTATCTGATATGGTACAGTAATGAGATTTTTAATACTTATTAACCTCATGAATTTTGCAAACTGATAAAATTGAAAGAAGGAACATCTATTGCATCACTGCGGCTTTATTCAATGATTCTGTATCTAATATATTAAGGATATTACTATTGCCTCCTTTTTAAAACTTAAAGAACAATTTTGAGCTATTCCTTTTGATTTTTTTTTTTTGACACAAATTCTACTGAGCATAAAGTATCATTCTTTGCATCCAACCTGGATACAAGTCTTCAAACAGAGCCCACTACCTGCAAAAGCCCTTCTCAGTTGCTTTGTCAGTTCTAATATTAAGTTCCTAAAAACTCTCTGACCACTAGTTCTGGTTGATTTTAAAGGAGACAGGTTAGTTTTGTTTCACATTCCCTTACAGAATCAGCCTGACTGCACAAGGTTAGAAATTAATGAATGGAATATTCATTTCCTGTTGCAGATATTCATAAACATAAATTCTCATAGGATATATGGGGCTTTTCATAGAGCTGTTTAGAATACTTTGTGGTAAGTAGTTTATACTGAAGCCAAGCTCATGAGGATAAATAAAATATTTGAGGCTGCAATGAAACCTAAAAATCTTTCGAGGGTAGTACATAAACTTTTGATGTATTTTAAAAAATGAGTTTGGTTTAATTGTGAATAACGGCTTGATAGCATTGTAATTTGGGGTAAGGGAGAAAGAAGCTTTAGTTTAGAACCAGACCTGTAATGCAATATATTTGTACCCTCATTTTGTTCAAACAAGAAAACAGGCGGTCAGAAAAAAAAAAAAAAAATGTAGAAGCCCTGAGCGAGATAATGGGATTTCTCTTAATTTGATTTGCTGTGGAGAATGCTGGCCTATTTAATACATCCGTGTGGAGTTGCTGTTTATATTTTGGTTTCTAATTAGCATAGTCATTCTGAAGCCTCTAGCTGACTTCCCCTTCCATATAAATCTAATTTGGCCTTGAGGAGGGTTATTAGAGCAGCACAAAGAGCACAAACAAAGGGAAACGTCTGCCAAACAGCAGGCAAGCTCAATGCATCTGGGGCATGCGCCCAGGCCAGCAGCCAGGCTGGTGTGTGGTGCAGAGGCTAGCAGGCGGTACCCTCTCCTAGCCGGCCCCACCCCAGCGTGGCTGAAGCAATTTCATAATAAAAAATGAATGATATTAGGGGGATGTTGAAAGCTATAAAGAAAAGATTTAAAATTGATTTTGAAAGTTTCTAAACTAGGCCATAGAATAGATGGTCTGTATTGAAGTAAATGCTTAGTCTCCCTCCTAAAACTCCTTGTAAAGAGTGACATTTCAATTTTCCCTGGCTTTGGGGAGCTTGATTTTTTTTATAGCTCTACAACTCAGTCTTTGAGAAGCACCTTCTAGCAGTGATAATAAAGTATGCTGAGTGGGATATGGACAACATTGATAAAGAGGCACTAATCCCTATTCTGTGTGAAAAATAGTCTGAAGGCAGATTCTATCCCAAAGGGGAGAAAAGAAGAATGCTAAACATGACTAGCAGTGACCTATTTTTCACCAAGCAATTGGAGCTCAAGTACATTTTGACTAAACTGTTGTTCGTGGGGAAGAGCAAGGGACTTAAACTCTTTGTAAAGGGCATTGAAGTACTAACTTATAATTTTGTGATAACTCTAAAGAAGAGAGATAACGAGGTTCTTTTGAGATTGAGGGGGTCTACCGACATTGATCTGGCGGCTCCTCTCTAGGAGCTACATTTGTAGTTGGCGATTTGTCTTAAACTGGTTTCTGCATCCTTTATAAAGTTAGTAGAAACAGCTTTCAAGGGCTCAGCAAGTCTTGTTTATAAAGGTCTATGGGAGCTCTGATGAGCATAACTTATTGCAAAAGTTTCCCCTACTGTGAGGAACAGAATGCTAATGACCTGAATCTGTTCTTTATCCAGAACAGTAAGAATTACAACTCCCCCTAGAACACTTTGAAACGTCTCTGGGATTAAACTTTAAAAATGCACTTCTGTCACATCTGCATATTCTATGTAAATACAGATCTATCAACAATTTATCATATACTGATAGTGTTAAGAGTTGCAAACAATTGAGTTTCATATACCCCTAAGAAAAGGAGAAATCAGATAGATAGATAGATAGATAGATAGATAGATAGATAGATAGATAGATAGATAGATAGATGAAAGATAGATAGATAGATAGATAGATATCAGATAAATAAATAATTTAAAAATTAAAAGAAGATTTGTAACTTATAGGAATTTTTTACTCTGAGGGTGGAGGACGGGAGTTTCTAAAAAAGAGATAAATGGAAGTATCTTTTCTAGATATTTCTGATGGTGGTGGACATAGATTTCTAACAGAAGACAGGAATATATCTAAAATCCTTTGTCCAAAGTGATAGTGGTAACATGAACTAAGCACTCTGCCAAAAGTTCAAAAACCTCTTCTTGTTTTGACTTATTTACTCTTTCTTCCCTACCTGGATCTAGAAAGTTTGCTTAATCTCACCACCCATCTACCAATGAGATCAGGCAAATAGCCTCATGGCTTTCAGCATCTATTGCTTCATCTGTCAAAAAAATTTTAGAATTTCTAAAGGGTTGGAGGGCATCTTCTGGGATTTTTCTTTTCTTTGGAATGTCTCAGGGGTCAGCCCTAGGCTCTTGTCTATTTGCTTCTTAAACATCTCCTTGGAAGAGCCTTTCCACAAGTTCAAATACCATCCACAGGCTACATGTTAATCTTTGAGATGCCTATAACTATAAAAGTAGAAAAGTCAGCGAGCTGATAAGTAGGCCTGGCTCTCAGAAGAGTTCTGGGAGAAAGACAATATGTCTAAAGTAGAATGCATAATTTGCTCTGCCAGCCCCTAATGTCAATACCCATAAACCTACTCCACCTCCAGATTCCTGGGCTCAGAAAGAGGCAGCATCTCCACCCTTACACCCTCAGAGAAAGTCCTGATAGCTTCCCCAGACATCTCTGACCTTGCCCATAGTCCCTCTGTCTCTAAACCTTTACCCCACTGATCTCAGACACATCACCTCCCTTCCCAAACACTATAGTGGGCTGCTCCAAACATGCCATTTCCAAACCATTATCCATGCACAGTGAGAGCAGTCTTTATAGTATGTATGCATATCATCACTCTAATTAAAACTTTCTCAGTGGCTACCTGTTTCTCTTAGAGATTTGGGCCTTTATCCTAATCTGCCCTCTATAGCCCACCTGATTTGGTTCTACCTATCCCTCCTTTTCCCTTGCCATGTCCTCTTTGCTCAGTACACTCTTCATAGTAGCCTTCTTTCAATTTCTTCAACAAATGAAGGTATTTTCCACATTGTACAATTGCCTGCACAGAATTTTTCCAATCACCCCCACACTACCCCCTTTTAAAATGCCACAAAGTAAGTGAAAGCTGGATAGACAGTGCTGAGTTCTGTAGAGAAAACTAAGAAAGAGTGAGAAGGGCAAGGAACGACTGAGGGAAATGACGGTGTTATCATTTTATACTGAATGATCAAGGGAAGCTTTGCTAAAACAGTCACATGACAGAGTTGTGAGCTGACCAGCCGTCATGTTAAAAGCATTCCAGGCAGAGTCTCAGGGCACATCAACATAGAGAAAGGAGGTCAGTGTGGCTAGAGCAGAGTGAGGGAGGCAGAGGGCAGAAGAAGATAAGGTCAGAAAGGTGGCTTATTAACCACTGACCATTGTAAGGGTTCTGGATTTTACTCCAGTTTGGAAAGTCTTTGGAGTCTTTACAGAGATAATTGATGGGATCTGAATCACCTTTTTAAAGAACGATTCTAGCTGTTGTGACAAGAATAGATTATAAGGGGTTAATGATGGAAGCAAGAGATCAGTAAGGAGGAAAATAAAATAGTCCAGGTGCTGAGGTGTTAGTAGGGGAATGGCCATCACAGCATTAGCAATGTAGGCAATGAAATGGTTGGGTTAAGCATATAGTTTGAAGGGAGAGCTGACAGGATTTACTGATATGTTGGATGAGGCCTGTGAGCTTCCTACTCATTCTCTATAAACAAAGTTCAAATCAGTTCTTCAGATGCCTTTCTGACTATCTCTTTACCAACCAACTCGGATTTTCCAATTTATATATACTGCCCCCGCTTATACTTATCTTCATAACATTTATCATCACTGTGATTAAACAAGGATTATCCTAATGATGAACTTATTCCTTATGTTAAATTATATACTGTATTGTATAGTAGAGGACAGATACTCTATTCTGAACACAGAGGCACCTGAGGAACCCATCAGATATTTTTGGTTAAATGACAGTTGGCTTCACTACATTCAATTCCACCTGGCCAGTCATATATAAATAAGTACACCTTTTATAATCATTTTCTTATACTGCTATTAAAATAGAAGTATAGACGTTTAATTCTGAATAGAGTCGTGATTGTAGATAAGCTAGTTCTTAGCTGGCAGCTGGAGGAGTATAAGTAATACTGGAATGCATGACTGTTAGACAATCTGGAGTAATCTGACCTTTCAAACATTGAGCCAATGGGTATACCCGCTAACCTGTGTCCATTTTATTATAATCATTATAATGTATTATATAAACACCTAGAAGTATGTATTAATATTAAGATGTTAAAAGTTTCTAACATGAACATTTCAGAGGCTTAGTTTTTTAAGCATCAGATCTTTTACTTCAACCAACTAAACCCAACACTAACTCTAAATTATCTATTGTCTATAGTACTGAAACCTGGCTGCCGGCTTTGTCATAAATATGGTGCCTTCATACAAGGCCACAAAATCCACTTTTGCTTATTGTGTTAGTCTCCTAGGGCTGCTGTAACAAAGTACCACAAATTTTAAAGCAAAAGAAATGAACTCTCCGGCCGTTATGGCCATCGAGGGGTTGGCAGGTCCATACTCTTTCCAGAGCCTCTAGGGAAGGGTCCTTCCTTGCTGGTCCAGCTTTTAGAAATCTTGGTTGTTCCTTGGTTTATGGCAGCTTAACTCTAATCTCTGTCTCAGTCTTCACATGGCTGTCTTCTGTTTGTATCCAAATTTCCTCTGTCTTATAAGGACACCCGACACTATTGGATGAAGGGCCCACCCTACTTTAGTATAACCTCATCTTAACTAATTATATCTGCAATAACTTTATTCCCAAATAAGGTCACAGTCATAGGTATAGGGAGTTAGGAATTCATTATCTTTTTTTGGTACGGGGGATGGCAGAGGTGTGGTAGACAAAATCTAACCCATAACAGATATGGTTAAAAGTAGAGCTGGGAGTAGTTCTATCCAGTATAAAGAGAAACAGGCTAGGAAGTTACTTTATTGAGTTGACTTCTTAATTCCCAGTCTTTAAAATCAGGGTGTGAGAAGAGGTAACCTCTAGCCACTGAGACAATTCAGATAAGATGAGGATGAGACTAACTTAAATACTGAACCTGCTCAAATCATAGAATCAACCATATGGTGAACCTTGCTGGTCCTGCTGCTGTTTCCTTAAAGGTTTAAAAAAAAAAAAATCACACATTTTTATTCTTTAAATGCCACTATAATGGGTAAGACTTTCTATCTGACATCCACTTCCTAATGGAATCACATCAATGTCAGAGGTTCAGACCTGTAACCAGTTACTAGTTATATCTCCTACACTCAATAAATCCTGTAGCCATAGCACAGAAGGCATTTCAAAACACTCTTTCAGCACTGAGATCACAATCTAACTACTTCAACCCTTCAAAAATTGACCTTGATGATAGGCTCTTTACAGCACAAAACTTTAGTATTTTCTTGTTTGGTTGGGTAGTTCATTGTATCATTTTGTTTTGTCATCTAGTTTAACTCAAGACTGTAAAGATTGATGTTTTTCAGTTTTCCCTCTAATGTTTCATTAAGAAACCAATTAAATTGTCCTACCACAGTTTAAAGTGAAGATCATTTACTGGACCCCCCAAAAAACACCACCAGACAAAAATGTACCTTTAGAGAGTGGTCTTAGAGATATCATTATTGGTCTACACCAGACTTACATGCATTCTCTTTGGATAATGGGAAGGGTTAGGTGAAAGTTAAAAGCAAATAAATTTATGCGATATCTGAAGATAGTCTATAAAGGCAGTGTGAGGTAATGTTTAATGCTTATAGTACTTCCTAACATGCCAGTCACCGTCCTATTTGGTACTACTGACATGAGCAGTGTTCCTTTAACTGGGCTTATTAATTAGATCTAAGGTAATCTTGGGAAATTGCCATCATTTAAAATGAATCTTTACTCTCTCTCTCTGAATATTCTGATCTTTAACTTCTTGAGAGTATATATTACAGTCTAAAAATCTTTAAATATAAAACTCTCCATTAGGTCTCATGAAATACCTGTGAGTCAATGAGCTTCAGAAGTACCGGTGAGTCAGAGATTTGCAAAAGGTTGCATAATCTGGACAAAAACTTGTGTCTTCTAGCTCACACCCCATTATCTAAATGCAATGTGGATAGACTTACACACATACACATTCCAGTATAATTCTCATAACTCTACGTATCTCTTTAAGAACTATATGAAATTCCATAGAATAGATATGTCATTTATTAAACCACTTCCCTCTTGGTGAGAATTTAGGTTGTTTTTTTTGTCATATTTATAAAGCTATAATTAATGAGTTACCCTTGTATGTTTACATACATGCACAAGTACTTCTACATAATTCCCAGAATTAGTACTAATGATCAAATAGATTATATATTTTCTAATTTTGAAAGATTAGCAAAATCTACTAGTATGTTTTATTAGGATTCTCTGTCTCATTAAAAGTGAAATTGGCCTATACTTTTATCTGATCAACTTGTCTTGTTTAGGTTGAAAGGTTATGCTAGATCTATTAAATTATTTGAGAAGCTTTGCATCTTATTCTATGCTCCGGAACTATTTAAATAACAGCAAAAAAAATCTGTTCCTTAAAGGTTCTTTAGAACTGGTTACTGAAACAATCTAGGCCTCATGCTTTAACTATCAATATTGTTACTGGCTGTTACAGATTCTAGTCTACAGACTCAAAAGACATAGTAACTTTAATTCTGTGTTTACTTAGCTTTAGGGATAAATACAACTCAGGAAAGGCAGTATTTTTATCTCATCCAGAGGACCAATAGTTATCCAGGTTTATGACTATTTTTTGTCCCTTCATACATATGAGGTGTGTACAATTGCCCTGAATGAGACCCAAGGCATATGTGGGACACCTTGATATACAGAAGCTACAGCTTCTATTTCCCACAGTGTTTTATGCCATTTTTTTCAGGTAGGACCAAGGCCTGTATGAAGCTCACATCTCCATCAGTCTGGAGTGTCGCCCAGATTGGGCTTCACGGCACATGAGGCATCACGTAGTCCATATTCACCTTAACTCTGTAGTTTCCAAAGAGGACCCAGATGTCAGGCAGGTTTGGATGTCAACCCATTACTTACACTAGTGGTCCTGCCAGAGATTTTAATCTTTCCTGAGTCAATTTCATCCTACAGAATTATGCATGTCATTTATACTTTCAAATTCATTGGCAAAAAGTTGGTTTTGTCACTGGAATGTCCCTTTACTAATATTTTGAAAGAAGCAGCTTCATGGCTTTATTGATCATATATTGGTTTTGATAATCCTTCAACCTCAGAAACTTCTGCTTTTGTCTTTATTAATTCTTACATCCTCTTTCTTTAGGTTAATTTTTCCCCTAGGTTAAGTTAAATATTTGGTTTATTTTCTCTCTCAACTGTTTTTTAATAAATGAATATTATTTCATAAAATTTTCTTCTTAGTATTACTTTAACTGCATTCTTAAAAGCATGTTTTCCTTTTGTTCATTTCTGAATGGATTTAACAAAAAAATTAAAACAAATTAGCCAAAGTTATTTGTAAGTGTATTTAATTTCTAGGAATGTCTGTTGCTACTTTAACTGCTAATTTATTGCAATGGACTTAGAATATGACATTGTAATTTCTACTTTTTAAAAAAGTTGACTTTCCTTAATCAAATTATATAATAAGTCAGGGTTGTTAATTGCTCAAATCATTTATAGCTTTATTTTTGTCCTACTTTGATTTTCTAGTTTCCAAGAGAAATATGTTAAAATTACAGTGTGATTGGTATTGTCAATTTTTCATTTCTAAAAGTTTTGGCTTCATATATTTTGGCATGTTCTCTACATAAACATTTGACTTATGTTGGTAGGATATGTCTCTTATCAATATTAAATTTATCTCTTAGCTTCCTTTAATATTTATATCTTTGAGATAATATTAATGTTGAACAAAATATTTGCTTAGTTTCTGTTTGATACCTTTTATGCTCTTTAATTTTTTTCTATGTAATTTTATTTAAAGGGTCTTATTGCATCAGTTTTGCTTGTTTACATTTGGATCTACTATTTTAGGAATTCTTTTGTAATGATATTAACCTTTACAACCATATTATCGACAAGTATTTAAATATTAAGTTTGATTTTTTTCACTGTTCCTGGAAACAGAAATAAAATACACACACATACACACACACACACACACACACACACACACCCCACCCCCTTCAGAATTTGAGAAGCTTGGAGTAAACTAAGTCATATCTCTGAAATGATCTACATTGTCCTCATACTTAAATAATTTGAGTATAGAATTTTAGACTCAAGCATTTTCCTTTGACAATTTCCTTAGGATTGTTTTTTTAGTATCTTTTGATTGCCTCTATGAAAATAATCAATAAATGTCTTAACCTGCATCTTCTAGAAAGCAGAGTTGGAGTCAGAGATTAATCTTTAACTGATGACACCTTATGGAAGGTGTAAGGCCATGGCAATAAAGATGAGGTTAAAAAAGAGAAGTGAGGTAATAAGATGCAATGTGATAGGTTACTATTCCAGTCACCACCTCACATGTGCCATGGAGAATTATCAGCTGTCTCAACAGATATGGTTCAAATTTCTCTGGAAAGTTTACATAGATAAAATGTACCTTTAAACAGTCTTTGCACGAAGTTTTGTTTGCCCATTTCTCTATTTCCTCATGGTGTAGGTTCATCCCCTGGGGCGGTAGCCCTCTCACACTCTTCCAGGTTGCCTCACCCTGTTCCTATGCAGCCACAGGAAGCTAATTCCCATGATCTTTGTTCTGAGGTGTGGTATTGCCTCCGGATCCAGAAATGTAGAAATGACAAAGAACAGTCAGGTGCTATATAGCATCCCAATCCCTCTGAATTTACACCTAAAATAAACCCTGTCTCGTCTTCTCTTGACTGGCTCCCGATTCACCATATGATATTTTCCAAAAGCCCCTAAATTATAGACCCTATAAGGAGTCTAATATCGGATTTCATCAAACATATTCAAGAGCTGCTATTTTAGATCCCATGGTTACTATTTTCTATGTTTACAAGTTTTTAATCACAATTGGCTTAGAGTAATCACAACCCTCAAAAGCATTATGGCTTCCATGTAAATGATTCACCATCCTGTATTTGTAGTAATGAGTTTAAGTTTGTAAATTACTGACATGTGACCTTATTGAATTTTATGATTCACTATGTATAGAAAACTTAAAAACCTGTCAAAAACTTGTATTTTTGATCCTAAAATACCCAGAACTTTTCTTGAGTCACCCAGAAGCAGACCCTGAGATAAGATTTCATGTCCAGTAACTTATAAAGAAAAAGCTCACCAGAGAAACCAGTAAGGAAGTGAGTCAGCTGGTAAGAGACAGGGAAGAAGCTAGGTCAGGGAACACTGATGTCTGCAGGACTATGAAAGCCCAGGTCCTTTTCTTCTAGTTAAGGCAAATGCTGATGAATAACTTGACTAAGTAAGCCCTTCACGGGGATGAGGGAGTAAACTCCCAGGCATTTGACTTTCACTGCCTGCATTCTGAGCACTAGCAGATGGCAGTTCTTTGAATAGAGCTGCAGGCACAGGCTGTTGGAAGCAACAGCACATCAAAGCCAGGAGAGGGACTCACAGAAACAGCAAAAGGAACCCAAAGGGACCTTCATGGAGCACTAACAGTTTCCAATATAGACAACTTCCTTGTTTTCTGGGGTGGCAAGATATTTCCCACTTAAAGAATGCATGTCTCCTTGGATAAAGTAGCTGAATCATCTTTGGGGCAGAATTACAGTCTTATTCTGGGGCATAAAATGGAACTGGAACATTTAAAGACTATAGTCTTGGCAATGGGATGCTTATTATTACTGCATTGGTCAAAGTCTCTAGCTGGTGATTTTCAATTGGCAGAGATGGGAAATATTTTTAAAGGGACAATAATCTTATTTCCAACTCAAGTAATTTGTGCAACACACCATGACCTCGAAAATGGCAGAGTCCATCTAGTACTAGATTCCCAAGTCAAAGTCCACCTCATTTTCCCAGCTAAACTGCTTTTCCACTGCCTCTTTTTTAGGCCCTGGAACAAAGCCAACTAACCACCTCCTTTCCCCCAAGCCTATGAAACTTGACTGTGTCCCAAAGGTCTGGGTCCTCATATAAGCAAAGGCCTTCCATTCTTCAGGGTGGATGCATCCTCCCAAGGGTGACTGAGATGACCCAAGCCTGCCCTCATGACCTGAGGTTGAAATATTCACAGATCAATTAGGACCTCAAAGATGATGAACTCGACTTGGTCAAGAGAAAATATTCAAGATTTAGGATTGGGCTTAAATGCACAACAGTCACCAAATCTGGGTCCAAGGGTAGAAGACTAATGCAACCATTCAGAGCTGGTTCTCCCTGGAGTTTCCCTCAGGATAGGTGCTCATACTAGGAGAGCCATCCATCATCTCTGTGTATGTGTGTTACCAGGCAACTTTATCTAGTAAAGACAAGTTTGGGACAGAAAGGATCTCGACCTATGTTCTAATTATAGTATGAAGGTGGATTTTCTTTCTCAGCACTGATTGAACCCTAGAGACTAGTATGGGGGCGGGAGTGGAGGGGAGGTGGTGGCCAGGAGGTATAAATTAGCTTTGAGAGTGGAAGGAGAAAAGTTTCAAATGAGAAGTATGTGAATGTGAATAAGATTGATTTCAGAAATGTGTCAGTTCCACTCCAAAGAAATGAGTGGTACTCTGTTTCCCTTTGCTGGTTGGTCAAAGGGGAACTAGAGCCATAGTCTGCATTCTCATGACTTCCCTGGGATAAGCAGACTCACTCTGAACAAGTTTGTACCTTATAAAAGATCAAGATCCTGGACATCTGGACTCCCAGCCCTCCAAACTGGAATCAGAAGTTAAATATCACCTTATAGTCGGCTTCCTAGAGAATCCAACCTACAACAAAGATTAGCATGCAGCAGGCCTATTAGAAAGCTTTTGTAATCAGTGCTGTGGGAAGGATTGAAGAGATTGGCAGAGGGAAAAATTGACTAGCAATGCCATCACAACAAAACATTGGCCAAAACTGTGAGCCTTTTTGAACCGGGGATAATATTTCAGTTTTCCTGAATTGGAGTGAGAAGTCCAAACCTTTATATCCCCAGATCAATGAACCATCAAATAAACACTGCCCAGGAAGGGGGGATGGCTTTCAAGAAAGTAGCTCTCTTCAGCTGAGATAATCTTAATATGGGCTGATAGCTAAGGACTGACCAGCTTCCCAAAACACTCCCAGCAGCTAGGGTAATAAATCTTTTGTTTCTGTAGAGGGACTTGGATGGCACATGATAGCATTCACTACCTACATCTTACTAGCTAGTCCCATAATCATAGCTGGTCTCCTAGATAGCCTCTGGCCTATAGGAATGCCTGACGTTACATAAATAAGCCAGATTAATCAATTCCACAGAAAGATTAGCTTTACATGGTAGATTTGAGTGGCCTCCCCAGTCTTATATCATGCCTAGCCCTTTCAGCCAGTCACAACTTGACAAATCCTTTCCTGAAATAAGTGAATGTAAATAGTCTTGATAACCAGACAGAAAAGTCATAGTGCTCATCTAGCAGACATCTGTTCCCTCTATCTCTCATTCCAGGTTTTTCTTCCTCAGATTCCCCTTTAGAATCTTCCCCTGGTGTAAAGAGACTCAGTAAACCTGGAAAACTTACTGGTAGTAAGTATAACTCTCAAGGTGGCCTAATTTCTCATTCAATTAGGATATTTCATGAAGGAGATTCTTTTTATCCTTATCTACTCTCTTGCAAAGCCTCACCAATGAGAAGTGAGGGTAGACAGGAAAAACATTAAACACCATTTAATTTTATTATTCATGTTAAGGTTGATGAGACTTGTAAAATAAATGGTAGTGATTCTCAGCATTTTCCTCCAACCTTGCTGCCACTATCAGAGCCACTGTTGTAGAGCTTGACCTCATGTTCCCCTGGGTTCACGTTGACATCCCAATAGGATAGTTTACAGAATCTGGCTAAAAGTCAGCTGTGACCCACCACAGGGGCAGTGTCAGATGCAATAATAGACTAAGTACTGACATTTTCAAACCTTAATCAAGTGTTTTTAAGGGATCTCAAGAAATATCCATGGGCAGAAGAGTTGAGGGCCAAAGGATTTAAGACTTTCAGTGCTTTTTATAAAAAAAACTATAAAAGTGGACCTTTTCAGGGTTTTAAGCATTCACAGATCTCTTATTTTCCCTCTGTCCAGCATTTTGAAGCATAATTACCAGACTTTACACTGGTATGAGGGAAGGCAAGTTGGTGCACACTGTCATGAGATGGGAGGTGTAATCCTAGTGCAGCAGAGTGATGTGAAGCAGAGAAGGAAGGAGAGCATGTTAAACAGGGGGTGTTACCAAGCTAACAGCCATTTCATAAAAAGTAGAGCCAGTTGTTAAGTCTCATGCTAAATCTTCCCGATGGACCATGTGGAAGAGACCACCTTGCCTTAGAATGAGTCCATGAATGAGAAACTAGAGACAGAAAAGAAAGCCAATTGATAAACCCCACTCCTTTTCTACAATAAAGTTTGTCCCATGGAGTAAGAACTATACCACTCTGGGAAGCCATGGTAGAAGCCAGTTTCATACCCCACCAGCACTATGCTACTCTGAGGTCCAGAAGAGGTGTGAGGACGCATAGCCTTTATGGAACTGGTTGGGTTGAATCTAGATGCTTAAACCACTGTGGCTTTCACTAAGGAAGTACAATAGAAGATATGCCAAAGCCTGGGCCTAATTCAGGAGGAGACTGAGACAGTTGGTGGCATTAGGAAAAGGCTTCTAAGCACAAGGTCTCTTACTCTTCCTATTGGGCAATTGCTAAGGCCTGTGGGGTAGTTGTCACCATAAAAATATTGGGAGGACCAAAAACTGAGTTCAGTACAGCCACAAATTTAGAAATCGGTAAAGTTTCCCCCAAATATGGGATTCACAATTACACCCATCAGAAGCAGACGCCAGTCATGTGGAACCCCACCATACTCCACAATCCTTCCTCCTGTGCCCACACCTGCAGTGCAGCGGCAGTCACCCCTCTGGTGAGCCATGTCTGAGCTAAAAGAGAAGTTACCTTCTACCCAGTTCTGCCATTTTAGCCCTCCAGATCTGAACAACAATCATTCAATTAATGGATGCCTACAACAGACTGCAAAATAAGTGACAGAAACTGATTATGGAGTCAAAAATTCTACACAGAGAGTGGAATTTAACAATATTTAAATATATTTAAAGAGAAAATTCTGATGAGGTAGTTAAGGTTGGTTTGTAAGTTATGTAAAAAGTTTATATTGATAAAGGTCATACACAATTTTATAAAGAAAAAAATTTTTTGAGGGAATTTCAGGTTGGATATACTCATTTTGAAAAACTTTATAAAATTCTTATGTGGGTATGCACTAGTAGGGAATCACTATTTGTATGAAAGTTTGGTATCATGTCTTTTGAAATAACATTTCCTGAAGATGAGCCTGCTCTTCTTTTTGAATCCCTAATACTCCTTTGCTTTGTTTTTCAAACCTTAATTAAAATATGCATGTTCTAGAAAAGTGTGTTTCACTAGGACACTGAGATGATACTTCAATCACTGACTTTTGACAAGCTACTGCTGCAGATGCAGAAGCAGCAGGAACAAAACTCTGATATGTGCTTGTGTGAATGCACTTTGCTTCTGCCAATTTTTATTATTGACCATGCAGGAGATGAAAGTACTAACTCCCTGACTACATGAAACAAGGTGGGGGAAAAAAAGTGTATTCCATGTTATTCCTTGACATTACACTGAAGCAATATCTTGGGTCATCCCATGGCCCAGATATGACTGCCACAGGTAGTGATATAATAATAATAAATTGCCGTGCTTGCTCTGATGCTGCTAAGAATCCCTGAGGACCATAGTCAACATCTTAAATGAACCATGGTGGAAATGCACAGCACATTTAGATTCAGACATCTGGGCAAGTCAATCACTTAACTCATTCATATTCAGTAGGCTTCCACAACCATCTAATTATTCCAGGATTTAGTCCATTCCACCTCCTAGGTAATGCTATAGTTTCACACAGTATGGATTGCCTATACTGAAATGCTGAAAACAGCTCTAAATTATGTTTGATGACTATTAAGCTTTCTGGTGAAACTTCCTCTAGCACCATGTTTGAAGGTCAGAGTAGGGGGGCACTGCTAAGAAGATATCTGGTGTTGGGTTAGACCACATGGTTCATAAAATAATCTCGAAGGATTTGGAGAAAAAGACGGATTGCCCCTTCTTTCATGCCAAATCTTCCAGGGCTCATGGTTTAAGTCTTATTGGCCTAAGCAACTGGATTGTTGATTGAGAGTTGCTATAAGCAATCCTCACAGCTGAGATGAACCCCATCGCTACCCAAAATTTGGTTTGGATGTCAAGATAGATGATATGACACACAAACCAAGAGGAATACACACATGCATATTACTCACATAAAGAGGGTTTCTAGAGAGAGCCGAGCAAGCCCCCAGGCATGCCCAAAAATAACTTGAGACAGGCAGATTGGGGAGACTGGCTTGGACTACACTGGGTTAGAGGGTGGGACTAGTTCAATGTACTCACTGGGACTTGTGCAGTTTGAATTTCCTGGAGCACCAAAGGGAGTGGGTGGGCTGTCTTATTGGCTTGCTTTGATATGGGGCAAGAGGGAAAAAGGAATGGGTGAGGTCTGAAAGTTATCAGCAGTCAAACATCAAAAATTAAGTTAAATTCTTGATTACAGCTTACCCTTACATTTAATGACTGAAATGTGCCATGTTTCATTTCAAGGAATTTGAAATTAAATCAGTGATTGTTGACACTCTATGAAGTCTTATAGCCTGAGGCCAGTAAAGGAAATGAAAATTCTACTACTATCTTATTCAAAAACCCAGAAGTAGATATTTTGGGATGTGGCTTTATTCCTTGGTGAGTATCAGTAATGTATAGAATTTCAAAGGAAATAAGTATCTTGATGAGGCTATGCATTGTGGCTTTAATGTGTGCAGAGACATACATAAGCGTAATTTAGATTGAGGGTTTCTTTGAGGCAAGAGATTCTGCTTTTTATCCAAATGGGAAAACCTTAGATAAAGAATTGTTGCTGCCATGGCCAGACAGATGGCCTGACCATCAGCAATGGCCTGAGAATATGTCAAAATTTACAGACGGGGATGATTGTTAAATGAAACAACCAGTGAAAAGATAATAGCCTGAAGATCCACCAATGTGCTGACCCTTGGGTCTTGTGGGTTTTTTGTTTGTTTATTTTAATCACGGGTGTCCCAGTTAAAGAATAAAGAGCAGCAGCTGTCCAGTGACCTATATCACATGTGATGGTGACACTGTCTTCTCTAAAGTGTGCAAACTCCTTTTGCTGTTACTCAGTTAATCCCAAAGGAATTCCCCTAGTATCCAAAGGGTTTGGAAAAGAGGTGATCTCCTCCAACACTGTGATGTCTGGCAAGGGACTGAGAACGGCGGGGACTACCGCTCTTGAAAGTAGGATGAGCCAGAAGGCACAGGTTTGGCTCTATCCTGTAGGTGCTATTTTTTTTTCTTAGAAAATAGGCAACAGTGTCCATGCTGACCCTGTTGGTGCTGCTTCCATGACCCATGGCATAATGAGCAGGTGAATATAGAGAGTCATGGGCTCAGGGCATGTGAGAGTCTCCATTTCCAGGAAAACTCAGCATGTGATCAGCAATTGCCATTTTAATGATGTAGCATGGAGCCAAGAAACAATTTTTTTTTTTTTTCATCAGAAAGCCATGGGCAACTTATAGCCATCATGGGCAGTCCAGAGACTCCAGGAGGCATGAGAGGAGGCTGCTAATGTATTTATGGTACAGGAGTCTCTTGGGAATTATCAGCATGTTTCAATTTGGGCAAATTTCAGAGACTTCTGTTACATGGAGCCCTAATATAGAGGAACCAACTTGTGAGTACAAGCTGGCTTTAGGAAAATTTGTAATATGATGCCTCCAGAACCCCAAAATGGTAGCATTTTTTTTTTAAGTTGTGGGTGCTGAGAGGGTCGATAGTTATTTTTTGACAGTCTCAGGGATGGAGGAGTCCTCAGCTTGACAATTAACAGGAATTTACCTGAGGTAGTGGGACTTTGCACTATATGTGGGCCAATGGGTAATTCCTTTTTGTGAGTTCCCCTGTGATTATCTGTATGTCCTGATTGAATGTATCAAACAAATTCTTAGCTGAGGATGTCATCAGTATATTATATAGTGTGTACCTATTCTCCTGGAGAAAGTTAGATGTGGTTAAGGTCTTGCCTACAAACATGTTGAAATACTCCATGGAGAGATGAGTAAATGTATTTTTTTCCCTTCGAAGGTAAAAGCAAACTGCATCTGAGAGTCTGTTGAAGTAGGCATTGAATAAAGCGTATTTTAAAATCTATGACTAAAAGTATTTACCAGATTGGATGGAGCCAATAATAAAAGAATACTGGATACAGAGACATTAATGAGCAGGTGTCTGACATTAAGATTGTGGTAATCCACTGAGGTGCTATTCATTTTTTGTCAATTTAATAGGCAAATTGAACTATTAAATGGAGAAAATGGAGAGAGTGACATCAGCATTATGGTGGCATAAGTTATTTCATCTTTTCTTCCCCCTGTTTCATTAAAAATTAGGCGTCCACCCGCAAACAAAAGCACCTTTGTAGCAGTTCTGAGACCAAGCACTATATGCCAAGGGACCCAGGAGGTCTCATCTACCTGTGTATCCTGTGCCAGACGAACAGCTCAGTACATGAGTAAAGCAGTGAACCCGCCCCAACTCCTCTTGTGGTGGTCAGAGAAAAACCTAGATTGCTGATCTGAGCAGGTACCCATGAATGAGAAACTGCAGAAGTCCAGCCTTCCAGAGGGGAGATTACAGCAACATCACTGGAGCAAAATAATTAGAATGAAAAAGTGGACACAGAGGAGACAGAAGAGTTTTATCAGCACTGCCCAACCACCAAGGCAACACTGGATGGGGCTGAAATATCAGGCAAGAGTGACCTCTCCCACAGAGGAAAAGGCAAGCAATGAGTGAGTGCCTGGCTAATCCAGTAGTGTGGGATAGGGCTGGAGAAACCTGTTTGTCTCCTGTAGCACACACAGTCCTGAGGCAGCACCTCAATGACTGGGAGGAGGAAGGAGATAAGGAAAGAGCAGATAAGAATATTGATGGGCAATGAATGAACTTGGTTCTTGCTGATTGCACTCAGCAGGAAGTTCACCCACAAGCCTTCACAATCATGGATGTCCCTACTGGGTCCTCAGTCACCCCCAATGCCCTGAGTTTAAAACCCATACCTTTCCCACTCTTTCAGCTGGCTCCTGTATGTGCTTCCTTGAGCAACAACAAGAGCAAGCTTCAGTAGACAGGAAGGGCACTCAGAAAATAGGCAAAGATGTACAGACAAGGAAGAAAACACAAAATTGAACTATAGTGCTATATTCTGGAAAACAAAAAGGAGGTTTTGTTCAGTGCGTTATAAAAACCAGAGAACGTGTAAAAGCTTCAAAATTTTTCCACAAGAAAAAGTAAGAAAAGAGGAATAGATATACCCATACAAAGGCACTGAAAACCTCAGTTAATAACACCAATGAAAAGAATACCCCATCAAAGGCAACTAGCAAAGATTTAAGAAGGTGTCTGCTATTTCAAATGTGAAAATAGCAACACGAGATGATACGAAGAACATGAAAAGTCAAGGAAATGTATCATCAACAAAATATAATTTTCCAATAACTGAACTCAAAATAATGAAATTTTATGGTCTAGTGGATAAAGAATTCAAAATAGCTATTCTGAATAAACTCAGTGAAGTACAAAAACAAAAACAAGAAAACCTCAGAAAGACAATTTTACAAATTCATGAAAATATAGAGATTCAAAATGAGATACTTTCTAAAGAAATAGAATACATTTAAAAAGCAAGCAGAAATACTGGAGCTGAAGAATTCAATGAATAAAATGAAAAATGTAATAGAAAGTATCTGCAGAAGAATAGCAAATAGAAGACAGAATAAGTGAGTTAGAAGATGGGAATTTTGAAATAACCAAGTTAAATAAAAAAGAAAAAAGGTGAAAAAGAGCAAAGAATGCCTACTTGATCTCTGAGAAGCCATCAAGTAAACAATTATTAAAATAAGAAGAATATGGAAAAAAAATTGAAAATGGAAACACAACATAGGAAAATCTATGGGATGCTGCAAAAGCAGCTCTGAGAGGAAAGTTTACAGCCATTAATGCATAAGAAAATGAAAGGTCTCAAATAAACAACCAAACTTAAAACATCAAGGAATTAGAAAAATAAGAACTAACCAAGCCCAAAGTTAAGAAGGAAAGAGCCAACAAATGTCAGAGCAGAAACAGAGACAAGAAAAACAGTAGAAATAAATCAATGAAACTAAGAGATGGTTTTTCAAAATGACAAATAAAATTGACGATGCTTTAGCTGGACTAAGAAAAAAAGAGAAGATTCAAACAAATATGTAGGAAATGAAAACAAGAGACATTACAACTGATACTACAGAAATACAAAACAAAGATTATGAAAATGATTATATACCAACAAATTGGATAACTTAGAAGAAATGAATAAATTCCTCTAAATGTACAACCAACCAAGAATGAGTTAGGAAGAAACAGAAAATGTGAATACTCATACAAGCAAGAAGATTGAATCAATAATCGAAACATCACAACACAGAAAACTCCAGGACCAGATGGCATCACTAACGAATTATATCAAACACCTAAGGAAGGAAGAATTAACACCAATTCATCTCAAACTCCTCTAAAAAGAAAGAATATGGATTATTTTCTCATTTTACAAGTCCAGAATTACTTTGATACCAAAGCTAGATAAGGACACTATAAGACTAATATCTCTGACGAATATCGATGCAAACATTCTCAACAAAATGTTAATGAATCAAATTCAACAACACATTAAAAGAATTATACAACATGACCAAGTGAGATTATCACTGGGATGTAGGGATGGTTTGACATATGCATATCAATAAATGTACCATACCACATTAATAGAGTGAAAGAAAAATCATACAATCACCTCAATAGATGCAGAAAAAGCATTTTATAAAATAAAACATTCATTTATGATAAAAATCCTCAACAAATTAGATACAGAAGGAACATACCTCAACATAATAAAGCCTATATAGTACAAACCCACAAGTAACATTATATTTAATGATGAAAAATTAAAAACTTTCCTCTTATATCAGAAACATAACATGGGCGCTCACTCTTACCACTCCTCTTTAACATAGTACTAGAAGTTCTAGCTAGAGCAATTAAAAATAAATAAATAAAAAGTATGCAAATCTGAAATGAAAAAAGTAAAACTGTCGTTTGCAGATGATATGGTCTTATATATAGAAAATCCTGAAGACTTAATCAGAAAAGTGTTGGAAGTAATCAAAGAATTCGTTACCATTTCTGGATATAAAATCAACATACAGAAATGGTTTCTATACACTAACAACATTTGAAAAAATAACAAAAACTATCCATTTACGACAGCATTAAAAATAAAATACTTAGTAAAAGTTTAATCAAGAAAGTAAAATATCTATACAATCAAAACAAACAAAAGTTTGATGGATGAAATTAAGGAAGACAAACAAATGTAAAGATAGCACATGCTCATATATCTGAAGGATTATTATTGCTAAAATGTTCATATCACCCAAAGCCATCTATAGATTCAATAATATCCCCATCATAATTCCAAAGGCATTTTTCACATGAATAAAAAAGTAGTCCTAAAACTGGTATGGCAGCAGAAAAGATCCAAATAACCAAAGCATACATGAAAAAGAAAAAGAAAGACAGAGGCATCAACTTTGATTTCAAACTATACTATAAAGCTATGGTAATTAAAACAGCATGGTGGTGGCACAAAAAAAAAAAAAATAGAAAGACCAATGAAACAAAATAGAGCACCTAGAAATAAACCCTTACATTTATGGTCAGCTAATATTTGACAGTTTTCAAGAACACTCACTGGAGCAAGGACAGTCTCTTCAGCAAATGATGATGGGAAGATTGGATAATCAAACTTCCCATCGCCATTGCAGAAAAATGAAATTGGACTGCTATCTTACATCATTCACAAATATGAACTTAAATGGATCAAAGATTTAAATATATCATAAAATTCCTAGAAGAAAACATAAGAAAGAAGCTCCCTGCCATCAGTCTTGGCAATGATTTTTTAGATATGAACTCAAAAGCAAAGGCAACAAAACAAAACTAAACAAGTTAGACTACATCAAACTAAAAAGCTTCTGCACGGCAAAATAAACAAAAATAAAAAGGCAACCTATATAATGGGAGAAAAATTTTGCAAACCATATATTGAACAAGGGATTAATATTCAAAAATATAATGAATTCATACAAATCAGTAACAAAAAAAATCCAACTTAAAAATGAGTGGAGGAACTGAATATATACTTTTCCAAAGAAGACACCCAAATGCCAATAGGTACATGAAGAGGTGCTTTATCACAAACTATCAGGGAAATGCAAATCAAAACCACCATTAGCTATCATCTCACACCTGTTAGAATGGCTATTACCAAAAAGACAAAAGACAACAAGTATTGGCAAAGATGTGGAGAAAAGGGAACCCTTGTACACTGTTGACAGGAATATAAGTTGGTACCAGCAATTACTAAAACATATAGAGATTACTCAAAAGATTAAAAACAGAATTACCATATGATCCAGCAGTTGCATTTCTGGGTAAATATCCAAAGGAAACGAAATCACAATTATCAAAGAGATAATTACATTCCATGTTTTTATTTACGATAACCAAGATATGAAAACAAGTGCCCATCAATGAATAAGTGGATAAAGAAGATGTAACACACACACACAATGAAATATTATTCAGCTATAAGAACGGAATCCTGTCATTTGCAACCACATGGAGGTACCTGGACAATATCATGTTGATTGAAATAAGCCAGAGAAAGACAAATACTGTATGATCTCACTTATATGTGGAATCATTATGCCATACACTTGGAACTAATATAACTGTAATTGAAAAAAAATTTTTTAATTAAAAATAAATAATTTTTAAAAGTAAAATAGAACTCAGAAACAGAGAGTAGAACAGTGGTTATCAGGCGCTGAAGGTGGGAAGCAGGAAATAGGGGGAATGGGAAGATGTTGGTCCAAGGGCACAAAGCTGCAATTTTGTAGGATGAATAAGTCTAGAGATCTAATATACAGATGTGATGACTTACTTAATACTCTACTGAACACTGGAAATATGCTGAAAGTAGATTTCAGGGGCACTCATCACACACACAAAATGGTTAACTATGTGAGAAAATGATATATTAATTAGCTAATTATTTCACTATGTATATCACATCATCATTTTGTACACTTCAAATATAATTTTTATTAATATTTTAGAAAGCTTCCTAGGAGTCTATATAATATTTCATGGGCAGAATTAGTCTGTGTGAAATTAATTTTTGATATTTTCAGCATATAATACATCCTTTCTAAATTGAAAAAAAAAAGGTAAGAGGAAGGAAAGTATTTCACACTAGGAAAAAAGAATTAGCTCATTATTAAGTTGCACTGATGCCCTGCAAAAGATAATAAAAGATAAGAGCATTGAAATGTAAAGATGAAGACCAGAGAGGACTCTCAGATGTCAAAGAGGCCTTATCTTGTACAGTGGGATATCAGAGGGAAGACCAAACTCAGGATTTAATAGTAAAAATCATAGCTTCGAGACTGTTCGACCAACAAGCAAGTCTGCTGGGTAAGCCCGGGACATATGGGGTGAGGACAGGTAAGTAGATGTACCTGGAAGCTTTGGCTCACCAGATTTTTCTGAACTCTCAGAACTTGCAGACAGACCTGCCCTTTCTCCCTATTAAGAGCTAGAAATCCCTTCATGTGGGAGAACACTTCTGAGACCTGTTACTCAGAAGGCAACAGAAGGTCCTCTCAGAATCTACTGTCACCTTCCTAGCTGCTAGACCAATAACTCAGGTGTAGTTAACACTCCTGGAGGTGTGCAGAAACTGATAGAGGAGGAGAGGAATGATATCTTTGAAAAATTGTAAGAATTAACCAGATTATACTGACAGGAGCCCGGGAAGTAAAAGTGGGCCTGTATTTTTAAAAAGCTTTACCTAAGGGGCTAGAAGATAAGACTGGGTAAGGAAGAGTTTGACTCAGGGAGCATTCTCTCAAGATATGAGATTTACACCTTGAGAAGAACCCTAAGGAATTGGCATAAATCACTGCTAAAGTGTCACCAAGAAGTCTGGAGAAAATGAAGATCCATACTGAGTGAAGTTGCAATGCCTGAGTTTCCATGCCAATTGTAGAGGAAGGAAGTAGAAGGCTCAGATATGCTGTGCAATGTGATACATACAGTTAACAATACTGTATTGTGCACTAACTTATTAAGAGGGTAGATGTCATGTTAAGTGTTCTTACTACAATGAAAATAAACATAAAAAGAAATAGAAGGCTCAGGAAAGTACGCATTGCTGGAATGAACGTATTATATGAGACCAAAAGACCCATCAGAAAATTATGTTCATACTATTCACTAAGAAAATCAGGAATTCACTAGTGAGGAGACACTAGCATCACTTAGAAGTTCATCCAGGGTTGAAAGAAGTGGTCACAGAGCCTGACTTATTAATAGCAATGGGGGAGAAAGGGCCTCAAAGCAATACAGCCTAGTTGGCGGTATGCTTAACTTTCAGAAGCTAGGGTATTTCAATTACCATAATAATAAGCAACCTCATACTAACAGCCAAGGGGGCTTGACCCATAGAAGATTGTGGAGATGATTAAT
This sequence comes from Rousettus aegyptiacus, assembly GCF_014176215.1. NCBI lineage: Eukaryota > Metazoa > Chordata > Mammalia > Chiroptera > Pteropodidae > Rousettus > Rousettus aegyptiacus. The sequence goes on along the minus strand of NW_023416306.1, from coordinate 118,487,179 downwards.
AGGAAATAGTTCCCTAGGGGATAAATAGATGAGCAACCAATGAGGGTACTGCTTGAAAAAGTATATAATTGAAAGAGAATAAATGATTAAGGAGTTACAAATGATAACTCCAATAAAAATTTAAAACCCCTTGCCAAATTTCCAGACTTAAGCCATATTTCAGATGCGTAACCTCATGACTAAATTGGTGACCAGGTAATCAAGACAAAGGACCCTGAAACCTCACAGCAAGTATATGCTAACACGATTCCACTAGACTTTCTCAAGGAGACCAATATCACTTACTTGGGTAACTACACGCTAGGAAAAATAGAATACTTTGACAGCTCAGACCCTATAACTTATGGCCCTCAAAATGTCTTTGATAACCAAAGACCTGAAACACTATCGAGTGGTTCAGTTAAAAATGGGGGCATAAAGGAGACAGGAAATAAATGGAGTTCTTGCCAAAATTCAGCTTATGGTAAATTTATTGGATCCATGGATCCACTTGGTAGTCGTTTCCCTAGTAACCTATTTTATAATTGAAACTGATGTACTTGGCAGTTGAAGTAACCCTCACATTGGTCTTTGGTCTTTCCCACTATTATAATTGTTCCCTAGAAACCAAATGGAAGTTTCCAAAATTCCAACTTCCTGGCCGGTACAGTAAATCAAGAACAATATCACATTTCATGGAAGGTAAAGACTGGTAAAGATTACCATCGGAATTTAAAATGTGAAAAATGCACAAGTGTTCCTATCATATTTCCCTCTTATTTCCTTATGAACACAGATGGATCCTAGAGAATGACTGTAGACTACTATAAGTTCAACCAAACGGTAGTCCCAATCATAATTTCCATGTTGGTTATAGTATCACTGCTAGAGCAGTTATAAGATATTCAGCCATTGGTTTAGAAATGGGTTATTTTCTATCCCAATTAAGTAAGGCCAGATACAGTTTGCATTCACATAGAATGGACAACCATACACATTCACAACAAAGGCTCTGGGGTTTCTCGAGTAAGGATAAGCCATCTGCAGCAGAGAATTATCCATCTTTTGACAAACATCTCAACATGTTCCTGAGATTCTATATAAATGAGTGCTTGACCATGGAACACCAAGTGCCCGTGGACCCAGCGGTGTCCATAATGACTTACCGGGACCCTCCATATCAGCTGCCATCTAGACCCCTACTCTAACTTTTACCAAGTTGCTTTCAACCCTTTGAATTCTAAAGAGTTGTCCCTTCACTACAGAATCCACATTGTTTTATTATTCTGTGACAATTAACAAACCAAGGGGATTCCCTTTGCCTCCACCCAGCAGTATTTTCTCAGAATCTTGCACTAATCTTTTCCACTAGTCCCTCCTGAATGCCTGTGTGCCGTTGGGGCTTCCATGGTACTGAGTGAAATCCTCGTCTGCCCTGTCAACAGAGCACAAGTGAGCGTCTTGAAAATTTCAGTTTTCAATTGCTTTCTCATTATCTGTGCCCCGAACAGTATCATTCTATTTCCTTGTTGTGGTTAATTAGAGAATCATTAGAGTCTCTCTTAAATTTGGTAATAGGAGCTTCAGCTAAAACCTTATTATTGTAGCTCCATCTATCATTTGTTCTAAATGGGTCAACTTATATCTCTTCTTTTACTCATTTACATATATCTTTATGTTTGCTAGAAGTTATTTCATAAGGTGAGATCTTTTCAGCCCTCTGATACATAGTCAAAAACCTTAAGACTACATACAGACGTTTGGAAAATATTTTTAAGAGTATCTAAATGTTTTAGATGAGACCAAAATTCTGAAATCTTATTCTGTTTAATGCCACTAAGATGCTAAATAATTGCTTATAAACTGAAGTGGAAAAGTGGCAGTTAATGGTGATGGGCCTTAATAATTCATTATTTGAGGTCAGCATCATCCCTTGGCCAGAAATCGTTACATCCTTAGGCTTCAGAAACTCTGAGAATAGTCTTTTTGGATACCTCCTAATTTTTTCAGCACGCAGAACAGCTCTTCCTGTTGGTTGACCCAATATTTGGAGCCATGTCTCTGAAGATGTACTCAGGTTTGGAGCTGGAGAGGTACTTTTATAACCAAACTTGTGATCCTCTTTCTGAGATAGACTGGTCTCACCTTCCATTCTTCATCCACATTATCATAAAATATTTAAGGTAAGAAACTTAGAGATCACCATCCAGATTCTCACCCTTTCCTAAATTAATCTTGTATTTGAAGAATAATTAGTTTCCTCTGAAATTACTAGCAAGTCCGCATGGATGTTCTCTATACATCTTACCAAGAATTTTATGCAGCTAGAGCATATATTCATTTTCATCGTTTTCACAGTTCATCAATATGCCTCCAAACCCAGTGATCTTAGTATCCAACAACCATTCCTTTGTAGAAAAATCATATAACTGCCTTTGGCCCTAAATTTAATTTGCACTAAATGTAGAGGCAGTAATTTCCTATAATCAAAATGTTCTCTGTACTGAGAATCAAATGACAAACTCCCAGGCCTAAATTACACTAACTTCCTAGCCCAAACCTACCTAATGTCAGTCTCCCAACTTTTATTTTCTTTCTTTTCCTTCCAGTGATTTCTCAAAGTCCCAAGTGAGGAGAAAGACATTTCATAGTGCTTCTCCATAAACAAACCAAGAAAGTACCTGCTTTTCTTGTGGTTCTTTTTCAGTTAACAATATTGCTGCCTTAATTCTCAAACTAGAAACTTTAGAGATAATCATCTTTTAAAATGGCAAATAAATAGATGAGACAGAGACATAGTATTGTCTTAGTGTACCTCACCTTTCCAATACATTCTTTAATCTCCATTCTCATCATGCTGGATTTAGTTTAGACTGTAATCATTTGGACCATTTTAACAGTTTTCAGACTGTTCTGATGGCGTCTACTCTCTAAGTCTTTCCAATTCAGCCTCCATGTTACTGCCAGAGTGATCTTTCTAAACTTAATTCACATGCCTTGCTTGGAAAAACAACTTATTCTTGCTACAAGTAAATAGGAATTATCTCTATAATGTATTTAGGGTCTGGGTCTGTGAGGTTGCTTCATATAAACTTTTATTCATAATCTACCAAGTTCTGGAATGTTTTACAAAGTCATGAAATATACTTGAAGTACTGGATAGCAGAATGTTATTTAATTTTGAGAGTTAACTATATTCTCATTCACTGTCTCTTGCTAAGAACTTTAGGATTATCAATCTTGTATTCAACAAGTTGCTTATATATCTGATATTTGTGCATACTGGGACAATTTTATCTTCATCTTAACTGCAAATCCGTAGGGCTTTGGATATTTTCACAGAGACACAGAATTATTGAATCTTACTTTCTGAGTCCTTTCATGGTCTATAGGATCAGATGGATTTTATACTTGCTGAAAAAAATATTTGGATAATGTACTTTACCAAGCTACAAAAGGAACAAATTAATTTCTGTATAATAATGCAGGGATAATGCATTTAAAGAGAAAGATGACACTTCAGTCACAGAATGTAGGGCTTTGGATTATGTGGCTACAACTACCAGTGAAAACTGTTGAATTTCCCAATGTACAGTTGAACCCAAAAATCTAAAGTACTGAATAGCATTTATAAAACCATAGGGTATAAGACACTACTAATTAGGTATTATGCAGACATACTGATAAAATTAAAGATCTATTTACTGTTCAAAAGATAAAGTGATGGCATAAATACCATAAGAGAAATGGAAAGGGCTGTGAGGGCTTCAATCTCCAGTTGTGTGAAGCTCATAAAATATATACTATAGTAATGATATCGCAAATGAGTGTTGAAGGATAAACAATAGTAGATAAAGTAGAAGGCAGTCTACGTGAATCAAATAGTATGAATGCTGCAAAAACACTTGACATTTTCAAGTGAGTTACAGGTAAATGAGACCAGAACACAAGCTCCAGTATAAAAAGTACTCTGAAAATATTTCCTTAGTCCACCCTTCCACTCTTATACAAGACATTGGACACAACGATAAGAAGTTTACCCATTGCCTACAGAAATGTAATCACTGAAGACTTAGAAAAAAGTGATCAGAATTGTACTTTATAGAGATTAATTTGAGCAATAACAGCAGAGTCCCATAGGGTGAATGAGAAGAACAAAGAACAATCAGGCTTTCAGAGCAGCAATAAGGGACTCGTGTTGATTTCTGATAGTCTCTAGAACAGTTCTTAAATTTCCAATAAAAAATCTGGAAAGTGAAAAAAGTCTGCTTAGAGAGGTAATCTATCAGCATGGAAGTAAATATATGCTTCAACCCTTCCCCACGGTCTGCCCCTAGATTATAGAGGAAAGGTTCATATAACATGATTATGTAATAGCCGACCCTTTGCCTCAAAATCATTACCTACACGTGGAGTACTGTGTCCCTCTTGGCCCCCATCAGTATATCTTTCTATAAATATTCAAAAACAGTAACTCCAAGAAAATAATAGAAGAGAAAATGGAAGTGCCGGAACCCAATTATAAAACTATAACCCTAGTATTTGCCACCAGCTGGGTTCTTCACCTCTCTTGTCCACAGTATTCTGATAGATGTGATATTCCTCTGAATATAAAATATTTTATAACCATGCAGGAAGGGTAGAGTAAGACACTTCTATCACTATTGAATTGAGGTAAAAACAAAACTTCTGAAACACTAATAAATGGCTATGGAGCTATGCAAGACTGCTTCCCTTCCAGCTGTAAATCCAACAAGATGAGCGCAATCCACATAACACTTTTAAACATACCTTTAGTCAAGGAAGGTCTATTGGTTTTCATCTGTCTAACCAGTGAAAAACATACTACAAAAAAAGACATAAACTCAAGAGAGTTTATTTCCTAAAAATCACTTTCTAAAAAACAGAAAATTATTTGAGGAAAAATGGCTTGTCATCCTCACTAACATGCATGAAAATGTGGTCCCTAAGGAATGGAAACACAAAGTTATAAGAAATTCAATAGGTGAGAAGAGATAAAAATTGAGTAAAAAAAAAAAATAGCCTACAAATGTAGAGCAATTTAAATCTGCATTGAAATGTGGTAACAGAAAGAAATCTAACTATGATAAGTGAACACAGTGTAATATATATATATATGCCTTACTGTTAAAGTATACAACTGGAACTTATTGATTTCATTAACCAATGTTGACATAAAAAATAAATTAATTAAAAAAAATAAATTTGCATTGGAAGGAGAACTGAAGAGCTTTCACACTGCAGATAACAGAACCAGTGATGAGGAAGACACACTTGATAAGTTTTCCCTGAATGCAAGGAAATGGGTCAAAGTCAAAACGAGGTGAAAGAGTAGATACCCATTTTTCCTAGCATCTATAATTACCTATCTTCAGGAATAATAATGAAACAATTGCCGCAGCAAAATAACAAATAAAATTTCCTGAGATGAAAACCTTCATATGGGATTAAAAGTGTTCTTCAAATTCTAAGTAAAATTAAAAGACCAATGTTTAGACATATTTTAGCAGGGTTTTAAAACTATAAGTATAGGAAGATATTATTTAAAGTAAATACTGATTATATCTGTTTCTTACTGGTGTAATTCAATTTAAAATGTGGGGATTTTTTTGGTGATTGGTAGTGAGTTTTTTATTAATTTGTTGTTTTGTCTGAAAAATGGCCTTGACAGGTCTCTCTGAATGTATCTCAAAGTCGCACATATACGGGATAAATTATAGATGCAAGACAGTTGAACAAAGAATTAATCCTGAGAAATTCACCTAGAAAGCAGCTCAGAAATAATGTCAAAAAAAATGTGAAAGAGAAATGGGAACATAAAAGAAGCCCCAACATATGTCTAACTGAAGCTCTAGGTTGAGAAGAGAAGCAATAAGAAATAATGATGCTATACACTTTCACTCTGAAGATTTGTGTCTTTCCTCATTTCTAGCAGTGTTAACCAAGATCTAAGTAGAATTATTAAAAATAAATCTATATCTAGAAAAAGCATAGATTTCATATTAGTCTGCAGATTATCTTAGTCTAACTGCAATCCCAGAAGACACGAATAAATCAACATAAATAAATTATAGGAGAAAATAGCCTAAAATCTTCAAAATTCTGAGATTAATATAAAATGTGTAAGTTTTTGTAAGCCAGATAGATTACTATTCAAGAGTAAAGGAACGATAGGCATTTTCAGATACAAAATGACTAGATTCTTTCTTTCAATAGAATCTATAGATGGTAAACTCAAATAATTGCTACAGCAAGAAGACAGGAAGGAATAGAATATAAAACAAATGGTGAGCAAAAAACTGTGAAACATTGGTAAATATAACTAGTATCTGAAATTTTTTTGAAAAGTAGAACTAAGTTTATAAACATTAATAGAAAAGACAGAAGGAATGCTTTTAATATCTTTGGTTTCTTCCCAAAGAGAAAACACCAGCACACTAGTTATATACTGTGTAACTATAGATTTTATTACAAAATATAACTTTAAAATGTCTTTTAAAATTTAAATCAATGAGGGGAATAAATAGAATTTTATCAAGCCACAAGAAGGCAAGAAAGAAAAAAGATTAGATAGTAAATACACAATAAGCTTTTAGATATGTCTAAATATACCAGTAATTGTCACAAAAATGAGTGGATTCAAATCATCTATCAGATAAAAAGCAAACAAAAAAGTTATGTTTCAAATAAGATATGCCTAAAATGAACCAAGTAAAATATCTGATCTTTTAAAGTCCTTTTATTTCCTAAAATTACTGACCTAAAATTACGGACCTCCCACCCACCCAAGGAAAGCTAGTTTAAAGATATTATCTTCTAAATTGCATTACGAAAATATCCCAATATATACATCTAAAACATGGAAACCATAAGGTAAGATGAGACTTGGGTGTTCATTCGTTAGGATGATTCCTCTAGATAAGAGGAGTTTCAGGAAAAGATAAGCGAAGTATGAAGTTATTAAAAACACTAGAGAAGATTTTTCCACAACTAAAGGCCTTGCTGGGAAAATTCTCCAAATTGAGACATCATTGTTTAAGAATAAACACAAGATTCTATATGCTGTTAGGAAAGAAGAAAAATAGGTCATCTGCCACAGGGTAAACTTTAGAGCTAAAGAGCTCATTAGCACAATTCCAAGAAATATGACAACACTAACTCCCATTTTGATTTTGCAGCACTGAGTTCAAGAATATTTTTTAATCAGGTGCTACTGTCTTGGAGAATCTGAGGATGCTAAATGAAGATTTTGTGGACTCTGGAGAATAAATGAGGCTTAAGTGTACTATTGTACCTTGCAGTCACATTATACATTAAATTACTCAGCCTAAACTGGATATACCCTGAGACCACCTAACCAATCTCACTTTATGTGCAGGACCACTTCACCTTTACGTGTGGAAGTCTGGACCCAGATGGGGCTACATGAACTTTCAAAACTTCTGATATGTCCTTTTCTCTCAAAGATGCCATTGCCTGAAATTGGGCACCTCATGACATGGAGGTCAGGAATTGTGTTCTTTTCTTAGACAGAATTGCCAATCTCCCTTCTGAGTATCATCTACATTGAAATAAAAAGAAGTCAATATGAGGACACATTGAGTGAATTTGCTATTGTAGTTGGTTGATGCTAAGTACCATGGGAACCTTCTAAAGAATATGTGGAGTGCATCTCAGAAATGCTTCTCTAAGAGATGAAAAGCATTTGCCAACTGACTCTCATTCCCCATTTGGTTGAGGATTAACTCACCCACACTTCTGAGTTGAGCATGGGAATGTCTAGTTGGGTCTTCACAGGGTCCCACATGAATGACAGAAGAGCCAGGCAAGAAGCAAGAGACTCAGAGAGCAAACCTGGGCAGAGGTGATGTTGAGGCAAAGCAGACCAGAGTTGGTGTGAATTTCTTGGCCATAGACATTGCTGGAATCAGGTAAGGCAGAGATGATATGATACTTTACACAGGAGGAATCTGATATAGGAGGCATAGAACATTCATTAGATTTGTGTCAATAATATTTGTGTCATCATTATATGAAGTTTGTTGGACATACACAGAGCAGTGAAGACACTGTAAAGAGCTGGCACTTACAAAGCCCTGGGTCAGTGCAATGTCCCTTGTCATTCTCTATCATGTATTTGTGAATAGTTCCTTTGTTAAAAACAAACAAACGAACAAACAAACAAACAAAAACCTTCTTTGAATTATTATACTTTGAGTCTACCATCTGATTTTTGTTGGGACTCTGACTCAAAAAGGTAGAGCATTGTTCTGATAAAACAAATGGAGAACATCCTTTACACATCATATTGACCCATAGCTATTCCCTTTTTATAAAGTAGTGTGTGGATCTGATTCAAGTGCAACTTCATTTATGTAGCAATGCTCTTCTTTGTTGTACTCATAACTGTTGTTTTGACAATACTGTGCACTTTTTTTCCACTTATTATTGAAAAGATTTCTCCTTGATAACACGGCTCACAAAATGAGTTTTTTAGTGATAAATGAGACAAAAAGCAGTGTCTGGCATTTCTTCCCCATATGCTACACATATGTTGAAATTGGTGTGTCCAGCTATAAAAGCAAATTATCTGCCAACACATAAGTGACAGTAATTGCTTTTCCACATTGTATACCAGTGATATAAGGCAATGCCCAAAATATCTTTTTTAATAAAGAAAACTACCTATTGCTTGTCCTTTCTATATGAGCTTTATTTGTCAACTTTATGGGTAGTTTTACAAGCTTCTAAGCAAGAATAGGTATTGTGTTTGTATTTTCTGCAGGAATTATAACTTTAAATAATGCTTCTGATGTTCTCATCTCTTTTTTCTTAGTGGCAATTAATCAATCAATTTTGCGCTAGAAAGTATTTCATACTGTTCCTGAAAATTTTGTTTTGGTAGAGTGGCCATTGTGCTTTGCTCAGGAAATCAGAAAAAAGCTTTAAGGTTTTCATGACAATTTCATGGAACTGTACTAATTTCATCCCATAAAATCAATATTCAGATTCTTCATCTTTCTTTAGTTGCTTATGGAAAATCATCACACTAACCAAATCACTTTTTTCAGTAGATTTTTTTTTATATTCACTGTGATACTATACAGTATTTATATACTTAGCATTATTCTGAGTTACAGAGATGGTTCCTATTTTATCCTTACTTCATTTTCTTTCATTTATTTATGAACTACTTTTGCATTATTGTGGAACTGCAAACTTTAATGAACTATAGATATAAAAACAGTAAAGATAAATTACTATTTATTTTCACAGATATCTCATGTTTTGCATAATTGTGTACTTAAATGCAGTCCATCTTAGCACGTGTACAAGTTATTACTGTTAGCCACATCTGTTAATGTGATGCATTTTATATAAATTAGGTAACAATTTACAATAATCTTAAGTACAAAATTAGTGAATTGTTCAGAGTAAGAGCTCCTGATGAGTGCTTTTGTCATTTGTTTAAATGGGAGTAAATCATAGGTAGCATCAATTCTGTTTAAGAAAGTTACATAATCATTTCAGTTAAATGCTCCATTTATCAGTCAAGATGGCACAGTAGGTAAACGCTGTGTTTGCCTCCTCCTATGACCACATCAAAATACTACTAAATGATAGAACAATCATCATTGAGAATAGCCTGAGGTCTAGCTGAGCAGAAGTCCTGTAACTAAGGACATACAGCAGAAGCCATGTTGAAACAAGTAGAAGAGACAAAGATGCAGAACGTGCTGGTCCCACACCCACATGTGGTGGTTAAAAATCGAGAGGATTATCTTGGCAATGGAGATCCTCCCTGAGGAATGAGGGGTCCTGGCCCCACACTAGGCTCCTCAGCCCAGGGTTCCAGAGCTGGGGAGAGAACTCCCCATAACTTCTGGCTGTGAAAAACAGTAGAGATTGTGGGAGATAGGGGGATACTGGGATGCTAGGTGTTCCTCCTTTATTCTATAAACGAAGTGGTATATATAAACGATGGAATATTACTTGCCATCTGCAACAACATGGATGGGCCTACAGGGTATTATGCTAAGTGAAACAAGCCAGAGAAAGACCAATACCATATGATTGTACTTATATGTGGAATCTAAAAAACAAACTATATGAACCAACAAAAACAGAAACAAACTCATAGATACAACGTACATTTTGAGGATTGCCAGATGATAAGGGGATTGAGAGGACAGTTGAAAAGAGGAAGAGATTAAGTACAAATCAGTAGATACAATGCAGTCATGAGGATGATAGCATAGGAAATATAGTCAATAATATTGTAATACCTATGCATGATGTCAGGTGGGTACTAGATTTATCAAGGTCATCACTTTGTAAGTTATAGAAATGTCTAATCACTATATTGTACACCTGAAACTAATATTGTATTGTAACTGTAATTAAAAACTAAAAATTATTTTAAAAATGTAAAGTTAGTGAAATATATGAGAAAGGTAATTAAAAATACAAAGCTCCCCTGTGGACTACTTGACAGGTCAGCAGGTATCGCCAACAAAGTACATCCACCACAAGAAACATTGGGCCAGGTGTTAGAGATCAAGCTCTGATGTTTGGATCCTGGCTTTTCCACTTACCAGCGGGGTAATCTTCAGCAAATTGTTACACATCTTAACCTTAAACCTTAGACACTTTTGTGATCCTTGTTCTACAGTGAAGAAGCTCAATTCATTGGGTGCTACCTGATTGTTTTTATTGTTATTTCATTTTGTTTTTATCCTTAGAGTAAAGCTTGGTACATGGTGCATGTACATGCACATGTATGTTTTATGATACTCCATAACAACCTAGTCCATCCTGGTTTGTAAACCACAGCAAACAACTAAAAAATCTCCATGGCTTAACATGACAAAGTGTGTTTCTTGCTAATGCTACCTGTTCAATGCAGATCAACAGGTAGGATCTGCTCACCATTGTCATTCTGAGATCCAGGGTGATGAAAAAATATTCTTGATATTCAATAATCGCCATGGCAAGATGGCAGAAATATAGGAAATCACACCTTGGCCCATAGAACTAGTGCCTGAGCCTTCCCACTTGCACCCACATTTCACCAGCTAAAGTAAATCCCGTGGCCATGTGATCCAAAGATCACAGAAAAGTACCACCCTACTAAGTCCTAAAAAGAAAGCTAGTATATTTATAAACTTTGGGGTAAATTAGTCAACACTGGAGACATATTTATACAACAAGGTTTGTTCCAATATGTGTAAGTTGACATTTTTCCATTTTGCAACATATTCAACTGTTTCCATAAAGATTATACCAAAAATAGCATAGTCATAGTCATAAAAAATTAAAGTTATGCTAACGTCAAAAAAGCTATCTTTCCCTCAAGACGTGGCTGGGGTTGCCCTGAAAGCAGAGCCTGAGTAGAAGACATTAATTAAGAAATATGACCCCAGAGATCAGGATTTTAGAACAGAAAAATGAAACAAGGAAGTGGGAAAGGCAGTACAGGGATATGTCTTCAAGTTGGCAGCCACAACAGACAACTAGTGCTTGCAGTCATGCAACTTTCAGAACCAACTACCCAGTGAACAAAAGGGGTGGCATTTATTTATCAAGTCCCTTCCTCCATCGCTCAAGACAGTACCTCATGTTAACTCTCCTGCACTTTCAGGTTGTGCTTGCAAGTATGCACTTCTGAGAGTACCACGCAGGTGCCCAGGAGCATCCCATATATTGGCATTATGAATCCCATGACAGGAAACAAAAGGTAAAGTTCACCTGTAGAAAAGTGACCTATATGGAACTAGTCCTTTCTGTAGTGGCTGGAATAAAAGAAGCCACCTATGGGTCTTCTTTAAATGTATGAAAATTTTGCCTGGCAACGTCTTGATTACAAACTCGTGAGTTCTTAACTAAAATTTTGACAGTGTCTGGCTGACCATATCCTACAAACAGAAGTCTAGTGCTTTTATGAGTTTGTAGGAAAGAAAGCAGCATGCACTGCTGTGGTAGACTCAGTCTGGTGGGTAGGAAGGGAGCCTCAGAGACATAAGATAGCCAGCAGAGCTTCTTATAGGCTAGAGGAACGTCCAGCATTAACAGTGTTTTGATCCTCTAACCCCTCTGGAAGAAGTACAGTAGATCCTCAAATAGGAGGAGTGTAGTAGAGAATAGGAGCATGGTAGATCCTCAAAAAGGAGATCACCACACTGAAAACTACAAGTTATTGAAAGAAAGGTCTAAATAAATATAAAGACGTACCACGTGCATGGATGAAAGAAAGCCAAGTATATTAGTGACAGAATTAGTGAAGGCAAAGAAACACGTTATTGTTAAGACAGCAAAATCTCTCAATCTGATCTAAGGGTTTAACACAATCCTAATCAAAATCTCAAGTTGGATTTTTTTGATAGACCTTGGCAAGCTGATCCTAACATTCATATGCAAGGGACTCGGCCAATTAATCTTAAAAAAAAGATAAAGTCCCAATTTCAAAACTTACTACAGTAATCAAGTCAGTGTGGTACTGGCATGAAAATAGACAAATAAAACAATGAAACAAAATTGAAAGGCCAAAAATAAACAATTAAATTTATGGTCAGTAGATTTTCTACAAGTGTAGCAAGACAATTCAATGGGGAAAAGTATTGTCTTTTCAGCAAATGGTCTTGGGACAAATAGATATCCACGTGCAAAAGAATAAATTTGGACCCCTACCTCATATCATACAAAAAAAATTAACTCAAAATGCAACAACAACCTAAAAACTAAAACCATAAGACTCCTAGAAGAAAACATAGTAGTAAATCTATGGAACCTTGGATTAAGCAATGTTAGATATGATACCATAAACTCAAGCAACAAAATATATAAACTGAACTTCATCAATATAAAAAACTTTTGGACTGCAAACAATGCCATCAAGAAAGCAAAAAGGTAGTTCACACAATGGGAGAAGACATTTGAAAATCATGTCTCTAATAAGAGACTTGTGTTCAGAATACATTCTTTTTAAAACTCTTACAACTCAATAATACAAAAGTAAATAAACTAATTTAGAAATGAGCAAGGGATTTGAAAGGGCATTTCTCCAAAGATATACAAATGGCCAATATTCACATGAAAAGATGCTCAACATCATTAATTATTATAGAAATGCAAATCAAAAGCACAATGAGATACAACCTTACATGCACTAGAATGGCTAAAATAAAAAAGACTCATAATAAGTGTTGATGAGGATGTGGAGAAATTGCAACCCTCATTCATTGCTAGTGAGAATATAAAATCATGCAGTGATTTGGAAAATGGTTTGGTAGTCCCTTAAAATAATAAAGTTATCATATGACCCAGAAATTTCATTCCTTGGCACAGACCCAGGAGAAATGAAAACATATGTCCTCACAAAAACTTGTGCACAAATGTTCATAGCAACATTATTTATAAAAGCCAAAAGTAAAAACAACTCAAGTATTCATCAACTGAAGAACAGATTTTAAAATCTGGTACAGGGTTTGATTTTAGGATGACAGAGGTGTTCTAAACTTAGATTGTGATCACTGCATAACTGTGACTATACTAAAAACCATTGCATTGTACACTTTAATTGGATTAATTTTATTGTATGTGAATTATATATCAGTAAAGATTTTTTTAAAGGAGGCCGTTTAAAAAGCAGTTTTAAATTGCCACAAAGTACATGAAACAAAAGGTTTATTATTAATCATATTTGCCCTAGAAAAATCTCTGAGGAATGTCTCCAGAGAGAATAATCAGAGCACCTTCACTAATAATATATTCTATCACTAATATATCTTAGGTCAATGGCATACCTTAGCCCCAAGATCAGTGGGACTGGACATAATCGCTTCTATGTCTGGAGAAGCGATATATACCATTCTAAGCCCCATAACACTGCAGTTGAAAAAAATCCCTCTTTTACTCGCGCACTGAATCCTATGAATCTCTAATATTATGAGCTGATATGCAAGGGATTTTTTTAATAAAAATATTTTTTTCCCACAAAAAGAGATTAGATGTAATTATATTCAACAAAGACCTAGCAGCCTGGACCTCAAGAAACTGTACCTCTGGTGGAGAAAACCTGTCCTGGAAAAGCACCTACATAAATCCATAGATTTATATACTTTTTCACAGATACAGTACTAGAGTTGCAGACATTACTCTTCTTGTTCTTCTGCAGTGTCTTGTAGTGCAGGGGTCCCCAACCCCCAGGCCGTAGACTGATACTGTCTTCATCTGTATTGGCAGCCGCTCCCCAGTGCTAGCATCATTGCCTCAGCTCTACCTCAGATCAGGCATTAGATTCTCATAGGAGCACTGGTCCCTGGTGCCAAAAGGTTGGGGACCGCTATGAGTGGAACAAGTATGAGTTGGAGAGTCACACCTGATTTTGAAGCTTTGCTTTACTTAGGCAAGTTGTACGACTTCTCAGAGCTTCTGTCTATCTACTGTTTAATGTAGTGGAGGGGAGAATTAATTGTGAAGATATATGTGAGGCAGGGGCACAAAGCTGCTCAATAAGCATTTAATGTCCTTCCAAAATCTTCCCTCCCATTTCAAAAAGACAACAAACTTCTGAATAGGAATAAAGTAGTGTCTTTTCTTTCCTGCTCCCTCCTACCTGACATACTCACCAAAGAAACATCTGGTACTCAGTAAATATTGCTAACTAAATTTTAATTCACTACCATTCAATGGAAAGCCAGATTCTGAGGGGTCATATCAATGAAATATTACAGCAATATCACCTCCGACTGCAAGCATTTCTAGATTCTCTTTCCAGTCCCTGGTCTTACCTCCAAGCAGATATATTCTCCAAACCTAAAGACAGAGCTTTAAATAGGAACCTCTGTTTGTTTGTCTCTTCCTTGAATTCTAACAAGTGTGCAACCCTGTGCATGTTTAAATCTTCCATTTACCTTGCCTCTGCAGCAAAAGAATTGGGCATGAAACCAAATTCTAGTTCTTTTACTGAGTTTCTTTTTGGCTCATCTTAATATAGTTACACAAAGCTGATTGCCAGGCACAGAAGAGCAAATACAGTGCAATCTTTCACATCTGTTCAGATTCTGATTGAAGTAGAATAACGTTTTCTTCCTTAACTGATTTCTAATATTGGAGACTAAAAATATCTTACACATTCCTATTTCAGATTAGCATTCTGACCCCAGTCACATAAAATCTGAAATTCTGAGTGAGGGAGCTCTGGGCTACTGATGATCCCTCTGCATACTGAATGCTGAGATTCCATGATGATTTGTTTATAGTTGTGTAAAGACACAGTTAAATTAGGATTCTTGGCAAATGCCTGTTACTTTAACATGAGAATAAGCCCTATGGGGCTGCAGTATGAAACACTGAGCCAATTGGGAGGAGTTATGAACCTGAGTGTTCCTTAATAGACCACATTTGCCAAATACATCTCAACTAGATATTTTATTTATGAATTAAGTTTAATTAGCATAACAATAAAGGAGTGCTTGAAAGGCATTTTGAATAAATTCGACTTTTGAATGTTATTACTACCCTCTCTCTAGGCACATCAAAATCTTTTATTCGAGAACAAAAAATACTTAGTATTAAATGATTTTGTGCTTGGACTTTTTCATTTTGTTTTCATGGCTAGTATACTTTAAAGATAACCTTTAAAAAGTATGCTAGAGACTTCAAAAAAATTAAATAAAAATTAAAATTAAAAAAAAGTAGAAATGTTATCTTCTGACTTGTTTCTCATTGTGTGTCAGATTGTTCGATATCTATGGTAATTTTACCATGAAGAATTTGGGCCATGTATTTATTAGGCCCTTCTTTGCCAAGGATGGAAATTCTTACTCAATTACAGAAGGCAGTTTCAATGCAATGAATTCTCAAGCATGTTATCAGGTGGTTATTACTGTATAGAAAACCACCCCAAAACATAGTACCTTAAAAGTATATTTTTCATTGTTCATGTGTTTATAGGTCAGGTGGGTGTTTTTTCTGGTTTCTGGTAGACTCATAAATGTTCATATGTCATCTGTAAATTGAATAGGCAGCTCTACCAGTCTTGGCTTGGCTCTCTCATTTGTTTTAGGGTTAACTGCTTATCAGCTTATCTAGGATAGTCTCAGTTTGTCTTTAACGGTCTGTCTCCATCACTGTCTCACTCTATCTCGTTCTCTCTCTCTCTCCATCTCCCCATCGCCCTCCCCCCACACCCCCATCTCAGTCTCTCTCCCCCTCAGGTCCCTGTCTCTCCCTCTGTCTCTCCTTCTGCTTCTGTCTGTCTGTCTCTGTCTCTCTCTCTCTCTGTGCCCCATCCCCTTTTCTCTTCTGCTATGGTGTGAAAAGAAGCCAGCTAATCTGATAGAAAATGATAAGAGGGGCATACAAGGCCTCTTGAAGCATAGATTCCAAATTAACATACTGTCACTTTTATTTTGACCAATGATTGTGGCAGGCCACAAGTCAGCCCTGTCTTAAGAGGTGGGGAAATTGCAATTCCTCCCATCAATAAACAGAGTCCATAAGTAATGTTGCAAAGAGTATGGCTACAGGGAAAAGGAAGAATGTAGTTTAAGCATTGACTACATACTGGATATTAGGCCATAAAATACCAAGATAAATAAGACACTAATTTGGAATCTTTGAGGTCATAGATTGTGAAAAAAATTAGGAACACAATTCTAATGATTCAGGTCACATGGCAATAAGTGCTAAGAGAGAAGTATAATGAGGGGAGAGAGAATCATAAAAGACTTCAAGACCCAGTTCAGTGGCTTTCCTCCTGTGAAGGATTCATAAAATTTTAACAGGCTGGAGGGAGCAAAGTCACAATGTAAGAAGTACATGATATATTCAGGAAACTTCAGAACCCAAGTACGTGGAAGGTGGGAAATTGATGGGGCATAGCATTTTACTGGAGGGCCTTCAATTTAACCCCTAGCTGATTTTCCAACATTTTCTCTTAAGAGAACAACTTTTGGATCTCCAACTGCTCAAAAGGCGAAATGGAATTAACACAACCAATTTGGGAGGGGGGGGGGAATTAGGGCATACTAGAGACAAATATTTTCAAGGGCAGGTTTTTTTTAGCCACTCTATTTAAATTATTAAATCTCCCTTCAACTATCATGAAAACCAACTATAAAATTAAACCTTTCAATAAAAACGTGAGCTGGTCCATCCCACTGAGTAGGAGCCCTTGTGGGAGGCGCCTTTTGTTGTCTCTGCTCCAGCTATTCTCTGATAGAAAACAGACCCCACGAGAAAAGAATGTTATGAAGAAGTTAAAAATGCCAGATATGCATTTCTGCCAGTCTCCTTTCCACTGAAACAGATGTTGCCTACATTCACTATCTGAAACTGTGGCAGCCATGAAGGCTTGTATCCATGAAGGGCATAAAGACCAAACCATAGGGCTAACAATTGTCATGGGAAATAAAATTTTCTCACAACCTAAGCTAGGGAATAAATAAGTGAAGAGTTGGGTGAATGGTTTTAGACTGCAGTCCATAAACTGAATTCAGTTTGTATGTAAAACCCATCACCAAGAAGTCCATGTCCTGAATTTACCACATGGGTGAATTCCTAACTCAGAATCCCCTCTGCCCCCACAGCCCATGAAGCATGAAAAACATTTTTTTTGAATGACACAAAGGCCAACAGGTTTGATCAGAGTTCTCAGTGGCTGTTTGCTCACTTTAACGTTGCCAGTTAATATTTAATTAAGCACCAACTTTACAGATACATGTTATACAATCTTTGCTGCTTAATCTGCTGAAAGTATGCACTGTAAAGAACATGAGTCTAGGAAGTTAAATCTGATATTAATTCCTTGATCTGTTTTGTTTCAGTATTCATTCATTCAAAAAATGTTTATTGATCCCCCGCCATGTGTCAGGCAGTATGCAATAAGAATATGGTCATAAACAATACAGATGTGGTACCAATGCTCTTGGACCTTGCAATCCAGGGAGGGAGACGGAACTTAAATGAACAATTAATTATACATTGTAATGGCTATGGATAAAACTCTAAGATACTCTGGAAAACAGATTATGGAGTCAGAAAGTCATTGCTGGGGAAATGGTGTTTCAGTTAGTAGTTATTCGATTTAAGATTATTGCCTTGTGTGTAAAGTGGTAGACAGGGCCGCTTTATTGCATGGACAGGATTAAACAACAGTTTGGCAAAAAGCTATGGGCAGAGATTGTCTCCACTCCCCCCCGCTACCCCACCCCTGCTTTTTTTTAAGCTTTTTTACCTGGCCCCAAGACCTCTCCTGTATTTCTCTCACCACACGATATGGAAAGTGTTCCATAAATGTTCATTTAATAACAACACTTTGCCTTGTTTTCAAATCTAATAAATTTAGCTTTGGGTTTCATTTCTATTTGGACCCTACCGGCCAAGTTAAAGGCAGAAATAAGGAAGAATGCCTGTTTTTCCACCCTAGTTTTCCTATGAGCTCTAAAATGTCATCAATCTTTATTATGAAGAAATGCTCAACTGTGAAAAACTAATGTGAGATTTTAGCCCAAATCACATTAAAATAGGATGAAGGTGGGAAAACTTATCATTGAAGTGCTATTGAGAAGCCCACATTTTTGTGTCTAGAATAGTTACTTTATTTCTTGGCTCAGTTTTGTTTGCATTATTCTTAGAAGTTATCAGATGTATGCTACATTTAGCCCGAACTGGGTAGGCTTGGCAGCTTGAGGCTTCACCTTCTGAGAGACAGATGATTGTGGGTTATTTGGGAGGGCCGTGATTCTGATCTGCTGGCTCAGTGAATCAGCAAAGATGGTGCTGTAAGTCATGAAGGGCCTTGAATGACAAGCTGAGGACTTTAGGCTTTACTTTTTTTTTTTTTTAATTAGTTTCAAGTATATAGTACATTGGTTAGACATCTATATAAGTTTATAAAACAATCCCTAATTGGTCCTTCTCTCCTCTGGTTTTCCACCTAGTCAATATATTAATGCTAACCACATTCCCTATGCCATGCTCCCCATCCCTGTGACTATCTATCATCTACTAATTTGTGCTTCTTTAACCCTTCACCCCATTCTCCCAGCCCAACATCCCTCCTCTCTGTCAGTCACCAAATTGTCCTCTATATTTGTGAGTCAGTTTTTTATTAGTTTGTTCTTTTTGTTCCTTAGATTCCACATATAAATGAAATTATATGCTATTAATCTTAAGACAATGAAATAATCACATTTTTGTTTTATTTGGGTAACTCTTCCTGCACTTAAATCCTTATCTCAGGGTCTGTTTCTAGGCATCTTAGCCTAAGGTAAGATCCTTGTCACAGTCAGTTCCTAGGGGAGGTGATAACAGGAAACACTCATACAGAGGTAAAGAAGACAGGGAAAAGAAGGATGTGATTGAAGTTTACATTATTGAAAAGGTTAAAACCATAAGCAACTAAAGTTCAAATCCACAGGTGACCTCTGGGAGAACATGGAGAACATACTTCAAAGTTTCCCATAAGAGTATCTATCCTACAACTCCCACCAGACCATGGTTGATGGCTGCTACTAGGAGTTTTAACTCCCCAGAATTTCCCGGAACTGCCCAGGGCACAAACTCAGCACTCTCCAGAGACCAGAGAAAGCCCTCAGACAGAGTTGCAGGTACTCAGTGTAACAAGCCTTTGGCAAGTCTGGGAACAGTAAGTGTCAAGGGATTTCATTGCACTGAGAGCATCTGCTACAAAACCACATTATCAGGCTGTTACACTAGGCAGGAGGGAAATAATGGGGATTTGAGCCATAAAAGTGGCAATAGGGATGAAGAAAAGAGGGTGTATCTGAAAACGAATTTGAGAAAGTCAACAGGACTGGTAACCAAAGAAATAACAGTGATGAAGAAAAAAGTCCACAGCAACTCCCCGATCTCTACTTTGCGTGTTAGAGTGGATGATAGTGCCATAAACTGGTAAAAAGCCCTCATCTTCTTCCCCTGAACCATGTTATGTGTTAGGCATACCATGTTTGGTATCTGTCATTATTTCAAGTTCAATTTCCTGGGAAGTTGATTCTGAGGTGGAGATTAGCATGCAGGAAGTTTAGGAGAGAATGCCCTTAGAATCAACTCATGATGCAAGAAAGGGAAAAGAGGACTGGGCAAAGGGAAGAGCTGGGCAGAAATGTACTCTCAATGGAAGCCTCAGAAAGCCCTATAAAGAGTTCTAAAGATAAAATAATCCTCAGAGTTGCCCCTATCTGAAAGGGTCAGGCATTTATACCTCTATATTGATCAGTCACTGGAAATAAGCATCCACAAAAAAGGAGCAGGAAACTGAGTGAGGTGCCTCTCTTTGGCTAGGACAATCCCTGAGGAAGGCTGGCAGTTGTGAACATTCCCAAAGCTAGAGTAAGAGGTATTTTATTCCTAAAGAGGAATCTGAACAATGCATTACAGCATCCACCACAGGAGATATTACAATCAAAACGGTCCAGTTGGTAACTGTTGCAACGATTTAGTGCACAGAAGAAAAATCTAAGCTGGTAGCATATTTGTAGTTTTATCAGTTTAAGAGTTTTTATAAGTAAATATGACTCATTTTATTTATTATAGAACAAAGATTTCTTTCTAAAACGCTTTGAATATGGTTACTTTACAGTAAATAATAGTTATTCTCCCTGCTCAGAAAAGATGTAAGTCAAGTCGTTATATTACTAGATAGCATGCTATAGATTATCTATTGACAATAAAATATAGAGAACTATAACTTACTTGCTTTGTTTAAAATGTGGATAAGTAAAATAGCAGAAACGTTAGGAAGAACATAAACATATCTAGTAGGGATAAATGTTTCTCCTGGTGTATGTGAAGATCAGAGCAAAACAAATTATCCAATTTTTCTGTAAGTTTCATTTTGATAGTAGATAATATCTACAAATATGTGATTAAAGAAAATATGTTTTTAATACACATGAAAAGTATAACAATTTCAAACAAAAATGTGAAATGTTTGTCTACTGAATGCTGTATTCTACATGATGAAAAAGTAAAAGCAAAAAAATACAAAAACATTAAGTGCAAATAGTATTCCTCAAAGACACCCTAGCCTGGCATTTAAAAAAAGAATTGAGATCACTCTAAGTAGTAAAGCAGCTTCTCCTACCTACTAGGCGATCCACACTTTCTTCTAAGAACTTCTGCAGAGGAAGTACAAGGGATCAGTGAACAGTGCTACCCTGGAAGTGAGATTCCCCCTTTCTCCACTTGCTAGATCGGATCATCATATGTGCAAGCCTCTCGGCTTCATTTTCTCACCTGTAAAATAAAGTTGATGAAAAGATCCATTTCTCACTGGTTTTGCAAAATGTTCACTGGCACATAGTAAGCTTTTAAAAGGCTATTATTATGGCAGGGGAGAGGAGTTGAGGGATGAATTGGCAGAGCACGGAATATTTATAGGGCAGTGAAAATACTCAGTATGATATTGTAATGATAGATACATGTAATTACACATTTGTTCAAACCTGTGGAATATAAAAGTCCAAGAATGAACCCTAATGTAAACTGTGTACTTTGGATGATTATGATGTGTCAATGTAGATTCATCAATTATAGCAAACATGCCACTCTGGTGGGGGATGTTGACAGCGGGAGAGGTTATGCATTGTGGGGGGTAGGAGTCATATGGAAAGTCTCTGTAGCTTCCTCTCGATTTTGCTGTGACCATAGCTGTTCTTTTTTTAAAAAGCCATCGCTATAAATTACTATCATTTATCTGAAAAGCTCTGTGTAAAGCCACATGGGTGTCACCTCACTTCTGCTCTCAGAGCTTTCCAGAAAACACAACCAATCATTGACAGACCTATAAGGTAAACAACTGAGTGCTAAAGTCCTTAAGATGCCAAATCCACCTCTGCTGTTAATGCCTCATATGCTGGTGACACCTTAATTTCATGGTACCAAGAAGTAAGCATGGGACCCACAACCTCACAGAATGGCAATGGCCAGAGCAACCTAATGAAGGACCAGTTTTCCCTTTCCACCCAACTTTGGATACCATAAACATGTGGGAACTCTGACTGGGAGGCTCCCCCTCCAGAATCTCCATCCCCTGGGGTCACAGGATTTCATACAGTTGTCCACACTCAACACCAACCAGTTCACAACTACAAAGCAGCAGTGTGCATGTGAGACATGTCTTATCAGATCAGAAAGCTTAACAGTGTACTAAGTCACAGCTGTTTTATTCCAAGAAAACACAAATGACCAATGATCCTGATCCTTCCAATTCAAGGAGTGCTGTTCAACATCAAGATCTACTAGTTCCTAAACTAAATCCTGTGCCACTAAGTCTGTATCTGCACCTGGAGGACAGAGGACAGAAAGGGTGCCCTGACATTCCTAAGTGGCACAGTGTTGCCTCCTACCTGAAGACCCCCCCAGAGAGCCCTTGGCCTGCAGTGTCTGTCCAAGCTGATGCTGATGTGTCTTTTCCAAACTGATAAACAAACAAACAAATAAACAAAAAACTACTGTTCCACCCTTTTCCCTCTTATATCCACAGAGAGACCTCTCTCCCAACTTTGTTTCATGCTCCCAAATCTGAGTCATAGAGACCCTCCACCTGCCTCATGACTGAAGCATAGCTGTTTAACCCTTCCTCCAGTGAGCCTTCCTCAGGGGACTTCCTCATTTTCTTTGACAATTACAATCCTGGGAGGCCTGTACTCACACAGCTCTCCAAATATTCCAAAGGTGCCTGAATAGTAACATTTGGCCAATGTAGGCACATACCATTTTCTGCTTCATTGAAAAAAATCACAAAACTGTGTTAAGGGGGGAAAAATGAGATAATAAAATAAATGAGAGGGGGCAAAAACGAACTTAGCAAGACTACCTCAATGATGATGTGAGGCATTCTGTACACCTTCTCTGAGAAAAAAAAAAATAGCTAATGAAATTTGTGTGTGTGTGTGTGTGTGTGTGTGTGTGTGTGTAAACAAAATTTCTAGAAATTGTTAAGAGAATAAGAAGAAAAGTAACAGACTGGGAGAAAATGTGTGCACAACACATCTTATAATGGGCTTGAATCCAAAATATACAAAAAACTGTTAAAATTCAACAATAAAAAAAGTAAACAAAAGAACGTAGACACCTCACCAAAGCAGACATCCAGATAGCAAATAAGCATATTATTTTTTTTCAACATTACATGTAATCAAGGAATTTTATATAAAAGAAAAACAATGAGATAACCACTATGTATCTATTAGAATGGCTGAAATCCAAAACACTAACAACACTAAATGCTGATGAGGATGTGCAGCAACAGGAATTCTCAGTCATTGCCAGCAGGACTGCAAATTTGTACAGCCATTTTGGAAGAGTTTGGCAGTTTCTTACAATGCCAAACATAGTCTTATACATTCCAGCAACTGTGCCCCTAGGTATCGACCCAAATGAATTGAAAATCTTCACACACACATACCTGCTCATAAATGTTTATAGCAGCTTTATTCATAATTTTCAAAACTTGGAAGCAACCAAAGTGGCCTTCAATAAGGAGACAGATAATCTGTGAGATAGCCATGCAACTGAACACTACTCAGTGATAAAAAAGAAATATAAGCTTTCAAGCTATGAAAAGGCATGGAGGTACCTTAAATGCATATTGCTAAGTGAAAGAAACCAGGATTAAAATGCTACATATTATACGGTTCCAACAATATAATATTCTGGAAAGAGTAAAACCTTAGAGAGAGTAAAAAAGACAGTGTTTGCCAAGGAACACTAAAGGAAGAGGAATGAAAAGATATACTACACAGGATTTGTAGGACACTAAAACTATTTGTGTGCTATTTTAATAGTGGATATAGGACATTACACATTTGGCAAAACTCACAGAACTGTATACCACAAAGGGTGCCTCCTAATGTAAACTGTGGACTTTGATTAAGAATATATCAATATTGAATCACCAATTGCAAAAAAATGTACACCAACACGCAGTGTTAATAATAAAGGAAACTGTGGGCTAAGATAGAAGAAGTATATGGAACTTTTTGTACTTTCTGTTCCTATAAACCTAAAATTGCTCTAAAAAGAAAATCTTTTAATTGCTTAAGTGTTTTGAAAAGTGAAGGTGCAATAAAGACATTTTCAAATAAACAAAGAGAGAATTCATTGCCAACACACCTGTCTTAAGAAACATGAAAGTCCTTCATTTCTGAAAGGAAATAACATCAAATGGAAATTAAGATCCATACATAGAAATAAGGGACACAGGAAGAAGATTATGCATAGGTAAATATAAGAGACTATATAAAAATACATTTATCCTCTTAATTGTTTTAAAATATATAAGATTATATAAAAATAATTATGAAACTATTGTTGAACTTCTAATAAGATGTCATATATATGACAATTAAAGCACAAAGGAAGAGAATAAAACTATACTAAAGCAAATTTTCTATATTTAATCAGAATTTGAGATAAATGTAAATGAAAATACAATACAGCAAAACATGGAAGCTAGCTAAAGTGGCAGTTAGAGGGGAAACTTATGCTACAAACACCTATATTATAAAAAAATAAAATAAAATCAATATCCTAATCTTCTATCAGAAGACACTGGAAAAAGAAAGCAAACTAAACTGAAATCAAGCAAAAGGAAGAAAAAAATAAAGATTACAGAGGAAATTATTGAACTATATAAAAAGAATAGAGAAAAATTAAGACCAAAAATTACCTCTTTGAAAGGATTAATAAATTGACAAATACTTTGCTAAACTTTATAGAAAAAGACTTAATAAAAAAGACTTAAAAGATCATAAATGAAGAAGGAACATGACCATGAAACTTACGGAAATAAAAAATTATAGGGAATACTATGAATAATTTCTATGCCAACAAATTAGATCACTTAGATGAAATTAACAATTCCCTTGAAAGACTCAAACTATCCAAACTAACTCCGGGACCATAGATCTTCACTGACAAATTCTATAAAGCATTTAAAGAAGAATAAATATCAATCTTTTTTAAACTCTCTTTAAAAATTCAATAAGGGGAAATACTTCCAAAGTTGTTTTACAACCACTACTTTACACCATAGCCAGATAAGGACGCTACAAAAAATTAAACTATAGACCAATATCCCTGATATAGATATAAAAATTCTCAATAACATATCAGCAAACTGAACTCAACAACACAGTAAAAGGATTATACATCATCACCAAGTGGAATTTATTTGGAATGCATGGATGGTTCAAAGCACACAGATCAATTAATGTGATACACCACAATAAAACTAAGAATAGAATTACCGCATGACCCAGCAATCCCTCTTCTGGGTATTTACCTCAAAACCTTGAAAACATTTATCTGCAAAGATATATGCACCCTGATGTTCATAACATTATTCTTCACAGTGGCCAAGACATAGAAACAATCTAAGTGTCCATTGATAGATGACTGGATAAAGAATATTTGGTACATATATACAATGGAATATGACTCAGCCATAAGAAAAGATGAAAGACTGCCATTTGAGACAACATGAATGGATCTTGAGATTATCATGCTAAGAGAAATGTCAGATAAAAAAAAAGTCAAGAACCACAGGATTTCACTCATCTGTGGGATATAAAACAAACGAACCTGACAGAGATTCATGGATTCGGACAGTAGATTAGTGGTTATCAGAGGGATGATGGGAGGTAGAAAGGGGTCAAGGGATCAAATATTTAGTGACAGAAGAAAATTTAACTTTGGGTGAACACTCAATGCAATATACATATGAGATATTGTTGCATTGTACACTTGAAACCTATTTATTAACCAGTCACCCCAATAATTTTAATTTAAAAAATTTAATGAAAGATAAAAAATTCTATGATTTTAATACGTACCTAAAAATCATTTGACAAAATACATCTTTTCATGATAAAAACCCTCAACAAACTGGGTATGGAAGGAACATATCTTAATATAACAAACGTCATATAGGACAACCCTACAGCTAATATTATAGTCAATGGTGAAAAATTGAAAACTTTTCCTTTTAGAGCAGGAACAAGACAAAGGCACCCACTCTCATCACTCTTAACTTAGTACTGGATGTCCTAGATAAGGCAATGAGGGCAAGATAAAGAAATAAAAGGAATCCAAATCAAAAAGGAAAAAATGAAATTGTCTTTATTTGCAAATTATCTGTTTATGTATACAGAAAACCCTATGGACTCCACCCAAAAACCATTGCAACTGACCAACAAACTCAATAAAGTTGCAGAATATAAAATCGACATAGAGAAATCACTTGTGTTTCTATATGCTAACAACAATACATCTGAAAAAGACAACAAAAACTATCCCATTTGTAGTAAGGCAGAGAACAATAAAATACTTAGGAATAAATTTAACCAAGGAAATATTTATGAAAACCACAAGCCTTTAACAAGAACAAAAAAAAAAAATTGAGGATAACACAAGTAAATGGAAAGATATCTCATGTTAATAAATTGGAAGAATTAATATTGTTAAAATGTCCATATTACCCTAAGCTAGTGGCCCCCAACCTTTTTGTCACCAGGGACCAGTGCTCCTATGAGAGTCTAATGCATGATTATCTGAGGTGGAGCTGAGGCAATGATGCTAGCTCTGGGAGGAGACTATAAATACAAATGAAGCTTTGCTTGCCGGCCCACTGCTCACCTCCTGCTGTGAGGCCTGGTTCCTAAAAGACCATACACTGGGGTTTGGGGACCTGTGCCCTAAGCCAGCTATCGATTCACGACAGGATCTACCAAAATTCCAATGTCATTTTTCACAGAAATAGGAAAAACAATTCTAATTTGAATGGCACCACAAAAAAAAACAAAAAACACACAAAAAACGAATAGCCAAAGAAACCATGAGAGAGAAGAACAAAGCAAAGGTATCACACTTCCTTAATTCAAACTGTACTATAAACCTATAGTAATTTACACAGCATGGCACTGGCATAAAGAGACCCATAGACCACAGGAAGAAAATAGAGAGCCCTAAAACAAATCTCCATATTTATGGTCAACTAATGTTTGACAAGGGAGCCAAGAACCTTCAATGGGGAAAGGATAGTCTTCTCAACAAATAGTGTTGGGAAAACTGGTAACCACATGCAGAATAAAATTGGACTATTTCACACAATTCACAAAAATTAACTCAAAATTCATTAAAGACTTAAACATGAGACAATATAAAACTTATAGAAAACAAGAAAGAAGCTCCTTGGCATTGGTCTTGGCAATGATATTTTTAGATATGACACCAAAGGCATAAGCAACAAAAGCAAAAATCAACAAATGGGACTACATGAAACTGAAAAAGCTTTTTCACAGCAAAAGATAAAATGAAAAAAAAAAAATGAAAAGGCAACATATGGGAGAAAATATTTTCAAGCCATGTAACTGACAAGGGGGTTAATATCTAAAATACATTAAGAATTTATACAACTCAAAAACAAGAAAATCGACGATCTAATTTAAAAGTGGGCAGAGAAACTAAATAGACATTTTTCCAAAGAAGAAATCCAAGGGGTTAACAGGTACATGACAAGGTGCTCTACATCACTAATCAGGTAAACACAAAATAAAACTACAATGAGATATTACCTCACACTTGTTAGACTGATAATCATTGAAAAGTCAAGCAATGAGTGTTGGTGAGAATCTGGAGGAAAGGAAACCTGTGTACACCACTGGTGGGATGGTAGATTGGGTTAGCCACTATGGAAAACAGCATGGAGGTTCCTCAAAAAAATTAAATGTAAAACTACAATATGATCCAGCAATTCCACTCCTGCGTATATATCCAAAGGAATGAAAATGGAATATTATAGAGACATATACATTCCCATGTTTATTGTAGCATTATGCCTAATAGCCAAGATATGGAAACAATCTAAGTGTCTGCCAACAAATGAATGGATAAAGATGTGGTATATACATATACAATGGAATATTATTTAGTTATGCAAAAGAAAGAATCCTGCTATTTGAAACAACATGGATGGACCTATGCTAAGTGAGGGGTAAGTCAGACAGAAAGACAAATACTGTATGATATCATATGTGAAATCTTAAAAAGCTAAACTTATAACCAGAAAGTAAAATGGTTATCACTAGAATGTGGGAACTGGGGGGATTTGGGAGGTATTAAAGGGACAAACTTGCAATTCATAGATGAATAAATCTTGGAGTGCTAATGCACAGCCTAGTGATCACAGACATCGACACCCTATTATAAACTTCACAGTTGCTAAGGGGCCAGAACTTAATTGTTCCCACCACAAAAAATAATAATTATGTAACATGATGGAGGTAATAAATAATGCTCTGGTGATAAGCATATTGCACTATATAAGTGTATCAAACCAACAAGAGGTATACCTTAAACTTACACAATGTTATATGTCAATTATATCTAAATAAAAATAAATTTAAAAAGTGAAAAAATAACTTAAGAATGGAAGTATTTGCAAATCATATATCTCAATATACAAAGAATACTCACAACTCAACAATGACAAATAATTCAATTTAAAAATGGGGAATGGGTGTAAATAAACATTTCTCTAAAGAATGCATACAAATGGCCAATAAGCACATGAAAACATGTTCGGCATCATTAAGAAAATGCAAATGCAAATCACAATGAGATACCACTCATACCTACTAGGATGGCTATAATCCAAAAGGCAGAAAACAAATGTTGGCGAGCATGTAAGAAATTATAACCCTCACACATGCTAGTGGCAAGGTATAATGATGTATTCACTTTGGAAAACAGTTTAACATTTCCTTAACATGTTAACCATAGAGGTACCCTATGACTTAGCAATGCCACTCCTATGTATATACACAAAAGAAATAAAAACATGTCCACACAAAAACTTACACATGCACGTTCATAGCGGCATTATTCATAATAGCCAAATGTGGAAACGATTCAATGCCCATCAATAGGTGAATATATAAAATATGGTATATCCATATAATGGAATACTAGGCAATAAAAAGGAATATTGATGCTTCAATATTGGCGAACTTTGAAAGTATTATACTACGTGAAAGATGCTAGTCACATATGATCTCATATTTTACAATTCCATTTCTATTCATATCCAAAACAGGCAAATCTATACAGACAGGAAGTATAGATTAGGGTTGCCTTGGGCTGAGAAGATGGGGTAGAAGGGAAAGGAGAGTGACTGCTAATGTGTTTCTTTTTAGAGTGATATAAATGTTCTAAAATTGTGATAATCATTGCATGACTCTAAATATATTTTAAAAATTAGTTTACACTATAAATGGGTGAATTGTATTACATGTGAATTATATCTTCACAAGTAGTTTAAAAAAAAATAAAACTCGTTTTTAAAAAAGCACCAAAATGCTAGTGTTAGGTTAGTGTTAGAACCATGTCCTAAAAGAAGGATTTGAGTGCAAGTTCTCTATTTAGAAGGTGAGTCCAAGAAGCAGCAGTAAGAGAATAGGCAACTGGGAAAGAAAATAGAAGGAAGGCTATATGGGGTACAATAATGAGCAAGTTACCCCTTGCTCATTCCACTGGGCATTTCTGGGAGGCAGTGTGAGAACCTTGTTTTCTATTGTTGTGTAACAAATTACTGTAAACTTAGCAGTTTAAAACAATATATATTTATTATCTCATAGTTTCCCATAAGTCATGAGTCTAGGCACAGAATACCTGGATCCTCTCTATTCAAGGTCTTACAAGACTTTAAAGAAAATGTCAACCAGCTGCTTTTCTTTCTGGAGCTTGGGTTACTCTCCAAGTTTACATGGTTGATGGCAGAATTCAGTTCTATGTGGCTATAGGACCGAAGCCTTAGCCCCTAGATAACCTGCTGTTTCTTACCAGGCAGCCCTCTCACAACACGGCAGCTTACCTCCCCAAGGCCAGGAGAATCTCACCACACTCACTGTAGGAGTGACTATCCCATCACACTTGCCATATTTATCAGGTAGGAGCAAGTCTCAGGTTCTGCCCCCACCTGAGTGAACGGGATTATCCAAGGGTATGTGACTCATTGTGGGTCCCCAACTCAGTCGTCCCATAAAGAGCAAGGACATGGGTGTATTTCTTACCAGTTCTCAGCTGCCATTGGTTGACGAATGCTCCTGGAGTCATTACCTCCCCAGTATTTCTGGCCTGCTCCCCACTGGACAAACGAACATGCTCCTGCACCCAGAGGAAGCCCTGGAGCAGGGAGTCTCATATGCTCAAATGTTTAAGAATTGCGAGGGCTGAGGAGAAGTCGGCTGGGCACTAGGGCACCTGCTGCACTGCTAGAGTGGGAAACGCCTCTAGAATTTAAAAGAATGGTGGAGGGGACAACCAAAAATTATAATATTAAAAAAAAATTTTTTAAAGGTGCTTAAAATATTAGATACAAATGAAAATGGTTGCAGCTATAGAACATGAGCAGATTTGTAACACATGTATAAAAGACATGTTTATTATCTTATGTTTGATTTTAAAAATTAAATGAAAAACTTCAAAGTCACAATGAAAATACTAATCAGAAAACTTTATAACATATTCCCAGGCTCTAGGCCCCAGCCAGGTTTTCAGCACAAGCCATCCCTCAGAGGTGATCAGCAAAGGTCACGGTAAAAATGCCAGAGAGCACCCACTATCGGAGAAGAAGCAGAGCTCACTAAAGCCTTCAGACTTCCCTGGACCTTGAAGAAAGGAATGACAGTTCAATCTGGTATTCCCTACCTCTCGGTCTGTTACATAGAACAAGGCATCCTGCTGTTCCTTGCTGTTGCTCTTACACCTGAGTTAGCATTGGGGTGTTGAAAAGGAGAGTAATGCAGCCTAGCCCAAACACTTCAGAGTTAAAACCTCTCTCAGTCAAACCCCTCCTTGAGATGAGTATTAACGGAAGAATTTATGGCCCAGCATTTCTGGTTATTACCATAACTTTACTGCCCTTTACCTGCTGTGCATTGGCAAAAGGAATGATATAGCAGTGCACGTGATGGATAAAGATGTTTATGTCCTGGATCTCTCATTTAAAAACTGTGTGATCTTAAGTAAGTTCCTTAACTGCTTTGGCAAGTAGCTTTTCAACTGTAAATAAAGATATTGAACCAGACGTCCTCTTATTTCTCTTCTAATTATGAATCTTCTGAGCTCTGTGACAGTATTTGTCAAGTCTCTCTAGAAAAGCATTGTCTGACACATTTCTATGATGGAAATGCTCTCTATCTGTGCTATCCAATACGGTAACTCCTAGCCACATGGGGCTTTTGAGAAGTTGGAATGGGGTGATGTGACTAAGAAACTGAATTTTTTATTTACATTCATTTAAATTTAAATAGCCACATGTGGCTACTGTAATGGACAGCACAGCTCTAGAGACATAAGCATGAGTAGTGAGAATAATTATTTCCTTACTAATGTGTAATCAGTTATTCCATTTTGTTATTCATAGAGTTGTTACAAGGATTAAATGAGAATACATGAAGAGAACCTCAAACAATACCTGGTCCACAGTAAGCACAAAATAAATGTTAGCTTTTCTATTAATACTCTTATCTTATGTAGCTGGTTGTTAAATTTTAATTACTAACCAACTTTTTTATAGTTTGATAAGATAAACAACAGATTTATGGAACGCTAAGTAATTATCTCCTTTGGTACAACATTTATCTTCATGGAAAATGGAAGATGGGCTTGGGAGTGTGGTAGAAAGGTTAACCAGTTCCTAAGAATATAACATATATGGCAGAGTAATCCCAAAAATTCGACCTGAATTCTCTCTTCCTTTTATAGAATAGTTTCCATTTGTGATGGTATTTTTTTTTTTTTTAGTTTCAGCTTCATTTCCTCTGAGCCTTTAAAGGGTCTCAACCTCTGTTTCTGTGGCTCAGTAGTTTTACAACCACCAAAAATAGCTCATTTTACCTCTTGTTAGTGCCCTTCCGAGCAAGATAATAAGGCTAATTACATATAACATTAACTAAATGCAATTCCAACTAATCGACAAAAAGTATAATACAGCAGCAATTTTTGAAGAACAAAGCTGTATGATATACAAGGTCGTACCTCAGAAGTTTATTCCCATGAACAAAGAAATCTAAACATTTACTGTCTTGATGTGAATTAGCTAAGATCTCTATCTGTCACGTGGTATCCTAGAACTATAGGAGTTCATCATTTAATCAAAATTCACTGAGTACCTGCTACGTATAAGAAGCTCTGACAGATGTCATGAAAGAAACGAAGATATTTTTTGTCTAAGAGATAGTCCCTGACCCTCAAGAAGCTTTCGTTCTTTCTTTATAGTGCTTCAGTGACTCCTCTTTATCCTTAGGATATCTGTAGCACAGTCTACAGTCCATCAAGCGCTAGCCCCAGCTTTCCTCTCAGCCTCCTCTCTCCAGTTCTCCCCTATGTGTCCTGTGCCTCAGCCTTGCAAGAATACACTGCTCTTTCATCAGTGCGACCCTGCAGCACATGTAAGAACCTTCCAATGCCCATCTTTACCCTCCTGCCTCATTTTGCATACACCCCCTCCACACAAACCATTCATTCACCACTCATTTTTAAACTGTAACATGATTCCTTCTGTAAAACTGCACCAAAGCCTATCTCTTTTCTTTCTGTTCACAAAGCAGTTTGAGCATAACAAGGTAATGACTGGTAGAGAAAATGTTTTATGAATCCCTCTATCCTGAGTCATAAGTTTCTAGAAGAGAGTGACCAAGTCTTCTCATTTATGTAACCCTATGTCCTAGACAAAGATTTTCAGTTTACTAAATAAATGAAGTAAAAGTGATATTTTTAAAATATATATGCACTCAATTAGATTATAATACAAAATATCACAAGGTACATTCATACTTTCAGATAAATTGCTATGAGAAATTTAATGGGGGAATATCTCATAAGATCTCTCAGGAAAATGTTACCATTTTTGGTTAAGGTGACAACTTAACGAGTCCCTGAAGAATGTTACAAGTGAGAAGAAAATCATATCAAATATGGCAGGCAGGATCTAAGGGTTAACCACTATGACCAACATTTATTTATTCATCCATGACCACCTAGTTGCTGAGTGCTTTAAGAAATCCAGAGGAGATAATTCATGGTTCCTTTCCTCAGGGACTTTAGAATTTAAGAGTAGGAAAGTTTTTGTATATTCTTATACTGAAGAATACACCTAAGCCCAGAGGCAATTCTGAGCATGCCACTCATACAAATCATTGTTTCTTTCTTCAGAGAACTCAGAGTCCAAAAGATATAGATAGGAGTAGGGGAAAGTGGGTGACAGTATTAATCAAGCAGACAAGAAACGGGGTTTAGGGGGAGTATTTTTGTTTTGTGTTTTTGAACCAGAGCGATGTGTAAGATATATACAAATCCATCCAGGATCACTGTGGGAAGAATACAGAAGCCTCCTTATTTTTCTCTTAGCATCATACCTATACAATATTGCCTCTCTATTTTTTAGGTTTAGATAAAGTATCACAGTGGAAGATATGTATCCTACTCTCCCAGAAGAGCTGTTGATGAACTAGTGATACAGGAGAATTAGCTCCCCTTGAGGACCATTAGGAAACAAACGACAAGAGAAGACAGCCAGATAAAAGTCTTTCCTTTCTCTCTCATGAACTCGAGGTCTGGCCCTTTCCTGGAGAAGACCTATATAGTGAGTAAATACAACTACTAAGCAATGAGCTGTATCCTTCAATAGCCTATTGTGTAGCAATAGGCAATAGGGCAACACTTGAGTTGCTTCACATATTTCCTTGACTCACTTCCTTTCTTCCTTCACACTCACTGCCCTGGGATTGTATCTCACAAAGTTATAGCACCTTAATCCTATCTCAGCTCTGACTTCTAGGGGCCCCAGCTAAGACATTATCTTATTGTTTCTCAAGCTTACCAGACATACATAAAAGGCATTATTAAAATTTTTAAAAAATCGGTATCATGGAAAACATTTGAATGAGCAAAAGAACTTTAAGATGGAGCTGTTTAGATTTTGTCTTTAAGAGAAGGGAGAAGGGTTGGAATAGAATTTATTCAACAGCATCTACTTTCTTGATACTATGTGCCAGTTACTGTGCTAACTGCAGACATTACGAAGGTGACTAAAGCATCGTCTCCCAGAGAGGATGTTCATTCTGAAGAAGCTGTAATAAGAATACATGTGCAATTTGAATTTGTGAAAAATCATTTGATGTAAGGATGAGAGAAAAAGATGTATGAGATAAGCTATGATTTTGAAAGGGATCCTAACACTTAAATCACATGATGTTTCTGAGAGCCCCAAGAGCTCTTTGTGTTTGTGTGTTTGTATGTGTGTGTGTGTTTGTGTGTGTGTTGTTTTGTTATCATGATAATTAATGATATCTCCATTATATAAATTTAAAAACTGTAGAGCTAAATCAGAAAACTATTAGTGATATAGGTAAGAAATAAAGCTAGAATTTGTTCTTGATGTTCGCTAACATTTAATCTCTAAAGGACCACTGAGGTTCTAACTCACTTATAAACTAAGAATGGGGACTCAAAGGTTGTTTTCAACATAACAGAAATTACTGTTAAATTGTCCTAAAGGAAGCTTCCTGATGTAACAGGGAAGGAAATGACAAGGCACCTATTGTATACAGGTCCCTGAAAGAGTCTTAAAAAACATATGGCATTTGTAACTTACTTTGATAATATGTAAAAAAGGGAACAAAAAAAAAAAATCACTCTCTTATCTACGACTAGTAAATGGTGCTGGGAACAGTATTCTGGTCAATTCAAATTCCAAAAACAGCCGTTTTCTGTTAGCTCTTCCTCCTTACACTGGGCAAGGAAATGTCTGGTGCTGTCACTCTGTGACTTTGGGCATCACTAAAAACTGGAAACCTAAAACAGGCCTGCAAAATGTAGCTCAGTTCCTCCATTTCATAGATGAGAAAACAAATTTCAAAGGAGCTTTAAGAAACAGAGCTGAGAGCAATTGAAAGGCTTCGTTGTTTTCTACTGAGATAAGAATCTCACTGATGTACTTAGTGCCTCCAGATAAACGTGGTTATACTATTTGCCAAAATATCCTTGAAATACCTGTAAGAAAAATCAATCAATTTAGAATTGTCATTTTTATTCTAAGTACACCTTGGGTAAAAAAGAAATCTGCTAAATTTTGTCACAACAGTACCTAGAAGGTTCTCCTCTGAAGACTTCTAAATAAATGCCAAAGTCAATGGAGATAGTATCTTTAGTTGAAGTGAGATTACTGCATTATTTATTATCTCATTATGTATCCACATATTTTAATGAGTTTGTTTCTCTTGAGGCCCATTCACCAGAGGGTATAAGAAAGAAGAGAAGGTCATGGGGAAAACAATGTGGAATATGTTCATGCTAAAACGAACATGAAAATCCCATATGAGGGCACTTCTAACAGGTGGCTACCTTTTCACTCCCTTGGCAAATTAAAGTACAAAGAATACAAAATACAAAAGCATTCATTCTCCTAAACTTCATTTCTTTTGGGTCATGTACGGAAATGTTGTTTTGTTTTGTTTTACAATTACTTGTTTCAGCTAGTTAACTCTGCTACATATTTCAGCCTCCTTGTTAAAATCTTGAAATAAAATCTTTATTTAAAGTATTAACTTTGTATATATTTAAGGAGAATCTCTACCCCTGATATCTCTGCTGAATCATATTCATAGCTGCCTCCAAGACATTTGTTCAGTTTCTCCATCAGGGTTGGACATATACCAAACCTGTCATTCCAAAATTACACCATTCCCCATCCACCCTCTGTAAACCAACTTCTGTAGTTATTTGAATGATACAAGTGTTCTCCTAGTAATCTGGGTATAAAATCTTGGTATTATCTATCTTCTTACATTCGGCTACCAAATCCTATAGCTACTACCTGAGTACGTGTCTCTATCTCTAAGATTCTCACTGGAAATTCATTAGCACTTACCTAGCCATCCTTATCATTGGCTTTTTAATTGGTCTCCCTATCTCACCCCCATTCTTATCAAGTAGCATTGGGTAGGCCAGATTAATTTCCCTAGAGCACAAAAATCATCAAGTCTAGGACAGACACAATTACCACGAATGATACACAGTGCAAGTATACACAAAGTTATTGTGGATACCTAAAGTCAGAGAATTAGTAAAAGAATGCATTTGATACTAATTTCTCACCATCCCACAGAGAGGAATACTTGGGTACGGCTGGACACACCAGGAGCTGGGTCCCAAAGAGAAGCACTGCTCTTCCTAATTCTATTTATTTACAGAGCAGTGAAGGGAGGGGAATAAGGAAAACACAAATAATCATCTAATAATAGGAATTAAAAGACTTCAAGCTCACATGTTAAGAGAAAATAGCCTTGCTGATAGGGTCCCAGGGTTAGTTACCTAGGGGATTGCATACAATCCTCGTAACAGCTGGAGACCTTGTCATGCTTTCTGCTGAGATATTTATTCTTAATTTACCCAAAGGAGCCATCTGGACCATCCAGCAAACAAAGAATTGTCTTACTTCAAATAAAATTCATTTTCACAACCCTACTCAAAACTCTTCACTGATTCCCCATTTCCCAGAAAGGGAAAAATATTTTTCTAGCCTAGTAAGCAAAATATATTTCTAGGAAGTTATTTGCCCATCCTTTAATATGGCCCCAGTACTATTCCACTTATTGTTTCTCAACTTCTGCCAAGCTGTCATTTTTCCTTGGCACACCAAGTATCATCTTAGTTGTGTGCATTTGCTCATACTTTTCCTCCTGCTGGTGTATCTTTTTCTGCTTATCACCCTTGATGCTTGTAAACCCTTCCCCTTCCTGCAAGAACTGGCTCAATTAATACTGCTTCTATAAAGATGTATCTGCTTTTCATCCATATTACCCCAATCCCAAAGAGTTGTCTTTCTCTTTTGAACCTCCATTCCATTTGTTTTACCTCTCTGATTCTTCTTATACTCTTTTGTATTTTATAATCACCTATTCACCTTCTTTACAGACTGCCTTCTTTTACACCCACACCTATTTGTGGATAAAAAACATGTCTAATCCAAATTCAGAGTCTGGTCCAAGGTGGCACATGGGAGGCTCCAAAACTCACCTCCTCCATGGATGCACAAAATCTATAGCTACACATGAAAGAATTCCCTCCGAAAGAAATCCAGAAATTAGTTGAGCAACTCCTACACATCAAACAAGAAAAAAACACATCGAAATGGGTAGAAGAGGCTGATGTACAATCACCCCATAAACTCTACCCCCTACAATCAGAAGGAAACTCATAATTCCCACCTTCTCTCTGAGTAGTGAAGGGTTTGATCCGAACATGTAGCTCCCCAGAACTTAAGAATTCCACCTGAGACAGGCCCCCAAAACACCTAGCTCTGAAAGCCAACTGGGCTTATATCCATGAGCCATACACGACTATAAAGTAAATAAACAGTTTTTAAGTTCACCAGGACTAGCTGTGACTATCCCTTTGGGGCTTGTCAGAGAAATAGACTGAAACACCCAATTTTTCCCCAAAAGGGGTCTATTTGGATATCTTGAAAGCTGAAGCCCAGGAATAATTTAACACAGGAATAGAGTCATGCAGTAATCTTTTCCACAGATCAAAGTGCCTGGCAGACACCATCTATGCACTCTCCTTCTACTCGACTCCAGGTTGCCAGTTTTCATGTGAAGGGAACCTGGGCACACATTTGGCAACCCAGCTTTTATGACTGTTGCCCAAAGAACATGCCCCTTGATAACCTGGCTTTCGTAGCTAGCTGGGCTTGTGTTCATGGACTCAGTGGCACTGCAGCAAACAGAGGCAGTTCTTGATTAGCTGTCCACTCTGAGGCTCAGTACAAAAGGAGCAGACAGAGTCACCAGT
This sequence comes from Rousettus aegyptiacus, assembly GCF_014176215.1. Classification (NCBI taxonomy): domain Eukaryota; kingdom Metazoa; phylum Chordata; class Mammalia; order Chiroptera; family Pteropodidae; genus Rousettus; species Rousettus aegyptiacus. The sequence continues at coordinate 118,449,295 of NW_023416306.1, read as the reverse complement.
CTCCCATGATTTCCCTGAAAGTGCTATATTTGCATACTCTAGAAACTGCTGCTTGAGGGTGCAGCTTCCAATCAGTCTGCCCCTAAGTGCCAATAGATTTTCCCTTGGGGGACACTGAAGATCTTGGGACACTCTCAACTACTGGAAGCCACTAAGAACAAAGATGCCTGCTTAGACAATCAAAAAAGTCTGAGAAATAACCTGGAGCCAGGACTGGCCAAACAAGACTTCCTAAACAAGACTGCTCCTTCAAGGCTCATAGAAGTGTTATTCTAGTTAATGCACTAACCAATGCATAGTCAAGGAAATTGAAGAAACTGAGGAATGTGTTTCAAATAAAAGAACAAAGTAAACCCGAGAAAGACCTTAATGAAACAGTGAAGAGTTCAAAATAATTGTTATAAGTTGTTCACCAAGGTCAAAAGAACAATGTGAACAAAGTGAAATTTCAACAAAGAGATATAAGAATGTACCACACAGAAATCACAAAGCTGAAGAATAAAATAACTGAACTGAAAAGTCACATGAAAGGTTCGACAGCACACTAGAAAAGGTAGAAGCAAAAAATAAATGAACTCAAAGACAGGGAATGGAATTCATCCAATCAGACAGACAGGTTAAATGAAAACAATGACAGAGTAAAGATAGCTTAAGGGATCATGAGACACTAAAAATGGACAAATTATTGCATGATATGGATCCCAGAAGAAAAAGAAAGAGGCAGAAAGCTTACTTAGAGAAATAATGGCTGAAAACATCCCTAACCTGGGGAAAGAAACAGATAACCAAATCCAGGAAACTCAGAGAGTTCCAAACAAGATAAAACCAAAGAGTCCCTCACTGAGACACATTACCTTGTCAAGAAGCTAAGGACAAGGAAAGAATCTTAAAAGCAGCAAAAGGCGATCATGTAAGAGAACCCCCACAAGACAACAAGCAGATTTTCAGCAGGAACTTTGCAGTTCAGAAGGAAGTTGCATGATATATTTAAAGTGCTAAAAGAAAAAAAGTGACAACCCAGAACACTCTACGCTAAAGTTTTCCTTCTAAATTGGACAAATATTCTTACAAAAAGCAAATGAAGAAATTCATAACCACTAGAATGGCTGAAGGAAAGTTAAAGGAATTTCAAGCTTAAAACGGTGCTAATTTGTACCAGGAGACATATGAGAGTATAAATCTCATTGGTGAAGGTAAATATACAATTAAATTTAGAATACTCTAATGTTGTAATGGTGGTAGGTAATCACTTATAAATCTACTATGAAAGTTAAATGACAAAAGCAAAAAAAAAACCTATAACTACAGTAATTTGTTATAGGGTACACAAAATAAAAAGATGCAACCTATGATAAAAATCATACATAGGAGGAGGAGGAGAAAAAATATGTACAGCTTTAATATATGTTTGAATTTAAGTTGTTTTCAACATAAAATTGGTTATTATCTTTAGGATGTTAATATATATGCCTCATAATAAGTACAAAACAAACCCCTACAGTAGATACACACAAAGACAAAGAAATTTAAGCATACCACTACAGAAAACCATCAAACCATCAAAGAAAGAAATTACAAAACAGCCAGAAAAGAATTAATGAAATGGCAATAGTCCATAACTATCAATAATTACTTTAAATGTAGATTAAATTTTCCTATCAAAAAAATATAGGGGTTGAATGAATAAAAAATAAATGCAACTATATGCTGCATACAAGAGACTAATTTCTGCTTTGAAGATATACAGAATGAAAGAAAAGGGATGGAAAAGATACCCCATGCAAATAACCAAAAAGAAAGCAAGGTCAGCTATACTTATCAGACAAAATATGTTAAGACAAAATTGCAATAAGAGCCAAAGAAAGGTATTATGTATTTATATACCAACACAAAGGAACCTAAATATATAAAGCAAACATTAACAGACATAAAGGGAGAAATAAAGAGCAATAAAATAGTTTAGGACTTCGATATTCCACTTTTATCAATGGAGAGATCATGCAGATGGCAAAACACAATAAAGAAACACTGGATATAAACTACACATCAGACCAGATAGACTTAGACATTTCCACAATATTCCATCTAAAGGCAGCAGAATAATCATTCTTCTCAAGTACATATAGAACATTCTTCAGGATGCATATGTTAGACCACAAGTATTAATAAATTTAAGATTGAAATATTACATATTTTTTCTGACCACAATGATACAAAACCAGAAAAACGATTATCAGACAAAAACTGAAAAATTCACAAAGAAATGTGGAGATGACACAATATGCTACTGACCAACCAATGGGTCAAAAAAGAAAAAAAAATTGAGAGAAATGAAAATAGAAATATAACATGCCAACATGAATGCAATGCATCAAAGGCAGTTCTAAGATTGAAGTTTATAGTAATAAATTCCCTATCAAGAAATAAAAAAGATCTCAAATAAACGACATAACTTTATACTGCAAGGAACTAAAAAAAAAAAAAAAAAAAAAAAAACAAGCTAAGCCCAAAGTTAGAAGAGAATAAAGATTAGAGCAGAAAACAAATGAAAAAGAGACTAAGAAGACAACATACAATGAGAAATGACAGTCTCTTCAATAAGTAGTGATAAAAAAAAAAAAAAAAAAAGTACAGCTATACACGAAAGAATTCAACTGGACCACTATTTTACATATACAAGAATAAACTCAAAATGTTTAAAGACTTGAACATAAGACCCAATACCATAAAGCTCTTAGAAGAAAACATAGGCACTATATTCTTACATTGCTTAGTAATATGTTTTAGGTGTTGCTTCAGGCAAGGGAAACAAAGAAATGGGACTATATTAAACTAAAAAGTTTTGCACAGCAAAGGAAACAATCAACAAAAAGTCATGTACTGAATGGGAGAAAATATTCACCAATGATACATCCAATAAGGGGTTAATAACTAAAATATAAAAGGAACATATACAACTTAACGCCAAAAAGACAATCTGATTTTAAAATGGGCAGAGCAAACAAACGGAGACTCATGGACATGGACAATGGACTAGTGGTTACCAGAGAGGACGGGAGAGTAGAGAGAGGGGAACGTAGACAGGGGGGAAAAAATTTTAAGCATTTCTTCAATTTAAAAAATAAATAAATAAATAAATAAGCAAAAATAAATAAATAAATAAAAATGGGCAGAGGACCTGAACAGACATTTCTCCAAAGACAGCTAACATAGTAAAAGATGTTCACCTTCACTAATGAGAGAAATGCAAATTAAAACCACTATGGGATATCACATCACACCTCTCTGAATGGCTGTCATCAATAAATTGACAAACAACTAGTACTGGCGAGGATGTGGAGAAAAACTCTTGTTCACTGTTGGTGGGATTTTAAATTGGTTCAGCCACTATAGAAAACAGTATGAAGTTTCCTCAAAAAATTAAATATACTACTACCATGTGACCCAGCAATCTCACTGCTGGGTATTTATCTGAGGAAATCTAAAACACTAATTTGAAAACATATATACACCCCTATGCTCATTGCAGCATTATACACATTAACCAAGATATGGAAGCAACCCAGGTGTCCATCAATAGACAACTGGATAAAGAAGATATGGTGATATATAACGGAATATTAGACAGCCATAAAAAAAAGAATGAAATCTTACCATTTGGGACAACATAGATGGATCTAGAGGGTATCATACTAAGTGAAATAAGTCAGACAAATGCTATATGATTTCACTTAGATGTGGAATCTAAAAAACAATAAATGAACAAACAAAATGGTAACAGACTCAGAGAACAAACTGATAGCTTCCAGGTGAGAGAGAGATTGGGGGGTCAGATGTAAAAGGAGAAGGAATTAAGATGTGTAGATTAGCAGTTACAAAATAGTAACAGATATAAAGTACAGCACAGGGAATACAGTCAATAACAATAATAACTATGTGTGGTGTCAGGCAGGTACTGGACTTAAAGGAAGGATCATTTCATTAGTTATATAAATATCTAACCATTATACTGTACATCTAAAACAATTTTTAATGTCAACTATAATTGAAAAAATAATTTAAAAAATAGAATTATATATGCATCATGTTCACTGTATCATTATTTAGAAGTCAAGACATGGAAACAACCAAGGAGTCCAGGGACAAATGAATATAAAGAAAATGCAGTATACGTATACAATGAAACACTATTCAGCCACTAAAAAGAAAGAAATTCTGGCATTTGCAACAACACAGAAGGACCTTGAGGGCACTACGCTAAGTGAATTAAGTCACACAATGACAAACACCACCTGATCTCATTTAAATGTGGAATTAAAAAATAAAACTAGATTCAGACACAAAGAACAGTTTGGTGGTTGCCAGAGACAGGGATTTGGGGTAGGCAAAATGGGTGAAATTGGTCAAAAGACACAAAATTCCAGTTATAAATAAGTTCTGGGGGTATAGTGTACAGCATAGTGACTAAACAATAATATATTGTGTATTTGTAAGTTACTAAGAAAGTAAATATTAAAAGTTCTTATCTCCAGAAAAAAAATCATAACATGAGTTGATAGATTTTATCAAAATTTACTGTGGAAATCATTTTGCAGTATATATATATCAAGTTAGCATGTTGTATATCTAAAATCAATATAATGTTATATGCCAATTATATATCAATAAAACTGGAAAAAAATGTATGACAATCATAATACCATTGATACAGTAAAAACCTATTTGATTTAATGAACTTCTTATCCTATTTTGAAAAATTATTTAGGTCTACATATGTATTATACATGTAATTCAACCTGTATTTGTTAGGGCTATTTGGTTTTAATACACATTTAACTAGTCAAAGCAAAATAAATTTATTGTAAGATCGTAGCTTTGTTTCAGTCAGAATCCAAAAGGGATTAGAACCTCAGGAGCACAAGTCACAAAACAGTCCATCATGATCCCAGCAGAAAAAAGAAGGCACTCTGAGAAGGCATAATTGAATTACTTAGAAAGGGTTGAGGGCAGAGTTAAGAGAAACCAGTAAGGCAAGATGAAGCTTCTTCCTCTGTCTCCTTTAAGCCTACTGGTGGTAATAGAATCTGCCTGTTGCTAGACCTGAGGTGCATTTATTGAAACAATGAGATTTATTGCTATAGCTGAAAAAGAAAATCACCCTGTAAGATCTGTGACCTTGCTACAGAAAGGCAACCACTGCAAACCTGCAGCCTTAGAGGAAGGAAGCAAGTAAATAACTACTCCGGCCTCCTTTCTTACATTTGATATCCTGATGATACCTCAATGTCCAAACCCACCTGGAAGCCAGAGGTAAAGGAGTAACACTGAATCAGAGGATAGAGATCAGCCTCCTAGGACACAAGTCAAGTGAATAAAGGTGAACGGTGAGTCCAGGAGGGAAAAATGAAAATCATCCCTGCTGGCATTCTCTCTTCATACCACATTTCTATAAAAATGGGAGAGAGCAAAGACTCCACACGGAAAAATCAGACTGGCTTTTAAGCTTCTCTATCCACATGCAGGGGAAGGATGACCATGCCACCCTCTATCACTGGGTCTGGAAATCAGCCCTATTTCTTTGCCGGTCTCCATCTCAACTCCAAATTCCTGAGAAAATGGCCAAGCCTCGCTTATTTAATTACATGTGACTTGGAGGGTGACTGCCAAATGACTCAACCCAGATTATCAGTAAAACCTTCAAAGAACCAGAGCAGCAAAGGTATCTCCAAGGAATCTGCAACTGAATCCTAAGGACACACATTTAAAAGCAACATGCTCAACTTGTGGTCATGGCCAACAAGTTACTACAAGTTCATAAGGAGAAAAATAAACAGGAAATAAGGCCTTATCTATTTTCTAGGCCCTATCATTAAGGCAGCAAGTGTGATGCCCACCCTATTAGACCCTAATGCACTGAACGGATTAGCCAACCTGAAAGGAACATTTTCATTTACCAACAGAACTCAGTGTTAAAAATGCACTTGGGTACTGTTTCTGTTTATTTGCCTCAAACTCTGCCTCAGGCTCATTGAACACTGCTCAATGAAAAAAAAAAAAAAGCATCTTGGAAATAGTTCAAGGCAAAATTCCAATTTCAGGAAACGTATTGACAACTCAGAAAAAAAAAAAAACCTGAGAAGAAAAGGTATGCTGGAAACTCGACTTCCACTTTGCAGGGAACAAATGACTCTTTTATCATACTATTGTCCCAACAGGTACTAGCAATGGACATTACAGAAAGCAAGTATCACTTACACTTTAGAGTTTCTTATTCCCAAATGTATGTGTTAAATTGAACATATTGAAAGAGCCAGAAATTATTCCTTCTAATAGATCAACCCTATTTTGAATAACAAGACAATCTAAAATTCCCATATCATGGCTTCCTGAGTGGTCGGTAGCATAGATATTGTGTGCTACATCTACCATGTATGTATTTTTCACTTTTAACTTCCTTAAAATGAAATAAAGTATCCTAAAATTAACTTAGGCTTTGAAGTCAGACTTAAACTGAAATTCTGGATCTGCCACTTAATTGTTATGTGAGTAACTTAGCTCAGGTCCTTCAGAAACCAGAACCTGAAAGGGGAGAAGCATTAAAGTGCTAACAACTTATCTGAGAGATGCAAGCCCACGTTGGTGGGGATGAAGAGGAAAGAAATGAGCAAAGTGTGACGATCTGGTATGTTACCAAGCTGGCTGCTGCAAACAACAAGCTGTGAAAAGACAAAGCAAGTTAAAAGCAAGAGATGCACTCCCTTGGCACACAGGGCTTCTTTAGAAGGATTACAAAGAAGAATTTTAAAAATTACAGTAGTCTATTATGGGTGGAAGAAAAGGGTGGGTTTTGGAAATTTATGCCCAAATTCCTCCCATCCTTCACTTCCCATTGGTCAATCTTTATCCCAGGGAGAAGTAACTTCCCTGTATTTCTGGACTGTCTGTCATCTGACTCTAGCAGTCACTCAGGAGGCCAGATCCTATATCCCATGGTGTTTGTTTTGTATTAGTTTTTTTATTGCTGCATAACGAATTACCACAATTTAGCTTCCTTTAAAAAAAAAAAAAAGTTATCTCATAGTTTCTGTTGTTTCTTTGTTTAAAGTGTGCTAAGGCTGAAATAGAGATATCAGCTAGCTATGTCCTTATCTCAGAACTTGACAGAATTCATTTCTTTGTGACCATGTGACTGAGGTCTCCGATTTCTTGTAGACTGATGGCAGGGGAACCACTTCAGTTCCTAGAGGCTGCTCTAGGGTCTTCGCCATGTCGCCCTCCTTGCACCATGGCTGTTTGCTCCTTCAAGGACAGCAAGAGAAGCAACTCCAATGCCTCGCCTTCTCTTAAAGGACTCCCCAATAGGTCAAATCCACACAGAATAACTTCCCTTTTGATTACTAAAAGTCAGTGGATTCATAACCTAATCATGGGAATCCTATCATATTCACAGGTTCTGCTCACGCTCAAGAGGAAGGATTATACAGGGCATATATATCAGGGGAAGAATCTTGGGGTCGTCTTAGAATTCTGCCTTCCTCAATCCAGTTCTAAAAAAGGAAGGGTGGTCAGGTGTTGCTGGGGTACCAAACGAGAGAGAGAGAGAGAGAAGAAGAAGAAGAAGTCAAGGGACACTGAGAACACAAAAAGTTTTTGTCCCAATACAGTGACCTTGGTCAATTCTCTCTTGAGAAAACTGAAGCTAAAAACTTGTATCATTTGGTAGGAAAAAGTATTACATTAAGGTGCATATTAGCTATCATTTTTTCCTATTTCCTCTGTGCCAGACACTAAGCTATGCACTCTACATGCGTTTTCATTTAACTACTTCCTATTTTGACAAACTAGTAAGTTTGTCTTCAAAACCTCATTTTGCAGATGAGACTATCCATCATCTTGTTATTATTGCCTATATATTATGTAACATACTTAGCACAATGTCTCACATAAAAGCATATTTTAAATGATAGCTATTATTTTAAGAGTTATATAAAGAGTTGTATACAATTTTTGATGAATCATAATTTCATATTTGTATAAGATTTAAGCAAGTGTGGATCATCAAGAATCCCCATGACTACTCAGAAAATAAATTAGTCAAACACATAACACTTCTTTTAAATAACTAAACATCTCTGGCTGTTAATGTTACTATTTTAAGTACTGAACTTCAATGAAGGAAATAAAAGCTTAACTTCACTGAGTGAATGTGTGTGTTCATGCACATAAGTGTGAGTGTGTGTGTGTGTATCCACAAAACGCATACTATCTATAAGTATAGAGCTAGGTGCAAGAAAGCCTCATGTTTTTCCTTTTGGTCCTACTCAAACAGCAGAATAGATTCCTTACAGCATTACTTTCAAAAGAGTTACTAACATATATCTTCCAAAAATGCAAATTCAAAATTAGCAATTTCTCTTTTTTTTCTTTTAATTATATAGCTTCTATTATCCTCACTCATCATCCTCTGTCCCAGTCAGGGACTATTTACCAGCTCATCTTTTCTATGTCCCTCCCTATCTTCCTTTATTCTCCGAGCCTCTGCTGTCATCACAAAAATGAAAACAAAACACTAAAATGACTAGATTATAGGAATGAGACACATGGCCAATTTTACTTTAGTAACACCAGAGAAAGAATCACTACAATCTTAGTGCCCCTTAGTCATTTTTATGTGAATTTATTAAGACTCCAATCAGAACATACACAAAATGAAACCTATGAAATTTGACCATATCAGTCAATTTTACATAAATTATGCTGTGATAACAACTTCTCAAAAATATCTCAATCTGCTAAAACGGCAGAGGTTTTTTTCCTCATTTACTTTGCATTTTCATCATGAGTCAGCTGTGGCTCTGCTGCATGAATCTTTAGGTCAAGGCCCAGGCTGATGGAACCACCCCTACCTAGAAGATTTCTCATCTTATGGAAAAGGGGGCCAAGTAGCAGACCATTCAATGACTCTTAAAACTTCTGTTCAGAAGTGACACGCATCATTATCACTCACTGGCCATTTCACTTCATTGCAATGCACATTCCAGACATGATAACAAAGGAGTGGGTGGGGATATATAATCCTTCCTTAGGGGAAGTAGCAAGTATTTTGAACAACTGAACCTACCATGGTTAATTCATATTAATGCTGTAAAAGTATTACTCTATCATACTCACACTTCTTTGTATATCACCAATGACTCTCCAAATGAATGATTTTGAACTCTTACTAATTTCGGTACATAGGATCCTGTAGCTTGGTCCATTTCTATTTCAATAAAATCCTAAATGATAATAGAAAACCACAGCCCAACAGCACAAGGCAAAAGTTCCAGGAGCACCAGCTGTCTAACAACCATAGGATGAGACCTCTCTGTCTAGCATTAACGATTCATCTTGGAACATGCATGCCCAGCTGGTCATTGTGTGTCCAGTGTGGTCCATTCAAAGTCAGACAATTCTACTGACAGCCTCACTCCCTCTACGGCAAGCTTATGCACAGGAGACATTAAGATTCACAAGAGACTTGATACTCAGCTTACAGATGCATGGTCATCAGACATTCTTGTGATCCAGACACCTCTAAGGTACCGTTTTCAAGCAGGCTCAAGCCTACTCATAGAACTTGATCATATGACCCTTTTCCAGGTCTGAGGAACTCAATATCACAAGAAGAGTAGGGATGTTCTTCAACCCTGTAGCACTATTTGTCTCTGGAATAATACCTCTTAATTTTCAGTGAGCTTTGTAGCAGACACTGTGGTCTACCTCCCAAGTCTGCCTGCAGGACTAAGGCTCCCACCACGACCACCCCCACCCCCACCACGGGGGTGTTGGCTACTGATGATTCACAGCCATGTTCCTATCTAGGCATTGCCCTTGACTAAAAGAAGCTGCAAATATTACTTTTCCTCACCAGGAGCAACTCACCTTTAATTACTGGTTGATGTGCTATTACAAAAGACTAAACTGGGAAACCACTGGAGGCCTAGTTTAAAAGTTTCCCACAATATTGGCTGAAGTTGCGATTGTGTTGCAATTCAGCTTCTCCTTCTGCCCAGCTCTGCATTCATTCTTCCCTCAACTGCATTGATCCAAAGAGCATGCTCAAATAAACCTACTACAGGAAATACCAATTTCTCAGTCTGTTTGCCGGAACCTTATCTGCAGCAGTTGGTACTGGAAACAAGCCTACAAAGCAGATTTTTCAAATGGATTTTGGAACTGGACCTTTCACTGACCAGCTGGCAAAGAGGAGCCGATTATTGGTAGCAGGAAGAGTATAGATAGGTCCTGGCTTGCTGCAGTGGTGCAATTGTTGAAAAACTCTTATGGATAATAAACTAGAATGGACTATCAGCAGAAGGGAGTGTACTGTCAGGTGCAATCTACAAGACATTTGAGAGGCACAGGGGAAATAGTTACTATGAGGATTATGGAATTGTTGGCTATTGCTGGGTAAATCCAATCCATTGAAGAAAGCAATCGAGTGCTGCGGATCATTAATCACCAATTTAAGACAAAACGTGAAAGCTGAAGGCCCTCCTCGACAACATAAAAACTCTTATCTCCCTTAGGCAGAGAGAAAAAATTGGATTGGGCCTAGGTCTTAAATGTAGTAAAAGAGTAGATGAGCTCTAAAATAGGTTGAATGTTCAACTTCAACAAGTCTTCTCTATCACTAAGAGAGTGGATCTTAAAAGTTCTCATTATAATAAAAAAGTAGAATATTGATGAAGTGTGAGAATAGATATTAACCAAACTTATTGGGGGTAATCATTTTGTAATTTAGCATATACACAAATTAAATCACTATGTGTACATCTAAACTACTACATGTCAATTATATCTCAGTAGAGCAAAAACACAAAAAGTCTTTTACTCCAAGATCAGTGCTCTGGCTGACAAAGAGTCACATATGGGGTAGGGGTGGGGGCAGGGATTGAGATATTTACATACAGTAAAGTACACAAATCTTCGGTGTATAACTCAATGACATTTACATCTGTGTTTTTGTGTAGCTATCAGCCGGATCAAAATATAGGACATTTCCATCACCCCAGGAAGTTCTCCCTTGCCTGTTTCCAGTCAACAGCACCTAACCCCTAGACGCTGAAGGTTAACAACTCTTTTATCCCCATAGCCTAAATATCAGTGCCTCCTTTAAAATCAAGTCCAAAAAAGGGGTTTCTAAGATCTTGGCTTTCCTCATCATGGTTGGTGGTGTGTTGAGAGGAAGCGGGGAGGTAGGGCTAGAGAATAAAGACTTGGGTATTCTCCAAGGATAGGAAATCTAGGAAAAGTTTCCATTCCTTCTCTCTGAATCTACAGCAGCAGGAAAAACAATCCAAATTCAATTCTCAAAGGGTGATCCTATTACATTAAAATTATCTTCCTATATAGTTCATTTCTGCATGACATGGATAAAAAGGAATATATCCACAGAGATAAATAATTGACCAGGAAAATCCAAGAGAGAAAACTGAGCGCTGTAAAAGAAATATGTCAACAGTAGGCAAGCCTATGGACTAGTTGAGGACTCTACCGCCACCATATAAGCTAAATGAAATTGCCCTAACTTTAAGCTTATTTTCTGAGTAATTGACTCGAGTTAGCAGTGTAATCAGCAGGACAAAGAAAGCTTAACCTTTAAAAGTACATGCCGTAGGTTAAAATGTAACGGATTAGAGTGTGCACACATAACTAATCAGCCTACAGTGTCTTGGGTAAGGAGAGAGAGGAGGAAAGGAGAGGCACATTTAGTTCATTTGGTATTTCTCATTTTCTTCCCCAAAGATACAATATACCTCTCGTCCCGTCTCCTAATTGAGATGTGCCTTGGTATCTCACTGGGACAGTCTAATGTTTCTGTGTTTCTTACTCTCTAAGTCATTTTCCTTCTTCAAACCTCAGGGGTTGCTGGCTGAGAACATTGTCTTCTATCTTGATGGGAAAATTTAGCACCTTGAGAATAAGTTTTCCAATCTCTCTTTCTATTTCCAAACTAGGGTCCTCTCTTCAGAGTCGACTTGCTTTTCAGCCCAGACTTCAAGTGTTTGTTTGGTCTCTTATATCCTCCTAGAATTTGGGATACTTTTTTCAGGGAGAATGGGAATTATTATATTTTCCTTATACATTCTACTTTCCTTTTGTTGTAAGTGAGGTTCTCCAAGAAGCAGGCGGATGGAGTTTAGTTTTCAGTATGTTTGTTAGGGAGTACCGTTGGGATCAATGCAGGTAAAAGGAAGGGGAGGGAAGCTGGAAATGGCAGAAGTCGAGCTACAAGCCCAATAGTTTCAGTCAGCGAGAGTTTTGGAGGGAGCTCAGGAGCAGGACAGACACATCAGAGTTCGCTCATGTTGGGTTAAAATGGCTGGATCTTTATATTCCCACCTTGCGTGTAATCTATCTAAATAGTCAGGATTCTCCAGAGAAATAGTACCATGGAACCGACAGAATATATATAGGGAGAGAGAAAGGAATTGATTTAAGAAATTGGCTCACGTAATTGTGGAGGCCTAGTAAGTTCAGAATCTGCAGGGTAGGTTGGCAGGATGGAGGCCCAGGGAAGCACTGCGGTCCGAGTCCAAAGGCAGTGTGCTGGCAGAATGCTCTCGTCTTCTGGGGGGTTCAGGCTTTTTCTATTAAGTCCTTCAGCTAATTTGATTAGGCCCACCCACATTACAGAGACAATCTGTTTTACTCAGAGCCTACTGATTTAAATGTTAGTCTCATCTAAAAAATACTTTCACAGAAACATCTCAAATAAAGTTAGACCCGACATGTGGGTATAGTGATCTAGCCAGGCTGACATATACAATTAACCATCACACCACCTTAGAAAGGCATGATCTTAGGAGAGGTGGCTCTTTACAGCTCAGGCAATCATTAAGGGCTGACAGTTGAAAATAGTCTGCTGATAGCATTCCCAGCAGCTGGGGCAATAAATCCTTCCGTGAAATGAAATGTAGGCAGTGCCTTTGTGTTCATGGCACCTGTGAGGGTAATTACATTCAACAATTAAATTTACAGTTAAAAAGTTTGTTCAATATTACATTTCAAAACAAAGACTAATAAATATATATATTAAGATGCAGACATGAAGGACACATATACCTTTTTTGTTCAAAAGAAATGGTTAAGTATGGGTGTTTAAAATATGTGAAAATATTATTTACGGATGCAGTAAACCAAATGCAGTGTCTCATCTATGCTACACAGAATAGTTACCATCGCTCATCTAGTGAGCCTCTCTCTGAATCAGCTTATATCTCTTATTCTTTTCTGAGATGGATATAATGACCTCTTAAGGTGACCGAGGTGAAGGAGGGGGAAACAGACAACTTAGAGAAACTTACTCTATGACTTAAACAAATACTTGATAATATTTCCTGGAATCAACTAGTGAGTATAAGTTATCAGGACTCAGAACAGAAACACAAATCCACAGAGAGCTCGGTTTCTATCTCCCTCATTTCCTGTTTCTCTCCCGATCCTAGCAGGCACTAAACCGGGCTTGTGAGGTGCACCAACCCAGGAGTTGGGTGGAATAAAGTGGAAGAAAGATCACTTGGCAGGGGCCTCCCCCATCTACTGGAAGTGATTCTGTTGGAGGATTCACCTGTCCTCCGGACTCAGCTAATGAAATTTGCCTAAAAGTGATTTATCCTCTTGACCACATCGATTGGCTTCAGGAATGAGCGGGTGGTTGAAAAAAAAAAAAAAAAAAGCCAATTAAATATTTACTGAAGTTTCTGGGAAAGAAAGAGAAAGAATTAGTGTGGTAAAAGACGAAAATGTTGCAGACACCGTGAGTACGAGGTGGCATGACAGAGAAGAGCCTTGCTGGCAACATTTGAGCCGGTGGATAAAAGACACCTAAAGTTAGTCTTACCTCTGAATTTTTCAGTTATGTGAGTCTATGGATTTTTTAAAATCTTCTTTGTGCCTTTTATGAGATATATCATATACACAAAAGAGAACCTAAAATATATGTGAGGATTAAAGACAATTATAAAGCAAACACCAATATAACCACCAATCAAGGCAAGAAATAGGATATTGCCAATACCTCAGACGGCAACTGTATGTTTCTCCCACCCCCAAAGGTAGCTACTTCCCTGACATTCATAATCATTTCTCTGCTGTACTGCTTGGTTTCAGTTTGCCCTCCAGGTCTACTGTCCATACCTCACCTTGGTCTGTACCCCAAGAGAAATACATTTGCATATTACATTAACAGATTCTTTTATCCTCTGGTTTCCAGTTGAATGTGACCAAAGGGAGGTACTGAGGCAAAAACAGAATTTGTCACCCATCTTGAGCATTGTCTGGCAGCAGCTATGTCTCTTCATTGTTTGAAGTTCCTGCCATGCATAGTCCTTCTCTTTGTAGTCCTTGTGTCACCACGGTTCTAGCCTCTATCTGAAGGCCCAAGTTTCTGGGCTCTGGTAATACTGCCCCCTCCTTCTGTCCCTCCTGGCCAATGGGTTCCAGCTGTTCCTCATCTCTGGTAAAATTCACTATCCCTTCTTTGGTTTCTCAACTCTTCCAGCACCTATGTCATCATTTTCCCGTGGTATTTAATTCCCTATATTGAAATACTGTACTAAGAAAAGTTTTTTTTTTTCCTGACTAGATTGTGAGATTAAAAGTAACAAAAGGCTCTCCACAGTATTAGTCAAAGAGACAGCTCTGAACATTTTAAGTGTGTCTGTTAATCAGGCTAAAGAAGTTTCTTCTATTCATAGGTTTTGTAAAGTTTTTATCATGAATAGATGCTGAATTCTATGAAAGTATTTTTCTGTATCTGTATATATTACCATATGATTTTTTTCTCCTTTAATTTGATAATATAGCAAATTACATTACAAATTACATTAATATTTTACTTTTCTCAGTCTGATACTCCTCAAAAGCTGAGACTGAGACAATTACGTACAGGTAGTTAATTTGAGAATCCCAGAAATTAGAAGTGAGAGTAGAGGAATGAAATAGAGGTGTAAAAGCCTCTGTGAGGCTGCATTACCAAGTTGGCCACCCCTAAGGGAAACCGATGCTCAGTCACACTGAACATACTGAGGAGGCTTATGAATTTGTATCTCAGAATTGTCCATTTGGAGTATGCAAAAGGGACACAATTAACTGTTAACCTCCCATTGCTCCCTCAATGCGAACCTGCCCCCCAGTGGTCAAAATGGTGCCCACAGCTCCCTCACATTTTCTTGTACATGCATGAGTGCCAGTAGGTTCTCACAAGCACCTCGCATTTAGGTGCCACATCATCCACCAGGCAGGAAACAAGAGAAGCATCCATAGCTGAGGTGAAATAACATCAGGTTATAGCTATGCAAAGATGGTTAAAGTCTATGTGGTACCACTATCCCTTTAAAAACCACCTCTTCTTTACTCTCATCTACTTTTAGGCTCCCCACTGTTTGGGTTTTTTTTGTTTGTTTGTTTAATTCATTCATTGAGGTACAATTTACCAGCCATTAGTTTTTAATTTTGGTTATTATATATTTTATTTCTTGAAATTTTAATCAATTTATGAAACTTCTTTGCCACTTTTTATAGTTACCTGTTCTATCCTTAGATTTTTCAAATTTGTCATTTTGTTTTATCGCTTTATAATCAGTGTCTGATAATTCCATTATCTTTCATCTTTGTGTATCTGTTTCTTCCTGTTTCTGCAAGTGCCCCACGCACATCCCTGGACCCTTTTCGTGTGCTGTAGCAGACTTCTAACCATTGGGTACAGAGCACAGAACCATGACAGCTGTGCTACCCATGTGTGTGGCTGGCTAGAAGTGCCAAGGAATTCACAATATCAATCCCGCACTGATAACCATCAACCAATGATCGATCAACCAGAATTGGCTTATAAAATTGAGTTTCCTCATCTCCCAGATGAGATTATTCTGAGATGTGTGTTTTGTATACTGCCTAGTTTCCTCATGAGTTTAAGTTCTAATCACCCTTTTCTGGCTTTATTGGCTGCCTTCTCTATATCACTTCTTCATTTTCCAGCTCATGTCACCTGAATTTCCCAAATAAACTATATGCTCTCAAATCCCTGTCTTGAGTCTGTTACAATGAGGAGTAAAATCAGATACGGTTCCTTGCTTTTTCCTGTGCTTAGTTGCCCACACACGCCCTTTTTATCTGTGAGCTTGTCATTTAACTTGGAATTATTTTTTATAAAAATTCTTTTAGGACCTAGGATAAAAGTATATTCATCCGAAAATTTCAATTTGCTTCTGCCTTTCCTGAACTACTTGTTGGACTACCAAAATGATGCAAATTTAAGCTAAAATGCCCTTGAAAGCCGACCTATTCTTCAAATTTCTCAGGGTTTTTACACCTCCTTGACCTACTCACATAAAGGTAAATTCTCCTACAGGCCTCTGGGGGCAGAAATCTAGAGCAGATTTAATTCTGGATTACCCTTACTCTGAAGAATGCCCTTTTTGAGCCTCAGCTTTATGGGGGAAGGGTCTCCCACGAAGTGCCCGTCTTGTGGAATGCTATATTTTGTTTTCTGGTATCTGTACCTGACAAAGCTGCCCCCTAAAATAGGGAGACAAAACAGGTTTGGCAAATATTCTTTGAACAAAACAAGATGCAATGCTCAATTCATTTCTCTGGGCTCCCATCTTTGATATTGGCCTTATAATTTCTCACCATCTTTGTATTTTTTCAACACTTTTTAGAACAGTTTTTATTTAATATAACACTTTTATTGTTTTAAGAGGAAGGGTCCATTCAAATACCTAACTATTCATATTATTGAAAATGGAATTCTATTCCCTTCTGTCAAAAACAAGCTTGAGTTGTTTTTTAGTCACTTGCACATGAAAAAGACCTAACAATTAAAAAGAAAATGTGGCTCCCCTTCCCTCAAAAGGTTCTAAACTAACCGGCTAAGTGGAGAGGAGATAGTATCACTGTGTTTTCCTTTGTCATTTGATTGTTCCTTGAAATAAACTTTCTCAGGACTTGAGGTACATTGTTCTTCTAGTACATTCTGTGCATGTGTTTATGTCACCCTGTGGGCATTACTGAGTCATGTTAATTTATGGATTCTATCTACCCATGGAGGCTATCCAGGCCCCTCAGGACTTCAGGACTATGGACCAGACTCATTCATTTATTATCCAGTCAACAAAATCCATTGACTGTCCCTTGTACAGACACTAAAAATACAATGGCAAACAAAAGCAACCAACATCCCTGCCTTCATGTATCTCCCATATAAGTGGGTAAGACATACATTGGTAAAATAATCACATAAGGAAAGGAGTGCATAAACATGGTGCTTTGAGAGTATATAATAAGGAAAAGTGTCCCAGCAAGCAAATCAGGAAAGGTTTTTGAGGAAGCAGTAATTGAAGCTGTTAGCTTTTGTAGAAATCATGTTACTATTTTGATTTTTTAAAGGCATTAAGAAGTATACGGGAGAAGCTTTTTTCTGTTAATTCTAAATTGTTCATTTAAAAATAACTGTGAACATGAAGGTCTCTGGGCTGGTTAATTTGAAAATCAATCAAGTAAATTATTTTAAAACCTGTCTGTCAGTAAACTCTGTATGGGATGCTATTTAACTATAGGGTCATGCCTTATTCTCTAAGCATTCAACTCATAGAAAATGTCAGGTGCATTTCTCTAATACTGATTCTTTCAAATTCTAAGACCTTTCCCCCGGAACTATCACTATTACAAACTAAGGCCATTATCAACAAATACTAAAACTATAAATTAAAGATGTCATCTCATTTATCCATGTTATCCTACTGTCTGTTATTTTAGACAAAGTACGATTGGTCATGGATTATTTGCCAGCTAAGCTTAAGAAATTAGCTCAACTGAACAACCCAAGGAATCTTTGCTTCCTCAACATAAAACACTAATATGTGGTAAGCATTATTTTCTGGACGTGTTTTTTCAGTGATGTGTTTAAGATTTATGGGGTCATTTTTTGTGATTATTCCTGATGTTTCCTGACTACATTCTCCATTTTCAGAACTCAAAGCAGCAGCTCCAACTCACTAAATCATGCCTGAACTACTCATAACTCACTCTAGCAGGGCACTAACTGAACCAGAACCATTGTGTGTTGCCATCTGCAAAGTAAGGTCTGAGAAGTGGAAAAGTTTTAGTATTTGAACCAAAGTAGGGCAATTCTATTTTTTATAAAAGTCACCTTGAATTTTTAGCCCCCAATATATCTATTTCTCCTCACTTAACCTAACTCTTTCTAATACTGTAGAAACTCATTTTTAAGAAATACATTTTAAAATAAACATTAGAAATATCATAAGTTTGTATTTTCTTCATATTAAGCCAATAGGCTCAAAAATGTAATTTGCCTGCATCAAGATTTAATTCTCAACCGTGAATATTTTATTCGAAAAATGCTTATATTATGGTAGACACATCAAAGGCAGAGCAATTCCAAAATAAACAACTCTGCAATATTGTCAGCTGTCTAAAATTTAAACCAGCAAGTCAAGGAGACAATCTGTTCACATATCATATTGTATTTAATCACATTAATTTCAAATGAGTATCAATGATTTTGAGTTAAGCTGATGGTGATGTTTACTTTTTCAATTTCTTCATTAATGCCATATTTGTATAGTATTAGACAATAATTTGTCAAGGTGCTAGAACACATTTTATTGAAAATAATGTAAATATCTTTGTCAATTTTAAAAATCATTTATTTTAAAACTGTTTTTCACATAATTCTGAGAAACTTTCAAAGCTATTGTTCAGTAACTTCTTAAGGATAAATTTCAAAGTTTTAGTTAATGATGAAGGCAATTTTTGTGTATTGACATGAAATTCATGTTAGTTCTACTTCACGTGACTTAAAAGAAAAGGTCTATTAATCAATCATGGAAGAATAAAGACATTTTACAAGGAGAAATGTAATGAACAGGCAGATCATTCCTTCTTTGTTCTTGCACTAAAAGAACAGGAATCACCTGTATTTGCTAACATAAACCCAAAATGATATTTTTCAGAAGGACAAAATAATAATACTATGTGATATTCTGTGTGGCCTTTTATGTCTCCAGCTTATCTATATAAGACACAGAGATAAATAAATCAGACTTGAAAGTAAAAATATTTTAAATCATCTCCCCTCACCTTTAGTCTCCTCTCCTGAGGCCTCATTTCTCTCTGCTTCCCCTCCACTTTTTCTAAAAAAAAAAAAAACAACAACAACAACAACAACTAACAATGGATAGAAGGGGATCGAAGATCTCGGCAGAGTGTAGAACTAAGCTAGAATAATGTCTAAAGCTCTTCGATGTGTTATTGGAAGACAAATTATGTTAAATTCGCCAACAAAGATGAGTTACTGATTGTTTTAAACCCTGTTACTTCAGTCAACTGTATTTCTACAACTCTGTGTGCTGTGCCTGCATCTTCTACCTGACTGTTATCTAGGGCAAACTCATGTGGCATTGTATAAACCAGGGGTCAGCAAACTTTCAGAATTATTTATCTAAGTAGTCATTATCCCTTCCTTTCCTGAGGAAGATTAGAAATGTGGTCAGAATACCTGTAGGTTTGAGGCTATGAATTCTCCATCATCTTATCTACCACCTGGGCAATTCCCACTTGAAAATACGATAACCCTACATGAGGGTGCTCCTTAAGTCTTTACCAAACTAACTTTTAATTTAATTTTTAACTTAATATACTGAGTTCTTTTCACGATCTAAGTCAACCATACTGGTCTCTGCTAAGATACAGCTCCAGAAGGCCTTATGGGAAAATCATCTGAAAAAGATGGGGATCCTGAGATGGTAGCAGGAGTGCTGCTTAGAGATGTCATACAGAATCCAAACCAAGCTTCTCTCGTTTGATAATAGTATATGGGCTATGGCACTTGATCACTTCATTGTGCCAAAATATTAGCCAGGATTATGCTTGTTCAAACTGAATGCAATAAAGCTAGTTTTAAATATGGATCTAGCTTATGATTACCAGTATTTGGGGAAAGCTTCGAGGCAGTCATCCACTTGGCTCCTTCCTAAGAATGAATAGAAAAAAAAGAGTATGTGTGTTTATGTATGTATGAGAGAGAGCATGTGTGCAAGTGAGCAAGTGAACCTGTTCCATTGCAGTCAGAAGGTTTGTATTTTCAAATTAAACTGACTACTAAATGAATGGATGGCTAGTGGATATAATGGAGAAGGATCTTACCAGTGCAATATCCAGGCTTCCCAGATTGATCGTGTTAAAATTAAGTAAGATTGTGTCTCTCATGCAAAAAAGTTAAGAGAGGATCAGAACAAGAAAATTAAGATATTCACAGAAGAGGCTCTGATCATGGTTGACCTTATGTAACTGAGGATAAAGTAAGAATTTCAAGAGATGGTGAGGCAAGAAAGATAGGTCAGAGAAGGTGATGGCATTAAAGAATGGGGAGACCCCTCCCAGTGGCAGGAGAGGAGAAGTATATATTCCAGTTTTTTCAACTATAGATGCTAAAGACATCCTTGGGATTAGGCTCATGTACCCTAAACCAAGGAGGACTGAGGTAGACAATGTATTAAAAGACACAGCCACCCACCCCACAGCAGAAACTGTAGGAATACAAAGGCAAAAACTCATTAATTGTGATTGCTTTAAATAGCTCCAAATGTTTTCTTACCCTGATAACTATTCATTTTATTTTTTCATGTCTTTCAGTTCTTTTTACCATTCCTACCTTCCCCTGACTTGCCAGTCCACACATGCCATCTGAGAAATGGAAAGTTTTCTGGACACAGAATGGCACACCACTCACCATCTTTTCAATCTATTCTCAGTGATCCTGAAGAGCTCTAGATAACAACTGCATGCCTTAATTATGCAAGCGATGTGTTAGTGAAATGTATATTGAAATAGCATTTTTCCCACTAATACCTAACTTGGGATCCATTTCTAATGGGATAATCCTGGCCCCGAGATGTCATTGAAAAAAAA
Organism: Rousettus aegyptiacus; assembly: GCF_014176215.1. Lineage (NCBI taxonomy): Eukaryota > Metazoa > Chordata > Mammalia > Chiroptera > Pteropodidae > Rousettus > Rousettus aegyptiacus. The sequence continues at coordinate 118,428,316 of NW_023416306.1, read as the reverse complement.
AAAATCACACTAAGAATACAAAATGCTATTTAACAAACTAACCATGATAAAATATTTATAATGTCAGTTAAAAGCTATTCTAAAAAGGTGGTACTTTAAGCTAGCAGAGCTGAAGTGACTGCTATTGAGTTGTGGGCATGAGGCCTCCCTTCCCCAGAGGTATGCTCAAGAATTTGTGTTACAAAAAACTACTCAGATAACTAACTGCATTGAACAAATGTTCTTCCCATTCAGTTCCCTGAGGTGCTTGAGAAGTCATTATTAACTCTCCTTGAAATGTTCAGGTTACATACATGATTGCATCCACTCGATAGGATTGCAAATCTGTCTTAAATTGCCCAAAAAGCTTCTGCCTTTACATTTGTACCTAATTAGACTGAAGCCTTCGCCAAATTTACTGATTTCTAAATTCCCTTAATCCAGGTGATGAAGCCTTAAGTGAATGCAAAATACTTCACAGGTATCCCAAAAAGTTTCATCTCTAATCCGAGAGGTATGGAACCAAGCCAAAATTCCTGCAGTTCTTACAAGCATGAGGACCTGGGTAAGCTTCAGCAGCATTAAGAGATGGATTAGAATTCTGACCTAGAATTTCAACCCAAACCAGCCCAGTCTCAGAGTTCTCTATAGAGGGGATAATGTATATTTCCTCTTTATATGTTTGAGTGAGAATAAGCATTTAGAGTGCTGAACACTTAGCAGGTATTCAAATGTTGATTAATTCCAGTCTTTTATCTTAAAGGTTACAACTATAAACGCCTAAGGGGCCAGGTACAAGGAGGTCAGGGAGGGCCTGCTGGGCAGGGCTCTCCCTCAAAGGAAGGGCTGCTACTCAGCTCTTCTGGGGAAGACAGCTCCAACATTGATGAAACTTCTGGTTTTTCCCTCATTGTATCAACTCCAAATTTTTATGTAAAAATATCTCAACTTTTAACTATTGGTTGAAATCTTTTTAAAAAACAATGCATAGATACAATAAAACACACCTGCTAGAGCAATTCAGCTGTGGGCCACTAGCTTGCAAAGCCAGCATATCTTTTTCCTGTTACTTAATCAGAAAAAAAATAAAATAAAAAGCCAGAAAAACAATTTAAAAAAAAAAAAAAAAAAAAGGCAAGATGACTCCACAGCAAAACACAGAAGGGAATACATTACTGACATGACATACAGACAGAAAGGTTTTAGGTGACATAGTTAAAGGGAAATAACTTTATTTAAGCAGTTTCTGCATTACAGACTTTTGAAACTGCATATATTGAATCCATCTAGACTAAAGCAGTTGTTTTCAAACCTGGCTGCACTCTAGATTCACTTGGGAGGCTTTTTTAAACACTCCAGCCTAGTCCCTACATTCAGAAATTTTCATTTACTTACAGAGCAGTGGGACCCACATGTGTACTGTATTTTTTAAAAGAACCTACCCACTCTCTACCTCCCTACTCCTCTCCTCCACCCTGAGACTTTCAGCCAAAATTAAGAACCAGATACAAAGCAGTGCCTCTCAAACTAGACGGATTTTTAAAACTGGCATCTCAGAACTATAGAATCAAAAACTAGTAGCTGGAGGTAGGACACAGGAAATCACTTTGTTAATTTGCTCCCAGATGATTCTGATGTGAATGGTCCACAAACCACTCTCTTAAACACATTTCAAATGTTTGGCTTGAAACACAATGTCTTCATCCTATTCAGCATATTCAATATGTGGACACTTTTTGAGTATTATTTCATTAAGTGGGGTAGAAGGGGAGGGCCAGAAATGTGCTCACCAGGGAACATGGTAGGACTGACGTGGAGACTAAATCGACATAAGTAAACCTGGAAGAGGGGAGTAGAATGGAGGCAAGGGCAAAGCAAGTACAGCAGTGAGTCGGACACTTTTTGGTCTCTGAGGTCTTTGCCGATACAGAGAACAAGAAATACACCAGGAAACAAGAGCTTCAGATCATACTAGCCATTAGGAAGGAAGTGGCTATTTCTGAGAAAGCCACTGAAGTGCAGGATCCTCATCAGTGGAGGAAGGTGAAGGATGGAGGTGTTTTGAGCAGAGTGCAAGGAGCAAAGAAGGGCTGAGGAAGGCAGTGGTAGGATGTAGGAGAGTTTAAGGAACTCTGCCACCTGCTGGCGTTCACAACAAAGCCTGGGTCACGGCAAGATTTTCAAGCAGAAGTCATAAGTGGGAAATCGGCAGCACCCAGTAGAATGTGCCTAGTTGTTCCCTCTAACTTTACAATTTTTGAGTCTTTTTCTCCTAGTTTTCCAGCATTGGGAGTTGAATGCAAGGTTCCTGTTGGTTGGATATATTTGGCTAAGTAAATGAACTCCGCATGTTTATAATTCACAGGCGCACCACATTTTTGTTAAGCATCAAATCATTCTTACAAGGTTTGCTTTCATAAGTGTCTCAATCAGTGTAATTGGCTGAACACCTGTTGTGTATACTGAGCGGTGGCCTAGGTGTTACAGTGAGAGATGGGAACTAAAGATACAAAATAATTTGTCCTATACCACACCCAACCCCTCATCAACCATAAACATAATTGAAAATGACAAGAGAATACAGTCAAAAAAATATGGAGGGAAATGCAAAATCTCTATTTTATTGTACTCTTCTTTATGATGATGATGTTCTTGGGCTACTGCCAAGTTCATTCAAGTAGCACCAGGGATCAGCGCCCCATGGGTCTGAGGAGCCTCCACTGATTCCCATGCTGCTGAGAATTAGAAAACACTTGATTGCATTTTCCGGAGCTGTGAATGCCCTAAAACAAAAGCCATTTTCCCTAAAGAAAAGCAAAGATAGATTCTCTGTACCAACAGTTGTACTTTTCCTCGCAAGCACCAAAGCAGTTCTGCCTACGCCCCAAGATCTCTGAGCTGTTTATTTGAAGCAATTTTCAGTTTTTTAACTACAACCCACCCTTCTTCCACAGAACTAGAGGTCAAGGAACAAATCTGAATGCTTTCAAGAAGGATCCCATTAGTGACTCAATATTGGTTACTGGGTCAACCAACCTTGTCTAATTCTCTCTTCTTTTAAGAAGAAGGCCCTTTCCAAGAGGCTCCCATGTCACTTATGTAATGAATTTGGGTAGGCATGATTCCTGTTATGCTGAGATGCCCAGACACAATTTATGTACCAGCTGTACCTCCCATCCCCCACTCACAACAAAGAGAAAGGTTTTGTTGTCAAGTTCACTAACAATATATACAAAATTTGCTAACTGCAAGTAATCTAGAGAAAGTTTAAGGCAGAGAATATATGAGTGTGTAGATGAATTAATTTTATATGTATACAGGAGCCTGGTGGCTCTTTGCTTTCTGGTTCTTAAGAAGATGTATAGCCTCCTTGATTCTCTTGAATTTTCTCACTCCTCTTAAATCCGGTAGGAGAGCAATTCAGTTTGTCTTTCTCCTTGAAAGACTTCTTTCTTGCCTTTAATACAGTGACTCTGGTTTCCTAATCATTAGTTTTTGTACTTACTTCTCACTTCAGCAGTGAGATGTTGTGTCCCTTTGAAAAGACATGTCTTTTAAATCACTCTCTCCAGTATTTCTCAAACTCTAGTGTACATCAGAATCATCTGTTTGACTTATGAAAATACACATTGCTGGGCCCTGTCCCTCTAGTTTCTGATGGAGGGGGTGCCCAAGAATTTGCATTTCTAACACATTCCCAAGTGATGCTGTGGCTGGTGGTCCAGATACCACACTTTGAGAACCACTGCTCTAAGCCAACATCTTATTCTCTCAGATTTATGAGCTGAGCGGAATGTCACAATTAGTTTGCAATGGCATCAGAGGCACTATAGGACAGATGCTAGAGCTGTGAACATTGGTGAGACCCTCAGAAAGGGTCTTGCCTTGAGCCCGTACCTCCTAGGGCAATGTTTCAAGATTTCCTGCCAGATTTTGTATATCTTGGCTTTGGTGATGAAAATTAGAACAGGTTGTTTCTATAGATTTTTCAGATACTCAGTTATCATACCTCTTCATCTATTCAACCTGGTGGCTTCAAACACTTTTAAAATAAACCTCTAGTGCTAATTCCAACTAGCTTTACAAAATATAAAATCGGAGATTGTGGGAGCAGTCAAACTAGTAGCCTTAGGTCCCCCGTGCATCTGCAAGGTCATAATACCTAATTGCATTATTATAATTAGAGTCAGCCTTGAGTTCTCCTCACACATAGGAGGTTGCACAGAGAGAGTTATTAAAAGACTACTTGTAAGAATACACTATGGATTCACACTTGGCCTCCATCAGCTTATCCTAGCAGCCACAACTTTTAAAATAAATTTTAAAACCCCAGTTAGTCTCCAGGCAATTAAAGTATCAGTTGAAACAAACATTAAGACAATACAAAAATGTTCATTTTCCAAGCAGCAGACACTTATGATTTGCTCTAGTTCCATTAACCCAAAGTTTTAATGATATAAATGTAATCATTCAGTAAGCTGGGCTAAGGCACAATGGAAGAACAATTATAAACTGTTCTGTTGTTGAAAACCCATGTTCTAACTAACCTGAAGAACAGACTTAGTGCTCAAGCTATAGAAATCGAGACTTTCTTCACTCCCCTATCAGGAGAAGGTAATAATACTAAGTTGAGAAATGCTGGCATGATATGAAGTCTGGTATTTATAAAGCATCTTGTAGGTTTGTGGGGAAAGAGGCCAGGAATATGAAAGAACATCATGCAATCCCCTTACCTGCACAGGAGCAGATTTGACAGAGGTTGTAGATGCTTTTGCAGATGCCAGTTTGAGATTTTCCAACCGATTCCTTTTCTTTCAGCATCCTCTCTAAAACTGTAACAGAGTCAAAGAGCAACAATTAGTTAAGTCTTCAACAAGTATTTACCTTCGCTTACATATGCCAAGCACTTAATAATATATATGATAATTCGACTTGGATTTAAAATTTCCTCTATTCTCCTTAGATTTTAGCTCTAGAAGAGGTGTTCTGGGCAAATCTAGATCAAGCACTAGATTCAGTACAGTTACCTGGGACAAATCAATCACCTTTGTCCTTGAGTTTCTTCATCTAAGGAAAAACCAACTGTACCATGTTGGAGGTTTTCAAACTTAAGCTACCATCAAAATCACCTCGAAGACTTGTTATAACACAGCTTGCTGAGCTCTGCCCACAACGTTCTGATTCAGTGGGTCTTGGATGAGGCTCAGGAATTTGTATTTTTAACACATTCCCAGATGATGTTGATGCTGCTGGTCCAGGGAACGTACTTTCACTATAGTATAATGATAATGGTCTAAAAATTTTCAGGCTTGCTAGGTTTCCCCTTTCTAGGTTCAAAAGCATGCTTTATCTGAAGTATTTTCTTTCTTTTTTTTTTTTTCTTTTTTTTGGTCAGTGGCTGTTGGTGTTTCTGGGCTGACAGTCTCTTGATCTTTAAGAATATTTATGACGCTAAAAGACAACTGGGGGATTCTTTACTGTGCCATTCCTTGGGTCCTGAGATCCCCAGGCAGTCTGCCTGCTTTTTTCTATCCTTCAGAATCTTATGTTTCTTTTACATAAAATGTCCAGGGTGTTTAGTTGTACTTAGAGGAGAAATAAGGGAAGTGAGATAAGTACATTTACTCCCTCTTCCCAGAAACAAGTCTCTGGACCACTTTTTGAGGACCATTTCATTAGATGATCTCTCACATCCCTTCCAGCTCTACACTCTATCATTATGCTTTTAAAAAGTGTCTCTAAGAATTCATAAGACACATGGCGATGCATATACTGAGCAACACAGAGAAGACATGGGGCTGACTCTCTGGGTCTCTCTTTATCCTTTCTTTTGTTCTAATTAGCAACCAATTAACACTGCCAGGTGTGAGGTCTGAGGCTCATCAGCTAACTTCCAGCTGCCAAATTTTCCTACCACACCTATCCAAACCACACCTCCAAATAAGTATTCTGAGTTCTATTTGTTAACCTAGGACCCATTCTTTGGGGCCTCCCACTGTACCAGAACTCATCTGTCAAACCTTTCTGTGCATGGTACTGGTGAGGGCTAAATGGTCATCTGCCTCCCAGATTACATTTTTACAAACACTTTATTTTTACTTAACTCAGAGAAGAGATTGGTGGTAATTTTATATACTTTGAATCATTCTAGTCAGTTGGCATCACTTTGTATGTGCCAACTATCAGAATTTAGTAACTAAGCTATAGTAATAGTTGCTGTAGTATTTTATAAACAATAAAAACCTAATGAAAATTGTGAGCCATCAAAGTATAGCTATCAATAAGGGAAAGAATATGGTAAGAAAAAAAAATCTGAATTGAATCATGCAAAAAAAGATGAAAAATTGTTTTAAAAAATTAATTTGGACTAAGGCAAGAATGGTTAACAAGTATTTTAAGTGCCTACTCTGATGAATCCGTGGGGACTGCCTAGAGAGTTAGGCTTAAAAGAATGGTGAGGCAGGGGCTAAACTTAGCAGGAAAGAATGAATGGTCAACTTGCAAATTCCATGTTTTGTTGACCCTAGCCTAAGGTCTCTTTAGTTTTAGAGCTACCTCTAACTTCCCCTTGTCTTCACCAGCACAAGCAGTTGGTTTTATTGGAGTTGGCTACAGTGTTTATTTGTTTCACTTTAGCAGAACTTCTACCTAAGGGCTAATGCATAGAGGACAGCCAAATCCCACTGGGATGCAATGAGGTATACCAGCTGACTAAGTGGTTTGCTGCTACCTGCTAGCCTCACAGTGTGATCAATTTCAGTTCTTACCTCAGCATTATTCAAATTACTACATGGGTATTTAGGGTCACTCACTCTTAGTTAAATGTATGGTGGTTAACTGTGTAAATGAGGTTTGGTTCTTGGTTTGTGCATATGACTGTTGCTTAGAAATAGTCCTTGATACAAGCGAGTTGACAGTTTTAGCTGGGAGAGTAGTTATAATTGATGAATGAACCTGGAAGTAATGCTAACTTTGCAAATGTGAAAAAAAGAGCCTTTTAGAACTGAGCCTTGAAGGATTAATAGAATTTTAAAAGCAGGTTAGTAGTGAAAAAGAAAGCAATTTCAGGCTGAGCAGCCCTGAGGAAAATATTTTTCACTTTAGTTCCTATTGCTTCCTACAAAAATCCTATGGCTTCTTCACCTATACTATTAAAAGCTCAGTTTATGTTAATGGCCCACTCTTCTTGCCTCTTGGCTGTGTGTACTAGTGGTGTTATTGAAGGACATACTAGTGAGAGAAAAAGAAACTTCTCAAAGCAAAAAAAAACACTGCTGTGGTCCATGATTCCCTTTCTCATTTTTCTCGACCTCCACAAGCAGAATTCAAGAATAGGATGTAAACTATATCATGTATCTCAGTGTTCTCAGGATGACTAAAAAGAATTGCAGAAATTCGATAGATTGATGACAAGGACAGACATCTGTTTGCTGCTTCAAAACCCAAGGCATTTTGGGGGTTGGGTCAGAATACAAATGGATTTGTGTGTTTACTTCTAATAAAAACTTGGCTAAGCACACACTTTGGCCTTAAAGAGTACCATCAGGTTCCATAGAAGCAGGGCCTGAGAGAAGAACTCTCATTGAAGTGATGTATTGGGGGAGGACTTTCAGGAGAAGCATTGAGGGAAACAGGCGAGGGCAAGGAGCAAAGGGAACAAGGATGTGCTCTCAGCTGGAGACCAGCTTCAGTCCGATCCCTGGAGAAGTGCTGGTGTATGAACTGCACCACAGAGTTATTGGCACTTTGAGGAAAGTGCCTTTGTAAGCACCTGCTACAGTCGTTAGTCAAGGTCATTTCTCAGAAGGGAACATCTGTGATGGTTATGAATACTCACAGTCGCTGAGGGATCTGGGCAGGGCACCAATAACACCCACTAAAGGCATTTTTCGTTGGCAATTGGTCACCTCTGTTTCACCAACCAATTTATTTCTCCTATTTCACCCCCCTTCCCTCCAGTAGGGGGTCGGCAATTTTTTACATAAAAATAAATGTTAAGCTTTGCAGGCCACTTACTATTTCTATCACAGCTACCCAACTTTTCTGTTATAGCATGAAAGCAGCCAGAGACAATATGTAAATGAATGAGCCTGACTGTGCTCTATTAAAACTTTACTTACAAAAAAGGCAGCAGGCCAGATGTGACAACGCAGGCCAGACTCCTTCTCTAATCTCTCTCCTCTCTACTTCCTGACTTATTTCCTTGACTACTCATCTTTGCTCTCTCTCACATATAATCTCACATATAATTACATGTAATTGCACCTATTAATTCTCCATTGCTCTCCTTCCTACTCTCTCCCTCTTTTAAAATGCCTCCCAGTCATCTTTACCTTTTATTCCTCTACTTATATTCTTATTTGACCTTTGAAATGCAGCATCATTTGAAATACCTCACACAGTGACTTAATAAAATTCCCATTGTTCTTTCTTTCAATGATTTCTTTGTTTTACTATCATATCTCTATTCTAGTTCCTTATTTATTTCTGATTGATCAGAATATCCAATTATCCTAAGATTTAGTCCTCTCAGGCAGGTCTTCTAGAATACAGTAAAAACATTGTACCAACTAACCAGTAATAAATTCTGTACTTAATTCCAAATGCCTACAAGAGAACAGGATTTCTGTTCATCTTTCTTCAGTGTAGGCATTTCTTTGATACTATGAATATTGCTTCAAGTTTTGTCTGTTGTATTTGAAACAAGAAAAAATATTGATTTTCAACAAGTCTGGTAGCCCAGTCTAACCTCATACCCTCCTCAAGGAGCATCTAAGGACATTATATAATCAATGCTCAAAAAAGCAATCAGATATAGAAGGTAGAGTTTTCTGTAGAGCAGAGATAACTTTATTTTCCATGCAGAAGGTTCTTTTTTCTTCCCTTTTTAAGATTATTTCATTATCTTAGAACCTATTTCTTCATTTGGTTTTTCTCAAAACAATGGTCTAAAACCTCTTTACACTTGGCAGGAAGCATTCTCCTAGGCTGGGATCTCAGAGGCGAGATGACACAGAGGTACAGCAGAAACCTCTAGATTAATAGTCATCATAATTCACTCTTAATTATAACCAGTTCACCAAAGCAAGATATTACTTAAGCATGTGGGCCAAAGCTCTGGCTACTAATAAGGTTGTTGTTTTCATTGAAAAGGACCCAAGGCACATATCCCTGGGGACTAACTGGAGTGGCAGCAGTCATGGTAGGCAGCCTTGCAAAGATCTAAGGATTCAGAATCCCGGGTAAATCTTCTCCCAGAATCTCACCTGACGAAGGTGGGTATATGCAGAAGAGTGCAAGATATTGGAGACAGGCTCACTCAGAAACATCAAATTGCAAAAGCAACTTTACTACTCATGAGAAAAGCCCCAGTCCAAGAGAAAAAAAAAAAATCTCTAGCTTTGAAAGATGTTCTCCATCACTGGTTCTAATAATCATCTCAGTGGGAATAAGGATTCATCTTAAAGGCTAAGGCAGGCTCACTCCTCAAGTACAAATTATAACAATTATGTATCTGATCCCACTTGAAGCAACAGGAACCAGTCTTAGATAGAAATAGGAATTCATTTTATTTGGGGCCAGGCCCAGATTGGATAGGAAAGTGCACATTGGGCCTGACAGTACAAAAAAAAAAATAGAAGGCAGGGCACTCACTATGCAAGATTTGCTTTTCTTTTTTCTCCTACATTCAGTGAAGACTGGAGACTAGTATTGCTGGGAATGCAAAGCTACGAATTTTACTTCTAGAGTTTTATCTGTGGGAAGTTAGTTGCTTGCTTGCCAGAAAGTAGGAGTATCTTAATTTGGATTCTCCCAGAAGCAGACTCTGAGACAAAGGATTGAGTAGTTTATTTGGGAGGTGATCCAAATAACAGTTGCAGGGAAGTGGGAAATGAGACAGTAAAGGGAGGGTGTTGAGGCAGCTACCACTGTGGAGAGCTACACCTTGATCCTGCTGGAAAACTCCGGGAATCAATGTAAAATAGGCAATTCAGAGATATCTCACCCAAGTCACTGATTAAGGGCTGATTATGGGACATTAATTGTATGGTACTTCCAGCCTAACTTGGGCATAAGCAGTAGGTTTCAGTGGTCTTAGCAAACTGTCCAGCAAAGAAGTGCACATGCTGGTAGTTGGAAGTAAGATGGGGATGTACCACAAAAATAAGGCCCAAGGGGATACACAGCTGGGGTACCAACAGCATCCCTCATAGGATATATAGCCTGAACTCATTTGAGTGTGGGTCCTGGAGAGAAGCAGCAAGAATGCAGCATCCTAACGGGATAGAAAACATTCTGTTTTCCCTTTTTGGAAATTCAGATATATGATCTGGACACTAAATGAAAGACAAGGGTCTGGAGAAAGAGATTTTACCATCTCAAACTTAGAGATTTTATTAAAAGAACAATAGATTTCACAGTTGTACATATTTTCCTCTCCTTTTCCCTCTCCCCATCAAACACGATAATAACAGTGTAAGAGTCCTCTGCCAGAACTATTACATTTGAGTTTTTAAATCCAAGGGTAGTAGACCAAACAGTGGTTATCAACTAGCCTTGCCCTACAAAGAACTAAAAGCCTCTCTCTCTCTCTCTCTCCCTCCCTACCTCCCTCCCTAATCTGTTTACTCTGTTTATATAATCCACCAAATATACTGCATTTCCATGGTGGTCTCTGGCTCATAACAGCAAATCGAGGGTAGATTCTAGGGTATGTATTTGGTACTGGGAACACTGGGTTGCTTGGGAAATACATTGTGTAAGGCAATTGTATTCAGATTATAACTATGTAGTTCAATAGATCTGTGCCCCGAAGGTTTCTTAGAACTTTGGAGATATGGGAGATGAGAATTTCTGAAGGGACCAAAGGAACAGTGTCAACGCCCATGAGAAATACTCCAGACTGCAGCTACTGGAGCAGAGACCCAGGCACTATCCAAACACCAGAAAGATCCCACAGAATTCAGACTAAGCCAGACAAGCATATAAGAAGAAAAGTACTGTGCACATATTTTGTTAGACCTTTAATCCCCCTAAGAACAAAGGATTGACTTTGAAAAACGATATAATTTTTAGAATTAAATCAAATTACACTGTCAAGTAGAGGAACTGGATCCCTCAACTTAAACAATTGAAAACCTGGAAGAAATATATGAAACCAGTTTTCAGATACTGAATGACAAAGCTGCAGTACAGAGACCCCTCAGAGAAGGGAAACAATGAGCCCTATGACTGTACCAGTTTACTTTTTAGAGGTAGTCTTCAGGCCTCAGTGCAGGCCAGGAGAAGCCAAACAGCCCAGCACTGCTCCTTGAGTTGAGAAGACAGAGATTAGAATTCAGAAGGCCAAGGCAGCTAGAATCTGCAGGGCTGGGGGATGGAATATGTAAGAGGGAGTGCTGGAGATTTTGCAAAGGGCGCCCTAGAGTCTCTGGCTAAGTACAAAAGTGCGCATGTAACAAGGAAAGAATCAACAGAAAAGAGTAGGAAGAACAATTCCAGAAGCCTATTCAGAATAGAAACAGTTTACATTCCTATCAGCCAGAGTATAAAAATATTATAACACCAGATACCTCATGCAGAAGGGTATCATCAACACAGTGAAGCCAAACTGATGCTAAAGGATGCTCTGAATCCACCCTAATAATACTTGAAAGCAAAATTCAAAACATTCAACTGATTCCAAGTAATTTAACTGCACATTAGAATAAAATTCAGTACTATATTTAAATAAAAACAAAATCAAACAGTTAACAACATAAACAATGTAAAATCACAATATCAGGCATGCAATCGAAAATTATAAGGGATGAAAAGCAGTAAAAATTTTGACCCATTACCAGCCAAAATGAAAAATAAAATAAATAGATCAAGAAATGACTGAGACAATGGAACTAGCACACAGGGTATAAAAAAGGCTATTATAAAAATACTCTATATAATCAAAAAGAAAGATAAAAACATGAGCACTGTAAAGATGTGAAAGATAATTTTAAAAGACATAAGTAGGTTAAAAATAGCAATATAAAATATGTACAATAAAAGGAATAAGAGAATAGCTACAGTAAGGCAAAGTAGATTTTAGAATGAAAAATACTGCCACAAGTAAAAAGGGACATATTATAATGGAAAAGGGGTTGATTCATCAAAAGCATGTTTTGTTTTATTTCTTTGCTAGAGCTGCCATAATAGAGTACCACAGTCAGGGTGGCTTAAGCAACATAAATTTATTTTCTCATAATTCTGGAAGCTAGAAGTCTAAAATCTAGGTGTCAGCAGAGTTGGTTTCTTCTGAGACCTTTCCTCTTGGCTTGTAGGTGGCTATCTTCCCATGTCTTCACATGGTCTATTCTCTGAATCTGTCTGTGTCCTAGTATCTTCTTTTAATAGAGACACTAATCATATTAGATTAAGGCTCATCCTAATAAAATCATTCACTTACCTTTTTAAAAACCCTATCTCCAAATATAATCACATTGAGGTTTTGAAGGTTAGGACTTGAACATATGAAGTTTGGAGGGACACAAATCAGTTCATGCCCGTACATAAACAATCCTAATTGTATATGTAGCCAATAACAGAGCTTCAAAATACATAAAGCAAAAACTTTTATAGACCTGAAAGGAAAATAGACAAATCCACAATTATAGTTGGCTGTTTCAGCACTCCTTTCTCAGTAATTAATAGAACAGAGAGAAACATCGATAATGATATAGAATGCTTGAACATCATTATCAACCAACTAAACCAAATTAACATTTATTGCATAGTTCATCAACAACTGCACAATACACATTCTTTTCAATTACACATGAGGTGTTCACCAAAACAGACCATAGCCCAGACCAAGAAACTCATTTCAACAAATTTAAGAGAACTTAAATGATAGAAAGCATGTTTTATGACCACAACAAAATTAAACTAGAAATAGGAGCAGAAAGATGTTTTAACAAATCTCTAATATTTTGAAATTAATCACTACTTCTAAAGAGCCGCATCAGTTGAAAAAGAAACCACAAGGGACATTTTAAAATACTTTCTAACTGAATAAAAATGAAAACATAGCACCTCAAAATTTGTAAGAAGGAGCTTAGATAAAAATGAATAGCAGTAAGTGTGTAATTAGAAGAGGAGAAAGATCTCTAATAAGTTATGTAAACTTCCACCTGAATAAACCGGAAAAAGCAGAGTGAATTTAACTAAAATAATATGAAGTAACTAAGAGAAGAAATTTGAAATATAAAACAGAAAAAAAAAACAATGGAAAAATTCAATGAAACAAATCCATTCTTAAGATCAATTTTAAAAATTAATAAACTTCTACCCAATCATACTGATTCAGCCCAGGACCACAATTACTTTTAAAAAAAAAAATCGCTCAATATGAATCACCATATTAACAGACTAAAAAAGAAGAGCCATATAATTATTTTAATAAATACAGAAGAGGTATTTGAAAACATTCACCATGCACTTGTGATAAAAAGCTCTCAGCAAACGGAATATACAGAAATTTCCTGATAAAGGGCATCTATGATAAGCATATAGCTAACACTCCTCTTAATGAAGAAAGATTGAATCCTCCTCCTAGATCAGGAGAGAGGCAGAGAGGTCTATCATCAGATTATGTCCTAACCAGGGCATTAAGGCAAAAAGAAGAAAAAAAAATTTAAATGAAAGAATAGCCATACAGATTGGAAAAGAAGTAAAACTCTATTTGCAGGTGACGTGTCTATGTAGAACATCCTTAGGAAGCTACAAATTAGTTATTAAAACTACTGAGTATAACAAAGTTGTGGGATATAAGGTTAATATGCAAAATCAGTTCTATGTCTATATAAATCAACAACTGGAAATTAAAAACCATCAAAAAACGTGAAATAGGGATAAATTTGACAAAAGACATTGAACCTGTACATCAAAAACTATTAAATATTATTTTTTAAAAATTTTTAAAATTTAAATAAGTGGAATAAAACTTTTAATCCTCATAGAATGAAAGATGCAATACTGTTAAAATATTGATTCTCCCCCGAATTGATCTATAGATTCAACACAATCATAATAAAATCCTAGGTGTTTTTGTATTTGCTAAAATAATGCTTCTAAAATTTATATGGAAATGTCAAGGACCTAGAATAGATATAATAATTTTGAAAAAAAAATGAAGTTCGGATTTCCCTAATTTCAAGATATGTTATAAAGCTAGATAGAGTAATCAAGAGATTGGAGTATTTGTGTGGGGAAATAGATACACACACATACATTTGGCTAATTGATTTGTAACACAGATGCCAAAGCAGTTCAATGAGGAATTTTCAGTCTTTTTAACAAATGGTAAACAATTGGATATTCATATGCAAAAAAAAGAACTTTGACTGTTACAGTATAACACAAAAAAAATTAATATTGGATTTAAATAACATTACCTTATATTAATATTACCTTATAACATACATAAATTAATAAAAAATTAATATAAATTTGATAAGACATTAAACCTGTACAACAGAAACTATTAAATATTGTGGATAATAGGCCTAATATGATTAAATAGATCATAAACACAAAATCATAAAACTTCTGGAAGTAACCATAGGAAAAGAACAAAACAATCATTAGGGTTAGCAAAGATTTTTTTAGATAAGACACAGAAATATAATCCATAAAAGAAAACTGATAAATTAGACTTCATAAAATTTTAAACTTTTGTTCTTTAACAAAAACACTGTTAACAAAATGAAATTGAAGGATATAGACTGGGAGAAAATATTTGCCAAGTATCTAATAGAGGAACTGTATCTAGAACACAGGCTGGCACATTACAGCCACCTCTTTTTGTAAGTCAAGTTTTATTATCTGCAGTTTCTTTCAAGCAAAAGTATCTGAGTAAAGTAATTGCAGTCCAGACCTTATGGCTCAAAAGCATAAAATATTTACTATCTGGCCCTTTAAGAAAAAGTTTGCCAACACCTGGTAGAGAATAAAGAACACTTAAAACAAAACAGTAAAGAGACAAATAATCCAATTTTTAAACGGTAAAATATTTGAATAGACACTCCACCAAAGAACATATATGAATTGCAAATAGTTTCGGTTATGCTAAATGAATAAATTTTAGAGATCTATGGTACAACACAGCACTCAGTTAATAAAACGGTATTGTGTACTGCAAAATTTAAGAGGGTAGATCTCATGTTAAGTGTTCTTACTACACAAACAAAAATAAAGGAACACAGGAAACTCTGAGAGGTGTTAGGATATCATTATTACGTTGATTGGAGTAATAGTATCACAAGTGTTTGCACATATTCAAATTCATTAATTCTACACATTAAATATGTGCAGTTTTTATATATTGATTCTACCTCAATAAAGCTGCTGAAATGTCAAATGAGCACATAAAAATATGGCAAATATCATTAGTCACTAGGAAAATGCAACTTACAATCATAATGAGGTACCACTACACACAAGTAGGATAGCTAAAACTAAAAGGACTGACAACTCTCAGTGCTAGCAAGGATGTGGTGAAACTGGAACTCTCATTCTCTGCTAGTGGGAGTGCAAAATATTATAGCCACTTTGGATAACAGTTCAACAGTTTCTTATAAAGTTAAACAGACATCATTTCACCCAACAATTGCACTCCTAGATACTTATGTATGAGACAAATAAAGAATATGTTCACACAAATGTGTTCGTACGAGTGAAAAACTAGAAACAGCCTAAATGTCCATTGACAGGTGAACAGATAAACAAATTGTAGTGTACCCATAAGATGGAATACAGCAATAAAAAAAAAGAACTACTGATACATAGAACAACCTGTACAAATCTCAAAAGCACTACGCTAAATCATAGAAGCCAGAGTTTAAAGACTATACACAGTATAATCTATTTATATAAAATTTTAGAAAAGGCAAAACTCTACAGACAGAAAGCCAATCAGTGGTTGCCAAGGCCCATGGAAGGGGTTAACTGCAAAGAGACACAAAATAACTTTGAGGAATAATGAAAATATCATTATTCTGGTACCAGTTGCATGGTTATATACTTTTGCCAAAACTCTTCAAATTATATCCCATAATTGGTGAATTTTTTGTAAAGCTGACTTTTTAAAATAAAGACAGCAACAATTTATACATTGTTGGCACAATTCTATTTGTTTCACTGTACACACCAGATTCTTGACTCTAAGAAAATTTTGACAGTACATATGAGCATAACTTGAGATAAAAATACAGACTAAGAGATGATTTCTTGACCTACTGCAGTAGCTCCCAAACAGATGTGCATCAGAATTCCTTGGGGATGTTGTACAAATGCAGCTATCCAGGCCCCATGCCCAGAAGTTCTGATTTAAGGCCAAGTGTGGGAGATAGACCTCTGTGGTCTAATGAGCTCTCCAGGTGATCATGACACATGGCAAAATTTGAAAACTATCAGCCTATATATAGGGTGACCTTGGAGTAAACCTAATTGATGTCATCTTCTGATCCACTTATAAGAATAATATCAGAAACATCATAAAAGACCTTGAAGTAATAAATTCAATTGCATTGTCTATCACTCCAAAAGGAGGCTCAAGGCTTGGCAAAATTGCCTCCCGAAGGTACAAATCTTCTCTTATGCCTTTGATCCCCTTCACTGACCTCAGCCTGGTTAAAAGCATACTAATCTTTGAGCCTTAGTTTTCTTATTGGTTGGTTGATGAGATCAATAGTAGCTACCTATGTCATAGGGTTTTTGTCAGAATCAAGCAAAATAATCCATGTACACTATTTAATACAATGCCCGGTACATAGCATGTATAATGAAACCTGGAAAATTTAGATAATCTTAACTAGTAATTTGTTCCCAACCTCCACAGCAGGCTCATCCTGCTCATCTTATTAACTTTATAATAATGAGACCCTGGATTTCATGCTTTTTAATTGTTTGGACTCCAGGTTGTTCTCAATCAATTTCATCTCTTAGCATTACCATTATGTATTATGTGTACTATGGTAGTTATTATCATTACCATCATTTTAGTAATTTTAATATCAATAAATCATCCTCTTCCTCTTGCCTGGGTTTACCACTGACTTATTATTTGGGGGGATTGAAAATAATCCTCCCTTGAGTATCCAGACAGATAGATATCTATTTCCCTATTAAAACAGAACCCTTTAATAGCCATTTTGTTTACTTTTAATAAGCCAATTCAGATAATTCTACAAACGCAGAGGGAAAATGATTTTAAAACTTAGGAAAATATAACCAAGGATCGAATTGATAATAAAAGAATGTCATTCAATCCTCTTCAAGTCTGTATTTAATTACCTAAAATCAACCCAGATAATATTTCTAGCCACATTTCCTCACTTTTTTTTCCTAGTCTCTGCTTTCCGGGGGTTTGGTGAAGAAGTGATTAGAGCTAACGGTGTTGATGGAGGTGAATGAAGGGATGCAGGTGGTTAATGACAAGGAGTCATTGAAGTCTTCCCTCCTGTCCACTGCCCTCCCCTGACCTGTTCTTCCAGGTGGTCAAAGTCAACAACTAGCATTCTCCCAGGAATACACATGGAGCAGAGCATTGTGATTATTCCTGAAGATTCTATATGCTGTCACTGGGGATTTTACAATGAAATAATTGATGTTTGAGAAAGTGCTCAACAGTCTCAAAGATCGAGAGATGGCCTCATTTTTTTAGGTGAGACGACAGGCTCAGAGAGGTTGTGCCCTGGCAGAGATGACACAAACAGTGTTGTGACTTAAACCAGATTTCATGACTCCAAATTCCATGGCTTTTTCACTCTCCTGTGACATCTTTCCAGTTGGAGGAAAACAACTGTATTCGCGCTTCTCAATTAACAGCTTACAGGTGAGCCAAACTTGACCCTCCTTAGCCCTGAAGGTGGCTGTGAGGGAACTGTGTGCCAAGATGGCCTAGTTGGTTCACTCTCAGCAGTGAGCCACCTTTTGTCTTTATCCCAGCATGCTATGTGGATTGTGATGTGGAAAATGTCAGGAAGCACCGCTACATATTTTCTGGTGTTGATGTATTAATCTTGTTATGTTTCTGCTTTATACTTCAAAAGAGTGGCATTCACACCTTGAACTATTGGGGCTCAAAGAATTAAAAAACTCTACTCCCCTCTGCCCACAAGTATGGGTGCTGATGGAATCAGATACCCAGCCCAGGCCAAAGGGATTAGTTAGACCAGAGAGGTCATGGAAAGGCAAAATTTGCACATTAATCCCCTGTGTGCTCTTCCCAGGAATGCCCATAGCACCCTATACTTTAGCATATTGCATAAGCTATCACGCTGAATTATAATGTTCTATTTTCCTGTTGATTTCTCCTGCTAGACTATAATCCTTTTAAAAGTAGAGGTTCATTGACTATTATACCACACTTATCCAGCATGGTGCCTCAACTACTATAGTAGCCTCCTAAGAAGCCTCTCTACATCTACTCTTGCCATCCTGTGACCCTTCTTCAAGTTTGAGTAAGGTTTTTAAAATGGGGGGGGGGGGTCATGTAATCTTTACTTAAAACCCTCAAAAGGTTGGGAACCATTCTGTCTGCATCTTGAGTTGACAGGGATCATAAATTTCATAAAACTTTATGAATTCACAACCTAAATAGGGTGAATTTGACTGTATGGAAATTATACCTCAATAAACTTGACTTAAAATTTAAAAAATTAAAATTTCCAGTGGCTTCTCATTGTACTTAAAATCCACACTCATTGCCACAGCTGATATGACTATATGAGTCAGGGTCCCACAGGAAATATATAACATTCAAATTAGGAAAAAGTTGGAAATACTTTGTCAAATGCCCCTCAAAAGTGTGGGCAGGCTGTCATGAAGCTTCAACTAAGGTGGAGTCCTCAGAGTTAGTAATAGCAGGGCACAGTTAGCACCCAGGACATAATGGGGAGGCTACCATTACCTGTTACCTGCAGACAGAAGGGCTGTGTGAAGCTGACTTGCAGTTAAATACCCAGGCCCCTTTCTTCTGGGACTTCTAAGACTCCTCATTGGTTGGACCCAAATAGAAGAACCTCAGAGGGCCAGGGGGTAAGGGAAAGCCACCCCCAGGACACAGAGCAGGGTCAAGAATGGACCTAGAGGGGCAAATAATGGGAGCTTTCCACTAAACAGTGGTAAATGGTCTACCTCCTCTTTACCTCTATAACTTCATCTCCAACTCCCTCCAGGAGGTGCCCCTGTTGCCCTCCGTGAGCCGATCAGACTGGCCTTTTTGTGTCTACCTTACCACCTTTACAGTTACTTCTCTCTGTGCCTCAAGTTTTTTGCTCCCAGACCTTTGCAAAGTGATCTCTTCCTTGACATTTGAACCACCCTCCCCATCAAAAGGAAAGCCCATCCATCCCTCACTTCCCAGCACTCAACATCTCTGCAGTCATCTTAGTTATTTATTTGCTTACACATTACTCTCTCTCTCTCTCTCTCTCCAACACCTAAAACAGCATCCTGCACAGGGTAAGTGCTTAAGTGTTTGCAAGAAGAAAAGAACAATGTGGGTGGTTCCTCTGCCTTGTGCCTCGAGTTTCCATTAGCCCTAGTTAGACGAGTATAGAGGTGAGTGTGTGGGGTGGAGAGGTGAGACTGGGGAGTGGGTAGGCGGGTAGTTAGACCTAAGTAAACAGAGCACTCCATGCACCATAAGAAAGTCAGAGCTAGAAAAGAGATATAACCAGGACGCCCTGAGATCCATGGGGAAAACATGCTTTTTAGCTCATTCAAAACCAGCAGAAACCACTTTCTACGCACGAGAAAGCAGCAGAGCCATAGTCAGAATTAAGGTCTAAACAGTGAACCGGTGTAGGTCAAATTATAGGCACTCAATAACTATTTGACCATTATTCTGATTTATTGACACACAGAAAGGAAAGAGACAATCTCTCTTTCTAAAGAAAAAAATAAGAGATGGTGAAAAAAAAAATAGCCTCTGATTTCTTAGTGTGGTAAATATTTAGTCAGTGAGCTGCATAACAAATTAAAAGTTTGTTGTTTTTTTTTTTTTTAACTAACTTGATTTAAAATAAATATCTATACTTTCCAGAAAGCTTTGTCCTCGGATTATTGTTATGGCTTAATTCTAAAAACAATTAATTGGGGCAATTTTTTTTAATTAAAAAAATTCATCTATAAAGATAACTCCTCCAAACAGGGCCTTCTTATTTCTTATTGTTGTTTGGCTATTCAACTCCTTTCTTGTTTTATAAGCAAAAGTGAAACAAAAACAAACAAACAAAAATTGAAAATTTGTTCTAGTATTGACTCAATTTTGTCCAGAGCTACTACTAAATTTTATACACAACATTCTTCCCCTTTTGCTAAAGAGTAAATCTTATGAATTGCAAAAATGTGAACATTTTGAATTAGAGTAAATTCTATATATGAAATAATCTTTCATTCTCAGCATTCCCTAGTTTTAAAAGAACTAACTATCCTAAATATTGATTGGGATTCTTCTCTATATAGTTTAAGAGACAGCAACATTGATTACACTGGGCTTTTCTTATTTACCACCTTTTCATTTGTGATAGGCCATTGGGGTATTCAATGTTTAGCTATGTGTGTCTAAACTCTTTGAGGAAGACAGTTTATTTGTCAGACTGCAAATATCTAGAGAGCTAGAAACAATTTTCTTTCAACAAGCAATTGTCAGGCTTCTTTTGTCTTGGAACATTGCCAGCCTAAATCCTCCTGGGTGGCACACATGATCAGACACAAAATAGTGTAACAGACTCTGGACCTGATTTGGATCCAAAATTTAGCTCCAGTCACCAAAGTCCATAGATGAACTTGTGGGGAAAGATGGCTAAGGCTCAGTGCCCCATTTTTTTTTCACTAGTAGATTTTCTTCTCATGAGGCTACCCAAGGAGGAACACATTGCTGCATGCCTAGAAAATACACACAGAAACACACGCATGCGCGCGCGCACACACACACACACACACACACACACACACACACAGAGTGTGAGAGGGGGAGAGCAAAGGAGGGAGGGAGGGAGGGAGAGAGGTCTATTCTAGAAATGGGTTCACATGATTTTGGAGGCCAAGAAGTCCCATGATCTATCTGTGGCCTGAAAGCTGGAGAACCAGGGGACAGGATGGGGGTGACAGTATAAGTCTTCATCCAAGTCTGAAGCCTAGAGAACCAGCAGGGCTGCTGTTCAAGAACAGAAAAAGATGGATGTCCCAACTCAAACAGACAGCAAGTTCACCCTTCTTCCACATTTTTGTTCTAGTCAAGTTGACACATGAAATTAACTCTCACATACCTCCATACTTCCACCACCACCATCAAATTCCCATTTCATGTATTCTTTTGGGGTTCATTCATTCATTTATGCTAGTATTGTCTTTCAGAATCTAATCTGTGTCAAGTGCTACACGTACTGAGGATGCAGTGGTGAGCAACACATTCCCTCCCTCAAGGAAGTTGAGGCCCAGTGGGGATGACAGGCAAACAGGTGTCACAATAAAGGCAGGCTCATGGAGGGACATCCCTCCCCACTTGTTTGGAGAATGGTGAAGGGAGCTACATGGGAAAGTGATGTCTAAATGGATCCTGGAAGGGTGAAGAGGCTAAGTGAGGAGAGAGCAGCAGAGGCATGATATGCACTGTAGGAAGCAGCAGGGATGAAGGTCTGAAAGTGTAGCAGAGCACGGTGAGTTCAGGCTGGGGAGAGGTGAGAGACTGAGTGAGGCTAGAGAGATGAGCTTGGGCCACATTAGACAAGGCCTCTCTGAGTCACAGAAAAGATTTGGGCAGTGTGGTGTAGTGTTTAGGAGGGCAGGATCTGGATCCTGGGATTGCATCTAAATCAGGGCTATAACATGGAAACAATTTAGCTGTGCCATAGGGTGTGGTGAGAAGCTACTGAGCTAACTCACAGAGAATGCCAAGTACAGTGTCCGGCATATACAGTACTTAGTAAAAAATAGCTATGTTATCATTGGTGTTACTTCAATATGAAGGTCATAGGAGTCATGGAGGCGTTCCAAGAAGACAAACAACGTCATCGATTTACATTTTAGAAAGGCAAATACATTTACAAAGGGCAAGGCTAAAGGCAGGTAAAATGAACAGAGAAGCCATTGGGCAAGAAACAAACAAACCTTCTGCATTCTTCACAGCACATAATAGGTATTTAGGAATGATGATCACTCAAAGCTACTAAAACATAAACACTTTATAGGAGAAATGCATTAAGATATTGTCCATAGTTGTTATTTACGTATTAAAGATAAATTTTGACACGAGGGGAGACCAAAGCAAGAGAGCCTGGTATATAGGGAACCATAGCATGGCATCCAGATGAGTAAGCAGACTTTATAAGTTTGGGGAAAGATCACTTAGAAGTCAGCTGGGGACATGGGCAGATAGGGTGATGGGAGGTGCTCTGAACATAAATTCTGCCTACTCGACAGTAGCCAGAAGTAACTGATATGCAATTCAGACCCGACAAAGCCTTCAAGAAGCTGGTGGGAAGTTCAGGGACATGTTTTGCTAATCTGTGCTATCTGGTGGACTGACATGGTCGGCTTTGTCCCTCCACCTCGCCCAAATAACTGAATACTGGACAGGCAGCAACCTGGCTGAGTGGCCATCTGTAGCTGAGGCAGATCCCAAAGCAACTGATAGCCCAAAGCCATCTTGCTGACCACACCTCCAGATCCCCATGGTTGAGCGGATGTCCTCCTCTAAAGGGTGGCATGAATCTATGTCTACCACACTTTTCCCTCTTACTTTTTGAAGGTTTATTTTGCTGCTTTTTGTCCCAAGTTATCTTAATTCTTGGATCTTTTTTCAACTTGGATCTTTTCCCATCAGACTCAACGAATCACACGCATTCACACACTCTCTCATACACTCACTGGACTGCAAAACACTTCTCAGTATACTAATAAAAACTGCATGTTGTAAAAAGATTACGCATTTTGTTCTATGGAAATTATCTTGGTCTTTGGCTATAGCTGAGATTTAAATGACATATAGAGAGCAGGGGTGAAAATGATTACAGTGTGACCCTGATCTGATCTTCACTTAATTTTGCTGTAGCCTTTGGAGCCAGTACCAAGAGTTCTAGCTCTTGGCTAATACCCTTATCTAGTACACTGCAGCACAGGCCTGATGGTTTTAACTATAATCTCTGAACAACTACAGGATTTGCCACCCTGTGTGTATCGCCTCCAACACTCTACTGCCATCTCTGCCCCACTTTCTCTTTAAAATAGTTACTAACTAAAATTATTCAGTTGGATAGAAGTGTATTTTGTCCTGTTCTTAATTATAAAATACACGTGTAAAATTTTGTTCCATTCTTTTAAAAAGAAAATTAAACAAAGTCACTTTCTATTTATATAGCTCTTGACTACCTCCAACCATCACCTACAACTCCATTTTGTGCTAGTAACATTTAAAAAAGAATTCCCCACATAAATGACATAAATGTCAGCATTGATGAATCACAGTTAATTCTCTTCCCCTATTGCCTTCCAGGAAGCATTCCTATAACTCAGAGCATTTGTCCTCAAAATAAAGTCCAGAACAGATGACTTGGATACCTCTCAGGAAGAAAACACCAAAATAAAAGGAGGAAAAAAGATAATCAATTACTGCTGTTTTCTTCTCAGGCATCAGGATAGGTTTATAAAAATCACTGCTAAATCAGGTTTAGAGGGAAAAGCATGGTCACCCAGTCCACGTGTAGCCTGGGGGCAGGAGGCTTGTGTTGAACTTTTCAAGAGGAAGTTGAGGGAAGAAAAACCCTATTTTTTTCTCCTATTAGTATCTTTATAGATTTCCTTATTTTACTTACATACAAAAAAAAAAATTCAAATATAGGATTCAGGAGAGAGACAGAAGAGAGCATGCACTGTGTCCTAATCCAGGATGTCTACCACCACCCAGAGCAACACAAAATACAGGCCAGGAAGGCATGCTGCACAGATCCAAAAGAGCGAGAATCAGGAGTCAGGGCAAAGACAGAGGGAGATTTCTCCAGATCCTTGATCTAATTTCTGTTTTAAAATATTAAGTAGCAAAACACAGCAGAATGTCCCTTGCCAACTAAGCCACATTTCTCTACTATACAGTCTTTCAGGAATTGATTCTAATGTGCTCAGTGATGTTTATACCCACATAAGGAAAATAAAACTAATGTAGGCCCCATGGAAATTTCAGGGAACAAGCTCCACGCATTTATACACCAGCACTGCAGGCGCACAGTGGCATAGCAGGAAGCCCTGAGACCCCAAGCCAGATTTCAGAAGGGCTCTTTTTTTTTTTTCTTTTATAACAGTAAAAATAAATAGGCCTCTAACTCCATGCACTAACTGGGTTTGTAAAGTAGTAGTTACACCTGTGGAGAGAGTGAAAGGCAGCTGAGAGGATCAAAGATTTTCTCTCTGACTCTAACTTGCTTTCCATTATTTTTGCAGTGCCGTCATGCAGGTCAGAAAACTCCATGGTGTTTTTTACTCAAGCTATGTAAATAACACCAGGAAAGGGGCAACTTTAAAGACCTTAGTTAAAATGAGTAAATGCTTGTTGCTGGCTGTCTTAAGCCCCTCCATTTAAGAGGAAACTGCCACAGGATGGGAGAAACACTGCCCTTGGGCCCTGCAGCCCTATGCTCTGCTGGGTGGCCTTGGACAAGTCACCTGCACTCGCTGAGCACCTCTCCCCTTACCTGAGATGAAAGTGGCACCACTTTAAACAGGGACTGTGGTAAGGATCAAATGGGAAGGTACGTAGAAACATTTTAAGGGATGTGGGATTAGGAATTTTACAGAGGTTTCAGATGTTCCTTGTTAAGGTGGTACGAATGCGGGTAGAATGTGGAGGACGGTTTTCAGATGCTGCCTCAATGTCTAAACGCCAAAACTTGTGTCTTGAAGACAGAGTAGCTACAATAATGCTTGCTTTTCTCCTTCTTACTCTTTTACTCCATCTCCTTCTATTCTGGAATTCCAACCCTTTTCTAGCTCCATGTTTCCTTTCTGGCCCTAAACGTCATTAGTTAATACTGTGGTGTCTGGGCCAATTACATGATGTTCTGATTGTGACATGATTCATGCAGTGGATCAGCATCAGCTGGCTTTACAAAGGTGTTCCTTGTTGGATTCCACAGGAAGTGGACTCCTGGATGGGGATTAGTGGGCAAGAGGGTTGCTAGTGAGTGTATTTGGAAAAGAAAAGGGAAGGAAGCCAGATTGGGTGGAGGGAGAAGTTTAGCTCCATGCTAGTGTCAGTAAAGGCCTCTGCCAACCATATAGGGAGTTCTGAATCCTGTAGGGACAAAAGGGCTAAGCTTTCATATCGCTATGAAGATTAATCATCAAATGCAGGCAAGTAGGAAGGGGTATCACCTTCAGCCAAGACAACAGAAAGATGAAAGCTGAGGTCTTTCTTGCATCAGCACTCTCAGTAGCTGAAGGAATAAATCCTTCATTTCTGATAGGGGATCTGAGTGGTGCATCTCAGCACTCTCCCTCAGAAGCCATTAAGAAGCCATTAAGCCACCATCATGATATCTACCATTTATTGAGGGACTGACCCTTTGCTCTTCTGTGTAAGGAGACTTATTACCATATTATGGCCAGACATAGCATTCAAAGAAAGAGGCTCAAGCTAAGGGCCCAAGTCAGAGGTAAATCTAAGGTGTTCTCATTTTCCGGAGTGAGTAAAAAGTTTGGGAAACAAAAGACAAAGTCAGGAGGATTACCTAGGCCTCAGAATGCAGGTCTAGAGATAAGAGCAGTAGAAAACCCAGAACCGGCACTAGTGGGTTGACACATTGGGGAGGTAGTTTCTACCCTCAGTGTTGGTAATCCTCTGAATGCCAGCCTCCCAACCTCTTCTCCAAACAGGAGGATAACATACCTACCTTTGTGCTGCTGAAAACATATAAGAAATATGTGGTGATTCAATGAGCAATAGATATCCATTGAACAAATCCTTTTTATGATTTGTTTAGAGTCAGAAAAATGGTTGCCCATCATTGGATAACATGCTTTTAATAACAAGCTATTACAATTGAATTAATTAACCATTATTATTTTCCTCCCCAGCCTTAAAGTCCAGGTCAATTTCAGTGTCAATATTCAACAAACACCTTGTCACAGAAACCTGACAAGTTTTTCCTTCTCTCTTTTCTCTGTCCCTTTTCATCCTTATTTCTCACTCTTCCATTTCAAACCCAATTTTTCATTCATAGTGTAACATTTTTATTTTAACTATTTCAAATCCATTAGTTAGTGAGCATGACATATTTTATAACTAGTGTCCTATTTCCTGATGCTAGTCACAACTCTAAGCAGGGAATACAACTTGTATCTATCTGGGGAGGTACATAACCATGACCTTAGAACTTCTAGTCAAGGATGAAAGCTAAGGGAATGTTTACTCTTCTTTTCCTGAAAGCCATAGCTATTAAAAGAATAAAAACTAAAGAAAATTTCATCTAAAATGAAAATAGGAAATGGCTACAACCCCCAATCACAGATAGTGAAAGACAGTCTCAAAATATAGCAAAATCTAGACCTAAACTAGAGGTAATAAAGACCATTCATACTTCCTTAAGTCTTGATAAGAATACAGATTTCTCTGAAAATAAGTGAGAGAGTCCTAAATGGCTTAGCTTTACCTGTAAGGTTCAGTATGAAGACATGCCTGGGCCATGTGGAGACCACTTTGTTACACAATGAAGAAGAGAAGGAGAACAAGGGTTGAGAAGTACTGTTTCTATCTTCACTTTCTTCAGCTAGGACTCCTGTGTCCAAACCAGCCAGAGGTGAAACAAGGTTGAAGAGATATCAGAAATAGCAACAATTCTATCTGCTTACTACACACAACTAAGCAAAATAAATGAAGTACAAAACCACCAAACAAAAGAGCTATGCTGTGAATTCACGTGGATCTCCTGTCTGGTCATCTCCTTATCCAGAGAAGAAAAGAACGGGCAGGTTACCCCCAAATCTAAAAGATTATGATAGTTATGAGAGACAGATGCTATGAAATATCAAAAGGAGGAAAGGAATAAAGAAGCAAAAGAAAGATGAAAAATACACATTAGGAAAAAGTGAAATCAGAAAGAGAACATAATAAAACCATTACAAAAATGAAGAACATTAAAAGAAGCAAAGAAGAAACTAGATACACCTGAAATGCAATGACATGGACCTTTTGAGACAACTAGCAACAAAATGGGAGAAAAAAAAACAGGATAAGAAGCTAAAGAGAAGATCAGAGACATGGAAGATAGAAACAGACACCTAATACATACTAAATTGTTATTTCTCAATAAGGGAATGGAACAAATAAAACAAAAAAAATTTTTTTCAAAAATATAATAAAAGTTGGCAGAGGAAAAGAGACCCCTAAATTTGCAGAAGCAAAGATCACACCATGACATGTCCTAAGAAAATATGAAGAAAAAATACTACCCTCACTAAAAAAATAAAGTCGCTAACAAGAGGGTATGTGGAATCAGGTTAGCACCTGTATGCCTGACAGGTAAGATCACCCCCCCAGCGACAAAAATTGGTTCTTGGGGAGGGGTTTAGAAAAAAATCTTAAATATTATAATAGTTTGTGGGCCTCCTGAGGGCCACAGTACATGAGCAAATATAGAATATATGTCTGGTATTTAAGGTTCTTTGAGAGAGTGTGCTATAATGAAAACAGAACACTATGTATAGTGTTCTATGTGCAGTGTTCTATGTATAAAATATGTTATATATGTAGATGTTTATGTAAATATAATAATAATGAAAATAAAAACACTAGTTTAGCATAACACATCCACAAAATATTCAATGCCAGGACAATGCTTAGAGTCCTAGGGAGAAATAACCATGACTCCACAACTTTAAGCCAAGCGATTGTCAATCGTGAATCGTCATCAGTCATGCATTGGCAACCATGAAGAGTCAGAATATAACAACCATAAGCCCTTATGGGAAAAACTGATAGAGAATGAACCCCAACCAGTTAAAAGATGAATCAAAATAAAGAACCAGAAATGAGAAAGCTGAGGTATTTAAGGACTTGCGGTGAACACTGAAGCCACCTGAAGTTTACAACATTTAATATAAGTATTGTAAAATTTAACATTGTGAAAATAAAGGAACTACAAAGTGTGATAGTGATATAGGGTGGTGTAAGGATGAACAAGGGCATGAATTTCCTTCATATTTCATAGTAAGGAGTCAACAGATCTGGCTTTAAAAAATATTTACTGTCATAAAGGTAGCCACTAGAGGAACTAAAAACCAGATTATAAATCTATCAAAATATCAATAGTAGGAGAGCAACAGAACCAAAATAAAGATTAGCCACATAGCAAAAAAGGAAAAACAATAGAAGCCTTAGAAAGAGAAAACACAAGATGTCAGAATTAAAACACATTTTATATTTATATATAAATATATATATTTATATATGTATATATGTGTATGTGGTACATGTATATAAAATACAAATTCTTCAAAGATGTTCAAACTGGATTTAAGAAATGAAAATCATATGCCTCATATTACAGTCAGTAAGAAATGTCAAAAGGATTGATGTGACTGATTTTTTTCATTTTTTGCATTTATTTGGTCATTGTTTTGCCAGGCAGACTTCAAGGCAAAAAGCATTAAACAAGACAAAGTAGTAGTTTATCAGTACATAAACATTCAATCTACAATGAAGATATAACTAGTTATATTTTTATATTTTACATTTCAATTATTGTAACATAAGAACATATAAAGCTTAAAATGCAGATAATTTAGTTTATTTATCTCAGCCCCAAACAAGGCAAATACTCAAAATGAGTCAGGTTATAAGAATTTGGAATCTAATCCATTAGATTAACATTTTTGTAACTCTAACCCTGAAAACAGAGAATAGACTTGTTTTCAAATACTTGTAAAAATAGTTCTAAAACTTAGTCACATATTAAGCACACAAAAAAAAGTGTCAAAAAACAAATAGTAATAATAGTAATAACCATGGTCTCAGTTATAAAGCAATATGACAGAAATTAGCAACTAATAAAGCAAACTACCTGAAACGTTATAATTCATTCTTTAACAATTCTGGTCATGATTTTTTTCATTGACTCCAAAGTTGCAAAATATCTACTAATAATAATATTGAAAACACTGCATCAATAAAACCCAATGTAAACAGCTAAAGCTGTGCACAGGAGAAAATATGAAGTTCTATACACTAATATTACCAAATAAAAATTCACCTCAAAATTTAAAAAAAAATAAAACCTAAGGGAAGCAAAAGGAACAAATTACTTAAGAAAAAATGTAGAAATTGATACATTATAAAACAGAAGAGAGAAAGTAGAATTAATCAACAAAACTAAAAGGTGATTCTTAGGGTAAAAAGTAATACCGATAAATCAGCAGTTAGTTTAAACAAAAAAAAAGAAAAAGGAAAAAGCACCAACACAACAACAAGACTAAGGAAAGAAACATCATATGTCTAAAATATTAAAAAGAAATATGAGTATTTTGTAAAACTATAAAAATAATATTGAATTTCTAGATGAAATGGATAGTTTCTAAGTTATGCATTGTTAAAATTGAGAGCATTCTTAATTTCTTTCATGACTGTTGATTTGTTTATCTTCTCTTCTGGGGTCAAAGGACAACTACTCCCCATGTCCCCACCCCTGCCCAAGAAAACAAGGTCAAAAAGATTCAAAAATGCATTTTTTCAAATCTTCAAGGAACAAAAAATGTGATATTATTTCCATTCTTTCAAAGTATAGAAAAGAAATAAAGATTATCTTGCTAATTAATGCAAAAATCTCTAATGTAATATTAACAAATAGAATCCACTAAAACATTTTTAAAAAAGAAAGACAGACAGACAAACAAAGGTACCATGACCAAATAGGGTTTACTGAAATGAAAGGATGATTCCAGAGTAATTAAAGACCATGGCCTTCCATCTGATATTAATCACTTGTTCCCTGGACTTGTAACTGATCCCCTACCCTGTAGGTTCATTCCTTCTCACTCTCTCCCCATCATCCACCACAGTTGACCCTCTATATTGTTGACAGAGTGACTCTCCTAATACATGGATCTATATTTTGTCATTTCCCTATTTACACTCCATGAGAGATTCTCCACAGCCTTCAGAATAAAGTTCAACCTCCTGACTGCTGCATGTAAGGGAAGCTCCGCCCACCTCTCTAGCTTTGTTTCTAGTCTACAAACACGTGGTTGATCCTCTAGCCACTGCAAAGTACTTACAGAGCCTCAGCTCTTTTTACTGTTTCTAGCCTGGATGCTTCCCCACAAGCTGTTTTCTCTGTCTAGAACACTTGTCTTTTCATCTTAGCTTCTTTCTCAGCTTATTCTGTCATCTCTTTCTCCAGGAAGCCTTCCCCGACTAGGCTGAGTTGGTTTACTTGTCCATCCTCCCAATAGCACCTCATTCAGACCTCAGTGGGACTCACCACAGTGCTCTGGAATGGCTGGCTTGTGTGACAGTCCTCCTCTCCACACCTTAACCTCCTTGAAGATGAAGAGTTTTCTTTTATCTCTTGCACTAAGCATACTCCTGGCATATGGTAGACATTAAATAAATGCTGAAGAGATGAGTACTTCCCAGTCCGGTAGAAGATCATGTCAATTTGAGAAAGTCACTCCAAGTAGTTAATGAAATCACCCAGAAATGGAATTATTTAGGGAACTCTGCTTGAAATTACTATATCCTGGCTTCTGACCACAGAGCGTTTCTTTCAGGATTGTCACCACTTGAGGAATAGATGACTATCTCAGAGGATAGTGTGATCTCATGAGGTGTCTTCCTATACTTGGGAAAATTAGACACTCAGAATGTCAAAGTTTGAAGTGACAGAATGCTGAAGTCAAAATGGCCCATCTCAAAATTCAGTTTAGAACCAGAACAGATTTATTTTGCCATCACTACCTAGACATCTGTGCACAGAGGTTCCTGATTTGCCAGTCTAGAAGTAGGAGCATGGGACTGTTGCACATCACCTTATTTATATTGCAGATTTTATCATCAGCACAGAGAAGAAACCATAGTCCTTACTCCCCTGCTTATTGGAAGCTGCTACAATGTTTCTCAGTAAGGTTTCACCTGCACTTCTGGACACTGGATTCTTGGATAGTCCTGCTTCAACCACAGCTCCAGTTGTATAACTTTCAGATAATTTATTTCCCCCCTGCAATCTAAAGATGACTTTCAAACTTTTTGGCAGGAAGCACTCCGATTTAGTGCAACTCTTATTTTTCAGATGAGGACTGTGAGGCCAGACAGATTAGTTGAGTCTGCCCACATAGCTAGTTATGCAAATCCAAAACCTTAACACAAATACAAAATCCTAGATACAGTGTTTTTTCTTTAGGGAGAATAATACTTGTACTTTATTCTACCATATTGTAATGACCCGTTATAGCACAAAAGTCTATGTACTCATTGTCTAAGTCTCTTGATACAGCATAAGCTACTGTTTTATTGATTTATCTGGCGGGGGGTGGGGGGAAAGCACATTTTCTAAAGCATTTCTCGAAGACAAAATTTTAAAACCTGATTTTAACAACTAACCAGACGACACATTCACATGAGATTACCAGACACACATTCACATGAGATTACCAGACACATAATGCATACAGCCTGGAAACTACCGAGCAGATTTCTACTCTAATCAAACCCATTGTCAATAAGTCACATAACAAATTAAAATGCAACAGAGAATGAGGAAAGTTAACTTCAGGGTCCACCAGTATGTTCATTCCAGCACCATCTGTGCATCTGTTACATGATTAGATTCTGTGTTGGGCAATATTTAAATAACTGGGCAGCCCTACCATAAAGACCATATGCTTACAAGTGAATAAGAGTTGTCAATACAAGAGCCATCAACTGCTCTGCAGAAGAATCTACTCTGAGTTAAATCTTCTCTAAAAAGTTTTCTCTTTTCCAAGACATAAGTAAGACTATAGATTTTGACTGACTGCTTTCTTGGTGGTTTGGGAGGTATTTGTAAAGGGTGCGGGGGAGGAAAACTGAGTGTGTTAGAAAGGGAGTTATTTCTAAAGACCTTATAAACAAGAAATGCATTGGGGAGACAACACAGTTATTACATGTAACCACATACCAATGCACCCTTGTATGTGCCTTGGTAGAGACTTCAGTTATGCTTTCGGACTTCATAGAATCACCCTGCAAAGTTTCACATATGAAGTAGAAGATGGCAATAGAGGAAATATCTTAGTGAATCTCATATATGCTATTTCAGTTTTTACCTCATACAAGCTAGAGCATGCCTTTTGTGTTTTTAAAAAAAAAAAAAAGGGTAAATTTTTTTCTACTCTACTCCTTTCAGAACTCATTACAATGTCATCTCTTGCCAGATCGTATCCTACTAAAGAAGCAGTTATTTTTTTCCTTTTATATGGAAATTATTACAGTCTTTAAATTCATTTGTTTTTGTTTGTTTTCCCACACCAGACAGAGGGCAATTTTGTATATCCACTACCTAGCACAGTGCCTGGCAGGTATTAGGTACTCAGTAACTATTGAGAAGAAGAGGGAGAAGTGAGAGGGAGAGAAGGGAAGTACCAACTGAGTCATCAGAATGAGAACAATGTGTTGGGGAAAAGAAAAAGGTACAGACAAGATGAGTTGTAAGATTACCACCATAGGCACAAGGGCTATGAAACCTTGGACTTAATAGAAAATTGAAGATTGACATCAAGACACACAGTATGCCTTCAAATTTTGTTCTGTAATTGTGTACATATAGTAAATTAGATATCATTTTCATTTCTGAGGGTAAGCTCAAAAGGATTTGGTGAAAGTGACAAAAGTCTTTATGAAGCCCTTAATAAACCTCTTTGGGTATCATTATATACCTAGAGAGACACTGCATTATTATTAGAGTCAAAATTCCAGTGCTGAACATGAGCAAAACTCCTAGCACTCCACCTGTGCCTCTACGTTCCCTATTAGATAACCTCTTCTGAGCTTGTTACCCATTCATGGGCCTGAGCTGAGAACCTGATGTGAGCATTTGCAATCTTGTCTAGTTATCGTATGCCATTTTAAAAGACAGTAGCTAGACAGAAGGCTACCATGGAAAGAAATCAAGTCCGAGACAGAATAGGAACCAAAGACTAGATTGGCCCTGATTCTCCAAAACTGACAATCCAAAACTGAAATATCAACGAAGATGTATTGAAATTTCACTTGAGATTAACTATGAGAGTTTGACATTTCCAGGTCATAAGTAGGAAATATAAAAAGTATGTCAGTGAAACGAAATATGTTGTTTTATCAGAAAGCACTGAGTAGCAAATGTAACACAATAGACAAAATTCTTAAGCATATACTTAGATCTTACATTGCTGAAAGAACCTTAGATCATGTTCCGATCCCTAACTTCATAAAAGGAGGAAATGGAGGTTCAGAGAGATTTCTCTTGGTCTCAGATCTTTAAATGTCAGAATGGGTTCCTAATTCCAACTAGAATGTTCTCTCCTTTCTGTCCATCTGAAATAATTCACTAATGATGCATCGTTTACTCAAATTGCTTAAACAATAAGAAATTATATTACCTAACAGGTCTAGAGCGTAGAGTGGGTTCTAGGCACCTATGGTTAGCAGCTCGGTAATGTCATAAAAGACCAAGGTTCTTCCCACCTCTCCACTCTGCCTTTCTAGGTATAACTTCCTCCTGAGTCTAACTCCCTTCAGGGTTTCAAGATAGCATTGATTGCTACTGCAAGTTGTGTGTTTGCTTGTTAATATTGGTTATGGGAGGCAAGGAAGGAATGAGTATAAATCCCTTTCAATTTGGCAAACTTAGACCTTATGCTTACTGCTGGTCCTTTAAAGCCAGAGATAGGGTGGATCCTTAAATAGCTCCAGAGTGTAGTTATCCACCTATAGCTTAGAGTTAGATGATAGATTTGGCTTGACTTACTAAGTATCTGCCTTAGTAATAGTTCAAATCACTGTGCAAGCAGTCAGACATTCAAGCTGCCCTAGGTATACCTTAAATGCTTCCACCTCTACCATACCATTCCTCAATATTTTCTCCTTCAAACTTCCAAAGTGATATAGCAGTTGGGGTGAGAAAGAAATTGACATAGTTATGGTACAAATTTGCATGTAAATTCTGCTCTTGGTTGGCAGAGCTCCTTCTTCCATTTTCTTAGGATGGCACACATAGCAGACACTGCTGAATCCAGCTTTTAGAGTTTATGTAAATTGAAGGTGCACATTATAATACGGATGCCTACACACCACCAGCAAGCTAAATTAGACTTTCTGAGGGTAGAACCCAGGCATAGGTATTTTTTACAGCTTCCCAGGTGATTCTACTATACAGCCAGGGTTGTGAATCACTAGTGTACTGAATATGCTGACTGAATGAATTTCTCAGTTAATATCCTTGAGTTATCTAGTTATGGCCCAAGACTTTGAATTGAGTTTATTTGCAATTTTCCCAGGTGACCGAAAGCATAATCCATTTAAATAAAACATCATTTGTGGTATGATAACAACTACAATTTTAGGTAAAGATGCTGCGTCAGCTTCCTTTTAGAGAACGCTGCTCAATAAATGGATAGATGTCTGAACCAAAATATTATATAGGCATGAGGGGTTTTGTATTGCTTTCTATCTATTTCTGGGTGTAGTGTATAATATGCATTGGCAACATTTCATTTTTATATTGTAATGGAATCTCCATGGGCTTATATTGAAATTGGTTTTCTGCTATAATCTCACATTTTAACAGCCTCTATAGACCTGCTGAGAAACTGGCTCAAAATTGTTGTGAAGAATATTTGGCGTCATAATTTATTTTTTAAATTATACAAATGTCTCTCCCCTCCCCCCAAACCAACCACAGGAGATACAGAAGTACTATTATAACTACAATGGAAAGTAAATACTTGACATACTTGATAGTTATTTTACAAAAGCTAGAAACTGTTTTTTCTCCTGAGTGCAGAGTCTTTAGTCATCCTCGGATTTTTAATGGGGTTTTAACACCCATTTCAAATGATGGAGGAAAGTAATTCTATCACACTTGCTTTCTTCGACTAAATGTTAGATTGAAATTAATATCATAAGCACCAGAGCATCTGGTTAGTGACCTTCCATTGAAAGAATCTATCACATTCACGCTGCCTTCCAGATCAGCCAGACCACTCTTTTTTCTCAAGTCCCTCCCCCACCAGCCACCCCCAAAGTGGCAGGAGAGCTAAACCCACTACTTCTGTGGTGAAATAGCATTATCAGTTACCTCAGAACCCACACGATTCAGAATGGAGGTAGCCACTCTCTCCTTCTGGTCATCAACCTCTCTGGCCAGTTTCTCTGGGCAGCTAGAGTCTCACTCCTTGGCCTCATAGCATCTGTGTCTCTTCAGAGCTTCGAAGTGAGAGGCACCACTTAACGAGCTCTAGGTTATTTAAACAACTTTACCTCTATGTCTCCATTTCTTAATTAGCAAAATGCAAATGTTGCCTCTTAGTGTCCTTGTGAGGATTAAATAAAAACATCTACAGATTGTGTTCAGTCAGCACCGTACATGGCACATGGTGAAGTCTCAGATTTTAGTTGCTATTAACACACCATTGCTACTGCTGGTCGTTGTCACCCCCAGAGTGAATATCCAGTGGGCATATCTTGCATAGTTCTATGTTTTTCTTATATCTCATTTCTCTTTTCTATCCCCACTGCTGCAACCTTGTCTCAGGTCCTTCTCATACATACCCTTACTAAGACTGCAACGGTGTCCAAAATAGTCCCCTTTTCCTGCCTCTAGCTGCTTACTTGTCCTCTCCAGCAAGGGGAAAAGCACTAACTGAACTTCTAGTCTACTTTATCATGTCACTCAAATCTCCACAATATGACCCCTCTTACCTCTCCAAATCAACTCACTTGCTCAAAAATTGTTTTTCTGACTCTTTGACACAAACCTTCAAAGCTCTATTCATGCCCTGGCTCCTGTAAGAACTACTCTAAGAACCTCAAGTCAAAGTGATAGAACACAAATGCAGACTAACATGAAATAATTCTTGTCTCTAAACCTTCTGTCAATGATCTCTGAGGAGAAGGCTCTGGGAGAGATGATGATATCCAGTGAGGTCATTAAGTCATGCACGTTAATGACGTCCAGCACCTAATACTGTCTCTCAGCCCCTTCAACAACACAGGAAGGATGTAGGCTTCCCCTAGAAGGGGAAATTTCACTCTCCAAATCCGTCCCACTGCCTTCTCAGTTGCTCGGGTTTGAGGTGATATACCTAGTTGCTGCTCCAGGATGTACCAATTAAGCAAATATAATAGCCCAGACTCTGTAAAGAAGACTTTACTAGTTGGTACAATATGTGTTCCAAACACTGATGAAAACATGCTCCTCTGCCACTTCTCTCTCCATCAAAACATGCAGCTCTGTAAATAGGCATAGGGGTCTTGTGCTCACAAAGGTGACGTTTGCCACCACACGTTAGCAGTCTGAGTCTTGTAGTGCTAAGCACCTGTTCTCCTGGTCTCAGTTTTAAGTCTAAGGGAACAGCGGCCAGTGTAACTGCAGTCACTGCTTCATGGTGGACCGTGTTATTCATCATTCAGGCCAGAATACTTTTGAAAGTGTAAGAGGGAACTATTAACAATTATACTTGGACAATAGGCACAAAACACAACAGTCCTAGGAAAGTAGGAATTATATCACCATACTTACAAGGGCTGTGGTTCTCAGAAAATGCTATGGGGCACAATCCCCTGTCCTGTGTCCCCAGAGATGAAAATAAAAAGAGTCCTCTGCCACCACCAACTAGAAGTAGAGAATGAGCCTCTATCCCTCCTACCTACCAACATGCAGATCTTTTCTGTTAATCCAGTTTCTAGGATGAACGTTGTCTACAGTTCTAACCCTCCAGTATTGTTCCTCAGAAGGAAAGGAAATTGAATTCTCTAGGTTGATTCCGTCTTCGCCCACATTTTTTATTCAAAGGAAGAAAGCAGTTTCCTTCTAAATTAAATCATGAAATTAACTATTTAAATGAATAATTCTGAAAACGTAGCTTGATTTGTGATTATTAAACAAAAAGAAAAATCAAAGTTCACAATACTCCAGAAATAAAGGGAAAAATCGAGTAATAATAACAGTTGAAAAAAAAGTAGAAAAAAATTTTAAAGTGTATAAGACATAAGAAAATATACCAAAATATATAAATAAATGACTTGAAAAGTAAAATTTGGCATGGTAAGATGGCTAACTATTACAAAGCTAACAGGTCTTTCCATATAATTTAAAGATTTCATTAATGTCCATCAAAAGTACAACAGAATTAGGTGATGGAGGAGTTGCCAACATGGTTCTAAAGTTTATCTGTCAGTATATTTATTTTTCAACTTTGTTTTTGCTCTTTTCATAAATGGGGATGTCTAATTCTTACAAATATTAGAACATATTATAAAATTACAATACATAAAATACTCTTAAAATAATATTTTTAAAAGTAAATGTGGATATATATCTAAGACACAAATATATGGAAGTGGATTCATTAATCAAATTAAGAAAGGATTGTTTCAATAGTAGTTGGAAATTTTATATTTTGTAAAAAAAAATTCTATATGCTCACATCATACCATATAACCAAATAATCCAAATAAATATAAAAATTAGAGGTAAAGTCGAAACACAAAATAAAACATATGTACATATTTCTTTTATTTCTCTGTGAAGAATGATTTCCTTTTTTATTAAATGTATTGGGGTGACATTGGTTAATAAAATTATATAGGTTTCAAGTATACCATTTGATAATATGATGTATGTATATTGCATTGTGTGTTCCCCACCCAGTTAAAGTTCCTTCCATGACCATATATTTGACCTCCTTTACCTTTATCTTCTCTCTCCTTTCACCCTTCTCTCTGGGGGGTGAACTAAACTGTTGTCTGTGTCCATAATAAAGGCCATATACAACAAACCCTCAGCTAACATCATACTTAACAGTGAAAAACTGAAAACCTCCTCTCTAAGATCAAGAACAAGACAAGGTTGTCCACTATCACCACTATTATTCAATATAGGGTTGGAAATCCTAGTTACGATAATTAGACAAGAGAAAGAAATAAAAAGCATCCAAATTGGAAATGAAGAAGTCAAATTGTCACTTTTTGCAGATGACATGATAGAAAATTCTAACAACTGCACACACACACACACACAAAAATACCTTTTAGAAACAATAAACAAATACAGTAGTTTCAAGGATAAAAAAACCAATGTACAAAATCCATGGCATTTCTATATACTAAACGCAATTTTCAGAAAAAAAAATGAAAAAACAATTCCTTTTGCAATTGCAACAAAAAGAATAAAATACCTAGGAGTAAACCTAAAAAAGCATGATTAAGGACCTGTACACTGAAAACTATAAGATATTATTAAAAGAACCTGAAGAAGACACAAAGAAATGGATATTTTGTGTTCATGGATTGGAAGAATCAAAATAATTAAAATGATCTTACTACCCAAAGCAATATACAGTTTTAATGCAATCCTCATCAAAATCCCAGTGGCATTTTTTAAAGAAATAGAACAAAAAATTATCAGATTTGTATGGAAGCACAAAAGACCCCGAATAGCCAAAGCAATCCTGAGAAAAATGTACAAGGCTGGAAGAATCACTCTGTCTGACTTCAAAATATGCTACAAAGTGCCAATAATCAAAATGGTGGAAAACAGATACATAGATCAATGGAACAGAATTGAAAGCCCAGAAGTAAACCCCTGCATATATGTGCAAATAATTTTTGACAAAGGAGACAAAAACATGCAATGGAGAAAGGAAAGCCTCTTCAATAAATGGTGCTGGGAAAACTGGAAAGCCACCTGCAAAAGAATAAAACTAGACTGCTATATGTCACCACACACCAAAATTAACTCAAAATGGATGAAAGACCTAATATAAGACAATAAACAATAAACTGCATAAAAGAAAACATAGATACTATACTCATGGACCTTGGATTTAAAGAGGATTTTATGAATTTGAACTCAAAATAAATGAATGGGACTATATCTAACTAAAAATCTTCTGCACAGCAAAAGAAACCAAGACAAAGAGGCAACCATCTGAATAGAAGATATTTGAAAACAATGCCTCCAATAAAGGTCTAATATCTGAAATATATGAAGAATTCAAACAACAACAACAACAAAAGTCCAATAAAAAAAAATGGGCAGAGGACTTAAAGAGACATTTCTCCCAAGAAGACATACAAATGGCTAAAAGACATATTAAAAGATGTTCAACTTCACTGTGAGGGAAATGCAAATCAAAATCACAATAAGATACCACCTCACACCTGGTTGAATGGCTATCATCAACAGGACAAGTCATATATAACAAGTGTTGGAGAGGTTATAGTAAAAAAGGAACCCTCATACACTGCTGAGAGGAATGTGAATTGGTACAGCCGCTATGGAAAACAGTATGGAGGTTCCTCAAAAAATTAAGGATAGAATTGCCATATGACTTCGCACTTCCTCTTCTGGGCATTTACCTCAAAATTTTGAAAACATTTATTCATAAGATATATGCACCCTGATGCTCAAAGAAGCATTATTCATGGTGGCCAAGACATGGAAAAAAACAAAGGGTCCTTCGATAGATAATTGGATAAAGATGAGGTACATATATACAATGGAATATTACTCAGCCATAAGAAAAGATGAAATACTGCCATTTGTGACAACATGGATTGATCTTGAGATTACCATGCTAAGCAAAATAAATAAGACAGAAAAAGGTGAGAACCATGTGATTTCACTTATATGTGGGATATGAAACTGAAAGCAACAAACATTACAAACAGACTTAAGAATGATTTTCTACATAGTAAAATGA
Organism: Rousettus aegyptiacus; assembly: GCF_014176215.1. NCBI lineage: Eukaryota > Metazoa > Chordata > Mammalia > Chiroptera > Pteropodidae > Rousettus > Rousettus aegyptiacus. The sequence continues at coordinate 118,388,371 of NW_023416306.1, read as the reverse complement.
AGAAATAAATCATAAATAAAAAATATTTATTATATAAACCTCTTAAAGTTCTATATGTCAAAACATTATAAGCAAGATTAAAGGCAAAATCTGGGGCACATTTGTAAGTAATAGACAAAAGAGGCTAATAGTTATATTAGTTACCTATTACCATAAGAATACTGCTTAACAAACAACCAAAGCTTCTGAAGAATAGAATAATCATTTATTGTTCACAGTTTGAGATCGGCTAGAGGTTAACTAGATGGCTCTACTGATCTTGACTGGGCTCACTCTCTTGTATGGGAGTCAACAAATGCAAGCTGGTTTGCAATGGCCTCTGCTCCTTTCCATATGTCTCTCATCCTTCAGCAAGCCAGCCCTGGAATGTACTCACAATGATGGCAGAGGTACAGGATGGAAAGCAAAAATATGCAAAATTGTTAGGGCCTAGGCTCAAAAGTGGCATATGATCACTTCTTACTCATTCTATTGACCAAAGCAAGCCATATTGGGGTGGGAAAAGACTCTGGTTTTAAAGGAGGAACTCCAAAGTCTCAGGACAAAAGGCATAATGGATGTAAGAAAAGGAAAAATTGGGGACCATTAATGCAAGCAATCTCCCACTGCATCATTAATCAATCAAAAAAATCTGAACCTAATTAGTAAATGGGCAAAAGCCTCAGATAATCACAAAAAGAAGATACACAAAGGGCAAGTAAAATATGAAATCTCAACAATTAGAATAAAATGTATTTTTTAAGAAATAATATGTGAAAATAAGGTGTTTTAAAATATATTCTGATATGTTCCAAAAATATAATTTTTAAAACAAGAAAATGTTCTATTATTTATTAATGTATTTTTCTAATTTGATGCTATCCAAGGAATAGAAATTGGACACTCACATAGAGCTGGAACACATATTAATACAACTTTTCTAGTGGAACATACGGCGGTATGTATCAAAAGTGTTTTATCCATCACCCTGAATTTAGAGGACATAAATATACCTGAAGAGGTTTTTAAATTACAGAACACACATACACACAGACCATTATCAAGCCACCAGAGCAATACCAGTGTATACTACAGGCATTTATTAAAGTTTGAGAGGGAAAAAGGAGAAATGGAGACAGGAAGGCAGACTACTAAGAGAAGAATCTGAATGAATGGTGCCCCAGATGCAGGCTTTCCCTAAGTGAAGAACACTCCTCTTCTTTGGAAGCATATAATTGATTCTTACCCAAATCTATCTTTCATTTTCATTCTTTCTAGCACAGCCCCAGTGTTTTCCAGCATCCACCACATTTCCTGAAACTGTGAAAGATGTAACCAAATCTATATACAGACTTTTTCTAACAATAATTACTGGCCTTGATATGGGCACATAATCTAGAATGGGCACATCATGCTAAAGGGAAGAATGTATATTCCATGCTTGGAAGATTTTCCTCACCCTTTCTTTTGGTGGTTGTGGATAAGGAAGCATGTACCCTGATCACCACAAGTGATCATATCACAACCACAGGAAAAACAGCTCTAGAAGGCAGCAGACAGAGAAAGGGAAAGAATCAGATCTTTGATGCCATTATTGAACCTCTGATCACTATGCCCGGAGCCTGCTTTTTCTCTGGCCTCCCGTATATGTGAGACATGTCTCCTTACTGTTTAATTCTACAGGAGCCTAGGCTTTCTATTACTTTTGGCCAGAGGCATCCTAACCAATACATCACCCCCACTCCCACCTCCAAACACCTCCTAGAAGTATCTCTTTCCAAAGCACATTCAGCCTTTAAAACTGAAATTTCTTTACAGACTTCATAACATGATTCAGAAAAACACCAGTTAGTACCACTGGCCACTTCTGTCTCCTGAGGAAAGCACAATGTCAGACATGCTTGTCCTATGTCCCCTCCAGCCAGGTACAGAAACAGCATTTCATACACCCCTGAGAGTCTGAGATAAATGGTGTGGCAGTGGTGGCAGGTGCCTATAAATCTATTTGCACTTACAGACACGTCTGAATCTCAGACCAAGTCTGTTATATGAGACCAAAAGGACCTAGCTATATGTAGTATCTCCAAACATATTCCTGATTGCAGTTGAGTCTGTTTTGGTGCTTGGAGTTTCTAATCTATGAGAATACTACTTGCCTCCCTGCTAAAGATGGTTTTATTCCCAATATTTTCTTACCTTAAAACCAAAATACTGAAGATGTGAGACAGTAAATGTTTTATATAAAGACATGAGTCACAATTTTGTTCTCCAAATCACAATTTTTTAAGCTCTATTACAGTGATTATGACCTTTCATTTGTAACATTCTTGAGATTTTTTTAAAGCCATATCCATATGATTAGATATAAAAAGGATATTTTCAACACACTTTTAATAGGACATAAGGGTCCAATAAAACAAATGTTCTGTGGATATGAGAAAGTTCGAATTATTGGTGTCTTTTTCAAAATTTTTATTAAGAGTATATTGAGTTTTAGCATTGAGTTGGAAGCTATTCCTATAGCATAAATGTAAAAGCCATCAATTTTGACTGCAAGAGAATGCAAATTTTGTCCTTCCAAGTACCTTAATGAATAATTAATATCATGTTCAATGATCTGGCTGCAAGCACCAATCAGCTGGCCAAAATAAATTGGATTTGTATTGAAGAAATAGTTCCACATGCTCATCACAAAGATTACTGTTTCTTTTAGGGAAAGCCTATAATACTGTGAAATGAAGCACTATTGGAATACCTTGCTGCTATCTGCATGAATAATCACTCCTTTTTAAAACTACTCTGTCAAAACACTAGCTGATCTTAAAAATTAAAGGACTGTTTGTAAAAGAGAATCGCTCAATAACAACAGAAGTTAAATTGATTTTTTTGTGGAATAGGTACACATTTTCTTTTCCTTCCTTTTTGAATCCATATTTTCAATGCTTTGGATCCAAAGAAGCCCTTCTTAGGAGGGTGGTAGTCAAAAACCCCGCCTAGTGAGCATAGCAATTATACAATAACTTCTGCTGGTGAGACGAAAAATGTGGTAATACTAAAATATGTGATCCAGCCTTATGAGTTCAAAAGAATAAATGGTCACCAGCTTCCACCTGCAAAAGTCTAAAGAGCATAAAAAATCAAAATTAGAAGCACAAAGGCCATTTCATTGAATTGTCATTTGTTTGGGGGATCCTCATTGCAAAAAATATATATATCATCAAGTAGATATTTTTGTCAGAAGGGCACTTAGTTTATGCAGAAGACCCCAGGGCTCATCTTTTTTTTTTTTTTTATGAATGGGGTGGTATTTGGTGGTGACGACAATGAAATCATAGGATAAGCAAACCAATCTGGAAGTGGGAGAGAGGGGATTTGGGTTTATATACATAGAGATAGAGATATGTCAATAAAGGTAAGTGCAACTCATATTTGAGCTAAATCCATAGTTTTGAAGTCTAGTTAATAGAAAATTATAGGTGCAAAATGCTCCTGAAGCAAATATATCCCACTATATACTAGTGTTAATATAATAATTTACATAAGTACATAATAATGATGCTAAGTTAATAATTTTTAATTAAAACAGACTCTGTTACAAATGCATCATAAATATTATCAAGTTATCATAGCTCGAAAAGAAAGGCAGCAATTAATCATGAAGCAATCCATCTGGGAATTTCCTAAGAGTGCTTTATCTCTAAGTACACACAATAGTTTTGCCACGCTGTCAACTGCTGAACACCATTTGTGAAATTACTACTACTCGGTAAACTGATAAATGCACATATTTTAGTTTATGAATATCAAAATTTAATAAGCCTTAATTTAGATACCGTCTGTAATTAACAGAAATAAATTCCATAATCTTTTGTTCTCTGGGTGGATGCCATTTGAAGAAAGAACTTGAATTTTGGATCTGTTCTTGACCCATCAGGAAGACCTTTGTGGAACAGCAGTAGACCACAGAATATAGTTTTATCACTGCTGTGAAAATAACCTATCTCTTAGTAATCTTAAATTTAAAAATAGAACTCCCCAAAGATAAAAAGACATGCTGTCTTCAATTTGCTTCTTTCTATCCATAAGTCTTAGCTGTCACAGCCTCAGGCTGAACAAAACTACTCTAAGCCTCTTCCACATGGCAGCCCTTTAATTAAAGATGGCTGGTTTTGTCCCTATAAGTCTTCTCTCCTTCATGCTAAACATTCCTATGTCTTTGAGCATGGCTTAGAATCTCATCACATCCTGGTCACTCTCTGCTTAGTGCAAGTAATGTGCTGAGTTCAAATAGAAAAGAGAAGAGCAGGGAGAAACATGCTTAGCAGAGATAATGGCATAACCAAAGGTTCATAAAGAGAGGGAAAGCACCTGGTAAGCTCAGGGAAGAGTAGAGGGGGTGGTGAGAGAGGCAGTGAGCAGGCCAGCCTGCCAAGAGTAGAAGATAACTGGGAGCAATAAAGAAGGTGGTGCTGGGAAGCTAGGATGGAACCAGACAGTATACTGCCCAGCTGAAGAGTTTAGACTTTACTCTGTGTTTGGGAAGAAACCAAGAAGGCTTTCAAGTGCAGGAATAAAATGTTTGAAGTAGTATTTTAAGAACATTAAGTTTGACAGCAGCATAAGGCTAGCCAACAGGCAAGATGTTGAGTTAGAAGACATCAAAGCATTAGTGATTATGAACTTTGGTTCTGAAGGCCAACTATCTGATATGAAATTCCTGCTCTAGCACTTACTGTGTGAACATAGGCAAGTTACTCAATCACCCCAGGCCTATTTCCATATCTGTAAAGTGGGCATAGAAATATTAACTACTTCAGTAGAAAGGGTATTATTGGCAGAAAAAGAACTATTTCATCTATGAGATATTTTATACAAATTTCATTGTAACCACAAAACAAAACTCCAGAGTTGAGACACAAAACCTAAAAAAAAGGAAACTGGGAAAAAATATCACAGAAAACCACCAAAATAAAAAGTCAGGTAGAAACACAAGGGGCAGGGAGGAATGAAGTTTCTAACCTACCAGAAAACAAAAGATAAAATGGCAGTAGTAAGCCCTCATAAATCAACACTCACCCTAAATGTAAATGGACTAAACACTGATCAAAAGGCACAGTAGCTGGATGGTTTAAAAAACAAGAACCAACTATAAGCTGCTTTTGGGAAACTAATCTCAGTTCTAAAGACATAAACTCTAAGTGAAGAGATGAAAGGTGATAGACACCTCTGGCAAAAGGTAGCCAAAAGAAAACAAAATAGAGTTCAAGCCAAAAAAGATAACAAGACACAAAGATGGACGTTATACAATGGTAAAAGGGACAATTCATCAAAAAAGACATAACAGTTATTAATAAATATGCACCCAACATAGGAGCATGGAAATAAATAGAGCAATTATTAACAGACCTAAAGGAAGAAATTGACAGCTACGCAATAATAGTAGGGGACTTTAACACCCATTTACTTCAATGAATAAATCATCCAGACATATATCTTTAGATCTGACGGCAACATAAAGCTAACCAAAAGATAAGACATTGAGTTAGAAGACAACAAAATATTAGTGATCATGAACTTGGGCTCTTGTGCATCTGAAACTTATATAATATTATAAACCAATGTTACTTCAATAAAAAAAGAAAAATATTAGCTACTTCAGAGATTGGTTAAGGATTAGTTAATATGTGCAAAGCACTTGATATGCGACACATAGTAAGCACTTAATAAATATTAGCTTGTATTATCATTTTCATTATCATTTTTATTATTATTAGTAGACAACACTGGGTATGAGATCTTGAACTGGAGTTATAGCAAAGGGAATGAACAGGAAGGGGCATATTTGAGATTTGCTGCAGATGAGATTTCTTACTCTCCTCCATAGCCATTCTTTGTCTTGCTTCTCATTTCTGGTCAATGACATGGGTTTGAGTCCAGGTATGTGTGAGAGCATAAAGTCATAAAAAACAAACTTGCTTTGTAGAAAAAGAATGATTTCAGTTTCTAGAAATAAGTCTAAAGAGTCTCATTAATTTTAGACATTTTAGAGAAAGGGTTATATCTCTATAGGCTATATCCCTAAACTTTTGTTTCATATACTAACTCCAGGATTGTCCCAAGTCCCCTGTTCACCTCTTTCAGATTCTAAAGTGTTTCTTGAGCCAAGAAGGAAAATACTGAACTTATAAATCCAAATATTGATATATTTTTTGTGTTCTTTTGTTTAAAATTTAAGAGTTTCAGGTTATAAACTTCCTATATTCTGGATTCTAGAACTTCATCATTCCCCATTAATTAAATAATTTAATTTTCAACTTTACCTTGGGAATTAGAGTATTTTATCTAATTTATTAACATACTACCTGTATTTCTCCCTAAAATAAAAATAATAAAAACTTTAAAAACTGGCTTGTGTCTTTTTATTATCCTTCTCATTTCTTTTACTGTTTCAAAAAGTCGTTAAGTTTATGCAGCCTAAAAATTAAAAGAAGCGTTTCTGATTAATTAATTATATTCAACTCCTATAATGTTAAACCTTCTGTACCCTTCATGCCCAAGAACCAAAATGACAATAGGGAAATAGAGTCAAGTTGATATTTATTAGTTGCTAATGTTATAAAACTGGGGAAATCCATGAAAAAAATACACCACTGGAATTACTGCTTAGCAATACCAGTTAAAAAAGAAAGGCCTCATAACACTTCCGAGGGAAAGCAGGAGGAAGTTGTGTGTTGACCTAAAAAAAAGCATCAAATAATACCAATCCTCTTAATATGTAGAAAGATTAAAAATGTTTATTTATACACATTTGTTATATTTTAGTATTGTGTTATCAGTACACTGCAGACGTTTTATAGTAGTGACTGACATGTTGGGAAAAAAAATCCAAACTACTATTCTGACTTGAAAATGCTGAGAAAGAGTTGTTCCCACCAGCCCTATGAACTTTTCAATTTCCCTACATTTAAATTGATATTTTAGATTCAAATTTTAACTAGGTCTCCATACACCACTCCTACCCTGCACCCTTTTGAGCATTCTTATGTATCAACCCATATGTTCATCACACACCATGGCTTTCACAGTGAGTCAGCATAATATGGGCACAAAGTAACATCTAATAGATGCTTTTCATCAGTGAAAAAAGCCTATGCAAGACTTGGAACTACTCCATCTTTTATCTCTTGCTCTTTTGCAGGTCCTGCCTTTATCAATGACTAATAATAGGGCTTCTACAAATGAAGATCTAGAAAGTTGGAACAGGTCAATGATGTCAAAACTTACCTTAAAACAGGCTAAATAGGTAGTCTCTAGAGGTAAATTGTGAAGACCTAGATTCTCTGATTCTATTCATGATTTTTCAGACCATTTCTGAGGTTTTCAACACCTGGTAGTACTACAGAAAGGCTATGCTGTCTTGGTAAAGTAGGGGAGCTCCACTTGGCCAAGTTCACCCCTCTATGACATGGAGTCTGGAGATAAACTTAGGCTCATTGGTAAAATTAGGATAATAACAGAATCTAATTCATAAAGATGTTTTCAGCACTAAATGAGATAAACTGTATAGCACAGTGCCTGGAGAAGTGCTCAGTAAATGTTAGCCATTATTATATAACAAGAGATGATTGAGTTTCTCCCCAGCTCGATCTCAATGACTATTCACTTCAAGAAAACAGCTGCCACATCAAACTATTCCAGTAAAGTAGCAGCAGCTCTTCCTTTTAGGTGGCAGAAACAGCAAATGTACTTTAGTAACTTCGGGTCCCACCTGAGTGAAGTCAACTGAGTCTTCTTAATTAAAATAAGTTAGGAATTCATACTGTCTTGTGCATGTGCCATGAAGGTTTGAAAGCTAGGGTAGAAAACAGTAAGAATAAAGGTTCAAGACTTCCCACCACAGACCTCCAAAATGGCAAGAAGAGGGGCTCCTCTTACACGTCAAATCACTCCAGGACAAAAGCTCATGATGACAGGAGATTTAAACCAATGAGCATCATCACTGTCAAACTACTATTTAATATTTTTTAATAAATTCCATTAGAATAGTCCTCATATTTTGGAAAACAGCAAATGTCAAAAAATACTAGCTTAGAAAGGAGAAAAAAAAGATTGTCCCTGAGAATGAGAGATAAGTCAGCTTAATATCATAAACCCTGGGTGATACTGGAACAGATCATCAAATGATCGATTTATAATCACTCAGAAAATTAACAGCCAACAAGTGCAATCAAATAGCTTTGGGAGCTACAAATCATATCACACTAATTTAACAGAAGGGCGGCTTATCTAAACAAGGGCAGCAGGATGGGAGAGGCAGAGATAAACCTCTTAAGCTCAGTGTGACTTGAGAGTCACACTGAGATTTTTCAGAGGAACTAGACCTTAGTCTGGATCATAGAACCCTTAGGGGTTTGTTTGTCCTGAACCTAAGGTGACCTACTTGAGCTGTTTCCAGAAAAAGGCCTGGAGCCTATTTCCATTCTTTACTGATATAGTTGAAAATAATAAGAGTAACAGAGTAGCTGCATCACCCATACATTTTCTATAATCTTCTTCTTTCCCCACTTCAACAACGCTACAAAGTAATTATTTTCTTCGTTTGAAAATAGGGAAACAAATCAGAGAGACAAATCTGAGCTGTCCAAGGCCATATAGCTGGTAAGTAGTAAGCGGTAGAGCTAAGGCTCACACTTAAGTCTGTGTCTCCAGAATATGAGCCAATATGAATTGTCAAAACTACAATTTATAACAAGCTATCTCATAAGCTCTTTCCCTGGAAAAGCAAATCAAAATAATTCACTTATTTTTCTCATACTTCAGGCTACAGAAATTTGGTTATGATGAGGGCCAAGAACATTCTTAAAGAAGGGACACATTTAAAGAAGAAATGTGCAGTCTCTACAGAAGGGAGAACATTATCAAGCACTCAAGCCCTAACTTTCCAGTGATGGTGGGAGGAGGGAAGGGTGGAATGCAGGAAAGCTTACATCAGTTTATGGGTAGATTTATGTCAATTGTAGAATCACTTCCTGGTCCTTCAATGACTGTCCAATTGGTTACCTCATCTTCCACAATAGCAGGGCATACACACACAGGGTTTCAAATCTGAGACAATTATCCCTATTTGCCATACTCTATGGCTGGCCTTGGTACAGTAGCATCAATTAATTTAAAGAAAGATAAGCATAAAATGTAAAGTAGAATAGGCTCCTGGAATACTAACATGAGAAGGTGTTTTATAGATCTAATTCTACCCTTCCATTTTACAAGTAGAGATTCCAAGATCAAAAAGGTTAAGTCACTATTTGCCCAGATCACTCAGTAATTTGATTTTAGTCAGGATATGACGAGAACCCGGTACTTAGGATCTGATGTCTCAGTGCTTTTCTACCACAGCAAAGGGACAAGAAAATGACTCTAGGGTACATGAATCAATGAATGAACACATGGTTCAAAATCTCCCTCTCTGTCTCACACACACATACACTACAAAAAAAAAAAAATGAGTAGTTATTAGTAATGAAGTTACTAAAAACGAATAGTTACTAGCAGATATTAACCAACTACAGCAGGAGATTTCAAGTATCTGTCAGTGCATTAAAGTAAAAATAAGGTAACAGATTCCAGGGATACCAGGGTGTAACAAAAGCAGTATCATGACCAAGGACCCAGATATTTTTCCTTTATACAGTAAAACCCTTCTTAGAATATGGTATCTTTTTTCCTCAAACTTTAAAAAAGAGGTAGTTGAACTTGAAAGAATTCAGAACAGAGCGAAAAAATGATCAATCTTTTCATGTAGGATCTATTTTCCCTCCCATTAAATGAATCAAAATTTAAAAAAAAAAAAAAGATGGCTTGAGTACTTGATGAAATTTGGTGCCAGAAGTGAACTGAATAAAAGAGACAAGATTTGAGATGTCAAAAAGAGATTTAATTTGTTCTAAACAACAACAACAACAACAACAAAAGTGTCTTGACCATCAGATAACAATGCTCTGGAAAGGCCTATGAAGGAGTCCTGGGATCATCTTCAACCCGGAAGAGCTTGCACTTGCTTAAAAGAGACCCAAGCAGGCTGTGCTACGTGAGGAGAGCAGAGGGGTGACAGACAAACCATGTCCTGAGCATCTGAGAAGCCCAGATAAATGAATCAGATAAGCTCCCTGGCAGGAGGACAGTGAAGAAACACCTTTGAGAGGCCTATGGGCAGTCGACATTGATGATGCCTAGTGAAAGCTTGGAGGAACTGGGCAAAATGGCTTGGGTCTTGAGAAAAAAGAGATGGGAAAGAAAGAGCAGAGGAAAAATGTTTAATTGCCAGAGAATTTTGGAGCTGGACTGAGAAGCAAGATACTCTTCCCCCATTCCTCCTCTTCAACAAAAAAACCACAGGGCTTTTAGACTCCTTAGATAACATTCAAAGCACACACAGAGCAGGTACCCTCTGGGTCTTGCTACGAAAAAAAAAAAAATCGTATGAGAAGATGAGGGACTAACATTTCAGTGTTCGTGCGACAGAGCAAAAGTTCGTGTTCCAGTACTTGTTCTCTCATTCAATTTGCCCTGTAGCCTGGGCAGTATGGTCTGTATCTTTACATTTTTATATGTGAAGCTCAAAGAGCTTGCCCCTTGACCAAAGTCAAAAGGCTAGGAAATGATACTCTGAAATTTGAACCTATATCTATGTGACTCCAGATTTTTTATTCACTGAGATAATAAACCAAGTATCTTTTTAAGGCCTTGAATGACTAAGTTAATGTTTATTATCAAAATATGTTTCTGTATGAGTTTTTGTTATTTTTTTTCTTTTTTCCATTTAAGGCCCAAAATAAAAATTAAAAAAAAAAAAAACAGCAAGGAGAAGACAATCTGAGAAGATAAGATACAAGACTTTCTGATACAGAAGGAACTTCTTGAAAGTACTCTAAATTTTAAAGTTAGCTCTCTTGGGTGTTCTTTTTAATATGCATGTCACAGTTGATAAGGTGTCAGCAGGAAGGAATCGTATAATACTTACAGCAGACATCTGAAGAAGATAATTGCCCCAGCTGACATATGTGACTGCTCTTTCATTATCATGTCAAGAGTACAGTTCTGCTTATAAATTGTTTGCAGTGAAAATAAAATAGGAAGCACTTGCTTAAAGTTTATTACAGCCTTTTAGAGTAACATAATTACAATTATAAAGTGTTCTTTCTTGGTGTGAACATTTTATTCATTCTTCAGAGGATTTCTTTAAGATCAGAAAAGAAAATGTTATTTTGGTAGATGTTAAGCATAATAGCTCCATTCATGGAAACTTTACTTGAATGTTCAATCATATTCTCTGAAGGACATAAGTATATAGGGCCTGCTGTGTGCTCTTACACAGATTAAGAACATCCTAGCATGTTGCCTTGCTACAATTCCCCAGGATATCAAGGCCCCAAACTAATCATCAGAACAAGCATCAATCTGCAGTAGAATTTAAAGAAAAAGAGAAATGAGATTTATTAGAGTCAGGAACAAGACTACTCTTACTCCCCGGCAAAACAAGTCAAGCTAGAAAGTGGCTTTTACACCTGCTAAAATGAAAGACCCCTGGAATGGGTAACACCAAAAATCAATCACTGGCTCCTTACTGTGAATCGATTTCAGACTGTATTCAGTATTCATACAATTTCAGGAACAAGAAGAGGCTTAGAGAACACCTTATCCAATGCTTCACTTTATAGATGAAGTAGCTAAGATGGCCAAGATTACATGCCTTGCCTGGGGTGATGGAGGATGATAGAACCAGGAAGCAGACCCACAACTTCTAACTCCAGCTCTAATCATCTTTCATCTAAAGAGCATTAATCACCGAATACCTGAAAGAAGACAAAGGGGGAAAATAGGAATCAGGCAAAATGTGTCGTTGGTGCCCCTCAACTTTCTGTTCTGTTTGCTGTGATGAGTGAAAAGACAAGATAGAGAATCATTTGAAAGTCTATAGAACAAGCATTCCACATACAAGTGGTGTTCCTACACAGCTTGCATTGCATTCTGTTGGTCAGAATGCATTCGCATGGCCTCAAGAAACTGCCAGAGAAAAGTCATTTAGCTATGTGAACACAAGATGAAGGAAATAGGTTTGGGTAGATATAGAGTAGTCTCCTTGAAATTTTCTAGTTCCTTGGCTTCCATGACATTTTAATTTTCCTGTTCTTGTGTTCTTAGATTCGGAAACTACTTATTGAAGGAGCCAAATCTTCTTGAGATGAACCATGTAATCGACCACAAGTTTATATAATGACTGCTTCTCCAGTTCTAACCCCAAAAGATCTGAAGCCATTTTCCGGGGTAACTATATGCTAGGAAAAGTAATGTTCAGAATATTTCAATTTTTGGAGGATTGTTAGATGTAGGATCTGAGCAGCCACTAATAATAAGAAGTCCAAAATGGCATAATTCTCTAGTCAAAATGAATGGCTATGGAGGCCAGGTGATAAATGGAATATTATACCAAGACCACTTTACAGAGGGTCCAATAGAATGGCAGACCTGTCCTATGGTTATTCTTCAGTTTCCAATTTGGTGATTGGATAAGGTACGTATAGCTCCTAGAAAATCCTCATATTTGTTATCTAACTTATGGAACGAGAGCCATCATGACAGGAAAGGCCAAGTGGAAGCCCCTGAAACTGTCCCAGCCTTGGCTGAAATAGTCACAGTATTGTATCTCAAGAGGAATTTCAGAGATTAGCAGTACCTTCCGAGACTTAAAAAAAAAAAAAAAAAAAGTGTAGTACTCCTCCTCATATTTCCCTTAATGTTTTGGTACCTGAGAAAACCAGATGAAATGTGGTGGATGACAGTAAACTACCATAAGCTAAACAGGTGGGAACTTCAAGTGCAGATGCTATTTCCAGATGTGCATCTCTACTGGAGCAAAACAAAATAGCCAAAGGCACTTTCTCTGCAACTATTGAGCTAACGAATGTATTTTTCTCTATCTCCATCCATAGAAAGGATAAAAAGATCAAGAGAGGCAAGGACAGAATTATACTTTAATCGACCTACCCAAGGACCAAAATAACTAACTCTCTTATAGTCTGTCAAAATATCCACACAGGCTTTGACCATTTTGACAGTACTCAGAACATATTAGCATTCCTCTATATTGATGCCTTCATACTAATTGCACTAAAAGTGCCAAACACTATGGATAACCTGGAAAGATGCATTATGCTGGAAGGTATAAGAAAAACTCTGTGACAATATAGGAGTCTGCCACATCAGTGAGGTTTTAAGGAATCTAGTGATCTGGGCCATGTCATTACATCCCTTCTAAGGTAAAAGACATGTTTCAACATTTATCTACTACAGTAAGCATTTGATTATTTCATTGGATTTTGGAGGAAGGATATTTATACTTTAAAATATTAGCAGTACACATCAAATCTGACCCATGTATCACATGACTTAGGAGACTGAACTGACAATTTTGAGTGGAACACAAGCCAGGCCGTGGTGCAAGTTTTTTTTGTTTGTTTTTGTTTTGTTTTGTTTTTTTAACATTCAGGTTGTATGACTCAAAAATCTAATGTCGCTAAATGTATCCACAGCAGGATATCATGGATATGTAAAATCTATGGCAAGCCCAAATAGGAGAGGGATAGTACAGATCCCCAGCAGCCAGGAGCATGGTCAAGCCTGATGCAGCAGAGAATTACTCACCATTTGAAAAGTCACTTCTGATGTATAAACTTGGCCTTAGTAGAAAAAGGATAATTAAACTATTTGCATAATTAAATTATTTGAAGACATAATTAAATTATTTGAATAAAACCTAGAGTCCATGTGCCTGACCTCTACTGCACTGACGCCTCTCCTTCAGCTCATGACAAACTAAAAGAGAGAAAAAAAAATCAGGCTTGATTCACAGATGAATTGGAGTAATATGTTGATGCTAACAAAAAGTGACCTACTTCCATAATACAGCTCCCCTCAACAGTGGCCCTAAAAGAGAGAAAAGAAAAAAATCATCCTAATAGGCATATCTGTAATCGGGACCCTTGGTGGTCTAATTTGTATCGAGGGAGAAGTGGCTACAAGGAAAGAGAGCCACAGTCTCCTAGGCCAGTTGGTTAAGGGCCTGGAAGTAACAAGAATAGGAAGACTGTACACAAGGAATTATGAGGAACTGGTATATGGGTGGGATTATGGCGGTGGATATTTTGTTTTCTTTTTCTTATTTGTGTTCTTCAGTGAGCATCCATTACAGAGGAGATCCTCAACAACCAGAGGAAACAACTTAGCCTGTGCATATTAGCCAGATTCTCTTTGGCCATCCCAGTGTTTACACAATGAGCTCATAAATCTAGTAGTCATGATGACAAGGGTTCATAGTATGGGCTCCCTCTCACCAAGACTGACTGACTTCTGCTAGTACTACGGACCCAAATCTCTAGGCTTTGATGTGGAACCATTCCTCCAGGAGAATAACCAACCATTTGGTGGAAGACTGATTACATCTTATCCCCTGGAATAAACAATAAAGTATCCTTACTGGAATGGACACATTCCCCAGATATGAGGTGACTATCCTTATCCTCAGTGTCCCCTCCAACCCCATCATCTAAGGGCTTATAGAATGTCTAATCTATTGACAGGGGCCCCAAACAACTTTGCCTCAAACGGAGGGACCCACCTTAGAGCAAAGGAGGTGTACCCATCAGCATATAACAGCGATCTGACTATATACTCTATCTCCCAAAAGCAGTCAATCTAATAGAATGGTGAAATGTCCTTTAAAAGGCTCTGTGAGGTGGATGCAACAATATACTACTGAAATTCCTCTTCAAGAATGAAAAACATATTCTCCCAGGTGCCGGGACTGCTGACAACAGATAGCCCCTAGCCGTCAGCCCTTTGTAGGAATTATCCCCACTGAAGAGATCCACTCACCTAAGGGTACGACTCCTTCCCAGGGCAGCCATAACTGACATTGGGGTATAAAGACTCAGCCTCCTCAACCCAAGTCAGGAAGGGGTTCTGAAAGGCCTTTCCATTTCCCTGTAGGGAAGGTGAGGTCTTTGTTGGAACTGCATCACAACCCAATTTCACCCTCCGCCCAATCCTAGTTCCTTTATAGTACTTTAATTCCACAGAAGGTGATCCCAAAGCACGGCCTAATAAAGCTCCTTCGCACAAGTCTCATCTCAGAATCAGCTTCCCAAGGAACCAAACATGTGACACTCAGATAAGACACCAACTTGGAAATAATGCCTTGGGAAGTTGTACACAACTTCATGTTTTCTAGCTATTAGGGATACAAGAGAATATACACAAGAATATACACATGTAATTATGGTGTTCTGTCTCCAATAGCTAGACTACATGAGTCTGAGAATTAAGGAATGAAAAGAGAAGCCCCCTCTAATTATCCCTCCTCAGGAACCCACTGAGGAGTTTTGCTTCCTATCCCCATCATCTTAGCCACTAATGGATTAGAAATCCTAACTGAGGTAGGAAGTACTCATGTGAAGGCATACAGTAAGGACTCTACTGAACTTGAAGCTGTGACTACCACCTGATCAATCCGCTCTTCATATTAGACCAGCAGACACAAAAGGAGTTACTGGAACTGCAAGAGAATTACATAAAGAGCCAAGGTTGCCCCCACACCTGAGGGAATAGAGAGAGTATGTCTGGAATTCAGAGAATGCCCTGAAGTACTTCTTTATGTTTCCATACTCAATCATATCAGTATAAAAGGGCAATTGTAGCAACCACAGACAAATGAGGGCAAAGGAACTAAGGGCGAAGACCTCCAGGAGATGAAGGCCTACATCATACAAGCCTGCCAACCCAGACCAGCTGAAGAGCTGACTAAGGCTCAGGGAAATTAGTGGTAGAAAAGGTAGATTTAAATATCAATTAAGGCTTCAGAAAATTTGCTGTAATGGAAACCGCACCTATTTCACTAACTCTCTTGCCTTAGGTCACTCAGATACTGCAGCTAGCCAGTACAATGAAAGGGATTTTGTGACTGATTAGACCTATAATTCCTCTCTCAGGAAAGAATGGAATGAATAGTGTTCTCACCAAAAAAGAAAATGAAAGAAAAGAACATTTGTTCCTTTTATCCCTTTAGTAACATAGGAGCTGGATATCCGGAGGGTATAATTGGCGTGATACAATTGGAGAACAATATCAGACTCGGCCTACGCACCGCCCCAGTTCTTGAACCTTCACCCATCTATTCTAGCTCTGCATGCCTTCTCACCCAATTTAAGCAGTTGTATCTTGACAGTGCCTCACCTCCTACCTGTGCTTTGCCTCTTCCCTTTCTTAACACAAGAGTGGTACCCTATGAGGCTGCTGCGGGATCCTAACTGGTGCCCAAAGGTAGAAATGCACAATCAGGAAATGAATAGGAGTTAACATCCTTGACAAGGGTCAATAGATGGATTCTTTCCCTATCTCCCCTTTCCCACTGAGAAATAGTTCTGAGACGAAATTTATATAACTTCTCAGAGATGAGGTTCCATGGTTTGAGCAATTAATTAAACTAATAGCCAGCTGGGTAGCATCTTCATATGGGCCCTCTGTCCTTGCCTGCATTACTCACCTTGGTCCCTCACTCCTGTTACCTGGGATTGCACTTCCTAATGAAATAACAGCATATACGCCTTCTGCCTAAGCTTCTGTTTTCTTGGGAGCTAAGAAAAGCTAAGATAGTTATTATTGTTGATTTTATTTTTGTTGTTATTATTGTTGTTGTTATTACCACCTCTTGAAAAGATTACAGTTATTAACTCATGTAAAATGCTTAGAAGCAATGCTTAAACATTAGTTATCATCATCAACATTACCATTATCATTACTGTAACTTCCCCAGCCACATTTCTTGCCCTGGCCTCTGCCCGCTTCAAACTTTATATTCTATAAAAATTGAACTTTCTTACAAATGACAGGATATGTTCCAAGGTGCTCCTGAGTTAAGGGTGTGGGGATAGAGAGAGTGTATTAGAAGTAGCAAGAGAAGGTAGATGGGAACCATGCTGAGGTGGTCCTCAAAATCTTCAGACTATTCTAAATATTGATAATACCACCCCTTTCAGAACTCATGCATCACCAATTGTCCAAACCAAACAAGGTTAATTTTGATTTTACTGTGTTCTACAATATTTCACACAGACACATATATATATACACATGCCTGTGCACACACACAAAAATAATGTTTCATCTTCCTATATAGACTAAAGTACCTACTTGAATACCTTTCCTAGGGTCCAAATTCAGGCTAAGTAGATTCTGGTGTTTGATAAAAGTTTGTTGATTGACTGATGGGCAGATTGAACTAGATTTCTTATTATTCCCTGATGGCACCTTTTCTTGGCATGCTCAGTTATTCATCTCACCTGTCTAGATTCACGGCAAAGCATGATTTACTTGTCTTCAGTATTTCTTTTCACAGTTCCATTGCAGCTTCTTCCTAATAAGACTTTTGTTAGGCAGAGAAATCTATCTTTTTTTGTGGAAAAAGTACAAAAGAGCCCCAAGAGCTCCTAAGTCTTCATGGAATACTCTGTTCCACTCCACAGCCTGGTCACTCAGGTTAACCTAACTTCACCACAGATCCCTGCCTTGCACATCTTGGAAGAATTTGTGTAGTTGCACAGGATCAGAGGAGACAACCAAAGTTGAGAAAAATAGCAAATATTACCCCATGCGTATACAACCGCAGACTTTCTATGGACCACACTTAGCACTTAGGCTGATTGTAGGAAATGTACATGTAAATGATGTGGGATAGGGGAAAGTTCCTTCCACATTACCCTGACGTTTTCCTGTAATCATTTTTCCTTGTCTTTTTCAGCACTGCTTGTGTCATAAACTGTCTGCCTCTGGGACTGGCTCTTGCTCTTGCTATTTTAATTTTCTCTCACCATGTTCCAAATTAAAGGGGCTCTATTTTTATTCTAGACCTGCCTTCCTCCCTGTCTCACCAGATTGCTTGGAATATAATCTGTCAAGAGGGAACAAAACCAGCTTTCTCCATCCTCAGTAGTGCTAAGCTTTTCATCTTTGTCAACCAGAGGGGACAGCAGCTGTGAATAGGGCTTCCTTTGCATATATCAAACTCTAGGCAAGACGAGACCCATAGGGCTTAGCATGGACTGCAGAGTTCCTTGCCAACTTTGTTACCTTTGTGATTCACTTATGCTTAGATGAAGGATTCCTCACCTAAGGACTGTCTTATCCTTGAGGACCTATAAAAAATAATCACTCCCATGAACTTACTTGAACATCAGATGTTTTAACTCTTAGGGAAGAAATGTTAAGACCTTCAGCTCTACTGCTCTAAAAAATTGTAATTTTTTAGAGTGTATTACTAAGGATTAAAAGCACAATGAATGAAACATCCCATAAGTAACTGAAAAAAATTCTGACTTTTAGCGCAAACCAAACAAGCCTATCTTTTGGTACACAGGACCATCAGTACATTGTCAGTTATGAACATGGAATGGTAAATTCTAGATCCGTGGGAACTCCAAATATACTAGAGTTTTTGGAGCCCATAAACTTTTTCAGAAAATATAATCACAAAGAAACATACATTCATCTAGACACTGCACACATCAAACACCCCTTTACAGCTTTCTCTCCATTCTCCTATAGCACTGTTCTAGTTAGGTTTATCTAGCTACAAAAAAATATAAACTCACTCAAATTACCTCAAGTATTACTGGATTCACTGAAAGGATGAGCAAGCACAGGAGTCCCAGGACAAGCAAAATCCAGACCTCGGTGCAGGTGATTATGGGTCCAAGGTAAGTCTACAGAGAAAATTTTCATGGATCTTCATCAGGGCATGAAAAGTAATCTGCCATCAACGTCACTTAGCAACTTTCCACGTGTCCATGCCTCTCCATCAACTGGCTTCCTTGCCCTCTGCCTTCTGTCTTCCCAGGTTAACACTTTTGCTGACTTAGAATCTGTTCCCTCATATGTTTCTACTTCCCAAAAGGAGAAGGAAGGAAAGAATATGAGACTCAGCATTCAGTTGGTAATGTTCAGTCTCTCACTATTTCCTGGTACAAACTCCCAGAAGTGAATGATCCAACTCCCTTGACTTAGTATTGTTTTGTTGTTTGCACCAGGTAGCTGGCTAGCCTGTAGATTGGCTGCCTCGGTGTCATGTGACCACCTCTGACCTAATCAACAGACTCACCACACAAAGACCATCATACTGCCCTGAGCGGACCATGAGCCTAGGAGGAAGTCTGAGTATGGCAGCCACATGGCTGACTTGGGTACCTCAAACTCTCACATTCCTTTAGATAGAACTTAGCACTTAAGCACGTATAATGTTATCTTGTTTACTCATTTTTTCATGTATCCATAGCTCTTCTGAGCTAACACATAAGCTATATGGAAGCAGAGGCCGATTTTTAGAGTTCTGTGTTCTCTGTAACACCTGGCCCAGAGATGCGCTTGTACAGTAAGTACTCAATAAATGTTAATTTATTGATTGCCTTAGGAACCTAATTAAAAAGACAAACAAACAAAACAGCTTGTTCCTGGGACAATGTACACTCAACCAAATCTCCATATGCCTTCTATATCCTCTAATTTTGTATTATAATTTTCCTATTTACTGTATCTACTTCTATACCAACTAGTCCCACCAATATTTGAGGTTATGTGTGATCATTCATTTCCCAAATAAAGCCAAGGCACTAGAAGATTCTGAAAAAAAAAATCATAGGTTAATTTTTAATAGATGGGAAAAGAAGAACCAATATAGGTTGAAATAGAAATCTATGTGTAACCCAATCAAACAAATTTAATATCTTTACACATTCTGGTCCTTAATAGTTCTACTGACATTTAGCCTTGTTCATGCCTGCCAGTTGCCTAATGTTTCTTAAAGGCCAAAAAGGAGCCCCAGAAGTGATGCTTATAAAACAGCAGGGCTCTGTGTTTAAGAAGCCACTAGATACAAAAAGATGATATTGACTTGTTCTACCTCAGAACTACTGCACTCATGAAATTCTAGAGCTGGAAAAAAATATCCTGGTAATTCACAGTGTAGAAGAGCCTGGGTTTAGGAGTTATTCAGAACTGGATTCAAGCCCAGCACTATTAGTTACTAGCTGGTGGTCGCGGGCAATTAATTAAAATTATTTAAACCAGAGAATTCTCTTCTAGAAAAGAACTGAATAAATAGTAATAAAAATTACTTAACCACCTGCCTAGGTCATAGAAAGTACTGAGAAAACGTTAGCTGATTTGAATTATATCATCTACTTTCCTTAATTTACAAATGAGTGATTTAAGGCCAGAGAGGAAGTGTGAACAATCTAAGGTCTCACATCTCCATACTAACAAAAATAGGTCTTGAACAGTGAACAATAAATGCAATAACTGAGTAGTCTTTTCCTAAAAAAAAAAAAAAAAAAAAAAAAAAAAAAGCTTCTTTCTTGGCCCGTGTTAAAAGCAAACTACAAGTATCTAATGTTTCTCTCTTTCAGACACTGACCAGATACAAAGTGGCAAATGAAAATATAAATGAACCATAGTCCTAGCTTTGAGGCAATTACAACTGGTTTGAAGAGACAACAGATAATTCTAATTAACTAAAACAAATTTTCTAACAAAATGCCAGATATGTGGAACAAGGTCAAGCATTTTCTAAGCATTAAGAGGTTAGATATATCATGTCCCTGGAGCAGTCAGAGAAAGCTTCTTGATAAGACTGGGTCTAAAAATGGGGTTTCTGATTGGGCAGCAGAGGGAAGAAGGAAGAGAAGAGCATGAGCAGTATTGCATTTGGTTACTAGAGAAGGCATCACCAAAGTCTTCCATTTAGTTCAGGGATTTCACAGGAATGTAGTCTTTGTATCAGTAAAATCTCACTTATATAACCGATTTTGAGAAATAAATTTTTATTTCTTTCAAAGATTATACTGTAAGTCCTTTTGCATTACTTTTGCAAAAAAAGAAAAAAGAAATGAAGCATTCTTATAAGTGAATGCAAAATGTAAATAACCACGGACAAAAGGTTTATATGTAAATGTAGCATTCTAGTGATACCAAGGCAATGTTGTCCTTCATTGTCATTAGATAAATGTTTCCTTTTTAACCATTAATTTGCTTAATAAGCCTCCCTCTTTTATAAAACATTATAAAAATACATTTAAATTTATCTTCTTAAATTAGTTCTCAAATCCTTGTATTCTTTCTTTAGGAGGCATTGTCCCATATAGAGAGTTCTAATAATATGCGTGTATTCAGCATCCTGGAGAATGGCACCACATCCTCAGAGTGTTGCCTCTGAACTACATTTCAGCTCCACCCTCCACAGACTGTTCCAACACTCTACTAGGCCACCAGCTGTGGGTGGTGCAATATGTATGTTAAACTCCAATAAGTAGGTAGTGATGAAAGGGCTGCTGGTGCAACCCTGACAAGTACCATGGGGCTCTGAGCTGCTTACTTATGTAGGTTGCTTGTGCCATCTGGTCCTGCTTGTTCTAGACCCTAGATGTACTACTTCTAACTTACAATGGGATGCTCCTGGGTATACTTGATTTTATAACTTCATGGTTCAACAAGACCTGACAACTGATGGGAAGTTCTGACCTTATGGTTACTAAGTACCCTCATGAACAGGTATTCTATCTTTACAAGGTACTATTAGGATGTCAAGAGCTGTTTTTCAAAAGGTATTGTGATCTTGCTCCAGAAACTCAGGGGTCTGCATTTTTATTCTAACACCAAAAGGGTTTGTCAAATCAAATAGCCCAAGAAACAGAGCTGCTTGCACTGCAGCCTGGACATGTTGCAATGCTTTTCTTGTTTTAGAGCCCATTCAAAGATGACAGTCTTTCATGTGACCAAATATATGGGCTCAAGCACCATCCCTAAACCTGGAATATGGTACCTTTCAAAACCCCATTGCTGTCAATGAGATAAGTACTATCACAGCTTCTCCTACTATCAGGCCTGATCTGCAAAGGAAAGCCAATACCGAAATGCTTAACAATGCTGCTGTGCCTTTTATAAGTGCCTTCCCATTAGTCTTGGTGAGTGATGGGCGTCCTCTACCCCATCCCATGAAACGTAATCTTCTGGTGGGTCTTCTAACATCACATAAGATCTCCACTCCAGCACTCCCACTTCCCCGAGACTTTTGTTTCCTTCCTCCAGTATCTGCAATGGCAATTCTGGCATTTCCACTTCACTCAGCATGGGCCACCAGTTTTTTCTTGCTTCTAGAAGCCACTCTAGCAGTGAGTTTGCGCTGTTCCCTGGAGCCTTTGCCAAGGTAGTAAATCATTTTTTCCAAATAGAGTGCTTCTAAGCCAGTAAATTCTTCCTTGCCCAATCTTATGTTCCAGCCCCTCAAGATCTCTCAAAATTCAGTATCATGGGTACTAGCTCCTGTCAGTATATGCTAACTAGGTCTCATAGCTCCTTTAAAGTATGCTACCATTCCTCCCTTATCTGACCCAGAACATCCCCAAGTGGAACATCCTATGACTTAACCCTAGTTATATAAGCATAGCAGCCAAGAGAAGAGGTGGAGTTATATCTTGATGGGGTCGGGGAAAGCCAGTCACCTTGCAAGAGAATGGCCTATAATGGCTTCTCACGTGAAAGGGGTATTAGTTCTTAGTAGAGAAAGAAACTATTTCTTCAAGCTCTGAGAATTCAGAGGAGTTTGGGGAGCCAACATCTGAGAGGCAGGCAACAAACTGTGCCCATCCCATGTGTCAAGATGAGGACAGTTGTCTCAGCCAGAGCCCTGACTTTGGGAAAATAGACCTGCTTCAGCAGCAAAATCAATTGTCTTTGAAACTCAAGACTCTATTTAATCCTGAGTTTGGTCTTTTTCTTCTCTCCCAATACTAGAGATAAAGGCCTCTTTTTAAACCACCAAAAAGGATTTCTGACCTCCTTAGTTATCAATTTTTAATGTATTCAGCATTTCATTACCCCTCTAATGAGTATCGATGCAATCCAATAACAACCAGCAATTCCAATTTCCTTGTATAAATTTTCCCCCTGTACTTTTCTAATGCGTAAATCATTGCATTGGAACATTCTCTCAATTTACCAGAGAAAGTTTTTTGCAATGGGCCAACGGTTTACACGAGAGACCATCTGTACGGTGGGGTTCTCGTTGCCAACCAGGCAGTGAGTGATCCAGGCCTAAAACCCCATTTTATCACCTTCAAGTACTCCTAGAATCACTGTCAGTTGGGTCCTCTGTGAAGCAGGTACTGAGACAGGGTTAAGAATGCAGATTGAAGAGTAATACTTATTTAAAAAAAAAAAAATGGAGGAAGTAATATTGGGCAAAGTCTCTGCCCACCCAGTGAGAATCCTTGAAACAGACTGCCCGTTAGGGGAATCCCAGCTCCAAGGCTGAGGTGGACTTGAAGAAGTAAACACAAAGAGGCTGTCAGTGAACTACGCTCCTAACAACTGAGCATCAAGTCCTTTCTTAAAGGAGGACCTGAGCAATGCATCTCTCTATCTGCCACTATGATAGCTAAATCAATAAAGTTTTCCCCTATATTGACATAAGTAAATCCAGACTTCCTCTAGTAGGCATTTGGACAAATTCTGCTTAGTGAAGCCCTCAACCTTCTCTCATCTCCAAATCCTCTTAGTCAGTCCCTCTGAGTTTTTTCTTGGTGTGTACCTGGATATCTTCTTGACATCTCCTTGTCAAAAGAGATTGGGAATAAACTCAGAGAGAGAGAAAAGTTTAAACAGTACCCTCACCTTTGAAACTCTGTCCTATTTACTAACTAGTTTGTTCTGTAGAAGAAGTCGAATGGCTTACAGTTTGGTCAACCAAAAACCAAGTCATGGCTGCAAGTTCTCCAATCAGACTCTAAGTGTCAAATGGCTCCCAAGTTGGCATCTTGCAGGTTAAACTACATTATTCAGGTAGAAAGTGCTGAACGTAAAATAACAGCCTATGCTTGACTTGATGATGTTTGTAGGATTTATGAGAATATGTGGAAAATTGTTCAATGCTTAGATCAAAGTGGAAAAGACATTCACACTACAAGTCCCTGCTTGAGAGCTATTGCTCAATGGAGTAGCTCCTCAGAAGCTAAAAACAGTATCATTTTCAAAAGCCATCCCATTTGTGGACATTTTAGGAAAGCTTTGAACATTTTCAAAAAGAATCTCTAGCCCATAAGAACTCAAGTCTCTTCTTCTCCCAAGGAGAATTCTTATGGATTTAAGAATGTGTCCACCTGGATAGAAACAATAATTAAGTGCAATTAAGTTAAATGCCAATGTTACCAAAGAATTATCTGGTTCAGAATCTTGGAAAGGTGCTTCCCAGAAAGTAAAAAAAAAAGTATAGTGATCCTTAGAGAGGAGAAAGGTGAAGAAAATGGGGAGCAGTGGGGAGAAACGATAGGGTTTGGGATGTTCTGTGGCCCCATAGAAGCCAAGGAAGAGATGGCGGAATTCAGAATTTGATTGAATGGAGTGCCATCTGAGCTTAGGGAAGAGAACCATGGGACCATGGGACACTGATCATGGACATTCACAGAGAAAGACATCTTGGGTCACAAATGGGCTAATGATTCAAGGGACCAAGAGAAAGTGGGTATTTTTTCCTAAAGTGAAGAAAAATGCATAGCTAATTTCCACATTCCCAAAGACCATAGAAAGTGAGCTCATTGGGGCTCTAGGGATAGAAATAAGGCCAGCTATCAAGACAGTCCACTGATCTCAAGTTTGGGGCAGAAAGAGCAGCTCAAGAATAGCCACGTGATTTGTGGGACCCAGTAAAAAATTAAAATGTGGGACTCCTTGTTTAAACATTAAGAATTTCAAGAGGCAACAAATAAACATTAAGCCAAGTGCGGGGCCCTTCTAAGACAGGGCCCCTCTGCAACTGCACAGCCCTAAATAATAATCCAGCCCTAAAGACTGATTTTATTAATTATTTATTGCTGGGAGAAGAGAATTAGGCCCTACCTTTGAAGAGAAAAGCCAAATAATTAATGGACACATCTTAAACTCTCCATAATTGCCCTCTGGTAAGAAACTATTTTTTTACATTCTTCCCACGTGCAAAATAGACTCACCTCCCAAGACCCCTCAAAAGTTTCATTCTTTTATGTCATCAACTCAAAATCTAGGATGTCAGCATCTAAATCAAGCCCAAATAAGTGTAACCAAAAGCTATTAATTTATTGCTACATAACAAATTGCCCCCAAATTTAGCGGATGAAAACAATAAACATTTCCTATCAATTTCTGCAGTCTGAATTCAAGAGCAGCTTGACTGGGTTGGTCTAGCTCAGAGACTCTCATGAAGCTGCAGTCATCTGAAGACTTGACCATGGCTGAACAATCCACTTCCAGATGACTCTCTCTTATGACTATTGGCCGGAGGCTTCAATTCCTAGCTGCATGCGTTTCTTCAGGCTGCTCGGTGGAGGAAAAAAGGCTTTCCCCAATGTAGATGATCCACAAAAGATAACAAGAGGAAGTCACAATTCCTTTTCTGCTCTAATTTCAAACATCACATACCATCACTTATTAGAAGTAAATCACTAAGTCCAGCCACTACTCAAGGGAAGAGTAATTAAGCTCCACATTTGGAAGTAAGGGAGAGATATCCAAGAAGTCTGGGACCAATTTTAAAACTATCTCACTGACCAA
Organism: Rousettus aegyptiacus; assembly: GCF_014176215.1. NCBI lineage: Eukaryota > Metazoa > Chordata > Mammalia > Chiroptera > Pteropodidae > Rousettus > Rousettus aegyptiacus. Next base: position 118,362,709 of record NW_023416306.1, on the reverse strand, counting down.
TTCAGTACTTATACAGAAAATTCTTTCACTCAAGAACACTTTCTTATAAGAATATTCTCAGTTGCATAAAAAGCAATAGTAGAAAAAGCAGTGGACCCAAGAAAGATCTCAATGCTCTCCAATGGTGACATGAAGGCATTCTTTGGCAATCTATGAGTTAAAAATCCATTTCCTCTCTTCACTATTGACACCATCCTATCTTTGCTTAAACTGGTTTGGATCTGTCTTGGGTTGAAGTAAGTGTCTGTGACCCTGAAACAAAGGAAAGATGGTTAGGTGGGTATTTATCTGCAACTTATAAATACCACAGACTTAGCAGAAAAAGCCAGTAAGCAAATTAACGACAAGAAGTACTTGCTGCTTAAGACCACACAAAGAAGCTGCTGCCTGTAGTAGGGGGAGATTTCTTTGGCAACTTTCCTATTCCCTTTTCTGTACTTTCTCTCTTCCATCCTTTCCCTGAGTATCATCCTCTGATGTGAGTAAATACAACTTCAAAGTAGCCCGAGTATAACCTGATGACCTCAGGCATCTACATACCCAGGTTTGTAATCAGTAAGAACCAGTAACATAAACACAAACAGGAGATAGAACATCCAAGAAATCGCCAAGGATGAGTGAAAGACAGCTGAGGAGCAACACAATGGATCAGAAATCTTCGGAAAACTCTAAAAACCTAAGGGGGGAAACCCTAAGGAAGTGCTTAGGTAAGGGTTGAAAAAAATATTATGAAATACAAAATGATACAGTTTTGAGGCAACATCAGGCAACATATGTGGATAATATTCTTCTAATAGAGATTATAAAAGTCACAAAGAGTCTTATAAAATTGTGGATAGAACATTAAACATCAATAATCTTGAGTTATAATTTTAGCTTTGCAATGTTTTACTTGTTTGATATTGGACAAAGCACTTTGCCACTTTTAATCTGAGCAAGAGAGGGGAGAAGGGGAAGGTGAGGGGGAGAAGAAAGGGGAGATTAGGGAAAGGGAAGAGAGGAGAGAGAAAAGAAGGAGAGAGAGAGACTGAGTGATTCATTGATTGATTGATTGATTGATTATATGGAATTGTATCAACCCTCATTTACTCATAGGATATTCTACTAAGTAGCAAATAATATGCAGCAAGAGCCAAAGCTGCATATCTACAATGAATCAGAGATCTAGAAACCTCTTTCTAGATGTGTAGGAAAAAATCTGTACCTCAGGGTTTACAATGGACAAAATGTTTGTGTCCCCCAAAATTCATATGTTGAAACTCTAATCCCATTGTGATATTATTTGGAGGTGGGGCCTTTGGGAGGTAATTAGGCTGTGAGGGTGGAGTCCTCATGAATGGAATTAGTGCCCTTTGAGGAGGAGACCAGTGAGCAAGGTTGCCCTCTCTCTGACATGTGAGGATACAATGAGAAGACAGCAGTATGTAACCTGGAAGAGGGCTCTAACCAGACACCCAGATCTCAGACTTCCAGCCTCCAGAACTGAGAGAAATAAATTTCTGTTTGTTTATAAGCCACGAGATCTGTAGTCATTTATGTTAGTAGCCCAAACTAAGATGAGGATTAAGACCTTCCAAGCAATTAGGGAAAAAATACCTATCAATTAACTCCTTCAGTAGTGCATTGAATGGAAGACAAGAATTCCAATCAATCGCACAGCTTCATTACTATAAAAGGGCCTAATCTCCTTTGTCAGTTTTACCTTGAAAAATCCTAGGGTAAAACCCAGTATCTTGAATCTTGGAATTCCTGAATTTTATAGCCACGCCTGGACCTAGTAACTGTGACCAGGTAGGCACAGTGCTGTGATTTAAAAGGTGGCCACCCTCGACTGGGGCCCAGGAACCTGTGCCATGTAAGGACAGGGCAGCTCCACATATATATATTAGAACATGGGAATGGAGAAGTGAGAATATCTGAGAGAAAAGACTACTTATCTGAGAAGAAGAGGGAAGGAACGCTAGGCAAATAAAATAATAGTTATACTTTTCAGAAAAAAATAATGAAAGCTTGCACAAAGTAAAAAACTGAGGTCATTAATGGAAACTGAAAATATAAGGTCAGTCGATCCCATGTCCCAGTTTCAAAGAGCTAAGAAAGGTGAGAGTATACTGTATCCTCTAAGTTTGACCACAAATAGAGCAAAGCTATTGCCCTCCCAATATGGTTAACATCAAGTATGAAGCATTTAATGCAGGGGAAGAATGACACCAAGCCAGGGAGGGAGTCACAGGTGGCAGGAATGCCATGAACTAGTCAAAGGAGACACTCAGTTTCTCAAGTGACTCTCTAGTTGAAATTGAAGGTATTTGAGAATAAAAGCAGTAGAGCTTTTGCTAGTACTGCTGTGAGTCAAAACAAAAATGTAACATTGATTTATGCCCTAATTATATTGCCTAGGCTACTACTTGGGAAACCATTGACTACTAAATAATGATGCCAAAGAACTAAACAAATTAAAGGTATCAATTTTAGAAATGATAGGAAACATCTATTAAAAGGAGACAGAAGGGAACCAACATTTATATAGCAACTATCATGTTCAAGCTCTGAATTAGGAAATTTATATTAGGTCTCATTTAATCTTCATAAAAATGCTTTATGTGAGTATAGAATATAAGCTCCTTGAGGACTGAGTTTTTTTTTTTTTTTTTTTCTTCTGTTTGGTCATTGCTGTATCCCCAGAACCTAAAACAGTTCCTGCAACTTAGAAAGCTCTCAATAAATATTTACTGAATATTTACTGGAAAAAAAAAAACCTAAATAAATAAAATTCATCTCCTTTTCTTAGATGGTAAAACTGAGATTTGATAGAGTAATTAAGTTGCTGAAAGTGACATAGCTAGCCAAGATTTTAAACCCAATCTGTCTGACATTATCAAATCCTACCTCCTTGGAAGTCTTTTTCCACTAAAAGCAGAACTTCCAAAAAATTCCTGACTCCATTTATTATTTTAAACTCTGCATACTTCCAAAGAGAATTGGAAGGACCTAGTACATAATTTGTCTTTCCACTCGCTTCATCTTCCAGAAAGTTAAGGAAATAAATACTCCACATTCTGACCAAAAACAAAGTAATAGTCCATGAAACAGTTGGATAGAAATCTTAAGAAACAATTTTATATGCCATAACAGCTGATGATATTCTTGGTACAACTCGGCATGTACCCTATACACTTTCTGAATGAAAGTGAAATCTCTTGTATGCTGAAACCCTGAATCCTGCCCCTATCGTAAGCCTAGCAATAAGAAACAAGCAGTTTATCTCCGAGACGGGGCTAGAGCATGGAGAGAGACCCCTCTGTGGCACAGGCGGGAACACAAAATCCAGTGCAAGCTGAGGGTGGGCTGTAATTCGGAGAAAAATCCTGCTGCAGCTTCAGGGCCCACACAAAGCATAATGTACCAGCAGCCTAATGACTGACAGAATTTGAGGTCTGTGGTAGACTGAAGGTAACTATAAAAACAACCCCCAAAAGTTCAGCTATTAACTAGATGAATTCAATCACCACACTCTAAAAGCCCACCAGAAGAAGAAAACTATTTTCAGGCACAAATTCTATTTTTCTCAGTCTCACTATTCTACACACAATGCCTAGGATCCAATAAAAAGAATTATGAGATACACGAAAAAAAAACACACATTCACACATTGTCAGGGATAAAATAATCAGCAGAACCAAGCCCGATGAGAATCCAGCTGGTAGAACTATCAAATGTGAATTTTAAAATAATGATTAATAATATGTTAAAGTGGAAAATATGGACATTATTATTAACAAATGAGGAATTTCAGGAGAAATGTAAAAACTACTTTTAAAAGCAAATGGAAATACTAGAAATAAAAATGTATTACTGGAAATGAAGAATTCTTTGACTGTTTTATGAGCAACTAGACATATTAGAATATGTGAACTTGAATACAGATAAAGTAATCAAATAGAAAAATTTAGAGGAAAAAGAATGAAAAAAAAGAACAGAACACAGAACATCCTGGGTGTGGGAAAGTATCAAGTAACCTAGCATATATAAAATTGGAGTTCCAAAAAGGAAGAGTAACAGTGAGAAAGGGAAGAGGGAGTATTTGAAGAATAATAGCTGAGAATTTTCCAAAATTAGTGAAGACAACAAAACAAGGATACAGAAACCACAGAGGATAAATTTTTTTTAAAAAACTGTATACACGATAATTAGCTTGATGAAAAACAAAGAGAAAATATCAAAGACAGCTGGGGGTGGGGAGGAATTACACATAGAAGAAAGATATTATAATAGACATTTCAGACATTATGCAATTTCTAGGACAAAGGAAAATCTTTAAAGGAAAAAAAGTGAAAATAAAAATTTGTCCTTCCAGAATTCGATACCCAGTGAAACTGTATTTCGAAAATGAAGGAGAAATAAAAACATTTTAAAACAAATAAAAAATAAGAGAATTAAGTATCAGCAAATCTGTACCATAAGAAATGCTAAAGGAAGCTCTTTAGGCAGAAAAAGTATAATACCAAATGAAAATTTGGACTTACATAAATAAAAAGCATTGAATATTATAAAAAAAATAAATGCAATTTTTCTTATTTTTAATTTCTTTCAAAGATAATTGGCTATCTAAATTGAAAAAGAATAGCTCAAATGTATTGTGAGGTTTATAAATTTATGACAATGATAGGACAAAGGATAAAAGGTAAAAAAGAAAGTATATTGTTATAAGGCTCTTACACTGTATATTATTTAAAGGTAGGGTGTAATGAGTTAAAAACATATATAATATTTATATAGAGATATACATAGATGTGTATATATGTATAATAAAATTGTATCTATAATGAAGTAATATCTCCATAATAGAGATAAAATGGAATTCTAAAAAATGTTCAATTAAACCAAAAGCGAGTAGGAAAAGAGGACAGCAAGGATCAAAGGACAGATAAAACGCATGGAAAACAATTAGCAAGAGAGTGGTTTAAAATCTAAATACACTAAATATAAATTGTCTGAACACCTCAATTTAAAAAATATAGTTAGGCCGGATTAAAACAGGCAAGAACCAACTATATGCCAGCTATAAAAAACTCACTTAACATATAAAGCTATAGACGTTAGAAGTAAACTCATGGACAGAGACATACCATACATACAGTAAGCATAAGAAAGGTGGAGTGGCTATATTAATATAAAAGGAAACTTCGGGACAAAAACTAATATGAGGGTGAACAAGGATGTTACATAATTACATCCTTTTTTTCTATATTTGTCATACATTGTACTTCTATGCATATTATCTATCTCAATACATTTTTGCATTTATCTAACCTTTCTTGTATGAGCTATATGACTGCGTAATCAAATATAATATTAGTGCATAAGGGTAAGTATCTCTATAAAAGTTCTTATAATTAAAAAGTGAAGAATAAAGAATATATGTCACTATCTTGCTACTCCCAATAAATTAAAGGATTTGGATATTGACTATCAATTGCTGCTAGTATCCCAAAAAGATGAATAACCAAATATTACTTGCCTCCTTATAAAAGACCACACAACCATCTGCAGTTTTGCCAAAGGGATTGATCATAAATCTGATAAATACTTTGCACCAGCTTCTAACTTGCAGAAAATTCAAAAGTCAGGGGAACAAGGTGAACTATGCCATAAACATGAAATCAACAAAATCCAGACTGCAAGTGATGCTACAGTAATGGGAATAGTAGTGAGTAATGCTGGTCTAATGCCTCGGGCTCTTCAAGAGATAAATTATAAGGAAAATAAAGGGATGGAAGGACATTGTAAATTAAGAGAGACACAAAAGCAAATAAAAATGGTCAAGACTAAAATAATGTTTAGGGATGCAAGAAGAGATTACTATAAAAGTTCAGTGAGAGGTTACTTTGAAGGGAGTAATAGGATGGAAATTATAATGGGTACATGGAGGAACTTCTGGGCTGAGTGGCAAAGTTCTATTTCCTAGCCTGGGTGATAGTTACAAGAGTATTTACCTCATAATAACCCATTAAGCCATACATTTGCTTTATGTGACTTTTATTATCTGTGTTTCAGTTTACAATAAAAAGGTTAATAAAAGCAGTGTGATATTTCAGAGCTCAGAACTGAAAACAAGTTACATGAAAGTCGAAAAATGGAGGCTTTACAAAAGATAGATCCTAAAGAAGGACTAAAATCCTACAGGATAGTGTAGAATAAATTCAGAGCAAGATTATAAACAAGAAAAAATAGGCTCACTGCTTGGGGCAAAAGGATTAATGTTAACAGGTTCCTCTGCAAACAGAAATAAACTTCCATCTCCAGTTAAAGAGTGGCTCTTGGATCATCCTTTACCAGAACTAATCTAGTCTTTTTGGTTCAAAGTCCGAGATTGGCAAAATTAGTCATAGACCCTAGTCACTTCCTAAAAATTCATATTTTTGGATTAAAATTAATTATATTCAGGGTACAAGAGTGATGTGATTGCAGGAATGCTGCAGCTAGCTCTGAGAAATCAGAGAAGCTTCCTTTGTTCAGAATGACTTGCTTAGATTCCATATTTTTTGTCTAAATTGGAAATTATGAAGATCTTTTGACAACTACTTAAACTATCTATGCCACCAAACTTCCTATTAATATGCATAGAAAATACACATAAATGATTATTTGTCAGCATGCCAAAGCATCATAGACATTCTTCCTAAAACACAAAAGTCAAACATTTTCTTTTAACTTATTGTAGCCACAGTATTTAATTCAATACATGTTACACAGTGACATGAATATATAAATTATGGTTCTTCAAATATTGAACATCCAGTGCTTTTATCTTTCATTTTCTCTATTTTACTTAAGTACCTTGATGATTTTCATGAAGTTTGCTAACACCAGCATTTCTAGCTGTAATTATGATCAAATAATTGCTATTTGTATTCTCACGATGTAGAGCACTGGACTGGAAGCCAGAAAATCTGATTTTCATTGAAACTGTCATTAACTAGTTCTGTGACTGTGGTGAAAGCATCCTCTAGGGTGCTTTTCCCATCAGTAAAACATCAATGTTGGGTTACATCTGTGAGTCAAAAAGAGTATTTTCCCTTTAACAGAGGGCTCACAGTTTTGAAGGTTTCTTCAATTTCAAAAGGGACAAGTCTCTACTAGTATCATCTCAGACACCTTTTCAGGGTTTGTGATTATGTGATGCAGGAGACCACATGCACTTTGCTGCTCTGCTTCTAAGTTGAGTTCCAAGCCTAGATAAGTCAAACCCTAGGCTCCTAACAGAGGATGGTCCCACCCTACAGCCACCAATAGAAAGCTTTGGGAATCATGGACATTTTAAACTGACTTATTTAAACCCTATGTGTTCATTTTTCACTGATCGAATTGTCGAAATTTAAAAGAATGACAGCACCCAGGGTTGGTGTAGCAGTGGATGAAGGTACACTGTCATATATTGCTCATGGAAGAGCAAATTAGTAGAATTATTGTCAATTTGGCAGTATTTATCAAAAGATTACATTTCATGCCCTTTGACTCAGCAATTTCAATTACAGGAATTTACTCTATTAAGAAAGTTAAATGTGCACGTAAATATATGCATGTGAGAGTGTTTTTTATCACCTTATTTGTAATAGTGAAAAACTAGAATAAACTCAAATACTACTCAATGGAGGATTGGTTGAATAAAATTAAGCATAGCCAAACAATGAAATTCCATTCAGTCATTCAAAAAGAGTGAGGAAGATCTGTATGTACTGAAATATTTAGAGAAATTATTATTCAATAAAAAGTGCAAGTTGTAAAACAAAATGTAGAGTATGGCCCCAATTCCTGAAACTGTAAATGTTTTTGTAGATATGTATACATTCATGTTGAAATATATGTGTACACACACACACACACACACACACACAAGATTACGTAGGCATAAGAAAAAATCTGAAAAGCTATGCACTACAGAGGCCTTGACAATGTAACTCTTCATCTTCTACTACAGGGAGCACAACTGACTGACGGAGCCTAGCTTGTGTGCTCCAAAATCCATTACTGTGCTGGCACCAAAGCCACATTCCCCAGAGACTGATCGCAGCCATGACTGAATGCAGTAGAGATACAAAAGCAGACCCATTTCTGGAAGATACATGACTCCTGACTGGAGAGTATCTCAAAGACTCGCCACTTGCCTAATCTAAATGAGAACTGTCTCATAATCTAAGACCTTGCTTCCTTTGTTCCTCTCCCTTCACAGGGCTCAGACCTGCATTGCCATCCAATGACTCTCCTCTTCTCCTCTGACTCACTCCTCACTGTCCCTCACAGTATTTTCCGTGATAAATCTCTTGCACCTCTAATCCCAAGTTGCCATGTTTCTTGCAGTACCCAGACTAACACCAAGCTGACAGTGGTTGCCTCAAAGAAGTGAAGGTGTATGTAAATATTTTGCTATGAGCAATATTACTTTTGCAAACTATTTCTCTTAAAGATTCAAACTAATAGTACTAGCAAAAATCCCCACATGCTTATGCTGTATCCCTTTTCTGCATGGGCACTCAGGAGTACATGTCCAGATCCACATATAGATGCTCTGGTCTCTGCATCAACAGAGCAGGTAATGACTCCTACTAATTTTTGAACAGAATTTTATGGTCTTCATTCTCATTAGATCTCCACCATGGCCTTGGTAAATAGGTTTTGCATTATAAACCTCTTTTTACAACAGGAGAACTTCAGCTCTCTGAGCCCCAGGCCTCTTGAGCAAATCCAGTGTTCCTTCATGATCCCTGGATTATTCCCCTGTATTGGAGAAACTGGGAAAACTGAGTGAGGAGTTACTGCCCTGATGAACGAGCATGCTATGCTCATGACCACTCAAAACGTAGATGTTATCATTGCCCTCATTTTACAGATGAAAAACCTGAGGCCAGAGAATTTAAGTGACTTCTCCAAAGTCACACAGCAGCAGTAAATAGTAGAGCTGAAATTTGAACCATATGAATGTGTTGCATAAAACTACTGAGAAACGCCACCTCTAAAAAAAAAAGTGGAAAAATAGGTAAATTTGCCTTCTTCTAAGTACATTTCCTTATTGCTCTTCCTCTTCCCCCTCTTCCAACAGAGGCATCTTTTCTGTTCTTTTCCCGTTCACTCTTTCCCAAGAGGCTTTTTGACTCTATAAAAATCCCATCTTCACATCACACTTGAGTGAAGGCATAATCTACAGTCTGGACCCTGAGAGGAGAGAGAAGCATTGACTTGGCATTGAGGGCAGACCTGAGGGCCACACGAGACTAAAAGAGAGGCCTAATGATGCAGGAGAAACCCAAAAGGATTCCACGATGGCATATGCGCCTAGAACGAGACAGTGTGAGACCTATAAGTTCTCCTGGTGCTATTTTAAACCGAAGAATACCTCAAGAATTTCAACTATTTTAAGACCTATGTGCTATTTTGTAAAGAAATGACCTAGAAAATGTACATGAGAAGTTGGGGAGTGGAACAGAGAGATATGGAAGGTTAGAGCATCATAAATGAGAAATGGAAACTAATTTCAGTAAGTGGGAGATAAAATGCTTCTTTAATAGAAGGCAGAAAATTTTTCAGAAATTAAAGGTAATGTCAGTAAAATTAAGAGCTAGCACCACCAAATCACATACCTATGCAGGAGTCTGTGTTAATTTTCTCCAGCCGCCCTTCTTGTCAGAAGTCTTCAAGCCACAAGAGGTGGAAGAGGAAACAGTCCCTGCCTCAACATCCCAAGCTAAGATTTTAAAGTCAGAATCCCAAGGTGTCAATAATCATAAAAGTGAGAGGTTAGTTTTCCATTCTGTTTCTAGAAACCATCTTAGAGAGTAGGGTGCCAATTCCTGACTCAGGATGGTGAGAGACCAAGCAAAAGCCAAGGAGAGTTCTCCAAGAATTCTGAAGACAATGGCCAGCCAGCAGATTCTTGACACCCTAAGCACTCACTCAGTTCTGATGTTCTCATCAGATATATATGGACTCAAAATGGTTGGGACAAAGCTAAGCAGTCAGAACAAATAGTACCAAATGCTGGCACAAGCATTTATGAGAAAAGAGCAAAAGGAATGCCAGGTAACATTGCACCCAGACTATGATGGGCAACTAGAGTCAGCATCCTAGGAGGAAATAGTAAAGAAAAAAGGAAATATAAAAGAAGGCTAAAGTTGAGATAGCTCCTTTATTTTTTCTTCTCGAAAGCCACAAACTAGGGAGGAGGTTTGTGACAACTCCTGAGAACTGTTTTCAATGTTTGGTGCACAGGATACTTTTAGAACTGCTCTGCACTAAAATGGCACCCCTGGGTGACTGGAAGAAGTGGAGAATATAGGAGAGGAATTCAGCTACAGCCTAGTGGAACCAAGGGAAGGGCTGAGTAGCTTAAAATTCTGACAGTTTCTATGTGACCCAACAGGTGCTAGACTAATGACGAGACAATCAAATGACCTCTCCCATCCCTCCAGCTTCAGTTTGGTTTTCTCAGACGTGGGTGATAGTGTTATCTTTCACTTGGTTAGCCATAGTAAAATCATTTGTGTTCTTCTAAAGGCCAAGGTCAGTTTGAAGGAGACACCTGCCTTCGCAGGCTGAGTAGTAGAAATGTTGCCTATACAGGGACAGAAGTCAGCTTACGAACACACTCTCTTCAGGAGCTACGCTGGGACGTGTCTCAACACAAGCACTTCCTGCCCAAGCCTGTGCCTCCCCCGCACTGTCATATCTCCCTGGAGTCTCCTTCCCTCCTTTCGTCTCACATGTCTCCATCAGCATGTGCACTTCTTCAATGTTATGGACCCAGCCAGTCCAGCATACTTCATTAACCATGAATTTTACAAAACAGTTTCAAATGTTGGGTTTCCAAAAATCATAAAAAATATACTAGAAATTCCATTATTTCCACATCTAAATTATGCTCTCTTGTCCCAGAAGTACTATTGAAATCCTCTTGCCATACTTTTTATCCCAACTTTCATTTAAAAATAGACTATTCATCCATCGCCAAAGGATCTGAGCCTTGCATGGCCAAATATCAGCCTGAATGCCAGTGTTCTCCTTCCGAACCCATGATGGAAATTGTTAGTGAAACACATTGCTCCTTGCCATTGAAGCCTCATTCTACCCCAGCATTCTCAAGGCAACAGAGTCAAAGCTAAGAGTCACCATCAATCAATTATACATTTGTTCTAAGTTTCATAAACTCGTTTATACTAAGATTTCACTGTCCAACAGATTGATGTACTACTCCATACAGGTATTCTCTATCTAGGTATGTGTATCCCAAGATACAGATATGTATTTTAAATCTCATCCTGCACAGTAAATCCATTTTAAAAGAAGGCACCTGTGTGGTTAATTCCCTTATCCAATGACTGTGTCCCTAACTGTAGAATTTCAGTTCAAGATGATGGATAAAACAGAGCTCAGGGCCCTCCTGCAGCTTCAAAAGGAATCATGAGGTAGACCCTGATTCCAGCTCTGCCCAAGACAACCAAGTATATACATCAAAATTTTTGTTCGGATTAGGACCTTGTATGCCTTAGAGAAATAAAGTCACTAGGTTATGAATCCACTCTTATCTATAATAAAATACTGTAGATACAGGCACTATATATTCACCCAAATTACCTGAGTTCTCTGGTGGCCAGAAAGGTTCAGGGATGGGTGGAAATGATTGTTCTTACTCCCTACATCTTATCACACTGTGGTAAATGTGTGCATACATGAATCATGCCCATAAAAGGATGATTTGCAGATGTGTTTATTATAATACAGCTATTTCAGAAAATGTTTGGTGTCTGGGGGATTATTTTAAAGATAATTAGCATTCATACACCACCTCCAGAAGTAGTTCTGTATTAGGAATGCTTTTTAATTTCTGAATTTATAATGTCACATTTTATGATTTCAGATAAAGATGGAGATGAGACTCAGTGTTGGCTGAACTGTCTGAGGACAGTTTACAGAGATAATAATAGTAACCTAAAACTTTTGGAGTAATTGCTGTAATTTTCCATTTCAACCCCAATTTCAGATATTGAATTGCAGGCTACAGAGGGTAGTAAATGTATAGAGTATACGAGTTAGGGAATTTGAATAAAAAGGGTAGTGAACTATTTTCTTCTAAATATAGAGGAAAATACAGGTTGGTTGTCAATTTTGAATTGTGTTCAATGACCACACATCATCAGCACAATATATTCATAAGCTTTTTCCTTTTCAAGTTAAAACCATCATAAGATTATAAAAACAGAAAGTGAAGCCTTTCTTGTGCTTTCTCAACTTGGAAGTACTTGCAGAATAGGGATTTGCAAAGACTTTAGGATTTGGTCTTCACATATTTTAAAGATATACTATAATAAACCTGAGAAACAACCTAAATGTCCACCAATCTAGTAATAGAAGAAAGCTATCATTACCTGCACAAAGGAATAACATGAAATCATTAAAGCTGTCTGTGGAGAACATGTAATAGGAAAATACACAGAAGCATACACTAACATTTTGACAGAGATGACCCCTGTGGAGAAAGTCTGCAAGTGTAGGGTGGAAAATAATTTGCTTCCCATTATTATACTATCTGAATTTTTTATTATAAGCATTTTCATTTTAAACATAACTGTATGTACAGTATAATTGCACAAAGTGTTAAGCTTATTTCTGTATTTTCCTAATACTCTTGAAAAAAACATGTATTACTTTTTTTTTTTTTCAAACAACGGAAACTTATTTTTCACAATTCTGGAGGCCAGAAGTTTAAAACCAGATGTTAATAGGTTTGGTTTCTCCTGAGGTCTCTCTCCTTGACTTATGGACTTTAGTAAATTATTGAATTTCTCTAGAAGTCCAACTTCTTCATCAGCATCAGTTTAACTTAAAAACTTTAAAAAAAAAAAGCCATCATGTCTATTATTAAAAAAAATCAGAAATGTCAAGGAACAAAAAGAAAAAACTAGAAGGTGATCATAGTTCCATCACTTAGATGTCAGTCTTCTCTGTATCATTGCATGGCCTCTCTTCAGCATCAAAAAAAAAAAAAATGTATTGCTCTTTTTAAAGGGAAAATATACATATGTTTAGGTACATCACAATAATCTATAAAAACTTCATTTTGATAATGTAAAAAACACTGGGTACGGCCTGTGGGAGTCCCCTCACTGTAGAACATGAAACTGACTCTCCAGAATCAGAGAACAGATTCTTCTGGGAGAATAGGCACAAACCATAAACTTTAAATCTCAGTAAGAGGTTTAAACAACATTGTCACAGAAGTAACACTTTGCACCAAGAATCTGTGGAATACTCAAATTTACATGGAAGCTATTCCTTCTTATAATATGCCCAGGAAATGTATGGCTGGAAAAAGTGAAAAATGTCCATTATGCAAAATCAGGATATGAGCTTGAGACTGAGAAAGGTTTAATTTTCCTTTAAAAGGATAAATACAAATACCAAAATATCAACACTAAAGTTTTTATATTACTGAAGTATCTATAAACTAATTTAAGTTGATGACTAAGTTACATTGAATTGTCCAGAAGACAACGAAAAGGTCATTCTCAATAGTGACACAAAAAGACATTCAGGAACGTTGTTAAGCAGAGAAAGCAAATTATACAACCCTAGGCAGAGTATGATTCCACTGAATGTGTGAGTGAGTGAATGGGTGGGTGAACAGCTGGATGAACGAACAGATTAAAAAAAAAAAAAAAAAGGAAGGGGGAGAGGGAAGAAGGAAGAGAGGAAGAAAAAAAATATTTACCAATTTCTAAAGGTAGTTTTGCCAAGTGATGGAACTAATTACTTTCTAGTTCCTTCTCTTTGTCCTTGACATTTCTGATTTTTCTACAATAAACATGATGACTTTTTAAAAGTTTTTAAGTTAAACTGATGCTGATAAAGGAAATGGATCTCCAGAGTAAGTCAATGATTTACTAAAGTCCATCCAGCCTAGCTAGAGTAGAACTTGAACTTAAACCCAGGTTTATGAATCTTAAAATTTTGAGATTTGGTCTGAAATTTCAGCCAAGGAGTTTCAAATGTTTCTATTCTAGCAAGACAAGAAGGCATCTTTTCTACGTCATAAGGAATATTTACACATTAAGTCCCAGAACTAATTGCTTCCAAAGTCAAGAATAAATTCATATACTATATACAAAGATTGGATTCTTCTCTCCTTAAAGAGAGAATGTTCGGTTTGTTTTGAGTTTGCTGTTTCTTTTTATGCCTTTCAAAGAACTAGGTTGAAAAACTCCTCCCCAGGAACTAGGAGTTGGGAGGAGGGGACCCTTATTTAAAACACTGCTGTGGAAGAAATGAAACTGGGGTATTACTGACTGCTCTAAACTTACACTTCTCCAAAATAAATGTTTGTTCTGTTTCCACAGAGCCCAGCTCACTATTTTGCAGAACAATCTGGTACTTTCATTGAGAAGAGTGATTACTGTATCAGTAGTTGCTGGAAATAATATCTACTGTCCTGATTATTCATTGTGGAGTATCCCATGCAATCAGATCGGTGAAACATTATTATCCAAGAACAGAGTCCCCACAGGGCTGCTCACACTGGCCTCTGTGCACTGGTGCAGAGCAGGGTTTAGGCTGTACTGTTTGAACACAGAAATGTAAGTTTTCCAAATCGCTTCAGCTGTTCTTGCTGAAAATGCCATCCTCACACCCATTTCTTCTTTCCATCAAACCTGACAATACAACTGAACAATATTGAAGTGTGATCTCATGCGCCATGCAGTCAGGCAACAATATATACATGTTCTGTTAGACGGGCAAGCAATATGCCCAGGAAACATAAAAGTATCCTTCACACTAACAAAAAAGAAAGAAAGTAACCGAGAGGCTGGTTGAAAAGGAAAAATGTTTTTAAGTTATTAAAAATTGTTGTCCAGAAAAGCTCTGTTTCCAGAGTAACCAAAGATTCTCTATGTGAATCTCAGTTGAAACAAGAAGCATTTCAGATCTTGGAATTTTAGTGGAAATGCTTCCAAGACTTCCAGGGAGGGGCAAACAAGGACAAAGGCCAAGGATAGGCCAGGTCCAGCATTCAGGATTAAGACTTGTATCCTAAATTCTACATTTAGATCTTGTACCAAATTGATGCATACTTGTCTCAGTGCACAGCTTGTCCTCTTACATCGCTGTGCATGTCCACCTGTTCCTTTCATTATATCTCATGACCACAGTTTAGAGGGTTTTGATGTACTCTGGACGCCTGACTTAAGACTATAGCGTTGGTTTCTTAAGACTTGCTTTTCGATGGTGGACAAGTTAAAGGGAAGTTTATTCAGTTCAGTTCCTAGGCCAAGGCCACAGAGAAGAGCCTCTCAGAAGACATTTATCCAGTTAATTATCACAGCCCGAGGAAGCTGAGGCCAGTAAACCAGCCATCTTTTGTAGGCGAGTAGTTCTAGATAGTTCCACTCACAATGTCATTTATTTGCTCCAGAGAAAGGTTTGGTGGTTCTTTGTTGCATAGACATTTCCTGACAAAAATAATATTGACTTGATTCAATGATCTCAAGACTCCAGATTGCAGTGGTGCCAACTTTGTCCATCAGATGTGTGTAGCAGGTTAACCATAACTGGCTTGGGTTCCCAGGGAAATACTGATAACAATAAGAGTAGTAAATATGCATTTGACGCTTATTAGATGCCAGGCACTGTTCCAAGTATTTTCTTATATTCTCGTCTCCAAGCCTGTTATTCCATGTGTAAAATGGAGCTGATAATAGTACCTGCACCCTTCAGTTATGATAAAGATTAAATAAGTTACAAAATGTCACAAGGTTAATACATAGTGGGGAGCCAAGATTTATACTCAGGTAGTTTGATTCTGAAATCTGTGCTTCTAACTATTTGTATTAATCAACTATTTGTATTAATTCTAGCTTCTGTAAACCTGAAGCTCTCACATCTGCCCTACATGCATATGTTACACACACGTTATTCTGAACACAACAATATGTTTGAGTCACCTTGCCTTGGTTTCCTGCCTCCCTTTTCACCTGACACCTCTTTGCTCAGGAGAAGTCCTCCTCCTAGGATCACATCTCTCAAATACAAACCAACCAATCCAAAGTTCACAACCCAACCACCTCTTCTATCAGGCTCTCACATTCCAGGCCACGACCTATCTGCCTTAATTACCCTACAACCAAATATCAGAGAACCTAGGGACAACTCTTATACCCCATAACCTATGAAATTATTCAAACTAGGTAATTCTAAGCCTGCTTACCTTGTCTCACCCATTCCTTCTGAGAAAACTGTAGTAAAGGCTTTTGCCCAGGTTTCCCCCTCTTCCTCTGCCCCCGACCAACCACTGTGCTTTCTTGTATGGCCTCCTAGGGCATCGAATGTGCCCTCCTCTTGGGAGTTATGAGTATTAAACTTTCTTTTCGGTATCAATCATCTCCTGATCTGCTGGCTTTACCATACCTCAAATTTTCTATTAATGTACTTATTTTAAAACACCACTGTGCTATACCCAGCAAAGAGGTCCCTGTGAATCAGACCAGGGCCACCTGCTGTGTACTCAGTTCAATCCGGTTCTGAAGTGCTCTTTGCTTCCTATCATTACTGGATGGAATTTCAAAGAGTTAATCTATGTACAAAGAGAGCCTTAAAACACTTTCCTAAATGGGGTTTCTGATCCTTGGCCCCAACTTGTAATGAGGTTTCCTTCTCACAGAAGCATGTGGGACCCTTGTCCCTAAAATGGCACTGACAAGGTTACTGTACATCTTCAAAATCTGTAGAGATGTAAAATATGCAATAATATCCGAAATATATATCTACTCCAAGAAAAGAAAATATTAAAACCTGCAGAGTGCAAGTATTTGAACAAGAAATTCTGCTCACTTGACATTTACATGGATGTAGAAATGTTTACAAAAATAGAAAACTAATTCCTTGGCATTCTATATAAGACAAAGAAAAACTATGATATATGTCAGGCCTAAGGAAGGCTAACAAACAGGGTTAGTATGTTCTTTCATCTCTTGCTGGAATAGCTTCCTAAAGTCCCACAATGGGCTGCAGACAAAACCCCTAGTATAAACATAAATATATAAACCAGATTGAAATCTCAGAAGTGCTTAAACTATGTTCTTAATTTGGAAGAAGTTGTTGTACAAGGCATTATCTGACAGAGTAGATAATACCTAAAGATAACAGGAGGTGTTATTTGATAGAAAACAAAAGATGAATAAAACCCTTTGGCTACTCTCTGACTCTGGGTATCCTAAAACAGTCACCTCCTTGTAATCAGAAGAATCAGTACAATCAAGCCCAAAGAAGGAAAGTGCTAGTAGTGACAGTCATTGAGACAGCCCACCTGTGAAAACCTGGTACAGAATGAGACACAAGCAAATTTCAAAATCATAGCATCACTTCAAGGCAATTTGCTAAAATGAAACATTGAGACCCCACCACATCAAACTTGCTTCCTCATTTAAGTAAATTGTATTCGTGAGAAAGTGCTTTATTTGCCTCCACAGCGTATGCGTCAGTTGCCAGGTTTATCTCAATTTGGATATGCATTTTAAAGTTGTAAACATATGGTTACAATTTCTATGGGGTTGTTTAGGAAATTTTATGGATCGAATCCTTAGTCCTGACATCCCAGCCAGGTTCAGAGGTATTTTTAAACTGTTGCAAAGCTCTTAACTCCTAAAAGCTCATCTATAACAGGAATTGGCTTTGGAAGTGTTTGAAAGGTCTTTGGTGTTGTCTATAATTACTTTCTCAGCTGAAGCAGTGGGAAGGAGGGAGATCTAGACTGGGAAAGGAGATGAGAAAAGCCTGAATAAATAAATAAAACTATCTTATGGGGAATCTGTTTTATCTCTCTGGTCTTGTAATTTTCTTTTTTCCCCCAACTATAATTGAAAAAAAAAAAAAAAAAACCCAAATCCTACCATCGATATTTAAAGAAACACCACTGGTTTTTGTTATGTGGGTCTCCTAGGCTTGAAGTTCAAATAGCTGCTATGTAAAGGGCAGTGTCCGTGAGAAGATTAGGGTGGTGATAACTGAGTTTTGTCTCCATGGTTATTTAGACACACTTGAGAAAACAATTTCACTTTACCTGGGAGAAGAATATGAAAAATAGCTTTTTCAGCCTTCCATTATATGTATGAACAAGTCCAAGGTAGGGTACTTGAAAGTAAAATTATTATTTCGAGGGTTCTTGAACTAATAAATGAAACTTGTATTATATGACGTTTCATGAGCTGCTTGGTGATGAAGAGTTGTGTCTAATCCACGGACTCTCTGGGGTCTGCATCTGGGAGAGACTTAAAGTAAAGTTGGGGTAAAAAAAAAATTCACCAAACTTTGTATCAGTGAAGACTTGTGGGACAGTGGACTCCCTTCCTTTCTCATGTACCATTTCTCCGATGGCTGCACTCCACTGAACAGAACATATGTCACTTCTCTCACTGCATCTACATACTCACGGGACTGAGTCTGCCTACAAAGAGCAGAAACACAGTGAGGACCCCAGAACAGCAAGTGAACAGGCAGGGATCACCTAGCAGAAATCTCTAGTAAAACATGGCATCGAAATGTGGCCACCACTTATAATAACAATGATACAGCACTTCTTCATTCATTCAACTAGAATATTTATAAAGGCATGATTGATATTTTTAAATGAAATACACACACACACACACACGCACACTCACACAGAGGGAGAGAGAGAGTGGAGAGAGGGGAAGGGAAAGGAAGGGGAGGGAGGGAGAGGGAGAGCGAGGGAAAGATGGGCGGGAGGGGGGGAATGAGAACGGTTTTAGATATGTTTTTAAATTTAAGAAAGCAGAGTCTGAACTGTGAGTATAATTTGTTTTTTTAAGACAAGAGGTTACTTATACACATGTGCTTCTATTTGTATAGACCATTTCTGGAAGGACAGAGATCAATGATAGCATGGCTGCTTCAAAGAGAGAGAACTGGGCAACTCATAGTCCAAGATGGGAGGGAAGTTTATTTTTCATTTTGTTCTATAGAAATTTTTGCCACTTATATGTATACTAATTAACCAGAAATTAATAAAATGTAAAGAAAAATGAAACAAAGATTCATATGGTTCAGTTCTCCAAATTGTATCTTTCCAAAGAAACACGGTCTGCAGACAAAAAAATAATTTCAGGAAAATTCAAGTTTCTTTTCTTGAATCCCACGAAGGAAGCTTGTCTCTCTGTTCTGCTTCCCTTCACACCACAGTTGTTACAGAACCTTTCTCCCCTTTTCTCTCCAAACTCCTTAAAAAATTCCACCCAGGCCTTGACTCCTGCACATCCTATCCTTTCCTCATTCCTCTTTTCTCCATATTTTGCATAATAAAGCCCAAGAGAGCTTGACTTCTGATGCAGGACCCCACACACAGGGCAGGAAGAGAAACAAACTAAACCAACCCAGAAATCTCTTTAGTGCAACAGGGAAGGGGCATAACTGGGCTGTTAATTTTTCATCCCAGTCCATGATGTTTATTGATCTATCAGGTAAATTTGAGGACTGAAGCACTGGAAAGTCAAGGTCAGGACACCAGGGCCACAACCTGCTTTGTCTTCCAATGATCGGCCTGACTGGTAATCCATGTGTCTAGCTAGGTAAGAGACAGAGAGCCTTGTGCAGCTCTTGTTTTGTGAGTTTGCTTGTTCCTGCCCTTTGCACATCATCTTCTTTACACACTGATATGTAAAATCATTTTTAATAGTAATTCCATGTTTCATACTAAATTTTCTATCCAGTTCATCTCATGCAAATTAGTTATGCATATGAGATTGCTTTTTTTTTTTTCCTTTTTGGATGGACAGAATTTTTTAAATTTCTTTTTAGTCTAGAGATCTCATCAGTGCCCACCTGTCTTCATCTCCTTTGGAGTGAGTCCATAGTCCATGGCTCCCCTGCTCAGCACCCATGCTTTACACCAAATGACCCCGTCCTTCCTGGTCACAGCTGTTGTATGAGGGGTATGCATCCAACCCAAGAACAGCTTCTCCATAAGCTGACCTATAGCCTATGCCTATAATGTAGCCTGGCATAGCAGAGATGTGGTTATTAAGGAAGCTGAATTCCTCTCTCTTACAGATAGCAGCAGGGCAGGATTTGAAAGGAATGGATTCCACGGGAAGAACTGGTGAGCTAAAGGAATATGCAGGCAGAAGAGAAACAGGATCAGAAATGAAACAGAGAGAGGAAGCCAATGAGTAGAGAACAGACAAAAGACAGGTGGGTGTGAGAATAGACACAGTGCTGCCCTGAAAGAAAAACCCCGAAAACCCTACCACAGAGATAGAGAGGCTAGAGCCAGTCCCTTTATCTGCTGGGATCCCTCGAAATTTCACATCTCCAAGACAAGGAAGGCCTCGAGTCAGCATATAAACCCCCATGATTTGACTTTGAGAGGGCTTTTCCCCCCTGGCATCCAAAACAATCATTCTAGAACAGTAGTACCTATCACTGGTGATTTTTCCCTCAAGAAAACATTTAGTAACATCTGGGAACATTTGTTTTATTTGGCTGTCAAGACTGAAGGCATACTACTAGCATCTAATACTTAGAGACCAGGTTCTAAATATCCTACCTGCAATGCTCAGCCTCCCACAATAAAGAATTATCTCACCCCAAATGTGAATAGTGACTAAGCTGAGAAACCTGATCCTAGAACAAGTTAGATTTCTATGGTTTCTCTTTTTATATTTGTGTTTAGAAAGTCCTTCCCTATTCTTTGACAAAATATTGCAGTTTATTCTACTCCATGATTTCATTTTTGTAGGTTTTTTTTCTCAGAAATTTCTTGTTATCAAGAAATCCATGTTAAAGATGAGACCAGGAAACTGACTAAACATTACAACAGATCACAATATCTTCATGCCTGTGATTAGCATTTATTACTAGAAGAGAATGTGGCAAAGATTCTCACACCTTTCTGGATTTCTGGTTATGGGATACTGTATTCACTTGTTCAACCAGATGTTCAAAATTGCCAGGTTGGGAAAGGCTTCAGACAGTGGCACTCAAGCAAGTGGTATCGGTATTAACAGGCTTATAGAAATCGTGTATTCACTGGAGTTTTTAGAGGTTTTTAAAGGTGACATGAGATGGTAGAACTAGGTAGATACTGTGAAAGAGTGTGTCATGGAGAGTCGAATGCAATTTACAAAATCTGGTTCATTTATACTTTGGAGCTGGTCTTCAGATGTCACATATCTCTTCCCTTCTTTTTGCCAGCATTATGGGGTCCATAAAGTTTCCTGTGGGAGGCAGATGGTTTCTGTCCTCATATCACCATAACAACCCATATTCCACAGTAAGTAACAAGCATGATTAGGAAAGACAGATGGAATGAGCCTGCAAATGAAAAATATGCCCCTAAATTTAGAATTTTTTATTCCTAGGGAGGGATTCTCATCTGGAAATCTAGTTATCTTCTTGTGAACTCCTGACTCATAACAAACAGCTCTCTCACATTAGCCTTGCTCCTTGAGAACTTTGATTCTCTTCTCTACATCAACCTTGAACCAAAGATTACTTCATTGCATCCTTCAGTGACCTGGGAAGTAGAAAGAAATAGGCATTTTTCTCCCAGATACTCCAGATGCTATCCCTACTGCAATATAAACTGTAACCCCAATAGTTCCCTGAAATTTCAAATAGCATTTTGTGGGTCTGTACTTGCTGACACATTTTCACCATGATCCCCCTTAGATCTTTGATTTCTTGTGTTTAATCTTTCTTGCAGGCATTCCTTACTTTGACACCACTACCTATGAGCCTAAGTACAATCACTTCTCCAGTGTCCATCAGCTAGATTAACATACATAAACCTGGCTAAATGTAAAACATCCACAAACAGAAACATGGAGAAAGATTAATAACTAATATACAGAATATGACTTCTTTAAAAAAAAAACAGTAAAGATCAATGTGATAATTGGAAAATGTGCTTCTAAACAAAAATAAAGTGGAGAGAAAGAAATTTAAAGCCCTCTCTGGCCCTATCTATAAGACAAAGTATGCTGAATCCAAAAAATGGCCCCCCATAAAAAACAAAAAAGAACATTAAGATAAATAGGTATTCATCAGCAAACAGTCACAAGCCAATGAGATTATTTACTAAGAGCAATTCTTAACCTTTTTTCTTGTGTAACACTATCATATAGACCACAGGTCGGTTAACCTTTTCTGTAAAGAGCCAGATGATAAATATGTTAGCCTTTGCTGGTGATAAAGTTTCTTTTTCAGCTACTCAGCTCTGTCACTGTAACACAAAACAGCAACGGACAATATGAAAATGAATATGGCAGTGTTCTAATAAAACTTTATTTATAGGTACTGAAATTTGAATTTTATATAATTTTAACATCTTGAAATAGTATTCTTCTTTTGATTTTTAAAATTATTTTAAAATCTAAAATTGTTCTTAGCTCAGGGGACATAGAAAACAGGCAGCAGGTTGGATTGGGCCCATGTGCCACAGTTTGCCAATCCCTGAAGGAGACTATCATCTTTTCTTCACTTGAGTGATTTTCAAAATGCCTCAGTGAGAAACACAGCTTAATCATGTCCAACTTTCCTTGCTCTATTTACCAAGCAATCTTCTCCTGATCCGTAATATAATCAGTTTGTATGTGGTACTTCCTTCTGGTGAATCAATTCAATCAGAAAATCAAAGAATGGATTCTAGGAGGAGTTCTCTCTCATGGTGCATTAATAGATCAGTTTCCAGATTCAAGATAGTCTTATGGGTCTGTCACTTGTTCCCCCAGGTTTATATAACCAATTAAAATTACAGATCTCATATATTAGGAAGCAAAGAATATATATAATATGGAGGTAACAGCAACCGTCAAATCACTCAATATCATTCTGTTAAATGCCAGTACATCATTGTCAACTCAAAATAAGTCCAATTTAGAAAAGCTAAGAGCTGAATCAATTGCTAGCTAGTCTGATCAGTGGTGATTATAATGACATAAATTATAACCATAAAACTTTAGTATCTCAAACATCTAATATGCACAGAGTCAAAATATGCTAAGACGGTACCTAAAGATATAGGGAAAATTCCAACAGCAACATTGCTACAGTAGAGATAAAGTGAAAAATAAACATCTAATAAATAACTAGAAAATTAAACATAAATATCCAAGAATGTATCTCATAAAATTAATGGAATCGTAGTTATACCCAAAAGAATTGTAAAATAAGTAAGAACTTAGTTTAAACCATGCCAAATTTCTCCTATTACACAGCTGATCAATTATGGAATAATACGAAGGCCATTATTCCCCATAACTCACCTATTGGATGGTAAAAATGGGTTCCATTACTAATTTTCTCTCATTCTTTTCCTCCCATACTGTCGAGCAAAACTTATACACATCTTTTTTTTTTTTAATGCAAACTTTTTCAAGAGGTTTCTGGGATTCTCATTCAAATAAATTCTAGTATGTCCATCCCACCAGCTCTTAAATATGGCATGCTAAAATCCTGACATAGTAGGGGAGAAAAATAAACCAAACTTCTGAAATTGGAGGCAGAACTGAGGTTTAAACCAAAGCTACTAAATCCAATTAGCTCTGAATTTGGGACAAATTGTTTTTTTTTTCTTTTCTGTGCTAAGAACTAATAGAGAGACCTTAGAGCTTATCCAGTCCACCAGTTTTCAAGCTCTTCTTCAGCAAAGGAATCTTTATTTAAAACGTGGTTTAATATGTAGCCTCAAAATATAAGACTGGAACAGGAAAGCTTCTCGGTTGAAGAGCAAAGCACCAGAAGCCCTGCTTATTCTGCCTCCCCAAGACACCTTTGGTGCCCCCCAAGGCTCCTCTACAGAACCGTAGACCTTTGGGGAGTCTAGTCTGAAAAAGGTTGATACCATTTTACAAATGAGGAAGCTACTGAGACCTTGAAAAATGGCTCTGCAAGCAGCCAGACAGTGCTATTCCCAACTGAATATAAACAATGTATGTGAACAATGCACAGACAAGGCTGCACTGCTGCTGTGTTTGGAACCAGACAGAGACAAGGTCACTCTGCAACCTCAACAAGGATGTATCAACCCCAGTTCTAACATGAGAGACTGTTGTTTCTCTTCCAGTAACTCCTAGCCCCATTTGAATCCACCAGCCTCTTTGAGAAAATGTATTAAGATACCTGGTCACTGAATTGCCCCCACTTCTTTACATCCTCTAATCCAGAACTGGCCCTCTCTCCTAATCCCTGCTTGGAATTATCCAACATAAACCTGAATCCAGAGAGGGCCCTCTCGCAGTTCCTCTCCAGAGCATCCTCCCTGCTGCAGTAAGCTCGATAAACCTAACTTTTTGTTTTTACTCCAGGTGTGTCCCTGATGGGCTCTAGCTTCAACACTACATTATTATCATTCAAAGCCACATCCTCAAGAAAAACAGAGCAGCACCAAGGATCAGTGGAGAAAACAAATAGCTGAGTTCCCACGGTTGTAAATAAACATGTTGGAAACAAAGAGAAAATAATGCAGACTTTTAACGAACCAAATGCTACTGATTCCTACATGTTCAGCAATGGCGGCATGGGCAACATGAGCTATCCTTGATGAAAACTCAGGGGCCACTGCTTGATAGTGACCCTGAGGTGAAAAAAAGACACACTACCAGCTCTGTCTGAAATGCTCTGTGCCACTCACAACATCTGGCACAGAACCCCAGAATAGAAAAAAATCCCCTCAGAGATCAGCCCAGGACTCGGAAAAGTCTGTCATTGTTTAACCCACATTAGCTTCACAGAAATTCAAAGATTCATAGATCATATGCCTGTACAAACAAAGCCTAGGTGACGAGCATCGTTCTGGGTAAAATAGTAGTACAAAGCACACTCAGAATGGTCAAGGCTACCCCAACACAGACAGGATGTCACAGCAACATCTATGCTGGTCCTGAAATGGAGGGTCTGATTTCCTCTGGGGCTCGCCCATACTGTGGATTCAATAAACGTGTCTTGAACTGGATTACACTGAGCAGAATCCTCCCTAAAGTAACCACGGTAGAGCTGAAACCAGCCTTGGAGTCTGTGTGCAGTGTCTGTTGCCTAGTAGTGTAGGTTTTCCCAGTCCTATTTTGCCAACAGTATTGCTGTCTGGGATTTATTTTAAATCTTTGCTTTCTTCATGTGTGAGTTCATGTAAGGGCTGAAGATATAAGAAAGAGGCTAAAAGCAATGACTATATTGGGGAAAGCACTGGAAGTTAAGAAATGCTTAAAATCCCAGCAGAGGCCCAAGACCTTGTGGTGAGTTTGTAGCCACCACCTCTCGGATCCTCAACTAGTTCCTTTATTTGTTCACTGAGAGGCTGGATGCATGACAGCGATGAAATATCTTCTAGTCCAACAGTCCAAGTTCATACCTCTGAACACTGAGTGTTTTTCTTAAAACTAAATCCCCTAAAGAAAGCTGTCCTCTTGGTGCTGCTCTGTTTTTTTTGTTGCTGTTTTGTCTCTTTGGGCATCACCAGTTTCCTGCCTATTATTGCCCTTCTTCCCAGGCTGCCATGTGCTGTGAGTCTCAGCTTATCCATCCTTCGAGACCAGCACTAGTGCCGCCTCCTCCCCAAAGACCACAGAAGAATCAACTGCTCTCTTAGGTTTCCAAAATGTTGTATACATTAATTGGACTAGACGTTCTAGTTTTTTTTGTCTTCTCCATGACCAGCCTTGTTTTTTTGTCTTTGAGTAGAGCAAGTGTCATGTTCATCTTCCATCTCTAGATATATAGAAAGAAATTTTGTAAATATTGTATGTGTTAGATCAGACTGCTTTGACACAGCATTGAACCTCATCCTCCCCTTCAGGGAAACAAGGAGTGACTATAGAGATGCTCACATGCTTCTATTTCAACCCTCAGGCTTGGTGCTTTTGTATATGTCAGAGAAGATGATAACGGACTCCCGATCTGGGCATACCATCCCAGCAAAAAGAACCTAGAAACAACCTCCAAACTCCCCAAAATATAACTGTGGCTACCCAGGCCATTCAAAAGCTGTTCAGTCTAAAATATTTAGAGTGATTTTCACACAGTAGTTTACTCCCCTAGACACCCTGAAAGAGAAACATGCCTCTGCTCTAAAGTCATTGCAAACAGCCAGCTATTCAATGAGAGTTGGCAGAGGCCCAAGACCTCTTTTGCCATCTTCATACCAATACATGCTTCCTAGAACTTGAAGCCTATATGCTTTGCCAACAAGTTAGCTCCCAGGAAAGTCTACCGCCTCTAAGCTCATTTTGAGTAAAGGAGGGTCTGTTTCCCAAAGAAGCAGTTTACCTTGAAATGTAGTGATGAGACAATGAAATCTTAACCACCTGTCCCCGATAACCTCCCTCCCTCCCATCTCACCCTGTAAAGTGTCTGTGAAATTGCTCAAAAGAAATGTATTCCCAAACTCTAACTAGACAACAGCCATGTGGAGCCAGCCCACTCTCATGTGGTTATATCCTGCGACCCTATAGCTTATGTTCACAGGCTGGAGCTAATTTTACGAGCTGATGCACAACAAATAAGTAACACTATTAGTTTACTCAGGCATATATTAGAAGCTCAATGGACTCCCTAAGACATCTTCTTGAAACTTCTGCTAAAGTACTTAAAATTTAGTAATATAGTTTAACTTTTTATCCATTTATTTCACTGACCAGACAGAGAACTCCAGAAGGGCAGAGAATCTGTTCACACAATAAACATGTGTAAGCGTATCCCAAGTGGCTGGCACAGTTCTCAGCATATCACAGGGGCTCAACAAGTAGCTGCATCTGTGCACCTGCCTTCAGCCATCCTGAGGATGGTCCGGGAGACAGAGGGCTTAGGCCCTTCTCTGGAAAAACTTACTAAGGCACAGTGAATTCCTCGAGGCTGGTGTCCTACACCTGTTTAGCACCCTGGAGCCTAGCGTAGACCAGACATTCAAGAATTATTTGTTGAAACGAAAAACTATTTGCTTGAATGCAAGCCATTTAGTATCAATGAGACTCTCCATCTGGCACAGTAATGAAGCCGCTCTATCACCGACAATCGTTAACTCTCCTTGTCTTGAGAATGGTATGACTGTCAAGTTCAGGGGATATTTTCATTCCATAAATTTCTTGACTCCTGGGGACCATCCTCCAGAGCTCTTTACCCTTTGGCCACTGTGACACCCTCCCCTCTAGTTTTCTACTTACCTCTCTGGCTATTTCTTCAGTCTGCAAGTAGCACTTCTCTCTTCCTCTGATCTTGAAATGATTGATTCCCCACGTGAGGCTCTCTACTTTTCGGATTCATTACCCTGTCCCTGGAAGAATTCCTATGAATGCAAATATATATGTTTGATTACTTTTTTATTTATTAATAATTCTCAAATCCACATTTATAGGCTAGACCATTCTTCTGAACTCTGATATCCAACTACCTTCTGGATATCGACACTAGTTCATCTCACAAGCAACCTAAACATGTAAAACTTTTGCTCATCTTCTCCACCTTTCTCCTGTTCTTTACTCCCACCCCAAGCCTGTTCTTTCACCTACATTTTATATTTTATCTTGGTGACCTGTTCGCCATCCCCCACACAATCACACCAGAAATCTTGGAATCATTCAAAACTCCCTATCTTCTTTCATAAAATTAGTCATCGACTAAGTATTTCTCAAATTCTCTCTTCCTTTCCATCCTTCCTGACACTCGCATTAGTTTGTTTCTTATTGGAAACAGTCTCCAGAGTGTTCTCTCTGCTTTCATTCTCCTCCACCTTCAAACAATCTGTCACATCTGCTGGAAGAGAAAGCTTTCTAAAATGCAAATCTAACTACATCATTCTCTGCTTAAAACAACCTTTTCAGCCATCACCCCGCTCTACCCCCCTGTCTCTGAGGGCAAAGTACAACTCTCAAGCATGGAGTAGGTGGCCCCTACCTCATCCCCTGCAGCACCCCCAGCCCACACTCCTGTCACTTCAACTTGCATTTCCCTCCCCCGTGGTCAGTGCGTCAGCAACGCCCTTCAGATCCTCTCTGCCTAGCTGAACTTACGCGTCTCTGAGTGGTTCAAACATTACTTCCAGAAGGCTTTCATTGTCCTGATCCTCCCTCCCCTGACTGAACTGGAGGTCCATCTTCTGTCTCCCACTCTACAAAGAGGGTCTCCACTCTGTGTGAGGCTCTTCAGAGATTCTCAATTCTAGTTGCATGCTAAACTTCACCTGAGCACCTGAGGGCCAGAACTCAACCACAATGGTTCTGATTTAAGAAATTAAATCAGTGAATGATTGCTCCAGGAATCAATATGATTCTCACATGCACCGGACTTCACTCTTCTCAGACATTATTGTAAAGACTAATCACCTGCGGGCCTTTTAAAAATCAAGATTCTGATTCAGCATGTCTGGCTAGTGTCTGAGATTCCGCATTGTCAATAAGCTCCCAGATGATGTCAATGCTACTGGTCCACAGACCACACTTAGAATAGCAAGTGGCTAAATAAACTCTGACACTGGCTAGCCCACCTGGAGGCAAGAAAGCTGTAAATATCCAGAGCAACTACCAAAACAAAAAACAAAAAAAAAAGACTCCCCTTGTCAAAGAAAACAGATGTTAATAAAACACCTAACAGGGCCTGGCTCCAGAAAAATTTACGAGTGTCTATGACAACTGCAAACACATAGATTGTAGAAGCTACTGTCACCTAAAAGAGCAAAGCCCAGATTGGAAAAGTGACTTGTCCAGAATACCAAAGATAGTAAACAGCAGACCTGAGGTCCAAACTCAGCACCCTGACTCCTCGGTCAGTATACTGTTCAGTATATTCAGTGTCTGTGAGAGACGTTGAAGATTCACTCACACTAGGGAAGTAGCAACCGAGAAGCATAGTCGAGATTAGCAGGACCCAGCCAAGCCCTTCGATAACAGAAATGGCTGGAGCAGCTTCCACAAAAGAGATTCCAGCCCAAAGCTGCTGGTAAGGACAAGGCGGAAACCAGTCACTTCAGTCCAAGGTTGATGAATGTGCGTTGGGGTTCCTAAATGGACTTTACCTTGCCCCAGGATGACAAATAACACTGAAAAGTGTAAACTGTGGGAATCTGGACTATTCTGATGTCTACAAGCATTTTGAAGGTAGCAGAGATGTCTTATTCACCTTAATTCTTCCAGCACCCAGTACGATGCTTGAGACCTAGAATTCGCTGGATAGCTGTTAAACAAAGCCTAACCAGAGAAAATCTTGGCTTTCTGTACAGAATTCTTTACCTATGTTGTGGCCAGCCTCCTTCCTAGATGAGATGATAATAGCCTGTTCCTGGGCTGCCCGCCACAGAGATTTCTTCCAGTTTCTGAGTGGAAGCTGGATCTGGTAGGAGTGTGTTGTAGTGCCTGAGTCCCCAGGCCCTTCACCCATACATCTAAGACACAATAACCACAGTAGGGTTTGTTCTAACTACAGAACGAGGCAGAAGTCAACCTCTTTAATTAGGTTGTGGGATAGAAGGGGAGAGACCAACCGAAAGGGGTGACCTCACTGGTCCCCCAGCCAGCAAAATTGCTTACCAAAAATAAGGGAACCACTGAAGGATAAGTCATATTGCCTAAAGGTCAAGAGTATGGGCTTTAGCATCAAACAGATTTGAGTTTGAATGTCATCTCTACCACTTACTCATCACTTTGAGCAAGTTACTTAATCTAACTAAGCCTTGGCTTCATCATCTGTAAAATGGAGAAAATAAGTAACTTCCTAAGAGAACTGCCATAAGTATTAAAAGAGATCATTGTATAAAGTACTTAACATGGTGTCTAGGATACTGTAGATGTTAAGTAACAATAGTTCAGCAATGAAACCAAAGGAGGAAGCCTTCGGTGCCAGGTGTGGCTGTATGACTAAGTCTAGAAACAAGGGTTGTGGCCACCATCTATGCTGGATTTCTTTTCTTTCTAGAGTATGCAAGAACAGGAGAAGTACCTTATTCTTGTTTATTTCCCTTTTAGAAAATTAAATTTATTATTTCATTCTAATTGCCTCAATCATATTATGTTTTTAATATATTATTGTGCATGAAGTGGGCAGGTGATAGATTGAATAGGTGAGAGATGACAAACTTTTTCCATCTCTAATCAATGCCAATTGATTGGGGCTGGCTGCCTGGATCAGTGTATTAAGAAGTATGTTGATTCTAAATCCAAGCTTAGTGAAAAAGAGAGCTATGATTGATTAATAATATCTTCAACGAGTGCTCATCATGACTCATTTTAACTCATAGATGATAGAAATGTGAATAATAACAGCTAGGCAGGATCACAATGGAACAATGGGGAATGGGCAGCAATGGTAGACTGTAGGGGGAGAGACTGATGAACGCTCTTACACTGACCCTGAGACATCTCTCGATATAGTCACTGTGTGTCTGCCAACCGCCCCTCCACATCTACTCTCCACTCTTTTCCAACAGCTCCCTGCCCAGAAGCTGACTTGTGTGTAGAATATAAACAGGACCATGTGTCCACTGGTTCTGGTTGGTTTGGCCAGTTGGGGTCCCCGATAGGAGATATGAGTGAGGAAACAGTGAGAGCAAGGTCGTTATTCCTCTCAATCTCTCCCTGCAGGGCTGCTTCCGGCTACGTCCCTCAATCAGAAGTCATTGATCCTCTCTAAGCAGTTGACTCTATGCGATTCTCTCTTCTCCCAGGTTCCAAAAATCATCCCGTCTTCCCATCCCTTTGGAACAAGAGGTGATAACAGCTCCAATACCACAAGCTCTGAGGTACTGCACTACCTTTGGTGGTTCTCACTCACACTTTTATAAATAGTCCCTGTATAAACGAGCCTCATCAAACTATATTATTTTGAAAAGACCACTCATTGCCAATGGGAACCCTGACTGATACATTAGGCCTTTGGGTTGCTTCTGTGTTGGAAGTGAAATGAGAGTCCACAGACATGCATGTGATAGAATGTGCTAAGGAGGGCAACTCTGTACATCTTAAAAAAGGAGTGTGTGTCTGGTGGCCAGAGATGAGATGGACTAGAGATAGCAATACAGATTCCCACTATGCCCACTTTCCCATCTACCTTAAACTATCCACTATGATCTGGACTTTTCTCTCATAGGCATGTCCACTGAGCAGAAATAGGTTCAAGCATTAACAATCCCTATTTTGACCCGGTGAGACAAAATGTCCTAGACTATTCTGTTTCCCTTGCTGGGAAATTAAAACTCAAAATTGTGTCATCTGGACACTGATGAGAATGAGAGCTGCAGATATATTATATAAAGGATGGCTGAGTCAGGTTTTCAGCAGAGACCAATGTGGTCCCACCCTTCCAAGCACCTGCCTTTCTCACCAAGCCTGCCCTTCCTGCAGCCAAGTTCTACAATACTTCCTAGGTCTCTATATTTGGGGGAAATAAATGCATGACTGGTCTTCATTCAAAAAAAAAAAAAAGGAAAAGGAAAAAATGAATACGACTCTGTTCAACACCCCTGCAGTGATAGAAGAACCCACACTGCGTGATTAGCAGTGCAGATAAAACCAGGAGAGAAGAGTGCCTGCACAGGTGAACACTTTACCCTCAAGGTAAAGGAGACTCTCCTTGAGTGTCACATTCAATAATCTTGTGCATCATGCTCTAGGCGATCGCACCTGAAAACCCTCATCTAGACTAAGATGATCCCACTCCTTGTTAAGAGGGAGACCCCTCAGAACCATTAGGCCTCCTCCCAGTGTCCAGAAGCCAGAGGTAAGGCCTCCATGGCAAGCACAAGCCAGGTTAAAAAATAAATAAATAAACTGTAGCTCTGATGCTCTTCTACAGAAGACAATAAAGCATCTGAGGAGAAAAAGGAAAGCACGATACCTCAGAGAAGGCGAGTTATGAGAGAATGATCAAGACACTATTTAGGGGAACAAAAGGGAGAGGAATTACGGCCAAGGAGGGTTGCAGGCCTCTGCCCCTTAAACAGGGAGAACAGGACAGCACACCCAATTCCAGTTCAGCATAACTCTTTTTAAGCTGTTCCAATACTTCAATTCACTGTCTTCAATAACCTTCTCATCTCCCAAGGTCCACATCAAATAGCTTCTTCTGTGGAGGCTTCCCTGACCCCAACCCTTCCTGCTCCCAGTCAAAATTAACTGTTCCTTTCTCTACTCTTAACTCACTCTAACACTCCTTTAGCACGTTTTATTTGTAAGACATAAACGTGTTTGCCTCTCCCACGTGGTCTGTGAGCTTGCTAACGGCAGGGATCTGTCTTCATGATTTCTGAATAAAAACAGCCCTGGATTATAGTAGAAGAGTGTTAAATGTTCACTTTGACATTGACAGACTCTTGCTACCAATTGGAAGTTGGACATCCCCCTTTCCCCTACACCACACTCACTTTTTTCCAGTTATGTCACTGGTGGGAAAGCATGGGAATCTTCAATGCACACAGAGCTGACTTACACCCTGTCTTAACTTGGGTTCCCCCAAAAAGAGACCCCTGAGAGAAGGGTTTCTGGGAACAGAAGTGGAGGTGGAAAGGCTGGGAAAAGTGAAACAGGGAAAGAGAAAAAGCCAAAATCAGGTGTATTATCATGCTGGTCCCCTCTTGGGCAACTGGGGTTATCGTCCACTGGGGATATTCTGAAGGGCCATGTAGAAAGTTCTTCAGAATTATCACCCCAAGTAAAAGAAAATAGAACTTACTCGTTCTTAGGCAAAAGTTTCTGGTGCTTGACTTGACTGATATTTTAAGAAGCAAGTTGCTCTCAGTTACCACTAGTTCACCCCATCGGTATCACCTGAAAGGAATGTTCTTACACAGATAAGTAGGCCAATTAAGTTGTTTACTGCTTTGGAGCATACAGCACTTAACAAGCACTTGCCACCTGACTACAAGCCACCTGTGTTCCTGGAGGCTATACATACATCAAGACCCGTTCTCTTTTGGGTGTGGAGATCCACTATCTTACTCTCACCCAGGACTCTGCTTCTGGCCATAAATTCTCTTAATAAACTCTTCATTTAATTCTGGAGTTATCAGCCTCTTTCTTCTGTTTCTCTGCCCACTCCTTCTTTGAAGGTCAGTTCCAGTATACCTAGGGAAATTTTCCCAGCATCATATGATCCCATTACCTATTGGTCAAGGGTTGCCTATGGGATATTACCTTCCTCATCCTTTTAGGTGTGTGGCTATGTCAGAATCAGCAAATTCTGCTGGTGTCTTGGTGATGATAGCAGAGATGCCCCAGGACGGAAAGCAAGTGATAAACAATGTAGTTGAGGTGAGTTGGGGTCAGGTTATACCTGAGCACAGCTGGTTGCCACAGCAACAGCTAGAGCAGAAAGGTGAATCAAGAGAATATGAGGTGGGCACAAGAAGTGTCATATACACACAACTTATGATCATTTTTATTTGCCTTTTGTAATTTTTATGCACCTTAGAGAGTAAGTTTCACTAATCCTAGCATTAATTATTGTTAAATTGTTAGCATAAAGTAAGTATTGGGAGATATAGCTAGAATTTTCTCCATGTTCCCCAGGCTGTGGGTACAGAGTCACAATAAATACCCAAATGCCGATGGCTCTAACCCTCTAGCTTCTAACTAGCTCTAGCTGCTAGCTCTAGTCCTGGAGCTTCCTGTAAGCTTTTCCCAGGTATATCTCCAAGCTCTCTCAGGGCACCTCACATATCCTTGAAATCAGTTTGTCACCATGTCGCGCCTGCCATGTTCTTCCTCTTCTGCCCGAGGCCTCTTTTTGAATGTTCTTCTGGCAGCAGCTATCCCTGCACCTCTGCTGCCCACGAGACCACTGAGAGTGTTACCGTCCTTGCTCCCAAAGTCTCCAAACCTTCCAGATGCCAAGATGACGATTTCTTTTCACTCTCCTTGTGCCAGAGCCATGCTGTGGCTCATACTGAAATGGGAAGATGCTTCTTCCCCTCCCCCCCCCCCAGGTGGCACTCTGAGCCAGGAGAGTGTAAACAGTACTGCATCAGACCCAGGACTCAGTCACTGAAGACACAGCTTCTCGGCTTTAGCTCTAGTTCAAGGAGCGATCTCCCTCTCTCCCTTGTCCGCTCTCTCCCCACCTTCCACCACCACCACACCTCACAAAAAATGGCCTCCTCCCTCCTTCAACCGAAAATAGTCACCCTCATGCAAATAAACTCAAAAAAGCCAGCAGCTTGCTGCCTATTCTAGCAGGGCACTGGACATGCCCAGGCCCAGCCAGAACTCCAGCAGCATCCACAGCCTCAGCACAGGCCATATCTTCACTATCACAGCAACTATTTGAGACCTTCTATGCACAGGTAATTACGCACACTGAGGCTTAGCATCGCAAGGATGCAAACAGTTTTGTGGGGTTGTTTTCCCTAGTGCCACAAAATGTAATCTCACCAGATGTCCTAAATAGCTTTTATCCTGGCACTCTCTCACATCACTTCCTTTTCAAGAGAATTGTTTTTTTGATTGACAAAGGTACAACCTCTAAGTGACCTACCCATCAAGATTCATATTGTATGAGTATCTCTAGTGCACAAAAGTTTCACTGGATATATTTTTAAATGACGGAATTTCCTAAAAGTAAACTTAACGGACATGCAACATCCATCCTTAATAGTACCTGCAACATCCATCCTTAATAGTACCTACAGAAAAAAAAAAAATGTGTTCACAATGTGCCACGGCTTGGTCCAACGATTTGAAGAACAAATAGCTGATGAAAGCCAAGAGCAAAAGAAAATGGCAATAAAATAAGGAGGCATATTGACAGCTGAGATCTAGCGTGACATCTGTAGGTGGTTCTGTGGCTCCAGAATTAGATTGTTCTCACTTCAAAAGCGCCATCTATGAACTCTGTCAATCGGCAACTCGGTCGTACACACATAAAACTCTTTCCCCCATGCACTCCTCAAAAAAAGAAAAAAATCTTAAAGATAATGCCAAGAAAACAATGTATAGATCACATACATTTTAGTGAAAGGCAGAATTTTTCTCTTTGACTCGCTTACAAACCGAGCTTGAATTTTTATCCAACCTTTTTCGTGCCTCATTTTTAACAAAAAGAATCCCATTTATTGTTCTTCTTGGACTTCAAATGAACAAGTAACATCAAAGTGTAACAGAAAATGAAAGCTCCGGTCAGACATTTTGTTTTCCTCTCCTAAGCAAATATTTGCACTTGCTGGAGAAGCTTATGCTGATGTGTCTGTAAGTTGAATATATATTTTTATGAGAAGGTAAGTAGCCAGGAACAAAAAGACATAAAGCAAAGTTCCTCTGTGCTCTCTTCCAAGTGACCTCTAGCCTGTGATGCAGATGACACATTCAGATGATTTCGTCTCCATGGAAGCTCAGTTTATGGGCTCTGCTTTGGCAGATTGACAGCTGTGCTAAATGATGTTGAAATTACATTTAATAGATTTTAGATTATGACTATTGTCCAGTAAGAACTGAAGAGCCCCATGCAGTGAGAGAAGGCTCAGTTTGGTTATCTTCTTAAGCTTCATTCCCGAGTAAAAAGGCACAGACTCTTATTATAAATTGGCCTTTTTGTTTGCTGGAGGAGGTGGAAAGTATCAAAGTCATTTCACTAATTAGAAGCCAGAAGCCCAGAGCAACCAGTATCACTCTATTCTGGAATGAAACAACCACACTCAGTAATTTCCGTACACAATTCTACCCCAATTTAAAGCCAGGAATAAATTAAATGCTCAATTTTTCAATGTCGTAATAGCAAATTAGAGTAGAATTAGCCCAAATTGGCATTCGGAGTTTGACTCTTTGTAGGACTCGTGGGCTGTTGACCTCCTCCAGATATTCAACTATAGATAGCTTAATCTGGGGTTTTGTTTTCTTTGTGTAAAGGAGGAAAGCGAGGCTAGTGTGAGGATGTCCAGGAGAGAAGCGATTAAAAGGATGCAGGTGTCAACCCCCAAGGGAATGGAGATGAGCAAAAACAAACTTGACCCTGAGCACAATTGAGATGAGCCCCAAGGATTCCCAGACATGACTGGCAGAGGCAGTGGCTCTGAGGAGGAACTGAACGCCTGTATGAGAGGTACAAGTGTAATATCTGGGGAATATAAGTTTCAAAACATTACCATTTTTTGTTCCCAAAGACTGAAAGTTGAAGAACACAGCCTAGCCTAAATCCTAGGTCTCAAAACCATTCCCTTTGTCATAGAACAGAATGACAAAGGTCACAGCCTACCTTTTTTCCTTTTAAAGTTGATATGTTGTTCATTAATTAACATCTCTGATTAAATGACTTAAACCTCTTTGCAGAAAACCAGCACTTAATGAGATCACTGGATAGAGAAGGCAGAAGGGAACAGGAGGAGAAAATAAGTGAGAAAGATATTTTACACTTCATGAAAATATAAAATAGCATTTCATGTTTCTCTCCTCCAGCATCTCATCACTACCCGCAAAATGCAGCATCGATCATATGGAGACAAGCTCTTTTTCTGAACTAAAGAGACAGATTTAGACAAGTATATGTATTGGTTCTAAAAAGACATTTCAGGAACAGTGGCCGGAAGTTTGTCCAAGGGAGATTGTCCACGATGCAGTCTTGTCACACCCAGAAGTTGTCTGGTATCCCAACCAGCAGCATCAGCTAGAAGTCTGTTAAGAAAGCACAGAGTCTCAGCCACATCCAAGACCTACAATATCAGCAACTTACAAGATCCCAGGTGATTCATATTGACATTAAAATTCACACCCAGCTCACAAGACCAGTCTACAGCCTTTAAGTTAATTGGGAGAGGCAAAAAGAAAGAGCCGAAAATAAAAAAAGAACTCTGAAAATAGTGAAAGTGGTATCTCACTCTTTCTTTCTTGCCGCTACCATTAACAAAGAAGCTTCCCAAAGTACAAAAGAGCATCTTTTGTGTAAGAAAGAAAAAGAAATAAGAAAGCATATATATATATCTGTTTATAGTTACAAGAAGAAATACAAAACAGATAAAACAGAAACAACAAATCTGGTTACTTATAAGGTGTGAGGGAGGAGAACAGGGTAGAATGGATACAAGAGAGAGTGACACTTCTCTGAGGATACCTTTTGGTATAGTTTAGACTTGCAGAAGAAGCCTGTTAATATTCTGCATATTCAAAATATAAAATGTAATCAACAATGACGGGAAGAAGAAAGAAAAACTCTAAAACCTAAAAGCAAACTAAAACAAATGAACTGATAGTATTTCAAGTGACTTCTATAACCACAGTGAAGGGGGAAAAAGAAAAAGAACTCATCCAAGTTACTTGTAAGCATAGTATTTGACTGAATACCCCCAGTCTCGGGTAAAACTGAGGAATGACAAAAGCTGCAAATGAATCTTAAACTCTTAATACATTTGTTACACTTGTTTCTTGTATAGGTATTGGCAAAGCAATTCTGAAACTTTTTAAAATGTATTACATGGGACTGAAAAAATAAATAAGTGTATTAATGTCATTGGGAGCCAAGGACCAGTGCCTGCTTGAGACACACATCAACAGCCACAGGGTAAGATCGGTTTGCCTGAGCAGCAGTCATGATTTACATGAGAATCAATATGCACAATGAGACAGGCAGAGGGAGTTCCTGAAAGATACAGAGGAGAAGGCAATATGAAGATGGAAGCAAAGATTGGAGTAATGCAGCAGCCAGCCAAGAAACACCTGTCGCCACCATAAGCTGGAAGAGAAAAAGAACAGATTCTCCTCTGGAGCCTCCAGAGGGAGTATGGCCCTGCCCACACCTTGATTTCAGACTTCCAGCCTCCAGAACTGTAAGAGAGTAAGTTTCTGTTGTTTTAGACCACCAGCTTTGTGGTATGTTATAGCAGCCCTAGGAAAACTGAAAAGTAGATATATTATTATCTTAACTTTCCAAATAATGAAATAGAGACATGACATTCAATTAACTTGTTCAAAGTCCAGAACTAGTAAATAGTGAAGACAGTGATGTTAAACCAGGAAATGTGATTCTAAAGACACACAACCTGTATTTCGGACTCTACTATGCAGTCACTAAAGAAGTTAACAATGTAGAGTAGACACCTTTCAATATCAAAACATGATTGTGTAGAAAAGCAAGTTACAGAACTCTATGTAGGAATAGTTTGGTAAGTCAACATGGAACATCGCCTCACTAAAAGTTCATAGAAATGCCAAGTAAAGAACTAAATGAAATAAATGCCTAGCTGACCCAAAAAGAAAGGAAAATTCCTAACTGTCAGAAATGAAGAAGGAACATAAACGGTAAGCTTATGAGCAAGGGCTGGGGTTTAACGAAGGAGCAAGATTAGTCTCAGAATGCACAAGGCAGTCACGGACAAATTGAATACCTGCCCACAGACCCACGACTCTTAAACGGCTGGCTATCCCTCAGTAAAGTAGGACTAGGTACGAGCTCCACTCATCTGCTCAGGGAAGGTACAAGAAAGCTTGCCTGTGCCCTACATATGGGGAAAGTTCTCCCATTAGAAACATCAAAACCAGGCCTGTTTCATACATGTATATGGGGTCTGAATTTACACAGCCCAGTGGTGTGGGAAGCTCCAGCCAAGAAGTTAATGTAAAAATGGGCTCCAAGTAAGTGAAACCCCTTGGGCTTCCAGAAAAAGAAAACACAAAACTGATTAGAAACAAGCCTTCCAAACCCCCAAACATACAGAACATTCTAACACACACAAAAGCACATACAAATAAATATATTCTGGCTGCAAATGAGCTCACAGTAAAAAAGTTACAAAACATAGAAGAAAAAGAGTCACCATGAGAAAGAGTCAGCAGTCATCGTCAATAAGAAGATTTGTTGGTTGACAATATAATAACCTGAGAGAGACGATTAAATAATTAGGCAACAAATGGTAAAAGACCTTAGAACCCTAAGGAAAAAAAACAGACACTGTGCAAAAAGAACTGACAGATATGAAAATGACCAAACTGAACTTCTAGAAATGAAAATGTAAAATTCAATAGGTAAAAAGTAGGTTAGAGATGGCTAATGAGAACATAGATGTGAAGGAATCATCCAAAATGCAGCAATAAGAGACAAAGACATAGAAAATGTGAAGAGAGGTTAAGAGAGATTGAGAGATTAAAAATCTATCACAGGAATTCCAAGATAGAAATTTGAGAATGAGGTAGAAGCAATAATCAAAATATAACGGGTGAGAAATTGTGAGAACTGATAAAAGATATGGGTATCAGTCAGGATCTAGGCAAAAAACAGCATTCTAAAACTGGGTAATCAAGAAAAGTTTAATAAAGTGACTATTTACAAAGGTGATAATGGGGTTCGGAAAAATTAACAAAGGCTAGAGAAACACCAAGGGCTAGTAAGAGCAAGGAGACTGAAAAGACAAGGTTGCTGGAACTCAGAGGACATGCCATGAAGGAAGCTGCTCAGAACAGTAGTAGTTCCTTCAGTGGAGGAATGCCACAAAGCCTGGTCAATTAGTATGGAGGGAGCATCAGAATAAACATAGGAACCTCATTCTCCTCAGCCCTTGGAGCTTCAGCTCGTGCCTCCCATTGATGGAACTCTACTGGAAGCCATAGGGCAAGGGAAGATGCCATCTACCCATTAGCCTTCCCAGTTCAGGGCCTTCAGGTGAAGGAAGAGTAACGGCTCCCCACTGTCACCCCAGGATGCTTTATCAGTTTTCCTAAACCCTGCCCCACCATTTTAAACAGTCCCTAGGCAGTGTAAATAGGCACTGTGCTACTGCTTCCGGCCAGAACCTACCTGACGGCCTTTACTAATAGATGTCTGTATGTATTATATAAGTGGAAGGAGAGAGTGGGGAGAAAAAGACAGAGAAAAAGAGAGAAAGATTAGAAGTAAACACACCAAAATGCTACTATTTTGGTGATTCGAGTTGTTTTAATTTTTTTACCTACTACATTTTCTAATTCTTCTACAGTGAACATGGAATACAATGATGCAAAAGATTGATCTTTTAATAATGCTGAGTCTATAGAAAATATGGATTCTTAATCAATTCATTCCCCACTAGACTGACATCATCCCTAACTCAGACTCCCTGCCCGATATCCGAGATAAAGACACAAACTAATGATGTATCTGGGGGAAAAGAAAAAATACAAAAAAAAGAAGGATTTCTCCCAGGTAGGGAGCAATGGTTTGTAAATGGTGAATTTTTATAGATAGGGTTATATATATAGATAGCCTTGGTTAAGCTCAGTAAAACATAATCTCTCAAACAGAGCATGGCCAGGTTGCAGACCTGACATCCAGGCCTGTAAAAGGCAACAAAAAGTCCTATGAAACCTAAGTTGTATCTTAGGTTTCACATATCTAAGGATAAATTTTACATTTCAAAAGACGACAATGATGTTGCATCCCTGACTATCTAAAATGCTTCAAGGAACGGAAAGCTGAGCCTTCGCTTTGGCCAAGATTGAAGCTTGAAGTTATTTGTATAAAAGCTTGCTAAATTTTTTTTATTAATCTATTCAGATAGCTAATTATTGTGTGAAACTCAAATAGTCATACTCTGAGGCTTGAGGTGAAAAACTGGCTTTTGGTGGATTAGCAGGCAGGTCCTCATTTCATCTCCTACTTCTGAATGTTGCTACCTGGACTGTGACATGTCTCTTGTCCTCCTGCAATACAGTAAACTGGCTTGGATTCAAAGGAAAGAGCGCCATCTACTGCAACGCTATTCAAATCCCACAGTTCACTGTATGCTTTTCCCAAAGGCTTCTTCCTTGATTGGTCCAGCTCAGACACACTTGTGAGACTGAACAAGATCTTAGCCAGAAGTTGGCAGAAAGGGAACCTATGGCCACAGATCAACACGTAACTATGTCAAAAATTCCAAGTCTTTGGTGAGAACTGTTTGTTATTAGCATCATGACACTATTTAGAAAGGATAATGACTAATGGAAGTCATTTTACTAGGCAGTCAGATACAAGTGTCAATTTCTTGGAGTTTCTATGAGAAATAACATCATCAGCCCAATTTTCTGGTGAGGAGTGAAGAGGCTATAAAAGCCAGTGGAGCCATCTATAAGCCTTTTTGGTCCTTAACAGCAACTGCTACTTCCTGACACTCTGACCTGCACCCCTAAAGAGAATACCCAAGTCCTATTTTAAAGCTTTATCTGAGATAGAAACTCATGTTCAGGTGAAGGAGACAGAAGGAGGCATCTCAACTATACCTATATGGTGATCCTATATTCAGCTTGAGCCGACTGTTGTGTAGCTCAAGCAAAGCAGAATAATAGGCTTAAGCTTAGAGGGTAGGAAAGCAATGGGTCTCAGTGGGTAAGGCAGGATCACAGAAAATTCCACTGATAGTCGACGGAAAGCTTCATAAGGGGCCAGCAGTCAGTCCCCTATGAAATGAAATCCAAATGTAGCTGGCTTTGGACTGTGACTCAAATTCTGATTGACATGCAAATGCGCAGTTACCCCTTCCAGTTCTATAATTCAATGGCAACTTATACCCACACTAAACTATCAAAACTGGAGCCCTCTGCAATGCAATCAAACCC
Organism: Rousettus aegyptiacus; assembly: GCF_014176215.1. Taxonomy (NCBI): domain Eukaryota; kingdom Metazoa; phylum Chordata; class Mammalia; order Chiroptera; family Pteropodidae; genus Rousettus; species Rousettus aegyptiacus. The sequence goes on along the minus strand of NW_023416306.1, from coordinate 118,321,184 downwards.
ACAATGAGATATCACCTCACACCTTTTAGGATAGCTATTATTTAAGAAAAGAAAAAAGAAAAAGAAAAAGAATAAAGCAAGAAATGCTGGCAAGGATGTAGAGAAAAGAGAACTCTTGCACGCTGTTAGCAGGAATGTAAATTGGTACAGCCACTATGGAAAACAATATGGAGGTTCCTCAAAAAATTAAGAATAGAACTACCATATAATCTAGCAATCTCACTTCTGGATATATATCTAAAGGAAATGTATTCACTATCACAAAGAGATATCTGCACTCTCATGTTCATTGAAGCATTATTCACAATAGCAAAGATATGGAATGACCTAAGTTTATTGATGGATGAATAGAGTTTTAAAATGTGGTATGTAAACACAATGAAATATTACTCAGACTTAAAAAAAGGAGGAAATCCTGCCATTTGTGACAACATAGATGAATCTGGAAGAGATTATGCTAAATGAAATAAGTCAGAAAAAGACAAAATTGTATGACATCACTTACACGTGGACTCAAAAAAGTCAAATTCATAGAAACAGAGAGTAGAATAATAGTTGCCAGACTGAGGGGAATAATGGGAAGAGTTTCGTTAAAGGGAACAAACATTCAATTATAAAACAATAAGTTCTGAGGATCTAATGCACAGCATGGTAACTATAGTTCGCCTGTTGAATACTTGACATTTGCTAAGTGAGTAGACCTTGAACACTCTCACACACACACACACACAAAGAGGTAACGATATGAGATGATGGATGCGTTAACTTGAAGGTGGGAATCTTTTCACAATATATATAAATATATCAAATAATTACATTGTACACTTCAAATAATTACAATTTTATTTGTCAATTATACCTCAGTAAAATGGGGGGAAGAGTCCACAGCTTCTTTTACTACTTCATGAATTCCTACCCCGTAGCCCACCCAAAAGGCTGGAGGAAGTTCTTCTTCAACATCTGTCCCCTTGGGTCTATATCAGCAGTCCCCAACCTTTTTGGCACCAGGGCCCAGTCCTCCTATGAGAACCTAATGCCAGATGATATGAAGTGGAGCTGAGAAGATAATACTAGCGCTGGGGAGCAGCTGCAAATACAAATGAAGCTTCACTTGCTCACCTGCCGCTCACCTGCCACTCAGCTAGTTGCTAACAGGCCATGGACTGGCACGGGTCTGTGGCCCAGGGATTGGGGACCCCTGGTCTATATCATATCCCTGACTGTGTCACTTCTCTCATCAGATCTTCCCTATATAGACTGAAAACTTGGGGTTTGGAAAAAATATCTCAGTGCCTCCACACACACAAAAAAAGTGAATATATATGTAATTATAAGATTGCCACGTTCCACACTTTTTATTGTTTGTATTTCATTCTCTCTGCCCAGTTAAGAGTCACCCCACCACTCACACTTTCACCCATTCATTTGTTGGCTTTCCCAGCCATCTGTGTTGAATTCTACCATCTGGCTGTCTTAGAGTGCAATGACCTAGTAGCTGGGTTTTATGGATTTCCAACAGAGTGAAGTACTCTATTATTTCAGCAAAGTTTTAGTACAAAGTATTGGCAGTATGCTTGCAACTTTTTTTTTTAATTCATCTTCAGGCGTTTTACTTAAGATTAGACTTTGAAGATTATGTCACACACGTTCAGTGAATCCCCAGCTCGGCGCAGCACTGCTGACCACCTTTCCATTCCACATCAGGACCGTTAGAGACAGAATCATACACACACAATTCTGTTGGGTGCGGAAGCATAAAATCAAAAGCCTTCCACTTTCCATGGTGCTTTGCAGTCCTTCTATGTGTCTCATTCTCAGTCCTCACAATTAGCAATTTCAAAACTTTATTTCCCTTACTAAGTCCCCCATCTCACCATCTCCCCTCCTGTGCAGAGAGAAAAATAAGGACATGAGGAATGAAATCCTTTCATTTCCTGCCATCCATCTCCGCCTCTTCCTGTCCACTCCTAATCACATCTCTGTCCCTGTCAGATGTTCTCCTCTTGTCCATCTTTCCTCCTGAGCTTCTATCCCAACCATTCCCACTTCTCAGAGACCTTACCCTGACAAGAGAGAGAAGGAGGAAAATAAATAAAACACAAAAAGTAGATAAGAGAAGGGAAAGGAAGGGTGAACTGGGGAGGGGAGGGAACAGGAGGGAAAACTTCCTTGAGACAACATCTCCTGATTTTCAACCTCTCTCCCTCCCCACACAAACTACCCATAAGAGTGTGCAATCTAGTTGTTTCTTCCTTTACTCACCAACTACTGTTTCACCAACTCAATGCAATCAGGATTCAGCCTCCATCACCCCAATAAATACTAATTAAAGTATATTTGTGCCATTGTATGTACGGCGTATTACACAGTGCCTGGCATATGGTGAAAGCTCAATAATAAACTTCTGTGACCATTCTCTCCCTAATTGGTATACTAGACAGGAACTTTCCAGTTCTTCTTTTACTTGATTTTTCTTCATCAGTGATGTTTCCTTCTCTGCAATCTTTCCCATTGGCTTCCTGGTCCCTTCTTTCTCCTGGAGTTTTTCCTACCTCTGACCAGTACTCCTGATGTCTCCCTTTCAGGCTCCTATCCCTCTATGCCTTAAATTAGGACCACTTTTAGTCTTCACCTCTCGCCTGTATACTCTTGATGGGTGACTCTATCAACTCCCATAAGCACAACTACTATCTACATGATAATAATTGTATTATGGTGCAGTGATGACTAACAGGCCTGTACTTGCACCCCAGAGCTCTACCATTTTCATTCATTTGACGAATATATAATGAGTTCTCACCATGTGCCAATTTCGTAGTCCTCCCCACTGGACATCTCCGCTGGAATGATCCACAGGCATCTAAACTCAACATGTCCAAGACTGAAAGTATCATCCTAACCGCACACACAGAGACACACACAGAGATACACATGATTCCTCCTTCGCTATGTCCCGTTTAAGGAAATGGCACTACCCATCTACCAACTCAGAAACTGGACTCTGCCTCCTAAATTCTCTGAAATCACTCCCACCTTCTCCAGTCCACTGGCCCTTCCTTAGCTCACACTTCATCCTTTCTCATCTGAATTACTGAAATGGCCTCTTACTTGGCCTCCTATTTTAGTCTCAGTCCCTATCAAGCCATTCTCCACACCATCCTTTCTAAAACATAATCTAATGATAGTACCTCTCTGCCTAAAAAATTCAGTGGCTCTCACTGCTTTAGGTTAAAATGCAAACTCATAAAAGTGCCAATGGTCTGGCTCCCACCTACCTGTGCAGTATCACATCTCAACCCCCACTCTCCTACCTATGTTCAGTACCTGTGGTCTCCCATGTTCTCTCAGTGTTCCATGACCCTGTGCACACTGTACCTCTACTCAGACCCTCTTCACCCTCTTACCTGTCTGTCCAAGTTTGCTCACATTTCCAGACTCAGATTAACTGTCATCACCTCTAGAATATTTCTCTGCCCTTCCAATTACATACCCAGTCTGACTTAGGTGATGCTTTCTTGGGAATCCCAAAGCACTCTGTGCTCCCCACTACTTTATAATTTATCACACTTATGTAAGTACTTATTTACATGTTCATATCCTCTACATTTTAAGCTACATTGTAAGTTCTCCAATGATCCCTGATCCTTGATATTTAGTATCAACAACACCTATCACAGTGCCTGAAACTTGTAGGTGTTCAGTAATTATATGTTGAATAAATGCTTGTAGAGTGAAAGAATTATAAAGCTTTCCTAGGCCTCACCAGCTATGGTAACAACGAAGTCATATTAATAATATTAATTCAAAGGGCAATGAAGCTAAGCCCTTCCTTTTCATGTGAGTCTGACTCTGCAAATACACATGCACATGCACACACAGTGAAATGTGCTCAGGACACTGCTCGTGCATGATTCACTCAGCCTGCAGGAGCGCCTTGTTCTACCTGACCTCACCATGGTCTCCATCGGTCACTGATGTTCCTTTCTGGCACCCCAGCTGATGCCCCAAATGTTGGTGGTCCTTGGAAAAGGAGGAGAGGAGAAAGTAAGCCTATCTCCTCCATTAAAAGTACCTCAAAACAATACAGCTTGTGCCACAATTTTATCACACACCTGCAGATAAAACATCTTTTTACCACTAAGTTGCCTACCCTTGCTCTGCATGTGAACCCAGGTATGAGCGAAATCTAGGTGATAGACACTAAGCTGACTCAGGCACTTCTCCTTTCCAACAATTTACAAAGGAATCTCATCTGCCTGGCTCTTCTCTCCCTCTGCCCTGCCCCAGTGGTTCATTGGATATTGTTGATTCTCACCTACACTGAACAGGGAGAACTATCCTCACCATACCATGCATCAGACACTGTGCTGGCGCTGGGCACAAATAGTCAACAAGGCGGAAATACCAACCATTATGGAAGCAACAGGGCACAGAGGTGAAAGGTGGGGACACTGGAGCTAAACCAGCTAAGTTCACCTCCTGGCTCTGCCACGTTCTAGCCTGTGTGACCTTTACTTCTCTATGCCTCAGCTTCTTTATCCGTAAAATGGTAACAATATAGTATCTACATTATAGAGTTTTTCTGATAAACAAGTTAATTCCTGTTAAACACCATGGGCAGGCACATAGAAAGTACTCTATAAAAGTTATCTACTATTATAATAGTCTAGTCAGAGGTACACAAAATAAACAGACAAGCCAAATAATTACCATTTGTCATAAGTGCTTAGAAAGAAATAGAGAAGTGCAAGAGAATAACAGGGGCCATGAGAGTATTTTAGACAGGACCAAAGAGATAATTTAAGCTGAGACCCGAAGATTAAGAAGGAGCCAGCCATACAAATAGCTGGGAGAATAAAATTCCTGGCAGGGGGCCAGAAGGAACAGCAGTGCAGAGTTCTAATACTGAAACAGAGTTGGTGAGCTGAGCGGGGTGAGGTAGGCGCAGAATGTCATGGGAGGAGAGAAGGAAGATCAGATTGTGCGGGGCAGATGGACTACAGTAGAAAATTTCAATTTCATTCTCTGTTAAATGGAAAGCCACTGGGGGATTTTAAATGAAGGAGTGACGTTATCTAATCTACAAATTTTAAGATTACTCTGACTGAAGGATTGAAAGGTAAACAAGAATAGAAACAGGAAGATAATTAGGCTCTTGCAGTCGTCCAGGACAGAGATGATGGTGGCCAAGCACTAGGAGGTGCCAGTGGAGATATAATGAATTAATGGTCTAAAGTGTTATCTGCAGAGAAAATGCAGTGGTCTCTGCAACAAGGCAGAGCTGGCTGAAGCATTTAAAGGTTTAGAGAAGGTGAATTAACCTCCCTGCTACAACCTGAAAGGGAGAGAGGCCTTTATTTGTAAACATGGTTTTCCACGGAAGACATACCATCACTATTGTCCACAACATAAAGCAGTGATTTACTGAGAGCCGACACGGGGTCTAGCTCTGAGGTTGGCAGAAATGACTTTTTGTTCCAGGATAGATGTACAGGATGCACAGATGCCTTCTTTTCTTCCTGATACATGTCCCTGCAACCAGTGTTTTTTGGTTGTTTTTTTTTTTTTTAGGTCATTGAAATTAATTTTATAAATCTCGTAAATAACAAAAAGTAAACAAAATAGGTAGTAGCTATAATAATCATGAAAGAATTAATTGACATGTTTTGGGTCACTTATAAAATGGTAAATTTATATTCGATAGGTTATACATGCTTTATATTACTTTGTGGTCCCTTCTATAGTAAATATATACAGTACATTTATGGATATTTTATAGCAATTATAATTTTAAGGGATTAGCTTAATTTTCTAATATTTTCTTTTGTAAATGTTGATGACCATATACATGACCGTTTTTCATCCTATACCCTTAGACAAGAATGTAGCCCCAAAGAGAGAAATAAAATTTCCTTCACAAGAGTTTTTTAAAAATGGAGCATATTTATGGCCTCTACTTACTTTTTCCTGGCTCAGAGTCATATACCAAAGGTTTTTAAATCATCATTTAGTATCCTCTCTGCAACCAAGTAACTGAGCTTTCTCTCTTATAATTTCTCTTGTTACTAAAAAAGTAGACTCCATCTAAGAATGGTATTACAAAAATATTGCAAGTGCAAGAAAAATAGTCAAATCAAATCAACAAGTATTTATAAAATAACTAATACTTGAACTCCCTTCTCTATATATTCCACTTCCAAACTCCATTATTTCATTCCAACTAAAAATAAAGTACATGTAGAATTAGGCCAACTAAGGAAGTAGTTTATTAAATAGATTGGGAGAGAGCTATAGTCAGAGAGAAATAATTTTTTTAAAAAAGGAGAGAAAATGACTCGAACTTAAGCGCTACTAGCACCCTGTCCACTTCTCTCAGGCTGGCTTTCAAGATAAAAACTCAAGAGAATTAACATTTGTTGAGTGTATAAACATTTCATATTAAGTAAGCTAATATGAAAGCTAATGACAGTTTTAGGAAGATCATATTTATTGCCATCAGAAAATGAGAGGAATGATGCAATGAAGAGAATGGAATAAGCAAAGCCAGCATTGGGCGATAGGACAGAGTTTGTGAGAAGTCATGTCAATTTTTATTTGACGGTGCATCGATAAAGACCAGCCCAATGGAAAGCCAGCCAAGGGATTCAAGGTTAAAATGCATACTTTGAGTTAAACATCATGCAAACAATAATTCACAAGTATTTAACTGTTTAAAGATGTCCAAGCTAAAACTTTCTCAAATCCACAGTGAACTAGGAATTCTATATACTAAGCTTATAAACATATAAGTTGGGGGGACTGGGTATAGAGAGACTGCATGTCTCCAAAATGGTCATCCTTCATATTTATGCGCAGAAAATGATCTGCTTCTTGGCTGGCATAATATTGGAGGATCTGTTTCATCCATTTGGTCAATATCCAAGATGGCAGGCCTGATTGTCTAAGACACTGAATCCTAGGGCCTGCCTGGAAACTAGCTAAAAGTACAGGGAAATAATCAAATCTAAATGAAAGCAGATTCATAATGGCTATTTCTAAATGGGGCACATCATTTTTGAAGGCCAAGAAAAAAATCAGGTTAGGGAATGAGAGAGAGTAGGAACACAGAGGAATGTGGTTAGAAATCCCAACTGAATAACAGGATGCCCTTCACCTCCCAAAACCGAACACCAAGTTGATCTCCTTGCTTTTGTCCCTGTGCCCTACAATCTATTCTCAACACAAATTCCACGCAATTCTATTAAATACAAATCATATCATGCCCTTCATCTCCTCCACACTTTCCAACGACTTCTGACCTCATTCAGAGTCATTACCAAATCCGGAAGGGCTCCATGTAATGTTCAATGGTAAGGACCAGTTCAATGGTAAGAACCATGGAACATTTCTCCCTTTTTTGAGCCTTGAACATCTGTACATCCTTCCAGGTTGAGGGAAATCCGAACATGGCATGGTTCTTAGTAGGAGGCAGGGCCTATAGTGGTAGAAAAGGGACTATTCCCTTTTCCCATTCCCTAACCATCAGAGAAATCACATGACCCAGGAGAGGCCAGTCCAGTCTATGTTTCTGTATCACTCCCTCAATATTCAAAGATAGAAAGTATTTGTAATAATAGAATCAAGGACTCAGCGACTATCTTGTTGTATATGGTGGCAGCAGCACCACCAACAGCAGTTGTCCATCTCCAGTAATGCTCACAGGAGCATCTCTACCAGACCATTCTTGTGCATGACCCAGTGGCATTCTTGCCTGCTGAGCCTTCTTTGGTTCCTGCTTGTTTTCTGAGCCTCATTCTACAGCCTCTTCTTTGATTCTGAGAGTTAATACGACCTTCCAATAAATCTCTTCTCTGCTTAGGTTATCCGGAGTCATTTTCTGTTGTTTACAAACAGCTTTGTTGAATATTGATGAATCTTTAAATATGGAAAGGAAGGACTAGAGTCTAGCAGAGCAGAGAGGGACAACTTTCTCTGCATGTTAAAGTGAGAAGAATTAGGAAAAAAAATAATAAAGTGAATAAAATTGAGTTTCTTAGGGCATCCAAGGGGAGTGACCTAAGGTGCAACCTTGAAGAAAGAAGACAGAAGAGTCTGAGACATGGGGCTGAGTCTATGAAAGAAAGGGAACCATAAAATAACTCCAATGAGCAACAAGAAAAATTGCAAAGGAAATGTAAAAATGGCAGAGAAATACTCTATCTAAAAAGCTTAATCTAAACAGCCCTACTGTTTGGAATCTCACCTCCTTCCCTGCATCTCATCTGTCCATAATTCCTTTTCTTTCTGCTCTTCATGAAGCAGTTCCAAAGCTTGAGGTGAGATGTCATTTGCTACAGCTGAATATGTATATATTTACATTAAGATCTAAGTAAATCTGACTTAATCAAAAAAAGAAAGTTCAGTGGAATATGGGGTATGTATTCTGGTCTGCTTCTACAAGACTATCGATGGGCCTTGTCATTTGGTTGAGTAATTAATATAGCTTATTTCTTGCTGGCCATCATTCAGATGTTGATTTACTAAAATATAAAACTTTATAACAATCAACAAAGAATGCTGTATATATATGAGGTTTATAAGGCGAGTAGTGATAGAAATTCCTTAAGTCCCACATGGAAGTCGCTGCATTACCCAAGTCTTACCACCTAGATTCCTCTCCATCCCTGTCTCTGTCTTGCTATGTCTTTTCCTAGTCTCTTCTCCACGTCTCTGCTCGCCTCTGTCATGTGGATTTGTCTACATCTGTATGTTTTTGCCTGGTCCACTCTTCATCTTATGTTAAAAAAAGGGTTTACTACATCTCATAAATATGCATACAATATGCCATAGTAATGAAGACTCAGAGTAGATGAGAAGGAAAAGAAAAACAAAAGAAAGACACAAAGTAGGGTCAGAAATGAGACTAATACGAAAATACATACTATGAAGCCCTACTCACAAGCTTCAGATGCCATAAGTTTACTCTACACTCTTTAGCAGTCATTACAAAGATGGAAATACAATTCAGTTTCCGTAAGATAAAATTATACCAATTGTTCAAGCTTCCTAAATCTGCATAGTAACATAATTTATGAAAATGATGCTTCCCAATGACACAATTTGTCAGAATATTCCTCCACCTCACAAATGGCCCTGCCACACTTAATAAGCAGAAATAGCTGGCAGAGAGTTTACATCCCTTCCCTAGCTGGAAAAGCTCGTTCCCCAGTGTACTTGATGAAGGTATTACTTCACATAGGAGGTAATAAATTTGTGGAATTCATTACCCCCAGGAGAAGGTGCAGGCAGGAAATAGAAATGGACTCAGATAAGGTTGGTCAAAATTCTAAATGGTGAAGCCATAAGTGGGTCTTATTTTGTTTGCATTTAATAATATTTTATACTATGATCAACTCTGCCCCTTTACCTGATATCCTAAAGTTCATCCTTACAGCTCTTTACCTCTCCAGTAAGATTTCTAATGATATATAACACTTGATATCTATCTGTTTATTTATTTATATACAGGAGTACTATAGTTTTCACTCTTTGTTAGTGGAAACATATTTCAAATCTTAGTAGCTTTTATATACAGATGTTTTGTCTTTACATTTTCAGTATGTTTTATAACACTACATAACACGTGACTAAATTAATAATTCTAAGACCGTAGTCCCAACTTACACCCTGCTTTAAAACAAATTAATTATGCTTTGCCAATTCAGCTGAAGTAAACCTAGCCCTGGGAACATTTTGGAAACTTTCTTATTGCTCAAGGATCAAAAGGGAATGAGGAAGGTAATTGGGGTTGGATTAAGCTTGAGTGGCATTTTGCCTGGGCAAAAGTAGGTTGAAGCTCTATTGTTTTCTGAAGCAGCTGGTCCCTCTCTATCCTAGCATCATGCCTGCCTAAAAGGGGGGGAGATACATGGTCAGTCTTTGCAGAGAACCAGCTGCTGGCACCACTCCGAGAGTCACCCATTAATCTGCAATGTGGCAGTTCTGGGAACCAGACACTCTTTGGTCAGGGCGGGGCATGGAGTATCCTGACAAAAGTCTCTGAACATGACAATGAGAGACAGGATGCTGCTGGGCTTCAAGGTCAATTTCTTCTCTTAACGTGGGGAAATTCCAGAGAATTTACCAAGTCTCTGAGTGGCTGGGAAAAGGTAACCAGAAGCCACAACAATCACTGACTTTTTAAGGAAAGAAAAACTTCTGGGCACCCAGAGAAGAAATCAGTATCAGGGTGTCTAGCTTGTAACAGGAGGCACTGAGGCTCCAATTGGTGGAGTTCTTTGTCACTTTGAATTCCAAGAGTTGTTTGTTAAGATAAGTTTGGAGGTGAGAAGGAGGGTAGTAAATATAGTTTTGCACCAGTAAAGATTTGCTCCTTGTTTGGGGATTTTTTTTATAACTGTTACCAACATAGCACAGGCAGTTCTCATGACCTAGATATAAACCAAGAAAAAGAGGTCCAGTGCTCTCCTGGTCTACTGTCCCCTTAGTCCTGTTGGGGCTTGCTCTGAGCTCCATTAAATTGGAATATCACCTCGGACAAATTCTTTACCTCTTCTACATCTTCTCCCTCATCCAGAGGCAGTTAGACTAGGTTATCTTGAAGGTCTCTTCCAGCTCCAAGCTTCTGTCCCTGTGCCCTGGGCTCATGGGTTGTAAACAGCAGTGCCGAGTCCTCTGTTGAGGGGGCTCCTGCCTGCTACCTGCTAAACTCATATGATGCTCCTAAGAACTGATTTTTCTCCTGGTAACAAGAAAGAAACACTCATCTCACCAGAATAGTCTTGATGAAATATAAAAGCATGTTTATATACACTAACACTTGTACTAAGCAATAATTATTTGAAGGTTTTTCAGGGACTCGCCAGGTAGAAGAGAGCTGAGAAAGCCAATACAGGTTACTCACTTTCCTTCTCTTTAAAACGAAGATGAAAAGGACACCTTGTCTCAAGGTGTTTTAAGGATCAAATGAAATCACATTTAGCTACCACAGTATCCTGTGTAAACAGTGCCATGAATACTATGGTAAGTGCTACTATGAAGTAGCCATGATTATCTCTACACAGAAGAAAAAATTAAGGTTTAGAAAGATGAACAAAATACCCCAAGTTTACATAATTAAGGCATGGTAGAACTAGTTTTTAGACACACACATTTTGACTCCAAAACTTATCCTCTTAACCAGTAATTTTATGAATTTTCTGGTTTTGCAGCCCTCTCTGTGTACGGGCTGTCGAGTCAGACAAGAGATTTAAAAAGCTGAGCGTACTACTTACCAGTAGTGACTCGAGACAACCTAACTAATTTTGCTGGGCCTTAGTTTATTCATCTGTGAGGGTTAAATGAGATTATATATGTAAAGTGCCTAATAGACAGTAAGCCTTTAGCAGATGGTTTTCATTCTCTCTGAGTTTATGTCCCTAAAGCAGACCCTGAGAATAGAGTTCGGAAGGATTTGGGAGGTGATCCTTAGAAGAACAAATGAGGAAGTGGAGAAAGTAAGACAAGAAATGGACAAGAGTCAATAAAAGGTTAGTGGCCAGGTAATCACTGTGAGGAACTGGGGTTCAAACCCATCTAGATCATCTGAAAAACCGTGTGGAAGCTAGCTCAGGATCATCCCACTAAAGCAGCCATTCTCAAACTTAAAAACACATCAAAATCACCTGGAGGGCTTGTTAACCGATGGCTGGGCCCCATCCCAGAGTTTCCCATTCAGCAGATCTAAGTGGGGCCCAAGGGCTACACTTTGAGAATCATAGCATAAAAAATGAAAGGCTAGGGCATCTAGCAACTGACTGATCCCCTACTGACTGAGATGCTCCATTGTTCAAGGATTGTCTGGGGGTTATTACTCCCACACATATATTTCCTGGTTGTTCTGAAGTGGTAAAGCAAGGATGAGCAGCACCAAAAGCAAGCTTTCAGGCAAAGCAAATGAGAAACAGGTGCTTAAAGGCAAGAAGTTAATGTCTCTAATAGCAGCTGATGAACCCAGGTCAGCTGACAGTTAGGGGAGGGACACCAACAGTATCTGCCATACTTCCTCTTCCCTATGGTTGTTGCATTTGTGGCTATGAATAGTCTTTAACCTGAAGGGCTGTAGTCAAGGTCATTGGTGGAGAATCTCTGAACCCAGTGACTGTGAAGGTAGAAAACTCCTTCAGCCTGAGGCTGATAGTAGCCATGGAGTATTCCAGATCAGTACTTTCTTCAACAAATCAAAGGAATGAGGAGAGGACTGAAGCCAAGACCAGAGTAGTCAACAGTGAGTGACTCTGCAGTGACCAGCAGACCCACTGTGACTCAACGCAAACTCCTGTTCCCACTGAGGCACTTTTGGCTGCAAAGAGGATGCATTTGACATGCAAATCATGCAGAGCGCAGAGCTCTCCCACACACTCTTTGTGCCCTGTGGAGAAAATGGCTAACACTGGTGATAAAATAGGACTACTCCATTATTCTGTTCCACGTGCACATTTAATTGTCAACATTGCAATAGCTTTAACTGCAAATAAGCACAATCTCATTGCCCATCAATTGTTTGATGGGAGGAAAACAGGCAGTTTGGAGATGATTTTGAGATGAGAAACATCATTATTATCTTTTTGTATGAGGTTTTGCTTTCATTCTGCACTTCCTTCGCCCTCTCCTCAGTGGTTTTATTTTTCCACAAATTCAACATCAAAATATTATAGCCAATACAAAATAGTCCAGCATTCATCTGAGTCCTGAGGGTTTCATTTACTAATTCTAGATAGCTGTAGTTGTATTTTTTTTTCTTAAAACACTTTTATATCTCTTAATCCATGCATCCCCATAACAGTATCTTGAGTTTAGGCAGTTGGGAAAAATATGATTTATTTGCAAATGAGAAAACTGAGGCACAGAATAGCAAACTGACTTGTTCAGGAACTGACTGGCAGTGATTGAGTAGATTCCCACTAATCTGCAGAGCGACATATTCAATTTTTCTCATGTGGTTAGAAAATCTTTGGAAATATTAATCAGTGAAGATAGGAAATTCCACATAGTTCCTCTTCCATTTATTCAAGGTAATAGCAGAGCTCTCTGCTCAGTGTCCCAGGAAAGCCATTTGGTTCAAAAAGTAAAATTAGCCCTGGAAAATTCCACAAGTATCTGGAGGAAATAGGAAGGAAAGTAGAAGAGCAGAGATGGGGTGTTGGAAAGGTGCAACAGAGACATAGAGAATAGAGAAACGTGGAAGGAGATTTCCCTCAGGCTAGAAAAGGACTCCCTGAGATTCGGGAAGAAGGGAAAGAGTGGGCTGTGACCCAAGTCAGCAGAGATCCACAGCCCCACTTCCTAGCATTGCAGCTAGGGAAGGGCCAGGACCCTGAGAGGAAGTGAGGTGGGTACGTGACCCCCTAAGTACAGACCCTGGGACTCAACAAAGATTTTTAGAGCCCCAGCATATTCATGAAGTAACAGTGTCCCAACACCCAAAAGGACTGTGAGAACAAAGATATAGGATGTCTCAGCTTAGAGACAGATAACCCAACCCCAGAAGTCCCCCCAGATTCTGCCCATGGCATTGAGTATACCAGGAACATTGACCCATGTACAGGAGGCAGAGGCAGTGTAAAGGGGAAATATTCAGAATGGCTAAGTATTAATTATCTATCAAAGGAAAATTACTCTGAATTTAGGATATAAAGCAAGTAATATTTCACACATCTGAGTTTAGGGCTGAGCTTCAAACCTCTTATGCTTCTTTTGGTACCAGTAACAGTCTTGAACCATGCAGAGTCTTAGGTAAAACAAGGGAAGATTTCTCTAGACTCTGCCATCCCAAAACACTGGTTCCCCCTCCAGGCCTTTCCTCTGCTGCCTCCTGGTTCCAAAGCTGCATCTTCCTGAATGCAAACATATCTTCCACTACCACCATCAAAACTCTACCCTGTAGTAGCAACTAGACTATCTATTAATCATCATCAGTCTTCTCACCACCCAACCCCTAGGAAATACAATACACAAAGCACAACTCCGATGAGAAAGAGCAGATAACTCACAAAATTCTCAGGTGAAGATGTAGGCATGTGGCAATGTAGGGATCTAAATAGAATGTTAGGAAGAGAGGTGAGGCATGAGCTTCTTATGTTTACCCAAATGGACGTATGTTTAAGCACTATCACCCTAGCACAAGAAGAGCATCTTTAAAATTTGGGCATGGCCAATAGAGTGCTGGAGATATAAGAGCCATGCAGGACAAGAGGTTCACAAGCACTGCCTTATATTAACTCAAAAAGGCTTTGAAACTATGGAAAACCAGAAGAGGATAGATCCCAGCTCTCCCATGTATGAGTTAGGAATGACATCTCACAAGATAATACTAATATTAGCCAACAGCAGCAATAGCATCTCATCACCAACACAGCTATTTATAGCTAATACTTACAGAGAATTTATCATGGAATGAGTATTATTTTAAGTGACTTTCAGCTGCACACAAATTGTTTGTAGCATTATTTTTATTCCTAGTTTCATAGGATGAAACTAAGGCACAAAGAGGTTAAATGCCTTGCCCAACAAGATAGGCAGTTGTAGCCACAGAGAGCAAACCCTGTGGTATGAACTGAGAGCTTTGAACCCCTCTGCTATATCATGCATAGAGGCATTAGGTGGATTATAAGAGACAATCTAGGACTCTTACATATATTATAGAGCAATTTGAAGGGGATATAATCATGGGAAAAAACAGGTTCTTCCCCAATTCATAGTGTACTAATCAGGGTTCTTGGTTGCAAACAGGAAACCTGTCTCTGATAAACCTGAGCAGAAAGGGAATGTATCCAAAGGATATCACATGACTCAGAATCCTAGAAAGCCTGGCAAAGGAGACTTGAATGGAAGTGAAGGGCAGAGAGGTATAATGAAGACACTGTCATAAGAACAATCCACTCGGGACCCACCACCAGCACTGTTGACTCCAGCCATTAACCATGGCTCCACAGACACACTCTGCCATGCTGCCTGACTCTAATTCAGTTACAGCCACCAGGAATAGTGGCTTTCTGACCACCCCCCACTGCCACTCCCATCTTCTGCAAGTTCTAATGGCTCAGTCAAAAGCAAGTCATTAATTGGCCACACTTAGGTCATAGGCTCACTCCATATCTTGCTAGAGATCAACAATAGTCGGCTGTTGCTACAATAACACTGCTTAACAAACTGCCCCAAAACTCAAGAGCTTATAGCAACAAGCATTTACTTTTCTAGCTCACTACAGTCAGCTGTAGTAGCTCTGACTGCATATCAGCCAGGATGAGGTCTGCTCAATGAATCACTCATCCTCCTTGGACCAGAAGCTAATAAGGGTCATGTTTTTCTCATGTACAGTGTTATCAGTGCAAAATCATAAGCTGAAATATGTGATGCCTCTTGAAGCCCTGGCTTAACACTAGCACACTGCCACTTCCACCTATATTCCATTGACCAAAGCCAAGTCCCAATATCAAGAGAGAAATATACTCTCCTCACTATACCAGAAGGAACTGCCAAGTCACATGACAAAGGACATAGATGTATATAATTCTAATGAGAGAGGGCATGGCATATTGTGAATTCACTCTATCACATGGGGCGAAAAGAAGATATATGTTTTCATTCCCCAAAAGGTAGAAAGGGTGTTCAGCTTCTACTCAGCAGAGATCAAGCAAGTCCACTATTCATGTCAGAGGGAGGCCATCTGAGGATAAGGAGATCAGACCGAGAAACCTCAGAAATGAGGAATTCTCCCATTTCACATGGTGAGTTACAATCCCAGCGTAAGATCCAGCTTAGGGTCAAAATTCTATTGCAAGTTTTGAAGATGTGTACCTATTCAGTACGTTTCATCCTGCGATACCTATCAATTGTGTTATTTCACTAGATGATTTTATTTCCACTTTTATTAGAAATGACAGTTCTTTTATTAAAAAGCAGGAGCTATTATATTGAAAAAATACAAGCAACAGTAATCAAGTGCTAAAGGATATGAAAGTCCTATCTTGTGATAGAGAAGAAATAACTACATCTTTACAGGATCTGAGGTTTGAGTGGTTTATTAAATCTGACACCAGGCCTGCAATTACCACCAATTATTTGGTCATAGTGTCAGTTTCATTTAAAGTGAGAAAGTTAGTGATGGCAACAGCTTATTTTTAATAACCGATTTCAGAGAAAACAATTTTGTGTCCAATTGCTACTTCCTGACCTCCTGATCTCCCAATAAAAAGTCTTGTACCTGTGGGGTTACCGGCATGAACCCACCCAGGAAAGTAGTCACTAGATGCTATTTCTGGCTAACGCTGAATTATATATGCACTCTACCACTCATCCATCCTACAACTATGTAGGCGGCCCACCAGGTGCTACCCACTGCAGTAAGTAAAGTCCTTCTAAACATGCTGCACTCAACTAAAATGCTGAATTTGAAAAGTCCCACCCACGTTACTAAGAGGGCCTTCATCCTCTGAAAAGGAAGAGATTTCATAGTTTCACGTGTTGTGGTGATTATGTGTGATAAAATGCATCCTTCCAGGTCTATAAATCAAACCCCTCTTTACTCATTTAACAAAGAGTTGAGTGGTTCATTTGATTGGCTTTGTTTAAATTTGTGGTCCTTGAGATGAACGGATGGCTCTCAAGTCCCAGGAATACTGGTGGGACAGCATCTCACCCCTCACAGGTCAGCCCAGGCCATTGGGGGAGTAATGCCAAATAAAGTTGCAAAAATCAAATAAATTCACTTTTTTAAAATCAACCTTTCTTTCTATTTGAAGGTACAATCTCCCACAAATTATAAAAATCTAAGTAATTTAGGCACTAAGTATTTTATACTTTACTGTCCTTCTCTTCTATTTCCTGGTACTTGTGTTTAATATTATATTCAAATATTCCACCCCCCAACCAAGTTTTTTGCTTGACTGGCTTCTTTTTTTCCCATACTGCCTTAATTTACTATTATGATTCTGGAATCTAAACAACAGCAATAACAAAAACCTGGAAAGCATAAATTTAAGATGTTTTAGCTATCCAATCAACCAAGGTATCTGAATGAATAAGGTGCCTTGATTCGGCTTTGGCATAAAAAGTGAATGGGGGTGAGAGACTAGACTGAGGTCAAATTTTTCCAATTTTGTCAATTTTGAGGTAGTAGGAAAGAAGGGGATGATGGGGTAGTGGGGACAGAGGACACTAGGGAGAATTCTGTACGTTCTTATTTAAACAAACAAGCAAAGTCTGAGAGGACCTTTAAACCTTTTGGTGAAGGCTTCTCACTTGAGAGAACACATGTCATCCCCTGTCTCAAGCTCTGAGCTTCTTTTCAGCACATGCACAGCTGCTTTAGGAGATGAAGACTGAAATAGAAAACCAGCCATGGTGATGAAATGTGACAACTTGCTTGAGAAAAGACATGTCTGACATGTTTTCCAACTGGGTATTTCTAAAATTCATGGCAGTTTCAGACAAGATTTCCAAAGAAATCCTTTTTCTTACTCATTTCAAGTCTCTAAATCTGGAATATCCATATCAATGCTCAGAGAGGCACCAAAGAAAAAGTTTCGTCCCAACAAGTTTTACAAATTACATTTTACTCTTCAGATGTGTCTCTCCTTGGCAGACTCAGGCATCTCTCTCAGATTGCTCTCACTCACCTCCCCAGCAACACCACCCTCTATTGTAGGTAAATTACTTGCTCCCCCAAGACCTCAGTTTTCTCATCTGTGCAATGAAGAGGTTCAGCTAAATAATGGCCCTTCAAAATGTAACATTCAGAAACCCAGATTTTATAGCAAACATGAAAGTAACATTCAGAAACCCAGATTTTATAGCAAACATGAAAGCATTTTGAAGGGCACACTATATTAATAACAGTGGGGAGAAGGACATTCTAAGAACATAAATTTAAAAAAAGAGAGATGTTTTAAAGTAAGGATCAAGCTTCCAGTAATAGCCAAGTGAAGAGTGTGCTTCACGCAAGATAAACCCTCTACCTAATCCACAAAGAACACATAAAATAAATGCTCCACAGTTTGTATCTAAAATATGGATATATACAAAAAGCTACATGGAGGTACCAGAGGGTGATGAAAAGAAGATTCCAGTGAGGAGTCTGCATGAAGGAGGGTATTATACGGAGTTAAGTACTCCAATTTCCTGCTGCTCTTCTAACCTGAGAACAGACACAGCTAGCACATCCAGAGGATCTGGCATGAGCGGAAAAATCAGGATTTCTCTGGCCAAGGGTATCAGAGTACTGAGTCCAGGGCAATTACAGTCACTGGAGACAGGGAAAATTTGGGAAGAGAATTTGGTAAGAAAAAGAGCCATAAAGGGAATACCCAAATTCTGCCTGCCCATATGTCTGGATGACTGCTGACCCATGCATGCACAGAGCAGCAGACTTGAAACGCCTCACCTAAAATAAAAGATCTGGAGCTCATATCCAACCAAATTTGTTAGAATGAAAAATAATAATAATAATAACTCATGAGAGGAAATTAACAAAATTCAGTCTCCACAACATGACATTCATAGTATGCATGCTACAATCCAACATCACTCAAAATCAGAAAAATAAGGAGCCTTAACAGGACAGTCAGAGACTAAGGAAGAGGGAAGAGAGTAAGGCTATGATATTTACCCCTTATCTCCCTTCCTGTGAAGTCTGGCTACATCAGACCATCCTACAGTATTTTAAATTTTTACCTCCTTCACACTCTTCAATATCTAAATTTTATATTCAATGAGCTCTTCATTTCAAGTGATAAGGGATTTTTTCACCAATGCATGCCCTGAGCTGCCAGAAGACCATCTGTTAATACAGCAGGATTTTTACCAGCTTTTCCCCAACTAACAAGCCTGGATTCCTCCATTTTCCTTGAAGATCTGTTGCTTACGATCTGCTCCCAGTACCAATACTATACCACCGAGGTTCTTAACTGCAAACCACAGAATTAAATTCTAGCTGATTAAACAAAAACAAATTTACAAAAAGGAACATAGTTCAGAAAAGTATAGAGAGGCAACTTCTGCTTCCAACTACGGCAGAGTAACAAGAAATCCACTTTAAATATAAAGGTGCAGAGGTAAAGATAAATTAAAGTAAGAAGATGAAAAATATACCATGCAAACATTAACTAAAAAAACTAGAATTATCACATGAGAACACAGCAAGTAAGCAACTATCTGTAACCCAAGGAGAGAGGCCTCAAACCAAACCTGCCAACACCTTGATTTTGAACTTCCAGCCTTCAGAACTGTGAGAAAATAAATTTCTGTTGTTTAAGCAAAAAAAAAAAAAAAAAAAAATTAAGATAGTGACAGCAGGGTGTTAAACCAAACACAGAATCCTCTGTGACTACACAGGTCACGAACCCATAGAGCATGTCTATAAAGCCAACATACCCATGAAGGCACATGTACATGAAGGCTACTTGTAAATTATAAAAGCCATTCTATATTAAGAAAGACCTGTACATATAACACCGGGGATGTTTAAAAATATTCTTTGTATTACTTTATAGCACTTCTGATGGTTATTTCTCTTCGTGTGTTCAAGAATGTTTGAAAAGACAAACTTGTGTCTTTTTTTTTTTTTGTAATTTTATTGAAGTAACTGAACTGCACATATTTAAGTGTAAAACTTGGCAGTTTTCAACATATTAATCCACCTAGGAAACCATCACCACAATAATGATAACAAATATTTCTATTACTCCCCCAAAAGAAGCTAGTATAACTGTATTAATATCAGACAAAGTAGACTTTAGAACAAAGGATATTTCAAGAAATAAGAGATATTTTATAAGGATAAAGGGATTAATTAATAAAGAAATGACAGGGTGGCTGAAGAACCAGGCTTAGAACATAGACAAGAACCAAGAGAACCTTGGTAGCAGACAACAAAAACATTGTCAGCCATGACAATGGGGCCACCTGTATGGGATACTCACTAGTGCCACTGTTTCTGTTCCCATGGTAACCAGTGCAGTAACAATTCTCCCATCCCATTCCACTGTGCATGATCTCTAGGTGTCACTCATGTCTTCAGATCCATATTCCTTTCAGACTGAAGTCCAGGGCAAGAACCTCCAAAGGCAAAACCTGCTTTACATGCCCAAGCATTTGTTGCCAGGGAGAACAGAGGAAATATCTGCTTCTTTCATTTCTAAAGTGAGAGGCAGAGCTCTACTTATCACCAAGATTCAATATTTTAGAGATGCTCACAAGAGAAAAAGATTCAGATGCTGGGCTTTCAAAAACAAATAGCAAATAACTACCTACAGTAGATATTTCACATTGGAAGGCACTTTGGATTATGTATCAATGGTCTAACATTATTTTAATTTTTTGACCAAGTAATTATATTTTTAGAAGTAATTATTTATGTTTTTATTTAAGTATAGTTGGCATATATTATTATATTAATTTCAAGACTACAACATTTGAAACTACCCCAGGATCTAGGTACAAGAATGTTCAACTAAAATATTATTTATAATAATGTAATCCTGGGAAATGATTAATCTCTTATATAGATCACTCAGGTTCTCAACAGGAAAAGATGACACACTCAAAATAGGATATTTGAGTGACTATACAGAAGTTTGTGTAGGGAATCCACAACTGATAGTGTAGTAACCCTGGCTGAAACACCTTCATCCAGAAGGTAAAGGAAGAGAACAGTTACTAGATCTCAGAAAGAGAGAACCCAGTAGACTTGGCCTTTGATAGGAGGATACAGCCAACCTGAGGTGACCTGCCAGGGAGAGAGTCTAAGGGATAAAATACCTGCCCTTTATCTCCTCCCTCCCTCATTTCCTTCTAGGGCTTTCCACTGACCAAACTCAACAGGAAGCCAAAGGACACAAGAATCCCTTGATATGGTCCATGAGATCAGTCTCCAGAAGCAGAGAGTAAGTTGGTGAAGGATGAAGAAGGATGGGCAGTGGATCTGGAAGGGCAAATGGAAGATAATATATTCCATATGATAAAAACCTTCTGTAGGCATTCATTAAAATTATTCTGAAAAATATTTAACAGTAAGGGAGCAGATTCCCAATACCATGACAAGTTGAAAACGGGACCCAAACCATATAGAAATTATGACACCAACTTTAAGAAACAAAAAAGCAGACTGTATTAATGTGTGAGGTTGTTTATTTCATTTTAATTTTTCTGTTTTCCAAAATATCTACAAGTAATACATGTTATTTTTGTCATCAGAGAAAAAATGTAGCTATTTCAACTAATAAACCTATAAACAATGATAAGGACCAACATCCTTATGAAAAGAGAGAAAAAAAAGTAAATGGTATGTTTTCATGGATGCTCTATATTTGAATCAACAAGCAGTTACTGACTCTCTGCCATATGCTAGGCACAATTTGGCCAGGTCTTGGGGACATAGCAATAGAAGAATTTGTCCTCAGGGAGCTTACTTTTACTAATATAGTGAAACTTTGGGTTAGGGTGTAGAATTAATAGGGGAAGAACAGTGGCTGGAACATGACCATCCACAATGGCATTCAATACGAGCTATCAGTGTTTATCGTGTGCATAAACCTCACAGAGAAATACACAGAGTCAGATAAGGGCTGGGAGCAGCTGGCTGATGTGTGTGCTGAAACTCTGCCTCACATTGCAAAAAGCATAAGGATTGGAAATGTTGTCAGCATTATTGCTGTTCTGGGATCTATACCAGAAGTGTTACATCTGATCACAGTATGATTAACAGGGAGACCAATATTCTAAAAGAGATTCTTACAGAATGAGTACATGATATTGGGGCGGAGGCAAAGTAAACAGTATTAAATTTATGTACCTCTCACATAATAAGTGTTCAATACATTTGCTATTGATAAAAAGAAGTAAACAAACTAAATCTACTACACTTGTTTTAATAAAATAGGTATTAACTATAAATGTTTTCCTAGGATTGAGATGTCCTATAAACATGATTGGTTACCTATAACCTTCTTTAACACCTTGAATTAGATATATTTTTACAAAAATAATAGCTATAAAACCTTTATGGGAAAAGCATCAGGAAGAAATTAAGCAATGAGTCACAGCCCTGTGTAAAGACAATCAACCAGGACCAATTTTCAGGCTTTTGTCAGGCTGTATTTACGGTATGTTACAGCTGGATCAGTCCTCTTCGAATAAGGGTCATGCACTAAGTCCTAATTGCCATTCCTAAATGCCTGTTAACAAGACCTGGATCAGCTTGGCATCAAGTGATACTATGATTATGTTAAAGAGCTGGCACACAGAAGGCCTAAGGCAGTGAGGGCAGGTTTGGACTTTAATGAAAGGAACGGGATGTGGCTGTCATCTCTTCTGGGTACTGCACTTCACTTTCAGTCTGTGAGTCAGGAAACCAATGACACAAGGGATGCACCTTCGACTGAAATGATGCTTAAATAAGTCTATAACCTTACCAAGCACAAAGCTTCATAGGTATCTTTTCTACGTTGTGTGAGGTTTGTTTTCTATCTGGATTTTATACTGTTAACGAAAAAATTCCGCAAACAATACAGACTTTTTGAAAGCAATGTCAGTTGATAAATTTTTCTTAGTAGGCTTCAAATTTTTTTAAAGTTATATTTTAAAAAATATTTCATAATTTTGCTTAAAATATAGAATAGAGAGGTTACGGCACTGGAGTCAAAGCAACTGAGTTTAAAATCCATGTAAGAGTAGTGATGAAAACCTGAGGGAATTTATGATGGCTCTGTACCTCAGATTCCTCAGTTAAAACATAGGAAGAGTAATAGCATCCTTTTCATGGGTTACGAGAACTAAATTAGTGAATACATTCAATGTTTCTGGCACACGGTAGGCATTTTTTTAATATTACCAATTGCTATTATTATTTAAAAGTCATACCCCAGAGAAACCACAATGCATCAGCATCTCAAAATCTATTTTAGTCTTCATATTAAAAAGCATTATCTTTTGTATGTCTTAGAACATTTTATAAGACCCCAATTTTCAACCAGTTTGAGATTAGCTTTCATCATCTTAAAGAGTCCAAAAAATAATAATATTGTAGTTCCTCATCTAATTCTATTTGAGAAAAATGAAGGAAGATTTCTTATAATTAATGATTTATAGGACTTTTAGAATAGATTTTAAACTACTCCTACTCATAGGTAATAGATGGTAATCTATGATAAAATTTAAGAGACCTTCAAAACTCATCTGATTTTAAAATAACTCATACATTTATTTAGAGACATTTATAAAAAACTGAATATGACATGGCCTTGCCCTTGAGGAAATCATGAACCAGGGGAGACTAATCTACAAAAATAACTATAATATTAATATGATATGTTTGCTAATATAAAGAATTACAATAAACAAATTGCCTCTTACTAACCATTAGTGCAATATAACAGGCATTTTAAACAGGAAGACAAGAATAACTATGAGGACAATGAGATTGGTAGCTATTGTTAGTGCATTGATGCGCCTCAGAAATAAACTAGATGCTAATTTTGTGTGCAATTAACACACAATTAGAAACCAAGTGTAAAAACCAAGGACCTCTTTGGTAGCACAAAGAAGTCTTTATCACCTGCAGTGCAAGGTCAGAGAAAACCAAGGATAAAGGCCGGGATTTATTGGTTTGAGTAACTGAACTTCAAAGAAGGTTAAATGCCCCAAAATGGCAGGTCTGTTATACCAAGGTCAGGGCAAGTTTTCTCTACTTGGGAAAACCTAGGACCTGACATACAATGGAGACATCTAGGAGGATGCCCCTGAAGATTTTAACTCCCTAGTCTCCTCTAAGTTTTCTGAGACCGCAGAAGTGGCCCATTCCCCTATGAAGAGCTATCACTTCCCTTTCCGCCTCACCCTAGAAGACAATGCAAAGACCTCACCTCAAGAAGGCAATAAGGTATGTTCCACTTCCAGTCTTGGCCAGTAGGCCTATAACTAGGGTTAAGTCACAACAAAACTCAGCTGGAAATGCACAGAGCCTGATAAGGAAAGAAAGGGACTACACCTTCAAAAGAGCTGCAAACGTAGCCCACATGTTCCATCATGTACCATTATGTACCATGGAAGTACATGTGCATCTGGGACTGGATTCTGAGGGGGCTTAATCAAGGCGACTGGAACATAAACTTAAAATAGGGAAGTGTTCATTGACTTGGGTGTGGTTTCCCAAGATACAGAATTTAACACCTTGGCAAGGACCCCCAAGACATAATGCAAGCTTACTATGAAAACAGCTACTAGAAACATGAAAAATAAAAATAAGGGTGCTCTCTGAGTGAGGTTCCAATCCCAAGATTGCCACAGCAAAGAGTGGAGGACAGAATCTGAAGACTCAATGAAGTAGCCAAGCTGGAATGGAGATACGATGTGTACCAAGAAGCCCTGCTCAATGATCGTTCTATAGAAAAACCCATAGGACCTACTATTTATGAAGCATGTGCTAGAGAGAGGGGCCCCACACTATAATGTTCACTCATGTTACTCCTCTGCAGGCCAGAGGTGATAGTAAGAGAACCTGTATGAGACTTGGTTCCCTTATAGCAACAGAGTTGATATGGCCCCAAAACAATAGAGGACAAATGATAAAGGTGAACAGCTTATAGCCAGTGGGTTGCAGTAATGGAAATGAATTGCAGGGCTGGCATGGCAGTCAAGGAACCTGAACTGTAGAAAGTTATATAGACAGTTAATAGAACATCAAATGCCTAAAGGCAAAATAGATGGGTACAATTCAGTTTATACCAGCAGAAGAAATCAGAGATGGGTGAGTACAGCCACCTCAACAAAAGCCATCATCTCTTATGGAGTTTCCAGATCTAAACCAGTTTTCAGACCCAGAACCTACTGACTGAAGAAGAGTTGCCTGGCCCCCAGGAGGAAGGGCTCTGTAATACCACAGCGAGTATACACTGTAATGATTGCTCTGACTCTTCCCCCAAAGAGACCTATGACCATTTATTTGGGTAAAATACACTGGGGAAAGGGAATAGCCAAGACTATGGGACATTGGCTTTTAGGACTTGAGCAGATACCTGGAGGCCTGAAGTATCATCATGAACCCTTGTTAGAGTAGTAGTATGTAAGGGACAGGTAACAAATGGAGACATAGCCAAGGTCTGGCTTACAATTGGTCCACTGGCCCCACAGATTAACCTGGTGATCATTTCTCCAGTGCCAAATTTATAGTTAGCAACGGCATAATGCAATACAGAAGAGGAGGTTGGGCAGGGAAGGTAGAGATTAGTGCTATTCTTATAAACCTAAAGGACCAATGGGTAATTGCTCCCATAATACCCCCACTCTGGCCCCTATAAAAACTAGATAGACCCTGGAGGATTCATATAAACCAACGGTCAGCACATGGTTTCTATAAAGGGCCAGATAGTAAATATTTTTGGCTTTGTGGGCCATATAGTCTCTGTCACGACAATTCGACTCTCCCATTGTGATATGAAAGTAGCGACAGATAAATGTGAATGGGCATGGCTATGTGTTCCAACAAAACTTTATTTAAAAAGACAGCAGACCAGATTTGCTATCATTTGCTAACCCCTGATGTAGGCTCCTGCAACCTCTACCAAACTTTAACCCACCTGGAGCCACTATGTCAGATGCGATACCTGCTAGAGCAAATTAACACAGCATCAGGTACATGGTATGTGGCTATAGATTTGGTGAATGAATCAGAAACAATTTGCACGTGTGTGAGATGGACATTATTTATTTACAGTTTTCCCCCAGGACTCTGTTAACGCTCTTTAATTTGTCATACTATAATCCAAAAAGATCCAGACCATCTGGACACCCCATATTACAGTAATTCATCACATTGATAATATCATGCTGATTGTACTAGATACACAAGAGGTAGCCATCACGGGGACTTTATAAGACAGGCACATTCCAGAGGATAGAAGATAATCTCTATTAAGAGTCATAAAGTGGGGCCACCACTTTCATAAAAATTATAGGGTCTAGTGGACAGTAGAGTGCTGGACATCTCCAAAAATTTATTTAAAAACAAAGTATTGCTTCTTGTACTTCCTACCATACGTGCGTGTGCATGCGCGCGTGTGCGCGCGCACACACACACACACACACACACAAGGAAAGAAGGAAGGACAACACATTCTGAGCCTTTTTGGATGCTGGATGTAGTACATTTTACACATGCAATATCTAATACATTAGCCATTAGCTACACAAGGCTACTTAACCTTAAATTTAAATTTCACATTCCTCAGTGAAATGTGAGCACTAGCCACATTTCAAGTGCTCAATAGTCACATGTAGCCAGTAGCTACCACATTGGTAACACAGGTATAGAATATTTCCACCAGTGCAGAAAGTTCTATTACAAAGCACTACACACCTGGAATTAAGAAATGTTATTCCTTCCATACACTTGGTGACAAAAGAGCAGACAGCCTTGGATGAAGCCCAGAGCAGGAAAGAGTTCTGTGGCAGGTCCAAATTGCAGTGAAAGCAGCCTTGACACTAAGGCCATACAATCCAGCAGATCATACAATAATGGAGGTATCAATAGTAAGCAAAGATTCTTGGGGTTTGTGGCAAACTCCAGTAAAAGAATCACACTATAAGTCCCTGGGATCCTAGAGCAAGGTTATGCCATCTGTACTGGAGCTTTCTGGTAAGGTTAGAGTTAGAATATGAACTGAGAAGCAGAGCTGTTACAATGGTGATGGGTGCCATGGCCTGGGGTTCTAGAGCAAGGCCATGCTGTCTGCCATGGAGAATTGGCTGCTGTTTGGAAAACAACTCCTGGCATGCTACAGGGCCCTGGAAGAGCTGGAATAGCTGTTGGTTCTGCTCATGCTCATTCCCAGGTAGACCACTTCCATGTTACGATAGACAGCTAGGCCCGCTTGGTCTTACATTTTGGTAGGTCAGATAGGACCCAACTAATGGTGGGAAGATCCATATGAATGGTCCCTTGGTGTTCCATGGCAAGGTATTTTTTTCTGTGCCAGAATTAGGAGTGGTTCCATGATCACAAATTCCACTGGTCAGGTCCCATTCCATAATACCCAGAACTGCAGGCCTGACAGAGTGTTGGATAAGTTTACTGAAGGCACGGAGGAAGTATCATCTCAGAAGCAATACTCTGACACTACAAGATACCATCATCCAAGACACAGTACAGACATTGAAACACCATTATGTGGCACTCTGTCCCCACTAAAATAAATACATAGGTCCGGGAACCAGGAGACTGAAGTAGGAATAACTCCATTTATCATCTCTTCTAATGACTCACATAGGAAATTTGCATTCTCTGTCTCTGCAACTTTGTGCTCTCCAGGGGTAGATATCTGGTCCCCGAAGAAGGAACTTCTACCAAAAGACTAGCAAAAGTCCCATTGAACTATAAGCTGCTACCTGCTCACTTTGGGCTTCTTATGTCCAAGGGCCAGAAAGCAGAAAGAGCAATCACCATCTTAGCAGAGTAATTATTCCTGATTGTTAGAATCAGGTAGGACTGTTGTTACACAGTTGGGGCAAGGAGGAATATGGGTAGCATTCAAGTAATCTGTTTGGATATCTTGGTCCTCCCTCACCCAATTATGATTGTAAATGAAAATATACAATAACCCCTGCCTAAAAAGGGCATGGATACTGAGGTCTCAGACCCCTTAGGGTCTGGTTCGAGCCACTACTTAAGCCACTGAGACTAGTAAAACTGGTCTTGAAGGTGAGAGGAATCTAGAATGGACAGCAGAAGAAGGAGACAATGAATATCAATTGTAGCCCAAGACCAACTGCAGCAGCAGAAACATAGTTTGTCCTGCTAATCTCCTTCTTGTAAGTTTTCTATCAGCAATAGAGTCCCATTCATATCCTGAAAGAGCTTCTTCAAAAAAAATACATACAGAGAAGTGGAACCAAGAAGACTCTGGACTGTGGTAGACCAGAGATGCGTAACAAAGACTGTTCTTCAGGGGAGGACTTGCTGGCCAACTTTAAGGCAAGAGGGGACTCTTTGAGGGTCCATCTCAGCTAGAAAGAGCTGCTTTGTCCAAAGTCACGTCCTCTCACATCCAATGACTGAGTGAGACAGGGATACAAAAGCTCAGCCATTTTCACCCAGCACAGAACGACCCTGATGGGCACCACTCCTGAGCTCCCCAATGTGCTGGCTGAGGCTTTGTTAAGTCTGTCCCACAATTCAACTGCTCTGTCTGCCAAATCCTGATTATTCCCTCTTCCTTTCTCAGGAGTTGTTCCCCAATAAGCACCTTATATCCCAAATTCCATCTTAGTGTCAGCTTCTAAAGAACCCAACCAGCAACTATGTGTGTGCATTGGAGCCCAGGCCAATGGTACAACCCAGCTGAATATAATAATGTAGGATAAATACCTCCTCCTTTCCCCTCCAAGAGTATCCTGAGAAATTATTCCTGAGCTAACATGTGCATCATTACAAAAATCATTTTCTTCAGTGGTCAATGACTACAGGCTACAGGACCACCAGTGTCAATGGTAAGTGTGCCCATATCACCGTAGATCTTTTGGTCATGGTTAGGTACAACACTGGAGAAACATGATGTGACAGCAAGAACAAAAGCCAAGAGAACAAGATTGTTCTGCTGACTATACACATTTTCTAGTCCTTTCTCCTTGGCAGAACAGTGACCAAGACTGAGTCCTAGGATTAAGTAAATACCCTTGGTTTTTTTAACTTACTGGTAGTGGTGGTGATAATGATAGATTGATAGGTAGATAAGATAGATAAGATACATGAGAGAGACAGGAGAGGTAGGACCAGGTTGAGTGGGGCAGAGCAAGGCAAATTGTGTATTGGAGCCACAAGTCAATTTGACTTGAATATTAGAAATAATGTGAACTCATTTTGTACCTCTAAACTGATGAAATAAAGCATACTGACAACTATTAAATTAAGCAGATTATAGAATAGTATGCTTAGTATGAACTATTATGAAATATATGTCAATATGTTAATAAGAAAAAAGATCAGAAGGTCAAGATGTTGTTAGTAGTGGTTATGCGGATGGTGGGCTCTTATTGCATTATTTCTCTATCTGTATTGTCTGAACTTTCCATGATGTGTTTGTATTTTGGTAACAAAGAAAAACATTATTGTTGTAAATTTACTGAAGTGGTGAACCTGTTTTCCCTCTACAGCTTTAATTTTTGTTAGAGTGGTATGCATTCTCTTCCTAAGAAATACAAATATTTCCCCTATATTTCATTTTAAATAATTAGAACTGGGCTGCCATTAGAACTTTGAAGGCCATTTCAGATGTCAATCTACAAAGTTGTCTAGGTTAGCAGAAATTAGCCAGAGAACATTTTAATTGCTTTCATAACCTTGATTAAAGAAAGAAGACATCTCCTTTGTGATTTCTGCTTCTGAGAAAAGGGTTTTATGGGCAAAGGCTCGGATGCTAACAGAATCCTCCATCCCTTTCCATGAGCATTATTAAAGAGGAGGTATCACACAGAGGAATTGTGCATATAAACATGGTATCATCCATATGTTCTGTGAGCTCATCTAGCCCAAAGGGCCATCACTAGCAGCTGCAAGATCACTAGCAGCTGTCCATGCACCACCAGCTCGAACATCTCTGTAATGAGGAAATCAACCCCTACGGGCAGTCCCGCTTGGATATACTACAGGTACCTCAAAACACAAAGAATCCCAAACTAAATTTGTCACCTTTTCTCCCCAAAGCAATATATTTTTATGAGTTCTACTATTGCCCCTTTCCTGGCCCCGACTCCAGCTGACTGTGTGCAGGTCAGTGATCCTATCTCATTTCTCTGTAGTATTACCAGTGCCTACGGCACCACAGATAATATAGTAGTTGCTCAATACATGTGGTGGAATCACTATTGAACAAATAACAAGTACTCCAATGATTCTCTTTAAAAAATCCAGGTCCCTTGGTAAGCTTTCATCTTTGATCAGCTTGTCTATTCAATTTCTGCTGCCCTTTTTTTGATAGTGACCCTGTGCTATCTTGAAAGCAGTTGGTTTCTGTCAATTCTCTTTTGCTAATTATCTCAGTGCTCAAATTCAGGGTCACCTATTTCAAGGAGCCTGTTGAGTGTCAACATTCTACCTATAGTCATATTCTTCCACTAACCCTCCTAAATAAGACTTGACAGAGAAAGGCATTTTTGAAATGTAAAGGTGAAAGAGTAGCTCAATATAATACAAACTCAGTAATTTGAACTAAGTGCAGGGAAGGTTAGTCTGACAGTGAAAAGCACAAATTATGAAATCATTTTTATTTAATAGAGAGTGACTGTTCTCACATATAGGAGGGTTACAGACCAAACTAAAAATGTACCTTTAAGAAAAATTGATGATATATTATAACTGGAAAGAGAGAAGGAAAGGCAAAGGCAACCAGAAATAGAAAGAGGCAGCTGGGCTGCGGCTAGGACACAGGACACCAGGAAAGGCCTACACTAAAACCACAGCATCTCTGAAGAGATTTCTGAACTATCCAGAAAGAAGACAGATAGCTTAGGAGAGAAGGAACATCCCCCACATTTTGACCTGACCCGAAGTCATGACCAAACAGATATAGGGTTCAAAGTGAAGCAGGCATCAGTCACTGCAGTAGTGAGGAGAGGGGACTGTCAGTGAGCACTGAGTATCTACTAGACATCTAATACAGGGCCCTGTACTGAGCCAAGCTCTGCAAGAAACATACATGTCATACTAGTCTCAGGCATAGGACCTGGGCCACCCACCTAGGCCCAAACTCCATGAGGACAAATAGCATCTCTCTTGAAACCCTGAAATAACTAAGCAAGACCCTATGAAAGCACGTGATGGTGAAATACGGTCAGACTATGAAAACCAGACCTTTGTGAACTAGCAAAAACCATCACGAAGGAAATGGATCTCAAATGTGGTCAGATGCATGGGATTTGGTTAGAGAAACAAGGAGAGAAAAGAAGGCTTGGTGGGGAGAATAGTGGGGGCACAACCCAGAAGTGAGGAGGGGTGTGGACTGCACTGGGGATGACAGCTTAGGAGACTGTGGAAGCTCCATGCAGGGGACTGGTGGGTAAGAAGGCCAAACAGCTGAGGCAAGAGCAGATCGTTATATGGTCACTGGGTGCCAGGCCCTGCTCACAGCACCAGGTGAACAGCAATGGGCAGAACAAGGCCCCTGCCCGGAGGGACTTATCAAGGGCCACACAGATACCGTTTAGTAGAAGCAGAGATCTTATTGAAAAACTGGTAATGAGATGGCAAGCACACATAATAAAAAAAAAAAAAAAAGTACAAATAAATCACCCCCCTCCCAAAAAAAAAACATGCAGTTTTGTCCAACTGATACTGGCCAGAGAAAGAGAGGAGGTTACAAAAACTGGTAAAAACAACCATCTCTGCCTCCCTATTTCTCTACAACTCTAAGTCACTTGGCAAGATAAGCAAATCCAAGTTAAAGAAAGAAGGAAGTGAAGTGGAGAAGGACCTCCAAAATAATTATGCTCCTTTACGGAGACCACCAAATCAGAATAAATGTACTACTGATTCTTATTTTTTTTTTTTTTTTTTTTTTGAGAAATTCTGACTCATGCCTTAAATTATAGCTCTATTTACTTATAAAATAATAAGTCAAACATTTGCAAATCAATCTAGTTTCTAGGAAATTTTTCAGATCAAATATTCTCCTCTTTGTATGGAAAAGCTCTTCATAGGATAAACTAAGTTGAGAATAATAATATATCTTTCAACATTTTTATTCTAATCTATTCCTTCTCTTCTTACCAAAATAGTCATTGACAGGTTCATCTCAATTTTCAGCTGCAAATATTATTTTAGAGAGCTGTCACCAAGTGTAAACATCTTCATTCACTTTCCTTTAAATCGTACTATTTTATTGAATAAATTACTCAATGTCAGGGACCTAGACAAGGGTCCACATTACTCTGGAAGAATTTGAAATATTGTATTAGAGAACTGGCAAGCTGTCATGGTAAATTGGGCATGACCCAACACCCCTACCCCTACCGCAGCCCCTACCATGTTCCTTAAGCTTCTGTGACTGAATCATAAGTCTGGAAAACTCAATTTGGTAAATATAAGAAGACAGATCTTAATTGAAAAGTTCATTTCTAATGAAATGTGAGGTGATAAAAGGTTGGGCTGGCAGAGTAGATCATTTGAGTCTTTATTAATAACACCAATTCATTTTAATTCAGTGAAGCACATAATTGGCATCAAGCTTTTCAAGTTCACCACACATTCCTGTGCCTGGAATCCCTAATATTTTAAAAACTTTTCTTATTTGGTAATAGATGTTTTAATAATTTGCATTTTAACAAGAGGTTACTTGTAGCTGACTTATACTAATTATAAGTGTGTTGGGTTTCACAAAGCCAATGGTACCCACGAGCCAGTGACAAATCTTTTTAAGTCTTAGCTTAAATTCCCTGTAATTATTCTGCAGTCAGCTAAGACTCCAGCAAAGAGATGAATGAGGCCCCTTGAGATTACTGTACCTTGAATAATCAGACGTGGTCAGCAGGGTCAATTACTGTTTCAGTTTGTTCCCTGGCTCCTGCATCTAAATCCACTTACTAGGAGCTCAGAGAAAGCCTTGATAGCATTTGTTTCATTGCCTTTATCTCTGCAACTGCAGCCATTCTGTGATGCAAGACCCAGAGAGATAAAACAGACCATCTCCATTGGATGCTGCAGAAGGGCTCTGTTTATGAGAACGAGGCAAAAGAGAACTTTCTCTTATTCACAGGATGGAAAAGGGGTAAAATTTTGGCTTAGTAAAAAGGACTTAGGCCTAAGAGTCCACAGACATGGGTTTTCTGAGCCTTCTTGACTGAGATAACTAACCAGCCAATTCACCAAAATGAGTTTCCTCTGGGGCCTTATACTTAAGGAACTTAAGCTTAAGGAACTGTCATGCAGTTCTCTACATCAAAAAATGAAATGTGGACTTTCAAAGGAAAAGAGGGAAGAGGGAAAACTAAGAGGAAGAAACCCTATCGTGAAAGTAAAAACAAATAAGTAAGTGTACAAGTCACCCACGAAGCTCTTGTCAGTACAGACGCTGACATAACATTGCTTCCATAGGAGCTGAGCAAATGTTTCTGATTTAATTGTGTAACATATATTTTTTTATTCACTTGATGTAATTTACATTACTTCCAATTTTACACATTTGATCCCTTTTATCCATCTACCTCCTCCCCTCTTTCTCCTCCCTGCTACCTTCTGATAACCACTAATCTTTTGTCCATGACCATGAGTCTCTGCTTGTTCATCCTGTTCATTTGTTGCTTTTAGGTTTATATCCCACATATAAATGATATCACATGGTTTCAATTTTTTCTGTCTGGCTTGTTTCATTTAGCATGATTATCTCAAGGTCCATCCATGTTGTCGCAAATGGGAGTATTTCATCTCCTCTTATGGCTGAGTGATATACTGTTGTATATATGTACCACAGCTTCTTTAGCCAATCATCTATCATAGGACACTTCAGTTGCTTCCATATCCTGGCCATTGTGAATAATGTTGCTGTGAACATTGGTGAGCAAATATCTTTTCAAAGATAGATTCCCAAGTCTTTGGGGTAAATACCCAGTAAAGGGATTACTGGATCTTATTTTTTAATACTTACTGGATGTTATCGAGGTTATAAAGATAAATAAAAATAGTCACTTCCCTCAATCTTATAAGCCCATAGAAAAAGACATACACAAAGAACATTATTAGTAAGCAAATGGGTAAATATTGTTAACTCAAGTAGAGGTCAGGAAGTAAACTTTAGGACTCAGAGGTTTCCAAGCTTGGCTGTACATCAGAATTACAGCACAAAGCTTTTTTAAAAATATAGATGTCTGGGTCCTGATCCAAACTTCAGAGGGTAAACCCCTGGAATCCATATTTTTTAACCAGCCTCCAAGGTCATTCTTATTCAGCCATGCGGGTGCAAGAAAAGGTTTAAATTTTGAAACAAATATAGCCATTATCATAGCTTTCCCCATTGTAAAGAAAGAAAATTTCACTTTCATTAATTCTCTGGGCAGAGAAAAATGAAAATACTTCTTTAGTCAATCTAGAACCCAGAGTATCCCAGTTCACTTTATCCTCATCCTCTGTTCATTACAGTTTGCTTTCTTTGATATAATCAGGGATAGAAAGGAAGAGGGGTGTCAGATTCTCAACTTTAATGGACATTTCTGTGAGTATAAGGAAGGCTCAGCAAGCAGCACTGTGGAAATGGGTTTAAATTGTATCTAAAAACAGCTGTAAACATTTGGGAAGTAAAAGCAGCTAGTGTTGCTCTTAAAGCCTGCCAAAATGATTTTAGTATAAATGAAAAGATAAATGAGGAGCTCACCACAATGACCATACCTCTACAGGGTAACAATGAAAGGACTAGATAGAATCCCAATTCCAGTAAACTCATCCCACAAGAACTTAACCCACCTTCCTTATTGGCTTCTGGCTGGCACTAATGAAAGTAAGGTACATACAGTCTAGTTTTCCTACCAGGACTCTTATTTACATAGGAAATAGCACATTCTCACTACGTATATATCTCACTTAAGATATATTGTCTCAAGGCTATTCACTTATTCAACCAGAAAGCTAAACTTCACATTTTATGGCTCCATTTCCCCTGAATGATGTGTCCATGGCTAATGAATACATACTGAAATAGTGAGTCACCATCCCTGGCCTCTGAATTAATCTAAAGTTGGGGAAGACCAGTCCTGACACTCCAGGCTACTGGTGGCCATGAGCAGGATTGTTTAGTATCCCATAGTGGAACCAATATAAACGGTATAAGCTGAAAAATCCTTGGCCCAGGAAAAACAGACGGGTGAAGACAAGTACATATTCTAGGTCTGGTTGGTCAAGGGGGTGAAGCCTCAACACGACAGGGCAAGGTAGATGCATGGTCACCAAGCTGCCGTGCTTTTATTTTCATGACATAGAAACTGGAACTCTCTTACATTACTGGTAGAAATGTAAAATAGTGCTAGCACTATGAAAAGCAGGTTGACCAAACATAGAAGCACCATATGACCCAGCAATTCTACTCCAGGTTTAGACCCAAAAGAATTAAAAATAGATACTCAAACAAATACTTGTACACTAATGTTCATATTAGCACTATTTAGTATAGTCAAAAGGTAGAAAAAAGCCCAAATTCCATTTAATGCAAGAAAGGATAAACAAAATGTAATACACACACACACACACACAGATTATTCGACCATAAAAAGGAATGAAGTTCTGACATATGCTACAATGTGGATGAACCTAAAAACATGATACTAAATGAAAGATGCAGACATAAAAGGTTGTTCATATATTATATGATTCCATTTATATGAAATATTCGGGATAGGTATATGCAATATAGATAGAAAGCAGATTAGTGGTTGCGAAGGGGTGGATGGAAGGAGATAGGGAGGGACTATTTAACAGGTATGGGGTTTTCTTTGGAGGTGATAAAATGTTTTGGAATTAGATTGAGATCATGGTTGTACAACAATGTGAATGTACTAAATGTCACTGAATTGTGCACTTTAGAATGGTTAATTTTATATTACGTAAATTTTCCTCAATTAAAAATAAAATCTATATGACCTGAGAGAAACCACGCTCTGCAAGTCTGCAAGTTACCTGAGTATTGGATGTGCCACAAAGGCACTATGACTTGGAAATGAGGAACCAAGGGCCAGGGTCTTTGGGTGAGGGTAGGGGTCAGAGAGCAAAGGGCAGAGTTATGGAACCAGGGGCTTTCTGGGAGTTGTTTCTCTAACAGCACGTGGTCTTCACAAGAAAGATTCTTCTACAGAAAATGACCCAAGCAGCAGACACATTGCCTTAGGGCCACAATGGGCAGGCAGGGAAGCATGTAAGATAACCTTTCATTAAAGAACAGTTGGGAACATGTGGTGTTTTATTGAGGAAAGGTTCACCTTAAGGCCTTCTGTTTTTTCACTTTTGCTTAAAAGAATTTTAAACAAACAAGTGCTGTCTAATCTTGCAATTCCAAAATAGTTAAGAAAATAATTCATCTTTGGAAGAAGCTAAATAAACCACTACTCACTTGGAAATTTTAAGGTCAATTAGGACACCCCCAAGAAAAGTCAAAAACATGTCTTCCAATACTAACTATTGCTCTTGTTTCACATACATTAATTAGGTGATTTTGAGCAATCAATGTCACCTCTCTGGACTGTGAAACTAGATATCACAGATATCGCCATATTACAGATGAAGAAATCAATCACCCATGGCCCCCTTATAATTCTAACATGCTACCATGAAAGATCCATTCCTTTTGGTTTCAGAGGTATTTTGTTCCCAGGAGACTATTTTAAAATGCAAGTGTCCCTGGGAAGGGTTGTTTTATAATTGATTTTGTCTCTACACAGTTTTCTGACATCCAGTTGAGAGGGAGAAATGCAATAGGACAGATAGATGGTAGATTCCCAGAGACAAGAGAGATGTTTGATAGGGCAAGGAAGGAATGGAAGAAAGAACATAGAAAATATATACAAAGAAAAGAATATGAATTATCAGTGATTGACTATATTTCTGCAATTTTACTTACAGTTGGGATAAGCAGAAAACTTCTTAGAATTGATCTGACTTTCTATAAAGCAAATAACTTCAAGGAACCTATTATCTTTTCTTAAAGGTAACAAATAAGTAGACTCCTTCAATATGTGACAAAAGCCTTTTAAAAAAAAAAACAATTTCCTCTAGAGACTAAAGTTTGTAGAGAAATAAATCAATAGAACAGACTAAAAAGCCCAGAAACAGATACACATATATATGAACACTGATTTAAAAACAAAGATGGTACTGCAGAGCAATAGGAGAAAGACAGTATTGTCACTAAAGGATTCTGGGACAATGAAATATCCATATGGTAAACAATAAAATTTTGACTCCTAGCTCATTCTATGCAAAACTCAAGTCCAGGTAGATGTAAGCCCAAATGTGAAAGACAAAACAAAAAACAAAGAAACATTTTTAAAGAGAATATGATATAGGATATTGTTGTCCTCCAAGTCAGGAAAAATTTTCTTAAACAGAACACACATACGCACAACCCACGAATAGTAAAGGGAGAAAAGATGGGAATGATATATTTGACTGTCTTTGAATTAAGAGCTTATGTTCATGAAAAGACATTATAA
This sequence comes from Rousettus aegyptiacus, assembly GCF_014176215.1. Taxonomy (NCBI): domain Eukaryota; kingdom Metazoa; phylum Chordata; class Mammalia; order Chiroptera; family Pteropodidae; genus Rousettus; species Rousettus aegyptiacus. The sequence goes on along the minus strand of NW_023416306.1, from coordinate 118,283,972 downwards.
AAGAGTAGAAAAGCAACTCAAGTGTGAGAAAATATACTTATAACACATTTTCCAGTGAAATGCTTTATCCAAAATATAAAAGGAATGCCTACAAATTGATTTTTTTAAAAAAAGTTGAATAACCAACAGAAAAATGAGCAAGATATTTGAACAAGCACATCTGAGAAGAAAATATCCAGGGCTCGATAAACATATGAAGTGGTGTTCAACTTCGACTTCATTGTTACAGGAGAAATACAAAGTAAAACCACAATGAAATATCAATGCATCCACCAGAATATCTATTTTTTGAATGCCAAGTGTTAAAGAGACTGTAGCAAACAGTAACTCTCATGTATTGCAGGTGAGAGTGTCAATTAGAACAACCATCTCAGAAGAGGTTGGTACTATCTACTAAAGATGAAGATACACATACTTTATAACCCAGCAAGTCCACTCCTGGGTGTGTGTCTGTGTGTGTGTGTGTGTGTCTCCAGCTGTAATGTACACACATGTACACCAAGAAATCACCTACACGTATGATAATAGCAACATTATTCTTAAGAGTCCAAATGGTAATGACCCAAATTGTCCAACAACAGAAAAATAGATCAATTATATATTTGTACAATGAAACAACATATATTAAAATGAGTGTACTATTTCTGTTGAACAATATGATTGACTATCACAGAATATTGATTTAAAAACCGAGATAAAAGAATAAGATGCTATGGATCTATTCATATAAAATTTTAAAACAGGATAAAGTATGGTGTTAAAAGTCTGGATTGTAGTTACTTTGGGGGAGTAGGCAAGGTTAATGATTGAGGAGACACAGAGGAAAAGCTTTTGGAAGCTGGTACTATTGTTTTCTGAGCTGGGTGGTGATTATATGAATGTTTATGATGATTCATTAAGCTATTCACTTAGATTTTGTATACATTTATATATGTTTGTCATACTTGACAACAAAAAATAAATGTAAGTGAATGTCCTTTAACCCAGCAATTTTACTTCCAAAAATTCAACCTGAAGAAGTAAGTTGATAAAAGACATAAAAAGAGATTCACTGAAGTGTTGCTGATATGGTGAAAACTTGGAAGACATCTACAGGTTCAACAATAGGGTACTCGTTAAATAAATTAGAATATATCTACACAGTGGATATGATACATCATATTAAAATTGTTGCTGCAGATCTCTATTTGTTCACCGTAAAAGAATGTCATGTTATAGTAAGTGAGGAAAATGGTTTATAGAATAGAACAAGTAATCTAACCCTAATTGTGAAAATATATGCATAGAAAATTATGGTAAAATAATTGACATGTTAATAGTTATTATCCTATATAGTAGGAAATTGGTGATGGTTTTTGAATTTTTCTACAAACATAGATTACTAAAGTTATAAATAATAATAACTATGATTTATTGAACACAAACTGTGTGACAAATATTGAGAAGGATATAAAACATATTTTTCTTATTTAATCTTCACAAAAACCCAGCAAGATAAATACAATGATCTACATTTTGCAGCTAAAGAGACTGAGGAGAAAAAATGTACAAGATCAAAGAACAGAAAGTAGTCAGAGTATTTAACCAGGGTCTGTCTGGCTCCCAGCAAACACTCCTTTCTACCACCTCACTCAGTTAAGGGTGCATTAAGAGTTAGTTTCATAGCCAGGCTTTGAACCCAAATCTCTTTATTGTTTTAAAGCAAGAAGTTCTATAAGCTCACAAAGCAGCACACAAAGACCAGCTTTAAAAAAAAAAAAAAATTAAAAAAATTTTTTAAAAAAAACCTTGATAGATACTAGTTATGATGTGAATATGGAATAATAATCACTACTCTCGTTCATTAAATGATCACTATGTGCTGACTACTTGCTGAGTATTATCTCATCTAAACCTCATTATCTGGCATTTGTGGTCACACTCTGCCTCTCTCCTTGTATCCACATTCTTTGCACACCCTCCCATTCTGACTTAGGACTTAGCAGTATTGCCTTGGCCAATTGAGTATTAGCAACCATAGAGAAATCAGAGGCTTGGAAAGTGCTTCGAATTGTTTCTGCTTGCTGTTTTTGCCCTGTGCCATCACCATGAGACTATACCCAAGCTAGTCTGCTAGAAAATGAAAGACACACGGAGCACAGCCGACCACCAAAGTCATCCCAGGTGAGGCCATCTTAGATTAGTCAATGGCCAGTCGCATCCAGACAAGTGATTGAGCCCAATCAAAGACCAGCAGAGCTGCTGAGCCAGCAACCCTGTGATTCTAGACACATGAGCAATGAATATTCGATGCCACTGTTGTTCTATGCCACTGACATTTTGTTTATTTTGGTTATTTTCTATGTAGTGCTATTGTAGCAAAGGTTAACTGATACAAACTCTAGGAAGTAAACAGTAATATTATTATTCTTATTTTACATAGAAGGAAATTGAGGCTCAGGAAAACCATACAGCTAAGTGATGGAGCCAGGATTTGAACCCAGGTACGTCTTAATCCAGAGGAAATGCTTTTAATTACCACACTGTATATATTGCCTCTACAAATGCATTCCCAGCTTGGATTTTAAATGGAGCTCCAGCAATGTGTGTGTGCATGCACACAATCATGCATGCAGGCCTCCACAGCTGCTCACTGTCTGAAAATTCAAAATTTGGAAGCAGTATTTCTGACAAGCTCAAATATAGTTAGCACTTTCAAAAAGCTGATTGATCATAGTCCTTGTAGTTTAAACCAACAATTTTGTGCATGGGGACTCTGTTGTTGTTCTCTCTCTCTCTCTCTCTCTCTCTCTCTCTCTCTCTCTCTCTCTCTCTCTCTCTTTCCTACACTCTTTCTTATATAGTCCACAGACATTTAATTTTGAGTGCTGACATGTACCCCAATATTAATGTGTGTGCTTCAAAGATTTATCCTAAAAATGCTGATGACACCAATAGAAGATGTAAGATTTGACCTTCACTTACACAATGATTGGCATTCAATGTAATTCCTTATGAGATTTCACATAATCAACATGCTGATGTGCGCAGCTAGAGTGAATAATCAGTTCTGTATCAAAAATCACCTTGCAGTGGAGCGAGGAAACAAAGTCTTGTATTTGATGATCAAGAAAACCAGTTATTTGATACACGGACAACTTTCAGTAGTCCAACTTAAGGATGTGCCAGAATAATAAGTGAATAAATGCTACATCTACCCAAAGTGTTGTTTTCTAACCAGAAATCCCCAACATATAGGGCTCTAATAGAAGAGAGCTCTCAAAGGTTTGGGGACCGGTACTGTGAACTCTGATTCTCTCCCCTAAAGGAAAGCATAGCATGTGGACACATAGTGAAAGGAGGATCCGGAGATGTGACTTTCCTGGGCCAACCTCACCTCAGACTGACCAGTGTGGCAGACAGCTTCGTTTGCTTCCTAGATCTCTCTCCAGCCTTGCCCAATCTACCAAGTGCCTGGAGATTCCAAGTATGGACTTTCTTGCCTCTGGCCTCCAGCTGAGTTTGCTGGATAGGGAGCGCCATCAACAAATGAGAGGATGGAGGAAAGGGAAGTGGAGGTATTTGTTCCCCTGAATTTTTCCCTGTGGTGTCACCAAGGGGTGGCTGCATCCCTCCATAAAGGTCTTAGCTCCTTTCAGATAGCCACCTCTGCACATTCCTCCCTACCTACTGGGTTCTGCTCATTGCTTCATGCCTTCAGACCTAGAAGTAGTAACAGTCCCACTGCTTATATTCTAGGATTCTGCGCTACCTCTTATGATTTTTCCCTATACCATATGTAAACCTTTGTAAATATGATATCTCTTCATTAAACCTTTCTTGAGGTATCCTGCTTTGAGTGTGCTGGGACTAATCCACTCTGTGACCCTAAGGAAGCCCTCTTACTATGTGTCATCTTCCTACTCTGCAGAATGGAGAAAATCTCCCCTTGTATGGAGGGTGGGAAGATTTTTTTCTGTAAGAACTGAATGCCACCATCGCTAAAATCGTTAAATGTTACAGAAAGAATGTAAAGATATTATTATGTCAAGTCAAGTTAATGTTTTAAAGCCTGACAGGACTGCAGAACAGAAAGGAATTGTATACTAGAAATATGAGGAGGGATGGAAGTATGTGAAGTATCCTACTAAACATAGGGATTTGATATGAAAAGGGGAGAGGGATGAGAAGGAGCAGAAATGAGACTTTCTTTGAACTACTAGCCTTTGTAGGATCAGTTCTGAAAGTAGATCAGAGGTCTCAAGTACCTTCTTGTTTTCTGCTCCTTTTCATCGCCATCTCTTACTTGGAGTCCACTCAGAAAAGTCTTTGCTTTGTTGAAAATTATGTTAAACTTTCTGACATAAAAAATAAATAGGCTTGATGTTGAAAACTCTGGATGAAAAGTGAAAACTTCACTCAGATCAATACTTAAGGAAACTATGCCCATACTTCCTCCCGACACTTTCACCTGGTCCCTAAAATTGTGCCCAACTGGCTTTTCACATTGTGATGTTAACTGACAGGGAAATTGTTAACTTGCAACGACATTCATTTATTGGTTCGGTCTTATTATCGCACATCCAGGAACTCTCCCAGACAATATTGAACAAACAGGATGAGGTTATTATTCTCTTAGAGCTTATATTCTGGTGCCATAGTCCATGGGATATGTATAATTTTATAAGAAACTGTTAGGGAAAATAAAAGTACTAATATTGATTTATAGTATCCTTTACATACATGCACAAACATAAGAATTTTGAGTATTCAAAAATAGAATTTCACTCAATCCAATCCTGAACGCTTCATGTTCCCACCCCACCCCACGCCCCACACTCAGAAATTACAGATGAGAAAACACACTTTGTGACCTTAAACAAATATCACAATCTCCTTGTTCCTTAATAAATGGCAGAACATGAATGAATGGATGGATGGATGGATGGATGGATGGATAGATAGATAGATAGATAGATAGATAGATAGCAGAACCAGAACTAGAATCCAGGCCTCCTGAATCCCACCATCCTTCATCCCCAAGAGCTCATTGCTCCTGATGTTTCCGTTCTGCTGTTACCTTTGCAGCAGCTGGGAGATCATCTTAGAAGGACTTCTCTCATTGGAGCCTTCACACCTGCTGCTTTCTCTCCCAGGCCACGCCCCCTCCTCCTTCAAGGCTCACCAGAGAGGCTACCAGACCAGGCTGGTTCCCCACCATGATGCATGCCTCCTGCAACCCACCTTACCCCATTTGCGTTGCTTATCAATCACAGTTCCTGTTTCCTGATTGTCTTCCCCCACTAGATTATATAAAGTCTGCAAGGCCTGAACCTGTCTCTCCCCTGTGCCCAGCAGATGGCAAGCATGCTGACAGGATTTGTGAATAAACGAAACTCTTATTTAATTTATAAAGGAAATCAATGAGAAAACTGGGTTGTGTTCACAGAATTTTACATGGCAGAAAACTCTTAAGAATGCAACAGTTCTATACCTTAATTTTTTTAAGAAATCATAATAAATTTGATCATGTTTTTGAATAAGAAAAGATAAAGGGCTATCCACGTTCTCTGGTCTTACTAAGTGAGGAACGAGGTCCTCCTCCCCACTCCTTTTTCTCAGGCCCGTTTCACGGTCTTGCCTGACATCACTGCCTTCTCTTGTGCCAATGGTAATTAACACAAAACTGTCCCTTTCCTTCCCTTCATCCCGAACAGCACAGAAAACGTGTCTGTCTCCCAGCTTAGAAAAAAAAAACAATGTCCTCCTAGAGCCTAATTGGGAGGTGAAGAGAAGATTCAAAAGGAGGGAGCCTTTTGCTTCCAAGCTCGAGAACTGCACAGTGCTCGGGGCACAGGAACGACTGCAGAGAAACACAGATGGCATGCTGGCAGTGGAATGAATTAATGTGATTGCGTCCTGGTAATGTTTCAAATGAGATATTCGTGTAATTCATGCAAATTCAGAAATAATTGAGGTTCGTGTTTCCAGGATAAAGTCATGGCATTTTGCTTTTACCTGAATTACCCCCAAAAAGGGTCATTTTTATTATTCCATATTCAATTATTCATAACCACACACGCATGGATTTTAGAACTGTAAAAGGTCAGCCCTCTTTGGTTCTGCAATTGTTTTCCTCTGAAGTCAGAAAGTGTTCCATGAATATGCACGCGCACGCAATCCTGACACTTCCCTCACTGTTCATTAACAGTGTGTTCACTGTATATTTCAAAGTCAAACAAATAATACCTGTCATGAACATGAATATTTAATATCGCCTATATTTCATTGTAAATGAAATGTCAAAATGATGGAAAATATTTCCATGGGAGTTTGGAAAGGGCAGCATCTCACCAACATCGCCTTGTGAAATTTGGCACCGGTGCAAAAACATCGTTAAAGCAGCACCACCGCTGCTGAAATCAGATTGTTTTTCGGTATTTTACTGCCTTTGTCATTCCTGGGAAATGTCAATGTGAAATCTGTTTGCCGAATCAATATGCTCCGGGAGGCTGATGGGAATGCTGTCCTCTTTTCATCTGAAACTGGATGCTGTTTGTTCACAGCCTGTTTCAATTTCCTGCTTTTGGTCTCAAACATTTTATTTGCATGTGACGCTCTTCTTAGCACATGTGCCCTTTGTCCCTCTTCGTTCTTTAATCACTACTTCCCACTTTTAACGTCAGGGAACCCAATCAGTTCTGACCTCCCTTTTCTCTCTAATCCATGATCAGAATTTATTTGTCCGCTGTTACCTACTCCTGTGCACAGACACCTTCAGGAATGCTTAGGACAGGTCTGCAAGGGGGTTGGTGAACATTCTCCTTCACCCAGCTCCCACCACAGCCCAAGACTGTGAGTAGCTACAGGTCTTTTCTAATTACATAATCTCACACAGAAATGGTGAAATGAGATTTATTCTGCATGAGAAATCGGTGTGGCAGGTAGAAAGAGATAAACATTACTTAGTGACTAGTCTTTGCAAGGAACTTTGCACATGAACCAGCACAGTCCCTAGAATATAGCAGTGGCTCTCTAGTAATAGAACCATTGTAAAGGAAAAATGCTGAGGGACCTGAGCTGGTAGAGAAGATCGCAAGGCAGAGTGGCAGCGGGAACAGGAACCATGGGAATGCTGTGGAGGGAGAGAAGAGAGCACCCACACACAGCAGAAGAGAGGAGTAGATGGTACATGAAAATGATAGAGAAAAAAGTCGGAGAGCCAAAGAATCCTGTATCAACAAAGCCACAGGAGGACTGGCCCATGTTTACTTAGTGAGAACCTGAATGATTAAATGTTCATCAACATGAAAAATGAAAATCTTCTAAAAACAAAAGTCTCTCCTGATTTAATGATTTAAGGAACAGCTCCACCAGGAAGTAGCTGGCTACCACCCATATGCACAGCTCACAGGGACGGATGCCATGTCACTGGACAGCGAGGCACAGGGAATGATTAGCCACCGGATTCCATGTCCACAGGGCTTCCCAGACATTCCCTAAGGACTTATTTTATAAAGCATCACTATCAAATGTTATGTATTGGCAGTATTTTTGACCACCAAACAAACTACATTTGTTCAGCCATCACATGTTTTCCCTCATTTTTCTATTAATCATTGATACACCTCAGAACTATACACAGCTTCTGATCAGTGCTAGATGATCACCGTTCTCAGAAAAAAAGTAATAGAATCCCACGCAAAAGCAGACAGGTGTTCTTGCTAGCTCATCCAGCTATGTCAGAGGGAAGTGAATGATTTCCATCTGACTTTTAGAGATTCAGAAATTTCCTCAGAGTCCAGCGCAGTATGTACTGACCTCTAAGGTCAAAGGATCCTAGACTGGAAACCACTCATTAACTATGATTTTTGGTCTGGAAGCTGGTAGACCTGTACAGTGGTTCCCTCCAATCCCCTGCTCCTACGGTTTTGTCCCATTCTGTCATCTCCCCCCCCAACTCTTCTTTAGATGTCTAACATCTCCCCACCATAGCAGAACTTTTATCAATTTATTCTTTTCCCTTTTCGATAACATGTTTACGTAGGTCAGATAGTGCTACAGAATAATACACGAGACACTCAAATTCTTAAAACTGAGGTATAATTGTTTTCTATACCACATCATTTTTTTCAGTTGTATTAATTCTAGATAGTGCCTCAGTCTTCAGATGTAAGGAATGTCTCATTTGTTTTTCTGTGACTCATGTACAGGTTTACAGTCCCTTGTCCATAGTTCTGACATCCAAACTAGAATCTTTTCAGTAATTCCTTTGGCATCAAAACCTGACCTGAATGATGTGCTGCTGTTTATGGTCTCTATTTACCCTACTTAGTATAAATATTCATATACTGCTTTAGAAATACCAGTATAGCTGATTATTAGGTGCTGTCCCAGACTGTATTTGAGGTGTTCCATAGTATATGTGTTAAATTTTCAAGATTCAAACAATTCTGAAACCTACCTGTCCTAAGTTTTAGGGAATGGGACTGTGAGCCTATATCCCAGTCTTTGAGGAACAGCCTTTGCCAGGAGAAAGCATGACTAAGAACACTAATTTCTTTGAAATCTTAAGCAGGATGTTTTGTTTTAAAATTAGGTCATTTCACAAGGCCTAAAATTAAAACCATTAAAATACAAGCCTTTTTATCGCCAAGATTTGTTCACTGTTGACATTCTTATCTCATCTCTGAACTCCTTACCTCTTGGTAGTCTTGGGGATAAGGTGAGATTCAGGGAAAGAAAATGATGAGCGCTGAAAGTCAGAGATGAAGTGAGGGTTAAAGGCATCTCTTGATTCTTTTTAAGTTCAATAGCTATTTTTATGGTCATAAAATAGATATGAATATCATTATAGCAACCAGATGGCTTTATCAAAATGTCATGAACACCATGAGAGAAAGAAAGAAATCTTTATAGCTACTAAAGGAGAAATTGCACCTGCTCCCAAGAGGTCTAAGACTCCTGAGAGAGAATTGACACCCAGAAGTCTGGCCCATGAACCACCAGAAGCCCATAGGTCAGAACAGGAAAATCATAGGCCTGCTTTGTTTAGATAGCACAACATTGATCCTCACAGGCTTTATTTTGTTTTGCTTACTGTAAATATCTTGCCACCATTAAAATTTTGAAGTTTGTATATAAATACCTTGGTATCTGTTTTCTCTCAAAAACTCTAAAGATCTGGCAACACTGGACCCACGTCTGTGCACAGCAACAATTGTCTAGAGCTAAGGACATGTCATTGCACCATTTTAGACAGGCGTAACCTCTCCATTTCACCACAGTCCACATATTCTCCTAGGAGCTCCACATGACCCCTGCCAGCATTCAGGAGTAAGACACATGCTTTGGCCACCCCAGGACCTCTGCGACATGCCATAGATTCTGAAATGTACCAGTGACACATGGGGGTTACACATGATTATGCACAAGCTGAAGAAAAGGTCTTGTCCTCCACAGAAGGTATTGATAGCCTTGCTCCAAAGCACACATTTGAGCAGTAATGACTAGTAAAGTGATGCACAGAAATCCCAAAGGGAAGCACTGAGCAGAACCGCGAAGTCAATGAAGATTTTTGAAGAAGCAAAACAACCAAACTGGGGAGCAGTGGATGCAAGTACTCTTAGCTGAAATGAACCTTAGGGAACAACTAATATAATTATTTTCACTAATGAGCAATTTTTTGCTTTTAGCCCAGCGAGATACAAACCGCCCCAATATTTGTAGTATACCTACTAAACACAGGTGTTTTCCATGTATTGCCTCATTTACTCTTTATAACATCCCTGGGAAGCAGGTATTATTGTGTTGATTTTAGAAATAAAGAAACTGAGCCCTAGAGATTCTAAGTAACTTACTCAAGGACACTAGCTTATAATTGTTATAACCAAGATTCAAACTTGGGTTTTTATAACTCCCAAATTAATTCACTTTTCATTATACCACTAGACCAAAAGCAAATGTTTATCTTTGTCCAACAAGAAAGTAATTACTCAAGTAATTGAGGCATCCTAACTATCTCCTCTCTCCTCTTAATAAAAATTACTCTCAGAATCTGGCATAGGCCAGTTATACATTACTGTGAATTTAAGTTATTTTTGTAGTCTTAATGGAGACCTGAAAGTTATTTCACCCAAATGAAAATACTCTAGGGAACAAGGCCACTTCCTGGTGTCATTGAAGTCACAATAGCCTTTTTTAATCATACTTGAGTTCTGGAGGAGGTCATCGAGAGGACATGCCCACTGATTAGCCCACTAGCTGGACTGGTAATTAACAGCTACTCACCCCCTCCCCTGTCCTTGAAATGTATGTTCTGTGAAATGTGAAAACAGTGGGAGCTGTTTTCAAGGGTGCAGATTTAAGAGAGCAATGTGTTGTTGAGACCATCTGGACAGTCTACATGACTGAACCCAGTGAAAGTCTCTATATAAACTTTTAAGATTCTGGAGGATGGGTGCAGAGACCTACTCATCCCTTGGCCGCCCACGACAAGCCTCATATGTATACTCCCTTGCTGATTAACTGCCACCTACCAGTCTGGAATGGCCTCTTTCTTCAGTCTCTCCTTGTCCTTCACGTATAGGGGCCAGTTTGCAAACCAACATTATAGTCCTTACCAAACTTGCAACTATTATCTGGGAGGTATGCTCAGGGGCCATATGTTTAAGTTTTCTCTGTTAAAACCTGATCAGTCCAGTCACAACCTCCTGGCAAGGAGACAGCTTGGAGAACAATAAAGCATTGATTTTTCAGCCAATGCAAAATCTTTGGCATTCGGGTACGTACCCCATGATCTCAGAACACCCAATTATTAATCTGAGTATATGAACATCGTTTTGTTGTGATTAGATTTCACTTTAATTTAGATTTTGTTAAAGCCACAAAGGAGGAAAGAAACAGTCTCGTAAAATAAACGAGTCAGTCTCAGTTTTATTTTTCATGTTTGCAAGCCAGGATTATCGGCAAATCTTATCAGTCAGGCAGCAAATTACCAAGAACTCCATTAAAAATGTGTATAGTCATTTTCATTTTTGAAAGATTCAAGACTATAAATAATTAAATGCATTAGACATCTGTTATTTATGAGCTGAAATGACAGTTTTAATTTAGTTCTTCATTTAGCTGAGCCTGACGTATTATGACTCTAAAGTAAAACACAAGAAATATCTAAAAATGACATCTTTCAGAGCATGCAGTGACCATAGGTGCAAATCAAAACCTGGTTATTTTCACTTCTCTTCAAGGCCTGTCAAGACAGAATCTTCATTATGACCTTGTGTTGTCTGTCCTTAGAAATTCTGATTGGCTGACAGACCAACCCCACATCTACTAGTTTCACAGCATAAATCAGGAAGCTTAGTAGGAGCTGTGAGCACACTCCCAATTAATTATACATGCAGAACTAAGTCATTAGATCAGCTCTACAGACCACTTCAGGGAAATGCCAAAGAATTCAAACTGCCTGCCCTTGCTCTTTCCCATATTAAAGAAGGGTTGTTATTTGGGTTTCCCAAAGATGTGCAAAACGTGGCTTATAGAAAGGAAAAGGCAAGAAACAGATGCAGAAGTCGTGATTTGGAAGCCAAGGATTAATATGTTAATAATTAAGGTACACTGCAGACACTAACTTGTCAGAAATGAAGGATCATTTTTGGAAATGTAGGCTCCCAATTCACACAGCCCCACAAATCCACACATATCACCCATGTGCCCATGTGAGAAGATACTTTTGAATTCCTGGTTCACTTGGAAGTGCAATTATCTGCAGCTTGGAGCTTTCTAGACTGTGATGAATCCTGAAGTCTCCACAGCCTCAGGTGATGGGGAATCACAACATCCTGGCCAATGTGAGAGCTGCTGGAAGTATGACAGGTCACATTACCTAAGATCAGCCAGCTAAGAGGTATTCCATTGATTGACCATGTCAAGCATTGGCCACAGGATATAGTTTGGAAATTACTGTAAGATGAAATGTTTGCCAACTGATTCCAATCCATAGATTGATTGATTGATTGATTGACCGACTGATTGATTTGCAATTTGCTGATTTTAAACAGCCTGGCGAATTTTTGTCTATGCATTTTGTGTTTCATGTGTACAAAGCTTAAAATACTAGGACCGCTGAGGGAAAAGACCAATACAGAATTAGGTGAATCCTGAGCCCCTAGAATTGCTTAATGGGCTAAAATGGATGCATATTTCAGGATCATCTGCAACCACATTCTCTTTGGGGAAAGGACCGATGTGTTGTTTTTTTTTCCAATATACAAAACAGAAATCAGGGTGCAAACCAACAGAAGTGGTCCCCATGAGTTAATAATTCCCCTGGCTTCCCACTCCTACATCTTTCCAAAACCCCATCTGGTGTCACTCTTTCCTTCCTTAGGCACTGGGGCTAATCCTGTGGTCAAAGAAATAGAAGAACCACTGGCACCCAGAGATTCACATCTGTTGAGCCTATGGGGTACCCTTGCTTTGACCTTGGATTTCAGATCCAGTGCCAGACATCCTCCTTGCCTTGCTTCTTAATAATACCTGCCTTGTCTGCCAGTGTCCACAATGTCCTCAGAGCTCCCAAACACTTGTCTTCATCTCCTCTAGTTCCACTACAACAGTCCCCAAACTTTGTGGCACCAGGGACCCATGCTCCTGTGAGAATCTAATGACTGATGATCTGAGGTAGCGCTGAGGCAGTGATGCTAGTGCTGGGGAGTGGCTACAAATACAGGTGAAGCTTCACTCACTAGCCCATCACTCACCTCCTGCTGTGAAGCCCGGTTCCTAACAGGCCACGGACCTTTATGGTCCACAGCCCAGGGGTTGGGGACTCCTGCTCTAGGAGACAGAATCACTTTGGCTTGCCCTTCCATGCTTGTTCCCCAGAAACTAGTGTCCTATGCCTTAAATAAAGAGCTCAGACGTTGTGATGTAACCAGCCTGGATGCCTGCCATGAACTTCCTGTGGCTCTCCCAGGCCGCCAGTGAGGTCGACCCCCAGTTGCCTCTGCTGAAACTCCCCAGGGGCCTGTTTTGCCCCTTTTCCTTCTCACCTGCTGCACCTAGCTGGGTCTCTTAGCCTCCAGGCCAACTCATTCTCACAATGGCATCCCAGATCTGACAACTAGACATTTAGCTTTTCCCTCTGCTACCAACAAGCCTGATTGACAGCTTTTCAGGGATTTCTGACTTCCCCAGCTGCTAATCCTGCTCTTCGCCCAGCTCTGTATTCCTCTGCTCAAATTAATCTAGGCAGAAGCTGATTTAGCTTGTAATGTGAGGTTAATTACAGAAGTGATAACATTTCTAAATAAAAATGAGCTCCTCAATTTTAAAAACATAAATTAAAATAAAGCCAGAAGGAAATAATTTTTGGTTACAAACCACAAAACAACCCCAGTTCCCAACTCTTGTGAGTGCTTCTGCCAGCAGAATTTGTCCTTTTCAGTAGGGCCAGCCAGCTTCGTGCACATACCACCTGAGCAGTCACACGGAGCCCTGCCTGTCCTCAGAAGCGTCCCATGCTTGGTTTGATACTCTATATGGCACGATACTAACTCAACTGTTTTTATTTCACTTCTTGATTATGTGCACATTTTATGAACACTCTTCGCCTTACTAAAAAGTAAGGGAGGACTGAAAGGAAGGGAACTATCTTTCCTTTCTTTTAATGTCATCATTTTAAGTAGACTTGGTTAAAGGTAATCTTCTGGAACTCAAGTAACACAAGTAAGAAAGGGTGTGCTAGGGTTCGCTGTGTGTTGGTGTTCCCTAGAAAACTACTGCCTTCTTTCTGTGTTCAAAGTAGGTTCTGTTTTGAATAGAAAGTATGGCCTCTTGGGACTGTCAGTGGCCTTGCGTACTCAGTTATAGATGTAACATGTACCTTGTAGTCATTGTAAGCTTTGCTGACTCATTGTGGGTTCCCCAAAAGTCTAGGCAATAAGATTGTTCTATCCTAATGGGACAGCAAGGAACTATGGCGAACATGCATATCGAGCACATTGCCTCTGCTTACACGTATGCGCCATTGTCCCGCTGAGCTTCACTTACAAAACACAAGTTCAAAGATAAAATTAGGATATTTATCAAAGCATAAAATCTCTTAAGTGAGTGAACTGCCCTATGCTGCTGTTTAATTTAAAACACCCCATCAAGAACTTTAAGGAGACTGTGAAAGCAAAATGCCTCCTTTCAGTGGGTTTTCACTTTTTCTCTTTCTCTCCGCCGCCCCTCCCACCCCGCTCTTCCTCTTCCTCTCTCCCCTACTTTTCTCTTGCTTCAGCTTTCTTTCCCTCCTCTTTCATCTTCTCTGAGTGACTCACATTAGAAGGGACTTTTCTCAAGGTATCCAGTCCAATTCCTTGGCTGATTCCACTATTAAGTGGCTCTGCTGAAAAGTGATAAATCAGCCATCTCCCGAGGCAACCCAATAGCTTCTCACATACCATCAGAAGCCTCAGACAATACAGCACAAAAAGTTCCCTGCAGCACCTATTCTGTGGGCTTCTTTTTCTTTCATGAGGATAATTGGTTTCTAGCCCACTTATAACATCCCAATTAAAGAAAGCTAAAGTAAGTTTTAAATAATTAAAGAAAGTTTTCCCGCTTCCTTTCATCCCCTTCTTACAACTAAACCTTGAGTCTTGTATAGGAGGCAGTTTTCCTCAATGTTCTCACTTGTCATTTTCGTTGGGCCCTCATGGGGATGGCGGAGGGTCTTGGCTCTCCCAGCCCTAACCCAGCAGTCACTGTGTGGAGCTGGCCTGATCCCTGGCCACCTCTTAAAGTTAGCTGCAGGTAGTCAGGTGGCAAGCCTGGAAACTGAAAACAATTGCAAGGAGCGAACCTCAGGACTGGCTTGAGCCTTGGCAGGCAGGTTAGGGGATCAGGAAGGACCTTTCACTCTCAGAGGCAGCGCATCCCTAGTCAGCCCAGACTGTTCTTGGGGTGAGAATCAAAGAGTGATTCATTCCTTTTTATGCCTACAGTTGAAAATGCAAAATGTTGTTTCAGAAAAAGACATAGGAAGGATACTTGTTTTTCTTGTGCCTTTTTCCTAATCTCTCTCTCTCTCTCTCTCTCTCTCTCTCTCTCTCTCTCTCTCTCTCTCTCTCACACACACACACACACACACACACACACACTCCATACACTCTCTATATCTATCTTTATAATTTTTCCTCCTCTTCTTCCTCTATTCTTTTTCTTTCCCATGCCTCTCCTTCCTTTAGAAATAATTTCAGATTTTAATAAAATTGAAGTATATACATCTTCATTAAGTAACTGGTGAGACACCTTAAGATAATTAGTTGTGGTCACTGAGGACAACAAAAACACTTAATTCTATCAGGGTCCACTCTTTTTAATAGACCTTGTTTTTTTTTTTTTTTTAGAGCAGTAAGGTGCACAGGAAAATTGAGTGAAAGGTACAGAGTTCCCACATGCCCCTTATCCCCCCCACCCACACACACACATACACACAGAGTTCCCACATGCTCCCTATCTCCCACATACACAACATCTCACACCAGAAGTATACATCTGTACCGGCTGAGGAACCTACAATGGTACATCATTACCAGCCAAAGTCCATAGTTTACCTTAGGATTCATTTTTGGTGGTATATATTCTACAGGTTTGAAAAAATGTATAATGATAATGATATGTATCCACTATTATAGTATCATACAGAATAGTTTCACTGCCCTAAAAATCCTGTGTTCCACCTATTCATCCCTCCCTCCCCCATTTGCCCCTGGCAACATGATCATTTTACTGTCTCTATAGTTTTGACTTTTCCAGAATATCATATAGTTGGAATCATGTGGTATGCAGTCTTTTCAGATTGGCTTCTTTCACTTAATAATACACATTTAAATTTCTTCTATGTATTTTTCATGGCTTAAAAGCCCATTTCTTTTCAGCACTGCATAATATTCCATTGTCTGGAGGTACCACCAGGCATTTATCCATTCACCTACTAAAGGACATCTTGATTGCTTCCAAGTTTTGGCAATTATGAATAAAGCTGTTACAAACATTCATGTGCAGGTTTTTATGTGAACCTAAGTTTTCAGTTCCCTTGGGTAAATACCAAGGAGCACAATTACTGAATCGTATTGTAAGAGTGTGTTTAGTTTTGTAAGAAACTGACAAACCAATTTGCATTTCCACCAGCAATAAATGAGAGTTCCTATTGCTCCACATCCTTGCCAAAATTTGGTGTTCTGGAGATCAGTCATTCTAGCAGGAGTGTAGTGGTATCTCACTGCTTTTTTAATTTGTGTTTCCTTAATAGCATATGATCTGAAGCATCTTTTCATATGCGTATTTGTCATCTATATCTTTGATGATGTGTCTGCTCAGGTCTTTATTCCATTTTTTTCAGTTCGTTCATTTTCTTATTGTTGAGTTTTCAGGGTCCTTTGTATATTTTGGATAATAGTTCTTTATCAGATATTCTTTTGCAAATATTTTCTACCAGTCTGTGGCTTGACTTTTCAACCTCTTGCCAGTGTCATTCACAGAGCAGAATTTTTTATTTTAATGATGCCCAGTTTATAATTCTTACCCTAACAGAAGTCTGCTCTGCCATGGTTCCATTCTTTAAAAATAAAAAAGTACCATGGCCTGACAAGCAAGTCCTACCTTCAGCATTATCTCTTCAGTAGTAATTTGCTGAGTCCTCTAATTATAGAGAATGACTAAAGCATGTGCACATCCCCATGGCATCGCACAAAGAGTCAGCTTCAGCTTATAAATCATAGAGTGTTATACATGATAAATACATATGGACAAATCTGAGTCTGTTAACTAACCCAGTCTATTCTTATCTGGGTGACTAGAGCTAGGATTGTGTGCTCCTTCACCCCTCCCCATCTTACTTTATGAAACATGAAGGCAATTCCTCATGTTATTGTCCTTTAGTTCTTGCTAATGACACAGGTTTACCTGGGGTAGGTAGTGTGATCTCTCTGGGCACCAGGAGTTCTGCATGGTTGACTATTTCTGGGACACACCATATGAGTGAATAAGCACGGACTTTGGAGTCCGCGTTGTATGACCTTAGACTGGCCTCATTTTTTTTTTCATCTATAAGATGAGAGAGGAAAGGGAAAAAGGGAATACAAAAATAAACTTTTTCATAGTTTGTTATGAGGATTAAATGAGATACAGTAAGTAAAGTACCTAATACAGCCTAGCACGTAGTAAATACTCATAAAATGGCAGAAAAGTATCTCTCAAAATTGCTCATTAATTACAAAGGAGAAAATAGTAACCTAGTGGAAAAAACCTGAGAGATGCCACCTCACCCAAGTAATCAACATTAATATCACCAATAATGAGATAATTTGACATCATGCCTCCTGATATGATGTACTTATGTCTCTGCCAAAAATGTATAACTGAATCTAATTTAGAAGAAACACTAGACAAATCCAAAGAAGGGATATTCTACAAAATAATTGGCTGTATTCTTCAAAATTATTAATGTCATAAAAGACAAAGGCTGAGGGACTGTTCCAGATTAAAGGACTAAAGAGATATGACAACTGAATGCAATGCATAATCTTGTATTAAATCCTGGACCAGAGAAAACAATAGTCATAAAATACATTATTGGGACAATTGCTGAAATTTGAATATGGGATGTGTATTAGATTATAGTATTATTGCAATGTTAAATTTTCTGAATTTGATTATTGTGCTGTGGTTATGTAAAATAATATCCTTGCTATTAGGAAATCCATGCAGAAATATTTAAAGGTAAAGGGGCATCATGTCTGCAGCTTACTATCAAATGGTTCAAAAAAATAATCATTTTATAGAGACAGATTAAGTGAGAGAAAGAAAGCCGATGTAGCAAAATACTAACAAATGATGAATCTGGGTGAAGTAAATACAGGAGTTCCTTTGAGCAACTTTCTGTACTATATGTTGCCATTTTTCTGTAGGTTTGAAATTATTTCAAAATAAAAATGTTTCAAATGGCAGAGAAGATTACTTTTCAGTGCTAATTGAAAAAAGAAATCAAGGTACACTGCCACATGCTCCAAAAGCACGAGGATCTCTTGGAGAAGGGCTATCTAAGCTCAGTATAACCTTGTTCACAGACACACAGTATCTGGGCAGTCTGACCCAAAGCAATGCTCTGAAATTTGTGCTAGTGAAGCACTTCACTGAGGAGCAGTGGCCCTCCAGGTACACACACACACACACACACACACACACACACACACACACACAAACATGCATACATGAACATGCTGCACACACATACATACATGCACAGAAACATATACTACGATATACACACTCACGCACATACACACAAACATTAACACAGAGACAAACTGAATATGATTGTCATTTGAGCCTTAAAATCTGTCTTTCCCTTGAATTTCATTTTATCTTTGGTGTCTCTGACCTGGAGCCTTATAATAGCATCCTAACTCGTCCCCCATCTTCAGTTTTCACCTCCAATTTATCCTTTACACTATCTCCAGAGTATCAGTAAAATATAAATGTGATCACATCATTCACTTGTTTAAAAACCTTCAATGCTCCCCAAATGCTGAATAAATCCCTTATCTTCACTTTTCTCAAACTGTCTCCAACACAAGGCAGCTGTGTATAGATTTCTCCTAAAAGACTGTAGGTAATTGTAGGGGCATTACACTGCATCACAGAAAACTATTTGAAATTGAAAAAAATTACCATTTATTGTTCTTGAAGCAGAAAAATTCAACTCTCTTTTTCCTAAACCAGAACTGCCTTGGAACACCAAAGGGTAACTGATTTGGGGTTTCTGTCCTTTATGCAGTGATTGTCACCCTAGCTGTGCACTTGAATGACCTGGGTAGCCAGAACCACACCTCACACCAGATTTGAAATCAGAATGTCTAGGGTTAGAGCCCTTCCAACATCCACACACCCAACTAGTTCCTAGAAATGCAAGGAAAACAACATGAAGATTCATCCTCCTCCAGAGCAAGCACCCACAGGACATGGTAGTTTTATTTACTCCCCTTTTGGCCTATCAGCTTCAGGAGAATCAGAGTTCTGTGTTGTGTGTCCTTGTCAGACACTATTAGGCAACTTAGGAGACTTATAGCAGGACCTCAATAGGTAACATTAAGAGTTACTCTTTTTTGAGCAGCATATATAGATTTAGCACTTTATTTGCTTTACCTTATTAAACAAATCATAAAAATCCTTCAAGCTAGGTATTATTATCCCCATTTCTTAGATGATGAAACCGAGGGTCAGGAGAATAAATAATGTGCCCCGGGTCACATTCTAGTAAATGATGATGCCAAAATTTGAACTCAGATCCATCTAACTCTCAAGTCTTTGCTATTTCTATTATTCCCTCTCCCAATATCTCATATTTGTTTAGCAGACAGACCCAAAGAAGGCAAAAAGATGTCTTTGACATCTCTCTTGTTACATGATTCCCAACTCTTTCAAGCAATTAACGAGTTCTGGCTGCAACTTGTATAATTCCTTAAAACTGACATCAGAAACAATCCTTGGATGTGGACACTACTATGGATAACCACAGCCACCGAGGTGAGTGTCCCTGTTTAAACCCACACGTCACATGACTGAACAAAGGAAAAAAATCTGGGATGAACTGCTTCCTAACGCCTAAGTGAATAGATCTCAAATAGCAGGGGACAGTGAGTGCCCTACAATACCCAGAACCACGTGAAAACTTGTGAGATCCCACACAGAACTTAAATGTGTTCCAACCCTTAACTGTGAGTTGCATAATAAGTAGGTCATGCTTGATGGTGGAGGTAACTTGTTAATGTTGGAAGCATTGCATAAAATCATTATTCTCAATGCGCTTCAGAAGCTTGTCTAAACATTTTACTGCCTCAGAACTCAAGTGACACAAGGGCATGGCTGATTCTATGAAGGTTGTTGACTATCAGAATCTCATGAGCACTAAATGTCAAACGGTAGACCTGTCCAAAGATTAATTCACACCTGTGGCAAAGCACGTCCCTGCATTAGGCAGTAGCTTATAGTTCTAAAAACACTAATGTAGGGAGGCAAGATGGAACACTCCATTGCACTACAGCCTTCCAACTACCATTCTTCGATGAAGGTAAGTGTGTCTGTGTTTGTTATTATATCACAGTTTCTGTGGGTCAGGAACCCTGGAGCAACTTACCTGGGTCCCCTGGATCTCTCACAGCCTGCAGTCATCTCAAGGCCCAGGTAGAGGAAGACCACTTCCTGGTTCACTCACATGGGTGGTAGCAGGATTCAGTTCCTCAAGGGCTGTTGGGCTGAGGGCCTCAGTTCTGCTGGGAATGCTGACTGGAGTCCTCCCTCAGTAATTTGCTATGTGGGCCTCTCCACAGGGCAGCTCACAGTACGGCAGCTGGCTTCCCTCGAGTGAGCAGGCAACAGAACAAGTAAAGGGGAGCGGATGGAAGCCAGTCTTTTTGTAACCTGATCACAGAAGTGACACCCCCATCACTGTTGCCATATTCTATTAGTTAGAAGCAAGTCACTAGATCTAGCCCAATGGCTTGATTAACTCCAGTGTCATTGGACTTGGTACAACGGATGCATTCAGGTCAGGTCTTAAGATGGCCTCTTCCCACTACTGCTGCATAAACAGTAGCTCCCACTCGGGTATACCAATGCTACTTGTTCCAGAGGATGTGGGCTTTTGTTTCTGTGGTTTGACTCTTTGTAATATTCCCTCAAATTCTTTGCTTCATCCTAACAAAGTAATACTACAGAAAAACACACATGCATTTGGAGTGAGCAGACACAAACATACACACAAACTTTTCTCTTTTTTGAATGCAGACTGAGTAACATCCCTAAAGAATGAACCTCAGAAAAGTGGTAAAAGAGAAAGGCCCTTTAAATATCAGACAAGAGACCTGAGTTCAAGCGTTGCCTTCAATAGGAACTAATTGTATGACCTTTGGCATATTACTTAACCTTTCCTCACCTACCAAAATAAAAATAAAGAAAAAGAAAAGATGATTCTAGTCCAACTCCTTCAAAAGTCCCCATTCGGCTCCTTTCCTTGGAGAATTCTCACAACCCCGCCCTTAGGGCACCCTGAAACCCTGGTCGGTCAGCACCTCTGTCAGTGCATTTAAATCAGAGCAGAAGCCAAAGGCTTTTGGGGGGGAGGGGAAGCGGGGGGATATAATTTTAGTGTATTGATGATGATACTGAAGCACTGAGTGATTCAGTCCTTTGTAGGTCCACACAGTAGCAGAGGCCAGGCTACCAATAACCCTAAGGATTGTGCTGTGAAGCGTCAGGCCTCTTATAAGATGGCAATTAGGGACAACATAATTATAAAGCAATCTTGTTATTAATAAATATTCTGAAATGAAACTTGATTTCTAAAGAAGCTGGTCCTATTTTTTAAATTATATATGTATAATTTAAGTTATATATTTAAAGATATATTATTTAAATTATGTATGTATTTACATGTATATTATTTAAATTATGTATGTATTAAATATATATACAATCAGCACCATACCATTTAACTTACATGTGACTTTGAACAAGTTATTAACTTTCTGAGCCTCAATTTGTTCATGGTAAAATGTGGGAAAAAATAACTCTTTGACAATTTGTTGTATTAAGTTAGATATACTATCTAAGGTGCCTTTCACAGTATATGGTTAAAATGCTGAAGCTATAATTATATTTTATAATTATATTTCTATTATAATTATTCATTCTCTTGACTGGCTAAGAAAAATTCATGTGGTATACTTAAAACGATGGTGTTAAAGTCTAGGGTCACAATGGACAGACTTTAAATAATTTTTCTTCTCAGATAATCATCTGTCTGTTCTTTCAAGGACCAAAGAGTTGATCTGCAACTGATTCCCTAGGAACTTCCAGGGGCTAAGGAGCCTGGTACCCTGTAAAGTACAGGGTTTTCTTAAAACCTGGAACTTCCTTCCCTTAGCACATGTCACCTTCATAACCTCTCTACTCCTCTAAATTCTGTAAATTGTCTCTTTGTTCGTCACAAAATTCCTAGATGTGTATGTTTTCCCAAGCAAGTTAATATCATTTCATTCAGCATTTAGTTAATTTTTTCTCTTAATCTTTATACATAATACCTTGGAATGTATCTCCAGGTCTTCCATATTATTTTTATTTTATGGTAAATAAGCTTCTTAAATATATGAAATGTGTTTACATATGAAACAGCGCCTGGCACAAAGTTTTCAATGAATGTTGGTATTAGTGTGGCTGGCCTGATGATAGGAGCTAATGGTTATTGAGAACTCTTAGCCAAACTGCTTTTTTGTGGGGCCAGATTATCCAAGATCAATGCATTTACCAGGACATTTTTAAGCCATTTAATTAGTATCCAAATTGTGGTCCAGATTCTTTCTCCCTCACAAAAACAGATGCTGTATGATGCACAGGATGCTGAAATATTCCTGTGGAGGGTATACTTTGAAAAAACTCTTGCAATTTCATCATTCCCAGCAGTCTTACACATAAAATTTTTGATAGCTGACAATTTAACACATCCAACCAGAAACAAATCATCATCGTTAAGCATCACTGATAGGCCATCCACTAAGCAGATGTGTGAGAATTTGTGTTGTAATTACCTACAGAAGAGTTGCCAGCAGCTATTGCCCCAGAAAATTTTTTCAAGCACACAGGAATATTTTATATCTACTGTCTAATATGCCAGGAATCAAAGGTACTTTAGCAGCAGTAGTAGCAATCAAACTATCTGTAATAACCTCTTTGGTGCCTTGAGTCTCAAACCAATATTCTTCACAATTACTCTTAAGTCCTAAAATTTCACTGTTCATCTTTGATTGTAACTGTACTTCTGATTCATCAAAACTTAGGAGTGCATGTTAAATGGCCCATCTCCCCACCTCTACTGGTAGCACACCTCTCTGTAAAAAAATAGTAATAAAAGCCCTGCCCTTGTATTGCCAGTGTATGTAGAATCCTTCATATCCATATCCAAGCCTTGGAATGGGATGAAGTACACTAACTGATCCAAGTGCAAATAAACAAACTCCTCTCAACACTCCCCACATTTCTCTCTCTCCCCCAACACTATTACGGCCTGCCTCCTTGCCCCAGCAAGCCACAATTACTATCCTAGACTCCAATAACCGTTGCACATTTTCCTTTCAGGTTCCTTTTGACCCTATCCAACTCTACTCACCCCCTGCTCCAGACCGAATCAAGCCTTCTCTTCTCTTCCACTATGTTCAAATCAGAAGATTCTTTGAGTCCATCTGTCTTTCATCCTCCAAATCTTTCCCCTTACACTTCATCTCCTTAATTGAAACATGGTCTGCTCCTTCATCATCCTCTCCAAGGAAGACCACTGCTTCTCCTACTTGTTCCGATTCTACGACCTAGAAGGAAGGATCCACATATTCCCTCCTTCTTTAGTCCACTTCACCAACGCCACTCTTATCCTCTTGAATCGATTCTTCCACTCTCTCCCCTTTCCCATGGCCACTATATACGAACATTCAGAACTCTTCCCTGCCTTCCCTGGGGACTTCCCAATTTTGTTTACATCCCTGTAGAAAATATCCTCTTCCATCATCCTCAGAGATGTAAACATCATCCATGGTCTCACAGCATCTAATGGCCTTCCCCATCTCCTTCAAACACTTTCCTGTGCTGTGTGTGCATGAGCCTGTTTTACATCCAATACATCAAAGTGTTGTTTCTCTGAATGTCCCATCTGACTGCTACCTCTCCCCACAGGCCTCAGTCCTTTCTCTTACTGACCCTGCTGTTTGCCCTCAAACATTCAGTCCCATTCTCAACTCGACCTGTCACCTCTGGCTGGCTAGTCCACAGGCTCAACCACTCAACTCTCCTTCCATTAATGCCCCAGGATTGGGCTGCTCTTGACCTTCTACCCACCTACTGACCACGCACCTGGGTGATCCCACACTGTAAGAGAATTGGCATGGTAGTGTGATATTGCCAGGCGATGCGAAGCAAAGTCAGGCTGTCCAACCACAGCTGTGCCCCAATGAGGGGTGAAGTATTAAGTTGCAGGGCTCTTCCCCACCCCTCAGCTGTACCCAATCATTTTCACTCTACTTATCCTTGGTCCCACCCTCTCACTCTCAGAAAATAATCTCAACTCCTATTTCACTGAGTAGACCTACTTTAAAAAAAAAAAATTCCAGCTTTATTGAGATATGAATGATATGTAATGTTGTGTTCATCTTTGGTGTATGACATGATCTGATAAAAGTATATATTGCAAAGTGATTACCAAAATAAGTTTGGTTAACACTCATCACCTCACATAGTTAGCAAATTTTTTTCTTGTGATAAGAACTTTCAAGAACTACTCTCTTAGCAACTTTCAAATATACAATCTACTGTTGTTAACTTTAGTCATCATGTTGTACATTACATCCCCAAATCTTATTTGCCTTATAACTAGAAATTTGTGTCTTTTGACCACCTTCACCCATTTCCCCCACCTCCCTACCCTCACCTCTGGCAACCATCAACCTGTTCTCTGTATCTATGGGTTCAGTTCTTCTAGAGTCCAAATACAAGTGAGGCCATACGGTATTTGTCTTTCTCCATCCGACTTATTTCACTTAGAATAGTGCCCTTTAGGTCCATCCATATCTTCACAAATGGCAGGATTTCCCTTTTTATGGCTGAATAATATTTATATGAATATATTTATTTGTAATATATATTTGTATATATATTATATATAGATACACACACACAAGTATCTCACATTTCTTTATACATTCATCCATCAATGAACACTTAGGTTGTTTCCATGTCTTGACTATTGTAAATAATGCTCTAGTGAACAAGGGGGTGCAGATATCTCTTCAACATAGTAATTTCATTTCCTTTCGATATATACTAAGAAGTAGAATTGCCTAGTATTTTTTAATTTTTAATTTTTTGAAGGATCTCCATACTGTTTTCTATAGTGACTACACCAATTTACAATATCACCAATAGTGCACAAAGGTTTCTTTTTTTCTCCACATCCTCTTCAATACTTCTTATTTCTTATCTTTATATAATAGCCATTCTGACAGGTGTGAGGTAATATCTCATTTGGGGTGTGATCTGCATTTCCCTGATGATTAATGATGTTGAGCACCTTTTCATTACCTATTTGCCATTAATATGTCTAAGCAAAGCTATTTTTAATTTCTCATGTCTTCCGGCTCCATCTCCCCACCTCATCACCTATGGAATTATTTCCTCATGTGTTTTTTGCCCGACATGTTTACATAGTTTTGGCCGGCCACTGCTTGTGCTCTACCCCAACCCCAGCTGGTCGAGTTACAGAGCAGCTGCCACGTCATTGCTGCAAAAGAAAGTGTTGGAAAAATCAAAACAAATGAACAAACAAAATAAACAGGCTGATGGATACAGAGAACAAACTGATGGTTGCCAGATGGGGGGAGGTTTGGGGGACTGGGTGGAAAAGGTGAAGGGATTAAGAAGTACAAACTGGCAATCATAAAATAGTGATGGAGATATGAAGTACAGCATAAGGAATGTAGTCAATAATATTGTAATACCTATGTATGGTGCCAGGTGGGTACTACTATTACTAGACTTATTGGTGGATCATTTCATAAGTTATGTAAATGTCTAACCACTGTGCTATACACCTGAAACTAATAATAATATTGAATGTCAACTGTAATGGGGAAAAAATTTTTTCGATTTCAATTTTAAAAAGGTGTTGAAGGCAGCAAGTGCAGGCTTCTAGGCAAAAAGACATGTCACACTGGTTCTGCCTTTGCCAAAAATGCTACTGCTGCAACAGGGAATTCTCCTGCGCAGGGGCCCAGGACCGCCCTGGGATTTTACATAACCACATTTGTTTCTGTGGTCATTGGGTATTATCAGGGAAACATTTTGAGTTTATTACATAGATTTTTACTGTTTTTCCTTTGTGATTAATGTCGATAATTTAGTCATCTTGATTTGTGCTAATTTGAATTTTCCTTTCCTTTACTCTTACTTTATTATCTATCCCTCTCAGTTCAAGCTTCTTTCTTTTATTTTCTTTTCAAAATATTTTCCTCTTAATCTTCTTTGTTAAAGTATTAGCACTAGAAAGAGCATTTTTAATTCCTTAATCTTGTACTTAAGCTTCAAACCCATCTACTTTTATGGTTTTAATATTTTTTTCCATAGGTTTTAGTCTGTTATCCACTTAATCTTGTAGCTCCTTTACTTATATGTTTAACATTTTACCTTGTTGATTTATGTTATTGTCTCTTTTAAATCTTATATATTATCTTGGCGTTAATTTTGTTCTTAATTTTTCTTTTTTAATTTTATTTATACCTTGCTTTAACTTTAATCTGATTTTAGCTTTATTTTTTTTTACTCCTCTCACTTTCTTTCAATGATTCCATTTTTCTATTTCCTCTATCTTAGAACTTATTTATCTCTCATAATTGTTTTAAGTCTTAGCCTTTTATCTGTATTGGGCTTTTATTCTTTTACTGTAATACTATTCAACTTTTTTTCTTTCAACTTTCTCTTAAGAAATTTCAGTGTTTTTATTTTAATGTTCTCTTAGCCTTCTATCCTGATTTCATTATTTTAACTTAAGTTTTCTCTTCGTTCTCAAACATTTTAATTTATTTTATGACTTGGTTTAAAATCACCTGCAGGAATAGTTGGGAGAGAAAAATCTTCCCTCAGGCAGAAATTGGAAAGCTTCTCCCCTACCCCAGAGTTCTCCCTGCAGCGGCCCCTGACACCCCGACCTCATGGGTCCCTCAGCCCTTTAAGAAGACTAAGAGACTCTCATGTAACTCTCTCCAAGGCTAACATTTGGAGTGACTGGGGGCGGGGCAGTGGGCATGATGGGTTTACTAAAGGGCATTATTTCCTGAAACTCATGTTATCATATATACATATATAATACATATTTATTTTATGGATTTATTTTATAGATAATCCAGATTTATTTAGTTTAGATTTGGGGATGCCCCCAACCTCAGTTTACATTGAAACATTTTAAAAGAAACAGCCCTATGAAACCAAACAATGGGGGTGGTTGAAGATGAGGTTCGTTACATTTTTGAGGGCCCATAAAAAGGACAGTTACTGAGTGTGCCATCAGGGGTAGAAATAGTGACACCAGTTCCTCTCTTGTATGAACTGCTCACGCTTCCCTTATTGCACTGGCCACTAGCTTCCTCAGTGCCAAAAGTGTGGCCTGCCCTAGGCCAGTTCCGGAATCTGAGGGCAGATCCTGCATGCATTACCCACCCACTCCACTTCGTCCTACCTCTCCCTCAGCTACAATTTCCTAACTTACTGATTTTATTCTATTTTGTGGTATTAAGTATTTTATGCCTCATAAATCCTTTCTCAAATAAGGCCAATTTGAGTTACTACATGAGTAACCTTAGGCAAGATCATTGTACTCTATGTACTTCTTCTTCCTCATCTGTGAAATGGAAATAATAGCATCTACCCCATGGGTGTCTGTGAGGAATACATAGAGGTAATGCATGTCTATCTCTTAGTACAGTGCCTAGCATACACCAAATGTTTAACAAATTGTAGCTTAAATCAAGAAAGGGGCTTGAGAAAGAACTGGAACCATCTGACATGCTGAATAAAGGATTATATGAATGAGTTATGATAGACTGTATTTTCCAAAATTGGTAGCAACAATATTTTCCATCCTATCTGCTCTTCTGCCATGTGAACCTGCTACTCACCCCCATCACACCATGTCACCACCACCTTAAATCTGGGCTGGCTTGGTGACTGCTGTGACCAATGGAATACAATAGAAGTGACTGTGCCCATTCTAAGCATAGCCCTTAACTTTCCTGGCAACTTCTACTTCTTGCTTTTAGAGGACTAGCCACCGTTAAAAAGTGCTACTACCATGAGACCAACATACTCTGAGAACCCCAAGATTGGTGGAGAGGCCCTGGAGGACAAAATCATGCGGAGAAAAAGAGGCAAAGGAGCCTCCAAGGCTCCAGACGGGAGAGTGAAGAAGCCATCTTGAATGTGGATCCTCCCAGCCCCCAGCCACCCAGCTGACACTCAGCCCAGGGCATCCCAAACTCCTGACCTGAATAATTGGGAGCAAAATAAAATGGCTGCTTTAAGGTGATTTGTTATGTGGCAATAGATAACTGAAACAAAAACAGAGGTTCTTTGTAAAATATAGAACTTCACTGGAACATCAAACCAACTCTTTACAGGCAAGTAGAATGAAATTAAACATTGTTTTACTCACGTGCTAAAAGTCAACCTCCCAGGGGCCAAAGACTATATCTGAAATTTAGGACTCTTCCATAATTCCTAAACTCCAAGTAGGGCATTTTTTTAGAAAGGTCACATCCAGTTACTCAGGATATTTATTCACTGAACAGATATGTGTTGAGTACTGACTATGGCCAGCACTATTTCAGATGTTGGAGATACAGCAAGGAACACATTAGATCGAGTCCCTGCTCTCATGCAGCTGTGCAGATACCTCTCTGTGCTGGTTACTCTTCGACCCACCCACCGAATCCATTCTCCTCCTTTCTTTGCACCCTGGAGGCTGACCTCTATGGTCTGCTTTGCCAGAGCTCCTCACTCTCTGGCTCCCTCATTAACTGCAGAGAAGTTACTGAAAGGGTTGTTCAGTAAGTAGGGTTCAGACACTGGAAGGCACGAAAAAAACAGTGAAAGTTGAGAAAGGTCAAGGTGTTTGCCCCACAGCTCCCTCCCTGTCTCATTTGCCTCAGTTGTGGTCCTCGGCCACAGTTCCTGTAGAAGTGCCCCTCTTGCTGGTCTCCAGTTCTTCCCAGGATCCCATAACGTTGTATCCTCCACTTGCCCATTCAGACCAAGAAATGAATATGGCTTCCCACGTTTGCTACTACCTGGAAGCTTCACCATGCCCTCTCCAGTTCCCTTGACCCTGCTCTGGTCTTAGTCAATAGCCCCTTCAGTAAATTCTCTGCAATTTCATCACTGTGGGTGTGTCATCTGTTACAAGCCAGGATCATGACTGATACATTCTCATTTCAAATACTCAACTACACTATAACCTTTACATGGAACACATCTCTCATTTAAATCTTAAAAATGTAGTTAGCATGGCCATTGTGGGCTTCCAGAAGTAGTGACCACTGAGCTACCAACTTTACCACAGCTTGAAACTCAGCATTAAAAGTTATAGATAAATAAACCCCAATAATTACTGATCATGCATAAAGATAATAAAAGAGGTCTCATTTCATGTAACCTCAGTTAGTTGAAAGAGGTTGCCTAGAGTACTGTATAGAAAAGAATTGTAGGTCTAAATCTGGATTCTGTAGAAATGACTTCTGGATCAATTAGCAATGTCTGATGTGAGCACAGGATGGGGTGTATCAGCACATGAAACACATATATGCCATTTCAGGCCATGGTTTTATTATCACCGCTACATCACTCTATGTCATTGGTGTCTTCCACAAATACCTTCTTTAAACATAAATATATGAAAGCCCACAATGAATAAATTCTGTATTTGTACAGATCCATTTCGATGAGTCAGAGTTTTTTTTTTCTTTCAAATCACCTAGAGGATCAAGGAACTGAGCTGAATCTACCAATGTTATATAGCTCTAGATGAATAAAGCTATACTCAACAAATCTGTATTTCTTCAACTGTATCACAGTGATTTTTAAAATTCCTTTAGCAACAGAACTCTTCATTTAAATTACAGTTCACACAGAACACTAACAAATTAAAAGCAGACTTGCTCCGATTAAAGAGGAAAAAGCCAGAGTCCCACCCTGACGTTGACCCCCCACCTCAGACCTGAATGGCAGGTCAAGTCTGAACACTAAGAGGAAATCTCTTAGGTCTCTTGGGGCTCTGTGTAATTGCAGCAGTGTAACATTTTGATGTATCAACCAATTCTCTTCTCACCTCCACATTCCCAGTCACCCTGTGAACAAGCCCAATTTACCCATCCAGATATGAGGTATCCATTCCCTCAAGGAGGATTCATCCATGGAACTGCAGAACCAAAGAGTCAGATGCCTAGCTTTTATTTTCAAAAGGCAAGGTCCAGGTTGCATTAGCCTGCCTAATTAATGCTAGGTCATCCTACAACAAAAATCAAACCAGAAATACCAGTGGCTTGGCACAAGATAACTTACTTGGGTTGGGCCTTCCTTCTCCATCTTTTAGCAACAGCATCTGGAATACATGACCTTGAAGGTCAGTGCAACAGAGGAGAGAGAACTTAGAGCCCACACTCAATTTTAAATTCCTCAGCCTCTGTATTAGTTTCTCAGGCTACCATATATAACAAAACATCACAAACTAGGTAGCTCAAACAATAGAAATTTATTTCTCACAGTTCTGAAGGCTAGAAGTCCAAAATCAAGGAATTGGCAGGTTTGGTTTCTCCTGAGGCCTCACTCCTTGGCTTACAGGTAGTTGCCTTCTATGTCCTCACTTGGCCTTTCCTCTGTGTGCACATCCCTGGTATCTCTTCTTCCCCTTATATGGACACCAATCACATTGGATTAAGGGCCCACACTTTTAACATCTTCTAACCTTAATTACCTCCCTAAAGGCCCTCTCTCCAAATATACATTGGATGCTAGGGCTCCAATATATGAATTTGGAGGAATGCACAATTCAGTCAATAGCTGCTTAAGAGCAACTCCATTTACATTTTATTGGCAAGAACAAATCATAGCCCCACCTAACTACAAGAAGGGCCAGACAGTTTTGGCATCTTGGACATGTGCCCAAGAAGGAAAGGAGAACCAGATATGGGTGAGCACTAGCAATCTTACCTCGCAAAGGTAAAACAAAAAAATTTAGAAAATATGTAACTGAGCACAGTCTTCCTCACTCCTAGAGTAAGTGATGGGGGGAAGGAGGTGATGAAAAGGAAGTGATGAGAGGATTGGAGAGACCATATAGGCATAAGCACAGGCAGTATCCAGAGATGTGCCCTTACACCCTGCCTGCATTCAAGCAACAACCCCCAGCACTGGGAAGACAAATGGAAGCTGAGTTCATGCTCACAGATGGTCCTGACTCCATTCCATTCGAGCAGGCACTCTACACCCCCAGAACTGAGAAGCCATGCTAATCGTTCTCTCCTCTGCCATCTGGACAGGATCTCTTAGCCAGCATGCTTCCCACCGATCATCCAGAAGGACTGCTGCCCATGTACCCCAGACTGAGTCAGTATCTGACTGCTTCATCATTTGACTGCCCCATGGACAACCCCCCCTCACTCACACACAACACACACACAACCTGAGGGTCTCAGAGATTCTGATGCAGAGGGTGGGGATGGGGATGGCATGGAGAGAATGGGGAGAACCTTCGTCCACCATTCTTCTCACCTGTGGGACTGAATAAAACAGCTCAAGATTCCCCACTGGCCAAGGCAAAAGTAAATTAATCTCACACATTAAGAGGCACCAAACTAAATGCGTGTCAAATCAAGGAAAGCCATAGAGCCATCTACTGGTCACAAGTGGAAAGAGATGTCATCTGAAAACAATAAACAGGAAAAAATAAAAATAATCAAATTTGACTTTAATAACGTCATTATAGAAATCTGATGCAAGAAAATATAAGAGACAACCAAAGTCAGACAAGCCTTCAGTAAATGTGGTTAGGGAATTAGAATTGTAATATAGTAAAAGGCGATCTGGCACACGGTTCTAGGGTGCTTTATAATTCTCCCAGTTCTACATGTTCGAATTCTGTAAAAATAAGACATGGATTCATTTTATGAAACCTGAAACCTCCAAGTTTAATCAAGGAATTTGTGATCCTGCAGCTTTGCTGACAAATGACACACTCAGCACGCTGCTCTTAGGTGTTCTGCACACGGTACACAGAGAGGCCCCGTAACATCGCGAGACTGACTGTCCTGACTGGTCGTGAAAGTTATTAAAAAAGACCTCCGAAATCTTGAGGACAGGGGAAGGGGAGCAGCAAGAAAGGCCTCATTTAAGTAGGTCTCCACTGTAAAGGGAAATACCGGATTTAAACATGGAGCTATGTCAGGTAAAACACCAAGCAGCTTGCTGCTTACAAGGAATCGGATGAGCTATGTTCATCCCAACTCCCCCACCCTCACGCGTTTAGAATGTGACTCTAAGGTAGCCTCTGTGACCAAGTACAAAATCCAGAAAAGACTCCCCAGGTAAAGCCTTGGAAGAAACACCTTAGGGTCATTTTCACAGCCTATGGGCATAATTCCAAAGCCCAGCTCCAGACATGATCCAGCCTATGGTGAATGCTCCATTTGCGCTGAGAACAGCTGACCTTCCGTTTAGGGTCAAAAATCAGCTAATCTGTTTCTCAGACCTGCTCTACAGAAGCTGAATGGATAGATCTAGTTTAACTAAAAAGATGCCAGACTCCATCTCTTCAAAAGCAAATCTTGGAGACACGCTGACAACCGTGCACTGGGTACACAGCGCCACCTACAGCACCAGGGGTGGAATTTATCATAGCCCTCGTCGAAGGCAGTATTGGAATAGCCACAACAATCTGGGAGAACACTTCAGGTATCTATCTGCACAGGGCAGAAAGAATCGAACCCAACCTTTAAACTTAGCAGATATTAAGTTTATCCTGGTGTAGAAAAAATAGAAAAGTTTTATAACAGGAAGATTGAGACGATTAGTTATAGGCTTATCTATTTGCTTTTTGGCTTGCTTTTGGCTAAGAGCATTGAATTCTGCCTTGGTGATTTTTTTTTCCTAACATCCATTGCAAGAATTCTCCAGGAAGTAATATCAATCAGAAATAACCATAAAGAGCAGTCGACATTGAAATCTGATGTAAAACAGTCGATCATCTTCCATTTCTGAAATTTAGAAAATAAAACCCCAGCAGAAGGAGCTTTAGAGTGCTCGAACTTACAGATAAGATCTTAACCTTAAAATGTTGTGCCATTTATACTGCGTCGCATAATTTTATCACTTTAACATCATGTGCTCTAATATACAGATGCCTGATTGCTACCAAGTTTTATTTGTTCAGAGAAGGAAAGGATCACTAGGTGTGGGGCAAATCAAGGAAGACTTCATAAAGAGGGGGGAAATCTTCAAATTCAAGCTCAAGTTAACAGGGAACAGCATGTCAATAAGAAGGAATGACATGAGCAAAGGCATAGAGGTACTGGATATGCCCTATGTAAAAAAACACTCACAACCATGCACACGGGCAGAAAAAAGACACACACCCTCACTCACACAAAATCCCATCCTACCTCCTTATCCTGCTTTATTTTCTCACAACACTTATCATCTGATTTATATGAATTCATGTGATTACTTTCTCTTTCCATGACAAGCTATAAGACATCAGGAACTTTGTTTCATTCACTGCTGTATTCTTAGCACCTAGTTCAGTACCTAGCACATTGTAGTTTCTAAGTAAGTATAGAAGGAAGGAGGGAAATAAGAAAAGAAGGAAGGAAAGGAGGAAAGGGGGGAGAGGGAAGAAGGGAAAATGGGAGGAGGGAGGGGAAGTATTCGGGACATCCACTGAGAAACTTATGAGGAAATCGTAAGAAATTAGATAGCCAGGGAGGACAAGGACAGAGTATAGGATGTCTTGAATGCCTGATGAGAAGCTTGGATTTTTTCCTACCTCTTCAAAGCTGCCAGCTTGATCAAAAGATTATGACAGTAGCAGAGCTAAGATTTCAGAAGATTAATCTGGCAAAAGCATAGGATGAATTTGAGAGGAGAGAGATTAGAGGTGAAAGGAGCACTTACTTTAAAATAAATAATGATAGTGATGGCTTACAACCATTAAATAAAATGAGAATCTATGAGACATTAACAATATAAATAAATTAATGAATACTAGTACGAGATGAGTCTAGAATATCTTTTGTGTCAGAAAGTAAGGAAGTGCTCAAAGGTTAGTGAGGACACATCAAAAGAAGCCAATCTGAAAAGGGTCACACTAGCCAAACTTGGAAAATTTTAACTTTAAAATAAGTGATAATGATGGTTTACAATCCATTGAATAAGAATTGATGAGACCTTAAAAATAAAAATAAGCAAATTAATGAAGTGGGAAAGGAGGGAAAGTGTTTCCTTACACTGGAGTGCCAACCCATAAACATAGATGGAATGATAGAAATAGAAAATCACCATTTGACAGCCATGATGGGGGCATCATCAATAATTGCTAAGGCTGGTGAGTAGAGGTTTGAAAGGAATAGGATATTGGTATAATTTAGAATATCTCCCCACAGATACTTACTAATCACGGTGGGGAGGCGAGGGGTGGGGGGAATGGTGGCTTTATGATGGAGAAAGCTGACAGAAACCAACTTGACAATGTAGCCAAGGTTAATATAACCAGTGGTGGGAAGAGTTATCATTAGGTGCCTCTTAGTGTGATGCATCAAGAAGAGCATGGCGTCAAGAGCCGGGCAAAATGGCATAGATGATAGAAGCTCTGCTCATCCCCTCTTGTGACTACATCAAAGTTGAGATAGAAACACAGAGAAAACAGCAAGCAGAGTTGCCTGGGGGTCAAGGTGACCAGAATCACTACAACTAGGGATAGAAATAAGAACTCACCTTGCAACAGTTGGAGGTAGGAGAGGGCGAAGATGTGAGGCTTCCCGGTCCTCAGAGGCTGAATGGGACAGAGGCTACGGCAGCTGCAGATGCCTCTTAATGGGGCCGTGTCTGCAACCACACTTTCACAGTGACAGACCTGCTCGCTCTGAGAACCAGAGCCAGGTTGGCTGCTCGGGGGTCACCAGGGACTTACAGAGGGAAACTGAACTGTCAGGGAGATGGCCAGAGATGAGGCTTTCTACTGGACAGAAGTGCTAGCAGTATTCATTGCTCCTCCGTTGAGCCCTCCCCTCTCCCAGTGTATGGATACAGGCACCGCCATACCTGAGACGTCACCAAACTGCCTAACAGAGGTCACTCCTTCCAGAGGATTCCCTGGAACTCCAACTCCTCCAACTCACGGCCCCATTCCAGCCACATTCAGTTGTGTACTTGTGAGTCCTATGCCACTTGTTGAGCAGCTTCAAGACTCACATTGGTGGCAGCTGACCTCAGTTTCTGGCATGACTTCTTGAGGCAACTATAAGAACAACATCTGTGGATTGCTTGCTGAATCTTAACAGGTGGCCCTGGAGGGGCAGAGGCTTGGGCTAAATTTGGCCTGCAGCTGAACCCCTCTCAGGACTGTGTTGCTGGACAACTACTACACAAAGCCACGCTAATAAGACTGGAAGACTTAGGAGCTTTGCTCAGAACACAGAAACAGACACAGAAAGACAGCCAAAATGGGAAAACAACAAAGCAGAAATCATATGAAAACAAAGAACATAGATCAAGGAAAAATGGAGTCAAGCACTCTCACAGATGCGGAGTTCAAAACACTGGTTATAAGGACGCTCAATGAAATTAAGAGAAGTGTAGGTGAACACAATGAGAACCTTAACAAAAAGAAAAAAAAATAACATGGAAATGGAAATTATAAAAGGGAACCAATCATAAATGAAGAATACAGAATCTGAGATGAAGAGTACATTAGAGGGAATCAACAGAGTGGAGGAAGAAGAAAATCAAAACGCTGGTACAGAGGATGGGGAAGCCAAGGACATCCAACTAGAATGAAGAAAAAAGTAATCAAGAATATAATAATAATTTAAGGAGACTATGGGACAAAATTAAGAGTAACAACATCTGTGTCATAGGGGTACCTAAAAAGGGAAACCAAGAAGTTGAATATATATTTGAAGAAATAATGATGGAAAACGTCCCTAGCCTGGTGAAGGAAATAGACATACAACCCCAGGAAGCTCAGAGAATCCCAAAAAAAATGAACCCAAAGAAGATCACACCAAGACACACCATAATTTAAATGTCAAAATTAAATACAAAGAGAGAATCTTAAAAGTAGCAAGATAATAGTAATGAGTTACGTATAAGGGAGCTCCTATAAGGCTGGCAGTCAATTTCTCAAAAGAACAGAGGGCTTGGCACAAAATATTCAAAGTTATGAAAACCCGGGATCTACAGCCAAGAATACTTTATCCAGCAAAGCTATCATTTAGAATTAAAGGACAGATAAAGAGCGTCCCAGACAAAAATAAGCTAAAGGAATTTATCAACACCAAGCCAATATAAGAGGAAATGTTGGAGGATCTTCTTTAAGAAGAAAAAACATGTATCAAAGTCATGAATAAAGAATGGTAATAACAATATATTCATCAACAAGTACCTACAATGGAAAAGAGTTAAGTGCTCCAACCAAAAGATAGAGAAAGTGAATGGATAAGAAAACAAGACCCATACATATGCTGCCTACAAGAGACTCACTTCAAACTAAAAGACACACAGAGACTAAAAGGAAGGAGATGGAGAAAGATATTGCCTTGATGGACCTTGAGGGTATTGCACTGGATAAAGTAAAGTCTGATAGAGAAAAACAAATATCTCATGATTTCACATAATGTGGAATCTAAAGAACAAAATAAACAACAACAACCAAAAAAAATAAAAACAAACTCATAGATATAGAGAATATTTTGAGGGCTACTAGATAGGGGAGAATGAAGGGGACAGTGAAAAAGGGCAAAGATATTAAGAAGTACAAATGGATAGATAAAAAACAGTCATGGAGATATAAAGTGTAGCATAAGGGAAATACTCAACAATGTTGTAAAAAATGTGTAAGGGGGAAGAGGAGTACCTGATTTAGTGGGGCGACCACTTCGTGAGTTATATGGATCTCTGATCACTATGCCATATGACTGAAACAAATATATTATTTATGCCAACTGCAATTGAAAAAAAAAAACTCATTGAATTGTACAATGTAAATATGAGCAACTAACTGTCTATTATACTTCAACAAACCTCAGCGGGGGGGAAGAAGACAAAAAAAGAGCACAGCATCATCTCTGTGGAATTCATGCAAAGAATGTCTGGTCATGAGAACACAGACAAATGCAGGTTAAAGGTCAGCCTTCGAACTGAAAAGTCAATACTCTGCAATTCTTCGCGGGTCATGCAAGAAAGGGAAATACTGAAGAACTATAACTACTCCAGACTGAAGAAGACTAAAGAGGAGGCATGACAACTAAATACAATGCGATCCTGGGCTGGGTCCTAGACCAGAAAGAAAAAAATGGCATTGTTGAGACAGTTAAAAAATAAATAAATAAAATAAAAATTAAAACTAAAAAAACCTCGAATGGGGTCTATAGATTGCATGGGAACATATCAATGTTGATTTTTTTTTTTCATTTTGAAATATGTGTGCTGGTTATTTAGGAAAGTGCCTCTTTGGGGGAAAGACCCATTGGACTATTTAGAGTTGTAGGGACATTATCAGCTTGCTCTTAAATAGTTCGGAAAAAAAAAAAAAACCAGTAAATATATATACATAAAATATTTCTATATATAATAACAAGATTTTTATTTTTAATTACATAAGTTGGTATATGTAAAGTACCTGACATCTGGTCAAACTTCTTTACAAGTTAGTTGTCTCCCTCAAAAAAGAGGAAGGAAATATTACGAGGAAATATTAAGGCTGTGTCTACAAACTCTGTCCAAAATAAAGACTGATACCACATAAACTCTCACTTCAAAATACAAGAGTGAGGCCCACTAGAGGACAGTAGTGATAATAACAGGTATTTAGCAACATGCCAGTATAGATCTTTTTGATTACAAAGCACTTTTGATTTCATTATCTCATTTTATCCTCATAGTACCCCAGGGAGACAGGCAATTAGCATTATTGTTGTTGTTGTTTTGTATTATTATTATTATAGTCATTATTATGAAGAAATGGCCATTCAGAGACCTCAGAGTAGGGTTAAATAATAATTAAAATTATGGTTTACCTTTGCAGGAAGAGAAGCAATATTATTCGTATAACTTACATGCACACACATATATAACCACAAGCCTAATATTCTCTGGACCCAGAGGCATCTCTCAAGATCCAAAGGAAAATGCTATGATTGTGTACTCAGCCTCCTCACTGTGGAGCTGCTCCAGCCTGACCTTAACATTCTTGAGAATAGGCTCTATAATCCTCAGTATACAGCTATGTATCTCTCAGATTTCTACCTCTGCACCTTCACTCATGCCATCCCTCTATGTAGACCTTTCTCCAACACAGCACACTTGCTCAAGGCCTTTAGTTCCTGAGCAGACGTTGGAAGACTGCATCTACAGTGACCAAAAGGGGCACAAATAAAAGAACCAAGAAAATTAAACCAGATACTGTTATGATCTCATGTATACGTGGAATCTAAAAAGCTAAACTTGTAGAAACTGAGTAAAATTGGTGATTATGAGCAGCTGGGAAGTGGGGGAAATGGGGAGATGTTGATCAAAGAGTGCAAACTTCTAGCTGGAAGATGAATAGGTCCTAGGGACATGATATACAGCATTTTGATTATAGCTATTAATATTATACTATATACTTGAAAGTTGCTAAGAGTAGATTTGTTCTCATCACAAAAAAAAGAAATGATATTTATTATGTGACTTGATGGAGGTGTTACCTAATGCTACTGATAGTAATCATATTACAATATAAGTGTATCAAATCAACACTGTCTCCTTAAACTCACACAATGTTATATGTCAATTATATCTTGATAAACGTTAAAAAAAAAAAAGTCAATGTTACAAAGGACAAAGAAAGGCTGTGGAAAAGTTCTACATGAAAAAAGCTATAGTGATATAACAACTAAATGCAATACCTGACTCTAGATGGGATCCTACCCGAGAGGGGGAAAAAATGCTGTAAAAAGGACATCATTAGGTCAACTGATAAAATTTGGATATGGACAGTATATTAGATAAAATATCAGTGTAAATATGTGAGGTTACTAACTATACTGCGGTTATGTAAGAGAATTTCCTTATTGTAGTATTTAGTATACTTACTATTGCAGTTAAGTGTTTAGTATAATGTAGAATTTAGGGTTAAAGACTATGATGCATGTAACTTACTCTTAAATTACTCAGGGGGAAAATGTATACACACACATATATAGTATGTATAAATATATTTATATGAATGCATGCATATTAATGTATATATGTGTACATAAATATGTACTTAAAAATATTTCATATATTTAGAGAGAGGAAGGAAGGTAAAGAATACAAATGATAAAGTAAATGGGAGTAAAATGTCCCATTAGATAAATCTTAGTAAAGATTATAAGGTGCTGCTTGTACTATTTGTGTTTGCATCTTTTTGTAAGCTTGAAATTATTTCCAAATGAAAATGAGGGGAAAGAAAAAGAAAGAAATTGGCAGTCCTGGCCCCCACTGCTGGCTTCCTGAAGAGCCAATGAACAGAAAGAATTCAAGTATGTCTTTAACCCTCTTCAGTCCATTTTCTGTGCCCCAAACATTTTTTATTTTTGGAAAATTTTGGTTTTTTAATTGAAGAAATGATTTAAATTTTTTTCTTGTTTTCTTTTTCTTTTTTTCCCCTTTCTCTCTATTATTAAACTTTGTTAATAACAACAAGTTACATTAAAATAGCTGATGCTTTGATAGCATTCTTGTGCTTATCAGGCATTGTTTTCCATGCCTTCTATGGATATTAACTCACTTAATAACAGTTCACATACTATTATCCCATTTGATGTCTGATCACATACCATACATGGGAAAAGTGTATAGACAAGTAAGTCAGTAACTGAAGAAGGCAGGTCACCTTGGGCAAGCAGTGGGGCTGACTCACACCTGCCTCTTTCTGCTCCATGTTCTATCCTCCTCCCCCTACCACCTGCCCCTTCCAATTGGGTGGTTCCCAAACCTAGGAGAGCAATGAATTCACCTCATATCTTAAAAAAAAAAAAATTCCCAAGTCTTCCTTCAGATTCACTGGTCAGAACCACCAGAGAAGATATCTAGAGACCTGTTTCTGAGTTTAGTCGTTTGCCACCCTCTTCTGCCCCCATAAGCTCTCTCTCATTGCCTCTGCTCCTAACATGCCACAGAATACACCCTCCCAGACCCCTGCTCCTACTCATCTGGCCTCTGGCCTCCTACATGGAAAAATCAGCATCCAGAGCTGATTCCAGCTGAGGGGTAAAAGGCCCCATAGGCCATTCCAACCTTCTATTGGACACCAGGTGATGTCACATATGGTAGGCCCAGAGGATTCTCTGCTCATATGCCCATTATAACATTTCCTTCACTATAAATGAAACTTCTGGTTTGAAAAGCTGTTACAGGAGATCCCATGTCAGTAAGCAGGCACTCTGAACCTTTGCGTGATACTAACAGATGCACAAGAAAGGCAAACAGACATCTGGTAGGATCAGTTCTAAAAAGGATGTCCCCTGTAGTGTGAAAGCAGTCAGATGGAATCAAATTACCAACAAATATCAAGGTGCACTCCTTGAGAAGTGGTACCATACCATCGCCTCATCTTTGGTCTCTGCCACCAACACTTTGGGTATTCAGCAGGGACAGTAACTGGACCAGCTTTGGTCAAAGGGGACCCATGCAGAGCCTCCATCCCTGTTACTGTAGCTCCTCCAGCCACGGCCCATTGTGTGAGCACTGGGGCCACCATGGTAGAGGCTGACAGACATCTACCAGACAAGTCATCTTTTCTGTCTAGTTGTTGAGTGACCCCTCTGCTGGGTATTGATGGTCAACACAAAAATCTGCGTGCTTTGTGCCCACTCCCACAGGTTCAGTCACATGCCTGTTTCTCAGACTCCTAGTCTCGCATACTCCATTCCTGCTCCTAACTAAATTATTCACCACTGCCCAGGAATTCACATAAACTACCTCAGGCCACCTTCCCCTCTATACAAAATGAACAAGCAAGGGCACTGCTCACAGCCTTGCCCATTGAAAGGATTTCCCCTACCACAGTCCTTAACACCACTCCTGAGTGGGGCAGCAGTCCATTTTCAATCCCTGCCGGCAGACCCAAGCTCTTCTTCGGTGTCATAGGGAACCCACCCCATGAAGCCATGATATGAGCTGGGGGAGACATCAGTGCAGCAGAGGTATACGCCATGGGAATGGGGGCCACCTGTGCATGTAGTGCAGATTACAAGGCTTTGGCCCAAACTGCTCTAGACAGAATCCTTAGGCAAAGGCTTTTTTTGTCCCACCAGCTTTGGGAACCATAGATATGCAGTTACTCAGTATCAAGCCACAAAACAGGTGCATAGCAAAGCTCCAATGCATAAAGTAGAGAGGAACTGGGCCCTCAGGAAGCCTAAAGGCTGGTGCAGGGAATCAGTAGACACAACTTCCTTAAGGAAGGTTTAAAAACTATCATTTTAAATCAATGGATAATTCAATAGAGTGGTTACTTAGAAACAAAAGCGGCCTGTTGAAATGGGGCAATCGGAAATGGCCCATTCTGATACCAATATTCTACTTTGTAAAGAATAAGTAGAGGACATGGTTCCATAGTGTAGCGGTTTAGCATGTCTGCTGTACATGCAGAAGGTCCTGGGTTCGCACCCCAGTGGAGCCACGGTCCATCGTCTATGGCCATGCCACACTGAACAAGCCCGATCCTGTCTGATCTCAGAAGCTAAGCAGGGTTGGGCCTGGTTAGTACATGGATGAGAGGCCACCCAGGTGCTGAAATAACAATAATAATAATAATAAGTAAAATAAAGAATAAGTAGAAGGCGGACATGTGGAACCCTCAGCCAGACCAAGAGTTGGGAACAAAAGAAAACTGGGAGAGCAAAATGGAAAAAGAGAAAGATGGGAGCCTTTAGATTATCTCAGGCAGAGGAAAGCAGTTGCTCTAGACTTTAGTGTTAAAGCAAGGGAGAATCCAGCACTAACCTGAGAGGAAGCTCTGGGTAAGTGTGCAAGCTTGCATGCATACACACACCATGTGGCTTGCCAGCCATAACTCACAAAGGCCTCTCGCAGATTTAGTTTCACCCCATATGGTACTGATGACTAACATCCCAGATCATACTAGGCTCCTAAATTCAAAAATTCTGCCTACTGTCAGACCAGATATAGCATAATTCCAGTTTCAGAAGTATGTTCATCCTACCTACAGCCCATATTCTCAATGCTCTTCAGATTTTATGTATATATATGCACGTATATATACACACACACATATACACACACACATACACACACACATACATACACACATATACATACATATAGTGTTTATATGGCTTTTTACATTTGTTAAATAGAATGTCAGTTTTCTCCCAGGAAAAGTAAGACCCAACCGACAATATAGAAAAGGGAAGGCGCGCCCTCTTGTGACTCCGGCCTCACTTTGTCACTCCTTAGCTGTGCAAGTTCTTTCTACGTCTCGGTCCCCTGTAAATGCCCTCCCACACGATCATCCTGAAAATTAAGTAAGAAAATAGGTGCGAAGCGCCTAGCCAGTGTCTGCCTCAAAGTACTCAAAATCGTAGCTATTAATATTATTTCGGTCATGATTATGGCTGAGCCGACTCACCGGCGCAGAAACTGGTACGGCAAGAGAGCGCAGAGCCGTCCCTGGGCGGTGTGGGCTGGAGGGGAAGGCGGCTGGAGGTGGCTGGGCTCCTTTACTCCACGCTTACCGTGCTGTTGGTTAATAAGGCACAGGTGGTAACACACGGCTTGGCGTCACTTCTAGGCCGGGTTTGTAAACGATGAGGAAGGAGAGGAACTCCGCGGGACCCGGCCGGTTTCCGCCGCACGCAGATGCTACGGCTCTCCCGCAGGGGGCGCCCACACCCCGGGCTCCAGGACCCAGCCTGGCGCGCTCTCTCCTTTCCTGCGCCCTCTCTCCAGCCAATACATCACTGGTTCTATCGCAGTCTGACTGAGTGGCCCTAAAAAGCTGAAAGGATCCATGTTGGCAGTTGCTGGCAGAAATGCCTCGTATCAACAGACATACTAGAGGAGCTGCAATTCCCCTTCCTAGTCAGGATGATGTTTTGCAAGTATCCAAAAAGACCTTCCCTGAGAACTCAGGCTCCTTGAGACACCAAGCTCCTCAAAAGCAGGAACCCATCTTACTTACCTGAGGTCCCCCAGCAGCCACCCAGGCCCCTTGCATATATATTCGTAGAATGAATGAATGAATGAATGAATAGGTACATCAACATTGAAAATAGAGAAGACGGGAGGTGTCCACCTTCTCATCCTTGTAGTTTTAAGATTTTTGACAATCGCCCCACCACCACGACCACTCCCACCCAAATTCTCAGTCCACGTGGCTCACACAGGGCTGATCCAATTCTCCCCTCCAAGACTGGGCACATGACTGGTTCAAGAAAAGTCACAAACCCAGCTTGAACCACCAAATCTTCCCAGGTTTTTACCATTTTAACAATCAGAAAAGGGGGATTGTGGGCTCTAAGCACCAGGTGAGCCTGATCCTGCCTGGGGCCACTTTGCCAGTGTGTGAAGCGGTGTACCCCAGGAAGAAACCGACATGATGAAAGGCAGAGCAAGAACAAGAGCGGAAGAGATTGAACCTCTGGATCCAGCCATACCTGAGCTTCTTCCCTGACTTCTAGATATGTCTATAAATTGCTTTTTTGCTAGTTGGAAAATGAAAGAATTTGAACTAATACATTTCTCCTTTTTCTTTTACTCCAAATCAGAAATATAGTAGCACTGAATTACAAAAAGCCTTCCAAGGTAATCCTGATATCCACAATTTTTCCAAGATGCTGTGAGAACAGACTGAGGTCCAAATCACAGTTCTGCTTCTCATGGGTTATGTGATCTTGAAAATCTTTCAGGCCTTATGACAATGAACACATAGTTCCTTGTCACAAATGACAATCCTTTTCTAGATTTATGAATTGGATCCTAGAAAAGTTTCAACTTAACCATACCACTCAAATTACTATCGTTTTTACACTTATTGATGTTTAACCATCTATAGTATTGCATTTGCACATAAAAACCATTAGAAGGCACACCTGAAAATTATATAATTATATTAATCAATGTCACTCCAATAAATTTTTTAAAAATAAATAAATAAATATAAAATAAAAAACCATTAGAAGGTGTTCCTCATTTAGAA
Organism: Rousettus aegyptiacus; assembly: GCF_014176215.1. NCBI lineage: Eukaryota > Metazoa > Chordata > Mammalia > Chiroptera > Pteropodidae > Rousettus > Rousettus aegyptiacus. The sequence goes on along the minus strand of NW_023416306.1, from coordinate 118,239,898 downwards.
GAGAACCACTAATCGGTCTGATATAAAGTGGAGAAGTAGGATGTATACATGGATTTACAAGCTGGACTATTATGAATTTGAAGGAAGTGAGATAGTAAAATCAATTTTGCTGGAGTGAAAAGTCACACAGTTGATGTCCTTGAGTCTCACTGCCTCCATTAGCTCAGATAAGGAAGAAGCAGGGTAGGGGAGAGCTTTCTGCCACAATCTTGTTAGATTTCAGAGCATAGTGCCCAGTCAATGGTAGGGCGCTACTCCAAGAAGAAAGGCCCTGAGATGGTTAACAAGGTGGGGCCAGAAGCCTAGGGCTGGTCAGCAGCTGAACCAAAGCTCCACATCCTCCCATTGCCCCTACATGGGGATTAGGTGACCTCTCACCTTTTTAATGAGGCCCACTTCCAGGTGCGCCCCTTTCTCTCCCCTACACCTTTGCCTCTCACCACCTCTCCCTCCAGTCTGCTCTTCTCATTTCATTGTTTTGCCTCAGGCCTGTCTGCCATTCACAGGACTACGTGTGCCAACAGGACAAGTGGGCCAAGGAGATTGCCAATACTTTCCAATTCCTGGAAGACCTCCTTTTTAAAATGCACATACACACATTAGTTATTAGTTTCAAGTATACAGTACATTGGTTAGACATTTATGTACTTTATAAAATGATCCCCCTAATTACTCTATCTCTCCTCTGGGATTAGGTGACCTCTCACCTTTTTAACGAGTAAAGGGATTTGTTTTTTATTCGGTGTAGCCACTACATTAATGCTAACTGCATTCCCTATGCCATGCTCCCCATCCCTAGAAGGTCTCCTTTGAACCTATCAAAATGAAGATTTATAACTGCCTTAACTTGAAAGCCAGACATCCATCAGCCATGGAAAGATCTGTTAATCCCAGACTTGAAATACCAATATTTTTTATATCAAAAGTACTTTATGGTTTTACTCCACAAATATCACCAAAGTGAAGAAGTCTGAGTAAAAACCCTTTCGAGCAGATGGCTGTGACTCCACAGATGGCAGAGGTCTGGGAATCTAAGCTCCTGGTAGAGCTTTTCTTCCTGTCCAGAATCTTTTCTTCTGCTCCTCTCCCTCGCCATGGGTGGCACTATCATCTACCACAGTCACCCAAGCTTGGAAATTGTCCCAACCTCCATATCCCTCACTCCTTACTAGTCTCCCCAAAGCCCTGGGCTTATGTATCCTTGTCCCTTCTACACCCACCTCTGTATCAAGGAGGAAAGCTGGGCAAAGACAACCAGTTGCATTTAGAGTCTGCCAGTCAGGGAGGGGCACTTATACCAGATTGAAAGTCAGATGAGAAGCCCTTTCCCCTCTGGCAATGGTGGGTGCATATATCTGTGGATTTGAGACTCAGATAGGCTTGCAGGCAATCACCTGCTTTGATGTGGCAAACAGCTGAGATCAATGAGGCCCTTATTCCTGAGATTTCTGCAGCTTCCTGATCTCCTGAAAAGTGCAATAGTTTTCCTTGATGTTTGTTCCCCTTGCCATTCCTAGAGTTTTGTACATGCCTACTTGCCAATACCCCAGTTAGCACATTTTTTCTATAAAGGGCCAAATAGTAAGTATTTGGGGCTTTGAGGGCCACCAGCACGCTGTCACAACTGTTCAACTCTGCCATTGTAGTGCAAAAGCAGTCATAAACTATACATACATAAACAGAGGAGCAAGGCTGTGTTCCAATAAAACTTTATGTATAAAAACGGGTAGTGGTCTGGATTTGGCTCACAAAGCATAGTTTATGGACCTCTGCAATATTTAATTCTATTCTGCTTGAACTATTTATATAGTGATTTCTTTCTTCCTGACTTATACAATATCTTAAATATCCATGAACTTTTCCCCTCTTCTTTCTTAGCAAAACTGTCTTAATTCAAACCCTCATCATCTATTGCTGAAGCTCGTGGGCCCTGTTCTTGGTCATTCTATTTGGCGTCTTCTCAATCGTACCTGATTCGCACTGCTACAATCTCCTGTGATTCCCCCATAAAATCTTTTAATGGCTCTGCATCTCTTCTACGTTTCCTCATGTCAAGCAGGATCTCAACAGGAAGCAGATGACATAGTCAAGTAAGGATCATTTAAGGGGGCCAATTACAAAGGTTAGGGGAACCACAGGCACAGTACAGTCATTCAGGGGCCATAGCTATGCTGTTTCTATCCCTATGCCCATCAGGATGGGCGCAGGAAGCAGTTACCAGAACCCAAAGGAAAGAGTTGTAAAGTTCAGGGCTTCTCCATCCAGCTGTGCCAAAGAGCGAGGTTTGGGGGTTTTGTTTTTGTTCTGTTTTGATTTTTTTAATCTAATTCTTCTCAGACTAGTACTTCTGTAAAATAGAATTTAAAATTAACTATTAGAAAAAAAATGAAATGAGAAAACACATGAAACAAAAAAAATACACTTTTTCAGCATGAGATTCAACAGATATAAAATCTCCATGTCAAATTGCTATAAAAGTTTCTAAACTCTTATTCTCAGTTTCTGTTCTTACCTCATCACAGAACCAAGACAGCCTGCAGGGAGGGAGTCAGAGGAATTAATACCCCAGTGTGACTCTCCTCCCTGTCTCTCATCTCCCACCAATGACCTCCATTAGCCAGACCCAACCAGACACCAGATAGTAGGAAAGGCCGTTCACATTCCCCATGCAAGTCAGCCTCCCAGGACAGAGAACAAGGTGCGGGAGGTGGAGCTGGAAGAACAAAAAGCAGCATAAGAGATCACAGCCCAAGATCCTCCATGAGCCCTCTACCAACCCTGCTTTTACATGGTCCAATATTCTATCCATACCAATCACCTAGTTTCTGCATCCTCACACCTCCATCCTTTTACACATACTGTTCCCTTTGTCTGGGAAGCTTCCCCCTCTTCTCTGCTCCTAAATCTTGCTTGTGTTTCAGGACCACAGAAGTCTTAATAGTTTGGGGGTGCTAAGAACACTTTTCTAACAATCTCCATGTTTTGGCAGCAAACCCCACTCCCCTAGTTATGGCCTGGGCTCATGGCCAAAATTTAGCTGGTGAGTTCAGTTTTAACAAGTATTTATTGAGAACTTACTACGTGCTATTTTAGAATATATGTGCTATTCTAGATAGGTCACACTGTTCTAGACATGACAAATACAGCACTGAATAAAAGACAAATCCCTTTACTCATTCAGCTAGGGAATCACATTTGTTTGTTTATCAAATGGTAATTATAATCTTTCCCCAGAATTGGTCTGTGGACATTTAGAAAACAAAATTCCTTTTCTCCTCTAGGGAAACCAAACCAGGAGAACATGCATGTAACTCTTCCTTGGCCACAATGAGAGTCTGTTTGCGATAGGAGATGGATTCAAAGAAAAAGGATTGAGAAATTAAAATGAAAAGATAGCACCTTGATTATTTGACTCCTAGATCTAGCCAACCCTGAAATCGGCATCTGAATTTCCCAGTTATGTAAGCCAATAAATTCCCCTTTTTTGCTTAGGCTAATCTGGATTGGATTTCTGTCACTCGGAACCAAATAAGTCCTAATATAGGGACTCAGCTCAAACTTTACCTTCTTCTAGATATTTTCCAAATGCCTGGTGTAATTCGGTGACATATTCTGAATGCTATGAGCATATGTAGATGAGACATCTATTTGGTACTTCACATAAGTAATCAAACAGAGCTCACTGAGGACAAGGACTTTCATCTCTGAATCCCCAGGGCCTTTTATAGATTAGATGCTTCAAAAATGTTTGTGCAAGTAATTGAAAATGAATTCTTGTGGTCATTGAATCCCTGTAACCCAAGGTATATCCAATAATATGTCTACCATATGTATTTATATACCCTGAAGAGAGGGGTTGATTGAGATCCAGATAGATTAAACACAAAGGGTCTCTGTGATCTAAACTAACCAGAATCCACACACTTGGGTCTGACCAGCTGCCCATAGAACACCTGCAGTAAAGGTGCCCATCTGTTTCTGTGGAACCCCTCATTACAAGTCCCAAAGAAGCAGAATTGACTTGGAAGTAAAATTTTGATAGATTTGAGGCAATGAATAATAGCTTAGACCCAGAACTAATAGTGCCTGCTATTTGGTGAGCATGACATCAGATCCCTCACAATAACCAAGTAAGGTAAATGCTATTATAATCCCCATTTTATAGACAAGAAAGCTGAGGCCCAGAAAGTTTTGGTGAGTTCTCCTAAGTCACACAGCCAGTGAGAGGCAAATGTGGGATTCAGAGCCGGGCAGGCCAGCTGGATCCAGACCTAGGCTCTTAACCACTGCTTCACTTTGGCTAATCTGTAACATCGGGAATTTCCCAACTCTGAAAGTCTACTGAAATGAGGCAGTAAGATGTGGTGGTGTCCATGACAGAATCCAGAACAAGGACAGTGGAGGTCTCTGTCATGACCCCATTTCTCCCAAACGGGCAAGAATTCCTAATCTAAGAGGAAACTCTATTTCTGAGTGCTTCCTTCAATTCCTAGAGTTAACAACTTAAAATTCTGTGTGCCAAACTGCTTAAAAGCTAGCTATACCTCGTCACCTAATGCTTACATCGACTCTGTGAAGTAGGTGTTATTAACCACGCATGGGTGGGAAGGTGGTAGTTAAAATGCTTGAGTTGGAAGCTATGTAGCACTAGGCAGCGGGAGAGTTGGGACCCAAATCCAGGTCTGTGGCTTCAGATCCTGTGTTCCATTGGGCTGTCCCTCAAGAAGATCTGAACACAGCTCATGCCATCACAGCACCTGAGCTCCTGCCTTTCTACACCTCTGTCTCACTGTGAGCCTGTGAGTGGCGCTGAAGTGTGTGTACCTGAGGATGCAATCACAAGAGTTTTTTTACTGCATGAAAATATGGAAAATCATGACTTAATTTAGGGTTGTTCACAGCATGCTCTACTCCGGGGAAGTTACTTTTCAAAAATCAACACTGGGGGAGAAAATTCTGCAGTACTTCACCATCCATCTTTCTCAACTGTCTCTGGTGACCTTTCTACTTATCTGTTACAAAGTATTAACTTTGACTTTTTCCAGCATACAGATGAACGATCTCCTTAGCTGCCTGGCAGTTAACCTAACCAGAGAGACCTGTTTTCATCAATCCATTCAGAAAGACTCATTGTATCCAAAGCACTGCTCTTGTTCCTTTCCTCCCTGAAATGATCACAATGAGCCTGTCTGAATAAAAAGCACCATCTGTGGTCTCAGAATCGGGGACGCTTTGTTTTAAAATCAGACTGGAGTTATTCAGTGCACTAAACAATAAGAGGAGCTACTCTTAAATGCTGGATTACAAAAGTCGCCTCCCTTGATTATTCTATTCGTAGGATTGTTGTAGGATTACACAAGTATCTAGTGCCAACTGTATACCAATGCCCTACTAGGCACAGGACACACTTGTTACATTAATCAGTGATTTTCTCAGCCAACTCAGATAATGTGTGCTCCTTGAGTAATTACTCACCATTCTCCTCCTCCTCTCTACAACCAACCACTGGATCTTCATACACATCAAAACACAAAACAGTACTTACAGTGTGATCCTATTTGTTTTCAGGAAATTTATATGTAATAATATTTAGGTCAATAGAGAAAGACACCATGATGTTATTAGTTGCTGTAAATAGGCGATAGATTTGGAGTGATTTTTATTCCTTTTGTCTATCTCTGTTCTCTAAATTTTCTACAAAAGTTAAAATATAAGAAAAAACACAAAGTTTTTAATACACCCTCCACAAAACCTACTAAATCTGAAACCCTGTGTTCCCCCTGCTGGCTTAAGTCTTGCTTCCCCTCGCCTCCCCCTGCCATCCCAGGGATCCCCTAAACTGCAACCACAGCTCTGTTCACCCAGGCTGATGCCAAGGCAGGAATTTTAATTCCTAGGAAGAAGCTCCAGAGACAAAGGGCAGGAGCGCAAGAGGGATTTCCCAAGTCAGCGGTGTTAGCTGATGTCACTTACGGACTCTGAATGAATCAGCCTGAGTCAGAGCCCTTTGCAGGGTGGAACTGGCAACCACACCCCACCCCAAGGCACTACCTTTGGAGAAACCACCTACCCTTGTGCCCATCCTGGTCTTACCCCCTCCCTCCTCTTCCTGCTGCCTGATCCTAAAACCTTGAGGTAGCCCCAAGGAAAGACCTCTCCTCTGACTAACCCCACATTTGTGGTTATGGGAATAGGTTTCAAGGCTAAGCTTTTGTGAAATTCGGCACATTTATGATCTTTCCTAGCTCAGAAGAATGAAAGCTGGAGACCAACAAAATGTACTAGCCAATAGTCATTACTGCTCCCTCCAGCCTTGGCAATAAATTCTGGCCAGCATAATGTGAAGCCAGAAGCAATTCCCAGATGCTTGGAGGTTTATTCAGAATGCATGATCATAAACAGACCCAAGAGGCTCCAGTTTACTCTGCAAGGGAATTAATTCACAGTGACTCAGCCAAGAGCCTCAGCCATTCCCAGAATCATAACCTATTCCCTAAAAATACAGAAAATGGCCTTGCCAACACTTTTGTTTACATCCAGAAAGAGTCCCGACTGGCTATTCTCAGGACCTCTCAGACCAGGTAGAAGAAGATCACCTGACTCACACACCTGCTAGAGTGAGCAGCCTGACACAAGTTTGGCTGCAGCCATCTCAGATAGGAACTCTGTAAAGTTGCAGGGTTTCTTTGCCAGGATTCAGAAAACAAGGAAGAACAATCCCACCCCTGCTTGTTTCCCAAGCACCACATGAAAGCAAGAAGTGACAAGTACCTTTGTAGCACTGCTCTCCCACTCTGGGGCTGGGTCGGGGGCAGAAGTAACGTGTGTGATCACTAGAGTGGTCATATAATCTCTTGTCCAAATAAGACATTTTGGAGAATAAAATAGGGTGCTGTGAATAGCTATACCAGGATAACAGAGGTTAAACAAGAATATACCAGACAAACCAGAATGCATCGTCACTCCAAAAAATATCTACCACTCCTGTTGCTAGGGCGGTGTCCTGTCCTTTCCCAGAACATGTGCCACTGAAGAAAGTCTACTTTTCAAATCAAACAAAGGCCTCGTTCAGCAAGCTCCCTGACATCCTGGGAAAAGAGGAGGAAATCATCACAGGAACCACAAAAATGTGCACAGGGCCCTTATCTGTCTGGTTCATCACTGCATCTCTTGGGCCAAGAATAGTACTTGGCATGTAGTAGGTGTCCAGAAAATATTTGTTGAATTAATAAATGAGTGCTTGAGGAGAGTTTCTAAAGTCATCAGGAGAACTCTAGGAAAGCAGAGAGACTTGGCAATCCTAGGTAACACATAAAAGGGTTTGAACTCTAAACCGTTGTAAAAACTTCAGGTGTTACATAGACTGTTATGCAATTCCCTTTGGTGGAGTTTATAAATATGAAATGTACAAAGCTTTCAAACACCAAATTAAACTGAAACTGTAAAGTTCTGCAAATAAACTGATTGGAAACAAATGATTTTAAAGCCACTGCTGAATTCAAATAAGCTGGTACTATTTCCTGCAATATTTCCAATGTGAACTTATTCAAAATTTTTTTGGCCAAAATTGAGACTGAAACAAGCAAATACTTACCACACACATCAGAATTCCTCTAACCTCACCCTTACTGTTAGTTCTCTGAGAAGCATGTGTCGTGAGAGACTTAGATTTTCAAGAGATTTAGTCTTAGAAACGTCTGTGAAGCCTGGAGGGCAAGGAATAGGAAAAGGCAGGGAGGGCTGTCAAACCATGATACAGGTGGGTCACCTGAGTACGAAAGAGGGGGAAGGACAGTGGGTTGGAAGAGAACCTCAGCCTCGATGCAGTTCTAAGAAAGTTTCAGCCAGACTGATGGGGAATCCCGGAGCCAGAGTTGCCCAGTAGAGGAGTCCCACGTCCTACAGGAACGGGCCAGGACTTGTGCCCCACCATGTCAGTCACTGGCAGAGAGAAGGGGTGGCCTCAGCACAAACATGCTGCAGCAGAGGGGCTGCGGCCGGGCTTTCAGTCCACTGTGCTCCCGCAGGAGGAATTCCAAACAGCGCAGGCTCGGGGGTATCACACAGTGCTCTCCCTGGAATGACTCTTGTTTTCTGTGATTCCAAACAGGCTCTGGTGTAATTCTGCCTGCTATCAGCTGAATATTTACAGTAGATAACAGGTAAGCTATCCTACCACCACCATCTTTTCCTCCCAAGTGCTGGAACGTTTCGTTCCACTAGCCCAGAGAAAATTTCCTCATAGAATCTCAAACGATGACAAGCTTTTCATTAAAAAATAGACGTCTATTCTTTCATTTTAATATTTCCAGAGAATCAAGCTCATTCTGGTCAGCCTGCACGGTGGCTGTCCAGAGGTACTGAAATGAGAAGCATTTAGTCACCATCATCCATCATCTGGCAATAAACTTTTTACAGGGTCAGGTTTTGAGTTTTTCATGCTGCTCTTGGTCAATCATTACTATGATTTTGGTTCAGAAGTCATCCAAGGAGGGGAAAGGTTGAACCATCCTTAGCTCATACCCAGATGAAACAACTTCCGCAGAAAGGCTGGTCCTCCCCAGTAACCCCTGTAAGAAATCACAGGGAATAGATATTTGCATCAGAATAAATGAGAGTGACTTTTCAGTCAGCAGGATGTTGAAAGGGAACCCGGACTACTTAGAGAGCAAGCTTATCAGCACATAAAGCAAGATTTGTCTAATGAGGTAGAAAGACCCTATTACTAGGACAATCTATTTTGGGTCCTGGCTTTGACATTGACTTGCCATGTGAGCCTGGACATGCTGACTCAGTACAGCAAACCTGTATGAAGCCTCTACCACATGTAAACTGCAATCCTCTCTCTACTTTCATTTGCTTGTAAGTATAGGTCAGGGTTTCTTAACCTCAGGCCTACTGATGTTTTGGGCCAGATATTTCTTTGTTGTGGGGACTTGTCCTGTGCATCGGAGGGTGTTTAGCAGCATCCCTGACCTCTGCTCACTAGATGCCAGTCCATCGCCATTAGTTGTGACAACCAAATATGTACACAGATATGGCCAAGTGTCCCCAGGAAAAATTGGCCTGGTTCAATACCACTATGTTAGATATCCTGAATTGCCTTTAGGGATTCAAACAGGTCAAAGAAATCATCATTTTTGCATTAAAGAAATTATTCATTTTTATTACTCTATTTATTTACTGAATGCCTACTATTTGGTTGTGTTTTAATGTGTTATCTCATTACTCTCCATCCTGTAAGGTAAGCAATGCTACTTTCATTTGCAGATAAGAAACTTAAACACAGAGAGTTTAGGCAATTTGTACTAGGACACACAGCTAGTAAATGGCAGATGCATGGCTCAAACACAGATCTGACTCCAAAGCTTATGCTCTTAATCACTATGTTTTATTTTTCCTGTTACATAATAAAAACAAAAGTAGGGTAGCAAATGAAAAAGTACTTACCATGTGAAAGTGATTTACTATGATTATTATTTATCCAGCAGCGAGAGAGAATCAGAACATGGAAGACAGAAGACTTGGCCACCACCAATAATGAAGAGAAGAGCCTGCATCCCCTGTGGGTGGTGGATGTTTTACTGCTTCCTTCCCTCACCCAGGGCAGCCTCTCTCCCACCAAGTATGGCTGAGGCTTCAGAATCCTGCACAGGCTGCCATCACTCAACCACGAGAAATGGCACAGCAAGGTTAACCCCATTAGCCAGTCCTGCTCTGGGTCATGATTTCTCCTGAAGCTGGAAGGCCTTCTAGAAACAACCACCCTGCACGAGTGGGTGCAATGTGCCAAAAGTGTGCCGCTACCCCAACGATGCACTTACCTCAGCATCATATTCCAGTACAGGAAGGGCATCAGGTCGGCCTTCATGAGGTACATGGAAAGCCTCTCTTTGCTCTGGTCAAAGGGGAAGGTTTCCAGGGGCTGAGAGCTGTAGTCGAACTCCGCAAGAATCACACGGTTGTAGCCAGTCACCAGTGGACATGACGTGTAGCCATCATACTAAAATTGTATGTAAGACCGAGTTGGAAAGTGGTTTTCTTCATGATGTTTACATTAACATTTTAGAATTTATTATTGACTCCAAGCAATTGTAATTTTTTGTATATTCTAAGTTTTTTACAGTGAAAAATAGAAATTATATAAAAAAAAATAATACTAAAAGCAAAAAATTGAAGTGCCCATATTGGAAAACCTAATTAAGAAAGTAGAAAAAATGAGGGAAAACACTGTTTTCATATAGAATGAAAGATAATTGAGACAGTGATTCCTACAAACCTTCTTCATTGGTTTTTCATTCTTCATAATCAGAGAAATTGTCCTGTCAAGTATTCCTGACTGGGCAGCTATAAGAAAAATGGAAAAGTCAGAAAAATAGAAGCCTCTAATTAGTTTTCTATGAAAACTAATTTGCAAATAACTTTAATATGAACAAGTTAACAAGTGTCCATTCCCCAACCCTCTAGATTAAAACTGGAATACAATTCTACTTAGTATTTGAAGTTCTGGCTATCAGAAGGGGTTCTTCAGTTCATCCCACACAGATGTGTCCATAATTCTGAAACTAATGAGCCAGCTCTCTCTAACAGGAAGGCTGGCAATTTAAAAGGACTGTCAGGGTGGCCGTATCTCATCCGCACTCCCCCTCCTCCTAAGGTTCAGTGGGTATCAGCTTGGTCTGTGTCCTAGTCTAGATTGGTACCCCCATGTACATCAATTAGGCAAAACAGTAAGCTTTCTTCTGTATTGAACTGCCCTATGTGAGGTTGGATGAAATATAGACAGACAGACAGATAAGTTCTTTGGTTTTTGATGCCAAGAATGAGAGATTGCCTTTTTCATAATGGAAATTTTCGAACTCTGTCGTTCCTCTCATCTATCCTATCACACATGTCGCTTTTCTTCCTGGAGTATTTTTAGAGCAAACAGCATAACAATTCACTCATAAATATTTCTATAGATATTTCCAATAAATAAGGAATTTTTTTAAAACACAAACATAATAGCATTCTTATACCCAAAATACTAGAAATAATTCCTTAATATCATCTAATCCCAATCTGTGTTCAATTTTGAATAATTAAGACTTTCCTTTTAAATTGGTGGTCGGTCACCAGACGAGAAGGGATTGGAGGGATGGCAAAAAAAGGTAAAAGGGATTAAGAAGTACAAATTTTCAGTTATTAAAATAGTCACAGGGATGCAAAGTACACCACAGGGAAAAGGGTCAGTAATACTGTCCTAGCTATGTATGGCGTCAAATGGGTACTACAGTGATCAGGGTGATCACTTTGTAAATTATATAACTGTCTAATACCTACGTTGTATACCTGAAACAAATACTGAATATCAACTGTGATTGAAAAATACAATTAAAAAAAAAAAAAGACTGCCCTTTTAAAATATAAGCAGTTTGTGTCTCTAGAAGTGGAAAGCTGGATTTACTTTTGAGGACAGACTTTACCTATATATTGTAAAATGCTTAATAAAATGACTATTTTGCCATCCCCAAAATCAGGGGTCAGCAAACTTTTTCTGTAAATAAATTTTAGACCTCAGGGGCAAAGAGGCAAAATCAAAGTTATTATATACTGGGAGAAAAAGTTTTTATCAACAAAATTCAAAATATAACAATTGTTTTGGTAATACAGGTCTACTAATGAGTAGAATGGAATTCTTTTTATTTTTTCTTTTTTGGCTAAGAAAAAGTTAGTTGTTCCCTATCAACAAATCAATTATAAATGTTCATCTGTAGAAACCATTCATAGCCAGGCAGCAGGCGGCATCTGGCCAGCAGACTGTAGTTTGCTAATGCCCAAGTCAAAAGAGCAAATAATTTTTTACTGAAATGAGGGGGGTTGAAAAAATGAATAAATAACTCTGCCAATAAGAGAAGAGGCATCCAAACAATGCAAAGGAAAGGGCTTGCAGAAATGACCAACTCAGCTGTTGTAGGTTAACCACACCCTATAGATCTTTAAATTGCCTTCTAGAAACTCTTGCTATACCTAACACTCTGTAAATAGACAGAGCTGGTGGTCTGGGAATTCCTTCCCCCTTGCAGCCTCCGCTTGAAACTCCCCCTCCCATCCTGAGTTAGGAAGTGCGCATAGACCCTCAGACAAAGCAATCACGGGCCCCTTGTATGGAACACTGCAGGGATATATAAGCTGTAAGAAAGCTAACTGTAAGGAGCTCATGCCTTTTGCCTCACATGCTCCACTGGCCTAATAAACTCTCCTTCCTCTAACAAAGTTGTCTGAGCGTCCAAATTTCCTCTGTCGGGTATCACTTCCTGAAACACCTAAAAATATTAATTGGCTGTCTTCGTTGTGGGCAAAATATCCCTAAAGATCATAGTTCCTTTCTGGAAAACTTTATTCCCCTTTGAGGGTCATAAAGAATTCAGAATCTGTGCTGAGAAAACTCAAGGAGGCCCCCGCGGCAGAGCATGGAGGCCAATGAGCAAAGAAGAGAAGATGGCCAGTGAGTGCCATCTGCAGAGGGGCTAGTCCTTTAGATACCACAAGCAGCCACATTGTCCAGGTTTAAAGTTTGCATGGGTGGAGGCATATGTGAGTTGTGATATTTTTTTCCTGTATTATAATCCCTTTTTGTTATGCCCAAACCTTCAGTTAACTGGTCTGGACTGTGCAAAATGTAATTAAGGGCAGAGAGAAGCAGAAGAGGCTGAGCTACAGGAAAGGTAAACTCAACGTGGCAAGACAAGGTCTCTCTCTCAACAGCACGATGGTCTGGACTGAGATAAGACACCTGGCTGGTGGCAGGTAAAGCCAAGGACAGATTTGTGGAAGCATTGCTAAGAATACTCAGAGGACTTGGGGGTCCCTGGTCGGGAGGGGGGGGGAATCTAGTAAGAAATACAGATCCACTTTGAGAAAGCTAGGACTATTGTTACGCAGACACTAAGAGAAGAGCAAACAGACTTTCATACATATGAAATGATATATAGAGAAGAGCATTCACTGCAGCACTGTTCGAAATAAAAATAGGCTGGAAACAACACAACCATGAAATGGAATACAGATTGTAAAAAAAAAAAAGAAAAGAAAATGGGGACGCTCTCTACGTGGTCAGGGGGAATGCAGAAGCTGAGAAGATGGAAGGCAGGGCTGGGAGCAAGACTTTTCACTTGGAACTTTTTCTTTAATCACATTTAATATTGTATATTTGGAACACTGAATGAAGTGTGTTTATTTGAAGTAGGCCAAAAGCTGCGTCATCTGGGCCTCACATACAGGACAGGTTTTTCAACACACGAATTCAATAGGCTTACATTAAGAGAAATGTAAATTCAAAGTTTCGTCCCACAGTCTACCTATAAATCACAAAGAGAAAAGAAACGTTTATAGTGGAGAGAGCCCAGTGACAAAATGCAGCTTTACCAAGAACGGGACAAACTAACATGACAGGCTCCTGAGGTGACACTGTGGGAGGCACACAGTCTCACAGGTGGAAGGTCTTGCCAAAACGTATAACCTGATTCTAACCATAAAAAAAAAAAAAAAAAAAATTAAACTAGACAATTCTAAATTATGGCATATGCTACAAGATAACTGTCTTGAACTCCAAAAATGCCAATGTCATGAAAGTAAAAAAAAAAAAAACAAATGTCAGCAGGCTGTTCTATATCAAAGGAAACCAAAAAAAAACACAACAACCAGTGTAGTGTGTGCTTCTTGTGGGGTTCGCACACTTAAGGGATGGGGTGGGGGTCAATAAAGATCATTTTTTGGAAAGCAGGAGAAATTCAAACTGGATTATATATGAGATGATTTTATAATACAATGTTCAATTTCTTGGATGTGATAATAGTCTGGTGCATATAGAGGAGAAAGTCGTTTTTCTTAGGAGAGGCAGGTTGAAATACTTGAGGGTGAAGCATCATGTCAAAAACTTACTTCCAAATGACTTGGCAAAAAAAAAATATACATAGGGTGATAAAACAAATGTCTCAAAATATTAATAACTGGTTAATACCTAAGAGTATGTGGGTATTCGCTGCAGTTTCTTTCAAATTTTTCATAGGTTTGAGGTTTTTGAAATAAAAATTTGGTGAGAAATTACTATTAATAATGAAAAAGACATTCAGCTGGTTTCCTAGAAAGGCTTTTTTTGGTTCAAGTTGTCAGCAAAAGTAAGCCATGTATTACAGGTGTGTAATTCACACAAGACACTGCCATGCCCATCAGCAGGAAGGCCTGTGTTTTACAGCATCTAGAGAAGACAGTTTCTGTCCACAGAGAACAGAATCTAAAAGGCAATTCTACCCATCACTGCTAGTGCATAACATCGAAATGAAGAGTTTGGTTTTCCAGGCCGAGGCCTTAATCGTGTACCAATCAGGGCACGCTCCGCTGTATTTGTCTTAATAGAACAATTTTCTGGTCTGCAAGCATTCATTGACTTGCTTGTATTTTCTGGGGAAACAAATGCTTCCCTAGCTTTATGGTGTTTCAGGCGGAAGAAAAATAGCCAACCTTCCTCGCATCAAAGGCAAAGAAGGCCAGGGATGCGAGAGTGGCAGTATAAGAAATAACAGAATTCCAGAGAGCTGAAAAAGCAGTACCCCCTCTCTAATGCACCCTCCCCTAAAATCAACCCGTCTGACCTAGAAAAGGCAAATGCAGTCATGCTAGTCTGGTGCAAAGCCTTCAACAGATAACCCTCTTCTCTACATATTAGTTTCATTCACAACTTGCTTCTGTGTCAGAGAGGTCAAAATCATTTTTAGGCCATGCAAGTTTCTTCATTAGAATGTTATTTGTGCCAAATTTTTGTTTGTTCTGATAGTGCCATGGGGTGACATAATTTTGAAAGAAGAAAACACATAACATATTATCTTACCCACTGCAGCAGCAGTCTTTGACGTAGGAAGGTTGGTGCAGTCCCCAATCCCAAACACATTTGGGTATCTCTTGTGCTGCAGAGTTTCTTTATCCAGGTCCACCCATCCAGCAGCATCAGCCACAGGACTTCTCTTGAGGACATCTGGTGGGCTCATTGGTGGTGTAACATGAAGCATTTCATACTAACAATAAAGGAGAGCATCCAAATTTGTGTTTGGATTTCTATAGGCCCACAAGTTCTCCCCCCATCTTCCTTACCCATGCACTGTACTATGGCTAGACAGAGCCTATGTGATTAGTGCTTATATTGATTCATACCTTCTCTAAGATCTTACAAGCTTCCTTGGAGTCTGGTGGTAAAATAACTAACCATCTCTTGAATCCATGTGAGTCCTTTGGGAGTTGACATGGGGGAATCCAAGATATTGGAGTGAATTTCACTAATATTTTGAAAGGACCCATTGATGTTTCTTATTGCTAAAATTTAAATGAAGGGGACGGTGTATTTCAGTTACTCTCTCCCTGACCCTTGGCTGTTGGCTTGTAAAGTCTGGTACTGCAAAGAGGTGCTTGGAGTCCCTGAAACTTATAAAGGTCATGTTAGGAGCTGGTCTGTAAGCGCCATTCCAAAATATGAGTCAACTCTCAAAATAAAGGAAGCCGTCAAAACACCAACTTAAAATAAAGGGTGGTAAGAATATGGGCTAGCACTTTAGAGAAGGAGAGAGGGGTCTGATTCAGTATTGAGTTTACTGAACAGTGTAGAAGGCAGGGTGAATTTTTTCTCCCAAATATCTTTACCAAGGTTACCCTTGGCAATAGTACACTGACCCATCCCGATCAATTCTGATGGCTCATTTAATTTTTTGTATGTTTATGTACAACTCTTCCACTTTTGGTAGTTCATCTTTTTCATTCTTTTTATTTAATAACATACCCAACTTCAGACCTACGCTCCTAAAGAGCCACCCAAGATTACCCTGAAGAGGAGCACCGACCATTTATAGCACTTTCTTTTCCTTAAAGTTAATTAAGCTTATAATTGTCTGAGAGTGGGAATAAATACAAGGCACCTTCCCAACTCCCAGTGCCATCAGTGATTGCCAAGCCCCGATGATAGCATAGGCCTCTTTATGGAAACTGGGGACTATTGACTCTCGCAAGGTCGAGACTGTCTTAAGATGCTAAAGTTTTCACCTTAATGAAGTGTTTTTGTGAACATCTGAATCAATTTGCAATTGCTAGATAAAATTAAGAAGTACAAACTGGCAGTTACAAAAATAGTCACGGGGATGTAAAGTATAGCATAGGGAATATAGTCAATAATATTGTAATAACTATGGTGTCAGATGGGTACTAGAATTATTGGGGTGATTATAAGTTATATAAATGTCTAATCTCTAAGTTGTACACCTGAAACTAATATAATACTGCATGTCGACTATAATTTTTTAATCTTTCTTTTAAATTTTAAAAAGTTAGACATTTATACAATGCATGAAGTGATCCCGCCGATTACTCTAGCACCCATCTGACATTACACACAACTATTACAATAATATTGTAATACCCAATGCTAACTGTAACTTTTTTAAATTAAATATAAATTTTAAGAGTGAAATTGAGTCTGGAAAGACAATCTGCCCCTAAATCCTATAATCCAAAAGAGACACAAATTTCTTCTCTCTTTACAATTCCCTTAGGAGAATAATATCCATTTATTTATCCATGTCCTTATCTGCAACCTCAACTATCCAGAACACAACACAGCTGAGAACCTAAGCAAAAAAGACCAAACAACAAAATGAATTTCATGCACTCAAGCTCACATACTTTGCTCATAAAAGTATGCTTTGGTCCCTCACTTGTAGCCCATTCACTTTTACTTTACATAAAATTTAACATTTAGCTATCTCTGTTTCCAGCCAATAAAAAATTACAAGCAGTAATTTAAAAGAGCTGAAGCTGGAAGGACCTCTGAAGTGACTTATAACTTCTTGACAACTAGGAAAGAAAAAAGCTGGAAAACCACAAAAAGGACACATACAAAATCAAAGAACAGAGCGGTCTGAGAACCCTTCTGTAAGGTGATAACCAGCCTTAAACCACCAGTAGCTCCTTGGAACATAACTACATAAGAGCTATTCAAAATTATGACCCTGAGCTGGGGCACCTAGATACTAGATCAGCTAGAAATCCTGTGATACCAGAAAGCAAGAAAGTGCTCAAAAATACAACGGAGACACGTCACAAGGACATAGGCAACATCTTGACCAAATCTGGGACAATTTGAGCACCAAAGTAATTAGGGACCGTAATGAATTATAAACCATTGGGTAAATAAACAGGAATTTATGAGTTCAAACATATAATGAATTAAGAGAGAAGGGAGGGCTTTTACTGACAGAATGCCAAGAGCATACTGGTAAACATGGAGAAAATGTTAGAAAATCATCATTTTGAAACTACCACAGTGAGACTGGATTAGGCAAAAATCATCAGTGGATGTAAAAGCCAGGGGGAAACTTTAATGAGGAATGAGGTGCCTGCATGATTTTAAAGTATCTCTCCATACACTTCTTATTAGTAGCAGGGGAGAAGAAGAAGAATTACACAGTGGAGAAACTGGGCCATACTTTGAACAATGATCGAAATGAACATCATCAGTGAGGGGAAGAGGAACATTGTGTGCTTTCAAATGTGTTACCCTAGAAGGACACAGCATTGCGTATGCAGCATTTCAGTCTAAAAAGCACAGCCTGAAACTAATCACAATATAGACACATCCAAATTGCGGAACATTCTATTAAAAACTAAAAGTGGTGGGAGTGGGACTGTATTATTTCTCAATGCCCGTGTCATAGGAGACAAAAAAAAAAAGGCTGTGAAAATGATCCAAATTAAAGGAAGCTAAAGAGACATCACAGAAATGCAATACCTGACTGTAGTCTGGGTTCCGTCCTGGAGGAGAAAAAGTACTATAAATGCTATTGACCAAAAAAAAAAAAAAAAAAAAACTGAAATACAAATGTTAGATTAAAATATTGTATCTGCACTAAATTTACTGAGTTGGTAGCTGTACTGTGGTTGTGCACAAGAATACCCCTATGTCTTAGGAAATTTACGGTGAAGTATTTAGGGGTAAAGGGTTATGATATATGTAATTTACCTTTAAATGCTTTGGGGAATGGGCAAGGGAGAGGAAGAGAAATTAAATGATAAAGCAAATGGGATAAAACTATATTAAATGAATCGAGGTAAGGGCTATATACAGTTTTCTGTATATACTATACATTTACTATTTTTTTTCAACTTTCTCCAAGTTGAGATTATTTCCAAATAAAAGTTTTTGAAAACTATGACCTTGAATCATCAGTAACATTTTAAATGCTAGCCAATTCACTCCATGGTTAAGATGTGTGCAATAGATTCATTAAGAGCATGAGCTAAAAATCTTAAAATGTGAAGTTTCGATGTTTAGAAGATTAGTCTTTGGTTCAATTCAATATTGCTTTTTATGGAACCCTTCATTCCTCTAAAAATGGTGAATAAATAAAATATGACTGTGCACTGTTTTCTCATTGCTAACAGTTCTTGCCAGAATGATATAAGCAAATGATTCTTGCATGCAGTCTTCTCCAGACACCTTTTCATCTTGTTCTTAATCTTTGCATACCTCTCCAAAAGTACTACCCCACTCACTGAAGGAGAAACAGACACATAGAAGCCAAGGCGATATACAAAGGCTAGATGTTTCCATATAGGGTGCAGAGCTTTCAAGGAATTTTAAGTGCTTCCTTTTATGCACAGGTGAAAGATGTTTAAAGACAGCTTCTTCCAGAGATGAAAGATAACCCTGTCATGAGCTGTTTCTCCCATGCCATAAACTGAGACAGTCGCCAAATCCTGCATTTTAGGAAGCCCTTCCTGAACTCTAGGCAGTAAATAAAGTTACAAAATATTTGGCTGCTTCAAGAGACTCCGTGCCAAGAAAAGTAGAGACACAAAACAGGATAAAAATCCAATTGGTACCAATAGATAAACACTTCTCGACTGCCATGGACTTGGCCTCTTACTTCATTCTCTTCCCCACCCATTTTGGTCCATCTTCTCCCCTATCACTGTCCTAAGATGCTCATTGTAACCAGCCCACCGAGCACACAATGATGGAGGACAGGGAAGCAGGGTCTGTGGTGCCCCCTGCATCTATGACACTTCAGCTGACAGCTTAACCCTGCCACTCACTGAAACCACTTGGGTCTCTCCAGGCTTGTCCAGGTTTTCAAAAACAGCCTCTTGTTTATCAGCTCGGACTTCAATGAGGTTTTGCTTGTAGTTAACAGTGAGGTTCCTCTCCTTGATGATCTTCTGCAGGGCATCTGCATACTTCTTAACCCCAAAAATCACTCCAAGAGAAGTGTTGAAAATGATATTGGCCTTGGATCGCTTCCCTGTCTAAGAAAAAAAGAAAGAATAGAAACAACCATCATCAACGCATTCCTCCAGCCACGTGTTTGTTTTTTTGTTTTTGTTTTTGTTTTTGTTTTTGTTTTTGTTTAACCGAAACAAGAATTAAAAGAGACCTGAAAAGAGACCTTGCCAGCTTTCTCCATCACCATACCCTGGTGGGGGAAGGTGTGGACCAATTCGTTGCCTCCTTATTTTCTGTCAGTAATACAACAACTAAGTACACAGTAGAGTAGGGGGGTAAGGTGGGCACTGTTCAATAGAAGCCCAGGTAAAAATAGAGTTGGATTGCTTATTCATATATGCATTTTTTTCATTCACTCAATACCTATTTACTGAAGTCTCAGAGTTGGCCAGATACTGCTCTAGGTGCTAAGGGGACAGCAGCAAACAAGACAAAGCTCCCATGTCCCCTTGGCTCATACACTCTAGTCACTGTTTATGTTTCTGAGAGGCTAGTATTTGTCCAACACCTGAAATAGAAACTTCTCTCAGGTCGTCCAAGAACTGGGAAAAAAGAATTAGAGAATTTCCAGGAGGGAACAAACAGCTAGTCTCTTACTCTTTTCCTTTGTTCAGCTCCATTTGGGATTTGCTCACCTGGATCTCACTATTTGAAAGAACTTAAATAGGTATGAACCTCCAAAGGCTGTGCCAGCCTGGAATTCTCATGACCCAGAATGGCCTTTCTCAGAAACAGAAACGACTGAACTGTTCCTTCATTCCCCGCCCCACGGGGTTTATGTGACTCAGGTGAAGGCCTTCCCGGTGCCAGGTTCCAAGCACACGTTCAAGCCCTCTCCAGTTCCATCTTCCCCTCCGCTTCTGCCCACCTGCCCCTTTACAGAACCAAAGGCTGCTTTGAATTCTGCCACTGCCTCGGGTCGAACCACGCTTTGGTAAACCAAATGTGACATTCCACACAAGGGCAGGAGGGCAAGAGCAGCTTACTCACGCTTCACACCATGTGTTCTTGAGCTGTAAATACCTGCTCTAACATAGAAGGTGTTTGAGGGATGCTGAGAAGATGATCCCATCCAAATATCTCTTTCCACTAAGTTTTGAAGTTCTATGTGAACAATTTTTTGCCTTTAGAATTGGCATTTTGCTATTATACTTCTAAAAATGTATATCAAGAACCAGAAAATATTCATAGCCTTGAACTTGAGTGGGGGCAGTTGAGGATATTATTATGAGTAAAAATGAACAACTGTCTAATCATATGGAAATATTTAAATACTCTCTACCATATCTCCCCAGTAGACTTATACATACATTAAAAAGTATGTTATAAAAACTATTTAACATGTAACATATTTAAATTCATATGTATAATATGATTATAACCATGTTTTAAAAAACACATAGAAAAAAATGGAAGGCCATGTTAAATTGATGACGGCAGCTATATTAAAACAATTGAGTTATGACTTCTTTTTTCAATTTTATAAACTTTGATTATAATTTTGTATGCATATAATAAAATTTAAAAATAGAAAAGGTATTTCGACATGGATAAAAATAGAATTCTGGCAATCACTGAATTAGCACGTTTGTCACTGTCCCTAGAAAGGAAGCATACCTTCCTGAAATAGGCTTCTGATAAATACATGATCTTCTGTGGGGCTCCAGCACACTTTATCGGAGTATTTGGGAAGGTAAAAATGGCATTTCCCTCCTTGAAGTCCTGCAGAGCTTTCCATGTCTTCTCTACTGTCTTAAACGAATAATTAGACCCTATTTTGGGATGGGCAAAACCTTCAGGTAGGCCTTTAATCTGCAACAAAGCACACAAAGAAAAAAATGTTAACCAAAGTGCAATGGCTTTAGAGTCCTTGCTCTTTGCTATGTTCACAACCTCACAAGCATTTCATTACAAGTATTAGCCCCCAGTCCTCACACACAATGGAGCAGGCAAGTGGGTGAGGGATCTGCTAAGATCAACGCTATAACACCTGGAGTCACCTGTCAAGCTGCGGATTGAGCTCAGACCAAGGGAACCCCTCTGCCTTGAGACCACGATCTAAATATGTCTCCTCCCACCATCAGAGTCAAGACCAAAAAAAAGCCATATTTCATTTTAGGAGAACCAGTTGCCTTACTGGAAAGGAGAAGAGTGACAGGTAGAACCAAGAGCCACACTGTCGATAAGAGCAAACTTAAATTACCCTTCATCAGGTTGTACCAAATAAAACTCTGAGTAAAAGCAGGTAATTACAAACATGAACTTGGGAACCCCACAGTTCTGGCTTGAGTCCAAGCTTTTCCACTTATGAGTGTTGTGACCCAGGGTAAATTACCTAATATCTCTAAGCCAGTGGGTCTCAAATCATGGCCTCTAGACCAGCAACACCAGCACCACCTGGGAACTTGCTGAAAATGTACATTCTCAGGCCTCACCCCCCATCTACAGAATCAGGAATTTGGGGGCAAGACCAGAAATCTGTTTTAATAGGTCCTCCAGGTGATTCTGATGCACAGTGAGGCTTGGGAAGCTTGTGTTCGTCATCTGCAAAATGGGGATAAAAGTAACTGCTTCTTAGGGTTGTTGGCGGGAGTAAATGAGACCATGTGTGTAAAGTGCTTAGAAAAAGGACATGCACCTAGTAAGTGCTCAGTGTTAGTATATTTCTACCAGTAAGATTAACTGGATACTTGTCTTAAATGTCTGAAGATTCACAGAATACAGTAAAGATGGCACAGACTGAGTTAAGAGGCTCAGGCACCAGTTCTTCTAGCAAGAGCAGGAAACCCTCAAAAAAAACAGTCATAAGATGAGCTGACCAGAACCTCTCCAAACTGTCTTCCATAACACAGGGCACAACCTTCAGAGTCACTTGACACTTATCCCTCAGTTTTCAAAGAAACAGAGTCCTACGATTTCCTCCATAACACTCAATGTTAATTATAACTCTTCCTCTGATTATTGATCATAACTCCTGCTGCAGTTTAAGTGGTTGTAATATTGGCAGTTTCGACAACAATAATTTATTATTATAAAATCACCTTACGTTTTAATGTTTCTGCATTTTCACATCTATGCTAATACTGGATATCGACTGTACTCCTCTGAGGGAGGGAAATATTATTCACCCATAGACACAGATAAGGAAACTGAAGTTGAACAGGGTTGAGAGACCTACCTAGAATCTTACAGAACTAGAAACTGAGGCCCCTGACCACTGCCTAGGGCTCTTTCCACAGGACTTTCATACTTTCTGGTTCCCAAAGCAAAACTCACTATCCAAGCAATAAACAAATAGCTGATCTCTTATCATCTTCATTGTTTCTCTCTAGTCTGAAGAAGCTATTGTTAAGGGAAAAGGTGTCATAAGGTAGTAACCAAGCTCCTTTTAGTGAGACCTGGTCATACAGGGCAGTTCATGATGCCTCATCCAATCCAAGGTGCTTCTCTGGGAACTCTAAAGCAGAGAGAGGCAGGAGTAGTCAGAGGAAGAGATGAGATCTGACCGCCTACTTTGGCTGCACAGTAATAGGCTGTATGCTGGGCGCTGTGGACTGTCCTGTCACACTGATCAGGCCAGTGATCAGGACACTGCTTGGTAGAGACCCCATAGAGCTGATGGGAGAAAGAAGCAAGAACAGCCGGGCAGAGAGAGGCTGCCTGGGGTCCAACAGAACCCAGACTGGAGATTCAGCCCTTCTGGAGGCCCAACTACATTCCTGCCCTGGAGATCCAGACACCTTGGTATCCTCGTCAAATAAGTCCCCTTTTTATTTACAAAAATCTGAGTAGTTTTCTATTGTATGCAATCAAAGAGTATTAGGTAACAGAGTAGCTTCAGTTTCCTCAGCTCTTAAGTAGAGAGAAAAATACCTATCTCACAAGTAGTTGTAAGGAATCAATATTAGATTCCTAGCATGGTCCCTGCTACATAGTATAGACTCCATAATAATAGCTACTTTTAAATTGTATTGTTTCTTGGTTTGTTGCAAGAGGCTGCTAAGGATTCTCAGCACTGATCCCTTTAAATGGTCCTCCTTACTTGGCACTGGGACTCTCAGGCAGACAGTACCATGAAGATGCACCATTTTGGCTAAGTCAACACTTCTGGGACTCTTTTAAGAGACACAGATCTCCCAGATGTTGTAATTGGCACCTTTCTCCATATAGTCTACTCCATGGCTTGTCATTATGAGAGACTCCGGACCATGGCGGCATGACTCAAATTCATCCCAACCTTCACACTAACTCATGACTTCTTTGAATCTTCGCAGAACACACCCAAGACACTGCCACCACCCTCTGCCACATGTCACAATTCTAGGTTTTTATGCAAAAACGTACTTCAAAAACTCTTACTGAAAACCAACTCAAATGAGGCCCTTGCCTGTATCACATTACTGAAGCTTGTGACCTAGTAACACTATACTTTATGTGCTTCAACTATTTATCCAGAGTTCCCAACAAAGTTCTGGAAACCATAATAATTATTGACATACTCCCTGATGTTTTAGAAAACTAAACTTGAATCTCACAATTGTCAGACAGCATCTGGCTCCATAGCTCATTGAAAAAAGAGATCTGAGGAACTTCCAAAGTAGTATTTATATTGTCGGTCACTTTGCACCAAAAAAAACCCAGCCTCTACATAGCAAAACCCAGACTTCCTTCCAGCTTCTGACAGACTAACTGCTGGTATTTAACCCTTGAAGTCTGCTTAAGAATTCATGATCTAAATCTTATTTGCAGAGGAAAATTTACTCTGTAATACAACCAACTCAGTCCTATAGAGAAAGGTAGTTTTCTTATAAGTGTGGAAAAGGCTGTTCTTTTGCAAGAATTCCCATTAAGTCATGGACATGTTTAACTCTGATTAAAGCTAAGAGCTATATCATATTATCATTGACAGAATCTTAGAGAACTTTAAAAGAACAACAACATAAAAATGCTGCTGAGAAATAAAACTTGAAGAGAATTTCTTAGTAATCTTTCTTGTCAAAATGAATACATAGCCACTAAATGCAGTGTTTAATCTTGGCATAAGTAAGCCAGTGAACACAGACGAAGTTTAAAACAGTACCTTCTCGTAGTCCAGCTGGATTCCAAGAGCAATAATAAGATATTTGTAGGAGATCTGCAATACAAAACAATGCTATTTTAGACCAAGACCCAAAAGGTGTATGTCCAAGGGCTGACCCTGGACCCAGATGTGTGTGGCCAATACCACGTTTCCATTTTTTAATGGGAATGACTTGTGTGGGTAGGTGGTGGGCAGAGCAGCAGGGAGGGACTCACATACCATTTTTTGCCATCGCGGCCACTGTTCTCTGTTGCCCCACAGCTCAGTGCTTCACAAATATTGTATAACCTGCCCAGTTTCTGAGGGCTTACGACTCCACAGTGAAGAGTCCACACTTTTTGTGTTAACATCTTTTCATGTTGAGGAATGGTAGAGGACTTTCTAATCTTAAAAACAATCAACTTTCCTTAAAATCTATGAGGTACTGTATAAATCCCAAGGAAATCTGATCTGCCATATGGATGGATCGGTATCATAATTGAGAAACTGCTCTTTTGAGTGTCATTGAAAAGGATGTGATACAATGTACCCGATTTTATTTAATGATCTGTTTAGAATATTAAGTCCCCTCTTTAAATATGAGCATTGTGATTATTCATACTGAGAGCAAAAGGCTCTATATTTATCATGATGGAAATGTGGGTTTAGTTAGGATCATGAGGAAGACATGTTGAAGCTATAAAGTATAAGCAAAAAGGATGTAAAGTAAAAAGACTTGCCTAGAAAACTGGAGATGGAGAATGAGTGGAATGAAAGTCAGGAGCCCAGAAAGGAACAACAGGTGTGAGTACCTCCCTCTTCTGCTAAATAGGAAAGCAGAACACAGAAGCTGAGCAGATCACAGTTGAAGAGAAAGGACTCCAGGACACGAGACAACTTGGCTCAGACAAGGGATTCAGGAGGAGCAAGTCACTGAAGGGGTCCTTGCCCTGGGATCCAGAAGACTCATCTCCATGGTCACTTCCACAGTGAGGCTTTCCTATGACTCTCTTCCTCCCCACTGACCCCTTCTGGAAGCTCCCTTAGCACAGTGTACATAATGCTT
Organism: Rousettus aegyptiacus; assembly: GCF_014176215.1. Taxonomy (NCBI): domain Eukaryota; kingdom Metazoa; phylum Chordata; class Mammalia; order Chiroptera; family Pteropodidae; genus Rousettus; species Rousettus aegyptiacus. The sequence continues at coordinate 118,214,470 of NW_023416306.1, read as the reverse complement.
TATAGCACTTGTTGTGTTATATGGCAACAAGGTCCTCCCTCACTACATCGGACATGCCTAGAAGATAAAGGTTATGTCTTATTCTTTATGTTCCTAGAATCCAGCAAAGTCACTAAATTAAACCGAGGAATTCATAACGTTTGTTGGACGGATGAATGGTTGGATGATTGATTCCCGTTCCTTGTGAAAAATATAATTTATAGAAGTGGATAGATAATACATACATCATCACCCATATGATTTGCCTATCCATAGACAGTGGGTGCCCTGAAATTACTTGTTCTGTAGGAAAATGTACCAGGCCCATTAAACAGCTGACCGAACTGTGTTGAGTCAGAGGTGGCATGGGGTCTGGAGGCGAAGATATACAGATAAAACATATGAACGCCATCAACAAGGAAAGCCTGCGGTTTGTGCGTGCCTCGATGGTTCTATTAAAGCCATAACACTGATTATTTTTTAGGACTAGTAATAACAGATAAACTTAAGATCGTGAAAAAAAATTGTTAAGGGAGAATAAACCCTAAAGTAGCAAAGAATAAAAAGCAAGCCTCAAGCCTTTGAACGAGTTCAAGTTTCCAGGCTAGATGATCTAAACTCTAAAGAATTGCAAAAACTTGTAGACATGACTTTTTTGCAATTGCGAAGAAAAGTGCAGACCTTGCCAGAAGGCTAAATATGGACAAATATTCTAATTTTATACAAGGGGTGGGGTAGGTAAATTCTGAAACTAACAACTTAATAAATAGGATGTTCATCCATTTCAAAATTCTAGTTCCAGCTACTAAATAGATCCCTCTTAGTAATTTAGACAAAGAAGAGCATCGACATGGGTTCACAGATTGCAAACTTGCTTTCAATCATCAGTCTAGAACTACGCTGGCTCATAGTGGGCACTCAATAAATATTTCCTTTTCCTTTTTTGTATTCTTTTAAAAATAATAATAGCAACATTTCTTGAGCATCCACTTTATTCAACCAAGATGATATCTACCATGAGATGCAATACGCAGATTTTTGATATCTGACTATGGAATACCTTTGCTTTAAGAATCTTGGAAGAAAGTGCCACTCGTTTTTATCAACTTCTTCCCCAGCCCTAAAACAAGACAACTTCCCTAAGGGTGTAAGCCTGAGCAGTCTAAGCAGGGCTCAGAAGTGAGAACACCTATCAGTGCCTCTCATTCTTAAGAGATAAGACAAGTTTACGATCCTTAAGATGAGCACAAACGCAACCACAGAGGGCTCTGAGCTATTCCTGTAATGTAAAGGGTTCTGGTCAAGGAGGCAAGCAGTGCTGTACCAGAGGGGTGATGAGGGTTATAAAACACAAGTCTCCTGGCCCCTTGAGCTGGCAGCAGACCGAAAAGGGAAATGGTTGCCAAAGTTCAATCTCGTGAACTGAGAACAATCTTGTGTTTAATTCAGTCTGCTCCCCTGGAGATGCTGGGGGAAATAAGGAAGTTCATCAACTGGGGCAGGGAGGGAGTTAGAGGGGGGATAAAACAAAGTTTTAATTTAATTAAAATAAATAATTATTATATACTAAATATTGAATATTATTTACTTATTTGAGGATAGGGGAAGCCTTAACTTGACAGGGTGGATCATGCGAAAAAATGACCCAGAGGTTTGAACTGACCTCACGCCCAGCATGAATCAGCACTGTGGCAACTTGTTGCTAAAAAGGCAAATGCTAACTTAGGCTATATCCAGTTGTGGGAGAGAATGGTGCCACTCTGCTCTGGGCTGTTCTGTAGAGTTGCTCACTGTTCCAGGCGCCTCTTTCATGGAGGCACTAACAGACTAGACGATGTCTAAAGCATGGTAAAGAGGGGGGTGAGGGGACTGGAGACCTTGAAATCTAAGGAAGAGTTGAGGAAAGTAGGGACGGGAGGACTAGCCTATCTGATGAGAAGACTGACACAGACTATGAGAACCACCTTAAAATAGCTGAGGGGTTTCTCCACAGAAAAGGGAGAAAACGTCCTCTCCACACTGCATGAAGAACAAGGAACAAGACAGGTATTCAGTCCAATAACACCCTGGGGGCCCAAGAAAGAATAGGAAAGGTTATGGGAAGGTGCATTCTGACCCATTAAAGGCAGAACTTTCATATGATCGGTCTAAGAAATGAAGAGGGATAATGTTAGAGAACTCCTTGACCCTGAGACATATAAATACCAACTAACTTTCAATTCAACCCCCCACCCCGACATGTCCCAATCCCAATTACTTGGCTCTATTATTTTTCATTAATATTTATCACTTTCTAACACACTATATAATTTGCTTATATCTATTATTTATTGTATGTCCTTCTCCACTAGAATATAAAATCCAGGACAGTAATGACTTTTGTCTGTTTTTGTTCATTCATATGTGCTTAAAACTGTACCTAGCTTATGGTAGATGCTTAATAAATATTTGTGGGAAGGGAAGCCAGGAGACAGGCAGGTAATCTTGATCAGTGTTCAGGGAAAGGCTACACAGAATCTCTGAACTCCTTAAAATTAATGCAAAGTCGGGACTATATTTGCATTTTTCTTGAACAGGCTTTTACCAGGTGCTCAAAAGATCCATGACCCAAGGAAAGGTTAGGAGCGCTCCTGCCTAGAGAAGAGGGTCAACTTGAAAACCTTTCAGATTGCCACCGACTCTCGAATTCTGCAATTCTATTTAAATGCCAGAGTGCCTGATTCAGGAGGAGAGGGGGCAGTGTATTAAGGCCAATAACACCCTGGGGGCCCAAGAACCGTGGGTGCCTGGAGCAGGCAGGGTGCCGCATAATGTCCGCACTGCCTGCTGCTGCCATGGGCTCAGCAGCACAGGAGAGGACATGACGCTGCAGATGGCTTCGGAGCCTGTTGTTTCAACATCCTGCTCTCATCTCCTCAAACACAGGGGCAACAGTTGCTGAAAAGCTTTGATCCCTGGGCGGTGGCAATGGGAGGAGATTTCTAAATGGTGCTAAGCAGTTAAGAGCCTCAAGCTTCAGCAACAGCAATTTTTCTTAGCCCTGGCACAAACCTCAATGTCATGCCTGTCTCTTACAACAGGGGTCCCCATATGCCCACCCCTCTTCGCCTGCCCCCAGCCGCAAACCTGTACTGGTCTGTGGCCTGTTAGGAACTGGGCCCTACAGCAGGAGGTGAGCAGCAGGCAAGCAAGATATGTTTCATCTGTATTCTCAGCCCCTCCCCAGCGCATCACGGCCTCAGCTCCACCTCGAATCATCCCGCATTAGATTCACATAGGAGTAGCTGTCCCTGGTGCCAAAAAGGTTGGAGACCGCTGCCAACCTTTTTCTGGCACAGCTCCCCCTAGTGTGACTGGGACGGATATTTTCTAACATCCCCCTCCTCTGGGAGTTGCGCTGCCAGGTAGAGAAGTTGGCTATTTCAGAGGGGAAAAGAGGAAGGTGCCTGCTATTTTAACATGCAGCAGTAGTATTTGATCTGTAAGCGTGCAGGTGCAAGATACTGTGTCAAGCAACAGGGCAGAGTGGGCGTTTACAGATACTTGCCTTAGTTGCTCATTTATTAACTCAACATCACTCAGCCCTTCCTTCTGTCCCCTCCTCCATTCACCACACGCCCTCCCATCTCCTGTATTAAACACGCACGCATGCACACATATGCACGTACATCACCCTCTCACCATGAAGTTGTCCAGTCTGGTAACAGCTATGCATTCTAAAGAAGCCCTCAGATTAGCAAGAACCAAAGGACCCCAGGGGTTACCTCCTTGCCACTGTATGTGTGGACGCAGCTCTTGTCTGGGTTCAGCTCAACCACTCTAGCTTTGATCCACTCTACACCAGATGGAATCACACTCGCTGTGGGTCGACCAGACGAGGACAACTGTTTTGCACCAGCGCCCACCAGCGTCCAAATTGGCTGGTAGAAATGTCTCTGAAAAACAAAGTATTTGGGGATTCATTTCAATCTGAAGCTAATTAAAAGGGTCATAACTAAAGGTCCATTACCTAGACTCTCTCAGTTGCTCCTTCTTGGAGCCCTTGGAGCATCACATAGTCAGTCTCCAAGCTGGTCTTTCCTGTCCCTCCTCCCCTGGTGTCTCCTATTATATTAAGCTCTGAAAGGCAGTCACCTACACAAGAATTCTGCCCGTAGAAAACACAGACATTCCCCATCGACCTGTTCCCCTTCTTCTCTTTTCTCAGAGGTTTTACACCCAAAGCCAGTAAGCACCAAATGCTACCCCATAATGCAACATATGCCTAAACTTCCACAATTTTCTGGAGTTTTCTTGCTTCAGATGGTCCACTCTCAATCTGAGTTAGTTGTGAAAGCTCTTGACTCAGGGTTGAAGGGCAGATTGGATTAATGGCCTCTGAGAATTCCAGTTTACTCGTGGAGTGGACTGAGGGACCAAGAGCTCTCAATACTGCCAAAATGCCTGACTGGACAGAACTGCCAAAGCCCACAGAGAGGTGAAGAGAACATGAGGAACAGCTTTGCAATCTCCCTACAGCCATTCATGGATGTGATCCAAGAGGACGGGGGGGCAGAGGTCTCCAGTTTTGAGAGCTCAACAATTTCAAGTCCATTTGCAACAGAAAAAGAAAACACACATTCGGATTTTTTTTTTTTTTTTTTAGGCTATGAATAAGCATCAGTTCCGGCAATCACTAAACCAGACATGGGAGGGAACGTGCCAACTGCCTGAGCCACTGGCAGCTCCTTCGAGAGACTCCTCCTGTCCTACACGTCTTCGTAGGACAGGGCAGATGTGATTCTGGCCTCCTGCACTGTGCCTAGTGCCTCTGAGGAGCCCGTCTCATTACAAAGAGTAGCCCTTGTCCATGGGTTAGCTATAAACCCCACAGCCACCCGACACAGCTCCCAGATGACTGTCATTTAAAATGATGTCATTGAATTAAAGTTACTCTGAAAAGGGAAGTGGCAGAGAACACCCTCTAGTCTCCTCTCAGATCACAGCACACCAGTCAGAGACTGCAACGAAGCCTGGGCAGCCTCATTCGCTACTGGAGAGACTTCTGAAAAGGAATGTGCCGTTCTCACCCTAAACTCCCCACCAAACAGGAACCAAATCCATTTTATTTTTCCCTCCCAAGGATACAGCTCCAAACTGGTACACGCCGAATTCCTTAGGAAACAGGCAAACCACTAAAACTCTTACATATTTTTCTAAAGCTTTTGGACAATCTTAAAGTGTTTTTTTATGAAACAGTGCCTTACAATTTCCAACTTCCCTCGTGGTGTCTGCTGCCTTTTTCTGCCTTATAATCTGCTTATAAGTCTTTGCACTTAAATTTCTGAAACCCACCGACACCTTCCCAGAGGCCTCCCTGCCCCCTCAACTCATCACACTTTCTCCAGACTGGAACGAGGTAGAAAAGTATAATGACCATTGATTTTCCTCTAGACATGACATTGGAAGTGGGGGGTTTAGTGGGTTGGATCATCTCTCCCAAAGAAGGTAGGTTGCAGTCCTAACCCCGGTACGTGGGAATGTGACCTTATTTGGAAATAGGGTCTTTGCAGATGCAATCGAGTTAGGATGAGGTTACACTGGGTTCGAGCGGGTCCTGAATCCAAAGACTAGTGTCCTGATAAGGAGGTCAGGTGAAGACACCATGTGAAGAAGAACAGAGCAAAGCAACTACGAGCTAAGGAACACCAAGGACGGTGCACAGCCACCGGAAGCTGCGAGAGGGGCATGGACAGATTACCCTCCCCGCCACAGCCTTAAGGGGGAGCTTAACCCCTGTTAACACCTTGGTTTGGGGCTTCTAGCTTCCAGAACGATGAGAGAATAATTATCTATTGTTTTAAGCCACTTGGCTTGCGGTAATTTGTTATGGCAGCTTTAAGAAACTAATACAGAAAAGAAGATAAGAAGGCAGGAGATTTGTCCTCTCTCTCTTCTTCCCTTTACTTTCTCCAGTCCTTTTGGACTGCTTGCTGCTTTTTGTGCCCAGAAGGAGAAACACTAAGCCGGGACATGACAACCCAGCCAGTGCCTGACTGTCATCCCCACCCCACCCCCTAGCACACATACTCACGCACATGCCCACATGCACTCAAAGGGGGCGGCTTACCTCACTGGGCTCAATGATGGCCACATTCTCTGCACCCACTCTCCTCTTCATACGGGAAGCCATGGTGATCCCACCGCTGCCCCCACCCAGCACCAGCACCTCATAGTGGCTCTTGGCTGCTAGGCCAGCCCCTGTGTGCAGCTGAAGTGGGTCAGCCTGCTGAGCGCCCAGCCTGAGGAAGCAGGCAAAGAGCCGGGCACGGGGGCTGGACACCACAGCGACCAAGGGGGTCATCTTCACACTGGATCGGGCTAGAAAAGAATAGACAAGGCTATGAGTAAAGAAGGCGCCACTATGCAACGAAAGCATTTTCTTTCCAGAGGCAGCGGGGCTGGCATTTGGCCAGCTCCAGCTGGTGCCCACCATCTCCCCTCAGGACCACCTTCCCATCTGGCTGTGGCCCCAAGTCTCCAGAGAGTGCCCGATATGTAACTAACCAGCTAAGTTTTCCATTTCTCCCCTTCCTCCTTCTGTCAGGACATCTAGGACTTTGAACCAGGAAAGGCTTTTAAGTTATTTCTAATAGCTTGCCTGTACCCATCCTTATCTATCCAAAAATTCTAGGGCATCCTGCGGTTGCATCCTGCTGTCACCCATTCCTCTCTCAGGTGCATAGCTCAACTCGTTGGCTTTTGAGTCCATCAAAAATGTGTGAGTCCACAGACAGACCCGTACTGAAGCAGTAGTTCAGCATGAAGCTCACCTTCTGCAACTCAGAGTTCAAACCAAGGTAATCAGCGCCTCGGCCTGGCTCAGAGCTTCCGCCCTGCTCACAGCCTCTGGGCTCTGCATGCCCAGTAACTCGCAATGTGATTAAATCACAGGCTACAGACATGCAAACAAAGGCCCTCCACGCCTTTGGCAATTTCAACCAGATGATAAAAAAGTTATAAAAGGAGCCCTGGCTGGTATCATAAAGTTGTATGTTATGTAAAGAATCTACACATGCCGACCAATCTTATTATAACCGATCAGTAAACAATCTCCCCTTAATAGTTCCACCAAGAGACAGGCCTAACTTTTAGGAAAAGGCATTTCTGCTCTGAGCAGTTAGTGCTTTGGCGGTGAGGAAAGGAAGGCTCCTCAGAAACAGGCCTTTGCATCTTGGATACTATCTACTTTATAACTCGAAGGGCCCTGACTCACAGATACCTTCCTCCTTGCTGTTATAGTGTCCCAAATCCCACCATCAAGCTCAGTCCTCCATGTTGACACTGCTCCTGAAACCTTTTATTTGAATGCAAAGACCCAGGTGGGGATAACACTTCTAGCTGCTCAAGTCGCTAAGTTCTTAAGGGAACGATTTAATTATGTCATTTCCATACCTTTCACCTCCCATCAACTGGAGAAAAGGAAGGCCACAGGAGGGGATTAGGGAAGGCTGAGAAGGAAAAGGGCCCAGGGGAAGGGAGAAGTGACTGGGAGTGGGAAGAAGAAGGAGGAGTGAGGATTAACATGTCAGTTTTTGTCACCCTGACAACTTCCTCAACGTTTCAGATCTGATAAGCGACCCAGAGATTTGGGGGGCCTACGGAAAGTGGGGCAGGTTCATACATTGTTGCTGCAAATTTAAAATAAGTATGATCCTTCTAGAAAGCAACATTGACCATCCTTCGACCATGCATTTCCATTTCTGGGCCTCTGGTCTAAGGAAGTAACCTCTAACACTGAAGAAGACAAACCTTTACAAAGATGTATCTCACATATTCATTCATAATACGGCCAACCCTCAATTACTGGTTTGTAGATTGGATCTCATATGGGGCATAATGAGATTCAATCTACAAACCAGTAATTGAGGGAAAGCTCAGGTGCCAGACTGTTTCAAACCAAGGTTAATTCATGATTTACTTCAATTCAATACTGAGAGTGGAGGCAGAGATAGCAGTCTGAATGTCAAAACTTTGGGGGAAGGTTAAGTAAAATGTGGTTACACAAGGTTAAGTAAAATGTGGTTACACAAGGTTAAGTAAAATGTGGTTACAGCTATACAAAAGCCTACAGAAGTCCTTCAAAACTATGTTTACAAAGAGCATATAAAATGCCTATGTTATGATTCGTATACAAAGTGGAAATATAATATGAGCTCAACTACGTAAGAGAAAACGCACTGAAAAAAGATAGCAAGATGTTAATATTAGGTGATTGATTTTCTCTGGGTTTTAGAATGGATTATTTTGCTTCTTCTTTTCTGTATTTTATGAAATTTCTCCTATGTACATATATTAATGTTGTAACGATAAAATCTTTTGATGGTAATAACTAACATATATTAGGTCCTTTATATAGCATTTAACTTGTGAGTTAACAAACACTACTGTTTTAAATTTTAAAAATCACTTGATTTTATGGTTTTTTAAATCAAGGAGTGGACGAAATCACTAATTAGGATGTTGTTGTTTGATAGGGAAGGAAAAGTTATTTTTACGGTAAATAGAAAGTCATCACATCTTGCCTTTCTAAGTGTCCACAGGATGACAATCACAGCAAAACTCATTTCTCAGAAAAGGGAAACCGGTTTTTTGCAGTCCGGACACTATACATGTTAACCCATGGAAAGAGTTAAAAAATAACGACCTAGGAGGAGGCCTGGCTATGTTTCCGGTTTCCAGCCACTCCATCTGAGGTTATTGAACCTCTAGTTCCCTTGAAGCCTAACACCACAGGTTCTTCTCTTGAAAGAGGTAGGGTTTATGTAACTATTTCCCTCATTCAGGCAAGAAGGTAAGTTCTGTTTTATTCCAGCAGGTACCTGTGGCCTGTTCCTGGAATTAATATTAATAAATACAAAGTCCTTCTGAACCAGTTTTACCAACTTTGTTAGTAACAGCCACCAAGCAGAATGCTTGATCTCTGCAGCCAAATTTCACTTGTAAAGTATAAACAATTTCAAAAACACAAATTAATGTTAAAGGAAATGTTCCAAGTTTCAAAACACTCGAAAATCTCAAAAATACTCCCATTCTAACAATATAAAGCCATCTAAACTTCCAGATCAGAAAAACTAAAACCAAAATCTAATATGTTTGTGGAGAAGGTGGGGCATAATACTATGTTAAAGATTAGGACAATAATACATAATCATTTCTTAATATCTCACTTTGTAACTGTGATATATATATATACACACACACACACACACACACACACATATATACATATATATATACACACATATGTGTGTGTATGTATACACATATATACATACATATTTGGTCTTTGTTCCCAGTTCCTAACACAAAGCTCCTAAAACCCTTGGAATTTCCTGAGTGAAAAATTACTTGTTGCTCATAACAAATGATAATAATGAGCCCCTCTTGACCATAACTGACTTTGTGCTGATGAGATGACCTGAGGTGGGATCCCTAAGTAGCTTCAGGATGAGGGCTGATCACAGAAAGACCAAACCTGTGATTAGAGAGTTTGAACTTTCAGCCCCATTCTCTGGGAGGAAAGGCAGGTTAGATATTGAATTCTGTGAAAACTCTTGACCACCAGATTCCGAGAGTTTCCAGGCTGGTCAACAACACAGTGATGTGCTGAGAGGGTGGCATCAAATGCCCGGAGAGGGCATGGAAGCTCTGGACCACCCCGCCCCACACGCCTTGCCCTATGCATTTCTTCCATTTAACCATTCCTGAGTTGCAGCCTCTATGACAAACTGGTTCCTCCAAAAAAGCCCAAAATACTGTTTGACCAAATGTCTGGGTACACTATGGCCCAGTCAAGTTGACATAGAAAATTAACCATCATACCCTCTGATTTAAGCTATAAAATGGCAGGTTCAAATCTGGAAACATCTCAAGAAAGAAACCATTACTGTGGCCAATTTGGGTGCCAAGAAAATGCCAAACGTTGCCCCATAAATGCTGTGGTTCCTTAACATGATCTCATCTTAATTTGGAATACCTGTAAGTAAAGTATGCAGTCATATTCATGGCACTTAGCAGTGACACTGGATTAGACACTTCAAGAAACCTTCCTGGAGACATTGTGAGTCTTACTGTATTAATCACGTTTTTAATTTTCTGTAATTTATGACTGACATTGTGGGGCTTTGTTAGTCCTAATGAAACTGCCCCTCTCAAGACTAGCTAACTCCTAAATACAGTGAACTTGTCTGGGAGCACATCTTTGATAAGTTAATCAACCAATCTAGAATCCGTATTAGAACTACCTCTGCCATCTGGCTTTTACTCTCCAGAAGGTAATATTCCTCTGTCCTAATCATTCCAGAGCTAGACATCAGACAATGAGGGCAGCCCTTATACCCCAACACCCACTAAAATTAGTCAAAGTAGCCAATCTCAAACCTAGTCAGGCCCCTGCCTCATGAAAACCACATAGAGGTTTTTGTCCAAGCTTTCCCCTCAAATTTTCTGCCTCCTGACCAACCCGGGTACTTCCTTATGTGGTTCTGCATGGAACACCAATGCCTCTCTATGTTCCTAGGGAAGTCTGAGTAAAAACGTCTTCCTTCATGGCCGTTGTCCCCTGGTGTGCTGGCCTCACCATACCTAAAACAAATCCTGGGTACATTTTAATAGACTGACATTAAAATGCATTCGCTGATTGTTCAGAGGGAAGATTTTACATGTTGAACAAATTTTTGCTTTGCTCTTTTCCTTACACATTGACTGAACTGTCAGGTGGCATTTTAAAAACAATTTAATTACATATTACTGTAGAATGTTATAATTACGTGGGTGAGTGGGCCAAATTCTTACAACCAAATAACATAGCTACAGTATGATTTTTTTTTAATGCAAGAATTACTCTAAAAGAATACAACACCAAACCGCCTTTCCTTTGTCCCATTCTATCACCTGCTCTATTGAAACTTCAGATAGCTTCTTCACCAAGGAAAGTTTTCACATCTCTTTCATCCTTTAACCTTGATAAAGTAGAAGTGTCATCAGCCAGTAGAGCTTAGAAAGATGTTTAAGGAATGAATCTTCTACAGGATATAAATATATGTGCAAAAAATTCGGGTTTATACTTCTATCGAACTTGTCTCAATCATACAGTGACTAAATACGTAGAACCAAAAATCAGGAAACATAAGCTAAGCTATATTTTTATTTATAATTTCCTATACAAATGCAAATTAGATTATATTTTGCTATGTTAAATGTTTAAGTATATCTTACGGAAAGAACAGTTACTGTATGGCCACAATTCTGCTGCATCTAAGAATGTTTCCACAAGTTTCATTGAGTGTCTACCACATATAAGGACCCATGCTGATAGACACATTTCCTTACTCCAGTCCTGGTCTCATTCCCAGTCTATTAGCTCCAAGTGCCAAGAAGAGAAGAGCTTGCCAGATGCTGATAATGTAAGCTAAGAATGAGATGAGCCAAATTTCAGAGGAAGGTTTTTTTAAAGTTAGACGGTCTTATTTAAATATTAGAATGTTAAAAGTAAATGTGTGCACATCTTTCTCTTTCTAGCTCGAGTTGTAGCCTTGTGTTTTGTTTTCCTCCACACTCACTAGTTTTTTTTGAATGAATTAAGTTCCACCTTCACTCATGTGTACACATCTGACATGTAAAGGTATTGAATAAATCCACCTATCTATTAATTTATTCTATGGTCTGAATGTTTGTGTCCCCAGAAATTCGAATGTTAGAATCCAAACTCCCAAAGGTGATGGCATTAGTAGGTGGGGCCTTTGGGAGTGATTAGGTCATGATTGTGGAGCCCTCATGAATGGGATGTGTGGCTTATAAAGAACCCTCAGAGAAATCCCAAGCCCCTTCTACAATGTGAGGATATAGGAGAAAGGTATTGGCTATGAACTGGGAAGAAGGCCTTTACCCAAACATGCTGGCACCTTGTTCTTGGACTTCCCAGCCTCCAGAACTGTGAGAAATAAATTTCTGTTGTTCATAAGCTACCCAGTCTCTGGTATTTTGATATAGCAGCCCAAAGGGACTAAAACAATTACTGAGATCCTTTGCTGTGCCAGGTGCTATGTGAGGTGCTAGGGAAGAAAACAGAGAAAGTGTCACATCAGGTCCTTGTGCTGACAGAGCTTACATCCTACATGTTAGTCTCTTATACTCCCAGTATTATACCCTCCTGTCTTAGCCATGGCCCAAGGTCCAGCCCAAGTTGTAACTTCTCTAGTCCATCCAGCCCAGGTTGGTTCTACAAGTTGTGCTCCCATTTGCCCTTCTTGGAACTTTCTTGTAGTCATCCAGTTATTTGTTGGCATTTCTGATGCATCTATTTTCCCAAAGAGATTGAAACCTTTTGGTGGTTTCAGACTCTGGTTCTAGATTCTGGTCCCAGCTATCCCCACTGACATGTGTAGAGTATCTGGGCCGTTCTTGTCATCCCCTGGGGTGGTCCAGACAGTTAGTGTAACAGGAAGAAACTTCTGCAGTCTACCAAGAGTGTTAACACTGATCTATCTCTCTGGCCACCTCCTCAGGAACAACTATAAAAAATGAGGGAGTGGAGGAGAGGCTTTATATCCAGCACCTAACTACATAATCTCTGGATTCGTGGAAGGAGAGTTGGGGTTGGCTTCCAAAGATCTGAGTTTATATTCCAACTTAGATTTAACTAGCAGAAGCAAAGTGCAATGTAATCACTGCAAGTTAAACACCTTAGGTATTTTGACAAGAGAAGGAATAGTCAATGAAAGCTTTGCGAAACAGAGCAGAAGGAAAAAGACTGGCCACGTTTTGACAGTGGAAATGCTATAGGAGGGTGTACCAGGAGGAAGGAATAGCATAAGTAAATTAGCCAAAGAGATGGTGACTGCCCTCCAGATCTCTCTCCAGCCTTCTCTGCCCTGCTCTGGGCCTTGAGAGCTGACCTACAAGGTGGGCATCAGTTGGCCTTCCTTGTCTTCTGGTTTCTAGTTGGGTTCAACCAATAGGAGGCATCAGCAGATTAGAGAATGAAAAAAGAGTAAGATCAGGGTAAGCATTCCTCAGACCCTTCCCTGCTGAGCCCGAGCTCAGCAATGGCTATATTCTAAAGGCCTTGGCTCCCATGGGGGTAGCCCTCCCCTCAGCTATAGCTCTTTCTCGAGGTTCCAGTACTCTCTCTCTCTCCTTGCTTCTTCAGGTCCCAAAGCAATACAATTGCTTCACCACTCTTGCTAATTCCCTTTAACTCTGCCCAAATATTTGTAAATAATTATTTCATTAAACCTTTCTTAATAACATGTTTGAGTGTGTAAACTGTTTCTCAGAGGTCCTGGCTAACAAGTAGGGAAGGCCCTGAGTATGTTTGGGCAATGGAAGTTCAATCAGATTTGACTGATGTTGAGAGGAGTAGACAAGAAACAAATATCCTAGCCCAATTATAAAGGGCCATACTAAGGCACCAAAGCTTTATACTGAAAAACAAGGTTTTGAAAAGCAATAGAACAGAGGGAGCAGCTTTGAGAAAATGAATCCAGTGTCAGGAAGCAAATTAAATTGGAAAGACAAAACCAGTGCTGAAAGTCAGGAGACTTGCACAGAGGTCCAGGGGTGAGTGATAAGTGCTGGCACTGGAAATACAAACAAAGATTCAGATAATACAGAGGCATGGGAAAGAGGATGGTTGGATGAGAGGTAGAAAGGGCCCCTGGGAGGAAAAAAGCCAAAGTTGACATCCAGGAGCTGAAGAGAGGAATTATGTAGGCAGAAATAGGGCAGTCAAGGTGAGGGCCTATCTGGGTTAGTTTGGGACACTAAGGTTTGAGGTTTGGGAAGTAGAATCACCTAGAATGAGCACTGTGGTCTAAGAGGAAGGCAGCCTTGGGTAGATGTCCACTGGGAAGAGGGAGAAATTAGACTGGATAGGCATGTATAAGCAAAGTTTTGGTTTGGGAATTTAATTCTAAACAATCACAATCCTATCTATGGGTCACGAAGCAGCCACCTGCAGGCCAAGAGCAGACCAGAGCTATGTTTTGTTAGACTCACAGTGTTTTCTCGAGTTTGGAATTAGTCCCTACATTAAAAATTTGGGTATCTCACATACAAAAAAAATTCCAGATTGTTGGCCTTTCTGACAATACTGGGCCCACATTCTCAAACATCAGCACTTGACCAGAACCAAGGAGTCATCTAGATCCTGCACAAGGTTCCTGTTCACCCCAACTGCACTCGGCCTATGTCACTCATTTATGTCACCTGCTTGGCCCTGGCATTCACTTGAGCTTTGTGGTCCCTGCTAATGGCGATGAGAGTCCTTGGCAGTTTTTAACAAAACTGATGTCTCCAAAGACCCCCTGGGGAAAGCTGAGAAGACAATTGGAGCATTTTAGTTGAGTTCAGCATTTCTGAGTGCTTACTATGTGCTGGGCATTGTGGTAGGCACCACAGAGCCTGTGATGAATAAGAAGTGTCTGTCTATCGTGTAACAGGAAAGACGAGGAATATGATGACTCTTTACGTGGCTGTTCCAGAAATTCTGGCACCAGTGAGGGCTCAGACTAAACAATGAGAACAGAGATGAAGACATGAATACAAAACATATCGAAGGAACTTCTGTGACAAATTAGCGATAGGAGATAAAGAAAGAAGGTGAACTTCAACCTTGTTCTGATGGATATAGTGAAGAGAGGGTGTAAGTAACAGAAGTGGATTACTCAAAGTGCAGTAAAGGCCCAACGCAGGGGAGAGAGAAGGAACTGAAAATCAGATAAGTGGTGTTCTACAAAGCGGGTGCGCAGGCTGCACCCTTCCTCTTGGCACAGCTCCTCTTGAGTAATGGTAGCTCTGCCTGTGTGGTCAGGAACTGGATTACTAGTGTGTTAACAAATAAAAAAAAAAAAATGAAGCAATCTTCATTTAATCCTGCAGGGCCAAGTTGGAACCTGACCTCTGAAGCTGTTTAAACATTATTAAATATTTGTTTAAATAGTAAGCTGTAAAGCAGGGCTTTGGTAGTAGACCAGGAGAAAATCATCCAGAAAACAAAAACAATCATACACAGCTCCCTGATGATTCAGGGTTTAAAGCCACACCGGGTTCTTTAGTTCCCAAACTCTTTAGAGGCAAACTGTAGGAATTTTTCTTAAAGAGTTACTGATTAAGAGTTACTAATGAAGACTTGACAATGAAACAGTGGCTCCCTTTGCTGCTGAGAAATTTCTTACCAGTGTCCCTAGCCTATGCTCAGTTAACAATCAGAAGGCCTTATAACAGAGAGGGGCAGAACATTTCACCAAGCCATACATTTGCCAAGCAAAAAATAAAAATTATATTTACAGAAAGAAAACTCTTGCACGGTTAGCTCCAGGAAAGTAATAAATCAGTCAACCGGTTTATTTCAACTAAAAGTTAAAAGTTTTGACTGAATTATATAGGGGGAGGGGAGAAATGCTTTGTTTTTCTGCTTGCTTTAACCAATGGGAGCTTGATCACTCTGTTCCAGTGTATAAATTATCACAATTTAGCTCCCCTTCAACTCCATCATTCACAGTTAGCCTCTAGTCAAGTACATTGAAAGTTTACTTTCAACATCTGCACATTCTTGTGTGTGCCCATACCCAGAGCACAGAACACAACACACTGGAGAGAGAGGCTTGATGTGGAATTAATGTGCTCCCAGACACACAACAGGGATCAGCTTAGGCCTTGTTTCCCGAATCTATTCAGTGATCACAATAAAATTACTCATCAGCCTCAGAGTCTCACATAGAAGACTCTAAAGGGTCAGGTTTCATAAACAGGGACTGGCCATTTAGTCAGACATATTGTTCCCTGAAATTCAGTGTGTGAGATCTTACTTAACACAATGAGAAAAGACTTTAATTACGAGTTATACATCTGTTGTTCGAAAATGATTGAAGAGATGCCAAACTCAATCCTTTAATGGTTAGGAACAGAATGGGGGGTAGGCTAGGTAACGGGTGTGCCCAAGCTTTTGTCTCCCCTATGTCTCACTAAATGATGCAGTACTCAGTCCTGGTGAAGCTTTGTCTGAGTATGTGTCAGGAGTCAGGAGACCCAGGTCCACATACCAGGTAGTGCCAGGTAGGGTTCGTCTATAACTTTTCTTGGGCATGCTTTCTTCATCAATGGATAAGGAACTAGACTGGATGTTTTCAAAGGCCCCTTCCTTTTATAGAACTCTGTAATCCTCTAAATGAGGGAGAAATGGAAGTGGAGGTTCACAAGCAGGTATTTAAATGGGAATATTCGTTCTGCTAACGTCTTAGATTGATCAGAGCTGGAAATTATTGCAGCAAAGAATGACAAGTGTTACTAACCAGGCCTGCCCCTCAAGTCGCTTCCTTTTCTTACAAAGACACAAGTCAAATTGGATTATGGCCCCACCATTCAAAGAATTCTCATTCAACCTTAATTACCTTTTAAAGGCCCTATCTACAAACACAGTCACATTCTAAGGTACTAGGGGTTAGGGCTTTAACTTATGAATTTTGAAGGGACAGAATTTAGTCTATAACACCAGTATTTGTCCTTCCCAAAGTTATAGGCGTAGATAGTCCCAGTGAGTCTAAATTTCCTGTTCTTTACAAAATTCTCTCCCCATCTTCCTGCCCCAAAGCAGCACTTTGGAGATCACGGGGATGGATAGATGGACCTACTCTCTACCTTCTTATTACCATCTACATTTGTTGAATTACATAGACTTTTAAGGTTGGAAAATAAAAAGCAATTAATTGGCTTCAGGCTTAGTCTGAACAGATTCCAGCAATTTACCCTCATTGCTCCTTCAGGGTTAGAGGAGCTATGTAGTGGGGTGGTGGGGCAGGGAAAGATGAAAAGAAAAAAGGAAGGAGAAATGTACATCTATGCCCAGAGATGGTTCATCATGGGTCTGTCTCTGTTCGTTTAACACACTTCCTATGTTACAATATATCATATTAACAAGCCTAAACACAAGCAAGATGGAAAAGAAACTTTTACAAAGAAGTCCTTACTTTCATTTTCTCTGACCGAACACCAGCAAAACAAACTGCACACACGGACACGGGAACACTGACTGACATTTCAAGCATTTAAGCTCTAAATGTATTTATTTACACATTTGTTCAGCCAGTTTAAACAACAACAACAACAACAGGTTTTAAAGTTATTTCTCAAACTACCAGCTATCTCCTTGATAGATTCTGGTTTTTTAGATGTAGCCACTTCTTCATTCAAAAAATATGTGTTGAGTACATTCCATGTATTGGAGATACAATGATGACGGTCATAAGCATACAGTCCAGTGAGGGAGACAAACAAGTTCTAATAAATGGTACGTATTTCACTCCTCTGTGCCAGGTGCAGTGCTGGATAACTTTATAGACATGGTAAGGCACAATAATCTCCACTGTACAAGGAAGCAATGGTGCAAAGAAGTTCAAAAGCCAAAACCACACTGCTGATCCAAGGAAGTGTCAAAACCAGAAGCTATGTCACCTGACTTTCTGGACAGAGCCCTTTCTACCATCAGAGGATCTTACCCTGAGGACTATGAAATTGATGGGAAAAAAAATGTTTTACATGTTTATTTTCACGAATTTCTGAGAGTTAACACTTTGTTCAATTATAAATGTAGACAACCACCATGCCAGTAGTAGTAGTACCTATTCACCAACAGAAATCACAGATATTTTCTAATATTACAAGTGTTGTCTATATCTTGAAATGTTATGTTCATTACTACTTCAAAATTATGGTAGCTGTTAGATCCACTGCTAGATCTTGTTATTTAACACATTATTCTTAAAGGCATATATATTACTTATTACTACATCATGAATTCTTTTAATATTTGACAAATGTTTTGGAATCGGTTTCCTTTATAACACTGTGCTTTTAACTTTACATCTTTAAAAGTTCTTTACTGAGAAGGGGTCCTCGGCCTTCCCAGAACTGCCAAAGGGGAACATGGCACAAAAATGAGGCAGAACCCTACATTACAGCAACGGGCAGCCCGGACGGATCCGGAGGCTCTGTTCACTCTATCTTTGGGCAAGAAGCTAGGTTGGGATTTTTATAATTAAAAGAGAGACATAAAGAGGAAAGAAAAGGAGCCACAGCTCCACCAGGGGCCCCCTTCTTTCTTCCCTGTCCATTTGTTCCTGTGCAGCAAGCGCTCTAAATGCTCTCTTCTGCTGACTCCTTCAGTACATCTTTGCCCCACGCTAGTGCCATCGGATTAATGTGTCCCCACTGTGGCTAGACAGGCTAACGTCGACCTCTGACCATGGAGGCTGAGCAGCCACCACTCCCCGGGATGGGTGTTGGGTGACAGAGTAAACAAGTGGAAGGCTTCAGAAATTCCCACACACTAAGACCGGACACTGCGGTCTTCAACCGCCCCTCGCAGCTCGACCTCTCCGCAACCCCGAAGCCCGACACTTGGAGAAGGAAGCAAGAGTCCCAAGACCAGGGTTCCAGACAAGGGCGGCAGAGAGCTGCGGCTGCTGCGTGGGGAAGAGCGGGAAGCGGGATGGAACGCGCGGCACAGGTCCGCGGACTCCCATCTGCGGGAGCCGACTTCCAGCCTCAGGGGCGCTCTCTGTCCCTGACCCGTCCCCCGCCCCTGGCCCAGGGCCCGAGATCGGCCGCCGGACGCCTCTTACCCAGCGGCAAGCGGAGCCTGGGACCAAGGTTGTTGGCACAGCAAAAGCTGCAGCTCCCTGCCGGGGCTCCGGGCCTCGGCAGGGGCCCCGCCCGCCTGCCCGCCCAGCCCTCCTAGGGCGGAAACTGGAGGCGGGGAGAGCGAGGCTCCCCCAGGAAAAGTCCGGAAAGGTCCCGCCGCCGCCCCGCGCGGCGCCCCAGCCTGGGCACCAAGGCCAAGTGCTGACTGCACCCGGCTTTGTGAGCGCACAAAGGACAGCGCAGAAATGCGGGACTAGGCGGCCTGGGGCGCTGCCCGCGGGGCTGACTTGTTCCTACTCCCCGCGCACCCCCACGAGAGCGGCTGAGCACCCTGCCGAGCACAGCAGAGGTCACGGACGCCACCTGTCCTTTCCCCTCCTCTCCCGACCAGGGGCAACAGCTTTGTGTAACAAGGAGGGGCAGAGGGAGGCGGGGCTGTGGATAGAGGCCTGGCTAGTTCGTGTTGGTCCCCCAGCGCGTCCTGGGCTTCTCACCCATTCCCACGACTGCCCAGGGAGACGGCTGTTTCCGAACCCATTTCACAGATGAGACAACCCAAACTCAGAGAAGCCCACTGACTTGCCTTGGTAAACAGAGGGGTAAGGCAGGGCCAGTTGGCTTTCAGCCATTGCCTTCCACACCGTTTTTCCTCCTACTTTCATGACTGGTCATTTTCAACTGGCCGCTCTAGAATTCTAGGCAGATGCAAAAGTAGAAGCAAGTGGTTTCCCACAATATCATATCTAACAGCCCCTTTTAATAATGTCACAAAAGTCGTACTGAAATTTTAAGTCTTATTAACTTCAGATGTGCGTTACAAACTTTCCCCCAAAAAAGCCCTCGAAAGTATATTTACTTTTCTTTCGTTTTGTGACTTCTGAATGATTTTTTGTTGTTGTTACAATCAATGTTTTATATCTTCAATCAGAGGGACTAACTGCATCTATGATAAAATCACTATAAACGCTATGGCTACAAAAGCAGACCGTAGACTTCTTTAGGCAACTCAGTTCCACCTGCAGCTTCGCTTCTGTGACATGATTTTCTGAAATGCGAAACGACTCTGGTAAAGAAGCACTGAATAAAATAATCTTGTCTGAGTTTTTCCAATGGATGCATTCCTGGAAATTCCAGTATATTAAAGCCATGCAAATTGCATATTTGTCATTATCTGAGCTAGAACTCAATTTATTTTATCAAAAAAAAAATTGTGTTTTGTTTTTCTTCATAGTTGAATGTTGAGGCAAGAGGTGGGAACACCAGGAATCATGCAGGACTCATGAGAATTTTTTTTTTTTTATGGCACTGTCCACACGACATAGGATGTTGGCATTCCTGGCTCCCACTAAGTGTTAACAGTTTATGTTCCAACATCTCAACAAACAAAAATGCCCCCCCCCCACAAACACACATACACTTCTAAAATGTCCCACCCCACATTCCTGTCCCAACACCCTCCCCATCCCAGTTGAGACTTAGTTTAGACGGAAAGACTACAGATGCAGAACCACAGGAGACTTGCTGCTTTGTAGTTGGTGGGTGTGGAATCGGATTCAGTTAAGAAATGTGTCCTGAACAGATCTCACATGATGGGGGCTTCTGCATGTATTCATTCTATTATCTCATCTAAGACCCTTTCTCTTCCTTTGGAGATCAGGGACTATAACATCGGACAGCCAGGAAGGAAGTTGAGAGTTTATTCTCACTCGCTCATGCAGCTGCTCTTTCATTTGATGGATATTTCCTGAATCCCCGCCTACTATGTGTCAAGCAAACCCTATGCCTGCCACCTGGTCATATACTGTCGACAAAATCAGATTTGGCTCCTACCTATGTGAGAGGCTTGCAAAGTATTTTAAGTGCGTGCTTGGGAAGATAGGAAACTAGGAGAAGCATCATTCAAGAAAGGGTGGGGAAAAGCAGTGATAGGAGAGGCTAGCACTAAAAGGTACACACTCCAATGTGATAACATTGTAGAGAAAGAAAAACAAACTTACAGGGTTCTGGGAAGGCATGCAGACTCATGAGCAGAAAGGGCGGGAATAAGGAACGGAAGAGAGAAAGGGACACAGTGGAGACCAGGAAAGGGCAGGTACAGGAGAAAGAACACAGTGAAGAGGCTGTTCCTGCAGGCAGGCATCTTTAAATTGTACCCTGTGTTTTGCCCTATCAGCAAGCCCCACCCTCCTCTCTCCCCTGCAGCAAATGAGCAGGTAGAGAAGCAGCTTACTCCCTGGCCTCAGCAAACCCTTTCTAGCTCAGAGAGCAGCATGGCCAAGGTGACACAAGCTTCTGAGGAGCTGCAGTGAGACTGTGGGGGTGCTAGGGTTGAGTGCCTAGTATGTCCCTACTATAGGGATTGAGCAGCACCCAGTGTTCATCTTGCCTGACCACCAGGCAGTCTCAAAAACAGAGGTGGGTGAGTAAACAGCATGATGACTGTTATTATGCTAGATTTTTCAAAGACAGGTCCCAAAACCTCCCATATGTGCTGTTTTCCTCACAGCCATCCTGCATACCAAATAATAACTAAAGTTGCTATCAGACTATAGCATAACTAGAGTTTCTTCATCTGTTACATAGAAAATCAAGCTGCTTTTCAGATGTAGATGGAGGTGCTTCACAATCTACAAATGGCTCTATCTCAATAAGCATACTTGGTTGCAAGCAAGAAACCAGCTCTGGATAATTTATATAGAAAAAGAATATTAAAGGCCCTAAGTGGTTCACAGAACCATCAAAATGATGAAGTAATATGGCAGGAAAAGTGGACAGGCATCAGGACAGCTCTGCAGAATCTAAAATCACAACACTATCTTTTAGTGGGAAATTCCTGGCTACCCCCAGACTACTCCCATTGCCTTCGCAAATGACTCTACAGGGAATGACACAAACATAAAGGAAGTGAGGATTCAGCTCCTCGATGGGAGTGTCCACTGACTAGATCTATGCCAAAGGCCAGCATCACAGCTGTCAGAACGTGAAGAGAGCATACTTGGCCCCTCTGACTTCCACCAGGATTCTTATGATGAGCATTTCCCCCAGCTGGAGAAGGGGATTAAT
This sequence comes from Rousettus aegyptiacus, assembly GCF_014176215.1. Classification (NCBI taxonomy): domain Eukaryota; kingdom Metazoa; phylum Chordata; class Mammalia; order Chiroptera; family Pteropodidae; genus Rousettus; species Rousettus aegyptiacus. Next base: position 118,192,747 of record NW_023416306.1, on the reverse strand, counting down.
AGTAAGCAGCTAAAACAAAAGGATGTCTACTATAGGCTGAATAAATATAAGAAATTATACGTTTTCTACATACATAGGCAAGGTAGCACAGTAGGGAAAACCTACAGTTCTAGAGCTACAAAGAGTTCTGCTAAATATGTATATAAATTAGAGTGCTGTAAAGTGAGGGTGTGACTCAGGCAGGCTCGGACTCTCCATCTAGCGAGGTCTCCTAGGACACAAGAAAAATACTGAATCTGGCATCAAGTCTTTCTCGGAAATTTAGTCTCAAACTCAGTTTGGGGCAATTTTTTTTTTTTGCCTAAACTTCCTTATATATAAAAGAGATAAAATCTGTCCTACTACCTCAAGTACCTCAGGAATATGCTGGAAGAATCAACACTGTCTTTTGTGCCATGAATACCTCAGAGTATATAGGACTACGAAGACCAAAGGTTATTGTTGTGTTGGTACACCGCCATTCTCAAAGAGAAAGTATTAATATGCCTCAGTTAACTGCATCAGTAAGATGAGTATTTTTATAAGTACCTACCTCATAGGATCCTTATGAAAATTAAATGAGTTAATACAGATAAAGTGATTGGTACTACACCTGGCATAGAATAAGTATTCAGTAAATGGTAGATAATAAATATAGTACTAAAGTAATTATAGTATTATAATTCCTGTTATCTATTGTTCAGGCAGGTGTTATACTAGGTACTGAAGAGAAAGAAGTTCAATATGCCTTCCCTAAGACAAGAGAACAGTATGAATATTGGGCCTGGTGTATGAGTATTAGATATAGTGTCTCAAAGATGGGAGTTATCTGATATGTGGAAAAGCTATTTACTGTATAGGCAGATGTGCTGCACTGAAAAGTGCTCTTTAGACACAAAGTTAAACCTGAGAGTGGATGTGATATTCTGGAGCGATGAAGCAAAAAGTGGGAGAGGCCTCAATCTCTTATGATGAGTATTTCCCCCAATGAATAATAAATGCTTGTGGGTGTTCCTTCTGCCTCAAGAGTACCACCAGGGGCTCCAGGGAGATACTCACTGCCCAGAACTTCTACCATATAATTTCATGGCCTCCCAGAGCTCCCTTCTGGATGGACTTTTCCTGTGTGCTCAAAACATGCATAGAAATAGGACAGATGAACCAGTAGAATTGCTACCTGCTCCAGGGGTCAGGAAGGCCCCATACTCTCCCCAACTCCTGAGTTTTTCGTTGAATACTAGCCCTCCAGGTACTTATCAAATGTGAGATAAATTTAATGGATTTTCAATTCTTTTGAAGTATCCTGTTTTAGCTCATTTTGGGTACTTAAACTCCTACTTAGGAACCAGTCTGGTGAATCCAACACAATTTTATTGGGTAAAAAGACATGGTGCTAAGCCCTAGGGACAAGAAGATGGAGAAGACAGTTCCTGCCTTCAGTGGGTTTATCTTTTCCTGAAACACACAGTTTGTCACATTGCACATCGCTTTATTAAAGGGAGTAATAGGAAACCATGACACGAAAGTACCAAATGAACAGAGACTGGGAATGATGGGGCTCGCTGCTGGCACTAAGGCAGGTGTGGGAAGAAGTATCTTTAGGAACTGACAATGACAGAGAGCCAAACACCCACTACAAAGGCCCTCCCACTCACCAGCTCTTAATCTGAGTGGTGCAGTGCATGACACAACCAGAGGAACCCAGGGCCATGACCCATTCCCACACCTCCTCCACTTGAAGTAGATCCCTGGTTGGATGCGCTGCTATATGCAACTCCGTACCTGTGATCTGACATTCCTTAAGCCTCCAGATAGAAGTGCTGGCTGACGTTCTGTGGGCAGGAAAAACAGACAACACTCATTTATAGTTTGCTTCAGGATTGTGTTAACTCTCTCACCTCCTATTATAATATAGCCTGAGAGAGCTGGACTTCTTAAATCCCCCAAGAGAATATAACACTGATCCAATACACTGATATCAAGCTGATTGGACAAGATGAGAAAGAGGGAGCTCGTATGTTACAGGTCTCAATAGGATGCATGCACTTCTGAGGATGAGAGACAAACTCTATTAAAAGTCTGAAATAGGATATTTTATTTACTATCTAGCCTTTTACCTGAAGTGTGCTTGCCCATTATAGATGCTAAGGAGCACCCTTGTCAACAACTGTCTGCCTATTTTGCCCCTAGGTGCAAAACTGACACCATTAACCACCTCCACAAATTCTTTCTGGTGAAGCCCATGGACTGCCCTCCAATCTTGCCTTTTGCGAAGGTAATTATGGCCTCCTGGACTCTGGCCTCTATGATCCCTGAGGATGGTAACAAGCCCAGTTAGTAACCAACTCCCCTTCCATCATCCCTGGCCTTTCATGATGCTGGTGCCCATCTCACCAGTACGTTTTGATGGCTTGGTGAATGGCTTGGTCCTGTGTGCCCTCTCATAGGACATATCCTGTGGTCGTGGGTCTTTTGGCCTTACATAATAGAGCGCTTCCAGCATGCCCACTACCCTCAGCCTCTTTATTACTTCCTGTACTGTCTGCTGGAGTGAAGATAAGGAAGGAAGGTTGGGAGGGAAGCACCTGAAGCTGCTGAGCACAGCTTCAATGAAGCCAGTGGAAAGTCCTTGAGCCAAAGTCACCCATCAGAGAAGTCCCACGTCTCTCAGGAGTGAACCGTTGGCTAGGAGCAACCCGTAGGAAAGCACATTTCAGTGTCAATGCAGACAAACCTCAGAGCACCACAACTGGGCCCTCGGTCAGTTACAGTCCGCATAGTTAGAGGTGTGTGAGACTTTCTCATGGCCATGTTAGGAGCCCAGAACAAAGATTAGAATGGGCGTGACACAGCCAGCCTGCTTTAAATCCCAGTTTGCATCTTTAATAACAGGTCTGACCTTTAAGGTGGCACAAGTCACTACTGCTTAAGATGACACCACTCTTGGCTAGAGGGTGAATTGGCAGAATAAAAGGGCTCCAGAGCAGAGAGCAGATGGGCAAGGTGACTCATGTTTACTTCACCTCCTCTCTGCCATTATACTTTTGATTCAGATAGAAAAGAAACATCTGTCCTCATTCAGAAACAATTTATTGCCTGCTCCCCTATTTTAAGATGGTAATTTTGCAGAGGGTAAATTTGTCTGAGATGAGTGCATCTGCCTGGATGTTGCCACTGCACTGAGCAGATGGGTTGGCGCCATTATGAAGTGCAAACAGCAGCCAATGCTCCTGGAGAGGCATGGGGTACAAGCTACCACATAATATTAATGCTGGAAGAGTCTTGGGAATCAGCTCCTATCTGCATGTTTACCCCAGAGAGAAACTGAATTGCTCAGGGCTCTCCAGTGAGAAAATCTGCCTTCGATCCCACTGTGCTCTTGCCCTGAAGCCATAAAGGTGCAAAAAGTGATAGAGCTGAGTCATAGGCTGAAGACCCAGAAATGCAGGGAGCAAGACACCATCAAAGACAGCTTTCTCAAGGTGCTGCTGGTGGTGAAATGTCTCAACATGGACGTAATGGGAATGTCCTGGTCATTCTGGAGTTGCTCATTTCTCCCAGCAGCTTGGTCTCTCGTCTCTATTCCAGCACCATCATCATCCCAAGGCAAGTCTTCCGAACCGCATCTCTCCCAGTTCCAGCCTCACTGTTGCTTGTTTCTACCAGAGAGGTGTGGAGCTTAACGGTCAGTCTAGAATTAAAACAGCCTTGCAGGAAAATTAAAGAAGAGTTCCGTGCATTCTTCTCACTAGGCTCTATCCTGACGGGGACACTCATGCCTCCTCCGCTTCTGTTTTTCCACTATTATCAGACTAGATTAAGAGAACTGGCAGATGAAATGGTGTATCCATATAATTCCCTATCATTGGTATAGTTTTATCAAAAATTTAAGGTAAAGCTGTAATAAAATATATCTATAAGGAAAAACTGGATTACATAAATGCCAAATAAGGAATAGCTTTGGGTTTTTTCTGGAATGAAATTCTAACTCCACCACTTGAGCTGTGTGATCTGGGCAGTTACTCAGACTCAATGTGTCTCAGCTGTCCTCATCTGTAAAATGGTGAAGATGTTATGGTGATAAGCTCCCAAAGTTCCTGTTGTAAAATAACATGTGTAAAGCACCTGGCATAAAACAGATGCTCAACTGAGCTAGGGCTCTGAATTTTGGACTTAGGAATGAGCCAGAAGTATATCTGGGATTAGAAATCAGCCAGAGATGAGAAATCAGCCAGAGATGGCCTAAGCAACTGAATAAAATAAAGTGAAAGAAAAACAGCAAGCAATAATCACAGGCATGTAGCTGGAGCAGGACTACGTCTGGGTGCTGGCCATGGTTATTTCCTTCCTTGAATCCTTGGATGAGCAGGCATGGAAATACATAAACCCCTAAGTAGCATCCTTATTATTAAATTAGATAATGCATATTAAAACTTTGACAAATGGAACATGACAGAGCAACCTAAAAGACAAAAACGTTAGATGATTATAGTTGCAGTATGTAGAGAGATTTGTTCAGTTTATTTCATAAGTTGGGGGGGGGGGGATGAAGGGCAGGAGGATAGTATTGTGAAATATCTGTGGAAAACAAGAATCTCGGCCCAGTAATCAATTCCTAAGAATAGCTTCCAGGTCACAGAGCCTCATACAGGGAAATTACTCAGGATCCAAGGTATCTTTAGGACCTGACAACTGTTCTTCCCTTTTGGAAGGAGAAGTTCATGGAACCCTACTCCTCCCCCACTTAACACACAGATGTTCTCTGTCTGCTTCTTGTGTCTTGTCTTATCTCCTTCAATGACCGAACGGCTGATTCTGAGTATTCTAATACACGTGCCCAAGGCAGAAATTCACAAAGTCAGTGAGAGTCCTTATAGTCCCTATCTAGGCAGAGTTTTTCCCACCAGGCTATTTTTTCCCCAATTAGACCATGGGTTGGCTGCCCTTGGGCCAGGTGAGACCCAATGTGGAGGGGCAGGTGAACAAAAACACACAACTCCTAGGGCCTTTGCCCACAGTAAAATCTTCAGCCCGTAATATTTTTCTTAGAACAGGATTGAACATGGTTAATGATGACAGATTACATGATTGGAGAAGGAAAAAAACATTAAAATCCTCAAGCCCAATAGCAAACTAAGACTCAAAAAGTTCAAAAAATGTAGTTTAAAACCTTATCAAATGTTCCATACAGACCCCTTTCAAACATCTCACTGTTTAAACAAGAGTTCGGACCATACAGAAAATCCTGACTTACCTTAAAAATTATAGTAGTTAAAAATGCCTAGGTCAAACTTCAGCAAACTGAGACGATACTAAAAACTGTACAACTAGGGGAGCAAACAGTACCACAAGATGGCAGCATTGTCCCATCTGTGCTTTATCAGGTTGTAAGACTAAGATGTGCTCACCAGTTGAGCCTGCTCTACAACTGTCCTCATCTTCCTTGAAGTTACTGTATTTTTGAGAGAAATGAACAGCACCTAGTTGACAAAGCAGGTAAAAATCTAAACGGCAGTTATGCTATCAACTTTTCTACAGTCCAGTATACTCACCATCTCTGAGTTCACTTGATTCCAAGATCTTGGGATGGGCTATCATTATTATTTTTTCGTCTAATTGAATATGCAATTAAGTATGGAAGCAGTGGTTTGGATTATCCAAGGATTACAGGCTCCCAAGCCATGTTTGAATTGCAGAAATTTAATCTTTTTATGGTAGTATTCTTTATTTGGCATTTATGTAATCCAGTTCTTTATTATAGCTATTTTTAAAATCTGTATATCTCTCTCTTTTAGGTTCAATTTAATCTCAACTGTGATGATTAATTTTATGTGGCAACTTGGCTAGACCATGGTACCTAGATATTGGGTCAAATACCAATGTAGGTGTTTCTGTGAAGGTATTTTTTTAGATTAGACTAACATTTAAATCAGCAGACTCTCAGTAAAGATTACCATCTAACTCTCTATAATGTGGGTGGAGCTCAATCAATTAGTTGAAAGCCTTAAAAGAAAAAGACTGAGGTCCCCTGAAGAAGAGGGAATTCTGCCTCAAGACTGCCTTTGAACTCAAGCTGCAACATCAACTCTTCCCTGGGGCTCCAGCCTGCCAGCCTCCCTGAAGATATTGGAATTGTCAGCCCCCACAATCATGTGAACCAACTGCTTAAAATAAGCCAATCTCTCTCCTTCTCTCCCTCCCTCTCTCTGCTTTTTAAACTAGTCATAATTGTCTCTCTTGACTACTTCTTTCACTCTCTTAATGGCTTTGTAATAAACCTAGTTTCACCCAAATGCTAATCTGAACACTATACAGGCATCTGGCTTAATACATGCAAAAGAACTAAAACAGTATGAATACGCTAGCTAACAGAACAAATCTTAAATATCTGATTAATCTGTACAAAAATAATATTTTAACAAACACACAATATAGGAATTATCTTTAGAGGAAATTATATATATGATGAATCTAATAAAATCTATAGACTAAACCTGAGAAACAGATACATATAAAATTCTGTGACAAATTTATGAGAATTCATGTCTCCTCCAAAGGTCATCTAGAGAAGTCCCACTCCCAGAGGGTCCAAGGACTCTGAAGTTAAAAAATATAACAAACCTCACCTCAAACATTCTATTATTGGAAATTTGTTATTTATATGTTAAACATGCAGGAATCCTCATGAAACACTTTCTACCAAACCACTAAAAGTAGTGGCTATATTATCTGTATTCTCAAGTAGTGAACGACTTCATGAAGTTGGGTTATTTCAATTAGAATCTTTTCACAATATTTTCTTTCACTTTTCTGAAAAAGATTCCATGAGTGGACCAGTCATTTTGTGACACAATCTCCGGAGAACATTGAGAGGAAGGTGACAGGAGAGGAAAGCAAAGGAGTGGAATGTTTGTCATAATGTCCATAAAGGGAAGTAGACACTGCTATGTACACAATAGTGCTTGATCGATGACTTCAATAACTTGGAGGCATTTTTTCAATTAAATGTGTAAAAAGTAGTCCTCATTTTACAAGCTCAAAATCAGACAAATGTATAAGGATGTATGGCTGGCATGTTTACAAACCGTATCCACCCAAACACTCACTGAGGACATAATCCATGTTATATTCCACAACAGCATATCTACATATTTCCTACCAAATAAATACAAATTAATTCCCATTTTAGTTCATTACATATGTGTCAAAACAAATGCAATTTTTTTCGCCTAAAATTTCAAAGGCAACATTTTTCAACCCAAGTACAAATTCATCATTTTGTGCAAAAATACTGTAAGACTAATTATAAGAGTTATGTTCAGGTTTAGTCAGTAAGGTATGTTTCTATGTTACTAAATTACAACTAAAGTTTTAGATTTCAATTACCAAGGTAACCATTTCTGATTTACAATTGACCTAAAAATAGTGAATGCTAATAAATATATTCTTGACATTTAAAAAAAAATCTTCAAAATTTAAATATAATTCTAAAAGTATATGTGCCTTGCCATTCATTCAATAAACATGATTTATTTTAATACAGATCACAAAAGCGCAATTAACAGGAATTTTCTATATCTTTCCTGCCTCCTATCAATTTTAGTCTTAAATCTGACTTTATATAAAAAGCAGCAGTTCAGAATTTATTTTATAAGATTAATCCCAAAAGTTCCTAGTAGCTTTTAAACTATTTCATTACTTATAAATATAAATCACTAGATAGTCCGAACCAGTGGTAGTAGTTCCTTTCATCAGAGTGACCTGGGGAGTGCTTTAAAATTTGCATGGGACCCACCTCAGAACTACTAAATAAGAATCTTCCTGAATGTTTGCTTTTTTTTTGTAAGTTCCCATGTGATAATGATATACAGCCTCTTTGGGAACCTCTGACCTACACCCCTAGACAGCGGTTCTCAACTTCTAAAGTGCATCAGAATCAGCAGCGGAAACTTTAAAAAAAAAAAAAAAAATCCAAACAGATTTGCTTTAATAGATAGAGTGGTGTCCAGGAACCAGCATTTAAATAATCATAGCAGTTAATCCACAAATCACTCTGAGAAACAATGCACAGCCTTTGTCAGGTTATAAATGATTATAAATAAATTCAGTACATTCAGTCATTTAGGTGACATTGCCCTGCAAGCCCTAATGAATCCTGCCCTAGGCAGTTTTAGCTAGTATTTAAGGGTAATATGTAGCCTTTCAAAATAAAATACATATTCTTAAATATATGGTCAAAGTTAAGTAAATTGTGAGATCATAATTCATTCATTAAAGAAGGGAAAGTCTTTCAAACAAACTATTTAAACCTTTAAACAGACTAGTTCTTATCACTCAACTTAAATTGAATGCCCTCTCCATCATTAATTAGCCCAAAAAGTGATCAGAGGTAGTAAGGCCAGCTTACCCAAAATGTAATGCAGATTATAAAAGATACACCTTCAAATTACATATCTTTATAGGTTCTGTACAATTTCTATGTAATAGAGACTGAAGATAAGTTGGATATTAAATAATACTAAAACAGTGAATAATACACTCTCAATTTTAAACAACAAAACTTCACATTTCCCTCGCATAAGTTTCTACTTATTAGGGAGAAAGAATCTAGAAAACACTAAAAGTATCATGCTGCTTCTTTTGTGAAGAAGCTATTTACTAATATTCCACAATCTTTGTCATTATCTATAAAATAGGTAGCTGGTATCATTTACTTTAAGGACTTTTTCAAAGCACAGAAAAAAGTAACCACAGGTAATGCCACACAGCAAATCAAAGAGAAATCGCAGTTAGACCTTCCATTTGGAAAGCTGAGCTCACTATCTTAGCAACTTGACAACTGTATTTCAGCATGTGATAACTCTTACTAAGTATTATAAATATTTAAGCACATCTGAGTGTGTGGAAGCTCTACCATCACCTCTGCCAAACTTGAGGAATAAAAATAATGTACTACGAAGCCAGAAGCTACCTAAGAACTAAATAGCAACAACCACACTAGGATGAAGAAAGCGTGTATGGTTAGTGAAATCTATCTGGCATCTTCTATCACCCTCGCCTTTGTGTTAATGCTATTATTTCCACTTTTCTACATTCTTCACAAAGGATTATTCCACCTTTTTTCCAGTGGCACAATTCAACAGTTGGCATTTCTTCTTAACCAAGTAATGAAAAGGTAACTGCCAAAAACCAGCACTGTACTGCCAGAAAGGCAAGTCATTTCATGAAATAAAAAACTGAAACTTTTAAATCCATACTTATTACAAATCCAAAAAATCCATACTAACTTTTAACCATTTAGAGTCTAGACTATTAAAATAATCAAACCATTTACCAGTTTATAAATGATTCAAGGCCAAAATAATAAATTTTAAAATTAAGAAAAACAGGAGTTAAAAAGTTACATATAAATTACCAAACCAAGTGACAGTAAGTCTTTTACTTAGGGGGGATAAAATCTTCCTGAATGGCTAAAATGAAGATATAGAGACAGCATCACTGGGGAAAGGATTTCAAAACAAGACACAACGTATACACATAAGGCACTACCTTAACTTCATCCCACACTTAGGTCATCTTAGATCCAAAGACTATGGGACAGGGGAAGGGAAGAACACACAAACACATTCAACTTTTCATGTCCTTTTAGCTGGTTTGGCAGTTAACTGCTTTTCTCTTTCGAATTCCTTCTCTCGTTGCTGCTCCCTTTCCAACTCTTCTTTTTGTCTCTTCTGTTGCAGTTTAAGTGCTCTTTTCTATGACAGAAAATTCAAAAACCAAGAGAACAATCAAGGCTTATAAATTATTACCTAATTTAAAAGTAATAGTGCTTTGAGTTGAGGTAATCAATACTTATGAATAAATTTCATATGTAATTTTTAAATTCATTCTGGGTAATTTAAGGTCCCTTTGATACAAAAATATTTGTTCCTCCAAATTCTTATTAAGTGAAAATTGCAGTGACATAGTCAGAGAATATGAGCTGACTAGCCCAGTTGTTAGTAGAAAGCACAGAGAAGGCTCAAAAAAGTATGCTTTAAAAGAAAACAATGTACCATGAACGAAGTATGTTATTTTACATGGAAATATAAGAAGTCAGAAAATGAATACTAAAGAAAAACAGACAATTAAATCTCCACCCTTACAAAGAATGTGAAAGAATTTTCAACTCACTTTTAACTTTGATGTCTTTTCATGAAGCATCAACATCTCTTTTCTTATATTCACCAACTTGGCATGATAGTGTTTAGCTTCAGTGAACTTAACATGGAAAAATAAATGCAAAGTCAAGTTAAAATAGAAATATCAAAACGGATAAGTAAATCAATGCTTAAATTACGGTTCATTCTTCCTAAAATGGACAAATTTTTAAAAACCTTAATTATATCCACATTTTAATGCCAAAATTTAAATTTCACTTAAACCATTAGTAGGATTGAAAAACAATTGATTCAGTTCAGATTGAGAAAAAGTTACTAAACATAAAATAGACATTTATATTGTATAGATGTTACATTTTGTTTTAAATGTAATACAATCTTAAAATTTCAGTAGACTTTCTAAAATGCTATCAGTTTCATCTGAGAAAAGTAAAACACTCTCTACCGCCTTTACAAAGGAGAGATGGAGCCAAGAATACACAGGACAGTTTAAGTGTCTGCCCATCAAGAAAAGCTAAGCTGTATCTACAAAGCCTGAGAGGGCCGTGGGCTTCTGAAGCCAGATCAAGCAGAACAACCTCTGTGAGGACACTTTTCCAAGGAGTGATAAGCACAGACTTTCCATCTCAGCCAGAGATGGCAAAGAAGGAAAAAAACACCGCATTCACAAACAAGGTAACAGAAAAAGACGACCAGGTAACAAAAATGAGATAAGTATCAGCAGAGAGATTAGCAACCTTCAGGCAGCTATATATGTAAAGTCATAGTCCGATTAGCTCTAGAGTTTACAGACCCTCTTTTTCTCCAAACCTTCCAATTTTCAGTTCCTAAATAACAATCAAAACCACTTTGGGCTGAGAGAAGGAAAAAGAGGAAGAGACTTCATTTCTGCTCCTTCAGACTGAAGCGACAGAATATTACATCTGCTTGGTTCATTTACTTATCATTTATTCATCAAATATTCTTTCTCCTGCAACAGGAACTCAGGAAAGACAAAAATAGGTCAGCGTAGCCCTGCCCATCTCTTGCACAAGAAGTGAGGAACTACTGAGTAGAAGATTTTGCATTTACTACCACAGGCCTCTGCCTAATGCTAGAGAAGATAGACATTCTTATTGATCGTTATAAAAGGAAAACATTCCACAAAATTATGCGAACCGAGCTATCTGTAACATTCAAGATGAAGAGAAAGGTAGCCCTAGCTTCCTTTTTTTGTTAATTCCCGTTTCTTAAAATAAAGAGTATTGGTTCCTCTCATCAAAAAGCTACAGAGCTTCTGATAAAATTTAACTATTGTCATTTATATTGAAAGATATAAAGAGGCCGTAAAGGACCCTCACAGTGTCCATTTCAGTGTTAATTTATTACAGCATTATGAAAATGCCATACAATTACATAAAACCCTAATTTATAAAATCATGTAATTGATCAAAAGAGATACATTTTCCTTAAGGGGAAAAACAGTACCCCAAAAAGTTCCTTACTTTTAGTTCTCTTTTATAAAAAGTCAATAATTATGAGATCTATCCCAGACTTTCATAAATAAGTTCTATTTCTTATCACAAGTTCAACATCTGAAATATAACAAATCGAGACAATGAAAGTTTCAGTAACGTAAATCAAGGTTTCCTGTTTAAAGACTAAGTCTAAACTTTAAAAATTAGAGGAAAAGATCCCAGACATACATAAGTCCAAAGTTGGGAGGATAAACCTACCTATTTCTAAAACAAGATGTTATCAAGCTATGTCAACTAAATAATACTTACCAAAGCATTAATATCCAACATAGAATGACATTCTTTAAATTTTGAAATCTCTTGTTCCAGTGTGTCTAATAATACAACTTGGTTCTGCCTGAAACAAAAGCATACGGCCACAATAAACTTTATATACTGTAAGTGCTGGTTCATTAAAAGGAATCACATTCATCTTTGTTAATGTTAAAGGTAGAAATTAAGTTGGAAATTTGTTAACTTTTCAAAGCTTATTTGGTCTAGTATAATCTTTTTCGAAATAATACTCCAAACTCACATTCTAATAACCAAATATGTCTTTTATTCTTGCCTCAATTTTAGGTTCTAATAACTAAAACCATCAAAGTGTTTAAAATTATTTTATTACTTGTTATTTCAGGCAATTCTTTATATTGTCCCATAAGAGTTTTTTACACTATCTTATCCAAGAAATTTGATGTTTTATATGTATTAAAATTACAACATTACCACAAAGGAAATGAGGAGCAGTGACTTGTTAGAGTTGGGGAAAATGCAGTATCAAAGGATAATAAGTATAAAGGAATAAATAAGATGAAAAAATAGGACTAGGAATCATAAAATTCATCTGCAAATAACCAGTTGTGTGATCTTGAAAATTTTTATATCTCTGGGCCAGAATGTCTTCATTTACAAAGTGAGAAGGTCAGACCAGGTAACTTCGAAGATTCCTCATTAAAATTGATTCAAAATCTTCTAGTTTTGAAGAAGAGAAGCTAACCTAGTATTTCTCTCCAGATTAACCAATGCTAGGATCACAGGAATAAGTGACACTGAGGGGTCACTCAATGAAATATTTTAAAAACAACTACGAACAAAGAAAATTACGACATGATTTGTCTGTGAAACTACACTAAACAGAGAACAGTGATGAAAAAAGAAATAGCAAAGAAGAGACTGAAGGGCAGTTACAACTCCACCACCCGGCACTAACAGGACACACCCCATAGGTCACAGGTTTGTCCTTCCAGCTCTGACTACAAAAGGTGAGATACAGAATGGATGAAAGAACACAGCATATCAATAATCCCAGATAAGTGGGACAGCAAAACAGGCTATTACAACTGGAAAACAATAAGAGAAAAATTAACGAAACCAAAAATTGGTTCTTCAAAAGTTCAATAAAATTGATAAACCTCTACCTAGACAAAGAAAATGAGAGAAGATATAAATTACTAACATAATTTATGGAAGAGAAGTCATTGCTACTGATCCCATGGACATTAAAGGATAATAAAGGAATAATTTCAACAACTCTATGTCCACAAATTTGATAACTTAATGATGTAAATGACTAATTTCTTGAAAGACACAAACTGCCAAAACTCACACAAGGAGAAACAGATAATCTAAGTAGGCCTATAGTTATTAAAGAAATTGAATCAACAAGTAATAACGTCAGGACCAGCTGGTATCACTGGTGAATTCCACCAGACATTTAAGGGAAGACATTATACTAATTCTCCACAATCTCTCTCAGAAAAAAGAAGTAGAGGAAGCACTTCCTAATTCATTCTGAAGCCAACATTACCCTAAAGGCAAAATCAGATAATGACATTACAAGAAAAGAAAACTAGACCACTACCTTTCATAAATGTAGAAATCATCAACAAAACATTAACAAATCAAATCCAACGATATATAAAAATTATATAGCACAACCAAGTGGGATTTATTCCAAGTATGCTAAACTGGTTCAACATTAGAAAATGTAAACCACTACATCAACTATCTAAAGAAGAAAAACCATATGATCCTATCGGTTGACAGAAAAGTATCTGACAAAGTCCAACACTAGTTCATAATTAAAACATTCTCAACAAACTAGGAAGAGAGAGTAACTTCCTCAACTTGAAAAAGAGTGTCCAAAAAATAAGCCTACATCTAACATCACACTTGTGAAAAATTAGAAGATCAGAAACAAGGAAAGGAAGAAATTAAACTGTCTTTGTTCACAAATGACATGATTGCCTAAGTGTAAAATCCCAAAGAATCAAAAAAAAAAAAAAAAAAAAAAAAAAAAAAACCTCCTGAAACTGATACGTGAATATAGCAGAGTTTCAAGATACAAGGTTAATAAACAAGTCAGTTGCTTTCCTGTACACCAGCAATAAACAATAATCTCCCTCAAATTAAATATTCTGGTACAAACCTAATGAAATATGTACATAATCTATATGCAAAAACTATAAAACTCTCATGAAAGAAATAAAAAAAGATCTAAATAATGAAGAGCTACTTCAAGTACATAGAATAAAAGACTCAATATTGTTAAGGTATCAATTCTTCCCAACCTGACCTGTAGATTCAATGTAATCCCAATTTAAATCCTAACAAGTTATTTTGTAGATATCAACAAATGGATTCTAAAACTCACATGGAAAAGCAAAGACTAAGAATAGCCAACACATACCGATTAACAAAGTTGGAAGACTTACACTATCCAATTTCAAGATTTATTATAAAACTATAGAAATCAAGATAACATGGTGTTGGTGAGAGAAGACACACATTGATCAATAGAACAGTATAGAACAGTATAGAAATAGACTCTCACAAATATAATCAACTGCTCTTTGATAAAACAGCAAAGGCGATGCAGTGGAGAAAGGACAGTCCTTTCAACAAATGGTGAGGGAACAAGTGGACATTTGTGTACAAAGAAATTAACCTAAACACAGACTGTACACCTTTCATAAGAATTAACTCCAAATGGATCATAGATCTAAAAGTAAAATGTAAAACTCTAAAACTTCTAGAGAAAAACACAGGAGAAATCTAGGTGACCTTGGTTTGGTGATGAATTTTTATATACAATACAAAAAGCATGCTCCATTAGAGAAAACAGTGATTAAGTGAGATTTTTAATTTATTAAAAACGTCTGCTCTACAAGACATTGTTAAGAGAATGAAAAGACAAGCCACACACTTGGAGAAAATATCTGCAAAACACATAAAGGACTTGTATCCAAAATATACAGAGAATTCTTAAAATGCAACAATAAGAAAATAAACAACCCCATTTAAAAAGGGGCAAAAGATCTGAATAGATATCTGTTGTATAATCATGAATTTGTCTGATCTTTGTCCCAGGTTCCTGGCATGCCAATTTTCAGACTTTCAGACTTTCCCAAATGATACAAGTATCTTTGTTATTCATGAGCCCTTTGGATCACATCTGAGTTTATACTAATGAGGCATAAACACCTAGGGCCTCAGAATGGGAGCTGGTCGTGTCAGAACGATCAACCATGTGGTCAGAGGATTGGGGCTTTGAGCCACGTGATAACAGCCTATCCTCCAGAGAAGGGAGAGCAGGCAGGAGACTGAGTTCACTTACGTGGCCAATGAGTCAATCAACTATGCCTACATAATGAAACTCCAATAAAACCTCTGGACACCAAGGCTGAGGAGAGCTTCTTGGTTGGTGAACACATCAATGTGCTGGGAGGGTGATGCACCTTAATTTCATTAGGACAGGGCATAGAAGCTCAAAGCTCTGTTTGGGGTGCTCCTAGGCCTTGCCCTATTGTGTCTGTTCATTTGGCTGGTCTTGATCTGTATCCTTTTTAATAAAATTGTAATTGTAAGTATAGTGCTTTCATGATCCATAAGTCTAGATGCTCTAGAAAAAGATTCTGGAGAATATATAGTGGAGCAAAAACGACTGAACTTCCTTTCCCTTGAAGTTTTGTATAATCTTTGGTAAGTATGCTAGTGGTGATTGTAAAGCCCTAAGGAATGGTCCTCTGAGAAAAAAGCTATTCCTGAGCCTGTATTATTTATCTCAAAGGGAGCTCCACTGATGTTACTCACAACTGCACCTCCCCAGCTACTTTCAGGGACTTGAATCCTAGAACTTCTTTATCTTTCTTTTTAATGTTCTTAAAATGATAAATACATATAAAAGAATATTCATAACCCTTCTTTTACATAAAGTTAAATTTTGTTCTTGGTCTTCCTTACCCATTGTTAGCTACAAAGTAACCTTAACTTCTGTCTACCACTACCCTCTCTTCCACCTCTGTAGGCCTATTTCTTTAATGGCAATGTGGCTTAATAAAGATTAAACTGTTTGATGACAGAGCCAAGACCAGGACCCAGGTGCCTCTCGGTCCAGTACTCTTTCCCCCGCATCTTTATCAATAGGGAAATTTATGAAGACATGAAAGAGGCAGTTACTAAAAAATTTTTTTTTTCTTTCTCTGAAATTTGCTTATCTTTCCTTAATACTAAAGAAGTGTAGTAACTGATTATTCATCATATTCGATTGCTACCAATAATTCTACTACTACTTGTGTAATCTTTTCAAGTTACTTCTCTGAACCTGTTTCCTCAAATGTAAACAGGGATAATATTAGAGACTTCATAAAGTTAATTCAGGATTAACTGAGATACAGTATATAAAGTGGTGGACTTGTAGTACATATTGTAATAAATAGTAGCTGATTTTACTGTCAACATCATCATTATCTGGGTGCTTAGGAAGATAAGTGGGGTTATTCAAAACACTAAATTTTAACCAATGGCCTCATCAACTAAACTCTGCAATTAAACCTTGACTTCCTATAAGTGTAGCCAAATACGTTTTACTTGCAGAATTTCTTACCTTCTTTCAGCCTGTTATACATCATCCAAATGGCCCCACGAAAGTTTTATGACTTTTTTTGCCATAAGGAGTGACTGGTGTTAAAATATAAGGCATACCACACACTAGGGGATGAAACATCTCACTTAGAACTAGCCGAAAATCAAGAATGTTGCCAACTCCCTAACTATGCTAATGTACCACATTTAGTAGACACAGTACTACTTTTATACTCATTTATCACCTTCAAATCCAAGGATTATAACATTACTTCTAATATTTATTAAATGGAAATAGCTGTTGATTATTCCTGTTGATTATTTTGCCCTAACAAAGTCTTTTGGGTATACCTTAGAGTCGCAGCAGTTCATAGCCAGTTTAAAGCTGACATCACGAAAAGAAACAATAGGCCAGCTTGAGAAATTCAGAAAGGTCCTAACCCAGGAGGCAGGAGAAGCTCAGTCTGTGGTTTCAGGGTGGGAGGTGACAAAGTCAAGTGTATGTCTACATACCAATCCCACTCTATGGGTCTCATTCTTCCTTATCCTGTTCCTCTCCTAACACATCCTCTAATCTTTTGCTTAGCTAGTAGAGTTATCTACTAAAAATGAAATGGACCATTTCAAAAAAAAAGATACCTAAGAATTTCTGGCAATTCATGTGAACCAGTGATTGACTCTAACGCAATTTTGCAACTCTACTCAGAAATAGGTGTATAGCCATCCCACAACATTCTCAGACAAGACCTTCATAAAAGAATGGTGAAAGTCCAAAACTAACCAAAGAGTCCAAATAAAATTTAGGGCTACTTCTTAGAAGCCAAACACTCTAGGAATATTCTTTTCACTTTTTCCATTTAGATTACTGTGAACTCCTCTGCTCCCATTTTCTGTCACTAACGATAAAGAAATACTCAACTGTATGAAATTTTATAAAATATTATACAGTATGTACTTATACAGTAAATGATGACTATGTCAGAAGAGAAGTGAGTGCATCTGTGGTTTTTGTTAGCTCACGTGAGTTCTTGGAGGGCTTGTTTTGATCTCTGCAGATCTGGAAGGTAATGAGAAAGCAATCCTTCTGCCAGTTGCTCCACGGCTTTGTCTTCTACAGTCAAGTCCTCTATTAACCCTTCATCTGGAGAAGTGTCACTTAAACCTGTCCCCAAGAAAAAATCAAATTTAGAAAGGAGAGAGGCAGAAAAGGAGGCGAGCAGTGGGGTTCAACGCACATATAACCGGGTAGTACAGGTATTCTTTTCTCTTTTTAACTTACCTTCTGAGCACACTCTAAAAAATGGATTATAAGCATTCAAAGTGTGTTTTAATGCTACTTGTATAAGGTTAAAAGAACATTAATGTATGCAAAATTCTGTTTATGTATTTTTCATGGCAGAAGATTTACAGTTTTCAATAGATTATTAAAGGAGTCTGAGGCGGAAAAGTGGAAAACGATCACTAAATGAAAGAAATTCTTCTTTTCAAAAGCATGAAGGAATTTAAACACAATGCCTGAAAGTTTTTTTTTCATTTCTATGGAAGTAAAAATGTGGGTCAATATTTATTTTGCACATAGCTTGATATATTTACATATAAAAGGGGGTTGTTTTGTCATTTATTAGGAGATATTCTAAGAATTTCTCCTCTCTTGAGATTCAGAACCTTAATTTACCATAGAAAATCATGTATAATAATTGTCATGTGTGTAAATCTAGATGTGATGCCAGGAACTATGCCTTGAACTTTTCCTTTGAATAAAAGCAGTGTGCCAGTCATTAGAAATGTCTAAACAATACCTATCAACTACTATCTAAAAAGTATAAAACAATTTCTAAATAGGGTTCGATGATTGGTTTGTAAGATTTTAGAATCACTGATTTAGAATGAGAAAAAAATGAGATGGTCACATTACTAAAATTGTACTCTAAAATCATTTTAAAACTCATATTAAACTCTGAAACATCTATCTTTCTTTAATCATAATCTGGCACCATTGATAGGATCTGACATCTACTTTTATTTATGTACATGCTGTAAGTGCAGTTAGTGCAAAACAACGTCAACATATCCAGCAAGCAGATGGAAGAGCAAGTGGAGAGGGACCCAAGTTGCACACATACACAAGGAAGTCATATCTATAGAGGCAACTTATCAAAGTGTGAAAAGGAGATCACTGAGGAAGAGCATGACCAAGAAAGGGCTGAGAGCATTAGCTGCATGTAACCCTTATATTTCTGAGACAGGAGGAAAAGAAAAGGCACCTCCAAAGCCCTGCAGCCTTTCTCATCTAGAGTTCCTCATCTGAAACACAGAACTTGAGTGACTATTTCCTCGATTCTCCCAAAGACAGTACAGAAATAGTACCATTCTAGATGCACAGAAAGTCAATATATTCAATGGAATGCCTTCATTAGGGCTTACATCTCTCTTGGAAGGCGGGTAGAGAAAGATTGCTAGAGGAACAGGGATGCAGTAATGTCAACAAGCAAAGGAGAACATGCATGAGTGAGTAGTTAATAATACTGGATACATCAAGTCTCTGAATTACAAAACGATCATCCTTTAAATTTATCCTCAACCACTAACGTATAACAAATAGCCAACATGTTGCAATCACATAAACGCAGAGAGACTTCATCATCAACCACCTCCAACTGCACCCGAACATCGCTTCCCCTCCAGACCTCATTTCCCGCCCATTCAGCTGGGCTGCGGGGCCCGCAGTTTGTCACTTCCGCGCTGGGGCCAAAGCCTCTGAGCTGCAGCGAACTCCCGCGGGCGGCCGGGGAGACCCACCCACTCCGTCCTCGCTACTCCACCCCGTAGCACATACCCGGCGTTGGCTCCCTGGCCACTAGGCGGTCTGCTGGCGCTGCCAGGACCCCGTCTGGGGGCAGCGGCTCAGGGACACTCATGTCCTTCCCGCTGGGAACAGGAAAAGGACAGTTGTGTAGGCAGTCGGATGCAGTAAAGAGGGACCAAAAGTGTCCAACGCTCAGCCGGACAAGCAGCGGTCGCACTCGGAAGTGACGGAAGCGGAAGACAGCGGGCTCGGGGCACGTGACCGCGGGTCCGCGCCCGCCCAGGTCCCATTTGGCTTCCACCACCCCTAATTCCGGACGCTCCGGGGACTCTTCACTGACGTTGTAGTAGAGTCAACTATGCTGGTCTCGCATCCCTGCGACGGATTGTGGGGACGGGAAAGAAAAGAGCGGTGATGGGAAGGGGCTTCCCCAGGTGGCTCTCGAAGATGGGAAGAGCTTGTTGAACGTGGGCGAGCAGTTAGGCTTTAGTCACTGAGGCCCTGCCTAACTTTTCAATTTTATGTCCGTCCTAAGGAAACACCTTAAGAACAAAGACTGTGTGTGCTTTAGCTGCAATTTGGAGCATTAAAAAAATTCAAGGTTTAGCTCTCTGTGCGTTTCAACCTTGCTAATTTGGGGGTGGGGGTGCTGGCCAGGATTCCTTTCTCCTCTTGTTGGTTGTAGATGAATAATTTAAGGCCTGGATTGCAGCATTTACTGAACAAATTCAGCCATATTACTAAGAAATGCATTTGGTGAGATCCTGTGGGATCTCATGAATTTTGATGAAAAGCACTTAGCAATGGGCAGAATCAACCTCAGACCAAATAAAACCAGCAGCTATGCCCTCTCTACCTTAGACCCTCTCACCTGGACTGTAATAGTGGCCTTCTAATTTGCACCCCAAAATTGCCGTTCCAAGCAATTTTCTATGCTTCAGCAAAGCTCTCTTCAAAAAAATGACAATTTATGTCAAAGCCTCAGAAACTTGTACCTGCTGCCCCATTGCCCTTATCAATGCATTCATACCCCTTCATACCCCTTCTTTTGGTCTCCTTTTCTCTCAAGATGAGCTTCTCGCTACCTGTGGTAAGTAGAACAATGCCCCCACCCAAAATATCCAGTCTTAATCCCCCAAGTTTCAATGAAAAGAGTAATTAAGATTGTTAGTCACCTGACCATAAAATTGATTATCCTGGATTACTGAGTGGGCCCACTGTAATCAGGGCCTTCAAAACTGGAAAAGGGTGGCAGAAGAGAGTCAGAAGGGAGATATGACTCTAAAGGATGATTAAAGAGTTGCAACATCATTGGCTTTGAAAATGTTGGAAGGGGACCATTGGCCAGGATTATGACCTCTAAAAGCCATGGATTCACCCCCTAGAAACTCTAGAATAGAACTCAGCCCTGCTGATACCCTAATTTTAACCCAATGAGACCTATGTTGGACTTCTGACCTACGGAACTGTAAGATAATAAATTTGTATTGCTTTAAATTTGTGGTAATTTGTTACCACAGCAATAGGAAAGTAATGGAGTACCCTTCAAACATCCTTTGTTCCATCCAAGCTTGGAATGTCTGCGATGTTCTTGATCATGCTTCAGCCTGGATGTTTCAAAGTCTAATTCATCTTTTGAGGCTTGGCCTAAGTAATACCTTTAACTTAAAATTATTCACAATTTCACCTCCCCTCTATTCCCTGTCAATCGCTGACCTTTTTACTCCATAATTTTGCCTTTCCAGAATGTCATACATTTGGAATCATATGGTATGTAGCCTTTCCAGATTGGTTTCTTTCACTTAGTAATATGTATTTAAGATTCTTTCATGTATTTTCATTGCTCATTTCGTTTCATCATAGAGTAATATTCTATTGTCTGGAGGTACTACAGTTTATCTTTTCACTATTGAAGGACATCTTAGCTGCTTCCAAATACAGGCAATTCTGAAAAAAGCTGCTGTAAACATCCATGTGCAAACTTTTCTGCAGAAATAATTTTCAATTCCTTTGGGTAAATACCAAGGAGCAACACTTCTGCATCACATGGTAAGAGTAGATTTAGTTTTTTAAGAAACTACCAAACTATCTTTCAAAGTGGCTGTACCATTTTGCATTCCCACCAGCAATGAATGAGAGTTCCTGCTGCTCCACGCCTCTCCTGTATTTGGTGGTGTCAGTGTTCTGGATTTTGACGATTCTATTAGGTGTAGTGGTATCTCATAAATTCTTAAATTTGATTTCCTGATGACATGATATAGAACACATTTTTATTTATTTACTTTTATTATGGTGATATTGGTTAACAAAATCCAGTAAGTTTCAGGTGTACAATTCAACAGTTAGATAGGTAGGTAGGTAGGTAGATAGCAAGATAGATGATAGATAGATAGATAGATAGATAGATAGATAGATAGATAGACAGATATAGATATATAGATATATAGATTGCATTGTTAGAACACATTTTTTCATATGCTTATTTGCCATCTGTATATCTTTGGTGAGATGCCTGTTCAAACCTTTTGTCCATTCTTTAATCAGGTTGTTTATTTTCTTGTTGTTGAGTTTTAGGAGTTCTTTATATATTTTAGACAACAGCCCTTTATTAGACAGAACTTTTGCAAACATTTTCTCCAATTCTGTGGTTTGTCTTGTGGCTTTAAAAATTCTTGATGGAATTTTTAAAATGAAGACTTGAAGGGAACCTAGAATAGTGTGTCTCCATGAAATGAAGGCAGGTTCTCAAATCTCCCACAAAGACGCCTGATCAGTTTTGACATATACATGTAGGGCACCTTTCTGAAGGATGCAGCAGTAGAAATAGCCAAGTATTGGATGTAAAACGTATGTTTCAATGAGAGCTTAAGCATCTATTAGGATTTTTGGTTGCAAGTTATTAAGGCCAAACCCACCTAATCAAAACAAGGAATTTACTAACTCACTGAACTTAAAATCGAAGAGTTGATCTAGTTTCAGGCATAGCTATATCCAATTCCTCAAATGAAATCAGCATGTCTTCCTCTCGCTCTCTCTTTGGTTCTCCACTATCCTCTGTATTGGTTTCACTCTAGCAGTGCTCTCTTGATTTCTTGCTTGCTTGCTCAAACTCGCGGACTCTCTCTCAAATAGCTCCAAGTTTTTGTGGTCCTGACAGCTCCTTATTGAAGTCCACTCACTCCTAGAATTCATTTATTTCTATCTTTAAAAAATTCAAATTACTTGGATCACATGACAGCTGTATATCAGTCCTGCATCCAGGGGATATAGAGGGTTCTTATGTGCCAATGTGGGTCACATGTAACAGAGAGGCAGAGTCCCCTGATTGACAGTCCTGCTAGGAATTATATAAAGGCATAGGGTAGTTCCTTGGAGGAAAATCAGAGTCCTTTCACCAAAAGGATGAAGGAAATTGCTCCAACCAAAGCAACAGATGTCAACTATATCAGTTATGAGATTTTAGTCAAGTCATTTATCTCTCTGAGCCACAGTTTTTTTCCATCAGTAAAAGAGGCAGGGAGATGATAATACCGGACCCATTACTTGGCATAGTTCTTGTGAGAACTAAATACTTGATAGAACATAGGAAAAGGATCAATAAACTGTAAAGCACTATTACAAGTAATAGCAGCCCCTAACTAAGTACTTACTATGCGCCAGAAGAAATAGTGTTTCTGTTATTAATGCATTGGTTACATATATTCACTAACTTGATTTGGTTTTGAAGGGGTTCAGAACAAGATTCCCCAAGATGTGCCACTTTGGCATGTGAATTATTTTGAACTGAAAGCAATCGAGATGACGCATGAAAAACTTTAGTTTCTCCCTTAGAGAATTTATATTAGGGGACTTGCACAGAATAAGACTTATCACCAGAAATAACTTTTTATGACCTATCTATCAATAGGGTAAGGAAAACTTCTAATTACTGAACATCTGCTTTTCCTATCATCCTGCAAACGAATCTTCCTCCCCTCCGAAGCCCCAAAGTGCTTTACCTTGTCCTTAGCTCAGAATGTTATGTATGTCTCATTTTCCCTTTCAGTCTCTGAGCCTCTTATGTATGTAGGGGTTTTTACTCTCATGTAAGTGGCATTTCCATATGTACATATGTAATTAAACTTGGTCATTTTCTCTTGTCAATCTGACTCACGTTGATTTAATTATTAGAACAGCTGGCAGAACCTAAAAAGGTAGAAGATTTATTTCTACCCCAGTTTCTTAAATAGGCTTTAGGTTTCTTAAATAACTTTCAACATTAATTTATTTCTTAAGTAGACTTCCATGGAGAGATAAGAGAGACTAAATGATTTAAATAAATATCAGAACATGACCAGTATATGTTTTATAATAAACTCACTTCTTATATACAAATCAATATCATACAATAAGGTTGATTTTTAGGGGTAAATCTCCACTGGCTAAGCTGGCAACTGAAGTTCCAGACTTGCAGTGAGACAATCAAGTCTTGAAGTATGAAGACCATCACCAACACCAAGGCCTTCTTTACCATCAGCGCCACTTTCAATGTTTTGCATTTATTGGGGGGTAGGAGTGAAGAATGAGGTGTCTTACTTTCTTTTTTTTTTTAGTATAAATCTGACTCCTATTATTCATGAATAAATGAATATTTGAAAGATTGAGTGATAATCATTTGAAATATCAGTAAGTACTTTTGGACTACTAGTAAAACTAGTGGTGAAAATTTTACTTGTTCAAAGAACTTTATATCTTAAAATTCTTTTCTTGTATATGATTCAAAAGACAATAATTCTTCCACTTTAGGGTTTTCACAAAATTCATTTGTTAATCTCAGTACATAGATATTAAAGAGGCCACCAACCATCGGAGCTTGATTCTCTTTCTATGTGATACACAAAGTGGAACATTATTGACTATATGCAGCACAAATTACTCCAATACTCAGGTTTCCTTTTAGGATAAATTCATTTAAATTAGCTAGAATATATTAATTATGCTTCATTCAAAATTGCTAAGTACATGCATTAGTTTTTCAAAATAGTCCTTAGTTCTTATTTACTCTCTTCAAAGTGTTTGTTGCCAAATATTAATAATTTGAATAATTTTGAAAGTGTCTCCAGATCAAATGGTAAGATTACGTATAAAAATTCAGTTTCTCTGTAATGTGATAAGGTCAATAGTACAGAGTTCAGAATCTCCAATTCCTTTTTCAATTTAAAAATTCCAGTGGATTGAGTTATTTTTAAATTATTGCCCATCTTTAGCCTTCCTCTAAATTTCTTGTCAACATCTTTTGAATTATTTTATGAAAGTGCTGTCTTTAAAATTAACTTACCTTCATCTTAAAGGTTTTTTTCTAAACTGCCAATTTAATTTACTAGATGAAGTGGCACATTTAAAAGTATTAATTTTTATTAACAGCTGTTAAAAAACAAGACAACAGGCCCAAAAAGAGTCACTTATGCTAAGCTCCATGTCACCAAACTGAGACTTAATTACAGTTTCAGCTCTCCCAGAAAGGGAATCTTAAACCAGTCAATCAGGAATCACTTGATCAGCACCAGTTAAGTAATCTGCCTGACAGACCCCAGCAATTCCCTAAATGAAATTAACTTTTCAATAACCAACCCACTTTATTTGCCCAGTATTACTTCCTTATTCTTGCTCTCCTCTACCTGTAAGAGTCTTTTATTTTGTACAGCTCCTCAGAGCAACTTTCTATCTGCTAGACTGGGTGCAGCCCAATTCAAATCAATTTTTGCTCAGATAAACTCTTAAAAATTTTACTATGCCTCTGAGGGAGATTAGAATTTGCCACCCCATAATACTTTTGTTTTGTTTTGTTTTGTTTTGGATGTTGATCATTTTAAACTGGTTATTTTTAAGAAAGCCAAAAACTCAGGAAAAACCTTCAACCTTCCCCTAACTGCCTAAAAGAACTGATAGAGGATCTACTCCAAGAAAGGAGTTATCATCATAGGTAACTATAGCTTAATATGAACTCGTGTGTGGTAGACAGGGAGGAACCTAGCAGGCCCATTTGATTAAAGTCTTCTCTCTGTCCCGTTGTTAAAGATGGCCCAGCAAACATTTGTTTACTAAATATTTGCTTTTTCATTTCCATCTGAATTGCCTTCGTGCCCTTTGAGTTTTCAAACCACACACCCTCCCCCCGTCCCCCGCCCTCCTTAGTTCAAGGTGGCATATAAGCCTCAACTGCCAGGATTTGTCCTTGGGTCCCATATTCTTACAGAACCCTCACACATACATATTTAATAAATTTGTTTATTTTTCTCTTGTTAATCTGCCTCCTGTCAATTTGATTATTATACTGGCCAGAAACAATTAGAAGGGCAGAAGGAAAATTATTTTTCCTCTCCCCACACCTGTTTATCTTTTAACATAGCTCAAGATTTCAAATAGCATCTCCTTTTAAGATTTTGGAAAAGTATTATGTATTTCCAGAGGAAATATAAACTCTAATTTAATTTACTTAAAGATGTAAACATATTCTATATTTCATCATAAGCCTAGAACTAATTCCTCAATGTCAGTGACTATTGCAGGATTTCACCAATGTCCTGAATGCTGTTAGATGCAATCCTTACCTTTCTCTGTAATGCTCTTTATCACAGGGGCCTCTGTTCCCTGGTCACTGTGGCAGCAGGCTTCCATCTAGGTTTGACCAGTGGTGGGAACCAGTAGAGAATGGAAGCTGGGAGACAGAAGAGGAGAATAAAGGAGAAGGAGCCCACCATGTTTCTCAGCAAATGGGTTGGAATGTAGAATATGCTGCCTCCAGAACCCAAAGAAGTCTATGAGGTGCTGTTCTTCCTTCTTAGTGGTGGGAAGTGCAATTGCAATAATTTGCCTGTTACTTTCGATAGAAATGTCCTGGTATGCCCAGACCACTGGACCTCAAAAAAATTCACTGATGTCATAGGCCACTGAATGTTCACTGGAGCACAGGTATCTTTCCAGGAACACCAATATACTCATGACTTCTTGCTCATCCAGTATAATGAAGCCATAAATATAATAAACCAATGTTATATTCTGCATCTCCAGGTGGTACAAATCCCTTTGGATTATGTTATATCAGAGGACGGAATGTTAACATAGCCCCAGGACAACAACATAAAACTATACTTGCTGGGTCCACCCCATAGGCATACAAACTGCTTCTTATTCTATTTTCGTACTGGGATGCAAAATAATGCATTCATCATATGAACAGTCTGTTCCAGCCTGGCAAAAATACATCTGACATAGCAGACTTTACCCATTGGGCTCTGGATCTGAAGACCTGGACACAGAAACTGGACAAGGAATCATGACTTTTTATTTCGGTGGCTGCCCTCAGCCTCCTGGTCACCCATTAGTGATTTCTTTTTATTTTACAGATTGAGCAATACTCGAAACTCTTATTTGTTGTCCATTCATCTTGCCCCTTGACACACAACCCCTTAGCCACCTTCATAGCCCTTTGTGTGTTGGACTCCTCTGAGGGCCATTCTACCCTTTCCTCTTATGATAATTGCATCCACTTTGCTTCTGATGGTGTAATGGCTGAAAAATGACTGCTAGAAATTTATTACTTGCAGAAAAATTACTGCTTGGCTATGCCCATGGGAACATGGCTATCGCCATGGGAACATAGGCTATTGCTCATAGGAACATAACATTCTAACAATAAACTTTCTGCTTCTCTACTTTTCCTTGCACTGCCAACCTGTGGGTCGACAGGTAATGAATAGAAGAAAAATAGACCTTTTGTGTTTAGACAGAATGAAGAATGGGATTTGGGGCTTAAAAACCCTGTACCTCTACATTTCAGCGCTGCTTAATTTGGGTCTGCGTACCCCTGGTAGACCCAGCTGGCTGAACAAAGAGTGTGTTTCCTGTAACTCACTGAGTTCTGATGGTCTGCGTGTCTTTCAGGGGCTGGCAACTACAACAATAGTTTTGGTCCTACCGCCTGGCCTCTGTTACTTTAAGATCCTATCATCTCCATGGCTAACAAGGAACTTAGTATTATAACAGCATAGCTTACTTCTGTAGCCTTGGCTACAGACAGTTGCCACTGAGTTTCTTAATGATTCCACAGCCCCTTTAACAGCACATTCCTTATCACTTTAGTAAACAAGGTACCATCTTGGTTCTTCTGCAGAATACAGAAGGGGGATTTTCAGACTTCTATAATCTATCTACTCTAGAATGCACATATATGAGCTTTTAATCCTTTACTGTCCTCCAAAGCAAATTGAATCTTCTATTTCACTTTTTCAAAGCTTCTTGTAGCACATTAACACTATTTCCCAGGGTGTTAAATCCGGTGTTACAGAGAATGCTCTCATATCCATAAATTCTTCTTGACCCAACATTGTATCTCACTCCCATTAATCCAGCATCCGTGGGATCCAGTCCCATGTATACTCTCCCAGTTCCTGCCAATACATGTTGGCTAGACCTTGCAGCTCTTTGAGCATATACCCCATTTCCTCCTTTAGCAGCTAAGGGAACTGCTAGGTTGTATTAACCTAGTAATTAACCTGAAGGCTAGGAGGGGAGATAGAGAGATTGACTGTTTTACAAGCTAACGGACTCTACATTATCTTTAAATCAAGGAGGATCTCAGGCCTTTAAACAGGAAGGAGAGGGCTACTGCTTCAAGCCCAGAGGGACCAGGCGAATCCAAGAATTCAAGATTTTCAAGTTCATCAACCCAGATGAGATAGGCCCATCTCAAGTTTGTGTCTCACTCTTTCCCATTCAAGACCCTAAAGTCCTAGGCCTTATCTTCAATTTTCGTGGCCATGGGGCTGCAGGATTTGAAAGTTTACTTAGATGCTGCCAAGAAGGCCCTCTGGCTTTCACATTTCATCTTGAATTGCAGGTTAATTGCCCTCAGTGTTTCATTATTTTTTATCCAATGCTTCAATTGCATGCAGCAAAAGCCATTTAATTTCATAGTCCTTATAATTACTACTTCTCTAAAATATTTCAAGGACCTGAGTTATTACACATTGCAGTGTATACCCTCCAATACAACCCTGTCTCAGTTCATCATCAGTGAAAAATTTAACATTTACACAGTTGCAGCATACCAGGCACCATCAATATTCCACTTGTTACTACCAGTGATGGGATTTTAATTGCTAGCAGACAGTGGGCTGTCATTGCTAGGAGAGCATGGGCATCAACTTGTCCAGATGGGATTCCCTAAGAAACAGATTCTAAGGCAGAGATTTGAATGCAGGAGGCCTACTGGAAAATTATTTTCAGGAACAACACCTGTAAGGAAATGAAGGCTGTAGAAGTGCGTAGAAGGAGATGAGTTGAACTGCTCAGGAGTTGCATCAGAAGCTTCAGATGATCCTATGGGGAGCTCTGGAGATACAAATGACCCTTCAAGTTGTCCCAAATAGAGGCAAGGGATCGAGCCTTTATATATCTGTAACAATCATTGGAAGAGGTGCAAACTTGGCTGAGTTGAGCCTTTTAGCAAGGAGCTCAGCTGTGTAAGCCATCAGCTGTGTAAGCTAGCAGCTAGGAAAATTAGCACGTCTGTCCTGGAGGAATCTGGGCAGCACACTACAACAGCCACCATAATTAGTTTCTGCTCACACTCTACAGATTCACAAGCCAAGAGAAAAAAGAGATATATTGAAGCAGTCCAAAGGAGATTAGATAACTATTATATTCTTGAAGGGATCTGCTTCTAAGATAGGAAATTATGGGTTAATAGTGAAAGAATAATTTTGACATTACAAAGAAGTAAACTGAGGTCATTTTGACTTCCTTGACATCCACGACTAGACTTTCCCTGAGTCTCATCCTGCCTATCTGATCTGATTATTCCCCAATTTCCTTCACTGGCTCAGTTAGGTCCAGGAGGGCCCTATCCCTATCCACCTGCCCCTCACCCTTCACCCCCTAACCTCCACCCCCGTAGTGTGGGAACCAGACTGCTCCTTTACTTTTGTGTAGGAATCAGACCTTACATCTGGGTTAGCAACACTACATTCTCACCTCCCACTTCACTGGACTCTCCTCCCTTCCCTGCCAATTTACCTGCCCAAAATATTACCACCAAAAAAGCCAGCCTCAAGCCCCATGTGTTTCAGGTTCCCTTGCATCCGGGGCTGACACCATCTTTGGCTCAGCCAGGCTGTCACTCTGCTACAATAAATCTTGCTTAACCCCTTTGGCCTTGTGCGTTGCTCCTTTGGCAAACCTAACAGACTCCTCTGCCATATTCCCCTTGCCCATACCCTTACAGATGTGACCTGTGTTTCCTCCTCAGCCCTCTACTCACTCTCTTCACTCTTCTCATCCCTTAGATGTTGATGACACCCAGATCTACATCCCCAGCTCTCATCTCACTTGTGAGTCCCAGAGTCTAATTTCCTGCTACGTACTGGCCATCCCTTCTATCCCACCTCACATTCAGCAAGTCCAAAACCAAATTCCTTAATATAACATTCAAGGGCCATCACAGTGTGGTCCCTATCTAATTAGGCTATTCGTCCTCTACATTCATTTAAAATTCCGCCTTTTGTACTGGTTATTTTCTGGATACATGTGTATTTTTATGTCTTTGTGCCTTTACACAGACTGTTTCTTATCCTTTTCCCTTTATCAGAATTCAACTTATTGTCAAAATCCCAAGTTGCATTTCACCTTATTTAAGAAGTCTTCCCTAATACCACAATTATAATTACTCTCTTCCGCCAGATTTTGTTTATACTACCAAGGCAGTTACCACAGTCTACTCTGTATTACAGTTATTGAATTTGTATCTGTCTGTCTCACTAGGTTGTGAACTCTCTCAGGACTTGCACAGTCAAGTTGTTTCACTCATCTTTAGATAATCATTGCCTAGCTCAGTCTCTTGAATGTGGTAGGATTTATATTAGGGTACATATTCAGTTGCTGTAACAACGACCAAGGTATCAGTGGCTCAAACAAGATAGTCTATCTCTCCCACACAGGAATATAAGCTCCTTGTAGCTTATAGCTCTGTCATCACTTGAGTGTTGCCTCATGTGTATGTCCCAGAGAGCGCCACCATGTCCACATGTTAGGCAGCAAGCAGCATGCAAAAGAAGGGATGGAGAGAGAGGACACACCCTCACCATGCCATGACTTGGAATTGTGTATACACTTCACTCAAATACCATTGGGCAGAACTTAGCCACATGCCATTCTTAGCTGTGGGAAAGGCTGGGACATGTAGTCTTTCACAGAACAGCCATGTACACAAGTAAAACATTGGGAAGAAGGGGGAGAATGGATGTTGGAAAGCAACTAGCAGTCTTGCCACAGAATCAATGGATGTCTGCTTTAAAAAATAGCATTAAAAAACATTCATTTCACTCACATAAGTATGCTAGCAGATGGAGAAAGAGGAAAGGTAAAAAAAGGAAAAAGTAGGCACAACTACAACAAGATAGTTGCTGAGTGAGAAAGATAAGAAAGAGTAAAGCAGAGCACAGGTAGGGTGTGCCCCTCTTCCTCTGTTGGCATTCCCACTAGATGCCCCTGACCGGCTGGGGTCCAGTTCTCTCTCAGTACAATGGCCTTTCCTTCCTTAGCAAGGACTCCTTCAAAGTCATTTGGGCCTTTGAGATTCACATTTCGGATTTGTGTCAGAAATAAGAAACAATTCCAGATTTTCCATTCAACAATGATTCCAAGTCACTAAATAACTCATCCATGAAGAGTTACCTCTTTCAAATACTATTTGCCCCAAATCTTCTAGAGTAGCTGTATTTTTCTTTCTATTTAAGGGAGGGAGAGGATGGGAAATGGGAAGATGGACCCATAGGAAAGAATTAAGGAGAAATTGCTAGTCCTACCGCATTCTCTGCTTAACCAAATTTAAAGGCTAGATTTACCAGTGAGACTAAAGGATATTGAACGTCCTTGCCATAATTTATTCATACTTTCTCCCTCTTTCTCTCCCTTCCTCCCTCCACCTCTCTTGTACTACTAATAATTCAGTAGCCCTAAGAGTTATAAAAGTTATTCATATTTTTTAAAAGGAGGAATACCTCAAAACTGGAAACAACCCAAATGTCCACCAAGGAAAGAGCAGATAAACAAACTGGAGTCTATCGACACTATGAAATATTATGCTACATAAACTGGATCGAATTACTAGTATACGCGACATGGTAAAATCTCAAATTCATTATGCTCAACAAGAAAAGACAGATGCAAAAGAATACACTTTGTATGATTCCATTTACGTGAAGCTCTAGAACTGGCAAAAGTAATCAGAATAGATGGTCCTTCTGTTCTGCGCTTGTTTCATTTTGTCCCCTGCACTAAAAGCCAATGTCCCTTGACCTAGGAATTGAATCTATTTCTTTTACATATACCGCTTGCCAATGGCCTAGATAAACTTGAAGGATGGCTAAAGGAGTAATTTGGCCTTCAAATTATAGGAGAATCCTATGGTTTTATAAAGCTGCTACAGTTTTATAGGAGACATTAAACATGGGAGAAAAGTGTGGTCCATAAATATGTGCACAGTGATCTGGGGGTGAGAGAAGCCCAAATGTAGGTATGTTAGGTGTAGACCTCAAGGTATATTTACGGAAAGAAATCTGGAGGTGTTGGTAGGTATGGTGAAGGTGGTAGAGGAAAATGTGGAGCTAAAAATAATAGACTAGGAATGACTGATATACCAGGAGAACGAGGGGGAGACATGAGACAATGAGGAGTGACCGTACCTGTGGACAGTCCTGACCTTTTGAATAGGTGGTAGTTTTCATTCCCATCCCTATTCTACCCCAACTCACATATTCCTTAGCTGTTTTTATTTGCTCATTGCTCATTCCTTTGGTTCTTGAAGATTTCTTCATAATAGTTACCAATTAAGCCGTTATGTAAAAGCTGAATCCTAAAGGAAATGAAGTATGGTGGTTAATTTTTTATATCAATTTGGCTTGACTATAGTCCCCAGTTACTCAATCAAACACTAATTTAGGTGTTACAGTAAAGGTATTTTGTAGATGTGAATTAAATCCATTATCAATTAACTTTAAGTAAGAGAGCTTATCCTAAATAGTCTAGGTAGAACTGATGTAATCAGTTAAAAGGTTTTAAGAGCAGAGCTGAGGCTTCTCTGAAGAAGAAACTTCCTGTGGAGTTTCAAGGGTCTCAATCTGCCGTTCTTGAGGGGCTACTTTACCGGTGTGCCTTGCCAGCAACCACAATTGTATAAACCCATTCTGTGCCATAAATCACTTTATATCTCCTACTGGTTCTGTTTCTCTGGTTGAACCCTGACTAAAAGTTGAAGGCTGGGCAAAAAGAGGCTTGCATGAAGGAACAAAGGAAGAGGGGCAGGCAGCAAAGGGAATGCTGACAGAGGGTTTAATCTGACAATTCCACACAAGGCAGGCTTTACTTGGGAAAAGAAAAGCTAGAAAAGACATTTCCTCAGAGGCAGAGGACACTGAGAGTCCAGAGTAAAGAAAGGTAGAAATGGTGGAAAGGCTGCACCATAAACTCACACTTCTACAGCAGCTTTAGTTATTGGTAACAGTGGGAGTAGAGAAGGCATGTTGACTTTCTAAAGTCATAGTATAGAACACAGTATCTGCAGATAGCATGACAGTTATTCCTCACAACAGCACTTTGGCTTCTTTGTACATTTCTATTTTTATGTGCAACCACAAAGACAAATGCATATCTGCAACCGATGCCTCAAAACTCACCTGCAAAGTCAAAGGCACCTATATAAATAAATAAATAAATAAATAAATAAATAAATAAATAGATAGATAGATAGATAAATAAATAAATGAAAGAGCAGGGAGGGAATTAGGTTCCTTCTATATCTAGAGTATTTTCCCAAATACCATGAATAATCCTGCGGAATTTTCCAGCAACTAATATATTTTCTAAACTGTGTATTTGAATGACTCAACAGCAAGAATGTGATCTAAGGTAGAGGAAAAAAGGATGTTTGGATAAATACATATTTAAATAAGCAAGTTAGTAAAAAGATGGCAATATATATGCGCTTTGAAAGAATAAAATGATCCTTGATGACTCTAAGAAGGCAACTACATGGGCATGATAAAACCCAGGAATAATAAATGAAAAGTTAGAGAGCCAAACCTGAACTGACTCAAAACTGTACCTAAAATTAAAGGAATCAGCAATTGGATGAGAAATGTAAAAACTAAGTGAGTAGGCTACAATTTTTCACATAAAAATTACATGAAAAAGAAGTGGAAATAAATTAGAAAATCTTTGCAGTAAAAATTTCTTCTGAAAGGAATAAACTAGTGATATACATAACATGATAAATCTCAAAAAATATGCTAGTAAAAGAAGCCTACACTAAAGAATGTATACTGTGTGATTCCTTTTATATAAAATTCTAGAACAGAAAAGACTGATCTATGGTGGAAACTAATTGAAGTAGTGGTTAGTTCTAAGGAATAAGTAAAGGGATGGGTTGGAATGGGCAAAAAGGAACTTTCTAGGGCAATTAATAGTCATCAGGAAAATATAAATTAAATGCAAGTTGGAACCACAATGAATTACTCTAATGATAACTATGCACAAGGACAGGCACATAGATAAATGGAATAGACTTAAGAGTTCAGAAATAAACCCACACTTTTGTGGCCAATTACTTTTTAATTCACAACTACAAAAGGACCGAGACAATTCAAAAGAAAAAGATCAGCATTTTCAACAAGTGATGCTGGGACAACTAGATATCCATACACTAAACAATCAGTTTGGACCCTTACCTCACACCATCAGCAAAAATTAACTAAACATGGATTATAAACCTATATGTAAGAACTACGGCTACAAAATTCTTAGAAGAAAACATAGGTTTAAACAATCATGACTTTGAATTAAGCACTGATTTCTTAGTTATGACACCAAAACACAAGGAAAAAAAATAATTGGAATTCATCAAAATTAAATGAAAAAACCTGACAACACCAAATGCTGGTGAGGATGAGTGATCTCTCATACCTTTCTAATGGCGGTATAAAATTATATAAGCACTTCAAGAAAATGGTAGTTTCTTACCAAGGTAAACGTATATCTATCCCATAACCCAGCAATTCTACTCCCAGCAATTCTTAGGTATTTACCTAAGAGAAATGATAAATACTTATAAATATAAAATTATACGTATATAATTTTAAAGTTCTTATAAAATTCTTCTTGTGGAGAACATTGTTGACTCAGTAGCCACCATGCAAGCAAGTTCCTCAGAAAATGATAGCAAGGATGCTCTTGTGCCGCCTATTCGGGAGAGGAGTTAAAGCTAAGGGTTCCCTTTCAGAAAACTTTATCTTTCACTACTCAGCTATCAAGAATGGTAGAAAGTTAGAATGATTAAATAATGATCCTTTTTAAAAAGACAAAAATTTATGGAGCACTTAGTACATGACAGGGACTGTGTTATATGGTTAATCTCATTTAAGCCACATGAGAACCATAGAAGTGAATACAATAGTAATATTGTCTTCATTTTACAAATGGAGTAACTAAAGCTCAGAGAGGGTAGCAGCTTACCCATGGTCTCCCAGGAAAATATGTGATTGTACATGCCAGGATTAAAAGAAGTGAGTCTGTTTCCTTTATCTTTGGGTTTCCAATGTCTGGCACATATGGACTGTATAAATGATTGAATGAATAAACTATGGAATGGTGGAGGTACTTGACCGTGTAAACTCAGAGATTCTACACTAACTCTAACTAACAGTGCTATTTTAAGACACAAATTTATAATTTAAGGTTTTGTCTTGTTTTATATTTAGACATTATAAAACTTAAGCTTTGAAGCCAGTGAAATTTTTCTTTCAAAATTCTAGCAGGACCCCTAAAAACACTAGCAGGACTCCTAAAATTACATTACTAAAATGAAACAAACAAAAATGTAATAATTGCTTGAAGGAGTCAATAGTAATTATTGTCCTCTATCAGCTGGGTAAATGCACATGATGGTAGCAGAGGCATTTAAAATATTCATATCAGTTCGGATAAATAATACTAGCTGCTATAACAGATACACCCTAGAATCTCCAAATCTTATCCAATTAAAAGTTTATTTCTTCTTCACCATACAGTCCTGTGTAGGTCAGCAGGTTGGGGTTCTGCTCCACATGGTCGATCACGGGCCCTTCTACTGTATGTCTGTGCCTCCCTCTAGGTTTTCAGCGTTCTCTTCATTTACCTGATAGGCTGGCAAAACAAGTGAAGATTACGTTTACCTTTTTATGGGGCAGACCTGGAAGTGGCACATATCACTTTATGTTTTATTGGCCAGAACTCAGCCAGAAGGCCTCACCTAACTGCAAACTATATGCCCCAAGGAAGAAGAGGACCAGTATATCGACAAGAATGAACAATTTGTGTGGACACACCCCAAACTGGAGAAATGAGGGAATAACTTCTCATAACCTAATAAAAGTAGTACTATGATATCCAAATATATTGCTGTTTAAAACAAACCAGATATCTATTGATATAATGAAAATATCAAACAAAATTAAATTATAAAGGAAAATAAAATAATAGATATAAATGGATCACAACTAGGTAAAAACATCTATATTTATTGTTAATAATTGAAAAGATCACAATTTTTTAATATCTAAAGTGCAGTGCAAAAAGGGAAAAAGGAGTAAAGGAAGCTAAACTTACTCTATAATTGTGCTTAATCTGTACTAGGGATAACAGGGGTCAATGTTCCCTGTTATGCTTATTTATTGCTGTGTTATAGACTAACCCCATGAATTCAAGCAGTACTCATATGGAGAAATCTGCTCCATGAAGCATTGATGGAGGACACTTGGCATTCATCTGGCAGATAGAATATTCTAGAGAGTCCAAATAATTTCACTCATATGTTTGGCATCTTGGCTAGAAGACTAGGCTAAGCAGAAACTATTGACTAGAGCATTTATACATGGCTTCTCAAGCATGATAGCCTCAGGATAGTTGGACTTCTAACATAACATCAGGATTCCTGGAGAGTGGGTGGCTATGCTTACATCAGACAAAACAGGCTTTAAATAAAGAACTGTCACAAGATAAAAAAAAAGAAAGACATTATATAATGAGAAAACATTAATATACCAGGAACATGTAATAATTATAAATATATATACACCCAATATCAGAGCACCTAAATATGTCAGTCAAACTGACAAAACTAAAGGAAGAAATAGACAGAAATACAGTAATAGTAGATTTCAATAACCTACTTTCAATACACAGCATCCAGACAAAAGATTAATAAAGAAACAGAGAACTTGAATAACATCATAGACCAAATTGACCTAAGAGACACATACAGAACATTCTACCCAATAGCAGTAGAATATACATTCTTCTCAAGGACACACAGATCTTTATTCAGGAAAGATGATATTAGGTCATGAAACAAGTCTTAACAAATTTAAGAAGACTGAAATCATACTAAGGATCTTTTCCAACCACAATAGAATAAAACTGGAAATCAACAACAAAGGAAAACTGGAAAATTCACAAATATGTGAAAATTAAATGACACATTCTCGAACAACTATTAGGTCAAGAATAAACCAAAAAGGAAATTAGGAAGTACCTCAAGATAAACAAAAATGAAAACACAACATTCCAATACTTATTCTATGGTCAACAGTTAATACCGAAGGAAAAGCAGTACTAAGACAGTGTTTATAGTGATAAATGCCTACATTAAAAAAGATCTCAAACAACCTAATTTTACATCTCAAAGCTAGAAAAAGAACAAACTAAACCCAAAGTTAGCAAAAGGATGGAAATAACAAAATTAAAGCAAAAATAAAGAGAAAAATAGAAAAACAATAGCAGAAAATCAACAAAACTGAGAGTAAATATTTTAAAAGATAAACGAAACGGACAAATCTTTCATTAGACTAAGGTGAAAAGGAAATACTCAAAATCATAAATGGAAGAAGAAAGTTTACAAGTGATGTCACAAAGGAAAAGAATCATAAAAGACTGCTATGACCAATTAATTACACACCAATAAACTGCATAAGCTAATAGAAACAGGTAAATTCCTAGAAGCAGGCAACCTACAAAGACTAAATCAAGAAGAAATAAAAAGTCTGAACAGATCTATATATAACAACTATGGAGGTTGAGTCAATTATTTAAAACCTCCCAAGGAAGAAAATCCCAGGACCAGATAGGTATACTGGTGAATTCTACCAAACATTTAAAGAAGAATTAATATTGATCCTTTTCAAATTCTTCCAAAAATTTGGAGAAAAAGGAACACTTCCAAACTCATTTTATGAGGCCAGCACTACCTTGAAAACAAAAACATACAAGAAAATGACAGGCCAATATCCCTGATGAATATAGGTGTAAAAATCCTCAACACAGTACTAGCAAACTGAATCCAACAGAATATTAAAAGGATTACATACCATGCTCAAGTGGGATTTATCCCTGAGATACAAAGATGGTTCAACATATGCAAATCAGTTAATGGAATACACCACATTAACAACATAGAGAATAAAAATCACATGATCATCTCAGCAGATGCAGAAAAATCATTAGACAAAATTCAATACCCTTTCATGATAAAAACTCTCAACAAAGTAGGAACAGTAGGAAACTGCTTCAACATTATAAAAACCACATATGAAAAATCCACAGCTAAAATCATTCGCAATGATGAAAGACTGCAAGCTTTTCTTCTAAGATCAGGAACAAGACAAGAGTGCCCACTCTCACCGCTTTTATTCAACACTGTACTGGAAGTGCTAGCCAGAACAATTAAGCAAAAAAGTAAAGTAAAGTAAAGTAAATAAAGTAAATAAAGTAAAAAATAAAATAAAATAAATAAAATAAAATAAAAATAAAGTTAAATAAAGTAAAATAAAAGGCAAACAAATCAAAAGACATAAAATTTTCTATTTACAGATAACATGATCTTACATGCAGAAAACCCTAAAAATTTCATTAAAAACTGTTAGAATAAATGAATTCAGTGAAGTTGCAAGATATAAAATCTATGTACAAAAAAATCAGTTGCATTTCTATACACCAACAATGAACTATCTGAAAAAGAATTAGGAAAACCATCCCATTTACAATAGCATCAGAAGGAATAAAATACCTAGGAATAAACTTAACTAATGAGGTGAAAGATGTTGTATACCGTAAACTACAAAACAGTAATAAAAGATACTTAAAAAGACATCTCACATTCATTAGAAGATTTAGTATTATTAAAATGTTCAAAGTGATCTACAGATTCATGGAATCCCTATCAAATTTCCAGTGACATTTTTTACAGAAATAGAAAATTCTTCTAAAATTCATATAGAGCCACAAAAGACCACAAATAGTCAAATCGGTCTTGAGAAACAACAAAGTTACAGGCATTATACTTCATGATTTCAAAATGTATTATAAACCTACAGTAATCAAAACATTATAGTACTGGCATATAGATATATAGCCCAATAGAACAGAATAGAGAGCCCAGAAATCAATCCACACATATACGGTCAACTGATCTTTGCCAAGAATACACATGGGGGGAAAGGATAGTCTCTCCAACAAATGGTGGTGGGAAAACTGGGCATCCACATGCAAAAAAAAAAAAAATGAAACTGGACCCTTACCTTACATAAAAATCTCAAAATAGATTAAAGACTTAAACATATGATCTGAAACTATAACACTCCTAGAAGAAAGCATAAGAGGAAAGTCTCATGAAATCGATCTTGGAAATAATTTCATTGACACCAAAAACACAGGCTATAAAAACAAAAATTAACAAGCAGGACTACATCAAAGTAGAAAGCTTCTGCAAAGCAAAGGAAATCATCAATTATCAAAGGCTGAAAAGGCCACCTATGAAATGTAAAACAATATTTTCAAACCATAAATCTGATAAAGGGTTAATATCAATAATACATAAGGAACTCCTACAACTCAACAGTAAAAAACTAATAACCTATTTTAAAAATGAACTTGAATAGACATTTTTCCAAAGATATAAAAATGGCCAACAGATATATATAAAAAAATGTTCAATAGCACTAATCATCACAGAGTGCAAATCAAAACCACAATGAGATATTACCTCATACCTGTCAGGATGGTTGCTGTCAAAAATATAAAAGGTAACGAATGTTGGCAAGATTGTATAGAAACTGGAACTCTTGCATATGTCGCTGGGAATACAAAATGGTACAACTGCTATGGAAAATAGCACAGAGAGTCCTCAAAAAATTAAAAATAGAACTACCATATGATCCAACGATCCCACTTCTAAGTATTTGTCTAAAAGAACTGAAATCGGGATCTCAAAGATATTAGCATTTCTATATTCACTGCAGCACTATTACAATAGCAAAGATGTGTAAACAAATGTCCAATGATAGATAAATGAATAAAGAAAATGTGGTATATAATATAATAGAATACAATTCTGCC
Organism: Rousettus aegyptiacus; assembly: GCF_014176215.1. Taxonomy (NCBI): domain Eukaryota; kingdom Metazoa; phylum Chordata; class Mammalia; order Chiroptera; family Pteropodidae; genus Rousettus; species Rousettus aegyptiacus. The sequence goes on along the minus strand of NW_023416306.1, from coordinate 118,152,983 downwards.
TTTAAAAAGAAGAAAATTCTGCAATATGCAACAACATGGATGAACCTTGAGGACTTTATGTTAAATAAAATAAGTCAGTCACAGAAAGCTAACACTATGTGATTCCATTATATCAGGTATTTAAAATTGTCAAATTCATAGAATCAAAGAGTAGAATGGTGGTTGCTAGGGACTGGAGGGGAGGAGGAAATGGGGAGATACTAATCGATGGGCACAAAGTTTTACTTAAGCAAGAGGAATAAGTTCCAGTTGACAGACAGCTAGCTGGCAGGAGGGCTCCTGAAGGCTGACATGTGGTTGTGGCGTTAGAAAGCCCTGAAAGCAGAGTGGTGGGGCACCTGGAAGTACCACAGCCTGAACCCTCCACTCCCGCCCCTGCCAATCCATGCCTGGTTAGAGACTGCTGGCACAGACTAGTACCCTTGTTCCGGGTGGCAGCCCGGGTGCTGTTCAGGGCTTGGGGAATAGAACAAACATCTGGCTTTTGGTTAGAAGTCTCCACAGCAAGAGGGGTATTTGGTGGGATGACCATCTTTCTAAAGAAAATGTTCCATTTGTGAAGCAGTTGGTCTCTAATTAAAAAAAAAAAAAAAAGGCGCCCAATTAGCAAGTAAACTGTGTACTGTGAAAGATGAACTGTGTCCTGTACATCCTTGGGAACCATGCTCCTCTGGAGTTGTCCTTATCACACTGAACCTGGGAACTTTATGGACCAAGGATGGTCAAAAGCATATGGTCACATTATTTCAGATATAAAACTGGCACATTCTAAAATATACTCCAAAGGAAAACCATAGTGAAAAAAATGGCAGCCCTAACTGTAGAAGGAAAAACTGTATCATGGTTCCATAAATCTGTGTCTATACTGGAATTCTGCTGCAAATACACTGCTTCCAAAACAGAAAGTTAAAGTCTTTTATGTTACTGATAATGCTGCAATGAAGTTAGGCAGTCCCTCTTTATGCTGCTCACTTTCACCCAGGCAAGTATGCAAATGTCATAGCAAAAGTTATTGGTAAAGCTTTTCAAGGCATCATGAAAAGATGGAAATTTAAAGGCCAACCTTCTACTCATGATCAAATGAAAATTCACGGGAGACCAGGGACTATTTTAACCAGTGATGTTGTGAGAGCCTAGTCTGGAACTAAAACGCCTGGACAAATGAAGCATAGATGGGACAGCATATAGACTGAAAGTATGGACAAAAAAGGATAATATAACCTGAGTAAATAGCTCTGCACCTAGACATAAAAATTAATTGCTCAGTAATGATCAGCGATTCTAAACTGCCCAAATAGATTTCTGTAAAAAATCTTCTGTGGACCAACCAGAAGATTTGTATAATGAAAACAGATGACAACCCAGTAAGCTTTCTATTACACCTGCCTACCCTCGCTGGACATGGCAGAGCCTCCTATATTCTGTGAACTTTGATTAGCTAGAACAATAAGATAACCAGAACTATATTCTACTTTCTCAGTCACAGTAACACTACACTTGTCACCTTTGTCAAGGGAATAACTATATCACTCATCCTCCAACTGAATTTTATTAGAAAAATTACTACTTAAACAAATTAGTGAAGTAGATCAAACACGCCAAAGATAGATGGACTGGCAGTTTGCATATTAACAAAATCTCTGTTAATTTGAGGGATTCATTCTTTTTCTGCCACAACTTCCCCAACTTATCTTGAGGTATGTACAAATTTAACTTCCTTTATTAAAAAAAAATGAGTAAGTTCTAAATATCTGCTGTACAACATTGTACCTATAGTCAACAATAATGAGCATTTAAAATTTGTTAAGAGGGTGTCATGGTAAGTGTTCTTCCCACAATAAAATAAAATACAAAAATAACTGAATTACTAAAAGGATTCTTAAAAATACATACATACATACATACATACATACATACATACATACATACATACAGGGATTCTAACAAGTATCAGGGTTAGTCAGGACTCCAAAGTGTGGGATGGGTACCTTGTTACAATCATCGGATACAGGATTTGGGGTTTAAATCCCACATACACTTGGTGACATTTGCTCAAAAACAAGCAGAGGAAGGAAATCTCAAAACATAAAAAGAAACATGAATCAGACTTTTGGCCAGCTCTGCAGTGATATTAAGTCACGAGAGTGGAGCGATTCAATTCACAAACTTCCCTTTTGTGTCAATTGTAAAGGAACCAAGAACCAGTACATTTCCTTACTACAAGGCACTGTAAGATCCTGACCCTCGTACATAACGCAATACAATCACACTTGGCTCTTCCATGGCAAAAAGGAAAAGAGAAACACTCAGAATCACTTTATATTTGAACATGCAGACTATTCCATACACATTCATATTCAAGTCATGCTCCTTGAAAAAATTCAAATATTGAGGAAAAAATCATATAGCATAGAAATATGTAATAAATAATACAAGTCTCTCTCCTCTCTACTTTAATATCACTTTAATATGTATATTCCCAGTTTGGTATACACATATACTGACCTACATACCTACACACGTATGTGCGCACGCACACACACACACACAAATTTGAAATAAATGGTATTATCCTAACTATATCATTCCGTAATTTGTTTTTCTTACTTAAAATTTGTATAGATGTATCCTGTTTTTGCTATTGGTTGTGTAGTATTACATATGACTATATTAAGCAATCACTAACTGATGAATACTTTTTATTTCTTTTTCTATTTTTAAACTTTTTTAACTTATACAAGTAATACTTGTACGTGTTTTCAAAATTCAGACTCCAAAGAAACATCTAAAATGAGAAACAAAAATCTCCCACCACCCATCCCCACCCACCCCACCACTCTCACCCATTACTCAGAGGTTTTATTACATTTGTTCTAAGTTCTATTAACTGCCATTGAAATTCTAGGTAATATATTTGTATTTCTTTGTCTTGGTTTATCAACTATAGATATCTATTGAGTACTCATGATAGAAAATTTGAAATGTCTGGTTTAAATTAATAAATTCAACATATGGATGAAAATGAATATGGCATATGGCTATTGAACAATCTCAGTCTACTGCTAATAATGAGTCACCTTCGTGGTAACATAATGTGGTTGCTACAAGTAAGGTTTTAATTATAGAAATATAGTAGTTTAGTATTAACTTGGATTTAGATACAGATAAACTCTTCCAGGAGGCGGAATATTGCAGTTCATATCATGGTCCTGCTACCAATTAACTTTGTGATTATAAACACATTACTTAACTTCGGTGTCTTAGTGTCTTATCTCTTTAAATAGGAATAATAACTATCTCATAGATCTGAAAGAGGGTCAAATTAAATCATGCCTTTGGAAACAATTGATAAAACACAGAGGTATCATTAGTGTCTTTCTCTTTAGCAAGGTCTGTCATTCCTGGAGCTGGTGCTATCTAAGCAAAGAGTTGGGCAGACAGGTCAAACTACAAAGTCTGGAGTCCTCAGGTACACTGCTGCTTCTCAGGTTTCAACCAGTAGAAGATCTGATAGAACAAGGATGCAGGCAGGAGTGTTAGCTGAAGAAGTAGCAGTTCAAAGGTCCTAGAGCAAAACCAGAAGCTGGAGGCAGAGGAAACAGATGTCTGTGGCCATTGGTGGTAGCAATAAAAGCACCAACTCTCCTTTGCCCGAGCCTGAAGCAGGATTTAAGTGCATGACAGGGGGACGAGGAGCGTGATGGGAGAAGCCCATGGGTGCAGGCGTGTCTAAGTCTCTGAGACGGTGCCTGGAACTAGATCCAGGGAGAGACAAGCAAAAGGGGAGAAAGGAGTTCCTGGCTACATACGGGATTATATCATTGCCTTGGGTTACTATTACAGTCCCAGGGTACACGAGTCACGTGGGAGAACTCAGACCCAGAAGCCTCTGGAGTCCTCATTCTGCTCCCTTAACATTAGCTTTCATTCTCTAAAAATAATATCTCCTGCAATAACTCATCTGTGGACACAGGAGGAAAATCTGTTATGTAATTAATCTAAACATTTCCATAATAATACAGTTGCACGAGGTCTCCTGTGGAGGGGGGTACTTTGCAACTCTAGTGAAGTGCACCCCTCACTGTGGGTCAGTAAGTCTGATTTTGGCTTGTTCCTGGTGGTCTTGGGCTGATTAGGCTTTAACTTTGCTATGTGCTGGATAATGAACAGCTCCACCTGAGACATGGCTGGGGTGGGGAAGGAACAAGTATGAGGACCTCACAAGATCTGCTTAATCCAAAGGAAGGAATCAGTTATCTGTTGGAGTAAAATACGAAGCTTTAAGTGAGTAAACAAAGAGTTTGTGGGGCTCAAAGATGCTCTGGGAGTATTCTTAGAGAGGTGAGACCCTATTGGAGTTATAATTTAGTAAGCGGTGATCAAATCAATTGTTTCTGAAGAAAGACATGGCAACAGAAATGAATGGTTCGATCATTTTGTATGGTTAATGGAGCAGTAATCTTTTGCATAACACATTGGTATGTTACAAAAATAATAAGTATAGCAATATGGTAGTGAGGTGATGCCCTGGATTTAGAGACAGATAAAGTCCTACAAGAGCACTGGACCAGGAGACAGAATATTGAGCTTCTATCCAGCCTAGGGCAGCTCAGGGTCTTTCCAAACAAATCTGAGAGATGGAAGCAGGTCCCACAAGAAGCGGATCTCCTTGGTGGAAATAACTCCAGAGCGAAGAGCCATTAAGCTTAGATCCTATAGCTATCTCCCCTTACTAGGATTCTAGGTGTATCCAGCAGTCTTAAATCAAACTGGCTTTCCATGTTATATTCCTGGTTAAGGTAACTTGAATATCCAGGCCACCTATTTTATTTCTCTCTACAAATCACTGTCATTTTCTTTATATTTTAAAACTTTATATTAAGAAAAATTTCAAACACATAGAAGTAGAAAAAGTAGTATAATGGACATACATAACACATATAGTGTATAACGAATAGTTTAAATACTCATTAACCAGATTTGATCATTACCAAAATTTTTCCCACATTTGCCTCACTAAAAACAAAAATATTTTACAGCAAATGGTACACCCAAGTCATTTCATTCCCACTTACTTCAATATGGATCTCTAAAACATGTGTATACTTTCTTACATACCCACAATGTTCTTCTCTGTATTTATTATTTTCTGTGAGCCAGGTTAATGGTAGATGAATAATCAGGGTGCCAACAAAAAGAAATCTCTTACTCTTGAGGCACATGCCACTGTGAGGACTCTTCTAGTCACCAGGATTGCTCTCTCTGAACATGACTTTAATAACTGAACTACAACAATCCAGATTCTCTCACTTCTCACATGCATAAGTCCACATACACTTTTGTACACATGTGCACACTGTGCACACACGAACACATACAAAAGAAAAACTAAGGGGATAATGAAGTAAACCCCTTCTGCACAGTACAACAGTCAGCCACTGTAGCCATTTTGGTAGGCTATCAAGATAGTGGAAATGATAACTTTACAGAGAACGAAATGCAATGGTAATATCTATGCTGACTGGAAAACAGTAAAACGAGAACATCGGAGAGCTGGGAAAGCACCGGCTTATTGGGAAGGGAACTGAAAATGATCAAGTACCAGTATCTCACGCCAAGGAAAAATTCTGCTGGTTTCACATCATCACTTCTATCTGGGTATGTAAGAATCTCATGAATCTTCTCCTGCCTTCCCCATCATACCCAATGTCCTCCCCCGCAACGCATGGACCCAGAACAGTGACTTCATAGGGAGTCCTTCTCTTTTCTCTCCATCTTTCTTATCTCTACACCTCCCTCCCCAAATCCCTCCTCTGCTAACTCTCCAATATATTCATTTTAAAAACTAGGGACACATTTCTTTGGCCTAGGGCATGTACAGTACATGGCACAGTGGGTGCTGTACAGCTTCTGCTATAGTCTAAATGTGTCCTCACTCCCCTGCCCAATTCACACGTTGGAATCCTAATGCCTAACGTAGTGGTGTTTGAAAGTGGAGCTGTTGGGAGGTGCTTAGGTCATGAGAGTGGATTCTCATAAATGGGATTAGTCCCTTTAATAAAAAAGACCCCAAAGAATTCCCCAGTCCCTCTCATCATGTGAGGGCAGAGTCAGAAGGTGCTGGCAATGAATAAGGAAGAGGGTTCTCACCAGAACACAACAGTGCTGCTGCCTTGCTTTTGGAACCTCGAAGCCTCCAAAACTCTGAGAAATAGATTTCTGTTGTTTATGTGATACCTCATCTGTGGTATTTTGTCATAGCAGCCCAAACAGACTGACATAGCCTGTTAAGAAATATTGGTTAGATGGATGAATGGAAAAGGTAAGCCTTCAAGATCTACCTAGGTTCTGATGGAACTCTAATATGACACTGAGGGATCATTCACCATAATAACTAACCAGTCATAACAACTGGCTGCTCACACAGGAGATTAGAAAAGTGAGAATGTGACACACATACCATTCCCACCACCATCACCCACCACCAAGCAAAAGAATGGAGGAAAATGTCAGAGGAGAAAGATGACAGGCATCTGGCTGGGACAAACCAGAATGCATACCTTGACTCTACCACTTTCTAATTTTGTGACTTGGTAAAATTTCATTTATCCCATGTATAAAATGGGGGTAATAGTGTCTACAATGCAGGGTTGTTATAAAGATTAAATTAAATAAGGTATATAAGGTTCCTAGCACAGTGCTTGACACATACTGGGCTTAAAATATTATTTTCATCACACAGTATTTATTACGATTAAGATAATAAATATAAATCTGGAGGGAACCTGGGAAGTTACAGTTTACTTGTGAAATAAGTAGGCTAAACACTCAAAATTAACTTCAGAGAAGGCTGGAAAAATGGTGTTTTTAAGTAGAACACTTGACAAATAAATTTAATTTTTTGGAAGTAAATAGCATGCAGATAAAATAGAAGTACTTAATGTTATCTACTTTGAGACCTTAAGAAAACTTTTGCCAGATTTCCAAAGAGAGTCTGAAATAAAAGTCGCTTGAAATTGTAATGTTTTGTGAGGCAATAAGGAACTAGCTCAAATGGAAACACTCATGGAGCACAGAGTCTAACAAGAGATTTAAAGGCAGTCATTAGTCTAATAATGCCACTAATGAAAATAAAGTTACAAAGTGAGACTTGAGTGCATGTAATCAATGGACTCCTTTAGACTTGGGGTATGATGGGTGCCATGGGGAAGTTACTCTAGAATTTACCTAGGATTAATTAGGTAAAGGAGTAGTGAAGAAAAGCATTTCAAAAGAGGCAACTGCACATACAGTGGTTGTCATCAGAGCCCCAAACAATGCAAGTTTGGTGTGGCTATAGCTCAGGTGTGGGAGAAAGTGGAGACACAGTCAGATTTCAATTCTGGAAAGTCCAACATATTTTAACAGGAGCCACTGGGAAGTTTGGGCAGCCACAAGCAGAGCTCTCTGGTGGGTTGTGGGACCCAGCTATATCTAATCTCTATGAGGATAGTTAAGTTGTCTAAATATTGCTATTGAGAAGGAAGGATCATAGAACCAAGTAAAGAACCTCAAGCATCTGTGTTAGGATGGGGCTCACTAAGACAGATGATCTGGAGGAGAGAATATGCAGTTAAATCTGTTACAACATGTCTAACTAGCAATGGGCCTAGATCAAGGTCAGCAGACTATAGCCCTCAAGCTAAATCCGGCCTTTGCCTGTTTTTGTGCCGTCCCCAAGCTAGGAGCCGTTTTTACATTTTTTAATGCTGGGGGGAAAAAATTCTAAAGGAGACTAATATTTTGTGGCACATAAAAATTATATGAAATTCACACTTCAGTGTCTATAAATAAAGTTTTTCATGAGAACAAAGCCATATTCATTTGTTTACTAGCATCCATGGCTGCTTTCACAACACAACAGCAGAGCTGAGTAACTGCGACTGGCACAGGGTATTGCTGCAAAGCTGAAATTATTTATTGTCTAGTCCTTTATAGAAAAAGTTTGCCAATCCTTGAGCTAGTCAGAAGACCCTATAAACCTGACCATGTAGTCAGACAACTGACAAATGAGTGTTAGTGGAAACAAGTGCAAAGCAATGCATTTGGGGATAAAAATATCTAAACTATTTCAAAAATGAAGACAGGGCCCTGAGCAGGTTGCAACTCAGAACTAAGAACCACTGGGAGGACTAAAGGCAATTAGAGTAATACTAAGTGAATTTCATGCCCTTGCCTGTAAAAATCAGTACACAATGGATGGAGTTGGTTATCTGCAGACTTCATCTGATGAGGCCTGGAAAATTATTTCAGGAAGACTAGACTAAAATTCAACTGAGAAGAAAAGCTGTATTATTTTTCACTTAAAATTTATATAGATATCAACAGTCTGCATTTAATTTAGGGGAAAATTAGTGATAAAGATTTAGAATTTGGGATGTGTATACAGTACTATTGGGGGATGGGATATCAACAGACTTTGTCTAATAAACAACTATAGCTCCAGCACCTAGTTTCACGACTGCATATGCTAAGCATTCAAAATAATATTTGTTGAAGAAAGAAGTAAGGAGTGGAGGGGAGAGAGAAGGAAGGAGGTAGAGACAGAATCTACTGGGTTTTTAGGCTGAACAAGAGTTAGCCAGATGCTGAATATAAAGAAGGGCACCCCAGTAGAGAAACAGGCGCACAAAAGGCCAGGAGAGAACGCGAGGCCTAACACAATGTCATTTAGAACTCCTAGTCACCTTTGCTCTAGTTCTAAGGTGATAGTTTCTCATATCACTGGTCCTGTGAAGGGAGCATCCAGGGCAACAGGAAAGGTGCAACCCCAGGATAATTAAGGTATAATATGCTTAGTCTCTTGGGGCCATTTAGCACACACTGATTTCCCCAGCCTGATCCTCAGGTGTAGTTTTCATATCTGTAGACTACGGAACTAGCCTGGGACTTCAGCGACTCTAACAGGGTTGTGCTGCCATGTATGTCGTTGATCTCCCTCTTGGACACTTCTGATCTCCATCATTACAATGCAACAAGAGTCACATCCAGAGAAATCTCTAAGAACACCTAATCCAGTGTGCTGCAGGGCCCAAAAAGAACAAAGTGTCTTTCCTAAGGAAGAGTCTCTCCCTGCCCAGCAAAGACTCAGCTAATATCAAGAATCTCTTCTTCCTGAGAGGCAAACTCATCCCAGAAAACTGAAAGTCCCATGTCCTAGAAACTCCTGTCCCAAGCAAACCAGGACAGTTAGTCACTTCCCAGAAAGATTCCTCATTTATAATGGGCCTCTTATCCTACTGTTCCCCAAACCTCACATGGGTCTGCTCCAGTTTCTGCTGCCTCACATGCAACACTCAGAATATCTAGAGCAGCTCTAGGGTCAGGGGAAGGGACAACAATGGGCTGCATGGGTCACTGGGGACAGAGTTAAAATCAGAAAAGATCAGCAGACTGAAGAGAAGGGGTTCCCAAGGAACCTCAGCTGTTAGAGTTGGATCAAAGGCTCCTGTCTTTTACATGGTGTCTGAGTCAGTATTTCTACACACACAGTGAGGATTAAACAGTAGCTGGCACTTGGAAAAACTTAACAACATTCAAAATGTTTGGAGATAAGAACTACTAAAGGGAAGGTTGCTTTAAACCCTATTTGCAAGTGAGCAGAATGTAAGTTATTAAAATATAAATAACAAAGAAGAAAGTAAAACTTTGTTGGTCAGTAAAAACCAGCCATAATAATTACAGTAATTTAAATCTAATTACCATGTGGCATAGTGATTATGAGGCATTGTTATGTCATGTAAATCATACACCAAGATCTTTGTGATTAGGGTACTAAATTTCAGTCAGTCATGTGTACTCCCATAATCAGTTTAAAACCATTAAAGGTAATTTAGGTTGGCCTAGTCTTGGTTTTTTTGCTTCAGGGAAAATAGGGAGTTAAAGAGCAGGTGAACTTGTTACATTTGGTTCTGGAAGGACCAATATAAAGATACTTAAAAAAAAAAAAAAACAACAACAATTAATGCTGTCTTTATTTATAAAAGAATTCTGAGAAAAACTCAAAACACTTTGCAGATTTTAATCTAATTAATCCTCACATTAACCCGAGGAGGGAGTTCTTACACAATGGCCTTCATTGTTTAAAGCTACCAGTTGTTAGAGGCCACAAAAGAGTCACTTTGCCTGCAGTTGCTTCTTTGTCCTGGCTTAATTCAGAAAGGTTATAATGTTCTTTGAAATAAGTCTAGCATGAATATAAACTATTAGCGTGTTAATAACCTCTAATTATTGTGAAACAGAATGATCTCACCAGTAAGAATTTCTTAGAAATGACTTTACACACTAAAGAAATAAAAATGTTTGTTAGAGGGTAATTTAAAATTATGCATTAATTCTCTCTGGTTAAGATATTTTCTTATATTAATCCATACGTATTTACAAGGGCCCTGCTACGATTGTGATGCTAGGTGCTATGGACACAAAAACAGCTTAGGATAGAAATGAGTAATGTGTGGTGGTGATCTAGAGATCTAAATAAGTCAGAACATGTTGTTAATAAACCAAGGACTGGACCTCAGCAATCCTAAGAAGGGACAGATACAAGTGGAAGATTCTTGATAACCAGTATTTTCTGGTAACCTTGTTTTGCAGTTTGGTTCAGATGGCATGGTCTTTAATAATTCTCTCTAGTAGATAAAGGAATGCTCTCACATACAAAATCTTGTTGGATTCTTATAGTGTCGCCATGAAATAAAGCAAATATTATTTTCTACTTTTACAGACAAGAAAATGAGCTCAGCTAGGAATCACAGTAAATGGATGACAAAATTAGCAGCTGACTCAGGTTCTCAAAGTTCTCATGTGGTGCTCTTGTCTACGATGAGCATTACCAAAGCACTTCCAAAGTCAGACTTCTACCCTTCAAGTTCCACCAGCCCAGCCACCATCTCCAGACTCCAGGGCTGGTGTGCTTGGCCCTTAAATCCCCATCCCAGCTGGGACCTTCTATTCCCTCTCCTTCAGCCAAACAGTTAGAAAAATCCATAGGAATGTTTACTTTTAAAACTAAGAGAAGACAAAAACAAAAGTATGAAAACAATGGTCTTGATTGAGTAGGTTCTGGCTCACAAATTTGCCCAAGACAAGGTAGATGAACTCTCAGGCCAGAGATCCTTTCCTTTTAACAACTCCCTGTCCAAGAGGTAATCCACCTGTCCTTGGGTAATTCTCTTATCTATTTTGGGTCCCTCTTCCCCTCCCCTAGACAAGGAGTTTAACCGAATCTCCAGCTACTCTGTTACTAGAATAATCCACAGAAAGAAGAAATGATTACACTCACTATAGTTGTATATCACATCAGTAGCCTTGTTCATATGCATCCAACAGCTTCCATCTCCTCCTGAAAAAAAAAATAAGGGGACATATTCCAAAAACATCCTATGGGAACCTACTACTCTAATGGAAAACAAAGTTCTCAGGATGGGGAATATGCAGCATTAGAACCTGTCAACTAAGTGGCACCTCTCCCCATATTTCAATTTTAAAAAGTTTCTTTTTTTTTTTTTCATTTCCAAGAGGGATTTCACAGGATGCTGCTGAGGTCTCACGGTGGTGGCAGATCCCACCTAGCACACCTCTAAGAAGTCTAAATGCTTTTTGCAGATCGTTCCATTTGTGTGCAGAAAGTAACTGAGAGGGACAGTGTAGAGTAATGGTTAAGAGCTTAAGTTCTGGAACCAAATTAATCTGAAATTGTGTTCCTGCTCTGTTTGCTAGCTGCACGACCCTGACCAAGTTACTTTACCTACCTGAGACTCCATGTCTTCATCTACTTAAAAAATAATACTGGCTGGCATTGCCTGAGCCTGTGCTATGTATGTGCTAAGAACTATGTATGCAAATTTTCACATGCTTTACATGCATTATCTCATTTAATCCTCACCACAGCCCTGTGTAGCAGTACTACTGTCACCAATGTATAGGTAAGAAAATTGAAGAACAAAGATTAAATAGTTTGCCAGAGATCATATGACTATAAATGGTCAAAAACCAGGATTCAAACGCAAGTGGTCTGATTCCAAGATCTATGCTTTAAACCACTACCTTCTTCATAGTGATGTTGTAAGGATTAAATGAGCTAATGTTGTCAGGTCCCTTACATAGTGTCTGGCAATGTTAGTGCCTGTAAATGTTAGCGGTAGTACTATTTAGCACTGACATTTGTTCCAAGAGCTATCTGAGCCAGAAAACAGGTTCAAAAATAGGATATTTTGCATCTATTAGAGTTAATTTCCCCCAGTTTATGTCTTGCAAGTGAACTGACAGCCCTCTGCTATTACCTAAACAAATTGTCTATTGTGGGTTACCTACTTAGGTGAGGGGCAAAATGGTTGGCCCACACAACAAAGCTCTTCATACTAGAAAGAAATATGAAATATCCTATGAAAGAATGGTATACTGAGCAATAGCTAGCAGAACTACAGGCAATATCCATATTATAAATGGATTGTTTCAAAAGTTCATTTGTCTATTGTTATGAACTATGAATACATAAAAATAAGGTTGCAAATGGTGGTTACATTCCAAGACTATTCACAAAAGTCTATTTAGCCCATTTTCAAACTCAATGATAGAAATCATGCCACTAACCCGAAAGCAGGCCTAGGAACAAGAGCCCATATGATTAAAGAAAAAGTGTCTTTTCTGATGCAAAGAAAAGTTGATTTAGAGTGTACTAGTTCTGTATTGCTGGCTAATAAATTACCCCACCATTTATTATCTCACAATCTCTTTGAGTCATCTGGGAATGGCTTACCTGGGTGTTTCTGCTCAAGATCTCACATGAAGCTTCAGTCAACATTGCCCAGGCTGCTGCCATGTGAAGGCTTAAACATGGCTAGAGGATCTACTTCCAACATGGCTCACTCACATGGTTCTTGACAGAAGACCTCAGTTCCTCATTACATGGGCCTTTCTATGGGACTTGAGGTCCTCATGACATGGTAGCTCTAGCTTTCCACAGTACGAGTGATCCTAAAGTGAGAACAAGAAGGCAGCTGCAATGCCTTTTATGACCTAGTCTTATAACTCATACACTGTCACTCTGCCAGATTCTACTCATTATGGGCCATAAGCTATTCATAAAGAGCAGCCCACACTCAATGGGAGGGGGAATTAAGCTCCACCTCTTGACGGGAAGCATCACAGAATTTTTGGACATATCTTAAAATCACCAGTTTTGCTAACCTCCCATCACTCTCTCCAGGTAATCAGTGATATAAAACAGTTCAAATAAATTGGGGTGCAGAACTGCAGAACTGCAGTCTTTCCCAACAAAGTTTACTGTAAATATTGAAAAAAAAAATCCATGCTGTTGCCTCAACTTTTCTTGAAAACAATTATCCCCTTTCCTTAAATGAAATCTCATTTGAAGAATTTATACTAAAGAGAGAGCACTCACACTCCTGAAATATGAGTCATTTGTATCTCTCATTAGAATTTCATTTATTTATTTAATAAATTTATTAAAAACAACAAATAACCTACTCCCAAACTGGGTGGATTAAGATATTTGGGGTTAGGAAAGAAACTTTCAGTAAACTCTCTCCATTCTGCTGACCTGAGCACCCTGATTATTGAATATTTTGGGTTTGGGAACCATGGGATCTCCCATCTAGGTTTCCTAACCTGACTCCTATGGCTGCAGCTCCACAGGAATACTGTGGGTAGTCAAAAGTGAAGAACTGCCCTGAAGCCCCAAAGCAGTTGGTGCTCTCACATCTGAGGCACGCAAGATTCTAAAGCGTCATCTGAATCTTTGGAGGAAAATGTTTCTTACGACTTTTTATTTTTTGTAACCTCAAATTTGGTAATCCATGTAAACTGTTACATCACTTAAAAACACTGGAGTTTGCACTACAATTCAACTCCAGGTAGAAGCTAGGGGATAAGATGATTTCTCTGACAGCGTTTTGTTGTTGCTGTGGTTTTAAATCTGGAGTCTTAACTCCATTTGAGAATATGATAAAAGCTAACGAACTTACTCAGGGAAATACGTGTACCCACAAAATTTTGCACGTGTTTAAGGCCTCCTGAATTCCCTAAAACCCATCCAGGAAATTACGGAGGTGGAGGGAGGGGAGAGTTAGTAATTGCCATTCCATCTTACCATTAAACTTTAGATATAAATTAAAAGCTACTACTCAGAATTTAAAGGTTATAAATTAGTTGTTTACTTAAACAGAACCAAAGGCCAGAAAAAAATACTTCTACTAGATTTTCTGTGCTTGGGTGTAGTCTATATTGTGAATACTTGGGGGCAAAAGGAATGTGCAGTGGGCACACAGAGAACAAACAACACATTAGCTGAAAAAACCATGGTAAATATAAATCAGGACACAGAACTGCTGACAATCATGAGCCTTGCCCTCTCCAAGTTGACCTGACTGGGCAGCAAATTTTGCCAACTTGCCAGAGAGGCAGCAATTCGAAGAGTGAAAAGCTGCTTGGCTTCCCATCTAGCAAGAAAGTGCTCAACTGGTTTTCTGCCAAGCCTCCGCAACCAAGATCTGACCCAAGATTGTTCCCGAGGCCCTCCTTCGTTGGCGCGAACTCCCCAGCCCCGGCGGTCCGACCGTTCGATTCTGCCCACTGAGTCCACGGACCCCGATTACATCTGTCTCACAACGAGGGGACGTGGAAGGGCCGCGCCGGAGACCCTGGCTTCCCCGGTGAGTGTATCTCGGGCAAAGGCAGGCGCGCGGGGCCCAGCAGCCAAGACCCGGACAGGAGGACGAAGGGCCGGGGAACGCGCTGCTCCCCGCACGGTCCCCCTCCCGGGCGCCCCAGCCCTGCGCTGCGGCCTGCGTGTCCCTGCGTCGACCCCTCCCTCGCGCGCCTCGCCCGCGGTCGCTCCGGCGCACGCGCGCGGCCTCGCGCGGAGCAGGGAGAGGCGGCGGCTGCGGGCGCCCGGCCCCGAACCTGTCAGACCCGCGGAGCCGGCCTGGAGCTGCGGGTGCTGCATGCGAGAGGTGTGCCCCGCTGCCCCGCGGCTCCGGGCCGAGCTGTGCGAGCCGGCCCTACCGAGCCGGCTGGGGGCGAGATGAGCGGCGGCCCCGTGGCAGCGCCCCAGGTAGACGTGCCGCCCCCTCGCGGAGCCTTGGCGTCTCCAAGCCGGCCCTGCGTCCCCCCACTGCCCGGGGCTTCAGAACTTGTGGGCTGTGATGGGGCGCCTTTAATTTATAACGTGTTTCGTTTTCCACAGGATGGGGAGGGATGCGCGGCAGTGCCATCGGGAACTGGCGCTCCGGTGAAGTAGGAGCCGCCGGCCGTCCGCCTGCACCGAGCCGTTCCGCGCCGCGGCTACACGGCCTCTGCCATGGCCGGATCGGGCGCGTGGAAGCGCCTCAAATCTCTGCTGAGGAAGGATGATGCGCCTCTGTTTTTGAATGACACCAGCGCCTTTGACTTCTCGGACGAGGTTGGGTACGAGGGGCTTTCTCGATTTAATAAACTTCGAGTTGTGGTGGCGGATGATGGTTCTGAAACCCCGGAAAGGCCTATTAACGGGGCACACGCAGCCCTCCAGGGCGACGATGATTCCCTACTGGACCAGGACTTACCTTTGACCAATAGTCAGCTGAGTTTGAAGGTGGACCCTTGTGACAACTGCAGCAAACGGAGAGAGCTGCTGAAGCAGAGAAAGGTGAAAACCAGGTTGACCATTGCTGCCGTTCTGTACTTGCTTTTCATGATTGGAGAACTTGTAGGTGAGTTGTGTTGCCAACTCACTTGCCATTTCCATTTATCAAGCTTTAGTTACATGTGATTTGAGATTTAAACTTTCTTTTCAGGAAGCGTGTTATCAAGATACGTATGTCTTGTGATGGGAAAAGGCCACACAGTTCCAAAGTGCAGACCAACCCATGTACAACATAAACTTATTATATTAGTATCTTCATTGTGTATCATGTAACTTCCTCTTTTAAAAAAAACAACTCCGGTAAAACACCCGGTTAGTTTTGCAACGTTTAAAATAGTAAATGATTCTAAAATTACTTAGAGTCATAAAATTTTACAGTACAAATGGAGGAACCTTCCTGGACACCTGCTCCACCTTCTCTTTTTTTCCACATTAGGGATCTGAGGGCCCAGAGAGTAACTTAAATAAATTGTGAGGAAATTAGATGGTAATGGAAGGGCCACATCTACATTCCCAGTCTCCTGATTTTTCTCTCATTTGGCTTAAGTGATCTCTTTATACCATTCGTTTTGGATTTATAGCGAAGAGATTTGCAGAATTAAATACTATCAGCTAACTTAAAAGTTTTTCACTATAAAGAAGAACTGAAAGGAACCAGAAAATGGCTCCCCCAGGATTGATGAACTTGGTTTTATTTTTAATTTTTTAATTATTTAAGTAATAGATTCACTATGAAATATATTTTGTTGAGAGATTAATTTCATAGTCCCATTAGTGTAACTTCTCTTAGTGGCTGTTTACAAAGTGACATTAAAACAGGGAAACCATTCTCTGATGTTGTCTCCTTCCTAGTGATAAACCATGATGAGAACAGAGGTGGTAGTCCAGATTTAAAGGGCTGGTTGGAGATTGAATGTAGGAAAATTGTATACATTTCCTACCTCATTTCATATCACTCCTCCCAGTGCTCACTTCAGCCAAGCTGGCCACCTTTCTCTCTACAATTCACAAAGTTCTTTCCTGCCCATAAGGCCTTCAAACTGGCTGGTCCCTCTACCTCAGTGGCTTTTAAATTTTGTTGACCTCACTATGATAAATACAATTAACATTGTGACTCATGTAGGTGTGCACACATTCATATGTATGTGTATACACATACACACAATGTATAAATATATGTATAACCGAAACAAAAGTTTTATTTCATGTGATATGTGCTAATATTCTTTTCAACTGTGGTCCCAGCCCACTTAATTGATTTCGTCGTCAGGGCCTGTAGCTTGGGAAACTGCTTTATATGGATTGCCTTTTCCCAAATCTTCTCTTGGCAAGTTTCTTATCATCTCATCTCAGAAAATGGCTTGGAGAGACCTTTTCTGACTGACCTCTCTTCTCCCTTGTTTTGTCCTCCACTTTAAAAGCCCTCAGCATCTGAGATTATCTTGTTTGTGTATTTACTTATTTAATATCTGCCTTTCTTCACTGAAATAGGAGCTGAATTCCCAGCACCTAGAACAACGACTGGCACAGAGTAGACACCCAATAATTTTTTGTTGAATTAATTTTTTTTTATTGTGTTAGAGTGTTATAAATGCTTAAATGTGAAGAAATTAAAAAACAGGAGTGAAGCTGTGGCCACGGACGGCAGGGTGTCAGCAGACTAAAACTCAGTGACTTGCCCAAATTCATACAGCTCGAATATTGAGTCATTCAGACTTAGTGATTCTTAAAGTTAATATTCAGTATTTGAAGTTAAAAATCACATTATTGCAGAGTTTCCCTGTGAAATTTAGAGTTTATTTTGCCTAAGTAAAAAATATTAAGACCTAACTGTTCTGACTTGCCATTTTAAAAATCTCTTTATTTGATAAATGTTGTTTTGTGAAAGCCACAATAATTATTTCCTTTTGAATACTGACTTTATTTTCAATTATGAAAATCTTTTGTTACACAATACAGAGCTGTTAGGATTGGCATTAGGATAAGGCATTAACACTATTATTCAAAATGTTACATAGAATTAAGTTACATACAGGAGAGTATTTATTAAGTGTGTCAAAAGCACTTAGAAATAAAGCATTATTTTTAGGAAGCAGAAAGTAATTTAAAGATCTGAAAAAGGAGACTTGATTTTTAATCTTGGATTTGCCACTAACTTGCTCTGAGACCTTATACAAGGTCCATTCTTTCCTCCTTCCATTCAGCAAGTATTTTTTGAGTACTTACTATATGCCAAGCACTGTGCTGTGTATTCTGGATATACAATGGAGAACAAAACTATTATGATCCCTACTCTCTGAAGCATTTAATCTAAGAGGACACAGATGTTAAATAAATACACAAGTAAATTTAAAACTCAGATGGTCTTAAGTGCTATGAAGAAAAAAAAAACCAAGTCACTATAAGACATCATAACCAGTGGGGTATAGTTTATACATGAGCCAGATACAGTTAAACAAAAAAAAAAAAAAATAGCAGGAGATATTTAAGCAAAGGGAATAGAGGAGTTTCCAAGTGAAGAGAACAGTGTGTACAAAGGTCCTAAAACCTGCAATTCTTTAAAGTGACCTAAAAAGAAAGCCAGTTTGGCTGGAGTGTAGTAAGCAAGAGGGAAAGAGTGAGGGATACCAGAACAGGCAAGTCCTGATAGGCCATATTAAATGAGTGTAGGTTTTCGAAATACAGTGGGAAGCCAGTGAAGACTTTTAAGTGGAAAGTGACATGATGGGATTTACCTTTTAAAAGATTATTCTGGCTCTTATTTGGAGAATATGTTGGAGGATGCAAGAATGGAAACAAACTATTGCAGAGATCCAGAAAAGATGATTATGACTTGGACTAGAGTGAATGGAAAAAATACTGATTGTGAAACATTCTAAAGGTAACATGTGACAATATTGGGTAGTGGTTTGAGTGTGGGTGTTGATGGGATTGCAGTGTCAGGAATGCTTATGAAGTTTCTCTCCTAAGTAGCTGAGTGTATGAAAATATATGTCATTTATGAAGCAGGGAGAAAATACAGAGCAAGATTTAGGCACGGGCATCAGATTTATTTTAAATATATTATCATATGTCTGTGAAATGGCCATGTAAAGATGTCTAGTGAGCATATGACTCTACAGTTCAGAATAGAGGTCAAGGTAGAGATACAGTATGTAATAACATAGGAGTGGGAAAGAATCACCTAGAAAGCCCAAGTCTTGATGAACTCCAACTTTAGAAGTCAGACAGAAAGCAAACAGGTATCTTAGAATCCAAGAAAAGAGAGGTTTCAAAGTGGAAACAAATAAGGTGAAGCTGCTGAGAGTTCTAATAAATGAGAACTAAAATATCCATTGGGTTTAGTAACAGTTATTGAATACCTTAACAATTGCATTTTTATTGGAAATGCAAAAGCTTAAAAAGTGAATGCAAACAGACCTTCAGGTAAAGATGGCAAATGATCTCATGCATCTAATTGTACTCTCTCCTGAAACCTCTCTTAAACTTCAATAAAGGGAAACACACACACACACACACACACACACACACACACACACTCAAGGGGGGAAACTGGAGAAGAGACAATAGCAACACAAATTTAGGAAACTAAAAAGGAAACTGATGAGAGAGAACTGACTTAATAGATCCAAGAAAACCAACTATTGAGATATTACACTCTTCCCCGCTTATCCACAGTTTCACTTTCTGCAGTTTCAGTTATCTGTGGTCAACTGCAGTCTGAAAATATTAAATGGAAAATTCCAGAAATAATTTATAAGTTTTAAATTATGCACTGTTTTGAGCAGCATGCTGAAATCTTGCACTGTCCTGCTGCATCCCACCCAAGACGTTAATCATCCCTTTGTCCAGGGTATCCATGCTGTGTACACTGGACCCGTTCTAATAGTTACTTAGTAGCCTTCCCAATTGTCCAGATATCACAGTGTTTGTATTCAAATAACTCTTACCTAATAATAGCCAACCCCCAAAACGCACAAGTGGGATTGCTGGCAACTTAGATATGCCATAGAAAAACCATAAACTTTATTATAGGTATGTATATGTAGGAAAAAACATAGTATATATAGGGTTCTGTACTATCCATGGTGTTAGGCATCCACTGGGGGTCGTGGAATGTATCCCCTGAAGACAAGTGGATACTACTGTACTTTAAGAAATGACCCCAGAACTGAAGAGTCGAGAAAAACACAGCAAACTGTGTACTTCAGTAGAAAATTTCAGAACACATTGTTACCTGTTGCCTCTGATTGTTTTTGACAAACACTCCCTGAGGTTTCCACAGGGCAGAACTCCAAGTCAAGTCAAAAACAGTCTTGCAGGTAAGAAGGTCCAGCCCCATTTCATCCCTTGCAGTGGCTGCCATGCTGAAGTTTTTACTATATGTTTAGGAAAAAAAACATAGTATATACATAGGGTTCAGTACTATCACTGTGATTGCTGCTTGTTGGTTTCCAAGGCTACCAAAAAGCTGGGGAGGGGGAGATGGGTATAAGACACATTAAAAACACTACAGAGCTCACTATTCTTACCAAGAAACATCCATTTTCCTTGAATAAATGCTACCGTAACAGCCTTTTGTTCATTTCCAGAGTTCTGAGAAAGCTAATTTGGACAATATTTGCCCATATTCTTATTGCTTTTATGGGAGAGATGATTTTCAGAGATCTTTATTGAGCTATTTTTGCTGATGATCAACATGTGGCTCTGTAAATTTAGGTTCATTAAAATAAAATAAGTTCAGTTTCTCAATTGCAGAAGCCATTTTTAAATGCTCAATAGCCACATGTGAACATTTCCATCATCTCAAAAAGTTCTTTTAGATGGTTTGGCTTTATTATCCTCACTTTATAGATAAGTAAACTGAGGCTCAAAAATGTTAAGTAACTTGCTCAGAGTCTCAGATTTCAACGTGCCACATTCTTAATCAACCAACTGTTTTCTCTCAGTGATTTCCAGATTTTTCATGTCAAGGAATACATAAAAAATGATATTTGTATAGAGCACACCAGAATAAATGGATGTGACCACAAGATCACCAGCCCCAGTTCTCCCAGTACTCTTGGCTCTGCACAAATATCCAAGGAATAGGGCGATCAGTAGCTCAGCACACATGTGAACAACACCCTGATCATGAAGTTCCACTATACATTACAACAGTGGTTCTCAAAGCGTGGTACCAAGACCAGAAGCATCAGCATCACCTGGGAACATGTTAGAAATGTAAATCCTCAGGCCCCATCCAGACCTACTTAATTAGAAATTCCTGGAGTGGGATCAGTCAATCTGTAGTTTAACAAACCTTCCAGATGATTCCGATACACATAAAAGTTTGAATACTCTGTATTATAAAAGCTTATTCATAGAACGGTGCTAGAAAAATTAGTTGACCATCTGGAACAACGTATACATACACGCACATTGGGGGGAATTGGAAAATCGATATAAAGTTGAAAATTTTGTATTCTAAATACTACCTTTTATCCCTCTATTCGGTAACATTGCTATCAATATCCGTGTGAATCAATCAATTCTTTTGTTTTGAACTAATGTACATTTTATGAGTTTCTTCAGCTGGATTTTATGTTCAAACTTTCCCAAACAGGGGAACACCTACTTTTTCTTCAACATTATTGAAATATTTAGATATTGTGTTTATTAATTTCACTGTTTGACAGTAGAATTAATAAGTAAAGGCTACAGTACTAAACACAAAATTTCTCTTTATGTGTTAGCCCCAAGTTTAGTGGTTCTTAACTTTTGTAAGGTCCATTGACTCCTCAGAGAATCTGTTTATTGAAATGGGCATTTTCAGTAGAAAAACATGCATATTTAATGTTTTGCATAAAATTTCAGTTTCCTTGATTTAATTGTAAAGTTCATATTTTGTAGGATGTTATGTATTTTTGACTTGATTGCTTTACTTTTATTATATTAGTTAACTTCTTTTTCCCTCTCACCTTTGCTCTAAGGTGGATATATTGCAAATAGCCTAGCAATCATGACAGATGCGCTTCATATGTTAACTGATCTAAGTGCTATCATACTGACCCTGCTTGCTTTGTGGCTGTCTTCCAAATCACCAACGAAAAGATTCACCTTTGGATTTCATCGCTTAGGTGGGTAACCGGCAGTTTCTTTTTGTTTGTCAAATTTTATGGTAAAACCACAATGAACTATAACCTTTGATTAACTGAAATCTTTCTGGTGATAGCCTGTTGAAATAAACAAAGCCAATGAAAATAGAACAACAGGATTCATTCAAATACATATCTTTCAAGGTACATTCAGCCTAGTCAGCTAAACAGTTAACACATATAAAATTATATGGTAATTATTAATTTTTAAATGAGTTTCCTATGTCCTTCAGATGTTATTAGAATAAAGTTTACCTTCAGTTTATTGAACCAAGCAAAACCACATGGGTTTAATTCATTAATGAGCATTAACTTCTTTCTTTCGCTTCAGGTATTCCAACCAAAGCTACTGTAAACCAGATTTTAAGCATTACTATAATACATATAACATATACTGTGTGGCTGACCTTCTTTGAGGCCATTGTATCAACATAATTCCTTAAATGCTGACAAAGATTCTTTGCTTGACCAACCTTTAGTCAGTCTCCTAAACATTCTCCCAAACCCATGTGTGCATTTCCTTATAAAATCTAGTTTTAGCAAAAACCTTGCTAACCGAATTTAACAGAACCTACTACTCTTAATATCTGATGTCTCCTCACGCTGGCCTGTCATCAGCAAGAATCCTGTGAGATCACTTTAGCCAGAATCCCCCTTTCTCCTGATGTTTCCTCTCAGTAATTTTCCATCCACTGACTCCCACCCTGCTTCTTAGCTATAAATTCCTACTTGCCCATACAGTATTCAGAGTTGAGCCCAATCTCTCCCCCACTGTAAAATTCCACGGCAGTGGTCCCTATACCTATCTTAATAGCTTCCCCTCTTGAACAAAGTCTTCTTTACCATGTTTTAACAAGTGCCATTTTTCTTTTTAACAATGCACACATTTTATTAAATTTTAATATTTAATTTATTAATATTAAATATTAATGTTTAACTAAGAGGTTAAAATTATACATACTGTTATCCATACAGCTGTGCTTCATGCTTTTACTGTTTTTAAGTGTTTTACTTATTTTTAAAATAGATATGAAATAATTACTTGAACTATTATATGAAGTGTCATATGACCACATGTCACTTGCTTAGAATTCAGAAGTTGACATTTAGGTAGCTTCAGCAAAGTTTTCTGTCTTAAAGAACCGGAATTAACATCTTGTCATTTTATTTTATGGAGACACTGACACTCTTGGCTAATATATCAATCAATTATTTCCTTTCCTTCTTTGTTACTTTTTAGCCTAATCTTGATTTAATCACTGGGTCTTCTAATGTAAAACTTGACATTGTAGCTGAATGGCTATATTTCAAGTAGCTATCCAAGTCATCAGGTTGGGAATTTATGTGGCATCCCCACCCCTCAGGACTCTCAACTGCTGTACAAGAGAGCTAAAGCCTTGAGTGAGGTTTTTCTGTTATTTTTTAAGCCACTGTAATGCAACATATTATACATTCATTTATTGATTGCCTTGAGGTTTTTTTTACAACTTTAAAATTATTTTCAAATTTTAATTTTTTTCTGATTTAAACACCTACAATTTAAAATCGAAAACATAACATCATGGAATAGGGATTTTTACCCTCTAGTTCTATTTGAGAGTACATTTCATTTAGTCCTGTGGTTCTTAACCTCTTTTAGGATATAGACCCTTTAGAACTCTAATAAAAATTACAGTGGCACTCTACCCCTGGAAACATGCAGTAACAGAACATAGGAAGTCCTACATATAAGCTAAATACCAATAATCATGAAAATTCTATTAAATATTAAAGAAGTACTTAGTATTCAGATAGTCATTTTGTTTCTTCATAGATAACAAGCACTATGAAAAGATGAGAGAAAATTGAACTGATTGGTCCTATTGTGTCTCTGCAAATTTCCATAGGAAGTCAGATCTTTCCCTTTTCGTAAAAATACTAAGTTCAAGGTGATGGACAAGATATCAGCATTTGACTCCTGTCTCTTCTGAGAGTCCATTGAAATAAAAAGTACCGAAACAACAAAGAAAAGCAAATGGTTGGGTCACCAATAAACGAGAAATTTCCAGAAATTTCTGGAAGTTGGAAAGTAAATGGGTGTGGAGTGAAGAAAGATACAAGCTATGAAGTTACAGCCTGGAGTACACTAAGTTAGGAACTGGATCAGCCCAACACATCTCCAAGGAAGACGTGGAACAGAGATGAGCAAAAGTCAGAATCCAGGTTGAAAACAAGGAAGATTAATTGAATGACTATACATGGAAGCTGCTCCCACTAGTTAGTTGACTAGACCCCTACCTTCCTTCCTACCTCCACCTCCACTCAGGCCAACTGCATTCCTCCCCTCCCCTCTAAAAAAAAACAATAGATAGTTCTAGAAAGAAATTGAAGGAAATGTTTGGGGAAAAGCTTAGTCTTCTAGTGTGGACGTTGGTGCTCCAAAAGAAGTCTTTTTCACACTAAGATCAGGGTTCTGCAGCCTCATAGGTTGGTCCCCTACCTACTTACCCTAAATAATACTTGTCCTAGTCTGCCCTGCCTTACAGCCTTTATTAGTAACAATTTTAATTAGTTGATTGCTTATCCTTCTGGCATTTCCTTTCTACAAAGGATAATTTCCCTGTTGTTCCACCCTAAATGTGACCGGACAGCCAAAGATTTTTCTGCAAGTTAGAAAAAACAGCAGTATGAAAGAAAGTGAACAAAACTAAACTAACAGAAAAATTAGTACTAGAGTGAAGAGAATTAACTTAAGGAACAGAAGAAAATGTTTTAAATCCTCTTATTAATATACTCAGAATAATAAAAGAGTAAAATATTTTTGAAATAGAAACATATAAGAACAAGCTCTTTGAAATATTTCTGAAATTTAAAAAAAAAAAATTCCAAAGAAGGACTAGAAAACATAATCAAGAAAGTCTCCCAGAATATACAATGAAAAGATAAAAACAGGAAGAAAAGTTAAAAAATATAAAAGCACCATCTAGGAGGTCTGAAGTTGTATTACTAAGAACCTCAGTAAAACAGAACTTGAAAAATAAAGGGAGTGACTGCTTAATGAGTATAGGGCTTCTTTTTGGGTTGATGAGCATGTTCTGGAATTAGATAGTAGTGATTGTTGCACAACCTTGTGCATACACTAAAATCCACTGAATTGTATAGTTTAAGATTGGTAAAATGGTGAATTTTATGATATGTGAATTTTATCTGAATTTTTAAGTCATTTAAAAAATTAAATAAAGAGAATTGTAAAGATATATAATGATGAATATTATCCAGAGCTAAGGAGGGACCCAAGCCTTCACACTAGAAGGGCCTTTTGGGATCTTCTTTGTATACCAAACTCTTATAAGGATATATCACTTACTCTATTCTTGAAGTAATAGTTAGTAGTAATGGAGAAAATTTTGTGGTAGCTTGTATAGAATTAAAAAGACAACAAGGTTATGTAGAATTGAATAAAACTATAAACCAAAGTAGTGGCTGTCCCTGTGTTCCATAAAATACCACTGCTTCATGAGTAATCTCAAAGTTCTGTGGGAGAAGGTATGTTTACATTGGACACATTTAAATAGTGTGCCTCTTGTGATCTATAATACCAAGACTTAGAGATTCAGGTCCTGAAAAACACTGAAGAAGGAATCCCCCTTAGAAACTTTTGGTTTGTTACTATTGTTGAATTTTGTTGTTTTGTTTGATGGCATAGCGGGTAGGACAGGTTGGTTTTTTCTTTGTTGATTTATTTTGTAAATATGTAAAACACATTGAAAAGTCAAATTATTTTTAGAGGAAAAGATGTATTGAGAAGTCTTACTTTAGTTCTGTGCCCTCCAACCCAATCCTCCACACAACTCCTTATTAGCAGCCATTTTAATTCGTTTCTGGCCTGTCTTTCCAGTATTTCCTTTTGAAATTATAAGTAAATGCATATGTATGTTCATATCCCACTCCCTACCATATTTTCTTATGCAAAGGCAGCATACTATATACCCAGTTCTAGACCTAGAGATATGTGTCTGTAAATGGTAATCAGATAGTAGTAATAACATTTCCTAAAGTTATTCCCTTTTTCGTTTTCTCATAACACTTTATACATGTCTGATAGCATTTATCACATTTTTATAGCTATTATGAAACTGTGTTTCCTTTTAGACCATGAATTACATAGGGACAGGAACAGATAATATTAAACTCTGTGTCCGGCACTAATAAGTGCTGTATAATAGATTATTAATCAAATTGTTGCATAGTCAGGCTGAGTAAATGAAACAGATAATTTAGTATAGCTCACAATCCTCAAATTAAACCAGTTTCCAAACTGGGAAAAGGGGTGTTTTGAAACTTTGGGATTAAAATACTTGGGACTCTATAAAACATTTATTTATAATTCTGAAACTGTGGTCATGTTCACAAACTAGACTATACATATTTATTTGATCCATAGCCTAGCTAGATGGTACAGCCTGATTTATAGGTCCTTTTGGGTAATTAAGAAATTAGTTAGAAGGGAGTTTCTTCTTATCACAGCGAGGACTCAATCCTATTTGTTTTGGTACTTATAACTTTTAGAGTTTTGTGGTTACATTGTCTTTAGTTCAAATCTGAGATCTGCAGTTTTTCTAGCTATATGACCTTTTGGAGAATGATTTAATTTTTCTAAGTATGAGTTTCTTCTGTAAAATAGAGACAATAATACTTGCATTGCATAATTGTAAAAAATACATAAGGTAGAGTGATAAAGTGTAAGTACCTAACATGGTACCTGGCACAGAGTAAATTCTCAGTATAGGTTAATTCCGGTCTTCTTTTTCTTTTCTCTTCTGCCTGACAGTATATCATCTTACCCAGACTCTTTATATCTCTCAAAATTGCCTGCTTTCCCTTCTCCCCCTAATCAGAATTCTTATCCTCTCAGCATAACTGTCTCAGCTAGGTAGTTCGGGAAAAGTAAAATGATTAAATAACAATTTTAAAAGATGTGCTTTTTGGCTTGGGTCTTTGGTAACACTTCTGGCAATAAAACAAAATTTATTTTTGCTAAAATCCTTCAGTCAACGTGAAAGAAAGGTAGTTTTAGATCTGAAGTGTAAGCCTAAGTGGCTATTCCAGGAGTCAGTTGCATTCTTTTGGTACCTTTTTTTTCCTTTATGTGAGCTCATAGATTGTGTAAAATCATTCAGGTTTTTCTTTTTCTTTTATTTTCTTTATTACTTTACAGTGAGCTACAATAGCAGCTCTTTTGTGGGAAGAGGGAGAGCAGAGTAGATTCTGTATGTGAGTTGTTTTTAAATGCCTGGATTTATTTGACTGTGGGTATGCCATCTTAGAACTTAATGAAACTACACTGCGGGTGGGAGAAATCCCATAATTCCTTAGGAGGAATGGCACTATCTCCCAGACAAAGGAACAATGCTGTTTTCTAAAGAGAACAGCCCCATCCCTTTGCTTGCTTTCTTTTTTCTTTCTCTGTGGATTATGAATATAATTGACTTTATTTATATGGCTTTTCTTCCAGTTCTTGGGCTGAAGAGGCTGCATGGATCAGATAAAGATAGTGGTCACATGAGAGGACTGTTATAAGCATAGTTGTCTGTATTTGAAATAAAAAGCAAGATATACGCTTTGGCAATACAGACCATCAGCCTAGGTTAATGGCAAAGTGACAGTGTAGGAGTCTTTTGTAGCAATGTGTACTTCTACTGAGCAAAAGCCTTGGCCAATCTGGCTAGATGGTGGTTATCCTGAGGTAGGTTTATGGTTATAATACCAGTTCTACATAGTTTGTTATTTTATTCTCTGATGCTAAAGGAGCAGAAAGTATGCAGCTAAAAAAATCTCTTCCCCCATACAGCAGCCAAAAAAATAATCTCCTCTCCTGTTAGTGATTCATTTTAACATCTTCCTCCCACCCATGACAAGAGTTATGCCTATTCATTATTCATATCTTAGAATTAATTCATATCACATGAACATCTATAGGAAAAGAATAGGTACTTCCTAGAAATGGGAGTTTTTTTACTGTGGCAGAAGAAAGACATGAGTGAGGTAGCCATTGTTGGATAGCCAGAAGTCTACCTGGAGTCTTGAGCATCTTGGGATGCATAGGGATGGATAGAGTGGTAAGAAGGCAGGAAATAGATTATATAGGAGGTGAGAGGCTCTCCAAAGACAAACTTTGCAGTTTGGTTTGGCATTGTGGTGGCAAGAGTGGGCCACTGAAAATCCTCCATGATGCCTTTAGCTTGAGTGCTGTAGGGTTGTCTCTGGCTGAGCTGAAATACAAATATGAGTTTGGAAGTCCTAGGCAAATTCAATGCATCCCACTAATTTTTCTATTTCTTTCCTATCTTCTGTTGGAAGAAGATAGAAGAGAAAAATAGCACAGAAGAAGGAAATGTATCTCCACTCTCCTTCCCTATTGATTTTTATAGACCTCTGAAATCTCTTTAGATATGTGCTATATATAGTTCTTTGAGACAATAGAAAGACAAGTGTTATATAATTTAAGGGAAATGTATTCATTGTTGGCATCATAGCATTAGCAAAGTTAACAGTTATGATAGGCCAGTACATCTAAGCAGCACTCACAAAAAAGCAAATATGCTTAGATTGAGTGCAGTTTACATAGTTGAAGCAGATTGTTACTCATTCACTGAGTAGGCACGCAGTAGTTACCTGTTGAAAGAATAATAATATAGGGTAGGGAGGCGGGCAGTGAATTTGTAGACAAACAACATAATCATTAATTATATTAAATGCTACAAAGAGAAAGAATAAGGTACTATGATGGAGACTAACAGAAGGACAGAGAAGTATTGAACATTTATCATATGAATCTTGAAAACCTCTAGTTTGGGCAGTTTATAGATGTGTTAAAATGTGCATTAAACATCTTTTATATTTCATATTATCAAAATTTGATAATCAGCTATGTTTTCTCCAATTTAAAAATTAATATTTCCACTTACCATTTATTGTCCACTCAGACTAAAACTGTTTATTCTCTGTATGTGAAATTTAGGGTATATTTTGGTCTTTATTAGATCATTGACCATAAACATTTGTTTATATTTCAGCTGAATAAAAAGACCCGAGTGATGTTATAACAAAAAACACATATTCACTCATCTTACTCCCTCCTTCAATGCTACAGTTCAGCCAGGTAGACTTATTTAATTATTTATGTGTTAAGTAGCAAAATATGTTAGAACTACTATAATGATAGGTTTTCTAGAATTTCCATAAAAATCTCATTCAACAGTTTTTCATTTTTGCTAAATTTCCATTTAGTCAAGTTTTCCTAAAGCTAATAGAGTAGTAACTTACACAGTTGTTAAAGTTCCTGGACCTCTCTTAGAAAATGAAAAATCTATATGCTGTGCACGCCTTTTGTCTTGAAAAACTTAATTATACATTATGTGACCAGAGACCAACCCAGAGCAAGAATGAGAAGATTGGAGGGTGTCATAATTTTGTTATTGATTGAAAACGTCCCTCTCTCTTAAACATTGTGGGGGGTTGGATTGGGGGGAGAGAATCTTGCCTATGTTTATCTGCTTTCCATCATGTTAAAAATACTAGGAAAAAATTTTAAACACTGATTAGTCCTATCCATGATATTTCACCAGTTTAATTTATTCACAGTGAAAGAGCTTTTTGTCTGTTTTATCAGAATAAATGGTCATATTTCTACTATTAGGGTTTTTAGCTATATTATCTGTGCCTTATACTTCTCATTTGTAAATCTCAGGCCTAAATATCTATTTAAAATTTTTTTTTCTTTTGTATTTATCAATTTTCTAGCTAGAAGACATGAGTAGAATTAGAATAGATTAGAATAAAAAATAATAGCTAAATGTCTTTGCTTTTCACCAAAGGAACTGGATATAAGGCACATTCCTTATTTGCTGGAAAAGGGATAGCATTTATAGTAATATCTTATATCATTTGGGAATTTCTGGGAATCAGCTGAATTCCTTTACTCTTAACTGTGGACCGGCATTGGGATTCCTTCTATGCTACCTCACTTAGGTGAAAACTACTGTGGAAAACTGCTGTTTTCAGCTTCAGGAGCCTAGTGGACCTTCTGAGGGTAGGAATCCTCCTTGCATAGGAACTCTGTTTAGGCTTTAGTTTGATTCTTATTTTACTTTATTTTGAAGGTTGTTTCGCCTTATCTGAGTGTTCACAAGAAGGTGATTTTAAGTGTTTCAGAAAATTATCACTGGGATGTGAGCGTACCAGATTTGACATATGCGCAAATACACACGTGGCTCTTAGGGATGCCCAGTATGTCTGAAATATTTCATGGCACGTACATATACTAAAAAATTATTTGTTGTTTATCTGAAATTCAGGTTTAACCCAGCATCTAACATTTTGTTTGGCAGACCTCCTAGGGTAACTATGTAACTTATTATCCAAACCAGGACACTTTTGAGAGTGAAATGGGGCACTTATAATAATATGCTAGGACAACATGCATGAATTGGAACTATGCTGGGAAAACTGGAAAGTATGGTCAACCTAATTATAGGAGGTTTTGAAAGAATTTTTAATTATTGGTTCTAGATTTTCATAAGCAATCACATGTCATTAACTTGTATAGCTAAATGTAAAGTGTTTTGCTTTATAATTTCATACTTAAGATTTTAAGGCACCTTAAAAACTATGGTGGCCTAACTGCTAGCTTCAATCTTGACACATAATTAAAGTTCTCTTTCTTTTTTATTTATTTTTGGCAGAGTTTGAGAAAGATTGGTATTTTTTAAATACCAGATTTAAAGAGAAAAAAGTTCTCTGTGAGTAAAATGAGGTTGCCACTAGTACATGAGATTTTACAGTTTAAAAAATTTTTAATTTTAATTATTTCTTCTTTACATTATTTATATATGTTTATTTTACCATTAGCAGATATAACTTAAGAAATTCTGTGTGTTTTCTGTCTTGTATTTGGCTTAATTCTTCTCTTTTAACCTATTTACTTTTGGGGGGCGATTTAGTAAATATAGTAGTCCCTGATTTAGTAAATATAGTAGTCCTTCTTATCTGCAGAGGATACATTCCAAGATCCCCAGTGGATGCCTGATACTGTGGATAATAGCAAACTCTACGTATTCTGTTTTTCCTATATATACATCCTATGATAAAGTTTAATTTCTAAATTAAGCAGAGTAAGAGATTAGCAGCAGAACTAATAATAAAGTAGAACAATTATAACAATATATTATAAGTTATATGAATGTGATCTATCTGCCTCTCTATCTCTCCCTTCCCTCCCGCCCCCCCCCCCCCCACCCATAACCAATCCGATAACTGAGAGGGCTACTGAGCAACTAAGGGTAGGTCGGGGAGCATATACAGCATGGATACACAGAACAAAGGGATGATTCGCATCTTAGGAGGGACGCAGTGGGACACTTCAATATTTCATCATGCTACTCAGAACAGTGCATCATTTAAAACTTATGAATTGTTTATACCTGGAATTTTTCATTTAATATTTTTGGACCACAGTTACCTGTGGGTAACTGAAACCACAGAAAGCAAAACTGCAGATAAGGGGGGACTGCAGTAACCTATTATTCATATTTAGTTTAAATTTCTTACCCGTATGGTCTTTTTATCCTCCCTTGCTCAACCTAACTTCATTTTTTAAAATTTATCCAAAAATATTTGAGTACCCACTAGATGCTGGCCACTCTGCCAAGTGCTACAGTAAATGTGACATGGAATGTAGCTTGGTCCTATTCTCAAGGAGCTTAGAGTCTGGACTTAAAATGGTTGTCTCTCTACAACTTTGTATATTTCTGTTGGTCTTGTCTCTGTCTTCTTCAGCCCTGTGTGTCTTTCAAAGCATGATGTTTTCAGGAATAGGTATACCATAGTTTTAAATAGGAATTGTGTTTTTTGTCTTATCCCAACATCTGTTTTGTTGATACACAAGACTTTATTGGAGTTTCATCTAAATAATTTTTCTGTGTTGTAATTTATATGTTGGAATTAAAGGGTGTCAAAGTCCATCTGGTATACTTGAAGTGCCTGAAACCTTTGAGCAATGAGTCAACCCAGATAACAGTTTTTCCAGATTGTTTTACCTTTTAACATTTCATGGTATTAATGCCTGGGTTCTCTAAAAGAAAATTTTTCTTTAAAAGTATTTTCTTGCATTTATTGTTTTAAACATCAGCATGTTTTATATAATGTTAGTTGATTATTTTAATGTATATATTTCACATTGCCCTATTTTTTGTTATTTTGAAGATATAAAGTTATTTCTACTTTATACTCATATGGTAGAAAATCCATATGAGATATTAAAGCATGTATAGTGCAAAGTCCCTGTCTCCCAACCACCCATTCTCCTCACAGTTTTTTATCTGTATTTTGTACATCCTTCCAGAGAGTATATGTACAGATTATTTATATATTTTTTTTCCTTTTCACTCAAATGGTAACACCATACATACTGGTATGTACTTTGCTTTTTCCACATAACTCTGTATTTTGGAGATTATTCCTTATCAGAACATAAAGAGCCTTATTCTTTTTTACAGCTGCATAGTATCCCATGTTATAAGGCCTCTACTAATTACTTTTTTGTTGTTTTTAATTATTTGCTATTGCATACAATGCTTGATGAGTAGCTTCATAATATACCTTATTTTGTACAAGTGCTACTCAGTTGGCAAGAGTGTGTATATCATTCTTAGAAGAGGAATTCCTGGGTTAGAGTATACTCATGAATACCTGCATACATAAAAAAAAATGTGTTTGTTTTTAGTCTAAAGGTAATATGTGTTTGTGGTTAAAAACTTAAAACTTTCCAGACATTACCAAAAAGAATAAAGTAAAAAATAAATTCTCTAAGCTCCTACTCTCACTTTCCAGATGTAACGTTTTCTTGTCCTTCTTGTGAGTATCAATTTGCTGAATTTTTTATATATATATATATATATACACACACACATATATGTGTGTATGCATGTGCATATATATACATATATATGTATATATACATATATACATACACACACACACACACACACACACACGGCTGTATGGTGTCCCATTATATGTATATACCATAATTTATCTATTAGGTTTCTCATTAGTGATGTCTCCAGATCTTTTTTTGATACTACTGACAAACAGTAAAAAACCTTCTAGGTATCTTCACATACATATGGATGTGTTTCTTATCAGATAGATTCCTAGAATCAAGGAATTTTGAGTAGTTTTACTAACTGCTCTCCAAAGTGATAGTTCCATTTGGTCCTTCCACCAGTATGTCCTTGCTAACTCTGGCTATTATCAAACTTTCTAATCTTTGCCAATTTTAATAAGAGCCAAAAAGGAATTTTATTCTCATTTGAATTTGTTATATTAAGACTGATTTTGATAAATTGGCCATTTCTGTTTATTTTCTGTGTGTTAACTGTTTATGTTTGTCACCCATTTTTTTCTTGTGGGTTCATTTTGTTATTGACTTGTAAGTATACTCATCTATTAAGAAATTAGTTTGTGGTCATGCATGTTACAAATATTTTTTTTCTCATTTTTGCATTTTTTACCATGTGCATGGTCTATAAATATACATAATTTAATCCTAAAGAAATGAAGGGATGGTAGGATATGATAGGGGTGAATTAGTGGAGGATCTAAATCAAACTACTAAACACTTAAATAAATATATATATATATTTATATATCTATATATATATATATGTTGTATACCTAAAACTAACATGTCAGTTATATCCAATTTAAAAAAATGTTCTGTATCAAATAATAAAAAGTTTTTAAGAAAAATAACATGACAAAAATGATGTAGTGCTTCTATCTCCTTAGAGGAAAGAAGATATAAATAAAAGATTGTATATAGTTTATATGAAGTGTAATAACCATGTCTTTAATTTATATGAAGTATAATAACCATCTGCAAATACATTTTTTTATATTTTTTGCTCCAGAGGTTTTGTCAGCCATGATTAGTGTGCTGTTGGTGTATATACTTATGGGATTCCTCCTATATGAAGCTGTCCAAAGAACTATCCATATGAAGTACGAAATAAATGGAGATATAATGCTCATTACCGCAGCTGTTGGAGTTGCAGTTAATGTAATGTAAGCTCTATTTTTTTTTTAATTTAATAGGCTTTACTACTTTTTAGAGCAGTTTTGGGTTCACAGCAAAATTGAGGGTAAGGTACAGAGATTTCCTATATATCTCCTACCTCCACACATGCATAGCCTCCCCCATTGTCAGCTTCCCTCACTAGAGTAGCACATTTGTTATAACTGATGAACCTACATTGATAGGTCAAAATTACCCAAAGTCCATAGTTTACATTGAGGCTCAGTCTTGGTGTTGTATATAGATGAGTTTGGACAAATGTGTAATGACATGTATCCACCATTATAATGATGTCTATACACTCTATTTTTTTCACATTAATATTTTCAAATACTGTGAACTTAGAGACATACATGCATTCAGTAATGTGCAGTGACATTTTAATATAAACTAGTACATCACTTTTTCTTATAAATATTAATAAAACACTGTTAGAATTATAAATTCCTTGTTAGTTTGCTCAGTGATACTGAAGTTTGACTAATAATTGGGAGTTTAGGACAAAGTTTGTTTTATTTAATTTCTATAATTCTTTTATGTTACTGAGATTTTTTTTTTAACTACCAAATTGTTCTCCGCAAAACTATGAAATTTTTAAGTTACATACTTAATCATTGGGGTCAGGGGTCAGCGAACTTTTTCTGTAAAGGACCAGACAGTAAACATTTAGGTTTTTAGAGCCAGTCTCTTTTGCAGCTACTCAACTCTGCTATTATAGAACAAAAGCAGCCACATTCAGTATGTTAACAAATGAACATGGTTGTGTCCCAATAAAACTTTATTTACAGAAACAGGCAGTGGGCTAGATATGGTCTACAGACCAATGTTTGCCCGTCCCTGTCCTAGTGGGTTTCATTCATACGTAGAATAAAGTCCAAAGTCCTTATCAAGGCCTTTTTGATAAGATCCTTATTTTAAGTACATAGAGCACATTATCATCTCAAGACCTTTGCCCTCGTATTCCTTCTACCTAGAACACTCTTCTCCCACAGCTTGCTTCCTGACTTCATTCAAGTCATTGCCCAAATGGAATCTAAGAGAGGCCTTCTCAGACCACTCTCCCTATCACTCTCCATCCCCTTGCAATGTTTTGCTTTTCTTCAAAGCATTCTCATCTCCTGGCAGTAGTACATTAGGTATTTAATTACTTCTCTGCCTTCCCTACTAGAACATAAGCTCCATGGGGATAGGGATATGTCTGTCATATTCACTGTTTTGACCCAGCACCTAAAACAGTGCCTGATACATAATACTCAAATATTTATTAAATGAACGAGTTCCATGTTGCCTCATTAGTGTCTGATTAGTAACAAATATTTTTAATAATGGTAGGAAGAAGAATAATGTTTTCTTTTATTTTTAACAGAATGGGGTTTCTATTGAACCAGTCTGGTCACCATCACGCCCATTCCCACTCCCTGCCTTCAAATTCTTCTACCACAGGTTCTGGGTGTGGACACAACCATGGCCAGGATAGCCTGGCAGTGAGAGCTGCATTTGTACATGCTTTGGGGGATTTGGTGCAGAGTGTTGGTGTGCTAATAGCTGCCTACATCATACGATTCAAGGTAAGATAATTGCTAATTTTTCTATTTGAAATATATTTAACTTAAACATTAAAACCAAAGGTGATTCTCTTTAATCAGTATAATGGACACCAGTGCCAATCCTATTCATTTTGCAATTACACAAGCCTGATTGAGCCACTAGTATAGCTCTTCTGTTAGCTCTGTCACATCTTATGGTAACTTATCTGTAGCTGGCTTTGGTAGTGCCATCACTGGATAACTCAGTTTTAAGCCTTGTCACTGAACTGCCAGGTACTAGAATGTGCACTGTAGTAAAATCCAGAGATTTTGGTTGTAGTCTTGGCTCTGCCATTAATGCTTTGGCCTTGAGCAAGTCCCTCAACTCTAAACTTGAGTTCCCTCCTCTTTAATATGAGGGAGTTAAATCGGATAGATGACTGCTAAAACTCCTTCTGGAGGGAAGATTTAGAGAAGGCACAGAGGAAAACAGCAATAGAACAATTAAACTTCTGTAAATAGATCCCATGAAGAAAGACATTTAAACATTCTAGGAAAGAGTGAAATTATTTCTCAATTGCAATATCCCAATTTTAAAGGTATTCTCCAGTCCTGCTAAAGAACAGGGAACAGAGTATGCCTTATTCTGCTTTTCAGTCTGTTTTACGTCTGTCAGTTTTTAATCACACAATTTTGATCCCTCACCTTACAGCCAGAGTACAAGATTGCTGATCCCATCTGTACATATGTATTTTCATTACTTGTGGCTTTTACAACATTTCGCATCATATGGGACACAGTGGTTATAATATTAGAAGGTAAGATCTCACTAATATCCCCATTGTGGATTTATTACTTTTCTAAATCGGATGGGGGTGGAGGGCATCTAGGGTAAGAGCCATGTCTTGTCCTGTTTTTTTACTGATGCTTATGAGAGACTACAGTACCACCACCTTACATGTATAGAAACGTATAAGAATAGATGCACTCTCCCATCTGTTATCCATTTGGTCCTCATAATAGCTAAGAAAAGTGGGTAAGGCAGACATTATTATCCCCATTTACCAACAAGAAAATTGAGACTCAGAGGGGTAGCATAACTTAAGGCAACACTATTAATAAACTGTGGAGCTAGGACAGGAATGCAACTATTTTGATTCTTAAAGCAGATATATTTAGGGGTTTATTAATTCCTTAATATGTATTTGCTACTTTGTTATATTTTTACATCCTACTTTACTAGTAAGTGTAAGCCTGTAAATATAAGTTCTCAACAGTAGGTTTATCATCATTGGATTTTTTTCATCTGTTCTAGCTATTTGTTAATGAAGTATTCTGGTATGAGTAACATTCCTTTTTAATGAAAATGAACATTTTAAAAATATTAACCTCTTGTGTATATCTGCTTTAGGTGTTCATGGTTTATCTTAAAGTATTAATATATTTAATAAATATATTAATTAATATATTTATATTAATTAATATATAATAAGTATTAATATATTTAAAGTATTCATTTAAAATGAATTTGGTAAAGCCATTTGGTTTGTTTTGAAAAAAAAAAAAAGTCCATACTAATAATGTATAACTTTTTTCCCCAAATAAACTTTACTCATAAATGATTTATTCTAAACTAATAGGTGTACCACGGCATTTGAATGTAGACTATATCAAAGAAGCCTTGATGAAAATAGAAGATGTACATTCTGTGGAAGATTTAAATGTCTGGTCTCTCACTTCAGGAAAACCCACTGCCATAGTGCACATACAGCTAAGTATGTCACCGACGGTAAACGCTGGGGTGGGTGGACTTCTATCTTTGGAATTAAAATCTGTGCTTATATTAAGTAGGAAGACGTTTCTGCTGGAAAGATTTGTTTTAAGGGAGGTGTGGGCTCTTCAAAAGGCAAGTTGCAGGTCAGTATTGATAGCAGAGCAGTGACTTTGATCTCTTTTGAGATGAGACATTACAAATTTTTGCCTTCAGATTAAAGGCATTAAGTATATTTACCATACTTTTTCTACATAAGAAAGCTAGACCCTGTGTTTTTATTTCTTTATTTTGCAGATTGGTGCTTTTTATTTTTATTTTTTTATCAAATAGCACATGCACGTGGTTTATTTTTAAAAGTACAAAAGGTGAAAGACTTGTAAGTGATGTCTAGTATTCTTTCTGTACCTCAGAGTGGACTGGAGAGATTGAGATAATGACACGCCATTCAGGCTTTGCATGCTGACACACTTCTCTGACAGAATAGCTTCCAGAGGATAGAAATCAAACTAATAAAAATATGTTCACGTTATACTAAGATTGTTTTTTCCTTTGTCTTATTCACTGATGTGTAACTATGTATAATGAATAGTAATGATATTTTCTTGACATTGCAGTTCCTGGAAGTTCATCTAAATGGGAGGAAGTACAGTCCAAAGCAAAGCATATGTTATTGAACACATTTGGCATGTATAAATGTACTATTGAGCTTCAGAGTTACAGGCAAGAAGTGGACAGAACTTGTGCAAATTGTCGGAGTTCCAGTTCCTAATTTTAGATGTTTGGGGGACTACTGCCTTATTTATCCTGCAGTCACAGACTTGAGAGCAATAAATGCACACCTAAATGAGAAAGTAGACTCCCTGACAGCTGTGTCTACATCACGTACCGGTCTTACAGTCAGCCCAGTAGTTCTAGTTACTGTTTAATGGTAAAATGAGACTTCACCATGGTTTTTCAAATGAAGATGTTTCCAAAACGCGGTTTACAGAATGAGACGTGATTCTGCAGTTACCTCATAGAAGACAATCCAAGACCATACTTTATTAATTATGACAGAGTACATGTCTTACAGGAAGCATCAAGAGTTCTGTGTTTGCATTTAAAAGTCCTTTTCAAAGACTGTTTTATATCAAGCAGTGCTGGAAAACTAAATTTTTTTTTAACATAATCTTGACACCCAGCTTCTGGAATTTGCCACCAAGCTCTCTTTTTACAAAAATTATTTCTCAACAGGTTTCAGAAAGTACTAGTAATTATCCAGAGTGGAATATGCATGTATTCCTAAGTGTTTCAGAAATGTTTTATTTCACAAATAAGTCTTAATGTTATAGTTATACTTTATGAACAACTTTTTCCAGATGTTACAGGGTTTTAAATCTCAAAGTTAATGTTATTGGTTATTTATAATCTTATCAGAACCAAATCTTTACATTTTGTGGTCACTGTCATTAAATTATTTAGGAAATATTAGAAATAAATATTTTCAGTATTCTAAATGGCAGAAGTTTAACTCAAATTACTATAGGATAATTTAAACAAAATATAAGAGCAAGGACAGAGTATGGAGTTTCAGATCTAAGTCTTCCTGAAATCACTTTTATCGTTCATGGAATTTATCTTTACTTAAGAATAACAGAGACTGCAAAATGTAAATGATGATGCTCTGTCTTTTTAAAAACTGCCTTACGCTTTGTATCGAAAGTTTGCCTGGTACTTTGCTCCCTGCCGCCATACCAGTTCATGTGCATGTGCCCTTTCAGGGCAGAACTCTGGAGGGCTGAGATTTCGTTGGTGATACCCACCTCTCACAGGAGGATTAACCACATTCCTCCAGAGAGAATTTCTGTTTGATGACATAGGTTAGGGATTCTCCATGGACTCCAGAAACCCTAAAATATAATTTTGAAGTTTTTCAATAACACCATAGCAGAAATGCTCAAAGGGATTGGGGGAAGAGAAAACAAAAACTTCAAGGGTTTTCAACTCTGTATGTGTGTTAAAGCACTGAAATAGGGCAGATCAAATGTGTTGTAGGGAGGCTAAGCATGTTTCCAAACTGAAGGCAACCTAATTGGTCATAGTTAAAGAGGCAACCATGAATATTCATGTTTCATTTGGCTGTTGGTTTTGAGATTATCTTTATTCACATGAGGAGTCCATTCAGAGTAATGTAAACGCGTACCACACAAGTTGAACCAAAATCCTAGATAGGTGTGTAGATGACTTAGAACATAAATGAAGGCAACAGATTTCAACTTTCTACCAAGTACCCCACTATAAGTGAACCTAAGGTGAAACCTGGATTTACCTAAAAGATTAAGAGTTGATGGTATCCAACAAAAGAATTGATGAGGGTTAATGGCACCTCATAAAGCCCAGTGTTTGTTGAATTGAGTTGAAAAATGTATGGGATTCTTATTGTGAATCCATTTAAAATAATGATTTTAATTTTTCAAAAAGCAAAAACAAAGACACTGTTTAAATAAAAATACTCAAATATAAAAGGCAAGTAAGAATAACAGAAGCATTTCAGGGCACATCTGGGCATTTATGGATTTGGGTACCTACCAAGAGAAAAGACTATTCATTATATTATCATAGATTTTCCCATATTTGCAGTTGTTTCTCGTATCTACTAAGCTTGTTTCTCGTAAACTTTCCTTTCTCTTAAATACGTGTATCTGACTTTTCACATTGACCTGTTCCTTGAAAAGTTTTTGGGTAAAACAGTCTAAAATCCACTTGAGGATTGAAAAGGATCCTTTTGTAAAATGCAGAAACACCGAAAACTTTTGTAAATCTTAATTATCAGGTTCTGTTTAAAATGAGGTACACATGAAGTTTCCTGTGCTTTGTTTTTTGTAGCAAGAACTACAGATTTTGTACTTATACTTTACTAAGTCTGTGAAATATGAGAATTGATAGATTTAACTGTAACTTGACAAAAGCCACAGAGAAGGATGTGATCCTAGCAGATGGGAACAGGGCCTGCACGGCTTCAGACACAGAACATTTGGTCTGCCACCACCTACAACCAGGAATTATGCTCCTCACCCAGCTCTCAGAGAAACAGCCCTCCATTGTCCTGTGGGAAGCTGTGGCTGAGTGTGGATAAACATCTAGCATTGTTCCTTTTTCCCTGGGAAAACAGATCACAACATAAAAACTGGGCAGTTTTTCAGAGCAGTGTGTTTTAATGAACATTTGCAAATAATCTGAGTTACTTGTGTTCATAAACCTATGTTTCACAACTCTGGCCAGGTGCAGCCTTTTGATTAATTTTAGGAAAAGTCCTATTGTTTCATTATCAACTGAGCTGCCTTGGAAATAAAATGTGGGGAATGTAGTTACATAAGGCATATTTCAGAGAGCTTTGAAATGCAGAACCACTAGTGACTGTAATTCCCACGTACATTTTCCATTAGCTATGCCTTGTGTAACGTGAGTCCAGATTCTCACAACTTGTATTATTTCACAATCAGTATTATTTGCCAAATCACAGGATTTCTTATTTTGCTATTTCTTTTTCAACTTTGGATGCTGTATTTCCATTTCCTAAAACAAAGTTTCCTGCTCCGAGGAGTCCCAGTGTTCTGGTTCTGTCTCTTGAACCCAGGTGTCCTCGCTGACAGTGTTTGTCTTCAGAAGAATTTTCCCAGAAGAGGCACAGGCAAGATCAGAGACATGTGATTCCCTTTCATTTTAATGTGAGGAAAGAACATCTTTCAGACACAAAGCACCACTTACAAAGGTGTTTCTAGATGGGGAAGAACCTTTTTTTTTTAACATCTGACTGTTTCTGATCCAGATTGTCTGCATACTGAACTTTACAGAATAAGTGTGATAGAAATAGACTACACTCTGCAACAAGGGAAGAGCATCACTAATAAGACTGAGTCACGTGTTTCAAACAACCATTCTCACTACTTATAAGAGAAAATCATTCACTTCTGAAACAAGCACAGTTAGCTAAATTTATTTTCTTTCTATGCATTTATATTGGTTCATCATAATGAATGGGTGTTCTTAAAGAATTTGAGCCCCTTTGGAATAAGGTTTTAGACAATTTTTCTGTTGACTGTATCTCACATATAGTAAATGTAAAGTTACAGAATGTGTTCCTAGGTATTAGTTCATGTGGTTCAGTTTGCTTCTGAACCAAACTTAGCTCATGCGCCTATTGGGTATTAGTCACAAATGG
Source organism: Rousettus aegyptiacus (assembly GCF_014176215.1). Classification (NCBI taxonomy): domain Eukaryota; kingdom Metazoa; phylum Chordata; class Mammalia; order Chiroptera; family Pteropodidae; genus Rousettus; species Rousettus aegyptiacus. The sequence goes on along the minus strand of NW_023416306.1, from coordinate 118,111,548 downwards.
ATAGCGACACCTTGCTATACGCTGTGTTGAGGAGAGACAAGTCTGATCTCCAAATAATTGATTAACCAAAATACCATTGACAAACCCTAAATAGAGTTCTGTCATGTGATTCCCACCAGACAGGGCTTCAGATAGTTTTACAGATCACCAGTCAGGAAAATTGTGATGTTGGTAGGAGCATGTAACTTGGACAGAAGAAATAGTGGGAGTTGCTCAGTATTGAATTGTGTGTGTGCATTCAGGCCAGCCTGTCATTGAATTCTTCCTTACAAAGGGTCTAACCTGTTTTTTTCATCATATTGTGGGGACCAACAATTTCTGATTTTTGGTAAGATTGGAAAACATCTATGGACACTTTCCCAGTTAAATCTCTGACAGTGTCCATTTAAATACTGCAATTAAGTGTGTTCTGAAATAACTACAACACATAATTAAAAAGTGGCAGTAAGTCCTCTTTACACTTGGAAGATATTATACATCTGGAAACCTTATGCTTCTCTGAATAAATGTTATTAAGCCATATCACAGTTTAAGAAATTGTATATACTTTTCGATATACCCCTCAGAAAGCAGGTATTTTGCATATGATTGATTTTAGAAAGATTTTGAAGCTGGGGTTTGTCCATGTAATTTAAAATCAAAGTATAGTATATGTCTATGTACTGTATTTGCAATTTTTAAATTGTAATTTCCTATACATTTATTAAAGTATTGTTTTTCCATGTGGTTTATTAAAAAATGAAAATGTGTATAGTCCCTCAAATTTGTTTTTTAATTGATTAATAATAGTAGGCCTTGAAACATAATCTTATTAAAAAGAAAATCATTAGAAAATAGATGATAATCTATCCAGTCATATAATCTCTGATTGTAGTGCCCTCTCAGATATTTAAGAAGAAAGCCTGATAAAAATCTTCCAGATAGGATAAAAAGACATATTAAAAGAACGTTCACCTTTTTTATTTTATATCAGTCACTTTTAACGTCTATCCAGCCCCAGCAACAGTGGCAGAAAGGAAAAGAAAGAAGCCCCAGTGTAAGACTGGTAAGGACCATCATGAAGTCAGAGTGTAGACCGGGGGTCCGCAAACTACGCCTCACGGCCGAGTCAGAGGCAGCTTGTTCTGAGTGGCCCAAAGCACTGAGAATGTTTACATTTTAAAATGGTTTTTAAAAATAATATTTCATGATGTGAAAATTACATGAACTTTACATTTTATTGTCTGTAAATAGTTACTTGAACACAGCCACACTCATTTGATTCTTCCCTGTCTATGGCTGCTTCCATGCAGCAGTGGCAGAGTTGAGTAGTTGCAACAAATATAAAATACACTATCTTTCCCTTTATACGAAAAGTTTGCCAGCTCCTGGTGTACCCTGTTGAACTGTTTTAAGGCTGTAATGTCATAGACTGCTCACTTGGAAGATTCTGTGACTGGTCAGCCTGAGGCTACCAGAGTTACCAAAGGTTCTTTTCTTCCCTTGACCTTTTTTCTTTATCTCCCTTGGAGTTTGGGGCAAAAATATAGGAAAAGAGTAGCGAGTTTTTAAATATCTATGTGCCATATCTAACGTTCACTAACTAGCAAAGCAGTTTTCTACCCAGAACACCGTGATCACCAGAATCATTTAACAATACTTTTCAACATAAAGCTTATTCACTTGATTTTTGAATTTTTCACTGAAGCTATAACTTAATAACTTTAGTTAAAATGGAGGGAATAAAAATGTATGTATGTTGAGTACCTTACATAGTTTATACCAACTGGGAGCTCACAAATGAAAACACCTTATCTGCTAAATAAGATGAAAATTGGTTTTGAGGCTTTTAAAATAATAATGTTCTTTCAAGTTTTTCAGTTACCCAGGAAAAGACTCAACTATCTTTGAAAATACTAATAAAATAGTTTTAGATAAGTTATAAAGAGATGTTGCATATATTTTTATTTTGATGGGTCATTTTTTTCAGCCCATGTCAGATACTAACAAATTCTAATTTGGGGCAACTAACAGCTTTAAAAGCTCTTGATTTTGCTAAACTTTTGGCTTTAAGATACTAGTAGAATAATATTTTTGGTTATAATTTAATTCTAACTATAATCTATTATAATTGCCATAAGCTAGAAAATAGCTGAGTATAAACAGGAAATATGAAGCCTTATGTCTGAATATTATCTCTACATTTATCATGTGTTTAAGATTAGCAGGTTTTAAAATCCAGCCTCAGTGATTATCACCGAAGATCTCACCCTTTTCAAGCAGCATTCTGGTTTAACACTGTCATATGACTCACAGAACATAAACTGTAAAGTTTGGCCAATGGAAAAAATATGTGGGGGTTGGTATTCTTCAAAATACATCGAGCTATTCCTTGGTAAGAAAGTAGGATGTTTTTTAAGTAGGAAATTTTTAGAGGCCTCATGAAATTAAGACAGACACCTCTGTTCCCTTGACATTTCTAGGACTGAAGATCTGACCCCACCTTTCTCTATCATCTTTGCCCCACTTCCTTTCCAGAGGAAACCTGCTAACAGGTAAATGGTTACAGGGATATTTGCCTCTGAACAGCGATTATAGTGAATGTTTGACCTCAATGAAGGCATGAAGACATGGAGTGAAGAGAAGATTTTCTGGACTTCCATTCATTAATCTGTCATGTGAAAGCAACAGGGCAAATCCTACTTCCAACAGGCTCTTAACCTGTTACAGCTTGACTGAAGGTTCAGAATTATTAGAACACAAGCCTATTCCATCCTCTGCTTTTTTGTGTAAGAATATTTTCCAAAGGCCAGGATATTTTTTAAACCCCTAAGACAGACAGCATTACGGAATTTAAAGTGTTCAGCCAGTGATATATATTTGGTTTTTGACACATTCTCATTTTTAAAATATCATGATATCTTATTGAAATTGGGACATCTCAAAAAGTTGGTTCAGTTGGTTGGAAATGATTTTTTCTAAAGTGGACTGAGATCACTTTTAAATGCCATCTATTTTATAATCATTCAACCAAGAATTGATCTTTGAAGGCCACTTCCTTTCCACTGAACATGTTATTGAATACAACACAAAATTCCTATGTATTTTAAAAATTAAACAGGAAATGAAACAACAGTATTATGTTTTTGGAGAGCATCTTGGGCCATACCTTCATCCTGACAGATAGAATGCCACACCCCTGTTAGGGATGGCTTGAAAAACTGGCCTATAGGATAAAGTCCATCCTCTTGGTAATGACACACAAAATCCCTCTGATCTGGTGACTGCTTAGTCCACCCCAGTTCCATCCTCTCCACCACCACTGTCCTACCTCCCGTGTATCAGTCATACTGAACTAGTCAACTTTTGATTTATGGAGAAAATAATTGCTAACATTTATGGAGCCCATACTGCATTTTAGACACTGTGCTGTGCGCTTTGTTATTTGATCCTCTGTCAGGAGCCATTAAGAGACACTGAAGAAGTCACGTAGCTTATAGCCATGAAGCAGCTGCTGCTGCTGAGACTGCTTAAACAAAGGTTCTAGGAAGCAGGGTGTGGAGTTAAACATTACTGACCCTGGAGGGGAGGTTTGCCTCCTAAAGAAATCTTCTTAAGATAGTGGAATGTTTTACAGCCCAGAAAAGGATGTTTGTACCCTGAGGGAAGGATATATAGGAACTTATGTAAATGTCAGCATTCCTATGGTATTGTACTCTGTGCTTTGCTATTGTACTCTGTGCTTTGCTATGTACTCTGTTACTGTATCCAAAAACTTATGTAAAAGCTGTGCTAAATAAACTCGGGGCTACAGCAGTGACTGTATGCCCTCCCGAAGGGCTTTCCTATCTTCTTCTTTTTTCTTAGGCTTCACCCCCCCTCTTTTAGGTGCTGTTCGATCTCTGCCGGCGGGCTCCAGAAGCCCTCATAATGGAACTCTGAAGAACATTATAATCTTCATTTTGCAAATGAAGAAATTCAGACCAGGTGAAGTTAAGTGACTTGCCCAAAGTCATATAGGTAGAGTTGTAAGGCAGGATTAGGTCACAGACAACTCTCAAATATAGTTATAACTAGGAAACATGTAATACAAAAGCAATCCAATGTAGACTAATGTTCTTAAAATCACAACCAAATTTTAGACCACAGATGCATAACAGTAATGTAAGTATAATAGTTTAGGAACACTCCACTTTACATAATTACACATATGCTTGGCAAAAAAAAAAAAAAAAAAAAAAAAGTAGCCAAAAATGTACTGGTTTTTTACTGAGTTCTTGTTCTTTGAGGCATCAGAATGGTACTTTGGATTTCGCTGCCTCCACTTGACTGAACTATCTCCCCTGAGGTCACTGGTGCTCTTTAAAACCACTGGACAGATTTCAACTCTTTGTTATTCCCTAAGGAAGTAATTCAAGGGAGTGGGGGAGTCAAAACAAAATGTTTGCATAGGGTGAGAATCCTCAGGGTAAGAGAGGCAGATGCCCTGTGATAAGAATCTGAAACATGTAGAAAGATTGTGCGGCCTACACCTGATTCCTTTCCCAAATTAGTACATTTCCATACTCTTTCCTGTATCCTCCTGGTTAGGAATCCCACTCTACCATTCCACCTTTAATTTTTTATTTTTTAACTTTATAACTGAAGTGTTACATGCATTTTCAAGTGCTCGCATCAAAGATAAATTATCATAAAGTCAACATATAACCACCTAGGCCAAGAAATAAAACTTCGCCAGCCCCAAAAGGCCTTCTCATGTCAGGTCCCAATCTCTGCCTCTAGATAATGCTGAACAATTTTTCAAAGTTGTAACAATTGGTACTCCCACCAGCAATGTATGAGAGTACCCGTTGCCCACATTTCTGACAACTTGACATTGTCAGTCTTTTAATTTTAACCATTCTGGAGGGTATATGATGGTACTTCACCGTAGTTTAAATTTTCATTTCGCTGATGAAAATCAAAGTAAAGGGAAAGCTCTCCCCCTAGTGGCTACAATCTGAATTGCCTGGGAGTTGTGTGGGAGGGTTTTGTTTGGGTTGTTTTTGTTTGTTTGTTTCAGAATATGTAATTAGGCTTCCACCATACTTGAACCTTCCTCCATCTCTTTTCCTCCCATGAGTTTCTAAGAATAAAAAGTTGACCGTCTTTTGTAAATTTACTGTCCATTGTATGTCCTCTATTACAAAGAGCACTTATAAGTCTCCTTGCTCATTTTTCTGCTGAGTTTTTTTTATATTAACCTGTAAGAGTTCTTTATGGATTCTGACACAACCCCTTTGTTAGTTATATGTATTGTCGTACATATCTTGTCCATCTTTAACTGTAAAATCAACTCATTGTCACATGTGCAAACAGGAGGCTCAGTGTTCGATTTTGTCATACTCAAAGCAACCAGTAGATGGTGTCCCAGCCTTGCTCCTGAGCCTTCCACTGGTTGTGCCTAAATTTCAGCTAAATCTCCCAAAATATTTTGCAAATAAGCAATATTAAACAGTGAGAAATCAAACTTAAAACCATGATACAACTAGATGGAATATAGCTAGAACTGGGTTTCTTGGTGGGAACAACATAATTTTTTTTTTTTTTCCCTCAGAATGAAGGGCTAAAATCGTCTTTACCACAGGTGGGAAAGCCAAGTGAAGCTGTCTAGAGGAGGAGCACAGAGCAGAACACACTGAAATACCCTCAGTGAGTAACCTACAGGCTAATTTTTTTTAAAAAAGAAAATAAGTACCATGCATCTGGACACTGTTTCGCTGTTTACAGAAGGCAGGTAGGTATCCATTAGCACAGGGTCTGAGAGGAGAGCAGAGCAGAACAGGGGTTTGGTCAGGGGGTTATAAGTATTTTTCCACCTCCTTTCCCTTATTCCTCTTCAGTTTTAGTTTTCATTAATTTTATTTTGTGATTGCTTAAAACTGACTTGGTGAGCCTCAGAAACCTAGTGGGAAACCAGCCCTACTTGCTAAGATGGAAGTAGTGTTTGTAGATGAACATGTTTGAGTCCTGAGGTGTAGTAGGTGCCTCCCTCTGCCTCACCTTCTGCCCGCACTCAGGACGGATGCTCCCCTGAGCTGACCCCCCACTGAATCCTGAACAGAACTTCCACCCTCCTTTCTTCTCCCCAGACCCCCTACCCGCTGAATGAGTAAATGAATGAGTGAGTGAGTGACAAGGCCCTAGCCTTCCTGAGCTTAGAAATCAGAGCACATGAACCCCACCCACACTCGAAGGAAGACCCCAAGGGACAATGTAGAAACACTACAGGTACAGGCAGCAACTCCCAGGGAAGGAGAAGGAAGGGGCCTGTTGTGATGGGCTGGTTTGTGGTTGGCTGTGATTATGAGCAAGGGAATGCACCTTCAGTTGAGACATAAATTAGGGCCTGAGGCATTGGGGATGTGGGGAGAAGGTGACTCCTTTTCTCCAGCCTTCACAGAGGCCATCGGCAGAAACACAGAAACATCAGCCAGAACTGTCCCTTACTTCCTGGGGCAACCAAAACAAGGTTTTCACCACTAAAGGTCACCACCTCTGATGTCCCCAAGACCTAGCACAAAGGATGGCACATTCAGAATGTACTGAATGAACCTACGGATGCTTTTCATTCCCACTGTTCAGAAACGACCCCAGGTTCGTTGCACCCAGAAGCTGTCATCCCTCCCACTTCCATTCAGACCCAGCACTACCCCCGCCCCTTGCAGTCCCTAGAAATAGAGAAAGGCTCAGAAAGAGGCTTTGTTCTCTTCTGTTTTCTTTGCAGGGAATGATTGGGCAAGCCTGCTTTCTGAGCAATGTGGAAGTTCCAGCCCTCACAGGATTTCACAGTGTCAGAAGATAAGGATATTGCACCACTGCAACTCCCCAACCCTGGGGACTGCCAGGGTAGGTGTCCAGAGGCTGGGACCTGACCAGGCACAAGAAAGCACGCGTCTGCCAGGTGGGAGGGGACGCCCAGGGCCAGAATCTGCTCCCCCTGGGTCTGACTATAAGGGGATGCTGAGACTTGCTGCCCATCACCTGCCATCCAGACTAAGTGCCCAAGGCCTGGGCGGGGAGAGGATGCCAGGCAAGAGTACATATCGGTGTAAATGTTGTCCCCTAAACTTTAGGACTTGGAGTCTCCCTCTTTTCTACTGGCCCAGATGACACTCAGTGGCTTGCTGGAGCCAGTTCATACTGCTTGCAAGAGCGAAGTGTTAAATTTTTAGGAATTTTGCAAATCAGCTGTTTAAACAGCCATTATTTTAAAATTTAAATTGTTAAACCTTACAATAAGTTATGTTTTTTTAAAAAGTGGTACTCAAAACTCATCACTTCCTAATTATTTCACTACACTTTGCAATTACATACGCTCTCGAGGCTGTCTACACCTACTGTGTCTCTGTGGTGAAAATGGGATGTGATGGAGTGCTACTGCACACCTCTTCCCGGCCCTGTGTTCAGTGACTTGTTGTGGTGGCTTGAAATTGGTCGCAGTGGAAATAGTTACACCACAGGAATCAATAAATGCTTCCAGTCGGGGCTTTTTGTCCCCAGTGCCTGCTCCGCATTTGCCGGTGCACCGCTGCGCCTCACCCAAAGCTGCGGAACCTGGGAGGGGAGCCAGCCCCGGGTGTCCCGCCAGCTGCTGCCAGCTCTGGACCTTGTTCGCAGCCAGACCAGAGGGAGGAGAGGCAAGGGAAAGCAGGGAAGAAGTTAGAGGAAACTGGCCAACACCCTTGACTGCCCCCAGGGCACAGCCGGAGGGCTCGCTCCTAAGGCAGGACTACCTGGAGGAATTCAGAGGTAAAAAATCCAGGGTGTGGAGGGCAACAAGGTAATAAGTGACTGAGTCAAGGAGAAGAAAGGGTAACTGTCCAGGAGGCTGGCCTTGTGAGGACACAGAGGGGAAACAAACCACAGAATGTTGCACTCTTGTGACCACAAAAGGCAAGTGAGCCCAGCACACCCAGAAATTGAACCCTGTGAAGCTGGGGTTTCGGTGCAGGCTCCACAGTGCTGGTGCCTCTCCCGGTTACAGTAATGGGTGGCGGGAACAGAGAGGAAGTCATCGGCCTCAGAGCCTTGAGATATCCACAGTCCTCCCTGACTCACTCCTCTGTCCCCTCCTTGAAAGTTCTTTTCTCTGGGGCATCCCAGCCTTCGTTTCCACATCCTGCCACAACTCACCCTGTGTCTTCTCACTCACACCTAAGGTTTCCAGAACCTTCTGTTGCTGATGACGCACCAATTTCTATCTCAAGATGGATGTCCCACAGGTACCCAAACTTATCACCTAGTTTTCCAAACCTGCTGGTCTCCACAGGCTTCCATCTCACTGGCTGCCTAATCTGGAAGGCTTCCTTTGTCCAGTGACCCTCACAGCTCAGGGGAGCCCCTCCCTCTTCTCCCCACACCCCTCCTCCTCCCCTACCCCACCTCCCAGGCCTCTGACCACTGCTTCCCAAACTTAAGTGACTTTTTCTTTCATGTGACTCATGTTTTGTAAGATGCCTATGACATTGCATTTACTAAATAATAAAATCAGCCTCCCTTAAAGTTGTATATACAATTTCCAATCAGAATTCCCTCCATTAAACACCTACTAGCAGTTGCTACATACCAGGCTCAGTGCTGGGCACTGGGGATGCAAAGGTGACCGAGGCCTGGCCCTGACCCTACCTAAGGGGAGAGTCACGTAGGGAGATAATGAATCGTAACAGTGTCCCGAGATGAGAACCGTGATGGGGTGTGCACGTGGTCCGGCAGGACCTGGGTGGTAAACTTGCCAAACCAGAGGCCTGGGCACTCTCCTGGTGCCTCAGTCTCCCTCACTCCTTACATTTAGCCACTCCCTGGACCCCTGGAGCGTTTCTCCTCAAACTCTCAAATCTGCGCAGCCCACTCATCTCCATAGCCACAGCTTGAGTTTAGGTCACCACCCTCTGTCTCCAGCCATCGTCCACGCCAAAGCCAAAAAGGGACTCCCAGAGCACGAAACTGACTGAGTCATTCACTCCCTTCGGTGGCTCCCTGTTGTCATTAGAACATCCAAACTCATTAGCTGGCTCACATCCCTTCCTGATCAGATGCACATTAACACTAGAATCACCTCTCATTTACTTGTACGCCAACTTAATTGAACACTTACTATGTGCCAGGTACCGAGTTGATAGTGGAATCCTGCAGAGAACACAACGAGCACTGTCCGCTTTCCTAGAGCTCGTGGCCTAGCAGGGGATACAGATATTAAATGATACTTATGCAAATAATTGATTACAATCGTAATGAGTACGGGAAAAGGAACGTTTCCTTGTCAACTTACACCAATAATTGGTTATAACTGTGGTGGGTGCAGAAGGGGCGCTTCCTTGTCAACTCCCTGTAGCACCTGCCTTCTGGCCCCACCTATGCTGCTCCCTCTCCTGAGCTGCCCCCCAGGTCTCTGCTTGGGGTCCTCCCCTGAACCTCCTAGATGATTCCATGATCCTGCTCTCACCCCTGTGAGAGCCCAGAGTCCAGGCCCCATGTCCTCCAGGCCCAGCGCCGGACTCGGCACTGCAAATCCTTGGTGTTTGCTGCGTGAATGACCGCTGGGTCCTCTTAGCCTAGGTGTGAGCGTTTGCATTTTTTAAAAAATTAATTGTAAAATTATTCACGTTGATTTCACATAGTCAGAAAAGGCTGGAGCTGAGCGCTAATAATACTAGTAAAGGCACGGAGAAATATGTCTTAGAACAAGGATGCTTGTGAACCCAAGGGCTCCTGGGCGAGTGTGTCGTGGGGCAGTCTCCAGAACACAGGGGCCGGCTCGGTGTGGCTGTCCCACTGTCTTTCCTCCAGTCACTCGGCCCAACAGCCCCAGCTGATGCCATATCAACTACCACCCTGCTCCCTGGAGTCCAGTATCTGCCCCTAGACTTGGTTCCTGTGGGCTGCACATTGCTGGGGGAGAGAGGGGCAGCTGGGAAAGGAGGAGCACCCCAAGGGGGCTGGAGCAGCCAGGCCCTGGCTGAATCCTAGGGCAGCTCGAGGCGTCTGGGCTCCTCTCTGCTGGGTCCAGGGGAAATTCCACTCCCCACCTCCCACTGCCCACGGTAAGGAGTGGCCGCCCAGGCCTGTGGGTGAGCCCAGTTCTAGGAGCAGCAGAGGTCAAGTGGGGAGGCAGCCCTGTCACCCACCTACTCTGAAAAACCTCCTGTCCGACCTAGAAGAGGCTTTTTTTCCGCCTGGGTGACCCCGCCCTCCACAGCTAATCCCACACTGCTGCCCTGAGCTTCCTCCTTCCTTGTAATCACAAGGGTTGAAAGGTCACCTGGTCCACCCCCTTCGTTTTATAGCTGATGAACTGGGGTCCTGAGAGCTAATTAAGTGCCTAAGGTAGACAGTCACGCTTTAAAACAAACAGAAAAGGCAGGACTCCTGACTCTCAGTCAGCTGGGAAAGGGTGGGGGGGGGGGGCCTTCCGCTAAGCCCTGCTGCTGCCTGTTTTTTTTTTTTTTAGGCTGCCCCAACTTTTCCAGCTGGTTTCAACCGGAAAGTTGTGCCTCCAACAAATGAAACTCACGGGAATCATCGCCATCCGCACCTACCTCCACACCCACTCATTCATCCGCCCTTCTGACCCAGAAGTGGGGGCAAATTTGACCCAACCTGACAGGCCTCTCCCAGGCGGGGACCAGGAGGCAGACGACACAGAGACCTGGCGTCAGGACTCACCTGGTTAAGCGGTGGCTGCCAGGACAGCCTTAATGAAGAAAACCAAGCACAGGTGTGCTCTGTTTACCTTCCTGGCTCACAAACATGACTGGGTTCTCCTGGCTGACAGGACGAAGCCCCCACCGCATAGCCCAGCCCTCAAGCCCCGGAGCCAGGATCCGCCTGCCCAGCCTCATCCCCCACCACTGGAACCCACGCTCTTTCCTGCCATATCACACCGTCCCCAGATTGTATCACACCCTCCAGGCCTTCAGGGCTTTGTAGGTGCTGTTCCTTCTGCCTCAATGCCCTTCCCTGTTTCTTCATTGTTAAGACCCAGCTCAAAGGTCACCTTCCATCCTCTGTGCAGATGTCTCCCCACTCACTCCCCCCTCCCTCCCTCCACTCCCCCCAGGGCTCCTGTGCCAACTTTATAGCACGCTAAAGAAAATATAAGATCGTACTAGACCCTCAACTCCTCAAATGATGGCAATTGTGTCTTTATCCTTAAATTCTTAGACACTCAAAAATTGAATAAATTGCAAACACTCAAAAAAGAAATAAATTTCTAAACAAAATCAATATATAAGCTTTGGATTTATTCTAGAGCTAAATTAGGAGCAAGTCTCAACATTACACAAGGATCCTCTTCCAACTCACTTAGTCAACAAATATTTATTGAGTGCTGCTACGTGCTAGGCACTGTATAGACAAAGCAGTGGGAGCTCAAAGCTGGAGCAGACGCAAGGATTCTGCGTTTTGGAGTCACAGATAAGGCGGCAAAGAGTTCCAGTTGTAAGGGAATGACCAGCACTGACTGACCAGAGCTGTTAGAAGCAGCTTATTACGTTTAATCCTACATTGGTCCTAAAAGGTAGTCATTTTCTGTAGTATTCTCACTCTATAGGTGAGGCGATTGATGCTTTCAGAAGTGGACAGACTTGCCGTGGCCCAACTCGTAAGTGACGGAGGCAAGATTTGAACCCAGGCTGCCCCCAGCCCCCGCACGCCCAAACAGATCCTAGAGGCATACCTCGGTGTGCTGCGCTTCACAGATGTTGCATTTTTTTTTTTACTAATTGAGGGCAAGACCCTCTACCAGCAAAAAGATTATGACTCACTTATTGTGGTGGTCTGGACCTGAACCTGCAACACAAGGTGTATGCCTGCATAAATGTTTTATATTCTTAGTCTCCCTCGACATTGTCTGCGCACTACAAACACCTGGAGAGCTTAAAAATCACTGCTGCCCGACCTGGTCACACCCCAGAGAGTCTGATGCAGTTACCTGGAGTTCTAATGTGCAGCCGGGACTGAGAATCCCTGCTCTAAACGGGGAAGTCCGGTGTGAAGTGTGTAAGGTGAGACCCACCTGCAGCCAAGACGCTCCTTGGTTGTGTCAGGGTCCTGTTTGTGGAGACTCCATGCCTTCCTGTCCCCTTGAGAGAGACTCCAGACAGTGTGGGCGGGGCTGGCACTTCCTTCCTCACATTCTCGCTGTGTCTCACCGGCTGTGACCTTCCTGTGGCCTTGCAGTTGCCAAAGAAACCTAACTGGGGAAATTCCACGATAGGCGTGGGTCTCCAGGACACCGATGGGCGTGGGTCTCCGGGACACCGTGCAGCTTTCAGTATGGAGCCAGAGTCTCTGGGTTGCAGGGAAGACAGCTGATGTGAGAACCCTGGGTGGGTGGCTTGTGGGCAGCAGACCTGACATGAGCTGGAAGGGACTGGAAAAACACTGTAAGCCCCACAGACCCCAGTAGGCAGGCTCCGTGGGACAGAGACGGCTGAGCAGGGAGAAGGCTCCTGGCTCCACCACCTGACTGCTGCCCTTGGCAGCCACTGGACCCCATGTACTTGCAGGATCTGAGGGACAGTGAGCCTTCCCAGAGCCAGTGGAGTCAGATTGCTTGTCTGCAGCCAGCAAGGCTGGGCTTCCCCTTCTTAGGCCCAGGCAGTGACTCAGGAACAAGTATCAAAAGCAGACAATGACCTCAGCTCCCTTGCCCACTGGGGAGCAAGACCTTGCCTCAGAGCCTCTCAGGAGCACAGAGAGCCTGGGGCCCAGCGGGACGGATGTTGACAGCGTGGTGTGCATGTGTGAGGTACACAGCACACTTCCTCATTAGCTGGGTGCCCTGAGTGTCCTGTCCCTCACGGAGGTGTTGTATCATTTCACCGAATCCTCACCACCGTGCTCGAGGCAGGTGCCACCCCACCCCAGCTTTTCGGATGCAGAGAGCTTGGGGCTTCTCCTGGATCACACTGTCCCTCAGTCAGCAGTGCTGGGGTTGCGTCTGGGCGCCCACTTCTGAGATCTCTCCCAGTGCTCAGACTTCTAGACTTAGAACTCGAGTTCTAAGTCTAGGGGATTAACAAATTGTCTCAGCATGCAAGGCCATCACTTAGGACGGCTACTATGTCTGTTATTCTCATCTTGAGGACTAAGCTGTGTCTCGTGGCTCCACCACACTGTGACCATGTGACAAAAAGCTTCCTTTACAGGGAGAACAATGGGGTAAGACACCAGAGCTGCTGCCACGGAGGACGGGCCTCACCCCCAGCCTTTATTTATTTTTTACGGACAGAGACCCTGTTTTCTTTACCTTCATATAAGCTCCTTCCCCATATTACCTATTTCCATCTTTACCCCCTAGCACAGCACATGGCACGTGGCAGATGCTCCTTAAATGTTTTCTGAATGATTAAACCCAATGACAAGTCCTTTTGCAAGACTCAGCCATAATCAATTGCCGGCATACTTAATATCAAGGTTGTTAGGTATTCATTTATTCAGCAGATATATATATATGATGACTACTTACTATACACCAGGCACATGCCAGCTGCTAGTGATCCAATGGCGAGGACAAATAGCTCCTCATGGAGCTCCAGTTTTGTGAGAGAAGAAATCATTTTCCTGGGTGCACATTAGATGCACATAAAATGACACTGTGATATGATACTAAAAGGAGAGGCCCGAAGGTCTATGGAAGTCCAGGCACGAGGGCCTGCGGGGGCTCAGGAAAGGCTTCTGTGAGGAAGAGGTTTGCACACTGATCCACCCACCCACCCGTCCATTATGGACCATGTTCCAGAGTTTGCTTAGCAAGGAGCCCAGCACACCTCAGCTGCTCGATTATTTAAGGTCCTGCAGAGCAAGAGGAAAACCCACATCTCCTGACGGCCCAGTCTCAATGCCAAGCTCAACAAACTTTTAGGTGTAAGCTTTCCGGTCAAAAGGAAAGAGAATTTTTGTTTTTGTATGCAAAGCAGCCTAAACTGAAACTGACCTCGCCCTGGACAGCGGAGGTTGTTTTCAGTGAGTGTTGGAGGGAATGAGGCAGCTCTCCAGGAACCCTGGGGACACACCCAGATTGCCCAACATCACAGGGCTCTGCAGTCTAGGCACCTCTCAGGACCCTTCCGTCCTGGGCTGTGGAACCCTGAGGGGACACCCTCCTTGGTGCCAGCTCTTCCGTAGCTAAAGGTCCACAGGGGACGACCCCAAATGGAACCTTCCCCACCCAGTGTGTGTGCAGGATGAGTTGCAAGGGCAGGCCTCAGACCAGTCAGGTGAGGCACGCAGACCCAGCTGTCAACAATCAGGAATTGGGTGATTGATGACTGTTCCCGCTGACGCTTTGCCTCTCAGCTGCCCTCGGGCCTTCTCAGGGCTCTTAACTCAAAATAGTAATCCTTTTGGCCCTGGGCATGTGTTGTCCCCTCACCTCGGCTCCTTTCCGGCTTTCTGTTCATTCCTTCTCTGACTGGCTTCTTTCCATCTCTACTCCCTCAGTAACTTGGGGTGCAGGTGGCCCTATGACTGCCTCTCAGCCCTGACTTTTCTCATCGGGTGTGTGCCTCTGACTGTAACTCTTATCTATCACTTCAAGCTCCAGAGAGAGTCTGACCAGACTAGTAAAACCTTTGCAAGCGGGGGCCTTGTGGCTTCTTTGAGAGGGAGACGGGAAATACCGCAGGTCCTCTGAGATCTAATCTCACCTCCTTCTCATCCTCTTTCCTTCCTGCTGATCAAACTGTTTTTCTTTTGAATGTAGAGAGGTCTACTACAGCATCACAAATTCTTCTCACCTTCACAGCTTAGAACTTAAACTCTGTGCCATTTCCCAAGCTTTGTCCTCCAAGGAAAAACCCTTTCTCTCCTGAGGTACTGCATACATATGCATACTGGCTTTAGGAGCTCAGCTAGGGATTTGAAGCCTCTACGTTGAAATGTCTTTGTTCTAGACCCATGCTTGTCAAATATTAGCCATGCATAATAATCTAAAGAGGTTATGTGTGACACACACACACACACACACACACACACGCATGCGCGCGAAAGAAAGAAAGAAAGAAAGAAAGAAAGAAAGAAAGAAAGAAAGAAAGAAAGAAAGAAAGAAAGAAAGAACGAACACAGAATCCTGCTCCTCCCCCTAGAGATTCAGATTCAGAAAGTCTGGAGAGCAGCCCCAGAATCTGCATCACTCCCAGGGGATGCCGATGCTGCTAGTCCACCCAACAGTACTTGGAGTAGCACTGTTTTGGATTTCAGTTCTCAGACAAAGGCAGGAAATGCTCCCATCTTAAAGCTGGAGGGAAGAAGAGCCATGAGTAATAATACATGAATAAAATATCTCAGTGAAAACATTTCTAAATATTAACCTGCCTCAGAGGTTTACCCCCGAGAGGGACCCCCTTCTGACTGACAGAACCTGGAGTTAGGTGCTGACCTGTCCACTTGCTCCCTGACTATCAAATGTGTCAAATGTGAAGCTAAGTTAATGTAAGATTTACTCGTTACTGGCAGAACCACCTCCATCTGTCCTGACATGGGCAGCAAATAGTGTTATCTCTACAGAAAAATGAAGATGTCCACAATTGTGTATGCATCTACCTAGATACCTAATAAATCCATGGCTCCTCAGTGGGATTTATCAGGGAACTGAAAAGTTAGGGTGCTGGGGTCAGTGTGACTGAACGGGCCGCCAGGGCGGCCTGGCCAGGAGAGGCATTGCCCTCCTGAGTCTTCCACCTGGCCCGACCCTGCTCTTCAGATAGCAAAAGTTCGACTGTTGGCTCAAGCCTGGTCTGGAAGATTACTGACCGGGCGAGAATTCCCCACTAAATTACCAAAGGTTATAGGGAGCAGAGCGCTTCAGCACAGTAGCTCTCAACGTGTGGTCCCCGGACAAGCAGCATCAGCCTCATCTGGGGACTCGTTAGAAATCCAAATACTAAGGTCCCACCTAAGCAGAAATTTGGGGTTCCGGACCCAGTGATCCACATTTGAATATGCCTTCCAGGAGATTCTGATGCACGGTGAGCTTTTGAGAAATACTCTTCCACGGAAAGAATTAGCCCGATTCTTAGGATGGTTTGGGAGGACTTGGTTTGGTAACACGGAGGGTTCCCCACTCTCTGGGCAGCCCCAACACACACCACTGGTGGAGAAGTTGATGAAGCATATAATCCAACTGTGAAGTCACCTGAAACTTCTCCTGCCTCGCTTGGTTACAGCCTTGCCCTAGAGAGGATTTATTGCCAAGATAGTCTTATTGCTATGGTAACTCTGTACTCTGCCTGGCCCTTCCTCGGTGGGTGGTAATAGTTGCATTACCTGGATACTAGGTAAACCCAGTATCTGCACTGTGCTTCCGGCTCTTTCCATAGCAAGCCTACTTACTGTCAACACAGGGACAGACTGGATTACCAGCACTGGTCCCGCTGGTCTTGTTAGTTGTGTTTCTTACAATCTTCAGCAACTTCTAACATCTGTTAGGGGGTTACTTCATATGGTAGAAAAGAATTATGCCAACCTCTGTTATTTCTTAAGGTGAGATAGCTAGTAAAAGTGGAGCAGATTCCTTTTTTTTTTTCTTTTTGCGATATAACCCACATACCGTAAAATTCACCTCTTTTAAATGTACAATTCAGTGGTTTTTAATTTAAAAAGTAAATGGTGCCATGAGAGAACTTTCTGGGGTGATAGAAATGCTCAATAAATTGTTTTGCATGATGGTTTCATGGATGTAGACAGTAATTGTCAAAACTCTTCTAACTGAACAATTAAGACCTATTCATGTCATTATATCTAAATTATACCTCAATTAAAAATAATTTTAAAAGTGAATAGGGCCACTTCAAAAAATTCTGAAACAAAATTTGAGCAATGTTCAGGGGCTGACTCAGTGAACTTGTCTCCAAAATAACAACCAAATAATAGGTCACATTTGCCTTGTAATATGAATCCATTTCTAATTTTTGGTAATAAGGATAATTCGGATAAGCAAAGACATTATAAAACAATGTCAGGTTAACTTACCTGAGGCTACATAGCCGTAACAAACACCAAGGAACAGTATGAATTTCCCAATTACACGCAACTAAGGAAAAATTCACATACATTTCTTGACGTAAATACAAAAAAGTAGAGTTTAATTTTTTTTAAACGGTATACCCTCTCTCCAAATAAGTAGTATTTTATTAGAGATGTATTATAAGTCATGACAGGTGAATGAGCAAAAGTTATACAATCTGGGGTTTTCCTTAATTTTATCCTAATTTTTAGTTTTAAAGCTGAGTAGTATGCGTATGGGCACATGATACAGTAAAACATGACCAAAACAAAACCAAAACAAAACAAAAAATACCTTAGCTTCTAGAGAGAAATTATATAACTACCTGAGGCAACTTTCTTAACACGGGGAAAAGACATCATAAGGGACAATCACCAGAAAACTAATACTATTCTATCACAATCTTAGGTACATGCATTCAACTTCATCCTCCTTTCTTATTTAAACCACATTTCACTTTTGAATGTGAAAGTATATGTAATGTACTTGTATAAATATAGTGCTTACTAAAATATAGACATTTGTTTCTAAGAATGTATTTTATATGATACATCAGATAGGTAAATATTTTTATTTTATCTTTTCTGGATGTGAGATCATCTATGTGGGCATATACACAGGCGTTCTTATCTTTAGCTAGGTATCTATGTAGGTGAGGGTGAAGATAAGATGCATTGATCTACGGGTGTGTTCGTGACCTCACAAAAGTTTATAATTGAGGCGTTGTGAACCAAAAGTTAACCGGTCACCAGAAGTAGGAATGTGCAAATTTCAAATAGGTGATGTTCTCGCTCATGGAAAAAGATAATTTTTAACACACTGAGAGCTTTCTATTTTATAGTAATAATTATTTTCTTAAAAAAAGAGAAAAGGTAACAGTTACTGAATATGGGTACATGTTAAACATCGAGTTAGGTATTTTATAATTATTATCTCACATTGTCTTCACAACTCATCCAAGCAGGTACCAACTAACCCAATCTTACAGGTGAGGAATCTGAGGCAACATAGGTAGTGAGAGCATAGGGGCAGAGCGGTCCGACTTCAGGGCCTGTAATTTCATTCTCTACACAAAGCCTCAACTAAAATACAGTAGAGTTTCCCCTAAAAAATAAAAAATGATGATGAATGAGAATTCAATTAGACCTCACTCTCATTTTTAGTGATATGGAATATGATTTTTAACTTTTTTCATTCAGAAAGCTTACTTTAGATCTTATTACTGAGAGAGAATTACAGATGTTTGCTTACGGCTCAAGGCCACAAAGTTGAAAGGACTCTGGGCTCTGGTTTAATTGCAAACCAGAACAATCTCCTGACAGGGAAGGGCACTCCTTCCTCCCCGGGCTCCATGACGTGTCTGCCAGTTCTCCTTCCCTAAACATTTCTCTCAGTCCCGTCAGGGTCCAGATCCTCTTCCTCCGCCCACACCCTTCATGATGACGTTCCTCTCTGTTCAGTCCCCATTTCACTTTAGATACCCTCTGCCCTCTGTAGGCTATCTTAGCTACACCCTTGGCTTTACCACCCCTTAAACTCTCTCCAGTTCACACTTCTCTGCAGTTCTCCAGAAGTAATCCACCTAGATAGATAGCTCACTGGGCTCTCCAATGTGGCAGTTCCAAAGCCTAACTCATTTTCTTCCTTATCCACTCCTCCCTTTAACATTTCTTCCTCCCCAGCCCAGGATTCTCTGTCTTGGCACCATCACCTACCCAGCTACCCAAGTGAAAAATTGGGGAGTCATTTTGTACATCTCTCAGCTACCTCCAATAAGCTTTGAGGCCTTCTCATCACTCTCAAATGCATCCTGTTTTTTTCGATTCCCTTAGTCACTGCCTTAGTTACAGCCCCGCCACCTGTACTCTGGACCATTAACAGCAGCTGGTCTTTGGCCTCCAAAGTCCCTTCGAGTCTCACCTCTAGTTGCAATAGCCAATGCTCCCTTACAAAAATTCTATTACCTCTTTCCCAAACTTAAAACCCTTTTCTGGTTCCTTCGTGCCTGCAGGATAACAGCATAATAAAAGTCCCAACGCATTCCACCTATCCCACTTTACACTTCGATATTAAATTCCAATATTAAACTACTTCGAGTTTCCAGAAGATGTGCTATTTTAGCCCTCTATGCCTTTGTAAATATATGCCTCTACTTCAATTGCCTTGCTGACTTCTACTTATTGGTTTTTCAAGAAACAAGACTGATTAGTCTTTCAGGGATCCATCTTCTTTGAGAAGCTTTTCTTTGTACCATTCGCCCATTTCTATCCTTGCTTTATTGTCATTATATTGCTTTGATTTGTTCATTGGTGTGTCTCCCTTTCCTATACCAGATCTTTTAGGCCGGCACAATGCCTACCACATAGTGGATGTTCAATAATTGTACAACTTCTTAAATATTTAAATTACATGAAAATATTATTATATCTCGAATTTTAAAAGTTCAAAATCCACATCTAAGAGGATCTTTTCCAGATCGACCTCTGTATAGAGAAAGCAGTTCAACACAAGCTTTTTGGAGTCATTTCCTGACACATATTTGTCAAGTACTCAGTGCAACCTAACAATCAAATGCAACAGATGAACCACAGATTGGATTCTGGACTTTAAAATGTAGCTATAAAGGACATTACAATTAGAGAAAATGGAAATGGATTGTATGTCTGGTAATATTATTGAGACGGTGTTCATCTTCTTAGGGATGATAATGGCACCACGGTCAGCTACAATGTCCTTTCTCTTTGGCATAAAAGGTTTATGTCTGTAACTTATTTTCAAAGACTTCATTTAAAAAGAGCATAATATACAGAGAGATACAGCAAATGTGGCACAATGTTTACTGATTAAAAAAAAGTGTGAGTATTCTGTGTACCAACTTTTCAACTTCTCTGCATATTTGAAAAATTTCAATAAAACATTTGAGGAAAATGCTAAGAACACAAACAAAAATAAATGGCTCTTGGCCAAACCTGCTGCATGGTACCTTCTATTGCCATGTTCACCCCTTACAGCCACTGCACTTCAATCAGGTTTGCGTTTTAAAGTTGAAAGGCATAGTCATCCCTCACACACACTACAAATTTGGTCTAGTTAGCCAACCATCGCAACTCTTCATTTTTATTTGCCTAAATGGTATTATATTGCACTTTATAAGCTTCAGCAAATAAAGTCATGCTTCCTAAATGGTACATGTAATTCCTTGAGATGGCCCATCGGAGATTTTCATCTGGGAACACTGGAGTGACAAGGAAGCAACAAAGGTTGGTGGAAGTAGTCCTGCTTTAATCCTTCCTGAATTGCCAAGTCTCTAGCAAGAGCTAATTTTTATTGTAGTGAAGGTAATAAGAATTTAGCCCTTCTCTTAAATTTCTATTATATTCAGACAGAAGTTAAGAAAAAAGCATTTATCACCTTGATTTAAAAAAGTTAATGAAACTAGGTATGTACCCAAGAGAACTGAAAAGATATGGCTACTCAAAACTTGTAGAGGAAAAAATATGGCATAGATGATAGAGGCTCTGTTCACCCCTCTGGCAACCAAATCAAAGTTGTGATGGAAACAAGGAGCAGCAGCAAGAAAAAATCGCCTGGGATCTAGATGAACAAGGAGAAATCCAAGAAAGCACCCTTCAATGGCAGAAGGTAGGACAGGGTAAGGATGCAGGGCTGACTGGTCTCGAGAAGCTGAGTGATCCGGAGGCTGCAGCAGCGGTAGCGGCTGAAGCCTCTTAAAGGAGCTGCGTCCGTGAGCGAATTTTCACAGTGACAGACCTGCTCACTCTGAGCACCTGTGCCAATTCAGCTGTGTGCAGGGGGCACCAGGGACTTACAAGGAGACATTTTCAGAGTGAGGGCCAAGGCGAGAATCACTCTGTACAGAAGTACCAGTGGTATCTATTGTTCTTTGTTGAGCCTTCCCCATTACCAGTGCACCGGACACAGTGCTGCCATAGTCATAATATCATCAAACTGGGTAACAGAAGTCTATCCACCCAGAGGATTCCCTGTAACCCCGCCTCCCCCAACTCTCAGCCCCATCCAAGCCACATCCAGGTGTAACCTCAGCAAGTCAGGTGCTCCTTGCTGAGCAGCGCCTAGACTCAACTGGAGGCAGCTGGCCTCAGTTTCTGGTGTGGCCTTTTGAGGTAACTATAAACATAGCATCTGTGGATTGCTTGCTGAATCTTAACAAGTGGCCCCAGGGGGTAGAGGCTAAGGCTAAATTTGGCCTGCAGCTAAACCCCTCTCAGGACTGTGCCACTGGTCACCTACTTCACAAATCCACACTAATAAGACCAGGAGACTTAGGAGCTTTGCTTAGTACATAAAAACAGACATGGAAAGGCAGCCAAAATGGGAAGACAAAGAAGCAAAAGCCATATGACAGAACAGAACAGAGAGCTAGATATAATGGAGTCTAGTAATCTAACAGATGCAGAGTTCAAAATACAGGTTATAAAGATGCTCAATGAACTTTTGAGAAGTATAGATAAATTCAGTAAGAACTTCAACAAAGAGATAAAAAAACATAAACATGGAAATTATAAAAGGGAACCAGTCTGAAATGAAGAAAACATTATCTGAGATGAGAAATATATTAAATGAATAAACAAAAGAATAAACAAAGTGAATAAAGAAGAGAATCAAATGCCCTATCTAGAGGATGGGAAAGCCAAGGACACGAATCAGAATGGCAAGAGAAAAGATACCAAAACTATAAAAATAATTTAGGGAGCATAGGGGACACTATTAAGGGTCCAAATATCCATCTGATCCACGTAACTGAAGAAAATCAAAATGTTGAACAGCTGTTTAAAGAAATAATGATGGAAAATTTTCCTAACCTGGCAAAGAAAATGGACATAAGACCTCAGGAAGCTCAGAGAATTCCAAAAATCAGGGATCCAGAGGCCCACACCAAGACACATCATAATTAAAATGCCAAAGGTTAAATACAAAGAAAGGAGATTAAAAAGCAGCAAGAGAAAAGCAGATAGTTACTTATACTGGAAAACCATTAAGACTGGCAGCTGATTTCTCAAAAGAAACTATGCAGGACAGAAGGGCTTGGTAAAATAGATTCGACAGGATGAAGACCCAGGATCTACAACCAAGAATAATCTATCCAGCAAAACTATCATTTAGAATTGAAGGACAGATAAAGAGCTTCCCAGACAAAAATAAGCTAAAGGAATTTATCGCCACCAAGCTAGTATTACAGGAAATGTTGGAGGGACTTCTTTAAGAAGAAAAAAACATGTATCAAAAACAGGAATAAAGCACGGTAACAACTACATTCCTATCAATAAGTACCTCAAATGGAAAAAATTAAGTGCTCCAACTAAAAGATAGAGTGGATGAATGGAAAGGAAAACAAGACCCCTACATGTTGCCTATAAGAGACTCACTTCAGATTAAAAGACACAGACTAAAAGGAAGGGGATGGAAAAAGATATTGCTTTGACGGATCTAGAAGGTATTTAAGTCAGATAGAGAAAGATAAACACTATATGATTTCACTTATATGTGGAATCTGAGGAATAAAACCTTTGTACATGGCTGTTTACAGAATTATGCATAACAGCCAAAAAGTGCAAATGACCCAAATTTCCATCAACTGATGGGTAAAAAAAATGTGGTATATCTATACAATAAAATATTAGTCATAAAAAGGAATTAAAAACTGAAACGTGGTATAACATACTGTATAATTCTATTTATATGAAATGTCCAGAACAGGCAAATCCATAGAGACAAAGTTTATTAGTATTTGCCAGGGGTAAAGGGGTCAGGAATGGGGAATAACTGCTAATGGATACAAGGTTCTTTTGGGGAGTGATGAAAACGTTCTGGAATTAGATGGTGGAGATGGTTGTAAAACCACCGAATTGTGCACTTTATATGGATGGATACTATGATATGTGAATTATAGCTCACTAAAAAAAAAAAAAAAGTTAATGGAAACCGATTTTCTAGAACAGTTAAAGGGGAACCTAGGGACATGCTGGGTTTGACTGCACCTTTGGTCTCTAAGTTACCATTGGCCAGAGTGAAGAGGGGTCCCAGACTCTGTAGGGTGCTCTCCATCCTCCCCTCCATGACCCTCACAGGAGCACTATTGTTAGCCTTGACATGTGCAGGGCCCACCTCAGCATGCCCCACACTCCTATTCACCACCAGAATCTCCACACTTCCTCCAAGACCAGTCTTCCTGTAAGCCTCATAACCCATCTCTTTTTCACTGTCCTCGTCGTACTTACCATCTTTTATTCATCTCCCTCCAAAATTTGGTTTAGTTCATTGCTTTATCTCGCCTGAACCTGAACAGTGCCTAGCTAACAATAGGTGCTCAATAAATTTCTGGTGAATGAATAAACTTGGAAGAAAAGTTTATACAGAAATTTGGACTGGATATTAATTAAAATATGAAGCTCTGTGTTTTAAAATGTTTTTCTACCATAAAAAGACTTTTCCTCTATTAAGATATGGATCTAATCTTTAAAAAAATCTGAAACAAATGTTATTTTATTATAGATAATCTAATTTACAAATGTTTATACATGTTAAGGAAAACATTCAGGCATCATAAACATAAAATTTTCAATATGTAAAATTCAAATTACAGTAAGAAAACTATTTTTGGACTATGTGGTTATTACCACACTACCTTTATAATTCCTATCCAGAGTCCAAAAATGTAGGCAAGCCCTAAAAATGTAGCAGAAGCATTTCTGCACACTGGTATCCATAGTCTAGTTTGTGCAGAAGTGTTTCCACTAGATTCATAGAGCACTCTTTGGAAGAAAGAGGTGAGGACTGGTCATCTGGACGCCCTTCGCGCCTTCTGCAACTCTTCGATGGGCTTCCATTGCTGGTTGATTGTTATAAGCTTAAACAAAAAAGCAAAATAACAGTGTTATATTAGGATCTGTCCTTCCTCGTTACACTCCCTTTTAGGATTTGTCTACACTCCTCTTTACAAAAAGCATCACCGTAGCATTTGTAATCTTCCCATCCCTAAAACATGAAAAAACAATAATGTGCTGACTTCTACCATTCTGTCCCTCTAAAAAGTCCTCATGTTCCTGTGTGTTACAGATCAGAGAAAAAGGTCTTATACATTTGTCCCATTTTCACTTAATAAGATCTAGATTTTTTAATTTCTCATGGTTTTACATGAACTATAAGTTCAAAAAGTGAGTCTGCTCCCTGTGAGTGGATATATAATGTTCCTAGCACAGGACGTGGCATATAGTAGGCTCTTAACAAAGTTTCCTCATTGTAATTACTCAGTAAAGGTACAAATGATTTAAGTTATATTATCAAGGAAAAGGGACAGAGCTGTGGACAGTCCTTAACTCCCAAAGAACTCACATTTAGAGATTCTCATTTATCTTCAGAAGTTTTCTATTACCCCAGGACCTAGGACATGTAGGTAGTTTTAAAAAATCCTAAATGAATATGGATGAACCTTGACATAATCATGCTAAGCAAAATAAGCCAGACAGAAAAAAATTGAAAACCACATGATACACTTATACGTGGGATATAAACCTAAAAGCAACAAATGAACAGGACAAACAGAGACTCATGGACATGGACAATAGGCTAGTGGTTGCTAAAGGGGAGGGAGGAGAGGGGAGGGGGATGATAAACAGGATAAATGGGTTCAAATATGTGGTGAAAGAAAGAAATCTAACTATGGGAGGTGAACACAGTGTGTAAATATATATGCCTTACTGTTAAAGTGTACAGCTGAAACTTATTGGATTTTGTTAACCAGTGTCACCATAAAAAAAAGAAATTAAAAAAAGAAATTAAGAAAAAAATATAAAAAATAAAAATAAAATAAAAGATCCTAAATGTCCTCACTAGGTCAAACTGTGTTATTTGAAAGTTTTGTTTAAAAAAAAAACCAAAAGCTTCCCTGACAGACTTAAGTAGTATTCATTCCGGACTAAATGTTTCTTACTTCCAAAACATTTAAAATGTAAAAAACGTTTGCAATAGTATTAAAAGAATGAGTGAATATTAGCTACTTTTGCTTACAGAGAATGCCAATCTTGTTTTCAGGAACTCTTGTTATTTATCACAGTAGACCTTATATTAACTTTAAATAAGTAATGGATAAAATTAGATAACATATGACAATAAGGATAAAAGTTAATATTTGAGTGTGAACCATGGGACAGGCACTGTGTTAAAAGACTCTATGTATTTTATCTCCTTTTATTCTCTTAACCCTGAGGTAGAGCACTATTACTGTGCCCATATTACAGATTCTGAGAGCCTCAGAGAGGCCAAGTTGTCTAAAATCAACTTTGAATCATGGAGCAAGGATTTGAACTAGATCTCTACAACTCTATAGCATTCTCTTTAACATTACACTAAATGGCACCCTAAAAGTGAAAGGCATTCAGTTTATTTTACTGACAATGATTCTAAGGCTTGGGCTAAATGTAAATCACTTTTTAACTCAGCAATACCTTTTGAGGTACATTAGGATCCACACTTTCCCAAGGTTCTGGATTTCTTTTTCGATCAATGCTAAAAATAAAAGAAAGCTAATTAAACATTAATATGTTCATTTAAACCAACTCTGATACTGGATCTGTAAACATGCTAGGGACAGACACAGACTGCATGCTAAGGCAGTCATCTGTTAACTAACTGAAATTGATGGAAGATTCCTTAAAAGAACTTCGCGTTTTGGCTCAAACATTAGGGATCAATTCCTCTGTAGGGTAGGTCTGTATTCCCTGTATGGGGCTATCTTGGAGAACGTTCTCATAAGCTGAATAGCAATGGAGATGGAAGTGCCAGGCTAAGAGCAAATGAATATGTTCTTGCCCAGTTTCTGGGACAAGCAGAAGGGCTGGGTTTTAACTCTATAGATGGTGAACTGCAGGGCTCAAGGCCCTTCTGTGAGAGCCTAGTATCACTGCCCTGTACCAGGCAAGTGCAATTTCAAGCTTCTCTTCTTCATATTCCAGGATACACAGTATTTTACCTTCTTATATCCAGAGCTGAGATTAGGTTCACTGCAGACAACTGAATCTATAAACTCTACCACATTAGGAAAGATCTTTCTAATATATTGCAATTTTTAAATTTCATTAAATTTTTTTATTTAAGTTTGATGTATATCCCAAAGACCATGTAAGAACTTTAAATTTCAAAACTTAAGTTAAAAAAAAATCAAATTTAACTTCGCTGCAGAATTAGGGGTGGAGGGGAAATGGATCTAAGGATATTTAGAATCAAGAAACAAACTAATTTTATTAATATCATAATTTAATAGTCTTCTGATATCAGGATGCTTTCTAGCTGTGACTCCAAGTTCACAAGTTTAACGTTCTTCCTGGGAGAAAAGCTAGGAAACTGATCTCTCTCATTTCATAAGCTGAAGGTCATCCTAATACTGCTTAAAAACGTTTTTATAAATGGTGCCTACTTACATCACATCGGATTTTTTAAGGGAATATACAGCAAAAGACGACGCTCCACTCGCTGCCGCTGTCATGATCACCACCAAAGGAATAAGCTAACAGAGAACAGGTTGAGGGTAAATACTCCCACGTTTCAACGTAAAACATGTCAAATATAACAATAGCTATGTATTTTGTACTTTCTTCAAAATCTGCAGCATTAATATTTTTAGGCAAGATTTTCAATTGCTTTAAAAACTTACTTCCTTCTTTTTCATCAGGAGTTGGAAAAAGTTCATGATGACCTTGGCCAAAGCTAGAATAAAAAATCCAAGATATTGATCAAAACTTCAGCCACGAGGCTCCAACCTGGTGGGCGCCAGAAGGGCCAACGTACGCCGTCCGAAAGCCCCCTGGAGCCTTTTGAGCAGCACCTTCGCCCAAGGGCGGCTCACCTGGAGAGCGGGTTGACGCGGGCAGACGATGCTAACGCCCAACACCAAACAGAAGCCGAACCTCCGCTCCTTATATACCGACCACAACCGCTCCGGAAGGGCCGGGCCAGGGTGTTCAGGTCACGCGGCCAGGGCGGGGGTCTTGCGCGACCTGACTTGCTTTCCCAGCTCGGCTCCCGGGCGCCCCCTGCAGGACACGGTGCCCGCAGACGCTGCGCCGCCAAACGCGGGTGCCGGCGCCTGGTGCCACTCGCGGCGGTTCTTACCTGCAGCCAGCCCAGCGCGAGCCGAGGCTGGGCACTGGTACTCCGGGTGGCTCCCAGCCACTCCTGGAGCCTGCGAGAAGGTGGAACTGAGAACAAGGGGAGCCCTGATGGCTACGGCCTGGTTGAAAACCAATACCTCTAAAAGGGGGTCCGAAAAAAGAGCTGCAGAGCTGGGGATCCCCCACCCCAGAGGCTCTCGAGTACAGGCAGGTGAATTAGAAATAATCCAATCCTATTAAAACTACAACAAAAATATGATGTAGCGTTTTTATATATGAAGATAATTATATATGAAGATCATTAAAATTAAATAGTAAAGTGTCTTTCAGAATAACTCCCATGGTGTCCTGATTCCCCCCCCCCCCCACATTAAAATAGTCAGGGGGTGAGGGATAACAATAAAGAAAATAATCAGCTGTTAAGGTTTCCTGAATAAGGTCCATCTCTGAGACGACCCAGTCGGCGAGCTGCGTCTTCAGGTCCCCTTTAACTCACCCCTAAGCTAGCAGCCTCACCTTGCACAGAGCATGCCAGTGGCTGCAAAAACAGATATCATGCTAACGATAATTCTGTTAATCCAGGTGCTGTGTGCCAGACACTGTGCCGGAACCTTCTCGACATGTTATTTGGGCTCAGAAATGCTCAAGTCACATAGCCAGTAAGTGGCAGAATTACTATCAGGGTTACCCAGGTCTGCCTGGAGCTCAACACTACTGTTCTCTATGCACCCCGCTCTTAGCTACTGCACTTAAGCCAAGCATGCAAGCTCGGTAATTTAAAAAGTTATTTTAAAACAATTATTTTAAAACTTTTTCAAGTTCAAACTGAGTTAACATTAAAATGGAAACATTGTCTCCAGAAAGAGCCAGACACAGCTGTTCCAACTCCATTTTAGTTCTAAACATGGGTATTGCATTCAAAGGGACCTGAGCTCAGATCCCAGCCCTGACATATTTTATTAGCTGACTGACTCCAAGGAAACTACTTAACCTTTATGGGTCTCAGTTTGTATATCTGTAAACTGGGGACAAACCTAACTCAGGAGGGAGTGGGAAAAAAATGTTAGAATGTATGTAAAGTATGCAGCATTCTGCCTTGCCTACAGTAAGCATTCAATAAAATAATAATTATTATTTGCAAATATTTGTTTTATATAAGGCAGATCATAAATGTAGCTTCTCACCACTTATTCTGACAAGGGTTCTTAACAGTGTAACCCCAGAGCTCTAACTGGAGAGATTTGCCAATTGGTTAGAATAACATCAGATACTTCCAAGAAAATTCAACGTCAATCCTCCTTAGTTTATGTTGAACAGAATCAAAGAAGCCTTTTAATGCTCCTCCTGCAGGATTTCTAAAGCTATTTTCATCAGAAAGTTCTTTAAAAAGCTTCATTTTGTTAATTAAAGATAAGTTTTTCTAGGAAGGAAGAGAAGAAGGAAGAACTCTTACAGTAATGTGTCATGGCCCACAAATTAAAATTAAAATGTGTAACCCTTGCCTAGTAATGTCTTAAACTCAGAACATGGCTTTGCCGATATCATTTCTTTTCAAAATGCAGTACTATTTTGCAGTAGTCGGCATTATTCTGAGAATGAGGTCATGGTAAATTAGAAAGATTAATAAACACAAGTCTCTTACTTTAAGGTTCTTACAATTTAATGCATAAACAATTTTAACCCCACTTTCTGGTGCCAAAGAAAGATGATTAACCCTGACTAAGGGATCAAAGAAAACTTACCAAAAGTGAGGGTATTTATTTGAACAAATAGACAAACCAACTATAAAAGGCAATTGAGGGGCAATTAAGGAAACTTAAATACAGACCATGAAATGATGTTTAAAAAGGTTTGTTAATTTTGTTAGGTGTGATAAAAGTATTATGATTATATTTTTTAAAAAAAACTTTAAAGAAATTAAATATGGAAATAGTTAAGGAAGAAATACCACAATGTCTAGAATTCATTTTAAATCACTTTAATTAAAAAACAAATGAAGCAACTTTAGCAAAATACTAATTATTCAATCTAGATATTAGGTATGTGGGAGCTTCTTATTCTGTTTCTATGTATGTTTGAAAATGTTCAAAAAACATTTAAAAAATTTATATATATTGTTACAGATATAATGTGCCCATATAACCTTTAAGATCTGCTTATTTCTATTGCAGCAATGAGACTTAGACCAGAAAGTCACTTTCTCTTCTTTCGGTTAATGCCCAGGTTCACTGAACTTGTGGAGATGCAAGGTCAGTATGTAGTTTGGTCTTACAGGATGACTAGCAGGCACGGCTTCCCCCTTTCAAACCCTAGTAGCCCCCAAATGGACCCATTCAGGACACTTCATCCCCTTTGGATCCTCCAAAGCCCATAATCCCTTGGGGGAGCTTCTTGTCTCTACCCCAATTATCAGAAAGTTCTAGAATTTTCTCTAGCTGCTGCAACCCAGGATTGCAGGAACGTGGAGCCATGACTGCAAGGTTCTTACTCCAGGAGTTTAAATTTAGATTTTAATCATCCCAGCTCAGGTCTTCTAAGAAAGATATTCTTTTATAAAATAGCTTTTGTTGAAGTTCTTTCTGCCCATCCTGCGGTGGCTGCCTATTTACCAGGTTTAGCAAATACTAGTTTTGCTAAATTTTGGCAGGTATGGGGGTGTACTACTATATTGTTTAAAGCTGTTAATATGGCTCAGAAAGTTCAAGTTCAATGTACAGGAAAAGCTATTCATACTTCCCAGGGGCTTAGAAGCTGAAGTATTTTAATTTTCTCACAGTTGAGAACAGATTTTGGAAGATGCCCAAAGCCATCCTCAAATCGCATTTAAACTGAGTCAAAATAGATGGGTAGTTATCAGAGGGGAAGTGTGTGAGAAGAAAGAGGGTAAAGGGGGTCAAATATATGCTGAGGGAAGGAAACTATAGACTTCCAGTGGTGAGCAAACAATAGTGTATACAGATGTTTTATTAGAAAGTTGTACACCTAAAATTTGTTATTTACCAGTTATCCCAACAAACTTAATTTTTTCCCCCTCTTTAATTTCTCACCTCCCACATCCACCCTTGACCTATGGATGTTGCCACTTCCCCTTAAAAACTGGATCTCTGAAGGCAGGGCATCTCCTCCCACATGCTAATGGCATACACCCAGAGCCTGGCACACCCAGGGCCTGGCACCTCCAGCACACACTCGGAGAGTCTGGCGCACGCGGGGTATGGTCCATGGCTCCACCTGGGGCGTGAACCCAGGCAGGACCACTTGCATGTAAAGCAGACGTGCTAACCACTACACTATGGAGCCACCCCTAACCAACTTAATTTTTTAAAAAAAGAACCTGAGTCAAAGAAAGCCTTGATCTGACTTCATCATTTATTGAGTATTTCAATGAGAGGAAACAAAGTTTTTGTCCTCAGGGGGCTTCCAAAGTTCTGTTGAGAAATTATAGTTACAATTTAAAAAGCCATTTTCAAATCAGAATGCAGCCACTAACCAAAAGTATGGGTGCTGAATTTCCAGCCTGACCACTAGAAACTTTTTCTAGGAAAAAACAAGTACCTACAGCTAGAATCTGAATTAAAGGATTCAGACCAGTGTACTTCAGGCCTAGGGATGGCAAAGGCTTAATGGCTGCCTTGCCCTATAAAATCAAAAACTAGAGAACATGAATGAAAGCTGTCAGAATTCTACTAAGTTTTCTAGGTATTTTCCTTTCTGCTCAAAAGCAAGGAGTCAATGTGTTAAATTTTAATTGAATTATATGTTATACCTATAAGACAGGTCTTTTCCTTAATTATTCCCCAAATAGTTAGGTTTTGCTTAAGCAATGAGTCCTAGCTCCAATCAGAAATAGAAAACTTCCCATTGACTGCTTAAGATTTATGACTTCATCTACTTCATGTACTATGGTCTGATTGCACCCTATATTTTTGAAGCATGTCTCCTGGTGGAACGTATTTCATCACAGGATTTGTCTGATGTCCGTGTTCCCAACTGGCTTATTAGTGCCATCTCTGTCTCATTCACTTACACTCCAGCACCTACTATGGCATCTTGTGAGTAAAGAAAGGCTAAGGAAAATGCTTACCAGATATCGTTAGGTTAGAAAAATGAAAGTTGCATAGTATCACATCTTATCTATACATGCATAAACTGGAAGGTTAAATATGCAAGTGTTTTCTTTGGGTTTATCTGTATTTTCTAGCATTCTAATTACTTTTGTAATAATAGAAATAATCTAGCTCCTTAAAAAACACATTTCTAATTACAAAAGGAAAAATTATAACTATACAGTGGAGAAACTGGACAATACCATAAATGAGAGATCAAAATTAACATTACCGATAATATACAGACACCACATGCCTTTAGCTGTGATCTCAGAGATATTACAGGTTTGGTTCCCAACCACCAAATAAAACAAGTATCACAATAAAGCGAGTTGTAATCTTTTTGCTGGAGGATCTTCTCTTCAATTTGTGAAAAGCACGATATCTGTGAAGAGCAATAAAACAAAGCACAATAAAATGAGGTATGCCTGTAGTTCAGTATACAGCAAAATGTTAAAAACTGGTAAATCCAGGTTCAGAGTTTATAAGAGTTCTTTGTACTATTCTGGCAACTTTTGTGTAAGTATGAAATTACTTCAAAATAAAATTTAAAAAGGCAATCAACCAAAACCAAACAAATAAAAACCACCACCCCAACTACAAAATCAACACACATATATTTTCTTCCTAAATTATTGTATTTTAATATACCTTTTAGAAATAAGATGAACCTTAGTTTATCAGGCACAAGTGTCTTTATTTACAGGAAATAACATGCACACAAACCCTAAAAGAGTGAATTTGCAAACTATAATGCAAGTTCACATTTCCATTAATCCTTAAGCAGGTATATAATTTTTAAATATCCTCTAGGTTAGAAAATCCTTGTTTCTGAAATAAGTTTTTATATAGAGTCAAATCCTTGTGACTTAAGGATGGTTTTACAGTCTTAAGTGACTTTAGAAAGTGCTTTTGTTTCACTGTAGTTGCTTCTAGTCCATCTTCTTGCAGAGCCAGCAAGGCTGCCTATGAGAGACAAACAATAGGAGGTAATTAATTTGCTTCATTTTTGTTATTATAATATATGGTAATACTTTAAGGACAATGCAAAATTCTCAGCTTCACTTCATAGAATTCCAATATTCATGACACTATAAAAAAGTGATTAAAAGTCCTCTTAGTAGACCATCTTTTCTTCTACATTAAACTCTACCCTTAAAGGGGGGGGGGGGGGAAGCAAGTTGCAGAATAATATATAAATTATAAACCCATAAACATATTTTAAAGATAAGAAACTATCTTCCTAACCTCAGAACAGGAGTTTCTTAACAGGACACAATGCTGCTCATTAAGGAACAGATCAAACACATACTCTGTGAAATTCCGGGTAGATGTATACATACATGAAATAGACATACATACACATGTAATATCAACAGACATACACATGACTATTCATAGCAGCATAATTCAAAATAGCAAAAGGGTAGCAATTCGAATGTTCAGGAGAGTGGTTCCCTTTGGGATAGAGTGGGAAGGCCCAAGGGAAGGTTTTAGATGTTGATAATGTTCTTTCTTGACACAAGTCGTGGTTATTCAAGTGTGTTCACTTTATGTTAATTCAATGAACTGTATCCTTATGATATGTACATTTTCCTGAATGTTATATTTTATAAAAGTTTATGGAAAAGGAAAAACATGCAATGGCTTCTTTTGCCCTCGAAGTCCTTTGCCCTTAAAGTGGCTTATAAGAACCTGTGTGATCTGTCCAGCTCTTCAATAATGCCATGTCATTTCTTATCTCCAATTATCTACACAGTGTATTCCCTCTACCTCAATCACTCTCTTTTTCTCCCTCAGCCTGGCTAACTCCTTCATCATCCTCCCAATTTCAGTTTACACACCATCTCTCAGAAAGCCTTCTATGACACCCAATTGTTGATAGTTTCCTTCTTAGGTCCTTCCACAGCACCGTAAACTTCCCCAACTCACTACATATTTTCAACTGCCAATTCAGGATTACAATTTGTCTCTCTGCACAACCTCCCATCAACCTGTAAGTTCTGTGAGGAAAGGGGCCACATCTGTCTATTTCACCTCACATGGTACCTGCCACATAGTCATCTTTCAGTAAATGCTGCCGGGTGAATGAGATCTGAATAAATGAAGGAATGTTTTGAACTATAGGTTTCTTCACTAATTCACTTACTTCTTTGCAGAGGTTTCCAAGATCGGCTCCAGAGAAAAAACAGGTTTCTGCTGCTAGGTATTCTAAAGAAACATCAGGCCCCAATGGCATGTTTTTTGTACAGACTTTCAAAATAGAAAGCCTGCCCTGGAAAATAAAAAATGTTTATAACCTTAATGTTTGACACGATGCTATATTAAAACATTTCAAGTTAGAGTTTATTACAGAGAAAGTATATCTAAGAATCAAACAATAAGAAAGAATCACTTCTGTTAGAGGTAAGAAAGATTAACTCATCAATGGCTCATATGATGATGGTAACAGCAACATCATGATAAAATTTTGATATTTTTATAGTTAATTTTTGAAATAGCCAAATAGACATGATGAATCTTTCTCTTGGTTATAAACAGTGCCATCAGACATGTTTAAAAGTAAATACATAAACTATCAGACATATTTAAAAATAGACACAAAAATTTTTTCCTCATCCTTTCAAAAACTTGATAAAAGCCCACTATTCCCTTACAGTGGCTCTGGATGTTAGGGGCAACAAATTCACTAATTCTTTGGCTGTAAATACATTGTGTAATCTCTATAATTTCAGATTTCTCCACTGTAAATAAGGTTGATCTAGATAATCTCCAAAATGCTTTTACCCCTTTTAGCATTTTTCAATTCCTCCATTCTAGTTGCAAAATAATGTTGAGTAGATTCAATAAACTCAGTAAACTCACTAAAATAACTACATTACTTTTAGGCTTATATTAAAACAGAGAGAGAGTACCCAACACAAGCAGATTGAAATGATGGTTTATGAAGGCCCACCGGGCAAGAAAGAATGCAGAACCCAGTAGACAACACATACCATGTACATTCACATGCAGTTTGGGACTGAATTCTGCTGAGCTCTTTAGAGCAGACACTGATATGTTGTTAAGAACATTCACACAAAGTAAATGTGTACAATGATTACCTTTTCATCTGGAGGTGGAATATAAATAATCTTATCTAATCTTCCAGGCCGTAACAAGGCATCATCTAACACATCAGGTCTATTTGTTGCCGCAACAATCATGACATTTCGACTAAAAACTTCTTGAAACTCTAACTGAGGGAAAAAACACAATACAAAGTAATGTCAATAAACTGTTTATTATTAAATGTATTTTTTAAAATTACAAATCATAAGGTCCATTTGTTTTTAAACAGGGATATCTTTTTCTTGGGACTGGAAATGTTTACATCTCCTATCCAGACTACATTCTCCATATCAAGATACCCTAAAAACAAATTATTAATCAAAGAGCTACTCTGTGAATATGGTAGAGGAAGTAGTCAATCATGAGAGACATCTCTCCATGTGGGAACTGATGAAAAAAGTCTTACTTCATAGCAGAAAACATCTATCTGGTGTCTGGGGGCCCTGAGCCCTAGTGAATGATTACAACTTAAATAGATAACTTGAAAAGACAGAAGCATATGACTAATACTAACACAGAGATGTATGGCTATGAAAAGTCTTGGTTCTCCCCTCCTGCACTGTTGGGTGAGATTGCAAATTGGTGCAGCCATTATGGAAAACAGTCTGGAGGTTCCTCAAAAAATTAAAAATGGGTCTACCTTTTGACCCAGCAATTATACTTCTGGGTATTTATTCAAAGAAAACAAAAACAATAATTTGTAAAGATCTATGTGTCCCTACGTTCATGGCAGCACTATTCACAATAGCCAAGATACGGAAGCACCCTAAGTGCCCATCAATAGACAATTGAATAAAGAAGTTATATATGGTTCATATATACAATGGAATATTACTCAGCCATTAAAAAAATGAAATCCTACCATTTGCAAATGACATGGATGGACCTAGAGGTAATTATGCTGAACGAAATAAGTTGGACAGAAAAAGATAAATACCATATGATTTCACATATATGTAGAATCTAACAAAAAGAAATACTCAAAAACAGACTCATGAATACAGAGGACAATCTAGATAGAGGACAATCTAGTGACAGCCAGAGGGGATGGGGTTGGGGGACTGGGTAAAAGAGGTGAAGGGTTAAAGAAGTACAAATTAGTAGTTGACAGATGGTCACAGGGATGTGGAGCATGGCATAGGGAATAGTCAGCAGTAATGTAATGGCTAAGTGGAGAGCCAGAGGGGTGACAGAGTAATCTAGGGATCGTTTCATAAACTATATAAATGTCTAACCAATGTACTGTACTCTTGAAACTAATAATAAAATAAAATGCTAAAAAAAAAAAAAGAAGTATTGTTTCTCATATCCTTGAAGAGAGAGATTTACTTCACTTTTTATTTATTTTTCTTTCCTGAGGCAGAGATATGATGATCAACATAAGTTGCAGGTATATAAATCCTAGATACAGATAAAAAATATCTAAAAGCAGCCACGCCTCATACACTAAGCATTCAAAATTGTTTGTTGAACTGAAAAATCAGAGTATTCTCCAGTAATATGATCTCTTAAAGTAGGGAGTTCCCTATATCTGCAAGTATTTTAGCAGAGGCTAAATGAACACCTCTCAGATGCTATAGAAGGAATTCCTGTTATGAAGAGATTTGATTAGAAAACCTCATGGGTCCCTTGGAATTCTAGTGGAATATGTTCCTAAGAAGCCATAAGAGTCCCTCTTCCATGGCAAAATTTTAAAAATGTGAAATAATAACAAGAAGAGAATAAAAGAAAATAAAAATGATCTGTCAAGGATTATTTAAAGATATCAAACTCTACCTCAGAAGGGAGGAAGAGAACTTCCAAAGGCCATTTTAAATTCATTATAACCAAAGAAACCTATTCCTCGAGGAAACTAAAAGTTTTCAATTACTAAGATTATTGGAAATAATAATCTTTTTGTCTCACGTAAAAAAATTTTAGAAAGAATGAACACTGGTTTATCAGGATATAAAAATAAAAAGAAATTCCCTTTTCCATTAGTAATATGTAAAGCTATATTTCTAAATCTTAGCATAAATAAAATTCACATTAATATATGTTATTATAAAATCTACCTCCCTTTCTCAGCTAGATCACAATTTTACCAGCTCTCTGAAAATCCTAATAGAGGCAAATTAAAATTATATAATTCTTTCTATGACATGAATCCAGCACGGGAAAAGCTAATATAGATGCATTCTATTTAATGTTGGCCTGGATTTTTGGTGTATTCTGGCTAATAAATACCTCTTCACTTTTTTTCAGCTCCTTGTATTTACCCTGTTGATCCGATTTACTTCCTCTTCTCTCTATAGTCTTCAGTCCAACACCATCTAATTCATTCAGGAGAACAGAAAGAATACTCTCTTGAACATTACATCCTGTTTTGCTGATTGATCGAGAGCCCAAGATTGAATCAATTTCATCCAGAAACACAATTGCTGGAGTATTTGCTCTTGCTTGTCGAAATACCTTTGTTAAGAGAATAAAAAATATTAAAAAGCTATACAGTATGCCTTACTCATATGAATGTATGTTTTCTACATTTTCATTCATAATTTTTAACATGTAAAAAGAAGAGGAAGATTCTAAATGTCTAAGAAATGAGGAATGCATAAATAAAACAAGGAATAATGTAGTGTTATGTAGGGGTTAAAAAACAAATTATCAAAGAATCTTTAATATAGAATTTTAAGTAATAATGTTGTTAAAAAATCACCATAAAGATACATAAATATTTCTTGCCCAAGGACACAGTAAGACAAAAGAAATTCACCAAAATGTTAATGTAAGTAGAGAAAATATGGAAGATTTATTTACATTTTACTATATTTTCTAAATTTTATATAAGTATGTATAACTTTTCTAATAGAAAAAACACAGCCAGTTACATTTTTTAAAATAACATTTATCCTTAAAGCATGAAATGAAAATTCAAAAGTAAACTTAACTACTTGGAGGAAAACAGACAAACCTGAGACAAGACTTTCTCTGAATCTCCAACAAAAGGTGAAAAAAGATCAGCTCCACTCACTGAAACAAAAGAGCAATGACAGCTTGTGGCCAGCGCTCTCACCAAAGTGGTTTTGGCACATCCAGGAGGCCCGTACAGGAGAACACCCTTTGGTTGTGTCAGACCCATCCTAACAAATTCCCCAGGGAATTTCAGCGGCCATTCAATGCTCTGTAAGTACACAAAAATAAAAGTTGTTTTAATATAACGATAAAAAATAAATAATTCAGTAAATTCTTTTGTTTGTTCAACAAATCTCAGGTATCTGTTATGGAAACGCAGTCCAATCTCCTCCACACAGCAGCTAGTGATCTTATACCCTAAGTCAGGTCACATCGCTTCCTCTTAAAATCCTTTAATGACTTCCCATCAGAATTAGAATAAATTTCGAAGCCAAAATCCTTACCTAAGACTGCTTACAAAGTCTTACACAGCCTGACAACTGCCCAAACACTCCAGTTCATTCCCATCTCATGGTCTTTACCTGCTATTCGCTCTCCCTGAACACTCCTTCGAAATCTTCGTGTAGCCATCCCTCATCATTCAGGTCTCAGCTCAAATGTTATTTCCTTGGAGAGGTCTCCTCTAACCACTCCAGTTAAAGCTGACTCTCCTCCTCTTAGTCACTCTATACTACTGACCACCTTTTACTTTTGGAGCACTTTTCTGAAATGATTATTTTTTCCATGTTGGGTTTGTCATTCTGCTTCTACCAGAATGTAAGCAAAGTTCACCTCTAAATCCCCAGCACTTAGAATAACACCTTCACAAAGTAGGCAGTCAATACATATTAACTGAATAATAAATAAATCTTCACTACTCCTGAGGTAGATAGTTTTATTATCATCATAATTTTGCAGACGTTGAAATTCAGGCTTAGAAAAATAACTTGCCCAGGTGTTATTGCTAGTGAGGTAGCAGAACTAAGACTGACCCCAGGCAGTGTAAATCAAAAGCACAAGTTCTTAACTACTGATAAGTTGTCCCTCTACAAAAAAGGGATAAGACAAGACCTCTGTACCTAGGGAATTCATATTTGAGCTGAAGAGACAGGCTTGTAAACTAACAACCAGGCCAGAGAAGGGCATTCCACAGAGAACAATACATACAGAGACACATGAAACCATCTAATGGATCCTGCCAACAGTAAACAGGAGCAGAGGGGAGGATGAGGGAAGCAAGGAGCAACATAGTTGAAGTGAAGGGAGAAGTCAAGATTCCAATGGACCTTGAAAGTTTTAGGCAACAATGAGGAAGCAGTATGGACAATGGACTAGAAAGAAAAGAACCTCGAGACAGGGATCCCAGTTAGAAGTCTCTTGCAATGATTTAGACTGCAAATATAAGGTGGATATATCACAGGCAGTGGGGATGATGTGGAAGGGATGGATTTGAAATACAAAATGTAATTGTATTTTATGCAGGAACTAAGTTCTAAATCAAGAGGGGAAGTTACATACACAAATGGCATGACCCCATGAATTTAGAAGACATGTTTCTGACTTAGGGTATGGGGTGGCTGGCTGTATTCACTGAGGCAAGGAATCTAGATGTGGAGGTGGAACTGATGAGATAAATGTTGGATGAGCTGATTTTTAAGATCCTTGGACTTGATACAGTAGGCAGGCAACTAAGTGGTTCTAACAATCAAAAGAACTATCTGAGCTGGATATAAAGCTTTTGAGTTAACAGTTCTCAGGGTGCAGTTGAAGCCTTGGACATCGAGGAGATCATGGACTTACTCAGAGAATGCAAAAAGAGGACTTCCAGGAGCTTGGAGCACTAGCATTTAAGATAGAGGAGAGAGTGTTAAGAAATGCAAGAAAGCTTAACATCTCAAAGCTAAAGAAAGTGTTTCCAACAGGACAGTGTGGTTAATCTCTCTCATGTATTTTGTAAAGATTAAATGAGACAATGCATGTAAAAAATTAGGGGATATTATACTTGTGCTTATCCATGGACACAGGGATGCCAGAGTTCACTATAGATATAGCATCTAGTTAAGATGAATAAATTATAATGGATACTTATAAATCACCTTTTTGTGTAGGTGGTTAAAGAAACCTAGTTCCTTATGGCAGGATCACCTGAAGATAAATTGGCAAAATCAATTTCTGAAACTGTAATGCATATAAGAGGATCTGAAGAGTTGTGTTCCTCAAAGTCCACTGTGAGAACCAGTATCAAGTAGCCATCCAGGCCATACTAAGGCTCACCACCTGTACTTGTACAGCTCATGAGCTAAGAATCATTATACATGTTTAAATGTCTGAAAAAAAAAATATTTTATGATATGTGAAAATTATAATACTTCAGTGTCCATAAAATCTGAACGCAAGCACTCATTCTGTATTGTCTGTTGTTTTTGTGCTACGACAGCAAGGTGAGTGTTGCAACAAAAATTATACAGCTCACAAGCCTAAAATATTTACTATCTAGCCCTTTACAGAAAAGTTTGCTGACACCTATTCTAGATTATAAACATTCTAAAGCAAAAAAAAAAAAAAAAAAAAAAGAGGGTGAAGTAGGGAAGTATGAAAAATAGTGTTTGATACCTACAGAAGTCCGATTAAATTAGGACCAAAAGGAATCACTAAATTTAGTTTTTAGGACTGCATTAGTGATAGCAGTAAGGAGCAGTTTCGGTGTAGCTTGTTTTCATCATAAATGCATTACAGTTAAACTGCAGCAGTCTACTGGCTTAAGGAGATTCTCTATCTCACCTGTTTTAACTTCAGTTTTACATCTTCAAGGCCACCAATCTGCTCCCAGCCAACTGGCTTGATGTCCATCAGTCCAATGACACTTCGAAAAGATGAAGGCTGAATCTTTTTAAAAGCTTCAAGGAAGTCTGTTTCAGCAATCATCGGATTGTCCTGGTTCTGAAGAAATACACCCAAAAAAGCAAAAACAAACCAAAAATGAGCTGGAACTTTTTTGTGATACATAAGCACAATTACGTTTTTAAAAATTCTCTTTTGAATTTGTAAATCTATTTTATCTTTATAAAGAGATTTATAAACGTGGTACAAAAATTAACTCTCTCCCTCTAGCCCAACATTCATCTTCAGAGGATGTCAATGGTTTCCTGTGTATCATCCCAGTATGTTTTATAATATAAGCATATGTATACCCTTTCAAAAGGACACATAAATGAGGCCATACCATACATATAAATTTGTACTTTTTCCTATTTATCTTAGAAATCTTTTCATGTCAACTAATACAGCTCTACCTCACTTTTTGACAATTACATAACATGCTAGTCTATGAATGTACCATAATTTAACTATATCCTTCTGTTGAACATTAGGTTATTTCCAGTTTTTTGTTATTAAAAACAAAGCTGAAATAACTGAAAGGGCTTGTGAGCATGTCAAGTATTTTATATAATAATTTCCTCAGAGTAGAATTACAGGGTTTAAGAGCATGAAAATTTAGTTGTGATAGCTATTACCAAACTGTCCTCAATGCTACATCAATAATATGAAGCTGCTATTCTCCCCATACCTCTCCAATACTGGATATAACCAAACTTTTAAATTTCTGCCAATGTGACAGAGGAAATGGTACTATTGTATTAATTAAATTTATTTAATTGAGAATGAGATAGAATGAATAACAGGATTAGAAAATCACCTTTTTTGCATCCACCATAGTAAAGGCTGTTTTGAGCAAGAATCATCACTGAATACTAATCTAGGGAAGGGAAAGTTTGACGAGGAACAGGATATTTGCATGATCTCAAAGGGTTTCTTCATAGATTGATTAGTTGCAAAGGGAAAAACAGCAGCTACACAGTGGAGAAACTGGGCAAAACCTTGACAGGTTGATCACATCAGTCAGCAATTAGGGGCATAACCAGTGAGGAACAGTGGATATCTTGTGCCGCCACATGTGATACACTAAGAAGGACACACTATCACTTAGAAGGACACACTATCACTGATGTCATATTCCCAATAAGCATGCAAACTTGAATCTATGAAGAAACATTAAACAAACCCAAATTGAGAGGTAGTCTATAAAATCACTGACCTGCATCCTTAAAAAAGGTCAATAATGTCAAATGCCTTCCCCTACTCCCATCACCTCCCACAAAAAAAAAGGCTATGTAAGTATTCAAGAATAGAAACTTAAAACTAAGTGTAATACATTATCCAGAACTAGATCCTGTACTGGAGGGAAAAAAAGTGCTAAAAAGATTGAGACTATTACCAAAATCAGAATAGGACTGTAGAGCTGATAACATTTTGTATCAGTGTTAAACTTCCTGAATATAATGATTATACCTAACCATATTGTAGTTAGGTATGGGAACATTTACATTCTCAGGAAAGAAACATTAAAATGTAAAGGGATAATGGGTTACAATGTATGCAACCCATCCTCAAATGATTCAGAAAAAAATGATGTGTACACACATATACACATATACCATGCATAGAGAGCGAGAAATGATAAAGCTAATTAGGCAGAACATTAAAAATTTGGATAAAGTATTGAGCGAGAGTTTTCTATCTTGCACCTCTCCTTGAAGTGTTAATTATTTCAAAATAGGAAGTTTAAAACAAACTGAAAGAGAATAATCTTTCAAGAAGGTAAAGATGAGAAGTTTTTGTCTATTGGCCATTTATAATCCTTTTACTGTCAACTACCTGTTTATACCTTATTACTCATTTTATCTTGGATTGTTGGTCTTTTCTTATTGATATGTCACAGTTATTTCTATATCAAGGTAATTGGTCTTTTTGTCATGGGTGAAAAATATTTTTCACAGTCTGTCTCATGTCTTATCTTTGTTCATAGTATTGTTTTCCAGTTCCAAAATAGTCAAATTAGTAAATCATTTCTTTTTGACTATTATGTTTTGTTAGGTTAAGAAAGGCCATCTTCATTCTAAGATTATATTTTGGAGAATCCTTATTGCAATTCCCTTAATCATTCTAGTGAAGTATATTTTTTGTTACAGTTAAAAATTCCTTAGATTTCTATTTGTAATATCTGTATTGTAGTTAAGTATTTGCTCTCTTATATCAAATTCTGAACATTTAGTTGTCGAAAAATTCTTGATTTCAATAACAAACTATTTTATTCCATTTGCATAATATTATATAAATAAATATGTATGTAAGGAGCTATTCTAAATAGCAGTCTTTAAAAATGTTAATAATTATCATCTCTGGGAGGTGAGATTTCAGGCAA
This sequence comes from Rousettus aegyptiacus, assembly GCF_014176215.1. Taxonomy (NCBI): domain Eukaryota; kingdom Metazoa; phylum Chordata; class Mammalia; order Chiroptera; family Pteropodidae; genus Rousettus; species Rousettus aegyptiacus. The sequence goes on along the minus strand of NW_023416306.1, from coordinate 118,068,960 downwards.
TTTTTACTTATAATTATTTATCTTGTTTAATTTCTCACAAAGAACACTACTATTTTGTTAAAAAAAATTTTTTCTTACTGGCCAGCAATATTAGATATTGGGTACCTGAATACTAATTTTTAGGTAACACCACTAATATTTGAAAATCCTATTTACATTTCAAGATCACAGTGTGTATGTTATTTCATTTGATTCTCATAATCCTCTCAGGCAGATAAAATTCTTTCCCCTCTGTGTAAATATGTGTATGTGTTAAACTGTAATTATCATCCTTTAAGAGGAATACTTCACAAAAAGTTGAACCAATTTTAAGGTGTCCCTTGTCTGTCCTGGCACAGAAAGAGGCAGCAGCAGCCCCTTAGCTGCCTGGACGGAGAAAGAAGAAAATGATGGAGCCAGTACCTCTCCAGATGCCACTGTCCCTTCTTCCTTTTTGCCTTTCTTCCACTTCCCCTGGTTGTTTATGAACTCAGCCATCACCTGTAGTAACTATGCCTGGGCAGGCCCTTCCTCAAGTAGCAGTGGGCTCCACCCTAGGATGACAGCAGCTGGCTGGTCCACCTAAGCCAAGGTGCTTAAGGTCAAACCTGGAACTTCAAAGCAGAGGGAATCCTAAATGGAAATCTCCTTTCCCATCCCTGATATTCTCTTCATCCCTTCAAAGGCATATATTCTCACATTTTTACACATGGGAATTATCATTAAATCTTCAAGCAGTTTCGGGTCTAAACACAGATGAGAATTTAACAAGTTCATATAACTCCTTCCCCACTTTTAGTGTAAAAGTAAAAATAAAAGAAAAAGAAATGAGGAAGGATATAAATTATCTAAGTAAAAGTTTTTCAAAATTTAGGATAAGTCATCCTTTTCTAGTTTAAACAACCTCAAAAGTGGGTTTTAAAAATTAAAAGATCAAAAGACAATTTTAATGTTACAACAGATTAAAAACTTTGTCTCAAAATCTCAGCATGCTGAAATTTTTTTCTGAATGGGTTTAGGAATTCAGGATTACTTATTATTTACAAGATGAATAGATTTTCCAAAACACAGTGTTGAAAACTATCGTATTTAAAATTAAGCTAACATCCTACATACTTTTAAGAAAGGTAGTCAGGAATTAAAGATTTGAATGTCAAAGCCAAATTTAAATAAAATTCGAGGCACTCAATCTTTTCCTGAGTTAGAAAAGGTTATTTCCCTAAAAGACACTTATAATAACAAAGGGAAATAGTATCTTAACAATGGAGAAATATCACAGATGCCACCTTAGCCAAGAAATCAAAGTTAACTTTATCAGTAATAGGACAAAGAAATATCATTTGCTACCTAATAGACAGTGAGAAGAACATTTCTGTCATATGCCTACAAAAAATGCAAAACCTGAATCCAATTATGAGGAAACATTAGTCAAATTGAAACAGGAATATTCTACAGAATGGCTTGTACTCTTAAAAAGTTAGTGGGAAAAAAAAAGATTGAAGAATGGTTCTGGATTAAAGAAGATTAAGAAATCATTACAACTAAATGCAATGTGTAATTCTGGGTTAAAAATATTTTTTTCTTTTTTCCTTATTAAATTTTTGCTCTAAAGGAAATTAGGGGGACAAATGGTGAAATCCGGATAAGGTCTACACAGATTAGGTAAAAGGATCATGTCAGTGTTAATTTCCTCATCATGATAATTGCACTGTGGTTAAAGTTCTTGTCTTTAGGAAATAAACCATTAAGTTTTCAAAGCTCAAGGGGCATAATGGCTGCAGTATATACTCAAAATGTTTCAGATGTAAAAATGTTTATCTAAAATAAGCTGTAGCAGGTATCAAAAGTTCCCAGAAAATGTACTTACCACTTTTTATAATCTCCCAAATTAATGTTACATTAATTAAAAAAAAAAAAGTATGTGGTCATAAAACAGTGTTTCCTACCTTCTCACTATTAAGCAGAGCATGCATGGCAGCCTCCCTACAGAGTGCGGTCAGGTCTGCGCCAACATAGCCAACTGTCATTTCTGCAAGGAGGCTCAAATCGACTTGACTGGAGATGGGCATCTTTGAAGTAATCACTTGTAAAATCTCCTTTCTTTGCTTAAATGTGGGAGTCCCAATAACAACCTGTATACAGAGCAGAAAAAAAAAAGAAAAATCAAAGTTTATAGTTTAAAATATTTTTCATTCTCACAAATGTGTATAAAAGTTTAGTGAGCATATTTGGAACTATTACTATGTACTCTTAAGCATACCTTAGATTCTAAATATATGAAAAGCCTAATTTTCCAGAAGAGGAACACTGGCTAGGAAGTTGTACAATGAAAATTACCTATGTCACTTAACAAGTTTTTGTTATTTTTGAGACCGTACCAACTCCTAAGAGCCAGAGATACAACAGTAAACCAGATAGTCTAGGTCCAGGTCCTCATGAAGCTTATTCAGGAGTGGTACTAGACTGTGACAGGAAGAAATCCATGAAATTCAAAACGGATTGAGCTAAGTGTGCAATTATCATCTGTCTCTTTAGAATCCTACCATAAAGTTCAAACATCACTTAAATTAACCACTACTCAAACTATTTTATAGAAATCAAGAATTAATTTAGGACTAAAGCTTATAAAATAGGACAGCTCTTAATACTCAGCCTTCCTGCCAACTCGGGGAGCAACTGTGCATACTTTCTCGCCTGTAGGATAGGATGCTGGCACCCTGAGAAGAAATAAGTCCAGATGAGTTATTGTCTGCTCTGATTTACTTCCTCCCTGCCTTCACCCCTTTAACATACATGTCTTGAGGCTATCCTTCTACTTTAAATTCTCATTCCAAATTCATGAGTTTAATGTGCAGACCTAGTTCCCTTAAAATTTAACGTTACTTATAGTACTCATCTTCAGGGCCCGCACCACGTAACTAATCCTAATGACCACCTTGCTTCTCAGAACAATCTGACTTAGGAAAAAGAGGTCCTGGCTAGCAGATCATATATGGGCATTACAAAAACAAAAAACAAAAACAAACAAACAAACAAAAACCACTCCAGCCTCACTGACTTCCGAACCTAAGTGACAAACGCCTCGGGGAAGCCAACCAGGGCCAGAAGAGGCCAAGGTTCCAGGGGCAATGGACTAACTGGCCTGGCCTTTTTACCTCCCGGTCAAATCTTCCAGGTCTGCGTAGCGCTGGGTCTAGCGCGTCCGGCCGGTTGGTGGATCCCACGACCACCACCTCGCGGTCCCCACCGATGCCGTCTAGCAGCGTCAACACCTGGGCCACCACGCGGCTCTCCGGGGCTTGGTGTGGACCTCCCCTACGGGGACACAGGACGTCCACCTCGTCCAGAAAGAGGAGGGTGGGGCTACGGCTGGCCAGCTCCTGGGCGCGCTGAAAGACCCGCCGCACGTTCTCCTCGGTCTCTCCAGGCCGGGTGCCCTGCAGGGCGGGGGCGCTCACTGCCAGAAGCTCCGCGCCCGCCTCCCGGACCACGGCCCGCACGAGCTGGGTCTTGCCTACTCCGGGGGGCCCCACCAGGAGCACCCCGCGCGGCACTGCTAGCCCCAGCGCGGCTAAGGCGCGCGGGTAGAGGAGCGGCAGGCGGAGGAGCTCCCGCAGCGAGTCGGCTGCTTCCGAAAGGCCCCCCAGGGGCACCTCGGGCTGCGGCTGCGGCTGCGCTTCCGTCGGGGCCACGCCGCTGAGACTGATGCTGGTGTGAGGCGTGACCAGCCCGGCCGGATCCGGGCTCGGCACCCCGCTGACGATGTGCAGGGCGGCCACCGGGCCGGGGGCGCGCGGCGGAGCGGCCACCACGTGGCCCTGGGAGACCGGTCGGTTCCTCAGCAGCTCCTGCGCTGCCTCCAGCACCGCGGTTGGATTCAGGGCACCGGGCGAGCCATCCTGCTCCCGCAACTCCGGCCACACCGTGAGGCGCCGAAGGGGCGGGCAGGGCACCAGGCGGAGGTGGCTCAGGCTGAGACTCCCCGCGGATCCCGGCGCCCTCGCTGCCGCCCCAGGGCTCGCGCACTGCGGATCCAGTTGCACAAAGCCGTCCGCTCCGTCCCGCCGCGGCCAGGCTGTGCAGAGACAGGAGCCGCCATCAGGCAGCGAGATCTTCACCGCCGAGCCCAAGTGCGCTCCCAAGGCATGGAACGCTGCCGGACCCAGGCGACAGCGCTGGGTGCCCCGGTCCCTAGTGTCTAAGGGTATGAGCTTTAAGAGTGGCCCTTCAGGAAAGAGGCCTGAGTCCGGAGCCATCGCACACCAAGGCTGAAGAAAGTGGGGTAGGAATTCCACCCGGGCAGAAAAACCGGCGCACCGAGCACCCCGGCCGGAAGCAGGTGACACGCATGCGCCAGGAAACACTCAGTTAGTTACTAGCCCGTGAGTGGAGGCCGAAAGAGCCAATCGAGAAGTTAGACGACGTTTTGGTCCCACGGGATCTAGTTTGTTGAGTCCGATTTGATGAAATCCAGTCGCCTATTCCAGAGTTTAATGAACAAAACCTTTGTTACTGGTGTCTGGGAGGCAGCGTAAGCTAACTAACTTCACGAGGTCTGATGATCGTGGTTTGGAGAGTCGCCGGAATAACATGCTCTTTCCTTGGCGCTCGGATTCAAGCATCAGCATCTCCGCTTTTGGAATGTCAGCCTATAGACTGCTTTGTGAAGAAACCGCAACCTCCCTCGTGGACACAGTATTTTGGAGTGCTCTGTTGTTAATGTCTTAGGTGACTTGTGGTAGCTGAGAAGTACAGCCTTGAAACCTTCAATAACCTGAGTTCCAACCTGTTTGTGAGGTCCAGCATGTTTGTATGCCTTCGTATAGGAAAGGGCCAGCATAGCAAGAGAGAAGCACAGTGTAGCATTTTAAATCCTTTGAAGAGGGGAAAGAAGTAAAACCAGGCCATCTGACTTATTTGCGGCACACCACTACATTCTGTTCAGATTCCTGGTTTACTCTTAATGTTCTTTAACAACAACTTAATCAAAACCTCTTCTGTTCATGTGGTAAGTGCTTATCATCTATTTGGGGCACAGCAGTACTAAGTCCTGTATTAGAGGCGATGCCTATCTACATTAAACTGCCTGCTATACTCTGCACCCACAGGGAATTATCTTTCTTCTGTATCAGCTGGAATACATTGCTTATTCTTTTTAATTCTGCTCATCGAAAAGAGGTACAGATATTCAAAGTAAAAAATATGCCCTGTTTTTATCCTAGTCACATCCTTCTACCTCTATTTTCCCCATATTCACTGCAACTCAAATTTATAAGATTACAAAATTAACATTGCAGATAGTATGCTTAAAACACTGGGAGTTTTTTTTTTTTTCTACCTATGCAAATACAGTTGACCCTTAAATGCAGGAGTTAGGGGTGCTGACACACACCCCAAGTCAAAAGTCTGCATGTAATGTTTAACTCCCCCAAAACTTAACTACTAATAGACTACAGTTGGTTGGAAGACTTAATGATAATAAAAGCACTCAACACATTTTGCATGTTATATATATTATATGCTATATTCTTAAAGTAAGCTAGAGAAAATAAAATATTAAGAAAATAAGGAAGAGAAAATACATTTACAGTACTGTACATAGTTATTGGGGAAAAAAAATCCCCATTTAAGGGGACTCAGGCAGTTCAAACCCATGTTGTTCAAGGTCAACTGTAATCAACTGCAGATTCTATAGCAATGTCTTCGCAATGGACAGTAATCAGATCTGGGATCTTAAAACCAATGCCAGTTCCTGGCCTCACTCTACCCAAACCCCAGGGCAGACACTATGACTGATGTCTGGATTTCATAGTCACTCATCTGGTCTCTGCTGTATGTTTCCAGCTCCAGTGCCAGAACAACTTAAAAGGAATCAAAAACTAGCACACTAAAAAGAGGTCCTAAAATGGGCAAGTCACCCATTACATCCTATTTTCTTCTTTCCCTTAATCTTATTGGCTTCTGTTCTCTTTGGAGAAGAAAGATTCCAAACTCAGACTTTTCAAGAACAGTTTTGTGTCTTTTGAAATAAAAAGCCAATATTTTTACTGACCCCCTGAAGGTGTGAATAAAATGCCCACTAAGTTATTCTGTAATGAATCCTGTACCTTATGAAGGTTCTTTTGTTCTGGTTCCAAAAACTTTGAGGATCAAAAAAGGGAAAGAAGACTTAATGAAGACGTAACTGTCTTAAATATGTAAAGGGCTGTCATGAAAAAGAGTTGATAGATTTATATATATCTACAGTGCAGAACTGGCCAGGAAGTGAAAATTTAATAGAGTGAACATAGGAATCCTCCTCATATTTTCAGTATGGTCATGAAGTGGTAGATCAAAATCCGAACAAATGGAATTTATCTTGCTATAGTCTAAAGATAATTATAGCTTTGAATTGTTTCAAAAAGCTTGCTAAACAATTGTTTGTAAAGAATTGTTTGTAACAAATAGTTTCTCTTAATTTCAGTTGTTATATTCAAGGTTACAATCTGTCTAAAATTAAATTAACTATACATTCTTAATTAACAGTAAGTCTAAAATTCAAAAAGAGGAGACTTTTTATAAGATATAGCCAAGGGGGATAACCAAAGTCAACAAAGGAAGGCAAATAAAGTTAAATCAAACTTGGAGTTTTCTGCATTTGGTCTAAAACAGATGTAGAGGCTGTGATATTAGAGTTATTATGTGGAGGAAACTACATATTGCTTCAGGTTGGTCTGAAAAGTTGACTAGAATTCTCTGACCTTGTAGGACCCATATATCGAGGAAATATTCACGTCACCCTTTCCCTAAAAGGTCCAGTTCTCACTTTAGATTGCAAACAAAAGCAACTAGGAAACCTGTTCCTGGAGCTTTCAGTTCTCATCTACATAATTTCAGCAGAACTATAACTAGCTTTTCCAGTTAGCCAGTTAAATCCATTGTGTCCTTTTAGGCCAGACCACTATTTGTAACACTATTATTTCAACTATCTTAATATCCACAATTATCATACTCTTCAGTGATAAAAGTCTTCTCCTTGTATAAAACTGTCCTAATAGGAGTTGTGTGTTTCTTTTATTTATTTGATTTTAATATAACCCCACATTTGGTGATTCTGACCTGAAGAGTACTAATTAAAGCATCAAAAGGTTGAACCACTAGAGGGAGTCCAAAACTATATAAGCCCAAAGGCCTTTGTATTGTATTTGAAGTGTTTGTTCTCAACTATGGCTTCTACTAGATTTTCCCAGGATTCACACCATGGTATATGAAGCGGTCTGTTGTCTATACAGTTACTTATTTTCACATAATTTCTACATGCTGCAGGCATATGTAACTCACTTTCCAAGTTATAATTTAATTGCTGTATTAAATATCAAAATGAGACTCTCCCCAAATCTAAAATTTAGTGGTAGATCAAAATCCAAACGAATAGAATTTATCTTGCTATAGCCTAAAAATAATTATAGCTTTGAATTGTTTCAAATAGCTTGCTAAACAATCGTTTGTAAAGAGAAGCATTTAACAAATAGTTTCTCTTAATTTCAGTTGTTATATTCAAGGTTACAATCTGTCTAATATTAAATTAACTATAAACATTCTTAATTAACAGTAAGTCTAAAATTCAAAAGAAATCATTGGGACCTGTTTCTTTTTTAGAGTAATGATTGTACATTATTTGTGTGCCTTCAGCATTAATAATATTACATATTAAATGTATTTCAGGATGTGAAATATACCATAATTGTGAAAAACCTAAAGAAAATGGTTAACCCAGTAGCATGAGTCATCTATAGATCCATAAATGCTAATCTGTCTTAAGTTTCCATTTTCAAGTTATGTTCAACCATAATATATTTCAATAGTAGCAATGATTACAAATTATAATAGATAAGTATAGAGATTTATTTAACCACACTTGAAAAGGCATGACTTGCAAATGCTTTTATCTCAACATGTTCATGCAGCTATATCAAGTAGCTTATTTTCAGATATCTAATATGTCAAACAGATTTTCTTATTTTAAGGTATATAATAAAAATCCCCTAAAATAAGACATAGTTAAGTTTGTTCTTTAAATTTTTCCATCTTTAGTTTTTCTCATATGTCAAGGCTAGACTTATTCTTCACAAGATACAGAGACAGGGAGGGAGAACAATTAGAGCTATCAGAAATCTTTGCTAGACTACAAATGACTAGCAAACTACAGTTCACAGAACACTATTCTGAAAGTCTGTTTTTGCAGATATTCAGGAAACTTTTTGTTTCATCATTTTTTCATAAATTAAGTCTTTAAGATAATTATTCCCCATGATATCAGTTCAAACTGTTCAACTAGCAAAAGTAACAATATTAATGTATTTATTAAATAAATATTTATTGAACATCTACTTTGTGCTACTTACTGTACCAGAGGCTGAGTATATGGTGGTTTAAAAAAATGTAATTCTTGCCTTCATGAAGTTTATAGTCTAGTGGTGAAGTCAGACATTGAAGGACCCAATAACTGAATAAACCAGATAATTAAAGGTGATGAAAATTGCTATAAAGAAAAACAAACAGAAAAAGGCTACTTTACACAGGAATGCAGAGAAGCCCCCTCTGAGGAAGAAACACTGAAGCTGAAACCTACAGAATGAGAGAAAGCCGAGCAGAGGACCAGGGGTAGGGGGCCCTCGGAGTGGTGTAACAGTCAGAGGGTTAGGCCAAGCCAGTGCACTGAGGGTGAAACATAATTGCTGTGTTTAAGAAATTGAAAGAAGGCCAGTATTATCCTCACTGTAGTTTTGGCATTTACATTCTATTTTTGCTAATTGTTTTACATATAAAAGGCTATTTTGTTACTCTGTATAGATAATAAGTAGTTTAAGAATGGAACTAACTTTTAAAATATGTATCTACAGTACACTTTACAGGAATCTAGTAGTGTGCTGGAATATAGTTGTGCTTAATAAATACTTGTTGAATTGCAATTAGGGAATAGAGTCTGGTGACCCCATGGTATGTAATTATATCTTGTACTATTCAGACACATCAGACACTATTCAGGGCAAACTCAGGTAGACCTCAAGGATAATCTTCAGGGAACATGTCCTTGCTCCCTGCAGCCACACTTCCTGCCACTTCTATCACTCATCTCTCCCTCTCTTGACATTTTAAAATTTTCAGTTAAATCATCACTACGAGTGTTAAAAGTCAGGATTGTTGCCATAATCATTGCTGATATTCAAATACTATATCTTAAGGTTGAATATAGCATGCAATTTGAAACTCATGTGCCACTGACTTATCTAAACATTCATCTTCCCTTTCTCTTCCTACTATCAATAGGTACCTTTATTACTATTATTGGTATATTACAACACCTCCTAACTAAACGTCGTCCTTCTAGTTTCTCCTCACATTGCCACTGTATTAATCCAGCCAGGAAATTAGTGTACTTTGAATGGTTGGGGGTTATACCAATCTTAATAAATCCTAGATCTTTCAAATATTCACACTTGTCTAAGAGTGTATACAATATTATATAAGATCTGATCTTGGAGACTGAACCAGAAAGAAGTCCAGCATACAGCACTATCCATATATTTATACATCTAGTTGCATTCTATTTGTGTTGTTAGGCAATTATCTAATGCAACTTTGTATTATCACTCCAATGAAATCTTTATATGGGACTTTGTACCACTCTCTTCTAATATTTTATAATTTTTTCTTCCCCCTGCCACATAGAGTAAAATGCTAGTTAAGTACTTAATAATTAAATGTATCTATTCTCTCACTTATTAGAGATTTGGTATGAATTTAGGACAACGAGCTTGAAGAAGCTCAGAAAATCTGGTTGAGTATTATATCTGAGATATGTTAGACCTCAGAATTCTAACCTATGATAGTGAATCCTTCAAACTCTTCTAGGAGTTTGCCTAATGTTATATAAGATTTGGTCTTGGGGACTGAGCCAAAAATGAGGCCAGACTACAGAAATAGGGAAGACACAATCTGAAAATGGTTTATTCGTAGTAATTCACAGGTATTTACTTCATCAGAGTTTCCTCTAGTCCTTAGCTACACCCCATCCAAGAATGGAATGAAATCTTTAATTTTTATTTTCCAACGCATCAAGATCGGGCGGGGGGATGGGAAAATCTTTGCTGCACCATTATAACTCACTGTTGGGAAGATCTTGCTGGAAGAGTACAAGCCTTGAGAGGAAAGTGAGAGATCTCATAACCTATCGGCCTTAAAATGGGAGGACTGACTCCAGAAGAGATTAATCTGCTGAGTCCCAAAGTAGCAACACTGACGATAAAGGGAGGAAGATACACATTCTGAATCCTCTCAAGTAGATATGGAACTTTCTTTAGAATAGTCAGATTGTTCACATTGTCCTTGGTACTGAATATTTCATTTATCCATTGGAATGAAGTTCAGTGTTTCCCTCCCACATCCAAAAATGTGTGGGAGTGGCCATGAATGCCTAGGCATTTTTCAGAGTTTTCTTTGGGAAACTTTTTTCCGTGTTGCTCTGCTACTCAGACCTTCAAACTTTTCTGACTTCAAGTAACCTCTGTATGTTTCATTACCATGAAATGGTGTCCAACCTGCTTTGAGGCCATTGGGATGGGTTCTAGGCAAACACACTACCTCCAGACAGAATCCATTGATTCCTCCCCTGGCTTTCCTCAGCATGTAACCTGCACCCATTTTAGCATATGGCTTCATTCTGCCTTGAGTGTTTTCCTGTCTTCCCTCTACTCTTTCTTGATTTTAAGAGTTGACATTATATGTTAATCATCTTTAATCTTTCAGTCTACCTCCTCCCAACAGAGGCTAGCTACTGATCTTGAGCAATTCATTAACCTTTCTGAACCCGATTCTTATAATCTAGAAAATAGATTATTGTGAGGATTAACTGACATACTATAAAATTAATTGTAATTATTATTGCCTACCTTATAAGGATATTATGAGATAATTCATGGAAATTTCTTTTGAAAAGTAGGAAGCTCTACTGATATGAAATATAAGGCTCTACTAAACAGTAAGCACCTATACTGTGCAAGGTACAGTTCCCAGTGCTTTACATGTATGATCTCATTTACTCTGCCAAAACTTGGGAGGTTGGAATTAGTATCTCTAATTTACAGATGAAGGAACTGAGGCACAGAAAGGTTATGTGACTTCCCCCAAGGTCACACAGCTAGTGTCAGATCTAGATTTCAAAACTGGCTGGCTCCAAAATTTGCACTCTGAACCACTACACTACGCTATGCTATAATTAAATTTGGATTTATAAGATAGATTCACTAGTTACTTAATAATTATGTGACCTTAAGCAAAACTTAAAATTCTGAACCTAACTTTCCTCATTTGTAAAATAGATAAAAATAATTCCTACTTCATAGATTCATTTACTCAATATTTATTGAGCTCCTACTGTTTGCTATACTGCAATATCATGGTGATTAAATTCACATAAAACACTTGACATACTGCCGGGCACATAGTAAGTAGTCAATGTTATTATTTTAATTAATAATAATAAGCCAATAACTTCTCTGATTCATATTTCCTATTACTCAGCTAGAGATGATGTTCCCCCATTACCATATAGCCATTTTCTACTGGTCCCCTAATTCTCTCTGAAAAATTTTTGTGGTATTATTCTGTAGGATATTGCCTTGCAGCACAAGCATCTCAGGGCTAAACAGATAGGGTGCCTTAAATGGCTACTTTCTGATACATAGCTAAGACATGCAAAAGATGCTTATTACCAAGGAACATACAGTATATTTGGTGAATGTGAAGATATGAAGATCAAACATAATTCTTTCAGGAAATGTACGATGAGGTCACCTTGGGAAAGGAAATAGCCCCACATTACATCTCTGGTGACATATTGAAAGCCCAGCAACACTTCTCAGGATCCAGGTAGGAATGGATGGCCTGCTGTACCCTCCTGTGCTGGGCTTTGTTGCTCTCAGAATCCATTCCGGAAGTCAGCAGTATTTTCTAGGCTGCATGAGAGATTTTTCCTCCCTAGATTGCTGATACACAAATGTGATGATATATCTGAAGTCACTTTGATATACTGCCACACACACACACACACACACACACACACACACACACAGTGATGTTTTCAGACAAGAGTGTTTTAGCATGTATTACAGAGAATATTCAATGTAGGAAGCAGGTATGGAAAGTACTATCTTCCCCATTTCTGAATTTGCTTTCAGCATCTTTTTATTAATGTGACCTGTCCACTTCAGTTCCTAATTATAATAATAATAGCTAACTTGTAGTGAGTAGTATTAAGTGCTTTACATATATTTATTTAATCATCGTAATTCTGTAAGTTATGTACTAATATTATCCCTATTACATTCAAGAAAGCTGAGATACAGAGGGGTTTAATAACTTCACAAGGTCATACAACTAACTAGTAAGTGGTAGATTCAGGCTTCAAACCTGGAAGTATAACTCTAGAGCCCACACTCTTTACTATGTGCTGTGCTATGTATCACTTTGCCATAGTGTCTGCCATCATCTTAGATACATATTTACCAAGCTAAAATTGTTCAGGTAGCAGTCAGCTTTTTAAATTTTTACCTTTTAAAATCAACTCATATCATTTTTGTTACCCACTTATGATAAATTCAGAATCTTACCAACTGTTACTAATTCATGCTATAAAAAAATAATTCATGCTATAAACTTTGATTTTTATCTGGGGAAAAGGAGAATTTCACAATAATTTTGCATAATATTAAGTAAACCACTAGCTAGCTTACACCACAAATATATCAATGTAAGAAATGAGGTCAAAATCTCAGTGTTTTTCCTTGGAGGAATACTTGATATCAGATAACATTCAAGCTGCTACTTGCTCAAGAGTTAGGCACAAAGTTGGCAGAATCGGCTGTCTTAATTGCTTTATAAACAGGGATAAGCACTGTTTGAAATGTACACAAAATATCTTTCTGAGATATCAGAATGGGGTGCTGAAAAACTAGAACTTAAAAGAAACCTTGAGATTAACAGTTTAACCAGTTAGGCCTGGAGAGGTTAAGTGACTTGTTCAAGGAATTAATATTATCCAAGTGGTTCATGGTCAAGCAAGGACTAGAATTCAAGTCCCCAGATCAGCATACATAGTGTTCTTTCCTCAGCACTGCATTTCTGACTAGAATTATCTCAGGCTGCTGTCATATATACAATGATATGAAAGACTTCTCACAGTCAAGAACTCTTTATTAGTTGCCCTAATAGACACTACGTTTTCATTCAGGAATCATAATTTCATTATGTATTTAAATATATAGATTCCATATATCATTTTAGCTTAGTTAGAAAGCAGCTAAGGGTCTAGCTTGCTGTGGCTTACTTAGGTCTTGAAGGACAGACAAACCCACCTTCTGTTTGTAAAAAAAATAGTAGAAGCAATCATATAAAATGTACATTAATGCTGTCCTAAAATCCTCACATGTAATTTTAGGATAAAAAAAACTCAACTTCTAGAAGTGGACCTTCTCTCCACGTCTTTACATATTCTAAAGATTATGTAAACTAATCTTCACACAAAACTAGCCTACTGTCTTTTGATGTGGTCTGGATACTTCTTTTCAACATCAAAGGAACTATACAGTCAAGGAAATGTTTGCCTCAAAAGTAGTTTTCTTAAGGAAAAGAATTCTCTTTCCTTCCTTTAGCTTATATTGGAAGAATGAGGAATTTATTTTTGTCACTTAGCTCCCTCTTTATCTAAGCTTTGGCTGTACTTTGTGAATGATCCATGTCTACTCAAAGCTCTTTGCAGCATGAGAGAAAGGCTCTGCCCAGTCCCAGAAACTCTCTGGCCTTGTAGCCCTGTCAACAGCCAGATCACAAAGTCTGGTATGTGGGGTTTCCAGGGTCCTCGCTACTCAAAGAATGATCTATGGACCAGCAGCACTGGCATCAACTGGGAAGTTGTTAGAAATGCAGAATCTCAGGCATGAGTCAGAATCTGCCTTTTAAAACCTCCCCAAGTGATTTGTATGTGCTGTCCTGGATGTTTTTGTGTGAACACCTATCACTTCTCTCTGGTCTAGAAGTAAGGTTCAGACCACTTACTGTATCCCCACCCCAAGGTAAAAACCATAGGTTGAAAACAAGAAGGCTTCGGCTATTTGGGGATACAGTTTCATTAATTTTGCCTAATAGTTATTAAACTTAGATTGGTAGAAACTTTAGAAGTCATCAAGTTCAACTATTATCATTGTTGTGAATTTCAGTATAATGATCAATTTTTGTAAAAAGGTTAAATCATCTTCAGCATATTCTGTTCAAGAAGGTAAAAGCATATGATATATTATAGAAAAGCAGCCATAGACTGGCAGAAACATATATTAAAAAACTTTCAGCAATTAAAAAAATAAACTTCAATTATCTGGAAAGTTTATTATCTGGAAAGTTTATTAACATGAAATGTTTCAGCCACGGTGGTATCCCCAAAGAGGTATTTATCTCTTAAATTCATATTCCAACACCATGTGCCTATTTTACATCTGCTAAAACTTATGCCTATATAGTTATAATTTTGGTTTAACTTCCCATAGATTCAATAACTTGCTATTATCTATTAAACTAAAATTTCTATAAATAAAGGAAGAAGAGATCAATCTCCCTTACAGAAGAGTATAAAGAATCTATGAAGAAAACCTCTCTCCCCTCCCAGACTTGTTTTGTGACTCAATTCCAAAAAAAAAAAAAAAAAAAAACAGACTGGAAAGGAGAAATACTAACTTTACGGTGGAGAAAACTGGCAAATACCACCTTAACCAAGTGATCAGGGTTAATATCGCCAGTAATACCATGGAAATGTCATTTTCCTCCTGACATAATGTGATTTCACATTTGTGGTATTCTTTCCAAATACCTACAACCCCAGTCTAATCACGATGAAAACAAAAGACAACCCCAACTGTTGGGACAATCTACAAAATACCTAACCAGTACTCCTCAAAACTGTCATGGTCATAAATAACAAGGACTAAGAAACTGTCACAGACCAGAGGAGACCAGAGAAAACATGACAACTAAATGTAAGGTGGGATCCTGGAATGGAAAAAGGACATTAGTGGAAAAGCTGGTAAAATACGAATAGTCTGAAGTCTAGTTAATAGTAATGTACAGTGTCAGTTCCTTAGTTTTGACAATCGTACCATGTTAGTGTAAGATGGTAATGGTAATATGAGGGAAACTCAAATTGGATGACAGATGTACAGGAACTCTGTACTATCTTTGTAACTTTTCTATAAATATAAAACCTATAATGGAAAATAAAAATTAAACTTCCCACGAACTCATGAAGAGAGTTTTAACATATTAAAGTAAGATTTCTCTTGGCACATAGCTTCCACAAGTTTAGAGGGCAGACTTGTGAGAAATGCCTACCTATAATATCTGTACTTAACACTCTTCTTGAGCACCATTTTATAAAATCTGAAAGTTAAAGGCTTACAGATTTGAATTTGCAGAGCATAAAATCAAAGTCCATTTTCCTAAATCTTATTTAACTCTCAAAAGAGAAGCACACGAAGAAGTGATCTCAGCAATTTTTGACTTTCTTAGACGTGGTTTTCCCATTTGCAAGGTGAGGTCATTTGGACTTTCTTAGCCATGGTTTCCCATTTGCAAGGTGAGGTCCCTCCCAATTCTAAACATCTATAATTATTTCCCTCTTAAATATTTAAAATATCGTTTTAAAGTGTGGTATCAATTCTGAGGAGAAAATACTAACATTTTGATTATGTAATAATTCTGCAACCGTTTATTAAGCGACAGTTGCTGTGCTAGGTGCAAGTGCTTGCCCTCCAGAGGTCTCAGTCTGGTGAAGTAGACAGATCTCCAAACAAGCTGTTACAGCCCTGTGATAAGTGCCATAAAAGAGATATTAACAAGGTATGCTGCTGAAAGGAGGTATTGCTCTACTCTGCCTGTAGAGAGTAGAGAAAGCTTTGGACCTAAGAAACTAAGAAGACCATGAAATATTACCATATGATCTAACCAAAGTCAGTGAGGAATCAGTCCTATAGTAGTAAACACTTATTCTAATTACCTTTGTATGAAAATTTGGGATTACTACATTTTCTCATTCTGCTGAGTCAGAAATTTGGTTGCTACGGCCAGAAAAGCACAAGTGTCTCACGTTGCAGATGCACTCTCTTGGGAATGTTGATATGCATGAAATCTGTCCCCTGAGGTGACTTAGCTGCTGTCACAGGAACAACATAACTAACTTTGTAGAAAAGGCCATGCGTTAGCTGTCATATTCTGTCATTTCTAAATCAAGCCTTCATTGAAAAAAAAAAAAAATCCACGCCTCTCAGATCCTTCCATTTCCATCTTACAACTGATTACTTGTGGTTCAGACCTTGCAATCTTCAGTCTTAGTATATAGTTTTGCTTTTAAATTCTGAACAGTGTGGTAGAAACAGCAATTTAGGATTCCTAAGCAAAAGTCCAAAATTGGCTCTGCCTTTGACTCAAGCTTGCAGATTCGGAATAATTCTATTTGGGTAGACTTTTCTTTAGTGAGAATGTGGCTGGTGGAAGGGGGCGGGGAGGAGTTTTGCCACTTAAAGGATCTTGGGGGCGGCATTGATAAGTGCTTTCTCCTGGGATATTGCCCAAACCAAGTAAAAATATGGGAAAAGGGTACAGGTGTTCTCCATTTCTCAAGGCCCACCTAAAGATTTGCCTTTTGATGGCAGTGATAATTCTGGAAAATTCCTCACCAGTAGCAAGCGAGACAGAAAGAGCTGAAAGAGCAAGCACAGACCTGAGAGGGCTGGGCAAAGCACACGACAGACAGAAGTGCTTTCCCACGCTAATCTCCCCATTCTGCCAGATCACCCCATGTGTAGACATGAGGGGAGCCAGGTGGCTGTGGGAGGTTTTCTCCCAGAACAATGTCTACAGTATTCTTGGGGCAGAGCTGAGAAAGAAAACATCTGTGACAATAAAAGAATTCTCTCTAGGTATACACAGAAACTTTTGCTTCTTAAAAAAAAAAAAAATGGCATTTATGTTTCTTTTTTCAGATTATAAATGTAATAATGGCTCATAGAAAACTGCACAAATTGCAGAAAAGCAGTATGAAGAATGTAAAGAATATCATTATATCTTTATCCAAAGATAGTCACTATTAAAATTTTAGTGAATTTCTTTCCAGTATTTTATATGCATAGATATTCAACATGGTTGAGAGAATGCTATAAGTACAATTTCATATTCTGTTCTTTTCCTCTTAATAGCATGACATAGGAATTGCTGAATGTGTTGTAATTTTCTTACCCATTCTCTAGTTGTTGGTTCTTCAATCGTTTCTTATTTCATTGCTTTTTTTTTTTTTTTTTTTTTTTTGAGTATCTAAGCCAGATATGAATATAGGGGATCAGATTGAAGAAGAGAGTTGAAAAAATACTGGGCGAGTAATTAGAGCTGAACAAGTGAGATGAGGAAGAAGGTTCAGTGAGAACTGCCTTCTCACCACTAAGGCAACTAAAGGATATTTCCTGCCAAACCAGAATTTTCATAGGCAAAGGAATCTCTGTGGCACTGACATTATATAACATAATGATGGTAATTCACTAACTTCTGCATCATTTCTGGAATTGTTCAATATGTCTTCCTCACTCTTAGGTGCTGAATAGATGTGGCCCACCCCTGGCCGGCACTACCAGTGCTAGTGTCTGTTGGGTTAGGAAAGGGAAGTGCCAGCTTAACAGGAAATGTGAGGCACAGCTTTTTCAGCAGAGTGGTGAGCTTTTAGCCCCTGCTAGAAGTCTTAAGATTGTATTTATGTGGGGATGAAAGTGTGGTCTCTTTCCAGAACCATCCCAATGGGATAGACCCTTTTGGAGCATCTTGCCCCTTCCTGATGTTCTTTAACTATAGTTGGGGCCAGGGCGAGGGGGGGGGGGGTGGAGCAACAGCTACCCCTATGCTAAAATCCCTTCTATTGGCTCTGTAGAGGTATTAATAAAGTGTCTAAGTCCCTTCTGCACTCGTTTAGAGGCCTCACATACTATGTTCTGGTCTTTTTCTATCTTAGCATTCAGCTATAGCTGTCCTACAGAAGTTCTATTTGTCAAAGATTCATTATCACATGATCTTATAGGTACAGTGTCATCCTAATAAGGGCAATTATCTGATGAATAGCTCCTGGAACAAACACTCAGAGATATCCTGACAGATACTGGGAGCGTGTGACACAACATGAAACTTACGGAAGTGTATCTAATATTAAAAGTAGTTGGACTACATATATAGCTTACATTATGCAATAGATATTTCCTTGAGAATTTGTGAGAAAATCAAGAGAAGTAGAAACTAAGGGCGTAGGCACCTAGGTTTGGATTTGGCTCTGTCAGCTACTTGGCAGCTGTTTGGCTCTGGACAATTTATTTAACCTCTCTAAGGCTGAGGTTCTTCATCTACATGAAATTATTATAAGAATACTTCCTCATAGATGAGTAAATGAGATAACATGTATGAAGTTTGTACCTGGCACACTATAAGCACTCAGTAAACAGCTATTACTGTGAGGTAGAGTGATTTTTAAATTAATTAAATCAGTAAATATTAATTGAGCACTATTGGGGCAGGGTCACATGATAGACTCCCCATACATACACATATTCTTTATTTTTTATGTAAACGGAGTGTCTCTATGTGCATTTATTTATATTAAAATAACTTTACCTTTTCAAAACAGTATATTTGTTATATTTTCTACTAACTTCTAAGCAAGTCTCAAAGGCTCCTCCAAAAGGGAGTATCAGTGATAATGTCTCTTACAAACCCGTTGTTTAATTCTTTAAGAGTGAACTGTATTCACTACTTATTTACCTACTCTAAAAGAGACATTTCCTCTCAATCATTTAACTCTGAGGTTAACTTTCACAATTTTTTAAAGATAAAGGGTGTTTTTAACCTTAGAGTCCTATGCAATCTATTTAAAGTATTCTCCTTTTGTATTTTTAAACAACTATTAATTTTGCCTCACTTGAAAGATTAGTCCCTGTCAATGGGCATTAGTTCCTCCCTAAATAAAGGTATTTCAATTTGTACCTCTTCTAAGACTGAGGTGACCCCAAATAGATGTACAGATGACCAATAGGCATATGCAAAGATTGTCGACATTGTTAGTCATTAGGGAAATGCAAATTAAAACCACAATGATATATCATTGTATATCATATTCAGTAGGATGGATATGATAAAAAAAAAGATGAGCTTACAAGTGCTGGTGAGAATGTGGAAAAATTGGAACCCTCACATGTTGTTCATGGGAATGTAAAACTGGTATAGCCACTTTAGAAAACCGTTTGCCAGTTCCTCCAAATGTTAAATACAGAGTTAACACATGACACAGGAATTCCAATCCTAGGTAGATAGATATTCATGAGAAATGAAAACATGCGTCCACACCAAAACTAATCTATTGCCAATTAGGGAGAAGAAGCCAAGAGTTCACAGCTTATTCCATTTTATCTGGGGGAAGGGGGGAGGAGGATCACATCTCTAGCCACCCAAAGTACACTGAGAGAATTAGACCTTAGAGGTGGCGCATTTAATTGTTGGGAGAAGATACTTCATAAAATTTGAGAAATGTTAGGGATTTCCTAAACCCTTCATTAGAAAGATGAAGGAATTTTATCCCAGATCAGACAGCAGGTTAGTAGCAGAGTTAAGATGTAACCTAGACTTACTGACTCCTTTTACCCTATTATCACATTTGGAAGTCTCAAGCTGGCAAAATATTACCTCATATTCACAGACCTCTAGTGCCACATAAAGTTCTGCATGTACCATCTCTCCCGTTGACCCCTCAACGGCCCTGTGTGCTAGGGACAATAAACGTAATTGTTCTTCCCATGAGAATTAGAAGATTGCCATTCAAGAAGACACTGTAACAGAGTCAAGACTAGAACCCAGTTCTCCCAATTCCCTCTGCACAGATCTTGCCACCATGCCATCCACTTTGGTGCCTTCTTCCATCAACGAACTTTGGAAAACAAATTTGAGATACCAGAATTAAAAAGACAGCTCATTAAAAATAAACACCTATTTTGTAGGCACAAAAATGAAATACTCAAATCTCTCTGCCCCCTCTTCTGCTAGGAACTTAAACGTTAAACCGAGTTCTCTGTTTAGCATAAATCCAAAGCAATTAAGACTTCACGTTGTTAGTGAACTACTTTTCTAACAAATGTATCCTAATCAAACTGAAACAAAAATTTAAATATATGAAATAGAAGGGAAGAAACTGACTGTAGTCCTTACTTCTGGCCCACATTTGTCTCTATTTTCGTGATTGAATTTCTCAACCCAGGGGCACGTGGCGAACGACTATTTGAAATGGTAATTATTCCAGAGAACACCTAACAGGATCTCGGGTGGAGAACGCAGCACCGGGGGCGGGGAGCAGAGGACCTGAATGCCACGCTGAGTCTTCTCCAGTCTCAATCCCGGTGTTGCCCTGAAAAGCCCCCTAAACTTTAGATGCTTTCGTTAACTGTAATATAAGGGGACTGGCTCAGTGCACACAGATAAATTTAAATGTGTGCCTGTACACACGCCTTGCATATTTACATCCATAAATGTAAATTTAAAACAATAGTCGTAATACTCTTTAATTTACTTCGCCAGAAACAGCGTGCTCCTCTCCTTCCGAGACACTCGTGGCCTCCTTGGGGGGACCCAGGAGAGCCTTCTCCCAGCGCAGCAAAAGTCAGTTGGTGGATTAACCGACTAAAAAAAAAAAAAAAAAAAAAAAAAAGGAGGGAGGCCCGGACACTTTACCCTGCGCCGGAGGCCGTCCCAACCCGTTCCTAACCCCGGGCAGCCGGGCGCCGCAGCCGGAGCTCCCCGGGCCCCGGCCCCGCCACCTGTTTCCGGCAGCCAATGGGCGCGCGGGGGGCGGCCGGGGCGGGGCGACGGTACAAAAGGCGGCGGGTCGCGCGCCCCGGCACCCTACTGCGGGCGCGCTCTCGGGAGATCCGGGCGACGCGGCTCAGCACCAGGACCATTCGGCTCGCGGACCAGCCGGGTGCGGGGAAATGCTGCGGGTGCGGTGTCTGCGCGGCGGGAGCCGCGGCGCGGAGGCGGTGCACTACATCGGGTCTCGGGTGCGTGCGCCGCCCGCCTCGTCCCCTCGCTTTCCCCAGCCAGCCCTGCATGACCCCGTCCCTCCTGACCCGCCTTGGAAGCTCGGCTTCAAGAGCCTTTGCTGGCTGCCGGGCGCTTGGCGGTGTCCCAGGGAACGGGGGTGGGGGGCAGGCATTGGGGCCACACCCTGTGGATACGTTGCTTTCTGCGCGCGTCGGACTTCCGTGGCGGTCAGCTCTTCCCAGCCGACCTCTTCGCTCCACGGAGCTAGCGACCGGGGGAGAAAAGGGCTGGGGTGACGAGTAACACCTCTTAGTAAAAGCATGGTGTTATTGGGGTTCATTGCCTTGGGTAGGTATAAAGTTGGGCATGAGTATGGGGTGGATGGACGGAAGAAGAAAGAAGCAAAGTATGAACCGGGGATGGAGAGGGAGCGAGCAGGCCCACTCCAAGTGTAACATGGAATCCTGTGTTGCGAGAGGAGCTGGAGAGAGTTTGCTCTGTACCCAGAGTTTCTGCCTGGTCCCCGCCCTCTGCTTCCCTGGTTTGTGAGCTGAGCGCGTGCCGGCAGACCCTTCCCAGCTCCTAAAACAGAAATAGCAGGGCAGTGTGGCTCCCCCGAGCAACTGGTTCCAGAACAGCTGTCACTCGCCTTGCTTTGGTCCCCATTCTGGTTTCCCCTCCTGCCTCTCTCCTAAGGCTTTTAACAGAGTAGGATAGAGATTTGGGGACTCGCGTTTTGCCCGGTGGGTGAGGGACTCTCCCTGCATTTTCTAAAGGCTTTTTGAAGTTCTTAGATCTCCTTTCTAGTTGTTTAAATTTGTGCTCAGGTTAGTCTTTGTCTTGGCTAGGGGACTGTGGGCCATCTGTAAAATGGAGCAGATGGCATTTGGTCATTCTCAGAATGTAGTGCCAAAGAATATGAAGTGTGTCAGCAATGACAAAAATTTTGATTTGAAGCTGATTATTCTGAAAGATAAGGACCTTCACATATTTTTACTTGGTGGGGGTGGGGGGGGAGTCTAACATTGGTGCCTTTGATATTAAAGGGTAAAGGAGGCTCCCTCCCCCAGCTGGTCTTGGCATGGAGACATGGAACAGCTTTCTGTAGTTTTCTGGAAAGAAGGTGACCCATCATCTGCAGACAAGATGGTTAAAGTTTGACTAAAGCTTGATTGCAGAAAACCATTCTGAGATATAAGTGGGGGTGTGTGGTCACTGGGGACGAAAATCTTCTGAGGGGTTTTGAAGAGTTAATGCCAATTAACATAACATATAAGAAGATAATGTGTAAGTAAATAGAAAGGTAAAACTTACCTGTAACCCAACTACTTACCTATAAACTAACAACTTGGTTTATATAATCCACATGGATTTTAAATGTCTCATTATGTTTTCTTGGGTTTTCATCCCACTTCCACTTCCCCCTCCCCCCAGGTACTGTATAGGACTGACTACACAATTATCTTTTCTTTGTTTTTGGAAGCTTGGAAGAACCTTAACAGGATGGGTGCAGCGAACTTTCCAGAGCACCCAGGCAGCTGCGGCTTCCTCCCAGAATTCCTGTGCAGCTGATGACAAGGCCACTGATCCTCTGCCCAAGGACTGCCCGGTCTCCTCTTACAATGAATGGGATCCCTTAGAGGAAGTGATAGTGGGCAGAGCAGAAAACGCCTGTGTTCCACCATTCACCGTGGAGGTGAAGGTAAAGCAAGGGTGTTCACGTGTTTGAAGCGGGTTCGCTTCTCACCTTCTGCAGTCTGGCTTCTGCTCCCACCCTCATCTTCACCTTAGCTTGCTCCAGAAGTCCCAAATCTAGTGCTTGATTTTAAGTTACCTTACTAGGCAGCTCCCTCCAGATTCTGCGAGACTCCTTTCTGGGGCCATTAGAGTTCTTTAACTATTCCTCACATCCTTCTTCACTGTCTATACTGTTAGGGTTGAACAGAATTTCACTTTTGGCCCTCTTCTATTAACTGTTCTCAAAGCTTCAGATCCCACTTCCACTCAGGTTCAGATTTCTCTCCTGAACTATGTCCAGATCAACTCCTTATCAGATATTGCAAAAGGATGAAAACTTGGCACATCTTGAATTCAAGTGCTAGTCACTCTGCTGAACTGGACCCTTCTTTGTTTTTTCCTTTTAGTTTTTGGCATTCCTATTACTCAAGCTGAAACACCAAAGAATCATCTTTGATTCTATTTCAGTCACATCCTCCGTGTCCATTCACCAAGATCTAACAAGCCTTTCATCAAAATGAACCTTGCCTTCATGCTTCTGTGGCTGCTTTAGGTCAGGATGTTATAGTACTTGTATTTCCTGGACTATTTCAGCTTTGATCAGTGATTTTTTTTTTTTTTAAACCAAAATTCAATGATGTTACTCATCCTGATCTAATCACATCTCTATTTTCCGCCCCTCCCCCAATATACACACTGCTTAGGATAAAGTCCTCATTGTATTCAAGATCCTTCACAATCTGGCTCTGGTCTGCCTTCCCATCTCACTCACCTATTCAGAGATATGTTAGTGTAACGGGTTAGCAGACTCATTCCTGTTTGGGTCTTTCTCACCTCTGATATTCCACGTTGGTTTTAAGCAGACTTTTTAAGATAACCATATGAGCAGCCTAACTGTTTCCCAAACAAACCTCATGCCTTTGCTCCCACCTAGGTCTCCCACCCAACTTCCTGCACCCCTCTTACTACCACCTAGGTTCAGTAGCACCTTCCACAAAATCTTACAGGCTTTCCCTGTACCAAGTAATATCTCCCTTTTAAAAAACTCCTAGTGTTTCTTCATCTATAATGGGTTATGGCCAGGGCCTCCATGGTTTGGTGTTCAGATTGTATACTGCATTAGGGTCCCCTATCTAAGGGACTGCAATCAACACTGTAGACACAGTCTAAGCTTCCATTAATGGTGGGTTACAAATATATTGTCATTGTACTTATATTTTTCCTGAATATTTACATTTGTATTTGTAATGTGGATTGAGAAAATAAATTCTGTTATATCACTGGCATCATCATCAAAAATGTTGTCTACCTTGTAGCAGGGCTCCAGAGGTATTAGCACAAAATAACTTAGCATTTGGAGAGAAAAGATGTTCACGTAGAAAGGAAGACTAATACTAAGGTTCTTATGCCAACCAACTACCAACTACAGAGGCAATTGAAACAAAGTGCCAGGAGAGCTAAGGAAAAAACAATGACCAAGTGCTAAATAATTAGGCAGTCTTATCCAAGAAAATGATTCTTGAGTAGGACCTTGAAGATAGAGTAATAGAAAAGTAATAACTTCTAATTGTTCTAAACTACCTCTGGTTCTGATATTTGAAATTTGATGAACAGATTATATATCATCCACATGTTTTAAAAGGCATGATCTTTTTAAAGTCTTTTCTTGGAAAGATGTCCCATCCCGTAACTATTATAATTGGGTGAAATTAAATTTAAAATTCAGGCATTAGTTAATCCTTTTTCTTATCTTTAAAATTACTGACTTTTATACCATGTGATCTTATGGAATCAGAATTCTCAGACATTTTGAGTTTTTTTTGTCACTTGATTTATAACTTTAGACTTTGTAATTTCATAGGTTTGTGGGAAGTGTACCAGGCTGAAGTCAGGAGATCAGGATTGAATTAAATATTTCATAAAGCTTGATAGTTAGTCTTGGTTAATTAGCTGTTTGACCTTGTGCAAGATTCCAGAAATTTCTGGGCCTCAGTAAAATGAAGATAGTAAGAAGTTTGCTATCTTCCTAATGAGATAAATATGAAGGTAAAAGGTTCCATGTTAAGTATCTTAAAGGACAAAACCATAGCTCATTATAGTTATATAGGCCCAGTTCGCTAATTACATTACAAAAGTACATTGAGGTGTAATGGTTGTAGATATAAGTAACATTAGTAGTATTGATATTATTCATTTGTCTGGTTACTTCTGCTTTATGTCACATGCTTAATCTAGGTATTGTTAGAAAGGAAAGTAAGTCTAAGACATGTATGGTCCCTAGAAGGCAAGGCTTTACCTTCTAGTTGGAGGGAAATGACACAGATGTAGTAATCAGTTTGGTGAACAATGAAAGATAAAACAATATTATAAACTGTTGAAATGCAATTAGAGCATAAAATATGTTGGAATTTATAAGTGCTGGAGAAATTTTATGGGAATGAGGAACATAGTTGTCAGGAAACATAATTTTTAAAAGCTAAATGGCTTTTTATTCTGCAAAGCAGTAAATACTTCCCATCAATGTGTGCTTTTTCTTTTGCTCTTGCCCTTTTTTATAAATCACTGATAAAGGACCTTTTATAAAATACAAAATCAATCAAAGTTAATTTAATATGTTTGCAGCTATAAATAAGAAATTTATATTGAGATTTCCTAGCCTTCCAAAGACAGTATTTATTTAAAATCTATTTGGCAAACCCCCTGAAAGATTTTAGGCTCTGAAAGACAACAAAGTTTCTAGAATGCAGCCACATCTCTGCAACATTAATATTATATGCTAAGCATTTAATATAGTGTTTATCTTGCAGACACTTGGTAAATGATCGCTAATTCATTTAGCAGGGTTATAAAGAAAGTGTAAATAGCTTCCAGCTATCTCTTAGAAAATATAATGTGCCATAATCATTTGGACTTTGTCTAGACTTAGAATATAAGCTTTACAAGGAAACTCAAACTTGTTCAAACAACTTTTTTTCTCCCAGGGAAGTTTATATTTACCAAGGCAAGCGTCACTCTGCACAAATGGTCACACAGGATACTTTGGATTGTGCCATGGTCAGACAACATGGCTGTGCATCTGCTGTAACCCATTGTTAAATTTTCAAAGACTTCTTGTCCCTCAGTGGACTGTAAGAGATGTGCCTGGCATGAGAAGGAGGAAGTGGTGAATGGATGTAGTATCAGGATGTGTCTGAGAGGAATATAAAGTCATTATTATCCTCTCCTTCTAGCTGCTGCAGGACTTCCTAGGCGTAGAAAACAGTGGAGTGCTTTTGTTTTGTTTTGTATTTAAAAGACTGGATTGATTTTAAAAAGTACTCAGATTTTTAATACCGATAACATTTTTCATGGGCAGAAATTGAGCCTGTTGTTTGCATATAGATCTTCAGAAGTAAAGTAGCTAACTAATAATTTAAATGGTGGGGTCAGCAACCTTTTTCTGTATAGGACCAGATAATAAATATTTCAGACTTTGCAGATTACAGGTGTCTGTTGAAACTCCTCAACTGTGCCATTGTAGTGTGAAAGCAACCATGGACAATATGTAAATGAATGAATGTATCTGTGTTCCCATAAAACTTTATTTACAAAAACAGGCAGCAGGCTGGATTTATTTAGCCCATAGACTTTAGTTTGCCAACCCATTTTAGAGCTTCGCTGGCATTCTTAGTATTTGCAAAAGAGTGGTTTTTCATATTCTTAATCTTTCTCCAGCAGTCTCAGCCCCAGTCTAACTGATGTGAACCTTGATACTGAACTAACAAGAAGCAGGTCTGCCTCCGTATGTTTAATATTTATTAGGTTGAGGTGAAAAGAAAAATAAAGACAGAAAATCTGGAAAAGACATTGTCTTTGACATTAAAGAGCTAGACATTTAGACATACTCTATTTCATTACCTAGTTTTCCTTTCTTTATAGCACTTAGCACTATCTGAAATTGTCTGATTTACGATGGAAACCTTTTTATATGGGATTATCAGAACTGGTGGTTGGTTAAGCAGTGCTATAAGAAAATATTTCTTAAATACCTGTTTTAAACATTTTTTTTAAATGTAAAATACTTAAATGCACATCACTTTGCCAACTTTTTGATAACAGTCCCGAGCTTTTTCTTAGCATTTGAATCTTCTGATTGGCATTCTGCTTCATCTGTCTGGACAAATTACATTCATATGCATCACCTACATTTCCCAGTGTAGTTCTTTAAATCAAGAACTTAGCTGCATGCAAAACAATCTCAATGAATAATTCTTCCAGATTTTTATACTTTTGAAAATTGATATTTTATAGTAATTTTTAGCAAATTGATTGAGCCTTTTAAAAAGCATTCAGCTGTTGTCCATTTAGTTGTCTTTTAAAATACATGTAAACCTTGGTCACTTTCTAAATGTTAAGGTTTTTTTTAGTTACTAAAAATTTGTAAATTGGTTTATCAGATGACTTTCTTCTACTATGTAAGGACCTGAAGCAGTATGAGAGTTTGGAAGGATTGGAGAGAGGAAAGGTGAGGTGAGGTGAGATAGGTTGGCAGGGAGGGTAGGAAGCACCAAAGACAGACTCGTACTATTGTATGATTTTGCCAAGTGGCAATTCTGTTAAATGGAAAAAATCAATGATTTTTTTAAGAGAAACAAAGCATATATGAGAGTATGTCCCTAACCTTTATGGAGGCAGTATTCTATCTTCCTATATCTTGAAATGCTGTTTCCCAGACAGAATTCTGGGAGGCATGGACAGCCCATGGTTTTATCTTAGTATAAGTGTGCTTTTAGTCTCTTATGTTATTTCGTTTGTTCTCTTATTTTATTTCATCGAGACTTTCTAACAGGGCACCCATCTCCTGGTTTGTCTGTGAAGCATATAGAAACTGGCCCAAGAGGATTCCAAGACAATGTGAGGGTAGACGTGCTGTGAGTAGTAGGGCATGAGATCTCAGACAGAAGATGCAAAAGGTCTCAAAACATCAAGGGAATTTAGAGTTCTTCACTCAACAGATATTGAGTGTCTTCCCACAGAGAGGTACTGTGCTCGGTGCTGGGGATCAATACCTCACAAGATGTGGTCTTTGTCTCAATTCTGTTAAGTTATATAAATCATAGTTTACCACTTATGAATCTATCATGATGAAGTTGTATTTTTCTCCTATAAATATTTCACTTACTTTCTTCTGCTTCTAGGCCAACACATATGAAAAGTACTGGCCATTTTACCAAAAGCATGGAGGCCATTATTTTCCCAAAGATCATTTGAAAAAGGCTGTTGCCGAAATTGAAGAAATGTGCAATATTTTAAAAATTGAAGGAGTGACAGTGAGGAGGCCTGACCCTATTGACTGGTCGTTAAAATATAAAACTCCTGATTTTGAGTCTACGGGTAAGTGATGTCATATACCTAAACTGCTAGTATCTTAATTTTTAATTTTTTTTTAATATGTAAGGAGAAAATTCTGATAATTTCTCAGAGATTCCTTTGTTTTAATAATCCTTCAAAACTTTAAAGATTATAAGGAACACTTAGGTTCTTTTTGATATGATTAAGATGTACACATTCAAAATTCCATTGTAAATCTGGAATATCCCTGAAAGAAACAGTTTACAAGAACAGTAGATTCTATTTAATTTTCCTCAAGAACAAAAGTTAAGAGAGGAACAGAAACATTCCCATTTTATTTTTAACTGACACTGTTACAAGATTGTTCCTGTGCCTGAATTTAGTGTTCTAATTTATAGTCCTACAAGTCATCCTTGGCCCGATTTTTATCTTGTGGTACTGATATTCCCTGAAGAACTGTTTCTGTGTAGCAAGAAGGGAAAAAGGTGAAAACTTGGTGGTTCAAGACCTCTTTGAATAAGGACTAATTATTGTTTCATTTTTTTTTTCTTTTCATTGCTCTCTTTTTTGGTCTGGCTTCACCATCCTCACACAGAATTCACATGAACAATCTAATATGTATCATTCCATATTTTTTTTCTATTTGCATATAATTGTATACATTCACGCATAGAGATTTTCTGTAAATTTTTTTTAACCGAAAAAATGGAATCATAAAATGTAGACTTCTCTGTCTTTGAAACTGGCATTACTGAGGTGGTTGTGGGCCTTTTCGGTCTGACAGGTTTATATGGTGCGATGCCTCGAGACATCCTGATAGTCGTGGGAAATGAGATTATCGAAGCTCCCATGGCATGGCGTGCTCGCTTCTTTGAGTACCGCGCCTACCGGTCGATTATCAAAGACTACTTCCACCGTGGCGCCAAGTGGACAACGGCTCCTAAGCCCACAATGGCCGATGAGCTTTATGACCAGGTAAGCTCCTGAGTATAGCAAGCTTATTAGTAAATTTTCTACATAATCCACGGAGAGTGAGATGGAGAGTCTCAGATACCTTGTATTTGTTATGCATTTCAGAAACCAAGAGCATCACCTCCTTTTTAAAAAAAATGATCATTTTATGATGAAAATAAGAGTAAACGATATACTGATAATAATAGTAATAGTAATAATAGCTGCCCCTTATTCGATGCTCATCATGTGCCAGGTCTTGAGCTAAGAGCTTTATTTACATCCTCAATCCTGTTTATAGGTCACAACAACCCCATAAGGGAGTAGTATCATTCTATTTCAGGGAGGAAAACTTGCCTAAAGGCACACAGCTATTTGTTGCTGGAGACAGAAAAGTCACTAGACTGAACTCCATTCTCTTCTTTTAGAGAGTTTGGTCTATAGGCCGAACTCACAGTGAAAGGAAGTATCTGTCCCTTATTAGATCACTAATTAATTGATCATTTATAGAAAGAATCCAAAAATCAAAATTTCTTCTAGAGGTTTAAAGACATAGTAATAAATTCATTCCACCACACTCAGTCACATTTTGCAAGGGAAGCGTGGCATCTCATTTTATGGTAAGAGCTAGGCTCAGGACCAAGTTCCTTTTCTAAATACAGAATGACTTCATCCTGTTGACTTTCAATATCGTAGGTTGCTACATAAATCAATGCATGGGTCATGGAATATTTTCAGAATCATTACTGCCTCTGCGCTGCTTGCTTTTAAGTATCAGGAAATTGCTGTCATGCTTAGTTTTTAAAAGTTTTCTTAAATGTTCATTTTTTTTGGTTTGACTGGCATGGGCCTATATCTGCCCTGTGCATTTTTTAGTCTAGAACAGGGTAGTAGTATTTTTGAGAAAAAGATGATGTTAAATTAATTTTCTTAGTAATGAATGTCCTATAAATAATTTCTTCATGAACCAATGCATTGTGTGTGTTCATTCTTGTTCCAATTAGGATTACCCCATTCATTCTGTGGCAGACAGACACAAATTGGCTGCTCAGGGAAAATTCGTGACAACTGAGTTCGAGCCATGCTTTGATGCTGCTGACTTCATTCGCGCTGGAAGAGATATTTTTGCACAGAGGAGCCAGGTGGATAAAGGCTGCCTCTGAAATTTCACACTTTCTTATTGCATTTCTAATTTCTAAATTCAAATATTTTTATTGTAACTATTTTTAGTTATCTAAATATAGAACCAAATCTTTATAGATTTATGTCTTTCTTTTATTTTCAGGTTACAAACTACCTGGGCATTGAATGGATGCGTAGGCATCTTGCTCCAGACTACAGAGTGCATATCATCTCCTTTAAAGATCCCAATCCAATGCATATTGATGCTACCTTCAATATCATTGGCCCTGGTCTGGTGCTTTCCAATCCTGACAGACCATGTCACCAGGTAAGGAAAAGTTAAGGACTTTGGAAAAGTAAGTCTAGCAACTGACATGATCACCATTTTTATTTCAAGCACTTCTGTGATTCCTAATGGTTCTAAATGACAAATTCAGCAATGTTTAACATTATTATGATCAAAAATTAGGTTGCTTATGTTATATTTAATACAGGATATCCAACACTCAGAAATACACAGTGTAATGTCATTAGACTTTGACTTTGGCTTTTTGCTGCTACCAGAGTCTCGAGTTTGTGCCTATGTATATTTTTATCGAACAGAGTGCTACTACAGTGATTCCCCCTTACCCGTGGAGGATATGTTCCAAGACCCCCTGTGAATGCCTAAAACCATGGATAGTACATGAATAGAGCCCTGGATATACTGTTTTTCCTGTACATACATACCTATGATAAAGTTTAATTTACAAATTAGGCACAGTAAGAGATTCACAACAATAACTAATATAAAGTAGAACAATTATAACAATATACTGGAATAAAAGTTAGGTGAATGTGATCTCTCTCTCGCTCTCAAAATACCTGGAATTTTCCATTCATTATTTTTGGACCTCGGTTGACCATGGGTAACTGAAGCTGTGAAAAGCGAAACCACAGACAAGTGGGACTACTGTATCTCATAACTTGCAACCCTGGTTCCACAGCAGATGATTCCTGCATGTCTGGAGCACTGCCAATGGGCAGTGGGTGTCTTCTTCCCTCTCCAGTGGGTCAGGCCTCTCTTGGCCAGCCCTACCCTGCAGGAACAGAGGTGCTGCACTGCAGCTGGTCTGTCCCCATCACCTGAGCCTCCCACTTCAGCCTGCTGCCCCCTACTTCCAGTTGGGTGGTGAATTATTTTGTGTTATCTGCTAGCCTGCAGTACTTCTTTTTAAAATCATGATTTTTACCTTGTGACTTCATTTTTTATACCATATATTTATACCCAGTGATGAAGATTAGTCCTTTTACTTTAATATAATTCATTGATATACTAAGTGGGTATGTGAACATTGGGATGGCTAAGTTACTGTTATGGTTCTTCAGGAATACTACCCGAACATTTGTGTTTATACCATCACGCATACAAAGTAATGGACTATGAAGTGGATGGACTATGAGTTTGATACAGTCACATTTTTGTTTTCTTATAACTAAATAGGAAATATTTTCATTTCCTTTAATGAGGATTTATCAAGGACAGTATCTTAGGTATTTTAAAATCTCTTAAACCTGAGAAAAGCACAAGAATATTTGTAAAAGCTTTAACATTTCTGTTACTTTTAAACTTTAATTTGGTAATCCAAGGATTTTATGTACATTTTTAATTAGGATTTAGACAAAATCATCTAAATGTTTTGAAATTTTAATTTATTAACAGTTGAGAAGACGGCTTCTCAAAAAGAATTATTAATCATAAGGCCTATCGGAGACCAAGAATGATAAAAATAATATATATAGATTTAACCCTCCTTGGGTTTTGGGTTTGTTTCTATTTTTGTTTTTGGTCTTGCAGATTGATCTTTTCAAGAAAGCAGGATGGACCATAGTTACTCCTCCAATACCAGTCATCCCAGATGGTATGTTTACTTTTCTATACTTATAGACTAAAATGATTACTTCAGTCACCAAGGATATTCATAACATTTATAGTTTAATTGTCTTAAAGTTAAAATAAAATTTTGCAGGGAAAGTGAACCGCTGAAAGAATTGAACTGCCTCTTTAATATTCTTCACTTTCGAATCTTTGCTTTAAACAAAAATGAAAGCAGACATGATTTAAAAGTTGTTGCTCTTTTTAGATCACCCACTCTGGATGTCATCCAAATGGCTTTCCATGAATGTCTTAATGCTAGATGAAAAACGTGTTATGGTGGATGCCAATGAAGTCCCAATTCAAAAGATGTTTGAAAAGCTGGGTATGTACAATAAATGAAACATGTTGTCATACATGAAAATGTTAAATGAACTCAAGAAATGATATGCTAGGTCTGATCCATGCTTTATCTAATTCCCTTTCTGTTCCTATTAGTGGTACTAAGTTATTATTTTGTAGATGGACAGTATTTTTGTTTTAGCAGTCATAACATCATAAGGTTAGAAGAGTATCCC
Source organism: Rousettus aegyptiacus (assembly GCF_014176215.1). NCBI lineage: Eukaryota > Metazoa > Chordata > Mammalia > Chiroptera > Pteropodidae > Rousettus > Rousettus aegyptiacus. The sequence goes on along the minus strand of NW_023416306.1, from coordinate 118,036,266 downwards.
TGGCTCCTCAAGCACCCTCTTAGCAATAACTGTATCCATCTTCTGTGACTACCCCTTTGTAGATGAGCATAGAGATTATTCAGCCCTCCCCCAAATAAGAAATTATAGAAGGTCCTTTAGAGTAATTTAATTGTCATTACATATTTTAAAGGACTTATAAGGATGCAGATACAGAAGTGACTTTATATGTGTGATAAGCACAGTGAGCAAAGTAATGGATTGCAAGAGAGGGTGTCAGTCAATCATTCAACTTTGAACTAAAAACCAGAACTGGTTTTTACTTATCCTGATATTCAAAATTTAGACTAGTTATTTTAATACTGCTGAGAATAGTATTGAAAGGAAGGATTTTCATATGGCTCTCATATAAAGTACAGAAGTATGTATGATGATCACTTTTAACATGTATCCTAAGTGTCAAATAAAGCTAGGTTGTACACTTGTAATTGAGTCATATTTTGTCTTATATTTCCAGTGTTACTACTATCCAGGAAAAATTATTTGATCCTTTGGCACAGCCCTCTTTACAGTAGTATCAATATAAAAGGATTGGCCTGTCAGGTTTATATTGAGCCCAATATAATGATTTAACCCCTAATGCTATGCTACTTTTTTATGACTTTCATTACATTACCCAAATGCCCAGGTTATTCAGTTTCTTTGTCCATTAAGATTTTATTGTTTCTCACCTTAAAATATTATTGAGTACCAAAGATCTGGTTTGTCTTTTTTTTTTTGTAAGCAAGTCTTCTTAGGCATAGGGAACTTATTAAAGCAACTTAATTCTCTCCAATTCAGGATTAATGTGGACCTAGCAATCTGAATAAGAGATACATCTGTCCATCACAAAATATACTATGTTGAAGAGCCCACTCCTTATCCCAGGCCCACTTCTTACCTCTGTCCAAACCTTTTTCTTACTCTTCAGAGCCCCGCTCAGTCTCACTTGCTCAGGAAAGTCTTTCCAGGTGGCTTCTGCTGCCTTCCTCCCTCACTATACCAGTGGAACCTTTAGTGACTCTGTTGCTTATCTTTCTACTCCGAGCAATGGGTGCCTTGAGGGATGAGAATAAATTATTTTAAAACCACATTATGCCAAACAACAGGTTTTTCCTAAATACTGTTGGGTGACTGTGCCATAAACATCATACCTGTGTTGATACAAACAGTGCCAGATTAAATTAATTAATTGTCTTGAGTAGCTTTGGTACCCAGCTGACTGTACAATCCAGATATTAAAGTACAAGCTGTGTTCCATTGTTTCCTTAAGGCAGCCTGGTAAAAAGTTAATCATGTCAGATAAATTCTGCTTATGTGTGAGTAGGTAAAGTTAGCTTCTCAGGTTGGCTAAATTATACTTTTCCTAGTAAATTGACATGGTAAAATTAGAAACAGTCTGACAAAATAGTTAAAGCATAATTCTAAAAGGCCTTGAAATTTTAGTGCTTGATCATTTCTGAATATTTGACCGAAATATCTGCTTATCCTACCTGTTCACTTGTGAATAATCAATAGCACAAAATAGACTTCAGAGTCTCTGCTGACTTTTTGGTGAAGGTTTTATATTAGCAGTGGAATAGATCAGATGAAATATAATTGATGAAAATAAAATTGAAAGATTGTCCTGGGTCAGAGTAGACTGAAGGATTCGAATTACAGGAATTCCTACCCATCTTTAGGCTTACTTTCTATAGGAGAATCTTCATGTGAGTCCATCTAACTGGTCACATATCTCTTTTTCAATGCAGGTATCAGTACCATTAAGGTTAACATTCGTAATGCCAATTCCCTGGGAGGAGGCTTCCACTGCTGGACCTGCGATGTCCGTCGCCGGGGCACCCTGCAGTCCTACTTTGACTGACCACGCCTGATGGAGCTTGTGGCTTGGCCTCAGATAAACCCAGGAAGCATAGGGACAAGGTTCATTCTCCTGCTTTAAAAAGTGCATCAACTGTAGGGCTTTAAACAATCATATCCTTAACACGGGTCTTATGCCTGGTTTGTTTTTATTCCTTTTCTTTGATATAAGGAAAATAACTTGTGTTAGGTCTTACTCTCTACTCTTAAATTTATTTGCTTTTTGGCTTCAAGCGTAAAAATTTGGTGAATGTGTCCCAAGGCAAAAATTAATCATTCAAGTAACTTGGCCGCTAATATTTAACTATCTACCTCTGTTTTTAATTTTCTTTCCAAAAGGCAGCTTGAACTATTGGTCCTGATCTTCAATTTTTTTTTTAACTTTTTGCTAGACTCGTGAATGTTTGTACCATTTCTTTTTTTCTGAATGAAAGACTTAGAATGTACACAAATATTAAGTAGAATCAGATAATTGTCTCTTTTTCTAATAAGAAATTGTTAATTTTTAATTATTGTTTTTAAAAAATAACATAGACTATGCAAACATTTAAGTGAATTTTCCATGAATGTTTTTAATATTCTCATCTCAACACTGGTGATATTTACTGCTAAAAATGTCTTCATACAATTTACCTCATTTCAAGTGATTTATTTTCATCTCTTTTTCCTCTCTAAAATTTTACAGAAATATTTAGTGCAATAGGATATCAGTTTCCATCTCTAAATTTTGATGTTTCATATGTAGTGTATACATGGCATCTTTCGCAATTAAGGTTTGTTTACAGCTGTGCAAATTATTTTAAGCCCAAACTTTAAAAGCATTAAAAAAACTAATGGTGGTAAAACCTACATGTGATGTGAGATAATTTTAATGTTGAATATTGTACGTGTATTTTTATTCTAATAAACTTTTGTGTTACCGAAGGGATTTTATTAAAGGTTGGCGTCAGTCTAATTATTTTGAGCATAAGTAAATTGTAGGATGTAGTTCCTAGGACAGACCTAATGCTATGAAATAATCAATATATCCATCCCTAATAGATAAAAATTTAAACCTAATACTTGTATTCACAAATGTTTAGGAGAGTCAAAATTTGTTTATTAATTTACTCATTCAAAAATATCTGAATGTCTTTTGAATATAAGGGACTCACCATAGGTCCCGGGGAGAGGGGTGGGGCGGGAGTCTGTTTTCAAGATGCTAAATGTTTTGATTCATGAAAAATCTCAAGGGGGTAGGGGAAATGTACTTTGAAGTGAATCACAGGTTTTGACCATGCCTTTTAACTCCTTTATATCCTGGTGTCCTTTTTCGTACACCACGGAATCACCTCTCAGTCCTGCACGTGGACTGAGTCCTGCTTGAGAAATCTGTACAGTCATATGGATTGGTGCACACTAGTGTTATATATTTCCAAGTCTACATACTGCTTGGAAATTCTATTATACACTCCTCTGCATTCTCCTCAGTGGCTATTCTAAATCTTCAGTATGTTCTCTTACTCTATCACACTATTTCATTTTTCACAGAGAAAGTAAGAAGCCATCAGGTGTCAGTTCCCTCAGCTTTTCTGCTCCAATCCCATACAGATAAAGCAGCATTTTCCTTCTCTGGTTAAAGTTCTTTCTCTCCTTGCTTTTACTGGCTAAGCTTCTAAAGAGAAAAGTCAGACCGTCATCTCATCACTTGCCTTTCATACTCAACCCTCTACAAAGAGACACTCTCTTCTGCAGAAAGAGGTGAACCTTCTGACCAGGTCTAATTCTTGCAACTGTCCTTTAATTCTAATCTCTCTCCTCTTTCAGGAAATTGCTACATCATTTATCATATTTTTTATAACTCCAGCCTCTGTGTACGTGTGTGTGTGCGCGCATGCGTGTGTGTGTGTGTGTGTGTGTGTGTGTGTGTGTTTTCCCTCAGCAAATAATCATGCTCGAAATAATGTTTAACCAAAAACTATTCCTCTGGCAACTTCATTTTCTTTAGAGCTAAGCTTCCTGAAAGAATACATCTACTATTTTCACTCTTTCACCTTTTATTTAGTCCTCAATCTTCTGCTGATTTCTATCTTAACACTGCAAAGTACTGATGATATCTTTGACCTGACCTTTCAAGTGGATACTGTTTAGGCCTTACTGATATTCCCTTGACAGTCTCTCCTCATTTTGGTTTCTGTGATACCTCTTTCTCCCATCTCTTTGTATTGATTTTCAAGCTTCTTCACTGGATTGTCTTCTTTCTACCCTTAAGAGGTAGATGTCCATGGGGTCCTATACTTGGGCCTTTTCTCCTCATCTGGACCCTCCTGGGCAGTTTCATTTGTGCATTGGTCCTCCTCTCCCACATATCCACTACTAACTACCAGGATCATGTGAGAGGGGAGGCCCTATGCCTAGATCGTCTAGTCTTGATCTTATCCCAAGCTTCAGGTCATGTTCCCAACTGTCTGTGAACATTATCTAGATATGCAAAGGCACTGTAGGCTCCCCACAATATCATAATTGACTCTGTTGGCCAAGTCATCCTGGACTCTTCCTTCTTCCTCATCTGTCCCTTTTGCATTGTTATTAAACGAGATGAGTATTCCAACAAAGATAGCTCAATTGAATGATTTAATAAAGTTTCTATTTTTAGATCCTATGACACTACTCTTGGGTATGCTCTTTTGTCAAGGTCATAGAGGAAAATAGAAACAGCCTAGTCTCCACCACACAGCTGCTATCAGTTTTCTTTTCTACTCATCATCCACCACTCTTGCAACCTAGTGGCTTCTCTGTGATCTCCAGCAGGCAGAAGGCCCACCAGATGCTGCTATGGATATCAGGTATCCAGATAGCATCAATAACTTCAGATTATCACTCTTCCTAAAGAACACCAAGCCTCTGTAATTCCCTGGCTAGAGGAAACAGCTATGCATATTAAGATGAATCACTGTCATAAAAATGAACTTAATTTTAAGTACAAATATCTCATATTGACACTGTAGGGTAAGTCTAGTTCCTAGTTAAAAGCAAAGTATTCTTTTTGGGAATACCCTTTAAAAATAAAGCTCATGGATCTGACCACTAGAGTGTGTTAACACGTAACTACATAAAAATACCCGCCCCAATAGTTTCAGGAGAATGTAACAAGACACTACCTCAGATTTTTTGGGTTAACTATTTGGATGCATAGGTTCTTTTGAGAAATTAGAATAATGTAAAATGTACTCAGATTCCCATCACTTAGTGCACTAACAGTGACTGTTAAGTAAGGTTTGATTGCTTGACTCATAGACCCCAAATGACAATTCTTCTAAATCTACAGATGATTTCAGGAAAAGGACACAATATAGCAACAACATTAAAGTAAGAATATGCATCAAAGCGAAAGGCTGCCTCGGCAAAGGGTCCAGGGCAGCCAAACCCACACTCTGTTTTGTCATCTCTTTAGCTCATGCAATCGCCTCAAGTCTTACAGTTTGTGCGAGGCCTTGTATTTTGGGGGAGTTGATCAATCATCCCCAATCAGTCATATGATTTACGATCTTAGTAAGGTCACTTTTCGTTTAATCCTCAGTTTCTGAGATAATCATAATATCAATACAGTATATTAGAATATTGTCCAGTTGTACTAGATCTGGGTTCCATTTGACCAGACAATAACAATATGTGGATAAGTTCAAATACCTTCGATGTGATGCAATAATAATGTATTATAGACCATAACACATGAATGCAAATTGCTGTTCCTCTCCCTGACAACTGATAATGGGAACACATTTTCCGTGGAATTCTGTGGGCTGGACTAGCTCACCTCTCATTATCCGTCTCTATAGAGAGTAGGGCTCCGCTTCCTATACCTTGCTATCTAGATCAGCTATCACTCCTTCATCAGCTGTCTTGTCTTTCAAAAATTTGTAGACAGTTCTCGTTTATTGTTTTCTCTTTTCCCTTTGCTTAATCCTTGCGAGTTTTTACCTCGTTTTTTTGTTGTTGTTTTTTGTTTTTTGTTTTTTTGGGTTTTTTTGCTACTATTATTTAACGGCAATTTCAGGGGAAAGTGAAAATAAATGTTTATGTTTAATCCACTTCAGCCTTAATTGTATGGAAATCTTTAGATGCTTAGTTCTAAGTAGATGATAAAGGAGGAAATTGAGAGTGCCCCAAAATCTCCATGAGATTTTTAAAGAAGTTTTAAAGGAGACCCACAACTTTGTCTCTTCAAACTCTCAGATGTAAAAACCCAAAGCAGATGTAAAAATACCAAGACTAGGGGTACAGTGAAGTAAGTGAAGTGCTCATCTTGGGCACAAAATTCAGGGAGACTAAAAAACCTCAGTAATCCAGATAAATAATACTCTACTGCAGTATTACTAATTACAATTAATTAATAAAATTAATGAAAAAAATCATGATGAATGAAATACCAAATCAGTGTATGGCTTATAGGATTCATTTGTACAATTATGGATGTTATCTTTTTTTTTCAATAAAAGAATTTTGATTACTTTTTTTAATTACCTAGGGGTGCCAGCAACCAGGTATCTATCATCTTAAACCACTTCTAGGCTGGAGATACTTTTTACAAAAAAGGGTGAACATATAAGAATATTAATACCTATTATTAAGAACCCACCATAAGCTAGGCATCATCCTAGGTACAAAACATATCATAGCTCATTTGACCATTCTAACAAACTTCAAAATAGCTATTATTTTCCTTATTAAAAAAAGAATGAGAAAATAAAGTGCTCATATTCAAATCTCTCCTACTGAACACAAACTTCTCTTTTAAATCACGCAATTCCCCAGCTACCTCTCATTTCTCACCACTAAATTTCATTAAAGGTTTGTTTATTTTTCCCATGTCTATTTTCTTACTATCTACTTCAATCCACTTACACCTGAAGTTTGACCCACAATATTGTCATAAACTTCAACAAAGAACTCAGAGTTTCAGTGGCTACTCTCTAGACTCTCTTGAAACACTCTTGCCTTGGTTCATCTGCTGGAGCAGCATTCAGTAAATTATGGCCTGCAGGCCAAATCTGGACTACCACCTGTTTTTAATAACCTATGAGCTAAAACTGCTTTTAGCATTCTTTACTAGTTGAAAAAAAAGTCAAATGAAGAATAGTATTTCATGATACATGAAGATTACATGGAATTTACATTTCAGTGTCCATAAATAAGGTTTTACTGGGACACGGATGCATTTATTCATTTACGTATTGTCTATGGTTGCTTTTGTGCTATCATGGCAGAGTTAAGTAGTTGTGACGGAGACCTTCTATGATGCTATCTTTACTTTGTACTACTGCTCACCACTGTGAATCACACTGATGCTGACAATTTGACAATGTTTCAGATAACTTATGTATCTGTGATATTTTATTTTTTTTATTGCCAGTGCATTCCCATCATGTCAAAACGAGAAAAGAAATGTGGACTTCAAACGTCGTCCTCCCAAGGAACAGCAGAGTGTGGATTATTTTGATCAGATTAGATGGCAAAGCATTGCGTTTATTACACAATAACATTATATAGCTGTGCTAAAAGAATACAATATATGTTGATATTACCAAACTAAGCACAACATCCCTAACTCACAGGAGAGAAATGGTCAGAAAAATTAGAAAATTTAAAATGGGATATCTCATCACAGCAAAATTTTTTCACAAAAATTGAAAATGAAAATAAGACTACCATTAAAGTACATTTTCTACCAGCTCATTTATTAGCCGAACAAAGAAAGCCAAGTACTGATTGATGGTGAGTTAATTAAATCGCATTTGATTACATCAGCTGAAGAAATGCATCCAGAAAAAAAGAGAAAAAAAGCTCGTTTAAAACTACTAGCCATTTGGTGTGAAGAGTGCTCTAAGAGTTGAGGACATTGGGAGCAATGCCAATAATCAATTAAACAAGAAGGCAAGTGGTTTTGAGTTGTTTTCCTTAGCTCTTGATGAGTCAATAGATGTTAACTGATACTACTTAGTTGTTGATTATACAAGGAGTCAACACTGAGTTTAAAATGACTGAAGAATCACGTGAATATTCCAACTTGCTGTCCCACAAAGTAGTTCAATGGCTTAGCAATGGTAAAGCTTTCATTGCAATTCTTTGAGCTCAAGTTGAGATTAAAATTTTTCTGAAAGAGAACTGCCCTCAACTACTATTATTGAACACTACATAAATAGCTTTGGAAATTAGCTTTTGCTATACAGTTGATTGATAATGTTTCTTAATATATTTAATCTAATATTACAAGGCAAAAACAGTGCTTATGTGCAAAACATATAGAATGGGAAAGTCATTTTGATGATAACTAATTCTATTTCAACCCCAATCATATCAAGCTGCTTTATACATAGATATGTTTTCTAAGTCTGAACTACAGTTTCAGCAGTTTTTTAAACTTCATTCAAGTCCAAAGGAATTTCCATATTTCAAAATCCATTTAATTCTGCAATTTAGGAGTTCCTACCTAATCCTCAATCTAAAGTGATTAATCTGCAATGTAATGACATGCTAAAAGCCAACTATAAAGAGCAGAGTACTTTTTCTCTTCCTAGTCACTTAATCATTACTGGAGAAAGTCATAAAATTTCCCTGACTTTCTTCTCTACTATTTTTTTCTGCTTTTTTTATGATGATATTGACCCTTTTCTTCTTATAGTCTCCAAGAAAATGTTTAAACATATAAAACACTTTAATGTGCATGACACCACCTAGAAGCCTTGATAAAATACAGATTCTTAAGCCCTATGACCAGACATTCTGATTGAGTAGCTGGTCTCTAATCATTTTAAAAGGAGTACTGACATAGAACATCCACATTGCAATTTGTATTATAATTTTTTTTTTGTATAGATTTTATATGCTTTGGAAACTTCTTGAGGTCAGAGACCATTTTTAAAAATTATTTTCTGAGTCCTCCTTGCCATCTCAAATATAGTAGGTACTCCAGAGATGTATAATAGTTAGAAGAAGTAGGAAAAGGAAAGGAAGGAAGGAAGGAAGGAAGGAAGGAAGGAAGGAAGGAAGGAAGGAAGGAAGGAAGGAAGGAAGGAAGGAAGGAAGAAAAGGAGAGAGGGAGGAGGAAGGGAGGGAGGAGGGAGAATATGGATTAATGTTATGCCAGTTTTATCCTGATAAATAGCATTGCCAACTGTAGTGTTTCATGAAGTAGACTTGTAATACTTAATTTTTTCATAATAGCTGCTAATAATTATGCTTTGATCGGCACCTACAAAATAAATATAATTGTCAACAATTATTCAAGAGAAGGAGCAGAGAACATCTAAGAAAACACTCCTGGAAGGGCTCCTTTCTTCACCAAACTCTTTTGTCCTCTTGCTCTAGTACACAAAGTTGAGGGAAAAGATTGATGAATTTAGTGGTCGGGTCAAAGAACAAAAAAAATGGAGAAAAAAGAGGGAGGAAACCAAAATCATTATCTATCGCACTCTCTCCAAGACAAGAAATTAATGCCGTAATACCTTCTAACATGGAGAGGGATCAACAGAAGGTCTTACACATACCATACCCCTAAAAAATTTTCACCTTTCCTTCCTTTGCCAATACACACAGATTCAGATTTGCTCTGTTCTCAAGCGAGAGCATACGTATTCTTGCCACATTATAACTGGGATTATATACATTATAATTATATTACAACTGCAGCATTATAACTGGGGTTCTCAAAGCTCTCAACTAACTATGGCACATTTTCAGGAGTACTGATTTTATTCATGGATTTGGAGAAAATTTGTTTAAAATTTTTGCCCCTTAAGAAGGGTTTTGTGACATATGTACGGATAAAATCAGCACAATTCATCTTTTCCATGTCAAACTTGTGTTTTCCTTGAATGCATACTATAGAGTAGCAAATTTTTATGTCTTAGAGAGTGATTGAAAACTCTGACATTTTTTGGTGTAATCAGGGAACCCACTGATATTAACTTTGGAGTATCTCTAAGTGAGTGCAAAATGCTATATGAGACAAGGTCAAATTTTGTGGATGTGTGGCCCACGTGGTTCATTCTTTGACCAGAATAGGCAAACTAAAACATGTGACTTATCAGTGAGTCCAAGAAGGCTGAAATATCTATTGTGCAATAGATATTTATATCTATCTTGGAATAGTTTGTCGTGTTATAAATTACAGTTATTACTGGGAGTATGCACGAAGCCACTGGTTCCTAGAAATCAATTCGATTTCCTGACATATTGCCTTTAATAAAATGTTTTGGTATATTAAAAATATTTATGAATAAAATAAGATGGTATTTAGGATTTGGTTCAAAATAACATGAGATGGGGTAAGAAGACTGGGGTAAGTTTTCAAGCTCAAAGTTGACTTGCTTTTCACTAACAAGAAAAGAGATGTGACAACAAAAGACAAAAACCTATATAGTTTGACTAAATTGTTCATCTTGAGGATAAAGTCTCACTCAGTTGTCTTATTTAATACAGTTTTGGTTTGTTTAAGTCTGAACAATGTCAGAAAACAATTGCAAAGCAAAACTTCATTTTTCCCCTGAACATCAATAAAGTTGCTATAATAAAAATAATGAGAGTTAGATGAAAAGCATGAGGACTGTTTTCATTTGAGATTCTTGATTCATTTAAGTGTAGTGAAATTAGTATAAACCTTTAGGAAAATAGCAAACATCGTTTGTCATCTTTCTTCAAAGTAAAAGAACTGTGATAAGAATTCTGAGGAAACAGTTAAAGAGGCTGACCAGATCAGAGACCCGATTATATGGTACTGATTACTTGGCCTGTAAGCAGGATGATACAATTATCAGAATTTTCTATCACAAGAAACTGAAAATATTGCACCATAACTTTCTAGACATATTTGGATATTCAGAATTTACCCTGTTATAGCTCCTGGAACAATAAAAAAAAACTTGTCATTTTATTAGTATGTATTTTTATGGATGTGGATTCTAGAGACACTAAGACTCCAAAATAGAGAAGAAAAATTACCTTGATGGTGATATTGATGTCAATTGCCTTCATTTCAGCCCAGGTTTCTGACATGGACAGAATCCATGAAAAGTGGCTGCTTCTTCAAGAAATATTAGTGGAGAAAGACATTCATAAACATATTATTCTAGTATATTTTTTTGAAGTATTTCCTATAATCACATCTGAGTATTATCATATCATTCCTAGTGTTGGCATGTCAAGCAGGAATTAAACTTCATTTAAACAGCAGGAATACCCATCACAGTAATGGTGCATAGTGATATTTATTTATTCTCTTCACTCTGGCAAAGTAAAATTTAGCTGGTGGAATTAAAGAAATATTATTTGTATCAAATAAGCACTGCTACAAAAGGATCTGAATCTTTTGGCATCCCTGGGGGAGTAACCCACATTTAAACCTCAAGGGTGCTGCAGAAGGTTGCAGTGTGACAGAGTGGGGGCTGGAGTGAAACTATTCTAGCCCACAGCTATTCCAAGAAAGCCCTATTTATACCTAAACTAAGCTCCAAATATTCTGAGCCAAATAGGAATCCCTGAAATTCTTTGAAAGAAAAAGAAATGCTCAGATGACCTAGAACAAAACTGTCCCACTGGAATTCTCCCTAATAGCTAACACAAGACTAAAGACAACCTCTTGCCCCAAAACTTATCCTCTGGGTCTACCCTAAAGGTATGAGAGATCCCTTAGAGCTACTCTAAAGTCTGTGAACAGACTAGCATTCCCCAATCTATCCCCAAGACTAGGACTAGATGAGAGGACGAGTATACTAAAGGAATTTCTGAACATTCTTATAACATACTATACTGGGAAGTGAAAATAGTTATTGATATTTAGGCAATGTTCCCAGGGATAAATCAGACTGGACCAAAAGAACACCCTATTTAGGGTACTTGTGTTCTAGAAATTCAATACGAAATTACCCTAGGGTTCTCATTCTTTTAACTTAGTCTGCCCTAAAGGACCAAAGTGCTTATTAAAACAAATAAGGAAATGCCTACATACATATTCCAGATTCAATACTCTGGAAGGGGCAGGTAAATAACCATATTACATACATGCCTAAATGCAATATTAGAAGCTTACATTTCCTCAGTAGATCAGTATCTGGCTCTGGCTTTTGTCAAAGGCTTAAAAAATACATGTAGACACACATCACACTTCTTGCAATGTCACCAGTCATTAAGGCATGGATTTTAGGGAACAATAGTCTACAATGTATGGATGAGTTAGTAGAAGTGTCTCTGTCTACAAACAAGAAAGATAATCAGGATCAGGATGTGGGTAGCCACAGATTAAAGAACACTTGATACTCAGCTCATCAAACAACTCCAGAAGTGTAAATAGCAAGTTATTTTAGTGTGGGAACCTAAATCTAGAGAATTAGGTCGTCAACCAACAGAAAGGCCTCAAGTGGAATGAACAGCAGGGAGGACTTTCTATCATTGTGGAAAGTTCTAACAAGAAAATCATTGAAAAACTTCCTATACCTAGCAGAGCTTTGGGGACTCTGAGATGTGTTTATGAAAATATCTAAGGTCACCTGATGAAGAAGATGTAGACTACCTAACATACCGACAGGAGATGTTTCCTGCTACACTCAGAGTTTCTGTGCCCAAAGCAATCTGCAGGCAAGATGGCAAAATAAACACAATGAAACTGTATTCTCCTTTCCACTTAAATGAATCCCCAGAACTAGATGGGTCAGTTTACTGGTCGGGGCACCCATTTTGCTTTGGTTTCAGTCAATCCCTCTGGTATTTACCTTATACATGGTTCCATCCCATGTTCTTCCAGTGCAGAGATGGCTACTTGAACAGGCTCAGGGAAAACTGCTTCACTGCTAACAACACATAGAGTTCACTCAATTTTCCACTTGCGGATGATCACCCTGAGGTCATTTATAAACTTAACTATCTCATCGTATAGACTTTTTATCCAACCACAGAAGCTGAATTAGTTTTTTTCTAAATTAATATGTTTATGTCCCTATTGTAAATCCCCTGTATGGTAGATACAGATTATTTAAAGACAAGATTGAGGCTTAATGAGATTAATTGAGGTCAAGGTCACATGGTCAAAGGAGATAAAGACAAGAACCCAGGTCTCTCACATCCAGTCCAATGCATATGCCATTCATTATATCATACTATCTCTAACAAAATGAGCTCTCAGCTGCTAAATTTACCTCAAGGACTAGCCACTGCATGAGGTCTATATTGTAGATAGGTATACACAGATGAAGAAAATAATTATTGGTAAAATCTGTGGGAAGAATCAGAAACAGAGTTCTATAGTTTTCTTAGTGGGTTATTCAAAAAATAAAAAAAAAGATGTGCTATTATACTTAGTATAATAAAATGTAAAATTGCTCTAGCAGTCCTTCTCTTTTTCCTGTGACCCCATTCTTTTTCTCAATCAGTTCTGAGACTGAACTTGCAGTTCTGAGTAAAATTAACCAGTTTGGGGGACCTCAGCCAGGCCCTTGCTGCTCAAGGTGTAGTGCATGGATGATGGATAGATAGTATGAGTATCATTTGAGAACTTATTAGAAATGCAGATTCTTAAGCCAGATTCTCACCCCAGACTTACAGAATCAGAATCTACATTTCAACAAGATTCCCCAAGCGACTGATGTGCACTTTTAAGTTTGAGAAACATTATGTTAATACATATTTGCAGACGTGTGTCAATATCATTCTGAAAAGAAGTGTCATACTAGTATGTCCATTAATAAACACAAAAATACAAGGTCTGCTTCAGTAAATAAGAGTGAGAAAAGACAGAGATAATCAGTAGATTAAGAGACATGTGAAGTTAAAATATCCAACTTGGATTTGTGCTAAATCAGCTAGTCCAAATGACTGTTAAATACTGAAATTATGCTGCTTATCACATTAAAATGTACAACATCCATTCCAAATAATTTTCTCAGGAGCACAAGCAAAAAATATGGGAAAAAATTCCATTTTTGTATCCCCTTTCTAATTACAAAGGAGCCTAAAATCACCTAACCACACATTTCTCTGCCCTGGCCATATATTAAAATCATCTGAGGAGCTTTAAATACCTGTGGTGGCCCCAGCTCCAAATTCTGATTTAATTATCTAAAGTAGGGGCCTGAGCTCTTTATGATTTAAATATACAGCCAGGGTTGAGAACCACCGACTATACAAACCTTATCTATAGATAAGGAAATTGGGGGTTAATTAAAATGGTCAACACAGCATACTTAAGTAAAAATTTTTTCATAAAAAAGTACATAATAATGTCTAAAATCTGAAACTTGTTGACCAAGTAAGGCTTAACTGAACAGTTGTTTACTATTTCTTTCTTTTCTTTCTTTTTTTCTTTTTTTTCTTTTTAGGAACTAAAGGTCTTCTTTACCCCTGGCATTAACTCTTGTGATCATAGGTTAACCTTTCTCATCTTTCTTTGAAAGAATTACTAGCCAGGAGCTGAGATAGGCAAGTTTCAGAAAAAATGAAACTTGAAATAACATAGTTGACTCCCACTTATTAACTTTTTTTAACAGAACTTTAGTATACATTCAAACAGTTAGAAAGGCTATTTTAAGTGGCTTACAAAATTAAAGACCAAACAAAAATTAAAATTTTAAAGGCAAACCGGTGCTGAAGGGATTTTAAAAAAATGGCTGCACTCTCTTTGACACACCTTCCACCAAGCGTGGGGGCTCTTCTCTTTCCTTGACACTCAACAGTCTTGTGATTGCTCTTAACCCATCAACACAGAGTGAGCATTTATAAGAGATATTACAAATTCATCAAAGATACTACAAGAGTTACTGGCGCATACCTGCAGAGACTTTTTCTAAGGAGGTAGAACGGTTCTGAGATCTATTCCAACGTGTGTGGAGGTTTTTCTCCACACACCATCAAGCGATACTCAGGACACCAGCTTGGTGTCTATGCTATTAATTCAACTCGAGTCTGGCACTATCTACCTGGAGACAGCAACTGATTCCAAAAGTAAAGGGCTCAGTCCCACAAGCCTGCCTTCCACTTCAAAAGCCAATTGCAAGGCCAGGTTAACACTTGTTCTGATCAACCAGCTATAGCTTGATGGTCCCAAAGACCCCCTTCTTGGACTTCAGCTGCGGCAGCAAATCCAGATTGCTACCTGTACTTCTTCTGACAGACTGGCTACAAATCAGAGGTTCTTGTGACCTTTCACCCACTTAGATTCCATTAATTACATAGCGTGGTTCACAGAACTCAGGGAAACATTTACTTACATTTACTGATTTATTATAAAAGGATATGATAAAGGATACAGATAAACATCCAGGTGGAAGAGATGCATAGGGCAAGGTATGTGGGAACGGGTGTAGAGTTTCCACGCCCAGTTTGGGCATACTGCTCTCCAGCGCCTCCATGTGTTCACCAACACAGAAGCTCTCCAAACTTTGTCTCTTTGGGTTTTTATGAAGACTTCGTTATATAAACACAATCGATAAAAAAATTGGCCATTGGTAACCAATTCAACCTCCGGCCCCTCTTTCCACCAGTCGTTACTGAAGGTGCTTCCTACAGGTAATTCATAAACCATAAAAACTACCTAAGACAATGTTTAAAAATAGGTTTTCTCCTATATTGAATATTTGTAAGAAAATATTAAAGTGTATGTAGGCCACTTAATCACTTAATATCTCTGCCTATAGGCCTCTGATTGAATATATTAGCCATTGATAATCTACCTATTTAAACCACTGTTTTAATGCTCATGCTTCGAAGATTTCTGTTCTTCCAGAAAACAGTATTGCAAATGCCACATTTAATTTCTGTGTGATATCTGGTACGGGCAGTCTAGAATTGCTTAAAGTCATTTTAGATATAGAATTTATGATCACAAATGAATCCAATTGTATTGAGTTTTCATTTCTTTGAAGGAATAAATTTTGGGAAGGTATGGGAGAAAGGAATATTTTATAAAATGTTACGATGAACTTTACAACTGACCTTTGCCTAATTGGTGCTTTAAGTATATTTTTTTTAATTTATAATGTACAGTTAAGGTCCATCTTAGAGGTTGACTACTAGAGCTAAGTCTTCCCTTATAACACCCTTTCTTCCTTTCTTTCTCCCTTCCTTTTGCTGGTCAATCTCACATAATTACTCATTCAGTTGAACTGAATCAGATCAAGTCTCATTTCAAAAAAATTCAGTTATAGTTTTTGTTGAAATCTGATTGAATCCATAGATTAATGCAGGAGACTTTCAACTATTTATAGTATGGAGTCTTCTGTTCAAGCCTTTTTACATCTTTTATTAAGTTTTATATATTTTTCTTCATCTAGGTCCTTACATGCTTCCTGTCATGATTTGCTATTACTATTGTTTCAATTTGCGATTATAATAATTTTATCTATGATATTTTTTTAACTGGTTTTGGTTGGAAAATAACAATACTATTGATTTTTATACATTTGGTAATGGCTTTCTTTTTCAATGCTTCTATTATTTCTAATAACTTTTAAATTGATTCCCTTAGGTTTTCCAGATGTATTGTAATATCATTTGCATGTAAGAATAATTTTACCACATCTTTTTTGAATATTTAAACTTCTTATTTTGTTCCTTTGACTGATTACAGTGTCTATCAAGCAGTTACCATTGTTATGAGAAAAAACAGGGACTAGGAAAGGTCTGAACTGGCAGAAAATAATATATAGTAAAACTATTGTACACATTTTATTATTTAGATTGAGGTGTAAATGTGGTATGATGTTTCCAAACTACCTCCCCCACCAAAAGCTTTGAACCAAAACTTGCTGCATAAAAAGCTTCCCAGAATTTTAGTTTGTTTAAACATTTCATATCTGCATTGCTTTGAAAGAACTTAGAACGGTCTGGCTTCCAGATGGCAGCCCGACTTTTTCCTTACTTACCATTTAGGCAAAGGTTCAAGGAGGACTTTTCATGGGACTTTAGACATATCATTTTCCCAAGGAGTTGATTACATAACAAACTTCAAATCAGAAAAACAAGGACAGAGTCCTCTGAAAATCCAGAATACAGACCACAACACGAAAACAACTTCAAGGGAGAAAGAGAAGGAAATACAAAGAGTGAGAGACGGCTTTCAGAGGAATGCTACACCATTTTTAACAAGAAAACACTGCAAATTTAAGACGATTTTGTTATTGCTCTGTAGGGGACTGAGTTAACAGCAATTTTTAACTTAACGCCAAATGTGAGGCGACTTAAACTAAATGTGTCAGACCAAGCCATTCTATTGCACAGTAGATCAGTGATCCTACCTCATTCTAGGCTGGATCAGTGACACCCACCAGAACCCAAATGTGCGGAGAGAAAGAGCAATTGAACTAACGTTCCCCACCAGACTCTTGATTCTGTCTGCCATCCCCTCCTCATAACCTCTCTTTTTCCACATCTACTCCACCTAAGAAAATGGTAACCTGTGTACCCAGCCACTTGCTCAATCCAGAGACATTAATGCATTTGCTCCCTAACCTTCCAGATCTAAATAATGACAGAGTCCTGTCAGTTCTACCTTTAATACATCTTAAATTCATCTACTTCTCTTTCTCCTAGCATCACCCTAATCCAAGTTGTCTATTATCTCTCACCTGGACAACTGCAATAGCTTCCTACCTGGTCTGTTTACTTTTACCCTGACCACTATCAAATTCCTCAGATATATATGTCATTTAGCTTGTTTGTTCAATATTTCTTCCCTCAGAATGTAAAACTCCGTGCCTGCGGATTACGATCATCCAGTTTTTTTACTGGGTGTTCCTGGTGTCCAGCATAGCACCTGCCTTATAGTAGACATCAATAAAACATGTGAGAATAAATGAATTAATACTTTTTAAAATCCCTGCATGGTTGAAGTCATGTCCATAACAGATAATTATAGCTCAGGGTCTATTCTCTTAAGTCTTTTTTCCCCTCAGAGTCACATGAGCCAATTCCTCAGTGAGAATTGAGCCTTTATTCCTTCTTTCAGGCTGATTGTATGGTGACCTTTCAGCAGCGCCTCGGAGGAAAAATCGGAGTGAGCGCTCTGATAAAACATGACTAGATGGAAAGAATCCAAACTGAGCCTCTTTCTTTCTAACCCTTTGGAAAGACATGAAGAAATGTTTTTTTTAAAAAAAAAAAAACAAAAAAACAAAAAAAAAACAAAAAACCCCGCCATTTTAGAAATAGGGTCTTCGACGCGTTACTACCATCTGGTGGCAATAATCTTAATCCGCAGGCAACCAAGAACTATATCCCGTCTTCTATGTCTCAATTTTTCTGAAGTTTTACAATTTTAACCTTGATATGTCTCCTGTGATCTATCATGCCTTCTACTCTAAAATGTATATCCTTCAGTTCTAGGAAATTTTCTTGAATATTTCTTTGATATTTTCACTGTTCTTTTTGGAATTCCTATAATTTGTATGGTACAGCTCCTGAATTGATTTTTTAATTTTCTTATCTTTTTTCTCCCATTTCTACCCCTCTCTGGTGTCCTGCTCCCCCTCCCGCCCCCCCCCCCCACATTGGTACTATTTTTCAAAACGTGGTTCTTTTGGCTTCACCAAAATATCACTAGAACAACCTGTTGATAAAACAAAGCTGAATTTATTCTCACCTAAGTCAGGGAGAGCGCTCACTTTGGACAAAGTCTCAGTAATCACTTAGAGAGGGAAGGGTGAAGTTGAGATATTTATGAGGTTTTGAAGTCTTGTTTAAGGAAGGTCTTCCAATATTAGGGCTTGATTAGGATTGGGCAAGGATAACCATTTCAAGTTGGTGGACGCAGAAAGCAAGGATTTTTCTTTTTTTAATGGTGACATTTGTTAATGAAATCCAGTAAGTTTCAGGTGTACAATTTAGCAGTAAGGCATATATAAATTGCATTGTGTCCACCGCCCATTGTTAGGTTTCTTTCTGTCACCACATATTTGATCCCTTTTACCCCAACCACTTCCTCCCTTCCTCCTCCCCACTACCTGCAGGTAACCACTAGTCTATTGTCCATGTCCATGAGTCTCTGTTTGTCCTGTTCGTTTATTGCTTTTGGGTTTATATCCTACATATAAGTGATATCATGTGGTTTTCAACATTTTCTGTCTAGTTTATTTCACAAGCAAGGATTTTGAGACAAGGAGTTCAGAGTCTTGAGGAGTAAACTTTTGCTTGATGCTATTTATTGGTAAGCTGAACAGTTTGATGTTTATTTAAGTGGATTTTATGGGGGAGTAAATTCCAAAATAAGCAAAAGTGTTTACATATATTATTACCCCATGAAAGAGTTCCCAGTAATAATGAAGTTATATTGGTGATGCAAGTGAATAGTAAACGTCTTGTAAACATAAACAATAAGCTGTGTGTATATAGGTGGTTTCAGTTCTCAGGAGCCTCATCACCTTATTTTCCTTCCCTTCTGTTGAATTTTTCATTTCTACTATAATATTTTCAATCTATGTGTCCTTTTTTCTTCTGAATGTTCCTTTTTAAAGGCTTCTTTCTTCTGGGGGAAAGGATATCTACAAGGCTAGACAATAGGGCTTATTAAGACAAGTTTTCCTGTCAACTTCATTGCCTCTATTTTCTCTCAGTTCTTTTTGTTCATTTTGGTCTCTGTCTTTCATGCTGGCGGCTTTCCTTGATTGTCCGAGGGTGAGCCGTGGCTGTCCATTTATGAGCAATGAGACCAGTGGAAGGGTTGTGAAGCAGGGTAGGGGAATTGGGCTGGTCAGTGTAGGGTGATCTTATTAAGATCGTAGGAAAGTTTTCCCAGTGAGGAACTATCCAATCACTGGTAGGTTGAAGAGGGAAGGGAGTAAGCCTGCCTGGTTGCTAGCATTCTCAGGGCTGAATTGGAGAAGGGGGCTGAGGTGTCACCATTTAATATTGACTTTCACCTAATTCCCATCTTCATTACATTATCCTTGTCCTCAGCTATGGCTCGTATTTTTTTTTTTTTTTTTTTGTCTTACACTCCCCCTTTCGGTACCTCCAATATCAAAGCTTTCCTGGGGGGTCTAAGAATTGGCTTACTCTGGCTCCCCTCCTCTCCAATAGCCAGTTCCCACACTTCCATCTGCTTTACAACTTCTCAAATGTGATTGCTATCATCTGCTTACCAGTTTCTTTTTCTTGGGACTTTATGCATTTTAAACTTACAGGACTTTGGCTAGGCAGCAGAGATAAAAGAATGTGTTTATTTAACTAGGAGTCTGCATTACATTCCTAAGGTCCCCTCTAAAGCTAAATTCTGTGATTTTAAGTGCATTTTCATTAAAGCAAGAATGAACATAGTTGGAAATGACACTGAAATGAGTACAATTTAGGAATCTCATGTCCAAACGCATTAGAATAAAAGAGGTAATTAGCTTTTTTTTTTCAATAACCAATCTGGGGAGGCTTCATGGAAGAGGCAAAATTTGAGGAACTATTTATAGATAAGAAATATATATCTTGACACAAAATTTGAGGAACTATTTATAGATAAGAAATATATATCTTGAAAAAAATTTTTAATAACTAAACCCAAGACTTTATTAATTTATACATTTTAAGAGTAGCAGGGATAGAACTAAAGAAAAGATGAGGCAGGCTGCAGGAACCTTATTCTTAATCCAGGGGGTAACAGGAATCTACCATCAGGCTTTAGGTAGTGAGATGGTATAAGAAAGAACGTGAAAGTAAAGATAATGCAGGAAACTGGTATCAGCTGTAAGGATAAACTGAGAAAAGAAGGGACAACGCTAAAAAAAAAAAAAAAAGGAAGTTTTTTAAAGAAATAGATAAGCCAATCTTCTGAAATTCATAGGCAATTGCAAAGGGCTGTTATTAGCCAAAACAATGAGTAAGAACAAGTTGAAGGACTCATTTCCCAATTTCGAAACTTGCTACATGGCTATCGTAATTTAAAAAACAGTGTGGTACTAGTATAAGAATAGACAGACACATAGACTAATAGAATACAACTGAGAGTCCAGAAATAAACCTATATGTCTATGAACAACTGATTTTGGTATGTCAAGAGTATTTAGTGAAGAAAGAATAGTCTCTTCAACAATGGTGTGGAGACAACTGAATATCCACACACCTACTTCACACAATATCCAAAAATTAACTCAAAATGGATCAGCAACCTAAATATAAGAGTTAAAACTATAAAAACCTTGGAACAAAACATACGGGTAAGTCTTCATGACTTTGAATTCAGAATGGTTTCTCAGATATGACACTGAAAGCATAAAAACAAAATAAAAATAGATAAATTAGACTTTATCAAAATTAGAAACTTCTGTGCATCAAAGGGCATTATCAAGAAAATAAAAAGACAACCCACAGAGCAGTAGAAAATATTTTCAAATCGTGTATTTGATAAAGGTTCTAGTATTCATAATATATGAGAACTCTTACAACTCACCCAAGATAAGCAAATCAAATAAAAAATGGACAAAGAACTTGAAGACATTTCTCTAAAGAACTTATACCAATGGCCTACTAGCACATGAAAAGATGCTCAACATTATTAATCATTAGAGAAATGCAAATGAAAAGCTCAATGAGAAACCGCGTTAAGCCCACTAGGATAACTATTTTAAAAATGGAAAATAAGGATCTGGAGAAATTGGAACTCTTGTGCATTGCTGGTGGAAATATAAAATGATGCAGCTGCTGTGAAAAGTTTTAGTGGTTCCTCAAAAAGTTAAACATAGAATTGGCATATGACCACAATTCTACTCCTAGGAATATACCCAAAAGAATGAAAAACAGGAACTCAAACAAGTACATGCATATGTTCATAGCGACACTATTCGCAATAGCCAAAAGGTGTAAAGAGTCCAATAGTCCATTAACAAATGAATAAATAAACAAACTGTGGCATATATATATAATGGAATTTCATTTAGCCATAAAAAGTTAAGAAGTACTGATACATGCTACAATGTGGAGGAACCTCAAAAACGCCATGCTTAGTGGAAGAAGCCAGACAACAAAGGTCACTTATTATATAATTTTACTTACATGAAATATCCCGAATAGGTAAAGTCAAAGAGACAGAAAGCAATTTGGTAGTTACCAGGGACTTCAGGGGAGGGAAGAGTGAGGAATAACTATGGGTACGGGGTTTTCTTTGGGGGTAATAGAAATGTTTTTGAACTTGATGGTAATTTAACAACATTGTAAATGTTCTAAATGCCACCAAATTGTATACATTAAATGGTTAATTTTATGTTATGTAAATCTCACCTCAATCAAAAAAAAAAAAAATGGAGATGCTGAATGACCCACACCAAAAAAGACTTAGCAGTAAAGCTAGGGGGCAAAAAAAACCCATAGTGAAACAAATGCAAAGCACAAACAAAACAAGGAGATATAAAAATGAGAATTTTACCCTGGAAACGATGACATATATGAACATTCTTAGCTCAAAAAAGGAAGCATAGTGTACATAATCACAAAAAAAGCAAATGAAAGGATTTTCTAATTAGCAGAGCTCTGAGAATGCTGATCAAATAGGTGAGACAAGTGATTATCATTTTTAGTTTTACTAAGATACTAACAAGAAATAAAGTTAGATAGAAAAAAAGAGAAGAATGCTGCTTTTCTGAGAACCTAAGGAATTTGAAAGAAATATCTCAGATTGGTATGAAAGTGGATATAGTGCAGATTAGAAAAGCAAAACCATTACCCTAAGAATCATGACATACAGATAGAATATTATAATAAAAGATAGGAAGATGATGAATACCTAACAGAGACTATTAAAGCTGTTTTTTTTTTTTTTTTAGGTGAGGCGACCCTTGGTTGACCTCACAGAGTGCAAGGACTTTGTCAGTTTACAATCCCTTATTTTTAATTTTTTTACTCCTACAGCACCTGGTCTTCCTAGGTGGCCCCTCATCCAAATGCTAACTAACCAGGCCCGACCCTGCTTAGCTTCCGAGATCAGATGGGATCAGGCTTG
The DNA here is from genome assembly GCF_014176215.1 of Rousettus aegyptiacus. Classification (NCBI taxonomy): domain Eukaryota; kingdom Metazoa; phylum Chordata; class Mammalia; order Chiroptera; family Pteropodidae; genus Rousettus; species Rousettus aegyptiacus. Next base: position 118,013,468 of record NW_023416306.1, on the reverse strand, counting down.
TTCAGAGTGGCATGACCATAGACTATTAAAGCTTTAAAGCCTACATAATCTAAGTAATTTGAGAGGGAACCTGAATTGTATTACAATTATATATTGTGTATATACTGTACAGTATATACATAGTAGTACATATGCATTCAAGCTCTACAAGTTGAACTAAAATAGGGAGGAGGAAAGAGAATTAAAAACGTTAATCAAGCCACAATCGGAGACTGCAATATGCTGATCAGCCTTGCAGCCAGGCCAGGAGGACACCTGCAGAACAAAGGAAGATTTCTGCTGGGATTGCTAACAGCCCATTCTCCACACCTGTGAAGGGGAACCAGGAACCAAGAGTCATTCTCTATGGTTAAAACCATGGGGAACCTATGGATTAAAGGCTGGGAACTGCAAGTGGGCCTTTCACTCTACAAATTCTTACCTTTCACACTATATCCCTTTCCCCTTCCCCTTCCTCACTCTACATCCATATCAAAGGAAATGGGACCTAAAAAGGACATATAAACTGAATTCCCTGAACACTCAGGGTCCCTCTCAGTGCCCTTACTCTGTCTCCCTCACTGTCCCTCTCACTCACTGCCTCTGAGAGGAAACCACACTGTCTGTGGAGTGTTAACCCTTTTCTAATAAACTTTCCTTTTGACTCTAACTTCGACCTGTGCGTTGAAGTCTTTCCACATTCTCCACCAAAGGACGCTCTTCTTCTCTCAGTGCAGGTCTTGGTCTCCCCCGACCAACTCGGGGAAACTTGCCCTGTCCTGCATCAGAACTACAGTGGACAGATAGAAAAATCTGAGAATATATGAAGCAGTAATGTAACTTTTTATTCTCAGAAAATAGTTGTAAGGTTAAATTAGTGAGTGTATAAAGGTATGCATACAAATGTTCATTGCAGCATTATCTTAGCCAAACAAACAAATAAACAAACAGAACCAAAGTGAAAATCCACTAGTATGAAAATGCATAATTTAAGGTACCTCCATACAATAAAATATATGAAGACATTAAAAAGAATGAGGTAGATTTTTATATACTGGCTAAGAGGTCCAAAACACAACTAAGTGGGAAAAAAGCATACAGTTGAACAAGATATGTAAAAAGGTTTCTGTTTTTTGCAAAACCAAAGCAAACAAAAAATCCCAGGGAACAGAATTTGATATATACATATATATGTTTGTGTTAGCCTAGAAAAAAAGTCTAGAAGGTTACACACCCAGCTGTTAACAGTGGTTACCTCAGGTGGTAATGGTTGAGAGACTGAGCTTAAGTAAATACTTGTAAAGCCCTTAGAACAGTGTCTGGCACATAGTTAATGCTCACTATGTATTAACCACTATCATTTTTACATTATATACTTTCACACTGAATTATTACAAAAATTACTTTTGTAATAAAGAAAAACAATGTTCACAGAATAAGAAAAACAAATGGTCAAAAAACATAAAAGACACTCAATCTCATTAAGAATAAAAAAAGTACAAATTAAAATATTTTCTGCCCATCAGACTGGCAAAAAAGGAAGATATTTATATTATCCATTTTGGTAAAAATTTGACCAAACCAGCATCATCATACACAACCAGTAGAAAAATCAATTTATATTATACTTACCACCAAGGTTTATAACATATGTATGTTTTGATCTGGCAATTCCACTTCGAGAAATCAATCATAAATATATAGTTTCCATGTACACAAAGTGATATGTATAAGAATGTTCACCACAGCAGCAAAAAACTGGGGATAACCCAAGGGTCTATCAACCAATGAAATTAAGGCACATGGAATATTATGGAATCATCAAAAATAAGATCTGTAAGTATCAACATGGAGAATCCTCTAAGAAATGAAAAAAAATAACTGTGTATCTGTGTCAGTTATTAATTTATCACCCTCAGCTGCAAGTCTATCCTTCATTTATTGCCCTATTTTGTCATACTGGATATTGTAAACATTTTTCCTTTGGCAGCTATGATTTCAAGCTCTATCAGTAGAGGGTGCTGGAGGGACACTGCAGGAGGAAAAGGGATTCTCTTCCTGGTTCCTGGATGTTTTCCTCATTTTTCTTTCTCTGCATAGGGGAACAAACAGGGGTGTTTGCCTACCACCAAGTTTCAAAAACACCCCACCAGGCAGCTTCCCAGTGAGTTTCAGCAGCACCCCTGTGGGTGTCTTCCGTTTGAATTCTGCCAGCATCCTTGTGAGAAGCTTCCCAGAATCTCAGTAGCTTCCTCAATCAGGAGCGACTCAGCAAATTTTGTCAATGGTGACATCACCAGTCATATACTCTCTCATAAAGTCCAAGATCAGTCCTGGAGGAAATAGGCCTCTTCAAAATTTGTTCCTTCCTTGAGCATTTTTACCTCAACCCTAGAGATAGTGGCTGCTCTCTATATCTGCTATTGTATTCTTTTAGAGTTCTTATTATCTCTTAGTAGTTAACCCTGTTACTAGTTAATAATTCTTTATATAAACTTGCCCTATTTAATATGTAGTAGTTTTTTGTCTCCTGAGACACTAGCTGACATAATATCATTTATGTTTTTAAAAAACTAAGTGTGCACGTGTGTGTGCATACACACCTATGTAAATATATAAACAATATGGAATATACCAAATTATTAAGTGATTATTTCAGAAAATGAGTGGGATTGCAAGAACAGAGTGAAAGAGGATTTTCTCATGTTCTCTCTATACTTCTCTTGTTTTAATTTTTTACAATAAACATTAATTCAGGTATTATATAATTTAAAACAAATGTGCATATATATTTATAAATAAATAAGATATAGTTATCATTCTAATTTCTGAGATTTAAATGTTAGAGAACTGCTTCATGATTGAAGGCTGCTCTTGGAAAGATAAACTACCCATCAACAGGAAAAAGGATAAATTATAAAAGACAATGGTTAGTGTGACAAACACAAATTCTATGTAATAAGGATTTGAGATTATTGCATGATTTCCTGAAATGCCAGAAATTATGGCACTGTTTACTACATACAAGAGTTGTCCATGCAGGAAAAATGGTAATAGGAAGATGGACAACTCCAGCTTCAATGATGTTCGATAATTTAAGTAGAAATTAGTACCTACAATATAAGATAATTATTAAAGATTTAGAGCTTGCCTAAGCCACTTCCAAAACTTGGGGGCCTTGAGTTGAAAGGAATAACAGTGTAAGCCCTGAAGTGCCAGCAACTGTCATTCCAATAATTTCTAGCTTTATTTTTCAACTTCCTCCCAACCCTCATTGCCTGTTCCATAGTAGCTATGGCAAAATCTACTGCTACAGCCAGAACTGTAAAGTCAATATTCCCTAACTTAACAGGAAAGCACAAAATATAAACTTTTCTTGAAAACTGAAGTGTTTTATAGCGTCAAACTGAGGGAATGAGTTTGAGGTAACAAAATAGATTCATAGGCCATTCACATACAGTATAGATAATTTAACTTGTGAAAAATATAGAGTTTTAGACTTAAGAAATAGAAACTGGGGTGTAGTTTTAAAAGGGGGAGGGTATTTAATCAGATTTGGAATCATAGCCCTGCCACTATCTAGTATTTCTTTAAAAAAAAAAAATGTGTGTGTGTGTGTGTGTGTGGTGTGTGTGTATATACATACATACAAGATTTCACCATTAAAAAAACCTATATATATATATATGGTTTATATATATATATATATATATATATATATATAGGTTTTTTTATGGTGAGATCTTGTTTTATGGTGACAAAATCCAGTAAGTTTCAGCTGTACACTTTAACAGTAAGGGACATATATATTTACACCGTGTGTTCACCTCCCATGGTTAGATTTCTTTCTGTCACCACATACTTGACCCCCTTTACCCTGTCTACCTCCCCCCTCCCCCACACCCTCTACCCTCTGGTAACCACTAGTCTATAGTCCATGTCCATGAGTCTCTGTTTGTCCTGTTCGTTTATATCCCACATATAAGCGATGTGATGTGATTTTACACTTTTTCTGTCTGGGTTATTTCGCTTAGCATGATTATCTCAAGGTCCACCCATGTTGTCGGAAATGGCAGTATTTCATCTCTTCTTATGGCTGAGTAACATTCCATTGTATATCTGTACCACAGCTTCTTTATCCAATTATTTATCATAAGACACTTTGGTTGCTTACATATCCTGGCCACTGTGAATAATGCTGCTATGAACATTGATGTGCAAGTATCTTTTAGGATATGGGTTTTCAAGTCTTTGGGGTAAATTCGCAGTAGAGGGATTCTAGTATTTCTTTTAACTCAATTAAGCAGATAAGTTTTATAGTCAGATTTCCTGGGATTGAACCCCAGCTCTATCACATATTAGCAAGTTAATCACTCTTAGCCTGTTCCCTCACTTGTAAAATGGGAACAATAGCACCCACAGCCTAGGCTTCTGAAGAATACATGTAAGATATGCATAGAGCTTGGTGCTTGGTAAGGTCTCAATATATATCACTTTCACTTTTCTGAGTCTCCGGATTTGATTTTTTTTTTTTAACCTAAAAATGAGGGGTCCCTATTCATTTATCTCAAAAGTCCCATTCCTGCTTTAGGAGTCTGTAAGTGTACAGATCAAGGATAGGTGGGAAGTGGGATGGGAGGGTGGACTACTACAGAAATAGTCTAACATAAAAGTCAGTGAGAGAAAATTATACTGAAAGGTGGTAGTAAATCTGTAGAAATTGTCTTTGGGGAATTTATGTCAGAGAATGTATCGGAGGAGTCAAAGTGTCAGGCATCCTGTAAAGGCAGAGGTAAGAGTAGGGATGCTCCTTTCTCAAAACTAGAGGGTGTGAGGATGATCTTGCAGTAACTTAGAGGCTGAATCTGCTGATCTGGCTGTCTAGGTCCAGATCTTTGAAAAGAACGAAAGTCCCACTCAGAGGGACCAAGGAAAACTCCCTCCATCATTCCGGTCTTAAGTCCCAGACACCACCTCTACACTCATCAGATTAATTTGCATGTCAACTGATCCCGACAGGGCGGCTAACTAACTTGATGATCAAAGGACAGCTCTGACTCCCAGCTCTCCCAGGCTTTGCTTTACTGCCCTACTTGGGATGAAACCCTTGGGCATCCCATACTTCAGTCGGTCATCCTACCCTACCCTTCCCCATTCAATACCCCACCCGTACTCCTTCCCTCACACCCTTGGTCTCCTCACCACATCGCTTCCCCCACATCCGTCCCTCCCTCTTCCCGTCCCTCCGGATCCTCCCGTGTTCTCAACCTCTCTTTCTGCCCAGTGGCCTTCTATTTCTCAGCTCCAGTGGTCCTATCTCCCCCTTTTCCCTTTCTTCCCTTTCCCCTTGCCTCTTTCATGCTCTTTCCCGCGCTCACCCTGCTCTAGTGCACCACGGGGTCCTTAACCCAAGCTAGAGTCAAGACTGAGGCTCTAGCAGTGCAGAAGCCCATCTCAAGGTGCATCCTGGAACTGGCAGCTCTTCCTACCCAACCCGATGCGCCCAGCCCACTCCTGCCCCTCACCTGGAGGGACCCCTGACGCGCGGCTGTCCAGTGCCTGACGCGGTCCTGTCCCGGTCCCTGCACGCTCCCAACCTCTCAAGTTTGTTCTCCTAGCGGTGGCTTTAAGATCGCATGTTTCCTTAAGAGGACAGCTGCCCCCAGATTTGCTTTAAATAGGAGACTGAGTCAGAACTAGAAAGCTGGCCTTTCCTCTCCAAATTTCCTCCATGTTCACTTGGCCAAATATGTAAAGAAGTCCAACAAACTGATTCTTAGGGATGGACTGAGCTCCATCATAATAATAGTAACTAACACTCCAGACTTACTGTGCAACAGCTACTATTAGAGACACTTTATAATAATTAGCTCATTTGTCTCTAAGGTAGTTGTATATTATCCTCCATTTTACAGATGAATAAACTAAGTTACAGACAGGTTAAGCATTTTGCTAATGATCAGCTACTGACTGATACAGCTATTAAGTGGCAGGATTAGAACCAGCTAGTGGGATGCCACTGAGCTATACTCCAAAATCACTATAACCAATGCCTCTGATGCCTCCAGGAGCCTAGGATAAATCTGCAATTCAAAAAGCAAATTGTTGAAGCTTCCCTCTTTTCTCTGAGTCAGGTTTAGAAGACATGGAGGAGGAATAGTGAGAATGGGGAAGAAGTCCAAGAGAGTCTTTGCTTTGGCTGTGTGTACTCTGAGCATGGTGAGTTGAAGGATGAGACAGGTTCATTAAGTGTATATACAGCATGTGGGTATCTTTTTAAAATCATTCTTTAAAGCTAACTTGTTAAAATATTAAGGGAAAATCTATTAAATGATTTCTTATTAAAATGGGAAAAACATGGCTCTTTTATACTAAAATATAGTAAAAAAAAAACTTTAAGGAGCAATATATCCCTTAGAAGTTTGTAAGTAGAAAGAATTTCTAGTTCTGTATTAATATTTAAACCGATGTGTAGCAGCTATGCAAATAGCTGGGCAGGGATCCCTGCCCATTAAATTTATATGCACCTTTCAAACCATTGAGTACTCACATAAATCTCAGCTCACCATTAAAATTTCCAGAAACAGAGCTTTTCTCCATAAATATTATACTCACCAGACCAGATGTATACCACCTTATATCATGTAATTTATAGGATGACTACCAGAAATAAAAATGTCAAGAATTTGATATGGTAACATTATTTGAAATCTAAGTTCAAGTAAGGTCCCTGGGCAATTTCCAATATTGTTCAGTAAATTTTCATTATTAGGATACAGTAAACAAGACTAAACAGATACCTTGGTGAGGTGATTGCAGACCAGGAACTTAACTAGCTTTGCCAGACTCAGGTTTAATGTCCAGTATTAATCGATTGGGTAAAAATAGCCTTTCCTTCAGATTCTGGCTGCTGGTGGCCTTCATTATGCAGCCTCAGGCAAACAGTTAATCCTGGCTCTGAAAGAAGAAACACTCATGTGATCTGTTCATTTGGGTATAATTTACATTAGTGATGTGAACAACTCATTTTTTTCCCATAATAGGAAAAAAAAGAATTAAAAAAAAAAAAAAGGCTTGGTCGAGATTATCCACCTCAGAATTCTAACAATGGACCAAGAGGACTAAACTGGAGAACTAGATTGCCTTCCCTGATGTTTATCTGCAAACTCAACAGGACAGCATCCTGTAACGTTCCCTGTGTGGAGTCATCACTGTGAACATAATACCTCTATTGTGACTGTCATTTATTCACTGTCGACTCCTAAATCTAGATCTCCAGCTCTAATTTTCTGTTTTGAACTCTGTAAACTCCAACTGTCTTTTCATCTCTACCTAGTTACTACTGGTTGTCTTAGGTCAACCTCTTAGGTTGTCTTCTAGGTTCCCTAGAAGTAGAGTGTAAAGAGGATTTTGGATGCATGTAATCTATTGAGTGTGTGTGTGTTTCAAGAGAAAACTATAAGGGAGGGAGAGAAGCGGACTAAGGAAAGGAAAAGAGCCTAGCAAAGATATGGTCTCAGGTAAAGTGTTATCTGGCCTGATCCACAGATAAGGGATCTGAAGCATTAGCCACACAACAAAATTATTGAGACAAGGGGGCCAATCGTTTGTAGTACCCCATCCCCTAATAGGCACTGACTGAATACAGTGGTTGAGGGGATTATAATTTCGCAGGTGAGGTGGCTGCAGTCAGTGGTGGGTAATTCTCTGGAGAAAGGGGTAGCTGTGAGCCATTAGCACCCAAAGTCACTGCTGGGAGTGGGGTCTCCAGCCTGGTAAAAGGCAATCTGGTCAGGGCACCAAAGTGTCAGACACATCTGCCCTCATCATCTCTCACTTGAAACACTGCAGTAAACTTCTTATTGGAATCTCTACCTCTAGACTCAACCAGCTCTAATTCACCATCCACTTTGGAACCAATATGATCTTTCCAAAAAGAAAATCTGATAATGCAGCTATTCAAAAGCTAAACTCCTTAACATTTCACGTCAAACTTTCATAAGACCTCATACCACCTTCATAGCCTGATTTCCTAGAACTCTCTTCACCTGCCTACACTTCATGACTAATACTCACACACACATATACATGCATGACTTGTGCACACATACACTCACCTTTGCTCTAGCAATATCAGACTCACACTTCATACTCGCTTGTTGCCATGCTTTTACACTGCTGCTTGATCTGCCTTGAATATCTTTCTCACTCCCTGCTCCCACTTGTCTACCTAAGAAATTCCTGTTCCTTCAACAGTAAGCGCAGCCTTCCCTGACTTCTTTAGCCAGACTCCATCGACACTCTTTTAGTACCAAATTATAGCACATGTCACACTGTGTTGTAATTGTGTGCTTAAGCACATGTCGCTCCAATTAAACAGTAAGCTCCTCATTTTAACTCCTGGAACTAGCTTGGAGACAATGCTCAATAATGTCAGTTGTTGATCTTCCAGCTTGATCACCCTTTGAATACCAAGTTTCATTAGTTTACCACTTGCTGTTTCATGTGATCCTCCCTTATGTGCCCCCAAAGCTGTCTTCTTGAAGCTCCATAACATATCCCCTCTTTCGATGTTGTAGAATTTGGTAAACAAGTCGATGTTCACTCATGATCTTATTGACTTCAATGTTATTCCTCCTGAATCTTCTGCAGTTCTAACTAATATAATTTATATTTGAGTTGAGTAAGCTATAACAGGTAAGATTTCCATAGATGAGGAATGAGAAAGTATCCTTTCAGACTTAAGAAATAGCATGGACAAGGGCTGGAGAATGAAAGCATTAGTGAGTCAGAGCACTAACTACCACTCTCAGGAGGACAGAGACAGAGGGATCTGGTGAAAAAAGAGACCAGAAACCAGTGAGTGTAGAGCCTCGAATGCCTCACGGATTGAGATGTAAGGCACTGCCTGCAGAATCCGAGAGCGTGTAAGTCCTGGCTATACCATGTCCTAGCAGAGTCATTTTAGGTAAGCATCTTAACCTCTCTGAGCATCACTTTCCTCATTTATAAAAAGAGAATGCTATGAAAATTAAAAAAAAAAAAAGACTTAGTAAAAATATACTGACCCAATGCTAGTGGGGTGATGGCTAGCAAAAGGGAAAGGGAAGAAGATCAGTTCCAAGGAAAGGGAAGAGCTGGCCAGGGTCTGGGAGGACTCTCCTCCTAGCTGTTGGTGGCCCATCATGGGCAGAAGATGGAACTGACTCCCTGGTCAGACTGAAACATCTAAAGATGACTACGGTAAACTAAAGCTCAGCTATTTTCCCAAGCAGACTAACTTCTCACTTCTCAGGAGGGGTTTCCCACGTGGGCAAAGAAAGAGGAAAGAAGGTGGCCTTCCCAAAGTGGGAATTGGGTTAAGGGAGATGACCCAGTGGTTCTGATTCCATTCCTGGCCAGAGTTGCTAGACTGAGAGTTGACAGCATGTGCGGGTAGTAGACTGTTGAGGGATAATACTTACATTCGATCTTTGCATTTCCAATTAGGGAGACTTCAGCTAGAAAGAGGTGCCCTCTCTCATTTCTCCTTGGGTATTATATTTGGGATATGCTGGGAGATTTGTGTGAGTGGTGAGTTTTGGAGAGGGGACAGGGCATATAAGACTCAGCCTCTAACATCTTCCTTTTTGGGACTTAACCTAATCTCAGGATGCAAATATTTTTGTCTGTATAGGAAATAGACTGTTCCTGCAGGGAGAGGCCTGAGGTCATCCTTGGCTCTTTGTCCTGGGTGCGAAAGTGATGTACACTCTTTAACTTAGCTTTCATTGGTTAAAGAAAAAAGAAAAAGAAAAAAGTTGACATTCTCAATTTAAAAATTTTTTGTTTAAATTGATAAATTACTAACTTTATTTATGGAAAATATATTTGAATTCATTTCCAAGCTTTCAGAAAAACTGCAAGTGCAGTACAAAGACTATCCATATTCCCCTCACACAGACTCTTAATTAACATTTTATTACTTTTTTAAAATATCTGTCTAACCTACTCCTGTCTTTCAGTTGGTTCTCAACTTGGGCAGGGAAGAAGAGTGTTTTTTATTGGCACCCTCCGTTAACTTAGTTCAAAACTTCAACAAGGGAATTTAACTCTCTGGGAAGCAAAGATTTATTTATTTTGTATTTGGCTATTCCCCAGAGAGAACTATTGCACTTTCACAAACTTAAATTCAAACAATCTGAACGTCTTCATTCTGCTACTAGCTGTAGTTCTCTTCCTTACCTCAGAAAGCACTCTCTCTCCTCATCAAATTACTAGCCAAGCTATATCCTGATGACCTGGGACAGCCCTTGGGGAAACATCTTAAAGTGAACAAATTGTTGAAATTACTTTGCTGTGGCATCACATTCCTCTGAGGAATTTTCTTGTAAGCCCAGACCGCATCAAAGCATTTGGTGGACTACCTCCCAAGAAAAGTATAAGGGAGGTGGGAATTTATAAACGAGCCCACAGTCTTGCCTCTTTAGACATAAAAATATGAAGCAGCATCCCTGACAGACAGGACTCATTTGGTCAAAAGGCCAAAATGATAGTTGGAAAACCAGGGAAGGCAGGAGAGAAGAGTAGAGGGGTGGGCACGGGCAGCCAGTCTGGACTAAATCTGGAGATGAGGCTGGGGCAGCTGTAGGTGAGGAGTAGTGAGGTCGCCAGCTGGGGCTGTGAGAGAGAAGGAAGCCTAAGCTGCAGCTGGGAACTTTGTGCATGGTCACGATGCTCTGGAAAAGGACCCTCAAGCCTCTACATACAGAAAACTCACCTCTCTGCTTAATGCTTGTCCAACTGTAGCAAACTTCAGTCCTTGAACACTAGCAGTGTGGTACTGTCAGAGGTCCACAAAGGCCAGAAGGTACTTCTGGCGGCTGGCCTATCGCCAGGGCCCTTAGCCCATCTCACCTCCTCTCTGCCAGAACAGCACCGCCCTTGACTCTTCGAGTTAGGGAGTGGAGATCGTCAGCAAGGGAGTTTTGCCACTTGCTTTCTAGATAAGTCGTCGTCCCTCAACTCAGCCCTCACTGGTTCTTTGCAATTCAGGGCCATCATTATTGCTAGAAGAAATTTCTCCAGGTTTTCAGTTTACAGATGATTACAACCTTAGTTTTCAACAGTGATAAATTATTTCCCCTATATCCATATTCTATTGGTTATTTCAGTGGACTTTTGGGACGGTGTCACAAGGCTTCCACACTCTACCACCATCCTGCTCAGAAGAGTCATATAAAACGAGTGGGCAGAGGAGACTTAGAAGGAGTAGTAGTCGGAGAAGTAGGAGTAGTACTGAATTATAGGACCAGGGAAGAGAAGTTAGGGTTAGATGGGTTTGCCAGACAAAATACTGGATGCCCAGTTAAATCTGAATTTCAGATAAATAGCAAATGATTTACTAATATAGGTATATACTGCATGTGACATACAAAAAAATTTGTTTATCTAAAATTCGCAAGTAACTGGGCACCCCATAGTTTTATTTGCTTAATCTGGCAACTGTAGGACCAGATTTTGGAAGCTTTTATTATATATTAAGGAATTTAGACTTTATTCTATAGTTAATAAGGACCCCTTGAGGATTTGGGCACAAAGGAGTGATATTGGTAAAGTAATATTTGAGATGAGTCAAAAGACAATAGTAATTGTATAAATATGAAATTCTTCAACATAAAACTAGGATGGTAGAAGATGGAAAGAAAAACGGCAGGAAATAGTAGCTGGTTAAGTATGGGAAGATGAATAATGAGAAGTCTAATATGACAGGTTTGCAGCCTGGATGGCTGAAAGATGAACTACTGACGGAAAGAGTCATGTCTGGAGGAGGAATTGCTTTGGAAAGAAGGAAAATGATGTTTGTATGTCTAAGTGAATTTCACAAGAGGAAAAATAACTGTTACCCTTTCTTCGGCACTTTCTCCCAGGTACTGCAGAGATGGGATGTTATTCCTCAACCTCAAAGCCCCCTGCCAGGTAGGTATTATTACCACAATTTCCTGACAGACAAAACCAATGCCACCAGTAGGTGGCAGAGTCAGAATTTAAAGTCCCAGGCTGCTTAACTAAAGTCTGGGCTTATTGGCTCCACTCCACACTGCCTTCGATTAGAGAACAGAAACAGAACTCCAGAGTTGTGGCTGAAGCTGTGACTGCTGAAAATTGAGAAGAGGGGATTGAAAAGAAGGAAAAGTTTTGCTAAGAGGACATAGAGGAGGATCAGAGAGAGATTAAAGAATACCTCTGGCAGAGAAAACAGCATGGGAAATGGCTATGAAGCTTGAGTGAGCCTCGCATTTTGAAAACAACAGCAGAATGTGATGTTTCTAGGAAACGGGAAGGTGAAAGAAAATATTGGAAAGCTATACAAATGCCAAGTCATGAAGAGACTTATATATCATGTCCAGATGATTAGAATTATCCTACGGGCAATGGTGAGTCACTGAGAGTTTTGAGCAGGCATCAACATATCCAGATTTGTGTTTCGGAAAGATCATGCTGGTGGCAGTGGGTGAGAGAGGACTGAAGGCCAATTACAAAGCAACTGTGATGATCCGAAGGAGAAAGAATGAGAAGAAGAAATAGATGTTTGAGAGAATCAATAGGATATGAAGAGAAAAGGAGTGTGAGGTAACAAAAAGGACTTTTCTAACGTGACTGGGGATGGCGATTATATTTACAAAACAGAGAATGCAAGAGAAGCATATTTGGGAAGTGTGAAGTTACTCGACTTGCACGTATGCCTGCAACAAAACAGAGCTAACAGAGTAGACAAGCACTAAATGTATCTTGAGTAGAATTTGATTCTGTTCATATTTAGAGATATCACTGGAACATGCAGGTGGAAATGTTTAGTAAACTGTTAGAAATATAAGTCTGAGAGCTTAGAAGAACAATGTAAGCCTGCAAATTAGCTTTGTTAATTAAGACATAAGTAGGAAAGTGAGAAAAGGCCACATACGAAATTCTTGAAACTACTCAGCATATAAAGAACAAGTGAGGAAAGAAAAGCTATTGAAGCATGTGGAGAAAGAGCAGCCAAAGCAGTAGAAGAACAAGAAAGTCTGGTATAATGAAAAAGAGGTGAATTTCAAGAAGGAAGGGGCTTCCACACCCATGTTCATTGCAGTATTATTTACAATAGCCAGGAGGAAGCAACCTAAATGTCCATGGATAGGTGAATAGATTTTTAAAATGTGGTAAATTCGTACAATGGCATATTATTTCTAAAGCCTTAAAAAAGAATTAAATCCTGTTTTATGCTATAGCACACATAAATCTTGAGGATATTATGCTAAGTGACGTAAGCCAGTCAGAGAAAGACAAATACAGCATGCAAATACCGCATGATTCTACTTATATGAGGTTATCTAAAATAGTCCAACTCATAGAAATAGAAAATAAAATGGTGGTTGCCAGGGGTTATAGAGAGAAGAGGAGTTGTTATTCAATAGGTATAGAGTTGCAGGTTTGCAAGATGAAAACATTTTAGAGAACTCTTTAGCAATGTGTATATAGGTAACACTACCGTACTATATACTTAAAAATGGTTAAGATTAAAAAAAGGAGGAAAAGGTTGTTTAAAGAGTCTTGCTGCCATGTGAAATAAGGACTGGTATGTGTACATTTTATCTGCCACTTAGGTTTTCATTGATCACTTTAGTGAAAGCATTTTATTAAATTATTAAAACCACTTTATTAGTGGTTGTGATGACAAATAAATTGCACTTGGTTAAGGAGTGAATGGAAGGTAAGGAAGTAGAAACAGCAAGCTTCTTCAAGAAGGTTGGCCACAAAAGGATATGACTTTTTCCTGGGCAGCACGACATTTAGGGAGAATTGATTTAGGACCTACCTTGTTTTCTTTTGTTCTCTCAGGGGTCATGGTCCTTCACTGACTGTTATCTAATATCTGAAAATAGTCATTTCGTATATTTTTTCACATATTTTCTAATTGTCAGCAGAAGAAAAAACATCTATTACCTTCCGGATTATCCTTTTTCCAATCTCTCTCTGAGTCCCAAGAGGTCAACTTTTATAGTCTTTAGTCTGTGACATTCACATTCTTCATCCTCATGAAGAGGGTTCTGATAGCACCTGCCTGGACTGGCTTAATAATTTGTCATCCTCCAAACAAGTATTTTAAAAACATTTTCCAACAAGATGTAATGAATTATAGAAGAAACTGATTTTCTATTACAAAACTGAGTGCTTTTCTTTATGCTTATAAGCTGTACGTCAACCAACTACTCAGCCTTTATTTTGAACTCTCCCTAGTGAAACTTGATTTGTGAAACAACATTAGTAAGTGAAATAGAATGATCAGCTTCCTGAAGCTCACCATTTATTCACTCTTTCATGGATAAATGAATGGGAAATTCTCAGCCTGTCTTTGTCCGAAAATATCTTTAGCTTTCCTTCAGTTTAGCTAGAAATAGAATTCTAGATTGACCATTATTACCCTCAGTGCTTTGAAGAACTTTTTCTATTATATTTTGGTCTCTAATTATGATGATAAGTTTATTGTTAGCCTAACTGTTGTGTCTTTGTAGTTAATTTGTCTTTTCACTCTTCTGCTAAAAATTTGTTCTTTGTATTTGGAGATCTGAAGTTTCACTATAGCATGTAGTTTATTTTTGAGTTGTCCTGCTCAGGACCTAAGGATTCATGTCTTTCATCATATTGATATTAATCTCAAATTATATGACCTTTTATCCACTACATGAATTGTCTTGTGTATTAGTTTCCTATTGATGCCATAATAAATTATTACAAGTCTAGTAGCTTAAGACAACATAAACTAATTATCTTACAATTCTGTAGGTCATAAGTGCCTCATTGGACTAAAATCAAAGTGTCACCAGGGCTATTTTTCTTTCTGGTGGCTCTAGAAAAGAATCCATTTCCTTACCTTTTCTAGCTTCTAGGGGCCACCCAAATTCCTTGGTTCATGCCCTCTTCTTCTGTCTACAAGACCAGCAATGTAGAACCTCTTTTGATACTTGTCATAACTCTTTTTTTCTGTTGTCATATCCCTTTCTTTCATGCAGGAAAGACCCATTTTTAAGGACTCATTTGATTACATTTAGCCCATTAGAGTAATTCAAGATGATCTCCTCATCCTAAGGTCCTTAACTTTAACCATATCTGCAAAGTCCCTTCTGCCATGTAAGGTAACATATTCACAGATCTCAACAATTAGAACATAGATATTTTTGGAAGACCATTCAGTTTATCACAACTTGGGACCTCAACTCCTAATACCAAAGTCTCACCTGACTTTTGGTGTGTATTCCCAAAGGTCTCGAGTTCTCTTGCTCCATTTACCCTATTGAGGGGCTTGGCTTATCACTTCTACTACCAGTGCCCTCTGTAAGAAGGTCATTCTTCTAGACATAGCAGTTACTGGCAGCAATCACTTAGACTTATGATGGTGGTCATCTGGAGGCTTTGGGGTCCCAATGCTACACAGAGGCAGAGGGGAAAGAGAGAGAATAAATGGCCTGTTCCCCAGCTCTAAGGCTACATTTTCCCCTCTCAGTGTCAGAATATAGTGAATAAAACCAAAGTCTCTCAAAATTTTTCATGAATATAGAGCTTTTTCTCTTTCTGAAACTAAATCTTCTTTCCAAAGAAGCTTAAAACTAGACCATTGGTTCTAACTAATGGATAAGCCCCATTATATCCACCTCATTGTGATCTTCTCCTTTTTCTCTTACTCTCCATCCCTGGTGTACCTGACCAAAACTCCTACCAAAACAATGAAAGTCCTCATGCATATCAATTTATTCATGTGGTTTACCAAAGTGGTCCTGTTCCCACTCGTTCTCTAAACCTGCCAATGTCTGAATACATTTGGAGGTCAGTTAAGACACCCTTCTATAGAATGACTGAATTAATGAAATATTACAGGTTTAAACACAGTTTAGTTGGAAAATTGATTCACTCCTGGGTTATTTTACTACAATGTACATTTTTCAAGAGAACATGACGTCAGAGATTATCTCAATCTTTTATCCTACCTAGAACCAAAGTCTCTTCAGATTTGGTTCTGCTTGAGTTTTGTCAAACTCCTTCCTATGTTATTCTGATCCCCACATATTCTCGGGCCCTACAGTTCTTTTGGAATATAGGTGAATTCCTTCTGGAATAGGACCTGCATTTCCCTGCTCAGGCTGTGCAGAGCTCTGACACTGGTTATCGAACTGCAGGCAAAGAGAGGTGATGGAACTACATCAAACTAAAAAGCTTCTGCACAGCAAAAGAAACTACGAAAAAACCAAACAAGCAACAAACTAAATAGGAGAAGATATTTTCAAACGATACCTTTAATTGTGGGCTAATATCCAAAATGTATAAATAATCCATACAATCTCAACAATAAAGCAATTTGATTAAAAAATGGTCAGAGGACCTGAACAGATACTTTTCCAAGAAAGACATACAGATGGCCAACAGATATATGAAAAGATGCTCAAGTTCACTAGTTATAAGGGAAATGCAAATCAAAACCACAATGAGATACCACCTCACACTTGTTAGAATGGCGATAATCAATAAGACAAGAAATATATGTTGGAGAGGATATGCAGTAAAGGGAACACTTGTATACTGCTAGTTGGAATATAAATTGGTGCAGCCACTATGGAAAACAGTAGGGAGGTTCCTCAAAGAATTAAGACTAGAGCTACCATATGATCCAACAATCCCTCTCCTAGGTATGTACCCCCAAAATTTGAAAACTTCTTCATCAAGATACATGTACCCCTATGTTCACTGCAGCATTATTCACAATAGCCAAGATATGGAAACAACCTAAGGGTCCTTAGATGGATGACTGGATTAAGAAGATGTGGTACATATATATACAAGGGAACACTATTCATACATAAAAAAAGATGAAATATTGCCATTTGTGACAACACGAATGGATCTTGAGAGTATCATGATTAAGTGAAATAAGTCAGATGGAAAGGAACAAAAACCCATGATTTCACTCACGTGGGATATAAAACAAAAAGCAACAAACGAACCAGCAAAACAAACAAACTCATAGATATAGACAACAGAATGGTGGTTACTAAAAGGAAAAGAGTAGGGAAAAGATGAAGAGGGTAGAGAAGGTCAAATATATGGTGAAAGAAGACTAGACTTTGGGTGGTGAGTACACAATGCAATAAACAGATGTTATATTATAAAGTGGTATACCTGAAACTTATATAATATTATTAACCAATGTTCCTGCAATCAATTTAATTAAAAATTTTAAAAGGGTGATGGAGGCATGTCTTGAGGAAAACAAGAGTCATCTTGCAATGAATTCATTTCAGGTGAGTTCATCTATGGTCTCCAGGAAAGAAGAGGCTGTTTTCTTCTTTCAAAAGGAAATGGACAGCTTCTTCTGGACAAGAAGATGTAAAGACAATTGGGAGCTCAAGGTTCTGAGGCTCATTCACGCAAATACTTTCTGTTCAGGTCTTAAAGTCTCACAATTTTCCTATCTGGAAAAGACTTTGATATTGAAGACCTGTTGAAGCTATATATTCAATCTCTTTTGCAGCTCTGCCACTCTGAATCCTGAACCTAAGTCTCAACAGTGTCTAACTTATTGCTCCAAGGGATGGGAGTCTCCTTTATGGCTGCCACAGAAGTCCTTTGGCTTTCATAGTGTTTCTAAATTGGCAATTAGCTACTCTGAACTGTTTTCTTTTTGCAAGGCTTCCAATGCTGTCAGAAGCAGTCAGTCTATTCTCAGTTCTAATTATTACCATTTCTCCCATACCAATCATGTACAGCAGCCACTCAATATCCCAGTGCCTATCTTCCACCTGCACATTTCATCCCAATTACCTGTAGATGATAGCTTTAGTGGCTGTGATGCATACCACTGCATAGCGGGGATTACAGATTATCCCACTTACCAACAGGATAATCATTCCTACTGCCATAGCTTCATCGCAAACAAAGTTGGTTGCTCGATCTTTCAAGGCACCTCCAAAGAGTTCATATAAAGCTACTGACTCTCAGAACTGTCCATCACACAGGAGGATGAGTAATGGTGCCTTCTGTCTGTCTCTGTCTCTCATTGGTTAAGATTTACCCAAGCCCAGACATTATCTTCCCCCACTTCTGGATTATATTACTCACCCCCTCCACGTAGCTTTTTGGAAAGCCAGAACCTCTGCAGTCCATCTTGGCCAATTTCCAGGTGCTTCAGTCTTTTCTCCTAGTCAGTACTTCATGTGCGGGCCCCTCAGTCTGTGGGGGCCAGATGATAAGGGCTGTGGCTGTGGCTTTGACTATAGGATATCTCAAAGGGTTTTTGTGAGAACTCAGTCAAGTAGTACCCAGTGCCTAGCATTTAGTAAACACTCAGCAACTGTTAGCTATTATTAATAGTAATTAAGTGAAATTTTCACGTGTGACTGTTAGGAACATTTTTCTCACCCCTCGTAAGCCTTTGTTGAACACTACAGCACTCTGATACAGAGCCAGGCACATCTGAGTAGGTCAACAATGCCATGGGCTATGGTCCATAGCAGCGAGGGGCAACCAGGCAGCCAAATGGATTTGCAACAAATACACTATAGTGGTGGCCACCAGCCAGGCAGCATACAGCTGTGCAATGAAGCTGAATGTTTTATCTTTATAAAAATATGACCAGTGATAATGCTTTCCATTGTTCAGGTACCTTTAAAAGAATTCTTTTAAACATTTAACTTATCTCTGAAATCCACTAAGGAAATAAACTGATATTGTTTTTTGTTCTACAAATTATAGCTTTGTAGCTGAGGGATAATTTGCCCATTCACTGTCATAGATTCACTTCTGAAACCATGAATGCAAGAGCTCTCAAATGTCAAATATCTGAAGAGTAATATTTTCTTTGCAAAACATGCTACATCATCCTCTGTGTTAGGTTAATCATAAATAAATATCCTCCCTTTAATGAATAATTCAAATCTTAGTCTTGTCACCATGGAAAAGAGGGCTCCCTCCTCCAATTTTTCATTATGAGGCACTCAGTGCCAGACATAACGTTTACTTCCCTTGAGTGAAAAACAGCTCTTGACAAGTGGAAATATGATTTCAGCAAAGAATTTGCTGTTCTATATGATAAAAATGGCTTCAATATTCTGTTTTGATTCCTGCTTTAAATAATGAAAAGAACTTTTCTAGTCAAGGTAAATCTATGTACTGGTAAGCAGGACAGATATGGGCCTTGAGACAGTGAAAAAGTGAATTTGGGGCTTTAAAAAAATATGCTTTTTTGCTTTTCTGGAAGTAAAAACTAAGTTTTGAGTTTTTACAAATAAAACTAATAGAAGTTATTCAGCCTAATGAAACATATAAGCTGTAATATGGATGGTTTCTAATAAACTTCCTGAATTATACTTTCATTGTTGAAGACAAATGTTTATCATGAATGTCTGGGATTTGTGTGAAAACCATCTGATGACCTAGTTGCCCCTGTTCCCACATCTACACCACCCCATTACCTGAGAACAGATTCAGCTCCATCAATTCTGATCTGTAGCCTTGTACCTTAAACGTGGCATAGGGCTCCTGTCTGTCTCAGGCCACCCCCAGAAACAACCAGCCAGATTTAACTCAGCCCCTAGCCCCACCCTTCTCACACTACCTTTGGCCCTAGGAGAGAAGTCAGACATGCACAAGACATGGAGCCAGGTGCCACAGAGGTTGCAAAGAAATATAAGAAATATATGGTAGAGTTATGCAGAAAGTATTGAACTTTAAGTTGAGTTATATGAAAGAGAAAGAAAGCCAGGGAACCAAGGAAAGGAGAGAATATTCCTTAAACATCTCTATGTTCCAAATGCTTTTAAAGACATTTAATTTCTACAACAACCCTTTAATGAAGTCATTATTATCTTCATTTGTATAAATGTGAGAATAGAGACTCCAAGAGGTTAGGTACCTCGTTCAAAGTCACTTAGGTGAAAGTCAGTAGTTCAGTGTTGTGATTATGTACATGCATGAGTGGGTGGCAAGGGAGATTGTGGTAAGATTTGGAAAGCTAGATGTTACCCAGATAATGAAAAGCCTTAAGTCCTTGTTATCTCTGTAAGCAAGGGCAAGTACACTTAACCTCTCTCTATCTGAATTTAAAATGGAGGGAGGAAAAGTGATGCCATCATACTTACCACAAAAAGTTTTGTTAGTTCCAATGAGTTAATGTAAAGAAAAGATATCCATACATTTAAAAAATGTCATACAAATTCAACTCGCTTCTCATCATTTATAGTTGCAAAAATTTACAATACAGCTGGGAGGACATGACATAGAAACAACTTACGTAGAATAATCACAGATGTCTTACTCAAGGTTTAGGTGTCTCGATGTCTCCAAATTCCTCCAGCCTACTGGAGAATCCCCCATCCTTTAAGGTTTAATGGAAATAGTATTGAACCCCCATCCTACATAAAATGAGAAAAACCAGCATTGTTCACCTATTCCTGAGGTTTCTTGGACACCTTACCTCTCTCCTTATACTCTATGGCTCTGTTTTACTCTTTCTGCTGACTGCTCTGTCTCTGCTTGTAGTGGCTGAAAAAATGACTCTTACTGGAAATTACTGTTTGACTATTGCTATGGGAACATAGGCCCTTGACTATAGGAACATAACATTCTAAACAAGCTTTCTGCTTCTGTACACCCGCTTATGCACCTGACCTGTGAGTTGACAGGTAGTAAATAAAAGAAATATAGACCTTTCTGTTCAGACAGAATGAAGAATGGGATTTAGGGCTTAAAAACACTGTACCTCCACATTTCGGGGCTACTTAATTTGAGGTCTGCTGGCTGAATAAAGAGTGTGTTTCCTATAACTCACTGAGTTCTGGTGGTCTGTGTGTCTTTTGGGGGCCAGTGGCTACAACATGCTGACTGGACTACCAACACCACACCACTGATATTGAATACAGCCTGGATTTTTTTAATTCTTCAAAATATCACTGGCACCAGACCATATGTAGAGCATACTTTTACTGAAGATTTGAGAACAAAGCTGGTAGAGTTACAGTAGGGTAAATATCAAGTAACCCTGTTCTTAAATGCCTTTTGCCCATTTCTGCCTTTGAGAAACCCTCACTGGCCATCTCTTCACAAATGGCCTAACTCAGCATTGTTTTGTTCCATTTCTTCTTTTGCCTTCCCATTTTCTACCTGCTACTTATAACCCCCACTCCATTTCTATTTTATATTTTATTTATGTAATAATAATTACTAACACTGATTAAAAGCTTATTTTGTACCAGGCAATATATGTGCTTTATGTATGTTGTTTCGTTTAGCATTTTCTCTCCCTTTGTTTTATCCCAGGTATTCAGGCCCAAACCCTTGGAGTTTCATCTTTTTTATTCCTCAACCAATATTAACTTTTTTTTTTTTTTTTTTTTTTTTTTTTTTTTTTTTTTTTGCTAGGCAGCACTAGCTCCTAGACATATTTTAGTAACGAAATAGATTTGGTCTCTTTCCTCATGAAGCTCCATATTCAAAGAGCTGAAAAAAGTAACTTGTTAAAGATAATTTTGTCTTTGAGGAAATTGCTAGATTTCATGGCAATCATTTTTCTACTTGCTGCAATAGAAGATGACAATAAGACAAACAGCAAAGTAAGATAAAAATACAAGATGCCACACAGCAGGACATGATTTGTACACAAGTAATTCAGAAAATATAAATATGTTAGAAGCTGATGAGGTCACTTGGGTTAAACAAGTGAACCTTGAGGCACTGGACTGAAGCAAGCACAAGGAAGGCCAGGAAGGTGAAGATGGTATGAGAACAGACACAGTGGTTAAGAGCAAGGTCTTTGGAGTCACATAGACCCTGGTCTCAAATCCTAGCTCTGTCACTGTGTGACTCTAGGGAGCAACTTAATCTCTCTAAGCCCATCTTTCCTCCTCTGGAAAACTGAGATAATAATAGTACCTTCCTTAAAAGATTGTTGTATGGATTAAATGTGGGGGAGGGGAGCAGAGGGAACAAACATGTAAATCTCATTAAGCAACGCCAGGAGTGTGATAAGTGCTGAGCGAATGTTCACGATAAAGAAATAAAGGCTCTCTAAAGTCCTTCCACTTTAACTACCTGTGAAAAGACTATCTTTGGAGCACCTTACTATTTACACAATTTTTTTTTAAACACCTATAGCACCTGGTATTCCAGGGTAGTCTCCCCTCCAAGTACTAACCAGGCCCAACCCTGCTTAGCTTCGAAGATCAGACAAGATTGAGCACGTTCAGGGTGGCATGGCTGTAGACTGTTTTTTCATATACATTATTAATTTAATTTTCTAACAACTTGTAAGATAGATGATTATCTCCACCTTCATTATGCAGAAGTGGAAACTGAGCTTCAGAAAGATTAAGAATTTTCACTTGGCTGGAAAGGGACTCAGGCCAGAACTCTGAATCCAGGTCTTTTAGCTCTTAATCTTTTTATACCTGTCTTAAAAGTCAATTACTCCCACAGAGGAGATAACCTTTTAAATGCTTGACAACTAAGAGCTTAGTCAAGGACTTTCACCAAGAATAGTTCTGGCATCTAAAGAAGAGTCAGAAGTGGAAGTCAAACACAAACTTTGTCTACCTTTTAGGCTTCTAGAGATGATTGGTTAAATATAAGTTGATCTAAATGGCCATTAATAGAGAAAAAGATAATCTCCTTACATATAATACCATGTAGCCAGTAAAATGAATGAGGTAGATCCATATATACTGGCCTAAAAAGACATTCACATACCTTAAGCAAAAACGGGAATCTGTGAAACAATATGCACATGGGAGACTTTATGGCGAGTGATTATGAGAACAGATTTTACCCACTCAGTGACTCAGTCGGCCACTGTCCTTTCCTCATCCCATGGTCCCCTTTCCACACGGCTACTCCCACATCCCAACACAGCCCTATTCCACAACTCCCATTTCTCCTCGTCCTCCCTGTCTTTCTCTTACCCACTTTCTTCCTCAGTTTCCTCTCTTCTCTCTGCCTGAGACGCCTAGAAGCCAAGCGCATGCGCCGTGTCAGCTACCAGACGGCGAAGTCCGCTAGTTGGCCCCGCCCCCAGGATGGAGCCCCATTTTGGCTCATAGCGCCTCCCAGGGTTGACCCGCGCTTCGCAACCGACCCCTGTGTACTCAGCCCTCTTCCACCCAGGTCACCTTGATGCTCGCCTGAGGGCCCCTCTTGGCCCCTGGAGCTGGCGCTGCGTTTCCCGATGTCGCATTCAGACCGGCCTTTCCTGTACGTTCCTGTTTGTGAGACTCTTCTACAGGTGATGGTGTCGAAGATTATCGTGTTTTTTCATGTTACAGCGCGGCCCTTTAAATGCGCGAGTTTAGACTGGATTTGCTTTCAATGGGAAATAGAATTAGAAAGCCAGCCCTTCCCCCTGAAAGGAGATTAGAAGCTCCCTCCATGCTGAATTGTATGAACGAAATTGCACGGGCAACTCAAATTGATAGCCGGGAACTGAGCTCCCTAAATAGTAATAATAGTAGCAAACCCTTGCATTGGGCTTACTACGGTGAGCCAACCTCACAATCTTTACCTATAAGGTAGGCCCCATTATCTCCACTTTATATATATGAGGATATACTAAGGCACAGAGAAGTTAAGAAAGTTGCCCAAGATCACCCAGGGATAAGTGAGCCTGAATCAGAGCCCAAGTAATCTGGCCTAGTGTCCAGTTCTACCAACCACTGCATTCTCCTGCCTCTTAGAAAGAAACCAGGCTAGGGTCAAAATCAGTGTGTAGGTCAAGAAGCAGCTCACTGAGGCTTTGTTTTCTTTTACGTCAACTTTGGAAAATAGGAGGTAGGATTGGATACTGGAAAGAAGACCAAGAAGTTCTGAGCTCAGGTAATTGTGAAGTGGAAGAAGGTAGATTAGCTAAAGGAACATACAAGTATCGATGTGTTTTTGAAAATATATATAATTTCTTGAGGTGAAATTTGCATAATTTCACCTCATGACAGTGTTCTGCAAACACCAACTCTAGTTCCAAAACATTTCCATCACCCTAAAGTAAAACCACATACTTGCAAAGTGGTCACTCCTAATTCCCCACTCCCTTAGCCCTTGGCACCGCCAATTTGTATTGTCTTTATGGATTTATCTCATTTTAATATCATATAAATGGAATCATACAAAATAGAATCATATGAAAATAAGCCTTTGTGTCTGGCTTGTTTGACTTAGCATAATCTTATCTAGGTTCCCCTTCATGCATTTTATGGCTGAATAAAATTCCATTGTGTCTATACAACACAATTTTTTTACCATTCAGCCACTGATAGACACTTGGACTGTGTCTGTCTTTTGACTATTTTGAATAGTGTTGCTATGAACGTGCATGTACATGTATTTGTCTAAATACCTGTTTTCACTTCTTTTGGATGCATACCTAAGAATGGGATTGTGCAGCCATGGGGTAATTTATTGTTTAAATTTTTGAGGAACCCTACATCCTTTTGAAACTCTTTTTTAAGGCTCTAATATTAGTATCGTAAATAATATTAAATATAGGAAGTATATTAAATATTTACAACCAGAATGTCTCAATATTAGCACTTTTGATATTTGAGGCCAGAGAATTCTTTGTTTTGGGGCTAACCTATGTATTGTAGGATGATTAGCAGCAATCTTGACCTCTACCCAGTAGATATCAGTTCCCTCCCCAGTTGTGACAACAAATAATGTGTTAAGACATTGCCAGATGTCCCTTGGGAGGCACAATTGCCCCCACTTTTCAGTGAAAACCACTGATTTTAAGGATTCTCTGTAAACCTGAAGCAAATATGACACTCAAGCAGAATACTAAAACAAAGTAAGGGCCTTTAAGGAATGGACATTCCTTACAAGTTTGCATACTGGAAATACTTTTTGTTTACCATGTAACGATGTTAAGGAGTTTGCAGGTTTACAAATGTGTGACAATCAGAAAAATATTATTAAATACTCATGCAATTTTTGTATATACATTTAGTACTATAAACCTAGCTCATCCACAAAACTCCAGGAAAAACAACTTTTTACCTCAGTACATATTACATACCAAATCACATTTATAGCAGACTAAATCATAATTTTAAGATGGCAACTACAAGCAAGATTTTCAAGATATGTTTTTGATATAGTAATGTTTATTATTTCACATATAAATTCAGACAGAGCCCATAGTAATTTCCTATTTGCTTCAGCCAAATATTGGAAAGACAATATTTTCTTTATTGGCATACAGTGAACCAATATGAAATTCTCACATTTACAGTTAAAGATCATGGCGAGTTAGTTGAAGAGTGGGAACACTTGGGTACATAAATACTTTTACCATCAAAAAGGTATAAAGATCAAGACTATTATGGAAATGGGCCAGCCTTAGGTACACACGGCATTGGTGTAGAGTTCACAGCAGTTAGCAAGGGCTATGGCACTGAACTCTTTATCTTGCCAGGGACCGGAAAAAGAAGGAGGGTTGGTGCCATTCAGAGAAGTACTGAAATGAAAAGCCAGAGAGATACATAACGGGTCATATGAAAACAATACAACAGATATATCAATAAGTTTACCAAGCAGCTGGAAAAAATGAAAACAAAAACCTGTAAATGGATCCGATCACAATGACCAGTTAAATAGGACAGAATTAAGTGTATTTTCTCATTCATGCCCAAAATAGTACTACCAAGAAATCCTGTATCAGTGTCCAATTCCTAACCATCATCCTTTTGGGAATTTCCTTTCTAAACATCCCGGAAGCAAAACTTATGTCTTGTAATGTGATTGAGAATTGAATTTATTCTAAAAAGTGAAACAGTATTACAGAGCCACTTTCCTCTTGAGAAAGGAGAACAGCTCAGACTTATTTATATATTTATTTATTTCGCTTTATTGAAGTATAATTGACAAATAAAATTGTAATATATTTAAAGTATACAGTGTGATGATTTGATGTATGTACATTGTGAAAGGATTTCCAACATTGAGTTAATTAACATATCTACCACGTCACAATTTGTCTTTTTTTTTTTTTTTGGTGAGAACACTTAAGTTCTACTCTCTTAGCAAATTTCATATAATATAGTATTATCAACTGTAGTCAACATGTTATACATTAGAACCTCAGACCTGATTCATCTTATATCTGAAAGTCTGTATCTTTATCCAAGCCTCTCCCTATTTCCACCACTCACCAGTCCCAGGCAACAACCATTCTACTGTTTCTATGAGTTCAATTAAAAAAAAAATTTTTTGGATTCTACATATGAGTGATACCATGCAATATTTATCTTTGTGACACTTATTTCACTTAGCTTAATTATTCATCCATGTTGTTACAAATACCAGGATTTTCTTCTTTTATAAGGATAAATAATATTTTATGGCAGATATATACCACATTTTCTTTATCCATTCCTCCATCAGTGGACACATAGTTTGTTTCTATACCATGAGTACTGTGAATAATGAACATGGGTGTACAGATAGTGATTTCATCAATTTTGGATATATACCCAGAACTGAGATTGCTGAATCATACAGTAGTTCTATTTTTAATTTCTTCAAGAACCTCTATACTGTTTTTCATGCTGCCTATACCATTTTACATTACCACCAATGGTGTATAAAGGTTTCCTATTCTCCACATCCTTGCCAGCATTTGATACCTCTTGTCTTTTTTTTGTAATAGCCATCCTAACAGGCGTGAGGTGATATATCATTGTGGTTTTGATTTGCATTTGCATGCTAATTAGTGACATTAAGCACCTTTTCATATACCTGTTGGCTATTTAAATGTTTTTTTTGGAAAAATGTCTATTGAGTTCCTCTGCCCATATTTTAATTGTATTTAAAATTTTTGTTAATATTATATTTTTGCTGTTTAACTGTATAAATTCCTATAAATTCCTTGTATATTTTGGATATTAACCCCTTATTGGATATGCAGTTTGCAAATATTTTCTTCCATTCTACAGGATGACTTCATTTTGTTAATGGTTTCCTTTCCTGTGCAGAAACTTTCTAGTTTGATGAAGTCCCACTTGTTTGTTTTTGCTTTTGTTGCCTTTGCTTTTGGTGCCAAACTCAAAAAACCATTGCCAAGACCACTGTCAATGAGCTTACCCCTAATTTTTCTTCCAGGAGTTTTAAGGTTTTAGGTCTTACATTTATGTCTTTAATACATTTTGAGTTGATTTTTGTGTATAGTATAAGGAATCCAATTTCCTTCTTTTGCATGTGGATATAGTTTTTCCAATGCCATTCATTGAAGAGACTGTCTTTTTCCCATTGTATATTCTTGGCTCCTTTGTGTAAAACTAATTAACTAATATATATATATATATATATATATATATATATATATATATATGGGGTTTTTTTTCTGAGTTCTCTTCTGTTTCATTGATTTCTGTGGGTTTATTTTAATGCCAATACCATACTGTTTTGATTACTAGAGATTTGTAATATAGTTTGAAATCAGGAAGTATGATGCCTCCAGCTTTGTTCTTTCTCAAGATTACTTTAGCTGTTTGGAGTCTTTTGCAGTTCCATATGAATTTTAAGATTGTGTTTTCTGTTTCTATGAAAAATGCCTTTGGAATTTTGATAGTGATTGCATGAATCTGTAGATTGCTTTGGGTAATATGGACCTTTTAACAATATTAATTCTTCTAATCCATGGACATAGAGTATCCTTCCATTTATTTGTGTCTTCTTCAATTTCATTCATCAGCATTTTATAGTTCTCAGTATACAGATCTTTTATCTCCTTGGTTAAATTTTCTCCTCACTATTTTTTGATGCTATTATAAATGGGATTATTTACTTCATTTCTCTTTCCAGTACTTCATTGTTAATATATAGAAATGCAACTGATTTTTGTATATTGATTTTGCATCCTACAACTTATAAATTCATTTTAATAGTTCTAACAGTTTTTGGGGTGGGGGGTGGCATCTTTAGAGTTTTATATATGTAAATCATGTTATTTACAAACAAACACAATTTCACATTTTCTTTTCAGATTTGGATACTTTTTATTTCTTTTTCTTGCCTTGTTGACCTGGCTATGACTTCCAGTACTATGTTGAATAAAAGTAGTGAGAGTGGGCATTCTTGTCTTATTTCTGATCTTAATGGAAAGCGTTAAGCTTTGCATCACTGAGTATGATGTTATGTGCAGGCTTCTCATTTATGACCTTTGTTATATTGAAATACATTCATTCTATACCAAATTTGTTGAGAGTTTTTATTATGAAACGATGTTGAGTTTTGTCACATGCTTTTTCTGTATCTGTTGAGATGATCATATGCTTTTTATCCTTTATTTTGTTAAGGCGGTATATTACATTTATTGATTTGTATATGCTGAAACATCCTTGCATTCCCAGGAATAAATCCCACTTGATCATGGTATAGGATTCTTTTAATGTACTGTTAGATTTGGTTTGCTAATATTTTCTTAAGAATTTTGCATCTGTATTTATCAAGAATATTGGCCTGTAATTTTCTTTTCTTGTAATGTCTGGTTTTGGTGTCAGGGTAATGCTGGCTTCATAAAATGAGTTTTGAAGTGTTCACTCTTCCTATGTTTTTTGGAAGAGTTTGAGAAAATTGGTATTAATTCTTCCTTGAATTTTTGGTAGCATTCGCAGTAACTCTTCTAGTCTTGGGCTTTTCTTTTTGGGGAGGTTTTTGATTACTGATTCAATTTCATTATGAGTAATCAGTCTGTTCAGATTTCTGTTTCATGATTCAGTCTTGGTAGGTTGTATACTTCTAGGAATTTGTCTATTTCTAGGTTATCTGATTTGTTGAAATGTAATTGTTCATAGTACAGCCAACCCTTGAACAACACAATAGGAGTGCCGACCTTCTGAGCAGTCACAAATACACACGTAGCCACGGTAAGCCCTATGTATATGTGGATTCCCAAACACAGAGCTGACCCTTGAATAACTTGGGTTTGAAATGGTTGGGTCAATTGAATTACAGGCAACTGAAAAAAATTCATGTATAAGTGAACCTGTACAGTTCAAACCCATGTCGTTCAAGGGTCAACTGTAGTTTCTTATGATCCTTAGTATTTCTGTGTTCAGTTGTAATATCTTCTTTTTCAGTTCTGATTTTATTCGCATCTTTCTCTTTTTCTTAGCTGAAGATTTATTTTTTATCTGTTTTAAAAAACAGCTCTTAGCTTGATCTTTTCTATTGTCTTTTTTGTCTATTTCATTTATTTCTGCTCTGATCTTTGTTATTTCCTTCCTTCTAACTTTGGGCTTAGTTTTTCTTTCTAGTTTTTTGAGATGTTAAATTAGGTTTTATATTTGAGAGCTTTATTTTTTCTTAATGTAGCTGTTGATTGCTATGAACTTCCCTATTAGAACTGTTTTTGCTGAAACTCCTAAGTTTTGGTATGTTGTGTTTCCATTTTCATTTGTCTAACGATTTTTTCTTTCAAGTTTTTTTCCTAGTTTTTTATTGAGATATAATTGACATATAACATTTTATAATATGTGCAACATAATGATTTGATATATGTATATATTTTTAAGTGATTAACACAATAAGTTTAGTTAACACCCATCATCTAACATAGTTGCAATTTTTTCCTTGTGATAAGTCAAGAAACTTTTTTAATTTCTCTTTTTATTTCATATTTGACCCATTCTTCAAGAACATATTGTTTAATTTCCATACATTCATGAATTTACCAGTTTTTTCTTCTAATTGATTTTTAGTTTTATACCATTGTGGTTGGAAAAGATGCTCGATATGATTTCAATCTTCTTAAATTTATTAAGACTTGTTTTGTTGTCTAACATATGATCCATCTGGTAATTTTCATGTGTACTTAAAAATATGTATTCTAATGTTGGATGGATTATTCTGTAAATGTATGTAAATCCACTGTTTCCTCGTTGAGTTTTCGTTTAGATCTATCCATTAAAGGGGAATACTGAAGTCTCCTATTTTTACTGTATTGCTATCTATTTCTCCATTCAGAAATAGTGTGCATATTTGTTTCATATACCTATGTTGGATATATACATATTTACAGTTGTTACATACTCTTAATCATTTTGTAATGACTTTGTCTTTTGTTACCGTTTTTGGCTTGCAGTCTGTTTTGTCTGATGTAAATATAGCTACCTGTGCTTTCTTTTGGTTTCCATTTCCATAGACTATCTTTTCCCATCTCTTCACTTTCAGTCTATGTGCGTCCTTGAAGTTGAAGTGAGTCTCTTACAGGCAGCATATAACTGGGTTCTAAAGGACAACTCTACCAGGTAAAGTATTCTAGATTAGGTTTTTTTTCTTTTGAATATATCATCCCACTCACTTCTGAAATGTCTGCTGATAGATTTCTGAGGGCTCCTTCATACGTAACTAGTTATTTTTCTCTTGCTGCTTTTGAAATCTTAAATTGTCTTTAACTTTTGACAAATTAGTTATATAATGTGTTTCAGTGTGGGTCTCTTTAGCGTCCCAAAGAAGATTACAGTAAGCACCTGGATGCAAGCTGATTAAAAGCTGGACCCTCAGATACCAGCTGGGAAAGTATGCAGTCAAGGCCATTTCATGGAGGAACTGAGAGATGGGCATTTTTGCTTGCTCCCTCTTTGCTGAGCCTGGGTGTATAGCTGTTGGGAGTTGCTTCTGCGCCCATTTAAAAACTGGGTATTTGTATGCTATAGTCTTATAAGACTCATGAATCCAAGCCTGGTTTACTCTCAAAGCTAGGTGATTCAGGGGCCTGTCCTTTGGGTGGCAGCAATAAAAGTTGGAACGTTAGATGTGTACATAAGCCTCTTTCAGGGAGATACTGGCAACTTGGTTTTGTTGTTAGAGTGAGCTGAAGGGAGAAAGTGGGCTAGCTGGAAGCTAAGGCAACGGCTTAAAAGGATGCAATCAATCCTTTTCCAGCAAAAGACTGGGAGATAGGTGTTTTTGCCTACTTCCTCTACACTGAGCCCTAGGGGGACAGCCACAGGGAGTGCTTTACATACATATACCCATTAAAAACACCTTTTTAAATCTGCTACAGTCCTGTGGGAGTCATGAATGCCAGCCACATTGGCTATCAGAGCACAGTGATCTGGAGGCTTGTCCCTTGGGCAGTAGCCACAAAAGCTGTGGCACCAGACATAGATTAGCTCTTGCCAGAGAGACCCTGATGACCTGGTTTTTATCGTTGGAACAAGTCTGAGAGAGAAGGTAGGGGCAGTGCCCATCAGCTTGCTCAGCTCTGGGCAAGAGTGCAGTCAGAACTTAGAGGTGTGCTAATTAGAAGCTGGACCCTGAGTCAGCAATTTGGAAAGTATGCAGTCAAACTGCTTCCAGGCAAAGACTGGGAGATGGGGATTTTTGCCCGTTTCCTCTGCACTGAGCCTTGTCAGACCTCCACAATGAGTGCTCTCCTGTTAAGAACTGCTTCTTTGTTGGCTATAGTTCTGTGGGACTCAGGAACCCAAGCCCCATATGCTCTCAGAGCTAGGTGTTTGGGGAGCCTCTCTCTCAGGGTGGATGGGGGGGCAGGGCTTAAAAGCTGAGGCACTAGATTCATACTCCAAACCCTTCTCTCTCTAGGAGAAGCTGGGAGTTCCCTTTGATTGGATGGTGCTGTGCCAGGGGTGGGGTTTATGATGAGACTGTGTCTTAGCCTTTCCTACCCAGTTCACTGTGGGTATTTTCTCAGTTGCCCAATGTGTAGGAGTCACTCGGGTAGTTTCTGGTTCTCTCAGAGGAAATTATTCCATGCATAGCGCTACATTTGGCAGCTGGGAGGAGAGTAATTCAGGAGCCTCCTATATTGCCATCTAGCTCTGGAGTCACTCCAGACTTATTTAGAATAAATAGATTGGATGAAAACATTATACTTTCAGATTCTCGATGCTAATGACACTCAGTAAGTGACTACAGACAAAAGGTCAGTTGCCGCTTTAGAGGCAGAAATGAGCAGGAAAGAATATTCTATTAATTATTTTAGTGAATTTCAGTGATGGAAAGACAACTCATCATTAAACAGAAATTAACAAATTTCACTTTATTCATTTACTTTAGATTATGCTTACAGTGACATCCTCTGAACTACCATAAGAACATAGGAATCGAAACTATGCCAATCTATCTAGTTTTTTATTAATCTTTAATAGTACATTAAAAGGATTATTTTTTCCAGAGGATGTTGATTGTCTACTCTGATGATAACCAAACACAAGAGGGTAATATCTGTTAACTTGGCATAGTTACCTGTTAAGCAGCATAGTACCCAGACATCTACCTATGTAGTAAACAGATCACACACTTGATGATAACTTTCAAATATATCTCCAGCTCTGATTTTCTCTTGAACCTCAGATCCCAGTGTGCTGAAAGTAGCTTCACATGGTGGTCTTATAGGTACCAACAAGTCATCAGGGCCAACTGAATTAAGCTAAGCTATAATCTCTCTCTCTTACTCCCACTCCTGGAACTAGTCCTCTGCTCAGTGAATTAATGTCACTCCTTAGACCCACTTGCCATAAAGGTGACAGGGACTCCTTTCCCTTCCTCACCCACCCTTCCCTCTTATCTAGCAATGACCAATCCTACAAATTCTCCTTGGTCTAGTCTATCTCCATCCTCACAATCACTTAGCATTAGCTGTACCATCTCATTTGGATTATTATAGCAGTGTGTTTATTGGTCTCTCTATCATCCAAATGGCTATGAGAATGATCTTTTTAAAAAACATCTTATCGTGCCTGTGTTCAGAATTCTGTAAGTCATAATCTAACTTCCTTAGCATTTTGAACAAGGCCTTTGAGGTATTTCAGCCCCATCTCCCAGAACTCTCTTCATTCACCCATGTGTCACTGCTACACACATCTTTTGCTTTGGTAGAAACAAACATTCTAGTTCATCAAATCTTTCCTTTTGTCTGTTCTATAACTAGTTCTTTTAGCTTAATAATATATTCTTTTTTTTTTCTACTGGTTTCTTTCAGAATTTTTTCTTTATCTCTGATTTTCTGTAGTTTGAAAATTATATGTCTAGGTTTAGTTTTTTGGCATTTATTCTGCTTGGTGTTCTCTGAGGTTCCTGGATGTGTGGGTTGGTGTCTGACATTTATTTGGGGAAAATCTTCAATCACTGTTGTTTCAAATTATTTTTTCTATTCTTTTCTTCTCTATCTGGTATTCCCATTATGTGTATGTTACACCTTTTGTAGTTATCCCACAGTTTTTGGATATTTTGTTCTGTTTTTTGTTCCACTTTTTTTCTCTTTGCTTTTCAGTTTTGATGGTTTCTATCGATAAATTTTCAAGCTCTAAGATTCTTTCCTCAGTTTAATCCAGTCTACCAAAAGCCCGTCAAAGGCATTCTTCATTTCTGTTACAGCACTTTTTCATCTGTAGAATATCTTTTGGGTTCTTTCTTAAGATTCCTATATCTCTGTTTACATTGTCTATCTGTTCATACATGCTGTCTACTTTTTCCATTAGAGCCCTAGGCATATAGTCATAGTTGTTTAAAACTCCCAATCTGATTAATTCCAACATCCTTGCCATGTGTGGTTTTGATGCTTGATCTGTCTCTTCAAATTGTGATTTTTGCTTCTTAGCGAGTCTTGTAATTTCTTTTTGATAGTCAGACATGATGTACACATAAAAGAAACTGCTGTCAATAGGCTTTTAGTAATGCCATGGTAATAAGATGTGGGAGGAGGGGAAGTATATGCTCTAGTACTATGACTAGGTCTCAGTCTTTTAGTAAGCCTGTGTTTCTGGACTGTGAACTTCACAAGTGTTTCTCAGTTTTCTTCCCCCACCTTAGATGGGACAGGATTGGCTAGAGTGGGCTGAAGTTGGGTGTTTCCCTCCTCCTAGGTCAGTTAGTCTCTGATAATACCCCAGCAGGTTAGGCTCTGCTTTACCAGCCTCCCCGGAGGGCAGTCCTTGTTAAACAAACAAAAACCCAGACTGCTCTGGTGTATTTCAAAATGGTTCCTTTTCCCTCTCCCCCTACCAGAAGCACAAGGGCATTTTTTGCTGGTTATTTACTGTGAGAGCCTGATCTAGCTTCTCGAGGTAAAACTCATAAAGATTTCACCTTTATGATCACCCCACTCCAGAGTTTGCCCTCACTAAGCTTCCAGCCATTGAAGTTTCAGGTTTTCTTACCCCTGCATAGGTTTCTGCGGCACTTTGCTCTCGTGAGTCTCTGCTCCAGTAACCATGACTCCCTGTATTCACCTGTCTCTCCAATCTTGCCCTGTATCCTCACCTCTCTTATGAATCCAAGAATTATTGATTTTTCAGATTGTTTAGTTTTTTGCTTGTCATTAGAATAGAATGGTGACTTCCAAGTTCTTTACATGAAGAATATAACATCCCAGAAATTGGTAAATCAGTTCATTTTTACACTCTCTGAATGCATCGTAATTTTATCAATTCAACTTTATCCTCTCTCAGTCATCATTTCTGTCTGAAGAAGCCCATAATTTTTTAACCACTTAAGATTATTGCCAGGTCTCCACCTATAACCTATCTATATTCCAATCATGATAAATACAGTGTCTTCTTATCAGGAAAACCACACTTCTGTACTTCTTCCCTTGTACCTCCACTGCTCAGTACTGCAACAATACAGGTAAAATCTGTCACTTGTTCAAACTAAAGAAAATACTGAGGATGCAGCCAATAAAAGAGAACATAGACCTAGACCACCACAAATACCCATCGTTCTTCATAAACACTGTATTCAACATCCACATGATTATTCTCAAGACCTTATTTCTTCCCACTCCCAGATAATTTCTGAGTGGAGGACAGCATGTAAGAGGAGGGAACAGGAATCCTGGGGCTCACTCACCTCTGAAAGAGCCCTCTGCAGCACACATAGGTCTCATAGGTTCTATTGGTGAAAATTGTGTTTAGGAAGGAGACACAGTCAGTTTCAGCTCCTCTGGGGACATAGAGGATTCCTGGATAAAGGAGATAGAGATACTAAGTGGAAATTTTACACATGTTCTTGGAGGCTTTTAATAATTTGGGTGTGAATTGAGAATGTTGTAGATTAGGTGCCTTTTCTATACATCTGTGAGATGGATAGTTAAATCAATATTATGAAAGAGATCTTGTCAGAATCTAAGTAAGGGATTTCTGCCAAGAGACTAAGCTGAGGTACCTACCTGCCACACAGGCATTGATAAGGGATACACAGGCCCCTGTGAAGAAGGCACTGACCACAACTTTGGAAAAGTCACTCTTGCGGTGGGGTACTATCGATGCTGCAGACAACAAAACAAAAATAATTTGATCTCTTTCCCACCAGACAGTGAGCATAGCCTATGAGCCCCCATTTAGAAGAATGCAGAGGAACAAAACGCAGCAAATGAATAGCATTTTTACCACTAACCACCAGAGAAGCTGGCCAGCAGTACCCTAAGCAGTAGTGGATATGCATTAATCCTTATGGGTCACTAACGCTGACATTCCCAGGTCAAAGATTGTGTCTGATCCTAACTTCAGTGATTCCAGGAACATTCCCAAGGTATATCTGGATCACGCAAAGTTCCAGGTTGCTCCAGACAGGCACATCTGCATTTTTAACCTGGGACCAGAATTAAATGGACTGTTTCGAGCCAGAGGCATAAAGAAGGCAACATTTGGTCACGCACGATGTACATCCCACTACTAGATGGCCATCTCACAATCAGACAGTAACCAGACATCAGAATTAGAATAGTACAGACAAGTGTTTAACAAAAGGGAAAAAGATAAACTGAAAGAAAATTGTTTGCCTTTCAATTATTCAATCAGCTACCAAATAAATCAACTTAATGATTCTACCCCAGAATATGAATACCATAAAAAATAGACATACTGAGCTGTATTTCTTCTTATAGTGTTTCTAACTTGCATCTTTCAAACTCTTGGAATCTGCTAGTCATTTTCCCTGCTCCTACCCTCAAAGACAACTCCACTTTCCTCATGGTATTTCCTCCAGGCCTCACCCACATTCAGCAATGTATTCAGCAGTGTAAATGTATCCGTGTCTGCTTCAAATACTCACTTCTCCCACACATAGTGATCTGTAGCTTTTAATCCAACACTTCATACCCCACCCTCTTACTATGCCTTGTGCATCTGATGCTTTTATTCGTCTTTTGATTCCTTGTGCAACTCCTACTTCTATGAAGACAACTAGTAAGCAGCCCAATTTCAGAAAACACCTTTGCTACTGAATAAAAAACAAAATATCTTTACTTATATGTACACTATGCCCATTTAATGGCAAAATGAAAGTAATATTATTGTAATCTTCCTCAAAGGAAAAGTAAAAATAAAATTGGTCTTTTGGGCATCTTATTAAAAGGGAAAAAATAACATAAGTTGAGATTGTAAACCCAGCCTGGACTCCTTGCATAGTCAGGTAGCATAGTTGCCTTAACTTTAATTGAACTGCCATCTGACTGGACCAGTCTCACATCAGCTTTGTTATCTGGTCTTAACTTGTACCAAAGCACCAGGACTGCCTACCGCAGAAGGTGGAATCTGGCTGGCTTATTGGATGGCTGGGAAAATGAATTAACTCACTCAAGCCTCCCAGTGTGATTCCTATGGAACTAAGACTGGCAAATCCACAGAGTGAAAATGTTGTGATGATTTCAGCTCTCACCTAGGGAAAACAAAAAGAAATAAGTAAATAAATTTAATCCTATGTATGCAGTCATGTGTTCACAGGGAAGTTCCAGACATCTTAGAACACCTAAGGAATATGGAAAAGATGCTCAGAAAATAATCACGTTCTAAGTTATTACAGGAATAATGATATGGAAGCCACAAGGGGCCTTTTTGCCCTTTCGCTCTTCTTGTTGAAACCTATGAATAAGGAGAAGGCCTGGGAATGAGGATGATTGGGAGGGAAGATAAAGACAGAGAGAGAGTAAAAAGAGATTAGTGTATAGCAATTTAAATTTATAAATGAAGAAGGGGACCTTAGGCCATCCATCAAAAAATAGTGTCCACCCTGAACTGCCCCAGCTGTAAAGACCCAACAATTACATTATAGAGAGAGGTTGGGTCAGAGGGTTGGGGAAGAATAGCGCACACACCTCCAGGCAGCTTGGGCACCGGCGCTAAGCATACTGTTATGTTTGCTTTGTGGTTAGGCCTGGAACACCGGAACGGACCCATGGGTGTGAAACAAACTTTTGTTTAACACTTTCTGTCTGCTCATAAACTATTTACACTTTTCTGGATTGTCACTTACAGAAATCCATGTCCCGCCCGCGGGACCGGTTATTTGGTGGGAGAACCGAGGAGAACCCAACCTAAAGAGGGGTGACACGGACGAGAGAAAAGAGTGGAGGCAAGACAGTATTCTGATCAAGCCTCCAATTTTATTTTGCAAAGCAGCTATATTTATACAGCAAGAACAAAGGGGGGCAGGCAAAAGGGACTTGTCACAATATAATTGATCTTCAGCTGGTGCTGTGGGGAAGGGGCAGTGGAAGGAAAGAAGATGAAAGGGGGTACTGGTCATGTGCTAATAAGCAAAGATAAAAGAAGCTCTCAGAGTTATCAAACAGGATGTCTGTGGTCGGCCAGTCTCTGGAATGTTGGTGTCAAGGGCTGCTGTTTGTCTTCTTTATCTTCTGTTCTTGTGAGGCCCAAGCCCAGCACGTTTTATCCTTAACCCTTAAGGGCCCGTTTAGGTTGTGGCGCCCCTAACATCTCCTCCCTTTCTGTTTTTAGAAAGGCGGGCCTTAACCGAGTGGGGGAACATTGACCTGGTTCCTCCCGTGGGCTATATACGCCCATCTATTGTTGGCTCTTGGTATCTTTTGGGGAGGAGAGGCAGAGCCGGTTTTAGATTGTGATTTGGATACCAACCTCTATGCAAACCAGGTATGTTCTCAGGGAAGGACAGAGGGGACCCTCTAGTGGGTCTTCCCTTGCAGTAGCTTTGCATCTGCACCCATCTCGATGCCCATACCTTCCCTTGGTCTATCAAAGGTGAAGGTAGACATTTCTCTGTCCCTTATGTCGTCCCCGTAGGGAGAGGGGGGAGGTAAGTGTCTGGCAGTCCCCAACCTTGGGACGCCCCTGCAGCTAGGCGACAAAGGTCTGGGGTGAGTGAATTCCAAGGTGTGGTGGCCGCCAAAGAGGACGTAGAAAGGGCAACATCGCCCGCCTCGTTAATGATTTGCCATGTGTAATTAAATATTTGATGAGTATGGACGGAGGCAAAAAGTCCGCAAAGCAGGAGTAGGTACATTATTATATGCAGGTGCAAAGAGTACACGCTCCTAAGAAGAAAAGTGTAAAGAACAGCAATCCTAATCTGTGGGTAAGGGGAATATTAGAGTCAGTGCAGAGGAGGACGAGAAACAGGAGGAAGAGCAAAATTCCCGTGAGGAGGAGAGGGGCTGGAGACTATCCTCTGCAATGCATCTCCGGAGGACGAGGCGATTATCTGTAAGAGAACAGAGGGGAAGCGAGGTCTCAGGGCTGTGGATCCCTGGACGGATTATAGAGTTTTAGTAGCCGGTCAGGTAACCACCGGGCGTTTTGAGCCTGATTATCATAGATGCAAGCGTGTCCCTTTCCCCAGATAAGGACAGGGTCAGGGCCCTGCCATTTATTGGTGAGGGGATCTTTCCAAAGTGCTTGTGTATAATCAGAAGCGGTGGCCGGGTGCCAGAGACGATCAGCAGCTGTTTTGCCGCAGGCGTCTAAGGTTAGGAAGTTAAGGACAAATAGGGCATGATTTATTAGGGTTTTAGGGCTGGCTCTTGTGTTATAAAGGGCAGTATTTCCGGACTGTATTTTAAAGAGCATATTTTTTAGCGTTTGATGAGCTCTCTCAACAATGCCCTGTCCTTGGGGGTTATAGGGAATACCCGTGATGTATTTTATTCCGAGCTGCGCGCAGAATTGTCGAAAGGAGGCGCTGGTGTAGCCTGGCCCATTATCAGTTTTAAAAACTTTTGGCTGGGGGATGACGGCCAAAAGAGCTATGACATGTTGAATAACATGTTTGGTGGCCTCCCCGGTTTGGGGGGTGGCATAAATGAATCCACTATAGGTGTCTATAGAGACATGGATATATTTAAGTTTTCCAAAGGGAGGGTGATGAGTAACATCCATTTGCCAGAGTTCTCCAGGAACTATTCCCCGGGGGTTTACTCCCAGGTGAGATTCAGGTAAAAGTGTCAGACAACCCTTGCATTGACGGACAATCTGGCGGGCCTGTTCTCTGGTTATGGAAAATTTTAGGCGAAGGGTATGTGCGTTGAGGTGATGTAGAGCGTGAGCTCGTTGTGCGGCAACAAAGGGGGTGTCTTCCTGGGCGGCAGCAATCAATTGGGTGGCCTGGTCTACTATATTATTTCCCTCTGTGAGAGGCCCAGGTAAGCCTGAATGAGCGCGAATGTGTCCAATAAAAAACAGAGCATTGCGGTTAATGATTAGTTTTTGTAATTTGGAAAACAAGGGGGAAGCATTTGTGAAGGGACGTATGTAGGGGACCGTTTCAAGTAGGGGTACAGAGACAGCTACATAGGCGCTGTCAGTATAAAGATCGAAAGGAACCTCGCTTAGGAGTTCAAAGACTGTAATTATAGCTGTTAGTTCAACAAGCTGTGCAGATTGAAAGGCTGTCTGTATACGGGTAACCTGTCCATTAATACTAAAGGCTGCTATGCCTGAAGAGGAGCCGTCAGAAAACACGAGCGTGGCTCCCGCAATGGGAGTGGCTTTGGTTCTCCGGGGAAAAACAATGGGGGTTTTCTGTAAGAACTGAATTAATCTGTCAGCAGGATAATGATTATCAATTGTTCCTTGGAAGGAAGTGCAACTAATCGCCCAGTCATCATCGTTTTGAATTAGCCATTGTACCTGAGCTGTATTATACGGGAGGGTTATAGTGTCAGGGTCCTTTCCAAAGAGTTTTAAGGCTGACTCCCGCCGCGAGATTAACAGCCTGAGATACCTTGGAGGCAAGGGGGTCTATGGCCAGATGCATGGCTTGGGACATTTTAGAGGTGAAGGGATCAACGTCACGGCACATGCGCAACATTTCATCAAGGGTCTTATCTCGCGTCTTTCCGCGCAGCACCGCGCGGCAAGAGGCATTGGCATTTTCGTAGGCCAATTGTTTAACGAGCCTGTCATTAGAGGCTTCGCCCCCGAAGGTTCTTTCCGCCGCCTCTAGGAGCCTACTGACAAATTCGCTATAATCTTCTTGTGGTCCCTGAGTGATTTTTGTAAGAGGAGTAGTCACAGCCCCTGAAATAGGGAGTGCCCTCCAGGCCCCAAGCGCAGCGCTAGTGGTCTGGGCGAGGAGTGCAGAAGGGAACCTTCTTTGTTTAGCCTCCGCGGAGGTGGCAGGGACCGCATCGGGCCCCTCCCTGTGGAGCTTATCGTTTAAGTCACGACCTACTTTCTGCCATTTTTAGGGTGAATTTCAGGTCCATTAACAATGAACTAAGGGCAAACCTTGTCTATAAAAAGAAAAAACTTAATGAGATCCTTTTTCTTAACTCTAACTCCTCTTTCTCTAAGAGATTCTTTTAGGTCTCGAATAAAGACCGCTTCTTTAGAGAGCTTGGGGCCCATTTTTCAGGGCGAGGCTCGTTCGAGGGCGGGGGCCCTTTTACTATGAACCAGGGACAGACTTCATCAATGAAGAGAAAAAATTTGACTAAATCCTTCTTTTTTACTCGGATTCCTCGCTCCTTGAATGAGCATTTTAATTCTTTTATGAATTGTGCTTCTCTGGACAAGGTTTGTCCCATTTTTCTTTGTTTTATTTATCTAAAAAGAAAGAGGGATAGGAACTGAGGAAGTGAACATAGGTATCAAGGCAAAAAGGAGGAGAAGGGAACTTAACTTCTCTCCCGCGTGGGCAGCCGGTTAGTACAATCCGCTAACACGGACCCCCTGGGGTGCGATGCCTACGGACGTCCCGCCGGCTGTGCCTTTGGGCATAGACAAGGCTCTTTTACAGAGGCGGCAGAGGAGGGATTATATCAGAGGTCTCGACGTGGGCAGTCGGTTGGTATAATCCGCCAACACGGCTCTCAAGAGGCGAATCGCAGACCTACAGCTCTCTCCAGGGCGGAGGGAGAGGTCTACGACCGGGATGCCCTCTGAGTGGACGACTTCTGCCTTAAAGTCGACTGACACACTGTATTCTCCCAACTCAGAAAAAGCAGCCTCTAACCTCAGGGGTGGACGGCTTGTGCCGAGAAGCGGGCTAGAGAGAAAAGTCCCAAATCCTTTGAAAAAAAGGAAAAGACAAGAGGACCAAGCCTTTGAAAAAAAGGAAAAGACAAGAGGACCAAGAGAAGACAGAGGGAGTTTATGCTCAACTCTTTTCTCCGTTTAAAATTTGTTACTTTCTCCGTTTAAAATTTGTTACTTATGACCCTAGCAGTCCGTGCCGAAACTAAACTAAGGCGGATGAACACTCACCGAAGACGGCGATCTCCGGTGAGCCGAAGACGAGGACCTTCCATGAGCGGTGAAAGGCAGTCTTCCCTGAAAAACTTCTTCTCTGAAAAACTTCTCCTTAACGAGCTGCAGCCTCTGTTATTTCGTAGTCCGCCTGGGTAAGGGTTCTGCACTCGGGCCCCACGTTGGGCGCCACCTGCCCCGCCCGCGGGACCGGTTATTTGGTGGGAGAACCGAGGAGAACCCAACCTAAAGAGGGGTGACACGGACGAGAGAAAAGAGTGGAGGCAAGACAGTATTCTGATCAAGCCTCCAATTTTATTTTGCAAAGCAGCTATATTTATACAGCAAGAACAAAGGGGGGCAGGCAAAAGGGACTTGTCACAATATAATTGATCTTCAGCTGGTGCTGTGGGGAAGGGGCAGTGGAAGGAAAGAAGATGAAAGGGGGTACTGGTCATGTGCTAATAAGCAAAGATAAAAGAAGCTCTCAGAGTTATCAAACAGGATGTCTGTGGTCGGCCAGTCTCTGGAATGTTGGTGTCAAGGGCTGCTGTTTGTCTTCTTTATCTTCTGTTCTTGTGAGGCCTAAGCCCAGCACGTTTTATCCTTAACCCTTAAGGGCCCGTTTAGGTTGTGGCGCCCCTAACTTTTGTTTAACACTTTCTGTCTGCTCATAAACTATTTACACTTTTCTGGATTGTCACTTACAGAAATCCACTGTTTCTCACCCCCGATCCATTCTTCCACTCCAGAGAGTCGTTTGTTCTTGTACTGAGACAGTTGCTGATAGGCCACAAACTCATTTGTGAAGAACTTGATCCCCACCATCTCAGCCACCATCGGGCAATCTGCCCACTCCACACCCATCATGAAAACCACGGGCCTTAAAATATAGGAGCAGATCACCTAGGTGAAAAGAAAGAGATGTCCCAGGAAAAGAAAGAATACCACAGGTCAGGACCCCAGACTTTTCCTGGAGCTTTAACTCAGTCTCCTACACCCTTCTATCCATGCTCTCTTTTATCAGCTTGCTGTGGGTCAGGAAGGCATGCATAGTTCAAGGACTACTTAAACACAGCCCAACAAATGTAATTTTTTACCTGGAATGTGAGCCCTTGTATGTCTACTAATTCCCCTAGCCAGGAGAGGGCAGCATTGATGAAGGTCAACACAGCCAAAAAAGCAATCAGGTTGGCAGCTACATTAGTAGCAAGGCCTACAGCATCTGTGGCTCCATTGCTGGCAGCTTCCAGGACATTCTTCTCCTTTCTGTGGTTATTGGCATAGGAGAAAAATATGGTGTCTGGATTAGTCTCAGCCCCTCAGAGAAGAGGACTCTTACTTTCCCTGTGGTGTAGGAGCTCAGGAAGAGTATCTGAGACCAGCTTGAGAGGTGATGGGGGTTCCTTAGTGACCTTTTGGGTGGGAATTACACTGAAGCAATATCAGATTTAATTGCTATGAAATTGTGCTGACACCAAGGACAGAGGATACTGGCCTGCAG
Organism: Rousettus aegyptiacus; assembly: GCF_014176215.1. NCBI lineage: Eukaryota > Metazoa > Chordata > Mammalia > Chiroptera > Pteropodidae > Rousettus > Rousettus aegyptiacus. Next base: position 117,970,529 of record NW_023416306.1, on the reverse strand, counting down.
AAGATAGAGGCAGATGGGAAAGTTAAACGATCGAAGAAAATCAACATGATTGGCTGGAGACAGAGATAGACAAGCGAGAACAGAGAATCATATTATTTCTTCTCCTGGAGACTTGAAGCCTCTGTCACCAAAATCACCACTCTTGACTCTACACTTGACCTCCCAAATTGTATGCCTCATTAGACTCACCCAGGGGGCAATTTCACTCCCTCCTTATTCTTGAACTTGGACTCTTCTACTTCTGGATATACCATCTTTGATAAGGCAAGAGAAGAAGGTGCAGCCATCACAGAGGCAGAAATCAAGGATGATGCGTCAATCTATAAGGCCAGATTTAGGAATCAGTGTCTACAGAACCCAGGTACGGGCTCACTCAGGGGTGATCAAACAGATTATGTCTACCCCGAAGGATATGTAGGCTCCCAACACAGTGCCTGAAATGGTGGCAAACCCTCCAGTCATCACTGCATGGATTTCAGAGAGCGTCAGGTCTGCAAGGTATGGACGGATGAGCAGAGGTGCCTCTGTCTGTAAACGAGAAGTGAGTCAGATTCAAGAAGGTGTGACTCCCCACCCCAAAGTGCCCACCTCCACCCCAGGGACACATTCCTCTAGTGTGGGCGCCCTCCTAGCACCGAGCTCCACTCTTAGGTCCTACCAGCATCTGCCTCACTCTCTCTAGCACCTAATCGTATACTGGCTGATGTTATTCTCTGTTTTTATATGTTTGTCTCACCTGTTTAAATGTTTAAATACTGTAGAAGAGAAATGGTATATCTCTTTTGTATGTTCTCATTGTCTAAAACCATATACTTAATGAATGCCTATGAAGTACAGTTCACTTACTGAGTACATATTAATTGGTTAAAAAGTATTCATTAAATGAATTACAAATAGTTAGTTGAAGCCCAGTGTTGATGAAAGGATCAAAAGAAATAATGTTTATGAAAACGTTATCAAATTATGAAGACCCAACTATATAAATGATATCTAGCGTCAACCTAAAATAATGTTATCTATTATTTAATGAGCGACAACTTATGTGCCTAGTGCTGTTCTAGATGCTAGGGATATTAATGTGAACAAGGCAAAGTTCCTACTCTTAGGAGCTTAGAGTCTAGCAAAGGAAACTAAGTTGATTTCGGATAATTTCGGCAAAATGCAGAGCGCTGTGGTAGAAGTTTGTAAAAGTGCTCTGGGAACATTTCAGAAAAGCTAATCAGCCCAGGGCCTGGGGCGAGAAAGACCTCAATACTTACTCCTTGTCATTTTGACAAGCCATTGTTCCTAACGTTGTGCTAATCAGTCAATACCATATACTGAGCACCTACTTCACATAAATCTATCAAGCAAGTATTATGGGGAAGAGCCGTGGTATAAGCCCTAAGCAAGCTGTTGCCTTCTTAGAGGCCCTGGAAAACGAGGATCACAGGGAGAAACCGGAACAGAGAGCAAACATCCTTCATTACCCCTGTAGGGAGATAAGATTTGGAGCAGGATGTTTCCCTAAATTCCTGTATAAGAAGTTGGATGGGTGGTTAAGGATGCCCACATTAAGTATAATCACACATGAAGGGTAAAAGCAATGAGTTGAGTTTCCTTTGAGCTTCTGGGTTTTCTTTCATCAGCAATTGCCTGCCCATACAGTCTTCGTCTATTTGACTTCTCAGAAGGAAAACACTTTTCTCAACCTGTGTTCTGCCATATTTTTTGTTCTCCAGAAAAAGGAAGATCAGAAATCCTTAGGGTACTTACCATACCCACAAAGATGTTTCCTGCCACAGCCAGGGTCTCTGTGGCAGTGGTGCCCATAGTGATTTGCAAAAACCAGGCGACCTAAAGGGATACAAAGACCAAACCATTACATCAGCAGGAATCTTGGAGAGTATCGGGCAACCACCTCCCCCCGCCGCCCCACATACATTCTCCATTTTACTGGTAATGAAACCAAGGCCTAGAGAAATACAGTGACAAACCCAAGACCACAAAGCAAGTTTCAGAGTCTGGACCAGAACTCAGGACTCTTGGATTCCAGAACTAGTAGATTAAAACTCAGTCTGAATGGCAGTCCAGCCCATTTTCAGTTCCTGCTCTGCCCCTCAGCCTGGGCCTGGGCCTGATCATCTGATATCAGGCATACTTGAATAGGGTTTGCCTTTTTACATGGGTTCTAAGTCCTACATATGAGCATCTTTTCAAAGTGTCGTTTTCCTGCTTCTTGACAGATGAGAAGATGAAAGTCCACCTTCTGACTGGTGTAGAAGAATGACTCACCTTCTGAATTACCCACTGCACAAGGCCCAGGTAGTAGAGAATAGACATCACACATCCAAAGAAAAGGATGATTGGTAAGGCCTGTGATGAAAATGACAGGTGACTAGTGAGATATTACAGTAATCCTTTATCCATGGTTTTACTTTCTACAGTCTCAATTACCCATGGTCAACTATAGTCCAAAAATATTAAATGGAAATTTTCAGAAGTAAACAATTCATAAGTTTTAAATTATGTAACGTTCTGAGCATTGTGATGGAATCTAGTGCTGTCCTGCTCTGTCCGAACTGGGACTTGAATCATCCTTTTGTCTAGTGTGTACATGTTGTAAACACTACCCACCCTCCCATAAGTCACTTAGTAGCCATCTGGTTTACAAAATCAGATTAATTGTCACAGTATCGCAGTGCTTGTGTTCAAGTAACCATTTTACTTAATGGCCCCAAAGCACAAGAGTAGTGATACTGGCAATTCGGATATGCCATAGAAGCTATAAAGTGCTTCCTTTAAGAGAAAAGGTGAAAGTTCTCAATAAGAAAAGCAAAAAAAAAAAAAAGAAAAAGAAAAAGAAAGAAAGAAAGAAAGAAAAGAAAGCATATGCTGAGGTTGGTAAGATCTGTGGTAAGAACAAATTTTCTATCTGTGCAATTGCCTAATTTATAAAATAAACTTTATCACAGGTATGTGTGTATAGGAAAAAACATAGTATGTGTAGAGTTGAGTACTATCTGAGGTTTCAGGCATCCACTGGGAACCTTGGAACACATCCCCTGCAGGTAAGGGGAGACTACTTACTGTACATTAAATGTACTCACATATGCTATAAATGGACTGTGTTTCAGACCTCTTCCTTAATAAAGTTCTCTGCCTTCTAAGAGCAGCTGATACAGTACAGATACTCAATGAATATTTAAACACAAGCTAGTTTAGGAATAAATTTTAAATGTACTACAAATCTATTATCCTATCAATACTAAGCCACAAGGAGATGTTTCCTGAACCTTCCTCCCCTACTCCTATTTTATTCCAGTTTCAGTATGATAATGATCAAAGGGCGAGAGATTGATGCTGTTTTCTCTACTGATGGGGGCAAATCCTCTTCTTAGGTTCGAATTAGTATCTAGACTGGCTAATCTCTTGGACACACATTTTCATCCTCTGCTTTACACTCCTCCCCCTCCCCCAACACACATACACACTGACCCTCATTCCTGCCTACAAAATAGATATGACCTGAAAAGCAAAGACATTCTTGACCAGCATATCCCCAAAGACAAAACTGGAGCCAGCCACAGTATAGTTCAGGAAAATCTGTAAGAAAAGAGAGTGAACAAGAATGAAGCCAGAGAGGATGCAAAGGATCAGTCTCACACATGATTAGGTCCTACTGCTGCTACTGAGGCTGTCCTTCCTTTGGCAGCATGGGGACAGGCTATATCCCCATGAGCTGCTCATTGAATGACAGGGGACACAGCATTTCCGTTCTGTTTATTCATATGATTAGTTTAACCCCAGTATACTCTTTCCTTTCTCACCAGATCTCCTACCACCATTATTAATAAGATACAGACCGATCTCCATATGCTTTCCCCATATCTCTTTCCTCTAGAGTTCTAAAAAAAGCAGAGCCCTCACATTCAATTTCTCATACCTGAATCTGATCTCCCAGCCATTGAAATGCATTATATCCAGGATCAGTTCTGATGACCAAGATCCCAAAAACAAACTGAAGACCCAGACCCCAAAGCACTGTCCTCCAGGACACCTGGGACCAATAAGAACATTATTTAAATGCGAGTACTAAACCCTACTTGTTCATTACCTGGTTGGAGTTTAAAACATGTATATGTACTCTAGGTAGAACCGACCTAGGATATGAACAGTAAATCTGGGGTAAAATGGAGTAGGGAGCAGAGGGAAACAGGACAGTACAGTAACTTGTAAAGAGCCACGTATGTCCATACAGTTTTTAAAACTGTCTACAAGTTAGATGACATGCATGTGTATATATATTTTTTCATCCTCTGCTTTATATATATATATATATATATATATATATATATATACACATACTCACATGCGCGCATGCACACACACACACACACAAATAATAGCATCATAAACCAATACTTTAATATTACTATGTGCAATGTAAACTGATTCTCTATTGTATTCTATTTTCTTTTTTTTCTTTTGTTCTTTCTTTAACACTGGCCTAGATCCACAAAATTGATATCAAGGCTCACTAATGAATCACAACCTACAGTTTGAAAATAAGTGGTCTAGGGCATCTGAGAACTTTAAAACTTCTCTTAGGAGAAAAATTATCAATGAGGCAAATTCCAGAGATTGTTAAGAACTTAGTTCTATGCCTTTGTAATAAATACTTGACACATGCACTTTTAAATTAGCAACACATGGCCCTTGGCCCACCTTGCATACCCAAGACTTACTTTATTGTGGTGTTTGGAGCAGGCAAAGAGGATGAGAATGAACATGCAGATTCCTGCAAAGGAGATCGACTGCTCTGGCCTCTGGGCTGTGTCTAGAGCTAGCCATAGGATAAAGCCGACCAGAGAGACTCCTGCAAGCACCCTGAAGAGGAAATGCCATGACCACATCATCAGCTCAGTGAATGAAGAACAAATAGTTAACCTTACCTCTAAAAAAATAGAAGTTCATCCCAAGGAAAAGTGAAATAACTCAATGGATTAATCACAGAAACTTGTCTTGAGAATCATTCATCTGGTAGTTTCCTAGCTACATCTCTCCCAATTCTTTTACTCACAGAATGAAGTTGAAAGAGTCCAACCTGAGGACACAAGTCACATGACTTCCTTTCCTCAAGCTTCCACATCAGTATGATGTGATTGTTCTGATGAATAATCAAAATATTTTAAAAAGGAAGAAAAGTATGCATGGATCTCCATATAATTTCCAACCACTCCAAGGGCAAGGATAAAGGCTAAGCCACAAATCAACTACTTAGGGTCTTATGGTCCCTTGATGTACTGGATGTGCTTGATCAATACACAGACTGGTTTCCTCATGTCTGAGTGTTGGAGTCATTTCAGTTCAAGAGAACAAATTAGAAGGGAATTCATGTATCAAAAGAAAACAAAAAGAACAATTTGTTCATTGAGATGCTTCAGAAACAACAATGACGACAAAAAGCATATAAATCAGGGCTGAATTTTGGAGCTGTTCTCACTGTGAACTCATCTCACTTAAAGTAAATAAAATGCGCCCTCCAGAATCTGTTCTGCTAATGAATAGAATCCTTTCAGCTTTGTCTCTTCAGTGTCAAATAAATCAATGCTCCAAAATTCAGGTTGTAGTCTGATGTGTTTTTCCAAATTATTGCTGTTGTAAACATTCTTAACACCTATTTTCTTTGCATTCATTGGAAAATAGGCAGAAAAGAGGAACTTTATTGAGAGTCTGAAAGTTATTCAGTCACCCCAAGCCTGTGATCAAAGGACATGTGCATACCGTAGTTAGTGAGATAAGCTGTGGCTGTTGAATCCAGTTTAGTATACACTGAACAGTGAGTTTATTCATTAAACTCTAAGGAATTGTAAAAGACACTAGTGGGTGCAGGAAGTCGAGGACTAGAGAAAAAAAAAGTATAAAAAGTTTCAGGGAACACATATGACCATCAAATCAATTTGATAGCTTAATGCAGCTGCAAGCCTCATTGTTTTGATTGCTTCATTGAAGAGGAGTATTTTTTTTATTATTTCCATCATGAACCCTGACAATAAATAGAATGAAACTCTTCTCTGGAACTTAACATCTCTTGCCCCTTGGCAATGTTGAGATGCGAGGCTACAAGAAACTAGATTGAAGTCCAGTGCTCAGAGGCCCATTGGCTATTTACTCTCTGAGCCTTGGTTTTGAAAAGTATAAGTGAGAGTCTGAGAGATAGCTCAGGAACTGTCAAACAAGAAAAGGGGAAGTGGGCCAGGGTTTTGGATAAGTTTCGGGACCAGGGATACTGAGATTTTTGTCTTACTCACCATTTCATCCAAAGCTTCAGGCAGGAGTTTTTAAAGGGCTTCAGACAGCTTGTTAAATTTTTACCAAAGAACCTTTTCAGAAAGCAGTGAACCAGGACCAAGAGCGCCAAACAGGTGAGGATGAACAAGGCCAGTGCTCTCTGGAAATCCAGGATGCAAGCTGCCAGGAAGTAGGCAGCATATGCTAAAGGGAGAAGGTACAGAGTAAGAATCAGCAAGTCAGAGCTCTCCAAGAGCAAATGAAGCTCAAGCAATGAATGTCTGAGGTTTAAATCAAGAAAAACCCTCCGGCGACCTTGCCGCCCAGCTCCAGTTGTCAGACTCAGCTGCAGTTCTCAAGGCCAGGATAGATGGCTGTTTTCTTCTTGAGGATTCCCAAGGATAGTTTGAATACTTAAGATTTTCACTTGTCTTTAATGAAATCTCACTCTCTTCTATTTTTTCTGATCTTCTGTCCCTTAGAGTAGATTTGATCAGCACCCACCATCAGACTCTTCAAAAGTCATCTTAAAACTTTACAACCCCAGTCATTTTAGCCTTTCCCCTTGAGCAAAACCACATAAACAAGGCTACCACTAGGAAGTACAGCAGTAGGAAGAACAATGTCGTTTTACTATAACATTGATGAGACGCCATGAGAACTTAACTCTTATATCTATCAATTAGCCTATGGTAAAATTGGTTCATTATATGTCGTTTCACTTAAAGTTGCAGAACCTGTCAACGATGTTAAGTGAGGACTATCCACAGCCATAGGGTCCTCACCTCATGGTTCCCTGAGATAATTTTTGTTCTCATCATCCCAGCTGTCCCTAATATTGACATCAAAGTCCCGTAAAATATACTGACAGTATATTTTAAATAAAAGTTTGCTGTTTTTTAAAAATATTTTATGTCATTGATCTCCCTAGTAAACCAGCAAATAAGTAATGTATACTACGGTCTTCTCTTGTAAAGACTGTGAGAACCATACCCTGAATCAAATCAAAACACTAAAATAGAAATAAGCCTAGATTCTCTAAAGTATTTAAGTCTATCAAACAGTTTTGAAAAATAGTTTATTCTCAGATTTCCCTTATTCCTGGAAGTGCAACTCAATAAATTATGGTTCACCTGTAAGTAATTAAGATCTATACAGCAAATAGCTCTGTAGATCAGTTTGTGAACAAAGTTGCTTTCCATGTAGTACTCGACTTGACACAAGGTCACATTCCTAGAACGATTGTGTCCCTCACTGCAGGGAGTTCTTAACACCTCACCCAAACACAACAGGCCCAGCAGGATCTTCTTGAACAGGCTGGCTTGTCTTTTGCAGAAACTCCATGCCCTGGAGAAAGGTTGTAGGCTCTTCCTGATGAGAACCCAAAAATTAAAATACAAAAGTTACTCCATCCCATTTGTATCAATTTCCAGAAGTTAGATTACCTGGCCTGAGGAAGAATTTCCTCTTAATCAATGAGGAAAATTATTCAGCCAGGGGACATTAGGTAGGGTTCTGGCAACACCAGAAAGGCTAGATTGAAGCTTGCCACACTGGACTAGCAACATCCTCAGTGACATCCTATCACAGAAGTGGACACCGGTCACACCGGCAGAGACTCTCAGGATCTACTCCTTCCGCGTCTCTCAGGGGCAAGGGATTGCTCAGCTTCCAGATTCAGAAAGAGGCCTTTTCTTCTGAGGTACAGCTATGACCATTCCTCTCTAAAAACCACACAAATGCATAGCTCTGAACAGTCAATCAGATGTGCATTGACAGACCAAAAGGAAATCACCAAGATCCCCTGGCAGGCAGGGCCTGAGAGAAGATGCCCAGCATCTTCATGTCTGCTTTAACAAACATTTATGTAGTACCTTCTATGTGCTGGACTCTAAGAACTTTACAAAAAGTAACTCATTGACTCAAGGTAGTTACTATTATCATTCCCATTTTACAGATGTGGAAACTGGAAAACAGAAGTTATGTAACTTCCCTAAAGTCATCGAAGCTATAAGGAGCAAAGACAGAATGTAAACTCAGGTAGTCTCACTTTGGAGTCTGAGCTCTCCACCATTATTCTGTGCTGCATCTTACTTAGACCGCAGGCTCACCTGTCTCTGCCATTCTTCAGTATTCTTAGTGCACTGTGGTCATAGTTGCAAAAGGCTCTAATTTCCAAACTCTTAAAGTTCCAAAGCGGGTGATCCCAGCAAGAAGGTACCAGTTGGCCGTCATGCTGAGGCAGGACAGCTTAGCCAAGGCTGGGACCACTCACTAATTCCAAATGCCTTGGGGTCTTGCCTAACAAATTTCCATGGTTCTTCCTCCATTGCTGCCTCTCCCATCTAACATGCTCTCTCTCTTCCTTATACGTAGTCCTCCCCCTCCCCCTTACCCTCTCCCTTCCCATCCTCCTCCTTCTCCTCCTCCTCCTCTTCCTCCTGATCTCCCTTTCTGCAGAGAACCCAGCCCTGTGCTACCAGAGTAGAGTATGTATTATCAGATATAGGTAATCTGAGAAAGGAGAAAACAACCTTCACCACCACCTAACTGAATTGATTCAAGAGGATACCCTAGAATCTCAACTATGCTACCTTCTTATGCCAAATAGAGAAAGTAGTGGGTAAAAAGGATTCCTTAGAGGTGTCAGTGTACCCAAAGGATGCCGTTATCTGTGGAACATCGTTCACAAAGCACATCAAGGAACTAATTTAATTTGAATCCTAGACTTCCCGTGTGTCCCACATGTGATATTTGATTTGCTCCTCCAGATCCGTTCTTCACCTTGCCTGTGCTCAGGGAGTCTAACCCTGTGGGCTCCCGTGGCCTTTAGCTTATCTAATTGAATTCTACCAGGGGGACCCAGAAGGAGATCAGAGTGTAAGAAAATACCAAGGTCAGCATATTGAGAAGGTCTTCTTTATATGACTCTCCATGTGGATTCTCCTACGTATTCTCCCTTTGGGCCTAGGAATAGTAACGGTTCGCTGCTTCTAGCCTCAGCTCCTTGCACTATCCTTTCTTATGGTTGCACTACATCTCGCACACATCTTTGCCATGGTCTCTTTGCAATTAAACCCTCCTCCAACTATTCTAATTTAAGTATGCCATCTGTTTCCTGTTGGGACCTAAACTGACACACTAGGTGAAGCCGATATTAAATTATGCCCAGTTAAATGCCAGTTCAGCAAGGCCACTGCAAAATAAGAAGGGACATGCACTATGTCCAAGAGGAAATAAATATACATCACATGCCTAGAAAAGACTTCTGCCCTCACCTTAGAACCAGATTTGACTATTTCTTGGGAATAAAGTTCAGTGGGTACTACCAGAATCGATTAAGAACACTCATTTCTGCAAAACCCATTAACAACCTGACCCTAGACTAGCAAGTTGAAATTGACCTCTGGTTTAAGAAATTAAAATTAAAAAAGAAAAAGGCATTAGGAGCATTCCAAATGAAAAGGAGGGGAAAAAAGCTTTCTCGCCTCTTTAAACCAATGGCGAAGCAGTGCATAGAAACATGTGAGCAGATGTTCATGATCGTGGTACCTCGCTTGATCCACAATCTTGCTAATACTACCAAACTCTTTACTTTACACAACAGTACAGTTTGAGGGTTAGCATTATGTTATATCGAGAAGCCGAATTGAGAAGAAATCTATCTGATAGATGGTGGAACTCAATACCTTAGGCATAACTTGTGAAGTATGTACCCACCGATAAGTCCTCCCAGTATGTACTCAGGAGGCTTTTCAGATATGGACTAACAATAACCCTCTCACTTACATGCTTACGGCCTGCTGCCATAAGTGACAGCGAGGAAGTGTAGGGTAAGGGTAGTAGGTCAAGCTAGCTGAATATCAGAGGGCACTATAGGTCAGGCCTAGCAACAAGAGGGCACATACATTTTCTCAGAGGCCCTATCCACAAGATATAGAAACTCTCTCAACTAAAGGAGACAGAGCTATGGAAAATCCCAGAGTCTGGATACTATTGTTTAGCAGTTAGCATGGAAAGCTTAGGATAACTTTCAGAATATCCAGTGACTGTTGGCATTGTGGGCCCTGGGTGAATCTTTGCTGCTTTAGCTTGAAGTGAGAAACAAAAAGAAAGGAAATGTTGGTCAGAGTAAAGGGTTAAGCCCTCCAGGCAGAACTGACCAAAATCTTTTCAAGGGATCAAAGGTTTTACTTTAATGATGGCATAAAAGGAACTGGTCAATGGGTACTGTACTGGACACAGATTCAAAGTTATGTATACAACTGGTTTCAAACTGGATAGACAAAGAGAGCTGGGTGGTGCTGTATAGGGACTCGAAAACAGTTACCAAAAGTGTCTAAGGGAGAATGGTAACTGAGTATGAGAAGCAAAAAAGTTATTAATAAGCCAAAGTGGAAAGCCAAATAGGAATTGGAAAACCAGAGAAAGTAAGAGAAAGGTCTATCAGATGGAAGCCAGAACACTTATGTTGGAGGCAGAGACTCTGTGCACCTGGGGATGACCAGTTCTGAGAGCCATCAGCCCAGGTAGAGTATGAAGGTAGTCTAAATCAGAACACAGCCAGCTAGGTGTGGTGGGTTGTAATAGATGTATTGTCTTGGAAAGAACTCTTCCTCCACACTGTACCCAAATCTTTGCTTGATGTACCCATTTCAGATGTCAGAAGATGTCAAGTCTCCTTGACCCTAACAGTGGTAACCCAATGCCAAAGGTCCACAAAGACAAGAAGGATCTATGTGATGGGATTTCTAACTAGCCCTTCAACCCACATTCAACTTTTTCCTTCCAGAACTCTGTTCTCTTCAAGTTAAACAGTGGTTCTGCCGGGCAGTGGAGTCTTCCCAGAGAAGCTGCTGTCTCTCGCTCTCACTCACACTCTCTCTCTCTCATTAGGAGAGTTGTGACTCTACCTCCAATGGCCTTTTGAGCCAAGCCCTTTAGTTCTGCTGTTAGCAAAAGTTTCTCCACATTTCTAATATGTGGTTAATGCCTGTTATGGACTTCCTGTACTGGTACAATTAGCCCCTATTTACACCCTTTTTTAATGATTTCAACAGGAATTTGAGGATGGAAGAGCTCTAGCTCATTCAGCTATTGATATCAGGCTCAGACCCTAATGAGAAATAAAATAAAGAGGAAATGGGGAGGAGCTCCCAGCAAGGAAGGGCTGCCTAAATTTCTCCACTTAGGATTTGCATTGACACCAACACAGGCCCAAGGTGCCCTTCCAGACCTCCCTACTAATAACTTGTACAGCTCATAGCCACCCACCTACCTTACTATCTCCACCCGTCCCTCCTAAGCTTACTGACCTTCCAGAAGGTCAGAACTGTCACTCTGATAGGGCAGCCAGAAGAAACGGCAGACTTAGTAGGAGCAGTTGGAGATCCAGAAGGAAAAGCGAAAAAAGAGAAATGATCTTTAAGAAGGAATAGAGGTCAGTGATATTCAGTGATATAGAAAATTAGGTAGACTGGGAAATGAGATGAAGATGCTAGATTGGGCAGTGAAAAGGTGACTGGTTCTGTTTGAGAGAACTGTTTACAGGAGAATGACTGGGTAAAAGCAGAATTGCAGGAGATTGAGTGAGTGGGAGCATATATGGACTACTTTTTTTTTTTTCTTTAAAGTTTGCCTGTGAAGAAAAGAAAAACCAGAGAGTTTACTAAGTACGTTTTACCAGGCACTGGAAGACCTCATCAACCATCCCCTCCAAAAACCGCAAGGCTAATAGTTTAAGTTTATGACCAAGGAAACTGGCAGAGTTAGAATTTAAAACCCAGATATTTCCTTTGCTCCACGTGGCTTCTAATTAGAGATATAAGGCTAGCATTCCAGAAGGACCTTTCTAGAATTCCAAAGTTATGACTGCTAAGAGAGTAGAAAAGAAGGAACAAGTAAGTATGCCTGTAAATGTCAATGAAGCTTTCACAAGGAGAGGACAGATGAACTGATAGGAAAGGTCAGGGGAAAAAGTTCGCTAAGTGGGTATGCCTCAGAGAGGTAGAAGGTTGAAGTATCTCTAGAAGAATAAAAGCATATTTGAGTGAGCCTAGCATTTTGAAAGAATAGTATAATTGGCTGTTGCTGGGAAGCAGGGAACATGTAGCTGGATGGTGGCAGAAAGCTCATAAAGGAGGACGGAAGTCAGGTCATGTAGATTATATGCCATGGATTGTATGTTAGGAAGTTATCTTGTAGGAAGCAGAGAACCATAAAGAATTTAAGCAAGGTGATAATGCGAGCAGATAATGTGTTTTAGAAAGATCATTCTTGTGGCAGTGGGGTGGGAGACAGGCTAGGGTCTTCGGGAGGTAACAAAGGGTGCAGGAGAGGACTGATAATAGGAGTGAATGGCATATGGCATAAGTGTTTAGGAGAGAGGATTAACATTAAGTGGGGAGTGGGGGAACTGGGGTGACAGTGCGGTTCCTGCCATGCATGACTAAGTCAGGATAAAAGTATTCACCAAAATAGTGAATACAGGAGGAGGAACAGGCGTGAGGGGGAAATGTGAATTTACTCATCTTTGTACACTTAGAGCCTAGCTCAGGATCTGACATACTAGGAAAGCCTGAAATCTATGCTGACAGGAGTTTGGTTTCAATGTTTGGTTTGAAGTATTTATGTGACATTAAAGTGTAGATGTTTGGCAAATGGTTGGATATATAGGGCTGAAGCGTAGAACGAAGGTACAGGCTGCAGATGTGGCTTTATGAATCAAGACATTAAGTGTAGGGGTGAGAAGAGAAGACAAATGAGAGACCCTGGAAAACGACAAGAAAGAACATCCAGAGAGGTAGGAGAATGAGGACAGTGTAGTATTAAAATTTTAAAAATTAATTTCAAGAAAGAAAGGGTCGGAAGGGCCACACTGCAGAGATTCCCAATGAAAGTGTGGGACTCGACAAGTAGGTTTTCATTGTTCACCTGAGTTGGAGAATTTCAGCTGACCAGTGGTGGTGAAAACCAGATTGCACTGGGCCGAGAAGTGAATGGGGAGGTAGGAAAATGCCATTGCAAGTAAATCCCACATTTCCAAGAAATTTAGCCATGAAGGAAAAAGATATCACAAGATTGAGGTAAGGTTTGTTTGTTTGTTTGTATATTACAAGAAGAGATAAACTTAAGTACACTTACAGATTTGAGAAAGGTCTAATGGAGAAGGAGTAATGAAGATGTAGGGGGAAGAGAGGCCTGTAGAAGGGGATGGAGAAGGTAATAGAGTTGGCTTAGGCCTTCTGATAAAGGAGAGGAAAAGGAGAGGAAAAGACAGGGATTCATGCAGGTACAGGCATAGTTAATTTGGAGCATGTGAGAGGATAATTTACTGTTTAAACAAAAATAATAACAGTGTAGTAACAGTGTAGTATGGGGTTTATAACATATGTAGAAGTGAAATGTATAAACATAATGGTGGTATAAAGGCTGGAAGGGGAGATACAGAAGGCTACTATTATAAAGTTCTTAACACTTTATATAAAGTTCTTAGCACTTGAAGTAGGCTTGATAAGTTGAAGATGTATACTATAAACACTAAAGCTAGCACTAAAATAATGAAACAAATTTATAGCTAATAAGCCAACAAAGGAAATAAAATGGAATCATTTAAAAATATTCAATTAATCTGAAGGAACATATAAAAGGGAAGAAAGGGTGTAAAAAGAAGAAAGGCATTAAAAAAGAAAATGGAAAGGCATCCCATGTTCACGGGTCAGAGAATTAATATTGTTAAAATGTCCATATTACCAAAGCCATCTATAGACTAAACAAAATCACCATTAAAATTCCAATGGTATTTGTTCACAGAAATAGAAAAAACAATCATAAAATTTGTATGGAACTACGAAAAAATCCTGAATAGCCAAAGGAGTCTGGAGGAAACCAAACAAACCTGGAGGTATCACACTTTTTTATTTGAAACTATGCTACAGTAATAAAAACAGTAAGGTACCGGCACAAATAGAACCAGTGGAACAGAATAGAGAGCTCAGAATTAAACTCCCACATATACAGTTAACTAATACTGTATGGCATTACAAGGGAGCAAAAACACCCAATGGGGAAAGGATAGTCTCTTCAACGATTAGTGTTGGGAAAACTGCATGAACACATGCAGAACAACCAAATTTGGTGCCTATCTTACACAACTCACAAAAATTAACTCAAAATGGATCAAAGACTTAAGCATAAGACCTAATACCATAAGTCTCCTAGAAAAAAACCTAGAGAAGAAGCTCTTCAATATTGGTCTTGGCAATAATTTTCTGGATATGACACAAAAAGCACAAACAAAAGCAAAAATCAACAAGTGAGACAGCACCAAACTTAAAAGCTTCTTCAGCAAGAGAAACAATTAAAATGAAAAGGCAACCTACAGAATGAGAGAAAATTTTTGCAAAACATATATAAGGAGTTAATACCCGAAATATATAAAGAACTCATACAAGTCAATAGCAAACAAAAAAAAACATGATTTTCAAAATAGGCAGAGGAACTGAATAGACATTTTTCCAAAGAAGATATCCACATGGTCAACAGGTACATAAAAAGATGATCGACATCAGTAATCATCAGTGAAAAGCAACTCAAAAGCACAATGAGCTATTGCCTCACACCTGTTAGAATGGCTATTATCAAGAAGACAAGAGATATGTGAAGAAAAGGAAATCCTTGTACTCCATTGGTGAGAATGTAAATTGGTTCTACTACTCTGGAAAGCAATACAGAGGTTCTTCAAAAAATTAAAAATAGATCTATATGATTCAATAATTCCATTTCTGATTATATATGCCCAAGGAAAATAAAAGCAAAATATTGAAGAGATATATGCACTCCCATGTTTATTGCATCATTATTCATAAGAGCCAAGATATAGAAACAGTCTAAGTACACATCAATGGATGAATGCATAAAGAAAATGTGATGTGATACATACAGACACACACACACGCACATACGTGTGCACACACAATGGATTATTATTCTGCCATGAGAAAGAACATTCTGCCATTTACAACAGTATGGAAGACCTTGAGTAAATTATGTGACGTGAGATAAGTCAGATAGAAAAAGACAATTACTGTGTGATATCGCTTACATGTGTAATCTAAAAAATCCAAAATCGTAAAAACAGAAAGTAAAATGGTGGTTGCCAGGGGATGGAAGTTGGGGGCACATGACAAATATTATTTAAGGATACAAACTTGCAATGAGTAGTAACTAAGCCCTGTAAATCTAATGTATAGTATAGTGAATATAAACAAAAATATTGTATTATAATCATTAAACTTACTGAGAGTCTAGAACTTAATGATCCCAACCACTAAAAAGAAAAGATCATTATGTAATGTATAGAGGTACTAATTATCACCACATTGGTAATTATGTTATTAAAATGTGTAAATATATCAAATTAATATGTATATACCTTAAATTTGCTTAATGTTATATGTCAAATATATTTTAATTAAAAAACTGTTTACTTGCAATCCAGCAATTAGAGGAAAGATCTGGGTAAATGTTTGAGCTCATTAATTATGAAATGGGCCTTTACTTTTTATTTTGTCTAGTTTTATTTGGGGAGCCAAGAGTAATAAATAAAATAATGAGCATGCCTCAAATCCTAAATTTTATTATTAAGAAAATTTCTTTAAAATCAGAAGAATGGAATAATTATGATTGATGGAAGGAATGAAATATTAGGTAACCACTGAAAAGACAATCCATTCTTAATGGATAACTGGGAAAAATCAATTAACAGTAGGAGAAATAAATTTGATATGTTGAAAAAAAACAAGTGAGACAAATAGAAACAAGTAAATAGCAAGATGATATTTTTAAATCATTAAATGTAAATGGCCTCAACCCCCAACTAAAAAGCAGAGACCAGCGGATTGGCTAAAAAAAAAAAAAAAAAAAGCAAGAGAAAGGCCACTCTTTTTTCTGAAAGAAAGAAAAAAAAAGAAAAAAGAGGACAAAGACAAATTATAAGGTAATATCATAAATGTTATTGCCATAACGAATGAGGGAGTTACTTACAAAAAATACTTAATTTTCTTAAAAAGGAATGATATTGTATTATAAACTAATTAGCAGAGGTATGGGGATGGGTAGAGTAACTGGGGTGGAGAATCTGAGAATAGAAGTTTTAAAACAACTGTCAAACAGAAGTAAGCAGGTGAGTTTACATGTAATGAAATGAAGTGCCAACTAGTGAAGAAGGCTTAGGCAGTTCAGTTTGGGGCCAAAGTTTCATGTAATAGCTGTAAGTTGTCATGACTTAACTGGGCTCCACATGAAATCTAGGCATACCTGAACAGAATTTAGAGCTGAAATTCAGCAAGTTTTACAGCAACGTTAACCTGGAACATGATCATCATCTTCTTTCTTGGTAATTAGCTTAAATGAAAAACCATTTATGCAAATGGAAATTTTAATATGACCCAACTCTTCATTTCTGGAGTCAAGACCAGAAGAGGTGGTAAGATAGGAGGCAAGCTAGGAAAAAGTGTAACTCTTTTTCTTCAGAGCAGAAAATCCCCTCTCAGACCTGCTGCCTACTTCCCCAGCCAGACCCAAACCTAGGAAGGATGCTTCACTGCCAACCAGCCCCAGGACCCTAGCATCACTCAGCACTTCCACTCAAGATGGGGGACATACAGCTGAAGGTCTACAGGGCTGAGGGGAGAAGGATGCTTTCAAGTAGCCTAGTCTTCTTCGTTCTCAGCAGATACAGGCCCTATATTACAGAAATTTAGCTTCTCTAGCCCATTATTTCTACTTAAGTGCATCTCTGATAGCTTCTCAGACTCCTTCACTAACATCTCAGGAAAAACTGGCCTTTCCACTTACCAAGGCAAATTCTCCAACTCTTAACCTAATTCCACCTCCTGATGACTTCTAAGGGCCTTTTTTTTTTCTTGATACATCTGTCTAGAGATTGATTTTTTTAATGAATTTATTTAAATTAGTTTCAAGTACACAGTACATTGGTTACGTCTATATTGTTCATAAAACGATTCCCCCATCTGTTCCCTCCCTCCCCTGGCCCTCCACCTAGCCATCATATTAATGCTAGCTACATTCCCTGTGCCATGCTCCCCATCCTCATGTCTAACTATCAACTACTAATTTTTACTTCTTTAATCCTTCACCCCATTATCCCAGCCCCCTAACCCCCCTCCCCTCTGTCTGTCACCAAATTGTCCACTATATTTGTGAGGCTATTTTTGATTAGTTTGTTCTTTTTGTTCCTTAGATTCCGCATGTAAGTGAAATCATATGGTATTCATCTTTTTCTGTCTGACTTATTTCACTCCGCATAATAACCTCTAGGTCCATCCATGTTGTTGCAAATGGTAGGATTTCATTTAATGGCTGAGTAATATTCCATTGTACATATGAATTTCTTTATCCAATCATCTGTTGATGGGCATTTAGGTTGCTTTTATATCTTGGCTATTGTAAATTGTGCTGCCATGAATATTAGAGTGCATAGATCTTAACAAATTATTGTTTTGGTTTTCTTTGGATAAATACCCAAAAGTGCAATTGCTGGGTCAAAAGGTACATCCATTTTTAATTTTTTGAGAAACCTCCATACTGTTTTCCATAGCGGCTGTCCCAATTTGCAATCCCACCAACAATGAATGAGGGTTCCCTTTTTTCCGCATCCTCGCTAAGGGCCTTGTTTTGACAATTATTTATCTCACTATCCAGAGACCCCTCCATCACCCATTCCTTCACTTCTCTGACTCTCCTGGCTTCTTTTTTCAATGATCAGATGTGCTCAAGTTTACTACTTCTTAAAAACAAACGGCCCTCACCATCACCAAACCTTTTTGAATTCTCAACAACGGAAAGAGCTCTCCCTGAAATGTTTGTGTTTTGCTAAATTGCTTTATAGAAATGGTTAAATTTAGAAAGAGTAATGAAAAGAAAAAGAAGCTAAAATCAGTTTGTTTCGAAGGATCAGGTTAAGGATTTACCGAGGAACCAACAACAGGAGTAACAGAGGATAGAGACAGGGGTACGAGTGTATGTCCTGAGAATGGTTGGCCTTTAATTAATCACTAATCTTGTCAATTCTATTCCAAAAGTGTGTCTGGGCTTTAACTTTTTGAATCTATTCTCATATGTCCACATAAATCTATCTATCTATCTATCTATCTATCATCTTTCTATTTATATAAATTTATACCTAGAAGTAAATTTCTGGAGAAGAAAATAGAATTTGAAATTTTATTTTCTCTATGAAGTCACTAAGTTTATTCTTAAAAATAAAGAGAAAAAATGACTTTTTGTTTTGGAGCTACTCTGGATCATATCCATTTATTCCCTTTAGAAACTATTCAATATCCTCTTCTAAGCTTCACAATATATGACTTCTGCACTTTTTTATAAATATCCAAACCCTTTTCAACACCATGGAATATGGCTTCTATCTGACCTACTTTACCCAAACAACTTTCTTAGACATTACTTCTGAGACCAAAACCATGATCAAAATCAAAGATTTGTCTAACTCCTCCTTCCTTGACTCCTGTCACACATAACACTGTGGATTGGACTATGCCTTCATTCTTGATACTTTCTTCTCTCTCTTTTGTTATTCTTTCAATTACAGTTGACATTCAATATTACTTTATATTAGGTTCAGGTGTACAGCATAGTGGTTAGACATTTATATAATTTATGAAGTGATCCCCTGATTAGTTTAGTACCTAACTAGCGCTATGCATAGTTATTACAATATTATTGGCTATGTTCCCTTTGCTGTACTTTACATCCCCATGACTGTTTTGTGACTATCAATTTGTACTTCTTAAGCCCTTCAACTTTTTCACTCGGTCCCCCAATTCCCCTCCCATCTGGCAAACATCAGTTTGTTCTATGTATCTATGAGTCTGTTTCAGTTTTGTTTTGCTTTTTTGTTGTTGTTGTTGTTCTTTAGATCATATGATATTTTTCTTTCTGTGTCTGACTTATTTCACTTAGCATAATACCCTGTAGGTCCATCCATATTGTCACAAATGGTAAGATTTTATTTTTTATAGCCAAGTAATATTCCACTGTATATATGTACCACATTTTTATCCAGTTGTCTATTGATGGGTACTTAGGTTGCTTCCATATCTTAGCCAATGTAAATAATGCTTCAATGAACATAAGGATGCATGTATCTTTTTGAATTAGTATTTTGGATTTCTTACTACCTTCCTTCTCTTCTGACTTTCGAAACTGTACTTTTTTGACTTTCACTATTATCCTTTATAGTAAGTCTTTCCATACCTTTTTTTCTTCTGATTTTTCTTTCTCTCCATCCCCATACTCCATCTGAGTATTCCAGAAGAGCTTTTTTTAAAAATGATATGGGTAACTTAGTTTCTAACCCTCAATTTTCTGATTGGAAAAAAGAGATTAAAATTAGTGTCTACCTGTTGCTGTGAAAATTAATTAATTATATAAAATATAATGCACAATAGTAAGTACTCAATAAATGTTAGCTGTAATTATTCTCATTACTGCTACTTCTGTTGTGAGTCCAACCAACACCAATATTGCTGAGCTCCCATTATTTATAGCACAGGTCTATATAACAGTTAATTACATATAGAGATGTGCATATGGTAACATCAGGTGGCTGTGAGTCTTATCTACATAATAAGACCGCAAGGTCCCTGGGAACGGGCAGTTTTGATCTCTTCTGAGTCCACTGTCCACACTTAGCCCACCCTAGATCCTTAGGTCTTAACCGAACCAATTCTAGAACACCTGTGCCTCTGGTGAGTAGAAGGCCCAACCCCATCTCCACGGCTTTGTCCTCGTTCTTCAGTCCTCCTGGTTTCTTCGGGATTTACTCCTTCTTCCTGTAAGCACAGATAGAATTGGGATGAATCATAGGGCCCTGCCAGGGAAGATGGGCAATGAGAGTGGCCAAAGACCCTGCATAAGGCTGTGTAACAGATCACAAAGCTGTGCAGAAACTAAACCGGTGAATTACCGTGAGCTCTAGTCCCGGGTTCTCTATGCCGGTCTCCACTGTGGACAGAGCAATGGCCTCTCTTCCATTTGTTTTCTCCATCTCCTGTTCTCCTTAACTGAAAAACAAATTCAGGGCCAAGGCTGAAAGATTGGCCATTCTATAATGTGGGGCTGGGGAGACTTTTTAGGGCCAGATACCCACAGGAAAAAAAAACTAAAACTCTCTAGAGGTTTGGTTGATTTCTTTAAGAAAGAAATTGTGTAAATGAGAATCGGGAAGATTGGAAACATATTTTTAATATAATAAATAATGAACTATAGACTTCTATTTCCTACTGTGAATTGGTAAGGAAGGGGTGGTGAGATAGAAGAGAAATGAAGGGCGGTTGGGGGGGGGGAGATTGAAATGAATCAGTAGTTCACCTAGGTCCCTAGGACCTATTCTATAAAGGGCCCTGTTAGACCCCTTAAAAGAAGAGTCAAAGGGCAACTACTGTTAGCCTGGTGGAGGCCCCACTGAGCTGTGCTGGGTAAAAAGGAAGCAGAAAGGGCAGCAGAGGGTTGGGAAGGTCCCAGACCCTAACATATTGCTGAGAAAACAAGAATTAACAAGTTTTCAAGTTCCCAAATATATTGTAGCACCAGAATGGTTTTTGGAGCATCTAAGAGCATCTTTATTACTTAAATAAAAGAAGCCTATACTTAAAATAATCAGTATTAATGTTAATTATCCCAAAGAAAGTTTTAAAACAGAATGAGAGAATCAAGAAACTAAAGCAAACAATTGAGCCTCATTATATGCAACCCTGGTAGACAAACACTCAAATTTATGAGTGCATTCTGAGATGTTGCTTTACATTGCAGAAAATTTCCTTCCCCATGGAAATTTTTTTAATGTGATCTCTTCAAGCATTTAAAATATAATTTCATTAAACACACATAAACAGATTTTTGTGTAAATGAGGGCCTTCCTGTACAGGCAGAAAACTACCTATTTGGTCTAAACATGATGAATTAAGAAATTTGGCAAATCGAGTTTCTGCCCTCCCCAAACGCCCCTTCTTACACCAGTTTGTAGGGTTCTTTCTGTCTCCTCAGTAAAGGACGAAAAGAAAAACTCAGCTCTAAGAGATCCTAACTCTGAAGGGACAGGCTGAGACTGGCTTTCCTATGATTGGCTTATTTGTCTTGGGCCCTCCTTCTCTGGGCTCATCCTTCCCTGTAGAGGAGTACAACTCTCAAGTTAAATATTTATAGATTTTTAAGACTTTTTCAGGGTCAGTTCTAAGAATTCTGCAGAGATTAACAGGCACATCAACAGAAGCATTGCCCTAGGCACTGAATGAGGCACTGGGGAACATAGAAAAAAAGTAAGAGAAAGATCTCTACATTCAAAACACTTTTATGATTCTGTACTGGAAAGACAGCCACTAGATAGAAAACAACAGAAAGCAAGACCACACAGGATTCAATACCAAATGATCACTACGAAGTCTTTTATTAATCCATTCAATAGATATTTATTGAGTACTCAATATCACTCAGGCACTGTTTTGAGTGCTGAAGACCCAAAGATTAATGAGACATTGTCTCTGCCGTAAAGGAACTTACAAATCAGTAAGGAAAGACCAAAGTGTCAGAAAGGCTTCCTGGAGTTGATAACAGTTTCCCTGAGTCTGGAAAGTCTTAAAAGCTAAGTGGGGGACCAATGATGGAAAAGGGGAAAGATATATCAGCAGAGAGAGAAACTTGAACAAAGACACAGTGATGTGGCCTTCCCTGACATACTAAGGAGGCTGTAAAAGTTAATTAAAGAACGGAGAGGGAGGAGGAAAAATGGCATAGATGATAGAGGCTCTGTTCATCCCTCTGGCGACCAAATCAAAGTTGTGACAGAAACAAGGAGCAGCAGCAAAAAAAAAAAAAAAAAAAATCACCTGGGATCTAGATGAACAAGCCATACAACTCTGGAGAAATCCAAGAAAGCACCCTGCAATGGCAGAAGGAATGACAGGACAAGGACACCAGGCTGCCCGGTCTCGAGCAGCTGAGTAAGACAGAGAATATGGCAGCAGCAGAAGCCTCTTAAAAGAGGCCGCGTCTGTGAGCAGATTTTCATGGTGATGGACCTACTCGCTCTGAGCCCTAGTGGCCATTCGGCTGCGCACAGCGGGCACCAGGGACTTACAGGGAGACATTGTCAGAGTGAGGGCTGAGGCGAGACTCGCTCGGTACAGAAGTCCCAGAGGTATCCATTGTTCCCTGTTGAGCCCTCCACTCTACCAGTGCACAGGACACAGCGCCACCACAGCTGTGACATCATCAAACTGAATAACAAAGGTCGCTCTGCCCAGAGGATTGTCTGAAACCCTGCCTATCCCAACTTAAGCCCCACCCAAACCACATACAGATATATCCTCAGTAAGTCAGGAGCTCCTTGCTGAGACTCACATTGGTGGAGGCAGCTGGCGTCAGTTTCTGGTGTGGCCTTTTGAGGCAGCTATAAGCGCAGCATCTGCGGATTGCTTGCTGAATCTTAACGGGTGGCCCCTGAGGGGCAGAGACTTGGGCTAAGTTTGGCCTGCAGCTGAACCCCTCTCAGGACTGTGCCACTGGACACCTACTTCACAAATCCATACTAATAATACTAGGAGACTTAGGAGCTTTGCTTAGTACATAGAAACAGACACAGAAAGGCAGCCAAAAGGGGAAGACAAAGAAGCAGAAACTATATGAGAGAACAGAACAGTGATCCAGATGTAATGGAGTCAAGTAATCCAACAGATGCAGAGTTCAAAACACTGGTTATAAAGATGCTCAATGAACTTTTGGGACATGTAGATAAATTCAGTGAGAACTTCAACAAAGAGATAAAAAACATAAAAATGGAAATGGTCATTATAAAAGGGAACCAGTCTGAAATGAAGAATGCATTATCTGAGATGAGAAATACATTAAATGGAATAAACAAAGAAATAAACCAAGTGAATAAAGAAGAGGATCACATGCCCTATCTAGAGGACAGGAAAGCCACTCAGGACAATCAATCAGAATGGCAAGAAAAAAGATGCCAAGACTATAAAAATAATTTAAGGAAGATATGGGACACTATCGAGGGTCCAAATATTCATCTGATCGGCACAATTGAAGAAAATCAAAATGTTCAACAGCTGCTTGAAGAAATAATGATGGAAAACTTCCCTAAGCTGGTAAAGGAAATGGACATAAGACCCCAGGAAGCTCAGAGAATTCCAAAAATCAGTGATCCAAAGAGGCCCGCACCAAGACACATCATAATTAAAATGCCAAAGGTTAAATACCAAGAAAGAATATTAAAAGCAGCAAGAGAAAAACAAATAATATAAGGGGACACCCCTAGGACTGGCAGCTGATTTCTTAAAGAAACCATGCAGGACAGAAGGGCTTGGCAAAAAATATTCGACAGGATGAAGACCTGGGATATACAACCAAGAATAATCTATCCAGCAAAGCTATCATTTAGAGTTGAAGGACAGATAAAGAGCTTCTCAGACAAAAATAAGCTAAAGGAATTTATTGCCACCAAGCCAGAATTATAGGAAATGTTGGAGGGACTTCTTTAAGAAGAAAAAAACATGTATCAAAAACAAGAATAAAGAATAGTAACAACTACACTCCTATCAATAAGTACCTTAAATGGAAAAGAATTAAGTGCTTCAACCAAAAGATAGAATGGTTGAAAGGATAAGAAAACAAGCCCCCTACACATGAAAAGGAAGGGATGGAAAAAGATATTGCTTTGATGAACCTAGAAGGTATTTATGTCAGACAGAGAAAGATAAACACTATATGATTTTACTTATATATGGAATTTAAGGTTTAAAAAGAACAAACTAATCAAAAACAGACTCACAAATATAGTGGACAATTAGGTGATGGACAGAGGGGAGGGGTTTGGAGGGCTGGGAGAATGGAGTGAAGGGTTAAGAAGTACAAATTAATAGCTGATTGATGGTCATGGGGATGGGGAGCATGACATAGTAAATGCAATTAGCATTAATACATTGGCTAGGTGGAGGGTCAGGGGAAGGAGGGAGCAACTGGGGGATCATTTTACTAACTATGTAGATATCTAACCAATGTACTGTATACTTGAAACTAAAATTAAAAAAAAAAATAATGGAGAGAAATTTTTGAAGAATCGATTATGGAAGGACAAAATAAAGAAGGAAATTAGTTATGGAATAAAGGGGAGAAATGTGAGTGGAATGGTGGTGATCTATCAAGAAATAAGTCTGGAGATGCAGTTAAGTTCCACCTCTGTCTGGAACCAGTTGGATTCTGTTTTCCTGATGTTGGTGGTATGTTCTTCAGGAAATGTCTTCCAGACAAGTGAAGGAGCCAGGCTACAAGTTTGGGCTTATTCTAAATCAAATAGGAAAGCAGGAGGAGGATGTATTGGAAGGATGCACATTGAGGGCAGGGAAACTGGCAAGGAGACAAAAGTCAGACGTGGTGAGGCTCTAACCAAAGCAGTAGAAGAGGATGGATAGAACGAAACAAGTCTCTAGGACTTGATGATTGATCATGTTTGGGGAAGTGTATGCAAGGGAGAAGATAACTTTTCAAAACTGTACAGAATAATTTAGTTTCTACCCATTTCTACCCTACAGTAGTACTAAGCTACGTCTCGTTCACTACACACACGATATTCCCTGCAGAACACACGGTACTCTAAATGTTTACTTGTCTCCCATTACACTGTGATCCCCTGGAGCACAGACTTTCTGTCTTGTTCACCACTCTATCCCCAGGCTCAAGGCCTGTCACATTGGACAGTCAATAAATATTTGTAAAATAAGTGAAACAAACACACACAGGACTCTTAGATTATTGGGTATGTAGATGATGGTGACAACTACCAAAATAGGAACACATATTTCTATTTCCCTAGCTCCATGGGTGCATGTATGCATGCACGCACGTGTACACACACACACACACACATACACACACACACACACACACACACACACACACACACACCCATAAAAGCCCTAACAGAGTAAATGCGTTATATTCTGTAACCTAGAGCAATTCCTTTTGCCTCTCTGAGCCCCTCTTGCTATTCTTGCCCTGCCTAGTTGCTTAGTGTTATCTCACAAGATTATTATGAAAATTAAGTAATTTAATGTAGAAAAAGAATTTAGAAAATAGTAGATGACCTTACAGCTATAGGCTACTATTATAAGCTCTTAAAGTAATTCAGGAAAATTATAAGTATTTTCAATCTGATGTCCGACTATCATCTCAATGTGACTGTGAAGGCTCTCTTGCTCATCCTAACTCATACTTTATCTCTGTTTTTCGTTAGATAATTGCCAGTTCGAGCCAGGCACAGGCATAATGATAGGCACAGATCCTAGCGTTCAGTCCAGCGAAATGATGCTGGTGATCAAATCTCTCTTCTCTTCTTTTCATGGAAAAGGTGTAAAAATGCATGATCATTTTCAAAGTGCAGGCTATAGCACTCATCTCACTTTTCCAAGGGATCCAAGTTTCCTTTACATGCAGTTATTATTGATATAACGCAACTGCCAAGAGGAAGAGAGTTAATCTCGCAACTACCTCCCGTCAATTAACTATTGGCTCACAAGCAGCTTGGGCTTCATTGTTTTAGTATGTTTTCTTTTTGCCTTATCACTTTTAGTATGATAAGGTCTCTTAAATTACAGATCATAAAGAACGCAGTGATTTACTCAGAGTTAGTAGCTAGTTAGTAACTAAGGCAAATCCAAATCCTGAGTTCCTCATTCCCAATTTTGTGCTATTTCTGGGCTGGGGGTGAAAAATATATAATAGATGCCTCTGTTTCTGCAGGCTTTTTTTGTCTTTCAAAAGATTTTTCTATACTTTCACTGTTAATCCCCATAACATTTCTGTAAGCAAGTCGGCTACTATTCATATTTTAGGTACAAAGGAAAATAGACTCAAAAAAGATGAATGATTGGTTTAAAGTCATACATCTAGTTAAGGCACAGCCAGGATTAGAGGCTAGCTGTGATCATGTCCATGGAAGCTGGGCCTATGACTGTCCTAAAGCCTAGGGGTTACTCCTGGAAAACTAGATGGCCTACCACAAACCCATCTGGGAAATAAGTAGGGTTTAAATAATGTATGATTTTCTATGGCCAAGCTACCCTGAACAAGCCCGATCCTGACTGATCTCAGAAGCTAAACAGGGTCAGGCTTGGTTAGTACTTGAATGGGAGACCACCTAGGAAGATCAGGTGATGTAAGCATAAAAAATAAAAAAATAAAGGATTGTAAGCAGACAAGGTCCTTGCAATCTGTTAGGTCAACCAAAGGTTGCTGCGCCTAAAAAAAAAAAAAAATTTTTTTTAATGTACGATTTTATTCTCCCTTTTACCTCTCCATTAATTCCCAGTAGAAGCAGGCAGAACTAGAGAGAATACAGGAACATCCAATGTTGGTCTGAATGCAGTAGCTTGTCCTTAACCTTCTGATTAAAACAACAAAAAAAGATAGACAAAATTTATAAAACAACAGTTTGAAAGCATTGCAAAGTGACCAACAGAGGCAGAACTTGAGGGTATGTGATCCTTGAGAGAAGTGAAGCACAGGAGCTGAATTCCACATTTATCCTAGCTCTTTTTCTGAGGGCATTTTGTTTTTCAAATCACAATGCTGAGAAATAATATCCAAGCAATTTTATGAGGTTGAAGAGAAAAAGAGGCTGGAGTTTTGGACAGCCAAAAGGGCTGCAATTTGAGGAGAAATCATAAAAGAAGAGAATCGTGAAGAAGGAAAAAACCTGCAACCACGTTTTCAAGTCCTTGAACAACTTATAAGTTGTATATGTTCAAGATAAGAATCTAAGAAGCTCAGCAGAAAATAGTAGCTGCAGTGCTAAAGACCTGAGCAGAGATTTTAGCAGCTGTGTGGTGATGGAGAGGTAAGTGTTAATTTCAAGCCACAGTGGATATGGACCTTGATAAACACATCAGTCTTTCTGATGAAACCATAAAATGGACCTAGCTTCGTAATAAGAAACATACCTTAGTAATAAAGCTCTGCTTTAGGTAAAAGGCAAAGCTGAAATAACAGGCATAAAACACAGCACCAACAGGATCAAATCAATCCACTGCTACCCATTATAACTGATGAGAGAAATTCTAGCTCTCTTAGAATATATATAACATCATCCTGGCCTCCATAATTTTTCAATTATAATGCCCTCAACATCTAATTTAAAATTACAAGGCATTCTAAAAAAAAAAAAAAAAAAAAAAAAAAAAAAAAGATCAAATAACCAAAACCAAGAGTGGAAAAAAAAAAAAAAACAACAGATAATAGAAACAAATCCATATCCATAAATGGCTCAGATATTGGAGCTATCAGACAGGGACTTTAAAATAACTATGATTAATCTTTTCAAGAAAATAGGAAAGGAGATAAAAAGAGAAGGATTTTTCAAAAGGCAATTAGAATCTATAAAAAACAAATTCGCATTCTAGAAATTAAAATTACGAGCTAACTAAAAAGGGTTCTGGTTCAAAATGTTAACACGGAAAAACCTAAACTCATCTCCTCCCACAGACACACTGAATCTAGTGCTACATACAGAACTATTTCCTCTTGGTGGGGAGGGGTGGGAGGAGAGTGGGAAACTAAACTAAAAACCGGCAGAGTAACCTCTTCACATCAGACAAATGAGAGGGAAATGACACCGAAGCAGGTAGGAAATGTTGAGACGCAATCTTGCCCATAAACCCTACCACCGATGTGGCAACTCACAATTGAGAGGGATCTCAAAACCTGAAGCTCCTTCCTGAGGAGGGAAGAGTTTTTACCCCATATCAAGCATCCCAACTTTCAAGAGCAGCATCTGAAAGGCAAGCCCCCAAACATCTGGCTTTGAAGACCAACAGAGTTCATGCCCATGAGACTCACGGCTATGGTGAACTGAGAAACATCTCTTAAAGGGCCTGTGCCTTCCAAGCTTAGTAATGAGGCTAACATTACCCTGATACCAAAAACAGTCAAGGAAAATACAAAAAAGAAAGTTATGGGCCAATATCGTTGATGAACATAGATACAGAAATCCTTAACAAAATATTAGCAAACCAAATTCAACAATACATTAAAAGAATCATCCTCCATGATTGAGTGTGATTTATTGCAGGGATGCAAGAATGGTTCAGTAACTGCAAATCAATGAAAAAATGAGAAGGAGGAATTGGGAGTATATTGTTATAAGGTCTTTATACTACATATGAAGTGGTATATTATTTGGACATAGAATCTAATCTTTAATGATGTATATTACAAACCCTATGGCTACCATTAAAGAACTTTTACAAAAGTTAGATAATAAGACAATGGTGGAAATTAAGAAAAATCATAAAAAATACTCCAAAAGAAGACAGAAAAAAAATAAAGAATACATGAAACCAACAAAAAACACCTAGCAAGATGGTGGATTTTAATCAAACCATAATTACATTAAATATAAGTAGTCTGAACATAATCAAAAATGCAAAGATTTAAAAAAAATAAAGCCAAGACCCAACTATATACTATCCATCTATAAGGAACTCATTTTAAATATGAAAACGTAGAATGAAGTGAAAGGTTGGAAAAAGAAATTTTATGGAAACATCAAAAATTTTTAAACTGGAGTATCTATAATAATATCAGAAAAAGTAGGGTTCAGAAAAAAATATTGCTAGAGATTAAGAGAAATGTTACAATGAAAAGGAGTGAATTTACAAAGAATATTTAATGATCCTAAATATTTATGGACTATACCATGTAGCTTCAAAGGCAAAAAACTGATAAAATTGAAAGGAGAAATAGATAAACACATAATTATGTTTGGAGAGTTTAATACTTTTCTCTTAGTAATTGATAAAACAAGTAGAAAATACATGAGGAAATAGAAATCCTAAACAACACCATCGATTTACTTGACCTAATTGACATCTTTAAAACATTTCACCCAACAAGAGCATTGACTTTAGGAATATAAAAAAATTCACCGAGGTAGACCATATTCTGAGCCAAAAATAAATAAATAAACAACCCTTAGATACTTAAAAGAATTGAAATCATACAAAATATGCTTTAAGACAATAAAGGTATTTACTAGAAATTATTAACAAAAAAAATCTTGAAAGTCCCCAAGTATTTGGGAATTCAACCAAGTATTTGGAAATTAAACAAGATACTTGTAAATAACCCATGAGTCAAAAAGTCACAAGGGAAATTAGAAAATAGTTTAATCAAAGGAAATGAAAACATATCAAAATCTGTGAACTACAACCGAAGCAGTACTTATATTAGAAAAGGGGGAAAAAAGGTCTAAAATCAATTACTTAAGACAGAAGACATCATGCTCTGAGGAAAATAGCTGGATAGCTTTGAATACCAGGATCTTTCTGGCACCTCTGAAATCTTCCCACATGGATGATTGTTTCTTGAGCTTCAAGGTCTTAACACTGGGTCTGCCAGTGTTAATGCAATGCCTAAGGTCATTTAGCCACCTCTGAAAATGCTGAAAATGTGTTTAAAATTAAGCTAAGCATGTGTTAGAAGTTAAAGCTTTTGTTCTCTCTCACGGGAGTGGGGGGGGGGCGGTGGAGAGGGAGTTTCTTGAGGAAATTATATTAAGAAGAAAGGCAAGAGGGTCAACCAACTAAAAATCCCAACTTTGTCATCGTTGGCTGAGCTAATGTTGAGTAGTTCTATTACGTTATCTTGTTATCTGCTAAGCAAGAGCACAGATTTGGAAATTATCCTGCTTCCAAGAGGATGATCTGAGAAGTCAAAGTTCCAAGGAGAAGTACTTGGAGACCCTCCCACACCTCCCTTGCTCAATTCCATCTGGTCTCAGTGCCGGCCAGGGTCATAAAAGAGTGGCTATCTGGGGCTGTGGAGCAGCAGGTAATTTTGTAGAGTCAAATAGAGTTTTAGAGCAAAGATTTTTTTTTTTTTTCTTTTAGAGTGGTAAAGCACTACTATACACTTTGCCCTTCATGGAGATGATTTTCCAGTCCCTTTCTTTCACTCTGACCTTGAGAAGTCTCCTCCCACACTTCTATCTTCCCAGAAACCTGAAGGCCATTTCCACTTAAAGACCTACTGATCTCTCAGCAGCACCAGTGTGTTCTAAACAAGAACTTACTGTTACCTTCTCAGATGCCACCTCCTCCCAAATCCCCTCCATTATCACCTAGGTAAAGCATTCCCCTACTTCTCTCTTTCTGTCATCCTCCCCCACCCCTATCCCTCCTCCCCAGCCCAGTGGTATTTTCCCTCACTTGGCCTTGTGTTGGAGTGAAGCTTGTGTTAGAGCTAGGTGTAGAACTTGTGTTAGAGCTAAGGCCTCTGTTCCTTCTCACCAGAGGGCGGTTCCTTGAAGGAAGAGCTTATGAAGGAGAAAAAGGAACAGAAAGTAGAATGTAAAGGGGAGCAATTAAAGATACATTTTTTCAGTGTCACAATTTTGGATAGGGTTGACCCTGAATCACAAGCCATTTGAATTATTGGAGGCAGTTAAAATGACAGGTTTAAAGGGGTGGTGGTGACAAGCGTTTTCTGAGGACTCCATTAATTTTACAATGTTTTATATATCCAGTTACAGTTTATTTTCTGAAATGTTTGCCATTTCTCATGGAATCCTGATGCTTTAGGAATTTTGCCTATAAGAAGGTTAAGGTTTTTTTCTTTCTAGCTTTATTCTACTCATAGGTTCCTTT
The DNA here is from genome assembly GCF_014176215.1 of Rousettus aegyptiacus. Lineage (NCBI taxonomy): Eukaryota > Metazoa > Chordata > Mammalia > Chiroptera > Pteropodidae > Rousettus > Rousettus aegyptiacus. The sequence continues at coordinate 117,939,507 of NW_023416306.1, read as the reverse complement.
TAGAGTGGTAAAGCACTGAATGTGTGAATGGTGTGGAAATATAGAAGGGAGATGATAAATATCCTTTCATACTTTAACACTGGGCTTGGCCAATTCAATAACCATGTGCTGGACAACCTGCTTTTTCAGCAAAGAGTTTCTAAAAAGACCTAATTGAAAGATCAACTGTCCCGCCCGCGGGACCGGTTATTTGGTGGGAGAACCGAGGAGAACCCAACCTAAAGAAAAGAGGGGTAACACGGACGAGAGAAAAAGAGTGGAGGCAAGACAGTGTTCTGATCAAGCCTCAAATTTTATTCTGAGCAGCAGTTGCTTTTATACAGGAAATAAGAGAAAGGGGTAGGGCTGATTAGGGAAAGAGGAGTATATGGCATGATCTGATTGGCCAGCTGGCATCAGCGTCGTTCTGTCCTGCGGGTATTGCGGCTTCCTGTTGCTTAGTTAGAAGGCGCTGAGTGACTTATGCAAAAAGAAGAACAAGTTCTTTCCGGCTACGTGACCTTCCTGGTAATTTATAATGGCGGACCTCTAGTCTTAAGATGGCTCCTGACATCTCCCCCTTTTTTATTTCTTAAAATGCCAAAGCCTTTTTTGCTGAGGCGCAGATAGACTGTGCCTGTCTTAGGCGACCCCTCACCAGTCTGGGCCTTACCCGTCATCGGCACATGAAAGTCATGCAATCATGCCCTGTCTTAGGTTGGTCCCAGCCCTGAGGGATTCTTACCCGTCTTTGACTACCAGCCTCTGCGTCTTGGGGGTGAGCTTTAACCGAGTGAGGGAGCAGTGGCCTGATTCCTCCCGAAGGCTGGGAGTGGCAGAGTGATGTCAGCTAACCTCTAGGTAGCCAGGCATGCTCTCAGGGAATTCTGGAGCAGGTCAGGTAAGGACCTTCCCTTGCACTATTAGACGTTGCACTCAGCTCGGTGCCCAGGCCTCTTATTTTATATCGGAAGAGGCGGGCCTGTCTCCAGTTACCAGGCCGTCCCCGAAGGGCGGGAGCTAGGTCCTACGGATAAAGCGCCATATTCTGCTATACCAGGGAAGGTTTATTTCTTCATCGAGGAGGGAGAACTGCAGACCAGCAGGCGCGGTGGGCGGTTCTTGATTGTAGCTGTCAACCGGCTCCTAGGAGGCAAGGCGATGGTAATGGACTTCTAACGGTCTTTTGATTGCATTGTCAACCTGGTCTTTGATAAAGGTTGTAAGATGATTAAATGCCCAAGGCCCAAATGAGATTAGTAAGAAAATGCCTACAAGAGGTCCTAAAAGGCTAGGTAGCAAGGTGGTAAGCCAAGGGGAGGCAGAGAACCAGTTTTGGTACCAAGACTCTTGTTGTTCTCTAGCTCTTTTTCTATTTTCTAGACTCTTTTTTACCTTGTCAAGGCTATTTTGCACAAGGCCTGTCTTATCAGAATAAAAACAGCATTCTTCTCTGAGGGCCACGCAAAGGCCCCCTTCTTTGAGGAAGAGGAGATCAAGCCCTCTTCTGTTTTGCAAAACTACCTCTGAGAGGGACGCTACAGAGTCTTTTAAGTCTTGTATTCCTTCTCTGAGGTTATTAAGGTCTTTGTCAATAAGAGATTGAAGTTGTAAGTATTGGTTGTTGGAAGTGACTAAGGAAGCAATGCCAGTGCCTGCTCCTATGGCACTGACACCTAACAAGACAGAAAGGGTGATAGCAGTGAGAGGCTCACGCTTGTTACGAGACGTGGCATCTGGATCTATGAATTGAAGGAAAGTATTAGGGTCGTGGAGAAAAAAATCGGGGGAATAAAACAACAACTACGCAGTAATCGCGAGAGGTCAAAAAGTGGGATGTAAAAACGTATGGGGTTAAGCCAGAGGAGCAAGCAAAATAAGTGCCACTAGCAGCAAGCACATATGAGAATGTGTGATTGATTGTCATGGTTTGGTTACATATGGGAATTAGGCTGGTCGGGGGACGCATTGCTGGTCCTATGAGACAGAGGCCTAAGCCGGAGATAGATGTTAGGGTGAGGGCTGTAAAGGGGTCTTGAGTATGTAACAAAGCACCGCTATCATTTGTAAAAAGGGGAGGTTCAAGGGTCGCTATGCCTTCATAAAAAGGAGGGATAGGCGAGAAGCAAATCTAACATTCTTGATGGGCTGTGCTGTTTTTGTCTCTGAGAGCCTCTAATGAGGCATTAATCAAGTCAACTATAAGTTGTGAAGAATCAGGAGGCCCAGGCAGGATGGTAGGCTGAAAAGGGGTGGTTTTTTTATGGCTGGGCTGGGGTGTGGCTGTAAGCTTAGGAGCAGAGCGTTTAGGTTTTGGGGCAGTGCCTTCTATTTTGGATTGGCGCAGGACTGGGTTAGGTCCCAGGTAAGCCGCATTTCTGTTGGGACTTTCTTTAGAAAGTTCAATGGAGAAAAGCATTCCTTTATCTTTCCCTGAAAAATAGCCACGAATGCCCCAATGTCTTTTCCGGGTGGTTTGCCAATCATTTAGGTCGGCCTTAATGATAGATATTTGGAGGGGGTTGCACCACCCTGGGTCGCTACAGGCTTTATAGACTGATGTCGGGATGTTGTTTAGATCATTTTCAGGAGAGGGAGGATTAAGCCTCTTTACTTGTATGAACCTGTCAGAGGCAGGCTTCCAGCTTACATCTCCAGTGGTTTCACAGCCCCAAGAGGCACAATAATAATCAGCCTGGAGACCACATTTATAATCTAACCCTCGCGGCCTATGAGCGCCGGGACAGACATAGTATCCCCCTTGTTGCAGCCAAAGAGAAGTGTGACCCCAAGGGGAATCGCAGGTTGGTACGGTGTGATAATGGTCCGAATTATTGGGTGCCTTGACTAGCGGAAGGAAATCTGTGGCAAGTCCCCATAAAGGGTCCCCTCCAGCTGCCAGTTGGCAAAGATCTACTTGAAGGGAGGCTTTCTGTGGTTGGGGGGCTAGGGAAGAAGAGGTGTTGACAATATCTCCTGCCTGATTTCTGATGATCCAGGTGAAGTTGTAGAGTGTGTAGCTTGAGGAGGCGCTTACGGTTTGGAGTGCCCCAAAGATGGCGAGCCATATCGCAGAGAATGGAGACATTTTTGTAAAGTACCTGGAAAAGAACACATTTATACATTTTTCTCAGGGGGCAGTTCCCCTGGTGGGTCGATGAGTTTTATTAGCCTCCCAGGCAGCCATCGGGCATTTTGTGTTTTAGAATCATAGATACATGCATGTCCCTTGCCCCAGATAAGGACGGGGTCGGGACCATTCCATTTTGATGTCAGAGGATCTTTCCACAGAGCTCGTGCATAAGAGTTTGCAGTAGTAGGGTGCCAAAATCGGTCGGCTGCAGACTTTCCATCATTGTCGAGTGTCAGGAAATTAAGGACAAAAAGGGCATGATTTAGCAAGGTCTTATTATTGTTGTGTGGGGGGTATAGGATACCTTTGGAGTGTTGAAGTTTTGTAAGCATATTCTTCAAAGTCTGGTGTGCTCTTTCAACAATGCCCTGGCCCTGGGGGTTGTACGGAATGCCTGTAATATGTTTGATATTTAGTTGAACACAAAATTGTTTAAAGGAAGTACTGGTGTAGCCTGGGCCGTTATCAGTCTTGAGAGTTTTAGGTAATGGTAGAAAGGCAAGGCATGAAATCATATGACTGATAACATGTTTGGTGGCTTCTCCAGACTGTAGGGTTGCACAGAGAAAGCCACTGAAGGTATCTATAGAAACATGTATATATTTCAGTTTACCAAAAGGGCTGAAATGAGTAACATCCATTTGCCACAGTTCTCCAGGAGTAAGGCCGCGAGGATTGACGCCAAGATGGGGTTCAGGTAGTAGAGTAAGACACCCCTGACATTGGCGCACTATTTGGCGTGCCTGTTCCCTAGTAATGGAGAATAAAAGGCGAAGAGTCCGGGCATTTAGGTGGTGTATCTGATGAGCCTGTTGAGCTTGTTGAATGGGGTCAGTAGAAGATATAGCCATAACAAGGTTGGAAACTTCTCGAGAGGCTCTATCAACAAGATCATTACCAGTACTTAGGGGGCCAGGGAGACCTGAGTGAGCACGGATGTGCCCTATAAAAAAGGGATGAGATCTGGCGAGGATGAGGTTTTGGAGTTCTGAGAATAAGGGGGAGGCATTAGTGGAGGGTCGAATAAAAGGGACGGTCTCCAGAAGGGGAACTGATTGACTTATATAAGCACTATCGGTGAACAAATTAAAAGGACTATTAGGGAGAGTCTTGAAGACTTGAACAACTGCAAAAAGTTCTACAAGCTGTGCGGACAAGTAGTCGGTCCTGATCTTAGTAAGCTGTCCATTAATACTAAAGGCAGCAATTCCTGAAGAGGAGCCATCTGTGAAAACAGAAGGAGCTTGTGGAATAGGACGGCTCTTGGTCAGGGAAGGGAAAACTACAGCCTGGTTTTTAAGGAATTGTATGAGTTTGTCAGCAGGGTAATGATTATCTATCTTTCCTTGAAATGAAATACAATTGACAGCCCATTCATCTGATGTTTGTAGTAGCCATTTGACCTGAGCTGCTTCATAGGGCACAACAATGATGTCAGGGTCTTTGTTAAAAAGCTTTAGGGAGCTTTCGCGCCCCATTTTAAGTATTTGTGCGATAAGAGAAGGGTAGACAGGGAGTATCTTAGAAGGAGTAGCTGGCAGATGAAGCCAATATAGGGGTTTGTTTTGCCACAGGACACCCGTAGGCGTGAAGGTTGTGGGAAGAATTAGTAGCCACAGGGCACAGGCAGGGGAATAGTATGAGATATTTTGATTTAAAATGGCCTTTTCAACTAAGTTTAAGGCCGAGGCTGCCTCAGGCGTCAGGGTGCGTGGAGAAGAGGGATCAGGATCTCCTCGGAGAATGTCAAAGAGGGGCTTTAAATCTCCGGTGGTCAACTTTAGATATGGGCGAAGCCAGTTGATATCACCTAACAGGCGTTGGAAATCATTGAGGGTCTGTAAAGAGTCTTTTCTCAATTCAACCTTTTGTGAAAGGACCTTAGAGGGGTGTAACTCGAAACCTAAGAAGAGGAAAGGGGGCTGTAATTGGACCTTTTCTGGGGAAATCTGTAGTCCTAAATCTTGAAGAGCATCAACTAATTTATGGCTGGTATCAAGCAAGATGGCAATATCAGAGCCTGCCAGGAGAATATCATCCATATAATGGACAATGTATAGGTCGGGATGTGTAAGGCGAAACGGATCAATGGCCTGGGCAACAAATTTTTGACAAAGGGTAGGACTGTTTGCCATACCCTGAGGCAAAACCTTCCATTGAAATCTTGGGGAGGGTCCTATGCAGTTAACAACTGGGAGGCTAAAGGCGAAACGTTTTCTGTCCTCCGGATGTAAAGGGATACAGAAAAAACAGTCTTTTAGATCTATGACTATCTTATGATATCCTGCAGGTATTGCAACGGGGGACGGCAGCCCTGGTTGGAGCGCCCCCATGGGAACCATGGTCTTATTGATTTCTCTGAGATCTTGAAGAAGTCTCCATTTACCCCCTTTCTTTTGTATAACAAAGATGGGAGTGTTCCAAGGGGAGGTAGATGGTTCAATGTGGCCAGCATCTAACTGTTCCTGCACTAACTGTGTGGCCGCTGAAAGTTTATGACGGGGCAAGGGCCATTGATCGATCCAGACAGGGTGGTTGCTCTTCCACGTGATTTTATCTGCCTGGAGTGCAGGGGGAGCAACGGCCCTCACGAAAAATTTTTGATGTCGTACCCTAAGCCTGTCCGTGGGGCCCTGTGTTCGGCCTCTATGGGAACGGTAATACCTTGATTATTTTTTCCAAGGCCCTTGCCCGGGATGAACCCTTGGTTTAGCATTTGGTGAGTAACGGTAGCTGAGGGACTGAACATTAAAACTCCCATCTGGCTCAATATGTCGCGACCCCACAGATTCACGGGAAGCCCAGGGACAATAAAGGGGCGGACCTGACCAGTGTTTCCATCAGGGTCTTCCCAGGTGAGGAGTTGAGAGCTTTGTAAGGTGTTTTGAGAGTGTCCTATGCCTTGAAGATGAGTAAGAGAGGGCTGGCAAGGCCAGGAGGAAGGCCAGGAGGCCTTTGCAAGCACTGTAGAGTCAGCGCCCGTGTCAAGGATGCCTTTGAATTTTTTGCCATTGATTTTGAGTGTGAGGTATGGGCGTTCTCGAGAAAGTTGTTGGATCCAAAAAATATCAGAGGAACCAGGCGTAGACGCCCCTCGGGAAGGCCCTAGGGAAGGATTAGATGTGTCGAGGGGTAGGGGTAGAGCCTGAGCAAGGCGTTGACCTTGGTGTATATAAAGTGGGCCTCTGGAGCTACTGGCTAATATCTTTATCTCCCCGGAATAATCACTGTCAACAATAGAGGGAAAAATGGTGATGCCCTGCAAGGTAGAGGAGGCCGTTCCAAGGATAAGAAAAAATGTTTTAGGGGGAGGGGGCCCAAAAACGCCTGTGGGGATCACCTGAGTCCCGCTATCGGGCTCTAATATGATGTCGGAGGAGGCACAGAGGTCCAGTCCTGCGCTTCCTGGGGTGGCCTTGTAAAGGGAATGGACTGATTTTGGGGAAAGGTGGGTAGGGGCTGAGTTTGTTCTATCTGGCTGTTCCCCGAGGCCCTGAGAAAAGGGATTGGCTGAGGGGCCCGGGGCTGGCCCCTCTGCCCGTTTCCCTGCTGGCGAGTGATGGGGTTACCGAGTATGTCGGTGGTGGAGCGGCAGTCTCTAGCCCAGTGTCGGCCCTTTTTGCAAATAGGGCAAGGTGTCGAGGGAGGAGAAGGTCCTTTATTATAAGGGCCCTGAACCCTGGGTTTGTCATGGGAACCGTGGCATTGACGGGCAAAGTGCCCTGGCTGACCGCATTTGAAACAATTTTTTTGTTGGCCAGGGTTGGCCTGGATTGCAGCACCAACCGCTAGATGAATGGCCTGAGATACCTTGGAAGTAAATGGATCAACGTCTCGGCACAAGCGAAGCATTTCATCGAGCGTCTTGTCCCGGGTCTTACCCCTGAGGACGGCCCGGCAGGAGGCGTTAGCATTTTTAAAAGCCAATTGTTTGACTAACCTGTCATTAGCGGCGTCGCTTCCTAGAGCACGCTCAGCAGCCTCTAGAAGGCGACTGACAAATTCACTGTAATCTTCCTGGGGACCTTGGATAACCTTGGTGAGTGGTGTGGTGGGGGTGCCAGAACTAGGAAGAGTTCTCCAGGCCCCAAGAGCGGCATTATGTGTCTGAGAAAGGAGTCCAATAGGGAGATTTCGTTGTCGCTCTTCAGTGGCATATGTCCCCTGACCAGTAAGTTTTTCAAAGGTCCAAGAATGAGAGCGGGGATTTTTAAGATTATTAGCGGCTATAGTCTGGCAGCGGTCACAGAAATCAGCCCGCCAAGTTAGATATTGGCCACGGGTGAGGACAGCCTGGACTATGCGGAGCCATTCACAAGGGAGAAGGTGTCCCCCTCGAGACAGTGTTTCGAGGACAGATAAGGTGTAAGGAGCATTGGGTCCATAAGTCCTGACAGCTGTATTTAGTTCTTTTAAGTTTTTGAACTGTAATTTATGGAACTCTCTACGCTCCGGGGCGGGGGGAGGGAGTTCGTCGTCACTGCTTTCTTCTTCATCATTATCGTCAGCAGTGTCCTCTCCACCTTCAGGGGCATCAGGGGGATCAGCGGTGTTAGAGGTGGGAGATTCAGGTCGTTGGGATCGGGTGATGACAGGGAAGGTGAGGGTTTTTGGTTTGGGGTTTTTGGAGGGTTTTATGGGCAAGCGTTGGGCGGTAAGGACAGTCTCTTGTAAAGCAGCCTGAAGGGAGGCTAGTTTGTTCTCTATCTCGGCCATCTGTGCAGCAAGCTTATCTTTGGTTTGTGAAAGGTTGTTGCCGTTGGAGGCGGGGAATGGCAGAACAGGCGCACAGAACTGTGGATTGTAGGGTGGGAGCCAAGTAGAAGGCCAATCTGGGTTATGATATCGTACGGCCTCATCTCCTAAGGTGGCGGCATCGCCAGGATCTAAGGGGTCATTGAGTGGTCTTTTAGTTAGTAAGGGATTGGTAAGAGGACTTTTAGGAGAAGGGGGATGTTCTGTGGGCAAAGAAGGGTATATACCTTTAGTTGGAGAGGGATCGCTCATGTCTATAACGACTGAGGGACATCTAGAGGGGGGCTTCTCAGTGGGAAGAGAAGCAATGGATGCTGAGCGAGACAGCGGTTTAAGGCAGTACTCCGCTACTGACAAGAGTTGTCGTTTTTCGGGGTCATCGGAGGCGGTTTCTACAATATCTCGAATTAGTCCCCAATAAGAGAAAGCAGAGACGGGGACGGCATCAGGGCCTTCCTTTTGTAACTTATCGTTTAAGTCTCTGCCTACCTTTTGCCATTTTTTTGGATGGATTTCGGGGCCATTTACTATGAACCAGGGACAGACTTCATCAATGAAGAGAAAAAATTTGACTAAATCCTTCTTTTTTACTCGGATTCCTCGTTCCTTGAATGAGCGTTTTAAGTCTTTTATGAATAGTGCTTCTCTGGACAAGGTTTGTCCCATCTTTTTGTTTTATTTATCTAAAAAGAAAGAGGGATAGGAACTGAGGAAGTGAACATAGGTATCAAGGCAAAAAGGAGGAGAAGGGAACTTAACTTCTCTCCCGCGTGGGCAGCCGGTTAGTACAATCCGCTAACACGGACCCCCTGGGGTGCGATGCCTACGGACGTCCCGCCGGCTGTGCCTTTGGGCATAGACAAGGCTCTTTTACAGAGGCGCCAGAGGAGGGATTATATCAGAGGTCTCGACGTGGGCAGTCGGTTGGTACAATCCGCCAACACGGCTTCTCAAGAGGCGAATCGCAGACCTACAGCTCTCTCCAGGGCGGAGGGAGAGGTCTACGACCGGGATGCCCTCTGAGTGGACGACTTCTGCCTTAAAGTCGACTGACACACTGTATTTTCCCAACTCAGAAAAAGCAGCCTCTAACCTCAGGGGTGGACGGCTTGTGCCGAGAAGCGGGCTAGAGAGAAAGGTCCCAAATCCTTTGAAAAAAAAAGGAAAAGACAAGAGGACCTAGAGAAGACAGAGGGAGTTATGCTCAACTCTTTTCCCCGTTTAAAATTTGTTACTTATGATCCTAGCAGTCCGTGTTGAAACTAAACTAAGGCGGATGAACACTCACCGAAGACGGCGATCTCCGGTGAGCCGAAGACGAGGACCTTCCATGAGCGGTGAAAGGCAGTCTTCTCTGAAAAACTTCTCCTTAACGAGCTGCAGCCTCTGTTATTTCGTAGTCCGCCTGGGTAAGGGTTCTGCACTCGGGCCCCACGTTGGGCGCCACTTGTCCCGCCCGCGGGACCGGTTATTTGGTGGGAGAACCGAGGAGAACCCAACCTAAAGAAAAGAGGGGTAACACGGACGAGAGAAAAGAGTGGAGGCAAGACAGTGTTCTGATCAAGCCTCAAATTTTATTCTGAGCAGCAGTTGCTTTTATACAGGAAATAAGAGAAAGGGGTAGGGCTGATTAGGGAAAGAGGAGTATATGGCATGATCTGATTGGCCAGCTGGCATCAGCGTCGTTCTGTCCTGCGGGTATTGCGGCTTCCTGTTGCTTAGTTAGAAGGCGCTGAGTGACTTATGCAAAAAGAAGAACAAGTTCTTTCCGGCTACGTGACCTTCCTGGTAATTTATAATGGCGGACCTCTAGTCTTAAGATGGCTCCTGACAATCAACCAAATGTTATCTGACTACAGAAAGCAGAGTGAGAATATGGTTAAATCCTGAGGAGTTATAACCTGTCTGCCCTGGCATTAGGGATTTCTGCCTTCTTTCCTGTCCTCTGCTTTTACTTTCTGCTGATAATTTCTCTTGTGGTGGCTGAAAAAATGACTGCTAGAAATTTATTACTTGCAGGAAATTTCTGCTTAGCTATCGCCTATGGGAACATGGCTATCACCATGAGAACATAGGCTATTGCCCATAGGAACATAACATTCTAACAATAAGCTTTCTGCTTCTGTACCCTTGCTTGCACAACCAACCTGTGGGTTGACAGGTAGTAAATAAAAGAAAAATAGACCTTTGTGTTTAGACAGAATGAAGAATGAGATTTTGGGCTTAAAAACTCTGTACCTCTACATTTCAAGGCTGCTTAGTTTGGGGTCTGCGTACCCCTGGCAGACCCAGCTGGCTGAATAAAGAGTGTGTTCCCTATAACTCACTGAGTTCTGGTGGTCCGTGTATCTTTCAGGGCCTGGCAGCTACAACACTCTGTCTGATTCTGTTATGGTGCGATCAAATCTAAGACCCACAGAGCCAACTGAGATGAATTGTGAGCCTTCATTAGCCGGCCAGCAACTGACTTTCTACTACGCAGAGTTAGAGGAGATCAGTCCTGAGCTCCCAAAAGAGGCAGTTTATAAAGCCTGGAACTACTCTGGTTAACATAAAGCAAGCAGGTTACAGAAGCAGAAATTGGCCCTTAGCATATCTTTGAGCAGATTACCACACCCTGGTTAATATCAAACAAGCAAGCAGATTACAGAAGCAGAAGTTGGCCCACTTGAAAATTTTCCACCCTTAACAATTCTATCTCCCTTCCTTTCTCTGTCTCTCCCTCAAACATTTTCCTCCTTATTTCCCGTCCCTCCTTCTACTTTGCAGTGCTCTGCCTGAGAAAGCTGTGATAGAGAGAACTCTGGAAAATAGGCTCTAGAACGCCTGTAAAGGTCTCTTCAGTCCTCACAGAGCAGAGCTGGGGACCGAGACAGTGCTAAGGGCATATGCATCAGGGAGCAGGTGGGTGAGCAGTCTCAGCTTTCTGGTGGAAATGGACGAGGCTTATGGAGAAACCAGTGAGGCCCTGTAAGTATGCTCCTGTGTTCTAGAGACTCAGCATCAACAACCACCTTCTACAATTAGAATCTTTATTCTCTATTTGCTAAACTTCTCGGGAGACTTTTGGCTCGGGTTCTAATTAGAAAAGCCTGGCCTCTAGAATTCCTTATTGATTCAGCTAGCTAATTATTTTCCATGGCTAAATTGTGAGGCGGACAAAGTCTAAGACAGTTGGTGTTGGTGTCTTACTCCTGAACTTCCCCCTAGATACTCTAACTACATCCCATGGGTGAAAATCTATACTTGTTTGGGAAACAAGTGATAAGGAAGTAATCTTGTTTGTTATTAAGCATTTCAAGGTTTATCTCTCCTGGGAGTTTTTTTACTTTCAAGGCAAGATTGGAATGATTCTATAGGTGAAGTGACCTCATGATTTAGGGCGGTAGAGGGGAGTATTTAATTTCCTGAGCCTTGATTATCACTTCTGCAAAATGGAAGTGCTGAAAGTGGTGATAGGCATATCTGCCTACAAGACTGGGAATGATTAAATTAGAACTAAAGCAAAAGGGGGGAAAAAACAGTTGTATAAATGGTAAGTGCTCCAAAAGTTTTAATAGCTAAATGTGACTGCACACAAACTTCAGTTCTCTATGTAGATTCTTCTGTAATTCAAGTTGGCTCTGTAATTCAAGTTGGCTTTGCCCAGATAAGAGCATGGAGACTCACTTGCCTCTCTTTCCCCCCTTATATTCTGTATGCCTCTTCCTTTAATCATTAAACCTCAGGACATAAGACTAACTGAGCCTCAGGTCAATAAACGTGAAGACAATAGGTTTTGGTTGGACTTTAATAACGTCTTGGCTTTAGATGTGTTTCAGCCCCAGGGCCTTGGAGGCAGAACAATAACCCTATCAGCCACAGGACTAGACCACCAGACCCGATGGCGCCATGGTTGATTCTAGAAACAGACACAAAGATCAATTAATTACCTCACCCTTCAATCTTCCAGTCAATAGCACCCACGACTCCAACTCCCTTAGTTTCCATTACTATTGATTTTTCCCTATATAATCTTTACTCCCGAGACACTCCAGGAGCCAGGCCTTTGAGCAATAGCTTGCCTGTATCTCTGAGACTTGAAACTGTCTAATAAACCTTACCTTCTTTGCTATAAAACTCACCCATTTCTCTTCTTTGGCTTAGAAGCACACAAGCAGATGGACCCTTTTTTTGTCCCAATAACATAAAGTGTAAAGATCCTAATATAGATCCCTTACTTTTCCTTTTTTAAAGCTATGCTATTGTTGTGGTGCAATCAAATCTAAGACCCACGGAGCCAATTGAGATGAATTGTGAGCCTTTCTTAGCCGGCCGGCAACTGACTCTACCACGCAGGGTGAGAAGAGATCAGTCACGAGCCTCCAGAAGGGATAGCTAAAAAATCCCCAAAACCCCCTCTAGCAAGCAAGCAGGTTTACAGAAGCAGAAGCTGGCCATTAACACATCTTTACACAGGATAACTACGCCCTTAACATTAGCATATCTTTGCACAGAATATCTCCTAGAACAACACCCTGTTTAACATTAAACAATGGAAGCAGAAGTTGGCCATTTGAAAATTTTCCACCCTTAACACTATTAACTTATCATATTTCAAGCAGGGCTCCATGCCTGAAATGCATTTCACACATTTTCTCATTTAATCCTGATCATTTACCTTTGAGGACGGTACTATTGCTATCCCAGTTTTCCAGATGAGGAAATTCAAGTTTAGAGAGAGGAAGTAACTTGCCAAAGTACCAAAGTGAGCAAATAACAGAGCTAATTTTGAGCCCGCAGTCCTTGCTCCTAAGCACAACTCTCTCTTGCTCATTCTGCCCCAGCCTCCCATGCCTCCCTCCCTTCTTTCTATTCTCATACTCGTTCTTTAAGATCTAACTCAGATGACTCTCCTTATTCTGGAAGCCTTTGGACTCCATTTCAGCCCCCAGTGAACTCACGGTGCTCTTTGATTGCCTGAGCCACTCGTGTGTCAGTCATGTGGCATTTTTTATATTTTTCTCTAATATTGCTGTTTGTCATATGTTGTTTTATATTATAGTCAAGAGGGAAAAAATGGATAAAAGTGGCAGTAGAATTCTTCATTGATAATTGTAGGGTTTGTTCTTTTTTGTTTTTGTTTTTTTGTCTTTTGTTTTTTAAGCAGATTCTCTTGATTGCCTCTTTGGCTATGAAACTCCATTAGAGCAGAGAACCCAGCACCTAGCACACAAAAGTTGTGTAAAAATTATTTTTTGAAAAAATAGAACCTCCTAGGATATGTGCCCAGTTGTCTGGAGCATAGAAACGTGAGAATGTTTGTTATTTGAGAAGCACTTAGCATAGTACCTGGTACAAAGTGAGCATACAGTAGGTGGTGGCTTCCCTGTCCTACATAAGCAGTACAGCAGGAATTATTGGAGCATCTTTGGAGGAACAAGTAGAAGAAGGCAGGAGAAGAGAGAGAACGAAATGGAGTATTATGTTGGTTACTGGGGCTCTAGCAAAGAGTGGGTCAGTGAGATCTTTTCAGAGTTAGCAATCGCCAAGGGGCAATTAAGGAAAGGGACATTTAACATTTGCTGTGCTGAGCTACAATTTCACTCTCCTTCCCTCAAGTCTTCAGTAAAATCTACTACACATGCAGTTTAGTGTCAATAATACTTGGAGAATTCAAAAAGCCAGGTGATATTTGGGGCTGCTGGGGGTTAGGGGGCAGGGGGAGTGAGATTATATATATAATCTATATATAGAGAGCCAGACACAACAATGAGAGAGGCCTTAAGAATTTTCAGTAATATTGAGAGTAACGGTGATTATTCTTGTTCTATAGGATATGGGGTTCAAGACAATTTTATTTAAATATTAAAAATGGGAGGCCCCAGCAGGTCAGAGGACCTTGGGGACATCCAAGTGGCTCACTTTAGTCACATGTATTTTGTTATCACTTGGTTTATGTTATGCCCCTTTAGGAACCTCCTTGGAATAGGAACTGTGACAAGGCATTGAACTGAATCTGTATGGCTTTTTTTCCCCTACATGGATTTTATTCCCATACATTGACACACTGGAACTGGATCCTGGCAATAACCCTCTGAAGTAGTAGGGCAAGTATCAGTGAATTTCCCTGTTTTCAGTATAAGAAAATGTTGTGTCAGAGTGGTGACATCCTGTTCTCTGGCTTACAGTGCCAACAATGAACTAAGCCAGCTCAAGACAGTGGAAAGATCCTGGTTGCATGAGGGTGAACCTGGATGTCAGGGTAAAATCTAGTTTTCCACCTCTATTTCCTCTCTTAATTATCTAGAGCCACACTCACACAACAATCTATGTTCTCTCTAGCCCTGCAGAAGTATTTGTCTATCCCCTCCAAATCTCACATTTATTACCTAGGCCAAAACCTTTGTATTAGCTATTTAATATTTGAAAGAGTGATAACAATGCCATCTTCAAGAACCGTTCAATTAAATGAAATAAATAATTCATTTAATTAAATGGAAGTCTTTGACACACTGCCTGGCACATTCACTGAATGTTCTCGCTTTTCTCTCCTCCCTTCTGTGGCTCTCCTTTCTTTCTCTATTTCTAAATTTAGGTTCAGTGTTTGTTCTACCATGCCCTGTTCCTTAGGTTTCATTGTACCTTAGATGGTTCTTGACACATTACCGATCACCTGACTCTTCACCTGGGGTAACCAAGCAGAGTGGGACCAGGAGCTGGGCTGGGCTTGGGCTGAGAGGATCAGACAGAAAACCTCAGGCTTTTTAAGCCCCTATTTTACAAAAGCTGGGGCTTAGAGATGTTAAGCAACTTTCCCAACTACTGTTAAGTAGAAATCTTAGATATGAATCCAGACAGTAGGGTATTTTCTCAAGTAGAGTCCAAATCCCCAGTCAGCAGTTACCAAACTTGCCCCCTGGCTCCCCTAAAGCCCCAGAGGGCACTGATAGGGCATTGCACAGTTGGGAGACTGATTCAGCTCCTCGGTTCATATTTTCTCAGGAAGTTGCTACGGTTCCTGAAAAAGCCTTCCACAGCAGTGTTGTAATGAAGATAAGTGTAATTCAGCATTCTATTAAAATGAATTAAGATAACTAATAATACAGAAGGACCATCAGGCTGGCATCAGCTTTGAAGTCTACAGACTCCAACTGTGATTCAGTCCATAGGCTGTGTTCTCAAGAACTTTTCCAGGTGGACGGTGTTCTGACCCTGTGGCCCAGAAAAGTGGAACACGCCCCCTATAAAGATGGAATGGAACAGTTGCTGCCATCTCGTTTCTCTCCTCTCCCTTCCATCTCAAAAGCAATCCCAATCCAACCCTTTCCAAGGAAATCACTGTCCTTGTCATTTTTTTTAATAGTAGAAGAGAGAAATGGCATCCAACCTGGGTCAGAAGGGGACATAGAGAGGAGAGGCCATGCCTGAAACATGTACTGAAGAAGGACAGCACAGATAAATGGGAAGCCAGCGGTTTTTAAAACTAAAGCCCCCTCTCTCTTTCCCTTTTTCTCCATCTTCTGTCTTCTTCTTTCTAACCTGATCAAAGTCTGTCCTCAGGAAAGGATCTGAAATCAGCTGCCTTACTGGGAACAAAATCAAGAAGTACTTATGTGGTTTCCATGCCCTATTAAAGGGCTTTTAAGACTCAGTGAGCAAGTTAGGGAGGTAGGCTTCTTCTTGTTCATAATTAATTTTCCGGTGCCTATATCAGTCTCTAGATCCTTAAACTTTGTTGAGTAAATAATTTTGGAGACCGGAGGATCCTTCTTGGGACGCTAAAATCGCACACCCCTTGGCCCTGGGTTGTGGGCTACAGGTGCTGGACAGAGCTTGCAGCCTCAGAATTCGACATCCACTTCCTGGGATGCAGCGCCTCCTAGTGGAAATTTAGGGCTTCTGCCTCTTCCCTAGATGCCCCCGCAAACATGGGCCCTTCCGAGACTCCACCCCAGATCTTCATCTTCTCATCCTCAAAATCTCAATGTCACCCTCATTGATGAGGCCCTTTAGACTTGGGCAGGTCCCTGCTAGTAACTCCCAGTACTCACAAAATGAACAATACGTCTCCATTAGAGCCAGGTAGTTCCTCAAGAGAGGCACATCTCAAACTTTAAGGTATAGATGCAAAATGTGGGGAAGCTTATAAATTACAGTTGTCATCTTCAAGGTTTGTTCCTTGAATGTTTTCCTGCCTCTTTCCTAGTGCTGAGACCTAAAGAAGAGCTTGACTTGAAGTTGGAAGGGGTTGTGGAAAGGACCACACTTTCAGAATCAGAAACTACAAAACATGGGTTTAAAACAAGAGGTCAGTGGAGGAGCATGCTGACTGAGTGTTCAGAGAGGGTATTTCAGAGCAGCAGGTGAGGTCATCCAAGATCAGGATCTTTAGCTCTCAGTTTTGCCAGCCCAGAAACTCAATTTTGTCAGTACACCCAAAGACTCAAGAGAAATGAATCATACCAACCAGATTCTTTCTCTCTCTCTCTCTCTCTCTTTTTTTTTTTTTACATCTACAACACCTGGTTTTCCTAGGTGGTCTCCCATCCAAGTACTAACCAGTCTCAACCCTGCTTACCTTCCAAGGTCAGATGAGATCCTCCAGCACGGTCAAGGTGGCATGGCCATAAGCTTAACCGATTCTTAAGAGTGTAAATCAACAGTAAGAACAATTAAGCTTATTCAAAGCAATGCTCTTCCCTGCAGGAATGTCTACATGGGCAGTCAAATTATTAACAAAAGTTGATTTTGTGGGCCTGAAATCAGAGCAAGTGGAATCGAGTGAGCTCAGAAAAGGATATTATGAAATTTTAGTAACTGGATGCACCCATCTCCAGGATAATTATATAATTACCAAGAAGGTCAGCAGTCAGAAATGCAGAAGAATACCTTCTCCTTCTGTGACTCTTGCAACCAGGAATTTTCTGTTTAGCTTCCTTTAGAGCATTCCTGCCCTCAGAATACACTTTTGTCACCTTCGTTGGTTGTGAATGGCTAGAGTGGGTTACCTCAGATCACTATGTTTGTGATTTTTTATTTTCTTGTTTGACTGTTCTTACTCATAGTACTATTATAGAGTGACTACTCCAGACTTTCTTCTCAGATTCTGGGAGCAGACTTTCTCCCCAGATTCTGGGAGTACCAAAGCAGCTGTGGCAAAGATGTGGGTGCAGGGCCATCAGGGTAAAAACCAGAGCCTTTCCTTGCTTCGAACCCTGCTACCTTATCCAGCCTGCAGATTTAAAGACCTTCAGTGTAGTTATTTGGTAAGTGGTCAGAGGAATGAAAGTTGTCACATTTCTGTTGGCTGGTTCTTTTTTTTTTTTTTTGCTGGCAATGTTGATTTCCTGTATAATAAACCTTTAAATCAGTCATCCAAAGTCTGGCAATTTCTCAGGCTCACCTTTTCCCATTTTGTTCTCTCATGGTCTGAACTTTCTTATTGTGCATTTTTAAATTTGTCAAATTTAGGAAACTGGCAGTGGGGAGATCTTGGAAAATTAGTCCTCCACAGTGTCTTGCTTTTTACATACTGTTCAGTAAGTCTTTGCTGAAAGTCAGTAAAGGGGGCACAACCACACTGCAATGTCCATCTCTCCCAGGAATGTTTCCTGACTTGCTTTGCCACCACCCAGGTCCCCTAGGAGCAGCTGGAGAGGCTCATTCCCCACTAAGTCCTACCTAATTCCCTCTTTGACAGTGATACAACTACTGCAAGCCACCTGAGAGCAAAATCCAAAACTTACTTCCATTTTGTCTAATGCCAACTGACAGACTTAAATTGATTGCATTTGGATTTTTTTTTTTAACGCTCATAAAACAAACAAATAAAATATGCTTTAAACCCTAGGTAGATTAGGAAAAAATCCTCGAGGAGAAAATACCATCTCACCTAGGAGGTGTTGGAGATGGAGACTACAAACTCATAAGGTCTCCTCATGGTGGCAATGGAAACCAGCCCCTCCAATGCAGTTATATTTTCCACTTGCCACAGTGTTCATCTACTCTCTGAACTCTTCTAACCCTTAAAAATGTTTGCACGTCGTTCCTATAACCCTTGAACTCCAAAATACTGAAGTTTCAGCCAGCGTGAGTCATTTTAGAGAATGCAATATAGGAATTGACCCTTGATAGGGGCCAAATGAGGAAAGAAGACAAGTATCACACAGAATAACATCCTAGGACAAATCAATCATGTAATGGTGAAGATGACAGTTTGGCCAACTCACAGGCAGGTGAAGAACTACAAAGAGAAAGTCTCAGAGCTTATTTTTTGCCTGTTATAATTTGGCCTCTGATGTGAAGTCAAGTGGAAGATTAGGTACAATCACGGAGAGGAAAGAGGTTTCCCAAATGTAAAAGGGCGCCCTTGCCGTGCCATTGTTCCCACAATGCCGTGACTCGGATTCGAACCGAGGTTGCTGCGGCCACAACGCAGAGTACTAACCACTATACGATCACGGCGAGCTACCGGAACGCTACGAGGAACGGCTAACCGACTATCATCCTTGTCTACAAGACTGCCATTCTAGCTTTCTGAAATTGTCAGGTCCCTCGCAACATCATGCTAACTCTGAAGCACAGTAGGAATGCCGTGGACTCCCCAAAGTCTCCGCTGGTCCTCCACACGGGCCTCAAAAGAAATGACACAAAAGTGCTTTGCAAACGAAAGGACTGCTATGATGCCAGGTCTACGACCGAGACTCTCACGTAGCTTGTATGGATGTGAGGCCCTGGAGTTGTCTAAAGGTGGCCTTGGGTCCTTTTACATACACGGTGCTAGCGCTCACGCTATCTGAACGCATTCTGGGTGGGAATGGGGCTGTCTCTTAAATTCTAAAGATCATTTCTGACCCACTCGCACATACTACTTCCTTCGAGACGCTGGGGAAAGGGAACCTCGAGCGCAGCCTCCCTGAAAATGAAGCGGCGGGATTCGGCCCTCGGGCGAGGGCGTACTAAGATCAAAAAAGCACACGCTTAGAGCAGCAAAATTGGACATCGGCAAGAAAATAAGCCATGACGAGTCAGTGACATCTTAAGGGGTGGGGCTTTGAACACAGAAGATTTCAGACAGGAGCCGCGCTTTCCGGATCTCCAGTAGCTCGCCGTGATCGTATAGTGGTTAGTACTCTGCGTTGTGGCCGCAGCAACCTCGGTTCGAATCCGAGTCACGGCATTGCGAAAGCAATGACACGGCAGGAGGTCTTTATTTTGCCGTTCTGCTTTGTTTTATGTCGAGTTTTTAACAATATTCTGGAAAATGGATCCCAATCTTCTTGCGACAGCGGAAAACCTTTTGCCAGCTCTGTCTGAGCTGAGCATCCAATAAATATGGGCTCCCAGTTACTCTCGGGCTACGCCCCTTATCGTTTTTAGGGACAAAGCCCAGAGCATTCATTCACAGGCTTTTTAAACAGACATATGTACGAATTTCCATGGAAGCACTGAAAATGGACTCCAAACAGAGAGGAGAACGCTCCTCAGAGTAGGTGACATTTGAAGTAGCTCTTGAAAGCAGAAAGGGATAATCTCTTGTGCAAAGGCTTAAAAACTGTGGTAACTTCCTCTTCGTAAATCTTCTCTCTTCCCCCCTTCAAGACGCCCAAAGGCCCTGGCCTTGGCTCTTCTCAAGGACCTGTTGAGTAAATGAATGCAAGTAATTAGAGAATGGGAAACTACACTGAGGAAAAGCCACGGGATGAGCTGGAAAAGGTAGCCGAATTTCCTGCAGTCTGAGGAGTGAAAGTGAGAGGCGGAATGGTAAAAGCATTCGTATTTAGCAAGATCCCTCTGCAATTCTGTAGGGTGTGGGAGGTGATGAGAGCAGATGACACTGGAGAGAAGGGTGGTCACTGCTGATTCACTTGTTAAAACAAGCGGCAAGTTCTCAGTTTAGCAAAGTGCTACTGCCCGCTGGGGACTCGGCCTGGTTCTAGACACCATCGGGCCAGGAGCACTGATGATCAAAAAAAAACAACAACAACAACAACAAAAAAAAAAACCCAGCCCGAACCCAGATGACGTGAGGGGTCGCAGCAGAGGTGGTCACTGGGTGCGGTGGGAGCGCTGAGGAGAGAGGAGTCAGGATCGTCGGGGGAATAGGAGGGACTGTAAGGAAGTGGGTGTTGCAGGGAGGAGAACGGCAGGATGAGATGCGTTCACTGAGTCCCTTCTACGTGGCCACTCGGATTCTGGGGGCGTCCGCATTCTCCGCAGAGGCGGCATTGGGTCTCCTGGAGGAATCAGCAGAGAGAAGAACCCCCAAGGAGTGCCTCCTGCGGGCCCAGTGTCGCTTGAAGGGTCTCCCGGGTACAGGAGATGGGCACCCTCCAAAAAATGGGAGTTATACAGGTTGTGAACACTCTTAGCTCCGGCCAGTCCCGTCTCTGAGTGCCCAAGTGGTCCCCCCTAAACTTACACCTCATTCACATGGAACCCACCCTTCCCCACTGCATCACCACCATCTTCTGTGGATAATGGACCAAAACAGAAGAGAACCCAAGCAACTAACAAGAACCCAAGCAGCTAAGGAGAGCGCAATGCGCCTGCGCATTCTCAGACTCGGCCTTAGGCTGGAACCCCGCCCCATAGGCGGGCCTTTTGGTGACGTGCAGAATAGGAAGGCCTATGACTATTGAAGAGGACATTCAGAAACCCTGTACCTCGGGGCCTCGGTAGCTCGCCGTGATCGTATAGTGGTTAGTACTCTGCGTTGTGGCCGCAGCAACCTCGGTTCGAATCCGAGTCACGGCATTGTGGGAACAATGACACGGCAAGAGGTCTTCTCTTTTAAATCTTTTTTTTCTTTCTCTTTTCCCTAGTCAATAATATTTTATATTGATTGAAGCTCACTTTCCTTGGAATAAACCACTACATATCTCTCTACCTTGAAAATTAAGCCACCTCTAAGATAGTCACCTCCAGTAATTCTCATTTAACTCTCTGTATCGGCTTCAGATCGAACAGTTCGAAAATTGGCGTCAAAATCATTCTCTTACACCAGCAAAACAGCGTCCCTGTGACCTTGCAATTTTTTTCCTTTTCATGCATTTTTTAAAAATCGGGTTGTTAATTTTTAAAGAATACATGTGCACAAGTCCTGTGAAAAGTACGTCTCCCTCTCATTCTTCACTCCATCCACTAATTATTATTGCCAATTTCCAGTATATCTTTCCTGACGGTCCTTGTATAAACAAACACATTTATGTATATATGTATGCAAATATATTACCCTTGCTTCTTACATAATACAAACGACCTCTTCTTATGTCTCAAGTCAGACAGAACTTGAGGTGATAGATTTGCACTAGTAGGCAATCTCCCTTTACATGGAAAAGTACATATATCAGGAGGGGTTCTCCACCCCTCAACACACACACACACACACACACTCCCTCACCCATCCCCCCCCCACCCTATCCTTTTTCTCCCCAGGCCCTAGCTACCCCTTGCAGAGGGTGGGGAACATCTTGAGTTCATAAGATAGCAGGGAGGGATTCCTTAGAATGCCCACCAAATCCTTCGGATGGGAGCCTGAGCTCTGTTGGAAAGCAGCTCTGTTTTGATCTCAGGTTGGAAGAACAAGGAAGCATCCTGGGTTTGGAGTTGACTGGGTTTGGAGGAGGAACTTGACTTGGTAATCCATTTGGAAACCACCTGCTTCCATCTCTCCCCAAGCTTATTGTCAGGATCTAACTGAACCACAAACCACTGAAGTTAGAAAATTCAAGTTCATCGAAGGCAAAACTGAATCTTACTACGTTTGTGTTCCAAGCATGTAGCCTTTCCATAAATATTTGAACAGCGGTATCTTATGTAGTCCATAAATGAATTAAGTGGCCCAGTTTGCTTTATGGTTGCATCTTAAGTTATAATCTTTCAACATGAAATAATGTTATTTTCATATCAGACATATAGAAAACTTAGCCCAAATGAAGCTCCATCTACATTCAGAACCTCCAAGAACAGAGTGCATATGTGAATGTACTAGAATATGTTTGTTTTCTCAAGGTTGTGAACAGAGAAGGGCCCAAGGTGAAGCAAGGACCAGACTTAGAAGAACGCAAAATACAGAAGGGATCAATCCTCAGTACAGGACTGGACATCCGAAGATAGGCAAACAGAAGTGAAGACACCTCACTCAGCACCCAGTAAGAAAAGTGAAGGCTAAGAATTAGGCCTTGGGCATGCACATATTTAGGAGGTTAAGGGAGGAAAAGAGGATGTAGACTGAGAGAAAGGAGGAGAACAAGAACAGTGTCATTTCAAGGAAAGTTTGGGAGAAGGATTTGAGCACAGAGGAAGTCAGTAGAGTCAGGTGCTGCAAAGGAGAAAGAAGAACGAGACAAAATCATTGGGTTTGACACTTAGAAGTCTTTGCTGACTTTTAAAACCTTCCATGAGAACAACTGAACAATGTGTACCAAGAGTCAGAAAAAAACATATACTCTTTGCCCCAATAATTCCACTTTTGGGAATCTCACCAAAGGAAATACTTCTAAACTTAGAAATGTTATCTGCATAAAGATATTTGTTACAGAGCTATTTAGAAGGGAGAGAAATGAAAAGAGCCTAAATTTTCCACAAATAAAATGCCGAACTGAACTAAGGTATGTTCATTTGATGATCTATTAAAGTCATTTTTAAAGTATAAAATCAACTTTTAAATATAATTTTGAACTAAAAGGAGTAAGACTCCCTTAAAGAAATGACTGATTGCAGGTTCAAAGCCGGGGAAGTACAAGTTGAGTCTGGAATATCTTGTGTAAGAAAGCTAGTAAGTGGTTAAAGATTGATGGGACCAAGTCAAAACGACCTAGAAGCCTTCTGAAAAGTCTTCTATTGGACAAATTTCAGACAATTTGAGCATTAAAAAGAATATTGATAGTAATGTGTTATATCACATTGAATGAAAGTTTTCGAGAGCTTGGGAGGGAGAGTTGAGGAGACAGAAAAAGAAGAAAAAAGAGGAGAAGGAGGAAGAGGAGGAGGAGGGAAATGAAGGAACTCTTTTACAGAACAATTCCAGATAATATCAGAAGAAATGACATAATTAGAGAGTCACTATTTTGCAATCCCAGTGTAATAACAAATGTAAGCATAGATCATCATAAAAGCTGAATCCACTGGGTAAAACATTGTTGGGAGCAAATAGTTAAAAGGTCTTAGGACATCACATCAGAACTTACTTTAAGTTGTTAAGTAGAGAGATCTGATGAACTCCAACTTAACCAACTAATCAAGCCTAGCATGACCAATAAAAGAACAAATGTGCACTATTGACATGCCAGTGTGACACCCTGGAAAGTCCACAACATCCCCTATTTAGTGGTCTTTTCAAAACTAAAAGTCTTTTCAAAAGCATTTAACCTGAATATAATTGTGAGGAAACTATGGAAAAAAACAGAACATGGGACATTCTACATGACAACTGCCCCAGAAGCTTCAAAATGATCAACGTCATGAAAAACAAACTGTTCGTGATTAAAAGAGATTAAAGAAACTTAAACAAATAAATGCAATGGGGGAAACTTGATTAAAGCCTGAATCGGGACAAAAAAATATATATTTATAAAAGACTTTTTGGGGGCGGAATAGAAATAATTTAATATAGACTGTACAATAGATAATACTATTGTGATAATGGTCTTATGGCCCTATAGAAGAATTCCTTATTCTTACGAAATGGCAGCTGACATATTTAGAGTTGAAGTGTCATGATATTTGCAACTTGCAATAAAATGGTTAAGGAAAAAAATGGATAGAGCAAATATAGCAAATTGTTAAGAAGTAGTGAATCTAGGTGAAGTGTATACAGATTTCCACAGTACTTTCTTTGAGCTTTTATGTAGGTTTGAAATTTTTAAAAAACTTGGAAGAAAAGAAAACTTTCATAATAAAAATGGGGAAATTATGCAATGTTTAGTAATAAAATACGAACATAAAATTGTATATACCACAATTATAGCTATATAAAATAAGAACATGAGAAATGATCTTTATTCGTTTCAACATTCATTAAGCTCTTGCCACATGATAGGCTATGCACTAAGTGATGGGAACACTCTGTTCCCCTTCAGAAGCCTGATTCTGCGGTGTGATGCTTGACATGCTTAACATGTAAGACTTGGGATCTGGTCAGTTCCACCCAATTATCAGAGGAGTCTTGCTATGACAGCTTCACCTCTGTATCCTTGGTTCCTAGAAAAGTGCCTGGCACCATGAGGTGCTCAATAATGCCTGCTTCTAGGAGCCCACACTTTCATGAGGAAGGAAAGTTCATTAACAGATAATTTAAAACAAGATTAAGTACATGGTGCACACAAAGTATTACAGCTTTTTTTAATTATTGTCTAAACTCTACCTTAATGCTATCCTCCCCCCTCTTCATCTAACTTTATTTTCTGCTCATCCCCTCTATGAATTCTCCCTTTCTTTATGGCATTCTGATTCCCACCTCAATGCCTTTACTCAGCTCATGCTGACCTCCTAGCTTGGAATGACCTTTCACCCCTTTGCTTCACCTGTGCAAATCTTACTCAGTTCAGGTCCACCTCCTCCATGAAGTCTGTCCTCCTTTATGCAGATTTGATTGATTCCATTCCTCTGAGCTTTCAGCTGTATTTCTTAACCACATGTGACTTCATTTGTCACCTACCATTGTAAGCATTTTACATTTTCAAAGCTTGTGCATATCCATCATCTCCCCTAATCCTTACACAACAATCATCAT
This sequence comes from Rousettus aegyptiacus, assembly GCF_014176215.1. Classification (NCBI taxonomy): domain Eukaryota; kingdom Metazoa; phylum Chordata; class Mammalia; order Chiroptera; family Pteropodidae; genus Rousettus; species Rousettus aegyptiacus. Next base: position 117,914,923 of record NW_023416306.1, on the reverse strand, counting down.
GCCCTTTGCAGATATAAGGACAGTGAGGAGCGGTGGCACTGAGTATCTTGCCCAGAGATCTGGCTAGAGTCTACAACTGTTGGACTCTGGAGTCAGACACTTGGTGATTGAGGAGGACCTTCAATATAGATTAACTGGACTATTCTTCTGGTATTTATTATCTCTGTCAATTTTTAAAGCTGTATATTTTTACAATGTGCACATGTTATTTTCTCTATTATACTTCATGAAGTCAGGTAGAATATCAGATATTTCAGTATTTCCTACAGCCCTGCTACTCAAAGTGTATAAGGAGGACCAGCAGCATCTGTATTACCCGGAAACCTATTAGAACTACAGTCTGGGACCCCACCCAGCTAGACCTACAGAATCAGAAACTGCAATTGAACAAGCTCCCCAGGAGATTCACGTTCACATTAAAGTTTGAGAAGCACTATTCTATAACACCAACTAGAATATGCATAAAGCAGAAATTCAACAAATATTTTGAGACCTGGGGTCCTGGAAATCCTAGGGGATTCTAAGTTTTGCCATCATGTCATTCTCTACTCTCCCAGCTTTGAGCCCCCTTCCTATTGGGGTCTCATATGGCTCTTCTGCTCCCTCAGAAGACAGATATGAGCTTAAGAGTGAGGGAAGCACTGAAGCAGTGCCCAAGGGGATGATGGTGACGTGAAGCTGGCACCTTCACAGCAGAGCCAAAAACAAATGTTGACGTCTGCTTCACGGCTACAATATTTCTGGGGAGAAATTGCCTTTACTTCTAAGACAAAAAATGCCTATTGCTTGAGCATCGGAGCTTTGAGAGGATAAGAGGTTTGTGACAGACAACATTGGAACTGCTTCTAGACTTGATTTATTGACTTATCTGTTTCTATTCTGTCACTAATATGATTGACAATGAAAACCGGGATGTGACTCAAAGTAATTTCTGCGTGTGTGCACGCTGCAGTCAGGCCTCGGTAGGCCTGCTTGGAGCTGTTGCTCCCGTGGATGGAAGGCATTTGTGCAAGGGCTGTTTGCGCGTGAGATGGCGTGTGTGGAAATGACACTGGAGAAGTGGGTGCCTTTAAGGAGTCGATTGTGATGGGAGATGTGTATTCCTGGCTTGAGAAGGGATGCTGGTTCGCATTTGTGCGATGTGAGCAGTTGGGTGGGAGGAGGTAGGTGGGGCTCCCATGGGAGGTGGTAGTTACAGACACATCTTAGGAACAGTCCCTTTTCTTGCCCTCCTTAGCTTTTCCTCCTAGGATATTATTTACCAATTAAGGGGCCTTCGCGGAAGAGAGAGGAGGGTTTGGAACCTAGGAATCTGAGGGCTCCATTCCTGGCACCGCGCGCAAGCTGAAAGCTGGGGAGGGAGAACAGACTGGGAACAGGTGAGCCCCCGCAGAAGCACGTGTGGCAACACGTGAAGAATTTAGTCTCAGTCCAGGAGTGGCATCACTTGCCCTGGGGTCGCCCACTTCACTTCTCGTGAGCCCACCCGGCTGGAAGCCCACGCCTCTCTTCTCTGCGGGGGCAGGGTAAGGCCGACAGTGTTAGGGAGCGGAACCCCGCCCCTCCCTTGTTACTGACAAGCCCCGCCCCCTCCCACCGCCCCCTCCCACCGCCCCACGGAGCTCCGCCCCCGCCCCGCCCCGCTCCCGCCCCGCCCCCCGCGCGACCACAGCGCTCTCCTAGCTCAGTCCCGCTGGCCCCATGTTACTGAGCGGAGCTCCTCCAGCGGGCTCCGGCCCGGGGTCGCGGGCGCAGGGGAGCACGGGGGGTGGCCCTGGGGCGTCGCGCCGGGGCGCTGGGGGTACGGGAGCCGGCCCAGGAGGGGGCAGCAGTGGCGGAGTGGCCAAGTGGCTCCGGGAGCACCTGGGCTTCCGTGGCGGGGGTGGCGGCGGAGGCGGGGGCAAGCCGGCGCCCCCCGAGCCGGACTACCGTCCCCCCGTACCCTCCCCGGCTGCACCCCCCGCGCCACCCCCGGACATCTTGGCCGCCTACCGGCTGCAGAGGGAGCGCGACTTCGAAGACCCCTACTCCGGGGTGCCGTCCGGCTCCGCTGCCCTAGCCACCCCCGCCGTTCCCGGCCCCACGCCGCCCCCGCGCCACGGCTCGCCACCCCACCGCCTTATTCGGGTCGAGACCCCTGGCCCCCCAGCCCCACCGTCCGAGGAGCGGGTTTCTGGACCTCCCTCCAGCAGCGACAGGGTGAGTGCCGCACTGGGAGCGGGTGCCCAGGAGGAGAGGTGGTTGGAGGTATAGGGCTTTCGAGAGGGACAAAGGTGGCCTGGTCAGGACCGGGCCCCTCCGTGTCACGGTTCCTGGCGGACATGATCTTAGTCCCAGACCCTGGGGCTCGGAGCCTTCATCCACCTTTGTTCAGATTCTCGATCCACTAATTTGGGACGTGCGCCCCAAACTCTACCTCAGTCCCCTATTATCGCCCCAGGACTTGGTGACCCTCCCCCTCCCGGGCTCTGCTCTTCTCTTCGCAGCCCCGCAAAGTCGAATCAGCCGGCCTTTTTCTAACGGGATTTTAGCCCGCCTTCCCTCCCCTTTATGGCCTTTCTGCCCTCTGGGAGAAGCCTCTCACTACCCTTTGATCTCTGACCCCTCCCCACAGGGCAGAGCCTGCTCAAAGCTCCACTTGTCTCCTCCTCTGGAAGCCCAAGCATCTTTGCAGGTGCTGAAGCCCCAGGAAGGAGGTGAAGGCTGGGGTTTCTCCCTCTGAACACAGCAAGAGCTGGCCTTTGCCTCACCCATTGGGACTGGAGCAGCTGGACTGTTGTTCTCAGGAAGCCAGGACAGGCAATACGCAGCTCTGCACCAAGGATGCTGACCTCTGAGGTCCAGGCAGGCCCATTCCTGCACTCCTTCCCTTTTCCTCCCAGGTGTGGGGACAGTCAGTGCTCAGAACCTGTTGCCCAGAAGGGGCTAAACAGCTGAGCCCACTCTTCCTTTCTCTTGGTCTCCCTCTCCCTGGGTCCATTCAGTGGAAGGCTAGTGCCTTAGGGGATCTGCAGGCTTAGGGTAGAGAGGAGAGCCGGGCATTCACTGTTCCGGAGAACACCTGCTGTGCCTTAGAGGGCCCTGCTGGAGAAGCCAACCCCTGCCCAACCCCAGTTCAGCCTGATTCCTCATGAATCTGAAAGCCATCTGTAGGTCCCTCTAGCCCCAAATTCTATGACAATGACTCTATAGGCCAGTCTGGCTCACTCATCCCTGGGAGCTCAGCTCTGGGGCTTACTCCCCTCTCCTCAGCAGAGAACACAGTTTTATTGGATTGGAGAGCGGAAGTTGCTGTCTGAAGCCACTGGCTCCAGGTTTGAGGCTTTCAGCTGAGAGAGCGCTATTCTGCCCAATTTCCTGGATAAGAGAGATATGTCAGGGTCAGAGCAGAAGCCTCAGGAATGTGAACTATTTTTCCCCTAGTTCCTGCCATGGGGCATGGCTCCCATCTTGGGCCAGGATCTTTAGCCTGCAGAAGGAGGCTGTGCTTTCTTTACACATCCTTAGTCTCCTCTCCTTTCTTCTCTCCATCCCGCTGCTAGGTGATGTGACTGATGGTGGTGGTGGCAGTGAGGCAGAGGAAGTATTAGGCTTTGTTTTTACTATTGACCAGTTAGTCTCCTCCCCACCGACCACTGCCCATTGGCATGTGGGCCTGAGTGGTCCCTGGCCCTCCTCCTCTCTGCAGTGCCTTGGAATGGCTTAATAGGCTGCCCGCCGAGCTGTGGGCTCCTCCAGGTCAAGGACTGTTTCCTCCTCATGGCTGTGTCTTCCAAGCAATTGACAGAATGCTTGTCATAAAGAGAGGTGCATAAATACATCCTGAATGATGACTGTCCATTGCCAGGGTGACTTGAGGGTCAGAGGTTCCCCTAACTAAAACTCCCCTTGTACATTCCCCCTCAGAGACCTCCCAAGGAAAGGGCTGTACCCACACAACCACGCAGAGATCCACAGCCTCTTCTCACTGAGGGCATCCATGCCTCATCCTGTGTTGGCTCTGTGATATATGGGTTATTCAGACCTTGGGAGTCAAGAGGTGTCTGAGTCAGCATCAAAGACCAGAGTGAAATCCAGCAGGATCTCCCAGGAGCCACACAATCTGTGGTTTCTTTACTGGGTGTGATGAGAAAGTTCCAGGATGCCATCCAAGCTGGCCCAAGGGCAGGGATGGTATTTCTGTGGACCCTGACCTGGGGCCTCCCACCATTCAGAGAGAGCAGCTCTAACCCTTTAGGAGCAGAGTTTGGGGACCCTTAGGAAGAGTCCAGATGAGGTACTTGAGCCCCTTACCCTAAACCCAAGTGTCAGCACACGCCTGCAACTCACACAGAGTTGCTGCCCCTGGTTGAAATGGCCTGGCCCTGGCCCCTGAGGCCACTCTGAGCTGGTATTTCTGTTCTGTATTGCTGCTTCCTGCCTAATCTCTGTTCCCCCTCCTCTCAGCTCCTCAGGTCCTCTTGGCTTATTGCTTTTGGGTCACTTCCTAAGGTGAGATGGAGACTGGGGACCAGGACGTGCCTTGGGTCGGCCAGTTTCTCTCCTCCTAGAGCCCATTGACTGGTGCTGGGTGGGTGTGAGGTTTGATGATATAGGTAAAAATGCTTCTATGATAAGCCAGACAGATTGAGGGGAAATGAACTCAGTGAGCGTGGGGCAGGAGAAAACGGGGACTTAGGATCCCAAGAGGCCCAGGGGGCTCAGGACCATTACCTTCTCCCCATGCAGGGTTCTGGCTGCTGGCCCACCCTGAGACCCACTGCTACAGTTGGCAGGGGTACAAGGGTGGCCATCTGGGCAGGCCTGGCAGGGCAGGTGTGGGAACAGCAGGAGCTGCACCCTGCACTGGGCAGGCACACAGGGCCTCGCCATCTGGCTGCAGGAAGAGCTCCATCATGGTGCTGGGTCCTATTTGGCCACTAGGCCACACTCTGCCAGAGTGGTTAGAGAGCTGAGACTTCCCTTGCTTTGCTCCCTTTTCTCAGACCTTCACTATGAAAAAAGCTGTTCTAGGAAAGGGGGACAGATATGGGAAAGGGGCCCTGATTGGATGAAGCTTTGAGCTGCCTATGACCATCTGCACAGTATGTCCTTTGCCTTCATCATGCCAAGATGTGCGTGTGTGTATGTGTGTGTGTTTGTGTGTGTGTGTGTGTGTGTGTGTGTGTGTGTGTGTGTGTGAGAGAGAGAGAGAGAGAGAGAGAGAGAGAGAGAGAGAGAGAAAGAGAGAGAGAGAACAAACGAGAACGAGAGAGAATGAGAACGGGGTCGGGGAGGGAGAGGTGACATGAACAATAAGGCAGTCAAGCACCCCGAATGAATTGAAACTAGGGCTCTTGTTCTTAGATTATGGAAGGGCTTCTGGGGTCCATGAAACTCCAGAAATTGTGCAGATATTTGAGTGCATGAGTATTTTTCTGGAAAGAGGCTCACAGCGCTCAGATTCTCATTGGGGTTCACAGGGCCCAAAATATTAATAACTTTAAAAAATATATATCTATACCTCATAGATGGTATCCACATGGACTTGGATCCTCCAGGCTCAAATGTAGAACAAGTAAACATATAGGAAAAGTATAGTAAAGTAAAGGAGATATTAGGTGTCTAAAGTTAAACAAGCCTGGCCTGGGGTTAGGAGGGCAGGTAGAGGCCCTCCTTTAGCCAGGGTACATTGAGTGTTTGAATATCATTAAGTGACACCTCGGTGCTAAAAGGCACTCACCACCTAGAAGACCTGGTCCTTGACTTTTTTGAGTTTGCTTGTTTGCTTTAATTTTCCTCGTTATGACTTCCACAGAGTCTGGAGGTCTGATCTTTTTATCTCATACATGTCTTCCTATGGAAGTAGAGGGAGAAGAGAAGGGACAAGATTAAGACATGTTTGTGAACTGGTTAGACCTCTTAACCCTTTGTGGCCTGGATTGGCCCTCCGTGCTGCTATTGGTACTTTGAGGAGCGCCGAGGCCTGAGGCCTGTGGAATTGTGTGTCAGGCTGTCCACTCTACCCAGTCCCACCTCCTCACTGCAGCACTCACTCCCTCTGGAAGACCTCTGTGGCTTGTTGGCTTGACCAGTGACTAATAGACACCTCAGCCCTAGTGCTCCGCCCTTTGAGAGACAGGAACAACTGGGACCCTGTGGACCATGGATGGGAGCAGCTGGTTGAGGCCTGGGCTTGGAGGGGGTACCTGCTGCCCACTGCAGTCGCCTTCACCACAGAACCTGTGTGATATTATGTGGGAGCAGAGGTGGGGACCAGTCCCTACAAGCAGTGAGCGTGCGGTGCCTCCAGAGACTGGATCCCAGATGTGGGGCTTTACAGCACTTCCAGGTGCTTCAGTCTTTTGGAGCTTGTTCTGTGTCTCTCACTGTGAGCTCCTGGAGGATTCTAGGAGTTTGGTCTTTTCATCTTTAATAACATAATGGCATTTAATACCGAACACTGACCTCATACCTGTACCTGGTACCATTTTGAAGCGGCCGACATGTATTAGACCAGTTGATCATTACCATAGCCCCATGAGGAAAATTCAGTTATCCCCAGGTTGTGTATAGGGAGACTAAGCACAGAATGTTGAGTCACACTTGCATGGTTTCACAGCTGGTAAGTAGGAGAGCCGAAGTCCACAGCCAGGCAGCCAGACTCCGGAGTGGCTTCAGAGTAGCTGCCAGCACTATGCCAGGGGGCCCTTGCACTTATGGAGGAGTCCAACAGAGAAGAAGTGTTCACTAAGGATTTGCTAATGAGCAAGGGAAAGGAACCTCTTAGAGAAGGAGGGATGCATTCCCTGCTGAGCTCACAATTTCTGAATGTTGAAGGCCAGCACTTGCCACCCAATCCCAAGGTAGCCACAGACACACCTTATAAGAGTCTTTAAAGTGTTGGCAGCATCAACTGTATGTCTGTGATGTTCGAATGTTTTACAAGCATGACATTGCTTTGTAATTAGAAAAGGATAATAACAAATTTGTTTCACGTGAAGGAGTTTCCCTGGCAGATAAAATTGGGAAGGGCGTTTCAATAAGTGGGAACAGCGGATACAAAACATTTGATCTCAGGGAAGGTAAATAGTTAGTATACCATTACCCAAACTGATAGACTTTCAATAGAAAAGGGATTTCGTGGTAAACAAAATAAGACTGTTCTTTTTGCTGCAGGACTTCTCAGAGCATTTAACATGCTAACGTGTATTTTAAATGTACAAGTAGAGGAGAGAAGATGCTACATTTCCCAATTTTTCTGGGAAATCTGGCAAGGTGCTGAGAAAAAGGAGACCTGGGTCCAAGTCTTGTCTCTGAGGCTACAAGCTCTGCACCTTGGGCAAGCACCTAAACTCTGGGGCCTTAATGCCTGAATGTAAGAGGTTATCATCAGGGCTAACATTTATTGAACACTGACTCCATGCCAGCTTCTGGGCTAAGCACTTTTACATTCATTGTCATCTCCCCAATCCTATGAGGTAGGTACTAATACCATCCCCATTTTAAAGATGAAAAACCAGAAGCTTCAAGACATTAAAGAAATGGAGGAGAGGGACAGCAGTAGATTTTGGGGGCCTTGCAATTAAATCCTGTGGTATCTGCCTCCTTGCTCCCCCCGGACTCACAAGCGCCATGGGATAGGGGTGTGTATGTGTGTCTCATAGCAGGGGCCAACTGCAAAGTGGAAGGTTGAACCAGATGGTGGGCCTGCCAGCTACCTCAAAAGAGAGTCAAAGCCTGACAGCTGCTCTGGGAGTGGCACTGCCCAGTTGGAACAGGCATAAGAGCTGGCTCCTGGAGGCACCCTGCTGAATGGTAGGAAGGAGGGGCATCCAGTTGGCAGGAGGCATGAGGAAAAGGGGGCCCTCTGGGCAGCAGCTACCTACAAACCCGTTTGGAAATAGTTTAGCATTTCCACAGCGTTCTCACTCTACCAGAGTGCTTGCCTCAATATCAGCCCTGGTCTTAGTACCTTCCCTGTCAGTTCCTCCCTTTTGCTCTTGAGCCAGAGTCTTCAATCCCCATTCCGTTGTCAAATCTCCTGATAGCCTGCTCCCCCAGCCAGTACTGGTTGGTCAGAATTTGGATGAATGGGGGATCTAAGAGTCTGTGTCACTCCAAAAGATGGAGTCTAGGGAGAAGGAGACTTTTTGAGCCCCCAGGAAATGTGCACTGTGCACCCATTGTGTGCCAGGCCCTGTGATGGATGCAGAGTACAATAGTGAGCATATCAGAGTCGGGCAGAGAGCCCACACACAGGGCCCTGTCAGAAGCCTACAGGGTCAGCTTCCCCCACTGAGCAGTTTTGCCTCCTCATGTGACCCAGAAGCAACTGGGAAAGCAGGCCTGGCCTCTGAGAGGAGTCCTCTGTTCCAGGATGGGTGCTCATCCTGCAAGGCTTCCCAGCAGGTGTCTCTCTTGCTGCTCGTGATGCTGACTCCTGGCCCCGTGGGTGGCTTTTCTGGGCACCCCAGCCCAGGGTGGGGGGCTGGGGCTTCCTGGAGCTGGGTGTGGAGCCAGGAATGGAACAGAGGAACCATTGAGCTACCCACAGAGCTGCCACCTGGGCGCCTACGGGCACCGAGGGCTGGCACTAGGGAGGCCCACGCCAGCCTGGGAGGGGTCGCGGCTCTGGGCACTGGCCCAGGACTGTAGTGGGGTGGGAACTGTATGCAGCTCTGACCAGGCTTGGTGAAGAAAGAGCTGGGGGCCTCTGTGGAGTTGAGGGAGCTGGCACTTGGGTCAGGTGCTTCTGCTCACTGAACAACTTTCAAGGCACTCGATCCTCCTGTCTGACTCCCCACCCAGATTCATGCTCCCTCCCTCTTCTAAATGAACAAAGGAATGTGCTTCCTTTATCCATTCTTCCTGTTTTATATGAACTGATTTAACAAATATTTACTGAGCACTTTCTAGGAATTTAGCAGTAAACATGGTTCCTGCTCTCAGGAAGTTTATAGTCTACAAAAAGATAATATAACAAGTATTTACTACATATGTCACGATAGCCCAGCACAGAGGCACCTAACCAGACCTTGGGGGGGGGGGGGGGAGAATGGAAAGGCTTTCTGAAGAAAGAAAAGAATCTGATTCAGGCAAAGGGAAAGCCTTTGCAATGAGAAAAAGAGCTTAGAGCTTTCAGGCAACTAAGTGACCTGAGATGGGTAGAGAGAAACCAAAGAGGAAAGTGGAATCTTTAAATCTCTTTAACTGTAGACTTTGTCTTGTAGGCACTGGAGAGCCACTGTAAGGTTTAAGGATAGTGTGTCCATTGATTCAGTTACTGTTGAGTAGCTGCCATGTAGGAGTGTGAAGCTGAGTGCCAACTAGGCTGGGTACCCAATAGGCTGGATCCAGAGCTCCCTTGGTCAGGTGGGTGGGGCTGTGGGTGCCAGTTGGCCTGGGAGGAAGCAGCTTAGGGTGGAGGTAGGGGGTGACAAGTAGATTTCTTTTCTCTACTTCCTGGAGGAAGAAAGGTGAGGTATAGTGGGCTCCAAGGGAGATAGGCGGTGACCTAGTAGAAACATTTTTCTAGCGCCTGTAGTAAGCCAAGTGCTTATTGGAGCTGGAGAGATAAAAATGACAGAGTTCCAGGCTAGTGGATGATCTGGTGGTGGGTATGGGATGATCTGAAATGGTGGTCTTCTCAGAAGCAGGCAAAGATTTGCAAGAGGAAAGAATCTGAGTGGCTCAACTGGAACAAAGTGAAACAAGGTGGGAGCTGAGGAACTGAAGGATGAGATGGAAGGAGCCTTTGGGACGTGCTTCAAAGACTCTTAGAGGGCCTTGCAGGAGCCCAAGGAACATGCAGAAGGGGTCGCTGAGGTGGAAAGGTTCTTTTCTCCATTCCTGACTTACTAGGGGTCCCAGATCCTCTCTAACCCAGGGCAAGGTGGTCACTCCCACAGCCTCCCTGCCCAACTGGCTCCCACAGGCCTGATCTGTGGGATTGTGGCCCAAAACCAAAGCCTAGACCAAAATGAAAGAGAGGCAGGAGTGGCCCTTCCCCACACTGCTGGCCCCAGAACCACTTCTTGTCAACACCTGTCAACCCACTGTGCAGTGCTCCGCCCCCAGGGGCTGGCAGCCCTGGGTGGGCTGGGCTCTGTCCCTGCCTCAGCTGGTCCTCCCCTCCCCGCCCCCCAGGATCCTGTGCCTAGCTTGGAGAAAGGCTTTATTGTCCTCAGCTGGGCCCCACCCTGAGCACCTTGAACACCTCTGCAGGGTGTGCGGCTTGCAGTTCCCTCTTCCTTGTCTGGGGGCAGGGACAGAGGGGTGCGTTGTGGAAGTGAGGCCTTTCCTGTTTCTGGCCTCCAGGAGCCCACAGGATTTCAGCAGAGCCCAAATCCTGGCTTTCCTCAAGGCTATCCTATGGTTATCTTCCTTCTGGAACAGCCAAAATGCCCACTAGTGACAGGTTGGCAGCATGATTTTGTATAAAAGGCATAGGTTTCAATCCTGGTTCCTCCATGTATGCAGAATGTTTTAGGGCATGTTGTTTCCTAACTGTCCTGAGCCTCCATTTTCTTAAAATGGGTATAATACCCACATGATGACGTGAGGGATGTTGTACAGATAAACCAGCAAAACTGTGACATAAAGTGAGTATCCGACCTTTCCTTCCTTGATGGTCAGCAAGTATTTATTTGTTCAGTATCTGGGAACGCACTGGTTGGAATGGACCAAGCTAATCTCTGAGTTGCCTGCTGTGCCCTGCCCATTCTTTAAACTCTTTTGACATCATTGTGACTGGTTCTCTGAATTAATTCTCTCTGTTGAACCACCTAGTGTAGTCTCTTGTCTGGCCTGGACCCTGACTGAGGCAAACCTTAAGGCCCAGAGCCTCATGTAGCCTAGGGGATGGCCCAGAGACACAAAATTAACAGAAAAGAAAGATATCCTTTAGCAGCCTAGTGGCAAACTCCTGTAAAGGAAGAGTCAGAACTCGTCCTTATCTAAGCTCAGAGTCCGCCCTTGGGTACTTGGGGTTCTAGGTCCTGTCCAGGACTTCAGCTCCTGTGGACAGAGCATCTGGGGAGAAGCAGAGCTGTCTCTCAGAACTGTGAAATCTGCTGTTTTCTCACAGTTGGCAATCCTGGAAGATTATGCAGACCCGTTTGATGTTCAAGAGACTGGTGAAGGCCCAGCAGGAACTGCAGGAGCCCCAGACAAGGTCCCAGAAAATGATGGCTACATGGAGCCTTATGAGGCCCAAAAGATGATGGCCGGTGAGTGATGAAGTGGGGGCGGGGGTTAGGGGAGTTGCTCCCTGAGGCCTGGGTATCTGCAGAACAAGCTCTGGGATCCACAAGTCTAAGAATTGATTCTTGGTCTCTAGAAAAAATGGAGAATGGCTTTGCTGGGTCCTCAGGGAAGGTGACCACTGCCTTCAAGATAGTCACTTTGGAGAAGGATCTGTGACCGGAGGTGGTAGAAAAGGCCACACAACCAAAGGTCAGACAGATAGCATTTGGGGTAGTCAAGAAGGGCAAGATAATGGTGTGGGCTGGGGGTCACTGGTCTCAAAAAAAGAATCACTAGCTTTAGGGTAGGTGGTGAATTTGAAATGACGTGATGTCAAAGTGAAACATCTCATGGCAATCAGAAACACATGACTATAATGCAGATGCAGTGCCCACGAGACTAGGCAAGTCGTTCAAGGAATGAGGGCAGGGAGAAGTGAATAAGACCTGGCCCTGGGGAACAAGGTCCAGAAAGGATCTAAGGAGAGACCAAAATGGGATGAGCAGAGAGGAGCACAGGGGTGAGTCAGTCTAAGCCAAGGCTCCACAGCAAGATGAGAGAAAGGTTTGTTCAGGGGCAAATAATCGTAATGTTGGGCATATAAGAGAGGCAAGATGAGAGAGGCCAAGAGGGGCAGTGAAAGGCCTTGCAGGTTGGAATGAGGCATTTAGACTTGCTCCAAAAGGGAGAGAGAGGGGAGCCATTATGGATTCTTCAGCAAGAAAGGAAAAGGATGAATATGGCATTTTAAGAGGATTACTAAGGCTTTGGTGTACAGAACAGATTAGAAGAACTGAGCATCAGAAAGATGAGTTAGCAGACTATTGTGGAAATTGCTGAGACTTTAAGAAACCAATAATTAACACTCTTTTCTTCCCCCCTGGAACTTGGAAATAATTGAGAAATAAGATCAAGGAAACAGACAGATGGAGATAACGATGTCAGCTTTATTACTGATAAAGTCGATTGGAGAACATTACTTAGCTGTGTTACCGCAATGAGCTTCTTAATACTTCACCACAGAATTACACTTGTCCACTCCAGCTTGGATCACATAAGACAGCTCTAGGCCCCTGCACAGGGTAGGAGGAGAAAGAACCAGAAGGTCCTCTCTGAAAGAAGGCAGAGCTGAGAAAGAGAGTACACATCTACTGGCCAATCTCCTTGAGAGAGGTGGGTGAGGCAACCAGAGAGTGGTCAGGAGTATCATTCCATGGAGCTCATGAAACAGGAGCCTGAAGAATGAAGATTCGCCCTAGCAGTAATCTAGATATAGAGAGACTAGGGTGAAAGTCGTCAGGTATTGGCAGATGGGACTCAGAATGAACGATGGCTGGGACCAAGGAGAGAAAGGATAGTGAAGAGAAATGGGGAAAGTGGCTACCTTATTAGGTCAGAGGGCACCCTAGGGAGGTCCAGGAGTACCCTGGAACTGATAAGAAAATGTGCACATTTTTCTGGGGAGCTCCATAGCTTTTATCAGATTTTCACTGGGGTCAGTGATCCCAAAAACAGAATCACAGAACAAACTAGAAGCACTTTTGGGGAAAGTGATGGGTTTGAAACATCAAAGTGAAACATCTTTATGGCAATTGGAAACAGATGCAAAGGGTTCCATGAGACTGGGCAAGTAGTTCAAGGAGTGAGGGCTGGGAGAAATGAATAAGACTTGGCCCTGGGAAACAGACCAAGAGAGGATCCAGGGAAAGGGACAAATAGGAGTGATCAGAGAGGAGGACGGTCCATGAAAATGACTTGTCAAAGGGGACAGTTTCAAGGAGGGGTGTTCAGCAGTATCTGAGCAACAAAGAGGATTTTCTGATGGTGAAATGGTTTCACTTGGGACACAAGGAACTAAATGGATCTGGGTAGCAAGGAGGAGATGGACTAAGGGAGGACCCTGCCTCAGTATCCTCAGTGTGTAAGCATCAGCTCCCCAGCCCTTGCTGGCCATTGCAAGATCTTTTTTGTCTTTCACTCTTGTGTCTCTCTGCCCCTGCCCCTGCTGGATCCCATGCTTTTGGAACCCCAGAGGTGTTTTGAGGGAGAAGGACTCTGGATTTGTGGCCACTGGGCTCTCTGCATCTCCTCTGAAGTAGGCTTGACTCATCATTGCTGGGGAGCACTGCCAGAGGAGCTGAGCCAGGCAGCCGGGCTGCTCTCACACCTCCCTCCTGCCTTTCCTTGGCAGAGATTCGGGGCTCCAAGGAGATGGCAGCTCAGCCCCTGCCTCTGTATGACACACCCTATGAGCCAGAGGAAGAGGGGGCCACCCCGGAGGGTGAGGGGGCCCCCTGGCCCCGGGAGTCCCGCCTGCCGGAGGATGATGAGAGGCCCCCTGAGGAGTATGACCAGCCCTGGGAGTGGAAGAAGGAGCGCATTTCCAAAGCCTTTGCTGGTGAGTCCTCAGTGGAGGGGGCAGGCCTGCTGGTGCCTTTGAGCTGCTGTCCAGGCTCTAGGGAATGGAAGGAGTGGAGTCTCAGGCTAGGGGAGGCCAGGGGGTGGGTTCAAGGGAAGTATAGGTGAATCTGCACCACAGAGAGCCATGAGTTGGGCAGTGTGGACACTGTGATGTGTGAGGGGTCAGGGAATGGGCACAAAAGAAGGCTGAAGGTGTCTCCCTGCATCACCATCTCTTGGAGGCAAAGAGGCTCGAGCCACTTCCGCCTTTTGAAGGGCTGGGTAAATTTAAAAATAAAGACTTCCAAACAAAATAGTAAAACTTGTGGCATATTTTAAATACACTTAACAAAAGAAGGCATGTAACACTCCAGACAATGAAAACAGCTGTGTATGTAACCTTTAGTGATACCATCCCTGAGTCAGAGGGCTGTGTCTCCCAGTGGTAGGCCATGCCAGACCAGGATGCCTACTCCTAGAGGGATTTCTGAGGAGCAGGAACCAGTGGGAAGAGGGTGGCTGTGAGAAATCCCTGTTGTTGAATATCAATTTCTCCTATACCAAGTACCCCAGTTGCCATCCTAGCCCTAGAGTCCGACAGAAAGAGGAATGTGTTGGTGGTTTATGTTTGGGGTGCAAGCGCCTAGAGTATGGCGATGGCTCTAAGTCCTGGATCGTTGATTCAGTGAGAACATAAAGGACTTAAATGCCGTTAGACCTTATTTCCACTCCCATGTCCCCCTCACTCCTCTTTGGGCAAGATCTCATCTTGGAGTTGGACCCAGCTCTTTGCTCTGTCCTCCCCACCCTGGCAGCCAGACTGAGAAACCACAGGTTTCTAATTTGTTTCCTGTAAAGCACATACCATTGAGGATGGGCCGTTTATCTCCAGAAGTCTCCTTGGAGAATCAATACTGTTTGGATTGCTTAATGGGAAAATCTATGCTCGTCATTAGGAAACCTTGTTAGCAGTCCTGCAGCCGCCAGTGGCATCACTCTTCTAATTGGCAAGGCTCAGGATTTAGGGTGTGGGGGTAAATTTCAATAAAACATCTGCCCCCACATGAGCTGACAGCCGGAAGCTGGGCTGTCTCAGGCTGTGTGAAAAGGAAGAAGGAAGGCAAGGATGGGGGTTCTGGGAGGCTGAGGGAACCTGGGTGTGGTGCTGGGAGGTGTGGGTAGCTCCTTGTCCCTCTTTTCCATCTTTCCTGGTCTCTCTGGCCCCTGGAGGCTTGTAAGAGGTCAAATGAAGGGGATCCAAAAGGTTGGCAGAGCAAGACCTTGCGTCCTGCTGTTCGCCACCTGAGCCTCTCACTCTTTGACGAGGCCAGCCCGGTGTGGTCAGTATGGTTCTGCCCAGTCCTCTGAGAGTCCTGTTCCCAACCACCCCTGCCTCTGCTCTGACCCTCATCCTTTCTAGGCTGTCCTGTGTCCTGGCTTTGGGTTTTAGTGTCTCAACCTCTGCCTCTCTCTGTCCCTGTCTCTGTCTCTGTCCCTGTCTGTCTCTCTTCTCTTCTCTCTGCTGCTACTGGCTCCAGTTGACATTAAGGTCATCAAAGACCTCCCTTGGCCTCCACCGGTGGGACAGCTGGACAGCAGCCCCTCCCTGCCCGACGGGGACAGGGACATCTCCGGTCCAGCCTCACCCCTCCCCGAGCCCAGCCTGGAGGACAGCAGCGGTGGGTCCTGTGGGGGTTGGCCAGGGTGATGTGTCCTCTCACCCCTCAAGCCCTATAGGCTTGGGTTAGAGGAGCCAAGAGGTGGGGCAGGGTTTGGGAAACCCAGAAAGAATCCCTGTTATCCTAGAGGAAGAAGTAAGGGACAAAGGAAACAATCCTCCTTCCCCTAAAGGTATGGGGAGGACGTCTCCTAAAGTAGGTCCCTTCCCAATGCCTTCCCCACCATACCGCGAAAATTCATTATTCTAAATTCACTTCTTTGGGTAGAGCTTTGCCCAACCAGATCCTTCAGCAGTGCAAATAACTCCTGAGGTGTGCGTGATGCTAGCCAGCAGGAGATGTGTCTAACTCTTGAGAGTAAAGAAAAGGATCTTATCTTTCTTTGCATCTGGTGTTTGAAAGACAATAAGGGCTTGAAAGTGCTACAAGGAGATAAAAAGAGTCCAAATGGGGAGAAAGAAAGCACTGAACACTTCATCTACATTCAGTTTTATCCAGAATGGGTAGCCGAGGGTATGTGCATGCATCCGTGCATGCGTGCACAGGCATGAGCACCTGTTCGTACCTGAATGTGTGGGTATTTTGTAAATACAGGATGAAAGAGGGTCTCTGTCACCTATGCGTATGTGCCTATGCCCATGTGGCCCCTGGGCTTCAGCCCTCCCTGTGTGCAGGTTCAGCAGTCAGGGAGGGAGGGCAGAGCCACCTCTGCTGGGCTTCTGTGGATGTGGGAAGAAAGCCTCTGGGCAGTGACCTTGGGGTTGGGGAGGGGCTGGCCGGCTGGCGGCTTTGGTCAGGATTAGCCTGTCAGGATGGCACCAGGGGGAATCAGATAATTGTTCTCAGATCGATAAGTCATTTCTAAAGAATGGCTTGGCAGGGTGATTTTGAGAACGGTAATGAACTCTGAGGAGAAAGAAACAATATTATCAGTGCCGAAGCCACTGGAGGGGGGTGGAATAGGGGAAAGCAGTCAGCTGCTCCAGAGGGAGCAGCTTAAGTGGTTTCTCTTGTTGCTGTTCTCCCCTCCTCTTCCACAGTATCAGGACTGGGAAGCCCTGTATGGCACGGGAAGGTTGAGCCCCACCCCCATTGCAACAGGGGAATGGACCCAGGATTCTGTCCCTAGAGCCAGTCAGGCCTATGGGCATGTCCTGCACTTCTGTACATGCCTTTTACCCTTTTTGGCAAGAAATGGGTATGGGACACTGACAATTCTATAGGGCTCTACCTCTAGGGTCCTCAGAGTCTGTGACTAGTATGTTCCCCACAGCCCAGTTTGAAGGATCTGAGAAGAGATGCCTGTCACCCGGCCGGGAGGAGAAAGGGCGGCTACCTCCCCGACTCTCCGCAGGGAACCCCAAGTCATCCAAGCCCCTAAGCATGGAGCCCAGCAGCCCCCTGGGGGAGTGGACAGACCCAGCACTGCCTCTGGAAAACCAGGTGTGAGTGTCTGTGTCCCGTTGGGGACTCTCTCCCCTCCCTTCCCCTCCTGGCACTGGCTTGCCTACAGGGGACACCCAGAATGGGTGGGCCTGGACAGCGAGGGACCCAGCAGAGATGGCTGCCTTCCTCTCTCTTGTCCTCAGCTGGTACCATGGGGCCATCAGTCGAACAGATGCCGAGAACCTGCTCCGGCTCTGCAAAGAGGCCAGCTACCTGGTGCGCAACAGTGAGACCAGCAAGAATGACTTCTCCCTGTCCCTCAAGTGAGTGGTGTGGGCTGGCTGGCAGCTCCAGGCAGGATTAGCCAAGGGGACCAAGGGAAGGACAGGAAACTCCAATATTCCTTCCATGCCCAGCCAAGCTGGGAAGAACCCCATCCCCCATGAACATTTGCCCACTCTGGGCCTGCCCTGGAGACCCAGAGAGGTCTGAGCTCAGCCACTATTCCCAAGGAGCTCAGAGTCCCTTTAGGAAACAGTTGAGCTACAGCGTGTGCTTTCAGAAGGGTTCTGTCACTTACTGGCTTTGTGGCCTGGGTCCTTCCGAACCTCTCTGGACCTCAGTTTCCTTACTTACAAAATAGAGGAATAATAATATCTGCCTTATAGGGAAGGATTAAATGAAATAATGTATGGCAACCACTTAGCATGGTGCTAAGTGCTCAAATTATCACCATCATCATTATTAATGGAAATCCAAGATGTTCTAGAAGCACATCAAGGAGATAAGAACTTTGTCTGAAAGGATCTACAGGGTAAGACAGACACTGGGTCCTGGGAGGAGGGCGGAGCAGTGGACATAAAGCTGTCTTGTTCACTCTGAAGAAGTGGGCAGGAGATCTGGGTGGCAGTGGCTTACAGCTGAGCTCTAAAGACTCCTGGAAGAGGCAGGGGGAGGCTGGGCCTTCCCTTTCCATCAGCCTTCCTCCCTGAGAACAGACATACACAGGCCAGCATGGGTCTCCCAGGCTGTTCTGGCAGGATGGCAAGTCCTCTCCTTGGCTCCCTGGCAGAGCTTGCACCCCACATGGCAGCCTGTCAAAGTGGTATGTCCATTCATATCCCCCCACCACTACTAGGGAATCTGCACCACTTCTTACCACATTTACTGGGGGCATTAGAGTACAGGTGTACCCCCACTTCAAACAAATCCAATACATGGAAATTTGAGACTACTAAACCAATACATTTGAAGATAATTATTCAGCCTCACTAAAAGATAATGGGGAAAAAACGCCACACTATAGTCCTAACCTGAGGTTTTATTCTTAGAGATTTAATAAAACTAGCGATGTGACCCTAGGCAAATCACTTAACCTCTCGGGGCCTTGGTTTCCCCATTTGCAAAATACATTGATGCTTACCTTCTAGGTTTCTTCCAGTTCTCATACTCTGCGAGTCTGTGAATTCTCATAAAATTAAAGCATTTAGGAAAAACTCATCTGTCAGAAATTTGATTTACATAACTTAGGGATGCGTATTGCTTTGAAAATTGTAGTTAAGTTTCATAGAGCAACTATCGTGTGCCAAGTATCATATACACCATCCCCAAATGAACTACCATCCTGCAAGATTCAAAGAGGTATGTGACTTGCTCAAGGCCACCAGCTAATAAAGTTCCAGAAACAGGATTTGAACCCAGCTCAGTCTGACTGTAATAACTACACTGTTCCATTGCACAGCTCTACCCTTCATGAAGTCTGGAACAGTCCAGCGCAAGGGGAAACGGCAGGGGCCTGGCTGCCAGATCAGAGCAGAGCTGGAGCCCCGCCTTAGCGTGAGGCGTAGAGTGGGAGGCAGGCCTGGACACAGCGCTCCAGCCTCGGCTGATCTGGCCCCGCCAGCTTTGTCTGCCAGAGCCTCGTTTGCATATAAATGGCTTCCCTGAAATGCAATTATGGTTTCTCTTCTCTCTGTAATGGAAGGGCTTTCACTGGTAATTAAACAGCTTCCTCCAAAAGCCAGGCCAGCCCTGGCCCTGCAGCCCAGCTAGTCCCACCCCTGTTCCCTGAGGGTCTGGCAGGGGTTCTACTGTGTCCTCATAGACCCTTGGGACTTGGTCCCAGGAGGTCAGTTATCCAGGGGAGGCTGAGCTCTCAGCTTCCAACTCTGGTCTCTGGCCACTTGTTGCCCTTTTTGGCCAGATCCGTCCCTCAAAGAGAAAATATAATGGTTTTCAGGAGAGGTGATTCTCCCACGTGAACGGTGGGAAGGGGACTGTCCTGAAACTTCAAAAGGGCGAGAGAAAGCAGGGCCTATGCTACTGCCCACAGCCTTGGACCTGGGCCTTGGCATAGAGCAGACAGGGGACGGCGACCACTCAATGCCTCTTCTCTCTGCAGCCTCCAAGGAGTGTTTACTTCCCTCAGGCCCTTGGCTCCTTATCCCAGGGTCTGTGTGGTCACCGTCAGCCTCAGCCTGTTATCTCAGACCCTACAGATGAAGGAGGGCCCCACACTCTGACACACACACCCAGGCGTGGGGCCCCCAGCAGGCTTTAGGGCACTGAGAAGGGGAGGGAAGGATGGAGTTGAGGGCCTCTTTTTTCTTCCCATCTCTTTTCTTTCTTCAGTCACTGCACTCTCCCCACTGGCTCTTGATGGGCCTAGTGAAATAGGTCATCAGAGCCCTCTCTATACCCAGGCAGGAGATGCAAGTGAGGAGGTTTGCCAGCTTCACCTCTGAACAGTGGGGGCCTCACCATGAGTTGGCCCCCCTTACTAGTCCTACCTGCTTCGGAGCCCTGTCCTTGTCCCTAAGTAGGCTCTGACCAGCAGAGATAAGTACTCAGGCTTCAGGGCTCCCCCAAGCAGTGCTCACCCCTTGTCTGCCGGTAAATTTCAAACCTGGGGCCTGGCCAACCAGGATTGTAGTAGTTTGGACAAATGTTCTTGCTAGGGCCTCACCCCACACTCTAACACTGAGGGTGCCCAGACTTCTAGGAGCTGTCCAGAGCTCTGAACAGGGGTGTCCTTGTCTTATTGGTAGGGCCAGGCGCTAATGCTGATTTCCTGGGTTATGGTGTTGGGGAGATGGGAGAGGCACTGGAGAATGTCATCTCTGAGGGAGAGAATGGAACTGCAGCCTCACAGATGATGTCATCCCAGGCTGAAGAGCTGGATGAGCTGGGGGCTTGGCTCAAGGCCCAGTTAGCAAGAGGGTGAAGGGATGTCCCCAGGAAGAGGCAGCTAAGCATTCCCAGATTTGGGGGTGGGGGGACTTTCAGAGCAGCTTGCCCCCTCTCCTCTAGTCTGCAAGAGAGAATCCCAACAAAGATTCACTTGGTTGTCACATCTGTCCACACACTGTCCTGCCAAGGGTGTCTGTGTCTCCACAGGAGTGACTAGAAGCCCCTCACAGGTGTCCTCCCCAACAGCTCAGAGAGAGGGGAGGGTAAAGCAGCCCTGGCCACACAGGCTGGAAGGCCTGGATACTAGTGTTTGGGGGCGGTGGCGAGGGGTATTAGTCCCTCTAGTTTCCACCTGCACACACCCTGTACAGTCACTATGCACCCATTCTTGGCACACCCAGTGCCCTCACCACAAAGCAATGTATACTGCTACCTACTCATAAAATCACCTCCTCCTACCAACTTTTTGGTTGCCTCCACTCTGAGATGGTTTGGAACAAGTGCTGCAGGGGTGGGGGAGGGGAGGACTGGAGAGGGCTCCCACTCATCAGGGTCTCCTCTCCTCTTCCCAGGAGCAGTCAGGGCTTCATGCACATGAAGTTGTCCCGGACCAAGGAACACAAGTACGTGCTGGGCCAGAACAGCCCGCCCTTCAGCAGCGTCCCTGAAATCGTGCACCACTACGCCAGTCGCAAGCTGCCCATTAAGGGGGCTGAGCACATGTCCCTGCTCTACCCCGTGGCCATCCGGACTCTGTAGATGTGAGGCTCGGGTACTGTGACAGATTTGGACCCAGCCTCGTGCCAGTCCCCTGGCTGGGGGCTGTCGTCCTTCTGGGGACATGAGCTCCCAAGCCCTTCTTCCCCTTTTCCTGGGATCAAGTGGAAGCCAGAGATTCCTTAATTTATTCTAAAGGGGAGAGGCTACTGGGGCCTTGGAGTTAGAGGTGGTCTGGAACTGAAGAGGGAGGAATCCCTAGGGAGAAAGGATAGCCCCTGGAGGAAGGGGTCTTCAGAACCGCGAGTCTCCAGAGTTTAAGAATAGCAGCTCTAGCCCCTTTCCGCCCCTAGGGCGACCCCTCCTCCCCACCAACCTCTTCCCCCTGGGTCGTTGCGGGGTAGAGCAGGATGTGGACCCGCGGGGCGCCCTGACCAGCTCTCCGCCCCCACCCCCAAACCACCCGCGGGCTCCGCCGAGTCTGGTGCGGGGTTTGGGGAAGGCAGACCCCTGGGATGGAGATGGCATTGGGGCGGGGAGAGGAGGGGAAGAGCTCGGGCCAAAGGGAATTTGTGCGGTCGCGAGGCTGCCCCGGCTCCCCGCCAGAGGCAATAAATAAACCAGTCCTGCCAGGCACAGCCTCGTCCGCTCCTCCAGCGCCGCCCCCAGGGGTAACGGGGTGGGGAGCGGCGAAGCGAGCACAGATCTGTTTATAAATCAGCTCTAGAGCAGACACAGGCCAACTGTGAAAAGCGCTTTCGAAGCATCAAGTTCCTTCCTTTGACGAGATGTCAAAACATCCCCCACTGCCTCCGCCCCGGCTGGGGGCCCCCAGAAGCCAGCCGCCGCGCGGCGCCCCCGCCCCGCCGCGCCGAGGAGCGCGGCTCCCCAGGAGCGCGTCCAATTTCCTGCCTACAGCCATTTGTCTGGGAGGAGGGGAGCCGCGGAGAGACAAAGAGGCGGCGAGCCAGGCGCGGGGAGAGGGGCGGCCCTGCCACGCGGAAGCCGCGCGCCCGCGGAGCCGCGAAAACTGGCGCAGCCCACTGCGTTTCCTTTCCAGAAGTGAGGGCCTGCCGCGCCTCCCCTATGCCGTGATGGGCGGGATCGGACCCGGGGACCTGCAGCCTGCGGGACTGGGCCTGGACCTCCCTTCGGCTGTCGCTCTCCGCCGAGGGAGGGCGGGGCAGGGCAGCCTCGCGCGCCCTCTGCTGGCCGTGTCCCTAACTGCGGACCCAGGGCACGCGACAACACCCACCTGTGGCCTGGGCTGCGCCCCTGCGCTCGCTGGAACTCGCCGCGGCCTGTGGACCCAGCGCCTGGGAATATCCACTGGGCGGCCAGGTGGAGCTGTTCTCAAGTCACTCCTGTTACCCCCTCTCGCTCCCACTGGCAACCTGAACAGAAACTCCCCGTTGGACTGAACACAAACCCTGGGGAGGCGGGGTGGGGGAGGAGGGGGCGGGGCGCTGCCCTAGGAGGGCAGTCGGATAACTTCCTTTAGAACCTAAATCTGCAACTCACAAGTGTGGTGCGACTCATAAGATTTTGGATTTTCTAATCCAGTGGATATTTTATCGAAATGGAGGATATGTGATCTGACAAATGTTAGAATTTTGTGAGGGACAATAAAAAGGATCACTTGAAACTGGGCACTGCTTCAGAAATTCCCTCCCAGAAGGTTAACTTATCTTTAAGTAGACTTGGAGGGCATTCAGTCATGTTGCAGATAAGAAAACAGGCGATGTGCTTATCTATCTCCTCGCAGCCCTCATCTCCCTTCCTGGTGCTCAACTCTCTCATTACTCAGAGAAGAGCTGGGAGTAACTGAGGTTCTGGAGCAGGCCAGACCAATCCCTGTTGGTTCCTGCTGTGTCTCACCCCACCACCCTACTTTGTGCCCAGCCCACCTCCAGAAGCCTCACACTAGCCCTCTGTTAGGAAGGGTGCCTCTGAGCCGGGAAAGGGGTCTCCAGCTGGGGCACTTGGCCTTGGGTGGGTTTCTTTATTCAGTGGATACTGGCAAGCTCAGAGAGAATGTCTGCACTGGCCTAGGTCAACTGGCTGGTTGAGTGGCTTCCTCTGCCAATACCTACCCCACCTGGAGACAGAATAAAAAAACCCAGAAGAGTAGAGAAGGACTGAAGAGTACTACATAGATATTGGGCCAGGTTCTGACTACAGTGCCTATTTAAAAACTTGGGAGAGAAGATCAGTTGTGTGTTAGAATGGGGTGCTGAGGGAGTTCCTATAAATTGCTCTCTGTGGGTCCAGCCTCTACCCCCTCCAAGGTATTTTCCAGCCTTTTGACAGTGGGGACCCCAGAGGAGGGGAGGATTTGGGAGAGAGGTTCTAAGATGACAGCATCTGAGCTCCCACGTCATCCTTAGGCTCATAGCCCTCATGCGCCAGCGCGCGCGCGCGCGCACACACACACACACACACACACACTTGTCAGCTCCAATTTTTTGAAGTTTCTTAGTTTGGAAGAAGAGGTGTCACTTTGCCTCAAAAAGATCATAGCTCCCAACTTCTAGTCCCCACACAGTGCCTCCAATTTCTCCAGGCTGAGACATTATAAGTCTGCAGGTCTCTGAACCCACATGGGATGACTGACAATGACCACTTAGACCAAGATTGGGAGGTGGGAATAGGGTGAAGGCTAAGGGAACACGAAATAGGAAGTACAAAGTTGAGATGCCGCATGTAATTCCTCTCAGCTGGGTAGTGTGTGGAATCCCTGGACAAGGAGGCTTAGAAGTTCTCATAATGGTGGGAGAAATGAGTCCGATCCTGCCTGTTAATAAGCTGACAGGCCTTTTCCACATTCTTGGTCATGCCAGGAGGGCCACAGCTAAACACCCCGATCTTCCGGACCTGTTGGGGGAGATAGAAGTGAGAGCTAGCTCAGTATTCAGAGGGAGGCCCAGCTCAGAGTCCATGTTACAGACCATCAAGAGTCCTTAATGAGGACTCATTCTATGTTCCTGATGAAGATTTACTCCTACCATGTGTGGTGAGGGCCGGCTCAGTGTTAAGTCTAACTCAATTTTGGTAGACTTGCTCTCTGTGGGTCTAGCCTCTATCCTCTCCAAGACATTTGCAAGCTTCAAGTGCAAGATCAATGTTTCTAATAGGGGCTGAGTTAATCAATGTTCAAGTTGAAAGATAGCTCAGTGTCTCATTAAGGGCTAACCCAGTATTTATGGGAACAGTGGTTTGCCCAGTGTTCATGGTGAAGATTGTCTCTCTGTCCAGGATGAGGCCTGGCTCAGTGTCAGTGGTAATGGTAGCACTGAGTTTATGGTGAGGGCTAGCACAATTGTTGAGCTTTTTCTTTTGGATAAGATATCATGGCTTCAGAAATGGCAGGTCCCTGTCACCTGCTTCCTCCCTTAAACCCTCACGGTGACCCCCACTTCTCCTTTCCAATTCCATTATTCCACCAATCTCCCAGGGGATGGATTCTCATTAGTAGCCAATTTCTTCTCTGATGGAGCAGGTTAGAGAGCTTTGTTCAGACCCCAGATGATAAAGTGAAAAGAACCTGGTTATGTGGTGGGAACTGACCTGTGGGTGAACCTCTTGCAGGGAGTTGAAGAAAGACTCGAAGGGGGGGCGGCCAAAATGGGTGACAGAGCGCAGGCCCGTGAACAGACTCCGGTTCAGCACCTTCTGGAAGTGCCTCTCACAAATGTACTGGGGACACAAGGGAAGGTCAGGCCAAGGACAATCAGGGTCAGTGCCTAGCCCAAGCCAGCCTAAAGCCTGGGGTAGGGAAGGAGCTGGAGGCTGAGTACTGGAGCCACCAGCTCTGTGCCTCCTGCCAACTGAGCCTGGCTGTCCACCCACCTGCCCTGGCCATCCTGCCTTACCCTGCCAACCCACACACCCACTGAGATGCCCTGCCCATCTGGCCCTGACATACCAGCATGGTGGTCCTGAGGTCGAACTTCTCAGCCAGCTGGGTGATGTAAATGTGCACGGACACTAGGTCCTGGCAGTCATTCTCCTCCACCTCCCGGATGATGTCTGCCAGCCACTCGAACTGCCGCTGGGTCCGTGTTACCCAGATGAAGTAGATCTGGGGACACGTGGCTGGAGCTTAGGACCCAGCTCAGCTCAGCTCCCTGCATCCCAGGGATCCCACCCCAACAGACCTCTTCTGGTCTCAACCAGTTTGTGCCTCTCCCCAGACAGCCTGGGGAGTTGGAGTGTGTGGAGCCATAGGGCCAGGTTCTGGGGCAGGAGATGGAGTTGCCCGAGGGCATAGAGAAGTATAAGTGAATGACAGCATGGAGCACTAAGAAAGAGTCCTTTCTCAGTGCTAAAGGTCCAATGGGGTGGGAAGTAGCTTTTTCATGCTGAGCCTTCCCTGCTGTTCCCTCCAGTCACCCCTCCTCAGGCTGCCAGGCTCCCAACCAACCCTAGCCCAGAGGGAGAAAGTCCTGCTATGGACAGAGCAGCCTCAGGGAAGACCCTGTGGGATGCCTGGAAGGGATAGGAA
Source organism: Rousettus aegyptiacus (assembly GCF_014176215.1). Classification (NCBI taxonomy): domain Eukaryota; kingdom Metazoa; phylum Chordata; class Mammalia; order Chiroptera; family Pteropodidae; genus Rousettus; species Rousettus aegyptiacus. Next base: position 117,889,822 of record NW_023416306.1, on the reverse strand, counting down.
TGGACTCAGAGAAATTGGGAAGATGGAAGCTGCCATGGGGAAAATCTACCTCCAGTTCCTGATGGGGAGAAGTGGAGCTGTGTGGGTTAAGAAGCAGAGGCAGAACTGGCATGGACAGAAGAGCAGGGAGCTAGCTGTCTGTTACTCTCTGAATGCTGACAGCCTATAGGTTGAGCTTCTGCCCGCTGCATTCCTGCGCCCCTAATTCACTTGCCAGGCCTAGGGAGACAAGCAGGGGCCTGCCACCAGATCCAGGCTAGGGTGATGGGGCCTAGAGTGGAGGGAACCTGAGGGTCTGGGCTGTGTTCCCGGACTCAGCCAGGCTCATCGGCCCTGCCTTGCCACCCCCACCCCCATCCTCTTCATCTTGAGAACAAAGCCGGTTTCACCTGTGCCCCACCCCAAGTGTGCCCTGCCATCACCCAGCCTGACAATGCCTCAAGTGCTAGCCTCTGTAAAGCCACTGTAAGAGGGAATGGGTTTCTTTACCCCTCTCTAGCCCTGCATAGAGAGACTCTCAAAAGCAAATCTTATGTGGGGTGCCCATAACTAAGGGAAGGAGCCTGGGAGAATCAACAAATTAACTCTGACCTGTAGGGTCCAGGGATATCCTGAACACCTTTACCCACCGGCCCCTGCCAGGGTCAGGGCAGCTTGGCCTTGCCCAGAGCAGGGAGACCAAGAACAGAGGCAGAAGAGACAGGCATAGATGGACATAGTGATAGGAAGCAGGGTCATGGGCTGGCCGGTGGAGGGGGCACTCACCTTTTTACAGTACACTTGGCAGCTGACTGATGATTTGAAAACCAGGTCTTTGAGGATGGAGGCAAAGGGGGTGACCCCAATGCCTCCTCCCACCAGCACTGACACCTCAAACTTATGCCACTCCTGGTGGCCCTCTCCAAATGGTCCATCGAGGTACAGCTGCAAGGAGGGGAGCAGATTTGAGTTAAAGCTCAGCTAACACTATAGTTCTGAAGCCAGAAATGGCAAGGAAAGACAGATAGATTTATGGAGTGAGGAGGAAGAGGGGGACTGTGGCATTATCCAGAACAACCAGTCTCTAGATGGGTGGCAGCACAGTGAGGAGTCTGGTGCTGCAGGGCCAAGGCCTGCTAAAGGGATGTGGGAGCATGTGGCACATCTGGCCTGGGTCTGGGCACCTTTGGGTATCTGGCACAGCTGTCTGTCGGGGGTGAGTAGATCTCCCTGAGGCGAGTGGTCCAGGGCCCCACTGCCCGGATGTGCAGGCTGAGCGTGTCCTCATGGGGTGCGGAAGTCAGCGTGAAGGGGTGGTACTCGGTGGTCCCCAGAGCCAGGCAGGCAATCCGCACCCACTGTCCTGACTTGTATTCAAAGCCTTGGGGCCGCTGGAACTGCAGATGGGTCACTCCTGAGGAGGGGAAATGGGTGGGAGGCTGCTGTCCTAAAGCCAACAATAACACCGTGGCCTCTAGAGAGTTGCACCACCTGCATCCTCAGCTCTGCTTCTGAAATATAACAGGGGAGGTCTCCCCCCAATCAGAAGTAATTCCCCCCCTCCATGTCTACCCTGAGGAGGAGCTAAGTAACACCAGGAATGGTAGTCAGTGGGCAAGGGGCAGGCTGACCTGGGCTCCTCCTCTTTGTTATAAGAGAGGCTCCAGTTCCCTGGCAAAGAGTTTCTCTTACCAGCCCTTTTGTCCCTGACACCCCAAGGCCCCTGCCAACTCTATTGGGCCAGGCTAGGAGATTGTGGGGCCCAGGCTCTGCCCCTGCTCTGTCACCTTCCTTAGTACCACCAGTCTGGTTCCTTGACAACCTCTAGGCTTGTACCTGAAGGCAGCAGCTCTGCCTTCACCACGCTGATCTCCACCTTCTTCCGGCTCAGGCTCACCAGCTTGTCCCCACCATAGATTAGCGCAGGCACCAGGAAGAAGAGGTGGAAACGGGGCAGCTGGATCAGAGCGAAGCTGCCATGGATGATGAGCTGGATAGAATGAAAAGTACTGTTCAGACTCAACCACATCCACAACAGGGTCTGAGGTCAGCTTGAGGCTTAGACTCCTGCATCCTTCCAAAAGACATCCAATTCCCACCTCACTGTGTGCCATGCTCCCTCCAGGTTCCACAACTTAAGCAATCCCAACCCCATCCTCCAAAGCATTTATGATCAACAAGACTGTTTGCATCTTTCTGACATCATCCTAGACCAAACCACGCTGACTTTCACCTGCACTCATGTAGTAGTCTCCTAACTGGTCCTCCACTGGGTTGCCCCACTATAATCCATTCTCTTCAAGGCAGCCAGTATGACTTATTAAAGTTTATTTTATCATGTCATACCCAGACTAAAAAGCCTTAGTGGACTTCCCATTGTACCACAAGGCCTTGCGATGCTCTGGCCCTTGTCTACCGGCATTTCTCTCTCTCTCTCTCTCTTCTTCAAACATAGCAAGTCTTTTCTGCTTCAGGACTTTTGCACCTGCTCTTCCTTCTGCTGAGGATGCCCTTCCCTTGTTTTTTTTCCCATGATTATCACCATCTCATTTTTCAGGTCTCACCAGAAACGCCACCTCCTCAGGCCTTCCATTACTCCCTTCTCTTACATCTCCCTGTTAACTCCTGTCAGAGCACTTGTCATCATCCATAATAACCTTGTTTTTTCATTCATTGACATGTTTACTGTTATAGGAGTAAGGACATTTTATTTGCCACTATACTCTCAGCTCCTTGCAGTTTCTGTCTGCCACACAGTAGGCACTCGGTAACAGTTGAGTCAATGAAAAAAGTTTCCCCCAACTTATCATGCGCCTTTGGAGTCTAAGAATACATAAGCAATCCCTTTTTTCTATGAAAAAACTAACAGCTATTGTCCAGTTCTGGCTCTTTTCCCAACAAGCTGGTCAGGCACTACTTGCGCCATTCTTCTCACTTGCTTGCTCTGAGTCTAGTCAGTCTGGCTCCTGCCTCTACCTCTTCTCAGGACCTGCTCACTGAGGGCTCCTGAAAGGCCAAACTGCAAGGTCTCTTTTCAGACCACTTTCGCTCCCATCCTTAGCAGCCTGTAGCATAGTGACCACCCCCTCCTTGCTACTTCTGCAACAACATTCTACTGGTTGTCCCTCGTTCCCTCTCAAGCCACTCACTTTCCATCTCCTACACTGCCTCTGTCCCTTTCCCCGCCTCAATCCTGCGTGTTGGCCCAGCCTTATTTCTTTACTCTCTTGCTCTGCTCTTTCTATGCTCTCCCATGTAGCGTGACCTCTCAGCTGAGTCACAGTCCCTCAGCTTCAGCCCAGCCCACACAGGTTCACCATGTCTGGCTTGCCACCACCTAATGCCCTATGGCTATCCACAGCTATGTCTGTCTCCTCTGTGTCGTGAATATTTTATCATCATTCCCACCTCTGCACCTGTGCCCATACCCTCCCTTGTACCTGGAATGTAATTCAGCTTCCACTCTGCCCTGTCAAACCTCAGCTTATCTCTCCTTAAGGCTTGGCTCAATTCCCATCTTTTCCCCAAAGTCTTCCCTAACTAGTTTGGCCCAAATAAAACTCTCTTCAGTGGGCTCTTGTAACTTACTGTTCAGAATACTTGGCTCAACAGTTAATCCTATATTGTCTGCTCATTTTGATCATTTCACATGCATGGCACTTATCTCTACAATAAATCCTAAGTTCCTGAGGGCAGAATTTAGAGTCTCCTCTTCCTCTGCAGGGCTCAGCACTGAGATAGGACATAACAGACCCTCAACACATAATTGTTAAACTGAACTCTGGTTCCTCATTCAGCTCTTCCTTCCTCCAGCTGAGTGTTCTGAATTTTTGAGCCTTTCCCCACAGGACTAACTTAAAACTCTCTGGGCTCTCCTCTGAACTAGCTCTGGTTCCCCCAAATTCCTCTTTTATTGTGGAGCCCACACCCAACCCCAAGGCTTTCTGAGCATCTAACCAGGCTGTGAACAATGTCAGGGTGACTTCATGCTCCTTTGTTTATACACCCCATTTGGTGTTGGCTCTACTTTTAAACCACAAAGCCACTGCAGACTCATGGTTGGCTGAGGAGCCGGGCATCCTGCCAGCTCAGCTTCTGCTGTGCTCGCCTCGCCCTCTCCAGCCTGGATCAGGAGCCTGGACATCTTTCCTCAGGGCCTACGCTGCACTGAGTCCTTCACTTGTAACTTTTCTTTCTGCCTGAGGTCAAGTGGCCACACCTGGAATAAAAGGTAAGGGAGCAGGTGGTTTGGGCCCTGATTCCCCCCAGGGGAGACACTCCCAAGCTGCCCAGGAGAGGGGCTGCACCTTTCTGAGCTGCTGACTTTCTTACTGGCAGAAAGGGTGGTTCTGAACTCCAGTGATCCCCCAAACTAGGGATAATCAGAAAGGAGTCTTGGTTTCAGGGAGCCAGTCTCGCTATTCTTCTGGGTCTCCCATCTAGTTCAAAGAAGCTGCTTTTTCACCAGGAACAAGAACATCACCTCTACCCCTAATAGAAATAGTAACCCAGGTTGCTAGGGCTCCACCCATTACTAAGAAGGTAGAGAGGGAGGAATAAATTAGCCACAGCTTCCGAAAAAGAGAGAGATTTCTTAGGAAACAAACATCATCAGTTCTAGGAAACAACCTAAGCCAAGGAGAGGCAGTCATCTTCAGAACCGTGAAGTGCTGAGCCCCAGGCAAGATAGAAACAGACCCTCCTACCTATCAGTGAGGATAGAACTGCACTAGGGAGAAGGCAGGGCTGACCACAGGGGCCAGCCTGACCCAGGCAATGGTAGACTCTCTCAGTCTGTCTCAGGACAAGAGCAGTCCTGTGCACAGTTCTGCCGGGAGCTAGGTGGTAGAGAGGGAAGCCATATGGGCTCCACACTTTTTGAATGCTGGCAGCCAAGCTGTCACCATTGGGGATTTAGGAGTCTTGGGACTTAGTTCAGCTTCTAAACAAAGCTGTCAGGGTGCTCTTTGGGGGAACTAAGTGTGTCCATGAGAAAGGTAGGCTAAGCAGAGTCATGACACAGGGGCACAGATCAGAGTCAGCTCTGGAACCAACCAGCTGAAGCAGCTGATGACAAAACAGCTGGGAAAGGTGAAGGGAACAGTACAGAAGGGAGGGAGGCAGGAGTCCAGATTAAGGAGAGGGAAAGGGGACAGATGGAACGTTAAAAATCCATTTTATCAACAATCTAAGCGAAGACATTTTGAGCATGCTTATTTACTTTATAGGTGGTATTTAGCTGCCACCTAACAGCCTAGGAAACAGTATGAGAAAAAAAAGTGGCATAACCCAATTAAGATAAGTTTCTCTAAAAAGGGGTGATTTTCCCTTGAGTGTAGGCTGTCCATCCAGGAGCTAAACCAGCCACCCATAGTGGGGAAAGATTGGCTGGGCACAAATGATGTGGGGGTGTTTATAAGGAATGAACGTCAGCCTGGTAGGGCTGCTACTGCAAAACCCACACCAGAGAGTCCATCTCCCAAGTACTACACATTAAGGTCAGTCTACTCGAGAGTCCCATACTATAATCTCCATCTTTTAAGTGAAAAATGAAGAGGATACTTGAAATAACTAAGGGGATGGAGAACTGATGTATCAGCCCTCATGGCCTCTCTGGGATCATCTTGCCCAGACCCTGTCTTAGAACCAAAAGCCCTCACCAGGACGTAGAGCAAAATGTAGAGGTGGTGAGTCAGCCAGAAGCCCCGGAAGCTGCGGCGTCGGAAGTGGTGGGAGGCGAAGACGTACATGATGGCCAGGACCAGGAGCATTATGACCCCCGTGAGGCCTGCAAAAAAACAAGCAGTGAAGGGCAAAGGAGTAGGGCTGTTCTGAGGCTGCCAAGAGTCTGGGTCCCTTTTCTACTCTGCTGCCCTAGGAGGGGGTAGGAAAAGCCCCAGTATCCTTCTCTGTTCCTCTTCCCCAACACCATGGATCACAGGTACCTTCCACTTCAACAGACCTTACTTATCCTTCATAGAACCTTGTAATGATTGTTATTTTTCAAGTACCTGTGTCCTTTTTTTTTTTTTTTTGCCTACAGCACCTGGTCTTCCTAGGTGGTCTCCCATCCAAGTACTAACCAGGCTCGACCCTGCTTAGCTTCCAAGATCAGACAAGATCGGGCACATGTGTCATTATATTTTTTTATGTTTGCCACTTTTCTGACTCTCGAGGTCCACAAGAACAAAGACCAGGCTAAGCTAGTTCACCACTGAATCCTAGTGTCTACTATAGGGTCTGGCACACTGTTGGCCTTTTATAAATGTGTGATGAATGAATGAATATACATTGTGTCTACTCTGGGCCCTCTGGGTTGAAATCTGGACATTGCAGGCCCTGCCCTCATGGACACAAGGCTTGGTCAGTGACCCTGCAGCACTCCATTTGGCTACCGCAGCACACAGCATAAGCACTGGTGAGTAAGTGCCACCATCAGAGCCACCCTGGGTTCAGCCCAGAGTTGGTGCAAGGCACCTCCTCATAGGGAATCCCAGGCCTGCGCTGTACAGGGGGGTGATACTGGAGCCAGAGCAGGAGTGGAGGGGCCAGAGAATTGCTCCTCAAGTGAACAAGAAGGAGGGAGGCAGAAATTAGGAAGATTAGAACCCTGCAATATGGAAAAGCAGAGGTTAAGAAGGGATCTAACCAAAGCCTATAAAGTACAGAACGGAGGAGAGAGCATAAATGCAGCCTTATCCTCCAAATCCCAGTGCGTAGGAATTAGCAAGTACTCTCTGAAGTTCAAAGCAGATCATTTTAGGATTTAAAAAAAATAAAATAAATAAAATAAAATAAAATAAACTGTGCTGTGTTTCACAGAAGAGCAAGTGTAGATAACGTGTTACCCTAAGGAGGGAACAGACTGAAAATATAAATAGGTTCAAGAAGTGTTTGAATAGATTTACAGCTAATAGCTCCAAAATGGGTGATTTTGGGGAGTAAGGAATGTGCCCCTAAACAACTCTCATCAAGACAAACTAAAAGGGGGTGGGGATAAGGGTGGGGGTGGGGGTGGGGTCTGCTAGGCTTGACAAAGAGCCTGGTCCTTCCCTATGTAGCTGGGGCACAGTGTTCCTCAGAGCCACTGTCATGGTAGGGGTGTGTGTGTGTGTGTTGGGGAAGTGGAAGGGGACAGCTCCCATTTCACAGAGGGAAGAATGAGTTTAGAGTTGGGGTGGGGGCCCAGCCAAGCTCCTGAGAGAAAGTCCAGAAAGCAGTTTCCTACCCTCCACAGGGCAGAGCCTGACTCACCATGAGAGCCCAGAGAGTACCACTGGGCTGCCCTGTGGTAGACGGAACTCAGACCCTGGAGCTTGAAGCCAGACCCAGAAATTCATAGAGCAGAGAGGGCTCTCACCTGGAACAGTCTGGAAAAACCACCAGTAATATTTCTGAGGGAACTCAGACCTGTGGGGAAGGGAATGCAAGGAAGGATCCTGAGAGGAGATGTCTGGGACTTCCAGAAAAGACCCTCCAGACAAGGAACCCCCAACCTAGTCACCAGTCTCCCTTTCTGCTGACTTTGGGCTGGGGGTTCAAGCTGGTCATTGTCTGTCCTATAACTTGGAAGGTGACAATTTCCTCTGACCCAAGAGAATTTGCTTCTTTCCACCCACAAATAATACCTCTCCTCCCCCCACCTCTCTCTCTTTCCCTCTCTTTCTCTCACCCGTCATCATGGAAGAGGCCAGGGAAGAGGCAGGAGAGGACGCTGAGTGGGCTGATGGAGAACAGGTACACATTCACCACGTGGCCTGCACTGTGTATGACTAAGGAAGACCAGACAGGGTAGGGATGAGCCTGAGGACAAGTGGGTGGGGGTGCTCAACCCATTCAGCCTTAGGTGGAGGACTCCAGCCAGCTGGAGTTAGGGGCCAGAAGAAAGACCCTAGGGGTCTGAACTTCTGACCTCTGATGAACTTCTTGTTCCTTCCTATGCCCCATACACACACCATCCATGAACACAACCACCTGAGTCTAAATTGTGTATTAGAAGTTCACTCGTCAGCTGGAGGCTAGTGAGGTGACCTCAAAAGCATGGGAAGAGACCTGGGTGGGGTAGTGAGGGGCTCCTAAGCCTACATCACACCATTGCTGAGGCCACCTCCATTCCTATGAGAAGGACATCCAAGACTTACACTCAAGTGCAGGTAGAAAGAAGGAGGCTCTCAGGGGAGGGGAAGCCAGCAAGGGGCAGGAGGACATGGAGAGGATCCCCGGGATTCCCAGGCCCTGCCTGTGAGGACGATGGCAGTGGAGGCAATAAGGCGATGGAAGTCCACTGCGGCGTCGAAGGGCACGTAGCGGTTGAGGAAGGTCTCTCGCAGGAAGGTGATGAGGTTGCGGCACATAGTGAGCAGGATGTAGGAGAACATGAAGGAGATGCTGGCGGCCGTGCCTCGCGACAGGATGATGCCCACAAAGGTGGTCTCTGCAATCCCCGAGGATGGCGAGGCAAAGGCGTAATCTGCGGAGGGGCCCAGGGGGGTAAGGAGGAAGCAGTGCAGAGGAGAGAGCGCTGCTGAGGGAGGTCAACCGCAGGCTCTGTCCCGCCGCCACTCACGACCACCTCCCCCGACTTTGTTTAAGCGGGTCCAAGTACCCACAGGAGGCCCTGCCCCCAAGGCTATCACTTACCGCGGCCCCGCCGCGGGGCTGCCCGTCACTCACAGCACGCCCCGCCCTCAGGGCTATCACATGGCAAGCCTTGACCCCCCCTCAGCCGTCACTCAGTAGGCCCCGCCCCCAGAGCTGTCACTTATTGCAAGGCCTGGCCCAGGCGCATCTGTCATTCACCGCAGGCCCCATCCCCAGGGCTATCGGTTTTCTCAAGTCCTGTCGCCACCCTCGCGGCCGTCACTCACAGTAGGCCCTCTCCAGGAAAAGGCCTGCAGCGATGGTGTAGAACACGGCCACACAGCCGATGTGGCGCCGGTAGTTCTCGATGAAGCGCTTGAAGCGCTGCACCGTCTGGTGGAGCCAGCTTCGTTGAAACTTTTCACGGTGAGCTTCGGTGAACAGCAGGGGCTGGAACGACGTCACCCTGGAAGACAGACAGGAAGTCTTGGCTCTCGGATAAGGACCCAATGCTAGTGCAGCGGCTTCCCAGAGGGGAGAAAGGGGTGCCGAGTTACTCAAGTCAAGCAGAGTTCAGACCCTAAAGCTTATACCACACTTCTCATTGTAGGACGATATCCCAGTGGTCCCTTGATCAGTTCATCCCAGTGGATGCACTCCATCTACCCCAGATCCCAGTCACGCTCAGACAGCTCTCTCTCCTCCCAGTCTGTAGCTCTCAACTCTTCACTCGCTCTGTTCTAATCCTTTACTGGAGGTGCAAAGGGCACCTCCTCCAGAAAGCCTTCCTTGACCTCCCAGGCAGAAATTAGAACTTCTTGAGCTCTGAAACCCCTTGCTATTTGCCACTATTATAACATTTGTCAGCAGGGCATTGTAATTCTCAATGTGCCAGACTATCTTATCAGACCGTGATGTTCTTGGGCAGGAATGATTCATCCTGCCTGCACCTCCAGTGCTTAGCACAGAACCTGGCACCAAGTGATCAGTGTATGCAAGGTGTAAAAAGATGAATGAACTGCTTAAGGGGAAGAGCAGGCGTACTTCTTGCCAAACCTCCGACGAATCTCCTGAGGAGGGTCTGTGTCCATGGGGCATTGCAGTCTCTGTGGTGTCGACTCCACCTCAACATCGCTGCGGAGACAGCGAGCACTCACTCTGGGAGAGGGACTAGGACAGGAATATGGGAGATAGGACCTTGGTTACCTAAGCCAGGGGACAGCAGGATTCCCAGAGATCTAGAGAGAGAATGAGTCACATCCTGTGGGTCCCAGCCAAGGCTGTCAACTATGGCTGTAGCCTTCAACAGGGCGTCTAACCCAGGCTGTAGGTGAGTGCTGAAATCCAGCAGGCTCTCTGCTCTCCCTGGTGCAGGGCTGTGTCTGCTGAGAGTAAGAAGTGCCTTTTTCTAATTTGTATGAAGGCACAAAGTGGGCTAGTGAGGGCCCTGGTCCCAAACATTCTGGGGAGAGAAAATCCAACTCCCCACCCCAACCCTCCCTCCAACATTCCTGGATGAAGGCTTACCAGAGCTCCTGGCTGAGGTAGGAGGCTCTCCGGCTTAAGTTTTTAATGACTTCAGGCACCTCCACTCCTGCAACACAGAGCTGGGCTAGGGAGCAGCTCAGGGCCCAGAGCCCAGAAGGACCTGGCTCAAATGCACAGCATTCATCCCATGTCCAGATACTATAGAGAGTCCCTGACCAGTACCCTGCCTCTGGGTGCCCCAGCCTCAGCCCGTGCTCCCAGTGGGAGCTAGACCCACCCATGGGTGGACAGAGAGAAGGCCTTAAACAAAGTTGGCCAGGCAGGCTCCTCTGAATGCATGTCTCACTCCTGGAACTAGAATCAAGCTTATGGGGTAGAGTTCAGGTATTATATGCAACCTACCTGTTAAGACCATTCTGCCACCAAACTGTAACAACCCTCCAGCTTAAAACCTCCCAGGAATTAAATGTAGGATCTAGATGGTACACATATGGGACATCACTATAAAATTCTTTCTACTTTTCTGTGTTTGAAATGTTCATAAGAAAATATCAGGGCAAAAACCCTTCCTGGAGCCACCCATTATTTCTGGTCTGGGCTGAGCATGGAGGGGCAGGGCAGGACTGAGTTGCAAATCCAGGTTCTTACAAGAGGCCTGGGAATTTGCAGGTCACTTCCAAGTGTGAAACCAATCCTGAAGATTACCTTGGTCTATAAGCCAGAGGCCAAAAGTGATTAAGCTGAATTTAATGAAATCAGTATGTTTAAAACGAAACATAGATGTCTATCTTCTCAAATGCCTCAGCAAATAGCAAATGTGGCAAAATGCTAACAAATGGCAAAGCTAGGTGGAAGGCAAGGATGGTAAAGGGATGCTCCTTGTACTGTTCTTGTACCTTTTCTATAGGTTTAAAATGTTTCAATGTCAAATGTGGAGGAAACAACAAAACAACAATTAAAAAACAAACAAAATGGTGTTCAATGCAACCCCTCTATTTAGTCCTTCCCCAAGCCTGGGCCTCCCTCCACTCCAGGGGCTGACTGTTCCTGGGACTCTGGCCTGGGCTCACTTCAGGCACCCATTCCTGCTCTACCCTGGCCGCCTGGGAAAAGTGAAAAGCTGCAGAATCTAGAGCACTGGGTCTGGGCTCTACTAACCCTCCTCCCACTCTGGGCAGGAAAAGCCCTGACCAGAGGCCCAGCTATGCTTGTCTAACTCATCCCTCTCCCCCATCTAGACTGTGCGGTTGCCCCAGGTTCTCATAATCTGGGAGGGGCTGAGTTCAGTCTCAACATGCCCCATGAGAATCCCAGGCTATGAAGACACCATAGCAGCTCACAGCAGGACATAGTCAGTCTTTCTGCCTGCTCTCAGCACCCTCTTCACCCTGATTCTAGCCCCCACCCACCTGAGTCAGATACAGGTGGGGCAGGAAGTAGGGGGAGGGACAGCAGAAGTGGGTCTCCATGCACTCAGCAAAGATTTACTGAACACTCCTCCAGGGGATAACGTGGCAAACAAAACCAAAAGCACCCACCACCACCAGGCAGCCCAGGGTATGGGTGGGTATGGCCCGAGTAGAGCTGTAACGAGGAGACACTGTTTCCTTCCTGTACTGGGCACCAAGTACGGGGGCCTTTGACAAGGAAGCAGAATTCCAGCTGCCATTCCTCAGCTCATCCTGACCCTGTCCACCCCACTAGAAGGGCCATATTATGACTTTTGTGGGTCCTAGGCACTGTTGCCTTCCTGAGCCCATTCTTAAATAAATTTTAAAAATTTATATAATTGTGTAGATGTAAAGAATATACTCTAGGCTGGATACATTATGTGTTTATTATTTTTATATTCATTCTTTTAATTGTAAAAGAAATGAAAACATTTCCATGGACTCCTATGCACTATGCCCGCTATACCTAATGGATAAGCCAACCCTGCCTCCAGGCCACCTCACCTTTGACACAGAGCTGTGTGAAACGGAGCTCACTGTCATGGTCCCGTAGCATGAAGTGGAAGTCCTCCCATGTCAGCTCCTCCTTGTCCTGGAAGCCCGACTCCCGGAACATGGACTCCACCACCTCAGTCAGCTGGGCTTTGGGGAGGCAGTTGCTGGAGATCTCAATGAAGGACCTGGGGTCAAGGGAGGGGAGCCATCAGGCCCTGACAAGAAACCTGGGGCCTAGACACAAGGACTCACTGGCCATCCCAGCAGGCCTTCAGGGCCCACGCAGAAGAAGGGCCTTGACTGACCAAATCCCAAGCCCCATCCTAGCTGTAACAGTCTCTGGCTATATGCGTGAGGAGGAAGCCCCTGCTCTTTACCCTCTGGATTCCTCTTTGATGTCCCAACCCTTTCCCTTAGCAGTCCCTGCTCTGGCCCACTGTCCTGGCTGTCCCATAGGACCAACCTCAGCATCCTGATAAACTCATCCTTGGAAATGAGACCATTCTCATCAAAGTCGTACATGCGGAACATAAGGTGAGACTTCTCCTCAGGGGAACCTGGGAAAAGGAGGACCCCATGAGAGCCCCAGCCCACTGGCCTAAGTCCTAGGCTGGCCAGAAGGGACCTCATATTAGTATGACCCACTGCTGGACACAGTGCGGGGTTGCTCTGCTTCTTGACCGTTACCTGGGCACTCCCAGACACCTGCCATGGCTAGAGTCCTGGCCCCCGTGCTTTCCCATCTCCAACAAGTCAGCTACACTCCAGCCTCAGTCTCCAGCTCCTTCCTCCTTCCTATCTGGGAAATCACCCCCTCCTCCCTTACCTTTCATGAAGACCACCAGGATGTCCAGGAACTCCCGGAAGGACAGGTAGCCATTGCCGTCTTTGTCGGCCAGAGAGAACATGGACTCCACAAACATATCCTGGGGCTTGAGGCCCAAGGACTCGGCAAACTCGTTCCTGCTGAGCTCACATGTCAGGGCCTCCTGCACCTTCTGCGATGAGTCCAGGGGCAGGGTCCCTGCATCTGCCTGGTCGATGTCCAGCACCTGCTCCCAGGCAGCAACAGAGGGAGGGAGAGAAGGAGACAGGGATTCCTTGACTTGAAGGCCACTTGAGGCTTGGGCTTGTAAGAACCACCTTTTAAAGTGTCTGCCCACCACTACTGCCTCCTCGCCTAAGCACTACTAAGTCTGGCTCTGTGCATTAGTTGATTGTATCAGTGATGCATACTTGAGCCAAGCGGGGGATCTTGACTAGGACTGAGAGCACAAAAAAACTCAGAAGTCGTGGACAACCCTGTTTCTCCAAGTGGTCAGAGACACAGAGACAGAGGGAAGCAGAGACACAGAGAAAACAGAAGCAGCCTGAGAGAGAAGTGGCCCCGTTCGCTGACAGCTTTCCATTTCCCGGTCCTTTCCAGGTCAGCTCACAGTCCTCTCTTTGGAATTCCTGAGACACCAATATATCCTCGGAGTCAATTCGCCTTTTGTCATTGCTAGCTGGAGTGGGTTGCTCTTACTCCAAAGAAGTTTTGACTGAGAAAAAGCCTCAGCTAGATTGAGAAAAAGTTGGGCTTGGGAAGGGGGAATTCTCATCACGGGCCATCTCCAGTCCACCCAAGGGGCTGGACTGGAAAACAGTGAGGAAAGCAGGCAGGCTGCAAACCATAACACCTGTCTTTCCTGCCTGTCAACTGGAAGTCCCTACTTAAAGCCTGGCTGTGGTTTCACGAGGTAAACCTTGTTGCTTGAAACAAGGCGCTTTAATGGAAAGAGCCTAGGGCTGGAGGCAAGAGACCAGGGTTCATGTCCCAACTGTGCCACCCACCGGCTGTGTGGCCTCAGGCAAGTCTTCAGTTGTCTGGCATTCATTTCCTCATCTGCCCTACTTATCTCACAGGGTTACTGTGGGAATCAACAAGAGAGGTTTTATGGAAAGTGTTTTGAAAACTGAAAGCACTGTGCAGATGGAAAGGGTTGGCAGCTAACCCCAGGATACAGTAACACACCCTCACCTCCCAGCAAAGGGAGTTCTCATAGCCTTGGCAAATCTTGAACGAGTGGAGGTGCCCAGGTCCTGCCCAGCTGACTCTGAGGTGACTGTGGCAATGAGTCACCTCAGCTGCAGGACCCTCCATTCTAGTGCATATTCAAGTTCAACTTCTTTAAGGTGTAAATGACATTAAATCATATGCACACAGTAAATGACCATTAAATGGCAGCTTCCCTCATGAAGCCTCTCTGCAGCTAGCCAGCCCTGCACCTCCTCACTCATTTTTTTGCCTTTCTGCTGGGCATCTCTGCTCAGTCCTTCCTGCTCCTTCCTTCTAAGCCAAATCCTTGCCAGATCTCACGACCATGACTTTACACAAACCTGCAGCCTCACTACCTTTTCTGAACTCCTAGACCACTTATTTCCTGGGCCACTTTTGCAGCTGTCATGCTTTGTCAGTTATCTTCCTTTCTGTACACATTCTATCTTCCCAGTGGGATGGTAAACTCCTTCAGTGAGAGCCTATACTGCATTTTTCTTGTATCTCCCAAGTTTCTCCCCTCCACTGTTTGCTCCCAGGCTGCCTTGACTTTTATGCCAGATGTGGACTCAAGTCCTTGCATTTCTCTTCCTATCTTGCTTCCCCATGTTCTCTCTCAATAGTTCTCAAAAGTCTGCAAGGTTGGCGCTAATGCAGCATGGAGGCCTCTGGCAGCTGTACTCCCCCAAGAAAGAATAAACAAGGGCTCTCATTACCCCACACCGCCTGTCTTGCCCTAGGTTTCTGCAGCCTTTTGGGAATTAAGTGAGGGCAGAGAGTCTGGAGAGCCTTGAGGGGAGAGATAAGTGACATATGAAAATAAACCCCATCTTAGGCATTGCCTTTCTGAAGTCTCTCAGGTAGGGGCAGGATTGGGATGGGGGCAGGAGCATCTGTTTGTAGAAAGGTCAGGTGACTTGGCCAAAATCTTAGTAGAGTTGATTTTTAACTGAGAACTCAAGGTTTCTGACTTTCCCTGGAGTCACCCCATGGTCACAGTTAAGAGCATCACCAGAGGCACACACGTAAGGACAGATCTTATCCAACAAACACACCTGAGAGAAAAGGTGCCTGAAAAAGGTCTCTAGGAGGTGGCTCCGCTGCTCCCGAGTCACAGCTGCCCTCATCAGCTCCTGCTCTCGCAGCTCCCACTCCTGGAAGTTCAGGCCACTTTCCTTCAGAGCCCCACGAAGGTTTTCCACCAGTGCCCGCCGCTCCTCCTCCAGGTTAAATAGTAGCACCTATGGAGGCAGGGGAGAGAGAGCAACCATTTGTCAAAGTCTCTTGAAGCAAGGAGCTTTACATGGATTTTGTCAGGGGCCACTGGACAGAGAGCCTTTGCAAAAAGGGATATGGTTATCCCAGGCTTAGTGTGGTTAAGTAGTTTGCTTATAGCTGCTGAGGTAGCATTCAAAGGCATGTGTATGAAGCCATTCTTGCCTCTCTATTTCATATCGGAGAAGGAAAGGGAAAGCAGGAAGGCCCAAAGATGGAGAAAATGGTGAGCAACCCACTTGGCGCTAAAGATTAGCCTCTGATTAAGGTCCCCTCCAAAATCTCTAACAATTTACTGGAGCCTGAAATCAGGGGACAGGAAAGAGAGCCCAGCTTCTTCCAAGGACTACCAGCTAGGACCTGCTACAGCATCCTTAGAAAGAGAGGAGACAGACTGTGTCTGCAAGAGTAAGAGGGGACTGTGGAGATTATATCATCCAGCAGGCCCAGAGCAGAACAAATGTGCTCAAGTTTATCTCTCTATCAGGTATTTCAGCCAGGAACTAGAAAGCCAGGAACCCTGCCTGGTCCAGTGCTTTTTCCTTTCCCTTGGGCTGCCTCCCTGGCTGTGGCTGTGGACAAGGAGCCAGGGGGCCAGCTGGGCCATACCAGGTCATACTCCTTGGGGATCTTGAGCAACAGGGTGCGGCATCCACGGTTGCTGGACAAGATGAGGTTGACCTGATGCAGGGGCCGCAGCTGGATGATGCGGAGTACAGAGAGCGTGCCATCCATAACCCGGATCTGCCCAGGCTGCAGGTGCACGAGCACAGGCCGGCAGGGCTCCTTGTGGCCCTGCCATTCCAATGCTAGGGAGAGATAGGGCCGGGTCAGCTGGAGCTCACTGGGCCCCCAGGGCCTGTCCTGCCCAAGGCATGTTTGGAGGAAGGCCCAGTCAGGGCTGGAGTTAGAGCAAGGCCTCCGCAGCGCTTTACTCCTTCTTGGGTATGGAGCATCAGCTCCTCCTCAATAGTCCTGCTGTGACTCTAGCTCATAAGAAGAGTACCTAACATTTTCTGAGTGTTTTCTGTGCCCAATACTTACCAAGTATCTTGCATGAACAAGTTCATTTAATCTTCATAAATCTGTGAGGTGAGTGCTATTATTATTCATATTTTACAGATAAGGAAAAATAAGTTTAGAGAAATTTAAAAGTCTGACTAAGGCCCAGTTGGTGGAACCAAGATTCCGATCCTTAGCCGGTCTGACACTAGACCTTCATTACTTTCTGTTGCCTGAAATTCTAGTGTAAGATGCACAACGTAGCAGTTCTTGGGGATTTGTGAGTCAAAGTAACCCCCTAAAATATAGTCAGGATCCTGTGTCTCCTCCCCATGAGTCTATCACATTCCCTTTATTCGGGACCATTGGGAAGAGTTACGGAGGTGGGAAGACTACAGGTCCAACTTCTACCTAATGCCCCAATGTCTCTTCCCACCTGCCCCGGCTGCCTGGAGGCCTAGAAAAGGCAGGCCTTTTCCTGAGGTGGAGGTGGGAGCTGTTGCCTTGAGTCGTGTTTTCCCCACCACCGCCTTCGCCAGCCCTAGACCTACCTTCCACACCCTCCGCGAGCTTCTCAGATTTGATGCTCTGGCAGTTCTGGCCCTGGAGCCTCTTGAAATTTCTCCTCCGGAGCTGGGCAACGATCCAGGCAACAAGTAGGCTCACTGGGAGGGCAGAGGCAGTAGGATACTCAGAGGAAGGTGGGGGCCTGGGAAGATCAGTGGCTTCTCTCCCAGCCTTCTTTCCTTGGCAAGATCCCCTGCTTTCCCCATGTCCTAGGTCTGTCCATTTAATTGTTTCAAATCCTGAAGCTCCTTGGTCAGGGAGCTGGTTTGCATACCAGAGATTGCTTTGGGCAGCATCTAAAATGCCTGCGCAGCCTCTTCCCCTGCTTCCACCACTCATCTCCCTTCTTAGTCAGAAGCTGGACACACTCTGCCAGGCTGCTGGTACACACACAGACACCACACACACACACACACACACACACACACACACACACACAGCCATATGAAAGACTAAGTCCCAAGCCTTTGCCCTAGCAAGTACATCCCAGTCCTGGTTCTCCAGCAGGGATTTTCCTCTGATGGTTTCCCAGGCCCAGGCTCCTGCAAATAGCTGTGGATTGTGGATTCCCCATGGCACCTGATTAATCTGGGCCCTGGGGGAACCTCAGGAAAACAAGGGGGTAATCCTCCCTGGAGCTGACTTATCTGCAGGTCAAACACTTCTCATCTCCCCTTCTTCTCTGATGTTTTTATCATCTTTACAGAGGAACAGTACTCTTTATAGTTGATTGTCACAGATGGAACCACTCTAATCCCACTCCCCAGCTTGCTTTTCTCAGCCAACTCCTCATTGCCCCTGACTTACCTAGGGGGAAGCAGCAGAGAATCCCAATGGTGACCCCGAAGCCAAATCCACTGCCTTCGAAATAGTCCCGCATGACAGGGGGAGCACAAGCTGGCAGGTCTCCGGTGCTGAGTTGTCTCGGCTGTGGACAGGGGTCTCCTGGGGAGGTAGAGAAAGCTAGAGTCCTGGAGGGTGCTAAATTCAGGCACAGGATTACTGAGGAAGTTAAGATGGCAGAAAGCAGGGGGAAAGGGGACGGGGAGCACCTCTGGGTAGCAGAGGGGAGGGGTCTGTTTACCCCTGCGTTGTTTCTGCCATTGTACCAAGAATATTGTATCTACCTACTTGGGTAACAAGTGGGGTCCAAAATGAACCTCAACCTCTGTCTCTCCCTCATATGCACATATGTACACACACACACACACACACACACACACACACACACACACACACCCCTTTCTTCATTACTGCTATGGGGTTGGGATGTCCTCACTGCACTCAGCCCTCCTAATGTTCCACCCACCCCAAGCCCCATCCCAGACAGATGTGAGCCTCCTCTCCAGGTCTTTCTGAGTCTCAGTCCTGCCCTCACTTGGGCATCTGTCCTCACCTGGAGCTGTGCAAAGGGGAACCTACACAGCAGTGTGTGGCAACCTTGATGCGCAGATCCAAAGTTTCCAAGGGTAGAACCATAGCTCACTCTCCTCTTGGAGTCTACTGTCCAACCACACTGAACCAAATCCATACCTGAAGAAGAAGGAGGTGCCATACCCCAAACCCCTCCAAGCACCCCCTGGCCACTCACCCGTATGCCAGAAAAAGACATCGGGCTGTAGGGCATTGTGGTCCACATTGGTGACGGTCACCAGGACATCCCATAGGGAAGTGTTTCTGATCTCTGCGATCTCTTCCTTAGAGAACAGCCTGGGGGTGGGAGAGGTGGAGAGTTCTTGCACTGGGAGAGAGATGCAGGCCTGAAGGCCCAGGGATCCAGATGAGGAGGGACCTAGAGGGGCTGGGGAGAGGGTTGGGGCCAACTGAAAATCAAGGGCTCATGAGGGCTGTTCACAGGCAGAGGGTCTGGGTCCAGACAGAGGTTGAGTCTCAAGTGGGGGTCCAGGCAGGCCTTACCCATTCCTGGTGTTCTCAAACCAGTAACGGTCGCCATCTCGTAGCCGCACAAACTGGTCAAGGACTATGGTGCTGAAGAGGGGCCCAGGGTCCCCGTGGCTCTCCAGGAGCCCCCCGGGGAGCAGCTCCAGCAAGGACAGGTCCTGGTTGTATAGGGCAGCAGTGGCCTCCAGCACCTGGGGCCAAGAAGGGACAGAAGTGAGCACAAGGACCAGGCATCTACCATCAGGCAAAGAGGTGGTTCCCAGGGATCAGCCTGAGGGATAACAATAATAAATGACAGTGACTATAACTCACTTATTATGCCCTAGGCACTGCTCTGAGTGCTTTACATAAATTAATTTATTATGAGATTAAGATTAAGCTGCTTATTTTATAGAGTTGGAATGAAACAGGCAGTGAGTCCCCTGTGTAACTAATCCTTGTAAAGGTATGAAAGTTGGAGGATCAAAATCAGTGCAAATGTTGAATGGCAGAGTGATACGTCAGAAAAGGGTTCTATTCTTTAGAACTAAAAAAAAAGTTTAAAAAATCAAAGCCCTGTATATATATTGTCTTTTAAAGACAGTCTTCAAAAATACATGAGCAGCATATTCTACCTGACCTTTACTTTAGTTCTTTTCTCCACAATGTAAATAAGCACTTGGCCAGCTTAATCCCAACAAGGCCCAGTTAGAGCTAAAGATTTGCTGTTGGGTATGCCTACTGATCCCTATATTTACATTAATTTTACAAAGTTTATGAGCCCCATGCACATATCATTTTTTTTTTATCAGCCTTTTGATTTTCCACTTTTCAATCATATTATAAAATAGTAAGGGCAAAAGAAATGAAATAGTCAGGAAATTGCAGAAACATTGCTGTGTCAAGATGGTAAAGGAGCTAAAACTGGTCTGCTGGTTGGCAGGCAATGCCATTCATCCAGGTGATAGCTCAGGTGTGACAGCTGACTCCTCAAAGGCAGCTTGAATATCAGTGCATGAAAGTACAACTTGTTCCTGAGTCAAAGACCTTCTATACCCACTCAGGGAATTATTGGGAAAAGTAAATAAGAAAATGCCTATTAAGTGCCTGGCATGTAATAGAAGCCCAATAAAAATTTACTGGGTCTGCCCAGTCACAGAGTCTAAAGCTGAATCCTGCTAGTCTAGTAACCCCAATCCTGGTGGGCGATACTGGAAAACTCAGCTCGGGTGAGCCCTGCCTCTCTCACCAGTGCTTGTCTCTGGTACCTGGGTCTTGCTGCTCATTTTCTGTGTCTCAGGCCAGTGTGCCCGGGCTCTCCCACCCTGCCCTTGGGGTCCCGACCCCTCCTCACAGTGCCATCACTCTGGGATAGTGCAGGGTTGATGTCCTGCCATCTGGTAACAGGAGGTAGACCCAGTGCTGCCCTGGCCTTGGTGTAAGAGGGCAGGCCCAGATCCCTGCTCCGCTGCAGGCAGCTGGCCAGGTGGTCTGTGCGGGAAAACTTCAGTGTCCCAGGCCAGAAATCTGGGAATGAGATACGGAGAGTCTGAGGGAGCTCAGCACCACCATAGCTCCTCTGGTCCATGCCCAAGGCTCCAACCAGCCCCAGAGGGACATAAGCCATAACAAGTGAACCTTCGCCAGCACTCAGAAAAGTGCTAACTCCCAACTCTGCATACCCCCCACCTGCCTGGCTCTGGAGCTCCAGCTGATCCTGCTCCCAGGGGCTAGGGGTGCACAGCCTGCAGGGACAGCCTCAGCCTCACCTCGCACATCCTCAACCACCACATGGTCTTCTCGCTCAGCGATCTGCGAGGCCATGCCCAGCAGCAACGCATCCACATCTTCAGCTCTTTGTAGGTTTGGGTGCTATGTGGGTGGGGGGAGGAGAGGGGTGTGGTTAATGGGCAGCTGGGTTCCCTCCACCCTACAGTCCATGTCCTGGGCCCACCCAGTCCTGCTGTTCATGACCAAACCAGTAGGTATGCATCCTCTTCAAGCTGATTTCCCACTCAGGGTGAGTGATATCCCCATCCAAAGCTCATGCTGCTGGGAAACAGGTCTCCACAAGCACAAGGGACAGAAAACTTTATTTCTTCTATTTTAGGAGATTGATAGTATGGTCGACAAATGTTCTAGAAGATCTAGGTCTTGGTCCTTGCTAATTAGCTGTATGATGATGAGCAAATCCTATAACCTCTCTGAACTCAGTGTCCTCTCCTTAATAAAAAGGGCATTAGAGGTTAATAAAATAATAAAACAGGTTTAAGAGGACACTGAGGTCCCTTTCAGCTCAGCTCCATGACTTTGATCCTAAGCCTTTCTCTTCTTTCTTTTTCTCCAATCTCCCTTCCCCTCTTATGAACACTCTACACAAAGTATCTGATTTTGCTTTAAATTAATTATAAATACTCTTGACCCACATTGACTTGGTTTGGATGGACAGACTATCCCTGGCAGTATCTCAGAACCCCTTCTTCCTCTTTGCCCCCGCCCCACACAAATACATTCATATGCTACCCTCGGTGTTTCTAATTGGGAAGTTTTCTTGGGGGCTGGGATGGCTGGAATACTCCAAGGCTTACAGGGAACATAGAGCTGTCAAGGGAGAAGAAAAAACTAGGACAAAGTAATGCATCTAGATCCACACTTGCACAGGCCCTACTGTCTCTCACACAGCCCTGAGGTGGAAATAGAGGGTTGATTTTTTACCATGTACAGCTACCTGGTCATCTCAGACACTGGTAGAGGTAATGGCTCAGTTCTCCCATGCTGCCTCCTCCAGCCCAGCCCAGCCCAGCCCAGATGGCTGTTTCAGCTCTACTACCCACCTTCACAACACACCCTTATATATGTGCACTCATGTGCACATGCACACACAACATCCATATATCCACCCACATATATACCCCCATGTCTGACCTCTCGGCTCCAGTAGCTGTTGCAGACCCGGAGAGCTCTGGAAACACTTGAGTTCTGATCGGTGATCCCCTGGAAGTGGCAGCTGGCATTTCTGAAATTCAAGGAGCAGGGGAATGGTGACTGAGACCATGCCACAGGGTCTTAATGTCAGGCATCTGGTCTCCAAGGCTATAGCCAGGGACCCAAGCCATTGCTTTCCTGAGGTGGTATGTGTAATCCTGATCGCACACCTGAACAATCTAATTTTTGACAGGTTTCTCTCCCCACATCAGACCAAACAACTAAAAATGCACCCACGGCACTTGCACGTGCATACACACTCTTTCTCTCCCTTTCTCTCTCTTTCTCCATATATGTGTCGTGTGTGTGTGTGAGTGTGTGTGTATACACACACATTTAAAAGGATTTTTAATTGTTCCTTTGAAGTTACTTGTCTATGGACAACTGAATTGCTATAAATTCTTGGCCCTTATCAGGAATATCTAGAAACTGTTTCAGAGTAAGAAAATCTAACCTATGAATTGTTTTAAATTATAACGCAATTGTAAAATAATAAACTAACATGCTTTGCTTCATATACATTTAATTAAAGGTATGCTTTAAGTTTAAAGTTCTCTTTTCATTATTTTGAAGCCAGTATTTTCTTAAGCTGTCACACTTTTTTTAAAAAATCACAATTTCCTTTGAAAAGTGTATAAGCCTCAGGAAGTCCTGTGCTTACAACTAAAAATGCCACCAGTATATTGGCAAGACCTGAGGTTCAGATCAGCAGGCTTTGTGACTCATCCTCTGAGCCTCAATTAGCCCATCTTAAACTGGGGGATTAATATCTACACCAGTTGCAAGAAAATTAACATAAAAGTGCTTAAAAGCCACAATGACGTAACTTTTCAAACAATTGTTTTTCTCCTTCCCCTCCATATTCGCTGTTCCTTGGGGGAACTGGCAAGACTTCAGATTGATAATCCTGTCCTGAAGATTCCTTAGGGCAAATTTTCTCAATTGACACGCGCCCCACATTCCCCTCCATTTATATATTTGAGCCCTCCCTCACCTCATGTAGACGCCAGGGGGCACCATGGTAGACAAGAAATGCTCAGAGGCCGCCAGGAACTCTGGAGAGATGCTCGGGTCCAGGAAAGGGCGGTACCCTGGAGGAAGAGAAGACAGAGGAGAGTAAAATTTTGCCCTTAAACCACCTAACCTCAACCACCTAACCTCTCCCCTTCCAAAGAGACTTCTGCATGCTCTCCCACCCTCCTCTCTTTCCCATCACCTGCGTACTCCGGGGGCATTTTCCGCAGGAAGCTGGGCAGCCACTCATACAGAGCGATGTTCTGAGGGTCAAGAGACAGGGAAGAAGAGGCGAGTGCTGGAGCTGCCAGGCCAGAAGAGATCTGAGCTCAAGGAAGGCTTAGGTGGGAGATGAGAACCAGGCAGGGGCAGTCATGGGAGAGGCAACTCAGACAAACAGGCCTGTCCCCGAAAGGCACAGGGGATTTCGCCGTGGAAGAGTTAAACCTCTCGTGTCTCCTTAGCATTTCGGGGTCTGTTCCTAGACGTTAGCTCTCCGGGGAGGGGTGTCCCCCCGGAAGAGGTCGTTTCTGGGCGGCGGATGGTCAAGGATGGAGGGCTCTGTGGAAATACAGAGTCTCCTGGGGAGCAGGACACGGTGGGAGGGCATGCCGTGCGACTGACCTGGTAGGTGGCAATGACCCTCTTGCGCGCGTGCTGGAACAGCTCCTCGTCCCCCCAGTGCGGGTGCTCGCGGGCCAGCCTCCGTGCACACAGATTGTGGTAGCGGAACCAGAGCAGGCCCAGCGCCTGCAGGAAGGGCTCGCGGTTCCCCCGCTCCGCCCCGAAGGCTGCATCGGACGCGGGCACAGGGGAGATGAGCGGCGGCGTGACCCAGGGGAGCCGCACCTCGCGGACCGCAGCCCGCCCTCCGTCCCGCCTGCGCCCCTGCCAGGCCCCGCCACCTCACCGTACAGCCCTTGGGGCCCACGCTGTCCCGTGGCGGGGTCGGGAGCGTTCCACATGAGCAGGGGGCTCTGCGCGTCCCGGGGGAAGGCGGGGTCGGGCCCGGACGCCAGCTGCCCCCCGGAGAAGCTCCGCAGCGCGTCGCTCCACGAGTGCGAGGAGCCGTAGATGGCGCTGCCGTCCAGCCAGCCAGTCACCTCGTTGGTCTGCGGAGTCACAGACTGGTGAGTCGGGGTCGAGTAGCAGACGAGGTTGAGGGAAGGCCAGGGCCAGGCGGGTGTCCGTGGGTGGGGGATGGGAGCCTCTGCCACCCGACCATGCCAGGCTCTGGGCACAGAGCCCCACCCTCCTTGGCGCGGCCCCCTCCCCGCCGCCTGCCTCGTCTCACTAGGTCCCGCGGATTGCTGGGGCTCTGTCCGGTCTTGGGGTCCCAGCGGCCCCTCTGGAAGGGCAGCACCACGTCCCCGCGCTTGTCCGGGTCGAACACGGGGTCTCCAGGCGGGATGTGGATGTTGAGGAACTCGGCGGGGCAGCCGGGTCTCTCTACACTCACCAGGTCCGAGAGCACGTGGTAGCCTACGGGCAGTGGACAAGTGCATGCTAGGGACTGGCTAAGGCCACTCACTTTTGTGTGGCAAGTATCTAGCGGTCCCCCTCCTTACCCTAGAAGCTTCAAAAGACTCAGCAGCCATTCTGGCAAGTCAAAGCCTTGACCTCCCCCACCCTTTCCCAATTCTTTGTTACACTCTGGTCTAAACTGTTTTCTTTGCCAGTTTGGCCTTCTCCTTGGTAACTGGGAGGTGCCCCGTGAGTGTGCCTAGGCAATCCCCAATGGGACTGGCAGCACCAGCTCCAACATGCTGCTGGGAGCAGCCTGCCCAGAGGGCTAGGCAACCTCAGTAAGACGGTGAATGCTGGGAAGCGCGTGTGGTACTCTGGGTGGCTAGCAGGAGCCTGGCATTCCTGCTGGGAGCCAACAAGCCAGTCACTGGGGTAAGGTTACCCTAGCACCCCCATTTAACATCCTCCCAGCCCTCCTGCCAGAGTCAAAATCTTGTCCTGAGCCTGTCCTAGGAACAAAAGGGGCTACAAGGGAGAACAGGATCCCACCAAGAGTCCCTACCAGATTAATTCTTGCTCCTGCTTCCTGCTTCTACCCCCACCCCGTCAACAGCTCAATGTGGGGCAGATTTCTGCCTCCTCTAACCAGACTTTCTCCCTCCACTCCCACCCCTACCCCACCCTATCACCTGCCCTTCCATCTCTCTCACCCTTGGTCACTTCTCTCCCTCACTCCCTGAGTCCCCCCTCCGATATAGATGTGGCTGCCTGATCCCACTGGCCTCCCTCCCCTACAGGTTCAGGCCCTCACCGAAGAAGACCCCCAGGACTGTTCGGTTTTGCAGGGAGGCCTGCCCTGCAGGGCCCCTCATGGCAGTGTTGCTAAGGTCTCGGGGGTTGGGCAGGTGGGGTTCTCCCAAGGGCTGGTACACACCATCCGCATAGGTAGCTGGGACCAGGCGCTGTAGCCGAGAGCCTGAAGTGGGAGGATAAAGACAAGGATGAATCCTCAGGGGCACTTCCAGACCTCCTCTCTGCCAGGCTTCCCTCCATACCACAGATACTAAACCTTAGGAACAGATGATCCTTACCGTTTAGTGGTGGGTATCGCCCTGAACCTAGGGTTCTGTCTCCACCTTGTTCTTACTTACCTTTACTGCCCCATGTGTGCTCCATGAGGTTGTTGTACCACCCATCAAATCGCTGCACCTCCCATGAGATGGGGTTCTGAGCTCCTGCGTGAGGACAGAAGGAAGGGGCAGCTGGGCAAGTCAGTACATGAGAGAATGGGTAAACCTGCAGGATATGGATCCTGTGAGCCTAGCACTTGGGGCAGCAGAAAGTGAACAGATGTGGGGGTAGGGTGCAGAGGGAAATAATCAGAGCAAAGTAATGTCCAAATTCAAGCCCAATTTTTAAGCTGCTGGGGCAAGGGTGTGGGGTAAGACATAGCAGGGAGCACTAAAGGAATGTAGTCTGGTACAGGGTGCTGACAAATGGCCTCAGAGAGAAAGAGGAAGCAGAAGAACAGTGGCAATGGGGAAGGGAATGCAGGAGACTTCTACTACCCTCACATCTCAGCTTTCTGGAGGACATGGCCAGACAGAAGCCATTCCAAGCCGTAAGACATCACACAGAGAAAGAGCCAGCTACTCTTCTACCCAGGCAGGGACATGTCATTTTGTGACCCATCTTTGGCCAGGGGCAGTGTGGAGAAGGGCTTGGCCCTCTCTTGCCGAACAGAGTCCAGAGTATGGGCCAAGGTCTATGGTTTGGGGGCCATTTGCTACTATGGTCTTTTCCTCATTTTTTTTGGGTGGAATCAGGGACTGACAGTAATAATAACCTCATCCCTTTTTCTTTGGGGGCATCATATCCCTCATATATTTCTTCCTCTTGACCCTATTGTACTCTCAAAAAACTAGGGCCAGGGAGAAAGCACTCAGCTACTGGAGGGAAGAGCTCAAGCAGTGGGGACAGAGAAAGGGTCCAGAATCAGATATAGCAGGGGTCCTTCTGGTCAGTAGATTAGTTGACTAGCCAGATTCTTTTCCCCAAACTAAGAGGCTCCCTCTCTGCTCACCTCAGAAAACAGAACAAAGAAAAGAACTCTCATCAGCCAGAGGATCTCTGACTGTCTCCCTTCTCAGACCAAGGACAGCATCCTCAGAGCTACCCTTCTGCCTCATACCCAACACACACACACACACACACACACACACACACACACACACACGAGATCAGGCCCTGATGTTTGAGCAAAAAACTTAGGGAGAGCAGAATAAGTGACCCTAAAATATGACACTTTGGCATGTGAAATATTTTGAGCCAAAGGCAATCAAGAACCAGCAGACTCCTGAAAAATTCACCTCTCCCTTAACTACCAAAAACAATTTAGATAGGGAGCCTGGCCCAGAAAGAGGGTTAATACCAGAGATAACTTTATATCTATACGGCAAGGTAAACATCTAACCAAACATCTGTTCTTTGTATTGTCCTATGAATTTCTCTCCTTGTCTTTGAAGCCCCAGGCTCTTATTTCATTCTTCAATTCAGGATGGCAAAGAAGCCTCAACTGCCCAACTTGACCTTGGGTCTCTAATTTTTATGGAACTCTCCTATGTATGAAATTAAATTTGTTTTTCTCCTGTTAATCTGGTTTATGCCAATTTAATTATTAGACAGACCAAATAACCTAAAACAGAGGAAGGAAAAAAAATCTTCACACCTACAGAACCCAACTAAGGGGCTGAAATGCCGGGCAGCCACATACATGTGATTTCTAAAATAAGATGAAATGGTGGCAGAACAAGGGGGCAGACCTCCTGGGGAGGATGTAGAGGAGAATGCCTCTTGGGAATAAGAAGCAAGAGGTGGTGAGAAAAAGAAAAACCAAGGCCAAGGCATTGAGAGGAAGGAATAAGAATATGAGCAGCTCTGGCAAGGGAGAAGCTACAGGGACCATCTCACCATCCTATACCTCCAACCAAGACAGATCATTCCACAGCTTTTCTTCGCTCCCTGTTCTTGCATTCCCAACCTCTGATGATCAGGAGCTTGCTCTTTTTAGCTTAAATTGTGTCACCCTAAGCCCACCTCCCTCCTCAGAGATGCAGACTACAGAGAATGGCCTTAGATACCATCCCAAACTGAAGGTAACGAGATGAAACTCTTGTGGATAGTAGTTTGTTGTTGTTGTTGCTGTTGTTTTTTTTCCCCCCAATCATATTGTTTGAAAACATCAGTGACTTCCCTTTGGAGAAATTAGCTTTCAGTCCAATCTGACACCAAGGTCCTTTATTTTCTTGTATGTCTAATCAATCTTTTTCTATTTACCTCTTCCTTTATAGAAAAAGAAGATAAGGGAGAGAGAAAGGGCCCCAGACCGTAAGGAATGAAATAGAAAGTGCTGACACATAAGTTTCAGGCTCCCTAACTCTGTGTATTTGAGGAAGTATTTCATTCCATTATCCATCCATCTAGTCAACAAGCTGGAAATGAGCACCTACTATGTGTAGGCTTTTGTGTTAGCTAGGGAGTAAGGATACAGAGATGAATATGATACAGCTTCTCTCCTTGGAGGAGCCTAGAAAATACTGGGTTCCTTTGCTCCTAGCTATGATTCTCCTCCAATCTGTACTCACCCATGGGCATCAGTGGCCCTAGCAGGAGTGTCCATGCCATAGTCAGGTGGAAGCCCATGATGAAAATGATAATAGGGCTCAGGTGTTAGAATATCTTAAAATGGAGATCCTAGAAAAAAAAGACAGAGAGAATGAGCCCAAGTAGTTCAGGAAAGTCAGGCCAGGGCCTCTGCCGGTCCCTATGAATCAAGGCATGGGGCTAGGCAAAGGCCACAGTGAGTAGCACAAAGTAGAAGCCTCACTCTCTTCCAAAAATCTTTCATTTAACAAATTCTTGATGGGAGCATACTATGTAGTGAGCATGGAACTACGTACTGGAGGTTAGTGATGACTGAAGCAAAGAGAAATCCCTGCCTTTCTGGATTTTACCTCCTAAAATTAACTGGAAAACGTTTCTCTGGCCAAGTTTCCTGCAGTGCTTTCCTTGGAACAAGCTTTGCTTGGGGGCCAGGACACTGGGCTGAGGCCAGGATATGATGCTGCTGCTGCTGGCCAGTCCACTGTGTGCATCTTATGCAGGTCACCTATCTGGTCTGAACCTGGGTTTCCTTTTCCCGCTGTGGGGGTAAACATGCCTGAACTGTCTATCTCCTAGGGTGGTTTCTAGAATCAAAGGTGAGGATGAAAAGTGGCAGATGTTATGTAAATGTAATATAGAAAGAGTGGTCTGCAGTTTGGCTCCTCTGTGTGGACTCAGAGGGGTTTGTGTGCTCAATGCCAGCTTCCTGCTCTCTCTCCCCAGGCCAATAATTCACCTAGGGACAACAGGGAAACAGGGGCAGCAGAGAACTCAGACTGGGACTCCGGAATGGCACAGGGAGTGCCTCAGGCCAGTGCAGACCTCCTAAAGGCAGGGGGCTGAGAAACTATCTGGTGGAGGAACATGGGAGCTCAGGGAAGGCCTTACCTCCAGCTAAACCCTCAGGGCTCCTGGACAGGTTGTTTAGTCGCAGAGGAGGAAACCCAGAGGGTCAGTTACCTCATTCCCACTTGCCATCTCCAATTAAATGAAAAAAATCTAGGCCCTGTCAATTCAAACGCTTTGCATTCTACCAACTCCATCCCAGAAACCTTTGATAGCTTGCAAAAAGCAGGGCTCTGGATGGTTGAAGCTGTAAGGCTGGACATGCCAAAGTGGCCACAACGGTCCTTCCCTGATCTAGGATGTCCTGCCTCCCTCTCACCCCCACCACTCTGATTTCTGGATCCTTGACCCCAGACGTCCTTATATCATTCGACCTATAAAAGCATGAGTGAGCTTTCAGGCTAAGGACAACCTGAAAGGGAAGGTGGACATGCTTAATAACTACTCCTTGCCCGTGAGTAGCCACAACGATTTACACAGCAACATTGGTTCAGTAACTTCCCAACAACCTTGAAAGGAAGCACAACCTCATGACAGGGCAGTGAAGCCCCAGGCAGTGGCAGAACCGGAGAGAGAGCACAGGTCTGCCTACATGACTACTTTTCCAGCCTGAAGTCCTAGAGTGGTGACCCTGGGGTAGGGAAAGATTAGTCAAGGCCATAGGGATTCCAACTTGGTTCCAAGGAAGGACTGAACAGGAAAGCCCTGTCTCTGAAAGCCCCAAAGTCCCTTTCTAGCATGATGTGCTGGTGCCAGGAGGAGATCCAGAAAGATTCCCATAGGCCAAAGCAAACTAGGTCACCCAGCATTCCCAGGTTCCAAAGAATCCAGTTTTCCAAAACCTCGGTGGGAAGATAGGCTCTAACAGGACCCATTGGAACCTCTGGCTAAAAACGGAGGCACGCGGGATGGGGGAGGGAGGTCAGGCTGGAATTCCCTGCGGCGGAGCTGGGGCACACTCTGCCGCAACCATGTCTCTTGGGCTCCCTTCCCCAGAGCACCCGGGCCCACGGGGCCCAGAGAAGACGTCCTGGATCTGACCTGCGTCTGGAGCGTCCAGAGCCGGGACTGCGGCTTGGCTCCTGCGAGTTCGCAACTGGGCCCACGACGCCTGCTCTCGTCCCGCTCCCTTTCCTGCTCTGCGCCCGAGCGGGCGGGGCTGGGGGGTGAAGAGGGGATGGCGCGCCCCAGTCCTAAGGCGGGGCGGGGCGGAGTGGGGCGGGATAGAAGCGGGCGCGTCAGCGACCCGTGGAGGAGCTCGGAGGGGATCGGAGCCCGAAAAGTGGGACTGCACGTGCTTGCAGGGCTCTGCTGCTTCTGCCACGTGGTGGGCAAACAGGGCAAGTCTGCTTCTACAGGTCTGCTGGCGCTGGGAGAGGGCGGAGGACTGAGAGGATGCAGGGGACAGGTAGGTGCTCCCCAAATCCTCTACAAACCGTCGGGTCTGGGCTCCCGGCATCCAAGTAAGGCACGGAGTCTGCGGTAACTACTTCCCACCTCGTGTTCCTCGCGCGATCTCGGGGGAGTCTCACCGCGCCCCGCAGGACCCCAGTTGGATCGCTAGGTTTGTGCTGGAGCTGCCTGGGGTGTTGGGCATGGGGAGAGGAAAAGGAAGGGTTGGAGGGATGACTGTGGAGGAGATTGGCACCTGTCCCTTCTCTGTGCCAGGCCCGGGTAGAAGACAGTGCAGCAGAGCCTGGGGTGTGGTCTGAGAAGGTCCAGTGACTTGGAGTAGGAGGCGGGGGAGGATCCGAACCCGGTTTGTCCGGTCAGAGCCTGATCCTGAAGTGAATTAGAAGAGTGGAGGATGGAAGGGAGCTCCACATAGAAAAAAGGCATTGCGCTTTGGTGCCAGAACTTCCGGACCGGGTCACCTCCCTGATCCTACTCCCAGGAGCGCTGCGTGTGAGATTCCACGAGGAGGAGGCCAGTGGCGCGAGCTGCCACGCACACATTGTTTGGAAGAGATAAGGTAGGGAACCTTAGTCTCGTGTGAGTGCCTGGGATGCAGCTGCTGGGGTCTGTGCGGTCCCTCTGGATTTGGGAGAGGGCCTTGAAGTGTGGCTCTCACTCCGGCCCCTAGGGACGCACTTCTTGTGCCCACCCAAAATCGAATTCAGACCTTCAAAGAGAAAGTTTGGTAAGAAACTAAGAGGGGACGAGAAAAACCTCGTAAGACAGGACATAAATGACACAAAGCTTACAGACATCAAATCCGTATTCTGGCTTAACTAGAGTCTGGATGGTTTGGCTGGCATGATTCAGCAGCCCTGCGATCCTTCCCCACTTTAGCGCTTACTGGGGATTCCTGCCTCAACCTACTTTTCAGATCTTGTTCTGTTTCTCCTCTTAATTTCTCCTTGCTGCAGCAACACACATACAAATGCCCCCCCACACACACACATTCTTGAAGAGGAAAGGAGGAAAGGCTGGGATAGGAGTTCTTGACAACACACATTCTTGAAGAGGAAAGGCTGGGATAGGAGTTCTTGACAGAGTCCCCTTAACCAGTCAGAGCTTTGAATGGAGTCAATCCCAACCAGAGAAATAAACCATCACATTCTAGTAGTTGTATATCACCAGTGAGAGCTCTTGGAAACTCCAGGTGTGCCATCCTTTGTAGATAATTAGTAGTCCTTACTCTTTGGGTTCCAGGAGATGGTGGAGGTGGGCAGGGAGAGACTTCAGAAAGAAATACCCATCAAGCTATGAAAGACCATAGAGCACTAAACACATGAGAGCTTTGGAAGCAGAAGACTGGAGCTTTACTAGGATGAGTTTTCTTAAAGATTGTAGCTATCTCTTGCCCATCCCCCATACATACATGAGAACCCTACTTCATCCTGTGGTAAGGATTGGATAACTGTGTCTGAAATACAGCTGTGAGAAATGCTTCAGTATTCTAAGGGACTTTAGAAAAGTAAAAAGTGTCCCTTACCTCTTCAGGCCAGGTGAGAAAGGAGGACCCCAAAGCGTGAGGATTGGTTTTGCCCCGTGAGAAAGCACCCAGTTTTGTCATAGGGGCCTCCGGAAGGTTTTTATGTCTAGATGTCTACGTTACTGAGAACTACTTCTTTCCTGCGCCTATATTTCTGTTTATATGAACTTATAGATATATGTCTGACTGTATCTTGTGCTTATTTATATCAATATCCATTGTGTATATGTACCAGTCATAGTGGTAAACTAGGGGAGAAGTGGGTCAAGTGAAGACTCACTTGACATTTTTATCAGAGTAGAAGAAATTCTACTGTCAGACCCTCCTTGGCAAGCCAGGGAGAAAGATGTTCCTCAGGGCAACTATAAGGTTTGTAGAAAAAGCAGAATTGCTGGATGTGGTGACTTTTCATTTTAGTCCTATCTCTTCATGCAGGTGGCTTGTTAGCTTACTAATTAAAATCAAATTAAGATCAGTGTCATGAAAACTTAACTTTAAAGTAGGCAATATAGATTAAAGAAGACCTAATTCATTAAATTGAACAAGAAGAAATTAATGAAGGCAAATTTTATTCACCAACTGTCTTTTTGCTCTAGTCATCTTTACTATTTTGGAGAATTGTAAATAAGTTAACATTGTTCTTCTGTACTTAAGATACAGAAAACCTTTTGTTAGTGTTTCTGTGAAGCACCATGTTAATAGCAATGAGCCATTCTTGTAAAATATTTTATAACCTCCCTTTTAAATAAATGCAGAAATAATGTTAATATGTGACCCTGACCAAAATAATTACAACAATTACACTATTATTATTTACTTATATTGCAAATAGTTGTTTTTGAATTTCCAACATACAACATGTATTCTTAGTATTAGCAAACTTGCTTTATCTTCCTATCTTACTGACCAAGATATTCTACATTTTATAGCACACACACATACACACACACACACAGCCTTCCATCAAAATTCTAATGGCTTCAGTCTAGGCGTTATAAGCAAAAAATATTCTTAGACCAATAAACATTGCTTTAAAATAAATATTATAATCACATATTTTACAGTAATTTGATGCACAAATTCTTAGTTACTCCAACTATTGAAGAGGCTTTCTGAAAATTTTGTGGAAATATTAAAAATTGACAGGGATGGTCAAATTCCTTCCTCCCCAGTCCATAGCCCTATATTGGTGATACTAGGTAAACGTTGAATGAGTATAGTATAGGGCAATGAAGGAGCATAGCTCCCTCTTGTGTGTGAAAATAGAAGATGCCATTTGGAGAGAGAGGAACGCATTCATATATTCATTCATTTGATCCACAGACCTATTAGTATATGCTACATACAGAAGATGCAAAGATGGAAAGACAAAGTCCCCCTGCCCTTAAGGAGATTAGAAGCTAAAGAGGAGAGAGATGTTCAAACAATCAGAGTATAATGTAATTATTGGGATTATGAAAGAATTTTCAAAACGCAATCAGAACGTTAGAGGTAGGAACGTCCATACTGGCCCGATGATGTCAGAGGAAATTTCACAGAAGAGTTAATGCAAGCTGAGACTTGAAGGGTGAAAATGAGTTTGCCAAGAAGGTAAGAGCATTTCAGGCAGAGGAAATAGCATATACAAAGGAACGAAGACTTGAAAGAGCATGTCAGATTCAGGGAGAGGCCAGTAGTTCAGTGTGGCTAGAGAATAGACTGGGTGAAAGATAGAGGTAGAAGGGCAGGTGGGACCAGATCACCAAGGACTTTCTATGTAATGGTGAGAAGATTAGATTTTACCCAGAGCAAAAATGTGAAATAATTATATTTGCTTTTAGAAAAATTTTTCTGGCACCAGGCAAGGCAGATGAAGCTGAATTAGGGCAGAGACAGTAGGGAAGGAAGGTTTCTAGAAATATTTAGGAGGTAAGATGTTCCAGGTTTCTGACTTATTTGATTGATGAGGTGGCAAGACCACTAAAGAGACAAAGAGAACAGAATAAAAGCAGAATAGACAGTAAATTCAGTTTGGGACCTGTTAAATTTGAGGCATCTGTAGAACATCCAAGTGAAAATACCCATGGATGAATTGACCTTTTTGTGTTTGGAGCCCAAGTAGGTGGTCTACCTGGAGGCATAGATTCAAGAAGCATCAGCCATGAAAATGGATGAGTTTGCCCAGGGAATCATAAAGAGTGCTAAAAGAAGAGAGCCAAGACAGAATCCCAGAGAGCATAAACATTTAAGAGGCAGAAAGAACTGGCAAAGGATGCACAAAAGAGATGCCCAAAGGCAGGAGGCCCAGAAGAACATGGTGTCATAGATGTCTTCATAGGAAAAGTTTAAAGAAAGAGGGAATGATCCACAGTGTCAAATACCACAGAGAGGTCACAAAGGATGAAAAGAGAAAACTTCCCTTTGGATTTAGCACTTGGTGACCTAATGGAGAAGTTGAGCATGGGGAAAAGTCAGATCGCAATGAGTTGAGGAATGGTAATATCAACACGAACTATTCTCCCAAAAGCCTGGCTGTGAAAGGGAGAGAATGGGATAAGATGGTAGCTGGAGGGGACCCAGAAAGTCAAGGGAGAGTCCCTTTTCTTCGTGCTCTTTTTTTTTTTAAATTTATTTTTATTTATTTATTTTTAGGTGAGGCAACCCTTGGTTGACCTCACAGATTGCAAGGACCTTGTCAGTTTATAATCCCTTATTCTTTTATTTTTTATGCCTACAGCACCTGGTCTTCCTAAGTGGTCTCCCATCCAAGTACTAAGTAACCAGGCCCGACCCTGCTTAGCTTCTGAGATCAGAGGGGATTGGGCTTGTTTAGGGTAGCATGGCCATAGACTCTTGTGTTCTTAATATTAGAGAAATTTAAGCATCTCCTTGAGAGAAAGAGTCAGCAGAGAAAGAGGAGCTGCAAAGTTTCAAAGAGAAGGAATAACTGATGAAAAAGGTGGTGGTGAAGACAGGCAGGACTGCGGGCAGAGCCCAGGAAAAAAAAGAGATATCCATTTCTCTGGGATGGAGGAAGAGTTTACAAGTTAAGAAAAAAGCAAAACTACATGTTAAAACTGAGACTCAGAGGTTACGTGACAGGATTAAAAATTGAAACAGTCCATCTTTCTGTTTCTTTGCTGATATCATGCTACCCCCAGAGAGAGCACAAGGAGATGGCCAGCTTAGAAGGAGAGGTACTATACGAGAATCACAGAATTTAGAATTGGAAGGGACCCATGGATCATCATATCCAATTGCAGATAAGGAAACCGAGGACCGAGGAAGTTGTCATTTGCCTGCCCACTGTTAAAAAAATCAGTCATTGAACAGATGATAACTAGAATTAGCAATCATATTGTAAGGTATAAAAATGTTGAATCACTATATCCTACACCTGAAACTAATATAACGAATGTAATATTGTATATCAACTATACTTAAATAAAAAATAAATTAAATAATGTTCATATATTTTTTTTAAATGATAAAATTAGCCACTGAAGAACTGGAACCAGACCCAGAACAGATTCCAGCCCACAGAAGGGACTGGAGAAATAGATAAATGGAGTAATAAAATGCCCCCTCTTTCCCAATCTGGTAGTTTCCATTTGTTGATATTACTCTGTTCCAAGTAATATTCTTAGCACTTTACATACACAACTTCATTTCATACTCACAATGACCCTCTGAGGTAAACATTATTATTATCCCTATTTTTTTGGTAAAACCAAGTCTCAGTAGAGGTCGAGTAACTTACAAGAGGCAAAGGTGGAATGCTGACACAGAGCTGCTTAACTCCGAAGCTTATTCTTTCACTTTACCAATTAACAAGACACTATCTGGTCAGACTATAAGTCATGGAGCCTCTTGGGCAAAACGAGGCCCCTGTATAGGTCCCATGCAGGGAAATGAGTGGAGCTGGGATCATTGATTATGGGATGCATTTCTTTTCACTTTTTGACATCTCTGAAGTTGAGGTGTATCATGGAATGGAGGTGTAATGATGACTGTCATGTACAGAGAGCTAAATATGAAAAAAAAAGATTAGAAATGAAAGAAAAACAACACAATTAAAAAAAAGGTAAAAAATTGAAAACAAAACAACCCCTCCCCCCCAAAAAAGCAAAGAAAAAAATGGCTGTCATGGTTTAATTAGTAGTCTCTCTCTC
Organism: Rousettus aegyptiacus; assembly: GCF_014176215.1. Lineage (NCBI taxonomy): Eukaryota > Metazoa > Chordata > Mammalia > Chiroptera > Pteropodidae > Rousettus > Rousettus aegyptiacus. Next base: position 117,854,002 of record NW_023416306.1, on the reverse strand, counting down.
TCTCTCTCTCTCTCTCTCTCTCTCTCTCTCTCTCTCTCTCTCTCTCATACATAAAATAATAGCTCATCTTATAATCCATTCACCCATTCTGTCTGGATTTAACAAGACACAGTAAGTTCAGATACCATTTCCCGCCTATCCTGTCTGCAAAGGGACAAACTGGAGTCAAACTAGCTCTGAGATCACAGGACAAGCAGAGAAGAGCTGAGCCAGGGTTTGAGCTGAAATGAGGCCTGGGAATTTAACTCAAGGAGGAAGGCTGCTGTTGATGTGTGGGGTAGAGGGACATCTGGCCCTAGCACTGTGCCTGGTGGAGGGTGGGTGATCCTTCAGTACTTATTGAGGTAAACTCAATTCAGCTTCATCTAGAGTTGCCAGAGCAGAAGCCGAGTGCTTGAGAGAACTGGACAGACCAGAGTGGGCTGTGGCAGGTCTGGGAATCAGCCCTCTGATGATGTAATTGAATTATATACTTAGGAGAGTTGTCTGGCCTTTGTTTTTGGGGGGGCTTAGAAGAAAAGCCAATATTTTTGTAATCTGTAACACCATCTTTCACCTTTATGCCTTTACTTGATAGTAAACATCGCTCTTTTTATGTTCTACAATCTTTCTGCTTGTGCTGGAGGCCTGAGGGAGATAAAACAGAATTATATTTCTGAACACAGTCTCAGAGGAAGCAGAGAAGCCTTGAGGATAGTAGTGGCATTGATTTAGGGGATCTAGAGTTAGGAAGAAAGCATAGGGCAACAGAGACTGAATGCCAAGACCCTCATTCACTCACAGCCAAAACACACAGGGAGCTGGATGGCTGAGGGGCAGTGGAATGGCAGTAAGGGTGGAGTCTGGTGAGCTCCAGAGAAGATAGGCCTGGTTTGGTTTATTCTCAACTGTATCTCCAGCAGCAAGAACAGTGCCTGGCACATAGAAGGCACTCAGTAAACATCTATTGTTGTTGTACAGCATCCATCTCTCCCGTACGACCCCACCAAAATGGCTGCTTTCGGACACACATTCCCCTTCTATGCCGGCCCCAAGCCAATCTTCTCAATGGACACAACCTTGGCCATCATCATCGCCATCTTTCTGACTGCACTGGTCACCTTCATCATCATCCTGCCTGGCATTCGGGGCAAAATGGTGAGAAACAAACCCAGCCCTGGAGACCCCAGCCCCAGAGAGACCTTGGCATCGAGGTGAGGGGACCAGACTCTCTGAATACACCCAAACTCAGGAAAGACACTGCAGTCCTGAGAAAGCACCCCTCCCAACAGAGAGCTCCCCTACTCATTGATTCAACAGATGGTTTTTGAGCACTTGTTATGTGCCAGGTACTTGATCTCAATCGACCAAGTGACCTCGGGTTTAGAACACTGTCACTGAGTCTGGAAAGAGAAAGGGTGGACTTGTGCTCTAGAAAGGAGAGTGCTTCTTCCTAACACCCCTCCCCCTTCCCCTACGGATCAGAGGCTATTCTGGCTGCTGCGGGTGGTGACCAGCTTATTCATCGGGTCTGTGATCCTGGGTGAGTATGAAGCTCAACTGACTTGGACACTGCCTCTGACCCACCTCGGTCCCTCAGCAGCCTGCCTGGCCTCTCCTTGTTTCCGCATGGCAGTTTCTGCTTCAGGGTGGTCATCCAGACATGCCTCCCTCAGCATGGCCTCAGCCCCTCACTCTTACCATTGTCCTGAGGGGTGTGAGCTCTGGGAAACCATCCTGGATGCATTTCTCCAAACTTCCTAACATTTTATTTGGAGGAAAACAGGTCAAAATGAATATCTGTGGGGAGAAGGTCTTTGGAGACTGGAGGGAGGAAATGGGAGAGGGCTTCTTGCTTTGCTTTGAGAATTTGGCAAATAGTTAGAGATGGAGAAAGTCTGTGTTTGCCCAGCAGTTTATCATGTTAATGTCTCCTCCCCCAGCTGTTTGAGTAGCTCTCCTTAAATGGGGAGGTGGGGGGAGAGGAAGGGAGAGAGGGGTGAGAGGAGTATGACCAAGGAAAATCTTGGATTCTGTTCCATTTATTCATTCCACATATTGTTGGCAAACCAACCATGAGCCAGACACTAGGCCAGTTAATGGATGTACACAATTGTGAACAAAGCAGACACGGTCCCCTTGTAGCTCTCCCTCTAACTCTAATCCAGCAATGCCCAGGCCTCCCTGAGTTCCCACATGTCCAACTCCCCAACCTCAGCTGTGAATTTCAGTTCTGAGTGGTCCGTGGGCCAGGTCAGCACCAACACATCATATAAAGCCTTCAGTTCCCAGTGGATCAGCGCTGATGTTGGCCTGCAGCTTGGGCTTGGAGGAGTCAACATCACACTCACAGGTGAGGGAGGGCTCTTACCTGTGATGGAGGAGAAGGCTCTGCTCTGTGTCTTTGGGATCTAGTCTGGTATGGTCTAAAGAGCTACAGACAGGATTGGGGGGGGGGGTAAGAGGGGACATTCCCAGGTTTTGAAAGCTGACTTCTCTCCATTGAGACCAGCTCCTGTCCTTTTGCCTGGTGCGGTGAGCCCCTACCTAGGCAAATACCCCACTCCGACCCTCGGGTCCCTGCCAAGCACTGCCCTATTTCCCAGGGACCCCAGTGCAGCAGCTGAACGAGACCATCAATTACAATGAGGAGTTCACCTGGCGCCTAGGCAAGAACTATGCTGAGGAGTATGCAAGGGCGCTGGAGAAGGGGCTGCCAGACCCTGTGCTTTACCTGGCAGAGAAGTTCGCCCCGAACAGCCCATGTGGTCTGCATGGCCAGTATCGCCTGGCAGGACACTACACCTCAGCCATTCTGTGGTAAGGGTAAGATGGAGGTCCTGCTGGCCTAGACCCAGGAACAGGGTTCCTAGCCATCTCTCCTTCACTCAGGTGAAGGTCCCTGATTGGACAGGATGGCACAAGTCACCACAGTACTCTGTTGTGAAGTCCAAAGGCAGAAATCCCTGCTTCACATCTTTGGGGTATCCTTGAGTCCCTTAGTCTCTACCTGGGTTCCTCCAGGTAGAGGTGCTTGGGTCAGCTTTCACCAGGTCCCGGCTCTCCAGGGTAGCATTCCTCTGCTGGCTGCTGGCCAACGTGATGCTGTCCATGCCTGTGCTGGTATATGGAGGCCACATGCTGCTGGCCACGGGGATCTTCCAGCTGTTGGGACTGCTTTTATTCTCCATTGCCACATCACTCCCCCAACCCTGTCCCCTGCACCTGGGCAGTGCTGTGCTGCAAAGTCGCCTTGGATCTGCCTTCTGGATCACGTTGACCACAGGTGAGGCTCAGCCCTGAAGACAGGCACTGAATTGCTCAGGGCCAGGGAGGAAGGGTCAGGGACCACTATGTTGGTGGAGTTGAGAGTCTGGGGGCCAGAATGCCTTTCCCCTCTTTAAAACTCTATCCTTCTCATATCTCTAATCTCTGGGTTTTCTCTTCACAGTTCCACCCCCCTTCCCTCCTTGTATATTCTTACTAACCTGTGTCTTCTCTCCCTCTTATGTACTTAACTCTCTTCACCCAGCTCTTTCCCGAATCTTGCAATCTCATGTCCCCTCCCACTTCCCCCAATATTCTTCTCTGTGTCTCGCATTCCTAGAACCTTTCTCTGTCCCTCCCTCACATAGCCTTAAATTGTCCTGCAGTCTTATTATCCTCTCCTGTCCCACTGTGTCTGTCCCTCATGCCCCTTCCCATGCCTCCTCCTCTGTGCCCTGCTGTCCTTTCCCTAGGGCTTCTGTTTTCAGAGCTCTCTCTCTCTCTCCCCCAACCTTCCCAACCCCACCCTCCTCTCTCTCTCCCCCCTTCTCCTTGTCTGTCTGTCTCCCTCGCTCTCCCTCCCTCCTTCCCTCCCTGAGATGTAATTGAAAGAGCCCTGGCCTTGTAGTCCATAACTCACAACAATGGAGTAACACCAACTATATGACCCCAAGCTGATCATCTCCCTGAGCCCAAGTTACCTTGAAGTAGGGATGCCAGGCCTCCCTTAGAGTTGTCCTGATGCTCTTAGGAGAAAATGTGCTTGGGAGAGTGTCACAATCACTAAGGGAGATACCTATTGCCTCATCTCCAGGAGTGCTTTGCGTGCTGCTGGGCCTGGCCTTGGCAGTGGCACACAGGATGCAGCCCCACAGGCTGAAGGCTTTCTTCAACCAGAGTGTGGGGGAGAATCCTGGGCTGAAGTGGAAACCTGAGGAAGGAGGACTCCTGAGCCCTCGCTACCGGTCCACAGCTGAGAGTCCCCAGCCCCAGGACATTTCTCTGTCTGAGGCTTCCTCCGAGGCATGCTGTAAAGAGGAGCACCCCAGAGTGCCTGACTGTGCCCTATAATGTTCCTCTCCCTGGTGGCCACTCAGACTTCCCAGTGTGGCTCCAGGCCTCATTGGAGCCCCCATAAAACCACGAGAACTGCCCACAGAATGGGTTTATCGGCTCTCAGCAACAGTCTATAAGTGGAGTAGAAAATGGAGACTCTACTTCTTGATGTTAAAAAACAAAAGCCCTAAGGTGCTGAACGTGTTAGAGCTGCCTGTAAACCCTGTCACATGGTAACACCACGCAGGGGCTGCTCCTGTTTTCACACAGCAACTCTGCCTTTCTTTGATGCTTTGTCTCTTCAAGGTGTTGTTGATTGAAACTCAGCTTCGCCCACATGATGATTGGGGGCAGTTACAGTGTGATTCTCCTGTGGTCTCTCTCATCCCTCTGCACCTCTTGTTTTTGTTTTTCCTGGGTCTTCTTTGTTCTTTACTTCCCAAGTTTGTATGACCTCTTGGTACAATGAAAGACAGTACTGGGAGTGAGAAGAAACCAAACTTCTCATCTCCCCTCAATAATAACCAACTGCGCCACATTCTCTTTGAGCTTCAGTTCTAAAATTTTCCAAATAAAATCGTAAGACTTGTCAGGGACCTTTTTTAAAAAATCCCAGTTTTACAATTTTTATGCCTTGCTAACATCTACTTTGGGCCTCAGACACCATTCCATAGTGAATAAACTGGAGTTAGTGAATAAACTCCAAAACGCCATTCCTTCCTAGCTCACTTAGCTGGACCAGTGGAGGGGGAGCTCAATGGGGCAGTGGAAGGGCCAACTGCTTGGTCGCTACGCCTTACCATCCACCTGGGGCGCATCAGGAAGATACTGGCTCCGATTGGTTCGCTTCTGGGCTCACTAGAGGGCGCCCCTCTCCCAGAGCGTTTCACAGGTTAGTCTGGATTCTCCAGACCGAGAATCTGGGATCGCGGCAAGTCAGAGGGAGAATGTTCTAGGCTGCCTCCAGCCCAGCGAAGTCTCCCGAGGGCCTGTGTCCCCCAAGAGCCTAGTGATGCCATAGAATTTAATGGGGGGAAAGTTTTTTTTTTTTTTTTAAAAAAAGGAAAAAATTTATTTACAGCTCCCCCTGGGAGATGCCAGGGTGCACAGTGAAAGTCTGAGGCCGCCCACCTTTCCCTGGGCTTCCACAGCGCAGCTCCCACAGTTCCGCAGGTCTCCTCGCCCAGGCCCGGTTGGCACTGCCCCTGGCCTGCGATGTACGGAGGCGGAGTAGGAGTCTGAGGTTGAGTCCCCTTCACAGGTGAGTACTGATCGTTAAGTCCGAGGACCCAAACTTCTTGTGTAGTGGGTTGTTGAGGTTGAGAGGTGAGCTCCCTCTCTCTTGGTTACCGCAGTCCTTGACGCTTCGGTCCAAGAAGGAGCGAAGAGCGCTGGGTAGAGTGTAGTGGAGACTCACCACCGCCCCTCCCAGGAGGAGACACAGGACCCCTGCGGCGCCGCGGACGCGAGGAAAAGGGGCCAGTTAGGGCTACGGCTTCCTTCTGTTGGAGGCCGGCCCTCACATTTCCTTCCCCGACACACGCACTTGTGCAACTTAGAAAGATCTCTGATATGTATTACATCATACACGGTTCTCATGCTAAGGTAGCAAGTTATCTAACCCTTCTATACCCTCTCCACTCATCCGTAAAATGGGCATAATAGTGCCTGCCTATACGAACTATCGAAAGGGGCAAATTAGTAATATAGGCACGTACCAGTAAAAATCTTTGTAAACTGGAAGGCACGTACCAGTAAAAATCCCGTTCCCATGCCCAGCCGCCCCTAGCCCATCCGCTCGGTCCTCACCGGTGGCCAGCGTGACCCAAAAGGCGGCGCCGTAGTGCGTGGTGAGCGCAGAAGAGCCGAGGCGAATCCGGCAGAATGGCACACTGGAGATGGAGGCGAAGACGAAGACAGAGAAGAGCGCAAAGGCGCCGGTGGCCAGGAGCCCCAGGCCTCCGTAGAGTGGGACTGGCATGGAGAACAGCGCGTTGGAGAGGAGCCAGAGGCAGAACGCCACCCTGCGGGGGGACCAGCTGCGCTGTGAGCCGGCTTCTCCCAGCCTTCTGTCCTTACCCCAGAACGAAAGCCAGGGGCGGGGTGGCGAAAGCCCAGCGGAAACTCCCAAAGGGTGTAGCGAACTCCCTGCGGTTGCTGAGTCTCTCCGGATTCTGACGGTTTGTGCGGACCTGGTGACTTTCTGACCCGAGCGGCGGTAATTCTCACCCCGAGTGCATCTGGCTGTAACCGCAGCTCACATTCTCTGGCTCCCCGCCCGCTCCCCGCCTGCTCCCCGCCCCCCGACACACACGCACGCGCGCGCGCGCACACACACACACACACACACAGTGCCTTCCTTCCAGCGCTCACCACAGCAGGGCCGAGGCGTAGCGTCCCGCCAGACGGTACTGGCGGTAGAGACCGCAAGGGCTGTTCACGGTGAACTTCTCCGCCAAGTACAGAACTGGATCTGGCAGTCCTTTATCCAGTGCCTCCTCGTATTCCTCGGTATAGTCTTTGCCAAGACGCCAGCTGAACTGCTCATTGTAGTCGATCGTCTCGTTCAGCTGCTGCACCGGGGTCCCTGAGGAGGGCGGCTGGGTCATGGGGCTGCGTACAGCCAGGGGACCCAGCAACTAAGCGGATTCGAATACGAAAGTAGGGGTGCAAGAGAAATAGGTTTGTCAGGGGTTGGGGAAAACACAAATGCCTGAGGACCAAAAGCTTTTTGTGCCTGTTGGATCTGAGAGGTCCTGCAGCTATCCCTGCCACCCTCTCTCAACCATGGAGTCTGCCCACCCCAGGACTTCGCTTAGTCCTAGCCCCCTCACCTGTGAGTGTGATATTAATCCCCTCCAGGCCCACATGCAGACCAAGATGGGCTCGGATGCGCGCAGCACTGAAAGCCTTGTAGGATGTGTCGATGCTCACCCTACCCACTGACCATTCAGCGCTGAAGTGCACGGCTGTAGGTAGAGGTACAGGATAGGAGGAGAGGGTTAGAGAGGAGACTGGGGAGATGGAGCTGAGAGAGTGGTGATGGGAGGTAGGACACTGCAGAGAGATGTGGTATACACGGTAAAGGCAGAAGAGTGGGCACTAGAAAGAGCTGGAGAATGGAGAGAGGGAGCAAGAAACCAACCCCAGTTCTCCATTTCCCAGTGCCCTCTGCCCACCTTCTTCCTCACCCCAGGGCCTCTCCCCATCCACTACACCATACACTCACCCACGATTTCTGCGCCTATGAACAGACTGAGAAGAACTCTCACCAGCCAGAACCAGCGCTGCAAGAACAGGCAGCAGGTCAAGCCTGGATGCTGCTCATCCAGAGTTCCCAAGACCTCCCATGACTGCATGTCACCCAAATCTTTATAGCCCTCCTCTTGTCCCACACCCTTTCCCCAGTTACATTCCTGATGTTTTGAGGCTGAAGTCAGGCTTGCTTTTTGTACATGTCCCTCTGAGCCACTGGTATTTCTGTTTTCTGATCTTCTGCCTCCTCAGCCCTATTCTCAGTCCATCTTGCAACAGGATTGTCTGCCTGGTGCTCTACTACCACTTTTGCTCCCACAGCTACCTGGCTCCTGGTCCTTGTTCTGCCTCCTGCTCTACTCACTGCTATGATGAGATTCAGTGAATTCTGAAGTGCTAGGCAGGCAGGGGTCACCTCTCCCAGGAGAGGGAGGCCTCTAGGGTTTGGTCATCAAGTAGAGGAGGTGGGAACATAGCCTCTCAGATATTCCTAGGTGCACCAGTTTCCTAGGAAACCAAGGTAGGTCAAGATTCAGGGAGGCTAGGTCTGCCTAGGCTTGAAGAACAAACAACCTAGGTTCTGGGAGAGGGCGAAATCTAAGAGAAAGTACCTAGTCTGCTACAACTTCGAATCCTGTGCAGGAGTGTCTGAGTCCTTAGGATGGGGGCACCAAAACACATGCATCTCAATTCAGCACAGACACTACCTAGAGGATAGAATGGAAGTGGGGATGGGAGTGGAGCTATAGACAGAGGAGAGGCAGGAGGCCCAAGAAGACTAGAATCAGCCCTAAAATTACTGGGTGGGGCACCCACTCTCAGCAGCCTCTTAAATAATCCAGGGTGGGTCAGTCTCTAGGATGTCTTGAATGGAACCTCTCCCTGTACTTGAGAAGGGGTGCTTCCTCATTAGACTTCATGGTCTGCTCCACCTGTGCTGGCCGGGTTCAGCGCTCAGTGTGACTATTCGGTAGAGGTCCTTGCTGCAGTCTTATCTGGCTACTTCAGAGACAAGGTGCCCATGACGCCCTCCACCCCCAGACTCGAGCTTCTAGCACCCCCTTACCGAGTGGCCACGAATCCCAGGCAAGATGAGCAAGAAGCTGACGGCCAAGGTCAGGAACACCAGAATGACGATGAGCAGCGGGACGCTGAAGCCAGCAGCATGACGGGGCTGGGGATAGAAAGGCAACACGCCATCCCAGAGAGTCATGCTGCAAGTCGGCCGAGGGGCTGCGTGCAGGCGAGAAGCTGGCGAGCCAAGTCTCCTTGAGTAGGGAGGGAGTCCGTGGGGTCTGTGGCGTGTCACTTTTCTTTATCCTGCTCTCTCAGTGCTAGCGAGCTACCCAATGGCCAGGCCGAGTTTGAGCCCCTCGGCTCGCCGGGACAGAGTCGGGATTATTTCTCACTGGCTGTAGCTTCACGCCTCTGTGGGCTTACTCTGCGTTTGGAAGTCGCGCGGGGCTCGGACCTCTTTTATAGCAGCGTGGACAGCGCGCAGAGCTTGGCAACCGAGTCCTACCGGGAAGAGATCTTGTAAATGAGAGGGGGCGGTCCCTATGCAAATGAAAGGGCCCAGCCTCCTCAGCAGGAGCAAGAGCCCGGAGTCCAGATACTCACTCCTGGAGCTGGTCTGGCCAGAGTGGACACCGCTTAGCTGGCCTCAGAGAACCCAGAGAGGAGGGTGAGAATGCATCCGGGGAGGCTGAAGATCTGCGGAGCTGGGGGCTGGGTGGAGTGGGGTGGTGGAGTCAGGAAACAGAGCAGAGATGCAAAGATTCCCAGAGGAAAGAAAATTTCTGACCCTGACTGGGGCCCTGAACCAGAGAGCTTGGATCCGGGCTTGGGGCCTGATCTTCTCAATCTTCTCATCCCTTGTGTCCATGCACAGACATTCACTGCGGGGTATGAGGGGCTACAGGTCCGGGCCTCTAGCTCACTAGCCGCTTTCCTTTCCCTGCTTCCTATAGGAAAAGCAGTTCCTAGGGGGCTGGGAGTGGGGATTGGAGGCATTGCCCCCGGGGGGGGGGGCTTGGGAGGCTGGAGGTACAGCCCTGCCAGGGACTGACATGTCCCACAAGACTTGTGCCTCGTGAGTTCCTGTGATCAGGGTTAGTTCTTCGACGAGGTGGAGGGTGGGGACTAGCGTCGGTGCCTACACGGCTGCCAGGAGTCCTAAAGAGACTGGCGTGCGGGTGCTGGTCCTTGGTAACACTCCAAAAAGTTTTGCTCCAGAAGTGGAAACAGCTGGTACTTCCTCCCTCTGTGCCGGCTGTGGGGGACGTCAGCTCCGGGTCCCACACATCCTACCTCCTATCCCCCAGGCTACAGGGTCAGCATGCTCCACGCAAGGCCAGAAACACTGGTGCTCCTGGGAGCTCTACTGACTGGACCCCTGGATCTAGCGGGTAAGCACCAGCTCCCCCCCCCCCCCACCTCCAGCTTCAGGATGTCATCCAGTCTCCCCTGGGGATAAGAGAAGGGAGAACTGAGATCAAGCAGTTTCCTGAGGCTGGAAGATCAGGTCAGATCTCTGAGTGGCTCAGCTGGAGGGAAACTTTCCAGCGCAGCCTCCACGACGTGCAGGTATCTCCACTTGGGTCGGTTTGGGGGTGCCCCGCCAGCCAGAGAAACACAGACGGAGACCGTCGGGTCCCAGAGGTGTCGCAGGGAGTCTAGCACTGAGGGGACCACTTTCTGACCCGCAGGCGGCCAGGACGCACTCTCACTGCCCTGGGAAGTGCAGCGTTATGATGGCTGGTTCAACAACCTGAGGCACCACAAGCGCGGAGCTGCGGGTGCGTCCTACGGCCAGGGTGAAGACAAAGACGCCGGGCAGTAGGCGCGGAGAAGAGGGAAGAGCGCGCCGCCAGATGCCTGGCTGCCTGCGCCCGGAACTCCGATGCACTTCTGGGGCCAGGAGACCTTGGGGAGAGGGGGTCTCGTCAGTGAGAGGTGGTGGTTGAGGGAAGAGTAGGTCAAGGTTCGTGGGCTTGTTGGGGACAGAGTGCTTTGGCAAGCCTCTCTCCCTCCTGCTTCCTGCAGGCAGCAGACTGCAGCGCCTTGCACCAGCCTACTACGCGGATGGCGTGTATCAGGCTCTGGGGGAGCCGCTACTGCCCAACCCGCGCAGACTCAGCGATGCTGCCACGCAGGGCAGAGCCGGGCAGGCGTCCCACCGCAACCGCACCGTGCTGGGGGTCTTCTTTGGTAAGGTCAAAGGGGAGAAACACGGAGATTGACCCACTGAGGTCCCTCTGCAAGTCCACAAAAACCAATCTGGGTCTCCCAGCCACCTCTTCCCCCCACCAAGCAGCGCTTCGAGCCTTTCCTCATCTCGGAGTGATTTGGATGTCGATGCAGGGATATTTTCTCCTATGATTTCGTTTGCCCCTTCCTCCAAACCCAGGAGTGCCAGTGGGCCCGCACTATAGCTCTTAGTAGATGAGTCCTCTACCACCCATATCCTCCCGATATAATCACACTCTTCCCCTCCTCCTATCTGTTAGAAGATCACTTGTGAGAGCCTTTATATTATTAAATTGATTCTCACAACAAAGTTATGAGGTTGGTGGAGAGGGTACTATATTCTCACTTTGCATATTAGAAAAAAGCCACAGAACTGGTGGCGGAGCTTGCACTCGAACAAACCTGCCTTTTGACTCAGAAACTTGGAGTCTGCCCTGGCCATGAGGAGTGGGGATTCTCACTATATTGCACTCCTGACCCGTAGGCTACCACGTACTCTCGGACCTGGTGAGTGTAGAGAGACCCGGCTGCCCCGCCGAGTTCCTCAACATCCACATCCCGCCTGGAGACCCCGTGTTCGACCCGGACAAGCGCGGGGACGTGGTGCTGCCCTTCCAGAGGAGCCGCTGGGACCCCAAGACCGGACAGAGCCCCAGCAATCCGCGGGACCTAGTGAGACGAGGCAGGCGGCGGGGAGGGGGCCGCGCCAAGGAGGGTGGGGCCCTGTGCCCAGAGCCTGGCATGGTCGGGTGGCAGAGGCTCCCATCCCCCACCCACGGACACCCGCCTGGCCCTGGCCTTCCCTTAACCTCGTCCGCTACCCGACCCCGACTCACCAGTCTGTGACCCCCGCAGACCAACGAGGTGACGGGCTGGCTGGACGGCAGCGCCATCTACGGCTCCTCGCACTCGTGGAGCGACGCGCTGCGGAGCTTCTCCGGGGGGCAGCTGGCGTCCGGGCCCGACCCCGCCTTCCCCCGGGACGCGCAGAGCCCCCTGCTCATGTGGAACGCTCCCGACCCCGCCACGGGACAGCGTGGGCCCCAAGGGCTGTACGGTGAGGTGGCGGGGCCGGGTAGGGGCGGGGGCGGGACCTAGCGCCGGCCGGGGCTGCTTGGAGGGCGGGCTGCGGTCCGCGAGGTGCGGCTCCCCTGGGTCACGCCGCCGCTCATCTCCCCTGTGCCCGCGTCCGATGCAGCCTTCGGGGCGGAGCGGGGGAACCGCGAGCCCTTCCTGCAGGCGCTGGGCCTGCTCTGGTTCCGCTACCACAATCTGTGTGCACGGAGGCTGGCCCGCGAGCACCCGCACTGGGGGGACGAGGAGCTGTTCCAGCACGCGCGCAAGAGGGTCATTGCCACCTACCAGGTCAGTCGCACGGCATGCCCTCCCACCGTGTCCTGCTCCCCAGGAGACTCTGTATTTCCACAGAGCCCTCCATCCTTGACCATCCGCCGCCCAGAAACGACCTCTTCCGGGGGGACACCCCTCCCCGGAGAGCTAACGTCTAGGAACAGACCCTGAAATGTTAAGGAGACACGAGAGGTTTAACTCCCCCACGGCGAAATCCCCTGTGCCTTTCGGGGACAGGCCTGTTTGTCTGAGTTGCCTCTCCCATGACTGCCCCTGCCTGGTTCTCATCTCCCACCTAAGTCTTCCTTGAGCTCAGATCCCTTCTGGCCTAGCAGCTCCAGCACTCGCCTCTTCTTCCCTGTCTCTTGACCCTCAGAACATCGCTCTGTATGAGTGGCTGCCCAGCTTCCTGCAGAAAACACCCCCAGAATATACAGGTGACAGCTTTGGGGGGACACCTTGGTCGAGGGTGTGTGTGTGATCAGGATTCATAGGAGCGCATGCCATGGGACGATGTGGGCATAAGGAACTTATTTCTTTTATTACTCTGGTGGAACAGGATACCGCCCTTTCTTGGACCCCAGCATCTCTCCAGAGTTCCTGGCGGCTTCTGAACAGTTTTTCTCCACTATGGTGCCCCCTGGAGTCTACATGAGGTAAGGGAGGTGCTGGCAGAACTGCCCAAACAGTGGCCCTGAGGTCCTGGAGCCTTTTATATACCTCCGCAGTGTCATGGGCAAAAGGAAGCAGAATTTGGAGTCCTGAAACAGGACCCTAGAGTAGGAGGTTCAGTCTAACAGGTAAATCTCTCCAACTTCTCCTTATGGCTGAACTTCAGTTGCTGAGAGCAGGATTTGTCCAGCAGCTGGGTCGCCCTTTTCTCTCCTTCCCTCCTTTCCCCAACTGTGTGAACAAGAGCAACCTCTACTTTCAATCCACGCACATTGCTAGATCCCTGTTCTGTTCAAGGAAGTTCAGGGGCCATCCCTCTGTCCTGGCCAACCCCATCCGAGTCCCTCAACTCCATCTCAGCTTCTTTTCTGAATTCCCTTACCGCATCCTTGATTCCCTATTTCAGAAATGCCAGCTGCCATTTCCAGAAGATCTTCAACAAGGGTTTTGGCACCTCCCCAGCTCTCAGAGTCTGCAACAGTTACTGGATTCGGGAGGTCAGCCTGGGTTCAGAGTCAAGGGAAGATGGGTCAAAGTCAGTCTCGTCACACAGGCTGGGAAAAACAATGATTCCAGTTCTTGGGTATTGTTACTCAAGGGTGGTGTGAGATGATCAGAAAATTATTTGGAAACAACAGCTCAAGAGAGTCTAAGACTGGCTAAGTGCTCTTTTTCCTGAGGTTCTGCAGTGGTTCAGGATGAGAAGGACTGGGCTTTTGGGGAGGGACCTGAAAGCCTACCTTATTGAGTGTGTTGTTTACTTCCAGAACCCCAATCTGAACAATGTTCAGGCTGTGAATCAGCTGCTGCTGGGAATGGCCTCCCAGATTTCAGAGCTGGAGGACAGAATAGTGGTCGAAGATCTAAGGGGTGAGCTCTGGAGCCAGAGGGGATGGGGGCCAGGAGGCTGGGCAGCCTCAGAATTCTTCTAAGTTAAACAACAGGCAGACCTAGGGTACCTACAATGCAGAAACACAGACATACACACTGCAAATAGCCATTAGAAGAAAATAAGCTTTGAATTCGTTTTCCATCAACTTACAGTTTAGTGTTAGTTTTATTTTAAATCACCTGTTTCTGAGTATGTGGGGGAAGGGTGGCACCATAATCTTTTTGATACTTAGGTCTCTGAAGGTTTTTATCCAGCCCTGTCTTGAGGTTAGGAGGTAAAGACCAGGGAATTTTCTGCTTGGTGATTAGAACAGTCTTGAGTCTTAGGAAAAGGGTCTTGCCAGAAAAAATTGCCCCTCATCACACTTGGTGACACCGATCCCATACCAAGGCAAGGTTGATATGAACACAGGTCACATGCAGTGAATGCTGTGTATATTTGTGGGGGACGGGGGAGTAGTGTCAATAGCCCAGTTCAAGGCAGTTGGGCAAAGAAGGGTTGAGGTGACCTATGTGTGGGGCAACCAAGCCTATAGCTTGGTCCTCGCTCTTTAGATTACTGGCCTGGCCCTGGCAAGTTCTCCCGCACAGACTACGTGGCCAGCAGCATCCAACGTGGACGAGACATGGGGCTGCCCAGTTATAGCCAAGCCCTGCTTGCCTTGGGGTTAGAGGCCCCAAAGAACTGGAGTTATCTCAACCCCAACGTGGATCCTCAGGTCAGGAGTAGTAACGTTAATAGTAGTAGCTAAACCTTTCCTGTGGCCATACTGTTCCAAGTCCTTTACATATGTAACTCATTTAATCTATGTTAAGAATGTTAACGGTATAGAGTAGATACTATCATTATCCCCATTTTACCAATAACCTTTTTTGGTAAGTCAGTCATAGAGGTAGGATTTAAATTCAGCTACATGATTCCAGAGTATGTTCCTCACCACTACATTTTACTGTTTCTGCTGGGTGGCCACTGGGTTGGGTACCGTTGTCCTATTCCTCCAGGGTTCCTCCACATGAGTTGAGTGACCCTGAAGCAGTTAACCATTGGGGCTAGGCAGTCTGGTAGAGATGGTCACAAGATATAGCCCTTAAGCTTCTGACAGTGGTCTCACCATGGGCAGGGATACACTGGTCCTCCCACCAGATTACCACCAGCTGAGGGGGCTGCCTAGGAAGAGGAGACTTCCTCAGGCCTGAGTAGCAAGCCAAGCAGCTGATGGGGTCCTGTGTTTGAGGAGTGAGGCCACAGTAGCTCCCCTTCCCAAAACACACACACGCATGCACGCGTGTGCACCTTTGCACACACTCTTCACCTCCTATCATGCCCCAGGTGCTGGAGGCCGTTGCTGCCCTGTACAACCAGGACCTGTCTCGGTTAGAGCTGCTCCCTGGGGGGCTCTTGGAGAGCCACGGGGACCCTGGACTTCTCTTCAGTGCCATTGTTCTTGACCAGTTTGTGCGGCTACGGGATGGTGACCGTTACTGGTTTGAGAACACCAGGAATGGGTACGGTCTGCCTGGGCTCCACCTCAAACTCCATCTCTGCCGGGGCCCAGACCCTCTGCTTGTAAATAGTCCCCATGGGCCCTTAATTCCCAGCTGGCCCACTCCCTTCCCAGCCCCTCTGGGTCTCTTTCCACATCTAGGTCTGTGTTTGAGATTGCAGGAGGCCTGCATTCCCTTCCCATCTCAACAATTTCTGGCTTCCTCCAACTTAGGCTGTTCTCTAAGGAAGAAATTGCAGAAATCAGAAACACCACTCTACGGGATGTGCTGGTGGCTGTCACCAGCGTGGACCCCAGTGCCTTGCAGCCCAATGTCTTTATCTGGAGTGAAGGTGGGTGGCCTGGGAAAACACAAACGATGGCAGCCTGAGAAAAGACCAAGGTTGGGGGATCACTTGGAGCTGCCCAGGGAGCTAGGTGCCAGGGGGCCCCTTCTGTGTCTGGCTGGTCACAGGAGATGACATTAGGTCATCTCCTCCAGTAGGGACTAGACTGGTTTGCAGGCTGCATCCTGTGGTCAAACTATTGTGGGTGCTGAGAGATGGGATATGGATGGGGACTTTTTGAGGGGAACATGTTCCAGGGAGGTGAGTTTGGGAGGGAGGAAGGTACATGGTTCTTTATAGGAGAGAGAGAAGGATGCTTGGCCAAGGAGTGGGATCCTCAGGCTTTGAGGTTTTCTGTGCCCTTTTCCTCAGGTGCACCATGCCCTCAGCCTCGACAGCTCACAACTAAAGACTTGCCACCCTGTGTTTCCATGACCGTGTATGACTACTTTGAAGGCAGTGGTCCTGGTTTTGGTATCACCATTGTGGCTCTCTGCTGTCTTCCACTAGGTGAGACCTTCACCTCCTCACCCATCTATTTCTTCCTAGCTGCCCCCTCCCCACAGACTGCCCCTGCCATCTCCTCCCCCCACCCCATATCTCCCTCGCCCCGCCGCCCCATTACCTGCTGGCCTGCAGGGCTAGCTCCAGGCTCAGGGGCCCTTAAAAGAGTGGGCAGCAGCCAAAGCCTTAGTGAAGCTACAGGCAATAGGCTCCCCTCCCTATTGACTCCTCTGATCCCCTTTAGTGAGTCTGCTTATCTCTGGGGTGGTGGCCCATCTCCGGGGCCTAGAACGTAAGAAGCTACAAAAGAAAGGCAAAGAGAGTGTGAAGAAAGAAGCAGCCAAAGATGGAGTACCAGGTGAGATGGGACAGAGAGGTTGGGAGGAGGGGACAGATGGAGGAAAGAACAAGGTTACAGATGAGGGGAGAAAGCCAGGCTTTGGGGTGCCTGCTCAGACTGGTGGAGCGATGTCAGCCTGAAGGTAGGGGCTGTGGGACCTCTGCTGAACTGTTCTGCTCCATGGTCCCCTCCCCAGCAATGGAGTGGCCGGGCCCTAGGGAGAAGAGCTACCCCGTCACCATCCAGCTGCTTCCAGACCGGCATCTGCAGGTTCTGGACTGGCGTCTCTCTGTGCTGCGCACCATCCAGCTGCGGCCCTCACAGCAGGTCAATCTCATTCTGTCCAGCAACCGAGGACGCCGCACCCTGCTGCTCAAGATCCCCAAGGAGTATGACCTGGTACAGCCCATTTTGCCTCCCCTCTCACAGTGAGTCTTCTCAGGTCACCCTCTTCTCAGCTACAGGGTTTACCTGTGAAGATTGATGCTGAGAGGTACTCCTTTCAGAGGTCCCCAGACTCAACCTGACCCTCCCTTTGACCCCGTTGGGCCACACACCTGGTCCCAGCCTAGACAGCTGCGGGCAACTTTTTTCTCCTTCCCCCAATCCAAAGTCCTTTGAGGGGAGGCTGAACTAGAAGCTCAAGCTCTGAGCATTGGCTCAGCCTTCCTCCCACCCAGGTGCTGCTGTTTAACTCTGAGGAGGAGCGAAACACTTTCGTGCAGCATCTGCAGGATTTCTGTGTGCGCTGGGCTCTGGGCCTCAGTGTGGCTGAGATGGGTGAGAATTTGCTGTTCCGGAAGGCTGTGACCAAGCAGCAGCGGGGCCGCATCCTGGAGATCTTCTTCAGACACCTTTTTTCCCAGGTGCCACAGCTGTGCATTTTGGAGATGGGACCAGCCCAGGGGTTGGAGGGAACCTAGACCCAACAGGACTGTTCAAGGGGTGTGCTAAGTTTCTGCTCTGTGGGCTGGAGACAGACAGCCTTTGCTGAATCATGGCTTTGCCACTAGGTGTATGACCTTAGGCAGGTCATGTCATCTCTGCTCTGTATTTCAGTTTCCTCATCCATAAAGCAATAATTAAAATAGGATCCATCCCTTTGAGCTTTTGTGAGGATTTAGCAAAATAGTCTACATTAGTGGTTCTCAAAGTGTAGCCCCTGGATCGGCAGCAGTAGCTTCACTTTGGAACTTGTTAGAAATGCAAATCCTCAGCACTCCAAACCCTCTAACACCTGACCTAGTGAATCAGGAACTCTGGTGTTGGGGCCCACAAGCCCACCAGGGGATTCTGATACACTCTAAAGTTTGAAAAGCACTGTTCCGTGCACCATGTTTAGCTTATATTCTTGGTACAACGGCTCCTTGAATCGTTTCGTTACAATATTGATGAGATGCTGTAGGAACTTAATTCTTGTTTATATCAATGAATTGGTTTCATTCACTTACAGTCGCAGAACTTATCGACGATGTTAAGTAAGGACTTAACTGTATATTGTAGATATTTAACAAATGGTAGTTACATGTATATGTGACTTTTTAAATCTTTGTTCAGTGAGCAGAGACTAAATCAGGCACATGGCAACCCTGTCTGAATTGGCAACAGAACATATCCTTAGCCTCTTCCTGCCTGTTCACCCATGTCTCCTACATCTGCTGTCCCTAGTGCAGGCTCTCTCACTTTGCTTTTCCAGACTGTGCCCCTCCCTGCTCCTATCCCCTGCCCCTACAGACCCAGTACCATTATTAGTGTATAAAGTTCCTGGATCTTGGGTCCAGGAAGAAAATGGCCTGAATGCTAGAAACTCAGGTCACTCCTTCTACAGCAGAGTAGAGGCTCAAGTCAGAAGTATATCTGAGGACCAGGAGTAGCCACCAGGACTCACCCTTTCTGAGTTGGACTTTGGAGAGATGTGGGCGGTCACTGAACCGCTTCTAGGCCTCACCTCCTTCTTTCCCTCCCTCTGCTGCTGCCCGGGAGCAGGTGCTGGACATCGACCAGGCAGATGCAGGGACCCTGCCCCTGGACTCATCGCAGAAGGTGCAGGAGGCCCTGATGTGCGAACTCAGCAGGAACGAGTTTGCCGAGTCCCTGGGCCTCAAGCCCCAGGACATGTTTGTGGAGTACATGTTCTCTCTGGCTGACAAAGACGGCAATGGCTACCTGTCCTTCCGGGAGTTCTTGGACATCCTGGTGGTCTTCATGAAAGGTTAGGGGATAGTGGGCCATCCCAGGAGCCAGGAGTCTTTCAGGAGAGAGCCAACCTGCATTACCCTTCCTCTTTCTAGGCTCCCCAGAGGACAAGTCCCGCCTGATGTTCACCATGTATGATCTTGATGCGAATGGCTTCCTCTCCAAGGATGAGTTTTTCACCATGATGCGGTATGGGCAGGACCTTCCAGTCCTGAGATCTCCTGGTGTTTTAAGCAGGAGAACAAGTCAGATCAGAGGAGGAGAGGAGAGGAAGCGACATGGCTATCTGCACTGAGAACAGGCCCTCAGTGCCTCCTAGACTCAGAGCAGCCAGCTACGAAAATTTACCTGGCCAGGCCCTTGCCTCCAGGAGGGTCTATATCTGCACTGTCAACATCAGCCAGAAATTTTCCTCCTCTAGTTAAAAGAAGACGAAACAGAAATAATCAACATCAATATGACCATTAACACCTTTTGGATGCTTTAGGCTCTTTGTAAAGTCTTCCATGCTTTATACAGTGAAATAATGGGTGGATGGAGGTTGGATGACCTTGGTCATTCTTCCAGTATTAATCACCATGACAGAGAAAGTTCTATTTTCCAACCCTTCTCTCTTCCTGCTTCTTAAGCCTTTTCAGGTTGTGATATGCTGATGAAGGTCTTTTTTGAACTCACAGACTTCTCATTCCTAAAGACAATGCTCCAGTAATACAGTCCCCTTCAGCTCCATAAGGATAGAGTTCATATCTCTCTTTGTTCCCTACAGAATCTACCTCCTCCGAGCTCTGATTGGCACATAGCAGGCACTCAATATATAGTTAACTGAATAAGATTAAATAAATGAGCAAATTAATAAATAGAATTCATATATCAGCCCATATTTCTTTAACTTTTTCACTCCTTTAAACATTTCCATTGACTTCTGCATTACCCTTAACTGCAACATCCCTCTTACAAGCCCAGATGCCACAATGCAACGTGGGCTTCTAGAAGGGCTAGGGTGAAACTGATTGTAGTCTGTACCTTGCTGGGTGTGCCATGGCAGGCCCGGGCCTGGGCAGGGCCTAAGGAGTCTAGCAGAGGATCCCTGCCATCAAAGGGTGAGCTCCCACCTTCTCATCCTGTACACAGTGTGGATCTTGCTCAGTTTCAATGGGATGACATATTGTTTTAATGTAATGGCAGTTCTTGCTGTGCCATGTGGAAGAAGGTGTTTTTCTTCTGGACTCACATAAACTTGCATGGCTTGTTTGTTTTGTTCCCAAGCACAGGCTAAGAAAAAAGTATGGCCACTACAGCTGCCATCTTGGATGCTGTCAGATTGGGTGTGGAGACACTGCTGCCCATCCCTGGGGTGTTGACACAAGGAAGCAGTAGCCATTGCGGCTACAACCCCTTCTCCCAGCTATCTGTGCCCCCACTGGGCTGTGAAAGGGGGAGCCCAGTGATGGTGTGGTGGCATCAACAAAGAGTGCACAGAGAGCCTGTGATACAAGGAGGCTTTGGCACACCTGGACAGGTCCCTACACTAAGTGCACATTCATCCCAGCCTTAGATGCCCCTGTGTGTGAGGACTGCTATCTCTAATTGGTCAAGGTCACTTTCTGTTTTGTTCTGCCTTTTGAGACCATTGTTACCCACCCCCAGCTTAGTGTCAGGTGCAAACTAGATGAACACCTCAGTGCTATTTCTTGGGTCACTGGCAACCACATTAGATTATCTGGGGCCTGCCCCACCCTGCACCTGCCTGGGCTTGACCTCAACAGGCTGCTCTGTCTCTGGTTCTCCGCCAGGTCCTTCATTGAGATCTCTAACAACTGCCTGTCCAAGGCCCAGCTGGCTGAGGTGGTAGAGTCCATGTTCCGGGAGTCGGGCTTCCAGGACAAGGAGGAGCTGACATGGGAGGACTTCCACTTCATGCTACGGGACCATGACAGTGAGCTCCGCTCCACACAGCTCTGTGTCAAAGGTGGAGGTGGAGGTGTGTAAGTATGAAAGGAATGGCCAGAGCCAAGGAAGGGCATGTCCTTAAAATAAGAGTTCCTGGTGGATAGGACCCAGGTCTTATTTCTTTCTTCGCCTTTGGTGCATAGCACATAGCCAGGCATGTGTAATCAAGAGCATCAGATAAAGCTGTGTGCAATTTGTGCCCTGCGCAAAAATGTTCCCTGAGGGATCAAGAGCGGGCTGACATACAGCCTACATGCTGCTCTCCAAGCCATGTGCATTGGTCTTGGGTATGTCTGGCCAGAGGAGAAGGCGCTACTTTTTTTTTTTTTTTTTTTTGCACAAAGGATTTGCAGGTCCAGGCATCTACTTGGAGGGGGTCCCTTTTTCTAACTGCAGAGTTGCCACGTTGTCTAGCAGTGGCTGCCCTATGTGCACTGAGTACTCGATGTGGGGAATGAGGGGAACAAAGCTGGAGCAAGAGATGGGGACATGACCAAGTCACTGGCAAGTGCTGTGGCAGCCTTCCCAGAGGGACAGTGGGGCATGGTGGTGGTGGAGGGACAACCTCCCACCCCACCCCACCCTACCACCCTTATTGGGAAGCCTGTCCAGCCTCTCATTCTTCTCCCCAGGTGTTGGAGACATCTTTAAACCAAACGTCAGCTGTCGAGTTTCATTTATCACTCGGACTCCTGGGGGACGGTGAGCAGGAATGGGGCATTGGGAGGTCCCTTCGGCCAAGGTCCTCTGCAGAGAAATGAAGGAAGTAGGGCTGGCCAAATCCACCCCTGGGGTCAGACATTTGCCCTCTGAAAGTAGCTCTTAATGTATGGTCAGTCCTATGGCCCAAATTCCAGCTGCCTCTCACACCCTGTGCTGCTCAGAAGCCTGGCTCTCTGCCTGCCACTCTAGGTCAAGACCATCCTACAAAACAGATGACCAGATCATATTCATTCATTTCGCTTTGCCTTCTGCCTACTCCTCTCTGACCAGTTTTATGGGCAGGTTCTATGGACAGGAAGGAGTCCCAGAATCCACCCCTCCCCAACTCTATGCCACTTCCAAGCTCTGACCTGGTGGTTCTTCTCCTGGCTGCAAACATGAGAACTTGCCCCATTTCCCTTTTCTTAGTACCTGCTCCCACGGAATGGGACTCCCTGCCTCAGAAGCCCCAGAGCTGGGAGGCTCTGGGCTGAAGAAGAGGTTTGGCAAAAAGTGAGTGTTTCCCAGACCCCAGGGTCCAAGGAGTCATGGGGAGAGATTCTCTAGGCTCTGCCCACAACATCTTAACACACAAGGGACCATTCAAAGTCTCATTCCATTTGTTCCTGGCCTGATTGACGGGCTATAGAGTCGAATGCTCAATACCCTAATCTTTAGGCTAGGGGCCCAGCACTCAGATATAACACCGAGATGGCAGAAAAGGGGCCCCTGGTTCCTACCTGCTTTAGGCACAGCCGTGAAACCTGTGCATGGGACAGGATGAGGGGAGGACAGAAAAAATAGGAGAAAGAGGAAGTTAAGTAGTGGGGAGACAGAAGAGGGGGGCGAATGGAAAAAATAAAGGTGAGAGATAAATGTTTGGGAGATTAGGAGTCCACCCCCCAAATGCTTTTTCCTTCCTCTGTTGTGGCCCATCCTGACCCCCATCACGTCACCAGGTCTCCTTCACAGGGTGGCGTTTATGGGAGGCCAGAGTACCTTGACCTTACAGCCCCCTGCCTTTCACTGCAGGGCAGTGGTGCCCCCTCCCAGGTTGTACACGGAGGCGCTGAAGGAGAAGATGCGGAGGGGCTTCCTGGCCCAGAAGCTGCAGCAGTACAAGCGCTTCGTGGAGAACTACCTGCGGCACATCATGTGTGTTGCCATCTTCTCGGGCATCTGTGCTGGCCTGTTTGCAGAGCGTGCCTACTGTATGAGTTCCAGGTTTGGGGCAGTGGGGAGGGACATGTGGAGAGCCTTCCGATTGCTGTTCCTGCTCTTCAGTGTCCCACTCTGTCTCCAGACTACGGCTTTGCCTCGCCATCCTCGGGGATTGCAGAGACCACCTTTGTGGGCATCATCCTGTCGCGAGGCACGGCCGCCAGCGTCTCCTTCATGTTCTCCTACATCCTGCTCACTATGTGCCGCAACCTCATCACCTTCCTGCGAGAGACCTTCCTCAACCGCTACGTGCCCTTTGACGCTGCAGTGGACTTCCATCGCTGGATTGCCATGGCTGCCGTTGTCCTGGCCAGTATGTGGCTACTGGGCAACCTCCCCATTGCTGCAGCCACCTGGGTCCACCTGGGTCTAGCTGTGGGGGAAACAGTGAGGCGACTGGAGCTATTATACTTCCATCCCTCCCTCTGTGACTCCTCTATCCTTTGGGGTTGGATGAAGAGTTGGCCATGGGTACCATCTCTAACAGCCTGTCTCTTTCAGTTCTGCACAGTGCTGGCCATGTGGTCAATGTCTACATCTTCTCAGTCAGCCCCCTCAGCCTGCTGGCCTGCATCTTCCCCAACGTCTTTGTGAATGATGGGTCAGTTCTGGGGAGGGTGCCCTAGGGATACCTAGGCAGGCCTAAGAGTATAACAGAAAACAAATAGATGGCCCTAGACACTGAGGAAGAAGACCTGCTCGAGGAAGCTGAGAGATGACTTTCATGCCCTCAGTAAGGAAGCTGGCCATGACTTCCCAGAAAAGGAGTTTAGGAGATGAAGTTGGAGACTTTTTCCCACGTGTGCCTTACACACAGCTTGCCATCTGAGCCATTCACTGCACAGACATTTATGGAACATGTTTTATGTGTCCATCCAGAAGCCAGAGAGTAGGGCTGCCTCAAGATACATGCAATCACTCAGCAGATACTTACTGGGCATTTACTATATGCCTGGCATTGTCTGAGCTTAGGGACAAGCCAGTGAGCAAACCACACACTCCTGCCCTCATAGAGCTTATGAAACATGAACCAAGCAAGCAAAGGTCAACCAAAAAGGAGATTTCAGAAGAACTGAGAGCAGAGGGTGTAACTGTGGGAGGCTGGGTGTCATGTTTCTTGGAAGGATCCCTGACTTTCTGGGTGGAGTTCCGATTCAGCCTTCAGGGCTGGCAGGATCAGAATCACATTGTAACAGTGGTGGAGCCCCTCCTGCCCCAGCCAGAGGCTCCATGTGCCTTTGTCCCACAGGTCCAAGCTTCCCCAGAAGTTCTACTGGTGGTTCTTCCAGACAGTCCCAGGTAAGGAGTAAGGCTGTGTGTGAGGTCTGGGGATTCTGTCTGAGGACTCATGCTTTTGTCTTCATCTTCCCATGAACAGGCACTTGTCTAGTCATAGTGGTTATAAGTTTCCTTTCTATCCTCCAGGACAAGCCCCAACTGCAGGCTGTCTAGTAGCAAGCTGTCCTGGGGACCAGGGAGGCATGAGGGAGGTCGGGGAAGGAGGGCAGAGCAGGGAAGTGCTCTGTTGTATTCTCAGCCCAGGCTGAGGTCCTGAGACTCTGATCCTGTCTCCCATAACCCCAGGTTTGACAGGGGTGCTTCTGCTCCTGGTCCTGGCCATCATGTACGTCTTCGCCTCCCACCACTTCCGCCGCCGCAGCTTCCGGGGCTTCTGGCTAACGCACCACCTCTATATCCTGCTTTACATCCTGGTGAGGGACTCCTCCAGGCAGGGCCGAGCTATGGGGCATGGATGAGAACTCATGATGGGTGGAAGGAGCACACTGAATTGAACCCAAGATCTCAGACTGAGACCCTAAGATCTGAGACTTCAGTCCCTGAAGCCGATGCCAGCCCAGGCAGGAAGTTTCTGGGTCAGGGGCATGCAGGAAGGGACCTGGCTGGACCTAAGCCGTACTAACTGGCCATGTATGTCTCCAGCTCATCATCCATGGCAGCTTCGCTCTGATCCAGCTGCCCCGTTTCCACATCTTCTTCCTGGTGCCTGCGCTAATCTATGGTGGGGACAAGCTGGTGAGCCTGAGCCGGAAGAAGGTGGAGATCGGTGTGGTGAAAGTGGAGCTGCTGCCTTCAGGTACCAGGCCTGGCCTGACTCTGTGTGGGGAGCACTGGAAGTTGACACAGGGGACATGAAAAGACAGCTCTCCAGGCCTCCTGACCTCTATCTTGGCTTCTGATAGCCTTGGAGACACCTGCAGCTTTCCTCATGCAAATGCAGCCCCAGGAAGGGCTGTGCTTAGCCCCCAGGAGGACATGCAGACAGTGAGAAGTGACTACGAGAAAAAGCAACTGAAAGTGTAGACAGGGGTTGAAGGACAAGAAAGCTACCCCTCCACCACATGCATGGCCTGGGTACAAGGCAGGGAACCATATAGCCCTTTCCTACTCCTTGTTACAGAATAAGCCTGCTTCAGAGATAGACGAATGGCCCTGATTATGAGAATCTGCTGTTGAGAATCAATGTTGGCCAAAGTAGGGATTTGCATCTCTGTAGAGGATGCTGGAAGATGATTTTAGGTGTCATGGGACCATCTAAACTTCAGGACTCACATATTAAGAAAATTAACTTCATTTCAACTTTACTTGTGACTCTCCATTTTTAACAAAGAGAGCAGGCCAGAGGCACAGCTGTGCTCAAGCCACAAACAGTATCAGGCTAAAATTTGATAAAACACATTGCCTTCTATTTAGAGCACATTATACTTACCACCTACCTTAGTGATCTAAAGCTTCTTGTCAAGGTAAATCAAATTGAAAAACTAAATCAACTTAAAGAAAAGTATTAGATAAATGATAATGCAGGAGGTGTGTAGATACGGCCCATCACAGAGGTAACCTTCAAATGGTGGAGGTTTGGCAAACACTGAGATGGTCCTTGGGGAACCCAAGGCCCCTTGACCCTGCTGGCTGGTATCCAAGACAATGGTAATGGGTCTGAGCCCTCTATGGGAGAGGTTGCTGAGAGGAGGCAAATGGCTGGAACAGGGGAGTAGAGAAGCCCAGCTCTCAGTTTTCCCAGGAAACAGAGGAGGGGGTCCTCCAACTCCCAGCCCCAGGAGCCCTACTTGCTCAGACCGTGTTCCTGCTCCCTGTGCCTCAGGTGTATGGAGAGGACAGGTGCCTGCCAGTCCTCAGATATCAGAAGGAAGCCTTCTGATCCCTGCCCTTCTGTGCCCATGACCCTCAGGAGTAACCCACCTGCAGTTCCAGCGGCCCCAAGGCTTTCAGTACAAGTCAGGACAGTGGGTGCGGATTGCCTGCCTGGCTCTGGGGACCACCGAGTACCACCCCTTCACGCTGACTTCCGCACCCCATGAGGACACACTCAGCTTGCACATCCGGGCAGTGGGGCCCTGGACCATTCGCCTCAGGGAGATCTACTCACCCCCGACGGACAGCTGTGCCAGATACCCAAAGGTGCCCATCACTGGGAACCACTTTAGAGGCTCTATCATTGGCAGTAGGTCCCCACCCTCACTCATCCTAAGATTAGAATCTCCAGACACTCCAAGGGCAGGTTGGGAGAGGGCTGGGTGCCTCAGAAGAGGCTAGGATGCTCCCATCTCCTTTTTCTTATGCCTTAATTGCTAGCCCCAGAGGTGGGGAAGAGCCAGGTTTATCCCATCCACCCTTCTCTTGGCAGCTGTACCTTGATGGACCTTTTGGAGAGGGCCACCAGGAGTGGCATAAGTTTGAGGTGTCGGTGCTGGTTGGAGGGGGCATTGGGGTCACCCCCTTTGCCTCTATCCTCAAAGACCTGGTCTTCAAGTCATCCTTAGGCAGCCAAATGCTCTGTAAAAAGGTGAGCATCTCCCATTCTTTGAAGGAGTGGGGACAGATGGCCTGATTGTGTCCCCGCATTATGGCAGAGTAGCATGAAAAAAAGCCCCTGGTTCATAAGCACTGGGTCTGCGGGGGCCATTCATATCTAGTTTTTTGGATGCCAAACGTTTGAGGGATGGTAGGAGGTATAGCCAGAAGGGGCTCTGCTGGGATCTGTTGGTTAGAAGCCTTGAATCAGGTTTGTGGGTTCTGCTAGAGGTTTGGTGTCTGTGGGTGGTCTGGGCTTCCTAGCCTTTCAGGTGAAGGTACCTAGAGTGGAAGAACCTTGAGCTGAGCTGAGTTTTGAGCTCCAGCCATGTGTCCCCAGATCTACTTCATCTGGGTAACGCGGACCCAGCGGCAGTTCGAGTGGCTGGCGGACATCATCCGGGAGGTGGAGGAGAATGACTGCCTGGACCTGGTGTCCGTGCACATCTACATCACCCAGCTGGCTGAGAAGTTCGACCTCAGGACCACCATGCTGGTACGTCAGGGACAACCAAGCGGCATGGGTGGACCACCATCTGGGCTAGGAGCTGACCCTGGCTCTGCCTGGCTCTGCCCTTCCTCCTCCTTTCCCTCCCCCAGTACATCTGTGAGCGGCACTTCCAGAAGGTGCTGAACCGGAGTCTGTTCACGGGTCTGCGCTCCATCACCCACTTTGGCCGCCCCCCCTTTGAACCCTTCTTTCATTCCCTGCAGGAGGTTCACCCAGAGGTTAGTCCTACCCCTGCCCATCCTCAGACTCTGACCTTCCCCTCTCTGGATTTCCTGGCCCTCTTTTATTTTGAATGGAGAACCCCCAAACCTGGCCTCAGGTTGGGGTCAAGCATTGGAGGAAGGCTTTAACTCCACCCCCATCCCCCAGCTCAAACCTGCTCCTCAGGGCCTGAGATAGATGCCCTGGTCATTTGAGCCAGGCTTAAGAAGCAGTTTTCTCCTGGGAAGTGATCCCCTCAAGCCTGCAGACCTCTCCTTCTCTCTGCAACTGCTCTCTCTCTCCACAAACTTGACAGGTACGGAAGTTTGGGGTATTCAGCTGCGGCCCACCAGGAATGACCAAGAATGTAGAGAAGGCCTGTCAGCTCATCAACAAGCAGGACCAGGCCCACTTCATACATCACTACGAGAACTTCTGAGCCTGCCCTACCTAGTTTGCTTCCCCTCTGTGAACCAGCCCTGACTGCTGTTTCTCACTCAGAATCCACCTCCAGCCTCTTCCTCATTGCCCCATTATGTCCCATGCTCTGAGAAAGTAAAGGACAACCCTCTAGCTCAAGTCACCACAGGTTGTGACTGACCAAGTGGGGAGGAGACAGCTCCTGCCTTCCATCAACTGTGGAGGTGGCAGCAACATTTGCCTCCGGCAGGTCCCCATGTCTGTTTTACTTCCACAAAATCAATGTATTGCTTTGGCATTTTCTTCACCTAAGCATTTGAGGGAGGATGGGGTAGGAATACCTGATGAGAAGAGAAGGCTGAGTGAACATCTCCTCAGAGCTCAGCTCAGCTGTGATGCTTAGAACCTGGGCCGCCCAACTGCCTCGATTCAGTCTCTGAGGCCGTTTTCTTCCTGCTCTGCCCCTACCCCTTTCTGCTCCTAGAGGGTCAGGAATCCTGAGGAATAATGTGGACAAAGATGCCTCCCCAGCCCTGATGTTCCTGGTGTCAACCAGCAATGCCTGCTGTCCTGAACTCTTAGCAGGTCCTCTCTGAGCTCACTGGAGCAGCCCTGGGGCTGTGGGACCAGGGGAGTCCAGCCAGTCTGCCAGACATCCAAAACTCCCTCTCGGTCCCCAACTTACACAACAGTTGGGTGACCAGCTGTCCTGGTTTGTCCAGCACTCTCCCAGTTTTAAAGCTGAAAGTCTTTTGTCCTAGGAAACCCCACAGTCCCAGGCAAATCAGGACATTTGGTCACCTTACACAGGAGCCAACCTGGGACATCATCTCCATACTCAGCTCTTTAATGCCCTTCCCTTTTCTTCTTCAACTGGCTCTTTCCTGTAAACCAGAGCTTTAAAATTTTTTCAAATTTAGGCATAATTTGCATACAGCAAAGTGTATAAATCTTAAAGTTACCATGTATACTGGTTACAACTACATTTCCATCACCCCAAGAACTTCTACTGCTGTGGTTTCTGTTATTCCAGATTAGTTTCGCTCATACCGAATACAGTCTTTTGAGACCTCTTTTACGCAGCCCAAGGCCTTTGTGATTCATCCATGTTGTTGTGTGTACCGATAGTTTTTATTTTCATTACTGAGTTGTGTTACAGTGTTGAGATGTACCAGTTTGTTCTTCCGTTCTTCTGTTGATAGGCATTTGGGTTGTTTTTAGTTTTTCACAATTAAGAATAAAGCTGCTTGTACATGCTTATACCTGTCTTTTGGTGGAAATAATGCACTCACTCCTCCTGGGTTTATACCTAGAAGCAGAATTGCTGGGTCATGGAGTTCTCCAGCCAATAAGACCAGTGGCAGGGAGTTTTGGGCCATCTCCACATCCCTGACCCAGGATCCTCTCCTTGTTGGTCTTAGCTTACATTTTCTGATAAGCCAAATGCCTTTGGTCCCCAACTCTCTATACTGAAGGGATCTCTCTGACAGAACTAGAAGGGCACTGGGTAAGGAGCCACGAGACCTGGACTCTAGTGCCAACTTTACCCCTAAGTAGCTACAGAGGAAAATCCCTTACCTTCTCTGAGCCTGTTTCTTCATGTATTAAAATGTCTATCTGGGTATAAGGAAGTCAGATAGTGATACTGGTTTGGGAAATTATACAGATGAGAAAATATATGTGTTGTCTACTGATTTTAGCCTATTGACAATTAGTGTTGTGACTGAACTGGTCCTTATGGTTCTTCTTGTGATTGCAAGACACCCTCAGTAATAACCATCAGGAAACTTTGAAAGAGACAAGATTTAATATTTACAGGTCCTGAGAGTTACATAGCACACCTAGGGCCACACCGTACACCGTGAGGTCATGGGGGTGGGGGGGGGGGAGAGAGAGAGAGAGAGAGAGAGAGAGAGAGAGGGAGAGAACCTGGGTTGTTTTTATTAGGGTTGAGGGTGGTGGCCTAGGGTTTCCACAGGATCACTATTGGTAAACTTAAAACATAAAAGTGGGAATTTAAAGCTCATAAAGAAAAAAACAAGTGGCCCAAAAGGTCAGTTATTGAAATCAACCAAGATCTCTAAAACAAATGAGCCAGGGCCGGAGGGTTAGGGGTACGCTCATGGCCTAGCTCTTTATCTAGTAGTGTGGCTGGCAATGTGTTTATTCGAGATAGCCATCTTTGAAGTGAATGCCAATCAAAGCTTAAGTAAGACATTTGCATTATCCCCCCCCAAAAAGAAAGGAAAACAAAAAACACAGCTGTCAGGGCTTACACTACAGTATGAAAATATTTTATACAATTGCCAATGTGCGATGATTATTAATATACCTATCAATAACATCACGCCAATGGGCTTCCAGCATTACTGTGCCTCGTGAGGTGTACAATCAGTTGTTAATCCTAGACACCAGCCCCTTAAGTCTTGGCCTTGCCTTTATTCCCAAATCTGGCCCATTAGTGACTTCCTTATTCCTTTCTAAGGACCACTCAAAAGATTTATGTGTCTCATCTTAATTCACTTATCTTTGTTGGCTAGAGTATGTTGTTAACATGGCTGCCATGATTATCCATAATACTCTGTTCAGTCCTGCCCTCCCTGCCACGCTAGGGCCCACGTGAGGGTCTCCTGAAGATTCCATGATCACACTTGCCCAGATGTCAGACAATGCCAAGCTCATGTCAGCTGGACAGAGGAATGTGCCATCATGATCTAGAGTAGCCTCAGGTAGTACTTGGCCTGCCTGGCCTCAGTCTTGACTCTACACCCCAGCCAGGTTCTAGATGGAGGCATGTATTCATGTGATCTGACTGTCCTGTCTCCCCTTGCTCAGATTCCCAGAAAGCCACTAGTTGCTCAGATAAAAGTCAAGGACTTGAGAGGGGTAGAAATATCTTCAGTCTGGGCATTCACCAGGACCCTCAACTGGCCCACCTTTCCTGGGGCTTTGCGATGAACTCTCCTTGGGAAGTGGACTGGAATGCCGCATCAGGCAGCCATCAAGTGATATGCTTTTGGGTTGAGAAAAATTAGGTCACTGACTACACAAGTGGGTGTAGAGGAGAGGATAATTAGACTCCGGAAAATATGTAAACAAGGAAGGACACGCACACCAAAAAAGATTTCAGAGAAAGAGGATGTGGAAGGATGACTCAGAAAATTCATGGAAACTTTTATATTGACAATGTAAAGAAAGCAAACCTTTTCTATCTCAGGTCACAGATGTTGATTTCAGGCCCTGGGACAAAGCTCAACCCAAGCCCTGCCTCACAGGGGGAGGGACGAGGATGAGAATGGAACAGAGATGAAGAAAGAATAAGATGGGATTGGATGGTGATGAGATTGAGGTTGGAGAAGATGAAGATGAGATTGGATGTCAGAGCTTCAGCCTGAGTGGGAAGGGAGTAGACAAGGACAGGAAGGTACTGAGGCTGAGCACCATGGGAGAGGAATGAAGGCTAGCTCTTCACCTCTTTTCCCAACTTTCCAGACCCAGCTTCTGGAGAGGGAAGAAAGTTGACAAGATGTGGCAATCTTCCCACCCATTCGCTAAGAATTTTCAAGTAAGAGGAACCAAACTAGCACAGTAGTTAAGATTAAGGGCTCTTGAGGCAAATTGGGTTTGCATCCCAGCTAGGTGCCTTGAATGGACAAAGAAAACTCTCGGTGCCTGTTTGCTCTTCCATGAAATGAATATCTGCTTCATAGAATTTTGGAAAATCCAATACTATAATTCAATTTAACCCAACAAATATGTGCCGAGCATTCGAGGCACAGGCCCAACTCCTATGAAACTTGCATGTTAGTGGGAGCACACAAACAAGAAACAAGTAAAAAAAGAAAAAGAAGGTAATTCCAGATTATGATACAGAGCTTTGAAGATAATAAAACAGAATATGTAATACGATAGTGAGTTACTAAGGGGGACCCTTTAGAAAAGATGATTAAAGGAAGGCCCCTGAGAAAGTGACTATAAGATTATAACAGCTAATGCACACAGAGTTTGCTGTGTGCTCAGGGCAATTATAAGTCTTTAGATGTATTAACTCAGTTTTTAGAACAACCTATGAGGTAGGTGCTACCCTTTCTCCTCGTTTTACAGATAAGGAAGATGAAAAGGGTTCCCAGATCCAATCCAATGTGTACAGAGGCTTTTCCACGTCAACAAGCAATTTTTGGACACAAGAAGGGTGTCCAAGAATTCAACTCAATTCTGACAGTATCTATCCAGAGACATAATCAGGCTTCGCAAATGAAGGGCTCAGTCTCACAGGACCACCCTCCACTTCAGATGCCAGTCCCAAGCCCAGTTCGTTACCTGTACTTCTGACTGACTGGCTACAAATCAGGGGTTCCCACAGCCTCCTCTTTGAATTCGACTAATTTGCTATAGTAGCTTACAGAACTCAGAAAAATCTGTTTACTCACTAGATTACTGATTTATTACAAAGGATATTAAGGGATACAAATCAGCAGCCAGGTGAAGAGCTACATAGAGCCAGGTCTCAAACAGAAGAGCTTCTATCTTCGTGGAGGTTGGGGCCCAGCAAGGTGGAATGTGGAAGTGCTCTTGTTCACCAAGGTGGAAGCTCCCTGATGAAGAGGGCCAACAAAAGGTCCTCTTGGGTTTTTATGGTCATGATTTACATGGTCATGATTGAGTAAGTCATTGGTCATTGGCCATTGAACTCAATCATCAGCCCCTTGCCTCTCTCCTCTCCCCAGAGATCAGTGGTTACAGGTATATGTATGTTGGGAGGTGAAATAGAAAGTTCTAAAACTCACAAATGGATAGTTGCAGAATAGACATGGAGATGTAGAGTAGCATGGGGAAGATGGTTAATGATATTGTACTAGATTTAGTGGGGTGATCACTTTGCGAGTTATATGGATCTCTGATCACTATGCTATACAATTGAAACTAGTATATTATTGTACGCCAACTATAATTGAAAAAAAAACTCATCAAATTGTACAATGTAAATACAAGCAACTAATTGTCTATTATATTTCAATAAAGAAAAAAAAAAAGGAGAGTTCTGAACTTCTAATCACTGGTTGATTCTTTTGGCAACCAGTCCCCATACTTGGATGTGGTCCAAAAGCCACCTCATTAATACTACAAGACACTGCTATTATTCTTATCACTAGGAAATTCCAAGTGTTTGGGGAGCTCTGTGCCAGAAGCAGGGATAAGACAGAATATATATTTCTTATTATACATCACAATATCACAGAAGCTGCAGCACAAAGAGACTTAGACAACTTGCCCAAAGTTATCCAGAACGTGAGAGGCCAGATTTAAGCCCAGAAAGTTTTAATGAGAGATCACGCCCTTAACTACCACTTTATCTTGACTCTCAAAAGCAGGTTGCCGGTGTTCAGGCAAACAATGTATGGAGAGTCCTTAACTGTGCCTGGCACCTAGCAGTAGTGTTACTATTGTTACTATTATTAAGAAGAGTTGAGGCTCTGGAAGACAGAGCTCCATATTCTAAGGAGTATTTGGGGCTTGAGTCATATTAAGTGAATTGTTCCTCATCCAGACCTACCCTGAGCTGATCACAACCCTCCCTTCTCATCTCCTAAGAAGAAGGAAGAGGAGGCCTGCCCTACTCTCTAGGGAAGCACCAAGCCCCAAGGGTTGTCACCTTAGCACATCACTTTAGGGGAAACAAGAGTCTTGCCTGGTCTGGGTTCAGGAGATGTTGACACCTGCAAAAGACACAGGCTTTGGAGGATGAGCTGGAGTGGCCCCCAAATGAGGAAGGGAGGAAGTTAGGGCTGAGTTTTCTGGGAGACAGGAATGCCATTACCTGGAGTGTTTGAAGGAGAGAGAGAGTAGGCATACAAAGTAATGGATTTCTCCTCTGAGTCAGGCACAGTGCTGGCTCTCTAATATGCTCTGCCATTAAATTCTCTCAGCAACCCAATGTGTCAGCCATAATCATCTGGATGTCCAATAGTAGGAGAATACTTAAGTAAACTACACAACCAACTGGAATATTATGTAACCATTCACAATGAAAATTATTAGATAGGCAATCTCATACTCAGGAAATCTGGCAAAATATGTTGAGTCTTAAAATATTTAAGGCCCCTTTTCCATTAATTCCTCTTATCCCAGGAAAATAATCAGATACCTGGACAAAGACTTACATTTAATAAATGAAAATGTACCAAAATGGTTACAGTGGTTTTCTCTGGGTGATGACATTATGGTTAATCATATTTTCCTCCTTATATTTTTGTACATTATTCAAAAATGCAAAATATTTGTAATAAGAGGGGGAAATATTAAAAGTTAACCATTAAAAATACATTTTACAAAAACCAGTCCAAACAAAAGTCTTTGGAAAAACTATAATTGCAAAGATTTTGTTAGCATATAAAATGGTTAAGATTTAATATTAAGTGAAAATAAATTGTAGCTGTGTTTCTATGGTGACTATGAAAATATTTATTTATAAATTGTTAACAGTGCTTATCCCTGGGGATGGAGTACTACTAAGAGTTACTTTCATTTTCTACTTTATACACTTCTGTGATTTTTTAAAGAAGATTTTTTAAAGAATCTTCTTTTTTAAAGAAGATATTTTTATTTTTACTTATTTTTAATTTTTATATTTTTATATTTTTAAATTATAGTTGACATATAAAAATAAACATATTTTTTAAATTATCATTACATATATGCAAGGACTGGCAGCCAGTACAGAAAAATTCAAAGTCGATATGATATACTGATGGCTATTGTCAAATCAAAATTTTTGTTATGGCTGACGTGTCAAAAAAATTCTTTTAATTCAACGTTTCTGTTTTAACCCACTAAACATGGATTTTTTTGTGTGTGTGTGCAGCAATTGAAAACTGGAATATGCTCTAACACCTTATCCTGTTTATTTTACTTTATATAACGTCTCAACTCACAAGGTTATATTTATCATTCTCTTTCCTCCCAGTCACCATCTCAATTAAATGTGAACTCCATGTCTGTCTTATTCACGTCTATGAATTGTTCTCGGAATAGAATGAATGCCTAGTTAAAGTGCGTGCGCGCACACACACACACACACACACTCACACACACTCACACACAATATTTTACCACCAAAAGGGAAAAGAGACCTGAAGGAGAAATAACTTATGGGAGAAATGCTGAAGCGTTACAAATATTCAATTGATCAGAAAAAAAAAAGGAAAATATTTTTGCCTCCCTAAGAAAACATAAGGGTGATGCTTAAAAATTGTATTAATATCCTTCAGCATGGAAATCCTACTTCTAAGAATTCTACAGAAATATTTTATGTATTTATGTGGAAAGATATGTGTGCAAAGAAATTAATTGTTCAGAATAGCAACATATTGGAAGAAACCTAAACGCCCACTAACAGGAGAATGATAAATGATATATGATAATATATTGGAAGCCATACAATGGAATAATGTTAGCATTAAAAAGAGTGAATATGATCTACATGTGCTGGCATGGAAATATATATAACCAGGATATGATCCTTTTTTCATAAAATTAAATCTATGTGTGTATAATATATATATAGTGTGTATGCATTTATAAGGATATATTCCAAATTATTAACAGTGGAGGCTTCCAGGAAAAAGGGGATTGAGGTAAGGTAGGGACATTTGTTCATCCGCTGAGTTAAATCTCTATTGTAGAGGAGAGCAAATAATTAGCAATGTCAGGATGCTAGCATGGAAAGCTTAAACACAGCCAAATTAAATAGAGTTGATTATAATGCACCTCCTCACCCCCTCCCTCACCTTCCAATTCCCCCCTCCCCGCCCCCCGCCACCATGAGCTTAGCAAATAAGAAAATAACAAAATACAAGGGTAACATGGTGGCCAAGAATATCATGAAGAAAATATGGCATCACTGTGTTTAGGGAATAATAGTCTTTAGAGCTCAAATAGCCATGTGTCAGTTATTTGCATTTAGATTCCATCCCTGCTCTGAGCCTCAATTTCCTGACAAATGTGAGGGTGAAATGAGATGATGTTTTAAAGCTCAGAGCAATGCAACCCTCCACATCTACTTGTCAACTCTAATTTCAGAGATGAGATCAAATAGGGCTATACAAACATGGATGCACAACTTGGAGAGTGGTTAGAGGGGACTGGAAAAAGATTTCTTTAAGAAGGTAGAATAAAATTTTTGTGAACCTCACTTCTCAAGCCTGGAAAACGAGAAGAGCCTGAAGGAAAGGTCCCACAACCTGAAGGAAAAGGAATTATCAACAGAAGATAAGGATCCCACTTGATTTTCCCCTTTGGGAGGATATTTCAAGAAATGGAAGCCTTGAAATAATTCGTCAACAGAGGTCATCAACTGTAATCATTAAAACAGTGAGGACATGAACACAGAGAAGTGATTTGAAAGACTGAGTTCACATCTAATGGCATGGTGTATCAGCTATGATATTGTGAGAACTACTAGGAGAGTAAATATTTGACAGGGTTTTTAGATAACAATTTAATACCAAAGGCTGAGTAACGCTGGGGAAGAAACACTTAAACCCACATTTCTCTAAAGCAAGATCAAAAGGTAACTTAATTGTTTATAGAAATTAGCAAAAAGGATAAAAAATATTCTGTTAAAGCTTCTTATGGTAAAAACTAGTTTTAAAAAAACTAGAAAAATGAAGTAATGTTCTCTTCTGACCTAATTTAAAAGAACCCAGAAAACACAGTTTTCCACAGAAATCACAAGACAGGGTGGGGTTGGAGCAAAATTTAAAAATAACCAAGGCAAACCTGAGGGATAAAGAAAACACGGACACCATAATCACAGCCGTAATAAATGAGTATCAGCTGAATTCCTCTGAAAATGATTCAAGAACAAAACTCAATGCCATGGATTCACAAATATAGCAAAGTCCAAAGATGCAGGCATGCAAGAACTAAAGAGAGGCGTTCAGGACCGCCCCACTGTGAGCAGTTACTGGGCTTGTCATCAGATAAAGATGATTAATTAAAAAGCATCCTGGCTGAAGTATGGATACAGCTGACTTCTCAGAAACAGCATTTCCATCCCATAGTCCTTTAGGCCTCACTGAGTAACTCTTGAGCCTTTGACGTAACAGACTACTCTGCCAAGGTTTGCTCGAGGTCAGGGGTGGGGTTGTAATGTCTGAAAGCGGCTGGCTTTCACCTCCTGGCTCCTGAGAACTGGCTGCTGCCAAAGGCTTTCTGGGAATAAAGAGTATCCTCTGCCTTGGGAGCCCATGCCACCACTTGTGCTCTTCTGCATTTGAATCTGAAAGTCGCAGTGAGTTATGACACCCTTAGTCATTTTCTTAAACTACAAAAATGATATATGATCATGGTAAAAAAAAAAATCAGTCTACAGAGGTATACAGTAAACAATAAAAGTCTGTTTCCCTCACCTCAAAGAACACAAAACCCCAAAATCCTCTCCTCCAGAGTTAACGGCCCCACGTATCTCCAAACACATGTATGAATGTGTGGGGGGACCTGGGATAATTTATTTAACCTCTGTACCTCAGTTTTCTCAACTTTAAATGGTGGGAATGATATCAATCCCATAGGGCTATTTTGAGGGTGAAACGAGTTAAGATATCTAGCATTCTCAGAAAAGTGTCTGGCTCATAGTAGGCGCTTGAGATTAGCTGTTACGATTTTTCCCTCATTCTTTTTCACCGTAGTTTAGTATTCTATTGTATAGATGATAATACTGAGAGAGGTTTTACTGACCTCATCACAGATATCCTAGAACCAATACAAATTAAATAGTTCTACTGAAATTAGTGGAGGGCTGGGCCTAGAACCCAGGACTCTGCCTCTGGTCCAGTGTTGCTCTTATCACACCACAGGGTTCCCCGTAACCACCCTTAAAGCCAAAGGAGCATGCAGGGGGACATTGTTCCCACTCCTTGTCCTTCAGTGAGATCTAGTTCGGTTATACCATTTCTTTTGGACCCCCAGCTATCTCTGATGGGTCTCCAGGGCAGGGGGGTCTATGCCTAGGTGAGCCCTCTTCTTGCTGTGTTCTCTGGACATGTATCTATTGGTTCTTGGGGCTTGGCTTCCCCTTCTACACAGTAAATCATGCTGGAGACTCCTGTCCACTCTGGGGTCAGCTCTAGCTGACTGTCAGGATGGCAACGGCTCAGAGCTGAGGCCTTTTCTGCCACCCAGGAACTTCTCATACTTCCAAGTACCTCTGCAGACTCCAGGCTCAGAGCTGGAAGTCTTGGGGATCATTCACCTTGCTCATTTACCAGGCGAAGAGATAAGGTTTGGTGAGAGAGGGGCAGGAGCACAAGCACTCATTATGCACAATTATAGGTGCCATTCACAGTGCTAATGACTTCCGAATTGCTTCATTCTGTCCCTATGACAACCCTGAGGTAGGTATTATTTTTCCTACTTAAAAGATGAGGAACCTGAAGCTTGAAAATCTTAAGTGAGTTGCTCAAGGTTATAAGGAAATAGAGTAGCCTACTGTGTACCTACCTCTTTCTTACTATGAGAGAGCCCAAGACATCCAAACATCCCACTGGCCTCCTCTTTTATCTCTTCCAAGTGCAGGAGAGCTTTTCCTCTAGTCTGGCCCATGACAAGACATATATCAGATGACAGAAACTCTTCCCCAACCAACTGTAATGAATGCCTTTCCCTTGGAAACCCAACTCCCTCTGGAGCCTTATTCTGGGAGAAGGCAGCTTTAGGGGTCCAGTGAACATGGCAATGGGTATTCCTCAGGTTTTAGCTTTGTTCGCTGTGCAGTAAGATGTCGGACTTTGGTATGTGGTACCAGGGGAAGCCAAATCTGGGGTTGGCCCAGGAGAGCTCTGACAAGGCCTGTCCGTCTCTATGCTGAAGCCCAGGTGCTCCCCAGAGGCAGCAGGCCCAGTCTCCAAAGGCCCCAGCTGAGGCATTTTCCTCACCTCACCCTGGATTACTAGTTTCTTCTCCTCTCAGCTCCTCTTTATCTGTCTATCCAGTCTCAGATGATGTCATCATCCGTTCTGCTTACTGATAAGTTTCTCCAGAAGTTCCTGAGAATCATAAAATCTTCTTATCGGGTGACTAAGGAGATCATTTATTTTAATATTCCTGAAAGTACACAGCACAGACATGCAAGAACACTAGAAATTCTATATTGTTAGGCCACATAAACACAGCATTAAATATATATGTGACAAGAGATTAAAATAGCAATTTGACAATTGTATTTGAATCACTCACTCAGAAGACAAAGTTCCTTAAGAATCCTACAAATTGCCAATCTCTTGGAATCTGAGTGCAAAATTTGCATCTTAATAACCACTCCAATTCATTCTATGTCACAGGGATTCACATCTACTTAAGAGAGGTCAGTGCTTGCTTCTGCAGCACATATACTAAAAAAAGAAAAAAGAAAAAGAAAAGAAAAAAAGGTCAGACACAAAAAGAAATATTCTATGCACGCCACTCTCATATCCTTTTAGTGACTTATCAAAGTTCAGTGACTGGTATCCAGAGTCCCCTGGCATTAAGGTTTGACAGAGTGGGGAGAGTCATCCAGTACAAGTTCACTGACAGGGTTCTCTGCTCCACAGTAACCCAGACGCAGTTCCCTATAAATCCTATGCCACCCCTTAACAAGGGCTGTTGGTTGTCGTGTACTGGCAGCAGTCCCAGAGTTTACTCATAAGGAAACTGAGGCCCAAAGTGGTAACCTGTTTAGGTTTATAAGATGATGAGGCCCCAGCCTCCAGCTTTCCCAAGGTTGACCTGAAGCCAGAGAGCCAGGTGGCTTCATGGCCCAGTTTTCGGCAGATCCTGAAAGGTGCCCCAGACCTCAGAGTCCTCCCACATTCACATGGCCTGGGGCACCCCCAATCTCAGAGTTTCTTATATAGTCTCAATACCAATGTTTTGTTTTCTTGTCTAAACAAGTCATCTTTGAAATGTATATACTCTTCAATCCAACTATTTTTATTCTCAAACATAACTTCAGAAAATAATGTCAAGAGTACAAAAACATATCCACAAGGATAGTCATCATAGCTTTATCATAAGACCAATTGTGATACACTATTTGAATACTCAAAATATTGTGATTTGCTTTATAAATGATAGTACATCCATAGAATGGGGCATGGTACTTTAAAATAATGTGTGTAATTATTGACATAGAAAAGAATTTAAGAGTTTAAAAAAATATTAAATGAGATTGTTAAATGAAAACAAACGCAAACAGCATATAGAGGATAAATAACCTAATTTCTTCAACATAATAATGGTATTTAAACAAAAATGAAGGGGGAATTACAATACCTTAAAAATGACTTGAGACATAACCATGTGCAATGTGTTTGGACTTTGACTTAAGCAAACCAAGTGTAAAAAAGTCAAATTTTTTTTTTAGATAATTAGGAAAAATTGGACTTGGATTAATAGAGTATTAGATGATATGAAGGATTATTGTTACTTTCGTTAATGGCAATTTTGTCTTTTAAAAGTCCTTAATTGCGTTAATGACAATTATGTCTCTAAAAAGTACTTATCTGTTATGAGTGAAAATGGAGAACGAGTAGGTAAAGAAATTCCCATTTCTAATTGTAACATGTATATATTTTATCTGTATAGAAATGCATGGGGAAAAGCTAGAAGGAAGTACTCCAAGTTATTAGCACCCTTGGAGAACAGATTATGGCTGATATTCTCTTTTATCTGCCTTTATTTTTTTAACAATATACAAACTTATGTGATAAGTTAAAAGTACAGTCACCATTATCTCCTGGTAACCAGGGCACTGCAAACAGCTGAACTGAGGAACCTCTTGGGCCTCCTGCCAGGGTGGAGGAACTGAGGCAGGCTTGTGGGAGAGGCTTCTGGGACCCAGGAGGCCCAAGCAGCTAGAAGCTGGTGGCCCAATGCACATAAAGTCTGTGAGTTCAGGGCAGGACCCACGGGGCTTCAGCACCACCCACCTGAAGCCTGGATCTGGTCAAGGGCACTGTACCTGTACTGTGCCTCAGTGGTGCTGAATCCAGAACTGGCCCACCTTCTGACCCAGGTCCACCTTCCCACTGCTCCCTCCTCACTATGGATGGACAGCTGTCCCATCTCCACACACACCCCTACCTGAGCTGGGCTGTGCCTCTATCTCCAGTCCTATGTGGAGTGCAGAAAGGCTAACCAGTGACCACCAGCAGGGAAGGGAGTGATCAGGGCAGAGCTCCCCAGGCCCGGCTCTGGGCTGTGCAGAGACTTCCAGGACCATACCTGTGAGGCTGAGGCTAAGGAGCAGAACAAAGTGATGCCTAGAACACAGGTGTTTACACTGGCAGCCGCCTTGCCCCAGGTCACTCCTACACACACACGCACACACTTGCACAAGATTGAAACGGAAACTCAAGAAGGCCCCTAACACCTCAGTCCCGAGGGAAACCCCCAAAGGGGTCCTCACTCCCCAGAGCCTCAGGATAATGGGAAGTATCAGTCTCAGAAGAGACCTTAAAATCATCTAGCCCAACCCTGAAAGTAAGAAGGGAGGAGACCAAGACTTGAATTGAGAAAGTGACTCTGGCCAAATCACACAATGAATCAGGAAACAGAATTCAGGACTCCTGGCATCAAATCTTTTACATCTGCCTCTCACAGTCTTTGTGGGTCCAAGACCAGAGGACAGAAGCTTCTTCCCACGCCAGTACCTCTACTAATGTTAAGATCCACTGAGCGACCTCTTGGCAGGAACACCATCCACATTCTGTGCCACTTTCGGGTGGCCCAGGAAGGACCACAATGTCTGATTCGGCCAAGGTTTTGAGAAAAGATGAAAGCTGGGGGTAGGGGTGTGAGGTGCACTGCTTTGGCGGCAGTGACACCAGAGAAGACCTGTTGCTGTCTTGAAGGCACTTCGCTCCCGTGACAAATCCATAGCCAAGCCACTTCACCACTGCCTTCTGCATCCTGCTCTTCCTCCGAGCCCTTGAGGTCCTCACAGTGTGGAGTGGGACAGGGATGGGGACCTGCCTGCACTAAGGGATGTGGGCCCTGTAGTTTGGCTTCTGCACTCCAAGCCTGGACTGAGATCATGTGCAGGGGACAGTTCTGGGAAGGCAAATATCCGACAATCCTATCTGCCTCCCTCCATCCTATACCCTGGTCCAACCAACTTTTCCCAGGGGCCCCCTTTGTTCTCCCAAAGGGAGCAAAATGGAAGCCAGGAAGATGCAGGACTGTGCTACACAGAAAGGTACTGGGAGACCAGAAGTGACTATGTCAGCACCTGCTGTAGCAAAGGTGAATGGCAAGTGAGACGTGCTGGAGCTGTCGCCTTCCGAGGTCCACTGGGCAGCTTCCGCCTTCCATCCCCTAGCTTGCCAGCAGGGTTCTTCTCAGCTCCCCGCCCTTACACCCCACCCAATGCTGGGTGTGCCGGCTGGGGTGGGGTCCTCAGTGTTGATTATAAGTGAAACAGGTGCTGGGCACCGTTGAGAGTGCCACCCAAGCTTGGGGAACTTGTGGGGAATTTACATTCTTGGTTCCAAGACTGATTCACTCAATCAATCAATATTTAATGAGTGCTTAGTAGAGGTGGTGGGAGGCATGAACTCCTGGGCTTCCTGTAGCCCCTTCCAGACAGAGGGGGAACACTTCAGGAAGGATGTGGAGGTGACGAAGTCCCGGCACCAGCTCAGGAATACAGACTTGGCAGCCCACACACGCCACCTACTCTCCCACCACACTCTCCGCCCATTTGGGAAGCTGTGAAGCACCACAGTAACTTGAGAGCTCTGGAGGGATTTGGAAATGGGAAGTATTCCCTGAACTACTTTCGGTCAGCCC
The DNA here is from genome assembly GCF_014176215.1 of Rousettus aegyptiacus. Classification (NCBI taxonomy): domain Eukaryota; kingdom Metazoa; phylum Chordata; class Mammalia; order Chiroptera; family Pteropodidae; genus Rousettus; species Rousettus aegyptiacus. Next base: position 117,811,750 of record NW_023416306.1, on the reverse strand, counting down.
CATTCACTCTTTGCAGTTGCCCACATGGCAGCCATCATGAAGCTCATTTAACAGACCAGGCAAAGGAGGTTCCAAGACATTGTTTTAGATCCAACCCAGTCACCATTGTGAAATAAGTGACATGTCTTTGTCCTTGGGAGTCCAACCAGGGGTCCCCTCTGCAGCTAAGTCCCTTTCAAGTTCAGAGGTCTCCTACCTCCACCAAACCACGATCAGAGGAAAACTGGCTACCCGTGAACTTAACACTATGAGCCCACCTCCTTCAGGGGCATTTCCATTGGAAGTCTTCTATCTAGAGCTAAAAAGGGAAGACTTCCTCACTCCATGTTCAAGGCATTTTGGGCATCATTGAGCTGGAAGAAGAGAGTTTTGAGAGAAGGCAGCTGTCAAGTCTGGCCCTGGAGCTAAACTAGACTCAGAGAAGTAAAAAACAGTGGGCTGCATGGCTGCTGAGTGTGTGCATGTGTTGCATGTAGACAGATCAAGATCCCACCCTCTTCCAGAGATGACATAGGAAAAGCCGTGTGTGACCTTGAACAAATTAACTTATTTCTCTATTTCCTTAGTTGTAAAATAGTCCTAGATATTTGGCTTGCTTCAAGGATTAGAGATCATTAATACAAAGCTGCTCTCAAAGGCCTCCAGCTGAAGTAAGGCATTAAAGGCTGCAGCCCAAGTTTTGTCCCGGCTACTCTATCTTCATTCTTGACTAATAATCTTAAAGTCACAACTGGGCATAATGCAATTGGATCCAACTCTTACCCAGGAAAATTAAGGTCACAATTTTAATCAGAAAAAGACACCCAAAAGTCTTAACTGGCTATGAGAAAAGGAAAGGTTTTCCATTTATAATCACCAGCATTACATGGACTTACATAAGCATGAGTGAGTTTGAGCCTAGAAAAGGATGGTATCCTTGTGGCATAAAGACAGGTGCACTGACCAAAACCTCCTGGGCTAAATCACAGATGTGTTTTAAGGTCTCCCATGAGTAATACTCATGACTCTCCTTAGGTAGGTGTCTCCTGGTTGCCTTCTGACAAAGGAGTCTTCAGTGGCTGCCCCTGGACAGCAGAAGGGTGGTGGGTGGGGGGTGTTAGGAAGGCAGTTCTTCACCTTGTAAAGTAAATTACGCAGAATCCTCAGGGGTTGACAAAGAGGCAATCTTCAAGCAGTTTTGAGAAGTTCCCTGACTACTTCTACACTTGGGGAATGCAAGCTGGTTTGACCTTATGTGGGATTTCGGTTAATTTTAACCACCCTAGACCTGGAAAGGTCAGTCTCTTATTCTCCTTTTGTCATCAAACCAAATAACACCCATGTCTAGAAACACTATGCTCTAAAACAGCTTCCAGGCCAGTTAAGGCTTGTTAAAGTTGTCTCTTCGCAACTCAGTCCCCAACCCCCACCTGGCCAGTCACGGTGGAACCAGGAACCCAAGGAACATATTTCTTCCCTTACTCAACTCAGGCACTCCAGGAAGAAGTGAGCTCCCAGAACCTGCCTGCAAAGCTCTGCTCTACTTACTGAACTTTGCTCCACATGAACATGTCATTCTGGCTAGAAGTTCCCCCAAACTATCCCTGCTTGTAAAGTTTTAAGGCACACCAACTCACGCCAACTCACGCCAACTCCTCTGTGTAAGGCTCTTTGCTTATAATCAAGTATTTTATTAATTATTCTTACTATTTAAAAGGAACTTTTGCATCAAAGCCCACCCTTGCAAAGCCCTTTAGCTCTGAGATGCTGAGAGGGTGGAGATGAGGGCAGAATCCAATTGACATCAGGGATTCTGGTCACTGGGATCGCACTTGATCATGACTTTCAACCCCAATCCCTTTCTGGATGCTTCGAAGGCTTCCAGAGCTTTCTCCAGAGGAAACCTATGTGTCACTAAGGGCTTTACATTCACAGACTTGGACTCAAGCATTGAAATCGCCACTGGCCACCTGTAAAAGATCACAAGCATTATATTTAACCTTCAGGAGGAAAGAGCCAGGCCCCTAAGACTACTTAAGCACAACATCAGCTTGGCCATATTTATAGCACTGTGGTTCGGCAAGGTCAATTCTACGGATCAACAATGGTGGAGATAATCTTATGACTTGTAATTTGGGAGTACAGCCCCCATTTCCAAATGCCCCCTGGTCCCTCTGCAATGTCTGCCATGAAGCCTAGAATTCCTCTGGCACAAAGTCATAGGGCATATGGAGGCCACTGTGACAAGGCAGATAAGCATCAGGAGACAGCCCAAGATAATCCTATCGCACCCTTTAGCAGCTTGGCAGTTCCCTGGAAAATCGGCAGTTTAGATGGCATGGTGACAGACTCTAAGGTGAGCATAAGGGACCATGGTGAGGAAGGTGGTCCTGGACAGAATTCTCTAGAAGGGGAGGGGGGAGGCCACAGAGCATGCTGTGGGGTAGCTGGTGTCATCCTTTCTTTCCTTTTTCCTTTTAAAGAGGGAAAACCCCATCATGTTTCATGGCTGCCCATGTTGCCAGGGAGTGCCCTTCATGAATAAATAGGCAGACTTGGATCTCAGAGGCCTGCCCATGTCCTGCTGGCCACTCACCATCCCATTCACCCACAACATACTCACGTGTTGCAATATCGAAACACTCCCTTGATATCCACTTCCCGAGTGGCTGCATTCACTAGGGGCACAGTGGTCATCTCAGAACCCAGTCCCACAAGCACCAGGGTCCCACCAGAACGAGTGGCCTGAAGAGGAAGTAAGAACAAGACAACTCAGAAGAGAATGCAGATATCCCATTCACAGTAACACTGTCGTCACACAAATGTCTTCTGATTCCATCGTGTGAGCGTCCCAAAATTGCGAGGAATGTGATTTACTGCTGAACTCAGCATGGTGACTACTCAACAGAGCAGCAGAGTAAACATTATCTTCTTCAAAGATCCTGAAATAACACCTCCGCAGTGGAGGACAATGCACAGTGGGAGCATCTTCCACTGTCCACAGCATCCTGGGGAATAGTCAATGTTGTCCAGACCCCAGTGAGAATCTCCTCTACAAAACAACATGAGCCTATTCCTCATCTCAGAACCTGTTCCTCCCCCAGAGTACCCATCCCACATGACAGGACATTTGTCAAATCTCTAAGGAACCGCCCTCTTGGTGAGAAAACTACTAAGCACTATACAAATGGGAAGAGCTACTAGAAGTTTGTGGTTTAAAAACTGCATTAGACTTGCAAGCTGACATTTTAGAAATATTTTTATTACACAGACATTCATCCTGATAGTATCAGTCACAATGGATTTTGCCTCCTTGAATACCAATCTGCCTCGGAGTGGGCCAGAGAGCAGTGAAGTTTCTTTTGACAATCTCTCTATAAATCCTCCTGAGTGTTGTACCTGCTTCAGAGATTTCTGGGAATCACTGTGCTCGATATTTTAAGAGACAAAAAAATGGACAATTCATTCCAAGCCTCTCTGAGGGAAGACACACCGTGGAAAGAGGCCAGCAATAGGGTGCTGACTCTGGCATTTGCACTTTTGAGCTGCAGGACCCTGGACGGTGCCCTCTCAGACAGCTTCCTCCTGTGTAAGAACAGACTGATGCCGCCCCCGACAGAGCTGTTGGGGTCACACAGTCACAGTGCTTGCCATGAGGATTGGCTCATTGTTTGGCATTTTTTCTGTTTATTGTAGTGCAGTCACTTAAAAACCACCTGTAACATGAACACTGTTGGTAAGGGGGAGAAACAAAGGTGTGGATGAGCCACAGAAAACTTCGACTGAGAAATTTCCTAGGAAAATGTTTCCCCATCAGCGTTTCCTCTCCACCTGTCCAACTGGCCATCCTAAGCTGCCAGGAGGCCAGCATTTCGCTGGTCACAGGCAGAGGAATGCTCGAACTAACGACCTGACCATTGTTTTGTGGGTGTGACCTCTGCGCCAAGGAGCTGACATCAATTCTACCCTAAGTATTTGCCACTTCTTTTCATGATCATTACCTAGTCATGATCAGCAGGAAAGCCACTCATGTATGTCCAGGTAAGGTGGCTCCACTTATCCTGTTTGTTGGAGGGGTGGCCTGTACCATTCTATAGCACCTGTCATGCATGATGGGTCCACTCCCAACTCAGAAGAAGCCCCAGCTTCAGGCCTGAAGAGGACCTTGGGTCATTTTTCCCTCTACATCCACCCGGCAGCCTGACAACCAGGCCTCCACCATCAACAGCTGGAGATGACAGCTGTTCCCAGACACTCTCCAGGCAGGAGAGAAGACGAAGAAAAGCCTTACATTGTGAAGCCATGTCTTTTTACTGCCTCTCTGTGAAATGAGAGGGGTCACTCACCGGTCAACAACTTGAAGACAGTAGACACACCCTACTTGTTGTCATAGCCCTCAAGATGCCCATGACATGCCATGGGCTGTTGGATCACAGGCAAATCCATCATCTTCTGAGTTTTGGGTTTTCTCTGCCCCAGGGTAAAGGTGCCTCCTGCTCCTCCCTCCTCCTGTTGCTTCCTCTGCCCTTGATGCCAAGGACATCTTGGTAGAAGGAGGGCAAGGCAGCAATGCTAGGGCGTCAGGCCTGTGGACTGTGCCACGTAGCTCTAGGGGTCAGCTTTCCCCAGAATGTCTCGCATGGTGCAAACTGCCCTTGTGCATGACCCAGCTCTGACTCAGAAGGAAGAAGGAAGCCTGAACTGCTATGGGGAAGCTGTCTGGCAGGCAGAGCAGGAGTGCCCAGGGTGCCTCTGTCACCACCACTCTCACTCAAGGGCAGCTGCCCACTGGCTCCTTGTCTCTTCCTTCCCTTCCTCTCCTAAGCAGTGGACAGAGCAGGAAAAGGGCAAACACTGGAGCAGTGTGCTCAAGGCAAGTCAGTGGGCCTCATGTAGTAAAATGTGGAAAATGATGACTAATTTCATGGCTATTGTGCAGATCAGGCATCACGTTTATAAAGCACCCAGCAGAAGGGCTTAGAACCTAGAAGATATTCTTTCTCCCCTCTTTTCCTCATACTTTGATTTGTCAAGGCCACTCCTCCTCCCCATCGCCCTGCCCACTCCTCATAAATTACTAGTGGGTTGCTGAGGGGCAAATCTGTTCTTATTTTTGGGAGAGGACAGCAGTTGCCAACTGTAACTCTGAAAATCACCTCACCTTTGTGACAAACTGAATTAACGGCTGTCACTATGTAAATGACTCACAAAGACCAGTTTTCCTCAATAAAATGAGGCAGGGACTTCCCACACTTAAACTAAGACATGGTTCCCTGTTCCTCCTGTAGATATTTACTCAAGAGCACAACTTTTATATTTATAGTTGATTACAATGGCAACCCCATCCTAAAGGTGTGGGTCACTGAACATCTTTCAAGGCCTGTATGTGTTACTTTGTTTAAACCTCACAATGACTCAATTAAAATGTGAAGCAAGTATCACTATTTCCACAAGTGAGATAAGAAAAGAGAACTACAAAGAGATCACTCAATTTTGCTGGTGGAAGGGGGGGGGGGGCCACAGAGCAAGTCAGTGGAGAAACTTGAACCTACGAACCTGACCTTCTGCTCGGTTTGCTACCCTGTGCCAATTCCCCAGAGCTGCCCACCGGTTTCAGCTGCCCTCATCCCACTCACGTAGATGGCCGCCTGGATGGAGGGCTCTGCCCCTGTGCACTCAATGGTGACTTCTGGCTTGCACCCCAGGAGCCCTTCCACTGTACGGGCGATTTCCTGAGGGCTCTCCTTGGAGATCTGGAGGACGAAATCGGCCCCAACTTCCTTGGCTTTAGACAACCGAGAGGCAGACAGATCTAAATTTGAAAATAAAAAGTTTCTATCAAACTGGGAAACTGGGTGGAGGATTAGGGAGAAAATAAAAATGCAGGTGCAGGTTCTGACGGCAGTGAAGTTCTGGCGTAGTGGGTGGCGTCGCTGAGCCCAGTGCACGTACTCTCTGAACCATCACACACTCCCACACACACTCACACATAGATTCTCTTCACACACGTGCGCACTTTCACAGATACCTTCTGTAGATACTGATATTGTCTCCCCGTACAAAACACACACTCACACTCTTCTATATCCCCACTCCATCATACGTCCACACACCCGCATACCACAAAACTCTACGCTCACCCACATGCTCTCTCAAATAACCTCTCCTCATTCATATGCATACTCAGATACCTTGTACACACACATTCTCAGATGCCTTCTCCATAGACACACACCCTTTGATACTCCCACATTCTTCCACCACAACGCCCACACCCACACATGCTATCACAGATAATCTCTCCTCACACGCACAGACACTCATGTCTCTTACCTATAGTACACATCTCACACATAAACACCCACTATCTCCACAGCACATACACACAAACACAGTCTCTTTGTCTCTCAGACTTGGCTGAGCCTCCTCTTGGGACCAAGCAGGCAGTATGGGCATCTCATATCCATATATAAAGAACCAAGTCGCCACCCTCTCCCAGCAGCCTCAAAAAAGAATCTCCTTCTGAGCCCTGACTTGGTCACCCCCTGGGTGGGCTTTTCAACCCTGGAACCAGGAGAAAACAGGAGAAGCCCCTTGAGGAACCCAATACTCCAGGAATGGAATATGTCTCATGTCCCAAACTATAGGCCTGGCAGTTTTCTCCTCAGGGAGAATTAAAAAGAAAACCTTACCAGTCACCACCACTTGAGCTGCACCCATTGCCTTGGCCACAAGCAAACTGACCAGTCCAATTGCCCCTAAATAAAGCAGGAAATGGGAGACATTTGTGAAATATGAAACATCATCCACTTACTCTTGGGCACTGTTTGGGGATAATGTCAAAGAGTCAGAGAGCTCGAGGATACATGTATTTGTGCAGAGAAGTCTTAGAAGGTCTGGATACATTTTTCTGTTCTCTTTGACCCCTACCATCTTTGAACCCATCACACCTGCCCCCCCAAGGAGAGATATTTTGTTTTGAGATGACCTCTGACCACTTGGAGGGTGTCCTTAAGTGAGCTGGCTTCCTGGGTTGAGGCAGCTGTTCAGGAAGCCCCAGGATGGCCAGGTAACTGAGAATTAGCCCAGAGACCTCCTGCTTCCTCCCATGGTATCTGCATGTTAGACATGATGGTTTCAACACTGAAACCAGACGCACAAAATAAGGCTGTGCACAATATTTGAGTTATTAAAAATTACATCATAACTCTTATCTACTGACATGAAAAAATGTACACAATGTGCTATGAAAAAAAGTAGGTAAAAAATAATAAAGTATATTTAGCACAATCTCACTAAAAAAAAACTGAAAGATTCTACACCACACAGTGATTCTTCAGGCTGATGGGGTTATAGGTGAATTTTTGTGTGTGTGTGTACACATGGTGTGTATGACTTATCTTTTGGATTAAAGACTTGAATATGGGACCTGAAAATGTAAAACTCCTCAAAGAAAACATAAGCAGTAAGCTCCTTGACATTAAGTCTTGGCTATGATTTTTTGGATGATACCAAAAGGAAAGGCAATAAAAGCAAAAATAAATAAGTGAGATTATAAACAACTTTTGCACATCAAAGGAAACCATCAACAACATGAAAAAGGCAACCTAATAAATAAGAGAAAATATTTGCAAATCATACATTTATTTGTTAAGGGGTTAATATCAAAAATATATAAAGAAGTCATACAACTGAATAGCAAAAAAAAACAAGCAAACTTATTTAAAAATGGGCAGAGGTTCTGAATAGACACTTTTCCAAAGAAGACATATGGATGGCCAACAGATGCATGAAAAGGTGCTCAGCCCTGCTCACCGTCAGGGAAACGCAAACAAATCGAAACCACCTCAGACCTCTTTGAATGGCTATTATCAACAAGAAAAGAAATAACAAGTACTGGTGAAGATACGGAGAAAACGGAACTCTCATGCACTGTTGGCGGGAATGTAAATTGGTGCAGCCATGGAAAACAGTATGGAGATTCCTCAAAAAATTAAAAATAGAACTGCCATATAATCCAGCAGGTCCACCTCTGGATATTTATCAGAAAAAAAGTGAAATTCTGTCAATATTATAGTGACGGACGTTAACTAGTCTTGTGGTGGTCCTTTTGCAATACAGTTGACTGCTGAACAACCCTAGTTTGAATATGCAGAATTTTTTCCCAAAAAATATGTATAGTACTATAATTGTATTTTCTCTTCCTTATGATATTCTTAACATTTTCTTTTATCTACCTTACTTTAGTATAAGAATACAGTATATAATACATTTATCAGTAAGGTTTTTGGTCAAGAGTAGGATCTTAGTAGTTAAGTTTGGGAAGAGTCAAAAGTTATACGTGAATTTTTGACTGTGCAGGGGGTTGGCTCTCCTAACCCTGGGGTTGTTCAAGGTTTTAACTGTACATACAAATATCAAGTAATTTTGCGTACCAGAAATATAATGTTGTCTTTATACTTCAAAAAAATGTCTATGAGGAAAACAAGATCACACACACAAGCGTGTGAGCATGCTGTCTGAGTCAGCTGAAGTTAGAAGCCTAGAATAATTCGGTGTGAGGCTGCTAGGGTTTGTTCGGGTGGAGGAGCAAAACCAGCTATCTGCAACCCCAATGCAGGTAGAGTGCTGGCTCGTGTTGGGCGGGACTCCACTCCTTCCACTAGCCATGAGGCAGGGCCTAACTCGTTTCTAGATGGACCAGAAGACCACTTTCTTGATATGATTTAAAAGTTCTAAAAGTTGTTCTTCCCTTTACTATCAAAAATATTTCCCTAGTTTCCCATCAAGCATTGAAAAATAATCCCAAGTTGCATTCTTTCAATGAATAAAATGGTTTGTTGCTTAGGGAACAATAGCAGTTACTATGAATGTCTACAGTTATTAGTTCATTTAGCAAAGTGCTGGTCACTGAGGGAACAGAACACAACTCATCTCCTACCCAGAAAGGTCCTAATACCAATGTCAGCCTCTGGAGGGGAAATGAGATGGGCAGAGAGGCCCCCACACTCCCCTTTAATAAAATCATAACCAAGTGACATCTGTTTCTTACCAGCTCCGCAGACTAAGACCTTGTTCCCCAGGGTGACTCCAGCTCGCCGGCAAGCATGGATCCCCACAGACAATGGCTCGATCAGGGCCCCTTCTTCAAAGGTGATGTTGTCAGGAAGCCTGGGGAGTCATTCAACACACTCAATTAGTCCCTCTCGGTTAACAATAATAATCATAGCTAATATCTATTGAGCACTTTTTATGTGCCACGCATTGTGCTAAGCAATTTCCATATATTCACTCATGTAAGTCCTTGGAACAATTTTGTGGTAGGTACTATTATTCCCATGTGGCAGACTAGAAAACCAAAGCTTGGAAGATTAAATGACTTGCTCCAAAGGTTCTAAATTACTGAGGGGCTCAAAGGGTTTTAAGTGGAAACCATATATGTCTGATTCCAGAACCCAAGACATACTGCCCCTCTCAGGAGATGGTTTTCTTTGGAGAAATCACTTCAGTGATTTCTGAACACATTTTGTTTTCTTTAATATGCTATCCAAGCTAAGGTATGGTGCGGCTATCAAAATAAATGAAAAGTTCATTTAACAAAGGATTAATGTAACCATATTCCAACATTTCTTCTGTTTCTCAAACTGATAGCTTTTATAGTTTCCCTTTAGTAAATAATCCTGACCAGCAGCAGCTTTGTAAAAAACAGTGATTTAGATTTAGAAGCTGGCATCACTCTGTTCAATTGTTGCATGCGCACGCGCGCGCGCATGCGCGCGCGCACACACACACACACACACACACACACAATTGCGTTCCAGAAGAACCACATCTGATGGCAGCAGTTGCCTGGCTGTCCCAGGACTGGTTAAGATGGGAAAGGACCTGTCTTCCACACAGCTAATTAAATGCTGTGTCACCTTCACCACTGGGTTCTAGGTTTTCACTTCCAAGTCCACTGGCATCTTGTCCTATTAATACTACTGATGATGACAGCAAACATTTGCATAAGGTTTTATAGATTAGAGAGCTTTCTCTTCCATTATCTCACTTAATCATCATGGCTTTTTCAGATGGGATGGGCAGGCTTTATTCTAAAAGAGGAAACTGAAGCTCCATGACATTGAGATACATGCCCAAGGTTACAGGGCTAGTGAATGGTAAAACAAAGCTTTAACCTAGATCTGGATTCCACAGTCTCTGACTGTCCCATATTAGCTGCCTCTTGATACAAGTAGCTCTGTAGTTGATATCTAATTTCTGCTAGTTCCTAACTGTCCAGTATTAATTCAGTGCCCCCGAAACCTCCATGTGAAAACCCTCAAGTTCCAAAGAGAGAAGTGGCAGCCAAACAATATGTTCATTCCCATGACCCTTCTGTCACTGTTCACAATCCCCAAAGAATAACCAGGCTGCCGCCCACCATCTCTCCTTTCACCCCTCCCCTCTACTTCTCTCACACCATTTCCCCCACTCCAATCCATCCTGCTCTGATTGCTGTCATCAACCCTTCTACCCACCCAAGCACCCTATCGACTCTATACAAAGGGAAAAAATTGAATTGAAATAATGAAGACTCCCAAACTCTCAGACTCCCAACCACACTTTCTCAGACACACTTGCCCCTTCCCATTTGGTCCTCCCCAAGAGCCTGCATAGGCTCTGAGCTAAGAGTGGCCTTTGGTCAGAAACTCTGTGCTCCTCTCCCCTTTGCTGACTTCCCCTTATAATAAGAACACCAAGGAGAAGGGGGATTGGACTAATGCTAAGAATTGTTATCTGGGAGATTATTCTATTAAGCAGACTTTGCCTTATCACATATGCAGCCATAGCCAGCAGCATAGGAGGGCAGCTGGCAGAAGCATCAGGCAGAGTCCTGGTGCCCAACCCCTTTGCCACTGACCTTGGGAGAGTTACTGGGTCCTTTGCCCAACCTTGTTCAGTGGGGGTTGAGAGGACTGTTTCTTCCCAGCCCTAATCTTTCATGACTTTATTTACACCAAAGAATGACAAGGCAACTTGGTGGTTTTCACAATAGGGTTCAGGGAACAGGAAAAAGGGTTAAAGAATAATCAAGAAGCCAAGAAGGAAGTAGGAAGATCAAACAAAAATAAGGTGGATAGGAAAATAAAAGAGACTGTGGTAGTATAGAAATCCTCACAAAGAGAAACCAGAGAGGAGGGCTTGGGCCAGGGCTGGGCTGGAGACACAGCAAAGTTCCCTGTAAGGAGAGGAGGTGGGGGTTGCATGTCCCCTTAAAGGGACTCCTCAGTCCTCTTCTCCACTGCAGCCAGAACACCTCCTCCTACAGTTTTCCCTCCAACCCCCCTCCCACTCCCCCCTCCGCCAGTGTAAGGATCCCTTTCATGCGTAACCCTGTACCACCCTCAACAAGGCCACAGCTGTGACATATGATAGCATCATTTATTGAGCACCTCCTATTTACTATTTGTGCTCATTACTTGTTATGCCTTTCTCCTTGAATCTGGTCAATAAATCTATGTATTCCATCGTATTGGTGCTATTATCATCTCCATTTTACAGACAAAGATATTGAGGTTACAAAGTTTAATTTCCTCAACGTCACACTGTTGGTAAATGGCAGAGACCTGTAGTTAGTCTTGGTATTCACCACTCTGCTCTTCTGCCTCCTATGAAAATCTTGTTTGGCATCTTGACTTGGAGAGGGCCCAGGAAAGGTGGGCTGGTTCAGGAACCACTTGTTGAAAGGTGGACTCTGCCCATACAACCTGCTTTCTTCTAGAGCAAGATTGGGTATTGACTTAAACTCCTCACGAGGCCTCTGGCCTGTGACTCCTCTCAAGGCTTCCAGTGGGCACTAGAAAACTCTGATCTGCTAGACTGCCCCTGTGACTGGCACCTGGCTTCCATCAGCCCGATCCTGGCTGACGGAGGCACCACTGGTGCCAGGTCAGGTTGGGAGGAAAACGTGCCTGGTCAGGTCAGAAGGAAAAGTGTCACATCAGCACTCAAGCTCCAGGGGATGGGAGCCATGCCGGAGGTGTAGCACTCTGCTTCTGCCAGACACAACTTCTCACCCCAAAACCATTGAGAGTTGGGATAAGGCCGTGAACACAGGGAAAGAGCTTGAGAATTATAGCCACCCCAGCTTGACTCGTGGCCCTGCTCTGCCTTCTCCTGCAAATCCTTGCATAAAACTGTACTACTGGTGCCCACCTCACCATTAATCTTATGAGTTAAATAAACAAGTTAAATAAACAAGGCCAGGCACATAGTAATAATAATTGTGGCTTCACATGCATTGCCTTAACTTGAAGCAGAGGAATGTAAGGTCATTTCCTCAAAATTACTTGCTAGAAGGGAGTTGGGGGCCAGGGTCCCACAGCTCATACTTGACTCCACACCTCCTCAGTAAACCCCAGTTACTGCTGTTGTCATCAAGGTCACTGCTATTATTGAGTTCTCATTCTTATTGCTGCAGTGAAAACCATTAATGGAGGACAAACCATAGATTATCTCCAGGATGGCTGGAGAAGTGGGACTGCTCTGGATGAAGGAAAGTTAAACTAAAAGACTAAAACCAAGGACTGCAAGTCAGTCTTAGCCCTGATCAGACTATGCTCCCTCTACACCAAGGGGGGGGGGTGCCTGCCTGGGGGATGCTTCATGTCAGGAATTATGAGCTGAAAAGAACAAAGAAGTCACCACAGGAAAGTAGAAGAACATCAAACAAATGGAGGTGGAAGGGTCCCCAGTGGCACTGCTGGGTGGGGCACTAACTTGTAGCAGAAGTTGGCGTTATGCTTATAGAACTGGCAGAGGTTCCCATCATCGGGGGGCGTGGCACAAAAGAAGATGGTCGGCGACAGGTTGTATCGGCCCATCTTGCAGAATTCATCGGTTTCTTGGGGAGCACCAGGCTCAATAGCAACACGGTCACCTGGAGAGGGAGACACAAATGGGGTTGAATTGCTGTGAAAGGATGGAGGCTCCCGGGCAGATACCAGCTGGGGAATCTGGCATAATGAGCAACTCCCCTTCCTGGGAACCCTACGTGTCCTAGGCAAGCCCAGCCCATTAGTGCTTCCAGAGGAAACACAGGACACAGCACTGACTCACTCTGGGAGGGAATGATATTGTCTACCTATATTCGATTAACATTCAGCTACATTTACTTTATTACATATCCATCCATCCATCTCTCCTCTATCCATCATATCTTTTCTAGTGCATTTCAAAGTAGGTCGCAGACATTAGTACACTTCATTTTTAAATACTTCATCTTGCACATTATCAACTAGAGTTCAATACTTGTTTATGATTCTTTTTCAAGGTAAAATTTTGATATTGATGAAATGTACAAATCTTAAGTGGGTTGTTAGATGAATTTTGATAAACGCATTCACTTGTGTGACATAAACCCCTAACAAGATACAGAACATTGTCACTACCTTGGACCTTGGGCATTTCACTCCTGTGTTCTTTCCTGTTAGTTCACACCGTCACCCCAGAAGGATGCGTGAGTGGCATTAGGGCTCTCCTGAGCCTGAAGAGTATGTTGGCAGCCTGAGAAGACCACTAGGAGGTGTGCCCTTTACTAAATGGACATGTCAGGCTATTTTTGAGGTCTTTTGTGTTAAAACTACCCACATAATAGTAGCGTCCTGGTATGTTAGTGCTCATTTAAAGTAGTGGTGGTGACGTCAACAGTAGTAGCAGTAATAGTATTAACTTTTAGTATTAACTAATAGTATTAACATTATGGTATTAGCTTTTTATTATGTTCATTGTCGTTATAATTATCTGAGCTGGTATTATTGTAGAAGAAATTCAAACTATAAGATAGATGGCCAGGTGGTATACAAATTGGGACTTCTTCCATGCTTTGGATTTACTGAGAGTCTTAAGATTTATGTTTACATTTTATAAACAAATATTAAGAATTCAATGAGTGGTTATTTCCTTTCTGGATTAGTTGATTAGAACTTTTAAGTCTAAAGTTAGGAAATTAAACACCTCAATAAAACTTTTGTATTCTAAAAGTACCCACAAAATCCCTGTGACCACGAAAATGTGTTCCTCTGTTTTTTCCTTCTACCTCCCTCTACCTTCTCTGCTGCTCTATGAATTTTCTCCAACCTATGCTTCTTCCATTGACAATGAATTCTTCAACTTAGCATTCAAGATCCTCCATAATTTGGTGTTTATATTGTTTTGTCTTCTAATTATTATTATACCATAATAATATATAATATTACAATAACTCAGTTGTACGGTGCTTTTTAAAGAGTGACTTTTGTACAGTATGCATTCTTATCTCCACTAATTCCCCAACATAGAACCTCTGCTCCGAGCAGCATAGAGATTTATTAGCAACCCAAATATGTAACTACCACCTCTGTAATTTTATTATTCTGTCCCTCATAACTGGAATATTAGCTCCTGACCTCTACTAACTCAAGCACAAAACCTTTCTCATGTCTCCAGATGCTGGGCTGCCCAGTGATTCTGAGCACTTGCTTGAGCGTCAGAACAAAGCAAGGCACCCCAGCACTGACACTAACTAGTGTGTGACTCTGGGCAATCTCCAGGCTTCACTTTCTTCATCTGTTAACAAGGAAAATAATGCCTATCTTGTAGAGTTGTTTCAAGAATGAAGAAAATAATTACATATTAGTGTTTAACATGAAGACTAACAAATAGTAAATCAATAAATGTTTGTCTTCTTTTTCTTATAATTATTGCTGTTAAATGTCTAGCTCAAAGGCCTATCTCCTCCATGAACCTTCTTAAAAGGTTCTCTCTCTGAACTTAAGGCACTTTTTTTGAACTTTTTAAGCCTATTCTTTACTGATTGTACCATATGGTCTTGTTCCCTAACTGCTGATATTGATATTATGTCCTGATGTCTGGTCTCCCCAACTAGATCGAAACATCTAAGGATCACATCATCTCAATTTTCTATATTCCTCAAAGCACCTGGTACAGGCTTGATCCATTGTCCATGCTGACTAAGCACCTGTAACAACTTAAATTTAGAGAAGCCCACTCCTTGTTATGATATATATTTAGAGACCTTGCCCCATAGGTAAGAACCAATCAGTGGCTGTTGGAAGCTACATGAACCTTCCACTTTGAGAAAACCCGGCAAAACCTCAGGGGCTTTCTCAATTTTACTAGTGATGAATAGAGGGCCTGACTTAACATTCCTAAATGAGATACATGTCTACCTTCTTCAGAGCTGCTGGTCGATCCCTCCCCATGTACCTGGGCTTAGAGAGTCTAACACAGGATGACATGTCCTGCCAACCTCCTCCTTCCCCCAAATAATCTGATGCCATCTCTAGGCTGTGCAGTGGCCTCAAAAGCAAAGGAAGCTTAAAGCCAATGGCTAGCTATGCCAAGACAGTTTTGGATTTAATTCACTACATTGGGGACCATCACAATCTACCATAGCTAAGAATTCCTCCCTCCAGGAGAATGACTTAACCGACCACACCCTGTATTCTTCCCTGCTACCCTCAACACAATTGTAATTAATTAACTATCTGTGCATTCCAGCTCCGTCTCCCTCTGCAGAATGTAAGATCAATGTGTGTAGGAGCTGAGACTGTCACACTGACTACTGCATCCCCAGTGTTTAACAGATGGCCTGGCCCCGAGAAAGCTTGCACAAATATTGATGTTGAATGAATAAATAGATCCATTAGCTGAAGGGCTTTGCTCACCTGGTTTTAGGTGCTTTACCAATGATCCCACTTTCATGACTGTTCCTGAAGCTTCATGGCCCAGCACCATTGGCTTTTTCACAACAAAATCCCCAATTCGACCATGCTGCCAATAGTGGACATCTGAGCCGCAGATTCCAACGGAATGCATCTTCAGCAGCACCTCTGATAAGAGAAAGGAGAAGGAGAAAACAAGTGAGGGAGGGAATGACGTTTCTAGCACCCCGAGACACCCCGGTGATTCTCTTCTGAATGACGGAGAGGGCTTGGTTTCAAAGGCCAGGTAAAAAATTTAGACTATAGAAGAAAACAAGCTAAACAGCATCACTGATTAACTCTTGTAAGGCAAGAAAGCATCCACCGAGCAATATAACTGCATGTGAGGGTTAATTCTGTGTGTCAACTTGGCCAGGCTAAGGTGCCCAGTTATTTGGTCAAATGCTAGATGCTGCTGTGAAGGTTTTTCATATGATTAACATTTAAGTGCCCCCATGTTCACTGCAGCATTATTTACAATAGACAAGATATGGAAGCCTAAGTGTCCATCGATGGATAAATGAATAAAGAAAATGTGGTATATGTACAACAGAATATTATTCAACCATAAAAAAGGAAATCTTGCTATTTGCAACAAGATGAATAGACCTTGAGGACATTATGCTAGCTAAATAATTAAGAGAAAGACAAATGCCATATGACCTCACTAATATGTAGAGTCAAAAAAAAAAAAAAGAAAAACAAAAGAAAAAACCAAGCTCACAGGTAAGGAGAACGGACTGGTAGTTGCCTGAGCCTGGGGGTAGGGGTGGATAAAATGGGTTAAGAAAGTCAAAAGGTAGAAACTTCCAGTTATAAAACAAATTAAGTCATGGGGATGTAATGTACAGCATGTCAACTATAGTTAATAAAACTGTATTGTATATTTGACAATCTGCTTAGAGATCTTAAAAGTTCTCATCACAAGAAACAGTTTATAAGACTTTGAGTAAAGCAGATTATCCTTTATAAAATAAAGTCTCATCCAATCAGTTGAAGTCCTTAAAAGGCAAGTCTTAGATTTCCTTAAAGGAATTCTCAAGACTGCAATTTCGATTTTTATCTGAATTTACAAACTGCTGGTCAGCCCTATAAATTTCAGGTTCGCCAGTCCCTACAATCCGTGAGCCAATTTCTTAAAATCTCTCCTGCCCTTTCTACATATACATATATGATAAATCTATATATAAATAAATCTATATAATAAGTCTTTCTCTTGGTTCTGTTTCTCTGGAGAATTGAATACACTGCATAAACAAGATATTAGTAGGAAGAAATATATCAAACCCGTGAGAGAAAGAACTTCCCTAGAAGAAAACTTTCCAGACAATGTGATGTGCCACGCTGTTGTCTACTCATGTAGGGGAGACTGGCAGAATCCAGGCTTGGCGACACTTTGTGAGCTCTCGGGCTGCTTTGTCATGCCTATTGTTTTGTTACAAAGTGTAGTATTAATTTAAACCACTCAAAGATTTCACCTGGCATTTCCCCTTGACAGGTCTATATATAGTGATATTTGGTGGTATTGTTGTTGTCAGTTTTCCAAGTTTAAAAAATGATGCTAGTGGCTCTTTGCTAAAATAAGTCCTAAAGGATTACTAGCCAAGTCTGATCGAGATGAACACGTTACAAGTATCTCCCTGAGAAAAAGCTCTACCTTAGAAAGACAAAGAAGCCCAAAGCCCTGCTATGCATTCAGGTATCTTACACAAACAATTGCCACAAACCATGGGCGATCTGCCAGGTGTGGCTCTGTAGAACTTTCTCCATATTGGTTTTGGTGAACAGAGTAAGAAATGGCAGGATGAGTTCTGGGATCAAAGGCAGGGAAAAGTTATTTGAGTTAGGAAAATTATCACAGGGTTTCCTTTCTTGAATTTACCAATTTGTGATTAGGTTATCTTTGACTCGCTAAAACTCTCATTGAAGTTTACCACTGTTTTCTAATGCAAGGACAGCAAGAGACAAGAAAATGAGAGCACAATGCTGTTTCAGAGACAGAAGCAGTATCAGGATCCTTTGAGTCCATGCTAGCCCTTGTTTAGCCATCTCTAGGATCAACATTGACTTTTCAGGACACAGTGAGCTGCCTCCTTTACTTCTCTGAATATGATATCTTGGTGAAAATGCCCTAAGTATACATTACTTGTTAAATACTGACAGGAACAGCTCGTCTGTATTCTTATCACTACGAATAAATAACCCAGCTATTTGAGTAGCAACGCTCTGGAGGCCAAACGAAAGCTGCCTTCAATCTGATGTTCACACGGAAGCTACAGTTGTGGGATAAGGTAGGAAAGCATATCCTCGACTCATCAAGGATACAAAGAAAGAGGATCTGAGCAGCTGGGTACGGGATGAGCTATCTAGACACTCTGCCCCTTGCTCTCAGCCTCACTTCAGGGTCCTGAAGATCAAGAAGTGGGACTCCAGGGATGGGAGGGACTAAAAAACTGTCAACAGGGATATGCCTTAGCCAATAGGGTGGCATTACAGCCAGGAAACATGGTAGAGCCAGGAAACATGCATATCAGCTCACACACAGGCTCGCCCAGTGAGAGACCAGGAGTATAGCAAAGGTGGCGGGAACCCTGCCCCAGTGTGCTCACCTACTTTCTGCACCCAGTTGATTAGAGCAGTAGGGCAGGGTTCCATGCAGCCCCTCCCATTCCCAGCAGACGGAAGGTCCTGGTCTTCCTGGCATGATGCTTTCTTTTCTAAGAGATTAAGGTCTGTAGACTCACTCCTTTTCAAGGTTTGGTTCAGAGTTAGGACATGATTTGGCTACCAAATAGTGGCTTATAGTGGATAAAGTAACCTAACTTCTGTTGTGAGGTCAAAACAAGAACAATTCTGCCTCTGGTCCATAAATTAAAGACATTTTACGCCAAAAAAAATTGGGACAAGCCAGCAGTCTGATACAATAACTATTCTCATTCTATCACTATTTCTTTTATTGCATGTAGCAGCCGAGTGGAGTCTATCCCATCATGCTGTGCACAGTAGACTAAGTAAAAAGCCCAACAAAAGCAATTTTTAACGGAGGCAAAAATGATATGCTGTAGCAGAAGAAGGGTAAGGGGGCAATGTACATGTGTCTCCAGGAGAAAGAGGAAATAATAAAGTGTAAACTTAATAATCCAAGGACCTACCGTTTGGTCCTGGTTCAGGGATAGGATAGTTCTCCTAAAGAAAGCAAAACAAACAAAAAAATCATTTAGCATGCATAATAAATTTACCTTATGAACATTTAAAAAATGTTTAAAATTAAAGTGGAATTCATTCAAATATTTCTTCTTAGAATTAACACAGGCTCAGGCCATACTGCTGCTACATGGAAGCCTGAGGGGCTACTCTGTATAGTGCTGACTCACCCCACCAGCAGTGCACTTTGCCCAAGACTAAGAAAAGAGTAAGCTATGAGCACCCCAAAATAGAAAGGGTGTTTGGCTGCTTCCCTAGATCTGCCTTCCCTATCAGATCTTCCTCTCTCCTGAAAGCACACATTGTTAGATATGGATTTGTTTGGCCTAGCAAACTCAGAGGGAAAGGATGAGGGTGTTTCCAAGAGTTGCATGGGAGGGGATTTTTTTCCCTCCACACAGGTTGAAGAAAGTGTGTGCAATGCTGCTCTTTGCCCTCTGCAGAGCACAGACCAACAATGGTCCTCTCTTCCAAAACCTCCCATGTGGAGTTTTAGAAGTAACCTTGGGAACACATAGAATCTGCATTTTGGCTACTGTCACAGGTTTGGAAAGCAATCTGAGCTATTCTGGTGTCCTCAGCTGCTGTTATTATTATTATTATTATTACTCTTATTTACCAAGCTTTTTTTCCTGATGCCAACTGGCTAGGAAATTCCTAGTGATGAGATGAGGAAGGACAGTGAGTGGCCAAATCCAAGTGTTCATTTTATTAACTCTTTGAAGGCAGCCAAGAAGAGGAAGAAAGATGCAAAATGTTCACAGCACCTACTATGTGCCAGACAGTGTGCATGGTACATGGTTGTCGCCACAGCCCAATTTGTAGATGTTAAACCTGAGACTAGAAAGTTCATTGACTTGGTCAAGTTCATACCAACAGAGAGTAGATAAACCAAGGCTTAACCCAGATGTGTTTGCTCCTAAACTGGCCTCACTACATCCCACTGCACCCCCAAGGTGAAATATGCCACTTCTCCTTCAGAGATGATGCAAGAAGTAGCCAATCAGGTGATGAGAATGTCTGAGCTGGGCCTCATGCAGAGCACTGTGGGAGGCACTGTTCAAAGATTGCCTCCTGCTGAAAGCCTCCCCAAGGTACTTTTACAGGTAGCAATAAACCACACTGGGGCTATTTTACTAACAAGATAATAACCTTAATGCCAAAGACCATGCCTTCAGTCTCTCTGGCACCAGGTACAGTGCTCTCCTGTATGCCCCAAACCCAGTGGGTTTGTACTCATTAAATAACCACTCCCCATAATAGTGCTTGCATGAAGGTCTGAGGTTCTCACTCATCTCAGATTACCAGACCTTTCTGTTGGAAGTAGCTCAATGCTTATTTGAACTTCTGGTCTCCAGAGTGATCATGGGCAACTCAGGATAGCTGACTGTCACCAAAATCTTCCTCAAGAAAGTTGTTGGTCCCACATCTGACATTATACAACATCAGGGACTATTGTATTGATATGTTTCTGTTGTACTTGGTGAAATTTTAAATTGTTAGGTTAAAATAGGCCTTTATTTCAAACACAGAACAGCACCCCACCTTCCCCACTAAAGGTACTAGTAGACAACTTCCCAGGCACCTAGAGAGAATTCCACAGTATATTCCTCATAGTGTGAACATCCCATTTGGAGATGGAGGGTAAGATTCCAGCAGAAAAGCAACTGCTTTGCACATCAAGTAGGTTCTGGGTCATTAGAAATTACTAGTGTACATGTTTGCTAGAGTTAAGAGAGGGGACCAGCTTTGACTTTCCCACAGGGACAAAGCAGTGACTTTCCCAGACACTAGAGGGTGCTGTGCCAATAGCCTGGTTTTTCATTAGTAAAAGAATGCACTATTATGAAGAAATTAAATACCTCTCCCCACAAACCAACTTTCCTTTTCTATTTTCTTTCTTGCTGACTTAAATCGCCCTTAAAACTCAGTCTGGCTCTTGACTCCCCTCTGCAGGAGACATGCCACCCGAGCACAAGACCATGTTAAGATCAACCCTTAAGACTATAAATATTATTCTAAGCACAGCTGTGGAGCTCTCACGATGTTTCAGAAAATTATCACAGCATGGTTCTTAAGAAAAATCTTGCTTTTTCATTTGTGGTTCTTTTGTGTGGCATTGGCTACAATTCTCTTGTTTACTTAATCTTCTTTTCTCTCTCAGGTTTCAGTGGTGATATTCTTTCATTTATTATTTCTCATTTATCAACGTTTCTTAGTTCCTCTGAGATTTGGAATGTTCGCTTTTATCCTGATGACCCAATCAGGCATTTTTAAGGTTTCCTGAACAGGATTTCTTATCTATGAGTGATAATAACAAGAGGATAAAGAGTTGAGCAACTGTTCTTTATTGTAGTTATGTCAATTTCTCAGTATTTTTCACTTCAAGTCAGAAATCCTTCACATATATATTCTTTCTATCATCTTGAGGTTACCCCCTCCCAATTCTGAACAAATCATGTAAATACTTCAGGAAAAACTGCGGGAACATGGGATGATCTCAGGTGTCTCTAGCATCCTAAATGTTATCTTGCCTTTCCCAAATATATTTTCTCAAATTAGCCTAAATAATTATTTCCTAAACATATCCTAATGGTCTCCTTTCCTCTACTTCTACCTGCACATCTGAGTTCATGCTGTTAGTACAACTTGCATGGGTCATAGCCCTGGCCTCAATGAGAAATTGGAAGATGCCTTTCCCCTCCTCCATCCATTCCTTAATGGTGCAGTGGTAAAGAACTCAGCCCCTGAAACCGCCTGTCCACGTGCAAACCCAGACACTCCTCCACCAGCTGCGTGATCCTGGAGTGATTACATAACCCCTGTGCCCTCAATTTCCTCTTTGTTTAACAAAGATAATCATAAAAGAGATCCCAACTCAGTAAATAAGTTAGCTATTACAAAAGAAATAAAATCAAAGTTTTCCAAAAATTAGCTCACAGTACGATTGAACCAGCTCTGGGCAACGTTGTGTTTTTCTTTTTGAAAGGGTAAAGTTTTAAAATCATTTGAGAAAAGATGTATTTCCCTTTTTTCATGTCAATATTAAGAGAACTTGACTGCTCCTTTAAAGGCTGGAATATGGAAGAAGTAGGATTCTAGCAATATTTTATGCTTGATTCTATTAGCTGTGGATAGGAGTGTAAAGCCACATCCTCTGCCTTAGAGTGAGTGACAGCAGGCAGGGCTTGGAGAAAGTGGCCATCCATGCCTCAGGTCCTCAATGCCCCCACCTTTGCCTCAGGCCCCTGCCTGCCAGGTCTCCTGTCAATCAGTTGGCTGACTCTCCTGCATGTAAGGACAGCAATGCAGGAGACCTTATTTTTGCTTCCCTCCCTCTTCAACTTTCCCCCTCCCTTGAGTACTTGAGGGTGGGATGAAAATCCAAAGGTTTCCCAGTTAACTGTTTTGTCATAAAAACACTGTTCTTGGTGTTGTTCCTAGTAAACAGAGTAAAAGGGTCAGACACTCTCTCAAAGTCCACTCAGCCAGTCTCCAGCACAGGATCTCATGGCTCCAATCCTGCTGCCCTGCAAGCCTCCTGCATTCTCAAACCTATCCTGCGTTCACTCCAGAACCTCCCAGGGGGCCATTTCTCCAATGGCTGATCTATCTCCTTCTTGAAGATCCTACATGAGACAGGAAGTGAGAAAAAAGGGAGCCGTCTGAGATGACTTGCTAATTCTTGTGGGAATTCGGAGATCTTTAGGTTTGGATGTGTTGGGATTGTGGAGTCTAGGGCCATTCAGGTGGGGCTGTCCAATAGGCTGTTAAATTCCTGGGAGTGGTGCTCAAGCATGGGTCAGGAAGAGGCTCATAAACATGAATCATAAACATAGAACAAAGCAAGAAGACCTCCCTGTCCTCAACAGGTTGTGAAGGTAACCCCTGCCTCTCCTTCAAGCTTCCCTGGCACCTGGAATTCAATCCATACAGGATGATTAAAGGGTTAGTTAATTCTCAGCCATGATAAAAACAACTTTGAAAAAATTCCTTCTAATTCAAAACACAAATATAACCATACATGAACCTATTAGATGGTCTTTTTATTTTAAGCAAAAATTGAAGTCTCTAAAGTTTGCCTGATGCTTCAGTCTGTTAGTAATACTGAATAAGTGCTTGCTGTGTTCAGGTCTGTAAAACTGAATGTTCATAATTTTTAAATTTAAAAATTGAGCTGAATATCACTTCGCAAAATCTGAATATATTTTCTCCAGTTATTAATGTTTTTAGTGCAAACTTGGTTTGAGGAAAACTATGAGCTTTAATAGCTACACTAAAAGATTTATCAAGTGGGTACCAATACTGTATATATGTCAGTACGTAGTTCTCAATTTCTGTCATGCAATTTTAAAAGAGAAACTTTCCCCACACCCATAATTCTAGTTTTTTCTCTCAGAATAAGGCCACTTTACCAAATTTCTTAGTAGCAGTAGAACTTATTACATAAAATGTTAAAATCCTATTTCTAATATTGTTTACTGCTCTTTCTGCTTTTAGATGAAAATGTTAGCTTTGTTCTTCTTGGCCTTTTGCAGACAAAGGCACTGCCCTTCCATTAGGGATTGGCAGAAATGGCAGTATTTGCTGGATTTAATTTCCTGTTTATCTGGTTTGGGTTTTATTTTAATGCTGGAACATAAGATAAAGGGAAAGAAGGTTTTGTTTTGTTTTGTTTTGTTTTGACTATTTACTACCACTCAATTTTCTCTTTTTCTGAGTTCTAGATTCTATTTTCAGTCTCAACTGCCTCTGACTGGTCATCTAGCTCAAATTAAAGTACCCATATTTCCTCACTCAGTAAATTCTTCTCCTTAAAGTCTATAAGGGCCCTTTAAATTTGATCACATAGAAGCTGCTGGCTCTGTCAGCTGGGTAAAACTACCAAGGATATATAATGCTCAAGTCCACTTGGGTTGCAGGTGATCGAGGCTCCCTCTTTCTATGATCCCCTCCTCCTCACCTAAAACTCTTAATAATATATGTAAGGAAGGGGACATTTTGAATTGTTGCATTACAGATATAGAATTATAGTACTTTAAAAAATATATCAGGTTCATTGCCTCAAAGGGCAAAAACACAAGAAATATTTTATAATATTTAAACTGGATCCTGAAACATTACTTTCTCTGATCTTCATAATTAAACATTAACTCATTATTCCAAAATTCCTTTCCCTTTTAACTTGTTCTCTCCTCATACAGCTAATCACAAAACAGAAATCAGACTACACCCTCTTCGTGGTGTTCAGTCCTCTGGACTTAGGGGCACCGTTGTTACTGTTCTCCCCACCACCCAGATGCTTGTGCCTGAAATCTGGTAGAGCTGGCTATAGGGAATAAGGGAGATAAAGTGTACTTAGTATTGTCAATGGACTATTACTGATAAGTGATGCAATACATAAATAAATTTAACAAGAGCATTTTAAAATGTGTATGGCACTGACATTGCTGTACCATTCAAATGCAGCAATACAAATATATTGGTCCACAGACAATTGGAAATAAAAATAAAATTGGTCTTCCATCTCAGATAGTTTGTGAAGCACTGTATCAAAGTACCTAGTATATGCCTGGAATGTAGTAGGCACTCAACATGTGAATTCCCTTCATTTCCCTTACTATTCATGTAAAACTTGGAATGTTGGGGAAAAAAGGGAAGCCATCTCTCTACCCCTAAAAATCGCTTTTGGGGAGAAAAATTAATTTGATTGTTTTATATCCCAACTTCATGAACTAGTAGTTTAGGGAGAGAATTCATTTCCCAATTAAAAGCAACTTCTGAATTTCTCAAGATTGACTAAAGAGACATAAAATAATTAGACTGGTAAAAACAGTTGAATACAAGATTACTATCTGGGCCCACATTATAATAATATGGTTAAGAATTATCCACAGAACTCAGGAAAGTATTCTCTATATGTTCGAAGGTCTTGGTCTTTATCCATCTCTTTTAATGCTGAAATGGTTTAAATGTCAGACTCATGGGCTATAGCCTCCTGCTTAACACAAGCCATCAGCTGTGCCAGGCCTTTTACATATACCATCTCATGTGAAGGGGTGAAGAATCAATCACCATAGCCAAGATAACAAAATTACTTAAAACAGAATGGGCTGAAATGAGAAACGTTAGTCTATGGCCATGTTACCCTGAACAAGGTTGATCCCGTCTTATCTTGGAAGCTAAGCAGGATCAGGCCTGGTTAGTACTTGGGTGAGAGACTGACTACCTAGAAAGACGAGGTGCTATAGACATAAAAAATAAAAAAAATAAGGGATTGTAAACTGCCAAGATCCTTGCAATCTATGAGGTCAACCAAGGGTTGCCTCGCCTAAAAATAAAAATAAAAAAATGAAATGAGAAATTTTATATTACTATAAATTAAGGAATTAAGCTTTTGAACTTTTCAGTTGTGCATCAATGTTTGGAGATTTTATATATGTATATATACACATACATGCACACATATGTATATCAATCCTATACACATACACACACACACACATACACACATGTGTGTGTCGATCCTATAGATAACCCTGAAGAACTTAGAAAGAATGTTCACGAGTCCAGACTACCTGACATCTATTACCCATAAGCTAAGAATGCAGGACTTACCTTCTCAAAATGTACTTTACTATAATTCTAAACTTTTTTCTTTGGAACAGTCTAGGTTACCTAGTAGTGTTTCACAATTTGCAAATCTAAGACCCTTGAATAAAACCTGGTCATTGAATTCTAACAAAGCCTCTTGATTCATTTAAGCTCAGTTGACATTTATGGTATCAGGAGTGGGATCTAAAGATTTCTCCCACCTTTCACTTCAATTCTAGTGAAGCTGTTGGATTCAAGCAAGGCAGCAGCTGAAGCCTTTATGCTGTCATCTCCCTTACAGCTCCAGGATGCCAGTGGCGAGTCCTCTCTATTCCAAATCTCCCTCCCTTTGGTTGAGGTTCAGATCTTTTATTATCAGGTCCTCTGGTAACCAGATTTATAAAAATTGTGTTCTTTCTATTCTGTAAAATGGGGTGCCCTCTTTCTAATGCTGTTATGGAGACTACCCCATTCTGGAAACTCTAGCTAAATTTACGGTCCATCTACTAAGAATTTGTCTCAATGGACTTCTGATACAAAGGTCAACTAAGAATTACAGTAGCCACTCTGGGATTCTTCCAAGATTCCAAAACGAGTATATTTCTGTACACAAAGAGGCAGAAACCATACTAAAGAACAGAACAGAGATCCAGATGTAATGGAGTTAAGCAATCTAACAGATGCAAAGTTCAAAACACTGGTTATAAAGATGCTCAATGAACTTATGAAAAGTGTAGATGAATTCAGTGAGAACAAAGATAAAAAACAAAAATGGAAATGGAAATTATAAAAGGGAACCAGTCAGAAATGAACACATTATCTGAGATGAAGCATATATTAGAGGGAATTAACAGAGTGGATGAAGAAAAGGATCAAATGACCTGACCTGTATAGAGAATGGGGAAGCCAAGGGCACTCAATCACAATGGCAAGAAAAAAGCCAAGAATATAATAATTTAAGGAGTCTTTGGGACAAAATTAACTGTAGTAACTGAGTGGATAATAACTACTCCTTCTTTCTCTGAGTTGCCATCAAACTAACAAATGTCCCAGAGCCCAGAACATTGTTCAGGCCCAAGTCCCTAGACCAGGGAACGCTGGAGCTTCCAAGACTTCTTTCTTGCTGTGCCCCAAGTGATCACTAGCTACCAAGTAGGGACATTTCATTTTTCCTTCCCTGCAGCCAAAGAATCAAGGAAGAAAAGGGAATTCTGCCTTCTCTGGTAGCAAGAGGTAGAAATAATATGTATAGGACATCTCTTGCAGAGGTCTTAATCCTTTTAGTAAACCTAGTTTTCATCCATTCTTTAGGAAAAAGGCTCTCTCCCTCAAATCCAGATAATTGCCCTAAAACTGGTGACTCAGATCCTCTGGGTATTGATAAAGGTCATCAGCCCATTGTTAGCAGAAATGGTGTTAGGCCAGACAAGGCCCTTAGAGTCTGAGAGAGGGGACTTTAGGCCAAAGGTCTTTTTTTTAACCCTTTAAGTCAGTCACGAGCTCCTGCTCAAAGACCCCACGACTTTCAACTCACCTGAGCCTCATTATACCATCATTATCATATGGTGCAAATGCCCAAAAGTTCATTAATATCATAACAGACTGAATTCTGGGAACGAATATGTGTGGAAAGCAAATGATGAATCACTGAGTCCTGTCAATCTTAGTTGCCAATCAAGGAGGCCCATCCCTCTAAGAAAAGTAACCACCCACAGCAAATAGGAATTAAAAACCCCAAAGGCTTTGTTACCAGGCCTTTTGAGCCACGCTTCTCTTGCTCAGGCCCCCTTGCATGTCTGGAAGTGTTCTGTCCCTTCTAATAAAGCTTTTCTTTTCTGCTGTATTTTGGTGTCATGCTCAATTCTTTGTTCGAAACATCAAGAACCTGGACAGCACGCTGGGAGAGGACGATAGTAACACAAACCTCAACCCCAAACCACTTAAGTCTATTCGCCTTAAGGAAGGGGATGGAGGAGCAGAGATATCCCACTGGATGGGGTTCCCTTGGAGGTGCTGGGGTACAACTGTGCTTGGGAGGGAGTGGCAAGGGCCCAAGAGGGTCTGCGTTGGATTGCAGGTGTCTGAGGCAGCACAGGCCTCCCTGGTCACTCTGCTCAGCAAAGAGCTTTCTGCTCTTCCCCTTCAGTGGTGAGACTCTCTAGAATAATATCCTCCACTTGTCTTCTCACTCTAGATGTCCTGTTCAGCCTTGGCAAGCTCATCCATCCACAATTTACCACTAGGGCACTACTTTGAGCAGGACAATACTTCATTGTGCAGGACATTGCTATGAACTAAATGAAGTCTGCCCTTCAGTCAATGTGACAACCAACCTGCCCTTACACATTCCCAAATGCCCCCTGGGAGGTGGTGCAGCATTGCCCAATAGAGAAACTAATGACTACTAAATTTACATCTGTAGCCCAGAAATCATCCCTGCACTCCAGATCCTTAAAAACAAGGTAATTTCTGAAAGGCACAATGATGTCCTGTCCCAGAAATATCTTAAACTCAAACCTGATCTGTCATTTTAATCTATTCTTTATGTAGTAAATGACTCCATTACTTCCCACTCTCAACAGACCTAAGGTCCTCCTGAATCCTCCCTGAATCCTTTCCATTTAGGGTAACAACCTCACAGCCACAGACTACATTCTCTAGCCCATACCATTTTCTAGAGCCATTAGAATACACCCATCCCAACCCCTCTCTAAACCAGTCAGAGTGGATTCTAAGGTAAAGCTGATAAGACCAATTTCAAGGTGAGCTTCCCTGCCCTCCAATCTTCTAGGTTTTGTTCTAGATAGCCACCATTAACAGAGGTAGTCTGGCTGTGCATAGAGCAAAAGTTTAGGAGTTAAGGCAAAGCAGAACATGGGGTTGTAATTCTATTTCTGCTACTAGCTAGGTACATGACTTTTAAAGTAGGCCTTAAGAAGATGGAGAGGCAGGTCTGTCCACCTCTCCAGCTTCACCACCTGGGGAAGCTGGTGGGAACCCTGGAGAGAAGAGCAGGGTGCCCTGGAATGGATTCACCTGGAGAGAGCGGGCCATGCCTCAAAAAGCATCAGTTCTGGAGGTGTCCAGTAAGCTCTCACTGGCCCTTGCTCGGGTATTCTTAAGTGCCTAAGAATCTTTGTGGGGTTGCCCAAGGAAAGATTTCTTCTAGGACATAAAGCAGTCCCACAGGGGATATTCACGGCATTTGGCTTACCAGGAAATGTGCACGAAAAGACTGGTTTTCCCCTAGAAGTTTGTTCAAACTCTACAGATCTCAAAATTAACATGAGAAATTGTGTGTCCAGGGCTGGCAAGCCCCAGGACAGTCAGTCTCCCATTAATACTAAAATGGCCGAAATGAGGATCTTTTGATACTAGTAAATTAATCTTTTTGTGTGCACAATTAGAAAAAGCTGGCTACAAAATTAGGCTGAATGAATGGACAAACAAAGCTATTATTGTCTCAGAACTTAAAAAGACTTCTCCCCTAAGCCAAAATGAAACTACATAAAAGGATTTACAAAAAGGTTATCTTTGCATTAAGCAAGCCCTGTCCATTGTTTCTGTGCATCTAGGTTAACACACCTTTGAAATGCCTTTCAGATCCCTCCTTCTAAAGGCCACCCTCAAGAGCACACATAATCTTGTTAACTATCCTATAATCAGATCCCAACCTCGCTTGTTTCCACCTTCATGTAATCTTCTGTAAGTTTCCTTAATTTCAGATGTATAAAAGAATCTGCAAAACTGTTATTCTTGGGAGCATTTTAGATCTTGCTCCCCAGTATATGTCATCAGTTTGGATCAAATAAACATGAAAATTCTCTACAGGTTTGGCTGTTTTGTAAGTTGAAGCCTTCCGGAACCAACTCTCCTGCCTCTCTCTGGAAGGTTCCTGTGAGGACTTTACTCTGTAGCCTCCACTAAAGCCTCATACTGTTTTGTTTATCTGACTCCCTAGAGAAGTTTGGGGTTCAAGGCTATCCTGTTCCTCCTCTTTGGGGCCTCAACCACCAGCCCAGTGATTGGCACATGGAAAGCACCCTCTCCCATGAAGTAAATGTTTGTTGGGTAAAAGTCTAAGTTTGAAATCACCCTAAGCTGTGTAGACCTATACCACTTTCACATTCTCATAATACCATCTGGTGTTGGTACCATTAAAAACTAATAGTGTCACATTCATTCATGACTTTGGGTTGAGATCACAAGATGGAGAGTGATCCATAACGTCACTCGTAAAATCCTTGATCGTTTAACAGGAAATACGGGACATCTCTTGAATTCTTTATCTTTCTAGTAAACCTAGTTAAGTTTTCTCCCTCCTTTAAGAAAAAAGTACTCTCTCTCCTTGGAATCCTGATAATTGCTCCAAACTGGTGACTCAGATCCTCTGGCTATTGATAAGGGTCGTTGGCCCATTTGTTAGCGGAAATGGTGTTCCGCCAGACAGGGTCCTTAGAGTATGAGAGGAAAGGGGACTCTAGAGCAAAGGTCTTTTTTTTAGCCCTTTAAGAAATATATTAACCAAGCCTGTTTCCTTTTACTCACTTATTTGGCAAATCAGTAATAGAAATTAATAGATATGATTTAAATAACAAGTTCATATCTTCTTTTCCTTGTCTAGGGACTGAGGTGGCACTTCAGCAGGAAACCCAAGACCTCACCCTGACTAAGGCAGAAAGGGAAAGAGCTACATGAAACCCCAATAAGCAGGGACTATGACCCTTCTCAGGAGGAAGCAAGACACAAAAGAGACCTCCCATCCCTCAACATCCATTCTAATAAGGGGGTTCATGGCTCTTAGAAAAGAGGCAGGAAAGTTAGGGGCTTTCAGGTCTGCCTGCAAAGATACCGAGGTCATCCTATCTTAGAAGGGGTCCATCCTAATCCTCCCACAATTAAGCAAGACAAAGCATTTTTAGGCTAAACGTAATTTCCACAAAGAAACAAGTAAGCAGAGGATTAGGTTGCCAGTTTAAATCAGCCACTCCCTCCTGCTCAAAGACCCCAATGACCTTCAGCTCACCTGAGCCTCATTATACCATCATAATATGATGCATATGCCCAGAAGTTCATTAGTATCATTATAACAGACTGAATTCTGGGAACGAATATGTGTGGAAAGCAAATGACAAATCACTGAGTCCTGTCAATCTTAGTTGTCAATCAAGGAGACCCATCCCGCTAAGAAAAGTAACCACCCACAGCAAATAGGAATTAAAAACCCCAAAGGCTTTGTTACCAGGCCTTTTGAGCCACGCTTCTCTTGCTCAGGCCCCCTTCCATGTCTGGAAGTGTTCTTTCCCCTCTAATAAAGCTTTTCTCTGCTGTATTTTGGTGTCTTGCTCAATTCTTTGTTTGAGACATCAAGAACCTGGATATCGCACCAGGAGAGGATCCCCACTCTCCGATAGCAAGAACACTGGAATGGGAGTCAGAACCTCTGATTTCTTGTCTGGGCTCTGTTAACGATTCAAGTCTAACACCTTAGGGATAAAACTTTCCTCAACTGAGAAAATGGAGAGTTGGCTAAAAGCAGGAGTTTTTAGTCTGGGGTCCACAGACTCCAGAGAGTCTATGGAGAGGCTTAAAGGAAGTCTACTCTCTTTGAAATTGTTGCATTCCATGTGGAGAGAAGACCACAGATTCTCAGAGTCAAGAACTGCTAATCTGGACCATCTCTGAGTCCCTCCAATCTAGATCCTGGTGATGCATGTTCTCTGCACGAGGGAAGGAAGTGCTAGGGAGCAGCAGAGAGAGCTGGCACTCATCCCACACACCCACTGCCATCCCAGGACCATCTGAGATGAACTTTGTTAAGGGAGCTCTGGCACAACCCCAGGACTGACTCTGCAGCTTACTAAACTTGGCCTCAGAAGCCAGGGAGCAGAGAGAGGCAGAGTCTAGGGTGAAGGAGACACATACATAAAGCTCTTAAAGGGGCAGGAGAGCAGGATCGGAAAGGAGAAAGGCTGGAAAAGTGAACCAGATGTGGGCTAAGGGAGGTAAAGAGGAAAGCTTTATAGAGGTGGAGACTCTCAAGATCCAGAAGTCTGGCACAGGCACAGGGAACGCCAGGAATCCTGGTGATGGTGGCATGTGCCGGAAGGAAAGGAGGAAGGAGCGGGCACTTTCTGAGTACTTGTTAAGTGCTGGGTGCTCTCCTGATCATAATAATCCTGCAAAGGAGGTTTTATCAGTCCCAACTAAGAGAAATTAAATACGACTTTTACAGCTTTTAAATCTCTGGCTCCGCTTTCTGCCCTGCACTGTCTTTGGAGAGAAGTTCAGGTCATGTGCTAAATCAAGCAGCCTCTCTGGTATCTCTTCTGAAAAGTGCCATGACAGAGACTGTACTACAAATCAGCGGCTGGAAAAGCAGGGAGAACGCTTCAACCATTCCGCTGGAAACCTTCCTGGGCGCCAGCCACGTGCCGGCCTTAGACTAGGTTCCAGGAGGCACGCGACAAGAACCCTGCCCGCAGCACCTTGGCACCAAACGACAGACGACATTCGCTCCCTCCCCCCAACATGGTAACCCGCTAGGATGTGAGCGGCCAGACCCCGCAAGGTGCGGGGTCTGGCGCAGGGCTGGAACTGCCCAGGGGGCACCGCGGCCAGTGGAGTAGGACTAGGCTCCCCAACCCCCATTCCCGTTTCACCAGGCGCAGGTCTCCGGGTCCGTGCACCACCAGGGAGAGGTTCTCGGGCTTGGCCGCCGCCATGTCACGCTTCGTTCTCGGGTAGAAGCTGCAGTCTGCAAGACGCGTGGTGGTCTGGTGACCTCCCCTCCCAAGCGCGGAGTTAATTCGCGGCCCAGCTTCGGCCAGGCGGCGCGCACCCGCCCGGGGGCGGGGCTTCCCCTCCCTGACAGCCGGGCGGGGCGGGGCGGGGCGGGGCTGCCCCTCTCCCACCCTGGCGCGAGCCCCAGGGGTAGGCAAGGCAGGTCCGCCTCCTCCAACTGTCGCACAGCGTTTCTGTCCGCCTCACAGCCGAGCAAACATCGCTGCCTTGAAAGCAGCTTGCAGAGGCAACAACCACCAGACCAGTGTTCTTGAACTTTAGCTGCAAAAGAATAGGGACTAGCAATGTGGGGCAGATTCTCAGGACAACACTGAGATGCTAATAGGGTAAATCCAGGTTTGAGGAGAGGCCTGAGGGTCTGTATTATTAGCATTGGGAATGCAGAGGATGCCAGTGGAGCACCGTCTACACTTTGAAGAACAGGTGCTTCACTGATGCAGCGTCCATGTTGGCCCTGTGTCCCCAGCATCCAGCAAAGTAGTACTGAATGAATGAATTAGTGGAGCATTAGTATAAAGAAGTTGTGAATTGTAATCTGTGAACCTCTTTTTCTCTTAATCGGCTCTGCTCTTTATGATAGAAGCAGGATCTCTGCCCAAATTTTTCCTTGGAGTGTCTCTCCCCTCAGAAACAGTGAAGTTTTACTCTAAGGTGAGAGAGCTGCCCTCTGGACAGGCCTAAAGTCATACAGGCCTCTCCCTCCGGGCCCCTCCCTAAAAGGGTGAGTTAATAGGATTCTTAAGAAACTGAATTTTTTTAAATAAAAAAGTAAGTTGTTATTGTAGTATTTAACTTGTGACATTTCTACATACTCTCCTAACAGAGACCAGCATTCACAGTGATGAGGAACAGACTTTTCTAGGAATTATACTGAATAAGGGATAAAATACTGGCTTTGCTTTTGCTGGTGGCCTGCTTGGCAAAGCTTCTGTGGGCTCCTGCCTGACATTCCCAAACAGCACAAAACTTTGAGGCACTCTCTCCACTGACTACAACTTCAATAAATTGTTGCTAATTTTCTGCTGTGAAATTTAGAAATCAATTCACAGGATGCATATCCCTCTTGGGTCACATATCTAGAAGAAGGGAGATTTTAACCCAGGAAACATCTTATCACAGATACTGTGTTACTTCAGGTCTGTACTAACAAGAAGAGTCAGTGTGACACAAAGCTTTAGTGTTCCGAGTGTCAGAACAGTTGCAAAATCTTTTTTTTTTTTTTTGAGAAAACATAAGATTTATTGAAAAATACATTCTATCAGGAGATGGGCCACACTAGGGAAGGCTGAAGCCCTGTGGAATTTAGGAGGTAAAGAGATAAGATAGCACACCCCAAAGGGAGGGGCGGGTTTCCAGCCAGGAATGCTATAATCCAGTTGTAAAATCTTGATTTCTAGATTTCTCCATTTGGTCAACAACTATTCAGTTACTCAAACTGGGATATTTACAACAAAAGAAATAAATAAACAAGAACAAACAAACAAACGAAACAACCATAAAATTTTTTGCAGATCTTGAAAATAAAGTTACCAGTGAGAGTTAAAAGAGTAAAATCCATATGCAACGGATGAGATTAATGGACTTCTAAGGGACAAACAACATACGCCATTAACAAATCTCAAGAAAGTGTTAAGAAGGGTTAGAAAAAGAGAATCAGAGAACAGCAATTTCAGTCTAAATCTATCCAGGGGACAGAGGCACCTGGTGGTAATAGTAGCAGTGCTGGTGGCTCAGAACAATGGAAGCAAATGGAGCAGTTAAAGGGTACTGCTACATGCCAGCTGAGGATGGTGACTTGCACATGGCTAAGATGTGAAAGTGGAGATGGAGTGAAGTGGATAGATTCAACATTTATTTCAGAGATAAATCTCAAGATAAATACCAAGGGACTTGATAAGGGATTGGATTGGCTTATAGGAATTGAGAAGATAATGGAAACGTTCACTTCGTTAACTTCCCAATTTCTAATGTGATTAGCTGGATGGATGAAATGCTATTATCTGATTTGAACAGCACTGAGGGAAGAGAAGTAGATTAGGGGGAAAGGTCAGGCAGGTAATTTTGGATATGCCAGGTTCTAGATGTCTACGAGGTAAGCAAAATGACCAAGTGATATAAGGATATGTTTGACATAAGGGTCTGGGAAAGTGTAAGCTTAAAAAATGTCTAGACTAAATTTGGAAATCATTGGTATATAAACTGTATTTAAAAGCAACAAGAGAGAATGAAATGATCTAAGGAGAGAGTGTAAAACGAAAAAGGAGATGGCTCAGGTCTAAGCTCTGAGCATCCAACGTTAAAGGGACCAGGAAAAGGAAGAGAAACCTGCAAAAGACGAGGAGAATAAGTGAAGGCATAACATAAAAAGGCAGTGTTTTAAGAAAAAAGGCAGCCAACTATTGAGTACTGATGGAAATCAAGAAGTATCCAGTGGATTTAGCAACAAGGAGGTCATTGGTGATCATGGAAAAGAGTTTTGGTATAAAGGTATGAGAAGACATGTTAGGTTGGGATCATTCATCCATTCATTTAGCAAATATATAATAAGTATCTATGACATGCTAGGTACGAGGTGTTGGGGATGCAATGAACAAAACAGATCCAATCCCTATTCCAGGGAGGGGAAGCCATTGAATAAATGATGTAATGACAGCCATAATTATGATAAGAGCTATAAAAAAAAGGTAAGGATACCATAAATTGTGTAACAGGGGGACCCTGTCCAGCTTAAAAACAAGGGACGTGATGTATAAACTGTACTTGAAAGTTTTGGGTAGTCACAGCAGTGGGACAAGGGAGAGACAGTATGTTCTAGGCTGAAGAAACCACACACAGAATCCTAGAGGGGTGAAGACCATCATTAAAAGTCAGTAGTGTGGCAGGGCTATAGTGAACAAAAGGACTCGACCCAGGGGTGTACATAGGTCTTCTAGTGTTTCTCATTTTTGGAAATGTAAGTATGCAAAAAGAAATGTAGTGAGAATTCTTGTGGCTAAAGACCTTAGGGAAAAAGTTGGGTGGTGGAAGCTTCCAGAATTGATTAGATTCTGATAATCAGGGAAGATAGGGTTGAATACGAAATTCCATTGACAAGCCCTACTTGCAGGAGGCAATGGGGAGGAGCAGGTAGATTGTGTCATGAACAGCCTGATAGCTAGCTCCCTACCTTTGTGTCTGGTAGAAGTAGGAGCTAAGAGAGCTCTTTATAGACATCCTGGGTTATAGGGGAGATTCCTATTAGCCTCCAACTCAGTTCTGTCCTCTTCCCTTCATGTTATGTCTACAAATAGCTGGTCCATGAATAATTTACCTCATTTAGAAATTAGTTATCAATAAAAGACCGGATAGGAACGGTACAAACATAATGCAGGGGGGAAAAAAGAAAGAAAGATAAGAAAAGAAAGAAAGAAAGAAAGAAAGAAAGAAAGAAAGAAAGAAAGAAAGAGGAAAAGAAATGCAAACAAAGAACATATATTAACAAGGAGCAAGTAAAATTTGTGATTGAACAGTTTGCCATAAAATTGTAGAGAGCATCCTGTGTAGAGGCATTCCACACTGAGGGAAAGGAGAGGAGGTGGGGCAACTGAGGCATGAGAACCTGAGTGGGATGAGAGTGGTATCCTCACCTGGCAGTGGCAGTAATAGGGGGTGTCAAAGCCATAGAAGGGTAAAGAGGCATCCATATGGGTGGAGGTACCCATATGGGTACACAGCTCAGTGGAAGATGAGAGAGACTGAGTATGATGAAGAGGATAACCATAGGGAAGGGCCAGTGTGGGTGTAGGCACCTGGGTAGGCTGAGGATGACATTTGTTTAGATGAGGAGGCGACCATAGAGATAGGAGATTGGTACATACAGGGGGATTGATAAAATAAGTGAATAAATGAAGGGTGATGGGATAGGAGTTTCTTACTGTTGGAAAAGTGAGATACAAATATGGAAAGAGAGAAAAACAGAATGAAGCCCATATGGTGTCGCATAAAATTGAAGAGATCAGTGTAAACTTATGGTTTTCAATACAGATAGACATAGAAATAAATATAGGCATAAATATCTGTATGTGTTCGCATACACTCTATCTACTGAAAGAACTAGGAACAGTGATACCTGATAGCAAAGAGAATATCTAGCACCCAAATCTTGGTTTCTAAATACCATTCTCCATAAAAAGGAACGAGGGCTCCTTGAAGAAATGACTTAATCTAAAGCTGGGACAGGAAAAGTACAAGATGAACCTGGTAGATGTTACTGGGCCAGAAAGTAAGTAAGTATTCCCAGACAAAAGGACACATCACAAGTATGTAGGAAGGGATGTAGCACTTCCGTGGCCTCTCTAGGTATGCCTCTCTCCCAGTATCTCCACGTGTTCACCAACCAGGAAGCTCTTCGAACCCTGTCCTTTTGGGGTTTTATGGAGGCTTCATTACCTAGTCATGACTGATGAAATCATTGGCTACTGGTAATTGATTCAACATTCAGCTCCCCGGAGGTCAGGGGTAAGAAACTGTGGGAAGTGAAACTGTGGATAAGGGGGGATTGCTATAATAGGTGTCTTAAAGACATAATTAATAATTGCATAATTAATAATTAGATAAAACTTGGCATTCTCTAAAAAGAGAATACGCTTTCTTTTAAGTATCCATAAATAATTCACGAAAACTGACTCTATATTAGATCAAAAAGAAAATCTCTGTAAAGTACAAATGGTACAGATAGTACAGATAACATCTAAACTCAAGGCAATAAAAAAATTTAGGGAGACCACCTAGGAAGACAAGGTACTGTAGGCATAAAAAATAAAAAATAAAGGATTGTA
Organism: Rousettus aegyptiacus; assembly: GCF_014176215.1. Classification (NCBI taxonomy): domain Eukaryota; kingdom Metazoa; phylum Chordata; class Mammalia; order Chiroptera; family Pteropodidae; genus Rousettus; species Rousettus aegyptiacus. The sequence goes on along the minus strand of NW_023416306.1, from coordinate 117,774,606 downwards.
AGCTGACAAGTTCCTTGCAATCTGTGAGGTCAACCAAAGGTTGCCTCATCTAAAAAAAAATACTCTCTCTCTCTCTCTCTCTCTCTCTCTCTCTCTCTCTCTCTCTCTCTCTCTCTCTCTCTCTCTCTCTATATATATATATATATATATATATATATATATCACTTTCTAACTTGTTTTATGAGATCAGCATAATCACTACACCCAAACCAGACAAGGACATTGTAAGAAAAGAAAATTACAAGCCAATCTTTCTCATCAATATAGATACAAAAATTTTAAACAAAATATTAGCAAATCTAATTACAGTAATACATTTAAAGCATGTGTGGTTTTTTAAAGTTCAACAACATGAATTGATATGCAGTCAGGTTCGAATGCCTGTTGAACATGGCATGAGAGCATCATCAGAAAATAAAATAGTAAATTCCCAACTGAAGTGTCAGTTTGGAAGCTTGAATTTTCATAGTCACTTCAGTGTTATGTAAGAAGAAGTTGAACTTTGAAATCAGACTGATCTGGGGTGGAACCACTACTCTATAATTGATCAGCTATTAAGTTCAGACAAGCCTTAGCTTAAAAATGAAAATAACACTAGCTACTCCAGAAATTTCATTTGTGGAATTAATAAGACAGTATTTATACGGTCAATATGCTGAGCTGACACCCCAAAGTATCCTCACATTTAGAATAAAAGCAATAAGATTCAAATAAAAGGGATGAGATCAGACACCAGTAGAAGTGATGCAGCCAAAGGGATTATTTGTGAATGTGTAATAGAGGAGTCTCAGGAGCATCCAGATCAAATTAAAGTGACATGGGTATATTGTCATCTCAGGAAAACATGGATTGGACAGGACTAGATTAGCTTAGGTTTAAATCTAATTAATTCCATAGTAACATAGAAAGAAAAAATGTGCTTGCAGAAAGGATACTTGGTCTCCAAAGTCATCCTGGAAAGACAATTCTCGGGTCTAAGGTCATGAGGAGCTAGTCCCTACAATGGAGACTTCCCGATAACAGACATGGAAGCATGAGGCCACCAAACCAGGTTGTCATCAGCCTGTGCTTTTCCAGCGACCCACCCCTCCACCCCCCACAACACACATACCTCCTGTTTTTGTCCTGGGCAAACTTCTAGTGACATTTTGACTTCCACACGGGTTTGCTCACAAGATAAACCAACAGCACATCCATTCTATTTCCTTAGTGCTGGATGGATGGAAATCTAAAAGTCCTCGACCCAGGACTTTGGTCCTTTCACCTTCCCTAGTGCCTTGGAGATGCTAGTGAGGATACTTGGTTACCTATTGTGATTCCCATCTTTTCCTACCACTTTCATCTAGTTAGTTTGTGCGTCAATAAGGAAGGAAAACGAGGCTTTGGTGATTCAGGTTTCTCCAGCGGCTGCTACACAGTTCATCAAAGACAAGGCTGTGATGATGATTTCTCAGACTTATCAAATACAGTACTTACCCATTCTGAAGAAAAATATGTTCATTATGAGACAGTTTAATTTTTATATGGCCACTTCTAGTTCTTTCATGTTTTAGAGAAAATCTTGTATTAGTCAAACACCTTCTTTTTGACTAGTTCTGAGCCTCTGTTTTCTTCTTTTCTTCTCTTCTATCATGTTTCATTATTTCCTAGGAAGGCAGTACCACCATCACATACTTCCATTACCTTTATCTTCCCTTGCACGGCTTTTCCCCACCATCACTCAGAAAGCTTATCACTTTGACCTTGTGGATACCTCTCCTTACGGTTTATTTCCCAATTTGACTTTCTCCTATTGAATGTTTTCCATCTCCTACCCACAGTCCCATCATGCCAGAAAGACTGGAACATTCTGCATTAACAAAACACTATTTATTCTTCATGGAACAAAATAAGATGTTTTCCTTCAGAGTAGTGGTTCTACTCTCTATTAAGTCCCAGACCAATAGACCAACTGACCTTTAGAAGGTGAAACTAAACTTCTCTTGCTCAACTCACCCTTCTCACTATGTCAGCCTCTAAGAATTGGATGTAGATTCTGTTCTGTTTACCAATATTGTTTGCACTTAATTATCTTTATGGTCTCTAGCTTCGACAGTTAAATCAACAACATTGATTCATTTTCAGTATGCACAGAGCACCACACCACAAGGGAAAGTGCATGACATGCTCCAAGTCCTGAAAGAGATGACAATCTGTGGGGAAGGACCTCCCTTCCACAAGAAAACATGCATCAATTCAAATTAGTAGAATAGAAAAGTAAGATGGAGCTTCACTGTTACCACAAGGGAAGCAACAGGTGTGCTCCCTAAAGCTAGTCTGTACTAGGTGCTAAGAGCATGGGCTCCGGAACTGGTCTCTTGAGTTGGAATCCCATTTACCATCTGATTTTATAATACTGCTTAAGCTATCAAACCTCTTCTCTGTAAGGTAAGGATAAATATAGTTTCTACCTCAGAGGGTTTTAGTGAGTATTAAATTAGATAATACGATGAAGTGCTTAGTACAGTAATAATAATAGCTAATGTTTTGTAAGCATTTACTTTAGCCAATGTGGCAGGCTGCATAATGGCCCCCAAAGACTCCTGGTGCTAATCTCTGAAACCTATTAATGTTAACTTATATGTTAATATTAACTTATATGACTTTACAGATGTAATTAAACTAAGAATCTTGAGATGGGAAGATTATCCTGGATTAAATTGGTGGATCCTAAATGTAATTATAAGTGTCTTTATAAGAGGGAGGCAGAGGGAAACTTTTCTGGAGAAGAAGGCAATGTGATGACTGAAGCAAGATGCTACACTGCTGGCTTTCAAGATGGAGAAAGGTGCCGCCAAAGAATGCAGCTCTAGATGCTGAAAAACACAAGGAAGCATACTCTTCCCTAGAGGCTCAGGAGGGAGTGTGGCCTTGTAGACACCTTAATTTTGGCTTGCTGAAACATTTCAAATTTCCAACCTCTAGAACTGTAAGAGAACAAATGTGCATTATTGTTGTTTCCAGCTTTATTGAGATATAATTGATATATAACATTGTGTATGTTTAAGGTGGACGATCTGATACACATATATATTGTCAGATGTTTACCACAATAAGGCGGGTTATATCCTTCAGTTCACATTGTTACCGTTTTGTTGTCATGAGGGGAAAAACATTAACCTCTACTCTCATAGTAACTTTCAAGTATACAATACAGTATTAACTATAGTCACCATGCTGTGCATTAGATCCTTGGAACTTATTCTTTGTATAATGAAAAGTTTGTACCCTTTGACCACCATTGATCCCTTTCTCCCACCCCTCAGCCCCAGGTAGCCACCATTTCTATGAATTTAATGTTTTTAGATTTGACATATAAGTGAGATCATACAGTATTTGCCTTTCTCTGTCTGACTTATTTAACCAAGTCTAACGTTCCCTTATTGATTTTCTGTCTGGATGATCTATCTATCCATTATTAAAAGTGAGGTATTGAAGGCCCTTACTATTGTATTGTTGTCTATTACTTCCTTCAGATCTTTAGTATTTGCTTAATATATTTAAGTGCTCCAATTTATCTCTTGATAAATTGACCCCTTTATCATTAAACAATAAACTTCATTGTCTCTTGTTGCAGTTCTTGACTTAAAGTCTATTTTGTCTAATATATAAGTAAGTATACCTACTTCTACTCTCTTTTTCACTTGTATGGAATGTCTTTTTCTATCCCTTCACTTTGAGCTTACATGTCACCTTGAAACTGAAATGAGTCTCTTATAGACAGTATATAGTTGAGTCTTGTTTTATTTTTATCCATTCGGGAGCTCTGTGCCTTTTGATTAGAACATTTAACCCATTTACATTTAAAGTAATTGATAGGCAAGGACTTAATAATGCTTTCTTGTTCCTTCTTTTCTGGTTGTTTTGTAGTTCCTTTGTTCCTTTTTTCCTGACCTGCTGTCTTCTTTTGTGAATTATTAATTTCCTATAGTGGCATACTATGATTCCCTTCTCTTTATCTTGTGTGTATCTACTATATGCTCTTGTTTTGTGATTAATATGAGGCTTACTTAAAACATCTTATAGATATAGTCTCTTTCAAGCTGATAACTTAACTTCAATGGCATACAAAAACTCTACACTTTTATTCACCCTACACACACATTGCGCTTTACATCTATTTTAATGTGTATTCATCAACAAATTATAGTTATAGTTATTTCTAATACTTTATTCCTTCAATCTCTCTATTAGGGTTAGTAGTTAACACACCACCGTATTACAATATTAGAGTATTCTGAATGTGACCATATACTTCTCTTGACCAGTATGTTGTTTCTTTTCATATGTTTTCATGTTACTAGTTAGCATCTTTTTGTTTCAGCTTGAAGAACTCCCTTTCAGCATTTCTCATAAGGGAGGTATAGTGGTGATGAACACCCTTTGGCAGCACAAGGTCCAGGGGTCATGGTGACTCTCCAGCTCATGCTGTTGGGGGTCCACATCATTGACAATGGTCCTTGGCAAGCACTATGGGGCATTTACAGAGGCTTAAAAGGCTGTTGGGGTCCAATGCCTCTGGTCCAGCAGCGAGGGAACATGGCAATCAGCAATGGTGACTGGAGCTGGTGGTATGTACATACCCAGTTGCAGGGACTGGTTACAAACACACATGTAGTGGTGGGGTCTAGGGCAGGCAGCAAGGGCTAGGGACAACTACATACACACTTGCAGTTGTGGGGGCCCTGGCTCTCAGTGTGCACTATCATGGTTGCTGGGTTTCACCATGGACACGTGACAGGGGAGGCCATTGACAGGAGTCAGGCCAGAAGTGTGCAGATGCATAACTGGAGGAGCTAGCTGTAGATGAGCACAGTGATGTAGGCCAGTGACAGAAGACAGGGCCTGATCCAGGTCCACAAGCAGGTGCAGTGTCCAAAGCTGTTGTGTTCTCTCATGGCTGCATAATGTCCCCACCGACACATGCTCACAGTAGTGAAGTCTGGTGGCAGGCATCAGGCCAGTGACATGTAAGTGCACAGGTAGAGGGGCTAACCCCAAGCACAGGTACAGTGGTTGGAGTCAGCCACAGGGGTCTGGGGTGGCATCTTGCACTAACACAGCTACATAGAACTGGGCTGGCTGTAAGTACAGTTCCTGGGTTCTGCAAGGTGAGGGATGGGAATCAGGAGGCTGGTGTTAGCAAATGCAACTACCTGTGGGAGGAAAGCCAGTGAAACCTGCAGGGGGTCCACAGCAACTGTGCTGGCTGATGGTTTCTTCAGTGGTGAAAACCGTTGGGGTCATCTGCAGAGGAGGTTACTGGGAATTGTGGTTGCTCCTACTGCATGACTGCTACTGGGAGCCCCTGCTTTTCTTCCTTGTTCCTATCTATCTCTATACATTTCAGCATTGCCAGTCTCTGGATGTGGTAAAATCAAAGCAGGTCATTTGTGTAGTGCCTCCAATAGCTGAGAAAGCTGGTTGCTCACCCCGCTCTTTCCTTCCTGGTGAGGGGAACTCTGCCGCATCCAGCAAGTGGTAAATCCTATTACGTCCAGCGCAGCTCTGAGAAATATACCTGAGTGGGAACAGCGGGAGATGAAGAAAAGAAAAAAGACAGAAAGCCAGGATCAGGGGGTCCACTGTCCACTGATGGGGGAGCAGTGGCACAGTTCTATTTTTGCAAGCTGCTTTTATACAAGAATATACTAGTTGCCATAAGCCTTTTCCCTTAGGAATAACAACACCATTTCTTCTACTTTTCCCAAGCCATATCTTATCATAACTTTCAGCTTGTTTGCCTGCCTGAAGCTACATTTATACTTTCTTGCTCTCAGAAGGAGTTTGTGGAGGTGAGGCAACCCTTGGTTGCCCTCGCAGACTGTAAGGACCTTGTCAGCTTACAATCCGTTCTCCGGAGAACTCTTTTTTAGCTGGGGAGTTTCCTCTTGGTGTTGAGCTATGCTGGCCTGGAGGATGGGTTGATGCAGGCAAAATAAGGCTGTCTTTCTTCCCTTTTGTGCAGTTATTATCAAATTTTTTGTTCAACTGTATTATTGAAGTTTCTTAAGTGGACTCCAGAGCTCTCCAGAGCTGTCTTTATTGGTGAATAGCTGTCGAATTGTTGATCTTTGTCGGGGGATGGAGGCTGGGGTCTCTTACTATGCTATCTTGATGACCTCACTTCCAAATGTGTGTTGTTTTAAGGTACTAAATATGTGGTAATTTATTATAGCAGCCATAGTAAACTAACACAGCCAGGCATTATTCTAAAGGCTTCCAGTATGTTTCTTCGTCTAGTTCTCACCTTTTCCTGTCTTCTCATTAAGCATGGAGAGGTGTATTAGTAAGTAGATACTTACTAATCTACCATCTTTAGTTAGCTCTGCCACCCACACAATGTACCTACAAGTGTAAAATCTTCCTGAAATACTTTATTCTGAGACAGGGAGAAACCTGAAGAGGCTTAAGTCTAGAAGCTTTTCCTCAAACCACTCCCACACCAATTCTATAACCCAGGGTCCAGAGTAAGATAGAAAGAAGTTGCAACGGGGGTGGGGGGGACATTTTTGTTGACTTGTTTTGTAAATCTGGGTTTTTATTTTAAGTTAGGTTGATACATCTGTATTTACCTTAAAGTGGGTTATGGTACAAGATAGATCTGTCATAGACTTCGTCTATCGGGCTTCATTCTAAGTAATATCTCCAGTTTAAACCCATAGGGACAGCTTCTCTCTCTCTCTCTCTCTCTCTCTCTCTCTCTCTCTCTCTCTCTCTCTCTCTCTCTCACACACACACACACACACACACACACACACACACACACACACATTCATCAACCATGAGGTTCTCCTAGGAAATCCTGTCCTTTATGTAGTTGTGGGAAGGACAGAGAGCAGTAGCAATGCTGTCCTACCTCTGACTTCTCTCTACCTTGTAATTTTGTTTCAAGAGAATTTACTTAACATGGAATTCACTTAACAGCTTAAGTGAAGCTGCTGCATGGTTATTTCTGATGACAGATTTGGTATTGCACACTGGCTTTGTCCTGGGTAACCGCTATGCTTCCCAGTTTCTTCATCTGTAGAAAATAAGATATCAATTGTTAGGATTGGCGTAAGGACTCAAATGAGATAAGTGAAAGTGTCCTGGATATGGCAATCATGGTGCATGGCATGCTTACACCTCCTGCTGAGAGGGAACTTAAGCAGCCAAGTTGGTCCACAGTTGATTGGACCATGTATAGGCACCTGATACTTCAAAGTTAGCCAGATCCATAGGCTGACCCGATACTAATGAGGCAGCTTATTGGACAAAATTCTGCCTAAAAGGTAAGGTAGCAGCAGATTTCTCTCTAAAACCTAAAATGAGGAATGAGAATCAGGCAATTAGGGGCAGGAACTAAAACTAAAAAGCTGTAAATGGGGAAGAAGAGGTAGGGCCTGAAGCAAGTTGTAGTTCTTGAGCAGGGCTAAGTTATAAAGAAACAGAAACTATGAGTATGCAAAAGTAGTGAGGGCAAGAAAAGATATAGCATGGATGCTGAGGAAGCAGGGAGAAGTGGGGAACTCCCACAACAAAGAAAGTCTGAGTAGCTGAGTCACATAAATGGCAGAACAGAACAATGAAGGTACATTAACTTCTGCCACTGAGATTCCTGGAGCCATCTGGGGTTCAAAAGAGTTCCTGTTCTTGAATTCCTGTGGCTTGCCTATCTTCCTTAAGCCACATGCCATCTTAAAATAAACTCCCATTACTAGAGCTAGTCTATTAATCCATATTTCTTGTAAAAGAGCTTAATTAAAGCCAAATGAATCCATCTTGTAGTTTCATCTCATTTTTAAATGAACCATAAGGAAGACAGGAGAATACTCCTGGATTTGCCATTCAGAAGCTGTTTGCGTCTTCAAGGAAGCTGCTTGAAGAAAACAAACCAGCTCCCCGTCACATTTGTGCCTGTGGCCAGAGTCATGGAGTAACACAGAAAAGAGAAAACCAAGATTCCTATCTGCAGCCTGACTGCACCAGCCAAAAGAACAAAGTTGTTCTTCAGAAATTTTCTCATCTATTCCAGTATCCCTCTTCTTTCCCCTTCTGGAATTAGGACTAGTGCTCTCAGAGAATTTTGGTTTTTACTGTATTACAGCACCTATTTCACTGTGCCTTACAGTCAGAGGTTTATGTTTCAAACTTCCAAACTAGGTTACTAATGCCTCACTGACATGTGTCCTACTCTCTGTCATCTCTCTTTGCAGTAGGTTTAGCGCTTAGTCACCTGTAAATGTTTATTGAATGAATGAATGAATGAGTGAGACAATTCTTATAGGATTAATGAGCATGTATTATGGAAAGCTTTGTTTCATCTGGCACCTCCAGGTTCATACAACTCATTTTCTAATAAACAGTGAAGGCAATCGCTGTCGGTCTCATCCTGGAAACTGAAGAAAATGCTTGCCTTTATCCTCTGGGTTCTTGAGCTCATAAATTCAACGAATAGTTTCTAAAAAAAAAAAAAAAAAAGCCTGTGTTCCAGATATTATGCTGGATCCTGAGGAGGCTGCAAAGATGAGTAAGAAATATTGTGCCCTTAAGTCCCTAAATATCTAGTAGGAGGCCTTATAGGTGTACACAAATAATTATTGTGTAATAAACAATTGAGTGATCTGAGTGCTGTACGTGGAATAGAGTTCTATGAGAAGATGGGGCAAGAAGAGGGACTTACAAAAGAGGCTTCGTTCAGACTTATCCTCTGAGATGATGCTTGACAGTAGGACAGGTGGGAAGGGAGGGAAAGAAACATCTTTTAAAAATCTGACGAACGAGGAAGAAGCACAGCACAGAGGAGGTGTGGTGAAGAGACTAACTAGGACAAGGAAATGAAACTAACACCAAAGATAAGAGCAGGGTGGAAGAAATCTCAACGGGGTAGCAGAGGAACAAATCCCCATTAGAGGGCTGAGAGCTGGCAGGGACTCTTTTTTAAGAAGGCAATGCTAGATAGAAATCTTACTGTTTGCAACAACATGGATGGGCCCAGAGGGTATTATGCCAAGTGAAATAAATCAGAGAAAGACAAATACCATATGATCTCATTTATATGTGGAATCTAAAGAACAAAATGAACGAACAAAACAGAAACAGATCCATAGATACGGAGAACAAACTGATGGTTGCTAGATGGGAGCAGATTGGGAGGCTGGTTGAAAAGGTGAAGAGAGCAAGAAGTCAACATCGGTAGTTTCAAAATAGTCGCAGGGATGTGAAGTACAGCATAGGGAATATAATTAATAATATCATAATGACTGTATATGGTGCCACGTGGGTACTACACTAATTATGTAAATGTCTAATCACTATGCTGTACACCTGAAACTAATATAAAATAATATTGAATGTCAACTGTAATTAAAAAATTAATTTTTCAAAGGCAATACTGAAAAGAAGAGCTCACCAAAGCGAAGTTGGGAATTCCAGGAGGAGGTGAGGGAAGTCTATGTCACATTCATAACTGCAGAAGCGAGGACTGGAGAATTGAAGAGCTCTCTAATCAAGGAAGCAGAAATCTCCTAAAGAATGTTACACAACCAGATTTGAGCAAAGCCCCAGAGTGAGAAAGAAAGGTTGAGCTGAAAAGAACTTTACTTTGTGCAGGAGATGTGGGTAATTTCTGGCTAGCCAGTACTGCATGCCCGGGAAATCACAGGAGAAGTTATAGCAGGGAATCAGACACCAGCCTGGGAAATTAGCCCTGGGTGGGGAGATGGAAGGAGAATGGAAACAGCGATTAACTCAGTTGGAGTCTACATTATAAGTCATGATAACCTTTTCTATGCCACTAAAATCAGAATTAATGCCTGGAGGTATGTAAGTAGTTCTGGACACATACAAAAGTTGCTCTCACAGCAGGAGGAGAAACTCCAGGACTCATTGAGGCAGGTATATAAAATGAAAGCAGAGGGAATCTGATTTAAGTACAAGTGTTATTTACTTTCTATTTTATTTTTAAATTTCAGATACATCTATTGCTCCTGAGTACTTTTACTTCAGATAAAATACAGAGAAGGCATTTTACCTTTCAGAGCTTGCATACAAGGGCACCTGATGAACATAAGCTTTTGCACTCAGTGACATACATCCAGAGCTGTAAAGGAGATTCATAGTAGACAGTATACATTGAGCATGTGGCAACTGCTAGGCCTTGTGCAAAGCATTTTTTACAGGCATTCTCTCATTTAATCCTCACAATATTACCTATGACATTATATTACATACTATCTTCATTTCTCAGATGGGAAAACAAGTTACAAAGCTTGCCAACATCAAAAAGCTAGTAAGTAACTCATGGAGCTATATTATAAACTCATTATTTTTTATAGTTATAGGACTAGTCAGATTTCTTCTTTTGTGTGTGTGTGTCAGTTTTAGTAAAATCCACTTCCTAGGAATTTGGACAGTTCATTTAGCTCTTCAAACTTATTGGCATAAATTTGGTCAAAATTTTCTTTTATAATTTTGTTAATATCTGTGGGATCTATGACGTATTCCTCTTTTTAATTTCTGATACTGGTAATACATACTTTTTTCTCTTTTTCTTGAGCAATCTTGCCAATATGTATCAATTTTATTAATCTCTTCAAAGAAACATTTTCCTGATTTGTTGTTCCTTTCTAAGTTCGTTTCCTATTTTATTAATTTCTCTTCTTATCTATATTATTTCCTTTCATCTATTTCCTTTGGGGATTTTTTGGTTATTTTTTTCTAGCTTCTTGAGATGGAAGCTTAGCTCATTGATTTTGAGCCTTTATTTTTGTCTAAAGTATGTATCTAAGACTATACAATTTCCTAAAACATGGCTTTAGCTGCGTCTCATAGCTTTTATATTTTATTACCATTTAGTTTAAAATATTTTCTAATTTCCACTGTGATTTTTTTTAATGCATGGGTTATTTAGAAGTATATCTCTTTAATATTCAAATATGAGGGTTTTCTAGTTATTGTTTTTTTATAGATTTCTTGCTTAATTGCACTGTGGTTAGAGAACATACTTTGAATATTTCAATTTTTTGAAATCGTTGAGAGTTGCTTTCTGGTTCAGTATATCGTCTGTAGCAGATTACATTTTCCAAAAATGGCCACAACAATATCTGCAATGCCATATGATCTTTGCTAAGTGATTATGTCACTTCCCCCTCAAGAGGGGGAGCCTATGTTTCCATCCCCTTGAATCTTGGCAGTCTTGTAACTAACCAGGAGAAAATAGCTGGTATGGCCCCTTTTGCTTCCAGCTTCTTGGAAGATGGCCGCCATGTAAAAAAGTACGACTACCATGCTGTGAGAGATTTAAGCCACATGGAAAGATCCTAGAAGATGAGATGTCTTGAGAAAAGAATAAAAGGCCAAAGAGCACCAAGGTGTCAGAACAGGTGACTAAAGGAGCCAGCTTAGATATCTAGTCAAGACTTTAGATCTAGACTGTGGTTCCAGCTGTTTCTGACTGAAGTCACAGGAGACCTCAAGTGAAGACCACGCGTCTGAGCCGTCAACCCACAGAACCTTGAGAGACAATAACAAATTGCTATTTTAAGCTCTACATTTAAGGGTAATTTGTAATGTAGCAATAATTATCCAGAACATAGTCAAATTGTTCCATGCATATTTTTAAAAAATTAACAACTATAATTTTTGGATACGATGTTTTGTATGTGTCAGTTAAGTCAACTTCATTAAGGTGTATTTCAAATCTATATCTTTAATGATTTCGTTTGTTTTCTACAAATTAATGAGAAAGGTAGATTGAAAATCTCTCACTATGATTCTGTATTTGCCTGTTTCTCATTTTAGTGCTGTAAATTTTTTTATTTACCTATTTTGAGGCTTAGTTATTAGGTGAGTACAGATTTAGAGTTGTATATATTCCTGGTGAACGTAACTTTTATCATTGCCAAATATTCCTCTTTATCTCTAGTAATGCTTTTGCCTTAGAGTTTACTTTGTCTGATATTAATATAACTACACTAGTTTTCTTTTGGTTAGTATTTGCATGCTATGTCATTTTCCATTCTTTTACTTTCAATATTTCAAGATCCTTATATTCTATATTATATGCCTATATACATATATGTGTACGTGTATAAAATATATAAATATATATTTTGAAAATATCATTTATAAACAATATATAATTATTTTTAAAACCCAAACTGTCAATAACGGTCTTTTAATTGAAGCATTTAGTCCACTTACCTTTAAGGTAATTGATATATTTAAGGTAAATAATTAATATTTCTACTATATATCTTTCTCAAAAAAGGGAAAAGTTTTTCCTTGGGAAAAAATAAGAGTTATTACATTGATGCTGTTCACTGAAAAAACTACTCCGAATAAACGATTTCTGTCAATTAAGCTTTTAAAAAGCTGCTTAAAAGGCCTCAACTATGTAATTGTTTTGGATAAATACATTTTTTCCCTTAAGCTATTCATGTATTCTTGTCTCTTCCAATTCTTTGGGGGAGGAGGGGGCTGAATGGAGCTGCCATGAACTCTTTGTGTCTTATAGGAGATAATATAGAACTCCCTAAATCTACCTAATTCCCCCATGACTAATAACCCCAATTTGAGTTTAGAAAGTACTAATTTGATGATCACGCATCATCTGTTTTGTGAGAGGAACCAGAATATGCTAGTAATTATAATAATAAAACCATATAGCTTTTTCACTAAGCACATACTAAGTGCTAGGTGTATTCTTAAGCACTTTGCATGTATTCCCTCCTTAATCCTCCTATTTCCCTGTAATTTTGACACTATGATTCCCACTTACCACAGACAGGTTAAGTAACTGGTCCAAGATCACACTATAAGCTCTGTAATTGGAATTTAAACCAAGACAGTATGACTCTGTGCATAATGTAGAATGCAAGGGAAACAGAAAAAAACAGATAGGTACTCCAGAAAAGGTCTGTATATTTTAATAAAAATATTAATAGTTTCAAGTGGATTCTCCTGGTATACAGTGATAATAGGATGGTATAGCACTGGGCCACTAGGCCTTTCATTTGAGTACTTCAGGGAATTATTCCTAAATAGGAATTTATGCTAGATAGTATTTCTGGAAATAATTTGTACCTAATAAAAATTTGTATTCTCATAGGTCTTGAAAATCTCTTAGAGATCAATTATTCAAAACACTCATTTATGGCCTTTTGAGCCACGCTTCTCTTGCTCAGGCCCACTTCCACATCTGGAAGTGTACGTTCCCTTCTAATAAAATTTTTCTTTTCTGCTGTAAAAAATAACCCACTCATTTACGCTCTTAACAGTTATTATCTTTAGAGGTTGCACACTAAAAGCCTTTTATTTTTTATATTATTTCTTTATATGCTTTCTAATTTTTTTTATAAGAATACATGATCAGAAAAATAAAGTGGTTATTCCTGCTAAGATGAGTCAATGGAAGAAAGAATAATCTTTTCAACAAATAGTACTGGAACAACTTGAATCCATGTGCAAAAAAAACCCAAAAACAAACTTTGTACTCCTACATCACACTATATACAAAGATTAACTCAAAATGAATCACAGACCTAAATGTAAACATTAAAACTATAAAAGTCTTAGAATAAAATGTAGCACTAAATCTTCATGATTTTAATTTAGGCAAAGACTTCTTAGCTACAAAACCAAAAGCATGACCAACAAAAGAAAAACAGAAAAATTGGACATCAAAATTAAAATACTTTCATGTTGCAAACAATGCCATCAAGAAAGTGAAAGACAACCCATAGAACGGAAGAAAATACTTACAAATCATACATATAATAAGGGACTTGTATCCAGAATATATAAAGAACTCTTACAACTCGATAATAAAATGACAACCCAAATTAAAAATGGGCAAAGGACTTGAATATACGTTGCTTCGTAAACTTCCCAGGTGAAATCTGTAACTGGCTTCCGGAACTTCCCGGGTGAAATCTGTAACTGGTTCCCCTCAAGTGGAGGGCAAGGAGAGACTGAAGAAAGAAGACCATTCCAGATTGGTAGGTGACAGACTTAATAAGCAAGGGAACTTACATACAAGGCTCCTTTTGAGCAGCCACAAGACAAGTGGATCTCTGCAATCACTTGCCAGAATCTTACAAGTTTATATAGAGGCCTTAATTAGATTCAGTCTCATATACCATCTAGATCAGGGGCCCTCATCTCTGAGACGCAAGCTGTAGACAGGTATGGGTGCATGGCCTGTTAGGAACCAGGCTGCACAGCAGGAGGTGAGCAGCAGGTGAACTAGTGGAGCTTCATCTATATTTGTAGCTGCTCCCCAGCACTAGCATCACCGCCTCAGCTCCACCTCAGATCATCATGTATTAGATTCTCATAGGAGCACTGATCCCTGGTGCCAAAAACTTGGGGAGTGCCGCTTTAAGGCACTGTATTTTGTTTCTCTTCCAAACTAATCCTGAGAGGTTTATGATAATCAACAGGCTGCTGACCTTGTTCTATGGGAGAGAATTTTGTGGAAGATAATAGTTATTTACATCTGGAAAGTACTGACAGGTTTGTGTTCTTGAAGTTATATAGGTGACTTTAGCGACATCACACGTCTTTTACATTTATAGCAGCTTTAGTTAAAAATAGCTATTTCAAATGGAGTGTCTGGTTACACTATTAGCAGTGTGAAAAACTGAAAATAACCTCAATGTGTAAAAAATAAAAATCATTTGGCATCGATTTAATGAAATAGCTATTTTTTTCTTTTTAACAGCTTTATTAAGATATAATCAAACAAAACAGCATACACTGCACACGCTTTGTTTCTCAGCACTGCATTCTGGGTAAACTATCCCCAAAATTTCAAGAACGCAGGCATGGGCTAGGTCCTTCCTTTTGCCTCCTTGCCTCCGAGAGAGCGAGATGGGTTATCACAACTGTACTGAGCCACCCAAGAAAATTCGGCCAAGGGTCTCTCTCGTTGTTGCTGCATCTGTTCAAACCTCACGGTCTGATCTGGAAATACGGCCTCAATATGTGCTGCCACTGTTTCCGTCATTACACGAAGGATATAGGCTTCATTACGTTTGACTAAGTGAACTTTCAGGAATGGGTCATTCCAGACATCTACTGCAGAAAAAATGCTAGCTCTTTGTATATAAAATAAAAACTTCAGTTATGAGTGTTTTATTGCAAATGGAAGTCACATGATCATAGAATCTTTAAATTTTGCTATTATCTTCTCAGTGGATTTATCTTCAAAATTTTTGGCTTGCTTACCCCTGGTTAAATAAAAATATTCATGATGCGGAAAAAATAAATTAAAAAAATTTTTTAAATGATACAATTACATACCAAACAATTCGCCCATTTAATGGGTACAATTCAATGGTTCTTAATATATTGACAGAGTTGAGTAACCATTACCACAATCTGATTTAGGATATTCTCATCACCCCCAAAAAACATCCCTTACTTATTAGTAGTCACTGCCTATGCCCCCACACTCACACACACCCAACTCCCAGTCCTAAACAACCACTAATCTACTTTCTATATACAGAATTGCCCATTCTAAACATTTTATATGAATGGACTCATGTAACATGTGCTCTTTTGTGACACTTAACATAATGTATTCAGAGTTAGTCCATGTTACAGCATGTATTAGTACTTCATTCCTTTTTATTGCCAACTGGTATTCCATCACATGGATATACCACATTTATTTATCCATCAATTGATAGACACCTGGGTTATTTCCACTTATTGGCTATTATGATTAATGCTGCTGGGAACATTAAGTTTTGTGAGGATGTATGTTTTCATTTGTCTTGGATATGTATCTAAGAGTGGAATTTCTGGATCACATGGTAACTATGTTTAATATTTTGAGGAACTGCCAAAATATTTTCCAAAGTGGTGCATCATTTTACATATCCACCACTAATGTATGAGAGTTCCAATTTTTCCACATCCTCCTCAACACTTTTTATCATTTGTCTTTTTGATTATAGCCATCCTAGTAGGCGTGAAGCGGCATCTCATTATAGGTTTGATTTGATTTGCATTTCCCATATGGATAATAATGTTGAACATTTTTTTTACATGCTTATTGACCATTTTTATATCTTCTTTGGAGGAATGTCTATTGTTGGAGGAGGTCATGAAGAGGTTGTGACTACTGGTTGAAGCATGAGCTGGATTTGGGCAATCTGAGGTTCCTTACCGTCTCCAGTCCTTGAAATGTATGTTCCGTCTACTGTTCCCACAGTGGGAGCCATTTTCAAGGACACAGCTTTGAGAACTATGTGTCGTTGAGACCACCTAGACCAGCAGTCCCCAACCTTTGTGGCACCAGGGACTAATGCTCCTATGAGAATCTAATGCCTGATGATCTGAGGTGAAGTTGAGGCGGTGATGCTAGTGCTAGAGAGCAGCGACCAATACAGACGTAGCTTTGCTTGCTCACCTGCTGCTCATCTTCTGCTATGCGGCCCGGTTCCCAACAGGCCACAGACCAGGGGTTGGGGACTCCTGTCTTAAACAAAATAGCTTATTTAATTGTCACATAAAAGTCTTGAGATAGGTGAAAGTGCTGCAATGGCAGATATCTCCACAATGTCCTCAGAACCCCAGGCTCCTTTCAGTTTCCTGCTTTGCCAACCCTAGGGTATGTTCTTATGGTTCGAATGGTAGCTATCACATCCCCATTCCAAGCAACAGGACGAAAGAAGCAGCAGAAAAAAAAAATGGAGGTGGAAGCAAAGAAGGACAAAGGGTATGTGCCAGATGTCTTTAAGAAAGATTCCCAGATGGCATTTTCGCTATGCATTCATTGACCAAAACATTGTGACATAGCCATACTTAATTTCAAGTGCTACTGAGAATACAGTCTTCATTCTAGGTAGAATGTGCTCAGATAGAAATGAGGGGTTCTACCATCATGGAAGAAAGGGAAATAGACATTCAGAAGTAACTAGCAGATTCTGTTAATGACCCATAACTTATATAATGACACAAAATTCTACCTAAAGCTAGAAGAAAAAATAATCTTGTCACAAAGGATCAAAGAAATAAGATGAACTAAGAACTACACACTAAATTAAACAGAATGAGGAATGACCATGCCTAATAGTGGAAAGCATCAGAGGAGACACATTTGCATAAGGGTAGAGAAATAACCAAAAGTGAGGTGAGTATTTTTTAAAGATGGGAGCCAGAGGCAATATTCATCAGAAATGCTATGGCAAATAAAAAGAAATTGTTTAAATCAGGAATAGGTAAAATCATATTGCTTTTTATTTCCCATTAAGACATGACTTTTAACAAAACAATTTATCTTTGCCTATTTTATTCACATGCTTCCAATTCCTATAAGGCTCATTTTATTGCTTCTGGTAGTATTTCAAGGATATATATTGCATCCAACCTTTTCTAGATACACCTAAAGATACAATCACTTTTGTTCAGGAATCCATTTGTTTTGTTTAGTTTTTGATTTACTATGTTAACATATGCATACTACATACATCAGAAAAGTACTTGAACGCTCCCAATGTACACAATCCCAATGTACACAGTTTGGTGTAAATTTACTTTATCTTTTTAATAATTAATTTAAAAGCCACATACCGGTTTGTTTTCTATATAAGAAACATAATCACTGAATGTGACTAAGATAAAGTGTTCGGGAATTTAATATTTAATATGTTTCAGGAAAAGATAATTAACATTTAGGATTTTTTTTTTTAAGTTTACAAGCTCAGAAGAGTTTAACCAAAAACATGAATATAAATAAGAAAAAGTTACTCTATGGGGAAAAAAGAACTTTCAAATACTAATGTTGAGATTCGGGTTACAGTTTTGTATTATAAAATGAGTCAAGGGAGAAAGGTGAGGGTCCACATACATTCAAATGATCCAAATGCTTTAGAAAGTGTATTTTCTTTAGATAATTCTACAGCTGCTGTGCAATTTCTAGGAGAGAGTACAGTTTTAACAGGATGATAGTTTCATGAATAATATGTCATTTGTAGATCTCTAAAATGTAATAAATGCACTAAATTCTATATAGCATGACCATACGAATTAAGAAGATGCCTTCTTGAAATCACTACATCTCAATATTATTTCAGCTTCTTTAAAAGACAAGCTAAACATGTTGGCTTGTTTCTGGGTCCCCAATCTTTTTGCAGATCTGCTATTATACTTGACATAAGTTATAACATATACCATGTGGGCGAATAGGAAAGCACTGGCCTGGAAAATCAAGAGGGTTGTGTGTTCCAGTTCTGGTTCAGCCCCCAATTAGTCACCTGAGGCAAGACACACTTTCAAGGCCTTCATTTCCTCATTAAAAACAATAAATGAATTGGACTTTATGTTTTCTCAGGTCCTTTCCAGCACTGTGATTCTAAGACACTTTGAGGGTTCATTTCAGATGACATAACATTTGTTTACATTCACTCGCTTCCTCTATATTTATTATCAGAAATTGTCCATACATGAAGTTTGAATTATTAAAATGTTTTATTCTGCATTTTTCAAATCAGAAACAGTAATTCAGAATTCAACTACGGCATTCTAATTTTTTAAAAAATTTTTTAAATTTTTTAAATTGAAATAAGATGACTAGCATCATAAATTTTGCATTCACATCACTGAACCTAGAAAAAAATATATAATAGAATGTTAAAGAAAAAAGAGCATCTGAGAGATGGAAGTGGGAGAGGAAAGGAAGAGAAAGAGATTGAAATTTCTAATAAAGTATGTTTCAATGACAATTACTTCATAACAACTGTACACTCAGAATTTGTGAACGTATGTTACAAGCTGGGGGGAAAGTCAAGCCCAAATGTCAAAACACAGAACCAACATAATTCTGAATTTCATAAAGGCACATTTGAAGAAGAAAGAGAAGAATTCTTCCCCATTTCCCCATCCCACTGTCCCAAAAGGGAGAATTTAAAATTATGCACATCTTTGATAATGTTTATAGAAAATAAATGCTCAGCTATGGGAATAATTTAACTTAATACTTTCTCTTCAATTTGTTTTTTATAGCTGACATGTTAATTTCATTTTGAACATGGTATGCTAAATATCCTGAACTTCCAGGAATGAAGTCATGTAGTTCCCCAAGGAATTTCTTCATGACATCAATTGATACATAACCTGCAAAATAAAAAATAAGTATATTTGAAACCTTACCATACTATATTCTTTTCAGTGTCTTTGATTTATTAAAGTTAAGATTGCTAAATAATGTTTTTAGAAAAGAAGTAAAAAGAAGAAATAATATCAGTGAGAAAATTCTCCATGAAACTTGATAATTATCAGGGTAACACCCTTATTACCCTTTACCTGCTTCCCCCAGACTTCTACCTCCTTTTAAAACACAGATACTTGGTTAACAACTTTGGCTATGAGAGTCTGATGTTGAGGTTAGGGATGAAACTTTAAAGTATCTAGACCAAAATAACTGGGGAGTGTGTCTGGCTGAGAGTATAATCACTTAGAACTATTTATCCAACTAGCTACTAACGACACAGTTTATCATCCCTAGTAGAGCAGGCAACACTTCCCTGCACAGCTAACACTAGGATAACATTCTTTAATACAAAATTGATGGAAAATTGATTTTATCGTTTAGTCAACAATGGTTATTGGAATGAGTAATTTCAATGTCATTAATAATCTGAGATATGAGTATCAAAAAGAAACACCTAGGATAGTGAGAGCTTAAGGACTCTATAACTTTAAGTAATATTACCTTGATAACAATTGTTTATATGAGCAATTATATTTTATGTGCAATATAAGTGTTTGTGGTTTATATCAAAATTAAAATCTAACTTAAAAGAAATACTGTATGAAAAAAATTCTGGTAGACCTCAGGGTGATTGAATTTAGAACATCACCACCATCAACAGATTATCTATGCATATAGTCTGATTGCTTCTAATAATAGATAATAAATTACAGTTAATAAATTAACTATGAATCCGAACATGTAAAATTGATTATTTTAAAGATATTTTGATCATAGTCATTTACTTCAGAAAATCTCTTGAAGCACTATTACTATATTAGTGATATTACTTATTAATGGTTGACATTTACCTAATGGCTATGTTTCTGTGTAAAATAAACTAGTACAGAAATATTAATATCTAGTTAATTGCACATATGCACTGTGTGAAATTTCTAAAGATATGTGCAAGAATAAGAATTTTAAAAATAATTACTACAGTAACAAAAAATATTCTTGCAAATATAAAGATAGAACATTTATGCATCAGAAGTAGATTATTGTGGCAGTTTTGAAGTAGTTAGGACACTAAGCAAAGTTAACAGACACCCAGTTTAAACTAATTTAAACAAAAAGGGGTTTACAAGCAATACGTTGCCATATCAACCAAGCTATGAGGAAGGCAGAATATTGCTGAGCCTCAGAAATAACTAGAACCAACTCTCCTGACTGTCTCACTGGTCTCCAGTTTTTCTCAGTGTTGTTTCACTTTCTTCTCTTGAAGTAACTTGGCTTTCCTTACATGGTAGAAAGCATGGCTGATGATAGCACCCACGTTTTATATCTTAGAGCTATGGTCACCTGAATAAGAATAATTTGACTTGCTGTGTCACACATCTGAAAATTCAGAGAAACAGCTGTGATTGGCCCAGCTCAAATCAGGGGTTCATTCCTAAAGCAACAGCTGGGTTGAGGGGTAAACTCATGTTTTAGAAAATGAATGTTCCTGTGTAATCCCGATAAATTGGGAAGAAGAAAAGAAGGTTCCTAGAAGAGGCATTCTTGGTAGACAATTCCATATGTGTCTGTGGTAGTCTGTCTCCAAGATAGCCCTGAATGAGTTCTATCTCTGTATGCACGAATTTGAGTAGTCTCCCACTTTGTACTTGGGTTGGTCTATATGACCAGCAGTACATGGTAGAAGTGATGGTATGAAAGTACTGCGGACAAAAAAAAGGGGGGTTCTATGGAAAGTGACCTCACAGGAAGATAAGATCATAAATTGTTAAACTGGGCAAGTCTTGGTGAGTAGTGGTGACCCAGATGTATAACTTCTTTACTAAAATACTTATCTTCGTCTTAAGCAAGCCCTGTCCCTTGGTTCTGTGCTTCTAATACACTATTGAAATGCACCTTTTCAAACCCCTCCTTCTAACACATGACAAAGCTTTCAGATCCCTCCCACTAAAGCACGAGAGCACATAATCTTAGTTCGTAATCCAATCCTGCCCTTGCTTTCTCCTACCATCATGTAATCTTCCTTACTTTCTCTCCTTAATTTCAAATGCATAAAAGAAGCTGCAAAACTGTTATTTTGGGGAGCATTTGAGATCTTGTTCCCCAGCATATGTTGTCAGTGTGGCTCAAATAAACTCATAAAAATTCTTTACAGGTTAGGACATTTCTTATTTCAACAGCAGTATATTAAAAAGACCCTGGCTTCTGTCTTAGGATACTCTTTTTTTACACTTGAATTTCTCACTCTAATGAAAGCAAGCTACCATGCTGTGAACAACCCTTATGGAGAGACCCACCTTATGGAGAAACCCACCTTTGGCCAAGAATCAGCAAGGGTCCAAGGCCTGCCAACGACCACGTGAGTGAGCTTTGAAATGGATTTTCCAGTTCCAGTGGTGTCTTGAAATAACTGCACACTGGCTGACAACTTGACTACAACCTTATGAGACACTCTGAGATGAAAGTATCTAACTAAGATTCTCCTGAATTCCTAGCCCTCAGAAACTATGAAATAACAAATACTCATTGTTTTCAGCTGCTAAGTTTTAGAACAATTCGCTTGTTACACAATAGCTCCGAATAGCAACAGACAATAGTATCTATTATAGGTTCCTGAATTTATAATTTTCAGAACTTTCTGGTTTGGAAATTTTTGCCTGTAAGATATTTATAATTATTAATATTTTTTTATTAATCACCCATGTAGCTGTCAATCAGAACTTCTTATCATGAGTGATAATCGGTGATTACAGATTGAAAAGATTTAATTTCAGTCAATAGCAAAAAAACAAACAAAAAACAGGCCAAAAAAAAAAAATCCCTTGCTACTTTAAGGGACATTTGGCAATGCCTGGAGATCATTTTGGTTGTCACAACTTGGGGGATGGGGGTGCTGGATGTAATACTGGCATCTAGCGGGCAGAGGCCAAGGTTGCCCTCTCCAACAAAGAATTATCTGGCCTAAATGCCAAGAGTTGCAGGATTGAGAAACTCATGTTCTGGGGTATACAGTTCCAAATTGTATTTTCTACAACCAACCATCTAGTTAGTTCTATTTTAAGAGATCTAACATTCATTAGTCAAACTCAATCCATTTTGAGAAAGAGACAGTCAAGTTATAGTCACAAAAACTGTTGCCACTGCCTAATTTAGAATTCTTGCTCACTAAATTTATACTTAACACAAGTTGATTGTCCCAAAACGAAATTATTCCCACCTGTACAAGCAAATAGGCATGATTTTTTTTTTAAAAAAAGAGAAGTACTTGTCACTTCACATCAAAATTTTTAAAGACAAGTGAATTATCTTTAAAAAATTAATATTTCTTCCAAAAAAGTATTACATAAAATTTTAATGTAGAAATAAAAAGAAAATAAATATTCTATTGAGGAAAATTTTACTTTAGCTCTACCAATAAAATCAACAAAAGATTACCAGAGGTTAAAACTGTACTTAAAAATTCCAACTAATGATTATTTTTATAGTTTTTTTTTTTAGTCTGTCTTTACATAACACTCTCATGTCTTTTTGAACAGACAGCAATGAAACATAGAGCAGCATTGTGCAATTGGAAAAAAGGGGTTCTATGGAAAGTAACTGTTAAGGGTGGAAAATTTTCCAGTAAACCAGCATTAAGGATTTACTTCTGATTCTGTTAACCAAGGTGTGATAATCTGCTCAAAGATATGCTAAGGGCCAATTTCTGATTCTGTAATCTGTTTACTTGTTTTGATGTTAACCAGGGTGCGGTAATCTGCTTACTTGTCAACCAGAGTGTGGTTCTAGGCTTTATAAACTGCCACTTTTGGGAGCTTGGGGCTGATGTCCTCTGACCCTGCGTGATAGAGAGTCAGTGCCAGCCAGCTAATAAAGGCTCACAATTCATCTCAATTGGCTCTGTGGGTCTCAGATTTGAGTGAACCACAACACTCTTAAAAGTCACAGAACTGACTTCTATTATGGCTGGGAAGCAGTTTTCTTTGATGTCTCCAAGGCTCAGCCAAAACTACACATTGTAAGTTCTTTTTAAAGTGACTTTTTGGTAAAGGTTATTTTATATTACTCAAAAGAACAGAAGAAAAAAAATAATAAAACAAATGGCTAGACAAAATGGCTAGAAAGGATAGTAATATGACAGAAGATATCTATGAATTTGTGGAGAAGATAGTTTTGACACTGCTAAAAAAAGACAAAATGATAAACATACGATTTTTTTAATGAAACTTCAAAAACCTATAGTTTTTAAATTACATGTTTTGAAACTAAAAAAACTAATTTTTTTAATCTCTATTTTTAAAATTATCAATGACTTTACTGAATATTATCCAGATCAAAGTACCCAAATATCCACCTCACTTAGCACTATCCAAATCCCAGTGGCCACTGTTCTGCTGGTTCACTTGGTTCCACTCTTCCAATGTCAATCTCTGTTAGCTGTCTTCTCTTTCTGTCAGGCACTAGGAAACCCGAATATAGAGTCCATGGACACCTGGGTGATCCATGAATGAGCTTCTGGGCATATGCGAGCCTCTTTAAATTATATGTAAAATTGTGTGTGTCTATGCTAGTGGAAAGAACCTATGTTTCATCAGATTCTCAAAGGAAACTATGATTAGAGTTATCCATATAATTTATCTTTCTAATTGGGACACTTGAGAGTAAAAGCTAATAATAAGACAACAGGCATAAACTGGGACTGTCTTGTGTAAACAAGGATGTGTGTTCGCCCTGCCTATTGCTTAGCTTTTTAACACAGAAAATATGGTGCTATCTTTGGGCTACTTCTGCAGATTAATTAATTTAATGTATGAATGATTAGCATGTGTAATAGAGGGGGATTTACTTGCTAGGCTAGTACAACAGCAGCTTTATTGTACAAAATAGTTCTTTGTTTCTTCTCTACTTGGGTTTACTCTAAATTTTATTTTAAATTACCTGTTACCATGTTGTTCACTGGATAATTCTGGAGAGGGAAGTACATTTGCTTTTCTACAACTGGAGTCCTTGTAAAATGCTTTTCTGTGCTGTGAAATGAAACATACAGAACATCACATTTATATTTGTTTTTTTGGGTTTGTTTTACAAATGAGAAACTCTAGGCTATATATACACATATATATGTATATATATGTATATATGTCTATATATGTACATGTATATACATGTATATGTATATATGTCTATATATGTACATGTAATTACTCTTTGGTCAGATTTCAGTCTAAATTGGGTAAAGTTAAATGTGAACTTCTTTTGTGTTTCTAAGTAATAAAAGAGCCCATATATTTTTGGTTCTCTTGGTCACAGAACAAAACAGATATTTATTTAAGTTATATAGAGGCCTGGGTCTTTTTCTCAATATTCTTGAATGCATAATAATTCAATAATACTTTAAAATTATAAATGCATGTATACATATATAATGTTAAATATGTCAAAAGAAAAACAGAGTAAGCTCAATTTTAAATAATCACAGGATTTTTTGTTACTCAGTGTTCAAATAATTGGAACTTTATTAACTAGTAGTTCCACACTTTAAAATAAAAAATAAAATGATGTCTGGGAAAATCATTACTTACACTAAGATTCTGAAGTGACTTCTGAGTTTTAAAGAAAAAAAGTTAAGTTATTCCAAGTGTGGGTGTATAGTAAAATTAATTATATTCTAATTTCTTAAGGGCTAAGTAGTTTTCAACTAAAATATTCTGTTTTCTAACTATGCCAAATAACAGTATTTACTATATTTAGACTACATATAACCAATAAATAATACAATTATATGAAAATAAAAACCTCAATAATAAAAAATTGGAGTCATCCTTAAATTTATTATTTTCCTAAAAATCTGAAATTACATTGAGTGCTAGTATAGGCTTTATTTTCAACTTGTTTAAAAATTAGATTTCATCTAAACTTTTCTAAATGAAACTATAGGTCAATTAGAATGAGATCCTACAAATAAAGTGTTCCCAAAAAAGTCAGGGACTAAACAAGGATATCTATTATCATTATTACTATTTATCACAGCTCTAAAATTTCTGGCCAAGATAATGAAAGAGAGAGAAAGGAATGGAAGAGATATCTAGTGAGAAAAAAGAAGCAATATTTTCATTATTAACAAATGACATGATTATGCACCCTGAAAAGCCCAGAGAATCAACTGATATATTCTTAAAGTCTTAAAGATTCCAAGTGGGTAGATATTAAAAAAAATACTCTCAAATCAATAACTTTTCTGTATAACAGCAATAACTAATAAAAAAAAAAAGGAAGAAATCCACAATAGCAACAAAAATCTAGGAATATCCATAACAAGAAATTTATCTCATATTAAGAAAAATAAGAAAATTTACTGAGCTATAGAAAAGAAAAAAGTAAAACCAAAAGCACTCTCCTGGATAGGAATACTGGAAATTACAAAGACAATAATTCTTCTCAAAATGAAGTTTAACACAATCCTCGGTAAAATCCCAAAGGGATTTTAGAGCTTAAGAAAAAATAATAATTCTGTAATTCACCTGAACAATATGTTAAAAGATCTAATAGGAAGCAAGACTAAATTTATAATAGAATTTATAAAACATAGGAATAATCTCTTTAAAAGTACAAGATTTATATGAAGACAACATGAAAATGTTCATTAAGGGACACAAAAGAAAACTTGAACAAATGAGGGAAAAATATAATTTTCTCAGATAGGAAGAGTTGGCATCATAGTCTCCCTAAATTAATCTATAATTTTTTTGTAAATTAATAATAACAGGAATTTTTCTTTAATATGAACAAGCTGGTTGTAAAATTCAGATGAAAAAATAAACCAGAAAGAATAGCAAAGAAAATTTGAAAAAGAGTAAGGAGGAGAAACTAGTTGTAGATATTAAATCATATTATAAATAATTAAAATGCAGTGGCATTATTGCATGACAAATGAATAGAATATGTTGTATTACTTTTTGTGGAAAAAGAGAATAATTAAATTTTCTAGTACATGCATATATAAAAAGCCAATAGCATTGGTTGTCTTTGGAAGGAAGCAAGTATATTTTCGTAGCATCCTCTTTCGTATATCTTGGATTTTGAACCATGTGAATATATTACCTAATAAAAATAATTAAAATTTGAAAATAGAAAAATAATAAGTAGGCATGAAGAGCTAGCTAAGAAGATGATTTTTAAAAGGAGAGTAATGAGTTTGAGACTTGCCTTGTCAAGTATTAACATAGATACATAAAGCTACCTAATTTAAAAGATTATTATATTGATATAAAAATAGATACACAGATTGATGGAATGAAACAAATAGTATATAAAGAGATCTCCATATACACAAAAACAATATATAACAAAGGGAAATCACACGTTAAAATAAATTTATTTTTTAAAAAAACTGGTGGAAATTTCTTGTTTGAAGAACAAAAATAAATTTAGATTTTCACCTATTAAAAGGACTTATCTGAATATAAAAGCAATAGAAGAAATTATAAAGGAAAAGTGATTAGTTTAATGATGTAAAAATTTAAAATGTGTATCTCTGAGAGAACATTTTGATGGTTCCTGGTTGGGAGGGAGGTTGGGAGGATAGATGAAAAAGGGGAAAGGATTAAGAGATAAAAATTGGTAGCTACAAAACTGGTTGTTTCATGGAGATGTAAATTAGAGCATAAGAAATATAGTCAATATATTCTAATAAATATGTATAGTGTCAGATGGGTACTAAGTATATTGGGGTGATCACTTCGTAAGTTATATAAATGTCTAATGACTATGTTGTATACCTGAAACTAATATAATATGTATATCAACTGAAACTGAAAAGTAAAAAGTTACTAAAGATTTAAAAAAAACTTGTATCTCTAAAGAAGTATAAGCCAGATGACAAACTGAAGATACAATGTGACAAATTGGCAAAAGGATAACATAGCTATTATGTAAAGATGTCAGACAAGTTGATAGAAAAATCATAAAATCCCCTATAGATAATGGAGAAAGAATAGAAACAAATAATCTATAGAAAAGGAAATCTGAAATGCTAATAAGCAAATTAAAAAAGTTTCAAACTTATTAGCAATAAAAAAATGCAAATTAAAACACGATGTCATTTTTCATCTGTTAAATTAGCATACTTCTTATTAACATTCAATATACTGATAAGAGTGTGGTGAGACCAACCTTGGTCATAATTTAAATTTGTAGTTTTGTGGGAAGCAACTAACGGTAGGCATCGTGGCCTTTAAAAATAGTCATATCTCTTTACACCATAAATTCCACATCAGAGAATTTACATTAAGAAAATTATCTAAAAAATAGATTTATTTTGAAAAAGGTGTTAGTGAAGGTACCATAAAAGTGACAAATTGTAAGTAATTTAAAACAGTGGTTCCCAACCTTTTTGGCACCAGGGACCAGTGCTCCTATGAAAATCTAACGCCTGATGATCTGAGGTGGAGCTGAGGTGGTGATGCTAGCGCTGGGGAGTGGTTGCCATTACAAATGAAGCTTTGCTTGCTCACCCACTGCTCACCTCCTGCCATGCTACCCGGTTCCTAACAGGCCATGAACCAGTATCAGTCCACTAACCAGGGGTTGGACACCCCTGATTTAAAACACTTTTTTTAAAAAAAGGAAGGTGGTTAAACAAGATGAAATACCATATACAGCCATTGGAAATCATAATGTCGAATAAGGCTTTTCAAAATGGGTAACTGCTCATAGAACACTAAATGGAAAATCAAAAGACAGACTATATATATGCAATCTAACTGCAACTGTATTTAATGTGTACATTTGTATAAAACTAGCAAGAAATGTACTAATGTATATATATATGGTGGTTATCAACGCCATTGGTAGAGCTGTGATGGAGTTGTTCATAGTAATTAACATTTTCTTTATTCTACTTTGTATTTTCTATTTTGACAAATAACATGCATCCCATTAATAATAATAAAAGTACTGTAATTAAAAACAAGAAAAATAAAAATTCACGCAATTTTCCAAAGGGTTCAGGAACATATTGAGAAGAGAAAACAGTATAGTTATTAGGAGTATGGACTCTGGACCAGCTAGCTTTGGTTTCAAATTCAGCTTTGCTACTCGAATAATATTGGGTGAATTATTTAACTCCCTGAAATTGTTTCCTTAATTGTAAAATGGGGTAATAGTATATGTACGGTTGTGAGAATCAAATTGTTGTAAACTCCTGAGCTCACATGACTCTTATAGTTAGCAAGTATTCAATAACTAGTTCACCACTTAGTATTCAATACAAGTCGTATGCCAACAAAATAAATGCTCCAAGAATAAATTCAAAGTGTATTTTATTTATGTTCGCACTGCACCCTCTGGTGGTTGCACAAAGAAAAGGCTCCAGGTAGACACCTATACTAGGTGTGTCCATTCACATGCTTTGTTTTCATTGTTATTGGATTGGGCATAATTTTTCCAGATTTGTAAGCCCTCTTTGTTTATTAAGGAAGTTAGCTTTTGTCAAATGCTCTCCCAGTGTATATTTTTCTTTTAACTTGGTTTATGGTATTTTATTGGATGTCATATTTGTCAATCTTTTCCTTTGTGGCTTCTGTATTTTTGCAGGACATTTATTCCTCAAAGAACTTATATATCTGATATCTTTATTAGTCAAGTGAATTACTGGGAGTAACTTTAGATTTTCTATTTCCCAATCTTCTCCTATAAGGTTACTTAGGATAACTATGCTCTCCTCTATCTATATCTTAAGAATACCTTTATGGTCTCATCATCTCTATTGTCATTTTTCTTCCTCTCTTTACCAGTTTCTTATCACAAAAAGCATAACAAGTAAATTCAAATGAGTGCTATACATAGAGATCCAAAAGAACTGGAATATGGATTCTCATACTTAAGTGGTAGAATATTAGAAGTTACAGGACATGAAGCAGTGGTTTACTAAACTTAATGTAATTAAATATACAACATTGTGTTAATTAGATAACAACTTACATCAAATCATAACAAACCAAAATAGTAGGTACAAACGTATAAGAAAACGTTAT
Organism: Rousettus aegyptiacus; assembly: GCF_014176215.1. Lineage (NCBI taxonomy): Eukaryota > Metazoa > Chordata > Mammalia > Chiroptera > Pteropodidae > Rousettus > Rousettus aegyptiacus. Next base: position 117,745,332 of record NW_023416306.1, on the reverse strand, counting down.
GGGAGAAAAACTTAAAATTGAAAAAACTATATAAATTAAACCCATTCATTTTTTTAATTTGATTTTTAAATTAAATTTATTGAGGTGACATTGGTTGATAAAATTATATAGGTTTCAAGTGAACAATTCAATAATACGTCACGTGTATATTGCACTGTGTGTTCACCACCCAAAGTTAAATTTCCTTCCATCACCATCTATTTGACCCCCTTTATCCATATCTACCTTCCATGTTCTCCCCTTTCCCTCTGGTAACCACTAAACTGTTTTCTGTATTGAATAAAAACAACTATTATTTGATCATTTTTATTTTAGCAGGTAAATATCAGACTTTTGCATAATAAGTTGCTCCCTATGCATATCTGAAAACCACTGAACTGAAAAATATGAAATTAGGATTAGGTAATAAATCAGCCTGCAACAAGGGGGCTTCTCATAGGTTGGCCCTAACACAATGGCAAGTCCATGTTTGTCTTTTTAAATTTAATTTCTTAAACCAAAGTAATCACATTACAAACAATTTGGAAAGGAGAGGGGGAAATCACTCTGAACTTCCAATCCTAATAAAATTACTGCTAATATTTAGTATATTTCCTTAGTTAAAAATACTTTTTAAAAATAATATAAAAATAATCGTAATATATATGAAATTCTTGTTTCTTTTCTGCAAGGTTAGTGTGGCACAGTAGTTAAATGCATGGGCTCTGGAATTAGACTGACCCAGTTTAAATTCTGCTTCTCCCCACTTAATAGAAGACTTTGGGCAAATTACTTTATCCGATCCTAGATCTCTTTTTCTATAAAATAGCGATGGTGATAATGATATCAGTCTTATAAGAAGACTGAAAATTAAGTGAAATAAACATACAGTCGTGCTCAAGAATGTCTACATTGAACTGAATATCGATGAAGTATATAAATTCAATACCTTTTGGATAATTCTTTTTTGTGGTCTGTTGCTAGTTCACTGCTTTCCCTAAGGGCCTTTATTTCATTTGGTATTACTTCTTCAGGCTGTGGCTAGCAAAATAAAACACATTTTTAAAAATCAGCACACCAATTGATCAATAAATAATTTATTTTATAAAGTAAAAAATATATTGGTAATATATATCAAGAGTCATAAAAATATTTACACACAAGTACTTTAAACTAGTTTGATGGGGAAAACTTACAAAATTTTGTACACACACAATTATACTCTATATTTTTAGAAATACCTAAAGAAAGAATAGAATTTTTAAAATATTGGCTGTGGTTGTATTAGATAGTAAAACTTTGATTCATTTTATTCTTTTTTCAATTTTTGAAATTTTCCCTAATGTAGTCATATTACTTTTTTAGTTTAAAAAAAATAAGGAAAAAGTTTTATTTAAACTTTCTTAAAGTTCTTGAATTGAAGATTCCTGTGAGCTACAAATCAAAATTATAAAGTAAGCTAAACAAATTACACTTCCTCTTCAAAATTAAAGTAAATATTGAGCCTTGGAGTTACAAAAGAACTAAATGTATACTAAGCTTTTCCCAAAGAATATGTGAAAAGGCTCAGATATACTGGTACCTATCACATAATATATTTACTCAGTATTCCATTAGAAAAATTTCTATATTTAGATCACAAATCCACTCCAAACAATAATGCTCCCCCAAATTACTTTCCAGATTTATCTTTGCTGTTGCCATTCGATGAAGTGCCTTCTACTTATATATACAATGGTTACATTATAATTGGCTAATATTCAATATCATTCAGTATTTTGAAAGAATTAACAAAAGTCTTTATCATATAATCGTACAATTTCTAGAATCAATAGTCTCTAGTCAATAGTAGAATAGGCATGTTCTACTAAATTTTTGGTAGAAAAAACATTGAATTGGGTTGGAGCTGAGAAAATTTGGTTTCACTTTACTAATATGTGGCTATGTAAACTAAGACAGATCTTGACTTTTCTTTACCTGTTTTGTCATTTCTAAAACTGAATGATTAATGATCTTTAAGGACCTTTTTACCTCTAAAGTTCTGGCATATGCAATTGTTGTTAAATAATAACCATTCTATCCCTGAAAACACTGTGATAAGTTAAGAATCAGATATTTTGGTCCTTGGTACACCTAGCCAAAGATACTACAAGAACTATTATTTTCAGATGATGACATTTAGGAAGAAAAGACAAATTAATAAAAAGAATACAAAATGTGTAAGTTAATTGCTTGGCTTTTATAAATATTTTCCAACTTTTTATTTTGAAAAATTTAAAACTTACCAAAAGTTAAAGAATGATACAATAAGTACTATATCCCTTTCACCTAGATTCACAAACCTTTAACATTTTTACCACGCTTCATGCCTTCTCTCTATCAATTTTTATTTTGCTGGACCATTTGAAAATATTTACAAATATGACATTTCACTCCTTAATCTTTAGCCTGCATTTTCTTTACAAATTCTTTTATCTTTATAATACCACTATCAGAAAAGAAAATTAACATTGATTCAATATCACCTAATGTACACTCCATATTTAAATTTTCCCAATTATTCTCGAAATGTCTTTTTTACATTTTTTTTATTTAAAAATATCCAGAATTCAATCAAGTTTTATACATTACATTTGGTTGTTCTCTCTTAATCTAGAACAGTCTTTCTGACTTTTTTGTTTTTTTTTTATGACATTATTTTAAAGAGCTGAAGCCTGCTAGTTGTTTTGTGATATGTCTCATATTCTAGAATTGTCTGAGTGTTTACTCATAATTAGATTTGGGTTAAGCATTTTGAACAAGAACATTACAAAGATAATACTGTGTACTTTTTATTATAGCACATCTAGCTTAACATAATGAGAGGTTGTTCCCGTATTGACTATGCTAAATTTGATCAGTTGGTTAGGGTGGTGTCTGATAGATCTCTCCAGGGTAAAGGTACATTGCTTACCTTTCTAACAAGTAATCTTGGGGTGATCATTTAAGATCGTGGTTAAATGAAGGATGGTTTTAACATCCATTAATGACACCTGCCTAAATCAATTATTTTATTGGGGGTGGTAAAATGGAGATTTTCTATTCTATCATTCTTTGTATATTTATTAGCTACTATTCTGTAAGGAAATATTCTTATCCCACCTTTTCCTTTCTTCCTGCTTTCCTTCCTTCTTTTTCTCCCTGTATCCTTCATCCCTTTCTTCCTTCTGTTCTTCTATTTTTCTTCATGCTTTTAAAGTATCACTATAGAATGATGGCCTCTTTTAATGTTTTATAATTCATTATCATCTTATTCTTTTTGATGTTCAAATTATATAAATTTTGCTATTGCATAAAGATTCTGAGGTAAGTCAAAAGCATAGGTAAATTTGAGGCAGGATGGCAAAAGATATAAAACAGCCAATTTTCAGTATTAAGCACACTTATTGAGGGGCAGTATTCAAAACAAATGGCAAAACAGCAATTAATCAATCAGAATCTATCTTGGTAGTAAACAATTAGTATATGCTGTGCACCTATTGCTTCCTTAAAATCACTGACAGAAGCAAATTTTGAAGTTTTTATGTGTATAATTTTATTCACACAAAAAACACAATATTGCTAATATCCTAGTATAAAAACAATGTTAAACCAGGTAATTAATATTCAATAAGAGCATGGCCTTTAAATTCCTTAATCTGCATCATTGGTGCTAACATGTCATAAACAAACATTTTTAAGATTACATTGCTTTCAAAAATTTTGAAACTGTAGACTCTAATCAAGTACCTTAATTTACTCTTACCTTTTTTATTTGGTCTTGTTCCCAAATAAAACTACCAATTTTTCTTCTTATTTCTGTGGTAGGAAAAACAAATCCAGTTTTTTTTAAAAAAGTAACTTTGTAAAATTTTCTGAATTTTGCATGAAGTCCGAAATTTCTAGGCCAGCATTATTCCACTTGTATTAAAATCACCCAAGATACATGTTTAAAATACAGATTCCTAGTGAATCAGATAATTGAGGAGGAGCTCAGGAATTTGCATTTTTAATAAAATTTCCAGATGATTACAATGCATTATGAGAATCATTGTTGTAAACTTTTTCCGCTGGAATACATATTTTCATTAGATGTTAGTGTCTTTAGGTTAAGCGTTAATAAAGAAGACAACATCTAGTCAAAATAAAAGCTATAAAATTCCTGAATTTGTAGAATAGAGATCCTCAAGAATTCAATAATTTACTTTGTTATAAGTAAGGAAGCATGTGGAAGAGCAACATGTCTGGTGGGCATGATAGTACAGTAATTCTACCATGCTCAGCATGTCAAAGGACTATGTTATCATCCTGACTCAATGATCTCACAAGTTGCCACAGTAGCTTACTCAAGGACAAAAAAGTAACAACATTCTGTTAGATCTGTACTATCTAGCAGTAGCCACTAGACTAGCTACATGTGGGTACCATATTGAAATGTGTCACTAGTCCAAGTTGAGATGTGCTGTAAGTGTAAAATAAATACTGGATTTTAAGGACTTAGTATCAAAAAAAAAAAAAAAGGAAAATATCTCAATAATTTTTATATTGGTTACATATTGAAATGATGTTTTAGATATATCAAGTTAAATAAAATATACTCTTAAAATTAATTTCACCTATTTCTTTTTATTTTTTTTAATGTGGCTACTAGAAAATTTTAAATTAATATGTGGCCACATTTGCATCTTCACACTTCTACTAGACAATACTGGTCTAGGAAGAAAATAATGTATACTTTTGATTTTTAAAAAGAAGCATGTTTTCATTTCAAACAGATTTTTTAAAAATTTGTGTACCTTTTAATGTAAGATGCAAAACTTAAAGACCGAATAGGAGTGATAATTTAACATTAGATCAGATAACCATTCTACAGTATAAGCTCCTTAAGGGTGAGTATTTACTGATTGGCAGTTTTTGAATAAATTGATTCTCCTATCCAGTCATTAATTTATTTACATAACCACTTAGAGCAATTTATTGTTATAACTAGGTCTTGCCAGGACATTAACTATGACAGGAACCCAATCTTGGGGTTTCTAAAACTCTTCTATAGAAATATTTTTCAAGTTTTTTTTTTTTTTAATACTTTGCTCACGGAGAATTTGTACTAGCTTCAGTCTGTCTTTCTAGGGATGAACATATACACATCAAGATATACATCAAACATTGGGTTGTAATGCAAGACCTACAAAAATGAGATACTTAAAGTTAGCCCATATAAGATGGGTAGGATTTAAACAATGAGAAAAGAAAGTGTTTTCCAATCAAGGAAAACTAAAAGAATCAATTTCAAATGCAGATTTTTTACTTGCCCTTTACTTCTCAGGGTTGCTGAAATAATTAATATGAAAGTACTTTTTAAAGTATAAAGAACAATACAAATATGTGGTTTTACTATCATAATGAATCTTTAAATACTAGAAAAATATTTTCAGAAAAATAATGAAGAGTTTCAAAACTAGCAAAGAACATTTACTGAATGCTCACATATTAGACTACTTACATTATCTCATTTTATCCTCAAAACAACTTGAGAGAAGTTGCTAAAGATTACAGAACTAGAAAGTATCAAATCCTAGACGGTGGACCTGTGAAGGCAAAATCTCCATCTAATTCACCACTGAATCCCCAGCACCTGGGTTGAAACCCGGCATATAGCAGTCACTCCGTGAATGCATGAATGAAGGATAAACAAGCAAAACTAGAATATACACCCAAGGCAATCTGATCCAAAGTCTGGCTTTTCCACTTACTGTAAATGATACAAAACAGAAAGTCTCAGATTGAGAACAAGGATCATCACAGTTGGGTGATCTAGCTGGATTTGGCTGTCTAACAGGGAATGGATGAATATCTTTGCTAACCTTTTTGCAGGCATGCAGGAGGAAGAATGAAATGACCTAAAGCCACTGAGTTTTTCATTTCGGCATTAGCTACTGCAGAGAGATAGTAGGCATGAAAAACTGTAGCGTTATCTTCTATGTAATCGAGGCTCTGATATATTCTAGGAGAAAGAAAGGAAATATTTTAGATTATGAAATAAACGAGAAAATATTCAAGATTTCAAAAAATAGAATAAATAAATGGAAGTAGGGAGAATTATCTGTACATAATCAGGAGTCTGGGGGATAAGTGGGTAGAGAGGGAGGCAGCAGGGGTGTGTTTAGACCTTTGCTTTGTAAACATATTCAGACAGCAGTGTGAAGAGGGATCACAGGTGGACAGATTGTAGGCAGAGCAATCACTCAGAAAGTTACTGTGATGGTTCTGACAAGAGGTAAATAGGGTATGTACCAAGGCAGTGGCAGTAAGAACATTTACAGCGGTACAGTCTATGGTATTTGGCCACTGACTGATTAATGGGGTTAGGGGCTATGATTCAAAAGCAGCTGTGAAAGTTTTAAGACGTTTTAAGCTTGAGAACACAGGACCTGGTGCAGGTATGAGGGGCAATCAGATTTGGTTTAAATGTATCGAATATGAGGTGCCTTCAAGGAGCCTCGCTGAGTTGTGAGACAGCTGGAAATACACGACTGGAAATCGGGAAGAAACTCGAGGACCATGCATGCCATCGTGGCAGAAAGGAGAGGAGAAGTATTACTATTTTAACCCCCACATCTAGAAAGTTGCTCATTTCCAGTCTCTTCCTATCATCTCTATATAATAGTGGACTGCAACTTCCATCTCCAACTCCTGGCTCATCATGAACAGAGAGGCACTGCCAGGTGGCCTTCGGGTACCTCAGCGTGTCTGGATGGGAAGCATCACAGCTGAATAAGAAGTCCGCGGCCCTCGAGTCACTGATCATTCCCCCTTCAGCCACTGTGGAAGTAAGAGCACAGGGTAAACCAGCAAGTACTGTGGGGCTAAGGCACCAGAATGTAGAGGGATGCTCCTTCACCACCTTACCCACCCCTTCCACCGAGCTTCCTACCCCAGAACTGCCTCAGGTCCCCATTAACGCTGCTGCAGAACCATCCCCGCTGCCCTTGAAACATGGCGCCACCTTGCACGCGAGGACTCAGGGGCGGGGCCATAGCAGACATCGCTGATCGCTGATTGGTCCTGGTCCGAAGCCAAGCTCAATGATTGGTTCTCAGAGTAATGGGCGGGAAAAGCCTGAGGCAGGAGCAAGAAGGCACCGTTACTACCAGACTGAGTTGACCAACTCGGGAGATTGTTAGCTTTCCCCTGCTACTGCGGAAAAAGAGTCAATCGTGTTGGTGAGTTTTAAACGCTAAGCATTGGCAAAATTATTGTGCCGTGTTGTACAGTTTTGGGAGCAGGTTCTGTAGCATCAAGTATTTTTTAAATTGAACTATAATTGACTTACAATATTATATTAGTTTCAGGTGCACCATATAGTGGTTTGGTACTTATGTGCATTACGATGTTATTATCCCATAAGTCTAGTTACCTTCTGTCACCATACGAAGTTCTTGCAGTACTATTGACTATTCTCTGTGCTCTTCCATTATATCCTTGTGACTTATTTTTTTTCCTTGTGACTTATTTATAACTGGAAGCTTGTACCCCTTAATCCTCTTCACTTATTTCACTTATCCACCCTCTTCTACCCACCCCCTCTCTCTGGCAACCACCAGTTTTTTCTCTGTGTTTATGAGTCTGTTTCTGTTTTATTTTATTTGTTCATTTATTTTGTTCTTCAGATTCCACATATAAGTGAAATCATATGGTATTTGTCTTTCTCTGTTTTATTTTTTTTCACTTAGCATAATACCCTCCAGGACCATGCATGTCATTACAAATGGCAAAATTTCATTTTTTTTTTTATGACTGAGTAGTAAAATTCCATTATTTGGATATACCATATCTTCTTTATCCATTCATATATAGACTGGACACTTAAGTTCCTTCCATATCTTGGCTATTATAAATAATGTCACACTGAACATAAGGATGCATGTCCTTTTGAGTTAATTTTCATTTTCTTCAGAATTATAGTATCAAGTATTATTTTGAAGCAAAACTTAATTGGAATCACTAAAAGATGAGGACTTTTTCGAAGATAAAACCATGATACCATTATCACACTTAAAAATATTAATTCTTTAATACAGTCGAATATCACCAGTGTTCACTTTTCCAGTTTTCTCAAAATTATGTTGTTCTTTTACAGTATGCACTCCCCTCCTTACATCAGTTTTGATAAGATATATTTTTCTGGCTTTGGATCTATTTAATCTAAGATTCCAAAAATATTGATGTAAAGTTGTTCATAACACCTGTTATTGTCTTTTAAAAGTCTACAAACTCTGTAGCAATGCTTCCTTTTCTTTTCTGACATATATGTCTTCTTTTTATTTCTTAGTCTCACCAGAGGTCTGTCAATTTTATTAACTTTTCAAAGAACAAACTTCTGGCTTCGTAGATACTCTTTTATATATTTCTTTATTTCATTAATTCTGCTTTTATAATTTTCATGGTTTTAAATTGCTGTTCTCTTTCTAATTTCTTGACAAAGATCAATGATTATCATCCTTTGGTTTTCTAATATGTGTATATAAGTTTATAAATTTTCTTAAACTGTGTGCCAGTTTCTAAGATGTCACTTTTTATTATCATTCAATTTAAATAATTTATTACCATTTAACTTAAATAATTTTCAGATGTCTAATGTGATTTTTTTTTAAATTTCCAAATATGTGTGATTATTTTGTTACCTTATTGTTACTGATTTATGGTTTCTTAAGTGCATTAAGGTAAAAAAATATGGCCTGTGTGCTTATAATTCTGTAAAATTGGTTGAAATTTTCCTTATGATTGAAGTATATGGTTAGTGTTCTGTGTGTGTTTACAAAGAATGTTGTGCATCTATTGGATGTTCTGTGGTGTTGGATGCAGTATTCTACATATGTTCATTTAGTCAAGTTTGTTAATCATATTATCTGATTCTTTTATCAATTACTAAGAGAAGCATGCTAAAATCTATTTGTAGATTTATCAATTTCTTAATTTTTGCTTTATATATATTAAAATTAAGTTGTTAAGTGCATGTGAATGTATACTTAATTTCTAGCTGAACTATTAAGCACTTAATATAAAAGGTGAAACTTTAAAACATATGAATAAAACACAGGGAAATATCTCTCTGGTCTCTGAGTAGAGAAGCATTCTTTAAAAGTGACACAAGTATTAACCAGTAGAAGATATTTGCAGCGCAAATAACCAAGAAAAAATTGGAATCCAGAACATATAAATAATCCTATGAATCAATATTAAACAAACAACCCAATAGAAAAATGGGCAAACACCCAAATAGGCATTCCATAGAAGAAGGAACTTAAATGGCCAATAAACTTATAAAAAGATGCTTGGCTACAGCCATGCCACCCTGAACACATCTGATCTTGTCTCATCTCAGAAGCTAAGCAGGGTTGGGCCTGGTTAGTACTTGGATGGGAGACCACCGAGGAATGAATACCAGGTGCTGTAGGTGTTTAAAAAAAAAAAAAAAAAAGATGTTTAATCACAGTGGTAATTAGGGAAATGGAAACTAAAACTACAATGAACTATCAATTGGCAAAATTGCTTTGACCAATTCAGCATTACTCCCTTGCAGGTATGCATACCCTATGTCTCATTTATTAGATATATACCCAGAGAGACTTGCTTCTGTTTACCAGTATACATATACAATAACATTTATGGCAATAATAGTTAAAGCTATAGCAACAACCAAAAACAAAAACAAAAAACTAGAAACAACCACTTATCAACAGTAGTTTGGATATTTTGTTTTATTTTCACACAATGGAAAACAACATAATTTCGAATTTTAAAAAAGCCAAGGAAGACATTTAATATGATTTCCATTTATTTAAAGTTTAAAAAACAAGCATAGTAAAACTATACTTACATATGTAGTATAGAAGAAAACTAAACAGTACATTTGTTGGAAAAACAGACCTATGAATTATTTTCATAAAAGAAAAGGCCAGATACAAAATGTGGAATAGGGATTACCTCAGGGCTGAGAGAGGTACACAGGAAGCTTCAAAGGTTCTATTTTCAAAACTAGTTGGTCAATTAATGAGTGCTTGTTTTTATTTTATTCTCCAAACTGTACATATACATTCCATAAACTCTTCTGTATGTATTTTATAATTTAATTTTTTTAAATAATCAAGAAAATATGTCAATTTAGGAAAATTTTATCTAAAGTAGTTAATCAAATATTTCACCTTGAATAAACCATGTTTACTCACCTGAAAATTTAACTTATCCAGAGCATCTCTTTTTCTAGAAATACCTGGTAATCCAGTTTTACTATTTTTTTCTCTTGTATCTCAGCTATGTTGTACAACTGTGCAATGATATTACTACTATTATTCTAAAAGTTCAACTAGTCAAAGAAAAATACAAGGCATTCTCCTTTTAAAGTTCTTACCTCAGTGAATCCTAACATGCTGACTGGGACCTCTTTTGTCTTTTACTTCATACAAGGATATTTTTATTACTATCAGTCTCATCTCCTGTAGCCTAAGATAAAACAATGTATATATAAGACAGCCCTAGTCATGCTTTTTAGTGAATATCACTCAGAGTCTATTTCTAGCAGGGAAGATCCATATTGGTGTTATATGATTCATACTCATTAGAATGATTCCTGCCTTTAATTATACTCTAAATTCTAAGCAGAAGGATTGTTCAAATTTTTTAGTATAGAATAACCAACTGTCTGGGAAAATAAATTTGTGTCATCTAATATTAAGGCAAATGCTGGAGAGCTAAGATAGTATGTTATAGAAAGTATTAAGGTGGGTACCTACAGATAGTGAAAAATATGGGTACACCTGTGGTCTGTCCTTATTCTCCTGGTGATTTGAATAAATTTTTTTTCCCTTTTTTTAAAAGAAAAAGAAAAAGAAGAAACAGCTTTATTGTGGTATAATTTACAACCTGTAAAATCTGCCCATTATAAGTATACAGTTCACTAATTTCTAGTATATTTATATAGCTATGCAACCATCTCCACAAAAATAATTCATTTTTAAGAAGTATATTCTCTATATTTGGATTAGAATTTTTACCCTTCTTATTTATCTTTCATTATCCAACTTAATCACAACTTTTCCTTGTAATTTTCTCCTCCTATTCTGGTGAATATTGACCTCCCCTTTCTCTAAACTCGGTAATACTTGTCTGTTCCCAAAGATAGACTTTAGATATCAATTATCTAGAACTGTGCATATTATTTAAGACAGCAATTGAGCCCTCTTTTATTCCCCAAACTCTTTGTCAATGACTTGAATTTCTTTACAACAGTACCTGAAACCCCACCATTAGAAATATGTACTTACTGAATATGGACTGTTTATTAGCTAGTATCATGTCAATGTTAAATTTTCTGAATTTGAGAATTTAGTACTACGATTACATAAAAGAATATCTTGGTTCTTAGGAGATACTTAGAGATAAAAATTATAATGCTTGCAACTTAATCTAAGGTGGTTCAGCAAAATAACATTATTAATAATTATATACGCACAAAAAATCATATGATATAGAATGGATGTGGGAGAGGCTAAGAAAATCTGGGAAAATATTAATAATTAGTGAATCTAGGTGGAGAGTACATGGGAGTTTATCATACAAAAGTGCAGTTTTTCTGTAAGTTTGAATTTAAGCCATTAAAAAAAAAATAAAACATGTTCCTTTAGTTCAATTGTTCTCTGCCCTGGTAACACATTAGAATCACCTGAGAGCTTTTAGAAACTACAGATGCCTGGTCTCACCTACTAGAGATTTGATTTTAATTGGTCTTGGGTGGGGTCCAAGCACTGGAATTTGTTTTAAATCTTTCTAGATGGATTTTTTAATGCCTCTTTTATAGTCTTCAAAACATCTAGCAAGGTTCTAGGCATTAACAAAGTCCTCATTACATTTTGATTAAAGCGAATTCATTAAAATAATTTCTTAAATGTAGTTGTAATCATGTCATGGCTGTTTACCCAAATCAGCAGCTGTAAATGTATGCATATTATAAATGTATGCCAATGATATATGACTATTACCCCGTAATATATGTGTATCTTTCCCATTACGATGGATAGAGGGCTTTCACCCTACCGAAGAGCTGTGCTAATTGTAGTTTTAGAGGACCAGTGAGGCAGGTCCTAAATACCCATCCCTGCTCATTTCCCCCCCACACACAAAAAAAACACTATCAGATATAGAGAATGAAGCCCAGTTAGGTGGGACTTCCAAGGAAAGGAAATAGGGGTTGTTCATCAAGGGTACTGCTGAGATCAATGATACTAAGTACTTTAGACTTAGAGAGAAAAAACAAGCTGGAATATGAATATATTGGAGAGGACAAGATGAAAAATACTGATATTTGAATTATAGGCAGGAATGGTGAAAAGGACATAGCAAATAGAAATACATAAATGTATTTTTTTTCTTTTTTCTTTTTTAATGCCTACAACACCTGATATTCCTAGGTGGTCTCCAATCCAAGTACTAACCAGGCCCAACCCTGCTTAGCTTCCGAGATCAGATGAGATTGGGCATATTTAAGGTTGCCGGGCCATAGACTTAAATGTATTTGAATACAGAAAAACAAGTGCCCGCATATATAGATAAATCAAGAAAAAGAGACTGAGAAAGAGTTCAGAGAATCACTGAACTAAAAAGTATCTTGAGAGAATTCAAAACAAGATTATAAACTGGCCCAGACAATTTTCTATTTCTTTTCTTTAAATCTCTGGAGCAGTTTTTGTTTTGTTTTGTTTTGTTTTTTTCATATTATAGTAACAAGTTCTAGAAATGTGATGCACATTTTACATTTAAAAAAATTAATAGGAAGAAGAGTATATATCTGAAATGCATCTATTAAGAGTCATTATGTTGGGGAATAATGACAGCATAATACAATTTCTGGGCACGTTTGAAAAGCGTTCCCAAGCATCGCAAACTCAAGTTGTAGTTTGCTCCAGTAACAATAGCAAGATGATCACCCTCATGAAATAAGCTCCTGTGTCATAGAAGACCCCAGCGATTTAGAATAACATCTTAAAAGGTTCTAGTGAAATCCACTTAGGACAGTGAGAATAAAATTCAATTTGTGAATTCTCTTTTCATTATTCCAGAGTTACCCATAAATTGGGAAGAGAAACCAGTGAGACTGGTAACTATTTCAATACCTCTTTAATAATGCCTTGAATTCACACCATAGTATGACTAATTACTGTGGATGTAAGATATGCAATGGTTCTTTATTCTCTCCACCATCATTAAGGCAAGGGCAGAAGTAGGGATAAAGTTTCTCCATGAAAGTACTACTGAAAGTATAAATGTGGGCCATGGTTTTAGCATTGTAGAAGGACACCTGCCCTCCTTCGTAATCCAGGTATATGCCCACCCTGTTGAGGTTGTTAGTCAGTTTCAGACTGCAAGGTGGAAAATCCAGAGCCTTTAGATCGGTTTGGTTCCTTAGTCTTAAAAGCCAGAATCCTTGCTCAGGAGTTAGAGGACAGCTGCCTTTCCGAATGATAGATTCTCTGGCAACTCCAACTGTCCATTTCGTCTTCTTTGCTACTTCTACTTCCCAATACCACTTTCCAGATGTAAAGCTTTTTGAGCCCAGCACAGCCACACTTGAGTCAAACCTTTCCGGATCATCGGGCATTACCTGCTTAATGTCACCATGCCACACACTGGTTCGGTTTTTGGAGAGCACCAAATTTGGGTGAGCTGTTTTAGGGTCCAGAGTTAATGGAGATAGGCCTAGTAAGAAAATAAGAGAAGGCAGGGCACAGGAGAAAAGGGATGAATGCAAATTCCCATAGTAAAAGGCAGTTACATAGACAGCAGTATGTTATCTCCCTCATGCACATATCCTTTTAGGCAGGTAGTTAATTTATATACCTTCTAGCTATATCGTAGACATTTTTTTTATTTATAGTAAAAATCAGACTTTACTCCAAAGCAATTTATGCTCTAATGAAGAAAACAATACAAATAATATATATATATATATATATATATATATATATATATATATATATATGTACTGGCGAATATAAGAAAATACAAATGCTGAAGAGGTAATGATTAAGTAAGTTCGTCCTATGAAAGCCATCTAAGGACAGTATGTATTTCAGTTATGATATAACTAAGATATATTCAGGATGCTTTGAGTAAACAGAGGCAAAAAAGGAATGGGCTAGAAACAGTAGCTTATGTGGGAGAGAACAAGCTGCCTGTTAGAGGCAGTTAAGCTAACTGATACAGTGTTTAGAGGATAATGGTGAGAAGTTTATATCTGGTTTAATAGATAATGAGACTTTTGAGATCTGGAGTGGTTTATGTGCTGCTAATCAGAATGTGGTCCACAAACTGTGTGGTTACCAGTCTGGGATAAGATAGTAGAGAATGTGAGAGTAAGCTCTTAGCTACTTTAGCAATCTGAAAGAATAATTTTATGTCAGTTGAATCTAACAATTAAAAAACTGAACTCACACTTTGTAATCTTTGTTTTTTTTTAATTCCACTTTTTCAAGTAATTGATTTATATTTTATTCTATAAACATATCAGTCCATGGCAGGTTGTGATTTTAAAAACTATTCTTTTGTCACAGGTAACTTGACAAGCATTGGTTTAGACAAATCAAGGGGCATCAGTATTAAAAATAATTTCTAAATAAAGAGAGGTTGAAAGCATACCAGCAAAAAGAGGATTCTAGGTGTGAGATAATTGAAACTTGGCACAAAATTTGATGAAGGAAACATATATGTTCACATCATGGACACAGATACATACATGCATACATTTATTGTTGATGGATTTATTTATCCTTGGTAGTAAAGTCAGTCCAGTCCAACTCTCTCTTCCCAGAAAAGCCTGTGTCTTTTGACTGATTACCAAGGATTTCTATCATTCTGAGAACTTCTTTTTTCAACAACAGACTGAAGAATCCTGAATTTTTCCATATAGGCTGAATCTTCTCTCCCTCACATGTCCCCATCCACCTTGGGTTGTTACTCTTTCCCATATGAGGACTAAGGTTTCTTTGGAGGTATCATAAAGATTTCTTACCAGCCTTTTTAGAACCTGAGTCTACTCTCCTCACCAAGTTTCTGACACTTCCATATAGCTCAGTCTGCACTGGCTTTGAAGATTCCTAGGAGTTGGCTTTGTGTCTTCTGTTTTCTTCTCTTGCCATATTCAATCCAACAGTAAGTTCTGTCAGCACCACCTTTAAAATATATTCTGATCCAACTCAGAATATATACAGATAACTTCCACAAATACCACCAGCCTGGAACTACTGAAATAGCTTTTTAACTGTTCTGGTATCATTCTTGCCTATATGCAAACTATTTTTCCCATAACATGGATGGGATTATCCAGTTCTCCTATTCAACATACTCCTATGCTTTTCATCACCCAAGATAAAATCCAGACTCTTTACAGAACAAACAAGACCTACATGATTTACCCATCTCTCTGACCTCATCTGCTATTACATTGCCCTCATTTGCTTTGATCCAACCACCTTAGCCTTTTGGCTGGTTGAATATATCACACTCATACATACATACTTCAGGGCCTTTACACTTTCTTTCCTCGTCCCCAAACAGTTCACTCCTTCACATTCATTATGCAGGCCTTTGTTCATGCAAGTTCAAAAAATGTTAATGATACAATCTAGATGGGTATAGGGGTATTCATGGTAAAAGTCTTTAAACTTTTCTCTATATTTGGAACTTCCACAATAAAACATGCAGAGAGGGGCATTACTTCTTCAGAGAGGTTTTCTCTGGCTATTCTATCTAAAATAACATGTTCATCCATCCATCACTGTTTGTACTCTTATCCTGCTTTACTTTTTCTCCTAAATAGTTATTTAATGAGTGTACCTTGCTTTATTTTCTTCACAATGGTTATCACTATGTGAAATTTATTTATTTTTCCATTGTCCATTTCATCCACTAGAATGTAATCTCTGGGGTGAGAGGGATTTTATCTGTTTTGTTTCCTGAGATATATTCAAAATTTGGAACTGTTTCTAGGTGTTCAAGTAACTATTTGTTAAATAAATAAATACGTGAACTTTAATCAAAGTTCCATTTGATATCTGGACACCAGCTAATTCCACTATGTCTCATATTCCTATTATCTTTGACCAACATCCAGAATGTAGACCCCTCCAGTGATTTATACTCTAACATGCTCTTATCCACATTATCTGTTCTTTACTTCCTCTATCTTCACCCATCTTCCCACAGTCCACCCAACCCTTTCCACCCTGCCTTTTGGAACTCCCTTCCAAATTAACTCTCCTGTATCCTCAGTTTACAGAATTTTCTCATCCCCTCTTTACTCTAACAGAAACTTATCTGGTCCTTCCTCCAAAAACAGCTTCCAAAAAGTTCACAAGACTATTTTCTAAATTCAGATTCAAGAGATCCAGTAGCCACCACTGCCACTTCTAGACCCCTACTCTACTCCTCATGCTTTTGTAAAAACTACTTTTCATGGAGGCCCATGTCATTCCATTTTACCCTCTATCTCTATTTAATGCTATCATATGCAAACTTCCTGTTATATTCCCACACTTTGGGTTAACTTTACACTTCTAGCCTGACTTCAGCCCATCATCTCACGTGATTTCACTATCCTTTGGATATAGCCACTCTTCCACTCTTGCCAGTCCTTGACTTTACTTTTGTGACTTTTTACTCCACTACATGTCAGCTGTTCATATAAATGACCATATTCTGGACCTTGTAGTCATTAGAAAATATTCATTCTCTAAAATCTTAAAGTTAGATATCTCCAAGTCTCTTATTTTTTGAGCGTTCTCACTCTTGTCTCCCCCTACAACTATTGCTTGACTTTATTCTAGTCCCTTATTTCTCTGTATTTCCCTAAGCTATCTGCTTCCTGGCTTAAAGTCTTTCCCTAAACAGCTTAGCATTGGCAACTTTGTTGCTAATAACCTCAACACTTTTATTCTCTTTTTTGCAGCACCTGCCATGCAACTCTCCAACCCTGGATATATCCATCTATTCAAATTCACATTCCAATTCCTGACCACTGCAGGAGCAAAGTCACAAAATTGTACATATATATACCACAACAGATTCATTATTTCCACTTTATGTTTTCTGAATCAAATCATCTTCTACGAGCATCTTCCTCACAACAGCAATTTCAAATCTTCAACTCCCCGCGCCAAACCTCTATTCTTCCACTTCCCCACCTCTTCGATCTTAGGCAGAAGACTTCATTCCCTGCTTCACAGAGAAACATCTTATTGGAATCCCTCAATTCTTTCCACTTATAATGCAAGATCAACTTGATAAAATTGTTTGCTTCTCCCACTTTTATCTCCTTTCCAAAGGAGATATGTCCAGAGGAAACTGAGAAAAGTCAATATTTCACTCTCTGTTTATACCTCACTCACTCTTCCCTACTTCTACCAATTATCCCCTTTCTTATACCATAGATTTATACCTTTCTGTGAGCTGCTTCCCTTAAGTATGTTTTTTAAAGTCCTCTTTTGACTCTGTGCCTACACTCACATCTTCCCTTCTTAGTGAAATTTCTCAACTAGTGACCTATTCACTTTTCTACTATCTCATTCCCAATCACTTCTGAACTCTTCACAATATGACTTCTACCCATTATACTCTTTTGAAACTTCCCTTGCCAAAGTCACCAATTATTGTTTTTTTTTTAATTTCTTTTCCAATTGTTTCCTAAATTGATCTTCACATGTGGCATGAATGACCACTACCTTCTCCTTGACAGTCTCTTTCCTTAGAGTCCATGTCAACCTCATTTCCTGGTTTTTCTCTTTATTTCTCTTGCCAAAGTTCCTGAGTCTCTTTTAGAAGCTTCACTGCCCTTTATGTGTTAGTAGTCTCTATAATGTGCTCCCTCCTTGACCGTATGTTCTCACTTTCCTTAGGAAATCTCATTTATATCAATAGCTTCAGCTACACTGCTCTATACTGATTATTCTATCTCTGGCCTCTCTCTTAAGCTCTAGTTGGAATAGTTACTATTTGAATATATTTACTTAGTTGTTCTGTAGGTCCTTCAACACAACATGGCCACAATTGAACTCATCAACTCCCTCTGAATTCTGCATCTTCTATATTTCCATCCTCTACATCACATTTCTCTACCTCTTACCACCAATTATTGTTTGGCACATTTCAGCTCCTGGAATTCTGGCTCTGGAATCTGTTTTTTATATTACATTCTCATTCCCATGCCTTTGGCTTAGATCTTAACAATTTTTCATCTAGATGGCTACTACAGACTCTAAATTGGTCTTCTAGTCTCTTCTTCTTGGGAGCAGAAACTATGTCTTTAATTTCTACATGCTTGGACCCAGCTTAGTGCTTAGCATGTAGTAGGTCCTCTATAGGAGTTTGGTGAATAAATGAGTAAACTTTGGTAATATTTTACTGTATACAAAACTAAAGGAAATATGTTAAAATATTTTAAATTGGAATTGGTAAAACTACAACCAGTAGGCCTAATCTGGCCTGCTGCTTGTTTTGTAAATAAAATTTTATTTGAATACATCAATGGCCATTCATTTACATATGGTCTGTGATTGCTTTTTCACTGCAATGGCAGAGTTTAGTAGTTTGGAAAAAAACCATACATCTCTCTATCTGACCGTTTATAGAATAACACAGAGGAGGCAGCTGGGCAGAGACTTAACCAATATCTACAAGGGGATTCCCTCAAGGCTGTGGCTGAGTACTAATCTTCAGTAAAACTCATTAGGGCCAGTGAAAGAATCTCCAGAAAGCAGTAGGCTGAATAATTTCTAGAGCTCACACAAGACTGAAAACAGTTTTCAATCCTGCCAGCCAGAATGAGAAAATGTCATACTATGTAGAACATCAGGCAGGGTACTTAGAAGGGTATTACCTTAGAAAATGGGCTAAATTAGCTTTAGTTTAAAGGCTGCTGTCCAACTACTGTAACAAAGCTGAAAAGCCATAATAAACTTTTAAAATGTGTCCAAAGGAACAAAGTCATTTTAAATAACTACGTGCTAAAGTTAAATCCAAGCTTAAAGGATTACAACAAAATCCAGCAAATAGCAATTTAAAATTGATTATGTCTGACATCCAATAAAAAATTACCAGCCAGAAGACACAGATCTCCCATGAAGAATTCTGAATAATTTATGTAGATACTTCACATTCAAGGAGGAGGAGAGTAACCCCACCCCTTAACCATGGGCTGTTCATAGTGACTTCCTTCCAAAGTATACAGATAGAAAGGGGACAGAAAGGGTAACATTACAGTGGAGAAACCTGACAAACACTGCCTCAGCTAAGTGATTAGAGCCAACATCAATGGTCATAAATCATGCTGACAGTATGTCTGCTTGATATGCAGTGATGAAAATGGCACATTAATTACGTGGTCTTCCTTTTACTAACTTATAACCTTGATCTTAGGAGAAAAATATCAGACAAATTGCAATAATGTGGCATTCTACAAAATGTGTGACCAATTTTCCTTAAAAATGTCAAAGTTATCGAAAACAAGCAAAGGGTAAGCAACTGTTACAACCTAGAAGAGCTTAAAGAAACATGACAAATAAATGTGATGTGGCACCTTAGATGGAATCCTGGAACAGAAGAATGACATTAAATAAAAACTAAGGAAATCTAAATAAACTATGGACTTTAGTTAATAGTAATATATTAATATTGATTCATTAATTGTAAAAGATGTATCACATGAAATGTAAAATGACATTCATAATAGGAGAAACTAGAGATGAGGTATATAAGAACTTTATATTTTCTCAATTTTTTCTATAAATTAAAGTATTATAAAAAGTTAAATCTGTTAAAATTAAAAAAAAATTACTAGCTATGCAAAGCAGCAGGAAAATATGACCCACAGTTAGGAGAAAAATCAAGCAATGAAAATATGCCCAGAAATGACAACGATGATGGAATTAGCAACACCATTAAAACAGCTATCATAATTATCTTCCATTTGCTTGAGAATGTAAAGGAAAACATGAACATGGTGAAGAAAAATGGCAGATATATGAAGACCCAGATGAAACTTTTAGAAATGAAATGTATCTAAAATGAAAAACATCTTGAATAGGATTAACAGAAGATTAAACAGTACCAAAGAAAACATGAGAGAACTTGAATAGCAATAGGAACTATTCAAAATGAAGCACAGAGGAAATAAAAGGCTAGAAAATAATGAGCATCAGTGAGTGACAAGTCAGCCAATATCTGGTGGTCTAACATATGTAAAATTAGAGTCTCAGAATAGGAGAAAAGGGGGGGGGGTAGGTGAAGAATTCTTGAAAAAATAACAGTTGACATTATTCCAAATATGATGACTACTATAAACCCATAGATTCAAGAAGCTCAGTAAACCATAAGTAGATGAATATAAAGAAAATCACACTAAGACCCAAGAAAATTGGTGGAAACAAGTGACAAAAAAACAAAAGTAGTCTGAGGGAAGAGGGAAGAAAAAAAAAGTAAAAGTAGTCTAAAAAAAGAAATAGTATATACAGAGAAATAAAGAATAGAATGGTAATAGACATCTTATCAGAAACTATGCAAGTCAGAAAACAATGGCATGACACCTTTAGAGTACTGAAAAAGATATCCATCAACCCAGAATTCTATAACAAGAAAAACATTTTTCAAAAAATGAGAAAAAAAAACAAAAGCTGAGATAAAACATCACCAGTATATTTGAACTACAAAAAATGTTAAAGAAAGCTTTCAGGCAGAAAGAAAAATGATGTCAGATGGAATTTGTATGTACATAAAAAAAATAAAGAGTTCCAGAAATTGTAAATATGTGAATATAAAAGATATTTCTTCATTTAAAAAATCTCTTTAAAAGGATGTGGTTCCATAGTTAGCACATCTGCCTTACATGCAGAAGGTCCTGGGTTCATGCCCCAGTGGAGCCACAGTCTGTGGTCTATGGCTATACCACCTTGAACAAGCCTGATGATTGGGCCCGGTTAGTACTTGGATGGGAGACCTCCTAGGAAGACATTAAAAAAAGAAAAAAAAAAACCTCTCTAAAAGACAACTGACTGCTTAAATAAAAAAAAAAATATATATAATGTGTAGAAATAAAATATATGACAACAGCATAAAGGATGAAGAATGTAAAAGTATGCTATTATAAATTTTTTACGTTATATGTAAATGTCTGTTATTGAAAAATAATATGGGATAAGTTAAAGGTACATATTGTAAAATCCTAAAGCAACCAAAAATGTATAAAAATTGTTTAATAAAATAAGGAAGTACAGATAATTAGCCAATAGTGAAAATGAAAGGGATAACTAAAATGGACTCAATCTAAAAGAAGATAGGTACAGAGGAAAAAAGGAAGAAAGAACAGATGGTATGGTATTAATAAAAACAAATACCAAGATGCTAGATTTAAACCCATTTATATTGCTTATCATTAATGTCAATGGTCAAAACACCTTGATTAAAAGACAAAGATTGTCAGATTGGATTTTAAAAAACAAGACAATTGCACACTAGCTACAAGAAACACACTTGAAAAATAAAAACACAAATGTCTTAAAAATAAGATGATGGGAAAAGATACATATATTAGACAAAATAGAATTCAGAAAAAAGAATATGAGCAAGGATACAGAGGAGCATTTCACAATCATAATGAGATTGATTCATCAAGAGGTCATAACAATTCTAAATGTGTATTCACCTAATAACAGAGCTTTAAAATACATGAGGCACAACTAATGAATTGAAAGGAACAATCATACTACCTGATTTCAAGATTTATCATAAAGCAACATAAGTAAAGAATTGTGTTGTTGGTATAAGAATAAACAATACAGATTGATGGAACAAGATTGAGAGGCTATAGTAGACTACAGCTGATTTTTGGCAAAGGTGCCAAAGTACTTCAGTGGTTTAAAAAAAAAAAAAAGTAGTCTTTTAAACAAATGACATGAGGACAATTGGGCACTCATGTGGGAAAAAATAACATCGAACCTTACCTTCTGCTATATACAAGAATGAGCTCTAAATGAGTAATAGACCTAAATATAAGAGCTGAAATGATAAAACTTTGGAAAGAAAGTGTAGGAGAAAATTTGTGGCTTTGGGTTAAGGAAAGATTTCTTAGTAAACAAAGAAGATAAAATATAAAAGAAAAAGATTGGTAAGTTGGATTTTATCAAAATTAAAAACTTTTGTTCTTTGACAGACCCTGTTAAGAAATGAAAGGCAAGCCACAAACTGAGAGAAAATATTTGAAAAACATATATCTGATAAAATTTTGTGTCCTTTAAAACTCAATAATAAAAATATTCAATAAAAAACATGAGCAAAAGATCGAATACATTTAACCAAAAAAAATATATGAATGGCAAAGAAGCACATAAAAAGATTGTCAAAATTAGTCATTAGGGAAATGTAAAGGAAAACCACAGTGAGATACTACTATATGTGTAATAAGTGGTTAAAATTAAAAAGATTGACAATACCAAGTTTTGGCAAGGATTTGGAGAAACCATGGGACTCTCATACACTGTAGGTGGGGATGTAAAATAGTACTGCTGCTTTAGGAAAAAAATGTGGTAGTTTCTAATAAAGTTAAACATACACTTAACACACAACCCAGCAATCCCACCACTAGATATTTGCTCCAAAGAAATTAAGATGTAAAAATTTGTAAACAAATGTTTAGGCAATTTTCTTCATAATAGACATAAATTAGAAACCATTCAAATGTCCATCAATTGGTGAGTGAATAAACAAATTGTGATGTATCCATAAAACATTACTATTGATAGATGCAGCAACACAAGTGAATCTCAAAAAGTATTATGCTAAGTGAAAAAAAAAAAAAGCCAGACACAAACTGCATAATCTATGATTCCACTTATATGAGATTTTAGAAAAGACACAACTAAAGTGGAATAAAGCAGATTAGTGAGTGTTGTCAGGGGCTAGGGATAGAAGGAAAGGATTTACTTTAAAGGGATATGCGGGAAATTTTATGGATGACAGAAATTTTCTATATCTTAATTTTGGAGATGTTTATGGAAGTATATACATTTGTCAAGACTCATCAAATTGTACACTTTAGAAAGGTGAGTTTTACTCTTTGTTATTATATGTCAGTAAAGCTGATTTTTTTCAATGTCAATTACCTGGAAAGATTATTAATTGGGATAGATTTGTGATTTTCACTAAGTCAGTAACTACTACTAATAATGAGTCTATATAAATTCTATTTTTAAAAACTTTATTTAGAACTTTATTTTTATAAAGATTTGTATTTAGAACTTTACTTTATGTTCTCGAAATGCCATTTGTGTTCTTTTCTCCTACTCAGTCTTTTGGCATCTACAGGATGACAAAAACTTAGTGTCCTTATTAGGCACACCTATTGAACTTCTTGGTTTTCTTCTGAAGCAGTTAAAGTCTCTAAATAATCTCTTAAGATGTTATACTCTATATTATGAGCATCAAATAGGAGCACTTGTAAAGACTATTACATTCAAAGGGTAGGTTTAGTAACCTCCTCCTCCAGGGCGTGGAAGCTCCAGGGATTTATATAACTGATTTAGCACAATAGGACAAAATATCGGTTATCGCACTTGATAGAACAATCAAACATAATCATAGGCTGAGAGGTTATTCTGACATCAGACTGTTTCTAGTAAAAAGCCATGAATTCTTAGGTTATGGTACCAAAAGAAATTCAGTCATACCAACTAGCATTCTTTTGGCTAAACTCTACCCTTCCATGTCCCAGACTAATTAGTATCTGAAGTACTAATTAGAGCCACAGAAGAGGTCCTACGTAGGAAGCAGATTAGGATCCCCAGGAACCAATGACTACTATGCACTGATACCTGGAGAGAGAGTGGACTGCATTTCCTTCCACATCATGTACTGAATGGGACCTCTGTACAGGCCGGGATTCAGCTTTCTGGAGATAAGCTCTCTGGGTGTCAGCACCCTCATTCCTTGCTCCAAGCTGAAGGAGACATAAATTATTTATTCTTGGACATCCTCTAGGGACTGAAGGTAGGATATTAATACCATATGGAATCACTTACCTATCCAAGAGAGGTGTAATGTCCTAGAAGAGGAAAGGAGAAATAGAAAAGTTAGATACCTGTTCATTAACCCCAGAAATTTCTTTGGTGATACTGGCCACCACTAGAATTTGACTGTCAATACTGGGATCCTGTGCAGATGGTCCCTATTCAATTGCCAGCGCTCATCCTCTTTATACCTTTTCTGATCTGCATCCTCCATCTAACCGAGAATAAACTGGTCTTATCTTGCTCTGAATTTCTAGAGTTCCCTTTTACATGGAACAAGACAGAAGTTAAGGTTAAGCTATTTCTACCTATACTGCCACATTGTCTCAGGAGAAAAACCCAGTAAGTATTACAGTCCCAATGCAACTTTTCCTTACTCTGGCTAATTAAGTTTTCTGAGTGCTGAGGTGGTAACCAATTTCACTTTAGAGGTAAAGCCTCAGGTAGAAAAGCCTGGCAAAGTTTTTCAAATAGGTCATTTTATGATGGCTGAGAGCCAAAGATACAACTTGGGTTGTAACTTTCTTATTTTTGGGAAATAAAGCTTCAAAGATTTTTTGTGGAAAAATATTAAAATATTAATATGTACTGTTATTAATGGCAATTAATGAAAAGCTGAAAGTAAAGCTTTCCATTGAGTATAAGGCAAAAGTAGCCTCCCTCCTGCTTTTCTCCCAGGGAATCTGCACTATAGCAGATTTTCCCTTGAGGGAAAAAAGATGCTTCTACATCCTTTCTGACACCCCCGTCGTGTACCCGTACCCATGTTGATACAGAGCCTTACTTTGAGAAAGTCGAAGGAGTTCTGCTGATCCATCCGTGCCTGGATGCTCACCAACATGTCCTTGGCTAGTAGATTCTGTTCCTGAAGCTGGTTCAGATTCAACTCCATCTCCTCTTTCAAGGCTTTCCCCTCTTCCCAGAGCTCATTTAAAATGTCCTTTTCTTTGCTGTGCAGGAACTGATGCAGCTTTAGAAACTCCAAGGAGATGTGTTGCTGCAGATGTAGCTTGTTTTCCTGGAAATCTCCATGATCATCACCATAGCAATTACTGAGACTAGCACTTGGGGACAGGGGCCCACACCACCAATACTCACACAACTTGGGAAATACCATAACAGGAAAATGCATAGAAATGGCTACTGAGTATCAACATTCAACCGTACTAAAAGGAGGCCCATTTTTGGTGGGGGGGCGACTTACTCTGTCTTTCTCAGCTAGTGTAGGATGAAAGAGTCAAAAGTGGTCACTAAGTCCTAATACAGTACTGAGGTGGTAACCAATGCCATGTTAAATAAGACTGTGGAGTTAATCAAACATTCTAGAATGAATGATAACAAAGTACAAACCAATAATTACCAAGTGATGATCTTAAACGGGGGGCTGTGAGGGAGGCTGAAAAAACTGTTCTTATTAAGAAATCGGAGCTGGAGAGATGCCACGCCTGCTGCCAGGACAGTATGAAAGAAGCAGGAGATGGAAAATGTTTGAAGCACTGAAATTAATAGCTGCTACATTTGCAGCTCTTTTCCCTGGTGACCTCAACATCCTCACAGATGAGCTATCTGCAATCCTGGCTTCTTGGTTCCTTATCCTCCTTACTTCTAGAGATTTCCACCTTTATCTACTCATTCTCTTAGTTATAATGAGGATTTTATTTACCCCAGAAATTTCACCATCTCCAAAAATAACTTTTTATACTCACTTAGGTACCCCTATTGCAACAAAAATTGGGTCTCATCGAAATCTTCGATATATTGACCCCTCCATTTCTATTCCTTCGATTTCATCTGTTTTCATGTCCCCTCTTATCCAGCTTGGAGTCTATGGTTTATCATTATAAATGCCCTTGTGAAAGAGTCTTCAATCTCTATCTCTAGCTCACACTTTTCCAGTTTTCCTTTTACCTATTTCACCACTATTTCTCAGTCTTATGCATTTGTTCTGTCTCCTCTAACCAAGCTCTAAATATTAGAGTTACTTGATATTCTGTCCTGGGCTCTTTTTCCTTTTCATTCTACATTCTCTTTCTAGGTAATATCCTCTCTTCCCACAGCTTTAAATACTATCTGTATATGACTTCTTATTTCCAGCCTAGACCAGGTTCTAAACTCCAGGTTCCTATATCCAACTGTCTACTTACATCTCCACTCACCTCTCACATCTAATAAATCACTACATCCAGGTTTTTTTTTTTTTTTTTATATCTCCAAAGCATATGCTGAAGCCATTTATTTCTCCCCATTTCCACTGCCTCGCTAGACCAAGCTACCATCATCATTCTCTGGGATCACTGTGGTAGTCCTTCTAACCATTATTTTTGTCCTTGTCTTTCTCAATACATTCACCACACAGCCGCCGGACTGATGAGATGAAATGAGATGAAACTGTGTCTTGTTTAAACCTTTTAATGGCTTCTCATTATTCACAGGATGAAGTCAAAGTCTCTAACATTATCTACAAGGGCCTACATGTTTGGGCCCATGTGTGGCTCTTCAATAGCATCTTGCCTACCAGGATCCAGTTTTATTGGCTTTCTCTGTTTAACTTAGCAACTAACTTTCTGTCTCAGGACTTTTCCATATGTCCTTTACTCTTCATAGAATATTCTTCTTCAGAACGCTTCCTTCATATTCCCCTCACCAACTACACTTAGCTAAGTTACTAATCCTTCAATTCTCACTTATGAATATGTGACTTCTTAAGACAACACTCCTCCCCAAGTCTAAGTTAGGTTCTCCACTGACATGCTCTCATAACACCCTATATTTTTATCTGTAGTAATTATCACAGTTATTTTATTGTAATTGATAGAATTATTTAACGTCTGTCTCCCAACCTAATGAAATATAGTGTCTAGTATAGTGCATGACCCACTCAGTAAATATTTTTTGAACAAATGAGTGTTAACTGTAATAGCTTAACTAGCAGTTCTTACAACAGAAATAAGATACTTTGGAGATGTCATTTTTCTCATCTATCCTTCTTTCTTTCACTATATAAATATTTCTTCTTTGAGATACCAAATGCCAGAGAATACTTTCCTCCATAGAATACTTAACAAAGAAATAGTACTCCCAATTTAGCCCCCAACTTAGGGACTATTTGCCAAGTCTCTAACCATTAATGCTGTCCTAGAGTTCCTGTGAAACTGAAAGTATAAGCAATAGTGTTATTTCATTTGGAAGAAGCTAGGAAAAATCAAATCAGATGGGGAAAGTTGGCAATCTGAAAGACCTTGATTCAGAGGTAGCCTTGTTGTAAACCCAAAGAAAAGAGAAGTATTTCTTTGGACATAGCTGTCTTTGGTGGATTTGCATAGATAAATTCCTTATTTTGCCATAGATAAAAGGAAAGACCAGACAGATCACAACCTCACAGCAATCACCTAGTGAACCATCAAAAGTATCAGCATATTAGGGGAAAAACCAGTCTGCTCTCTGTTGATCAACTACTGGGAACCTACTCTACCAACCCAGTCCTTTCCACCCTGTGTCCATTTTTTAATTCTATAGCCCAGGTGTCATTTAGTGTAGGCACCTTTCCACCCAGTTAACTAAAGTTACAAGAATGATATATTCTAATTCTATCTCATAACCCCTCTACCCTGCTCCTCACCTTATAAGCAGCAATAGCATCTTGCTGCATGTTCTTCAGGGACTGAAGCTCCTTCAGGGTTGCCTCCAGCTGACCCTGATAGATGGTAAGCTCCTCCTGGGAATACCACATAGAATTAACCCACACTGCCTTGGGAGGTGAAGGCTCATAAGGAGCATCTCTCCCAAAGCTTCGGCGTGTCAGAAAAAAGACAATTCTTGCTGCAAAAGTCTTTCCTTTCCTCTGTATCATAATTGGGAATTGGGAATAAAATTATGAGCAGGAGGAAAATTTAGGTTATTGTTATTTTTCCACCTTCTTAGTTAACTACAGGGATTTGAGAAATGTAATAGAACTTTATAATTTCTACCCTAATTACACTGTTCTCATTATCTTTACCTTTACTTATGTCGTTCTCACTTATAACACTTATTCCGTCTAAATCCAAATTATTTCCCAGTTCAAACTTTCTTTCACCATACATTCCCTGACTATTTCACTTCTCTGAAATTCTAAACATTCATGAATTAGTAATATGATGAAATTTAGCTCTCAGGAGTAGACTATCTTATATTCTGTTTGTTTAGGGTTTTTGTTTGTTTTTTAGTTTTTTTTTTCCCCCTAAACTTCAAAACTTTTATAACAAGAGTATCTTATATGTCCATATTCTACATAGTGTCTAGATTGCTATCATGGAAAGGTTTAGAAGGTAAATAACTGACTGATTGAGGGAGTAGGCCACAGCTCCTCCACTGCTCCTTTCCTATAATTAATAACTCTAGAGAAAGAATATTGAAAGATATGTTGTATTTTCTGAGCACTCTGAGCTTTCTAATTATCATCTGAATAAAGGGATGGGATTGGAAGAGAGAAAGTTTTTTCCAGCTTTCCTACGGGGCTTTTCAAGGCCCAGGGCTCACCCACCATGAAGAAGTGGACAGCATCAGAGAGCTGCAGGAATTCTTTAGACTGCCCCATAGACAACCGAACATCTTTGCATTGAAAGCAGATCAGTTTCCCATCTGGCTTGCTGAACAGTTTCAGATTCTCTCCATGCTCTGGGCACTGTGGATGGCTCTTGAGTAGGGGTAGCTTCTTAATCTTCTCTACCAGCTTCTCCAGTACAAGGTTGAATGTACAGTTGCTATACTGACACATCATCTTACACTCAGGACAGAATATTTCCTTCACTTGCCGTTTCCAAAAGTTTTGAATACAGGCCTGGCAGAAGTTGTGGCCACAGGTTAGCATCAGTGGATCCTGGAACCAATCATTACACAGGGGACAGTGTAGCTCCATAGTAATATCTTGTATCTGCACTTTAGAAGGTATCTGGGTGATCAAATCATTCACTTCAGTGTAGTTGCCTGGGTCAAAGTTGGAGGAAGGTTTGGAAGATACCTTTGGAAAAGAACAGCTAAAGTGAGTTCTCTTTTTAGCTGTCCATTTCATCATTCCAGAATAGCGGGCTCCATTTTCTAAAGGAGCTGAGAATTGGTGCGGCCAAAGTAAAAGCACCATAATCTCTTCTTTGAAAGTTATCCAGAAAATTTATTCTTTTCTAACATCACTTTTTATTACTACTCCTAACACTATTTAAAAA
Source organism: Rousettus aegyptiacus (assembly GCF_014176215.1). Taxonomy (NCBI): domain Eukaryota; kingdom Metazoa; phylum Chordata; class Mammalia; order Chiroptera; family Pteropodidae; genus Rousettus; species Rousettus aegyptiacus. The sequence goes on along the minus strand of NW_023416306.1, from coordinate 117,716,030 downwards.
ATACATAAAATAATAATTATAAACATGTTAATAGGCACGCAACATATAAAGATGTAATTTGTGATGATGACAATATAAAGAGAGAAATGGAGCTGTAAAGGAACAGATTTTGTATGCTCTTGAAACCAAATTTTTATTAATTCACACTTGATTGTTAGACAGTTCAGATATTAATTGTAACCCCCTGGGTAACCATTAAGGAAAAATACTAAACAATATGCTGAAAAAGAAATGAAAAAGGAGCCAAAATTGTTCACTCAGTAAAGAGGATCAAATATATGGTAGCTAAAGGAAACTGGACTTTGGTGGTAAACACACAATAGAATATACAGATGTCAAATGATAATGTACACCTGAAAATTATATAACTGTATTGACCAATGTCACCCCCATAAACTTAATTTAAAAATAAATAAATAAATAAATAAACTTTAAAAAATGAATGTAAAAAAATTGTTCGCTCAAAAAAAATCAATATGACTGGAATAATAAGAAATTAAGAAACAAAAAAATCACATATATTAAATAGCAAAATGGCATAAGTGAGTTCTTATCAGTAATTATTGTATATGAAAATGGATTAACTTCTGATTAAAAGGCAGAGATTGGGAAAATGAATAAAAGGAACATGATCCAACTATATATTGCCTATAGGAGGCTCACTTTAGATCTAAAGACATAAATTGATCAAAAGTGAAAGAAGAGGAAGAGATATTCTATATAAATATTTGCCAAAAGAGAGATGGAGTGGCTATACTAACATTAGACAAAATAGACTTTAAGACAAAAATTGTTACAAGAGACAAAGAAGAACATTATATAGTGATAAAGGGTCAATCTATCAAGAAGATATAACGATGATAAATATATGCATACCTCACAACAGAGCCCCAAAATCTGTGAAGCAAAAACTGGCAAAATGAAGTTAGAAATGGATAGTTCTACATTAGTAGTTGTAGACTCTGATATTCAACTTATAATAATGGGTAGAACTGAACAGATCAGTAAGAAAATGGAGAACTTGAACAACACTGTAAACCAATTAGAACTAACAGACAGGACGTGGTTCCATAGTCTGCTTTACACTCGGAAGGTCCTGGATTCATGCCCCAGTGGAGCCATGGTCTGTGGTCTACAGCCATGCCACCCTGAACAAGCCTGATGTCTGATCTCGGCAGCTAACATGGCCAGGCCTGGTTAGTACTTGGAAGGGAGACCACCTAGGAAGACCAGGTGCTGATAAGGGATTGTAAACTGACAAGGTCCTTGCAATCTGTGACGTCAACCAAGGGTTGCGTCACCATAAAAAAAGAACTTACTCTGACACTCAAGTTGAGGTAGAATCAACAGAATCCAAATAATTCTAACCCTAAAACCAGACCTATCTCCATTTGCTGTACATTCCCATGACAATTTGAGTACCCCAAACGGCTTGATTCCTCATTCCTAACCCTCCACTCCCAGTTAGAAGTTTGTATTTGCTTCTATTCATGGGCTTAGTTCCATTCATATTCAGATCAATTCTAGCCAGGGGAACAAAGCTAAAAATTATTTGCCTCATCATCAAATGCCATTCTCATTGGTGACTATTTCTGTTGCTCTCCCCATACCTAGATTTTTACCTCTTTCTGTCTAAATGCTTTGGCTTGAATCCCTGGATCTTTGCTCCCTAGTTTCCCACACTGCTTTTGTTTCTTGTTCTTGACACCTTATCTCCCGAAACCTGGATCTTGCCTGCCTGCACTTTGTATAATCACTTTCCCTTTGAATGTTACCTTGCCACCATCCTCTCCAGTCTCTGTTTTTCTGAAACTCCTATCAGACAAACATCAGAGCTTCTCACTCTAGCCTCCATTTCTCTTAATTTCCTTTTCATATTTTCTAGCACCATAGCTCTCTCTGCTTTGCCCTGGACATTTTCTCTCACTCTTGTTTAATAGATGCTATTTATTTTTTTCTTTAAACATCTTTGAATGAATTGAGTTCCTCCTGAATCAGCTATTGCAAGAGACTTGCAAGAAAATCAAAGCACAGTCATATTGAAGGATATTTTCCTCATGAAACAGTGTGTGAGGTCTTATAGCCCTTTCTTTTCCCCATGATCAGTACTGCAGGGTTGCTTACAATGCAGTCTGTCTCCTCCACTCTTTCTCACCAACGGACTGCTTCCCACAAACATGGCTTATTTGTCCTTGTTCAACTTTGCCTTCCCTAATATATCAAATCTTTGTGACAAATGCGTGTAGGAAAGCTCTCTCTTCAGCCTTCCCTGTACTGTTGAAGGGCTTGTGCATCTTGGGGCACTTTCTTTGGAGAGCTGTGTCATTCTCACTTTGTATTATATCTGCATCTCTAGGCATCCATTATCACATTCCTTTTTGACTACCACTATATTGGGCAGTCCCTCTGTATAGATTGGAGTCCAGGCTTACAGTTGTAAAGATGTAGAGGTCAAGCTTACACACACCACATGGCCTCCCCTCTTCACTCCCTCTCTCTAGTCACATTGCAAATAGTTTGTCTCTTTTTCATTATCATTATACTTTGAATTAAAGGAGGATAAGGAGAAAAAATCAGTTTTTATCCCACCATTTGAAAACCAAAGCATAAATTGTTTTAGGCACTTTACCCAACATTTCTATGTATTTATAGGAGGTGGGGAGGAGATAGAAATATTTCGATATGTCCTCCATATACCATCTTGACCAGATTGGGTAATTTACTCTCTGCAGTAATCAATGTAGCTGTCTCTTCTCAAATATTACAAGTTAAATTTCCCTCCAGCCCACAGGAATGGGACTCAAAATCAATATTAAACAGTGTTATAGAAAAGACTATGCACTATTCTTTGCAAACCTAGATTTTAAAACTAAGATTCATCCCTAATACCTACTAGATGTGTTAATCACGGTTGCTGTTATTCCCATAGTTTATGTTAAAAGTCGAGCCTACACACATTATGTGGCCTCCACACCCTCTGCCAGGCCACAGGTGGTTAAATACAGGTGGGCTTCTGATCCATTCTATAGGCTGTTCAACAACTCAAGATGTAACCTAATGCAAAAAGATGATCTGGGCAAACTAGAATCTCTTGTGACTTTAACTCTGGAAACAGAGAATCAGGAAATTAATAATTGAAGCAAAAGCTTAAAGATGGACATGAGGTATAGTTTGGGACATGGAGAATCATAAGGAAACAGAATCTAGGAGGTGAATTTTAAACATAAGTCAGAATAAATGCAGAGATGTAGGGTGGAGAGAGTCAGATTGTGGAGCCTGAGAGAGAAACAAGAATTATTGAGAGAAACAAATATGGAGAGTAACAGTGTTATGTTAACCAGAGCACTGCCCTTTGGCTCTTCCTGGATTCTTATGCACAATGTCTTGCCATAGTAGGGGCTCAACAAATAAGTTGAAAGAGTGGGTGTTTATCCTCACAGTAAGTGAGGTTACCTCTTTGCTTAAGGTAACTTGTCTGAATCTCTGCTTCTATAACAGACTCTCTGCCCCAGCACTTGATAGAAACTGTTTCCTTAAATCTTGAGGTGGAGTTTGCTAAACACTCATTTAATCTTCATCCTCTTTGACTTATTGAGTCTCTCCTTTGGCTCATGTGATGCAATACTGTCCTAGTTCTCCTGCCTCTGACCACTCCTCTACCATGGCTGGTTTCTCTTCCTCTTCTCACTTTCTTAAGTGTAGACCAAAACTATGGTCTGTCTTCAGCTCTCTTTTAGCTCTATTCTCTCTTGTTATCAAGTGAACCATTTAATACTGTTACTTTGCATACAGCCTCTATAGAGGTGACTCCCAAATCTGTATCTCCAAGCCCACAATGGGGGTCTCTGAAACTGAATAAGACTGAAATAGAACTTATCTTGCTCCCTTAATTAGTTCCTTTTCTTGACTTCACTATTTCTATTTGCTGCAACACCAATATCCCAGTTTTGAAATCTTTGTGTGGTTTCTTCTCTTTTCCCTTCCCCAGCATCTAATCAGTTGTAAAGCCTAGTTAATAATAAAAATAGTAATAATTGCTAAACCTCCTCTGCCTCCAAAATCTTTTGTTGCTTTCCATAGCCTACCAGAAGAAGTTTTTTTTTAAGGCCCCCAAATTTGGAATTCTCTACGTGTTGCAAACTCATATTTCTAGCCTTATTTTCCATGGAAAATTTTTTATTTTGTTATGGAAAAGTGTCTATTTTTACTGACTTTGCCTTAATAAGAGTGTAGTAGGAATAGGCAACAGTGTTTATTTTTTTCCTTTAGAAATTATAAACAAAAAACTTATAACTCTGTTTCAATAGAGCAAGAAGAGGATGAGCAAATCTAAAGGTCCTATAATTGAGGAAGTTAGAACCTGATCTTTATGATTAATATATGTTTAAATCAAACTTTATAAGAAGTAGAAACTGATAGAAATGATAACTCGGTACATAAGACTCATGTCAAAATTTGATGAATTTGTTGATGAATTTTAACAAGTTTTTTTATAGTAAATAAACTTTTTATTTTGTCTATCTGATTATGAAGAAAATAATTAGTTTGGAGTATTACATCCTTTATTTTAGCTCTGAACAGATCTTTCTTTAATTTTTTGTTTTTTTACACCTACAGCACCTGGTCTTCCTAGGTGGTCTCCCATCCAAGTACTAACCAGGCCCAACCCTGCTTAGCTTCTGAGATCAGAAGGGGATTGGGCTTGTTCAGGGTGGCATGGATATAGACTAAACAGGGAAGTCAATTAAAAATGTTTAACTCTTGTGAGAATCAGCTGTGCTTTAAATATAAGATATAAAATGTGATATAGATGATGTGGTATAGATATATGTGATATAGATAAAATGAGCAAACCAAGTTATACATAATAAATTTATTAACCTAAAATAAAGTGATACTTTGATAAGGAAATGTACAGCCTTTAATTTTTTATAGCATTTAATTTAATTTTTCTCAAAAGTGTATGGTGAGTTTCATTACTTTTCTACCAAACTCTTATCTAATTTCTGTTATTCCAAGACCTGGAGACAGTTTAGGAGCTGTAAACTGTCATAAGTTAAATATTTCCCTGACTTTCCTTTCATGCTCTAAAATACATAAGCCTTTCTGATAGAGTTTTCCACACCACCCCTAGAAAACCAGCTGAGTTAGAAAAGAATAACTCACCTCCATTAAGCTCTATCATTGGACCACCAGAGGGCAGAGGCAGGCACTTGGACTACAGCTCGACAGGCCCAGGATGGCTCTGAACCAGGACCTGGTAGATTACTAAGAATGGGCTCAGAGTATGAGGGAAGAAGGAAAAGTGTAGGAGCTGGGGAGAAGTGGCAAGGCCAGAGTGAGGTCTGGCAGATTCCGTGACAGTTAGTCAGTTGCTTGGATCATCATTAGCTTAGGAGAAAGAGAAACCCTAATTGGAATGGCCCACCCTTTTTGTAGGGGTCGGGGAAAGCAACTCATCTGGATTTGAGATGGCAGTCTAATCTTTAGGTTCACAGGTCCCCATTTCTGAACTAAAGTGCTCTACAGAAGAAGAAATAAACCTCATCATCTGCCTATAAGCCTGACACATGGGAAATAACCATTGCATGACTTATGATCCCATCATAGCATTGAGTCACCAGCTAAGTGGCTTGAATAGAGAGCTATTCCACCTCTCAGAATTCACATTCTGTTGAAACAGCCCCTACTCTATGTCTGAAAAAGTAACAAATGCCTGGAAAACTCTAAGCCCTAAGGAAGCAAGATGGGAAAGGCTTCATTACAAACAGCTTTGTTCAGCAGTTTTAGCTCACAGAGATACATAGCTAGACTTGCACTCCTGAGTGACCTATAACGAGCCATCATAGCATCAAATATCTATTCTTACAGTAATCCCTTCAACTCAGTATATTTCCTTGTCTAGCTCCTACCTAGCTGTCCAGCCTTCATGCCCACAACTCTTCTCCTAGTATTTGGGATTGCCCAAATAGGCCATGCTTCTGTGGCTTAGCACATGTTGTGCCTTCTGCAGGGGAGCATACCTTCCCTACCCCAATCATGATCTCTTCAGTAAACCCTTCTGTAACCAGCCCCCTAAACATTATCCCCACTCCCATCCCTTGTAGATAATATTTTGTTGGCTCTATACAAGAGTTTCTCAACTTCAGCCCTATTGACATTTTGAGCTGGCTAAATATTTGCTTAGGGGACTGTCCTGTGATTTTAGGATGTTTAGCAACACCTCTGACCTCTGTTCACTAGATGCCAGTAGCATTTCCCTATTTGTGACCATCGAAAATGCCTCCAGACATTGCTAAATATCTGCTGAGGATATAAGGGTGAGACTTATCTGCAGTTGAGAAACACTACTTTACATATTTCTGTAGCACCCTAAATCTTTGTGTATGCCTGTACATATTATTTTAATTGTTTAATAAATTGTGAACTGCCAAGGAATCCTGTGTCTTGCTCATCTTGACTGTACATAGCACTCATTAGATCAAATTCCTTGTCAAATAAATGGCTATAAAATGCTGATGATCACTTAGAAACATGTCCCTATGTCAAAAAATTAATTCAGTTTCATCTTGAATATTTTTGTTATTTGCCAAAATGTTTAACAATGTTTAGTAAAGATGATTGTACGAAATCCTAGAGTCTGCATGTTCTCAAGCCATTAGCCCAGAGTCAAAAATACTGGCCCTAGAAGACAGAAGCCTTGTCTCCCACCGGAGATCAGAGTAAACTTGGCTACGATATTTAATTCTTCTGGGCATCATTTCCTCCACCTGTAAAATATGAATTCCTAAGATTCCCCTAACACCTCTAAAATTTGAGATTCCAAAACATATACATCAAGAGTTCTCAAATTTCACAAAGGGGCATTTCAAATATTTATTTCACTATTTAAAAATAAAGTTGGGGAGAGGCAGTGTACAGTGATATCTAAGAAACTATACATATTAGGTTTTACCACATAATCAGTAAGGGGGAAAAGATAAAAACAAAGACCTACATCCAAGTTGCTTTTCTTTTCCAAGCCTCAATTTTACCATATATAAAATAGATATTATAATACCTACCTCATAGGATTGTTGTAAGGATTAAATGAGATGATATATGTGAAGAACTTAATAGTACCTGGCACATAGTGAGAACTCACTAAGTGGTAATAGCTATTATGATTGTTATTGCACTAACATTGGTACGGCAAATAGTTTACACAACTTCTGCTCCCTCCAATCAATTTTCTGTCTGAAATATAATAAGAGATATAAGTCATTATTCATCTTCAAGGACTTCAGAGCCGAATATAAATTAAAAGTCCAATTTTCCATCTTCTAGATTCCAAGGAAGTTACTGAGAAATCAGACGTTATCTTTTTTATACTTCCTTTATGCTGCACCTAGCAGGTATTTCCGTCATAGCTTTTATTACACTGCATTATTTCTTTCATTATATTATAACTATTTGTTTGTACATCTTTACCACACCAGCTGGGGGCTTCTTAGAAAAAAAGGACTGTCTTACTCGTCTTCCTAACTACAAAGGCCTATCACACTATGAAAATTTAATAAATACCAGGCCATTGAGCAGATGAGTGAGTGAATTACTGAATGGCCCGTGCCCAGCAATGTACTGCATCTTCTTCCCTTTTCTGACTGGAAAATAGAGAAGCTGCTAGTTCTGTGGCTTGGGCTTGTTCAGAAGAAAGAAAGAGAGAAGTTAGTTTCCTAACAGCTTTCTTCTCAACAGGGAAGCCAAGTGGTACAGATAACTGACTTCTTCTATCCTGTCACATCACCGGCAGTCCTTCTGTCCTTCCTTTAGTGGATCGGTGCTGCTGGCGGAGCCACACCTGGGGCCACATGTCTTCGTGCCACTCTGCAGGAGAATGGAATATGCCCTATAGGGTCTTTTTGCCTGCTGAAAGCTAAGGGGGCAGGAAAGGGCCCATACCAAATGCTGCCATGATTAATGTTCCGCATACCATGACGGTTATCATGTTAGTGCTGTCTCTAAGCAGTCTCCAGGACATTGAGACAAAAAAGATTTTCAAAAAGTCAGAAACCCATCTGCATAATATCATAAAACTGAACTATAAAATTGGAGATGGAAGAAGAAAACTACATGTTTTACTGTCAAAACACTATGTATTAACAAATGTCTAAAATTGTCATAAATAAGGTTGGCAGAATCGCCTGCTGTCCCTAACCATGAATACCTTGTTTAGAACTAACCAGTTGGACCCAACCCTGCCTACTAGGCTCAGATCCCAGCCCAGGAAGAGAGTACTGGAGGAGTCCAGGATTGTAGGGCACTAGGATAGAGGGACTTTGAAAGGCCTATAACTTCCTGGGACTTTCTGTCCTTGGTCCTAAGTATCCATGAGGTTGTCAGAGAAGCCCAAGGAAGCCAGTAGGTAAGAAACATTGGGAGTGAGCGTGCATTTGTGCAAGAGCTGCTGCTCCTTCCTGATCTCACTGCAGGAAAATTACTGTTTTAGAGACAAACGCTGAGTTAATGATGTCATTGAAACCTAATTTACTTTATTAACACTCCCTGGATAGTCATCCCAGTACTTAGATTTTAATATCAAATGTGTGGGACCTCACTGACATAGCTAAAGACCAAAAAGTTTATCTCTCATAATGATTTTAGGTCTTGTAGAGTAACTTATTTTTTTCTTGCAGGTGTACTTAACATTTGCAGTAAAGATGACTTCGGTGTGAGCCAGACAGCAGACTTTGTTGAAAGATGGGTCTGACTCCTCCATTCAATGTCTCTCTTACCTCCTTACTTAAACAGCTCAGTTTCAATCTGTGGTTGATGAAATCAAGATATATTCCAGCTTAAGAAATTTGGCTTTCATTTTCTGCTGTAACCTCTCAGTGAATACCAAGAAATGACAAATGAAAATTGCCAGATTATCTCACTGCGGGGCTAACTCGGCCTAAAGCTAGGTCGGGCATCAATGGATAAATTTGATTGTCCATCTCTTCTACTCACATTTCCACTCTGGCCAAAGGAGTTTCTGCTTTTCCAAAAAGGTACCTGAAAACTAAATCCAAGCACCCCTTGACTCCTATCATTGCCACTTCAGACTGACAACCATCTTCCAAGAGCTGCCACAGCTCAAAGGCTTGCCCAGCTCTGCAGGCTGGGCTAAAATGAAACTGTTGGACCTCTCAGGAAAGGAGAGTACCAGTGTAGTACCAAATTCCTTAGACCAAGTTTACTTCATCTTTTTCCTTATACGTGTCATAAAATTCACTTTTATTTTTAGAGGAAAATCAATATTAGGATCTTTCCTTCCTAATTTCACCTCCATAATTGTCCCAACTTTCAAACAGTATCTTCAGCCTTCACGGAGATCATGCTGAACCCTCAAGAATCTTTCTCTGGAGGCTCTCCTCCTGAGCCATTAGTGGTTCCTTCGCACCCGTAGAATAAAATCTAAATGCCATAATACAGCAGACAGTGCTTTGCTCATGATGTGGCCCTAATCCTCCATTCTAGTTTTAGTTCTCACTTCTTCCTACAGCCATGCACAACAATCAGTCACATTATTCATGCTAACGCGCCCTGTGGCAGCTCCCTTCGACTTCTGCTCTTACATTTTGTTGGGTTCTTGCTCTTGCCTAGTTGTATAACTTGACTGTCTGTGATGTGTGAAGTGCCTGGTACTGTGCCTGGGATACAGATATTGCTTAAAAAATAGCAAATATTATTATTAATACTGTCTTGCTTCAATTCTTAAGAAAGAGGATATAAGTCATGCTGCCACTAAAACAACCCCTTGATCCCTGCCTAGTGCTTATATTCCAAATCTCTTATCAAATTTTCCTCCCTGATGAGTTAGGCCAAGCGATAAAAGTTGGTGTTCCTCAAACATATCTATGGTAATAGTAATCAGAACAGCGGTTGCCTGTGGAAGTGGGAAATGACTAGAAGTGGGCATAGGGGAACTTCTGTAATGATAAAATTGTTCTGTATTTTGCTTGGAGTGTTGGTCATATGAATGCATATATTTGCTCAAACTCATCTAATTGCATACTTAATATCAATACACTTCTTTTCTGCTTGTAAAATTTATCTTAATTTTTTAAATGTCAGAGTCCTATTTTTTTCCCTTAAAGCAGAGATCGAAAACTCAAATGTCTACATAAGTTTGGCAGGTAAAGTAAATATGTAGTGGGCTGGGTAGAATACAATAGGCAGGGTCGAGGTCTGCTGGCGAACTGGAGAGAATATGCTCTTTATCCTGATTACATGGACAATACATGCAAAAGCAGAATCTGTATTTAATAGTCACCTCAGCTGTTTTCAATTATTAGCCAAGTTTATATTACACTGTGCTATGTCACTGAGCAATTAATAGTCTCCAAAGTGGGATGAACAAGATAATCTATTGAAATGTAAGAAGATAAAACTTAGACCTTTTTTTTTTTTCATTTTCATGGTCTTTTTCTCCCTCATTTAATTTTAGAACATACAGAAGAACTCACGGAGGGAAGTATACCACATTTATCTTGCATGTCCTGTGCCAAGTCAAGCAACTGAGGCTGTATAGGACATTCCAGAGAACACAGTGAGTAGACAGACATGATGTAGGGATGGGCACTGCTCCATTGGTAAGACTGAGCCTCCAATGAAGAAGCAATGCTGTTACAACCATTGTAAGTAAGGAACAAACTTTACTGCAAATTTCGTTCTGAAGGAAAAGGAACAAACACCATAGAAAGAACCCCTTCTCCATTTCTAAAGTACAGGCTGAATTGTGACTGCTAAGTGATTCTTTGCAAAAGAAAAAAGAGCTAATGTGTGTGTTTGGGGTGCAGGAGGGGAAGAGGTCTTCCCAAGGCCTGTGACCCAGCCAGGCTGCTGGAGCAGCTGGGACGGTGATGCAGTAATGTGTTCAAAGAAAAAACTGGCAACTTGTTGATCAGCTGACCAATGTGATGGAAGGCAGACACACCTGTAAAGCTAGGGTGATGGGAGTCCCTCTCTGGCTTAGCAGGTCAGAAAGCACAGAACCACAAATCTAGACTCCAGTGTGCCTAGCCAACTCTCCAGGCTAGCCTCAAAAGCCACTAGGAGTCCCAGCAGGACATGGTGCTTACCCATGGTAATACCCTACTCCACCCTGCTGGTTGGACAGATAGTCAAAAAAGATTGACTTCCTTCCACTCCAGCAGAATCAGGAAACCCAGAGATACTCAGAGTCAGCACCCTGCCTGGTCCATTAATTAAAATAAAGTCTCCATTTTTCTAAATAAGACACAGTAACAGTTGTTAAACAAGAATGAAGTTTATTATCTCTCAATTAAAAGTCCAAACTTGTATTGTGGCTCTGGTTTGCAGAGTTGTCAGTCTCCCAGCTTCCTTCAGTCTACTTTTTCTACCATCTCTAGGATGTTGCCCTTATTTACATGATCCAATGCCCACATATGGCCAATAAAAATTGATTACTATCAAAAAGGGAAAATTGCTTTTGAGGACAACCACTGTCCCTGACTAACTATAACAACAAAAGTCCAGCTCTGCGGCATGAAACCAAAGGAATCAAAAAGCAGTCTCATAGTTTGTGGAAATGAGAGAGTTTTTCATACACTTTAGAGAGCAATTTTTAAAATGAGGCTCTTTGAGCTCAGAACATTGGATGCCAACAACCTCATAGTTTCTGCACAAGGGTATACAGAAAAATCCAGCTGGGGGTTTGTCCTGAGCAACAAAGCACACATCATACATAAATGCGGTGGTACTGATGGCGGCCAATTTTTTTCAAACAAACTGGGCACTTTTTATTGTATTTAAGGGAACTGCAAAGGCACTGACTACAGAAGATGTGGCCACATTCTGTAGAGTAGATGTGTCGTCTGCTCAATTGAATCTCCGAGTACCCATCCATACAAATTCGGCACTGGATATAACCAGGTAGTGTGCAACTTAAAGTTTCTTCTTCCAGGGCATTATGGTAGGCACTGCTGATCACATATACATCTCTGTCCATCATCAACCCATTCTTATCACTGCTCGCCACATTGCTGTGAGTTTGGCCTTGGAGTGACCTTGTGTTTCTCCTTGGCCTCCTCCTTTCTCCAGTAATCACAACAGAGTCATGGTGAGTCAGGTCAATCACTGCAGGTTCTAGAGATTCAGATGTTAGGTCAACTATTTCATCACTTTCCCCAAGTTCTATCAGTTCTGCTTCCAAGACCATCTCAGGAGTTGGCCCTCCCTCCCTAGCTGTACGGCATTCTCGGGCTTGTCTGGAATTCACCATGCTACCATAGCACATACTTGTATTCATTGTGCTTTTTGGATCCAGTCTTCAGAGAAATAAGTGATCTGTGCCACAGTTTACAGTGAATGTTAAAGTCCTCAGTGTCTCACAGCTGTTAGTCACTCTCTGACTTAAATAAGAGTTTAGAGCCCAGATTTTCCAGTATATTTGAACTCTGATTCTGAGTCCAGTCCTGGTTTTGTCCTCACAGGAGAGAGGGGTGTGAATCTTCTGTGAGCCACTTGTAAGACAACTCAATTTGAATTTTTAACTGAAAAAAAATGAGAGATAAATTAAGCTTTCGTAATATTTAAAATAAGATTGATAGTAGTATAAAATGTATAGATATGTAGAGAAAAATGCATATTCAAAATTTTTTGATAGTCATGCATTTAAACAAAGGTTAAGCTTTTGTGTCCCTCCTCATTCCATGTCCTGATGGTAGGGGGGAAAGCAGAGCCGAAGAGGCAGAAAGAGAAGAGAAGCACACAATCACAAACACCGTGAAAGGGTCACGACTTTATTCAAGATCCATTATGAGGAATTCAAGGAAACAATTACTTTTTACACAGTAAGAATGGAGAGATCAACAGGCACAATTGAGTGTTTAATGGCAAGTAAGAGGGGAACCATTTAGTTCATGCAGAGGTTCATCCTGCTCAGGATCCCCATAATAACAGAGGCAGCAAGTGGAGTATTGAAGAGTTTTATCCAAAATTCTGTTCTGGGAAAGAGGGGATGGAGTTCAAGCATTCATCATCGAGACTTGGTTTAAGTGTAGGCTCTATGACTTTTGGATTCATGACCTACACAGTTAAAGTTCTCAAAACCTCGGCATGTAAATATTTTTTAAAAATTATTTTGTAATTTAAAAATAATGTATCATTAGTCATTAAGGAAATGTAAATCAAAGCCATAAGAGATACCATTTCACACCTACTAAGATGGTAATAATAAAAAAGATAATAAGTGTTGGTGAGGATATAGAAAAATTGGGACTTTCATATACTGCTGATGGGAATGTAAAATGGGGTGACAGCTATGGAAAACAGTCTTGCAGTTCCCCGAAATGTTAGACATAGAGTTACCATGTGACCAGGTAATTCCACTCCTAGGTTTATACCTAAGAGAATTGAAAACTTATGTCCACACAGAAGACTTTTACAGCATAACAGCATAATGATAACAGCATAATTCATAACAATGAAAAGTAGAAACAATCCAAATGCCCATAACTGATGAATGGATAAACAAAATGTGGTATTTCCATACAATGGAGAATTATTCCACAATAAATATAATATGGATGACCTTTGAAAACCTCATATTAAATGACAAGCCAATCACAAAAGACCACATACTATATGATGCCACTTATACGAAATGTCAGTAATAGTCAAATCCTTGGTGTTTTGCGGGGTTTTGGGTGGAAGCGATGCAAATGCTCTAAAACTGAAGTGACTGGTTACACAATACTGTGAATATACTAAAAGCCACTGAATTGTATATTTTAAGTAGGTGGATTGTATGGTTTGTGATTATAGTTCAGTAAAGCTTCTGCCAAAACAAACACATAAACTGCCATAGAAATGTTAGATGAAACAGTGTGATGTCATCTGGATTTAGACATAAGCCCTTGAACCTGGTTGAGGAAGTGTGGAGTGCGAGAGGAAAATGGGGTCAGCGCAGAAGAGGGCGCAGTGCTGAGCGCTCCACCAGATGCACTGACCTACTTACGAGGCAGTACTTTTCTTGAACTCCATAAACACCTGCCTCTCACCAGACCACCACCCTCAACAATATATTTGCCTTTTGTGACCTGCCTGCCCCTCCTCCTTCGGGCGGCGCCTAGGTAAAGTGAACTCTCCGGGACAAGCCAGGAAGTCTGGGCAAGCAGTGCCTACCACCCCACCCACGCCCCTGGCAACCCCTCAAAGACCCGCCCTTCCTAGGAAGCTATCCTGCGAGAACAGAGCTGGAAGCGCGCGCTGCAGCCGCGCGCCACTTGCCAGTCCCTCCGCTGCTTCCCGGTTCTGTGGAGACCCGGCCTGAGCGAGCCGAACCTGGACCAGGAAGAAGAACGGAGAAGTCACAGGGCCAGCGACGGCTGGTAGACAGAGTAAAAGAAACAAAGGGAAGAGGCGGCGCAGGAGGAAGTACACACCGTGAACGCGGCAGGCTGGCGGCGGTGTCCATAATCCCACCAACTGGGTCGCCGAAGGCACAGGAGTTTTGCCTCCTTTTAACCGTCAATTTTAGTTTCCCAACTGCCAATCAAAACCCAAGCCCGGGATAGTTCGTCACCGGTCTCTGGGCAAAAAGTGGTGTTACAGGATAGAAAGAGGGACTTCCGTTCTTTAGTTTCCTCTTTCTCCAAAGTCTCATGTTTTTTCAGAAAACGGTCAGGGAGGGGTTGTAACAGGTTCCTACTCCTCCCCCCTCGCCCCCCCCCCCGCCTCTTTTCACCTGGTCATTAGGTCAGCAACTCTCCACTCGAGAAAAGTGGTTCTCAGTGAAGGCAGTATGCCTCTCAGACGTATTATAAATTATAGGGCTACTTTTGTCACTAGAGGTTATTTAGGGGCTGAGGGCCAGGGGTCCCAGAGTGTACACACACACACACACACACACACACACACACACACCACAATGTATGAAAAACTTACTTATAATGTGGGCTTTCCAGTCATATGTAAAAGCTTGTTTTATTTTTCAGTTATTTTAATTTATTCCTTGAATTCATTAACCATCACTACACCAGGCCCAAACACACTGACTTTTCCAGGAAGATGTGTTTTGGGGTTTTTGTTTGTCTTTGGAATTTTACCTAGAGTTTCACATTTTGGAGAATCACATCACAGCCAGCAATACAGTATCTGAATGTGAGCCATCAATATAGTGCAACTGTCAGTCTTCAATGGCATGGTTCTGTTAACGAAAGAAGAGGTTTAGGCTGTGATAAACAACAACAAAAAAGCATTTATCTGAGCAAAAGGATCGCAGTCTGAGAGATGCAAATTCAGGTTGCAACTCAAACTGCACTCCGGAGAAAACAAAGAAAGGCGGGGTTTATAAAGGCAAAAACCACAAAATGTAATTCTTTCATGCATATGAAGGATTGCTGGCTAAGTTAACGGGGATTGGTTATGAGTTGCAGTATGCAAACAAAAGAGATGAAAATTATAAAGAAGGAAGTAAAATGCATATATGCCCATGTAGCAGTTGTTCCAGGATGCTTCTGGCTTGCTAACCTAAAAATCAAAGGCCTTTCAAAGAGAGAGGCAACAAGCATTTATTTGAGATTATATATGGAGAGAGAGAGAGAGAGAGAGAGAGAGAGAGAGAGCGAGCGAGAGAGCGCGAGCGCTATTTGGGATGCACTGATTCAGATAGAAGCACAAATAATGTTCCGGTTAGGAGATAAAGGCAATGGCTATCTATGAGAAAGGGAAGGGGAACAGTTAGTGGATAGAAGGCATTTCTATTGGTGCAGATAACATGGTGATGCTAATTCTAAACAATGCTTTTATTTTTCAGTCCAGCAGTTATCTGTCCTGTATTTATAATATCTGTCTTGTTATCCTTGCAAACAGTTTTCTGGGACACAATGTTGCTTTAGGCCTGTCACAGGTTATTTTGCCCTGTTTTTACATTACAAAGATTCAAAGCATAAGATATACAAGGCAGTTCCTCTGGCATGATAGCTCCGACTCCATTTTAAAGTTGCTTCATTTATTAATGTCGACAGGCTCCAGGAGTTTTGAACTGAGTTTAGCAACAGGTTTAGCAACTTAATAGCAACCCTGGGAACTGAGGCACAAGATGTGCATTGGCCCCACTTCCTTAACAGCCTCCTGACTCTATTTTAAGTGATACTCTTATCAATAATTTATTCCATTTTATTTTCCCCATTACCAATCCAGAGATCCTGAGCCAGTTGCAAGCATCTGGCACTTGCCAATGCAGCCAGGCTAGAGCATTCACATACTAAACTGCTTGGTTTTCAAATTAGTAAAAGGGGCACCATGAAACAGGAGGTATTGGGGGAAAGAGAGGGCGGTTGGGTGCTGGATCTCATCGAAGATGAAACTTCTCATCTACAATGGAGTCCTGAAGACTGTGGCCACTTCAGTCTACCAAGCCCGAGCTTGAATACTGACTCCTTATCCTAGACATCTAGCAGATAATGCTCTGTTTCACAAGTGACCTGCTTGCTGTGATGTCACCAGTTAGTGGTCAAGAACCCTTCATTTTATAGATAAGGAAATTGAGACTTGGAAAGGTTAAAAGATTTGAAAGAGTATGAACTGTGACAGAGGCAAGACTTGAAGCTCCTGAAAATGCAATTAAACTTTGTGAATTATTTAAGCAAAACCATTTCCAGAAATCCTGAGACTGCCAGAAGAGAGCTCTGCCTACATGAGATTCCCTTGGGAGGAACTGTCCAGAATGAGAACCATCTTTTACCTAAAGCCCTTTAGGAAAAGAAATTCTTCCATAGTAGTTTTGTTTTCTTTTTTCTCACCAGCTTAGTGCCAAGAAGTTTTCCTTTGCTATCTCCTTCCTACGATTTTAGATTTTATTCTAGTGAGCTGTGAAAATGAAGAATCACTGAAAATAAAAGCAGTTACCTAAAGCTTTACATTTTACGGTGCCCTTCTTATCCCTTTCCCCTTGTCAGAACAACCTTGGAACAGTGCCTGGCACATTTATTGGACAAATGACTAAGTGAACAAATGAATAATCTTTATGATGTGGGAATTATTATCCCATTTTGTGGATATAGTGATGAAGAGTCAGTCTAGGAATATGACTTTTCCATTTTCTTTTTGTGGAGTTAGGATTCAAACTCAGACAGTAATGACTTTCCTCATTCCTTTTGTGGAATTAGGATTCAACCTCAGGTCTGAGGAGTTCAGTGGAATTCACACTTTAGCGCGAGCCCCATAGACTCTTTGAATTTTTAATGGAAGTTTGGGATGGCATGTGTCATGCGCCCAGCAGAGGATGTTATCAGGAAACTCACAGAAGCAGACCGATGCCCTGCCCCAACTCTCTGAGCCCTCACCAGCTTTTTCATATTTTGCTGCGAAAAACTAGCACCTGCATATTACCCTCAGGCACCAAAATGAGCTGGAAGTCCCTGGGAGTTTTGTGTTTCACCCCACTTCACACTCCTGGGCAGCCTGTAGCCTAAAACAGAAGAATATATAGAGTACCAAAACCCAGCTCCTTTGCTTCGAGGCAGGACAAACTGAGGTGTGTTTTTTGTTCTAGAGCTCCCCATAGCAACAGGCTGAGTGTAGGACTTCTGAAACCACACTCACGCCTGGCTTCTTCCCATTCCTTACCCTTCATCCTCTACTCCCTTATCCGTTTCTCCTGGAGGCCCTTTCTCAATAAGTCAATTGCATCCAAATCCTTGGCTCAGGGCCACTTCTGTTAGAACTCAACCTAAGACACTCACTGACTCTTTGGGTGAAGAAAATGGCATGCTACAGATACCTAGAAAACCATTTCAAATGACACTATAGCATTGTCTGTCGGCAAGAATCCTCTCTGTTTTTTCCTAACTGAAACAGTAAAAAGAGGAAGTGGCTTATGGGGGAGGGGAAGCTGCACATAACTGTGGCCTTGGGTTGGGCCTGTGTGCTGTAGAGAGATATAAACACCTTCTCAGTTTCATAGTCTTTTTCATCATCTCTGTTGTGGAGGACCAAAGAAGACAAGTAACTGTACATGCAAGTAATGAGAAAAGATGGACAGAATCTACTACATAGTAAGGGTTGGATATGTGATCACAGTTATTTTAAATTTACTAGTTTTTATTTCCTATCAGCCCTTCTTATAGCTCTCTAAAGTATCAGAATAGTGGGGGTTTTTTACACATAAAGTTTCAAATCAAGGTACTCACAGATACTTTATTCATTTTAAGATGCCTGGCACCCAAATGTTAGTCTTCGAATTTTTTTCTCAAAGCCTGGAGGCCAAGGAGGGAGAAGGTGAATTTTTACCCCTAAAACCTTAATGGCTACATCACAGATAAAATATTTCTTATTAAAGAAAGATCTTGAGTTTTACCTCAAGAGTTTATAATATAAAAAAGACAAGTAAAAAGTGACAGCCCAAAGATATTGGGAGAGTGGTTGTTCATGAAAACTAGAAAAAAACATTTGTCAGTTCTCTGTGTAGTTTTCACTTACGCCATATTTTAATTAGGGATGGTGAAAAAATCAGACAAAAAAATTATTTTAAAGGATTCAGAAATAAGCAATAGTAACAGTAACCATGTTTTAAAATATACAATAAAAAAATTTAAAATCCCTTGAAAAGTTAAACACCAAAATGAACACTAAGTGATCGTCTCTGGGTGGTTGGGATTAACAAATTTTCTTTTCCTTTCTGCCTATATAAACTTCCTAAAAAAATAATGAACATATCCAAAAATAATAAAAGTTGTAGCACGTGAAATCATATGCTCTTTCTCTAGTGTTCCGGACCTTTCTAAATTCTAAGAGGGGAATTATAAGGAAATGCAAGTACTAAAGACTAAATTGTAAAAACTAGCCATAACATAAAAGGAGTGAGTGATAGATCCACATTGAGAAAACCCAGAAGGGTCTGAAAGTTATAATCTCTATCATAGGAGATTGCAAAGGTTTATGATATTTTTTTCTTATTTTCATTATTTGATGATGACAATTTTAAAACAATTCTACAATCAATTTTTAAAAGAAAAGTTTTATATATCAATTACCCAAATAATTCTTCAAATGATCAATTTGTCTCAAGCTGAGAAATAGCTTCCTTCAGCTCTTTCACCAACATCATCTGGGGTGAGACTGGCCCTCTGCTTGGGGGACTGGGGTAGCCTTGTGGGTTCCAGTCTACTTCCATTTGGCCAGGCCACAGTAGGTAATGGTTGGCTTAGCTGCCACATCTCCCAGTGTTTAGGGCCTAACACGGGCTCCACTATTGGCCATGGAGAGCAGCAGGAGGGAAACACTTTTTAGGGTCTCAACCTATCCTGTTTCACTCATCTACTCCTCTAGTACTCCCCCCCCCCCAAATCCCTCCATGCTACACACTCATATGGGGTTTCAGGAAAATGCCAACTGATATTCAGCACAGTGGCTTTTAGCAAATTAATTTTCCAAGAGACTAGTCAGCTTTTTCTTCTTTATTTATCCCTTACCAATCTCTTGAATAACCACTAACAAAAATTTAGGGCATGAGTTTCCAGACTTGCTTTTTGCATGATACAAATATATAATGCATGGGCTTTTTAATGGCTTATAATATATATATATTCTAGAAATTACTTTTTTTGCTTCAATGATATAGCATTGGTATTCTTCTATGTCAGTATGTAACATGTAATTTTTTATTATTGACTTGTTTAATTTGCATTGCACGATTATATTTAATAAGCACAATTAAGCTCCAATATTCTTCTTTGATCAATCTCTTCTTCTGAAATAAGGAACTAAGCCATGCTCCAAAGGAGCATCAGCCAGCAAAGCAAGCTTCTCACAAAATAGTTCTGTTGAATGACACAAAACAGAAAATCCTTTATGATTTAACTCAGTTGGTATCAACTTTGGATATATATTAAAACTATCTAGAGATTTATTTAGAAACCATGCCATGAAACTACATGCCCACACAAAAACCTGCATGATATATGTATCAGCTTTATGCATAACTGCCAAAATTCGGAACCAACCACTATGTCCTTCAGTAGGTGAATGGATAGATAGACTGTGTTTATACCCAGACAGTGGGATATTTACTATTCAATACTAAAAATAAATGTGCTATTAAGTCATAAAAAGATATGGAGGAATCATAAATGCATATTACTAAGTGAAAGAAGCCAATATGAAAAGGCTATGTACTGTATAAGAACAATTGTATGACATTCCAAATAAGGCAAAAACTATGAAGACAGTAAAAAGATCAGTGATTGCCAGGGATTGAGGAATATGTTTAGGGAGGTGAAATACTCTGTTATGATACCATAATGATGGAAACATGTTATAATACATTTGTCTAAATCCACAGAATATACAACATATCAAGAGGGAACCATAATATAAATTCTGGTGATGTGTCATTGTAGATTCATCAGTTGTAACAAGTTTACCACTCTGGTAGATGTTGATAATGAGGGAGGCTAGAACTGACAGAGGTAGGGAATATTTGAGAAAGCTCTGCTCCTTCCCCTCAATTTTGTTGTGAACCTAAAACTGCTGTAAAAACATAAGGTCTTCAAATTTTAAGAAATGTTAATACTGATGTCTGGGTTCCATACCTAGAGACTGTGATTTCATTAATCTGGATTGCAGCCTGGAAAGCTATTTTTTTTGTTTCTTGTTTTTTAATAGACTTTATTTTTTAGAACTGGCATTTTTAAAATAAGTTCCTCAGGGAATTCTAATGTGCATCCAGGGTAGATAGTTACTTGTCTAAGTCACCCCTTAATCTTCTCAGCTAAGTTCCTACAACTCTTCCCCCGTTGCTCTGTTTGTAATCACTCACACCTATCATATCTCTATACTAATCATAATTTGCCCTCTGTCTGAAAATTCCGGGGCCCACTTGTGCTGAGAACTACTACCCCTCAAGCAAATGGCCTTCCTAACACCTACCTAAAGGTTTTTGTTGTTCGCTGAACACGTTTTTCTATCACCTAGTTCTTTGGGCATACACTTTCAATTCCACTATAATGACTTTCCTACACTATACACTTCATCAGGATATATTTTAATTGTTTGAGTGCATATCTGCCCCTAGGCTAAATTGTCAGTACCTAGCACTAGCTAACTCAAATTCTTGGTCAGATAAACAAATGCACAAAACTAGTCATCATGTCTAAACTATGCCTTGAAATTTTAAAATCTAGTATTTTTCACTCAAAATATACCTACTGCTTGCTAAAATATGAAATCCTCCAGATACTTTTGCTCCTTCTTTGAGTATGCACACTCCACTCCTCATGTCTTAGCCTGGGGAACAGAACTCTGGCTAAAAGATGGAAGCCTTGTCTTCCAGCAGACAGCTGTGTCACCCTAAGTCATTTATTTAACTTCTCTGGGATCCTATTCCTCATCTGTAAAATGCAGATCTCTGAGGCCCCTTCCACTGTGAGCCAAACCCTACATACCAGAGGTTTACACTCTTCTTCAAGTGACACTTGAAGACTGTTTTCCTTTTTGAAATCAGAGAGGCAAGAGAGGGAGAGAAATGTAAGAAAATGAACACATCGAGTTTTACCATTATTTTAATCAGTGAAGCAAAAATATCAAAATATGTGCAATACAATTGGCAGACTAGTGGTTCTCTGACAGAATTCTCACCTGCAACATATGTGCAACAAATATAAGAAGTAAATGTGAATTTTATATGAAAATTCTTTCAGTCCACTATGACTTTCTAATAATTCTGACAATTTTCTTTTAAAAACTCTTTCTCAAAATTCCAAGCAAAGTATGCAAACCAACTCTAAACATGCATAATGATCTATCCTATTTTGTATGCAGAAAACTAAAGAGTTCAGATTAGACCAAGATGCTGAAATTGAACATGAGAATTCCCTCCTTCCCACCTCTAAACTTCCAGCAACCTGCTACCGCTACCAACCCGATGCATCAAACATGAAGACAGAGCCCAAAGCGAATTATAAAGATATTTATGTTAACATCAATATGTCTTCTCAATTGGTGTGCATAAAGCATACTAGCATATAAGTATTAAAAAAAAAGAAACAATTTGGAATTAATACAATTTGAATGAGGCATCTTCACACCTGAAAAAAAAAAAAAAGTCTTGTTAACAAATATACTTATAATTTGGATTACAAATTGTCCCACCCAACTTGTCTAACTTCTTCTGTGTACATTACCATTTGTTAAAGAGTAGCTGCAGACAATTTTCCAAATCCATTACAAAGAGCACGACCCATTAGTTTATCCCACTGATTTTCCTATAACCTTACAGGAAAGAATGCTGGTATTTGAGTTGAGATCCTGGCTCTACCATTTAGTAACTGTGATTCTGGGAAGGTCAGGCAATTTCTCTGATGCTCTCTCAAATTAATTTTCCTATCCTTGAATATTACAGGAAATTTGAATAGGTTTTTAGGACTAAGGTTCCTTGTAGAGTAGAATTTCATGAAAAAGCTGGATTTTCTATATCTGACCTCATCCAAAGATGCAGAGAAGTCCAATTCCTCCCTCTTTCATGCTCTTTGAGCTCCTTGTAGATATGTCCATTACAGTATCTTTGCATTAAAACAAATCTGTTTCTATCTCTCCTCTATTGGACTGGTAGCTTCTCAAAGGCAAGCACATTGCCCACACAGTAAGGCTTGACAAGAGATTGAAGAAATGGGACATCTGCAGAACCGTGTCACTCCTCTCTTGTGACTGAATAATACGGCAACTTATGCAAAAGAAGAGAATGGTTCATTTTTGAAGGCTCACAGATGCCCAATATAGAAATGGCAGAAGATCAAACCAGTGCAGGTGGTATGAATAACTAGCTGCCTCTGTCCGGTCACACCACACTGGCAGCTCCCCTGACTTCAATTAGAGGGCCAGTGATGCTGGCAGAGACACAACTGGGGCCACACACCTTCCTCATGCCACTCCACAGGAAAAGGGAATGCCACCCCATAGGATTCTTCTCTGCCTGCTGAAATGCTACTCTGATTAATGTCCTCCACATACTGAGGGTTATTAGCACTATCTGGAAATAGTCCTCAAGATAGTGAAACAGAAAAACATTTTCTTAAGGTTAGAAACCCACCTCCATGATGCTGGTTAGTTGTATCGATCTATGAAAAAGAAAATGGGGAGAGAAAAGAAAAAAGTTTTATTTTAAAATACTATACATTAACAAATGTCTAAAACTGTCATAAATAAGTTGGCAGAATAGTCTGCTGTCCCAAACCATAAATATCTTGTTTAGAACTACCCAGTAGGACCCAACTCTCCCTACTAGCCTCAGATTCCGACCCAGTCAGAGACTACTGGAGGAGTCCAGGACTCTAGGGCACTAGGATAGGACTTACAAAGGCCTGTGCCTCCCTGAGAATTTTGTTGGTCCTAAGTGTCCATGAGGCTAACAGAGAAGCCCAAAGAAGCCAGAAGGTAGGAAACTTTGGGAGTACTTATGCCTTTGTGTAAGTGCTGTTGCTGCTCCTTGCTTCTGCCACTGGAAAACTACCATTTCTGGGACCATGCTGTGCAGAAGTCTCAGAAGATGCCACTAATCAGAGCTTTAATAACATTTCCTGACTATGCCATTATGCTATCTATCTATCTATCTATCTATCTATCTATCTATCTATCTATCTATCTATCTACCTACCTACCTACCTACCTACCTACCTACCTACCTATCTATCAAAGCCTCTTTATGCTGTGGCTGTACTCTCTCTCTCTCTCTCTCTCTCTCTCTCTCTCTCTCTATCTACCTACCTACCTATCTATCTATTAAAGCCTCTTTATGCTGTGGTTATACTCAGATACAACTGTCAGCAGCTAAGGAAAGAACTTGAAAACTTACCCCATTTAACCGTATGGGGCTTAGCGATACTGCTGTGATTCACACGACAGCTGTACTCATCTACTGCACTGGGAGTGAAATCCGTGTGGACCAGAAGATAGAACGACCAATCCTTGCTGAAGGACAGGTCTGACTGCTCTGCTTTCATCTTCTGTCCATTCTTCAGCAAATCAATTTCAATCTGAGGTGGGTGGAATCCATACACATAGCAGTTTAGGTAATTCGGTTTTCCATTCTCTGCTGGATGCCGTGAATAAACCTGAACCTTTGGAGTACCTGAGGAAAATCAGGGAAAGACAAATGAAAATTGCAGAGTATTTCACTTGGGGCTACCATGGTCTAAAGCTTGATCAGGCATCAATTGTTTAAATTTGATCATATATTTCTCTCAATTCCATTTCCATCCTGGTCAAAAGAGCTTCCACTTTTCCAAAAGGCTACCTCCATTTTGAGTGATAAACCATGACTTAGTATATTTTCCATATAATTCCCCTATATGTGTCTTTTTGGCTTTTTCTAGAAGATTCCTAATATCTTCTTCTGTCACTGGAGATTGCACCGAATCTTTAAGAATCTTTCTGTGGAGGTTCTCGAGAATTTAGGACGGCTTCTCAGCACCAATTAAATTCTTTAAGACATCATTGAAAGGTCTACATGATTTGGCCCCAACCTACTTTTCAGACTTTATTTTTTACTTCACACACCCTCCACAGTAGCCACATCAAAAAACATGTTTTTGTACCCTGTTCCAATCTGGTCAATTTTTGTTTGTTTGTTTGTTTACTCCTTTCCTTTTTGGTTCCTGCTTCTGCATAGATTGACACCCACCTGACTTCTCGAAATGTATTAAATGTCTAGTACAGTGCCTGGCACTCAGCATTGTTCTGTAAGTGGTGTACCTCCTTGCTCAGTTTCCTAAGAGAGTCAACCCAGAATATGTTCCTACAAAATACAACCTCTTCATTTTGCCCAGAGGTTAACGCCAAACCCCTATCTGATTTTGTACCTGATTTCATGAGTTACAAGACTTAATTGCCGACAAAAGCTGGCAAACAGCTTAAATGAAGACTCTGGCAAAGGGGAGAGAACATACTCTCCATTATGACCAAGCAGAGTAATGCATGAAAATGAGATTTGCATTTTAAATTGGCACCCTTAAATGATTCCTATAACTAGCCAGATTGGGAATACATTGCATAATGCTACAGAGCAGTGGTTTCCAAAAGGGGATGCATGACTAAATCATCCCTGTGGATGTGGAAAGAAAATATACACTCTATTTCCATACTTTTCATTCAAAATGAAGAGAAATGTCGCTGCTACTAAATATACAGACTAACACTAACATGTGTATAATTCACTTTAAAATACATATATATAAATCAGGGTACATGGTTACTACAGGGCAGCTGCTCCTCCATGTCTAGGAAGTAGTGGGGAGGAGGTGGAGTACCAGGCCACTCTGACAAATTAATCTGTCTAGAAATACCCTATCATCAAAGGAAAAGTCATCAGGAAAGGAAATACCCAAAGACAGGGGATCCCAATGTAGCCCTGGTTTCCCTCCCCCCATAAAGTTAAAAGTGAAAATAACTCATAAAGCTCTTTTGAACTTGTAATAATTAGAGCATAATAAATGCCACAGAAGTCACAGCAAAGTTCATCCAGCCTCGAATTCGCCCTTTGAAGGAGTCAGGTGGAATTTGGCAGACATCATGAAAATCTCTTCTGAGAAGGGGAATATGAGACAGGCCTGGATCTGAATCTGGACTTAGCCACTTACTGGCCCTGTGACTTTGAGAATTATTTAGGCTTCTGAGCCTTACCTGAAAAATTAAGTGAAACAAACAAAACCCATACATGAACAGGAAATGGACCCCCAGAGGCAATTGCTGTTACCCATTTCCTGTGTATTTTCCAGAAATGGTCTATGTAGGGCACATATTACTTTGGAAATTTTCAAATTAAGATTTTTTAAAATGTCAGCTTATTTTTCGAAAGGCTTCTATGGTCAGCAACAAATATTAATAGTGATGACTGACAATATGCGTTATTTTGTTAATATATTAAAAATTAAATTCCTTTTTCTCAATCAAAACACACTTCAAAGAGGCTTTTATGAGAGGAAAAATGAGAGGTTCCGGTATATTGCGGGGTATTCGGAACGCGCTTAGTGTCTGTCCATGGTGACCCAATAGCCAGCCTTGATTACCTTTATCACTGATTTTGCAACCTCTAATGGACTCTGGTCGGCTTTTTCGAAACTGAAAGTAGAGACTCAATTCGTCTTGGAAAGAACCAGGCAAGGAGCCAAAGAGGAAACCCTTTGTGAAGAAAAGACAAAAGGGGCCCATGGCCGCCCAGCTTGTTCGAGACAATCTTACACCCGCAGGAGGCTGTTCTAAAAAACGCAGATTACAGCCCAAAGGCGCACACCGCTGCTTAATGCCTTGTTCAGGCGCCGCTGTCCGCCATTTATTCCCTGTGTGGTTAAATTACTTAAACTTTTGGTGCCTGTTTCCTCATCTGTGAGATGCTGATGGTAACTATCATATTTATATCGTAGGCACATTTAAGAATTAAGTGACATAAAGCACAGAGTCCGCTCCACAAAGTTGTCAAAAACAGGTGGCTCTTACGATTATTAAAAGCGACACGTAATGGGAACAAGTGCGTTAATGATGTGAAATTGCTCGGTAACACTTCAGAACAGCCCAGAAACGTCGTGCGCTGATCCCTCGCCACGGTCGGATCCTACCTGTACGCAGAAGCGCGGAGGGGCAGGTGAACAAGCTGGCGCTAAGGCGAAGCTGGAAGCCCTCGGTTCCGAGAGAAGCGGCGTCGACGCGGGCTTTTTTTTTTTTTTTTTTTTTTTTTTTTTTTTTTTTTAACCCGGAGGGGTGTCGCTCGCAAAATCTAGATGTCTTGTCTCCACCCATTCCACAGCCCCAGACTCCGCGCCTTTGCCACCCACCGCCTATGCTCCTTCCCCTCCAGCTGCGCACAGGGAGCCAGAAGTCTTGAGAAAGAGCGGAAGAGAAACCCTCCCTCACCGCGGTCGCTCTGAAGCTTATCAACACCCGAAACTGTCCCGACCCACGCAGCCCAGGCATGCCAGAAGTCTCTTCGGTCCCCCTGCCCCCGGAAAAAGAAGAAAAAAGCTTGCTTGCGTCCTGGGCTCGCACCCCCCCCCCCCCCTGTCCCTGTCCCTGTCCCGGGACCGAGCCCGGGGCTAATCCCCTGGCCGGGAAAGAGCACTTGGAAACCTCAGTGTTAGAGAGTGCCAAAGAAGGTGAGGTCCAGGAGAGGAAGGGCTAGAGGAGGGGACACTCACGTGGCTCGCCGTCCAGGCCAGAGAGAAAAAGCAGCGCGAACAGGGCCAAGGTCACGGGGAGAGCCATCGCTACCAGAGCAGATCCTGCTGCAGTCCAGGCCGCGCGTCCCTTTGCTCCTCTCAGCCGCGCGTCTCGGCTTATATTCTACGCGTGCACCGCCAATCAGAAAACTGCAGCGGGGGCCGTCACCCGTCTCCTAGCGGGCGATGCTGGACCAGGTTAGGAAAGGGACTTTACATTTTTAGTTTCATTTTCCTATAAGTCTCGTGATGCTTAAGAAGGCATGGATTGGACGGGGTGGGTTCGCTGTCTGTAAATCGGCGCCGTCCAATCTGGGGTGCGCCCCTCCATCTGGGGTGGGCTTGGGGCGCTGGCCGCCCATCCTAGAACTTAAGTCTGGACACATTTCTGTCCAGCGCACACGCTTTTCAAGCCGACCTCTGAGATGTTAAGTCACTTGCTTACTGTGCCTCCGCCAGTTAGGAGCCTGGAACCTTCGGTTTTCATTTGAACAAAACCGAAGCGCAGAAAGATTAGGTTCGTGAAGAGAGGTTAAACGGTGCCGGGCAGAACTGTAGGTTTCTGGATTTGGGGTGCGGGTGGGGCAAAAAAACCAGTCCAGGGACCTCGAGGACCCCGGAGGACAACTCAGGGAAATGTCGGTAGTGAACGAGAAACTTCCTGCTAACTGAATTCCTTCAGGGTAAAATGTCCTTTTGTAAAGCTCTGTGTCAAGAAATTCTCTGTATCTTCCCTCTGTTGTGTAGGTGATTTTCTTTGTTTTGTTTATTTGTGGGGGAAATTACCACTGATAGTAAAAGCAGAAACGTCTTGAGCTTTAGCGTTTACAGACCCCTGTAATCACTCCCTGTGAGCTACCACGCTAGAATGCTCTCTTGGCCTATTTTGTAAACCGAACAAATGATTGAAGGAACAAATGAAGGAGCGAATGCATAAATTCCAGGAGGTAGGAATTACCTCATTAATTTTTATGGGCAGTGAAAACAGGCTAAAAGACTAGGATTCCAACTCTGGCCTAACTTATTGCTTACAACACTTGTGAGATAAAGGATGTAGTAGTTTCAGTGAGAATTTAAATTGCATCTGCCCTGGGCCCAGCCAAAGAAGTTAAACCTATTGATTATGAGGGCATGACAATATCAGATTCATTAACAAAACCTACACGCTGGAGATACCATAAAGAAGATGCTGCCATCACATGGCGCTTGGATCCAAAGGTCTTCTGAGTTTAACAGTGAGAAGAGGAAGTGAAACACGAGGAGGGTGGGGGTGGGGGGGGGCAGAGATCTTGGAAATCACCATGTTTTTCAGTTGAATGCAGCACAACGAATGTCTTCTGGATTTCTTTCACAGATTTTCAGACCTTTTAATAATCCCTATTGTAGAGGCTATGGCTAAACTAGGAAAAGAATATTCTCTACAGACCTAATAAAATGAGATAATGCCTAAAGAAAGCTTCACACAGTTCCTAGCACATAGCCACTGTCTATAATATTTAACAAGTACACTATAATTACTGTTATTATTTACCTCGTTTTTCTACCAACTGTATCTATAACTTGTAATATAGGAATAATTTTTTATGCATAATGAGTAGAGACATTCCTGCCCTTCCCATTTGTTTGTATGCTGGTTTTATAATTCAGTCAAAGCTCCTAAAGCCTAAAATATTAGTGTTGAATTATTTTTTATTCACCTGGGAGTATCAGAAGAGACTGGGATATTTTTCACTTCTAAACTCATGGTTTATTACATCACAGAGGAATACTATATTTAAAATTTATTAAAGATAGATTCTGAAAAAAAAAGATTCTGACCTAGTCACTTAGAAAATCAATTTAAAAGCAATAAAACAACACAACGAAGACCAGTGTAGGGAATTTTCTGTTTAGAGAATTCCTGTACTTCTTAGATTTCAATGTATAATGTGTTTTGAATGGTAAGCGTGAAAATAAGATATAAAACTATTTAAAAAACAAGGACACTATTTGCCTAGTCGGTCAATCTTTTGGAAATCTACATAACAACTGTTTAATAGTGTCATCTCCCAGTAGTAGGATCAACAGATAGATGGGTTTTTTTGGTTGTTGTTTTTTGCCTATGTGACTCTTCTAAAAAAATTTTTTACAGTGAAAATTTATTTAAAATAGTAAATATTTTCAAGAACGAGAAAGAACTGGAAGGCTCATATCCTCCAGGTGGGAATTGTGAACCCCAAGAAGGCATATATCTACCAAAAAGGATTCCTCTTGGTTCACAGGGCAGGAATTCCTACCAGGGTCTAGCAGCCCACTGCTGATAGAGGCCTGTTACACACACTGAATTTCTGGGACAAACCACAGACTGAGCCCACAAGCCTTCTGCACTGTGTTCCTGCCCACTAAGCCTACCCTCATAACAGAGTTCCAGGAATCGTCTTGCAAGCAATGGGCTGAGACCTGCCCCATGCAATTGGAACAGCACAGCTACATCCTCATTTGTATATTTACTGACCAAGCAGAGCAGCTCAGTAATGCACAGTTCTGATCCATCAGGACAGTGGTGTTGGACCAATCGGATTGTGCAGCTTTGAATTTCTCATTTGCATATAAACGGGCCAATCAGAAACCGGGCAGAAACTTTATAAAAGCAGGACTTCCTTTTGTCTCAGTGGAGAGCACTTATGGTGTTCTCAGGATGCTACAAACCGTTTGAAAACTATTTACCTGGACAAAGTTTCTCCTTCTACTGCACCCCAGTTTGAGGACCACTATTAGCATTAGATTGGTGGCAGTGACTTTTTGTTGACAGAATGTAAATGGCACAACTACTTTGGAAAACAGTTTGATAGGTTTTTTTTTTTTTTAAGTTTAATATACACTGGCCATATGATACAGTCACTCCACTTTAGGTATTTATCCAAGAGAAAATGAAAGTATATTCCTATACAAAGGATTGTACAGTATGTGCATAATAGCTTTATTTATAATAGCTAAAATCTGAAAATAATCTGAATGTCCATCAACAGGTGAATGGATAAAAAAATTGTGGTATATATCCATATAATGGAATACTATCAGCAATAAGCAATGAATGAACTATTAATGCAAACTACAACATGGATGAAATAATTATGCTGAGTGAAATTAGCCAGACAAAAAAGAATGTATACTACACAATTTTTTTTTTACTGCAATAACAGAACTATTTTAACATATGAAAGTGTTTATTTTGTACAAAACATGGTAACATTTCTTCCTCTCCTCTGCCCCATGAAGTCCAACTCTAGAACCTCATATTTATAAAAACACTCTTGGCAGCAGTCAAGACATGGTGAAAGAAAGTACATTTCTGAAAGTGACATATAACTAAAATGGGGAACAAAAACAGGCCGAGGTTAGCGGGTTTCTTGGCTAGCTTTCTGCTCACAGGCTCTAGTTCTACTCATCTTGTTTCAACGGGAAACATTTTAGGAACAGAGACTTGCATATATTATTTAAGTAACTCTGCCCAACTCTTGCTAGCATCCCTCTTCCATCTCCATCTACCCTGATGTTATAATTTGTAACTTCTTTAAGAAATTCCAGTCTGTTTTACATCCTTGTCAGTTGCCTATCTCCCTTTGAGCTTCAAAAATACAGAAGAGCAGCAAGTTTCAAAAGGATGTCAATTGAAATCTTTTATAGATAAAACCTGCTTTCTAGAAGTCAATTGGCACCAAAATGCAAGGGATGTATACACAAGAGCTGCCATACACACAATAGAAGCAGGCCAGGTACAAAGGAGGTAGCCAGAAAATAGAAGATTGGTGATTTTGTAATAATTTTTCTTTACTTCATTATTTATTATCATCGTTGTTACTATTATTGTTTTAACTGTAGATCAACTCGCCACGATGAGTTTGCTAAATGACAATTTATCATTTGTCGAATTAGCCAAAAAACTATTTGTCTAGTGACTAATGACAGAAAACCTGAGGCAGGACTGCCCTCTCTACCCATCAGATGCCCTGAGGGTGTAAGTAAGGGATGGCTCCACCATCTACCTCCAGAAGTCAAACCATGACAGGTGGAAGAAGGTGGCTTAGTGAGCATGCACTCCGAGTTTAGTGACTGGAAAGAGAGGTGCCACAAAATTGGGATCATTTTATTCATATTTACTGAACTTGCTTTTCACTTAAAAAGTACAGATACTTTATACATTATTATGTACAGAACTGGCTTCTTATTGATAATTTTGGACTTTTCTCCATATTCTATCTTATGGTAAACCCCTCTCCTTCCAAAAAAATGTTCACTTCTTAATCTCTGGAATATATTACCTTCCATGGCATAGGGACTTTGCAAGTTGATTAAGGATCAGGGATTATTTGGGTAGGCCCAATGTGATCACATGGGTCCTTAAAAGCAGAGAACTTTTCCTGACTATGGTCATAGGGAGATAGGACTAAAGAAGAATGGTCAGAGAGATGCAACATGTTGGCTTTGAAGACAGAAGAGGGGACCATGAGTCAAGGAATGTAGATGACCCCTAGCAGCTGGAAAAGGTAAGAACACAGATTACTTCCATAGAGTCTCCAGAAATGAAAGTAGTCTTGTCTTATTTTTAACCTCATGAGATAGGTGTTGGACTTTTGACCTACAGAACTGTTAAAGATGATTAACTGTGCTATTTTAAGCCACCAAGTTTGTGGTAATTTTTTATAGCAGCAAGAAAAAAATAGTTCATCCCCCTTTTCCAGAATCACACACATTTGGGCTTTCGCTGCCAGGAGGCTAGTACTGTATACATTTTTGCCTTGGCAAGTGGAGTTTACCTGTTGGTTAACCAGAGCGGCCACACTGAGCATTTTGGGTATACATTGTTTGAGGTTGGACTATCATCAGCTCAACAACTTGAGGCGTAGAAGTTTTCGCGAAGCCTGCATCCTCCCCATCCTATTTCTGCCCCCACTGAGTTCAGTCAGCCTCAGATGGCACTGCCAGTACTGTACTATTTTATGGACACTACACACCAAATAGGTCAAACTACTCATGCTCCACCAGCTGTTGCCTACGTTAAACAGGGGATGAGAGTAATATAATAAGAGGAGCCTCAAGCCCCGGGACACAGGTGCCCCAAAGCTTTGGTTTTTCTTCTTGGCCTGGCCCTAATCTATTCATCGAGTCTCAGTGCTTATCACAATCATTCAGTCATTCAACAAACTTCCACCAAGCACCTTGCTAAAGCCTGGGCACTGGGCTGGTACTGGGGAAAATTTTCTTTCCTCAAGGAGCTCATAGACTCTGGTTTATAGACCTATAAATAAATAAAGTATGATACCAGAAAAGCTACTAACTCCACCTAGAGGAGATAAGAAGCTGCAGGTGACTTTGGTGCCAAGGAAAAGAATGCGGACTTTATCCTTTAGATCACGATGCAGGTACCAGTGGAACTGGGTTTATAGGGGTTTTTTTCCCCCTGTTGTTTCTCTTTTGGGCATTTTTTTGTTTGATATTTTAAAAAGCTTTTCTACGTAGCTTTATTTTTTTTTCTAATTATAAAATTTATATTCATTATGAAAAGATCAGACAATACAAGAATATAGATAAAAATTTGAATCACCTGTTATCCTACCATCCAAAGATAACCACTGCTAATGAATTAATGTTTGTTCCCAGACTTTGACTGTTCATATACAGATATAAATCTGGGTGTAATCATTCTGGATAGATTTCTTTGCAAATAGCTTTTTTATTTAACTGTATATTATGGACAATGTATCAATTTCTGTGGTAACAGAGATCGATATACATTTTCATTATATGAAGAGACCTTACTTTTTTTACCTAATCCTGTATTCAGAATGTTTCCAGTTTTTCCTGTTATAACTTATCCTACATATTGTGAAACTGCCCTGGAGAGACTTTGTACCAGGTTGTACTCCGTCATAGAATAAGAAAAGGAACTTATTTCCCAACACACTGTCCCAAGCTGATTATTATTGTTCGAAAATTGTATTTCCTTTTTTTACTTTGTAATTTTAAAAGGAATTTAGGTTGAACAATTTTTCACATGTTTACTTTGTATTTCTTGTTCTATCAATTTCCTGTTTATGGTCTGTCAGCCAAAGTCCCCAGTCAGTAGGTATAGATGCTGATATGACAGAAAAGTAGCTTATCTAAAGAATATTTGTTAGGCAAAATGTTATCGAGTACTAGGAATGGGATATACAAGTTAATTTGATCATTCTCACAACTCTTTTGTTAGATTAAAATTTTTCAAAATAAAATGTTAGGGGGAAAAGTGTCCTGAAGGGGCAGAGGCCAAGGAGGGCTCAGAAAGTGACTGTGCTGCTGTTACCTGGAGATTCTCAGCCAGCTTGGAGGAGTCCACCTCTTCCAGCCAGATGAGATGAGTGACAAGAGCCAGCTTGCTGGCTCCTGGGCCAGCCTCAGCCCTCCTGGACAGCGACTTCCACAGGCCACATCCCAATGGCCTTGCTGGAGATTGACTACCAAGTTTTAGATAAAGCAGAATAGGATACTGATTTTCATCTTGTGTCTCCGGGAAGAAAAACTTCAGCTTTTGAACTGAGAAAATAAGGAGCAGTACACCTGAAGTTGGTGACTGTATAGTCAGCACCATTTCTGAAAGGTGACTTCCTTTGAATTAATCCTGGATAAGTTGAAGAAATAGGAACAAGGATAGGAGGGGATGTACTACGGGTGCAGATGTGTTGGATATAAAATCAGAGACATCCTGGAATCATCATCAGCATAAAACCAGGGCGAAACAAATGTAGTCATATCCAAATTCTGGTTAGAGTATTTGAAGCTCACCATGGAAACATACAAGGAAGCAACTTTGAGAGAGTTGTCTTCTGGTCCACAAACAATTTAGTGGTCATGGTGGTGACCTCAGCCATTCAAGTTTTATGCTAAACAACCTATTTAAAGATAAATAGAAAAGTAGAACTTAAAACTCCAAACTATTTAACATTAAAAAAAAGAAGCTGAAAAATGCAATAAACTGTCACAGTCAAGACATTGTTTCTTTTAACTCATTTTCAGGTAGTCTTACCTGTGAAACAAATATAATTTAAATGTGAAAGCAATCTTTACTTTTGTAACAGCATACAAAAGACATTTCTTTTAGTTTTTTCTCTGATTCAAGCTGGGCTTGCCCAGACAATGGTATTGTGACACACTTGTTTTTTTCTACCCTAATTCTTCCGCCTTTGGATACCTGTTCCTTTAATCATTAAGCCTTAGATAAGATTAACTGAGCCTCAAGTCCATAATCATGTTTTGGTTTAACCATGTTTAGTCTAACCGGGTTTTGGTTAAACTAAAGATAACATTTTGGCTTTAGACGTGTTCCAGTTCCAGGCCCATCAAGGCAGAAATGCGGGTGTCTTAGTCCACATATAGCAGGTGGGTAATCTATAAATGACAGAAATTTATTTCTCACAGTTCTAGAGGTTGGAAGTCCAAGATCAAGGTGCCAGCAGATTCGGTGAGAGCTCACTTTCTGTTTCACAGATGGTGCCTTCTCACTGTGTCCTCACAGGGTAGAAGGGTGTGGCAAGAGAACTTTCAGAGTCACTTTTACAAGGGTTCTACCCTCTTGACCTAATCACCTCCCAAAGGCCCACCTCCCAATACCATTGCCTTGGGGGATAGGATTTCAACATATGAATTTGTAGGGGACACAAATATTCAGTCCATAGGCATGACCTTTGGGGAATATAGGCTAAGTATATAAAACTATTTTTTTTTTTTTACTGATATTTTACATTGAAATGTAATATTTGGTAACAGAAATTTAAAAAATGTTATTCTCAAAACTATGCTTCTATTTACATTATAAGAGAGGTACATATGTAAATAAAGTTGAGACTTTGTCTTCCAAATTTGTGTTCAATCTATAATCAGTTAAGTCAGTTTTCTGTGATTAATCTGTAATTGCCACATTTATTAAGAAACTCCTGGTTAAGAGAAACATTTTAAAACAGATTATTTGGTGTTACAAATTTGGCTCAATGTTCATTTATTTAAATTACCTATGACATTTGGTAAATTTTTTCAAACTTAGGAAAATCAGTTATTAATAGGGTTTCATTGAATTATACCTAAACTCTGTGAAATATTTCTATTACACACTTAAAAGTATGACTGACTAAATAAGATTACTTAAACAGATGAAAGTGTTACTTGAGTAAAAAGGGGTCCTTCTGAATGCTTGGAGAGATATGTGCAGGTTTTGCAAAGAAGAAAGCAAGGTTTATTTAGAGTTGCAAGTCCCAGAGGCATAGGGAAGATACTGCTCTCAACAATTTGGCTCCCCGGATGTCTCAGGAGTACAGATTATGTAACAGGAAAATCCCTAGTCATGGAAACTAAGGAAGTTCAGCTTATGGGTGCTACTGATTGGATAGAGCTAAGGTAACTGGTCATTGTGTCCCTCCAGTTCTGGAATCAGCCATGGAGCCATCTAGTCTGGTCCTATGGCCTGGTCCCATACTGTTTTCCATAGTGGCTGTACCAATTTGCAGTCCCACCAGCAGTGTATGAGGTTTCCTTTTTCTCCGCATCCTCCTCATCATTTGTTATTACTCTTCCTGTTGATTATAGCTATTCTAACAGGTGTGAGATGGTAGCTCATTGTGGTTTTGATCTGCATTTCCCTAATAGCTAGCAATGTTGAGCATCTTTTCAAATATTTGTTGGCCATGTGTATGTCCTATTGGGAGAAGTGTTTGTTTAGGTCCTCTGCCCATTTTTTGATTGCATCATTTTTTTTGTTTTGTTTTGTTACTGAGTTGTATAAGTTCTTTGTATATTTTGGATATTAGGTCCTTATTGGAGGCGTTGCTTGCAAATATATTTTCCCATTCGGGTGGTTGTCTCTTTACCTTGTTAATGATTTCTTTTGATGAGCGGAAGCTTTTTAGTTTGATGTAGTCCCATTAATTTATTTTAGCTTTTATTTCCCTTGCTTTTGAGGTCAAATTCATAAAATCTTTCTTAAGTCCAAGGTCCTTGAGTTTAGTTTCTATGTTTTCTCCTATGTATTTTATTGTTTCAGGTCTTCTCTTCAGGTCCTTAATCCATTTTGAGTTAATTTTGGTGCGTGGTGATAGATAACAAACAGTCTAGTTTCATTCTTTTGCAGGTGGCTTTCCGGTTTTCCCAGCACCATTTATTGAAGAGGTTTTCCTTTCTCCACTGTATGTTTTTGGCTTTTTTGTCAAGGCCTTACATTTTTATGTAGGTAAATTTATCAGTCACCCCATTTGGGGTCATGGTTGGAAGGACTTCCTGTACTTCACATTTAAAAAAACTCCCTTATTTTCTTTTTTTTGAGGTTTAATTTTTTTTAAATATTTAAGTCTTTGCTCCATAAACATTTACTTTAGCAAAGATATGTCTTTGGTATAGAAGTTTTACTTTTTTAGTTAAAACTATATGTCTTTTCTTTTATGATTTCTGGCTTAAGTATCATGAGGTTTGTTTTCTTAGAATGACATTCCTGGGGGGCAATGCGGAGAGTGAGCTAGAGTAGGACACACCCAGGTGGCAGGCAAGAAACTGTTACCAGAGCAAAGGGATCTATCTGGCTGTGTGCATTTAAGTAAAATAATAATAATAATAATAATAATAATAATAAAATAAAATAAAAAAATAAAAAAAAACCACATTCGGGTTTTGCAGCAAAGGAAGTAAGGGTTTATAAGAGAGTTGCAAGTCCCAGAGACACAGACGAACTATCACTCTCAAAAACCTGGCTCCTGAGGTGTCTCAAGGAGATAGATAGGCAAAAATCATCAGTCATGGAAACTATAGAAGTTGGGGTCATGGAAGCATGTCCAGTTCTGGAATCAGCCATGGCACCATCCTGTCTGGTGCCTGACCTGGTCCTGTGGCAGGTGGGGTTGTTCTGATTTGATGGGTCTGGAGCTAAAACATTTAAAGCCAAGATGTTATCTTAGTTTAACCAAAAGTTTTTGTCCTCCCTGTTGATAGGTCTGAGGCTTCATTCTGAGGTTTCATTCTTAAGGGCTTTGACATTGACCAGAACCTTGAGTCCTAAGGCTTAATAATTAAGGAAGTAGGCATACAAAGGTGGAAGGATAGGGCAGAAGAAAAAGGTGAGTCACGACACCATCATCTAGACAAAACCAGCTTGAATCTCAGAAAAAGCTATGTGAAATCTAGGTGAGGTTACAAAACCCTATCTGAAGAAGTTTCTGAAGGGAAATACCTTCGGTTCAGTGCCATAACATTTGCTAAGAACCTACTCTGTTGCAGATATTGCCTGAAGTGCTAGAGGCACAAAGGTGAAAAAGACACATCTCTGTTCTCAGGCAGGGGTGATAAATATAAAAACAATTACAACTCTGTGTGGTACGTGTAATGAGAAAAGGGTGTAAAAGCCAATGAGTGCAAATTTAGAAGGAGGGTATCTGAGAAGGCTTCCTGGAGTTAAAGCCTGAGATGAGTTTTTCCCTCATTTGAATATTGAGAATATTAGGGTAAGGCAATTCAATAAAGCATTTGAAAATCACCTTCCAATTAAAATCACTCTTCCTTTGCAAATTAATTTTGCTTGTGTGACACAATCAACACATATTACTTGCTAAAATATGCATGTTTAATGTCATCACAGGAAGCTACTTTAATCAACAACTGAATAAAACTTCCACAACAAGGGTGAGAGGTCCTCAGGGCGGGGAGAGACATCCTGGTGCAGAATGTCTACAAGGGGGGGCTCCATCAGAATTCCTATCCCTACACAGCTCAAACCAGTTCAGTATTTCTGAAACCCAAACTAGAAGGCAGGAAGAACTTCAAGAAAGGAGACTGGAGAGGCAGTCGGAGTCAAGTCGTAAAGGGCTTTATGCCTTATATAAAGGACAAGAGATAAAAACCATTGGGTGCCTTTCAGTTGGGAAATGTCGAATCTGACAAAAGGACTGGACATTATCAGCATGTAGGTTGTAGGAAAGCATGAGTGGATGAGATTGTCCGGAGATACCAAGTTGTAGAGGACTTAACCTTTGGAGAGATTCTTGATCCTTTTGAGAATGTGATGAAAGTTCTGTCTCTCCAGAGAAAAATGTGCTTATTAAAAATCACACAAGCATATACACAATTTTAGGGCACCCTCAGATTAAGAAAATTTAATGTAGACGAGAAAAAGAAGAGGCATAAGGAATAGGATATTTGAAGGATGGCAAGAGGATGCAGAGAGCAGGAAAGGGGCCAAAGAAAGATGACCCAAAATGTACAGAAAGAATTAGGAGACTGAAGACTCAGGAGGCTGTAGGAGATTAGAAACTCACGGAGGACATGATTGATAGTGTCAAATGCTGTAGGGACTTCAACTGAAGTAAGGATTGAAATAACGTCTTTTGCACTAACAGTTATAAAATCACTGGTAATTGAGATGGTTTCTGAGAAATAACGAATAATGGTAGTTTCAGATTACTTTTTTTTAATCCAAGAAGTGTTCAGTGGTGGCATCTGGGTAAAAATGAGAGTAGGAGATGTCATGATGGTTTGTTTGCAAAGTGCTAATGTAAAGCTGGAAAGAAGAAAAAAAGGGGATAAAACATAAATAATGTTAGGAATAAAAAGGGGGACAAAATATAGATATAACATGGATTTAAAAAAATACTCATATTATGAACAACTTTATGGCAATAAATTTGAACTTACAAGAAATGGGCACATTCTGAGAAGATTATATAATTTAACAATACAATCACAAAAAGAAACTGAAACCTGGACTAGATCTACAGCTGTTGAAGAAACTGAAATGATGGATTAAAATTCTCCCCATACAAGTGGAAAAGTCCCTAGGTGTTTTATTTAGCAAATGTAAACATTTCTAATGTATCTTTTATCTGATCCAACAATCCTGTTTACTGTCTGTACTTATTATTTGGGGAGCTCTAAGAGGCCCTGGGTACCATCTGCTTTATTTACTGCTGTATCTCAAGCCTAGCATAGGCTTCTTCTGTTAAACTTAGCATAGTTAAACTGTGGCAGAAAGTTAGAAAATCTAAGAAACCAGTAGACATATAAGACTTCAGGAAAAGGTAGAGGACTTTCATAAAAGTTACTAGGTTCCAAGTGAAACTTCAAACAGCTAAGGCAGGACTATTTTAGTCTTGAAGACTACACCCTATTTCGCCTATTCTGGTAGTAGTTGGTACGGGAAGTCCCTTCAGAATGAAAAACTGCATGTAGCAAGTGGCTCTCCATAAAACTTGGTCTCTATAACAACCTAATACATCACTTCTGGAATACTGAAATTCACCATTTGGCCCTTTGGTTAATAATACCAAACTGAATTATTAGGAAGTTCTTGAGAGAAACAGCTGAATTTTAAACAGCTGAAACATCACAAAAAAGGCCTGAACCCAATTGAGATATTTAAAAAGGTTTTTGGTAACTTTTAAGCTACTTAAAATTTCCTCCCATTCATACAGTTCTGACCTACGGCAAAATTTTTGAAACAAATATTATTATTTGGAGGCACAAATAAAACTTGCTTTTTTGATGTAGAGAATTTAGCTTTTTTATTTTTATTCACAAGTTCTACACGTCATGTGGGGTTCAGCTGAACACAGGATGTGGGCGTAAAACCCAGGATCACTCTGTGGTAGATGAGGCTCAGGTGGGTCTTAGGTTTTGCCTACAGCAATACTGATATGCTTGTTTTTGTTGTTATCATTTTCTTTTTACTCCTTAGCTGAACCAGCTTTCCATTAGAGCAGCCAAGACGACATAAGATTGTGTGTAACTCATGCAAAAGTGTTTTTACCTTGATGACCTAACTTCTAAATTCAAAGGGGTCCCCTCATCAATTAGAACTGGGTAGTAGACTTAAGCTCACAGAACAGAGTGAAGGGCAAGCATCAGCAGGTGGACAGCAGGGATCCACAAGCACACTGCCCTGAAGTGCTAAGAACTTGGTTGCTAGGTAATCTCCCCAGGATCCACCAATTTTCCTATTCAGTTTTGATGGAGCAAAACTCAGGGATTGAAGGGGACACAACCTCACAAAAGTTCCTATGAAGGGTGTGAAAAACAGGGATCCTCCTTTTAAATCCCTGCTCCCAAATATCAGTTCCAATAAACAGTACTCACACCTTGAATGGTTAAAAATGCAGTTTATTCCTCTTGCCCTTTCAAGGGTTTTCTTTATCATAAGATTGATTATGTTCTAATATTTCTACCAAGATGCCATGGTTAGGAGATGCTGGCCCTTTAATGGGAGAGCAGGGGAGGAGCTGAGACTCTTAAAGCCAAGGGCAGCAAGCCAGCACTGGCTCAGGCTGCCATGGCTCAGCTTAACAGAATGGACAACAGTAAGGTGGTGGGTGTCAAGGCAGCCGTGAGGCCCCCTCACTGTGCACAGAGGGAGGCTGGTAGTGTCTGTGTGGAAGTGCTCCTCCAACTCCTAGCCTTGTCCCTAGAGCTGGGCTGGTGAGGTCAGAGGGTGGGGGTTTAGTGTAGGCTGAGACAAGGGTCCCTGCTCTTTAAGATCCTGAGCCAGTATTCCTCTGACAACCTTGCTGAGGGATGACCATGGCTGTTTTAGGGTGCCATGCCATCCTTACTGAGGAGGAGGGTGTCTCTGGGTCTCTTCCTTGTTCCAGGTTTACCTTCCAAAAGCTGGCAATGCTCTCTCACCAGAGGAAATGGCCATGGAAGAAGTCTGCCAGCCTGCGAAGATGAAATGTCTTGAAGGTATCACTAAGTGGGCCGTGGTAACTGGATAAAAAGCCAAGGGGTACAGAGACTTGCTACTCTGATTCAGTGGATGAATATGGGCTTGGGTGTCCAGAATTGCTAGGAGTGATTCCAAACTCATACTTGATAGCCACATCATGCTAGGTGACTGAGATCACTTTTCTGAGCCTCATTTTCCTCACCCTCATAGTGACATCATCAATAACAGGCTTATATGATTTGTGAACATTAAACGAACACGTACATGCAAAGTGTCTGGTACACAGCAGGGTTACGTTGCAGTGATCAGAGCAGCTGGAACTTGGTTAACTAAAGAGGCACAGAATGGGATGTTAGGTAGAAAAGCCTGTGGTGGCACCTAATGAGGTAATTGAAGAGGCGATGTAGAGAGTGAAGGTGTCTAGCACCTGCTACATTCCCATTTGCTCCATTGGAAGACAGGTAGGAGTCCCTAGAGTAATAAGGCTGAGGTGAACCCTTAGAACAGGAGGCATTGTCTGAAGGGGGCGCTAGAGATGGCTCATGAACACAAGTGCTCATTATGAGACATCTCACACCTGAGCCCCCATCTACCTTCTCCTCAGGCCCCCACTCAAACCCAGGCCCAGGAAAGTCCTGTGGCCCCTTGGCTCCTGAAGAGGAACCGATGTCTGCCCCCCAATTGGAGAAGGAAGAAAATGAGGAGGTGGAGGCTCTGGATCCAGACTTGGACCCTGATTTAGCCCTGGACCTGGAGAAGGAGGGGGAAGAGAATGATCTTGGGGATCCAGCAGTCCTCAGTGCTGTCCATAACTCCCAGGTGCCATGGCAGGAGGGGTTGGGGAGATGGTTGTCCTGAACTGTTTGCAGCTCATGGACTGTTGCTAGACATCCCTCTTCTCTTCTCCAATCCTTTCTGAGATAGGTTCCGGGTTAACGCTTTCTATTTCAGGCTTGAACTCAAGTAGGGACTCGCTTCTTCCTTTCCTCTTTCCTCCTGTCTCCCACTTAGTTTCTGATGCTGTCTTCACCTTATAAACCAGGTCTAAGCAGGGCTATGCATCACCTATGGGTGCTGCCCCTGCTTCTAGTGCTGAATGAAGGTGAGTCATCTTTGACCCTGGGCCCCTGTCTCTCAGCAGTCCATTCCTGGTATTTATTCCTATAAATAGGTATTGGATTCCTATAACCAGTGGAGAGAGACAAGGATTCCCATGTAGAAATGAAATGACTCAGACCCTCCCTCAACCTACTCCTGAGATACCAGTCTTGCTTCCTCACAGGGAAAGAGGGGTTCTGGCCCAGCTGACTTTGATTGAGGGAGGGCCAGGCTGCCACTGTCCTGGGTATTGAAAATGGTTGGCCCCACTCCATGGACACCGATGAAAGTAGAAGACACCACAGTGGCTCATTCAAGCCTGGGTTTTCTTCCTTCCCATCCCAGAGAGGTTTTCTCAGCTCCCCTGGAATCAAGGCCCCTGGTATGCTTGGGATGTCATCTGCCTCCTTGCACTGTCTGTGGCAGGTGAGTTACTCCAGTCTCCATCTCCAGTGGGTGCTAAGAAGGAGCACAACACCTGTCCCTTATTTCCATTATGTTCAGTCTGCTCTCGACCTTGCTTTGGAGACGAAGCACTCAGTGAGGTGTGGGTATGAGAGGTGGAAGTCTTGTAGAGAAGCTTGGTAAATAACAAAGGTGGTACCGGGACAACTGGCCATTCATATGAAAAACTTTTTCATACTTCCCTAATTCTACTTCCCTACATTTCAGCAGATGAGCCTGCCAAGCTTAGGGTTAGAAAGAGCCCCTGCTCTTCAATTAACTACATAATGGGAGTATAATCTGGGGTGGAGAAATTGCAGGAAATCCTCCAGAGAATGAGAAGGGAATTGAGCTCAGAGGAGGGCTTTAGATGAGTCAGAAATCCGACAGCTAACCATTTCCCCAGTGACTGAAGACACAAGAGCCCGAGAAAAAGCTATCACAGAGGAAAGGGAGGGGCGTTGACTCAATAGACAGTAGGAAAAGCACATGCCCTTACATTATTGGGGACTGACGACGAGTGCTCCCTAAGAGGAGACAAATCCAGTTAGAAACAAGGGCAAGATCCACAGTCTGGTGACCTCAGAGTTGGCTTGAAGTTCCCCCAAGATGGCAAAATGTTCAAGAGGTTCTTGAGGGAAAA
Source organism: Rousettus aegyptiacus (assembly GCF_014176215.1). Lineage (NCBI taxonomy): Eukaryota > Metazoa > Chordata > Mammalia > Chiroptera > Pteropodidae > Rousettus > Rousettus aegyptiacus. Next base: position 117,672,946 of record NW_023416306.1, on the reverse strand, counting down.
GGCAGGTGACAATTTAGAATACACTTAGCAGCAGGAGTATCGTTCTGCTGGTGGAAATGCTCTTCTTCCACTATTAGACCCCGGACTACTTGTCGCCAGTTCCTTTCCGGCCTATGCTTCCCAGCACCAGCTCTCCAGCGCGGCACTTTGGCCCTCGACTGCTCTCACCAGACCCAGCTCTCTTCTGCAGCACACCGACCTCGTGGCGCCCTAGGTTCAGGTACTGGTTCAGGGTGCCAGGCACCCCCACATTCTCGGCAGGCTGAGCTCTTTCCTGGAGGTTTCAGGAGGCAATGGCTGAGGAGGTGTGGGGGTTACTCTACCAGTTGCCACCGAAAATACTTATAGAAACTTAATAAGGAAGCAATGAGTCCAGGCCCTTTTCTCTTACAGATGAGGAAAATAGAGGCCCAGGGAGACTAAAAGAACTTGAGGGTTAGCTGGCAGGACTGAATTGAGGTTAGAACTCAGCATAACAACCAGACTAAATGATTTTCTACTGTCAAGATTTCCTGCAGCAAAACTTCAGAAAAGTATGTCTTGGAGGGGAATGTATGCCCAGTTGAGTTAGGATTGTGATGTTTCGTGTGGCTGATTTGGAGCAGGCACATAAACATATAGAGCTCCCTTAGGTGTCCAGCTGAGGTTACCTGAGGCTAAATGAGTGGAGGTAGGGAGGGAGTTGAGAGCTTCCTTCAGCCAGCCCAAATTTCTTTTTAAGTCTTCCCAGTCATCTGACCCAGCTCCACCCCCAGCACCAACGGATCTTGCAGCTGCAGGAGCACACTCGAGCACCAAGGTAAAACCCAGACCAGGAGCAGCATGTAGGGTAGCTCGCCTGCATGCTGGGGATTTCCCCCAAGCCCCTGCACAAGTTGGACTCTCATAGTGCTGCCCGCCTCTGCACTCTTTCCTATCCTTCCCAGACAGCTCCACTCCCTGCTCACCACCCACTGGGAAGTCCTCTGTGGTAGGGGTGGGTAGATCTAAAGGGAAGTTCCTCCTGGCTTGAAGTCCCCCAGCCAAGAAGCCTTGGTCTCAGCAGCCAGACCACTATGCTAACCTCATGACTGGAAAAGAGAAGGACTGGGTGATAAAAGTGCAGATGGTTCAGCTGCAGAGTGAGAACCCCTGCCTGGATGACTATTACTACCAGGTGAGCCTCATGTGCTCTTTCCAACCTTAGACCTTGGGGTCAAATGGGCCTGGACTGCACAGGCCCTCTCACATCCTCTCTTCAGCTCACAGGGGCCATACCCATGCAGGTGGGAAAGGCAACTGCTTTACTATAGGCTAGGGGCCATATTTTGAAAGTTGACATCCCAATCTCTATTTCCCTACACTTCAGCTAAATGGGTTATTTACAATTCCCCAAACACTATGAGCTTTTGTCTCTATCCTTTGCCATGAATTCCCCCTATTCAGGCCAGAAATATGGATTTTCCCACCTTGTATGCTTTTATGAGTCTTCAGAAATGTCTTGTTATAAACACTCATCTATTTACCTTTTTTGGACCAAAAACACGGAGATCTTATAATTAGTGGGATTCAATACATTGAACGGAACAAATGCAGGCAGACATTTTGAGTCTTCCTCCTGCTTCCTATCTCCCCTTTATTCATGGGGCAAACCTTTGGCTATGGGTTTTGGGGTTGACTAAGCTGTGTTTCACTTACTCTTCAGCCTCCATGAGCTTCAGACCAAGGTTCCCACCTTTATCTCCTTCCTGTTCCTTCCTTTCTTCCCACACTTGAAAAACTTTTCCCTGTCAATATCACTGAAAGTGATCTAGTTTTATACTCTTGCCTTTTTGGCACTGCTCCTAAATGAAGGAGCTTTATTGAACTCCTTGTTTGGCTTGCAGTCAATGGCTTTATTTCAGCTTGGGATTTTATAGGTTTAAGAAAATATTAGAGCTGCTGAACAAATCTTCAGAAATACAAAGCTGGCCTAGAGGCCAATCGACAAATAGTACTATCTCTGTACTTCAAGCTGCTGATGGTCTTCAGGCCATCAGATAACTGATTTTGGAAAGCACAGGCAGAATTACAGAATCAAAATGGGGAGGGGGAGGATATGTGGTATACAGTGTATAACTTGGGAACAAGGAATGCAAGAAGGTTGCAGGTGCTGGGACAGGTTTTTTTTCCAGGCTCTCTACTTTGCTCTCTACATTTCCATTGGATCTGATAGTGGTATAAGTTCTTAGCATGAGAAACCCAGGACAGGTGGCATGAGGCCCAGGGTGCTGAAGATACTTTATAATGACTGCCAAAAGGGTCTAAGGTGCCAAGATCATTTCTGAAATGGGTGCTATAGAAAAGGGTATGTTAAGAGGTTGTACTTGAGAACCTTAATTTTAAGTTCGGAAGATGAGTATACATTTTTCCATTTCATGGACTCACAGAAATATTACCAAAAACTAGAGAAGCAGGCAGATGAAGAGCTACTTGGGCAAAGGAGCAAGATTGAGTCCCTCAAGCTGGAAACACCTTTCATTCAGAAGGCAGAGGCTTATGAATCGGGTAAGACCAAGCTGACCTGGGTTGGGCTGGCCATCTGGGTGGACAGAGGAAGGAAAGGGGAAGGAAATACGACTGTCCTGACTCCTTTCATGCAGTGGTTCGAATAGAGGGTTCCCTGGGCCAGGTAGCTGTGTCGACGTGTTTTAGCCCTCGCCGAGCTATTGATGCCGTCCTCCATGGAACTCAAGAACTGGTAGGAGAGAGATCTTCCCAGAACCATTTTTCTCTCCTCTGTTTTAGAGAAAGGTCTGGAGCACTCTCATGCTTCAGTTCTGATTGTGACCTAAGAGTGAGGAAGAAGCATGATCAGATTTTGTTAGTCTTTCCAGATCAATTTCCAGCTCCCCTGAAGCCTGGGCTGCTGGTGTGTAGGTGTGGCTGATGGCCTGGGACTCTTTCTTCTAGGAGTCAGGAGCTGCAAGCAGTCAGAGGCTTCGGGTGTTGTATTGGATTGAGAAGGTAAGGTCAGCTCCTTAGGGATGATTTCCTAATTTACCCTTGAAAATGGGATATGGCTCAAATTGACCTCTTCCTTCATTCTCACCCTCACATTCTCAGATGTTCCTTCAGTTACTAGAGATAGAGGAGGGCCAGAAGGATGAGCCTCCACAGCCCTGCTACTCTGAGCAGCAGAGAAACCAGGTTGAGAAGCTCTTCCAGGCCTTAAAGACCCAGGAGCAGAATAATCTGGAGTGAGCATGGGAGGGTCACACTTTAGCCCAGTAACGGAAGGATCAGCAAAGATAGCGGCTTTGCTTTAGCCCCTCCTTTCCAGCATGTAGCCCTCTCCTCTATGCAGAGCCCTGAAAACCCTTTTCTATCACACCTGTAGGGAGGCAGCAGAAGGCTTCCTGCAGGTGCTTTCTGTGAGGAAAGGGAAAGCCCTAGTGGCCCGGCTGCTCCCCTTCTTGCCCCAGGATCTGGCTGTTAGCCTTCTTCTGGCTATTATCCACCACCTGCCCCTCCTGGTCAGGAGGGACATGGCTGATCAGGTACTGTGGCATTAAGTGGTGAAGAGGATGGTTTCATGGATGGGTTAGGTAGGCATCTTTCCTCCTCTGGTCCTCACCCCCAGAGATGCCAGATAAGGTGGTGGGCAGTAAGGGGGTACTAACTCTGCCATCCTCAGGTGAGGGAGTTACGGAATAAACAAATACAGGAACAGCTGATCATCTTTGGGTGCAATGAACAAAAAATACAGGCCTTGGTTGCACAGGTGTGGGTGTGCTGTGGAGGGTGAGAAAATAAGAACTCCCTGATAAGTGTTGATCCCCATATCTACTTTTCTTAGGGAAGGCACCCTAGAACAAGTAGGTATATAAGGACCAATGTTATGGTTGGAGAGACATGAGTGGTGATAGGTCTGGTAAATAACCTGACCAGGTAGATGCCAAAGGCAAGTCAGCAATAAAAGGGATTGGAGGCAAGGCAGGAAGGAGGGAAAGTCTGAGAGGTGCTCCTGGACTTTCTTACAGGCCCTACAAATGTTATTCAAACCTCTGGGCAAATATATCAGTCACTTGACCTTCCATGAACTCCTCCAAGGACTTCAGGGACTAATGCTGCTTCCACCTGGCTCGTCAGAGCGGCCGGTCACCGCAGTGCTTCAGAATCAGGTAATATCTGGGAGGCTTTTAACATAGATGGCCTCCAGGTGCTATCACTGGCAAGGAATAAATGAGGGACTGTTTTTACCTCTTTGTGATCTTCTCATCTCTCCAGCTTATCCTCTGCAGTGCTTCTCAACTTCTAGTGAGCATTAGGATCACCTGCAGAGCTTACTGAACACCAGTTCCTTGGGCTTACCCCAGAGAGTGTATCATTTAGTAGACCAGGGCAGGGAGCCCAAACAGCTGCTTTCCTCATAAGCTTCCTGATGGTGGTGCTGGCATGGATCTCTAGAGAAGTCACTAAACTTTTCTGATTTTATGCGCCTTTTGATAAAAATTCAGAACCGTATCATCCACATGTGTTATATACATGTAACATACAAATATTAGGTAATAAATTAGGTAATAGTAAATACATGATAGAAAGTTTTGAAAGATGAAACTCTAGATGTGAAAATTCTGTTATCTTTTAACATGTCAGTGGATTATTTTATGAACCCTTTTTTGAAAATCTTTGCCTAAAGCAGTGCTTCTTAAAGTGGGGTACCACAGACTACCTGTATCAGATTCCTGGGTCCACTCCTGATGTACGAATTGACTTCTGGGGGCAGAACCCATGAGGGTGCATTTAATCAGCTCCCCAGAAGAGCCTTTTCGAAGGTTCAGAGCCGTGATCCACTTGGAAACGTCTGAGAGTTCTTTGCCCAGCCAGTAAAAAAACTGAGTTTTATGGGTGTTGAACTCTATTTGTACATGTGAACATATCCTTTTAGTTGGGAAGACAGCCAGAGAAGCACTGAATGTCTAGCGTGAACTCATTTTCACCTGGACGCTTTATCACTTGCAGTTTGGAATATCTTTGCTCTATGCCCTGCTGAGTCATGGGGAGCAGCTGGTATCCCTGGATTCTTCTCTACAGGAATCCAACAGTGACCATACAGCTTGGTAAGATCATAAAGGCCTGTAAATACTATTTCAGTACCCCCTGAGATGTGTAGGCTGAGCCAGATGAGATATTTCTTGAGCTGTGTATTCAAGCATCAGGGAGGAGGCTGGTCAAAGGGAAAACTAGCAGAGTTGTAGCTATTCTGTTCTGCCTTTTTATCCTTTCTAAGGTCCTCTAGAGCATTTGTTCTCTGTGGGAGGCAGTGCATAGTAATTAAGGGGACAAGCTTTAGAGTCAAACTATATTTGAATTCTACCTATCACTTATTGGTACTATTAGCATATTACTTCCCTTCTCTTAGCCTCTTTCCTCATTTATAAACTAGAGATCTAAGGATGATGGCACTAATCACTTAGAGTTCTGAAGATTAAATAAGATGTGTAAAGCACTAAGCATTGCCTTGGCATATATCAAATGTGAAAATGTTCTCGTAATTACTACAGGCATAGACGGTGACAATGGTGGTAAGGATAATAAAAATCTTGGCCCTGAGTCTGTTTCCTGCATAAATACAAATACCGACGTATTCCTTCTCTGCCCTCCAGGACAGACACAGTGATTCTGATTGCCTGGGAGATAGCCCAGATTCCTACAGTCTCTCTGGCAGAACCCCTGGCCTTTCCCAGCAACCTTCTTCCCCTATTCTGTCGCCATGTGGACAAACAATTGGTACAGCAACTGGAGGCTACAATGCAGTAAGTGATGGCAGAAACAAGGTCATAGCCTCTTGTTCAAGCTTGATCTAGGTTATATCAGTTACTTCTCTACTTCTTTTACACCAGCTTGCTTTTAGAAGTAGCTCTAGACACTCTGGCATCTGCCCCAAGTTCAGGTTCCGTGGCTTGTTTTTTCAGCCAAACCTTTAAATTTATTCCCAGGTGCTTTGCTCTTACCATGCTAAGCTATTTGAGGACACAATTAATTTGAGAAGCTGAATTGTTCAAGAAATAGTTGACCAATTTTGGAAGCTAAGCAGGGTCAGGCCTGGTTATTACTTGGATGGGATACCACCTAGGAATACTGGGTACTATGGGCTTAGAAAAAAAAAAAAAAGAAAGAAAGAAAAAGAAAAAAAAGAAATATTTGAGGGACAACTATCAAAAATATAAGCATGAACAACATGGAGACCCTCTCTGCCCTCAGATTTACCATCTGCGGGAAACAGTCAGATATTAACTAAATCACACCAATACTTTAGAAAAAGGAATTGTTTGCAGTTAACACCTCTTCTCTTTATAGGCTTGCCTGGATATATTGATTCCGTTATTCTGGAATATAGACATGTGGATAAAGTTTAACCATCAGATACTAGCTGTATGGATTATGTCTACAGGGATCTAAGACTCTGAAGACATTTCTTATGCCTTGATACATTGGAGGATCCTGTCCAAAACATTTTCTTATGCTTTCTTCAAAAACCTGAATGATATGCCTAAAAAGGTATGGCATAGTAAGGTACAATTAAAGAGATGTGATAATGTGTTGAAACTTATAAGTTAGGAGGTATAATAACGAAAGCCATTTTCTGAGGCATGAATGCTGTAAGAATGTCTTTAACATAAGGGACAAAGCCTTGTTATGTCTAACAAAAGTATGATCTTGGAAACTGCATCAATGTTGCTATTTTTATGAAGAGGGAAATATGAGAAAAATGGGTTTGTGGGGGGGTTAAAAATCAAATTTAGACATGTTAAATTTGAGTCCTATTAGAAATACAAGTAGGTAGGTAATTAAAGAGCAGTCTGGAGTTGAAGTAAATGGTCAGGGATAAAGACAAAAGTAGGAGTAATCAGATGTTAAAAGGTAGAAAGGAAGAGATTAGGAAGCCAACTGAGTTACCAGTGAAATAGGTGGAAAACTAGAGAAGCAGTGTTACTAAAGTTGGAAAAAAAAGTACTTAAAGAAGAGAGGAATGACAGAGGATGGCTGGTTGTGGCACTATGGAGATGGTTAGTCTTGAGGGGCAATTTTCTTAGAGGTGGCAGTTCGATTAGAGGTTGAAGTGAGGAGGGAGGGAATTTTTCTGACTACAAGAGTCAACTTGGAATTTTCTAATAGGGAAGCAGAAATTTGACAGTAGGTGTTGTTGACGTAGATTAAGGGAAGTTATTTTTCTTAAGAATGACATGTTATAGCATGTCTACATGATCTTGAAAGCATCCCAATAAAGGAGGTGAAAAAAGCAATGAGAGAGAAAAAGAATTTTACAGACACAAAGCCACAGAATAAAAGGAGGATGGGCGTCAAAGCAAAAACGGAACTGACCTTTGATAGCCACGTAATCACATCTGATTGTGGAAAAGAATGTTCATAAGAAAGGTATTGCTATTAGGACCCTTTCCAAAATGACTATTCCACATCTCTCTCCTCACTATCCCTTCCCGCCTCGTCCTCTCCCTGCTGACGATCTTGGATCATGCCTTCCTGAGAAAAGAACAGTATTGAAAAAAACACCACCTCCACCCCTTAGCCTGTTTCCCTGTTTATTACAATGGGTATTACCTGGCTTCAACATTCAGTTCAACTCCCTCCGGATGGATCGGTCCACACTACCAAGGACACTGCCCCACCCCAGGGACTGTAAACAAAACTAATAGCACACTAAGAAAAGCGAAGAGACAGGAAGCGGGTTCCAACAGCTAAGCGGCAGCTGGATTAAGGCGGCAAAGCATATTGCCACAGAGTGAGCACAGCTGCTACAGCCTGCCTCAAGATGCTAAATAAAATCCTCAACTATTACAGCGTAGTTAACAGGTGGCTCGAGACGAAGGCAGATGTGGCTTTGTTAGACTGGGTGGGTGGTGCCGAAGTCCAGACAAAAGTAATCAGGCATAAGGCTGCAGTAGCAGCAGCGGTCACGAGATTGTGAGTGGGTCGGATACACTGCGCATGCCCAGGACGCAGTTTGGCGTAGGTGACCGGAAAAAGCGGCCGGACCAAAGATGGCTGCAGAGAAGTGGTCCGGAAGTGCTGCTGCAGGCAGCAGTTGCATCCCTAAAACCATGGAGCGGGTCCTACCTATGTTGTTGGTGCCGGTCCCCGCCGAGGCAACGGGGCGGCTGGGATCCCGGGCGCAGTTGCACAGAGAGCAGGAGGTGCTGGGAAGCCTGACGGCTGCAGGCAGCCTTCAAGTGCTTTCCTTGGCGCCCGGCGGCCGGGGCGGGGGTGGCTGCTGCCTCGACGGCCCCTTTCGGCAGTAAGTGCTGTGGCTGGACGGTGTGGGAGGAGTCCCAAGCCCTCGCTCAGCTGGTCCTATTGCCCATCTCCTAGCATGGAGGTAGTGGGAGAGGAGTGATAGCTGCGGGAAACGCCTCAGTGGCGACTCCGGTTCCCTGCGGGAACCCTTTCCTCGCCTTGCTGCATCTCTGCGCCCTCGCTTTCCGGTTTGGGGTGGGTGGAGACAGCATCCTGCTTCTCTGCTGGCCACGGCGAACCTGGAATGGGTCCCAGTTTAGGCGCCGATTATTTTATTTAACGCAGGTTGATCAATCGTCACTGCGCCGTGAACCGTGCCCACTTAATCCCAGGCTGGTGTCTGTAACGGATTTATCTCTAATTGGAACCACCCTGATACCTTTTTCATAATAAACGGGCTTTCCCCCGCTTCTTCAAGGACAGAGCCTAATTTTTATAATTTTTACACATTTATTTGCTCAAATATTTGTTACGAGTTTACTGTTACCTAGGAGCAGTGCCTAAAAAATTGACTAAGACGATTACATGTAAGGTTTACATAATTTGAGAATCCAGGAAAAAAACAAGTATCTATTTCTGCTTCTGTAACTTGGCACAAGACAGTTTTTACATCATTAAGTTTGCTAGTGCCCTCTGAGTCTTTGGGTTCTTTTTATAAGAGAAAACATTTTGGAAATGATCTCTTCAAGACTCAGTAACCAAAAGATGTCTTATCGTGGAATGTCCAGGTCCAATAACAGTACTTGATAGTAGAGATTCGTTTGTTAAATCAGTAAATGCTTTAACTTGTTCTGTGTTTGTCTTTATTCCTGATCTCTAGTTGTTAGGAAGAGGTCTCTCACCCTAGTTAGAGTAATAAGTACCTGTGAATACCCCCTTTGCAAAGGAATGAGGCTGAGAGAAAAGCAAAACTCTATAGGTGTTTGAGAACTTAACAAAAGATAAGACATACATGAATTGATGGGGACATTGATAAGCTTCCTCATGAAATTATGGGAGAGTGGATCAATAAGAGCTTTTTAATTTTTTTAATTGAACTGAATTTTAATTAAGATACTTCATAGGGTAAAAATAAGGACAAACTTATTCAGGGTTTACTTCCTACTTTTCTAAATCCTTTTTATATTGTTGAAATCACTGCATTTTATATTTTGTTATTTTCATTGAAAATATCCTCTTTCCACTTGGTAATAGTCTATGGTGCAATGTTGTTAGTGGTGTCACAGTATTCTGCCTTTTAAATATGTCTTAATTCGTTGAACATTTTCCATATTCAACATTTAGATTGTTTTCCAGATTTTAAGTGTAAACAATAATTGGGGTGTTAATGAAAAATCAGTCTAGGTATAAAGATAGAAATATAAAATGTGTTAATCTTTAATAAGGACATAACAGCACCAAGTACAGTTCTCAATATAAAACTTACTACTGTGGAAAAAAGCCTTTTTAAAAAGTTGAAACTATAAGTACGGTAGCCTAATCTCATTCCATTGCATTGTTTTCCTAATTGAGATTCTTTTTTTAAAACATAATTACTTTTATTATTTAACTCGAAGCTATAGTATCATTAGTGTCCTTCCATCCTTGTTAGTGTTGGTATGACATTATACTGCTTTAAAAATTCTGTAACTAGGCTGTTCAGCAAGGTAGCCTTTAGCCACATGTGACTTAAAATTTAAAATTTATTTCTTCAGTTGCATTACTCACATTTCAAATATTAGTAGCCACACGTGGCTGTTGGCTACTGTATAGGACTATGCAGATATATAGAATGCTTCCATTGTCACGAAGTTCTGTTGGACAGCCGTTCTATAATATACTATCTTGAAGTCTTCAGGTCTATTAATACAAATCACTTTCTTTTTTAAAGTCATTGGGAGTATTGAAGTTAGCAAAGCTTATTTTGTTAATTGTAAGTACCACCTCATATCAATTATATATATATATATATGGTTGTTGAAACTTATCTTGATGATGACAATTCTTTTAAATACATCATCAGTCAGGATTTAGGATGAAGGAATAAAAGCAGCCATCATTTCTTGCTCCAAGCCCCCTTTTCATCACCCACTTCTATATTCTTTTGTTGGTCCGATTAGAGCTGAGGGAAAGAAGTAGGAAGTGGGAGTGGGGAGAGGCTGAAGTCCTAGAGCAATTTACGTTTTTTTTTTAGTTGGATAGAGAATTAATTCTATCATTAATTGAACTAAAGAACTGTATTCATTCTCCCCTTCCACCCTCACCATTGTTGGATAAATGTTGTGGATATGGAATATGATAAATAATCTAAACTTTTTCCTTAGCTTTGTGTGGGAGGATTGTCATAAAAGTGGCACACCAACAGACAAGCCCAGACTGCTCGCTCTTAGTGAAAATTATGAACTGCTCATCTATGAATTTAATTTGAAAGATGGACAATGTAATGGAACCATTTCGTATAGCTATACTGAGGAGACATTGCAAAAGCTCATTGAAGATCAAAATATCAGTAAGTAGTTACAGGTGGTCTTTCAGCATGTTTAAATCTGTGATATTAATATATAATTTTACATATTGCAGGAAAAATTCTTTTAGAGGTGAATTCAGAGTGGGAAATCTTTTTTGTCTTATACTTGCCACTGCCCATATGGAGTTATTGAGCACTTGAAATGTGGTTAATGTGAATTAAGATGTCCTTTAAGTGTCAAATACATACCATATTTTGAAGACTTAGTATGAAAAAAGTAAACTATCTCAATAGGTTTTTGTATTAATTACATGTTGAAATGACATTTTGGATATAATGAGGTAAATATAAAAATTAGTTTCAACTGTTTATTTTTTCATTGTGGCTATTTCTAAAAAGTTACATGTGTGGCTTGCATTTGTGGCTGGATAGTGCTGATCTAGACTGGCTACATCCTAGGCTGCAGGGAGCAGACATCAAAGCATTCATTCTTCAGTTTTTTAAGGCAGTAGTATACTTACCACCCTTGATTTTAAGGTTCCTTCTTTTTCATTTTTAAAACAAGTCTGTGATTGTTCTTGTGGGAATCCCATAGGTAAGTAGGCTTTTTCGAATCTTTTGGTGTGCTGTCGGACTATCCATAAACAGAAGGAACAGAAACATTTTAGACCATCTTTATTCATCTTACCTACCTTCCAATGACTCCTTGCTTAGGCGGATATGAGTAATAACTGCCTAGAGTTGGAATGAGTTAAGAACTGTTTTTGTTTTGTTTTATTTTGTTTTACCTGTTGTATTATGTTTACAAAAAAATTTACCCATTGTAAAATTGTGACCAGTGAGTTTGAAATAATGTTCTTTCGTTTCATAGGTATTTCCTTATTATCATTGAGAATTCTGTCATTTCACAATAACACATCATTATTGTTCATCAATAAATGTATCATCCTACACATTATATTCCCCGAAAGAGACGCTGAGATTAGAGTACTCAACTGTTTCACATTACCCTTGCCTACACAGGCAGTGGACAGCATTATTGACACACAGCTCTGCAGAGGAATTCTTTTCGTTTTGAGTAGTTTAGGCTGGATCTGTATCCTTGGTGGTAAAGGTGTTGATGTGCAGGGGAGGAGAGTACCTAGAAGGATGAACCTTTTTAGACTTTTAGTTTTAGGAAACTGGGATATAGGTAAATGATTAATTTTTTAGTAAAACTTTTTAGGGAAAAAGATCTTCATGAACTTAAAGTACTCAACTGTATTGCTTTATATTCCATTAGAATATTTTCCAGTATATGCACATGGTTTTTCATAGTCATGATCATCCAACTTATTTATTTTTAAATAGTATATGCTCTGTGTTACTCATTCAAATGTTTATTAAATATCTATTATGTGCTTGTTCCAGGAAGGATTTAGATGACGCTTATGATATGATGCATATATTTTCATATATGAATATAAACCACCTCTTATCACTAATGATTTCATCATCATATGAGTAATTGTATAGTTTGCTTAACCACTTTTAATTTATTTTTGGAACATATTACTGGTTTTTTTCTTTAGCGTAACCATAGGTCATCAGCAAAATTATTTCAAAGGCTTAAAAAATGACTTGTTATATGATTTTGGAACTTTCATTTCTGAATTTAAAGGAACAGTTTTTATATTTTAGATATATCAGCCTATATTAAAACTTCTTTTGTAAAAATGTTGTAAATTATTGGATTAATGTCATTTTTATTGCCAGGTTATAGAACTGTGCTGTCCAATATAGCACTAGGGATGTGTGCTTTGAACACTTGAAATTGGCTAGCACGACTGAGAAACTAAATTCTTAATTTTATTTAATTACTTAGATTTAAAAGCTAATTCTTGATTCAACTATTGGAGAACTTTTAAGTATGTTTGGAACAACTTCAGTTGTTCCAAGTTCTCAAATATAAATTTTATGAAGTCGATACAGATCAGTTATTTTCAGTGAAAATTAAATGTCCAAATTGAGGTCTTCTATAAGTGTAAAATGCCAGATTTTTAACACTTATGTAAAAAAAAAAAAAGAATGTAATATCTCAATTTTTAATATTGATTACATGTTGAGAAGATATTTCGCATGTACTAAGTAAAATATGTTATTAAAATTAGGTTCACTGATTTCATTTTACTTTTAAATAAGTCTACTAGAAAATTTACAATAACAAATATAGCTTGCAATATATTTCTCTTGGACAGCACTACTGTAGAACACTAGTGGAAAATATTACCATTGTCTCAGGGCCTGGCATAGAGTGGGTATTCAGCAAGTACTATTGAATGAACTCTCCATTAGGTTTATTGGGCCACCGACTTCATAGTCATCTGGTTACTATGATGGGAGCAACCTTAGTGTCCTTCTGTTACTATTCCTACAAGGTTGGAGCAATGAGGTCTGTAGTTCTATCCATCCTGTGGTTTAAATGGTTAGGCATACTTAACACTGGCATTTTCTTTAACTCTAACTCAAAGACATATTTGACATCGTGGATGGTACACATGTAGCTCATGTGGATTTAACACTTCACCAAGAAGATATGTGTAATGAGCAGCAACAGGAGCCAGCCAATATTTCTTCCTTTATTTCACTGAAAGTGTCTCAAGACCTAGATGTTGTAGTGATTGTCAGCTCCTCCAACTCCGCAGTTGCTCTCAACTTAAATCTATATTTCAGGTATGTAAATTACTGCAATCTCAAATTTGAATTAAATAATGAGAGCCATAAGAGATTAAAAATGTACTTGTTAGCTTTTTTATACTAGTTCTATTCAGTTTGGTCATGTTCTTGTTACTACCTAATGAGGTTATTACTGTATAATAGTTTATGTAAATGACCACTAGCCACCTTTTTATTTTTGGATGTATATCAGAATTTCGATTGATTTATATGTATTATGTATGGTTTATGTCATCATATAAGTGAAAAAGTAATCAAGCACAATTTTAAATGCCTTTGGCTGTTATACATTATCCACTCATCTCTTGCCCCACATTAGAGTAGAAGAGAAATGGGTTTACTCTGTGTTAGAATTCTTTTGTGGCTCAGGGTCCTGGATTACTTATCTCTTTAAGGAGTTTGATAAGATATTAAGCTTCGTTATTGTTTGAAATTACTCCTCCCCCAGAGCACTTTTCTATACATATCACTCACCGACCACAAATTTCCAAACTTTCCAGCTCACCTACTCAAGTACCTCTACTTCCTCTGGCATTTGACCTCACTGGAATTTCCAATCTGTTGACCTTTTACATTCCAGCCACTTTCTGTCTTCACTTCCCTCCCTTTTCAGCATGGGTTCTGTGACCCATCATTTCAGTCACCTCTTATATGTCCTCTAATCTCTTGTTTCTGCCCTGTGATAGTACTTGGTCTGACAAAATCTTTTTTTTTTTTACATTGCCATCTTAGTTCCTGCACCCAACAACTAAGCACGCGTGAAAAAAACACAAAGAATAATTGATACTACTGTAAGTTTACATTCATGACCTTTAACTGGTCTCAATATTATCTGGAAATTTTGCAGTGATTTTTTTTTCATGAACCCATTCTTTACAACGATGTTTTTAAGCCTCCATTTTCCTCAAACCTCTGTTCTCTTTACCCCCAATTCTTTGGTGGTAAACTTTGCCTCCTCTTTATAAAGGAAGTAGACCCCATCTGTGGGAGCTCCTTTGGTTTCTCACATATTACAAACCTACTTTCCTGCACTCATCTTCTGTGTCTTCCCTCCTATTGCAATGGACAGATTCCCCTCCTTTCATGAAAACCCATCCCTCGGTGTATGCTTTGGGTTCCATTTCTTCCTGCCTTCTGCATGTCCTCTTTTTTTGTATTTCCAACTTCTTAAGTATTAGGTTCACATCCAGTTAACCGCCGACTCCTAGCCATTATACCTCCTGAGTGTTTCTCGAACCTGTCTACTTAACTCTTGTGTCATCACTTTAATCCATGCCACTATCATCACTTACCCGAACTAGCTTAACAGCCTCCTAATTGGTCTCATGTCTGTTCTTACCCCCCTCAAATCTGTAAAATAATCAGAGTGACATTGTTAAAATTCATATTTTATCAGAGATATAGCCAGGTATCAACATCAGAGGCAGATATATCCTTTCTCCTTGTATCATCTTTCTCTCACTGTCATCCTGCCTTTATAAAAAAACTTCATCTTGACAAATCTGTGTCAACATATTACCTTCAAATTATTGAAAGGGTTAATAGTTAATAATTTAAGTTCTCAGGGAATTTAGATGCCTCCCTTTCTCCCCCTAGCTACTCTTCTGCATCTGGTTATTATCACTTTTCCGCTTAAAACCTTACTACCTTTTTTCCCCACCAAGATAAAAACTAAAAATCCTTAACCCATAAAGCTCTGCACTGTCTCCTGCCAACCTCTCCAGCCTCATCTTTGCTTCTCATTTACTGTGCTGGAGCCACCCCAGCTTCTGTGTGTTTCTCACATGTGACCGCCCTCTTTCTGCATATACTTTCCCACCTACACCCATGCTCATACTTTGTCTTCGTAGTGTTTATTTATTCCCCTGTCTCAGCCTAAATCTTCTATGTAGTGGTGGTATAGAGAATGATTAAAAACTTTTGTGGTCACATTGACCTGGTTCAAATCCAGCTTCACTGGTTTTCTGAACCTTAGTTTACATATCTATAAAGTGGGAGTATATTGACTTCATAGAGTTGTTGAAAAGCTTAAATAAGATAATTTATGTAAAGTTCTTATCACAACATCTGCGGTTTAGTAGACAATCAATGCTCTTATATCTTTATACAAATCACTGCCCTTAAGGACCAAATTCTTTTTTTAAATTGAGATATAATTGACATATAACATTAGTTTCAGGTATATAACATAATGACTCAATATATGTGTATATTGTGAAATGATCACAGTAAATCTAGTAGCATCTATCACCACACCTAGTTACAAATGGGTTAAATTCCTGCTATAGGAAATGAAGATAAGGAGTCCTGTTCAGAATAACTTATTGTCTACACTGTTTCTTCTCTGTGACACACCCTCCTCTACCCCTGAGTTTTTAATAACTGGTAGTAACACAGATTTGGATTTGATCACTATTTTTGACAGAGGCTATTATTTTAAAATGTAGGCAACACCCAGGACACATACTGCGTGAAAGAACGCTAGAAGACATTCCTATCGAAGGCCCTAAGGGGATAGATGAAGATGATCCTGTTAATTCTGACCACAACATGAAACTGACCAAGTTTTCCTTCCAAGTGGATAGGTACAGAAACCACCTTTTTGGGTTTACTGTATTTCCATTTTTTTTTTGTCATGCTTAACTCCATACCTTTTCACTAAAGGTCTTTACAGAAGTAGACACTTTTTTATTTTTAAGTGCAGCTTGTTCCTGATTTAGTGTTTTGCTTAGTTCCTTTCACTTGAGTTCTATCCTATCTTCCAGGTCTTGGAAAGCCCAGCTATCATCATTGAATAAGACAATAAAGAGCTCCAAACTGGAGGTTTCCCATTGCGCTCCATGGTTCCAGGATATTTTGCATTTGGAGTTTCCTGAATCTAGTAACCACAGTACGAATGTGCCAAGCTGGCCTTTCATTCCACAGGACATAACGCACAGTCAGTATAATTTTCCACAGAAAGATTATACCAAGACCAGTGATCCAGGAAGAGCATGGAAAGTGATGCACATCAGTGAACAAGAGGAACCCATTGAACTTAGATGTGTGTCTGTGACAGGATTCACTGCACTATTTACGTGGGGAGTGGAAAGGATGGGCTGCACCATTGTCCTTTGGGATTTGGAAACCCAGGAAATGCAGTGCTTTTTCCTTGGCCAAAAGTGTATTCCTATAGACAATAGTGGAGACCAGCAATTGTGCCTTGTTCTGACAGGTGAGAATGTCTTGTATCAGGTTGAAATCCGTTGCCGAGAAGTGTGGTTTCTTACTGTATTTTACTTCTGCTGCCCTAGTGGTATTAGTGTCCACTGTGTCCTCTAAATGGTAATTTTTCATAGGGGACATTTGGTGTCATTCTGGTAATGTCTCATACGATTCTTGCCCAGCTACATGCCAGTATACTAAGTCAGAGAACGTTTAAGAGTAATAAAGGTTGATTTTAACTTGGGTACATGCAAAGGTTGCAAGCTGGCTGTTTGTGGGCCTCATGTGAACTGTAGATTTATTTATTTTTTTTGGCATGTACTGTCTACACTTTTAAAATAAGATATTATTTATCGTAAACATAAAATTAGAGGGTTTCGCACAAACTCTGGACTCCAGCTGTTACTGAAAAATTGTAAGATCTGACAATATTAGACCTGCATTCCTGTAGAGTAATTTATGTGTTGGAGCTGAATTTGTTTCTTCAGTGAACCATTTTTTTTCTGGTTAGGTTTCTCTTGCATTTGTCTCACCACCTGCTTGGACCCTGTAGACATTTGGGTCTGTTATTTCAGATACATATTCACTCAGCATTTATGCCATAACCTCCTACACAGCTATTGAATGTTGCGATTGAACTAACCATGTGTATCTTCGTTATCTCAATTTTAGTAATGAAGGCATGCTATTATTTTATTTTTGTAATCCAGCAATGTGACATCTTTGTAAATAGTTAAAAGTTCCAGGTGTTGATTGTACAAGATAGATAAGATATAAAATAGAAAAGTGAAATTTAGTGCTATTTCATAGAATGAATTTTTCTTAGTAGACCGCCTTTATGATCAGTGTTTAAAGAATAGAACTCTTCTTTAACATTGAAAAATCATGAATTAAGATCATAATTGTAGCGGATGTCCAATAAATATATTTGTAATTATAGTGCCAGAGTATTTAGTAATTAGAAATTAATTCTCGTAATAATCCTAAAACCTAAGTCCTGCTAATTTATCAAAACTTTTATTTTTCCTGTAGAAAACGGACTCTCTCTGATTTTGTTTGGTTTGTCTCAAGAGGAGTTTTTAAATAGACTAATGATCCATGGAAGTGCCAGCACCGTGGACTCTCTTTGCCATCTCAATGGTTGGGGAAGGTGCTCAATCCCCATACATGCCCTAGAGGTAACAATTAAATGTCTAAAGAATGTTGCTTGATTTTTTGTGTACACTCTTATTTGACTGAAGGTTTAGGAGAAATATAACCTAGCAGCAAAATGAACTATAGTCCACCTATCTATTTGCTTAGTTCTGGCTATTTCATTATGCTAACATTGCTTAGCAGTTTACCCTTTTGGCCTTAAAAGATAGAAGATTATAATGAGCACTATTTAAGGAAGAAAAAGTTATAAGAAATGGAGGCAGCAATAAGCTGAAATGAAGTGGAAGCGAGTTATGGAAAGCTTGAACAGGAGTGATCTTTTATTCCTACCTTATAATCCCTACTCTTCTAAAAAAGGATCCAGCTGTAGAAGTGACATCACTTAAATTTATATTGCATTTTCTAGATCAGAAACACTTTTATATGCATTATCTCATTTTGTCCTAAAATAACTACATGAGATGGGTCGGGTAGTTTTTATTCATTTCATTTTACAGATGAAAAACCTTAAGCTCACAGTGGTTAAATGAGTGGCCCACAGCCATGCTAATAAAGACAGCAGCTAGAATCAGGGTACTTTCTATTATATTACACAGCCCCTGTGAAAGGTCAACAACTGGAAGTTTATAATATTATGTGCCAGTTTATTTTTTAAATGACTGCTTTACTGAGATAAAATTCACCCATCTGCACTGTACAATTCAGGAGCATTTGAGATCTTGACCCCTGGCATGTGTTGTCATTTTGGCTCAAGTAAATTCTTAAAAAATTTTCTAAAAAATAAATATTTAAAAAATGTACATTTTAGTAGTTTTTAGTATATTCAGAATTGCACAACCATCACCACTGTCTAATTCCCATTTTTATCACCCTAAAAAGACATTCTGTACCTATTAGCAGTCATTTTCTATTTCTTGAGGCTCCTGCGTTCCAAACAGTAATCTGCTTGATGTGTCTGGATTTGCCTATTTTGGACATTTCATATGACTAGAGTTTTAAAATACATGGCTTTTTGTGACTGGCTTCTCTCACGAAGTGTGTTTTCATGGTTCATCCATGTTGTAGCATATAGTAGTACGTCATTCCTTTTTATGACTGAATAATATTCCGTTACATAAATATACCACATTTGGTTTGTCCATTCATCAGTTGGTGGATATTTGGGTGGTTTCTTCTTTTTAACTATTATGAATAATCCTGCTATAAGTAGTGGAGTACAAGTTTTTGTGTTACCATATGTTTTCTTTTCTCTTGGGTATATAGCTAGCAATGGAATTACTGGGTCATTTAACTTTTCGAGGAACCACTAAACTGTTTTCTGTGGTGGCTGCACTATTTTATATTCCCACCAGCAATGTATGAGGGTTCCACATACATAGTTCCACATCCTCATTAACTCTTATACACCTTTTTTATTATAGCATCCTAGTGGTTGTGAAGTCAAAATGAAGTGGTATCTCTTTGTGGATTTGATTTGCATTTTCCTAATGACTAAAGATGTTGAACATGTTTACATGTGCTTATTGGCCACTTGTATATCCCTTTGAAGTGTCTATTTAAATAACTTATCCATTTTTAAATTGAGTTATTTGTTTTTATTGTTGAGTTCTAAGAGTTCTTTATATGTTCTGGATACTAGACCTTTGTGAGAGAAATGATTTGCAAATATTTTCTTTTGTGGATTATGTTTTCATCTTCTCAGTTGTGTTCATTGAAACATAAGTTTTTAATTTTGATGAAGTAAATTTACTTTTTTTTTTAAGTCATTTATGCTTTTGGTGTCATATCTAAGAAACCATTGCCTAATCTGAGGTCATGAAGATTTACTCTTATAAGAGTTGTATAGTTTTAGCTCTTATGTTTATATTTATGATGCATTTTGATTAATTTTTGTATATGGTCCGAGGAAGGAATCCAGCTTAATTCTTTTGCATGTGGATATTCAGTTGTTCCAGCACTCAATATTTAAAATTTTACATTTAAAATTTTACATTTATTAATTTTACATTACTTAATTTTACATTAAGACAAAATATCACTGTATAAAATTTGAATAATAGGGGAAAAAGAAAATTTGTTACCTATAAATCTATTATTCAGAGGTAATTGTGTTTACTATTAGAGTTATTTCTTTATACTTGTTTTTTCTGAAATGTTAATAATCAGGTTTTATCTCATTAATCTTACCCCATAGGTAAATACCGTTATTATCCCCATTTTATAAATGAGAGAACACAGGAAATAATTCAGATATTCATGGACAGTAAGTGGTAGCACCAGGATTTGAACCTAGGCAGTGTTACTCCAGAGCCTCTGCCTTTATACAATGTTTGTGTATGTCTGTGTGTTTAATTAGAATTGCATCAGATATACAGCTTTGTTTTGGCCTTAGTCTCCTCCCACATACAAACAAGTGAATATGATTTAAGTGACAACAGTAATAAAACAAATACTCTTATACCGACCATCCAGCAAGAACTAGATTATCAGCGATCTTTTTTAATGTGTGCCCCTCCCTATTCTCTTTCTTTACCTCACCCAGCCTTGGTTAACTGCCATTCTACAAATTTTAACCATTCCCTTGCTTTTCTTTATCTTACTCCATATAAATGTATCCCCAAGTAATGCTGTTTAGTTTGGGGTATTGTTGAATTTTGTGTACAATAGAATCACTATGATTCTTTTGGGATTCGCTTTTTTTCCCACTCAACCTGATTTTTTGGTGATTCATCCATGTTTTAAATTTTTAAAAATTTTTATTACTCATCAAATAGGTTTTATTTTTCTCTTTTCTCTTTTTCTTATTTTTTCTTCCCCTTCCTCCATCTACTTCCCTCCTCCCCCGAATCCATGTTTTTTGTATAACTAGTTTATTCAGTTTCACCTCTGTGTAGTATCTTATTATATGAATATTTCTTTCTTTATTCAACTTTATTTCTAGTTGTTTGCTGTTATAAAAAATGTTGCTATAAACAATTTCTTAGGCATCTATTGCAGCACCTGTGCAAGAGTTTCTCTATTATGATAGTAGAATTGCTGGGCCACAGGGCATATGTCTCTTTAACTTTACTAGATAATACTATAGTTTTCCAAAGATAATTTATCAGCAATGCATGTGAGTTCTCATTGTTGTCTTTGCTAACACTTGGTATATCCAGAATTAAAAAAATTTTGCTGGTATGATGGGTTTTAATTTGCATTTCCCTTATTAAGGTTGAGCATCTTTTAATATATTCATATGTACGTTTATACATACATATATACACACATATATGACATTTTGATTTCTTTGGTAAAGGTCTTTTGCCTATTTTTCTCTTGAGATGTTTGTCTTTTTTTTTTTTTTAATGGTTTGTAGTGTTTGATATATTCTAGATACCGATACTTTGTTATAAGTGTGGTGAGTATATTCTAGTCTGTGGCTTTCATTTTGTTTTTCTCATGAGGTCTCTAATTCTAATATAGTTCTAAATTTTAATTCAATCAGTTTTTTTTTTAATAGCTTGTGACTTCTATCCTGAGGTCACAGATATGTTTTCATATTTTTTCCTAAGTTTTTCCTATGACTTTCACATTTAAGTCCTTTTCCATTTGTTGTTATGCGTGGTATGAGGCTGGGACCTATTACATAGTGGGTAATTTCTTTATTTCTTCTAGCTCACTAATTTTCTTTTCAGCTATGTCAACTGTGCTATTAAACACATCCACTGAGTATATAATTTCAGTGTTTACAATTTCTAGAATTACTGCTTGGTCATTGTTTTTAAATGTGGTTTTTTTTTTTCCAAATTTTTCAAATTTACAGAAAAATTGCAAAAAATAGTAAAGCAAATATCCAGTTATCTTTCACTTACATTCACCAACTTTTAACATTTTGCCACATTTGTTTTAATTGTGTATGTACTTTTCATTTTGCTGAACCATCTCACAGTTGCAAACTTTATAACTCTCTAGTCTAAGTACTTTAGCACATACCTCCTAAGAAAAAGAATATTCTTTTATTTATTCATACATAATTTGATTTTTATCTCCCACCACCCAGAGCAAAGGCATAGTTTATTGATAGTCTTCCCCTGGGGGGCAATAATTTTTCTAGTTCAGCCCTTTTCAAGCATGTCAATTTGCATGGACCCTAGGTTTATTCCCTTTTCCTCTGTACATAACTTCCACCAGGACCTCTTACCCCAATCTGTCTGGTTTGTTAACTGCCAGATATGGCTCACTGGTTCTCGCAGTGTTGTCCCAAGAGCAACACATCACCATCATCTGAGAATGTATGAGAAATGCCAATTATCAAGCCCTACCTCAGACCTATGAAATCAGAAACTCTGGGGGCAGGGCTCAGTAATCCACATTTTAACAAGCTCTTTAGGCGATTTTTACTCATACTATTAGGAGTGGCAGACTTTTTCTGTAAAGGCCAGGTAGTATATATTTTAGGTATTGCAGGCCATGTGGTTTCTGTTATAACTATTCAGCTGTGTTATTGTAGCCACTTACAATATAAGTGAATTAGTATGTCTGTGTTCCCATAAAACTACCTTAACAAAAACAGGCAAAGTCTGGATTTGATTGGTGAGCTTTCGTTTTCCAACTCTAGTGCATCGGAGATCTGCAGATGACTTCAGGCAGCAGTTGGCTTTAGAGCTCACTTTTCTGGATTTGTCTCTCCTCGTTTTTATCCCCTGAGAGTTTTTCTCTGTTCTGTTCAATTGAGCATTTAGAGATATATACACACTTTTTTTTTTTTTTTAATCTGTGTTAAATGCTCTCTGTAGAGAGTTTCTTCAAGACACCTCGTGAGAAATGGGAGTCTGTTGTTGGCCTGCTTTTCAGTTAACTTTATACCGTACTGCTTTAACATTTTAATTCAGATAGACTATACCTTAATTGTAAGGATGATCCTCAAGTACCTAGTTTTCAATGCTTTTGAAATTACAGAACGGTAGCACTGGAAGAGTTTTCTTGTCTAACCTCCTGTTTCTACTGAAGCGGATACTGATGTTCAGTAAGGTTACAGAGATTTATCCTGATTGCATAATTAGTCATTGTCACAATCCTACTAGAACCCACCTACTTCTGCAAGATAAAGATAGCCTTGTGTCTCCTTCAGTCTCAGCACATTTAAGCTCTAAAGTTTTTTTTTAATCTAGTTTCTGTTTTTTTTTCCTATTATAATTTTTTTCTGATTTTCTACCATTTCAGGCCGGTATAGAAAATCGTCAGCTAGACACAGTAGATTTCTTTTTGAAGAGCAAGGAAAATCTTTTGAATCCATCCTCAAAATCATCTGTATCTGATCAGTTTGATCACTTTCCATCCCATTTATATTTAAAAAGTAAGTAGAATAAAGATGTCTACATTAGCATTTATCATTTTATCTTTTTAATTACTTTCAAATTGTTGTTGTTTTTTCTTATGACTTATTTACTTGCCAAAACTCAGTTATGAGATTTTATACAGCTTGTGGAAACTTGAGAGAGTTGTGAGAATCTATAAATGTTCTCATTCTAAGTGAAATGTTGATTGTTTATATCCTTTACTGCGCTTCGTATTTTTAGTATGGGAGGAAGTGCTCTTTCAAATTTAAGAGATTTGTATTCAAAAGAGAATGAAATTTATTTGCAAAATTGCTTATCCTTGCAACTGTTTGAAATGTATAGTGAAAGTACACCTGGCTGAGTTGTGGATTGGGACCTGTTATAAGAATTTTCAGCCAGACTCTTCTGCTACATTACCAATACTTTTCAAGATTTTGGCTTTCCTTTTCAGTGAACAAGAAAGCTAGCTTTTATTTTTGGACTGCGTAGCCATATACAAATCTCCTCAGAGACGTATGGTAATCAAGTATGTTTTCATCTGTACATACAAGTTTATAATCTTATAATTTTTTTATTTGATTACATATTATAGACATCATTCTTGTTACTAATGAATATCTTATTTATGGGATTGTGGATATTTGTTTCTGTCCCAAATATCCACAGAGACGTTTGGCTCATATCCAAATGTTCTTGAAATTTGGTCCCGTTGAAAACCTCCATGAGCATATTTGGTCCATACCAAGTAGTCCTTGATATTTGGTCCTGTCAAAAAAGTTCATGCTTAGGAAATGTCCTTACATTCAGACAGCCCATGATAACTTACAATATAAGTGAATTAGTATGTCTGTGTTCCCATAAAACTACCTTAACAAAAACAGGCAAAGTCTGGATTTTTTTCTGATTTTGGGTTTACAGGATTAATACATAAAAAACATTATCATGTTTTACTGCTCCAATAATTGTGTCGTGGCTCTATTAACGATAACACCCATTCTTGCCTCAGTAGCCTAGCTGGTAAAGGCACATGGAGTTATGTAGATGAGTTGGCATGGACCAAATGTCTCCTTGGATGTTTTGGACGGGACCGAATGTCCTTCAAGGATTTATGGTAACATAGAGTTTCATTGTATGGGCTGTACCATAATTTACCCAACCAAACTTCTGTTAGACATTTAGATGGATTCTAATTTTTACTGTTGTTTACAGTGTGCTATAAATGCTGTGTGTGTATAATTTCACATATGTACAGTTACTTAGGATAAATTTCTAGGTGTGGAATTTCCAAGTCAAAGAGATACATAATTTATATTCTTAAATACTTTGATAAGTTGTCCTTTAGAAAAGTTTTACCAATTTGTACTCTATGTGAAGAAAATGACAACTTACTTTTTCAACATCAATATAGTATTAGTTTACTGAGAATGTGGATTAGAAATTTTCTTTTTTAAAAGCATTCTATTTTGTTTTGAGTGCAGAGTTTTGTATTCTCCCTTTTGAACTGCAGACTTTTTTTATGCTCCAATTTTTTTTTAATCTCAAATTTATAGAAAAAGTCCAAGTTTGTGGCGGTAAGTGAGGCTCCATCAGCAAGCATATGGCCATTGTTCATTTCTCCTGCTCTTTGGTGGTCTGTGATTTTTTTGTCACTTTATTCTTACCTGCATCGCTCCGCCCTGAAGGGGAGGTGGATCAGTCTGGAAATAAGCATGGGAAAAAGCTTTACCTGCTCTCCTGGGGTAAAACCATGTTTCTCATTAATCCCGCTTAAACAAATACAGCCCTAGAGCTGATGTTGAAATAAACAGGAATCACTTCACTAGGGCCTGCAGTTGACAAATGGAGGATTCAGGGGCCCACGCTCCTTTTTTTCTCCACATGTTTTAAGAGAGTGGTTTAGAATCAGGCTGGCTTTTACGTTCATATTTTGGCTCTGCCACTTACTTTCCAAATTAGCTTGGGCAAGTTATTTATCTTCTCTGAACCTCAGTTTCCTTATCTATGATAAGAGGCCTGTAACACCTACCTCTCAGGTTTTTGAAAGGAGTAAATGAGATTTCATTTATGAAACACCAAATACAATACTTAAGATATAGTAGGTGGTAAGCAAAATGATAGTTTTGCTATGGTAATACCAGTAAATAATGACTAGTAAGTAAAGAGAATCACTAAAGTTTGTAGGTGTAATAAGACTTCATAAAGGTTTTGTGAAAATAAGACATTGGTCCTTGTTTTATGTTTTAAAATACTGCAGCATGGTATTTTTGGATATGTTTATTGGGAGAATCCTGGTATTTTTCATGTTAATTTCTTGGTTCTTTCTCAGATGTGGAAGAGCTGACACCAGCATTGGATTTACTTTGCTCAGCAATTCGAGAAAGTGATTCTGAAACCCAAAGTAAAAACTTCTCAGAACAATTGCTTAATCTTACACTGTCCTTTCTTAACAAACAAATAAAGGAGATTTTTATTTATCATGAAGGTAAGAATAACAGCAAAGAAGGGTGCAATTGTCCTGTTCCTGTGTCAGGACAAAAATATAAGTATTCCTGTTTCATAAGAGAGGATAAGCCAGTGGTAAAGGTGGATAAAATCAGTGTATAATTTAGTGAGTGAAATGGGTTCTAACACTGGGAAAGTTGGTAGAAAGTCTAATCATTGTGAAAAGAGTTATATTAAATCGTGGAGCTACTTTTAAATAAGAAAGCTCAAATTTCTTGTTTGAAGTTTTGAAAACACTGAGTTGGAATTTTAACATTTTCTAGAATTTTTTTATAATAGCTCATGGTATATTCTCTGTATATATACACACACATATTTCTGTATATATGAAATTGATCCATTGGTGTTTCCATAGACCTAGATGAACATCTACAGAAAGGAGTGAACATTTTGACCAGCTACATTAATGAACTTCGAACTTTCATGATAAAGTTTCCTTGGAAGCTAACAGATGTTATAGATGAATATGATGTAATTGAAAATGTCCCAAAAGTAAAGGAGAGCAATATCTGGGAGAAACTAAGTGTTGAGGTAAATATGAATAATTATCATTTCTTTTATATACCAGATAGAGGATCTGAGGAAACAATAGAAGAAACCAAATTAAGCTCTGTACACTTGGAATTCAGAATCTTTAACAAGAGTTTTAGGTTTTATAGATTTTAGCTCTCTGAGCATGACTTCAAATTTATTTCTACAAGTTTTGTTTAATTCAGAACACAGATAGGCTGCTACTTGATGCCATATCTGCTCACTTGGATCCAGTGAGACACCATCCCCAAACCTATGGGAAGCGGGCACTTCCTTAGCAACACTATCAATAGCTAGGGCTTGCCACTTTAGACTTATGCTTTCTGCCTGATCTTCAAATAAATCAAATTGTTCCTGGTGATTCAATCTTAGGACACTTTATTTTATGACATTATTGTTGGAAGTTTAATCGATTTGAGTCCTGTCTCAGATTCTAGTCAAGATTTTGCCAGTTAAATTTTCCATGCTTATCTGCTTGGCTTTCTTTTTATAGAAGTTAATACAGCCAAACTATGCTGGGTTGGGGACTGGAAGAATCCCTCCACCCACATTGAGTATTGGAAAGACAAAGGCCAAAATAGCTTAACCCAGATGATCAGAATCAATAAGGCGTGAAAGTGATAAGGCTGAGAGGCTGCCGGGTTTGTAGGATTGAGTTGTTGGCGAGAAGTATGTGGTATGACTACATTTTCTTTGTCTCTTACTCATCCTCTTGTCAAAATTTATTTGATTTTCCTTCTACCTTTTTCGGCTTGTATTTTCCACTCTCTCTTGCAGGTTTCACCTCTAGCTTTCCCCCCTTTAATATCCTCCAAAGCACCATCCATGGGTCCTCTGTTCTTTTTACACAAAATCACTGATTTTTAGTTTGAGGGAGGGTAGAGTTCACTTTGATGGAAGCCATGGACTCTTGTCTCCAAAAACATACATGTAAATGTGTGCATGTGCACATGCATACAATTTTCACATGGATTAATGGGGTTTACAGACCCCTTTAAAGCTCCAGGTTAAGAAAATCTCCTTTCTGTTCTCTTTGAGTTTAGGTTTCAGTTTGTGCTTGATTTCTTCTTTCTTGTAGTATCACAGTAACGTACTTCCAAGCTCACTATCTTGAGCTTGAATCTCTTTCAGTCCATTCTCCACATTGCTGCCTGAATAGTCTCTTAAAAATAGATGTATTTGATTATATCACCTCTTGCTTTTAAGATCTTTTAGTGGCTCCACAGAAGTTTCAAGATACAATCCATCTAACACACACACACAGTGCCCTTCATGATGGAATCTCTACTTTTCTTTCAAGTCTCATCTGCTGCTCTCCTCAACTTTTTCCAGTTATACTGAGTAATTTGGAGTTCCCTGAAGACTTGATGCTATTTCTTGCCTTTATGCCTCTGTATATAATATTCCCTCTTTTTGGAACAATTTTTCTCCTTTTTCAATATATGTATATAATAGTTATCTTTAAAACTTTTACTTCATGAGTTATTTCTGCTAAGAAACACCCCCCCACCCCTTTCTGTC
This sequence comes from Rousettus aegyptiacus, assembly GCF_014176215.1. Classification (NCBI taxonomy): domain Eukaryota; kingdom Metazoa; phylum Chordata; class Mammalia; order Chiroptera; family Pteropodidae; genus Rousettus; species Rousettus aegyptiacus. Next base: position 117,645,274 of record NW_023416306.1, on the reverse strand, counting down.
ATGCCTGTTATTTCGATGCTCCTCTTCTTGACCCTCCTCTCTAGCACCCTGGGATACCTGTATTCTCTCCCTTATCATATAGTACTATAATCAGTACTTTATTTGTGAGTGTTCTACTAGTCTAAAAGTTCCTGGACAATAGGGTCTCTCAACTTTATATCCCTGGTGCAAAGCCCCAAATCTAGTAGTAGAGTTTCAATAAAAGTCCCATAGTAGATGCTTAATAAATGTATAAATTCCACGTTGATAATCATAATAAGGAAATATAAAAGAACTTAAAAGGCAGATGTTTTTCTTCCCTTTTCTTAGGACGTTATTGCCAATGCCATTTTAAACAACAGAATACCAGAGGCACAGACTTTCTTCAGGATTAATAGTCATTCTGCTCAAAGACTTGAGGAGCTGATTAGAATAGGCCTAGATTTGGTCTTTGATAATTTGAAAAAGAACAACATAAAGGAAGCCTCTGAACTTTTAAAGAATATGGTGAGTAGCATAATGCTTTTGTCTGATCTTAAAGTCCCTAAAGTAAGAGAAGATCTCTATGTACTTAATATAATTTTTGGTTGATGTAAGAATTAATTTGTATTCATAGTTGTATCACAAACTAAAACTTGTGTAGCTTTTACTTGGAAATAATGACAATAATACTAAGAAATGTTTTTTGGTACTGAGAACTTTCTCGAAGAGGTTTTTTTTTTTTTTTTTTTTATTAAAGCCTATAGCACCTGGTCTTCCTAAGTGGTCTCCCATCCAAGTACTAACCAGGCCCGACCCTGCTTAGCTTCTGGCTTCTGAGATCAGACGAGATCGGGCATGTTCAGGGTGGCATGGACATAGACTTTGAAGAGATTTTTGATAGGAGTTTCCATAATTTTCTCTGTTAGACTTGGCACTTTGGTTAGAAGGAGACATTGTTTCTCATAGAAAGTTTCCTGTATGTCAAAGCACACACAGGACCTTCTTATTTGTTGGGGGACACTGTATTGTTCATGTGACCCCTGACACCTCCATTTGGACCCTCTAACGGTTTTTACCTTTGCTTCCTACTCCATGGTTTTACTTCATTTGAGAAGGGGAAGCTGTAGAGGTAAGGCTCCTGGACTAAGCTGAGATCTTGTTCTAATCTTCATGGTTGGAGTCTTGCCCATGGTGACTTTCTGGAAGTACAGAGGAGTCAAACTATGTAAAAGTTAGTTATTTGCATTGACTTTTGTTTTCAAGTGAATTATTATAGCAGATACTTATTGTTTTGACCCAGTGGTATTTTGGCATTACCTTAAACTGTTCTATGTATTGCCTTTATTCTGGCAAATTGTTTAAGGACTTTAGGGATAGGCAGTAAGTATGTATGACAAATGTAGAAAATGAATGTTCATAAGAGCAGGAAAGCTGTGGAATTCCATATATATCTATAATAGAGTACTTCTGTATTTAACATATTTATATTCAAAATAGCCCCATTAAATTTTTTTTGATTTTCTGTGTTATAGGGCTTTGATGTAAAAGACCAGTTACTCAAGATATGTTTCTATACAACTGATAAAAATATACGGGACTTTTTGGTAGGTAAAGGTGAGACGATGTGGTTTACATTTTCTAGTAAACCTTGGTGAAACTTCAACTTTATTTTAACATTCTGCTAATATCTAGTAAGTAAAAGTACAGTTACTCCATGTCTTTTTAAATGATTATTTTGCATTTGTGGTAAAGGAAAATTTATGTTAAAGGACTATATATGTTACCTCAAAAATTCAAAATACGATTTTTAAAAGACATTTATTTTGATGACCTTTGTTTTGCAAATATGCTTGATTTTTGTAAGGTTATTGCTTAATTTAATTACTTTTTATTCAAGGTTGAAATTTTAAAAGAAAAAAATTATTTTTCTGAAAAAGAGAATGGAACTATAGACTTTGTGCATCAAGTTGAGAAGTTTTATTCAGAACATTTGCAAGAAAATATGCAGATCCAGTCATTTCCCAGGTAGCCTCATTAGCCCCCTTTTTGATAACATGGGAAGAATATTGTAGACAGTGTTTAGTTTATAACTGTTAATGAGCACGAATCCGTAAGCTTCAGTGGAACTGAGCTTACATTGCCCATGAAGGGAGAACTTGTATCATTCAGAAAGGACTCAGCAATTTCTTGTTATTTCAATATGCGCATAATAAGATATATATTTTGAAAATAATAAATACAAAATAAAAAGTATTGAAGTATGTGTTCCCCAAAAGAGCAGAAGTTTTTGAGCAGATAAAAAGAAATGATGCTTTTTCTTCCACAATTAAAAAAATTATATCACTGTTTTAGGTATTGGATAAAAGAACAAGATTTTTTTAAGCACAAGTCTGTTTTGGAGTCATTCTTGAAATATGATCAAAAAGATAAATTTAACAAGCAGAACCATAGAATTGCATTAAATTGGGCCCAGTGGTGGAATCAGCTAACACAAGAATCCATCCTTCTCTCCAGGATAAATCCAGAAGGCAAGTGTGAGAGAGCCTGAAATCTGAGCACATTGAATGACTATTAAATTAGGTATTGGTATATTTTGGTGTGTCCATTTTAGAATTCCTTTAGGGGGGAAATATTCAGTTGCTTTAAAATGCAGGTCATTAAAACCTCTTTCTTATCTCAGTGTTTTTGTAAGGGATTTATAAGTGATAATAAAAGAGGAGAGTCATATGGTTCAGTGAATTGAGATTTCACGGCTGAATTCTTTTCCCCTCCTCAACAGTGACATTCTTTATTTTTCCAAATACCCTTTGAGTTTCTTTTTGTGTAAACTGAGGATCCGTATCCCATTGGGGCTCTGGCGTAAACTAATAGGGGTAAACATAGGTAATCATAGGGTGTCAAGTTCATGTTTACTATTACAGCCCAAGTTTTTATTTATATTAAGGAAAAGAAAAAAGAAAACAAGGGCTGAAAAGATAAATGAAACATACAACTAATTTCTAAGTTTCATTAAATCACTATAGTAATAAGAAGCAACATTTAGCTCTTCTTCCAGCTGAAGTATTGATTATAAAATGAACAGCAACATAAAAGAGGGAAATAGTAAAAGAAGCAGAGGGGCTGAATAATTCCTGTTATATAAATATTTGTTCAGATCATTATATTTACTCAATTAGTGTTGAGTTTTGTGTCAAAAATCATAACTCACTGCTATTTTAAAGTGTATTTTATTCTTTATGTAGAATACAAATCATGTTCTCCTGAAGCCCTCTGGAGATACCTTACAGCTCGCCATGACTGGTTAAGCATTATCTCATGGATTGGAGAATTTCAGACCCATAATAGTTATGCTTCACTTCAGCAGAACAAATGGCCCTCTCTGACTGTTGATGTTATTGATCAGAACACTTGCTGTAACGATAACATGAGGAATGAAATTTTAGATGACCTGGCCAGGTACTGTAACTGTGAAGAAAAGCAATAAAACATAATTCTATAATGTTTCCTTTGAGATGCCATGAATCCAGGGAACATTGTTTCATAGCATTTTAAAATTAAAAGGGAATTGTTGTATATTGAGGTTTTAAAATCATATGCATTTAGCATCATTTGAGGTTCTCAAATTCTAGATGAAGGTTCTTCCCAAAACACTGTATGTGCTTTGGTGTAGAAGTGGTAAGCTGTCAGTGGGACTATAAGGACCAAGTGGTAAGAGCTGAGAGGAGGATAGTTTAGTATCCTGTAATGTCTCCTACTCTTCTTGCTGTACCCATATGTTATATATGGCCTTGAACTAAAGAGGACTGCTCAATTAAGAAATTAGTGAGGGAAAGGAGTTCCTGCAGTGATAAATGAAGACTTTAAATTTTAATACATTCCTAAAAATAATTCTGTTAGATTGAACCATGTGAACTTGCCATTTGTGGGGTCAAAAATAGGTGAATATCAGCAATTTCATATGGCTCAACCTAATCTATCTTCCTATGCTACCAAAATAATATAAGGAGACTTAAAAATTAACATGTTAATCCATGTTAATTTTTAAGTTTCTTAAACTTATTTCTCATGTATTACTTTATTTTATATTTATATTTATTGGGAAAGTATAGCTGTATCGTTTTACCCAACTTTAAAATATGGAGAGTAAGATTCAGAGAATTTAATAGCTTTGCCCATTACTTACAGGCTTCAGTTCTTTTCCTTCTGACTTTTTATTCACTCTTCTTTCCAGTGCACTAAATCACCTTCTTCCTGTTTATTAAAAGTAAAATTGTATATAATTTGTATACTTGTTAAATATTTTACTTAATATTTGATTTTTTAGCAAGCTAACATATGTATGATTTAACATGAATAAAATCATACTACCCTTATAGATACAGAAAAGCATTTGATAAAATTGTTTTTAATAAAAACTACTAGTAAACTAAAAATAGATGCAATCCCCTTAACTTGAGAAGGGTGTCTCAAAAAAGTCTACCCAACATTATACTTAATGGTGAAATATCACAAGCATTCTCTTTAGACTTGGAACAAGACAAACCTGTTATCAATCCTTCCCAAGTTAATCTTTAGATATAGTACAATCTCAGTAAAAATTCCATTAGGTTTTTTTTTTTCCTGGATTTTGACAAGCTAATTATAAATATTTATATGGAAATTCAGAAAGTTAAGAATAGCCTTAAAAAAGAACTTGCCCCACCAAATATCAAAACTTGTTATAAAGCTATAGCAAGCAAGACAGTGGAGGTGTTGACGCAGGGGTAGACAAACAGACCAGTGGAAGAGAATATTGAGCACACATGTATGGTCATAGATGACAAAAATGGCACCGCAGAACAGTGGAGAAAGATCAGTTTTCAACAAATGTGGTGAGGATGACTGGATGATAGCTATATGGGGGAAAAGTTAAATTGGACCCTCTGCTTTATCTCATGCATAAAATCAATTCTGGGTAGATTTTAAAATCTAGGTGCCAAATGCAAAACTGTAAAGCTTTTGGAAGATATAGAAGAGAATCCTAATGACTTTGGGACTAGCGTCAGCTCTCTAAAAAGCCTAAAGGAGCAAAGAAAGAGAACAGTGAGACCCAGAGAGCTGCCTGGCAAGAGTTGTGTCTCTTAGGAGAGCGTGTTAACCAACTTGCAATCGCCCAGCACACAGAGAGCAGAGGTATCCCCATCCTACCTTTTTTCCTGACTCTTATCTCCTGGTGAGGGTTTCCCATATGGCAAACCAGAACTGAAACCTGAGGGCACTGGAGCCTTCTGGAGCGACCAATACAAGTGAGCCTCCAGGGACACATAGCAGGAGAAGAGTAGAGCTTTGATCTTAAGGGGAAGATACTAGCACAATTAGGCATTTCACAAAGAGGAAGCACAAATTGCCAATAAACATATAAAAAAATCCTCTTCCCCAGTTGTGATCATAAAAATATAAATTTGTTTTACTAAGACTCTAGGAACAACTGCAATGACCATCAAAGGTAGAGTAGTTGAATAAATTGTAGTATAATTATTGCAGTGGAATACTATATGACAACAAAAACTAACAGTAGTCACAGGTATCAACAGAGAAATTGCACATTGTTGAGTAGAAGAATGTTCCAGAATGTTCCATGTATATATAAAGTTTAAAATAGGCAAAACCAAATCATATGTTATTTGGGGCTACATATATTGGTGGTAAATTATAAAAACTAAGGGAATGGTTATCACTAAAGTCAGGTTAGTGGTTACCTCTCAGGGCAGCAAAGGACATGCAATGGGGGAGGAAGGTACCAGGGGCTTCCAGATATAATGTGCTATATAATCTTAGTGGTGGTTGGTTACATGGCGTTTCTTTAAACTTCACATAATATATTTTCTATACTCCTTTGCGTGGTGTGTCTGATGTATTTAATAGTAAATTTGTAAAAAGTATAAATGCAAATTGCTATTCTTGTTTAGTCTATTTAAACTATTCTGCTTCAGTTTCTTAATGATTTCATTTGGATAGTTTGGTGAATTTCTCTGTGCTTAAAGCATCTAGCATCAAGAGCTAACAACTGTTGCCACACTGGATTGTACAGTTCCATTCAACAACCAAAAAAAAATGGAGATTACTCAGTTTAGCTTTTTGAAATACTTAAGGTAACTCGAGACTCTCATTACTACCTTTAAGTACTACAGTGGTTCAGAAACCTTTATTGGAAACTACCAAAACATGTGTGTCAGAATATATTTAAATATAGAATAAAAATTGGAAATCTTAATTTGTAAATACTTTTTTTAAAGTATAGTAAGTACTCACTTAACATTGTCAGTAGGTTCTATGACTTTAAGCAAAACGACATATAATGAAACCAGTTTTACTGTAGGCTGTTTGACACAAACAAGTTAATTTCCTGTGGCCTCTCATCAACATTATAAGTTATAATGAAACAGTGACAAATGAAAGGAAATGGTGTTATTCAAGGACCTGCTGTGGTTGAGACTTAAACAAATGGAAGTTGTTTGGTATGCTCTGAATCCAGCAAATTTTTAACTTGTCATCTCTTAAATCTGCTTTATAGAAATGGGATTTTTCTTACATCTGAACTAGAAGACTTTGAGCTTTTCCTCCTAAGACTGAACCATATTGGGGGTGTGATGCAAAACAACCTCCCTGTTCAAAACTACAGATCCAAAGAAGGTTGGGATTTTCATTCTCACTTCATTCTCTATTGTTTGGAACACAATCTGCAGTATCTTCTTTATGTCTATCTTGACTATTACAAGTGAGTACTGAAAATCGATTTGTCCTGAGATATTCACGTTTCTTTTTAATATACTACTTAAATATGACTTTTAGGAAAATACTAAGCCATCTCATGAGGAATACTGATCTTTTTGAAGTAATTCCACTGCAACAGTTGGTACATCTTTTAGTTCAATGCTGCATTCCGCTAAATGCTTATCATGTGTTTTTTGATGATGTTAATTCTATAACATGTTACCCTTTAAAATGATTAGAGATTAGAATAAAGTGAAAGAAATGCTTTCAAAGTTTAAAAGAGAAGAAGATTCTAAAGGTTAATTTGGGATTCTTTGATGCTTTCATTACCAAATGAAAAACAACTTTGAATTCATAGCCACTGCAGGTTATATATGCTCCAAAATTTATATTTAGATAGATAGACAGACATCAGTATACACCTACCTAAGGTCAACTTACAGACTTATATCTGTGGCCCGTGTCAATTGCTACTGGGTCAATAATAACAATAACAGTAGTAGTCTCTAATACATGTGTACTCACAATCTTCTTGGCACTAGGTTAAGTGCTTTACATAGATTATCTCATTTAATCTTCACAAAAACCCAAGGTGGTTACTCCTATCTCCATGGATGAGGAAACCGAAGCTGCCAGAAGAGAGACCAAGTGCCTTACTTACAGCACACAGCGAGTAAATGACAGAGCCAGATTTAATTCTACTTATGTTTGATTGTAGAGCCCACTTTCAGTGTGCTAATGAGAACATTTTTTTTTTTTTAATTTTGTGTAGTAAAGACTAGGAATTCAAATACAGAGTATATTTCTGGTTCATATAATTGAGGCTTACTTAGACACAGAAATGTTTTCCCCAAAGCAACTGGCAAGAGAAGACTTAAAAGCTATATTTTCAAAGGACCTATTTTGAGCCTTTAACTCCTTAGTCTTAGCATCTCCATAGTTCTATAAAGGTTTTTAAAAACCTCTTAAGTTTGAAAATGCTAAAGATTTTTTGTTGTAAAAAACAATAAAATACAAAGTATCTTAAAGTACAAAGTATCTGTTAATCTTATACAGAGCAGGTAAAATTTCATTGTGGTAGTAAACACATTTTTAAGTAATACTTCTGTCTCTAAAATGTTCTCCTTTTCCGGATCATACGGAATATGTAAAACACAACACAAGAATGGGAGTGTATTATGTTATATTTACCTTTTAATTTCAAGGTTTTTCTTTTTTTAATGCTAGTTATCATCTGAGCAAACATGGTATAACTATCTGTCTTATCCTGTGTGTTAATCAGAGAATTTGGTTTTTGTTTTACATACAGACTTAGCCCTTCAAATTGTCCCTTTTTGGAAAAAAAAGAATTACATGAAGCTCACCCCTGGTTTGAATTTTTAGTGCAGTGTCGACAGGTTTCCAGTAACTTAACAGGTATGGGTATACTGTATTAGATTCAAAAATTTCTCTGGATAAGTAACTGGTCTGTTGAATGGCATTTAACGTGTGACCTATTTTAATCATTTGGTTGTGGACAAACATCTGACCATACTCTATGCTCAAACTTTGTTGCAGAAGGAGAAATCAAAAATGTTAGCTTTTTGGCAGCCAAGAAAAGCCAGACAGAGCAGATTGCGAAAGTGGTTATGTTCCCTTGCTCAGCCTTGTACTCTATCCTCCTTGGATTTCTCTCATCCTACCAATTTATCACAGGCCGAGTTCCTGCTTTCTGGCAGATTGACACCCTTTTTTTCCATGAGAAAGTGGTCTATCTGCCATGTATCTGCGCTGCATCTTTTAGTAAGGCATTCCAGATGGAGTGAGAAGAAATCCACAGTATGTGTGGGATTGTTGTGTCTTTTGGAGTAGTGCTGCTGAGGAGAGCCTTGCCCTGGTTATTAGTAGAGAAACCCTGTGACCTCTGGTGTTATTTTAGAGATTTGCAAAAGAGACAGGTAAAGAATGTCAGTAGCCAATTTTTCACTTTTATGTAATGTCTGGGTTCTTTACAAATGAAGAATTTTTCATAATGTGTTTTTTTGCTTTGTTTTATTTTGATGCTGATTATAAAATAATATGTTTATTGTTAAAAAAAAAAAATTTGAAGCCACGGACAACTACCGAGAAGATAATGTGACCATAGGTAGATAGGAAGATCCATAGATAACTGTTGTTATATTTAAATGTATTTTGTTCTAGTTATTTTCTCTATGCTTTTTAAAAATCTAATCTGTATTGTATTTCATTCATCTAACAAATATTTATTGATCTACGTTGTGACAAACAGTCTGTAAGTGCTGCTTTTTTCATATAATGTTAACAAGATTTTTCCTTTGTTCTTAAGAGACAGTGACCATTTTATGTGTACATAATATTTCATCGCAAGAATATACTCTTTTTTAAATTACTGTTCTCAGTTTTTAACATGGAGGCTATTTTCAGTTTTTCTCCTATAAAGAATAATCTTGAATCTATTCGAGCATAAAATATTTGTCCTGTTTCAAATATATTCGAGCATAAAATATTTGTCCTGTTTCAAATTATTTCTTTAGTACTGATAGGCTCCTGGATATAAAAATAAAATACTAAGGTTATACACATATTAAAGGTTTTTGTATAAGCTTTATGAGGTGGGGCAGGGTGGCAAGGTTTGTACCATTTTATCCATAAGTTCCAGTTTCTACACACTTTGACCAGCTCTATGATTAAGGATGATTATTTTTAAAAATCATTGCGGTTTTGATAGGTGATATATGGGATCTAATTATTTTCATTCATTTATTGCTTGTGAATTATATATTTTTATGTGTCAGACATTGTGTGTGTGTGTGTGTGTGTGTGTGTGTGTACATATATATGTATCCTCCTTTGAAAATGGTTATTTCTTTTGTCCATTTATCTGTTAGAGTCCGTATTTTGGGCATTGATTTGTATGAGCTCTTTGTACAACCTTAGTCCAACCAAATCCTTAGGTTGTACTTCATAATTTCATTACTACCTTTTAATTTTCTTTGAATAGAAGTTTTTATTTTTGTGTAGACAAATCTTACATGTTCCTCTTTGTGAAGCTTTCCTATTGCTTTTTTAAATTTAGAAAGTCCTTCTCACTGTGGATAGAGTTAAATTTTTTTTTCTCAGAATTATATAATTCTTAATTTATATTAAGGAGAAAAACATACTCTTTTATTTTCCAGATCCTAAACTCATCTTCCAGGCTAGCCTTGCAAATGCTCAGATACTGATTCCCAGCAACCAGGCTAGTGTAAGCAGTATGCTGTTGGAGGGACACACCCTCCTCGCCCTCGCTACCACAATGTATGCTCCTGGGGGTGTCAGCCAGGTATGGATAGCACCTTTCCCTATTATGGCAAAATAGGACTGGTTTTAAATTTAGCATAAGTATCTGTGGATTTTCTAGAAATCAGTTGATATTAAAATATAACCACTTACAAGTATTTCATTAAAGAGCATAAAATGAGTGAACTTAAAAATTTTATATCCTCTTATGCTGAAAGGAAACTAATATGTTATATAGAGATTATTTTTTCCCTTCCTTTGTTTTCTAATGCTCCAGATTTATTTTCAGGATAGAATCAGGATCTGATTGTTCCTGGGAGTAAGAATACTTTAGATTTGTGGCTTCAGAATTATTATCTACTGTATTTGTCCTCTTAAAGAGGTAATAATTTTTAGCTACCCATATAAAATTTTTGAGGGACCCAGGGGAAATTGCCTGTCTTTGCTTTTTTTAAAGTTATGGTGTGCCTGGTTAGAGGAAACATAAGAATGCTTTTAAACATATAATCTTCAGAAGTTTCTTACAGATGCTAGCTTAATTTAATACCACCTCTTGTAGATTAGATTATTGCAGTATATCTTAGAGGGTTATTTATTCTTCTGTTTTTAATTACGTCAGACATTAGTCATAAAATAACTTGATGACAGATAAATAAATAAATAAATAACTTGAGAGCTGAGAGAGGACCTAAGAGTCATCTAATCTAGTTAAATATGCACTATTTAATATATAATTATTTAATTTTTAAGTACTTAAAATATTGTAGTGGCAGAGCCTTTTTCAAACAACTTTTCTGCATACAGTTTGAAAACCACTGATCTAGCTGAACTTCCTAGTTCGTAGATGAGGAAACTGACACCTAATATTAAATATCTAGCCCAAGGTCACATAGGTAGTTTGTCTTAGAACCAGAACTAGAGCCTTCTAATTCTATATCTAATTCTCTTTTCTTTTATTACCACATACTCTCTCAAGTTAATCTTGTTTCATAAGGTTCTTTTGCAAAAAAGGACTTTTGGAGAAGAGAAAAGCATTATACCATGTTATCTGTCTTTTTATTTAGGTTGTTCAGAATGAAGAAAATGAGAGCTGTTTGAAGAAAGTAGATCCCCAGCTACTGAAGATGGCATTAGCTCCTTATCCTAAGCTAAAAACGGCTCTCTTCCCACAGTACACTGCCCCTAGTGTCCTGCCACCTGATATTACACTCTACCACCTTATTCAGGTACAGTATTTAGGTGCCTGGTATTTAGGAGTATCAGTGTTCAGCCAGGAAAACAGAAACCACTCTGGGTCTTTCAAATGGAGAACATTTAGCATAGGGAATTATTTACCCAGAGTAATAGCAGAATGAAGAAATCAAATAGGCGATGATGACACAAACCCAAAATTGACAAAGAACAAAGTCATCAACAGCTCTGAGGCTTTAAGAACAGTGCAAGAAAGTAGTGTTATTAGAACCCAGAAGCTGGAGCCATTTTGGGGAGCTAAAGCCACAACCAGATGACTTAGTAGGAGCTGGGAACATAGAAGGCTAGCCTAGAACCTTGGAGGAAATGCCCCAGAAAACACAGAAGGGGAAAAATACCTCGGTTTCTTCTTCTTCCCACCTTTAATCTCCCATATTGTCTCTCATGACTAAACTTACCTGCTAGCCAAAGGGCAAGTGGGCTTGGAAAATGCAGTTCTCTGCAATACGGGGAGAGTAGGAGAAAGGTAGAAGTGGATTTGAGCGCAGATACACATTTATCTGCTGCTTTCATCAAAGGCAGCTCCATTCTACCACTGATAACTTCTATCTCTTCACAGTAAATAGGGCTGCTTGTTTATTTAAATCAGTGCCACTTAAACTTTTTCAGGACAAAGACCTGAATGTGCGAGAGCTATGAGCCCTCTACCGAGAAAAATTTCACAGTTGCATGTAATTTTGCTAACATTTCAAAAGAATTCACAGATTTTCTAAAACCTATTCAAGAATCCTGAGTTAAAAACCTTTCATTTGCTTGTCTCTCATTTCAAGAGGCTTTCGCTTTTTTCCCTCTGGGTACATATATTTCCATAGTGTCTTCAATTCAAAATAAGCTCTATAATCCGATAAAAGTCCAAAATCTCTCTTACTCTAATGTGAGGAATTCTTAGGGTATAGACTATTGCTGCTCAGAAATGTGGTTCCCAGGTGGGTGCCAGTCCATGAGTTGCTTGTTGCTAAGATGAAATAATGATCTTGCACCAGAATGTAAATACATGTCACTAAGTACAAGGTTTAGTTTAATAGGCTTTTTTTTTTTTTTAACATAGCAAGGATTTTTTAAAGAAGAAAGCAGTAAGCTGATTTATATTTATTTCAGGCTTCTTATCTCTTTGAAGACCAGCACTTTGAGTAGCACTGGTATTAAATATATATATGTGGATTATATAAAAACAGCTTCAGTATCTAAAGTGGATTCAGTCAGCCCGAAACATAAGTGATTTCAGGTTGTTCTTTGATTTGCTTAAACTTGACTCCTGTAATTTTTTAGGAAAGGTATTCCTCCCTTACTAGACCACAGACTATCCCTTGATTTGAAATCAAAACTGTTCCCTCCTTAGCCACCCAAATCTTGACTTAATGTAATTCTGTTTTCTCCTATATCTCTCCCACAATCTGTTTATAGTCTTTGCTAGACCTTTAGCCTAGACAAATTTCCAAAAGCCACTGCTCCCTGCTCTCAAAACTTTTCTGTCTGACTTGACCATAGTCTGCTTTTTTCTTTGTTGTTGATGATTTGCTCATCACATTTCTTTAACCCTTGATATAATTGTCTTACTCTTTTTTTTCCCTTTCTTGACCTGCCTTAGCTCACCTTCTCATGCTTAGATGGTAACATTTTCTAGCCTCTTAGTCCTGTTATCTTTTGATTCCTGAAGCATTTCTAAAGCCCATTTTATAATTGATGCTGCTTCTACCAAAAGAGAGTGCACTTTGCACACATAATTTAAAGTGAAGAGTCTTTAAAAGCAACATAGCCAGTTCTATTTTTATTAAAATAGAAGCATCTCATATATTCTTTTTTGTTTTTATCTATATTCAAAGAATTTATATCCAGAAAGATAAGGTTTTTAATTGCCTAAGAGAAGGGAAGCAGACTACTTGTGAAGTTCTATCATATAATTTTGTTTACTTATTGTAGAATCAGTTAACTTTTAACTCTGGTTTGACTTTTCCCTTTTTTTCAGTCATTATTGCCCTTCGATCCCAGCAGATTGTTTGGCTGGCAATCTGCCAACACACTAGCTATAGGAGGTAAGTTAGTATGGGTACTTCTTCCTTTAGGAGCTTTGCAGCAATGTTGACTGTAGGAGTTCATTTATGTAAAGCCAGTCCAGTTTTCTCTCAGCTTTCTATTTTAAAAATAAAGGAACAGTGTAAATATATATGTGCCTTACTGTTAAAGTGTACAGCTGAAACTTATTGGATTTTGTTAACCAAAGTCACCATAAAAAAAATAATTTAAAAAAAGAAAAAATAAATAAAGGAGCATTCCAATGGAAAACATTTTCTAGGAGACTGAATTGAAAACATAAGTTAAAAGCTGCTTATATTTCTCCCTTTCCAAAAATCCCTTCGTTAGCAGTTTAGTATAATAAAGGTTAAGAGCATAGTCGTTGGCATGAGACAAATCCCGACTCTACCATGTAATAACTATGACCCTGGCCAAATGATTTAACCTCTCTTCATTTCCTTGTAAAATTAATAACAGTGCCCACCTCATATGTTACATTGAGAATGAAAGGAGAGACAAGGCATTTAATAAAACTCTCACGGTTCACACAGTGCTGACTTCTCTAGACCATAAGAATTTCTGATTTTTTGTGCTGTATTTTTTTTTTTTTAGTAGACATACACATGCTGTTCTTAAACTCTGCTTTTTCTTTTTTACTTTTGCATTTAGGGTTAGCCTTTAATATGTTACCTATGGTGCCTCCACTTATATTACTCTAAAGTAGGTTTCAGGTTAGTACTTTCAGGTTAGCACATAATATACAACCTGTAAATATTTATTGACATACGTAAAAATGAATTGTCTAATGTGTCAGTTTTATAAGTTCAAATTGCAATATATTAAATGTACGTAGTGTCCAGAGCCCATTGCAGAGCTAAGCCTATAATCTCAAAGGGTGTATACTCTTAAGTAATAGCTTTGTAAGATGACAGGCCTCATTAAGGTCTTCATCTTTTTTTGTAGGAGCCAAGTCACAATATAAAAAGTCTTTGGAATTCTATGGGAGGATAAAATTTTATTTCAAAAGTATGCTTGGAACTTTGAAAATAAGAGCACATGCACTGTTTTTCAGAATTGTTTCCTTATCAGTTCAAATTGTTATTTTTTCCCTTTTTAATTGTTAGTAAGTGGTTAAGAGGCAATTAAATATTAAGACTTTACAGAAGTGGTTATTTCATACTATCTTCTCACATCCAATATCTTCTGACTTTAAATTTCTCTAAGAGAAAAAACGTTTTTTTTCCCCTGCTGTTTTCATGAGCATGGAGGAACTTTAAACCGAGTTATTCTGTTGGTTTCAGAAAGATGGTACAAACATATGGATAATAAGGTGCTCTGTGAATGCAACATCAGAAAATATAGCTAGTAACAACAAAATGAGAGTATATGAGGGTATTAATATGGAGTAAAGGATGTTCTTCTCAAGGTATTGGAGTTGACCATGGTGAATAGAAGACTCATAAATATGTTAAGTAGGGATTTCATTGCACAATGAACTGTGTGAATGAATTTAAAAAGCTCCTTTGCAGATCATTGGCAGAGATTTTGTAGCTGAAGAGATATTGTCATTCTGAAATTAAAGGATCATCAAATATAGAATTAAAGCATCTAAAACTACAAGTAAGGTTCAATGGGGGAAAAACATATTTGTAGTTTTTATGCAGCTTCTCATGTAACATTTTTGCATAAAATGAGAAAGCTACTACATTTTGGTTCAGAGTGATACACAGGGGCACAAAATGATTATAGCAACCAGTTTTCTTTTACCATTATAGACTTAAGTTTTTCATGTGCAAATCTGCAATTAATACTGATGAGTGCGGAAGTATAATATTGCTTCACTTCTTCCCCCCCAACACACACCTCCAGATGCATGGAGTCATCTCCCTCATTTCTCTAGCCCCGACCTGGTTAATAAATATGCTATAGTGGAACGTCTGAATTTTGCTTATTATTTACATCATGGACGGCCATCATTTGCATTTGGTACTTTTCTGGTCCAGGAATTAACTAAGAGCAAGACACCCAAACAGCTGTGAGTATTTAAAACATAATTTGTACTCTTAATAAAATGCATATCTGTGTATCTTACATGTACATTAAAAAAAAAAGTACTGGAAATATGTATACCAGACTTAACAGTGATTATATTTGGATGGTGATTTTTTTTTTATTTGTGCTTTTCTGTATATCCCAAGTTTTTGGCATTTAATATATATGATGACTCTTGCTAATAGGAAAAGAAATAAAAAAAATTTTTTTAAGATAATATATTTTAAAATCATTTTGAAAAATGATCCAGGAGCTTGTCCAATGTTAACAGCTACTCTTAAGAGAGAATTCTATATTGAGATGTGAATTCTGTATTTAAGATTTGTCTCTTATAATTCACTTTTATAAAGCACAGAATGGAGAAGACTATTTGATATAATCAGTTAAATATAGATATACTTTGTTTTATAATTAACAAAGTATTACATTTCTATGATAGAATATTCAAATAGTTCAGAGGGTTTAAAATAAAAGATAAAAGCCCCTTAGTCTCTTATCCTCATAATTTAAAATCATGGTTAATTTTTTGTGTCTTCTCTTGAAAATTTTCTGTGCGTATAACAGTACATCTAAGT
The DNA here is from genome assembly GCF_014176215.1 of Rousettus aegyptiacus. Lineage (NCBI taxonomy): Eukaryota > Metazoa > Chordata > Mammalia > Chiroptera > Pteropodidae > Rousettus > Rousettus aegyptiacus. The sequence continues at coordinate 117,629,390 of NW_023416306.1, read as the reverse complement.
CCTTTGAAATGTATGTGCTTTATGATGTCAAACTTTAAGTGGCATTTTCTTGGTAGTTTGTGTATATACTCATGATAAGATTACAAGTTGGCAGTCTTTTGGAAATTCTACTCCATCTTCTCTGGATGAAGTTAGAAGCAAGAATAATTTGGACTATGCGTAGGTGTTTTAGGAGAAGGTAAAATATAAGGAAATGAGGGGGCAGTACAGCCAGATGATAGTTAAAAGCTACCAAGAACCTAAATGTGTGTAAGGAGCACAGAAAGGGAAGGGAGAGGAAGCCAAAAATTACCTGTCTGATACTCCGTGTATCACTGATGTAATGCCATCTGCTTTTCCTGGTGAGAAACAGTTTTCATATGCCGATGTGATTTTGATTCCTTTCTTTTTCAGGATCCAGCAAGTAGGCAATGAAGCTTATGTTTTAGGCCTCTCCTCCTTCTACGTACCTTCAATAGGAGCTGCCTGTGTTTGTTTCTTAGAATTGCTTGGCCTCAACAGCCTCAAGCTTAGAGTTGATATGAAAGTAGCCAATATAATTCTGAGCTACAAATGTAGAAATGAAGATGCTCAGTACAGCTTTATCAGAGAATCTCTAGGTACAGCACCTTTTCTTTCTGTGGCTTGGTTTGTTTAGGGGACAAGGGACGAATAGGTCTATGGCATTGAATTGTGAGTGGTTGGGGAAGAAACAGTTATTTTCCTCTTTTTCCCGCAGTGTTTGTTCTTTAACTTACTTCTTGGGCCCTTTAATTGGGTGCTGAAATGGCCGTGGGGCACACTTTTCAAACAGAAATGCCCAGTTACCTTTTCTCTTGACCAAGTTTGTTGTTTATATTTCTTACAGCTGAAAAACTATCTAAACTGGCTGCAGGTGAAAAGGCAACCATAGAAGAATTGCTCATTCTCTTAGAAGAAGGTATATGGAACAGCATTCAGCAACAGGAAATAAAGAGGTATATGAGTTGCTTCTTTTCCAGGAAGCTTTATTATTCCAATGTGTGTTTGCCTAACCTTTCTTCCAACACCTCAGATGTGTTCACCAATCCCTCTAGACCTTATCTTCTTACTCAGGTACTCAGTAAATGGATAGTGAGTTTTAATTGCATCTTACTATCAGCAAAAGGAGAGTAAAAATAACAATTTCCTCGTTAGAGATGGAGTTTTCAAGAGATGGAGAGGAGCTTTGCCTCCTCCACTGCCCTACTGGTCAGGGAAGGCTCTTAAGTGTTATGTGTTGAAATCATTTCAGAAGATACAGAATGGATTTCAGAAAATTTGACTCTGATGTCCTTAATTTTTTCTTGCTAGTATCCGTCAGTTGATAATGGAAGTTGAGGTGACCATCTGTCTCCTTAGACAGCTGTGTTGTCTTTCCTCTGTGCTGTTCCCCTGGAGTTGACCCAGCCACCCCAGTCCCTAGGAACATACCCTTCTTCTATAACTCCTATCACTGACTCTGTTCTCAGTAGCTTCCTGCTTTCAACAGGAGCAGGTACTCTCCTCTTAGGCACCTTTCAGGACTCTGATTGCTAAGTGAATCATGAAAAACTTAAGCACTCAGAAAATTTCTTGAGTGACTATTTTCTTAATTCTCTTAAATTAGGATTGTACATACCTAATTTGGTAGATACTTTATTGATAAAAGGAGTGAATTGTGCCAACATGCTAAGAAAGCTATTGTGAATTATGGGTAAGACCCCTTTCTAATTTTTTTTAAAGCAGTCTAATAAATATTTGCTATTTGCTGAAAGGCTTTTTAGAGAATATACTATGTAGTTAAGATGCCAGATTAGATTTGTAGCAGTTTCAAGTTGTATTATTAAATGATATTTTGTTTTCCTAATAGTTATAAAATAGTTTGTTTATTCTAGAGAATATACTGTAATTCAATTTATTTAATTTTTACTAGTTTTTTAGTTAGAAACTAAAGCAATATTTTAACAAGTTTTTTTTTTCTCTACCACTCATGCCCCCAATTGTAGGTTATCCAGTGAATCTAGCAGCCAATGGGCATTAGTGGTACAGTTCTGCAGGCTCCACAATATGAAACTGAGCACATCTTACCTTAGAGAATGTGCCAAAGCAAATGATTGGTTACAATTCATTATTCACAGCCAGATCCATAATTACCATCCAGAGGAGGTAAGCCACTGACCATTGCCAGTTTATCAAGAAGAGGAGGATATTGGAATACTACTTGGATGAAAAATAATGTTCTTTCTTTTGTGAGCACAAAGGCTTTTGTTCAATAGGACACTATTATTTTTACTAAAATTTCAGTGGGTTGATTTCAGACAACGGACTAGTTGACTAGTTGACAAAGGACTGGTCATTAGTACCAAAGAGATGAAGAATTTTATAACTCCACATTGCGTGTGGAAATTCACTCAAAAGCAACAGACAACTTTGTAAAATTGTATGGTCACCTCTGAAACAGTTCAGGTGGCAAAAAACAAATTTGCCTGTGTTTTTTCCTAACATTTTTAGCTCCAGCTAAAATCGAAACTTGGTTGTCAATTTTAATCATCTAATACGTTTTCTAGGTGAAATCCCTTCTCCAGTATTTCGGCCCTGTCCTTCAAGACCATTTAAGGCTGGCTTTTGAGAACTTGTCCTCAGTGTCTAACTCCAGAATGGACAATGATCAATTCTGCATCAAGCCCCTCAAGGAACTCCAGAGAAGCAAAGAAGAGATGACTGATGTTTTTGAAATTCTGCTTCAGTGCTCAGAGGAGCCAAACTCCTGGTGCTGGCTTCTGGTTGAAGCAGTGAAACAACAGGCCCCTGTTCTTAGTGTTCTGGCCTCATGTCTCCAGGTGAGGATCATGAGAAGCCTAAGTAAAGACCCAGATAGCAATAGAAAGAGTGGAGAGGGACAGGGAAGGCTGATAATTAGAGAGGACTTGGGTGAGGGCAGGGCAGGAGATGACAGTAAGACTCTGGCATATGTTTCCAAGGTAGCTGCAACTTCTTATGCTTTTCCAGCTTAGGATCCAGGCCATATAGTTGCATGTTGTGCCTTGACATTTAGTAACTTAAAATAGAGCCTTGGTAGCTGGTTGGCAGTCAGAGAGAAAGATGCTTTGGTAGACTGACTACTACTTTCTCTGAGCTGGGAAGAGGGATGCTCTAGACAGTCCCTTGATCAGCTGTTCTGTGGAGGGTAGTCATGTTTTCTTATACTTAATACTTTCCTGACTTCCACATATATCCTCTCAGTCTCTTGGCCCTTTGACCTACCATACTCTACATGGTTTATAAGAATCCCTTTGTTGTTCATTGGTGTTTGTTTCATGTTTGAAGGCTTTTCAAGCAATTTAACCAATTTAGTGAGGTGACTTGTTCTAAACAAGCAAAAGCTATCTGTAGCATTGTTGGAAACTTCCTCTGTCAGGAAATCCAGGCCTGGTTGTTGTCTTATTTTGAAAAGTTCTTATCCAATGACAGGATGCCAATGCTGTTCCCTGTCTTTGTGTTTGGATCATCACTTCTGTGGAGGACAGTGTTGCAGCTGAAGCAATGGGACACATTAAAGGCTCAGTAGAGGGCCACACTTGGGACCTTGAGGACCTCTCAGTCATTTGGAGAACTTTATTAACAAGGCAGAAGAGCAAAACTCTCATCAGAGGTTTCCAGCTTTTTGTTAAGGTAGTAATAATACTTCATTTCTTTCCTGAGTTTAAAAGGGTTACTTCAAAGTATCTTACACCGACTTTTTTCTGTTCCTATTCCTGGATTTCTTTTCTTTTCTTTTTTTTTTCTTTTAGCCAACAGCAAATAATGGACCTACCATTGATTTAGTAAAGTGCTTTCTAATACATTATTTTAGTCAATTCTCACAATAATTCTATAGAAAGATAATGGTATATGAGGATACTATGAAGTGGTCTTATCCTCATTTTACAGAGTAATAAACTAAGACTTTTACAGAACTTAAACCCAGGGTCTCAAAGTACTTTAGTAAGTTGTGTACTTAAAGTTCAGATCCATCATGTCTAATTCCCAAACTCCTGTCCTCTGACTGAAAAGCTCCCACTAAAGTGATGGAACTGTATGGATTGATGCTAAACAGCAATAGGTTGACGGGTCAGTGGAGCCCATTATCCAGGAGTGTATTTAGAAGTGTCCTAGCACCATCTAGTGGACTGTCTCCTGCTCATGTGTGGTAGACCAGGTGCAGAATAGACAAAAGATGAACTGTTGAGTGGTATACCTGGACTAAGTATCTTTTTCCAAAAGGAAAAAAAAGTATAAATTTAATTTCCTTCCTTTTTAACATGTACAATTTAATTCTCCTATGAAGCTGTTAGTATTTGTTTTTTACTTTAATCTCTTCTTACATTGGCATTATTCATGAGAAAATAGTATTAAGTTCAGGATTTTGTCATTTCATTCAAACTCTTCAAAGGATTCCCCATTACTATTGATGATGGAGATGTATGAACTGTGTATGTTCTTCAAAAATTATAAAGAAGCCGAAGCCAAATTACTGGAGTTCCAGAAGAACCTCGAAACTGTAAGTTGGCGTGATCGTGTCCTTTCTTGCTGATCTGAAATTCCTTATAGTGGCTTGTTGTCTGCTAGTAGTCAGGATGTGGAAGCAGGTGAATATCTGTTACATGACATAATTCAGACTAAATCATTTGTACTGTTTCAGAGATAAGGAGGCAGGGCAGCAGTTGCAGTGGCCTTGCTTATAAACCTTAGTTGCCAGGGATGACAGAAAGGTTTCATCTAATGTGCTGTAACTCTGATCAATATCCTGATGCTGCAGCCAGGCTCACTGGGAAAGTGATTAATGGTATCTGCTACGGATGCTAGAGAGGAGTATGGTGGTACATGGGCCACATTCAGCCAATCCAAAGATAGTTCCAGCAGTGTTGAGTGTGAAAGGTGTTTTACTGCTTTATTCACTGTGACAGAGAATAATGGCTTTTTCCATCAACACTCTTCATGGTCCCTGTCCAAGTGACGCTGAGTCTTGTGTGGTCAATTTCAGGTTTTACCTATCAGATGCTTTCTTCAGGCCTATTTTTCATACTAAGCTAATTAACCATATGGAAAAAAAGAAAGTTATAAAACAGGAAGAGAAATGTGGCTTAGTCCTGTTTGGGATTTCAGCACTTTTGTCTTCTCTACCCCAAAAGAACTCTGATAAATGAGACAAAACTATACACTGATTCTACCCAACAAATATATCACAGTGGAAACTCAGGATAGGCTTTTGCTCTCAATCACATTGGTCTTAATTGTAACGATCTCAAAGTTATTATTTTAAAATGCAGAGTCAGTTATTCAAATATGCCCGAGGTTCCTAAATCACAGAAAATAGAGACATTAATTGCTTTGGTCTATCACTCTCCATGACTGGGGCTAGCAGATATCTTCTTTTTTTTATTGTGGTCAAATACATATAACATTTACCATCTTAGCCATTTTTAAGTGTACAAATCAGTGATATTAAATACAATCACATTGTTGTACAGTCGTCACTAATTCCCACAACTTTTTATCTTGTAAAACTGAAACCCTCTACCCATTAAACAATAACTCCCCTAGCCCTTGACAGCCACCATTCTGGTTTCTGTCTTTATGATTTTGACTACTCTCTACCTCATATAAGTGGAATCATACAATATTTGTCTTTTTGTGACTAGCTTATTTCACTTAGCATAATGTCCTCAAAGTTTATCTGTTACAGCAGATGCCAGGATTTCCTTCCTTTTTAATGCTCGTAATATTCCATGGTATATGTATACCACATTTTGCTAATCCATCGATGGACATTTGGGGTTGCTTCCACATTTTAGCTCTTGTGAATAATGGTGCTATGAACACAGTGTACAAATATCTCTCCAAGGCTCTGCTTTCAGTTTTTTGGGGTATCTATTCAGAAATGGAATTGCTGGATAGTATGGTAGCTATATTTTTAGTATTTTGAGGAACCACCATACTGTTTTCCACAGTGGCTGAACCATTTTACATCCCCACAGTACACAAGGATTCCAGTTTCTCTGCATCCTCACCAACACTTGGCTTATGGTTTTTTGATAGTAACCAATGAGTGTGAGGTGGTGTCTCATTGTAGTTTTGATTTGCATTTCCCTAATGATTAGTGACATTGAGCATCTTTTTGTGTACTCACTGGCCATTTGTATATCTTCTTTGGAGAAATGTCTATTCAAGTCCTTTGCCCATTTTTGAATCAGGTTGGTTGTTTTCTTTGTTGTTGAGTTTTAGGAATTCTCTGTATATTCGGGATATTAACCTCATACCAGATATATGACTTTCAGATATTTTCTCCCATTCCGTGGGTTTGCCTTTTTACTCTGTTGATAGTGTCTTTTTATGCCCCAAATTAAAAATTTTTATGGAGTCCAATTTTTAATTTTTTTCTGCGCCTTTGGTATCATTTAAGAGATTGTTGCCTGCGCCTTTGGTATCATTTAAGAGATTGTTGCCAAATCTAGTGTTGTAAAACTTTTGTCCTATTTTTTTTCTAGGGGTTTTATTGTTCTGGGTCTTATTTTTAGATCTTTGGTCTATTTGGAGTTAATTTTTGTATCTTGTTAGGTAACGGTCCAACATTATTCTTTTACATGTGGCTGTCCATTTTTCCCAGCACTGTTTGTTAAAAAGACTGCTCTTTTCTCATTGAACTTGGCACCCTTGTCAAAAATTATTTGACTGTATATGCAAGGATTTACTTCTGGGCTTTTTATTTTATTCCATTGGTGTGTATGTCTGTCTTAATCCTAATATCACACTATTTTGATTACTGTCACTTTATTGTAAGTTTTAAATTCACAAAGGGTGAGTCCTGTAGTTTTGTTCTTCCTCAAGATTGTTTGGCTATTTGGGGTCCCTTGAGATTCCATATGATTTTAAGATGGGTTTTTTATTTCTGTAAACAACATCTTTGGGGTTTTTATAGGGATCGCATTGAATCTGTAGATTGTTTTGGATAGTACTGACATTGAGACATTATTAAGGCTTCTATGAACATGAGATACGTTTCCCTTTGTGTCTTTAATTTTTTTCAGCACCGTTTTGTAATTTTCATTGTGCGAGTATTTCACCTCCTTGGTTAAGTTAATTCCTAAGTATTTTGTTTGTTTTTGGAAATGGAATTATTTTTATAATTTCCTCTTCAGATTGTTCATTGTTTGTATATAGAAATGAAACTGATTTTTGTGTGTTTACTTTGTACGCTGCTACTTTGGTGTATTCATTTATTCTAAATTTTTTTTTTTTTTAATGGAACCTTCAGAGTTTTCTCAATATAAAATCATACCATGTGCAGAGATAATTTTATTTCTTTCTTTCCAATTTGGATGCTGTCTTTTCCTTTTCATGCCTAAATGCTCTGGCTAGAACTTCCAGTAGTGTGTTGAAGAGAAGTGGTGAAAGTGGGCATCTTTCCCTAGTTTCTGACCTTAGAGTACTGCTTTTGGTCTTTCACCATTGAGTCTGATGTTCACTATGGGTTTTGCACATATGGCTTTTATTTTATGGAGGTAGTTTCCTTCTAGTCCTAGTTCGGTGTTTTTATCATGAAATTATGTTGAATTTTATCAGAAACTTTCCTGCATTAATTGAGATGATTATGTGGGTTTTCTTCTTTCATTCTGTTGATGTGATATATACATTGATAGATTTTTGTATGTTGAACTGTTCTTGCATTCCAGGAATAAATCCTATTTATTAATGGTGTATAATCCTTTCAATATGCTGCTGAATTCAGTTTGCTAGTATTTTGTTGAAGATTTTTTGCATCAGTATTCATAAAGGATATTGGTATGTAGTTTTCTTGTAGTGTCTTTGTCTTTGGTATCAACATTATATTGGTTTCATAGAATAAGCTAGGCAGTGTTCCCTCCTCTTCAATATTTGGGAAAAGTTTGAGAAGGATTGGTATTAGTATTTTAAATGTTTGGTGTAGAATTCACCAGTGAAGCCATAGTTGGCTGAAATTATTGCAATTTACCTTCCAAGTCTCACTACAAAAGTTGCAAGCCTTCTAAAATAGTTGCATCAGACAGATTCTGCCAGTGCAATTGTTATCTAGTGGGGAGACAGATTGCTGGTGCTTTCTACTCTGCCTCCCTCCCTATTTTTTAAGGAAGTTATTTTTTAGATAGTTTTAGTTCACAACAAAATTGAGAGGCAGGCACAGAGATTTCCCATATACCCCCTTTCTCCATGCATGCATACCCTCCCCCATTATTAATAGCACTTAACCAGAGTGGTCCATTTGTTACCAAGATGAACGCATTGAGACATCAAATCACCCAAAGTCCATAGGTTACTTTAAGGTTCACTCTTGGTGTTGTACATTCTTTGAGTATATTTTTGGACAAATGTGTGATGACATATATCCATCATTATAATACAGAGTATTTTCAATGCCCTAAAGATCCTCTGTGCTACACCTAGTCATCCCTCCCCACGCCCAACCCCTGGTTGACCTTTTTACTGTCTCCATAGTTTTACCTTTTCCAGAATGGGGTATAATTAGAACCATATAGAATGTAGACTTCTCATATTGGATTCTTTTATTTAGTAATATGTATTTAAGCTTCCTCCATGTCTTTTCATCAGTTGATAGCTCATTTTTTTTTTTAATGTTGAATAATAATACGTTTTCTGGTTATACTGTAGTCCATTCACTTACTGAAGGACATCTTTGTTGCTTCCACATTTTGCAGTTATGAATAAAGCTGCTTTGAACATCTATGTTCAGGTTTTTGTGTGGACTTAAGTTTTCAACTCCTTTAGGTAAATACCAAAGAGCATGATTGCTGGATCATATAGTATAAGAGTGAATTTTGTTTTTTAAGAAACTGCCAGACTGTCTTCCAAAGAGGCTGTACCAGTTTGCATTTTTACAAGCAATGACTTAGAGTTCCTGTGGCTGCACATCCTTGCCAGCCTTTGGTGTTGTCAGTGTTCTAGATTTTGGCCATTCTAATAGGTATGTTGTGATATGTCATTGTTATTTTAATTTGCATTTCCCTGAGGACATATGAGGATGAGCATTTTTTCATTTGCTAATTTGTCATCTGTATGTCTTCTTTGGTGAGGAGTCTTAAGGTTTTTGGCCCATTTTTTAAATAGAGCTGTTTTCTTATTGTTTGAAGAGTTATTTGTATATTTTGGATAATAGTCCTTTGTCAGATATATCTTTTGCCGATATTTTCTCTCATTCTGTGGCTTATTTTCTAATTCTCTTGACCTTGTCTTTTGTAGAGCAGAAGTGTTTAATTTTAAGGAGTTCCAGCTTGTAAATTATTTATTTCATAGATTGCATCTTTGGTGTTCTATCTAAAAAGGTACTACCATACCCAAGGCCATCTAAGAGTTCTCCTGTGTTATCTCCTAGGAGTTTTGTGGTTTCACCTTTTACGTTTAGGTCCTGCTAGGTATCTTCTTACTTATGCCTGATTGCCCCTGCTCCAGACTCCTACGGAGGGGCAGCGCAGCTACTCCATCCTTGCCTCAGACCTTCCATATATTTTTTCCTTTAACCAGTTCTGTTATCTGCCTGGTATAGTCCCTCTTCTTTGAGCAAAAGAGGTAGGTAAACAAGTAAATAAAGACTAAGAAGTCAAACTCTAATTCAAACTAAAGAAACATGCAACCTGGGGCCATTTTCTTATTAGTATTTTTAGCGTTTGATTGAAATGACATAAATCCAGGCTTCTTAATTGAGATCCTTCTCTAGCAATAGTATAAACTACAGGCAAACTAGTAGAATGAGCTGGGCAATGTTAAGCAAGTCTTTCTAAGTGGGTTTTACATTTGAATTTCAGATCTTCTGAGAAGCCCTTAAGTGAAACACGTCTGGTTAATTTCATAGCAACTCACAGGGCTATTAGTTTGGCTTTCAGTAACTGGGCGTATTTGTGTCAGTTCACTCCATAGTTAGTCTTCAGGTCTCTTTCCCATTTTTTGACTTTGACACACATAGTTCTCTATACCAGAAAGCCCCACAAAGAAACAAACTACACAGCTACTGAGGAGGGCTTATTTTTGTTACTTTTCTGAGCCACACAACTAATTCCTGCCATTCGGAAAGGACCTAAAGAAGCATTTCTCTTTGTGATAGGAGATGACTTTTGATGGTGCCTTTGTTTTTTAGATAGTCCCACATTTGGAGGTTTCAATTTGCTATTGTGAAACCACTTTCACTAACACTTTCTTTTTTTCACAGCTTGAAACAGCAGCCACAAGGGTCCACACTGTTATCCCTGTCCCATGGCTGAAGGAGCAGGTGTGTTTTCTTTTGAAGCTTATGCTGCAACAGTGTAGGACCCAGTATGAGCTGGGGAAGCTTTTACAGCTGTTTGTTGGAATAGAGCATCTCTTCTCTGATGGTAAGACAGTCCTCACGGTCAAATCACTGTTAAGAAGTTAGCTTTTCATTAATGTAATGGCTAGGTGGAGAGCCAGAGGAGATAAAGGGCAATTAGGGGGATTGTTTTATAAACTATATAAATGTTTAACTAATGTACTTGTATAATAATACTAATAATAAAATTAAAAATAAAAGGCAGCTTTCTTAATCTTGAAAAAAATTTAGAAGGACATTCAGGAAATTAAAATGCATATGCTACATAACATTACATTTACAGTCCATAACGGGGTATGAAGAAGTTACAAAACTTCAGCTATGGTTAAAACATTCAAAACATAGCACAACAGGATGGATATAGCATAACACAGAACTATCTACTCATGCTACGTTCAAGTAGCTACGTTCCCCCCTGGCTAGCTTCTACATTACCCTGTCACTATTATTCTTTTCTCTCTGACAAGTAACCTTATAACATGTCGTCGCTGCTCAGGGTCATAGACTTGTATCAGGGGTGCCTAATTCATTTTGAAGGTTTCTAAGATAACTTGTGCTTATTTTTTGCATTGGCGGTCTTTAAGCTTGTTGTTTATTGAATGAAACCATTATTGCCTTACCCTCTTTTCTGCTTGTTTGATAATTTCAAATTTTTGTTGAATGATAATGTTATTTTATAACTAGATCCTGACATTTTTACTACTAGGGTTATTTTATCATATTGAAATTCACAGATGTTCAACTGTAGAACTCAGATTTACACAGAATACTAACAGAATGCTAGGTTCAGTGCCAGTATTACAGGTGGTGGGGCTGATGACTGGGAAAAAAGGGGTATTTCTTAACTGTAGTGTATAGAAGATAACTATATAGACCAAACAGTAGATCCTTTTCATATATTGATGCTTTCATTGATCTTTAATAATTTTAATTCTTTTCATAAATGTATTATTTCCTGTTTTCTTGCTGGCATTCCTCTATCCTTGAAAACTTACAAGAATCGTCTACATTGTTAACATTACTATAATGCTTTTATTTACATTATTAAATTATTTTTATTTTTATAGAATATTTGTGTGTATGTGTACGATGTATGTGTTTAGAGAAAAGAAACATGTTTTTTAAAAAACCTGCGTTTTATATGATGCCAGCAAAGAAACCCAACATGTTTACACTGGTGGTTATTGTGCAGAATGTCTCACTGTCCCTGGAACTGCATAAATTAGATGAAAGTGCAGCAGGTGACATTGGGAGTAAGCTCCTGTAGAGTGATTTTCCCTCCTTTATGGTAGGGCAAACATAAGTTCTACATAGACTGTTTGGGAGTGGGAGCGAACTCAGCCACATAAGTTGTCGGCAGAGAATTCCTATATTACTGATGGTAAGAATTTCCCAAGGACATCAGGAAGAGCTCAGTTGAGTTAAGTAGATAAATGGAGGAGAAGCAAGTGATGCTCCATTCTGAATACAATGTGCAACAGTAGAATTTTGGCTGTTGGCCAACTACAGTTTCAACTGTTCTGAGTCTTAATCCACATGATGCCTGCATTGAATGAATGAGTGAACAATCATAAAAACAAATTTGTTAAAGGTAGGAGAAAAATTCAGAAAGAGATGGAACTAACCTGAATGGATGAAGAATCTTCCCGTGGTTGACTGAGTTGTTACTACATGGTAGGCCACCAACTTTTGCCCTGTGTTTAAAGACGGATGTCTTGATTGATCCACGGGCTGATCTCTGGTTGTTTTTACTGTATAGGTGCTGCCTATGGCTTCCTCTTCTGGTCAACCAGAGTAGGAAAAAAGGTTTTTATTTTTCCTTTAAACACATTATTATGTTAAACATATTTACCTCCTGATATTTAGTTACTCTTGAACTACCATACTGGCATTTTACTGATTAAATGTTTATATCCTCTTCTCTTTGGCACAGGTCCAGATGTAAAGAAACTGTATGTTCTTAGCCAGATTTTGAAGAATACATCCATAGCCATTAATCCTGTAATTATAACCACCTATAGCCTTGAGAATTTTCAGCATGAATGTAAATCTGTTTTGGAAAAACTGGAGATGAATGGACAGTTTGCTTTAGCTAGGAGAGTAGCAGAATTAGCTGAGTTACCTGTGGACAACTTGGTTATTGAAGAGGTAACATAAGTCTTTTATTTAAAATCTTAGTTTTTTGAACTAACATTAAACAAAGAATAAAATGAGATATGCAATTTATAGGAAACGAGGCTTTTACTTTTGATACATTAGTTTTAGAAATGGAAGAGCCCAGGTTGCCCATGATTGAAGGATGAATGCTTTACGTATAAGGTTAGCTTACAGGGATATGCTACAATAATTTTCCTTTGAATAGAATTAAATGTAAGGTGGCTTCTCCTTGAACCCCATTCAATTAGATAAATTTAGAATTGTTTGTCATACCTTAACTTTCAAGATAAAATACCCAGGATCATCTGTAGCCAAGTCTCATGTTCTCTGACTTGATTTGGTTTTTAAAAATACAGTATAGTCTATGGCCAAGCCATCTTGAACGTACCTGATATCGTTTGATCTTGGAAGCTAAGCAGAGTCGAGCCTGGTTAGTACTTGGATGAGAGACCGCCTAGGAATAAGACCAGGTGCTGTAGGCACATGTGTGAATGAATGAATGAATCAATCAATGGTATACCTAGGAAACAATAGCATTTATGATACTTCTTTATCCAGGAAGGGCTGATTCACTTTGTTAAATTTCACAGGTAACACAGGAAATGCAGACCTTAAAACACATTGACCAGTGGTCCCTGAAACAAGCAAGAATTGACTTCTGGAAAAAATGCCATGAGAATTTTAAGAAAAATTCCATTTCAAGCAAAGCAGCTACTTCCTTTTTCTCAGCCCAGGCCCTTGTGGCCTGTGAGTACCCAACTGAGGAGGGACCGAGCAGCATTGAGGAGCGCCATTTGCTGCTCACCCTGGCAGGACACTGGCTTGCTCAGGAGGACCTTGTGCCTGTGGAGAAGTTGGAGGAGCTGGAGAAGCAGATCTGGCTCTGTCGTATCACCCGGCACACCCTCAGAGGATGCCAGGAGGAAATGGAGCCCAGATTTTCTCAACAGATCTCAACTAGTGGTGAGCTTTCCTTTGATAGCTTAGCCAGTGAGTTTTCATTCTCCAAGTTGGCTGCTCTGAACACATCAAAATACTTAGAACTTAATGGCCTTCCATCCAAAGAGACTTGTGAGGACAGACTGGATTGGAAGGAGCAGAAGTCACTAAACTTTTTGATTGGACGCCTATTGGATGATGGCTGTGTGCAAGAAGCAAGTAGAGTATGCCGGTATTTTCATTTCTATAACCAAGATGTTGCCTTGGTATTGCACTGCAGAGCACTGGCTTCAGGGGAAGCTAGTGTGGATGACCTGCATCCAGAAATCCATGCCCTCCTACAAAGTGCTGAGCTGCTGGAGGAAGAAGAACCTCGCATTCCTCTAAGGAAAGTCTCAAGCAGTAAGTAAAGGAAATCAAACTGCCCTGAGTTCTAACTGGTGTATTGGCACTCTCTCCCGGAAGAAAAGAGTCCCTTTTGATGTAATCGTTATACTAAATTAAGGGGATAGCAACTCTTTTTGAGGTAATTCATAAACTAGGTATTAACTAGCCAATGAAGTAGGTAGCTATGTATCAAAATTAGAGGGAATCCATCTGACATATAACTAGTTCATTGAAACTTATTCTATACAAATAATCGTGTTTCTAATTGTACATTGCTAGTGTATAGGAATATGGTTGATTTTTATATTTTTATCTTATTTATCATATTTCTATACACATTAATGTACAATTAACCTTGTATCCTATGACCTTGCTAAACTTGCCTATCCTAGGAGTTTACTCATAGATAGATTCCTTGGGATTTTCTACTGACAATCATGTCTATGAACAGAGACAATTTTATTTCTTTTATTTCTTTTGTTTTATGCCTTTTGTTTCTTAAGTTTCTTGTTTTATTGCACTAGCTAGGACTTCCAGTACGATGTTGGATAGAAGTGGTCAGAGTGGACATCCTTGCCTTGTTACAGGTCTTTGGGGAAAAGCCTTCAGTTTTTCATCATTAAGTATATTAGCCGTAGGTGTTTCATTATATTGAGGACATTCCCTTCTGTTCCTAGTCTGCCGAGTTTTTTTTTTTTTTAATCATGAATCAGTGTTGAATTCTGTCATGTTTTTAGTCAATGTTTTTTGTATCCATTGCTATGATCATGGTTTTTTTTTCTTCTTTAGACTATTAATATGATGGATTACATTAATTGATTTTTTAATATAAAACCAACTTTATATTCCCAGGATAAACCCCACTTGATTATGGTACATTATTCTTTTTGATATATTACTAGAATCAATTTGCTATTTTGTTGTAATATTTTGCATTTATGTTCATGAGGAATATTAATCTGTACTTTTCTTTTGTACCGTCTTTTCTTTTTCTCATTTTTGTATCAGGATAATGCTGGTTTCATCAGTTGGAAAGTACTCTCTCTCTCTTTAAATGTTCAGTAGAATTTACCAGTAAAACTATCTGAACCTGAAGATTTCTCTTTTGGAAGCTTTTTAAATATGAATTTAATTTCTTTCATAGTTGTATGATAAATCAGGTTCTTTTTCATCTTGGGTGAATTTTGGTAGTTTGTGGTTTTTTTGAGGAAACCTTTTTTTCATGCCTTTTAGTTTATTTGAACATTTTTTAAATTTAGTCTTCCATTTTAGTTTCTTTAATTATCTTTGTATAGTTTTGTTTGTTTGTTTGCTTTGGGGATTACATTATTATACATTATTAACTTTTTAGTCTGCTTAAAGTCAGTATTTTACCACCTCAAGTGGAATGCAGAACCCTTACCACATGTAGGCCACTTTACTTCTCTCCCTTTACATCCTAGCTGTCTTATTCTATCTACATACCTTGGAAACCCTGTCAAACAATATTATAATTTTTGCTTTCAACCAAGAGATCCTTTGTTTTTCTTTACCTAAGAATCTCTCTCTTTCACTTTCATTTCTGAAGATTTTGCTGGATTTAGAGAATTCATTATTTTCTTTCAGCACTTAAAAATGTTGTAGCACTTCCTTTTGACTTCCATGGCATATGATGAATAATTTGCATTCATTTGAATAATTTTTTCCCCAATAGATAATGCATTTATCTGTTTTCTTTCAAAAATTTTTTCTCTCTTTAATCTTCAGCAGTTAGATTACAATGTGACTGGGCATATATTTCTTTGGGTTTACCTTATTTAGGGTTCACTGAACTTCTTGAATGTGTAGGTTTGTGTGTTTCACCAAATTTAGGTTGTTTTCAGACATTTTTTCAAATATTTGTTCAGTTCCATGCTCTTACTCCTCTCCTTCTGGGACTGCAATAACATGAATCTTAGAACTTTTATTAGTATCTTACAAATTCCTGAGGCTTTGTTCAATTTTTTCCCAATCTTTTTTTCAGCCTGTTGTTCAGATTGGATAATATCCTCAGTTTCACTGACTCTTTTCTCTGGCATTTCCATTCTGCTATTGAGATTTTTCATTTCTGTGATTTTTAAATTTCAGTTATTTTTCAATTTTAATATTTCCATTTTATTCTTTATCCCTTCTGTTCCTTTGCTGAGACTTCCTGTTTTTCTCTTTATTTCAATATAATTGCTTGTTAGAACATTTGTATAAGCTGCTTGAAAGTATCTGATCATTTCAACATGTGTGTCATTTTAGTGCTAAGTGTCATCTGTTGCTTGTCTTTTCTCATAGGAGTTGAAATGTTCCTGTATTTTTGTATGCTGAGTAATTTTATGTTGCATCCTGGACATTTTGAATAGTAGATTATGAGACTCTGGGTCTTATTTAAATCCTATGAAGAATGTTGACATTTTTTTAGCAGGCAGTTGATCTGTTTAGGTTCAGGCTACAAGTTCTAACTCACTCTCTGCGGACTGTGGGCCTAACTCAGTTCAGTTTTCAAATCTTTTGTGGTACTATTCCAATCCATCCCATATGTGTTCATATTGTGGTCAGTCTGCGACCTGGATAGTGGTTTATCTGTTAATTCAGTTCTCAGAATCTTTGATACACTAGTAAGGGTCAGGTCCACACATGCTAAGCCCAGGAGCGAACCCTGAGTTTATAAACACCTTTGTGTTGCTTTCCTGAATCTCTCCCAACTCCTTCCGGTTCCCTGAGGCTTCCCTTTTCAGTCCTCTAGCCCACAGCTAGAGGTTTAGTTACCCCATTCTGTCATGCGCTTCCTTGACTGCCTGCATCCAGGGCCAACTGACAGGATGATAATGTAAAAAGGAACAGGGGTTCACTCCACCCTCTTGAGACCAGGGCAACTCTAATTCGATAAGGTTCCTCTCTGAGTTTTGACTCTCCCAGTTGTTGCTGTAGCGTCTACCACCACAACCAAAGTTTTGCTTAGCAACTGAAATGAATGGGACTGAGCTGGAGTGGATTTTAATTCTACTGTGCCTTCGAGACACCTATCTAGATGATCCTTGGTTTTTGTGATTTACATCTTCGAATGATCCTGCTGAGTATGTGGAAGATTGACTTGAGGGCAAGGGAAGGCTGGCAGCAGGAGATAGTAACAGCCTCTTTAATGCATGGTGATGAAGGCTGGAATTAAGGCAGTAATTAGAGAGTTTTGGAGATACAGTCAGCTACACTTGGTGACTTATTTGATATAAGGGGAAATTGGGAGTGAGTATGTGTGGAAGAGAGTCTAGCAGTCAGTTCTGGTGATGATGTAGAGAGTTCATTAGGTGGCTTTGAGTCGTTTGTAGCCTCTGAGGCCTTTTAAGTATTTCGGTCTGGGATTTCCTGGAAGAAGGCAATGAAAGTTTAAGTGGGGGCGTAGGCCCTGTCAGAAGTGGTCCCAGACCCAGAGGGAGTCATGAGAGTGCAGTGCATGAAGTTGTGTACAGAGAGGTGGAGTCATAGTGGGCTGGGGAGAGGTCTTATCTTGCCAGCTTAAAGCCTCACTCAGACCTGTATTTGCTTCCAGGTTCAAGTTTGGATAGTCAATCATTTGTGATGCTGCCCCACAGTGATGAAGTGGTGACTAATCTGGAAACTCTGACAAGAAAATGCCTCCATGGGAAGAACTACTGCCGGCAGGTCCTCTGTCTGTATGAACTTTCCAAGGTAGGTGCCAAAGGGTGAGGCCTCCACAGGAAGCTCCCTCTGTCTGAGAGGGAGTGAGGTGGGAAGCTGGAGATAAATTTTGGACATTGCCAAATCAGCCCATTAGGTGATAATCGTGACCTTGTCAGGATGTTGGCCTCTGTAAATCCACCTCTGGGAACTAGTAGGGAGGACACCAGGCCCAAGTATCAGGGTGATTCGAGTCCTAGATGCAGGACGTCAGCCAACAAGAAGTTAAGGCAAGACATTTTGCTTCTCCGGGCCCCCGGTTCTTGATCTATAAATATGACCACGATGGTTTCTTCTAGCCCCAGTATCTTAGGTTTTGCTTCAGGATTGTTTGGTGCTTTCCATAGGAGAGAGAGCCCAAAGTAAATTTTAAGATAAAATGGAACATTATGAGCCTAAAGACAGGAGCCAGAGCAGCCAGGAATTGTTCGTGGCTTTGTGCTGATCAAAGGAGAAAAACGGTAGACTTTTAAGTGAAGTAGAAGAGCACGTGAAGTAAAGCTGAGCACTAAAGCCCTTTGTCCGAAATAGGGCTCAGAGACTTTAGAACTGAAAGGTTTCACTGCTGCCGTGGGAACAACATGGAAAGGCTCTTGCCTTTTACTCAGATTTCTCACATTTCATAACATTTGAAAAGCTCAGTGCTCAACACTAGATAAATACCTGATGCTTTCTAAAGACAAGCCTTTCTCTTGCTCAGGTTAGGCTTGTTGTGAAACAATAGAAAGGGCTAGAATACAGTGCTTGCTTCTTCTAAGGTTCCTGCTCAGGGTGAAGGATCTTTAAGCTCAGAAAGTGATGAAGTCTGTTTATATAAGAATTCAGAAAAAGCTAGCTTCTTCCTGGCTCCTAATGATAGCTTCGACTGACTTTGCCTTCCTTTCAGGAGTTGGGCTGTTCCTACACAGACGTTGCCACCCAGGATGGTGAGGCCATGCTCCGAGCAATCTTGGCTTCTCAGCAACCCAACAGATGCAAGCAAGCCCAAGCCTTCATCAGCACCCAGGGCCTTGAGCCAGACACGGTGGCTGAACTTGTGGCTGAAGAGGTGACCCGGGAGCTGCTCTCCCCGTCAGAGGGAGCAGGTACCCTGTCGTCCAGGCCCCCTAGTCTTTCAGATCATTTTCACAAGTTCCCAGTGCTTTGGATGATATGTTCATATACATCCCGCGTGCTGCCCTCTCAAGTAGCCAGGTTGCACTTGTTGGAAGAACACATTGCATTTGTTTTATAATTATTCTGTGCCTTTCTCTGAGCTAACGAATGCCTGCTGTCCCGTAAAATGACTACTAGGCCAAGGTATTTGAATTCAGCCAGAGGCCAGCTGCACTGGGGGCTCCTCCAGCATCGTCTCTTGGTGCCCAGGCTTGGAGAGAACAGGCCTCTTGACATAAGCCTCTTTCTCTCAATTCTCTCAAGGTAAAATCAGTGCCTTTCTCCACATCTTTTTGTACAGGACATAAGCAGATGTCCACCCCAGCAGAGGAAAGCCAGACATTTCTTCAGCTGACCACTTTGTGTCAAGATCGCACGTTGGTAGGCATGAAGTTGTTGGATAAGATTTCCTCCGTTCCCCATGGGGAATTGTCTTGCAGTAAGTTCTTGACCTTTTTCTTACCTGTTTTGGGCCCAAGCAGGTCTTTAAGAAGTCTTTGAGTTAGTCTTTCTAAAACTCTTTTTAAAGTTCTTGGTAGGAAGCCTTAAGTTCATTGAAGAAAATTTAGAAAATATATGTGGAAAAGCAGCCCCAAATTTAAAATCACACAAAAAGGTAACTTTTAAATATTTGGCATATTTATCTTATTTTTCTCTTATATCACCCTGCAAAGTGGATTATTATCCCCATTTTAGAAGGAAACTGAAGCTTAAAGAAGTTGATTAATTTATAGCTATTAAATGGCAGAGCTGGTATTTGAATCCAGTCTGTGTGATTTAAAAGCCACTCACTTTTCACAATGTCTAGTTCATCGTAGGCATTCAGTAGTATGTATCCTGCCGATCTTTTTCTATGCAAGTCTATAGGTTTTTATTTTTCAAAAATGGCATTATACTGTATATACTATTTATTTATATGCTGTCATTAAGATTTTTCCATGACATTGAATTTTCTATATCATTTTAATGGTTACATGTTATTTATTTCTCTGTGTATAATTAAAAATTACCATATTGTGGGACCTTTAGATTGTTTCCAGTTTTCCACTGTTCTAAAACACTCTAACTAACATCCTTATAGGCAACTCTATGTGCACATCCCTGATTATTTACCGATACATTACTGATTCAAGAGTATGCCCATTTTTAAGGATAAATATATATTTATAAATTCATTTCTCACTCCTACTTAAGCATTTTGAGAGTACCATTTCCTGGAACCCATTTCACTTTGCAAATTTGATAGATCCAAAAAAGTCATTTTACTGATAAAATAAATGGAAATTTAAAAAGGTTGAACACTTTTATTTTAAAAATAGCCTTTATCTTTTCTCAAAGTTCAGTTCAACACACAATTTTGAACTGTGTGTTGCCTGGTACTCTGAAAAACCAGGGATATGCTGAACAAGTTAAGCAGCAGTCCATAGCGCCCACAGACTAGGAGTGTGATACACAATAAGAGCCAGACTGTTGGGGTCAAGAAAGGTTTTTGTAAGACTTGCCCAAACCAAGGCCTAAATGATTAGTTGTCAAGACTGTTCAGTAGTCAGTATATTTGGGGAGGGCTCCACAGGTGCCAGTGCCCAGAGGACACAGTATGTATTAAGGCTGGGAATCTTTTTTCTATCTTTAACATTGCAGGTATTTTCCCCAGCCTTTTAATTGTGCTTATAGTGCTTGCGTGTGATAGTTCTAAATTTATATATAGTCAAATCTTTCATTAATCTAGAAAGCCATTAGAAGTGCAAAACATCATATTGTGCTTGATTAGGCCCTAAGACTTTTCCACTGAGACACAGAGAATGCCCTTGGATTTGTTTTGGCAGGTACTCCATCATTTTTTTCTGCGGAAAGTTTCTCCATCTTTAGAAAGCAAGGGTTCCTTATTCTCATCTATAGGGCCTCAAAAGGTCACTATGCAGTCACTACATGACCATCTTTGAGGGAAGATGACGCTATCACTGAGAGAAGAATGTAGACACCACCATGGAGCTGTCCTAAAACTGGGGCTCTGGGAGGTCAGGGATCTCAGGGGACCCACAAGACAGTCTTCTGCAGACAGGCTCATCTGTACTGGGCCCCTTCACCCTATTGCCAGGCCCAGAACTAGACAGTGCACAATGGCCAGGGTTCACAATCCTATCTTACCAGTTCCCCACCTAACCAGCTACAGAGCTGCTAATCCTGGCCCATCACTGCTTCACACTGACATGTCACATGGAGGGCATCATCAGAGTCCTGAAGGCCGCCCGGCTGCTCACAGACAACCACTTGGCTCCCAACGAGGAGTATGGGCTGGTGGTAAGTAACTCCCTCATCCCCACCTTCCATCCTGAGGAAACCTTTGAGAGAGCAGATAGACTGGGGACCAGTTCAGAGCTGAGGTGGTCTTAAGGAATTTTCCCATCTGGATATCATGACCTATTTGGTAGCTAGCTGGACAGCTCAGCCCTCTGGCTCCAGGTTATGATTTATCAAAATCAGACTGTTCCAAAGGAGAAGTTGAGAGGATCTCTGCCAGGCTTAAGTGCTGTCAAACCCACCTTGCCAAAGCAGTTAGGTTTTTTAGAGGGCTTCAGACAACTGTATTTCCCCCCAAAACAAAGTTCAGACCTACCTTATCTCTGAATTGAAATGAGCTGACAAGCCAAGCCTCTTGCCTCCCCAAATACTCTAGGCTTGAAACTGACCCAAGTGGCTGAGCAAGCCGTTGGGCACTGCAATAAGGAGTGGTGAGAAGGGCAAGAGTGCCTGCCCAGGAGGATGGCACTCCAGCACTTGACAAGTCACTTTTAGAGACAACAGGAAGGAACAGCTCAATGACTAGCATTTCTGAATCCCCCAGATGCATGCAGCCCTTTACTGGGCACATGGGAGAGGGAGCTCTAAGCATGGGAGCCTGGCCATTAGCCCTTCTCCCTCTGGAGCTTGGCATCTGAAAGCAACCTTGATGAGAGTAGTGGTCTGGCTTGGAGAACTCCAGGCGATGCTGATGCAGGCTGTCCTCTCCCTTTACAGGTGCGTCTTCTCACTGGCATTGGAAGGTACAACGAGATGACATACATATTTGATTTGCTGCATAAAAAACACTACTTTGAAGTGCTGATGAGGAAGAAGTTGGATCCGGTAGGTGTACAGTATTTTGAGTCCAGATGACATGTACTATTGACATTCAGGAGTCTCAGACTTTCTTGGGAATAATCTCAGTCAGGGTGGACCCCTGGGATATGGAGGGAGGAAATTAAGGACCTCCGTAGGATATATACTGTAACCAGTTAACTTAAGGTTAGAGTTCAGACCAGGTATAATGTTGACAGATGCTAAATAGTGAAGAAAATGAGTTTGTGTACTTCCATCTCAGCTCTGTCACTTGTCTCTACTATCTGAACACCTGTGACAGGAGCAGAGAACCTTTTCTGAGAGCCATGAATGGATTGACCAGCTCAGAAGGCCATGACTGAGAGCTTTTAGAGTGGAAAGTTTTCAAGGGACCGTGAAAAAATGTGTTGCTGAGAGCTATTAGGAAGTGAATGCCAAGCCTGGGCCTGGAAAGCTGTGGAGCTGTTCATGACAACCAGGAAGGAGGCTTGGAAGCAAAGGCTTGACTTGTCAGGCCTTTGGGCACTTGTCTGTCCTCAGCATGCTATGTGACACCTAGCATGTCACTTACAGAGCCTATTTCTAAGTCATTCATTTGGCTGATTCATTGCTTCAGCCCATTTCACCGAAGATTTTAAAATGGTACTCTTTTGGCTTCTAGAAACTTGGGCCCAGCCAAGCAAGATTAAGAAACAAAGGAGAAAAACATGTCATGGACACCTTTATGGTCCCTCAGAGAGTATTTAAATTATTTTTGAGGCATTTTTGTTTCCGCATTTAAATATTCTTTTAATAAATTTTTTCCTGTTTACAAAAGTAATGCACATTCAATGTAAGACACTTGGAAAACACAGAAAAAAGTCCTCTTGTGTCTATCTACCATCTGGAGACAGCCACTGCTAACAATTTGATATAGGCCCTTTCCTTGCACATGTACCCATAAACATATATACATACGTATTCAACAAAATTTTTGTCATCTAGATATGAAATAGCCTCCTTTTCTCACTTAGTAAGCATGTCATGGATATTTCTCAAATCAACATCAGTTTTAATGGCTACTATATGGTATTGTCTTTGCCCTTATTTTGGACATCTGGATTATTTCTAATTGTTTGGCATTAAATATCTTTGTTATATCCATCTTAGTGCTTTTCTTTGCTTTCTTCAGGGATAGATTCCTAGAAATGAAATTGTTAGAATAGCATGTGTGCACATTTTTAAGGCTTCTCTCTCCTGACAGGTTTTACCGTTCACACTTTCACCAGCAAAGAGCATGTACCTGTTTCCTTATACTCATAAATAGCATATATTCATTTTTTGTCTTTTCCTTTTTCTTGGGAGGTTTTAAGGAACTTTCAGCACTAAGGGACTTAGCCATCACTTCCTGCAGTGCAGTCCCTGGTTGAGACCTTGGTATTTCCTTTTTTTTCTTGGCAGAGTGGCACCCTGAAGACGGCCCTACTTGACTACATCAAACGTTTCCACCCTGGGGACAGTGAGAAGCACAACATGATTGCCCTGTGCTTCAGCATGTGCAGGGAGATTGGGGAGAACCATGAGGCAGCTGCTTGCATCCAACTGAAACTGATTGAGTCTCAGCCCTGGGGTGAGCAAAGGTCACTGCAGTACCCCCAGGGCAGTGATGCTGGCCAGGGAAGGTTCTTAGGGCTAAAAAAAGGGCAAGAGTGCATGAGATTGACTAGTACCCACCTCATCTTCTAACAGCCATTCAGTGGAGCCCAGCTGGGCAGCTAGGAGAGGGAAGGAGACTTGGATGGAAGACATTCGTCCTTGTAGCCTGTGCATCCAGGATGTCATCTGTTAGTAACCAATGTATTGATGCTGTATATGCCTGTCTTGATGTTTCAGAGAGAAATGAACTAGATGAGGCACTGAATCCTACTCTAGAGCATATGTGCTTCTGGTTTGATACCTTTTACATAAGTAAGACATAACTGCCTCCCTGTGAAAACGAGCTGGGATATTTCTAGTCCAGCCCACGAACACTCTTGAGTGGAAAGTAGCCACTTTGGGAGTCAGACACACTCAACAAGTTTCCTTTACTCTCCTGCAGAGGACAGCCTCAAGGACGGGCACCAACTGAAGCAGCTGCTGTTAAAAGCCCTGACTCTGATGCTGGATGCAGCAGAGAGTTATGCCAAGGTAACCATAGCCTTATTCTGGACTGGCTTTGGAGCTTGGTGTCTATTGTAGGGATCATTTTGTCCCTGGGCTCTTCCAAATGAAAGGGTAAGGAGTCATGGGCCAACTAGGGACTGAAAGGGTAAGTTCATTACTGGAGTGTTCAAAGAGATGATGGCAAGTCTTTACCTGTGCCTCCCTCTATCTTTGTCCCTCAGGACTCCTGCGTGCGACAGGCCCTGCACTGTCACCGGCTCACCAAGTTGCTAACACTGCAGATTCACTTTCTGAACACTGGCCAAAACACAATGCTCATCAACCTGGGCCACCACAGGCTGATGGACTGCATCATGGCCCTGCCTCGGTTCTACCAGGTGAGCAAGAAGAAAAAATCTAGCTGGCACTGCCAACATTCTCTCTCCTGCTGTTCCTCTCATGGGACTCAGAGGTTGAGTGACTTCCTTAAGGTCTCAGAGCTAGGGACAGAACCAGGACAGTTCTGTTCTCCTTAGCTGTCTCACATATGAAATTGCCTTTCTATGGTAGTGTGTCTTACTAGCATGTTGTGTGGACAAAGATTGAATAGTGAGACACACTGTTAGGCCAGCAGAGGCTTTTGCTCCTTAGTGGTTCAGAGGAACATCTGTTAGTGACTCTGTAAGCATCCCTTTGCCCCAGCATTTTACATAATGGTGCACCTGGGTTAGCATAGGAGTCAGGGCTTCTGGCTCTTTAATGAGGGATGGTTATCCAGGAGTAAGCCCTTTCACTGTTCTTTACACAGCTGTTAGTGGGAAAATATTGTTTAATGAACCCATTGCAAGGAAGATTAAAAATACTGAAGAAAGGTTTTAGGGGTTGAAGGGAAATGTCTAACAAACACCAAACTTTCCACCAATTTTGATACATAGAGCCTTTGATCACGATTAGTAATGCTCACATTCACTGTGAGTATACAGTACTTCTTTTTTCCAGAACAATGTGCCTTCAGTTACATCAAATAGACTCTAATGGTGTCCTTATTCCCTCCATCCTTTTAAGGCTTCTATTGTAGCTGAGGCCTATGACTTTGTTCCTGATTGGGCTGAAATTCTATACCAACAAGTGATACTTAAAGGGGATTTTAATTACTTGGAAGAATTTAAGCAGCAAAAGTTAATAAATTCCAGTGTATTTGAAGAGATTTCAAAAAAGTAAGTACTAAAATGCCTCTGCTTTAGGTAAGGCATGGGTAAAAATTTTATGGCTAAGGATAACATGCCTATAGATTACCCCTCTGCTAGGGATGACAAAGAGATGTCAGGAAACCTCAAGAGAACAAGATTTTTAACAAATTTATGCCAACCGATGAATGAGAAGTTTGCTTATGGTGTTTTATACTTATTGTGGGAGGACAGCTACTCAGCTTGCCTGAGGTGCCAGAAACTAAACATCATAGGTCAAACTTTGGAGCACTAAACTTATTCTAATTAAGGTGAACATTAAGACATGTTTTTAATAAAGTAATTTCAGTATTCATCAGGTATCCCCTAAAGCTAGTCTTAGATAAATTCTAGACTTTATCTAACATCTCCTTTGTAGGGATTCATGTCAGAGCTAACAGCCCTCACTCAAGATACAGTACCTTAACCTGTACATTCTTATGTTTGTCTAGATGTAAACATCAACAACCTACTGACACAGTTGTGAAAAACCTGAAGAAGTTACTTACATATTGTGAAGATGTCTACTTGTATTACAAGCTGGCATACGAACACAAATTTTATGATGTTGTAAATGTGCTTCTGAAGGATCCACAGACAGGTTGCTGTCTAAAGGACATGCTAGCAGGTTAGATGGATTCAATGACATGAACATGGTTACTGCCAAGTTGGTGCCTGTTTTCTTATACTGAAATGAGGTACTGACAGCTGTTTGTGAGTGGAGTAGAATAATGCATTTGGGATCTTTGTTTTCCAAGTTATAACACCCCAGAATTGATCATACCAGTCCTTTGTGAATAGTGGGTAAAGAATGAAAGTTTTCACAAGGAAATTCCTATTTCAAAAGTGATTGTTCCTCTCTTGGCATGAAAAGCAAAAGTTCCATCTTCCTCAGGCTGGCTTCTACTTTAGGAATGATAAAATATTGATTAAAGAATACCTGTGCCTGTAGATTCCAGTTTCAAAGGAATTTAATATTATTTACACAGTGAAGGAACAAATGATACATTTTCATTAGTTAGAAACTGATCTCTATAATAAAATAGATTTTAAATTCAGTGCATGTCATTATCAACTGCTAAGGAAATCTTAGCCCTTGTCAGCCTTAAAACAATCTTTATTTGCTGTAATTATTGCTGTGTAATCACTACTTTCTGTTAATTTCTCAAATAATTTAGATGGTCCTGTCTTCCACTTAGTGGTCTACAGAGCTTTGATTGAGGCTCCTACTTTGTAAGAGAATTTTAAAACATTTTTTTGTTCTGTCTCTACTTTTGAGTGTGGTAGTTTAAAAAAAAAAAAAAAAAAGACCCCAACCACAGATTTGGTTAAATTGCTTAAAATATGGAATAAAGATCAATCTATGCTTATAGCTATAACCTGAGTTATAAGCTCAGTTACTCCAAATAAATAGTTTTTCTCGGTACTTAATTAGGCCTTAGTATCTAAATAACCAAATAATTTTCGCCAAATAAATAAGAGGAAGGCAGCCCTATGCCTTTGTTGTTCTAGGGTAACACTATTAAGGGCCTGGCAAATCATTTTTGTTTTAAAGCTGTAACTACTCATCATTTCTTAAACTTTGTAAATATATAGAGAACTCTAGTCCCAAGAGCTGTGGTTCTATACTTTCCAAAAATATCTCTTGGGAGATAACACAAAATTTAAGTCCTCACAATAGTGATTTTATTAAATTAGTTGCTTTATAAAACATTGCAGATGTCATAATTGTTAACATAACAATTTACCAAACTGTAGTTAACTGGTGCAACTTGCTGAGCATGTTTTATAAAGGAAAGGAAATGCCAAAACCCTGTTTAAAGTTGTTCCATTGCAGCCTAGGAGAACAAAGGAGGTTTGTTTCTCAGACACTTAAATCAGGCAAATAAACAGGCAGTTTCCCTCCCCCATCTGAAGCACTCCATCAGTAGAATAGTCTGTTCAACTAGACAGTCTGTGCAGTCAAGAGATTCCACAACTTGTAATGCAATAACGGAGAGGTTTACCTTCTTCAGCTTCAAAGTTGGAGGGTTTGGTCATTTAATTTTTAAGTATCAGACTAGTGCTTTTCAGCCGCCGTATCTTCACTGAGATAAAGCAGTCTTCTTCACAATGTATTTTTAATATCCTCACGCTCAATTTTAAGACAAAGCAATTTTAATACTAGGTGCACACCACATGCCCTGGCTGCAAACTGCTTTTCTTGACAAGGTATGAAGTAGTTCAAGGAGGTATGGTTAAGGCTGTATTACTGAATGGTGCTGGTAAATACTACACAATTTTTTTGTCATGTTGCAGCCTTTGTTTCCAATTTAGTGACTGCTGCTATAGAATCAAATAGCAACAATGACAACATTATTAGGCTTTTTTTTCTTTTTTTAACTATGATTTAGTAGCAACTGAGGTTCCCAATTTTAACCCCTTGGCAGCAAGATCCAAGTTCCCTCTTTTGCACATTAGCACCTAAGTGTCAAGGGGTTAAATAACCAGCACAAAAGATACTGCACTTCTGATTGTAGCATTTGGCAGAACTGAAAGGAAAGGAAGTTGTGCTACATGTTGAAGGGATCGTGGGCAACAGAAAAACACCAGGAGAAGAGAAAATGTCACATGAAATCTTCATAGTCTTGTACATATCCTCCATCATAACCACCATAATCTGCCAGATCATCTTTCATGGTGGCCTTCAATCCCCCTCCAGGAACCACACCTTTCTTCTTCTTTTTGGCTTTGCTTTGCTAAAGATAAAAGAGAGTTAATTTATGAGACTTTATCTACCATGGGCATCTTATCTGGTATACCAACCCTCATGGAGATACCAAAGCCTCTGGTCCCAGAAAAACTTTAAGTTCCCTAAGAGAGATCCCAGACCTAACCCAGGGCAATTTCTATCATTAATGCAGAAAAGACTGTGAACATGTCTGTAAACAAAAGGAAACTAATGGCATTCACATTCCTGTTCTAGTACAATTTAAACAGTACCGGTGAATTGCTAGACTTCTAAATTTTGAGGGTTGGGCTCCTACTACACTTGAGATTATGATGCCCACACTGCCATCCTAATTTAACACAGCTTGCTCTTACCTTTTCTTGCTTCTGTTTTTCACTACAAAGCACAGTCAATGAATTGGTAATCTTTTTCAAGTCATCAATTTCCACTAAAAAAAAAAAAAAGTATACCACCAATTTTTAAGCATTTTTGGAATAAATGAAAGCAAAATATACCTTCTTCCCCATGTTATGGGAAATCTAACTCATCTATCATTAACTTTAGTAACTTTGAAAAGGTTATGAATTTCTCCTGACAGAACATAGTAAAAAATCAGTCTATGGCCAAGCTCTCAAATCAGCACTTTTTAAAAGTAAAATGGCAAATCCAGCAATACAAATTTATAATGACCTGCAATTACCAAGACACCAGTGCTCAAAGAAACTAGAAATGTCTTTAAAGTTCACCACATTCCCTACCATTCTTCCTTACCCCGTCTGAACACGCAGAGGATAACCGTACCCTCCCATAACACATCCTTGATGCCCCATGAAGAGCGGCTAAATGAATATGGAACTAAAATTCTTAAACCTACAGGTGACAACTTCCCACCCCCTGGGGTCTCCATTTTCTAGCACAGTAACTAGAATTAAAATAGATACCTCAGAAATCTCAGTGTCCTACCAGGAGACAAGCCCGTTTAGTAGACAACATATCCTTCCATCTTTATAAAAATATAAAGCTGAAAACAGACACCAGTTTTTAGCTACCAAAAAAGTGGTCAGTTTGATTTGAGAGCACCTTTTAAAACAGGAAAATAGTACATGTAGAAAAATACCAACTATGGGTCTATCACTGATCAGATTCAGAACCCCCAGCTTAGTAATTTCTCAAAACTAATTTAAAATCCATTATATACAACTCATCTTTCTCAATCTTAAAAATAGTAAATACTAGCAAAACCAGTCCTTTCCACGTTAGTGCTGCACCACCCCTGGTTGTCATTCCCACACGCCCTGCCCCTAAAATATGTGACTCCTCTCAGGACAAGGCACCACACCCATAGACCCAGAGAATAGGTGCCAGCTCTCTTGAGCAACTGCACCTGGTCACAAGCTTCCTCATTTGTAAAATGAAGACACTTGCTGTTTATTGCTGGTCTCAGCAATAAAATCTTGTATGCCCAGGCAGCATTTTCTCCAAAAGACACTTCCTAGCCCTTTTCAAGATCTAATTAGATAAAAGAATAATCTAGTTTTATTAGCTGCTGTGCCAACAAACCTCGGATGTTTCTTTGGGATGCCATTATAAAAACAAAAAAGTCTCAAAAAATGAACAAAATCACTCAAACTCATTGTATATTTACAGAAAAACATCCCACAGTTAACTGCTAACAAGCAAATCCTAAATCTGTATCAAGGGTCCCCAACCCCCAGGCCATGGACCAATATAGGTCTGTGGCCTGTTAGGTACAGGGCCACACAGTAGGAGGTGAGTGGCAGGCCAGCAAGCAAAGCTTCATTTGCATTTACAGCCACTCCCCCAGTGCTAGCATCACTGCCTCAGCTCCACCTCAGATCATCAGGCATTATTAGATTCTCATAGGAGCACCAGTCTCTGGTACCAAAAGGTTGAGGACCCCCTATAATCTATAATACAGATTATAGCATTCCCACCCCACTTTCACCTCCTGCCACCCCCCACCCCCTACCTCAAATCAACCTCTATCCTCCTGAGTATGATGTGGCCTTACTAAAATCCACCCAGAGAGAAAAGATTAGAATTACTTACATGAAATACAAACATCTCGAACTAAGGCTTCCAAAAAACTGGCATAATATAGTGACTTTTCATATTGTGTAATCTTATCTTTTAGTAATTTTCCAAACTCTGTGAAGTCATCTCTTGAAGATGGGTTCATAGCATCTATGCCATAAACTGTATTTGTAACACCTATAAGAGAAAGAGAACACTTAAAATATCAAAGATTTTTAAAAGTTTATAAACCAATTAGTTCTGAATAATTCTGCTATTTCATTCCAAAGGTGAGATTTTTTAACCTGAGTCCACTGGAGTCCTTGAACAGAAATAGGGCGTCTGTGAATTTGGATCAGAAAAAAAGATTACTGCTTTTATATTTACTAACCTCTAATTTAGTATTTCCTTCCATTTTTATTACAGGCAAAAAAATAACAGTGGTACTAGTGAAACCGGACTGCTACCACTAGACATCAGATACTTACAGTTGTCACAGATATCTTGAAATATTTTTCAGTCATCATTACTTTCAAATTATATTAACTTATTAAACCTGCCCTAGATCTTATTTAATGCATTAAGAAGCACATAATTATCACAAATTATTTTAATATCTTGAGACCTATTCCAATCTAAAGATTTCTTTTAAAAGTAACATCCTCTGTGTTTTATTTTATGCATTTAAAAACATCATATGATGAAGGGGCCCAAAGGTTCACTAAGGCTGCCAAAGGAGTCCCTGGCAGGATGCTCTTAAGCATTTGTCCAAGAACAGCCCATAGTAAAGAGATGGAATAAAAAAAAGATGGTTCCTGTGAAAGTATCCAGCTAATGAACCACATGTTAAATCCCAACAGAAAAATTAATCTGTCCTAAAAGGATTCTAGGCTAAGAGACGGTATGCTTCCATAGCCTCCACAATAGTCAAGTAAATTACTTATTATCAGTATCACTGATTAAGTATTTTAAGTATGAGAAACAACACAAATCTTATTAACCAAATGATGACTGTATGAATGCATGTTTTTGCCTTTTAATCTGTAATTGGTATCCCATATTAGGATTATGGGTACTGCATAAATCCTTCTCTTTAATAAACACATGGTGGCTTTTACTATCTTATGAAGACACAGGATAATGGCTGAGTGCCCTCTGTAATGAGATGAGTGCAGTTAAGACATTCCAAGCACACATCAGTGTACAGGAGCATACATAGCAACTTGAGATTGCTAGCAACTCACTGAGATATAAGGTCACATTTCTCATGGAAAGATGGAATGATCACTGCAGTCGGCCTGCCTGATCCATTTTAAAGAAGAGAGAAGACAGGGGGAGCTAGATTCTTTGTGGCTCTAGGTTTCACTTTCAAAGTTATTTAACTGTTTCAGTATGATCTTCTACTCTGCAAACTACTCAATAGGCAATGAGAACAACAAACTGGGTTAAACAAAGTGAGAGTTTTTAACTATTTTTCTGGCCATGTTTCTTTTACCCTCTGTGCCATGTAACTCTCCCCATGAACACTCTGAACTTATCTATTTACAGGATCCTGAACATGTCTTTTATCTCATGCACAAACCATAGCTGCAGGCATGGCTCACAGAAATGAAAGCCTTCTAAAAGATAGGACACGGTGAGGACAAGAAGGGTTGCAGAAAGGAATTATCCCGAGTACAAGACAGCACAGCTAAAGCTGCATGCCCCCACAAACCAGCATGCTATTATCTAAGTCTTATCCAGACTTAAAAGGCAGTTCACTATTTAAATCTTAATGCTACAGACGTCATGTTTCATCCAAATTTCATCCAGGTGATGAATACATTTAAAGCAGGAGTATACTTTATGTGGGTCTGCTGCTTTAAATTTTGTCTTAATAATCTTTTATCTGATACTCAGATAAATTATTCAAGAATCTGAACGTGTTATCTCATTCTACCTTGGGTAATATCTCAAAATTAATGAGAATAAAAACTGCTTGCTAATATCTAAATTAGCCAGTATCATGCTTCTTCAAAAAACATTTTCTGAACTTTCATAACTAGTAAGACTTCCACAGTATTCACTTGGAACCTCAATACTATACTGCGGTCACACCCCCACTTACCAAAAGTTTCTTTTGCTAATTCGAGGTCTGATTCTTCCTGTAATTTCTTTAGCCGCAGCTTATCTGCTAATTGTTCTTCTGGTGTTAGCACTTTAGGTTCTTCAGGTTCTTCTAACTAAAATGAGACAAATGAAATTTTAAAAGGGCTCAGATTATGATGGGTGGACCCTGTACATCTGTATTATGCAATTTTTTATAAGCACACATAAATAGTGACAAACACATAAAAGCATTTACAAACTATTTCAGCATTCTTCTAAACACTTTAGAAATTCTTATCCAAATGTCACAGGAAAAAAATCTGAGCACAGAAAAGTTAAGCAACCTGCCTATGGTAACAGAAGGTTAATACAGCTTACGATAATGGGACAGCTATAGCTTGTTTGAAAAATAAGGAGACTGTAGACAAAGTGAAAATAGCATTCTCACATACTGCCGGTAACACTGAATTCCTAGGACAACTTGGTAATATGTACACGTCTTAAAATATTTTTATATGCTTTAATCAAATAATTCCACTTCTAGGTGTTTATCTTAAGAAACCAAAGATGCACTCAAATTTTAACCTCAAGGATGATGTTCAGTAAGGTATTGTCATTTCAAATAAATTTAGAAACAACTAATTCGTTCAACAGAATGGTTAAAGTATGGCGTATCCACATGCCAATACTATGTCAATACTATGCAGACATAAAAAATGTTTTTTAAAGAATCAGAAAAACATTTCCCCTCAATCTTTTCCTATTACTTTGTACCATTAAAAAAGTAATGTTGTCATTGTAACAAATTTAAAAACACTATAGAAGTCATCACTTATTTCCCAATCACACCCCTCTGAAATGACAGCAGTTTAGTGTACATTATTTGTATATATACTGTGATATAACTGTCTACAACAAATAAGTATTACTTTTACTATGAGACATCTTCAATAATATTTATAGAAGTTGAAAAAAGTGAAGGGAATTTGACATTCATGGTTATCCATGCCTGTATGGTTTGAAGATTTTGACATAGAAGTCCACTTCTGAAATGGATCATTTTATTCTCATGGAGAAGATGAAATGAGAAAAGTCATTAAACCAAATTAGGAAATCTCTGAACACTTCCTAGAAAGAAAAAGGGAAATATCTCCACTTAACTGTCTTAGATCTGGATGTCATTAAGTATTTCCTGCATCAAAACTAAATATATCTTAACTCAATGCCTGGCCTAAGATAAACAGAGTATACTTAAACTAACCTAAGGTTACAAACTAGTATTAAGATACAACAGTATAATTGTAACTTCAGTGACCAAGAAAGATCCAATTTATACAACTTTTGACCTCTGAACATGTACAATTGAATACAAACCTTAACATTAAAAAGAAACAAAGCCCAAAAAGGAATCAAGGAAAACAACCAGGACTGTCAGAATAAGAAAAAATCTCAATCTCTCAATCTCTCTCTCCCTCTCCCCCCGCCCCCCGCCTAACATTTCCTACCTTCATTCATGAAAAGGTTCTGGACAGCAAGGCTACCTCAATACTACCGAGTACTACAAGTACCTACATTTGGCTTCTAATCATTTTCCACCAAAAGAAACCTGAGGAAAGTAGCTGACTTCAGACTTAAGGGAGTTTACCAGGTGAATGTGGCACTTCTCACTGTGCCAGAAAACAAGGAAGCTTTCAAAGACTAATGGGGTTCTGTCAAAAGGATGAAGATAGGAACCATTTAAAAGGACTCCTACTGGTCAAAGTTGAGACAATTTAAGCATCAAAAAAAAAAAAAAAATTAGTAAAACAATGAATTTATAAAAACCTGTAAGTCCATAAATTTACTCAAAAATTAAAAAGTAAACCCATAAAATTCCCTCATTTTTCACCATTTGAAGTTATCACATCCCCACTTTTTCTCTGAAAATCAGCAGTTAAAATTTACTTTTGTCTTTCTAGTACAAACCATATTCAAAGTAACCAAATAACAAAGGAAGAGAAACGCTAGCAATTAAAAAAAACAGAAGTCATAGAATGAGAAAAATCACCACTCTGTAATACCTAATGAAATAATTAGGGAATGATCATCAATGATACAATTAGAATTTGATGTGAAACTGTAATACTTGTAAGAAGGAATATTTTTACATGAGAAGAATCAGGCTGGTACCACCTTAAGTCAGTGATCAATTTTGGGATCACTAATAGGAGACATTATATGACCCTGATGTGATGTGATGTGATACAATATGAAACACATAGCAATACCTCTAAAATACTCTGACCAAGTGTTTAATCTAAATCCAATCAAACTTTTAGACTTAACTCCCAAGTTACAGGAAATTGCAACTATAAGGGAGCAATCAGACAAATCTAGAAGGTGGGATGTTTTGCAAGACAACTGGCCTGTTCTCTTCAATAAGTCGACATCATTTTAAAGAGAGACGATCAAGAAGACTTAGGATACATTAACAACCAAATGCAATGCAAGGTCCTTGTCTGAACGAACCACATGTAAAAGACATTTCGGGACAATTGTAAAATGCATAATGTTACTTGATTATATTTTAGGAAAAAAAAGAATAGATGAAGCAAATATGGCAAAATATTAAATTTAGGTGATGTGTACGATTATTCATTATGCTATTTTTTCTACTTTTATGTTTGAAATTTTTCTTAATGAGAAGAAAAAATAAAGCACTCTATAACCTGATATAGAAAGATCTCCATGATATATGAAGTACAGGCAAAAACTTTAAAAAAAATTAAGAATATAAAGTTGTATCCAAAAATGTAGACACTTTGGAGACATAAGTAACCAATATTTAGTTACAGGGTAGAGGGAGAGAACAGGGTAAATGAGTGATACATTAGGAGTGCTTCTTAATACTGATTTTTGAATCATGTAGCTGTTGTTTTCTATCAAAAAAACAATTAAGTTAATATACTATTCCTGACCTTGCTCCAGATAATCAAGGACAAAAACACATAGTACATGGCAGAGAAACGAATGTGTTTTGTATTTCGCTCAATAAGTACATGGCAAATAAAGACTACTCACAACTAGAAAGAACTGCAAACACTGGCAAAAAATCACTGACAGTGGTCACTACACAATCCTGACTGTTCTCGAATGTTTGTGAAAAAAGGCATTCTAAGCTTCTGGGTTTGGTTTCTTTGTGCAAAAACCATAAATTCAGTTTGGGATTCACTTATCTGATGGTCTCAATTTAAAGTCTTTATGAAGCACTTTCAATTTCTAGGTAATATTTACTCCTGTTAAGTCACTGAACCACTACTATGTGAGAATTCTGTATTTTAGAAAATGAATAGTACTTACTCTCTTTTTAATTTCTTCTTGTCTTTTCTTTTGTTGCCGTTCTTTCTCTTTTATCTTCTCTGTTATTTTTTTCTTCTCTGAAATTTTGACTTCTGAAAGTAAAGGAATGTTTTAATCAGTTATCTTGAATATTTTCCAGTTTATGGATGAGATAGACACGACACTTGTATACTTCAAGAGATCAAACCTCTCCCAGCTCCAATTTCATATGGTGATTTCCTGGCAAATGAGAATTAACAAGTTCTGGGACTCTTCCTTTTTCCTTTCTATCCTGACTCCTAAAGTCCAAACATCTTCCTTCATATTTCACCACAGTCCTTTAGGCAGGACTTAGATCATACAACTATGATGCCGCACTCTCTACTGTCTCCTCCTGACAATAGCACTCAACAGAAAAACAGGAGGTATCTAATCTGAGTATGTTTTGAGAGGAGACAAGAGACGTAGGGAGAAAAGAAGAAAGTGGGAATGGAAGAGGCTTGGTTTCTAAAAACCAAAATTTTCAATTTTTTGAGCATTTTATCATTTGTCTTAACATAAATACCAGATGCTCAGCAAGATATAAAACTAAAAATGGAGGAACCCCAGTGGCTCACCTGGTTTTACTTCTGCTTCCTCTTTTTTTTCTTCGTCGTCATCATCCCAGTTATCCTAAAGAAAAGGACCTCCATTAATATTTCTTGCACATTTCCTTTTCCATGTCAACTTTATTATCAACTTGTCTGACTCCATAGAAACAAAGTTGTTGGTATTTTTTTTGGTAATGCATTAAATTTATAAATTAGTGTTGGACAAATGACATTATAATGTTGAGCTGCCCCGTAGCCAAGAAAAAGGGTTGTCTTTCCATTTGTTCAAGTCTTTTAAAGGTTTGCACATTTCTCTTTAGGTTTATTCCCAGGTATTTCATATTCTGTGTTAGTACTGTAAATAGCTTTTTTCCCTTTTATATACTCTAACTGGTTATTATTTGTGTATAGAAAGGCTATTAGTTTTCGTATGTTAATTTTAGATCCTGCTCTCTTGCTGAATTCATTTATCACTTAAGTTTTATTATTGATTCTCTGGGGTTTTCCAGGTATACTATAATATCATCTGCAAACAAGTGATTACTTCTTTACCAGTTCTTATGTCTTAACAATTGATTTCTTTTATCTAACTGCACTAGCTAAGCCTCTAGAGTGTGATATGAATAGTGGCAACAATTGAACCAAACTTACAGCCTCTCTTAAAGTCAGTTGTTTTAAAATAATAAATCGTGGATTTTATAATTACCTTCCCAAATGTAAAAACAGCCGACATTCTAGCCAATGGCTCAGTTACTTCAAGCAATATTCCCTACAACACAACCCTGGTTGTTAATGAAGTAAATCTACATTAATACTTAAGCACAGTATTTAAGAGGAGTCAGGAAGTGATGAACAGCTTCATGGAATACACTTCCTAACTTGGGTTGGGCACTTTAAGGTGGATCTATATTTGGTCTTTTCTACGCCTAAGACAGTTGCTGAACTAAAAAGAAACTGATTTACCAAATAAATTTCTAAAGGCTCCACAGAATTTACAAGGTTTGAGGTTAAGGACAGACGCAGCACTATATTTAAGTAGGGCTTTAACCTATAGGTAACCTAGTCATTGTCTCAGCAACCACCAGGCACACTATGACACGCCATTTGAAGCTGAGCCACAGGATGGCAGATGCAGAGCAGGAGGCCCTGACGCTACTGGAAGATGCAGAGGCTGACTAATGTGTCATAACTATGCTGGTTTTATAACAAGACATCATAAACCTAAATCAGTCTAGGTATATAAACTAACCAAGCCTTGATTCTTAAAAATCTAAGTTCATCAAAGAAAAAAATCCTAATTTAAGTTGGCCATGGGGTCTTCAAGTAGAGTATGAAAACCTGGTATAAAAGTAAAAATATTTTTATACTCGTCTTTCCTTGGCAATTTAACCCACAGTTCAGAGTTAACAGACTAAAAAGCAAACGAGCTAGTCATTGCTTTGGACATCTGAGATACTGGAGTTAGAAATTAGATAGCAAATATTTGCATTACCTTGCTGTTTTGCTTAAGTCCTTGTATCAATATATCATAGTACAGAAGGAACTGGAGAGCTAAAAATAAAAGTTAACTACCAGACATTCTTTGTTGTTGTTTTAATCTTCACAGAACATAGCAGAGCTGGATCTGTGAGTGATATGCTGCTTCGGCAGTCTTCAGACAGGAGGGGCATTTGCTTACTTCTAGGGGATGCGTATTTAAAACTCTCTACTAATACTGATGAAAATAATGATAATAATGATAGCATTTATGGAGTGCTTACTTTGCACTCTACAAAGGGCTTTCATGTTAAGTAACAGTTAACCCTCACAAAAGTCCTACCTCCCTTCCACCTTTTTGCTTGCATTGTGATGATCTAGTGGACACTTCTGTCAACAGGACAAATGCCTCCTCTGACTATAACCTCTTAATGGTTGTATACAATGAAAACTGTAAACTTTTAAAAATAAAATGTGTATATACCTTGGGGAAAAAAATGGTATAATCCCCATTTTACAGACAAGGACACTAAGACCCAGAGATAGCTACCCCACAATCTCAGTGAAAAACAACGAAGTAACCAGTTCTCAATGGACCAAAGTTCCTTTAAAGTGTCGCGGTAAACATGTGACTTTTTACCTGAGCCCTAAAGTATAAAATAACTATTTGGGAACTAGGTTCCTCCCTACCAAAATTTGTTCTTTCAATTAGCTCTGAATGAGCTCCCTTGAAATCTCAGGGAATCTCATCAAAGAGAAGGCTTATGGCACACACTAAGAAGATATGCCTAGCCACAACTATATCAGTTACCTAACTCAAACAGCCTGTGATGGTTTTCTACTAATTTTAAGAAACTAGAAGCCTCAGGTACTGAGAGGATAAGAGGGGAGAGATATGGCTGAAATAAGCAGCTCCATCCCAATAATTCCAATTTAGAGAAAACAGAAGCAACAGAAGAGCATTTTTTTTCAATGCTGAGATTCCTCATTTCCTTTCCCAGTAAAACATCACCTGCACCACACCCATATCACTGCTATCTCATTCATACTAACTCTATGTCCCACCCCTATCCCTGTCCCTGGCTTCCCCATCAATGCATAAACCTTATCCCAGGCAGTCAAGTTCAACTGTCCCAGCAGCCAGACATAAGAAGGCTACTTTGAATTTCACAAGAGTGGATTTTAGTAGCAAAAGCAGTAGTTTCTAACAAGTCCTGGTAACTACCATGACATCTGCTCCTCAGTGCACAAAAGAACAATTGAAAGGCATACCTTCCTTGCCTGTCACCCTCACCCCAGAGTGCTGGAAACACGTCTGCCCTGAAGTTACTACCATACCAGGGACAAGTACCTAAAGGAGGGAGCATAGTGATATCAGCAAAAAAAGACTGGTCACATTTCCAAATAGATATAATTCCAAAAGCAAAAGGCCAGGTAGCTCTCTCCCCAGGAACTTAAAGAGTTTTTGTTTCCTTTTTGTTTCCTTAGTTATAGAATTTGCAAGTGCCCTAACAGTAAACATCAAGTAGAATGCCTAAGTCTGCCCAATTTCCCGTAAACAGTAGGACTTCATAAATGCTGACAACAAATTCAAATAAAATGCAAAAAGGATTCCGAACGACCTAAAATTAACATTTAAAATAGGGAGTGTGTCTACAATTTAGTAAGCTCAAATGGTTATTTGCTTCAAGAAACTACCTATCAATATCCAATTAAATTCCTTACCCAATTATTTTTGGTAATAAATCTTTGATAATAAAGCCAATAAACTGGTACCTATTATATCCAATTTATCTCTAAAAGAATTACCCAAGCTGCTCTCCTAAAATGGCTAGCTTCCTCAGAACAGAAGCTTTGTATAAACTACTACTTGCTCATCTGTATTCTTGTTCTACAGATACACACCCAGTATCATTTGAGCCATTTCTCTGAAAGAGATGGCTGCTTTTTAAGTTTAAAACCTTCCCAGCTGAACTAAGAGTTGAAAACCAGAAAAATTTTAAACCTGCTTTTTTATTTCTAACAATGTGGCCAGTAGTTGGCTGGTCTGTCATTTTTATAATGTACAACTACAGAATGTCACATGCAATGAGAGAACACAGGGCTGGCAATGCTTTCCAACTTAGGCAAGGTATATTTATAGATCATCAAATAGAAATAGCTTAAAAGAGCAGTAAAATTCTTATGCCCCATAGCAATAGCCCACTAACATATATATATTCCTTCCCCCTTTTTCTTTAAATAGTATAGATAAAGCATAACCTTTTGCAGGAAGAAAAAAAAAAAAAGCCTTTTACTGGTGTTCTGTAAGATGTACTGACCTGCTGAGAGGCCTTAGAACTCTGTAACAGTGTTTCTGAGAAGGCTGGACTTCCCAGCAAAGTTCAGTTTTTAAAATAAGTTCAAATGTCCTTTCATCATCTCAGAACTGTGCTGGTCTCTGGAAGCCAAGTTATTCATTTAACTCAACTCATTAAGTTTTTAACATCCTACTACATAAGGTTTATCACTCAGTTGAATTCCATCTCAATGACTACCTGTCTCATATTCAGAACTATTATCAATCAATCCTATTTTAAATTCCTGGCTAAGCAAGATCACAATCAAGACACTGAACTCTAAACAAGTGGCTTATTTATTTTCAGTGGATCAGCATGACAAATAGAGTAGGTAAATATTTTTCAATAACAAATGTTTCCTAATTAAAAACTTAAATCTATAAAAATTGTCAGGATATTGAAATAATATAATTGAGATCTTCTTAAAAATTGTCTGGAGGAGAACAGTAAGCAGAGATATAGAATAAGACTGGCCATAGATTTATTAAATTTTTCTACTTCTATATGCTTGGAATTTTTCATAAGTTAAACACACACACTCCAAGATAGCCATTTCCTGGCAAAATGCCCCCTTCTGAGTATTTCCCAATAATCTCCCATTTCTCTGAAATATAGCTCCTGTCTTAAGAAGTGCTGTTTCCAATGCTTGAAAAATGTCCTTACGTGGGTAGATTCAAACTATTAACCCACAAAGAAGCCTAATGGACGGTTTATGGATAGAATGAGGCAGGCAGTTTTCAACTAAATCAGTTCTCTAGGATCTTTCTAAGAAATTTCACGATGTTATTATAGAAGCAAACGACTGAGATGGCTGAATACAACCAAAAGTTTTCTCAAAATAAACTCTATACCCTTTGACTACATCTAGCTTCTAATCTGTACTATTGAAATGCTAGGAGCCTAGTAAAATAGCGTAAAAGTTGTATTGTCACTGCTTATAGTGGGGAGGTACTCACTGCCTCTTGTCAACACAGCCTATGTATCATTCCAGCAATTGGGAAGGAGTCCAGTGACATATACCAAGTGAACAACTTCCCCCACTGCCTCTATGTAACAACAGTATAGTAAGAAAAGTAAAATAAAGCCAAGGTGACAGGAAAGTATGCTCCCTAGTTCTCACCTTTTCAACTGGAAAAAGCATAGGCTTTTCCCTTTCATGAATACTAATTACTCTACAGTTTTACCCAGATCCACTTCTGCCACTGCCAGACAGCTATCTGAAAAGTCAAGGGCAGCAAAATGCTATGTCTACTGAAAAACAGTAAACTACTGGAGCAAATTACTGTAACGAAGACTTGTTTTTCCTTTCATTTCTCAGAACATTACAAATGACATTATATTCTTCAAGGTTAAACACTAGATACTAACATAAACTAAAGAACTTACTCTGCTTCCACATACCTTTTGAAGACTTAAAAAGTTCACATGTTATATTAAGGACTATGATTATTCAATCTCATGGAAACTAAGCCTTGTTTGCATCTCCCTACAAAAAGATTGGGTACTAACACGTTAGAATCCAGAATTTGATATTACTACCATCGAAAGTGACAAAATTCAACTCTAAATTGGTAACCTCTGAGCAAGCAAAAATTTGCTTGATAAACATGGTCACTCCATTCAAAAGAAAAGTCACTGTAAATAGCCACTGTGGAGAGAGCTTAGAAAATCATAAAATGTGGCAAAAAAAAAAAAATAAACCCCTGATACTAGGTTTAAAAAGCCTAAGCATATTTTCCAATTAGCCAGAAAAATTTAAACTACATTTTGAAGTGAAAGAGAATTAACATTTACTGAGTGTTGACCAAGTCCCAGGGAACTCTGCTTAATCTTCATAGACTATCTCATTTAAACCCCTGAGGTAGCTCCAATAATGACAATTTACAGATTGGGAAACTAAAACTAAAAAACTCATTTATGACCACAAATGTAGAAAATGTCACAGCAACAATATAAATCCAGGTTTGTCTGATTCCAAAGGCCAGGAATTAAACTATTCCATGGATACATCTTGGGAATCTTGGAGCTCAACAGAAATAAACCAACGTTTCAACTCAGAAATAAAATGTACAAGTTTAGCTTTCTTTTCCAAGATTGACTGCAAAGTTTACGTAAAAGAAATAAGCTGCTTGTATAAAAGAAATTAATTCTGCATTGAGTGACTGAACAGGTTGACCTTTATGGTCCCTTACAACTTGTAAATCTCCAAATTAGTTCCAAGTGGTCAGAATTATATTTATCGGGATTGACACCATTTAGATAATAATCTCAGGCAGTCTACTTCATATCAATCCAGACTACTCCATTCAAACTTTATTTTCCGGTACTCTTTTCCTTATTAATCTTTTCTTCTCATTAGATAAAATTCCCAATTTTCACAACGATGTCCTAACTGCTGCATCCAGTATGAATAGAAAAAATCAAAGCACAAATCTGAACTAAAGGCTCAAAACAGAAAATCTGCTACAATGTCTAACAGCTAATTAACTGATATCTTGCAATGAGGCTGTCAACAGGATCCATTCCCATGTCTATACAACATGCAAATGAAGCATCAAAGTATCTTCACAATAGTGCTATCCATTTAACAACTCCAACGTGGGTGCAAAGCTCCTATCATTTCTGAACCTCACACTGTTCAATAAATTGGACATTCACCTCATCAGACTCAGGAGAAAAGGGTAAAGTCCAAAGCAAAGCAGTATTAATATTAAGTTAATAGTGATTATCCAGCTTTTTCAAACAAAGCAGAAGGATTTACAGGGTTCTGAGTATATGCTAAAGGGTAGAAGGTAGGAGAGCCAAACATTCACCAAATGAATCAACACCATGAAATACCACTTTCCAATTCATACTAAACTTATCTGCACAAATATGAAAAGACTTTGAGAACTTTGTTAAGGCAGTAATCATGTCATCTGATGAGCTCCCAGGAGTTTTCAAAAACAAACGAAGAAGGTACATCTGGTTAAGATCTACAAGGCATAGGAAAAAAAAACAAGCACTGGCCTCTCTACTCCGACCACCAAATCTTCCATACCTTCTTAGGCGTCGTTTGTGTGTACATTAATAAGTCCCTCTACCAACTACATTTTTCAGGTCGCTGTGTGGACCAGTAACTTATGGCTATCTCAGTACTCAGTTCATTCTTTTACCACAGAGTGTAGGAAGGGAAGCCAAAAGTTATTTTATTTTACTGTTTCTACTTCTCGTGTGAAAAAAGTTAAAATTAAGTCACAATATTTCACTCATCTAATTATTCAAACTCTTCAAATGGACCTTAAGGGGACATTAAGTGAATTACTGGCCCTGGGGAGACTTGAGCTCGAAAAGGCAGGTGGGTTGCGTTTTTTTCCATATGGGAAATGTCATGGGGCTCAATCCCCAACTTCCCAGTCTCATCCTGGCGAACAGCTCTAGACTGCGAAGTTTGCACGTGGGCCGGCCGGGCCACGGCTGTCACCTCTCGTCGCCAGTTGGCGGGTGGGATCCAGGCCGAGGCGCGGACCTTCAAAGAAAGGTTGGGTCCGGGGCCGCCGCCGCTCTCGCCAAGCGAGTTCTAAAGGCCACGCTGCCCGTCTCCGGCCCATATGGACGGCGAGCGGAAGGGAAGAGGGCATCTCCGGGCCCTATGCTCGCGCCTGGACTCACAGCCCGCAGGCCAGGGCGGCGCCTCTGGGCCCAGAGCCCACTCGCCTGCCCTTGGGCGGGCAAGCCCACCCGCGACGGTGTCAGTCCCCTCCCGTGCTGCCCGGAGCCCCGGCCCGCACCCACCTTGACGTCCTCGTCCTCGTCCTCCCCTTCCCAGCGGTCTCCGCCGGCGGTGCCGCCGCCCCCCACCTTCCGAACCGGGTCTTCCACGGAGAACGTGTCCGCGTCTACGGGAGAGAGCAAGCCGCGTTAGTGCCTGCTAGTGCTGGCCCGGGTCCTGCCCCCGGAACTTCTCCTCACCCCAGGAGTCAGAGTCCCCTGCCGCTGCCGCTGCCGCCGCCATCTCGAGCCGGGTGTGAGCGTGTGTGAAGGGAGAGCCAGCGAGGAGTTAGTGCGGCGGAGGTGAGTCACTGGATTTGCTCTCGTTGGCCCGCGCGGAGCAGGCTGGGACTGTGGCTG
The DNA here is from genome assembly GCF_014176215.1 of Rousettus aegyptiacus. Lineage (NCBI taxonomy): Eukaryota > Metazoa > Chordata > Mammalia > Chiroptera > Pteropodidae > Rousettus > Rousettus aegyptiacus. The sequence goes on along the minus strand of NW_023416306.1, from coordinate 117,585,585 downwards.
ACTATACGCCGGGGCCGAAGCCCCGCCCCTTCTGGCGGCAGAGGCGCGCGCGCCGGCGGGATGGGGGCGTGGGACGTGGCCCGGTGGAGCTGGGGGTCGCGTGGAAGGGCGTGGCCTCGCGTCCTGGTCCCAGCGATGCGGGACAGTCGTGGGGGCTAGTGGATCCGAGAGAGAGGAAGCAGTCGAGAGGCCGCCACGCCAGCCTGTGCCCCGGAGAGGAAATGTAAGTGCGGGGAAGTTAGCAGGGCGGTCCCCTGTCTGGCGCTTGGCCCTCACTTGTCCTCGCCACCCCTCCCCTGCCTATTCCAGCCCCGCCCCAACCAATCGGTCACTTTAATCGCCGCTGGCGGATACCAGGAAGACCTCCAGCTTCTCCGCACCACGCTCGGATGCGGGCTCTGAAAGCCATGCCCATCTGTGGGGGCAGTGGACGGGCCTCCCCGACCCCCCTGAGGGTACAGTCGTGCACAGGAGGAAGAGACATCTTTCTGGTAGCAGGCGTGCGCGGTGCGCTGGGGAAGGAGCGAGTGGAGAGTGTGGCCACCTGGCAGCCTTTCCAGCCAGTGTGCTCGGACTCAACTCTTGGCACGTTTGCCTCGAGGTAGTCACGAAGGGATCGAAGAGAGCTCCAGTGCTCGAGGATTTTCCCTTTCTGTGAGCCTCTTGAGGCCAGTACGTGATTCATGCTTTCGCAGAAAACTTTGGAACTCAGTCTGCGCTAGTCATAAACTCTAGGCTTGTCCTCAAGGAACGCACAATCAGTTAGCAAAGTAGACATGTAAATAAATTTCTCCACAGTGTGATGACTACAACAAAAAGAAGCATTGTGAGGTTAAATGTAAAAGGGTAACATAAAAGGCGAGGGGAGCGGGAGGATGCATGAAAGGCTTCCTGAAGTAAACGCTGCGGAAACGAGTTTTAAAGACCCAGTGAAATGTGCTCAACTGCATTTCCCTGAAAGAATGCAGTGGTCCCTGACCTGACTAACTGGTGAAATTGGAGATAAACTTAACAGATAAATTGTTTATAATAAAGGGCTTCAGAAAGGCTAAACTGTACTCTGCCCTGTAGGCCACTGGACTCCACTACCGGGGTTTTAGAAGTGAGCATTTTCAGATAGTTTCTGTTGTTTTCTTAATTTATTTTCTAATATGTAGTACATGTACTTGGTACAACGTTCAAGTTATAAAAGGGTATGTACAATGATCAGCCATTGTGTTCTTTGTAGTGGTAACCATTGTTCCCCATTTCTTGTATTTTCAGAGAGTACAAATACACATTTTATAAAGATGGCCTTTCAAGAGATGTTCTGCAGCCCAATTACTCAAAGTTTGTTCCCAGTCCAGCAAAAACACCTGGGGAGCTTGTTAGAAATGCAGAATCGCAGGCCCCATCCCAGACCTAATGAATCAGAACCTGCCTTTCAACAAGACTCTCAGATGAGTCTGCATATTAAGGTGTGAGAAGCAATAATACACAGACATTCATTTATAACGATGTTTTGGAAGAAGGTAAGACAGAGGCAGGGAAACACTGGAATGTAAGGTCCCTAGAGCACAATCTTTTATTTACAGTTGTATCTCCAGCATTTGCCCCAGTGTCTATTACATAAGTTAATATTTTTTGAATTAAATGAGAAGAACACAAGCCTCAAGTAATTAAGGCAATGGCAACAGAGAAGAAGGAACCAATCTGAAATAGTTAAAAGTCGAAATCAAAAGAATTTAGTGACTGTGATGATTAATTTCGCATGTCAACTTAACTATGTCATGGTATCCAGTTTTTATCAAACACTAGTTTTTGCTGTGTTTGTTGTATGTTACGTTATTAACATTTAAATCAGTAGACTTTGAGTAAAGCAAATTACCCTCCATAATATGGATAAGTCTCATCCAATCAGTTGAAGGCCTTAAGAAAACACTGAGAAAAAAGGAATTCTGCCTCCAAATTGCCTTTGGACTCTGTAGCATCAGCTCTTCCCTGGGATTCCAGCCTGCTTGGAATGCTGTGCAGATTTTGGACTAGCCAGCTCCCACCATCTCCTGAGCCATTCCTTAAAATATCTAAATAGATGTACTTCCTATTACTCCTGTTTCTCTGGATAACCCTAATACAGTGACTGATTAGATATGGAGTTAGTGGGGATAGAAGTGGAGGATAATGCCTTCGGAGATTGAGTGACGCTAACACCTATCTATAGGTGTTTGGGTCAAAAACATGGGAGCTATCCTTGCTCTCTTCCTCTCTCACCCCCTAAATTCAATCCATCACCAAATTCTGTAATTTACTTTGCATCTTGGCTCCATTTAATTACCTTCATATCTCTTGCTACCACATTAATCCAAACTTTCTCTAGAATCTTCTATAATAACCTCCCAATTGTATTTCCTTCTTCCACTCTTCCCCCTCCACAACCCATTCACTACATATCAGGCAGTTTGCTTATTTAAAAATGCCTAGCAGTTTGTCCTTCCAGTTGAACTCTTTTTAGTGGCTTCTTGTTTTTACAATAAAATCCATCTCCTTACTGTAGCCTAAAAGACTTAGCATAGTCTGACTCCTACTTCCCACCAACCCCCTTAGGCCATTCTCTCTCATTACCTTCATTGCTTCTGGCCCTTTAAGGCTACTAAGCCTTTTCCTACTTTTGGACTTTCTGCCTCTAATGGTCTTTCCACACCACTTTGCATGATTGGCTTTTCTTCCTCTTTCAAATCAGAAGTTCAAATGCTACCTTTGCATAACTGTCTTCCCTAATCTCCCTCCTGTAAGAGACCTCTCTCAGTTACTCTATTTCATCACTGTTTTTTGGTCATAGTATTTATCACACTCTCTAATGACTTTGTTTACTTATTTAATGACTGTTTGGAGCACAGGCACCTTGTCTGTGTTACTACTGTATTCCCAGTGCCTGACCATAGTAAATCCTCAATAAATGTTTTTTGAAAATGACTGCATAGTGCCTGTCATCACAATAAGGAATAAGTTAAGTCTTGGCTAGAGATCTTGACATTCCTGTGAGACATCCAAATAGGAATGTCTAGTACACCTTTGGAACTAGAGAAGCCTACAGATAGAGGATTAGTAGTAGTTAACTGCTTATGGTTAGGGATGGAATCATCTGAAAGAGGTCATCTGAAGATAGAATGAAAATAAACCTTGAGAGACATCAACATTTAAGGAGCAGCCAGAGGAAAATATAGTCAGGAGACCTGGGTTCTTGACATTCACATGATCAAGTGATACTGAACTAAACAATGGACACTTCTGGTGAGGCGTGGGGAAAGTTCATGATTCATCCTTGTCGAGAAATTATCCTAGAACACAAATGTAGGTGGGACCCCCAAGCCACATTTGCTCCTTTACCATAGCTGATTTGGGAAAGGGGGTGGGGATGGTCAGAACCAGATTAACTGTGAAGTTAAGCACTAGCTTTAGGGCCTCTCATTGTACTGGCCACTTACATTTTTCAAGAAAGCCCTCCAAATTACATATGCTTCAAACAGTATAAAATATGGATTTCTCCTAGGTGGAATGTAAGTAACCCAGTGGGATCCTCAGATTTTCTGTAGCTAGTCTCCCAAATATGGCCCTTCAATGAACAGTATTCAAGCCCTTGTATAGTCTGCTTCCCTTGAGTATGGGCTAGAACCTACATTCGTTTTTGACCATAGAATAGGGCAGAAGTGACACCCAGCACTACTCATGACACTCCTTTTAGTAGCTGCCTTTTGGAACGCCCACTCCACTGGAAGACAGCTGCCATTTAAGAAGTCTTTACTACCATATGACCATGTTGTGCTGTTTCAGGCTAACCATAGGGAGAGGCTGTTGAGGCAGAGAAATACTCGGCCGATCCCTGGCTGTTTCAGATATCTCGCTTTACAGATGAACAGACTATTAGTGTTTGTTGATAAATTGACCTTAAAACCTCTGCCTTCAAAAACACCATTAAAGCCATAGGAAAAGTAAATGACAGCAAAAATGAAGCTCATGGCTCCTTTTTAAGTAGAAGTGCCTTAGGTACCACATTCAGAATCTCATAAAGGCTAAAGAGGTTTTAATTGCAAATAGAACCAGGTTAAAACTCATAAAATACCAAACACTGAGCATTACTTATGGAAAAATTTGATTTGATACAACTATCTTATTGAATTTTTTCATTTTAAACTGCCCCCCCAAGAGCCTACTCAAATACTTACATGAAATGACATCTGTCACCATTCACCTGCTATACATACATTTTTCCAGTGCCATAAAAGCCTAACTACCTTCCTTCCTATTTCTGTCAGTAAACCAGACAAGCCATGCTTTCCTTAGGACTTTGCCAATTTCCTGAGCTCAGATTATCCATTGTGATGCTAGCACCCAATGCATTAACCATTTGTTGTCTTGGAGAATTAGGTCAATTTCTAAATAACTCTTTTAACTCGCCTCCCATCCACCCACTCTTGTCTATGCAGCAGCCAAAGTAGATCTTTTTAGGACAAATCTATCAATTATTTGTTCTTACCCCTCACTGGCCACTCCCAAACCTGCCTTTACATTCTTTCAATAATATTCTACATATCTCATATTAAATACTTAAGCCAACTCAAGCCTGACTTCCAGACAAGATTGTCAGCCCTCTCAAAGCCATTTTTCTCCTTCATGACTTTTCTGAATACCAGTCTGCACTGCTTGTCTGTAAACTTTTCTGCCATTGCAGTGTCTAAAGATGAATTTTACAGTCATTAGGAAGGCTACTTATAGCTACCTTCAACCAATATTGTCATACATCAAATATAGTATTCAAGCTCATATGGTAGCCACTAAAGCTCTAGTTCATCCATTACTAAGAGACTCCTAACTTGGCAAATCCTATGAGCCTGCTACCCCAACTACTAACCAGACTTCTCAAGCCATTTAATACTCTTCAGTGTCATCACCCATTTCTTAACACTGAGCATGTTTTCATCAAAACATATTAACAGTCATAGGTGACCTCTCCATTATCCCTTCTCCAGTCTTCATTTGAATGCACCTGAACTGCTCGTGTCTTTCTTGAACACCCTGACATCTGTGGTAATAACCTCATTCTATTGCCGTTCCTGCCCTCTCTGGCTTCAGACATATCCCATAACCTTTGTATGTAGATCTCTCAAGAGAACTAGCTGCTTTAACATGTCCATTCTGATAGTTATTTGTATATTGCTTTACAATGTAGCATGCTTTGATGTTTCATCTAATTCTGAAAGGTAGATCTTGATGAACAGGCTCAGCTGCTTTGTCTAGTAAGTGGAAGAGGGACAGTCTTAATTCAGGCATTTGACTGAACTTTATGCTTTTAACCATAGTCCCAAGTCAGCTATTCACTTGAAATCGTCATTTATTTCTAAAAGTCACAGCCCACTACAGCAACTCTTAAACTCATCTGTGCATTAAATTCCTTTGGAGCTTAGGGAAAATAGTTGTCTAGTTTCATCACATCCAGAGCTGAGGGATGGGGAAAATGAAATGGTCAAACATTAGACTTCCAGTTGTATAAGAATCTACTGTTCTGGGGGTCTAATATACATCATGGCGACTATACTTAACAATACTGTATTGTATATATGAATGTTGCTACTAGAGATTTTAAATGTTCGCATCCTACCAACAAAAAAATGGTTAATTATGAAGGATGTGTTAACCTTACTGTGTGGCAAACATTTCACAATATACCCGTACATCAAATCATCACACTGTATATTTACACAATGTTGTCAATTTTACTCAATAAAGCTGGAGAAAAAGTCTCATCAGAGATCAGCGGTGAGACCAGAGTGCTGTTTTTGTAGTTACATTGGTTTGTTACTTATCTCATTACATCAAGTATAAATTTAACATTTTAGCTCACCGTATCTGGTTCTTTCTTGCCACCTATTCTTTAAAACCTTCTTTATTCAGGTTTTACGCCACCTCTGTACACAGTAGTTCCAGAAATCCAGTTATTTTTCCTAAAATCATTCTCTTGGGCAATGATAACTAAGAGACCTGGACTGAATTCCCAGCTGATGTTGGGAAGACACTTTTCTAGACACATTTCCTTCATAACCTGTAGAATAAAGAGGCACACTTGGAAGTTGGAATTTCCTTGTTTAAAAATTCTATCTTAAACTCTAGAGGTCTAGTTTGTACCACAAACTTTTACACTGGGTTATTACATTCCTTTATAAGATTAGCTAAATTGATTTATAGACTTGAGAAAACTATTTCTGTATAGACATGCTTATACAAGAATGCCTAGGCCTTGGGAAGTAGCATGTTGTAGTGATACTTGAATTCAAGCCTCCCAGAACAGCTGAAGTCTTTGGTTACAGCCTTCTCTGAGCTGTTTCCTTATCTATAACCTACTCTATGATCCTTACAAGTCTGTCCTGAATATCGAAAGGGAAAGTAATGTGAAAAAACTACGTAATTGTAAGCAACAAGATCACTGTATATGTAAGATATTACAATATTTCTAATGACTGATAAAATATCATCAAAGGAAAGTGCTTCCATAAAAGTTTTATTTATCCCCACAACAACCCTGTGAGGTAGGGTGATCAGGGCATTTGAAGATGAGAAAACTAAATCTACATTACTTGTTCATGGCTATACTGCATAGTAAATATGTAGAAATTAAATTGAGATTTTTAAAATGTCCATGACTTCATATTGATTCACATGGAAAGGCAGAGAGAATATTAACATCCTCCTACCTGAATGCCAAAAGGACACTGCCTTGAAAAATCCCATTTCTCGAGAGATGAAAGTAGTATTTCGTTGCTTATTTCTACAAAGATTTATAAAATAAAAAAATAGTGAAATATTTTACAGTTAATATATATAATGGTCTCATTCAGGGATATGTCCTTCAGTTGTGTATAACTATTCCAAGTGCTAGAAATGCAAACTCTTAAAAGTATGAAAGAATGATAATGAACAGTAGCCTTGATCTTCAATATTCCTCCATGTATCTTGAATAAGTTCTGTGAAATCTGGTCCCAGTTTAAAAAAAAGAAAAACTCTACCACAGAGATGTCTGGTAAACTTTTATTTTGTTGCCTAGCCTCAAACCACCGTCACATTTAAAACAGTGATTTCCCAAATCTGGCTATTAGAATCACTTGGAGAGAGCTTTTAAAAAACACAGCACTCTCAGGCCCCACTCTCGACTCAATGAGACAATTTTGCAGGGGCTAGGCCTCAAGAATCTGTATCTGAAAAGCTCAGAAAAATTCCAATGAAAAGTCAGGTTTGGGAACCACTGAGTATTTTAAAATACTAACTAATATCAAAACCATAAAGTAAGTATAAACTTGTTGCTCTCTTATCCTCTTTTAAAAAATTTCTCAAAACATTATATCTCAAAAACTCTTGCCTCTGGGCAAGTAATTTCAATTCAAGATACAGAGAAACATTTTATAAAAATGTATCCTAGTGAGTGAGACTTGGATTCCAATAATTTAAGTAGCATTTAAATATAAGATACTGAGTCTTGTGGTTCTTATTCTGAATATTTTAGATGTATTTTATACAGGTTCCTAGCAGGCTTTCAACTAAAGGGAAGACATGAAAAGTAATGACATAATCAAGCACATGAGCTGAAAAAATACTATACTCAAATATAGGTCATGAGAGGAATAAGAAAGTGAATGAATGACAACCTAAGGCCTTTTGGCCCATACATTTTTGTTCCCAGTCCACTCTTCCCCTATAAGGGGAAATAAAATAAACATTCTTTCCTAGTTGCTTGGCATAGTTATTCGGTGGGTAACTATTAACTAAGTTAATTTTAGATACATAAGAGTAAAAGAGATAACAAATAAATACCTAGGAAGACAGAGAAATCAGGTCAGAAAACCTTAACTAGCTAATGATGTAGTATATAACACCATCATGTTAGTACAATTAAATGAAGGCTTCAGTGTCCTTTACATTTCAGTTTTATGTGATTGACACAAGACGTGGAAGAGATCTGGTCCTTATGAAGAATTCTGTGCTCGCTGTAAAGATTTGTAGGAATAATGAAATGCTTTCTTCATTGATGAGATGAAGTCTCTGTTTTTCAGGTAAGTTGACTGAACAAAATAATGAAAAATGAACTTCTTTAGAAGGCTGAATGAGAATAACATCTAGCTGAAAAGTCATTGACCAAAGAACTTTTTTTAAAAACCATTCTATGTTTAACCCTAACAAACAAAACAAATAAACCAGAAAAACCAGGGAATATAAAAAACCGATGTACACATACATTTTCACTGACAGTTACAAGAAAATAGTCATTTATAGAAGTTACAATGCTTTCAACAAATTCCCCCCAATTTTGGGAAACAAGATAAAGCCACTGGGTAAATAAATATACATACTAGCTAATATAAAACAATTTATGGTTTCAAATTGCTATCAATTCTTTTAAGACCCAAGGAGAAATTTGATGATATAAATCTGACTAGGGCTATATATATTACATGGAATTAAAAAACACAACTGATTAAAACATCCTAACAATAATACAAATATTTAAAAGAATGTCTTAAAAGTCAGACATCACTGGAAATATCACAATTCTATGTACTTCAGAGTTGTAATGTGTATATAGGTCACTTTTGCTGTGTCTTAACAGGTATCCATCTCTCCTGCATTTACTACAGTCAGTTTTTAAGAGTTCATGTTTCCTGTGTGAACTGAAGGGGCTGGGCACGTCTCAGTTCATAAAATACACACCTCCATTTAACTAAATGGAAGTGTCTAAGATAACATCTACAAAGAAGGGGTAATGAAAAGATAAAACATTACTTACAGTAATGTAGAAGAAAACTGGATAGTTGTCTCTTTATAAATTATTTTAAATTTTGTATTAAATTTAAAGTGACTCAAGTCAAGTAATGAAGAAAAATATATTAAATTGGTCTCAAGAAATTTTCTCAGGCCATACAAAATTTCCCTTATTCTTTACAAAATTCGTTATGCTTGATTCATTTGTCTACTAACTTTAGGGAACTCTCCTTAGCATGGGACTACAACAGCTTTACATTAACAAAAGATGATTAAAAACTGGTGTTTATTTCAAGTGCCCACAGGCACAAAGGTATAGGTGCTTAGATTTCCCTTTAAGTTATGGGAAAGCCCTTTGAGACGGTATTTAATCGGAAAAGCTTTCAGCAATTACAGTGCACGCTGAAAGTTTAGATCTTGTATAGGTTTTGGGTTTTGCTGTTTGAGCATAAAAAGGGAGCAAGGAGAAATATAACTAGGTTCACAATCTTGAGCAAGAGCATATGTAAAGGTAACGTATGTACATTTTATTTCAAGAAAGACAGAAGACAAACAGCATAAAGATGCCCAGATGCCCTAAAGATAAATACATTTCAAAGATTCTCATTAAAACGAATCTGTAGTATTTTTTCCTGCAAGCAAAATACCTTTCTTTAAATTAAAACAAAAACAAAAAACCAGTATTCTGAATTGCAAATGCTTCTGCTTTTTTTTTTTTTTTTGCAGAAAACCTGCCATGATTATTTTTTTAATAAGGATTTCCACAAAACAGGCTTGCTCTACATGCTAGATTTTTAAACAGTTCAGTGACACAATATGCTAACTACATACACAACAGATAATATAGTAAGAAAACACTCAACCTGATGAAAAGTTAAAATCTTCATTAATACACTGAAAATTGACATAACTCATGCCTTTAAAATCAAAAAATACAAAAATTAAATGTTTTCCTAAAAAGATTTCCTTATTTTAAGGATTCATTTGAAAATGAAGCTGCATGTAATTTGTACAATAAGTTGTACAAGTAAACAGGTAATATACATAAAAAATTAAGTGACATACTCCTCAATTATCAGTTGTCCACCTTTAATTTCCAATACTGTACTTTCTTAACAAGCATACAAAATATCAAACTTCTCTTTAGAAAAAGTGCCGTTCTTTGACATCCTTTACACAAAAACAGTCTGAGCCTGTGGCATGTTAATGCAGTCGAGAGGCAAAGCATACTAACTTTTACAAATTCTACCTTCCATAAAAAGCCTCCCGAAACGGAGATTACACGCCACTATAAAAATATCAGCCTCCTGTGGTAGCTGCATTAGAGAACCAAGGCTTGAAGACTATTTTCATATAGCATAGAAAACCACTATGAGAGCATATTAACTGCATCGGTGGCTTGGGAGCTTACTGTGCCACAGGATTATGCATAGCTACTGTAAGGTACCAAGACTGTTACACAGAGTTTTAAATTGATTGTAACCAAGAGCATAACAGAGGTACTACCAGCCCATGCAAAATAACTAAAAATACTGAGTCACTGTGCAGAATACTGCATTCCTGGAGGAAACCAAAGGCAGCAGTAACCAAATCAAGCCCAACAGATGACCAAACTCATTCTCCTCAAAGATTGGTGAGCACAGTGAAGTCTGAGGTATACCTTAATCCATTAAATCTGTGTGCCATTGCAAGATATTACCATTTTGGGAACACGTGCCATCACAATGGTTTAATTTTTTTTTGAATATTAGTCATTCATATATTCTTATCTACCCAGTCTCTTGATTTCTGAAAAGATTTCACCTACAGTAGAATATTACAGAAACAAAATATAAATGCATGTCTTTCTAAATGAAACTTACATGGACTAAAAGTAGAGAATATTTTTAAACAAATATACAATATGCAGGCAGACAAAGCAGGAAAACGGCCATTCAAATGTATAATAAAAAACTAAAAACTGACTATTTCCAGAAAACTATGAAGCGCCTCAACTAAAAGGAATGCATAATGAAATTCTAATCTAATACAGGTCAAAAATGTAAAAAGGTTATAAACCTTAACAGGAAAAATAAAACAACTTTTACTGGCCATTCCTGTTGAAATGAGAATCTTAAAGTAACAGAAAAGTGGCTACAAACCCACTTAGAGCACCAAACAGAGAGAAAATAAAAGTCCATTTTCAACTCTGTTATTATCATAAAATCCTGTGTGACTACAGGTCAAACTGCTGGTGGCAGAAACAGAATTCTTTATAAACTGCAGATGTCCTGTACATAAAAAAATTTCACTGGAGTTGCACTAGTTCTAAAGACTCTTCTGTTTTAGCCTACCTACTGTATGTATTCAATCTGAGATAAAGTCTCTTTCTGTAACCCTTGATTATTATTGGGCACCAAAGATAAGAAAAGCAAGACGGGGTACAAAAATGCAAAATTTCAACAGTAATGGCAATGTTTTGTCTTAGTCCAAAAGGGTCCTGCATTCTCTCCCCCTTCAGTGATTTGACAAGTCTGTACTTAATCTGGGGGCAGCAAATCATGCAAGCGAAATCTGTCTCTGATGTGAGGTCGAACATCTTCATTCTGTGAGGAGAAAAAGACATTTTAAAGGCTATGTAATTTCAAAGATATCATCCTCAGATCACTATGAACATTCTTACTTTGCAGAAAAATATATCACTATTTATTTTACAACTTATACCATTTTTTTTTGCCATACATAAATGTACTACACAGAAGCAGTTAACTTAGTACTAAATTAAATTTAGATTTTAATAATGTCATTAAAGTTTTAATTTTTTAAGGACAATTATGCAATCAAGGCCAAACTGAAAGCTAGGTAAAAGTGTTAAACCACTGAATTCTACTTTATAATTAGTTTTAAAATTAATGCATGGATATAGGAAAAAAATTCCCAGAATAAAGTTTCAGTTAGCATAAGCAATAATTCTAGACCTCAACTATAAAAGCAAAACAAAATCGATTTAACCCAACTAGTCAGTGACTTGCAAGAGGAAGCCCAGTGAAATATAAACATTCAATCTATAAATTTTTAAATACTGATAAGTATTTCAATATAATTTATAAGGTTCAAAAATGCTTTAATTTTTTTAATCTTTGCCCTAATCTCCCACAATGTTGACTTAAAATTCATTATACATAATGTGAAGCAACAATTTCAAAGATTTACTTCGATAAAGTTGAGGCAACAAAAAATAACAGAAAAAGGTAAATAAGATATACTTACCAGTTCTACAAGCTTCTCCAGAAATGGAATCAATTTTAGGAGTTCATTGTCATTTTTATCCATAAACCAGCTTTCTATAGGGATTCCATTAGATAGCTAAAATGATAAATAAGTAATTAAGTCCTCTTTTTTTGGCCTACATTTTGCCTACTTTGGAAAAGCTTAAAAGAAGAAATAAATGGAGCCTAACTGGTTTTCAGTGCAATTTCTTTTTCATGTTTATAAAACTAAACAAGAAAGATCCATTAAAACAAGTTTTGCATTAACATAACTAAAAACCTTCCTTTATTCAAGAAATAGTTACTATTAGTCAATGCAAGGCATTGTGAATGAATGGGTATTGCCAATCGAAATAGAGAATGCTATCAGAAAGAATATAGTTTTACACAGGGACTACGCCCCATTCATTGTTTTTTTCTCAACAAATAGCAGGATAATCTGAAATAGTAGGAACATAACAAATTGACTGGATGCTATTTCACTGAAAAGGAGTCTAAAAACAAGAATGCAAACTATATTTGTTATACACAGTAAATAATCTCTAGGATAAAATACCTTTATTTAAACATTTACACAGAACATTGTGTTGGAGATGGAGAGTAACTGAAATGATTTTATTTAGAAACCAAGAAGAAATTCTTAAAAACATAATTCAAAATGCAAGCAAGTAAAAGTAGTGACCTAAACTGAACATATTTCAATACCATATGCAGTTTTTTTCCTTTTTTTTTTTTATTAACATTTTGAAACACAGAAGTTAAGGGTCAATCTTATTCCATCTACACCTAACCCACTTCCACGATCCCCATTCTACACCAATATATTGTGAAGGAAATCTCAGACATATCACGTGAACATATTCATAACGTAAAGTATATCTTGCAAGGATGGCTCATTGCTTGTAAGATATATTTCACATATTTCAAAGAATCATTAACAAAGGGTACAAATATATTGACAAAATAGTCTAACAAAATATTGAAGAATGTCAAATCAAAATGATCAGAAGAACAGTTAAGCTAATTGTAATTCTCAAACACGTTTACAATTAAGTTGCTGATTTAACAACTGGTAAGAGTGCTATTAAATCAGGGGTCGCCAACCCCTCTGCCGTGGACTAGTACCAGTATATGGCCTGTAAAGAACCGGGCTGCACAGCAGGAAGGTGAGTGGCAGGCGAGCAAGTGAAGCTTCATCTGTATTTGCATCCGCTTGCCAGCGCTAGCATCACCGCCTCAGCTCCACCTCAGATCATCGGGCATTAGGTTCTCACAGGAGCACTGGTCCCTGGTGCCAAAAAGGTTGGGGACCGCTGTATGAAATAATGTATACTTTATAGTCCTTTTGCAGTCAGATTTACTACTCAGATTCTTTCTGTATTTGTACTTCATTTAAAAGAAACTTTTCCCAAGGAATATACCAATTTGGCATCTCTAATTCTAAAGGTGACACTAAATAGGGAAACTCCACCAGTGAAAATTCTGTTCTCCCATCAAATTGTTTGGTAGCATTTGTCCTCATTGTGTTTTTTTTCAATCTGAATTTGTTAGCAACTCTCTTCCTACCTGATATGCAAAGGCTTGTGGTGAGTTGTCAATTATTATAGTTTTTGAAAGATCTCTTCCAAGGATATTTAAGTCCTTTATGTAGTTTCCTTGTACACAAACACAATGTTCACGAAAAAGTCGGTGCCTAAACATAAAAATAAACACAAATTAAAAAATAAACTCTAAAAAGTACAACACATACTAAAACATATGTACATACACATACCATAGGCTTTACAAGATAAACCTTATTATTCTTGTCTTACAAAGGAAATTCAAATACATATGTGGACCTAACCTTTGGGCTACAGTTATTACTGTAAAAATTCTTAGCAATTACTGAAACCTCACAACCAAATATTACCATTCCTTAAAGGAGTGTGGTTTAACTCAAAATGTTATAGTAAATTATAAAGAGGGATTAAAAACTCTGTAAATTGTTTTTGTAATTTATTTACCCAGGAAAGTTCAGATGCAGCATCTGGTTGTCAGGGAGGTCCTGCTTTTTAACCAATTTTCCAGATGGTTGACTGAGGCACAAGGAGGTCAAGTGACTTGCCCAAGGTCACACAGTAAGTCAGTGGTTAGCCCCGCATTGGAACCCGGGATCCTCCTGGCTCCCAGTCCTTTGCTCTAACCAGAAGACCACACAGCCTCCCTATCCCTGTACATGCCAGAATAGAAAATATAAGAAGGAACGTTTCTGTGCTGGCATTTTTAAAAAATGTTTTAAGTTTTCCTTATAGTTTTTGAGAAAAGGTGTGGAGGCCAAAACATTCTATCATTTCAACTTTCCCCAAATACTCATTTTTCTTTTAATTTAGTGTGTATATGATCATTTGAAAAAACAAGGATTGAATGAAATGATAAATTCAGATTTAAGTATAATAAATATAAATTGATGTTTCACCAATAATACTATATTGAAAAATTCTTTATCATTTTTAAAAGCTATTAAAAGTTTTATACTTATATACTGTAATAAATAATCTTCTCTTAGCACTCAAAATATTAGTCTCTGAATATTACTAATAATTGATATACATCACTTTGAAACACTCCATTTGTATATATTAATAATTTGGTAGTTTGGCTTCCTTGTGTCTTAATCCCACAGAGGAGCTAAGGCCTACTTATACCTGCTTTTTTAATCATGCAATTTCAAGAAAGGGGCATTTTCTACCAACCAAATTTGTCATAGCTCTAATGATAACAAAACCCCCAAAAACTCAACCTTAAAAGTATCAGTGCCAGTGGTGATGGCAGAAAAAGAATTTTACAACCAGACAAAATGTTAATATAAATAAATAGTTCTTTCCTCCTTATTATAAAGCATACTTTAAATTAATGATCATCTACCTCTAAAAAGTTTAAAGACAATCCAACTTGGAAAATACAGGTCCTGGTTGGGCCCAAATAAGATTCCGTATTTTATCTGCATAAACATTTAGATATAAGGAAACTGGAGAGGCATGTACATGTAAGTCACTATTGTGCTTCTTTCCCAGTAGCAGCAAAATCACCTGAGACTGGAGACAAATGAATATATATGTGGATACTAACAGTTACTTTAATTAAATTATACTAAAACCTCTCCAGTTATTAAGAAATCTGAGGGTCAATAGCATGTTTTTGCAGTTTTAGAAAGAAATTACTTTTGCCAGTCATCGAATTTGCATTTGGACTCAAAAGATTCGGAGATCATTGGAATTTCTAAGTCTACCTTATCACCAACATAGTTTATTCCCTGCTACACTCTAATGAATTCAATATAGTGTTCAAAAAGTTTTTAAGGTTTTCAAAAAGCAACAAGATAAAGCAAATTTAAACTTCTAAATAAAATTTTAGAAAACTAGTTTGACTACGATTTCTCTTCCAGTAAAATGAAAATTCCAAGAGAGGAAGGGTTTGTGTTGGTCACCACTGTTCCCCAAAATATTGGACGTACTGAATAGAAATCTTCATAATGAATGAAGTGATCAGAACAAAATCATTTGTATGCTTCTGTTAAAGTTAGGTAAAATAAGAATTATAATATACTTTTATGAAAAGAAAATATTTCCTATTTTGTATGTCTGAAGCTTGCTTATATGAAAGATAAAATGGAAACTAACTAGCAGGACAAATTTTAATCATTTAGATTAAAAACAACAACAACAACACAGTTCTATTTATAAGAAAGAAGATCTCCTAAAAGTGGGCATTAGGAAAAACCTTCCAGCATAGTTGTAACCACTCAATAATAAAGTTACTAGTAACAGTAGAAATTAAGCTAAGGATTTTCCATAAAGACAAAATAGGAGAACGTATTCAAGAAAATGAATACCTAGTTCTGAAAGCTATTACAAGCCTTTCGTGGCATCTCTCCCAGCTCCTGGTTAAAAACCCAAAAGATCAACTCATACATCTTACATGATGCAGCAAGACTGCTGCAGTCTTAATATCTCATTGAACTAATTTTCAAAATGTTTTAAAATTACCCAAGACGCTCCCCACCTGATCAGGAACAAAATTCATCTGCTGGCTCAGGACACACACAATGAACTGAGTGCAGATCACGATAACCTGAATGACTAAGCCAACTGCAATTTCCAGTTAAATTCATGTTAACATTTTCTTTCAATGGAAGATAAATTTGCTCTTTAAAAAAGCAAAGTTTAACTCGATCCTTTCTGTTAAAATTAACTTTTATTTCTCTATGCCATTAAAAAGGTGACATAACATGCATTATCTCAGAGACATAAGGAAGTGAAATATCATGCACATAGTGAAAAATTGCACATACCCCCACTCTCCCCACAATCCCAAACGAAGTGAGGATATGAATGTAACAATAAATAAATACATTTGATCTTTGTATCCTTTAAAGAACGTCTGTCCAGAGTTCTATCATTAGGAACTCTTAAAGAATTTTGGGGCTTAAAAAGTTCATTTATTTCCACCATTCAACACAACAAATCTCTATATATGCAGCCAACTGAAAATGGCCATGAAAATTAAATATAATCATAGTAGTTTCATAGATCAGTGTGACAGACATTTCCACTATTTCTTAGTTGAATTTACCTGACCAGTTGCTTTTTAGGGTCTAGTATGTTCAGTAACTTGTCTGCATACACCTTCTTAGAAGCAGTAAAAAGAATGATCTACAAATTCAGGGGAAAAGAAGTAATCATTATACATGATCTAAATATGGGTATTATATTGAATAAAATAAAAATATTTATGTAATTAGCTTATGTATGCTTACCTCATACATCTGAGACATTCGTTCCAGGAATTCCCTGAAGAATGGCCTTAATCTTACATAAACCTGAAGAAATACAAAGATAGGCTTCAGCAAATAAATATATAAAATAGAAACAACTTATTTATAAAATACGTTGTATTCTAACACTGGATAGATTATAAAGTTCATATTTTTAAAAATGTTGAGTTTCCTAAATATCACTCAACCAAATATATTTCACATACCAAAAACCACTTGCAACAACCTTTTGATAGGGTAATAATAATCATTGATCATTTTACTTTTTAATAAACAGCAACATACAATAGTTTCCCTCTGAGATTTTGATCCACCAATCAGCTCCATCTTCCAGCCAGGTAGCATCCATCCAATTATTAGGCAGGCTGTGTGTCCATCTCTAGCTGACCTGTCTCAATGACCTTCCTCAATAATTACTCAGGATTTCTTCTCAACAATTACATAAGAATACCTTTACTTTAAGTTTCTATTATGGCAAGTAATGTTCAAGAAAGAGATGTTTGGACTGGTGGGTTTAAATACCTGGAATTTTTCAGAAATAATGTTATTGTTTTACATTTACTGATTCAGATGTAGTATTTCAATTAGCGCTACCGGTGTAGGCGTAAAAAATTAAAAATAAAAAAATAATAAAAAGGGATTGTAAACTGACAAGGTCCTTGCAATCTATGAGGGTTGCCTTGCCTAAAATAAATAAATAAAATAAAATAAATTAGCACTACCAGGCTACTTGAGGTAGAAAATGTAAAAGTCAAACACCATTTACCCAAAGAACTGCCTTATATACATTATTTTCTTATTTATGTGTCTATCTTCTTGCCTACATTTAATCTAGCTTTTGTAATACAGTCCAATATTTAAGAAGCACAGATATGTATGTCATGAGCAACCACTAAAGTTGATTTACAAATGATTTTTATTCTTTTACATTACATTCATTTTGTGACAATATTTTATAAAAAGAAAATCTTGCACTCCAAAGGTGATTGATTATTAACCTAAAATACCATGAACAACTATGTACCAGATTCACTGGATTCAGATTAAAAAACTGTGATGGCAGCAAATTCAAAAGCTAGGCTTCATGGAGATCGTCATCAATACACATGCATATAAAAATGCCCTCAGAATAAAAATCTAGCTCTAGGAATGTTTTAGGGCAGAAGAGAAATCATGCAAAGAATTCTAGGAGGTAGGGACTATATACTACCAATCTTTGCAATTTCCAAAGCCCAAAGGGCAATAAGACAATGCCAAATATATAGTAAGCAGATGAAATAGAACTGCTAGAAGTTAATATAGCAATAAAGACATAGAGAGAGGCAAGCCTACATGACTACATTAAGACAACTACTCAATTTCCTTAAGAACTGATCACTCATGGAAGACAAATTTTGAACAATTGTTAACATGTTAATAATAATATCACTCTAACCTCAACTCTGGGCTAGAATGATAAAGGTTTACTTGTTTTTAATCCTATTAGGCATTTTATCTCTATTTCTTGACTAGTCAAAAACAAAATAAGCCACACACGCCCACCCCCCACCCCCGTAAACTCTGACAAATAAAAATAACCAATCCTCACTATTCAATCACTATCATTTAGGATGAGGCACTAAAATATTACCTAGTGTTGCTAATTAATTTTAACATTTTCATTCTGAAACATTTGGTGTAGTTTGTGGTCTTGATTGAAAACCACGCACCTTGTTTATTTGGTAATCCAAGTAATTGATAGATTTCAGATATATTACTACCTTGACTGGCAAATCATTTTTTTTTTTTTTAAATTAACTATGGGTCTTTTCAAAATAGATGTTATGGTTAAGAAAAAAAAAACACATCAATTCTGTCAATATTTTTTTTAATTACCTCATCTCAAGGATGATAAACTATGAATCACAAGAGCCTTTTGTTTGTCGCTAAGATGGTTTATCACTTACATGCACTTAATAACCAAAACTATTTCATTTTTGCATATGTATAATTGTTTTCAATATCCCTGTTATCACTTGCTCCATACCATAAACTAAGAGAAGTACGGCCTCTGTAATTTATTTCCTCTGAACACTAACACATTTCCAGTGTAGAAGAATACTTCTATTTTAACAATATTATCCAAGCATAGTAAGTGGAACACTGTACAAAGGTGATGTTTTCTAACTTCTTAGACAGTGAATTCCAGATTAAGTCAAAACTGTAACTTCATTAAGCATTAGACTACTTTGACCATATATTTAAATATAAAACATGTCTTAAATTAGACATTACTTTCAAAATGTGCTTGTTTACTGGGATGAAAGGTGGCACTGAAGATGGGGAAATATTGCTACTAAAGTGCTTCTTTATCATGAGAATAGAATACAGTAACTGTTGACTGTAAAAGTTCCTATTATCACAACAGTCACCATTTGAACAAGAAGGTGTTTCAGGATTAAAAGACCTAAGCAGGAACTTGGGGTGTTTAGTGAGAAAGGTACAAAGTAAAGTGAGCAGGGGCAGAATTGAGACTACAAGAGGTATTGCCATGTACTGCAAAGGCAAAATCTCAGAAAGAAAAATAGAAATAGAGCCACAAGATCAGCACAATCTAAGTCATTTGGATGTATCTATTAAAGCAGAAATATATAGAAGTAAAGAAGCACTACATCTTGTCCAGTAGGAAAGAAATAAAGAACAATTGTAAGGTATGTATTATACACTTTGAGACTACAGTCACTTATTGTGTTAAGTCACACAGATACATTAATGTACAGATGCACACACAGGCATGCCTCCAAATGCTTCAAAATCCATCTCATGGATGCTCTTAACTCCATTTTCTTCTCCTAATAACAAAGATTCCTGTCCCAAGCTGCCTACTCCCTATTTTCTACATTCTCTACTTAGTATTTCACCAACCATCCTTCTTCAAAAACCATGCAGTCCTCAAATGTAAGATAGACCAAAAATTTCATTTCAGTACAGTATACATATGTCCTTCCAAATATATAGTAATTACTCTATCTACACTATAGTTTTAATCTTCTATCACTAAACCACATATATTTTGAAAAAAGTTAAGTTTAAAAATGCATAATGCTGTAAGAAAAAATTAGTATATAAAAATACAATACCTGAAGACATGTCTTAAATAAGGTTGATTACTACTCAAAGATAGGGATTTATGAATATGTTCATTACGCAAAACTTTTAAAATAAACTGTATTAGAATAATATTTTCAAAACAGTGATAATGGGATTAATCTTGTATCATCTGTTGTAGACTGATTTTACCAACATTTAAATGTTATAAAGTGATAAATATATAACAAAAAATAACACTATAACATTAAATAACATTAACACAACTTGATATGAACAATACCAGTCAGCCTGTAATTTCTTTGGTATCAAGACAATAAAAATGTTCTTTAATTTTGTATATAGTCCTAATATGCCAAAAATGGTTAATAGGACTAGATTTAGTAAGAGTGGTCATAAAAATAGCAATCCAGTTACAAACATAAATATTTTGTGATAAGGTCTATCTAAATTTAAATTCATGTCTAAGCATGCATGTTAAATTATAAACACTGAGTAATTATCTATTATCATAGATACCTTTAACAGTATGACCAAAAAAAGAAAAGAAAAAGAAAACACCCAAAGATAAGCAGCTTCAATTTGTGGGCAACTGATTAAGAAAAAAAATCTTACTGTGTATCTTTTCTGGAAAAATATCTCTAAATGGTTTTAAGCAGATAATATGACCCTAACATATTCGAAAAGAAACATCTTTAATTGTTTTTCCATGATATCCTTGGATCTTAACTGCTACACTACTGAAGGTATGAAAAAAGGGTAAATTCAGTGGGACTCACCCACTTAAAAGTATGGCACCTTTAAATGAAAAAAATGGTTTGTACATGTTATATATTTTATCAGTAGTAAAAATTTAAAGCAGTAGAAAACTAACACTGGGGAATGTGAAGAATGAGATGTTATAAACAACTAAAAAATCTTACCATTAGTAAATACCACAGGTGTACAGTGGCTCTGTCAATTTTTAAACCCTTCTGTACACCTCAATTTCCTCATCTATAAAATGGGTTTAACAGTATCTCACAGGTTGTGAGGATAAAATAAGTTAACATATGTAAAGCACCCAGAACACTGAGACTAAAAATAGCTATTACTACTATCATCTTAGAATTTAAAACTAACTAGTTATAAGAAAAATTGCTGGAATGAGTATGATATTATGGGTCAGAATTGGGCAACCTCAACTCAAAGAGAAAGCTCCATGGCTACAAGCTATGGGATAGAAAAAGGACAGTAATAATAAATTGTGTCAATTGATAGTTAACTATTTTACTTTGCATTTTCTTAACATCAATACCAGAGCACAGAGACAAAAATCCCAACCTCCTTCATAAAGAGGGTTGCTCAGGTAGGCCCTGAGGCCTCAACTTCGTAACCCACTGGGTTATTTTACAATCATCTCTTTCACACAGTTCCAGTAAGAGGTAGATGGCTATTGGGGATAGTATCTGTAGGTATATCAATCTGGGTATGAACAGATAAATACTAAAACATCAGAACAAATAAAAATAAAAACAAGACAACCCCCCCCAATCTCTAAAAGTGTCTGCAAAACCTTACACTGTATTAAGTAGAAATAAATTTTAAAAAGAATTTTTTTACAGAGTCCAAGTGGGATAAAGTGAAGTTTAATGTATTCGTATAAGTGGTATACTAAAAGTTAGTAATGAAAATAATTTTCAAGTAAAAATTAGCCACTATGTATTTACGTTAACAACTAAAATGTGTATATATGCAAACTACTGATATTTAAAGTTTAGTCATTTTAAAGCAAAAAAAGACCTTTTTAGTAAAACAAAAATGTTGTCTTTAAAAACAAATTCTAAACTTTGAAGCCTCCAATTTAATATGGTTAGTAATGAACTGTCACCTCTTCTAAACTTGCAGATTATTTCAGCCGTTGAACAAGAACTTTCCATGTTTTTTAAATAAACTGCTTCTAAAGTTTAAGATACATTTACAAAGAATTCCCCATGAAATACATTTTCTTATCTTTCAGAAACAGATAACTAATTATAAGTTTTAGCTATATTGTGTCTTTAACCTAAAACTTGATAATGAATAATTATGATGAAAAAATGAGTGACAATGACTAACTACACTAATAAGGATAGGAAAGTAACGTTAAAATTATTTTTAATATTTGGTCATTATTTGATAATTATCAAAATATTATTCCTAACTAGCTAAAATGTTACTCCTCAATACTAAGTGTCCATGACCTCAAATGTTTTAAGAGATAAATAAACATACTGCTTTTGTACAACAAAATTATGGTTTATGAAAGTCAAAACAAAACAAAAGCCTCTTGGTTACTGTCAATTTAAATCAGAGTTTGAGAGAAAGAAAAACTTGATTAGGTATTTACTACAAAACTCTCCATTTAAATGACTGCTTTTTTCTTTATGAAGCAAAAATGATAACTTCTCTAGGAAAGACTGCAGAGAGGAGACAGAAGCCACTGACTCTCTATTTCTCTTGTTCTGTGGCATAAAATATTTGAGATTCTTGTGGAAATTTATCCTAGGCTGCAAGGTTTACAAAAAAATAAACCATAATAATGGGGAAAAAACTGAGCTTTGCTAAACATAGGGTTCCCACCCACTTCTTCCCCCCAACTTTTCCCATAAAATCAACCTCTACTATAAAACAAAGCATCCTTTAGCAAGTAGCTCCCTACAGGATCCTATCTCTCCTTGAGTGCTTACCACAATCTGATTTCTGGATAGCTGACCCAAAGTCTGTTGATTTTACTGATCTTCAGAAAGCCACTGACTGGCTAAAGTCTTACAGGTGAACAGAGCCAAAAATCAGATGCCCCTGCCATACTTTACAGAATGAGGAGTTGGACAACACAGTTACGTTTGGCTGCACTGTGGTGATACATATGAGGCATCTTCTTTTTTGGTCTTCAATTAGCCACGTTTGGGCTGAGTAGCTCTATTACATCTTCAAAAAACTGAGCTCCAGTTCTTGATGGAGATAGAGGAAGGTCATTGAGGAGGTGATTCAGCTCAAGAGCTGAGTGAAAAATCTGTCTTTTGATTCAGTCCTGCTTGTGGATAGAAGTCATCTTCTGGATGGAAGAGGGAGTGAGATGACCTAGAGTCTTGAATTGGTGGATCTGCAGGAACAGAAACTAAATACAGTGGAGACCTCTTAACTGGGTAACACCACGAGATGGATTTCCTGACAATGTGTCAATATAAGCTAAATATAAAGATTAAACATGTGCATTAGAACTGATCATGCACTTGTTTTTCCAGATACCAAATGCATTTGTACCATTCTATGAATAAATACGTTTTCCCAATAACTAATTATGTAACAATTTATGGAAAAAGTATCAATTTAAGGGAGACGGGAAAGACCTAGTCAAACGAAAACACATACGTTGCCTTTATGAGGACTATACTTCATTTTAAAAACCTCGGTTTTTCTTTCGAATTACTTTTTCTCCATATACACAAATAACAATCTGTTTATTCATATCAGTAGTAACATACACCGAATTTTAATTTGACTTGGATTTTTTAGGTATTTTTTTATCCCCTAGAAATGGAATTCGAATACACTCAAGGTACCTAATAGAGGCTTGAATAGTCTACCTGCTCATAAATTCTAAGACTTGCATTAACTAAGTTGAGTCCTACTCATTAATCAAAAGAAGAGTATAAATCATGAAGTCAGGCAATCTTTAAATGTGAGTAGTGGCCACCTAAATTTCCCTCAAACTTTCATCTAATAAAACTAAGGAAGCCTACAACCAGATTAGAGTGGATCTAATTTTAAATTTCTCTATATATGAACAAGAACTTTGATGAACATTTGCTTACTTACTTCTGCTTAGAATTTGAATATGTAAATTTACTGTATATACTCTCGTAATTATTAGACCAAGGGTCAGCATACTATATAGCCTGTTGGCCAAATCCAAACTGTTAGTTACTTTTGTAAATAAAGTTTTATCGGTATGCAGCCACACTTACTCAATTATGTACTGTCTATGACTACTTTCCTGTTACAATGGCAGAAAAAACAGTTACAAAAGAGACTACAAAACCTAAAATATTAACAAATGGTCCTTTATAGGAGAAAGTTTACTAATCCCTGATACAGATTATTAAAACACATGTAAGACAATTTATACTGTTTTGAAGGAAAAAGAAATAACAAGTGGAATTAAAATTAGATACAAGTCAACCACAACAAACTTACCACAAAAAGAAAGCAAAAGTAAAATAAGTCCCAAGAGGACACAAAGTGGCTTTGATTCAGATGAAGAATTTGATCCTATCTTAAAATTACCTTTTTAAGAGTATAAATGTTATGAAACTAACATATTCAAGGGTATACAGATAAATGCCATGGAGCTGATCCCTTAAAAAGTTAATTTTATGTTGTGAATTTCACCTCAATAAATTATTTTTAAAGAGTATATACAGTACTTTACAGCTTTCTACATTTAAGTGGGCCACATTATATTGTAGCGGTTAAACATGTAAGTCACATCTTACCTAATAATGTGGTTTCTCCAAAATCTCTTAGATCATCTCAGACCCTTGTGTATATTTCTTCTTTGCCAGTAGATGGAGACAACACCACTGAAAGTTTAAAAGACATCATTCCCTGTTTAAAGGGAGCTTGCTGGTCTGAAAACTGGGGGAACCCTAACCCAAGATTTCTTTGAAGTTATTTTTTAAAAAGCAGACAGAATAGTCATGCCAAATCCAAAAATCCAAGAGAATGTACACAATATTAACTATGGTCATCCTCAAAAATTTACTGAAGGGAAACTAAACTCTGTACATGATGTAGTAACTAAATTATAGTATTAAAACGCAATCATCTCTGTAACTTAAAAAAGACAAACTTCCTTCTCATTGCTCCTGATTTAGGCTAGATTATTTTTCAGTTTCAGAAAGTATAACTAGAATATTATAAGTTTTTTAAATTTCATAGACAGATGCAATACACATACGATTTTCTAAGTGTGATGGTCATATCACTGCTAGAAGCTTTTTTTTCAAAATAAGACAACTACCGAGATCCACAGGGAAATAATAACTTTATAAAGAAGGGAACTGAAGTAGAAATGGTAGCAGCAGTAAGAAAAAATTCAATTTTATGGTCAAACTGAAAAGAAATGCTCACGAAGGTGAAGTAGCAAACTCCTCCACTTTCCAAGTTTCTTATTTCACTATTAAAAATTACATAAACAACAAAACCATCTGTAAGAAATAAATTTCGAATCTGAAAGCTTAACAAGTCATCTCAAAATAATTATTTTTCAAATAACAGCTTTCCTTTCCAAATTCAAAGCCTGAAAGGCATTGTTTTTAAGTGCAATTCTGAACTAAAAACAAAACAAAACAAAACCAAAAAACAAAACAACAACAAAAAAAACCAAAAAGTTTATCAAGCTAAAAAGAAAGAACTAAGGTACTGCTGCTATACTACGTTTATTTGCCACAGGACTTCTGTCTTTGAAGTACACGAAACAAGAACAACATCTTTGGCAGAAGATATCTTATTAAGAGAAAGATTTCCTTTGAACCAAATAATACTGTTAAAAAAGAATACAAAAACTTTTAAATCCTGTCTACAGCCATGCCACGTGCTGGATCCTGCCGGATCTCGGATCTCCTCTGATCTTGGAAGCTAAACAGGAACGGGCCTGGTTAGTACTTGAATGGGTGACCACCTAGGAATACCAGGTGCTGTAGAAACTTTTAAATACCTTATTTTTATGTATATTTTGCTCATTCTCTAATCACATATCAGAATTAAAATCAGTTTACACAGAGAGAAAACAAATATAGTATTCACATATTATTATACCTACAATACCTAGATTAAATGAGAACAGACAATAATTGCTAAAGTAAATCCTTGTATAACTCATTACAAGATAAAGTAGGTAGACTCCAAACCAAAAACTTCTACTTCATTCTGAATTTTTTTTACTTCCCAGAGATAACTATTATGTATCAATAAAACTATACCTAAGTTCTAGCTCCCTATTAAGAGCACATAAACAAAATTAAACACCTTTCCATAATCATCATGATAAATGTTCTATGGATTTATTTAGTTAATCCTTGGGTTGCTTTCCTCAACAAACTTTTTGACTCTTTCCCAACTCTTCAACAATGAGTATTTATAAAGCTAATATTAATCAAATAACAACCGCCACCACAGAAAGGCACTTTCCTTGCAAATTTCAAAGTGTATCCACATATATTAACTCAAATTTTATGATAGGAAATATCTCACACAGAAAGTAAAAACTATGGCCAACACACACAAAATGTAATTCGCAGTGAAATGTAAATATTTGTATTTTGCACTGTTACTTGTCCATCAACACAGATAAGGGAAAAATGCTTATAATCCCAATTTTTAAGTAAAGCAATAACTAGAAGAGTATCCTGGAATTCTGTGATTAATATAAAGTAGATCAACCAAACTGCAATCTACAGACCACATTACTACTACAAAAGGAAATTAAAATGACCAACAGGGAATGAGTTTTCTTTATAGTAATTGAATTTTGGAGGAAAAAAATACACCAGGTATTAACCTGGCAAGTTCTTCTCAGGGATCTATGATGTCAGTGCTCCTGCCTCCACCTGCTGGCAAACAGATTATAAAACTGGCAGAGATTACTAGGTAAAAAAGTTCACATCTTTTTGGTAACAAATTAATGTTTTATGTAATTATTTACATAATGCTACTTTGTGTTAATAAAAATCATTAAAATATTGATAAAATCCATTAAAAATACATTCAATTTCATCAAAAAATTACAAAAGATTTAATTCAGAATGTTATCTAACAGGCCAAAAATCAAGTTAAAAAAAATTTTTTTAATTACCTGATAAATGACATCTTGGAAAAGGACTGGAAAAGTAAGTGCTGCATCTTCTAGCTCATTTAGACTACAGTGTACTAGTGTTTCATCCTTAAAATAAAAAAAACATATATTGAATGAACCAAGATATTAAAAAAAAATTTCAATGATAATTTTATGTATTCATGATCACCAAAAACATTATTCAAACATCCATTCATCAACGGAATTTTACATTTATCATACATTACTGTGGGTGATACAGAAATTTGCATAGAATTTTCTAAGTCACTGGTTCTCTGGCATGGTTCCTGGACCAGCAAGCAGCATTAACATCACCTTGGCACTAATTAGAAATGCAAATTATCTAGCTTCACTTCCAGTAATTCAGAAATTCAGCAAGGGTGAAGAGAGGAACTCAGCAATCTGTTTTAATAAGTCCTTCAAGTGATTCTAATGCATGCTCAAGTTTAAGAATCACAGCTGAATTCTGCAGTTGCTAACTTTCTGTTAAGTAAATCACAGATATACTGCTTTTTTTACAATTAGCAAATGGCGGTTTAGAATCTACTATTTAAAAAATACATATATTCTATTCATACAGTACCTTATCCTTAAACCCTTTCATAAAGAACTTCAGTTTTTAAAATGGATGTTTTAGTACCTGTTGAATGTTTCACAGACATAAACACTGTTTAAATTAGCAGTCAATGAAGACTTAACATGTTTGATTACGAAACCGTTTTCTCATTAAAAGGATGAGGATCATTCAATCTAAGATATGTGCAAATATTTACATTTCTCAAAATCTAAATGATTAAAAACAAAACATGGCTTCCAATTATA
Source organism: Rousettus aegyptiacus (assembly GCF_014176215.1). Lineage (NCBI taxonomy): Eukaryota > Metazoa > Chordata > Mammalia > Chiroptera > Pteropodidae > Rousettus > Rousettus aegyptiacus. Next base: position 117,557,951 of record NW_023416306.1, on the reverse strand, counting down.
GTGACAACACTTAAAAAAAAAAAAGCTGTTAGTAACTATCCTCCAATTTTTTTGTTGTGTTTAAGTTGAATTAAAATGAAACACAAATATTCATACCTTGGGATTCCACATCTTATTAGCTGGAGTGTTTCTTTTAACCTAAAGTTAAACTCTGGGGAAGCAAAGAGCAAAAAATACTCTAGATATGCCTCATTTTCTTTTAATAGCATATCAGACTACACATTTCAAGGCATTCTCTTATAATCTTAAAAGGTTTTCTTTCCTACAATTGAATAACTTATTCTACTACTTCTTCATCTATAGCCTATTTAATTTTGATCATTCTGCTTTATCTGCTTTTGTAAAATAACTCAGCCAATTCTTATCTTTCATTCTCTATTTGTCTTCATATTGGATTAAAAATTATATGGCCATACTTGCCACATCAACTCCTAACATAAAAATCTGGCAAATCTTTTCCATTATCTTCACTAACTTGTACATCAAATCTAAACTATTCATAATCAGTTTCAAATTTTTTCTTTCTTGTTTTACTTATCCTCTATTAAATATCTTAAATACTTACCACTTCTGGATGCCTCTCTTATATCTCTGGCTAAGCAAAGGCTAAGGTGTTGAACTCATCAAACAGAATGGTATATATCCTAATTCAGATTTAAAATATATTTTTCCTATAACAAAAAATTCTTTATAGGAACTAAACCACATCCCCAATTATAGGGTAACAGTAACAAAGTCTAAAAAATAAATTGTAGTTTTCAAAGCTCTTCTGGGCCCTAAAATATAAATTTTTAAAGCTACCAGGAGAGCATATTAAAGGTTTTATTAGCATTAAGAGATTATGCTTTTGAGAGTCTATTACTAGTCACTGATATTTGATAATACACAAAAATAATAGGAAAAGGAATATGGTCTTGTATAAGGTTAACTCATAGAAGCCCAGATTATATTTGGTCTTTCAAAGGAAGCATAATTCTCTACAAAAAGGTGGAATATAGACATCAATAAAATCAGAATTTATTGGGAGATTTCGAAAAAATCACAAAGGTCTCAGGAGTACGTGTGAAAGAATTAATTTCAATACAAAAATAAAAAGCTAAATTTATTTTCAAAGGGTACTTATAATTAACCAAGCTGGAGACCCTAGCATTAGACTATACTTAAAAACATTTCATTTCAGAACACCTAAGGCATATTTATAGTAAATGTGTATGGCTATTCATTCACTTATATTCTTTTGGGTATTTGGGGCTTGTATTTTAAACAAGGAATTTAACTCCTTTACTTTTCCTACATCTACAAATAATATACTTACCAGGTCTAAAACTAGGGAAAATTCTGGTGTGCTTCTTGTTTTCAATGGAAGAGCAGGTTTCCTATTTAGTTGTTCTTCTGTCAGTGGTGGAACATGTTTGATGAAATAATAACTATAAATCAAATTTTAAGAAAATTTTATTATTTCTACTTTTTATAAATATAAGTCATATTACTAAATTCAGCCTATCTTTAAATCTTTAGTTAAATAATGCACATTTAACCTAGTAAACCAAACATATAAAACATGTAAGTAAAACTGAAAATATGCAAATTAGTATTTCAGTAACTCAGTAAAAGTATTCATACCTACAGGTCACATGCTCTTTATAGAATACCATTCAGCTACCCCTCCACATATGTACTTTCATTTTGTTCCAAAAGGGAAAGAAACAAAACAAAACTCACGGGTCAAATACTTCCCAGTCTTCTTCATAGGTGGCCTCTGCGTGGGCTGATGAATAACCACTATCTGGAGTTACTGGTGCTATTTAATAAAGTGAAAAACAAAATGTTATTTTTACTCATTTAATGTTTCCATGAAGTATATACATTTTACTGCTTTTATATAAGATTTTCTTGTGTATTTTAGATTAAAAATAAGACAGAAATAACTTCTAAACAGTATTTTAAAAGCAAATTTATTAACATGTAGCTCTAACCTCAGATCCAAAGGAAAAAATTACCATTACAAACTGGCAAGCTATATGATGGTAGCATAACTAAAAATCCTAACAGCTAACAGAAAATTCACTGCTTATTACTACTAGAAAATACACTCCATATGAGTTCAATTTCTAACTGGATGATGCTTATATACAACTAAAAATTTCACGGTGCTCTTATGGCAGTAATATTTCACGAAGTGCCTTGTACATACAGGCAGTCAATATATGTGCGCTGACAACAGATTCAAAGCTAATTTTTAACCTGAAACCCACAGTTTTTAAGAGCTCCATAAATTCCTCGAAGATTTATGAAAAAATGTTATATGCACATTTTTCCAGGAATCTCAAAGCTGCATATGATCTTAAGTAGTTAAGAAATGCTGCTCACATAGACATCTTTGCTTTAGAAAACACATTATTTCTAATGTGCAAGCAATTCAAAATAATCAAGAAGTAATTCTATATTCCATGACAAATAATCTGTTCTGTTTGAGCTAAAATGGTATTAATTGATAGGGCTTTAGAAATTATGTTGGGAATTTTCTAAGACAATAATTACAACATAAATTCAAGGAGAGGACAAACATAACTTATAAGCTAAATAGGTAATATCCTGGAGATAAAAGTTTAAGGTGGAGGCTAGACTAAATGTTTGTATCCCCTCAAATTTCATATATTGAAACCTAATCTTCAATGTGATGATGTTTGGAGGTGAAGCCTTTCAAAGGCCATGAGGTAATTAGGTCATGAGAATGGAGCCCTCATGAATGGGATTGGTGCCCTTCAGATAGCTCACATAACTTTTGCCATGTGAGGCCACACTGAGAAGACAGCTGTCTATGAACCAGAAAGCAGGCCCTCACCCGACAACGACTCTACCAGTACCTTGACTTGGATTTCCCAGTCTTCTGAACCATGAAAAATAAATTTTGTTATAGTAGCCTGAAAGGACTAAGACAGTGGGACTCAATAAAAATTGTTATAAACAATTGTATGCCAATTGAACAGTTCATGAGCACAAAGTGATAATGGAAAAATTGATCTTCCAATCACTTCTGTTTCAAATTCCTATTAACCTCAGAGAAAGGGGAAAGACAGTAATATTTGAGTGCTTTCATGCTAAGCGTTTTTCATACTTCATCTCTCTTAACCCTTAAAACCCTGAATTATTATTCCCATTTAAGGCTAAGGTAAGTGTTTCAGAGAGCTTAAAATAAATTGTCCAAAGTCACACAGCTAAGTTAACAGCAAAGACAGCCTCTTTCCTTCTTGTACTCTGGCTACGTTCCTAAAGTTAGGGAAAAGTAATAATTCTGTCACTCATGCTCATCTTTTAAGATGAGCAAAAATTTTATTTCTTTCTCTCATGATCTTCCCAGAGAAACTGCAATGTGCCACCTCACAATTTTGCTCATTTATTATTGTTTTAATTTTTCAATTCCAGTTGACATATATTATATTATTCTAAAAATGTAACATAGTGATTAGACATTTATATGCCTTACTAAGTGATCATCCTGATGAGTCTAATACCCATCTGGCACCATACAGTTATTACACTGTTACTGACTATATTCCCTTTGCTGTACTTTACATCTTCATGGCTATTTTAATAACTGGCAATTTGTACTTCTTAATCTCTTCCATCTTTTCCACCCATTCCCCAAACCCCTTCCAATCTGGTGACCACAAATTTGTTCTCTGTATATGAATTTATATGTTGTTTGTTCATTTTTTTGATTTCGCATATAAGTAAAATCATATGGTATTTGTCCTCCTGTGACTTATTTCACTTAGCATCATATCCTCTAGGTCCACCTATGTTGTAGCAAATGGCAACACTGCATTCTTTCTCATGGCTGAGCAATATTCCTTTGCTCATTTATTTTTAATAGCACTCACCACACTGTATGGTAATTTTCATGTATACTTGGCTTATCGATTAGATCATAGACTCTTCCAGGTCAAGAAGCATATCTTGCTCATTTCTATAAAGTGCTCATCACAAAAAAATAGGTGTTCAATAAATGTTAGGGGAATAAATGAATGAATGAGACTACTGGAATAAATTTTACTTTCCCTTCTAGAAACCACTATGGTTATAGAAATCCTTTCTCCATCTTCACAGTTGTCAGAAAAAAATGAATACAAAGGTTTATACAGCAGCACAAATATACAGGAAGCCAAAAGCCCTGGACTTTATCATTTAATAAGCCTGTAACACTGGGCAAAGTAATCAGCGTAAAATGGTAGGTCAACAGGTAGGTTCATTTGAAGTCTTATCCACCCAAGAATGAATGAACTATGTGCACAATCCATGTTGATGTGCTTGTTAGATTCAGTATCATTCTTAAATTATAACACTACAATTTAACATTATAGATATTAACATTATGTTTAATATTATAGGCATTAATCTTTTGACAAATTTAAAATAAACCCTCTACTATGCTGCTTTTCTCTTCAGATGGGTTGTACTGTATAGAAGTTTCATAACTGTTTATATTTTTCTTCTTTAAATGTTTTCTATTTCAATGATTTTTTTAAAAAGTTTGCCAGTTATAGTCAAGAGAAGAATATCATTCTACTTCCTTATACCAAAATATACTTCTTATGTATTAGGCTCTCTCAAATAACTGGCACACAAAGGGGGAAAAAAAAGAAAAAAAGTTTGAGATTTTCTCCCACTGGGAAAATAGCCATTCTCAATTTTATTTCTGCTTTTAAGCATGATACAACACAATTTCATCTTTTAGCCTTATAAGTCTATATACCACAACCCTTCAGAAGTAATAAATTATGATCTCATGTGTTTCTACATTTCTATAACTGGCTCAGGAATCAAACAGTTATGTTAGGCCTTTATAAGGTTCCAGAATTAGGCCGTAAAGTTTGGGTATAGGAAGAGATCCAGGAACAGAAACTTCCTTTGCGGGGGATGTCCTCTATGTATGAAACAAATCTGAAGGTATGAAATTACCTCTAGATAGAAACTTTAGACATAAGGGTCTAAAACTGGTGCACTTAAAGTATGTTCATAAACATGAGCATATATTTTGCTGGTTGTGTTACATTTCTCCAAGTAATAAAATTGGTACAAATAATCAAATTGTAAAATGATTAACATTCATTTGAAACAATCTTTTTTAAAAAATTCAATTTTAAGATGACTAAATTTGGGGGAGAAATTTTTAATTTCCAATTTTAATTTTAACTCCAAGGATGAACAACTTATGCATTTAATCTTCCTATTAAGAAAAAATATGAAATATTGTATTTTTATAAATTATTTGTGAAGGTACATAAGAAAAGGAATTTTCTTCACCTGTAAGGGGTGGGATATCACGATTAACTGTTTCTTCTGCTTCCTCTAAACCATTATTTATTGATGGCCTCACTTGAATTGCTTGATTTGAATAAGCTGCTCCATTAGTTGATGTAGTAGTACTGGTAGTGATCTCATCCACCTGTTCCATATCAAGCTGTTTTACTATCTCTTCGGCTTCCACTGCCTGTCCTGGGGAATCGGATCCTGATGTTCCTGAAATCATAATTTGGTGTATTCACAATCATCATTTAAAAACACACAGAGGTGGGAGGATAAAACGGATGTTGTTTAAGGGTACAAACTTACAACTATTAGTAAATATGCCCTAAAGATCTAATGCACAGTATAGTGAAGATAGACAATAAGATTGTATTATAATCATCAAATTTGCTAAGAAACTAGAACTTAATTATTCACTTAATAAAAAGATAATTATGCAACATGATGGCAGTGCTAATTATCGCTATAATGGCTATCATAACACATAAATGTCTCTAATTAAGATGTATACCTTAAATTTACACGTTATATCAAATATATTTCAATAAAAAAATAAAAACTCAAATCTTTAGAAAAACTAAATACAACAGAAACAAAGCTGAGATGTGGACACCATTGCTTCGTGAGTCTCGGACATTTCAAATAATGAGGAATAAAGACTATTATAAGCTAGAGTAATATTTGTGAAGTCTTCTTGCCATTTTTAAGTGTTCAAATAGTTTAGAAACACCCATTAATAGTCAAATAAGTCATAATGTAGAACTTTTTAATTTTTAATTGATATAATTAACATACGACATTGTATAAGTTTCAGGTGTTCATATTGATTTGATACATTTATATAGTACAATATGATTGCTGACCTAGCATTAGCTAACATCTCTGTCCCACAATACAATTATCACTTCTTTTTTTGTGGTTAGAACATTTAAGATTTATTCTTAGCAACTCTGAAGTATACAATACAGAACTTCTATATTATAGCAGGTATCATTTACTAAGTGCTTACTATGTCTAGGCATTATATATATGTATTCATTATCCTCAAACAGCTCCTATCTTTTCACTACTAAACATCCTAGTCATTGTAGGCAGTTTTAATTTTTAAACCAGAGGCAGTTATCCAAGAATGAACTAACTGTTCCTCTAACCTTTTTATTCAGAGAAGGACAATTTCTCAACAAGATTCCCATCTTAATAAAGACCAATTTGAAGTTAAGTTTTTTCATAACTCAGGTATCACCTAGATGACACTGCTGCCCAATTCTCCTTCCACTATGGAATGACCCCTCCTCTTTCCATTTCTTTATGGAATCCTACAAGTCATTTTCAACAACAAAATCAACCTCTAATTGTCTCAACTTTCTCACAAAATCCTCCTCCCTCCCTCATTCCTTTAAATTTAACCTCTTTTCAAAAAAAGATATTACCCCTGCCCTTAAAGCTCTTTATCCTCCCATACTCAATGTACTAACTGAATCAGAATTCATGTACCTCCATTGCTGCTACCAGATTACTGGTTTTTCACTAATGTCCAAAAATGCTGGCTCCTTTGGGATTGATGTCAACTGGCTATATGATTCTTCACTTAGCCCCGCTGCTGTCATCTGCCATCTATTGCCAGCATCCTCTCTTAATCACAGAGGAATTTAACACCTAACTACCAATTTTCTGCTGTATTAAATGCCTGTCTAGTTGTTCTTACAGATGACGTCAATGACTCGTCCAATACCTAATTCTCAAAAGTCTTACCCTCTTTAGTGCCATTTGCATTCATACTGCTCTTTAGCAGTAAATACCATGGCTATAACCTGGACATTAACGCTAAGAAACTGTTCACCTCTGAAATCTAAAATTCAAATATAGTAATTCCCTACCACAACCTCTTAATCTTCTAATTATCTCATACTCCTATTACATGAGATCTTCACACGTTTGATAAAGGCTAGTGTCTTTTATTCCAAACACATCTCTCAACAGCTTCTTCTCCACAGACTTCATTATATATCTCTTACTCTATTTTGAAGCCAGCAGTCTCAATGTGTCCTTGCTTCCTTGTCTTTCTACTGTCATCTATCACAGACATCTCCACTCCATTGAATCAATCTGACTTACGGGCTTCTCTCGCATGGAATTGGTACAATTATAAAGACTAGTCGTATTCAAAATAAAACCCTCTCATCTTAGGCCTATGCTGCTCAGTATGCTATATTTCGTGTGTGCATGTGCGTATAAGCTTCTTTCACTTATAACCACCCAAAAGCAAACATTCTAAACCTTTACCATTTTCTTCAATCCTTGCCACCAGAACCATCTCAGCAAATATACCATCTCCTTCATATAAAAAAATTCTAACTATCAAATATGAATTTCTATGCAAAACATCAATTTCTGCACATATCTTCATAGCTTCTTTCCTCTAGCATGGAGAAAAATGTTTTTTTCTCCCTGTTTCAATTCCAATCCTACTTGTTCTCTTGATCCCATCTCTGCCAGGAAACTCCAGAAATTTTATTAATTATTCTTTTTGCTCTAATTTCAATCTCTTTCTATTAGACTCTTTCCTAAGACTTAAAATATGTCTACCCCTCACAAATACAAATATCCCTTGAGAGACTTTGTGACTTCTTTAGTTTCTTTCATATTCATGTTCCTTATAACAGTAATCAACACTTGCTGCTTCCTTTCTTACTCTTCATTTTACTCTTAACCTAAGGATGTTAAGCTATCAACTCCATCACTCTGAAAATGTTCTGGCAAAAGGAACTCGTGACCTTTTAATTGCCAGTTTCAGTGTGTCTTTTAATGCTCATTTTCTTTTCCTCATCTATCTTTACAACTATTTGGCCCTGGGTTTTGATAACCTCTCTCCTTTTGGCTTCTATGACACAGACTCTCCTGGCTTCCTCCATGTGTCCTTTGCTTACTTCTTTTACTTTGTCCAGCCCTTAAATATTTTCCAAGATTTTGGTCTTAGTTTGCTGAACCAAATAGACCATTTACTCCACTGGTTTCAACTAATACCTATAAGCTGATAATACCATGCTCTGCTACTTAAACCCAGTTTTCTAAGCTCCACAGAAGAATGACAAATTGCTACTAGACATTTTTACTGAGTTGTTTCATGGCATCTCAAACTCAGCATGAGCCAAATTAAATTCTATCATCTCTCTCCCAAGGAACTTACTTCTCTCTCTCTTTAAAATCTAACTTTGTATCATCTTAATCTTTTACCTACAATTTTGCCCAAAATTTGTCTGTTCTATATCTCTAATCTTTCTTCTCTCCTCTAATATCACAATTAAGGTCACATGAAGTCTTAAATGGACAAGTCCACAAACTGTACTCCCTACATCCAGCCTCCTTAGAACCTAGCCTACACACTACTGCCAAAGAGATTTCTACAAAACACAAATCTGTTATTACTCACCTTGCAATCATCCCCCACTAACGAAGTTCAAATATCATACCATGTTAACTCTATAATTTAAATTCTAATAATTCTCCTCTTATCTTTTCCCATGCACTCCTCAAATCCAATGCTCCATCTGTGACTAATTCCAGTTTCTCAAATACACTATGCTGTTGCTCATGCTGCTCCTACTTGAAACGTCCTTTACAACTTTTCAAAGTTCAGCTTTTCTATGAAGCCTTTTGTGAGAAGCTATCCAGAATACAGAAACACTCCATTTTTTGAGTACCCCACTGCCCCATACCTTTATCAATGCACTTATAAAAATTTATTATACTTCTTTACATATGTCTCTCCCTTCTGTAAAAAGGAAGCTTCTTGAGGGCAGGGACCACGTATTAATCATCTCTGAATCTCCAGTGACCAATACATTAGGTGCTCAATTTTTGTTGAATGAATTGAAATCTTCAAGTCACCCTTCATATTTAAGTATATTCTCTCTCACAGATTAAGAGGCACAAGAATTTTAAGAACTGGTCCAAGGTAACATGGATAAAGAGCAGCAGAGCTGGAATTTTAAAACAAGTTTAACTCCAAAGCTCATTCCTTTTCCACTACACCAGTATTTACCTCTAAAGACGTTCTACGGGGCACTAGTTTTACAAGATGTCAGTAGATGTTCCACAGAATTGGGTTTTGGTCAAATATGTCTAGGAAATACTGGGTTAAACAAAGTTAAAGTAGCTTTGTTTTTTGTTTTGTTCCCACTACATGACTTCATGGTCAAATTAATGTGCAAATATGCATTATTTTGCCCCCAGGGGATCTTGATTTTACAGTGCACCATTCTGCTTCTTAAAAATCATATAATTATCCAGAAATATAATTTAAATAACCAAGCAACAAGCATTTAGGGGCTATTTTTCATGTGCTCAATACTATATCATACAACATGGTAGATTCATTTGAATTAGGGTAGTTTTACTATTTGTCTAAACTGAAGATCCCTAGGGGTGGGAGTGTGGGGATCAAGCAAATGATAATAAAAACCATGTTACCAAAAATGACCTAGTTTCACTTAAAATACTCAACAAGTTCCACTTTATTGATCTGGAATACTGAAAATGCTTCTGGACTCTCTCCTGTACATACTCTAAGGATTACAAAGTCAACCCAATACAGAAAAAATAAAACTCCAGCCCAAAGTGGATCATCTAGCTTTTCAGATAATAAATGCAAAGTTAACGCATTTCAACAGAATTAAACATATCCTGTATTTATTTCGGTCACTAAAAAAATGCCTTATAGGAACTCTATTTTTAATGAGGCTAAAAACAAACATAAGATGTTGGCAAAATATGCCACTAAAATCAAATAGAGCTAATAAAAAACTAGAAAAAACAATAATTTTTTTTTTAACCTAAGTTATTTTAATGGTTTATACTTACCATTTTTATTTGCTGGTGAAAAAAAGTTGAAGACAGGAGAAAATATGGTCCCCAACAATGTAGTCCTTGGAGGACTGCCAGAGGAAGGATTATCTTCTAATTTACCATTTTGTTTTACATGTTGATTTGTCATTTCATAACTACCAGCTTCTAAGAAAGAAAGAAAAAAGGTGCAATCTAGAAAACATGACTTTCAGCAATGTTTTCTAAATCATTCATTGTAAAAATAATTTTTTCCTTCAAAATACTTCATGAGAACTAATTAATATTGTTAGGAAAGTTTATTAAAGAAATTGTGGTATATTACTTGTAGATCAAATGATCTTCATAACAAATTTACTTATAATTCTTTATAAACACTAAAATTCACTGAGTTTTTCAAAGTACTGTTGACCCTTAAACATGTTTTTTTCCCCATAAATATAGTTGGCTCTCTGTACCCCAAGTTTCCCATCCATGAATTTAACACTATATACTATTATACTAAAAACAGTATTTTCAATCCAGGATTGGGAGTCCACAGCAGTCCTGGAACCAATCCCCTACAGATACTGAGGGACAACTGAAGTTCTGTTGTGGGAAGATGGCCTGTGTGTGCACTGTAGGAGGCTTGGCAGAATCCCTGACCTCTACTGCTAGATATGAGTAGCAACCCCTCGAAAGGCTGTGAAAACCAAAAGGTCTCCCAACATTGATAAATGTGCCCTGAAGAACAAAACTACCCCAGTTGAGAACACCTGGGTTGAATGATCCAAGCCCCCTGAACTCTGCAATTCCATGATCCAGAAACAAATTCATATTAAGTACATACTTCAAATCTGTACATGTACAAATTAAGTCACATCTATCATTGCTTTAAGAATTAAGTTTATTATAAGTAAAAAATGTTGCTTTAAATGCATTTCCATGTTAAATGATATAAAGCTAGTTGCTCTGCCTTTGTCATTTTAATTCAAAAAAGTTTATATTAAGGTAAATTTTTATTTTACTTCATGCTGCCATTATTTTAACACAAAGATTATGAAAACAAAGCAGAAATTGCTCAAACTAGATTTTTAAAAACAGAAAAGAAACATCTCAGGTAAAATCTCTGCTTATACCTAATAAAACAGTATCTAAACATTAACAAACCTCCATTTACTTGACTTTTCCGTCTTACTCGAGATATCTGTTTGTTAGTTTTTTCTCCTGCTCTTGGTGTTGATGTGATCAGATTATTATCTATATCACGTTCAAGTCTACTCCGTTTCGAAGGATTTTCTCTCTCTTCCTTAAGATATAAAAGGAGAAACATGCATTGAGCAGTCATTCTATTCTGCCTTACAGGTTAAACTTTTAAAATATGATTGCACCCCTACCATGCTCAATTGCAGCTTTACAATAGCCAATATATGAAAACAACCTAAGTGTCCATCGATTGAAGAATGGATAAAGAAAATGTGGTGTATATAAAACAGAATGAAATCTTGCCATTTGTGACAACATGGATGGGCTTGGAGGACAGTATACTAAGTGAAAAAAATCAGAGAGAGAAAGATAAATATCATATGATCTCACTTAAATTTCCATGCTATTAAAATACTGAATTGTACAATGTGAAATATAAAATTTAAGAAACAAACAAAAACAAAACAGAACAGATTGGTGGTTGCCATAGGGGGGAGAAAATGGGTAAAGGAAATCCAAGGTACAAAACTCCAGAAATAAAATAAGCAAGTCATGGAGATGTAATAAACAGCATGGCGACTATAGTTAATAATACCATATTGCATATTTGAAGGTTGCTAAGAGAGTTCTCATCACATGAAAAACAAAAAACTCTGGAATCGTGTATGGTGATGAATGGTAACTAGGTTTACTGTGGTGATCATTTCACAATATATACAAATATCAATCACTACATTGTGTTTAAAACTAATACAATGTATATCAATTATACCTCAAATAAGGATAAAATATAGTATGATATACTTTCCCGTTTTTTTCAAAACCAGGAGAAACAAAAGAGAATATCTAACATTGGTAGAAAACACAAGAAAAATGTGAGTCATAAGAGTATTTATTAATGCAATTATGATACACAAATATAATTACAGCATCCTCACAATTCAAATCCTTTCCCCAGGGTCCATTAAATTTCCATGCTATTAAAATACTGAATTGTACAATATGCTCTGAATTTTCAGCAATCTTCTCTTATTCCTAGAACTGCCTGAAAAAACAGAAGTTGTTTCACGAGCACTCACAGTTAAGAGCAAGAACCTTACTAGAATTTGCTGGCATATCACAAATTACCAAAAATGACAAAAAGTAATTATGCTCGCCACTGCCACAACCCCTTGATGCCAACCTCAATTCTTTAAACTCCTTAACAAAGCTCTCTACTATTCATTTCCTTATATGGGCAAATCCACCTAGGACCAGTCTATACTCTTTTTACAATATTAATGACTAAGACAGTATACTCCAAGCAACTGCCTGATCTCTATTTTCCTCATTTCTAAAATTTCTTCCAGAGTCATTTACATAAGCAATTTTCTTACATTTACTGTAATATTGGCCCATAATTCTTTATTATTTAAAGACTATCTGAAATCTTTTGATAACTGTATTTTAAAATCTGTATTACATATAATTTATATAGATAACCAACATTCTTATTCAACAGGAATGATGTGTACTTTTTTGTATTCGATGGTTTTACACGACAAATAATATGACATACTATTACAAATTTTCTAGAGGCTGAATATCGTTGTATTACTTCTGATACAAACCTTAGTTTTTTAAGTGGCCAAAACTGTAATTCCCTATTTGGATCAAAACAGAAAAAAGAAAATACTGCAAATATCATTCAATGCAAAATTTTACTTTTATACAGCAGCTTCTCTCATTTTACATAGTCTCACCAAAACAATATGTCCCCCTGCCCCGTGGTTTCACTTTCCATGGTTTCACTCACCCATGGTCCACAATATTAAATGAAAAATTTCAGAAACAATAAATACTTAAGTTTTAAAATGTACACCATTCTCAGTAATGGTGAAATCTCACACTATGTGGTTCCATCCCTACCGGGACATGAATCATCCCTTGTCTAGTGTATCTGTGCTGTGTATCTGCCCATCTGTTTGTTAGTCACTTAGTAGCTGTAACAGTTATCATGACTATCGTGCTTGTGTTCAAGTAACCCTTATAGTAGCCTACCACTACATCACAATCCCAATGTTGTTCATCTCACTTGATTTTACCACGCAGGAAATGTATTATCTCACATCATCACAAGGGAAAGTACAGTACAATATTTTGAGAGATGATGTTCATATGTAACTGTGTAACTATTACACTATAGTATAATTGTTCTATTTTATTATTAGTTGTTGTTATAAATTAACTTTATCATAGATATATATGTACAGAAAAAAATCATAGTATATATACAGTTCAGTTTCAGGTATCCACTGGGGATCTCAGAAAGTGGATAAGGGGGGACTGCTGTATAGCACAAAGTAATGCCTCAGTGAGCTATAAAAAAATTCCTCAGATTTATATTCTATCATTCCTCTGTATTTTAAAATGATGACAGGGAGCCTCATATCTCAAACATGGGATCTCCATTATCAGAAAATATAGGGGTGTGTGTCTCTTTATAAAGTCCTCAAGAAAAGAAATAATGCCACAAAGCTTCAACTATGCTAAGGTCCAGCATCCTCCTAAGGAAGACTCTTAGCACATCTGCTATAACATAAATACATACACTTCTGAAAACCTTGCATTCTGTAACACTAAAAATAGAAAACTTTATGGGGGGGGAGGAGGAAATGGGTCCAGTAGGGTGGAAAAGGGTACACTGGAGCAGATCAGTCAATGTTCCTGTAACTTTAACCACAGTACAAACAAAAGCAAATGACTGGGAACCCCAAAGATAACTTGGACATCCCAGTCAAGTAGCTACGAGCAGGTGAAATGCTACCTCAGGGCTTAATAAAAAGTATTAAAAAAAGAAAAGTAGAAAAAAAGGCTTATGGGAGCTGATAAATGAAGCTTTAAGCCAGTAGGGTCGCTCAGATGGACACAAAAGGAAATGGAAACTGCTACATGAGAAGAGTCCCTGCTAGACTAGGCTATACTCTTTGAGTAGGCACCCCCACTGCAGGTTATCATTTTAAATTTTAAAGTCCTGCAGAGGGCGGAGGATGGGGGAGTTTGAGGGAGCTTTTGTCTCTGTAGCAGCTGAACTCAAAATTTAACACTTTCCTTATGGAGTATAAAATTTAACTCCCATGATTCAGGGAACCCCTTGTCCAGTTTAAGAAAAATCACATGTAAATCAACACACCACCCCTATGTAACACTATTTCCCTATTTACCAATAGTGTATAAGCTAATTGACATCATGGACGTACAACATATTATAGTACAACTATACTATGGTCAAGTGAGAATACATTCAAATATTCTAGTTTACATCTCTAAGGAGGAGGAAGCGGAAGCTACTAAGCTCAAGGTTAAGATTCTGTAGTCATTGATAATAAAATCCTATTCTTCAGAATAATGCATTCAAATGTTTAACAATGGTCCGATTCTGAAAGACGATTCATCATCCAATCTTAATCTGTCTTGAATATTCAACTATATACTTTGGGGACATTTTTAGATAAAGTATGATTATTTTAAAAAGAACTAAGAAAAACAAGATTTCTACATTACTGTGCAGGTTGTTTTAATTAATGTAATAATCCTATAATGTATCCTCTGGAATTTGTATTTTTCAAAGTTGTCTAAGAGGAAATTCTTGGGAAGGCAGTGTTCTTAAATGTCCAAATCCCAAAGGAAATATAGAGAACACAAGGGGCGACAATTGAGTAGTGGTTACCATGTTTGCTTTACACTCAGGTCCTCGGTTCGAACCCCAGTGGAGCCACAGCCCATACCCTGGATGCGCCAGGTCCGGTGTGTGCCGCGAGTGTGTGGGAGGAAACGACGCGCCTTGAGATCCAGTTTTTAAGGGGACTCAAGGTATCTCCCCCAAACTTCAAAATGATGAAGACAAACCAAAAGCCACAACACCTGAGTGCCCACATGCTCCAGTGCAGAAGAAAGCAAAAGGATGCAACAAGGTGTATGACATATTTGCAAACAGGAGAAGCCCAAAAGAGCTAACAGGCAGATTTCAAGGAAAAGAAGGGCAGGCTAATTCAATGACAGCAAATGAAAAGAGGAGAGGAAGTTGATGACAATCCCATAGCAAAGGGGTCTATGAAGAGAGTGAAAGATAAATAGTTTAGCTTTAATGACTTAAAATTGACCAACTATAGTTCTCTTCTAGGATAGGGTCTCGCATAGAGGGAGGGGAAACTGCTGGAAATAAAATCAAAATTGGGCAAGAAAAGCAAAAGACAAAAAGAAAGAAAAATTCCAGATAAACATGAGCTAGGGATAAAGTGACAGGAAAACTAAAACACAACCACTGTATTTATGAACAATACAGAAAAACAACACAACTAATCAGAAAAGACTCTGAACTACAAAATCCTCTAAAAATTCAGAAAAGCTAATCTCAAAAAATGAGCAACAAGAAAGTATAGATGTCAAATCACAAACAAATTATAATAAAACACACAAGGAGTAAAATAACATTTCTACAGATAAAGAAAATGTCAGAAAAACGTGCATAGAAAATACATCAAAATTAAAATCTTTTTCAAAGCAAGGCAAGCAAATGATATGAGACATACATCAGAGTTAGAAAAACTCAGAAATGAAGAGACAGAACAAAATAATTAGAATTAAAAGAAAAAATTATTTCAGAAATAAACACTGAACTAAATGGCCATAAAACAAGGAAACAGAATAGATTATGCCTTTAAGAGAAAGTAAAACTGGAAAAAATTTAAGACATCAAAATGTGACAAGTATTGCAAGACAGGCAAAGAAGATCCAACAAACAAAAAACAGTAGTTTTTGAAGGAAACCAAAGCAAAAGTATGGCAACAGAACAATTAGAAAAATTTCCCCCAAATAAAAGATTTGAAATTACATGTTGAAAAGTACTGTTTAACTAAAACTGTCAACCTAGAAAAACAAATGCTAAGATATACCCTAAACTTAATAGAATTAAAATTAAAATTAAAGAAAAAAAAACTCCTTTGGAGAACAAGGCAAAGTCAATTTATTTATAAAGGAAAAATTAGATTATCAAACTTTGATAGCAATGTTTTTATGCCAGAAGAAAATGGAATAACATTTAAAATAATTGAGGAGAAAATGTAAGCCAAGGATTTATATATGTAATATGCAGCAAAATGGATTTTCAAGCATAAAGGGCACTGTTAGCAACATGCAGGGACTCAGAATATTGTTCCCATGAGTGCCTTCTGTGGTATCTACTAGCATATGAGCTTCATATGACAAAAATGACTACAATGACATGAGGACTGAGG
Source organism: Rousettus aegyptiacus (assembly GCF_014176215.1). Taxonomy (NCBI): domain Eukaryota; kingdom Metazoa; phylum Chordata; class Mammalia; order Chiroptera; family Pteropodidae; genus Rousettus; species Rousettus aegyptiacus. The sequence continues at coordinate 117,541,338 of NW_023416306.1, read as the reverse complement.
ATAAGCATTCAACATACCTAAGACATTCAGAACTGTATATACAACATTAAGACAAATAAGGATTAAAAGATATTGTGTAATGACTACAGGCTCAGAATATAGATATAAAACTATTAAATATATATATCTATATATAGATATAAAACTATTAAAAAACTGGTAAGAGATATATAAAAAGTCTTTAAATGATCACTTTAAAGACTTTCTGAGACTGAACGCTCAACAGAATTCATTTCCAGATGATCTACACAAGAAACACTAAATGAAGCTCTTTAGGCACAAAATAAATACCAGATAGGATCTTAAATCTGCACTAAGGAATGAATACCACTAAAGCAAATATATTAGTAAATATAAAAGATCTTTGCGTTCAGTAGTTTTCCTGTGACCTTACTAGCTACCTTCAGTAAGTTATACCTGCTTTAATCTCTGCAGCCTCATTATGATCCAGGGAATTATCTTGAAGTCTCAAAGTTTTTCTATATATGTGAAAACACAATAAGAGTACTCTTACTGTTTTCCTTTGTAATATTAAATTTGTTTTATAAAATTTTATCAAAGACAGTTATTTTAGAATTTAGCAATATTTTAAAATAAAACATGACTTTATAACTAATAGGTCATTGGATTAAAAAAGAGAAATTAGATAATTTGTCATCTAACTTCTGATTAAAAGAAACTGATATATTAGAATTCTTGTACTCACAAAAACAGAAATCTACGCTAAATTAACTGAAATGGCAAATTACATATGAAAATGTGATAAATCTTTATTTCCTCTGGCCGCACAAATGGTCTCATTGTGTCTTATGTAATAGAACATATTTGAATTATGGTGCCAATTCAGTTACACTGCCATTTGAGATTATTCAGCATTTTTTAAAAAAGAAATATTTTAAATATACCACGTGAGTTCTTTTAAAAGCCAAAAATCATTACGGCTTTTCAAACTACAAATTAAAAAGCCAATGAAGTATCTTAAAAAGCAAGTTATACTGCATCAGTAGAGAAAGTGTATATAATATCTGAGATACTTATAAACTCTTGCACAGTAGATAGTGCTGAACGCTTGCTAGATAAAATGTCAATGAGACATCTGTAAATAAAAATATTAGCTAATATCTAGTATGCAGACTGTACTTTTGCCTTACAGATGTGGCTGAACTTTCTGTTTTGACTGTTTTTATCTGGTACTAGCATCAAGAAATCATCAAAGATCTTTAATCACCAAAGCTCTTTACTTCAAATGTATAACAAATACAGGGGTACATAATTTTTTTTGCATCACAGTTTATCCTGGAATAACTTGTGTCCTTGGCATAAATCAAGACACCCAATAGTTATTGTATTTTTCAATGCCATTCGCTTGCAGTAGAGGGGGGAAAAACTGGTTCTACTTAAGAATGTCCTTAATAAAGCTGTAAAATTATTAAATCTCAACCCTTAAATGTGTGTTAACATTCTGTATAAGATGGGAAGTATACACAAAGAACTGCTGCAAACATGTGCTTCCATAATTGTCTTGAGAAAAACCATTTGAGAGTGCTTCAGTTGTAATTTGAATTAGACTACTTTTTCCAACGACAAACTATTTTTACTTGAAGTAGTATTTTTCTGAAAAGTGAAAAAACAAGCCTGTCATTTTAAGAAAAACCAACACATTTTATTATCAGTAAAATTTGAGTTTTCAAGCAAAAATCGGAATTTTAGAAAACTTGAACCCAGCACCATGAATGAGCTTGAGAGCTTCCCAATACTTAAGACTGTTCTGTTGAGATCAGTGGGAATATTCACAAGCTTTATTTTTTACTCTTGATTAATAAAATTTTCAATGCAGACACACATATGGAAGATCTGCACAACTCAGAGAACCAGTATTTTCCAAATAACCAGTGCATGATGTTACAAAACCACACATAGGTAAAAGACTAATCTAAATGCAAGACAGACCAATGAAAAGATCTTTGCACAGCTTTCAAATTCACTCTTGGAACAAGAACCAAGAAACTACACCAGTTGTCAAGTTTTGGATTAGTATCAACTGAGTATTTGCAAGTAATTAAAATGTTCTTCCCTTTTCTATACATGTATGGTTTTCTTTATGTGCTTCAATAACAAACTACCTTCTATAAAATCACCATTAAGAGAAATTTATATTTATAAAATTGTAAATAATGTCACTTCTCCAATTTTTTTTGTTATAGAAAATGTTTGAAATGTTATTTGTATTAACATGTAGTATATTTATAATTGTAATTATGAATATTTTAGAAATTCCTCAGATGAGATATACTGATAGATACAATCCACATAAACAAATGTTCTTTAGGGTTTCCAATATTTATAAGAAGGTAAAGGATCCTAAGATCAACAATCTGAAGAACCACTTGCTCAAGAGAGACTACTAATGAAATCACAAAAGAAAAGTTAAAAAGTCACTCCCTCAAATGGAAAAAAATCTGAACTGATAGTTCACAGAAGATCCACACATGGCCAACAAGCACTTGAAAAATTACCCAACCACATTCATCATCAAGGAAATGCAAAATAAAAACACAGTGAAATACTACCTATCCCTGTAGAAAGGCTGAAGTTAAAAAGACTGACAATACCAAATATTGGTGAGGATCCGGGCAACTGGAACTTAAGTCAGACATTGTAAGAATGGTACAAATACTTTGAAAAACAGCTAAGCAGTTTCTTAAAATTTAAAGTAACTTTCAACAAACAATGCTGGGACCGATGGATATAAATATGCGAAAGCATATGTTGGATCTTTACCTGACAACACCTACAAAAATTAATTAAAAAGGCACAGAGGCTAAATGTAAGAACTAAAACTATAAAATGCTTATGAGAAAACCTAGTGATAAATCTTCACCGCCTTGAATTTGGCCAACGGTACTTGGCTAAACTCAGACTGAGTTTGACAAAGCTGCTGAGGATGTTAAGTACCTCAAGACCAAGCCAGCAGACGATGAGATGCCGTTCATCTATGCTGCTACAAACAAGCGACTATGGGTGACATAAATACAGAACAGCCTGAGATGTTGGACCTCAAAGCCAAGGCCAAGTGGGATGCCTGGAATGAGTTGAAAGGAACTTCAAGGAAGATGCCACGAAGTTTATATTAACAAAGTAGAACCAAAGAAAAAATATGGAATACAGGGACTGGATTAGGCTGCTAGCCACACATTTCATCTAAATGATATCATGTCTTGTTTTTCCAAATCTGTGGATGAAGTGAAATAATGAAAATAACCAGTTAAACCTCTTCCTCAATACTGTTCTGGGTACAGCACAAACAGATTAGAGGCTGAAATGCTTACAGACCTTGCTGAGGAGTTTTTATCTGTAGGTCAATTAAAAGAGCATTTGTTACTTTAAATAAACAAACAAACAAATTGGACTTCATCAAAATTAAAAACTTTTGTGCTTCAAAGAAGACCACAGAATTAAAGAAAATATGTGCAAATCCTATCTCTAATAATGTATTTCTACCTAAAATGTATAAAGAACTCTAACGATTTAATAAAAAGACAAAAATAACCCAATTTAAAAACTCGCAAAGGAACTAAATAGACGTTTCTTCAAAGAAGATATACAACTGGACAACAAGTTCATGAAATAATGTTCAAATCAGTCATTAGGGAAATGTATTATCAAAACCACAATGAGTTGCCATTTCACAAACACCAGGATAGTTAAAATTAAAAATACAGACTATAATAAGTGTAGATGTGAATGCAGAGCAAGTGGAACCCCCACATTTTATGGTGGGACTGCAAAATTACAACCACTTTGGAAAACAGTCTACAGCTCCTTAAAAAGCTAACCACAGAGTTATAATACCCAGCAATTCCACTTCTAGATATACACTCAAGAGAAATGAAAATAGATGTCAATATAAAAACTTATATGTGAACGTTCATAGCAGTCATTATTTTCATAATAGCCAAAATGTGGAAATAACTGAAATGTCCACTAACTGATGAACTGATAATCAAAATGTGGCTTATCCATACAATGGAATATTATTTGGCAATGAAAAGGAATGGTGTACTGATACATGCTGCATTCTGGATGCTCTAAAAGTATTCTAATTGAAAGAAGCCAGACTGTATAAAAGACTATATACTGTATGATTCCATTTATATAAAATGTCTGGGATAGGCAAATCTATAGAGACAGGCAGTAGATTAGTGGTTGCTAGGGAAGAACATGGAGTTTACTTACAGGTGATAGCCAAAGAGTATGGAATTTCCTTGGGGGATGATGTAAATTGTATAAAACTGATTTTGATACTGGTTGCACAACTGTGCATATACTAAAAGCTTCTGAATTTATACCTTAAATGGGTGAGTTTTATGATACATGAATTATATCTCAAAAATGCTACCACACGCAATTCATATGGGTAAAAGAAATTATGCTACTTGGTATACTCATAAAACAGAATACTACTGGGCAGGGGTGGGGGGAGTTCAATTACAGATAAACATGCAGTAACACAAATAAACCCAAAAACTATGCTGAGTGAAGGAAGCAAGACATACTGAATTATAATTATATGAAATTCTAGAAAAGATTAATATGATCTATAATGACAGAAAGCAGATCAACAGAACTCTATAGTCGGAACTATAAATTAATGCTGTTTACAAGCTAGGGATTGTAAAGCTCACCTCAGACTACTAAACCTACAGGATGAAATGCTGTATTTTCCTGTTCTGTAAATTTTACTCAAAAATTGGGGAAAACAGCATTTTTATACTAAAACACCAATGTATTTTGGAGTAAATTCTTATAAAGTTTTAAAACAGGAATTTTTATGACAAGAAACTTCTTGCTTCCTTATTTGGGTATTCTTCAGACCACTCCTCTTACCCACTGGTCAAGACTAGGTACTTTCACAAGTATTATGTTAATGTAAAGAAAAAGCATAGTATTGTAAAAATGCCAATATCAACCAATATATTTTGGAGTGTTTTCAGTCTTACAGTTTATATTTCAGCACCCAAAACTCAAAGTCAAGTTTTGACAAAAGATGTATTTAGTCATACTAAATACTAAGATAATATTTCTATCTTAGATTAGTCAAAGTAAATCACACCGATTTCTCATAGTGTAAAAATGAGCTAAGGTATCCTAATGAACATACACCTACAGTAAATGTAACATTTGTGATCAGCTTTTGGTTTATAGAGAATATCATTTATCAAGAATTACAATATAAAAGGATCATATCTACTCACTGTGCATTATGGCCAACTGATATGATACAGATGATAGAAATTATCCAAAATATAGATTTGACAAGATGTGACTCATGCCATGTGTAAGATATATTATGAAACATATGTTTACATTAGTTGAGAAAAGATGTTGGGCTCATAGGTAGCTAGCTGTAACATAGCTGCAACTACTGCTTTCATCTTTGCAAAACATACGTAAGATACATTTTGTAGTAATGGGGACCTTTTAAATTTAAGTTGTTTCATCCTTTGCATTCTTAATATTTCGGTACTTCAGATTTGTCAGAACTTTGTAGAGAGGGCTGAAATTTTCTCAAGTACTTATTTCTTTAGTACTTTGAAGATAAAAAAACTACTTTTTAAGTACTAAATGTACGCCTTTATTTAAAGTTTCCTGTGCTTTGGGTTCAAAATAATCTAGTTGTCTCTGCATATAAATTGTATAATTTCTTATTTTCAAATACCAATACTTCAATATAGTCAGATTTTTCTCTCTTTTTTTTTGGTTATATGGAAAAATTGAGCGATGCAAACCAATACTTTGCTTTGGAGCACATTTCCTAAGCATAAATTTATCTTTCTAATTATGTTTACTTAAGCAAATGTTCTATTTTATTTGCATTCCTTGAGAATGGATTTACTTGAATTTAAAAGAAATCCAGATGCATATCTAAACATTAGGCAAAATCCAATAAATGATTTTAAAGTTTCCTCGGATAATCCATAAAATGAATAATTCAAATACAGATAAATCAGAGTTGGTAGTATATGACAGTGATAATTTTCTACTTTTCAGGAAAAAAACTGAAGCAAATTCCTCTCTTCTTTTTATTATAATGACCAGCTTTTGGTATTCCATTGTTACAAAGATATAGTTTTAGAGTAAAATTTTGTTCTCAAAAAATATATATATCATGATCATGAATTGGCAGATTCAATATTAACATGTCCATTTCTGCTAAATGATCTACATAATCGATACAATTTCTATTATACTTCTAGTAGGCTTCTTTTTTTTTTTTTGAGAAATAAAATGTTAACTCTGAAAGTTCTGTGTAACTATAAAGGATCTAAAATAGAAAAACAAATTTGAAAAAGAACGAAGTTACAAGATTTATACTATCCTATTTCAAGACTCGCTATAAAAGTTAAACTAGTAAAGACAGTGTAGTATGGGTATAAAGATAAGATCTATAGACCAATGGAGCAGAACACATTTCAACAGATCAATACATATAGTCTTTGACTTTCAAGCAAGATATCAATCTAATGTGGAATGGAAAGTCTCTAATAGATGTTAACTAACCGGATATTTGGGGTGGAGGGTGAAGAGGGGGAAGAACTTTTTCTCTCCTTCAATCGTTCACTCATTTATTTATATATTTATTAAGGTCTCATGGATTATTTTATTCTGAAAGTTATACTGTTACTTCTTCAAGAAGCCCTAGTTCCTTTTAGTGAAGGAGTATTTAGAAAGTAAGATGTGGATGCTAGGTACACATAGTTCAGCATACAAAGCAAAGAAAAATGTGAATAAATGCATGCATGTAGGTTTGTGTGTGTATATATAAAGGGAGGGAGGGAATGAAAGGAGGGAGAGAATGTGAATATGAATGACTTCAAACAAGCTATCTTTTCCTCCAGTAAATTCAACCAGTCAGTGTGAACTTCTATGTTTTTAATTCTATGATGAATGGTAAATGATTTCATGAATCTAGTTGCTAAAGAACACATCTGGAGAGACTCATTTACATGAACAACTGGAGTTTTATTTTGGTAGGAGGGAAGAAAATTCCCAAATAAAACTATGAAGTTTTGTAACACAAAGATTAAAGAGTTGGAATAGTTTTCATTTAATCACATTTATTCAAACTAAGGGGTACAACCCATCAGTGGATTTTAAAATCAATTTAAAGTATTAGAATCACCTTTAAAAAGAGAATAAGAAAAACAGGCTAAAAAAGAAAAATCATTGCACATCACACGTATTAATTGTGAGTTTTGTTTCATATGTATGAATATATTATAAGATGTATTTCTTTCTGCAGGTCATAGTTAAAAGATCTGAGAGGACTGATGGTAAGGATTTCACTATTTCCTTAATGAAAATATTTAGATAAGAATAGAGGAAAAGATCATTTTTATTATGAGAAAACTTTAGAAAGGTGTAGAGAGATTTCTGGTATAAAGCATATACATTTTAGTTGTGAGGCCTTCACTTCAAATATATATCAGAAATCTTATGCTAAAAGCAGACTGGCTGCATGTGAACAACTCATGAGCGCTCCTGCTGAAAATTTAATAATTCCAAAATCTGAGAAGTGGTAAATCTTTGAATCATAAAATCTGTATTTGAAAGAGGCCAGAGATTTCATTCACCCTGTTATGAGCTGAACTGTGTCTTCCAAAATTCATTTAAAGCCCCAACCCCCAGAACCTCAGAATGTAACCATATTTGGAGATAGGGCCTTTAAAGAGGTAATTAAGTTAACATGGAGTCCTAAGTGTGGGCTCTAATCCAAATACAACTGGTGTTCTTACAAGAAGAGATTAAGACAGACAACATACAGAATGAAGAGCAACTGAGGACACAGCAAGAAGGTGATCATCTGTAAATCAAGGAGAGAGGCCTCAGAAGAAACCAACCTGCTGACATCTTGATCTTGGGACTTCTAGCTTCCAGAACTGTGAGAAAATAAATTTCTATTATTTAAGCAACCCAGCTTGTGGTATTTTGTTATGGCAGCCCCAGCAAACTAAAACACACCCTTTATATTCATAAATGAACAACCTATGTTTAGATTTCCTAAATACTCTCATGGCTAATTTATGCAGTTAGACTAGAACACAGATTAAAACTTATTAGTAACATAAAAATGACAATATATACAGCTTGTCAGTTACAGAAAAAATGATAAGAACAGCAGTAGCCATTGGTTCTAGCAATCATGATAGTAAAAGGAGAGCAAAAAAAGTAGGCTGATATAAGGAGAGTAAGTTTCAAAAAGCCAGACTCATGAGACAGGCATGAAAACAATGTCAGATATCTTAGGAGGGGCAGAGCACAAAAGAAAAAGAAAAAAGGCTTATCTAAGAGTTCAACCCTAGCTATATAAACTTTAAAAGTCCAAAAGAAAAAAGAAAAGTTCCAAAGAAACCAAAGTGGCAATAAAGGGAGTTGTCTAACTAACTTGGTTTTGAAATGGCACTTGTGGGAATAAGAGCAGTCAGTCAGTCTACGATCCAGTCAGAAAGACTAAAGATGGAGGATAATGATATATGCAAAAAAATACTAGGGGAAAAAATTTCCTCTAAAAAGAGTAAGTTTCAAGTTTTGAGCTGATGATAACAGACTATTAACAAACGACAAAGTGGACAGAATTGGAAGACTCAACTCCTATTTGCTTTCATCAAGAATAATTTTGAATCCCATTCAATCCCTACAGAAGATAGGAAATGCTACAAAGTCAACATTTAGCTACTGAGGAACAGAATGGTACAGGAAAAAGAGCATCACAGTCAGATGTACCTAGGTATCACAGTCAAATGTACCTAGGTCTAAATCCCAGCACTGACGCTCATTAAAGAAGCAGTAGTGCATTGTGGTTAAGAGTATAGGCTCTAAAAACAGTACGCGGGTTTCAATTCTAGTATCGCCACTGAAAGCTAATTACTTTGCACAAGTTATTTAATCTCCCTGTGCCTCAGCTTCATCTGTAATATAGACATGATAGCACCCACTTCATATGGTTTGTTAAGGCTTATAGAAATTATTACATTTAAAGCACTGACAACAGTGCACAGTACACAGTAACCACTCAGTAACTGTTAGTTATTATTTACCTATTTATTTATTGTTATTTTTTACCTGGGAAAACTATTTAATTGTTGTTATTTATTATTGACACTGTATAAGTTACCTAAATTCACCAAGCCTCAGTTTTTCTCTTCTATAAAATTTTATAAGATGGTTTAAGGATTAAGGAGATACTGGATATAATAGATACTCAATAAACATTAGCTGCCAACCTCTACCAAAATTACCTTGATTACAGTAAGGCATTCAAATACTAGTTTTCATAATAATCTTATAGAATAAAAAAATCTAGAATGATAGTACAATTAAATGAATTTGCAGAAAAAATTTGCCTCAAAATATTAATTAATTAATTAATTAATAAGACACTAGTCTGCAAACAGGTTTTTTATCAGCCTATACTATTTAACATCTTTCAGTTATTAACCTAGAAGTTGGTTTAAAAAGAAAAGGAAAAGACAAGAAACCCAACAGCAAATTCTATAGGAAAACCCTGAATGTTTTAGTTGACATGGGCAAAATTTTGCTGACCAACAAAGATAGATTTAACTACTACAGAGAAAAACAAAAATGATATGACACAATATATGATATAATGCCACATTAACAGAAGAATGCCGAGATCAAAGAAAGTAAATATGAATAGAAGTCAGAAGACACAGGAAAAAACTATCTTTACTTTTGGTTGTTACCTTTCATAAACAACAAAAAACAGTAAACAAGATGGTGATCTATATCATATATTGTCACATAATTAAAACTAGGATATTTAGCCTAGATAGTAATTGAGGGTTTACATCTGCACATGCAGAAAAAGAAAATATAAGAAAGTAAAGGGTAGATACAGTTTCATTAAGATGAAGAACTTTACAACATTTAGAGCTGTTCAGAGAATGAACTGACAAAAAGTAACCTTCCCAACAAGAAGAGGCTGATGACAACCCATTAGGAATTTATAGATTCAGGAATTTACGTTTTGGAAGAAATCTGATCTTTGTTATACAAGAATAATTAGAATACTTTTAGGTTTATGTAAATTAACTCAAAGACATTTTTTTAAAAATTCTACTTAAAATTAACAAAAGAAATTTTATATTATTAAAAAAACAAAATAAAACTATCAAAATAAAAACTCTACAAACACAGAATAATTCTAAATCTTGGTCAATGGTTCACAATAACGAGGCTATTAGTTATATGCCAGCAAAATCTACCACTATTAATAAGTTGCCAGTGATTTATATACTGAAGTGAGAAACTTACATTACAATGAAAAATTTGTCATAATCCCGCAAAAAATACAAGAGCAGTAAACAGTGATAAAATCTATATATGATGAATGTTAATACCACTATCCATTTACAGAGTGTATTAAAATTTCTCAAAATGATTTCCCATCTATTTGCCATCTAATCTGAAAACAACCCTGAGGCAGACAAAGCAGTTGGTATTAGTCCCATTATGCTGTTTTCCTGAGGCTCAAAGGAGTAAATGACCTTCCTCAGATCACTCAAGTTGGTCCAGAGTATGAATCTGGAGCATATGACTCCTGGTCAGCGTCATTCTTTGATAACTTTGTTTTCTCTTTAATGAAACAATACATTTTCATTGTACGAATGTTTGAATTCAGATAGATAAGTCATCTCCCTAATTAGACAATGTATTAATATATTAATGAGAAACTTTATCTCTTATTTGAAATGAAAAAAAATGTAAGTAAAAAAATTTCATGTAAAACAGCTTAAGTAAAAGAGAATTTTCTTTTACTTCCCATAACACTATGCTGAAAAAAACAGGCAGCTAAGCAGATCAGTTAAGTAGACTAAAAAATATGGTCATTAAATGTTTGCATGTTAACATAACACCGAATGTAGACATAGGCCCTTTAAAGTGGGCTCAAGTAATATTAGATTTCTCATCTTTACATACTTGAAAAAAATTAAACTTCAATTTTAATAAGTACAAGGTAAGACTATTACCTTGGGTGTGCTTCCTTTAATGAATTTTTTAATTGAAGACAACAAGCCGGTTTCATTCTTCGGTGGTTTTTCTCCTCCTGAAGGCAGGCTATCATCGACCTCTGAATATTTCCTCTTTGCCCTGGCAGTACGTTGTGTTTGGACTGGATTTGATTGCTGAGAAGCTTTTCGTGTTCTCAGCCTCATCTTTTATGGGTGCCACATGAAAAACTAAAAGAGAAAAATAAAGAGGGTTATTTATTAATATTAAACCCAGCAGACTCATATTTTCCCAGCTTATATAATAAAAATCTCTCAGTTAAAAAAAAGTCCAGGTCTCTAAGGGACTGAAATAAAAAAAGTGAAAAGCATTGTGCTTTGAACTTTTCTGTATACGTTATCTCAAGCAAACTTCCCAACAACTTCTGAAATATTATATCCTATGATCGAACACCAAAGAGTATGCATGCTCATTCTACAGCACTATGCTGCCTCCACCCAAGCTAACATTATCATTCATTCTCATTCAACAGCTATTTATTGAGCACTTACCACATTTAAGGCACTGGGCATGTAGCAAATAGTAAACAAGAGAGGGAAAGTTTTATGTCCTCTGGAGCTCACAATATAGTAGGAAAAAAAAAAATCCCTCAGTGAATAAATGAATCCATTCCATAAGCACAATTCTAATAATCAACAATCATACAAGTGATAATGAGAAGCTGGATCATTTTGTGGGATTTGATCTTACCATACATACTTTAAAAACTAAATTCATATCAGAAAGAAAATATAAGGCAATTTACTTGAACTCTCTCATTTTATGGATGAAAAAATCAGTGGCTGGCAAAACTGTCCCAAGACTTAGAGGTAATTAAAAACATGCCCTGAATTAGAATCTGTGAAACAGAATACAAAACTACTAAAGAATTAAGACATGTAAATTCCGATCCTACTTCAACCATAGCTAAGCTATAGCCAAAATTATTTTTTCTCACTTGTATAAACAATATATTAATCTTACCATCTTCAGGCTTAAAATGAAAAAAAATTAGAAAAGGCTATACAGTGTAGAGAACAATTAAGCTACTCATAACAGTGGGTACATTAAGAGAAAGTCTAACTCCATTTAAGCACTCTAAACTACTAAAGGTGTAGAAATTCCTGGACCAATCAGGAAGCTTAAGAAGTTGTCTTTACTAATGTAACATAATTGAATTCACAGAAAAAAAGTTAGAAATCTCTATCTTTCTACATATATACTTCATACTACTCTATAGTATCTACTTTAACAACAACAACAACAACAAAAAACCCTCAAAAGCCCCAAACTCAGGAGGTTCACCAGTCATCCCAAAATATCCAAAGAATTATTTTTCCCCATCACCAAATGGTGCTCGGTTTTAAGTTGCTATCCCCAAATAAAATAAATATTGCCTTTTCTCCCAAAGTCAATGCTAACTTCTAAAGAGATTTATCATTCAATGCAGTTATCATTTACTGAACAACTATTTACAATACACTACTCCTTAGGACATGCGTGGGAATGTTTTAAAAAGAAAGTTATGTTTAAGCAATTTCTGTAATTTTAAAAGTCTTTTCAAAAATATCTAAGGATGAACCCACCTTAAACCCAGAATCATTAAATGATTCTAGAAATTAGAATATTTTATGAAATAATACATTGACATACAACAGGTCTTTAAAAACTAAAGATGTATACGTAATCCAGTCTTAGGAGGTTCAGCACATAAAAATTTAAATAGTTATTGGTCACATGCTACCAGAATGGTAATAAAAGGATAAAAACAATCTCTACCATGAGAATCAAAAAGTGCAAGAGGTAAGTATATGTACATAACATAGAATATAAATAATATGCTAGATCACTCTGAAGAAAGTTCTGGAAAAGCTTAGGAGGAAAGTCCTTTGAACTAAAAAAATGACCAGTGATTATTCACTAGAAAGCCAATTTTATTATTTAATGAAAAAGGATTTCTAAGAATTTAACTCTAGCAACTTGGTAAAAACAATTTTCCTTGTTTTAAATCCAAAATTTTAAAAACTTTTCATTTTAATACTTAAAAACATATAACTTTTTAAAATTTGCCAATTATGACTTAATTTAGAAGAGTTTAGATATTTGCATTATTTCTGTCCCTATTCCCTCAAATAATGGGCCTATATTTAATACTTTAAAAAGTAATGTTTTTCCAAGGATCAATAAGTATTTGCTCAATTTAGTCTCTCGGCATTTTCTGCAAATTATTAAAATTCTAAAATAAAGGCTTAAATGTCCATGCTTACCTGAATACTAAAACATAACCCAACCAAGTATACTACTAAAGTACCGTGCGAAAAGTATTGTCAACTTTAGAAAACCAACCCTCAACCTATTTTTTCAAAAATGAAGTACCTATCTTAATTAAATTTATCTGAACACAGAAAGACTAATGATATATAACCAGCAGTTGTTCTTTATTAACTGCTTTGTGCAAAGCACTGTCCTAAGAACTTTTACAGATGGTACCTGACTTATGATAGTATGAAAGTCATATGTATTTAGTAAAAACTACTTCAAATTTAAAATTTTCATTGCTTTCCAGGCTAGCAATATGCATCAACAGTGGGCCACACAGCTCCCAGTCAGCCACATGATCAAGAGGGTAAATAATCAATACATCTACAATTACTCTGTGCCCATACAACCATTGCTTTTTACTTTCAGTGCAGTATTCGATAAATTGCATGAGGTATTTGATGCTTTATTATAAAACAGACTTTATGTTAGATAATTTTTCCCAACTGTAGGCTAATGGTCTGTACACATTTAAAGTAGGCTAGACTAAGCTATTATGTTTGGTAAGTTGTTATTACTTTCACTTACTATGTTTTCAACTTACTATGGGTTTATTGGAATGTAACCCCATTATAAGTCAAGGAAGACCTGTAATAAATTAGTATTTTCAAAAACATAGTGTCCATTATATCCATTTTATGACAGAGAAAAATAACATGGAAAAAATGACAAAAGTGTTTTAAGAAACAATTTCTGGATATCTTCAGTAAAAATAACCGGCAAAAGAAGAATATTTATCACCAACATAAAATCTTAAATAAAGTTACAAAAATTCCAATTTCTCATTTTTCTCCAAAGATTGTTTTTTATATCTGCTTTTTTTTCTAACTTGTCATTCACAAAGGGCGATTTTCTTGAGGACTTTGGCTATGCAAAGCGTTAAAACAGAATGGACCAAAAGCACAAGTAACAAAAGAAAAAAAGATAAATTGGACTACATCAAAATTAAACTTTTGTGCATCAAAAGACACTATCAACAGAGTGAAAAGTCAAGCCATGAAATGAGAGAAAATATATGCAAATAATCTCTCTCATAAGAGGTTAAGCCTGAACATATTTTTAAAAACTCCTATGCTCGATAACAAAAAAGAAAAATTTGATTGTAGAGAAACTGAAATTCTTGTGCACTGCTAGTGGAAACACAAAATGGCACAGCCACTGTGGAAAATACTATAGCAGTTCTTCAAAAATTTAAACATGAAATTACCACATTATCTAGCAATTCTACTTCTATGTATGTACTCCAAATAAATGAAAGCAAGGACTCAAACAGATATTTGTATAACCACATCCATTGTAGCATTATTCACAGTTGCCAAAAGGCAGAAGCAAAAGTGTCTATCGACAGATGAATGGATAAACAAAACATGGTATATATCAAGATGGAATATTATTCAGCCTTAAAAAGGAAATTCTGCAGAGTTCTGATAAAGATGGCAAATGTTGCACTTGCCTCCTCTCACAACCATATCAAAATTACAACTGCACTACAGAACCATCATTGAGAATCACCTGAAGTTTAGCTAAATAGAAGTCTTACAACTAAGAATATACCAAAGTCACATGGAGACTGGCAAGAGGAGTGGAGACATGAAACGGGTTGGTACCACATTCACGTGCAGCAGTTAAAAATCAGGAGGGAGGCCGAATGTCCCTGGCTGGAATCCCAGTCTTCCAGAGTCACAGGACGAAAAGTGGAGAGGTGGGGGAAATGGCGTAGATAATAGAGGCTCTGTTCATCCCTCTGGCAACCAAATCAAGGTTGTGACAAAAACATGGAGCAAACAGACACAGAAAGACAGCCCAAACGGAAAGACAAAGAAACAGAAACCATATGAGTAAACAGAACAGAGATCCAGAAATAATGAAGTCAAGCAATCTAACAGATGCAGAGTTCAAAACATTGGTTATAAAGATGTTCAATGAACTTATGAGAAACATAGATGAATTCAGTGAGAATTCAACAGAGATAAAAAAAAAAAAAAACATAAAAATGGAAACGGAATTATAAAAGGGAACCAGACAGAAATGAAGAACACATTATTTGAAGTGAGAAGTATGTTAAACGGAATAAACAAAGTGAACAGAGAAGAGGATCATATGACCTATACAGAGGATGAGAAAACCAAGGACACTCAATCAGAATGGCAAGGGAAAAAAAACAGCCAAGACTATAATAATAGTTTAAGGAGTCTATGGGACACTATTATAGGTAAAAATATCCATGTCAATGGGGTACCTGAGAGAAAACAATATGTTGAAGAGCTATATGAAGAAATAATGATGGAAAACGTCCCTAACCTGCTGAAGGAAATAGACATAAAACCTCAGGAAGCTCAGACGGTCCCCCAAACCAGGAACCCAAAAGAGGTCCACACCAAGACACATCATAATTTAAATGCCAAAGGTTAAATACAAAGAGATAATCTTAAAAGCAGTGAGAAAAGTAGTTAGTTACCTACAAGGAAGCACCCATAAGACTGACGGCTGATTTCTCAAAAGAAACTATGCAAGATAGAAGGGCTTTACATAAAATATTCAACATGATGAAAACCCAGGATCTACAACCAAGAATGCTTTATCCAGCAAAGCTATCATTTAGAGTTGAAGGACAGATAAAGAGTTTCCCAGACAAAAATAAGCTAAAGGAATTTATTATCACCAAGCCAGTATTACAGGAAATGTTGAAGGGACTTCTTTAAGAAGAAAAAAACATGTATCAAAAACAGGAATAAAGAATGGTAACATCTACATTCCTATCAACAAGTTCCTCAAATGGAAAAGAATTAAGTACTCCAACCAAAAGACAAAGTGGCTGAATGGATAAAAAAAAATGACCCCTACATATGCTGCATACGAGAGACTCACTTCAGATTAAAGGACACACACAGACTAAAAGAAAGAGGATGGAAAAAGATATTGCCTTGATGGACCCAGAAGGTACTGTGCTGAATGAAATGGGTCACATAGAGAAAGACAAATACCACATGATTTCATGTACATGTGGAATCTAACAAAATCAACAACAATAACAAAAGCGAAATAAACTTACAGATACAGAGAATATTTTGAGGGATGCTAGATGGGAGGGAGGTTAGGGGGACAAAAAAAGCAAAGGTATTAAGACAAGTGGGTAGCTGCAGAACAGAAATGGACATATAGAGTGTAGCATGGGGAAGATGGTTAATAATGTTGAAATAAATATGTAAGTGGGAAGAAGGGTAATAGATTTAGTAGATGATCACCTTTGCAAGTTATGTGGATCTCTGACCTCTATGCCATACAACTGAAACTGGTATATTATTTTACACCAACTATAATTAAAAAAAAAAAAACTCACTGAATTGTACAATGTAAATACAAGTAACTAACTGTCTATTATATTTCAATAAAGACCAAAAAATAAAACTAAAACAAGGAGAGATACATCAGCGGCGGAGGTCCCCCTAGAGGAGTGAGAGGTCCCAGACCCACACCCGGTTTCCCCAGCCCAGGGTTCCAGTGCTGAAAGACAAGTCCCCACAACTTCTGGTTGTGAAAACCAATGGAGATTGTCACTGGGTGAGACAGAGGACTGATAGAGTCCCAAGCATTTATTTTAAAGGGCCCATATGCAGACTTACCTGCTGCCTCTGAGCTGCAGCACTGACGCAGCAGCTTGAAAGGCAAAAGGCACCAGGGACATACAGGGAGGAACTGAATTGTCTGGCTTCAATTCCGTGCGAGAACTGGAAGGGCTGCTTCCATCCAGAAAGAAGGACTAACAGAAGCCACTGTTCTTTTGTTGATATGCAACTGCTGGTGGGCACCATGTCTGAGTCTCCAACATAGCTAACACTGTTCTCCCCACCCTAGTGATTCCCTGAGACCCTTCCCCATCCAACTTTTGGGCCCATCCAAGCCACTTCCAGTGGCTTTTCCATACAATTTGTCTTGGCTCATCCTGCAGGCTTACCAAAACCCTCTCAAAAGTTCACAAACCCCAAACAAGCAACACTGGGCCTCTTGCTAAGCAGCCCCAAGTCCTGCACTAGTGGCAGCCGGCCTCGGTTTGCAGCTTAGCCTCTCCCATACACCTCCAAGCCCAGCACAAGTGTCAACCATCTGAAGATCGCTTTGTAGCTTAAACCAAGTAGCCCCAGAACCAATAGACCCAGTGACCAGCTTCAGTCCACACCAAAGGATTCCCCAACTACCTCCACAAATCACACACCCAAAGGGCAGACTGGGAAGGCACCAGAGCCCTGCTACAGCAAATCCTGCTCTATAGGGTCAGCTCCTGCACAAGAGCTCCTCCACTGTACTAATGGCCTGTCCTCACAACCAATCAGCCTGAGGATCAATCCCTCCTACTGATGCAACGAAGGCTCAAATAAAACAGGAGGGCACACACAACTCATGCATGGTACACATCTGCAGCAACCAGCTCAGGTGACAAAGGAGACCTCACCATTGGACCCCACAGGACACCTACTACATAAGGCCACTCAACTAAGACTGGGAGACATAGCACCTCTACCTCTACCTAATAAACACAGGGAGGTAGCCAAAATGGGTAGACAATGAAACATGTCCCAAATGAAAGAACAGAACAAAGTTATAGAAAAAGGACTAAACAAAATGGAGACAAGCAATCTACCAGATGCAGAGTTCAAAATACTGGTTCTAAGCATGCTCAATAATCTCGGTGAGAACTTCAACAAAGAGACAGAAAACATAAAAATGGATATAAAAAGACACACACAAAAATGAGCAACTGAAATGAATAATACACTAGAGGAAATCAACAGTAGATCAGATGAAGCAGAGGATCAAATTAATAATTTGGAAGATAAGGTACCAGAAGCCACCTAATCAGAGCAGCAACAAGAAAAAAGAATCCAGAAAAATGAGGATAGTTCAAGGGGCCTCTGGGACAACATCAAGCATACCAACATTCTCATCATAGGAGTACCAGAGGTAGAAGAGAGCAAGAAATTGAAAACCTATTTGAAGAAACAATAATGGAAAACCTGGTGAAGGAAACTGACATACAAAAGGAAGAAGCTCAGAGAGTCCTCATACAAAACAAACTCAAACAGATCCACACCAAGAAACACCATCACTAAAATGCAGAAGATTAAAGACAAAGAGAGAATGTTAAAAGCAGCAAGAGAAAAGAAGTTACTTCCTACAAGGTAGCTTCCATAAAATTGTCAACTGATTTCTCATCAGAAACTTTGCAGGCCAGAAGGGATCTGCACAAAATATTAAAAGTAATGGAAAGCAAGGTCCTAAAACCAAACTATACCCAGCAAATCTATCATTTAGAGTGGAAGAAAATTTAAAGAGCTTACCAGACAAGAAAAAAGTAAAGGAGTTCATTCCCAATAAACCAGTATTACAAGAAATGTTAAAGAGACTTAAGAAGAAAAAAAGTATGAATAATAAAATGGCAATAACTACATATCTATCAACAATTAAATATAAATGCATTAAATGATCCAATCAAAAGACACAGGGTGGCAGAATGGGTAAGAAAACAAGACCTTTACACATGCTGCCTACAAGAGACTCATTTCAGATCAAAAAACACAGACTGAAAGTAAAGGCATAGAAAAAGATATTTCATGATAAAGGGGAGAAAAAAAGCTGGGTCGCAATACTTATTTCAGACAAAACGGGCTTTAAAACAAAGGCTATAACAAAAGACAAAGAAGCACCCAGTAATCCTACTTCTGGGTATTTATTCAAAGAAATCCAAAACACTACTTTGAAAGGACATGTGCTTGCATATGTTCACTGCAGCACTCACTATTTACAATAGCCAAGATACGGAGGCAACCTGGGTGTCTATTAATGAATGAATGGATAAAGCAAAGGTGGTACACACAAACAATGGGCTATTAACCAGCCAAAAAAAAAATTGAAATCTTGCCATCTGCAACAACATAGATAGACCTAGAGTGTACTGTGCTGAGTGGAGTAAGTCAAAGACAAATGTCATATAATTTCACTTATATGTGGAATCTAGAGAATATAAAAAAAAGAAACAAAGTCATACATATACAGAGAATATTTTGATGGTTGCCAGATGGGAATGAGTTTGGGGGGATGAGTGAAAAAGAAGAAGTGATTAAGAAGTACAAATTAGTAGTTACAAAACAGTCATTGGGATGTAAGGTAGAGCATAAGCAATATAGTCAAAAACAACTAAGTATGGTGTCAGATGGGTTACTAGATTTATGGGAATGGTCACTTTGTAAGTTATATAAATGTAATCACTATGTTGTATACCTGAAACTAATATAATACTGTATGTCAAATGTAATTTAAAAATAAAAAGATTACAAATAAAATAAAATGAAGATCATTTAAAAATTTAAAAAAAAAAAAAAAAAGGAATGCTGGAAAATGCTACCTCTCAAATGAATCTTGATGACATAATGAATGCTAAGTAAAAGAAGCCAGTCATGAAAGGATAACTATTGCATGATTTCACTTATATCAGGTAACTATAGTAGTCAAACTCTTAGAGACAAAGTAGAATGGTGGTTGCCAGGACCTGAGGGAAGAAGGATTAAAGAGCGTTATTGTTTAAAAGATATGGAGTTTTAGTTTGGGAATATGAAAAAGTTCTGGTGGTGGACAGTGGTAGTGGCTGACGAGATCAATGTACTTAATAACATCGAACTTTTAAAAATGGTTAAAGTAGTTAATTTTATGTTATCTATATTTTACCACAATTTAAAAAAACCTTTAGCTCTCCATCCCTTTTTCCAAGCCACTAATGACAGTGTAAGGTAAAGGTTTCCAATAGAGTGAGAGACAGGGACTCAAATGGGAAAAAAAGACCTCTTATTTCTTTTTCCTTTTTTAATAAACTACAGTGAAAAGGAAAAGGATAAAATGGGGATAGAAGTAAAGTACACAAAAAGAGATCAGGTAAAATTTGCTCTGCTATTCTGCCTTTTAAATATTTACTTCTTATAAGAAATAACAAAATAACCTGCAGACAAAAAAAAATAATGGATTATCAGGTACACAGAGTGCAGAAATATTTCATCTAAATTCTGGATTAAAAAATTTAGTATATATGTTTTTTTTCCGGGCATTTCTTAACAGGAAATGGAAGGATAAGCAGGATTGGAAGAAAAAGGAATTCTGGGAAAAGACAACAAAAATTGTAGGATGCCCTGACCACAAGATAGTCTGGCGGGGGTAGGGGGGGTGGGTTGGGTGGGCGGCAGGCACTGCAGTGTTTAGGGAAGAGGAAAAGGCAATCTAGGGCCAGTTGGGGAATTACTCTTTTTTTTTTTTTTTTTAACTATCAATCTAGCCAATTTGAATGCTTTCCTTTGGTCTAAATCAAGAGAAAGCAAGGGAAGAATTTATCCCAAAGAACCCGAGGCCAAAATCACGGAATTACAAACTACAGCTCCAGAAAAGAAAGAAGGGCTCCTCTAGCTAACTGGAGTTTTGCCTACGCTATAGAAAGCTAGAAAAAATGCCTAACAATGAAAACTGGATAAACTACAAAACTAAACTTTTCTTCAGTCTATTAGAGAGAGTTAAGAACTCAAGGTAACCAAAAAAAGATACAAGAAAAAACAAGCCCTTCCTAGGAGAGAGAGGATGTAAGCACTGGCTCACCTGTGGCAGAGCAAGGGAAAAGACGGTGGTACCATAAAAGCAGGTAATAAGAATTCATCTAAAATTGTTAATAAACTCCTAAAGGCAAAGTATGGGCTAGCATAAGCATGTATATTATTTCTGGGGAGCCACAGACACAAGAGGAATCCAAATCTAATTGTAAGGCCTTTGCCACAGACCTCCACCAAATACATTATGAGAACATGAGACTGAGGAGTCTTCCATTGTGGTGTAAGACTGGAAGAGGGGAGTGGAATCTATTATGGAAAATACATTCAAAGCCTCAACTGGATCATTCTCCCTTTACGGAACAAAAACTTTAAGGCCAGGGAGGGGCAGCAAGTCCAGTTATTCCAGGGGGAAAACACTGTAAAGGATAAGAGGACAGTAAAAGGCTGTAACCAGTAGAAGAAGAGCAGGAAATAATCTTGGGCCCAGGACCTTACACCAATGTCATCAGAGATCTCCTATCACTTAGGCTGGATCAAGAAACTCTTGCAAACAAGACCAGAAAAGATATAAGGCCTGCTTTGGCAGTCAGGGATAATATCACTGACAGAGGCCCACTCCTGACGCCCAGACACACAGGGCCTATCCAAGATTGAGACTGGACCAAAACAGAGACATTCCTGACTCCACCACTAGGCTAACAAATACTGATTAACACAACAGTCTACCACTGGGAGAGAGTCAGAAACATCTAGATTCTACATAAAGACCCAGGCGCGCAGGAAAAGCCAAAAACTGAGATAACAGGAAAACTGAGAAACACTTCCCCATACCTCAAACTTCTAGCCTAAGCACAAAGCTACACTAGAGAAATTTGAAGCCACTTAAGGTATTCTTTGTAACAACAAAACCGAAACTCATCCCCTACACTAAAAATCCAGGTATGTAATTTTCCAGGTATAAATACTATGTACTTAATCTTTACTGTACTATTCATGATATCTAGGCTTCAATAAAACATTGCAAGACACACAAAAAAAGGAAGGAAATACAGCCCACTGTTAAGAGACAAAGCATTCAACAGAAACAAAAGTCAGTGAGGTCAAAAACAAAACTAATGAAAACAAAAGTTGATTTTTAAAAAAAAAGATCAGTAAATTGATAAACCTCTAGCAAGACATGAAGGAAAAAAAGGGACAAGACACATATTAACAGTATTGGGATGGAAATATGAACATCACTACATATCTTACAGACTTTAAAAGAAAAATGGAGTATTACAACTTTATGTCTATACATTCAAAATTTTAGATGATCAAATTCCTCAAAAAATATGAACCACTGAAGCTCATTCAAGAATAGATAACCTAATCATTTCTGTACCTATATTTAAAGATTTAAACTGTAGAAAAAGCCTCCAACATAGAAAACTTCAGGTCCAAATGGCTTCATTGGCGAATCCTACCAAATGTTTTACAAAACAACAAAACACATCTACTACACAAACTCTTCCAGAAAACATAACAGAAGGAACACTTTCCAACTCATTTTATGAGGTCAGCATTACCCTGATACCAAAAGCAAATACAATACACATTAACTGGACCAATTATAGGTCAGAAATTGCCTATATAGTATCTGCAAAAACCTAATTTTATTACTCAAACTTAAAATATAAAGGGAAGAGTTTTAAACATACATATACAGCCTCATCTTGGTAATAGTACTGTTTATGTTAGAATTTAACACATCCTACAGGTTCTTAAGAGTTCCATTACTAGATAAGTCCTTTTCTATTAAGAGTAATAATAAGATAAACAGGAAAAGAATAGAAAATGAGCACACTAAGGAAATGAATCTACTAGTGAATGAATGAAAATGATACAATTTAAGCAGATTACATCACGAAACAGCCATGGGGCAACAATATTTTAAAGCCTAAGAACTCCTGGCACTGGAAGCAGAAAAAGTATATAATGACATTTCAACATTTGGACCAGATCTCATTTAAGGAATAGAAAAAGCTGATTGCTCAGTAATTTAAAACTGGGCACTGAAGTTTGCTTTCTATTTACCTGTAGCCCAGTTAAAAGGATTCGGGGTGGGGGGAGCCTCTTGCAAATGCTCACTATAAATGACAACATTAATTCAACTAGTTTCTTTACCACCTCTGAATTTCACACATCCAACAGCCTTTGCAACACTTTCACTTGGCACCTCAAATTTAACTTACGCCAAACTGAATTCACTTCTTCCATCTCAACCCCATATTCACTTTTCCCATCCCATTCCTAAACTTGGTTCTTCCGACTGTATTTTTCCTAATACTAAATTCTTATCTCAAGTACCACCATCTACCTATAATCAATCAAGCTAGAAACCATCCCAAACATCCCATTCTTCCTCTCCTTTGTGTCCTATAGTCAATCATCAAATCCTGATGATTTTACCTCTAAAATATGTCTTTGTCCTCTATAAATCCATCCTCCATACTCCACAAATCTACCTGTTCCTTCCCTTCAAAACAAAGACTAAACTCAGGTATTACATATAAAATCCCACAAGATCTACCTCTAGAAAGTCTTTTTTCATTGCTATTTGCTGCCTCACTCTTTGCACTCTAGTAATAATTGTTTCCTGCCTACACAGCTGTATCATGCTTCTGCTTTTCTCTTTACCTCATTCTTTCAACTAATTCTTACCTTCATCATTTAAAGCTCAGCCCAATTATCACCCTCCCCAATAAGTAACCACCTCTACATCCCCAAGCCTGTGTAAACTTGTGATTGTCTTTAACTTAGCTCTTAACACATCATATTGAAATAATGTTTATCTTTAAAGGCACTAGACTGTAAGAGTCTTGAAGGCAGAGATCTTATCTATAACTCCAGTAACCTGGCATATAAGATAACTCAATTTTTGTTAAACTGAACAATAATTTTTCTCATTTCCCTCAGAGACCAGAGAATAAGAAAAAAACTATGTCACTGAAGCACAATCCTTACAGCAATAATCAATTCTTGCTCACAAAAAAAGAGGCCTATAAATAAAACTAAAAATGTTCCTTCCTCATGAGATTTCCTTCCTCTTGTCGCAAAATCCCTGATCCCAAACAATATTTGAAGCAAACAATTATGGTTGCAAATAGTCATGTGTTAACAAGATTATAATAATGATACAAGAAAAACTCAGTTGACAATTTGCTACTGTGGTCTTCAGTGGACAAAACTTTTATCAAAACAACAAAATAACACATTGTATATGAAGGATTCTTAACAAATTATTTAGGACTAACCTAATGTGCATTCTCATAAACAAATGTTTGCTGAATGAAGGGGATAAGAGGGATATAAGAGTGGGTAATAAATAAAATTGTAAAAAGATCAGAAACTTTAAAGGCAACAAAATCTGGATTTTCCCATAAAATTTAGGTATATATAAATTATAAGTTGTCTATATAAAGAATAAATGCATGCAAGGTTCTAGAGTAGGCTCCTGAGGAAGTTCCTAGAGGAATAACCTCTGGATTAGGTGGTACCAGTACTGAATCTATCATTAGTTAGCTGTGACACTGATTAGATACTGATTAAATCCAGCAAACATTCTAGCACTTCATTTCCTCAACAGCAAAAGAAGTTATTGGACTGTGCATTTCACCACATGTAAATTTTATCTTAAAAAAAAAAAATGTCAAAATGAGAGATGAGTCATTAATTAATCTGAGCTGTTTTCATCCTATTATCAAATATAACCCATCCCTAAGAACCCTAAGATGAACATTAACTACATGTACTTAAAGTCTTCAGAAAGGTTCATCATTAAAGAAAGCAAAGACATTACTGGATTATATGACCCCTTTGGTCTCCTCTAGCTCTAAATTTCTATAGGTTTGTTAATTTATACTCTATTACAAACGGTATCACTACCAAATTTATATCAAAATTATATTTGTGAAAGAAAAAGCTAAAAATCATGTCTGCATTAACACCAAAGGACATATTCAAGTGTCAGCATCCGTTTTCACTATTTTTATAGCCTGACTAATCTGAAATCAATGGCTTCAGTTATTGCCAACTATACACTTTTACTTTCTACTACTTTCTTAAGCCTTCGTTAAATGACTTCGGAAAAGGAAAAGATTTCTCTGTCCCTTCCACTTATCACCTAATAAGTCAAACATCAACGAAGGCAGAAGGAATAAGCAGAGGAATATTATATAAAGCATTAACTCCAAGACAGGGAGATTCTTCTTATCCAACTCTGCCCAACAAAGTGTGTAGTCTTTTTGGGTCATTATTATTTTTAATATGATTCTCTTTATTAGCTGATATAGGAGTCTTCGGAAACTAGTAAATAAACATAAAATAATTTGCTAAAATATAGGGAATATACAAAAAATAAAAGAGTTGCTTAAGTTAGGTTGACAAAATTATGAGTTTTTTCTTCTTAACCTTTTTTTTTTTTTGGTCAATGAACATCTCCCCAAAAAATATTTTCTAAAGTCGTGAGTAATTTTCTCTAGAGAAACAAAATATGTGGGCTGTTAGACTACTGATGACTGAAACATTCCATGAAAATATAAATTGATTTTTCAAAGATGGCAGTATTTAGCTTGTTGATCAATGAAAATACGTATGGCACAGTCATTAAGATATGTATTTAAAAATACTACAATTAGCACCCCAACCTAAAACCTTATATGCCCTCAGCATAAATACCATTAGGGCAAAATCAATATTTGTTATGGACAGAATGAAACAGTATGTCCTTCTGCTAACCACATACCTGTATTTCTTTAACCCAAGCTTTCAAGGAACAGTAATTAGAAAATTGTTTAACTATCTCCAGTAAATATAAACATCTTATAAAGAGAGCATTCTATTACAATGATAAGAAACTAATACCAATAAAACTTTATAACATTATTTTAGCAAAAATACAGGTTATAGATTTATAAAAACTGAGTACCATAAAACTTGTGAGAATCATTTTTTTCCCCTTCAAAAGCACATATGAAACTTGTCACTCCAGTCTACCATTTTTCATCTCAATTGATATCCTTTCTATAGAAAATATATATATCTCAACATATATACTTTTAAAACTTACTGGGGACCCCCTTATACATACAAATTATAAGGTACTTATTGGATACATTAACAAAGAACTACTGAAGATTAAAGTGAACTTAATTTTGGCAGAATTTTCCTAAAAGTGCGTTTTATTTAAGTAGTTCTCACCAAAACAGGACAAGGAGAGAGATATAACTACTTATTTACACTCTTTGACAAAAACTTCTATTTAAAGAAAATTAATTTTACTCAGGCCATCAAAAATCTAAAGTTCTCAGAACACGTTAATTTGATAGTAAGAAAATCAATGAGATTTTGACAAAGAATAGTTAGTTATTAACTAAAAATCTTAAAATTGTGAAGTAAAACATCAAGGCCTTTGACCAAAATAAATCTGCATTGAATATTTGAAATAATTCCCCACTATTCTTATCATTACCTACCAAGGAAAAACTATCATTATGGTCGAGATAAACTGAAGATGAGGAGGTTAATGAAGAGTGAGTTTTTAAATTACTAATCAAATATGAGATAAAATTATAATTCTTTAACGGAAGTGCCCTCTCATTTGCTAGTACTAAAAATAAAATAAAATAAAAAGGTATATTCCCAATAAGGGAAAAAAGCATGATTATATGAAATATGATTGTATTTTTCAAATGACTTTATCGGTACATCAGAAAATTAAAGAATTGTATAATTACTTTATTTAACAAAATACACTAAAGCAGGTACTTGTAAAGTCAGTGAGAGGTTAATCATTTCAACTCAATAGGATAATCATACATATTTGAGAAATACCAGGAAGAAAGCAACTATTATTATAACAAAAATCATAGTTTTTTCTCAACTAAAAGATACTTATGGGTTCTGGATATTTTTCTTTAAAAAATAATATACTTTTCTGTTAATAAAATGTGCCTTTAAATTCCCACTTAAAGATTACTTTAACTGGTCAACATGAGAAACTTAAAATATCAAGTTATGCTGCTAACAGGTTCTTAATCTTCCCTGTATTTATTTTTAGTAATGTCTCTGCTTTTTTAGTTCCCAATTTCTCAATATAAAAGTATTTAGTCCGAAGAAAGAAAACATTCTTCCTAAACTATGTAAACCACTATTACTAAATATTAATCACAATTATTTATAAAGTATTCAAGTGCCTTTCAGTAGTTGTTCTTTAATCAAAGTAATAAACACATTTCCTTGTCCTAAAAGCATTATAGCTATTATTAAAACCTGACTGCTAGAATCTCAAGTCAAAGTATTGCTGATGATTCATGTTTAATCTAGATACACTTCCTTTTCTACACTCTCTTTAATACAGGAGAGTCTATATATATCATAAAATATGGGGTCAGTAATGAAGTCAACTGGCGTGCTGTGACCTTATATTAAATTTAAAAGACTATACGTAAATATTTTACACCACTATTTTTTTCCAATGGCATCTTAGTATTTCTCTTCACTCTTCTCTAAAAATACCATACTAACTAGGGGACCTACAGATTGAAGTAAACAAACATAAGGGCTGGCCAAACCTATATACCATATTTGTCCTTAAGGTCCTATGATTTCTTCTTAGGATCGCTTAGTCTCACCTATCATTACTGCCAGATTCATAAGAACCCCAATGGACCTAAGAGGCCCAAGCTTGAAGCTATGACTTTACCCCCAACATGCCTTTCTCCCCTAGACAATGTTCCTGTATGTCACACACCACCTCATCATAGTTCGTAAAAGTTTACTTCTATCTTCCACGCTGCCTCTAAACCCTGACCTGGTTTGTAT
Organism: Rousettus aegyptiacus; assembly: GCF_014176215.1. Lineage (NCBI taxonomy): Eukaryota > Metazoa > Chordata > Mammalia > Chiroptera > Pteropodidae > Rousettus > Rousettus aegyptiacus. The sequence continues at coordinate 117,513,505 of NW_023416306.1, read as the reverse complement.
AGGTAGAGCAAGTTTATCTGATAAACTAATCTGTGCTAATATTGTTAATAAAAGACTGTATTTTAAAATTTCTCTTCCAGGGAATTTGTCATTTTAAGCAGAATATTTTAGAAAGAATTCCATAACACGCAGAACATACACAAAGTTTAGCATCAACAATTCTCAAATTATACCTCACAGCCAGCCACCTAGTCTACCTATTTGTAATGCAGATCCAATTACAATTTAATAGTCTAAATTAAAAATTAATGTAATTATACAGGCAGTAGTGAATATATGTCTGGCTTAGATATATATGCCTCCTGGCAAATGTCAAGTGAGTGGAAACTAAAACTGCAACTGTATGGTTTTATCATAAATCCTGTATTTGTTAAATAGTCTCATCTTCAAAGTACAGCAAATGACCCCGGTAGCCAATCCAGTTAAAATGGTCAGGTAACTTTTTAACCTAGCCAGAAGAATTACTTAGAGCACACCATATATGAGGTTCTCTCAGCATATTCGCTATTTATAACTGTTTAGTGTCTTTTCTACTTTATGCTTTCACAACAACTTGGTAAATTACAAATATAACTAGTGTTTATTTTGAATTGATGTACCACTTTATTTTTCATCACATTAATCCAAAAGCACAGTCTCCTATGACCGAGATAATTTAATACCATTTTATTAAATCTGCAATTAATTCTACAGTTTTGAGCCTGAAGTCTAGTACTCCTTTCCTAACACCAGGTCCAAGTTTTTTAAAAGCAGAATTGGATGATTTCCGTTATAGAATAATCTTGTGAAGAAACCTCTTGACCAGAAATCTCGAACATGGGATCAGCTAGATGAATCTGGGAAAAATATAAGTTCCCCAATTCTTAATTTCGTAACAGTGGAAAAGAAATATTATTAGCTCTACATAGATTGGAATATTATAAAACATATCAATCCTATTTGGTTTTTCTATGCAATCCTACTTGTAATTTCCATATAGCTGCAAATCCACAAAGGTTAAGAACTATACCACGTAGAGCTTTCACATACTTTCAGATCACACTGAGATTATCTGAAGAGCGCAGGTACTAAATGAACGCAGAATTAAAACAATTTGGGTGAATTCTTGAAGATAAGGTCTACAGACAGTGCCCATTCAGCTACCTATAAACCAAATTTTATTAAAACCATTAATGCTTTATAAACTACCCCAAAGGTCATTAAAGTGCAGATAAAGCCTACATTTAGGCCAATAATTTATTTTACATCCTTTTAGGTCACATATTTGGCCCTACTTTTTAAATAAATTGGCTCAGCAAGTATCCAACATGCCCTCCCTACCACTTCTCACTCCCTAATCTTTTGGTCCTAGAAGATAAGTATGAAGTTCCACTCCATCCTAAAAGACTGCTTCACATTAAGAGCTACATTTGCCTTGACTTTCTTTATGACCTTGGGGGGAAAATCTACCAAATGACGACTATAAAGATGTTTGTGTGTTTCTATTTATTACTGAAATTTAACCCTAATATGCTAACAATAGTGACGTCTTCTAAACTGGACCTAGAGAGCTGAAAGTCTTTAAGTTATTAATATCAAATGACATGTAATAAATTTAAAAAATTAATTTAACTAGTTAAAACAACAGCAGCAGCAGCCCCAAATTCAACAAGGTCAAAAGACAAATTCTGAAAAACACCAATAGCTTCCTATTACTTCTCTTTACAGACAACTGGTTTGCAATGTTAAAAAAAAAAAAAAAAAAGAATAAAACTAGCTTTAACTACTCATTTCCTTGCTTTAACAGCTGGACAACAAACGAAAGTTTAAAACTTATCAAAGAATAGAAAAACAGTATATTAAAAAATCTGTGATCTGTAAATTACGAAGATAAATCTATCCTTTTAAGTCACTAATTTGTATACCCGTGTTGGGCAATAATCTTGATATTACTTTATTATCATTAAAAGATCTCTGCCTCGGAGGAACAACTACTATAACTACATTTGATTTCAGGATCTTAAGGCAGTTTACGAGCAGTATCTCTTTAGTCTAATCTACGATACTCTAAGTGCTTAACATCATCACACATCCAGCCACCAATAGGGTGAGAAGTAAATAAACACAATTTACTTATACAATTATTCACGAAATTCTCAAGAACTGAAAAGTAAACACCCACACAGGCGTTTAATACCCAAAGAAAGCGTAGAATACTACGAAGAATACCGTAAGATTCACCCTTAATTGACCACTACAGAAACCACAGGCCTTCCACATGGACCGTCTTTTACAACCATTCTTGACTTGAAAAAGTAACAATGTCAGCTCAACGTTTTAACAGTACAGGAGATGAACAGAACTTAATGAAATCTCTCCTTCTAGAACCTCAAAAGGTTTTTATAAAAACTGAGATAGAGCAACGCCCCCCTAAAAGCACCCTACTAGAAAGAATGAAATATCGAAAACATCAGGTGAGCCAAAAGAAAAGCTGATTTATCCCAATTACCCAGAGGGACCACAAGGTTTGGGACGAGGAACGTGAGATCGGAGGGGGTGGGGGTGTTGCAAAGTGAAATCTAACCCCAGAAATCACAACACAGGCCGCGCAGCCTGGGAGCTGAAGCTGGCGGGAAGTGAGCGCCCTTTCTGTTTCCAGGGGAAAGTCCAGAGAAGAGCGGCTCCACACAGCGGACGTTCGAGGTGCCAACAGTGCATGCCTACCAAGGCGCGGGAGCCGCTGGAGAGCCCGGTTGGAATGGGAGGAGATCCCGGCAGACGGCCCTGGAAGAGGAGGAAGACTAAGGCTAGGAGCAGCGGCAGTGTCTGGACGGGGGGGATTACCTAACTGTGACGACAGAGAAGTGTCCTCAGGCTCCGGTGATGGTCCCGACTGCGCAATGTGTGGTGTCTTTCCCGCTTAGCCCGCAGCAGCAACAGAACCAGCTCCTTCAGCCAGTCGCCATTTCCCGCCTACCGACCTGCTGCACCGCACGGACAGGGACCCGGATGGAAAGCGGCCTCTCCGCGCAGGCGCTTTGACTTCCTCCTCCCCCTCCCGCCACAATTCCGCGAGGTGGGAGGGAAGGAATGTGGGCGGCCACAGCGGCAAAAAAAGAAAAAAGAAAAACTTTTACTTCCGTGAAGATCGTTGGAGTTCTTGCTGCCGGAAGAAACTCGCGAGCCTGAATTCCTGACAGAAACTGAATGCAGGGCCTTAGGACCAGATGGAATAACAAAAACAAAACCTATCAGGATACGCCAAGGGCCGGGGGGATATTTGTACTTTAGGGCCTCCGTAGCTGTGTAGTGGTCGCAGGGGGAGTAGGGAGTAAAGCGTTGGGAGTGGAGAGGCGGGGACCCGAAGGACGGTTTTTCCTCCCGCTACTAACGGAACTGCTTAGGCAGAGGTGGGAGGGGGAGCGTGCCCCAGCCCCGGAGGCGGGGCTTAGGAACGCGTCGCGCACTCTGGCGGCTAGGATTTTAGTTACCGTGGCGCGCCAGGTGGGTGGAGCCGAATGGGATGGGGTGGGACTAACGGCTTGGCGCGCTGGAGGTGGTAGTGAGGGGAGAGCGCTGCCAGAGGTGGGTTAAGATGAATCCTTCGTCTTTCCTGGGATCCTGGTAGCAAAGGCTCTCTTCCCAGCTCATTGCCTAGAGGTTATAGCAGTTGCTCGTGGAATTGTACAAACCCACGCCCTTCGTCTCCACGAGGTGTCGGCGGTCACTCTGCTGAGAGGTCAGATTCGGACATGATTTTCTACCTGCAAGTCTGGGTCAAAGGACGGTCAGCCTCACATGGTGAAAATGTATCGGTCTGGGGCGTGCAATCCTAGTGACTATCAGAAAACCAAGCCGAGTGGTTGGAAGAGCATTATCTGTTTACTGAAACTCCAGCCACTCTCATTATTCAATCAAGAAATATTTATTGAAAAAACACTGTTAGGCCAATACTAGGTGCGAGAGATACAACACTTCACAACAGTGAATGAACCCTGCCTTCCGGACTTAACAGTCTATTGAAGACAGACAAGTAAACGGAATTAAAATAGTGTGATAGAATGACTATAAGAAAGAGTTCTTGACAGGCGTAGCAAGACAAACAAGGGTTGCTGGTGATGGCCTGGGAAGGCTCTCATGAGGTGACATGTGAGTGATACAGAAAGGAAGAGTTGATGCTACAGAGGAAGAGTGTCTAGGTAAAGCAAACGACAGACGGAAAGGTCCAAATACAAGATCGCGTTGAACATTGGGGAAGTTGTGTGCGCTGGGATAGAGATGGGGGGAAGATTGTGAAGAGCGATGTGGCTAAGTGGTAAACAGAGAACCTTGTGCATCTATCTGGTTGTTTCTGTTTCAACGTATGAAGCAGATGGATCGTCTTCTGAAAGCTTTGTATACTGCAGATCCTGTCAGAGCCCTGAGATATTTGTACCTTAAATCTTCCTAGTATAGGAATGCTCTGATGAATGCGACATTTACTGAGAGCCCGAAGTATACAGCATGTCCACAAAATAATAAATTCCTGAAAAAAACAATTGGAAATCAAATGGTTACTGATTATTCAGTATGTATCAAGTAAAGCAATAGAATTTAAACAATTACCCCCAATTGACGACTAAAATAATTTTTTAATGAGGTAAAAAAAAATTTTCTAAAAAAAAATTCCAAGTAGTAACTACAAACCTCCGAAAATTTAAAATATGCCATTTACAAAGTGATTTGTGTGTAGATATGTGCATGTCTGCTTTTTAAACTATCCGAAGCTATTGTTATGTGAAAACATTAATGAAATAGGATGTCCACTAAGTAATGCCATAGAAATATCTTGGATCTTCAGTCTTTCAGGAGGTCCTTTCTTCCAGAGTATATGGAATATATTTTTACGCCAATATATAAGGCATATGCACTTCACAAATCCATTCTTATATTAATTTTATCTCTATGAATTATATTTTTATCATTCTCTTGTTGCAATTCACTAAGGAAGTAATAGTCATAATAAATATTGAAGTATCAAAGGGTTCATTTTGCCGTAATATTGCGATCACTTGATAGCAATGACCATCTGCAACTTAACGAGATCAAAACAACTCCTAATTTTCTCTCAAACCTGTTACACTGTATTCACCTTACAGAACAGTTTTTTTCTCATATCTAATGTCAAATCCATTGTAAGTGCAATAAACTAAACCTTCAAAATATATCCTGAATCCAAATATTTCTCTTCACCTCAGATACCTTTCTAGTTCAAGAACCACCATTTCTCACCTGGAATACTATAACAGCCTTTGAAGTCTTCCTGCTTCAATCTCAAACCTCCTTTAATCTCCCCAACACAGCAGCCAGAGTAATCATTTTTAATCTCTTTATTACCTTTCCAGCATCACTAACATCTAAGTCTTTACTGTGAACATGCAAAGTGCTTTATTTGCTGACCCTTGGCTACTTCACTGAGAACACTCCCTAACTCTTGCTCTTTGTACTCCAGTCACACTGGCCAACTAACTGTTCTTTGAAAAGCGTATTCCTCTATCAAGGGCTTTGTATTTATTGTTTCCTCTGCCTCTAATTCTCTTCCCCTAAACTTGTGCCCCATACAGCTACTGAGCACTTGAAATGTGGCTAGTGTGACTGAGAAGCTTATATTTTAACTTTATTTGACCTTAACTTAAAATTTAAAATAATACTCAAGAAACTTTTTCAGGGCTTTCATTTGGAGTGATGAAAAAGTTCTGGAACTAAATATTGGTGATGGTTGCACATTGTAGATGTACTTAATGCCACTGAATTATACACTTTAAATGTAAATTGCAATAGTAAATTTTATGTATATATTACAATAAAAAAAATTGCTCCTTGGTATTTACTCAAAGGAGTTGAAAATTTATGTTTACACAAAAACCTGCACACGAATGTTTAGAGCAGCTTTATTCATAATTGCTAAAACTTAGAGCAACCAAGATGTCCTCCAGTAGGTGAATGGATAAGTAAACTTTGGTACATCCACACAATAGAATATTCTTCAACCAAAGAGAAATGAGATATCAAGCCATGAAAAGACATGGGGGACTCAACTGCATATTACTAAATGAAATAAGCCACTCTAAAAAGGCTGTGTACTGTATGATTCCTGTTATATGACATTCTGGCAAAGGCCAAACTATGGAGACAATGAAAAGACAGAGGTTTAGAGCCAAGGAAAGAGGAATAAGTGAAACAAGTGATTTTTAGGGAAGTGAAATTATTGTGCATAATACTATAATGGTGGGTATGTGTCGTTCATTACACATTTGTCCAACACATAGATTATACAATACAAAGTGTGAATCCTAGTGTAAATTAAAAACCTTGGTAATGTGTCAATGTTGGTTTATCAATTATAACAAACAATTCTACACTGGAACAGGACGTTGATGGTGAGGGAAGCTAGGGGAAGGGAGGACTATATGCTTTCTACTCAATTTTGCTGTGAACCTAAAACTGCTTAAGGTAAAGTCTATTAAAAAAATTAATACTAGATTTAGTTATTGGAAAACTTCCTAAATATGCTTGGAACATGAGTATGTGAATATACTTATTGAACTAGAAATCGAATGAACTCTAAATAGCAATCACATATTTCCAATGCAATTTAATGTCCAAATTGAGATATGCTATACATGTAATATATACTCTACATTTCAGGTTTAGTACAAAAGAATATAAAATATCTCATTAATAGTATTATGTATCGATTACATGTTTAAATAATATTTTGGCTATATTGGTTAAATATCAAAATTTCACCTGTTTTTTAAATGTTGCTACTAGAAAATTTTAAATTGGCTTGCAGTGTATTTACATTGGATAGTGTTGCACAGGATATTCACATGGCTTGTTCTCACCACCTTTTAGAAAGGCCCTCCTTGATCATCCTATCTAAAATAGCACTCCTCCATAGCTATTCCATTATTCTAATTTTTCTTATACTTATCACTATGAGTATAGAAAATAATTCTCTCTCCCTCTGGCATATAAGTTCCATGAAAGCAGGGACTTTGTCACTGTCATAGCCACAGTATTCAGAACAGTTCTCTACACATATTAGGTACTCAACTTTGCAACAGAAAGGATGATCATTGTTCTTTCATGATGGAGCTTATGTGTTAAGGGATGGGGTGGATAGCATCTTGAGGACTCAATATTTGAAAAATGAATTCCAAATCCACATTTCTGGGTCTCTCGACATTTTAACCCTCTATTTCCAAATACTTATAGAATGAGTATGTTTGCATATCTTCAAGTTCATTGTACTGCCATCTCTATCTGCTATTAAACTTATCCAATAAAATTTTCATTTGGTATTGTACTTTGCAGTTCTAGAATTCCCATTAGGTTTTTAAATAATTTTCATTTCTGTGCTGAGATTTTCTGTTCACTCCTTTAAAACATAATTTCATTTAATCTTTGAACTTGTTTTTAACACCTGCATTAACGAATAACAAATCTAAAAAATAATGACGGCCATGTGAAATTTTTAAAACTGGATCACATTTTTCTGTCTTCATACATCTAGTAATTTTTTATTGAATACTGGACATTGTGTATACATTGTAGATATTCTGGATTCTGTTATCTTCTGAAAAGTGATAATTCTTGTTTTAGCAGGTACTTTCAGTTACTGAGTGGTCACCTTATACTGGAATAGGCTTGGTTTTATGTTTTGTTAGTTCATGTCTATGGAAAACCTTAGAAATTTCATAAGTTCCAACTTGGCAGGACTCAAATCTCCATACTCTATCTGTCTTCCCTGACAATCTTGTCAGAGCATGTTAGTACAGGTCTTGAGTAATTCTTACTCTAGGGCATGGTCTACTCCTAAGGTATAACCTTTCTAGTGTTTCAGCTGCATGCCACAGTTGTTAAGGAAATCTCCATCTTAGCGGGCCCAGAAATCCAATGTCCCTCAGCACTGCCTTTATGCCAGCACTTGACCTTTGTTATCTCTATTCCATTCTCAATTGTGTAGCAACTGCTATCTAGTAAGCATCTGGTGGTCTTGCTGTGATTATATAGACCTGGACTTGTAGTAACTCCTGGGCTACCTCCGAATAGCTCTCTTCTCTGCTGTCCAACCCCATAGGTTCCAATGGCTTCAGCTGCCCCCCACTATGATCTCTGTCTTCTCAGTTCAGCACTCCAGCCTCTTTACACCAGGGGAAGCTGGGTGATTGTGGGGCTTAATGGCTTAACTTTTACTTCTCTCAGAAATTTATGCTGCCTGAAAACAGTTGCTTAATATATCTCATCTAGTTTTAAAGCTGCTACTAATCCAGGAGGGCTAGTCAAGTTAATGATAGCCAGAAGCAGAAGCATCCCTTCCTTTAGATTTTTTGAAGTAGAACTAAGAGAAGCAGCCCCTCTCACGTGCCAAAACTAAGAAAATATGACCTGTTGGAAGTCTCAGTTAGAGCTTTGAGTGGGAGAACTGGTCTGAAAGAATGAAGATAACAAGTACAGAGAAGCAACAACGGGAGTTGGTTAAACAAAGTTGACAGCATTTAGTCCTTGCTTCTATTGTCAAGTCGAGGAAACTTCTACCCTTTGTGCAGTTTGCTTACATGGACCATTAAATGTCCCATTTTTTCCCCTGATATAATTGGTTGAATTTCCACTTGGAACCTTTAGTGAGGAGAATCTTTTAAAAGGAACTGGATTTAACTCAATTAGAACCAAATATTTATGATGGCTCATGTGTGATGTTAAGACTTTGGAAATGTACCAATGTTACAGTGTTTGATTGTCTTATTGGAGCCACTGGGTCAGATATGTGAGGGAACAGAAGTTTCCAAGATCAGTCATTATGGGAAGTGACTATCTCCCTCATAATTTTTTTTTAAACAGATTTTCTGCCTTCATATTTTAGCAAATTTTGTTGTTACAGCATTATACAAATGAGAAGTCAAAAAGGCACACGATCTTCAAATTTTTTAAAATAAAGGGACATAATTTAGAAATAAATTTGAAGTCTGAACATTTACTTTGGAATCATCCTTCTATGTACATTTTATATTCTGCATTCTCTCTTTATGGGTCAGTAGCAAGCCACCTGAACTCACAAGATTCTCCTTATCTTATGCTTTCCAAACCTCTTCAGCCTCATTTCTATCCTTGCTCACGCTATTCTAGCTTCACAACTATAATGTCTCAGTTAAGTAAAAACCTGACTACTTGGAACCTTAGAGACCTTGGAACTTTGTTTCATTTTTAACAGCTCTATGACTATTTAAAATTATCTTGTGCATGTGTTTACTTATATATTCTCTGACTGCTCCCAGTTGAATGTAAGCTCTATGAGAAAAGAAACCTGGTTTACCTTATCCACTGCAGTGTTTTCACTACCTAGAACAATGCTAGGGACACAGAAAGCACTCAATATTTGTTGAATAAACTAGCACTACAGTAAACACTTCTAGTGTAAAAATTTCCACCATTCTAGTTTAGCTTAGCTTAAGATAAATTTTAAATTTACTCAAATTTTGGCATTAAAATGTAATTATTTGCATCACATGAGTGTCAGGTGTGACTATGTATCAGAATCAGCAAAATAATAAAACAAGTTTAATTTTTAATTTATTAGAACCCAGTAAGTGATGATTTTAAAAGCATTTTTCATCAAATTAACACTTAATTCAGGGCAAAAATACATTTAAAAAAACCTAAACCTTAAGGCAGAAGTAAAACATTATAAAACCAGCATGTCTAATACAGACTGTAGAATGTCAGAATTTTAAGATTCACATAGTATATTATAGCATTAAAATGTTAATACAGTTGGACATATTATCAATTGGTCCAAGATTTCTCAATTTATAAAATGCCTAGACTGCTAACAGAAGAAATTTTGCTGTGTGTGAATAATAGCTACCATAAAACCAAGTGACTGTTTTTATGACAAAGGAACTAAGGCAGGAAATTTCATAGTTTTCATTTATAAAGATTTAAAATAAAGTATTAAAATAAAGTATTACTAGGAGTATGTTTTTGATTCATCTTCCTGCCCTAACTCCCAGAAGATGTACATTAATTCCCTTTAACTCCATTTTTAAAAATCCTGTGAACTCTCGTACCTATTCATTATAAGCCTGACTCGTAGCAAAGGCATGAATTGCTAATTTTGATATGGTAGAAACAACAATTTTAGTAAATCACTATATCTTTTCCTGGTTGCTTAATATTTTCAAACTAAAGTCTGACAATTTCTGCACCTCCAATAAGTGAACAAACTTTTTAAAAAAATCTCTATAAATTTGAATTTTGACTAGAACCTGAGTACAGGGGGTGGGAAAAAGCATTTCATGTTTATGTACAATTATAGCAGCCCTTCTGAAACACAGCGATCTTAAATTTCTCCTTATGACCAAAACCTTTTATTTTGGTGAAGAGCACTAAGATTTAAAACAAGGATCAGTTAACTTATGAATCGACTTAAAAATGTCAAAAAAGACAGATTGATTTAAAATAATTTTGTAAGGCTAGCAAATATGAGGTTTATGGGTTCTTAACTAACATATTAAGTAGTTACGAGGATTCTTCATCTTTATTACAAATTTTTAAGCTATTTTAATTAAACGGCTGTGGACCTCACTGTACTTCTATTTATCTGTGCATTAATAAAAATCTGTTAAAACTCCTTATTTAGTAATTCTGAGAAAGCCTAGTTAAATAAAATCACTGTAACTACCAGAGAAGCTTTGAAATACTGATCACAGATTTATTTTGAAGATGATTTAGCCTCTTTCAGAATCTGGCATTTAAACCATGAATATCTTCACCAACTTGAACTCTGAAAATATAAAAATTTTAGCCAGTGCTGGTTATAGTTAGACAGTACTAGTATTATGTAAAAAAAAATAAAAATTGAAAATATATCGTCAATCATGCAATTCACGATTTCATGAACTAAATAAAGTATAACTCATAAATATTGTTATATCTTTGCAGATTATCTCAAATTTCATCAGGCTTCAGCTGAAAGCTTATCTGCCAAAACACATCAGCGTTCATGTAAAATAAAAGGAGTAAGGAGGTGATTTTGTGCACATGCTGCCCAGTGTTTGGCTTCCAGGTAACCTCTTCTATCTAACTATTCTACATATAATTCCTTGAAGAGCATGAGATAAAGGGGTAGGTAGAACAGAATACCTGTTGGGCTAACAAGAATATATTAGTATATAAAAAGTTTTTTAGCTGAATAACTGTTCACACTGTGGTTATGCTATGTGCAGCATCTAAACTGTACAACCATTTTTTTCTCTGTCCACTTGTGAAAAGAATTAGGCTCAATAAAATGTAAAATATACATTAGTTTAAATGCAAAGACTACAGTTTTGCTTATTTTGTTTTTGGCTCAACTGTAATATAATCAAAAAAGTCTCTGCTTTAATAATACAATATGAAAAAGTTCACATATGTACATGGGTACATTCCTTCATTAAAAGTTTTCCTTAAATCTATCTCAATGTATCTTTACAACTGATACAACTGATCTTTACAACAAAAGTCAAAAATGACAAAGTAGAAATGATTCCATTTTACAGCACTTTAGGTTTTTTGAAGTCTTCCTTTAGGGCTTAAAGGACATCATTTAAATGTTGCTTTCCATAGTCTGCAGGATCCATTTGGAGTTCTCGTTCTTCATCATCTGTAAGGGAAATAATTATATGTCAAGAATATTATTTTTAAAATCACTTGCTGAAATCCAATTGAATGATGTCTCTTTTTTCCTCAGCTTTATGGTAGTTTTCTTCTCTTTATTTTATACTTCCTGCAAACAGTGTTCTATTTATTAGAAAGAAAAGTCTGTAACTATCTGGAAAATTACTTAATTTTAACAATTTTTTGATGATGATGACGGATGGATGGATGGATGGATGGATGGATGGATGGGAGGGAAGGAAAGAAGGAAGGAAACTGGATAGATATAGTTAGTGAAATTTTAGGAACCCACAAACAATGATGAGTTGATGCTTTTAAATAAATATATTATTTCTATATAGATGAAGTCTAGTCCTTTTAATTAAAGTTTTGGTAGAAACCGTCCTATATTAAGTTTCATGCCTTTAAAAACCATAAATTTTTTTTCTATTTATAAAATTAATCTGTTGTCATATGTAAAAATTAGAAAATAAGTTACTCATAATCCCAACATTTAACATTTTAGTGAATTTCTTTGCTTCTCTGCAAAGAGTTTACCAATAACTTCCTAAATGGAGTATACAAACCAAAACTTAACTGTTTCTTTACCAAAAAGAAAAAAATTATTATATAATACTGTTAGACAGTAAGATCCTCAAAGTAACTTTGAGTAGCTATATTAAATGACTCCACATAGTGCTTTGGAGTTTGACTTAGTTGGTTATTGATAGGTTTTTCTGGGTCAGTCTTGGCTGTCACCTGTCATTTCACATCACTGTTAGTTTATCTGTGAATAGCAATTCTTCTCTTCTAATTATGCTATAAAGTACAGCTTTTGAAGTAAGACTAATCAGAGTATTAAAATGCTAGAATAATAATGAAAAGTATTTCAATCAGAGCCTAAGATGCTCTCATGAGTACATGGCTTTTAATGACATCTTTTGGCTCCTCTAGCCTTTAAAATTGACTTTTTTACTCTCTGGTTCACCATTACAATTACCCAATAGCTTAGTGTTCGACAGATTGAGGTGTTACTATTGTAATTGTCTGGAAATATAATTACACAATTTAATTAGATATATTAGAATCAAAATTCATATGTATATAAAGTATTCTGAAATCTATTAGTTTTGATTGGATAGCTTTTCCACTCTCAGCTTCTGTAGATCGAGAAAGATGCCACGTGGTATACATACTATGTATTAACTTACCATAATGATGTGTTCTTATTTCTTCCTTATATTTATTCATAAAAAATTCCAAACAACCAACTTTCTCTTTCCTTTCAATAACTTTCCTGTTAAACTTATAGAAATTCTCATTTAGAATTGCAGGAAACCATTCCGTATCATATTCTAACTCATATCTTTAATAGTGTAATCCACTAGATATGATAACCCCATATCTGTTACGTATAAAGGCTGAAATTATATCCATAATCACACTAGTATTTTAAAAATATACTAATCAATCTCTTATCAAATAACGCTTCATACTTTAAAAAGTTATCTTTGGTTTTAAAAAAGAAAATAATCACTGGCATCTAGTATCCATGTTATGGGACCTCACCTCATGGCTATAAACACATCTTTGAGAATTTTAGCAATTACATGAAGACTTAATCACCATGGAGCAGTGGGAAAAGCTACTACATAAAGGAGAAATTTAAAAGGAAAGTTAAAAAGAGAAAAATATTGTTACTTTCGGGATTTTTAAAATAATAATTATAAAGAGAAAAGATAAGAGCAAAGGTCTGGAAATGGAAAAACTAAATTCTAGTCCTGGCTCAGACATTTAACAAACATGATCTAGTTCCTAAACCTCTTTAGACTTCTAATTACCTCCTCAGTAGAACAGGAGTAACAACTGTTTTTTCTTGCCTCAAAATAAAATAGTATATCTGACGACAGTCTTTACTTCCAAGGTCCTCAATAAATATAAGTAGGAGTTTGTTGGTTTTACTTATGCTCTTTAGTAAAATTTTGATATGGTGCCTTTACATTGTTTTTCAGAATTTCATGACTTTTGGAATAGAGTTTTTCTTACACTGAGCTATCATTTCATTAAGTAGAGTCCATTTTCAGTGTAGCTATTCTGACAGGAATTCAAGTGTCTACTAACAACCTCTGCATTTATCTGTAAAGTATGATGAAATTACCTAACCAAATCTGATATAGAATTAACAGATAACCACTAAATATAATTATATAAACTAATGTTTTATTTTACTTTATAAAGTAGTAAAATCTGTAAAAAGCTCACAACATAAAATGACTATTAAGGGAAATATAAAGACATTTATAATTTATTAAATAATTCCTTAATTCCTTCTGGAGTCAAGAAAGAACCACCTCCATAAAGCAAGCTATACCAAGCAAGAACATCCTGGCTCAATAAGGCAGTGAGGCTCCACTGACACATACAAATTAATTTACAGGCTAAAGTGCAATTATCCTCTAAAGCAGAAAGCCCAGAGGAAAAATTCTAGATTTGCTTTTACTTCTTAAAATTATTATTTTATTCAACAAACACTTATATAGTGCTTACAGTGTGAAAGATTCTATTCTAAGTGCTGAACACTTAAATCACAGAATCCACATAAGTGTTGAGTTATTTAACTATATTTGTCCCTATTTTACAAATGAGGAAATTGAGGCCCAGAGGTTAGGGTGACACAAGATGATAGAGGTAGTAAGTGGTGGAGGGTAGGATTGAAATCCAGGCAGTCTTGGGTCCAGAATCTAGGCATTTAAGAACTATGTTAAGCTTCTTTCTATAGATATACTTAGTTATATGCATTTCATATCCTATTAAACAAACTCAGAACTTATATGGGATTAAAGATAAAAGTACAGAGAATTTGTTAAGTATCCATCTCCTTATTAAAATAATGAATTAAAAGATATATATCAGATGTGTATTGTTTCCAAAGTGGATTGTTAGAAAGTTAGAGGAAAAATTTTACACCAATATAAATAAAATATTTCTTTAAAGATGGTTCAGGAAATGAGGAATTAAAAACGGAAATAAACCAAGATTGTAAACATGGGAAAATTAGGCTTCGTTTAATTCTACAAAAAAACACTGTGCAGGTAGTGGTGACCCAAATGATTAATACGTACAAACAGGCATCAGAGATAAGGCTGGAATCCTTCAGCTTCCTATTGGCAGAGAAACTGCCCAAACCTTCATTTCATAATCCAGAGTTTCAGAGACGAAAGCCAGAGTGTCCTTAGCTAAAGCCAGAATCTCAGTCCTGTAGCTGGAATCTCTAATCCTAGGGACACATCTTGAGGAAAAACTCCTAATACTAAAGAGAGCAGAGAAGCACCCCTACTGCTAGAACCTTGACAGTGCTTTTGAAGTGCATGCTTCAGTTTTTGATATCTCTGGCTGCAGTCTCAATGGGGGCAGTAGTTTCCATTTTCTTTCCTACGTTTGGGGGAAGATGTGTTTTCCGGTTTGCTGAAATCCGACACACATTTTCCTATAATACTTGTGCTATACATATAGTGATTCCACTGTGAATCACTATATAGCACAAGAAATTTAGCACTAAGAACACTAGGTCTATACTCTCATATTACAGATGAAAAAATTGTGGCCCAGAGAGTTTAAGCAACTTGAAAAGCTGGTCTCCTGACTCTCAGGTTAATGTTTTTTTTTTTTCTTACCATCCTATTCTACTGCCTACATTGGCTACAAATACAGGGAACTTAACCATTATTTCTACATTGAAGCCATGAAAAAAATTCTTTTAAATTCCAAATATTCTAACTTAATAATAAACATTTGAAATCCAAATTGTTGATAAACTAGGGAACAGCCATAAATCCCTCTCCCCACTTTTGGACAGTTAATACTATATCTAAAATTTTTAAACATGAAACATTTCAAACATGTAAATATGTTTAAAATTATTTGGGTCTCCAGCATTCCTTGTTAGTCATTTTACCCAAACTTATTTCTCTTTATTTGCTGGAGTTGATGTTCTTGCATCTTTCTGTTACCTGTGATAAGAAAGTCCTCTTGGTAGCTGCCCTATTCTGTTAACACTTAGTGAACCCCTGAATGGGATAAAAATGTTAAATGGCAACCCTGAGTTCAAATAAGATTCACTTGCAAATAAACTCCCAAATTTACCAATCCCGTCCCTACTTCTTTGAGGATATAATTCCCTTATATTCCTTAGAATGAATGGATTTATTTTCTTGCAAAACAAAAGGTAGGGGTAGGGCAGCATGAGGGTACTGGAGATTCAAAGTGGAAAGTGGCAATGAGAACTGAGGGTGGGACAGGCAGAAAGAGAAGGCATTGAAGATAAATGTACTTGCTATGGACAAAAACCATAAAATGTTGTAATAAAAGTCATCAAATTTAAGATAGCCAAAATATAAGAAATTATTTTCAATTAAGGTTGAAATTAATTGTTCTAATGAAAGGCTAAAAATTACCCAGTAAGATGACTGAAGCCCTTCTGAAAAATAACAACAATAAAAAACTAGAGAATGTTTAAAGCATAAACCAAACAAGCTTGTAAGACCAGAAGTTAAAGGGTTATAAGAATAAAAGCTCATTGAGAAAAACATAAAATTATTGTTAACAACATTTACTGAGGGCCTCATGTATGCTAAGTTCTATGAGGTGTTGTGGGTGAATATAAAAAGGCAGAAAAGGATATAGACAAAATAGAAGGTAAAATAAATGAAAATTTCTGCCCTACTAAGAGCCTACATTCTAATTGGTGATATGATATCAATGTATGAAAAAGCCTTAAAGCAATGTTATAAACAACTGCAAACAAATGTAATCCAAACGAATCACAAGTGATAAAAAATGATAAAATTTATGATAAAAAGATGAAATTATAGAAAAGATGAGTATAATTTATTCAAAAGTACCAAGAGGTACTTGAGAAGTTCTCATTAACAAATCCTTATATAACTACTAGCATTTATTAATCTCTTCCTATTCCCAGTAACCATTCTTCCAAAACTAGAATGGGCAACCAGAACAATGCCTATGTGGAAGTTGGAGTCTCTAGTTTCCCTTTTATTAACTCTGTAATAAATTACAACAACTAGGTAAGAATTTTAAGTCAACTATATTTTCTTCTGAGTTTTATAAAAACAATTCTAGTCATGAACCTAAATAAAGTTTAATTACTTTAAAAAGAGTTAAGGAATAAATCAAGACAGATTACATTGAAAAATATTTCATGCACAATATTATAAAATCTAATGTATTACACATTAAGTTTAAATTTGACTTTTATAGAAAAAAGAAAAGCTCCACACATACGACTAAACAATGTAAGCAAGAAGAAAACAGGCCTAAAAACTTGCAATAAAGCAACAAACTCTGATACGCATGCATGGGAAGGGCTGCATGCACACAGGTAGATTCTGAACTTTCACTAAGTTAAAAGCTCAGAAATAATACAGTTAACAAGGAAAATATGTTGAATCTGTGTATTGAACATAAAACAGACTAATCTTCACAAACTGATTGTTAAATATAAATTTTAAGCCTCAAAAAATTTTGCGGAACCATACTTTCTATGCTGAATCAGTAGTGAAATAATCTTATAGTCAGAGGAGAGGAGACCATTCCCTTTGTGGTTTGCCTTATAACAAAAAGGTTGTGTGGTCAACATTTGTACCTAGATTAAATTAAATATAATGCTTTCAGATGAGAAACTGGAAAATAATTATTTTCTGAGAGTACGCCTTAGGTAAAGTCTAGAGTCATTTTAAGTAATTTAGTTCTAAAACTTCTGAAGATTCTGAATTTCACATGGTATCAGTAATATATTTAACTAAAAATGGAAATTAAAATTTACTTACAGATCTACAAATACCACTATCATAAAATGGTTTTCAAAATATAATTAAAAAACGGCACAGAACCTCTTTGTATTAAGACTACTGCTATAAATAAGTAGGGGAAATTCTACACAAATTCAACCAAAAAATTTAGAGGTGGGTTTCATGGTCATAGCATGGAGGCCAGGCCCACGCTCACCTTGGACGTCTTCCTCTCCACCATCACCATCTTCTTCCTCATTGTAAGCCAGTTCAGCCTGCTTGTCTGCCTCGTACTCACCTACGTTACCATCATCCCCATTATAATCCGCCAGTTTAGAGCCATGCTGCGGATCAACAGGGGATTCATTTTCATCAAAGAATCGGCCTGTGAAGTAGGTAGAGGATTAATTCAAGAGTAAAGAGAGAAGAAAAGAATGGACCTATACTGGAGGCAGATCAAGAAGTAGACAAATGAAACCTGGCAACTTTCAGGACACAGGTTATAAAAAAAAAAATACATTTTAAGAAAGTTATTCAAGACAAAAGGAAATAAGAATGAAGACTGAAAATAACTTTTATTTAAGAATTTCTCCTTTGTGTTAATTTTAGTCCTTGCTTCTTAAGGTTTGAATGTTTTCTTAAAGAAAAGGGCACATATTCAGAACTATTTTCCTAATATCCAATGACTTATCTAAGTATTTGTCTAATTTAACACTTTAGGAGAATAAATACTTTTATTACTTGATATATTACATGTTTGAAATTTATAGTCATTTATTGATATGTGAAATACCACTTCCCATGAATAATTCTGATAACCGTTTTTTAAAAAACAAGTACTAGGCAGGCTAGTTTCTCTTCGGATACTAAGACAAACTGACACACCTGAGGACTATCTTAACTTCCCTCAGTAACAGTGATTCGCTATAGCCATGAGTTGATTTCCAAGGAGGGGTAGCAGAGAGAGTAAATCATCAGAATAGCTAGTGGTATGTGTCTTGAAAAAACAACTCAAGTAATTCTGATTTATTCTTTCCCATTTCCTAAACCGGATATTTAAAAGTCAATGGTAGAGGAAGCTTAAGGAAGTAGACCTACATTAGATTGTTATATAACAATTAGAAATCAAAGAACGACAGACAAATAGACATTAAAAATTAAAATGTTAGGAAGACTAAGATCTGACTCACAAACATGAGTTAAACTCTACTTTCACATTAAATTTAAGTAGCATCAAAATAAATTTTATTCCAATCCCTAAAATCTGAGTAACCTTAATTACTGATGATGGAAGAACTTAAGACTTTTTAAAAATTATAAAAACTTTCTGTGATAGGTCTAAAATTTTTTGAATTATAAAAATTTACATTGCAATGAGATATTTGGGGAAAAAATAACGACGTCCTTTGCTTGGAAAGAGAGGTTAAGTGCAAATGGAAAAAATTGTATAGGTATTGGTCAATTTTACAGATAGCTCACTATATTATCAGGCCAATATATTTCTCGTTATTGGGTAATAAGTCAATCAGAAAAATAGTTAAAGAACAAATCACACTTACATAGGCTTTGAAAGTGGGGCTGGTAACAACAGCAACTGAAGTAATTGTGGCCAATAAAAAAAACAGAAAGTCACCTTAAATCTATTCTAGAATAAGGTTGGGCATGTGCAATAAGTAAATAAATGACAAGTTGATAAAATACAGCTCAGAAAGAAGAATATACAAGAGTTAAAAAGGAAAAACAGTAACAAGTGAAGAATAGGTAAGCTGTTTGTGAAAAAGACACCATTTCCTAATGATAGTAATAGAAAACAAAACATTTTGGTGACTTTTTTTATTACCTCTTCCCTAACAACAAAATAAATTATGCCAATATAAGCAAAAAAAAGGGAGATTTATAGAAACCTATGTTTTCTTTTTTCTTAATATACAATATTTACTATGGAGAAAACATCTTTATGCAATGTGAAAATGCTATTTTAAATATATAAAGATTTTAACATGGTAGTTACTAGTGAGTTTCTTAAAGTACACTATTTTCTCCAAGAGAACTTTTTCATTTTTTTTATCAGTTATGAAATATAGAAGACTAAAAAATTAGTCTAAAAATTTATGTAAAATATAGTTAATTAACTAATATGATCAAACAAAATATATTAACCAAACACATGGTCTCCTGTGCCTATTATACTATTTCAACAGAACAACATATAAAGTTTTTTCCTAAAGTGTCTGATGAACTGACTAGCTTGAATTTAGTCATAAACTTTTAATACTATGATTATAGTGGCACTCGGAGATAATCAGAAAATCAATAACAAGAATGGATGACCACATAACTGACCTTTTAAAAATAGTATTTTGTGCTATCATATATACAGAATTTCGTCTTTGGAGAAAGAGCTAAACCGTATGAGCAACAAGAGATAGCGCGAACTATACAACATTGCCAGTCAAGTTGGGGACATCAGACAAACTTCACATTAAACAGTGAATGGATATGGCAGTATAAATAAAAATGCATAATGCTAACCAATATAACAGACTGCTAAATAATATAACTGTTGGGCAACATATTTGCAAAAAGGAGTTACACAAGGTAGAAATCAGTGTGGGTTAGAGCTAGAGGGGAAGTTTTCGAAAAAGAGGCAGATATATTGTACCATGACAGATAGAAGGAAAGAAGCATTCAAAGAATAAGTAAGAATGAAGATGATAGTAAAGAGATTAATTTGACTGTATTAATATTAGAAAATGGAAAAAGGAAGTTTGGACAAGCAATTGGAGAATAATTATGGAATACTTTTAAAGTTAGAGATTTAAAAAGGTTATTGTTAGAAAGTAGATAAAAGTATCAACTATTCTCTTCATTCATCCATCCAACAAAGATTCATTGATGTATGTGACAGATACCATGCTAGGCACTGTGATACAAAAATAAACTTTCCATCTCTATCTCTGGTAACTATAGTAGTATGGGAGACAAACATGTAAACAAATAACTAGAAAGTGATGCATTGTGCACTGTAACACAAAAATCTAGAAAGTGACAAATGACCATAGAGACCATTGATACCATTGGTTTCTATCTGACAGAGAAAGGCTGAACTTTATTTAGGCGACAACAGGCAGTTGTCATGATTTCTTTCAAAACGGACATCACGAATCTAATTTGTCTTATGTTCCATAGCATCTCCATTGTCTAATCAACTAAGAAGCTAAAGGGCTTAGACTGGGAAAATAGCAGAGGAAACATTAGGTAGAGGTGAATCAAATACCTTTAAAAATGACAAAGGTAATATGTGGCACAAAAGAGTGAAAAGAGTCAAAGTATAATCTATAATCCTATAATCCTAGCTTGGAAACTAAATATAATGGCGTCTATAGCCAAAATGGAATAATTAGGAAGGCATGAGAAAACAAATGTTGCATACTGAGCTTAGTGTTCCAGTAAGATATCCGAATGAAAATATTTTATAGGCAACATGGAAATATGAAACTAGACTCTAGGTGTGAAGTGAGGGCTAGATGTGTAGACTTAAGATTCATAAATATAAAAAAAACAGGTTGAATGATGACAACATAATTTCTCTTAGGAAATAAATATTTCCAGAAAACACCTATACGTTAAAGGAATGATCTTAAGGAATAATAAAATTTAAGAAAGGAGAAAGGAAGTAATAAGGGTAAAGTTATCACATGATGGTATACATCTGTGATGTGTTTCAACAAGAATTAAATATTAGACTTTGGTTACAACTCTCTTCGCTAAAAACCCTCCCTTGGAGCGTACTCTGCCTTTTATCGTCTATCTTTTCATCTCCAGATTCCACAGGGCTGCAGCCTTCCTTATCATGGCACATCTCCTTCTAAAATGTACCTTCATTAAATCTCACTTTTTCTGAATCTCGAAAAAGAAAAACTTCTAGACTTCATCTCTGAAGCATTTTATCTATTTAAAGATTTTAAATCCAGTTCTGTCTCTCTGTAACCACAGTGTTAAAGCTGTGCCCAGCTAGGGGAGTAATACAGTAATTACATTCAGTTTGGACTGCCGGATTTCTTATGTACTTGACTATTTATTATTTTCACCCTGGTGGCTGACTGAAAATTATTAATTTAGAATATATCAGTAACAAAAGCGCTTCATCCCAACAGTTTAAACATGAGAAAACAAAGAAAGAAGTTTCATATTCAAAGTGTTTGGGCAATATCAAGATGGAAAAACAAATTATAAGAGACATTGATATACTTTTAAGTTCACTAAACAGAACTTTATATAGAATGATAGTCTGTAAAACAGCTTGAATACCAGCCTGCAAACTCCAAAGACTAGTAGAAAATGAAACAATAATGACAAATAACTAGAACATTTCTCAATCACAAAAGGGCATTTCAATCAAGAGAACTAAACTGTATATTGTAATTCAGTACTATAAATCAAAGCAAGATAAATTACTTTTTTGCTTCATTAGCTTGAGATTCATTTATGGGTTTCAATTTCTCAATTATTCCATAAAAAAGAGGTTTATATTTTTCATCTCATTCATTAAATATATTATCACATTATAAACGAAATGAATCAATCTGAGTTGGTAGTATCCACTTTGTACCATTCAATTGGCAATGTACACATTCAACTGACTCATTCATTATTCAATTTAACACCTACAGTTTTGACTATTTCAAGTATCCCTGAGGGTCTAAGACATGTGAAAACTTAATCTGTTGAGATAGGAATTAGAGTTGTGAAATCTGGGAGGGTGGGATGTGCAAATTGTGATAAAAATGTTACTCCAGGCTGTCCTCACAAAACAATACGTAGGGAAAACTACTGACTGGCTTTCGAACTGTTTACTTTGGTATCAGTATCAGGAACATATTTGGGGCAAAAAGACCATACTTATTTTGCATCTCAAGGTACAGGATCTCCATGTTGTAGGCCCAGGAAGGAATTTGTTAATTGACTGGACTTAAGGAAGGTGAAGAGAAAGAGGAAATGAAACAAGCACGGTAGCTACAAATTATGGCTAAAAGCATCTAAACAATTTGACTATCCTCTCATTCCCAATGCAAGAGGTTCAGCTGCTCTTTCCCCTTCTTTATATAATCCGCAGGTTGCCTTCTTGCTACTTTTTTTCTTAAGACTGATTCTACAGGGGAAAAGGAAAAAAAGGGAAGAAAAGCAAACAAATCAATTTGCTTCAAGGTTAAATATTGTTCTCCTTTGCCTCTCTCTCCCTTTTATTCTACACCAAACTTACTGGACTAGCCTTAGTACCAGCGTAGGATAAAGGGGCAGGAGGTGGAAAGTAATTTGCTAATTTTGAAGAATACCAGGCATGCATTACATATGTATGACAACTACATTAATCTTATGTACATTAAATACTTGGATACTCCACTTCAACTCCGTGTTCAAAAATTCTTTGACATTCAGAATAAACAAGACTATAATGTAATTGATTAACAAATTCTTGTATCCTAAATTTGACTGCCTTTCTGAATTCACATCATGAAAATGTCTTTTCAAGACTATATTGTAGCATATTAAAGAATGGGGCAAACCATTTCTTCAAATATTCCACAGAAATCTTTCTTTTTTTAATGTAGCACTATGATTTACATTTTTTAAAATTTAACAAATTTTTCTTTTTTTATTATTAAATATTTTCAAATATATAGAGAAGTATGGAGACTATACATCTGTGTTCCCATCATCCAGAGCTTTGTCAACTTTAACATTTTTTATCATATTTGGTTTGGAACTTTTAAATAAACAAAATGTTACAGATACAATTAAAATTCCTTGAGTACCTCTCCCTAGCATTCTCTTCCTACTCTAAAGGTAACATCTACCTTAAATTAGGTGTTAATCATCCCCAAGAAGATTTATATATTCATTAACAAATTGTATTTATTCACAGGCCTTTGAACTTTATAAATAAATATGGCATCTGGGAAAGAAAGGGTTAACTCAGCATGTCTGGGTTGCTCAAACCCTGCAAATTTCAAGGAAAGGCTTGTCTTCTAAACTGGTCCTTAGCTGGATCCTGGCAGACAAATTTTGAGTCTTTCTGCTTGATAAATGTTTTTGTAAGTCTGAGGTCTTGGGCAATGCTATACAAGTTTGATTGGATAAATTTATCCTAACAAAGTGATTTATGGTATTTGTTTTGCTAGATGGACATGGGGAGAGCCTGGAGTCTGAGTAGCTGAGCTCAGTCATGTGTGTAGCACATGACTGACCCCCCAAAAATACTCTGGACACCAATCATCAAGTGAGCTTCCCTGGTTGGCAACACTTCACATGTGTTGTCACACATCTTTGCTGGGAGAATTAAGCACATCTTCATGCAACTCCACTGAGAAGGGACACCTGGAAGCTTGAGTCCGCTTTCTCCTGGGCCTTACTCCATGAGTCCTTTCCATTTGCTGATTTTAATCTGTATACTAAACTGTAACTCTGAGTATAACAGCTCTTCTGGGTCCTATGAGCCCTTCTACTGAATCATCAAGCCTGAGGGTAGTTTTGGGACTCCCAACACAGTACCATCATGTACCTATTCTGCAACTTGCTTTACTCCTTCCACATTATAGTTTTGAGATTTACCCATGTTGATTAATGTAGCTTTGCTCATTCATTTTAACTCCTCATATGATTCCACTGTATGTATGGCATGAACTATGATTTATCCATTCTCATATTGATAGACCTGCATGTCCTTGTATATGTCTCCTTACACATATGTTTGCAGGTACATTTTAGGTGCTAAGTTATAGGGTATGCGCATCTTCTCACTCTAATTGATCTTTTGGTTAATGAAAGTTCTTCATTTTAATAAAGCCCAATTTATTATTTTCTTCATTTATGATTAGCTTTTGGGGGGGGAGGAGGATACTTGGTATGTAGTTTAAAAAATCTTATTAGCTTTAAAATTTAAATCTGCAATATGTTTTGAATTTAATTCAGTGTATTGTGTGAGGTAGGGGAGTAAGGTTAATATTTTTCCATTTGGCTATCCAGCTAACCCAGTACTATTTATTAAAAAGACTATCCTTTCCCCCATTGCACTGTAGTATTAACTTTGTCATACATCAAGTGACCATGCATGTGTCATCAGTTTCTGGATTCTCTATTCTGTCTCATTTGTCCATCTGTCTATTCTTGTGCCACTATCACAGTGTCCTAATTACTTTATCAATAATAGTTTTATAATAAATCTTGATATCTGGAATGGAAGTTGCTAAGTTTTGTTCTTATAGACTGTTGTGGTTATTCTTGGTCCTTTCCATTTCTATACAAATTTTAGAGTCAGATTATCAAACTCCACCAAAAAAAAAAAAATGCTGTTAGGATAAGCACTGCAATTGTAGATCTGACAAGAATTACATTCTTAAAACAACAAGCTTCCTAATCTATGAAAATAAATTTATTATCTAATTTCTGTCAATAATATTTTGTAGTTTATAGAGGTTCTTGGGACTATTTTGTAAGATTTTTTTCAAGGATATGTTGTATTTTATGCTATTAAAAAGCTTCTATTTTAAAATTTCACTTTATATTTGTTGCTGACATATAGAAATACAATTAATTTTTACATTAACACTGTAACTAATAATTTTGCTAAAAATATGTAGGTTGTTTTGAGTTTTTTATATATGAAATTTACATGTCTGCAAATAATATCAGTATATCAGCTTTATTCCTTGTTTCCTTTTTTCGAACTTTATTTAATTGACTAGGACCTACAGTGAAAAGATGACTAGAAGTGATAACAGTGGTTATCCTAGTCCGCTGAATTTCAAGAGGAAAGCTTTTGATAGTTCATGCTTAAGTGTAATGTTTGTTTTAGGATTTTTATAGATACTCTTTACAAATTAAGGAAATAACCTCCTCATCCTACTTTGTTTAGAGTTTGTTGATTATCATGAATACATGCTGAATTTCCTCAAATGCCTGCATTTGTTGAGATGACTATGGTTTTTCTTGTATAATTTGTTGAGGTAGTAAATTACAGACTGCCTTTCGTTTATTAAATAATCTTGCATCTTGAGAATAAATCCAACACAGTCGTCGCATATATCGCTTTTATCTGTTGACTTGATCTGTTAATATTTTATTAAGGACTTTATATTTATGTTAATAAGAGGGGCTGTACTGTAATTTCCCTTTCTCATAATGTCCTTAGTTTTGCTATTCAACTTAATGCTAGCTTCATAAAATGAATTGGGAGTTGTTTCTTCCATTTAAATTCCCTGGAAGAGTTCATGTTAAATCGGTTGTATTTCATCCTTAAATGTTTGGAAGAATTCACCAGTGAAACTATTTGGGCACAAAAATTTCATTAAGGAAAGGTTTCAATATTACCTCGTTTTCCTCTTCTACCCACTGCTGGATGGAAGCAATACACTGTATTTGTTCTTTTAGTGATTCCCTTTAAATTTTAAATATTCATACCTTGTAAATTTTTCCAACAAAATTTCAAAGTACTCAGTATTTCTGTCCTCTTTCTACACAGGACATAGACCTTCTCACTTTACCTCTGAAGACCCTCCCTATCTTTTATTACTATTTGATATTGTTTTTGCTGCTTTAACACAAAAATAGTTTCCTTAAGTCAATACTTAAATTTACCAACAGCTTTGCTCAATTTGAGTTCTCATTTTTTTGTAGCTGTTACTATCCCTCTTCAATTTTCTATTTTATTCTTCTTTCACTGAGGGTCTATGAAAGGTAACCTCAGTCTTGTGTAACTGAATATGTCTTCATTTTGCCTTTGTTGTCCCATTATCTGGTATAACATTCTATGTTGGTAATTATTTTCCACTTATCATGCAATATATTCCATTATCTTTTGGCATTTGATTTGCTGATTAAAAGTCTGCTTAGAATGCAACTGCCATTCCTTGGAAACAATCCATATTTTCTGATATCATTTAAGTTTTTTTCCTTAATTTTTGGATATTCTGTTATTTTCCTACTGTGCCTAAAAGCAATGATTTTCTTCATTTATCCTGACACTTAGTAGGCACATCTGATGAGAACCTCATGTCTTTCTCCAATTGCAGAAATTTCCAGGCTCTTGAAATTCTTCAAAATTCTTTTCAAGTATTGACTATGTACCATTTCTCCATTCTCTACCCAAAACTCCTATTAGACATACATACACCTTCTGTTTCTCTTAACATGTTTTATATGTATGTATGTACACAAGTATGTTTATAAATATGATATAGATTTGTCTCTAAATCTTTCTCTGTCACTCTGTACTACATTTTTGACAAATATCACAGTAAAGGCTTCGAAATCACTTATTTCAGTCAACTACATCATGGTCTACTATATCAGACACTGATTTTTTATTTTGGTGATTATATTTTTCATTTCTAATATGTATAATTGGTTTTTATATCTATCTATTTTAGTTTTTTCCTGCCTATTTCTTAATCTTGTCTTGTTTTGAGTAAATTATTTCTTGATTTATCTTGTTGAGCATCTTTAAGCATATTTAGTTTAAAGCAGATTTATATAAAACTATTTACAAGTTTCAGTCGTTGACATGTAAGCATGTTAGCATTAATAGTTTTCATAGTTTGAGAGTTTTGGTTTGCTGACTAGTTTTCAGTGTGTGGAGTATTTGTTTATGTTTTTTCTCTTTTTCCTTGTGTTCGCCTGTATTATCTACCTGTATTATCTAGTCACTTTAAAGATGCTTTCCACCCAGTTTCCCAGTCTAGGATGTTTTCATGATCATATTTCAGAGTTTCTTTTCCACGATACTACTGGAGATAGCAGAGATTCAGTATAGAACCAATGGTGGTGTGATTTAGCACATAGTCACGAGGCTGCATTTGTAAGTTCCTATCTCCAGAAGCTTTCAGGTTGCTAAATACTGTAGTCCTTGATGGCAGTCAGCAATAAGTTTATTTCCTGCTTCCTCTGCTAAAGGAGATGGGGCCGATGATCAGTTCCTGGCTTTAAGCAATAAGCCTGCATCCCATTTAAAGTGGTTCCAATTTATTCTTATTGCTCTGAAGAGCCAAGTTCCTGGAAACCTGCATTTTCGGACCCAGAGCCTAATAGGCCCAATCATTTAGTTCCTTTCATCATCTTACATTTTTGTGTCATTTCTTGACCACAGAAATGTTTAACATGTTTTTGAAGTTATCAATATCCTTTTAGTTCTGTTTATCATTACATGTGTGATCAGAATGGCTATGTCAAAGGTGAACTCACTAAGCTATCTAGACCAGAGGTTGAAAAATAATTTCAAAAGATCCATACAGAAAATAAAACCATGTACTCACTGATACACTAGCTTGACTCTCCAATGTCATTCAGGAGAATTATTAATCATGGTTGAATAAGTAAATCCTGCTGCTACTCATTCTGAAGCATGCTACACAGAAAAGTCTACATGAGAAGCAGCTTAATCAACAACCACCATCTACTATCTTAAGTAATTCTCCGAGATTTTCAGTATGGGGCTAACATTTGAAATGAACAGTTTTCTTTATTTAAGGGTCTGTTCCTTTAAACTGGCAAACAGGTGGGCCTTCCATGGATTATCAATTTCAAATATGTGGAAGGGTATTGACTATTTCTTTTAAATATGCCTCCAAGATACTTTGAAGTATCCTCTAAAATATATTTTGTCATGATATAGCCTACATTCTACATTTTAAATTAAACCAACTCAAATATATCTTCCTCTATAATAGCAAAACATGCCATTTTTGCATAATGTGGCAACAGTTAAATTTACAAAAATATGTATATCTTTATAGTGCTTTCAATAAAATTTCAACTTGTTCTAATAATATATCATTTTGTACCTATAGTATCCACAGCTTTTAGATTCATTGCTTATAACAGTTCTACTATCATTTGCACTTCTTGATCTCTCCATACAGCTTTGGTTTCTAGTCAAAGTCAAATCAGATGAAGATATGGACTGAGATTAGATCTGTCCTGTATACATAAAGGAAAAAGCAGTCAAGCAGGGCAGAGAAAGAGATTCCTTCACATGTTCAGATTCTTTCTTCCTATTCCCACTTCATATTTTCCATTTACCAACAAGGCCTTATTATGATAACAGTGTTCTGCCTCTGGTATTTTTAGTGTGGTATCTTTCTCTCAAGACTACAATCTCCTCATTTACCATTTTTGAATATCACGTCTCAGTCTGATGCAATTCACTTGCTACGTTTCAGTAAATACTTCCCTCTCAAGCCAAGTATAATCTCAGTATAACTTCTATACAGCCATGGATTCCAAATGGCTAAGCCCCTGCCACGAACCAGCTATAAGGTTTCTCTTCTATATTCTCATGGTATAAGAAAGGTGTCAAAAATTCAAATACCTACAAGTATCAGAGAAGTAAGCGAAATGGATGTATTATAACAGAATGAGGTTATAAGAAATGGGACTTGGAAAATCTCATTCTAAATGAACAGTCATAATCATTTCCAGGGATTATGTCAAACATTCTCATTTAAAAGAATCCAGATTTGGGGAATCTTATGTGAAATCTATTGATTTTAAAATATTGATAACTATTTCAGATTTTTAAAAATGTGTGGACCAAACAAAACTCACATGTTGGCTGGATTTGGATATGGGTCATCAGTTTTTAATCTCTGCATAAGATTATTTTTGCTATTTAATAAAATTTTAGAAACAAAACACACAGAACTAGCCTCATACAAGATTGCATTCTTCAAATCCAACTAAAGCCTATCAATTACTATAGGTCTTAATCTTTCTAGTGAACAAATAGGCTTATCCCTCATGTGCTATTCCAAATGTTCTCTCTTTTACCTACTCAAATACAGATGAAGAAACAAAGTTAACAAAACCATTGAGGAAAAAAAATGCTCCTAATGCCTCTTTGTGAAGAACAAAATCAGAATAAAATGGCAAAAGTCTTAAGAGACAACAGAAATACAGATATAGTATATAAAAACTAAGGTACACTATCAAACAGATACACAAAATTCTAAAACTGATGCAATCTGTTTAACAAATATTTAACTGATGCTTACTATATACATGCGAGGCTAAGTAAATAAAAAGAATAAGACACAGTTCCTGCCTTCATGAATTTACTACTACTTTAATAGAGAAGACAGATATATAAATAGTTACAGAATTCAGGATACAAGACCCAACATTGCCGGTTCTTTAATATTTTGTTTTCTAGATTTAAGAAAAATCTCTCTTTTCTCTTAAGCTATCTATAACTTACAACAATCTGGTAAAGTATACCTTTGTGAATAAATATAAAACAACTACATTTTCTCTCTACTTGATACATTCAGAATTCAGAAACTCTTAGTGAATAATCTTATTTTCATGACAATGTCGTAATTTGTCTAAACTCAGTAAGAATCTGTTCTTGTAACAGGACACATTTGGAAACATTGGTTATATTATCAAGGATCTAGAATGTCATATTTGAGAAGGATGCATAAAATCAGATATGACCAGACAGCTTTACAGAACTAAGGCTGACTATAAGGAGTCAATACTTATAAATCTGGCTTTCCAAAAACCAGCCCATATCTGTCATATAGGGTTCCTAGCCTTACAGGTGAGTAAGGAAGGTCACTTCCTGAAGGCCCAGGAACCTCAGACTATCTTGGGAAACTTGAGGAGAGGAATTCACCTAAGTTTGATGGTGAATCCTTGGCTTGACTTCCTAGCTTCCAATGGCTTTTAAAAGTCCACTCTGGGAGGAAAAAAAAAATGGCATAGATGATAAAGGCTCTATTCATTCCTCTGGCAACCAAATCAAAGTTGTAACAGAAACAAGGAGCAAGCAGCAATGAAAAATTGCCTGAGATCTAGATGAACAAGCCACGCAAATAGAGAGAAATCCAAGAAATCACCCTGCAACGCAGAAGGTAGGACAGGGCGAGGCAGCGATAGGGCAGAAGCCTCTTAAAGGGGCCGCATCCACAAGCGGATTTTCACAGTGACAGACCTGCCTTCTCTGAGCACCAGTGTCCATTCGGCTGTGTGCAGGGGGCACCAGGAACTTACAGGGAGACATTGTCAAAGAGAGGGCCGAGGCGAGACTAGCTCTCTACACAAGTGCCGGAGGTATCCATTGTTCCCTATTGAATCCTCCCCCAAACAAGTGTGCCGGGCACAGTGCTGCCATAGCCATGACATCATCACACTAGATCACAGAGGTCGCTCCACCCAGAGGATTCCATGAAACCCCACCTTCCCCAACTCACTGCCCCACCCAAGCATATCCTCAGCGAGTCTGGTGCTCCTTGCTGAGCAGTGCCTAGACTCACACTGGTGGCAGTTGGCCTCGATTTCTGGCATGGCCTCTTGAAGCAACTATAAGCACAGCATCTATAGATTGCTTGCTGAGTTTTAACAAGTGGCCCAGGAGGGGCAGAAGCTTGGGTTAAATTTGACGTGCAGCTGAAACCCTTCTCAAGAACTGTGTCACTGGACACATACTTCACAAATCCACACTATAAGACCGGGAGACTTAGAAGCTTTGCTTAGTACATAGGAACAAACACAGAAAGGCAACCAAAATGGGAAGACAAAGAAGCAGAAACCATATGAGTTGCTTAAGAAACTTTTGGGAAGTGTAGATAAATTCAGTGAGAACTCGACAAAGAGATAAAAAACAAAAATGAAAATGGAAATTATAAAAGGGAATCAGTCTGAAATGAAAAATATATTATCTGAGATGAGAAGTATATTAAACAAAATGAATGAAGAAAAGGATCAAATGCCTTATCTAAAGGACAGGAAAGCCAAGGATATGCAATCAGAATGGTAAGAAAAAGGAAGTCAAGACTATAGAAGCATATGGGACACTATTAAGAGTCCAAATATCCATCTGATCAGCATAACTGAAGAAAATCAAGATGTTGAACAGCTGTTTGAAGAAATAATGATGAAAAACTTCCCTAACCTGGTAAAGGAAATGGACATAAAACCACAGGAAGCTCAGAGAATTCCAAAAATCAGGGATCCAAAGAGGCCCACAACAAGACACATAATTTAAATGCCAAAGGTTAAATACAAAGAGAGAATCTTAAAAGCAATGGGAAAAGCAGTTAGTTACCTACAAGGGAGCACCCATAAGACTGGCAGCTTATTTCTCAAAAGAAACTATGCAGGACAGAAGGGCTTGGCAAAAAATATTCAATAGGACGAAGACCCAGGATCTACAGCCAAGAACAATTTATTCAGCAAAGCTATTAGAGTTGAATGACAGATAAAGAGCTTCCCAGACAAAAATAAGCTAAAGGAATTTATCACCACCAAGTCAGTATTACAGGAAATGTTGGAAGGACTTCTTTAAAAAAAAAAAAAATGTATCAAAAACAGGAATAAAGAATGGAAACAACTACATTCCTATCAATAAGTACCTTAAATGGAAAAGAATTAAGTTCTCCAACCAAAAGATAGAGTGGCTAAAGGATGAGAAAACAAGTCCCCTACATATGAAAAGGAAGGGGATGGAAAAAGATATTACTTTGATGGACCTAAAAGGTATTTAAGTCAGACAGAGAAAGATAAACACTATATGATTTCAATTATACGCAGAATCTAAGGAATAAACAGAACATAATATTCAAAAACAAACTCACAAATACAGTGGACAATTTGGTGGCAGACAGAGGGAAGGGGAGTTTGGGGGGCTGGGAGAATGAGGTGAAGGGTTAAAGAAGTATAAATTAGTAGCTGCTGGATCGTCTCGGGGATGGGGACTATGGTGTAGGGAATGCAGCTAGCATTAATACGTAGGCTAGGTGGAGGGTCAGGGGATGGAGGGAGCAATTGGGGTATCGTTTTATAAACTATATAGATGTTTAACCAATGTACTATATACTTGAAACTAATTAAAATCAATATATTTTTTAAAAAGTCCATTCTGAGATGTCTTATGAAAAGTTCCAGAAAGCAAACTCAAAAGACCTATGCAGTCAATCACTATTATTGCTGTGTATGTAGAGATGTAGATACATATATCTATAGAGAGATAGATAGATAGATATAGATATATAAATATTCAGGACAAGTTTAATGAGTCTAGTCCTATTCATTGTCTTTAAGATTTTGTTACCTACTTGTGAATTGGACTGATCTCGGATCCTTCTTGGTTCTCCCAATACCTGGCTACAACTAGCCAAATTTAAGTTTCCAATTTTTTTCTTACTCCTCTGTCTTTGAATCATTAAAAATGAAAACTTCCCTTTACTCGAAACCGTGTAAGATGAAGTTGGACAATTGGATATAAACTTGAAAAATCACCCCAATAGCTCACAAATGGACAACCATAGTGCCTATTGTATAACCTACTTAGAAAGTTCACCAGATCACTTGACGATACCACCAGAGACATTCAAAATTAGGAAAATGTATCACATTGCCAGTGCTTGCCCTCATTCCATCTTAAAGCTGCTTCCAGTCCATCTAGAAAATCTCAACTGCATGACTTTTGGACTAAAAATATGAGTTTAGAGTTTTAAGGTAGGTTCAAATTATTATAGAACAGTAGTTTTCAAACCCATATGTGGCATTGTGATTTATAATAAGAACTATATATTTGGTCTTCCTCCCTTTTTTTGCAGACAGCTCCTAAAACCCTTGGAACTTCCTAAGTGAGGAGACTCTTAAAGGTGTCTTTTGTTATGTTAATAACAAAGATATATGATCAATACTCCAAGTTATGAGGCTAAGCCATCAAAACTGATACACAGTTTATATACTAAGAACTAATTACAGTAAAATTCCTCATGAAAATGGGCAGGTCACCAGAACATAAATGCTTATTAAAACATACTTAAAGAATCATATTCTAAATGCCTTAAAAAGACTTAAAAAGCGAATATAGTCAGGCCATAGGGAAATAAATTTAAACATTTCACAGTGACACTGTGAAACTGTTTTAGAGAACAATTTGACAATATGTAACAGAAGTTATAAAGCTATTCAAGTACTTTGATCTAGCAATTTCAGTTGGGGACTATACTTTTAAAGGAACATCTAAAGTAGGAGAAACTGGAAGTAATTTGAAAAAGGATCTTCATAGTTATTATGACTATCATGAGAGAATATGAAATAATCTAAATAATCAGTAAAAGAGTAAAGCTAAATGAACTATTATTATTGCCTAAGCACAATGAGATATAAGCATATGTATGTATACATATGTACATATACACATTTAAAATGACAACTATATATGTTAGGTTAAAATGTATTTAAGAAACAATGTCAAAGTAAATCACCAAATAGTGCTCACAATGATTACAATTCTACACATACAATGAAAAGAACATTGGAGTGTTTAATGCTCAACAGGCTTTTTAAAAAATAAGTTGTAGAGAGTAATAATTTCCTGGCAATTATTTCCCAATCATATTCTTTGCCTAATGATTGGTAAACAAAAATAATAAAAACATACATGTAAGGAAAGAATAAAAAATTTTGTGGGATAAACTATAAGTTTAAAAGAAAATCTTAAGTGATGAAATTAAGATATTTTATTTAGTTATACCCTTACTCTACACCTCTTTTTGTTGAGATAAAAGTTTTCAGGTCAATACTCAACAGGATTTTAAGGAAATATTTTTTTCACTCTACAGTGTTAGCCACATTCTTGTAAATAAAAACATTTTTCATATAATAATTTAGTCAAGACACATGGATATACTTTTAAATATGAAGGAAGGAAAAGTCAATTAAATGTACACAAACTATATGTTCATAAAGATGCAGAAATATGAATAACTGTCATAAGACCAATAAAAATATCTTGAATAGATTTAAAATGTAACACTGTGCAGTTTTCATCATACAAGCAACCTGTGTACAAATAGCTGCCTAAACAGTGCTCTGAACAGTTGTTGCCATGGAAGCCATCATGAAAAGCAAACGAAGTCAAACGAGATTTTAGAGATTCTGTCTGTTCAAAATTTGAAGAGAAAAAGCCTTAAAAAGCAGAACTAGTAAAAAGTATAGTTTAAGGGATCTGTCTCATACAATTTGAGACACTGTCCTGCTCCAAATTCTCTCTACTACCAGAATTTTTCTTATACTTCCTAAGGATCTACCAGAGTTATACAGATTAACAGATACTGTCCGTTTATCAAAATCAATACCTCTGAAACAGTTCAAGCAGTCAGTTTATTACACAATACTATGAATATGTTCAATTTCTTTCACTTCTCTTTTAAGACCTAAATGAAACAAACTGCAATTGGAGGGGATGAAAAAGGAAGCAGCACTGAGCCTTCCACTATGGCGGTCTCCCCAGGTCTATATTTCTCCCAGAATCCATTTTTCAAAACTATCAAAATCTAATCAAAATCTTCATTCACTAGCCTAACAAAATATAACTGTTCTCATTTCTTCAAAAGATTTTACACTGTATTAATCCTATCATAACTAATAGCATTTTTAAAAAATCAACTCACCTGAAATTTATTACTTAACATTGGCAAACATGAGAAGCTTTCTAAAGTCTTTTTTGAAATCTCTATCCATTTAAAACTTGCTCTTCTTTTAAATTTCACCACCACCATACTTTCTCTTTTTATGCATATTTTCTCTTTTTATGAATATATAGCTTTACTATACATTCATTAGACATGATAATAATAAAGACCTTAATTGAGCCTTGTAAACGAACATTAAAGAAATCTTTCCAGCATAATATTCATCAATTTATTCTTACTTTGCTTCAACTTATGGAAATCACCGACTCTCTCCTTGGTAGCCTGCTTTAGTATATCTGCTTGAATTCTGGGTTCACTCTCCAAGTTTGGGCCTGGAATTAAATGCTGAAGAAGATTGGAAGGGTTCTGTTTTGACGTTCCTGGGTTTCCATTGTGATTTACATGAGAATCTACAACAAAAAAACATCAAGTTAAGGTCATATTTTGCAGAAGAATTTCACAAGACCTGCTTTAGAAAAGCTAAGACACACTGTTGTCTGTTACTAGGTAGTCTGAGAGCTTTTTTTAAAGTTTTATTCTCATTTCTTTAGCCAAATCTTATAACCAATGTGATTCAAGCTGTGTAAAGTTTACTCATCAGTCCCCAAGAGCATCTCCAGTACTGATTATAAATCTATTCACCAAAGGGATATGTTGTAGAAACTGAAAAATTAAAATGGCAATGATACAGCTTGGATGACTCTTTTCCTTCCTTCCTTCCATCAGAAATCTCCAAACTCCAGTAAGGCTTTTAGAAATTCCAAGCTCTAAGTCATTTTCATCAACACAGTGACTCACAACTGTTAACTCTTAATTTTTTCTTATTAGTATCCCTTGGATATAACCTTTCTTTCCCCCACCCCATTTTTTCTTCATCAAAGCCTTGACTTCAATCCTTGTTATCATTAATTTTAATCGTATTGATTCTCATTTTAGGGGAACATTTCTGTAAAATAGAATAGATATTCAGTGAAAAAACATACATTCATAAGTACAGAGTAGGGAGTTCAAGATAGGTAGATCTAGTAATTTATAGAAGGCCTCTGTGAGATAAATTTGAACACATTTTGAAGAAGGTAAATACATACAAACTGGCAGAGATGAAAGGCAATGTAGTCCAGAGTGGCTGAACAAATAATTCTTCTACTTTTATTTGTTTTTTATTTTATGTATGTATGTATGTATGCATGCATGCATTTATTTAATGCCTACAGCATCTGCTCTTCCTAGGTGGTCTCCTATGCAAGTACTAACCAGGCCCGACCCTGCTTAGCTTCCGAGATCAGACGGGATCAGGCGTGTTCAGAGTAGCACGGCTGTAGACAAATAATTCTTCTACTTTTAATAAGCCATTAGATAACAGCTTTTTTGAATGATTACTTCTCCTTGAGCTTTTATTAGGTCTTTTGAAAATACATAATGCTAACTATAAGTCTGCTACTTCACTATGCTGCTAAACGACGTTTTATTCACTGTATAACAATATATGATCAGAAAACTGGTGTTCAAGGAAAAATTTAAAAATAAGACTTCATACCTGGAACCATATTTGAGGACAGAGGTTGTCCAGTTGGACGATGGGAGGTTGCTTGATGACTTCCATATTGAGAAACAGAAATAGGGGGTTTCTTTAAAACTAAAAGAAAATATAGATCCATATTATTCCCAGTGATATTGATTTTTAAAAATGAACCACAATAAATCTATTGACATTGCACTAATCCTATGATGGTTATTCTAATTTTATAATCCTTATAATATACATAAAATTAATTTGTGGTTACTAATTGATACATTGTATCATCCATCACAAATTTTGGTGAAGAATAACTGTGACCAGAATATAAGACAGTAGGAACTGTCTTGTTCATCACTATGCCGCCAACACTTAGAATAGTGCCTGGCACATAACAAGAGCTCAACTAAGGCTTGATGAATGGAGAAATAAATAAATCTCTTCAGATACAGTGAAACCTTTTATATAGACAGTGTAAATAAAAAATAGTCATTTATAGATTAGGTGAGGCAATAAAAATATGCTACTCCAAGTTGTCCAGATTTTAAATAAAAAACTAAACGTAAGTGATACAAGTTGAGATTTTATTTTTGAAGAGGAAAATTTAAGTTGCACCGAGGACTTTACTAAAAAAGACATATATATTTATAATTGGGACTTCTCCCTTAAGAAACGAAGGCAACAAGAGATAAACATTTCACTCACTACCACTGATTCCACTGCATCCTTAGGCAGCTTAACATGATAGAAAGGCAGAAAGAAAAAACTAGGGAGACTGGAAATAAAGAGAAAAAAATTGAAAAGCCAATCTATAAGATATGGTTAGTAGCACATTTTATTCTTTTAAAACTTTGGTGTGGCAGAGACAATGCTATATGATCCTATTTCATTATATTTTTCTTGGACATAGAGGAAGATCAGCCTTCCTATGGTTAAGAAACATAAGACTGGGTTCTGACCATGAGAATGACCATGAATGTGACATTTCCAAGTATGGTGATAAAATCCTCCATGCAAATCACCTAAAATCTGTCTTCCCTTTCTGCCACAACTTAGCATGCTACATATGAAGATGGTGGCATCAAATGGAAGGGGACACTGCTTGGAGAACTGCAAAGAGAGTCATCCAACCTGCATCAGAGTATAATATGGACAATAAATTGACACAGTGTTTTAAACCACTGCAATTTGAAGGCTGTTAATACACCAGAGCCTAGTCAATCCTAACTAGTATACTCGGGTTATTGATAATCTTTAAAGTTAATTTCAATCACTCGATTTTGTTTATTATTACATAGGTCTCTAAACTTAAGAACTCAAGAAGTTTAAAATTCATGCAAAGAAAATAACCTACTCAAATTTACAGAATACTGAGGTTTGCCTTATCTCACTGTGTTCCCATTACCTTGTTCCTATTGCCAGCTGCAATGCCCACCACCCACTTCTTCATGTAAGACAGCTAAATAACAACACTCAGCTAACATCTTTAAAGAACAGTACCTCAACAGGTTTAACAATGCAATTTTATTTGCTAACAGACTCTGACGACACTAAACATCTGGTAGATGTATTTGTCGGTAACAATCTACAAATTTGTTCATCACTGTTGGACCATTGCTGGCATCAGCACCTTACAAACTAGAAGACAGCACTACAACTACTAAACAAGAAGTGATCATACATGTCCTTAGCTTATATGATAACGCTTCCTGCTTAAGAACAAGGTGACTCTTTGGAAGCAAAATTATGATTTAGATAGTAGGCAAAAGCTGGATTAAAAGGGCCTTTATAAAACAACCAGAGGAGTTTAGTTCTAATGTAGTAGACACAAAGTAGTGATATGGAGCCCTTATAAGTTTGACATGAATACTACACATTTCTACAAAAAGTTTAGAAAAACAGAAAAGCAGAAATGTAAAATTAGCTATAATTTCATCACTTAAAGATACCACAGTTACCATTTTGAGACTCTCTTTGATGTTTTGGGGTTTTTTTTCTGTACATTTTACTATATACTTTAAACAAAATTAGTATCCCATCATACTATCTTATAATCTGAGTTTTTACTGTTTTCCTTTGCATTTAAAAAAAATTTTATTACATTTATTGGGGTAACACTGGTTACTAACATTATATAAATTTCAGACGTACAACTTTATGATACATCTGTACACTCTGTTGTGTACTTACCACGCTTAGTATCCTGTCACTGTACATTTAACTCCCTTTAGCCTCTTCATCCTCTCCCAATCCCCTTCCCCTCTGGCAACCGGCATTCTCTTATCTGTATCTATGAGTTTGGTTTTTTTTGCTTGTTTGTATGTTTATTTTGTTTGTTAATTGTTGCTTTTTTATATCCCACGTGAGTGAACTCATACAGTTGTCCTTTTCTATTTGACTTATTTCACTTAGTACAATACTCTCAAGATCCATCCATGTTGCAACAAAGGGCAGTATTTCATTTTTTATCGCTGAGTAGTATTCCATTGTATATATGTACCACATCCTTCAGTCAGCCTTTGAAAGGACACTTAAGTTGTTTCCATGTTGGCTATTTTGAATAATGCTGCAGTGAATATATGGGTACATCTAACTTTATGAATAAGTGTTTTCAAATTTTGGGGGTAGATAGCTGGAAGAGAGATTGCTGGGTCATAGCGTAACTCTACTTTTAATTTTCTGAGGAACCCCCACACTGTTTTTCAGAATGGCTGGACCAAATTACATCCCCACCAGCACTATGTGAGGGTTCTCTTTTCTCCTTATCCTCTCCAACATTTATTTTTTGTCTTACTGATAATAGTCATTCTAACAGGTGTGAGGTGGTATCTCACATTGTGGTTTTGGTGTACATTTCCTTTATAGCTAGTAATTTTTTTTTTTAAACATCTACAGTACCTGGTCTTCCTAGGTGATATCCCATCCAAGTACTAACCAGGCCTGACCCTGCTTAGCTTTCGAGATCAGACAAAATAGGGCATGTTCAGGGTGGCATGGCTGTAGACAATATAGCTAGTAAATTTGAACATCTTTTCATATATCTGCTGTCCATTGTATGTCTTCCTAGGAAAAATGTCTATTCAGGTCCTCTGCCAAATTTTTTTGGATTGTCTGTTTTTCTTGTTGTTGAGTTATATGAGTTCTTTATATATTTTGGATATTAACTTCTTATTGGAGGTATTGTTTGCAAATATACTCTCCCATCCACTTAGTTGCATTTTTGGTTTTCTGAAGGGTTCTTTTGCTGTGCAGAAGCTTTTAAATTTGATGTAGTCCCATTCATTTATTCTTCCTTTTACTTCCCTTGCCTTTGGGTCAAGTTCACAAAAACTCTCTCACACTAAGGTCCATAAGTTCAATGCATATGTTTCCTTCTAGGTATTTTATTGTTTCAGGTCTTACATTCAAGTCTTTAATCCGCTTTGAGTTAATTTTTGTGTATGGTGTTAGAGAACAGTCTACTTTTATTTCTTTTTACATTTGTTTTTTCAGTTTTCCCAACATTTATTGAAAAGATTTTATTTTCTTTACTTTATGTTCTTCACTCTTGTCAAAAATTAGTTGCCCATCTTTTTGTGGGTTTATTTCTGAGCTCTCAATTTTGTTCCATTGGTCTGGGTGTCTATTTTTCTGCCCATGACATACTGTTTTGATTACTGTTGTTTTGTAGTACAGTTTCAAGTCAGGAAGAGTGATACCTCTGGCTATGTTCTTTTTTTTCTCAAGACTGTTTTGCCTATTCAGGGCCTTTTATAGTTCCTTACCAATTTGAGAACTTTTTGTTCTATTTCTGTAAAAAATTCCACTGGGATTTTGATGGAGCTTGCATTACATCTGTATATCGCTTTAGGTAACATGGCCATTTTAACAGTGTTAATTCTTTCAAAGCATGAACACAGACTATCATTCCATTTCTTTGTATTAACTTCTATTTCTTTTAACAATGTCTTGTAGTTGTCAACATATAGGTTTTTCACTTCGTTTACTCCTATTTTATCCTTTTTGCAGCAATTGTAAATGGGACTGTCTTCTTAACTTCTCTTTCTGATATTTAGTTGTTAAAATATAGAAATACAATGGATTTTTGCATATTGATTTTATATCCTCCAAATTTACTGTATTTGTTTATTGTTTCTAATAGTCTTTTGGTAGAGCCTTTTGCATTTTCTAGAATCGTGTCACTTGCAAACAGTGACAGTATTACTTCATTATTCCCAATCTGGATGCCTTTTATTTCTTGACTTCCAGTACTACGTTGAATAGTAGTGGTGACAGTGGCATCCTTGACTTGTTCCTGACCTTAGAGGAAAAGCTTTCAGTTTTTCACCATTGAATATATATTAGCTGAGGGTTTGTTATATATAGTCTTTATTATGTTGAAGTACTTTTCTTCTATACCCTTTTTATTGAGTGTCTTAACCATAAATCAATATTGTATCTTCTAGAATGCCTTTTCTGCTTCTATTGATATATTATTTTTACCTATTCTTTTGTTAATGTGGTATATCACATTGATTGCACATGTTGAACCACTCTTCCATCCCTGGAATGAACCTGATTTGATCATGATATATGATCCTTTTAATGTATCGATTTACTATTTTGATTAGGATTTTTGCATCTGCTCATTGGAAATATTGGCCTGTAATTTTCCTTTTTTTGTGTTGACCCTGTCTTGTTTTGTTATCAGAGTAATGCTTGCCTCATAAAATGAGTTAGTAAGTATTCCACCCTCTTCAATTTTTTGGAAGAGTTTGAGAAAGATAGCTATTAAATTTTCCTAGAATGTTTGATAGAATTCACTAGTGAAGTTACTTGGTTCTGAGCTTTTGTTTTTGGGGAGGTTTCTGACTATTGTTTCCATTTCTTACTAGTGATTGGTCTATTTAGATTTCTCAATTCTTCATGGTTCAGTCTAGGAAGGTTATATATTTCTAAGAATTTGTCCACTTCTTTTAGATTATTGAATCTGGTGGCATACAGCTTTTCACAGTATTCTTGTATAATCCTTTGTATTTCTGTGGTGTCTGTTTTAACTTTTTTTTAATTCTGACTTTATGCATTTAAGTCTTTTCTCTGTAGTGAGTCTAGCCAGAGGTTTGTCAATTTTATTTATCTTTTTCAAAGAATCAGCTGTGTTTTATTAATTTTTTTCTATTGTCTTTTTGTTCTCTATTTTATTTACTTGTGCTCTAATTTTTATTATTTCCCTCCTTCTACTGAGTTTGGACTTTGTTTTCTTTTTTCTAGTTCTTTAAGGTATACTGTTGCATTGTTTGAGATTTTTCTTGT
Source organism: Rousettus aegyptiacus (assembly GCF_014176215.1). Classification (NCBI taxonomy): domain Eukaryota; kingdom Metazoa; phylum Chordata; class Mammalia; order Chiroptera; family Pteropodidae; genus Rousettus; species Rousettus aegyptiacus. The sequence goes on along the minus strand of NW_023416306.1, from coordinate 117,471,749 downwards.
TTCTTGAGGTAGGCCTGTAATGCTACAAACTTCCCTCTTACTACCACTTTTGCTGCATCCCAAAGATTTTGGTGTATTGTAGTTTTTTTTTGCATTTCTCTCTATATATCTTTTGACCTTTTTTCTTATCCAATGGTTGTTCATAAGCATGTTGTTTCATCTCCACATATTGTGGTTTTTTTCAGCTTTCTTATTCTAGTTAATTTCAAGTTTCACATTGTTGTATCGGAAAATATATTTGGTATGATTTAAATTTTCTTACATTTATTGAGACTAGTTTGTGCCCCAATATATGGTCTATCCTTGAAAATGTTCCATGCGTACTTGAGAATAATGTATATTCTACCCTTTGGGATGGAAAGTTGTATAAACATCATTATGTCCATTTGGTCTAATATGTTATTTAAGGCTGATACTTCCTAACTGACTTTCTCTTTGGATGACCTACTCATTGCTCTCAATGGGGTATTCAGGTCCCCTCTATAATTGTATTTTTGTCAGCTTCTCCTTCCAGGTCTGTTAGTAACTGCTTTATATATTTTAGTGCTCCCAGGTTGGCTGTATATATATTGATAAGTATTATGTCTTCTTGATGAGTTGTCCCCTTTTTCATTATAAAATGTCCACCTTTGTCTCGTTACCTTTTTTATCTAGAAATTTATTCCGTATAATATAAGTAGAACTAAAACCACTTTTCTCTGGATGACATTTACTCGAAGCATCTACTTCTCAGCCTTTCACTTAGAGCCTATGTTTGTCTTTGTAGCTGACATGGGTCTCCTGAAGGCAACATATAATTGAGTCTTCTTTTTAATCCATTCCACTATTCTTTGCTTTTTGATTGGTGAGTTCAGTCCATTTAGAGTTAATTATTGATATATGAGGACTTACTATAGCCATTTTATGTTTTGTTTTCTGGTTGCTATGTATCTACACTTTTTCTTTTCCCTTAAGTTTCTGTCTGCTCTTTTAGTTTGGTGGTTTTCTGATTTTGTTACCTGCTTCCTCTTTTTTTATTTTTTTTATGTTATGTGTCTCATCTCTAAATTTTTGTTTAGTGGTTACCATTAGGTTTATGTAAAAAGATGTCTCATATATACAATAGTTCTTTTTCTTATGATTGAATTTTACTTTCATTTGCCTGTGTAAGTTCAATCCTTTTCCTCCTCCCCTTTTATGTTTTTGTGGTCATGAATTTTCCCTTTTTATCCTGTGCGTTAGTTTCTAATTTGCAGAAGTTACAGTCTTTTAAAACTGTTTTCCCCCTTGAACCTTTATGCTATAATTAAGTGTTCAATATCTTATTCTGAAATAAAGACGCAAGTTCCTGTTTCTCTGAATCCTGTCATCTTACTAAAAGTTTTGTATACTTTGTCTTTTTGATTAAGGAAGAAGAGTTCCTTTTCACATTTCTTGTAATGCAGACCTTATGGTGGTTAATTCCCTTGCCTTCTATCTGGGAAAGGCTTTATTTCCCTTCATGTCTAAAGGACAACTCTGCTGGATATATTATTCTCTGCTGGTGGTTTCACATATTTCACTCTACTCTCTCCTGGTTTATAAGAATTCTGCTGAAAAATCTGAAGATAATCTAACTGGGTTTCCTTTTTAGGTTAGTCTTTTTTCCCTGGCTGCCTTGAGAATTGTTTCTTTGTCATTAGCTTTTGACAGTTCTAATATAATATAATATCTCTCGGAGAAGGTCTTTTGGCACTGAGATAATTAGGCATTCTGTTAGCTTCTTAGATTTAAGGGCCCAGCTCTTTCCATAGATTTCAAAGGTTCTAATCAATTATTAGTTTGACCAGGCTCTCTGTTCACTTCTCCCTCTCTCCTCCATCTGGTTACCTATTAGTATATTGCTCTTTCCAATGGAGCGGAATAGTTCTCGTAGAGATTTTACATTTTTTAAATTAACTCTCAGTTTTCTCTCTTCTTCCACCTGAGTCATTTCTATATTTCTATCTTCAAGCTCGCTACAGTTTTTTCTTTTTCCATCTGGTCTGTTTTCAATACTCTCTAATACACTCCTCATTTTATTGAGTTATTCAGCTCAAGAATTTGTTTGGTTCTAATTTATATTCAATATAATTGTAAATTACTCTTTTTGTTTGTTGATATTATTCCTGACCTCAATGAACTGCCTTTCTGAGTTTTCTTGTAGATTCTTTCAAAACTGCAATCTTGAACCCTCTGTCATTTAAATTAGGGGTCTCCAATTTCCGAGTGTGAACCAGTACTGGTCTGTGGCCTGTTAGGAACTGGGCTTCACAGCAGGAGGCGAGTGGCATGTGAGCAAAGCTTCATTTGTATTTGCAGCTGCTTCCCAGCAATAGCATTACCGCCTTAGCTCCACCTCAGATGATCAGGCATTAGACTATCATAGGAGCACCAGTCCCTGGTACCAAAAAGGTTGGGGGCCACTGATTGATTGATTGATTTTTATTTTTAAATTTTTTAAAAAACATTTCACCTCTCATAGTTGGATTTCTTTCTGTCACCACATATTTGACCCCTTCGACCTACTCTACCTCCCCTTCCCACCTATCCTCTGGTAACCACTAGTCTATTGTCCATGTCCATGAGTCTCTGATTGTTTGTCCTGCTCATTTGTTGCTTTAAGGTTTCTATACCGCATATAAGTGATATCATGTAGTTTAGCATGATTATATCAAGGTTCATCTACATTGTTGCAAATGGCAGTGTTTCTTTCCTTCTGCTGACTTTAGGCTTCATTTGTTCTTTCTAGTTTTTGAAGATGAAATGCTAGATTGTTTATTTGGGCTCCTTCCTGTTTTTTGAGATAGGCCTGTAATGATATGAACTTTCCTCTTATTACTGCTTTTGCCATTGGGGACTGTTGATTTCAATCACAGTTTTCCATGTCTTTGTGTTTGGTTTCTAGAGCCTTTTCATTTTCCTTCTGTGCTACTGTTACCTTGGTTATTCATGGCACTTGATGGATTGTTCCTCTGTCTGGTATTTGAGGTGGGGTACTCTTCTCCTTTTTAAGTACTGTTTTGCTCTTAACAACTCTGTAGGTTGATAGAGTTGAGGTCTTTCTTTTGTTTTCCAATAGATGCTGATATAGCTCAAGGTTTTGTTTTCTTTTATCTGCACTCTTGGCACCTCAGGGATCTTGGTCTGACAGTGTCACCTCAATTGTGGAAAATTCCCTGTATTCTCCAAGGTGGTGGGTAGCCCATCTGTGTCCAGGTCACCTTGGTCTTAGATACCATAGGGTATGTAGCAGCCAGTGGGGCTCTAGGCATGAGAGTGCTCAGCTTTGCCTCCTTGTAATCAGAGGCTGCCAGCCACACTGTGCCGAGATGTCTCTCTCCACTGCCTCTACTGGATGCTACTTCTATCAGATCCACTGCAAGGGGTGGGCAAAAGGTGGGTGAGGGGAAGTGCATCCATGAGTCTGCAAATTTTCCTCCTCTCTGGTCCATGGCTGCCATACCACTGAGCTGTGTCTCTGCCCTTCACTGCTTCACTGGATTTAAACTCAATAACTGACAGTTACTTAGATCGGAGTGTTGCTTCTACCTCTCCTCTCCTACAGGTTACTGTATGAGGGCTGCAGCCAAACTCCTGATACTGCCCTGGTCTCTGTGCTTCCTCCAGTCTGGCCTCCCCTGCTCATTCCAAAATATCCATCTTCAGATGTCACAATGTGATATGTGGAACTCTCAGAAATGTTTGTGTGTTGAGCAGGGAACCCTTTGTTGAATAATATTTGTCCAACCGGTAACTTTAAAAGAAGAAGCAAAAGTGCCTTCTTACTCTACCATGATACTGACATCCTCTCATAATCTAATATTTAATTTAATATTTCATATATATTTTACTTTGTAATTCTATTTTCTTTTACAACATACCAAAATGGTTGTGCTGAATCAAAACTTGGAATTTAATTGGTTTGGCTAGAAAGATCTAGGTAAAGAATTGCCACAGGAATTTAGAGCCCCATAAACTACATCAGATAATCTAGTTGGTAGACAGACTTACTACTTAAGAAATGCATTTTTTTGTTTTTTTTTGTTTTTTTGAGAAACATGTCGGAGTGAGAGACATCCCCAGATCTCTTCCCTTGTAACAACAATAAGCTGAACATCTAAAACTCAACAAAAAACACCCAAACTGCACATGAGCATGTTTGTGTGTGAGATCTGCGTATAAGAGCTACCACAGGTCAGAACCCCAGGTATCAGGTGGTGGACTGGCAGGAATAAAGAAACTGCCTCTTGCAGCTGCAGGATCTCCCTATAGAAGAAGGGTTGGGGAGAAGGAGCAGTGAGTTCTCTGAATAGCCCTGCATGGGAAAGCCATGAGTTCCATGCAGCTTGTGGCAGGGCCCAGTCATCAGGGCAGAAACAAGAGAAGCAGGACAGCAGCAAAACAACAGTTGATTTTTACCAGTCATGGTTGCAAAACCGAGGCTGAGGTGCAGTCCCCAACTCCCAACCCAGAGGGACCCTCCCCCGATAACCTCCGAGACCAACACCTTGGAGCCCCAGGGGAAGCTGAGCAAACACTACTGAAATTGTTGCTAACACTGACAGGGACTGAAACTGAGGGTAGCGAGCATGATTAAATAGCTATAAGAAAATAAAAAGGCATTATTAAGGCTTTATGTAAAGCAGAGATTCAAGAGGCTTAGACACCACTGACTGGAAACCAAAAGAAAAGTGCCTTCTTTGCAGCAGGATAAAGAGAGATCTTTATATAATAAATCTCCTTTCTGGAAAAAAAGCAGAATACATTTCCATTAATGCCCAAGTAGAGAAAGAGTCCATTAAATACCATGAACAACCAAGGTGACAAGCCATCTCAGAAAGAAAGAGAAAAATCTCCAGAAAATAAGCTTACAGACATAGAAATATGCAACTAAAATGACAGACAATTCAGGATAGTACTTCTGAAAAAACTCAGTGAGTTCCAAAACGAGTCATATCAACAATTTCAAGAATCGAAAAAACAACTAGATGAGCAGAGCAAGGAGACTGAAACCTTCAAAAAGAACAGAACTTCTAGAGATAAAAAACACACTGCGAAAGTTTAAAAATGAAATAGCAAGCTTGGGAAATAGAGTCAACCAAATGGAGGAAAGGATCATTGATATCGAAGACAGAAATCTAGAGATAAATCAGAAGGAAGAAGAGAGAAACCGAAGAATGAAAAATAATGAAAGTGAAATTCAAGAACTGGCAGGTACCATCAGGAGAGGAAGCATAAAAATAATAGGCATTATCGAAAGCAAAGAAAAGGAGCAGGGACTAGAAAACATTTTCAGACAAATAGTGGACGAAAATTTCCCAAATTTAAGAAATAAGATGAGCTTAGAATTCAAGAAGTCAACAGAACACCCAATTATTATCTCAACCCAAAAATGCCTTCACCAAGACACATTGTATTAAAATTATCAAAAATCAACGACAAAGACAGACTTCTCAGGGCAGTCAGGGAGAAGAAAATGGTAACTAATACAGGAAAACCCATTAGACTGTCGGACTTCTCAGCATAAACCTTACAAGACAGAAAGGAATGGAATCAAATATTTAAACTATTAAGTGAAAGGAACCACCAGCCTAGAATGATGTATCCAGCTAAGCTCTCTTTTGGATATGAAGGAGAAATTAAGACCTTCCCAGACATACAAAAATTGAGGGAATTCTCCACTACGAGGCCTATACAACAGGAAAAACTGAAAGGGGTCAGCTCACCTAAAACAAAATAACAGCAACAATAACAACAAAAATACATAATTAGGAGTAAAGTGACTATTAGGCAAATAGAAGCAGAGGAGTGCAACTAAGAACAGGGCATTATAGCTTAAATAATAAGAACTGAATTGTTATAACAAGATAGTAATAAATGTTCAGCATACATAGAGACAAACTGAGACAACAATAACTAAAATGGGAGGATTCAAAGATTCAAATTCACAAAGGGGAATGGAGATAAGGCAAGCACAGAAGAAAATGTATGACTGTATATATATAACTATTCTTTATATGTTTACAATGGTAACCACACACCAAAGATTCAGAACTGAAGTGTATAACATAAAACAAGAAGAACCAGAGGCAAAACCCACAAAACCAACCAAAATAAAGAAAACGGAAACACAAGGACGAAAAAGCAATGGAAACACCGAATTATCAGAAAGCAAAAGATAAAACGAATATAAGAAGACCTCATATTTCAATAATCACCCTTAATGTAGAAGGACTGAACTCACCAATAAAAAGGCATGGAGTTGCAGAATGGATCAAAAAACAAAACCCAACCATATGCTGTCTCCAGGAGACACATCTTAGCTCCAAAGACAAATATAGACTCAAAGTGAAAGGGTGGAAAATGATATTGCAAGCAAATTGCATTCAGAGAAAAGTAGGAGTAGCAGTACTAATATCAGATGAAATAGACTTCAAAATAAAAAGGTAAAGAAAGATATTGAAGGACACTTCATAATGATAAAGGGAATCATGCACCAAGAAGATATAACACTTATTAATATCTATACTCCCAATCAAAGAGCTCCAAAATATGTAAAGCAGTTACTAGCAGAACTAAAGGGAGTAACAGACCAAAAAACTATCATAGTAGGGGATCTAAATACCCCCCTGTCGGATATGGACAGATCATCCGAATATAAAATCAATAAGGAAGTAACATCCTTAAATGACACATTAGACCAATTGGACATAATTGACATTTACAAAGCCTTCCATCCCAAAACAGCTGCTTATACAGTCTTCTCTAGTACACATGGAACATTTTCAAGAATCAATCTCATACTGGGACAGAGATATCCTCAAAATATAAGAGGGCTGAAATCATACCAACCATATTCTCTGATCATAATGTTTTGAAACTAGAGATGAACTGCAAAAAGAAAGCAGTAAGAACCATAAATACATGGAGATTAAACAACATGCTACTGAAGAATAACTGGGTCAGAGAAGAAATAAAAGAGAGATCAAGAGATATATAGAAACACATGATAATGATAGTTAAAACATATCAAAACTTTTAGGACATGACAAAAGTGGTCATAAGAGGAAAGTTCATATCATTACAGACTTATCTTCAAAAATAAGAATGAGCCCAAATAAAAAACCTAATACTTCATTTTTAAAAACTAGAAAAGGAAGAACAAATGAAGCCTAAAGTCAGCAGAAAGAAAGAAATCATCAAAATTAGAGCAGAAATAAATGAAATCGAATTTAAAAAATAGGAAAAATAAATACAACAAAGAGCTGGTTCTTTGAGAAGGTTAATAAAATTGACAAACCCCTGGCTAGACTCACTAAAGAAAAAAAAGAACACAAATGAAAGGAAAGAGGAAAGAGGGGAAATTATGACTGACACTGCAGAAATACAAAGGATCATGCAAGAATATTATGAAAAAGTATATAATAACAAACTTAATAATCTAGAAGAAATGGACCGGCACTTAGAAAAATACAATTTTCCTAGACTGAATCAAGTACTGGAAAATCTAAATAGACCAATCAGCAATATGGAAATTGAAACAATCATCAAAAACCTACCAAAAAGTAAAAGGCCAGGACCAGATGGCTTCACCAGTGAATTCTACCAAACATTCAAAGAAGATTAATACCTATTCTCCTTAAACTCTTCCAAAAAATCAAAGAGGATGCAATACTTAGCAACTCATTTTATAAGGCCAACAGTACTCTGATACCAAAACCTGGTAAAGATAACACAAAAAAAGAAAACTACAGACCAATATCCCTCATGAACACAAATGCAAAAATTTAAATAAGAAACTAGTGAACCAAATACAGCAACATATTAAAAAGATTATACCCCATGATCAAGTGGGCTTCATCCTAGAGGCACAGGGATGGTTTGACATATGCAAATTGATTAATGTGATACATCACATAAACAAATTAAAAAATAATAATTGTATGATCGTATCAATAGATGCAGAAAAAGCCTTCAACAAGATACAGCATCCATGTATGATCGAAACTCTTAACAAAATCAGTATAGAAGGAAAGTACCTTGAGATAATAAAGGCCATCTATGACAAACCCTCAGCCAACATCAAACTTAATGGTGAAAAACTAAAAACCTTCCCCCTAAGATCAAGAGCAAAACAAGGCTGTCCACTGTCCCCACTGTCGTTCATATAACATTGGAGGTCCTAGCGAGTGCAATCAGACAAGAGAAAGATATAAAAGGCATCCAAATAGGAAATGAAGAAGTCAAACTGTCACTATTTTCAGATGACATGATTCTCTACAAAGAAAATCCTAAAGACTCCACAGGAACACTACTAGAAACAATAAGCAAATACAGTAAAGTTTCTGGTTACAAAATCAACGTTCAAAAATCCATAGCATTCTATTACTCTAACAACAAAGTGTCAGAAAAAGAAGTGGAAAAAATAATTCCTTTTGCAATTGCAACAAAAAGAATGAAATACCTAGAAATAAATTTAACAAAACAAGTGAAGGACCTATATAACGAAAACTACAACACCCTATTAAAAGAAATCAAAGCAGATTCAAAGAAATGGAAAGATATTCCATGTTGTGTTCTTGGATTGCAAAAATCGACATAGTTAAAATGACCATATTACCTAAAGCATTATGCAGATGTAATGCAATCCCCTTCAAAATCCCATCAGCAGTTTTTAAATTAAAAGAACAAAAAATCATCAGATTCGTATGGAAGCACAAAAGACCCCAAATCATGAAAGCCATCCTGATAAAAAAGAACAAGGCTGGAGGCATCACTCTGCCCAACTTCAAATTATATTACAAAGTGACACTAATCAAAATGGCATGGTATTGGCAGAAAAAGACACAGGGACCAGTGGAACAGAATTGAGAGTCCAGAAGTAAACCCATATTTACATGGACAAATAATTTTTGACCAAAAAGCCAATAACATACAGTGGAGAAAGGAAAGCCCCTTCAGTAAACAGTGCTGGGAAAACTGGAAAGTCACCTGCAAAAGAATCAAACTGACTGTTGTCTATCACCATATGCCAAAATTAACTCAAAATGGATTAAGGACCTGAATATAAGACCTGAAACAATAAAATGCATAGAAGAAAACATAGGATCTAAACTCAAGGCCCTTGGACTTAAAAAGGATTTTATGAATTTGACCTCAAAGGCAATGGAAGTAAAAGCAAAAATAAGTGAATGGGACTACATCAAACTAAAAAGCTTCTGCTCAGCAAAAGAAACTGTCATCAAGGTAAAGAGACAACCATCAGAATGGGAAAATACATTTGTAAGCAATGCCTCCAATAGGGGCCTAATATCCAAAATATACAAAGAACTCATACAACTCAGTAACAACAACAAAAAAACAAATGATCCAACCAAAAAATTGGCAGAGGATCTGAACAGACACATCTCCCCAGAGGACATACAAATGGCCAATGAACATATGAAAAGATGTTCATTATCATTATCTATTAGGGAAATGCAAATCAAAACCACAATGAGATACAATCACACTGGTTAGAATAGCTGTTATCAATATGACAAGTAATAACAAATGTCGGAGAGGATGCGGAGAAAAAGGAACCCTCATACACTGCTGGTGGGACTGTGAATTGGTACAGCCACTATGGAAAACAGTATGGAGGTTCCTCAAAAAAACTAAGAATTGAGCTACCAGCAATGTATCTACTGTGTATTTACCCCAAAGACTTGAAATCTCATATCCAAAAAGTTATTTGCACATCAATGTTCCTAGCAGCATTATTCACGGTGGCCAGGACATGCAAGCAACCAAAGCATCCTATGATAGATGACTGGATCAAGAAGTTGTGGTACATATATACAATGGAATATTACTTAGCTATAAGAAGAGATGAAACACTGACATTTGCGACAACATGGATGGACCCTCAAGATAATCAAGCTGAGCGAAATAAGCCAGACATAAAAAGTTGAAAAATCACATGATATCACTTATATGTGGGATACAAACCTAAAAGCAACAAATAAGCAGGACAAACAATCAGAGACTCATGGACATGGATAATAGACTAGTGGTTACCAGAGGGTAAGAGGTAGGGGAGGAGGAGGGAGATAGATGGGGTAAAGTGGGTCAAATATAGGGGGAGGGTGAAGTGGGTAAAGGGGATCTAATATATGGTAGCTGAAGGAAACTGGACTTTGGGTGGTAAATACACAATAGAATATACAGATGTCAAATTATAATGTACACCTGAAAATTATAAAATTGTATTAACCTATGTTATTCCAATAAAGTTAATTTTTAAAAATTAAAAAAAAGTATAGCACCTACAATTATCTAAAGTACATAATACTTGATAATAATAATGAATAACTATGTTACTAAATTATGTATTTACTATACGAGACTTTTTATTATTACTTTAGAGCTTACTATACTTATAAAAAAAATGTTTGCCAGAAAACAGTATGCTATGTTATGTCAACAGTGACCTCATACATCTTATATTTACTGTTCTTGATTGCATCATTTTCTGATGTGCTTGACTTAATCTTGTGTTGTCTGGTACAGTAACATGCTATACAGATTTTTAGCCTAGAAGCAATAGGTGATATCACACAGAGTGTAAGTACACTCTGTGATGGTCGCACAATGATGAAATTGCCTAACAACACATTTCTCAGAACAAATCCCTGTCGTTAAGCTGTTTATGACTGTAGTACCCAATCTCAGTGCACTTTAGCCATTCTGTCCCACCTCAGAGGGGTGAAAATATCTGATTAACACTTGGTAATGTTCACAGTCTACAAGTTCAGGCTTACTGAAAGACTGAGACCTAATCATAGGACTACAGAATGTTTTACTTCCCTATCACATTAATAAAGGCCTATTTACAGCAATGCCTTTTACCTAGTACATCATGTCCAGCTACCTAGAAAAAATTATGGTCAGAAGCACAGCGACGTGAGGGGTCCCCTTGATCTCTCCCCTTGAGACTACAACAAGTTAAACAGCTATAATCCAATAGAAGATTCCCAGGCTAACACACAGACATTTGTGAGAGATCTGGCATCAAAGCCTCTGAAGGTGGGCCAATCAGGTGAGTAAAGGAGGAAAGGGAGAGAGCATAGTCAGGTGCTGGCGCTGTGGACACAGCCTAGAGCTCCCTGTGGGACTCAAGGAGAGGGGAGGAATCAGGTTGTGGCATGCACTCTCTATAGCCTCAAGCATTCCTCTAAGTGGATCAGCATACATGAAGGAACCCAGTGATCAGTGCAGAGACTGAATACAGAGGTATGACGGCTGTATTCTAGCAGCCACCATTGCCAGGCAGAAAACAAGTCTCAGGACCTGACTGCCTCCTGCCCCATTCCCAGAGCTAGCAGTGGGCCCCAGGGGAAACTGCAGCAGCAAGTGTCATGCTACAAAGCAGGGTATCTGCAATCCTGAGAATTGAAGAGACAACTTCTGCATGGTAGATTCATACTGAGTCTGGTCCTAGTGACAGAGGTGGAGATACAGAGGCGAGGCAGCTGCTGGTAGCTGCTATAACTAGGAGGAAAATAGAGCCACAGGCACACAGGTGGTCCCTCTTAACCCGACCTACCCTCACCCATGAAGGCAGAGCCTGGTGGAGGTACCTGGAACACTTTAGGGAGCACAACACTGCATCTGGCTGCTCAGGCAGTGCCAGAACTTCAGCGGCTCAGAATCCTGTTGCCCACCATTCTACCACAGCCCTGAGACTAATACGGCCTGTTCGCAGAGAAATCACCCACCTCTGCAAGGAATAAAAGGCATTTTTTGCCACCCAGCAGAGATTTGGGAGGCCTTGGCAATGCAGGAAGCTTTTGCGCCACCTACTGGAAAACAAAAGGAAAACCTCTTCTTATCAACCTAAAGGATCATTCTTAATAACAATAAAATATTTTAACCCTTTTCCCATTTAGAAAAATAAGTGCACCTCACTGCAAGCTTTAATTTAACATCATGCATAGAAATGCTACATTTTCTAGGATTTGACATTTTTAGCAATCAAGAATTGCTATATTTTGTAAATGGAAATAACACAACTAAAGACAGAATGCTATAAATAGAATGATGTCATTTGTTTCCAAAGACTATATTTCTAGAGCAATGTGAAAATAATAATAAAAGCAGGATATTTCATAGCAGACTTTGGTGGTAAAGGTAGGACTATAATCCATGAGTTATCTTAGGGTAAACACTACAGCTGCAAGCACTGCCAGCAAGTATTCTCAGAGCAAATGGGAAATAGGTTAAAAAGCAGAGTTCATGCCCACAAATGCCTAGGTAAAGAAACAATCTATTAAATACCATGAACAACCAAGTTAACAAGGCAGCTCAGAAAAAAAAATGAAAAATCTCCAGAAATAGATATAGAAATGTGATTAAAATGACAGAGAATTCAAGATCACAGTTCTAAGAAAACTTAACAAGAAGCAAGATAACTCAGGCAGTTTAAGGAACTCAGAAATAAAATCAATGAACAAAAGGAATACTTTATCAAAAAGATTAAAACTTTATAAAAGAACCAAATAAAAATTCTGTAGCTGAAGAACTCAAGGAAAGAGATGAAGAGTGAAATAGCGAGCTTAGGATATAGAGCTGACCAGATGTAAGAAAAAATTAGTGATATCGAAGACAGAAATATGGAAATGACACAGATGTAAGAAGAGACTTGAGAGTTAAAAAAAAAAAAATTGAAGAACTCTATGAGAACTGACTCCATCAGAAATAGAAATATAAGAATAATGGGTATACCAGAAGAAGAGAGGGAGAACAGAGAGCCTATTCAAACTAATAGTTGATGAGAACTTCCCAAATTTATAGAAAAAACTGGATCCTCAAATCCAAGAAGCAAACAGAACACTTAATTATCTCAGCCCAAAAAGGCCTCTCCAAGGTATGTTATATTAAAACTATCAAAAATTAGTGACAAAGGAAGAATCCTCAAGACAGCCAGGGAAAAGAAGACAGTACCTACAAAGGAAAACCCATTGATTACCATTAGATTTTTCAGCAGAAACTCCACAAGCTAGGAGGAAGTGGAATCAAATATTCAAATTATTGAAAGAGAGAAATTACCAGCCAATAATAACATATAGATATGAAGGAGAAATAAAGACCTTTTCAGATATATGAAAGCTGAGGAAATTTTCTACCACAAGGCCTGCATTACAGAAACTACTGAAGGGTCATTCTACCTGAAACAAATAGACAAAAAGATACAAAACTATGAGTAAGATGACTAACAGAGAGAAACAGGAAATTGCAACCCTTATTCAGAATAGGATATTATACACTTAAATATTACATAATAGTTAAAGAGAATAAAAATATTTAAAAAGAGAAGACAATAGTTACTGCAACTAAGAAATAAACTCACAGCATAACTAGGGATAATCTGAAACAACGAAAACAAAAAAGAGGCAGAGGTAAAGGTCTGAATTTCCAAAGAGGAAAGGAGATAAGACTCATGCAGAAGAAAAAGGACTACTGTATATAGGAAACTTTCTTTTACATAAACTTGATGGTTACCATACACACAAAAAAATCCAGAATTGAGACACATAACATAAAGAGAGAGGGAAAAAACATAGAAGACCACCAAACTAAATAATAAACAGAAACACCAGGGCAAAGAAACAATGCAAATACTGAACTACCAGAAAACAAAAGATAAAATGGCTATAGGAAAACCTCAGATATCAATAATCACCCTAAATGTAAATGGACTGAACTCATCAATAAAAAGGCACAGAGTAGTAGATTGAATAAAAAACAAAACCCAACCATATGCTGCCTTCAAGAGACACATATCAATTGAGAGGACAAATATAGATCCGAAGTGAAAGGGTGGAAAACAATACTCCAAGCAAATGGCATCCAGAGAAAAGTGAGTGTAGCTGTACTTGTATCTGACAAAATAGACTTTAGCGTAAAATGGTAACAAGAGACAAAGAAAGACACTTCAAGATGACATAACACTTATCAATATATATGTCCCAACCAGGGACCACCAAAATATATAAAGCAACTACTAACAGAACAAAAGGAGAAACTGAGAAAACCACAATTATAGTAGGGAACCTAAAACACCCCATTGACAGCTATGGAAGATCATCCAAACAGAAAATCAATACAGAAATAGCCTTAAATGACATATTAGACCAATTAGGCATATTGACATTTACCGAGCCTTTCAATCTAAAACACCAGATCACACATTCTTCTCAAGTATACATGAACTCTCAAAAACAGACCCTATGTGGGACACACAACTAGCCTCAACAAATTTAAGAAAACTGAAATCATACCAAGCATATTCTTTGATCTATAATGCTTTGAAATTGGAGATCAAATGTAAAAAGCAGGAAAAACCACAAATATATGGAAATTAAAAAACATGCTACAAAAGTACAACTAGGTCAAAGAAGAAATACAAGGAAATATCAAAAGATACATAGAAATAAATGAGAATGAAAATATCAACATATAAAAACTTTTAGGATTTAGAAAAAACAGTATAAGAAAGTTTATATCATTACAGGCCTATCTCAAGAAACAAGAAAAATCCCAAGTAAATAACCTAACATTACATCTTAAAGAAAAATAAATGAAGCCCAAAGTCAACAGAAAGAAAATAATAAAAATTAGGGCAGAATTTAAGGAAATTGAGAAAGAGCAATAGAAAAAAGTAATGCAACTAAGAGCTGGTTCTTTGAAAAGATCAACAAAATTGATGAACCCCTGAGTAGACTCACTAAGGAGAAAAGAAAAAAGACACAAACGAAATCCGAAATGAAAGTGGAGAAGTTATGACAGATACCACAGAAATACAAAGAATCATGAAAGAATACTATGAAAGATTATATGCCACCAAATTCAATAACCTAGACAAAATGGACAAGTTCTTAGAAATATACAACCTTTCAAGACTGAATCACAAAGAACTAGAAAATCTAAATCTAAATTAACAGTAAGGAAATTGAAACAATCATCAAAAAACCATTCAAAAAGTAAAAGCCAAAACTTTACTAGTAAATTCTACCAAACATTCAAAGATGATTTAATACCTGCCCTTTTCAAACACTTAAAAAAAATTTGAAGAAGAGATAATACTTCCTAACTAATACCAAAACCTGGTAAGGATAACACAAAAAAGGAAAACTA
Source organism: Rousettus aegyptiacus (assembly GCF_014176215.1). Lineage (NCBI taxonomy): Eukaryota > Metazoa > Chordata > Mammalia > Chiroptera > Pteropodidae > Rousettus > Rousettus aegyptiacus. The sequence continues at coordinate 117,456,572 of NW_023416306.1, read as the reverse complement.
CGGACCAATATCTCTAATGCAAAAATCCTAAAAAACATACTAGCCAATTGAATACAACAATACATTGAAAAGACCACACACCACAATCAAGTGAGGTTCATTCCAGGGGCACAAGGATGGTTCAACATACACAAATCAATCGACGTGATATACTACATAAACAAAATAAAGGATACAAATCAGATGCTTATATCAATAGATGCAGAAAAAGCATTTGACAAAATACAATATCCATTTATGATTAAAACACTTAATAAAATGGATATAGAAGAAAAGTACCTCAACATAATAAAGGCATATATGATAAACTCTCAGCTAGTATACAGTTAACGGTGAAAAATTGAAAGCCTTCCCTCTGAGATCAGAAACAAGACACGGATGCCTATTCTCACCACTCTTATTCAATATAGTATTGGAAGTCCTAGCTAGAGCAATCAGGCAAGAGAAAGAAATAAGCATCCAAATTGAGAATGAATAAATCCAATTTCACTTTTTGCAGATGACATGATTCTTTGTATGGAAAACTCTAAAGACTCCACCAAAAAAACCATTAGAAACAATACACAAATACAGTAAAGTTGAAGGATACAAAATCAATGTACAAAAATCCATCATGATCCTATACACTAATAATGAAATTTCAGAAAAGGAAATAAAAAAAAAATTCCTTTTGCAATTGCAACAAAAGAATAAAATATCTAGTAATAAACTTAACAAAGTATGCAAAGGAGCTATACAATGAAAACTACAAGACATTATTAAAAGAAGTTAAAGAAGACACAAAGAAAGGAATATTCTGTGTTTATGGGTTGGAAGAATCAACATAGTTAAAATGGCCATATTACCCAAAACAATGTACAGATTTAATGCAATCCCCATCAAAATCTCAAAGGCATTTTTAAAAAGGAAACAGAACAAAAAATCATCAGATTTGTATGGAATCATAAAAGACCCCAAATAGCCAAAAGCAATCCTGAGAAAAAAGAACAAGGCCGGAAATATCATACTGTCTGACTTCAAATCAAAACAGCATGGTATTGGTAGAAAAACATATACACAGACCAATGGAACAGAATTGAGAGTCCAGAAATAAACCCACATATATACAGACAAATAATTTTCAACAAAGGAGCCAAAAACATATAATGGAGAAAAGAAAGCCTCTTCAAGAAAGGGTGCTGAGAAAATTAGAAAGCTATATACAAAAGAATGAAACTAGACTGCCATCTGTCACCATACATAAAAATTAACTCAAAATGGATCAAAGACCTAAATATAAGACATGAAACAATAAATTGCATAGAAGAAAGCACAGGTACTAAACTCATGGACCTTAGATTTACAGAGGATTTTATGAATTTGACCTCAAAAGCAAGGGAAATAAAAGCAAAAATAAATGAGACTATATCGAACTAAAAAGCTCCTGCACAGCAAAAGATATCATCAGCAAAACAAAGTATCAACCAGCTAAAAGGGAGAAAATATTTTCAAACAAGACCTCCAACAAGGGGCTAATATCCAAAATATATAGAGAACTCAGACAACTCAACAACAAAACAACAAACAATCCAATTAAAAAGTAGGCAGAGGATCTGAACAAACACTTCTCCCAAGAAGACATATAAATGGCAAATAGACATGAAAAGATGTTCAACTTCACTATCAGGGAAATACAAATTGAAACCACAATGAGATACCACCTCACACATGTTAGAGTGGCTTTTATCATCAAGACAAGTAATAAGTGTTGGAGAGGTTGTAAAGGAACCCTCATGCACTACTGGTGGAAATGTAAATTGATACAGCTACTATGAAAAACAATATGGAAGTCCCTCAAAAAAATTAAGAATTGAATTATCATATGACCCAGCAATCCATCTTCTAGGTCAAAATTTTGACCCCAAAAATTTGAAAACATTTATCTGTAAATATATATGCACCCAAATGTTCACTGCAGCATTATTCATGGTGACCAAGACATGGAAACAACCAAAGTGCCCTTGGATAGATGATTAGATAAAGAAGATGTGGTACATATACACAGTGGAATATTACACTGTCATAAGAAAAGATGAAATACTACCATTTGCGACAACATGGTTGGATCTTGAGATAATCATGCTAAGCAAAATGTCAGACAGAAAAAGTTGAGAAGCATATATGTGGGATATAAAACTGAAAGCAACAAATGAACAAGACAAAAAAAACCTAATAGACACAGACAACAGTTTAGTGGTTTATAAGAGGGAAAGGGGATGGGAGCAGGTAGATTAAAGGTAAAGGAGGTGACAAAAAGAAATTTAACTTTGGGTGGGGAACATACAATGTAATATCCATATGATATATTATTGAATTGTACATTTGAAACCTATATAATTTTATTAACCAATATCGCTCCCAAAAATTTAATAAAATAAAGAAAAAAAAAGAAAAATTATAAGTCACACTAAAAGGCAAAAACCATAATTTGAAGAAAAAGAGCAAGCATCAAAACCAAACATTGCAGAGATATTAGAATTATCAGACTAGGAATTTAAAATAACTATGATTAATATAGTAAAGACTCTGATGAATAGACAGTATGTAAAAACAGATGGATAATGTTAGTAGAGAAATGGGAATCCTAGAAAAAAATCAAAAAGAAATGCTAGAGATTAAAAACACTGTAACAGAAATGAAGAATGTCTTTGATGGGCTCATTAATAGACTGGACACCACTAAGGAAAGAAGCTCTGAACTAGAGGATATATCAACTGAATCCTCAGAAATAAAAAAGAAAAGAGAATAAAGACTGGAATAAAACTAGAAGAGGGTATCTAGGACAACTATAAAAGGTGTAACATATGTGTAATGGGAATACCAAAAGAAGAGAAAAGAACAGAAGAACTATTTGAGATGATAACTATTGAGAATTTCCCTGAATTAATGTCAGATGCCAAACCACAGATCCAGCAGGTTCAGACAACACCAAGCAGGATAAATGTCAAAAACAACAAATCCCTCCAAAAAACTTACATTGTAATAGAAATTTCCAAATTACAGAAAATCAAATATGAATGCCTCTAATATGCCATGTCACTGTAGACAGTGTCTGCATATACAGATGTTTTTGGCATTAATGCTAAATTTATACAGAATATATATTTTTGGTTTTTCCCAGTTCTAAATTACAATACTACAACCATTGTAGGAGTTAATATGGCAAATTCATATTGTAAAAATCAGACTTGAATTTGTTGGCATCTAATCAAAAGTAGCATTATGCATCCATTTTTATTCTAATGAACTGGTTGTACAGTTTTTTTTTAGCAAGCAGAAGCAAGATAGGAATTTTGCTCTGCTGAAGTCATTCATGTATGAAAGACATTTGAAAACCACTGTCTGATAAGGACAGTATATCTAAAAATGGTCAAGATAAAATCTCAGAGACCTCTTGCATTCCCATTTCATTTTACCCCAACTCTGGAATTTTCTGGTGGTTAGGGAATAAATAATGAGAGTAGACAAATAAAAAAATAAACCAAGATATTATACATTTAGGGTAGCAATAATACAATTTTAACTTGAAAACTATGGAGAAATGGACAACAGGTTAAAAATTACATGTTTAAATGTAAGCATATTTTTGTAGACATATGATATGAAAAATAAATGCATGCAAGTGGGTAAACAATCTTTGATCATATATCTGAATAAAGCGCTCCCATACATTAGAAACCTGCAGTTTATCCATGGCAAAACTTGGGCTGTAGCTTAAAAAGTAAATCAGGGCAAAGATTAATCAACCTAAAACTAAGTAAGTCTAACAGAGTAAGTGCTGCAAAAATTGAGACTGATACATGGTCTTTGCTTTCAACATTTCTTTAATTAACATCTAGCTAGTGGTTCTAGCATAGATCAAAATCACATGGAGAGCTTGTTAAGACACATACCGCTGGGCTGCATCCCAAGAAATTCTCCTTCAGTAGGTCTGGAAAAGGACCTAAGAATTTGTATTTCTAACAAGTTCCTGGGTAGTGCTGATACTGCTGGTCCAAGGACCACACATTAAGAATCACTGGATAACCTCACTGCAAACAAATCATCCTCATTCTAACTACATATTTTTATACATGTGGTATTGTTCTTGTCTGTACCTTTATTTTAAGGGGATATACTGTGACTGAAACCCAAAAGAATAAAGACATGAAAGAATTTGAGAATATAAAACTACAAATGAAAGAGCTAATATTTTATTCATTTGGACCTCAGACACTCAGCAATTTTACCCATATATGATAAGCTGTAACCACAGAAGTAATCACTGAAATAGAAAAAGAATAAAAACAGCCAAGAAGAACCACAAACATGCTGTTACTTCCAATTTTCCACCATAATAAATTGGAGTCGGCAGGGAGGGATACCTATGATAGCCAAGAAATATAGAAATGGCAAGAAAAACAGAGATATGGAAAAAATAAAACCGAATGGGATTAGGACAGCAAAAGTGATACAGACTTCAAATGGAAATGGAAAAGAAATAAACACATAAACAAAGAAAGATACACTGAGCAGAAGTGACCGTAAAAGAGAAAAAAAGGAAAAGAATGAATAAACTATTTAAAGTGTGGGTTAATTAACTGAAAGGACAAGCCAAATCCTAGAAGCCTATATAAGAATATTACTATGCTGTATTAAAGCACATCAACAACAACAATCTGGGAACATTTAATCTGAAAAAAATGAGCCATATATACTTTTAGTAAACATAAATGGCTCTAACATAGCATACCTGTCATGAACAATAACTGAGTAATCAAGAAAAGGTTCAAATATTGTTGACTCTTATCAAAGCAAAAACAAGTACTTTATACCTTCTGGCAAAACTTTTCATAAAGTTATATCCAAAAAGTCCTGGCAATTAACGGGTAGTTATTAACTGGAAATATCAATCATACAGGTATTTGTGACTTTTCTCAAGTGTTACTCAAATAGAGAATAGGGTCACATGAAAAACAATCTGATCACTTTAGATAAATACTCTAAAAACTTTTACTTACCAGTGGGAAGATCATCAACTTTTGCAAGGTCATTCTCCTCTATTCCAGGCATTCCTGCATCACCATCTCGTTTGACTGGTTCTGCCCAAATAACAAAAGATATAACTTTGTATTTTTCCTTACATAAATTGAAAATGTTTTGAAGGAATGTAACAATCAGTTTCTCAAGCAATAAGCTACCCTGACTGAATGTCTTTATACCTTACTTTGGACATAGTCCTAAAGCTAAAGTAACTATTTTTTCTCCTCTATCAAAGAATCCAAAATTGAAACAATACAGATGGCTAATCATAACTGAACTAAAATCAAACAATACACTTTATGATTGAAAATGCTCATCTCAAAATCATAAAAGAATATCTATTAACACAAAACAAAATAGTAATAATACCTTTCCCATGTGGAATATGATTGCTTGAGGGTTCTTCGTTTCTATCTGCAGCATTCTCAGGTACTTTTGGAACATTTTTAGGTAATGCATGATTGTTTATACCCAATTCATTTCCAACTTTTAATTCAAACTCGTGGGCCTCTTGCTGTTAGATAAAGATTTGATAACAGTAAATATTTTTCAGTTCAAAATGTTAAATCATTAAAACAACTTTAAATTAAATGTTCTGAAACTGTTCATTTTCTGGAACATATACCATGGGTCCAAATATCAAACATTTTGAAATGTAGGATATAACATTATTTTCTGTTCAGTTTTTAATACCTGATGTGAAATCAAAAGAATAACCAATACCTTTTTTAAATTCTCTAATTAGAGTAAATGGCCTGAGGTGTTAGGCAGAGGTAATTCTCTTTGGCTATGCTAAGGAAGTGATTCTGCAAGAAGAGTCTTGCTGAGCACTTTAGGTTGCTGTGGTGGCCTACAGTTAGGCATTGTCCTGGGAGCTGTGGGCAGGGTAGGTCCTCTATGTTGTAATTGAGCAGGATGGCAGACAGCAAGAGGTTGGCACACAGGTGCCCCATTGTGCATGACACATGGCTACTTCCCAGAAGAAACAGCAAGGGTGGAAAACAGGCAGACTGACCACTTAAGCATAAGAAGTAATGGCAGAACAATATATAGGTCAGTGCTCCCTCCAACCTGCTCCTAACTATATCGTCTCCTTGGAAAACTTGAATCTTCAGGTATACGGTTAGGCCTGACTCAGTTCTATTTCAGGTCAGTTTTCTCTTTTATATTACTCGAGTTGCCTCGGTGGGAAATTAGGAAAGGCACAGAGACAAGTAGACATTGGTTTGCTGGTTGCTGTATATAGGTCCTTCTACTTAACATTAAATGCTTTTATAAATGGTTTGTCAACTCTAGAACACCATGGAATATAATCATTAGTAATGTTATATAAAACAATAGTATTAAAAAATCTACAAGAAATCTGCAAATGCATGAGCCAAATTCTAAGAATTTGTCACAATAAAGGAAAAAAGGTGCCACAACAATCAGGTGTAGTAGGTATTCCCGTGTACCTGGAGATAAAATTAATAATAAACATTTGCACCATGCACCACAGTTTACAAAGTGCTTTTTCAAATTTATCCTCTAGTAGAGATAAATGAACAGTTTTAGAAAAAATAAAATAAAATTGAGGTTTATAAAGAAGTTAAGTAGCTTGTCCAAGGTTACAAAGCTAGAGAATTGTGGGAAAGGAAATCAAACCTAACAGTCTTTCTTATGCTCACATTATCTGGGAACTTGGTAAGCTATAGTGAAATCTGAGAGTTTAACTGTTGAGTGAAACGATAAACAACAATTTTTAAATATCAGTATGAAGGCGAAGGGTGAAAATCTCAATGAGGCACAAACTGAGCACCTATCCTGCATCTCTGTGCATTTTTCACTATAATGCTATATCATAAGGCTATTTCTATAGTACTACACTATTAGTAGATGTGAATAAAACAAACTGTTAAATAAAACTTAAAAGTCAACAAACTACTGTTCAAAATACTTTTCCATTAGAAATAGTTAGCAAAGATGTTGTCCCTTTGATGTGATATGAATGATCATACTTTTAAGTGAATGGACAGTAAATATTCTTAAAATGGCTTTCTAAATGCAATGTTGGTAACTTGGTAAGAAGGCCACCTAATTGTTTTTTAAATAAACTTTTTATACTGAAATAATTTTAGATTTACAGACAAGTAATTATCCCTCGCTCAATTTCCTTTAATATTAACATCTTACATTAGCATGGTACATTCACAAAACTAAGAAAACATTAGTATATTATTCATCAAACTCCAGACTTTATTTCGATTTCACCACTTTTTCCACTAAGTTCTTTTTCTGTTCCAGGATCCAATCCAGGATACTACATTGCATTTAGTCCTCAGGTCTCTTTAGTCATCTCTGGTCTACAATTCCTCTTCCTTTGTAGCAATGAAAGCAATAAACACATAAATGTATAGCTATGTTCCAATAGGACTGTATTAATAGACATGAAAATGAATTTCTTATAATTTTCCCATCATAAAATATTCTTTTGATTTCTCAACTATTTTCAAATGTAATAACCGTTCTTTATTCATGGACAGTATGAGAATAGGTTAGATTTAGTTTGCTGGTCCCTTCTCCAGAGTAATTTCTAACATAGGCATGTGCTTAGTTAAAAAAAAAAAAAAATCTCTGAATACAACTTATGTATGTTTTAAATAGCTTACACTAGATTTGTTCCTATGGAAAAAACCCTCAAATTTCACAGAATCAATTTGTTTTAGTACTTGGAAGAACAGTGAATATAAAGAGATAGGGTGGGAAAGCTGTTGGTCTGAAGGGTATGGGGAAGTTCTCTAAAACAGCTCCATTTCTTCTCACCTTGTTCCATTTAGGGCAGGATAAAGGCAAAGAAAAATTGGAGAAGAAGTTAGTTAATTATAATATAAAAATAGCCTAGTATAGAAGACAGAAAGAGAAAATTACACTTGCCTGGAGAAAGGGAAAAGCTCTCAACTGAGCTTCTTGGAAGAACAGAAGAGAATAAACTTACCCCATTATTTACATGGGCTTATAACACAAATATAACAGCAACCTCTCTTTTTCCTTTTGGGATCTATTATGCTCCTCTAACTATTCACTGTCTCAATAATATGTCTAGTTGTCCTCCATGCCCCTATGCCACTAGCTCACTCAGACCTGCCATCTTCCAGCAATTTGTCCTCAGATCTTTTCAGGGCAGACTGCAGACAGGCAGTAGCTATTCCACTTTGTAAAACAGTGAAACAGCTAAGAACAAAAATCTAGTTTCCTTTACTTCTTTTCCTTTAGGGGAAATGGTACCACGAGTAATATAAACATTTTTCACTGTTTAACTTCTCTTTACTTTAAATCACAAGACTTTACACAAACCACAGCTAGTCAAATGAGACTGTAGGGTATAAAAATATGAATGTCCTAATGACTAGTAATCTTCAGACAAATTCTCTCCATTTCTAGCAGGGCTTTTGTAATATGTATCAACTGAAAATGGATAAATTAATAAAAGAATTTGCCACTCCCAAAAATATGAATCAAAATAGTGGCTAATGTTTTATTTCTGTGTTTTAAGAAAGGAATTCAGAATAATGGAAATTTATAATTAAGGGAAAAGTTTCTCAATTTTTTGCTGTTTCTCAAAAGCATAAAATAGGAAGTAATTAATTTTTCAGTAAAATGTTTTCTACTTTACAATCTAAGAAATATACTTACAGCAAAAATTATTTTTAAAAGTCAGATAAAAGACATTTAGCTCAAAATTAGTTTTAAGAGTTGAGGTTATATTTTTGAAAATATCTAATTTACTCGGCAATAAAGCCACTCCACTGCAAATTATTTTTAGAATTATGCAGGTTAGAATACTTAAAATACAATATTTTATAACAAAAGTACATATTTTAATTTCTAAATTACATGACTTATAAGAACATATTCTGATTTAAGTATTTTTTAAATTTACCTTTTGTTCCTGCAAAAACTGGTCTGCTAATTTTTTAATATTTTCTTCATGTTGTACTCTTAATTCCTTGATCTGTTGTCCACACTGAAAACTAAATTACAAAGTCATTCTTTTAGACTATATTATCTTGGATTGGATTCTCAAAGTTGTCTAGAAGTTGAAAACATACATTTATAATGACAAAGCATTCAGTTGACATGAAAGTGGGCAAGGAAGGACAAAAAGCAGACATAAATATAGCTGACGGTCAAAATTCTTAAAACATTTGAAACTTTAATAGGAAATAAAGGATACTGATAAAGCTGATTTAAAAAACTGAAATTAGAAAGATGAAGTTTGTTTTTATAAATTGCATTTATAAAAAAACAATTGTCAAATCCAACTTTAATTACAGAAAAGAAAAACACTATATAGAAAACTGTAAGAACAATATATAGTAATAGATGAGAAAAAAATAGAATTATGAGAGTTAATAAGCAGTGGCGGCAGATGATTCATCCAGTAGTTAGTACTTTAAACACAATAATAAGTTTACACCATACGAAGAGCAAGAATGGAAGGAACTAATAAATAAAATAGATTGGAACCATCAAGAGAAAAGGTAAAGGAACAAACCAAATAAATAAAGGTTGTGAGTTTCCATTGGACAAGCAGTCAAAGGATACAAATAGATTGTTCATGCAAAAACAAATAGTTAATAAATATATAGAAAAATGTTAACTCTCACCATTAAAAATGCCAATTAAATTTCCTGTACGTATTTGTAGTATTATCTATTTCTATACTAGCAAAGATAAATTAGAATTATAAAAGCTAATGCTCGTGAGGCTATGGGGAAACATTTACATTATTAAGTAGTAGTCATATTAGAAAGCAATCTTTCATATATGTAATATGAGCAAAAAAAGCAATAAAATATTCTATCTCAGGAACTCTATATTTGAGAATATATACCAGTGAAGTAATAAAAAAAAAAAAGAAAAATCCTTTTTGCATAAAGATTTTTATAGCTGATAGTCATAATAATGAAAAAAGGAAAAATATAGTGGGTTCAGCAACTGGGAGAGATTAAACAAGCTTTGGTACATTAATGGGCTAGAATATTATATTGCCTCTAAATATACTGAATCTCTAATCTTGTAGGTATACGAATAACTACTGAATATTGTTAGGTTAAAATATATACATGTCATTGGATGCATATTGATAAATTACAAGAGTAAGAAATCAGAAATGGATAAATGGCACTTTAAAGTATGGCAAATCTTTCTAATTCTGGTGTGCGGACCCAAAAACTACCTTTTACTGTAAAACTGATTAAAGATATAATAAAGGTTTTTAAAGAGTGACTGCTAAAAAGGCCCCTAAGAGGTTCCTAGACCTCCTCACAAACTAAGTGTAGAGGTGTGAGCAAGGGGACTGAAGTACAGGTGGCACTCAGACCACAGCTATTGTGGGGCATCTCCCAGTGCTGTCTTCATCTTCAGAATGCCCCTCAAAAAGAATCACAGAATCTTAATCTTTCAGTCTTAGCCACCCCTAATTCAATAAAACTCAGGCAAGATTTCCTGTCTCACATGGGCAGACTCAACATGCCTTGTAAGAGATATTTTCATGGTATTAAACATATTGAAATAAAAGACTATTTTGGATTTCAAAGAGTCATAGAAAGACACTAGAAAATGAATTGAAAAGACCTAAGAAAATGAAAGAAGAAAAGGAGAAGCCAGAGAGAAAAAACTGTCCAAAATTGTAGAGATATTCCAGATCCATAAACATTTGTTGCATGTAGCACCTTACCTCTCATATTCTAACCTCTTCACAAGGTAAGTATTGTTCTTCCTATAGTCCTGAAGCTGGTCTTCTTGTCGAAGAAACTCCTGACGAAGCTCAGCAAGTTGCTCTATCCACACAAGGTAAGAATCAAAAGAATAAAGTTTACTCACTCTAATGCTTCCTATTGAAAAGGTATGGGATTGTAAAAAATTATGTACACTTCTCAGCAAGTTAAATTATATAATCAGTACCCCAATTTAATTGCTTTTTATGACATAGATGGGCAATAAAATTTATTTTAAAACAATGTGGCTTTCACATCGATCAGAAATATTTAAAAATTATACATCTTTTCACATTATGTAGACATAAACTAAGTTGTGGAAACAGTACCCCTGCCCTCGAAGAAGAAGAAGAAGAAGAAGAAGAAGAAGAAGAAGAAGAAGAAGAAGAAGAAGAAGAAGAAGAAGAAGAAGAAGAAGAAAAACCTACCTAACTCTTTAAATCTATCTGCTTTATAGAAACAGGGTGGAATCCTATTTTTTAGATATGTTCACTAGCTTTAGAATTCAGAGTTCTTTTTCCATTTTAAACCACATTTGACTCCCAACTTAGGCGCCAAACACTTTAAATCTTATTTTTAGTTCTGCTACTGATTCACATAACAAATATATCAAAATACCAAAATTCTATTTTCAAAGCTCATACTTTCTGGACTAAGGCTGAAAGTTTTAGTTATAATGAATACCATGAAATTCTAAGTGGAAAGTAAATTAAAAGCTGGGCCATATGCTCTTTTGTGATCATTTAATCCACAATTACTGGCTCCATATTTTCTAGAGCTGCTTCTTCTTTATCTGACCCTACAAATAAAAGAAATTCAGCCAGAGAAAAGAAATGTCATTTTGATAGATGGTTTAAAAATGAGCTAACTGCTAGCAGTTAAGCGAAAGTAGTTAAGAAGATCTTAATATTTTTTTAAGGTCTTGATTTTTTAATGGCAACAAAAGTCTATCTATATAAGTGACATCTTAAGACTAAAATATGTTTAACCTTAATATACCAATATTATAGCTACCATTCATGAAGGCTTATAGAATTAGTCTTATTACTTTAAAGGCACTCTAAAAATGCTTGGGATGTAAGTTTTTAAAAAACAAATGTAAACACATATTTATAATATCACTATATCCATGTAAAAATTAGACTAAAATAAAATATAGCAAAGTGTTACCAGTGATTATGTTTACTGGTAGAATTTGGAGCATTTTTTTTCTCTTTCTAAATTTTATTGTGGAATCCTAAGTGTAGCAATGACCGCAAATAAAAATTTTAAAGTCACATGAACATCTGCTGAGGTATATAAATAAAAAGTTTAATAATCTGCATAATAGCTATTTCATAGTATAATAATCGGGTATGAAAAATAAATGATTCACATAAAATGCCTGTACCTTGTTCATTAAAAAAATTTTTTTTTAATTAAGATATAATATGGTGTAAGTTTAAGGTATGCAACATGTTGATTTTATTCACTTACTGTGAGTGATTGCCACTACGGTATAACCATCTCCATCTCCTCACATAATTACCATTTCTTTTTGTGATGAGAACATTTAAGATCTACTCTCAGCAACTTTCAAGGATATCATACAATATTGTTAACTATAATCACCATGCTGTATGTTAGATTCCCAAAACTTATTTATCCTATGACTGAGAGTTTGTACACTTTGACCAACATCTCCTTATCCCCACTACCTGCCAGCCCCCGGTAACCACCATTCTGGCCTGTTTCTGAGTTCAGGCAAGCCACATTTTAAATTTCTCTTCTTACTCTATTAATTTTCCAATATGTAAACATGGTTGATCTCCCTACTTCAGATACAAGTAACAAATCTGAATATCACATTTAGCTTGTTATCTGATCCCTGGCCCATTCTCCTAAAATACAAAGGGCTAGAAGTAGCAGAAATCAGCGTTAGCTATGGATGTTGATTCTATAGAGACAATGAGATCTCAGCAGGAGGCAATGATAAATAGGCCTTGTAGCTTACGGAGTTAGCCAGTACAGTGAACCTATGCTCAGGCAGGAAAGATTCTAGAACTGAAAAGTTACTACAATAAAAAAAAGAAAAAATCAGCACTATCTAGCAGCTCTTAGGGAATGGACCTCAATTGGTAATCTTTAGGACTCGTTTAGGCTTCTTTTTCCTACACAGTAAAATAAATGAAGTAAGCTAAATTCACCTTCAGAATGAACCTGAGGCTTAGTATGATTTCAAAATTTAGGATGGCTTCTCTGCCTCTCCACAAAGTTTCTCACTAACAGTATTTGAAAATCCTTTATCGGGAAACAAAGTTTTCATTTCTAAATGGAGATAAAAGGCTTGAAATACAATTGACAAAGAAAAATAAAACATCATTATGAGTTCGTTCCAGTCCATGTAAAATTTCAGATTATTTTGTTTCAATACAGGGAAAAGAATATAAAGCAAGGAGCTAATTGGTGCCCAGAGTGGGTCAAAACAAAGACTTGAAAGACGAAAAGTAAACAGAACAGAAAGCAAAACTAAAGATAAAATTTTTCTATGCCACAATTTTACTTTTAACTGATTGCCATGTGTTTTCTTTATTTTGAACCCAAAATTATTCTGTCTAGTGTGGCTGCTCCAAATCACCACAGTAGGATTCTCAGAGTAACTTCAACTGAGATCAGGTCCATGATTGATTATGCAGGATGCTCTATCTCTGACAGTAATACCAGGGTATGTTACAGAAGTATAAAGTTAAGAAAGGCTTTGTCTAGGACCAACTTTTAAAGCAAAATATTTACTTCTAGGAAATTTTGACTTCAAATTTTCTTATTTTTATAGGCATAAAAATAAGGTGAGCTTTTCAAAGTAAATTACTGTATACTAGAATGTTATTATCTCAGGAACTGAAAACCAACTCTCATTTCTTCTATTTCTAAGAATGTATTAACTACCGTAAGGTGTTTTTTTTTCAAGGTCTCAGTGTGAATTAATTCTATTACATGCAGTATTAATTTTGATGAAGATAGTTAAATCTAGATTTTATTGTTGACTTGTCAAGATGTTTGTTTCAGGAAAAATATTTCCCAAGGTGCAAAAGTCACATTAATGAAATTCGATCTTAAAACTGTACTAAAAGCAAAAGTTGTACAGTTATGAGTTCAAACAAAGCCTTTTTCTCTGCTGAATAGTACATAAAATTTCAAAATATCTCAAGATAAAACTTCAATGCATATGGTACAATAAAGATTTTTACTCAGTAACACAGGCTGTCATTTTTTACAACATATACCAGCAGAAGCCACAAGACTCCTTATTCAACTGATCTATAATTTAATAAGAAACATACTCTGATGACAAGTAGAATCATGTGTAAAAAGCGCAAGCTAGAAGCAGCACTGACAGTGTGGGCTCTTTCATGTCATCCTCATGCACTCCTGTGAGTCAAAAAGAGCTAAACACGGACACAAATGCAATAAAAAACAATGTGGCTACCCAGGAAACAAATTTCTAATAGAAAGTCAAAGCTGCCCTAAATCACAGATGGTAAAAAATTAATAATTCCTATTTTGGGGTTACAACACACAAATAATACTTCCAAATGGTTTTGCTAGGTAAGAGCAAAACTTCAATAAATTACTAAGCTGGCTCCTCCAAAAGGGATGATAAAAATATATTATCTAATTCTATTTAAAGAGGTTCAAAATGGTTATAGAAAAAGATATATTTATGAAATTAGAGAGCATGTATTACCCACATATAAAAATTGAGTTACTGCATGCAAAGTTCTAAAACACATGTGTTGGAATCAAAGGGTATGAGAGAGAAGGGTGGTTACCCAGACCTCAAACTCTCAAGGTCAGTGATGGTATAAGGTAATGTAAACAAAGCATAGAGCTTGTTCTCCTCACCTATTATTTCCCATAAAAGCTTTAGTCATCTCCTATACTTCATCTAAACAAAAAATATGTATATCTCCCCAGGTTCCTTTGTTTCCAGGGTATCTAAAACATTAAGCTTGGAAGATCTATCCAAAACATACCCAGACCTGGATGGATTATTAGCAGATTGGACACAAGTACAGAGGAACCCAGTCCTTTTCCCTATAAGTTTAATAGCCTCTGAATCTACAGCTCAATTTTCTTTGAAGATTCTTTCAACAACATTTCATTGCATGAACTCTGTCTAAGGAACAAGATTAAAATGCAGGTCCTCAAATATTAACTTGCATTTATTAAACATAAAGCAATGTTAAAAATTTTTTTTTGTTATATCTTAAAACAAAAGGATAAATGTTTGCCATCAAGGAGCTTTGTTCAAAAATTTTATTTCATTTAGCTGTCTTGCCATTTCTTAATTCTTGAGAATTTTAGACATTTTAGGTACTTTGGTTTATCTTTGATGTATAATTAAGTTTCTTACCCTTTAAATGATGTATATCTGCCATCTGATATGATATGTTGCTCTGTAGTTTAACCTGAAAAAAAATTAAGTTTTCATTTTACTAAAGAATAGTTTTCCTCATATTTACTTTTTTCTCATATTCACTTTGAGCTAGATCATAAATGCAAAAGAAAAATCCTTATTATCTATACACTACCTCTTTCCAAAAAGAATTAAAGATAAATTGATTTTGTAATATTCATTTTAAATTTGCACAAGAATATTCATTGTATTTAAGATATAGTACAACTTTCAAAAATTTTCAAGTTTGAGTTGAATATTGCTTAATGGTACATGTTTTCAAAATTTTACCAGAAGAGATCTCTTACTAACTGAATATTTTTAAAAAATTTCTTGAATCAATTAATGTAAAATCAAAAGTAATTAATATTTATCAAGCTTCTGTAGAATGACAATACATAGATGATACATAGGACTCATTGTTGTGGTCACTGTACTCTAGGAGAGTAGGAAACTACGTTCTATTTTAGAGGAAAGAAAATATTGGTCTAAGCCAGTGGTGGGCAGACTTCAGCCTGTGAGTCAAACTTGGCCTGCTCCCTCTTTTTGTAGGGATGACAAGCTAAGGATGATTTTTACATTTTTAAATGTTTGGTGGTATCGAAATAGTATTTCATGAATTATATAAAATTCAAACTTTAGTGTCTATAAATAAAGTCTGATGGGAAACAGCCACACCCATTCATTTACATAGTGTCCATGGCTGCTTTGGACCTACATTGATTGTGACAAAGACCCTATCGCCTGCAAAAGTATTTACTGTCTGGCCCTTTATAGAAAAAGTTTGTCAACCCTTATCTAAATATATTAGATTTACAACAAAAAGATAAATATATGTGAGAGCTATTAAAAGGGAAGAAGGAAAAAGCTTGCTGATTGATTGGGGTAAAAGACGAAACATCAATGATGATGTTTACATTTCTAAAGTAAGGGGAAGAGATGAATAAGTTTGCAATACCCCATAACAAAGAAACACACAGGAGAAACAGACTGAGGGTAGGAGGAAGAAGTGGGGAGATGACTTTTACAGATTGAGATCTGCTGAATTTGAGGCACTTGTGCCAAACCCAAAAAGCGTCTTCAGGAGGCAGTTGGAAGTGGATCTGGAGCTCAGGCATTAATTTGAGAGTCAGAGTCATTAGCCTACAAATGGCAATTAAAACCGCGGGAATGAGAGCACTGATGCAAAGCTGCACGAGCAGCAGAAAAACTAACAGCAACAGCTAAGTGAGCAGTTGATCAGAAGAACTGGTCTCTAATAATTTCTAATTAACTTGTTTCCTTTCTTTTTGATCCATTTTTTTTTATTTGCCCCTCCAAAAAACAACCTTTACTGTTGTTTTCAACAAGTGTGCGTTTTTGTTTGTTTTTTTTTTTACCCATTTTTATGGTGCTATTCCAGCTTCTTTGTACTCTTTATTTTAAATTTGCTTTTGAAATCACTAGATAGATGCTATTCTTGAATAGTAGGCTATGAGTGACCTCAACTTCCCTGGACTGTCTCTTTTATATCCCTATACACTTTAAAAATATATTAATGGAGGAGAAGAAATTCAATCTACAGACTACAAAAATAGTAAAGAGTTATATGGGCAGTACTGCTTTATTCTTATCGTTTTAATTTTCTCTTCAATTTTCTTTACTGAGAATGGAGACGCTGATCTCCATGGCTCATGTATGAAGTCCTCGCACTTCAAAAGCTGCTCTGGAACAATATATTTTACATGGTATTATTAAGAAAACCATAGCATATCTAAAAAGCCTTTTCTTAACCCAAACATAATGAATTTATTTCCCCTCATTCTTTTACCATGTAAGGATTTTTCAGTAAGCTTCTCAGACCCCCTTATAGCATATTGTTCCCTTCATATCTCGTGTTCTCTATTGCCCTGTCAATCTTTCCAGCAGGATACTCAGAAAAATCTTATATTCAGCATTCAGTATTATCAGCAGGCACTAGTTCTTTCAGTTCCTATTCACAGTAGTTTCATTGTGCTAGCTATCTCACCTTCCATACATGCCTTTGAAGAAAGGTGCCAAGGATTTGCTCAAGGATGTCACAGAAGCCAGGGGGCAGATCATTAAACCCAGAAGTTCTCTCTCCTATACAGTAATTTTATGTTGCTCACTTTTGGAATTTAGATATCTGCTACTAAATTATCTGTTCATCTTTTTGACACTGCAGTAATTACAAGCATCCAATCTCTTTTCTCTCTACATAGACACCCCACCCCCAAAATTCTTATCTAGCTCCTAACTAAAATGATTTGATAAAGAATTCTAACATATGATATTGCCCTTTTAAGCAAAACTAAATATATTTTTACTTACCATGACACTCACTTGTATATAAAGCAATAACTTACTTTTGGCTTTAATCTTACATTTTCTACCACCTTGAATCTGCTTATAAAGACTTTTTCCATTTGGTTTCTGATGTTTAACTTTATCTTCAATTCAAGTTTGTGTTTTCTTTCTTTCCATTAATCATGCCTGCATATAGATGGGTGTCTTTAGTTCTTTACCTTCTTTGGCTTTAAACCCTCCTATGAGAACCTTCATTTCTTTTAATACTTTCACCATCTTGTCACCTCCAAAAGGAAGCTTGGCTCCCCTTCTGCTTATTCCTCCTCATAGCTTTAATTTCCTTGTGTTCTAACAGGAATTTGTTTATCTTCTAAATGACTCTGCCAAAACTTCCCAGACGTTTAAAAATTAGAGTTCTTACTACTGCATTATTATAAAAAAAGATAATTCGCTTTGCCACACATACTCTCTGCTGAACTGGCAATGCTAGAGGAATATATATATATTTTTAAGTATATTCTAGACAGATAACAGTACATAAAATCTAAGAAGCATTATTTAATCCTTGTTTTATCAAGGAATTCTCATTCGCTGGCTTTATAAGTCCCTTTTCAGTTAGTTTCAGACTTTTCCCAAAATATCTTTACTTAAAATATGCAAGAAAGATACCAAATAAGTTTTATTTTATCTTTCATATTTCTTTGGTGATGAGTGACAGGTATGGACGGACAGACAGATGAACAGATGGACAAACGAAGAGATGGATGGAGAGATAGACAGACAGACATATACATTCAGAAAGAGCCCTATCCCCTTGCCTAATTTACACCTATGGTCAGATAGACTCCAACCTAGATTCTAATATAGACTTCAAAAATCCTACAATGCTCAAAATGCATTGACTGGCCCCAGAGTCACCTGGGAAGAGCCTCATATTTAGTCCTTTCAAAAACAGAACATTCTTTTATCTCATGCAGTCTTATTTCCAATAAGACCATTGCCTTGTTTCTTTTCTACTCCCAATGTTTACCAGAAATGAGAACAAAAACTGTCTTTCACTCATCTCTGTGTGTCCATAACGGGGCACACTGCCTGATGCCAACAGACACTCAATTAATGTTTGCTTAATGACTCCCTAGATCTTTATGTTCCACACTCTCCTACCTTAAGTTGTAGCTTCTTCGTATTTCTATAATTCTACTTATCCTTCAAGACTTCTCATGAATTCCCTCTTTTACTTCCCCTTGTTATCAACTTCATTGCCTCAGACTTGACTTTACCTCTCCCTTTCTGTAACACTTGTTTCTTTGAGATTTGGAGTCCATCTATAATAGGTTGATTATCCACGTTCTCTTTGGCCTTTTCCATGTTAATCTCTTAAAATGTGTTTACTATCCTTCCTGAGATCTCTTCTTTTTTCTCTCTCTTCTGAGGCGTATGTTTATCTCTTTTCTTCAGTAAAAATGATCTTCTCCTAATATTTTCTTATAGCACTTCTTGCTCATCCCCAGCTACTTCATCTATTTTCCTCTAATCTTTCTTCCTCCAATACCTAAAACTTAACCTTTATATTTCTACCACTTCTTTCTGAAGCTCTTGATGCTTTACTCATCCCACATGGCTACTCTGAATTAATCATGGCAGCTGTTACCAGCTCAGTTGCACTGCTTCTCTTTTCATTCAGGGACCTTGAAAATGGCTCAAATGTGCATGCTTCACTTTCATTATGATCTGTTCTTAGGCAATCAGCACAACAATGACCACTGATCCCAAAGGTTATATACAATTGGCTTTTTACAGATGTCATTTCTGGCTTTTTCTCCACACTAGAAACATTTTCCTGATTATATCTCATGCTCAGATGATTTCTAGAGGCAATTTTATCTTCTGTAATATAACTGCCAAACCTGGCTGATGCTCAGAATCACCTGGGGAGCTTTAAGAAATACAAATTCTTGCCTCCCCTACCACACTCCAGTGTGATTCAGTAGTCTGGGGATAGTCTTAGGAATGGAATTCTTTTTTAAAAAGCACAAGTGATTCTGATAAGCAACCAGGTTTAGCAATTACTCATCTATAGTATGTCTTTGCCTGGCACCTATACCAGCTGGATCAAAATAGAATGCCATTAATAATAACTAATGGATATTAAGTGCTTATTCTGTGCCAGTCTCATACCAAGTGCTTTACAAGTGTTATTACATTTAATCCTCACAACTACCCTATGAGGAAGGCTCTCCATCTTTCACATGAGGAAACTGTACCTTCTATCAAATGCCTACAGTAGATTCTGGATACTCTCCCAAGCAGTCCCAGACTGGAGTCTATGCTCATGACCACTGTACATACACTAGATTATGCAGGTAATTAACCTTGTTTTCTTACTACATTGCACACATATTATTCAGTCAACATTCCAAATACACCCGCATCTTTTAGTTGATCTGTTAAAGAAGTAGGCTCTTTTGAAGCAAATTTTAGTTTAAGCTATACCCAGTTACATTTTTAAAGAGAATAATTAAAATCTTCAGTGTTGGTTGACTATAATGAATCACCACAAACATTTTTTTTATTCACTCATTCATTTTTATTCATTCAATCATTTATAAAGCATTTACTGAGTACCTACTATTTGCTAGGCCTGTGGACCCAGAGTATTTGGTCTTGATCTGTTAAGAAGAATCACAAAGAATCACCACAAAGTTTGTTTATTCATTCATTCATTCTGTCAGCCAGTCACAAGGAAAACATTTACTGAACACCTAAGTGAAAGACACAGTAGAAGGCCTAGAAATACAGCAATATTCAAGACACAGAAAGAGGTCTAGGTAAAGGATATACATTTTGGAGTCATCAGCATAACTGAAGTTTTCTGAGTGAATATGATCACTTAGGACGAGAATAGAAAAAGAAGAGATGAGGATCTCAGACAGGAAAACTATGAACTACAATACTTAATGATGAATAAAGGTTTTAAGTCAGCAAAGTAGACTAAGAAAAACTGAAAAGAAAAACAGTAAAGTCTGGTGTCATGGTAACCAGGAACACAAAGTGCTGGGTAAAAAGATGCTGAGATATTAGGAGTAGGAAGAGAAAATGCAGATGTGAATAAAGTCCTCTTTTCAGGAAATTTGACTGGGAAGGGGAAGAAAGTCTCAAGTATTTTTTAAGTGCTGAGGAGTAACTGTCGATAGAAATTGAATATAAGACGGAGGCTGAATTAATAACAGTACAAGATCTTTGAAAAAGTAGAAGAGACTACAGAGAACAGGTGGAGAGGCTGGTCCTGGACAAAGGATTAACATTTTAAAAATTCTAATAAGAAGGAAAGACATGAGTAGAAATGTAGGTATGTCTGCAGATTTGGCAGGGAAAGTTTTATCAGTTCCTGTCTAATGCTTTGTCAGGCAGGAGACTGATTACTTCTTGGGTTTGAAGAAGAGGAATTTAAATAGGGGTGATGGGAGAGGGGGAAGTCTGAGGAGGGTAGAAATTTGAAAGTTGTTGAAATGGGTTTATTGACTAGAGAAATGTAATTTATAAGGTGCTGTTGAAAACCCAGTGGGGGTAGTTGATCTACGAGTACTAGTCTGATTATATAATCTTCTCTACCTGTGCTTGCATATGTGTGTAAAAGAGAATAATGGCAAGAAATTAAACTGAAACAACAGATCATGCAATCTTAGCCCAATAGGGAGGGAAGTAAAGAATGAACAAGTCTGCTGGAAGGAAATAGGGAAAGAATCAGTGGTCCAGATGAAGTTGAAAAACTACAGTTTGTTCATCTTTTTTGATACATTCTCCTACAAGTATGCAAGTTTGAAATTCACAAACTTTAAATTTCAAGGATTTGAAGTTCTATGTCAGGTTTATGTTAGAATGAGTTAAGAATCAAGGCCTTTGGTAGTCATTACTGTTGGCAAATATTACTAGTTTTCACCGCAGCTACTTGTAGGCTTGCCCTTCCCCATTCCTTTGAAGTTGGGCAATGAAATGTGAGCAAAATGATATGAATCGCTTCCAGGCATAAGCAATTATGGGGAGCACAATTTGTCACTCTCTCATTCTACCACGACAACCAGTGTTTCAGATGGTTGTCGGGGGCTGTTTTGACTAAGATGGCTGCCAGGCAGAAAATGGCTGCTCAGCAGGGCTTCCCGCCAAGGCCACGTAAGCCTCCTGGATGTATCTGCCTCGCTTCCCGCCGAAGGAACTCTTCGCGGGTCTTTTCGCCCGGCCCCTTTGTGTTACACAGTATATCCTGAATGCCTCTGGCCAATCAGCCCTGCTAATGCAACATCACCCAATCACGCCCTATATAAGCCTGCAGCGAGCCTTAATAAACGAGACTTGATCAGAAAGCCTGTCTTGTCTCCATTCTTTGCATCATCTTGTCTCCCTCCCCTCCCCGTTCTGTCTTAGGGTCCCTGTTGACTGTCCCGCGGGCCGGGACAGATGGTGGCTCCTCAGTCAGCCTGGGTCCTAGAAATAGGAAGTTACAGAGCAGTGCCTCCAGTCAACTCACAAGGATATGCTGAGTGAGTAATAAATTCTAAAGCCATATAAGAGGGTGCAGATGGTGTGCTTTTGAAAGGAAAGAGAAAATGAAAGGTGGGTAAGGAAAGCAAGACAGACCTGGAAAGCATGAGAGCAAGAGTCTCTTTCCCAACTGCCATATCCAGCCCATAAGGCATTTCCGGTTGCACCTCTTACTAATCCTTGAAACTTGAAATGTTAAAAAAAACAAAAACAAAACAAAATAGATTCTCTACAAATTAGCAGCCCTTCTCAACCTTCTCATTATCTTCAGTGTCATCATCAACCTTTTGATTCCCCTGCCTCTTCTCATCCTTATTTACCAACCCACTAGTGCCTACAGCTGCATGTGTTCACACTCCATACAAGTCATCACCAAGCCCTGCCAATTCTTCTTTTTCAATTTCTCTCATATCTCACTGACCTTTAACTCTTTCTATGTTTATGACAACCACCTTGATCTACATGAACTAATATATAAGCTCCATAAGAGCAGAGATCTTATTTGTTTGTTCACCCATGTAATCCCCTGGCACATTGCAGACACTCAACATTATTACTGAATAAATAAATAAATAAATCTAATCTCTCACTAGTCTTTGACCACTTTTATCTATTTCCAAAGAGTAGTGAGAAACATCTTTGCAAAAAGTTGTTTTCCAGTCAAATATTTCTTCTAGTTAAGATCCAATGATAGAATATTATCGCCCACAGTGTAGAATCTAAAACTCATCTACCAAATACTTAAATGCCTTCCATAAGGTGGTACCACTTTCTCTATCCAGTTATTAGAAATACTCTCCTTGGCATAATCTAGGTAGTTATAACTACTCTTTCCTATGTCCATGTTATCACCTGCAAACAGACTATTTTTCTCTTTCCTTTTTATTAATACAAATTACATTGCCTCCTTTAAATTCAGAACCCAAACTTAAATAGATTCCACAGTAGTTATATTAATTTTTATAGATATAAATTTCATTACATTCACTGTTCCCCACCCTTCCAACATGCTCCTAATCTTTTATGCTACCAGGCTCTAATCATACCTTCCACTTCTAGGTCCCCTCTAATTGTCATGTCCCAGCTACCTCCTGCCAAGACTACCACCACTGTTGCTACATTCTGTTTTAAGTTATAAGGGTGCCTTTAATTTCTTCCTAATTTATTCAGCATATCTTTGAGTAACTATATGGTACAAGTCATTGTTCTAAGTACTGGGGATATAGCAAATCACACACACACACACACACACACACACACACACACACACACAAATCCCTGCTCTCCTGTAGGGAGAGAGGGCACAAAATAAACAAGTCATACAGTATATTATAAACATCATGATAAGTGCTGTAAAGAAAATACATTAGAGATGAAGAAGAGGGAGAAAGCCTCAACGAAAAGGTGTCATTTGAACAAAGACTTGTAAGAGTGAGATTTACCATGCAGCTATCTGGGGGAAGAGTGTCCTAGGCAGAGGGTACAGTCAGTGCAAAACCCCTATCTCAGGAGAATGACTGACATTTCAAGGAACGTCAAAGAGGCCAGTGTGGCGTAAATGAAGGACACAGCAAGAAGGGTAGTAAGAGATAAGGTCAGAGAACTATGAGGGAAGCAGATTATAAGACCTCTGGGTCATTGTTAAAGACTTGGGTTTTTTTTCTGCAATTGAGATGGAAGCCACGGGAGCATCTTGGACAGATAAGGAATATGGTCTATTTGACATTTTAACACAATGCTATTTTGAAAATAGATTGAAGTGGGAGCAAGGACAGAAGAAAGAAGGCCAATTAAGCTATCATCGACAACCTAGGAAAGTGATGATAGTAATTTAGATCAGGACGGAAGTAGGGAGTTGGGATTCTGGAAATATTTTGAAGCTGAACCAACAAGACTTGCTGATAAATTGGATATGGGGGTGAGAAATAAAGAGTCAAAAATGACTCTAGTTTCTGGCCTGAGCAATTGAAAGGAAAGAGAAGCCAATAACTGAGTTGGAGAAGACTGTGTGAGTAGAAGTTTGGGGCTGGGAGAAAGATCAGGGGGTTTGGCTCTGGACAGGTTAAGTCCAAAACCATATTTGCCATGCTGAATAGGAAGTTGGATATCGAGCCTGGAATTCAAGGAAACAGTCTGGGCAAGAGATAAAGGTTTGGAAATCATCAGTGTATAGACAGTATTTAAAGAGATGGCAAGATGGGCTCTCCAAGGGAGTGAGTGTAAATAAAGAAGAGGTCCAAGGACTAAGCCTTGGGGCATCCCACTTGAGGAGGAATCAGAAAAGGAGAATAAGAAGGAAAGGCTAGAGAGGTAGAAGGAAAGCTACACTTCCTGAAAGCCAAAATGAATAACACGTTTCAAGGAGGAGGGAGTAATCAACTGTGTCAAATGCTGCTCATAGGTGAAGTAAAATGATGACTACTGACAACTGGATTTGGTACCTTGAAAAGGACACATGGTGGTGTGGTGGGGGCAAATGCCTGATTAGAGTGTATTTAAGGGAATGTGTTTAAGTTGTTCCCAGCATAGACTACCGGAAGAATTTACTTTCAACAATAATCCTCTTCTAAGCAGAAGGCCGAAATAGGGTTTCGGCTCACTTTTTGTGAAAGTTACCTCAGCTGATCATACTCATTACTTCCAAATAAAAAACTTGATTTTTTTATTTGAAAGTAATGAATATGTCTTCTGATATTAATTTTCCCAGGAGTAACTATACCGGAAGGCTCACTTCAGTTCTCAGCACCTAGAGTAAGCATATGTCCTAGATTTTATAAAGGTTCCAATTTACTATAATTTTGTTCTGGTTAATGAAGGGGATTCTTTATTTTTTTATTTTTTATTTTTTATGCCTACAGCATCTGGTCTTCCTAAGTGACCTTCCATCCAAGTACTAACTAGGCCCGACCATGCTAAGCTTCCAGAATCAGACGGGATCAGGCTTGTTCAGGGTAGCATGGCCATAGATGAAGAGGATGCTTATATGTGTAATTATTTTATGCCACTATAAAATTTTCTATATTAAAATTTTTTCTCAAATAAAAAAATAAATTCTTTTCAGCCAGGGGCTGGAAAGAGGAGAAAAATGAGTTTTGTTCAATGCATATACTGTTTCAGTTTTGCAAGATGAAAAAATTATAGAGATCTGTTGCACAACACTATACATACAGCTACCATTACTATACAATTAAAAATGGTTAAGATGTTATGTGGTTTTTTTACTACTGTTTTTTTTTTTAATTCTTTTTCAGGCATCATGTCTCAATATTCTATTTGGAAAATATGGACACTGTGCGGTTAATGCAAATAAAACTCTCATTGGAGGCATACCAGGAACCATAACATTTGAGAAATGTTTCTCAAATAGTGTTTAGAGGAGGGGTACCTAGCATGGCAGTCCCCCATATTTAGTCTTTTTGGCTAAAATGATACATTGGGAATTTCACAGAATTTTCCTATGTATTACTTCATTCTCAATTCTTTTTTTTTTATTATCTCAGAGCTAATTATCCTATAATTACATTTTGGATTATTTTCTCCTAAATGCTTCCACTGACTCTTCAATTATTTTCTCCAGTGATTAATGATCTTTCTGTGTTTTACTCCCTTCAAGAGTGCCATATGTTAGTACCTTCAACAATGGAGCCCAGTGGTGGTTTCCAAACAAAGTGGAGTCCACATTTTGAAGCAGAATCCACATCTACTCCAGGGAATAAAGGATTCTACCGAGAACTAGAATGATATCAAAATACGATAGTCTCATTTTCACAAGCGAACATTTTACTTATATTTTAATTAATGTTTTCTCTAAGTTCTTACTTAACATGTACAAGAAAGTCAAATAAATGAGATGGGCTGTATACAATTAAAAGAAAGAACAGTGCCATATGTACATACACTGTGAACTTTTTCTAAATCATTCCTTAAAAATGTTAAATATGACCAGTTCCAAAACTTATCTTTGGTTTCCACTGTTAATAATTCTCCATCTGAGAAAGTAACCATGGTATAGTGGAAAAACTACTGGATTAGAAATCAGAAGACCTATGTTTCATTTCCAACATCAGGTACTAGATACTAGAAGCAAATCACTTTTAAAAGCTTTTCATCCATAAAGTGGGAACTGCAAGCCCTATCTACCTTACAGTTTAGTTATAAATATCAAATTAACCGGCCTTATTCTCTTTTCTTGCTGCCATTATTTTAAATTTAGGCCCAAAGTTTTTGCTTAAACTTCTGCAGTAACATATTTCCTAATTGATCTTGATCTCAATTTTTTTCTCTACAATTATCCTCCACACTACACTCACAATTATCTTTTCAAAATACAAATTTTATTAAATTGGTAACGGATTCTTAAAATATATTGAAAGAATGAGCAACGACAAAAAAAAGATGAAATTGAACTTCATCAAAATTAAAAACTTTTGAGCACCAAAGAACACTATCAACACAGTGAAAGACAACCCACAGAAGGGAGAAAATATTTTCAAAACATATATCTAATTAGGGCTTATGTCTAGAATACATAAAGAAGTCCTACAACTTAACAAAACAAACAATCCAATTCAAAGATGGGCAAAGGACTTGAATGAACGTTTCTCCAAAGAAGATAAAAAATGGCCAAGAAGTACATGAAAAGTTATTCAACACCATTAGCCATTACAGAAATACAAATCAAAACCACAGTGGGATACCACTGCTCTATGTGTATTTCCCCATTAGATCCATTTCTTGAGGAAAAGTATTAAATCTTATAATCTTTCTATCCCTAGCACCTAGTAGATATTCAACTTTCCCAAGTAAATGACTTATGCATATAATGTGTTTTGAAAAGTCATAAACCACTATATCAGTAAAAGGACTTATTTCATTTTACCCTTTCTGAAAAATTTCAAGATAGTTTCCAGCTTATGAAATAAGAACTTAATGATAAATAATATATAATTCAATTTTTTCATTATAATTCCATCAACTAATCCCAAGGTTTTCTTCTCTTCATTTAATGCTAAATTGAATCAGAAAAAAATATTTTTTTGTTTCTAAATGAAGAAAATACCAACTAGATGTAGTATCATATGTTTCAAAGAAAAGATATATTCTATTTATGCTAGAAAGATGAGTTCATAATAAGTGGTTTTACATCAGAATATTTTGATTATGTCTTCCAGAAAAGTAGTGTAATCAGATATGTGAATAATATATCTTTAGTAGCCCCAGCACATATTTATGCATACCTTGGTTAAGCCAGTACAAACTCCTTAATCAATCATCAAATATTTACTGAGTCCACACACCACAGTGCATAGTACCAAATATGTGTTTACAAAATTTAGATTAGATTTGTATGGTCAAGAAATTCACAATATAAGATAGAAGAAATGAAAAAAATTGATCCAATATAAATGTGCAGATATAGTCATTAACTCAACAATTATTAATGGGGTATAAACCAGGTACTCAAAACACATGCAGGTTAAAAGATATGGATTCTGCCCTCAAGAATCTTAAACATTTACTAAGTAATGTTATGCCAGAACTGGGGAATACGAAGATGAATAGAACATACACCTCTGCCTGGCTCACAATCTAGTAATGGAAAGACAATTATAAATAAATAATTACAGCAATTAACACTGATGACTCTTCCTCAAAACTCTTTTCTCTTGGCCTATGTGACATCACAGTATCTGGCTTTTTCTTACTCTCTCTGGCTACTCTTTTTCAGTCATTTAAACCTCCTCCTCCTCTACTACACCCTTAAATGCTCCAAGGCTCTGTTTTACATATTCATCACATCACTCTATAACCCAGACCATTCCTATGACTTCAACAACCATAACAGACTTAAATCTGTTATTAGACCATCCTTTCTACTGAGTTTCAGAAGTGTATTTTCAACTTCCTACTTGTTATTTCATAGCACCACCATCGGCTGGGTTGTACGAACCACTATCAAGGGATTCATCTTTGACTCCCTATTACACATTAAAATGTATTACAAAATCTTGTTAATTCTATTTCTCCCCATTTCTGTGCCTTAAATGACCTAGAGTTTCTCCATCAAGGTGTGACTGGCATTTGGAGCAGGAGAGTTCTTAATGCTGGGACTCTTCTGTGATACAGGACATCTAGGGTTCCTGGCTCTATGCTGAAATGCCATGAACACTCCCCAGTCATTAGTACTACCCAAAATACCCTCTGAGGCCAGTATTACCCAGGTTAAGAATTACACTGTGTTTGGTTGATTCCATTATCTTTCATCTGCACTACTAAAAAAATGTTTAAATAAGAACTTTATACATAATTACTTTCCCTACATCAACTTTTTCTTCCCTCTAATCAATTCTCTATTCTGCAGCCAGAGTAATGTTTTAAGCTCAATTTGATCTAATAACTCCTCTACTTAAAACCTTTTGATGTTTCTGATCTTAGGAGAAAAGCTTTTTGTCTTTCACCATTAAGTATGCTGTTAGCTATGAGATTTTGATAGAAAACCCTTACGAATTTAAGAAAGTTTCCTTCTATTCCTATTTTGTTGAGAGTTTTTAATAATAAATGGGTGTTAAATTTTGTCGAATGCTTTTTCTGCAAAGATATCCGATTCCACCACTTCTATTTAACATTGTGTTGGAGATTCTGGCCAGTACAACAGGGAAGGAAAAGTAAAATAAAGAAAAGAAAAAGAAAGAGAAAAAAAGAAAACAAAAGAAAAAGAAAAGAAAGAATAAAATAAGTAAAATAAAATATTAAATAAATAAATACAATAAAATAAAATAAAAAGCATCCAATTGAAAAGGGGGAAAATTTTATTTGCAGATGACATTATATAAAGAGATTTCTAAGGTATGTACAAAAAGAGCTACTACTAATGAGTTCTAGTGACTTTTTCGATACATTCTTTAGAATTCCTTAGATTCCATTATTACTAGAATTAATTAGTTCTAGTTCATGAAATGATCAATATATAAAAATAAATAGCATTCTAATATACTTGCAAAGATCAAGCAGAAAATGGAATAAAAGATATAATTCCATTTTTTCTAACATCAAATACATGAAATATCTAGGGATAAATATATTAAAATATGTGCAAGTCCCAAACACTGAAAATTATAAAATGTTGCTGCAAGAATTTAAAGGAGACCTACAAAATAGAGATACACCAAGTTCATGGATTAGAATATTCAATATTGTTAAGATTAAATCCATTCGAAATTGATTTATAGATTTAATAAGAGTTGAATTGCGTCTCCAAAAGGTATATTGAAATCCTAACCCTCTGGTACCTGTGAATGTGACCTTACCTGAAAATAGTCATTGCAGATACAATCGAGTTAAAATAAAGTCATACTGAATTAGGGTAGGCCTTAATCCAATATAACTGGTATTCTTATAAGAGAAAACAATGCTAGGTGAAGTGTAGGTAGGGAAGATAACGCCATACAAAGAGACAAAGACACACAGACATGTTGAAAAGACAGCCATGAAAAATGGAGAGAGATTGGAGTTATGCTGCCATAAACCAAGGAACTCCTGAGACTTTCAGAAGCAGTAAGAATCTTCCCCTCCCCAGTGGGAGCATGGCCCTGCCAACACCTTAATTTTGGACTTCTAATCTCCATACCTGAGATAATAAATTTGTTGTTTTAAGCACCCTGGTTTGTGGTGCTTTGTTACAGAAACCCTAGTGGTGCTTTGTTACAGAAATAGACATAGTGAATACTCAAAAGTTATTTGATTGTTGGCAGGATAACTGCCTTTATATAATAATATGTAATTTTATTTTATATAGAATTTTATATGTTTGTGAATATATATAAAATATTGTGTGGTAATATAGTTTACTGGAAAAGGAAAGGGCTTTTGGAATTGAACAGATATGAGTTTAAAATTCTGCCATTCTTTTACCTCTCAAGTTTCTTCATCCGTAACATGAGGATTAATGAAGTAAAATATGTAAAAGCCCATCCAGTACAGAGTTTAACAACAATGTTGGTTCCTTTCTTTCCTGGGTGCATTGGTATAGTTAATCTTGAAGAAATGTGGTCTCGTATTATTCTCTTAAAACTCAAATATATTAATTAAATTTTCAAAAACACATTGAGCACTTATTGTATTTTGTACTTAGAAACATGTCTCCACTTTCCCTTTTGTCTTTCTTTCTTATTTTCATATTTCTCTACTTCCTCTTGTTCCCATAAAAGACAGGAGGTTCCACAGAGCTCATAAAAGGGACTGATTCTTAAAAAATGATGACTAGGGTTTAGTTATGCAGAGGAAAGGTAAAAGTACATCCAAGGAGCTTCCTTACATCCATTCAATAGAGGAAAAGAAACCATTCTTGCAGTGTGGCATGTGTTATCTTCCTCCGAAGTGACAGGGAACACTTTTTGAACTGGTGACTTCATTAAGAAGGACTATTTTTCTGTAGTAAAGACCTAAGGTTTCCCCATTTTAGCTTCTTCCTTGTAAGAGAATAATGTTTCCTTTGACTAAAAATCCAAGTTTGCCTCTGGCATGGGCTAGGCATGCAGTAATTTCAGTTTCTGAGTGCTTCAAGGTTCCCTTTCTGATTCCTAACTTTATCTAACTTTCTTGTCCTATTTTTTCCTGGCCAGGTAGCTCCTCCTTTGAACAATGTTGCCTCAGAGCTTTTGATCAGTTACCTTCCATGTCTGATTGTTTCTCCTGTACCTCTTTCTTGAAACTTTTCTCACTTACCTTCAATAACACTCGCTTTCTCTCATTCCATCCCTCTCTCACTCAATGGTTATATACCCTGGGCTTCCATCTTTAACCCCAATTTCATTTCTTTATTCATCAGATATGTCTGAGTTTTTACTTTGGGTCAGCAGTTTCCTATGCTACATGTTGTGGATACAGCAGTGAACAAGAAAACAAGAGCCAGATACAGTCAGTATACAGGATTATGGAGCTTAAAACTGCAGGGGATATGAGGGGAGGATCTGCGTTAAGAATTGGGGAAGACATTCTTGAGAGAGTTTTAGTTGAATCCCTAAAAAAGAGGAGGCTTTAGAGGTAAAGAACAAGTGAGAGGTTTGGAGGAAGAAGCAGCTTGGGAGAGATGAGAAGAGGCTTCTGAATGTAGAGCATGCTGTTTCAAAGTGCAGAATCAGGAAAAGCATGGAGAGTTTGAGGATCTAAAAGTTCAATGTGTGGAGTGGACTGCAGGGCTTGAGTCAGATGCAAAAAGATTTGAGAGCTATGTTAAAGGCACTCCTTTTATTGCATGTTTGAATTTTTATTTTTTAATAACTTCATTGACGTATAATGTGCATTCAATAGACTATTTCTATTTAAAGCATATGATTTGATGACTTAATAACTTTAAACATCTGAGTAACCACAACTACAAACAAGATATAGCACATTTTAACCTCCCTCTCAGTTTCCCCTCGTCCTTTTGACATTCCTCTCTCTACCTCTGGCCTCAGGCACTAAGTGTTGTTTCCCATCATCATAAATGAGTTTTCTTTTGTTAAAATATTATATAAACGGAATCATTAAGTATCTAATCTTTTCTGTCAGGCTTCTTTCACTCAGCATAGTGGTTTTGAGATTCATCTATGCTGTTCAGCGTATCAGTAATTCATTCTTTTTTATTGCTGAGTAATGTTTTATTGTATGGATTTATCAGATTTTGTTTATCCATTCACTACCTGATGGAAATTTGATTTTTTCCGGTTTTGGCTTTTATGGCTATAGCTACTATGATGTTTGTATATAAGTCATTGTACAGTCATGTTTTCATTTCTCTTGAGTACATTCTACCAAAGAGTAAAATGGCTAGGTCATTTGGTGGGTATGCATTTAACTTTATAAGAAACTGCTAATCAGTTTTCCAAAGTGAGTAGGGTACTATTTTCTACTCCCATAAGCAGTATGAGTTGTAGTTGCTCCATATCCACACTTAGTATTGTCAATCTTTTTAATGTTAGTCATTTTAATGGGTGTGTAGTGGTGTCTCACTGTGGCTTTAATTTGCATTTTCTTGATGACTAATGATATTGAGCATCTTTTCATGTGTTTATTTGCCATTTATAAATCTTCTCTGATGAAATGTCTATTTAAATCTTTTGCTCATTTTAAAAATTGGGTTTTTATATATTCTGGTCCTAAAATTCTTCTGTCAGATAAATGTATTATTGTAGATGTTTCTTCCAATCTGCATATTGCTCTTTTAAAAATAGTGCCTTTTAAGGAGCAGTTTTTAATTTTGATAGTCCAATTTATCAATTTTTTCTTCATAATTCATGCTTTTTGTGCCCTCAAAAATCCACGGTTATCCTACAGTCACCAATATTTTCTCTTTTTTCTTCTAGAAGATTTATAGTTTCGCTTTTTACATTTAGGTTCATAATTTATTTCAAGTTAATTTTGTATATGTTGAGAGATAGTGGTTATTGTTTTTTCCCCTATAAAGATAACCAGTTGTTTCCAAATCTTTTGTTAAAGACTTTCCTATTAAATTGCTTTGACACCTTTGTTAAAAATCAATTAACCATATATCTGGGGGTCTATTTCTGCACTCTATTCTGTTTCCGCAATTTATAAGCCTATTTTTTCATCAACACTATGATGTCTTGATTATCATATCTTTATAATAAGTCTTGAAATCAGGGAGTGTTAAGTCCTTCAATTTTGTTCTTCATTTTGTAAATTTGGCTATTCTAGGTTATTTGCATTTCCATATACATTTTAGAATCAGCTTGTCAGTTTCTACAAAGAAAAAGTCTTCTGCATTTCTACTGAATCCTGTATTAGTTTCCTACTGCTGGTGTAACAAAGTACCACAAAACTCAGTGCCTTAAAACAACTGAAATTTATTCACACAATTCTGGAGGCTAGAAGTCCAAAATTAAGTTGTCTGTAGGGCTTGGCTCTCTCTTGAAGCCACTAGGGGAGGACCCTTCCTTGCCTCTTTCTTAGCTCCTGTGGTTGCTGGCAATCCTCAGCATCCCTTGGCTTGCAGATACATCACTCCAGTGAAGTTCTCCATCTTCACATGGCCTCCTTCCCTGTGTTTTTGTGTACCAGTGAACAAATTTTCTTAATAAGGACTCAAGACATTGGATTAGGGTCCATCCTAATCCAGTTACCCATAATACTTTCTATCAGCAGTAAGGACTATCAAGAAATCAGAGGAAAAAAATTTAAATATGGTCCTTCCTCAAAGAACTTAAAATTTTGTTGAGAAGACAAGGTTAATATATATGCTATTAGTGAAAAATGAAGAACAAAATCAATTAGTGTGGCTCAAACAACAAGTATAAATTGTGCACAAAGCAGAAAAAGCATGCTCCATCTCAGAAGTCACAGAGGGCTTCATGGTGAACATAGATCAGAAACTAAAGGTTGGTACAATCTCTTGGCAGTAAGATTGGTAGAATAAGACACACAGAAAAGAGGCATGATGTTACAAGTCAAATAACAGTAACAAAGTATATCAACAGGAATTAATGTGCACAGAAAGGCAGGTAGGGAGACAAAAGTAAGCAAAACAACATGTCGAACACAGTTTGGGTCAGGAGATAGTGGAACATAAAGGTAGTCAGAATTCCAACTTGATGCAGTGAGTGATATAGCCCCTCTGAAAGTAAGGTTTGAGGAAGATCGGGTTGGCTTGAAGAGAAATGACTGAAAGAAAATAGACACTAAGGCAAGGAGAACAGTTAGGAGCTATTGCTTCCTTTCCAATCAATTCTCCCTATTCTGCCACCAGAGTGATGCTTTTTTTTTTTTTAACTCATTTTAATCAAGTAACTCACTGCATGCTGAATTACTGAATATGCTATGCTGAAAGAATCAAAGGTGATACCAAAATTGCTAACCTAAGTTTTAATAATGATTGCATGAGCATTATTTATAGGGACCAATAAGGTAAGGGATATAGTTTGAAGAGGAGGTATGAGTTTTATATGGTTTATAAATAATTTGAGGTAGCAATTAAATTACAGCTGGACCTTGGCACAGTATGACCAGTGAAGCAGAAACAAAGGCAGGAATTATTGTGTGCAGCTTATTAGAAGAATTATAGAAGGATGATCCTCAAATTACAGAGGAACAGGCAGGCTTCAGGGAGTCAGCTAATATAAATATGGGAAGAGTCAACCGAACATAACTAGAAATGGATGACAAAATGAGTGAAAAAAAAAGTCAGAAAACCAGGAGCAATGAGTAAGGCAGGTAGGCTGGAGCTGGGACTAGATTTTGGGCAGGAACATGGATAGAATCCCATCCTGAAGAGAAGGCAGGATAGAAATAAGGAAGTAGTGGTAGAACAGTAGCTAACACAACACTTATTAAAAATTTCTTTTTACTACGTGGTAGGCATTGTTCTATGCATTTTAATGAATTTATTCATTTAAACTTCACAAGAATGAGCAGTAACTATCATCATCCTCATTTTACAGATGAGGAAACTGAGGCACATAAAAGTTAAATAATTTTCCCAAGGTTATATACATACTTGACAGCAGAGTGAGGATTTGAGCCCATGGTAATGAACATCTACTATGTGACATATACATATTTTGTATGAGTGTTGTGCACACATATACACAATGAAGATTTTTTGGAAAAAAGTCATATGCTTCTCATAGTCCTTTCTGGCACATAACCTTGTCCCTATTTATCTGAAGGTATGTGACTACCTCAAGGAATATTATGATTGTTAAAGGAAAAAGAGGTCATTTCTTGTTCAGCTTCAAACCTCAAAACTGACATTTTTTTTTTTTTTTTTTTGCATTTGTAATAAAACAACAATTTGGGGGAGGACTCTTCCTACATTCTGACAGCTCCTTTTATTTATCAAAAGCTTGACCTGGTCCACCTGAACCACATAGCTTTAGTATAAGATAAAGGTAGCAAGAATTCACTGAGATTAAGAAAAATGGCCTACATTCATAAAAGGAGTGTGTCTGTCATGGGCCCCCTACCCCCACAGTTGTGAACTGAATCGTGTCCCCACAAAAATGCATACACTGAAGTCTCAAACCTTAGTACTTCAGAATGTAACCACTTGGAAATAAAGTCTTTAAAGATAATGAAGTTAAAACCAACAGGGCTGAATGGGTGGGGCCCTAATCCAATATGACTGGTATTCCTATAAGAAGAAGAGATACCAGGGATGTACATGCAGAGAGGGACAAAAAGGTGAAGACTGAGCAGCAAGAAGGTGGCAATCGGCAATTTGCAAGCCAAGAAAGAGAGGCCCCAGAAGAAACCAGCCAGCTGAGCACATCAACCTTAGCCTTCCAGACTCCAGAACTAGGAAAACATAAATTTCTGTTGTTTTTAGCCACTCAATCTTTTGTATGGTATTTTGTATGGCAGCTCTAGCAAACTAATACACTCCTGTAGGCTATAACCCTTTATGGGGAAGGCAAAAAATAAGATCTCGGATCTACATAATACCTAGGTAGGTACTATGATCTCCATTTTACAGATGAGGAAATGGGCCC
This sequence comes from Rousettus aegyptiacus, assembly GCF_014176215.1. Classification (NCBI taxonomy): domain Eukaryota; kingdom Metazoa; phylum Chordata; class Mammalia; order Chiroptera; family Pteropodidae; genus Rousettus; species Rousettus aegyptiacus. The sequence goes on along the minus strand of NW_023416306.1, from coordinate 117,420,984 downwards.
AAAGTAGTTAATAATATGCCCCAAAATCACATAGCTAGAAACTGAGCTAGAAGTGTAGCCTAAATTGTAACCCTGAAAGCTTGAAATGTTTTTTAATCTACCACATATTTCTCCAGATATCAAGAGACTAGCAGCAGGAAAGAAAACACCTCTGAAAGACAAATTTCATCTACAGCTAACCTAGACCAAGACCACCCTTTCCATTAGAGGTTCATTAAATCTCTTCATTAAACCCTAGAATGAACATTCACAAGCACTTCAACAAAGATGCTATAGTTAGCTCAAAACATAGAATTGACATACAAGTAAAAGTTACAGATTTGCAAGTAAGCTGCATAGCCTAGTCAAAGAAAAGTATTTAAAATACCTAGGACATTTTCTAACTAGTGTGCTTTGCTATATTCTTCTGTACCATAACAAGTAGGCTGTGAAAACAGAAATCAAACGAACTGAGTGAGGCTAGTTCAAACAAAATTAAATAGGTTTCTTTACTAATAGAGTTCTTACAGGCTTTCCAATGACTTCTGATGAAAGTGAAAGAAGAAAGTGCCAAAGCAGGTCTGTATTTGAATATCAAAAGACAAAAATCACGATTACAAAAGAAATACACAACTTTATCATAGATAATAAAGACATTGAAATTGTTAAAGATTTTGCTTACCTCGGTTCAGTCATCAATTCAAATGGAGACTGTAGCCAAGAAAATCAAGAGAAGACTGAAGCTGGGAGAGGTAGCAATGGAAGAATAAGGAAAGATTGTAAAGAGCAAAGATGCGTAATTAGAGACCAAGGCTAAGATCATCCACACCCCGGTATTCCTAGTTACCACATATGGACACGAAAGTTGGACAGCAAAGAAAGCTGATGTGAAAAATACTAATTCTTTTGAAATATGGTATTGGAGAAGAGTTTTATGGATACCCTGGACTGCTGGAAAGATGAACAAGTAGGTCCTAGAGCAAAATAAGCCCGAAACATCACTGGTGGCAAAAATAACAAAAATGAAGCTATCCTACTTCAGGTACATCATGAGAAGGCAGCGTTCCTTGGAAAAGACAATAATGCTGAGAAAAATAGAAGGCAGCAGGAAAAGACGAAGATCAAATATGAGATGAATTCACTCCATAAAAGAACCCATAGGCATTAGTCTATAGGAGCTGAGCAAGGCTACTGAAGACAGGACATTGTGGATATCACTCACTCACAAGGTTGCCAGGAATCGGGGCTGACTAAATGGCATGTAACAACTATGATCTCCAACAGGAGAATGTACTACTTTTAATAGTTGACATTTGCCTCCTCAAAAGGTTTTCATTTTTTCCTCCTATCTATGAACAATTCCTAGGACAGTATTCTGTTTTACATCACTTTGAGAAATACTGCTCTAAAGAGAAAGCAAAGTCCCAAGAATAGAGTCCATTATTAGGTGGTAGGAGGAAAAAAATCCAGCAAAGAATATACTGAAGAAGGTAGGAAGCAAATATGGACAGTTCAATATTACAGAAGCAAGAAGGAGATAGTTTCCAAAAACCTAGAGACAATCAGCAGGACTAAATTACTGAGAGATTAAATAGATTGCAAATAAAAATGTTTTTGGGGTTTGACTAAGAAGGCTATCACTTGTGACCTTCAAGAGAATAGCTTCAGAAAAGGGTAGAAAAAAAGGCTGGCCGCAGAATAAAAAATAGAATGGGGCTGGGAAAAAAAAGAAGTAGATGAAGCATTTATAGACCACCAATAATGGAGTTTAGCAATGAAAGTAAAGACATCGGTTGATTAAGAGAAGAGACTATAGAGAGGAATAAAAAAAATTCAGAACAGAAGACATCTATATCTGTTTGAAGGTAAAAGTGAAAACCTACAGAAAGAAACTGATAATTACAGCCCAGAAGATGGAAAAAATGGAATCCAGAGTATAAATTATTAGAAAAGACTTATCTTTCCTTTCAGATTGGAAAGAACTTGACTAATAACGCCTAAGCATTCCAAATCTGAAGGCCTCATCTAAAATACTCCAAAACTTCATGGATTTCTGCCTACTCCGCCCAAGAGAATTTTTGTCTTTAGAGTTCAGTGTGTAATATGTATGTAAATTTGCTGATCTCTTGCTCCCTTCAGAGGATGTCTATATTGTGGTGAAGAGAAGATTATAAAAAAACACTTACCTGAGGGGCTCAATCTTCATGAAATAGGAAGTAAGGTAGAGGCTGGTGACTAAGGAAGTTGGGATCTCATGGAGAATTTAATTTATAATAATTTACTCAAAGTGATTTTGAGATACAAAATAAAACATTTTAATTACAATATGTACACACTAAAAACAATGCAAAGATTACCAAAGAAGGATACATAAAGAAAGGCATCTATTTATCGCACCCAGAAATTTTCACAACTCTGCTATACCAACAGAAGTTGCATAAAGGATGTTAATATAGTTCCCGATATGCTGGTGAGAACAAAGACTATTTAGTAGCAGGTCTAGTTATAGTCCAGCTTTAAACTTTTTAAATTTAAACTTCGTATGGCTTTCCATCTGCATAAAACACCAACCACAGTAGTTACTTACACACATAAAATTTCACTTTTATTTCCTTTCAAGAACAACGAGGACATTGACATGAGATTCTGTTGGCATAGAACATTTAGATTCTACTTTTTTGATAATTTCATTAACAATTCATACTGAGTACATAATTTTGGATTAACTACCCAAGTCACAAATGTGGTGTATATATGGCTCCAGAGACCATCTATCATAACATTTTGATCACAAAAGGGCAGTAATATCTGATTCTTTAACCACTTAATACATCGTCCTCTAGAAATTTACGAAAAGTCATACTGCTTAAAAAGTATATGGCGACCACCATAAATGGAGGGGTTAGAGGAGCCCCCACTCTTTAAATAAATTAATATTGATCACTATGCATGGAATAAGGCTAAGGCAACAATACCCACATCAAATCTGGCAGTCTCCCGATTTGTGCTTCTGTGAACGTAAGGCGGCCACACAGGCCGTATGATTCGTACTGCCAGCTCAGCAGCTGAGCTTGGAGAAAAGGCGGAATCCACACATAGGCCACTCTTAAGAACCAGAACTTAACAGCCAGTTTCGTCTGGCAGGGAGGGACTGGAGATTATAGCAGGGGTAAACCGGGAAAAGTCCGACAGAAGCAGGCTTGATGGAGGCGGTAAAGGGGAGCCTCCAACGATACAATCCTGGAAGGCATAAGGTAGCCGTTGGCAGGCTAACTAACACCCCCACCCCAGAGCTGAAACTATGGTGGTTGACAGAAGAGGGCTCACCTTGTCATCCTCGCATCTCTTCCCCAGGCCCTCCCTGGCCTGCAGTCGGCTGCTGAGGCGGCCGTAGTCGGCCTCCCTTTGGTCGATCTGCTTCTTGTGAGAGTCCACCAAGAGCAGGAGGTCTGAATTGCGCTTCTCCAAGCGCCCGCGGGCCACCTCGGTGCGCTGGACCTGGCCCTGCAGCTCGGCTACCTCCTCCTGAAGCAGGACGTGGCGGGAGGAGATACTCCAGTAGTTGAAGGCGAGGATCGCGATCACCACCAGCAGCACCACCAGCACGAAGGAGGGCAGGCGGCCGGCCCGCCGGTTGGCCCCGAAACCCACCATGGGGCTGAACCAGGCTGTAACCCCCGGGCCTCGCCGCGGACACCTGCAGGCAGAATCTCAGGCCTCCACTGCTGAGTTGCCTGGGGTACGCGGCCCCAGGGCCAGCCGAGGGAGTAGGCGGACCAGTCCGCCAGCCGGCAAGCCGGAGAAGGGGGCGGGGTCGCAAGCCGCAGGCCCCTCCCCGCCCCCTCTCCTCAAATCCGGCCAAAACGCGTTCCGGAGGCTTTGAACGAGACCCTGCATCAGCCGAACGGAACAAGCAAAACCTAGGCGCCCGCACCTCGGGCCCTAAACCTCAGCGTTCGGGGCGGGGAAAAGAGCCGGAAAGAGGTGGATTTAACCCTAGCTCCGCCCACTGGCTGGGCCCGGGTCGCTTAGGGGGTCATTTCTTAATTTCCGCCGACGCCCCCTCTTCTCGCGAGAAAGTGGGCTTCTCTCGCCCTTTACAGTCTTATCTCGCGAGGGTTATCTCTGTTAAGCGGAGAGTTGCGTTAATTTTGGTGGTGTAGGTTATCACTGGTACCGCAATCGGAGTCCCTTCAGCTTTACCTGCTCGCTAGGGAGTGCGTGCGCTGCCCCGGCCTTCCTGAGTTTTTGTTTTTGAGGACTTCTGGGGCCGCGACCCCTTTGCAGGGAAAACAGTGGGTGAGCTACGGGCAGAAGGTCGGACTAGAAAGGTTTTGTACACTTCAATAGGACGTTTTCTCGTTTGTGCTAACGATGTGGAGAGAATACAAAACAAAATAAAAAGACTATAAAACAGTAGTGCTCCAGACATTACGGAGAAAAGCAGGATACCCTAAGCTTTATGACTGAAAGGGGTAGTACCAGCCTGGTTTCCAAGGTTACTGCTTTCTCCAACGGAAAGAACTTCAGAATGTGTGAGCTCCTGTTCTTAAACTCACTGCTGCTTTTGCTTCGAGCTGGGTGGGCTTCCAAATAGAAAGGCCAGACGCTGCCCAATAATGCTGTTACTGATAGCGAGCACATTCTGGGTTAGAAATAAAAGCTCTCTTACAAAATATTTTTGCATGCCTAGTCTCATCCTCTCAACACAGTTTTACAGATGAGGAATCCAAAACACAAAGATGTTGCAGAAACTTTCTGAAAGTCCCATACCCTTTTTGAAACAGGCTTGATTCCAGGTCATTGGTTTCTAATGTCGTCGGTCTTTGCATTACACTAGGCTAGGAATTGCTGTATGTGGAGGGTTAATTACAGTGGTACAGAGAAAGCCCCCACTTCTTTTGTTTTGTCTGCATATTTCCTTTGCCCTTTCATAAAAATTTAAAAAGTTATTGGCTCTATCTGTTTAAGGAGAAAATGGAGTTGCTTTATTTTTCAGACCTCAGATTCAAGAACTCCCATGAGCATAAAACCTCAGGAACGCAAATACTGGTATTTTCATTTAAATCAGAGCGGTATGATTTTGAGGCAGAAAGATGTTATCTTTAAATAATTATTCTATGCGTCCTGTCCATTTCAGAAATAAAGTTACTTGCCTAATGGTCCTAGAATAGCCAGGAAGAATTATTACACATTCAAAGAATGATGATTTCCCTCTCATAGATACAGAAAAACAACACGAAAGTTATTATTTAGCTCACGTCGAACTTGAGCCCTTTGCTCTGGCTTCATAAGATCTAAAAAATTCTATTTGGTCTTCAATGACAAGCTAACTTTGGCAAAAGGGAGCAAGGCAAAATGGGAAATAATTGATTATAATGAATCTGTTTACTTATCCTTTCCTCAACTTCATATTGACCTTGCTTTGCTATCTATTTAAGATGTAACCCTAAATGTGTTTTCATTTTTATATGAGATTCTGACAAGTAAAAGTATAATATAGAAAACGCATTTACATACATTTTTTGCACAGATGCTTAAACTGTTTGGCACCATTAATCCATTTTACAGATGCAAAAATAATTTGCACAGGCCTGAATCTTGAAAACCAATCTTTTTTCTACTCCCCCCTCCCAGGAAATTTTTTTTTCTCTTTTAATGATTACCTCTTCAAGCTATTCCTCCTACTAATGAGCCGAATCCAGACACTATCAAGATAGTGTTTAAGTGCTCTCCTATAGATGGTTCTGGGTTAGGTATTAAACAAATTGGGGGTAAAAGTCAATTCTTTAAACCAGATGATCAAGGTTAACAACAATGTTGATAAGTCATTTTGTTAGTATGTGCCCTTCATATAAAATGATGAGGGTAGCACTCTGTGGTCTTCCTTCCCAGACTTCATAACCCTAGTCTAATCATGAGAAAAACATCAGACAAATCCCAATTAAGGGACAGTACAGAATACTTCAACAGTAATCCTACAAACTTAAGGTCATCAAAACCAAGGAAAATCTGAAAAACTTTCACAGCCAAAAGAAGAATAAAGAGACACAACTACTAAATGTAATGTGTCATAGATAGAATCCTAGAAGATAAAAGGGACATTAGGTAAAAACTAAAGAAATCTGAATAAAATATGGACTTTAGTTAATAATAATGTTTATTAGTTAATTGATTGTCACAAGTGGGGGAGACTGGATGTGGGGTATATGTGAATTCTGTACTATTGTCACAGTTTTTCTGTATTTCTAAAATTAAGTAAAATTATTTTTAAAAAGTTTCTATGTTTTGGGATATCTTTTAGGTTATCAAGTATAGACATAAACTCTTACAACTAGAAAGGCAGTAGAACCATAGAGAAATAATGTTTTAAGATTTAATTGAGGTGTAAGCATCTATTATAGAATGACAAGTGTGGTTGAGTCATAAGAATTTTTATTTAGATAGAGTTTTCTTTAAAGGCAAAAACCATGTCATTTATTTTTCTTGTACAATCCTGACCCTTTCTTGAGCTCAAAACACTATTGGCATATATTGACTTAAATATATGTTGACTTATAAAGAATTCGATATGCTAGAGTTGAGCAGAGGAATAAATTATTTTATAACCTATTCCTCAATATTTAAGACATTGAGCAGGACTAAGTTAGAGAAAGTGGCAGCTCATAAAAATATGAAGTACACAGATGTAGGCAAGTCCTTTCCATTGTAAAATTTAAAAAACTGGTTTAAGCAAAAAATAAAATAATATTTAATTTAAAATGTGTGTGTATACATATATACATACACGCATACACACACATGCGCACACACACATATGTGTGTGTATACACATATATATGAAAGTTACAAGGACAGTTCGTGGTACTATTGGAAGAGCATCAGGAACTGGGGTACCTCTAGAGGACTTGATGCTTCCAGGACTAATTCTTTCTGTTTCTGCCATCAGCGTGGCTTTATTCTGCCTGCTTCAGATGGTCTTGTAAACAAACAAACAAAAATGATCCCAGCATCCCAAGGAGATCCCCCAGAATCACATCCTGTCGGTTTTGTAATCTAATAAACAAGGGAGGTCTGTCTGCTGACTTTCAGTGCAAAAATTACCAGGGAAGGATTCTGTTGTCGAAGCCTAATCATGTGTACACCACTTATACCAACCACTGTGGCCAGGGAGGCAAGGTATTATGATTGGCCCAGCATAGGACACTCCTTTGTGGCCAGTGGGCAGTCTAATACCAAAAAACAGAATGTTGGGAAAATCAAAACAAATAATGTTAGCTACAACTGAGTTTTCTTTTTCTTAAGATATATTATCTCCCTTCAATTAAGAACAGTTAATGAGAGAAAAAATACAGGTTTGCAGGTTTGGTTCCCCAGGAAACAGACTCTAAGAAGGATATTAGTAATAGGAAGTTCTTAGGGAGTGTTTCTTGGAATCATCACCTACAGATGAGAAAAGAAGGGAGGAAAACAGGATGGGCTACTATGCAGTCTCAGTGAAAACCTCAGTCAATTCCATGTAGGGCTCTGAAGCTAAGATGGCCCTTCAGAGTTGTTCTGAGTCAGAGAGTCTAGGCCTTTATACCTTTATGTTAGAGTAGGCAGATAGACAGATATGAGGGGAAAAGAGAGAAATCCACAGAAGCACAGATGTGGTCGCTGTGATCCCTGAGAAGCCCTTAGAGTGACTCAAAGCCTACAACATCCTGATCCAGAGACACAGGTGGTCTTTCCCACAAAGACACATGCACAGACCAGGCCCCGTTCACCCTTGGCCTAATTTTTCCCTCATATATGACTATTATAATAAATTAACATTGCTGTTAACGCTGTACCCATCATGTGTCTGATGCCATGACAGTTTTGTGAAAACCAAACGTGGGGAGAAAAAGGGTGTCTCCCTAATTCCAAGAAAACTCGCCTCCTTTCTATGAAGAAACCACCCAAAATCATGAATATTTCACCCCTTAGTTAGATCAATAATAAAGCCTAACCCTGCAAGATAAATGGGGCAGTTCCCACTTGAGCTTGCTGTTCTCCTGTCTGAGAATGTATTTTCATTTTTAAGAGTGTACTTTTGCTTCCAATAAACTTGAGCTGTTGCTTCATCGCCTTCATGAGGAATTCTTTCTCATGACTTTGACATGATCCCGGTCAACTGTTCGGTGACACATCACCAGATTTTAGACAACTAGAGGAAACGAGCTAGTAGACTATGTGCTAACTCCAGTCAATTAGTAAAAATGCCTGGATTTCTGTATTTAAAAAGATTAATAAAGGTATGTGTGCTGAGTGAGAAAGAAATCTATGATCAATTTGTAATTTGACCACAGGCACAGGAGAGGGTATGATAGCATGCATGGGAGGTAGATGCTACAATGTACCGCCCAAATCCCCTTTCAGAAAGGAAGGACTCCCCCCAGCTGCTAGGAATGCTGCCAGCAGATAGCCCTCAGCTATCAGCCCCCTTCAGAACCGCATTAGCTGAAGAAGGCTACTTTGTGAAGCCCCCTTCCCATGGCAGCCTACAACTCATACTAGTGAAGAGAACACATTTGTTAAGTTACTTCCCTATGTCAAATTAATTTCCTATGGTTGTATAGCAACAGGCAATATATATAGGAGTAATGTGAGCTCTGGTGTAAGAATGTGAGTTAAAAGTCTCCGTCTCTTATTAATTTTGTAACATCAGCCAAAGTACTTAACCTCAGTACCCTAGTTTTCTCATTTCCAAAATGGCCTATTAGTGAGGATTAAGTTTGGCTCCACATAACAGAGGGGAGGGGGAGGGTTAGAAACTAAAGATAAGAGTTTCTTCTCTCTTACAAAAAATAAATTCAGATGCAGGCCATCCAGGACTGGGATGGCAGGCTCCTTCCAGCTCACTACTCTGTCATCCCTACGGAATGGACCTCATCTTTACTTTCAGACATGACATTCTTGATCTGTGAAGCAGGAAGGAAGAAGAGCATCCCACCTCCAATACTTAAGAAGATTTTTCTAAAAGTACGTTTGCACTTACTTTTCATTGATCTGAACTTAGTCACATGGTCACCCCCAGAGATCAAGGAAGCAAAGAAATATAGTCTTACAGAAACGATATCTTCAGTTGAAAATTAGGGTCTCTTAGTAAAGGAAGGGAAGAAAAAGTATAAGGAAATAAAAGCAAATTCTGTCACAAACGGAGATAATAAAAATGCCTATCTCATATGGTTGTTACGTAAATTAAGCAAGTTAATACATGTATGGTGCTTAGAATAGGTGCTGTACATGTATTAGCAAGTCCATAAAATGTTGCTACTACTGCTATTATTACTCTAGCAGTAGTTCTCATTTTGTAGGGAGGGCATGAATGAATCTACATGTTCACTAACCTTTGTCTGTATATTGAATAAATAATTTCTGTAAAATCTCACTACTTTTTTTTTAAAGCCTAAGATACTATTGTGATGAACAAAATTAAAATTTATTTAAAATTACTAGTGATTTCATTGTAACTTTTTCATTATATGTTTTCTTAATCAGTGGACACTAAAATTATAATTACTATCACATGGGCATCTATAGTTTTTGACATTAAAAAAAGAAGTTCTTAGAGTTAAAAAATTAGTAATCTTGGGCCTATCAGCACATATTTTGGGTAGAAATGTAACCCAGCCTCTTCAGACTTATTTTTTCCTTATGTCCCTTTATCCCTTATCTCTAAATATGTCCTGTTTCTCAAGCGATAATGGATATTCCATATGGGAATGTCTTCCCCTTCCTTCTTTGTTTCACTGCCGTTTATTCTTGAATTTGTTCATTATTAATAACAGTAATACAAATTTCTCAGATACCCATACAATCACAATTATATTGTTAATATAATAGTTGATTGAGAAAATATGTAATTGAAATTGAAAATGTTATTATGAAATAATACTTTTAAATCAGGGGTCCCCAACCCACCTTGGCCATGGACCTGTACCAGTCCATGGCCTGTTAACTGAGCCACACAGCAGGAGGTGAACGGCGGATGAGTGACTGAAGCTTCATCTGTACTAGCCGCTGCTCTCCGGTACTAGCATCACCACCTCCACTCCACCTCAGATTATCAGGCATTAGATTCTCATAGGAGCACTAGTTCCAGTTCCTGGTGCCAAAAAGGTTAGAGACTACTGTTTTAAATAAAGTTTTTAAAAATTCATTATCGTAGGTTTGTGTTATTGGAAGCCTATTTTGTTCAAGCCTTTATATCAAGGTGCATGCATTAATTAATTGCTAATTAATTAATTAAGTAAGTAAGTATTCATAGAATGCTTGCTGTGCGTCAGATAGTGTTGTAGGTAGGAGGAGTTGCAGAGCATATAGCAGAGACAGAAAGTTTCTCCTGAAGTTTCCAGTTTCTTCCTCCTTTACCAATACCCAGCCAGGGAACTACTCAGCCTACCTCCTTCCAAACATTTTTGATACCTCCTACCTCCTGCTGCTACCAAATAGAATTGACCATTATCTTACTGTGCCTCCATGATATCTTCTGGATTTCTATCATAGCAGTCTATTTTTCTGTGACATGTCTGCCTCCTATTAAATTTTTAGTAGATGTTTTTCTTCTGGACCACATTAACAGATAGTATGTAGTAGGCTCTGATTTTGTTTTGACCCCATATCATTAGGCTTTCTTCCCCTTCTCCAATGACTTCTTACTTCTTTCTTCCCAGTTTCTTTGGATTTGTCTGAAACACTTTTTGGATATTTTCTTAACCATTTTACCCTTATGTTTTTCCTTATATTCTTGAAGTATGGTATTTTAGAACAGGAAGGCAATTTAGAGATTGCCTAATCTAAAGTTTCCATTTTGAAGTGTGAGGATGGAAATGAAAAATTCAGAGAAGTAATGTAACTTGCTTAAAATTATTGTATTCTACTTGTTAAAGACAGATCTAGGACCAGAATTCAAGCCTTCTTCAAGATCTAGCATAAATACTCCCTCTCTGAGATCTTTCTTCAAATTCTGGCTCAACACGACTCTTTCTCTTTCAAATTATGCACTTACTATCTACAAATTGCACATTTTGGCAATAATCATAGAGTATAATATCGCCTTACCTATGTTGCTACTCAATTCTTTCACATTGGTGTGTCTTGACTGGCCAGTTAGCTGTAAACTCCAGAAAGCACAGATTTTGTCATTTTTATTTTTCTCTCTTTGCAGGTAGCACAGTAGCTAGTAAATATTAAGAATATACATATTAAGGGAGCTAATGGGCACATGGTAGGCATTCAATAAATATTTTTGACTGATTAATCACCAACTCTAACATATCTTTCCAAAACATAATGGTTCTTGTTCCTTAACATTTTGCTTATATTCCTTTGGTAACTTTTAAAAAACAGACTTAGATTCTTGGCAACCAATGAAAAGACGGTCATGCTTCTGCACAGTCTGCTGCATTGTATTTTTTCTGGACTTGGCACAAACCCCAAGGTTTCTGCCCTATTTTTTGCCTTCTGCACTGCAGTTCATCTAATCTTCTAACTCTTGGTGGCTTTCTCTGCTAGACATTGTTCTATAGAGTGACCCAATTAAATGTGGCCCCATTTAATGTTGAGGTACTTGATGAGGGACTGGTTTCAAATGATCATCCTGTAATTTTCCAATACTTCATTTTATTTGTTTAAGTTCCCTGGTGCAGTGTACCTGCTGCTGCTGCTAGCCTGGTGTCACAATAAATTCACCTGCACTAAGGTTCAGGCAGAAGACATAGCAATGAGTAGAGCCAGTCATGTGTCACATAGTGCCCTTTAAGCAGATTCTCGTTCATCCATTGTCTGAGCGTTAAGTAGAAGCTAAAAGTTTTTTTTTAACCTATACAGTTTTTCACTAAATCTGTTAGTTTCAGCATGTTGTTTGTGTTTTCTCCACAGTGCAATCCCCTGATTTACATCAGGTAAACATGATGATGGATTTAACTCACTTTCCTGCTCCTTTTCAGATGCTGTTTTGATTTGTCAGTATCTTGGAGGAGCAGCACATTGTTTCCCAAGACAGAACAGAAGCCAAGGTTTGCAAAATACCACATTTTGCAGCATGGTAGTATAGTAACTTTAAAATACTAATATGTTTTGAAATATGTCTGTGAGCACTTCTTTATTACTATTATATTGGTATGCACAATATTCTCTCTTTTACCATCTTGGCATTGTTAGCATTATTTAAAATCCATATTCAAAATCATTGGTGTTTTAAAGAAAATCTATTAATTTCTATAGCCAAGTAACTTATTTCAAATGATACGTGACTAGATCACACTCTGTCACACTGTACTAATTCATGCCTTCATGCCTTGGTATACTCTATTTCTCTTCCCTTGAATACATTCCCTTCTAATTCTCTAGGTCCTTTACGATCCTATTTGAATGCCTCTTCCTGAAAATCTTCTTCTTTGTGCCTCCACTATCCCTAACTTTCATGTCGATAGTGCATTTATTAAACTTGTATTACAACTACTAGTTTGCACATTTAACATGCTGTTAGACTGTGAGGTCCTTCGAGATAAGGACTTCGTCCCATTTATCTTTCCATCACCTAGTGATGTGGTTGGTATATATTGTTTGAAGAATGAATGAAAATGATTTATTTCCTCTGGATGTAGTTGACTTATCTTTAGTCATTCTACCATAGATAAGAAAATCCTAAAGTTTTTCCTTATTTTTTGCAAAAATAATGTGTACTCAGAACAAGAAATCAGATAAGGAAAACAAGAAGTGAAAATTGCCAATGATTCTACTCATCCAGGTATAACCACTGTTAACATTTTAGTAAGGATCTTTATAGGCTTTTTTTCTTTTTTTTTTTTAATGCCTACAGCACCTGGTATTCCTAGGTGGTCTCTCATCCAAGTACTAAGTAGGCCTGACCCTGCTTAGCTTCTGAGATCAGACATTGGGCTTGTTCAAGGTGGCATGGCTGTAGACCATGGGCTGTGACTCCACTGCAGTGTGAACCCAGGATCTTCTGCTTGTAAAGTAGACATGCACATACATACACATTTGTAATATAGAACAAAAATGGGATATTAGATAGCATGATCTGCTTTTTCATTTAACAATATCTTATAGGCAACTTTCTATGTCAAATTTTAACACTATACCTTTATTTTGGCAAATGCGTAGGAAGGTATACTGGACTTTACTTAACCAAGTCCTGTAGATGGACACTAAGTATTTTAGTTAGATTCTTATTGTTGCTTGAAACAAAGACACTTTCCCCCACAAGACACTCTAAAAATATAAATAAGACCCTTCATATTGTCTCAAGGAAAAGGGTAGTATATTTTAAAGATGTATGTAAATTGGAACTGGAACCAGAAGTCCATCTATCAGGAATCAAGTCCTAGGAACCAGTTACTCTTCCTCTGATATTTCTGTCTTTTCTCTTTCTCCATGTCTCCCTAATACTTCTTTCTTTCTCAAAGTGTTTGCTTCCTCTTAACTTCCACTTGCACATAGCTTTGACTTGGCTTACTCCAGTCTGTAGAAGTTCAAATATTTTCATTCCACACTCAGAGAATGATCTTATAGGCTCTGTTTTGGATCCCCTGGTGCAGAGACTAGAAGTGGCAAGAGATGAGGATGAAGAGAAGAGTGAGGACCAGATCAAGGAAAGGCTTATATTAAAGGATCTAAATTTTTACCCCAGCCACCCAAAGCTTTCAAGAGTGAGTGGTACAATCAGATTTAAGATTTAGAAAGACTTCTCTAGCTAACCATGATTGTATCTGCAAGTCTATAGATGGCAGGAAGGCCAGTTAGGAGACTGTCGTACATGAGATATGATAGAGCCAGAAAACAGTTTTTAATTTGGGCAACTGGATCAATACTGGGGCCATTCACTGAAATAGGGAACACTGGAGAACTGAACAGAAGTTTCTTTTGTAAATTAACTCATAGCCTTTTCTATAACTGCAGAAGTTTTTTCAGTTGTAGAGAAAAATTGCACATCACTAAGTCCTTAAAGATCTTCATCTGAAAACCTCAGATCTTTCTATTCTCTCAAATCTATGTAAGAACTGTGTCTTGAGTCTTAAGCCAGACAGCTAACTTTTACACCTTTGGCTTTATCCTCTCATATAATGAAATTAAATTTCTTGATTGATGGCTTTCATCTCCTGCCCATGTGTAAAAAAAATACACTCCCCCACCTGGGGGAGTTGTTTTGGAGGAAACACTGTCCAGATTGTTCTTCACTTCTAGAAAACATTGGGATGGCTGACTGATGCTTCAGAAAATGGATTCCACAGGAAAAAAACAAACAAACAAGATTCTTGGTTTAGTCAGCGAGCTTTGTAACAAGACACAAACAATTCCCTTAGTCTTGGAGGGAATGGTAGGTAGGGGCCCGGAAAGCTTCATCATACCTAATGGTCCTCATGCCCTCACCTGTCTTTTATTCTCTAGGAAGTATCTATCAGAGCAAGACTGTTGGTCAGCTTTCCTAAGCATGCATGGAGCAGGAGACCTCTCTTCACTGCCTTTTCTCTTTTCCTCTCCCACTGGGGCTTAATTTTGGGGTGGAAGAAAATTAAGTCTGAGAATTTACTACAGTATTATTTATCTATAACTTTGGCTAAAGTAGCAGGACCTGATCCATCTCACTTAAATTCATGGAACTATACCCCCAAAACACTGTCTAAGGATTAACAAGGATGTATCTCTGACTTAGAACTTCTTTAAAGATTCTTTATGTGCCCCAGCTTAGAATTTTTCTTTTTAAAAATATAATCAGATAATTAGGATTGCCAATTTACTGTAAACATTTCCCACATTATTATATATTATACAGTGACATTATTTTAATGACTACTACTTGCAAACCAATTATGTATGTGCCATAACTTTAAAAATACCATATCACTGGTAATTTATGTGGTTTTCTTAATTTTAAACTAAGTATAATTCTGAGTGAATACTCATAAACTGTATTTTCTTTCTATTCCTAATACATTTCTTAGGATAAGTTCTTAAAAGTGGAAATATTTGGCAAAAAAGGAATATTTTTGAGACTGGTGATATATATTGCTGAGTTGCCTAAACAAAGACATTTTATTAGTTTACATTCACATCATTCAGGACTGTATGAGACACCTTGCTTCCTTATTACTATCACCTGAAAATTTTCACTTGTTTTTATGAACTCTTTTATAGACAAAAATTAAATATTATAGTTTTATATGTTTATCGATATCTGAATTCTGCATTTGTGAATTGTTGTTTATTAGAGTTTTTTTAAATGGACACATAGAAGCATCATTTCCATGGGATGCTCATAAAATAGATGTGGGGAGGGGTCAGGTCCATGAAGCAAATTGTTTTGGGAAGTACTTTATTTTCCGCTTTCCACTTAAAGATTCACCAATTACGTTAAGGTATTAAAGTCTCTGAGAAGTTCTATACCAAAGAAACCTATTAACTATTTAAATAGCTTTATTGAGATACAATTTACATACCATAGCATTCACCCATTTAAAGTGTATAATTAATGAGTTTTAGTATATTTACAGAGTTTTGCAGCCTTTACTATTATCTAATTGCAGATCATTTTCATGATCTCAAAAAGAAACCCATAAGCAGTCACTCTCCATTCTCCCTACTTTCCAGGCCTACTTTCTTTCTCTATGGATTTTCTTATTCTGGACATTTCATATAAATGGATGCATACAATATGTAGTCTTTTGTGACTGTCTTCTCTTACTTAGCACAGTGTATTTGAGGTTCACCCGTATTGGTAGTATGTATCAGGACTTCATTACTTTTTGCTGATGTATAATATTCCAATGTATAGACATACCACTATTTGTTTAAATCATCAGTTTATGGACATTTAGTTTGTTTCCATTTTTTTTCGGCTATTATAAATAATGCTGCTATGAACATTCATGTGCAAGGAAACCTGATAACTTTGCATATATAGAATAGCAAGCTGAATCTGAAGCCATAGGCTTGTAAATATTGTGGACATCACAAATTGCCACTTGGAGAGCCAAGCTGTTACTGGGAAAATTTTTTATTAGTTTAGGATTAGGTTGTTCTTTTCACAAAACAAAGCATATACATTATATCAAAGGAAAAGAGAGAACATATGAGATGTACTATGAAATGTTATACAAATGTTTGCAAACTTACCACTTTATAATGTTTCTAACTGGAGAAGAGGGGTAGTCTACTTTTTAGCGGTCCAAAGGATAAGGAAAGTGTTGTCATTGGATGTTTTCACTGTCAATCTTGATTAAAAGAGAAGAAGATAGGTCACCTGGGAAGCAGAGATCTATTACCAGGTCATGTCTTAAGGAAAGAGTAGGGCCAATCTCCAATCTGCCTGAAACTTTATTCTAGGAGCAGATGGCTGATAAACCAGTGCAGGTAATATCCAGTAATGACTTAATGCTGTCTTAATGAAAAATAAATAAATAAAGGGACCATGTTAAAACAAACGAACAAACAAACAAACAAACACAAAAACAAATTTTTAACTGATGCCTGCCTCTTGGAGAGCTGATATTTTTCATTTACTAAAACAATTAATTAATTTGGGTCTTGGTTTTAAACACCCTTCCCCCCCCCCCCCCCCCGTTTTTTTTTTGCCGTAACACTTGCTGACTTCCTTGGAACCTTGGAATTAATGTCCCATGAAGTATACCCTGGGGATATGCTGCTGTAGTTACCACTGTTTTTAACTTCATTCTGCAAGCAAATAATTTCTCTTTGAGTCAAAAGTAACCTTTTCTTAAGAGCAATCATTTGAGAATTTATAAAACATCAAATATAGAACCTGTCAACTTGGCCATTTTTCCATATTTGTATCTTAGGACAGTTAATTTCTAATATAGACCTGGGATCACAGTGATTTATGCTCTTTGAATAAGCAGTCAAAATCCTGAAATTTAAGAATTGACCTAACAGATGGGTCTTACATGGAAATGTAGACAAACTGAACCGAGTGCGTGCATGGTGACTAAAGTAAAGCTCCAGACTCCAAAGGCTGAATTGCTTTGAAATCATGTATTTTCTAATAGAGGATAGTGACAGGAATTCTAAAAACAAGCCATATAAAACTATTAAATGTTGATTACAATGTAGCTGATTTACCTTTCTAATTATGTTTCATTTAAGATAGTAGTAAAATTTTCTAATAAGCCCATAGTTCTCAACTTTTTTTGTTTTACGTCACACATAAAGGATGATGATCACCAGCATGACACTTTTCTAGGGTTATCTGTAATTCCCAGCACAAGCTGCAGTTCTATACCTTTATTTCTAATTCATGAAAATGTATTAGAATGCAAATAAGTGAGAGTAAGGTCATAAAAGGGATCACTGCTTACTTTTTCTGGTAGGGAGCTCAGCTGGGCCTAACCAAGCTAATATTCTATTTGAAAAATGATCTCATACAAGCCACAATCAGAACCAGACCTATTACTAGTAAATCGGGGGTAAGATGGGAATAATGGAGGTGCAATAGAAGCCAAATTTCAAGGAGAGATTGCCTCTTACAAAGTCATCCCAAAGGAAGAATTAAATACTGCCTTTCTCAGATTAGGTCTCTTGTATTTTGAGCCAGCCTTTTAAATATTATATTCATACCATTGATAAACCTTGTACTAGGAAAGGTTATAAAATGACCACTACCACAGAATTAGAGAGCAGGACAGTGAGAGGATAACTAGGAGGAAAGGTAATGTTCAAAGCTCATCCTTATTTAGTTTTTACTTTTTATCTGCCTGAGCTTTGCTGTATTTCATTAGGTTTCAGAACTTTCCCAATCTTGCTGTAACCATGCCTCTCCAATTGCTCAGAGTGAAAAGCATGGAGCCCCATATTAATTCTGACAGAGCAAGGACTCTTCAAAGCAACATTAATTTTGTGCTGGTTAATTCTTTGTTGTGGGGGACTGTCCTGTGCATTTTAGGATGTTTAGCAGTATTTTTAGCATGTACCGACTAGATGTTAATAGCATCCCCTTCCCTCAGTTGTGAGGACCAAAAATGTCTCCAGACATTGCCAAATGCCCCCTAAGTAGAAAAATGCCCCCCAAATTGAGAACCATTATGATGGAGGTATGAAAAAGACCTTTTCCTTTTAATTCAGCTGAGAAAAGGAAAGAATGTACAGTATTTAAAATAATATTTTCTGAGGAAACTAGGAGAAAAAAAGGAAAATACAAAAGCATCGCATTAATAAATAGCCATGATGGTTATACAACATTATGAATATATATATGCCACTGAATTGTTCATTTAAAAACGTGTTATGCGTCATCTAGAGAACTCTACCTAAGAGCCTCTTTCTTAGGAATTAAATATTTTAATTTGTTTTGTGCAGAACATCTGAGGCAAATCTTCTAAAACACAGTGCTTTATACTGCTAATTAAATCACTGTTCACCATCTGAAAGGACCATTATAATAGAAGGGATCTTGGAGATCGTCTTGCTTTATAGGTTAAAAAAAAAAAAAAAGTTGAGGTCAAAACAGGTTCAGTGACTTGTGTAGTTTCAGTTCATGGAGCTCTTTAAAGGATGTGCCAGGATCAAGCCCCAGATATTCTGCTTAGAGTTCAGTGTTCAAGCTGCGAAACCATATAAAGGTCTGCCCCGGATATATATTTTTATCAGAGACTGTGAGTGCCTTTTGTGAATTACTCTCTTTCTCGTAAAGGGAAACAATGTCTAATGGGAAGAAAATGAATGCAGATTAACAAGAGGAAAATCATCTAAATAAATGTCATCGAGAAGGGTCTGAGGAGCAATGACATCTATTCTTAGGGAATAAGATGTACTAGTTTTACAGAATAAGATGGATATTCATTTACATTATTTAAATTTAAAAATAAAAAAATTTTGAAAACCGACTTTCAAAAAAGCCCTGTTTCAACTATGAGAGTTTAATTTCCATTTTCTGGACTTTTGTGGCTTTTGTTCCCACTGTGTCCTGACTTGGAGGTGCCTGCTGTCTTCTACACCTTTCTATACTCTTTACTCAAAACTCGGATTAATTATGAAACCTTCCCTGAACTTCAATTTCCCTCCAAGAAGAAATTAAGCATTTCAATCTCTATATTTCTGGAGCAACTTTACAAATGGCAGCATTTCATCTACAATGGATTTCCATATTGCAAACTGGATATAATTGAATACATAAGGATCATGAATTGCAGTGCCTACACTGGCTACAAGTTCTATAACAAGACAGTGATTTAGAACTGCTACAGCTCGTTGTAGTAGGAACATGAGGCTGAATGAATAGCTTGCTGCTCATTTGGCCTCTTGTTTGTGAACTGGGCTGGGATTTGTTTTGCAGCGTATTTCATTTTTTGTGTCAATGGACAATAAGAGTGATAACAGTGTGTGTAAGAAGGGCTGGGTTAATAATAATAATGTGTAGTGCTAGGAAAATAAAGGCCATGACTTATGCGAAAGTCAAGAGTAATAAATTTCAATAAGATTTTTAAAATTATCTTTTGGAACACCAGTGCTTAGAAAACTTCAGGGCCAAAGACAGTAACAGAAATGGAAAAACTCCAAAATGTGGAGTAAAAGGGTCATGGGAAGGATGTGGACTTTTTTTTTGTCTGGTTTGATCAACGCATCTATTATTTTTAGGCCACAATAACAAAAACATCTTTATTCTGAAACTACTAAAGAAAAATGGCCATTCTATTTCTTCCCATTGAGACAATCTCTTTTATAATGCAATTTTTAAATAATATAACATTTTGAAGGAACCCAACTAGTGCAAATAGCAGAATGGTATCTTTATTTATTGCTTATTTAATCCTACTTTGTAATACTTTATTAGCTCTCTTCCCCCATAAGATTGTAAGCTTCTTGAAGACAGGAATCATGGATATGAATATCTTTATATCCCATTCTCCCCTTGGCTTCAGAAAAGGAGCACGAAACATAACCCATATGTACTCACTACATTTTTCCCTTATGAAATGGAATGAGTATGAAAAGATTCTGTTCTTTAAAAAAAAAAAACCTTTTATTTGTTGTGAAGTATAACTTTCAATCAGCAAAGTACAGAATACAAAAATGTACAGCTCAGTGAATTATCATAAAGCAAATACCCATCATTCAACTAAAAAAAAAAAAGAACATTACCAGCAAACCTCTTTTAATCACTATTTTCTTTGTTCTTCCAAGGGTAGCCATTTTCCTGACTTTTCTAAGCATGTACTTAAAAACTGTAATTTAGTTTTGCTTGTTCTGTTCAAACTTTCTACAAATGGAATAACACATTATGTAGTCTTTTGTATCTAGCTTCTTTTACTCAATATTATATTTGTGAGACTCATCCACAATGATGTATGAAAATATAGTCTGCTTTTATTGTTATGTATCATTCCATTGTATGAATATATCACATTACACATTTATCCATTCCCCTGTCAATACCATATGTAGGTTGTTTCCAATTTGGCAAGATTAAAATAATACTTCCATGAAAATTTATGTATGTCTCTTTGGTATATATGTGCACACATTTCTGTTGGGTACCTGAGTGTTGAATTTCTAGGTCATAGGGTATATGTGTCTTTAACTTTAATAGAGAAAGTCAAATTATGCTTGTAACATTCTCATCAGCAGTGCATGAGAGTTCCCAGTGCTTCACATTCTTGCCAACAGTTGTTATTGTCAGTCAATTTATTTAATGTAAGTGCTTCTAGTGGATATGTAATATTATCCAACTGTAGTTTTAGTTTGCATTTCCCTGATTACTTATGAGGTTATACGATTTTTATATGTTTATTGGCTATTCGATGTGCTTTTTTGTAAAATGCCTCTTCGAGTCTCTTGCCTATTTTTCAATTGGATTGTATATCTTTTTCTAATTGATTTCTAGTATATCCTTATACACTCTGGATACAAGCCCTTGTCATTTATATATGTTCTAAATTTCTTTTCCTTCTTGTGGTTTGTCTTTTCATTCTCTTAACATCTTTTGTTGAACAAAAGCTCTTAATTTTAATAGTCAAATTTATCAACTCTTTAATTTGTGTTCTTTTTTAGAATGCTTTCCTTACATCCAAATCATGAAGATGTTCTGTATTATTCCCTAGAAACTTATTTTTTTTGCCTTTCAGATTTAAGTCTACAATCTACCTCAACTTGATTTTTGTGTATGGTATGAGTTGAAGGTTAAGTTTCTTTTATACTCCCCAAGATTCTTGTCCAAATATCCTAGCATCGTTTATAGAAAAGACAGTTCTTTCTCCATTGCTCTGCTGTACCACATTTGTTAAGCATCATATGTTGATCAATACATGAGCTCTCTATTCATTTTATTTGTCTGTCCTTTCACCAACATCACACTTAATTCTTATGGCTTTATACTGGATCTTTATGAAGAGAAAAACAAGTTCTCATTTCCAACTCTTCTTTAAAAGGCTCTTGGCTATTTTTGTTACTTCGCATTTCTATCTAAATTTCAAAATTAATGTGTCAAATGACACTTTCATTTTCTGTGGTAAGGCTGACTTTCAGCTAAGCTTCTCGGGGATAATGTTTAATTAGAACTTTAAAGGCAATAGCAGTTTGAAAGGACATGGTATAGTGGGAAAAAAAAACCATGGGTCTTGGAGTCAGCCTTGAATGGAAGTTTATCCCTGCAGCTCTCTATTGTGTCCTTAGAAGAGTTCAGGATTGTTTTTGTCTGTTTTGATCAGCTGTCTATTATTCTTAGTTCACGATAACAAAAACATTTTTATTACTAAATTACTGTTAAAATTCAGCACTGCACAGGTATATTGTCAACATGATAAATATTTCTTAGTTCAGCTGAGGAGTGTGTCAAATCTATCACAATAGTGCTATAGACATTGTATATCACCAGCTCTGAGCATTACTCATGTATCATAACTGAGGCTTGTGCATAGCCTTCTTAACTTTAAGCATTTGTAGTTGCCTATAAACCAATTTAAAACTTTTCTTCTTATATTTTAACTCTCAAAACATATATATCATATATGGAAATTACAAGATTATAATGGATACCCATGAATCTAACATCTGACACCCAAATCATGTGGTCCTCCCCTATTCAAATGCTAATTGGTTTCCTATTTAAACATTTTTGAGAACTTGGCCTTTTTAATTTGTATTATTAGTTTAATATTCTCTTAAATATTCTCAAACTTGATATAGACAGCTGCAACTGGCTTCAATATGTGGTTATTTTGCAGCTCATTAATGCTATGAAATCTGTGAACATATTTATTTGGAAAAATTGGCAGACAAGCAGTTTTGTCTCCATTTCTATCTACACCTCTAAGTGTCTGTGTGTAACTGTGACTGCATATGGCCTCTTACACATTCAAAAAATGAATTCCAGTCTCCCCCTTTCTCTGTATTTCTCTTTCTCTCTCACAGACACATAAAGAAAAGGATCTAGAAAAAGAAAAGATAAAAACAGCTCCCATCTGATTCATTTACCATCTGTCCTTTTCTATCACTCTGTAAAACTGGGCAAAATGCTCACTCTTGTATTCATTTCCCTCTTTTAGTCCCTATTCCCTTATTCATGCTGGGTTGGAGACAAAGTGGGTGTGCAAAAAGGCAGTCCATTATTTCCCACTGCATGATTTCCCTTTTCAGTGACTCCATGGCTGCTGTCAGCTCACAGGAGCCATCAAGGATGCTCTTTTGTGGTTACATGGGGAACTCTGAACACTTTGTGTACGGTGTCTCACAGGAGAAAAGTGGAGAGTCTATAAGACACTGCTATTATTGCCATCTTGTCACCAGGTGGCCAAGGCAAACATGTTTTGTCAAATAGCCCAGAAATTTATCAGAGAGGAAAAGACTAATGGGTTTATGGCATCTGAGCTTATCCAATATGCTCATTTAATTTATGAGATGTTTAATTTTTGTATTTGGCTCTTCGATTTTAGGAACACATGTCTTTATGGTTGTAATCTTTTGCTTCCCCCTCACCTCTATTTATGCATATGTATCTGTGTGTATGAATATGTTTATATAAAATATACATCAATATAGCATGGTTCAATTCAATAGGCATTTATAAAGTACTTATAATGTGCCAGGCATCAAGGACACAGAGATGAATAAGATATGGTCTCTACTCTCAAGGTGCTTATGGCCTAATGGTATTCGTCTTTCTATAAAGAATATTTTGTACATAGGGACTGTTTGTTAAGTTTTACCATATAGAGTATTAAACTTAACAAGACTAACCAGAGGCACAAATTAGCCAGATGAAGCAAAAGAAAACTAATTGTGTATCATTTACATACAATTTTTACTCAAATTTTTATTTTGAAAAACTAGCTTTAAAGAAGAGTTGCAAAGATAGTACAAATCTATATTCCTATATACGTTTCGTGTGTGTGTGTGTGTGTGTGTGTGTGTGTGTGTGTGTGTGTGTTTCTTACATAACCTTCACCTAGGGTCCCCTAATGTTAACATGTAGCCATGGTATATTTATCAAAGCTAGAAAATTAACATTGATACAATGCTATTAACTAGAACACAGACTTTATTTGGATATCACCAGTTTTCTACTGATGTCCTTTTTTTCTGTTCCAGGATCTGATCTAGACTCCTACATTGCATTTAGTTGTCACATCTCTTTAGTGTCCTCAAATCTCTGACAGTTCCTCAGTCTTTCCTGGTCTTTCATGATCTTGACACTTTTGAATAGTACTGATTAAGAATTTTGTAGAATGCCCCTCAATTTGGCTTTGTCTGATGTTTTCTCATTATTAGATCGAGATCATAGATTTTTGAGAAAACTCTCACAGAGGACATGTGCCCTTCTCAGCACATGCTATCAGGGATACATGACATTGACATGTCTAACTACTGGTGATACTAACCTTGATCATTTGCTTAAGGTCGTATCTGCCAGGTTTCTCCACCATAAGGTTACTATTTTTCCTCTTCGTAATTAACAATATTTTGTGGAAGATATTTGGTGGCTATGTAAATATCCTGTTTCTTCTTAAACCTTCAGCCACTTGTTTTTTATTTTTTTACATAAAATTTATCTTAGAATAATTTTACATTTGCAGAAGCTTTCGCAGACACTATATAGGATTCCCACATACCTTTTCACTCATTTTTGCCTATCGCTAACATCTTATATAAACATTTGTCACAACTATTGAACAACCAACACAACTATTGAACATGGAATTTATTAACTAAATTCCATGCTTATCTGGATTTCATTACGTCACCCAGTGATGTTCACCTTCAATTGGTCAAGGGTCCTGGCTGTAGCAATTATAACTGTGGTGTTCTAATGGTGATTTTCACTTTCCTTAATTTTTTCTACATCACTAATTGAAATTATTCTATAAGGAAGTCATTCCTTTTTTCTTTCTTTCTTTCTTTCTTTCTTTCTTTCTTTCTTTCTTTCTTCATGTATTCAAGTATTTTTTTATATCATTGTGCACTCAGAAATTTATTATATATTTTGGATCATAATATAATGCTATCATTATTTATTCTGATGATAAATCATTTCAGCTTTGGCCATTGGGAGCTCTTTCATTTTAGCATTTATGTCCTTTTGACATGTTCTCATCTCTTTTCTTTTCCTTTCTTACTTTCTGGCACTGTGCATGTAATTTTTACATAAAACTAATAGACACTGTCATCTAGGTGGCTATCTTTTAGTTAAATGTTTATTATTTTCTTCCTTAGTTGACATTTTAACTTTTTTCCTTCCTTATTTTTATCACCTAAGCATTATGATTATTCGAAATTACACTGAAAGGCCACGTCATGGAAAACAAACTAAGAAGGGAAAGAGGGTGAGACCTAAGTAGATGGAGCTGGCTTCTCTACTCCTTCCTTTATTGATGGCCTTGGGCAAGTCATTTGACCTCTCTATGTTTCAGTTTACTCATCTATAAAATGGTGACAATAGTAATAATATTTACCTTATGGAGTCAGAAAGATTAGATGAGTTAAATGTCATAAGATGAGAAACTACCTTGTTATTTATAAGTTTTATATAAAGTTG
Organism: Rousettus aegyptiacus; assembly: GCF_014176215.1. Lineage (NCBI taxonomy): Eukaryota > Metazoa > Chordata > Mammalia > Chiroptera > Pteropodidae > Rousettus > Rousettus aegyptiacus. Next base: position 117,395,975 of record NW_023416306.1, on the reverse strand, counting down.
TAGAGTCATCTCTGTATCATAGCACAAGGGCACTATATCCTATTTTAATTATTTGGCTATGATTGTTAAGAAAATGTTTTTATGATTACACAGAGAGATCCATTCAAGAGAGAACAACGAACAATTGAAATTGTACTAGCCAAAAATTGAGCCTGGAACCAGATTAATGTATTTACTCAGATGCGATCTCATCTCTATAATTATTCATTTGGAAAACTGAGGATTATATTGATAATAAGCATGACCCCTCTGCCTTTTAGACATTAAAGTGAAGGCTTTGTCTCTACTAAAATAAAAATATGTCAGGGTCAAATTATTTTTACTCCAAAGCCATGCTATATGTTTTCTAAACCAATATTAAGCATCATGTGGAAGAATTTGGTTGTTTGCTCAGAATGCTCATGCACATTGTTCATTAGTCAGTGAGATTAATGGAACATCCAACGCATATAAAGAATACTTGCTGCAGGCACCACTCAGGATGTAATGGGCTCAGCATCCAATCTTGAGCGGAATGACATCTACGCTATCATTTCTAGAACCCGAAGCTAACCAAGGAAATTGTTTTGGTTTTACTTTTTCAAATCAAACTGGAATCTAAAGCTTAAGTGAATATATACAATGTGATTACAGAGAAACTTATCTAGGAGCCAGGAAAGGACAGAGTGAACTGAAAATCAAGAATCAGTGGAGAAACGCTTTGTTTTCTCTTTTTTCTATGGCATGTTTCCTTATTCCCTCCCCTCGCCCCCGCCTGCCTCTCTCTCTCTCTCTCTCTCTCTCTCTCTCTCTCTCTCTCTCTTTTTGTCCTATGTCTCATTGTCTACCTCAGACTTCAGTTTTTGACTTGACCAAATTCTTCATGGACAGAGAGTGAAACTGAGGACCAAATACATGTTTTATGGTGCGATATTTGAAAGTAGTTCAACATAGTGCATCATTAATCCTTTAAAAATGTTTATTAGAAGCACCCAGAGCCCTTTCTATGGTTTAGCAAACCTAAAATAACCCAGTAACATATAATCAAATTTTTGTATATAACAAACTCAAAATTGGGGCTAATATAGTGATACTACTGAAAACTTCCAGCTTCTGATTCTAGCCTCACTCCAAGCCCCTCTTCCTCCTCCATGAAGTCTTAACAATGGCATTAAGACAGCTGATTTTGAAAGGATCTAGAAAGCCAAGAATGCAGATTAGAAACCCAAATCGACTTACTACATAGTAGCAGAGCCTCTCCTCTCTCTCTTAACTACAACTCTGGCCTCTTATTTCTTGCCCTCAGTTTTAAGCATAAATACTAAAGAATTTGAACTTCAACTTCTTGAGTTGAATATAACTTCCAAATATCTGTCTTAAACAGAAGAGTGGCCTATAGTTTACCCTTTCCTTGATTTTTATGGCTTGGAACCATAACCAGAATGTATTATGACATTTCAGCATTAAATGGAGACAGATGCCCAACTGCCTTAAAACTTACAAATTAACAAGAAGCACAGACCACTTACTCAAAAACTTGACTTTGCTGTTGGGTTCACAAATGGACAGAGCTAAAGTTTTGTGGCGAATCATCTATCTAGTATATTTGAATGCTCAAGCCTCAGAGGACAGATGCCAGATAAAAAATTCTTTTAACTCATCTCACATGGATCAAAGAAAAAGGATCAAATAAACAGAAATTAACCAAATTGTTTGTATATCTGGATTGCCAATCCTTCTACCCTTTGTTGCAAGCTTCAACAACAGCGTTCCCCAATTTTTTGGAACTAGGTACAGGTGCTCCTATGAGATCCTAATGCCTGATGATCTGAGGTGGAGCTGAGGCAGTTATGACTAGGGAGAGGCTGTAAATACAGATGAAGCTTTGCTCTCTCACTCACTGCTCACTTTCTGCTGTGCAGTCCAGTTCCTAACAGGCCACAGACAAGTACCAGACCATAGACTGGTACCAGTCCACAGCCCAGGGGACCCTTGTTCTACAGGACAGAAATCTAGCCTTTAGTGGTTCACATCCTGATCTTCAGGGTGTAAACTTAGGGAAGAGCCCTAGCTAACAGCAAGATTCTTGATAGTGTTTGAGTAACACTTTTGCAAGTAACTGTGTATTTGGTATAGGAACAGGTTTGCCTAGACCTGAGAATACTGTTGTGAGAGTCAGTTATAGGGTGGGTGAGTATTGTAGGAGATGGACGGAGGGTAATAGAGTCACAGACAAGTCTCATCTAGAATTTCAGCACAGACTGAGCAAACCATGTGATTCTTGAGAGACTCTGAGATCCTAACAAGAGATGAGCTACTTAGAATTATTCCACTGCTTTCTGCCTTAGTTTATTTGTGAATAAGAATAAGAATGCTTATGTCCACTTACGCCTCTGTTTCAGAGACATGATGAAAGGGGGTTACAAAGTTTAAAAAAGTTCCTATGTTTTTTGTCTGCGGCCATGCCATCCTGAACGAGCCCAATCCCATTTGATCTCGAAAGCTAAGCAGGGTTGAATCTGGTCAGTATTTGGATGGGAGACCACCTAGGAAGACTAGGTGCTGTAGGCATAAAAAATAAAAAATAAGGGATCGTAAGTTGACAAGGTCCTAGCAATCTGTGAAGTCAACCAAGGGTTGCCTTGTCTAAAAATAAGTAAATAAATAAAAAGTTTGTATTTTCAGTTTCCGGAGACTGAAAAGACTCTATCTTATGGATAAGGAGATAGAGTGATGCACCATGTTAAAGTTAAATGCCTTTTGGAAGCCTAGTACTGAGCTTGTCCATAGGGGATGACTGGTGGATTGAATGGATAAAGTACTACTTGATGCCTTTTAATCCAGCTTTCCTTTATTTACTACTTTGTTCAATAAACACTTCTAGGTGCCCACTCTTTGTCAGGCACTTTGTTTGGCATTGGGAAGCTAGCAACGAAAACCTCACTTTCCTCCCACAAGAGCTTGTTGTCTATGTAAGAAGAGACCAATAAAAATGCTAACAGTTATAGCAGAGTGCTATAATAGGGTAGGGACAAGAGTTCTGTGGGGACATAGAGAAGAGGCTTTCACTAACTGGGGTCAGAGAAGGTCTCAAAAAGGCGGTGGCATTTGAGTTGAACATTGGAGAACATAAAGAGATAACCAAGTGGAAAATCTCAGAAGAAATAGTCTACTTGCAGCAACATCTGATAATAAGCTACAACCAGGAACGGTATGCAAAGAATGACTATTAGATTGAGTAGTACAGAACAGAATTACCCTGAAAGGGATCACAAGAACTCAGAGTGAGGTCCTGTTTGCCATTTACTAATGTATCATTTGTTAAAGGAGGGACTTCTATTCCAGTTTATGATTGGAAGGAGTGGAATATCTTTTCAAAACTAAGTCCCTAAGGGCAGGAGAGAGAACTGACCTTGCTAACACTGTTAGCTCATGCCCTTTCTCTCCTATCACTGCCAGTCTCCTAAAATGTGTAGTCTATACTCAGCACCTCTACTATCTCCTCTTCCATTCTCTTAGTAACTTCTTGAACTTTGACTTCCATCCTTAAGACTGCTTTCTGTAAGATAACCAGTATTCTTTTTTTCAGTCAATTTTATTTAGTTCACATTATCTTCTCAGCAGTATTTACTCTGCTGACCACATTCTCTGATGGATGAACCTCTCTTTAGTGTCTTTTGGTGGCCCACCAGTATATTTCCTTTGTCAGCATTTCTTCCCCTTTTTCTCTCCAACTGTGTTGTGTCCCTAAAGTTGTGTCCTTGGCTCTGCTTTATATTCGTTCTCTAGCTCATTTTTATGCCCTTCTATTTCTGTACAACTACTCTTTCCAAATTCTAAGACTTAACCTTTAACCTATGCTGAAATCAAAAAGCATGATAGTATGCAGATTAAAAGCATGGATTCTAGTGTCAGAGTTCTGAGGTCAGATCCAAACTGCCACTTACTAGCAGTATCATCTAATTTCCCTATCTGTAAAATGGGGATAATAATATAACTTACTTCATTGGATTATTGGAAGATTAAGTAGGTTCATGTAATATGCTGTATTACATAGTAACTACTATGTATAAACTATAATTCTTATTATGCCCTAAATTAATTTATTAATCTGCCCCCAAGTACTTTTATATTCCTTAAATTTGTTCCTTACTTTTAATTCCCATAATTTCTCTCTCTTCCTTGTAGAGCAGTGATTAAAATTACGGTCTTTTGAGTCAAAGCTGGGTTAATATTTTAGTCCTACTTTTTACCAACTGTATTAACTCATGTAACATACTTCATCTCTCCAAGCCTCCATCTCCTCTTATGTACCTGTACCATAGAATTGTAGTGAGGATTAAATGAGGTAATATATGTGAATGGGGTATACGAGTATAAGTCAAACAGTTAACAAATAGTAGTTACTGCATTGTTGTTACTACCTGATTTTCTATATTCTGCACAAATGCTACATCTTCCACAAAGCTTCCTCAGGCTGCTCTAACCACAGTGCTACCCCCTCTTCTGAAATTCTGTAGCATTTGCTATCTGTACCACTTATTTGTTAGTTAGTATATGTCACTTTGTATTGTCACTTACTATTTTGTTAGTATTTCTTCTTTCCCTGGTTTAAGTGTAAGCTCTTTGAAGATAGGGACCTTGTCTTACACCTCCTCGCAGCTTTAGCATCTAGCCCACTGTTTGGCAAAATAACTGGTGATAGACAATCCTATTCTCCATAAATTTCAAATATCCAGGTTGGAGCTGATTATCTTTCTTGACAAAATCCACTTCCCTTTTCAATTCCCCTGACTGTCTCTGTTAAGACGCTGACTTTATTTCCGACCTCTTAGTTTAGAAATGTTTGACACCTCTCATGTATTTCTTATGTACAAAATCTCACTGAGTTCTATCAACTCTGCATGTGATTGGCTCAGTGCCTAGCACATAGCTCTTGCTCAATAAGTGATGAATGAATCAAAATATAAATTACCAGAGTTTTATTTTAAAATGTTTCTTATTTACCTCATTTCTTTATCTCTAATGACACTATCCTAGTCTAGACCCTCGTTGACTCAAATCTGGAATATAGAAACAGCTTTCTACCTGGCTTCCTAATTTCCTTCTTTCATTTCAATTTATCTTGCCTATTATTGTTAGGTAAATATTCCTTTTATTAATTAATTAAAAGTTTTTTTTTAAGTTACATTGACATAAAATATTATACTTGTTTCAGGTTTACGATATAGTGATTAGACATTTATATAACTTAGAAAGTGATCACCACCGTAAGTCTAGTATCCATCTGACACCATACATAACTATTAGAATATTATTAACTATATTCCCTATGCTGTACTTTATAGACCCATGACTGTTTTTATAATTAGCAATTTGTATATCTTAATCCCTTCCCTTTTTTCACCCGTCCTCCTAAACTTTCTCACATCTGGCAACCATCAAAATATTTTCTGTATCTGCGAGTTTGTTCCTGTTTTGCTTGTTCATTTATTTTTTATTTTTTTTAGATTGCACATACAAGTGAAATCACATTGTATTTGTCTTTCTCTGTTTGAGTTATTTCACTTAGCATAATACCCTCTAGGTTTATCCATGTTGTTTTGACAAATATTCTGAAAATACTATTTCTATTCACAAATATCATATCATTTAATCCTCACGACAGCCCATGAAGATGGTTTCTCTACTGCTTATGAATCAGCTAATCATCTGAGGCTAGTTTTCAAGGTCTTCTGCAGTTTGGTCTTATTCTATTTATCCTGACGTTTTCTATCACCGATAACGTTCACAAACTCCATTGTCCACCCAAGCTGGTACCACATGTCTTACATATTTTCTTCCTAGCCACTCCTGACATCATGTCAAATCCTACTTTAATCATGTTTTCAATCATGAAACACCTTTATCTCCCTTTTTTCACTTCAAAATTCACCTATCTTTTAAAAAGAAACCAGAATTCCATTGAGAAATTTTATTACACTGCTGTAAACTTCAGTTGTTTCTTTTTTCTCATAACGTCCACATAAAATTTTATTATTTTACTACCATGTAAATATTTACTCCAATTTATTACTAATTATTTTATGTAGGTTAATATAGTCTCCCTAACTGTATCATGAATCTATTAAGAGAAAATTCCACAAATTATAATTATCCATATGTTTTTTAGTGTCTAGCTGAGTACATAGTAGAAGCTCAAAAATACTAGGTTGGTAAATATTATGAAAGCTAATCTGATCGAGTTGGTGTTTTGGGAAACATAGCTTTCTCAAATTTTGATCTAAGTTAAGATCTACAATGTTTCCAAATAATTTGATCAAATGCCAGATCATGTTGTCTGTCTTATATTGACTAGAAGGCAAAATGTTACTGTATCATTTATTTTAATAAAAACAAAGTTTGCTATTGATGAAAAGTGTCTCCCAAATTTATCTTTTTTTTTTTTTATCTGAAAGTGATGCCTAAAAAATGCTTTATACAAAGGAATAAAACATTATGGAAATCAAACACCATTTGAAGTTTTTCTTTCTAAACGCCAGCTCAACAAGTAAACTCAAAGATATTCATTTCTATCCTTTCACCACTAATAGGAAAGAGAGCTCATGGTTGCTCTCCCACATAATGAGTCTAGGTTCTGAAAATGCCAAGACCTTAGAATTTAGAGGAATCTGTTTGGTCCAACTGCAGGGTTAGTTGGTGGTTGTTGTTGGATGCTAAGAAGGGCATTGTGACGTGAAAAAAAAAAAAAGACAAAGATCTGAAGTGTTTTCCTTTTAAATTCTGTTAGAAATATGAGATTCTGTGGTTTGACATGGTTTCATTCAGTTCTTCCAGGTGCATGTATGTGTGTAGCGGCAGAGGGAGGTTTAATACCATTTTCTTCCAGGCTATCTTCTTTGAATATATGGAAGGTTACTTGGACAAGAGTTCCTATGCTTCATTAATCCCATATCATCTTCATAGTTTTTGCTCAATAGTTTTCCTTTAACTCAATTATTTTTATTTATATACATTTACCTAAAAAGAAAAATGTCTTTTTTATCTCTCCTGAAAATAATAATAAAAAAAAATTCTGTTATCAAAAGTAGAAAGTAACCATGAAAATAAGCACAAAAGAAGAAGAGGAAAAGAAGAGGCAGGAGGAGGAGGGGGGAAGAGGGGGAGGAGAAAGAGGAGGAGGAAGAGGAAGAAACTTTTCATCAAATTCCAGCTAGATATTTTTGAATTCTGAATCCAAGGCTTGACTCACTCTCTCCTATAAAGGAAGATTAGTAGATATTGGAGAGGTATTAAGACATAGTAACATTAAAATGAGACTTCTTTCTTGTCAATGAGGGAGAATCCCAAAAAGGAGGTATCTTTACGCCATCAAAGACTTTCACACTTTTGTGTTTTCAGATCTGTAAAGCACAATTTTGTTAGTTTTCATTTTTATCCTAGGTTTCCTCATTACAAAAGCTCAGTGCTAACAAGGGAAGGCCTTTTAGTGCATCTACATCATCTTCACTAAAAAGTCAAATACAAATCCCGGAGGTCATCGACCTATTTAAAGGTGAATAAATATAATTGATACTAAGCTATAAACCCCAAACCTTGGCTGTAAGTACACAACAAGCTGGCAGGAAACAAGTTAGCAAAGGTGCAAAGGTGAAACATTTTAGAATCTCAATAGAGCAATTGGGGAAAAATAGTAACAAGAAAAGTACATTAGGAAATCTGGGTAGATCCAAGTAAGTTTTCTATTATTTTTTAAAGAAGTTTTCAAAGTAGACTGATCAATTGTCTTGGTTTTTCTGAGACTGCAAGATTTCCTGGGACATAAGACTTAAAACTGAAAGGAATTGATCACTGTATTTCAAAAGCTTTGTTCAAGCATAAATAATAAGCAGCACAGAAGTAGAAGTTTTCTTCCTGTGGGTGTGGGAGGGTGTATGAGATTATGCCTACAGAATATCTGATAGATTTTGCCATTCCCAGAGTCCAGAAATCACTTTGGGGCTATAATTCAGTATCGAGGCCTTTTCCAAAAATTGTAATTCAATTTTATTGAATAATTATCTAGAATTGAATGAAACAAGTGTCCTCTTCCAACACCCCTTTCTCTCTATTTGCTATTAATCATTTAAGTGCTAAGTGCCGCTTACCTAGTAATCCTAGGTATTCTGGGGCACTAACTGTATATGGTTTAAGGTATTAAATGACCAAAGGCATCTGAATAAGAAAATCCTCCAATTCAGTATGCTAGTGTCTTTTTACAAATCACCTACTTGTCTCTTGACAAGTAGGCATCTTGAATGCCTACCACTTGAAATATAAAATAATATAATTAAATTCAATAATCAGCCACTAAAATGCCTTCTCCGTGGAAGATATTTTGCTAATTTAATTCTAAGATCCTCTTATAAATCATATGTAAAACTGAATTATACATGTCTACTTTATTAAAAATCACATTTTGGGATTTTTCCAAATCTGCACCTTGAGGATACCAATTTTCTGTAGGGAAACCATTACTATGAAATGTTTAATTGTACATTTTCCAAGCACCTCTCATTTAAAGCTCTAACAGAATTCTCTGGGTGGAAAATATAATACAATATTAGCGTGCCACAATTCATTATATACTAACATTAATTCTTCTTAATGGCATTCTTCTCATTCACTTACTGCATTATTTTAAAAATGATCAAACATCTTCTTTGGGCCAGACACTTTACTAGGTAGGACCTGGGGATACAGGAATAAGACAAAGTCCCTGCCTATGTGGAGCCAATGTTCTGGTGCCTTTGATACATTTGAAAGAAAAAGAATAGAAAAAAAAAATTCTCCTAGGCATAAACCTCTGACTACTTTGGAGAAAACGAGTTGTTAGTAAGATATTGTCTATATTTAGTCTTTAGACTTTGTGTGTCAAATGAAAGGAAAGAAGAATAGTTTAGAATAAAAAATGATTCATATGGTAATCACATCATAATAAAAAGAAAATAAAAACAGAATTTCTACTCTTTCTGTCTTCCTTGGGGCAGAGTTTCACAAAAAGTAATCTTTTGATGTGGACTTAGGGTTACCTCCTCCTTTCCCTGAATTTTTTCTAAAGTTCTGAATAAACAGCTTTGATTAATACACCTTGTTCTTTAAAAAAAAAAAAAAAGCTTCACTATTTGTCTATTACATACCTTCAACTTTACTTTCATGGATAAGCTGCTGCGTCCATGAAATTCTTAATAATATAGAATTTAGCCCAAGCATGTTACTGGACTAGATTTTCAAGTAAGTCTTTATTTTCTTTCTATTGGTACAGGAATCTCTTTTTAAAAAAGAAAAGGAAACTATAGGTCATTTGAAGATTTTTTTGACAAGGAACACTAATAAACGATAATGACTACGGTTAAAATAATAGCAGATATTTATTGTGTCAATTATGTGCAAAAAATTAATGAGACTAGTCTACAGCCATGGTACCCTGAACAAGCCCAAACCCATTTGATCTCGGAAGCTAAGCAGGGTTGGGCCTGGTTAGTACTTGGATGAGAGACCTCCTAGGAAGACCAGGTGCTGTAGGTGTCAAAAAATGAAAAAATAAGGGATTGTAAGCTGATAAGGTCCTTCCTTGCAATCTGTGAGGTCAACCAAAGATTGCCTTGCCTAAATTTAAAATAGATATAGATATAGATATATCTATAGATATAGATAAAGATATAGATATAGATATATAGATATATAAAAATTAAGGAGACTAGAAGAGATAAGTAAGTCACAGTCCTTGGCCTTAAAGAAATTACTACTAGTGCGTCATATGCTAGGGATTAGTAGACATGCAAAAGTATTCAAGAGGGTTCTGGAGTAGACAGAAATTATTACTCTAGTTTTCCTTACTAACCAAACTCTCCCCTTTGTCATGTAATTGGTTTAAGAAAAGGCATGTGAACCAATTCTCACTGACAAGTCAGAGGAGAGGTTTGTTGGAAGCTTCTGAAAAAGGAAGTTTACTGATCTGGCTGGATATTAAAAGGTAGAATATAGCTTCAATATTTATTGACAACCATTTTAACATCACTGAGGTGTAGAAAAGGGTAGCCTCAGAATGAAGATAATTTTAAGGAATGCAGAGCAGACAAATGGAAAAAAACCCAGTTCTTGATCACATAAATTTTCCATTGGGTTAACCAATCCTGAAAACTTCTTCCATATCATTATGGCTTACCAGTCTTGTGAGCCAATATACTTTCTTCTCAGGTCAGTTTGAATCAGGTTGATATTATTTACAGAGAATATCTTGCTTGGGTGCAGTTTACAACTTTCAAAGACTTATAGTCTAGTTGGGTAGGCAAGTCTCACCCTATTTCATTGACTCTATGATGCACTTCCTTTCCCCCACATTTTAACATCTCTGAAATCAGGGTGGAGTGTCATAAAATTGTTCACAGCCAAGCAGTAGCCTTATCATAGTTGTGGATGCCTGTGCATATGTGACCTTGATTATACCATTCATATTACTGATGCTTTAATTATAGGTATTATTTGAAATACACATATTAAGTTTAATTGCCATTGAAAATTAATCATGATTACATGAATTGAAATTACAGCTGATTCTGTCTGACAAAAAGCACAGAAACAGCAGTGAAACATACATTTGATATAAATGGAGCAAATAATCATCCCTGGAGAAATTACCATAATTTCATAGTTTCTTGCAAATACTTTAAACAGGACCTGGGAAAGAATGACACCCATAGCATTTCAAAGAAATATCAAAGTCATGAGGGACTTGTATTATAGATTCATATATAAGGTATTGTGCCACAAAAAATAGAAACATTATTGATAGTTTTGCTTGCAGAAAACTAATTGTCAAATTGTTTTTTTTTTAAGGCAAATCATGTGGTTATACCAACTGTATATGAGAATTCACGTTCCTGAAATAGGAAAAGTTTTTAATAATTTGACCTTCTACTATTATTTTCATCCTCAAAAGCCAGATCAGATTCTTTTCTTTATATAATTGAGGCATTTTGCTCTTTAAGTGAAATGACTAGTACTGTTATTGGAGAAAGTGTTATCTTCCTCTGACAAAAATCTGTTTCAAATACTGCATGGTATCACTTACATGTAGAATCTTTTTTAAAAAACTCAAATTCATAGAAACAGACAGTAGAAAAGTGGTTGCCAGGGGCTGTGAAGTGGGGGAAATAGGGAGAGGTTGATAAAAGGAGTACAAACTTTCAGTTATAAGATGAACAAGATCTGAGCATCTAATGTATAACATGTGGCTATAGATGTTAACTCTGTATTTATAATTGAAATTTGCTGATACAGTAGACCTTAGACCTTTTTCACACACACGAAGAAGATAAATATGTGAAGCTATGTATGTGTTAATTAACTAAATGGGGGGAATTCTTTTACAATGTATACATATATCAAATCATTATGATGTACACCTTAGATATCTTACTATTTTATTTGTCAATTATATCTCAATAAAACCAAAAAACACAATGAAAATTTGTTTCAAAGAGAAAACCACTCAAACTTTGGAACTTGTCCCTCTCACCATACATTTAACTGAATGAATCCTTCTTCTCCTGGAATCAGCATCTGCAGTATCTGTAGGATAACCTGCATTCTTCTGGAAATGCTTGTTTGCAGCAGGACAGAGGATATTTTATCACTTGTATATTTTAAATGTTTACAGACTTATTTAGAATGTGGAGAGATTGGTATTTGTAAATATATCTTTTCCTCTAAAGAATCCCTAAATGATCTCTTATCCTCTTCTTTCCTTTTATTATATGCAATGCAGAATTCCCTTTTTAAAGTCAGATCTGATTCTACTGTCTGCAGAATAACATACAAATTTCTCAGTCTAATATTCAGTGTGATAATGCCAGCCTACTTCACCAAGTTTGCTTGTACCACACACTTTCAGTCTATACCTCAATCACACTGGAATACTTACCCAAATCACCTGTAGCCTCTTCTCTCCATACTTTGCTTATGCTACTTCTTCCTTCAGAATCCTTTCTCATCATTCCTCCTGTTGGAGTTCTTCCCATCTTTCAAGGCTCATCTCCCTGAGAATTAATATCTCCCTCCTTGTTTTCCTATTACTTTTATTGCATGTTGTGTCGCTAATGCACTTGGCTTATCTTGTGTTAAAATTAAAAATGATGTATGTATATGTTTGCTATACTAGACTGTGGGCTTCTGAGGCAGTGACCAAATTTTCCATTAACTTTATTCATTCAGATTGGACGAATGGAGCTAGCTACTGCCTTAAATGCCCTCATGAAGCTTCTAGTTTATCCCGAAAGCCAGAGATTAACAAATAATTACAAGAATGTTGAATATAATGATGGTGAAATGCGGGTTTTAACAAAAGCATATAATAGGGGGACACAATCTAGTCTGGGGAATTAAGGAATTCTTCCTGGAAGAAATAATGTTTAAACTGAATTCTCAAGCATGGTAGAAAGTAGCTAGATGAAAGTGAGAAAGGAATTGAAAATGAGGATGGGAACAATATCTAAGAAATCTAAGACTTAAGAAATAACGATGTGTTCTAAGTTCTAAAAACAGTCATGGTTGTGGGGATTTAATGAATGAGGGGGTGTATGGCACAATGTAAGACTATTGAAGCAGGCAAGGGCTGGATCATGCAGTACTAAGAATTTATGATTTTATCCTGTGGACAGTAAGAAATCATTGCAGGTTTTTTAAAATTATTTTTTATTTTTTATTATTATTTTTTTAGGCAAGGCAACACTTGGTTGACCTCACAGATTGCAAGAAACTTGAGAGCTTACAATCCCTTATTTTTTATTTTTTATGCCTAAAACCTTGTTCTTCCTAGGTGGTCTCCCATCTAAGTACTAACCAGGCCCTATCCTGCTTAGCTTCCGAGATCAATGGCCGTAGACCATTGGAAGTTTTAATAAAGGGAATGAGGAGGTCAGAATTATGATTTCTAAAGTGTACATTGGCTGCAATATGAAGAATAGATTAGAAACAAGTGTAGATGTGGGAAGGCTGAAGTTTTTGGGGGGAGATGGGTTTCGTTTGTTTTTCTGTAATAATACAGGCAAGAGACCATGGTGACTGAGATCCTTAGATATCTTCGTCTCCTACAAGGCTGGGTACAGTGCTTGTTTCCATGGTGGTTAATAAATGCTTCTTGAACTGAAGTAGACTCCAAAACACTACAAGGAAGTGTCAGGAAGGCATTTCAAACAGTTAGACATTTTCCTCCAGGTGACCTCCTCAGATACGTGAGTGAGTCCATGTTTGAACTACTCCAGAGCAAACCATTCTTCTCAGGTGACTCCTGAAGGTTCTGTATTAGGAAAATGCTGTAGCTGAAACTACTGCTAGCCTCATTTTATGGGAAACTTCCCTGTAAATATCACGTGTTAAGCGTTGGTAGGAATGACATTCCTTTCAGCTTTGAGGAGAGAAGCTCATACTTCCTCATTAGCTGGCTCCTGCTTTGGTTGCTAATGTTTCCAAATATGCGAATAAAGTCTCTCCCTTTGCTTACCGCATAAAAACAAGCTTATGCTTTTCACTTTAGTGAGGTTAGAAAATCAGTCCAGGTGTGATATTTGGTCATCTTGTGGCAGACCATTTTTATATGCTTAGTAATTAAAAAATTTTTAAGATACCATTTATCATCAAAATTGGAAGTGCGTTGGGTATGTATAGATGTGATTCAAGAAGATGAATCCAGAATAATCTCTGACACATTTTCGCCTTGAAAAGAACATAAATACAAAATCTTAGGAAGTATTTAAAATATATTTTAAAAAGAAAAGAATTAATGGGCAAATATCAGAAGATAGAAGCCATAATTTATGTATACTGAGGAATAATTATTCATAGAAGCTGGGATATATATGTAAGTAGATCTCTTTCCAGCTACCAATAGCTATATTAAAATACGTTTTAAACTTTTGATTAAATTTCTTTTCATTGTGACAAAGCAAAAAGAGTTGATCCCCTTCCTTCGAACCCAGTATTCTTATTTGTAAAATGGAGATAATACATACTGCATGAATCGCATGGATTCAATAAAATAACAGGTGATAGTCAAAAAAAACCCAGTAGTTTCTCTTTATTTGAGGCTTCACTTTCTGCAGTTTTAGTTACGTGTAATCACTGGAGGTCTGAAAATATTAAATTAAAAATTTCAGAAATAAACATAAGTTTTAAATTGCTGCCGTTCTGAGTAGTGTGATGAAAGCTCACACTGTACTACTCCGTCCTGCCTGGGACATGAATCGTCCCCGTGTCTAGCAGCTATGGACTGTATACGCTCCCCGTCTGTTAGTCACTTAGAAGCCATAGTAATATCGTAGTGCTGTTTTCAAGTAACCCTTATTTCATCTAATAATTGGCTCCAAAGTGTAAGAGTAGTGATGCTGGCAATTCAGATATGCCAAAGACAAACCATAAAGTATATGTGTGTATAGGAAAAAACAGTATGTATAGGATTTGGTTCATGGTTTCAGGCATCCTTTGGGGGTCTCGGAATGTATCTCCCAGGGATACAATAGGACTACTGTAAGTATGTAAAATATTTAATTAATAAAATAATATGTAGAAATCATACTAAGATGCTTTGCATATCTAGTCTCCTGTACTCAACCTAAAAGATTTGATATTAGGAATGATTACATTATGAACTGGATTAAGAGACTTTTCAAAAAAAAATTTTCCAGCTTTACTGAGATATAATTGACATATAACGTGGTGTAAGTTTAAGGTGTACTACCTATTGATTTGATGCACTTACACAGTGCAAAAATGATTGTCACCATGCCTTTAGCTAGTAGTGCCATCATCTCATATAATTACTATTTCTTTTTTGTGGTGAGAATATTTAAGATCTGGTCTCTTAGCAATTTTCAAAAATATAATACCATATTGTTAACTATAATCACCATATTGTACACTAGATCCCTAGAACTTATTCGTCTTATATCGGGAATTTTGTACCCTTTGACCTCAACAAATATTTAAGTAGTTGCAATTAGTCTTAGGTTCGCTGGTCTATTCCTTTCCATTCCTCTGCTACTCCCTGGGTTCCTCCTCTTCCATATTCACATTTGTGATGTTCTTGTGATGATTTTTTGGTTGTTCATTGCTTCCCTTTCTGCAGCCTTCAGACCTAACCTCTCCCAAAGTATTTCATGATATACTCTAAAACAAGTTATCTTGTCCCCTAATCCTGTTTGAACTTTAGGTCTCTTCATTGGGCTGAATTTAGCTAGAGATTAGGATGAGAGGACTCTTACTAAGCTAATTTGGATCAAAACATTTGGTTAATTCAATCTTTAGGGATATATTTATATTTGAAAAGAAGACAGTCATGAATCTAAGTTTCAGCGATTTGGTAGTGAAATTTCTGTAAAGAAGATGCTCTTAAAATGAGGTCACACTTTAACTAGCAGTAGTTAGTTCTCAAGCTCAGCTGCACATTGAAATCATTTGAGAAGCCTTTAAAAGTTACCTATAGTGAGACCCCACCCTCAGAGATTCTAATACAAGGTGTCTGGAGCGGGGGCCATATATTGGAAATTTTTAAACATCCCAGATGGATTCTAATATACAGCTAACCACTGGGTTAGCTTTCAATAGTAAAGCTATTGATTTAGTTCGATTTAGCTTTCAATACTAAAAATTTCCAATTTTCTGTTATGTGAGTTACATATACATTAATTGCTGTATCTGGTAAAGGAGAGCTAAGAAAATTTTAATGGAAAGATAATAAAGCAGTAGTTATAATTTGTGTCATCAAATCCAACTCCTGCATTTTACTAATGAGGAAGCAGATTCAAATGATTGAGGTTACACAACTAGTTTGAGGTGGTGCCAAGACAAACTTTTAATGACTTAATAGGATATTTTTAAATAGCTTAATTTTTTTTTTACTCTTTGAAATTTCTTTGTTAATAGATTAAACTTATTGTAAATAAGATTCATTTATGCAAATGGCAAAAATTTAAACAATGCACAACAATAAAATGTGAAAAAGAAATCTCAGACCCCACTCCAATTCCCACTTGTAAAAAAATTTTCAGCCACAAAGAGTATAACTATTGTCTTCCACAAGGCGGCAGTATTGCTTACTCTTCAACAATCTCCCCAAGGCCCCTCACTTCCTTTGTTGTCCAGGGTGGGCTATGAAGGCTCAAGTCCTTCCAGAAACAGAATCAGTCCCTGGTACTGAAATGCTAGTTCAAAGCCAGCTTCCTAATTCATGAGGAAAACCAGAAGTGAGCAAAGAGCTGCACCAGACGGAGCTGTAACTGTGGAGAAATAGTAGGAAGGAATCAGGGACTGAGATATCCAATGGAAGCACAGAGCAAGATGCTGCCTGGAAACCTTCTATCAATTGCCTATCTCTGCAGAGGTACTGGGAGGGCTGGGGTCAGTTTTGTGAAGATGTGCATCCAACTCTGTCATGTACAAAATTTTCCCTTTACAACAAACTGGTCTGAGGCTGTAGGACCCAGTCAAGGGTTTCCTTGATATGCTTTATGACTCCAGGAGCCTCTGGCTGTCTAGAAAAAGGCCTGATCTTTTGATAGTTCCTGTCTGCAAAAAGAGTTGGGGCAGTCTTGTTTGGGTTTCCTAAACCTCATCGATTTCGAGCCAGAAACAGGTGATAAAGAGTACAGAGGTTTCAATTTTCATCATTAAATTCTAGAGACATATGATGTGAGGAAAATGACTTTCAGACTTTTTCTATGATCATGTATCTACTAGAATAAACAATTTGTCACCAGCGACATCTTTGGGATCCTGAGAGAATGATCATTCTCTGTCCCATTTAGAAATAGGCTTCTTCATCACCTAGGAGGAGATAGAACTGAAGAGAGTCATAAAAGGATTGAATCTTAGGAAGAAAAACACTTTTAAACTCCTCAAAGCCTTGAGATTGTTCCAGCAGAGATAGATGAAGATACAAGGAATGGACTTTGAGAGACAAGTGTTTTGGGAATGCCGCATCACAAAGAGGGAACTCTGCCTTGAGGTAAATCCATACCAAGGGAAAGAGTTTATAGGGGAAGCATGTTATGGAATTTCTAAGATAAAACTTTAATAACTACAGATCTATGATGATCTGTTTGGGAACCTCAGGAGTAAAGAGTTTTTTTCTCCAACATAGAACATAGAGCATGAAGCAAGAAGCCAGTTTTCAGTTTTCTTAATCGAAGGGTTTCTAAAACTTTCCAACACTAGACTAAAAGTCTTTTGGTGACCAATGAGAGTTGCTGTGACTAATTGCAACAAGAAACAAGAGGCATCGTATTAATACTTTGATTCATCATGTCAATAAAAGTTAAAAGCCTTACTTTCCCCAAGCATTATTTCTTTTAGGGCCCCCTAGCTATTTCTAAATGACTATCTGATTTCAACCATGAAGTTACACTTAGTTTTTTCTTCAGTACAATGTATTCAAACTTCATGCTAGATTTAGAGCACTTGGCAATGTGTGCAATTATCCTGCTTTGTCATGAGAAATCCTGAATTTTTCCTTCACGAGACTTGGAAATCTTATACACTCCTGGCAGAACTTTTATTGATAAACAATGAAAGAGGATGCTGACTTGCATTTTCTGGATTTGAAGCTTAATGTTTTGCATAGTGCATAATGTAGTTAAAGAGTACTCCCAAACCTCAAACTGGAAATTGGAAACCTGATCAAAAGCCAATGATGTGCTCCAAGAGACTATTAGGGGGAAGTCCACTAAAAGGATTCTTGTTAGTAATGCCATGTTGACTACTACAGCATTGGTAGAACCATGAAAAAATATCCAAAAAAAAAAAAAAAGAAGAAAGAAAAAGAAAAAAGTCCATTGAGTTCTCTCAATTTTACCTTAATTCAAGTAACATAGGCATAAACAAAAAGGGTATTATATGAAAAGAAAGGCTAGTACTCCCCTTGACAAGGATGAAAGAGGCCCTTGGGCCTCACAACACGCATTGCCACTTACTTTGTGGCATCTAACCATGGTGTTTTCAGTCACGGGGATGGGGAGTATGAGTATGGCATAGAGAATGTAGTCAGTAGTAATGTAATGGCTATGTGCAGAGCCCGACAGGTGAAAGAGTAATTGGGAGGATCATTTAATAAATTATGTAAATGTCTAACCAATGTACTGTATACTTGAAACTAACAATAAAATAAAATGCTTAAAAAATAAAAAATAAAAAAATAAAAAAGAGGAGTAGCACTGCTAGAGCCATCATGTCATACCTTCTCTTGTCCTTGAGCCAACTTCAGTGTCATCAGGAAAGAGGCTCCTAGCACTGAATAGGGACCATGTATGTCCCTTTCTTAATGTCTGAGAAGACGGCCTGTTTAGTAGATTGCTCATCAGTATCTGGTTCCCCTTCTTGTGGGAGGATCACACTTACTTGCCCTGTTGAACTCAGAAGTCACCATGTGACTTGGTCTGGTTATTTAAATGTAAGTGGAAGCTTTGGGGGTTCCTCTGGCATAAGTTTTAAGAGCCAGAGAATACTTTTTCATGTTTCCCTTTTTCCTCTGCCATAGTCACCGGAAATATACCAGATAGAAGTTGCTCTGGCAGTCTGGATACCAGAGTTAAAGATCATGAGGCAGAGCAGGGCTCCTTTGCTGACTTCTAATGCACATATTGTGCAAGCAAAATGTGAGCTTTTGTTGTTTTAAGCCACTGAAATTTTGGATTGTGTGTCATGGCAGCACAACTTAGCTCATCTAGGTTGACTAATTTGTTCAGTCTATAACACACATTATCAATGAGAATAATATCACTCCCAAGGGGGGAAAATTGGTTCTTAGAGGGCAAAAGAGCCTTACTCTATGTATAAAGCACAGATATACATAGAGTACACAATAAGTATACAATACCTGTGATATTAAATTTTCATGGGGGAGCAACTAGAAAAAAAGTCCAAAAATGTTCATTAGAAGGTGATAAAAAAAAAATTAAGATTGAGAAACATTAGTCTACAGGCAAAATGTAGTGGTCAGATTATTATCATAAAAAGAAACCCAAGGGTTCTCAACTATGGTTGCCTATTTAAATCTCCTGGACAGCTTTTAAAAACACTGATACCCAAATATGGTTCTCTGAGATTCTGATTTAATTGGCAGAATCCACACAGACATTTTTTTTTTTTTTTAAAGCTCTTAGGTAATTCTAATTTGCGGACAGAACTCAGAACCACTAGACCAGCAGTCCCCAACCTTTCTAATACCAGGGACCGGTGTTCCTATGAGAATCTAATGCTTGATGATGTGAGGTAGAGCAGAGGCAGTGATGCTAATGCTGGGGAGCAGCTGCCAATATAGATGAAGTTTCACTTGCTCACCCGCTGCTCCTCCCCTGCTGTGCGGCCGGTTCCTAACAAGCCATGGACCAGTACCGGTCTGCGACCTGGCAGTTGGGAACCCCTACACTAGACCAGACATTCTCAAAGAAAAAGCAGCATTGCTTCCTCCAGGAAGAGGTGCTACTCAAACAACTGAGAAATAGCACAGTGCACTGGAAATAGCTGGCATGGAGTACAACTCACTCCTATTTTAGATGGGCTATTCTGGCTTTACACCAAGTAACTAAAAGCTGCATTCATTAAGAAGAGACAGCAATGTCCAGTTTATGTATTTTATCTTTCCCATTTCATGACACACTGTTTGAATGCAGAGGGTCCTTTATGACTCATTTGGAAAACATAAGAAGGAAAAAAAATGGCTGTGGTTATTCCTGGACTAGTACCCACAGTCAGCATTTTCTGCATGGATGGAATTTGGAAATCATCTCTATCCTCAGCCCCTAAAACTCTAAGTTCTTACTGAGTTTAAAAAGCTATTCAGCATGGCATCTTCTTTGTCCTTTATATGTAGGGAAACTCTAGATTCTGAAAGGAGACTTTTACATAGATTGTGCAAATTAAAAATTTAATTAAAAAAATTTAAAAACTAATATCACTAAGCACTTTTTCTTTAGGTGGAGATGGACCTTGGTGTGGACTAAATGACAGTGGCACAGGAGTATCATGGCTGAATTCAGTCATTAGATGGACCATCACTTATTCTTTCCTGAAATGTCACTTGGAATCGACAATGATATGACTGTATTTTAATAAAGTGACTACATTTCCAGCTGGGAAGTCAATATTATAATGTGTTAATTAACAATTATATCACTTAATATTTTCCTTTTATACATTTTCACAGTAGATGGCATTTACATTGGTCTCATTTATTTGGAGGTTCTAACTAGAAGGTGTAGATTGACTTTCCTGATGTTGTATTTGTTATATTTGGTCACTAAGCATCTAGCTTGAAGGCAAGGGTGGAGATATTTGAAAGCTTTACTTGTGAAATTTCTCGAAGCATGAAAATAAAATTTCTAGGAAATTCTCCACGAGGAGAGTTAGCATCCGATGTACAAATTGACAAATGCCCATAACTAGCTTGTCAACACTATGTTGATGATTTTGGCAGATGCTGTAATTAAAAATCAAGTGTATAAGGTTATCAGTAGAGACAAGGGTGGCTTTGAGATTCAGAGATAGAGGAAATGTGGATCTGAGAAGGTTTAAATGCTAACACACCTGTAGTTCATTATCATCTAATTCCAAGGAATGGCAACAATATGTTATAGTGAATCCTTTTCAGAATGTCTTTGGACTCCAGTTATCAAAGAAGTAGAGGAACCCAGTGTCCATAAGATGCTGTTCCACTAGCCACAGCTGATTGGACAAGAGGTAGACACTTAGTCTAAGCTGGGCTAATCAAATTCTCTATCATGGATATTTGGAATTGGGATGAAAAATGTCTTGTTTAATTTGTCTTGGGCACTAGAGCTAGTAGGTGATGAAGAGCTAGGGATGGATTGCCATTTTCTACCAAGAGGATACTGAAGCAGGGAAAGCCAATCTTCTGAGAAAAAGGAGAAGATATTATTGAGCTTAGAAGAGATGAAGAGAATACCTTCAGTTCCTGACTTTCAAGTTCTATGTCAAGTCCCTTGGCACGTGATCCCATGTCAAGAACTGGCTGTCTTGTTGGCTTTGATTCTAAAAGATACTTCTGTATCTTTTCCATAAGCATCACTCCCTTGTTCTTGAGCTAGTTTGAAAGGGTTTCTGTTCCTTGCAAGCAATTATCCCTGATTAAGACAGTGTTTTTCTCCACACAGAAGAGCTAAAATCTATGAAGGACATGAGCCGCATTTACTGCAGATGTTCGCCTTCTTAAAATTTTGCTTGAATTATCCAGATTAGCTTTCCGGTGGATGAACTAGCTGTTTCCTACAACAGATGTGGCAGCCTTCGTGAACAAATGGGTCACAAAGAAATGCTGAATCACATGAAATCTTTGCAGCAGTGGACACATGTTTTACCATACATGTTCTAAACAAAAAGGCGAAGATCTATACATGCAAAACCTTATGGTTGCATTTTCTTTCTTTAACCTAATTAAGCCCCAATCATATAGCTAGACTTTAAGAAAATATGCACAATAATTTAATGCCTCCATTTTAAAAGGGTTTGAAAAGGTGCTAAGATGGATAGAATAATCAGCTCTATCACTTCCATCAATTTCTAGACCCCTTTTGCTTCTGCTTTAGACCCCTGACACCAATTATGTAAATTTGTTCACACAGTGCCTGGTTCCTTTTGCATTGTAATTTAAATGTAAGTGAGTTATGAAGACAAAAGGAAATGCATTGTCCTTTTCAAAATTTAGAATTCAAACTGATTCACTGATTTTGTTCCTGTCAAATTACCAAGCAGCTGCAGCAACAGCTGGACCACTTTCTGAACACCAACAAAAAACGTCAAATCTGAATTTTAATAGAGGTTTTCATCAGAATTTTATAGTATTGTTTAATAAATAAAAACACTTTCCTGGTAATTGGCTGCTCTTTCGTTTACATTAGCAAATGTATTATGAAGATGGAGCCAAATGTACTAGGAGTTGCTTGATTCACTGAGAGTGATCTGTCTGAACTTTATTTTAAGGACTACAAAGTCCACTTTGAAGGAGAATCTAAAGAATGCCTGACCTGTCTTAGTTTCCCAGAGGCAGTATAGTTTAATGGACCTCTAGGATTGCTTGGGTTCAACTCCCTGTTCTACTAGCTGTGTGACCTTTGGTAAGTTACTTAACTCTCTGTGCTTTAATTTCTCATTTGTGAAGTGGGAATAACATTGCTTATTTCTCTGGGTAGTTGTGAGAATTAAACGAGTTAGTTTATATGAAAGCTTCCAGTCCAATAGGCCCACCTGTATGGATAAGAAGGATTAAAAAAAACTGGAAGCAGAACGGAGAAGGGAACACAGGATATCAGTGAGGAAGCGAGGCAGTCTGTTAGGCAATTTCTTTGGTTTTCTAAACTTTGAGTCACAAAAAGTACCATTTAACTTCTAGGCATTGTTTCAGTGAAGGAATGGTGGTCTTTAAGAGTGCCTAATGTCAGCCATGGCAACATCTCTGAGTAACAGGTAGAAGAAAATAAAAAGATCTGTATTCCATACAGAAATTCTAGGGTTCTCCTGGAAATAAACTCTAAGAGATTGAAAATTTCCTCTTTCTTGCTTATGTCCTATAAAAAACCTGCTTCCTAGCATGCAAAAAAGAACTAGGCTTATTTAGCATGACATAACAATCTAATTTTAAAAATCATGTTTTATAATGATCAGATTTAGGAGGTAGAGTGGCTTTTGGAATTAGAATTACACCGGTTGCAGAGGAATATGATCTTCTGTGAGAGTTGGATGCTGGTCAAATATCCTTGTGGTTGCTTTTGCATTAATGAGCGTCCTTACCTATCATTGATCATAACAACTTCTTATTACAGAAAAAAATTGCTTTCATATCTACGATCTTAACCCATTGTCTAAATTATGCAGCTGAGCACATGAGAATCAGAGACTGAAATCAGTGCATTTGTCATTCAATTAACATTTGCTGAATGAATGAGATGCTCAGTGTGCATCGAAAGATGTTGATGACAATGGTTAGGAATGAAGGAGGAGAAGGAAAGGGAAAGAAAGGGACAGAGAAAGTCAAGAAACAATAGGTTCTAAGGCAATTGGCTTACCAATTACTGCCACTGAAGTGACCACAATGCAAGTTTTCAATTATTCAGAGGTTGGTTCTCCAGTTTGTGCATCATCTCAGCTTTTTGCTTCAGATTTTTCCTTCTACTGATTGTCTTTTAGTCATCCATTTAATGTTGATTAATCCATAGAGAAGATAAGGGTATGAAAGAGATTGATATTAGTTAAAACTTTGCCAGTGATTTCTTTCTTTCTTTCTGCAAGGGCTTATTTCATTTCCTTCTCATAGTACCTATGAGAAAGGGAACATTATTATCCCTATTTTACAAATGCTAAACAAAGGAATAGCAATATTCCCAAGGTCACACAGCTGGTACATAGCAGAGCAAGAGAATTTAAACCATGGGCGGTCTGAACCTAGAGTCCATGCTCTTACCCACTATGTTTTTCTGCTTCCACACTACTCAGTCTCCTAACTTGTTTCCAGTCACTGTAAATGTTCTAGTGCTTTATAGCTTACAAATGTTTCAAGCTCCCTCTTCTTTTTCATTTTTCTTTCTTTTCTTTTCGTGCATAAATGTATGCTGCATTAGTCTATAATATTAATTTTCTTTTCGCATCTTGAGTTTTTAAGCCTCAAGCTGCCACTGTGTTGCAATGTTTAAGTTTAGTTTTTCATTTTTTATCAAAGCAAGAAATATACACAGTCTAGGAGTCAAATAGTTCTATGAGACCTATTAGAGAAAACAGCGATTCCTTAGGCCCCAATTTTCTTACCTTTCTACCCCAGGGGCGACAACTTTCCACTATTTCAGCAGTTCCTTTAGATATTTGTCCCAAAATTTCTACATTATATGCTTATCTCCCTACTTCCTTTTTTATTTTATTTATTTTTATTTTTTTACTACTTCTTGATTTAAAAACAATTAGACATTATCTATGAAAGATGTAATATCTTTCAACAACCTCAATCTCAAGCCTATCTCAATCACACATGTACACACTTTTTTAGCCATTTTTCTAATATAGTTATATCATAATGTTGGTTAGATAAATTAACATTTATATAATTATGACTATGTAAATGCTTATATACTATGATTGCCTTTCCTTTTCACTTTTCCTAGAGTTAATAAATGCTTTATTTTTATTTTTCACTTACTTTGTTTTAATATAATTATTGCTAACTCAGAACCAAATTCTCCCTCAAAAATGTATTTCTTTTAAGATTGACACATTAGGTAGTCTATCCATTTCATCTTAAACCATCTAAAAGCCTTCTGATTGTCTCCATTTTGACTTTGATTCTTCTCTAGACTTATTTCACAGCTGTCATTTCAGAATAAAACTTCACCATTATTCTCTTTCTTGTGTCAAGTTCCATTTCTACAAACTTACATTTATGAGTCAGCTTTTGATATTTCTGCCTGCCTGCCTGCCTGTCTGCCTGCCTTCCTTCCTTCCTTCCTTCCTTCTTTCCTTCCTTCATTTTTTCCTTCCTTCCTTCCTTCTTTTTTTCCTTCCTCAGTAATGACTCAGAAATTTCAGTGGCTTACAGCAAAAAAGATTTATTTTTCACTCTCATTAGATATCCTTTCTGGTTTGGCTGCAGATTTGCTCCATGTTTGCTTCTTCCTGGGAACAAAGAATAGTCTTCATCTGGGATGTACCAATTTTTTAGAAAAAAGAAGAGTTATAATACCATTTCCACTGATATTTCATTGTTCAAAGCAAATCAATGGCCAAGCTTGATGTCAGTGAGATGGGAAGTAAAATTCTCATCCTGATAGAAGGAGGCAGGCAATATTTTGAACACATTACACAATCTACCATGTGTTCCTATTTCTTAGTTCGCTCCCACATTTTTGGAGAGTCTACCCTCTAATAGCTTCCCGAGGAAGGGTGCATAAAAATTAAAGTATTGAGAAATTTTGCAAGTCTAAAATGTCTTTTTTACTAAATTGACAGTTTATTTGAATATAGAAGTCTAGATTGGAAATCATTTTCTTCATAATTTATGGATATTGTTCTACTATCTTTTTGATCACAGTATTGCTGTCAAGGAGTCCAATGTAATCTTTATGCTTGTAACTTTATCCTTTCTAGAAGCTTATTTCCAAGTTTCTTGTGTTCTGAAATTTCACACTGGTTTGTCATCATGTGAATTTGTTTCTATCCATTGTACTGGACACCTGCTAGCCCCTCTAATTTTGGAAATTCATAACCTTCAGTATAGAAAATTTTCTTGAATTAAACCTTTGATAAATACCTGCCCTCCACCTTTTTCTCTATTTCTATTCAGTTTTATGTTTCATTTATCCTATTTTATTTAATATTTATAAAGGTTATTTTTTTTAAATTCCTGGATATTTCCCCCCCTAAATGGCATCCTGTGCTTATTTAAGGAATGCCATATCTTCCTCCGCCTTTATTAAGATATTTACTAATAATTTGCTGTTTGAAAATTTACTTTTTTCTGCTTTGTGCTTCTATCCTCTGAGTTGCCTGTTTTTTTTTTGTTTGTTTGTTTTGGTCTCTAGGTTTTATGTTGGAGGTATTACTTAAATTTCTTAAATTTCTGGTGACCCCATTCCAAGTTTAGAAACTCTGTTTTGCTCTTTCCAGAGAACTGTTCTTGAATCTTCTGACAGGGTGGAGAAAAGAAGTCTCTTGACTGCACGGAGTTAGGGAAGGGAGCTGCTTCTTAAATGGACTTTCAAATAATTCTCCAGTTTTCAGTTTCGTGTCCATTTCCAAAAGCACCTGGTGTATCAATTTCTAAATATTTTGTAAGTTCTACATACATATCGAATTGCTTCTGAGCTTTCTTCTTTGTTGGATTTGAATTTGACTTTCTTGGGTCTGCTTAGTCAATTATTACTCATCTATATGTTTTCTGTTTTCCAAACTGTTATTATTGTGATTCTACTCTATTTACATTGGTCTTGTAGGTTTCTGCTTAACAAAATATATATATATCACTTTTTTGTTGTTTGGAGCAAGAGCAGAGGTAAATGTATGTGTTTAATTTGCCATTTTTAAGCAAAAGCCTTATGACTCTTTGAGCAACCAGGGAAGATAGTATTATCTCCATTTTATGAAAGAGAAATGAAGTTTAAATGACTTGCCAAGCTTACATAATATAATGTTGGATCTGGGGCTTGTGTTCAGGTCTTCTGACTCCATGGAAAGTTGAACGCTTTTTCCACTAAATTTTTTTAAAAAGAAGGCAGTGTAATGTAGTTGTTAAAATCACAGTCTTTGACACCAGAGACTTGAGTATATGAGTCCTGTTTTTGCCTCTTGATAGCTGTATTCTTGTGACATTACACTGAAATTTTCTCATCTATAAAATGAGAATGATAACAATAGCACAACTGTGTTTAATTGGATAATATATGTAAAGTACTCAGCAGAGTCTCTGGCATATAGTGAGTGCCCCCTTATTACTATAATAGAAAAATTGAAATGATAAGAAATAATGATTTGTAATTTTAATTAACTGAACTATATCCAGGGAAACTGTCAAATTAATTCTGTAGATATTTACTGAATAATTATCGTGTACACTGTGGAATGTTTGTTCTTCCTTTCTTTTCTATTTGAAACTCTTTGTAAAAATATCCTTGGTTAGCAACTACTTTAAACCTAGGTGAGCTTAGATGACAAACTTATGAGTAAAGACAGAAGAATTAGGCAGGGCCACAGATTTTCTATCCACCAATATCTAAGACAATGACCAACAACAACGAAAATATATTTAAAAAGACCCAAACTCACCAGGATGAAACCTTACACATAAATAAAATGTTAATAACAAAAAAGTGGAATAGAATATTCTGATGTAGTATAGTAGGGTGTGGCTACTAACCCTACCCCTACTCCTCAGAAGCAAATTAAGAGGAAAACAGGGTGGGGGAAATTGATGACATTCTGAGGATTCTTCCTCATTCCTTCACTAGCTCGTGAAGAATTCTGAGAATGTAGATAAGAAAACATGGGGAGAGTAGAGGAATGGGGGAGTACCAGAAAATTGTTTTAGAGTAGAAGCCATATATCACCACAAGACCTCAGCAGAGACAATAAGGGCTTCCAGAGCCTTTCATTTCTCAGGTTACCAGACTGAGCAGAAGAATTGTTACAAATTACACAAGAGTAGAATATATTTTTGTCTGGTTAGATTTGGCTAAGATAGGCTATTTAACTGAATTTCACCAGAGACCAGCACTACTTGTAAGAACAACACTCGGTTCCAACTTCTTTTTTCCTCTTATCCTCTAATCTAATGTTAGAGAACAACTCCAAACTCTTAAACTTGGAGAAGAAAAACTGATACATATCAGAGAAAATTGAAAGTCTGAAATGTCTGCTCATGCTAAGCATGAACTGGATGAAATATAATGATGTGACTATCATTCAGGTATGGTAGAAAGAAACATGATTTTTTAAAGACAGATGAAGTATCTAGTCTTAGACAAAAACAACTGTTAAGCCAGAGCTGGACAGTAGTTCAAGTGGTTAAAAACAGATTTTATTCAGAAAAACTATTGCAATAAGGGAAAAGAGAGCTCAGTGCAGAACTGAGCTCAATTCTTAAATACAACAAGGAAAAGTAAACATTTATAGTCAAAGAATAAGGTAGGGATGGGGTGAGTGTGTGTGTCTGTGGATGGAAAATTATTAAGTAGAACTTCAGGGATAAGGGGAGATTCTAGATAAACTAATAAAAAAGATTCTTGCTGAAAGCAGGCCAAAATGATCTGATATCACTTGGAAGATGTTAGGGGATGAGGAATTTGGTAAGATATTGAGAGTAATCAGATATTGGGTTTGGGAGATTCTGGCTCAACTTTATAGGATTCTTGTTAAAATTGAGTAATACAAGGATAGACAAAAGTCCAAAAGATGGACAAACTCCAAAAGTCAAGACCTAGTTGGGAAGGGTATTCAAAGGAGCTTGACTAATTTTTGGTCAAGGAGAGACTGCCACAGCTCAGAGAAGAGAAGCATATTCCTGATGAATATTTCATACTGAAAATTCAGTAAAAATAATTTTCAATAAAATAAGAGATCCAGGATGAAACATTAAAACAATAGAATGAGAACCAAAATATCATTACAGATCACTAAATAAATTTCAACAGCAAGAAGTAAAATAGACTTGGCTGAAAATCAGGTTAATGGTATGGAGGAAAGACTTGGGATAATCATAATGAATAAAGAAGAGAAAGGTATAGAAATTTTAAAATTTAAAGAAATCAAAGATATAGTCAAATATGATCTGATATTGGGCTAATTAGTGTCCTGAAGGAGGAGAACCCACTTCATTTAAAAATAATAAGAGCTATTATACAGAAAACCACTTATCTTACTTACATTAGAGAAAACTGGTTCAGAACAATTAACATAGAGATATATTCTTATTCTTGAACTTCAGGATTAAATCTATAGATCCTTCAGGCATCTTGAAAGAAAAGAAAATCACCTATAGGGGAAAAATTTTGACTCATCTCAGACTTCTCCATAGCAAATATCAAGAAAAAGACAAAGGAGCATAGCTCTAAAATTCTGAGGGTAAGAAAGTGAAGAAATTGTAAGCCATAAATAGCATTTCTATTCAAGAATTTGTTCAAGTATAAAGGCAATAGATAGACAATAAAGAACTCAGGAAATGTGGCCATTAACCATTCTTGAGCAAACTACTTAACAAAGAAATCCCACCTACCAGGATGTGAATAAAAATAAAAACTTCAGGGATGATAATACTAGAATAAAAGGACAGGTGATAAGGACTGAACCCATTTGAATACAGAAGTGAGACTAAACAACTAAGGGAAATACGATTGACAAAAGCTGTAAATATTCTAAACCCTGACAAATAGAAACAATGTAAACCACAAAAATTGGGAGTTTGAGTACAGAGGGTAAGAAGAAGTATAATAATGTTAATTATCTCATTTTGCCAAGCAAATAAATAGTCGATTGACACTATTATATAAGCTGTCCTACGATTTCCTCTTGTTTCTATATTTCTTTGCCTATATTCTTTGGGCTATTTCTCATATCTTTGGCTACCTTTCCCCTTTATATCTTTTCTTAACCAATGTGCATTGACTATTAATCTACATAAACTGAATACTTAATAAATGTTATTGAAGTAATTTTGCAGATTTCACGGTACTGTAATTCTATGAGGACTGAAAATATGTTTTATTCATCTTTGAATTCTCTTAACACCTGGCATAGGGACCTGTACATAGTAGACCATCAATAATTTTTTTGAATAAATGAATTAATTTGCTTTGTTTCATATGCTTTTTGTTCCTAGAACAATAGCTGAAGACTAGCTGGAAATATAGGGAAAATGAACCATAATTGGAGAATATAATAAAACCTGTCAATGACATCTGAGAGACCTATTATTAATGTTTCTGATGCCTTGTTAAAGACATTCTATTGTTTTGAGAATGCATTTTTACTCCAGTAAATAATCTCATCCTGCTCTAATTCAATCATTCACACTGCTATCAAAATGATAATTTTCAAACACAGATCTGATCCTGTCACTTTTCTGCTTTAAAATGTCCAGTGCCCCTTCTACTGTTTATACAACCTAGTCCATATTCCTAAACATGGCCTTGAAGGTCCTATGTGATCTGGCCTCAGCTTATCTCTTCGCAGCCAATGCATCCAACATGCTATTCATACAGGGACACTTGCAATTTCTGGAACATGCTGTGTATATTTATGCTTGTATGTTTTTGCTAATGCTGTTTCCTCTACTTAAAATGTCACTCTTCGTCTCATATCTTTCTTTTCTCTTACTATCTGCACCCATCATGATACTATTCCATTCCTTAGGGCCCAACTCAAATGCTTCCTCTGTAAGGCTTCATTGTCTCCTATGCTTAAATAATTATGCCATTTTTTCTTCTGTAGTATTTTGCTCATGCTCCAGGTATTGTATTATAGGGAATTGTATGCATATCTAACACTCTCCTAGACTGTGAACTTCTTGTACATATCCTTTTTCCATATACTATATATTATGTATTCCAGAAAGCTGTCACAACATGTGTGCCTAACATATAGTAAATGCTCGATAATTGCTTGTAGTTTAGAGTAAAAAAATCACATGTACATCTTATATTTCCACATAAAAAATATTCCTAAGTGTAACTGGGGCTAAACTTAAAATCCTAAGGGTTGGTAGAGGTAGAAAAGCTGTCTCTAAAATTGTAGGTAATTTTCCGTCCTCGTAAAAGAGAAAACAAACATTTCTTCTGCGGTAGATTTCTTTGGGAAAACTATGTGAATTGTTTAACTACTCATATTAAAACCAGTATACATGGATTACTCTTGGAAAACTATAAAGTAACCATTAACCTGGATGTAGGTGCTTTAGATTGAGAAGTAGAGTACCCCATTCAGATATGCAAATCTTTGCTTATGGAGCAGGAGCACTGCTTTCTGCAGACAATGACGTGGAAGAGAACAGGACTATTTTTCTTCTCTGTAGATTTAGACCATATACGTGTTACTATATTGTTTCTGTGGAGATGTGAATATCCTTTCTCTTAGGAGGACAGAAGTTGTGATTTAAAGGATACAGGAAAGCAAAGATAGGCATGATCCTCACTGCTTATCAGAGAAATAATTATGCAAAAGAACTGGATTGGCTTTGGTGAGGCTCTACCCAGACCCATATATAAAAATTGAATACCTCAGTCTTTGTGAGCAATATACTGATGTTGGATTATTATGTTTTAAGTTGATAGCCCAGTTGGGTCAGAGGTCAAGGTCACAACCCTGGGGATAGAGGATGGGGCTTCCATTAAATGAGTAGATATCCCCATAGTCAGCCTTCCTAGGGAGAGGCAGCACCTGGGACAGAAAATGGGAATTTGAAAGTGAACCTTAAACTAGTTGAGGAGAGTTGTTTTCCTCTTAGCTTCTCAGTGGTTGGGCTTGGATGCCCAAGACATGGTCAGGGGAAATCTTGATAGAGAGATCTATCTTTAGCTATATGGACCCAGCTGGAAGTCAACAGTAAGACAGGCCTGTATCTAGTCCATAAGGGCTTTGAGAGTAACCAAATCATACTTGCAGGTTGTTACTCTGGTTTATTTTTCTTTTATAGTATTGTCATATAAAATAGCAGTCTTAGCTATTCTGTAAGGAGACTTTGAGGGAAAGGGTCTTTGTTTGTGATGTCCTCATGAAGAGAGGGCAGTGCCCCTTCCTAGCAAATCCCAAGACAATGCTAAAGGTTGCACTGGCTAGAGAGAGCTCTGTGTCCTAGAACATCAGGGTATGGGACATCAGAAGCAGAGGCAAGAGTAGTTCAGTTATTTCAGGCATATGTGGGTGAGAATACTTTTCCTGGGGGCTCCATAGTAGAGAAGGGAGGGAAACCCTAAAACGGGCTGCCATTCTCATAATTCGAAGGTGGGAGCTCAGAGTCATTGTAGTTGGGAGTTTTGTTTTAAATACGGCCTCCTTTATACCAAAAAACTTATGAAAGCTATGACACTCTGATTCTCAGGGGCACATGAAGCCTTTTATTGAACAAACCCTTTCTATCCTGGGCATCTTGCTCAATAGACTCAGTTTGATTTTATATGAGCCCTTTCTTTTTAGTTTCTCTATGGCTTCTGTTGTTAAGTCTTGTAGGAGCATACATCCAATCAGATTGATACTTATTTTTCTTACAATATTTGTGTATCTCTTTTTTTTTTTTTAACAAAATGTTCTGTATCTGTATCAGAGAGTAAGGGAGAATTCAAAGCTTTTTTATGGATATTATGCATAAGCATGGATGAATATCTAACTGGTCTTTCAATGAAGTGAGTGTCTAAGCTAATATGATTTTCTTAGGCTAAGAGAAATGTTACTTAATGCATTGGTATAGCAGCCACAATCTCAGCCCTGTGGACTTAATCTATGGTCGTACTTTGAAAAAAAGACTGCATTCAGTTCCTTACAGCTTTTCTGAGTTCGTAGTGCTTTGCCTTTTTATTCTAACAGCTGCTTATTTGCGTAACCTGTTAAAGATACCTCCATACCATCACACTTCTGGCCTCTTCTAGCTCTCGGATATTTTCTCTCGTTCCTGTAGATTCTATAACAAATAGCAACTTTTCCTTCAACAAAAGTTTTACCTGTCTGAAATCTTTCATTACGTTCTCTCAACTACATGACAAAGCTTAGCTTTGTAGAATATCACTTTGGCATATTATTGACTTCAATTGTCTCCAAGATCTTCCTGAAATTCTCTTAGCGTCTTCACAGATCTTCCCCTGGGATTTAGATGCTGTAAAATAATTATCAATTCTACTTATTTATTCAACATTTATTGAATACCTACTCTGTTGCAGGCACCAGGCTACCTGCCGAGTTGAAGAGTTCACATTAGGTTTTATGGCTAGAATACTTGACTCACTGGTTTTAACTTCTTAACTAACTCCTCCAGGATTACACTGAAAAGAGGAACCTCCTCTTAGAGCTATTGAATGCCACAGGGAGAATGCAACTAATAAGGAGAGGAACCCAGGTGTCTGAGGTATAACTGAAAGGGAGGAGGGGAGGTGGTTCTAAGCAAATAATTGGGAGAAATACTAGAATCCAAAGACACTAGGGAAGAAGCATACTTTAAAGGTTGGATGTTTTTATAGGCTAACATAGAGTTTCATCTTTTTGTTATGTGTGTAAACAATTACAGTGTAAATGAAAATGATAGGAAATTATGCATATTTCATTTTTCTATTAATGTTTATTACAACATTAATGTGTTGATGTAATTCTTTTATAACATTTCCTTTCATCGAAAAATACGGAGGGAGGCTATTGTCTCTTAATTTAGTTTTCATAAAGAACACAAGGTCTTTAGATGTGGGGTCACAGAGAGCAGAATTTTTTTCTTTGTTTTGTGGAAGAAGCCTGAAGACATAATTCGAGTACTAAAGGTACAGTGAAATGATCCATCACTTCCTCTGCTCTATATCGGCTGAAGAAGCACGCTTCAGTCTCTTCCTTTTGTCTTCTGAAAATAAAGGAGGCAAAGGGTGTTAGAGTGGAGGGTCTTCTAGGGGTTAAACCCGGGTGCTTAACAACCTCTGCGAACCTTGCAGCTTTTACTTAAGTAGCTTCTGCAAAACAGATGTTCTTTAAAATAAGAGGGCTAGAGCAGAGAGGACTCCTTTTCGGGCCGACTTGGGGTAGAGCGCAGGTGGGGGCAGCCGCCTGGTCCAAAGCAGAAGGTGCCGGCATTCTGCAGGTGCAGAGAATGTGATCTCGTACCACGCCGGCTCCTGAGAGGGCGGGAACCACGCCGTTGCTGAGTGTAGGACTTGGCCCCGAAGCAGAATCCAAACGTATTCCAAGCAGCAGCAGACGTCGATCCAGCCGAGTGCCCACACCTGACTCGGGGGAAGGGAAACAGCATTTGTAGGAACCGCAGGGAGTAGAAGAGCCCCTCGTTTGGGACGCCAGAGGGCTAGTCAGGCTTGGCCCGGTCCGAGTGCTTTCCCGTGATTGCTTCCTCAAGTTGTCCATCCTCCCAATGCCCAATTTCGATTGGCTCTACTGTCTGCCACTCAGTTCTGCCGCGCTGACCCCCATTGGGCCCCCTCCGGCCGAGGCCCCGCCCCACGAGCTGGGCACCAGCCTTCGGGCGCCGAGGAGAGAGCGCGGCGCTTGTTCTGGGCTGGGGGAGGCGGTGGCGGAGAAGGAGGAGGAGAAGAGGAGGAGCGGGGCCAGCAGGAGGCAGCGGCGGCGACGGGGCTGGGGTGATGGTGCAGGTGCCCGGGGCCGGCGCGGAGCTGCCGGGTTGAGGGGCGCCTGGTCCGGGGTCCGCAGCGCCGCCGCGTCTCTCCCGGCGGCTGGCGGGCGGGCGGGAAGATGCTGAGCAGGTTGATGAGCGGCAGCAGCAGGAGCCTGGAGCGCGAGTACAGCTGCACCGTGCGGCTGCTGGACGACAGCGAGTACACCTGCACCATCCAGGTCAGTGCCGCGCCACCCCGCCCGCGGGACCCCTTTCATCCTCCGAGTCTGTTCAACTTGGCCCGCGGCCGCCGCCCGGGGTTCGCCTCAGACCCTAGCGCTTTGTCCGCCCCTGGCTACGGAGGACCGCTCCAGTGCAGGGCGCCTCCACCGGAGACCCTGTCCGGGGCCGGGTACTGAGCACTAGGCGCCGCTGCCTGGCGAGTCTCAGCGTCCCGGACCCCCAACTCGTTGCCTGCTCTCTCCCGTGGTGAGGGCGCTCCATCCTGGCTCCTGGAGCCCGCCCGGGTGGGGAGCACCTTCCACGAGCGTCCAGAGGGAGGTGGGCAAGATTGGAGGCTCCTTTCCCGGCCGCCCCGTCGCGGTGCGCAGGCTTGGGCTCTCTGGCCCGGCAAGGAGGCTTGCAGGCTTTTCTTATCTCTATTTGGTTGGAAGGATAATGGTGTATGTCATAATTCCCCTACCGCCCCCCCCCCCGCCCCCCCAGCATTTGTGAGTCAGAGCTCTCCGAAGGTAGAACTGAACGCGCAGCCCATGCAGACTGGCCTATTGAAGGAGCCCAGCCAGCCCTCTGGGCTTTAAAGATTTAGGACCCCTCCCGCGGTTCGCTCCCCCAATTTTATTCTGCTGGCCAGTTCTTGGGGGCGTGAGGTGAAGATTTAGCAACAAGTCTCAGCGATTTTAGGCTTGACAGTGGCGAGAAAGAATCGGTGACTTACAAAAACGCCAATAATACGATAATGCTGCACAGCATTTCTACAGAACCTGGTATTTTCGAAGGGATTTTTACAACCTCTGGCTTGTGTTCCTTCACTACTGCTGTGTGGCACGTCAGTAGTAGTCTTTCCCAGGAATGCAGTCACAGCCCTCTCTCCTTCTTTATAAAGTCAGAGATAGAAAACATTGACAATGCTCCAGTGTTTAGTTCGGCAGCCGGGAGGATCCTGCGCTCACTGCCGGAAACTGCTCTTCCAAGAGAAGCAAATTAAGTTGGACCCGGAGGGGTCTCACCTGATCCCTATTTGCAGCGAGAAACCAGAGAGGGCTTCTCGCCTAAGATGCAACAGACAAAAAACTGTCGTCCCCGGGTCCTACCCTCTTTGTCTCCCTGCCTCCCCCCACCATTTATTTTATTTTTTATTTTTGCTGACAATGCTCAATAGCGGAAAATAGCGGAGTGTGAGAAAGACGCTGGGTAGTATATGAGAGCAGCTGCTCTCTGCTGACTCGGTGCTCAGGTCAGCCTTCTCTCCACTTTCCCTTTTCTCACACCCCTCAAAACCAGCTTGGGCATAAGTGCTGACTGCTGCCAAAGATCCAGTAGGGTAAAGAAAGGGAACAAAATCTTTTTTTTTTTTTAAAGCCACTTAAATACAGATTAAGCAGTCATAAAGATGCTAGCTAGCCATCAAATGAAAGGGTTTTTGTAGTTGAATATGACAGAGACGTTATAGATTATTTCCTTAATGAATAAGTGACATGCTACTTTTTGTTTCTATTGTATATTTATGTGTCATGTACAGGTTTTTTTGTTTTTTAGTGGGGGAGGAGAAAACATTGAGCTGACATTTTCACTATTTGAATACATTGTCTGGAGCTTTTAAAGTATTCCTTTGTTTTAAATTTTAAAGCATTTACCCAATGGCATATCAAGGGCAGTGTGAGAGTTAGACGTCATGAGTCATAAAAATACTTTTGGGGTATACACATGATGAAACGAAATTTTCAGGGCAGGTCATTAACTTTTGCCAAGATGTAGAGTACAAATGAAATACAATTCACATCACCACTCTGCTAGTGATAACCTTGTGGTTTTAAGGTGTCACAGTAGGCAACTGATTATTTTGCACAGCTACTGGAACATTTAAGGTTGTTTGGCATTATAGTTGTGGGTAGTTTTTATTACCACTGAGGAAATATTTTTAAGTTAAGCAGTACTTACTGGATTTATGCCTTCTATGTCCTACTATGGTTATGTTTATTTTCCTGGTGGTCTTATTTTACATTATTACAATTTAATGTTATAACATTTTGAAAAATTAAAAATTAAAAAATTTAAGCTTGGTGTAACATGACCATAGTAGTAAGTGTCCTCTGCCTAGACATGTTAATTAATGATTGTGCATTGTGATTCTTCCTTGAAACCTAAAAAACATGGGAATTCTAAAGTATACGTAGTATTTTCATTTGGGGGCACCACTATTGTGAATTGCCTTTGTTTTTACCCACGTGAGGAAATTCAAGAAAACACAGAATCTTATATGAAATTAATATTTTGTTTGAACATATGGCATGTTTGAACATTGGAGATTGAGCTTTTCTTAGCAACTTTTCTCTTTGTACATTTCTCTGTGTGTGCACTCGTGTGCTTATTTGTCAAATACTGGGCATGGAGTCTTTTTAAAAAGTATTGAATGAAACTGAGCTGCTTATTAGCTTGAAAGCAACATTTTCAACATCTTAGAAATTACAGTACTATATATTTTAAAACATTTTTTTTGTGATAATTTGAATTCCTTTTCCTTAAAGTATTGTATGGCATTTTTTGTTTGTTGAAATAAGGTATCTATTTTAGAAAGATTTCAGTGCTTCTTGAGATAGAGACCACTTCGGGTATTCCAGAATCAGAAATGTAGAGTACAAATGAAATAGCCACATTTGGTAAATTTCAGTTGTAGGAGTCTGACAAAGTATTGGTCTAGACTTTCATATTGCAGCAGTTATACTGATCTAGCAGTTAGGATGTGATTATTAAGGTGATGAAAATGCCTTATGTCCTCTCAATGAAGGTTGCCACAGTTACCAGACTATTCTTTTATTCTTTCTGATATGCAAATTTATTTGTAGACCATGAGACATGAAAGTACATGTACATAGGAGGGTTGTAGTATAATTGCTCCCCTGTGAAGAACATTGTTAATAGCTCCCTACCAGTTTTGAAGGTCATTGTCTCAAAAATGCAGATCTGGTCCATATTTTTTACACATCTGTTTCATTTATGTATATCTATATTTATTTACCACATTTACCACCATACTTTGTTATTTTATTTGGGAAAAAATAGGAAAAATGAAAAGGCTACCTAATATATTGAATTCATTATACCAAATGGAATCATTTAAATGCTTAGGCATGTGATATCTTAAGGAATAGATTTTTAACTGTCTTTAGAGTTATAATAGTTTCTTAAATATTAGGAATATATATTGCAGAAATGCCAGTAGAAGTATATATTGAGAAATACATATTTTCAAGTCAGAAATATTAATCACTTTTGTGATCACTGAAAAGTAGAGCTACTGTAGAGATGAATTTGATTTTACTGGGAGCATATTAAAACAACTGATTAAACAACTAGGTTAAATTAGTTTTGGCAGTTAAGTAAGGTACTACCACAAATAAAATGTGTGTGTGGAGAAGCAGTTCTATACTGCAACTAAGATTTGAATTTGATTGTGGCTCAGCTACTTGGTAACTGTGCAACCTAGGATAAGGAAGGGAGTATTAGGGGGGGGAACAAATGTATTGAGCCCTGTACTTGACAGGCACTCTACCTGTGTTATATTATCTCATTCATTTTACAACAGCATTATACCCATTGTACCAGCTGAAGAAAACGGGATTTTGGATTGCTGGGAAAGCAGATGTTTGTTGAATGGCTAATTATGTCCTAGACTTTCTGATAGGTGCTTTGCTTATACCTTACATCAGCCATTTGACAAGTAGGTGGTATTATCCTTATTTTACAAATGAAAGGCCCAGATGAAGAGACTTGCTTCAAGCTAGCAGGTGGCTGTGTTATATTTATACTGTGATCCTTTTGTCTCTAAATCCCATCTTTGTTCCTTCTATCCATTCTGACTCCCTAAATCACATCACCTGTCTTTACCTTAATTTCCTAATCTATAAAATGAGAATATTAATACTTATTTCACAGTAAAGAGAAAATCATTTGGAAATATTACAAATAATAAGGAACATTTAGACAGAGCAATATACTATGCTTAGGTTATCCTTTATGCTATGCAAACCAAAAATGGAATTGAAAAATGTTTTACTTAAGCTGTAAGTTCCTTTAAAATGATTTCTGATAAGTCTCAATGTAAAATCCAAGGCTGAGATGGCTGGAATCTTTATTAGAACTATACTCTAAATTTCAAGGGTTCAGGTTTACTTTCCTACTACCAAGTCTTTGGCTGTAGAGGGGCACTAATTGCCTGGACTGTGATTTGTCTTTTCTAAGAACTTCTGCTTCATACTTGCTAAGTGAAATCCTTGGTTTCATTAATGCAAAGGATTGTTTTTTTAGAGAATTAGAATAATTTTATTCACAGAGAACAACACAAAATTGTTGTATTTTTATGAACATCATATTTTTTTAAAAACTTTGTTTTAAAATAATGCTGTCTCAGCATCTTTGTTACAATAGCAAGTCAAACTAATTCTCGAAGCTAAGTTCCAAAAATAGCCTTCTAGAATCCTAACAGCACTTATATTCTGCTTCTTAATTTGCATATTAAAACCTTTATTATGTGAAATGAATGCACATAAGGCTTTTTAATACAGAAGGTGGATTCTAGATGTGTGTTTTTACTCTTATTCTTTTTCTGTCTGAGAAGTCCTGTTTAAGGAAGTGTCAGTGGCATCCTAGAGAACCTAGAAGCATTCACCAGAGCAGATTTTATTCAAAGGTATTTGTATGAATTTGCATTCTATTAAATGCTTGGGATGAATATGCTAGATGAGGCAATTTAACATAATTCAAAATAAAAGAGCATGTGGTTTTTGAGTTTTCTGTTGGTTAACATTGTCCAGAGGCTCATTTATCATGTCTCTGCAATCATTAATATTACACTTTAAAGACAGAGATGTTTGCTAAAATATGATTAGACAACCTAAGGACAAAAAACGGTCACTTTTGTTAAATATTTTTAGTGGTTTATGTATAGGTATTGAAATGTGTAACCAAAATAAGTGAGGCATTAATTTCACAAGCACTTTATCAATGATATAATAAAATTAAAATATTTTGGATTATTTTAAGAACTTCATTTTTGGTAGATTGTACTTTAGAATTTATAAAGGAGAGAGTAAGAGAGAATTATAAATCTTAAGCCCTAAGAATTACAGTACCTAGTTCAGTGCTTTACATAGTTATAGTTCTATAAATATTTGTCCTTATTTGTGCTACATGATTACTGCGTTAACTTCAACACTAAAATTTCTTATGCCTGAAAACAATAAACATTTTCTAACAATTGTATAACCCTTGTTATAGTTTCAAACCATCTATTTCCAAACATTTTGCTCTGTAACCCTTCTCCCTGGTAAGAAGTACAGTATGTAAATGTGATATTTTATGGAGCTTTTGAGGTCTCTGATAAGTTTCTTAGATCATTACAAATAATAAGGAACATTTAAACAAGTAATATAGTATATTTAGATTGTGCCTTATTCTATGCAAATCAATTCTAGAATTGGTTTGCATAGACATAAGTTCCTTTAAAATGATTTCTGATAAATCTCAACGAAATTGTAAAATCCAAGGCTGAGATGGCTGGAGTCTTTATTAGAACTGTTCTTTAAATTTCAAGGGTTCAGTTTCACTTTTCTTCTATCCTACCAAGTATTTGGCTTTAGAGGGGCATTAATCGCCTGGACTGTGATTTGTCTTTACTAAGAACAATTATCGTTTGTTGAATTAGTGGAGCTCCTGTCTATTGCTCCTATGATTTTTTGGTCTGTCTCTTAGGATTTTAAGTCTTTCAGATCCCCCTCCTCCCCCCATTTTTGCAGGTTTATAAGTCTTAGGTCAAATGAATACTGTGTAGCGCAGTGCTTCATGGAGCATTAGAGGTCTGGCAGAATTATTATATTGAAAATAGGGATTACCCCAGCCACAGAAACCTCCTTCCCCTAAGTCAGTACCATAAAAACGACCTCCTCACAGCCTCATTTTCTAACCTTTTGCCCCAACAGGAAGTGAGCCATGCTTCTCAACCTGTTTCTAATTATGTCCATTTTAAGCCGACTTCATATCCTCACTGCATGATCTATAACATTCTGAGTCTGCAGACCCTGTTTCATGGAGCAGCCTCCTAGGGGGTCACTATTCCTTAGCTGTGCCTGACCAGGCCTTGTACAACAG
This sequence comes from Rousettus aegyptiacus, assembly GCF_014176215.1. Classification (NCBI taxonomy): domain Eukaryota; kingdom Metazoa; phylum Chordata; class Mammalia; order Chiroptera; family Pteropodidae; genus Rousettus; species Rousettus aegyptiacus. The sequence goes on along the minus strand of NW_023416306.1, from coordinate 117,355,777 downwards.
ATGCAAATATCATGGTGGATTGGCAGCAACATTACAGCTTCTGTAGCTTACCTAGGCTCAGGGAGGAGTGGTTGCACTCCTGGAGGCCAGGTGGCAGTTCTGGACCCTTTGTTTCCTGGCCTTTGACCCTTGGGATCAAAACCACCTTAATGGTTTTCTCATGCAGCTGAGAAATTGAAGAATACTAAAGCATCTCCAGTCCTGTGTTGCACAGTGAATGGTGTTTCCCCTAAGCAGACAAAACATCTCGTCATATGTCCATCCTTGCCAGGCCTTCTGTTCCTTTAAGATGCTAGAACCTGGTATCCAATACAACTTTTTGAACTTTTACAAATATTTTAACTATAGGTAGAGCCAAAGATAGACTAGGGAGAGCAGTTTCTCTGGGAGACTAACCCCTAGATTTAAATTAGAGACCTTTTTCCTCCCACGGCTACCATGTGATCCTCATTACTGTCAATATTTTGAACAGGATAGGGCCTTTGCATGGGTCTTTCACTGACTGCAACTGCTGTACTATTTCTCTGAGGATGGTATTTTAATTTTGTGGTCTTTCCAACATAATTGTATCACATCCTGGATTTGGCAGACAGGAACTTGTAAAGACTCTTAGGTTTAAATTCTCTAGGCTTTTGCTTGCTAACGTCAGACTAAACACAACTTGTGTGAATCAAGTCCTCTAAGGAGATCCTTCCGTGCCATGCTCATACAAGCAAAATAATTAGGCCACATGCTTGGCAACCACTGAGTTTGTGTACAATAGCTCCATTCACTTGTCTACAGAAAACACCCCTTTGATAGTGATTATAGCTTTTATTCCCCTACTCTACTTCTGACTCTCTGCATAACCATGACCTCATCTACTGGTCCACATTTAGAGATACTCTAGACTATTCCAGAAATGCTTTAGGGGTCATTCCTGTATGTTAAGGATCATTTCAAAGCTTCAGACAACCACTGCCCACCAAGGGAAACTATTGTAGATCAGGAGCAAACTTAGCAATTATTCCTTATTAGAGCCATCTTACTGTGTCACAACTTAGGGGTTCTTTTCCCTTTGTAGAAATTATGAACCTTGTTAAAAGCAAGGAGACTAGAGTAGGGATCGCTTAAAGCTGTGGTTCTCAGTGTATGATTTGTGAATGAGCAGCATCCAGTTTCACCTGGGTCTTTGTTAGAAATGCAAATTCTGGGCCCCACTACAGATCTAGTGAATCAGAAACTTGGCAGATGGAGAGCAGCAATCTGTTTTAACAAGTCTTTCAGGTGAGTCTTATGTTTGTTGTGGTTTGAGAATCACTACTACTGGGTTATACAGATATTTAGTAGATTGATGAGTATTGTTGATTGACTGGATATAAAAGGTGAGTGAGAAGAAGCCAAGAGTCAGTCTCAGATTACTCACTTTTGATTTTCTTCTCAATGGCCTTAACTGATTCTTTACCCTTTTAAGGTAAAAATTAGGTTATTTTCAGGTATGTATACCTATTTTAAAGTGAGTAGGATTCTAAAGATTCTACAATGGGTCATAATTCCAATTTGATGCTTTTGTATTTATTAGTTAGTTTTATTTTTGTCTTCCTTGACCCCAAAACAATATGATTATTTTACATTTGTATTTATTTTTTCAAGGAAATCTTCCAACTTAAAGCACTGGGGGATTAGGAAAAGTCAAAACTCTTATCATCTGAAAGGGGTCCCCAACCCTGGTACCAGTCTGTGGCCTGTTAGAAACTGCGCCACATAGCAGGAGGTGAGCAGTGGGTGAGTGAACGAAGCCTCATCTATATTTGCAGCTGCTCCCCAGCGCTAGCATCACCGCCTCAGCTCCACCTCAGATCATCAGGCATTAGGTTCTCACAGGAGCACTGGTCCCTGTTGCCAAAAAGATTGAGGATTGATGATCTGAGGGATTGCACATATGTAATTAGCAAACTATAAAACATCCTAGAATTCAAAGCTAGACAAGGTGATATGCTTTGGCGGTGGAAATGTGGGGGACTAAAAATTAATAAGCATTTCTTGAAGGAGGTGAGATTTGAACTAGGTCATGAAAGAGTGCCAAAAGCAGAAAATGGGCTGTGGGGGATGGGTAAAAGTCATTCCAGGCTGAGGTAACAGCAGGCTACTTCTAGGCAGAAAAGCTAAAAATGTAAAGCTAAATGTAAAGCTTTTCTTTGCTCTGTTTATCTGACTTACTCTGGTACTGTTGAGTCAAACAACATAAATCTACTTGCCTAGGAAAAATTATTGTCAGCAAATTTCAATCATTCTTGACATCTTCAGAGGAGTCAATCTAAACTAAAAATAAACACATAAAGCTGACATTGAACTAAATCTAATTCCAAAACTGTATAACACAAATTAAGATTCTTCACAAAGCAATGGCACCATATAAAGAAAAGGTAGATTCAGATATCAATCTTAATTCTATGGCTACAGCAACTTTGTGTGAATTTTATTTCCAAAGGTCCTCATCTCTAGATCAGTTTAGTTATCTGACCAAAAAAAAGAGATATTAAATTCCAGTATTTAGCTGATGTTTGAAAATCCTTGGACTGATATGGTGCCACTTAAATTGTGCATTAACAGTTAATAAATGTGACCCGTGGAACCCTAAAATGCACATTTCAGCATCTCTATTCCCCAAACCTAAGCAGCCACCAAAAATAGCTTTTCTAGAGGATGGAGGAGTGCTTCTTTGGATTCTCCAGTGAGCCCATGCCTGCCAGCTCCAGAGTTCCCAGCCCTATAAGGGTGCACTTTTCGTCCTTAACATAATGCCAGACTAGAGCTTTGGGGATGGGAGTCTCCAGGAATGCACTATTTGGCATTTGGGCAATCAATGTTTGGCAGAATGCCAATGCTAATAGGTTATTTTGCTCTGGAAAGGGAGAAAAGAAGGGATAGTCTAAAGACTGATGAATAGGCGAATGACTGACAATACAGGCACTCTACTTTGTTGGAGAGATTAAGGAGGCTTGCTGTGAAGTAGTATTATGGGAGCCAGATAAATTAGCAAAGGCTCACAGGCCCAAGACCTGAAAGAAATAGTGGTACATCAAAACAGCATGTCCCAGGGCACACTCAAATGTCTGGCCACTTTCATTGAACTTGTAGTAGGAAAAAGCCAAATTGTTATGAATCCTCACAGTCTCGTACTCTATCCAGGCACTTCATAGTCAGACAAATTATCCTTTGCCTCTAGGCAGGTACAGAGCCTTCTTTCTCTATAGCTTGATTTAACTCAAGGGCCTTTAGTCTGGGGCCCAGCTTTACCTTGAGGACACCTAAGTGGAAGAGTTGGCTTTAGAAGTCCCAAAGGATTCCAAAAACTAGGTAAGAGGTGCTACTAAGATTCTTGTTTCATCAGACACAAGCCAAGCAGATAAGAACATTGAACAAGAGCACAAGGAAGCAGAATTAATCACCTCACCTAAAGATCTCAAGTACTTCTATGGGCAATTTATGCTGGAAAAGGCATCCAGCCTACCCTTTTTCAGATTTTCTCTAGAAAAATCCAAAAGCCTTCTCCAGAGTTACTATGGAATTGGAGGTTTGTGTGTCAGATGGACTCCACAGGCTGGCAATAATGCCTGGGATGTTATAAGGCATTTTGAGCCTGCAGTTTCATAGTACACACTCATCTGTACAACAGAATGTCCCGTCAGTTCTTTGGGAGGCCACTCAGAAGAAATTCGGCTGTTGAGAGATAAAAACCTGATCAACACATAGTTCCAGTATTACGATGCAACTTCTTCAACCTATGCCCAGCTTTAGATTCTAATATATGTGAAATAGGTTTTTTTTAAAAAAAGTGAAAGAGAGTTTGCTTGGTTTAGCTGCAGGACATAAGATATGGAACCAACTATTGCAATGTCAGATTTGTTTAAGCAGTATAGCTGATATGAAAAATCATACTTTCTTTGCTTATTTTTAAATACACTGTAGCCAATTTAGATAGGTCTGTTTAAATATCTACAGTATAGAAAGCACCTCTAAGAATTATTTTCTGATTTTATGGTAAAGGAAAACATATATTACTCATATTCTAATTTTTAATGTTGGGTACACTTCACAATCTGATTGTTTTTAAGGGATAGATATTATCTTGCTGCAAATTGGATCTTTTAGTGTGTCATAAAATGTTATGGCCTATTTTTACTAATAATATATCTCACATAAAGTACCTTTTGTTTCTGGTTGAAAAAAATGACAGAAATGGAAAAACTTTACTTTTCCTGAATTCCACAATTTTACTTCTTATTATCTTTCCTGATACAATAGCTTTTCTGTCTACATTGTCTCCTTTGTTTTGTGCTATTTATACTTTGGGCCACTCATTTAATACAATCTCTTATCACAAGTTCTAATTGCCATTACTGCTAAGTTATACCTTTGCTTATGGTCAAATTCTTTGTGTGATAGCCACATTTTATGTTAAAATGGGAGGTGTTAGAAAGGTTCAGTCATAATGTAAAATATACGCTAGAGCATAATGTGATATATCCTTTAATTTTGTTACTTAACACAAGAGTGTTGTATATTTTAATGGGAGCTTGAGACAATACAAATTCTTGGATTGTATATAGTGACACCTTGGGACTTGACTATTATATACTTTGAATTTTCTATGAACTTTTCTTTCAGTTATTTCTTAATGGATAAATAGACCCAATGAGACTTTATGTCTATTGTGACTTTAGGTCTGGTACTTAGGAATTGGGTAGACATGGTGGGGCTCATGGACATGGTGAGGGTTCATGCTCATGGCCAGGAAAGTCTTTACTCTGGACAGTTGAAGTTAGTGAAACTAGAAGGAGACTGAAAATAATTGACTGATCAGAGAAACAAAACATCAAACAAAATCAGAGAAACAGTTGGGATAGAGCAAGATGAGCCTTAAGCAGAAATACCTGGCAGAATCTGAAGGGAGAATCTGGAGAAGCAGATTGGGGATAATGAAAGGATATTGGAGATCTATTTTTTGTTGTTGCAGGTGTGTGTGATAGTAGAGGGTTAATGGTTTAAAGAAGCTCTTGGGGCTTGGCCCCCATGTGGGAGTGATATTTAAAATATTCAACAATCAGTCACAGTGAATACTTCACTGACTAGGACTCTGCTAGAGCACACTAGAGCTGGGCTTAGGGCCCTCTTCTGGGCCAGACATTTAGTACTAAATCATGACAGGTGGGGTTGGTGTAGTCCCAGGGAAGAGAGGAAAAGCCTATCAGGGCAGTGGCTAGTTCCTGACTGGTAGAAAAATATTTTAATATTTTAATGACCAGCAGGGTCCTATTGGAGCTTCACAAACTGAACCCAGTCCTCACTCCATCAGGCTTCTGTCGAGTGGGATGAGATGAAAACTTCCAAGAAGTCACAAGCGCTCAGTTGTTTTCGAGGTATGGTAGGGTTCTTGATGAATTCAGTCTTCTTCCGACTGTAGCCTTTGTGATGACAGGCATCGGAGCCTCCTACATTGCCTTCCTTGACTCTTCCATTTGTGCTTGCCAGGTATAGAGTTCAAATAGTCTAAGTTTTACTCTTCTGTGGAGCCCTAGTGGGCCCATTACGACTTTTCACGTGCTTCCCACTTGCAACTCCGATCATTTCTTTTAAAAATTCTTCAAGCTTTTCCCATTGCCTACTAGATAATAGCCTTTCAGTTTTGTCTCTTGTCATCCTGCATATGGATTTTCTCCTGCTACAGGAATTATCAGCCTCTAATCACCTCCTAATTCCAGGGTAGACTTTTCAGTGCTTCTGGGCAGTGCCTTGGAAGTCCTTATTATAGCACTTACCATACCGAAGTGTCAATATATACGTACATGTCTGCCTCTCTAGACTATGAACTGTTTGATGATATCTTTGTACGATTAGTGTCTAAGGTCTTACCTAGGGTCTCAATAAAGGATGATTATAGATGTGCATGAATGAAAATGTTACACCTGAAAAAGAGGATTATTAATAATGCAAATGTAAAGTGACCTCTGATTAGTACTAAATAAATTTTAAAAAAGGACATATCAGATTTTCTCATCTTTTGAGTTATGGTGACTTTAAAAGGTGGTTAGTTAGTGATGATGGTTGTACAACTCTAGGAATATACTAGAACCACTGAATTGTACACGTAAATAAGTAATCTTAAGTGAATTATATCTCAATTTACACATTCATTTCTTGGTTTGGATAATGTACTATAATTATATAAGATGTTACCACTAGGGGAAACTGGTGGAAGGATATATGAGAATTTTATTCTATTTTTACAACTTCCTGTGAGTCTATAATTATAATAAAAAATTTTAAAAGGTGATTTAATTAGTTGGTTTGAGCAAATATCTTTATTATATTTAGTTAGGATTTATGGTTCAAAATGACTATAGAAAGCTTTCTTACTTGATTAGGTTCTAGTTACCTTTCAAAATTATGTAGGATTATTTATAAGTAGATAAGTTTTAACATGACACTCGAAAATAATGTGTCAATTATAGTCTAATAAAAAGATAAATTAAGGGTTAAGAAATATCTTGGTAATTTTTTATCCTTATTTTTTCAATGATTCTCTGTTCCTTTCTTTATAGTGTTTCTCTGACATAATTACAATTGAATGTACTGACACATTACGCATAACATGGTGCCAATATTGTATTTTAGAGAGTTATTTGATTTAATGTCCATATTATATATGTTAATTGTGATATGTATTGATCCATGTAAAAATTTAAAGAGTACTTACTGTGTTTTGGGCTCTGATAAACACTTCATGTGTATTCTTTTATTTATTCCTACCTATTTAATAGAAAATATTGTTGTCCTTAATTACAGATGAGTACAATAAGGCTTAGAAATGTTAAATAACTCACCTGATGTCACACAACTAGTTAGTGGGGGTGCTGGGATTCTGTATGACTTGTTCTATTTGCTCTGTGATAAAGCAGACAGTGTAGCCCAATGGAAAAACACTGATTTAGGGGAGTCAGGAGACCTGTGTTAAATGCCTGACTGATTAACTATGAGGCCTTCAGCAGGTAGCTTAATCTCTAAAATGCAACTTACCCTCTTATCTGCAAAATGAGGAGGCTCTAATAGAAGACCCCTCCATTCTTTTTTAGCAAAACATTTTATAGTTCACAAGAAATTTGCCCATGGCTCAATAATGTTTTTCTTTGTGTCTCCTCTGTGAAAGATATTCTTTAAAAATGCAGATATTCTTTTTTAGAAAGAGATATCAAAGGAAGAGTTTGGTGACTGCTTCGGTCTGTGATCTGGCCCTTAGCTTTGCAGAAGACAAAATACAGTTTTATCTACTCATTCAACACAGATCAACTTCTGGGAGATTGACTCATGCTAATCAAAATCATAAGAACTTTTTTTTAGTAATCCAGAATCTCAGTTTGTTAATTATAGTGAGATAATGAATAGTAATTTTTGCCACTGCAGGCATTTCCTTTAGGATCAGAGGCTTTGGAAAACCAAATTAGAAAGTTGTTTTGGAAGACAGACAAAAGAATATTGAGGGATGTTCTTCTATATTGTATAAAACCTAATGAGCTATCTCTGTCCCATAGTAGAGTTCTAGTAATTATGTATCTACCAGAATCAGTTTTTCTATCTCCCTTGAATAGTACTTACTAAATGCTGATTGTCTTCCCTTTAGCCTTTCTCCTACTCCATGCAGATTATTGTATATATGTTAGTAATACATTTTTAGTTTTTGTGTGTGTATATATTTTTTTGTAAATGTATATCCCAGTCTAAAGGATACACTCTGCTTACTTTGATTAGACTTGGGTATTTCTCAAGACCCTATTTTAACTGCCATTTTCTCCCCTAAGTTAGTGGACTTGGCCACATAACTTTTTAAAAATTTATGTTGCCTTTTCCTAGTTTGTTTTTTGGAGGCGAGCCTTTTTTAAAACTTTGATGTCAAATTCTAAGGGGGGTTTCTGCCGTGTTCCACATGTATATGACTACATCATCACTCTATCATAAGCAGTATTGATATCCATAGGACACATACTCCACATTTGGCATGGAATGTAAAAGTTAATTCTAATGTATTTTAAAGGTTTCCACTATTCTTTTGCTCTTAAGTTTCCAAATTCTATTTTCAACATCTCCTACAATATAAACTTACCTTTTTCAAAAGTTAGAATTATTGGGGTACAATTTATGTAGAGTAAAAATCACTCTTTTATAGGTATACAGTTCTTTGAATTTTGACATATATACAAGTTGTATAACTACCATGTATAGAGTATTTCCACAAGCCCTTAAAGTTCCCCTGTGCCCCTTTATAGTTAGTCTCCTTCGCCTACCTGGCAGCTACTAATCTGATTTTTGTCCTTATGTCACATCAATAGAATCATACAATATATAATTTCTTGAGTCTGGCTTCTTTCACTTAGTGTAATGCTTTTTCGAGATACAAATTACATATAATAAAGTTCATTTGTTTAAGGTGTACAATTCAACAGTTTTTAGTATATATACAGTGTTGTGCAATCCTCAACATAATCTAATTTTAGAACATTTATATCCCCCCTCCGAAAGAAACCTTGTACCCATGATCAGTTACTCCCATTTCCTGTTTCCCTCCCCCTAACTCTCTGCTCAGGCAAACACCAATCTACTTTCTGTCGCTATAGATTTGCTTATTCTGGACATTTCATATAAATGTTAGCATATAATATATGGTCTTTTGTTGTAACTGACTTCTTTCACTTAGCATAATGATTTTGAGACTCATCCAAGTAGTAACTTGTATTAGTACTTCATTCTTTTTTATCGTCAAATAATTTCACATTGTATGGATATATCACATTTTGTTTAGTCATTTATCATGTTTTATTTCTGGACTCTTAATTCTGTTCTATTGATCTGTTTCATTTATCTGTCTATCTTTATGCCGGTACCACACTATCTGGATTACTTTAGCTTTGTATGAGTTGTATGGGTTGTATTCATTAGTTGATGGACATTTGCATTGTTCTACTTTTTGGCTATTATAGATAATGCTGTGATCATATATGTACAAGTTTTTGTGTGGACATGTGTTTTCATTTCTCTTGGATATGCTATGCACACTTGTATACAAGTTTTTGTGTGAAAATAGGTTTTTATTTCTTTTGGATAAATACCTTGGAGTGTAATTGCTAGGTCCCATGTTAATGTGATGTTTAATATTTGAGGAATTGGCAAACAGTTTTTCCAAAGTGGCTGCATGAGGTCTCCAATTTCTCCACATTCTCACCAATCTTGTTGTTTGTCTTTTTGATTTTAACCATTCTGCAGGTGTGAAGTAGTATCTTCTTGTAGTTTTTATTTGCATTTCCCTAATGACTAAAGATGTTGAGCATAATTTTCATGTGCTCATTAGCAATTTGTATATCTTTTTTTTTGAGAAGTGTTTACTCAAAATTGGGGTTATTATTTTGCTGTTGTCATTGAGTTATATGAGTATAACTCAATGACAGTATTCCACACCTCGCCTGCGGAGGGCGCTTTCCAAGACTCCCAGTGGATGCTGGAAACTGAAGAGAGTACTAAGCCATGTATACTATGTTTTTTCCTATACATACATACCTAGGATAAAGTTTACTTTATCAAGTAGGCACAATAAGAAATTAACAACAGTAACTAATAATAAAATACAACAATGATAACAATATGCTATAATAAAAGTTATGTGAATGTGGTCTCTCTCTCTCAGAATACCTTATTGCACTGTAAATATATCACATAGATGTGCTGGACAAATGGATGATTCATGTCCTGGGTGGCTCAGAGTGGGATGAAGTGAGATTTCATCACACTATTCAAAATGGTGTGCCATTTAAAACTTATGAAGTTTTCATTTCTGGGATTTTTCATTTAATATTTTTGGACTGTGGTTGACTGTGGGTGACTGAAACCATGGAAAGTGAAACTGTAGATAAGGAGAGACTACTGAAGATTATTTACAGATATTTTTTCCTATTCTGTGGGTTGTCTTTTTGAAGCCCAATAGGTTTTAATTTTGATAAAGTTCAACTTATCGATCTTCTTTATCATTGCTTGTGCTTTTGGTATCATACCTAAGAAATCACTGCCTAACCCAAGGTCAAGAAAATTTACTTCTGTGTTTTCAATGAGTTTTATAGTGTTAGCTCTTAAATTTAGGTCCATGGCCCACTTCCAGTTAATTTTTGTGTATGCCGTGAGGGTCTAAATTTATACTTTTACATGTTGCTATCTAGTCGTCCAGCACCATTGGTTGGAAAGGCCATTCTTTCCCCCATCAAATTGTCTTGGTCCCTTTTGTTGAAGATCAATTGACCATAAATATATAGGTTTATTTCTGGACTCTTAATTCTGTTCTATTGATCTATTTCATTTATCTATCTTTATGCCAGTACCACAATGTCTGGATTACTTTAGCTTTGTGTTTAAGTTTTGAAATTGAGAAGTAGAAATCTACCAACTTTGATCTTTTTCAAGATAATTTTGACTGTTCTTAGTTCATTGCATTTCTATATTAATTTTAGTATCAGCTTATCAGTTTCTGCAAAAAAAAAAAAAAAAAAAAAGCCAGGTGGAAGAACTGTGACAGGAATGCTGTTGAATTTATAGATCAATTTGGGGAGTGTTGCTATCCTTTCAACAATATTAAGACTTCTGATTCATCCACATAGGATGTCTTTCCATTTATTTAGATCTCTAATTTTTTAAAATTTTATTTTATTAGTTTCAAATATAGAGTACAATGGTTAGACATTTATACATTTATATAGTTTATAAAATGATCCCCTTAACTGCTCCTTTCTCTCTTCTGGCTCTTTACCTGGCCAATACATTAATGCTAACTGTGTTCCCTATGTCATGCTTCTCACCTCTGTGACCATCTATCAACTACTCATTTGTACTTCTTTAACCTTTCACCCCATTCTCTCAGCCCCCAAATTCTCTCCCCTAGACTGTAGCCAGATCTCTAATTTTTTTAAGAAATGTTTTGTGACTTTCAGTGTAAGCTTAATGCTTTCGAGATTCATTCATGTGTTAGTAAGTATGTCAGTAGTTAGTTTCTTTTCATCGTGGAGTAGTATTCCATTTTATGGATATATCACAATTTGTTTATCCATTAACCAGTTGATGGACATTTGGATTATTTCCATTTTTTTTTTCTATTTTTGTCAATTATGAATAGAGCTGCAGGAGATATTTGCATACAAGTTTTTATATAAACATAGGGTTTAATTTTGCTTGAGTAAATACACAGAAATAGAGTTGCTGGTTGTATGTAGATATATGTTTACCTTTATAAGAAACTACCAAATTGTTTTTCAACCTGGCTGTACAATTTTGCATTCCCGCGGACAATATGTGAGTTCCAGTTGCTTCACATCCTCAGCAACACTTGGTATTATTAGTTATTTTTTTTAAAAGCTATTCTGATGGGCGTATAGAGATATTTCATTGAAATTTAAATTTTTATTCTAATGATTAATGATATGAAACATAAAATTCATAAAATCCTAGACTTTTGGAGTTAGAAGAGACATTAAAGAGTTCATTTTTGACTTTTACATTTGCTTCCTCAGACATATTTCATGGTCTGTCTGAGGCTAGGGAGTTGGGGCACTGAGGAACATGATGAGTGGGTAGGGATCTGAACTCCCTACTCAGAAACTTTCTACTTTTGCCAGGTTTTTTAAATATTGAATTTCCATGTGACATGTTATTCAAAAAAAGATATCTTTGTTAAAAAAGTGTTTGAAATCTACTGAACTCACTCTTATTTTTGAGGATGAAACAGACCCAGAGAAGTAAATTGTCTTACTTAAGATTATATAATTAGTCTGCAGTAGGCTCAGACTCTGGTGCTCTTTATTCTACATTGTTTTATCTTGTCATAATTCTAAAATTATAGTATGTGTTGGCTCAAGGAAGGATTATGAAAGGCTCGATCAAGATTTGTTAAAATCATAAATATTTTGAAAAGTTTCTTTTACACTGAAAAATAGTACATGGAAACTAAGTCATCTTCCATGAGTTAGCTGCACTAAGAAAGTTGGGGTTATCTTTTCTTTAGGAAACCAATTTCTAGTACAAAACCTTCTAAAACTACTGTGTTTAATTTCTAAGTAATATAGAAAATGTGGCACAATTGTCAGAGGTTATAAATGACTACATTATGGAAATAGGTGAAGGAACAAGCAGAGATTTGTCATGGGGACACAGATTATATTTTGTTATAAGTTTTGACAAACACTGGAAATGGTTCATCAGTGTCAAAAGGGTAAAATTGAATTAATTAGGCACAATCATAATGGTTGGAATAAGTTATAAGAAAAATTCAGTTCTGAAATCCTTTCTTTATCGAGGTTTTTCTAAAAATTACTAGAGTGTGAAAGCAACTCTATATTGACAATTCTGAGGTTGGCCGCAGGACTGATGAGTAAGCAGTGTATGGTTAGATTGAGAAGAATTTTATTAGAATGCCTTTGGTGGATATGATTAGAAGGTTAATTTAATAATGGTATAGTGAAAGGAACATTATCTTTTGACTCAGAAAACTTGAAGTCAAGTCTTGGCTCTGCTTCATACTACTTATGTGACATCGAATGTGTCACTTCTGTGACTTTTTCATGTTTAAAAAAATCAGAAGAGATGATAGTAGTAACTACTCAGCCTACTTCCCAGAATTGTATGAAGAGAGAAAAAAATGAGAAGGTATATATGAATGCATTTTGTAAATTCTAAAGTATTAGTTAGCTATAGTTTTTTTTTTATTATTAATGATAACTTCTGGAATTGTGATATACAGGATTTTTTAAAAATGTTTTTTCTTCCTTTCATTTTGCCACAATTTGCTTGCATTCTTTTTTGTGTTTGTCCCATGTCTTTCATTTTAGGGGGAAGTTTTGCTCTGTCTTTATTCCTCTTCTTTTTTCACACAGATGACCTTTCTTCATGTCTGTCCATTAGAGGAGATGACTGTTTTAATTTCTTCATAGGGAAAAGCTGAGTTGGTTTTTATTTTGTACTGATATTTAGCTTAACAAGCCTGGCTGAAGTGTTAAACTTATAAGCTACGTGTAGGTTTTCTAACTTGGCATTGAATTTCTCTTTCTCATGGTTGTTCAGTTTCTTGTACTACTGCCTTTTCTCTGGCCTCCCTGCTTCCTGTAGATGTGTTTGACACCTAATATGCCTTTATCTTGGTCAAGTTCATTTGTTGGTCTGTAATAACCCTATCAAGATATACTTTGTGGCCATGAATGGTGGAGTCAGATTTCAACTCCTCCAAAACCCACGAGAAGAGATTGCATTTGCTGATCTGGCTTCTCTGTCTTAGATGGAGTTAAGAGTCTTTGTTAGGCTTCAGAAACTGTAGATACTAGAAACAACTCTTCTTTGTTGGTAAAATGGAAATATCTTTCCTTTCTAATATCTAAAGCTGATGAAGTGGTTAATTTTAGTGTTATTTCCTTTTTTTCCTAATTGAGGAAAAAATCTTTACCTGAGAGTTTTCAAAGTCATTTTAAGTGGCCACTCTCTTATCAATTTCTTTTTATTCAAGTTAATGGAAAAAATAAACTTGTGTGTTTTAAATATTACTGAGATGAATAGGTATTTTGGAGAACAATCATATCTAGCATAAAATACTGTTTCGTTCTTAGGAGATTTATTTATGCTTTTTATTATAATTGCCTTCATTTGGAGAAATTTTAAAAATAACATCTCGGTTTTAAAAATCAGAGGCTCGTTTTTAAAAAGTCACTGAAATTAATTCCAAATTAAAGCAAAGGAAATAGAAGTATGAATGTGTTTATAATTTATTTAGAATCTCTGCTGAGTTATGTTATACTTTTCATTTTAGAAAACATGATTTGTGTAGTTAAATAAACAAATGATTTATAGGGATACTGTGTTAAAAGCCAGCAGACAGTCATTTAAGGAGTACTCTCTTCAATAATGACGTTCTAGGGTCATCAGTTAGTTACTAATAGGGAATTCAAAAATTGACATATAATTTAATCATCATATCTAGGGGAAAATCATATCTTGGCCTAGAAAAATCTGATTTCTAAAAATACTACAGGGACTATACCTTGTATGATCCATAGTATATTAAAAACAGAAACAAAAATTTGGGATCCCTAAACACAACCTTGCAATTATAACCAAAAGCTTATATGTTGAATACTAAGTAGACCAGAGAATCTCATAACCAGTAAAATTGGGCAATTTGAATTGCTTAATCAATGATTTGGCTAGAAATAGAGTGACTTCTCTAAAATGTCACTTATCAGACTTATGGTGGGAATTATAATATGGCTTTTATATTTTTTAGTAATATGTACATCAAATCATATTATAAAATTGCCACCATTTTGTGATAACTTAGTGTATTTTGTATTTAGATGTTTTACACAAAAAATATACACTAAGATACCTTAACAAGAACAGGTTCTGCTTAGTACTGTAGGGTATCTTTGTGGACTCTTAAAAGGGTCTTCTTGTAGGAAAATATCTTGTTGCCAAGCTATGAATACTGTAGATTTTAATGATTATATGTGTGTGTGTTTTTTGAACACAGAGACATGAATAGGCTATAACAATGGAAGCATTATCAACTAGAGTAATATAGGTATATCTTGAGCCACAGAATAGATGACTTTCTTAAATTGTATATGAAAGTATTTTTAAATGAACTATTTACAAAAACTTATAGCAAATCTCAGTGTTCAATGAAAAATCATATGTAAATTAAAATAATACACAAGTTGACCTAGAGTTTTCACATTATAGGAGATGGACAAGGTAACCCTTTCTGGAGTAGCTGGGTTTATCTAAGGGTAAAAGATGCAACAGAAGTGGTTGGCCAGAGTCAGAGACAGAGCCTGCTTTGTTTTCAAGAAGCTCTGGGTCTAGAAATGCCATCGGGGCCAAAAAGAGAGTAACCGTAAATGTAAGAACCTCAACTCTACAGGAAGGGAAAAATCTTGGGAAAAATGGAGATTTCATGTTCAAAGAGTTATCTGAAAACATATTTTAAATACTTTTAAATGAACAATCATTTAGTTTTGAAAAGAGATAGGAAAAGTATATTTGAGAAGAAAATCTCAAGAAGTAATATTTAAACAAAAGAAGGAACAATTTATATGCTAATAATATCTTCTCTCCAGAATAAAAGGTCATGTAGTTGCTATATATAAGGCAATATGTAAAAGGCTAAATATTATATTCTACCCTTGGATGTGTTTCAGTAATGACAGTATTTTTTTCTGTAACACATGTAAAGGAGTTTTGGTAGTACCATATCTAAATATGAAAATAGCTATGGTTATCACATATTTTTTAAATGTATGATCATATAGTCTAACCGAAGTTGGTATTTTCAGAAATTATATAAAAATAGCCACCAGATTTGTGGCTAAAAAAACCCTCCTTGTTTTGCCATTGTGTCATTTTGGAGCTTACATATTTTGATGAGTGGTGATAAAGCAATACTCCCCAGAAATCTGCTGTCAGGTAAACCCCTAAAAATCTGACCCAGCAGGTCCTACGGTGACTTCACACTCTACCTACGTTTACTATGAAGAAACGTGTTCTTGAATATTTTTAGGATAACTCTGTTCTGAGCAGCTCTCTGCTACCTCTTTTCTTTTTAAATCTGTTTTGTTCGAAACTTCTTTCAGCTTTCTCTGTGGTCATTTTAGGGCTCAGATATATTTTTTTAAAGTATCTTTTCAAATTTTGTTTATTTTTGGATTCCAATTTCAAAGAAATTATTTGGTTAAAGGTAACCTTCATTTAAGGTCTGGAGCAATGGAGAATAATCTAGAGGACCATGTTGTATTTTTCTGATGGAAGACAAAAGGATGTAGAGTATCCTAAGGACTATATGCAAGGTGAGAAATAAAAGATGATTAAGGCCTTTCAGGAAGCCAAGAGTCAATAGAGGTGAAAAGAGTAAATTCAAGTGTAATATGGGAAGTAGAAATAAGTGTTTTAGTAAGTGCATAAGTTTTATACTGATCAGTTTCCATTGAATCAAATTAAAGTTGCTGCATCCAGGGCTTGTGCCTTTTTCATGTGAGTCCTCTGTGACCAACGATTGCATGTGTGCATAGGAGAAATCAAATAGAGCAATTTGAAGTAGTGAGATGTTGGGAGGAGTAGCCTAGGCAATCCTGAAATGATATTGATCAAGGAGCAACAGGGAGAGAAGAAACCTTTGAAGTAAAGGAGGCCTGTAGCAGCAGTGAATGTTGAGTGTTATGATGGAGTTGCACTTAGCTTAGCTTGGCAGAAGAGGAAGTAGGACATTAAGATCAGCACCTAGGAGGGAATCAGAAGAGAAAGGGTGGGTAGAGATGCAAGAAGCATAAAATTAGGACTATTAAAAATGAAGTCTCTTGGGGAAATTAGTTAACTTCAATTCTTTGCATTGTCCCAGTCTTCAAATATAATTGCACCTACAATTTTAACTCTACTCCCATATACATTTAAATTGTTTCCTGGATTCTGACTGCGTAGTGAATATACAGTTTATGTTATTTTTCAGATAGTGGAACTGTTAAAAAAAAAAAGTTTTTACAACAAATAACTGTTCTTGTCATTACTATTATAGTTTCAGTTGTGCTTGCCACTAAAAATAAAATTGGCTCTTACACACACAAAGACAAGAATCCCAAAATTCATTTAATTTGGCTAGGAGCAAGTATATGCATATATATTCTGCTGTGAATCCTTGTAAGAATGTAATCAAACACATGGTCTATATGTGAAAGAATTTTAAACTCAGAAGAATCCTCATAAACAGTTTATTCTGACTTTAAAATTTTAGAGATTTAAAAAAATTGATATTAATTGCATTATAAAAGTAATTTCCTCTTGATTGGGAAATCACTTAGAGAGCATGAGATTTAAACAGCCGTATAAATTATGTCATGGTCCATTCTGTTTAGTATATTCATTCTCTTGCTATGATAGGTATAAACAATTTGATTTATTCTAGCAGTTGTTCTAACAGTTAAATAAATTATTCCCTTTTTTCAGTGAAAGATTGCTAATCTATTATTGATTGGTAATAGTGTTTCTAGTCACTTTACTTCATTAAAAGATTGTACTGTTAATTGATACTAGCATCAGTGTATCTTAGAGAATAAATAGGATCAATGTTCTGCTTTGTTGAACATGGACTTTCCTCAGTGACTCTGCAACAAATTCGAAGTTAAGTTGTATTAATGAAATGCCTCATTAAAGTGCTTAAATGTCAGAGAGAGGGCCTTGGAATGGACATCATTCAGTCATCCAAATGGTACTTATTTATTTTTAAATAATTTTTTATTTTTAGAGACAATTGACATACAATGTTATACATACACACATATATATATTTGAAATTAATTTATTTTTTATGGTGACATTGATTAATGAAATCCAATAAGTTTCAGCTGTACACTTTAACAGTAAGGTATATATATGTTTACACACTGTGTGTTCACCTCCTATAGTTAGATTTCTTTCTGTCACCACATATTTGACCCTTTTACCCCCTTTACCTCCCCCTTCCCCCCACTCCCTACCCTCTGGTAACCACTAGTCTATAGTTCATGTCCATGAGTCTCTGCTTGTTTGTCCTAGTCGTTTGTTGCTTTTAGGTTTATATCCCACATATAAGTGATATCATGTGATTTTAAACTTTTTCTGTCTGGCTTATTTCGCTTAGCATGATTATCTCGAGGTACATCCATATTTTTGCAAATGGCAGTATTTCATCTCTCCTTATGGCTGAGTAATATTCCATTGTATATATGTACCACAGCTTCTTTAGCCAATCATCTATCGTGGGACACTTCAATTGCTTTCATGTCCTGGCCACTGCGAATCGTGCTGCTATGAACATTAGTGTTTTGGATATGGGTTTTCAAGTCTTTGGGGTAAATACTCAGTAAAGAGATTGCTGGATCATATGGTAGATCAATTCTTAGTTTTTAAAGGAAACAATGTTTCAGGTGTACAATGTAGTGATTAGGCAGTTATAAAGTCATCACTCTGATAAATCTATGACACTACATAGTTATTACAATATTATTGACTGTATTCTCTATGCTATACTTTACATAACTATTTTGTAACTACCAGTTTATACTTCTTAATTCCTTCCCCTTTTTCACCCATCCCTCTAACCCCTCTTCCATCTGGTAACCATCAAAATGTTCTCTGTATCTATGATTTTGTACTTGTTTTGTTTGTTCATTTTGTTTTTCAGATTCCATGTATAAGATCACATGGTGTTTGTCTTTGACTTAATTCACTTAGCGTAATACCCTGTAGGTCCATCTATGGCAAGATTTCATTCTTTTTATGGCTGAATAATATTCCAATGTATATATGTACCACCTCTTCTTTATCTATTCATCTGTTGATGGACATTTAGGTTGCTTACATATCTTGGCTATTGTAAATAATGCTGCAGTGAATGTATGAATGTCTATGTCTTTTTTAAATTAGTGTTTTGGAATTCTTCCGATAAATATCCAGAAGTGTGATTACAGGGTCCTTCTTTGTCTCTTATTATATAATCTTTGTTTTAAAGTCTATTTTGTCTTAAGTAAGTATTGCTACCCTAGTTTTGTTTGTTTGTTTGTTTGTTTCTATTTTTTTGAAATATTTTCCATCTCTTTATTTTCATTCCGTGTGTGTCTTTTGATCTGAAGTGAGTCTCTTGTAGGCAGCATCTGTAAGGGTGTTGTGTTTTTTTATATACATTCAGCCACCCTATGTTTTTTGATCGGAGCTTTTAATCAATATAAATGTAGTTATTGGCATTTTATTATTCACATTTTTGCTCTTTTTTTTTTTTTTCTTCTTGAAGAAGTTGCTTTAACATTTCTTGTAATACTGGTTTGGTGGTAACGAATTTATTTAGTTTTTTCTTGTCTGTGCTTAAAGATATTTACTGAGTATCTCTTATATGCCAGACACTAGACCAAGTAAAGAGGATGAAGAATGAAGAATGTCAAGGCCACTAGCTAGGATCCAGGTATCTGGGGAAGAGAGAGCATTGCTGCTGCCCTCCTCTTCCTGGACTGTGATCGGTAATTGCAGGTATTCTTTCCTGCTAAGCATTTTTCTTAATCCGGTGCTCTAGGCAGCCAATACCAGTTGCTTGGCAGTGGAACTATTGGCCCTTTGTTTACTGTTACTATTATGTAGAAAAGGCCACTTGGTAATGACAGATTTCTTAGGAAAAAGTTACTAAATAAGGAGTTATTTGGATTAAAAGATGCCAAAAGATATTAAATCTGTTGTCATTTGCTTCAGTTGGAATGATTCCTTGACTTTCAGAAATATCGACCAAGGTTAGATAACACACTCAGTAGATGATTTCTCACTTTGGGTAAACCCTAATTTCTAAGTTAGTGGTAGGAGTCATTAGAAGAAAATAAAAATATTTAATCTTTGCTTGAGGAGAGCTTTAGAAGCATAAAGATAATAGAAGAAATAAAAAAGGAAAAGATCAAAAGCTATATCACAGGAAAATTAAAAATTTCTTCACATCAAGAACATCAAAAACAAAAGCTAGAAGGCAAGCAAAAATCCATGAGAAAAATTTGCAGCTAATATAGCAAAAGATTAATATCCTTAGTAAGAATAATAAGAATGTCTTATATAAACATTGAAAAAGAACCCAGTAGCTCAATGGGGAAAATGCCACAAAATGGACAGTGTAATTAAGAATTTCAGTTAGCTAATAATAAACATGTGAAAAATATAAGAAAATAATTTTTATTTCAAGATGTTTATTAGAAAATTATTTAAAATAGTGAAGAAAATATTAAACTTACACATAAAATAGAAAAATGTTTAAATTATAGTATGTCAGATGGAAGAATATATAGTTAATGTATATAAAAGATACTTTTATAAAAATTTAAATTTATATTATAATCTGAACTATATAAAATAATTCATAGACAAATATTTGAAGATATATTAATATCTTGTGGCTGCTGTTATTACCACAAACTTAGTGGCTTGAAAACAACACACATTTATTATGTCACAGTTCTGGGGGCCAGAAGTCCAAAATCAATCACTCAATTGAAATCAATGTTTTTGTGAAGCTGAGCTGTCTCAAGAGACTCTGGAGGAAAATCTGTTCCTCGTCTGTTTTGCTTCTTATTGCTGCAGGCATTCTTTGGCTCGTGGTTGCATTACTCCAATCTCAGTCATATTGCCTTCTCTTCAGTGTATAAATTCCCTTGGCCTCCCTTGTATATAAGGGATAATGATTGCATCTAGGGCCCATTTGGACAATTGAGAATAATATTCTGAATTTAGTTTAACTTAATTACATTTGTAAAGACCCTTTTCTGTATAATGTAACAGAAGTTCCAAGGATTAGACATGATGTTTGGAGGCAATTTTCAGCCTATTACAGAAAGTAATACATCAAAATTTTAATGATTATCTCTGGGTATTGTGATTATGGAGGATTCAAATTTATTTCTTATATCCAGGAAGACTCATAGAAATAATAATAACTCCATGAGCTTCACTTAAACTGTATCAGAAGTTACTTAAACATTTTTGAATTCCTTATCAGGCTGCTCTGCTTAGATGTTCTGAAGGGATGTAAAAACATTATAAATATAACTTTTCTGCCCTCCAGTTTTATGATTTAGAAGTTGTACCCTACCAGGACAGTTAACTAGAACTGCATTATTATTTTTCTTCCCATAAATTACTTTCAAAAGATTTTTAACCACTAAACTACATTTAGTAATAATTTTCCCATTTTCATTGATGAGAGACACATGTAAATTTCAACTAGAATTTCTGATCGTTATGAAATATCCAAATGCAAAGAATCTTAATAGTCAATGTAGAATTTCCATTAGGCTCTTTGAAATACTGAAAATACTTTATAGATGATCACTATTATTCCCTTTGCAGGTAGTGGGTTTAATGGATATTTTATTCCTAAATGTCCTGAGAACCCTAGGTGGAGAATACCCTTAGAATTTATTTCTTGAAGTATTTTTAATAGATATTTTATTTCAAATTCTTCTTTCTCTGAGGGAAGTGTAATGCGACTGTTTCTACAAAATTAATCATTGAATCTAAAATTAAACTTGTATGTTTCTTTATAATCTTTAATAAGAACATCTTTGCTTTTGTTAGGGTCCTTTAACTTTTGGACAGCATTTAGAATTTCTTTTTTATATTAGTAACTACCTTAATTTACCTTTCATCCTCACTCTCTACCCTGCTTCAACTGATTTTAGCTTTAGAAAGAGGCAAGTGTCTTATTTCACTTTGACGGAGAGATGACAATGTGGTGAAATTTTAGAATTTAGAGACAGGAAGGCTCAGCTGTATGTTTATGACTGTAGGTACAAACAGGTTCCCACCCATTCACTTCTGCTCAGATATACCAGTTCTTGAAGGTGTCTTCATTCATTTACAGGATCACACTGGAGTTGGATATCCCAGGTTACTGGAAGGTTGACATTTTATTCCCATCCAGCTGAAGATCTCTATCACTAATATTGCTACTATGGGCCCCTGTTATTCTCTACTCCTTTGACTTTCTCCAGTCCTTTCTTTAAGAAGTAAATGAGGGGAAATTTGAGTATTAGGTTTGGGACTACATAAAAAATGGTTAGCTTGAGAGGTAAGGAGGTGAATTTCAGTCCTTTAGGAATCTATTAAAACAAAGCTAAAGAGTGCATCATAATCACAATCATTATTTATTCACTTAATCACTCAAAAAATATTTAGTGCTTACTCATTCTGTTCCAAACACTAGTAATATGCAAAAAGTACAGCAGAGAAGGCAGACAGGCCTATTTCCTGCCCTTGAGGGGTTCACAGTCAACTGGGAAGTAGACACATTGAGTACAATCAAGAAATGCTGTGCTCATTCTTAGCATTTCCCAGCATCCGAGACAGTCAAGCATAATACAAGCTCTGAAGATGAGGAGTTGTGGAGGAACATAGGAGTTTTAAGACAAAGAGAATATCAGAATTTTAGCCCAGTTGCAGGGAAAAAACACACATGGCTTTAGAGAAAATAACAGAAATCCAAAATTGGCAAACTGTAATAAAAGAAAGCTAGCAGAGAGAAGAAATTCAGTGTTAGGCAATGAAACATAAATATAAAGGTGGAGTCAAATGTAAAAAAGAAGTTAAAATGCTAGAAAATTATATAACGTATGAAATTAATTAATATTTGTGAAGAAATTTCTAGTTAAAATCTGAGGAAAAAGTTGAAAGCAGAATTATAGATTAAGCTACATGAGTGAGAACAACAACAAAAACCCCTGTGTATTGAATGAAGAAATTAAGTCTCAATACGGTTAAGTCACTTTCTCAGAATCACAGAGCCAGTGATGGAGCTGAGGATTAGATCCTAGGCTGTCTGTTTTCAGAACCTGACTCTTAACCATTACATATTACTGCCTTTTTTAATTAGAGGGATAATTTTGCACAGTCATTAAAAAAATTCTTGGCAATCTTTTTTCTAAGTGATGTATTTGTTGTTAGTTTCATGATGATGGTTGAGTTTGTGCTTTGTACCTTATTGGTGTTTTTCCATGTATGAATAGATCCATTATGCAGTTTCTGAGGCTTTACCTTAATCCTGACTTTATAAATGTTTCTTAAATGTCTCAGATATACCTGCAGCACTTTATCAGCATTTGCCTTTTAAAAAATAACATCTTTATTGAGATATAATTTACTTACCATACAATTCACCCTTTTAAAAAGTATAGTTCACTGACTTTTAGAATATTCACAAGTTGTGCAACTATTACCACTCTATATTTTTGTTTTTATTACCCCAAAAAGAAACCTTTTAGTTATTGGCAGTCATTCCTCATTCCTTCCTACCACCAGCCCCTGGCAACCACTAATCTAGTTTCTGTTTCTATGCATTTGTCTGTTTGGGACATTTCATATAAATGGATATGTAGTATGTGGCCTCTTTGAATGACTTCTTTCACTAGCATTCTGTTTCTAAACTTTACCCAACATGTGTCAGTACTTTATTCCTTTTTAAGAAATTGTGGTAAAATATAAAAATATAAATTTCACCATCTTAATAATTTTTAAGTGTGCAGTTCTATGGCCTTAAGCACTTTCTCAGAATCTGCTGAGAAATTCTTGTGCTTCATTTCTTCTTATTGCTGAATAATATTCCATTGTATGGATGTACCATATTTTGTTCATCTATTCATCATTTGATGAACATTGCATTGATTCTACTTTTTGGTTATTATGAATAATTGTGCTTTGAACATTCATGTACCAGCACTTCTAATCTGAAATACCTCAACCATGATGAGAAAGAAAGATCTTTGGACCTGTATTTCAAGTATATTCCTTAGACTAACGAGGTACTGTGAATATGTTCTCTTGGTTGATGAGCAGATGGTCTTATTCTCGTTTTCAAGATGAGAAGACAGTATATAGCTCGAAGTAGTGTTGTGAAAGGTAGATGAGTATGTAACATTTAAGACCAACGAAAGTTAAATGATCTCTTCACATGGCAGGTATTGGGGATGGAAGTCAGCTTTCAGAGGGGAAGGAAAGACAGATTCTCGGGCAGTTGGAGATTGAAATTTGAAATTAATCTTTGGGCTTCACCCTGTTTCCTTCCTCCTCCTGTCAGCATCTTTTGTTCTCCCATTACTAGGCTTTCCTGCCACTCCATTACAGCAGTTGCAGTTGGTCTTTCTCTTCCTCACTTTCCCTCCTTTCATATGATTAATTATCAGCTTGCTTTGCACCACCTCTGTGCCCAATAAACTTCTGTTGCTTAGTTTGTTTGCCTTTTGAAGGGCAGGAGTGGTGTGTGTGTTTATTTGTTAGCCCTGTAAATGATGGAATGCCTAGTAATCTATAGGAGAGATTTTAAGGCTCAACAGTCTTTTAATTCATACCACTCAACCTATTGTATCTATTTTTTAAAAAGGCACTTGGAGTAGGGAAGGAAAAGATGGGGATCTGAGATTTTTATAACCCGTTAGGGAAATGTCTCCACCTAAAAAAAAAAGTCCAGGAAGAAATGGCAGAACATAAGACTTTAAAAGGCGATAGACAGTTCAGTACAAATGCAGAGAAAGAAGTCTCTCAGCTGAATCCCATTTTGGAGGAAATTATCATTTTAGTGGAGAGTGCATAGAAAGGGGATGGTATGATGGAGTAGGGGGAAATTTTGGAGCTTGGGACATTTAGATAGAGGCAGACTGCTAGATGAGGTCTAATCTCTGTTAGAGGGAGGAGTTGGTCACTATATGCCATACCATTGTATTCCTGAAAATTACTAATGGTAGTAATTTATACAGTCACTTATTGTTTGTTTAATTACTATGTATCACAATAATGACTATGTATTGTCAAATTCCTGTTATGTTTTATTTTATTAGAAAACTACATATAACCTTCGTAGTTAGAAACAGTGCTCAGTTGCCCTCAATGGAAAACATTACGGGTGGATAAGAATATTGATAGACAAGTGAGACTCTGTGACACTCTTTACATCACAGCATTCTTTTCAGCAATCATTTAATGAAGCAAAGTGCTAGGTCCTGCAGGTATTAAGTGAAAGCCAAGATCCCAGCCAAAAGAGGTGTCTAATTTGGTGGTTGAATATCAAATCGCCATAATAAAATGTGTGAACTACTAAGATGCAGGCAGAATACTTCAGGAACTTTTGGCTCAGGATGAGAGTGATCAGGGAAAGCTTTCTAGAGGAAGTAACAGTTGAACTCTCTTGAATGATAAGTAGGAGCTGGTTGGGCACAGAAATTAGGGGAGCTGAGGGACCTTACTGGTCCTTACAGGTAGAAAGAACAGCACGAGCATAGGTAGAGGATTCTCTGTCTGTATTTATTGCTAACTCAGGGAGGGAGGGACCGACAAGCATTCATGGGATGGGAAAGGAGATATAAAACAATATGCTCGATTCTGCTGAGAAAGGGCACATGGTTCACTTACTGGAGATGCATTCCTTTGTGCCACCAGGGTGTCATTTAATGAATCACCTGCCTCTTATGTTGTACAACATGGTCTGCTAGTGGCTTGATAAAATTAATGTACCCCCAACAAATGAACAATTTACTTTCTTCTTGTAAAACCAGGGCTAGTAAGTTGCTATGCATTCTTTTAGCCGCCTATATAGGTTTAAATTTTTTCTTGAAACAAAATTTTAAAGGGAATTTTATAGACAAAGAATCTTCAAATAAAATGTTTAGGTATTCCTAGTTGTCATCATAAAAAATGTTTTAATTGGCAATGATGAGCTTAATGCTTAAAGTTGGCTTGAAAAGCTCCATTCAGACCTGTGTCCAGCAATAAGGGATTGGTTGAATGAATCATGGTATATAATCAGATACTATTCAACTCTAAACATTCAGCAATTGTAGAAAAATGTTATGACATAGAATAATGCTCACCATATTTTTAAATGTCAAAGAGCAGTCTACAAGACAGTGAATAACATGGTTTCACTTTGCTAAAATGTATATTAACTGGTAAGCTGCAGGCCTTAGTAGCCTGGGAGAATAAAATAGGTCCTATTTATATTCTCCAAATGATAATAAC
This sequence comes from Rousettus aegyptiacus, assembly GCF_014176215.1. NCBI lineage: Eukaryota > Metazoa > Chordata > Mammalia > Chiroptera > Pteropodidae > Rousettus > Rousettus aegyptiacus. The sequence goes on along the minus strand of NW_023416306.1, from coordinate 117,330,166 downwards.
TCATCCTGCCCCTCCTTTCCCAACCTGTCCGATTCCGGTCCCCAGTTATTTCTGAGACACCTAAATGTCAGCAGTGGCCACCATGAAGAACCAGCGATGTTTTGTTTTTTTGTTTTTGGGGTTTTTTTTTTTGGTCTTTGGCTTACACTTGTTGATAGATGCTGCCCCTAGTGAACTTCACTGAGGTCCTGCTCAGGACCTCAGGGCCTAGATAGAGAAGCAGCTACCAGCTACCAAAGCCCTTATTTTGGGGGTGACAGAGAGGTGCTGGGTTTTGTTCACAGGTGGGGATCAATGACTTCCTTTTCATATCTGGGTCATGCTTTGTTGCCTGGGCCTTGAACCAAGCACGAAGTCTACAGACACACTCAAGAAATGAAGCAATTCCTTTATTGTTGGTCTTCATTCTTTATCCACAGAGTTCAAACTTGGCAGGTCAAAGCAGAAGTTACTACGCTCCTAAATCCAACCTGATGCTTCCCTTGTTTTACTCTCTGGTAAAGGGCACCATCATTTGCCTCATTGTTTAAACCAAAAATCTGAGAGGCATTCCAGATGTCCGCTGTTACTTTCACATTTAGCCATCAAGGCCTTATCTTTCTTCTGTTTCGCTATCTTGGAAATCTATTCATTCTTGTTTCCACTGCCTCAGAATTCAGACCACCATTTCTCATCTGAATTTTATTAATAGCTTCCTAATCATTTCTGAAGCTTCCAGTACTTCTTCCCTTATGACTTAGCTTCCACCTTCCTTTAGTATGGAATCCATAGCCCTTACGGTCTAGCCCTGGTACATCTTCATTCTTTCTCCTGATACTTAGTCTGCTTAATTATTATTTCTATTCTCCCAGACATCTGTGCCTTTTTTTTTCTTGTGGAAAAACAGATATAAAATTTACTATTTTAAAAAATTGAGATATAATTGACATATTAGTTTTAGGTATATAACATTCTAATTTGATATCTGCATATATTGTGAAATGAGCACCACCGTAAGTCCAGTTGACAGCTGTCACCTCACATAGTTACAATTTTTTTGTGTGATGGGAACTTTTAAGGTGAATTCTTTTTGTCACTTTCAAATATACCATACAGTATTATTAATTATAGACACCATGCCATAGATTATATCCCTATGATTTATTTATTTTGTAAAAAAATTTACTATTTTTAGTGTGCAATTCAGTGGCATTAAGTACTTCATGATGTTGTGTAACTATCACCACTTCCTATTCACAGAACCTTTCCATCATTCCAAATGGAGCATCTGCATCTTTTTACATGCTCCTTCCTCTGAATCAAGTGCCCTTTCCCACTGCTGTCACCGATTTCTCCTAAGGATCTCTCCAGACTTGATTTAATGCCATCTTGTCTGAGAAACTTTCCCTAATTTAGGCGAGTTGGGTCCTTTTTTCTTTCTGTCCTTCCTTGGCACTCTGGACAAATTCCTATCATGACACATCCACAGTATTATGATGGTAGGTTTATTTCACTAGACTCTGATGTCTGTGAATTAAGTGTCTGACAGTCTTTTATCTCTGCATCCTTAGATTCTAGCATTGTGCCTGCTGTGAATAAATGATTGGACTCAGCTTCTCATCAGCTATGCAAATTAGCACTTGCTCACATGTTAGCATTGAATAAAAATCACGTAGCAAGACTAAAAGAAATTTCATAAATACAGGCTTTTCCCCATTTCCATTAGATATTCATGGAAATTTGTTTTTGTGGATTGCTCTGAGTATGTAATTTCTCAGGCAGTTGCACATAGCCTCCTGTATTGATAATTTTAGTGAGTGATGGGTTGAGTTACGAGTGTAGGGTAACTGGGTGAGGGGCACGAAGAGTAGTGACAGTAAAAATTTTACAAAATTCTGAGAGTATGTGTGGTCTTAAATATCAAGAATAATGAATTTCCAAGTCTGCTGTATTTGTCAGGCTATGAAGTACAAAAGAAAGGAGGAATCGAAGTCATTATTTTTGTGCTATTGGATGGAAGATCAGTGAAAAGACATTGGAACAAGTTCAGGTTCTAGGCAAGGCTTAAGGGCACAGCAATATCTTTTTTCCCTTCTGTTCACTTTTTGCTCCCGAGAACAGGAAAATAGATGGGAGCAATTCTTAAAAGAGCTGCTCCTAAATCTGTTTTGGAACCCCTAACTTCTCACAGTAGTTCAATGTTTCTCTCCTGGTTGGTAATACCTTGCCCTGATGTGAGATGCTGAATTTTATCAAGAGGGGTGGGACAGAGGTGTTAAAATTCCTAGCATGAAAATTAGATATATGGATCTATCATTCATGCACTTTTATTTCACTTCCTTTTTCCTTAAATGAAGTAAAATCCTAAACATATGATTTAAAATCCTGTTCAGCCAACTGCTTAACTCAAAAGGTCAATCTTCATCACTCCATTTACACTAAACAAACATATTTGTTGCAGCAAGAGAAGAGATCTGAATCAAGAAGAAAATGTAGTAAAGTGATTCAGTTGTCTAATCAGGCATGTGACTTGAACATAATTTGAAGGATCCTTGAAGTTTCTTTTTTTAAAGGCTTGAAATCAGAAATTTGCGAGTGACACAACGTGAGACATGCAGATCAGATTGAAGTTCCTGCATTTTCTTTTTTCTTTCAATTCCTGAATTGTACTCTTCCATTTCCTTTCCTGTTTGAAGTCTAGTGAAGAAAGGAAGTGAGAGTAATTTAAAGTGAAATTAGCTTGTATATTTGCATATTGTAGAACTAGTGGTATTTTGGATTTACAATTTATGATACAAATGACTTAGCAGTAGTTGTTTTTCCCACAACACATTTAGCAATTTCTGTTTCAAGATGTTGAAAAAATAGTAGCTTGGTAGTGTGATTTACCTGCTAAGAGTTTTTAAGTCATCAGTGTTATTTAAGACTTAAAAAAAAGTCTCTAACTAAATGCCAATAAAACCATCTGATTCTCGCTTTTAAATGCCTGCCTCTATGATTTTAGCCTAATTCATCCACTGTTAATTTAGGGTCACATCATGCATTGATGTAACTGAATGGCTTTTGCTCCCCAAATAAGTCATTTAAAATATAAATAGCAACCCAATACAAGGATGTGCAACATGGATTTTTTTTTTTCTAATACACTAGTGAAAGAGTTTACGGATGTTCTAGATTTTCTGAACAAAGCAGATGTTGTGATTTTGTTGATTTATTTGCCTAAAGGGTTGTATAATTTAGAGGAAACTGCTTTTCAAGTGAAAAAACATGTGGGCACTGCTGCGTGCAGGGTGCTATGGTGGTATTATAATTTAGACATCTATTAGGCCTTTCATATAATCAAATGATCCACAGTTATATAAAGAGCAGGAATTCTGAAGCTTTAGCTCTTAATATAAGGGAAACTCATAGATCACAAACATAGAATGTCTCCTGCATGCTGATGGATTATATTTGAATGTTTGGCTAGTGGAAAAACTTTCAAGGTATACTTTGGATCCTTTTAAGTAAGTGTAGACATGAACTATGCTTTTAAAGGAGTTGAGGATAAGGGCTGCTGAAGAAGAAAGGAGGCTTTGTCTAGAGACCTACGAATGAAACATGTCTGAAGAGATTTGGATTTCAGCTCTACAAAAATAATGCATGCAAAATTATTATGTGAGTTTAACATGATGTAGAAGATGTAATCATAATGACATTTTTATTTGAGAAGGTTGACTTATCTTTTTTAACACCAGAACAAAAGGATATAGAATGAAAAATTGATCTCTGTCCGGTCCCTGACCTCCAGACTCCCAGCTTGGCCTCTCAGAGGCAGCTGCTGTTATTAGTTTCTTGTGTATCTACATGGGTCAGTTCTAAAGATGTATTCTAAATATTATCACAATACAAAACTTGATAGGCTTAAGTCAAGTTGTATATTGAATCCCGTTTTCATACTTCAAATGGTAGGGTAGAGATGAGGTTTAGCTTTAGAAGCTGCAGCCTACCTGGGTCATACAAGTATTTCTCAACTTTCATACATTATGTGTTACTGGAAATACATATAAAAGTCAAATATGTGGACCTCAGACATTAGACTCACATGTTTTAGGGGAAGTTTAGAGTGCTATAAAGCTACTACAAAACCCTTTAACTTTACCTAATTTTTTAAAGCACAATCTTTGATGACTCTTACATAGAGTTTTAGAAAATTATGAAAATGACTTCTGTCCTTTGAAAGTGAATGGTAGCCTTTTTCAGGACATTTAAGGCTTTGATATTTGCCTCAGTGGTTTTACCTTTATGGTACTATGCTGTTTATTATTCTTTTCCCCCTCTTTCCTCCGGAGTACTTATTGCATATTTCATTCTACTCCTTATTGCATTTAGCCAATGGTCACTAAAAAAAAATGGGGGTGTATGTGAAGGGATTAAAATAATGAATAAAAATATTTTAACTTTTGAGACCCCAGAAGGTGGTGATCATGGCACAGGTCAGGGATATTTTGAAATTGAGAAGATTATTCTAGGTCAGAGTTTCTCAAACTTATTAACCATAGAACACTTAAAAATGTGAAAATGAAATACATGAAATGTATAATAATGCTTAGATTTAAACATAGCAGGACTGTTTTACAGAGGAATTAGTTATATAAGAAATGTACGGGATTTGAATCTTTTCCTCTTTTATAACAGGGTCTCAGTCTATAAGTAAAAAATTTTAATTATGAACAAAAGGAATAAAAATTGCAAGATAAAAGTGTTTGAATTATAGATATTTTGGTTTTAAAATACAAAACAACATTAAAAATGAAAACAATGTTTTGTATTTTATATATATCTTCTGTTTACGATTAGGAACCATGTTGCTCCTATCTGATCCTCATCAGATTTATTTATTTTGTTGGGAGTGTTTTGTTACAGCATAAACCTGTTTCAGAAAGGCCTTTTGTAACAGAGAGAATAGCATGAACTGCAGTTTTGCCATAATCTACAGCTCTTGATTGAAATAGGCAGGTCTGAAAATTATAAATTTTTTCATGTTGGACAGCTCACCTTCCAATTTTTTAGAAACCAAGTATTGTGATTATTTTCACATTGAGGGGTCCTGGCTTTCTGCTTGCTTAGGTCATGTATAGGTTATGAACTAGCCATAGGTCTATGGGGAACAACTAAGTGGTACAAATATAATAAATAAAATATCACAAACATATGCTGAAGTAAAATGACAGGATTCATAACATAAGCCAGCATTTATTGAATTGGCAATACATGTTCTGTGTAACTGTTTGTTGGTAAATACTCTAGGTAAATGATAGACCAGGCATTCATGGTGTTGTCAGGTATTGTGGACCATTTCTTGTTGTCCTCTCTCACTTTAATAAACTTTTAAACCAAAGTATATCTATATATACAGAAAAGTACAAATAATTAGATGAGTTATCACCAAATAAACATGTCCTTGTCATCCAGATTAAGAAATAAAATATTACCTGCATTCCCAGAAGCATCCCTCATGACTTATCCCTTTCCCTCATCACTACCTATATATATATTTTTTTGTACTGAAAAGTTAATCACTATCCTAATTTCTAACACAGGTTACTTTTGCCCATTTTGTATTTTAATATGTATTCTTTTCCTTTTTCCCTCTCAACATAATATTAGTTCAATTTATCTATGTTGTTGTATATATCAGTAGTTCATCTTAATTCTTGTGTGGTATTCCATACGTCATAATTCCACATCCGTTTTGTTTTTAATGGAGTCTTAAAAACTGGTTGTTTTTTGTTTAGGGCTATTACAAGTTATGCTTTTATGGATATTCTGGTATGTGTTTTTTTTCATATTCATATATGGTATATTTAGGAGTGGAATTGCTAAGTTGTACAATGTATTTATATTCAGCTTTAGTAGATGCTACCAAATAGCTTTCCAAAGTGGATGTACAAGTTTTGTTCTTATCGGTGGTTATGTATGCTACACTACATCCTTATCAATGCATATTACCCATTTTTTAAATTTTAGTAGTTCTTGTAGATGTGTGATGGTATCTCATTTTGGTGTTAATTTATATTTCTCTGATGCCTAATAGGGTTGCACATCTTTTGTGTTTATTGATTGTTATTTGGGTATCTTTTTAAGTGACGTATCCATTCAAGCACCTATTTTTTTTTTATAATAGCTTTGTTGAGGCATAACTCACATACCACACAATTCTCACATTTGAAGTATACAATTTAATGGCTTTTAATAGAGTTACAGAATTGTACATTCATCACCACATCAGTTTTAGAGCGTTTTTCATTATGCCCCAAAGAAACCGTGTACTCCTTAGTTGTTACCACCCAATCCTCCTTCTCAGCCCTCCCCATTGCTACTGCTCACCCCAGCCCCTGGAAACTACTAATCTATTTTCTGTATCTATATATTTGCCTCTTATAGGCATTTCATATAAATTTCATATACAATATGCCATTGTGATTGGCTTCTTTCACTTAATGTTTTCAGGGTTCATCCATATTTCAGCTTGTATCAATACTTCATTCCTATTAATTGTCAAATAATATTCCATCATATAGATATACTACATTTTATTTACTCATTCATTAGTTGATGAGCTCTAAGGTTGTTTCCATCTTTGGCTATTATGAATAATGCTGCTATGAACATTCATATCCAAGTTCTTGTGTGCCAGCATATGTTTATTTCTCCTGGCATTTTGCTTTATTATTTAAAAATTGGCAGACAATAATAACCTTTGTTGAGGGGTTTAGTGTTTTTCTTAGACATGAATTTAAAATAAAATTTAAAATAAATATTGCTAACAATTTTTATGTTGATCACACATTTTTGTGGAATATTATTGTCCCAAGGACAAAGTTTGAGAAAGATTTCTAAGGGTTATGCTCTTCAATATGATATGATGTGAGGAGAAGAAAGGCGTGAGCCAGGAATCAGTGAATGATAAGTATTGAGTATTGAATTCTTATTTCACAGATGACTTTTTAATATGGATTTCATTGTTGAAGGAACTGTAGGCAATACTGTGTGTTAATATCATCTTAGAAGGGAATAGAGGGCAGGTGAGGATTTCATGCGTCCAGAAAATCTAAGAAACAGCTTTTTAAAACAATTAGGAGAGAGCTGTGTATTTCTGAAGTATTTCTGTGAGGTACTCAGGACTTTTAAGCTTTTAAAATTGTTATAACTATATAGAATTTGTTTCATGGGCACTTTCTATAACACATCAGAGCATGGGTCAGCAGGCCAGATATAAAAGACATAGTGGTTGCAGTAAAGCCTTTACCCATAAAGTATTGCCTGTTTTGCAATGAAAACAGTTCACTAAAATTTAATTAGCAGTATATATCAAGCAATTTTCAGTCAAAAGCATCAAATAAATGTGCTCTGATTATAAATCATAAATACTGTTTTATACTGTTGAGTATGATTAAAACCCACATTAATCCCAAAGAAAAGCTTTGGTTCCCTAAGTAACCAAACATGTAAGCAGATAAAGAAGTAACATGGTAATTAGGGAAAACTAAAAACTTGTATACTGTATTTGTTGTTCTATTCATAACACCTGTTTTCTAAGTCATATTAAAAGGTAAAATTCTTTCAGGTTAAGTTCACGTCAAAGTTCAGTTCCATTCCCATTTCGCAAAACCGTGATGTATTAATTTTCTACATGGTAATAGAGCATTAAATTTTAAGTTGCTGTTTCCATATGGCAAAGTCCTTTAGTATGATATATTTTTCTTCAAATAAAGATGATTAAAATGAAAGACAAGGGGCCAATTATATTTTATTAGTGGCCAAATGTGCTCACCAAATTACATGTGTTAAATCTTGAACTTTCTCATTCAGTTTGGCAGAATTATCCTTGGTAACCATGTGTCCCTGCTGCTTATTAGACATAATTGGACTGCTAGAGTGCAATCAGAATTGTAATCATGAATAATATGCTAACAAATTCCAGACCCTCAATAGTGACTTCTAGGATTAGATTTCTTGGAGTTTGAGTCCTGTTCAGATAAGTTTTATACTGAAATGGATTTTACTCCCAGATTTTCTCTTTTATAAAATATATTTCATCTAAGTTTCCATTTACCTTCTCCTGCCATACCTTCATCTAAACTCTCTTACTGACACCAGCAATTAAGCCCTGGTAGTTTTACAATAGTGAATGGTAATATATTAACTGAAACAGTGACTTTAAAGAGTTGCTGGATTTTAGAGAGTTAAGTGCTAATAGGTACACTAAGTCGATGGTGCTTTAACAGATGATCATTTCTCATTTTCTTTTCCGTCTACAGTGAGTAGCTGGAGCATTCAGTTCTGAACATTTTTGCTCTCTGCCAGGTCTCTTATGGCCTGGAGCATTAGGACTGCAGGACAAATGTTTGCGGGAGGTCTTTATAGGTAGGTCTGTCAAACAGAATTAGTAGTGAAGCAGCAAAACAGAGAAGTACACTGCTGCAGTTTATATATCCTCCTGGGGTTCTACTCCAGCAATTTTTATTTTAAATCTTAGTAAACAGAAAAGTGAGAGCTTTCTGCCTCCAGAACAATTTTTTTGGGACAAGTTCAATAAATAATAAGTTCGTGATGATGTGATTGGCCAGATTTGAACCAGAACCCTTCCCTGTCCTGCCTTCTATATCAATCCTGCACCAAAGAGCAGCTTTCTTTGCAGCCTACCACACTGTAAGGAAACAGACAAGGGCTTCCTCACTCCCCTATGGTTTGGAAGGTTTGGATGTCATATAGTCTTGACTCACTCGTAAGTTCTCCCTTCTAAAAAGATTTTGTTTGGAGACAATCAATGGAATGTCTTAAACAGCCTGTAGGTTCAGAGGCTTAATGGGCCTTATTTATTTACAAGTTCCTTTTTCCAGAACAATAAAGAAATTTATAAAAATAATTATGTATTCTATAGATATCCTCAAGTTACAAAGCCTTGTTCTTAAACAGAAGCTATGTATTTTTTCTTTGTTTTTTAAAAAGAAAGAAGAAAAGAGAAGCCCTGTAATGAAGTCTGAAGAAAATTGGGCTGTTTGTCAGTCAGAACAGTTCTCAATTCTGACTTTGTGCTTCTCACTGGGAGCTTGTGCTAACCCCCTTAACCTTTGTTTGCTTATGTGTAAGAGGGAGAGAGATGGAGGGACAGTCTTTGAAGACTTCCAGTTCCAAAATACTATAATTATAGGAGACTAATATATTTTGCACCTTCCTAGAGTTGTTTAGGCTTTTGTGAAATATCGTTGTAGTGTCTATTGGCCAAGATGCTGGAGAAGATGAAAAATAATGAGTCCTACTTAGAAGAGTGAGACCCTGCTAAGCCAAGATTATGCTTGTGACAGTGGAGCCTCTTGACCTGGGTTCCAGTTCCAGGTTCACTACTAACTAATCATGAGAATTTGGGCTTGTGGGCTCTTAAACTCTCTCTCTCTTTTTTTTTTTTGTACTTTAAACAAATTTATTTATTTAAACTAGTTTCAAGTATACATACATTGTTGGATCAAAAGGTATATCTATTTTTAATTTTTTAAGAAACCTCTATACTGTTTTCCATAGCAGCTGTACCAATGTGCAGTCCCACCAACAATGTATGAGGGTTCCCTTTTCTCTGCATCCTCACCAACACTTGTTGTTTTTTGATTTATCGATGATAGCCATTCTGACAAGTGTGAGGTAATATCTTGTTGTGATTTTAATTTCTCTGATGGTTAGTGACCTTGAATATCTTTTCATATGTTTATTAGCCATCTGTATTTCCTCTTTGGAGAAGTATCTGTTCAGGTCTTCTGCCTATTTTTTAATTGGATTGTTTGTTTCTTTGTTGTTAAGTTGGGCTCTTGAACCCTTTAGGTCTCTTTAATCTTAGGTGGTTGCATTAGGTGGCTTCTAGATTATATTTAAGCTCTCAGAGTCTACTGATATCTCTGAGAAAATAGATATTGAGTAGTAATCATAACATCGAAATGATTCAGTCTTCTTTGCTTAGCTCCTGGTGGAAAAGTGACTGCAGAGAAGCAGACAAAAAAAGTGAATGCCTACTGTATTAAACACTAATAGGTTCTCAGGGCCTTTCATAGACCCACATAGTAGCTGGCTATAGTTTTTAGCTTTTAGGAGTTCTGTATTTCAATTTCTCATTTATAATCAAGGAAAAGATCTTTAGGCGAAAGTAATATTGTTTATGATCCAGTATTGCAGTCTGATCCCTCTAGTGTAATTTGTTGTGAAATACCATGTTTTTTGTCTCCAGAATTATTTTTTTCAGTTAATAAGTTCTCTAATAATATCTCTAATAATAATATCTTGCTTGTTCTTTATAATTCTCTAATAATATCTTGCTTATTAATGGAACCCTTGGAAAGGTGCTGTAAGTAGCCAAATATTTATTCTAGCTCATGATTCTTTGTGGTTAGTGAAAGTTTTTGACTATGTGTCTATCTCTGTATACACAGTATCTTTATAGACAGCTGATTTCTCATTCCCAGAGTGAACCAGTCTGTATTTGTGGGATATCAAGAAAGCTAGATGGAAGTATATTTCTTAGGTACTCATGTGTGAGTTCAATAGGAAGATCAAATGAAAAAGTATTTCAAAGCTGGTTTGGGGAGAATGGCAGAATATGTTCTAATCTCCAGTTTCAGTGTTTAGGGTACACTGTGTGTGATACATTCTTCATGGTCTGAGTACCCCATTATCCTGGAGCTGAGTTTTCTAAGTATCTGGATTCAGAACACATTGTTTACTCTCTTAGGAAGAAGTACAGAATTTGCCTACTCATATCCCAGGGTACCTTTTCCTAATTTAAATAGTCAAAGTAATTCTTATTAACTCAGTTATTCTTTTGCATTTATTACCTTCTCCAAACTCTTCCCCCACCTGAAGGGGCTCCATTTCTTAGAGTTTTCAACTCTGTTTTCTGAATGATAGATTTTAAAGAAATTTTCAGGCCTACACATCATGAAGATATATATGTATATCATCTATCTATCTATCATCTATACATATATATACATATATTTCATAAATATATGTCCATCATAGTTATTATGGTAATTATAAATGTATGAAGTTCAATAATTTAGTCTCTTATAATTTAGTTTCTAATGAATATACTTATAAAATTATTAATAAGTGGTTGCGAGCACCTAAGAAGAAGAAGCACAAGTTATTTGATATTACCATGGGTTCACTAAAATGAAGCTATGTTTCATCTCATTTCTTCTTTTGAAAGGTTTAGTAGATTGACAGATCATGAAAATGCAGTAAGCAAAGCTTAGTCAAAACTCAGTGGGACATTTGACCATATGTCATAATATTTTTGAAGTCCAAGTGGGAAAATATGGACTAATTGCTAATACAGTTAAATGGATTAGTATTAATGAATCAGTGGAGAAAATTTTCTTTTATCATATCTCTAGAGTTCTCTATTTAGAACTTCTTGATCAATATTTTAATCAGTTCTTTGGATGAAGCCTTCTATAGAAGGCATGCTTATTGATTTTGTGAATCACACAGTGTGGGAAGGGATGATGAATACATTTGATGACAGAGATATGGAAAAGGTCACCACAAAGACAACTCATGTAATTTAATGATAGCATTGAATAGATGTAAAAATAAGGGCTTGCACATGGAGGAAACAAAAAACTCTATACAAATGAGCCCAAGTGTAGTAGGTGCGAAAATGACTTTGGGGTTTAATAGATGGCAAGTGAAGTGTTCATCAGTTCTATTTTGTAGTGAACAAATGAAGAGTTAATGTGGTCTTAGGCTGTTTTACCCAAAGTCAATAATAGAACTGGGAATGCGAAGCTCCCACTCTACTCTGCACCTTCCAAATTACAAGAATTCAGTTCTGAGTACAGGGTGCCCTTGAGGAGAATAACTAGGATTGTTTAGGAACTAGAAACTGTATCAAGTAAGAAAGGCAAAGGAACCACAATGTTATAATTCATTTGGAAAGTTTTACAGTTTTACTGTACACATTTAAGGTTTATTGTTTTTTTTCTATCTGTTTTATTTGGCCATATGGTGGGGATCTAACTTGCCATGTGTATAGCCTATTATCCCAGCACTATTTATTGAATGGTCTATTCCTCCATTGATTTGGAATGCCGCCACTGCCCAATATCAAGTTTCTGTACATGTACTTGACTGTCTGAGTTCTTTATTCTGTTCCATTGGTTTCTTTGTCTATCCCTCAGCTAATACCACACTATTTTAATTATTTTACCATTTTCTTCAAAATTATCTTGACTATCTTGGCTCTTTATTCTCTTATGTGAATTTTAGAATGAGCTTGTTAAGTTCCATAAAATGCCTGGTAGGATTTTTACCAGAATGGTGTTTATTTTTTATGGACTAATTTGAGGATAATTGATATGATTATTCTATCAAGTATTCCTATTTATGAGCATAATATATTTCTTTATTGATTTAATTTTTCTTTGAGTTTTTAATGCAATTTTATACTTTTTTTTCTGGCAGAATCTTACACATATTTTGTTGGATTTATTTCCAGTCAACATAATGTTTACTGCTTGTATAATTGGATTTTTACATTACATTTTGTATTGATTACTACCGGCATATAAGAACACTATACATTTTTTTAAGTTGATCTTATATCCAATAAAATTACTGAATTCTCTTATTCTAATCGTAGATTCTTTTAGATTTTTTATGAGAGTAGTGGTAACATGCAAATAATGACAGTTTTGATATTTTCTTTTTAATTATTTTACCTTTTTTTTTCTAACTGCATTTTACTGTCTGGGACCTCCAAAACAATCTTGATTAGAAGCAGCGATAGGGGACCTCATTATTTCATTCTTTACTATCTTTCTTTACCCTTTCATTTACCCTTACATTTTTACAAAGTTCGACATATGGTACTTCCATCATTGTTCAGTTCTAGTATTTTTATTTCATCCCTATGACCTATATTTGAGTACATTTAAAATTTTCTAAACATTTGATTGGTTTTGACTTACTTTCTATTTTTGATTTTTAATTATTTGTATCGTGCTTAAAGAATGTGATTGGTATTCTTAGAAATTAGTTGATGCTACCTTTAAGACCTAAATTTTTATAAATGTTTCGTGTGTTCTTAAATCCAGTGTGTATTCTTTTTCTGTTTAGTGCAGGGTGTTTCTCTCTCTCTCTTTCTGTCTCTCATCATCGAACTTACTGTTGTGTTCAAATCTGCTATATCCTTAGGGAATTTTTGTCTGCTTGGTCCATCAGTTTCTGATAGCAGAGTGTTAAAATATCCCACCGTGATTATAGTTTTGTCAGTTTCTCCTTGTTAATTGTATTTGTTTTGCTTCCTATACATTCGAGAGCCTAGATTATTAGTTGTATAAGTTCATTATATCTTCTTCGTAGGGTGTTTTTTTTATTATTGTGTAATGTTTTTTTATTCCTATTTTTGTTTTTTTTCTTACATTCTATTTTGTATGTTAACATTGTGTTAGCAGCTTTCCTTTGTTTTTATTTGCCTGATGTATTTTTTCACCATCTATTTTCAAATTTTCTGGATTACTTTGCTTTAGATGTGTCTCTGGTTGGATTTGTTAGCCTAGTCTGATAGACTTTTAATAGATGTGTGTGTGTGTGCGCGCGTGCACACGTGTGTTTAGAGAGAGATTTGAACTCATTTTTGCCATTTTATTGTATATTTTCTCTTCTTTTGTATTACTCTCATTTAGGTTGATGAAATTGTCAATCTTATCTTTTTTGAGCTACTGATTTTGGAAGTATAGAAGGCATTTCTATTCTTATAATGGTTATTCCTAAATTTTTAACATTCACATATAAATGCAAAACTTTTTATTAAAGTTTAGAAGGTTCTTAGTATACTGAACATCCTCTTCCATTCTAGTTCCAATTTTAGAAGCTGCTTCATTGAAACATAATTCACATACCTTATAATTCACCCATTTCAAGTATACAATTCAATATTTTTTAGTTTATTTCCAAAGTTGTGCAACCATTGCCAGAATGTAATTTTAGAACACTTTTGTCCCCCTTAAAAGAAATCCTGTACCCATAAACAATGTCTGTCCTACTCTTTCTGTGCTAGGCAACAACTAATTGACCCTCTGTCTCTTTAGATTTGCCTATTCTGAACATTCCTATAATTGGAATTATGCAATATGTGGTTTTGTTACTGTTTTTTTTTCCACTTAGCATGTTTTCAAGGTTCATTTATGTTGCCACTTTTTTAATTATGAAAAAGCGATTATTTTATTTATAATCTATATTTAGCTACAGTTGGTTATTTGTTTTCATCAGTTCATGCGACCACCAGCATATCTTATTTCCTTTTCTGGGCTCTTCTTTATGAAGCATATCCTAGAACATATCAATTCTTTAGTGAGAATCTGTTAATGGAAAACTCACAGTCACCATTGGTCTTTAAATGTCTCTGTTTTGCCCTCATTCTTTATGATAGCTTAGCTGGGCATTGAATTCTAGTTTGACAGTTCTTTTTTCTTAACATTTTGTACATATAACTATTATCTTCAAGGCATCTATTTCTGATGAAGTGTCTGCTGTCTGTTGTTTTTGGGAGGTAGGTAGTATTTCTTTATGGCACCCTGATGTTCTGCAGTTTCATTATGATATGCTTAGGTGTGAATTTATTTGCATTTATCTTGACTGGTGTCGAGACTGCACTTTGAATGTCTGTTTTAGGACAAACATGTTTTTCCCTTCTTTATCTCTGAGGATTCTTAACATTTATTTTAAGGTCATTTTTCAGATTGTCCTATTTTCATTTTGTTTGAGTGAATCAATCTCTCAATAGTTCATTTCGTTGACAGTTGTGGTATTAATTTTCTTCATGTATTTTTGGAAGTTTGGTTGGAGAGCTTAACTTGAGTAAGAGTTGTTACCTACGTCTCCTTACTCTACCCTAGCTAGCCATTTTGTGATTGCCTCCACTAGGTAACTCAGGATTCCTGATCTTCATGATAATGGTGATAATGCATATCCAGCCACAGAGCTAGCAGGTGGCTAACTTGAATCTGTGCCTCTTCTGCCTTTTTTTGGTGTACACCTTCATGTAAACTCCTTTTTTCAGTCTCCTTTGTGGAGTTTCACCCACTCTCTGGTTTTAAGCAATGAGCCTGGCTTCAGTTCTCTGCTTTAAGTGAGGCACTTTTAATTCTCATTAACTTATGGAAGCTGAATTCCTGGTCGTCTTTGCTTACTTCCAGAACTGGAGCCCATTGGGCTTCACTCACTGCTTTATGTTTCTGTTCTATTTATAGTCCTTGGAAATATTTATTATAACCAATATATTACAATAGAATTCATGTAATTTATTGTTATGTTTTTGGATGTGGCTATGGCATATATGGTAGATGGGATAGCTCAGCATCTGTTTCAGCCTCCTCCTAGTATGCCTTTCTTTATACTACATAAACTGCAAAGTTAACAACCAGGCTTCCTTACATTTGGGGTTCCTGTTGTGATTCAGATTGCACTAAGAAATTCACTTCGACGAGACTTGAATTCAGAACTGAGTTCAGTGGGGATAAGGCATCAATTTTGCTTGAACGGATCCACTGACTTAGAGTTTGTGGCTGTTTCTGATCCCCAAGTTGCATTCCTGGGCTGCGTTCCCTGGAGTCAACAATTCTGGCAGCAGCTATCTGATCTCTGACTGAAGCTAAGTAAGGCATTGTGTTCTTAGAGCCAACGATACATTGGTGGTTGCAGATTTCTTGGACTATGGCTGAGGAGGTGTGACTGTGTCCTGCATTTGGCAACCAGCACTCTCTTTCTGTAACTTTCTGATGGTGGCAGAGTTGAGAGTTCTTTTGGCAGACCAGTTCTATGTGGAGTCTAAGACTCATTCCTTAAGGTCTAGTGTAGAGCCTGTTCTTCCAGGCCTTCCAATTATTTTGTTAGCGTCTAGGTATTAGTACCTGAGTATTAAGGCTGATTCTGCTCAAAATACAGATAGAAGTTTTTCCATATACCTGCAACTGAACCCTGACTAATACAACAACTGGAGTTTTATACTTTTTACTTTTTGTTTTTTTCGTCTATCACTGTTATGTGAGTAGTGCAGGAGTGAGGGGAGTGGCCTCGAAGTGTGAACTTACATGGCCATCTTAACCAGAATTATCTGGCACTTATACTGGTTTTCACGTTCAAATAATTTCTTTTAGGTTCTTGACATGTTAAAAATGCTATTGATTTGCATAGTTGTCTGAACCAAAACATAAATAAAATGGTATCTGTTACTCCTAAAGAGAAAGAGGACAGCATGTATTTAAGATTCCATTGCAAACTGATTGACCTAAGGAAACTCAGAAGATATAACACATTTTTCTACTGCTGTAAGGTAATGGAGGGTTGTGCTCTTTGAAGACTATGATGAATTCATATGTCCAAAAAATAGAAAATCCAACTAGCTGCAAATCTTACTCTCCTTCTTTGCTTTCTACTTTTATATTTTTATCATAGCCATTTCCTAGGTATATACTTAGAGAGATAAAGCTCTTGCCTAGAATTTATAGAATAAAATTTGTAGAATAAAAGCTCTTGTCTATCCAGCCATCTTTGTGAAAAGATTCTGGGATTTCTGACATTCTGGTTTTATTAAAATGTTTGCATTTGATAGGAAATGTTCTATTTCATAATTTTCCTTGGCATGACTTTGTTGCCACCCAAAACTTACCGGTATCAGGTTTGTATTTTAAATAATATTGTAACTCCAGGAAATAAGCAGAAATATCTTGAAAATTTTATGCTTCATCTGCAAACTTGTCTCATTGTTCCCATTCATTTGCAACTACTTAAAAAATTATTCCAAAGTCACAACACATTGGCAATGCTTACAATACAGTGAAATCTAAAACAATTAGGCAGCAAAAATGTGTCTACATTATAATTACAACTTTGAAAAATTACGTATGCATAGGAATAAGGACTGGAAAGAAATGAAGAAATTAGAAAGTGTTGAAGCTTTTTTAGAGGCAATATAAAACCAGTGGGCATGTTTCATTCATGGTAAGCTTGTTTTGACTCCTAGTTTCTGAAATCTGCCTTTCCTCTCTTCCATTTGTAAAAACTGGGAAAACATTTACTTCTAGGCTTCTGGTACCACTCTTGTTTTTTCATAAGTTGTAAAAAATTATTGAGAGTGGTTTTGTGAACAACACATCTGTATGTGTATGTTTTTCACCACTCTGAGATATAGTTTATATTATAGACTTGGACAGTCAAACTCATTTAGCCATCATTACCCCTGTCCTGGCATTGCAATCGTCTGCTGATCTGCCTGCTTTTCATGCTTATCCCCCAGTATTTTCTTTTCCATAGTAGCTGCAGTGATACTTTCAAATTATGAGTCAGATCATGTGTCTACTCTGTTATAACACTCCAATGAGTTTTCCTTCTCTTGCAGTGTAAAAAGCCTGCAGGCCCTTCGTGTTTGGGTCATCTTTCCAACTTCATTTCTTGTTGCTCTTTCTCTTGCTCCCTCCATTCTAGACACAGTAGCCTGTGGCTGTACTGTTTCTCACTTAGGCATCCTCCAACCCAGGGCCTTTGCATTTGTTGTTGCTTCGGCCTACAGGGCTTTTCCCCCATAGCTTGCACCCTCATCTCATTCAAGTGTCTGCTCAAATTCCTTCTCAGAAAGGCCTTCACTGATTATTATAATAGTATCTCTTTATCCTCTTAACCTGGTTTATTTTTTTTAAGTATTATTACTACTGAATATTATATTGTATGTTTATTTATTGTCTATCTACTAGAATGTAAGTTCCATGAAAGCAAAGATTTTGTCTGCTTTGTTCACCATGATGTGCTTAGATCCTGGAACAGCCTGGGACAGAGTAGGAACTCAATGAATGAATTAATTTAAGTGGTCTCTTAATGTATAGTGGAATTTATTTTTTTTATTCGTTTCATTTCTTTATAATCCAGGCTTTCTGTTCTTGCTAAGTTGAGACTTTTCTATTCTTGCCAATTTCAACCTGAATAAAGAAAAAGACAAAACAAGAACTGAGTGCGTCTTTTTTCTCTGCTTTATACAATGGTCCTTTCCTTCCCGTATTCTTCTTACTTTCTATGCGTGAAAGAAGAGGTCTTATTATTGCCTTCTTTATTTTTCATGAGTCTTAGTTTATTTTGTGCCTTCATCTTCCAGACACTGTTTTTATAAATATTTGCCAGTCTTTTGTATATCTTGCTTTGGCCATTTGTTTTTATTTTTCAAACATATCCTTTTTAAAGTTTGGGTGCTTCACAGGGTTTCTTGATTATACAAATTGGCTTAATTGGAGATTTCTCCCTTTTAGTGATTGTGAAGTTAAAATTTTAATTTTTTTTTTCAAACTGTCTAGGACTTCAAAACATTTTTTTCATGATCTCTGAACATTGACTTGTCTGTTTTTCTTCGAACTTTTTATAATCTATTTTCTTCAACTTTAATATGTATGTCTAGTATGACCATAGTTATCTTTTATTGTGATTAGTGAATTTTGATAGGCCACTTCTTTGAAGATATTTGTCACTTATATAAGTGACCTTTCTTGTCTGTCAGTATTAAGTTCTATTTAGCAATTTTTTTCTTCCCTTTTTTATTGTTAATTTTTCTAAAAGCATACTTTTTTATTAAGTTTTTTAAAAGATTCCTCACAGAGACAGTAAAGAATTACTTTTTGATACTTATTTCAGTGAAAGTAGATAGCTCTGTCTTGGTAACATAATTAGGTTTAGAGACTTTATGAATGACAATTAAAGGGTTAAAAACAGATTAGTTAGCTTTTTGGTTAGACCACTGAGATAAAGTTTGGATAACTATAAGGCTACACCCTGACTTAGATTCATCCCTTGGTCAGCAGAGGTCACCTGTGTCAAAGAAACAAAACAGACTATTTGTTTATTTATTTATTTAATTTTATTTTCTGGTAGTGATATTACTATGAAATTTGTAGCATAGAAATAAGAATTTCTTTCCAATATTACCATTAACTAGTTTATGCCAAGTTGGTTTCCTCTTACCTGAGTCAGAATTGTGAATAAATCTATAAATCTGTGCACTCTGTACTTTTAAGTTCTAATAATGAAAAGTTAAATGAGATGCTATCTTCTCTCCCTTTTAGTTTATCCTGAATTGATCCATACACCTATAAATAAGGTACTTTCCTATAACTCGTATAGCTACTCAAAGTTTGGAATAAATATGTACCTTCCAAAGGGCCAAGCTTACAAATTCCCAAAGAGGCTTCACAGTTCTAAGAGATAATACAATACATATTATGGAAAATTTCTTCTAGAGTCATCTTCTAGAACTTTGAACAAAGTTCACTTTGCCTAGACTGCACTAGACTTAATCCTTTTTCTCTTTAGTTACCCAGAGTTATGCAAGAACAGTGTTCCCTTTGTAGTATATAAGCCTCACTTAGAAGTGCCTTGGAGTAGTGGGACTGACATAAGATCTTCGGAAAAAGAGGTAGAAAGGAATGTAGTTAGAGACCTGGAGGAGGGATCTAATCTGCATTGCCACTGTGGGAAGGAAGGCTTTGAAGGCAATGCACAGTTCTAGTCCAGTGGGCAAGTCCTGTTGCCTCCAGGAACTGGCAGGGATTTCATTCTCTCATGTGGGCATAGATGTGGTAATGGCAACAAGTAGTAGTGACTTGCTGAGGTACGATGGATTTAGGGGCAGACGATGGCTCTGGTAGTAGTGCAGCCCACCTGAGGGTCTTGCCATTGCCTGAGGAAGGGGGATCTTACTAATCAAAAAATAAGTCTTAAACCATCCCAGCATCTTTCAAGGAGAAGGGAAGGATTTGTGTGGGTGGGGGCACTGCCTAAGAGATATCTTAGCTGATCCTTGGTTGACCTCCCCCAAGCTGGGGTTCTCTGCAGAACACCGGTTGTAAAATTTTGCTGAGTCATTTGTTTTGCCCGTGGCTCATTTGTTCGTTCCTTGCCAGAAGTGTTCAACTATGGGAAGGATCCTAATCACTAGCATGGGGAAATGCTGCAAGTCAAAGCTGCTAGACTGACCTTTCTGCCTGAGGAAGCATAGTGGCTATGAAAATTGGAGTGGAAAAGCTCTTTATTCTTCTCTGGGCTCTAGGTCTATTTTCGTGGTGTGGACTGTTGTAAGGAGCTTCATTCTAAAAGCTTATCCTACATTATCTTTTGGTGTCCTTGGAAATGACTTCAAGTGTCTTTCCTTGTTTGGAGCTAATGGAGTATTGAAGCGGAAATTGAGTTATGTCATCATCTGGGGACTGCAGGGAATCTCTAAGGATTACTTTCACTTTTTGTTTATTTTAAATAAAAAAAAATGCCTTTGAGGTATGGATGGCAGGGTAAAGACACAATTACAGGAATTGCTGTCACTTCTCACTGGATTTTTGAGTCACAGCACAAAGTTGTTGCTATAGTTCCATAGCCCTGGGGATAATGTCTGTGATTCCTTTGCTTATTACATTTTTGGAACAATACTTCTTGCACGTGTAGAGTCTGACTTATGGTAAATCAAAATTGTCAGGTTTCAGGTTTATGGAATGTTTATTAAAGTGCACGAAAATTGGGTTTTGACTTTAGAGAGACAAAATTCTTTTTAACTAGATGGAGTTTCTTGATTTGACTTTTAAAAAAAATGGCATATAAGCAAGGAATCTCTGTTCATTTTAGAATGAGGAAAAATAATGGCATCCTGTACATTTTTCCAGTATAACTGACATTGATCCTTAAGGGTTAACGGATTAAAGTTAGTTTCAGTTTTTGTGTTATCTCTTTCAAAGTGGGACTTGTCTGACATTTTATAATGTAGAAATGATTTATGCCCAAAGCTGTTGACTTTTGTCTATATATGAGCATTAGACCTCCACTAACATTCTGTTCCTGCTGCTGTTTGGTTAACACTACATCCCTCCTCCAAAAGTGACTCAATGCCTCTGTCCCCATTGATGCTCAGAAACTTCTTACCACGTTATTCTTTCTGTGTTCTTTACCTTTTTTTTTTTTTTTTTGATCTCCCAGTCTCCCTACTCTTGTTCAGAGCTAAAAAAATTTCAATCTTCATTCCATTTGATTTCTATCATCCTCAGTGAAAAGGAAGAATGACATTAGGGGTGGTAGACGAGGTCCTGGAGATGGTCATATTATTTGTTTTAAAACTTTTTTTTAAAATTTTTGTTCATTAATGATACTAGTTTGCTTAGGTGGATACATTTCTAGAAATCGCCTAACCTACTCAATGGTGAATGCCAGTGTTGAAATCCTAGTGGTTTATGCCTCACATACCATCTGAACCAACTTCATGATCTTATCCCTTTTTAAATGATACTTCTTTGTAAAACTTAGTTTCTTAACTCTTTATTACTAAATAATATGAAGATAAAAATAATTGCCCATCTTGGGCATTTTTTGATGATTGCTATTTTTTTTCTCCAAATAATCATTAAAATATAACCACCTTGATTCCATCTGCACAATGAAGGTGAAATTTTACCTATTCTTCTACCTTGGCACAAGAAATTGAATTACAATGAAAGTGTAAGTAAAAAATGGAAGAAGAGTGGAAAAGCCAGTTCCTCCATCTGCCTACTTTACACTACTAAAAATTTGTTCTCTTAGAATGACAATGACATCTAGTGGGTTTTTTTTTTTATGGGTATCATTGGGGGAAAAGAGAGTCAACAACAGAGAAGTTGAGATTGTTCAGTAGTCATGGAAATGGGTGGTGGTAATAGTCAGTGCTTTTCAGTTTCTGAAATGAACACTAAAGATGCCAAATTGAGATTTGGGTATATCTCTTTTTCAACTTTCATGTTAAAAAGCACTTATTAAATGACTCTGTGTGAAACGTGTTCTGCTGTGTACTATATAGAGAGATGGTTTCTGGGTGTTTGTGATTTAAAGCAAACAATCACAGAATAGATACTCATGAGGATCAAACATCAAACAGGTATTTAGAGTGTTCATAATGCATGAATGCAGTAGTGCCCAGTGATTGGTATGAGGAAAGTTTATTAGTTTAATTAGATTACCAGTCCAGTGGTAAGACACTGTTTCCTTCACTTCTAGTTACTTGGGAAAGTTTTTGTGAAGAAGACTGATTTCCAAAGAGATTTAAAGTAAGGGCAGGTTGAAGGATTGGTGAGCTAAGAGTGGGAGGGACATAATATATCAAAGAGCCAAGAGACAAGGGTAGAATGTTCAGCCGATGAAGAGACTAGATATATTCTGATGAGGGAAGGGTCTATAGGAGAATAAGAAGAGGTGAGGA
This sequence comes from Rousettus aegyptiacus, assembly GCF_014176215.1. NCBI lineage: Eukaryota > Metazoa > Chordata > Mammalia > Chiroptera > Pteropodidae > Rousettus > Rousettus aegyptiacus. The sequence continues at coordinate 117,307,905 of NW_023416306.1, read as the reverse complement.
TCTTTGAAGTGCCGTGGCAGGAATGAGAAGCTTAGATTAAAGAGTTGGTTTCTGGTCAGTAGGATTATATGATGTTCCTACAAAGGTTTATGAAAGGATTGCATCAGTGTAAAGAGAAAAGAAGCTAAGATTTTTTTTTAGACTTCTAAATTTTATTTGGAACTCTATGACACTCATTTAAGCATGCCAGTCTCTAAACTGTGACATTTAGTCTCAGATAGCATGCTCTAATACAGATTACATACAAACCTAGAGTATTCTAAAGATTTATTGTGTTAATTTATGCATTTTAGTTTTTTATCATAAAGTTTGATCTAAAGTAATTACTGTGGCAAAGAAGAAGGTTAAATCAAAATTTGTGGAAAGTAGCAGCAGTTGAAAACGCCATTATCTCAAGTGCTTAGCCTAGATTTCAGAGCTGTCAGTTGGAGCCATATTTCTTGAGGGTGACTTTTTTTGTTTTTTGTTTTGACTTATCAAACTGGATTGTGTCATATTATTGTGGTAACATATATATCAAATAAAAGGGGAAAATGATTCTGGTACTATCACTTGGGAGAAGGTTCAGAGAGGTAGACTTTTAGTGAGACTTTGGTGTACTTACAATACATTTGTCCAGCAAAATCATTGATGTAGCTGACCTGATTTATATTGGTTTTTTCGATACCATCTGATTACAACTCTATGGGAATTTCTTCAAGTGAAAAGTAATTTATGGGACTTACTGATAAGACCACTTACATTTTAAAACGTTTTCTATTACTAGGGAAAGGCCAAGATGTCCTAGGCTTCACAGTTAATGTGCTTACTTGTAAGTCAGTGGTGGCCGTGCAGCAGTGAGTCAATGCTAAATGACAGGAAGAGGAGGACGACTGTAACAACACTAGTGATAATACAAAAGCACAAAGGAGGTCAGAAAAATGATGGTGGAATTTTGAAGATTGATGAGAAAGTGTGAGATTTTATCATCTTCATATTCCTCTTTTTTTTTTCTTTAAAAGTAAGGAAAGAGCTTTCATTTCATCTGAAAGTCAAATCAAAGTAGTTAGTATTCATCAGACCACTCTTCTCCCTTCTTATGTCTAAGAATTTTAAGATCTCAGAAATTATAGCTGAAGCTTTATCCTTAATTCTGAAGGCCCTAAAGAAAAGGAACTTAAAAATCAGCCTAACCTCAGCATTTAGAAAGAAACTGGAACAAATCATTTAACATTTAGCTTGACATTGCTTGTAAGAGCACAAGGTACTAGGGCAATAATCAAAATGACTCTGTGAAAATTGGTCATGTCAGATCCATTTCCTGTTCTATGATAAAACAAAAGACACCTGGATTTATTTTTAATTTCAGTAAGCTTTGATCTGACTTGTGTGACAGACGACATTCTCATGACAAACTAGAAAAGCACCCTTTTCATTAATGGAAGCAGCCTCACAGAAAAAAGAATACAATGAAAACAAAATTTTATTTACATTTTTCCAAATTAATTGCTCTCCTTTGTCACCATGTGTATTTTTAATTGCTGTATTGACTTCTGTCTTATTGATATATCATAATTTTTATAACCATTCTTCTGCCGAATGGTACTTGAATGATCTCTAGTTTTTCACTATTCTAAATAAGACATTTAAGAACATCTCTGTACATTATTTTTTTCTCCTTCTTTCCTTTCCTTTTCTTTTCTTTTTTGGGATTCTGAATATTTTGTTACATTCCTTATATTGACAGCTGGAATTATTGGGTCAAAAGATATGAATGATTTTTATAATTCCTGTGACATATTCCTGATTATTTTTCAGAAAGATTGAATCATCTCATAACGTCATTTAATAAAAGTGCAGCCTAGTCAACATGAGATTTTATAATTTGTATTGCTAGTTAAGCAGTAGTACTTTAAACTTACGTTAGTTAACATCTCTTTAATTTCTAACTGTATATTTTCTCACGATTTCTTATTTGTATTTTCTTTTTCAAAAATTTGTCTCTCCTTTCACCACTTATGAGTGAATTTTAGGTGTTGGCCTTATATAATGGTGTACTTCTCTTCTTTTATATTTTTGGACAACAAATTTTTACCACATTTTTTCAATTAGTTTTATTCCTTTTTGATTTATGTATTACAACTTAGTCGATGCTTTTATTATCTTTTCTCAGATATTTTTGTAGTCAACACAATATTTTCTGGTTTATTTTCTTTATTTTTTCAAAAAAGTATTCAGTCAGACAAATATACAGATATACTAGGTAAGGATCAAAATAATGTTTTTTTTTTCACTAATATTCAGTTATTCCAATATTTCTTAATTGACGATTCTTTCCCCAACATTGAGTTGCTATTGATTTCTCACTTGTGAGAAATTAAATAAACAGCACCAAATATATCTATCCCATTCCATGTGTCATTTTATTGCAAGCTTATGCCATATTGTTTTGATTAATGCTATCTATTTTATTATAGTCATAAATGATTCTTGCCATCTTCTTTCTACATTTTATCAAGTTGGTAATCACTGAAAATACAAAAGGAGTCTAATTAGTATTGAATTAAACTTAATTAATTTAGAAGTTAGATAGCTCTTAACCTGCACGGTGATTTCAGATTGTTCTAAAAATATACTTATGCCATTCTTCTTGAAATTCTTTAATGGTTCCATTAGTGTCAAGATAAAGCCTGAACTCCTTTCCATGGCCTATAGGTCCCTTTATGATTTGACCTCTCTGTACCTGTCCACAATTATGTCTTGACATTCCCTTACCAGTTGTTCTGTACTCTAGTTATATTGAACTATCAGTACATCTCTGGATTATTGCTGATTTGAGTTTATACATTCTGTTCCCTTGAAATATGCTACTGCTTATTCTTAGTCACTTCCTCTGAGAAGTTCACTTATTCTTTCAATAAATTTTTTTTACTACCTACTGTATGCTAGGTACTATTTTAGATGCCAGGCGAAACAGAAGAATCTCAGTCCTCATGGAGCTTTACATTTTGTTAGGACCCGGGGCTGGGTTAGGTGTAGTGCCTTTGTCTTCTCAAAGAGACTTACTCTTTAAAAAAAAAAATATATATATATATATATATATAATATATATATATATATATGAAATAGACAAAATTAGTCTCTGTGATTCTAGTTTTTCTGTCAAAGGCCTTCTCATATCCTTCCCAGGAGATAGCATCACTTCTACTGCATGAATTGTTTTCTCTATCATCCATTATCAAACCTGTTCTCATGAAAGGAGTTGAAACTTACTCTTTTTACAGAGAGAAAAAAATGAGAGTTTAAAGTATTATTCCTTCCAGGGATATTCTATTCCAAAGGCCAGAGAAGCCTTAAGCTTTGGGACTAGTAGACATCAAATTGACAAAAATCTAGTTAAAATTATATATCTGTAGTTTTATTTACAATCACCCTTCTATGTGTGATTGACTCAAAACATTGTTAAGGATCTGAACATTATTTATAGTTTTCTTTGCTGGGAAGAAACACATTTCTAGCCTAAGCAGTATAGAATATAGTAAGTCGATTTTGCAAGTCAACCTCAGATTTAAGAGAATAAAATACAGTGTAGATGTCAAACGTAGATGTCTGACTAGTGCAGATGGCTATTTTCATGGAGGTAAAAGTTGACATTAATGACAAATTTTAGTAATGTCTTATATTACCTGTGACCCATGTGGATAGTTTTGATATATCTCTGTTTATGAGAAGAATACATTGCATTTGTACAATTTGACTTAAGTCCCAATGTTTTGTGTTGTTTAACATTATAACACACACCTTTTTCAAAGTTGAAGAGCAGAGTTCAAAATGGTAGACTCTGGGCCAAATCCAGGCCATAGTCAAGTTTTGTTGGACTCTCATAGTATTAGCTCACTCAGTGTTGTGTGTGTGTGTGTGTTTTTTCTCTTTTTAAGATTGAATTAATTGCCAGTATGTGAAAGTCAAGATATTTCATAAAGAGATCTTGACTTCCAGATTCTTTTAAAAAATCAGAGGATTTAGCAACATTGGATCCACATTCCTCTACGGCAGTAAATGACTGGAGCTAAGTAGTGGCTGCCCTTGTTAGCTTGTAGTTCACCACAGCCTTCATTCTTTGTTGTCTCTTAACCCAGTTTGCTTTTATCTTTATTGTTTCTTTCCTGATTCTGTGGGCATTTGAGTTTGTGTCTCTGCTATCCTGTAGTCTTTTCACCATTACTTAAAATATTATGGAATATCCATAGAGTAAGAATATTATAATTATAAGGTTGTTTTCTCTTTTTTAAAAAAAAAGTATATAAATTCTGTGATTTTCAACTTTTAAATATGTTTTTCCACATTAGCATTATAACCTAAAAGCAGAAGTATAGAGTCAAAAAATGAGGACAGTTATATGACTCGTGAAAAATATGCAAAATACCTTCTCAATAAAAGGCTGGCCTCCCACCCACAAGTTCTCACACTGTCCTTGTGGGGGTCATATCAATTTAGGTTGTTTTTGACTTTTGTTGATGCAATTAGTAATCAAAAGATGGCTTGGTGAATATAGAATCAGAATAAAGGAAGCCAAGTAGTCTTGAAAGAAGATTTTAGTATACCTGAGTGTACTAAAGACTGACATATTAAGTTTGCTTTATAATACAGAACATCTGTCTCTCAAAATCATAATGCCTGCTGTGTCAGTAGCTATTTCCCTTGAACACTGGTGGGTAAATATTGTCAAATTCTTCTTCTTTGTACAACCTCCCCCCCAACTTTTCTAAAAAAATCCACTTATACTGCCATCCTCTTTTAACATATTCTTCATACAAATTACAGTAACATTAGGTTACAGCTTTATTTTAAATAAATCATTTTACTGAGGTACCTAATCACTTTTTTGGACTTAGGGTAGAGCAACCCAACTGATCTTTTTATAATAGATGGCTTTTCCGGAGAACTAATGTCATCCATTGTGTTTACCCTTTCTAGATTTATATTTAGTTTTATCTTCCAAGTTCTGGGTATACCTTGTTCTTATGGGCTGGCTAAAACAGCATTTGTTTAATACTTAATAGTTCCCTAAAGTTCACATAAATTGTATTCTATCTAATTCAGTCCCTGTGTCAGTCTTCTGAGAGAGAATATCATGCTCCCCATTTATAAAAATGAAGAAACTGATGATCAGAGTGTGTAAGTGACTTGCTAAAGGTCGAAAAGCTAGTAAGTAATAGGGTTGGGTATCAAACAGAGATTTTTTGATTTTAAAGTCCCTGATTCCAAAATAAGCAGTATCTGGAGTCTAGGAGACCAAGTAGAACCATATAGTGACCTCAGTGGTCAAAAACTAGAAGGAAGAATGATCCTAAGGCATAAACTGTTCCTTTGAAGGTCTTTCCTGCTCCTGCTGTGACAGCGGGGTATAAGTTGTCTGGATATAAGCGTTGTAGAGCCCAACAGGAGGGATTCTCAGGGATGTAGTTGCAGCCTGTGTCTGAAAGTCCTGCAAACTGAGTACCCTCTGATCCTGTCTGGGGTAGCTGCGGGAAGGAGGGTAAAAGTTAAACAGAGGTTTATTATAGAACCATTCCTATAAGACCCTTTTCTCATATGGCTAGACACAAAGATATTCATTAATGAAGCTTAGCTTGTTTCCTGAAGCATTTTTATTTTAATAGAGGACTTATTAATAGAGATATGACAGCTGGAAAAAAAATCAGTAAGAGTGTGGTAGATAGGGGATTCTCTGCTCATTAAAAATTTTTTTTCAGTATTTATCAAAACATCGAAGTGATTGAATTATAAAATTTAAAATAATGAACAACATTTTTAATGAAAGGACTTATTATAGTCCCTTCAGGCTTTTCTTCTCTTAAAATGATTTCTAGAACCATTTAATAGGACGATTTTTGTATAAAACTAATTTTATGATAAGTTCATTATAATTCCTGTATACTTAAGATAAGCATTACAGCAAAACTTTTAAAAGTAAAAATAAGATGTATTTCTGTCTCCAAAGACCTCTGTCATTGAAAAGGGAGGCATATTCAGCAAAGCATTTTTCTGGCATATGGATTTCCTGCTGTTGACTTTTGAAATATCAGCTGGTGAATATATTTCCTAGCTCCTTATTGCACCCCAGTTGACTGCGAATGGGGAAAGCACTAAAGTAGCGTCCATTTCATTTGTAGATATTAGAAGCAAAGTGCTTATTGTCCTGCTTCTTCAAAGGGTTTAGAATGGATGCTTAAGAGCAACTCTAAATATTTTGTAGTTGAATGAAAGTTGAAAACTAGCTCCTCCAGGCCTAGTGACCTTGAGATTTACAAGGAAGCTGAAAGAAACCATGTGCCTTTATTGACTGGTATGAATTTGAAATCTTTCGAATGCATCGATACATTTTAGCTAAATTAGTATATATTCAGATCATATATAAATCATAATTAGAACTCCAATGATCTATTGCAGCAAAATCATTCTGTTCTTGGTGGTCGAAACCTATGCAGGGGTGGGATGTTATTTTACATGAAGTCTGAAATGATTACTCGATTTGTGTTTGCTTTAGCTAGTGCTAATATGTGTACCACTACTCTACAGATCTTTCAGGAAAAAATCGCGACCGCCTTCTAACCTATGGAACTTTTACAATTGTAAGTTATTCCAAGGGGAAAAAACCTCCCCATGATCTGCAAATGCTATCATATGCATTTTCAATTGCTACTAAGACAGTCTGTTTAGACTGTGTATTCATAAATAAGTGTTCTCTGAACATTAAAGATTCTTTATGTTTTTAGATCTAGAAATCTTATTTTTATAAATCTTTTTTAGCCTGAGAATTACTATCATGAAAGAGATCTATACTCAGTCCTTATCTTAAGGATACTACTAGCAGCTGCACCAAAATATTCTTAGGGACTGTGTTTATAGACAGGGTGAAACCTGAAGATCTAGAGAAATAACTTGATCAAGTCCTTATAGGAGTAATCAATCAATCTGTGATACCTTTGAAATTGCTGACAATGCATGCTGGCAGGAAGTTTTTAATTACCAAAACCATCAGATCATTTGCTTGATTCTTTTAGAGTCAGTGAAATATGTGAATTGGTAATGTAGTCTGTCCAAGAAAAAGTGAGCTGAGCATTGCCTGGCACTGTCCCTTTTGCAGATGGAAGGCCAAATGAGCAGGAGCAGTTGCCAATTATCAGGCTGTTATATATAGAAACACATACACACATATATATGGTAGATATATATGTGTACATGAAAGTTAAAATAAGAAAGAAAAGATATTTTGTAGTGTATGGGAAGACCTTATATTTACAGTGGGTTGTATTCTTGGAAGAGACATTTTAAGTGGAAATGTTTTTAAGTTTAATTCGGTTTTCCTTTAAAAGTGACATTATGCTTGACTAGAGAAAATATACCTGAGTCTTTATACAAGTGGCTATAAATCTGATATTTAGTCAACTATTAATGATGGAAAAGTGCAATAATAATAGCTGGGCATTTTTCAAAGATAATACATTTTCTCATTTAATTTTTCACATTATCATCTTCATTTTGCAAATGAGAAAATTGAAGTTTAGAGAGGTTCAGTAACCTGGAGAATATCATTGGGCCAGGAAGTAATAGAGCATGGATTCATTAAAGGGATTAGAAAATGCTTACCCCTTGAGAGTTTCAGAGATAGAGGTGTGAGGAGCAATGAAAAAATATTGAGGCTAGAGATGGATTATAATGGAAAAGAAGAGGTGGTCTGTGCTTTTACTGCATTAAAAGCAATAATGGAATGTCTTTGCCAGAGGATTGTATCAGTGATTTACTTCGTTGAATGACAGTAAATTGAAAACTGTCTGTACTGCAGTTGTAAAATATATGAAGTCTTGTAAAAGGTAGGTACAATTAGTGTACATTGTGGTACAAACTTATTCTTGATGCATAATGACATTGGGCATGATAGCTCTAAAATAGATTAGAAGAGCAAAGGAAATTATGAAGTATATAACAGTTGTTCATAACCACTGTATTCAAACATAGTCAGGATGGGACAGACTTATGCCTAGTGTGCATGGGAAGAGTGTTGTTCTCACACCAACAAGAAAAAGTCAGGTGATATATAAAATTATAACCTTCCGTGAACTTTTCAGAGAGCTAAGGTTGCAAACCCTGAAATCCGGGGATATATAGACATTTTCAAGGAGAGACAGAATTAAAGCACTGGCTTACTTGTGGCAGAATGTAGGAGGAAGATGGGATAGCCATACAAGTGAACAAGCTATAAATTTTAACATTATTAAAGGTGGAGTGTGGGCTAGGATGAGCGTAAAGAACACTTAGGAACTACAGACACAAAGGGTGTTTGCACCTACTTATAGTTTCATATCTAAGGTTCTCTGCTGGGTATATTTTGGAAAAATTGGAGACAGGGCGGGAGACCAGAGAAAGTCTCTCTCAGTTCCGCAAGAGGGGGAACGGCAGCAGCTGATTCTGTGGGAAAGACACAAAGCTGTACCTTTCTCTAAGGAAAAAATTCCTTTGTTTCTTTGGAGGACAGCAAATTCTTTTGCCCTCCAAAGTACAGGTGGAAACTGACTGTGGCTGGAGTAAAAGGAAATAAAATACCCTCAACCCATGGGGCAAAGGGGAAACTGTCTGAGATTAATTGATGAGAGGTCTCTTGCATGATATATTCAATAAAAATATCAAATACACAAAAAGCAAGAAAAACCAGCTCTCTGTCAAAAGACAAAGCAATCATCAGACAAGACTTATAGATGAACAAAATGTTGGAACAATCAGACAGGAAATTTAAAATAACTAGTATTTATGTAACTAATATTTATATAACTATTAGTATGTTAGATGATCCAATGGAAAAGATGGACAACATGCATGAACATATATGGAGTTTCAGCAAAGAAATGGAAACTATAAGAATCAAAGGACAATAGTAACCATTTAAATCGTAATAGTGATGAAGAATGCCTTTCATGGGCTCATCCGTAGACTTGCCAGAGCTGAGGAAAGAATCAGTGAATTTGAAGATAATCAATAGAAATTACTCAAACTGAAACACAAAGAGAAAAAAAGAATGGGGGAAAAACACCCCAAAACAGAACAGAGCATCCAACAGCTCAGGAATAATATCAAATGGCCTAACATAGTCACCTACATATAATTGGATTACCAGAAGAAAAAACAGAAAACAGGCAGAAGAAATATTAGAAGACATATGGTTGAGAATTTTCTAAAAATAATGAAGTGAATGACATCAAACTACAAATCCAAAAATCCCAAATGGATAAATGCCAAACACATATACACATTCCTACCTAGACATATCATATTCAAATTTCTGAAACCCAAAGATAAGTGAAAATCTTAAAGTCAGCCAAAGAAAAAAAGGCACATTGCATACAGAGGAACAAAGATATTAATTGAAGTAAACTCATCAGCAACCTTGCAAGCCAGAAGACAATGAATGACATCTTAAAAATGCTGAAAGGTTAGACTTTAAGTGTCAATCCAGAATAAACTTTCAGTGAAGAACTGTTACAGGAAACAAAGAAGGATATTATAAAAAGATAAAGTGTCAGTCCATTAGGAAGGTACAATAAGTATGTATGCATCTAACCTCAGAGCTCCTAAATATAGAAAGCAAACATTGACAGAACTAAAGGGAGAAGTAGACAGCAATATAATAATAGTGGAAGACTTAAATACTCCATTTTCGATAATGGATAGACCATCCAGACAGAAAATCAAAAATGAAATGTTGGACTTTAACCATACTTTAGATCAAATGTAACTGATGGACATATACGGAACATTCCATCCAACAGCAGCAGAACACACATTCTTCTCAAGCACAAACAGAACTTCTTCCAGGATAGATCATGTTAGGTTACAAATCAAGTCTTAAAAAATTTAAGATTGAAATCATGCCAAGTATTTATTCCGATCACAATGGAATGAAACTAGAAATCAATAGCAGATTTCTGGTCAAGATGGCAGAGTAGGTAAATGCTGTTTTTGTCTACTCTTGCAACCACATCAAAATTACAACTAAACTGCAGAACAGTTATCATTGAAAATGGACTGAAGTCTAGCCGAACAGAAGTCCTACAACTAAGGACATACAGAAGGTACCACCATGACACTGGTAGGAGGGACAAAGATGCAGAATGGACTTCTCTCACACCTGCATGTGGAGATTGAAGATCTGGAGGGATATCTCAGCTGTGGAGGTCTCTCTAGAGGAGTGAGGGGTCCCAGCTCCACACCGGGCAACCCAGCTTAGGGTTTCAGTGACTGGAAGAGAAGTCTCCACAAAATATGGATGTGAAAATCTGGAAATTGTGGCCGAGTGGAGCGGAGGGCTACAGGAATCTTGGGTGTTCCTCTTGGAGGACCTATGTGTAGACTTAACTCACTGATGGACTCACTTGCTCTAAGCTCTGGTGCTGGGGCAGCAGCTCAAAGGGCACCAGGGACGTATGGGGAGGAATAGAATTGTCTGGCTTCAGGGAGAGGACTGGAGGGGCAGCTTTCTCCCAGACAGAAGTTCTGGCAGAGGCTGTTGTTCCTTTGTTGAGCCGTCCCCCAACCCAGGAGCAGAAACAGGCAGCCAGCATATCTGATTCTCTATCAACGTAGCTAACATTGGTTGCCCTGCTCTGGTGATTCCCTGAGACTCTGCTCTTTCCAACTTGTGGGCCCACCCAAGCTGCTTTCAATGGCTTTTGCATACAAATGTCATGTCTTGGCTCATGTTGCAGACTTTCCTAAGAACTCTCAAATCCTAAGAGGTTCACAAAACTCAAACAAGCGGCATCTAACCTTGGCGTGCTCCTTACCGCTTCCTGAGCAGCGCCAAGCCCAGAACACTTTCAAACTTAATTATAAGGCCAGCATTACCCTGATACCAAAGACAGATACAGACACTACAAGAAAAAAAAAAAACAAACACAGATCAATATCCTTGCTGAATATAGTTGCAAAAATCCTCAACAGAATACCAGTAAACTGAATCCAGTGGTATAGCAGGTCCTTGAATAATGTCATTTCATTCAATGTTGTTTCATTGTTTATGAAATGCCATAGTAACTTAACTCATTTATATCAATTAGCCTGTAGTAAAATTGGTTTCGTTATATGTTGTTTCACTACAGCTCTAAGAACCTATCAAAGATATTAAGTGAAGACTTACTGTACATTAAAAGGAACATATGGGGGGATCACTCTGTAAATTATATAAATGTCTAACCCCTATACTGTATACTGAAACTAAAATAAAATAATATTGAATGTCAACTCTAACTGAAAAATAAAAATAAGGAAAAAAAAAAAGGATTATATAGCATGACCAAGTAGGATTTATCCTTGAATTGCAAGGATGGTTCAACATACAAAAAAATCAATTAATATGATACACCATATTAACAAAATACAGGATAAAAATCACATGATTGACTCAATAGATGCAGAAAAAGTGTTCGACAAAATTTGACACCCTTATCTTAAACTATACACAAAAACAACTCAAAATGGATTAAAGACCTGGAACTGTGGAACTCCTAGAAGAAAACATAGGGGGAAAGTTTCATGATGTCTTGGCAATGATTTCATGGCTGTGATACCAAAAGCATAGGCAGCAAAAGCAGAAATGGACAAGTGAGACCATATCACACTAAAAAAAACTGCACAGCAAAGGAAAACAGTCAGCCAAGTAAAAAGGTAACCCATGCAGTGGCAGAAAATATTTGCAAACCATATATCTGATGAATGGGTAATCTCCGAAACATGTAAGAAACTCATAACTCAGTAACAAAAAACCAATAACCTGATTAAAAATGGATTAAGGACTTACATAGACATTTCACCAAAAAAGACAAACAAATGGCCAACAGGTATATGAAAAAAATTTTCATTATTTCTAATCATCAGGGAAATGCAAATCAAAACCACAATGAGCTATCATTTCACACCTGTCAGAATGGCTTATTTTTTTAAAAAGATAAGTGTTGGGGAGAATGTGGAGAAATTGAAACTCTTGAGCACTGTTGGTAGGAATCCAAAATGGTATAGCTATTACAGAAATCAGTGTGGAGGTTCTTTGAAACATTAAAAATAGAACTATTGTATGATTCAGCAGTCCCATGTCTATCACCAACTTCATATTCCTTTCCCAAACTAGCCTTCATGCAACATATTTTAAGGACACTAATTATATTCAAAAGAATTGAAATCAGGATCTCAAAGTGCTATTAGCATTCCTGTTCATTTCAGCCCTGTTTCCAATAGCCATGGTGTGGAAACAATAAATGTCCATTAGCAGATGAATGGATAAAGGAAATGTGTTATATATATACAATGGATTGTTATTCTGACTTTAAAAATGAGGAAATTCTTCAATATGTGATAACATGGATTAATCTTGAGGATATTCTGCTAAGTGAAATAAATCAGTCACAGAAAGACAAATACTGTATAATGTCACTTAGATGAGGTATTTAAAATGGTAAAATTCATAGAAACAAAGAGTGGAATGGTGGTTTCCAGGGGTTGGGGAAAAGGAGAATTGGGGAGCTACTAATCAATGGGCATTAAGTTACCTTAAGATGAATAAGTTCTAGAGATCTGCTGTACTACATTGTAGCTATACTGTATCATATACTTAAAATTTTGTTAAGAAGCTAGTGCTCATGTTAGATGTTGTTACCACAATAAAATAAAAATTAAAAAGGAAAAAAAGGGTAACTTTTTTTGTTATGTGTGTTTTACAATGGTAAAAGAAATCAAGATTTTTCAGGACAGGCAGGATGAAAAGAATGAAAAAATCAAATAGTGAAAGTCATACTTTGATTTAGACAAAGTTCAAGACATATCCTCAGTTAAATTTTAACCTCAGAAGTTAAAATTATTCAAGGAGCATAATTAGTAAGGATAATAAAATATAGGTATGACAATATCAAAATAAATAATAGATATCATTTATTTAGCATATATTATAGACCAGACATGATGAATGTATTATATCTGACATTAGCACACTTTATTAAATTTTTTGTAGGAGCCAGATGGTAAATATTTTTTTCTTGTGCAAGCAACATACAATTAATTTCTTTAGCATATTATTCTTTGTTTTTTTGTTTGATGGCTTTATTTTGTTTTTACATACTTTTAAAAATGTAAAGACTAAAGGCAAATTTAAGTTGAGAATTAATTGTCATATTTCCATGCCTTTTGTTGCAGTAGAAAGGATGATTTCACAACATTAAAGAAATAATATAAATCATCTACCACCCTAGCACTATAACCAAGTCCATATTATTTTTCCGTCCTGGACTTCATTCAGCGTATTTTAAGAACACTCATTTTTAATGTATTTTCCCACATGTAAAAATAACTTCAGCATCTCTATTTTTAAAATCTCATTATCATTCTTCATAATCTAATAGAATGTTAAAAAATTTATCAGTTGGATTCCAGTTATGCAGCTTTATCAGAGCTGCTGCTTCTCCGTGCCACCCCCCCCCAACCTTTTCTAATCACAGTAGCTTTTTTTTTTCAGCCAGTGACTACAAAGCAAGAAAGAATAGAGTTCCAGAAAGAGAGGAGGAAAGGTGCTTACTAAAAGAGTGCATAGGACTGAGAATGACAAAAAGATGGGAGTGGGATGGAATAGATTTGTTAAAATGGTACATTTAATACCTGAAAAACCAATTTCTACTTAAGATTTTGATCAAACTTTGGCCTTTGGTATCATTCTTGTTTTTGGTTTTGTTTGTGCAGAGTTACTTTTAACTTCTTTATTATTTCTTCTTAAATTGCTGCTGTTTGTACTTTATTACAACTCTTCCTTTTCTTTGCCTCCTTGCCCCTAGCAATTTTCTCTAGCTATGGCTGAGTTTGTATTTTCCTTCCTTTCTTATATCTTTTCATTTGCCCTTCACCCTTTCCAAATACTTTAACTTTCATATGAGTGAAAATACATTTTATAATTAAGAAACAAACAAAAAAACCCACTATACCATTCTATTGTGGTTCAGGGGAGGATTCCTGACACCCTTTCAGAGAGTCCTTGGAGTGACAGCTATTTTCATAATAATACTAGGTATTATTTACCTTTCTTACTTTCTTGAACTAATACGTATTTCACAAATTTCTCAGTTTTAATATTTAATATGATAGATACTAATAGATGTAATCCACATAAATGAAAGCTCTTTAAATCCTCAATTATTTTCAGTAGTGTAAAGGGATCATGAGACCCAAAAGTTTGAGAATGGCTGATATATCTGACCCTATCAGCAAACGTTGATTAAGCACCTTTGTCTTTTCAGGCAGAGTTCTAGTGCCTTGGAATGTGTGACAACCTTCCCTCAAAAGATCTCACAGTTCAGATAGGGAGAAGTTGGTAAAAGGGTACAAACTTTCAGTTATAAGATGAATAAGGTCTGAGGATCTAATGTAAAACATGGTGACTATAGTTTATAACACTTTTGTATAATTGAAATTTGCTAAGAGAGTAAAACTTAAATGTTCTCTCACACACACACACACAAAGACAAATATGTGAAGTGATGGATGTGTTAATTAACTAGATGGAGGAATCCTTTCACAATGTGTGTGTGTGTGTGTGTGTGTGTGTATCAAAACACCATTATGTACATTTTAAATATCTTAAAATTTTATGTCAATTACTCCTCAGTAAAGCTGAAATTTTTAAAAACGTAGTTCAGTAGAGAAGACAGGCTCTTTAAAGAATAAATATAGTTGGAGGTAGGACATGCAAAGATATTACATATCATGGGAATTCAAAGAGAAGAATACCTAACCAATCATGATTATGGTGCTGGTGATAGGAGGGATCAGTGAGAAGCTGGAGCCATGTTTGTTAAGAATTCCTAGAAGAGGTGACCACTGAACCACTGACTTTGAAGATAAGGTTGCATTAGCTAGGAGAAAGACTATGGTAGGAGACATTCTTGAGGAAGCAGCAGGAGCAAAAGCATAGAAGTAAAGAAGACTGCATCGTGTGCAAGCAAACTCAAGTAGGTCTACATTGTTGTGTGTAGGGGAGACCACAGGGTGGAGTGGAGGTGAAGCTAGAGAGATGTCAGGGCACAGATCTTAGCCACTTTAGGCCTGTTAGGAGTTTGGACTCCAATCTTAGAAAGAAAGGAAGGTTCACTTTTTAATTTTTAGTTTTAGCAGTAGATGTTCGGTTTTATTTCTTTTTTTCTATACATGAAGAATTTGACGGATTAAAATAATATTAGTTAATTCTTGAGAGAAAATAATATTAGTTAATATTAGTTAATATCAATGCTTTACATACATCCTAGGTTTACATATAAAAAGATGAAAGGTCAAAGAGGTTAAGGGATACATAACTGTCTAGAGGCTGAAATGATATTCAATCCCGACATCCTTGCTCCAGACTCATCACTCTTCCCTGTGATGCTGTAGCTCTTCTCGGTACAGAAGAAAAGAAAAAAGAGTAAAGGTCCGAGAGGTGAAGAGCTAGTTACAATGTGGTTTTCAGAAATGAAAACTAGCTCTGTGAATGTGCTAGAAACTGAATTTTGCATTTCGAAGTAGAGATTTCTAGTCAATAACGTAAGATCCTATGTTGAGATACATAGAGCTTTTATAGATACAACTCATAATAAAAGTAAGTCTCTGAGTTATAGCTTAACATTAAAGCTCTTCCTTTAACATTTGTTGATAGACAGTTAGCAAATGGGTTCTTAATAGTCTTCTGTGGAAATAACCCCGTGGGAGCTTCAAATGCAGGTTATGAGGCATATGTGTAAATTGGGTCACAGCCCTCTACGTGGCTATATGTGGAAATTCAATGACTTCTGCAGTGAATTTGTATAAAATAAGCTTGTTCCATATCATGATTTAACTTTGTCTTTCTGTTTATATTTCTGCCGCTGACCTTTTAGTGTATTCTCTGCTTTGTATTGTACATATACTGATTTATCTTTTTGCTCTAAAATCAAGTACTTAATGTCTTTTCATGTCTTCTTGTAAATATTGATATTTCTTAGGCTCTGTGATATCTTGAAAAAATAGTTGGAAAAATAAGACTTATTACAACTTATTAAAAATAGTTGTATTAACAACTTATTAAAAATAAGTTGTATTACTCATAATTGAAAAACATGTTTGCAAGATTATGGTCTTTTGCAGGAAAACAATTACCTTTATTTTTTTGGTGAAACAATTTAACTATAGCTTTTAAAACACAGTAATAAGCCTAATAGGAAGGAGGTGTGTGGTAAATATTCACCATTCATTTAGTTATAATAGGCAGTAATGATGATGTGTTTTCTTGTTAAAGCTAATGAATGTAAAAAGCATTTTCATTTTTTGAAAGGCTTAATTGAGAACTGCTAGAGCTAAGCAGGGTAGACAGGAAAGAAAGGATGACAAGCAACAAAATAAATAGTGGAAAGAGGAAAAAATCTTTAAATCCTCACTCAGCAGTAAATGACAAAACATGTTACCAAATCTGCATCATTTTTTTTTTGCAGGCATTTAAATCTAACTCTGACAGTTTCTTACAATGAGCACATTTCTTTTGAAGAAATTTTGCTTTCTAGAACTTTGAAATAATTTGAGTGATAGGCTCTTTACTACTATATATGCTATCAATATAAATGTGTCAGCATCATTATCATAATAGGCAGAAAGTGGAAACAACCTAAATGTTCATCAGCCGAGAATAAGTAAATAAAATGTGGTGTATCCATACAATGGAATATTATTTAGCAATAAAAAAGAAATATTCATTGTAACATGGATCAGCCTTGAAAATATTCTGCTAAGTGAAACTAGTCACAAAAGATTACATATTGTATGACTTCACCTGTATGAAATGTTCAGTATAGGCAAATCCATGGAGAAAGAAAGTAGGTTAATGATTGTCTAGAGCTGAGGGAGAAGCAAATTGGGAGTGACTTATAATGGACTTTTTTGAGGGGATGATGAAAATAGTCTAAATTTTTTGGTAGCAAAAGTTACATAATCCTGTGTATATACTAAAATCCACTGAATCATATACTTTAAATAAGTGTATTATATAGTTTGTGAGTTAAATCCAACTAAAGCTGTTTGATCTTTCTATTCCTCTATCTACATCTCAGCAGCAAGAGTGATAACTTGAATACTGAAAAGTTTAAAAATGCGTATTACAAGAGGAGGTAAAAGGCCAAAGACTATATTGTACAAAGTGTGTAATCAAAACTATTTCATAACACCGCTTCATGATTTGAATAGAAAGATTTTTTTCCCCTCACTGGAAAGTAAAAATCTCCTATATCTTGTGGTCATTTTGTTAATATTTAATTTTTCTTTTTTCTCTTCCCGGAGAAACGTTGGATTCTGACAGAGCTCATTCTACATTGACTTGACAAGGCCTTGGAGACTTGCACTGTTGGCCCAATGAGTCAGATGTGTACCCAAGCTGACTACATTCCCAAGGCTATACATAGGTTAGAGTAAATGGCTTGAGGACAATGCATGCAGTATATGGGCACAAAGAGGTTTTTCTTCTTGATTACCCATTGTGTCTTCTTCTCCTAGTCATGTCTTTCTTTCTTTGGACAACAGAAGGAAAATCTCCCAACTATAACTGCTGTAATTCCCTCCTTTCCCTTTCCCAATATTCCAGGATACGAGTGTAGGCAAAGCTTTTCTTTCAAAAACGCTATCTCCTTTTATCCATTTGCTTTCTTTATTCATTTTAAGTCTCTAGGCCTTGAACCCAAAGGTTGTGACTGGTGAGCTTTTCCAGTTTGTTCACTCTTTCAGGCACACACAGTGGACAGCTGGGAGCATCATCAGTTTCTTTGTCCCATTGCTTGTCTAAGTGAATCCTGAGTGAGTTAGTGAGAACTTAAGTCCAGCTCTAACCATCTCTTCGGTTAGTGGGGTAGGTAGGCTGTGGGATGGAAAACCTTTTGAACTCTTACAGTGTACCTGTGAACTCTTTTGTTCTGCACGGTGAAATAAAAATCTGCTTGGGGAGTTCCTGAAAAAGACTCTCATCCTCAAACAAAAAGTATATTTCATCCAATCTAGGTTAATTTCATCCTTTTCTTTTCCTGTTAAACAGTAGTCTGTTTATGAGATCTTTATTTCCTTACCCTGATCTCTCCATGGCTTTTTAAATTTAGCTTTTGTTTCCATTGATTTGCCAGATCTGTTTACCAGCAGTAACATTCTCATAGGTGAGGACCTCCCTCATGCCCAAACCTTCAGTCCTCCTTCTACTAGATATGAATGTAACACTACTGACCACTCCCTTCTTCTCAGAAGCATCTCTTCCTTGGACTTGAACTCAACTGATGCTTATTGGATTCAAATACATTTTCTCATGCTGAAGCATCCCGGCTTCTTACCTTTCAGCCAATCCATTTTGTCTCTTGCAATGAACTATGTATTTCTCTCATCCCCTAATTGGAGTGTTATCTCAAGGCTCAACATGACCAACTATATGTGGTTTATAATTAGACCTTGTGGTCTACAATAGTGGTGTGTCCAAGAAGTTAAAAGTAATTGCAAAGAATGGATAATGGTGCCAAATGGACTGCTCCTGCTATTGTGTGATGTGGCAGTCACCATAAAAATCAGTTAAGGCTTTTTAACAAGTTAATAGGACAAAACTTTTCAGCTCTGCAATACCTTAAGCTGGGGTTCTCTAGTCTTTAGAGAACTCAGAATCATTAAGGGTAATGGTTCAAAATAGATTTCCGGACCACTGCCGAACTTGTAATTCAGAATCGCTTTAAGAGGAGCCCAAGAATCTGCATTAATAAAAACCCAAGTGATTCTGACGCAGTTGGTCCAGCTGTCATTCTTGGAGAAGCAATGCCACAATCCCCTTTCCTTTAGTTGTATGCTACATTTCTAGAGAATAAGGAAGACCTAGAGAACAAGGAAGAACTAAACATAATTCACAAAATGTGGTATAAGTTGCCTAGGACCTAGAATATATCTATTTCTGAAATAATAACAGTACTAACCACCTTATTTTTGTTCATCCTCACCCTGAGAACAAATACATCCATTGCCATTCTTTATAGTGAAGATCTAAAGGAAATAAGCACACCAGTTCTCACTATCAGTCTATTTCTACCTTCACAGGAGTTTCAGAATCATCTGTAAGAGGCCTGGAATCCAAAGGCACCCAAGGGACTTAGCAACAAGAAATATATAGTAAGTAGGTTAGTTAATGAGGTTATGGTGTTAGTGTTGTTTCACATTATTTAAGATACTCCACTATGCCTACATTTTTGGGAAACATATCCTCTGATATTTCGAATGATTTGGTTTGATTTCTTACGCTGCCTGCTATCCATAAGCTTTCTCTGTGCCCTCCTTCCTGGGAGAAGGCCCCACAGAGTCATGTGAATAGCTGCCTAGCCACAAAGCTGGTTTCTCCAGCCTGGCATTGCAAGGCCTGAAGGACTAGTTTATTTATAGCTGCAGGAGCTAGTTCTCTTATCTAGGTCTTTTAGCCTAACAAGTAGAAAAAAATGTAGAAAAGCTAAGATTCTTTTCAAACAGCAACTTCTTCAGGAGGTAGAACTGTAAGCTCAGAAGACAAGCTGCCCATGGCTCATATCCACCTTAAGAGATATCACTGTCGTATGGTGTCTCATTGACATGAATGCCACTTTCGTTTGTTACAAGAGACCTTGGGTGCAGTGTGAGGTCACTAAGACTAATAATGTAGGAGTGATTTGTAGTTCAGAGGAGCAAGTCGTCAACAGCTTGTAATTTTAAATTTTGCCCTAGAAGGAAGTATATTGTATATATAGGGTATGTGTTTCATTATTAGTGACTTTAATAAACCTGTGAGCACTTTGATGTACCCTAATTATTTCTGGTACCGTAGATTCCCTTTATTGTTATGCAATGGTGTGGATGTTTGAGATGCAAAATTGTGATTGAGGAGGCCTCAGGCAGAGTCAGGGTGACTGGATTTATGTTCTTGTGAGTAAAATGTAAACTCTTTGTCCTCCACATTTTGTTATCTATCTATCTATCTATTTATTTATTTATTATTTTTAATGCCTGCAGCACCTGGTATTCCTAGGTGGTCTCCCATCCAGGTACTAAGCAGGCTCGACCCTGCTTAGCTTCCGAGATCAGACAAGACTGGACATGTTCAGGGTGGGATGGCCATAGACTTGTCCTCCACCTTGTAAGATGAAAGATGTCTGGATATGCTCTACTGTATTCCTACTATAATTAGACTTAGAGTTTTGGGGTGGGGGAGGTTCTAGGATATTATTTAAATAGTCTAAATTGAATTACCAAGAGGCAAAGTGAGCAAAAATTACTTAATCAGAATAGTTTGGTTAAGCTCACAGAAGTTTATCTTGCTAAATGCTGTAGAACTCTTGGAGATTCTTTATAGCGAATTCAGATGTTGTTTAGATGTGTTTCTAACATCAGAGATAATCTTACCGGCTACCTCCATAGCAAGCCTGACACCACCCCAGGGCTGGACTCTCTATGGTTATTGTAAGCAGACAACAAAAGATAATGCTTTTGTATCTCAGATACTGGTAAGCCCTAGCAACAAACAATGTCCATCTCTCTCAAGGAAGTCAGGATATCAAGTCACTTTTATAGAAAGGAGAATAGAATGATGGTATGAGTCAAAACAAGGGCCAAGAATCCTAAATTTGCTTTTTCCTCTCATTCTCTAGAACTGAGAACTGCAATTTCCCATATTTTCTCTGTTTTCTTTTATCATAATCATGTGATGGGAATTCATGTGTGTCAGCAAAATTGCTTTGGCTTCCCAAGAAGTCATGGTAGAAGGCCTTAGTTTGGTACTTAAAATGTAGTCCATGGATCAGCAAGACCAGCATCATCTGGGAGATTGTTATCCTTTATAATCTCAGGCCCCATTCCAGAACTTCTGAATTAGAGTCTGTATTTTAATAAGATCCCCAGGTAATTTGTATACACGTTAAAGTTTGAGAGGCACTGGCATAGGGAATTATAGCTATTTATTTTACCATTTGTGAGCACAGTGTTTTCCAACTTCTTGATCATTAAAGTGGCTATGAACTTATCAGAACTGACTAGTATGGCAACATATTGGTGTGAGAAAGATGTTTACATATGGGAGTGATTGGCTTCCAGCAGAAACCATGTAACACCCAGCATAAACAGGTTCTGATGATGTTGCTGTTAATCTGGGAACCCAAAAGCATAATGTCATGTTTTTAATATCTGACTACTGTCCTGCTCTACTTTGATAGATACATAGAAGAGATGGGAAGTAGTTCACTAGTCATCTGTAAAACAAGCACCTTTACTATAAATAACAAATAGTTAATTTTAGAAACACAAAAGATAATTTTAAACGTTTTGCATGAAGTTTGTAGATTTATTGGGAAAAGGTAATTTTCTAATTATGTCTGACATCTCTATTCTAATACATGATGTTTAAGGGATTAAGTGAATGTGAAAAATGTAAGGTGTGGAGTAAAGTCTACTTTCAGTCACAGTTTTAACAGGGAGGGTCTCTCTAGGAGGCATCAGAAGTGTCAAATGACCATTGGTGATGAAATGGTACATTTGCAGTTAGGGTTCGTGGACATCCAACTCTGTGGAGAAAGGGAGACCCAAGGCTCTGAAAGAAAATACCTTCTAGATTGCTAGTGTCTCCTTTTGTAGAGAGTATGCTTTCTGTTCAGTGAAGAGTCAAGTGACCAGAGAGAGTCATATAGGCATTGAAGCTTGAACTTTTCGTTTTGTTTGCTGTTTTTGTTACTCTAAGCTTTTGGGAGTATGGCATTTCTTCTCTGGCTGCGTTAGGCATTTGACTCCTGCTGGTGCACACACCACAGGGTCAGGCCAGGTGTGTGCTGCTGCAGGTCCTGTACTTTAAGCAGACGACATTTTACATCAGGATGTAGTACACATGCCATTCAGAGGCTGCTCTGCAAGGATTCATAAGGACTCACTGAGTTTGCCATGATTACATGCAAATATTTGAAAAGTCAAATGCCTGTATGAAACAGTCTGTTAGGCTGCTGTTGAAGGAAAACAAGAACAAGTTGAAATCAGTTGTTTGGGAGGAATATTTTGACACGGTTTCTCTGAAGCTGAGTAAACATCATTTGTCCATGTACCCATCTGGGCACATAGTAGCAGTCCTTCTGCCCACAGAAGGAATTTGCACACATTAAAAAGTTACTATTGTGAATCTCTGAGACATAGATGGTTCCCAAGTGTATTTGGTTACATATTATCTCTATGTACAGTGTTGAAGCCAGATCATCCCCCTGGGCTACCTTGGTTTCTTCAGAGAGCCTCCTGTAGTCTGCTCTGGCAACACCTTCTACTTATTCCAAGATTAGTACAGGTGTTGGCTGGTGGTTGTCCCACTTCTTGTCTGCCTGACCTCTATACTTTCATAGGCATGTCATTCTAGGGATTCAAATCTGACCCAGAGTAAATCTTCTGGTCCAGACTGTTTGCCCAGTCTCCTCCCTAAGCATGATGGCGGAGGAAATTGACACCTTAGAATTTTTCACTAAGCCTGCAGTTCCTACAGGCGAGGGCAACTATTATTCTTTTTCTCCCCTTATCTTTACTGTATTCTCTCGTTCATTGACCCTGACAAAGTATATTTTACCACTAGAAATATCAGTTTATTTCAGAGAATAGAATGGTTTTATTGGACTTAATTGTTCTCTCACTAGCTTTTGTGGAGAGGAAATATCCTGCATCCTATAAACTGAAATGATAGCATTATAATTTTGCATCAGTACATATTTGATTAAATATTAATAATAACTCTGATTAAATCCTCTTGACATCCATTCTATACCTTTTGGCTATTGATTCACTACCATGCTTTTCATACTTTCTAAACCAGACCTCAAACTTTATTGTCTGAAACATCACAAGCATGAGATTAGTGAGGGTTGTTCACTATCATTCCTCCTCCTTATTGCCTCTTTCCTTGCTTCTGGCATTTCCCATGAACACTGGATCCTGTGTGGCAGCTGGAATACACAATGGCAACTGTCTGTACATAGACTTTAAGAATACATTTGTGGTTTATGAAATGGGTTGAGCAAGAACTGCCACCTCAAAGATTCCCTTTTACAAAATTTATTTCAAAGAAACATACTAGTCGATTGATCCTTCACTAATATACTGGGGAATTTGCTTCAATATTTTTAAAGTGTACATACAGGAAAAGTGCCACATGTTTGATCATATAGATCAACCTGAGTTGGAACGATGGACATAATTAACTCTCACATTTGTGGATGGCATATAAGTCAGCCTTCCTGCAGTCTATTTTGTTTTGAGGTGGGCTATCAAGGCCAGGCCATACCCAGCCAGGGCTGCCTTTGAGTGCAGCATGCAGTTGGAATCTCTAGGGAAGAAGAGGGAGAAGCTATAGGGGCAATTCCATTATTACTGCGTTTCCACTCAGCCAGGCCAAGAGTAACAGGGTGGCTGAACTTTGAGAAAGATCCAGAGCTGGCTGCAGAGGGTCGGTTGGAGAGGAGCCAAAGAATTTAATGAAGGTCAGAAAATTTTATCTAGAGAGATGAAACACAGTGAATCAAAGCCTGGTTCAGCAACATCTGACAGAGGCTTCTTCTTGAGTGTGAAACTCAGGGGTCTTTCCCCCCACTCTTTGGTCATAGAGTATTTTATAGGAAGTGGAAAGCTGTTCAAGTCATTAAAAATATGTCTAGTTATTCCTAGCTGATCCAAGACAATTTATCATACAACTCTTAGGGATTTTGTTGATAGAGAATTAAGTTTAACATGGATGAGAGTTTGCTATTCTCACACAACTTGTTAACAGAATATAGTGGAAGTCTTAGATCAGATTCTGCCACTCATAGACATTTGTTAAGCATTTATTATAAGCAAACACAAAACTGTTCATATAACTTGTAAGCATGGTGAAATTCTAACTCTTTAATATTTAGGGTGATTTGACTCATAACAGATACAATAGCATTCCTTTAAATGGGCATGAAACAACCAGAATTCCCTAGACCCAATGTCTGGTCATAGGACTACTGAGAGGTCAAGTTTTGGGAACCACCCGTAAGGCATAAAATGTGTAAAACTTGCTGGATTCTTATACCCAGTTCACTATATAATGTTTTGTTCTATACATACATACATACATACATACATACATACATACATATGACAAAGTTTAATTTATAAATTAAGCACAGTAAGAGATAACCATAACTAATAAAATAGAACGATAGTAATATGCCATAATAAAAATTATGTAAATGTGATCTCTTACAAAATATCTTACTGTATTTGAATGTACAGTATAGATATGCCAGACAAATGGACTATTCATGTCCCGGATGGGACAGAGCAGGATGGTGTGAGATTTCATCACACAGCTCAGAAGGGCATGTAATTTAAAACATGGATTGTTTATTTCTGAAATTTTTCATTCAATATTTTTGGACTCGGTTGACCAGAGGTAACTGAAACCACAGATAAGGGAGGACTACTGTACTTCAATCCTTGTGTCATGTAGAGAGGCTCTCTGTTGATGTTCCATGTAGGATGCCAGTTCTGAGCTTTATCCTAAAGTTCTTTCATATGTGGGTACCCTTTGTATTTTCCCCTTTCTTGACTGAAGGAGAACAGGGAGATAGGAGAATAGAGGTTCAGGTAGCACAGGGTTCGAAAGAAAAACAAAATAAGAACTGTCAGTTAAAAAAAAAAAAACTTTCCAGTGGGCAAAAGAAAATTAAGAGTTAGAACTGGCCAAGGGTTTTTTTTTTTTCCCTCCAAAAAAAAAAAGTTTGCAGAAAAAAATGAGTACCTAATGAAACAACCATCATGTTTTTAAGGGTGTAGGTTGTATACCTCCTAAGAATAACCTTCTGGAACTTAGCAGTGTAAGGCTGTCACTGATTCCCATTTTCCACATATAAAACCTTGTTCACATTAATGTGCTGTGATTTATCTTCTTCCAAAGTCTCTTGTGTTTGGAAAAGAGGAGCCAAATTAGCAAAGTATTCCTTGTGAGCTGTATTGTGGGCCCTCTGCTAGGTAATGGTGATGAGGTATCTTATAAGTTGTTTGTATTTCTTGTGTTTGAGGAATTTATAATTCTGGTTGAGGGAACAGGTCATATATGTATGGAGTAAATAATATTACAAAGCATATGCCAAGCCGATTGAGGAAACAGGATTGTGTGTGTGTGTGTGTATAATTATTTCATATATGTATATATGAAATATGTATACATGTACATATATGAAAAAATCTAATCTACTATATAATATATAAATATATATGCATATACATATGTACATATATACATATATGAAGTAAATAATATTACAAAGCATATGCCAAGTGTCACATAAGCCTTATTTCATAGTGTTTGTTTCATAATAGGATCAAAACCACCAGTTAGGTACACTGCACTGCTTAAGTGGATTTAATTTATTTTCTTTTCCTTAAGGAAAACACTTTAGGAATTCCTAAAGATCTCACTGAGAGAGAAATTCATTGACAAGTTAAATATAATACAATTGTTAATAGCTTACAGTTGATATAAATTGATCTCAAATGCTTGGTACTTGAATAATCAAACAGATTCTTTGATTTATGTTGTAACTCCATTGCTCAGTGTTTCCATAGTTACAGTGCTCTTTGTGCAAGGTCCCCAGGCTGGTTATAATAGTCTCAAATTGCCCATTTTCTCAGATTTCATATTTGCAGTCTTTAGCAATGGAAAGAATTTAGTAGTCATGGTAAGGATTCATAGTGATCTTTTTTATTTTATTTTAAATCAAAACAGAGAAGTTAGGGTAATTAAAATATAGCACTTTAAAAAAAAGAAATTATTACAATAAGACAATTTAAACACACATCTTTGGAGAAAATTGCAGTTATTCATCTTTCTGGTAATTCAGAGAAGGCTTCCACGTTTTGTCTTTGATTAAAGAAAGTATCTGGAGTTGGCTGTTGTGTTGAGATACACAAGTGTTTCAGTATATGCTGAAAATGTAATTACACATCAAAATACAAAATCTGGCTATTATACATATAATTAAAGTTGGTAACATAACAGTACTCACTAGGTCTTTTATATCATCTTGATAGTTTTCTAGGTGAGCATCCTGAATTGCTAAGAGATTAGTTAACTTGCTTATGGCCTTGCAGCACATAAGTGGTATCTAAAATTGTACCCTGATAAAAAAATAAAATTGTACCCTGACGTGACTGACATTCACCAGTACCACTGATTTTCAATTTTCTTGTCATCACCATAGTCTGCCTGTGCCCTGAACTCCAGAATAGCTGATTTCAAAATATGGACTGGAGTAGGCATTATCAAAATCATAAATTTAGTTCAAGTGAAACATGTGATAGAGGTGAGCATGAGTGCAAGTTTGTGCATGCACACACACATGTGCACACACTGCTGAGGGACAGTGTTGGAGATCTTTGCCATGCTTTTTAAGATAAAGGAAAGAAGGTGGAAGACAGGATTTTACTAGGCCCTTAATGCTAATCAGCTATTTTCTCATCTCTCTAGCTTTATAATATGTACTTCTGCTATCTTGACTGACCTGGCTGCAGGCACCTATGGACATTCTCCAGTGAAATTCTTGCTATTTATTACTTTCTTGTTTTTTCCTTCTGCTTACTATGATTGCTGAAAACCACCCAAATAAAATGCCACCTGTTAGGAAGTGATCAATTTTTTTTTAAAAGGACATGCATACGTGACTGTTTATCTCCTGGGATCTCTGATATTGAGAAGGAGTGGCCAGTTTCACATTATATATACACTTAAACCCATTATAATAGCTTTATACAGGTTTTTTTTCTCTCTCATTTTACATATAAGAATTGACCCATAGAGAAATATTTCAAAGCATATCTGAGGTTGCGAAGTAGGTTAGTACTGTAGAATGGGAAAAGGGAGGGGCAAAAATAAATCTGGGAAGTATGAGTAGCTCTAGAGACCCACAGCCACCACCTTCCTCTCCTTTGTTGATAAATTCTATTATATCAGTCAGCCAGCTTTTATTTTTCCTAGAATTCTAACTAAATTTTTAATGTAAATCTATAAAAAAGATTAGTATGAAAGTTTATCAGCAACATCAAGTATCCATTTATTTTCTGTACTAAGGAATTTATTGAATAAGCCATTTTGACTAGTTCAGAAGAAAACCACTACTGAGTGGTAGAGCTTCATGGTTAAGGGGTAGAGCCTTGAATTCAGACTGAAGAGGATTCAAATCCTACCTCTGACATTACTGGCTATGTTGCTTTGGGCAGCTAGTTAACTTTTCTAAAACTCAGATTTCTCTTTTGTGAAACAAAGGTAATAGTAATTCTTGTCTCCTAGAGTTACTGTGATAATAAAAAGAGATCATGCATGTAAAATATTTACCATGGTGCCTGGCATGCTATGTGGAAGGAATAAATGATAGCTGTTAGAGTCATTTTCCCTCTTTTCTTAACTCTAGTCCTCAGTACCTCTGTGGACACATTAGGTTTTGAGGAAAAGAAGAAGAAAATGATTTAGGAGGGATGGCCTGGAAGTATTGGTACCACTCGGAGGTGCACAAGTAGAAGAATAATTTGTGGAAGAATAATTAGAGTATCATTTCTCTCTTTCAAGTCCTAAAATCAAATCACAAAATGCTTGAGTGAGGGACTATTATAATTATCCTGGAATGGCTTTAAAACAACTGAGTTTTTACTGCATTTTATGATTCCACTTATATGAAATGTCCGGAATAGACAAATCTATAGAGACAGAAAGTAGATTAGGGTTTGCTTAGGGCTGAGGAGGTGGTTGGAGGGAAGTGGAGAACAACTGCTAATAGGTACCGGGTTTCTTTTGGGGGCGATGAAAATGTTCTAGAATTGATACGGTGATGGTCGTACAACTCTTGTGAATACACTAAGAACCACTGAATTGTATACTTTAAGTGGATGAATTGTATCATTTGTGAATTATGTCTCAATAAAGTTGTTTAAGCAATTGTTGGATTCTTGCCCTATCTTGTCAACTAGAATGTAACTTCCATGAAGAACAGGACCTCAGTCTGTCTTCTCCAAATCCTCAGCATCTAGCAAAAAAACTAGCACATAGTAGATGTTAACCAAATGTTGAATAATGAACAAGTCTCTAAGTAATTGCTATGTAATGTCCAGGACAGAATCCTCAAATGGTATGACTCACCTTGCAGGAATCACTTTAGTTACTAGAGCCATTGTACTTCAATTCTGTTTAATTATTGGGCTTCCAATTTTAATTTTATTTGCACACTCAAAAAAGTTTGAAAATTGCTGTCCTGGAATACCAAGTTTTATTCCTCAATGCAAATTACTCCTTCAGTATCTGAAATGGTGATGATGATGATGAAGATGATAGCTAATATTTACCTAGCAATTTCTATGTCTTGGGCACTATACAAAGCATTTTAAATATATAGTTACTCATTTAATCTTCATGACAATTTGAGATGGGTTCTGTTAGTCCAACTTTTCAGATGAGGAAACTGGGGAAAAGTAACTTGCACAGGGTCATGCAGGTAGTAAGTGGTAGAGCCGAAGTTCAACGTGGCTCCAAAACCCATACTTTTTGTTGTTAATAGATTTTATCTTTTTAGAGCAGAAAAACCACATAATATGTGTTCTTTAAGTTCACGGATAAAACAGTGGAAGGTACCGAGAATTCCCCTATACTGTTTCCCCACTACATAAGTAGCTGACATCCCTCACTAGAGTGAGTGGTACATTTGTTACAACTGATGAGCCTACATTGACACATCGTAATCTCCCAAAGCCCATAGTTTACATTAGGGTTCACTCTTGGTGTTGTACATTCTGTGGGTTTGGGCAAATGTATAATGACATGTATCCATCATTATAGTATCATACAGAGTAGTTCCACTGCCCTAAAAATCCTCTGTGCTTTGCCTAAAAACCCACACTTTTAACTACTGTGCTATGTTGTCTCTTACTATTTCATTTCGTGTATTTTCAAAAGAGCCTGCCCTGTTTTTCATTAATAGCATATGTTGACTGCACTACTCTTGTTCTTTTACCTAATATTGTTTTTAATTGGTATATTGTTGAGCTTTCTGTAAATCCTATCTATTTAACTTGGTTTTAAAACTTATCACCGTGAAGACTAGCTCTCTTTCTATCCCTAACCCTAACCCTGTATGGCCCCTTTTATTATCAAGACCATGAATAATGATTTTGTGTAGTGCATGGAAATTCTCTCTACAATAGTGCTCTGTTAGGGCCAATAGCCCCTTCATAATATGTGTTTCAAAAAATATACTATTGCTTTTTAAATTATAGACTCATACTTCTTCCTCATCCTGATCAGTTCTAGCCTTTAAATATCTTCATAGAAGTATTCTATCAATAGGCCAGCATTCCCCATTTTTAAAAATTGTGGTAAACTCCCCATAATATAAAATTTACCATTGTAATTTTAAAAGGTACAATTCAGTGGCATCAAGTGCATTTACAGTGTTGTGGAACTATCACCATTATCTAGTTTCAGAACATTTTCATCACCCCAGAAGAAAATCCTATATCCATTAAGCAGTCATCCCCCATTCTCTCCTACCCAAAGCCCTTGGCAACCACTGCCGTTTTCTGTCTCTATGGATTCACCTATTCTGGATATTTTATATAAATGGAATCATACAATATGTGGCCTTTGGTGTCTGAAATCTTTAATGTTTTCATAGCTGAATAATATTCCATTGTATGAATATATATATTTTGTTTATCCATTCATCTGTTAATAGACACTTGGGTTGTTTCCACATTTTGGCCATTAGGAATAGGGCTGCTATGAGCATTCACATGCATGTATCTGTTTGACCACCTGTTTTTAGTTCTTTTAAGTAAACACCTAGGAGTGAAATTGATGTATCATGTGGTAATTGTATATTTAGCTTATTGAGGAATCCTCAATATCCCTTTTATAATGTTAAAGATGTTGTATAACACATACAGACAGATACTATTACTTGTATTACAATTTAAAACCCCCTTTTTTCTCATTCCTAGAGCTAATTGGTCAGCAGTCCTTCTCAATTCTACCTTCTATAAACCCTTTCACTTAAACTGTCAGACTCTTAGTATATCTTACCTATACAATTGCTAATTGTGTGACTTGAGCAAATGATTTAACATCTCTGAGTCTCAGTTTTATTATTGATAAAATGGGAAAGAATCTCTACATAGAATTTTTTTTAATAATTAATGAGGTAATATATATAAAACTCATAGCTTTGTGCTGGCACAGCACAGCCCAATGAATGGTAGCTATTATTAATAGCCTTCTAAACTTTCTTCTTCAGGTTTGATTTCTTCAGACCCATTAGCCATACTGCTACCAGAATAATTTTTATAAAGTGCAAATTTTTTCATGTTGCTTTATTAAGATATAATTGACAAATACCACTTTGTATTCTCTTGTAACTCTCTATGCCTACCAGATAAAGTCAAACTCTTTAGCTTGATTCAAGACCCTCTTATTTGGCTTCTCCTGTTCTATGGGCCCTTTATATTGTCAAGAGCAATGTCTGCACACCTGCCTTCCACAGGATTGCCATAGTATCACATTGTTTGTTTACTCTTCTGTTTTTTAATTTTCTATTTTGACCTCTAAAAAGTTCCCTTGTTTTCTTGAAAACTTAGCCAAGTATTTCAAAGAATGTTTGCTACATTTTATTCTAGGTTTCTTTGAATTTTGTTGAGGGAAGTCTTTTATGTTATATGCACCACCCCCCAATTACCAGAAATAAAAAGTCTTTTTTTATAGTCTTACTCTCATCTCCTATCTTTCCCTTTTGCCTCTCATACAAAACTCCTCTAGGGCTAGACCTGGGTTAAAATCATTTCTATATTAGTAGAGTCTGAAACATAGTGGTTATATAATATCTGTTTAATGAATTAATGAATTTTCTCTGGACTACAATATTTATTTGGAGTACTTGTTCACTTTTAATAGCTCACAAGAAACTAATGTCTGCAGTTGTTAAATAAGAATCTAATAAATGCCAGCTGCTGAGTGAAGTTTGTGCATATGGGAACATTTCCTGGTGGCCCTATTAGATTTCTAAGGGTAAATCCCTTTGTGATCAGAATATAGGCATTACAGGTATCCGGATCCCTAGATGTGGCTTACATACACTGCTTCCCCAAATTGTGTGCTGTAGTCACAGTCTTGTCACAAAATTATAAGTATAATTCCTGTGGGCACGATGGCCTCTGAGTTTTATAACTCAGGGGAAGTATTATTCTTAGAGTAGTTGTCAAATATTTACAATTATAGGATAGGGAAAATACGACTGAATAATAATGAATTAAAAATATTAAAAAGTATAAATCTCTTAAGTTAATGTGATCTGGGTTGTTTTAATAGAAACATCCAAATAGATGTTTGGAACAAAGGAAAATATAATCCTTCCATTCTTAGCACTTTACTATCCCATGGCTAAACTGTTAGATTCCACTTCACTTGGGATGATGTACTTAAGACAGGCACTGCCAAGCTGGAATTTGTTAAAAGCTTCCAATGAAAAGATTAAACACTGTGATACAGAAATAAAGGGTAATGGGTGATTAGCCTGGTGAAGTGAGAAAACTTAGAGGAATGTGAAAACTTCTTCCAGTATTAGAAGATCTATCATGTGGGAAAAAAGGGGCAAGTAGAAAAAAAGGTTAAGATCTGTGTCGTCTTGCCCCAGAAGGAAGTAGAAGGATGTTGCAAGGAGATAGATTTATTTCAACATTTATATCTGAATTTGTATCAGAATAATTTCTGGCAATTGGAGTTAGTGGAAAATGAGTTGGGCTGCCTTGGGAGTTCACAAAAGTCTCCATTAACAATAGTATCCAAACAGGAGCAAGATGAGCGCTAGTAGGGAATTCTGTAATAGTGATTCAGGCATCCTGTCGGTTGTGTTAGATGATTTTCAAGGTCCCTTTCAACCCTGAAAAACTGATTCTTTGAAATTTAGAGAAAGCAAAATTGGAGGAGGTTGACTACAGACTGCAGAACAGGGAGTATGAATAATGTAAATATGGGTGTGGTATCATCCTCTTGAAATTTGATAGCCAAATCATAAAATTTTAGAGCACGGAGGAACCTCATTGACCACTTTGTCTTTGCCTTCTCATTGTGTACAGTGGTTATTCACCTTGCCCAAGGTCAAATATCTAGTTACTGGCAGAGTCTGAGCTAGAATCCATCTTGTCCTAAAACAAATGAAAGAATTATTTATTTTAACAATTAAGAGAAAATACAAATAATATATTGAATAAAAATACTGACAGATGCAAGACTAGGTTATGCCCAGATCTTTAATGTGTTATTAATGAAAGCGAG
Source organism: Rousettus aegyptiacus (assembly GCF_014176215.1). NCBI lineage: Eukaryota > Metazoa > Chordata > Mammalia > Chiroptera > Pteropodidae > Rousettus > Rousettus aegyptiacus. The sequence goes on along the minus strand of NW_023416306.1, from coordinate 117,275,501 downwards.
GTATGTTTAGGATATCTTACTAACCTTCTGAGAACGAGATCAAAGAGTGTGAATGGCAAGCTTTACCACAAAACTTACCCTGGTGCTGCTGTCAGAGAAAAAATATTGAGCTGAATGTACCATTGATTTGACACAGTATGGCTTTTTAAACTATGTTCTATAGTTCATAGGCTTTATTGAAGCTCGGCTAGGAGCATGTTAGCCAGTAGTGAGGCCTGTGCAGGACCATTGAGGTGGTCTGGTTGAACAAAGGAGTGCTAGACTGGATGGTCAGCAATTCTGTCCCCAAAATTTAGGCCCAGAGCATGAAAATATTATAACAATTAATAACCATGTAAGAATGGCCTGAGAAATGAAACCTAATCTTGGTCATTGTTTTGAATATTTTGAGAGGGGTTTATCAAATATATTTTCTTCCTTAAAATAGATGCTTTTTGGAGTACTGAGGGTTTCTTGATTCTCTTCTGCTCTTTTTCTGTGGGGTTGCACATCTTATTTTTCCCCATAGTATCCTGAAGAGAGTATTGGGATAGTTTACAGACTTCCAGTTCTCTCTTTACTGTTTTGTTATCACATAGAATATCCTGTGATATTTAGATACATCCCCAGAGGCCCAAAGGTAAAAGAAGGACATTTTAATTTGTCTTTTAAAGCATATAATCAGAAGGTGTTTGGGAAGCCTGTCATGAATTAGGAGCACTTTCAGGGAGTCATTTACAAAGTATTTTCACTCACAAAATCCTCTGAAATTTAGTTTCATAATTGCATCATACTCCTTTGATACCATTGTTGGAGTTAGAATCCACTGGGGAAAACACTAACTTAATTGCCAAACTTTATCTCTTGTTTTTTCAGCATACCTGCATAAAGTGCTTATCATAATGGGAATTATGCTTGTTCCAAGGAGAGGCTATCCTTGTGAATTAACCAATTAGCCAGTGTTCCATATCTTATCTTTCATTCTCAAGTATGAATTTTTTCCCTGCAAGTACTGACACTTATTTGTGAGCTTGTAAATGGAAATGTATGTATTCTTTTGCTTGACATCTCATCACTGCATAATGTGACCTTTAGCTATGCTTTTAGGAAGTCATTATATATGTCTGGGTTTAAAAAAAAAATCTGTAAACTGTATGAAGAAACTGATTTTTGAAACAACCTTTAAAAAAATCTTCCATAGTGTTTCTTGGCATATGAAACAAGATAGTCTTCAACAAAAATAAAAGAACACCGGAATGAGATTTATACAAAGCTTGTATCTGAAAAGCTGTCAGTTATGGACAAAATTATCAGAGATAAAACACAGTCCCTTCTAGGGAAGGGGGCTGGTCAGCCATAAGAAAGTCCTGGCTGACCTAGTACAGTTCAGTGTATGGGATAGAGGGGTTCCCACCACCAGAAAAGTCACCTGTGAGTACATTTAAAAAATGCCTTTATTTGATTTTGCCATTGCAGACTTATTCTTAATTAGTGGATAGAGAGTATTTGAAGGAGATTTGCTGAAATCTTGAAACTCATTCTTCCTCTCTGTATTCAGATGTGGGCTACAGAGGAGAAGGGACTTTGTTTTATAGAGTTAACATGAGAAGAAAAAAATTGTGTGAAATTTTAAGCAGTTTTACGAATGACCATTTATGAAAATTGTTTTATTGACCCCAAAGTACCAAGAAAATTAAAGAATTTATGGGAAAAGCAGGTTTCTGAGTAATTTCAAAGCCTATTGCCATTGCTTGGATCATGAAAGGATTTAGTATATTGGTGTTGACATTTTGGGTTCACTTTCTTTCCTCATTGTCCTCCGAGGCTGTGTATATGCAGCAGATGGACCAGATTGTGGCACAGCTGACCCATTAATTTTGACCATATTCATTATTAGAAACTTACATTGGTCATGCCACAAAGATGGCCAAAATTAATGGATTTTTCAGTGCCTTATAAGCCATTTATTTATGGAACAACACAGACAAAATGTCAAGTTTAGAATTTTATCTGAGGGGGGATATAAATCAGCTTGAGCAATAATTTTTAAACACAGACTAATAATTTTTTTTATTAGTCCTCCGAGTTTCTAAGCACACAGAAAGAATCTCAAAGGATCCCAGTAAATGTGAAACGTATTATAAGTAAAAGAATGGACTGTAGTTCGTTTTTGTATATGAAAGAATATAACCAGTGACTTGTTTGTGTTTATTATTACTGGTTTGCTGTCATATTCCACCTAATAGTCTTTGTTTCCTGGAAGAGAGGATTTCAGATCTCTCAAAGAATCACAATACTGTTTTGCTTTGTGTTGTGTACAACAGGGAACTTCTTGGTAGAACATACTTTCCCAAGTTCATAGCTGAGGAATTTAAGCAGTCAGTAAAGGCAGAAAAGTAAAGGAGAGAAAATCTAAAGCAAGCTGTTCAAAACTGATCAGTAGGAAATTATGTGAACTTAATTAACTAGGGCATCAAGGGAAGGGCTGTGGAGTATAATGAAATATTTTTGAAATGAGGCAAAGCAGCCAAACTAAAACAGGGTTAGTTGAAGTGTTTCCAAAAGGGAGGGAGAGAATATCCTCCTTGCACAGGGAGCAGTGCTTGACCTTGTGCCTTATTTTTGGCTGTGAAATTCTGTGCTAGGATTCTCAGGAGAGGGTGGGTATACAAGGAGAGTCTGCAGCTAAGTGAACCAAAAGAAAAGGGAAAGTTCTGCCTTGCACTTTTTATTGGATGATGTTCATATAGTGAAATGGATTCAAATATAGACATTATGGTCCAGCCGCCAACATCTGACCTTCCATTTATAAATGAGCCAAAATGATTAGCCAGAATTTAAAAAGAAATCCATAAATTTCAAGTCTAGGAGACCAGATGTAGAAAGATAGAAGGTTCTTTGTCTAGTGCTCAAATTCAGTTCCATTTTTTAAAAAAATATTTATTGAATACCTATTCTGTTAGAAGTTATGTACCAATGCTGCATGGGACAATGAGGTGAGTAGGGCATTTATTCTATTGCCCTTTAAGAGCTTATAATCTATTATGGAGAACAAGACAAGTACACAAATAATGAACATACTAGGCAGTGGTACAAAATAATACTCCTATGTCAGAAGACTCCTAAATCTCTCTCTCTAGTCCTATTTTCTCTCTCGAGCCCCAGATCTGAATAGTCCACTTCCTATTGGACCTCTCCCATCAACATTTTTGAAATTGTAGTAAAATACATGTAACATAAAGCTCACACCACCTTAACCATTTTTAAGTGTACAGTTCAGTGATATGAAGCACATTCATAAAGCTGTTCAACCTCATCACCATCCATCTCTATAATTCTATTCATCTTGTAGAACTGAAACTGTACACATTAAACAATAATTCTATTCTACTCTCCCCCCCAACCCTAACAACCACCATTTTACTTTCCGTCTCTATGATTTTGGATACTCCAGGTACCTCATGTGAGTGGAATCATACATTATCTGTCTTTTTGTCACTGGCTTATTTCACTTAGCATAATGTCCTCAAGCTCCATCCATGTCGTAGCATCCGTCAGAATTTCCTTCCTTTTTTAAGGCAGAAAATTCCATTGTGCGTATATTCCACATTTTACTTATCCATTCATTTATTGTTCCCATTAGCTTTTGAGTAGAGAAAGATAAATATTCATTCACTGATTACAGGTAGAATTAGAAACCTAGATGAACAAAAAAAATGGAGTGTTTGTTTAAAACTGCCATTTGGGTAGAAAATGTAGAATTTAGAACTTTTAGGAATACATGGGAAATGTTATTTATTAAATATATGTATATAATCCCACATACATACAAATCTTTTATTAAGAAGACAAATTCTCCAAAATACTATACTATCAAATTTTGGAAGATAAAGAATACATATACAAATTCATTTAAAATTTGGGTTTAGAAATTTATACAAAATTTTATGAGCGATATAAAATTTCATTTTGTTATTTTTTGATTTGTCACTTCACTGTTATGCTCTTATAGACTCAACGTTTGTGCCTTTCCCTCCCCTCACCCTAATTTTCATATTGAAATCTAATTCCTAATATTATGTTATTTGGAGATGGGGCCTTTGGGAGGTGGTTAGGTCATGGTAGTGAAGTCTTCATAAATGAGATTAGTGGCCTTATACGGGAGATCCCAGGGAGTACCCTTATCCTATCCCTTCTGCCATATGAGGACACAGTGAAGACAATAGTCTATGAACCAAGCATCAGGTGCTCACCAGATACCAAATCTTCTGGTGCTTTGATCTTGGACTTCCTAGCCTTCAGAACTATTAGAAGTAGGTTTCTGTTGTTTATAAGCCACCCAGTTTTGTATTTTGTTATAGCAGCCTGAACAGACTAAGACACATGTTTACAATTTTTTTTAATTGTGGTAAAACATACATAACATAAAATTTAATATTTTAATCATTTTTAGGTATGCAATTCCGTGGCATTAAGTTCGCATTGTTGTGTTAACATCATTACTATCCATCTCCAGAACTTTTCACCTTTCCAAACTGAAACTCTTAGTACCCACTAAATAATAACTCCCATTCTAATTTCTATCTTCTGGTTTTTACTACTCTAGATACCTCATGTTAAGTGGAATCATGCAGTATATGTCTTTTTGTGATCGGCTTATTTTGCTTAACAGAATGTCCTCAAGTTTCATCCATGGTATGGCATGTCTGAATTTCCTTCCTTTTTAAGACAGAATAATATTCCATTGTTATGTATACTACATCTTGTTTATCCGTTCATCTGTTGATGGATATTTTGGTTGTTTCCATGTTTTTGGTTTTTTTGTGAATAATGCTGCTAATAATATGGGTGTACAAATATCTGTCCAAGTCCCTGGTTTTAATTCTTTTGAGTGTATACCCAGAAATAGAATTGCTGAATATTGTGGTCATTGTGTAATTTTTTGAGGAACCGCCATATCATTTTTTATAGCAGCAGCCCCCATTTTACATTCCCACTATTTGTACAAGGCATCCAATTTCTCTATATTTTCACTACCACTTTTTTTATATATCTATTTTGTAAACAGTCTTCTTAACAGTCACCATCCTGACTGGAACTCACCACTTTTTTCTTATTTTTGAATAACAGCCATCTTCATGGTTGTAGATGATATCTCATTGCAGTTTTGATTTGCACTCTCTAGTGATTAATGTTGCTGAGCATCTTTTGTGTGCTTGTTGGTTATCTTTTCTTTGGAGAAATGTCTATTCAAGTCCTTTGTGCATTTTTTAACAAGGTTATTATTTGTCATTGGGTTTTTTATATATATATATTCCGATAGTAATCCCATATCAGATATATGATTTGCAAATATTTTTTCCCATTGTGTGGGTTACCTTTTCAATCTGTTAATAGTATCCTGTGATGCACAGAATTTTTAATTTTGATGAAGTCAAATTTATTTATTTTTATTTGTGGGTTACCTTTGTTTTTGATATCATATCCAAGAAATCATTGCCAAATACAATGTCATTAAGCTTTTCCCCTATATTTTTTCTAAGAGTTTTATAGTTTTAACTCTAATGTATAGTTATTTGGCTCATTTTGAATTATTTTTGTATATGGTGTAAGATAAGTGTCCAACTTCATGTGAATATGCCAACAGCATTTTATGAAGACTGTCCTTTCCCCCATTGAATGGTCTTGGCACCATTGTTGTAAATCACTTACCATATATGTAAGGATGTATTTCTGGGCTCTCTATTCTATTATGCTGGTCTATATATCTGTCCTTATGCCAGTACAACAATGTTTTGATTACTGTTGCTTTGTAATAAGTTTTGAAATCTGGAAATGTGGTGCCTCAACTTTGTTCTTTTTCAAGATTGTTTTGCCTATTCAGGGCCCTTTGAGATTCCATATAAATTTTAGGACAGTGACATGCATTTACTTGTGATCTTTGAAATATTTTGTAGGAAGTGCTCTTTGACATTTTTATACAAAATCTCCTTTTGAGATTATCCTCTTCAGCTCATCTGAGTTTAGTCTAAATGGCAGGGTCTGATCATTTAAGCCAATATTGGGCTACATGGTATTCCTTAAGCTTTTAGGAAAAAAATGGTTACAAAGTATAGGATTTGGAAATGATACTTCCTTTCTAGAGAAGGGGAGAAACCCCACATTAAAAAAATGGTTAACATGCTTTTGACTCAAAAAAAAAAAATCTATTGGAAAGTATACAACATTTGCCCTTAGAGAATTTAGATCTGTCCCCTCGCCCCCACCTTTCTTAATCTTATTTTTTGTTTTGCAAATGGATATGTTTGGGGGATTTTCTATCATAGTCTATAACATATGCATGTAAAATGCAAGCTATGAAAAATTACTTAAAATTTTAGGGACTACCTTTTTTTGTTGAAGGATACATACATTTAACTTTTAGATAAGTCCTCTCCTCTTCATAACCTTTATTAAGTCTAGCATAGCTACCTTCCATAGCAGATGTTTGATATTGTTTTTTAATTAAAAAAAAATATTTCATATCGATTTTTTTCCTGTCCAATAATAAGCAGTATTTGAAGGAAGTTTCCTGACTTAATAAGTCTAATTATTTAGTTTTCTCTCTTCTCCATTTAAAGGAAAGGTACTTACTAAATTTGTTAGTGATAATCACATTTAAAACTTTTCTAGACTCTTTTCAAATCATTTTGATTCAAAGGTGAAAAGTTAATATTTTCTCATCAATATTGACATTTATTTGAATCATCAAATTTCCTTTGGCTTTGAACTTCAGCATTCTTCACAGTCTTGTCTTTCTTTCTTTCTTTTTTAATTTTGTAGTTACTTATCTGATCATTTACTTTGTAATATATGTAAGAAGTTCTTTGCATCCCCTCCAGCTGGTAGGGTAAAATCAGATCTATCTTGGGGAAATTCTAGAGTATTAACATTCACCTTGAGCACCTCTGACTTTTCCACTGGATCTTAGCATCTCTTCTTCCACTCAGGTCATTATGTCCTCCTTTGGATTAAGCCTGACCAATCACATATCTCACATTCACTGTTAGACATGTTAAATCTTTGTAGAGTCTGGTAATAGAAGTTTAGATCTTACCAGATTCTCTCAAAGTTAGTCACCAATATACCGCTAAATGTCATTTGCTCATAAAAGGTAGCAATCACATCAATTTTGCCTGATTAATTTTCAGTAAGTTCCAAACTGTGTGGATATTTAATAAAAACTGTCTAATTTATGTATTTTAGATAGGCTGTTACCCATAAAGCCCAACTTGGCCATTTGAATTTGTTCAGTTATAGTAATGAGTCACTGCAAAATAATTGATGGGCTCACCATATGGTTGATTTAGTTTGGCTACAGTAGTTGTGGAAAAAGGCAAAAATTAATTGAAAAAGAGTCATTTTATCACGTTATGATAGTACAAGAAACAGAATGTTTTTTTTTAAATGAAAGGACACATGTTTAATAAAAGGACACATGTTTAATGAAAGAACACATGTTTACTTCACATGAATATTTAAAATATTTTTCTTAAACATTGAAAGATTAACGTAGATTTTTTAAAGACATGTGATGGTCCCATATATATATATATATATATATATAAAATACATATATAATACATATTATGTATGTGTGTGATGATCCCATATACTATACATTATACATATAATATATATACTATATTTTATACATATAATATATCTACTATATTATATATATACATATATATGTGTGTGTGTGCATATTTATAGGTATGTTTGTTCAGGAGTGGTTCATTCATGTGAAAACATCTTTCCCAAAAAGCAAAGTCCTGAGGGACCTGCTGAGTGCACACAGACTAGGCTGTCAGTGCCTGAGGCTTGTTCAAGTCCTCTGGATCATGGACATTTTCCAATTTTAGCAAACTGAAAAAACTGAAGTGAACTGATGTTTATGTCACCAAAGTTTGCTTCATCATCATTGCATTTAGGTAGCATTTAGGTAGCATCATCAGGTAGCATTTATTTAACATCAATAACATGTAACACTACTTAGAAAACTAAGTGTATAGAGACTGTGTACCCTAGAGATTCCTGGACCACTACTCTGAGTTGCTTGGTGAATTGAATAAGTGTCAGTCTTGTCATGGGCTTATAGAAGAAGCAGGCCACCAAAATTCAGGCTACATGTAGAGTCGTAAAAGATTCCTTGTTCTTTTAGCACAAATTCCAAACTCTTTATTGGCTACTTTCCTCTTTCCAAATGTGATAGTGCTTCTTGGAAAATTTGGTTCCAGGAAAATTAACTTAGAGAAATATGATTTCTCTTAGTGGTTAACAGTAGTCAAGGGCACAAACTTTAGCATTAGACCTGTGTTCAAGTCCCAATGTTGGCACTACTGTAGTTTCAAAATGGACGTAATCATAGTATCCATCCTCGTAAGATTATGGTGAGAAGCAAATGAAATAATTACTGAAAGTGCTTATTTGTTCAATCTGGCCCAGAATGAGTACTCATTAAGTGTGGCAGTTGTTAGTATTATAATTCATTGTTTATTCTGCATATAAAAGCAATATGTATTCTTTTGTAATTTTTGGAAAAATTTGAAATGTTAGAAGAAATTTTTAATTATTCATGTCACACTGTGTCAGAGACAGTCATTATTAGTATTATTACTTTGTAGTCTTTTACCTATGTATGTATTTGTGCATTTGTGTATATGTGTGTGAACACACACACACGTAAGTCTGGCAGATAGTAACTATTTTGTGAAGATTTGTTGCTTGATAGTGGATATAGTAGAATGTATCCTTTAAAAAAAATGACTGCATAGTATTCTCTCATGGATATACCATAGTTTATTTAACCAAATCTCTATGGTTGGACTACTGGGTTTTTCTATAAAAAACAACAATTTTTCTATTATAAAAACCTTTGAGGTGAACATTTGTATTTATAAATCTTTATGTATGTAGCTTATTATTTCTTTAAAATAAATGCCTCAAAGTAGAATTGCTGACTCAGAAGTTATGAGCACTGTAAATTTTTTTTGGCACAGATAGCCAAATGTCCAAAATAAAAGTCGTTCCAGGAACAGTATTGCCTTTCTAAACTTTACTAATTTAGTATGTCAAAAATGGTCTCTTGTCATTTCTTTTCACAATATCATATAGTTTTAATTCATAATTTTGACTATTAATGCAATTAAATATTTTCCTTCTATATTTAAGACTATTTTAAAGAAATTTTCATTTCTTTGTGTGATTTTTTTTTCTCAAAAGCTCAGCCACTCTAGTTCCCGTCACATAGTAGTATGCCATAATTCTTGACATGAAAATGAAAAATAATTGTGTGTGTATGTTTTAAGTGGTGGGTAGTTTCTTTGATTTACATGAACATTAAATCATGATAGGTAATGACAGTTTTCTCCTAAACCATGTTCAGTCACCCATTCACATAGATATGCTATAACCTGTCATCCTTGGCTTATAGATCTCCTCAGGAAAACTGTTCCAGGACAGTGAGCAAAAGAAATGTTTTCTGGGAGAGGAATCAGGACAAGAGTGTTGTGATTTCAGACATCACAGCTTTTGCCTATAGCAGTCTACAACCAAGAGCAAATCTTTGTTAGTGAAGCAGATGAATCAGGCATTTCTGTGAGTGTATGCGATGGCTGGAATTGAGATTTCTGGTGACAACTGAGGGCCACTCCCAGCTACCCATTTCTGGACATCTCAAACTGAGAGAGAACTGGAAGAGAGATTATTTTATGCCCAGAGACCAGAAATCTCTATACTTGTTCATAGAGCTTTCCATTTTTCGTAGTGTTTCCTTCTGCCTGTCAGGACTTGTGTTCTCACAAGTTCCTGCTGTCACATCAGGTGAATGAATTATTGAAATTAGATCTTTGGTTTTTGACTTGGACCCCTCTTTTCCATGTGGAATGTCCATAGAAGAAATGGGTCAAATAGAGTTCATGCAGGCAAGGGGGCCAATTCTGAATGCGTATCTGGATACTTACATATTTGTTCTCTTATATATGTTGGAACCTAAGTAAAAGGAAAGTACTGTCTAAAATATAGTGTTCTATATTTATACCATTATCTGAGTGTTTGCCATTGCATGTTTTTTATTACAAGTGTCAAAAAACAAGTTGGATCACTTAAATTAAGAGGGGAAACACTTGTTCTTTATAATGCTAAGCTCTGTGTTTGGACATAGGGGCTTAAGAAACTTATATCCTTTAATATCTATAATAAGCTATAACCATTCAAGAGCTGAGCATCATCTTGTTGGGAAAAATTTATTTTCCATTGAAATTGACAGCATTTTTACAATTTGTGTTTTGAAGTCTATTTGGAGAAGACCTCATTTCCCTTCTGATACTTTTAAATTGTTGCTTTTTAAGCCAGGCAGATGATGTTTTCTGAGTCTACTTAAGATGGCTCTGTATCAAACATTTGTAATAATGTCTAGTAAACTTCTAAGGGTTTTGTGGTTTTTTTAGAGATTTATTATTTAGAGGGAAGAAGCAAACATGTTCTATTTTATACTATTTGGGACCTGAGAATCCCTCTTTCCCTTCAGGATTCACTTGTACTAAGGGCTGGACAGAGAAAAACTGGCTGTTTGTCTTCCTGAGCTGCCCCAGCCCTTGCTGCAGCCTAGTTTCAAGAAGGTTCCCAATCCATTTCCTAAGTGCTAGGGTGTAAGTCCTAGACCTCTAAAATGTAGATCTAGGAAATGTCTGGTGATAGCACAAAAGTTGACATCTTATGAAAAGTAGGCAGGAGGTATTGTGCCCTTTGCGAGGAAATGTTAAGTGTTTCTTATATCCTAACTACAGTTGAGGGGAAAATCATAAATTAAGACACCACCTCCACTGACAATGAACTTTCCCCTTAGCAAAAAAAAAAAAAAAAAAAAAAAAAAAATAGACCTCTCATGTTGCATCTGGGAGGCACCTAAGAGATGATCTTCTTTATTGGATTGTGACCATGGACTTCTCAGTGTTGTCCTTGTAGCCCTAACGCCTAGAGGAAAACTTGGCACAGGTAGGCACATAGTAAATATTAAAAGAATAATTCAGTAATCTAGCTCTGTGATTTCCACTTTTTCATTCGTCAAAGATCTTTTTAATTAATTTTGTTCCCCATGGCCTCCAAATTTTGAAAGATATACTATTCTGCATTGATTAAGTAATACTTAATTTGTTTCTAATTTTATTGGGCAAGGCTGACCAGGACTTCTGATCAACATAAGTAATCATGGTTAGTTAGGACCATAACTGCAGTTCAGGAAAAAAGTCTGATATTTTATTTAGGTGATTTAGCAAGTAAGCTTTTTGAAATAAAACTCACTTCCAGGACCGATATTACTTTTGGGGGGATTCCTGTGAGTTTGAGCATACAGCCTGAAAAATCAATGAGTTAGTCTAACCCATTCATTTTACAAGTAAACTTGCTAATGCTTAAGGGGTTAGGGTAAATGATTTATCTGCAATGCCAGACTAATTGATTCCAATTTTCCAATTTAAAGAAACTAGTTAAGATGGGTATAGTACAGGTTAGGGTTTGGAGAGGATATTCTAGAATGAAGCCTTAGATTCTCATCTCTTTTTGAAGAGTAGTGTTTGGATTATTACTAACTAAAATGGATAACAAACAAAATCTCATTTTAACACATACTGTATTATCTCACCTCTAGTTATGTATATTGCTCCATGTTTTGGCTAACATTTTATACTAATGTTTTATTGTTGTGTCTGCAATATGCTACCAGATTTTTAAAATTTCATGTGAATAAGTGTCACAGAGGAACCATTTTGTTACATTCTGGGAAAGACGTGTCAGCAAGATAATAGGTAGTCAGTAAAATCTGACTGTCAAAAAAAATTACAAGTCCCTATTCATTTAGAGAATATAGGAGAAATCATGCAATGGGGAGAGAAACACTAAGATTTACCTAAAAGATGAACTTTTTACTATTTTTCATTTTAAATTTTTTATTGAGGCATAACTTCTAGATAGTAAAAAGCACAGATTTTTTTGCTAGCAAAAATTTGGGACAGTTTTATTTTTGAAAAGGACAATATCTGGCACCTAGAATCATAGTCCAATTAGTGGAATGAACTTCTTCCAACCTGAACACAGTCATATGGATATTAGTATGGCAGAAAGAAATGTAATATCATAAATTCCAGAGTCCTACAAAAGCAAAAACACTCAGAGCTTTCCACTGGGAGTTTTTATAATGGAGGTAAGCAGTAACCAATTCTAAAGCTTTAAAAGCTGGTTAAATTATCTATGACAGTAAATTTCCATAATAATCTTTACTTTTTTCGCCTCAGGACATCAAGGTAGTCTAGCTATGTTTCAAAATCCTTTATTTAATTAACAAAGCACAGTCATTTAGTCACTGTTATGACAAGCAGAGAGAAGGTGCAAACATTCGCTGGGTAGTTTAGGCTGTGTTCCTACCCACCCCCCCCCCGCACCCCCCTCCCCGCCAGCCCCAGCACTTTGAGGGACATACCCTGCCCTTTGTTTTGACTGTTTTATGTCACACTTAGAACTTCTAGGTTTTAGAATCATTAAAAGAGAACTGATGAGGTTGATAGACCCAAAACATGTTTTCTGTCTGTTAATGTACTCAGAACTCTTAAAAAATAATCAAGTTAAAAAAAAAACAACCATCATTAATAGTAAAGAAGCAGTTTTGCATATGAGCACTTGTATACATAGTAGAATATTAAAAGATTTAAAAAATGTTTTCCTTGTTGTAAAGAATATGATCACTGCACCTTCATTAATAAAATGAATGATACAAGATTCAAATAAAACTTCATGGGCCGAAATGATGGAACAGACCTTAAAAAGATGACATCAAGCAGAAATAAATATAAAATCTTGATCTTAGGTTCCAAAAATCAACTCTGGGTATACAAGATGGCAAAGACAACATTTCATGGCAAAAAAAAGACTCAGTGATTTTAGTTCTCTCCAAGGTTACCATCAAGCAAAGTAGTAAAATGTTAGCCCCAAATGCTTATACTAAGTTGCATTAAATAGGGATGAGAGAGTTTTCCAGTATACTTAACTGTTGTTGCCAGGACTTTAGTTTTGTGTTACATTCTGGGAATTATATTTTAAGAAGGAAGTTAACCAACAGAGGCATATTCCAAGGAAGGCAGCAAAGTGATGAGGGACTAAAAACTGTGGGAGAGAAGGAATCAAAATAATTGGGCATTGGCATAAATAAAAGCATGGTTCTTGCCTCTGGGGGAAAAAACTTAGAGATTATTTAATCCAGAATTCTAACTGTTGAGGTGAAGAACAGAGAGATGTGTCTTGTGTCACAGGACAAGAGAGGAATGGAATACTTCCCAAAAGTGCTACATGATGAACTAACAGGCACCAAGGATGTGACATGCCGGGTGGAAGAGAGCCCAGACATTTTTTCATAGCTTAAAAAGGCAGCACCAAGACTAATGTTTGGAAGTTTTTGGAAGGAAAGATTTGGAGTAAAAGTAGAAGGAACAACTTACTAGCATGGGAGCTGCCTTGAAAAGCAGTGACCTACCTACTCATCACTAGATATGTTCAAGTAAAGGTTGGATAGGATGTTGGGGATGCCATTGAGATGATTCCTTCTGTGCACCAAAGGTTGGACCACACTAAATAATTATTATAGTCCCTTTTAATTGCTAACGATAGCTAACATTTATTGAGTTTTTATAGAAGCACTATGCTAAAGTAATGTATTTGTATTATCTCTTTGATTCTTAGACTACATGAGGAAGCTGAGGCCCAGAGAACCACTTGTTTTGCCTAATGGGTACATGGTTAATAAATGTCAAAGTGAGGTTCAAATTCAGGTAGTCTGGCTCTAGAGCCAGATTTGCTAACTTCTATGCTACAAGTGACCCTTAACTGCAGTTCTCTGACTCATGGAAACTTTAGATCCATTTAGAGCCATCTTTTCATGACTTATAGCATTCTTGAGTGGAAGGAGTCTTTTAGTGAGAGGGCCCTGCTTGCATTAAGCGGTTTCTAGTGGATTTTAGGTATTATGAATATTCCCTCAAGGCCTTTTTGCATTCAGCGTATTTGACAATAAAACCTCTGGAAACGACCAGCCATTGAAATTCCCGAGCCATTTCAATAATGGTAGAAGTTATATTAAATTACCATTTATCATTAAGAGAACTTGTGTTCTGGAATCTGCTCATTTTATATATATATTTTTAAAAATTCCCTTTAGTAGGTATTACTTTCTAGATTATAGATGTGAAAACTGAATGTCAGGTTTTGATTTGGTTTGCCTCCAGCCCAACCTGAACTACTTTTTAATTGATCTTTTTATTTTGAGATAACTGTAGATTCACATGTGGTTGTAAGAAATAATTTTGAGAGATCTAGTGTACCCTTTACCCAGTTTCCCTGAATAATAACGCCTCGAAAAACCATAGTGCAGTATCACAACCAGGATATTGACATCGGAGCATCACGAGCATCCCTTTTTCTGCCCTTTTATAGCCACATTCCTCTCTTTCACTCTCCTCTCTCTCACCCCTGGCAACCACTAATCTGTTCTCCACTTCTATAATTTTTATTTTAAGATTCTCATATAAATGGAATCATACCATATGTAACCTTTTGGGATTCCCCCCCCCCCCACTCAGCTTAGTTCCTTAGAAATTCATCCAGGTTGTTGTAAGTAACAATAGTTTTCTTTTTGTTGCCCTGCAGTATCCCATGGTGTAGCACAACTTGTTTTAACTGCCTGCTAAAGTGCATCTGGATTGTTTTCAGTTTTTGGTTACTATGAATAAAGCTGTTAGAAACATTTGTGTAAAGGTTTTTGTATGAACATGTTAAGTTTCATTTCTCTGGGATAAATATCCAGGAGTGCACCTGCTAGGTTATATGGTAGGTTGATGCTGAGTTTTATAAGACGGTCAAACTGTTTTTCTTAGTGGCTGTACCATTTTACATTCTCACCAACAATGTGTAAGTAATCCAGTTTCCATACTTCCTCACCAGCATTTGGTATTGTCATTATTTTTTATTTTAGTCATTCTGAGAGATATATTTAGTGATACCACATTGTAGTTTTAATTTACATTTCCCTAATGGCTGATAATGTTGAACATCCTTTTACATGCTTATTTATCATCTGTGTATCCTCTTCGGTGAAATATCTGTTCTTACCCCCTCCCCCCATGGTCTGATTGGATTGTTTGTGTTTTTACTATTAGGTTTTGAAAGATCCTGGTCTTTTATAAATATCTATTTCAACAGTGTGCTATTCATTCCTTTGACTCTCTTTGCCATTCCTGCTTTGCCAATATCCAGCTCAGAGTAACTCACACAGTCTGACTTGTGTGACTTCTTACAGCCTGAGATAGTCATCATTCTATTCTGAAGAGATCTAGAATAGAATACAAGTCCTGAACACACTGCTCTTAGCAATCCTTTTTTTAAAAAAGATATAATTCATATATCATAAAATTCACCCATTTAAAGTGTACAAATCGGTGATTTTCTAGTATTCACAAAGTTGTACAACCATCACACTATGTAATCCCAGAATATTTTTATAATTGCAAAAAAGAAATCTGTTCCTACTGGCAGTCACTTCAAATTCCCCCATTCTACCATTCCCCCAGTCCCTGAAAACCACTAATCTACTTTCTGTCTCTGTGAATTTGCCTTTTTCTGGGTATTTCATATAAATGGAATCATACAATATATGACTTTTTGTGTCTGGCTTCTTTTACTTAGCATGATATTTTTAAGATTCATCCATGTTGTTGTAGGTATTAGTACTTCATTCCTTTTTATGGGTGAATAATGGTCCATTATTTGAATATATCCCACATTTGTTTATCCATTCATCAGTTAATAGATATTTAAGTTGTTTCTATTTTTTGGCTATTATGAATAATGCTGCTGTGAACATTGCGTACAAATGTTTTCATTTCCCTTGGGTATATATCTAGGAACGAAATTTCTGGGTCATAGGTAACTCAATGTTTAACTGTTTGAGGAACTGCCAAACTGTTTCCCAAAATGGATACACCATTTTACATCCCCCGTAGCCATGTATGTTTTTGATTATGACCATCTTAATTGATGTGGAGTGGTACCACACTGTGATTTTGATTTGCATTTCCCTAATGACTAATGATGTTGAGCATTTTTTATATGTGCTTATTGGCTATTTATATTTCTTGGGAGAAATGTCTATTCAAGTCCTTTGCCTATTTTTTTAATTTGGTTATTTGTCTTTTCATTGTTGAGTTGTAAGAGTTCTTTTTATATTCTGAATGGTGGATCTCTATTACATATATGAATTGCAAATATTTTTTTTCTCTTGTTTTGTTGAATATTTTCACTTTCTTAATGATGTCCTTTGAGGCACAAAGGTTTTGCATAAGACCATTTAATTTTGAATAAGACCATTTTGACTATTTCCTTTGGTTGTGTTCACTTTAGGCATCTTAGCAATTTTTAAATAAAATTTTTTTTGCTCTTTATTACATCCCCTTTGATCTTTTCCACATGTCTACCCAATCACAGCAAGTACCTAATCTCTCCCAAGTTCTTTTACGCAGATGAACTTGCCTTCTACTTTCTGAGAAGGCCGAGATTATTGGCCATAAATTCTTTTGTCTCAACTTCATCAGGTAATATGTATTTGCATTCTCTCTCCTCTTTCCCTTTGAAACACAAACAATTTGCTTTTCCTTTTAAGATGAACAGCTCTACCTAAGCCATTTCATTCTCTCCTCTAGGACTTTGATTCAATGATTGGCCTCTCTCCCTCCTAGAATCAGTACTTTCTCTTCTACTATTCTTTATTTTCTGTCTTCATATAATCTCAGGTCTTTCTTTCCTCTTTAAAAAAAAATAAGAGAGAGGAGAGACTTTTCCCAATTTTATTTTCCTTTAAACTACCAACCTTTTTGACTCTTCTCCTTTACTTTTAAATCTTGGAAGAGCTATTTTATCGCATCTAAAACATATCGATAACCTTTCAGTGGTCTCCAAGTCCCAGGTTTCCCACTTTGACTTAACTTATACACTTTCCATCAGCTAAATCTCCCTAAAGTGAAGTCCTTATCACCTAACTCTTCTGCCCAAAAATGTTAAGTGACTCATGTAATACCAAGTTAACAATAGGACTCCCCAGCCTAATACTCAAAGTTCTTTGTAACATGTTCTCTCAACTCTGACATATCTAGACTATTCACTCTTCCCTGAATGCATCCTCTAGTTTTCTGCCTAATGCCTGCTCCCCAGAATGCCTGTCTTCCTTTGTCTCTTCCTGTGGAAATTGTCTTCTTGCAAAACCTTGTCTCTCTTCATCATCCCCTCACCCTTCCACCAGAGGGCACTCTCCAATCTCTAAATCCCTATTATATTGCAAACTTCTATATGCCCCTTATTCTGCCTTGTATTATAGCATTTAAAAATAGATTGCAAGCTCTCCAAAGGTAGAGATAAGTAGCTTGTCCATTTCTGGACCCCCTCTAGCAACCAGAGAGGACTTTAGATCTAGTAGGTACTGAGTAAGTATCTCTTGACTTGATTAGATTTGAATTGAAAACAAGAACCTGGGGACCCACATCCCAGGAGAAAAATCTGGAAAAGATAAGGCAGAAAACATGAGTTAGACAGGGGTTGATGAAGCAGATAGGTAAATTATACTTTAGCTTTACACAATCAGAACACAAGTTCAAAACCTCATTTTTCTGAATGTCAGTTTTCCCATTTAAAACTATTCAGTGCATAGCAGATATACTCTTTATTTTCAAAACACCAGGGTAAAAAAAAATGGCACTGGTTGAGTAAAATGATGTAGAGTCTCCTTATGTGACAAAATGTATTATCTGTTCTAAATGAAGATCCTAGAATTGTTATAAAGGATATCATGTTCTCCCAGTTATGGAGAAAAGAACTATCAAGTTGCAGGAACTTTGAAAAGTATTACATAAAGGTAGACCTTTAAAGTTTAAAATTATTACCTGCACATGTGGGTCAGTTTATATGCTACTAGTTGGTGGGCAGTGGGCCTCTGTAACCAATTTTAATAAATAGGAGGGCCATGAAATCAGTTTCAAGACCAAAATCAACATGTACTCAAAGATAAACCCAATCTCAAATATTTCTATTAAAAACCTTTAGATCAACCTATATACTAGATTGAATTCATACCTCCATTCTATACATCGTGTTGTTATTAATGCTTTAGTGCTCAAATAAGATAAATTGATTAAATATTCGTCTTTGAGGGCAGGGTGACTGAGAAGTCATTTTGTTCTAATTTTTATATCTGACTAGGAATGTGATACTTTTCATTATTTTATCTTTTTATTTGGGATATTCAAATTGATTTCTAAATTATAAGCCAGGAAGCTGCCCTGTAGTTTTTGTAATCTCTAACCCTAATAAGAACTCTTTTAGTATTATAATTACTCAATTATAATAGTAATCCCTAGTATCTTTTGAGTTCTTACTAAGAAGTAGATGTCTTCCTAAATACCATATTATACTATATATTCATTATTTATTTTAATTCTTATAGCAAGTTTGTGAGATATTTTCCTCACTTCGAAAGAATAGGAGGCTTCAATAATTTGTTCAAGGTCACACATTACATGGGTGGCTGAGCCAAGACTGGAACCCAGGCAGTCTGACTCCAGGATCTGTGTTCCCCACTACACTATCTTCCTCAATAAATGTGTGTTCACAGTGATGCTAATTAGAACCAAGCTGTGCACATGGCATATGTGCAGTGACATCCTGTTTATGTTTTTATTGTGTGATGTACCCAGGATACTATGAGCCCACAGCTGGTGTCCATTAATGATTATGGTGTGGGAATTCAAAAATAATTTTCAGAGCATCTTGGGTGTAGGCATTACATAGATTTCATTATCAGTGATCTTTAAATCTTAAAAGGGATTTGTTATATGGATACCCAAAATAGTTTTTTTCTTTTTCTAGAAGTTTGATTTGAAAAGGAACTAATGGAAGGCTACAGCGTGCTTTGTTTATTCTTTCAGTAGGATTTTTTTCACTTTAATTCTAAGTTATTTACTTACATGAAAATAAGGGAGAAGGAGAGGCAACTTTCAGATTTTCTTTTTCATCACCAAATTTCAAGACTAAGGAGCTTTT
Organism: Rousettus aegyptiacus; assembly: GCF_014176215.1. Lineage (NCBI taxonomy): Eukaryota > Metazoa > Chordata > Mammalia > Chiroptera > Pteropodidae > Rousettus > Rousettus aegyptiacus. The sequence goes on along the minus strand of NW_023416306.1, from coordinate 117,256,352 downwards.
GCTTTAGCTGCAGGTTAGAGTGCTCTCCAGTTTTCTACTGCTGCTTTTAAATACATTATGAGTACCCATACAATGGAATATGAGGTAGCTATTAAAAAGAATAAGCTAGATTAAATATGTTCTGACAAGGAAAGATGTCCATGATATATTGTTAAGTAAAAAGAGCAAGTTCTAGAAATATGTCCAGTATTTTCTCTCTTAGGAGCACATTAACATATAGAGGTTGCATAGAAAATTGTTGGGAATGATAGAAGCCAAGCTGTCAACTGTGGTTACCTCTGGGGATAAGATTGAGATTGAGAGAAGGGGTGAAGTAGGATTTTTTATTCCATATATTTTTATTTGATGTGATATTATACATGAATTTATTTTTATTTTTGTTGTGTTGGGTTTGTTTTTCTTAAGAAATAACTTCACAAAGACAAAAAAAGTACAAAGAGAGTAAAATACACTCCCATGCACTAATCACCCAAAATGAAGAAATGTAAACATTTTTTTCATATTTGCTTGAGAATATTTTAAAAATTAAAATTATATAGTTGAAGTCGTATTCTCCAATTCTATTCCTTTTATTCCTCCATGAAGTCAACAATGATTGTCAACTTACCATGTTTACATTCGTGTTTTTATGTATATGTTACAAAGATATAAATACATAAACACATAAAATTTTTTGTGTATTTTAAACTTTACACATGTTATAATACACTGCATTAATATTAAGCAACTTTTTTTTGCAAACATTGTTTTCAGTATCTAGCCATGTCAGTCAGTATCTTGAGATCCAGTTCAAACATTTTTACTATTGTATTGTATCCCATATTATATCATACTTTATCTCTCCTCCCACTGATGGATGTTTGGTTGTTCCTATACTTTTTTCTCTTACAGATTGTTCTTCAGTGTATATCCCTGTACACGTCTCATTGTGAATCTGTTGAGATGTTTTAAAGGGCAGGTCTTCCCAAACATTTTGTTTGTCAAGACAAAGACAGAAAAGGATTTTTGCATGGCACACTGTGGTAAACAGATGAGAGGTAATTGACAGGGTCTCTGGCAAACTCAGCCCAAGTGCCATCCTGAGGACTAAAGGAGTCATTCGTTAAGCACATCAGTAATATCTTGTCACATCACACCTGTTGAAAAATTCTATTCTATGACCTTGTCTTTCAAAGTTTTTAATGTTTATTTGAATCATCTGGCGATCTTGTTAAAATGCAAATGTTGATTTTGTAGGTCTAAGGTTGAGCCTGATCATCTGCATTTCTAACAGATTTTGAGGTAATGTTTATGCTTTGAGTGGCAAGGCTCTAGCGCTGTGCTATGCAACATGATAGCCACTAACCACACGTGACTGTTGAGCACTTGAAATGAGGCCAGTCTGAATTAAGATGTGCTATGAATATAAAATATGCGCTAGATTTAGTATGAAAAGTAATACATTTTTTAAATGAAATCTCATTTTTTCCAGTTTTATTGAGATATAATTGACATATAACATTGTATTAAAAATAAACTTTTTATTTTAGAATAACTTTAGGTGTACGGAAAAGTTGCAAAGATAATACCAAGAGTTCCTATGTAGCTCTCAGTCAATTTCTCTTAGTGTTAACAGCTCATATTTCCATGGTACATTTGTCAAAATTAAGAAATCAACATTGCTACGCTAGTGTTATCTTGACCAGATTTTATTTGGATTTCTCCTGTTTTTCCACTAACGTGTCCACAGATCCATTTCAGGGTACCACTTTGCTTCATGTCTCCTCAGTTTCTTCTATGGCAGTCGCTCAGCCTTTTCTTGATTTTCATAACCTTGATGGTTTTGAGGAATATTGGTGAGGTATTTTGTCAGCATGGCCCTCAATTTGGATTTATCTGATGTTTTTCTCATGATTCAACCAGAGTTACGTATTTGGGTACGACTACCAGATATGTTTTCAGCCATCAAAAAGAATACCCTGTCCTTTGTGACAATATGGATGGACATCGAGGGCATTCTGCTAAGGGAAATAAGTCCGAGAAAGAAATATTATATGTTCTCACTTACATGTAGAATCTAAAAAAGCTGAACTCAGAGAGTAGCATAGTGGTTGCCAGGGGCTTAGAGGTGGAGAAAATGGAGAGATGTTGGTCAAAGGATACAAACTTCCAGCTATAAGATTAATAAGTTCTGGGGATTTAATGTGTAATACAGAATGGCGACTGTAATTACCAATACTATGTCATATACTCGAAAGTTAAGAGAGTAGATCTTAAACGTTATCACTACAAAAATAAAAAGGTAATTTTATGAGGGGATGGAGATGTTAAGGAACCTTATTATGGTAATAATTTCACAGTATTTAGTATCACATCATCATGGTGTACACCTTAAACTTGCATGTGTTATATGTCAATATCTTATTAAGCTGGGGGAAGAAAAGACCACCAGAAATGAAGTGCCTTCATTATACCACATGCTATCAGCATGACTTACCACTGGTGATGTTAACCTTCATACCTGGCCAAGGCAGTGTTTGCCATGTTTCTACACTGTAAAGTCACCTGCTCCCCTGCCATACTCTTTGGAAGCAAGTGACTAAGTCCAGCTCATGCAGGAGAGTGGAGGGAGGAATTAAGCTCTACCTCCTGGAGGGTGGAATAGCTACAAAAATTATTTGGAGTTCTTTTATAAGAAAGATTTATCTTTTCTCCCCTATTTAGTCATCTATTTATGTCAGCATAGACTCATGTATATTTATTTTCTACTTTGTGTTATAAACCAGTACCGTGTTGTTTATTTTATTGTTCAAATTGTTCTTGCTTTGGCCACTGGGAATTTTTTTCAGGTTGGCTTCTAAATTTCTTTGACATGTCCCTATCCTTTTTTTTTTTTTTTTTAAGATACATCTTTACCTTATGGCACCACTATTTTCTCTAGGCTTATCTTTCATTTTTGCCCCAGCCTTAGGATCATTCATTTAACCAAAGAACCCTCATTTCTTTTATTGGAGAATGATGCTATCTGGGGACTAGATGTGCTCACTGCTGTGGGAGTGTGATCACTTCAAGACTCTCTCAGCAGACAGAACTAGGGAATGTTTACATGTGTATAAACCCATGTATAAGCACTTATCTATAATTACTTCTGTATCTTCATATATATTAAGCTATACTGACGTTTTTGACTCTAATAATTTCTTTAACCCAGTACTACATGGTTCATGAGGCTTTCTCCCTTACTTCCTCTCTAACAGTGAGAAACTTGGCTCCACCATCCATTTACTTATTTATTTGATCCATCTATATTTGTAGCTGCTAATTTTTGAAATAGATGCTGATGCTTCTTCTAAAGAATTGTTTCTTCTGGTTTTAATATAGATAGTGATGTCTCTAACCCCCCTGTGGATATGTCAACAAATATTTGTGTAGGGTATATGCACACAATCAATTTACTTGGGAAAGGAACCTGGGACTTAATTTTTCATTAATCATGCATATTTTTAAAGTTCATTGCTACTAAAAGAGTTTATTGCAAAATAAAACATCACCAAACAATAAAATATTTACCCCAATAAAGTAAATAACAGCACTGTAGCAAGAGCATTCAGACCACTATATAAATTTTTTACAGTGGGACTACTCAGACTATATTTTCTGAATGTATGTATCACCTGTGATGTATCATATTTCCCATGGACCCCAGCAGCCTGGTAGCTTTTTGTGTATCTCAAAAGACATGGCATGGGCCACAGCATGATTGGCTGGTACACCAGGTGGATGGCAGGGGGCAGCAGCATCAAATACTTCTCCCTCAACCACCTGAGACAGAAAAGAATGAACTATTCTTAGCTACTTGTGTTCATGCACTCTTCATTTTATCAGCAAGCACCATGCATGATGTCTTCTGAAGGGTGTGTGTGTATGTATGTATAGCTATATATGCGCTCGTGCACGCGCACATGCGCGCGCGCGCACACACACACACACACACATACACCCTTTAGGACATGGTGGTGTAAACTGGTCATCTAGCAGATTTAACAATGTATAGGAAATATAAATGCATCTTACCACTAGACAAGACCATAGGAGAGGCTGAAAGTTCAAAGCAAAGAGCCTGATAAACCCATATCAATCCCACTCTAGCTTATTTTATTGCAGTGAATAATAATACTTTTTGAAAAGTAGGTACCTGATTCAAATGTCAAATCATATGGAATTTTCTGATAGCAGGTGTAAACTGGACTGGATGGCAGGCGGATGAATGACTACACATTTATGGTCTACCAGCAGTCTTAAACAATTCAAAGTACAAAGGATAATTATAATAGTCCAGACAAAGGATTGATGGACGACTATTAGCATCCTTTATGGCTTTTTATCTTGATGAATTCTGGGATTACCCCATAACTTTTCTTTAGGACTGGGCCTCTGGGAGCATCCACAGGCACTGCAGTTTGTCTAATTTAAGCCCAGAATGAAATCATAATCTCTCTAGAATGGTTTGAAACCTGTCCCAGAAATCTGCCACTAGATTTTGACAGGGAGGGAGTCAGGGTTAAGTAACGATGATATTGAGAGAAGCTGGCATGTCTGGGTTGTGGGAATTGAGAGAAAAGAAATCAATGATAAAATCATATGGCCAGAGAGGCAGAAGGACATGGGGTTTCCTCATTGCCATATCTTTATGTCAAGAGCCTGAAGAATGTAGGAGGATACTGCTGTATTCTTCTGAGCTAATCAAAAGCAGCAGCTAATACATACTGGAAGCTCTGTTAAATGGCAGGGAAGAAGGTGGCGGTTGGAGAGTTTATATTGCATGTAAGATATGTCTAAGTATTGTGGAGGAGAGAGAGAGAAACCTGAAAGAGTTTTTCCTTTACCGAGTTTATATATATTTATGTATATATTGAAATACATATATATTGCAATATTGACATTCAATATTATATTAATTTCAGGTGTACAGCATGGTGGTTAGACATTGACATAATTTAGAAAGTTATTCTTCCAATAACTCTAGTACCCACCTGGCACTATACATAGTTATAACAATATTATTGACTTTATTCCCTATGTTGTACTTCACATCCTTGTGACTGTTTTGTAACTATCGATTTGTACTTCTTAATCCCTTCACCTTTTTTACCCAGTCCCCAACCTCCCTCCCACCTGGCAATTATCACTTTGTTTTCTACATCCATGAGTCTGTTTCTGTTTTCTGTGCTTGCTTGCTTTATTCTTTAGATTCCACATGTAAATGAGATCATACAATGTGTCTTTCTCTGTCTGACTTATTTCACTTAGTATAACATTTTCGAGGTTCATTCAATTCATGTTGTTACAAATGGCAAGATTTCATTATTTTTTATGGCTGACTAGTATTCCTTTGTATGTATGTACCACATCCTCTCTATCCAGTCATCCACTGAAGGACGTCCTGGTTGTCTCCACACCTTGGCTACTGCAAACAATGCCGCAGTGAACATAGGGATGTGTACATTCATTTGAATTAGTGTTTTGGATTTCTTTGGAAAAATACCCAGAAGTAGAACTACTGGGTCATAGGTAGTTTGAATTTTAATTTTTTGAGGAACCTCTGTACTGTCCTCCACAGCACCAGTCTGCAATCCCACCAACAGTGCACAAGCATTCCCTTTCTCCACATTCTCACCAACACCCATTGTTTATTGGTGATAGCCATTCCGACAGGTGTTAGGTGATATCCCATTGTGGCCTTAACTTGAATTTCCCTGATGACCAGTGATGTTAAGCACCTCTTCATATATCCATTGGCCATCTGCATGTCATCTTTGGAGAAATGCCTATTCTCACTGATTTTAAATTTGTAAGGGATAGTAAATGTTTGCACATAGAGGCCTCAGTTTCCTCTTAGAGCACAGACCCTTAATCCAAGTATTCTCAGATTCGGAATTGAAAAATTAGTTACTATGTCAGGGATCTTTTTTGTTTTTCTCTTTTATTTCATGTAATTAAATGGCTTCTGACCTTGTCTTTTTTGGTTGCCTTCATAAAATTATCATTTCTATCTTTTAGCTGCCTTCTTCCATTATGGAATGAAATTTTTATTGTGCTAAGTCATTAGGGAATAAACCAATTGAGGACTAAGAAAATAAGTTTGTCATATAGTTGAGGATTTTATGACATATTCCTCAAATGTTTTGACTAATTTTGAATGAAAATATTTCTAAGATGTGCCCTTTTAAACAGAGAGTTTTTGTCTTGATTTGATCCTTTCTTGATCCAGGTTCATGATTAGGAATGTCAGTATTTTGTGCTGTGGATAAATGTGGTTTTGAGCTTGAAGCTGAATGACTTAGTTTGTCCCTACAGTCATGTGCCACTTAATGGTGGGGATTATGTTCTAAGAAATGCATCATTAGGTGATTTTGTCATTGTGCGAACATCCTAAAGTGCACTTACACAAACCTGGTGGTATAGCCTACTACACACCTAGGCTATATGGTATAGCCTATTGCTCCTAGGCTATAAACCTGTATGGCATGTTACATTTAATCTCAAAATGACGTGAGATTAAATCAAGCACAAGAGATGCACTAAACACAAGATGAGCCTGCTGTCCGTGTAACACGACATACTGTTGTACATACAACGTTTTTTTTTATAAGTAGAAAGAGTACACTCTAAAGTAATTATAAAAACTATAGTATACTAAATACATGACTCAGTAACATAGACGTTTATCATTATAAAGTATTACGTATTGTACATAATTGTATGTGCTATACTTTTATATAACTGGCAACACAGTAAGTTTGTTTACACCAACATCACGACAAATACGTAATATGTTGCACTAAAATCTTATAATAGCTATGATGTTACTAGGCAATTGGGATTACTGTTATATATGTTGTCCATTGTTGAACAAACTTTTATTATGCAGCTCGTGACTGTATATAGCTCTGTACCCTTCTCCCCAGGGACCCTTTAACCGCCTTGTTGGCAGGCTTTTGAGTGAATGCATGTGTCCTTAGGTGCTCCTCACTTTCAATTTCTCCCCTGCCTTCAAGGCCTGTTTATGAGCTGGTGACTCCTCGTTGGCTTAGACTTTAGAATGCATTTCTTTTCTTCCTCTCTTGTACCTCTCTTTAGAATGCTTTCTTCTGTTCCAATGTCTGCCACTTGCAACCTTGCTGCCTACCTTGTCATCTTTTCCAATCTCTGCTCCTGCTTCCAGTTTCTGTTGCTGCCTTTCTCCTCATCTTTTCCTTCTCCTTTCTCTTTTCCTTTGTGCTCATAGACATTGTCAGCAAATCAGAGGAAGGCTTTTCTTACAAACAGCCATGTGATCAGCTTGCAGTTCTTTATAGCACTTTTGGCTGTTCTTGTTGTCGAGTGTTCAGGGGCTAACTCTGAACCTTAAATACTCTAAGAAAAAGATGCTTCTGAATTTGAAGCCAAGGATGTGCCAGGAGACTTATCTCTATAGAAATGAAGTTTTACTCTTTCTCTCATGAAGTATAGTGACCCATAATATCTGTTTTAAATAAGGTAGAATAATTTAGTATTTATTATCCTCCTTGAATGGTTCCTATTATTTGTTTGGTTTCCCAGGATACAACAGCTTATGGAATTAGTATTCTCAAATGTTCAAGGTCCAGAGAAAATGCCAACTCTGTTATGAAACCTTCCTTAACCCTTATAGTACCTATTTGGACTCTTGTCATAGCATTTATTCACCTGGCCTTGCAGTGTGCAAGTTCCTCTCTTACCAGATTAGAGCCTCTTTGAAGTAGAGGAGGGAGTGAGAATCTATTCATGTCACTTTTGTATTTTTCTCTTTACTACTACTTTTAAAACAGTACCTTGTATAAAATGTTCTGTTGAACTGAATAGCCCACTGTCTCTCCCAGGTCTCTTGTATAGCTTGTGACTGATGCTAGTTGAGGGTCCCTCTCACGTGTGTCATCTTGCACTTGTTCACAATGAAACTGCCAAGTCTGCTTAAATTCCCAAGTTTTTCCTATAGTCTTTCCCCAAAGAGTCTGGCTCTTTGCTGCTTGGGGGAATTCTGTCAAACAGAAACCAGGTAAAGTTATTGTGTTTGTCCTCCTCCAGAGCCTTTTTAAAGGTATAAATAAGTATAAAGTTTCTTACAATTCTCTGTCCTTAGAGAGAAACGCTTATTTGTTCCTCATATCTTTTTTTTTTTGTCTCTGAGCCACTTCATTCCCTATAATAAAAAAGCCTTATTATTTTTAAACAACTTTATTGAGATATAATTCACATATAATTGTGAATTATATGTATGAATCCAATGTTTTCAGTATATTCACGGAGTTGTGCAAACCATTACCATAACCTAATTTTAGAATATTTTCATTATCCCAAGAAGAAATCTCATTAGCAGTCACTCTTCATTTCCCTAGCTCCCAGTCCTAGGTAACCATGAATCTACTTTCTGCCCCTATAGATTTGCTTATGCCGGACGTTTCTTTATAAATTTGCTATATATCTTCTTTTGTAACTGGCTACTTTCACTTGATACTACTGATTTTAAAAAATACTTTTATATTTATCACTTTTCCACAGAACAGATGTGGTCTTATAACTCTCATAAGTCCTTCCGTGGCCTGGTTTTATTGAATTTGTGATATTTGGTTAAGTTCCAGAATATACGGTCACACATCAAATAACATCGGCTGCTGATGGTACTGAAAATGGCCCTGTTTGAGAGCCAAGAAAATTTTGCCCAAGATTTAGTTATCATTATATTTCATAAAGCGAATCTAAACTATTGCTATGGTCAAATGAATTAAGGTATAATAGGATTCCATGATTTTTGCATTGACCCATCTTCTAATGGGTTGTTTGAGGCTTTGGGTTGTGTAGTTCCTGAGAATCATAAAGCATTGGAGCTCAAAACAACTCAGCAGCCATTAGCCCAGACTCTCTTCCTCTAAGTCCTATTTTACAGCTCTCAGAATGTTAGCTTGTTTAAAGTCAAATAGCCAATTAATAGTACCAGTTATAGCAAAGTTAGAACCAGTGTGTCTCCATTACTAATCCCAGGTTCTTTCCTTTTACTTCTTGCTACTGTTTTTAGCCTGAGCTGTCTAGAAACCAGAGCCTGAGGTAGGAATTAAGTGAAGCTTTATTTGGAAGTACAATCCCAGAAGAGTGAGTGAAGGAAAAGAGATGAGAAGCAAGAAGGTATGAGAAACAAAGTAAGGTGTTTGTTTTACTATGCTGGCAATTGTGTCGTGATGAGCCTTAGAGAGGTTCAGCTGATTGTTCAGCAACTGCATGTGCTTGACCACATGTGATATCTCTAGACAGAATAGATGAACAATTCATGGGAACAGAGAGGGAGAGGGCATTTATCTGTTTGGCCCCTTTTTGCCTACAGTTTCCCATTATCAAAGATCACTCTGTGGAGAGTTAACTCATAGTACCGAGTTGTGTGATCCTATTTCGTCGATAGCCACTTGGAAAGCCAGATTTCATGCGCTGGTGTAGGATTTCATCCAAGTTTGGAAATGGTGGGAAAATCCAGAAACTTGGGCTATATGGCTAATTAGCAGTCAATGGGAAGGGTTTTTCCCTCACCCACAGTTCCGTGGTTGGCCTCAGGGACAATGAGACAGTGGTATGGAGGGGATTTGAGGGAGCATGTAAGCTATATTTGATAGCAAGCTAGCATCCTTCCTAGCTCAAGTTTCTGAAGTCTTTTATAAGGATGATGGCACTTTCAACTAATGTACTTAAAGAACTTACTTAAATTGACTAACTATTCGAACAAGATATTTTTTCACATGACTGTAGTTGATATGCTTCAAAATACTGAATATTTAGAAACCTGTAACTAAGACCCTTTGGCTAGAAAACTTGTTCTTTTGACTTCCTCTCTTCTCTACGATAAAGAAAACCCTGGAGAGGCTTCCCAGAATTATAATTGCTCAGTACCTAGCTTTCTGTGCATGTTGCCCCACATGGAGAGATTTCCTCTGCCATTTCAATTCTTATTCTTCTCTCAAGATGGACTAACTCCAGTCTATACTGAGAAATTTCCTGCACTGACCTCTTAAGAGTTTACTTTCAATATCTTTACCCTACTCTCTTTCATTTATGTATTACTTCAAGATTATTCTTTCCTGATTTGATAATATGCTAGTTTTCCTCCTAGATGTCTTAGCTTTTTGTAAATCCTCCACTGCCTAGAATTATAAATACTCGTTGACTGTCTCAACATGGGCTAGAGTATTTGATCTAGTCCAAGTTGTCCAGTAGAAGTTGGACAGAGGACAAAGAGATAATTAAGTCTTTAAGCTTTTCAGTAAATACAGTGGCCCTTAACAAGGATTTTGGGGACGCTGATCCTCTACACAGTCAAAAATCTATGTATAAACTTTGACTCCCCAGAAACTTTACTGCTAATTGCCTACTGTTGACCAGAAGCCTTACTGATAACATAAGCATTCAATTAACCCATATTTTTAATGTTATATGTATTATATACTGTATTCTTATAATAAAGTAAGCTTGAGAAAAGAAAATCATAAGGAAGAAAAATATTTTTACAATATTTATTGTAAATCCATGGACAAGTCCATGGACAAGTGGACCTCCACACTTCAAAACTCTATTGTTCAAGGTTAACCGTAATTGCGAATGAAAAATTGTAAGTGAGTTTGGGAAAGTTTGAAGATGAGAGATAATCATATGTTAATGAATAAAGGAGGTAGTTATTTCAGCGTGGGAAGAAATGGTAAGAAATACCAGGATATTGAGGCCAAAAATGGCAGTTAAATAATAACTGTGGTGTAGTAGATGAAGAAGATCACACAAAGAAAAGGAGGTTTGTAACAATGACATTTGCAGAATTATAGAATGTCAGAGCTGGAGGAGGTTTTACAAATAATTCAGTTCAATCTACTTCATACAAGTGAAGAAACCGAAGTGGCTGAAAGAGGTTAAGTGATGTGAGGCCAAACAACAGGATCAGATCCAAAATTTGAATGGTGGTCTTCAATTCCAGATGATCGTTCCACACCTACTTTGTGCCAAAAACTACCACATCTACTATAAGAATATTTCCTACTTTTCCTGAGAAGATTCTACAGAGTTGTTTTTACTATTTGGTGTTTTTTTCCTACTGCGATATTTGGTAAAATTAAAGGTATTTGAGTTTTTATTTATTTTTATTTTTTTAAAATAAGTTTATTGGGATAACATTGATTAATACAATTGTATAATTTTCAAGTGTATATTATAATTTGACATCTGTACATTCTATTGTGTGCTTACCCCCAAAGTCCAGTTTCCTTCAGCTACCGTATATTTGATCCCCTTTACCCACTTCACTCTCCCTCTCCCCCTCTGTATTTAACCCCCTTTACTCCATCTAACTCCCCTACCCTGTGCCCTCTGGTAACCACTAGTCTATAGTCCATGAGTCTCTGTTTGTCCTGTTCATTTGTTGCTTTTAGGTTTATATCACACATATAAGTGATATCGTATGATTTTCAACTTTTTTCTGCCTGACTTATTTCACTTAGCATGATTTTTATTTATTTATTTTTAATGTTTCAAAGTGCAATGGGTATTAAAGCTTAGAATGGGTGTCATGACTTTACATTGCCAGTGTAGTGTCATTTAAAGGGCTTCAACAAGAAAAGCAAACCATCTTAGCAGCTGAGGGTAGTGTTAATAGTTTAATAAAAGCATTTTAATGGTTGCTTTTAACCACTATCTAAACCCAAATCAGGTCCTAAAAAGACTTCAGTGTTTGTCTTGGAATTAAACAATTGCTCTTGTATATGATCCTTCTGCAGGGCTACTATAACCTATAGGGTGACAAACACACCAAGTCCAGTTCAAACAAAGCGAAATGCTTCCCACTCCCTGCCTTTATTCAAGCTATCTTACCTCTGCTTCTCTTCACAAGGCTTTGTGAGAGGAGCTTGGACCAATTTGCAGACTCCATTTTCATGCAGTTCACAAACTATGTAATCCTAGGAAACAACTCAACATTTTTGGAAGCAGATCCTTTGTATCTTTCATCTTCGTGATTCTGGGATTATCTGTATGAAAACTGACATGGCACAATTTTATCCTAAAGAGTTTGGATCTGATTAAAATATGCATAGGCTCTAATTTTTAAAAATATATTCAGTTCTATATATAGTTAAGGTTAATTCTATTTTCTGGAGGACAGCTCCTATGGAAATAGCACTGAGTTGATGGTCATAATATATTAAACAAATAATTCTTTGTATTAGATTAAGACTCAGTTTCAATAATGAGGATGTTACTTTGTCATTTATGTTTAATTAGTTTATGTATATTTGAAGAGGGTCTTGGAAAAATCTGGCAGATTTTTCTAAAAGTTACACTGTTTTGGATTTTTGTGGTTGTAATGAATTGTTCCAGATGGTGTTAGGGAGCAGACAATTGGAGGGAAGGTAATAGGATGGAGGCTGTTCCTACACCCTTATTCTTTCTTCCCTCACTGCCTCATTTCTACCTGAGGGCTAATAATTAGGAAAATGAGATAACATTAAAGCAATATTGTTTTTCATAGCATTAATAACTGTTAGTCCTTTATTATAACTACCAGAGGTCTTGTGTTTTTCAAGTAGTGAGTAATGGTATACAGATTGTATCTTAAGGGGTTGAGCACAAGAAGGTAAACAACTGCCTATGGGTATGCCACCCTAAACAAGCCCAATCCCATCTGATCTCAGAAGCTAAGCAGGGTCGGCTTGGTTAGTACTTGGATGGGAGACCACCTAGGAAGACCAGGTGCTGTAGGTGTAAAAAATAAAAATAAGGGATTGTAAACTGACAGGGTCCTTGCAATCTGTGAAGTCAACCAAGGGTTGCCTAATCTAAAAAAAAAAAATGTAAACAACCATATACATTTGTCATAGGACTGTTATTTATTAAACACAATTTTAATTTTAATAGTAATATTAACAGAATCAGTGCTTGCAGTTTGCCATTTGTTTCACATATGTGATGACATTTAATCTTGACTACAATTCTGTGAAATAGGAATTATTATTAATTTCATTTTGTGGGTCATTGACTTGCCCAGTGCCCCTTCCCATCCTGTACGCTTTCCTAAACTATTTTATCTGTGCTCATGGATTCAGTTATCACCTATAAAACTACTAACTCTATAAAATTTATATCACTAACCCTGAGCTACAGATTTTTAAATCCAATGATCTTTTCGGCTGCTCCATTTGGATATCTCAGGAATACCTCAAATTCAGCAAATCCAAAACTAAACTCTTGGCCTTCCCTATCAAACCTGGTCTTCTTTACATATTTTCCTTATAGTGAATGACATTGCCATCCATCCATCCATCCATCCATTTAATTGTACAAAACCAGAAACATAAGTCTTGCCTTTAACCTGTCCTTTCCCTTGCCCCATACCTAAAATGTCACAGAGTCTTCTTTATTTTACTACTGCATAGTTCTTAGTTTAGCCTATTTCTCTCCATCTCCACTGCCACCACTCCAGTCCAAGCTCTCCAGCATCATCTCTGTATTCTACTCCAGTAGCCTCCTACTGGTCACCTCCTACTGGGCTTTTTGCTCACCCATAATACAAACTCCACACAACAAACAGAATGATTGTTGCAAAACACAAATCTCAAGATATCCTACGCACCCTTACCCTGCTTGAAACTCTAATGAGTTTTACTTCAGGAACTTCTCATTCCTCTTTAAATAAAGACCAAATCTTTACCATGGCTGGCAAGGGCTTGTGGTCTAGTCCCTGCTTCCCTTCCATCTTCATCTTTTGCCAGTTTCCCCCCATTCTCTGAGCTTTGTAATATGTCACATTCCCTCCTTCCACAGAACTTTGCACATGCTTCCCCTTTGTTTCGAATTGTCTTCCTGCTGCCTCTAACCTAGTTTCCTCCTATTCTAATTGATCTCAGCTTCTTTAGGGAAACCTTCTCTGAATCCTAATCCACAACAGAACTACTCTCCCTTATCATTTACTTCTCCTTACACACTTAGCATGGTCGTGATTATTTGTGTGGCATTTAAAAATTTATATTGATCATTGTCACAAGACCATAAGCTCCATGATGTCAGGGGCTATGTCTAGTTTTATATCCTGTTATATCCTCATCATCTAAGATCATGCCCAGCATATGGAAGTCCCTCAGTGTGTATTTATGAATGAGTGAACAAATGAATTCAGTATTCTCTAAGGCCCTTTCTGGTTCTAAAATTCTAGAATTCCTTAAGGGACAGAGAAGTGTACCACTAGATAAGTACTGGGTGAAATATAAGTGTTCACTATGTGTAAGAAATGGTGGCAGCGTCTTTTGTTGAGATTGAAAGTGATCTGTGAGAGTAGGGCTTCCAAAAGATTATTTGAAAGGCTTTCTCATCTCTAATATCCTTCCTAGGCTCTGTCTCAGGATGGTGTGTGAACAACATGATTCAGGAAATGGAGAGAAATGTTGTATTAAAAGAAGTGACGATAAAGGCAATGGCATTCAAGTAGCAACAAGTATACCTAGCACACAGCTTTTGGATCCTAATCCCTTTCTCCAGTAAAAAGAACTAAAGAGAAGTGGCTGATTCTAGGACTGGGGCAGGAAATATATGATATCAGCTGGGAGCATCTTGTGGTGCCAGAAAGTAAGAAAGTGCACAAAAGGAATACAATAGTAGGATATGTTAAAGGAACACAGGAGTCAGCTGAATGAGTTCTCAGTGGTCAAAGCTGGAAAATTTTGAGTAACAAAATAAAATAGTATTGTATTATAACCCAAAGTATAAAATAAATATATACATGAGTCTATTCTGATATAAACAAATGATTGAACAAATTAATAAATGAGAGAGAATAGAAAAATCTATAACAAAAGGGACGAACAGACAAATCTCCCATGGAGAATTCCAAAATAATTTAGCTATTTTGCCCTCAAGGAGGGCAAAATCTCCAGTCCTTAACTGTGCACTGTGTGGTGACTTCTTTACAGCATGGAAGGGGGTGAGGAAAGTAACCTACAGTGGAGAAACCCTGACAAACACTGCCTTCTCCAGGTGATGAAGATTAATGTCAACAGTGACAAATAATGTTCATAATATGCACTCTTGATATAAGAAGGGTACTTTATATAAAATAGCACAATAACTTAGGTAGTCTGCTGCCTGATAAAACTCACATTGCAGTTGGGAGTTATAGCTCTAGGTGGTCTCTATTTAGTAAATCTGATAGAGAAATAATAAGCAAATACATAGCTTTGGTAGAGCACATATGGAAATGGAAGAACATGAAAGCAGGGTGATCTATCTCAGGAACCTGGCTGACTCGATGTACACGTTGGACAAGTTTCAAAACCAGTATTTCATGTCTTGGCAACATTTCAGAAGAAGGTGCACCTTGACACTAGCTATATCACTAGGAAATTTCTTTCCTCAAAGAGATGGCCTAAAGTACTCACCAAGTGTGATGCTCATGTCAAATTCACCTGACTTAAAAAATATCTGAGAATTACGGTGATGATAACACTGGACTCTGACATATAGTTTCCTTTGTTTGGTATTTGTAAAAATGATATCCATTATTTTAGGCCTCAAGAGTACTTTTTAAGTCTTGCCCTACATTCCTTGGGACTGCAATTTTCTCTTCTGGCTTCCTTAAATCACTGGCACAAGACAAACAAGAAGACAGTTATGGTGCTTATAAAGAACTTGGAAAGCCATACCAGATATACATTGTTAGAATCTTCATTTATTTTTTAGATATGTGCTTATGTTGTAAGCTGATTTCTATAATACACCTCAGCCTCATTTCTATTATAGAAGTACTATCAGTTATGAATAGAGCATACTAATAAAAGGACTTATATATAAAAAAAAAAAAAGAATGGCACTTTACCTCTGTGGTCTTCCTCTCAAAACTCGTAATTTCAATATAATCATAGGAAGCCTCAGACAAATTGCTACTGAAAGACATTCTACAAAATACTTGATCAATATTCCTCAAAACTGTCAAGATCATAAAAAAAAAGAAAATCTCAAAAACAGTCATAGCCAAGAGGAGCCTAAGGAGACATGGCTACAAAATGTAAAGTGGTAACTTGGATGGAATCCTAGAACAGAAAATGGACATTAGGTTAAAATTAAAAAAGAATTTGTACGAAGTATAGTTTTTAGTTTAAAATAATATATCAATGTTGGTTTGTTAATGGTGACAAATGTACCATATTAATGTAAAATATTAATAACAGGAGAAGAAACTGGGTGTGGGATACAGGTACTATCTTTGCAAATTTCTGTATCTTTAAAACTGTTCTAAAATTTTTAAAAATTACTTAAATAATTATTTAAAAGGTGGCTGAATATATAAACTAATTAGGAAATGAAGGATAGAGAAGAGTTAAAGAAGATTTTAGACTTTCATGGTCAATGAGAACTAGTCAATTTAGGATCTAATTGCTCTGTGGTTTTATGCCCATTTGGTATAGATTTGGGGAAAATTTTTGTAAACTCAAGGAAAAAAAGAAAAATACTCTAGTCATACAACTCAAGTATAGCTTCATAATTTTTTTGTTTCCAATATTTTGAGTTTCTTTCACTTGAACTAAAACATTCTAAAAATTTACTCCCTTTTTGGCACACTGCCGAAGGTGAGAAGGAACCATTGATGTGCAAACTAGAATAGCTGGTATTCCAGACTAAGGAAATAAGTTTTGCATTAACAATTCATAGATGTGGTTTTCGTGGAAGACATGGTATACATTAATCTTCTGCTGGTGTTTCTAAATTTGACTTTTAAAAAATTCCATTCACTCAACCAAAATTTATTTTGTGTTCGTGTACAGGTGAGGAAGGTGATTTGTAGACTGATCCTGTCCACGAGGAGTTTGTCGTTTAGTACTAGAGATAATACATGTTTATAAACAGCTATACCATGAAGTAGAGGATTATGACTTTACACTAGAGGCGTTGATAAAGTCCTGTCCACGATGACTATTGCAAGAGAGTACTCCAAACTGAAGGATTCTGGGAAGGCTTTGTGAAGGAAATAGTGGGGTGACTTGATCTTAAAAAATTGCAAACTCCTCTAAGTCAGGAGTTAGGTATTATTTATGTACCTATAGCACAGAGTAAGCAATAAATAACATTTGTTGAATGCCTGAAGGATTTTTAAATACAGAGATGGGAAGAAGGGAAGACATTCTAGTCCTACCAGTGGCTTATCATGTGATATAAAACTAATGTTTATATCTATCTTTTTTTGCCTGGTCGATTCTTTAGTTGATAAAATAGTTCATTTGATTCTGTCATTTTTCCATTTCTGCATCTTGACAAGTACATTATTTATAAATATAGTATTTACAAAAGTTTTTACAGTGACTTTCTAATGGCTAGACTGTGAAATGGAGGAGCAAAGCCAGTTCTTTATTCATTAAGAGTACTCTATTATTTTATGAGCCCACTGTCCTCCTTGGGATTTATTCAGGCTAATTTTACTTTCGTTTGCCTTTCTCCATTGGGCAACTTTAAGGCTTGTGGAAATCTCTAACAGATGGTGGTACAGATCTAGGGAGAAGAAATAAAACTCAAACAAGTCATCTACTTCTTAACAACTCTGGTCAGGGGTCTAGTGAGAGTGGTTAAAACGATATCTAAAATAAATATTGCATATCATCTGTGGATTTCAGTTCCATGGATTCTCTCCCACATTTCTATGGATTATTAAAAGGTGGCTTATAGCACATTTCAGCCATTTTTGAGGGTTTTCCTTTCAGTTGCACTGTTATAATGGTTTTTTGATGACCCAGTTTTTAACTTACAAGTAGTAGCAATAATTCATGCTGCCTTTTCTCCAAGAACTACAAAGTGCCTTGGCAGTGGATTTTGGGGATATAGTTACAGTAAAAACTAGTATAGATATGACATCAAAACCACAAGTGACAAAAAAAAATAGATACAATAGATTTCATCAAAATAAACTTTTGTGCTATAAACGATACCATCAAGAAAATGAAAAGATAACCCACCCACATAATGGGAGAAAATATTTGCAAATCATGTAACTGATAAGAGATTTGTATCCAGAAAATATAAAGAACTCTTACAATTCAAAAAGATAATCCAATAAAAATGTGCAGAGAGGTCGAATAGACATTTCTCCAATATACTAAATATACTGAATATACTAAACCTGAATTGTACACTTAAAATAGTGAATTTTATAATGTGTAAATGGCCAAAAAACATGAAGAGATGCTCAGTTCTTAGGGATATTAAAATCAAATCAAAGCCACAATGAGATACTACTTCACACCTACTAGGATGATTATAATACAAAAAATAGACAATACAAGTCTTGTAAGGATGTGGAAAAACTCAAACCCTCATATACTGTTGGTGAGAATATAAAATGGTGCAATCACTTTAGAAAATAATCTGGCAGTTCCTGAAAAAGTTAAATATATAGAAAGTTAACATATGACCCAACAATAGCACCCAAGAGAAATGAAAACACGTCCATACGTAAACTTGTTCACAAAAGTTCATGGAAGCTTTACTCATAATAACCCAAAGGTGGAGACATCCCAAATATCTATCAACTGAGAAATGAATAAACAAAATATGGTATAGCCCTATAATAGAATATTACGTGGCAATAAAAAAGAAATTATTGATATATCCTGCAGCATGGATGAACCTTAAAAACATGTAAAGTGAAAGATGTCAGACCCAAAAGGCCACATGTTGTATGATTCTATTTATATGAAATGCCTAGAATTGGCAAATCCATTGAGATAGAAAGATTAGTAGATTAGTGATTGCCAAGGACTGGAAGGGGGTTAAGGTTGGTAATTGGGAGGAATGGGAATTAACCTGTTAATAGATACGGGGTTTCTTTTAGGGGAGGTAAAAAAAATGTTCTAAAATTAGATTTTGGTGATGGTTGCACAACCCTGTGAATATACTAAAACCTCTGAATTGTACACTTAAAATAGTGAATTTTATAATGCGTGAAGTATATCTCGGAAGTTGTCCTCACAGTAAAGATAGGGTACTGGCATGCTAGTAATATCTAAATGTTTTAAGAATGGTTCCAACTGATACTGGTGTAGAAAAGTTGCAAGATAATCTTTTCCTGGACTGCATGAATGCTTTAGTTCTTGATATTTTGGAATTAAGAAAAATTGAATTTGGCTAACCTTAACACAACTTTTAAATGTATTAAATTTATACGTTGTGTTATTTCCAAGAATTTGCAAACACTAAAAATGTGGAAAGGTTAGGAACTGCTTAGAAAAATTGTGGTGACCGCTGCTATTCTTAGAAATGTATTTATACCAGCATTGTATTCCAGTTCCAGAGCCAATAGAATCTATGTTAACGTAAGCTCACAAACACCAGGTAAGCTGCTAGGAAGGAAAGTTGGAAAATAGAATTAATATTTGCCTCTTGAGCCAGTACTTTTGTGTGTGGCCCGTTGTACTTTTCTATTTGCCTTAAATTGGCTTTGGTAATTAGATGCTGAATTAACCTTAAAGACATAGATGAAAATGTATACTACTGGAAATGTCCTTGGAGCAGTAAAGCATTTTCCATCATTTGTCTTCAAAAATTATTTTTGCCAAATGTGTGATTTGTCTGCTTCCTTTCTTAATGTACTGTATTAATACATCTGTAGTTATTTATAACTTTCTTCCCTTTTTATTTTCTTTGACTTCTTTCCTGCTTGGGCTCTATTCAGAGCTAAATTAAAGATGCCCAAATCTTGTCCTTTCAAGGAACATTTAAGAAGGGAAGAACAAGATACTACTCTCTTTTCTTTAATGAAAGGAGCACCCAGTTCATTCATGCAGGGTTTATTGAGCGCCTACTCTGTGCAAAGCATTGGGTTTTTCTGAATTGATCAAGGAAATTACTGCAAAGCTGAGCTCTGAAGTACAATTTAATATAACATTACAGTGCTATGAATAACAATAGTAGCAAAAAGACTATACCTTTGTAGGTAAGGAGAAATAGAATACCCCCATTAAAATCTCTGTGACAGTGACAAATGGCAACAGATCATTCAATTCCTGATCATGAGCTAAAGAATGGCCGTATTTCCCAGTGGTGAGGTAGTAGTGCTTTGACCTGATGTTAAAGCCAGCTGTTCTCATATTCAGGATATAACAGCATTGAAATCACATATCAAATATTTTGGGTAACAAATACAACCTTTCCCCTTTCTACTCTTCTCCTTCTGCCCTTCCTTGCACTCCAAATGCCTTTCCTAACCATTTCTATCTCCATTTTGTTTCTTCTGCTTTCATCTTACTGTCTGTTAAAGAATAGTCTTTATTACTATTTTTACTGTCACTGATATTTCTGAACAAATCATCCAGTCTTTCATGTCGAGCTTAAAGGACATATATACGTATATATACAAATATGCACACAGGCACTGTCAGCTTTTACTTCCACTTTCCCATTCCCTGTTTGCCATTTTAAATTGTTTTAACTATGGTCAATGTGGGTTGAACAGCCTTTTGGTATGAATCATTTAAGCATAGTCAGAATACAAGATACACTAGACGGGAAAGTGAATCTGTCATAACTTATTAGCCATTTCTCTGCTTAGAAAAGACAGCATGACAGGAAAATGAGTCCTTGCCATAAAAGCCGTATCCCGAAATCTAAGGTTAAATTGAAAAATACCTAGGAAAAATGATAGAATTTGTTAATTTTTCAATAACGTCACTTGTAATTAGTTTGGGCGAGAACGAATGACTTCCTGGACACATCTGTCGAAGTAATCCAGGAGAGACTGAACTCTTCCTAACAGAATTTTGTTAATTGTTGGGTCAGACTGTGCTTTAAACTGGGTTGGATTTTAGGCTATGTTTTTCCCATGACCCAGTAAATGTAGGTTTTGCAAGAAAGTCAGAGTAGTTCTAAATAAAATAAAGGAATTTTATTTTTCTTTCCAAATATGAGTTGTGTGTTAACATATGTGTCACAGTTATATTTAGGAGTCAGTCAGAGGAAGTATAGTCATAACGGAGTCTGAGACAGAATATTCAAAGACATGGGCGATGAACATAGGGCACGTGCTATTGGGAAGCCAAGGGAGCAAGAGTCTTTTTTTTAACTGTAGTTGTTAATGTTGAATGATACCTAACAGGGAAAATGATGATTGACACGTGCCTGTTAAATTAACAACAAGGAGGTCATTAATGATTTTTGGCAGAAACTTTTAGTGACCTAGTGGGGCAGGGGTCCATTAAAATGGATGTGTGAATGGAAGCCAGGAAGAAGATGAAGATGCTGATTAGTACTGTTTCTACCACCATTATACTAGAAGCCCATGCAGAAAACAAAACAAAAAAATATAAGGCTTAGAAAGAAACAAAAGAAAATGTCATTACTTATAGATGATATTATTAATATCTTCTACTTGAAAAATGCAAGAGAATCTACAAACTCCTGGGTACAAGAATATATAAAAATCAGAATTTAATTTATGTTCTACATGCTTGACATGTATTATCTAATCAAATGTGATGATCATCCCCATTTTATTGATGAGGAAATTGTGGTACAGAGAGGTTAAGTGACTAGCACAGTCACACAACCACATGAGTACAAGGATTTGAGCCAAGGCAGTCCAGCTATAAAGTCCCACACTCTTAACCACTGCTGTCCGTTATCTTCAAAGACAGGGACAAGTAATTTAGAAAAGGACACAGCATACAAGTATGGGTTTGGGGTTTGGGAGTTTTCTGGGTTTTTAAATTTAAAAATAGGAAAATGTTGAGCAAATGTATGAGTGATGGGGAGGAGTGGAACTAATTCATGAAACTTAGTTCCGGAGGAGATAGAACAATGAGCTTAGTCTTAGTCAGGAGAAAGGACCCCTCTTTCTCTCACTCCAGTTCAAGGGTTTTTATGTCTGAGATAAACCACAGGGTTTGGAGTAAGGCATTTTGAGTGTTGTTCTAATCCCGTTGACAAGTGCTTTCTGACTGCTTGTTATAGGCAATGCTGTATTAGGAGCTATGTCTTTAATTTTTGTGACATGTGACGCAGTTTCTCTGGCCAGAGGCTTCTCTTAGGTCAGCAAACATTTCTCACTTAGTTCATCCAAGCAGTGCCTTTAGAGGGGGGTAACTACGGGGAAGGTCTGTGAGGAGCATGCATATGACAGTTTTGAGTCATTCTATTTAGTTGGCTTTAGGACAAAATAAAAGCTTCTGAGCTGATGAATAAAAAGTACCTGACTGACATCACCTTCTAGAGATGCCTCAGAATAGCACAGGGCTGCTCATGTTTTATGATATGTAAACAGAAAATAGAGATTTTAAAAAATAGGATCAACATTGTTCAATTGGCAGTTGATTCAAAGAAAAATACAGTCAGACATGAACCTTTAACAGTGAAGCATCCACATCATGACACATCGCTGACAGTGTAGATTCAAAAGTGTCTCCAAATTCTCTTACGTCTGTAGTACACTAACACTAATAGGCAGATAATAATCAGCAATCTTTGGACAAGAAAATCAAACATTCTTTAGGAGATAAAATGCATTTTGACACCTTCAAATGCCAGAAGAATTTGGCAAAAGACATTCTAGCAAATGCCAAAGTCGTAGTCAGCCAGGATACTGTGTGTTTGGCTCACAGCCAGTCAAGCACATGCAGAGTTGGAGGGGTTGCTACTTTACGCCATCATTGTAGCACTTGAGATAATGTTCCAGGTGTACAAGTATTCAAAATTTGAATTCGGACCAAGCTTTAAGTGGTATACAACCTGTTCCAAGGTTGACTTTATTGCCTAGTGATTGTAGATTCTTTAAGAGTCTCTAAAGCCTCTTGTTAGCATGACATGGCAAAACAACAAAAATTTTAAACCACATATTCATGTTGTGTGTCCTCCAGGTATGGGTATCATATCTTGTAACTCTGCCAGCCTGGAGTCAACTGCAATAGCATGGTTGCAGGCTCTTTGGGCCTTGGACCAAAGTCTAAACTAGTTGCGTATGCTGGGAGGAATTCAGCCATTCTAGATGTAGGACAGGCTCTTCCGCAAATATGGACATGGACAAGAGGAAGATTCTAACAAGAATCAGCAGTATTTTGATAAGTCAACAGAAATGAGGGTGCTAGGAGTAACTAACATTCAGTATTTCAGGCAATCAGCTTCAAGGGCCTGAAAAACTAATATGGGATGGATACAGAAGGGGACAGAGTAGAAATACAGTTCTCTAACTGGGATACAGAGAAAATGGACTCCTGGTTACAAGCTACCAGTTGCTAGGTTAGAGCTAGACTGAGCCTGATATAGAACTCATCAGTATTGGACTAGGGTTCCTTATACCCCTCCTTCCCCCACAGCCTCCAAGTTTCAGACTATCCCAAAATCTGGAGAAAGAACTAAATTTGAAAGTAGCTAAAGTTACTGACAATTTGGTGTGGAGATTGGAGGGACAGGGAACAAGGCAAGCCCTATTTACCCTGGCTCCAAATAGTGCTAAGTATTTTCAGAGATATAAAGGTACCCAAGCCTATGAACTCTCAAAGGAGGGTGAAAGGAAACTTTGCTTTCTCCCTATAATCCCTTACTGCAAAATTAACTGCTGCAGAAACAGGTGCTGATGCAGGTGGCAAATGAGAGGAATTTAACTCAGTTTACCAGTCCGTAAACTTGAGTGTAATCGAAGTGGGCCTTCAAGGAAAATATGGCCAGAGTAACAAAGCATATACGTAATCAGTCAAAGCACTCTTACTAGAAGGCCTGAAAAAAATAAATTATCTCGCGGAAAAGCAGGTTTGAATGAACAGTAGTCACCCCTGCTGTTTGTGGAGAGTTCGTGATTGGTGTTGTTTGTGATCAGTAACCTTGTTCTGATAAATCCTATTACTCTACTTTTCCAGTAGACCAGATTCAATTAGACACCTGCTTGAAAAGTATAGTTTTCATTGACTTTTGATGATCAAAATCAGGATCTTTTTCATGCCCAAACTATTGCCAAGGAAACAAGAATAACCATTCAAGTCTGCAGTCTGACTAAATTCCAGAACCACGAATGACTAGACAAACTCCTGGAATCTTTCTGACCACCAATATTAGATGTACTATCTGTGGCCTATTTTCTTCCTGTATGTTATATGTGCTGCATGGGAAAATTTATACTCTAGATCAAATGGATAAGAATGAATCATAATCACCATTGATTGAACACCTAGTAGACGTCATATACTATGTTAAGTCTCATGAATATGAATGATCTTATTTAATTCTTATAAATCTTTAGAGACAAACTATTTTCTCCCATACAATTGAGAAAATGTCTTAGATAAAATAACTTACTCAAAATTACTAAAAATTACTCAGAATTTGAACTCAAGGAGTTTGACTGCAATGCCTATGATTTTCATCATTATATTCTATTGCCTTTTCTCTTTCCACTTTTGAAATTAACTCAGAGCTAAAATCATTTTTTAAGTATTAGAGTTGTTTGTGTAGTTTTTTTAAGAGAAAAATCTTACAAAGCAAATGGAAATAATGGGATAATGAAAGCCTCAATTGAATATACACACTACAAATTATAATATATGAAATTATTAAGCATAGAGCTCATTTATGTTGTGTCAAGAAAGAGGCTTATATATGAGCTATCATTTGTAATATTTATTGAGATTCTTCTTAAAAGAGAATTTGTCTTTTATCATCAATTTGAAAAGCTTTAACAATCTATTTTCATTAGCCTACTGAAATATTAAAAAGCTTCCAAGGGACCTGGTCAGTATATGGCCTACTTCTGGCCCTATAATCTATAGAATATGACAGAGTAATCATTTGAGAAAAACAGAAGATGTTCATGTTGTTCGTTTCTGTAATGTTTTTTGAACATTTGGGTAATCTTAAAGTTAAGGCGGCAGATGAAGGTGAATGGTAATAAGGGAATGTCATAGAAATAGCCACCAAATACTGGAGTACATGAAATAGAACAAAAGAACCTTAACATTATCAATTTGGTTTTCATTTTTATAGAGAAACGATGGAATAGTTGTAATAGCCACAGTTTTTTTGTTTGTTTGTTTTTTCTGTGTAAGAGGTACCCTGGACAGAACTTTATATTTTTGTTCATTTCGAAGAATTCAAAGACAACCTTCATTGACCCTGCCTGGTATCATTGCTTTTGTCAGCCAAGGCAGATAGCTGAGCATACGCGCCCATCTACCAGGCAGGCAGGAGCCCAGAGCACGCCTTATGAGGGTTGTTGAACATGTGGGTGTTTAATCACTCTGCCAGGACTTCTGATTAGGACACTCAGTCAAACTAACAGCCCTCCTGCACGCTTCAGGGCTTCTCATTTCTTCCCTTATACTGGCATCTTTTGGAAAATTTGTAAGAATGCTTTATAAGAACCTTTAAAGGGACCTGCTAAAGTAAGAATCTTTTACCATTTTGAGAGGATAGATTTCTTCTCCTTACTTCATTTTAGACCATTTTTCTCTTCGCAGCCAGTCTCAGACTTTGCATTGCTTTGTTCAGTATCCCTCATCCAGCACTTCCCTCCAACTCCCTTCCATGTAACTTCAGATGTCACTGTGACAGAAGACAGCAGAATTTCTCTTGGACTCTCCGCGAGTCAAACCATGCCAGCCTTTCGTCACCCTCTTTCTTCACCATCTCTTTTTTTGGAGAAGGGAGTGGGATCGGTGGTCTCACTGAGCTTTGCTAACTGTCAAAGTTGCCTATGATTATGACACTTAACTAGGAAGATCTAGAAAGTGAAACAGGCTTGCTTTTTCCCAGCATAGGGTTTTGTTACCACAAACTTGAGAATGAAGCTACAGGGAGCGAGAAATTTCACTGAGCCAATCTGTGTTTGCTTTGTTCACCCAGGGCCCTGGTGTCATTAATGCATTAAGCAGTCCCACAAAGTAGTGCCAAAGTATAATATAAATTGTGGCGGTAACATAACACTAGATGTTTTCAGTTGCACCTTATACTGTTGCTCAAGGAGAAGTAAATATAAAAATAAACAAATTAATAGAGACAGAAGGAGGTGGCTTTGTGATTCTGCTCTTAAGACCCTGTGTTTGGGTGTAGGATTTGGTTATGCTCATCCTCTTACAGCACCGTTTTCCCCTGTCCCCCTCCCCTAGACCCCCAGTTCAACAAGAATTAATTTCATTTAATTAAATTATTCATATAACGATCACATGTGCTTATTCTCATTTAGCTCATCTAAAATTATGCAAGAAATTCTATTTGGGAAGTACACACTTAAACATCATCCATCATTTTTTGTTTGTTTGTTTTCGATGTTCAAGTCTCTCTGAGAGATCAGGCCACCAAAGGAAAGTGTTTCAGGACTCATTCATCCATTTATTCATTTATTAAAAAAACATTGGAGGCTATAGTTTGAAAAAAATGAATAAGATGTAGCCCACACCCTTGAAGAAGCTATAATTCCAGGAGCCTTTTCATTAATTAATTCATTTACTATTTACTTATTACGTCCTTTCGGTGTTCTCTATTGCAGAATTCTCTGGCTATGCATCAGAATTACCTGTGGTGCTTTTAGAATTTAGTGTAGCTCAGGCCCCACCCATATCCACTGAATCAGAATCTCCAGGCATCTGTTCTATTTTAAAGCTTACATGATTCTGTATATATCTAGGGTGTTGAGAAGCACAATTCATTGTGGAAGGTATAGTGTGGCAGTTAGCACGCATCTGTACCTCAATCCTGTATAACTTTGTATTTTACTTACCATCTTTTCTGTATCATTCCCTGTGATGTTCTGTTTACTAATCCTAGCCACTATAATGCCTACAGGTTCAGCGGCTCCAATACTGAAGTTATCTTGGGACAGGTAAGGTCAGATGACCACCAAATGCCAACGTTAGTGGATTGGTTCATTCTGGTTCCATACCACTCACTGCTTTCCTATTGTGGCTGCAAGGTTGAAATCCTGCACAGCTATTCATATTTTTTCTTGAGACAAAAGAATGCAGGGATGTTATCCAACGAGCTTTGAAACAGGGAATCAAATGTAAGTTAAATACGGTGGCACAAGCCATTTCGTAAAGGTTACAAGCTTGTTTTAGGAGTGAAGTGGGGACTGCATTGGCTTGGTGCCAAAAAGAAACTGGTATTGTCTTCTTAATTCAGTCTGCCTGGTACCTCTATCATGGCGTTGCCAGTCGATGATTTCCCCTCACTTATGGTCTCTCATTTATTTCTTCATTCAGTAATATTTATTGAATACCTGCTTATATCAGGCACTGTATGAAGGCTGCAGATATAGCAGTAACCAAAATAGAAGTGGTTCAGTTCATTTCTTTGAGCCTTCCTCAGAGAAATTGTAGCTTCTTCATTTTGCCAGTGCATTAATGGCCTTTCTCCTGAGCTCCTACTCACTGATTAGCAGGGGAGACAAGTTAGCATAATAACCAATCTGGTCTAAAGCTTTAGCTGATAGAATAATTTAGGCAGTCCCTTGAGATAGTGTCATAAATGGTGGGCCTGTCCGTCTCTGGGACTCAGGGGCAGTGTCCCCCATCTACCGAGTGCTGATTGTTCTGCTGGCACTTATGGCTGAGATTTGTGGCTGTAGGCTGTTCAGTCAGAGCCCAGTAGCACTCTAGCTGACTGGGCCTCACCTTGGCTTCTTCTGGTTGCCCACCACTGAGTCTGCTGCATCTGCACCCACTTCACCCCTTGAAATCTCTCAGCGTCCTTGTCTTATGGGAACTGTGGGAGCTCAGGAAACTTCAACCTAAACCTCGGGCTCCTCTCTGCCATTCCTGCTGCAACACTGAGTTGCTGTGTCTGTGCCCCATGGTATTGTGGAGGCTACCTGAAAGTTGATCTTGTCCTGGAGTCCCAAACAGATAGACATGAAGAAAGCACAGGCACTCAGCCTTTGGTTTTATCCTCACTTATCTAACGCACTGATTTCTCTACAGAGCGATGAAATCAGGGCTGCTTGCTGCCCTTCCCCACACCTCCCAGAGTCTGGAAGGACTAGGCTTTCTCTCACACTATGTCCTCCCCTGTCCACAGATATAGTGTGGCCAAACTGTTGAATAGAATATCTTCTCTACACTCCCTTTTGTGTAGGCTTATTGGTTGGTAAAGGGAGAAATAAAGGATTTTGGAAAATCTTAAGACTTACAAGGCAACTGTCATAGATTATATCGTTGTGTGCAGTTGTTCCTTCTGCCTTCCTGTTGCCATGTGATTTTCAGTGCCTTCTATGAGAGGGGTACACATTGTTGCTCCATTGATATGGAGTTTAGACATGTGGCTTTCTTTGGCCAGTGGCATGTAAGTGGATGTGATATGGGCCACATCGGAGCAGAAGCTTTGAGAGTCGGTGCAGGTTTCCGCCAGCCCTCTTGCTCTATTGCTTCTGCCATGAGAGTGGCATGACCAAAATAGGGTTCTCTTCTTGAGCCTAGGTCAGAGAATAAGACACGTAAAACAGCAGCTAAGTGGACACTGACCTGCAGCCAAACTGTAATGTAAGAAGTAAAAGTTTGTTGCTATAAACCACTAAGATTTGGGATTATTTGTTACTACAGCAAAGCTGACTAATATACTCCATATTGGTTTGCATATCAAAAGCCAAATGTCACTCCCTACTATTTACATTCCTTCTCTAATAAATTGTAATATCTCCCCAAGCGGATGGATGCCTTGAGCGAGATAGGGTGAAGGTTATGCATTCAGAAAGGCAAAAGAATAAGCATCTTAATTCTTTTCAAAACATTACCATTTTACATAAAGAGAAACTTCATATAGAAAATAATTTAAACTGTGGGTTTTGGGATTTGTTTTCATGTGTGTTTGCTTTCTTTTTTTTTTTCTCTCTGAAAAACATGATCATCATTTTGTAAATAAATGGTAGTGTATGCCATGCATATAGCATATCCAGGGGAAAATTAGAAAATGGTTATTGAAGGGTAGAACCTTAGTAATTTTGAGGTATGGTGTCATTATAGATATGTAATATAGAGAAGAAAGCACTAACCTCATTCAGTGGTAGATAAATTCTCAGTTGTGATCTCAGAGTCTTGGGCGACAGTTTGTGGCCAACCATAGGATCCTGTCTGTCCTTATTTGTGTGGATGCAAGTGATTTGGCTCAGATTCTAACAACACCAAGGACTGTTCTTGTTGTTTTTCATTCTACGTATTTTAAGAATTTGCAAGCATGTACGGTTTATTTAGTAGTGAATACACCTGCTGTTTATTTACTTTGCCAGAGCCAAACAAAATAACTGTTGGTCCCATAATAATCTTTTTAGCTACATCTGTGCACACATGGTAATCAGCACAAGCAGATACATTTTGAAAAAAGTTGAAAAATATAGTAACTTTTTCCTTTTGAAGTGCTTAGGGTACTGCAGAATGTGAGCAATTAGAATTTCCCCGCTGCTATGGTTCATTTCTGATTTTGTATACAGAACTGCCCATCACTTTCTGTTTGAGAAAAAGCATCTCACTGTGCTCAAACCTGAAATTTTTCTAAGAAAAAAAGTAATAGTCCTAACTTCAAATAATTTGTCATTCTAAAGAAAATTTGTAGCTATATCTGATAATAGATTTGTAGGTCGTTTCTCTCATGAGTAAATAAATTATAAACTGTTAAGGGCATGATAATGTAAGGCCTAATCAAGTATAAAGTAATCAATCACATGCTACAAATTTAGAAAGCAAAAAGCTAGGTAGAACATGAAAAGTACAGTAATAGATATTCTAGTATATTCTAGTACAGTCAAATACTGTTTTAAATTATGAGAAGATAAAAAGTAGATACTAGATGGAGCACATTTTGTTCAAGACAAAACATACTGAATGGAATTTGCTTCATTTAAAGAAAAAAAAAAGGACTTAGGCTGATAATGATGGCTGGGCCAATATCAGCAAAGAGAATGAGAAAAAAAAAAAAAAGCTGTGCGTTTACTGGGTCATATTTCAGAACTGCTCCTGTTTAAAAAAGAAAATCGTATCTTGCTGATCCCCCGAAAGGCAGTAAATGAGCAGCCACCAAATCTGGCTCTTCAGAGTAGCAGCCTGTCATGCATTTAGCATCTATATCTATTTGCTTCCTCTATACCAGTCACACGTGGTGTCTCCTATTCTCCTAACACACCTTTCTCTGGGTCTTTTGCACCAATCCTTGCGACCCAAATTGTATTTCAAAGTCAACAGTATTCCATATTTATACCTAGAATACTAATTAAGTCATGAGTTACACCTTAATATATAGAGTATATGCACTGATAACCTGAAAATTTTTCGATAACCCGGAAAATAAATGCTCACTTCCTAAGTCTTATTTACTTAGTTGTACCCGTGGAAGACTGGAGATGTGTGTGTGTAGTCGTCACGCCTCTGTTTTGTTTACTAGAATGTCTTTCTCCTTCATTTCTATATTCTTCCAAGGCCCATTCAAATACCATTTCCTCTCTGAAGCTTCCCTCACTCTCCCCCAGTCCCCAGCTGGATATTATCGCTCTCATTTCTACATTCTGATACATTGAATTATTATTTTTCTCATTGAGTTTGTGATTTTTTTCTATATTATAGTTATGTGTATGTATCGTGTATCTCTTCTAATAATGATGATGGTGACAACAGCTACTGTATATTGAGACCTTTCTGTTTGCCAGCCCCTGGACTAAAACACTTTATACCTTACAATAACTCTGAGTTAATATTATTATCCCACTTCTACAGATGAAGAAATTGAGATTAAGAGAGTTTAAGCAAGATGGGCCAAGGTCGTAGAGCTAAATATAATAAAGTTCGGGTTTAAAACCAAATCTGTTCAACTCTGGCAGATGCCTTTAATCACCTCTCTATTACTCAGTTTTGAACTTCTTAAGGTTGTGAGTTGAGGGGGAATGGAGAAAACTCACATTTACTGAGTATCTAATCTGTGCCTGATACTTGACAAGCTTTTAGGTATATTATTTATCCTTCGAGAAAACATTATCACTTCTGTTTTATAGGTGATTATAGTTCACTACAAACACAGTTAAAAGATAAGTAATAGATGTTTAGAATATATTTGTAGTACATCTAATTGGCAAAGGATTGAGAGCCAGGATAGGATATAATCAATAAGGAAAAGACTAATGTCTTAGATTTTAAAAATGAGCAAAAGATATGAACAAGAAGTTTACTGAAGGGAAAACCTGTAATAGGCAAAACAAATGATACTCAACCCCTTTATTAAGGGACTACAAGTTAAGACAATGAGTTACCATTTCATGCCCACAGTGTTGACAAAAATTAAAATGCCTGACATCTAGTGTTGATAAATGAGAATGCTCCTACAGTTGGAGAGCAATTTGGGATTCAAAGATTATCATACCTTGTGACCAGCAATTCCACTTCTAGATATGTACCCTAGAGTAATTCTCCCAGGAGGCATGTTCAGTGCCAGTATTATTTGGAGAATGGATAAATTGTGGTATTTTCATACATTTGAAAATCATAGGGAATTAAAACAAATGATCTGCCAGACATCTGTTATTTTTTTCTGTTATCTTGTGTATGATTGAAATATTTAATAACTTAAAAGATGAAACAAAACCTAGATTCCAGATCATGTCTCGTATATTGTAACACTTATTTAATTAAATATTTATATGCACATTGGTAATAGCAGTTATAATGTACTGAATGCTTCTTGCTAGGTGCTATATATACTTCATGTTCTTTTTTTCTCCCCCCTACAACAGCGCTGGAAGACAGGTATTATTAAGCTACCTAGTACAGGCATACCTCTGAGATACTGTGGGTTTGGTTCCAGACCCCCACAATAAAGCAAGTATTGCAAGAAAGTGAGTAATAATCTTTTTGCTGGTGGAGAGTCTTGCCTTCGGTTTGTAAAGGGTGCAACACCTGTGAGGTGCAATAAGGTGACGCATAGTAAAATTAGGTATGCCTATAAATGAGGAAAACGAGGCTCAAGGAGGCAAAGTATGTCTTCTTTCTTGATATCTTGCTGATTCTCAGAAATTTACTGTTACCTTTATGTCTTGAAAGCAATAATACACTATGACTTATGATCAGGAAATAATTTGAGCTCTTAGAAGAGTCTACTTTAATATTAGTAAAAAGTGAAATTTAAATTCTGTAAATGTTATATTCTCAAAGACTCATATTTTTAAATTCTCCTTATATTTTCATTTTTAGACTGTTGGAGGGATCACTGCTTTGTTGGGAATATGTGTGGATCATAAATAACTCCAGCTTCCTTTAAAGGAGGCTTTAAAAATTCACTCTACAGTGTTGTTTTTTTTTTAAGTCTCGATGTTTAAAAAAAGTTGAATGAGAAACATTTCCAAAAAAGAAATCAGTGAAAAGGTGTTGTGCTGGGTCATGTGGTAATTCTATGTTTAATTTTTTAAGGGACCACCATACTGTTTTCTACAGAGGCTATACCATTTTATATTCCTGTTTACAATATATGAGAGTGCCAGTTTCTCCATATCCTTACCAACACTTGTTATTTTCTGGGGTTTTTGTTTTTGTTTTTGTTTGTTTGATTAACTATAGCCATTCTAGTAGGTGTGAAATGGTATCTCATTGTGGTTTTGATTTGCATTCCCTGATGATTAGTGATACTGACCATCTATTTATGTGCTTCCTGGCCATTTATTTATATCCTTTGGAGAAATGTGTATTCAGGTCTTTTGACCAATGTTTAATAGGGTTTTTTTGTTTTTGTTCTTGTTGAGTTGTCGGAGTTATTTATATATTCTGGATATTAATCTCTTATCAGATGAATGCTTTGCGAATATTTTCTCCTAAGAGTTGCCTTTTACGAGCTGGTAAAAAAAAACAAACCCAGAAATTATTAAAAATTAAATTATGTAAACTTAAGTTATATGAAAAAATAAATACTCAAACTCATCCTTTATGATTATTCTCTTGAGATTATTTACATTCATTGTTTCTGAATGGTGGAAGCATTATATAATGGTGTGCCTTTTTTCCCAACTCTGAGTTCAGGAATTTCATATTAATAACATAAAATTGCTCATGGTAAGAGTATTTACAGTACAGAAATCAGCAAACACTACCAATCAGAGTTTGATTTATTATTTTTGATTGTCTAAACTTAAGAAAGTGACAGAGAAAATGTTAATAATTCATTGTCAATGGCTGTTACATTGCAAATACCACAAAAAATTGAGCAAATACTCTTCTAGTATTTGAAAACTATTAACTTAGCAAAGATTTCACTCATACTATTGAGAAATGAATGAAGTTCCAACATATGACTTTGTTATTTTATTTGTTAAAGTGAGGAAGATATTCATTCATACATTCATGGTGAACCTACACTCAGAGCTGGTTGTTATATATTTGTAAACATACCCTGAATAAGCTTCATAAGAGCAGCAACTTTATCTTGTTCATCACTATAAACATGACACCCAGAAAGGTACCTGGCTTGTTGAACAAATGAAGACACAACTTCTTAGTGTCTTCAGTTTCTCATCTGTAAATTGAGGACAATGCACCTAAGTTGCTACCACACTAGAGGGAGGGAAGAGTAAAATGGTAGTAACGAGGAGAGTGCTGTATAAACAAGCAGCACTAAACAAGTGTGAAGTGGTCTTACTAAGATATGTTATGGTATGGCTATATTAAATATATATTTTATTTGTCGGTTAAAGGATTCTTAATGAAATAAGGATTTTTATGTAGCTCACTGGCTTTGCTCAAAGAAAACATATATTCATTTTATTTCTTTAAATAATTGGCAGTCTTCTGCCTGGTTCAATTCTAAGTGCTCTAGAAAATACCAGAGAAATATATTCCTTTCACCGAAAGGGTTTATAATCTGTTTATAATGATAACTTACATAAAACATTAAGAGAATAGAAAAAATAAGATGGTAAATATTTAGTATTAGACACTCTGCCAAGGATTATAATGTTTGTTTCTCTTTTTTTCTTAATAAGATGCCAGTACTATTTTGACTAGTCTTTCTGATTATAAAAACCATTCTTCAAATGCCTTTAAAGAAGCATAGATTTTCTTGTCCAGGGCATCTTGGATGGTGGTATTAGATCAGCATCAGTAAGCATTTATTGGATGATCACTGTGTGCACTCACTGTGCTAATAAGAATGTCAACTCTGCAATTTATAAAGTCGGGCAAAATATGGCCTATTGGAGAAAAAAAACAGACAAGCATAGATGCATTAGAAATGAATATTTACATCAATTATTAGCCATCTCTTTGCCTCATAACAATCTGTCTTACTCTACCAAAAATTATTTCCTAGGGACAAATTGTCTATGTCAGTAAGACCAAAACATGGGGGAACAAAGGGACAATGCTGGCTTGGGATTTAATGGGCAAAGACTCCATTGAATCATATGAGAAAATAAAGCATAGAAAAGTAAAGGATTAGGAGGACTATGGAACCCAGGGCTTTCTCCTACCACCCTATATACTTTGTTTCATTCCTTAAAGTCAGACTAGAATTCTTAGAGGTAGAGCAGCCAATCCGTGCCTGTGGACTTGGTCTAAAAAAAAAAAAATACACAGTTTGAGAAGTTAGTGACAGGGTATTTTTAATGATTATGCCCCAAAGTGATATTCTTTCTTTTCAAGGCTCTGAATGCATAGACGCCTATCAGGTTTTCTTGCTCAGAGTTAATTACACGCGTGGCCTAACCTTACTCAAACTGTTCCTCCTCACTTTATGCAGAGAGCCATTAAGGGTAGCTCCACATTTTATTGAAGGAGTTGACCCTCCCCTGCATAATACCTAAATCCCAATGAGACATGGAACAAACAGATCTGTGTTTACTGCTTAACTGTTCCTTTGAGACAAAAATGGTATTTTATATTTATATATTCCATTTATATTAACTTTTGAGAAACGTGCCTTTTGAAGTTTATTTCCATTAAGCTGCAAAGCATAATCCCTTGATCTAAACCATATTAAGTACTTTGATGGCTGCCCCTGCTTTGAACAAATATTTCAAGTAGATAACATTAACTTAAATAATCCTGCTGCCTAATATAGTCTCAGATAAAATATTGATTTAAATGCTAATATAGATGTACAGGGTTCCATTTTCTTACTGCTCTTTCCTTATACACAAAAATGAATAAATATTTAGCCTTTCCTATACAGTGGGACTGTTCCACAGACTGCAGCAGCATTTGAAAGCCATTTAACATCCCCAGGTCTTCATGCCATTATATCAGTGACTTGCCCAAATCAGCATGTGCTCATTGATTTATTGTATCTCCAGTTATGATCCATACTGATTAATAAATGAAATAAGTGGTCAAAAGTAATCATGATAATAAAGAGTAGAATCTGCAAAGCCTTAACAGTTTACAAAATACTTGTTGATATATGACCTCATTTGATTCTCTCAAAATTGCTATGAAGTAGAAACACAGATACTATCATCTCTTGTTATCTAAGGCCAATGGTTTATAAATGATGGAGCTACACTTGAACCCAAGTCCTTCTATTCCATGACCTGTGCATTGTCCACAATACCTTACTGTGCCTTTTTCATCTATTTCAGGGTATAATGAAGAAATACATTATTTGCATTTAAAAATATTAACTACATTATAAGGCCTGTGATGGTTTCTTAGTAAAACCCTTCATTGGCATAACAAATTTCTGCTGCATTACTTGGTTCTGTTAGTCTAAGTGTTGGTCTAAGTGTTCTAGTGAGTTTTTTTTTTTTAGCAGTTTCCCTCACTCTGACCAGATTTGCCACGTTTTGTCACTACTCAGGGTTTGCAGATGTTGCTATTTAATGAAATTGCTCTATAGAGGATAAGGGAACTGGGAAGACTGTTAGCATAACTGATAAGCAGCTTGGTTCTGAGACAAAAGAGAGCAGTGCTTCTTTTGGTCCTGTGAACTGGTGGGAAGCCAACGTGTTAGTCTTTTCCATTAAAGATTCTCTGTAAACAGGGATTTTCTCCACATCTAGGCACTTCCTAGCCCTGATTCTAAACCTTACTCTGTGCTCTAGCAAGAGAATAAGGATAATGCACGTATAAATCAACCTTTCATTTACTTAAAAGGACCCTGAAGTAAAGGAGGAAATGACAGCTACTCTGATCCTTGAATACTGGACAAAGGCAAATCTTTCCGAAGTACACAGTCTTTCACTGTGATGTAACCGTTTTCATTTAACAAACATTTTCCCCTTATGCTGGCAGACTATAAAAGGAAGCGTGTAGACTTGGCAGCCCAACCCTGAAGTTTGTGTCTAAAAAATTATTGCAATTTATGCACCAAGGGTCCAGATGACATTTGTCATTTGGCTGGGCAAAGACACTTCTGAAATTAAAAAGGATGACCTTATTTCACTTGGTGAAACGAGATGTATCCTTAATGGAACCCATTTTGAATAGTGGTTCTTAGGGCAACACTGTCCAAAAAAGAAAATGTATTTTGTATTCTTCCTTATCATCAGAAGAAAACACACTCTTAAAATAGTCTCAGTAAGACTTGCTTGGTTCTCACTGAGAACCTCATAGTACCATTTTAAAATTCCTATTCATAGGTGGTGATTTGGCACAAATTTTTTCTTTTGTGGTGAAAAACAGTGATTGCAGCACAATTGAAGATAGTACTATGCTTTTTATTGATATTTAATAAGCAATACCCATCTTCTTTTCCTCTTGCTCTTAATCCTCAGGAAGGGCTATAGTTTTCAAGGTTGAGAATGTTTTTAATCATTATATGTATAACATAATCAGCAACTTGTAGGTGTTTGATTTGTTTATTTAGTTAATACTTATGTAGCCCTTGTATATCCCAGGCACTGTTTATTTATTTAATCCTCCTATCAACCTTTGAGGTAGGGACTCTTATCCCCATTTTATTGGGACACAGAGAGGTTAAGTACCTTGTCTGACATCACATAGCTAATAAGTTGGGAGCTGGGGTTTAAAACCAGAAGAAAATCTGGCTTCGGGGTCCTTGGACTTGATCACTATGTTCTAGTGCTTTACATTTGGGTTAAAAGCCTCAGATAGGATTCCACAGGAAGACTCCTTTCCTCAGGGTTGGCCCTGCATGGGATTTCCCACCCCATCACAACTGCGGACACTTTGCTACCTAGACCCCTTCCCACTCTAGTCTCTGTCCTCACCTGCTCCAGTCAGGCTAATGTTGGCCACGTGGCGATAGAATTGGCTGAACCAACCCTAATGTTAGTCCCTGTACCTCTTGTCATCCCCTTCCTTTCATCCCTTTAACTTTCTTTATAGGACTTCCCCCAATGGGAGTGAGAAAAGGTTGAGAATAGCTGGCACTTAATTTGAGTTTTCTTTCAGAGCTAAGGGAGAAATCCTCATTCAGCCACCAAAGTTAGAGGATGAACCATATGAGAAGTTGTTCCTTGCAACTAATCTGGAACTCAGAACACATTTTCTAAAAGAAACATTTTTATATGCTAATTTTTATTAGTTATTTACTTTCAGAACAGCATAGCCCTATACGTCATTTATTTGCTGACTCATTAAATCATTTGTTCAGCAAACTTTTAAAGAACATCATGTGCCAAGTGTTATACCAGACACTAGGAACACAAATCGCCACCACCGGGTTAAGTCCTCAGCTGGTCTGCAGAACCTATTGCTTGTAGCATTGAATCTATGAGAAAATAAGTTAGTAGTTAATTTATTTCTTTAGGATTATACCTTTTTCATAATTTAGTTATTGCCAGTAATGATAGTCTTGACTTCAGGTATTTGAGAAAAATTTACAAGTTGGAAATGCAAATTGTAAAATATTGACTTTTAAAAATTAATATGTGCTTTTTATTTGGGAATGAACTTCTAAAAAGTACAATAACTTGCCAGTAACCAATAGAAGACTATATTAAACCTGGATTAATTTATATGCCCTGTAAGCATACATCCTATTGAGATCAGTGAATAACATTAGTAGGGCATATCCTGTAATTTTTTCCACCAACATTTGTCAACATCATATCTTTTCAGTGCAGATGTTTGGGAAGTTGGTCACCGAATTTGAAAGTGGCATATCAAAGTGTGTTATGTTTTCTTTCATCTATGAATAGAATGGTTAGCCTTATTTAATTTAGTAGGGAAACTTTATTACTTCCTGCCATTTTTCTGCTACAGGTTTGAAATGGCTAAATACACTTAAATTCCACGACGGTTTCTCACTTAATGTAATTAGAGCATTTAGCTTTGTAAAACTTAAAGGTGTCAAAAGACTGATACTGTGTTCAGTCTCTAGGAAGATTTAGTCTGCAATACCCAGGAAGACTTTGGAAGTGTGCACACACATGATCATTTCTTTACTGGTGCACATATACATACTTCTTATGTCACTGATATCTGCCTGCCCCAGTTCTGCTCCTGCTCCCCTGTTGCTCTCTGTTATCTAAAGGCTGATGATCCAGACCTACTGGTCCATTAGGAGCAAGTCCAATCTGGAATGAGTCTTCTGCTTCTAATTCTGGCTGGTGCTCAGTAATGCATTTAGTTCTCTGGACTTCTGCATGAACATCAGACTTCATTCTGCCTATCTGACTGTACCAGGTGAAGCCCACCTTCATATAATCTTGCATGGACTTTCCAACAAACAGCCCAGGCTCCACCAAACACCAAGAACTGCTACTGTACTAAAGTGACAGGCTCCATCCAAACCCAGTCCATGTCCACATTTGCTACAGATTTGAAATGACTTACTCCCCATCACTTATCATCCACTTTCAGGAAGCTGGTTTCATAAGTGACCCCAATACCGGCATAGGTATTTCTGCACTTACACCCTCACCCATGCTCTGGATGACTTTCTCTCCCTCTCTCCCTCTCCCCAACCTTCTCCCCTTCTCTCTGACCCTCTCCCCATCCTTCTCCTCTCCCCCTCCTCCCTATCATGTCCTATGAAAAGCATCTTAATCCTACCTTCACCTTTTCCAAGTTTTCTGTTTCACTTATAAACATTCACAAACACATCAACTAGCACTAGTCAGATAGTCTTTTATTTTCACATCTATATCAGCCTTCACTCTTCTAATGACATTGTGAGACCAGAAACCATTTCAGATGCTTCTTTTGTATTCCTTATTGTCTATCAATAATAAATACTTATTTCACTAAGTAACCCTTGATAATAACATTTCAATGACATGACAGAGATACAAGTAATTGAGCCTCGTCTATATACTAGGCACCATATACATCACCCTATGTAGTCCTCACATCAACTTGATGAATTGAGAAGTGTATCCTTTTTGCAGTTGATGCTGTTAAAATTGTACGGCTAATAAGTGATTAGGGGGGCAAGGATTTAAACCCAGATCTGACTTCACAGCCCATGAAAATAAACTACTCCATTTCACTGTCTTCTGTATATCTGTGCCTAGGGAACAAATATAGACAAGCAATAACCCTTTGAGGAGCCTGGGGATTCCTAGTGGGACTTATTCATTAATTTTCTCTATATCAGCATTCGTTGAATCCTTAAAATGAAGAAGCTGTAGAAACTTGTACATAGCAGGGAAAGTGGACAGATGGTGGTTCAGGAAGCAAAAAGAGGAGGCAGGCAGTAAAGACAGACACCCACAGATATGAATTGAACAACCCATTTGTTCCCTCTTTAACCCTTGAGCTTGAAACCTGATTTGTGATCTCACCACAATTCTAGTATCTGCTCCTCAAGTCCCATTCTCTTTGACCTCTGTTTGGCACTTTGCATTGTGACCTCTCACTCCTTGAGCCTTTCCTCCTTTATTTTCTGTGACAGTCTGCTGATTCTCAGATTATTGCTCTTTCTTTGGTTTCATTGTCTGGCTCTTTTTCTCATCCTATATGCAAGCATCCCCTCAGGTTCTGCCCTTGACCCTCTTCTCTCCTTCTAGATTCTCTCCCTTGGCCTCATCCATTTTCATTGTGTCAGCTCTCATTCATATGCAGAGTGCTCGCTAGCACATCTATAGGTCAGCAATCCAGACCTCTCTCTAGGGCTTTAGTCCCACATTTCAAACAGCTTGTCAAGTAGCTTCACTAGCACTTCAGTGCGTCCAAAAATCATATATCATCTGTTTCTGTCAAGCCTCCTGTTCCTCTCCTGGGGACCCTATTCTTGAATGACATTGGCATTCTTCAAGCCACATCTCTCTTGCTGATCCCCACACAATCATTCAGTTGCCCAGACCTGCTGATTTTATGTCCTCAATGTCTATTGGCTCTGTCTCTCAGTTCCCATTGCCACAACTTTATTACTACCTGATTAATCTTTCCAGAGAACCGTTCTGATCATCTTCAATTTTCTATTCAAAATTTGCAAGGATGAAAAGTGTAAAGAAGAAAGGAAGGAAGAAGGGAAGGAGGGAGGCAGGGAAAAAGAGGAAAGAAAAGCCCCTTTAGCTAGACATTCAAGGTCCCAATCTTCTTTCCTTCATTTCTTAATCCACCAAGCACAACAGACTCCACTGCCACACTCTCTACCTCTGCTAAACACAGGTATCTGTATCTCTTTTTTTCACTTACATTACAGTTATTATTAGTGTTTATGTTTTATCTCTACTACTAGAGATCATAGGCTCTCATCTTGTTCACTTAGTACCCCAACATTGTGCTTTAATACCTGGTAGAAGCTCACAGAGGTTTTCTTGAGTTTTTTTTTCTTTGTTTGGAGTGATAAGGTATGACTTTGACAACACTGGCCTCCAGTTACTGCTCTTTTGCCCAGCATGAAAAGTAAATGGAAGAATTTCCCTTTCAGTACTTTCTGTGTCTCAAATTCCCTATTCCTTTGTTAGGAACATGATTTGTGAGGTCCGAGTTAGGGGAGAGGTTCTTACAAGGCTTCATCTCTGAAGTTAGCCATTACTGTGGCTGTATAGAGCTTCTAGTCACTGGTTATTTCTGGGAAAGTTACTGTATTCTGTGACCACTTGAGTCTGCTGAGTGTAAAGTGGGGACAGAAGGTGTCTTGCTGCCCCCATGAGTATTTCTGGTAATTAAGAGCCAAGCCATCCATGGCAGGAAGTTTCCTCAGCAGAACAAATGCATCCAATTTCAGAGACTGACTCCGTCCTCAACTGTAGCCTGATTAATCTTAACTCATGGTAAGAAAATGCTCAAATAATGACAAGGACATGTCAATAGGACATAGGAACCAACTTAAAAGGCCTCCCATTGGTCAAATCTGGGACTATTTTTGCATCAAAATAAATAATGATAGTAACAGATAGTAACCTACAGAATAAAATGAGAATCCATGAGTTCATACTGATATAATTAATAAGGGAATAAATAGATCAATGAGAGTGAAAAGCTCTTTCAGTAGAATGCCAAGTGATAAATGAGTAAGGAATGATAAAGTTAGGAAAATCATCATTTGACAAGTGTCCAGGTAATAATTGATTTATACGAGAATTATCATGGGTTCTAAACTAATGGATGAAAATTTGATGAGGAACAAGATATCTACATAGTCTCAATGTACTATTACAAAGGAAAAATAACAACTTTGCAGTAGAGAAACCTGCAGCTATCATCTTAACTAAAGATCAGTGTTAATATCCACAGTAATGGGACAAACTGACAGCATGAACTCCTTATATGATCTAATGAGGACACAACAACGCTTTTGTAGAATTCCTGCCCAAAATGCACGGTGTCAATCTTCTCATGAAGAAACCTCAGACAAACTCAAATCAAGAATAGTTGTTTAATGGATATAGAGTTTCAGTTTTGCAAGGTGAAAAGAGTTCCAGAGATTGTTTGCACAACAGTGTGAATATACATAACATCACCAAAGTGTATACTTAAAAATGGTTAACATGGTAAATTTTGTTATGTATATTTTGCCACAATTTTTAACAATAAAAAAAAATAAGGAGCATTCCACAAAATATCTTCACTAAGTCATGAAAGACAAAGGCTATGGAACTATTCCAGATTAAAGAGGACTAAAGAGAAATAACAACTAAATAGAATTTATGTGATTCTGGGTTGAACCCTGGATTAGGAAATACATAAATGTATATACACACACATATACATACATACACATATATAGTGCTATGAAGTAAAATATCAGGACAATTAGTTTAAATATAAATAAGATTATAGTAATGTCACCTTCCCAATTTGCATCATTGTACTATGGTTATGTTAAAGAATGTTCTTGTTCTTAGGAAACATACACGAACATTTGGGGAATAAAGGGTCATCGTGTCTGTAACTTACTCTCAAATAACTCAGAAAATACATATGTGAAAAGAGAAAGAATGATTAAATACAGGAAAATGTTAACAATTAGGGAATGTGAGGGAAGAGAATATGGCATTTCTTAGTATTATTCTTGCAACTTTTCTGTAAATCTGAAATTATTTCAAAACAAAAAAATTACAAAAAGGATTTCAATGTTGGATGTATGAAGTTTGTGATATATGTTAGACATTTACATGAAGACATCAGGCAGGCAGCTGTACTGTATTCTGGAGTTTGAGATAAAGGTTTGGGCTAAAGATTAAAAATTGGGAGTCTACACATAAATGGCATTTAATGCTATGAGACTTGACAAGATTACCAAGGCAGTAAGTTTTGGAAGAATAGAACCAAGAATTGAGTCCTGGGACAATACAACATTATTTAATTCATATCTCTCTCAATAATGTTCTCCACTTCGCTTTTAGTCAGTTTTTCAAGACAAAGAACTTTGGATTTGTTTAAAAGCAAGTTGTGAATAGAGAAAAAAACACAATTAACAGCTGAGGATGGAATTATTGTCTGTTTCCTATCTCCAGCATTTGATGACTCCAGCTCTTTTTTTGTTTTTCCCAGACGTTTTGGTGCCTGATTGCCAGCAGGTTGTCCACGGAGATTATCTGTGTTCTAGAAGTGAAGTCATCTTGCAGGGTAGAGAGCAGCTGGATAGAAATAGGCCTGCCTATCTCACGGCAGGGCAGAACTTTGGAGTGCAAACAGTCTTTCATTCAAATCGCAGGCAAACTTCCTGATGCTGAAATCAGCCCTCATCTCACAAGCTCATCTCATCAGTTTCCTGGTAGAAAGCAGCTGTGCTGGCAGGGATAGAAACCCCTGGCTAGCCATAATTAGATCTAAAAAAGCACCCCTTGTTTTCCCTTTAGTATGCATGCCTCAGTGTCTGCCGGTGTGAATGGCAGTGGGGCTTGGGGGGTTGTACTTAAAGTGAGTGAGCAGCAGAGCATAATAATTGTGACTCCCCCCATCCCCACCATTGGATCACATTTGCATTGCCTTCGATTAGTCTCTTTATTTGAAACCAGTGTCAAAGGTAGTGTATAGTGTTGGCTCTAACGTTTAGCGAGAAACTAGAAATAGAACTCTGGTTGTTCACTTGTATGGAGATTTGCTGGAACTCTGTCTTTTCACATCTTCACTGTGTCTTGGAAATTATTTACTCATCTTCTAGGAAGCATCATTCACTCCAACCAACTAATAATAAGCATATCTAAAACTTGCAGAATGCTTTGCAATTTACAGGCACTTATATATCCATTATCTCATTTAATCTTGACAACAGAACTAAAAAGGAGATAGTCTTATCGCCATTTTGTAGAGAAAAAAAGAGGTTAAGATCATATACCACCAGAAAGCCAATGTGACTCTCTTTTCCCTGACGAATTGGTGAGGAAAGGAAATGAGTTTCTACATTTACCAGTTGAGGAAATGTAACTATTATTAATCCCATCATCTAATAAAGTCTCTCCAATGTGATGGTGGAAATACCTCACACAAAAGATAGAACATTTTTAAAACACCTTCCAGAGGCAGATGAGAGGTCTCTGTCTCATGAGCCTTGAGAAATTTGCCTTGTTGTAATTTGGAAACAACAGAAGTCAGATTGACTGAGATTATTGTTTCTTGTGTAGTGTATGACCATTCTGGGTTTCCTGTAGAGTAGAGAGACAAGAAATATATTTTCTTGTCATCACTGGCAAGCATCTTCTCAGTCATAGAGAGAAAATTGTCACTGTTGAACTTCAACAATAGAAAAACTCACCTCTAGAAATCAAGCCCAGGGAAAAAAGTCTCTCATTTTGGCAGCAAAGCTACATCAAGAAAACTCAGGGGAAGGGAGACAATAGTCAGAGACAGTTTCTCATGTGGAGAAAGACTAGATTCTGTCGGCAGTTCTGGCATCTTAGGTTGTCGCCAACAGGCACCCTGGAGTGAATGTGATGAACCACAAGAGAATGTGTTGATAGCAGCTTTCCTTCACAGCCTTCCTGCAGTAGGAATATCTGCAGAGCTTGATCCATTCTACTTTCCTAGAACCAGAAATACGTTTTCTTAAGTAACCTCAGGAGTGGTATCTTTGGGTACAGTTTGAGGAGAGGAGTAAGCAGAGAAAAGGACAACAATGAAGGCTTGTTTTAGAATCTTAGAGCAAAGATTCTGTGAAGGACAGCAGTTAGAGCATCCCACTTTGGGTGAAACCAGGTAACAGTAGAGAGCTACTCTCCAGG
Organism: Rousettus aegyptiacus; assembly: GCF_014176215.1. Taxonomy (NCBI): domain Eukaryota; kingdom Metazoa; phylum Chordata; class Mammalia; order Chiroptera; family Pteropodidae; genus Rousettus; species Rousettus aegyptiacus. The sequence goes on along the minus strand of NW_023416306.1, from coordinate 117,211,846 downwards.
CCTTTATTATCATAAGGATCATTTGCCTTCTGGTGTCAGCAGCATTATTCTGGTAAGGTAGGTCCCTGTTTCTCTCCCCATGAAAGTGGGGGCTTAACCATCCTTTCTTTTCCTTCTAGCAGTCATGACCAGAGTATATCTGAGCAGTCTTTATTCGGGTTTGTACATATTAGTTCAGTGATTCTCACATGGACCGCACATTGGAATCATTGGGAGCTTTAAAGAAATACTGATGCGTGTATCATTTTTTTAAAAGCTCCCCACATGATTCTAATGTATAGCCAAGGTTAACAATACTGTTCAAGAGCAGTGATTCTCAAATTTTGATGTGTAAGTGAGTATCTGGGGATCTTGTTAGAAAGTGGTTTCTGATTTCAGTAGATCCAGGTGGAGCCTGAGAGTCTACATTTTTCACAAGTTATCAGGTGATGTAGAATACCACGAGAAGCAAAAATTTACAGCAATGGCTCTCAAACTCTAGCCACATAATAAAAAATAATCACCTGGGGAGACTTCTAGAGTCCCATTCCACATGTAAAGAGCTTGGAAGTTGCCAATCTGTCCTAACAAGTAAAAAGCTGAACGGACTGAAAAATCAACTCTTCTTAGACCCAAAAGAGGATACCGAGGAAACCTCTGCCCCAAGCCTGGAGAGACAGGTGAATACAGCGAGTCGTGGCTTATTGGAACAGACACTCAGAAGCAAGCTAGCTAGCAAGCAAGCAAAAATGGCCAAGGGAACCAGTGTCCGGGTAGGAAGACCTGAACTGTTACTGTAGAATCCTGGAGGCTCAGTTTGGACAACTCTGAGAGTTAAAAACTCTAGGGGAACCTAGTCATAATATGCCTTTCACTATATAGTAAGATTTATCACCAGAAGCTCTTCCAGGTTCCCACAGTAAATATAAGAAAACCCCCTTTGCCCTTCTGGCAGGAGGGAAGGGAAAAGGAACAATTTTGAAATATACCAGGTACTCTGGTCTTTTTACCAAGGCCTACCCTCAGGAGAAACTAGGTAATCAGATCTTACTCTGAGAAGATGAGAAGCAGCAGGAACTTTCATTCATTGCTGGTGGAAATGTGAAATGGTACAGTCACTTTGGAAGACAGTTTGGCAGTTTCTTCCAAAACATATTCTTAACGTATGATCTAGTAATTGGGCTCCTCGTTATTTACCCAAAGGAGTTGAAAATTACATCCATACAAAAACCCTCAGTGGATGTTTGTAGAAGTTTTGTTCGTAATTGCCAAAACTTGGAAGCATTCAAGGTGTCCTTCAGTAGGTGAATGAATTAATAAATTGTGATATAGCCAGATTATTATTCAGTGCTAAAAAGAAATAAGCTAGCTACAAAGCCATAAAAACATATGAAGAAACTTAAATGCATGTTACTAAATGAAAGAAGCTAATCTGAAAAGGCTAAATACTGTATGATTCCAACTATATGACATTCTACAAAAGGCAGAACTATGGAGACAGCAAAATGATCAATGGTTGCTAGAGGTTACAGGAAAGTGAGGGATGAATAGGCAGAGCACAGGGGATTTTTTTTAGGGCAGTGAACTCACGCTATATGATACTATAATGGTGGATATCTGTCATTATACATTTGTTCAAAGCCATCTAATGTACACCACCAAGAGTGAACCCTCATGTAAACTGTGGACTTTGGGTGATTATGATGTGTCAATGTAGGTTTCTCTGTTGTAATGAGTGTATCATTTTGGTGAGGGATGTTAATCATCGGGGAGGCTGTCGGGAGGGTGGGGAGTGGTCAGGAAGGATATGGGAAATCTCTGTACTGTTCTCTTAATTTTTCTGTGAACCTAAAACTGTTCTAAAAGAATAAAGTTATCTTTAAAAAGTTTTTAAGAAATCACCTGGGGAACTTTTAAAATGTACCAGTGGTGGTCCTGCTCAGATCTATTAAGTCAGAATCAATAGGAGATAGGGTCCAGGCAGGGGTATTCTTAGGCTCCTCTAGTGATTCTGTTGTGTAGAATAGATTTAGCAACCTTGGTTCTAGATCTGCCCTGTACTAGCCACTAACCGCATGTGGGTATTTTACATTAAGACTGAAAATTCAGAGCCTCGGTTGCATTAGCCACATTTCAAGTTGCATCAAGCTATAAGTGGTTAGTGGCTTCCATATTACAGAGCGTAAATACAGAACATTACTGTTAACGTGGAAAGTTTTATTGGCCAATATTATAAAATTTAGAGCAACGCTATACAACAAATACTCCCAAAAGAGTCTTCTTATTTCTAACATTGTTACATTCTGTTCTCTTAGTTAAAAACAATTAGATTTTATCTATAAGGAAGCCAAATGATAGTAATTCCTGTTTTATTGCAGTTTACAATAGTTATTTTCAGACAATCTTGTTCTCCCATCCTCCCAGTAGAATATTCTGTGAGCTTGTGAAAGAACAAATTGGTTGATCAATGTTTCTTTATAAGGAGAGCTGCCTGTATCAGAGGCAAAGTTGTATATGTGTGAGGGGAGTAGGCTGAGACAGGCTCTTTGTTAAACTCTGAAGTTGCTTGGTGACATGTATTTATTAGTGTCAACAACATTAACTTTAAAAGAAAAATTAAGTTATCTTATTTTAAGAACTTTTTTCTTAGGAACTTAAAACTTTTTCCTCAAATAAATAATTGGTCATACTCAGATACCCAACCCAAATTGGATATTTCTATTGTTGGGACAATTCTCAAGTCTGAAACTACAAGTCATATTGAAACAAAACAAAAACAAAACTCAGAACAATCTCCAATTAGAAGTCTGCTAAAAAAAAAAAAAAAGTTTCAAGACTCATTATGGAGAATATTTATAGTCTCCGTTTCTAAATTCAGTTTATAACAGGAAACAAATATTCTATTCACAATAGTATTTTTTTTTTAATGAAAAGACACTTTATCCTCAAGTAACATACTTTCATCTTGTCGAGAATCAAAGTATGAATTTCGTCTATCACATGTTTTCCCCCTGGAAATATGGTAACTAGAAAAAGGATGCAGAGCTAGAAAATCGCACTGTATTAGAGATTTCATTATCAAGCCATCTCCTGAAGAATATTAGAGTGAGTCTCAAGTTTAGCAGAGCTAATACATAAATGGAGGTCAGAGAATGGAGAACAGGTCACAGTACTTTTCAAAAATATCAAGTATTCCTTCATTTGGTAGGCCCAATAATTCTTAATGGAGAAGAGATTATGAACTCCTTGTGGCAATAATTGCCTGGATTATAGTTCAAGAATTGTCAGTACTGAAGAGAGATCATGGTTAATATTTGTCCTCACTGTGAATGCCTGGTCCTGGGAGAGTGTTAATAAGCCTGGTTTGGCGATGAGCTTTTGTAATGAATATCTGGAGTAGTGCTGGTCCGAGTGCATAAAATGAAGTGGCAACAGCAACACCACGGAACAGTCCCAGGTACTTGGGGCTCCTTCGTATCGACGCACTGACACTGGGTGCTGCATACATCAAGCCGCTGCAGCAGTCCCCAACATAGAGCCTCAGAAAACAGGATTGTTCTGCAGCTTTGCTTTTCCATCAGAGTTCCACTCCATAATCTAATGCCCTTTAACTGGGACAAACAGCTGAGTGCACAAAGCAAAGAACAATTTAAGTACAGTGCTCAGAAATAATTGGCAGCTTAGGGTAAGATGAAGTTCCACAATGGTGAAAATCACAGCATCTTAGCTTTTGCAGAGACCTTGAAAGGTCACATCTTCCATTGCCTGTCTTCAGAACTTAAACCTTTCCAGATAGATAAGAACTGATTCTACATTTTAGGACTTCCAGAAAGAAAATTACTCAGCTCTCTTTGAAACATGTTCTGATCTATAGTAAGTAGCTTTTTCACTGTTTCTAAGTTCATTCTTCAGTTAAAATTGGTTTTATTTGTTCAGTTTTTAGTGGAAGTGACTAACAACTAGTCAGTATTCCTTATGTAAAAGTCACTGAAGATCAGCCCTAGTTAAATTACTACCTTAACCTTCATTTCAGTGACAAAAATCTGTTTCCTTAGATATTTTTCTAAAGTCTGGTGTTTTAGCCTCTTATTGCTTTTGTCTTCTTTCTCCTTCAACTTTTCCATATCAATCTTTATTTGTAATGTCTAAACTGGATCCAATGCTATAGAAATACTGATGAGTAGTTAGTATAATGAGAAACTCACTTTATGTTTCCTAAATACCAGCCATTTTCACTTTGCACAGCAGCAGTGTGAGACTATAAAAATGACCATGAGAGATTGTAAAGATAACCATCCAAGCTAAGACTACATAATGTGACCTTAATAATCAGTGAGAAAATCCTGATACATAAATGTGCATCAAAACATTTAAAGTTCTATTCCTGTTATAAATGTATAGAGAATTTTTTTAAAAAATAATCAAGTTAATATTAGCATACCATAAGTTAAAAACATTATAAACATTGAGAATTAAAGTATTTTATTTCTTTGTAACAGACTTATCCAGAGCAATTCGAACAGTGTTTGCCTTCTTCTTGTCGTGTAACTTAACAATACTGAGCAAACATTCTTTCTGTGCCTTGGTGAATTGTCGTACTCCTTTCTGAGCTTGGATTAGCTTCCAACATTTTATCCTTTGTGCTTTCAAAGTCATGAAATATCTCCAAGAGTTCCTTTAATGTGAAGTTTTTGCCAGCATGACTTCCTCTGGGACATCTTTATACCTTTCATCACAACCACTTTCTTCATTTATGTTGATTAGTTTGCCTTCACTAAGTTCCTCGGGTGCATACCTAGAGTCTCTCAAATGGCAGAAGTGTCAGCAATCCCACAGTTAGCTATTTCTTCTATAACTCTGTTTACATTCCAGTGTTACCACTTTTTGTTTCTTTGCTGCACTTTCATCTTTATTGGCCAATTCCCCCTTTCCATTATCCATTCCATTTTTGAGTTTATCGCTGGGAGACAAGGAGGCAATCCCACTTACACATTTTGTTGTTCGTGTGGTGAACTAAGTAACAGATGCATGGTGACCTATCACCAACAGACTTCGAAGGAAGTGATGTGTCACTGATCATGATGCACATCTGTTATTTATGTCTTGATATGTGATTCAAAGAGCTAGCATTGAATTTTTCACCTTATTCAATTATAGTCACTAGACCATGGCAACTAAAATTTGAACATGGTTCTTGGGGAACTAATTTAACTAAACTGTTTTTGCATTTTAGATCTATGAAACACCAACTTTATTTAGCTCCTACATCTACCCACAGGTCTAGTGCTAATGTCTGGTTCCTGGTCAGTTTGTTATTCACTCTGACACTTAGGCCTTTTTTGACATACAGCCTACCAGCTTTATTTTAGTGTGGTTTTCCTTTTTTTCTCTAGGGGTACTTCATTGGCTCATTTCTCTTTGTACTTTTGGTTTTCAACCACTCCTTTATTCTCTAAAGTTGTTTGGAATACTGATTCCCCTTTCAAGTTTACTGTCATTTGTGAATTAAATAAACATTTCCCCATTCATCAATGTGAATACTAATTATCTCCACACAATGTCAGTTCCTAATTACCTGCCCAGGTTGAGCCAGCTGGTTCATTGTTGTCCGTTTGGTCATACAGTCCAGTCATTTCTGTTGCCTAAGGCCAGTGGTTCCCAGTTCTGGTTCATCATGAGGATTTTCTGAGGTGCTTTATAAACCACCTCCCAAGGCCTAGGGTGCGGCCTGGGGAATCTATATATTTGAATGCTCCCCATATAATCAGCTAGGTTTGGTTTATAATATAAAGAACGATGCTTTCCTAGTTCTTAGTAACCTTATCATAGGCTATTAGAACTTAAGAACTGACAAATACAGTAAAGATCACTTTGTCAAATCTACTCATTTTATAAATGAGAAAACTAAGACGCAGAGGTGCCAGTCAACTTGGCTATGGTCTCACAGTTACAGACAGAGTAGGACTAGAACCCATGTTTTCAAACTCTGACTCTAGTACTTCTTATACCTAATTTCCATCATACGGGAGACAATCAAAATGATTGACTATAATCTTCTTCAAGCTCTCCTACAGTGATCTTTTTCTTTCTTCTGTGGAATACCTTCTGAGACGAGATGCTCAAATAAGGCTCTCTGTAGCGAATGGGATTGTGGTAGTGGCAAGGATTTGGGAAGTAGTAGGTGCTCTAGGCCTTTGGAGAAGCTCCGGGAGCCTCAGCTCAGTCCTGCTCTGGTGCTTGCTCTCGGCTTGCTCTGTGCCTAGGCACAGTGCCAGAGCTGCTGCCTCTTATGTCCTTAGATATCTGTTTGAGTCATGCCCAGTGCTTTGTTTCCAGAGACTGTTTGTGTGACTATACACACTGCCTGATGGGAGAGGAGGAAGGTAGGGAAAATGCGAGATGTACTATTTTGTAAAGCTTTCTCTAGTTCTGTGAAATGTTCTCACAACTAAACAAAGAATTTGGCTTTCAGTTTTGCTGACGGAGGAAATGAGGCTGTCTGTAATCTGAGAGAAGCACTAATGAGTAGAGCATCTATTCCTTTGATATGTTGTATGAGTTCATGAAAAATAAATGGGAACATTGAATAGTGTGTAAGAACAGTTAATATTTACATACTGAGACTGACAGGGGAAAAAAATAAAAACAGAATTTGTCTACCTCCTAATCTCCATGCGCTCACCTGTCACAAGAAACAGTGTTTGAAATTATAATGTGTCTTGTAGCAATTTTAAAAGAGGAGCTCCATAATCCTGGGAAGATGAGATCAAGAGGCTTTTTTTTATAAATTCTTCTCACCTCTCAAGTACATACTGCCCCCACCTTGGCCTCTCACTAGGCCTAGAAGATGAAAGATAATATTTTATAGAATTATGGAATTTTATAGCTGGAAGAGGCCCTAGCACTCTGTTTTGATTCCAAATTCTTAGTTTTCTCCCCTTAAATCCAAAATGGTCAGCAAACTTAGCTAGTCACACAGCTTATTTGAGGCTGTACTTGGACTAGAGTTCAGGTCTCCTGACTCCCAGGCCAATGTGGTTTGACTTCATCATCTTATATATAAAAACACGTTAGACTTCTTTAAATTAAATGTGAAATCCTAGTGATTTGTCAATTGTGAATTTTGGTAGCTATGACAGACTTTTGGAGGAGATAGGACTGCGTTCTCATAGCTGGGGAATCTAGATCAACACTTGTCTACTGAAAAGAAGATGGAATTTGGAATATGTACTGGGTGGCTGGAATTGAGACAATAGGTCCCTGTGAGTGGCTAGTATATGGAACTGGGCTCTTTGCTTAAAACCATGGGCCAGAAAGGAACTGTCTCTTCTGTGGTTAGTGTCCACTCACTGGCCGGGGGATGTGGCATAGAATTGGGCAGCCCACATAAGCAATGGTTAAAAAAAAAAAAAGAGTAATCCTTGAAAAATCAGAGTCCCAACCTGAGCCACACTTTGAGTTAGGGGCCTAAGTTATACAGCTTATAAAATGCAGAAGCCCCAAGCTGAAGAAACTAATATAAAAACTGATATAAGGACTGGGGAGGGGGAGGGAGGAAATCCTCACAACCCCTCCATTGAGATCACTTTTCAACTCAGGACACCAGGAAGAGTCCCCCAAAAAAGCAGTTCTCACTGCCGATGAGCTCACAGTAAAAAACAAAACCCATTAGCAGATAGAAGAACCAAGAACCTACAAAAAATAGAGTGATCTAAAAGGAATTTTAGAATAAGGATGCTAAATATGTTCAAGAGGTAATGGAAGAAAGAGGTCTTATCAATAGGACATTGCGAAGGATGGTCTTCATTATCCATTTGCTTCTGTGCATGGGTATTTACCTCAGATGTTTCTGGGACTGATTTCACAGTCAAAGTCACAGATTTGAGCCCATTCGGTGTTCCTTGGTGGTGGTGATTTTCTCTTTTTAAAATAGTTTTTGCCTTTTTCTCCTTTCACGAGAACTGATGAGTAAACACAATTCACCTTCTAAGTGCATGCCCAGTTCCCCTGAGAGTGGGCTCCCGGTATAGACTGCCTTTGCCATCGCTTGGTTCTTGGAATAATTGGTGCAGTGTCGTTTCTTCCACGTCCCTGGTGTGTTCCATCTCTGTTTCATCTGATTTTACCAACATGGTCATTACTATAGGCTGATGCTTTGAAGCTATCAAAGCAGGCCCTCCCCTCTACATTCTTTTTCATGATTCAAGTTTTCAGAAAGTTCTTTGAAGAGATTGAGACAGTCCTATCTTGGCAACAAACTGATACCTAAAGAATCATCTCAAGTATCTCTTATAGTAGCGTACTCTTTTAAAACATTCACAGGCCCTATTGAGAAGATGCAGAAAATGTTCCATTACTGATTTAAGTTAAGGTTTACCCCTGAAGACTGGGACTGAAATGTAGAGAAAACACTTATTTGATTACATGTAGCTGCATCAGATCCGAGGACAATGAGATAGGAAAAATCATCTTAGAAAGCTAGACGATTTGAAAAAGAAACCTGAGATAATTTAGTTTGCAGGGGAATGCTCAATTTTGTCTTTCCAAGTGAAGGTTAGCATCAGTTCATAAATATTTTAGACATTAAGTCCTACACCCTGATAAACAAAAAACATTACCTTCTGTTCTTTGGAAACCATACCAGAAGTCTATTTTAAGATAACAATTTTCTTTTCTATTATTATTTTTTTCCTTTTAAAAGAACTTTTCAATATAAATTGTAAAAAGCCAAAGTGTTCTTTAAGAACTCCTTAGTAGGGTTGCCAAAGGCCCATTTCTCCTTGACCAAAGTATAAAAACCAAGTCCTCCAAACAGAAGGCAGGGATTACTGGCAGGTTCCCTGTGCATAGAACCAGGTGTCTTTCCTCCCACCCACTCCTTACTCTGTGAGTCCTGAGTACTCTTCAGTAGTCTTGTCTTAAATATTCTGCAATCTGCATGCTATATTTGGACACTTGTAGTTGTCCATCATTTTCTAGTCTACAACTTAGCCTAAGCAGAGACCAGTTCAGTCTCAATTTGGTATTTTTAGCTCATCACTCATTCAAGCATTACAAAATGGTATCTGTCAGAGACTTTCTTTGTAACATTAACAGGATTATTAATACTATGTTTTCCTGTAAGTGATGCCTTTCCAATGAAACTTTAAGATCCCAATAAGGGTCCTCCAGTGCTTTTTCATTTTCTCTGAAGAAAAACAGTAGGAAAATGGATTTGTTTCCTCTTCTCTGTGGAAGCATTCTTAGGCAAGCCCTCTCTCAGTAAATAAACTTTCAGGCACCCATTGGACAAGCCTCTCTCTTCTTCACTCCTCATGGTCCTTCCTTCACCAGTCGTATCCAGTTTACTTCTTAATGAACTATCAAATCCATCCATTTCTTTTGTTTTAATCCACCCACTTCTCATCTCTTGCCAGGGTCATTGTCATGGAAAGAGCTTCCTAACTAGACTCCTTCCCGTAATCTTATTCCCTTCTGATCATTCACAATCTGATCTTGTCACTCCTTTGCTTAGAAATTCTTCCGTGTCTTCTCTTCATTCTTAGGGTAACACATCAGATCCATAACATTGTCTCCAAGGCTCTGCACCATCTGACCTCAGTCTTATATCCCCACATCCCACACCTGCCTCACTCCAGGCTCAATCATCCTAGCCGACTTCCAGTTCCTTGAATATGCCTTATTCCTTTCTCATTCAAGGACTTTGCAAATCTGTTCTTTATGCCTGACAGGCTCTTCTCTCCACTCCCCTTTCACTTGGATATCTTCTGAGCTTCCTTCACAGTAGGACACTTCCTCAGAAGCTTTCCCTAAACGCCAGACTAGGTCATTATCTCCCTCATTGTTGCTTTCCTCCTGTCCCTGCAGTTTTCCTATGTAACTCTTACATGTAGGTTTGAGGATTTGTCAATTTGTGGATTATTATAGAAAATTCAAAGACAGCAGAGATTGTATCATCTTGCTTATTATTCTATCTGTAGCCATAAGCACAGTACCTGGCATAGTAGGTGCTCAATAAATGTTTTTGAATGAATGAATGAATGAGTAAATGCCTCTTATGTATAATACACAATAAATATGTGAAAACAAACCCGTCTACAACCCACTGTGTATAGCTAGGATCAGCACTATACTTAACTTTACTGAAACCCTTTCCTGCATTAAAATAGTATGTATTTTCAGTTTTCTAGGGTGTGTCCAACTGGGAACCAGTCTTAGATCAAGGAGACTCTTATTTCTAATGTATGGTTTAAATGTTTATGTTTTTAATGATTACTTTATTTCATATGTAAGGAAATTGTCAAGAGACTAGAGGGCCGTCAGCATGGAAAGATGGAGCAGCATAAACTCGGGGGTATTGAAAGAGAGCCAGTGCCAGATTCTAATTAAAATCAGAGGCAAGAAAGCATTTAAGGGATTAAATGACTTCAATAGTAGCCAAAAAGACATTAGGAGTTAAATAGGAAAATATTAAAGACTTAATGGAGGATACTGGTTAGAGGTAATAATGAGTTATTTTGACTAATGCTAACTCTTCCTAAAGAGAGGCACATTTGTTTTTCTAATGGCAGTGATCTAAAGGCTGTCTCTTAAACCCATCCAGCATTGTTCATTTTCTGAAAGACTTCTGCAAGAATGAAAGGGAAAGTTCTCTATTACAAGAGCTGAGGTAGTTGGGATCTTGGTTATATTTAAGCAGAGGCAGATTTTTATTGACTTAGAGAAGCACTTAAGTGTTAAGTGTAATGAATTAGTTTTGATTTTTTTTGGAAACATACTTTGTGAGGCCCGAATACCTTATTAAAAGCAATATGATACAACATTAAAAGAGTAAACAAGCATCTTGGGAAATTGTGCCTATAACTAATTAAATTTATAGGCTAATATTTCAAAGTGGCAACTGGAGGAATTCAAATGGAACATCTGGGATTCTGAGCAGTGCATTGGACTTGGAATTTAACCATAATCTGACGTCTCCCCGTTCCCTTACTCTAAATACTCTGCTCTCCAATTGGAGATTAGTGCTATTCTTCAGGTCTTGATTTTCACATCTTACCCGTTTCCTGTGTTGTCATCGTTGACTAATAAATATTCTGCCTTATCTCACTATTTGACCATTCTGGGACACTTTCTGGGTTTATTTAACATTTATGAAGAACAGTGAATAAAAGTGAGCTGATATCACTCCAGAAATTATTAATGCAACAGAAAATGTCCAAAAATTTTAGAGCCTCTCCACTAAGTCTTTTAGATAATTCATTTGGATTTAATGGTCTGGAGAGAAAAAAGTACTCCAATAGTTTTTGTATCACTACCTGGGTTTCTCTCTGGTCAATAATGGTGGTGATGATTCCAGATTCCTCATCTCTTTCCATCTCCCCCCTTCACTTTCCATCACTACACAAATTTAACCCTTAGTGTAAGCAGGTTCTGTAGTGCCCAGAATAAAGGATGTTGCCCTCAAAAGCACAGGCTTATTCAATGACAATTTTGGGAACAATGCTTTTACCAATACAGTTCCATCTTCCTTTAAGCAAACTTAACGTGCAAAAATTCATGTTTATTCAATAGAATGAGGGCTAAAGAACTATTTGTTTTAAAGGTGAGAAAAGTTGGCACGTTTCATCTAAAAACCAAACTTCCCAGTAGTTTTTAAAACCTCTTTATTATAAAACACAGATACAGAAAACCATGTAAACCAAATAATAAATTATTAGAAGGTGAATACCACTACTATGGACTGAGTGTTTTTATCTCTCCTGAAAATAGTATGTTGAAGCCCTAATACTCCAAATGACAAAATTCAGAGGTGGGCCTTTGGGAGGTGATTAGGTTATGAGGGTGGAGCCCTCATAAATGGAATTAGTACCCTTATAAGAAGAGACACAGAGATGATCTCTCTCTCTTTCTTTCTCCCTCCCTCCCCCCCCCCCGCCCCTCATTTCCTTCCTCCCTTCCCTCCTCCGCCCCCCACACCATGTGAGGACACAAGAAGAAGATAGCCATCTGTAAACCAGGAAGAGGGCTCTCACCAAAACCAAACCATTCTGGCACCCTGATCTTGGATTTCTTAGCCTCTAGAACTGTGAGAAATCAACATTTGTTGTTTCAACTGCCTAGTCTATAGTAATTTGCTGTAGCAGCCTGAACTGACAACCACCCACTTAGGTCATGAAATAGAACTTTGCTACCCATTCCAGAAGCCCTGTGCATGCGCCCCAACTCAATCATAGCCCTGTCCCCTGGTTAGTAACTATTCTTCTGACTTCTATAAATGTCACTTCCTTGCATTTTTCTTTTTATAATTTTATCACCAAAATGTGCATTCCTAGATAGTATTGTCTTGTCCATTTCTGCTAGTACATTTTAAATTAATCATTTCTAATTAACATAATTTTTCAGGGAAAATCTTTTATATAAAAGAAGGTATTCCTGAAGTCCACTTATCTTTTCCATTGTAGTAAAGGCATTCATAGACTGGGACCTGTGTTACACTTATTCTTAAAGTTCACAGAGAATGGCCTAAGCAATTTGCTTGTCTTATTTGTTTGGGCATGTAAAAGGCATCCCCAATAGGTATGACTATCTCCAAAGAGAAAAGAGAGAGAAAGAAAGGGGACGGATGTGAAGAAGAAAATCTTAAAGGACGAGGAGATACATCTTCAGCTATCAACTGTATTACTAAGCATGGCAATGTGAAGGTAGAAGGAGGGAAGAGGGAAAAGGAGATAGTGTCAAATTCTACAGCTCTCAATTTGCATAAGCTCTGAATTCTGGAAAGCAAAAATCTTGTAGAAAGAGTAAATGCTAGATGACAGATATAGCATTAGGAGTCAGGATGTGGTCATTACAAACATTTCCCTTCCTATCTCAAAGGGAGATTACCAATATAAATTATATAGGAGAATTAAAAATCACCAAATGAGTAGTTTGGAGAGGGCTAATGATAAAAAGGGTGGTCTCTAAAAGCTCAGTTGAGATAAAAGTTTTAAAATGAAATTTTAAGATAAAATAGTAAATACCATCATTTTCCATGGTCCTTCGAAAAGTACAAGAACTCCCCCAATTTACACATAAGTTGTATTCCAAAAGTTTAAATTGGTTTATAGAAACCTAGAGAAATAATATTGTAAATGGTGAAGAGATTTTTTTTTAGGTTAGCTCACAGAATATCATTTAATTTATGGTATAATTAATGAACTGTGCTTTTGTAATGAAAAACAGCAGAAATAGAAGTAGTTACAGTACAAGCTGTAAAAACAAAACCCAATATTGAATACATTTTTTAAAATTTTTCAATGTAGTGCTTAATGAAAATCTCATTATCAGAGGCTGATATGAAAGTTGATGGAAAGTTTTATAGTGATTTAAGAAGGGTTTGGTTATTTTCAGGGGCTTTATATATGACTCAGTAATTTTTTACTTATCCTTGCTTCAAGGCATATTGCTTCCATATTCATTGAAACCAGCATATAACTAGACCTAATTTTATATACATATTGGCTATAATTTGGATCATTTTTGTGTTTACAAGTTGGATGAAGAGTGGGAGAGGGAGAAAGGAAGAGATGATGAAAATCTTTTGAGTTGGGAAAAAATGTGTGTGGGAATTGTGAATTATTTTTATTTTCTTTATTAAACTTTTAATAGTAAATGTGCTTTACTTTTACAATAAAAAAATTCAGATGTTCATTTTAAAGACTGTGTAGAGTAAGGAAAGCATTGCCTGAGGTGGTATTAACTAAATTAGAGTTCAGAAGGGAGATGGGTCATCTCTTTGTAGGGGCAATTGAAGCTACGAAAGTGGATGGGAAATTCCAGAGAGACTTCATCGAATAAGGAAAGAGGTTAGAAGAAAAAACCCCAGAGAACACCAGCACTTTAAGGGATGGAAAAGAGAAAGATTCTGAAACAGAAAGGAGACACACCAGAGTGTGGTATATTTGAAGCCAAAGTGGAACCGTGTTTGAGAAGGAGGTGGTCATCCATCGTGTTGATCCACAGAGATGAGGAGAGGCAGAGGGTGCTCACTGGTATGGCCAAAAAAGACCAGTTCCAGGATCTTCATCTTGACTCCTGATGAGGGAAAGTTTCCCCTGCTGACTGGCAAGGATGTTAGTGCCTTTTATTAGTGAGGTCCCTCCCCTCACAAGCGACAGCCTTATTGTTACAGGCCCACATCACTGTACACACAAATTTCATGTAATAAAACTAATCACACATCCAATGCCAGGAGAACCTTTTTCTCACATACACAAGGCCGAAGACACAGTTAGCTTTCTCGCTCCAAAGATGGTTTAAAAAGATTGTGATGAACCAACAGTAAATGAATCAGGAGGATGCTAACCTAGAACAACCTACGAAAAACATGTAGGTCTATTTCTGGGCTTTTTATTCTGTTCATTCAATGTATATTTTTTTCTTTGCATCAATATCACACAGTCCTGATTATTGTAGCTTTATAATAAAATTTTAAGCTAGGTAGTATTAGTCCTCCAAATTTATTCTTCTTTTGCAAAGTTGTTTTGCCTGTTCTAGGTCCTTTGTTATTGCCATGTGAATTTTAGAATCCATTGTTAATTTCTTCCAAAAAAGCCTGCTGAGATTTTGACTGCAATTGCATTGAATGTATAGATCCATTGGGGCAGAATTGACACTTTAACAACATTGAGTCTTAAAACTCACGAACATCATACATCTCTCCATTTGTTTAGGTCTTCTCTAATTTCTCTCAGCAGTGATTGGTGCTTTTCAGTGTAATGGTTAGAGTTTTTAATACTGCTAATCACTTACATGTGAAGTGATATCTCACTGTGGTTTTAGTACAGGTGCCTGATCACCACTAGGAGCAAGCATCTTTTGAGTGTTTATTGGCCCTTCAGGTTTCCTCTTCTCTGGATTGCTTTCATACTGGCCCTATTCAAGTAATCTTATGGTCTTCTGGTTTTCATCTCCTTTTTGCCTTTATGGATAGTCAATTTTTTTTTTTCTTTTTAGCTCTTGAATTCTGAAATAGTAATTTAGACTCTGGGACAAATACCTCTTTACACCTCTTCATTCCTTGTTAACTTTATCCTCTCCTAATTTCTGCCAGTAGGAAGTTCTGATCTTTCTCATGTGCCCTGTTATGTTCTAACTTTGATAACTTTTGAGAACTCTGATTTGAAAGCAAAGCATGAGGTCACTTCACTTGTCAGTGTCCTTGGGCGATGCCTAGTTTATCTCTCTGCTCAGTTAATCTGTTCTCATTCTTCATGGTTCACCGCTATGGACATTCTGCAATTCTATTCCAACTGAGCATATTAAAAGAGAGAGCCAATTCCATATCACTGGGCAGAACTTGGGTAGCCTGGAGTTCTCACCTTTGAGGCAGCAGGCACCTTGGCAAATGACTCAGCCACTTTGGGAGATGGTTGTTAGAAGGCACAAGAACCTCAGCCCTTATTCTGTGAACTTTGAGCAATGAAATAGATCTGCACATAACAATTTCTCAAGAAAATGTTGAGGTCGATTTTGATTTAAAAGTAGCCCTTTGATTTCTGTGGGCTACAAAGTAGGCTTTCTATGATTTCTAAGTCAGAGGGCTACATAGATCTGGTTGTGACTTATAGAATGTTCTTTATGCATATTAGAATTTGTAAATAGTTAAGTTCTCTTTTTCAATACTTTGAATATTTGTTGAGAACCTACTGCATGCCAAGTACTGTGTCAAGGACCTGTAATATTACCAAGTTGGAGACGGCATGGCCCTTCCACTGAAAGGCTTACAGAAGCCAGAATGTGGGTAGGAGTTAATTCCAATGCTTTCTCAAAAAGAGAAAGAAAAGGGAAGATAAAGGCAGGAGTGGGACTATTCTAAGGCACAAAAAGCAAGCAGTCTTTACTTACAGAAATTTGTCTAGGAAGGATAGAGCTAAAAAATTAAACGAATGCTTGCAACGTTTGATTTCTGGACAACTGAACAGAGATCAAAAAGAGAAAGATACTAAAAGAAGCTGGCAATCGGAGATTTCTGTTCCCAAACCCTTGCTCATACTCTTCCCTTTCTAGGATGCTTTCCATGACCCTTTTCCTTTGGCCAACTCTCACTAATCCTTAAGGACTCGCCGTAGATTTTATTTACTCACCTCCCACTTTGACTAGGAGACCCTCTTACGTGCTTTCCTAGCACTGCACCATATACCCTGACTGTCCCACTGCAATGAAAGTGCCTCTTTGTCTATCTCCTCCCAGTATATCACAGACTTGTCTTGCTCACCATGGTATCCAGTGTCTAGCACTGTGTAAGGCACATAGTGGGTACTCAATAGCTGATAAATAAATGAATAAGCAACAATTAACTATCTGATAAGTAATGAACAAACACATGAACAAATGCCAGAGGGAGGAGGAGGGTTTAGCCCAGAGAAAGAAAAAGCCTAAATATGAAAATAAAGCTGAGGACTCTGAGCCTAGAGGGATAAGCACCTATTAGAGAAAGAGTGACAGTAATTTGAAGGAGTATCTAATTGTCATTGTACTACCGATCGTCGTTGGCTCCGGTTTCCTCCATAGTTCAGGTTAAAGACTGGACAAGAATTATCAAAAATTGATTTTTTGCCTAGTTGTGTTCTAGGTATATTGGGAATTATGCCCACAGACCACTTACAAATCAGGTCGGTGACTTCCGTTATTATCTAGGTGAAAGGACTACTGAGAAAAAGAGGGTCAGGACATACCTCTCCCCTATAGATGGAACTGACCTATTAAGCAACACTCTTCAGAAATGGTTCAAATGGCTGTAAATTGAATTCACCCAAGTGTCGACTCTCTGTGTTGGTGAAGTGCCTTGTTCAAAGCCAAATTCACCGTGGCTATCTGAGATCTTTCCCTGACTTAGCTGTGGAGTGACTGCTACAAATTTGTTAATTTGATATGTGTAACAGGATTCTAACATACTGAAACAGTGGGCTAAAACCAACAAAGAGAAATGTACAAGGCATAATAAGTCCTGCATTTAGTCTCAGCAATTGATTGTACAAGCAGAAGATTAGGGAGGTCTGCTTAGTAAAGGAATGCTTGAAATGGGGTTCTAGATATCCACAAATTGAATAAGGCCAACAGTATAAGTGTTTCTAAAACCAAGTCCAGGTTTAGGTTATATTAAAGGAAATATAATATTCAGATCAAGATTTAATAACTTTATTTTATTATAAAGCTATAATATATTTGGAGAGTCATGCTCAGTATGATCTTCTGAGTTGAAAAACATTAGCAAACCAGAGAATAACACAGGAATCTAGAAGATTCAGTTACAAGAATTAGGTATTCAGCCTGGGGAAGCAAAGACTGGGAAGACATGGTATAGTACAATATCGAGTATCTGAAGGGCAGTCATATGGAAGCCTTGGCAGAGGTTATCTCAGTTCCTTCAGAAGCAAAACTAGGATCAGTGGATAGAAGTTACAAGAAAACATTTCTTCTCATTGTTAGAAAAGAATGTGCCACAATCAAAGATGTTCAAAGGTGAAGTGGACTGTCCGTATGAGGTAAACCAGCGGTAACTTAATGAACTGACCCAACCCATCAGCTCTGCTCCGTCAAGTGGAGACTGGAAAGCCATAACCTGAGATCAGGACTGTGCAGCTGTATAGGTTGGTTAGTGCACAGGGGCACTTGGCAAAGGGGGCAACTAAGGCAGAAATCCAGCCAGTGCTGCAGCAGCTACATCATGCATCCTGGCATTGGCCACTCAGAGGAAGAGGTACCTTTTTACAATTCACCTAAAGGTACCCCAGGTGTCGCAGATGCAGAGACATTTCCTTGTCAAGTGAGCGATCAGATGAGAAAATGCTAATTTCCTGCCAACCCTTATTATCCATTGGTCCATGGTCACAGTTATGTTTAATCAAAACTCAAGAAAATAAACTGAAAAAGAAATTCTAAGCAAATGGATTTCATTTAACCCAGAGGAGCATAAGTTAATTACACTTTCAAAGTATCGATGCACTTAAAGGCCTCCTTAACTCCGTCCCACGTGACATTCTGTGACGTGCTGCTGCTGGAAGAAATGAGAGAGATGGGGTTGAGTTGTCTTCCATGCCCGGTGAGCTCTGCTACATCTGAGGCATAGTCAGTGCTTGTCCTGTCTTTCTTTGGAGGTAAAGCACCATTCAATGTTTTCCCCTGAAAATTCTAATATTTAAATGTGAAATTCTAAAAGAGGGACTTAAAGTTGTACATATATCATTTCAACTCTGTTGCATAGACATTTTCTTGAACAAAAGATAACAAAATAGTACCAGAGATCTAGTCTCTGGGAGATGGGATAATAGGTGATGTTTTTATGGGTGATTTTTATATACTGCTTTTATAGACAGTAAATACTTTAAAGCAATTTTTCCTTCACCTTAAAAAATATACATTTAAAATGTTTTATTTCACCTTAATGTCTCCACATATGATATAGAAAGAAAAATGTTCTCCTCTTTTTTAACTCCCCATGACCCAAACTTGTCTATAATACTGAGCTGATGGGTTGGGCCAGTTCAGTAAGTTACTGCTGGTTTATCTAGGTTGGTTGCTGAAGTATAGTATTACCCTAGTAACACAATAGAATTTGAATTTCTGAAAGGCCCAAATTTCATCTTCCTATCCTGTCAGCAGTTTACTCACCGATGGGATCCACAGCTTTTACATGCTCATTTCTTTTACCACATTACTACAATATGCTACCCAAACAAACCCAGTGCAATTAAAATCTTTCTGGGAAAAAAAAAAAAAAAAAAAAGATACCTCGTTTACTGAAGAAATGCTCCTGGAAATGAGCTTCAGAAACAGACGGGGCAAATGCTACATCCAAGAAGAGTGAGTTTCCCTAGATACCACACATGTTGAAGCAGGAGAAGGCGGGAGCTGAAAACAAACATCTGAGGCAGTGCTTTCACTCTCTCTCCAGTCCAATGCTGGAAGAGGAACATTTCAAAGATGAAGGATGGAAGCGTGAAGCTGTGAGCAAGAGTAACTTGTTGTGAGTGCTGGCAGCAGATAGGCCACGAGTATTAGGCCAGCAGCCTAGGTAGTCTCTGGGAACAGAGATTTATTTTAAAAGAAATCTCCACCTAGTTCTAGTTTTAATTTTAGACCTCCCTTTATCTAGTTCATCAATCACATCACAATGTAGTAATTGCAGGAAATTAAGCGCAGAATCAATTTCCTCTCTTTTTCCCTACGTTCCCTTTTGTGATCTGCACTTTGTTAAGTGCAGTTTGTGCCCCAGCCAGGACACTCTTGTTACTTTTGTGTACGCAGCAGTCTCCTTTGACTTCACTCTTGTGTGTGATCCGGGTACCTCACTAAAGGATGTGTTAGCTGAAGGGCATGTTCCAATTGCTAAGACACTTCCAGGACAGAAATTTGCCACAAGTTCCTGCAGGCTCCCACTGAAAGAGGACCCTCACTATGGGGAAGGGACAGAAAAACTGGTAAAGCCAGTTGGCAGATTTCATAATGAAAGGCAGGCCGAAGGAGGAGGATGCTTCTGTTAAAGAGCAAAAGAAATAAAATTGCATAACTCCCACATGAAAGCACATTTATAATCATTATAGGTCTTACCTCCAGAAAATCTTAGGACAAAGGGGTAGAGTCATTTATCTTAACTAGGAAATAATCCAGTTGACCAATATAGACCCTTTCTATTCCCACAGTCACACTACAGGTTAATCAATGGCCTATGTTCTGTCTGGAAAGTCTGAGAGAACTAACAATTCTCTCAGGGCCCAGTTACAGTCAGTTACTGGCTGAGATATTTAAAATGAGTCCTTCTTAAGAAGACTCTTCAGCGTTTTTGAGCTTATGTGATAATTTTCAGGAGTCAAAAGATTACAACATTTATATGTAGAAATTCCACTAATTTATATGCAAGAATTCCACCCGTGGACAGGGAATGGAGGGAGGCGGGCCATTTCTGTCTTGTTCATTTGTATCCTCAGAACCTGGGCATAGTAGGTATTGAATAAATAATCGTTGAATGAATGCTCAGATGATGACTACAAAATTCTTAATAATTAAAGAATCAAGCATTTTAAACCTCTCTTTGGGGTGTCTTTTACAAACTATATCCTCCCCTCTAAATCTGTCTGTATTAAGGCCTCTAGATATAATCAGTCCTAATTTACCCACACTCCCATCTCACCTTATGAAACATAAAGCAATGCTACTTTTGGCACAAATTCAGAATAAAAACAATTTATAGAGATTTTTCGGTGTCTTTCAGTTATTAACTTTAAAATTCTGCATAGAATTTTTTCCCTAAGCAATGTAAAAATAAATGATTGTGAAATGATAGTGTCCTTAGCAAAGGAAATCTTTTTGCAATTTAGGGAAAGCTTGTTAAACACAGGAATGCATTTTTTCCTCAGAGTACAGAGGGAAAACCAATTTCCTTTAGGTAGTAAAATCACCCTGCATATTCCATGCACATTCATACACAGTAGAATGACATAGATAGAGAGATACAAGGCGTTCTATTAAAACCACCTTTAGGAAAGCTGCAAGTACCTCATGTACAATAAATGGACTGTCATCACTCCAGCTTGGAAAAAAGAAGCATACAGAATAGGAGTCAGGAGAACAAAAGGAATATATTTCATTTTTCATGTATTGGAGGTAGCTTGGGGGAAAAAAATGAAATTCCCAGGAAATTCTTTTGAGAAAGGGGTCAATTGTTTTGCTCTTCACTGTCCCACATCTTGGTAAGAAAAGGAGTGTTCTGTAAGGCAGCATACATCCTTCTCCATTTTTCAATTAAAGCTGAAGATAGAAAATATTCCATTTGTAAGGAATACAATGATTTTGAGTTCTTCTTAAAAATATTATCTGGGCCTTGAATCATGATACTATGTGGAAAATTTGCTTCTAATAATTGGGGGTGGCTGGAATACAGATGAGACAAGATTGGTTGTGAGCTTATTATTGATGAAGCTGGGTAATAGGTAAATGGAGTTCATTACACTATTCTATTTTTGAAATTTTCCATAAAAAGAACTACAAAGTGATGGACCTCCAAAGTGGAAAAAGAATCATTTTTTTTATTAGTAAATAGCAATTACATGGAATATGGAATCAGAAGTTGATTATAGGCAGGTCTCAAAAGGTACTAACCGTGTGGCCTTGTGTTAATTACTGCAGGTCTTCAAACCTCAGTTGCGAGATATGAAAAAAAATGGAAGCAATGCCAAATTTATGTAGCTCATAGAGTTTGAGGGTAAATGAATATTTCTGAAAATAATGTATAACCTTTAAAATTATACAAAACTGTAAAGTTAAATGATTTTTAATTGAACTGCCAATCCAAAGTCACATGCGCTTTATTTTCCCCAGATTTGCACTTGAACCAGTTCCAACCAGAACCAAGTCCAAATCTTCCTAAATCTGTAATATCAGAACAAAACCGAAACATCTTCCTCCTCTTTCCCTCTGCTTCCACCTGATATCAGAACTACTCCTGTAGTCAACCCCTAATTGCTCTTCCCTCTTCCTTCTGCAGTCTTTCTACAACTTACTGCCAGAGAAATCTTACTAGAATACCACTTGGATCATGTGACTCCCTTGCTCCAAACTATTCCTGGATCCCCACTGCCCACAGGATTAATTCCAATACATTTAGCTCACCCTTCACAGTCTCCAACATTTGGTCGCTAACCTACCTTTCTGGTTACCTCACAACCACGCATGTTCTCCAACCTTCAGTTCCAAGCAAGTCTGCTGTTTTGTTCCCCATTTCTCTTGGAATGCAGCACCCCTTTTCTCCCTGTCTGCCCAGATTTTATCAGTCCTTAAGGATCAGCTTTAATTCTTTCTTCTCCAAGACGTCTTTCTAAACCTCTCCAGACCATATGCCTCCCTTTTCTGTTTTAATTATGCTTGATTTGGCAATTAATTATACATTCCTTCATGATATAACTTTTATTGTTGTGTTAAATAGTTAATTATCTCTAGTTACTTAACTTTCTTCCCATCTTCTCCAATTAGATTATAAAATCTTAGAAGGCAAGATTTGTGACTTTTATATCTTTCTGCCTCAAGGCCCAGTGTTTTGCATGTAGGTGGCGCTTTCATTAACATTTGTGGGAAAATATTACCTGAACTGAGGTTGAATTTTATAGTTCTGTATGGCCAGTCCTTTAACATATTAACAGTATCCTCATTTGTATTTCTTCAGATCTTAAAAATGACTACATTTTTAAAATTTTACGTCGTACCTTACAGAGTGGCATAGTGGGAAAATGTTCATTCTTAAGTGTTATACAGATCTAAATTCAAATCCCAACGTAGATAGTAGATACGTTAGCTAATCCTGGCAATTTACTTGACCTCTTAATTCCTTAGCTTCCTCAGTCACAAAATGAAAATGCAGTGATAATGCTTGCTTTATAAAACTAGCAGTTAGGCACAATAGATGTATTAGTGCCTGGCATGTCATCAATAGAAGGCAGGTATTATCTTAGTGCCCATCATATGGTTTTGACAGGTTGTCAAAGCGAAGGATCAAGATTCATCCTAACTTGGAGGTTAGGATGCAGTAAATATAGAACAGAGTCAAGAAAAGCCTCTGCCCACTTCTCCAAGCCCTGCCTTCGTGCTCTCAATTTGCTCTTGTGCATCCTTAGCCCTAAGGGTTATGAGCTAAATATAGCTGGAATCCCTAATTATTAACTTAAAAAGTACTAGTTCTGCAGGCCATTCTTCATTCCTTTCTACAGTAGGTGAGTTTCCTTACTAGGCTCCCTCTCAACCCAACCTTAGCTCAGTCATACCCACTTTCTTTGCTTGCTCTTTGTTTCATAGTAACCCTAATTGTACTTAGTTTTCTGCAGTCTTTTACCTACAGTTATGTTGGGTGTACCAGCTCTGAGTCTTCTGAGCCTTGGGCTATAAACCATCATGTTTTCATTTATTTAGTGATCCAAGGTTGCCTCTTTTAGGGAACATCCAAAGCCATGACATAGACTCCAGTCATAAAGCACAATATTGTCAACACTTGAAAACATAAAATTGGCAGAAGGCAAGGTCACATGAGAATTATCATTTCCTGGACTTGGCCTTGAGGTAAATAGTCTCTACTGAGGGCAGGCTTCTGGACTTCTGCTTAGTTACACACAAGAAATATAGCTGTGAAGCTATAGCATGTGAAAGCATCAGCATGTGAAAGAGCCCTCTCTAATATGCCAAAATTGAATAACCTTGTTCTGCCAGGATTCTGTCATTATGAGTATTTTTTCCCCAATATTTAATGCCATCTTGTTTTCATGCTTGAAAAGAAAAAAATACTTCAGGAACAATAACCCCAAAAGTATTAGTTAAAGAAATGAACAGGGGAAAATACACTTACAAGATTATCAAATTATATATAAGAACTTTTGCTTTTGAGTCTGACCCACTGTGAGGAATGACATTTCTGAGATGGATCCTTGCGACTGACTGATCTTAAAGTTGATCAATAACCAACGAATAGTCATTTAATCTCTGGTTATAACAGAAGTTGCATTCAGAAATTGTTTTAATGCTTTTAAAACAGCAATTTTATATAGGTTACATTTTTCAAACATGATTAGACTTCAGTTGTCTACTTTTGCTACTCAACCTTGAATCATAAAAAGGGATTCAAATTCTAAATTGTATTTTTTCCCACTGCTCATTATTGCTAAGCTCTTTTTTTATTTATCTTTTATTGAATGCAAAACAGACTGTAGGAGAACTATTGGTTTCCATTATATGGATCTCATTTTTAAAAAATAATCATCTTACTGAAGAAGTTTATTGAGTATGAATGTAAGTAAGTTGCTCTTTCAATAGTATCACGTAATGGTTCTTGCCCACTCGAACCCATTAACAGGGAAAAGAAATATTGCCTAAGTCCACTCACTGTATTTGCAAGTCTTTTAACAAACAAGAATGTCTAGAAAAAAAATATCATAGATCCCAGATATTTCAACACAGAAAATGTTGTTTTCATGAGGTCCTCTTGGGATCCAAAAAGCAGCCCTATGTCTATAGATCTAAATCATACACTCATAGGATGATGGAGTATTAACCCAGGGAGGGATTTGGGTAATAATCTTGTCTAGAGACATGAAATAGTCCCAGCTAAAGTCAGGACTCTGTGTCTCATCTCCCACTTTATTGTGCTCACCTCATGACCATACTCGCAGTTTTCCATTTTGACTATTAAAATCAATCAGGGTTATTTTCAGGCACATAATGTCAGCTTTGCTAACACTACCTCAACTCCAATCAATTTCTTTGGAACTACCAGGACTGTATTTAGTTTATTTTTAAAGCCAACCAGTTTATTAAGCCTTAAAATATTTTGTTTTCAAAATCTAAAAGGCTCTTTATTTAGTCCATGATGAATATTTGAGTAGTGTTAAATTTATCATTCTGGCAGTACTCACATTGTACTTGTCAGTAATTGTGACTCATCAAGGAATGTTTTGATGTTGAGTCCTTGGCTAACAGATGGCTCTGTTTAGAGGAATCGAGGCAGTGAGCTATAAGGTCCAAGGAAAGAGACTTCTTACATAATTAGTCACTAGAGGTTGTTCGAATTTGTCAGAAACCACAGAAGTCTGTGATGGTGGCTTTGTACCAAGGGAGGGAAGTCCTCTTCTTTTCAACTCTGTTCAGAGAGTGGATAGAAGAGTTGACATCAGTGTTGCTGGTGTGTACCAGGTGTCAGTTGGAATGACATAAATGGCTAACAGAGAGGCACAAAGTCCAGTGCTAGAACATTTCTATTTATATGGGGTCTGTCATCCTGGTAGTAACTGTTAGCTTCAGAGAACATTACACAGGAAAGAACAGGCACTCGAGCAATAGCAGTACCGATAAGACCTCTGTTATAGAATGTAAAGCAACGAACCTTCCTTCTTAAAACATTTACCTCGGAGGCCACAGAAACATGCAAGAACATCTCCCCCTTTTTTCTCCTCTTTCTTTCACCTTTCCCTTTTCCTTTTCTTCCTGATTATCTTTCTCTACCTTTTTACTCAGGCCCATCAATGGTACTCAAGGACACGAGCAGCCCTCAGTGCAACATTATTCAGCACCAATGTGCCAGTTCTATGTTATCCATGAGTCTGGCTACATGAATAGTTAGCCTGATAGTCTGGTGTGTGCACAAGTGAGTCATTCTTTAGAATGATATTTAGTGTTTCTTTAATTTACTTCAGAAAAAGGGAGCACACATAGAACCATAAAGAGGACAAAGAAAAACCCGAAAGACAAAATTTCAAATTCTCTTAGATATATACCAGATGTAATCCCAAATAGCTTAATAGGTGACACGTACTTTACCTCTCTGAGCCTCAGTTTCTTTATCTGTAAAATAAGATAATAATGCATACCTCGTGGAGTTATATGAGAATTAAGTGACAGGAAATAAGCACAGCATCTCTCCCACGGTAAGGTCTCAGTCAATTGTCTCTGTGTTTAGGAGGGAAAGTAAACTAAGTAGATAATCAGTGAGGCTTACTTGCTGCTAGCACAAGGCAACACTGGAGAAATGACTGGGAACCAAAGAAGTTTGGTAGTTGAATTAATAATCAATGAGAAAAGGATGTTTTAAAAGGCTGTTTGGCAAGAGCACAACATTCAGAATCAAGTGGTACTGCTGTCACTGCACATCACTGGAGTGTTACTTCACATTAGGGCTGCATGGCTTACAAGCACGCAGAGAAAAACTAGATCAGATAATACAAATGACATCTTCCGGGAGGTCAATAAGGAACAGTGGAAAGAATCAAGGATTTGGAGTAGAGAACCTGGATATGAAACCCTCCTCAGCATTTTCCTAGCCACCTGGTTAGAAATTATCACAATACTTTACTAGGTGACACATAACCTCACCCCATTTTCACATCTGTAAAAAAGATTATGAATAATTTTTAAATTTCTAAGGATTTTTTGTGACTATTGGCCATAGCAAAACTTATGAATCAGTTTTTAAAGGCGATGATGGGGAAAGATATTTACTCCCCTCAAAAAGGCTAACTTACCTGCCTCCTGATATTGTAGATAAAAAAATAAATAAGAGACACATGATGGTAATTTTCCATTTTCACAGATGGTAGAGTTAGAAGAAATGAAATAACAGTACAATCAATGTTGCAGAGACAAAAGAGAGAGAAAAAGCCAACTCCTATTGGGCATTACTAATCTCCTCCTTGTTTATACCTCTTCTGAAATTCCTAGACTTATAATTTCCAGCCTTTTGGGAAGGAAACATATACATACACATGTGCTCACGCATGCGAGGAAAGTGCTATATAAGCATCTTTAACAAATGAAAATTGTTTAAAATTCATTTAGTTTGATGTCTTGGAATGTTGCAAAGTTGAGGTTATAAAACACTAATATAGGCAATTACATTTGGGAGCTATTTTAGTTGTCATATGACCCGGGAGCAGGATCATAGACTGGATGACTTTTTGAGATTCCGTCATTCAATCTATTTTTTTTTTTTTTTTTTTTTTTTTTTAGTCAAGCAGATGTTTCTTAGTAACGGAGATGTTGAAAATTTTGGAGCAGAAAATATGTCATCTCACATCATGTGTATTTTAATTGGTTTGATTTTATTTTTTTACATCTTCTCACAAAACAGCTGAATTTAAAAGAACTAAATGAGGAAGAAAATTCTGATTTCCCTTCTGATGAGCTGTTTGTATGAGAGCTCATTTAGTACCTTCAATACTTGAAGAGACTTATGGGGAAAAAAATGTGTCAGGATTAAAACATTAACAATAAAAACGTGAATTCCAAGACTAAGGCCCTTGAGTTACTTGACATTCAAAGTAACATAAATTTATGAGAGGAAGTACCTTATCCTGCTTCGAGATTATTGCGTCAATAAGGGTAAACAAGATTAGAGTAAACCAAGAATTATTTTGGAAATGGATCTGTTAAGTGTGATGGAATCATATTCAAATTATTAGGTGAAATAGTAAATGTGCATTCTTCTTTCTTATTCAAGGCTTGAATAATAATCAGCTGTGAGTGATATTCTAGCATCTTTGCATGTAACAGTTACATAATCCTTATGTCTTTGCCTTACCTGTGGGTGACTTCCACCAAAACACCTGAACCCCATATGGATCCCAAATTATCCACCTGAAATTTTGAAAACACTTTGGTTTTTTTTGTACAGCCAAGACCTCAAGAAAACGGTCTCTGAAATTACTACCTTATTCTTAGTTACAGAGTAGAGAGTCCATTGGAAAACATTGCAACATACATAAGAATAGTTTGCTCCTTTGTCAGAAACTAATATATTTACCCCAGAGATTGATTGCTTGTGAATTGTATTAAGAAGTTGTATGCTTAGCAAAAACAAACTCCACTCAAGTTTTTATGGTTTGCTGATGTACACACAAAAAAACAGCCCTTTTTGCAAAGCAGGTGCCTTTCAGCAATTTCTCCATAATACCATACATAGGTATGTATGCACAGACATACATACAAATACATAAATACAAATTAGACTTTCAGAAACCTCATAAGATCAGCAAGAAATCCTCATGATAATTGGATCTCCATTGGCTTCCTTTTCCTGGTCAAATGCTTCATATTTTTGTTTTGAGATGATAACTTTATTTTAAGCCTGAGAGAGCAATTGACTTGCCCTTGGTCTAATGATACTGAGCAGCTGCCAAACCCTGTTTCACATCCAAGGGAGAAGACTGTCCCTGGAGAGGGGACACATAACCATGCATGTCCCTTTCAAAATGTCTCTTTGGGTAGCATGTCAGAAAACTGCTTTCCAAGAGGAGGGAAGGATGTGTGTTTGGCTCTTTGATTACACCTCTGTTAAAGAGTTAAGACTTTAAGAAAATTCTTGTTACATAATTTACATTTATAGTGTCCCTAAAGCTGAGGATACATTTTTGGTTTGTCTTATTTTTAGGCAAAATATACCCAAAACAAATAAATGAACTTGCATATACAATAAAATCCCATTTTTTTTCTTCTAAGTTCCAGAACCAAAAGGGACATAATTTGCAGTGGGGGGTGCAGAAGGGGAGATAATTATTATTAGCCAAAAGGACTAATAGCTTCCATTTTCTGATTAATACTATGTAAAATGCTTAGCATACTACCTAGCACATACAAGATACTCAAAAAATATCTGTTAAATGAATGAGGGTTAATTATTTTATATCATTTATCTCATTTAATCTCACATATATATACAGATATATGTATCTTCGTGATAAACATAAATAAACTAAAACTTAGAGAAGTTAAATAATTTATCCAATGTCACACAGTAAGCATGGCAGCCATGATTCCATACTAATCTGATTACGAAGTCTATACTTAATACAACACATCTACCTAGACGTACAAAGACACACACACACACACGCTATCTTTGAGTTCACTATCTTTTCAGATTATCACTGTTTCAGACTACTTCATTGCCTTTATTGTACTCTCATCAGATTTACTCTATATTCATTTGATCTCATTTCAAGATATTTCCTATACCAGACCCAGTTGTATTAGAAACACCTCACTTTCTCTGATAAGTGTTCTCATTATTCACAGAGCAACTTAAATTATATGATCTACAAAATATCTTCCCTGAATATTTGGTATTTTCCCCGGCCTGTAACATACTGAACTTTTTGTTTTTTTTCATTCATTCCATGTTTATTATTCCCCCTCCCAATTCACTATCCTGTTATTTTCATGTCTTCAAAATTTTAGAATTATAGTTTAAAAACTAGAAGGAACCTTAGCAATCACCTAATCCAAACTCCAAATAAGATTTGTCCAACTTCGCTTATACCACACCCTTGAGAGATGAAGGTGGTGCCTCTACTTAGTTACTTCCATGGAGGTTGGGGGTGGGGGGACACTCACTATGCCCAAGTTGACTTGGGAGGATGCCCGAGAGGTACTGTGAGAGGTCCCAGCATAGATGTAGGGAGAAAATAATTCATGTCTGATATTCATGGAGCACTCACCATGGCCAAGGCATTATTGCCAGGCCTGGGGATGATTAAACAACGAGTGGGACACAGTTCCTACCCTGAAGGAATGTAATAATTATTCCTTGTAGGGGAATGAGCCTACTGCACAAATGTCTGTTTAAAAAAAAAAAAAAAAAAAAGACAGTTGTCTACGGCCATGCCACCCTGAACAAGCCCGATCCTGTCTGATTTCAAAAGCTAAGCAGGGTCAGGCCCGGTTAGTACTTGAATGGGAGACAACCTAGGAAGACTAGGTGCAGTAGGCATAAAAAAATTTAAAAAACAAATAAATAAGGAATTGTAAACTGACAAAGTTCTTGGAATCTGCGAGGTCAACCAAGGGTTGCCTCACCTAAAACAAACAAACAAACAAGCAACCATGAGTTTAGAGACAAATGTTTTTGAGCCTTTAAAGAAAGGAAATATAGATAATTGGGAGGAATCTGAAAAGATTTCATGAAGAAAGATAAATTTCATCTTAGGCCTTACAGGGTGTTGGGAGCAGTCTTATTCAAGGGCATGGACTTTCATCCCCTATTAGACAAGCTGTTTCATCCAGTCAAGAGAAGGTGGATGTGGTAAGTGCCAAGCTCTGTACAAAGAGATGCTACAGAAATGCTAAGGAAAATGTCATAGTTGTTGTTCAGATAGGACACACCAGGATGAGTCAATTCCCCTTCCCCACATGGATTATCACCTACACGTTTTGGGATGACGTTGGGGTGAGTAAAAGCCCCGTTTATCTTTGCTGAGTCATTCTTATGCCTACTTTTTAATATTACTCATGTTACTTTGACCCCAAATTCTCATTTGTCCTCACTCAACCCCTGTATTTGGGGTAGGGAAACACATACAGCCAACCGAATAACGTGTGGTCTGTAAACATAACCTTTGAATCGTTGTCTCTCACAGATCCTTGTGGGCCAGGAACAGTGCTGAGTTCACTGATTAGCTTGCCCATCTGCTTTGGGCTTCAGCCTCCAGGAGGCCTCCATCTCCTGGGTAATCATACAGACAGGGGTGTCTCTGGCCCAGAAGAATGCCCTGGATCACAGTCAGTGCGGGTTCTGCGCCAGTCCCCAGTGACAGCCTGAGAGCAGGAAGATGAGAAGTGCACAAACTGAATAGCCCTTTTCCTGATGGTGTTTAATTGAATCTGGGCACTGACAAGGCTTGGCTAAGTAGCTTTCTTCCCATCACGTGCAGCTTGGCCAGCTCTGCCAAATTTCTTCCGTGACGATCATTCCACTCAGGTAGCATGGAACTTTTTCATGGAATAAATCCTTGAGTAAGGATCAAAAAAACCCTGAGAACTGGTTTTACCTGTGCCATAAACTTTTGCAAGTCACTTAACATCTTTGGTTAGCTTTTCTTCATTTGTAAATTAGGAAGAACGCCCATCCTGCTGGATCTCTGTGCATTTTTTATGAAACTGTAAAATTACATAAAAGCTGAGAATGCCTTTTGAAGGGTTAAAAATGTGCTGAGTATTATTATTACTAGAGTTTTACTATTAATATATCTAAGTGCAAATAATATCACCCATGGAAGTAACAAATGAAAGATACTATGTGGAAACTTGCTAAGCAGTCTTTCTGTTAACACAAGGAGTGTAAATTGTAGTAAGGTGTAAGATATTGTTGTTATCCTCAGGGGAAGCTGGAGATAAAATGTGAGGGAAGTGAGTGTGAAGGGCAGGTGTGTAAAGAGCAAAGAAGGCTCTACATGGCTTGGTGAGCAGCATGGTATCTGGTGTTCAGCAGTGAAGTCGGCTGTATAGAACAAAGTAATCTGCAGTGTGAACCACAAGAATAGGGTTCTCCATTTGTGTTTCCTATTGCTGTCTGACCAAGCCTGTCATTGTCGGTCTTCTTTGGTTGTGGAGCAGGAGCAACACTTGCTTCCTAATTCTGCCTCCTCACCCTGCCCACCTCTGCCAGCAAGGACTTTGTGAGGCAGTGGCCCTCTCCCCCGCTCCATACTCTGTCAGGTTCTATGGACTTCTGCTTCCCCGAGAATACTCTGAGAACTCGTTAGCAGATATCAAGACTGGGCTTGAACTGAATTCCTTTGTCTCTTGATTGAATTCCTTCACTGGGCAGGCCTGGTGGGCAAGTCCTTGGGCTGCGGTCTTGGATTTCATACTGGCCCTCATGTCTGCTCTGGGCTTCCACCTCTCACAGTCTGAAGCAGAACTGCAAGTAGAGAAGAAAGTCATGCTTAGACCCAGTATGGAAAAGGAAAGCCTCAGTGGAACTTTTCAAGGTCCAGCCCTTAAAAAGTTCCCCAGCCGTAGGGGTCATAGGCCCATTTCCTAATTTAGATAATTTCCCAAGACCAGGTTCAATCTCTTTTTCAGCAGCACTTTTTCTCTTTATTCAGCTTTCTGCTGACCTACAGTTTTCCTCAAGGAAGCAGACAAACTATTTTTCAACTTCATCCCCCTCTTCTGCTCACACCCCTTCCCTGATGGATTGTCCCAGAGTTCCAACAAAGCTGATTTCAGTAGCCTCTGGGCAAGGTGGCACACTGGCCACACAACGTCCCTTTGACCATCCTGACGAAAGAGGACCCAGCTTAGAAGATGCAGGCTCCCTTTCTTTTCATAGAATGTTTTCTTGAGAGATTTTAGAAAAGTGCAGTCTTCATCCCTGAAAGCTATTCTGCAGTGCTGAAGCCTCAGTCACCCAAGCGTTCCTTCTGCATGATGGCTGCGCTCCCAGACTCTCCAAAATGCAGCAGTGCACTGAGAGAGACAGTCTGCTGAGGTGTTATTGGTTTGCAATACCCTGATAAGGAGATTTCATTCCCTCTTTGCTGGCAGAGTTATATAGAGTAATTACATAAGTACTGCTGTGGCACTGGGCGGAATCTCATTAAAAACTGTATAAAGAACAATTGAGTTATGGTAGAGAATATTCATTTTATTCCAGTTGACTATAATCCGTATAATAGAGCATTAGCTTGAGCATAAATGCTAGTGTTTCTCTGGCTTCCTGATACAATGTATTTGGAATATATATTTAGTGCAGCATTTGCTTATGTGGGGCATGATAAAAAGTCAGTATGGGGCAGCTCCAGATTTTCCCACCTCATGAGAAAGCTGCTTGCTATGCTGAGCAGATTGTTGTTTGATCTTACTCCTCCTGGGACAGCCACTTGGCCAGCTTGGATGGGACACTCTATGGCAGTTTGAACACATGGCAGCTCTGAAGCACGCATGCATGCACACTAGAAGAATATTCCCATTAGTAGTTCAGCCTTCCACCCAATATGGGAGAGAGGCCTGGTTAAAATAGAATTTATCATGGGTTATTGTTCTTTTATTTTCAAAGAGATAATGAGCAAGCCCTTTTTCAGTATAAGGATCTTTTTGGTTGATGGCATGTAAATTATCTCTTCAGCCATACTGAATATCATTCACCACAACAAACAAGAGCCATTCTAAATAGCTTGTTGATGTGGCAGCCTAATTCTCAAAAGCATTGAGAAACAATTATATCTAATATATTTATACTACCTTAGTGTGTCTAAGGTGCTTTTACACACATTATGGCATCTGGTGTGTGGAGAATTCAATAACCTATGCTTAATTATTTGGAGCACAAACCGTTTAATACTCGAAGTCTAAGAGCACCAGGAATTATTTTATTTATAAATATTTTTATTACAAAAAAAATCACATCACAAACATTTAGAAACTAGAGAAAAGCCCTCTTAACCTCTGCACCTTAATATACTAATATTATTTGGTCTTATTTCCTTCTAGTCTTTTTCTTTATGCATTCTTATACATATAATCATAATGCTAACAGTTTTGAAGGCATTTTCCTCTATAGATTTCCTGAACACCCCACCTGAATTTTATCTGGTCTCATACCTTGTTTAAAAGGAATAAATCAAGATTAATCAACCTCTGTTTATGTGAAGGACATTATAGTGAAGATTATATATCCCATTGTTGAAAGTCAGTGTCACTTTGCCCGTGATCGAAGTGCCAAAAAGATGGCGAGGGGAGCATTCATTCCGTTAAATACCCAGTTTCTGTCTCTGGTTATTAAAACAGCTGAGCAAGTCAGCTGGAGAAAACCATTTGAGAATCTTAAGATTGCTGTTGCTGGTAAGCATGTCCCAGCTGTGCCTTGTTGTTCAAGATCCTTTATCATCTCAGGATGCCAAGTCCCAAGCTGGGCTCACTCTGGGGACTCAGATCTATCAAATGGGAGTGTTTGGCCTCTGCCTGCATCAGTTAGGAGCTGTGGGTGAAACTGAGGTTAAGAGACTCAGCTAATGTCTCTCTTAATGTGACCTTGCCCAGAGGGGAGAGAGAGAGTGTGTGTGTATGTGTCCAGTCATGCCTGAGACAGCTGAGAGGGGGGCACAGGTTTGTCATCTCCAGGGACCTGTCATCAGCTTTCATCCTAGCATAGCTCAAGCACGAGTGTTCATCTGTGTGAATGCATGTTTTAAAGGATGGAGCCAATTACCTCCCCAGACTAGGACCTGCTTCCTTTGTTCCTGAGAATAGGAGTGGATTTAGGATTTCATCAAAGGAAGCACATGTCCCTCACTAGTCACGTTTTCCCTCCGCTTTCCCCACTCCAGCATCCTCATTCTGCAAAAGCATGTTGAGCACACAGGCATCTAGACCAGAGATCTGAATGGGCTCCTTTAGAGGCTGCACCAACTGCTGGGCCCTCATGTGGGAGAGTTGAGCCCCCCTGAGTGGTGGGCCTGTATTTGTAATCAGAACCCGAAGTATAAGAACCTCCTAGCCTTCCTGCCGACCAAGAGGAAGAAGGAAGCAGTTAGAGAAATTGAGGCATACTTGTGTTGAGTAGCACACCCATCATGATGACCAAGACAAGTTCCAGAACCCCTGGCTGCCTGACAAGTGCCCCTACCCCGCAAGCCATAGAGTCTCCATGCAGTATGCAAATGTATTCTTTTCTTCTTTCATCCTTTTTTTTTTTCAAGTAAGCAGAGTTCTCTAGAGTGCACTTACTCTCCAAATATGTACACGGCAGGATATGAGAGATCACTTATGTCTGTAATGGATGCCTTGTGTCCAAGGTATTTTCCTGCGTATTGTGCTATTCAACTTAGGACTCCTAATGCATGATTAATGTGTGTTTAAACAGTCATTGCCTAATCAGACTGCTTCACCTTTGGGACACTAGTGAGTACACAAAGCAGACTTACAGAAAACATCACTGGCATGTGTGGAATAATCCAACAACTCTAGCCTTGTACAAGGAGTGAACATTACGAAGCTCATGTAGTACCCATCTACTCCTGTGGTTTCCTCTGAGCAGCCCATGACTTCTCAGGTTTTAGAAACTGGTTCCAGTCTCAGTATTCAGTATGTGCTCAGTATGTGTTGAGCATCTATCAGCAAAGCTCCATGAGTTCCAGAAAGGGGAATTGTTTGTGGGCCCTACCTGAAGGGAGCTTACAGTCTAGTAGGAAATAGAATATGTTTATGAATAGTTATCGCACTGGATGAAAAGTTAAGAGAGCCATAAGACTTGTTTAGAAGAGGGATGGAAAGTCCATTCTGGAGAGGGACTCATGTGGACAGTGAGTAGACTACAGTGGACAGGCTGAGCGGAAGGCAGGGAGTAAGGAGCTTGCAGGCGTTGTCAGGAGCCTTATGGGGGGATTTGCAAGGCGTTCCTTTCTGAGTCATCCACTCAGGCACTGAAGTGGTAAGCTCAGGTGCCTGTGGTGCCCCATCTGTGAACCTCATTGAGTTCTTTCCCTGTGGTTTTGCCTACTGACCAGTGGAGCCCTGTACCCAACTTGCTGCTGCGTTTGGCCTATACGACTTGAAAAAGAAGTGTCCCAAGAGGAGGTAGCCAAATTCTGGATTTTTATTCACACAAAAAAATTTGATTTGAACCTAATGATCTATGGACAGATGACAAATAAGAAAGAGAAATTAGGTAGCCGACCCTAAGATTTTTGGTTATTTTTGCTTCATCCCATTTGCAACCCTTGAAGGTCCTTAGGAAGAAATGCATGTGACTCATTACAGAGTCTGAACCCATAAAGTGGGTCATGCCTGAAAAATGTATGAGGACTCTTGCTCTGAGGGATGTTAGTGAGGGGACAATGTCGGGCCTTTTCCGAGAATTCTTAGAACTGGTTGCATATAAATGGAGCCTGGAAAAAGTGGGAACTTGGCTTGAAGATATCTTCTATGTATATAGAGAGTATTGGTATGTATGCGTGTGTGTGTATTTATACATACTTTGAAAAAAATTACACCCTCTTCAGGGAAACTGCTTTAGAAGTTAGGTTCATCATTGCTGCATGATTTAATCACCAAATTGCTGAAATGTTTTCCTCGGGAACTAATTGACATACAGTAGAAATTTTAATAGAATGAAGTGAATATGTCAAAAATTCAAACATTTTTAATTCTTTAACTTATTTGTATTTGAATTTGGAAGAAAGGATAGCTTCAAGTAGCTTTTTATCCCCTTACCTAAAAATAATCATGGATGTCAGAGGTGACCACCGAAGAGGACTCAGGACTTCTACCACAAATTTACAGGCAGCAGCCAGGTGTTAGAGGGCAGCATACTTTCAACTCTTTTATCCTGGTAACTTGGTTGTATTTGGTTATTTTAGAAAATGCCATATGGCACAGCGATTATGTATTCAGAGTCTATAGTTAAACTGCCTGCGTCCGGTTCCCAGTTCAGTCACTTTAACTGTGTGATAATAAGCAAGTTGCCTACCTTCTCTGTGTTAAATGACTATAATAAACTCATGTAACAGATGGGAAAACTCAGTTAACGGATGAGAAAACTATTATCATAGTACCCATTTTATAAGTTGCTGTGAAAATTGAAGAATACATGTGAAATGCTTAACACAGTGCCTGATGCATAGTTAGCCCTTAGTATTAGCTTTTCTTTCTTCTTCCCTCCCCACCCCTCATATCTGGCATCTCCACCCATGGGAGAATTAAGCCCAAGGATAGCTATTTAAAAACCGTCAGCTTGGCCACTTCTTAGCTTTTGCTAACAGCTGAGGTAAAAGATTTTTAGTGCTAGGAGTGTTTGAAATGTGGTAAAGTTTGAGTTATCTCTTACTTTTCATGTGTTCTAGCTGCCTCTGCCTCAGTAGCAGGAAAATCGATCAAAACTTAAAACTTTTCCAATACTCTGTGCTCTGTGTCAGGCACGACGTGCGGCTGTGCTTTCCCCCTGGTCGTGACGTTTCTCCTCAGTTCTCTCTCTGCCTTTCCGAGTCACTCTGTCAGTGATCCGACTCTCTTGTTCCCTTGCCTCCTTCTCCATCTTCCTTCGTCGTTCATGCTTCTTTTTGTTTTTCATGCCTTGCTATTCCTTGGAAGCACCTTAAAAACAGGGATCCTAAAAATCACCATTTTTAAAATGAAAGAAAATTTTAAATTTCAAATGGATTTTCTCTTGTAAAGCTTCCTGTAAGACAATACCTAAGCTCTTACAGGAAGACAGTTTGAACTGTCAATTTTCGCCTAACTCAAAGTTATCAGCATGATATTGAGATCATAGCTTCTAAATATATGGAATTCGGAACACAGTACAAATAGAAATTTTTGTAGTCATGCATGACTTTTTTTTTGTAATCTGCCAATAATGTATTTCCTGGCTAATATTCCTTATACCATTAGATCCAAGGTAAAATATCCAGTATCCATCCCTGTGCAAATGTTTGTTAAAATGAATCATTCAAGACATTTGTGCCAGGAAATTTAGATTTTAAAGGCTATTATACAATGAAACAGAAGTAACTTAAGTACCAGTATTCATTAAATTCTACTAAAATGATAACTTTGAAAACAGTCACTTCTACGGATATGGGAAAGGTTTGCTCTTTTTGCTTTTGGAAAGAGAAATTGACAAGGTGTTTGGAAATTTAAAAGCTTTTTAGCTTCTAAGTAAACCAAGAGAAGTAGTTTATTGTTTGAAATAGTGTCATCCAGTGATTTAAAGACTGAAATTACCATGAGGCTTCCAAAATATATGCTTTGATTAGCTTTAGGAAATAAATTAACTAAATCATCATTATCTGTCTTTCAAAATGAGCTGAGAGTGTTTGAGGAACAGAGAGGAGGCCATGTGACCACTATGTGGGGAGCGAGGGCAAAGAAGAGAACAAGCTGAGTCTGAGACCCCCTTCTGTCCTGGAGCCCACCTGCCCCATCTGGCAGGACTCTTGCTTTAAACTTTTTTCCTCAACCACCCCAGTCCTCAGATCTTCCCTCCTGACCATAAGGCAACCCAACCTCTATTCTCCTCTTCTCCCCACAAGACTCTCAGACATGTCTTTTCATGCTTTCTGTTGCATTTTACATTAATATTTTAGAGATATCCCAAAGCCTGTGTGCTGGGGTGGAAAGAAAATTAACAGTGGCTCTGAGCCCAAAGTTCATCATCTGAAAAACAAAGGGGATTAGAAATAATGCATGTAAATAAAGTGCCTGACACGTAGTTAGCTCCGACTCAGCTGTCCTGAGACACATCCCTTTCCTTCCTGTTATTTTCACATGTATCTGAATATGTAACTGCGACAGGGGAAACTATTAAATTATAAGTATTTATAATCATGCTGCACACTCTCACACACACACACAAATACTACACCACGCTGTGTGGTAAAGAATCCTGCAGTTGAATATCTCAACTATTCTGTATTTGTTGTAATGAGCGGAGAACTGGATAGAGTTGCAAATTTGAAGCATTCAAGAGCTTTGCCTGCAACACACACACACACACACACACACACGTGTGTACACATACATATAAAGAGAGCACGAGAGAGAAACAGACAGGATGAGAACAGGGGGCTGGATGAGACTGGAAGAGGGAGACCTGAGAGAGGAGGAGAGATCTGGGTAGCTGCCAGAGGAAGTGACGCTTTGGGGAAGGTGTTTCAAAAATAATTTGGGGGAAAGTTTTGCTCTGCCATGCTGCGTATCCCTTCCTCCATATCCCTGAGAAATTTCACAAAGGCCGTGCTACCCTTCGGTATGTTTGCAGTTGCATGCCTGTGGTTGTGAGTGTATGCAGTTGACTGTGATTTCTTGTGTCAGGTGTCCTCACAGTGGGCACAGAATGGGAGTATGGCAGCATCAAAGGGCTCAGGCTCCAGTACCCTCTTCATTCATACTAATGTGCAAAAGTAACAGGTAAGCACAGGTTCATATTTTTAAAAAACTATATTGAGACTTCCTGAGTGGTCGTTTAAAGTAGTTCCCCTCTGCTTACAACTGACTATGAAACTGGCTTATCTTTAATATTCTTATCTAGTTCTTTGAGTTCAGGAAAACGTTTTATTTAAAAAACTGGCATCAAAATTTTTAGTGAAGGAGGTTTCTGCTTCCTATAATGGCCAGGTACTTCCTATTGAACCAACTCTTCACAGCATTAACAACTCTAAATGACAAAATATAAAAAACACCCATCTCACACCACAGGAGCATGATTCAGAAGCAGGTAGAAACTGAAGGAAGGCCTACTCTTATGAGAAGGACATAGTATTGGGTGGGCTTCCCATTCTCTTATGGCTTTTAGTTTGAGGGTACATCCCATTTGGTGTCAAATAAGGCAGTTAAAACTCACAGAAGCCCACAGTTTCTATCAAACCCACAGAGGTCAGAGTTTGAGACAATCACAGCAGCTGGGAAGTGAGGGAGGAAATTTCAAAAAGGACAGAGGCAGACAAGGGATCCCCAAATTCTATGCATAAATTTTGTCCAGGTCTCTGGTTGACCCTTAACTATACGTGCTTGGGACAGACTCCATAGCGCCCAGGTAAGCCTGAAAGAAGCAAGACTTTTGAACAATGTTTAAATCTTTTCCAAGTAACATTTCCTTTTTAAAATGATGAAAATAAATTCTTGATTCAGGGTCATGGATGACCTATCCCAGCAGCTCAAGGTGCAAGGCAGGAACCAACCCTGGACAGGACACTCTTCCATTGCGGGGCACCCTCAAACTCACCCACACTCACTTAGACTAGGGCAATTTAGACATGCCAGTTAACCTCACATGCACATCTTAGAATGTGGGAGGAAGCCAGAGTACCCAGAGAAACCCATGTAGGGAGTACCTGCAAACTCCACAGAGACAGTGGTCCTGGCTAGGAATCAATTTTTTTTCTCATCAACATTATAATGAAATGACATTATTTGATGACATTCTGTATAGGAAAACATTAAATAACACAGACTACATTCGATGTCAAAAGGACGGCCATATACGTAGAGGGACTTTTGCTCTCAAAGAGAGGTACAGTCATTTCCTAGGACTGCTACAACAAGTTATTATCAACTGAGTGGCTTGAAACAACAGAATT
Organism: Rousettus aegyptiacus; assembly: GCF_014176215.1. Lineage (NCBI taxonomy): Eukaryota > Metazoa > Chordata > Mammalia > Chiroptera > Pteropodidae > Rousettus > Rousettus aegyptiacus. Next base: position 117,172,502 of record NW_023416306.1, on the reverse strand, counting down.
TATTTTCTCAAGTTCTGGAAGTTTGAAATCAAAGTTTCAGCAGGCCATGCTCTCTCTGAAGGCTCTAAAGAACCCTTCCTTGCCTTGTCCTAGTTTCCAGTGGTTACTGGCAACCCTCAGCATTCCTCGACTTGTGACTATGTCACTCCAGTCCCTGCCTCCATCTTCATATAGCTCTTCTTTTTTGTGTGTGTGTGTGTCTTTCTCCACTCGGCCTTCTTATATGGTCAGTGTTGACTGGAATTAGAGCCCACCATAATCCAGGATGACATCATCTTAACTAATTACATCTGCAAACACCTTGTTTCCAAACAAGGTCATGTTTTGATCTTCCAGGTGGACGTGAATTTTAGGAGGACACTGACCCAGTACAGAGGTAAATAAAAAGTATCATGAAATATCCAGAACTTCAAGTTCTGGGTCTAATTAATCCTTAAATAGTAAAGTATTCTCTATCTTATCTTTCATTATTCATGAAAGTGTATTATGTATTATGATTATGAATACCTAATTACTCATGACTCATTTATATTTTGACTTTCGTATTTATTGCCATTGAAAGCAACACAAATTTTATTTCATTATAAATTTTTAAAATTAAGACTTCACTAAGTAATCCTAGCCTCCTCCCGTACCTTACCTCCCTTTCCATTGTTCCAAATGAGTAAGGTTAAATAAATTTGGGGGAGAATAGGGGTTACAAAGCCCTTAACAAAATCTGTCTTCTAAAGCAAAGCCATTCCATTAAGCATACCTAAATTTAGGTTGTCAAAGCCCCATAGACTTTGAAAAGTAAGTTGTTAAAGCTGGTAATGAGTTTCAGTGTTGCTGCATTTGGAAATGTCTACATCACAGCAGTAGCCGTTATACTAGATTTCTCTAGAAGAGGAGGCAGATCTGAACGAATCGTGTCTTTGAAGCTGTCATTTCAGATATTAGTTGGAATTCTATATTCTTGACCTTCATAAATTCTTAAGTTATAAATTCCTAGCAACTGTAATTTGTAAAAAGCATATGGACAAATCCCCTAATGACAGAGATGATTAATGTAAAATATTTAATTCAACTCAGAAGGACCAAAGATAAAACACCCTATACCAGCAATCCAGGCTTTTTCTAACAATATACTTGAGTTAGGGAAAACACAAATGAAGCTTTTGAGATTAACTTAAAGTGAAAACATTTGCAGCTGTCATGGCTGATTTGACAATAAATATGAGCACCAGCAATTCTCTCAATATATTTTTTGAGTCAGGATCTTAGAGTTGAAAAAATATTGCCCCCCAAGTTCCCGCCGTTGGGATAAATCTTTAGATGTATTTCCTGTGCCCGGAATTGACTCTGCTCTGCATAAAAGTGATCACTAATATACACACAACTCAAAGTTAGTGCTGAGCCCCAGCTGCTGGGTCTATAGGAGCATCTCCATAGTTTTTTGGGGGCACAATTGGTTCCAGTTATGCCAGCCAGTCTGGGAAAAGGGCACTTGGAATGGGATTTGTGAGGTATACTTTCCTGCTTTTATTTTTACAGCTTTTATTCAGTCAAGATTCATTTCTTGAATACCCACTATGTTTCAAGGATTAGGCATAAGAAAAGAAATAAGACAAGGGCCCTGTCCCACCTACCTTATCTCCACTGAAAACTAGTCGATAATTCCAACAAATTGAGAGGGAGGATATGCCTGGAATGCCATTGAAGCTCAGAGGAGGGCTTCTGTACATGTCTCTAATTATACAAGCATGATTTCTGTGCTTTGATAACTGAATTCAACCGTAGTACCAACAAGAAAGAAATGTATTCTAGCAAACAGTTTTTTAAAAGATTAGATTTGCCAAAACAGTGTGCTCTAAAAATAAATCAGTGTAATGACCGATCTAAGAAACTGTAATTATTTCCTTAATTAATTTACTAGTCAGAGCCTTAAAAGAATTAATGACCCATTTACCAAAGTCATCGTGGTAACTCTCAATTTAAAGATAGCTTTCAATCTATTCTCCCAGCCTTCTCACTGAATTGAAATTGTGGAGATTGTCCCCCATTCCTACTTCTTATTTATCCTACTTCAAATTGGTCATTTAAACACTTTATTCTGCCACCTAAATATTTCTTTAATTCATAACATTTTATCCTCATTGCCATTATCTTAGTTTGAGTGCCCATAAGAGCTCACTTGGACTGTTACAATGATTTCCAACTGGCCTCCCTTACCATCTTCCATTCCTCCTCCAACAACACGAAATCTATTCAAGTCTTATTCCCACTTAAAATCTTGTCGTCCCTTGCCATCACCTACAAAATAAAGTCTTCAGCATGCCATACACGGCCATTCACACCATCTGGCCCTTGTTTGCCTCTCCATATTGATCTCCTACAGCAGACCTCTTTGTACCAGGCAGTTAGTTGAAATTCCTAGAACGTGCCCTGCTCTGCACATGTCCTTGCCTCTGCTGTTCGCCCACTCCTTAGGCCATCAAACTTCTATGCATCCTTCAAGACTCAATTTGTAAATCACTTCCCTTGTGAGCTCTTTCTCATAGTCTCATTCCATCAGACTATCCCTGTACGTTATACATACCTCTGTTGTGATATATGCCATCCCACTGTGATTTGTTAGAGATTCTTTCCTACCCAAAAGTAAGGTTCACTTCTAGTTAATGGAAAATTGAGAGGATCATCTCATCACTCTTCATCTCTAATGTCTCCCTGGGCCAGTAGAGTAGCATAAAGAATGCTTCCTTGAAGTCCAGGGAGGACTTGAATACACTGAGGAGGCTGCTCTGGGCCTATTCTGTCGACTGTGCCGCTCACACGGGCTGATGTCACATGCTGTTCTAAGTAAGCATGTGATGAATTGAAAAGAGCACTCCGGAGAACAACATACAAGACACTCTACCTGAAGAGACAGACCCACAGGGACAAATAAACTTGTCAATGTTGTATCATTTTGCTGAGGCAGCAACTTTTCTTTTCATGAGCCAATGACTTCCTCTGGCCTACACATGCCATGTTGAAGATTAGGACTATCTGGAGTGTACAAAGGAAAAACAAGATTGATAACAGCCTTTGGGGGTACAGAAAGAGTACATATGACCTCTCATGTTACACCTAGCTCCTGCTTCAGCTCTCCAATGTGGGGAGGTTGGAATTGGTTATCAAATGATCTCTAATCTCCAGGATATAGAAATTTAGAAATGCCTGATGCCCAAAAGTCTAAAGGAAAAAAGTGAGAAGAAATCTGGCCTTAAATGCTGCTCATTTCTTATTGATCATCTTCAAATATTTTTTACTAAGTTACTGGTTTCCTGTTAGGTTTTAAGGATGTCCCTTTTATGTACCCTCTGGAGAAGCCCAGCATCTGGACTTTTTTCCAACAGGAGTGATTTTCTGTTTGAAGCAGGCCAATAGTGCTCAGGTTGAAGAGATCCAAAGAATTCAGAAAGGAATTCAAGCAATAGGCTTAGCTACACATTTAGCTATATAGTCAGAGGATTGTAAGTCCAACCTAAGGCTGCATAGAAGGATGGAGCTGTAGGGTTGCTTCTGCAGGGACCATATGAGAAAAATCAAAAGATTTTAGTTTAGCATAATGGAAAGAGTGTGAACTTTGGGGCAAAGCAATCCTGGGTTTGAGTCCCACATACTAGGTATATGGTCTTAGACGTCATTTAACTCAAGCCTTAGTTTCCTTTTTTGTAAAATGAGGTTAATAGAAATGTTTTTATGGACTTGTTAGCATTAGAGATAATGCTTGTATGGCTGTAGAATGCTTTGCACATGGCAGGCTCTTAAGAAATGGTAGTTATTATTTTGAGTTTCTGTTGAGAGTCATGCAATGGTATCTAATGTCCCACTCAATCCTCCGGGGAGTGCCATCAGCAGTGGTCTATATCCAGTAACTGCTTGAGGCAGGGCTGTAAAAGTCCTGGCTCAGCTTGAAACAACCCTGAAGGACCATTTGAGCTACAAAGCTCCCCATGGTTCAGCCGGGTTGATGGTAGGCCTGCATCACAGCTCAGCTTCTCCCTCTGCCCATTACAGCTTTCTTCCACTCCTTCCCATAGGCATCGATTCCAAGCGCACTCCTTAAAAACATCTTGCATGCTAACCTCCATCCCAGAGTCCACTTCCAGAGGAACCTGAGCTGTGACAAGTGATAACGCAGGTCTCCATTCCTGTGTTAATAATTATCCATTGATCCAAGGTCCTGAAGCCCAGAGAATACCTTGTGGCACTTTGGCCAGGTGTGAGAAAATACTTTAGAAAGACAGTCAAAGCATCAGAAAAACTATAAGGGAAAAAAAGGAAATCCCTAGAGACATGTAGAATCTGCCTATAGGAAGGTATTTGATAATTTCCAGAAGTTAAAAACATCCTAAATCTTATTCCACATGAGCCCAAGAACATGGAAATGTCTTCCAACATCAACTCCCTAAAAAGAACTTGGCTATGAGATTCATGTCAATGTAATTAAGCAGATGTAATGATTAGTCTTTTCCAGTATTGAACTTTTAATTCCCTTTTCAATGGCAAGGACCCAGCTAAAGACCTTCCTGGAAGCAGAGCCAATATTTTCCTTCCTCGTGACTGTGTGTGGGTGGCCTAACCAGTTATTTTGTAGCTGGGCTGTACTACAGGCACCTTTCTGGTGCCCAGTGACATTAAGGCTGGGAACTCCTGTCCCACTCAAGGACAGCAAACTGGATAGAAGGTAATACCTGGGAGACCAATCCCAAAATAAATTTCTAGGGTTAACTTAGACTCTACTTTGGATAGGACTCCATCTCCAGGAACGGCCTTATCCCAGCATGATTCTTCTCTGTTCTTTCCTACACTGATCTCACTGGATATTAGGAGTTGAAGACCCAGGTAAGATTAGCTATTGCTAATTGTCAGCTATTAGCCTGGCCATGTCATTTAGTAGTTAATGAACAGATACTTCCTGAGCATGTGCAAGGCTCATGTGCACCTTGAGGACCAACACCAGATACCACGCTTCCATCTCCCCAGATAACGGGAAGTGGACATGAACATGGGAGAGGCAGCAGCAGGACAGTTACGTGGTACAGATGCTGAGTGCCATGAGACTAGAGGAAAGAAGCAGGCTTTTCCTAAGTCACTTTTTCAGATGTCTGTAAATCCCATCTTGACGTAGCCCTGAGAATGCACAAGTAATGCCTTGTCTGAGGGAGGCCCCAGGGAGACATACAGTTGACCCTTGAACAACACAGGTTTAAACTCTGAGTCCTCTTATACACAGATTTTCTTTCCAATAAATACAATTTGCCCTTCATATCTGCATGTTTCATATCTGTGGATTCAACCAACCACAGATCAAAAACATTATTTTCGCATACCCAACTGCCAATTTCCAACTGCAGATCAAAAATACTGTTTTCACAGTTGGTTGCATCCACAGATGCAACTGTAGAGTCAAAAGGTATATGTGGATTTTCAACAGGTAGTTGGTGATATTAGCACCCCTAACCCCTGCGTTGTCAAGGGTCAACTGTATATTGAGTGTTTTTCCAAATAGTTTGTCATCCATTTTTTGACCTTCAAGTAACACAATCAAGTTAGCACCAGATGTGCACGATTTTTTCAGTGGTGACATCTCGACTAGTGTTGCTGTGCAGCCCTCAGGGGACTCTTGGTCTCAGTATTGGTGGCCTTGCTGTACAAAGCACAGAGATGACAGGGGTGTTCCAGAGGCCTCAGGGGCACTGCTGGCCTCAAGGCTCTTTCCTCTCCTGCACTCACCCCATCCTCCTCAGGCTGAAGAGCTGCTGGAAGAGCACTGAAACACTTGCAGGGGTCTTGCCCTTCGCTCTCCATCACACTGCAAGGCCTAGACCATGGTTTAATCTGATGCCCGAGGGGTCCAGTCATCCCTGCCCCACCCCCAGTGTACATTAGGTGATACGTCGCCAAGCTCCCAAATTATTTATAGACCAAGAGGCTTCTGCTGCTGCTCAGCCACTAAAGTATTACATCCCAGAAAACCCTGAGGAAACTAACAAGTTCAGGGACCCAAGGGCAGTCACCGTTAGCTTTTACCTCCACCCAAGTTCAGAGGCTCTGCCTCCAAAACAAGTTTAAGATAGTGCAGGATGAGGTGAAGGGACACTTTATCAGCTTTTTTCCCATCTCTGTGATTCCCTATCCCTTCTTTATTGAATGATTGAAGAGTTCTCAATCTTACATATGTATATAGAACCCATCCCCACCCCACCCAGAATATCACCCCTAAGGCCCTCCCATATAGAAATTCAGGAGCCCAGGTTGTAGCCTAGGAAACCGAGGACCTGGGGAGGACGTGGGAGGTAGAGCCTCAGGATCCATTCTGAGAAGATCCAGAACCGTACTCACTGTACGAGGCTGGAGGCGTGCACTGGATGATCTAACAGGAATTTTCCATCGCTCACAGTGAAATGTAAAATGACCAGACTCGTAGCAGGATAACAGTTTTACATAATGGTCTTCACTCTCTCAGGCCTGCTAGAGCAGTTTCCAGACTTGAATGAATTGTTTAGTTACTCTTTCTATTTACTTTGAGCAGTGGCCCTGAGTTTCTAAAATTAATTAAACTGGCACTAAATGTCTTAATAAACATCAACCTTGTAAAACTACCTAATTACCCTTAAGAAAAAAAAAAAAACCTTTGTCATCATTTAAGAGAATGATTACTCTGGTCAACTAAAAACAGACTCAGAAACTTTGGGCATGCAAGGGGATGTGAGATGAGTTACACAGAGGGAACCTGAGGCTCAGAGAGGGAAATGAGTTGCCCAACAGCTCTCAGTCAGAATTTGCCCTTCCTTACTTCACTCACTTCCCTCCTTCCCCAAAATCCCTGCTCAAAGCTGAGGACAGACTTGCCTCTCTGGAATGACATCCTCGGGGCGCATATTCTATACCCATCTACTTCCCAGCCTGTGATGGAGGGATAGTTGGATCCTCTCCCAGGAAAGAGAGGAAGGAAAAGGCATCATGGCCACCAAGATGAAACTCTGGCTGAGAAGCTCAAAGAGCACAGGGAGGAGGCAGTAGCAGGCAGAGGTCTGGGGCAGCTCCCAGCCCATCTCCTAGATGAGAGTCCCTAGAGGTCAGGAGAGAAAATGTCCTGGAATAGACTCCCTGCCACTGGCAGGAGGACTGAGGTAAGAAGGGAGCTCCTTCTCTGAAGTAGGTTTGATGAGAATTACCAAGCTTCACTTTCTGATGATCTAGTTCATGGCAAAAGTGCAGTGAGTTTTTGAGCTATTTAGCCATGGAAAGTAAATGATAATTGGGGACTTGAACTTTCCAGCCAGGATTAGGCAGTTTCCCACTGTCATGAAAGGCAGAATTTGAAAACCTGGCAGGATGAAGCAGACTTTCTCTGTGGTATTTAACTCATAAGCCTAGTGTTCTGAAGCTGGTATACATGGTATGTGAAAACGTGAGAGCTGAATAAAAGTGAAAATTATGCTGACAGAGCTGGATTGCAGTGGAGTTCAAATATCCATTTTTCCTCCCCCTTAGTCTTTGCTCTAAGAGCTGATAGTGACCAACAGGTGCCGGAGAAGGGTTGATCTAGTCTATTGATCCCCAGACCATCAGTATCACCTTGGAACTTGTTAGAAATACAGATTGCCAGGCCCCACCCCGCATCCACTGAACCAGAAATTCTAGGAGAGGGGTCCAGCATTCTGGGTTTGAGCAACTTTCCAGGTGATTCTGATGCAGGCTCAAGTTTGATAGCCTGGTCCAAAGCATAGTGTGGTTCTGAATTTGTTGTTTATTAAGGAAACTCTACCTTTTTTTCAGTTACAGTTGACATTCAATATTATTTTATATTAATTTCAGATGTGTAGCATAGTGGTTAGACATTTATATAATTTATGAAGTGATCCCTCCTTCCCGAGTGTTAGGAGGATGTCAAGAGTATATTATAAGAAGCTCTGTCTTTGTCTCTGTGTTGCTGAGTAGAAGCTGCCAGGCCTCTTGAGGGGTTTGGGATGATGATATATATTTGATATTTTCTGCCCTTCCTCCAACCTCCTCTGGGAAAAATTACCTTGGGATATGAAGAAGATGCCAATCTGTTCTTTGAGAGCTATGTAGGGCAGATTTCCAAAATGGTGGCCATACCCATAAGCTTGGGGCCATAGCACAGGTGAACTTATACCAAGGCTCACCCAAGTGTTCTTGTCTGGGGAAAACTAACTCTATTCCATGAGTGCATAATCTCATTGCTGAGGTCTTGTCATGTTCAAGTCCATTCAGCCTAAAGGAAGAGCTCACAGGAGGCCGAGGAAGTTGGTAGAAAAAAATACACAGGATTTTTATGTATCTTGTGTCTCTTGTTTTGGGCCTCACAATAATCCTTTGAGATGCAGTATTGGTCTTGTTTTATAGATAAGGAAATGGAAGTTCAGATGGATTAAGGTCTGTCACCTTAATCTATGTCTGCTCAGGTCTGAAATCACAAGCTAAGATATGGCAGATCAGGGCTTTGACTCCAACCCTGGTGCTCATCCTCAATGCCTTCACCTTCCCAGAGCCCTTCCCCTCTCTGCTCTCTTTGCCTCCACCTCAACTTCAAGGGGACATGAGTGACCTAACAGGATAGTTGAAAAGGAGATTGCACCAGGGCTGTAAAATTCTGGCCTATTTCATTAGCGGGATGTGTCCAGCTCAGAATTCCTCACATTTGTTGGTACTGGCCAGCAAACAGCCTTCTGCTGAGAAGGAGAGAAATTGGGAGAATAGCTCCAGGGTTATGAGAAAAAATAAGGATGCTGAGCTTGCCATATTTCTCCTGACCAAGGCCACTCCTTACAACCCCAGATTTGCCAAATAACATGTGCATTTGCCCTTTGCAAAAAAATGGGGGAGGAGTATAATGATTTGGGGGCGAGGAGATGTCTACCCAAAATTCTGGACTTCACAAGTTTTCTGAAGTACATTGTATAAAAGGCATAGTCATACGAGAGTGTCTGTGTCTGTGAGAGAGAGGGAGTATGCACTTTTCACAAATATAAAGTAATGAGTTTGTTCCTAACAAGCCTGGCTGAGTTTTCAGTATTCTGCAGCTGCTACATGACTAGTCCACTGAGATATTTAGCACTGGCTGGAAAAATACAATCAAAATATATTCAATCAATAGCAAGAAACAGCAATGGCTTCTGAGAGTAACCTTACTGTAAAAGTGGTCTCACCATGGGAAATAGAGACAAGTTCGCTTTTCTTCAAGCCCAGCTCAGGTTTTTTTTTGTCTTTCCAGACACTCCACCAGATACAAGGTATCCACATAGGAATGAGGACACCTCAGCTGTGAAGCATCATCATTGCTATCTCAATAAGTCTAGCCCTCTCATTAGCCCTGCTCTTATACGCTATATAGCAGCAGGTTTGAAGGTTCTGCTCAGAGGGTCTTAATTGCCCTTGTTGAGTCTGGTTTGGACCATCTGTGCTGACAGAACACTTGGTCCTCCCTCCCATGACATTTACTTGCACACAGTGACCTCCATGTTCCAGATTGGATGTGTTTTCCCCACCCCACGAGCATATCCTCTGCATGCCATACCATGTAGTGATGAGCTAAGCCAGTTCTCTGACCTGAGCAAGGACTGCCAGCAGGGCTCCCTGAGGCACCATGCCTGGCATCTGAACCTACAGATATCTATTTGCATCATGAAAATCACCCTGACTCCCTCCATTTGCATGTAGAATGGCAGGGATTGGTGCAAGAAGTTGCTGCAGTTAATTAAGGATTAGGTGAGGCTGCAGGAGTCTGTTCCTCTCACATTCTGAACTGTGACTTCCTTCCACCAGGGCCAGGCCTCTACCCCAGAAGCCATATGGCTACCTGGCCCCACAGCAGCTTCCTGGTGCTACAGCCTAGATACCAAGTATCTGCACAGGCCCCATCCTTCCTAGCCTAACAGTGCGTTCTGGAGTCCCTCTCCTCTGAGAGTAGGAAACAGAACACTCCTGGGCAGGGCTCAGCTATGGCCCTGCTGCATTTGGGGGGACCCGCTACAGAAGACAATACAGCCGCAATTCAGCCTGGAATGAACTTCCGCATCTTCCCCCAGAGTGAGCTGGCTGCTTTTAAGCTGCAGCCTCCGCAGTTCCAGGACAGATGTTGTTGGTTTAAGACGAAGCAAGAAAAGTGGGCTCCTGGGCCAGGAGCTTCGCAGGGGTTCCCTCCCTTCAAAGAAAATGTAAATTACCGTGGAAGGTGCTGAGGTTAAGAAATCTGGGACCCTGCTGTTAGTATTTATGCCCCTTATCCTCCCTTTGTCTCAGAAAGCAAGGCTGGGTGTCGTGTACAAACACAGAGGCAGAACTGCACCCCGGTAATTGATTCACGCTTTTTGTCTCAGCTTGCGTGTGCCATGGCCCTGAGAAGATGAGTAATGTGCCTGTTCCTCTGTGACATTAAAGTGCTTTTACATAGCATGCGCTCCTGAACCTGACAGACGTGAGCACACACATGCCCTTGGAGGACACTGATCAGGAAAGCGCAGAAGTCTGTAGCCTACCAGAAATTTAAAGTTAAGCTAGAATGGAGGCTGAGATGCCATCTCACCCCTGTAGCCTACTCCTCCTGTCAGGCCTCCGAGGACAACTTGTTTGGCTCTTGCCCTCTCCTCTAGGCGCCCCCATCCTGGCATGGCCTGTTTCCACCCCTGGACTCTTGTGCTTTTGGACTACCCACTGTCTCCTGCCCTCGGTCACACCTCTGCCTTCTCAGGGCCCATGAAACCATGGCCCAGGAGCTGAGAAAGTCGGGCTCGCTCTTGCCCTCTTCAGGACTCACGTCCTTTGCTCTTAAAATTGGTCTGCCTCACAGGTAAACCAGATTGAACAAGCTGAGGCCTAGTAAGTGAGGAGCTTTCTATAGGTTGAGCCGTCTGATCAGGATGCACCCTGCCAGAGCCCCTGGGATTGACACCATGATGGGTTCAAATAAAACTGTTCTTCTGCCTAAGGGTATTGATTATGAGGCAGAAAAAGCAATTAACCTTGACTAGTTTAGGTCACTGGCCCAAGCCAGCTTACTGCTTGCTGCCTCAGTCCCTTCTCTAAAGAACAGACAAAGCGCTGAGAACCAGAATCACGCGCTCCAGGGAAGAGCAAGAATCTGAATTCTCCCAACTGCAGAGTTTCAGAATGACTCGAAAGGGCTCACCAATCATTCTGTGCACCATATATAGGGGTTGCACTTATGTGCGGTGTTATTTTCATGTATGTGGGGGTACTATTGTGGTTCATAAAATACAAATTTTTTTTTTAGTGGATGCTCAATAAATTATTTTGGCCCAAGAATAACTTTGGGAATAGGAAAACCCCAGAGGTTCAGCTGGATTTGGGTGCTTTGTCTCAGCGCACTTGTCTTGAAGATGAACGTCCTCAGGCTTGGAGCCTTGACTTTGTGACTAAACAGTAATCACCTGTCAGCCCAAGTGCCTGTTCTTCCAGTATAATCAATGGCACAACATTCAGCACACGACACACGGATTAGCCTTAGCACGTGGGCAACTGCAGGCAAAAAGAAGGTAAACTCAACGGGCTTTGCCATCCAACCAAAAGAGAAGACTGGCTGCCACAGAATATTTCAGAAAGCCCCCCACGTAGGTCAGGGAGACCACAGAGAAGAAATTCTAGGACACTGCTGGCATCTGGAAGTACAGGGGGACCCACAAGGCCAAGAAGTTTAAAACTCCTAAACTCCTGCCCCTGCCAACAGCTTGTGTTAGAGAGCCACCATAATGAATGTGACTTCTCCACCGAAAGCTGCCTCAGGCCACTCCATCAGCCACAGACGTGAGTACTCCAAGAGAGGGGCAGGTTGCAACCCCCTGAGGAAGGTGCCACAGCAGTGCTCCAGGTCGATCCTGCCACTGTGTCTCTGCTGGGAATTTAAACTTTTGGAATCCTGCCATAAAGAGAAGCTCTGTTCCCACCTCTCTTCCCATTCCCCTCACCGTCCACCCTCCAGCCTTGCAGACACAACAAAAAATGACGCTTCTCTTCATTAGTCTACACAAGAGCCGTTTAGCTTACAACCTCGCATCTACCACTGGTAAATGGGAATCTGAGGGAACCACAACTTCATGGTGGGGAGCAGCCTTTTCACCAGATACTGAGAAATAACGAGAAAAAGATCTTTTTTTTTAATTATTGATATAGGGACTATGTCCTTTTTTCAGCCTACCTGAAGAGAAAAGCCATGCTTCCTTTTTCTTATGAAATGGGAGAACTCAGATTGGAGCTACTGAATTTAAGGTTCTTACCAGCTAAGAACCTTACAAGAGTATTTGAGCTGCCAGCCGATGAGGATAACTTGTTTTTATGGAAGACATAATTCTTATGAAGAGTCCATGTGATTCCTATCACAGAAGCACCTTGTCCCCCACAGATACCCCAGGCTCCTGCTAATGTGGTTGTTTTATGTATGGAAGTGAACTTTTTCAGCCATTAAAACTCACCCCATCTGATCACAGAGTAGTAGCCAGCTTGATTCAAAGTAAAATTTGTAGAGAAAAGCTATTCACAATGTGCAACTGTCTCTTAGTATCCCATTTCAGTTGCTCTGAGAAGGATAATAGCACAGGACATGCTGCTTCAGGTAGAGTTAAACATAGTTCCTTTGCTCCCAAAAGAACCTTAAAAATAAGTGTGAGCTCTTCCCACACTCTGGAGCATCAGTAAGGAAATAGTGTACAGCCTCCACCCAAAAAGACAGTTATTGATGGTGTTCTTTGAAAGATCTGGTTTGTGGCCCACCGCCCAGAAGTCCCAGTGTGATTCCTGGCCAGTCTCTCTGTCCTGAAAGTAGCTCTTTCTGGTGAGAGACCAAAGACGGGGAGAATGGGGTCCGTGGCCTTGGGATTATGTTGTGAGAGGGCGTGTGGGGCCAGCAGAAGAGGAGGATGCCACCACCTTCCTTAGTTGAGCTGTCCGTGCACTCATCCTCCCAATCCTCTGAGGATAAGCTTCTTAAGATATTTGCTGAGAGATTTGATATCCTGCCCTAGTTCTCCTAGAATAGTATAGGGTGAGCCAGCAGAAGGGGAAGAGGGGACATGTAAACCTTTCATGGAACAGGGCCAGACCCATCTGTAATTACCCATGGCCGTGGGCCTTGGCACAGGTGAGATACTTTGGATCTTATAAGACAACCTCTATTTGGATGCCGAATTAGGCACAGACCCATTAGAGGTGATTATTTCAGCTGCGGAGACCACTGGGGACAGGCCCAGAGATCGATATCCTGCAGAGCTCCAGATGTTCTGACAGTTTCCTGCAAGTCATTCTCTTCCCAGCTCATCCCACATACCCAGGCAGGTCCCTGAAGGAGACGGTTATGGGTTTAGAAATGGCCTAATTTCCTCATGTTTAGTGAAACCTTTTAGCTTACCCTCTACCTTCTATTCATTCAGTCATTCATTTATTCAACAAATAATTATTGAGGACCTACTTGCCATATGCCAGGCCTTATGCTAAGTTTTAGGGGAGGGCTCTTGCCCTCCTGAAAATTATAGCCTGGAAAGAGAACAGATGACACATAAATAAGTAAGCAAATCAACAAGATAATTACAGATTACTATCAATGCTATAAATGAAATAAACAGGATAAATAAGATAGAAAGTATCAGGGAGGGGCTGTTCTCCAGGGTAGAACCTCTCTGCAAAGAGGACATTGGAGCTGAGACCTCAAGACAGAAGGAGGGGCCGTGGGAAGAGCTGGAGGAGGAGCATGCCAGGCAGAGGGAATACGAAGATCCAGAGGCAGAAACGCCTTGGAGCATTCAGGAACAGAGAGGCCGTGGACGGACAGCAGTGAGGAGAACAATTTGGGATGAGTTCAAAGAAGAGGCAGGACACAGGTCGTGTAGGGCCTTGGAGGCCATGATCAGAGTTTAAATTTTATTCTGAGATCAAGAGGAAGCCGCTGACAGTGTTAAGCAGGAGTGGTAACAATGAAAGATCACTGTGTGCTCACTGACACTTTGTTTGTAATAGCAGATTAGAAATAAACTCCTTCAAAATGAAGGTGGGTAAATAAATTTAGGTTCATTCTAGTGGTCTGCAGTTAAAAACAGTTAAAAACTATGTGGCTTATCTTTATGTACTACTATAGAAGGAGTCATAAGATAACCTAACTGAGGGGTGGGGCGGAATCCCAAGAAACAGAATAAAATACAACATATGCCACCAAAGTATTTTTAAAAGAGATGTATGTGTTACACAGGCTTGCCCATGTATAAAATACCACATTAAGGATACACAAGAAGCTAGAAAGGGGTGGTTCTGGGGAGGGGAACTGAGGCACAGGGTGACTAGGGTAGAAGAAAGACTTATTCTTCATAGTTTATCCTTTGGCATTTTGACTATCTTACTAGGTGCCTGTATGACTTATTCTGTAAAGAAATAGACATGTCGAAATAGTGGTCACCATGGTTACTGTGTGGAGAAAGGACGAGAGCAGAAGCAGAGAACCAGCTAGAAGGCTCTGGCTGTAGCCCAGTTGAGAGACGGTGGTGGCTTGACCTGTGGGTTTGGCAATAGGGATGAAGAGAAGTGAATGGATTCAACGCATACTTTAGAGGCGGAGCCAGCTGGACTTGGACTTTGTGAATTCCACACTGACATTCCCTAGTCCCAAGCTGACACCCCTTAGGAAAGCTTTTTGCATTAGAGGTTGGAACTGGCCTCAGGCTCACCTAACTGCTCTGACCTCTCCGACATTTTTGCGGATGGAAGGATTCTTGGGCTCCTTCCAGGTACCAAAAGCCTCAGAATTCCAGAGAATGTCTAATGTATCTTATAATATGAAGGATGTAGTTTGGGACATGTGTCCCTTTCATATCCTTGTGCAGCTATTATAAATGATTTTCAATGCCCATCAAAACAAAGTTCCACTGAAGAAGCCCTCTCCTTTCTCAATGGAGCTTTCCTTCTTTGCAGAGAGATGCCAAAGGCCAATACCTATTTGACCTTCTTTGCCACCACTTGAACCTACTAGAGAAA
The DNA here is from genome assembly GCF_014176215.1 of Rousettus aegyptiacus. Taxonomy (NCBI): domain Eukaryota; kingdom Metazoa; phylum Chordata; class Mammalia; order Chiroptera; family Pteropodidae; genus Rousettus; species Rousettus aegyptiacus. The sequence continues at coordinate 117,157,475 of NW_023416306.1, read as the reverse complement.
GACTATTTTGGAATCCGCTTTGTGGACCCAGATAAGCAGCGGGTAAGTCATTATTCAAAGCACAAATGGAAAGGGTTGGTCAATAAGCCTGAAACTTTGAACAGTCACTCACATTCAGAGTTTAACCTCAGGAGTCAGGGACCAACCAGACTCTGCAGCTGGGTATCATCTCTTCAAATCATGTTATGAGACCTGAAAGACACCTTAGCAGAGCTTGTTGTTTTATAGATGCTGAAATGGCAACCTAGAGAGCTGGAGTGATTTGCCCAAAGTGGCCCAGATGGAGGCAGAGCAGCTGGCCTAGTGCTGTTGTCTCAGAGCCCGAGTCACAGGCTGAGCCTTTCCTGCTCCCTTTCTAATAAATGGGCTGAACCACGTTGTCTGATTAGGAAGGGCCTCACCTGAAGTGCCACACCAACCCAATCTGGGCAGGAGAGAGATACAGCTGAATTGATATGGACGTTTCGGATCTGCAACTCTTTATTCTGCTCTACACAACATGGTGGCTCTACAGACACAACGCGTTGGCGAGGACTGTGATATTCCTGACAGATATAAGAACACGTCCATTATCCCTAAACCCCTGCCCACCTCTCCAGCTTTATCTCCCCTGACCTGTCTCCCCTGCTGTGGCCCAGCCAGACAATATCGTGGCTTCCAGACATGTCAAACATGTCATCCTTCTTTCTTTTCAGAGGCTTCCCCTTGCCTGGAATATTTCTTCTCCCTTTCCTTACTTCACCACACTCTACACAATTCTTCTGGTTAACTCTTTCTCAGACATAGGTCTTAGCTTAGACTTTCACTTTTTCCAGAAGTCTTCTCTGACCTCCACTCTGAATGAGAGGCCCTCTTCTGTGCCCCATGTGCCCTGTACCACCCTTTTCATAGCACTTATTAAACCACATTATGATTGCCTCTGTCCCCTGCAGAATATAAGTCTCATGAGGGCACAGACTTTATATCATTAATCACTGTATCACATGGAACTAGCAAGGGACCTAGACTGTAATGGATGTTTAATAAATCTTTGCTGAAGGAGTGATGAGTGGATGTTAATGGTTAGTGGTGCCATATTTCTCCCCTCCAGTTGGCCAGCTGGCCTGTTAACAGACACCTGCAGTGTCTACTTCTGGCCATCAGCCCTTCGCTCTCCATGGGGATGTACTCGCTGGCATCGCCATTGAAGTGGGAAAGCATGCAGAAGTATTCAGGCCCCAATGTCTCCCTTTCCTACACCCCTGCCCACCAACCACTCTTGTCTACCACCCTTCAAAAACATGATCACCATGAATCCCAGAGGGCCCCCTTTCATGGGTCCACAAATTTTCTTCACAACTTTAAACATGGGCTTCATCTCTGTCACTACTAGGGATACTTGGAGGGAGCGCCAGAGGGTACAGCCTCCCAGCAGTACCCAGGACCACAGATGATGAATGAATGGATACTCCACTCCCTCACCAAGCCAGAGTCAAGTGCTGGTTTGTTCTTTAATGCTCAGAGCCACTGTGTCTCCAGATCCCATTTAGGGTTTTATGCTAAACATATGAGCTTTAGAAACGAATCAGACGGACTGTATTCCTTTCCTTTGACGAGCCCTGTCCCACTTCTGCAGACATATGTCATTCCTCCCGGCTCAGCAGAATTTTGAGCATCATCATTGTTTGGGAAGTAGTGTCAAGGTCAGCCCCTCACCCTGTAAAGGCTTCACTGTCATGACATAAATACTGTCCTTAGCTCTGGACCATAGTATAAGACCCCAAAAAGCGCCATGACACCAGGGAGCTTCATGTCCTCACATGCTGTAGGTATCCATTCACTATATGATGCTGGACTATTTTTACAAAGGGTTTTGTTGTTAATTGTTTATTTTATTTTATTTTATTTTATTTTATTTTATTTTATTTTATTTTATTTTATTTTATTTTATTTTATTTTTTTTTTTTTATTTTATTTTATTTTTTTTTTTTTTTTTTTTTTTTTTGTCCGAACTGTCTCTCCTTAAGAAGGAAGGCCAGTTACCCCAAGGTCTCGATCTCCCAAATAGAGCGGCATATGAAGAAAAAGGAGTAAAATGTGTCTTCTTCATTATTTTTAAGTTAGGTCAGAATGAGCTTGGGGAGAATAAGAGAGATTAAAAGCAAAAGGAGACAGAAAAACAAGGAAATGTGTGCCGGGCTCTGCACTGAGCACAAACCTAAATCTTTCAGCCAAATTGTATCAGGCACTAAGCTAAGACCTGCACATATGTTATATAATCATTACCATAAATGAGATGAGTATCCACAATTATGTTATCCATTCTCCAGATGAGTAAATAAAGTCTCGCCTTGCTCAAGGCAGGTGGCAAAACCTGTCTCCTGCTCAGTCCTGCCTGACCCAGAGACTGCATGGTTTCTTTCTAAGGTTCCACATTGAATTCATACTTGAGAGCCTCTAAAGCTCCGTGATTCTGTGCCTTTATTGAAGAGTTCGGGAGAGCAGGGAGGCTTGAGAGGGTACTTGAGAGTTGTGGGGAAATGGACCTGTAAAGAACTGTCATCCTAGATCTACTGATTCATGGTAAAGATGGAGGAAGTACACACACTAGCTCCCCTGCTCCCCCAGAGTGTGAGGTTCTTGTTGCTCCACCCCTGGGGTATGAGACAGTCTGAGCCCAGCACTTACATTCTTCCCTTCACTGCTTGTTCTGCAGCGGTCTCCAGGGGGTCTGGGCACTCTCCTAGTCCTTCCTGGAGGTGCTGCCATCACTCACACTCTCCCCTGTTCCTGGCTCAGGCCCAGGGCCTCAGCCTGCTCTCAGCCTCTCCTTTCAAGGTGGAGGTGCCCTTTCAAGCCTCTAGAGTCTGACTATTGCATCACATTGGCCCATTGACCCAAATACAGGATCAAACACCTTGTTCCAAATCTCCTTTTCCACTTCTCTGGACCCCTTCCCTCCAAAACCCTGTTAGCAGTTTGCTAGTGATTCTCTGGGTCCAACATTTAGCCAGACAGATGCAAGAGGTAACTCTGGCCATCACCGTATTCTTAGGATTCTGTCAAAATTTATCTACCAGACCCTTAAAATCTCTTGGACAAGCTATGACAGATTTCCACTCCCTTCCCATCTGCCTCCTAATCTCCAGCCTTACTCCTTTCTTCAGCTCTACTCCAGTACAAACTAAAGGCCCTCTCCAGCTCTTGCCAAGAGGGAATAGTCTTTTTTTTTTTTTTTTTTTTGTCATTCAGCTCCATCTGCTTTCTGCTGATAATGGATCTCACAAGTCATTCCTCTGGGTTTCTATCTTTCTTTCTTTATTTTAATCTATCAGTAGAATGTCTGGGGTATTCTGTTTACTGAGTCCCAGATACTTGCTGAGTTCTCCTCCCTGTACGAAGTTCCGGTGTATGCCGAACAGACAGGCCTTCTCCGCCTTCACCAGCACAGCCTGGAAACCCAGTTGTTTCCATGCAATTGCATCTCTTGTCTTTGCTTCCCTGTGAAGCGAGCCGCAGTGGGCCATGTAATGTGAGAAGGGCCTCTTAACCACATTGAGTGGCTATAATGAGTTGCCAGCCTCATGGGAACTCAGATCAGAGGAAGCAAGAGAGCAGAATGTCAGCTTAGATTATCCATGTGGAGCTGACGGAAGAACTGGCTCTTAGTGGGTCCATTAACTGCATGACCCAACGGCCCAGCCCAGAAGGTGAGAGCTGGGAATCAAGGGAGGCCAGGATGCCGTCTGCGTGGCCCTGGCTGCTTTCCTGAGAAAGGGAGGACTCTGCCAAGATGCTACACTAGATGGAAGTAACTGGAAAAGAGGTAGGTGTGGACCCGGTTCCTTTGTCCTTTCAATAGCTGCACATTGAACACTCCTAGGCACGGGCGATGCGATGTAAGCACGACAGCTTTCTGCCCTCACAGAGCTTATGACTAATGGTTTTAAGCTACCCCCAGATAACCAAATCTCAAATAACAGTAGTTCTAGTTCTCTGCAAATTGTCATAGTTCCTGATTAGCATAAAAGCAGCAAACGCCAATAATGCATTTTATAAACCAACATGTAGAACTGAAAAACAGCTATAGAATGGTGTCCTTGCTTCCTTCTCCCACTGGAAAAATGCATCACTGCTAAGTCCTACCTCTATGAAAATCCAAGGGTGACAAAATACTATCCTACACATCGGTTGCGGTTAGTTTTCTTATGAGACAGACTTTAAACATCCCTGGATGCCAAGCAATTCTGAGCTCGTATCCCTAGCACAGGGGTTGGCAATCTATGTTACTCAGAGATGGAATACACTCCAGCCATCCCTGCCTTCTCACCATTTATGAAATTTGACCTGTCAGTACTTCCTAGAGCTGCTACCAATAGGCTCTGTCCCCACACCCCTGCCAAAAAAAAAAAAAAAAAAAAAAAAGTTGGCACATAGCACAAACACACACAACCCATTAAAGTCAGTATTTCCCTCCTCAAGCCAGAGGGGACTTCGTGCCCATCACACGTACGTGCCTTTGCCTGTGCCTGCTGGTATGCCAGAAACATGGCTCAGAACTCTGGCATTCTACTTTGGAAGGTGGCCTTGCCAGGGAGGCCCAGAAATGGCATCCGACGCTGGAACTCTTCTCTCCTTCACAGCTGGTTCGCTGGGGAGTTTATTTCAGAAAATAGTATCACTCTTTACTCTCCCAGCCTACATATCACAAGCTTTTAGGCTGCTTTCACTCTGGGCTACAATCTGTCTGGTTTTTTAAACTGTATAAAACAAGTTATATTTGACACTGCTTCTCATCAGGGTTTTCTTGTTCTCTGTTTCAGCATTGGTTGGAGTTTACAAAGTCTGTGGTGAAGCAATTGAGATGTAAGTCTTCTCAAAGGAAAGACTCAAGCCCCACCCCGGGGAGGGTGGGATGAAGCCTCCCGCATGTAGTAACTCTAGGTGATTTTCCACTGTTCTGAGTATAAGTTGCCCTAAACACCTGAGGATTTTCTTCTGAGTGTTCAGAGGCCCATGTGTCCTGGTGGGGAGTGGAACCCAGTTATCTCTGAGCTAGAAGGTCTTCTCTAATGGGCACCTCTTTTTCTTTGCAGCCCAGCCTCCATTCACCATGTGTTTCCGTGTGAAGTTTTACCCTGCAGACCCTGCTGCTCTGAAAGAAGAAATAACCAGGTGAGGCTGAACACACCTCCCTCGGCCACTGAGGCCTATTGGAGAGGGTAGGAGAGAGGGACTGTAGTTTTTCAGATCCTCTATTTTGGAAGCTCCTAACTCTTATAGGCAAGGAATTCTTCCTAAATACAACCTTACCTCTGTATTTCCACATGCTTTCTTTGCTCACCCCCTCGATAGAATTGCAAGAGTGTGCTTCTTTCCTCCAAGAAGTGTGAATGCTTCATCTTGAACTGGTCATCCACAAAAGGATCTGGAATACATAATGAATCAAGTGCATTTTTTTCCTTTTACCTGTGATGTGGCCACCATGAACATTTCTGGAGAGGGCTGTGTTGCTGCTTTTAGAAGGGGATTGAAATAGACTCCAGTGGCCAATGTACTAGAGAAATGCCAGAGCATGACACCGAAAGATGAACTGGGAAATACTGAGGATTTTAAATGCAAGCAGGAAACGTCAGTGTGCTGATGGATCTGGTCCGTGATAAACTCGTCATTGTGGGCATTATGTTCTGTGGAGAGCACACAGCTGCTTGGAATGAATCCTATCTCATCCAGTACCACTTGAGGATGAAAAAGAACCTCTGTGCTCACAACCATCTTATAAGAGGGTCAGTGAATAGGAGCTTCAAAGCTTCCCCAGGGTTTGGTGTCTCTGAGCGAAATTCACTCTAAAAGTATTGCCTCAGAGATTCAGGAGCTGTCCGTAACAGGCATCCTTAATTTTTTTTTTATTAGAAAGATCTAATGTTGACATAACAAAACCTTAATGTTACCTTGTAGAGGGTGGGGTCGTGGGTGAGGAGGTCATGCCAGGGAATCCTAGAGCTGGGGAAGAGACAGCTGTACCAGCTAACCACCTCCTAAGACCTTGGAGACAGCACAGACTGGGATGAGGCCATCACCAATCATAGAGGTTGTCCCATAAGGCTTTGAGATTTACTTCTAGATCCTGAACTGCTTGGGAACAGCCAAAAGGAAGGAAAGAGGAGGGAGGGAGCGGGGAGGGAGGGAGGGAGGGAAGGAAGGAAGGAAGGAAGGAAGGAAGGAAGGAAGGAAGGACGGACGGAAGGACGGACGGAAGGACGGAAGGAAGGACGGAAGGAAGGAAGGACGGAAGGACGGACATGGAATTATTTTCACTTCCTGTTCTGAAGAGTATTGCCACTACCTTTACGTCAGGTAAAAAGAGCAAAAGTGTCTCTTGAGAAGAAAAATGAGGAAATAGGGAGGGAAAAGGATAAGAAACAGGATCAAGTAGTACAAAGGAGGCAAAGAAGTGGCTTCTTCACATGGGCCCTGGTGGAGGGCAACAGCAATCTTATGATCAGGTCAGAACGGTTTCCTCCAGGTGCATGGAGCAGCGGACACTCACCTGCTCTGAAACACTGAGGACAGTGAGTGTATAGTTGGAACTAAACCTTGTGCTCCTTACTGGGCATGAAAACTACAGGCTCTGCTCATCCACATGGAAGTGGATGTGGCTCCCTCTTTGCTTCTAGAAGCCAAGCTCTTCCAAATTAATGAGCAATCGTGTAGCTTTGGGCAGGACACTGAGGGTGGAACCACTGTGTTTAACAATGTAAACAGAGATGAGCTTTGGCAAAGCACTAGCCTGCCTCACTCATAATCTCCGCAGTGTTTGCCTTAGCTCTGAGTGCACATCTCTCTCTCTCGCTCTCTGTATTGAAAGAAGTGATGATGCCAGGGCAGACCTGAAGTCTGTACTCCTGTCCACGTGTCCGAGCAAATTTAACACATCTTTGTTGAGAGCCGAGCACCTTGCTTCCTAACACCACATGTCAGGATCGCCTGGTCTGCACCTCACTGGACCAACAGTGGGTTAAGGGGGACTGGACTAATACAACCCAGTGAGAGCACCATAGACACAAATCAAAAAGCTTTCTGATTTGATTCAAGGGCAAAAATATATGGTTACTTGGCCCTTAGGAGGAGCTCTTAACAATATACTTTTCTAAATCGAATGTCGCTGCATAATATTAATGTGCAGACCCTCCTCCCGAGAAGCAGCATAGACCTGGAGGCTCAGATCCTATTTGTCACTCCTTGACTCTGTGGCCTTGGACATAAAATATTTAACTTCTCTGGCGTTCAGATTCCTCATTGATAAAATGAGGATAATAATAGCTACCTCGTAGAATTATTAGTGGAGGATTAACCACAGTACAATGTCTTGTGCTTCTTAATACACCCCCCTGTGAGCCTTGCACTGAGCCAAGGCTCGATATCTGTTAACTGCCAGATCGATTATGTGCTCCATGGACCCCAAGGGCTCTGCAGAAGCACAGTTAACTCTGGCTTTTCTTCTTTGTCCTCCTCCTCTGTCCCTTTTCCCCTCCAGCAAGAGTCCTAACACTTAAGCAGCTCATACTTGAGGATTGGGAAAGAAAGCCATCCCAGGTAATCACCCAAATCCTGGTCAGAGCAGCAGGAGGAACATGGTCAGGCCTCTCACCAAATCAGCAAACTTCAAGGCCACGGACAAGGGTGTGAGCTCCTCCCTGATCTGCATGCACTTGTGCCGGCCATCCTCTACTGCTTTGCCCCTGCTCTCCATCTCACCAGCCTCTTCCTTCCCTAGAATCCAGTTTCCAAGGCTTATCAGGAGTGTGAGCTACAGGGTAGGGTGCCTGGGCCTGATTGGGAGCCTTCCTGCCGCCCCCTCCCTGAGGCATTCTGTGGAGGCCTTAGAATTACCTGCATCTTTCTCCTCATTCACACGTCCCTGCTGATCTTAAGAGAGCCGGTACATGCCCTGGCCTCACTCAGTACCCATAATTCATTCCTGGCTTAGAGCCCTCCACACCACTTTCCTGCCAAACTAATTTAACTGTCAGTGTGGTTTCTTCCTAGCATTATTGGTCCTAAATTTCAGCACCATTTCAGCCATTCCCATAAAGCCAGGCTGAGAGGAGGGGGTGAAGTAAGGAGTAAAGAACGGTGTTTCCATTTATCTCTTGGACTCTCCCCAAATGATAAATTTAGTTGCCAAATCCTGATTAATCTCTTTTGTCAGTGTTTAAAGTAATAAATAGATTTTCTTGTCTGAGCTAGAGACGAGGCAGAGAAAATGGGGATTAGGCACCAGATTTAGCTTTTAACAGGAACTGCAGGTGTATGAACTCTTTGGAAAGATCAAATAATGGAAAGAAACTGAGTACAAATGAAGCCCCGCCTTCCAAGGAAGCAAACCGCCTGACACATGTTTGAGCAGGCGCTCAAAAAAATGTTAATAGAATGAACAAATATATGCATAAATGGACGGAGTTTTTAGGTTATTTATGCCTTTGGTGAACATCACTTGAGCCCAGCTTAGGCTAAGACGAGCTGGCAAACTTTTTCTGTAAAAGGCCAGATAGTAAGTATTTTAGGCTTTGTGGGCCATGTGGCCTCTGTCACAACTACTCATTTATGTCATTGTAGAGCAGAAACAGTTATAGACAATATATAAAGGAATGAGTATGGCTGTGTTCCAATAAAATTTTATTTCATAGGAAACTATGGTGGCAAGTAGTTTGCTGACCCTGTAGGCTAAGGAATCAAAAAGACATGGGTTTAAATCCCGGGTTTTTCTTTAGCTATGTGACAGGGCAATTGACAATATCTCTAATCATTCAGTTTCCTCATCTATGAAGCAAGGATAAAAAACAGTCATCACCTCATAGAGTCGTTGTGAGGATTAAATGAGACCGCTTGTGTTAAACAGCACAATGTGTAGCACATAGCATGCACTCAGTAAGTCATTCCTATTTTGTTTTGTTATTATTGTCATCTGTTTCTCCCACTGGAATGTAAGCTCCATAAGAGTAGACACTCTGTTTTGTTCCCTGCTTTACTCCTAGCATCTGTGGCGATGCCTGGCACGTGTAAGTGCTCAGAACTAGAATGGCTGGGTGAGCAGGTGAGCTAGGCACAGGATGTCTGGGCTCCCTAGTAGAACATTAGAGGTAAATAAAGTATAGTCTCTGAGTCTCTGAGCTTGCAGTCTCGTATGAGGGAGGAAGACATAATAAACATGTTTATAGGTAGGTAAAAGGATGGTAGATAATAGAGGAAGCCAGGGGCAAAGAATCTAGTGACAGGAAGGTAGGGCCAGGAGATGTGGAGGAAACGCTTCAGGAGCTGCTAGTGCTTCCCAAGGTTCAGAACATTTAATTCTGGAAATATCTGTGGATTCATCCCCACCCTCTGATATCAGAAAGCCAGTACTTTAGAGTGATGTACATGTAACAGAAAAACTCAGGTTTTCCCTGGCCTTTTTTTTAGGCTCTCACTCAGTCTGCCTTTGGATAGTGCTGATCCATCAACATAGGTCAACACGGGCATTAAAACATAGTGGAGGTGAAGTAAAGCCTCTTGAGGGCAGAAGAAGATAGGCAAAGTTTGCTCCCCCAGAAAAGTGTCCTAAGGGAGCAAATTTGTTGTCTTAAATCTGGCCTAAAGCTGATTTCTCATTTGGTTCCAATGGGGATTTCTTTCGGATGACAAGGAGTTCTACTCACTTCATTTAGGAACTTTCCCCATCCCTCCCCCATCCCCACCCCCATCCCTGAAACCTGATAACTAACTGAATTATCACAGAGATAGAAAAAGGCGCTGAGTCAGGAGGCCTTCCTTGATTCTGATCACTGTGTCACCTCAGACAAGTCACTCTACATCTCTGGACTTCTACTTCCTTAGCTACAAAATGAGAGAATTAGGCTCTGTAACTCCTATTCTCAGTTTCTGAGATTGGGTAACCCAACCGGCCTGTTCATCAGGAACAAGCTGGCCTGGGTGGCCCCAGTAAGCTGATCCCTTGCCTGGCAACACAGTGGCCCTGGTGGCAGTGCCTCAGGTAACAAGATAGTCTTTCTTAGGCGGAGGTGTGGCAGGGGAGAACTTGCCAGGGTTTCTTGGGAATAGGGCTTAGAATGCTATGAGTCATGTGGGATATACTTTCATGACCAACACCACCAAGTCATTGATTAGTCACCTCTGTAAATGAGCAAAACACAAAGCTTGTGAAAGTCACTGAAGCAGGAAAGGAAGGGGGGACCCCCAGGGCAGCTCTCTCCCTGGAAGCTGCCAGTTGATTCTTTGATGAGCTCATCTCTTCTTGTCCTCTAAAGACTGTAGTTTGTTTCTTTAAGTTATTAACTTGCCTTTCCTTTTCCCTGCCCCTCCAATTGCTGCACTATTGCCTGACAATGTTCCCATGACCTTACCCTTGACCTCCCTGTAGCTGTCCTACCTCCAGAAGTCTAAAGAAACTCCTTTCCAGCTCACCTGAGGTACCTGTCATGCACCCAGCAACAAAGATGCCTCATAAAAACATTGGTTCTCAGTGTGAGTAGGAGCATGTCACTCTTAGGTGGGGAAGGAGCAAATCAGAAACTCTAAGGGTTTTTTTTTTTTTTTCAAACCCAGGAACATCTATACACATACACAGATTCTGACATGTTCCCCTGGGGGATGTTCTCACCACCACCACCACACTTAGAATCACTGCCTAGAGCCTCATTGTCTCTTTGAAATAGCTTCTGTAGTCCAGTATGTGCTGTCCCTGAATTTTGAATACAGATAAGCACAGAGGTATGGAGGAGTGAATAGCGAGTCAGGGGTAAAAGGCTTGCCTCCACGTCCTGCCAAAGCCTGTGGGAGTTGGTGAGAGCTGGAACAGCAAGCGGCAGAGAAGTCCTCTCCCCTTATCCCCACCCATCTCCTTCTCCCACACACTGAGTGGCATTTCACTGTGGGAAGCAGAGTGAAGACAAGCTTGATTTGGTAGATCCATCTTAATTATTCACTCTGCATGGCTTCTTTCTCCTTCGGGTTTTCTTGGCAAACACTGGGGCAGAGTAGGGTTGGTGATGGTGGTTGAGGTGAGGAGCGGAGTTCTTATTAACTTCTGGACTGTAATACTCACCTTCCCTTTGGTTTGAGGAGGGCTTTCCATCCCAACATAGTTAGAAGGATGCTTGAACTTTATATACAAATCACATGGGGATCTTGTTAAAAGGAATTGGTAGGTCTAGGGTGGGCCTAATAGTCTCCATTTCCAACAAGCTCTCTGTTATGCTCCCTGATGATGCTGATACCTGATGTGTGAGCCACATTTTGAGTAGCAAGGCCTTAGGAGAGAAGAGGTTTGCTTGCTAATTCATTTCTGTTTGTTAACTACGTGAATCACCAAGCCCAAGGTTCTGAGTCACCTGCTGGTACCCTGCCCCATCCCAGAAGTTGCACTGTCATTGGTACTCTTTCTTTTGAGCATTTTCACATGTTCAAGTGAGCCTAGAATCCTGTTTCATCTTCAAACTTAAAACAGAAGCAATGGCAACCTCTAGTTGTCTAGGGAGGGCCCAAATTCAGACTGATGGAGTTTAAGGGAATTTTACTACCTCTCCATTACTCTACTAGGGATGCAGTAGTTAGTTGTAGCTGTCTTAAAAGGTGCCACAAAACTTAGCTTAAACTAATAAGCATTTTTTATCTTTCAGTTTCTGTGGGTCGGGAATTCAAGAATGGCTTTGCTGGGTGGTCATGGCTGAAGGTGTCACAGGGGATTGCAGTCAAGAGGTTGGCTGGGCCTGCAGTCAACTGAAGGCTTGACTTGAGGATTCACTTCCAAGATGGTGTACTCACATGGCTCTTAGCAGAAAGTGTCAATTCCTTCTAGCCATTGGCCAAAGGCCTCACTCCCTCACCACGTGGACCTTTCGGCAGGGTTGCCTGAGCATCCTCAAGCAGAACGCGTGATCCAAGGGAAAGAACAAGAAGGAAGATGTGATGACTTTATGACCTAGTCTCAGAAGTCAGACACTATCACTTCTGTTTTTTATTCTGTTTGTTAGAAGCAAGTCGCTGAGTTCAAGCCACACTCAAAGGGAGGGAATTAAGTTCTACCTCTGGAAATGAGAAGTATCAAAGAATTTGTGGACATATTTTTAAACCTGCATAGATGCCTCCCTGGCCAAGGAGCCACTGTGTTAGGTGACTCATGTAAGGGTTTCATAGCCCTGGCTTTTGCCCTTCCTAGGGTGCTTGTGAGGTTATGAACATCAGAGACCTCATTCCTTGTAAAGACATTTCAAAATGGGAAGTTAATAACTCCATTCTACTGCGACAGGGTCCATCCAAGTACTTATAAACTATGAAGCCGTTTTCGTGCAAGGAGGGAAGTATAACACAGTGATGAAGGGCCAACCTCAGGAGTCTGAAAGTCCTAAATTTGAATTCTGGCTCTGCCACTTACCATTTGTGTGCCCATGTGAAAATCACATGAGCCTCAGTTTCTTTATCTTAAAAAGGGGGAAGGGGATAATCATAGTACTCATCTCAAAGTGTAATGTGAGAATTAGATGAGCTATTGCATGTAAGTGCATAGCCTCTGAACTGGCAGATAGTAAACGTCCAATACATGTCAGCTACCATTAGCTGCTGTTCTTGATACCCTGCTTCCAGCTGAGGTGAAGCTTTCTATATTTGAAGAAATGCTAGCCACAAGTTTCTGCGCTTCCTTCACCAGAACCTCTTCTCACACCTTATTCAAATTCTGAGTGGTCTGGTTGACCTCTGCCAATAATTGAAGGCTGTACCACAGATGGACAGACTCTCTTGACAAGCCAAGCCAGAGATCTTCCTAGGGCCGTCACCCACCGTTCCTCTTCTTAAGAAGGAACGACACCCAGAGCTCAAGACGGAGAGAAGCCCAGTTGACCCCTCTCTTCCAACATGGGTTTCTTTTTTGGCACTGAGTTGACCCAGACTGGCCCTTGCAAGGCCCAGCACTGGAGAAACAGTGTTTTTACCAGGACACACTATTTCTCTTTTGAGCTACAGAAAGAGACTGGCAGGTTGTTTTGAATTGAACCTCAAATCAGTTCAGGGCAAAGTACTTGAAAGAGTCTTCAGGGAAATGGAAAATGTATTTGTTCTGTGGTATGTTTTGAGAATTTTTTTAATGTAGTGAAATTGTCCTGACAGAGATGTTGGTCTTTAAAGCAATCAAAGAAAACCTTTATAATTCATCTCTGTTTTCTCTCCAGGTATTTAGTCTTCCTACAGATCAAAAGGGATCTCTACCATGGCCGCCTCCTCTGCAAAACATCAGATGCTGCCTTGTTAGCAGCTTATATCCTTCAAGGTAATGACTTTTGACAGGATAAATTTGCTTTTCATGCTAAGTACTGATTACATTATTTCAGTTACCACAGATGACTGCTTCTTGGATATACAAAGATATATCTACCTTGAAGCAGAATCCGAATTGGAGGACTCTGCCTAGATTACCTAGACCCCGAAGCTCTGACCACTCAGCCCTACACTGTACCTGAGCCCTTTCTGCCAGCCCCTTCAAGTCATTCTGACTGTGTTTTGGGGGGTTCCCTGCACCCTTGGTTGACAAAGTTACTGAAATTCTGGAGAGTTATCTGAATCCATTTTTGCCTATATTTTCATGCAAATCTCAAAGATGGGAAGCATCTTAGAATTCTAGTATCTATTTCAGAGCCCTTTCTGTTCAGAGTGCTCAAAGTTGAAAATGTGTTTCCAAGTAACAAACATACACCCTAACATGATAATAAGGTAGAGTTGAGTCTGTACACAGCTGGTGCCCAGACTGGCTTGCTTTTTTTTTTTCTCTTCCAAAATCCGTGCAAAAGGTATGCATTCTTCATATATAATCCTTTCTTTCATGAAATGCAGGGGACTCCTAAGTGCCATTTCCTAGGCTTCTTTTAGTTCTTAGGCTTAAAACTGTTACTGGATTGTTTTGGACCATAGCATAAAAATCGAGAAGTTTCCATCAAAGAACAGAACTCTTAATTGGCAGTCTGTGAATTCTGGGAAACTATTTTATAAAAGAAAACGTGGAAAATCCTCGCCAATAAGAAACTAAAGTTCTCTGGGAAGAAAAACATCACAGCTGCGTTAAAAATGTGAAAATCAACCTATTACAATTTTGACTTCTCAGACTCCTGTTTAAAAAAAAAAAAAAAAATCACCTAAACAAGAAGGTGCTTGCCAACTCTAAGGTACCCAAAGATGCCCCTTTAGTTTTTAAAGGAAAACCTGGTTCGATCTAAGTGAGATTTTAAACTCTAGTCTTTCCTTCAGTTTACCCTGACAACCATATTGAATTTTTCATTTTTGTTTTCTTTAAGGAAGTAATTGATGTCCGACATTGACATTTTTCAATTGGAGCTTTCTAAATAAAATCATAATAAATGACTCCATGGCTCAAGGACACTCCGGACTTTTGGCTTAGGGAAGCCTTTAGTCTCTTGCTAAACAGTGAAAATTCCCCAGTGTTTTGGAAGCACAATTTTCAGCTATGAGAGGAGGGCACGTTTTCCCTTTAATATATACTCCTACCTCCAGACTCCTCTCTGCGTGGGTCATGGTTCTCACTAGGGAAGGAGAAAGGGTGACCACAAAGCAGCTAGAACTTCTTAACATACTTCCTCTTCACCTACCTATGCTGTCCCCTGCGGAGCAAACGGGTTCTCACCTAGGAACATATCATGGAGAGCACTATGGGCCCAAAGTCCACCGATCTGAGATCTCAGCAGCTTCAGAGATGGATTCTCTCTGTGAATGGCCGGAGAAAGCCCCAGTCCCTACAGGGAGCTGAAAAGTCAGCCATCAAGCTTGGTTTTGCTGACCTCAGTGTCACTTTCTGGTTACAGCCAGTCTTCCCTGTCTGCAATCCTCTCCAAGAGTCCTGGCACCTGGTCAGCCCTCAATGAATATTTATTCAAATGTATTTCAGTGATTTGATCTGATTTGATTTGGTTTGACTAAGAGTGGAGTTCTGAGTTTGGGTCTTGGCTCGTTCATCAGTTTGCTGTGTCCCTGCTAAAATCCTCACAGTGAGATTTCTGATCTGACTCTGACCCAAGAGGTTCTGTCTTCTTGATCAATCTCACAGTGTCCCATGTTGCCACAAAGAGCATTGTTCCCAGGCCCTCTTCTCATGGCTGAATAGATGAGGACCACGGTATAGGTCCTCTTTTATTTATTGCAAGTTTGCTTGTGGTGCCCTCAGAACACAGGGCCAGTTCTCCTGTTTCTCTGCTTAGACCTGACATCAACCCAGTGTGCACACCTGGGAAAACAAAGGTGGGTATACTCCTGAGGGTAATGCCCTCTGCCCATCCCATGGCCATGCTCGAGAGCCACTGTTCTTTGTTAATCTGATGTCTGCTTTGACTTTTGCTCTGTATGTTAATCTCTGTTGCTTTGCTAATCCCCACCACCATTTTCCTCTACTTTCCTTTTGCAAGCGGAGATTGGAGATTATGACCCAGGGAAACACCCTGAAGGCTACAGCTCCAAGTTCCAGTTTTTCCCTAAACATTCAGAGAAGCTGGAAAAGAAAATTGCTGAGATTCACAGGACAGAACTCAGGTGAGTGACACTCAGTTCAGGCCCAGGACACTGTCTTCCCCACAGTCTGAGCACACAAGCTCTGCGCTGTGTCCTCTGCCCCTGCACACCCAGCCTTCCTGACCCTTGATATACCGTTTTCAGTGATTCACTGACAGCATAGCACCAAGCCCTGTGGGCTCTCCAAGAAAATTGATGTAGGCTGAGGCTTAAAGGCAAGAGAGACGTATAGTAAGGAAAACAGAGAGGGACTGGCGTCAAAGGTATTTGCTTCACCAAGATAAACAAAGAGACAGGGAAAAGCGTGAACGGGGGAAAAGGAAAAGAAAAACATAAAAGAAACAGCAAAAAAAAAAAAAAAAAAAGAGAGGAAGGGTTGAATGGGGATGTGAAGAATGAGCAAGCCTCTGCCCTGAGTCTATGGCAGTATGACAGATGGCTTCTGGGTCAGTGGATGGGGCCGCACAGGGCTGGCCTGACTCATAAATGCTGTGGGTGTCCTGAGAGTACTTGGTTCAGGGGCTGTCTTCACCACTGACTCACTCAACCCCACATCCTTGCACTGAGGGAAGGAGGGGAAAAGCAAGAGGCTTGTCCTCAGATTCTCTTAGTTCACCCAAAATATAGTTAATTCCATCGAAAAGCATTAATTCACCCTTTCACCCATATGAAATAGAATTTTCTGCAAAGATTGATTTTAAAAAAACCCACATGTCTATGGCCATGCTACCCTGAACAAGCCTGATCTGGTCTGATCTCAGAAGCTAAGCAGGGCAATGCCTGGTTAGTACTTGGATGGGAGACCACCTATGAAGACCAGGTGCTGTAGGCGTAAAAAACAAAAAATAAAAATAAAAAATAAAAGATTGCAAACAGACAAGGTCCTTGCAATCTGTGAGGTCAACCAAGGGTTACCTCGCATTAAAATAAAATGAAATAAAATGAAATGAAATAAATAAAATAAAATAAAAAATAAAAAATAAATATAATAAATTTTGGAGGCTCCACTTGGCGTAGCATGCTGGAGCACAGATTCCCCAAACTGATAAACCATGAAGAAAGAAAGATATGCAATGCAGTGTTGTAAAATAAAATATGCCATCATACCAATATGGTTTATTTTTAATCTTCTAAAATGTTTGTGTAACTACTTTTCTGGAGAAGAAAAATGCCCAAGGTTGGTAAAAAAAATATTTCTAATGATAATATTCAGCCTAAACCAGTTCCTACCCTGACTCGAGACTCCCCTACACACACACACACGCACGCACGCACGCACGCACACACATCTTCACCTTCACTCAAAAATTTTACCAACAAATATGTCCCCAAAGCTCCTTAGCATTTGTAAACAGACCTCCTGCCCACCCTGGGGCAGGACTGGTTCCCAACCCTCGCAGAGGAGTGGAGACGCCCATCAGAGGTACAATCCTAGCTGCTTTCCATCCATCTCTGTGCACGCGCGGCCTTTCTGGGCGGCAACGGCTCCTCCCATCACTGTTAGGGAAACAGCGGCCCCTCGTGGTAGAGGTTAGAATACCACGGACCTGTGTGAGGGCTCATGGTTCATTCACAGGAGAGCAGGGATGTGCTGGGACTGCCCGGGGCCGAAGCCTGGAGGGTTTTAAATGTCAGAGTAGCAGGGACTATCCTCCAGAAACCTCCAGAAGGCAGAGATCCCCCAGGAAATGATGCCTGCTTTGGAGAGCCCTGGAGGTTTGGGCTGACTCCAGGGGTGAATGGAGCCCCCGGGGCCCTCCAGCCTGCAGACAGGGAATGAGGAAGCTCCCAGAAGAGGTAGCACTGCTTAGCTGCCTCTGGTGCCCCGCCCTTGGCCTGCTGTACAAGCATTTTCCAGACACCTTCCCTGTGTCTCAGCACATTGGTAGATGTAGCAGTCTAGTCAAAGTAATGCCTACTTACACAGGTTCAGCCTCATCTTCATAATGTAAAAACGTGTCTGTATTTCCTTTCTCCAACTCTAATTTGAGTTCCTTGAGGGCCCAGATCATGCACTGAATTTCTTGGTATACTTTACAGCAGCCGGCACAGAGGCTAGCACATAAGATGTTGATTGGCTGGTGCCTCTCCAGAGGGACAGTAGAGGGGATCCAGCCTGCTCCTCAACTTGGGTGGCTTATCTTCCTGTCCTGCTAGATTCCTTGAGGCAAACGATGAACTAGAAGTGAGCAGCTTTTGGTCCTACCCACCAGCCATCAGAGTTGTTGACTTCAAAAACTGCCGGACCCTCCTCACTCTGAAACCAACCCCACATCTGTGGAAGTATGTCTGCTTCACCAGGCCCCTGGGCCCTCAGAGAACCCTACGGTGATATTGCCACTGGTCTATGTTGAGCTCATCAACCCACCTGCTAAAGAGGCAGCCATGGAGGGAATGATGCTAAAGGCCCCTTCAAATGGTTTAGCACCAGGACTGGTTTCTTGCTTTTGCTGCTGCTTCCTTTTTCATAGTCATCGCGCTCTGGACACACAAAGCTATGGCGGAGTCTGAGGAGCTCAGCACTGTCTCCTGCTGTGTCTCGTCACCCTCCATTCCCATGTTCCCTCTTCGTAAAGGAAGAGAGTTAGGCAGCACCAGCAAGATGTGTGAGCCTCCTCTTTGTATTTCAGTCTAGATCAGATTACATATGAGAAACCCATGCCCTGCAGCCAGCCTAAAGATGTGTTTCATTCGCCCTCATAGTATTTAAAATCGTAAAATACCACATAAAAATAAGTATCTCTGACTTCTCTTTAAAAATCTCATCTAGCAATGCTGGGCCCTACATTCCCACACGGGTACAATATTGGAGCTGAGGAGCAACTGCCCTCATTCAATGGGGGTAGCGCTTCCCAAATTGCTGTGGTCCCCACCACTCCCTACTGTTACACTCGGCCCGTGTCATTCATTATGTAGCCTGCCTCACCCTGAAGACATCTGAGTTTTTGACCCTAGACAGGAATCTCAAGTTGGTCCTAGACCAGAGCAGGGAGCACACTCTATGGAAAAATTGGAGTGTGAGACTCACCCCGAGCACTTCATAATTTACCTCAAGGGAAACTTTGGGAACAGGAAACCCTGAAACCATTTCGTTTTCTTTATTCCAGTGGTCAAACACCAGCAACATCAGAGCTGAATTTTTTAAGAAAAGCACAGACACTGGAGACATATGGAGTGGACCCCCATCCGTGTAAGGTAAGGCCCGCACGATGGGAGGCTACGCTGACCTTGCCTTCTTAGAGGACAGCTGGCAAGGCGGGACCACGGGCCTGTGCCCTTTGGCCCTCCAATAGCTGGATGATTAGCTCTTTAAGTGACAGATGCCAGAGAAAGTGTCTCATTTTGAAAACTCTGGATTCCACACTGCATAATTTTGTGCTGCCACATCAGTGTCGGAGGGTCTGAGGCAAAGTCAATCTAAATAACAAATCTGAAACGGAGGCCCCACTTTGGCAGCCCGTGGGTAATTTGGTGGAAGTGAAGACAGGAGGAATGTAGAGGGCCCCCCACAGGGAATGATCCGAGGCGGCTCAGGACTGCCCACTCTTCCCTGACCCGTAATCTAGTTTCTCTCCAAGAGTGGGTTTTATTGACTACAGCAGCGTAAGTCACTGCGCACAACTGCAGTGGAGTCACATTTAATTCCATTATGTGCCTGTGAGGGTGAGACGGGAACCAGCCAGGGAGGCTCTGCCCAGAAAAAAACCTCCGTAATTACTCACATGTGTCTGGCATTCTGGAGATGAGCTCGAGGAGCCACAATCACTGCAGAGAGCAGTGAGACCCGCGGCCTTTGCCCGTCTCTCAGCGGCCGTATCCCTTGACTTCATCTCCGTATCTCGGTTGCGTTGATGCTCCTAGTCTCTGCCTCAGTTTCTCTCTCTACTACTGGAGAGACCCTGGTACTGCCAGTAAAACTGATTCTCAAACTGATCTGAGGGAGATGGTATCCGAGGTCAGCAGGAGGACGTTGACCTTTTCTTCTTGATAGGTGAGGGAACGCCATTAAGTTTCCAACAAAAATTGAAAGTATAAATTAGAAACCAAGGAACCCAGTGATGTGGGGTGCAGTTGTTTCTCTTGGCTTCTTGGTGAGGTGATGGTGAATTGTTCTTGTATAGGATTTGGTGCCGAAACTTCAATTGTGAACTCTAAGGACATGCTGGCACTCAGAAACGCTGGTCCCCTTTCCCACACCCACAGTTCCCTATCTGTCAGCACAGCCTACTGCCAGATAACCCTTGTAGTGTTGTTTTTTTGTTTTTTTGTTTTTTGTTTTTTTCGAGGGGGCTGGCACTGTCAGAACACACATTCACATCAGTTTTTAACCAAAAAAAATCAGCATATGAATATTTACAAATTAATTAGCAAAGCTTCCTAAATAATGCCCTCTGCATAACTGATGCAGTTTACCCTTTATAAATTGCTCAGATACTGTCAGCAGAAGGCCTGCATTGGACTGAAGAGAGCTTTGGAGTTTGCGGGCCTCAGCTCCAGTACTGGCCTCATACTTACTAGGGCCTTTGGAGGCTTCTCTGAGCCTTACCGTCCTCATCTGTGTGAAATCACACAATAGGAACTCAACAGCTGTGCTCCCTGAACTGCGGAGTCACTTCAGGACCTTAAAGGATATAACTGCCTAAAGACATGGTCATCAGAAAGTGCTGGGCACCTCTGCTTTTGACTCCAAACCTACCCGGTCCTCTTGAGGCCATACAGTGTGCCCGCCTCTTCAGAGATGGGTCATAGAGCAGGGCTGTCACTGACGGCACGTGGTGGGTGGGCAGCTAAGTGGAGGTAGGTGGAGTCACCTGAGAGCTCCAGTAGCAGCCAGCCCGGCATCCAGCCCAAATCTACATTCACCCCAGGACTGTGGGGCTCCTGGCTCAGCCCTGTCTTTGATGAGTTTGTCTATCATTGGACACAGAGGCTGAAGAAAGAGGGGAAGAGGCATTTGTGGCAGGCCTTCCATGGCAGGCCCACTGCAATCCTTTTGCATTATTTTCTCATTTAACCCTCATGCCAGCCCTGGGAGGTGGATATTCTTCTTTCTGGTTTATAGATAAGAAGATGAAAGTTCCAGGAAGCCACAGTTTACAAGGCCCTGAGTGGTAGAGCAAGAATTTGAACTGAAGTTGCCTCCCACTGTGTATTTATAAGGAACAGAAGCCCTCGGGGGACCTCCTCTAGGGAGGAGGGGGAACTATCATAGCACTGGGCTTCCAGCCCCTTGTTTCTGGGCCCTGTACTTCTGCAGGCCCTGCACACAGCCCTTCAGCTCATCTGACTGGGCTCCGGCTCAAGATTTCCTAAGCCTTCATGAGCAAGAACAGTTTGGGAGCCTTTACTCTTGTCATTAAGTAGAGTCACTTTAGTGATACGCTACCAAGCACTCGCCCTAATGTCGCTACAAGGAGAGCTGAAATAAGCTGGAGCACTCGGTGTAATAAATACTGATGATTTCTATTAACAGAGAGGCAATTACTGGGCGCAGGGAATCTAGGGCAGGCAGCCCTAGAGAGGACAGAAGAAGAGGAATCGTTTTGATAATTAAATGAGAGCAGAACAACGCTTTGGCTGGGCTCTGTTCTGCTGGACTGATTAAGAAGCTGCCGTTCTTTCTGTCCACGCTGATGGTTTCTTTCTGCCCAGTGTCCTTGCCTGTCCCTTGGACCTACCAACTCTGGGTGGGACAGGCTGAGGGCTCCAATAGCTAGCTGGCTTACAATACTCCCCAAACTCTGAACTTGCACAAGCTGTCCTGAGCTCTCTGCCTCTCCCCTTGGCCCCCAACTCCTGGCAGGAGCCCCAGCAAACCAAGCCTACAGTTGCTAGATGAGGATAGTGGAGCAAACCACTGGCAGCCCAGTGTTGTACCAGCCCTGACACCTCTCCAGCCTCAGGAGCCACCATCCTGTTCCTTCGAGGGTGCCCCGGGAGGGACTGGTTATTTTCCCTGGGTCTCCTGCAGGCCCAGACTGTGGCCTCCTACCCCGTTGAGGTTTGTGCAGTGGTCAGACCCGTCACAGACAGTCAGCCTTGTTATGAGTCATAAAGGTGTCATTTACTGTGAAAACCTACACAAGCCAGTCACATGCATTAACTATCTCATTTCATCTTTTCAACAACACAGCCAAATAGATATTCTTGGCCTCTTTTAAAGATAAGAACACTGAGCCTCTGAGGGACTAACCGACAAGTCCAGAGTCCCTGGTACAGATGGCACTGGGACTTGAACCTAGAGTTGTCTGAGTCTCAATGCTGTGCTCTTTTCACTTATCAATCATGGTCTTCTTCCTTCTGGAGAAATGGAATTTATTCAAGAACAAAGCAGGACTTACTGCCTGTTCTAATGGAGGACAAAGACTTAACAAAACTACTGAAATCATCATATAAGAATTTAATGTAAGTTCACCAAGTGACTTTATGTCTGTTCTATACAGACCAGGAGAAAACTGATTTCAGTATCATTCCTCCACCCTTAAAAGAGGATCATTACTGTCATAATCTAGCCACCCAGTCTCCTCTCTATATAAACTGCCCTCCCCTGACCTTGGAGAAACAGCATAAGAAGGATCAGTGATGATTCGCCCTCATCCCCAGGTGGGCCCCTCTTGGCTGCACTGTGGAGAGAGCCTTAGGTTCACTGCTGAAATGAATAAGTTGAGTAAAGCCACCGAGGTGGCAAGTTTCTGCCAAGAGTTCCATTTCTGAGCTGTCAGCGTGTGACGCCAAGCCTGTTACGGTTGCTGCCGCCTCCTTATTTCCACCCTAGTTTCTTGTGGCCATGTTTAAGTATATTGAAACTGGGCAATTTTCATGACTGACTTAATGTAAAAGTTCCCAGCTACGAGCTCTTTCAGGAATGGGCATAAGAGCCTGGAAGAGCATGCAGAATCTTCTTCCCTACAGTTTTAAGAATAATTAGGCTTCATCGACCCAGACCGAATTAATTAAGTCATGCTCTAGAGAGGGGACTGAATGACTGAGAGGTATAACAATCAAGAATATTGTGGTCTTTACTGTCGTACCCAGGATGTCCTGTGGGGCAGCAGAAGACAGAAGCCCACTTCATTGTATCTGGAGGTGGAACCTGTGGGGACTGGGCACGGGTGTCCCTACTTCCAAGAAGCAAGTCAGTGCTGTGATTTCCAAAAACCCTTTTCTGGGCAGAGTGATCATCTTAGGGTGAAACCTTTGATGATACTGAATTGATGCAGGTCAAGTTCGATGGTGGGTTCCAAGGGAATGACTCGGTGCTAATCTGTCCCCTCTCCAAGAAAAACACCATTGGCCATGTCCTGGCAGCAAGTTATTTAGGCCATCAGATAGTAGAATTTTTGAAGTCCTTCTTATTGTCTTTATTTTACAAACGAGGAAATGGAGGTTCAGAGAAGTTAAGTAAGTCACAGAGCAAATAAGGAACAGAACTGGGGTCCTAAACCAAGACAGAAGCTCTTTCTACAAGGATGAAAAATTGAAAGCAAACTTTTTACTTCAAACTGTAAAAATGAACTAAACTCTTTTGACTGGCAGCTGATGCGGAGTGGAGCTGGTGATATCTGCCTGCGGCTGTCAAGACCTGAGTTTTTATTCACCTCCTAGGTCCATCAATGGCTCGGTCCTGTGGGTACCGATTTCATCAGGATGGGAAGGGGACAGGTTACTATTGCCTGTGTCACTTCTCGTCCTCGTTTCCTTCTCTTTTTGTCACATAACTTGTTCTTTCACACACAAATCCCAAGGGCAGACTCACAATGAGAATGACATGTTAGATAGAAGAAACTGGGCGAGTTCCAGAGAAGGTGTCAGCATGCATGCCTGTTTGTGTTTTCGTGCCGGTACAGATGTGAGGTTTCTCACTGTGATGCCAAGTCCCGCTCCTCACGTGCCAGACACAAGCGGCAAACGTTCCGGCTGCCCTCAGTCCCTGTGGATGTCCAGGTGCCAGGGCCTTGCAACAGCCTTCATCTGCAACTGGGAGCAGCTTCAAGAGATTGGATTAGGATGCCTCAAGATGCTAGTATTACTTATTAGAATGATGGCGCATCTAATTAGCGCTTATTCCCAGTTTGCTCCCTTTTCCAAATCAGTTATTCTGGTCAGGAGAGGCTGTTCCCCTCTAACTCCAACAGCTGCCTTCACTTGGAGGTGTCTGGGTGGTGCAGACAGTGCCAACCATGTATCCTGGCCAGCACCACCCAGCTCGTGGGAGGACCTTCTCTTCCCTTTGCGCTGGGCAGAGCCACGGGGGTGACCCCCACAGATCTCTGTTACAGCCCCGTCTCCTTCCCCTTATGCCTACTTTACTTTCACACCAGTTCCCAAGTGTATCACCCAAAACCCCCTTTTCCATAGTCCCCTAACAATGAGTGACTTCTCCCTTTCAACCCCAACTTCCCACACATTCATTTCCTAACTAACATTTAAATCTGTCAACATCAGGAATAATAGGAAAATGTTAGTTTTTCTTTTTTTTTTAAGAACTTTGAATTCAGTTCAACAAACTGAGATAATTAGTAGCAGCCATAATAATATTAACAGCAACATAAGCCCTAGAATGTGTTGGGTACCTAGTAAGCACAACCTAAGAGGCAGATAATGTTATCAACACTAATTTTACAACAGGGCGTCTGAAACATGTAGAAACGCAGGACTGTGGCCCTGGTCACATAGGCAGTGGTGGGCGTGGTGCAGGAACTCTTCTTGCCTGCAGGGGTCAGTGGTGCAAGAAGCAGAGAGAGGCCCTTCCTACCTGCCCAGTTCTTCCCTTTCTACTCTACCCGCTGTTTCAAGCCATCCTGATTCCTCTGTAGGCCTGACCCTTTGTTTTCATCCTTCCACCTATTCTTCCTTCTAGGCCTTTCCTTTCTCTTAGCACTGGAAGACACCTTCCCCAAGGCCACCCACTGTGCCTTCCCCTCTCATTTTTGCGCACATAGGTATTTCCACCACTGCAGCCACACTGGCCCCTCTGGCCCACCTCATAGCCTTACACAGTCATCTGATGAACACTTCCTGTGGGCCTCTTCTGTGAGTACAAATAAGGGAAGGTCTGCACCCTCAAGTCTGTCTTTGGGAGCCTACAGGTCCAGGACTTCCTTGGGTCCTGCCTACACAGTGAGTGGAAGGCCTCCCGGTGCCCTCTTTCCATCCGAGGCAGGCCACCCACCTCTCCCGGGCATTCTCCACTCTAAGGGCCAGCCCGCCCTGACCCACATCTTTGCCAGCCTGCCAGGTTAGCGCCAGTGCCCGTTGGCAGGGACCATGCTTGTGTGCAGTGCTGGCGCTCAGGTATTCACCACTGCCACCAAGCACTGATGACAAGCAGGAGGAAATCTAGCCCCGTGGCTTCACAGTATCTCCATTCAGGTTATTTTTAAACAACTTTTTGCTGTGCCCATGGATTGAATGACATTGTGTTTGCAGCCAAGTGTCAGGGTCACAACAGACACTGAGAAAAGGAAATAATAAAATACGTTAATTGGAAATGTTTGCTAGACATGTACTTAGTTTATTCCCTAGGCCCAGATGCTCATACCTGTTACCCTAACTCTTAAGACAGTTTTAGGATAAAACTGAAATTTTTCTTGAGGCAAGGCTCATGAAGCCCTACAGAGGCCCCACAGTTCTTAGGACGAAACATGCTGAAGATCCGTTCCAGGGAGGTAAACCCTAGAAGAGACAAGGAGATCCTGACAGCCACGTCTCCACCTGCACGCCTCACGCCAGGTGCCCGACCCTGACTCCTTGGCACCACCTAAGCTATGGGACAGACAGCTGTCCTGCACACACATTTGGCCAGCATCCTGCCATAATTTTCTGGCCACCTGAACATGCACACCCTGACAGCGCAGATTCTAACCTGGGGCCCCTATCACAAAGGAAGTTCCTCTGAGGGAGCATAATCCATCAACCAACTTTGTGTGCCCTGTCCCAAACTAGAAAAACCCGGTCCTCATGGAGCTCATTTTCCCATGTAAGGGAACCATGCCCTACAGCTTCTGCTGTACCTTCTCCCCTCTGCTCAGCTGAACTTCCAGCCTGGTGTTTACAAGTTGACATGACAGGTGACCAGGAGGCCTCTAGGGCTGGTGATGACTATTCCACTTGGCCAGTTGCTTCTAATCTTCAGCCACGCTTTCCTGAAGGAGCCCAGTGTGTTGGGCCCATCATGATAACTGCCATATTTATTCATATTCATTTTTCTCTCTCCCTCCTTTCCTCTCCCTCTTTCTCTCAGCTTTTTTGAAGTTTAGTTCATATATCATAAAATCCATCCTTTTAAAGTACATAATTCAGTGGTTTTTAGTATATTTAGTTATGCAACCATCCCACTATCTAATTATAGAACATTTTATCACTTCCAAAAAGAAACCTTGTACCTATTAGCCACCACTCCCCATCTCCCCTTCCCCACAGCTCCTGGCAACCAGTAATCTTTTTGTCTCTTTGGACTTGCTTGTTCAGTACGTTTCAGATAAATGGAATCATGCAACAAGTGATCTTTTGTAACCGGCTTCTTTTACATGGCATGTTTTCCAGGTTCCTCTGTGTAGTTTCATGTATCAGTACTTCATTCCCTTTTACTGCTGAATAATATTCCATTATATTGATGTATCGCATTTTGTTTATTCATTTAACAGTTGATAGACATTTGGATTGTTTCCACTTTTTGGCTGTTATGAATAATCCTGCTATAAATGTTTATGTGCAAGTTTCTGTGTGAACATGCTTTCAATTCTCTTGAGTACAAAGGAGTGTACTTGCTGAGTCATATGGTGGCTCTATGTTTAACAATTTGAAGAATTCCAAACTGCTTCCAAAGTGCAGGACCATTTTACAATCCCACCAGCAATGTGTGAGGGTTTTCCATTCTCTTTGGATGTTCACAACAGCCTTCTAAGATTGGTACCATTATAATCTACAACTTACAGTTAAGGGCATTGGGGCTCAAAGAAGGTAAGTAGCAAATGCCATGCTCTCCCGCGACCTACTGCCAAGTATTAATCCTATTTCACTGATAAACAACTGTGTCCCCCACCCTTTCACCTCTATGCCTGCATCACCCACATGAGAGGTCTTTCTGTGTTGCAGGATGTATCAGGAAATGCTGCATTTCTGGCCTTCACGCCTTTTGGGTTTGTTGTTCTACAAGGAAACAAGAGGGTCCACTTCATAAAATGGTGAGTGTCTTCATTTCCAAAACAGGCATTTTATACCTCACCAGCTAGGAAGGGCTGTGGTTCCCATGTCCTCTGTCTGTGATCGGGCATCCGTAATGCTAACTGATGAAGGTAATGGTCTCTTCCTAGGGATCCTATTCTTCCAGAGGGGTGTTCCTGAGAGCCAACAGCCTCTCCAGAGAAAGAAAGGATGTGGAGGGTTGATTTCTGGGTAGAATGAGAGGCCTGGGGCTAGAGCCAATGTTAGGGAAGCAAAGTTCCCATGAGAACCGAGACCTTGGGACTGCCCCCCACTGAGGGCCCTAGCATCTGTATGGATGCTTACTCCCTTACCCCACTCTCCAACGAAGGAGGGGCTCGCAATGAACCCTGGGGCAAACACCCTCCTTGGGCCAGTCCCCACTGTAGGCACTGCCTGCTAGAGCACAGATGCTGTCTCTCATTCCTCTTTAGAGTTTTGGCGTTCTCAGCCTCCAGGACTCACATCTCCACTTTCCCCTCTTCCCTTCTCCAACGCCATTTCTGGCAGGCAAGAGGCACTGCCTCAGCTACTCTGAACTTCTCTGCCCCATCTGTTTGGGGTCTGTTCTGCTGCATGGCTCTGGGAGGTGATGCAGTGCGCACTCTGGTTTGTTCATGGACATCGACTCTCCTGGAGACCTTTTTTCTGGCCTGTACAAACATGTTTCAGCCTCCTCAGAACATGGTGTACGTTCTACTGAGCCCTGTGATTTCTGTACCTTCTTGGTACAGAAACTGGCCAACTCCTCTCAGAGGCTTGGACAAGTGGCTTTCCTTGGACCAGCAGAGCTCAGCCGGTGAAGCCTGCTCCTGTCTTGGTTCCTTTGCCTTCTCCAGAAGAGCTAATGGGAATCTGAGGACAGAGCTGCCTCCTGGTGAGCTTTCTGCGGGGGTGTGTGGCAAAGCATCTATTGTATGCCCTCTTCAACTCCCCTGCTGAGCGTGAGGACACATACTGCCTTTCTAGCCATGATTTCTCTTATAGAGATTGGCCATATGATGATCAGCCAGAGTGCTAGTGAAACCATTCCCCAGACATGCCCAGCCAGCTGCTATTCCACAGGAATAAAACTACTTCACGAGGCAGCCTGCTGCCCCAGCACACCTGTTGGCTAGGCACTCTCAATTTGGCCCACTCACTGTGCTTTGGGTGAAAATGGTGAGGGTATGGGATCTCCTGTCCAATAAAATATTTCTCTGAAAAAGACAATGAGCAGGGTCAGGCCCTCACTCTCCCAGTGAGGGGCACTTGCCCCCCCCCCCCCGATACAGCTGGGTTGTCTGACATGCCTTAAGAGTGTCCAGATCCTGACCAGGATAACTGCCTCACGAGGTCCCCGGTAGGAGGCGGGTTTGGCTAGAAACATGTAGGACACATCTGTCACAGGGACCCGCAGTCCTGAAGAATCCCTGCCCCTCCAGAAGCCCTGACGCTCAGTCGGCTCTCCCGGGCCCTTTCCATTCTCCCACATCTCGCTTCTTCAGGAAGTCTCCTCTTCACTATGTCTCAACTTTAATAGATGCAAACCCAATATCACTTCTAATAGAAAACTGTTTCTTTCCTATCCTGCTTGTCGAAGCCTAGGTGATCTGTGTGCTTGTTTGTTTATTAACCAATCGATGTTTACTGTATTCTGTATTCTATTCAAGATTGATTGCCTGGGAGGGAATCAAACAGGGACGGAATATGCTGTGGCTTGTATTAGCGCAGAACCAGTGGTCAGAGTTGTGAACTCATCCTGACCCAGCCATGATTTCCAGGGAACAAGTGACCTTCCTCTGTCCCCTGATTTTTGTCCAGTAGTAAACTGAGTACATGGTTCTCACTACCTTTCTGCTACTTCCTAGGATATTGAGGAAATCTCAAAAATTGCAAAGAGGAAGAAACCAAGTGGAGGCAGAGGTGCATGGTCAGACTTCCTTGGGGATCCCAGTTGGGTTGAACAATAAGGACTGTACCCCCAGTGAGGTGGGAGAGCCTTCGGGCTCCAGAGGGCAGCTGTGTCAGGCAAATGGAAGGGAAGCGAGGCGGAACGGAGCTGAGGCCTCGTTCTCTGGCTCTCAGGGACACCCACCTAAGACCCTGGTCATCTTTCCATTTTGTAAATGTAACCAAGGCTGTGAGCAGTTTGTGGAGGTGAGGTCTAAGCCGTGCCATGTATAGTAACCATGTCACTTCTTCTGATTTGTGTCTGTCCCACGGGTGACGTACCCCAGTATCCTGTTTACCTCTTTTACTGCAGCCATTCACTGGGCTGGTGGCTTCAAGGATTTTTCTACAAAAACCCCTAAGCCCCTTTCCTGGTCAGTACGCTGCATGACTGTTCC
Source organism: Rousettus aegyptiacus (assembly GCF_014176215.1). Classification (NCBI taxonomy): domain Eukaryota; kingdom Metazoa; phylum Chordata; class Mammalia; order Chiroptera; family Pteropodidae; genus Rousettus; species Rousettus aegyptiacus. Next base: position 117,128,394 of record NW_023416306.1, on the reverse strand, counting down.
ATGTAATTTGTTCTCTCTCTTTGGTATGTTGCCCCACACCCCTCCCTGAGACTGTCTGACATTTGTCTGCATTAAACTGCATTTTCCATCCAGTGGCACAGTCACCTGAAAGACTCAACTCCCTCAGAACCTGGTTGCATTGTTTTTCATTATTTGCTGTATCTTGAACTTTGGCTTCATCACCTACCTGTGGCATCTTACGTTTAATGGTCCCATCCAGATAATGCACCTCTGTTATGAAGCAAATCCTGAAATGGCCCAGGACCACTCTTCCTAGACTCACGTCCCATGCCAATGTTTCCCATTTACAGCCACTATTGATGAGCCCGAAATTCTATCACCCTATTATTATAGTGGGATTGACCAGAAAACTGTGGATTGAACTATTTCAACCGTTCTCTAAGGCCACTGCGCTGCTGTCTTGTTTCAGTTCCAATTTTGGCTAACACTGTGTCTGTGCCTGGAGCCCCTTCCAGCTGGGGTGGGCTGTGCATCTACGAGACTTAGTTGTGAACAAGCAGACTACAGCGAGGTGACTGGTATCTTCTTTGTGCTTCTAGGAATGAGGTGACCAAGCTGAAGTTTGAAGGAAAGACTTTTTATTTATACGTAAGTCAAAAAGAGGTGAGTACTGGCTTCCTTCTTTTCAGGGAGGCTGGGGCCCGGGGGTGGTTCCTGATGGCCAGGGCTAAACCACAGTGTCCCAACCAGGTAGAGCTAAGCAACCTGCATGCTAAGCTAAAACCAAAGTCAAGACCCAGAGGTGAGGGATGGAGAAGTGGCCAGGCCCTGGAGCACAGGACTTTCTAAGGGATGCTGATGACACCCAGAGGTTCCATACCTTTAGGAAATGCAGTCACAGTAAGATTCTTTTGCTTCCACGTAAAAATTCCAAGAAGATAATACATATTAAAAAAAAAGAAGAAGAAGAAGAAGAGTATTTCAGATGAGTGCCTCTTTCTCAGGTGAAGGTTCTCTTGGTTCAATTTGTGCCAGCTGAGCCTTACTCTGATTGAACCTGCCAGATGTGAACTAATGTAGAGAACTGAGCTCTGCCCCAGTGGGTCCCGTAGGCCTTCTCTTCCAACTAGCCAGCTGCCAGACAGCCCCTTCCCCATCTGCAGCCTCTACTGGAGAGTCATGGGAGCACCCACACAGCTTAGGGGTCAGTGTCCTGGCTTGCATCACCCTTCACTTCTCAATCCACGCTCAGCTGTTTCTATGTGGGATTTTTTGTAGGAAAAGAAAATTATTCTCACATATTTTGCTCCAACTCCAGAAGCCTGCAAGCACCTCTGGAAATGTGGAATCGAGAACCAAGCCTTCTACAAGTGAGTAGACACACAGCATGGGGACTGTCATCAGAGCCAAAGTCATAAAAGCTACTTTTAGAGCAATGATGGGCAGGAAACTTTGAGAAAGGAGATGTGAGATGATAAGGCTATGCTTCCTTATAAAGTTCAGGCCCTTTTGGGGATGTTGGTTTGTATCTTTTCGAGTGACAGAGTTGAGGTCTGGGCATGCGTTTCAGCAGTTTCCCAAGGGGTCTGCCTTATGATGTCCTTGGACAACTCCCAGTGGCAAAGCAGTTCTGGGTCTTTTCAGGATAAGCCTTGGACCAAAAAACGCCCATAGGTGCCCAACTTGAATCATACTGGCCCCATGGAGGTATTCAGAGCCCTGGGAGACCCAGAATAGCTCCATAAAGCAACAGGTGCGCCCCAGAGCAGTTCCCTGAGCCTTAGATTCTGGGCCTGCTCCCCAGTGGGTGGTCTGGTGTTAAGCTGGAGTTGATTCTAGCCCTTCCTGGAGTGTCACTGCCAGAGGTGTTGCCAGTGACAGGCCAAATGCCCAAGAGCCTGGGATGGGGTAGCTGGAATGGAGCAAGGACTTGCCTGGTACTGAGAAGCCACCTTTGTACCAAAGATGACAACTTCACTTACCAAAGGACTTTATAAAGTATATGAGGCTCTTGTACTCAGTTTTCTGTGCTTAAAAAAAAGTGGTCACAAAGGGATTAGGGAACTAAGAAATAGCCCATCGAGAAACTGAGGTTATACCAGATAAAGTATGTTTCACTAAAACCCATGGTTTTGTTTTAAAAATAGAATGCAATAACTTATGCTTTAATAAGCTGTATCTTTCTTAATGAGGACAACATAAGACAAGAATGTGTGGTATATTCTGCCCCACATTGGCCATAATTTTCCCTGCAGTAACCTGAAGGATCCTGGAGAGAGCGGAATTGCTGAGGGGAATGGGGAGGGACTATTTTCCTCCCCAATGAACAGACTCTGTTATGGGATGCAGGCCCTATTAGTAGGGCCACAGCCCCAGAGGCTGTTTCTTGAGCAGGCTCTCTGAATTGCTTAATAATTTCTATGCATTTGATACAGAATGAAGGATGAACTGAATTCTAACCTGAGTGGTCTTCATCTTCTCATAAAGGAGAACATATTTGGAAAAGACTTTCCACATGGTCAAATTTCCCTCTGGTTCAGTCCCTGGCTACCCAGGGAAAGATAAGAAAACATTTCAGCACCATTTCTGGAGGCCTTTATTTTTCTGTATCATGGGAATAGAATCGTGCTTCTGAACATGTGACCAGACTCAGCTTCGTAGTATTTCCATTAATAGATCTCCACACCTAGCTAGGGAAACCAAGGTTGTTCTTCACTGTTTGTCCATTAACTACTTAATGTTCTAATTGAGTGTTAAAAGCCTCTAACACGGGTCAGATTCTGGGTCAAATCAAGTCTCTAGCAGCAGCCACTTTGGCCTCTGAGCATCTCTCATGTGCAGATCTCTGGCCGTTCCCTTGGCCCAGTGTCAGACTCAAGAACATGCTCAGACAGGAGAGCAAGTAGGCTGAGCCTCACAGATCCCTGAGATAGGTGGGGATGGGGACTCTCTGTTCATGGGTCATGGCCATAGCTCCCTCAATATTCTCTGCTGTCTCATGGCAAAGGCTTCAGACCTAGATTGGTTCCTGGCTGGCTTAGCACTAAGGGCACCCAGGGTGTGTTGTGGGCTGAGTTGGGTCTTGGGAAACTTCACTCTGGGCAGCTCTAAGTTTCCTTTTCTAAGTGGGACCAGGGAAGTCACCTAACAGGATATTTTACAGTGTCCATGGCCTTCCAGAGTCTCCACATCAGCTATCTACAGGCTTGAAAGTGATGTTCATGGGCATTCTGGGGAAGGGAGGATGGTTCCAAGTTCAAATAAATGATGAAACTTTTATTAAAGTTAAGCTAGCTTCTTTATTTCAAGACTTCTCAGAGTCTTTAATATAATATACTTTAGAACTCTTCGAGAAGGACATGGAATAGGAAGAGCAGCCCCTACTCTTTTCCACCCACAATCACCCAAACACGGACACCAATCATCACATGTAACTGGAAAGGACTCCAGCTCCATCATTTTATAAAGACTGAGACTAAGAGAGGAAAAGAAATTTGCCCAAGGTCAGTCACACTGCTAATCAGTGGCCTGGCTGAGATTCAGTGGGCAGCACTCTATTATTCCCCCAGACCATCATCCCTAACATTTATTCTGTCCCCCTGGTGAACCTCATGAAGCGCTCTGGGGAAACCCTCACTTTCCTGCCATGAAAGTGGGTTTCAGTATGACTGTCCCTGTCACTGAGGCTATGAGTACAACCCTTGGGTCCTAAAGGAAAGCCTGAGATAAGTGGGGCTGTGAAGGGCCTTTTGCTAAAGGGTTTCCTCAAGCAGCCTTTGGAAGGAGCTGGGAATGCTCTGCCTTTGCCTGTGAGGCAGTTGCAGGCAATCTGTCCCATTGGACTTTCTTTACCTTATTGCAGGCTGGAGAAGTCAAGCCAAGTCCGCACGGTGTCCAGCAGCAACTTATTCTTTAAAGGGAGCCGGTTCCGATACAGGTAAATAGTGACAGTAAGTAACTGTTATCGACCTATTTTCAGACCTTTCTCTCCAAAACAGTGGTTCGGTGGTACTTCCCCTTAAGAGCAAATAAATTGGAAACCTCCAGGAAAGCCTGAGGTTTCCATCAAATTCTGACTCCTAACTCTTTGGCTGTTTTTTTACACTGCAGCTGTTTGTCTGTAGGGCTTAAAATGTGTACCTTCTCCCCCTGTTCTTACAACAGCAATAAAAATAAGAACTGTAACAGTAATCCTTTTCACGTCTAAATAGAGTTCTCTTTTTTTTTGCAATATTTTTTGGAACATCCTGGGCAATGAGGAATCATTCCTAAATGAGACTGGAAGATCTCGAAGCCTCCAGAGGCAGAGAGCTCTTTAAGATCAGTTGTCAGGACATCTTAGAACTCTTTACCCCAGGAAGCAAAACTTTCTCAGTGACCTAAACATTAGGAAGGGGTAGACCAAAGAGGCCATTTCCCGATTCATCACTAATCTGAGACTTTGGAGAGGAGCCCAGTCCTGAAACACTGTCTCATTTCTTGCTGCTTGTTTTATTATACTACTTATAGTGGCCGAGTTGCAAAGGAAGTAATGGAGTCGAGTGCCAAGATCAAACGAGAGCCACCGGAAATCCACAGGTAGGCTGCCAGGGCTTCCCTCAAAACCAGTTCCAGCTCAGGTCCCAAAATTCAGAAGACCCAATGGTTTGAGTAATGTGAAGATTCTGGCCACAGTGGCTCTGCCCCCCCTCTCCGCCCCCCGCAAAAGGGGAAGGAAAACAGGGCAAGAGGGTGAAGAGACCCATCTCAGATAAAGGCATGGGGAACCATCCGAGCCTGGTATCCCTGAGCTTGGATGGAGAACGAGGGAGGGTGGGCTATTGGAGGCAGTACATCAGACCCAGGAGCCACCTTCCTGGGTAATTCTCTACTGTCCTCTAAAGCCCTGAAATTGGTCAGAGACCATGGAGGACATTTCTAAGCAGCAAGATTTCATCGGTTGTGGAATCAATTATAACAGGATGCCAGGTGTAACCCCATAGCCCTGTCACACTAGGTCTAGAATAGTTTTGAGATCCATGCTTCATATATAGCTGTAAATCATGAATTTCCAGACTCCCATCTTCTAGAACCTGATAAGACCCAGAAGGAATATGATCGGCCAGTAGGGTTAGGGTTCGGCAACCCATTTGACCCCTAGGAATGAGAGCATTACTACCTGCCTGTCACACACAGCCCCCTGCCACCAGCCGCCTCTGTCAGAAGTCAGGGGAGGCTGCCGTATCCATTTTCAGGAGCAGTCCATATCCTGGGCCATTCTGCCCAGAGACCAGTGGCACCGTTGCCACACTAAAGAAAGGTTCAGGTGGGCCTAGGATGTAGAGAGGTAGACAAGTTTGAAGCAGTGTCTCTGGGATCCACGGACTAAAGACAAAAAGCAGGTATTAAAGATTTTTTTAAAAAAATACCTCCAGGCAATTCTAGTATCTGCTCCTCATGAGTTCTGACCACGCCCATCTGTACACTGAGTTAACAAGTGTTCTTTTTCTTTAACCTCAGAGCTGGGATGGTTCCCAGCCGCAGCTGTCCCTCCATTACCCATGGCCCAAGGCTGAGCAGCGTCCCCAGGACCCGGAGAAGAGCTGTTCACATCTCCATCATGGAAGGTAAACATGAGCACTGGAGATGAGCACAAGTTCCTCCGAGTTGTAACTTAGACCAGTTCCACTCGGGGACCTTGAAAAGAAGTGAATTTGCAGTAGAGACAGCACGTTGCTCCAGTGTGGGAAGAAGGTTCCACCCAGTGGACGGAACACCAGCTGGGTGTCAGGTGGAGGGGGTTGTAGAGCTGCGGGTATTTAGGGTAGACCTCTGGGAAACAGTGTAGGTGAAATCTACCAGGTTCCATGCAGTTCTGAAATGGCTTTCCATCAAGAGGCTTTTCGCTTGTTTTTCTGATATGACCAGTCTCCACAGCTTAATGATCAGGGTAGCTAAGGCAGTTAGTTAGCCAAGAAATGAAAACACTTGGTTCTGAAGCATTTCAATAGCTGCCACCACCTTTATTTCAGCTGTAGAAATCTATCCTCTTGCTATCTGAATTCTTTAACATTACCTCGGGAAATCCAATATGCCCCTATCTCTCTCTACTCTTCCCTCCCTTTGGAGTAAGTAGAAGTGGGGAGAGACAAAGTCTGTGTATCTTCACTGAACCAGATGCCCCAGTAGCCTGAGGCTGATACCTCTTCAGTCTCTGGGCCTTAATACTGTGGTGACTCTCCAAATATTACCCTCTGGCTGTTGTCACTAACCTAGCATGCCCTGCAGATTGAAAGGTGTAAAGTTCAGTGTTTTCTGTTCTCAATGATGATGGTTTGTAGGGCCTCAGATCCCAAGCAGCAAGAAACAGCAAGATTATTTCAAATCTGTCACCGTCTTGGAGGCTAAGGAGGAAAGGTGCTTTGCTCTTTCTGAAGGAATGCTACTTATTAATGAAAATGAAGAACCACTCGTGTTAGGTGGGCTGTTGCTGTTGCTCCTGTGAGAGGATCTCTGGTTCGTGTTTAGGATTTTAGGATGTTTCACTGACTCTGCATCACCTGAGTATGGTTTTCTCAGGATTGAGAACCCCGGCTAGGCAACCACCATCAAGCGCCTTATTTATGTGAATATCTTTGTTGCTCCATTTGTAAAAAGGGAACATCTTCCTTGCTATGGTTTCCAAGGAAGCTGATGTATGCAGAAGTAACTTAAAGAGATTAAAGTACATGCGGGGCAGGCAGCAAGCACAGTGCAGTCCTGGTCAGGAAGTCAAAGATGAGGTTCAGACCAGAGGTCTGCCACGCACTTTCTGAGGCAGGTTGCTTAACCCCTCTGAGCCTGTTGTCCGCACTGCAGAGTGGGGTGTGGATGTGGAAGGGTGCCTTATAAACAACCAAGTCTAATCACTATACAAGGTATGGAATTATTGAGGTCTGACAGTCATCAGACACAGCATCCTGGTTTTCCCTCCTGTCTTAGGCTAAGTGGGAGAACTGAGCACAGCTCTCGCTGTTCTTCTTTTGGGTTGTTCATCTCAGGAAACTGGAATTTCTTTTCCTTTTTTGAAGAAACATAACTTTCTCCCCTCTCTGGACCCCCTTCCCATCCATTCTGAGGCTGAAGCCACCAGGTTCACCCCAGTAGAGGATGGGACATAGCCCATTTCCAGCCCCAGAGCTACCTCCTCACACTTCAGAGCATCTCAGCCCAAAGCCTGGTGTCTTGTAGTTTCACATCCTGGATTTTCTGGGACCGTCCTGATTCCCCTTACCCTCTGAGATTGCTCCCTGCTCTCTCTGTCCCTCACTCTCTGAGAGGCCTAGGGCCCTTATACGGGCCTCAGGGAAACAGCTACAGGCTGGGGAAGCGTTACTTTTTATGGCTCTAAGTGCTTCTGACTGAATCCAGTCCCCTGATAACGCGGGCCTCTCCAAGCTGCTCCTTCCCTGCAGCTCAGCCTGCTCTGAGGCTCGTGGAGCCGACCTTCTCTCTCCAGCACAGAAGGCCCTGCACAGGAGCTGCCTGCCATAGCATGAGGTCCAAGGAAATCCTTTGTCCCTAGTTGGTTTTCTGTCCTTTCCCTCCGTATCTCCCTGCCTGGCTGGTTTCCACTTGAAGAAGTATCTACCACCTTCCTGGGCCACCATGGGGAAGAGTCTGATTAAGATTCACACCAGAGTCCGCGTTCAGCTCCGGCTGACTAACCACTGCCTTCGGCCCCTGAGCGTGCGCATCCTGAGGATGGGGCCCCGGCTCCAGGCTAGGCTCCTGACCACTGTGCCCCCCGGCCCGCTGGCAGCCACCTCTGGGCAAGGCAAGCAGCTGGAGCACCTCCAAGGTAAAAAAAAGACAATCCTGTTTTGCTGTGCCACCCACTCTGATCCCACCCAGAGCATGCACCCCATCCATCCCAGATCAACAAGTTTGATGAAGGGGTGAAGCAGGGTGGTCGTTTATAGTGAAACCTGAAGTTCTGTACAGGGCTAACTTGACATAGAAATGATAACCTTACAGGTGAGGTCTGCTGAAGGAACAGAAGACTAACATTTACTGAGAGGGAAACTGTCAGGCACTCTACTAGAAATGCATACATATTCATTATCTTTGTCTACTGAGAGCACCAACAGTTCAGTATAATGTGGCTTCTGGTGTCCCTTTGATTTGTCCTCTCTGATGTCACAGCCTTTGCTTCTCTCCTTTCCCCCACTTAGGTCTAAATTATAGGCCAAACTAAGCTTGCATTGAAGTGGCTTCTGGTAGCTAAGCTTGTCATACTTTGGAAAATCTAGCAGTCAGAGTTTTCTTTGTGAGGGGAGAACCCCTTGAAAGTGAGTTGCCCTGTGCAGGGGAACTGAGGTTCCAGAGAAAAGGGGGACCGGAGGAGAGGCTGGGAAAGGAGCTGAGCCAGCAACATGCATGATCAGGCCTGAAGGTTGTTTTGTCGGGGACCCTTTACACACTCGAAGTGCTGTGCATGCGCGTGGGGGAGTAAGGGAGGAATCCTGGGGAAAACAAAACCGATCGAAGGAGCATCAAGAGCTTTAGAATAGGGATAGGCTCTTAATTTCACATTATTGCACAACAGTTTCTTGGGCAATTAGGACCCAGATCTAAGGTGCAGCCTGTTGACTTAATTCATCCCAGCCTGTGGTTCCACTCCTCAGAATCCAACTCGTGACCATCAGCACCGTGAAATGTAAAGATTCTTGGAATCTTGCTTTGCCATTAGCAACCACATGACTTTAGGCAAGTTCTGTAACCTCTCATTCTTCCTCATAGAGTTGTTGAAAGATAAAATGAAAGTGCTTTGAACAGTGTAAAACCTACAAATTTAAGATTTTAGCATAGAGACAAACACAATACAGCTAAGACTATGAGGAGTTTCTAAAAGCAAAAGCTGAGAGATGCAGCAAATATACTAAGTGTGAGATGATGGAGAATGGGGCTGCCATCGCCTCCCCAAACCTCCACCCCTTGTTCATAACCCAGATTCCAGGGTTTGTTCCTCTGGAGAATCCTTAATTGTTGAGAAGATCTTGTTGGGTCGGAGGAAAGCAGGCTTCAGGAAGCTGGGCAGCCAGGCTGTCTGGGTGCAAATGGCTACACCACAGGAAGCAAAGGAAGATGCAACACTCCTGAAAGGTTACTAGAGCCTTTTAAGAGACCTCTGGGCATATGAAGCTAGCCCTGAACCAGAAGACTCCCTAATCAGCCCTGGTGAGGTCAAACCGTTACCCATCTGGGAATCTGGTTCAGTCTGGGGCAGTCAGAGCCGATTTCAGAGCAACAGAAGGGGACTGGCTTCTCTTGTCATAGCCACAAAAGCAAGGAGAGCCACTCTGGCACCACCAACATGGCCAGAAATGGAAAATGCAGAGGTTGAACCTGAAACAAGAAGCCATTTCCATGAGAGCACTGTGATGTGGGCCACACTTGGTGACTCTGAGCCCACATCCTCTGGCTTTGGTGGCTGCTATTTGGTGGAAGGAGTAACCAGCTCCTGTTTTTCCCTACCAGAGCATGAGCCCTAGAGAGAGAGAAATGTTCCACCTGAGAAAGTAATGAGATAATAGGTAGTTTTAGGGGCCAGAAGACGCTTTCTCCTAACAAATGTTAAGAGAATTTCCTCCGACCCAACAAGATCTTCTCAAAGACCATTCTGTACTCTAGAGTGTCTAAAATAGGGGAGCTGTCAGCCTGTTCTGGACTCAGATCATTCAAAGGTAAAAAGAGAGAGGGAGCTGGCCTAAATGACTTCCCTTCTCCATCCAAGAGAGCACTTAAAAAGAGCAGATAGGGTTTTCACATCCCACAAGGTCAGGGCAGCTAGAACTGGGAAGCTGAAGAGACTAATAGCAATTGCAGAAATCCAGGAGATGACCTCATGAGCTCAAGGAGCTGCATGATGGGTTGTCAGGACACTCAGCTCCAGAATCAGTATTAGATGAGGCCCCACTGGGCAGAACACAGTCCTGTCCTCCCTGTTCCTGCCTCTCAAGGCCCTCAGCTCTGGATCAGGGGATCGAATGCGATTCAAAATCTCTTTCAAATTGGGGCTGAACCCAGAGGCAGGAAAGGTAAAAACCTTTCATAAATGTGGCCAAAACCATAAGCAAAGAGAACAAAGTGTGCACTGGGACAGAAAGCTACTCACGTTCCTATTGCCTTTCCAGGTCTAGAGTCCCTCCGGGACAGTGCCCATTCTACCCCGGTGCGTTCCTCCTCCCACGGGGACACCTTCCTGCCTCACGTGAGAAGCAGCCGGGCAGACAGCAATGAGCGGGTTGCCGTGATTGCGGACGAGGCCTACAGCCCTGCAGACAGCGTGCTGCCCACCCCTGTAGCCGAGCACAGTCTGGAGCTGATGCTGCTTTCACGGCAAATCAATGGAGCCACCTGCAGCATAGAGGAGGAGAAGGAGTCTGAGGCCAGCACCCCGACTGCTGCAGATGTGGAGGCCCTTGGGGGAGAGCTCAGGGCCCTGTGTCAGGGGCACAGCAGGCCAGAGGAGGAACAGGTGAATAAGTTTGTTTTAAGTGTCCTCCGTTTGCTCCTTGTGACCATGGGACTCCTCTTTGTTTTGCTCCTCCTCCTGATCATCCTTACTGAGTCTGACCTTGACATTGCCTTTTTCCGCGATATCCGCCAGACCCCTGAGTTTGAACAGTTCCACTATCAATACTTTTGTCCCCTCAGGCGATGGTTTGCCTGCAAAATCCGCTCAGTGGTGAGCCTGCTCATTGACACCTGAGAAGGCATGACTCCTCCCATTAACTAGCCAGGTGGACCAAGGAGCCCGGCTACCCATTCCCATAATGGGACCCATCGCGGAACCATCGGCACATGTACCAAGTCCTCCTCTCATGACTCAAAGTCCACAGCCTAGGAGGGTCGTTTCCCAGAAGAAGGGGATAGGCTCATGCCCTGTCCAAACAAACTGGGAAAGCTTATTTCCTTCAGAGGTTCTTTCAAGAAAGGCTCAGCGACTCTGTTTCTCATCCTCCCACTTTGCAGGATAACTTTTGGTTTTGAATTTCAATTTTTCATAGATGCGTATTATTTTGAAAGTATCAAATAAAAATAATTTATTTTACTATTACTGATTATCACAGTAGTGTCACCTCGCAGATGGGACACTAGTTGAAGACTAGAGAGCTGCTGTCTTCTGTATTCTGCAGGAGCTCTCCTACTGGGTTCTGGTAGAGTCATCACTGCAGCCATAGTGGGACAGGCCAGGGGTCTGAACAAGACAAGGGGCACTGTCTAAGTTTTCTTGCTAGACAGAGCTTTTAGAAAAGTAAACATCCATGTAGAATGATTAAATGGAACATTGCTTCTTATGATGGTCTGAGTTGGATTTTCTTTTCCTTTTTTTTTTTTCAAATCTGAGCAGAGTGGGCATCTGAAGGGACCACCGCTACAGCAGCAGCAGCAACAGGGGTGGGGTAAGTCTGTCCCCTTAGACTAGATCCTAGTGGGCATCACCATGAGTTTTGTATATTGAACTTAGACTCTGATTTTTTTCTGAAGAACCTCAAGACTTTTATAGTGCTCCAGAGGCGTTAGATGAATTCAGTGGTACCAGATAGGACTGTCAAAAATGTCAAACAAAATATAGTTAACAGAAACCAGACCTAAGGTACCTGAGAGACTGTTGAGATTCAGAGAGCAGTACTAATTTTGTACACCCCCGCGCAAAAAAAAAAAAAAAAAAAAAAAAAAAAAACTATGTCAATTTATATTTTAACAACGAAATGTTATTTTCTTATCAATTCATATTTTGTTTTTACTTTGTGGATTAAGAAAATAGAACCTGATGAACTAAAAGATGCAAGAAAGAAACTGATCCTGAGAATGAAAAACTTCAGAAAGTAGGATTCCAAGATCAACAAACAGCCTTGGAAGGGACCAGGAAAAGAATCTTTTAAAATAGGAGTTCTAAGAGATGCCTACCAAGAAAGAAGGTGACTGTGACACAGACCAACAATTAGATGTAGAAATACTGCCCCCTAGGGTCATCCTCTGCATCAGGAAAAGTTGTAGGAAAGCACTTGACATCCTTATCCTTGCTGAGGGAAGCCGTGGAATCATGCGGAAGCGCAGCACGTGAAGGGTGAGTGTGGGGTCCGAGGCCCGGGCTCGGCAACTATTACAACCACTCACACACGATCTTGTTTTCATCTCAGGGAGAGATTTCTAAGTCATCTGGGGCCTGAGGACTTACTTAAGGATGGTCAGTGGACAAATTCCTGAAACCTATACAACAATGGAGCAGCTGCCAACACCCTTTATGTTGGGTAGCCCCAAATGCAGAACAGAATGAGTCACTTTTAAATTTGCTCTCTTTTAGTTTGTTCCCTGAGATAGCAGAACCATGTCCATGTGTAGAATATAATTGCCTTGGAATAAATGGGGCCTTTCTTTTTTGGGAGGATAGGGCATAATATTAAATGCCCTTTTGTCTAGACCAGGGGTTGGCAAACTTCTGTAAAGTGCCAGATAGTAAATATTTTTTTATTTTGGTTTTGTGGGCCATATTCTGGCAAGTACTCAACTCTGCCGTCCTAGCACAAAAACAGCCATAGGTAATATGTAAATGAAGGAGCATGGCTGTGCTCCAGTAAAACTTTATTAAAAGAGACGATGAACTAAATTTGGCCCACAGGCCATAATTTGCCAACCCTGATCTACATAATAAAACTGCTCCTTACTATGATATTAGCAGAAAGAGGGTCGGCTCTGCCCCAATTCCTGATGAGTTTTAAAGATCCAGGACCACTTCCCAGTGGAGACAATGGGGTTGCATGTTTAAAGGGTGCTCGAACAAATAACCAGCAAAGAGATGTCTGAGGCCAAGTTAAGCAAGACCCAAGTACTAGAATGCTATAACATGGCCAGAGTCTAAGAATGGAAGAGGGCCTGTCTGATCATTTCCATACCAGCAACAATTTGGGCAGAATTACAAACATCTATTTACCAAGTGACAAGACAAACAGATCCTAGTAAAGATTAGGGATCACTTAGAATCAACTAGCCACTGCCAGTTGCCATCTACACAGGAAAGGTTTTATTTAGCACAGGACTGAAGGGAAAAGTAGACTCAGATGAAAAGGCTGTCAGAAGATAAGGGGGCTGGTTTTAACCTGGATATCTACTGTCTTATGCAACATAGCAGATTACCTTTTAGTGTTAGTGTTCCTACCTCAGTCTGTAGATATGGTGTTTCTATGCAGTGAGTGATAGCCTTGACTCTGACCTTTCATATTCACATTAAAGAAAAAGATGCAGTATTCCATTTCCTGGTACTTTGTGTCTACAGTTCTACCAGTACAATAGTCCATACCACTTCCAACAGCTGGATTTTCTCTCTATAGAAACTTTCAGGTTATTTTTTTTTCCAGGGCTTATCCCAGAAAATACAGATAGAAAAGTTTCCTTCAATTTGCTTTTCAAATAGTGTTTGAATAACAAACCTCCTCTGTTGGTGACTAGTCTTTTTTGGTATCTCCCCATCATTAAAAATTGTTCAAGTTTTTAACCTGGGTTTTACTGTGTTCTGCTATGTTTCCCATTTTCTCTCAAAATTAGTTTCATCTCATTGTAGAAAAAGCAATGGTTTCCATAGCTTCATCTATCAAAGGAAATAAAATGCTTACTAAAGAATAGTGTACTGCATCTTTAAGCAGTAGAGGGTAAACTACCTGCAAATGTGAATTTCTTAGTTTCATTAAAAATATATATATAGTTGTTAACCTTTCGTGTGCCAAAAATTCTAAGTTACATTTTCCTTCAAAGCAATGTACTTTTTTCTACATATCCAGTATGTAGTTAGCATAAAATCATTGGTGCCATGAAAATTATTTTTAAACTTAAATAAATATTTAAATATCACAGACGAGTAGACTCTTTCTTTTTTAACTTACAGCCTGTCTCATTTTCTCCTCAAAGTTACCAACACATAGGTAAAAGGATACCAATGGGATTTACACAGCTGACTGCTGTTCACGATTGGAATCAGAATAATCAGAAACTAAGTACGAAATAATTTTAAAGAAGAATCGTACCTCTTTTTTTCTGATGAGGAAAACCAAGGAGTGATTTCACCAAGGTTACACAGTCTTAGAGCCCAAAGTAGACTCTAGATGGTCCAGCTTCTAGAACAGCCTGGACTAAGAGAACAGAAAATACTTCCTATGAAGGAATAGAATATCACCACTACAATAATAAATCTATTTACAACTTACAAAATACATTCCTATGACATCTCATCTGAATATATAACCATCACTCTGTGGCTACAGGATTAGTAATGAGCTACATTCCACGAGGATAAAAGTGAAACTAGGGTTCACTGTGTTAGCTTATTATCTAATCTTCCTGTTTTCAATTCTACCTACCCTTCAAGCCTCCAGTCTATCGCCAGATCATCTTCCTAAAGCACTGATGAAGTTATGTCACTCACCTCCAAATTTTCAGAGGTTCCCATTACCTATAAAATAATACCTAGTGCTCTGTCCTCAGTGGAAGTTTTTTTTTCTTTTTAAGAAGACAAAGTCTTTGCTTAAAGTGATCAGAAGAGTAAAAATCATAAGAACCACTGGAAGTGAGTAGTTTCCCATGATCTTACAGATTTACAACACCTACCCTTTGGATACCTAAGGAGGACTCACCTATGCACACACCCATACAGGACTCTGGCACCCACTCTCTCTGTTCAGGGTTCCTCAACCATAACCAAGCCCCTCTGCACCTAAACACACTGCTGGTTTTAGCTCATCCATAGACTTCCTCTACACATTACTATAACTTGGTGATGGAGTGGAATAAAACTAGCAAAAGACATTTTTAAAACATTTCCTCTCAAACAGGTTTCATTTTAGGAAAACATAAAATGTGTTACTCCTCACTCTGTGTAACTGTGCTAACAAGTTATTGTCCTCACAAAATTCCACCTTTTCATTTGAAAATCCAAACATTTTCATCCAAATAAACCAGAATATTGGCCTATGTTGTCTTGAAACTAAAACTCATTACTGGTTATCAATAACATTTGAAAAAGGCAAAATAAAAAAGTACTTAAGTTAGAAGGGACAGCCCTGACAAAAAACACTTAAGTTTTTGGAATCTGAAATTAGAGGACATGTATTTCTTGCTGTCAGGTTTGATATAATAGACACATGTGTCTGCTTTCCCAACTTCCCATGTACTATATGCTGGCAGAAAGGATTTAAAGCTTTGTATCCACAGCTCTAAGGCTCCCTGCTTTCCTGGAGAACTGCCTTTGCAAAGTCTTCTCTGTGGAAAGGAAACTCGAAGGCCAAAATACTAAAAGAAGACTTAAGCAACTCAGATTCTATCAATTCCTAATCACTTCCGGTCTCTCCGAGATTGACCAAGTCTCTGTACAGCCAAAATGAGAATTATCTCCTTCCTCCTCGAAGTCAAAAGGAAAAAAAAGAAAACCACACACAAAAACACTGGTTACCTCAAAGAAAATAATTCAAGTGGAATTCAGAGCCTACATACTTAAGAGATATCATAAAGACCAACTTACAAAAAAGGTTTATCCTGAAGGGAAAGAGAATCCTAATACATGCATAATCACAAAGCCACAAAGTTTTAAGCAAGTCTCAGAAAAAATGCCTTTTACAACAGATTACAGTTTAAGGACATCCTAAGGGAGACAGTTTTCCTTTATGTGCTTTCTAGACTTAAACAATTATTCCATTTTAGAACTTATCACAGAGAAACAAGTCCCCACTCACTCCTCCCTTCTCTCCTGCACTGCCTCAAGAAGAACTCTATTGGGGAGCTGGATATAAATAGCAGTTTACGAAGCTACAATGGCAAAAGAAACCACAAAAGTGAAAACATCAAGAATTTGCTAACATATATTTCGGAAGCCAGGCAATTACCACCAAAGCCTAAATGATGGTACTAATTTGAGTATTTTTCAAAATCTTTAAAAAAAATTCCCACATAACTAGCCACTCTAGAACCTGTGCAATTAAGCAGTGTAAACAAAGGGAGGATAAAGACTTTGTTTGCTATTTCCAGTTTAAATATAACTCAACCTCATTTAGCATTACTTTTCATTTCATAAATTAATATTTCATTTATCAATTGTTATATTCATATCACCAAGAAAATAGAGAACTCTTATTCCTTATAAACATCCATAATTTATCAATACGAAGCCTCAAACACTTAGATTTTAATTAGAGAAAGAAATTATTTAGGAAAAAAATGTTCTTTAAGAAAATTATACATGTCACTTTATGTGACATACAATTATTAGAATATTTTCTCTTACAATTCAAACATATTGCTTCTCACTTTAAATTTACAAGTCAGACAACTATAACTCAACAAAGGATCCCCTGTTCACACAAAGACACCTGAAAAATCCACGCATCGGGACATGTGAAGGTAGGTGAAATGGAATGAGTATGGGAAGCAGGTCTGAGGAAGGGCAGAGATGGCCCACAGACACAATTCAGCACCCACTGTTGCTCCAGCAAGCATGGTAGCAGTGAAGTCAGGCTGTAGCCCTCACACTATACCCTGGAGCATAAAGGGGGCAAAAGCAGTTTCTCTCTGGGAAAAGACGTTACCATTCCTACCTTCCTCACTATAGCAGGGCCAGGTAGAGGTAGCTAGGAAGCTTAAAAAAACATAGTCATGACAACAGCCTTTGCTGGCAAAGAGGCAGGGCCACAAGACTACAAACTTACCCACCCTTCTCCACAATCCCCAGCAGAGCCTGGTAAAGAAATTGGGGAAGCTTTAAACAACACGACAGTGCCGAGAGCCATTACTGGAAGGTAGGGGCAGGGTGCTGAGCAGGAACTTGCCCTCCTTGCCCGACGCTCCCCAGTAGAACCCAGTAAAGAAAGCTGACATGCCCCAACCGACACAGAGAAAAGAAAATACCCTATCAACCTGCTGAATTGTTGACAGCAAAACAGTATCTAAACGAGAAAAGAGTTTACCATCTTAATGTGCAGGCAGAGAAATAATCCATCAAATACCATGAACAACTAAGGTAGCTTGGGAACACAGAAAGAAAATTAAAAGTTTCCAGAAACCAAACTCAAAGTCATGGAAGATGGTGATTTAAATGACAGAGAATTTAAGATTACGGTTATGAAGAAACTAACGATATACAAGAAAACTAAGAAAAGCAGTTCAATGAGCTCAGGAATAAAATTAATGAACAACAGGAACACTTTGCCAGGGACTGAAACTATAAAAAAGAACCAAACAAATTCTGGAGCTGAAGAACTCAATAAAGATGAAGACTGCACTAGAAAGCAATGAAAATACAACAGACCAGATGAAAGAGAATTGGTGAGCTAAAATACAGAAACATAGAAATGACCCAGGAGGAAGAAGAGAACTAAGAGTTTAAAAAAAAAAAAAAATGAAAGTACTCTACGAGAACTATCTGACTACATTAGAAAGAACAACCTAAGGATAATAGGTATGCCAGAAGAAAAAGAGGGAAAAGGGAACAGACCCCATTCAAACAAATAAATGATGAGAACTTCCCAAACCTATGGAAAGAACTGGATTTTAGAATAACAAAAGCTACCAGAACACAACTATATCAACACAAAAGACCTCCAAGACATATTTTTTTCAAACTGTCAAAAATCAATGACAAAGAATTCTCAAGGCAGCCAGAGGAAAAAATATTGTAACCTACAAAGGAAAGCCCATTAGATTATAATCAGATTTCTCAGTAGAAACATTACAAGGGAAACTGGAAGGAAATTGTCAAAATATTGAAGGAGATGAATCATCAGCCAAGGATAATATACATAGCAAAGTTATCTTTTAGATAAGAAGGAGAAACAAAGGCTTTCCCAACCAAAAACAGAATTTACCACCAGAAGACCTGCATCATAAGAACTGTTCTAGGGAGCTCTATCTACTAACGGAAATAAAGACAAAGGTATACAAAATTGTAAGATGACTAACAGAAGAAGGAAACGGCAAATCTATTTCAGAATAGGGTAGTAAACAATTATAACAAAAGTTAAGAGTAAAAAAAAAAAAGGCAGGCATTAAAAAATAACTACAACATAAAATAACACAACATAAAAAAGGATAATTTGTGACAAATTCCTAACAGAAAAAAAAAAGACAAATGGGTACAGGTGAATGAAAAGGCAATCAGAAGAAAAAGGACTATTCTATGAATGAGACATTTTACAAACCTAATAGTAACCGCCAAACAAAAATCCAAAGCTGACATGAAACAAAAAAAAGAGGAAAAAGAAAAAAAAAACAAGAAACAGAAAATGCCAAACTAAAATAGCAGACAAAATCACAAGGAAAAAGAAACAGAACAACTGGAAAACAAAAGATAAGAATAACTGTATTTAAGTCCTCATATATCAATAATTGCCCTAAATATAAATGGACAAACTCACTAATCACAAGGCACAGAGTAGGAGAATGGATTGAAAAACAAGATCCAACTGTATGTGGCCAGCAGGAGACCGATCTCAGCTACAAAGACAAACATAGGCTCTAAGTAAAGGGATGGAAGATGATACTTCAATTGAATGGCATCCAGAGAAAAGCAGGGGTAGCAGTACTTATATGAGGACAAAATTGATTTCAAGATAAAAAAGGTAACATGAGAAATAGACTTTTTTATAACAATAAAGGAGACAGCTCATCAAGGAGACATAAAACTTATCAATATATATGCACCCAACCTGGAAGCACCAAAATATATAAAGCAATTACTAACAGTCCTAAAGGAAACTGACAAAAATACGATTATAGTAGGGGACCTGAATACCCCATTGGCAGCAATGGAAAGATCATCTAGACAGACATAAAAAAATGAAATATCGCTATTTGAGACGACATGGATGGATCTTCAGAGTATCATGCTGAGTGAAGTAAGTCAGATGGAAAAGGACAAGAACCATATGATTTCACTCATATGTGGGATACAAGACAAAAGCAACAAATGAATAAATGAAACCACCATAAAGCCTCATAGATACAGACAACAGAATGGTGGTTACCAGAGGAGAAGAGGGGTTGGGGGACAACAAAGAGGGTAAAGGGGGTCAAATAAATGATGATGATGGAAGGAGAATTAGATTTTGGGTGGTAGGCGCACAGTAGAGTATACAGATGTGGTAGTATAAAGATATATGTCTGAAACTTACATAATATTACTGTTAACTAATAATTTTTTTAACACACCATTAGACCACAAAAACTTTTAATAATGATCATTCAAAGCTTTATAATTTGTTTTAATTTCCCAACATGCTGCCTAATTAAAGTGCTGATGGCATCACAGCCTCCCCTCAAATTCCCTCCCCATCTTGCAGAAACAACCTCCAAGGCTTCTCGCTTACTAAAAGTACATTCTGCTCATAGCTCGCATTAATATAGCAATTTATATTTGCTAAATAGACATTAATTAATCGGAACAAACTAGTGCTGCTAAACCAAAAACCCAGCAACTTTCTTAATTCATAAAAACATGTATCTTCCCACTGGAATTACCTCCAGCCAAAATATACCGAGTTGGGTGCATAGCATTGATAGAACACACAGAGACAAGGCATTCTCCATCAAGAAAAGAATGCACCCGCTTTCCTGTCTCATGGAAGATTTCCACCTGTCGTGGATGGGCCATGCTGCCAACTATGAGACAGTCTTCTTGTTTAGGGTCCCACACAGCTTGGAACCTGGTCAGCCATCGCCCAGTGATGGTGTTGTGCCTAGTGAAGAAAACAATTTTTTAGAGGATAGTTAAGTGTTAAATAAGGTAGCAATGGGCAGCGAGTAAAGATGGCGTTGCTCCTAAAAGCCGGTTTTCTCTACCAAGTCTCTTCTAAGTTACTGAGTTACCATCAACCTAAACTCATCCTTCCTACAAGACTGAAACCCTAGACAGAGACACTGTCTTCTGCATTTTTCAGTCTTCAGTGTTAAGAACAGTGGTTTGTGCTCAGTAGGTGGTCAATGTCTATTGAAATGGCACCTTTTTTTGTTCACTATTTCCTAGCTCAATAGATATCCTTTTTTTCTAGCCCATAAAAATAGAAGCCCTAGAAATAAGAAATAATCTAGATTATCACTGTTTTAACAAGAGCTGCTACTTCTCATATTTGATTAGCTAAAGAAGCTGTGGGACATATATACAATGGAATATTACTCAGCCATAAAAAGAGATGAAATACTGCCATTTGCAACAACGTGGATGGACCTTGAAATAATCATACTAAGCGAAATAAGCCAGACAGAAAAAAGTTGAAAATCACATATCACTTATATGTGGAGTATAAACCTAAAAGCACCAAATAAACAGGACAAACAAACAGAGACACATGGACATGGACTATAGACTAGTGGTTACCAGAGGGTAGAGGGTGGGGGAGGAGGGGGGAGGTAGATTGGATAGAGGAAGTCAAATATAGTGGGGTAGGAAGAGGACGAAGTGGGTAAAGGGGATCAAATATATAGTAGCTGAAGGAAACTGGACCCTGGGTGGTAAACACACAAAAGAATATATAGATCTCAAATTACAATGTACACTTGATAATTATATAATTGTACTAACCAATGTTACTCCAATAAACTTAATAAAATATATATATATATATAAAAATATATATATATAAAGATCCCAACAGCACACACACTGAACCCAAAGTTAGCAGAAAGAAGGAAATAATAAAGAGCAGGATAAATGAAATAAAGAATAGAAAAACAATAGGAAAAAAACTAAGTTTATTGTTTAAAAGATCAACAAAATTGGCAAGCCTTTAACTAGATTAAGAAAAAAATAGAGAAAACACAAATTACTAAAATCAGAAATGAAAGAAGGGACATTACAACTGATGTCACAGAAATAAAAAGGATTATAAGAGAATACTATGAACAATTATGCCAACGAATTGGATAAGCTAGGAGAAATGGATAAACTCCCAAAAACACACAACTTACCAAGACTGAATCTTGAAGAAATAGAAAAATCTAAATAGACTAGTAAGGGGATTAAAACAGTAACCAAAAACCTCCCAACAACAACAACAAAAAGCCCAGGACCAGATGACTTCACTGGAGAATTCTCACAAACGTAAACAAGTATTAACACCAATGTTCCTCAAACTCTTTCAAAGAATTGAGGAGGAGAAAACACCTCCAAACTCATTCTATGGGGCCAGCCCCACCCCCCAATACCAAAGCCAGACAAGGACACTACGAGAAAAAAAATGCTGCAGATTAATATCCCTGTTAAATACTGATGCAAAAAACCACAACAAAATACTAGCAAACTAAATTCTATAGCACATTAAAAGGATTATACACCAAGTTAGAGTTATATCTGAAAAGCAAGGATGTTTCAACATATAAAACTTGATGTAAAATACCGCATTAACAGTATGAAGGACAAAAACCATATATATGATTGTCTCAATTGATGTAAAAAAAATAATTTGACAAAATTCAATACCCTTTCACAATAAAAACACTCAATGAACTAGGAATAGAAGGAAACTATCTCAAAAGAATAAAAGCCATATATGCCACAGCTAATGTCATACTCAACAATGAAATACTGAAAGCTTTTCCTCTAAGATCAGGAAAATAGCCAGGATGCCCACTCTCACCACTTCTATTCAACAGAGTACAGGAAATCCAGTAGAAGGACTAGAGACACTGATTTGCCTAACTTTCAGGTTGTTAACTTCATAAGTAACTAGATCCTGCATGTGAGACATCACCATTTAATTGACAAGCATTTGATAAGGGGGACACATTCTGAGCAGTCACATGACATTTAATCAATTAGACAAAAAGAAATAAAAGGCATTCATCCAAATTGGAAAGGAAGGAGTAAAATTATCGCTATTTGTATAACATGATCTTACATACAGAAAATCCTAAAGACACACACCACCCCTCCAAAAAACGTAAATGATTTCAGCAGCTATAGGATACAAAATCAACACACAAAAGTCAGTTGCATTTCTACACACTAACAATGACCAATCCCTATCACAATCCTAATGGCATTTTTACAGAAATAAAAACTAGAAATCCTCAAATTGATATGGAAGCTCAAAGGACCATAAATAGCCAAAACGATCTTAAAAAAGAACAAAATTGGTGGCCTCACATTTCTTGATTTCAAAAAATAATACAAAACAAAGGTAAGGTAGTGTGGTACTGACATACAGACAGACATACAGACCAGTGGAGAGGAGTAAGAAGCTCAGAAACACATCCCCATGACCTTTGACAAGAGTATTAAGTTCATACAATGGGGAAAGGATAGTCTCTTCAAAAAATGGTGCCGGGAAAAACTGGATATCCATATGCAAGAGAAGTAAGTTGGACGGTAACCTTAAACCATATATAAAAATTAACTCAAAATGGATTAAAGGCCTAAACATAAGACCTGAAACTATAAAACTTCTGGAAGGAAACACGGAGGAAAAGCTTCAGGCTTTGGATTTAGCAATGATTTTGTAGATATGACACCAAAAAGCACAGGCAACAAAAACAAAAATAGACAGATAGGACTACATCAAACTTAAAAACACTATGCATCAAAGGAAACAATCAATTAAGTGAAAAGGCAACCTACAGAATGGCAGATGTTTGCAAATCATATATTTGATAAGGGGTTAATATGCAGAATTATACAGAATTCCTACAATTCAACAATAAAAATGACCCAATTCGGAAATTGGCAAAAGACTTGAACAGACAATTCTCCAAAGAAGATATACAAATGGCCAACAAGCATATGAAAAGATTTTTAACATCAGTAATCATTAGAGAAATGGAAATCAAAACCACAAAGATATTACCTCACATTCATTAGGATAATCACAAACAAAAGAAAATAAGAAAACAACTGTTAATGAATACAGAAATTAGAACCCTGGTGTACTCTTGGTGGGAATGTAAAATGATGCTGCCACTACGGAAATACAGTAGGAGGCTCCTAAAAAAATTAAAAATAGAATTACCATGTGATCCATCAAAATCTCTTTTTTGGTATCTATCCAAAAGAACTCAAAGCACGCTCTTGAAGAGATATTTGTACACCCATGTTTACTGCAGCATTTTTCATAATAGCCAAGAGGTAGAACCAACCCAAATATCCAACGACAGATGAATAAAGAAAATTAAGTACAGACATACATGGAATATGATGCAGCCTTAAGTAGAGAAGATACTATTACATGCTAGAACATGGATGAATATCGAGGACATCACACCAAGTGAAATAAGCCAGTCACAATACGACAAATACTGTATGATTCCACTCATATGAAGTATCTAAAGTAGTCAAAACCATAGAAATGGAAAGTAGTAAGATGGTTGCCAAGGTCTGAGAAACAGGGGGAAGGAAAAATTAATGTTTAATGCACATAATTTCAGTTTTACAGGATGAAGAAGTTCTAGAAATCTTTTGCACAACAAAGCAAATACACCTAACACTATTGACTTATACAAGTAAAAATGGTTAAGATGGTGAATTGAATGTTACGTGTTTATAACCACAACTAAAAATAAAATTAATATCAAAAAAAAAAAACAGTTGGGGGTCTTTACCGCTCTCCAAAGCAAAAAAAACGGACTGACCTTTTATTCTCTATAGCTTAATACCATTAGCAACCCTTTCTTATTAAAGACATATGGTCTATGGCAGAGGTCCCCAACCCCCAGGCTACGGACTGGTACCAGTCCATAGCCTGTTAGGAACTAGGCCGCACAGGAGGCGAGCGAGCAAGCAAAGCTTCATCTGTAGTTGCAGCCACTCCCTGGTGCTAGCATCACCACCTCAGCTCCACCTCAGATCATCGGGTATTAGATTCTCATAGGAGCACTGGTCCCTGGTGCTAAAAAAGGCTGGGGACTACTGGTCTACAGATAACATTTCCCACTGCCACTCAATTATACTATCTTTAATGAAAATTCGTACTGACCTCAGAATCATCACCCTAAATTTTTTTAAATACACGTTAGAAACTAATAAATTAGAAAGTCTGAAAAAGGAAACTAAGAGGGGGAAATTTGTGAAAAAGAAAATGAACATACTTAAATATAGCCTGTACAGACTACAAAACTCATGAAGCAACATTCAACACATACTGTACACTCTGTCCCCAACTTCATAAATACTGATAGAGATGTCTAGAAAGAAGGCATTGAGTAAAGTTTGATGTAAAACATATACACAGCAGATGTAAAAAGGTTACCAAAGAAATAAAATGGGAGGATAGAGAAGCCCTCTAAGCCCAGAGCAAACAGGCACAAATTAAAGAGAGCTTCGGCTAGCCTCATCAGCAGGTGAATAGTTACAGTATTCTTTAATAATAAGATAACATGAGTACTTCAGTTTGGAATAAAGTAATTCGCCTTAGCCAAAATAACTACCCAGGTGCAGAGAACTGCTACTGGCTAAAAGAGACTGAACCTCTTTATAGACACAGGGAACAGAGAGAACCCTTCTGGATAGAACAGGAACAAGCAACATGGGACACTTAAGCAGTGTAATATAAAACTCTTTGACTATCGGGTGTCTAATGAATGTGCTCCAACAAAGAGCTCATAGTAATCCGGGGTCTAAATTATTTGGCATAAGGAAACCTACCTGATAGTGGTGAGGAGAGGAATCTGAGAGGATATACAGCTGCTGTCAAAGATTCTGCAAAATAAAGAACAAGAATAAAGTAACATTCTTTTTTTTGTTTCTTGCAAATTTTCTGAAGTGTGTTTAACAAGCTTTTCATTGGTTCCAAAGAAATACAATTATTTTAAAATACAAAGAATCAAGACTCTAATAAACCTCAGCTAATATATTTAAGCAAAATTATAAGAAGTATTATAAAATTCAGTGCTTATAGTTTAGTGTACAAATAATTTATTTAAACACTATTATTCCAAACTTAAAATGTACATTCTACATTAATTACCTGGATTCTAAAAACTGCGATCAAAGTAATATAGGTTATACATAAGGGATGTGGTCTGAAAATGCATAAATAACCTAAAAATACATGCATGTATCAAGAGCAATTTCCCTAGGAGACGAATCAGTTGAAAGACAGATAATGTCATTTCTAGGTGCTAGCGAGATTCCAGTTGCTAGCATGACTAAGAATGGCTGGCAACCAAGGTGAGGAGTTTTCATGAGACAACTGAAAGAGTTCAAAAGTCTCCACCACGTACCCTGGCAGAAAGAAACTAACCACATCACCACCACCTTCCCCATCTCCTTGTACCTAGCTATTCCAATGCAGTTTTCTGGCGCTGGAGCCTATTGCCTACTTAGACTACTAGAAAGCCAAATCACTAACAGCTAATGTAACAAGAGTCAACTCTGCAGTGCAAATGAACACAAATGGGACAAATAGGTAGTTCCCGAAACAAAGGACACCGCGTGGATAGAAAGGGGACACTGGACTGCCCCTGCCTGGTGACTAACTCCCTTAATGTACCACCAAGTAATGCTCACAGACTTTACTAGAAATTAACTAGGTACCTGTTACACACTGCAGGACGTGGTCTTCCCAATAGAAGTGTCTAAACAATTTAGGTGACTTTCTAAAGCCTGGCTCATAATATACATTAAACAGGTACTTGTTGAATAAATAATGAATTCCAAAAACTTAAGGTAAAAACTCTCAGACACTGAGAAATGCTTACAATGTGGAGGAAAATCAGAGATCCCTGAAGAGAACAGAATCATTTTCCTAATGGTTATATTAATATTCTCCACATCGTCTTTTATTGGCATT
This sequence comes from Rousettus aegyptiacus, assembly GCF_014176215.1. Classification (NCBI taxonomy): domain Eukaryota; kingdom Metazoa; phylum Chordata; class Mammalia; order Chiroptera; family Pteropodidae; genus Rousettus; species Rousettus aegyptiacus. Next base: position 117,102,652 of record NW_023416306.1, on the reverse strand, counting down.
ATTTTCTATTTTTGGTTCAACTGCTTTATATTACATTTTAAAATCCTTTTAGGACATAGCTATAAACAGGTACCAAAGCTGAAATCATAAACCTATATCCAGTAGTTTATACAGGGCTCAGTTTTTGCTATCTTTAATGCCTACTTATGGTCTGGGACTCTGCAAGTTCCATTCACCACTTCACTTGTAGGGCAGACCCTACTATCCCCAAAGTAAGAGCTTCTTTGTGCTAAAAATTATTTCCCTTTCAGATATCACAAGCCTGCTTTCAGGAGTTTTTCCGGTATTGTTGAATGCTGAAAGGGAAGCCTGACATCAATTCTCCATTAATAACTATAGACCTTCCCTGACAATCTCAAGAAAATTTCCAGACACAAAAACTGCTGAAAAGCCTTAAAGATACTGATCTTTGGGAATCTTGATACAGCTACGAAACTAGTCATTGAACAGAGTAGCGGTAAATAAAGCTGCCACTTTACTGACACAGTAACTGGACACTTTAGATTCCTTAATAACATGCTTCTGTCTTCCCAATTTACCTCAGTTTACAATCAGCACATGTGGTCACTATTCTGTTACCAGTAAGAGGTGAAAAATAAGCAGATGCGATGCTCTTTGTGTGTTCAGTCACAGAAATCAAAGGCTGGCTTCCCCTGGGATTCAGATGCCTTGCATCATAAATATGAATATCCCTGTAATAGGAGGAAAAATTCTGAGTATTACCACAGTACATGCAGTGAGCCTCTAGAATAGCACTGAACATAAATTAGACACTCAAATATTCACTGCACTGAAGAACAGTTAATTCAGAGCCCTCAAATCTTTCTGTATTAATTTTACCAATACTGGTATAGGTTTTTTTAATATTAGAAAAATTCCAAAAGTATAGCATAACAATGTATAAAGATAAAAGATTCCAGTTGATTTTCCAATCTTTCAAGAAAAAAATTATCATAAACCAACAAGGCGTAGGTCACATATAACTTTTTTTTTTTTTTACAAGTTTTCTTCTCAAAAAACTAGAAGGAAATGCATATGATGCCAAAGAAAACAAAAATGCGTATTTGTTTCAATATTTTCATTATTTGTTAAATCCAAAAGAATCTCTTTTTTAAAAGAAAAATCACACAAAAAACCTCAATCTATGTAGAAAGAAAAATTATTTGGCTGTGGGTATCACAAGTCAGATGTCTTTTATTATTGTTTTATTTTTTTGCATTTTATTTTATTTTATTATTAGTTTCAAGTATATGGTACATTGGTTAGACATTTATATAGTTTATGAAATGATCGCCCCAATTACTCTATCACCCCTCTGGCTTTAAACATAGCCATTATCTTACTGCTGACTGCATTCCCTATCCCGTGCTCCCCATCCCTGTGACCATCTATCAACTACTAATTTGTACTTCTCTACCCCTTCATCCCTTTCTCCCAGCTCCCCAACCCCTATCCCCTCTGGCCAAAAATTCAGATGTCTTTAACAACCAAACCGAAACATCATTCTTAACATTAAAAGGCCTAAATCACAAAATTATATGAAGAACATACCTCAATCCTGCAGTGATAAAATATTGTCTATGTACCGGGTGGACATGGACAGTTCTTATTTTTCTCAAAGAAGAGCTGATAAATTTCTCATAAGAAGTTCCAGGTGTCCGTCTATCCACCAGTGACATACTTCCATCCCAATGTCCTACTATTAAAGTGGTGGCGTCTTCTGCCAAGAAGTCAAAGGAGGAAAAGCTACTTCTTTCATTTCTATATACCTGAGGATGAAAGTAACAACCAACTTATATATGTTTCATCTTTTTAAAGAAAGCCAATGTATAAATTCTTTGATAAGAGTTATGAAACATTTTACTCATTTATCCTCCCATCATCTCCACAGGAAGCACAGAGCAACAGAATAGTCCCCATCTGGAGATGGAAACTGAGGTACTGATCAGCTGTGAGACTCACTTAAAAAGTCAAATGGCCCATCTACCCATGTCAGGACTACATCCCAAATCTCTTAAATCCAATAAACCTGAGCTGCTGATCTATCCTGTGAAACTAGGAAATGGACTGAATCTGAATTCTACCCAGTTGAAATACCTTAATATACTACGTAGCTTTCCCAATAAAGTCCAAAACAGATAGTTGAATGCTCACCTACTCTTGGTGGAAGTAAGTGTAAAGAGACAAAATATTTGACAGCTGAGCAGGATGTATCTATCAAAATAAATTAATGTTTATATCCAAGAATTTCACTAAGATATACATAACAATGCCTGCAGCAAGACTACCTAAAGAGGCAATCTAAATGTTCACCAAAAAAGATCTGGTTAAATAAATGATGGTACATCTCTACTTTGAAGTACTATGCCAAGCTAAAAAGAAAGAGGTAGATTTGTACTACTAACTGTCCAAGACATACCAGTAAGTGAAATAAGCAAGTTGCAAAAAAAAAGTATAAATATAGTATGAATCCATTAGTGCAAAGAAATATCTATATGCTTGTAAGTATACGTGTACTTTCTGGAAACATACCCAAGAAATACAAGAATGAGAGAATGGAGGAAAGGCAAATTTACTTTACATACTCTATTTACAATAAATGTTTTATCATGAACACATAATATTGCTATAATTTTTTAATCACTTACAATCCACAATATTATCACTTTGGGTTCAGGGCTCACACACATAAAGGATAAAAAATAAATGTAGCATGTGTCAGTACTCAAGTAAGAGAGAATGACCACAATTCTTATTGCTGAATCATGAACTCCTGCTGATTTTTAGTTTTAATAACTAGTATTATAAACTGAGATTAACGAATTAATGTATATGCCCAAAAAAATCCCAGTATGAAATTTGAAATGTTCAGTCAGTATATTAAAATGGTTAAGTACAAGCCAAGGGCTTTGGAGTTAAACAGACCCAAGAGCAAATTCTAGTTCTGCCATATTTATGTCCTTGAGCAAGCTAATAAACCTCTTTACCTCAGTTTTTTCAACTGTTAAATAGGAATAACATTACCTACTACTTCATAAGGTGTTATAAAGCTTAACAATATATAAAAAACACATTCGAGTTAATGCCTAACACAGGTGATTGTTCAATCAGTAGTATCAGAAACAAATTACTAACACATGCAACACCATGGATGAATTTTAAAAGCTAGGTAAAAGGAACCAGACACAAAAGGCCACATACTGAATGGTTCCATATACTTGATATTCTGGAACAGGCAAAATTACAGAAACACAGTAATCACATCGGTGGTTGTTAAGGGCTATGGAAAGGGTGAGGAGGAGACTAACTACAAGAGGTCACAAGGTAATTTTTTTCTAGTGACAGAAATATTCTACATCTTGATTGTGGTAGTGGTTACACAGGTATATACAATTTGCCAAAACTCATATAAGTGTACACCTAAATTTTACTATACGTAACTTATACCTCAATAAGCCTGACTTAAATAAGTGACCTCTTGAAACTCAATACTAAAAAAAAAAAAACCCAATTAAAAAATAGGCAAACAATCCAAATAGATATTTCTCTAAAGAAATATAAATGACTAATAAGCAGATGAAAAGATGCTCAGCATTACTAATCATTAGGGAAATGCAAATCAAAACCACAATGAGATACCACCTCATACCCACTAAGGTGGCCATACTCATCAACAATAACAAGTGTTAGCAAGGATAAAGAGCCACGTACATTGCTGATCAGTGTGTAAGATGGTAAAGCCAGTTTGGAAAACAGTTTGGCAGTTCCTCAAAATGTTAAACATAGAGTTACCATATGACCCAGCAATTCCACCCCTAGGTATATACCCAAGAGAAATAAAAGCATATGCCCACACAAAACTTGTATATGAATGTTCATGATGGCATTATTCACAATAGAAAAATAAAAACCCATATGTTCATCAACTAATGAATAGAGGAGTAAAATCTGGTATGGCCATACATTGGAGTATTAGCCATAAAAAGGAATAAAGAACTCATATATTCTACAACATGGATAAGCCTTGAAAACATTTTGCTATAAAAGAAGGCAATGATAAAAAAGTATAAATTGTATGACTCCATTTATGTGAAAGGACCAGAATAGGTAAATCTAAAAAAAACAGAAAATAGATTAGTGGTTGTGTAGGACTGAAGAGAGGAGGAAATTGGGAGCTAACAGTAAAGGGGTTTGGGGGGTAATATTCGAAAATTAGATTGTAGTAATGGTTTCACAGCTGTATACATATACTAAAAACTACTGAATTTTACACTTTAAATGGGTAAATTGTATGGTATGTGAAATATCTCAGTAAAGCTGTTTAAATGTAAGTATAGTCGGTTATAATTGTCTGATAAAATAAGACATACCTTTAAATTTCAGACTCCAAACTTCTTAAAAGAATATAAACAAATACAAAACAGAATGTGACTTGCATAGATAACTACATGGTTGTACATTAATAATCAAAGTGCTCCCATTAAATAGTTTAAAGAGGTCTTTTCACAAATATTATCTGATTTAATCCATGATTGATAGCTCATCTATTTCCAGTAAGTATTTGAAATATGAATGTTACTCTTAAACTTATTTTTAAAAAGGTAGAAATAAAAATTAAAAGAAAAACAGCAAAGATATTGATTTAAAAAAATGTTTCTTCTAATTGTAGGTAATTAGGTAAGTCTGATTAGCAACACGTTAAGTCTTGAAAAGTCTGATTAGCAACACGTTAAGTCTTGAATCTTTTTTCATATGGCTAAAAACAAACCTAAAGAGACTTAACTATCCTCATTTTTGAAAGAAAACCCAAAAACTATTAGCTCTCAAAAAAAGGCCTCCCCAACTGTAAGAAAGACTATTTTAGGAATTCAGTGATGAACAAAACAAAAGCAGTTACATACTATACTATAATTATAAAAATTATCTTAAAACTTTTAAAAGTGATTATGAATCATCTATACATGGACTATTAGAATAATTACAAAGACATTAGAATGTGTTAATTTTGAGTACTGGCTTATGTAAAAAAATAAGGCATAAAATCAGATAATCGATTCATATTTACAAAGCAACTTAGTGATGAGTAACCTGTTCTCTTTACTATCACACATAAATCACTCTTATACTGAGGACCTCTAAAAACGTTAAAAGTCCCATGTGAAATAAGATAAAGGATGAATACGTACATCAAAAACCTACATCTAAGTTTCCATGAAAATTAAAATCCATATTTTAAAAAAAGTTTGACTTGTGAGAATTCTCTTGAGGGAATCCGATATGATTAAGTACCTCAAATCATATGTTTGTTGTAAGCATTAAATAGCAGATATTTATTTGTTGTTTTGTTTGTTTGTTACATTTATTGGGGTAACATTGGTTAATATAATTATATAATTTTCAGGTATACATTATAATTTGACATCTGTATATTCTCATGTGTGTTTACCACCCGAAGTCCAATTTCCTTCAGCTACCATATATTTATTTGATCCCTTTTACCCATTTCACCTCCCCCTATTCCCCTATATTTAATCCCCTCTACCCCATCTACCTCCCCCCTCCTCCCCCACCCACTACCCTCTGGTAACCACTAGTCTATAGTCCATGCCCATGAGTCTCAAACAGCAGATATTTAAATAGTAGACCAAACATAGTCACTGGGATCCAATATTGTGAAGATTTCTCAAGCCTTTGGAAGCTTCTGGCCTAGCCCACCAGAGATCAAACTGGTTAGAAAACCTCCAAGAAGTAGGCTAGTGACTTAGGTAGACTGTCTGAGAGGATGAGCCATGAGTATGAGCCCAAGACCTTTCAACTATTCTTAAATCAGAGTTTGGACCAGCAGGAAAAGATCATATCCTCAACAATAAGCCTGGATAAAACTGATTACAAATAAACTTGGCCTAAGATATTCTGAATTAAACTGCCTGGGTATCCATATCTTGACAGAGCACAATTACATGACAGTAGTTTTTCAGTCTAACTTCACAAAATAAAAACAGCTAAGCTAAACCAGATGTATATGGCACATAAGACATTATAAATCCTAGCTAGAAAACTAGAAAAAAAACAAATTTTATAGTTTCTGTGTTCTATTATAAGCCAAAAGTTTTAAGTATAATGTGATGTAGTACTGTTATTCAATGAACTTCTCTATAGTCTTTTTTGTCACATCTAAGACTCATCCTCACAAAATTCGTATCTGCAAAGTCCAGGAATGATGAACAAAAGTATAATAATACTCCAATTTTTTTCTTGAATTAAAAATAAGTACAAATCTTAAGATTAAATATAGTAGAGTAAGTTATCTTATTTAAAAGCTTTTGCAAAAATAAAATAGTAAGAAAAAACACTTATTATGTGCCAGACTATTCTAAGTACTTTATCTGCATTAATTCATTATCTGCATTTAATCCTCATGAAAACCCTATAAAGTACTATCCTATTTCATAACTAAGGAAGTTGAGGCACAAAGAGGTTAAGCACCTTACCAAGGTCACACAAGTAGTAACAGATGGCCTGGGACACAGGCAGCATAGTGCACAAGTTCCTATTCTATACCACCTCACACAACCTGACTAGCATAATAATCATTCATGTGGTATTTCATAAAGAATCCGGAATATCCTCTGAGGTGAACATGTAAACACATTAACATTTACCTCCTCAAAAACAGCCGAGGAAAAGTCTCCACAACGTATCGTGCTATCATAGCTCAGTGACAGTATGTGAGCCGGGTTGGTAGGTGAGAAGTAAAGACAGCTAACTGGCTGACTATGGGGCTGAAAAACGTAAGTTCCATCTTCTTTAGGTTGGTGAGTCTGGAAGAGAGTTGCGGGCAGGGAGAGAGACAAAAATTAGTAAAAAAGTGGTAATATTTTCTATGTCATGGAGTTAAACTATTTAGATCTGTATTATATCCAGTTTTTTCTTCTATAATTGTACCCATCTCCCCTTTAGAAAGTCAGAACTGGAATCTTTTCACTGTCACTAAAGTATTTTTTTTCTAATGTTCAATCCAACAATATGTCACATTTATTTTAATACTTTCCAGCTTTTTGCAACTAGATAACTAGTTTTTTAATAATAGAGAAAAATTACTGCTTATTTCATTTCCTGAGATCCTCAGGAAATAAGAAATCTACTCTTTATTTCGCATACGGCATAATTTCTAATACCAAAAACAATATGAATACCATTACCACTTTGCTTCCTAAGCATTAATGAGTATGTACATCATTCTTAGCACAATTTTCATTTAGGTGTTTGGTCATGCCACAAAATGAAAGTTTAAAACGTATTTTACCCCCTAAATATACCATGAAAATGCACATATTTGAATTTCCACATTACTTGCAAGGATTATCCTTTCATTACTGAATTACCAACTCCTAAATCATCGCTTTTCAGATTTGGACAAGATATAATCCTATCCCATAGATCATATTATAAGCTAGAGCAACTATCATCTCCAAAAATACTACAGTATTTTTATTTTTTATTTCAAAATTTAAAATAAAAATTTTTTAAGAAGGAAGAAAAAATACAATCACATACATTCTTTCTACCCAGAGTTTACGATTGTTAACACCTTGGTATATTTGTTCGCAGTTAATTTTTTAGAAAAACAATACTTTCCACTGTTATAAAGAACTCAAAACAAAAAAGAAATGTACAAAAACAAAGGTTTTTAAAAACCACTCCAAGAAAAGAAATCATAAAAATCAGAGCAGAAATAAATAAAAACAAAACAAACAAAAAACAATAAAAAAATAAATAGAACAAAGAGCTGGTTCTTCGAGAAGGTTAATAAAATTGACAAACCCCTGGCTAGACTCACTAAAGAAAAAATAGGACAGAAATGAAAGAAAAGAGGAAAGAGGGGAAATTATGACTGACACTGCAGAAATACAAAGGATCATGCAAGAATATTATGAAAAAGTATATAACAAACTTAATAACCTAGAAGAAACGGACCAGCACTTAGAAAAATACAATTTTCCTAGACTGAATCAAGAACTGGAAAATCTAAATAGACCAATCAGCAATATGGAAATTGAAACAATCATCAAAAACCTACCAAAAAGTAAAAGCCAGGACCAGATGGCTTCACCAGTGAATTCTACCAAACATTCAAAGAAGATTAATACCTATTCTCCTTAAACTCTTCCAAAAAATCAAAGAGGATGCAATACTTAGCAACTCATTTTATAAGGCCAATAGTACTCTGATACCAAAACCTGGTAAAGATAACACAAAAAAAGAAAACTACAGAACAATATCCCTCATGAACACAAATGCGAAAATCCTAAATAAGATACTAGCGAACCAAACACAGCAACATATTAAAAAGATTATACCCCACAATCAAGTGGGCTTCATCCCAGAGGCAGAGAGATGGTTCAACAGAAATCAATCAATGTGATACATCACATAAACAAATTAAAACATAAGAATAATATGATCATATCAATAGATGCAGAAAAAGCCTTTGATAAGATATATCATCCATTTACAATCAAAACACTTAACAAAATTGATATAGAAAGTACCTTAACATAATAAAGGCCATCTATGACAAAATCTCAGCCAAAATTATACTTAATGGTGAAAAACTAAAAACCTTCCCTCTAAGATCAGGAACAAGGCAAGGCTGTCCACTATCGCCACTGTTATTCAATATAACATTGGAGGTCCTAGCAAGTGCAATCAGACAAGAGAAAGATAGAAAAGGCATCCAAAAAGGAAACAAAGAAGTCAAACTGTCACTATTTGTGGATGACATGATTCTCTATATAGAAAACCCCAAAGACTCCACAAGAATACTACTAAAAACAATAAGCAAATACAGTAAAGTCTCTGAATACAAAATCAATGTTCAAAAATCCATAGCGTTCCTATACTCTAATAATAAAATCTCAGAAAAAGAAGTGAAAAAAAATAATTCCTTTTGCAATTGCAACAAAAAGAATTAAATACCTAGGAATAAATTTAACAAAACATGTGAAGGACCCATATCATGAAAACTACAAGACCCTATTAAAAGAAATCGTAGAAAATTCAAAGAAATGGAAAGATTCCATTCTTGGATTGGGAGAATCAACATAGTTAAAATGACCATATTACCTAAAGCATTATACAGATTTAATGCAATCCCCATCAAAATCCTATCAGCATTTTTTAAAGAAATGGAACAAAAAAATCATCAGATTCATATGGAAGCACAAAAGACCTCGAATTACCAAAGCCATCCTGAGAAAAAAGAATGAGGCTGGAGGCATCACTCTGCCCGACTTCAAATTATACTACAAAGCAGCAGTATCAAAACGTCATGGTATTGGCTGAAAAACAGATACACGGACCAGTGCAACAGAATTGAGAGTCCAGAAGTAAACCCACGTTTATACGGGCAAACAATTTTGGACAAAAAAGCTAAAAATATGCAGTGCAGAAAGGAAAGTCTCTTCAATAAATGATGCTGGGAAAACTGGAAAGCCACCTGAGAAAGAATGAAACTAGACTGTTATCTATCACCACACACTAAAATTAATTCAAAATGTATTAAAGACCTGAATATAAGACCTGAAACAACAAAATGCATAGAATAAAACATAGGAACTAAACTCATGGACCTTGAACTTAAAGAGGATTTTATGAATTTAACCTCAAAGGCAAGTGAAGTAAAAGTGAAAATAAATAAATGGGACTAAATAAAAAAAAAAAAAAAACACTTCTGCTCAGCAAAAGAAACCATCGACAAGGTAGAGACAACCATCCAAATGGGAAAATATATTTGCAAGCAAAGCTTCCAATAAGGGCTTAATATCCAAAATATACAAAGAATTCATACGACTCAACAACAACAAAAAAAAACAGTCCAAATCAAAAATGGGCAGAGGAGCCGAACAGACACTTCTCCCTACAGGACATATAAATGACCAACAAATATATGAAAAGATGCTCAACATCACTAGCTATTAGAGAAATGGAAATTAAAACCACAATGAGATATCATCTCACACCTGTTAGAATAGCTATTGTCAACAGGACAAGTAATAAGTAATAACAAATGATGGAGAGGTTGTGGAGAAAAAGGAACCCTCATACACTGCTGGTGGGACTACAAATTGGTATAGCCACTATGGAAAACAATATGGAGGTTCCTCAAAAAACTAAGAATTGAGCTACCATATCCCTCTACTGGGTATTTACCCCAAAGACTTGAATACCCATATCTGAAAAGATATTTGCACATCGATGTTCATAACAGCATTATTCACTGTGGCCGGAACATGGAAGCAACCAAAGTGTCCTATGATAGATGACTGGCTAAAGAAGCTGTGGTACATATATACAATGGAATATTACTCAGCCATAAGAAGAGATGAAACATTGCCATTTGCGACAACCTGGACGGACCTCGAGATTATCATGCTAAGTGAAAAAAGCCAGACAGAAAAAGTTGAAAATCACATATCACTTATATGTGCGACATAAATCTAAAAGCAACAAATGAACAGGACAAACAGAGACTCAGAGACATGGACTAGTGGTTACCAGAGGGGAAGGGGAAGGGGAGGAGGGAAGAGGTAGACTAGGTAAAGGGGCTCAAATATAGGAGGGTTGGGGAAGGGTAAAGTGGGTAAAGGGGATCAAATATTTGGTAGCTGAAGGAAACTGGACTTTGGGTGGTAATCACACAACAGAATACATACATGTTAAATTATAATGTACACCTGAAAATTATATAATTGTATTACCCAATGTTACCTCAATATACTTAACAAAAACATCGCTCCAAATCGAAATTATCATTAAAATAAGTGATATTTACACCTATCTTTATATGTGCTTATGTAGATAGAATGACAAATTTAGAAAGAATAAGACCATGTTATATATGCCATTACTACTAGTATTAAATTTAGCTGTATTTCAAAATAATAAAAGAAAATCAGGCTGAAAGAATGTTTGGACTTTGAGTATTTCTTTGTAAGAGATACCTCCTAAAAAGTATAAAACAAAGTAGCTGTAGTCATTATGCTTTCTTATTTTTTAACTCTCAAATTTAGATGATTCCTATTCACTGAGACATTATTCTTATCCCTCCTCCAATCTCTTTTGCCATCTCTGTATTTTGTTATTTTTATTTTGTCCAGGTTGATAACATTCACATCCAGTTTTGTAACCATAATTTGTATGGTTAACGACTTCTGCATTTAAAGGACTCAGTGCTTATCATCAATTCTTCTGTCAAGCTTCTCCATTCCTGAATTCTTCATTTTGATTTACTCGTAATTGGATAAGATTTCCTGACAAATTTTTTTTTCCAGAAGAATTCACAGGTTTTGAATTTTTTGTTTTTTTCACATGTTGGGAATACATACCTGCTGCCTTCACATTAGAACAATAACTTGGGCTGGGTAAGCATTCTTGGACAATACCTCCACCTCCTTCCCTCAACACTTTGTGGAAAGTACATGAAATCTTGCTGTAAATAAACCGACGTAAGCCCAGCTTTTTCCCTTGCATGTTTTTTTCTACAAGAATTATTTATCCTTTAAGTTCCAAATGTTCCTAGAACCTGATATACACATTTAACCTGCCATTTCAATTCTGTCTTTTCAAAAAAAATCTCTTTGAATTATTTTCTGTCCCATTTTCTGGGTCATCTTTGATGGTCTTTCCTTTACTATTGGCTTATCTCTTAGAGCTTTTTTCACCTGTGTTTGATATTACTTCAAATCTTTCCTTTAATGTCTGTAATTTAATTTTCAGCAATGTCTACTCTGTTCCTTGCTTTTATCTAATTTATTAATTTCACTAATCTTCAATTTGTTTTCTTAGTTCTGTAATCTCCTTATTTTCATCTCATCCTGTTGTTCTATCATCTTCTCTGAGTCTTATTTTACCAAATTAACATTATTAACCTGCTCCACAGCATCACGGTCCAAAAGAACTTTCTGCCATGACAAAAATGTTGTAATATGCATTGTCCTGTATAGTATCCACTAGCCATGTGTAGCTATTAAGAACTTGAAATATGCCTGGTGTAACTGAAGAATTGAATTTTCTTTGAATTAATTTAAATGAAAATAGTCTCATACAACTAGTAGCTATCGTACTAAACAGTGCAGTGATATAATCTGGAGCAACTGAAGAGAATTTCCTTCATTTCCTTATGTTTTTCTTTTCGGTCTGTCTGTTCATACTAGGTTCTGTTGTTTTTGCAAGTGTTTGTTTAGTCACCACATTATTTTTCATTCCATCATATCTGAATTGCTCTATCTATGCTAGTTGCTCTAATATAACATATTGACTCTTTCTCCTAGTATCTGATACCAGTTCATTTTTCCCTTATAAAAGGACAGGCTTTTCTGTAGCCCGGAAGAAAGATGGGGCAGGAAGAGGGAGGGGGACAGTTGGTTCCAACTGAAACAGTATTAGCTAAAATTCCTAGTCTCTGAGATTTAGTTATTTTATACCAGGATTCACACCACCTACCTGGCAGGGTTGGGGCTGGGGACGTGAATTGGGGGTGTTGGCTTATAGCACTCTACAGACCAAGAAAATTTCCTTTGCAGAGAATTAATCCTACTATTTACTTCCCTCACTTGCCCACTTTTTCCCCCATTTCCTCCCAAGCAGCCATTTTCCTATTCCTCACTCCAAAAAGGAAAAATCTAAATATCCACTCAATGTACTTCTCTCTAGTTTTGAAAATATAAGTGATAATTTTCAGGATTGGGTTGATTCACCAGTATGGAATTTGAAGAATGGGCAAATTAGAAGATAAACTATGCTGTGTCCTGCCCCCACCACCAGTTTAGCTACAGAATTTCCGTCCTTGGTGGCTAGTTTTTGAAGAGCACTGCATTAAGTTATATTTCTTCCTTATTGCTGTGATTTTTTTTCTGACGTATCTTTTGCTCATTCTACGTGAAAATTCCAATCCCCTATTTTAAACTAAATATACCAGGTTAAGAATGCTTTAACTACTTTAAACCTAAATAAGTATAGGACCAGTTTGTTTTGAGCTTAGAAATGACTATCTGTGCACACTGGAATTGAATAGGAAAACTGGAAGTAGAAGTACCAGGGAAGGCTATTATGGTAATCCCAAAAAACCCTGCCCCAACATGGCGGCAATAAGGATGGAAAAAAGGGGACAAAACCATTAAAGGACTTTACTAGACATAAAGAATGAAAGGAAGACCAGCTTAAAACACCTCAATAGCTTCCAGTTGCTTTTAAGATAAAAACCAAAATTCTTAACAAACTTTATGAAGATACACATCTGGCCTTTGCCCAATGCTACAGCTTCCTCCTATTCTACTTCTTCCTACTCATTCCCTCTGTTCATTCCTTTGCTGTCTATGCTCCAGCCACACGGATATTCTTTCAGGTCCTTGAGTATGCGCTCGCCTACCTAAGGTCCTTGGACATGCTTTTCCTTTTGCCTGAAACATTCTTTTCCTTTTTTTTGACTTGATTTACTCCTACTTAGCTTTCAGATCTTAATTCTCACTTCCTAGGAAAGTTTTCTCTGATCCTCCAAATTAGGCCAGTTTCCCTGTTATGTGTTTTCATAACACCTCTTTTTCATCATGACATTAATCACAGTATATAATCCGCTTGTGAAACATGTAATTACATAGTTCGTAATCATTTCATTAATGCCACTTTTGCTTATAAATTCTAAACTTACTAAATTCTAAACAACGAGAACAGGGACAGTCTTTGCTCCCAAATGTCTAATGGCTGGGGAGTTATTAGAATAGTATACTTAGCACAAAACACTCAATAAGTGTGGAATAAATGGGTAGATGAATAACTGAATAAATGATAATTCAACTTTTAGTCCTAGGTGAGACTATAAATCTGACAGAAGTTAAGAGGAAAAACTGGAAAAGAATTGTCTTTTCAACAAATAGTGCTGGGACAATTGGATATTCACATACAAAAAGATGAACTTGGGCCTTTACCTCATATCATATACAAAAAATAACTCAAGATGGATCAGCAAACTAAATATGAAAGCTAAAATTACAAAAGTTTTAGAAAAAAACAGGAGAAAAATCTTTCAGATTTTGGGCTAGGCAATGATTTCTTAGATATAACATCAAAAACATAATCCATAAAAAAAATTGATAAATTAGACCTCATCAAAATTCACAACTTTTGCACTATGAAAGATGGCATTAAGAAAATGAAAAGACAAGTCAAAGACTAGGAGAAATATTTGCAAATTACATATCTGATAAAGTACTTCTATGTAGAATATAAAGAACCCTAACTCAGTAAGACAAGCAACCTAATAAATAATTGACAAAAGAGTTGAATAGCCATTTCACCAAAGATATCCAAATGATATGAAAAGATGCTCAACATCATTAGTCATTAGAAAAATGCAACAAAACCACAATGAGATACACTTCACATCTATTACAAAGGCTATAATCAAAAATCCAACAATAATAGTATTGATGAGCATGTGGAAAAATAGGAACCCTCATGCATTGCTAATGGGAATAAAAATGATACAAGAATTTTGGAAAGCAGTTTGGCAGTTCCTCAAAATGTTAAACAATTACCTATCATATATGACTCAGCAATTCTAAGCCCAGGTATCTATCCAAGAGAAATGAAAACACACAGCCACACACAAAAATGGGTACACCAATGTTCACAGTACCATTATTCAGAATAGCCAAAAAGTGGAAACAACCCAAATGTCTAGTGAGTGATAAATGAATAAATAAAATGTGGTAGAGTCAAACAATGGAATACTATTCAGCAAAAAAAAAAAAAAAATGCAGTACAGATACATGCTACAATGCAGATGAACCTTAAAAACATGCTAACAGAAAGAAGCCAACATAAAAGACCACATATCGTATGATTCTAGTCACATGAAAGGTCACATGAAAAGAGTAAATTTGTAGAAACAGGAATTAAGTATAAGTAGCCATGTGGAATCTCATGGGGATGATGAAAATGTTCTAAAACTGGTTTATGATGATAGTTACACAACCTAGTAAACTTATTAAAATTATCACTGAGTTGCACATTTAAAATGTGTGGATTTTATAATATGTAAATTATACTTCAATAAAGTTAATTTTTATTTTTCACTAGGGAGTTGGGAGATGAACACAAGACAGTCAAGATATTGGTTTTAGAGTTACTCAATCCGTTAATGAGATAGCCAAGCATCCTGGAAAATTAGTAGGGTGACAGAGATATGGACTACAAAGACCTAATAATACAGATTTTTGGAGTCACCAGAAAAGACATGTCAAAGAGACTTGTATTTTACACATCTTGAACTCTGCAGAGATAAAACCCTATGAAAAGATCTTCAGCTGACTATGCTAATTCTTTTTCCTTTTCAAAGTTCTTCAACAGTCTTTATCCATTGCTTCCATTTCTTCTGCTAGTCCATACTTTTTTAATCTCCTAAAGTCTGTGTTCCTTCCCTACTTCATTGTTAGAGCTATTCTCTCAACTGGCTAATGGTGCCCTATTTTCAAAACCAATGGTCTTTTCTGTTCCCATTCTTTTAAACTTCTCTGCAAAAAGACCTGTCAAACTCCCATCCTTGAAACTCATCTCTTAGCTTCTACAACATTATACTATTTCTGGTCCTCTTCCACTTCTCTGCTTTGGCTTTCTTCGCCAAATCCTTTCACCTCCTACCTACCCCCACTCACATCTTATCAAAATAAGAGCGAACCTTTGCTCCCAAAATAAGAAAAAAATTGGTTTTTATTTCTTCTTCTCACTTACAAAATCTGTTTATTAACCCCAACCAGCTTCAAGTCACCATACTTTCTTCATCTTCATTAATTGTCCTTATAGCATTTAACAGAATTTTGTTCTACTTCCCCAATCAGAAAATAAATTCAGAGAACATTAATTTAGCTTTTCTCAACTTTGTAACCACTGAAAGCAATCAGTGCAGAATTATATGTACAATGAATGAAATGCAACATCTGTTTCTGACTCATCAAAAAATGAGTGGGCTCTTATCATGGTGACCACTTCTTTAGGTATATAAATGTTGAATAACTGTGGTGTACAAGTGAAATGAATACAACATTGCATGTTAGCTATTCTTTAATAAAATTTTTAAATTAATTTAAAATTTTTTTAATTGCTTTTTTAAAAAAAGTTAAAAAAAATGACTGGATCATCCTAAGGAGATCCCTGGGAAGATATTTTGATCCAGCTTAGAAACTGCATTTTAAACATAATTATAAAAATAAGAACTTTTGTGTGATCTTTTCATTATACATTTAAAGTTGTAATAAAGTCTCCTGGCAGTTAATTTATGCCCAGATGACTAACGATATTCAAGCTAAAAATGTTAAAGTTCTCTAAAGCAAAGTTAAATTCCTCCAGATTTCTAAAATTTGGAATCACAAAGCACAAAACTATAAATAAGTAACACATGGCTCTAGGCTATCTTCTTACAAACTATGTGCTTCAATCAAACTTAAATATCTTCAAAAAATTAATAACTTACCAAATCCCAAAGTCCAACTTGCCCAGATTTGGCCCCAGCTGCCACCAAAGTTTTAATTTCTGATGGGTGAAGAGCCAAAGAGAGTATTGGACCTTTAGTAACTTTATAAACAGTATCTTCACTAATGACCATGCCACTTAAATTGGCTTTGTAGCTGAGAAAATAAAAAAGTTAAATTTTAGCTGTAAAACCAAACTCAATAGATAAAATAAGTAAAAGGTGACTCAAAAAAGAAAAATCACAATTAGCATATAAATGTAGGAAAATATACAACCTCTTAGCAACCAAAGAAATAAAATTAAACAATGTGGTACTATTTTTCGCCTATAAAAGTTAGCAGGCTGCATTTAAACATATGTTCATATATGTTGCTAGTGGCAGAATAAGTCCATATAAGATTTTCAGAAGGAAAAAGAGATTTTGGAAAACAATTCGACAATGTGTACTAAAGCCATAATGATGTTTGACTCATTAATCTCATTTCTGGAATCTATTCTAAGAAAATAAGTCTGCCATCGCATATATATACTTCGACAAATACATGCACACATGGAAACACACAAAACTAAATAGAAAACCACTCCAAATACCAAGGGAGTGAGAGGAGGTTAAGTTAATTCTATCTACTCAGTGGAATACATTTATTCAATGGAGTGCCTATACAATTATTCAATAAATTTAATGACTCTGGTAACATGCCACCACAATGTTAATGAAAGAGCATAATGCAAAATTATACATACATTAGACCATGAGTAAAAATCTATGGGAAGTCATTCATTTTTAAAAAATTAAATGAATATATACATGTGCCGGGCACTGTTCCGGTTATTGAGACAAAATCCCTGCATTCATGAAGCTTATATCCTAGTGGTATTGTATAAGGCAATACTTTAAAGGAAATAAACAAACAATAGTTGTTAAGGTAGAAATATCATGGTTAATTTTTTCACCTCATTTTCAAATTTTCCTGTAATGGTATAAAGTTTGTAAAACTTAAAAGATCTCAAAAATGTAAAACAAAGGCAAGGAATTTTAACTTACCTTTTAATGCTAGGTAACTCCTTCTTAGTGTTCTTACTGCTAGTCTGCAACAATGGGAGAGATCAAAGTACTGTTATTATATGTACTGAAATCTCATTGTGATTCTAAAAGCTTAATAAACCCTCCCAAGTGATACCTTGCTCACTTCTGCCCAAGTATGTAGAAATCCTTTAAATAGTTCACTGTTGTCATCTCGATTTTCAGGAGTCATTTCTAAAGGCCCAGGAGGTAACAAAGGCTGTTTTGAAAAAAAAAGAAAGAAAAATGCTGTTTGTGGCCCTACTCTAGAAAGTAAGCTTGAGGCTTTTCACTACTTTACTTTCAATACCAACAACAGGGGTAACACATTATCATTCAAAAATAGCTGTCCAATGAATGAAAGCAACGAATCCTGTAATATAATAGAATGTATTACCTCATTTAACCCTCTCAATAATCCAGTGAATGAGATATCACATTTTAAAGACACTGGAATGAAACTTAGCGAAATTAACTTGTCCAAAGTTACACTGCCACTAATGAGTTGCTGAGAATTGATTTAGATAGTTCAATTTCATTATTCAAAGTTATTATTCTATGCTAGTATTTTTCAAATAACAGTTTGTAACCCATGGGTCGTGAAATTATTTTAATACGTCATAACCAGGGTTTGGCGGAGCTGAGTGAAAAAGGTGAAGGAATTAAGACGTAAAATTGGTTTCAAAATAGTCACAAGGATGTAAAGTATAGGGAATATAGTCAATAATATTGTAATAACTATGTATAGTGCCAAGTGGTACTAGAGTAACAAAGTGATTGCTTTATAAATTATATAAATGTCTAACCGCTATGCTGTCTATATACCTGAAACTAATCTACAATATTGCTTGTCAATTTTTTTTTTTAATTTTTAAAAAAGAATGCTGTATTGTGTAAGTTGCTAAGAAAGTATATCTTAAAAGTATTCACAAGAAAAAAATTTTGTGACCCAAAAAAGTCACAACCAGTGTTTTGGTGAATGAGAAAAACAGAATAGAAAATACAAAAGCACATTACATGTAGTAAGAGTTAATTATCATTTCACAAAAGTTTTGTTTCAGTTGTCTGCGTGTGTGTGTCTAATGAGTTCAATGTAAACATATTTCTTATTGAGTGAAGGCTTCAAAAAAATTTGAAAGCTACTCTTCCCATAGCACCTAAATTTGCAATTTGCTCCCAAATCACCAGCTTAATTGGTACTATCTTACCATTCTTAGATATAAAGTATTAAAAACAGCAGTTCTTGAATAAAAATATGTAATCATAATCTTAGACAATAAATTTGGTAAATAATACTTTCTACTCATTAAAAGTATAAAACTAAACTATAGCAAGGAACCCCCATCACTATTAACTCCATTTATTACTTAAGCTGTTAATACAATGTAAGGGTCTTTACAGAAACTATTTCATTTAACCCTTACAACACCTTGTTGAGGTTTCTATTATTGTTGCCATTTAAAAAAGGTGAAACCATGACTCAGAAAGGTTGTTATTTACCTACAATCTTGCAACAGGTAAGCTTGGAGAAACAGAGTCCAACCTAGTTTTAATGGCTTAGAAATCTTACACATTAAACCACATAACAGTCAAATATTAAATTAATAAAGTACAAATTAAACATAATGACCTTTCAGTTGATTTTCAAACAGTTCAAAAAAAATTCAGTATTTTATTAAGTTAATATATTGTCTTTGCACTCTTTCTTACATTTTCATCTGCTACTAATGCTGGCTGGGTTGCGGTTGCTGGTAATGAAATTTCTGAAGGATCTACATTTAGTAATCGCATTGACCTCCTACATCCAATTCCGTTTTCTCTCTTCTTAGGCTTCTTTCTAAAGGTATGGGGAAAAAACTCCTGTTATACTCATAAAAATTGTATGTATTCACTAATATTAAGGAGATAACTTCTAGGAACATATCTCACAAATATAGTCGCACATTGCAAAGATGCATATACATGGCTACACTGATTTTAATTAAAAGTCTGGAACTATCATAAATGTTCATCATGGAAAGGTGAGGGGTATTAAATAAATTATGACATACATAGCTAACACAATAATTTGCAGCCAAAATAAGAAATAGATTGTGTGCTGATATGAAATGAACTCATAAGAAGCAAAAACAAGGTCACTATATATTAAATATGGTTGCATTTGTTTTTTTGACAAAAAGATTACATATACATATACATTTGTGCATACTGAGATTACCTATGGAATAATATACATGAAACTATGAAAAGTGGTTTCCTCAACGGAAAAGGCCTTGAGAACTAAAGTCTAAGATGGGAAAGAGACAAATGTTTTGTTGTATTCCCTTCCATATAGCTTATTTTTTAAAATTGGATATATATATATATATATATATATATATATATATCTCCATCCTATTTTTTCATCAACTTTTTCATTTTAAAAAAGTAATTCAGAACTTCCAGTTTCTGGTTCTATATGTAGGGAACTTAAAAGCCACCCTCTATCTTCATCAGGTAAAAAAGTGAACAGACTGAAAAATCAACTTTTCTAGAATCCTTAAGAGAGGCCATGACACAGTGTAAACCACTGACTCCAATATTGGAGTGATATATAGGCAAATACAGGAGTTGTGGCTTATTGGAGCAGAGATTCAAACAGAAACCACCATGGAAACTAATGCCACAGTAGGAAAACCTGAACTGTAACTGACCAATTGCTGGAGGCTTATGTGGACAAGTCTGAGAGTTAATAACTCCATGACAGTCCACACGAAAACCTAGACATGGATATTTTATAGCAGCCTTATTACAACTACCAAAACTGGGAAACAACCAAGATGTTCAACACTAGGAGAATGGGTAAACAAACTGTGGCACATCCAGACAATGGGATATTACTCAGTACTAAAAAGAAATGAGCTATCAAGCCATGAAAAGATAGGGAGGAACCATAAATGAGTATTACTAAGAGAAAGGAGCCAATCTGAAAAGGCTACATATTGTATAATCCCAAACACATGATATTCTGGAAAAGGAAAACTATGGAGACAATAAAAAGATGAGACTCCCAGCGGTGAGAGTGGTGAAGGGATGAATAGGCAGAGCACAGAGAATTTTGGGGGGAGTAAAAACACTCTGTATATTATAATGATGGATGTAGGTCATTATACATTTGTACAAAATCATGCAATGTACAAGAGTAAACCCTAAGGCAAACTAGAAACTTTGGGTAATTATGATGTATCAGTGTAGCTTCATCCTTGGTACAAACGTACCACTCTGGTGGGGGATGTTGATAATGGGGGAGGCAGTGCATGCGTCGGAGCAGAGGGTACATGGGAAATCTCTGTACCGTCTTTTCAATTTTGTTGTGAAACTAAAACTCCTAAAAAAAAACTGTCTTTAAAGAAATACCTCAGGGAGACTCATCCCCACAATTTTATAACATTTACATCCAGGAGCTCAGCCAGGTCTCACAGTAAATATCAGAGAAAATGTCCCTCGTGTTTCCCACCAGGGTGGGAAGGAACCATTTTGAAATACACTAGAGCAGAAGCTCTTAACAAGGCCTGCCTTCAGGAGAAACTAGTTAACCAGAGTCTAATCTGCTAGGGTATTATAAGAGCTTAACTGACCTGGGTTAAGAGTAATACCTAACTCCAGCCAACTCTTGTCATCCTCTCCCACCTAAGGGAGGAAAAAACCTATAACACTTGTGAAATTCACAGTCCAGTCTAAAGGCATAAGATCATTCAGAGACTGAGACCTAATCACAGGACTACAGAATGCTTCCCCTGCACCTGCATCTCATCACATTACTAAAGGCCTATTCACATTTCCTTTTTCCCAGTAGTACACCATCTCAAGCTATCAAGAAAAAATTACAAGGCGTACTGAAAGGCTAAAAACATGATTTGAAGAACAGAGCAAGTTTCAGAACCAGACATGGCAGGAATGTTGAAATTATCAGACTATGAATTTTAATTAATTAATATGCGAAGGGATATAATGGATAAAATAGACACCATGAAAGAAGAGGCAGTGTAAGCAGAGAGATGGAAATCCTAAGAAAGAGCTAAAAAGAAATGCTAGAGATCAAAAATACTGTAACAGAAATGAAGACTGTTTAGTTCCTATGTTTTATTCTATGCATTTTGTTGTTTCAGGTCATATACAAGTTTTGTGTGGGCATATGCTTTTATTTCTCTTGGGTATATACCTAGGGGTGGAATTGCTGGGTCATATGGCTGAGGAAAGAATCTCTAAGCTTGAGGATATCTCGGTAGGAACCTTCAAAACTGAAAAGCAAGGAGAAAAAAAGGCTCAAAAAAAAAATTTAGAATATCCAAGGTCTGTGGGATAACTATAAAAGGTGTAATATATGCCTAATGGGAAATACAGAAGTAATAAACAGAAAGGAACAGAAAAAATATTTATTTACTTACTTATTTATTTACCACATATTTGACCCCCCCTTACCCCGTCTACCTCCCCCCTAAAATATTTGAAACAATAACTGAGTTTCCCCAAATTAATGTCAAACATCAAACCAAAGATCCAGGAAGCTCAGAGAACACCAAGATAAAAGCAAAAATATAATAATAATAAACTTAAACAATTCATTTCCAAACTACAGAAAATCAAAATTAAAAAAATCATCAAATCAGCCAGAAGGAAAAAAGTACATTACCTATAGAGGACCAAAGAGGAGAATTACATCCATCTTCTCAGAAATCATGCATACAAGAGAGTTGAGTGAAATATTTAAAGTGTTGAGAGAAAAAAAAACCCACCAACCCAGAATGTACATATTAAGTCTTAAGAACAAAGTATTTCATTAAAGAATGTTGGGGAATGAAAAGCCTTTGAAATTACTTCCAAAAATACTCACACGAAGATCTCAACTACAGTCTACACTAGTTCGGAAGAATTAGTAATAATTATTATTCATTGAAAATATACTATGTGCTAGAAACTGTCCTAAGCATTCAATACTTCATTTAACTTTCAAAAAAAAGCCTCAGCATACGGGACAATTTGGGTTCTCAAATTATTAAAACTATGATTAATATTTATTAAAACAACCATAATTAATATTGAGAACCCTCCTCAAGAATCCCACTCCTAGAGAAACTGTCATACATAAGCACCAAGAAACTTAAGATGTTCAGAGCAGCACTCTTAATGAAAATCTGGAAAGAACTCAACTGTCCATCAACAGTAGAATAAACTGTAGTATATTCATATGACAGCAAAAATGAATTAAATAAAGCTATACACATACATGAATTTCAAAACATAAAAAGATATAAAGATGAGCAAAATAAGAAAATCCCAGAATATAAAAATGGCATTATATGTGAATATCAAAAAACTGACAAAACTAAATGTATTGTTTAAGGACACATTCGTAGATGGTAAAACTATAAATAAAAGGAGTGACTATCACAAAATACGGCATAATAGTTGAATCTGAAGGGAGGGGTATACATGGTCCTTCAAAGACACTGTGATTTCTATTAACTCGAATGGCAGGTACATGGATGGGTGCTTGAAGTACTATTACATTTTCAAATATACAAATATTTTACACATGCTTTTTATATTTAATAAGTTTTAAAAATTTAAACCCCTCTGGATTGGCATAATGCCAACTTAACAGAAAAGGGGGAAAAAATTATGTGAATTGTCAAAAGTGAATATCGCAGTTATAAGTTGTTGAATAAAAATTTGAAATCAAGTTTGCCAAATTTCAAGAGCTATGCTTTCTTCTATATTATATAACTTCCAGTCTACCAACTTGATACTAATACCTACATAGTCACATGCCGCATAAGGATGTTTTGGTCAATGACAAACTGCATGCACTATGGTGGTCCCATATGATTATAATGGAGCTGAAAAATTCCTATCACCTAGTCTAATGACTCTGTAGCAGTAGGAACATTATAGCACAAGGCATTACTGTTTTGTGTCTCTCTGTCTATTGATTGCCATCAGCTAGAAATACCTGGCGCAGTGAGTTGCCCATCGACATCTCCCCTTTCTAAACCAATGTGACAACTGGACCAACCTTTGTGACTCTTATTCCAGTTGCAAAATGCCCTTCAGCAATAACCATTAGGAAACTTCAAAGAAAAAGAGTTTATTTATTATAGGCCCTGAAGGTACAAGGCATTGCTAGGGGACACACAGGATAGAGAGGTAGAGCTTGGGCCTGGGGTGCTGCTTTTATTGGGGTGGAAGGTGGGGTCCTAGGGTTTCCTGGGCTCACTCTTTTTGGTGAATTTAAAACATAAGATTAGGAATTTAAAGTGCTGGAAGAGAGGGGGAAAAAAACAGGGGCCCAAATAGTAAAGAAAATCAATTAAGATCTCTTAAAAAAAAAAAAAAAAAAAGGCGCCTCAGTGTAGGGGGAGGCGGCCTGGCTCTTTACCTAGTGGCTGGCAATGTGTGTATTCTAGAGAGCCTTCCTTGATGCTTCTTTGAAATTAATGCCTCTTTGGAGTGGATGCCTAGCCAATCAAAGCTTAAGTCAGACACCTGCACTACAAAAAGAAAAGCCAACTGTCAGGGCTTACACTACAATTACGTGTCTCTGATGGTGCTGCTGCTAACTAACCTACTGCACTGCCAGTGGTATAAAGGTACAGCACAATTAGAGTAGTAGGTTACACCATCTAGGTTTCTGAAAGTGCACTCTATGATGCTCACACAACAAGGAAATTGCCTAACCGCACTTTGGAACAAATAGCCAATCTCTGCTAATAAAAAGATGGAAATGTAATCTATTAATCAACTGGCAACAGAACCACCGCTATTGTTTTTCAGGGTTAATGATGTTCACACTCCCAAATATTAGGCCATGATTAAGTTTAGCTTTTCTCAAGCTAATTGACCTGTATTGGAATCAAACCAAGTAAGTGATACTATATTTTATTAGCACTAGCACTAAACAAATGATCTAATGATGCCAAGATTTTTAGTTTCTTCATTTATACATAAGCACTGTTAAAATGCAGTACATAGAACTTAAACTAAGGAATCCTGGAATTTAAATCCTGAAGCTTCCATTTATGAGCTATTTTGACCTTGAGCAAATTACTTTACCTCTTTGAGCTTGTTTTCTATCTCATAAAATGGATACGTCACCTCCCACTTTTGGTTCTTATCAGAATTAAATGAGTTAATAGAGGAAAAAATTTTTAGGACACTGCACTGTATTTCATAGATGTTCAATAAATGTTAATTCCCTTCTTTATTACCAAAATAAGAAAAAAAAATTGAGAAGCAAAAAGATAGCCAGAAAAATAAAAAGTAGAAGAATCTTTAAGAATAATCTTTCTCTAGGCAAAAATAATAATCTAGTGGAAATAAAGATTTCCCTCCATTAGCAGCAACAGTATTAAATATAACAAAATTCAGCTCTCAAGATTGGATTTCCTCTATATTCTTTTGATGAAGATGAGAACTTTTGAGTTATTAAAAGGATTTCCCTCAGAAATCTTATGAGAATTAAGATTACAGAGTTTCTGATCTGTTATTTATTTTACTATACCAAACCATTTCTTCAAATTATAAAACAACTCCCCAATATTCCATGGTGCAGACATTGTAAAACAAATCTTTTACCGTTTGGATTCAGGAGGCTGTCTCTTCTTTATCATTTTACGAAGCCTTGCAGCTGACTGCAAAATACAAAAAATAAAGACACATAAAAATAATATAACCTTTTAAAATAATAAGTATCTGCTACCATATCCCCTTAAACTTCTATACTGGAAATAAAAATCCTTAAAATATGATACCTGTTCTTGGTAGCAGACATGAGACAAATATATTATCAATAATAAAAGTAAGTATTTAATACTGTCTAAAGTACTGGCATTCTGATACCCTGAACCAGGTTGCTAATGAGTTTACATGATTAAACATTTAGTCAAATATACTATTACAAATTAAATGGTTTAACTTCTACAGAGGCAATCCTTTAGTATTTTCTAGAAAAGTTATAGTTTAGACTTACAGAAATCAAATCATAATTTCCATTCACTAAAATAAAAACTAGAGATGCTTTGTCTAAATTTCTGATGAATGTTCATTAATGATATAAATATAATTTAGTTATACAAAATTATATTAACTCACCTTCCCCTCCTCCCCCGCCTCAAGATGCAAACACACACTGAATATGTGGGAATCTGGTACTCGAGAAATCAATTAATTATTTAATAAAGCCAAGGGTTTGATGTCTCTTGAGGGAAAACATCACACACCCTCTTAAACAGCTACTCTCTCAAAGAACTTTTACCCTCTGTGTAAAAACACCAATGTAAACTATACCTTGAGTTATAATGATTATTAAACATTAGCATACATCTGGCCATTTATCCTTTAAGGTCATTTATCCTTAAAGATGTCTATATAAAGCATATTCTCATCTATTCTTAAACTTTAAGATTTTTTTTTTTTTAAGAAAAAGCTTATCCTCTCACTCTTCTATCACACATCCTTCAACCTTTATCCTTTAAAGAAACCACTGGAACATACCATTTCTTTGACTCCAAGACAGTCTTTCATAAGACATCACTATTTCATGTACCACCAAAATGGGGGAGGGAGGGGAGGAAGCTCCCAGGTATAGTTTTAAAATGCTAATTTAAAAAATATATATATTAAAATAAAAAAAGTCTTGAAATCAATAAAATATGGTAACTTCTGTCTATTAAATGCGAACTTTCTCCTAATTTTACCCTCCCTCATCTAACACTATTAAATCTGATACTATAGGTATTTTATTGACCTACTGGCAAGGGGAATGGCATCTTGCTTTTAACTAGAAACTCCACACAAACCTCAGACAACTGAAGAGAAGCAAAAAAGTTTGCATTTTCTGATATGTTCTTCAGTCTCTTCCTTTCATACGGTGATAATCCTGAAAAATCATCCTATGAAATTACACCAAAAAGATTGTTACTTTACATAATCCATAGCAAAAGCACCTCATGAAACTAGGTGTTAAATTCTCTGCATGTATACTTTCCTTCGAATTGCACCCACTCTTTCATGACATCTTACCAAACAGCACATAATCTTTGCTTTTTCTAGATATTAAGTGAAAGTTTGAATTTAGATAATCACAAAATATCTGTATGGTTTCCCAATTAAATAACAAGCAATCTGATATCTAAAGTCAAGTAGTGTAACCCAAAAGCAAATTATTTCCATTAACTGTACTTTTACTCAAAGGTACATTTTTATTAAACAAAACAAGAACTCAATAACAGAAATTTTTAAATTCATTGTAAGTGTTAAGGAAATTTAGAAAGAACCAAGAAAATAAAAAAAATAAACAAACACATGAGCAGAAAAGACAAAATAACTAGAGAAGCAATCTTGGAGATCCAACTTCCAACTAATAGCTGGGGATGGGGGAGCGCACAGAAAATGAAGAAAATAATTAGAGAAATAATACAAGGAAGTTTCTCTAAAATGAAGACATAAGTTCCCAGATTAAAAGGGCCCAATGAATATGAAGCCCAATGAATGAAAAAAGGCCCAAGGCTAGGCAATCGTCACAAGATTTCATAACAAGTGAGATAAGAGAAGTCCCTAAAAGTTTGCAGAGGGAAATAAAAATTACAAAAGACCAAGAGCCGGAATGGCACTAACTTCTCAATATCGAGAAAAGCTAGTGAGGCAGGATATTTATTAACCTAGGGAAGTTTTCCCTCCCCTCCAGGATGTGGCTCTGGAATTTTTCCTTAGTCATTTACTCAGCCCTCGCCCAGTTTTGATCCCAAACGTGAGACTCCAGCATGAAAAACAAGCCAAGGCTGAGAGATCAGATAGATGGCCTTGGGTCACCCTCTCCCCTCCAGGATAAGGCTGGAGTCTTTCTCTCTCCTTTGCTTAGCTTTGGCTAATCATATCATTATAATATCACCAGCATTGCAAGTACCACATCTTCACCACGACCCCACCCCCAAGAAAATAAAAGCCCAGAATTCAGACATCTTGGAGCAGACTCTGAGTTTGCCCACACTTTTCTCTTAAGTCTGTATTTCCACTTTAATGAAACTTTCCTGCTTGCTATTTGTCATGTCTTTAAATTCTTTCTTATGACATAAGACAAGAACCTAGTCACAGAACTCCAGGTCAGGGTCCCTCTTTGGACTCCCACCCCATGGAGCTCTCTGGTATTACTAAAAGATAATGGAACAATATGTTAAAAATTCTAAAGTTAAATTATTTTCAACTTACGATTCTAAATCCAATTAAGCCATCAATCAAATGTAAAATAGAGCATAAAGAATTTTCAGACCTGCAAACTACCTCTTATACACCTTCTGAGGAAGTTACCATAAACTGCATTTCACCAAAATGAGAGAATATACCAAGAAAGAGAAAGGAGAGAGAAAATATCTTCAAATGAAAATGGTAAAAGGAAGGCCAAGAAAGAATAAAATGGTCCAGAAAGAAGCAGGAAGATGGAAGACTCCAGGAAATATTTCATGAAGAAAAAATATGTAAAGCCATGAGACTTCTTTGAGAGATTTTTTACAACTCTGGTAAAGCTTGGGCTGCACCTAATTAAGGATATGAGAAGGGAACTATTGGAGAGGGGAAGTTACATGTGTGTTACCTGTTGTGAAACAAAACAACAGGTACTATAGAGGGTGAGGACAGAAAGCTAAAAAGGCTGAAAGTGCAATTTGTGTATTGAGCAGAAATCATAAATAGGGAGGTATGTGGCAGAAAACTGCTGGCTCTTTTGATTTGTTTCTGTGTGTACGTGTGTGTACCTGTGTGTGTGTATAATACACATGTGAAATTATATGACTAATACATGTTTGTACATGTATTACTTTGACCAAAATAAAGATTTTTCTCACACATACAAAATAATAGTGGCGGCAAATGTGAAAGACTTTGTCACTGGCTCTAAAACTACTTTTGAGAGAAAAAACATTACCACCATCATCAAGGACTTCCTAAGAATCTATTTCAAAATGCTGCATACTAAAATCAAAGAAACGAACTTAAATGATTCTACTTACCACAAAAAAAATTAAGAAAATTTATTAAGAAAAATTATCAGATAGTTTTTTAAGAGGTCTGTGTAATTCAAACTATTCATCCATTATCTACCTCTCAAAAATTGGCAACATGAAAGACCGAGCAACCACCATCAGAAAAAGTGGACTTTCAAAATAAACATGTTACAGAAAATAGAAATTTAAAAAGAATACTATCTTCAGAGACACTTGAGAAGTTACTGCATCTATCAAATAAGAAAGGAAGGCTCTGATTAACTCTTCCCTGTCTGTCCCGAGAATACTTGCTGGCAACACTTGCAGCTGCAGCAGTACCCCAAGATAATTCAGATTACAGTCCCAACCCTACCCCCAAAGTTTGCCATGAAATTTCCCGTGTTTATTATTATTTTCACATTACTATATCGATAGTCTTTGGAAACAAATGACATCATTCTATTTACAGCATTGTTTTTAGTAATGGTATTTCTATTTACAAAATATAGTAATTCTTGATCACTAAAAATGTCAAATCCTAGGAAACGTAGCATTCCTATGCATAATATTAACATTGTTCTCAAACAGTTGTTAGCAGAAACTTGATTTAATGAATTTAATTTTTCCAAAATAGACAATTCTGATGATTTTTCAAATGGTGCTTCAGAAAACTATACCTTCGGGCCTCCGTCCAATAAGAAAGCTGACAGAAACAGCCCTACATCAGCTGACTCCAGTCATGCTCTGAAATAGTCAACTCATGTTATGATTCCATGTCAAAGGTATGACTTTACTGCCACATCTGGCAGAAAAGTTGATGCCATGATACCACTGATCCATTGCAGTATTTTGAACTGTTCTTTACTGAGGAATTAGTTTCAAAAATTACCAGTGAAATGAATGCTCAAGCTGCCTTCCTGGTTTCAAAGCCACCTGGTCCAGAAGGACTTTAGCGAATGGATAAATGGAAGGACACTGACAATGACAAACTGAAAATCTTTTTTGCAGTAATGTTACTGCAAGGTATTGTGCAGAAACCAAAGCTGGAGATGTTCTGGCTGACAAGGCCTCTTATAGGTACACCTTATCTCAGGGAAATCACGAC
This sequence comes from Rousettus aegyptiacus, assembly GCF_014176215.1. Classification (NCBI taxonomy): domain Eukaryota; kingdom Metazoa; phylum Chordata; class Mammalia; order Chiroptera; family Pteropodidae; genus Rousettus; species Rousettus aegyptiacus. The sequence continues at coordinate 117,072,942 of NW_023416306.1, read as the reverse complement.
TAGTGAAAGATTTTTACTTTTGCTACAGCCATGCCACCGTGAACACACCCGATCCTAACGGCTCTCGGAAGCTAAGCAGGGTTGGGCCTGGTTAGTACTTGGATGGGAGACCACCTAGGAAGACCTGGTGCTATAGGCATAAAAACATTTTAAAAAATACAGGATTGTAAGCTGACAAAGTCCTTGCAATCTGTGAGGTCAACCAAGGGTTGCCTTGCCTAAAAAAATAAATAAAAATAAAAAATTAATGACGAAGAATTCTCAGGGCAGCCAGGGAAAAGAAGATGGTAATCTATAAAGGAAAACCCTTTAGATTACCATCAGACTTCTCAGCACAAACCTTACAAACCAGAAAGGAGGAGAATCAAATATTCAAACTATTAAATGAAAGGACCTACCAGCCAAGAATAATGTATCCAGCTAAGCTCTCCTTCAGATATGAAGGAAAAATAAAGACCTTTCCAGACATACAAAAATTGAGGGAATTCTCCACTACAAGACCTGCACTACAGGAAATACTGAAAGGGGTCAGTTCACCTAAAACAAAATGACAAAAAAAATACATAATTAGAAATAAAGCGACTAGCAGGCCAATAGAAGCATAGGAGTGCAACCCTTACTAAGAACAGGGCATTATAAGCTTAAACAATAAGAAGAGATTTGCTATAGCAAGATAGTAATGAACATTCAGCATTCATAGGGACAAACTGGGACAATGATCGAAAAGGGGAGAATCCAAAGATCCAAATTTGCAAAGGGGAATGGGGATAAGGCATTCACAGAAAAATTATCCTTTAATATCCATGATGGCAACCACAGGCCAAAGACTCAGAACTGAAATACATAAGACAAAATGACAAAGACAAGAGGGAAAACCCACAAAATCCAACCAAAATAAAGAAAATAGATACAAAAGACAAGGAAGCAATGGAAACAACGAGCTACCAAAAAGCAAAACATAAAATGGTTATAGGAAAATCTCATATGTCAATAATCACCCTAAATGTAAAAGGACTGAACTGACCAATAAAAAGGCACAGAGTTGCAGATTGGATCAGAAAACAAAACTCAACCATATGCTGCCTCTAGGAGACAGACACACCTCAGTTCCAAAAACAAATACAGACTCAAAGTGAAGGGCTGGAAAATGATATTTCAAGCAAATGGCATTCAGAGAAAAGTGAGAGTAGCGGTACTAATATCAGACGAAATAGACTTCAAATTAAAAAAGGTAAAGAAAGATACTGAAAGACACTTCATAATGATAAATGGAATCAAGCACCAGGAAGACATAACATTTGTATCTATGCTCCCAATCAGGGAGCCTCAAAATATATAATAAGCGATTACTACCAGAACTAAAGGGAGAAACAGACCAAAACACTATCATAGTAGGGGACCTAAATACCCTACTGTTGGATATGAACGGATCATCTAAACAGAAAATCAATAAGGAAATAACTCCCTTAAGTGACACATTAGACCGCTGGACATAATTGACATTTACAGAACCCTCCATACAAAAACAGCTGCTTATACATTCTTCTTTAGTGCACATGGAACATTCTCAAGAATCGACCACATACTGAGACACAGAGATAGCCTCGACAAATGTAAAAGTGTTGAAATCATACCAACCATATTCTCTGATCATAATGCTTTGAAGCTGGAGAGCAGCTGTAAAAAGAGGGAAGAACCACATGCTACTGAAGAATGACTGGGTCAAAAAAGAAATAAAAAGAGATGAAGAGATACACAGAATGATGATGACAGTACAATATATCAAAACTTTTAGGACACGGCAAAAGTGGTTATAAGAGGAAAATTCATATTATTACAAGTCTATCCAAAAACAGGAACGAGCCCATATAATCAACCTAATGCATCATCTTAAAAAAACTAGAAAAGAACAAATGAAGCCTAACGTCAGCAAAAGACATAATCAAAATTAGAGCAGAATTAAATGAAATTGAAAACAAACAAACAAAAAAAAAAACAAGAAAAAATAAATGCAACAAGGAGCTGGTTCTTTGAGGTTAATAAAATTGACAAACCCCTGGCTTGACTCACTAAAGAAACAGAGATAAGACACAAATAAACAAACTCAGTGATGAAAGAGGGGAAATTATGACTGACACCGCAGAAATACAACTCACTAAAGAAAAAAGAGAAAGGACACAAATAAACAAAATCAGGGATGAAAGAGGGGAAATTACGACTGACACCACAGAAATACAAAGGATCATACAAGAATAATATGAAAAAGCATATAACACCAAATTTTATAACCTAGAAGTAGACCAGTACTTAGAAAAATACAACCTTCCTAGACTGAATCAAGAACTGGAAAATCTAAATAGACCAATCAGCAATATGGAAATTGAAACAATCATCAAAAACCTACCAAAAAGTAAAAGTCCAAGACCAGATGGCTTCACCAGTGAATTCTACCAAACATTCAAAGAAGATTTAATACCTATTCTCAAATTCTTCCAAAAAATCGAAGTGGAGGCAATACTTCCCAACTCATTTTATGAGGACAATATTACCCTGATACCAAAACCTAGTAAAGATAACACAAAAAAAATACAGAACAATATCTCTCATGAACACATATGTAAAAATCCTAAATAAGATACTAGCAAACTGAATACAGACAGCAACATATTAAAAAGATTATACACCACGATCAGGTGGGCTTCATTCCAGGGGCACAGGGATGGTTCAACATATGCAAATTGATTAATGTGATACACCACATAAACAAATTAAAAAATAAGAATCATATGATCATATCAATAGATGTAGAAAAAGCTTTCAACAAGATGCAGCATCCATTTATGATCAAAACGCTTAACAAAATTGATACAGAAAGAACCTTAACATAATAAAGGCTGTCTATGACAAATCCTCAGCCAACATTATAATTAATGGTTAAAAACTAAAAACCTTCCCTCTAAGATCAGGAACAAGGCAAGGCTGTCCACTATTACCACTGTCATTCATATAACATTGGAGGTCCTAGCAAGTGCAATCAGACAAGAGAAAGATAGAAAAGGCATCCAAAAAGGAAACGAAGAAGTCAAACTGTCACTATTTGTGGATGACATGATTCTCTATATAGAAAACCCCAAAGACTCCACAAGAACACTACTACAAACAATAAGCAAATACAGTAAAGTCTCTGAATACAAAATCAACGTTCAAAAATCCATAGCGTTCCTATACTCTAATAATAAAAGCTCAGAAAAAAAAAAGTGAAAAAAATAATTCCTTTTGTGATTGCAACAAAAAGAATTAAATACCTAGGAATAAATTTAACAAAACATGTGAAGGACCCATATCATGAAAACTACAAGACCCTATTAAAAGAAATCGAGGAAAATCCAAAGAAATGGAAAGATTCCGTTCTTGGATTGGGAGAATCAACATAGTTAAAATGACCATATTACCTAAAGCATTATACAGATTTAATGCAACCCCCATCAAAATCCTATCAGCATTTTTTAAAGAAATGGAACAAAAAAAAACATCAGATTCGTATGGAAGTACAAAAGACCTCGAATTACCAAAGCCATCCTGAGAAAAAAGAATGAGGCTGGAGGCATCACTCTGCCCGACTTCAAATTATACTACAAAGCAGCAGCATCAAAACGTCATGGTATTGGCTGAAAAACAGACACACGGACCAGTGCAACAGAATTGAGAGTCCAGAAGTAAACCCATGTTTATATAGGCAAACAATTTTTGACAAAAAAGCTAAAAATATGCAGTGCAGAAAGGAAAGTCTCTTCGATAAACGATGCTGGGAAAACTGGAAAGCCACCTGAAAAAGAATGAAACTAGACTGTTGTCTATCACCACACGCCAAAATTAATTCAAAATGGATTAAAGACCTGAATATAAGACCTGAAACAATAAAATATATAGAAGAAAACATAGGAACTAAACTCATGGACCTTGAACTTAAAGAGGATTTTATGAATTTAACCTCAAAGGCAAATGGAGTAAAAGCAAAAATAATGAATGAGACTACGTCAAACTAAAAAGCTTCTGCACAGCAAAGGAAATCGTCAACCAGATAAAGAGACAATCATCCGAATGGGAAAATATATTTGCAAGCAATGCCTTCGATAAGGGCCTAATATCCAAAATATACATAGAACTCATACAATTCAATTACAACAACAACAAAACAAAACAAAACAAAACAAAAAAACAGTCAAAAAATGGGCAGAGGACCCGAACAGACACTTCTCCCTACAGGACATACAAATGGCCAAAACATATGAAAAGGCATTCATCATATTAGAGAAATGCAAATCAAAACCACAATAAGATACCATCTCACACCTGTTACAATAGCTGTTATCAACAGGACAAGTAATAACAAATGTTGGAGAGGATGCACTGCTGGTGGGACTGCAAACTGGTACAATCACTATGGAAAATAGTATGGAGGTTTCTCAAAAAACTAAGAATTAAGCTACCATATAATCCAACAATCCCTCTACTGGGTATTTACCCAAAGACTTAAAAACCCATATCTGAAAAGATATTTGCACATCAATGGCTGGATAAAGAAGCTGCGGTACATACATACAATGGAATATTACTCAGCCATAAGAAGAGATGAAATATTGCCATTTGTGATAACATAGATGGATCTCGAGATAATCATGCTAAGCAAAATAAGCCAGACAGAAAAAGTTAAAAATTACATGATATCGCTTAGATGTGGGATATAAACCTAAAAGCAACAAACGACTAGGACAAACAGAGACTCAATAAACTAGTGGTTACCAAAGGGTAGGGGTGTAGAGGGAAGGAGGGAGGTAGATGGGATAAAAGGGGTCAAAAACATGGTGAGAGAAAGAAATCTAACTATGGGAAGGGAACATACAATGCAATATATATGCATTAATGTTAAATTGTACACCTGAAACTTACTGGATTTTATTGTTTCACCAAAAATAAATATAATGTTTTAAAAGCTTTTGCATGTCAAAAGACATTATTTAGAAAGTGAAAAGTCAGGCCGCAGAATGGGAGAAAATATTTGCAAATGATATCTAATAAGAGCCCAGTGTCCAGAATATATAAAGAGTTCTTACAAGGCAACAATAAAAACAACTTAATTTTTTAAATGGGCAAAGGACTTGAACAGACATTTCCCCAAAGTACAAATGGCCAATAAGCACATACAAAGATGCTCAACATCATTAGTCATTAGAAAAATATAAATCAAAACCACAATGAGGTATCACTTCACATGCACTAGGATAACTATAATCAAAAAGACAAACCAAGGACATTGTTATGTGAAGTAAGCCAGTCAGAAAAAGATAAAAACCATATGCTTCCACTTAAATGGGGAGCCTGTAATAGTCAAAATTCATAGAGACAGAAAGTAGAGGGTAGGTCCCTGTAATTCTCTGCCTCTGAGAAGAGACCACACTCTGCCTGTGGAGTGTTACCCCTTTTCTAATAAACTTTCCTTTTGACTCTAAAAAGAAAAGAAAGTACAATGGTAGTTGCCAGGGGCTGGCAGTAGGCAGGGAGTTGTTTAATGGGTATAAAGTTTCAGTTTTCCAGGATGATAAGAGTTCTGGAGATTGGTTTCACAACAATGGAAATATACTTAACACTACTGAACTGCACACTTGAAAATGGTTAAGACGGTACATTTTACATTGCAATTTTACCACAATTAAAATTTTTTAATTTTTAAAAAAGGCAAACAATAACAAGTATTGGCGAGGATGTGGGAAAACCGGACTCCTCAAATGTTGCTAATGGGAATGTATATCCATACAACAAAGTATTTGAATGGAGTACCAAAACATGCTATAACATGTACGAATCTTGAAAATATTATGCTAAGGGAAAAAAGCCAAATACAAAAGGCTACATATTGTATGATTTATATAAAATGTCCAGAAAAGTCAAATCTATAGAAACAGAAAAGAGATTAGTGGTTTCCAGGGCTGGGGTAGGGAGGACAGCGGTTGGTAGTGACTGTAAACAGGCATGGATGGGGTTTCTTTTTGGAGTGATGAAAATGTTTGGGAATTGAATAGTAGTGATAGCTGCACTTGTAAATAAACTAAAAATCACTGAATTATAGACTTTTAAATGGTGAATTTGTGTAATGTGAATTATATCTCAATTAAAATATAATAAATGAATAAACAAACAAATAAATGCTTGATGACAGAAACCAGATATTCGCATAGTGGCAGAGTATCTCCCTCAAAATATTTAGCAATAACAAAAAATAGTAAATTTACACTAGAGAATCCTGGCAGATACCACATTAGCCAGGTGATTAATGTCAACATCACCAGTAACATATCAACAACATGTACACCTTGACAGATGCACTGAGATCACACTAACTTCTGTGGTATCCTTCCCCAAAACACAAAGTCTTAATCATGAGAAAAAAGCAGACAAACCCAAATTGAGGGACATCATCCAAATTAATTATCCAGCAGTCTTCAAAAGTGTCAAGGTCATGAAAGACAATAACTATCACAGATTCGAAGAGACTACAGAGCAATGAGAACTAAATACACTGTGTGATCCTGACTGAATAATGAAGCAGAAAAAGAACATTACTAAAAAAAAACTGGTGAAATCCTTATAAAGTCTGTAGTTTAGTTAATAGTATTATACAAAGGTTAACTTCTTAGTAGTTTTATAAATGTTCTATAGTTATATACATTATTATCATAAAAGGAAGATAAGTGAAAGATATATGGAAATTCTCTGTAATATTTTTGCAACTCTTCTATAAGCCTAAAACTTGCTCAAATTTTTTAAAAATTAACTGGTAAATGCTTCATGAAGTTAAAATATCTACTAGAAGGGCTAAGTGAGAAAATATAGCAAATTTCCCAGAAAACAATAAAATTCTAGAGTTACAGACCAAGGCTTGTCTGTGATGGGACAAAAGCCTTCCTTCATGTGGGAAGATTAATAAGCTTGTACACTAAACAGAGTTCCTGAAGCATCGTACCACAAAGTTATTTTACTCTAAAAAGATGAGAGGGAAACGAACAAAGAATGAAATGCTCTATAAAAGATGTTAGATCCTCAGTTTGTCCTCAGAAAATGTATGCTGAGTATTTATGACTGCTTGACTATCTCCAGTACTCACTAGCTCATGTTCTAATTTCTGACCCTATTTCCTGATATCAAACTAAAATCTGCTTTATATTAGCCTCATAGATTCAGAATCGTAGTCTAAAAGGCCAGAGATAATCTAATCCAGTAGTTCTTGAAGTGCAGTCCAGGACCAATAGTGTGTCTCTAGGAAACCATTATAAACAAGCAAATTCTATACCCACTCCAAAATTTCTAAATTGGAAACACTGATGGTGGAGGCCTGCAGTGGAGTTTTAACAAGCCCTCCAGGTAATTCTAACACAGGCTAAACTTTTAGAGCCACTGGTCTCACCCAACCCCCTTACTGTAGAGGTGATTTGCTTAAAAGGTTTCTTAGAAGCAGTCATGCCTAAAACCTAGGGTGCCAACCCCCCATCCAATGTACTTATGACTTACCACACGCTGTCCCACCATAGATCCTAGTTCTTACCACTGGGACAATAAAGCACAAATTGAATTACTATTTCAAAACACCACCACCTCAGTTATCCTATCTCCTATTGCCTACCATCATCATGTTCTCCTAGTTCTATCAACTTTTTGTCATGTGGTATGGTCTTTTATCTTGCATAAAATTTGTCACTTTAAATGAAGTACCACACTCCTAGTAGACAATAAGTCAAAAGAATTAGATGCCTAATCCTTGAACTCAGTCGAACTATTATTTTAAATAGAACTAATAAGTATTTCTCATGTATCTTCTCTACTCCATCATTTCTCTCCATTTTGTGTTTAAAGAAAACATTCAGCACATCAATGCAATCAATTAATGGTGACTTTTATATACCCTGACATCAAGGGTGATTCAAATGCCATATGTCCCACAGACCAACTTCTTTTGGTATACTGTACAGAAACACATAAAGGTGAGCAAGATACCAGAAAGTAGAAGTAAATCCAAAAATAAATGCAATAAACTAAGAAGAAATACGGAAGCAGAGTGAAGATTAAGTCAATCCTTTCCTTGACAAATCAAAACTTAGAGCAAAATTAATCCAAGTTAGTCATCTCTTAAACAAGAAAAATTTCATTTAAAAATAATTCCGATAAAATAATTTGTATGAGATAGAGAGACCCTTGATAATGTTAGCTTATCAGAACTTTGAATTTTAAAATAAAAAAAAAATTGAATAATCTGTAATTAAATTCTTACCGGGCCTGATATGGTATCTTCATCACTCTCTCTCTCCTCACTGCTTTCCATTTCAACACAGGGAATCACTGTATCAGAAGTGCTCTTGTGTCGCTGGTTATTTTCTGCATGAACATCTATGGATGAGTTTTGCAGAGTAGATTCTGCCTTGGAAGAATCTACTGTGATGGCTTCCATCTTTGGAGTTGAAATCCTTCTGCAACTTTTTATTTCAGTCTTCTTATATTTCTTACATGCCATTTCATTCTTTGAATGCGTATCCAATAGGTATTTGGGGAGCTTAAATTGGTCTGGCTTGTAATTACTGAGTGAAAAGGGGACAAGACACATCTAAGCTGTTTTTTTCTAAAACTGTAGTTTATAGTGGTCTCAGAGATACATAACACATGTTTTGGTTTTCTTTATGTTCATTCCCCTACTCAGATCAATAAAGGAAAAGAGTATTAAACTCCCAGGTCCTGTACCTTTTCTTACAGATCTTTGTAAATAAATTTAATTCCTATTTCATAATGACAACATAAATCCAAATTGATAGGCTGTAAGAAAACTTTGCCTAACCAAAATCTAGATACCTAATTCATTAACCTGAACAGAATTATTTAACACAGCACACATGCTCTCTTGCTCATGTGAGTCTACAAGACCAATAATAATGACGACGATTTGTAACTGAGACGACCGTCAGCTGAGTAGCTGGAATTGTTCCAAGAGTGGAAAGCTGCCAATAATTGCTGCAAAAGCAAACAGAGTCCCTGATCCTATCCTGCCACTTTTTCTAGGGTTTTAAGAACCTTTTTCAACGCTGAAGGCCTTGATTCCATAGAGGAAAGCTAGGACAGGAATCCTGCTTCTCTTTTGAAGCAACAGCCCGAAAAGCCCGTTGAACTGCAAGATGCCTCAAAGGGGGGGAAATAGTTACGAAGCCGGGAAGTCCCGGGTGCCTGGCAAACCCTTCACGAAGACTGCGGCAGGAGCACACCCGAAAGCTCAAGCCGTCTCCCACCTTCACCTGTAGTCGCTGTTTTGGAGCTCGCCTTTTCCTCAGCCCCGCCGCACCAGACCCGTACATCTTTCCGCGGCTTAGCAGCAAGCGTCTTCCCGCCAACATTGGGCGCGAAGCGGGATGGAAGTGGCGGGGCTTAGCTGCGCCTCGCGCGCAAGACGCCTGCGCCGCGCAAGTGGGCTCAGATCCCAGCTGGCCGCAGGGGGGCGGCACGCGAGCGAGGTAGTGCTGTCTCTTAAAAAAAATAAACTTACCTCACCCCAAACTCAAATTCTTTAAGGATGTGATGGGATGGAATGGGCATTTTTACCTTGGAGTCTGATGAGTCTGATGCCGCTGATGTCAAGATCTTGCTTTGAAAAACAATGGTGTGTTTCTGCTGAGGAAAAACCACCTAGCCTTGCAATGTGAGCCTGGAAAAAGATTCACTCAAGATACTCTGTGGAATAGGGAGGAAAGGAATCTAAATCAACATGCAGTCTTTATCTCTGCCTACTGGTTCTTTATAACCCTATCACTAGAAAATTATGTCCTATGGCTATCGTATTATCTTATTCCGAGGAAGAGGAGAGTTTTGGTTTTTTTTTTCCAATAGCTGAAAACTTTTAGCTGGTTTAAATTTCACCTGATCTGCCCACCAGTTAACTAAGACCCTAATGATGACTTCACAAATCCCAAAGGCGGGGAAAATGCTGTGAATCATAATTTTTTGTATCATAGAGTAACATAAGATTTTAGTGTACTGTATTATAGACACAGCCATATTGAACCTTTTTGTTGTTTTTTGAGTTACCTTGAGCCAAAACATGCCTTTCTAACAGATTTACTTCTGGACAGCATAGTTTTGGAGCTGATAAATTCAGAATCTACAATTCTAACTACTTGATTTTTAAGCCTTTTCTTTCTAACCTAAAATTGCTCTCTTGGTAAGTTTCTTGGGTCTAACGCTGTTCCTTCCTGGAGGCTTGCCCAATTTTATTCTCTCAGCCTAGGCCCAATTTTAGAACACAGGTGAAATAATTTGAGAACTAATTCTATTAACACCATCTGCAAGGTCCTCCATGATCTAGTACCATCTAAACTTTCATCACTCCTTGACTCAAAAAATGAGTCAAGCTGATAAAATCAAACTTTTCAGTGTCTGACAAATTATCATGCTATTTCTGAACTTCAAGGCTTTGCTACTGCTGTCCCTTCTCTCCCCACCAGAGCAGTTAAAAATCCTTTTTTGATGAAAAATGTGTTGACTTCCAATTAGTCAATGTTTTTTACACAACCTAGCTGGTAAATTGTGATCGCTGCTGTTATGATTCTATAAGCCCTTGAAGACTTTCTGAACAAAATTCAAGCTTCTTGAGGGCAATCCTTTTAACAATATTCCACACTCCTTACAGAGAGCTAAGCATGGCTAACACAAGTACTTTATACTTATGGACTTACATACACTTCCCAGCCAGGAGTATAATGAGCAGTCTCTAAAAACTTGAAGAAGTGGGAAGCCTAAAAATAAGAGGGTTCAGATTTCAGGCATTGTCTGGATTTTTGTTTGTCACTAACCTAAATCACCACCAGCTGCCCTCGCGTCACCAAAATATACCGCACCACAACCCACTAAGCCTCAGCAACAGGTGCTATTAGCAAAATATCTATTCCGATTGAACTCCAATTCAACAGTCTGGACGAACTACTCTCCTTTATCAAGATCTTCAGTTTCTTATTCGTCACTATCCTATGTTCCTCGGCTTAAAAACCAAGCTAACAAACTTAACCTTTAATTCAGACCTTCCTCACCGCACGGTCTCAACAACAGAGCCCAATAGAAGCAATTTCCCGCCAGAAGCGGTGTCGGAATATACCAGGATTGAGAACGAAAGGGCTAACTATGAACATGCGCAGTCACAAACTCAACATTCTAGCGGTAGGCGGCCAGACGTCCTCCACAATCCCACAATGCCCTCTGGTCGCATATTTCCGGTTTTTCTAGCTTAGCCGTAAGTGGTGTTTCTATCAGTCGCGCAGCAGCGTCCAGCGGCTCAAAGTGAGGAAGATATTTCTGTAGGTTGGCGTTGTAGCTCTTCACTATTTGGAATCAGTGAAGTTTCGGGAGTACCGCCGCTGTCATCAACATGTCGGTCCCAAGCGCACTTATGAAGCAACCGCCCATTCAGTCCACGGCTGGGGCCGTCCCGGTTCGCAATGAGAAAGGTACTGTGCTGAGCTGTTTCTCAGTCCCATCTTACCTCTTCCCCAGTATACTCCAAACCTACCTCGGGCCGACCACCCTCACCCCGCAGACCCTTAAGACCCTGCTCCCTCTTTCTTTTAGTTTTCCCATCAAATTTGCAGCCGATCGCGTTACCTATCTCATCTCGTTCCTGTAGACTGTCTGCCCTCGCCTACAGCAAGCACTCCTCTTCCCGCGGCCTCCACCAATTTGTAGGACTAATACATAGTGAATGCCTGCTGTTTGCAGGCCTTTGAGCGGAATACAATCTCTCTTTGGTTATCTATAGCAGTTTGTTTATCCTGCTTTTGTAACTCTTATCATTATAATTATTTGTGTCTATTCTGTCTCCCTCTACTGCATCATAAACTCATAAACTCCTTGAGGCCGGAACCATGTCTTGTTAAACTTTTTATCCCTTTCAACCAACTCTGTGACTGTATTAAGTTGAATACAAAGTTGTGTAAAACTGTCCCTAATAAGATTTATTCATATTCTAGTAGATACGAGACATTCAAAGAGTTACATTCTAAGTATACAGTCTTTCACACCTATGATACCTGTCACATAGATGATATAACCCAAGCATTATGGGAGGGCACAAAAGGAATAATTTTTTCAGATTTGGGTAATCAAGAAACACTTCAAGAAGGTGGCATTTAAGGATGGGTAGGATTCCAATGAGTACAAATGGAAGGAACGCATCATCTCTTTAGGAGCCAGAATAGAGCAGCTTCCTGACCTCAGGGTCTTAACAGCAAAAAAATATATATACATATACATATATATGTATGTATGTATGTATGTATGTATACACACACACATACATATATATATTTTTTTAATTCAACATGGCTTTGAGTAGTATCCTTTGCATACATATAAATATAATTCATGTTTTTAACTTCGTGAATTCTATTGTATAAACCACAGTTTATTTCCTACTGAGAGATAGTTGTAGTGTTTTTTTTCTCCTGTTACAGTGCTGCAATTGCCATTCTTAAATGTGTCTCTTTAGTGCACCTATATAACAGTTTCTCTAGGGTAGACTCCTAGAAGTTCATCATCAACTTATCTATTTCCATTTGCTCTTCACAGTGGGCTGTAAGAGCATTATAACAGTTTTTTTTGCCCCGTATATTCTTCCACACACTGGTTGCATCAGATTTTTAAATATTTGCCCAATCTAATGGGTGTTAAACGATATTTTAATTTGTATTTCCATAATTACTAGTGCGACTAGGCATCTCGTTTATATGTTTTTCAGCTGTTTTCAATGGTTTTCTCGTCTACGAATTATCTGTTTCTGTCATTTACCCATTTTCTTTCTGGTTTGTTTTTATTCATCTCAAATCAGTAATATCTATTTCCCCAGTTGTTTGTCTTGTATGGAGTCTTCCGTTACACAGGCATTTTTAGCTTTAGTGCTAATCAGATTTATATATTTTATCTTTTATGGTTTGTGCTGTTTTGCATATTGAGAAGTCCTTCCCTACACTGAGATCATAGATAGATATTCAAATTACAAAGATGTTCTATCATGTAATTACTTATATATACTCAATAGGATTGAATACACAATTGTGCAGACAGACTCTTAAGTTAAGGAGCTTATAGTCCAGTATGGCTGTAAATGTTTAAGATATATTTTTCACACGTATCTTTACTCCATCTAGAATTTTTTCTGTGTGGATGTCAAGAGATCTGATTTTACTGTTTACCTTATGGTTAACCAGTTGTCCCTACAATTCCATTGTTTAACTAGCCCATTCAATATCACTTCTGTAATATATCAAGTTCTCATATAGGTTTGTTTCTCTCTCTACTCTTTCATTGGTCTCTGTGTACCCCTTGAGTCAATGACATATTGTTTTAATTACTATGAATTTAAATAAGCCTTGAAATCTGATATAAAAACCCTTCCCATCTCCCACCTTACCTTCTTTTTTTATTATTAAGACTTCGTTTTTTTAGAGAAATTTTAGGTTCACAGCAAAATCGAGAGGAAGGTACAGAGATTTCCCATATAGCATCTACCCAGTTACACATGCATAACTTCTCTTGTGATGGACATCCCCCACCAAAGTGACATGTTTGTTACAATTAATGAACCTACTTTGACATAGCCTAATCACCTAAAGTCCATAGTTTACATTAAGATTCACTCTTGGTGGTGTATAACTATGGGTTTGGACAAGCGTAAAGTGACATATATCCATCACTGTGATCTAACACACAGTATATTCACTGGCCTGAAATTCCTCTATGATCTGTCTGCTCAACCCCCCTCTACACCCAACCATTGGCAATCCTTGATTTTCTTTACTGTCTCCATAGTTTTTCGTTTTTCAAAATGCTTTCCTTTGTAGGAAAACACCATTCTATGAATAGATGGTTGGATAGTGCCTCTCTTCTTCTCCTACCTAAACTCTTATTTGCCATAAAAACAGGGCTCTACCTGCAAAGATGAAGGGCTTAAGAACATTGTGAAAAAGGCTACTAAAACATAATAAGTTATCTTTCTCATCCAGGTGAGATTTCGATGGAGAAAGTGAAGGTAAAACGTTATGTTTCGGGAAAGAGGCCAGACTATGCCCCCATGGAGTCCTCAGATGAGGAAGATGAAGAATTTCAGTTCATTAAGAAAGCCAAAGAACAAGAGGCAGAACCTGAAGAACAGGAGGAGGATTCATCAAGTGACCCTCGGCTGCGACGTTTGCAGAACCGTATTAGTGAAGATGTGGAAGAGAGGTAATGACTAGGATTACGTTTCCCTGGACCTGAACTCCTACAGGATAATTAATAAGAACAACCACAATAATAATAGCTAACACTTAAATAGTACTATCTGCCACTGTTCCAAGTACATAACATTTACTAATTCCTGTAATCCACACAATAACCTTATAAGGTAGGTACTATTATCTCCATTTTCAAAAGAGGAAACCCAGACAGAAAGGGGTTAGGAAAAGAACATGACCAAAGTGATACAGCCAGTGAGTGGCAGCCAGTAAATAGCAGCTTACCTCTGCTCCAGAGGCTAATTAACTCATTAAGGGAATAGAAAACACAGACTATTGGTCAGTTGGTTAAGGAGAGTCTTTTTAGCACAAAGATGTTTTAAAAAATTTAAGCTACTGATTTTATACACTTATTTTAAATTCCAGTGAGGGGAAATGACATCGATGAAATAGGAAGAAAGGCCATCTGACAAATATTCTCATTTAGGAAAGGAAACCTCCCAACAGGAATTTTGTATGTTGTGTATCAAGACATTACCTTACAGAGTAAGCCAGAGAGAGGTCCCAAACTTTCACAGTTCACATTGCTTCAAGAATTTTTTCACAGAACTCCTAGGCCCAAATAGTTCTATTTATTTTATTATGTAGCTATGTCCAAAAATTTAATAAATATGTCCTAACAACTTAGCCATTTGAAAAATATAATACACTTAAAAGAAAAAACTTTTCATTTTTACAGAACCACAGTTACTTACTAGTGAGATTTGTGTGCCTCTTGGACACTGACACCTTCTCAAACCTTGGAATCAGATTGGCACTGTCACTCTCATTTCCTGTTCCATACTGATTTTCATGTAGTACTTGGTTTTTATCACAGCAGCCACAAAAAACCTAGTTTCACAATGATAAGATATAATTGGGTTCTCTGGGTTCTGAGCTAGTTTTCAGCAACATGGCTGAACACACTAAGGTCAGAATCATCGGTAAATACGGGACCCATTATGACGCCTCCTCAGGAAAATGGCGAAGCAAATCAGCCATCATGCCAAATACACTTGCTCCTTCTCTGTCAAAACCAAGATGAAGAGAAGAGCTGTGGGGATCTGGCACTGTGTCTCCTGCATGAAAACAGTAGCTGGTGGTGCCTGGACCTACAACACCACTTGTGCTGTCGTAGTAATGTCTGTCATCAGAAGACTGAAGGAGTTGAAAGACCAGTAGAGGCTCCACAATTTGAAACATGGCTAGCCTATAATAAATGGGTTAATTTATGTAACAACACTATTTTGATTTGTTAATTTTATTAAGTAGACATTCTATTTTGCATTGCATTAATTTTGCTTTCTCAAAGACTGGGAAACGCAAATCCTTCTAATTTTTCAGTAGCCAAATGATATATGATGTAAGAATATAAGCCTAACAGGTTAGGTATGTGTCTTAGCTTTTTATAAGTCTTTTTCCCCCAGTTCAACTTCTTTATGATACATCAGTTCAAATCGTGTACCTTTGTTTTTAAATCACAGTTAATATATTTTTTAAATGTTTCTAAAAGTAGGGTGACATATACTTCCTCTTTCGGTGTTTTGTCTGACCATTTTATCAGCATTTTCAGAAAACTTGAACTAGTTAGAATTTCAGAACAAATTTTACAAATATCTACATCATTCTTCATTGTTTAGTTTATACACAAGGATTCACAGGGTTGAATTATTCAAGTTGCTGTATATGGTCACACTAATAAAAAATGAAGTTCCTTGAAGGTATTTAAGAGTTGTAAAAAGTTAGGATTATGATAAACCTTTATCACCTTTAAAAAAAAAAAGATGTCATTGAAAGGAAACAATGTGACCTAATGTTGAAACTGTAAACTACTTGTAGCTGTAAAATATATCCCAATGCATTCATATAAGTTCGTTGCAGTGCCCCAAGATGCCTCAGCATCCGTTTAATGTTTTAGGTCCAACCTGCCTATTTGCTCTGACATGTTGAGTTAGTTCCTTTAATCTGTACCTCGGTTTGCCTATATCAAGACTTCGGTATTAATGAAAGCAAAAAATGTCTAGGTGCTCTAAGACTAAAGAAATGTGGTTGATGCCTCTTCGTTCTTGTGACATTGGTATTACACTTGGAGATACTGTTTTTCAGATTGGCTCGACATCGGAAAATAGTGGAACCTGAAGTGGTAGGAGAAAGTGACTCAGAAGTAGAAGGAGATGCTTGGCGCATGGAACGAGAAGATAGCAGTGAAGAAGAAGAGGAAGAAATTGATGATGAGGTATAGTAGGAAAATGGGAGGTTCTTTCTGGGTTTGAGAAAAAGTTGGGGCCTGCACTCCTTTGTTGAGGCCCTAAAGGCACAAGATTGCCGCTTTTGGCAGAACTGATACAGAGTTCTCTGTTTGTTGGGGATTGGGTTGAAAATAGAATTGTGCTAAATTTCATTTACTCATATCAGAATTTGTTCAGCCTGATAAGGGAAAAATAAAAAGCTACTTAAGAGCACAGCCTATTTGGCTGACTGGCTTGGACATATGATTTCATAGGAAATTGAGCGGCGCCGTGGCATGATGCGTCAACGAGCACAGGAGAGAAAAAATGAAGAGATGGAGGTCATGGAGTTGGAAGATGAGGGACGTTCTGGGGAGGAGTCAGAATCAGAGTCTGAGTATGAAGAGTACACAGACAGTGAAGATGAGATGGAGCCTCGCCTTAAGCCAGTCTTCATTCGAAAGTAAGTATCTCACAAAGCAGGCCTGTACCCACATAGTTACTATTTTCCAGATCTGAAGATCTCATATTTTTCTGAATTGTAAGCACTAAGTAAAAGTGCTCTGCGTGATGATACTTGCTGAGGAATATCTTGGTGTTAACAGAGAGCCTGAGTTTATTTTCGCATCTCCTTTTCCAGTAAAGAGCATTTATCTGCCCAGGGTCTTTTATTATTTTAAGCACAAAATTAAGCTTGAAATGCAAATTCCAATTCCTTTCCTAATGGCTAGAAATCCTACTATTTACAATTAACAGGAACTCTTTACTGCAGGAAGGACCGAGTAACAGTTCAAGAACGTGAGGCTGAAGCATTAAAACAGAAAGAGCTGGAGCAGGAGGCAAAACGCATGGCTGAGGAGAGGCGCAAGTACACACTCAAGGTACTGGGAGTAGCTATGAGGATTGAGTGCAAGGAAGAGTGTACTTAGTTTTGTCAAAGAAGAATAAGGAAGTCCAACAGTTGAATTGTTCTCCCTATCCAGATCGTAGAAGAGGAGACCAAGAAAGAGCTGGAGGAGAATAAGCGGTCCCTGGCTGCACTGGATGCACTTAATACTGATGATGAAAATGATGAGGAGGAATATGAGGCATGGAAAGTTCGGGAGCTAAAGAGAATCAAGAGGGACAGAGAAGATCGAGAAGCGTGAGTAATGGAATGGTCCTAGAGTTTAATGCCGCTCATGGGCCAGATTCCTAAAGAGTAGCTCTGAGGCTCAACTCCTACTGTGAGTTTCATTCTAGCTTTCTTTAGGGTCCCTACAACTGGGCGAGTTTCCTGTAATCGGAATGTGGCTATTACAATAAAATCAGGGTGAAGAAACACTTTCACAGTGTTTCTCCATGAGAAAAAGTGCCAGCTAATACTACCTTTACTTTACTAGTAGATACAAAAAAGGTACTATTATCAGTTTTCTACTGTTGCCTAACAACCCAACCCAAAATTAAGCAACTTAATTGATTATTTTGTATAATTTTGGTTGGCCAAACAGTACCACTGTTGGTTTCACTTGGGTTCTCTTATGCAGTTGCATCCAGTTGAAGGAGTAACTGGGCTAGGAAGTCCAAAATGACTTTACTCACATGTCTGGTAGTTGATGCTGACTGTCAACTGAGATGCCTCACTTCTCTCTTCAGTAGGCTGGACTGGCTTCCTTACATAACAGTCTTGGGACAGCATTCCAAGAGGGCAACAAGATCTTTTGAGGCTCACATGTCATTTCTGCAAAGGGCCATGCATATTGTATGGGAAGAATTTGTGGCATTTGACTAATCTACCATACTTACATGTTAAAGCAGAATAATTTCTGAGCTGCATCACCCATTCCTGAAAATTACTAGGAATGAAAGAGTAATCTCAGATTACAAAGGGAAACTATCAATGGAAAACTCTCCTCAGCCTGCAGTTTTTTAGGTTTTTATTCTGGGTTTAATGGAGTCCCTAGACCCTTTAAAATTGTATGCAAAATAATGTGTATATTTACATTTTTCTGGAGGAAGGTGATCTGTAACTGCTGCTCCCCAAAAAAGGTTAAAGTCGCTGCAGTCTAATTAATGATGGTGATCACTGGTTTGTGACATTTAAGCACAAATATGATTACTAAAGGAATACCAGTAAAATCTTACACACTTATTTTAAATTCTAATTTTTTTAAAACTAAGAGGCTTTTTAGAGAGTGGGAATTAGTAATGGTGCAAAATCAAGCAGTAATAGTATGTCTAAACCTCAAAAAAGCTAGAATCAACTTTTGGAAGTTTGTAATACCTGGTTTTAAAAGCATAATGAAGACCACCTCACATTTTTGTTTATTGAGCTCCTGATCTTGATTCCTAACAATGACTAGAATCGAAGAAGGGGAATGTTTGAAAGGAGATGGGACTGTGTTATTTCCAAAAATGGGGTCTTTCCAAAGTCAGAACGATACTAATAGTTTTGTTCTCTGGACAGCCTTGAAAAGGAGAAAGCAGAAATTGAACGCATGCGAAACCTGACTGAAGAAGAGAGGAGAGCTGAACTTCGAGCAAATGGCAAAGTCATTACCAACAAAGCTGTTAAGGGCAAATACAAGTTCTTACAGAAGTATTATCACCGGGGTGCCTTCTTCATGGTAAGAAGTGAAAAGAGAAAGTTGAGCAGTAGTAATATCTCAAGATGCTTTGAATTTCCCCCCAAAATTAAACTAGTTCTGAAGTATTCTAGAGAAAAACATCGGCAACAGGATTTTAAAAGTAGAAGCAACTGTTTTCTCTTTTGCCTCAGCTCCCAGAGGAGGAAATGATGTTACATAAGAATTGAGGAACTGAAATGTAGATAGTGATCTATGTATATGCTACACTATTTAGGTCCCTAAAATCACTTAGATATCATTAATTATAGCTGAGTGAGAAATTTTGGTTATGTGAAAACCAAGCTCTGCAGATAGCTTCACATGAACTCAGATTTGGGTAGCAGAAATTTAATTCACTTCATCCTGAGCTGACAGAAAATGACCAAGCCTGCCTAACCAAAAAATAATAATAATAATAATGATCTAAAGGCGTAATGCCACCTTTTTCATATAAAGACCAAGATCAAAATAGTCTGTTAACCCTGTATGTAAAAAGTGAGAAAGATTTATTCCAAATTATTTGGATTAGCGCCAGTGGTAACTCCTTAATACAAAGATAGCAGGAAAAGGAATGGGAGCATTGATTGCATTTATTACTCTAATAGCATGTGGTTTGTTAAATTATTTCCTAATGTTAAAGGCATTTGTATCAAAACCTAGGCTAGCTTTTCAAATGTTATATATCAAACCCTAAACATCCCCACTGCAGCTAAATTCCTTTGACTGCAGATACCAGTAAAATTAATAACTTCAGTGCAGGATTCCTTACTCTCCAAAATCAGTTTGAATGCTCAGCAGGAAACGTTTGCTTATTTATGTAGTTTCCCACCCAATGCAGTTTTCTAGATTGGAGTTGGTGGAGATTATGGATTACTTCTTGTACTGCTTCAAAGTCATAAAGTATCATTGCTTAAGCCTTTCAGCAGCTTCAATAATCAAGCTTCTTAGAGAAGCAGTGCATTGCTGGCTGGCTAACATAAGGTTTATCTGAAAGTCTTTTGGTGCACATCCTATACTATTGAGTCTTCTCATCTAGACAAGGAGAGTGAAATTGAAATGGCTTCTGAGATTAAATGAGGGATTCTCAGCCTCTAACAAGTAGAAAAGTAGATTTCACAAAAACTGTTGAATTATCCTGTCTTTAAATTGGACCTTTCCATAGCTGAAGGGAAAGGAATACTCCAAAAGCGTTTTTGGGTAAACCAGCAGTCCTCAACCTTTTTGGCACCAGGGACTGGCGCTACTATGGGAATCTAATGCCTGATCTGAGGTGAAACTGAGGCGGTGATGCTAGTGCTAGGGAGCAGCTGCAAATAGATGAAATTTCGCTTGCTTGCTCACCTCCTGCTGTGCAGCCCAGTTCCTAACAAGCCACAGACTGGTACCAGTCCACAGCCCAGGGGTTGGAGAACCCTGGGTTAAAAGACTCAGCTCTTTCATGAAGCTTTCCTTAACCATAGTAGTGCTATTTTAATTCCTTCAGCACATGTTTATAATCTGTATCTTATCATTATAATCTTACTAATAGGTTAATTTGAAACTATTCTTTATAGTTATTTTATATAGTTCATTAGTAAATAACCTTTTGAGCTTGTATTGTACATAGGACACTGCTAGCAGATATATAATCCTTACCCTTAGAAGGCTTACAATCTAAAAATGGAGGTAAAGCAAGTATATACTGTGTCATAAGGAAAGTGAAAAGTACTGTGGAACTTCAGAAGAGGGAGATACTTTTGGTAGAAAATTGAAAAAAATGATATAAAGGAGGTAATATTTAATGTATAGACTTTATGACATTCAGTGGTAGGAAGACATTCCAGTTGAAGGGACCAAGAGTAGAGGCAGAAAAGTATCATCAGTAAAGGGAAGTGGTAGAGAGGTAGATTAAGGCTATATAGTATTTGGCCTTTACTACACAGAGTTGTACTTGTTTAATAAAATAGAGAACCAGGAAGTTTTTGAGCAAGGTAGAGATGAGAGTTGTATTTTAGAAACAACTGGCAGTGCATAAGATTGACTGCAGGGAAAAACTATAACCCAGGTGATGAGAATTTATAAAAAGTGGCATTGGTTAAATGTGCACAGATTCCACAAACTTCGAATCTAATTATGGGAATGTTGGTCCTATTAACAGAAAAAGTGAAATCAGGAAGAGGCTGATTTGGAAAGACTGAGGAAATGATTTTCACTTCAAATGTTTTTGAAATCCCAACAGAATACCCAAGCTAAGATATATAATGGGCAATAAGAAATTCAAGATCAAATTTAAAAGGCCTATAATAGTTAAAAACAATGAGTGAATGAATACATTGAGTGCAGATAGAATATAGTCAAACTTCAGGAACTATCTATCCTTAGGAAGATAACAAAGGAAAAAAGGGGTATCATCTCAACTAGACATAAACTCTCAAAGAAAAAGTTCAATACCTCCCATGCTCCGTTTTCTTTATATCCCTTCTCTTAGTTTAATAAATTTTTGATTTGAATATATGGGAAATAAAACCAAAAGATTGATAAGACTCTCTTTCTACAGGATGAAGATGAAGAAGTATACAAGAGAGATTTCAGCGCACCTACCCTAGAGGATCATTTCAACAAAACCATTCTCCCTAAAGTTATGCAGGTATGGGGTACCTTAATAACATGAGAGAAAAGTAACGTATTGATGGCTGGTACATGATACATTTGGTAGTATAACTCTTCATCTGTCCTTTCCTCAGGTTAAGAACTTTGGGCGCTCTGGTCGTACCAAATACACCCACCTTGTGGATCAAGATACCACCTCCTTTGACTCAGCATGGGGCCAAGAGAGTGCCCAGAACACAAAGTTCTTTAAACAAAAGGCAGCTGGGGTACGAGATGTATTTGAACGGCCATCTGCCAAGAAACGGAAAACTACTTAAAATTCAACTTATTCTTCCAGATATGGGACACAAGGGGAAGCCTCAGCATCTGGTCCTTGATTTGCTTTTACCATTATCTACATGGCCCCAGTATCCAGCCTATTGGACCTACTGCCATACTTCTGACACTGGACAACCCATTCTTTGAAGGTGCTTTGTGGGATTTGGACTCACACTGAGATACCCACAAAAAAGCACTATCCAGATAGGATTAGAGGCTCCCTGATAATTTCTGAAAAACTATTTGAGAAATCTTAGATTTCATCATTACTCTGGCTTCCCAAATTCACTTGGGGACTATGCCAAGTTTATTTTTCCAGCCCCTTAGCTTGGATCAGAAACATTGGCATATAAGTAAACAGTGTGCTACTTCTACCTTACAGGAAATTCTAAGCTCAGTATAACCTGTTTTGCATTTTTAGCTGGAGTCAGTTTTTCTAAGAACATACTGTTTGATCCATTTATGTATATGTCAAGAAATAAAAGAATCACATACCAGGAGACATTTTAACTTGATACTGGAAATACGCAAGCTGACAGGTATCTACCTATTATCTAAAATAAAATCAGCAGGGAATTGCCAAACAGCATTTCATTTTGATCATCCCCTTGGATCTCAGAAACAAACTCAAGACACTCGACAAGCTGTATTCTTATGGCACCAAGATTTATTTCATGAGCAAATACATATGTGGTTATCCTCGTTTTGTTAACTGTAGCTTCATACAGAACAAAAGTTGACCCATGAATGAGGACTCCCAAGTACCTAACAGTATCTTTGCCCAGCTGATATAGCAAGGAGGGCACAGTGCTCTCTGAGTTGCAATGTAGTGATATGCTAGAGTTCACGATTTTTCCGTTTAATATTTACTATATGACCACTATGCACATGGCAGAGCTCGAGGAGTCTTAGGGGTTATAAGAAACAGCATTGAACCTGCAGGAAGACTACTTCTCAATTGCATGAAAAAATGAGAAGGCCAAGGTTTTTTCACATCCTTTAAATGCCCCACTAGGAAAATCAGTCATACATCCTTAAAAGTCACAGAATAAAAATACAAGTGCAAATAATTACTGAGGCAATAAAGATGAATATGTCACTGTTGTACCAGAGGGGGGATACAATCTAAGAATTATCTTAGAGCCAAAATGAGAATAAGAGCTTGAAATTCTTTGAGGAAAGTTTATAGCTGCCATTTTAGTGTCTGCTCAGAGGCAGTTACTAGGCCAAGCTTTTAACACTCAGTTCAATTCTTACAACAAACTATCAGATATATATCATTTTAGAGTTCAGGAAACAAGCTCTGCAAGAGTAACTTGGCCAAAGTTGATAAATTTTTAAAATGTATCCTCTCCAGGATAGGAAATGGAATGTACAGTATCAGTGTTGTGGTTCAGAAATAAGTATTAAAATCAATTCCATCAATCAAAACCTTTCAGATTATTTCTATAGAAGACCTACACTTTGGTATCTTCTATTATTATTACCATGTTCCCACATCAGGTAACCAAGTTATAACTCAAAGTAGCTTATGAACTGGATTGGTGACTTACATCTGTATACAGCTGACTCCTAGGCAGGTACTGCTGGCCTTTTGGCTATTTATAAGCTACTCTAGAGACATATACTCTGGAGTACAGTACCTTTGTTGAGACTCCAGATGTACCTTCAGTACTGTTACATAACAGCTAATCTGATGATTGAGCCTGACCTGCCACCCAGCATCTGATGGGGAGATTCTCTCTTCTACACTGATGATCCTTCACATAGGTTCATTAAAGACTGGTGGGTAGGGGGTCACTTAAATTTGGTTATACTCCAACAAGTAAATTTCCCACAATACAACATAATATACATTGCACTTGACCCAAAAAGATAAAACTGCAAAAAAACAAAAGATTTTTATTGCAATAAGTTAATTCAGTGGATGGGTCTGAGAAAGCACAAATCAGTTGGTAAGGGCAATAAGAGCTTCTACGACGTTGCCCATGTGTTCCCTCAGGCTCCGCTCTGCTGCTGCTCGTGAGATCTCCATCTCTGTCATCTGCAGATAAAGGATCAATGGTGTTACCTAAGCCTTCTCCCTGGCATTAATGTGCCACCAAAACATGATGACTCTAATTTTTCAGGAAACAACTCAAACTAAGCAAAGTAACCTCCCCTGCCCATACACTATTTAGGCATCACTACTCACTATGAGCTCCAGATCTTCCTTCTTGATGGTGACTTTTGCCAGTTCCTTCTCCCTACAAATAATTAATGTGCATTAGTCCTCTACCTCCACCACAAACTCCCAGAAAGGTTCATTCCCAGCTGTGCCTTGCAAATAAATGACTCTTGATAAACACTGTTCAGTGAAAACACAAAACGACTCCCACCCTGTCAGGTAACATTCCCATCCTTCCCCTGAAGTCTTTACAAGAGGCGGCAAGTGTTGCCAAGAGGCCTTTCCATGTACAAACAAGAATAAAGTTGTAAACCTTAGATATATGGGAACTGGTGATAGAGCTGAAAAACGGTATAAGGTACAAAGGCTTAACGACTGCTTTTGTTTTTGTCGGGGAAAAAGAGGCTGGGAGGTCTGGTTGCATGCAGACTTACCGCTCCTGTTTGGCTTTCTGCTCCCGGGAACGTCTGTCTCCAATCACCGACATGGCCTATGGGAAAGACAGATCTAGTTACTGCTCTGCAAACCACAATTCCAAATTATCTAAAAAGCCGCTAACAAGTGGGTCAGGTGTGTATTCACAATGACGAGTGTATCAGCAACCCAAGGTCTGTTTAATTCAGTTCTCGGCTCCTGAGGCCCACTTTAAACCCAATCTCCAGCGAGTTCCTTTTTGCAAGCCTTGGGCTCTACTGATGGTTCGGTGTCCCTCTTGCCTCCCACCCTCGGGTCCCCATCCTAGAGCGGGATTTCCGGTTACATCCTCAGAGCCCCCTCTGCTCTCAACCCGACCAGACATGCTCCCAGCCAATTCACCGTCTCCAGATTGGAACTTTGGATCTCCTTCTCCTCCGCATAGTCAGTGACTCTCTCCAAGTCAGCAGCACCACTATCGTGCTTCCGCGGCTTCTCGGGAGGCCGCTCCGGACCGCTGGTCTCGGTCTCCAACTCGAGTTCCACATCTCCCTCAGTCGCCATGTCGACCTCACCGCGCCGCCGCAGACACCGCCCCGCCTCAGGACGACTTCCGGAATGCCCCACAACATCCGCCCTGAGGAGGCGGGGCTGGCCCTGAGCCACACCTTCATAAATGCTCAGGTTCTGGAAGCTTCAGCGAGGAAGGGGGTTCGCTTCTCAGACTCTGGGGCTTGTACAGTGTTGTCTTCTTCAAGGCCCTCTCCCATACCTAGCCTGTCACCACTCCAGACCTTCCCAGTCGACACCCTTCCCTCCTCTTTACTTAGATCCCTCCCACCATCACCCCCTCACACACACACACTCTCAAGGAATTCTGTTTAACCAGAATGGATGATGTCTAATCCTAAACCAATTAAGAATGCTAATCCACAGCAGGCCACATATGCAAACTGCTGCCTAATCTGGCTAGAACAGCTTGAGTGGCCCAAGGACCCTGGGGAGAAAGTAGTTTCACAGGGAAATTTGCATTTACTACATCCTGGAGGTCCGTGTTTTACTGATTTCCCTCCCATTCTACCTTAGTTAGATTGGGTGACCAGTCCCAGCACAGCGGCAGCCCAATGGGCTGAGGACAAAAGAGCTGCTACCTTCTCATCTTCCATCTGGTGGACCTGGGCATAATCCCTGGGGCAAGAATGGTGGGCGCAAAGGCCGTAGCAGGCCCCAGCACCACCCCACGCCTGACACAGCAACGCAGTGGAGTCAGCAGTGTCATAGTGAATCCTCCCTTCTATCAGGTGAGAGGGGATTTGGGGAGAGGCTTGAAAGCTCCCTAGAGCAAGAGCTATCTGATAAAGTGGAAAGAAATGGTGGCTGAAGCTGGGGAACCCATGGGAGCCAATAAAAATAATGTCTGCCACCCATGAGGCTGTTCTGCTTCTTTGTCTCTAAGACTATCGTTTATTAAACCTCTCCTTCTATATTACCAAGACCAGATGTTTAGGTCTAGGGAGTGTTAGAGGCCAGGTGTGATTTAGGCTTTTATGAAGGTCTGCTCAAGCCTGCAGGTAAACTCTTAGTGATGAAAGCTCTACTTGATGTTAGTGGAAGGCACTCCTAAATAGCTTGGTATCAGCCATTCTGAGAATTCCTGAGTAAAAAGAGAGAAGGAAAGGGAAGGGGAAATTTTGGAATTCAGCCTCATGGGTTAACTTCACACATTAATCTCTGCAAATCTCTACCTTGCTGCCCTGCATCTGCTCTACCCCCAGGTGTCCTGCTGTGGGCCTGTTCCGTGTACCTGCTGCTGCCATTGTAGGTGGCCTTCTCTCACAGAAGCCACTTATAGTCGCCTATTCTACATCCTCCTCCATGTAGGGGCCTCAGCAGTCTGCTGCCTGCTGCTGTCAAGGACAGTAGTGGAGAGAGTCTGGGGCAAGACACATGGGGTAAGTGTGAAGCAGTTGGGTTGCACTGACAAGAGATTCAGATTGGGGGCTGGGGACAAATGAGTGAATATACCTGTGAGAAGTAGGTACCTCTTTATGCATGACGATTTGCCCTTTTTCCAGATCCAGATGCCCTCAGGGTTGTGTGCCCATCTGTTTGGCCACTCTCACTGCCCAGTGCTCAGTGGCTCTGGGGCTGTGTATCGAGTATGCGCAGGAACTGCCACCTTCCACCTACTGCAGGCTATGCTGCTGGTCCACCTCCACTCCCCTACTAGCTGCCGGGCACAGCTGCATAATAGGTTTGTGTGTACTTTTTGGGTGGGGAGAGGATGGAGAGGGAAGTAGATATAAGCTTAGTAAATTCCAAAATGAAGTAATAGCACTGTAAAAAGAAAAGAGGTTTAAGTCCCTGCTTCTGACATACTAGCTGTAGGACCATGAGATACACATTTATCCTGTTTGAACTACTAGTTTCTGAAATGAAGATCACAGTGGGGTTATTATGTGTGAAACCTCTGTCAACAGTAAAACACTGTCCAGATGCTATTTAGTTACCTAAGAGAATTTGGAATAGGCTGCCACAGCCTGCCTCCAGCCCCTTTCACAAGGGACTGACTGGTTCCTCCTTTCCTATGCTTAGTTAGTTGTATCTTCTCTCTATAGTTTTGCTTTCTCCTTTGCCTTCCTCCATAGGCACTGTTCACTCTCCTTTGCCTTTTCTGAGTCTGCTTTTTTTGCCCTCTTAACCAGCTTCTGGCTCCTCAAGCTGCTGTTCTTGCTGGGTCTCTGTGCTGTTGCCTTCTGTGTCCCTGATGAGCACCTCTTCCCAGGTACCTTCCATCTCACATCCTAATCAGCAAGAGTAGGCTAAAAAATTTTCTAAGAAAAAGAGAGGGTAGGAAGTGGACCAGGAGTAATAATAATATGATTGCCTACATTTTCCCACTGGTACCCCACTTGCAGCCTGGCATTACATTGGCATTTGCGGAGGCTTCATATTCATCCTGCTGCAGTTGGTGCTTATCACAGCCTTTGCCCACTCCTGGAATAAGAACTGGTAAGGAGCACATATCCCTAAAGACTCTTCCTAGGAAGGCTGTCTGACATTTAGACACAGTGGTATGGGCAAAGGACATAACACGTCAATGGTCCCATAGCTTCCCACTGAACAGCATCAAGTAAGTTCAGGAATGGTCTATGGCCATGCCACCCTGAACATGCCCAATCTTGTCTGATCTCTGAAGCTAAGCAGGGCCGGGCCTGGTTAGTACTTGGATGGGAGACCACCTAGGAATACCAGGTGCTGTAAGCGTAAAAAAAAATTTTTTTAAGCAATCATAATAAAAAAGTTCAGGAATGTGATGACCCTGTGGGCCAGGTGGGGC
Source organism: Rousettus aegyptiacus (assembly GCF_014176215.1). NCBI lineage: Eukaryota > Metazoa > Chordata > Mammalia > Chiroptera > Pteropodidae > Rousettus > Rousettus aegyptiacus. The sequence goes on along the minus strand of NW_023416306.1, from coordinate 117,044,950 downwards.
AGGTAGTCACACCAGTCTTCTGGAAGCCGGATATAGTTAGTAATGGATAAAAAGAAAAAGAGTTGGACCCCAAGCCATTGCCCACTTCCCATCTTTAGGCAGACAGGTGCAGCAAATGACTGCCGCTGGTTCCTAGCCATGCTACTGGCCACCCTAGGATTCTACAGCATGGCAGCAGTGGCAGCAATGCTCCTGTTCCACCACTACACACACCCAGCTGGCTGCCTGCTCAACAAGATGCTGCTTGGTCTGCACCTTTGTTTCTGTGGCCTCCTCTCCTTCCTCTCCATCGCTCCTTGCATCCGCCTCAGTGAGTACCTGTCTTGCAACATTCCAGATTTGGGGGACCTATAGTATAGCAAATTTCATTTGTCTCCCTAATCTTTGCTTCCTCAAAGGGTGGGGAGACAGAAGTGTGGGTGGGGGTAAGAATGGAGGAAATTACTACCCTGTTGTCTAAATAAATGATCCCCACTCTTTTCAGAGCAACCCCGCTCTGGCCTTCTACAAGCCTCTATCATCAGCTGCTATATCATGTACCTGACCTTCTCTGCACTGTCCAGCCGTCCTCCAGAGAGTGGTAAGGACAAGATCTGGACTCCCCACACTAAAACATATTTGCTCCTGCCAAATACCTAACTTTGTTTTTACCATCCTTCTCTTCTTTTATCCCTTCTCAGTAATCCTTCAAGGACAGAATCATACTCTGTGCCTGCCTGGCCTCAATAAAATGGAACCCCAAACACCAGATACTTCTCTGGCAGTGATGAGTGCTGGCATCATGTATGCTTGTGTGCTTTTTGCTTGGTGCGTAAAAGCATCAGGAAGAAGTGTGAGAGAAGGGAGGTGCCCAGAACAAAGAGGGATGATCAGATTGTCTGAGACTATGTTTATTTAAACTTTAGAGAAGAGGAAAGCTCCCCATGAACAGAAACAATTTCTAAGAATAGCACTTGTCAGATGATCTGTATGAAGGGGGTTGGGGGAATGACTTGGGAATTAAAAATATATGCAGATTTTTAAGGCCCTCACATGAAAAGATTTCTGTTTTGCAAAGAAAGGGGTTCTGGGAGCACAATACCCTCCTGGGAGTTACTAATATGGACCAGCAGACAGTAAATGCCCTCAGGCAATCCCACCGCTAGTTGACTGTACCTGCTTGAGAATTATATTCTTTTTTTCTCAGCAATGAGGCTTCCTACCTGGCTGAGGTATTTGGGCCCTTGTGGATCATCAGAGTTTACAGATATGAGTTCCAGGTGAGAATGGAGAGCTCAGTAATCCCCAGTGCCCCTCCCTTCTCACATACAGACACAGACACACACACATCCTACCAACCTCTACCCCAGAAAGCTCAGATTCTAGCTGCCATTACCTTTTATTGAGTACCCACAATGTGCTAGGCACTGTGCTACTTTACATACATAATCTCATTTAATGTAATCCTCACAACAACCCTGTGAGGTAGGTATTTGCTCCATTTTACAAATGGAGAAATTGAGGCACAGAAGATTAAACAAAAGTTCCATAGCCAGATATATGCTAGAGCTTGCATTTGAACCCAGATGTGCCTCCACTTCTTACATCAAACTAATCTTTTCAAAGAAGGGGAATTTCCTATATTAATACCCTTCACACTCTTTTGGAAATCAGTCCAAAACATGCTGCCTTTTGTTTTACAGAAGCCATCACTCTGTTTCTGTTGCCCTGAAACAGTGGAGCCAGAGGAAGGTGAGTGTCAAGTTAGGATCCATAAGAAAGTGCAGATTTCTACAGTGCAAAAGAGCCCTTAAGTGCCTTAACAAAAGAAGCTGGGGGAGGAGGAAAAGGGAAGAGGTATTTCAGCAGCACTGTGCCCAGCAGCCCCTCCCTCTCTTCAGGGCAAAAGGGAGCTGCCAGGCCAGTTGACCAAGAGACCTCTCCAGCTCCTCCAGTGCAAGTCCAGCACCTTTCCTACAGCTATTCTGCCTTCCACTTCGTCTTCTTCCTTGCTTCACTCTATGTCATGGTTACCCTCACCAACTGGTTCAGGTAGGATGTTGACCTGGCATACTCTCCTGGAAACCTAGCAATTTTAGGGAAAAAGCAATTCAAGGCCAGTCCCAAGGACTCTCAGGAGACACATGTAAGTCCACCAGTCTTTGGTGGGAAGGTAGAACGGGTCGAAATCCTAAGGCCCAGCATATTCTCTAACCACAGACTTTGGTTCCACAGCTATGAGGGAGCAGAACTGGAAAAGACCTTCACCAAGGGTAGCTGGGCTACCTTCTGGGTCAAAGTTGCCTCATGTTGGGCCTGTGTACTCCTCTACCTGGGGCTGTTACTGGCACCACTCTGTTGGTCACCCACCCAGGACCCCAAGCCTCGTATCTTCAGGCGACATTGCCATCGCATCAGTATCATCAGATAACAAATATCCAGTCTAGGTACTTTTAACAAACTGGAGTTCTCTTGAGGTTATACCCCTAGTCATGATTCAAGGGAGCTGTCTAGACCAGCAAATACCTCAACGACACAACGGGCAGTTACCTTCCTTTAGGCTGAGGTCAATACTATGTCTGAATTGGAAAAAGTGGCCACATACACCATGTCCTAGGCAACTATCTGACTCATTAGATCTACCATTATACCTTCACCCCAGTTCAAGAGCCTAACTCCCAAGTCAGCAACTCAAGAACCACTGCTGATTCCAGCAGACAGTGTGGCACCAGCCCTTTCCTGGCTCTCATGGTAGCGATGGGGGCAGGGAAAGACAAACAGGGACTGAAGACTTACTTGGCTCTACCCTTGGAAATAAAAAGAAACAAACAGTTCAGCCCTGGGCACAGGGATGTAAGAAGCCCAGGACACTAGAACAAACCAGGACACAGGAAGAAAGGAGCACAGAGACTACCCTAGGCTTTAATCCTGACCTTAAGGTCAAAGGAAGTGGGAAGACAAAAACCACCTTCATTCCATGAGGAATGACAGAAGAGAATAGAACACTTGAAAGCAGCTGACCATGCAAAGTTGGTGAATAGAAGGATTTGGGGGCCAACTTTCAAGCAGGAGAACAAACTGAGGAAGAATGAGGAAGAAGGGCATAAACTTAGGTCTTGGAGCCTTCCTTAAGCCCTCAACTCCATCCTTGGATGGTATTTAAGGTCTGGGTGGAGGACAAAAATCACAGAAAAGAAGTCCCTATGGTTCTTAGAGGATTCCTCTGCCACATACCCAGTGTTGTCTGTTTGTTGTAGTATAATAAAGGATTTTCTGTGATGTTTCACTTAGTCTAAATAACCACAACCTTTTAGAGTCTAAAGTTCTCTCCCTTTCTTGTGGGAAAGGGCAGCCATTCCTCCATCCCCTTCCCCCCAAATCCCCATTCAAACCAGGCGCTCAAGGAATTACAAAGCTACTTTTAATACTTTGGGGTGAGCCCCACAGGAATAAAAAACACTGGGAAGGGGTAACCCCCTCACCCCCAGGAGTGGCCCAGGGGGAGAGAGGCTACCTGAAGGGAAGGAAGCACAAAAGGGACCCGCTGCAGACTCAGGGCAAAGGGAATGCCATCGGTGCTGGGACCTGTGAGCACTACAGGAGGAAACGCGAGCGTGGTGGGACTGGCTCCAGGCACACAGGCGAAGGGCAAGAGGGTTGGACACGAAGCCACAAAGCTACTTGGGTTCCTCCTTCTTCTCGTTTGCCTTTTTCTGCTTCTGCTGCATGATCTCCGAGTCCCTGGGGGTAGAGATGATGGGGCACTGGGAGGTACCAGAGGGCAAAAAGGATAAGATGCAGGGGGATGAAGGGCACAAAGGATAAGATGGAAGTGGATAGGACAAAATTCAGCGTGTGGCTGCTGTATTCCCACCCTAGGTGAATAAGAGGAAGAGAGCTGAGGCTCAAAAAAGGCAATCAGTCTCTATCTGACTGTTGCCCAAGGGGTCAGAAGTCTGGCCACACAAGGCTATTCTGTGCCGAGTACCACACCCAGCAACACCAGTGAGAAGGTTGGGAGAAAGGGAGGAGAGAGAACAGCAAGGCGGACCAAAAGTACAGGGCTGTCATAACCACTAATGCATCTGAAATGTGAATCTCCCTGAACTTGCCTTTAAGGTCAGACCCAGGGGCACTCAGAAATCAGACAGAGGGCAGGCACCCGCCCCAGTCCCTTCCTGTAAGGCAGTGAACTAACAATTTGGAGCGTGGGGAGGAAACAAAACCCTAGAGGAAGCAATGTACTCTGCCCCTCACGACTAGTTCAGATGTTAAACCTTGAGGTAGCTCTCTTTTCTAATACAACCCTTAGTCTAACCCAAGTCTCACTCCTCCTTTTCCCTCCCCTCCCAGGGGCTACCTCTGCTTGCGGGCGGCAGCAGAAAGCCCGTCATCTCGGCGCTTTCCCTTAACCGAGTCGCTCTGCTTTTTCATATTCTTCTGGCGGGCGAGCTCGCGCTGGTTACCGCCTAAAGAAAGAAGGTAAAAGGTGAGACGCGGGGGCCTTTCCGGCCACACACCAGCGACCCTCTTCCCTCACCCAGACACCAGTAGGGTCTAACAGTTCCCCTGACCCCAACACCAGCCCATCTCCCGGCCTACGCTGCTAATTGAGGAGTGGAGGGGACTGAGTTGCCTGCCACGGGGCAGGTCAAATTGAGGGGTGGAGGGAAGACGGTCCAAAGGAGCCTGCTGGAGGAGTGTTCCGAGTTTCCGGGCGGCGTGGGGACCCAGACAGGTGGTGGTGGTGTGTGAACGGTTTGGGTCGCCGCGGGGGATGGGCTGGGATTTGGAGTAGGGGGCTCTGGGCCTATCACCAAACGCAGGACTTCTGCGGAAGGTCTGAGAGGGCCGTCTCTGCCTGAACCGTGGGTTGGGGGGGCAGTGTTCCTCAAGAAGTGCTGGTGGGCAAAGGGCCGATTTCCGGGCTACGAGTGTGAGGGGTGACTAAAGAGCGGTCCCAGAAAAAGACCTCGCTGCAGAAGCCAAGAGGAGTCAATGCCTGGAATTCGGCAGTCGTGTTTCTGGTGGACGGGGGAAAGAGGGCAAGAGCAAAGGGGTCTCAGTGCTCACGGGTCATGGCGACGGCAGCGGCTCCGGCCTGCCTCCGTTGCGTCCCCTCGTTCAGTCCGACGTTACAGGCCCCGCCCCTTTCTCGCAGCGTAACGAAGCCGTTCTTTCCTCCCCGCCCCTTCTCGCCCAGGCGCCTGCTCCCATTGGACAGGAAGAAACACGTGGGTCCGCGGGTCTCCTTTGAGCCCGGACGGATGGGGGCGGAGGTTCGCAGGTCTAGCGCTCTGCGTAGGGCGGGGCTTCCTAAGCAAAGAGTTGGGTCGGGCGGGGAGAAAGTAGGCCGGGTCACGTGGGCACGGTGGGGGTGGAGGGGTGCGGCAGGCGATGTGGCGCTCTCGCGGGCTCGAGCACGTGACCAGGCAGTGTGACCTCAAGCGGGGACGGCTTAGGACACTGACAAACTCGCCCAGAAGGAACACTGAGAGACGGAGGGCAGGGGTTAGCAGGGGCCGAAATGGTCCAGCCCGTTCTGTTACCAGGACTCTGGGACTAAACTTGGCCCTCTTACTTGGGATCCCCCACCATCTATTCGACGCTTGAGTTATTAACATCTTGTACAAACGCAACTCCCGAAACCCCCTTCGATCACAGTGTACCTTTCTACCCCTAACCCCTCTAATACAGAAATTCGCAGCCACATAGCCGTATGTACTAAATCAATTGGTTCTGTCCGTTTCCCTACAAAAAGTAAATGTAAAGAAGCAGTGGCTTGGAAGTATTGGAGGACCCGAAATCGCAGACTGGAGTTGGATCAAGGACTAAGAGACCGGAAAATGCACATACTATGTCCACTTCTCCCTTTGGACATTTCCCCACTTTACTATCTCCACCAGCCACACCTGGTTTTTAATAAACAGTTGAATAGGGTGTGAAGTTTAGGTTTCCCACTAAACTTTCCCATTAATCTGTCTACAAAACTCCCCACCAGCCCTGAGGAATTCATTGGATAAACGAGAAAAGCTTAGGAAAATCATAGGAAAGAATTGGTTGTAAATTTTAACTTGTGATTCTCTACAGCTAGTGCCCATAGCAAAATCCAACAGAGGCTGGAACTTCAAAGTGGCTTCCCCCTCAACATAGAATTAAAGGGAAAGCAATAAACATCAGTTAGCACCATGCTCATGATTTTTGTCAAACCCAAGGATCACTTAACTACTTTCTATTAGTTAAATTTTTTATAACACTCTTAAATAAAGGATATAACTCAAATTTCATATTCCTTCAGTAAATTTGAAACCAGTATCACCCACAGAAAGTAACTATGAAAATAAATACAATAAAAATGAAATATATTATTAAATTCTACCAAAAAATATATATATATCATTGTCAAAGATGCTGAGCCTGGGAGCTGCCCTCTCTTTCTTAAAAAGAGAAACTAACAAGTGTTAGGCATAAGTCTTCCAAACTGTAACTTTCACTTAACATAATCTGAAGATTGAAATACATTTAATTTTTGTACTTTGAATGCTATGTCTCTATACTAAAATTACTTCTCATACCACAGGTAGCACACATCCCAACCTTTGGTACATACTAAATGTAATAGATCAACATCGTTGGCATGCAACAATGTACAATTCCTAACTCTGCTATTTACTGGATTTAATTTTGAACACTTATTTTCTCCATGCTTCAATTCCTTTATATGAAAAATGGGAATAACATCTACCCCTTAGTGTTGTGGAAGGATTGATATAGATAGTTGATATAAATGGCCCTGGCCCATAATAAGCATTTGGTTAATGTTTTCTTCATTTCCCTTCTTCAGGTACTAAAACTTCCTCTTCTCCAAATTCCTCTAACCCATCTGTGATAACATCTCTGAGATGGCCCTAATGATCCCTCCCTCCTGGTAGGTATTCAGATCCTCTTTTAGTCCTTTCCCACATTGAATCAGGTTTGGTCTCTGCGACTAATAGATCATGGCAGTAGTGGTAGTATGTCACTTCTGATACTAAGTCATAAAAGATATTGTAGCTTCTGTGTTCCTCTCTCTCTTAGATCACTGGCTCTGGGTAGAGCCAGCTACCATGTTATTACAAGAAGCCCATGTGATTAAGAACTGAGGCTGCTGGTCAATAGCCAGTGGGGAAAGAAAATACCTCCATTTAAACTCAGCACAGAGTTGAGATTTAGGGAGTACAGAGAATGAGGACCCAAAGAAGGAGAGAAGCAGAGAAGGAGGTGAGGCAATGTTTAGGACTGCAGATATAAATGAGAAGATGAGGAAACTGGACTTGAAGGGTGGAGACATCACCTGCAGACGTACAGCGACAGCCTGAGCCCCAACGTAGTCAACCCACATGGGTCCCCTTGCATGTAGAGAGACCACAGAACCAGCCCCATGGGAAAAACCACACCAGCTAGTGACGAGTGAAATAGTGTAGGATGAGGAAGCAAGTTTTCTTTGGCACCTGCTACCTCATCAACTCCAGCAGCTCAGGTGAGTGAGAGAATGAAACAACCCTGCAACCAGTCTCCTCTTATCAGCTTACCTCACCCTACCTCCATGCCCAGGAGTCTATTTCCAATCCTATCAGAACCTAGAGTGGTTGCCACACCCTAAGTTAAATTTTTCCAAGAGTTGCTCAAAAAAGTCCCTCATTCTTTCAACATATATTCATACGTGCCAACTATTGTATTAGGCATTAGGTGTACAATGAGAACAAAGCATATATAGCTCTATATTCATTTGGAACATTTAGTGTAGACAGGAAACATCTCTCTCCCTCATATATATGTATGTATTTCTGTGTGTGTATAATACCTATATATGTATGCAAATTGTGATGATTGCTTTGAAGAAAAAGGATAGATTCTATGCAAGGATGACAAAATATTTAACAGGGTACATAGCATAAGCACCTACCAATTAAAACAGATGTCAGTGTAATCTAAATGAAGACTCGCTGCGAACAATTGTTCTGCCTGTCCTAGTAAGAAATCATAGTATTGCTGGTTCTATGAAGGGAGTGTACCTGTAGACCTTAACTTTGATTATGGAGGTGAAGCTAGTGACATTTAAGCTAAGGCAAAAGGATAAGGAGTTAGCCCAGATCAAGGGAGGAGGGTCAGGGAAAACATTTCAGGAGAGGGCAGACCCTAAAGCTCTGCTCATCAAGACATCCCATCAAGAGCCACAAGATTAATGGATAGGTAATAGGCAAGTCATTAATGCCTAAAGAGCAGGGTGGTGTGAAACTAGGGGCAGTGACATGATCTGAGTTATTACTACTAACACCACGACTAGCTAATAGTAAGTAAATGCGTATTAAGTGTACTTTTCTTATTTGACCTCACGGTGACCTTTTAAGGTGTCGTTATCCCCTTTATACTGATTTAAAAACTTGGCACAGGTAGGTTAAATCACTTCCCTAAGGAAACTCAAATGATAAAGGGTGGGGCTGAGAGTCTACCCCAGCCTGTGCTCTTCATCAGCAGGATGTAAACTTTAAAGAGAAAAGGAATGAACACAGATGAATTGAAATGGGGAAAGTAGTCAAGAGGCTATCACAGACATCAGAAATGCAAGGCCTCTTTTGGTAACAGATAAATGAAATGCAATTCAGAGAAATTTGGGCAAAAGGGGGACTTTGTTGGCTTATATAACTAAACTGTGGGGTGGGATGTGATGTGGCTGACTAGGGAAAACTAAAACCAATGACAAGGGGATGCCTCCAAGTCTCTCATCTTTTCTTTGTTTTCTCAGATCCATATCCCTTGACATGATAGGAAATGGCCAACAACGATACCTGCTCTCACATCTCACAGCTTGCCCGAGAGAGAGTCTGAATCTCTTCTTTCAGCGTCTGTGTCTAAAATCCCAGGACAGGGCTCTGACGGGTCAGGTGCCTACCCTTGTGGTGCGAAGGTGGGTATGGGGCAAGATATAATGAGAGCAGCCTCTGGCAGAATCACAGATCCATCAGAGAAAGGGAGTTTGTTCCCCACACCCCAAAAGAGAATGCTACACAAATAAAACAAAAGATGTCCACTACATTGGAGAAGAAAAGATAACCACTTGAACTGAGATGGTGGACAGAAATGGAAAATGTGTGCAGATTCAAAATATATTTTGGAGATTCAGTAAGAGAGATCAATACTATTATTTCCTGGGTTCATTCATTTCTTTATTAAGTGTATACCTATTATGTGCCAGGCACTTCTGGGCACTGGCTGTACAGTGGTGAACAATACAGGTCTCTGACTTCATAAAGTTAACATTTAGTAAAGATGACTGACAAGTCACACGTAAACAAACCAAAAAATATAAAATTATAACTTGTGTTAAGTATTAAAAGAGAAACAAAGGTGCAAGCATGAAGAATAATGGGAAAGATCCATTTCTGTGGTGTCATTTAAACTGAGGCCTGGAGCCAGTTGTGGGAAAAGTAGAAGAGATTTTCCAGCAGTGCAGTTGAATCCCTAACATCCCTCCTTTATCAAAAAAAAGCAATGCAGTTTTATGAAATTCTCATCCTCCTCTCTGTATTCCAATGGTGGTCCTGAATGACTAAGTCAATGAAAGTAAACTCATTCCTCTTAGTATTAATTGGCTCAGGAACCCAAGCCTAACTAAGCTAATCATTGTGTGGTATTCACCTGGTGACAGTTATTGGTTCAGGAGTTAGTATGTGACCTAAGTTGTCCTGATCAGACCAAAGGGAAGTGGAATTTTTCAGTTCCATTGTGAGGGGAGGGACAGTGCTTTATTCTACTGATTTGAACAAAGAAGTGCATAGCCCCTACTGCTCCTGACTTCTATGACCTTGAAAGACCAACTTTAGGTTGAAGCAAAGTGAGTGGCAGAAGGAATCTTGGTCTTTGATGATGCTATTGGCCACTGGATATATCAACTGTAACATTTGTTCTACCCCTGAGCTTCCTGCTATAGGAACGGTAATCTTTTTGTGTGTGTGTGTAAGCTGCCTTGAGTCAGATTTCTGTTACTTTGGCCAAATACATATTAATAAATACATAAAGAATAGGAACAGCATATGCCAAGGCCCTGAGGTGGGAAAAAGTTGGGATAATTAGATTAATTTAAGGGACCACATAATAAAATGATCTAGTCAGGTTATCTTAAAGTGCAACTAGCCCTCTCCATGTTTACCAAGTTTTTGGCCATGCTTGTAGAGATGAGTGGCTAGCCAAGGATTGCCAAGCACTGGAGACAACACTTTTAACATGAAAACAGACCAAACAAAACAGAAACAGAAAATAAGTTATCAGAGGATACAAAAACAATTCCAGAACAAAAGAAAATAGGATGGATTATTTTCCTTTGAGATGAAGAGGATATTGAACAAAAATAGGAGAGCTATAAAAAAAACAAACATTCAGATAATAATAAATGGTTCTTGGAAATCAAAAATATTATAACTGACAGAAAAAAAATCAAAAGCAGGGTTGGAGGATAAAAGTTGAAAAAAATATTCTAAGAAACTGGACAATAAGTGATAGATAATAGGAGAAAGGGAAAAATAAGAAAATTAGAGAATCAATTAAGGAAGGTCCAACATCTGAATTATATGAGTTTTGGAATGAGAAGAAAGTGTAACAAAAATGTAGGGGGCGTACTGAGTGCCCAGAACAAAGAATGAAAAAATATCTACCACATATCAGGACACTGGAGTCAAATAGAAGATCCTAAAGGCTTCTGAGACACAAAATAGGTCGCATACCAAGGATGGATAATTGAATGACTTCAGACTTGTCAGCAGGAACACTGGAAGCTAGAAGACAATGGAACGATGTTTTCAAATATCTGAAGAAAAATAATTAACAACCTATACTTTTTCACCCAGCTGAGCTTTCGATTAAGTATGAGAATAGAAAAAAGACATATGAAGTCTCAAAGAACTTATCTGCCATGCACCCCTTTCAGGAAGCTATTGGAGATGTACTCTACCAAAAATGAGAGAGTAAACAAACAAGTCATGGAAACCAGGATAAAGAGTATCCAATGTAAAAGATAAGTGAAGGATATACCCCAGCTGCTAGTGAAGGATCCAAAGATAATAGCTTTCCAGCAGGCTTTGGGAGAAACAATTTCAGATTGGAAGGAAAAAAATGGAAATTATAAAACTGATAAATAACCTGATTGTGTTAGAATACTCTGAGAGATTTCTAGAAGAGCATATGAGAATTAATTGATAATAAATACATAGATAACTAAAAAACTAAAGAGAGATAATTACTCATTTCAGGGGGAAAACATATAAAAAAGGAAATGTAAACAGTACACTAATTGTTGGTTTGTAAATAATGCTTATAAACTCATGAAATGTAAACATTCAATATTGACGTAACAAATGTAACATTACTACATCAGGAAGATGGAAAGTACATGCATATTTGTGAAGAGGATGAAAGCAATAAGTCCTCATTTTTAAAATAGAAGTCAGTGGCTCACATCTAAAACTTAAAAATCCAAAATGGTACAATATTTAGAAAAGGCAATAAATGCCAGAAGAAATAGCTAAAAGAGTTGTAATCCCCTTTAAGCACTGGGAAGCAGAGTGGGATAAAAGTTATTGTTTTTCATTGTAAGTCTTGTATAGAACTTGTATGTACACATATAACTTCCATAAAAATAAATAAATACTCAGTTAAAAATCCAATTATGGTAATGAATGAAATAGCCTAGGAGGAGAGAGTAGAATGAGAAAGAGGTCTGGGTACAATCTCTTAGGAACTCTTCATTTACTATTCCCCTCATGTCTGCCCACTACTCCCAGTGGGCAATAAGTCTGGAGAGAAGAGTGTTGATAGAAAAAGAAGAACCTCCAGGAGCAGATCCAGAGTCAAAGATAGGCAGGATAGGAGAATAATGCAGAAAGAACATGGCTCAGGGTATCCCCATAAAAAAGGTGGCTTTGCATGGGAACAGGTTCTAAGTTCAGGGAGACCCAGGGCTGGCTGAGGTCTCCATTCTTGAGGAGCTACTAAATATGAATCAGGAAGTGCCTGAGTTGGGGAGCTAAGGCACTTTACCCTTTCGCCTTGGGCTTCTGCCGGCCTGGGTGATGATGTCTCATTTCTGACCATTGGTGCTCCTGAACGGCTACTTGCCTCCACCAAGCACCTCTACCCTGTCCTACTACATTTATGAACACATCATGAGCAAACCCAAGGTCTCAAAGCAGCATATCCTCTCAGATACCTCTGCTTCTTCCTTAGTTCAGCCAAATTGCATTTGCATTTATTCAGATAGTCATTACTCCTCTCCTCTCTCTAACTCCTCTCCTCTCTCTGAGAGACATCAGGGGATAAAGCAAGTTTCCTAGACAGTCTCCAAGCTCTTTCAATTCCAATTCTCTTCTCTTCTTCCTATTCCATGCAGCCCACTCTCTGCTTACTAAAACCCTACTGTATTGTCCTGTAACCATCCCTCCTATAGCGATCTATTTATCTGTTCCCTTCAAGTATTTTCTTTCTAGCTCTCCCTCAACCCTTTAGATGGAAGTTTAGAAGCAAGGAACTAATACATAGCAGAGTCTGGGCTAGCCTATTGAAAAATATGTATGGTTCTACTTCTGTTCGGCTCAAGACAGGGCTTCAAGTTCTTGTGCTGGGGCCATCTGTTAGCATGTACCCTTAAAACAGCAGCACCATGACCCTGGGGGAACATGTGACTCCCAGTAAAGTGAGCTCTCTCAGTGCAGAGTGACACCCCAAAGCCACAGGGCTGCAGGCCTACCAGACTCTTGTAAGGAAAAGAGGAACATCCCCGTGTCCAATGCATAGGTCTGAAGCGTGTGGTGATAAGGAGGATGAGGGGAAAAGGGATGAGAAGATCCAAAACAATGACTCTATAGAAATAAGGTTACATATATATTTGAAAAATGTCTTCTTCCTCTTTCATATACTGATGCAGAACCTGTCCTGATATAGAAGAGTATGGGCTGCTAATGTGGCATGACCTCATAAGTGTAAAGGATAAGTACAAACTATGGAGTCAGGTGGCCTGAGTTCAAATCCTGACCAGACTAGGCCCTGGGATTTTTAGAAATCTAGTAAAAACTATGGACCTCTCCTCAGAGAAATGTTTTTAAATACATTTTTTTAAATATGGTATTTATACACCCGTGTTCATAGCATTATTCACAATACCCAAAACGTGAAAGCAATTCAAGTGTCCATTGACAGCTAAATGGGTAAACAAAAGGTGGATATATACATAGAATGAAATCTTATCTAGCCTTAAAAAAATTCTGACACATTCTCTAACATGGATGAACCTTGAAGACATTATGCTAGGTTAAATGAGCCAGTCACAAAAAGATAAGTACTGCATGATTCCACTTATAAGGTAGTCAAATTCATAGAAACAGAAAGGAAAAGGATGGTTGTCAGGGGCTGGGAGGAATGGGAAATGAGGATTTGTTGTCTAATGGGTATAGAGTTTCAGTTTTACAATATGACAAGTGTTCTGGAGATGGTCTGTACAACAGTGTGAATGTATTAAACACTACTGAACTGTATGCTTAAAAATGGTGCTGATGGTAAATTTTGTTGTGTACTTGACCACAAATAAAATTTTTTAAGTTAAAAAAAAGTACATGGGATTACAAATATTTGTGGTATGGTAACAGTGCATTTTGATCAATGTATTCCACACACAAAAAAACATTAAATAAATATTAATAGAGGCAAGTCTATTATTGTAATTATAAAGTAGTGATGAATGCAAATGATATTTAGATAATTATCCAACAATTATAATGAGAAATGAAAACACCTGTTATTTCTATTGGTGAGAACATCACATATACTGGCAGTACCAGTGGTTTATTGCTTACCTTCATAATCAAAGGAGATTGTTAAATATCTGTTAGAGATTAGTAAAAAAAAGATGTAATATTTTGCCTTCCAAATCCTCAGAATCCCTGAATTCCATAGTCTGCAGACCCAGGTTTAGAACCTCTGCTTTGTGACTTTGGGTAAGCCACTTAGCTTCTCTAATCTTCAGTTTCTTCATCAATTTTTAGTGTTGGACATATTCTCATTCACTCTCACGCTTCTAGACAATTATTTCACACCATTTTCATACCTCAATTCCCACCACTCCTCCCTCATCCTCATTCTCAGTGGCGTCCTACTTCTCTGAGAAAACTGAAGCAATCTGAAGAGAACTTCCACAGACTCCCACCACATTTAACCACCTTCTGCACCTGCGTCTTCTCTGCCTGTATGGCCTGTTACCAAAGATGAATTGTGCCACTCCTGCGGAAAGCCAGTTCTGAATAGATCCCATCCCCTCTAATCTACCAGGAACACCACTCCTCTCTCTTACATCATCAAAGTTTGGGAGATATTCCCCCAAATCATTCCCACCAGCATACATACTATTTTTCCCACCACAAAACCTTCTCTCGATCCTATTTTCCCTGACAATTAACTCTCTATTTCTTTGCCCCTATGTTTGAGAAAACTCTAGAACTGTTCTTGTTAAGGTTACCAATAAACACACATTGCTAAATGCAGTAATCAGTTCTTTTATATGCATACATATATAGATATACAAATATATGTATATCAAAATTGATATATATATAACAATTTTACTGAGATAGAATTCACATGTCATAAAATTCACTCATTTGAAGTGCAGTGTACAATTTAATGGTTTTTAGTATATTCACAGAGATGTGCAACCATCACTACTGTCAATTTTAGAATGCTTTCATTACAATGGACAATTCTTAATCTTCATTTTACTTGGAATATCAAAAGCATTTGACACAGGCGATCAATCATTTATCCTTGAAACATTTTATTCACTTGGCTTTCAGGACATTACACTCTCTAAGTGTTCCCGATGTTCTTCCTTCCTCACTGGGCATTCCCTTTCAAATGGCTTTGCTTTTCTTCACCCTGACCTCTTTCTAAAGATCAGAGTACCCTAGGGTATAATCCTTTAGGCTCATCTCTATCTTCCTGGGTGATCTATCTCATCCAGCCTTATGACTTTAAATACCATCTATATGTTTAGTAACAAAGATGTGTTATTAAAGACCAACGCTAAAATCATCCATACCCTCGTATTCTCGATAATTATGTATGGATGTGAAAATTGGACAGTGAAGAGGCTTATAGGGAAAAAACTGATTCACTTGGAAGCTGGTGTTGGAGAAAGCTCTGTGGATACCCTGGACCACCAGAAAGATGAAGAAGTACGTATTAGAGCAAATTAAGCCTGACATGTCACTGGAGGCAAAAATGACAAAACTAAAGCTGTCTTATTTGGGCATGTCAAAAGAAGGCAGGGTTTCTGTTGGGAAAAACAGAAGCCAGAAATAAAAGAGGAAGACCAAATGTGAGAGATTGACTCCATAAAAGAAGCTGTAGGCATGAGTCGACAGGAGCTGAGCATGGTTGTTGAGTACAGGACATTGTAGAAATCATTCATAGGGTTGCCAGGAGTCAGAACTGACTCAATGGCACATCACACACACACACACACACACACACACACACACACACACACATGTTTAGCACTACTACATTTACATCTCTACCCAGACATCTTTCACCTTCTCCAAACTTGTGTATATAATTGCCTGCTCCACATCCCCATGTGGATTCTAATAGACAACTCAAAACGTTCAGAACTAACATTGTTTCACCTGCAGTCTTCCCTACTTCAGTTGATGGTAATTTCATTCTTCTAGTAGTTCTGGCCAAAAATCTTAGAGTTATCCTTGATGCCACTTCTCTTTCACACTCAATCCATCAGGAAATCTTCTCCCCTCAATATATCCAGAACCCTATCCCTTCTCCCATCTCCTCTGTTACCCCTGGTACAAGCCACCACCATCTCTACCTTGGATTACAGCAATAACCTCCTAATTGGGCATACTGCTTTTATCCTGTCCCCTAATCTATTCTTAATACAGCAACCAGAGTGATCCTTTTACAATAGAAGTGACTGCCTGTTACTCCTCCCCTAAAAACCCTGCAATGACTCCCCATTTCATTATAAGTAAAAGCCAAAGTCCTTACAATGATCCACGAGACCCTCCATGATGTAATCGCCCCTCCTCTTTACCTTCGTGATTTCACCTTACTACTCTCCCCCTCACTCACTTTATTCCAGTTACACTGGCCTCAACTTTTCTTCACAAACTCTAGGCAACTTCTGACTTACAGTTTGCACTGGCTAATCCCTGCATCTGGAAAGCACATCTTCCAACTGTACAGTTTAGCCAATTCCCTCACCTCCTTTAGGGCATTGCTCAAATTTCATCTCCAGAAGGCCTTCTCTGACCTCCATAATATACAGTGAACCCACTCCACCTTCCTCTACTTCCTCTGCCTCCACTTCCAAATCCTCTTACCTTGATCTATTTTTCTTTTTTTTCTGTAGCACTTATCACCTTTTAACATATACTATATTTTTAAAATTAAATTTATTGGGGTGACGTTTGTTAATAAGATTATATAAGTTTCAAGTGTATAATTCTATAATACATCATCTGTATATTGTCTTGTGCGCTCACCACCCAAAGTCTAGTCTCCTTCTGTCAGCATATATTTGAACCCTTTTATTGTCATCGACCTCCCTCCACCCTCATATACTTTTTGTTTGTACAAAATATAAAAACATATATATTTTATGTTTATTTCTTAGGTGTGTTTATGGTGTCTCCTTCCACTCTAGAATGTAAGCTCTCCCAAAGCAAGAATCTGTTCACTGATGTAGCCCAAGGATTTAGTATAGTGTCTGGTGCAGAGTAAGGGCTCAATAAATATTGTTGAATAAGTGAATGAAAAATATGAATACTTGCTCTAAAAAAAGTTATCGTAGCGATTAAATAATATGCAAAGATCCTGACATGTGGTGGACACCCAACAAATGTTAGATTCCTACCTCCCTTCCCCCTCCCGGAAATATCTTCTCCAGTTGCCTCCTCTTACAGCACGGCTCCTTCCCTCTTCTTGGGCCAATTTTACCATTCTAAATTCAAGAAAATCTAACAAAAAGCCGCAGATGTCATCAGAGAAGAAAAGGAACCCTCGGAGACCAGTTTATCCATTGCCACAACAAATTAGCAGATTGTCACTCAGGTGGGTAGAGAGCCCTGAGGAAATGGACCAGTAAATGTTGTTGGAGTTGGAGGTTTATTGCACTGATTTTTGAAGTCATCTTTATTAAGGTATAATTTAAATGATTTAAAATATAGACGTTTCGAGTGTATAATTTGATGAGGTTTGACAAATGTTAATTTGATTTGGGGTGGAGGTTATTATGGTCACCTGGGATTATGCAGATCTAGATATTCAGCACAGGGACCCTAGTTAGGAAAGAGAACACAACACCAAGGCTCGTGGGAAACATACCCAAACAAGGGTGAGTGGAAACACCAAGGGCCGACCAGAGATTGGTCCTGGGGTCTCACTGCACCAGGATCTGGATCTCCGGAATGCCTGGCAACTTTATCACACCTCTTGGCCCTCCTAATGGAGTGAGCTAGCTGCCTTTCACACCTATCTCAAGTGTTTACCATGAGGGGAGACCCAGGACTGAGTCTTCTTACCTCTCATCTGCCCTGTAACTCTTCTGCCATCACCCCCACCCCCGCCCATCAGTGGGGGGCGTTTCGGCCTGCGACGGCCCCGCTTCACTAATGCCACAAAACTCACAGGGCCCGATTTCTTTCCAGCCTTAGTTAGAAACCGGTTTCGGGTCTGCAGCAGTACCGCGGGCGGGGAAAAGCAAGAGTGCTGCGCCAGGTGCTGGCGTCAGAAATTCCCCTTTGGGTCCGCCATTCTCCAGTCCCTGGGGGCTCTAGGTCTTTGAGGCGTGGTAAGCTGAGCCCGCCTAGCAACCGGGCCCTCTCTTCAACTCCTCTGAACTTAAAACCCTCCAGAGGTTATCGGTTCAGCTTCACTTAGACAGCAACGCCGACTTCAGGTTGCCTGGGGGAAACTAAAGCAGGATTGGAGATTCTGGGTGAAGGGTCTGTAATTGGCCGCAGACTTTCTCCCGGAACTGAGAGAATCCCTAACCGCAAGACCAAAGAGGTGCATGCCAATCCAAAAAGAAACCGCTGGGGTTCACGCGGATGTCTGCTGGGAGAGCGAAGCACCGCCCACGCGGCTGGGAAACCTCCGGAGTGGAGCGGGCTGTGGGTGGGGCCGGGGGTGGGGTCCTGTTGGGGGCGGGGCCGACCTGGGCTACCGGCTGTGCAAGTCTAGCCCTGCACGGCAAAGGCAGTGGTGGTGGCTCTTGTCTGTGGCTCCAGTTCTGCTTGCACTCGACCTCGTGGGCATGGCGGGACCCCAGGAGTTTCTGAGTGGAAAGCTCCGGCTCTGCTTCACACCTCCTGCCCGGACAAGCCTCCTGCTGCTCAGGTTCAACGACGCGGCGCTGCGGGCGCTGCAAGAGTGTCAGCGACAACAGGTGCGGCCAACCCCGGGTTCCATCTTCTCTAACCCCTACCCTTCCGGACCTCGTGCCTCAGCCGGAGACCTTGGCGAAGGGACCTGGGGCTGGAGGACGGCATTTTCAGGCTCCGGCCTCCCCACTTCTCCAAGTGAAGCCCACGAGGCAGGTCCCTCCTAGCACCCAACGCAGGATTCTGCGGACGCCGCTTCACCTGCGCTCAACTCGCGTGTGTTCTCTCTGCAGGTTCGGCCAGTGATCGCTTTCCAAGGCAACCGAGGGGTAAGTGCGGGCCTGGTGTGTGGTAAAGGATGAGGGGTGCGGGGAAGAAAAGACGCGGGCTCAGGAAGGGCGGGAGGCTGAGAGCAGTCACGGTCTGAGGAAGTTCCGAGAACTGAACCCCAAATGGGGTGAGGGGGCTGCTGGGGTTGTGGTCCCAGGAGACTACAGTTGAAGAGACTGTGCCCTTTCAGTCTCCTGGGAACTCAGGCACAGCTGCACCTGGTGTGCTAACGAGTCCCGTGGGACCCATCTTCAGTCTTAGGCTGACTCAGGGAGGAATGGCATTGGCAGGAGGAGGAGGGGCTAACTTCGTGGGGCTTACCGTCTCCTTTCACCCCCAGTATCTGAGGTTCCCAGGCCGTGGCTGGTCCTGCCTCTTCTCCTTCATAGTGTCCCAGTGTGGCCAGGAGGGCCCTGGTGGTGGCTTGGATCTTGTGTGCCAACACTTACGCAGGTAAGGAGAAACAGACAGGTAGCAGGTGAGAGTTTGTGGAAAAGTCCAAGAGGGGAATGTAGAGGTACTTAAAAGTTCAACCCTCCTAAGTTTTTTTCACCACCCCTTTTCAGATCTGGGCCTAACCGCCTCCACTGCCTGGGCCCACTCAGGGACCGGCTCACTATTTGGGCAGCCATGGATTCTATCCCAGCCCCATCTTCAGTTCAGGAACACAACCTGACTGAAGATGCCAGAGACCCTAAGAACTGGCAGGACATGGGAGACTGTTCTGAAGGAGACACAGTTTCACAGCCACAGGTGGCACTAGAAGAGGTAAGGCAAGAAACTGGAGGGAGTTGGGATAAGGTGGGACAAAGCCTGAAGCCTAGGGAGCCAAGTGTCCCTGCTACTTTCCCTGCCAGGTGCCAGATCCATCAGCAAGCAGCCAAGGAGAGTCACTCCTAGGATCCTCGAGGGAACACATGGCACAGTGGGAAGTGAGGTACTTGGGGTAGGGTGGGACTAATCTGGGAAGCCCTGGTATTGTCTTCGTCAAATCTCCACCCTAAATGCTGTAATAAGAAATCTAGCCCTACCTCCTACCCTGGTCTTCATCTCTCCCATTCCCTTTTCAAATACTCTAGGAACCAGACCCACCTTCCAAACAGAGAGCCTGATCAGGCACTGCCTTCCTCTGCTGGCCAGAAACATCTGAGCAAGGTAAGTTGTAATAGCAAGGATTTTTCAGAGAGCTTTGTTCAATCAAACTAAAACCTAAAAATTGGAAGCCTTCATTTTGATGTTCCCAGAGATCATTATATGGAAGTAATTTTCAAGAGAAGGGCAGAATAAGCTTCTGACATACTGTTAATGAGATATTTTCCCCAACAGAAACGTCCAGCGCCTGCGGCCACTATAGAACTAAGAGAAAAGAGGCTCAGAACTCTGCCTCTAGCTCAAAGTCCCCTACAAGGGCTGCTCAGTGAGGACTTCCATGAGGGAGAAGATTGGGACCAAGAAGATAAACACGAAGTCATGGGCCCCAGGCTGGAGCACAGTCCCTCAGTTCAAGCAGGTGAGTTAATGAGAGAAAGGTAAAACTGCCATAATGTGGGGGGGAAAAGGCCAATAATCACCTTCATGTCTTTTTGCTTCCTTCACAGACTCTGAATACCCAAGCCCTGAAGAGGTACCAGATTACCTCCTGTGAGTCTCCTGCCATTTCCAATTTTATTAAACCTTGTGCATATATTAAGATAAACTTCCTGGGAGCTGGAAGCTTTTGGGGACAATAAAATTGAAAATGGTAACTCTGCTCCTGGCAGGCAATATGGGGCCATTCACAGTACAGAGCAGCGACATGCTTATGAGAAGGACTTTGAGACAGATTATGCTGAATACCGCATCCTGCATGCTAGAGTTGGGGCTGCAAGCCAAAGGTTCATGGAGTTGGGAGCAGAGATCAAGAGAGTTCAGCAGGGAACTCCAGAATACAAGGTAAGGACTGGACGCAGGCTGGCTTTCCAGCTCTGCTAGATATAAACTCTCTACTAACTGCCCACACACTTGTTTGTTCAGTGACAAAAGTGACAAGGGGGCCTGTTGTAAGAGGTATCATTTGGTACCATGGGAAAGGAAGTTATTTCCCTTAAGAGAACTGGAGCTTTTTTCTTAAGGTTAAACTTGGTGCTAGCATTTTCTTTGTTTCAGGTGCTGGAAGAAAAGATAGTTCAGGAATATAAAAAGTTCAGAAAGGTAAGATAAGGTCTGGGAATGGTAGCAAGAAGGTAGAAATGGATTTAAAAAATATATTTGACATGGATGCTTTTTCTCTGCAGCGGCATCCAGGTTACAGGGAAGAAAAGCGTCGCTGTGAGTACCTGCATCTGAAATTGTCCCACATTAAAGGTCTCATCCTGGAGTTTGAGGAAAAGAACAGGGGCAGCTGAAGTGGTCAAAGGGCTTTTGACCCTCTTCCCAGTGAGATAAGAAGGAACGAAGCAGCTACAAACTATAGTATAATCGTCTGCTCTTCTTATTGCTGAGTCTATGGTGGCAAGTAGGAGAGCCGCTCTAGGTTTCTTTTTCATTCTTGACATATTTTAATTTTTAGGGTGTGGGCACAATGCCAACACTGCACAGCTGTGCCCAGCAGACTAGGAAAAGCAGCGGAGGCTGGGCTTCTTCACCTTTAGTTCAGTCAGGTCATGTTCAAATCTTGAGAAATGACACCATTTCCAGGATGAGAAACCTTGAGGACATTAGAATTTAGCCTGGTAGCCTCCCTAAAGAAACAATGAAAACTCTTGGGGGACAGAGGTAAAGGTACTGTAATACACCTGGATATAATGTACTAAAAGTGAATTCTTTTACAAATATGGCTAAAAAATTAAAACTATTTGTGTCCTTTGTACAAGCTTATATGTTTCTCTTAAGTTTTTCAAGGCAGTGGTTCTTACCCCTAGCTATATATCTGAAACACTTCTGGGCTCTCTAAAGTAGAATCTCCAAGATTATGGCTAGGCATCTTTACTTTTTTAAAGCACTATGTTTGATCCTTATACATATTTTGTTGTAAGGCTTGATCAAATCCATCTTATAACTGACAACTAGAGATTACAGTAGGAATAAAGTTCTCCTTTTCTAAACATCCAAGTTGAGGTTCACTTACAATTAGGGCTCCCACCTGGAATTTTCCAGTGACTGAAAACTATAACCATGGATAGGATTTAGACTTACAAAAAGGGGAAATGGTTCAATTCATTTGAATAAAAGATCATACCAGTTCTATTCTTTTCATTCCTCATTGTTGCAGAAGAAAGTGGATACTTCAATCACAAGTAGGAATGATGATTCTTCCTTTCCCAGTCCAATGGAGGGGGGTTAATAGGCCACACCCTGGGCTTTGGGGAAGAGAGCTGCACCCAGCAGTGTCAGCAGTTACTGAAACAACTTGGATAGAACCCCAACCTGATGCCACACCCATGCAGGGCATTTCTGGGCAGACAACAGCCCTTGGGAGGTATAAACATGCTCAGCTGCATGGCAGGGATAGATGGCAAACCATCCTTAGGGCATGGACAAGGTCAGAAACAGAGCCCAACAAGAAAAGTACATGTAGCTATTGAACACTTATTCTAATTATCAAGGTAGGGGCTCGGGCAATAAACATGTAAGAATAGAAAGTGATGAAATCTAGAAAGGATTTACAGGCGATAACTATGGATCCAGCTAGTTGGTCTACAGCTGTACTGACCAATAGGCAGCCACTAGCCCTATATGTGACTATTTAATAAAAATTTTAAATGTAGTTCATAGCCACATTTCAAATGTTCAATAGCTACATGTACTAGACAATGAAGATTATAGAACATTTCCATTACTGCAGAAAGTTCATTGGACAGTGCTGGTCTAGAGAATCTCTGGTTTCCCATCTTGTGAAAAAAAGACAGTTTAAAGGGGGCTCATTTATTGTCACTGTTCCAAATGTACAAAAAAAATTAGAAAATAACCCCCCAACTCAATTCTCCACCCCCACAACATTCCCCCCACCACAAATAGTTTTTCCCCAAACCACAAACATAAACTGGTCCTGGTAGTTCCATAAACAGTGCAGCTAAGAAACAGTTTAGAGAAAATTTAACAGGATTCAGATAATATTCATCTGTCCTCTCAGCCCTGAGAGGTAATAATCTCATCTGGGTCCCAGTTCTCCCCAATGGTGTTCCCAGTTCTGGTGGAAGAGTCCTTTTACAAAGTGGTATGTTTGGCTGCTGCTTTAGAGATCCTCCTGTGCCTTTTTCTTCTTCTTAGGTTTCTCTTCTTGAATTACAGGGGGGTTTGTAGCCTCTCGCTGTAGATAGCTAATAAAATCACTTAATTCACGGCCACCCTGAAAATAGAAAAGATAACTCTGATAACTTATCCTTTTAAAGAACCCTGCGTTTTTTTCCAATAGGAAGACTTGAGTTTGTAAAAACATTAGCAACCACATATATTGACAATCAGAATCGAAAGTTTCTAGTTAAATAGACTTTAAAGAGCTAGAGATGTACAAGAGTGTGTATGTGTGTCTATTTGTGGAGAGAGGAGACAATGCACTTACTTCATATTTCTTTGGATCTAGCTTCTTATTGGCTGGAGAGAAGTAGATGGTAGGAAAACTGAAGAAAGAAAGAAAAAAAAAAGAGGTGACTAATTTAAGATTCCAGAGTAACTCTTACATATACCCCCCCAATAACTGTTTCTGGGAATAACTTCTTTTCATGATTTCTAATTGGACCAGATACCAGTCTCCATCAGTGGCTAGGCTACATCCTACCAAAACTCAGGAATATGAGAGCTCAAAATCTGTGGCAGTCATATGAGCCCATGCTGCAGAACTCTAAATAAGAAAGGCATCAGTGGTTCTATGCTCAACTGGAGTATAAGAACTCCCCACACCACACCCAATAAAAAAATGGTTTATAAGTTTATTTTTTCCTGCCAAGGGCCTAGACACTTTTATTAGCTTTTAATCTACTTACCCTCTGACTTCATATGGAGAAGGCACATCATTAGCTGTGGCATCCATCTTGGCTATGATAATATTTGGGTCTTTTCTGAGCTGTTAATAAAAAGGTTAGATCTTTACATTTCAAGTTTTTAGTGACTAAGGAATACTTAGTCACTTAGTCAATTCAAGACTTAAAACAACTACATTTTCAAACACCTGGATAAGTTTTGCTACTCAGATGGGAAGAGTAGTAACACTTGCACATAGTATCTAGCCTTTCACAAGCTTCACTGGTCTCTCTCGGTTCCTTATTAAGACTCTATATGCAACCACTTTTAAAACTACCACCTGGCCTAAATAAGACATTATAAGGGATAAGTCAAGAGTTTTAAGATCGAAGAACATAATGGATTCATATAAGCCATCACAAAAATTAAGAAGCCTGGATACTTTTAACCTTAATCTAGATTGAGTCTGAGGAGTGAAAAGTGAAAGCACTGCACAGGCTAGACAGTAGGGGGAAGTCAAGAGAAAGTGAGTATAGTAGACAGTTGAAAAAATCTGTCAGTACGTAGGTGCCAAACTAATCAGGGTAACTAATTAGCTAATGCAAATACGTGTGTAAACATCCCAACCCAAATTTATCTTCAGACATACCTTCTCTCCAAGTTCTTTATACTTAGGCTCCAGATTCTTACAGTGGCCACACCAAGGAGCATAAAATTCAATCAGCACATCTTTATTTACATCATTCACTATTTCATCAAAATTCTCCGCTACTACTACCTGGAAAATACAGAAGATTCTCTAGTTGGTAAGGTGAGTTGAAGAATAAATTCATGAGCTATATTTGTTTCTGGACCTAATCCTTCTAAAACTTGATGTGTTGCCACTGAAACCCAAATCCCATTGACAGATTGTATTCAAAATGTTGCCATTCCCCAGAAACCAATTAATTCCCATCTCTCTCTTTTTTGTTTTTTATGCGAGACAACCCTTGGTTGACCTCAAAGATTGCAAGGACCTTGTCAGCTTACAATCCCTCTTATTTTTTATTAATTTTTTATGCCTACAGCACCTGGTCTTCCTAGGTGGTCTCCTATCCAAGTACTAACCAGGCCCGACCCTGCTTAGCTTCCGAGATCAGACTTGTTCAGAGTGGCATGGCTGTAGACTAATTCCCATCTCTGTCTCTTGTCAAATATGTTAAGGAAGTCACAAGAAACAATTGTTACCCAATCCTTCTTTAAAATAATTTTAGAGCAACAACCTTAAATTATTC
Organism: Rousettus aegyptiacus; assembly: GCF_014176215.1. NCBI lineage: Eukaryota > Metazoa > Chordata > Mammalia > Chiroptera > Pteropodidae > Rousettus > Rousettus aegyptiacus. The sequence continues at coordinate 117,020,010 of NW_023416306.1, read as the reverse complement.
TTAGGGCTTAGCTTGCTTTGTCCCGAAGAGTAACCTAGCTCTGATATAAATACCATCAGAAAATTCTATGAAGGATTTATACTCCTGCCCCTGTTGAGCATTATGAGTTCTGCCAATGCTTATTTTATGACTCGGGGGTGGGAGGTTAGGACAAATAACATGATAGTCAACAAGGTCTTCACTTAAACCCAGCATTTTTGGGAAAAAAAATGAGAAGAGGCAGCTGTGTAGAGGCTTGGGGAGGCTATGAGAGCCTCACCTTTACAGGCCCGTCGTTGCTTTCTGGAATAGGCTCAGACTTCAGGTATCTCTTCAGGTTGCCATCAAAGTAATCCTGCAGGAATCTCTCAAGAGCCTTGCCATCACGCCTGCCAATTGAAGGGTCAGGTTTCTTAATTTATTCCCACCACTGAGAGAATTAAAATATAAGAATACTTTCTACATATTTTAGCTTCAATTTCAAGACTAGAAAGAAATGGGGAGCTAAAAAAAGGGGAGGGTTTTATCTCTCAATATGCAGAACTACTGACTGAACAAAAGAGCCAACCACCTCACCTCCTTGTATTTCTAGTGTAGTCTTTGTGTATTAGGGCAGAGAAGGAAGAAAATACTGGTGTTCTGAAAATTCAATTCTGCCTAAGAACCAGTCTTAGTTTGTTGCTCTAGACAAAGAGGTCCCCAACCTTTTTGGCACCAGGGACCGGTGCTATGAGAATCTAATGCCTAATGATTTGAAGTGGAGCTGAGGCGGTGATGCTAGCGCTGGGGAGCGGCTGCTAATAAAAATGAAGTTTTGCTCGCCTGCCCGCCCACCACTCACCTCCTGCTGTGTGGCCTGGTTCCTAACAGGCCATGGACCAGTACCGATCTGTGGCCAGGGAGTTAAGTGACCCTGCTCTAGAGAACAGTGCCTACATGTGGTATCTCATTTTATTGCTTTACTCACAAGGAAGATTTTCTCTTGTCTTGATCTCCCAAAATCTCAGAAGGTGAAGGTCAAAATTATCTGGAGTTTTAAGACCTCTGAGTTTACTTTAGGCCAATGAGGTATTCCAAGAAGAAAAATCATTCTGTAGTGCTGGGAGGGGACTAGGTTGGTCTGAAATGATATCAATCTCAAAGAGACTGTCCAGTGTTCTACTATTTCTAATGGCAGGGTGGAAATAACCATGGAAGAATTCCAAGCTGCCATCGTTCTGTTAGTTTTCAGAACTGAGGATCATGATCCTCAAAGCACCTATAATTGAGAAAAGTGACAGTCATGGTCTTGACTAGAAGACCTATCTTCACATTCCAACATTCTTTATAAATTCTCAGTAGTGTAAAAGGCTTTAATAGTTTTCTTGCAGAAATCCCAAACCCACGCTAACTCACGAGAACTCCTCCTGCATGACAAACTTCTCTCCTTTTGCAGTTCTGATAGCAACAACAGGAATCTCTCCAGCAGTGCTTTCCAAACCAAAATCGGACAGTTCGTGGCTAAAGGTTTTGCGGCTAGCTACAGCAAAGTTCAGTTTATGCCCAGCATCCAGGAATTTCTTTGCCACCATCATCACCCTGTGAGAAACAATAGAAATTTATGCCAAGACTATACCAGGGTGGTAAAACATGTTTGAAACCAAGAAAGCAAGAATCTAGAAAGCAAAGACTAAGTTTTATAGTCCATGTAGCCCTCTGGAATCAGTCTGAACTTGTGTTCTTGGGCATCGACACAGGACTACGGTGTACTCCAATGTCTTACTGAACTTCACTGTCAAACTGATGGTGCCCAATTAAATAATCCATTCCTACTGAATCTTGGTATATAAAATTGTAAATTATTGAAGGCATAATGACTAATCTGAAAAGAAAATTTATAAGGATAAAATGCACTGAGAGTTTCAATGGGCAAGTAGGCATAATGTTTTAGAGTATATCTGAGATCACATCTGCATCTTTTACTTGGAGGTAAAGAATCAGCTATGTCACAAGCTAAAGGAGTACTTATGGAAGATATGCCCAATAGATTTTAGAAAAAATTTATGGTATTTGTCCCTATGCGTTCAAATATTTTTGGGAGCTAGCTGTTCCCATTCTTACCTGCTCTCACATCACACATGGTAACAGGATAGTTAGAGGAAACTGTTTGCACATTGGGTAAATTTGTTTACAAAGGAGGAAAATGGCTCTTATTACCTGTTTCTCCAATAGTTGGAACCTTTAGCATTCTTTTCATAGTCTACATCATAGTAAGCCGTAAGTAAGTCTTTGCCCTGTATCAGGTCTTTATTGTCTTCTGTCATGTGAGGGCAGATACCAAAACTGAAATGAAATAACCCATTTTCAAACTTGATTGGTTTATAGCTGTATTATGGAATTATACAAAGTAACCGAAAACACTTAAAAAGCAAAGAAATTTCCAACATATAGGACAAATACTGAGCAATATACTTTATAGGACAATAGGAGTTCTAAAGCCCACACACTACTGGTTTAATATAAACTTCAACTATAATCATTATAATTCCTTGATTGAGACTATTTAATCCATAACATAGCTGTTTAATAAATGAGGTAAACAAAATAATGAAGCCAAGAAATCCCAAACAAGGTATAAAAAGGTACTCACATGTTTTCCTGGATAAATTTTTTAATCTTGCTACTGGTCATTTTCTGTTCTGTATATGCCACAGTCTTGTCCTCAAACTTGTTTATCAGATGTGAAGGACGAAACAAGGTTATACCCCTTAAAAAAAAAAAAGTCTTAGTAGACAGCAGAATAACTGTCTATCATCTTTTATTTAAAGCTCAGACTATTTACTCTTGCTGCCACTTTTACTATACCATTTAATTTAAGCACATAAGGACTCTTTTCTGGGACTATAGACTTAGCAACATGACCTTCTTATGGACACTAAGATGCTAACCACCTAAACCTCAGGTACAATAATTGGGTATGAGGGTTTAAAAAACCCTGGGTTGAAAAAAGAATTTATTCTAATTCTAGATCCACCAAGAGAAGACCTATACCAGGTATCAATTTAATTCTCCTAAGCTACAGCTGTTTCATAAGTACAAAAAGAGGGTAGGTGATTAATTTCCAAAACTCGAAAAACAATAACAGAACCCAACATTCCCAAAGCCCCAATATGTACAATAAAATAAACTGGAGCTTGCTCTTATTGGAAGGTAGCTTGCCCTGCAACTTTCCTTGAAAATTCAATTCTTCTACACAGTAAGAAAATTACTTCATTAGAGAAAATATTTTTAAGAATCCTCCCCGCTGTAAAATACTATAGGTAGGATACAATTATATATATTTGGCTTGAGTTCATTAGAAATTCTTTTGTTCTAGATTTCTCTATACCAATAAACCAAGTTTACAGATTTTTCTCGTTAGTACTACTTTGCCACTCTACTTAAGCCAAGCTGGCCTTATCCCAGTGGAACACCTGAAGCAAATTCCTTTAATTTCTAGCTAAACTTTTAACTAAAACTGAACCCAAATTTGGTTCTGAGTAACAGGTTTATATTTAATATCAGCTTTCTCAGAAAATACCACTGTTCTAACTACTCTTATCCTGCCTCTAGCTTCTCCTTCATTCCTCCTCCCCATACTACACACACTCCCACATACAATCTTATCACATGTTTTTGGCTAGGCTTTAGCACCTTTAAGGCCTAACAGCCTTTTCTCACTCTTCCAGGTAACCATTAACTTTATGTTAATTAAAACAGGTATTTTCATAGAACACAGGGAAACTACATAGCAAAAGGGAAACGTGCTAGGCTAACAAGAATGTGAAAGGGGCTAAGATTTTTTTTTTTTAAGTACAGTTACCAATTTCAGAGCAGTCATTCTTAAAAACAGAAACAAAGCAGTTGATCTTTAATGATATTATGGCCTTGGTGTACACATGAAGACCCTTCACATTTGGTCTATGAAGATCAGAAGCTGGTAGACCATTTTAAATGTCAAGTATGAGAAGCAGCCACAATGAACAAATCTAAGGTTAACAGGCTGACATGTGGTACACGTAATGAGTCACAAGTGGCTCCACATCCATTTACAGACCTGGTGTCTCTCAATCTAAAAGGCAGAGCTTTATGATTAAGGGTACCAACTCTGCAGCCAGACTTTCTAGGTTCAGTCCTAGTTCTACCACTTATTGAGTGAAGCTAGGCAAATTAACCTCTTTGTGTGCTTTCTCCTCTGAAAATGGGGGCAATAATAGATCTGCCACAGTGGGTTGTTATGAGGATTAAATGAGTTAATAGTAAATGGCACATAGTAAACACTACAAATTTTGTTAAATATGAATAACACTAGCTCTTGGTACACTTTTTTTTAAAGCTTTATATGCTTACCCTGAGTGGTCTAGCCTAATGGCTTCCATAACATTTACATATGGTTGACCTATAAATATCTCTAGTTCAGAACTTTTCCTGAATTTTAGTCTCATCTTTTCTGTACATGGCTAGGGACCAAATCCTATTGTTTACACCTTTTATACTCATTCCTTCCTCTCCACTGCCCCTAATACTACCTTAATCTAGACTCTTAGATGTCACCCTTAGTTTAGACTCTCTTGATTGCCTTGCCACGTCTCCCATTTTAAACCGCCACATGGGTGCCAATGACTTTTCTTTTGAAACACAAAATCAATCCCATTATTCTCCAGTTCAAAGTCTTTTGATGGCTCTCAAATATAAAATATAAAATATAAACTCTTTTGTATGGCACTTAACATCTATTATTTGGTCTCTGCTTACCCTTCCAACCTTACCTTTCACTATGACTTCAATTAAATAACAATGCTCAAGCAGTACTACAGGCCCCCACATGCCTAGATTGTTTCGCATCTCCTGGCCTTCACTCCTGCTGCTCTATCTGGAATAATTTTTATCCCGACTGCCAAAAGCTGCCTGGAAAAACTAATTTTTCAATACACACCTCAAGAGTCACCTCTGTAAGTTTTTTTCTAATTCAACTTGCTGCCTCAAAAGAAAAAAATCATTCCACCATACCCTGTATAAATTCCTATCATTACACTTATAATGCTCACTACACTTACATTTTTACCTATATTCACTGTTTCTCTCTACTAGATGTCCCTCAAAGGCAGCAACAGTGTGCAGCACTTAGCTTAATGCCTAGCAAGTATTCAACAAACCTTTTGGAAAAACCAGACATAAAAATCATTAGTTTACACAATTATACTTGGTCCAGAGATTTGCAAGGAAAAACCAGACATAAATATCATTAGTTTACACAATTATACTTGGTCCAGAGATTTACAAGGGCATTCATCTCCGTCACTTACTCTCCATTATCATCATACTTGTTCACCAGAGACTCAATATTGCTGTGTGCAAATCGGTAGTTATCTCTCAAGTTGCTGGCTGCCTTCAGAAACTCTGAATGAGCTTCACTGTCTAATTTCTTGAAAAAACCTATAAGGAAATGTCAAACACAAGGAAGAAACAGTAAATGTGGAGACATATTCAAAACTTTTAATTTTTCTATTCTTCAAAGCCTTTATTCTATCATGGACAAGCAAAGCAAGGTAGGCAAAAGGACTGGGTCTGCTTTGCCATGACTACCTAGGAAATCTGACAAAATATTTAGGATGAGAATTCTTATTCTACCCTTAAAAAACATTTTTGAAGGGCCAAGGGAGATTTCTTAGGGTTCAAGTTTAGTTTTTACCAAATGAATAAATTTGTGCAAATTGCTTTACTTCCTAGAGTTTCAGAAAGTATTTCAAGTGTCAGAAGGATTAAATAAGGCAATATGTCAAAATAAATGCAAATCACTTCATCATATTTTTTCCTGTCTTTAGGACATCAAGTCTAGAAAAGTGGATGAAACATAAGTGTTTAATAGATGTCTGCTTGTGGTTAACTCACTGTAAAATATACTCAGTAAAATCCAGATGATAAGAAGTGGCTTTTAGTCAAATTTAAGTGATAAGCCATCTTCTACTGCTACAAAGCCAGTTTTATTATAAGAGATTAAAGGAGCAAAAATACAACTTAAATGTTTAAATTTACTTAGTCAAATGTTTAAAACAAAGAACACCCAACATGTAGAATATGTTTAATTGGCTGAAGTTATTTTAAGAATAAAATGAGATATAGCAATGCTTGATAAAGCAAATATTGCTGTAAAAATATACACAAATCCTAGGATTTAATCTTAAAATTTGAAAATTTGAATTCCCCTACGACTGTGAAAACAGCAACCATACATCTATATTTTCTTGTATCCTCCCATTTACAACCCTATTTTCAGTCTTAACTGCCCTGTTATTTGAGTTAAAGCTCAGAGTTTAAGATGTGATCGAAAAAGCTGAAGATATTCCTATTTTAGACCTTTAATTGAAATTAAATCTTGACATCTCTAAGAATAGAAAGTTACTCAAGACATCATTTTTTCCCCCACATTATAGTAATGCTGAGCTAATTCTGTGACTTTGTTTTTTAACTTCCCCTAATGTTACCTAAACTGTTTTAACTTTGTTGTTTACTTAGACATACAGGATTTTTGAAACAAAGTTGATTTCGTGGCATAATCAAATAATTGCTACTTACCCACCACAGACGCATCTTTATCACTAATGAACTTCTCAAATTCTTCCTCAGTTTTGAGAGGAACTGAAGCTGGTCCTGCCTGCTTCTTCAGATGGCTGACAATTCCATCTTAAAAGATAAAAGATTATAGTAACCAATTTATAACTTTTGAGAAGATAATCATTCATTGATTCAAAGTTCACAATTGTATGCAATAAAGTTTTCTTCCCATTCTTATCCCTAGTCACCCAGTTTCTTCCCTAAAGTATAAGGTTTCAGGTTTTTGGGGGGTATATTCTTCCAGACATATTAGGCATAAACGAGCAATTATATATTCTTTTCCTCCATTTTTCCTCAAATGGCAGCATACCAACATAAATAGGTAGAGATTATTTATATCAACATAAATAGGTAGGTATTTTTGTTTGTTTTGGTCACTGATATATCCTTAGCTCTAAGAACAATACCTAGCAAGTCCAAGAAACATCCATTTTGCAAATAATAAATCACTTATTCTCAAGTAGCACAAAGAGTAACTTGAAGCCTTACTAAATTTTAAAAGCAGAAAAGTGCAATGACTCAGCTAGCTTGTACAGGGGTTTAACTATATCGTGGTCAAATCATACCACATACAGGATCCATCCAAATCATACTTTCCTACTGACATGAAATGGGGTAGATAAGTAAAATAGTTTAGAAGTAATAATAACCATGCACATAAACAAACAAAAAAAATCTTTTTATCCCTCAAGTCTAGTTAACAGACCATTATTCTACTTTCTTCTGGGGTCCACTGAAATCATTCACAGGCTCAAAATGCTTACAGTCCAGAGAGGCAGTGCTACTTCTCCATAATATTCTACCTCTTTCACTCCTTTTCTCTTCTAAATATTCTAATGATTTGCTAACTGGTTGAGATAGAACACTGTTTAACTCTTTTGATACGATTGAACCTATTCTGTATTTTTTCCTAAGGTAGTTTTTTTCCCTTTTTCTCTCTCCATTCATGGATTTTTTTTTTTCTTTTAAATGTTTTCCTCAATTCCTCAGAGAGGAGGGGTTGTAGCAATAGATTAGTTGAAATTGGATATGAATTGTTTAGTCTTTGAGGGGACTGTTATTACTGTATCACAATATAAATTATTATTAAGAACTTTATCAGGGCTATGATGAAAAGTGTTACTTTTCTCTCAGAGTATTCCCTGGGAGTGTTGAGTAACCAATTTAAGCAGAAAGGCAAACAGCATAGAGTAAGTGGACAAAATAGTCTATCCAAAGTAGCCAAACATCTGACCTCCTAGTCAGATGCTGAGGAATTCTTGAGTTAAAAATCTATGTGGCAGTTCAGTGAGGATATTTGCCTAGCAGCAGTCTGGTTTGGGTTTATCTAAAATTTACTTAAGACCTGTCCAACTTCAGAAAAACCATATTAATAACTAATTGCTAACTCTACACTAAATTAAACTAGTAAAATCTGTATGGTTACATGAATTCTTCATTAATGATTTTTTCATTAATGATTTTGAACTTAGGAAAAAAATACAAAAATTTTACCCTTTGGGTTTAGACATCAGATTTTGAGGGTTGGCTAAATGACCTCAGTTAAGCCAAAATACTTATTTATACATTCAATAGAGAGTTACTGAGTATCTACTACATGTGCCAGTCTAGGTGTTGGGGAAAGAGTAGTAAATAAACCAAATAAGACCTCTGCTCTCTTGGAGCTTACAATACAAAGTAAATCTCCAAATAGGGCCCCAAATAGATAATAAAATAAATTTACAAATAAATGAATAATTTAAAAAATCAGATAGTGGCCTTTTGAGCCACACTTCTCTTGCTCAGGCCTGCTTCCATGTCTAGAAGTGTACTTTCCCTTCTAATAAAATTTTTTTCTACTATAAAAAAATAAGTAAATAAAAAATCAGATGGTAACTTACAGTGCTATGCAGAGAATTAAAACAGGATGTGATTAAAAAAAAAGATCTTAGGTCTGGTGGCCCAAGAAAGTACATGTGTGTATGTAAAATTTAAGCTATAATCTAAATGACAAAAAGGTACAGTCATGCAAATATAAGGAAGGTTATTTTAGGCTGTGACTACAGCTAGGGCTAAGGTTCTAAGGTGAAACAGTCTTCAGATGACATCAGTTAGGAATGGGTCATGCTATGTAAAGCTTTGTATATGACTAACAATCATACATACTGAAAAAAATTCATGTCACCTAAAATGCCCAAACTGAACCCTTTTCCTATTAGCTTTCCACATAAAAAGGTAACCTATGCCTGATTATTTGACAGCCTCAAGATAAAGCTGTTTTTGTTCATATAAAAATATTTTTCTCATCAATTATGAGCCCTATAGGATCTAGTTCCCTATTTACATCTCAAACTTCACCTCTCAGCCTCGCTAATTATATTCTAGCCACAAGGTCTTTGTCTCTTGTATACATCAAGCTCAGTTATACCCTAAGGACTTTTTGTACCTGCTTTCCTTCTGCCTGGAAGGCTCTGGTCCAAATCTCCTGGCCCACTCCTTCCTATCATTCAGGCCTCAGCTCAGGTGCTACTTTCCTGATCACTAATTATGTGGTGCTCCCAAGACTGTCGTCTGGTCTTATTTCTCCCCTTTAAAGTTCTTATCACTAACTGAATTGATCTTATCCACATACATTTTTTATATTAAAAAATTTTTAATTGTGGTAAAATATACAACACAGAATTTACCATCTTTACCATGTTTAAGTGTACAGTTCTGTGGCATTAAGTACATTCACACTGCTATACGACCAATCTCTAATACTGTTTTCATCTTGTAAAACTAATGCAAAACTGAAACTATACCCATTAAAAGCTTCCATTCTGTTCTCCCTCCAGCTCCTGGCAACCAACATTCTACTTTGCCTTTATGAATTTGACTACTGTAGGACCCTCATATATATGGAATCATATATTTGTCTTTTTTGTGACGGGCTTATCTCATTTAGCATGTCATCAAGGTTCAATCATATTGTAGTTCATGTCAGAACTTCCTTTCAGTAACTGCCATACTGTTCTCCATAATAGCTGCACCATTTTACATTCACAACAACGATGCAAAAGGGTTCCAATTCCTCCGCATCCTCACCAGCACTTCTTATTTTGTTTGTTTTTGTTTTTGTTTTTGATATTAGCCATCCCAAAGGATGTGCTGGTTACCTATATGTATTTTGAAACTTGTTCGTTGCCTACTTTTCTTCATCCGCCAGAATGTTAAGTGCCACAAAAGTAGGAATCATGACTGTTTTGTTTATCAAGAAATACCGAGCAACTGGTATATCTAGAATACCTGGTATAGAGTAGTACTCAATAATATCTGTCAAGTGAAAAAATGCCTAGTTGATTTAATAACTCAAGTTCAAGTATTTTCTATATTACTTACATACTGTTTATTAAGAGAAGTCTTAGCCACCAAACTTACCTCTTAGATGTGGAATTTTAAGGACTGAAAGTATGTTGTATAGAAAAACAACATGTTCCCACTACGAAGAACAGTGTGATCCACTGTTTCCACAATGTAATCCAGGATCCTTACCTGCAGTCCTGGGCCCATCATAAGCACCTGCTTCTTCACCATCTCTAAATATCTTCAGGGTTGGATATCCACTGACTCCATACTTATTACAGGTGTTTGTGTTGGCAGTACAATCAACCTAAAGATTAAAATATACAAACCATTTGTTATCCAAATGCCTGCTGTAGGCTCTTCCTATATTTTTGAAATATTAAGACTGGCCAACTTATAGAAGTATCATGTAATTCTTAGCATACATGCCATAGAACATTAGATTTCAAAGGCAGACTCTTGGTGTGCTAGCTAAATCTAAACTACCCGAGGAAACCTCTAAAATTTAGATTCTAGGCCTCATACGAAACACACCAACACACCAATGACAATGTAAATTCTGCCCTTGGAGTCTCTATTGTCTAAAAGCAGTCTCCACCTTTTTTCTGCCTGTGAAAAAAACCTGTGAGGGATAAATCCCTTAGTTAACAGTAGTTTACTTTAATAATGATTATCAAGGGAATATACAGATAGGTGTGTACATGCCTTTTAGCTGGGGTGAGGGTCTAATATTATTTTACAAATCGTCAAGATTTATTATATTAGCAAAGGTACCAATATTTGAATATGCTCCCTGAGCTAGTATGAACCTGGGCTAAACAATAAATAACACATCATCTATTGAGACCTATCAGGAAGAGGGAAAACAATTTTCATCTATTTAGCCACTTACTCCAAACTAGCCTATGCTATAGGCACTTTGTATGTATTGTTTAATCTTCACAAGATTGAGGTATAATCCTAATGCTTTAACATAACTGAGGTTCAAATAGTAGTAACGCAGGCTATAGCCAACAGGAGATGGGAATTAATTTAAGACTTAACTTTTTTCTACAGAAAGATGCCATAGAAACATTAGGATTAAATGCGATTTCCAAAAACAGTCATATATATATACACATATATACATATATATATATATATGAACATTTTATTTGAGACTGGCTGAGATATGAGCGTTTAGACTAGAAAAAATATGGGTTTAATACAAAATAGCAAAATTATGGAAGGATTACTTTGATTGTAAAAGCACATACCAAGTTTACAGTTGACCAGTTAGTTACATACTTACCAACATCCTCAAGTCATTTTGCTATTCCCATCGTTTTGACTATCATATAGTAGTTTAGGGAACTCATTTACTCAATGATAATTTTCCCCTAACCTTGACTACTGTACTTTTATTCTCTATGTTTGCCCCTTAAATTTACCATGTTTTACTTGTTTCTTATGCCAATAATCCCTTAGTTCCACTACTTTTAATCTTTTAAAACCATAATTGATACAATAGTCAGTTGTGTATTTGCCCAGAAACTAGTGTTCTCTCATCACAAGAGCAGAGAAAATATTAATTTTACAAACTACTATTTAAAATACCTCATTTCCTTTAATGAAGAATCTGCCCATGCTTACCTTTGCTAATGGTACTATTCCTTTTAATCTGGTAGCTGCAGCTTCATACTCAGGGGCAAGCCTCTTGCAGTGTCCACACCTACACAGACGGATTTTTTTTTAAAGCCATATTCTCAGTTTAACCCCACAAATTTATTAACTTTATTTCTCTAGGTAGAATCTCAAACTATAATTCTATTTTTGAACCAGTAGCTGCTTCCAAAAGCAAATACATCACCTGAACAACATCAATTATTCATAAGGTAAACAAGAGCTCTCAGAAGGTAAAAGTCTATCTCTAGCCTAAGGTTAATTCTATAGGACTGACTCAGTCCAGAGCGGCATCTATTTTCTTTAATTGAAAGTACAATTTACTGGGTATCTACCTAAAAAATTTGATAACATTTATCTGTAACGATATGTGCACCCCGATGTTCATTGCAGCATTATTCACAGTGGCCAAGACATGGAAACAACCAAAGTGTCCTTCAATAGATGAATGGATAAAGAAGATGTCGTACATATGTACAATAGAATATTACTCAGCCATAAGAAAAGATGAAATACTGCCGTTTGTGACGACATGGATGGATCCTGAGATTATCATGCTAAGCAAAAGAAGGCAGAAGAAGTTGAGAACCATATGATTTCACTTATATGTGGAATATAAAAACTGAAAGCAACAAATAAATAAGACAAACAAAAACTCATAGACACAGACAACAGTTTAGTGGTTACCTGAGGGAAAGAAGAGAGGGGGAAGGGAGATGAGGGTAAAGGGGATCAAATATATGGTGACAGAAGATCTAACTTTGGGTGGTGAGTACACAATACAACATATGACATATTACTGAATTGAACACTGAAATCTATATAATTTTATTAATCAATGTCACCCAATAAATTTAATAATGGAAAAAGTACAATTGAGTCCTGAAAGCTGTACATTCCACATTAAAGAGGTAGAGGGCTAATGCCCTTTTGACCAATTAATGAGGATAAAATGAAGGACAAGACAGCAACAATCCCATTCCTGGTAGCATTTCTCAAAGGAAGGTACTTTTTTTCTTCTTAAAACAGCACTATGGTTCTTAAAAATACAGAGATTGAAATTTAGAAGGTCCTCAGTATGATATTAACTCTTGACGAATCACCATCAAGTACTTTTTCTCCGTTTCTTCAATATGACACAGTTGGAAGGGGTAAGAAAATGAGGCCCAGAAGGCACCCATGTGTCATACTTTAGCAGTTCATTAAAGGCTTTTTTCCTCTCAATCTGAGTTTTAACGACATAATGGTAAGCCTGATTTTTACAGCTACACAGTTCACCTGGCTATTAAGAACTCAGGAGGATAAAACATTTTATCAGTAAAGAATATTTTCTCAGAGGGTCACCAGAAGCACCTGCTCCTCTGCCTGAAAGTTTTAACAGTTCCATAGGAACACTGTATATGCAATAAGTGAAGGGGGAATCCTCCTTAGTGCACAGCTAGCACCAGCTGTATATTCTCTTTGAAAGCCAATGGGCTGAGGAGGGATCACTTTGAGAAGGTATTTCTGTAACCTCCTCATAGACAGCAAAAATAGAATTAGAAAACAAAGGAGGGAAACACTGATGAAACTTGAGCTGATATATTTCATAGCCAACAGTCTCATAATTTATTTTATTAAGTGATGAATAAGCAACTTGAAAACATTTTTTTCCCAAAACTACTTTAAAACAAAGGACTACAAGAGCTTATAGTCTTTAAGGTCTTTAGTCCTATTCAATACTCATTAGAAAGCTTAAATGAAGAAAAAGTGATATAAAAAAAAGTAATATATTAGATGTGCTTAAGGTCACATACATATTTCCTAAATGTATAAAAGGACCTAATGATAAATACCAAATTCAGTATGGGGAAGTACATAAGATGGGGTAGGGGTACAAAGGCGGTTTCAATTGTACTGGCTTTTAGACTGGGTGGTGAATAAATGGTATTCCTTATATTTCACAGATGCACATTTTACCGTATCTGAAATTGGGATGTGTCTTGCAATCATTTAAGTTTCAATGGCAGCATTTCTTTGTAAGACAAAATAATGATTCCTCTCACAATCTGTAGCGTCTTAGATGTGTTTGAAATATGGTATTATATCGTCTGTATTCCTTTAATATTGTACCTGGTTTGTAACAGATGCCCAAATTATAACTGATTTAATATAATAAAATAATCAATTTATCTGAGAAATCCAGGCTTTTGGAGAAATGATTCAAAAGTTAAAAGAGAATGTATGTTAAATGGAGAAAGAATTGGATCTGGGCCTTTAAGGATTTAAAATTTCAGCCAGGACAGAGTAGGGTATTTTAGATAAGGGGAATAGTAAAGCAAAGGTAAAATTACTAGCGAGAATCATACATGCAGAGAACTGTGAGGGGCCCTTTCGGGTTGTGAAGAGATAATAAATGTGTTATGTGTATTAAGACTACATCATCGGTCAGCGACATATATAGGACTGACAGAAAGGGGGACAGCAGAGATAATGACACCTAGAAGATAAATTTCACATGGCTATAATGAAAGCTAGGACCAGCGTGGCAGCAATGAGAATAAAAGAAATAAGAGATTTCTGTTGAATATGTAGGAATTGTCAAGAAGACTAAGGCAACAGATTTAAGAAGAGTTCCACCTAAACTATCTTAAAGCATTTAAAAAGAAATAATAGTATAAAATAATTACATGAGACCAGTGAGTCTCAACCTAGATGCATATAAAAAATATCCATGGAATATTAAATAAATGCATGTCTGGGCCCCAACTGGGACTTCCTCCAAGAATCCAGGAGGGAATCAGGATGTGGAGCCATAGTGAGTACATGCACTTGGCAAGGCTGGGACTGAAAATCACTGCCCTAAGCACTGTCAATTATAACTGATTTATAATGGTCATCAAATGTCCAGGTGAAGAACCTGTTTAACGAGTTCCAATGAGGTTGGAGGAGACTGCCCTCTTCAAACTCACCAGGAATAGAATTCATGTGGAGTTTGAAGGTGAATATCAAGATTAACCACTACTTACTTCTTTCACCTACTCCTAGATAATGAGAACACAAATAATCCCATCTACTTTCAGGGATGACACTTAGCAACTTAGCAGTTACTAATGAATCCTGACATTTATTCACCCAACAATCATCAATCATCACTTCATGCCCAACTATGTGCCAAAGGGTATTTCAGCCACTGACAGCAAGTTTGATATAGTTATTTTCCTACAGGAACACCAGACTGACAGGGGTGACACAGTATTAATATTAGGTTCCAAAAGAGAAGAGGAAGCAATTAGTTCAGGGAGGAAGAAGTAACTTTTGAGCTCAATTTTGCTGAAAAGATCAATTGGGATGGTGGTAGTGCAGACATAGGAATTTTAAGTAAAGGAATCAACATGTATAAAAATAGTTCTTTAATACTCCATTTTTACTATCTGCATAGTCTTTTCATATACTCTAGAAACATTGTATATCAAATGTTATTATTTAATACTATCCTCCTAAACAGCTGGGCACAAATCTACAACATAAGGAGACGGTAAGGATTTAACACTGGTATCAATAAATTTTCAGAAATTATCACATTTAGTGTGTTTACTTCTCCAGAGAAATTCGGATACTCCCATTCTTACAAATTACAGATGATTCTCTCCATAATGAAGATATTAGTCTACAATGTGGACTGCAATCTTTCACTTTCACTTCTAAAATGAAAGTGGAAAAGTACCCTAAGAACTTGCAGTAAGAAAACAGCTGCAGCTGAAGTATTAATAAATAAAAATAGTTGAATGTGAAGAAACGAGGTTATTATCAACAGGAGACTTCCTAGACTCCAAACTACTCTTCCAGATAAGTAAGTGATCCTTCTTGACGGCACCGTGGATGACCTTACCATCTAGATCAATTAAAAGCAGACACCACAGCAGAGTCACCCAATTTGGGGAATAGTTTAGCGCATGATGGGCTATGTAGTTCTTAGGGAACCATATACAGTAATTTAAAGTACGAAAGAACACCTACAACTGAAAAAAAAAATCTGTTTTAATTAATAGTCTAATAGCCCACAATTCTCCAGCAATTCAATTCATGTTGTCCCCTGTGGTCACTAAACCACCACCTCATTTTACTACAACTCCATACAGCCAATGTCATTACAGTGACATCCCCTTAAAGTTAACAGCATGGTTATATGATTGGGAAGAGTTGTTTCTAAGAGAGAATGTGTGTTTAAAGATGTATAAAAAAACACTTATGATGTAATCAGTACTGCCAATTAGCCACAGGAATGCTTTGGACACAAAATCTGTCTCCGCTGAAAACAAAATTTGTTGCCTCTAACACATCCTTCTGGTTCAGGTGGTCTTCACTACAGGACTTCCTGTGTAACCCCCAACAAGTCAGTTGAGCCCCTGCAGTGAAGACTACAGTTAGAAGCAAGTGAAAGTTACACATTTTGTCTTACTGATATTTTTGAATATAGTTTTTAATTAAGAGCAATTGTGGCAAGGATGGAAAAATTAAGTACTGTTAATTATCATAGATATACTAAGCTATCCCATACGTTAAGACAATCATTGCTGTGGTAAACATTTGGGGTTTAAATTAAAAAATCTGGTTTACTGGACCAGAAATCCTATTTGCTTTCTTAGCCCCACTCCCCCGGTTTTTATTTCGGGTTTTATCCTAAGGAATTTACATAATTGTTTAGCTAAATCACCCTGAAGTGGAGTATTTCTCCAACACTGGTTACTTAGCAGTGGTTTTTTGTTTTTTGGGGTTTTTTTTTGGCATTTTTCAAAAATCCTAATTAAAATTTACTCTTGTTCATCTACTTTATTTTTGACAGGACTCTGCTGGTGCTGAAAAATGGTTAACGTAATTGAGAAAGTGGGTACCATGGAACCGACAAAGTAACTGCCTGCCCCAAGAAAGCACTTTTGACCACTGTGCAGCACAGAGTGACCTTGGCTAGAAATCAATGGCCGCGAGATGTGGGGCCAGGAAAAAGGAGTATCCTGGGAGCCCAGGACTTTTGCACTTGGTGAAACGTTTGCTTCCAATGTGAGGCCTTGGAATGCCTCATTTGTAGAATGGAGAACATTAACACTAATTCACCAAGAAACTAAAGACATCAATCAAGGAGGGGCAGAAGGGTGATTAAACCTTCTGCAAACAGGAAGTGCCGCAAGAGCACGGAGGTAACGATGTGGCTCTGCCCGAGAGGGGCCTTCTTCGGGTTTTCCTTCTCGGGTCTTGCCCCCCAGGCGATCAGCACCCACTTCTCCGCTCTCAACGAGGGAGCTCGGCTCCCCGGCGATGGGAAATTTGCCTGCCGCAGCAGGGCCCACTGGAATGGTGGCGGGCCCGACGCTGCATAGGCCCAACCGTTCCCGCGCCCTCGCCCCCGGCCTAGCCCGGCCCTCCCTCCCTCGCCCCGGCTCAGTGGCCTCACCAGGGAGCGAAGAACTCGACGAGCATGAGGCCCGCAGAGCCCGTGTCGGAGATGCGACTCTCGAAGTTGTCGTCCGTGAGTTCCAGCACGTCGGAGGCAGCTGCAAGGCTGGCCGTGGCCAGAAGGAGAGCCACGCCGGGGAACAGCACTAGGCGGCGGAGGTGCATGGCGGCCAGGCGAGGCGGGGGCGGCCAGGAGGGTCGGGGCTCGGCTGCGACTGCGGAGGCCGGGCCGGCGACCACGCACCCTCGGCTTGCGCTCACGCGTCTAGCCCAGGCGGACCTGCAGCCGGAGGCCCCAACCCCTAGCCCGGCTCGGGCCGCAGTGTGGCAGCCGCCGATTGGCTGCACGGCGCCTGCGTCGGGCGGGCGGGACCAGCTGGTAACTGCCGAGTGGCCGGAGCGCGGGGCGGGGCCGAGGAAGCTACCGCCGCGGCGAGCTGCGCGCTAGGAGGGGTCTTGGGCCGGCGCCGGGGCTGGGGCTGAGGCTGGCCCCCGTGTGTGTCGAAACCCTGGGGGCAGGCAGGGTAGAGCTGGAAATGGGGCGCAGTAAGGCGGGGATCCGATCCTGAGCTCATCCTGCTCAGGGGGCGACAGAGGCGGAGGAGTGAAGTCAGGGTTCAGTGGGCGGAAGAGAGGGAGCCTGGGCTGAGGTGAGTCCCCCCGAGCGGGAAATGAGAGAAGGAAGTGGTACCCGAGGGAGCTTAGGGACGGGACACATTTTTAAAATGTCAGGCTGTTGCATTTTGTCCAATTACTCTTAACTTGGTTTTTCTTTCGGCAGCAACCCCAAGCCCTCCCACTGCCCCACACCTCAATCCATTGCCTGATTCCCGAATCAGGTCCCTGTTGTGCCCGAATTCTTTATTGTCCAGCCTCGGACTCCTGCCATTGTGGCTGCTGCTTTTAATTAGAAATGCCTCATACAAGTGAAGAAGGTGTCTGGCCACTTAGTCAACTGCGCAGTATTCTCTATCATTTTGTTTCAAAAAACTTTGAGTCTTGGTACAATGTTTTTGTCTTCTTAAGGGCAAAATGGGTGGGAGGAGGGGAAGAAAACCTCTAATCTTTGGTGTAACTCCAAGAATGAAATCATACTCGATTCATACATTTTCTTGACAGATATGGCTACCTACCACCCGGATGGACATATGCAGCTACCCCGAGCTGATGCCATTCGTTCTCGGCTCATTGATACTTTCTCGCTCATCGAACATCTGCAAGGCTTGAGCCAAGCTGTGCCACGGCACACTATCCGAGAGATACTTGGTCAGCAGCCTGTTTCTTCACTAGAAGAAATTTAAGACTCCCATCCACACCTTCCAAAATAGTAGGAAGCAGAGAGCCAATTTTAAGGATGGAAAATTCAGGAGATTGATTTGGTTGCTAGTTTGGAGGTTACACCAGACTTGATAAATCAAAGGCTTTATAACAAACTCTTTGAATACAGGAGATAGAACCTATGTCACTCACCTTTAGGCCTAGGATAATGATTAGCCCTGGCTGACTTGAAAGTTTCCACCAGACACTTAAAACTTTGAGGGTTGAACCTGCTGCCTTGATTCTTGGGCATGGACGGTGTTGATCATGAGCATTACATTAGTTCTTACTCCAAATTAATGTTAGTTGCTGTGGGAAGGAGCAGTTAGGCAAGCTCCTGCAGTAGGAGGCCCCTTATGTAATCAGTATCCCTGCTCCCAATCCTACCTGCTCTTCATATTCCCTCAAAACTTCTCTTTATCTACTGTCCTTCTATTTTTGGTGTAGATTCTTCCCATCAGAAGAAACTTATGTTGGGAGATCAACACCAGCTCGTGAGCTTCTCCATAAAGCCTCGCCATGTAGAACGGATTACACATGGCCAGAGACTGATGAGCAGGCTTCGAGTGCGCTGCAGTCGTCTGCCACCTCTTTCTTTGTGGGCTGGATGGGTCCTTGAGCGTATCCTTTAATGCCACTCATTTTTATCCCAGGGCTTTACCGTCTCTTGCCTCATCATCTGCCTAATGACTTATTTATCCCTTTCCAAACTCCATTTTCACGGGTTCTATCCTCGCTCCTATTATTTCACCTACGGGAATCAGAAAGAACTCCACTCTGTATGTTTCCTTAAGAGAAAACAGGTCCTCTCTTCACAAACTTCATCATCTTCCTCATCTTTTTGAATACAATTGTCCTTATGGTTGAAATAGGTGAGAATTGACATTAAGTGAAAGAGGAAGTGGATGGGAATTTTTTTTTCTTTAAATTGATTATTCTACATTTTTAAATGTTACTCAAATTGTGATAGGCATAATTATATTGTCTTCTGGAGTAGGATTTGTGCAACTGCTGAGATCTGGGAACATTTGAAGGGTTCTCGAGAGTGTAGATATAAGGTAGTCTAGACACTTAGAAGGAGGGTGTAATAGACTCACAAGGAACTGGAGATGTAAAGACCAGTTATATTTCTTGTGTTGGTTTAGTCTAACTTTGTTTGGATTAACCTTTTAGAGATATTGGTGCCTATCAATGAATGATTCAATACTTACATTTTTACAGATATGTTTAGAAAGATTAAGTACAAGTAAGAAATCTCATGAAGTATGTAAAGTTAGGTACAACTAAGGTATTAGATGAGCCAAAAAAATGACTTAAAGATTATAATTCTAAAACCAGTTATAAATTATAGGAAATATATTAACAATAAAATGAATCTGAAGAATCAGTGAGCTCGTTTGATTAACATCTTGAACAAACTGTTCAGAAGAGAAAACGGATAGTAAAAGCACACCCTTGTTTTACTGTTTTGGCGAAGTTTCCCACTTTAAAACAGTTTTGATGCAATCAGGTCAAAGATATTTAAATATACCACAATAATTGATGTCATTGACCCACTACGGTGTACTATATATTTTAAAGTGTTTTATAGCCTCCCCAAATGGGGAGGCTTTTGAAATAAGTCACCCACATTTCCTATTTCTTGTCTGAACATTGGCCTATATTCGCCTTGTTGGGGTTAGGGATATAGTCTTAATCCTTGGAATAAAGTAAGTAGCGGTACCTGTACAGGATACCCTGAATCTAATGGACAAATCAAAATAGAATAGTACTAACTATTCTATTTGGTAAAACAGCTGAATATGAAACATGATCACTGTGGCAGAGGATAGGTGGATTGCCCAGGTGGGAAGTACCTGGCAAACTCGTGAAAATTATGTCTTATTAAGTACATTCTCCTGGTAGAAAGACAGGAGGGATAATAATTTGTGACTAACAGATTTCTTTGAACTGACTAATTCATGTAATAAACATTAAGACTTTGCTTAGACTTTTAAAAGGCAATTTTCCAGATCACAAAGAATGTTTGTTATAGATAGGGAAAAGAATAGTAATTAACAAATAGTTTTCTAGATCAAAGCTCCACAGTTTTTTTGTCTTAATGATTTTGTTTCCCAGTCATACATATATAATATTGAAAACCTCCTTAAGAATTTTCATTATTTCATTTTTTTATGATATAATGAAGCAAGTTGAAATAAAAATAATATTTTAGGCTAGCATGTTATTACATATTATATTTTAAGGTTTATCGTATAATTTTAATAATTATGTGTGAGCAAATTTTTACTTTTCCCATTTTTTAAGTGATTCATGCTATTTTTAAAGAAAATATATGATTTGTCTACACATGAATTTTAAAATGACATAAAATTTGACTTTAGGATCAAATATATTTTTTTTGCAATTATAATTTTTATTTTATTTTATTTTTTAAATTAAATATTTTCATTCCTTTTTTAAAATTGAGAAATAATTGACCTAACATTAGTTTCAGGTTTATAACATGTATTATATGTTAAATACATGTGATATATGTTAAAGTGTAAATGAAAATTTGATTTTGTGTTAGGGCATAAAATGTAGAAAAACTACTTTCACAATGATATTAGTTGCTTATTTTTATATTTTTCATATTTTGTTTCTAAATGATGAGAAAAAGAAAAGAAAGATTTAGATCATTTGCAAGCCTTTCTCTGAAAACGTTTGCAAGTGTGAATAGCCCTTATTTCTAAGAAAAAACTGAGAATAACAATTATAATTTTATATTGATTTTTGAGGTTCTAGCAATATCTTGATGTACTATATGAAATTTTTGATCAGATGAATGCAATTTATATAATCTAATGAAGATCATCTTGAGATAAACTTGCAGAATTATTCTTATATTCTTCATGAAGTTGTTTTTCAACAGCGTTGTTTCTTACTTCCATTATGATTATAATTAGCCAAAAATATTACTAAAAGCAATAACAATTTAAAACTGTGTGTCAAAATCTACACAGCAGTTTAAGTATGTTCTTCTGATTGTCATTAATTGTCAAACATATCAGTTATAATGTATTTGCAGGCTCTCAGATTATTCTGTTTCAGAGGGAAACATTAAATTTTTAGCTTTTAATACTATTTTGATCTCAGTGTTTTTTCAGTAGGATAACATACATCCATTACATGTATAAAAACGATGAAGAGGGTTGAAAGGTGAAAGCAATGAGTTATGGAATAACAATTAGCAAATGATAAGGTTTAGAGGGAAAGAATAGGATTCAGTTTGTTTTGCATTACCAAGTCAGCTTTAGACAGAGAAGAAAGGGAATGTTTTAAAAGCTAACAAATAAAGAACCAAGTAATTTCTTATTATAATTCAATATACTCTACTAATCTGGCTTCTTGTTTCTACATCCCTTACAAAGCACTGTACATATCATGGCCCTGCATTTTCATTCCATTCTTAAGGTCCATTGCTTCTTTGTGAAGTTTGGGACCTGAGCAGTAGTACAGCATACAGGGTTGGTGGTAATTAAGAGATCAATCCCTTGGTGTCTGTGTGACCCCAGAATGGGAAGGCAAGATAACAACAGGAGAGATGAGTCGTAGCTATTTTTCATTCGGTTCTGTCCTCTCCTATATTTCATGGGTTGAAGCAACAACAGTGTTGAGAAACTCAAAGAAAGATGGAATAGCTGTTGGCACAACTGTGGTTTATAACAGTTCAGAGATTGTGATCATCCTCTATCATTTACCTTCCCACTTCCTTAACCTTTATTCATCCCTTGATCTATTCTCACAGAATTGCTCGAATCCACAAATATCAAACTGTTGCCACTGAAGCTGAGTCTGGAGGTAGCAGCTTGGTTCATCTTGCTTATTTTCATCTTGGAAATCCTTCTTATGTGGCTATCCAGTTTTTTCCTCTTCTGGAAGAATGCCTGGAATGTCTTTGACTTTGTTGTCACAGTATTGGTAAGGATAGATAACCTGAGGATTAGTTTAGTGGGCTGAAGAATATGCCTAGATGAATCAAAATGACAAGAAAAGTTAAGAAAATTAGATCACAGGAAGGAACACATATTGGTTTTTTTTCTCTCTAAAAGTGAAAGTCAGTCATTGCAGGAGTTGGTATTAGGAACAAGGCAGAATCTAACTACAATGTTAACCCCAACAATAACATCTGCCAGTTACTAAGCACTTACTAAGTGCCAGATACTGTTCTGTTCTACATGTATTTTCTCATTTGAGCTTCACAACAGCCCAATGAGATAAGCACTATATTTATCTCCTTTTTATGTCTGAAAGTTGAAATAAAGAGTTTTAAGTAATTTAGTACAGAAAAGCTGAAAATGAAGCAATCCCCAGAGAATATTATTCGACGGATAATGTCCAAAGAACTATGAAGATGAGTAAAGAAGGGGCAACTGTGCGTGGGTGCTTTTGGGTATATTTTACTCATAATCTGTGTGTTTCCCACAGTCCCTGCTTCCTGAGGTTGTGGTGCTGGTAGGAGTAAAAGGCGAGTCTGTATGGCTCCAGTTGCTGAGGATCTGTCGGGTGCTAAGGTCTCTCAAACTCTTTGCACGATTTCGTCAAATTCGAGTCATTATTTTGGCCCTGGTCAGGGCCCTCAAGGTGATTTGACTGTAGCAGCTAAACCAGGTGGGCAAAGTAGATAAACATGGGAGTTTAACATGAAACAAGTCTGGGTGGGTCAATGAAGGCAATGAAAGACCCTGTGATTTATTATTGGATGAGAAAAGGTCTGGGGTCAAGCCTCTGTGGTCTAGAGATGATTGGGTTCAGGACTGGAAGTGAGGGTTTGGTGGGGGGTTGCCAGGGTGAGCTTGACTGGGCTGTAGGTGGAGATCAGCCAAGTCTGGCCCTGCTCTGACTTGAGGTCATGGCCTCTAGAGCATGACCTTCCTCTTGTTGTTGCTGATCATCTTCTTCTACATTTTTGCTGTGACCGGCGTCTACTTCTTCGAGAATTACACCCGTTCATCTCGCCAGGACCTGAAGTACCACGTGTTCTTCTCGTAGGCAGGATGGGGGGAAGCCTGGGTTGGGGGAGAGAATTTGGGCAAGAGACTGGGAAGCTAGTTCAAATAGTAATACAAAAAGTACAGTCTATTGTAATAAATTAGAATAGAACACAGTAAGGAGAGACATAGAAAAAGAAATAGTGAGTGGTAGTCACTCTGATTTTGAGGATAGGACAGCTAGTTCCATATTTGGCTGTGGGTTCTGCAAATTCAAATGCACCCTCATTAACCATCTTGAAATAGCAGTACATTGCAGTGGTTAAGCTCTGCTTTCTATGCCTCAGTTACCTTTTTTGAAAAATGAGAATAAGAGTGTAAGATAAGCATTTAACATAGTATTTAACACATTGTAAGTGATAGTAAATGTTACTATGACTCTCAAACATGTCACTGGTTTTACCCCAATCTCTAGGTATGGAGAGTGCATCATTCCTATGTAGTTCATTGCTATGAATTGACAGTCAAGTAAATGGATGGATTTGTGACATAAATATGTGATCCCAAACAATGAATCCCCACACTTGGAGATTGGGGTAAAACTAGTGACCATTAGGTAACATACCTATACTTATTCAATAGTAAAATCCTGATAAGATCTTTGTCTAGAGAACACTAATTGCTAGTAGTAAGTCAATTTGGATTTAGAGGTGATAATGTTATTTATGGATTGGAATCCAATCCTGTCAGCACCTCTCAGGTCTCTCTTAGTAATTTCGTAAGAGTATTAAGTTAGGAAAGTCTTAGAATCGATATTATTCAGGCTTTGATGTTTTCAACAAATCGCATATGGAGAGAAGGAGAGAAGGAAAATGTAGATACCTTCCTGAAACCTTTTGTGACATATGCATTATCATTCATTGTTTGAGATCACATGTTTATGTCACAAATCTATCCATTTACTTGACCATCAGTTCATACCAATGAACTACATAGGAATGATGTTTGCTAAATATGTAAATGATCTCTGTTAGATGAAGTCCATAGGAAAGTGGAGTATGAACTTACAAATAATGATATGTAGTTGGTGATTCATTTTTTAAAAAATTCAGTACCTATGTAGTGACTACCTACTATGCCCCAGGTACTAAAGGAATAGTAAGTGAAATTCATAGATTATTCATGATAAAGGAAAACCTAATCAAACAACCTCAAACTGAAGAATGATTAACTAAAAAATAGAGTATGGTAGAAAAGGAGCCAAAGTCAGAGCAAACAAAGAAATGTTCTTATGTTGCTTTAAGAGTGAGAATGAAAAAAGAGTGAGAATGATACTGTTTCTGAGAGGTTTAGATCTCTGTTCTATCTATACACACACCTCCTTTTCCTTTAGGGACCTGCCGAATTCCCTAGTGACAGTATTCATTCTCTTCACCATGGATCATTGGTATGCACTGCTTCAGGATATCTGGCTGGTGCCTGAAGTCAGCCGCACCTTCAGCAGCATCTATGTCATCCTTTCGTTGTTACTTGGTTCCATTATCTTTCGAAATATCATAGTAGCCATGATGGGTAAGCATAGAAGAGGTGAAATTTTGTAGAAGGGGTGTTTGGAAAGAAATTAGAGTGAAAACTAGGAATGGTAAATTACGGATAGAGAAAACCTGAAATAGCAGGATGGTTTGGGGCCCGTGATGGATATTTCCCTTGGTTTCTCCCCATCCAAGCCTTCTCCCCAGGTCTGGTCACCACCATTTCCCTACACCTAATGGCCCTTCGGGGCAGTTACTAACTTTCAGAGTATCAGGAATGAGCTGAACGAGGAGATGACACACCTGGAGGTTCAGCACAAAGCTGACATATTCAAGCGGCAGATTATCCAGAGGTCTGCTTTCCTATTTTCAAACGCAATTTTAGTTCTCAAAAGTTTCCTGACCTCATTCCCTGTTTCTACTTCTAGGCCTTGGCCCCATTTTTTCCCTTTGTGGCAGAAGATTTGCCCCAGGGTTAGAATTTCCCAACTCTAGAATTTTGCCTGATTCTTTTATCTGTTGTTGGGGCTTCCCTACTCTTTTTCTCTTTTTAACCCCTTAACTACAATTTATTCTTGCTCAGTTTTTTTTTTTTCCACTTCGTGATCTGAGTTATTTCCTTTTTTTCTTGCAACATTCCTGTTTCAGTATAAATCTCTTCATTCTTTTGTGTGTTTTGTTTTGTTTTTGCTTTGCAGGAGACAAAACCTGTCGCCTGAGGCACTGAGGTCAAGCCTTAGCAAAATGTATGTATATCAGGTTAGGAATGTGCATATGAACTGGGATGGACACACATGAAGGAGGAGAGGGTAGGAAACCAAAGATGAATGTTGGCTTTGAGAGAGAATTAATTAATTTAATAACTATTTGTTATAGTGGGTTGACTGGTAGCCCCCCCAAAAGATATGCCCATGTCCTAACCCCTGAAACCAGTGAACATGAACTTATTTGGTTTAAAAAGGGTCTTTGCAGATACAATTAAGGATGTTGAGATGTGATCATCCCGAATTAGCCATGTTGGCCCTAAATCTAGTGCCAAGGATCCTTATAGGAGACAAAAGAGGAGAAGACATAGATAGAGAATAGGAGGGAATGTGAGATGGAGATAGAGATTGGAGTGATGCAACCACAGCTAAAGGAAGCCAATGAATGCCAGGCGACTAACTGCCAGAGCTAGAAGAAGCAAGGAATCTCCTCCCTTAGACCTTCCAGAGGGAATATGGCTCTGCCAACACCTTGATTTCAGACTCTGGATTCCAGAATTGTGAGAGAATGAATTTCTGTTGTATTAAGCTACCAAGTTTGTGGTAATTTGTAGCCACAAATTACAGCAGCCACAGGAAATTCATACAAGTACCTGCTATAAAACAGATGCTATTCTATATCCCTAGTGTTCAGCAGTGGATAAGAGACCAGAAAGAGAAATAAGAAACTCATTTATCCATTCAACAAATAATTATTTAATACTCATTAGATGCTTGGGACCTATCAGTGAACAGAATAGACAATAATGCCAGCTCTCATGGAATTTACATACTAGTAAGGGGAAAGAGACAATAAAAAATGAACATATTAAACAAGTATATTAATATGTTAAAATATGATAAGCATTATGAAAAAATAAGTAGGATAGGGTAAGGGGGAGTGGAGTATAGCGTGGGAGTTGTAGGTGGTTTGTAATCTTAAACAAGGTAGTCAGGGTAGCCTCACTAAAAAGGTAACATTTGAGCAAAGACTTGGAGTAGGTGAGAGGATTAGTATGTAGATGTCTATGGGAAGAGTGTTATGTCATAGGCAGAGGGAACAGCTAGTACAAAGGTCCTAAACTAGAAGCATGCCTGATATGTTTGAGAAACAGCAAGGAAGCCATTGTGACTGGAGCAAAGTGAGCAGAGGAAAGAGTGATAGGAGATGAGGTCAGAGAGATCCTGTAAGGCTGTGGGGGGTGTTGCAGAGAGATTTGGGCTTTGACTCTGAGTGAAATGGGGGACAGAGCAGAGCAATGACATGAAATGTTTTACATTTAAGAGGGTTTATCCTGGTTACTGTGTCGATGAAAGACTGTAGAAGAACGGGGAAAAGAGAAGAGAGATGAATTGGGAGGCTATTCTGCTATCCAGACAAGAGGCAATAATAGCTCCAACCAGACTGGTGTCACTGATACCAGTGAGAAAAAAGATATATTTTGAAGGTAGAATCAACAGGATTTCTTGATGGATTGGATGTAGGGGTATGAGAGAAGAGTTAAAGATGACTCCAAAGTCTTAGACTAAAAACCGGCAGGATGGACTAGCTATGATGGAGAAGGCTGTGGATGGAGGAGATTTGGTTGGCAAACAGTTCAGTTTTGGTTGAATTCGATATTTCCATTAGACATTTGAGTGGCCATATGTGAGTAAAAGTTGCATATTACAAGTCTGGATTGAGACATAAGGTCTGGACTAGAGGTTTAAACGTGCATTTAGTAGGCATTTAAACTCAGATGAGATCACCAAAGGAGTGACTGTAAATGGAGAAGATAAAAACACCATGAGCTGAGCCCAGGGGCCCTCCACTATTAAGAAATAGAATCACATGAGCAAAGGCTTTAGTCGTGGTGTTAATAGGCATAGGGCCATGCAGTGGAGAACTACCGCTTGGCAAAATAAGGTGGGGTACGGAATGTGGAAGCCTCAGTAAGGCTGAGCACAGAACCTATGTGGTGAGGGGCACTAACATATAACACATAGGATAATTGAGGTTGGAAGTACTTAAGCTTAGATTTGGGATTTGTATATAAAATAAATTGTACATACAATGAGAAGTTTGCCCCTCATATTCTTAATATTAGCTATAGGGGATGGCCAGGGCCAGGACCAGAATAGTAAAAGTGCTAACCATCTCTCATAGATGTATTTGAAGCAATAAAATTTCCCCTTTCACTTTTAGAGATAACAGTCAACGTGGGGAATCTCTGGACAGATTGAAAGTTTTTCAAGTGTCTAAAAATACTGCCATCGAAGAGAATTCAGAATTATATCAGTCAAAATCAAAACAAGAAATGAAAAAGTCTTCATCTTGCTCTTCCTTTTCTTCTTCCTGGTCCTCCTCATCTTTGTCTTCCTTCTTTTCCTCTTCTTCTGAATCCAAACGTGCTGCGGACTCTATTGGTAAGCAGAGGGTTTCTTCCATTTGAATTCATACTCCTCTAGGAGACATCTTAATTTTAATAGGAGCTCTCCCATTATACCTACTTCCCAGTTTTCTCTACCAGTCTGATTTTCTGCCCTTAGTTACTTTCTTTGTGCTTCTTCATTTTCCCAGTACTTCTGCGTCACATTGGATAAGTGTGGCTGTGGCTGTCTTTGCATACTGAAAAAGTGATCTCTTGGTGATGTACCCTTTTCCCTCACTGCTTCCTGTTTTCTCTTTCATTCCTGCTTTCCCCACATACCACCATAGGATTTATCAGCTCTTTCCCAGCTTCCACAGATCTGTATATCTTTTAAAAAAGAATCCCTCCATTTAGGTCAGTTAGACTGGGAGACTCACGTGCACCAGAATCTGCCTGGACTAATGGACATGGATCAGGATGAACGTGTTGTTTGGCCTAGAGATTCACTCTTCCGATATTTCGAGTTGCTAGAAAAGCTTCAGTATAACCTAGAGGAGCGTAAACGGTTGCAAGAATTTGCAGGTATGGATTTAGGGCAATCGTAGGGACCAGGAGTTAAGCACTTTGGAATAGCATATATAACTGAAGATAAGGAAGAGGGTGTCCACTGTTTTGGTATCTCAGCCTCTGAATTTCTACCTCACACCTAAAAAATCCTTGGTTTGACATGTTCCATTCTGAGCATATGTCTGGGCATATATCCTAATTTCTTCTAATCTAGAGAGAACCTGACAATTTTGCCTCTCCAGTAGGGGACTGCTACTTTGAGATCTGAGAGCTTGTTTCCAAAGAGGAGAGTGTTCCAGTCATTGACAGTTAAGGCAAGAGGGGCTCTTGCTCAATTTGGACAGCCTGCCCTCTTTCGTACATGTTTCTTCTCAGACCTGAATAGTAGGGCCTCAGGCTTAAGATTTGGGGCTTATATATACATAATGACTGATAGCTATGGGAATTAGATAGTGAGCAGAAAGCTCACAAGTACCCACTGCCCCCAATCCCCGAAAGAGGTTTATGAATTATAGACTTCTACTCCTTTTAGCACCTTCTAGTGTCAGCTGAGGCAAAGGGAAGTATGTGATTTAAACAGCAGAGTCAGAGTTCAGTGGAGAACTACCTGCTCAAAATTATTTTCCCTAAGTTTCTCACTTGAAATTTCACCACTTGGAGATTAACTTGGATTAATAAATTTTCCCTCTAAAAAATAAAATCTACAAGAGTTAGGGGGCCTTTTTTACAAATTAATGTGTATTAGTGTTATCTTCCTCTTAGCTAGCTAAAATCAATCCAGTGTGAAATAATTTACGGAAGAGGAATGTGTGTATGTGGTGGGCACAGAAGGGCAATGAGAGGAATTTATAACATTGTAACATGGAATTTAGAGCAGGATGTCAAAGATATTCATCAAAGTTCACATTCACCTACTTCAATGTGTTGCCTAAGGTTAATCCTGCTCTTTCCAGTTGTCCTCAGCCCTATCTTCCCACTCGTTCTCTTGAGAGAAAACTGAAAGAAAGGAGTAAGGCAGCTTATTTAATTCTGATTAATTCATCTATGGCAAAGAGTATAGACACATATGGCTTAATTTTAAAAATTCATTTTTCAATTATAGTTGGCATAATACATATGGCTTAAAGATTAGTAAAAATTTGTGTGGGAACCCAGAACAGCAGGGTCTTCACCAAACTTTTCTTTTTTTAACGCCTACGGCACCTGATCTTCCTAGGTAGTCTCCCATCCAAGTACTAACCAGGCCTGACCCTGCTTAGCTTTCGAGATCAGACAAGATCAGGCACATTCAGAGGGGCATGGCAGTAGACTTTACCAAACATTTGTGTGTTCTGGACAGTCTTAGCTCTCCAGCCTCATAATCTGTTTTTTCACAGTGCAAGCACTAATGAACTTTGAAGACAAGTAAAGCTGAAAATGGATGGCTTCGATACCTTTGGCAAAGGATCATGAAGAGAATAGTTGGAAATGGAGAATTCAAAGTATAAATGTCTAATAAATACTACTAATAATTGCTCAGTGTCCTGTTTCTGAGACATATGGGATACTGAAAGGTATAAGGTCAGATGAAAAATTTAGTTTAGATGTCAATGGGGCATTTGGTTCTTGGCTTTATACCCTTTCCACAGCTGCTCAGGCTGACTCTTTGACTTTGTAACTATAGTTCCCACCCTGCCTGTAACCGCTGCTTCCTGATAGAGTCCTAATTTCACCTTCTCCTTCCCCAGCGTATAGAGGCCTCTCTGTTTGGGGGGTTGGGGTAAGAACACAGTGTAACTGAGAACTATTGTTTCCATTGCCTATTCTTATGAATATTCTGCTATGCATCATTAACTTTAATCAAACATGATTTTCACCTGTTTGTGGACCAACAGTCCCTTCGTTCCATTTCCTTGCCATCGCTCAGGGCAGTGATTTTACTTTGTGGGAGTGTTTAAATCAGTAAGTATCTCATAGATTTGACCTCAGAATTAATCTATCTGCCATCAAAACAGAACACCTTTTAGAACATCACCGAAAGGAGGATTATCCAGCTGATGCTTAGTGTTTTTCTAATTACTGGGGATTTATTATCTAGAAGGGATCCCATTTCATTGTTGGACGACTTGAGTCTTTAGAAGCGTTATTAAATAAACACTTTTTGAGTGTTTAATTCATATGTATCCTCACGATAAAAAACACTGAATTGTACACTTTAAAATGGTGAATTTTATGTTATGTGAATTATATCTCAATTTTTTAAATTAAGTAAAGATTATCTAAAACCAAGAATCAACCTATGTTTCAATGAAAAGCATTGTAGTTATTCACCATAGAATTAGCAACAAAACAAAAATGTCTTAAAAATAATTGTCAATATATAGTACTGTATTAAATATTCTATCATACATATAACAAATATTTGGAAAGAAGAATTAAAACTGCAGGTTTTAGACACAATCGTGTACCTAGAAACCCTAAAGGAACCAACTAGAATTAGGATATAAAGGATTTTCATTAAGTACAAATAGAAGAAAGAGGACTAGAGATGGACACCTGAGACATAGAAACAGTTAAGGGATAGGAGGAGGAAAAGGAGCCAACAAAGAAGGCTGAGAGGAAAGAGCTGAAGAAACAGGAGGATAATCATTTTAGAGTAATGTTGCTAGAGCCAAGATAGAATTTCAAGAAAGTAATGGTCCAGTAAGATCTGGATTGGAGCATACATTGACTCTGGCATTTAGAATATAATAAACGTAAGAGTAAGGAAGCATTATTTCATAAATCTCACATGTGCTATTTACAAAGTAGATGCTTTTTGAGTAGCATCTTTAAGTAGCTTTGCTCAAAGTATGGGCTGAGGACCAGACTTGGTTACTTGGTACAAGTGCATAATCTCAGGTCCCATCCTCAGGGCCTATTGAATCAGGTGCTACATAAACACATGCAAGTTTTAGGCTGCTTTATAGGTATTTGATGATTGATTCCTTCCTACCTTTCTATAGCTGAACTTCTCAAATGAATAGTCTATGCCTATCACCTCATTCTTGAACTCCTTCCTTAATGAAAACTATCTGGTTTCATTGCTATTGGAAGGGAAATTTATTCAACAAATATTTGTTGAGTTCCTATGTTCCAGACACTGTTCTAGGCGTTGGGCTACATCAGTGAATGAACAAGACAGAAATCCCTGCTATCTTAACTACTTCCTCATAAGATCACCAAATAATAAAGAACTTCCATGAAGATAGTGATTTTTTTTTTACCTCTTGTTTCTCCTCCAAATTATCCTTTCAGCAGCCCAGAGTCATGTGAAATAGCTACTCAAAACAAAACAAAAAAAAATTTGTTTCTGACTAAACAAATATTCTAAGGTCTAAAGATCAAGCTCCACTGGCAATCCATTACTCAATCCTCTAGCTTCCATTTCATCCTTGCCCTGACTGAGTATCCCTGCTATAGTTCTCAACACTATTTTTAAGTCAATGAACAAATTTAAGCTTTACACCAGGTAACTCTGAGGGGGTTCCTCAGGAGCATTTTGGAAGTGAAGTTGGGATTTATATAGTGTTGTGCTGTAACTAAATTTAAATATTTTCACATAAGATGTATATTAAACTTTATTTTGGAACATAATTTTCTTCTTTGATCTCCAATTATTACTTGCATCTTCAGATACCATCCTGGACCATAAACCAGTGTGTTCCCAGTTTGAAGCAAAACAATATTTGTTTGATTATACCATAAAGTATATAAAATAATGCAAGGAGAAAAGAGAAATTTTATAATTACAGTATAATTTTTATTTACTGTATTACCATAATAACTTTAACTTATATTTTTTAACATTCAACATCAATTATTGGTTATGAATATATACTAATTTTACTTTATTATAATTTGTCCATATATTATTACTACTCTTTAAAAGTTTTAAATGTTTTTAAAAATT
This sequence comes from Rousettus aegyptiacus, assembly GCF_014176215.1. Taxonomy (NCBI): domain Eukaryota; kingdom Metazoa; phylum Chordata; class Mammalia; order Chiroptera; family Pteropodidae; genus Rousettus; species Rousettus aegyptiacus. The sequence goes on along the minus strand of NW_023416306.1, from coordinate 116,987,565 downwards.
AATTTTTATTTCCAAAGGTTTAAAACCTCAAAGAATCTTTATGTCTCATTCCATCTCAGTCCTTGGGATGAAATAGTCAACCAGACCTCTAATGTCCAAAAGGGAATCAGTTCTTTCAACCAAAGTTTTAATTTCTTTATGTGCTAACAATGATGTTCAGTTTTGAAGATAATATGTGAATACAAGCCTTTTTTAATGCCACTTTTGGAGATAATTCTTTTTTTTTACCAGAACAGGGAGAAATCTTCACAATATTTGCATTTATATTTTTTCTATTCAGGTGACTTTGGATGGGGTGAATATTTAAAAATTTTTTATTTTGAAATAATTTGAGACTCACAGAAGAGTTACAGAGATAGTACCTGTCATCCAGCTTTCTCTTATATATAATTATCAAAACTAATAAATTAACACTGGTGAAAATGAAAGAAGAGACTATATTAGGATTTCACTTGTTTTTCCTCTAATGTCATTTTTCTGTTCTAGGATCCAGTACAGGATACAACATTATAAGTTGTCATATTTCCTTTCCTTAGTCTCCTCTGATTTTAACAGTTACCTTAGTCTTTCCATACCTTTCACAACCTTGATACATTCAAAGAATTCTGGTCAGGTATTTTGTACGATGGCCCTCAATTTGGATGCATTTGATGTTTTCTCTGATTACAATGATATTATGAATTTTTAGAAGAATGCCATGAGGTGAAGTGCCCTTCTCAGCACATCCTATCCGGAGGTATTCAATAGTGATGTATCTTATAACTGGTGATGTTAACCCTGATCTCTTAGTTGAGGTGATGTCACCTAGGTTTCTCCACTGTGAAGTTAACTATTTTTTCGTTTATAATTAATAAATACTTGAGAGGAGATACTGTGAGGTAATGCAAATATCATGTTTCTCCTTAAACTTTTCCCCACTAATTTTAGCATTCATTGGGGGATCTTTCATTCCTCTCACATGTTTATTAATTGGAATTCTTTAGTAAATAATTGTCCCTTCTCTGAAGTGAAGAGTCTTTGAGTGGAAGCTGCGAACTCATCACCATGTAGAGATCGTAGCCCCTATAATACAGGCCAGGAACACTTGGGGTAGAATAAATTTATTTAACAAATCCTTTGTTTAATATTATGTGCTGGTAACTTGGGGTATAACAGTGTGTAGTCTCTGCTTGAGAGCTTATAGTCTAGTCTGATGTAAGATGATACTTACATTTCTGTATTGAACACTAAGTAGAGTCCTCTGAGTAGCATATGACCCCACAAAAGCCTTTCTAGGACCAACTAAGAATACTAATCTGACTGACTTATTTCCCTATTTTTCATCCCCTCTTCAGCGAGGACGAAGGGGGCCTCCTGCCCTCAATGTCTGTGTCTATCCTTCGACACCTCAAACAAGAGGTCTTCATTGCTTTTCTTCCTCCTCTCAAATCTCACACAGTTTCTCTTATTGACCAACTATAACATGGAACCATGCAGGGAAGGGAATTCTGGGAGATTCATTCGAGTTTAGCTAAACCAACAAAGTTCACGACCACCACAGCTCATTTTGACCATTGCACCTTCATTACAGTATTCTCCTTTGGTTTCATGACACCATGCTCTTTAAGCGTTTCATTGGATTGCTTCCCTTCCACTTTTGTTGCTAGCCATCTGCTTCCCAAGGTTTAAATTTGCGGTCCTCAACCATTTTTGTTCATATTCTACAAACTTTCTCTAACTAGTTTCACCCACTTTTATGGTTTCAACTACTATCTGTACCCTAATGACTTCTAATTCCATTTGCAGCCTAGACCTCTCAGAAATTCCAGGGGAAAATACTCAGTTGTTTGCCCTCAGGCACTTCATTTGTAATATGCCTAAAATGGAACTCATTACCATTTCTTGGAACCTGCTCTTCCTTTTCTAATCCCAATGAGGACTGACAAGTAATTGGGAGAATCCTCAATCATCCCCTCCCTACTTAACTCAATGAGTTCCATATTTTTTTTCTAAAGGCCTTTCATTTAGGACACTGCTTGTACCAATCTTTTTAAAATGAAATTTATTGGGGTGACATTAGTTAATAAAATTATATAGGTTTCAAGAGTACAGTTCAATAATGTCATATATTTATTACATTGTGTGTTCACCACCCAAAGTTAAATTTCCTTCTGTTACCATATATTTGACCCATTTACCCCTACCTACCTCCCCAATTCCGGCTGGTAACCACTAAACTGTTGTCCATGTCCATGAGTTTCTGTTGGTTTGTCTTGTTCCTTTGTTCCTTTCAGTTTTATATCCCACATATAAATGAAATCATATGGTTCTCAACTTTTTCTATCTGATTGATATTTTTGCATCGATTAAGGTTTTTTTAGTTACAAAAAAATTCATAAATATTTGAAACATTTAGTGAATCTTTACAAGTACTTGGTATATCATAAGTACTTTATAATACAAAGGAATAAACATAATTCAGTGATAGGTAATATTTATTTTATAGATGAGTGAATTACAGAAGTTTCTCCTGATTATAGAACTAATAAATGATAAAATAGGAACCTAGACTTCAGAGGTCTAATATCAAAATACAAACATAATTTAAAAGTTTCTTAATCAGGAGAGTCAAAACCTATACTGCAAGAATAAATTAACTCTGAAACCTCAGTGGTTAACACAAGAAAGGTTTATTTCTCACTCATGAAGATTTCAACTCTTTAAGGCAGCTACTGTTGATTCCTGTTATTCTCAGCATTAAGTTCTATAAAGTTGCTGCAAACACTGAGTTAGCAAATACTGAACCATTTGCTCCTAGGGAAAATGCAGGGTTAGGTTCCTGTGGGCCTCTGGTCACAGCTGTTTCATCAACCAATGGGTACATAATCTTGTTTTATATATTGTGTTTTATGTAAGGTGTTTCTGTTTAAAGATACCTTATTTAATATATGTTGTCGATTCATTAGCATTGACCTCTTTGTCAATAGCAACATAACTCATGCCAGAATGAAGCTTATCTAGCACATATTTTTTCTCCCTGAGGCATATCACAGCCTTCTTGTGCTTATGAACACTATACAGCACTTTAGCACTCAGCGTGAGGGCCATTTTAGTTTAACAGTTTGATTTTATTTTCCTATTCTATATATTTTTTACATTTATATTTTTTTATGGTGACATTGGTTAACGAAATCTGGTAAATTTCAGCTGTACATTTTAACAGTAAAACATATATATATTTACATTGTATATTTACCTCCCATAGTAAGATTTCTTTCTGTCACCACATATTTGACCCCTTTTACCCCAACTACCTTCCCCCTACCCCACAAGGGCCATTTTAAGAGTGAAATCACCAAAAATAGTGCAAAAATTGTGACACTAACTAGACTGTGAAAAGGACACGTATTTACAGTGTGAGAAGAAGTGGGAGTATCACCTTATTTGACCTCAGCTGGGAACACACACACAGGCAACTCAAATTTTTTGCCACTCTGCACGTATCTATGAATAATTGTGAAAATAACACAAACACTGATTTTTAGGTCACAAATTTTGGTAGGTGAATTCATAAATACAGAACTCACAACTAATGAGACTCAACTAAATGCTGTGTGATATTTTGCAACTTCAGGCTACTGGGCCTTGTGACACTGCATCTCAACATGCAATTTCTAGGTTACTTCAACAAGGACGAGATGGCTGAAGGGTTATTTGCTAGCTCTTAAATTCTTTGGTCATTCACTATCTGTTGGCAGGAACTAATCACTTGACTCCACCTAACTGCAAGAGATCTGGGAAATACGGGGAATACTAGTTGTCTAGTGAGCAATTAATATTTCAATTACAAAAGGCAAACCAAGAAAAGTAATTGTATTTTACAAAGGGAGGTGCCTGTTGTCAGAGAGTACCCCGTGAGAAGTTGGGGGGAGTGAGGATGTTTCAGATTTCTTATCTACTTTGGTTCCACCCAAGTATCTTTATTAAAATTGCCAGATCACAGAACATTCCAGTCATCCCATCAACATTATCTGCTCACTTCGGCAAGACATGTGATTTATTTTTTGTTCTAAGCCCTTGTAATTACAGTTTGTTGTTTCAGTTTTTCTCTCTCTTCATTTGATCATCCTATATTGGAACTTATCTCACTCCTGTTGGACCTTATCAAGCTATAAGCTTGGTATATTCGCTATAAACCCAGAGCATTTCATCCTCACTTGGTACAGAGTCTGAATCCTTGGCAACAACAGGATTGCTTAACTAATCGCTTGCTACATCATTATGTAGACCGCCGAGAATTTCCCATCCTCGGTTGAAGGAGTCCTCACTGTTCCTCTCTCTGCTTGACTCAGGTAGTTCCACTATTGTTCTAAAAGTCTATCTCTCTAGACACTACTTCTTGGTAATGATTTCTTTATTAATTAGGACTCTTAAGTTTCAAATAGAAGAATTCATATTGAGCTAGTCTAATAATAGCAGAAGTAAAATTTAGTGCATGTTTATTCTGGATCAGTGCCTGACACATGGTAGGTGCTTACTCTTTGTTGAATGAATGCCAGACACTTTGAATGCATTATCTAATTTATTCCTCACAGCAACTCTATACTAGATTTCTCCTTTTTACAGAGAAGAACTCTGTGACACAGAGAGGGTTAGAAACTGCCCAAGACACACAGCTAATAAATATTGGAGCCAGGATTTGAATCCAGACCATCTCATTTTTTTTTTTTTTTTTTTGCTACGGTATTGGGAGTGGGGGGAAGGAAAACTTATTATAAAAGGGTTTTTATAGAATCAAGGGCAGAAATTCATATGGGTTACAGGATGGGCTGGAACTAGGAGCTAGAAATCTGTTGGGAACCCAGGTCATGTTCTTCCTCTGATTTTTCTCTCTGCTTTTCAGACTAGATGTGATACATTTCATGGGCAAAGGGAAAATATTGGTAAAGTCATGCAATTCGTCTCAAGTTTTGACTCACCTTGGAAAACCCCAGCACTGCCCACAACTCCTTTTGTGGACTGGGTCAACCATTCTCTTTCTTTGGTAGTTAATTTCCTTATTTATAAAATGAGAAATTTTTACCAGAGGATTCTTCAGGTTCCTTCTAGCTCTAAAATTCTATGCTCCTAAGTGAACCTTCTAGGGCAGAAGCACATTAATAATGGATTTGAAGGTGTGGGTTTGGGGGATAGAATAGAGGAAGGTTCTAAGGAAAGATGGACTGAATAATGGTTTGAGTGGGGCCTCAGTATTGAATTACTGTTGAGAGCTGGTATCAGGTAAAGACTTTTGGGCATATACAAATGGGGGGACAGAAAAGACTTCTCATCCTGACCAGACCAGATTATTTTGAATGAGCTCTCCCTAATCTATAAGCAGATATTGTGCTCTCTGTCTCTGTTTCTCTCTGTATCTCTCTCTGTCTCTCTCTCTGTCTCTCTCTCTGTCTCTGTCTCTCTCTGTCTCTCTCTCTGTCTCTCTGTCTCTGTCTCTTTGTCTCTGTCTCTGTCTGTCTGTCTGTCTGCCTGTCTCTCTCTCTCTCTCTCTCTCTCTCTGCGTGTATGTTGAGGGGAAAAGATAGCCCCTTTGCATAGTAGTTTAATCTGGTTTATCTCTTTTCTCAGCCCCCAAATTTTTATAGGGCTTTCACTTAGGTCACAGGAAGAGAGCCAGCAAGAAAACCCAAATATTTGAGTGGCCTAATGAGCAAGTCACACCTGAATGGGTCTGTTTCTTATCCATAACACGGCTGGTTTGATCTATGTGATCTCTGAAGTCCCGCCCAGCTTTTAACATTTTCTAGTTCTGGATATTAAATCAAAAGCAGCTCACCTCTTCCTGAATGCTCCATCCTTTGACCAGAACTTTAACTTCATTCCTCTTCTCTGTTTACACCTGGCTCCCCAGTTTCTTTCTCCTGGGCCCCCTTTCTTCTTTGATCCTACTCGCTTTTTAGCTCCTTTGTACCCTCTTTATTTTCTTCTATTTTTCTGCAGAGCCCCAGATTACACCCTGGGTCTCCAGTTCTCCATCTCCATGTCTGCCTATTCCTATTTGCATAGTGCTTCCTAACTGAAGCTATACCCTTAGGTTCCTCCAAGGGTCCCCTGGGATCTCCTATCATTCGTCTCTCTCACAGAAACACACCTTTCTCCAAAGCCAAAGGATCAGGTATTCAGTGGCTCAGGTGACAAACCTGCTGTCAGGTTACAGATATTGTTTCCTGAAAGACCACACTACAGTGTCAGTGGAGACTCGGGCTGCCTGCGGTGCCCTGCCCTTACTTGGCTATCCCACGCAAGGTGAGAATAACCAGAATTCACCTCTAGTACCAGTGCTCACCCGGAAACATGGCTCTGAGCCTCTGGCCCCTACTTCTGCTGCTGTCCTGTGCAGGTGAGAGGAACAGTGAGCAGGGCTGGGAACAAAGGGAATGGTTGCTAGAAAGAGACTTAAGAATGTGGGGATTAACTGGTTAGGCAAAAGATAAAGATACAAGGAAGAGGGACAGGGACTGGAACTAAGGGAGAAAATGAGAGTTAAGGAAGTAGGCCAAGACTTACTGTAGGCTGATGAAAGGGACTCAGCTTCCCATCCCCTTCACCTCATCTTTAGATCTAGGCCAGGACTAGGCTCCAGGACAGGGCTGAGTTTGGGTTCTACATTCTTCCCCTCTAGTGATCTCTGGTTTCTCTCCTTGCAGTGACTCTGGCCCCTACTGGGCCTCAGTCCCTGGACCGTGGTCTCTCCCTCCTGAAGTCATTGCTCTCCACTCTGGACCAGGCGCCCTGGGGGTCCCTCAGCCGCTCACGATTCTCTGCATTCCTGGCCAACATTTCTTCTTCCTTTGAGCCTGGGAGAATGGGGGAGGGACCAGTGGGAGAGCCCCCACCTCTCCAGCCCCCTGCCCTCCGGCTCCACGATTTCCTAGTGACACTGAGAGGCAGCCCTGACTGGGAGCCAATGCTAGGGCTGTTAGGGGATGTGCTGGCACTACTGGGACAGGAGCAGACCCCCCGGGACTTCCTGGGGCACCAGGCAGGTGTGCTGGGTGGACTCGCAGAGGTGCTGCTGGGAGCCTTAGTTCCTGGGGGACCGGCTATCCCTACTCGGCTCCCATGTACCCGTGATGGGCCCTCTGACTGTGTCCTGGTGGCTGACTGGTTGCCTTCTCTGCTGCTGCTGTTAGAAGGCACACGCTGGCAGGCCCTGGTGCAGGTGCAGCCCAGCGTGGACCCCACCAATGCCACAGGCCTTGATGGGAGGGAGCCAGCCCCCCACTTTTTGCAAGGTCTGTTGGGTTTGCTCACCCCAGTGGGGGAGCTGGGCTCTGAGGAGGCTCTTTGGGGAGGTCTGCTGCGCACAGTGGGGGCCCCCCTCTATGCTGCCTTCCAGGAGGGGCTGCTCCGTGTCACTGACTCCCTACAGGATGAGGTCTTTTCCATTCTGGGGCAACCAGAGCCTGATACCAATGGGCAGTGCCAGGGAGGTGAGTGTTGCGGGGCCAGGGCTGGGCTGTGGCAAAGCCAAGAAGGGGTGAGATTGAGGTAGTCCTCTTCCTTACTCTTTCCCTCCTAGGCAATCTACAGCAGCTGCTCTTATGGTAAGTAAGAGGAGAAGAGTTCTGGGGTTTGGACATGGGAAGTTGTTAGCTTCCAGAGCAGAAGAGGAAACTGATGGGAGGAGTGTGGTTTGGCAGTTTTGGGGTGCGATAGTTTGGGCTTGTGTCCCAGCTCTGCCTCTTCCTAGCCATGTGACTTGGGGCAGGTTACAGTCTCATAATGTGCCTCAGTTTTCCCAATTGTAAAGTATAGATAATAATAGCTACTGCAGAGTTGTTGCATGGAATTAAATGAGTTGATACTGTATTTGTAAACCACCTAGAACTGTCCCTGGCACATAGTGCTTAATAAATGTTAGCTAATAAAGATAGGAAGTGGAAAGAAAGGGCAAGACCGGATTACCGTAGCCCTTACTATCTCAGTACACCAGTGCCAGAGACAGACATATTCAGTTGCTGGGCAGATTTCCTGATACAAGGCCAACCGAGGATTGTGTTTAAGCTACCTAAAAGCGTATGAAGAAAGGAGGAAGAAAGGGGCCAGGAGCATAGAAAGGACTCCAACCGGGTTGTTTCTAAGTGATTTTGCACCTTGGCAGGACAGGCCTCTTTCCCTTTCCCCCATCCCAGCATTTAAACCAGTAACACCTATACTCCCAGGGAAAAACCTATGCTTACCACCACCCCCTTCAGGGCTCAGGGCCAGGGTCAGACTCTTCTACTGGAGGAAATATAAATTGACCAGATCCTGCCTGCTCCTCCCTCTGCACCCAGGGGCGTCCGGCACAACCTTTCCTGGGATGTCCAGGCGCTGGGCTTTCTGTCCGGATCACCACCCCCTCCTCCTGCCCTCCTCCACTGCCTAAACAGGGGTGTGCCTCTGCCCAGGGCTTCCCAGTCCTCAGCCCACAGCAGCGGTCGCCAACAGCGAGCCATCTCTGTGGAAGCTCTCTGCGAGAACCAGTCAGGCCCAGCACCACCCTACAGCATTTCCAACTTCTCCATCCACTTGCTCTGCCAGCATGCCAGGCCTGCTACCCCACAGCCCCCACCCAGCACCACTGCCATCTGCCAGACAGCTGTGTGGTATGCAGTCTCATGGGCACCTGGTGCCCAAGGCTGGCTACAGGCCTGCCATGATCAATTTCCTGATCAGTTCCTGGAGGCAATCTGTAGCAACCTCTCCTTTTCAGCCCTGTCTGGCCCCAACCGCCGCCTGGTAAAGCGGCTCTGTGCTGGTCTGCTCCCACCCCCCACCAGCTGCCCTGAAGACCTGCCCCCTGTTCCCCTCACCCCAGAGATATTCTGGGGCTGCTTCTTGGAGAATGAGACTTTGTGGGCCCAGCGGCTGTGTGGGGAGGCAAGTCTGCAGGCTGTGCCCCCCAGCAATCAGGCCTGGGTTCAGCACGTGTGCCAGGGCCCCACCCCAGATGCCACTGCTTTCCCACCCTGCCACATTGGACCCTGTGGGGAACGCTGCCCAGATGGAGGCAGTTTCCTGATGATGGTCTGTGTCAATGACACTATGTATGAGGCCCTGGTGCCCTTCTGGCCCTGGCTAGCAGGCCAGTGCAGAATAAGTCGTGGGGGCAATGACACTTGTTTCCTAGAGGGGCTACTGGGCCCTCTTCTGCCCTCTCTGCCACCACTGGGACCATCCCCGCTCTGCCTGGCCCCAGGGCCCTTCCTTCTTGGCATGCTATCCCAGTTGCCACGCTGTCAGTCCTCTGTGCCGGCCCTTGCCCACCCCACACGCCTACACTATCTCCTCCGCCTGTTGACCTTCCTCCTGGGTCCAGGGGCTGGAGGGACTGAAGCCCAGGGGATGCTGGGTCAGGCCCTGCTGCTCTCCAGCCTCCCAGACAACTGCTCCTTCTGGGATGCCTTCCGCCCAGAGGGCCGGCGCAGTGTGCTGCAGACAGTTGGGGAATACCTGGAACGAGAGGAGCGACGGACCTCACTGGGCTTTGAACTCACTGACAGCCCCAGCTCTGGTATGAGCAAGATGGAGCTGCTGGCCTGCTTCAGCGTGAGTGATCTGCCAAGGCGAAAGCTCCTGGAACAGAGGGATGGGCCCCCAGGGAATTTTCTAATACTGAGAGGCAGTGGTATAGCGCAGTGTTTTAAGCACACAGCTCTGGAGTCAGACAGCTTTTGGTTCATTTTTAAGTTCTGTGATCAACCTTGGGTAAGTTATTTAACCTCTCTGAGCAACATTTTTTCTCATCTATAAATGGGGGAGAATAATGGTGTTATTCTTTAAGATGACTGTAAGGATTACATGAGATAATACATGCTATGGGCTTAACACAGCTCCTGGTATAGAAACATGTAATAAATGTTATGTCACATCAGTCTTTCTAATTCTTTGATTCTTCCCCTTCCTGCTTCAGAAAGGAAAGAGATCAAGTTAGAAGCCTCTAATTCTGTCCCTACAGAGTGAGAATTGGAAGCTGGCAAAATATAGGAAGATAAAGCAGACCTGAGAAAAATTCAAGAGGAGTATGAATCAGAAGACTTGGATTCTAGGTTCAGTTATGCCACAAATTAATGTAGTCTTGGGCCAGTAATTTAATTTAGATTTTTGGGGCTTCAGTTTCTTCTCTGTAGCATGAAGGGGCTAGGATATGTAAATATCACATTTACATATCAATGAGTGCCTGTTATATATAAGGCACTTGCTAGGTTCTGTTAGGACCCATCTTTCTCAAGCCCGGGGATCAGTGAAGTGGAATTAGGTAGACTTGCAGTAATTTGGTTCAGATCTACAAGTATTCATTGAGCCAATTATGGGCCTGGCATGGAAGAGGATATAGGATAAGTTAGAGACATGGTCCTTGACCTAAAGGAGTTTAATATCTGAGGAGATGCACACACTAGCTTCAGATGAAGAACAAGCATCCTAGCAAGTGGAGCTGGAGTGCCTGAGGAAGCTGCAGGAGGGACAGAGAAGACAGCTCTCTTGGCATCTTGTCTGTCTCCCCACCAGCCTGTGCTGTGGGATCTGCTCCAGAGGGAGAAGAGTGTTTGGGCCCTGCAGATTCTAGTGCAGGTAACAGAAGGAGGGGCACATGGGTGGACTGGGTGACAGCTGTGGCCTGAGGTCCCTGCCCAGTGAGGCCTTACGCACCATGACTTCCTGCCCCCAGGCATACCTGCACATGCCTCCAGAAAATCTCCAGCAACTGGTGCTCTCAGCAGAGAGGGAGGCTGCTCAGGGCTTCTTGACACTCATGCACCGTTCCTGGGCCCAGCTGCAGGTGGGCATAGAGGGAGAGGGGAACGGGATGAAGGGGAAAGTCGAGGAATCAAGAGCACCCGGGATCTGGTGTGCAGAGGGCTTGCCCCAGTGGAATGAGGAACTCAAAAGAGGAGACGACAAGAGTACTGAGCATCTCCAGAGCCAGCATCCATTCCTGTGCCCCCACAGGTACCACCATCTGAGGAGCAGGCCCTGGGTCGCCTGACAGCCTTACTGCTCCAGCGTTACCCACGTCTCACCTCCCAGCTCTTCATTGACCTGTCACCACTCATCCCCTTTTTGGCTGTCTCCGACCTAATGCGCTTCCCACCATCCCTGTTGGCCAATGACAGTGTGTAAGGCTCTCTCACACTCCTCCTGATCCTGTCAGGGTCAGGCCAGCCACACTGGCTTAGAACACCTCTTTCCAGAGCTCCTCTCTGTTAAAACTAGGGAGAATCTCCAGTCTGTCCATGACAATGCAGCTGCAGAGAACCAGGGCACAATTTGGAACAGGGCTGAGGGTTAAGACTCATTACTCTCCCCAGCCTGGCTGCCATCCGGGATTACAGCCCAGAAATGAAGCCTGAACAGAAGGAGGCTCTGGCAAGGCGACTGCTGGCCCCTGAGCTATTTGGGGAAGTGCCCGCCTGGCCCCAGGAGCTGCTGTGGGCCGTGCTGCCTCTGCTTCCCCATCTTCCTCTAGAGAACTTCCTGCAGCTCAGCCCTCACCAGGTATGAGAATCATCTGTTTTACTTGACTAGGCCATCTTCTATTGGTGGGACAGGAGTCAGAGGCATGTCAACTAGTCAGCCCCTCCTTGCAAGGGTCCCACAGTGACCCCAACACGAGTGGAACCTCTGCATCTCAGATCCAGGCCCTGGAGGATAGCTGGCCAGCGGCAGGTCTTGGGCCAGGACATGCCCGGCATGTGCTACGCAGCCTGGTGAACCAGAGTGTCCAAGATGGAGAGGAGCAGGTGCGCAGGTGAGTGGTCGTGGGATCAGTGATCATGGCCAGAGTGAGAAAGAGGCAGGCACAGCTGCTGTGATGGGTTGGGGTCCTCAGAAAGATGGGGCATTGGCTCTGGGCAGTGTAGGGCTCTGAGAGAGGTCTCTCCGTAACACTCTCCTAGTTTTATGGCATTTCCTAGTTCAGTGGTCAGAGTGCCTACTCCATGTACTCATGTGGTCCCTGCCTTAGTACCGGCCTCAGTGACCACATGAAGGTCAGCTTCATGCCCTCCTCAGGCTGGGGTCCCTCGCCTGTTTCCTGAGCCCTGAGGAGCTGCAGAGCCTGGTACCCTTGAATGATCCGATGGGGCCAGTAGAACGGGGGCTGCTGGAATGTGCGGCCAATGGGACCCTCAGCCCACAAGGACGGGTGAGCCCTTTGGGATTTCTCTGGGTCTGTGTGGAGGACTTGCTCAGTCATCTCAACCAAGCTTGAACACAGCGTCGCCAGCCCTCTCCTATCCTCTGCCACCTCCATTTCTACTCCATGACCATTCTTATCTATTGCCACCTCTTCCTGACCTTACCCCATCTGGCTATGATACTCCAAACATACCCTTTGACATCTTGAATCCAATCTGCTCCTGTCCCATCCTTGGTCCCAAGCCCTAGCCCAGGCCTTGGGAATTAGAGAGGAGATTTAAGGTTTGCCTGTCTTTTCTCTCCAGTCCCAAACCTTCCTTGGTTACAGGTGGCATATGAACTTCTGGGGGTGTTGCGGTCATCTGGAGGAGCTGTGATGAGCCCTCGGGAGCTGCGGGTCTGGGCCCCTCTCTTCCCTCAGCTGGGCCTCCGCTTCCTGCAAGAGCTGTCAGAGCCCCAGCTTAGAGCCATGCTTCCTGCACTGCAGGGAACCAGTGTCACACCTGCCCAGGTTGGCTTGTCTCAATCTTTGGCATCCACCCCTCTACCCTCTGGAACCCCAGTCAAGAAAATTATGTTCAGGGATACTGTCAGCCTCCCTCAAGCCTCCTATTCGTCTCTTCCAAGGAGGACTTCCTTATCCCCATTCTTCAGCTCAAGAATTGCCCAGAGCCAGGCTGATCACTGCGGGTGGTGGAGAGGGAGCTGGAGGTTTTGGAGGGAAGGTCCTAGGGATCTTTTTAGGTCTTGGCTTCCGGGGACCTGAGAGTTGTTGTTTCCTGTCCCATCCCACCTTAGGCTGTCTTGTTGCTTGGACGGCTCCTTCCGAAGCATGAAGTGAGTAACAGCAACTTCTCAACACCCCCCAGAGGTCTCTGTGCCCTTTCCCTGGCTCCCACATCTCCCCCTTCCTCCCTCTCCGTTCCCGTTATACCTGCTGCCTGGTTGTACTGTGATTGTTGTCTTCCCCAGCACCCTGCTCCTCTTCTTCAAGCCTTTTGTCTCTCTTGCTCCCCAGCTGTCCTTGGAAGAGCTCTGCTCCTTGCACCCTCTGCTGCCAGGTCTCAGCTCTCAGACGCTCCAGGCCATCCCTAGGCGAGTTCTGGTTGGGGCCTGTTCCTGTCTGGCCCCTGAACTGTCACGCCTCTCAGCCTGCCAGACCGCAGCACTGCTGCAGACCTTTCGGGTATGAGAGTAGAAGAGAGGATGAGAAAATCAGGGATGTGGGCTCTGGTCAGGAGGAGTACATCTTCCCTGTGACCATGGAAGACCTCTCATACCTACTCATTTTTTTACACACACCCAGTAATACACACACGCTACCAACTCTCATGCAGGTGAAAGATGGAGTTAAAAATGTGGGAACGAGTGCCGGTACAGCTGTGTGTATCCCTGGTCAGGTATGTGTAGGGTCTCCTGATTAGCTCCTCTCCATGTCCCAGAGCCGTTTCATAGGGCTGGTGTTGCCTCACACACTCACTAGGCAGCGACCCTGAGGGTTCAGGTTAGCTCTGTGCCCACCAAGACCATAGTAGCTCTCCCCGGTTCCAGATGTAGGACAGCAAGACCCACACTGCCCTAGAATATCAAAGCCAAAAGGGTCTGAGAAATCTTCCAGGCCAACCATCCCACTTTCAGATAAAGAGACCAAGGCTCAGAGAAGCTAAGGCACTTTAGTTCCTCAGGTTCCTAAGTAACAGCAACATTTGGCTGCCATTCCAAGGGCTCTCAGTGTGCCTCGCTACAGCGGCACATTCCATTCCACCCTTGACCTATCTTTGGTTCCTCTCTGCCCCATGGTTCTTCTCTGAGGGCCGAGTCCTGACCCTCTCACCTGTCACTACACTGCTACACTCATCCCTACCGGCAGCCCATCCCCACCACCTGGCCAGACTGCCTGCTTCCCCTGCTCCCCCTAAAGCTGCTACAACTGGACTCTGCGGCTCTGCTAGCTGACCGTAGGCGCTATCGGAATCTGCCCTGGTCTGAGCAGCAGGTAACTCTCCCCACTTAACTCACAACTCTCCTCTCTCAATCTGTTCCACCTCATTTGCCGATCCCTCAGCCCCAGATATGGCACTTTATTACTAGTATTCCTTATAATGTGACTTATTTTACTCTTTCTTCTCCCTCCTCCCTATTCTGTCATCTCCCCGCTCCCCGCCCCCTCTTCGCTTTCTGAGAGAAAATTGGATTTTGGGGAGCCTAGGAGGCTGGTAGGGCCCATAGAGTCCGAGGCATCTTAGGTCCTTGGGCAACATTTCTGCTGGGAAGCGGTTCCTCTTTCTTTCTCTTGTAGGCACAGTTTCTCTGGAAGAAGATGCAGGTGCCCACCAACCTGACCCTCAGGAATCTGCAGTGAGTAACTAGTGTTGAACAGTGAGTTGGATTCAACTAAACTAATATTTTTTAAATGCTTACCATGTGTCAGGAACCATGCGATTGGTAATGGGGGGCAGGGGGATGAATGATGAATGGTCCCAACCTGTAGGTGTTCTCCTGGCTCCTCCTCTCCTTATGCCCTGCCTTTCCACAGTGCCACACCTATCCTACTAGATCTAAGGGATTTAGAGGACCTGGGTTCAGGTGCCAGTCCTCTTACTTATTTGTGATCTTGGGCAAATCATTTAACTTCTCTAAGCTTCAGGTTTTTCTTTTGGAGAAAGATAATTAGAATGATACCTACCTCATAGGTAGCTATGAAAATTAAATGAGATAAGCTGTATAAGGTACTTATCATAGTGCCTAGCGCAGTGTAATCTCACAATAGGTATTTGCTGTTATTAGTTTAATCCAAAGAGATTTCAGATCTACTGGCCCAGCAGAAATAAATACCTGTAAGTATTACCTTACCTACACCTACAGTAAAAGAACCATGGGCTTCAGAATCTGAGGATGTGGCTCTAGTCTCAGTTTACCACATTTCTAGTAGAATAATGTTGAGAACATCACTGAACCTTTGTAAATATTTTCTTCTCTGATAAACGTTCATGATATTGTGGGGAGCCAATGAGAATATCTACTGGAAAACATTTTTCAAACTGTAAATTACCATACATGAACATCTGTACTTGTGATGAGAGTGTTTATATCAAGGAGCAGACAAGCTGTGGCATGTGTTGAATGAGCATCTACCCACTCACATACCCACAGGGCTCTGGGCACCCTGGCAGGGGGCATGTCTTGTAAGTTTCTGCAACAGATCAACTCCATGGCAGACTTCCTTGAAGTGGTGCACATGATCTATCAACTGCCCACTGGGGTTCGAGGGAGCCTGGTGAGAAGGATGCTTAGGCATTAGTGGGAGCAGGGAGGCATGGACCCTGGGCACAGAACCCAGCCGCCATGCTCAGCTCTGTCCTGCCTCTGCACTTCCCTCTGCACCTTCCCCGCCTTGTCCCACAGAGGGCCTGTATCTGGGCAGAGCTACAGAGGAGGATGACAATGCCAGAGCCAGAGCTGGCCACCCTGGGGCCAGAACTGAGTGGATTAGACACCAAGCTACTCCTGGACTTACCGTAAGTGCTACCACTGGAGACACTGGATCCTTAGAAAATTCAACCTGGAGTAGAAGATCTGCCCTTAGAAAATGCCCTAGAAGTGGTGTTTTTCTATCTGGTGATTCCTTGACATTAATTATAGCCTGAAGCAGAGTTTTCTATTCAAAGTTGCTCTGCGTATGGGCTGGCTCCCAGAACATGGCCCCAGCATGGGACAGCTGAGGGTGGCAACACTGTGATGTAGCCTGCCAAGCAATCTGAAAATAATCGAGGCCACATTAATAGAGATAAAGTATCTGAAACGAGGGAAGCAATGGTCCAATTTCGCCTCAGACAATTATAGTCTGCTTTGGGCACTGTGCTCTCAGTGTGTTCAGAAGACTAGATAAAGAGGAAATGTCTGAAAAATGTGACAAATGCCTTCAAATACCCCAGGGGCTATCAAATAGAAAGCAGATTGGCATATTTCTGAATGGCCCTATTGGGCATGACTAGGACCAATGAATGAAAATCAGATTTTGCCCAATATAAGGAAAATTGAGGTAGTGAGTTCAGGGTCATTGGAACAAGTCTAGATTGGATGGCCCCATGGCAGGAATGTGGCAGAGCAGATTCACGTATGGGATGCAGAAGAAAGGAGATTAACCTAAGGTTCCTCCCAACCCAGAAATTTTTACCCCATTGCCATCGGAACTATAAGTCAGGGTAAAAAAAGGCTTATATTGGTCTTCTTGGGAATGAGGTGATGATAAAAGCAGTTGACCTCATCCTTACATTTTTATAGGCCTTTCAACAGATTTGGGCTCCTGTACTACATGGTGACCTAATTCCAGAACTGGCAGTCCTAGACAGAATACAAGATACCACTTCTGATTTCTGGGCAAAAGTATTTTTTAAAATACCATTGAAATCTGTTTAAATATGTTGGCTCTTTGAAATAATTTAAAATCGCAAGGGCCTGGATGAGGTGAATGATTCCAGACCATGAATCAGAAGATCCAAGTTCCTCATTATGAAAGAGGATATGAAAAACAACTATTTTACTCCCAGGTTTTGTCATAAGGATCAAATAAGATAACACCTAAAAGAATTTTGTAAATTGTATAGCGCTATACAAATGAGAAGAAACTACCTCACAACAATTAGAGGAAGGGTGGCACTATGGAAAACAAGAACTGGGAGTAAGACCCCACCATTCAAACTCTGTGAACCTCAGTTTCTTTTAATCTATATAACAGGGAAAAATTTTAATGGCACTTAATATTTTTGGTTTTTGATTCAATTAGATGTGGTAGGATTGTTTGTGATTTCTTTTCAGGAGACTAGAAATATGTCACTCCTTTTGTGTGGGAATTGGATCTGGGACTGTTTAATGTCAGTTCCTGTTAGGGCTTCAGGGTTTGATTTGGTGTTACCTCTTGTCTGAGGAATGTAACATTGTATGGTCCCTTCTCCATGTGGCTCAGTTCCAAGTGCCCTGTTATCAAATTGCTATAGGGTCCGATTGATGGACAGACTGTCCAATGAATCCATTATGTTGATCGTTGAGCTGGTACGAACTGCTCCAGAGCAACTGCTGGCACTGACCCCACTCCACCGGGCGGCCTTGGCAGAGAAAACACTACAAAACTTGGTAAGAGTCCACCCTACCAGATTCAGAACTGCTGCCTAGGCAATTGTTACCTTTGAAACAATGTTATCTTATCTTCTAATCCCACACTTTTTCTGTCAAACAGGTTCCCATCTATAAGGCCTTATCTCCTAGATCTACTTCTTGGTTCTATTCCTTGATAACTTGCTTCATGTTTTTTGCCCACATCCCCTGGAGTCTAAGAAAGCCCTTAGATTCCTCTTCCCAATCTTTCTGCCTGCTTCTATTTGGGTTCATTGTTTAAGAAAGCGAACAATGGCAGTGAACATTATAGGTCTTTAGTTGGGAGCTGGAGGAGGGAAGATGAAAGGACTTGGTGTCTCGATGAAAGAATCAGGTTCTCTGAGTCAGAAGTGCATTGTCCCAAGGCCTGATGCCCTTCTCCAGGCTCCAAAGGAGACAACAGTCTCGAAAGAAGTGCTGGAGACATTGGGTCCCTTGGTTGGATTCCTGGGGACAGAGAGCACACGACGGATCCCACTACAGATCCTGCTGGCCCACCTCAGTCAGCTGCAAGGCTTCTGCCTAGGAGAGCCATTTGCCACAGAGCTTGGATGGCTGCTGTCACAGGAACCTCTTCTTGGGTATGGACCTTTGAGAACTTTAGATTCTAACTCATCCTCCACCTAACCTCTCAACCACCATCATTGAAGGCAGCCTATTCAATATGCCTGAGCTCTCTTAAAGACCTGAGTCCCCAATCCTAGCATGTTTTCTTTTCTCCTTCCATTTTCTCATAGTTTCCTCAGCATCCCAACTCCCGATCTTCTTCTTGTCCTCCAGGAAACCAGAGCTGTGGAGCCAGGATGAAGTAGAGCAAGCTGGACGCCTAGTGTTCACTCTATCTACTGAGGCGATTTCTTTGATCCCCAGGGTGAGGTGAAGGAACAAGGGAGGGAGTGAGAACAGAGAGGGACTGGTGAGCTGGTTCTGGGGAGCAAAGGCCGAGGATGTTGAGGGCAAAGGATGCGAAGCCCGATTCTGGGGAAGACTGCTAAAATGAGACAGGACTTTGGAAATAGAGCTGCAGCAGTTGGCCCTGACCTGCTCGGGTCTCCCCCTTCTCCACCTTCTCACACAGGAGGCCTTGGGCCCGGAGACCCTGGAGCGCCTCCTAGAGAAGCAGCAGAGCTGGGAACAGAGCAGAGCTGGACAGCTGTGTGGAGGACCACAGCTCACTTCCAAGAAAGCAGCTCTGGTATCTGGTGTTGTGCGGCCCGCTGCGGACTATCTCCCAGGTGAAACTACCCAGATTCTCATAGCTCTAGCAGGGTGAACAGGAAAGAATATCCAACAATGCAATCAGAAGTTGGAGCTCTAGGTGTGCTCTACCCTGTGAGCAGATTTGCACACCCTCTGTCTCTGGGCTTGGGCTTGCTAATCTGTAAAGCTCAGGAGTTAAAAGGATGATCTCAAGGTCTCTTCTAGTTCTAGGACTCTACAGATTTGGGAATTTTTAACCCATTATATTTTTAGCTCAGGACTCTCCCTTTTCTGCTCTCTTATCCATTAAAAGCTAACTCAGCTCTAGACTTCACTAAGTGTGGAGCTCTGCTGGGAAGATGCTTAGGACTTCAGAAGGAGACACTGTGGGGCTAGGGACTTGGGTTCTCATCTAGATCCGTCATTAACTCTCCTAGGCAACCCCTTTAGTCTTCCACCTATACAATGTGGAGCTTGTCCTCTCTAGTCACTTTTTCTAATATCCTTTGAGTCCTATAAATCTCTCACTACAGTAATCTTTTCACCCATACTACCCACATTGGCCTGTCCTCTAGAAGTTGGAGAGGTCATTCCATCTCTAGATATCTCTCTGGGAATACTTTAATGCTACACTGACCCCCAGGCCTGCCTTCCCCCTTCAGAACCTGTGCCAAATTGTGCAGATGTACGAGGGACGTTCCCGGCAGCCTGGTCTGCAACCCAGATTGCAGAGATGGAGCTCTCAGACTTCGAGGACTGCCTAGCGCTATTTGCAGGAGACCCAGGACTTGGGCCTGAGGAACTACGGGCAGCAATGGGCAAGGCAAAACAGGTTAGGAATGGGAGGCCATTTGGGGTTTAAGGTGGAAAAACATATGAGAGCTGGTTTGGTGTGGTGTGAGACACAAGTAAATGAATAGCTGGGTGAGATGTGGGGAAAATAGGAGATAAAAGAATTAGAGGGTTTGATACATATATACAATGGAATATTACTCAGCCATAAAAAAGGATAAGATCTTGACATTGCAACAACACGCTTGGACCTAAAGAGTATTATGCTAAGTGAAATAAGTCAGACAGAGAAAGACAAATACCATATGGACTATAGTCTACTATTTTTTCTTACTGAGACTCCAGAATCTTTCAATAACACCATTGGCAGAAAAACTTTGATCTAACTCTCTCATTTTACAGTTGAGGAAATTAAGACCTAGATAAGGCATGTGATTTGCCTAGAGTTACACAGCTAAGGACAGAGGCAAGACTAAGACCCAGCATTCTGACTCCAGATCCATTGCTTTTTCCATTTGCATTGTTCCTCTCTTTCTCCTAGTTGTGGGGTCCCCCCCGGGGATTCCGTCCTGAACAGATTCTGCAGCTGAGGCGGCTCTTAGTAGGTCTAGGAGAGCGAGAACTACAGGAGCTGATCCTGGTGGATTGGGGAGTTCTGAGCACCCTGGGGCAGATAGATGGTTGGAGCTCCATCCAGGTAACACCTCCCCTCCTCCCTACCACCTTCCAACATCCATCACATAGATCCAGGCTTCTAGGTTATCTAAACCCCAAGGAATTTTTTCATGACCCTGGCAATTCTTTGTATCTTTTCTTAACACCCCATACTAGTGGCCTTAAGAACTCTGTAGTTTATTCACTCTGAGGATCTGGAGATGTAATATTTCCTCCTGGCTTGTTTCCTCTTTTTCTGTCCTTTTCTTTTTTGGACTCTCAACCTTGCCCATAGCTATTGGATCTTCAGGTCTTAATAATACAAGAATATAATCCAGTAGCCCTTGTTACTTTTCTAATCACTTTCCCATTCATTAATTCCCCATAATTTCTCTCCTTATCCTGTGCCCTCCATCCCCACTTCAGCTCCGGGTTGTGGTCTCCAGTTTCCTGCGGCAGAGTGGCCGGCACGTGAGCCACCTGGACTTCCTTCACTTGACTGCACTGGGTTACACACTCTGTGGACTGCGGCCAGAGGAGCTACGGCATATCAGCAGTTGGGAGTTTAGGTCACCTGTGGAGGGGGTTGTGTGTGTGGTGGTGCTGAGGTAATGGTGGGCTCACCGGGGAGGGAAGGATCATGAAGGAGTGGTCCCATGAGGAAGGGACCTCACTTGAAACCATCTCATGACCATGGACCCAATCACCACGGCTGAATCCAATTCCCTTCCTTCCCACTCTTCCACAGCCAAGCAGCTCTCTTCCTGGGCAACCTACATCTCCAGTGTTCTGAGGACCAACTGGAGGTTCTGGCCCAACTCCTTGTGCTGCCTGGTGGTTTTGGCCCAGTCAGTAACTGGGGGCCTGAGATCTTCACTGAAATTGGTACAATAGCAGGTAGGAAGGCGGGGCCACTGCTGGTGCTGGTTGTCAGGTGTTGGTTTCCATACCATGGATGGACTGAATGGAGGACTGCCCTGGACTTCTCAATGTGGGAGTCTGGGAGGGCGTTTAGGTTAAAGGTTGGAGATGTACTGAGAAAGATCTGTGGTAAGATACTTTGGAAGTGATTGGAAGGGGAGGTCTATAGGTTTGAAGAGAAGGGAGGCCAGTCTAATGCAACATTTTGCCCATCCCACTTGCTTCAACAGCTGGGATCCCAGACCTGGCTCTTTCAGCACTGCTGCGGGAGCAGATCCAAGGCCTCACCCCTCTTGCCATTTCTGTTATCCCTGCTCCTAAATTTGCCGTAAGTATTGATGGACTAGGGTCTGGGGCAATCACAACAGAGCCAGACAGAACCCAACGTAGGCCACACTGGATACACTGATTCCTGGCCCCACCTACAGGTGGTGTTCAGCCCCACCCAGCTGTCTAGTCTCACCAGTGTTCAGGCTGTGGCTGTCACTCCTGAGCAAATGGCCTTTCTGAGTCCTGAGCAGCGACGAGCAGTTGCATGGGCCCAGCATGAGGGGATGGAGAGCCCAGAACAGCAGGGTGAGTTCTCAACTGCACAGCCTGATCTTTCATCTCCTGACCCAGAATCTGACCCCTAACTTGGTGTTGTCTGGCTCATAGAACCACCCAGGGAGATTTCTGATTAAGAGTATACAGGCAGAGAGTTTCCAAGTTCAATGGTTTCCGGGGAGCATAGTTATGATATTACTTCTATTCTCTGTCTCATTATAGGTCGAAGCACAGCCTGGGGCCTCCAGGACTGGTCACGACCCTCCTGGGCCCTGTCATTAGCCATCTGCTTCCTTGGCAACCTACTATGAGCCTGTCTCTACAGTTAAAGAGAGATTGTTGGGAAAGAAACCTTAAGTCATAGCGAATAAAGTGCAAATGAAAGTATGTTCTAATTATTCTCAGGAAGCTGGTGAGGAACATGGGAAATATGCTAATGCTTTCCACCCACCTGAGAATCAGAGTTCCTGGCATGCCATATCTATAGTCTCTTTCCATCATAAATTAACCTCATTGCTTTTTTTTCCTTTTGAGGAGCCTGCTCCCTCCTCACCCCACCATTAGAAATAACACAGACAGCTGGAGCACAGCAAGGTGTCTTTACTGGGATAGAGGAAATGCAGGGGCAGCATCCAGGGCAAGTAGAATGGGCCACCATTAGACTGGCAAAAGTCCTGGAGATCTTGAGTCATCTGCTGAGGATGGGAAGTTATTGCTTATTGTGGATGAGAGGTGGAGGGATGCGGATATCCTGGCCTCTCTCCAGACGCCGTTCACAGTCAATCAAATAGTTTACTCCATCGATGACCAGTTGCACCAGCTCCACCTGAAGGACAGTAACCCTTGATCTCTGCTTCCCACAAACTGAGTTTCTTTATCACTGATTTGTCTGCTGAGAACTCATTTCCAATTGCCTCCCTACACAACCTGAATTTTATTTCGGATTTTAGTACATTCCCAAGACTCACTCACTGCCATATCTCAACCCCACAGACCTATAACTCTCTTCACCCTACTCCCTGAAGATCTCACCTCTGACTTTCCCAGTCGATCCAAATTAGAGATATCAAAGACACTGCCTGTGGCAGCCGTGTCCACTCCTCCAGTACCACGCTTTTGGAGTCTTAGGTTCTCCAGGATCTTTGGGAAGCGGCTATCCTAGAGGAGATAGGGATTGGGAGCAGGGTCAATAGGGACACAGATTGGTCCTACCTGAGAGAGCCCTGAACTCGCCCAGAGCTCTTTCCCCAACCCTTTGGCCACAATGCATCTAGCTCCTTTCCAAAGTGTCCACTCCCTCCCATCCACACAGAGCCACCGTCCTCACTCACACCCTTCTCTAACCCCACAACTCCTTTACTTTGCTTAGCAGGGGCAGTTTGATGTGTACTCCTGCTCGAAGTCCAGTGCCCAGGTTAGATGGACAGGTCAAGATGTATCCCAAACGCTCATTCCACATGAACTCCCAGCCACGCTCTTGGATCAGCCGCTCCACCTGAGTCCACAAAGGCTCTGTTAGTGAAAAGTCAGGAATCTGTGGACCTTCTCTTAGCCAGACCCACAAAAATCTAGAAATATGTCTAGAACCAGAAACTTGGGATGTGAAAGAATGACACTGCTCAGTTTTGTGGGGGGCAGGGGGGGCGTGGTTTCTTGGTAGTTGTTCTTGGTGGAGGTGGTTTGTTATTATCTTGTATACAAGGCAATTTTGGTGTTACAAGCCCATAATGATGAGGTTGCAGAAAAATATCTTGTATGTGGAAGAAGAGAAACTTGAGGGAATGGTGCATTAAGGATAATCTAGGGAAAGAACGGAGGTGTTAAACTAAACTGAGAAAGGATTGATTATTCAATGAGCTCTGCATGCATTGATTATCTTTGCTTTGCTAATGAGTCTAGAGCTTGGAAGGGTCATTTCAGACAGAAAATGAGGGAGTAGGCTTTGCAACAGGAAGAGGCAAGAGGGCTTTCTGTTAGCTATGGAAGGAGCACATGTAAGAAAGAGGAGAGAAAGGTGAAAACACTTTAGAAGGGCTGGACTTATAGGTGTGTGTGTGTGTGTGTGTGTGTGTGTGTGTGTGTGTGTAGGAGATGGTGTGAGAAGAGTGTTTTTGTTTCACTTAAGTATCCTAATTATGAAGATGACTATTAGAGTTGAAGAGGAAACAGGGGATCTGCCAGAATGACTGATACGAAGACTACGACCTGAGTAAAGGGAGCCCTGTTCATAGTTCAGAAAGAACCATGGCATAGGGGAACGTCTTACATGCTGAACGTGGGAAAACACTTCCATCTAGAATAAGAACAGCAGCTAACGCTTAATGAGCACTTACTATGGGCCAGGCACTTTACATGCATTATCTCATTTAATCCCCACCATAACCTAAAATGTAGGAAGTATTATTATCCCAATTTTACAGATAAGGAAACCGAGGCATATAATTTAAAAAGCACTCCCCTACCCACTTACATTCAGAATCTAAAAGCTAAAATCTAAAAGAAAGAGGAGCTCTTTCTCTTTCTTTATAAGTCCAAAATAGAGCTGTATATATGAAAACATACAATAATAAGAATTGGGTTTATGGGAATTCCTAACCTAGAATTGAATACAGAGACCCAATCCATACAGGACTGAGGATTCAGTTCAACCCCTCATTTAGAGTCACATATTATGAAATGTCTTAAGCCATTACATCCTCTCTCCAGCTCTCAGCTTAAAACCTAGACAGGATACTTTAGCAAGAATGACAGAATCCAAAGTCAAGGACTACCTCGGCTCAGAACTTGGTGGTTACATTAGAATCATGAACACACCAACCTCTCACTCCATATAGCAAACCTTTTCCTTATCAGCACACCCCAGGGTACTGATCTGCCATCTCATTTTTATCTTCTTTACATTTTTCGTTAACTGCTTTATTTACTTCCTTAGATTCCTGACATTCTTTCTCTCCTCCTATTCTTTGGTGATCATATATCCTGGTTTCCTCTGGACAGCCCTGATTTATACCTATTGTCCTGGAGTGATTGACGATGATCTCTTTCATTATTAAAAGTGTCCTGGGTTGGTTGATAAATTATATGGTCAATCTACCTCTTCTAGCCTTTGGTTTTTTTCTTCCGTCCTCCCACCTAGTTCCCTTATACACTCTTCTCCAACCTCTTTGAGGCCTCGACAGAATCTTTCAAACACTTTCTTCATGTTGCCACCCTTCTCCATGGAGATGACCCGTGTGTGATCCTCCTCATTCACCCAGATCAAGAAGCTCTTCTCATTGTTGTGCCTAAGGGCAGGAAAGAGGGAAGGACAGGGATCAAGAGGCAGGGCAAGAATTGGAGGTGATAGAGGGGAAAAAAAAGGCATTTATGGAGACATCAGGACAAAAGAGGTAATGTAAGCGTCATACCAGATCCCACGAGCATCTGGCCAGTCTCGGGCCATTCCTGCTGCAGTCAGCAGTGGGGACACAGGCTTATCAAATAGGAAGTGGTCCTGAGGACAGTACAGAGACTTGGATTAAGAATTCTCACAGTAGCCTTTAGGCCTCGTAGAGCCCATCTAACCTGGTCCAGCCTCCCCTCTTACTCTTCTTTCCATCTGCTCCCTACACCCAGATCCCTCTCAAGGCCCCTCACATCAATAAGCTGCTGCTGCTCAGCCTCCGTCATCTCACTGAGTCGATAGTAACGACCAGCCAGGTCACCCTTCAGGCCACTCAGTGCATCCACCACAACACGTTCCACTTCTCGTCTTTCTGCCCGAGTGCAGGCTGGAGGCAGACTAAGTCCCCGGATACTTCGGCCAGTTCTGACTCTTGAGGACAATACATACCTCTCATCAAAGTAGCCAGAACGGATCTGGAGAATAAGAGAAATTAATATGTCACAGAAACGCAGTAGGTGGGAACAGAGGACCTTGGGGAAGGAGAGGCCTTAAGCACGCATTAGAAGGAGAAGCCCACTGGGGAAGCACCCCAATTGAAAGAGGCGTCATGACCCCTGCCCCAAGCTGCCCACCTTGTAGTATCATCATTCTCCTTCACCCTCTCCTCTCCACATCTGCTGCTCCTTAAGACATAATTCTTTCCCCACACTGACAGTAAAAGTTCAGCAGTGTAATGACCACGAGTCAGGAAATAATTAAGGATTGGAGAAGCAGAATGTTATACATAAGGCAATGCAGATCAGAAATGTAATATCTGACCCACCTTGCTGGCATCCAGGTCAGTGGTGTGTTTCATTGTCTGGGGGTCATATCCATTGTGTCGCTCTTGGATCACAGGGTCAAAGAGCTCAGCAAATACCTGAAGTGGAGTTAAGAGAAAGAGGGTGGTTAAGGAGAGGAAATCTATTCCCAGGCTTTAAATGCGAATCGATTTCACTGGGTCAGAAAACATGAGTATGGATGGTACACTCTTGAGGGTAGGTGAGGGGTATTTAGGGGGAAGGAGCTGAGATTACTGGGAATATGAGTCGAGTCACCAGGGGAACTCTGGGGGCCCCCTACCTCATAGGTCTCCTCATCTCCAGCTACCATGCCCACAGTCTTGATGAAGGGGTGGCCAGGGTTGTCCACGCCAGTCTGGATACATTGATCTAGCGTCCAACCAGTGGGTGTGGTCTTGTCGCAGAGCCGGGCATAGACTGCTGGGGTCAGGTGACTGGCCATGCAGTTGTTGTGCTTTCGGAGGTCTGGGTACTCAGCGCTAGGGAGGGGGTACCCAGTAACCATGGAGGGAGGGCACAGGGGGCCTAGACCCAGTGCAGTCACGTGGGAGCTGTCCAGTTAACTGTGTCTGGCTGTGCTCCTTGGGAGGAGGGGAGATTACGAAGAGGCTAAACCTTGGTAATCTCATTAGGGACTTTCAGGGTCTATTCTTTCCCAACAGTTCTAGCTTCCTCTGGCTGGCCAGCTCAATTCACCCGGATCTGCTCAATTCTTTCCTCCCATGAGCACAACATTAGGGATGGGGGAGGGGAAAGACCAAGGAGGGGAATTCAGGAAATGGGGGGAAACAGAAGGAAAAAGAGATGGAGGAGATCAAAAAGGATAGTTCCTGGTCTCTTAGTTAGGGATTTGGACAGAGTGGGTGCAGCTTGAGCTCACAGAGCCAGAGCTGGTCTTGCGGGAGGGGACTGCAGGTTACAGGTCCCCAGGAATGCTTTTCGCCTTATGGTTTTGGCTTCCACCCCCACCCCACTGAGGTCTCCAGACTGTACAGCGCCCCACTCCAGAGACTTCATGATTATAGCCCTTCTCTGTTGCCCGGGTCCTCATCTTTATCCCCATCTTCGTTCCCATCACCACAACCCCCCACCCCGGAGGTGGTTAGGGGCTCAGACACTGATACCTCGGGGGATACAGCCTCCGTCGTTCACTGGCGGCTCGTACAGGTTCCGGGCGGAGCAGAAACCCAGCAGCTAGAGACCCAGCTCCAGCCAAAGCCATGAGCCTGAGCTTCGGGTGGGCGGACAGCAGACGAGAGAAGGGACCAGCCATGGCTAGAGGATCCTGCTACAAAATCGTGGAGCAGGAGATGGCTCAGAGCAGGCACCGGGAGGGACGATGCAACCAGGTTGGACCGAAGGTCGGAACTGGGTGCGAGGCTGGAGCCGAAATGGGGGCCGGAGTGAAGGCTGAAGCGGGAGCCGGTACCAACCAGACTGCAGGAGAGGCGCAATGAGCTAGCGGGAGGGAGGCCCGAGCCGCAGTCTCCAGGGGTGGGGCTCACTTTAACTCCTCCTTCCAGCCTGCCATCACGCTAGGTGTGCGGGGGCAGAGGTGGGTAGCACCCGCCAGGTAGATTAGGGGGACCAGAGAGTCGCATCCCAGATTTCAGCACCAAGTAGAGGACAGCACCCGAGGGGTCTGGCGAAACCCGAACACCCTTCCCCCAAGCCTCGCAGTTTAATTGGAAACCCGATTCGTCACTCTGTGGGTGTGAAAGGGTGACATTGCTCAACCTCTTCTCGGTTTTCAGTCTGCCCCAGCAACCTCTCCGTCTTCCCAGGGGAAGAGGCCTCAGGGAAAACGCCAGATAAACAAATACCAAGGAAGACACAGAGAAAGCACAGTTAGAGGCAGACACTGGGGAAGACACCTGCTGGCTCAAGGTCACCTTTTCCTTCCAACCAGGAACAGGACCAAGGCGCCTCCCTTTACACCTGTGCTCTCTTTACAAGGTTGAGAGGATCAGGGAAACATTAATTCTTACCCCATCTATGCTGTGTTTCCCTACCGCATCCCTGCCCCCTAGTCTGAAGCCCTGCTATGTCCTGCCTACACTTCTCAGGATCCCCAACTTTTCCCCCCTCCTCCATCCTCCATCCCATCCCCTGCGTCACCTTAGATCACCTTAGTCTTTTCCAGGCTCGGACCAGTTTGCTGCTCACAGGACTCCCTCTGAGTTGTCTCTGCAAGCTTGCCTACTTGCTGGTTGCACTGGGCGTGGGGCTAGAATTGGGCAGGGAGTTGTTAGCTTCCTCTTCCTCCTTCCCCCTTTCTCCCCTCTCTGTAGCTCCAAGTTCCTGGACTGGAGTGGAGGTGAAGGGTGTGGTGAGATGATTGGGTGTAGGAATGGAACAGGCAGGCACAGGTCTCCATAAACCGCATGTGTTTCCTCCCTTGGCTCCATAATGCTGTTTAATCCAGAGTGTAAAAGGGAGTGGTTTCCAAGGGCATACCAAGGAATCTGGTCCCCTCTCCTCCTCTTTCTTTTCAGATTTAAAAGGACTTTGTTCCCACAGCTCTAAGTATGACTTTGGTATACTTAGTCTTGGCAGAAAGGAGAGTGAATGTTGGAGAGATGTAGGATTTCAGTATGGAGGCTCAGTTAAAGGTAGGTAGGCATGGTAGGCATTAGTCCCTTCCCCAAGCTGCCTTGGTGTACCCACAAGACAGTGAAATAATTAGAAATCTTAAAGGAGAGAATTTAAGAAATTCCCTTCACATTGTCCTCTGGCCCCGATAATGAGACTCCACCTCACCCCTATACTCTCATTCCCTTCTTTCCTCTCGGGCTTCCCTTGTGCTCCTTTCCCTGCATTCCTCATTTGTGGGCATCCTAAGAAGCCACCCACCTCTCTTCTGGGTCTATCACTTAACTCCCTCCTCTCTTGGTAAGGGAGAAATTATCAGAGAATAGATAGATTTCTGCAGTTGGAGTGTGGTCACTCTTGGAGAGATGGAAAATGTTACCTGTGTTGTGGGGGCTCATTAGCTTAAGGCGTAGCTATGATTAAGCAAATATAATTACTTAGAATGGAGTATGTTTACTCTGATAAAGGAGGGAGATAATCTTCCAGAGCAGTAGGGTTATTTGATTGAGGAGATGGTTACTAAGATGAAAGGGGTTGGAAGCAAGAAGAGAGAATTACAGAAGGAAAAGTAAGACTTGCTTAGAGGAGAGAGATCACTTAAGTTTGGAAAGTAGGTGCCTAAATTTGAATAATAACTCCGCCAAGGAATAATATGTTTTTGTGTACTTTTCTTATTCCCCGTGAACCTGATAGGTATGTAATGTATTAATACTCATTTAAAATATCCTACAGCATATGATATCATTATATATTAATTACTGCATATGTGGTATTTGATTTATTTAATAATTATCATCAATAATATTTAATATTAATAAAGCGCTTTACAATTACAAGGAACTCTTATATGTATTATTTCATTGAAATGAATTGGATCGTTCCAATGGATGACTAGAGATTGAGTCTACATTTTCAGGGGAATGTGAAGACAAGTTAATCACTTAGAAGACGCTTTAATAGCTTGTTCAAAGGTTTGGAGTGGTGGGAAGGATATGAGCCTGAATATGAACTAGGGAGGTATCTATTTGTAGGGCTAGTCCTTAGAATCATCTCCTCTCATCTGGGGTCAGTATAATGAGACACTTGATTGAAAAAAATGGTAAGAGCCCTAAGGGTGCAGAGAAGAAGCAGGGAAATTGGAATTGTCTTGATCAGGGAACTCTAAGTGAGGATGCAAAGATAATAACAGTACAAACATAGACACAACGCTTTCTCATAATCAGTACACTGTGAATTAGGTTTTTAATCCCACTCTTTTACAGATGAGAATACTGAGGCTGAGAGAAGTTCCGTAATTTTTCCCCCACGGCTGCACAGCTATTAAAGGCAAGGCCAGGAGTTAAATGTCCAGAGGGTGGAGAGCAAGCAGGGTGTGGAAATGGGAATCAACTTGTTCCGTCTTCCAGCCATTTTCTTGACTCCTCTATAAATAAGTCTCTGTTCCTTTCCTTAATTTTCTGATCTGTTTCTCTCTTTGTTTCTGTTTCTGCCTCCAGTCTTCCCTTCACTCCTCTACATCTGTAAATATTTTCTACTTACATTTATTGGACCTCTACGTATATCATACCCGCTTTGTTTTATGAAACAGACAAAAGACCTGTTTTTGCCCTCAAGAAGGTGTAGTGGCACAAACTCTGCCTTTTTACTGCAACTCGCTTTTCCCGCCCTCTTTGTCTCTCTGGGAAGTGTCTAGACCAAACATCTGGACTGTAGCGACGCAGTCAGAAATCAGAGGAAGGGGAGCATCAGGTTGCGCTTCCTTCTCAGAGCCACTAGAGGTCACCCTTCTCCGCGCAGAAGCGCCGGCCAACGCAGCCTGACTGTTGCCGGTGCGCGCCCTCCGCTGATTGGTGGTACCGCAGAGAAGTCGCACTTTGATTGGGCCGCTGTCAGGTGTCGCTGCCGGCAGGTTCGGCTGCGCGAGCGCGGGGAGGCGGGTGAGTGAGGGCCGGGGGCGGTGGGGGAGTGGCTGGGGGCTGGGGGCGGTATCTGAGGGGGTGGGCTGGGTGGAGTGGGCTCGGCTGGTGCTGAGGGCCGTGTTTAGTACTGGATGGGGGCAGCTGCGGAGAGAGACCCAGAGGACAGGCCTCAATGTCAGCGTAGGGAGAGCGAGCGGGGAAGGCGGGGGCGGGCAAAGGCTAGTTGAGTCAGGATGGGAGGGCGGTATTCGTGCCCCGGAGCTGTGTGAGGAGGGGACGGAGAAGGGGCTCGGCGAGAGAAGAGACTGGCGCGCGAGGGTCCTCGTGAGGCGGGAGTCGGCGTGGGAGAAGGTCAGGGTGGGGAGGTCTGTGTGAGGAAGGGTTGGAGTGGAGTCGGACTGGAGGATCAGCTTGAGGAAGGGGTTTTTGCTGAGAGAGCAGAAGGTGAGTCTGGAGACGGGGTAGTGTGAGGAAAGAATGGACCTCAGGCAGTCTTTGTGGCGATCACGGAGGGTTCCACATAAATGTGTTACCAAGTGTGGTGACTCATTTGAGGGTTTGAAGGACTGCTTAATGCTGGGGAACCAGCGAGTGCAAAGTTAGTTGGATTATTAATTGTATTCGTTGATCAGTGATGTGGGGAGAGAGGGGCAGCAGTGTTGCGAGTGGTTAGGGGAGTCAGTGAGGAGTCATTTTAGCAAGTTGGAAAGGAGGCAGTATGAGTGAGCTGATACTGAGAACAAGGGCATCAGCACAGTTCATCAACGTCAGAATAAAGATTAAACTTTGCATCAAGAAGGAACTAAGGGGTCCACTGTTGAAGGTGGAAAGGAGATAGTGTTGGTGGCTTAAGGAGTTTTACTGTGTTGGAAGTATTTCTGCCTGGACTCAGTATTTCCCCTTCACCCCTGATGGAGCCCTCCAGCAAGTACATGGTGATTAAGGAAATGAAAGGACTACCCGCAAGCAGCCCTAAATTCTAAGGGATAAAGAAGTTATACAGAATTTACCCTCTCTTCTACCCCTTCTCCTGATCTGACTTAACAAAGATATTCCTGAGAAGATTGCCCACCTGTCTCTCTCTGGCTCCTTACTTAACTTGTTTATCTCCTTCCACCCTCCTTCCCTCCCTCCCTTTTTTCCTTCCACAGGGATTCAGGCCAGAGTAAGACTGCCCTTTAGCCTAGTGTAGTAGAGTCCGAAGTTTTCTTTTGCAACAAAGTATTGGGTGAGAGAGAATGGGAGAAGAGCACAGAAAACGGGAATGACTCTTGGAACACCACATTAAAAACTCAGCTCCTCCCAGAGGTACATCTAAATAAATCCTGGCTTATTTCATGGCTATTTCCGTCAGGCTTCTATTTTTGCTTTGTTAACTATGAATTTAGACCTTTTGTCTCTCTTGTGAACAGACTCTCCTTCCCCATTGTATTACCATCCCCTGTTACACAATTGTAATAGAATTTCCAGAACAAGACTCTGTACATTCAGTCGAAAACCAGGAAGGACTTGGTGGAAGAAAGAATGAAAGGTTTAGGAATCCTAGACATGAGAGAAAGCTCCTGCTTCAGAGGAAGGATAAACAGTACAACAAAATTCTACTTGCTTAAACTATACAGGTACCTTGGGAATGCCACCAGTCAATGGAAATTGGGTCAGGATACTAAAAAGGAGTTCAAAGAAAAAGCCTGTTAATCAGGAGAGGGGTTGTGTATGTATAAGGCCTCTAATGCACAACTGGAAGTGTTCAGTCTAAGAATGTTGTGTCCCCATGGTGGCTGAGCAGGGAAGACAAGCAGATGGCAAGACTGGAGAGGTCGAGGTCTGTAAAAAGGTTAACTGTAACTTACTAATCAAAGCTGAAAATCCCACTTGTAATGGAAAGATTTAAAATAAAATACAGAAAGTAATTACTGAAGACTTTTAAAACTAATCCATTTACTTAAGGAGTTTGTGGCTTAGAGTTGTTGGTCAGTACTTCTGAGAACTTTTGGAGAGTGTGGAAAATTACTGATGTGTGACTCTTTTACTTTTGGAAAAAAATAACATACCCGTATTCCCACAATTCTGTATTATCAAATGTTAACCTTTTGTATATGTTTCCAATTTTTTTAATTGAAATAAATTTTATACATAAGGTTGTAAAATTCCATTCAAATCCTCATTTCCATTCTCCCCTCTCCTCAGAGGTAAGCACTATCATGAATTTGATGTCTTTCTTTCCAGTCTGTTTTTATACTTCTACTAATTATGTATTCAGTCAGTTATAAATGTGTAATATTTTTAATTTGTACAAATGGAACTGTACTACATGTATTTCTACAGTTTGCATTTGGAAGATGTACATGTTTGATTCATTTTTTAATTTTTTAAATTAATTTTATTTTATTTTATTCTGTGACATTGGTTAACAAAATCCAGTAAGTTTCAGGTGTACAATTCAACACAATGTAATATATACGTTGTGTGATCACCGCCCATAATTAGATTTCTTTCTGTCACCATATATTTGACCCCTTTTACCCCACCTGCTTTCCCCTCCCCTCTGGTAACCACTAGCCTATTTGATTCGTTTTTTAAATGCTGTAAGGCTATCATTTGTATAAACTACATTGCATTTACTTATTCTCCTACTTGTGACGTCTGAGTTGTTTTCAGTTTTTCCCATTACCAACAGTAAGGTTGTGGGCATCCTTGCACATGTCTTCTTATGGCAGAGAGTTTCTCCATGACAGGATTTCTCAACCTCAGCACGACTAACATTTTGGGCTGGATAATTCTTTGTTGTGGAGGAATATCCTAAGCATTTTAGAATGTTTAGCAGCATTCCTAGCATCTACTCACCAGTTGCCAATAGCACCTCCCCAAATGTGACAGCCAAAAATGTCTACTACCAAATGTCCCCTGCACAGTGGGTTAAGCACCACTCCTCTAGGTGCATGTATACAGAAGTAGAACTGCCAGGTTATTTTGATGCAAGTTTTAAGTCTTAAGATATTCTCACTGATCATGGCTCTAGGCTATATTTTTTTTCCACTGTAGCTTCTGGTGTGAGGGACCTTGGTCTAGAGCAGACTTGGGTCTGTAGTAGCAGAAGACAGTAGAGACAAAATTGAAATTTCAGTTTAGGAATGGGTTGGAGGCTATTGTGTGGATGCTGGCCTGTACTCTCAACCTCACAACCAAGAGCAGACCTATTTCCTTGAACAGATTTTCTGGACTTGGGTATCTGTCTTTTAAGGTGGCAGGTGAAGGAGAGACAGGGGACATAAGGAATTTTAATGTTCTGATAAAGCTTAGAACATAAGATATCCTTAATGAGTGTTTTTTGAGTTAATCCTTGGTAGGAATGAAGATGAGGGTTAGGGGTAAAGGCAGCCGAACTCTCTCATTCTTCTGCCCTTGAATTAAATCACTGAGTTCAACACCACTGTGGGGAGATAGAGAAGGGCTAGGAACATTTTAGAGTGAATCTAAAGTTTGAAATGTCACTTTAACCTTTTCTCGTAGGAATCAACAGTAGCCTTCCATGAGGAACTGCCTTTTCCATTTGTCACTGGAGTTAACAGTGTTTCCTGCTGGCAGAATCAGGGACATGCCAGCACTGTAAGGGTTAATCTGCTGATCCTCTTATCAATCTCAGGGTTGGGGGGTGGGGTGAGCAGGGAGGACAAGAGATACCTTGCTTTTCTCTTATACATCTTTAGTCATTTCAAATCATAGCCCATATGCCTCTTGTCCTGTTGATCCTTCTCACCATAGCTTTGTTTCCTGCTTCCCCTAGTTCCCTTATAGTTCCCTCATATTTTCTCATTCCCCATCCCCCATCCCCACCCACTGCCACTGGGCTTGGATTTTGAACTAATGGGATACCTTCCACTGCAGAGCGGGATGAGTGGGTGCTCCGGTGGGGATGTGGTCACTGCCGGCCAGTGAGGGCGAGAGCGCCACAGCCCACTTCTTCCTTGGAGCTGGAGATGAGGGCCTGGGCATCCGTGGAATAGGCATGAGGACAGAAGAGAGTGACAGCGAGCTCCTTGAGGATGAGGAGGATGAAGTGGTAAGACTAGAGAAAATGATGTAACTTGGTGTTGGGACCCCTGTCACAGAGAGTTGAGATTATACTGGATGGATACACTTCTCTTCTTTTCAACTGATGACTAAGGGGAGGGTCAGTGGAAATCGGTTGGATTGCCTGCCTTTGAAGCCCCTCCCCTTTTGTTAGTGGTTCTTTGGCTCTACTGCTTGACCACACATTCCCACTGTGAGAAGGCTCCTGTTCTGTAGGCAGTAGGGACCCCTACAGGTACCACAGCCTTTACCCCATAGGTCCAAAGTCCTGGTAAGAAACTCTGTGCCCTAAGATGAGACAGTGTTCCCTGAGAGGGATGGTCTAGGCAGGAAGTTCCTCAGTTCCTGACAGCACTTCCTCTCAATAGCCTCCTGAACCTCAGATCATTGTCGGCATCTGCGCCATGACCAAGAAATCCAAGTCCAAGCCAATGACCCAAATCCTAGAGCGACTCTGCAGATTTGACTACCTGACTGTTATTATCCTGGGAGAGGATGTGATCCTCAATGAACCTGTGGAAAACTGGCCATCCTGCCACTGCCTCATTTCTTTCCACTCCAAAGGTTAGGGTCTGTGAGGGAAAATGGGAAGGAGTGGTGTTGGGAATACTGGACTGGGAAATAAGGGTCTTACTGTCAAACAGTAAAGAGGCCTTCGGCTCTTCCTGACACACTAGAGAACAGTGCAAAGGGGATTGTTTTCCCTACATCTTGGGGGTTTTGCTGTGGGTAGTGAAAAGTCCATATTTGAACCTTAGGACAGCTCTAAGGGTCTCTGGAAGGACCCTAAAAATAATTTCTTTTTAAATTTTTCCTGATGGACATTCTAAACTTGGGAAGTTAGGCAGAAGGATAAGGAATAGGATGAATGAGTAGAGGAGCTCAGTGGCAACTAATAGCTTTAATATGTCTCTCTCTCTTGCTGTTTTCTCATTCTGTCTCTTTCACTTCCTTTCTTTGGTCTCCCTATTTCTTTTCTCCATTCCAGGCTTTCCTCTGGACAAAGCTGTTGCTTACTCCAAGCTTCGAAACCCCTTTCTTATCAATGACCTGGCAATGCAGTATTACATCCAGGATAGGTATAACTTTTTGCTGACTGGTGGGATGGGTGGCAATGAGATTATGCCTGTTTAGAGAACCAATTCTGGGAGGGGCAGAATCAAACAGACATGCTTAATTTCTGTATCATACCCTCTACACCCTGGTATCTCCCAATTCCTGAGCAAATAAAATCCTTAGCCTCTCCTCATAGTCACTATCCCTCGCCTCTCCCAGCTAATTTATTTTGGGGGGTGATAGGAGGGAGGTGTACCGGATCCTGCAGGAGGAAGGTATTGATCTGCCTCGATATGCTGTGCTCAACCGTGACCCTGCCCGGCCTGAGGGTGAGTACCTGGCCTTGTCCAGTCCTACCCTGCCTTGCTTCCTCTGACTTAGTCAAGTTCTCCATCCTCTAGACAGCTCCTGTGTTTCACTTATCTAAGTGAGCCTGTGGTTATTGATTATGGGTAGAGTTAAAGCCATGGGTCTTTGGATACAGCCTTGGAAATCTTATATAGGTATTATATGTATACCATGTAGATATTACCATATTTATTCCCAAGATTTGTTCATATAAATTTGAAGGTTATGGAGATTAAAACTTGAAGAAATGGAAATTGGAAGTGTTCTACAACCCTAGGCCCTAGGCATGACCGCACAACTGCCTTTCAGAGTGCAACCTGATAGAAGGTGAAGACCAGGTAGAGGTAAATGGAGCTGTCTTTCCCAAGCCTTTTGTGGAGAAGCCAGTAAGTGCAGAGGACCACAATGTTTACATCTACTACCCCAGCTCAGCTGGAGGAGGAAGCCAGCGTCTCTTCCGTAAGGTATGGATGACATTTGAGCATTTGGGGAGTCAGAGAAGTAGAAGGACAAGAATGAAGATGTGGGGAGGGAAGCTGGAGGATTTGGAGACAAAGTAGAAGCAACATTCTTTTTCTCTTCCTTTTCCTTCTGAAGATTGGCAGCCGGAGCAGCGTTTACTCTCCTGAGAGCAGCGTCCGAAAGACAGGGTCATACATCTATGAGGAGTTTATGCCAACAGATGGCACAGATGTCAAGGTTATGGTGGATACAGGGATTTAAGAGGTTAAAAATGTCTGGGTAGGAGTGGGTGGTCAGGGAGCAAAGGGAAACGTATGGAGGGGTCATAGAAAATAAAGTGTGAATATGAGTGGCTTTTATATTCAGGTGGAGATAACAAGTGGAGTAGTAGATATTTCCATTGTCTCTATCAGAGCAAGGACAAGGGTGACATGGAAGAGCGTATAATTTTGCTAAGTTATTTCATAATAAAGACTAGGCAGTAGTGCCTGAGTCTCAAGGAGAAACCTTCATAATTATATTTCGGTAGGGCTCAGTAAGAAAAATGTCAGTCTCCTTGTTATTAATACTCAGGGAGTTTTTTGTTTTTGTTTTTGTTTTACTCCAAAACTTAGTCTACAGACCTAGGGCTCATATTGTCTCCTTAAATGCAGGGGGAGTTGTGGGCATGCTCATTGATGCTATGTACCTGCAGGTGTATACAGTGGGGCCAGATTATGCTCATGCTGAAGCCAGAAAATCTCCAGCTTTGGATGGGAAGGTTGAACGAGACAGCGAAGGGAAAGAGATTCGATATCCTGTCATGCTGACTGCCATGGAAAAGCTGGTGGCCAGGAAAGTCTGTGTAGCTTTTAAGGTAGACGAAGTCCCATGGATGACGGTGCTGTGAATGAGGGAGAGAAACAGGAGGAGGGGTCTGGGAAGAAAGAGTGACTCTCTTGTTCTCATCTTTCCTCTTTCCCCCTGCAGCAAACAGTTTGTGGGTTTGACCTTCTTCGCGCCAATGGTCACTCCTTTGTGTGTGATGTCAATGGCTTCAGTTTTGTCAAGAATTCGATGAAATACTATGATGACTGTGCTAAGATTCTGGGGTAAGGGACACAGTGGTATGGGCTGGGGAGAATGGGCTTAGAGAAGAGAATTGGAAAGCTTTCACTCTAATTTAAATATTGTAAAAATGATTTTAAAGTGAAAAAGGAAAATGAGAAAGGGCTCCTTAGCCCTCTTGCCTTCCCAACACTGCACTCCCCAGAGGTAATTACTGTTAACAGTCTTAGATTAACAGTATGTCTTTTTCTGTCATGTATAAATAAACTATATTTATTGTACTAATTGTGATTGTACTGTAATAATGCTTTACAAACATTCAAGAATGTCTAAAGAACAATGAATATGGTGCGTATCCATGTATTCACCGTTGAGCTTAAAAAATATATTAAGAATAGAGTTGAAGCCCCTCCATAATTCTTGCTAATTGCATCCCCTTCTCTCCCACCCATAAGTTACTACAATTCTTAATTTGGTGTTTGTCCTTCCCATACATTTATTAATATTTTTACTACAAATCTAGGGATGTCTTTTTTGCATGGTTTCAGACTGTATATTAATGTATCCTTCTACAACATGCTAGGTTTTGTGAGCTTCATTGATACATTCATTTCCCCACAGCTTCTTAATGTTTCTCCTTCTAGGAACACTATAATGCGGGAACTTGCCCCACAGTTCCAGATCCCATGGTCCATCCCTACAGAGGCTGAGGACATTCCCATTGTCCCTACCACATCCGGCACTATGTGAGCAAAAGTAAAAAATCTGGAATAACCTACTTAAGGGACTTAAGTCAGACCAGTGGCTACTTCCTGACCCTGTGTGTTCTGACAAATGTAGCCTGGGCCTCCTAGGCAGTTTCCTGACTCTACTTGTAATCCTAATCTCAGATGGTTTTCCCTCTGTTCTTTAACATGTCAAGGAGGATGGAATGATGGGAGGTGGTGTGGGATGGAATTGGGGAGAGGCTCTAAAAGCATTTCCTATCTTAGGATGGAACTTCGTTGTGTCATTGCCATTATCCGTCATGGGGATCGTACCCCCAAGCAGAAGATGAAGATGGAAGTGACACACCCAAGGTAGGAAGAGTGTGCTAATTTAGACAAATAGGTTTTTGTGAGGGAGATGGGGAGGGTGCAGGTCCCCGAGGCTTTGACCATCTCACCATATACTGAAGCTTCTCTTTATTTCTTCAGGTTTTTTAGTCTATTTGAAAAACATGGTGGCTATAAGACGGGGAAATTAAAACTAAAGAGGCCTGAGCAGCTTCAGGTAAGATGGTGAATCTGGCTGGGAGGAATAATGCTTTGGGAAAGATAGAGGATATGGGATCGGGGGCCTTGAGAGACCAGGATGAAAGGGTAACATTGGCCAGGACATGACCTCTTGTGTGGATACCCTGTTATGTCCTCCAGGAGGTGCTGGACATCACAAGGCTGCTATTGGCTGAACTGGAAAAAGAACCAGGCGGTGAGATCGAGGAGAAGACTGGGAAACTAGAGCAGCTGAAGTCTGTGCTGGAGATGTGAGAAAGGGGATAGGAAAAAAATGCCAATAACAGTGAGAATTGGAGACTGGGATAGAAAGTAAACTGTGGTTTTATCCTGCAGGTATGGTCACTTCTCAGGCATCAACCGGAAGGTGCAGTTGACTTACTACCCTCATGGAGTAAAAGCTTCTAATGAGGGGCAAGGTGAGATATAATATACTCTTCCCATTACCATTCAGATCTCTTGTTCTTGAACCCTTAGATGACCCTCTATCCCAGATTACCATTCTGGGCTCCTCAAAAGATCTAACATTTAGATGTCCCTAGTATTTTCTTCAGATCTAGACCTATTTACTGCCCTTTATTCCTACAGATCCACAGCCAAAGGCTCTGGGTCCATCTCTTTTGCTGGTACTGAAGTGGGGTGGAGAACTGACTCCTGCTGGCCGTGTTCAGGCTGAGGAGCTGGGGCGAGCTTTTCGCTGCATGTACCCTGGAGGACAAGGTGAGTGTTTTGGGTTGTAAATACCTAGCAGGGTTGGGATAGGATGATTAGAGGATAAGTTGGGAAAATGAAGGGACTGAGGCAATGGGGAAGTTAAAGGGAAGAATGAGCATTCTTTCTTCTGTGTGGCTCTGTATAGCATGGATTGCTGGTCCTCCCTTTTGCCTCCAGGTGACTATGCTGGCTTCCCAGGATGTGGGCTGCTTCGTCTCCATAGTACTTTCCGTCATGATCTCAAAATCTATGCCTCTGATGAAGGCCGTGTCCAGATGACAGCTGCTGCCTTTGCCAAGGTATGCGATAGAGTTCTCCCACAGTCTCAGCTTCCTTTAGGTAGAGAAGCAGAGAGTTTGGAAAATTAGCTGCAAAATTTTAGAGTGTTCGTGTGCCAACTCAGATAAACTTCTTCTTGTGTTTGCTCTCATTCTGTACTACTAAGAATGAGCTGAGAATAATTAGCGAGGGTAGGCCGCTTGACCTAGACCCCAGTTCACCAAGCCAGCTCTTATTTGATCTCTGAGACCATTTAGGCCTGGGGTGGGAGGGCTACACTAGACTGGAAGGGAAACTAATAGACTTTGTGCTTCCCTTCCAGGGCCTTCTGGCTCTAGAAGGGGAGCTGACACCCATTTTGGTACAAATGGTGAAGAGCGCCAATATGAATGGTCTCCTGGACAGTGATGGGGATTCCCTGAGCAGCTGCCAGCACCGGGTGAAGGCTCGACTGCACCATATT
Organism: Rousettus aegyptiacus; assembly: GCF_014176215.1. Lineage (NCBI taxonomy): Eukaryota > Metazoa > Chordata > Mammalia > Chiroptera > Pteropodidae > Rousettus > Rousettus aegyptiacus. Next base: position 116,947,687 of record NW_023416306.1, on the reverse strand, counting down.
TTGCAGCAGGATGCACCCTTTGGCCCTGAGGATTATGATAAGGTGAGGCTCTCCCTATCTTTGTGCTCAATATACCTCTTATCCCACATCCCTAGAATTCTAAGTAATAGTGATCGACAATGGTATTTACCATGTGCCAGGTACTGTTTTATGTGCTTTCCATACATTATCTCATTTAATCCTTACCCTTTTAGATGAGTATGGGTCCACAGTTTCTTAGCCACATTTGAAAAATCAAAAAGATTTTTGTAGGCTTGGCACTAAGATTCATTTGGCATCAAAACCTGACATGTTAAAACTGTTTCTAATCCCTGTTTATCCCATTCAGTGTAAATAGTGATACATTTTGCTGCATGAATATAAATGTGATTTGTTATGCCCTAGGTCCAGCTAAAGGCATTATATAACATAGAGCATATACCCTGTATTAACTTCCTCAAGGCTAAAAAATTCAGACTGGTCTTAAGGATTTCGAATGAAAGAATGTTTCCATTATCTATTGCTGCATAAAAAACTATCCCTAAACTCAGTAACTTAAAACACTCACCATTTTTTTTTTGGGGGGGGGGGTGATAGTCCTAAGCGGAACTGGTCTTTGCCGAACTGGTCTTTCTTGGAGTCTCTCCTAAAACTTCCCAGATGTTTTCTACGTGTTGGAGCTGGAACCATCTGGAAGCTCAACTGGGGTGCTGGGATGGCTGGACTCTCTCTTCACACTCTCCCTGAAGTCTCAGGGCTTCATGTTTTCCCTACATGTTTTCTCCATGTGGTTTCTCTAGCATGGTAGCCAGACTTCTTAAATGGCAGCTTAGGACTCCACCAAAGTAGAAGCTTCCAAACTTTTTAATAGCATAGGCCCAGAATTAGCACACCATAGCTTTGTTATTTTTTTATTGGTTAAGCAGTCACAGGGCCAGCCTCGATTCAAGGGAAGGGGAACGTGACAGAAAATTAATGGCTGTCTTTAATCTACCGTAAGAACTGTGGACCTGTGCTACTTTCCTCCATTTTACAGATGAGAAAACCTAAGTTCAAAAGAATTTAAGCAACCTTTCCAAGGTCATTCATCTAGTATGAACCCAAGGAATCTAATCCAAGAGCCAGGCTGTCAGCCCCTGCAGTACATTGCCTCATAGTATTAATCACAGTGGATGCCATTACCCAATGTCACACTTTTCCTGTGTATCCAGGCCACTGTTGATTGCGGACCATATGCTAGACAATGATTTTTCACCATCCTACCACGGATAGCTCATTTCTGATAGACCCTTTTTTAAAAAAAATTACATTCTTTAAAATGTGGTGTCACTTTAAACATTTTTAAGGGTACAGTTCAAGTGGCATTAAGTATATTCACATTGTTGTGTAACCTTTTCTTACAGATTCCTAAATGAGCTAAATAGCTGAGCACATTGTCTAGAGAATGGGTTTTTCTGTGTCCTTCTCTGAACAGGACTTGATAAGGGCAGGGCCTTGCTCCCTTATTTTTTAATCCATTGCTCAGTTGCAAATCCAGAAAAGCTAAGGCACCTTTTCTTTCTTGCTTGCTTCCTTTTGCTAATAAGAATGGAACTTGCGAGGACCTAAGTCAAATGCATATGTTCTACCCACAGTCCTCTTCCCCACTCCCCATTCTTCATTGACTGTTACTGTCCTAAAAGCTTGAGTTGGAACCTACTTCTGAGGCAGCAGCATCTCTACTCTAGTTTCAAACTACCATCTTTTTTAGAAGAATAAGATAATGTTGTCCCTGTTAACCACTCATGAGGATTTGGGGGGATTTTGGTTTAAAATTTATTCCCTAGTATTCTCCATGTGTTTTTTAGAACCCTCAAGAAAAGAACCTAGTTCTGTTTTATTTCCTCTATACTCCAAGATTTTTAAGATCAGCCCATCTTAGATGACAGTGTACTAGAGCACTCCCCTCATCTGAAGGCCCTAGAACATCTTATTTGCAGGCAGTCTCTATAATAAGCTCAGAGAAATGGGCAATTGGCACGGAGCCTATCTTGCTTTTCATCTCTCTATTCCCCACAGCTGGCTCCTACTGGAAGCACTTCCCTTCTCAACTCCATGGCTGTCATCCAGAATCCTGTGAAGGTCTGTGATCAGGTATTTGCCCTGATCGAAAACCTCACTCACCAGATCCGGGAACGGATGCAGGACCCTAAGTCTGTAGGTGGGTATGAATACTATCTTTCCTTCAAGGTTTCAGATATGGGTGGGTACCTTAGACACACCTGTGTCTTCTAAAAGTCTGAGACAAAGCATCTTCATCTCTCTGGTTCTACCTTAGATTTTTTAGGGTCTTTTGTTAGAGGTCAAATCTTGGCTTCTCTGACTGTCCATCCTCCTTCCAGACCTGCAGCTCTACCACAGTGAAACACTAGAACTAATGTTACAGCGTTGGAGCAAGCTGGAGCGTGACTTTCGACAGAAGAGTGGGCGCTATGATATCAGTAAGATCCCTGACATCTATGACTGTGTCAAGTATGATGTGCAGCATAATGCGAGTCTGGGACTTCAAGGAACAGCAGAATTGCTACGTCTCTCTAAGGCATTGGCTGATGTGGTCATTCCCCAGGTGTGTCTCATATAAGGAATCTAGCCTGGGGATAGGGGTATTGGGTAAGGAACAAGAGAAAAGGCAGAAAGGTGGGGTGGCATGGGAATCAGAGGAAGGAAACTTAGAGGAGGAATTAGCTGAGTTGCTACAATTCTCAGGGTCTACTCTGGCTCTGAGTAAGTACAAGAGACTAACTGAGGAGAAACTTGGAGAGGAGAAATGTGGTAAATATGAAAGAAGCCCTAGACAGACCTGAGGTGAAAACAAGCAAGATCTTGGGCCTGGGAATATGAAGCAAGAGGAAAACAAGATTCACTGAGGTACTTATTCCTGGCCTATGGCCCCTAGGAGTACGGGATCAGTCGGGAGGAGAAACTGGAAATTGCCGTGGGCTTCTGTCTTCCACTGTTGCGGAAGATACTACTTGACCTGCAGAGAACCCACGAGGATGAGTCTGTCAACAAGCTGCATCCCCTGTGAGGGAGGGCTGGGAGGGGTGCTGGATGGAGGGAGGGGCATGTCAGGGAGCCCTTGGGGGAATCCAGACTGGGACAGCTTGGGGAACCAAGAATAGAAGGGATCCTGGGGTGGAAAGGAGAGGAGAAGTTTTTGAGGTGGGAGGAAGGAGTTTGTGGCAGGGTGGGAAGAGGATTATCCGGCAATGTGAGTGACTTAGCTATTATCTCAGGTACTCCAGAGGAGTGCTCTCCCCAGGCCGCCACGTTCGAACACGTCTCTATTTCACCAGTGAAAGCCACGTCCACTCCCTACTCAGTGTCTTCCGTTATGGGGGACTTCTTGATGTAAGGATCCTACTTCTTCCTTCAGCCCATGAACATCTTTCCCAGCATTCTTTTACTCTCTTCCTCATGCTTCATTTTTTACTGCAAGCTTTCTCTGTTCAACTTGTCTCCCTGCCCATTCCCCAACTCCCTTGTCCCTGCGCATTGGCTTACCTCTGTTTGTGTTTGGTAGGAGACCCAGGATGCACAGTGGCAGCGAGCTTTGAATTATCTTAGTGCCATCTCAGAGCTCAACTACATGACCCAGATTGTTATCATGCTTTATGAGGACAACACACAGGTGAGGAGCTAACAGGGTGGGATGAGAAGAGGGCCCCTTCTTTCTCCTCCATCCCTTTTTAGGAAACAACTTTCTTATCCTTAGAATTTATGGAGTCCAGCTAGGTGTGGCACCTAGGCACAGCCTGACACAGAGCATCTAGGAGGTTCCTCCTGGATCAGAAAAGGTGTTTTGGGATGGTGTTGAGTCCTAGAGATACCATAGAATGGAATTTGGGACAATGTTATACTGAGTTTTTTTCCCTTCAAACATTGTTATACATATGGCTTCACAAGGATATCTTCAAATATGCTGCTATATGCACTGTAGCAAAGCTGAATTATTGTGGGAGATGGATGGGAAGGGTTGTAGAAGTAGAAGTTGGAAAGTCATGTGGAGCAGTGAATCTCAAACAGTAGAGGTAAGAGAATGAGGATTCTGTAATACTAGCCTATAGTTAAAGGGAAGCTATCATAGATCAACCTTAGAGTAGGATGAGATGCTGAAACCTCTGGCCTAGGAGTTTGTAGCCTCTTGAGTTCCTCTTTATTGTCCCTGCCTGGTCTCCCACCACCATATCCAGCTCCTCCAACTGCCCCTTCATCTGGTCATACCCCCTTAGGATCCCTTATCAGAGGAGCGATTCCATGTGGAGCTGCACTTTAGCCCTGGAGTGAAAGGTGTCGAGGAAGAAGGCAGCGCCCCAACTGGCTATGGATTCCGTCCAGCTTCTTCCGAGGTGGATCATAGTGCTGGGATTTGGGACTGGAGGATTTAGGAATCAAGTGGTGGGAAACTTGGAAACACTATAGGGGAGTGAAAGGGTTGGGAAGTCTGGGATTAGGAGGTTGGAGGCCATTAACTCCTCTTCTATCTGTGCCTGTTGTTGCATAGAATGAGGAGATGAAAACAGACCAAGGCAGCATGGAGAACCTGTGCCCGGGGAAGGCATCAGATGAGCCAGACCGGGCCCTGCAGACTTCACCCCAGCCCTCTGAGGGTCCTGGCCTCCCAAGGAGATCACCCCTCATTCGTAACCGAAAAGCTGGCTCCATGGAGGTAATGGGAGGGGCTTGAGAGAAAGAAGCAATGAAAATGCTCATAGGACAATATCCACGAAGCCTCTGAATCCCCTTGTGAGATGGGAGGGATTCTTGGGACTTTAAGCAGAGTCTTCCTACCCCTGATAGATGTTTTACTTAATTCCTCTTTCACAGTTGGTCTCAAAATAAGACTCCTTTAAGTTGGTTGCTATTTCTGAGATTAAAGAGATGCCATTGAGAGATGCCTGAGAGAGAGAGATTTTAAGAGATGAGATTGGGGAGGAGGCCTCTGGACGAATTTGAAAAGGCAATTCTTTAAAAGGAAATATAGTAGAAACAGCATGAATTCTAGGCTAAAATCCCAATCTGGTACTTAGAAGCTATGTGACCTTGAACAGGAAACTTCTCCAAGCCTCAATTTTTTCATCTATAAAATGCAAGTAATGTCCATCATATAGCTGCTTCATAAACAATAACTACGATAGCAATTCAATTGTTGTTAAAGGCCAGGCCCTCTCCATCTCTGTGTTGCCTTATAAAAATTATACCTCAGACAGGAGCAAATATATGTGGCACTTTAATTCCTTTAAGGTTATCTATACCCTCATCTTAAAAGGGAATCGAATCTGAAAGTCTCTCTTATAAGTGGGTTTATTGCCTTGGGCCTGTACTCTGCTGTTCTTAGAGGAGTTTGTCTCTAGTCCTGGTTCTAATTTTCTAGCCTAGAGGATAGAACTGTTGTAAATCTCACATCATATCCAGCTAACTGTCCTGAGATTTTTGTTTTGGTCTTTTTTCCTGGAGAGAGTCCTTCCCTCTTTGTCCCAATGATATTCTTTTTTGACCCCATAATTTATTCCAGTCTTAGGGACTCTGACTGTATGGTTTGGGTCCTGCTTTGACCAATGGATCTGTTCACCTGGCTCCGTGCCAGCTTTGTCTTAAAGGCATTGGTCTTTCCATTTTAGAAATATCTCAGAAGAATCTATAGCTATCTTACATTGGTGTAACCAGAGATTTGCAGTTAACATTTTGGAGAAACCTGAGAAGACAAACTACAGTCTCTGTTCTGAACTCATCCTTTTCTTCCTGATGATTTTAAGGTGGATTTGAAATTGTGAATACTCAGTTTCTTTAGGTGGGGTATACGTCATTTTCTCTCTGAAGCGTTAACTAAGTATACATAATACACTAGTAACATTTAGACTCACATGAATAGATCAAATGGATAGAGTGACATAATCTTCCATTAATAAACTGCTCCTCTACATCTAAATGTCTTCCCCATTCACATGGTCTGCCAGTCTCTCTGGCATTGTACATGATGCCCTTTTTCCTTCTGCTTTAAGCAATCAAGAGACATAGGAAAGGCAGAGCTCTCTCTGTATCTCAGACTTGATGAGACTGCCTTCTTTTTTTTTTCAGGCCTACAGGAAGCTTCCTGTTATAATCACATTCCTTCCTTTCACTTACTAGTGCTGCTATGTCGTGGCTCATCCAGGATGATTGTTGTATAAGATGTGCTCCTTATATTTGCAAGAAAATCTTTTCTGTTCTACTTCGTCACACAGCCTTTTAATATTAATATTTATTCTCCTTGTTCTATAAATATAGGCATTGGCAGTCTTATCCCTATCCCTTCTTCTCCTCTTGTCATCTTATTTTTTGGACTGTTTTAGAATTCAGAATCTATGACCTTCATAGCAGCTGAGCCCTAGGCAATCATTCTCTCCATCCCTATAATTAGGTCTGCCCAGTGGGCACTGGGGCTTTTGGGAGCCTGGGGGGTTAAAGGAGCCATGACCGGCTTTTCACCCGGTCTGATTGCAGGTCATGAACATGCAGTGCACGGGGAACCTGGACCTGATCCCCTTGCGGGGACGGCGCCGCCGGAGGTCAGGAGACCTCCCTCGGCCTTCCCCAGCCATCGGCCTACAGCCCCGGGCTGTGTCCACCACTCACCTGGCGTCCTGCACACAGGTGTCCCTCCCTAACTCGTCTTCCTTTTCTGCCTCTGCTTTTGCCTTTCGGGACTTGGGACGCTGTGTATGTATGTTGGGGGTTGTACGATTGAACTCTTTGGGCTTTTTATAAATCCATTTTATGTCTCCAGGAGTGGCCAGGAGGGCTTCTTGGTTCAGATAAGAAACTGAGTATGGTTCCCCTAGCCACAGCTGTCCTATGGAAAGAAGAGAGGGTGGCCAGACTTTACTTCTTATTGTGGCTGAACTATTGTGATTGGTTTTCTAAGTCCTGCAGAGGGATAGATAAGATTAAAGAACCCTGCTCTGCTGTGAACTGAGAATGGTTGAATAATGATTTCTCATATTTAGGGTGGGAGGGCTGTGGAGACAGGCATTTTGGAAATAGAAGTGCTTTCTACTATAGAAAGGATTCTCTGGACAGTTCCTTCTGCAAAGTACACTTTTTATTCCCTTTTCTTCTTCCCCCATAACAATCCTTTCATTCTTCCAAACTTTCTGACATTGCTTGGCTTTGTAGGGGCAATTCGGGACCTGGGTTTTAGACTTTGTGTCGAAGTGGCAAAATGGTAATACAGAGTCCTTTTTCTCCAGGTGCTTTCTGAGACTTCATCCTCAAGGCCTGGTGGCTACCGGCTCTTTTCATCTTCACGACCACCAACAGAGATGAAGCAGAGTGGCCTAGGTATGGTTTTCCAGCATCTCACCTGTCGTTGGGAGGAGTGTCTGTCTGTTCTTCAGAGTTTCATTATGGAAATTGGGGTTATGCAGTCAGTGAAATTATCTGGTGGGGCTAGGGAGGATAAATTGGGAAAAGCCATATTTAGGTGTGAATTTTGATCTCAGATGATTGTTTTCATTCCAGGAAGGTGTTTGTGTTCTGGTTTTCTATACCAACCCCCATTTCTTTGGCTGAAGGGCATGTTCTGGCTTCCCCCCTCATTCCTTATCTGTCCCTCCAGTCTAGCCCAGACCTTAAGGGGCCATGGAGACTCTGAATCTTCAGAGTTATCACAGACAGAGCTATAAATAGAAGTACTCGTGACCCCGTAAGTGTCATATTCCTCATTTAGAGAATTGTGCCATGTCTTTCTCTGAGACCTGTTTATTACATCCCTGCTCTGGCCCCTCCTACCTCCTTGCCTCTCCTTCACCCTCTCCTAATCCTGTAATTTTTTTCCTTCCTTCCTGAAAATTGAGGGACAAATCTGAGACTGGTATAGTGGCAGAGACTTCTCTCGGGACTTTGAGGGGATGTCTCTTGATTTTTTTTGATTCCTGGAGAGGGGTGGAGAACATCATTCAACCTTTCCTAAGAACACAGACTACAGGAAGGACCAAGCCTCAGAGGGTATTGTATTCTTTGGAAGTGGGAGTGGTCCTTGGGTGGGGCTATCTTTTAACAAAGTACCTTGCGAGCCAGTAACTAGAACTGGCAGTTAGAGCAATTGTGTGGGATCTGGACTTAGTCCCCTGGCTCTGTCTTGCCCTATTATTCTTTCTATTTAGCTCCTTTAATTTTTCCGTTATTTTTGTCTTTGGCACCCAATTGTTTGGCCCTAGAATGGTCAGCATTTGGACCAGAAGAGGGAGAAAGTTTTGGTAACTTTCCAGGCAAATTTTATAGGAGTAGGTTGCCTTCTAGATCTCTGAAATGAGGTAGGTGGTTTGCAGCATAAAAATAAATGACAAATGTATAGGTATGTGATGTGAACTTCTCGTCCCAGAATCCCAGTAAAGAGTAGGTTTCAGGTAGGCTGGAAAAGAGGATAGCCGGGTCTGGCCCAGTTAAATGGAAGTGCTATGACGAAGAAGGCAAAGGTATGGCCATAGTAATTGACAGATGGTGGTGGTAAAGTAAAGACTACCTACACTCTGTGATGGTCCGAGAATTGGACAGGGAAAGGTTGGCAGGACTGCACCAGAAAATTATTTAGTAGAGGAAGTAAATGTAGAATAAAGCTCGGGTGGTCTGGAATAGAACCAGGTAGTATCAGCTTCTCTGAAGTACAGACATATTTAGCAACCCTTATTACTCTCTGAAACCCTGTTCTAGAGCCCGTTTGAGCATGAAAGGTGGGAGAAGTTGCTGCGTAGAATAGTAGCCCTGAATTCCAGGGTGGAGATTATCTGCTACCTGAACATACTGATCTCTGTGGTGACCCTGAAATGCTGGTGGGACCCTTGAAACCATGGCCCCTCCTTTGTGGGCTCAAAGGAAGCTGACCTCTCCACTTTATTCATCTCCCTTATAAATTTTATTTTAATTTTGTTTTTATTTTTATTTATTTATTTATTTATTTATTTATTTATTTATTTATTTCCCCCTTACGAATTTTAAGTTCCAAGGTCAAACCCAGGGTCTTAGCTAAGTAGATTTGGAAGTAGATAGGCAAATCCCACAAATTCAGTGTCAGTCTTGTCTCTTCCTTCCTTCTCTGTCTTCATGGGCTATAGTAGGATGGAGGACTGTGAAGTCCCAACTCTACTCTTAATCAGATATTTGAAACAGTGACTGGCTTAATTTATTGGCTTCAGAGATTTTTCAAGTTTTATTTGTCTCTCTGGCAGAGTTCTCTTTGCTTTCTTTGAACTTATGTGTGTAGGCATCTGACTTTGAGCATAAGGCTTACAAGACAATAAACTTTTGAGAGTGGAAGAAACATGTCTTTTTTGTTGTTTCCTGCTCACCAAGTCCTTCTCTTTAGTAGGGCGCTCAGCACATAGTAGGCATGCTCTACATATAATCACCTGACTCTTCACATGCCTTTCAATTTGTGTCCATCTTCACTTCAAAACAACAACTTGTTTTTCTTGATGAAAAAAATAATTATTTATTTTCTATTTGAACATACTTGATCCTCAGAGTCAGGAGACCTGGATTCTACTCCAGCTTAGCTCCTAACAAACTACATGACCTTGAGCAAATGAGATCCCTTTTGAATCTCACTTTCTTTATTTCTAAAATGAGAAGGTTGAACTAAATGATTAGTTGAGTCACTTCCAGGTTTAAAAATTCAGTGAGTCTCTTTCTTTCTTGGGAAGGGAAAAAAGGCCTGAAGGGAGATAGAAAGGAGGGAATGTTGGATGAAAAACTTAGGAGGAATTGGAACTTATGAGAACTTCGGTTTTAAGCCAAGTGCTCAAAACTTAGTCTCTAGTTGCAAAGTTTTTTTCCTTTTAAACCTATAAGGGACTAGATTTCTGGGTTCTTCAAACCATATATCTAGGGTATGGAGCACTGAATCAAATCTAGGGAAATCTAAAGGGAGTACGTATTATTTTAGCATTCCCGAGAGCCACCTGGAGAGCATAGTCTATCCCTTTCAGTAGCTTTGAGTCCCCTAATATCACTAACCCTGCATTTGTAGTGGCCTGTTGTAGCTGCCATATAGATCTTAAAGAGAATACTTTGCTTGCCCAGTATAGCTATGAGCAATAGTGGAAGCTGTTTGTGGTTATGTGCAATGGCAACATGATGGTGGTTCTGAATGGCGCTGTGTGTGTGTGTGTGTGTGTGTGTGTGTGTCTTGATGTTGTCATGTGAAGTTGTGTGTACCTGCAGCTTTGTGTGGCTACTAATGTACTTCCGGCCTTGCAGGCTCACAGTGCACAGGGCTATTCAGCACCACAGTGCTGGGTGGCTCCTCCAGTGCCCCGAATCTTCAGGACTACGCCCGCAGCCATGGCAAAAAGCTACCACCTGCCAGTCTGAAACATCGAGATGGTATGTGGGAGGGTTTTGGGGGGCAGCTCTTTTCTTCATTTGTCCCCCAGCCAGGACACAGCTCAAGAACTATTCATACTTAAGATGGCACTGACGTTGGCCATATAACAAGTTTTCTTCATTAGTTATAGAGGGGAGAAGGAACCAAGACCCCATTCACCCCTCCATTTGCATTCCCCTTTACCATACAAATACTACTTATTTATGCTTATTCCTTCATAATCTCCCACATACAGCCCTGCTACATCAATTTACTTCACCTTTGTATTCTTTCCTGGATTCTGATCTGTAGGGGTAAGGACCAAGGAGGAGGATCCATGATCAGGAAGAATATAGTGGGGCCTTGATTAAAGTCTAGGAAATCAGGGATGGGAAGTTGCTCAGCCAAGGCAGGAAAAATCATATAGAAAGAGTCGGGGAAGGGATGAAAGTTTCTACAGATTTTATTTCCAAATGATCAGAAAGAGGATGTGGTGGTGAAATTAGGGTTGTTTGTGGGGCTGTATCATGGTAGAGATGACACATGGATTCCTAAGAGGAGATTATACCAAAGGAAAAGATTGAAAATGTGGTATTCAGGACTCTAAGGGTGGGGGTGGGAGAAGGTCATATACTAACTGTAAAGAACAGAGTGTATTGCTGGCAAATTCCAGAGCAGAGGGTGGGGACAGGGGTGGGTATAATCCCCATGATGTCTTTTCTCCCCAGAGTTCTTGTTTGTCCCGGCCGTAAAACGATTTTCTGTGTCATTTGCAAAGCATCCGACTAACGGTACGTTTGCTTCTGACTCAACGTCATTCATCCTTACCATGTCACCTCCAGACACTTAACCTCTGAGTTCTGACACTGACTTTGCCTCTCCTTCCACTGTGTTAACACCCTGCCGTCTCTGAATGAAACACTCACTAAGTGTCCCTCTTGGTACATATCCCTCGTTGTGACAAACCAAACCTTAACCTTGGCTGCGGCCTGTGGCAACTCAAGGTCTTACTTCCATGGTCATCACCATTGTGTCACTTTTTTCAGCATCATCACCAAACATTAATTAAACCTCTCCCTTTCCTATCATATGACTGCTGGGGTGTGTATAAATATGATGACGGTTCTCCTTCTTAGGAAGAGAATAGTATTCCTATATTATCCCCATTTCTTCTTCCCCAACCCCCGACTCCTCAGCTTATATAAATTCAATCTTCCTGTTTCTTCTCCAGCTCTTTTGTTGGAGTGGATGACTTGTTTATTTCCCTCTGGAGCAATGCCACAGTTCCCAGCTCCCAAGCCTACCCATAAGGACATTGGTCCTGAGTATATAGTCTCCCATTTCCATATTCCTATCTCCTACCATTATGTGTACTTGGTGTGGCTCTTGTGCTCCTGACATCTGCTTTATGTTACTACTAACCTAGGGCCTAGACGTAGAAAACAGGAGTCCAGATTGACCTGGGATAAAAGAGAGAAAGAAAGGAATAGGAGGTAGTAGGTAAAGGAAAAAGAATTGTACCTCTAGTTTTTACACGTGGTTTCCATATAGCCCCAGCCTGCCTATGGCACTGCTGTCTCAGAAAAGCTTGACAGGAAGAGTTGAGATGTCTGTTGGGATTCTAGGAAAGCTTAGGAATGAATACTATTTTGAGAATACTGAAGAACTGGGTCTGCCCACACTAAGGTTGGAGAGTTTAGAGGTCCATGTAAACTAAAACCCAAAGGGCTATGGTCTCTTTGTATGGTATGGCAGGGAGACCAGGACTTACTCCCTGTCTTATCCTTTATAGCTTTAGTTTTTCTGTGCCTCATGTCTTGTCTTCAGGATAAATCCAGTTCTGTTAGATATGGTTTTCTTCTGTCCAAGAGCTAAGACCCTCCAAGGGAGGTAAAATTAGCCTGGCTTCCTGGATGGAAAAACCTCCAGATACTGATCCCCTGTTCCTCAGCCAGTGACGGTGGCTAGATTTTAGCCTGTCAGGCTGTATACCTACTCTGGGCTCTGCTGAAATCTCCCTAGGTTGACTAACTTGTATTTGTTCAGTTTATAGCTCCAACTCCACCGCAGCTCCCATTTGTGCTTGTGACAGAGGCTCCCCATTCATAGTGGCATGGCTGTACCTGCACATTTAGCTTCAAGCTCTTCTGGCCTTCATGTGCCGTAATTATCTCCAGAGTAGGATCTCATTACCAACCCCAACCCCACAGCCTGGGACTTGGACTTAGGAGACATGTTGCTTAGAATATAGAATGTAGTATCAGGAGCTTGGGCCCCTGAAATCAGAGTTAAATTATAGATTTCCTAGTTCTTAGGCCCTAGGAAAATAGGTCCAAATTCATAAAGCAGATCCTTAGACCTATATATCTTTAGTTCCCTGAAACCTTGGCTAGCAGCCTCACTAGCTGAAGAAAAGAATTAATTCTGCCAAAAGGAGGAGAGGAAGAAAGACCAGTACAATTCAGGCAGGAGAACAAATTCAAGGTCTCCTCCCGCATTCTACACACTTCCTCACAGGTCTTCTGGCCTTTGTTCTTGTTCTTGAGCTTGGAGGCTATAGTGCTTGAGAAACAAGAATCTGGAATCGACCTGTTGGCATCAGGAGAAATTTGGAGCCATTATGTCTCTTGCTGAAGATTATCTAGATTTAATTTGGCCCTCAGGACAATATGAGGACTCTATGGTCAAATCTTCTTGACTGACCTAGCAATTACAAAGTGGATGTGCTGCCAGCAACTGCTTGTGGCAGATTAGTCACAACAGTATGTCAACCTACTGTCCCATCATCACATCTCCTTGCCATGATGTCTGGCTTAGAAATAACAGCTGGAGAAACTGGACCTGGCTTTAGAAAGGAGGCAAGGCAATGCTGTCTCCTTGCTTTGATGGAAGAACATCTCTCAGACCATCATTGACTCTATTCCTGATGAATTTCTGCTACATCCTATGAATGCATCAAGTATAAAAATATGGCCCATTACTAAACTGCACGCTGAACTCACCAAAGTAAACTAATATAGTGGGAAAGAGAGTGTGGCTCACCCTTATCCAGAATGTCAGAGTGTGCCTATTGGATTTGCCAAGCCCATTATTTTCTAGGGACCCACACAACTGCCTGTCTGACCTTTGGTACAGTTAGTACCTGGGTAGAGCCGAAACCTCTCCTGACATTCAGACAAAGGTCTCTTGAAACCACAGTTTCTTGGGATCACCATATGGAACCAGTTCTGGTCTGGGAGTTCTGAGCAGTCATCCTCACTCAGCTACCGTAATCCTACCTTCTGTGTACCAATATCCTGTCATCAGGTCTTAGAACCCCATACCTTTTCCTCCAAACCTTTTCCCTACTGTTCTTCTTATGACCCTTTTCACATACCTTTCACTCTCTTCAACTTTTTGCAGCTGGATCACGTATATCCACAAAGTTTGCCAAGCAACTCAAATAATAAGTTGTTCAAGATTGAAGCTTTTTTACTTACCAGCTGAACAAAGTGCAGTTAGATTCACCAGCAGTGTGAAGAAAATATAAAAGTATCTAACTTTTGCCTTCTGTAATAGATATAGTGTCTCCCAAGTCCTAAGATTTATGCATTTTTTTTTAATTTGTATATTCGAATAAGAGCAAAGGATGATCAGTCAAATATTGGCATTTTCACATATTGATTCCATTTTTAACATGCTCTGTTTTAAAAGGACTCTTTCATCTGGTTTCCTGCCAATATCTCATGCCAGCGGCCTAACACTGGCCCTTCCTATGGCTATCTTAGAGTCTGGTCCAGAGGGCCTGGCCTTTAGGAGCCCTTTTAGCTTCACACTTTATCTTGATACTCTATACCATTCCTGACCATCTTCTCTGAATAACTTTGAATCTTTTTATTCCTATCCTAACCTCATAAGTACATTCGTCTAAGAAGCAGGCCCTAACTAGAGTTTGTCTAAGAATGATCAGGGATACTGGAGCTCTAGTCAAGGCTCCCAAGCCACAGAACTGCCAACTCACCCCTGCCCCCCGCCCCTTGAGAATGATATGACTTCTTTCTGCAGGCACTGACCTAATTATGCTCAGTGAGAAAGGGGAGGTCCTTGCTGTACGATGAGGTCTCACTAGCCCCTTCTTTTAAACTCACCGTGTGATGCCAGCACTCTTCTTCCCTCCAAGAGATGTCCAGCGGCTCTGACTATCTCTTCTCTCTCAGCTCGCCTTGGAGCTGAGTGGCTCCAATTCCCAGTAATGCTTGTGCCAGTCAGTGCCCCCCTCATTGTCTCTCCCTCTTCTCTTTCTTTATCTTCGTGCTTCCTGCCGTGGTACCCCCACCCCCTCCAGAGCTGCTGGATGACCAGCACCCTGTGGTCCGGTTGCTGCGCAGTTTTTCCTCTGACTGCCCAGGGGGCCGGCCAGTCTCCTTGGATGCCACGCTGGCGCATCACCTGCACCAGTGCTCCTACCACCTGCGCCTCTTCCGGAACTGGCTGCGCTCAGGCCAGGATGACCCCGAGTGCCTCTACGGTACCCCCTGCCACCAAGCTGGCTGCTGCCACTACCCTGGCTGGGACTGACTGCTTTGCTTATTGCACTTCTGGCAGGAGAGTCCACCTATCCTTTTCTCCTGTTTACCTTAAGGTTATGTGACTTGCATTTAGTTGCTTAGATGGGATTGGGGCCAGACTGCCTGGTAGCTGTAGCTTTGGCTGCTCATCCTTCCTCACTGCTTCCTAATGTTACCCATTCCCAATTCTTTTCAGATCAGGAATAGTCTCTTGCCTTGGAATCTGTTCTTATCTCTATAACCCCCCATCACCATCTTCAGATCCAAACATTTTTCTAGCCACTCTGAGGAGCTAGAGACTGGACCTCTCTTGCCATCCTGCCACTAGAATACAGGGGGAAATTGAGGCAGAGAGGTCTTAATTGAATCCTTGAAGCAGATAAGGGCCAGAGGTTAGAAGATGGTCAAGTATAATTCTTTTGAGGTTTTAGTCTTTGGCGAACAAGAGGCTATGTCTTGCACAGATATTGCTGTCCTGCCTACCCTTAATCCCTATAAGGAGATGTAGAGGAGGCATCTAAAAGCCTGGGGACTGAAAAAGTGGTTGGGATATGTGCTTCTTGATCCTCCAGTAGGGACATTTTTTTCATCAACAGGCTCTGGGATTAGGGTTACACATTTAATTTTACCCTTCACCCTACTCAGAGTGGTGGATCTACTTTGGAATTATTGGGTTCAGAGCAGAGAATCAGTATTTATTCTTATTTCTAGGGGGTTTACCTCATTTTCCTGATGGAATAGAGAAATCCTAGCAACTTTGGGGTCTTCCCATGAAAGAAGAGGGGAGAACCTTTGATGTGATGGAAATGACCAAGAAAGAACTTCCATCCCCTAGCTTTGTTCACGCATGTGATTTTCCTGGGCTGAGCTCCATATGTATTGCATGTTCTCCAGCTTGCTTTCAAATATCCTAGCCTTTCTACCCATATCCTAGATCTGCATGAACCCCTTCTCAGATTCCATGCCCCCTTAGTCTGGTTCTCTTATACATGATCCCCAAAATCTGCTGTTTCCTCCCAGCTTCATGACCTCCCTACTTCATTTGGACCTATAATTTCACCCCTTACCTCTGGACCTTTTTTTCCCCCCCAGAAACTATAAGAGCAATGTAGGTGCTTACCCTATTTGGATTCTGTTGATTTTTCCATGAGACATTGCAGGCTCTCCATAGGTAGGATGAGAGGTGATTTGATTCACCTGGAGGCCTTACCAGGTAGACTTTTTAGGAAATCTGGAGGTGACAGAAATAGACTCCTGTTGGGGCTCTAAAGAGTTCCCTCTCCTGAGAATCTTGGATGTCCCATATTCCAAAAGCCATGGACTCTCCTGATGGCTCTCAGGGACTCTCCATGCTTCCTTGGCCAGTGGGGTATATTTGGCAGGAATAATATTGACTTTGCCCATCTCTTTTCTAACAGGATTTGAAGGGTGCTCCATGGTGCCTACCATCTACCCCTTGGAAACACTGCATAATGCCCTTTCTCTGCATCAAGTGAGTGAATTCTTGAGTAGAGTCTGCCAGCGCCACACTGAAGCACAAGCACAGGTATCTGCAGGTATGGGGAATACTTTTATCTTGTACCTCTATATCTGCACCTTCTCCAATGCATCCTAGAACATGAGTAATAAATTCAAAAGAGGCAGTCCAAAAATATACAAAAGTAAACTTGAAAATTTTTAATTGCAGAGGCTGACTCACAAGCATAGAACTATCACTCCTTCCCAAGTTAATTTATAAGTTTTGTGTGACCCCAGTAGAACTACTGCTGTTTTTCTAAAGTCGAACAAATTGATTCTGAAGTTCTCACTAAAAAATAAACAAGCAAGAATAGCCAAGAAAACATTGAAATGAGCAACAAATGGTTACTAGTTCTACCAGATTTTAAAACATTCTATAAAACTTCTATAATAACAGTGTAGTATTGGTATATTGGTATATGAGTAGACAGAGATCAGTCAAACAAAATATTAAATCTAGAAATAAGTGAAGTTAGCACTTCAAAATACTGGGGAAAGATAGACTTTTTAGTAAATGAAGTTGGGACAACTGAATTGTCATTCAAAATTAAAATTAAATCCATACTTCCTGCTGCATACCAAGATAAACTCCATGTAAGTCAGAGATCTAAATGTAAAAATTAAACTATGCAGTAAGTAGGTCCAAGGGCTTGTCCTTCCACAGGAACACCAAAAAAAATCAAGTAAAAATTGTCAGAATCAACTTTGTCAGAACTCTAGAAAGTAGTCAAAAGTTTGTAGCACTAGGAAAATTCAGAATCAAGAAAGAGGTAACTGAAAGATGGCAGGAAGCTTTCCAGTAATTTTACTCGATCTCCCACATCTTTCCCCAATTTGACAGAAATGTTGAAGATGGTAGCCCATGTTCTCAGTGTGGGACCCTGGTCCCTGATTCCAGAAGGAGTAGAGCAAACTTTATCCTTAAAGAATTGTGTTTGTCTATTCTAACTTGTCTGTGGGCTACCCGAAGAACTGACACTGGGTGCTTACCTTTATTTCACCTAACTTGGAAATCACTCAGAGCAGAAAAATGGCTATGTAGGAGGTGTTTCTTGAAAACATTGTGAGGCAAAAAAACAACATGCTGTCTGGGGCAAAAAATTATTGTTGAGGCAAACAATAAACATACTGAAAGCCTGAGAGAAAAACCTGGGAAGAGAGTTTCTTCAGGAAATTAGGGCATTCAGAAGCATCTACATATACTGAGTAATTTAGAAAGCCATGCATATGCCTAGAGAAGAACACATAAGCATAAAAGACATGAGAAAACCTTAAGCTTTCACCTATGGCTGAACTCTAGACTCAGCACAAGCAAGGAGTGAAGGCTGAGGAGGCACTGTAAACAGTCCAGCTTAGTGTTGAAGGAGTACCTCAACACAGAACCAATTTGCAATTTCCTGGCACATGGAAATCCCTGTCAACATACTAGCTAGACATAAGCTAAAGGAACAGAGACTTCAGAGACCACACAAGACAGACTTCACAAAAGTAGTTTAGAAAAATCACTAAACAAATAGCTACAGACCACGGCAAACAACAAAAGCAAACCCCAAGGAGGGGAAGTAATCTTATTTTCAGAGTTAACATTATAATATTCAAAAGGTCTAGTTTTCAACAAAAAGAAATTATAGAATATGCAAAGGAACAAGACAATGTGGTCCGTTCACAGAATAAATTAATGGAAATGGTCCTTGATGAACCACAAATACTAGGTTAACTAGAGAAAGATTTTAAATCAGGAAAGGAAACCAGGGACAAATAACTAAAGGAAATCAGAAGGACGATGTTTCAACAAATAGAGAATATCATTAAAGAGATAGAAAATATAAAAAGGAACAGTATAGGGCTTAAAAGTATAGTAACAGAAATGAAAAATTTACTAGAAGATTTCTTAGATTTGAGCAGGCAGAAGAAATTAAAGGTAGATCAGTTGAAAAGTATCCAGTCCAAAAAGGAGAGAGAAAAGTGAATGAAGAAATATGAGCTGAGAAATTTGTGGGACATCATGAAATATTCTAACAAATGCATGATGAGAGTCCCAGAAGAAGAGAAAGGGAGAAAAAATAATTGAAGAAATAATGGCTGAAAACTTCTCAAATTTGATAAAGATACAAATCTATACATATAAATAGTTGAAAGATAAATGCAAAGAGATCTACAGTGAGACATAGTAAAATTGTCAAAATCCAAAGACAGAGAAAATCTTGACGTTAGCAAAAAAAAAAGCAACTTTTCATATCAAAGTGATTTTTAATAAGATTAACAACCAATTTCTCATCAGAAATCTTAGAGGCCAGAGAGCAGTGGTTTGACATATTAAAAGTGCTATAAAGAAAGAGAGAGAGACAGAGAGAGAGAGAGAGAGAGAGAGAGAGAGAGAGAGAGAGAGAGAGAGAGAGAGAGAGAGAGAGAAAGGGAAAGGGGAAGGGAAGATAGAAAACTACCCACCAAGAATTCTATATCTGGCAAAACTCTTCAAAAATGAAGGAAAAATTAAGATATTCCCAGGTAAACAAAAGCTGAGGAAGTTTGTCACTAGTAGACCTGCCCTACAAGAAATGCTAAAAGGAGGCTTTTAGGCTGAAATAAAAGGACACTAGACAGTAACTTGAAGTCATACCAAAAAATAAAGAACTCTGATAAAGGTAACTACACTGGTAAATTTAAAAGCCAGCATTATAGTATTTTTTTTATCTGTAACTCTTCATTTTATATATATATATATATATATATATATATCTATCTATATATATATGAATGAACACACACATGAATAAAACAATCATTACAAGTGTGTTAATGAGCACATGATGTATAAAGGTATAATTTGTGACAATAATAACATAAAGTAGGGACTGAGCAGTTTTTGTATGTTGTTGAAGCTAAATTGTTATCAATTCATACAAGATTATTATAAATTTAGGATGTTAATTGTAATCCCCTTGGTAACCACTAAGAAAATATCTAAAGCATATAAAGAAAAAGAAATGAGAAGGGAATCAAAATGGTTCACTACAAAAAATCAATTCAACACAATACAGGCCAGTCATGGATGAAATGAATAAAAACGGTATGTGACATATAGAAAACAAATGGCAAAACGGCAGAAGTAAGCCCTTCCTGATCACTTATTATTTTAAATGTAAATAAATAAAACTCTCCAAACAAAAGGCAGAGGGGTTGACAGAATGAATTTTGTAAAAAATTATCCAACTATATGCTGTCTACAAGAGACTTACTTTTGATCCAAAGACATAAATAAGTTAACAATGAAAGAATAGAAAAATATGTTCTCTGTGTAATAACCAATAAGTGCTGGGGAAAATTATTGTCAGAAAACATTGTCTTTAAGTCAAAAACTTTTACAAGAAACAGAAAAAGTCATTACATATTGATAAAAGGTCAATTCATCAAGAAGATATAACAATTGTAAACATATACTCATTAAACGGAGCCCCAAAATATATGAAGTAAATAGTGACAGTATTGAAGGGAGAATACAGCTCTACAATAGCAGTCAGAGACTTCAATACTCTGCTTTTAATAATGGAGAGAACAATTAGACGATCAATAAAGAAAAAGAGGACCAGAACAGAACTATAACCCACTAAACCTAACAAATATATATAGAACATTCTACCCCATAACAGCAGAATTCACATTCTTTTTAAGTGTACCTGGAGTAATCTCCAAGATATGTTACACCACAGAAGAAGTCTAAATAAATTTTAAATGATTGAAATTATACAATATATCCTCTCCATCCACAATGAAATGATGCTGGAAATCGATAATAGAAGGACAACGGGAAAATTCACAAATAGCATGGAAATTAAACAACATAATCTTAAACAATCTATGGGTCAAAGATCTATTACAAAGAAAATTAGAATATACTTTGAGATAAATTAAAATGAAAAAGCAGCATACCAGAAGTTAAGAAATGGAACAAAATCAGTGCTAATAGAATTTAAAGCTGTAAACACTTACGTTTAAAAAAGAAGGATGTTAAATAAAAAACCTAAATTTATATCTTAAGAAACTGAAAAAAAAAAGAGCAAACTAAACCCCAAGCTAGCATAAGGAAAGAATAATAAAGATTAGAACAGAGATCAAAGAAATAAAGAATAGAAAAACAATAGGGCTCTTTTGTCTTGGCTGAGGACATGCCATCCGGACCGAAGAAGGCCCAGAAACTTTAGGGCTTTCATGTGAGCCATGGCCACGGCCGCATCAGCAAGCACTGGAAGGGAGGTTGAGGTAATGCTGGTGGCATACATCACCACAGGATCAACTTTGACAAATATCACCCAGGTTACTTTGGGAAGGTTGGTATGAGGCATTACCACTTAAAGAGGAACTAGACCTTCTGCCCAACTGTCAACCTTAATAAACTGTGGACATTGGTCCGTGAGCAGACACCAGTAAATGCTGCCAAAAACAAGACAGGAGCTGCTCCTATCATTGATGTGGTGTGATCGGGCGACTACAAAGTTCTGGGAAAGGGAAAGCTCCCAAAGCAGCCTGTCATCGTGAAGGCCAAATTCTTCAGCAGAAGAGCTGAGGAGAAGATTAAGGGTATTGTGGGGGCCTGTGTCCTGCTAGCTTGAAACCACGTGGAGGGAAGTTCATTAAATGCTCACAAGTGTTAAAGAAAGAGAGAGAGAGAGAGAGAGAGAGAGAGAGAGAGAGAAAGAAAAGAAGAATAGTCAACAAAACCAAAAGCTCATTCTTTGAAAAAAAAAAAAAAAACAATTCAAACAATCCAATTAAAAAATGGGCAGAAGACCTGAATAGATATTTCTCCAAAGAGGAAACGCAGATGGCCGATAGACATATGAAAAGATACTCAAGGTTATTAATCATTAGATAAATGCAAATTAAACCCACAATGAGATAACACCTCACACCTGTCAGAATGGCTGTCATCAATAAATCAAAGGACAACAAGTGTTGGTGAGAATGTGGAGAAAAGGGAACTTTTGATGGGATTGCAAATTGGTACAGCCACTATGGAAAACAGTCTGGAGGTTTTTCAAATAATTAAAAATGGATATACCTTTTGACCCAACAATTCTAGGTATTTATCCAAAGACAACCAAAACAATAATTCGTAAAGATCTATGCACCTCTATATTCATGGCAGCACAATTTACAATAGCCAAGATATGAAAGCAACCTAAATGCCCATCAACAGACAGTTGGATAAAGAAGTTATCATTCATATGTACAATGGAATATTACTCAGCCATTAAAAAAAATGAAATCCTACTATTTGCAACAACATGAGTGGACCTAGAGGTTATTATGCTGAATGAAATAAGTCAGAGAAAGATAAATACCACACGATCTCACCTATATGCAGAATTTAAGAAGCAAAAAACCCCAAACTAATCAAAAACAGACTCACAAATATAGAGGACAATCTGGGAATGGTCAGAGGGGGGGGTGTGGGGGCTGGGAGAATGAGGAAGAGTTAAAGAAGTATAAATTAATAGTTGATAGATGATCATGAGGATGGGGAGCACAGCATAGGGAATGCAATTTGTATTAATGTAATGGCTAGTGAAGAGAAAGAGCAATTGGGGGGATTATTTTATAAACTATATAAATGTCTAACCAATGTACTGTATACTTGAAACTAATAATAAAATAAAAATTGTTTTAAAAATCAACAGAATTGACAAACTTTTAGCTAGACTAAGAAAAAGAGATGATGCAAATAACTAAAGTCAGGAATTAAAGCAGATACATTGCTACTGACCTTATAGAAATAAAAAGGATTATAAGAGAGTACTATGAACAACTGTATGCCAACAAATTAGATAAGCTAGATAAAATGGATAAGTCCTAGAAACACACAAACTACAAAAACTGCCCCCAGAAGAAGTGAAAAATCGGAAAATACTTATAACAAAGAAAAAAATGGAATCAGTAGCAAAAATCTCTCAACAAAGAAAAGTCCAGGATCGGATGGCTTCACTGGTGAATTCTACCAAACATTTAAGAAGAATTGACCCCAGTTCTTTTCACACTCTTCCAAAAAAAATGGGAGAGGAAGAAATACTTTTTATGAAGCTAGCATTATCTTGATACCAAAGCCAGACAAAGATAGCATAAGAAAACTATAGACCAATATAGGGGCAAAAATCCTCAACAAAATACTAACAAACCAATCCAACAGCACATTTAAAGAATTATACATCATGGCCAATTGAGATTTACCTCAGATAAGCAAGGATGATTCAATATAAGAAAATCAGTCAATACTCTATTAATGTTCTATATTCATAGAATAAAGAGGAAAAAACAATCATCTCAATTGATACCGAAGAGGATTTGGCAAAATCCAATACCCTTTCATAATACAAAACACTCAGCAAATTAGAAACAGAAGGAAACTTCCTTAACACAATAAAGAGTATTTACAAGCAACCCACAAGATACATCATATTCAGTGGTAAAAGACTGCAAGTTTGCCCAGAAGGTCAGGAACCAGCAAGGATACCTACTTTCACTACTGCTGTTCAACATTGTGCTGGAAGTGTTAGAACAATTAGGCAAGTGGGGTGGGAAAAACATCATTGGAATGAAAGAAGTAAAACTATCTCTACTTACAGAGAACAACATGGTCCTATATAGAGAAAATGGCAAAGAAACCTCAAAAAAAAAAAAAAACCTACTAGAACTATGAATAAATTCAGCAGAATTGCAGTGTACAAGCTCAACTTGCAAAATTCAATTGTATTTCTGTATACTAGCAATGAACAAAAAGGGAATTAAGAAAGTAATACCATTTATAATAGCATCCAAAAGAATAAAATAACGGGGAGCAAATATAACCAAGAAGTTTAAAGACTTGTACACTGACGACTACTAAACATTGCTGAAATACATTAAAGAAGACCTAAATAAATGGAAAGACATTCCATGTTCATGTGTAAAACATAATATTGTGAAATGGCAATACGTCCCCAAATGATCATTGATTAAATGCATTCCCTATCAGAATTCCAGTATACATTTTTTTTTTTTTTTGGCAGAAGTGGAAAAGGGTTTTTTGTAGATATGGAAAAGGTAGCCCTCAAGTTCATATAGAAATGGAAGGGGGCCTGAATAGCAAAAAGGATATCAAAAAAGAAAAACAAAGTTGGAGGACTCACACTTTCTGATTTTAAAACTTAGCTACAAAGCTACAGTAATCAAAACAATGTGGTACTGTCATAAAGATATAGACTGATGGAATAGAATCAAGAATCCAGAAATAAACCTATACATCTATAGCCAGTTGATTTTCAACAAGGGTGCCATGACCGTAGTGGCAAAAAAATAGTTCCTTCAATAAATGGTTTCTTCAACAACTGGATATCCACATGCAAAAGAATGAAGATGAACCCTTACTTTATGCTATTTACAAAAATTAACTCAAAATGGATCCATGACCTAAATATAAGAGCTAAAACTATACAACTCTTAGAAGACATAAGATAAATCTTCATTGTCCTGGCCTGCGGGACAGTCAACAGGGACCCTAAGACAGAATGGGGAGGGGAGGGAGACAAGACAACGCAAAGAATGGAGACAAGACAGGCTTTCTGATCAAGTCTCGTTTATTAAGGCTCGCTGCAGGCTTATATAGGGCGTGATCGGGTGATGTTGCGTTAGCGGGGCTGATTGGCCAGAGGCAGTCAGGAGATACTGTGTAACACAAAGGGGCCGGGCGAAAAGACCCGCAGAAAGTCCCTTTGGCGGGAAGCGAGGCAGATACATCCGGGAGGCTTACATGGCCTTGGCGGGAACCGCTGTTGAGCAGCCATTTTCGGCCTGGCAGCCATCTTAGTCAAAACAGCCCCCGACACTTCATGACCTTAGATTTAGCAATTGATTCTAGACCAAACACAAACAACAAAAGAAAAAAAAATAGATAGACTTCACCAAAATTAAAAACTTGTGCATCAAAGTATATTACAAGAAAGTGAAAAGACAGTCTATAGAAAAGGAGAAAATATTTACACATCATATATCTGATGAGGGTCCAGAATATAACAACAAAAAGACAAACGACCCAATTTAAAAATGGACAAAGAACTTGAATAGACCTTCCCTCAAAGAAATGCAAGTAGCCAAGAAACACTTGAAAAGATGTTCACCCTTAGTAGTCACATGCAAATCAAAGCCATGAGATACCACTTAATACCAAGTAGGATGTCTATAATTTTAAAGAAAAAAAAACAAAAACAAAATAAATGTTAGGGCATGGACAAGCTGGAACTCTTGTGCACTGCTGGTGGAAATGTAAACTGGTGCAGCCAGTGTGAAAAACAGTTTGACAGTTTCTCAAAAAGTCAAACATAGAATTACCATATGACCCAGCAGTTCCTCTCACAGGTATATATTCGAAAAAATTTAAGACAGACACTCAGATGGTTAAACACAAATTATTCATGGTGGCACTATTCACAATAGTCAAAAGGTGGAAACAACTGAAATGTACATGAATGGATAAAGAAAATATGGTATATACATAAAATACAGTATTACTGAGCTATAAAAAGGAATGAAGTACTGATATGTGTTACAACAGGAATGAACCTTAAAAAACATGCCAAGTGAAAGAAGCCTGACACAAAAAGTCACATATTATATGATTCCATTTATATGAAATATCCAGAATAGAGACAGAAAGCAGATTGGTGGTTTCAAGGGGTGATGAAAATGTTTTAGAACTAGGTATGGGTGATGCACAGCATTGTGGATGTGCTAAATGCCACAGAATTATATACTTTAAGATGTTAACTTAAGTGGATTTCACCTCAAATAAAAAAAAATAAACTATGCAAGTACAAAAAGTAAGCAGGGTGGTGGTGATCACTTCCTTTATCACCTAAAAGTAAGGAAAGCCTAATTATGACTCAAACTCAAATTTGGGAAACAATAGGAAAATATCGATAAATTAAGCCATATAAACATTTTTTGAACAAGCAAAACCAATAGCAACATCATAAGCAAAGAAAAAAATTTATATCACATATAGGATTAATCATCCTAAAATATAAAGAGCTAGTACATATCAATAAGGGAAAGACCAAAAGTGATTTTTATTATTTTTATTTTTATTTATTAATTTTTTTCCAAAAGTTGATTTTTTAAAAAAGAATAGTTTAAAAAGAAAGAAATGCAGATGGCCATTATACGTGTGAAATGATGCTCAACCTTGATCATAAGAAATATGCAAATTAAAATTATACTGAGATACTATTTCTCACCTGTTAGATTGGAAAAAGTCTAAAAGTTTGACAACACACTCTCTGGACAAGTCTGGAGTGAGACAGGCAATCCCATACATTGTTAGTGGGAGTACAAAATTGTATAAACCCTGTGAAGGTAAATTTTGTAATGTCTCAGAGAATTATAATTACTCTCTGACTCACTAATCCTGTTTTAAGAATCTGCTCTGAAGCTATTCCTATACAAACTTAAAATAACATTTGTATAGTTATTCATTATGGCATGATTTCTAGTGTTTATTACTTTTGGAAACAACTCAAAAGTTCTTCAGTACAAGAGTGATTAACTAATATAATACATCCACTCAATGGAGTATTATGCATCTGTGAAAACTAATGAAAAAAGTCTGTATATTCTGATAAGAGGTAATCTCCAGATACATTGCTAAGTGAAAAAATCAAGTGCAGAATAGTGTTAATAGTGTCAGTAAGGAGGGCATGTAAGGGGAAAAATACATAACTGTGAAAATAAATGCTAAAAGTAAAACCTACAAACTAATAAAAATGGTATCTATGGAGAACAACAAGGAATGGTCCGAAAGGCATGAAGGGAAAGCAACTTGCCTGAGTGTGCCTTTTTATATCCTTTTGACTTGTGAACCTGTAATTTTTTTTTCAAAATATAGAACTAAATGGGAAAAGAAGCAAACCATAAAATTTAAAAAAATTTTAAAAAAGGAAAGAAATAACCCTAACTGTGTATCAAAATAGTAACATAAGCACACAGGGAGAACAATTTTTCAAATAACTTTAGAATACTGTACTCTGACTGTAAATCCTTTGGTGGAACAAAAAGAACTATAAAATAATTTTCATGGTCTTTCAGTAGTTTAATTGTTAGTAGTGGTATTGTTACTATTTTAAAACTATATATACACATCTATATAATAGAGTAATGCAAAAGAGTAATTATGTTTTTATTATTAGGAACCAGGGTTTTCAAAGTAAGATCAATTAGGTATAAGTATAAATTTAAAAAACTTAAAATGCTGCAATGTCAAATTTGAATTGAAAATACCAATATGAATTCAGAGTTTTTTAAGTACTTTTTCTAACATTAATCATTAGAAGCAGTAGCAATGAGCTCCCTTAGCACCTAGATTTTGGTCTCTACATATATTTCCCACTAATAGCAACCCAGATTGCATGGGAAAAATGAGTGGTTCTTGGTCTAGGTTATGTTTTTATCCTTTTTTTTTTTTTTTTTTAAATCATGCATTCCCCTCAACCCTGAGCCATTTTACACATTTGTTCCCTAATCATCCCCCATTGCATAAAGTTTTAATATCACAGATATACTGTATATTTATTTATGTATTGTGGCCATTTCATGGACACAAACCAATTAAATATCTCAGATTTTTTTTTGTCCTCACCAGGAACCAATTTTGTTGTGAATGCATGGTCTAGAGTAAGGAAAACACAAGGTGATTCTGGGACATATAACAAAAGCAAGGAAGCAATCAACCTAAAAGGCTCTCACCCAAAAGAATTAAAATATTTAAGCATTAAAACGAATAATTTACTGTGATCGATTAAAATACATATAAAAATCCACACGCTCATAATGAATCTTATAAAAAATAAATAAATAAAATAATTCTCGTCTACCACTACAATTGGAGAATACTTTTCACCAACTCTTTCTTCTAAAATCTAATTAAAAGGAAATAAACGCATCCTACCTTTTCAGTAAGAACTGCAGTTCAGTGTAATCAATAGCCCCAGTTTAAGAGGGAAAGCTCTTCTTTATAGAAGATGTGCCAGCTAATGTACAATTGATAGAGTTAGAAAATCACCATTTGATACCCCTAATAAAATTATTAAGGGTCCCCAATGGATACTAACATAATTAGGTGAACTGTTGATGGGCTCGCATGGTGTCAAAGGATCACCTCTTATCAGAAAGGGAAAAACTACAATTGTGAAATCTTGTGAGCACCACTTTAACTTAGTAAATTTAGCCTTATTTAGTAGGACAGTGAGACATGTACCTCCAATATGAGACAATGTAAAGTACACTGGATCACCTCTTGAAGTACTCTTGCCAGAGTTATTTAAACTGAATCACCTAATGAAGCTTTTTATAGCTAACTTCCATTTTATAGGAAATATAAAGGATAGCGAAACAAGTTAAGTGATTTCATGATGAAGCAATCAGACAAATCCAGAATGTGGGACGTGATATTTGGTGAAACAACTGACCTATTCTTTTCAAAAAGTCACTACGAAAAAATAAATGGGGGGAGGACACTGGTCTAGATTAAAAGAGACTTTGGAGACATAACTAAATGCAATGCATGGTTCATGTTTGGATCTCACTATAAAAGACATTTTGGAAATAATTGGATGAAATTTGAGCATAGACTGGATGTTACATGATGTTAGGGTCTTATTTTAATTTTGTTACGTTTATTAATGGTATATGGGTATGTAAGAAAAATTTCTTATATTTTAGAGATACATATTAAACATTTAGAGGTGACATGTTTCATAATGTTTATCATTTATTTTGGAGAACTTCAGCATAAAGAAATAGATGAAACAGGTATGGCAAAATGTTGACAGGTGTTAATGTATTAAATATAGGCGATGAGTGTATAGGTATTGATTGTCCTAGTCTTTCAACAACTTTAAAAAAATATTATTCAAAAATATTCATAATATAAAGTTTAAAATATTAAGAATGGTTTGTGTGAAGTGTTCCTAGGATACTCCTCCTTAGTCTGAGGAAGTATAAGTTGGTTTTGCCTTGTGTTAAGAACCTATAGTTCTTAGATTCTTCCTCATGTGCTCTTTTTTCCTCTTCTCTCTCCGCCCTTTCTATACAGCCCTCTTTGACTCTATGCACAGCAACCAGGCCTCGAATAGCCCATTTTCTCCACCCCGTACTCTTCATTCACCTACCCTACAACTCCGGCAGCGCTCTGAGAAGCCTCCTTGGTGTAAGTAGTCTTTTTGGAACTGCCTAGACAAAGGCCAAGAGAGATGGAGAAATTGGTGAGAGACCTATTGCATGAGCGAAATGAAGATGAGGGTTGAAAGACCAGGAATAATGGGTTGGTCAGGGAAGCAGTCTTTCCTGCCTTTTCCAAGACGAAGGGAAGATCTGTTTACTGTCTCATCACCTCTGTCCCTCATGCCCCCGCTATCTCATTGGAGAGGCTTCTAAAAGATAATGGTCTGGAGGATCCTTTGAGGAACAAGGGTTGGAGACTTCATTCTCTTCCGATCCTCATTTGGTCCCTACACTTTCCTCAAGTAAAGATGACTTGGGAGGAAACCTGGATATATAGAAAAGCTGGGAGGAGGAAACTAGAATCTGCTTCTACTTTTTCCAAGTCCTTTCTCTCGTCTTTTCTCAGTTCATGTAGAGGTGCTGCTTTTTCCTATCTTTTCTTTATAATCTCTAGCCTATTACTAATTATCTTGGGCAACTGTGTGAACAATGAGACCCCAAGGAGTTCTCAGGGTAGTTGAAGGTAGTGGGAGATACAAGTGGTAATCAGAGGGGAGATGAGGGCCAGAGACAGCAGTAATAGAAATCCTTTCTTTATTCATCCTGCTTCAAGGGAATAACTAAAATCGAACATGCCTTTCATTATTTTATTTAGATAGGACTTAAAGATTTATATTTTAGCATTGGGGTAAACAGTCACAACATCTTGCACTTATTCTGGAATTCTATTTGTAGAAGAAACTTTCCTTCCTGACATCAAGAATTCTTCCTCTGAGTTTCAGATTATCCTATATTTACCTTGCCATTGCCTCTTTTACCTCTGACCTTAGTGTTTATGGGTTCTGTGCCCATCCCATCCCTCTCCTACTTTTGTTTCTGCTCTGACCTGTGATTTGCCTGAATCACAACACTAGCTAAATATTAAGGCTACTTCTATCCTTGAGTGAATTTAGCTTACAGCATTTTTTTTTTAATCTCAGTATCAGGTGCATTTTCTTTTGAGTCATCTCTCTGCCCTGAATTAGCCTCTTTGGCTCAAAACCATGTCTGTCTGTCTGTCTGTCTTTCTGTTTTCCTTCCTTCCTTCCTTCCTTCCTTCCTTCCTTCCTTCCTTCCTTCTTTTCTTTTCTTTTCTTTTCTTTTCTTTTCTTTTCTTTTCTTTTCTTTTCTTTTCTTTTCTCTTCTCTTCTCTTCTCTTCTCTTCTCTTCTCTTCTCTTCTCTTCTCTTTTCTTTTCTTTTCTTTTCTTTTCTTTTCTTTTCTGCTTGAAGCATGCCTCCCATCATCCTTTACAAAAAAGATATAACTGGCATACTTCAAACTCAATGACTGATTGAGCCTTTGCAGGCTCAGGCTTGCCTTCTTTCCTAGGTTTTTTTTTTTTTTTGATGAAAAGATATTCACATGTCCCCTATTTCCAAAATCTATTGATATTAGAGTGCTCAAAATATAGTTATATTTACAAAGGGAAAAGTAGATTAGTACTCTACTAGAGGTCAATAAAGAAGTAGAGGTTGGGGTAGGAATTATCCCACAGTGTAACTGAAGACTAAGGCCTTCATTTTACTACTGTCAGGATCTATGAAATTAGTTTTTATATTTTATATGTATATAATATCCACAAACCTGTAACATTGTGTGTCCCAGTACTTACAGGGTCTTAACTTTTATATATGGATGGATTTCAGTGTAAAGTCTATGAACCCCAGGAACTATATGTAAAGATTAGTGTGACTATCCATATATACATTTTCTGGGAAGATAGTCCATAACTTTCGTTAGTGTTTCAAAGGGATCAGTGACCCCCAGAAAGGTCAATTAAGAACTGCTGCCATTTAGAGATTCCATGACAGTTTTCCATCTTTGGATAAATCATTTTCCTTTCTACTGTTCCGATTAACAAGGTTTTTCTACATTCTTCTGCTTATTTGTATCTCGGGCTATGAACAATGATTACCTCTGCCTCAGAAATATGTTGATTACTTTAAAGAAACGATTCTTAACCATCAAATTTAATTGAGAGTCTTTCAACAAAATATATTGCCCTCATCTCTCTTTCTACCCCACACCTTTACCCTAAACCCACAGAATTAGAATCTCTAGAGATGGAACCTGGAAATTTGTATTTTAAAAAAATTTCCCATAATTTTGATATGTAACCTTATTTATGAACCACTGGGATAAAGTATTATATGCTTCCAAAGTATGAATGAGAGATCTTGGGAATTTGGAATTGGGATAAGGATATAGTTATGAAAGAACTGGATGAAGTGGGCCTCAGTACTCTCTCCTGAGTCTTAGATGTATGTTAGTTCTAGTCCTGTAGTATACATTAGGCCAGAGCAATAGTATCTGAGCTGGGCTAACTTAGGAGTCTCTACATAACTTAGAAAGAATTCAGATTCTCTTTCCCTAATACATGAGTAGTATAGGCTATCTATCCTGGAAGTTGAACTACGGCTTACCTGACTTGGTCTCCTAACTTTGCTTTACAGACAGCAGTGGCCCTTCCAGCACTGTGTCCAGTGCTGGTCCTTCCTCTCCTACTGCAGTGGATGGTAACTGCCATTTTGGCTTCAGTGATCAACCCTCCTTAAGTTCACATGTGACTGAAGAACATCAAGGCATTGGGCTGCTCCAGGAGACCTATGGGAATGGAGCACAAGCACTCCCCATAGAAGGGGAGCAAGAATCTTTTGAACCAAACCAGTCCCCAGAGGATCCACCTGTAGAAACCAGCCAGCCATGCCAGGAAGTTCCTGATGTTAGCCAGCCATGCCAGGACATCCATGGAAAGGTCAGCCAGCCATGTCGAGAGGTCGCTGACGACACCCAGCCATGCAAGGAGACCTGTGATGATGTTAACCAGATATGCCAAAAGGTTCCTCAGATCAGCCAGCCGTACCAGAAGGTCAGCCACCTGTGCCAGAAAGTCTCTGAGGAAGCTTACCAGCTTTGCCAGGAGAACCCTGAAGAGGTCAGCCAGCCATGCCGGGGGGTCCCTGTGGAGGTTGGCAGGCTGGTCCATGGGTTCCCTGTAGGGATTGGTAACCTGGTTCAGGAAATCCTTGTGGAAGCTGGTAAGCCAGTCCAAGAGGTCATTGAGGAGCTCAGCCAACCATCCCAGGAGTTCTCTGTGGAGGTTGACAGTCTAGCTCAAGAGACTTCTGCAATCAATCTGTTGTCTCAGGACATCCCTGAGATTGATACACCATCCCAAGAGTGCCCTGATGAGAGTGACCTGCAGATCAAGGAGGTCTCTGAGGAGGTTAATCAGCAGTCCAGGGTGGTTCCTGAGGTGATTGACCAGCTCCCTGGAGAGGATGTTCCCCAAGCCCTGTATACATCTAGTGATCCCAACCTTCAGAGCCAGTCTCTAGCCCATGACCAGAACTCACCCCTTCCACCAGCAACATGTGATTAATCATTTTCTCATTAGTGTTGTTACACTATACCAGCCATTTCAGCTAGCAGCTTTTTCTGTTAGCTAAATCACCTGCCAGCATAAGGCCTTGGATCTCATCGTCTGAGGAAGTAGTGCTCTTGACATGAACATTACCTGTGCCAGAGCTGGGCTTGGTGAGCGGCCAATTTCATATTCAAAGCAGCCATTGGCTCCTCACCAAGCCATTAGACTTGAATAGGATTTCTTTCAAGGGGTGGGCTGATGTCCAGCCTCCTCTAAGCATCCCAGGAAATCCTAGACTGTTAAAGGAAATGCCTCTTAACTGCTGAAGACGCCATCCAGGGACAGCAAGTGCAAAAGGGGACTCTAAGGTCTCCACTTTTCTGAGGAAATATTCACAACTTCTCAAGGTACCCTTAGACCACATGTGCATTCAGGGGGACTCTTGTCTTTGCTAGCACTCCTCAGGTGGGCCTAGGATGGCTATATGAAATGTCTGGGGGAAAAAAGAGTCCCCTTCCCAAACAAACATCCGTCATGGCCACTAATCTTTAGACTGGGCTTATGGGTATTTTCATATCCCCAAGTGCCCCTCTGCCCCAGTCCTGTTCCTCTGGGCAATAGCTCTATGGAAAAATAGGTATTAGATTTCTGTGAAAATTTCAGAGTAACTAAAAATGCTCTGGGGGTTCTTGGCAAATCTGTGAAGCTGGGCCTCCTTTTGTTGTGGGGCTTTTTGTCTTAGGAGATGCTGTAGTAGGGAAAATCAGGTTCTATTTTAAGCAATCAGCAAAAATCAATATTGTACAGACATGAGCAAAGATTTTATATATATATACATATATTTACATATATACATGTATATACTTACATATATACATATATGTGTGTATATATATACATTTCTGTAGTAGTGCCAGGGACAGACTGGCCAAAGACCAAACACTCCAGCATCCCCAAGAGGTTTGTACTTATTTGTCTTTAGGGCCAGGTGTGATTATGAAGCTTTTCCCAAAGATTGGAGGATGGGGATGGGGGTGGGTAGGAGTGGTGATGAGGTCATTGGAGTGGGGGGCCGGAACATTATAAGTGCTCAATAAATATGAAGTAATGAGAATGGTAGTAGCAGTGATGTCCTTATAAACTCATGAATGAATATGACTATAAGTCAGTCATGTCTGTGACTAAATTAATCAGAACAAGTCAAAAAGTCTTTGTAGCTGAGGAGGAATGGGCTATAAAAATATGGATATCAGGCATCCCAGGAGGTCCCTATGGCAATCAGCCCACCATCCTAGAATGTCTTCAATGAGTAGTAGTGCAAGGAAGAGAGTTTCTATCTCTGTGGCGCACCAGAGGGTACAGTGTCTTCTCATCAGATCCTTGGAATCGCCCTCTCAATTTTTTACTCTGATGCTTTGGAGTATTAGGAGATGAAATAAGGGGGTTGTGCTCTTTCTTTATCCCCTTGACATCTTTACATTGGGAGAACCCAGAACACTAGGAGAGCTGGAATATCCCCCTGCCTATATATTCACTTTCACAACTTGGCTTCTCCTGACACACCTAGGGCTATAAAGGGTTTCACTGCAGGGAGAAAATCAAACATTTAACTCCATGAAAATCCTGACTGCACAAATGAGAGGTGTTTTCAACCTCAATAGGCTCTATATCAGCAGCAGTCCCCAACCTTTCTGGCACCAGGGACCAGTGCTCCTATGAGATCTAATGCCTGATGTTCTGAGTTGGAGCTGAGGCTGTGACGCTAGTGCTGGGGAGTGGCTGCAAATACAGATGAAGCTTTGCTCGCTTGCCCACAACTCACTTCCTGCTATGCAGTCCAGTTCCTAATGGGCCACAGATGGGTACCGGTCTGCAGGGTGGGGTTTGGGGAGCCCTGTTCTAGATATCTTAGGGCCCCTCAACTCCTTACCTCTTTGGTGTTCCCTTATCCAAGGTATTTGATTCTGGTTATTCTATCCTCAACTCTCGACACCTGTGCTATACAGATCCCCTTCCCAGAAGACTCTCTTCCCACTTTCCTCCCCCAAATCAAATGTATGTCCCCACCCTTGGCTCCCATTCCCCATACTCAGCCATTCTCATCCATTTTCATAAATAATGCTGGCTCCCCATATCCTTTTCTCCATTCACCCAACCTGTGTTCTCTGGCTTCCTTGAGGCCTGGAATTGCTTCCAGTTATTAGAGACATCAAGATAAATTGACTGTGCTGGGAGAATCAGAGAGGAAGCCAGGGCCCAGCAACTAAGCAACGTGTAGAGTCAGAAAAAGCCTAAGCACTACAGTTCTGTAATGAACTTGATTTATTGTTAGAGTTGGAGGCGGCTCTGTTACAGCAGCTGGGAACTATAATAGGGAAATGTGGGGAGGAGCAGAGCACAGCAGCATGGGGAGGGTGGGAGCTAGTAAGAACACAGGCAGGCTCATTTTCGTTTCCACACAGTCATTCGGCAGAGAAGCAGAGCCCTGATGAGCATCTGGATTTCTCAGTCCAGCAGTAGTCTGGCAGGGCTACTCATTGGCTTGCTAGGGGTGAGGTCCTTTCCTATGTTGGAATTTTCAGCCTGTTTTCATCTTACTTAGTAGGAGTTAAGTTTAAGCTCAGTTTCCTCTCCCTCTTTCCTTCCTCCCTCTCAATTTTCCCAAGTCCTGTAGCATGGCTTCCACCTCCCCAAACCTCTATTAACGAGTTTGGGGCTGGAAAGGCAGCTAGCATTCTCATTTCAGCTGCAGGATGGCATAGTGGAATGTTGAGGGAGTCACACATTGCTGGGGTGTCAAATGTTGGGATGTCAGGCAGTGGCTTATTTTTAACCCATTACACACCAGGCCACAGTAGATGACCACATGCAGAAGAGAAGCCAAGCAGGAGATGAGAAGGGATCAGGATAATTGGAATAGGTGGGTGAAAACTTCAAAAGGTCAGGGAGCTTGGAAAATTCTGGGATTGGGGCAGGGCTCTTCTTGCCCCTTTGTGCTGCCCAGTAGGCCTGGTCTGGACACAGCTCTGGGATGTGAATGGTATGAAGCAGGGGCTGGGAGGATAAGCTCCTTCTCTCATCAGTCTGTTGGTCAAGAGCTTCAAGTTTTGGATTGAGACATTCAGATACAGAGGGAAGCAGTGGGACAGTGTAGCTGCAGTGTACCCCCAGACCACTGCTGGAACCCAGAACCTGATGAGTAAAGGGATGGAAGACGGAGAAAGGGGTGCAGCTCTGGGCACCTCACTGACAGCATCCTGCCCCCAGGTCACATAAGTTACTATCGGAAATCCTTCCTAGGGATGCTAAATAAATAGATTGAGATAAAGAAGCCCCTGGGGTTGGGGATGTGATCTCCTTCCATGAGGGAGGAGATTGCTGAGACCCATCCTCACTCCATACCCAATACCAGCATTTGGCAGTTTTAGGAGATGTGTCACTCCAGGGTTCTCAGGCATCAGATGACCTCCTATCCTAATTTGGTACCCTCCCCCTATCCTATCCCTATTACCTTTGGTTTTGAGACTCATCTCAGGTATGGATGAGGGAAAGGGACAACCCCTCCCATTTAGTCCCACCCAAGTTTCCACAAGACATCCTGTCTCCCCTGCCCCCTCCTCTCCCAGCTCCCATGTTCCCCAACACCAAAGGACTCAGCAGTAGCCATTCTCTAAGGGAGGTGGGGGAGCAGATCCTCGGGGAAGGAAAAGTGGTTCTTTCAGAACTCAATCTTGCAGGCTGGGAAGGACTCATCCTGCATGACCACGGTGCTGCTGCTAGCCAGGACCAGGACGTTCAGTTGTTGCTGCTGCTCATGAGTCTGCTGATACCACTCACGAGTCACTTCTGTGTCATGAGTAGGGATCAGAGTCACCTAGGCGGGAGATAAGACATGCCTGATGTGAGAATGTGAAAGGAAGGTAAGCGAGGAGGATAGGGCACCTGATGGTCCAGGAAGTAGTCCCACTGCCCATAGAAAGGGCTCGGTCCTTTTATAAATAAAGACCGTGTTCCACTATTGCCTCTGAATAAGCTTTGACCAGACTACCTCCTTGGCGTCCATTGCCACTCACCTGAAGATTCTCCCCCCATTGGGCCTTGCCCTCCAGCAGGGCATCCAGCACGGCCCGGCTCGGCTCGCCATTGGCAGGGTCATTCCCACTGACCACATAGTAGGATGCACGCACTCTTCGGAAGAAGTCAAGGTCAGCAGTCTTGCCACTGCAATGATTCGGGATATAGGCGAGATCCACATATACAGGGGGAGCAGAGCCGCCCTTGGAACCCAAGGCTGCTGTAGAGACAAGCCGGCACTCATTGTAGAGGGAAAGTAGACTGCTTTTGGCAACCTTCTCCCTCTTTCCCTCCCTTCCGCTCCTGGAGCATTTGACCAGCCACACCCAGCCCCAATCCACAGTCTCTCCTACTTTTCAAGTCATACTCACTCAGTCCTGCCTTGAGTCCATTGACCAGGCCTTTGGACATGGGGCTGTGTCCGTCCTTTTCCTCTGCTGGGATGACCTGGCTTGGAGTGCTGCGTGGCCGGGGTGGGACCCGGGATGCTCGGTCTGCAGGACCTTTACCAGGGGTGGGTGAGCGTTTTCCCCGAAGATCCGGACGCCGGGCAGGAGATGCTGGCTTGGCCTTGCCTGGGGCCCTGCGCCCTACTCTCCCCTGTGCCTTCTCCTTTTCCCGTAGCCTCTCTACCCTTCCAGACTCTGAGCTTAGCCCCTCAGGGTCAGCCATGCACACATCAGGGCGGGGAGGGGATGGCCGGGGGTCTGGCTGGGGGATAGGGGGAGGGTCATGGCCAGGCCTGGGATGGTGAGTTCCACTGACCCCCCCAGCTTTGTCCACAGGCAGGAAGTCCCCATCTTCATCTGAATCGAGGGCTGCCTCAGCTGTAATGGATGGACACTCCTCAGTTTCTGGCGGAACATCAGAATCTGACTGTGTGGAGCCTGAGTCACTGGCTGATGTTGGGGGTGTCTCATCTGCCACAGGGCATGGGCCCCCTGTGGCCCCAGGGCCCCCCATCCGGCGCCGCCCCCCTCTCCCTACTAGCCGAGCTTCCTCAATTGAGAGGTCACTGTCATTCGTGGATTGGGGCAGAGGTGGGTTCAGGAAGGATGGCGAGAGCTCCCCACAGTGGGGCCGGGGCTCAGAGGCACATCCCTGGGGCCCAGCCTCCATCTCAGGGGAGACACTACTAGGTTGGCCCCCAGAGGCCCCTCCAGGGCACAGTGGCTGCTCAGGGGAGAGCAGGGTGTCAGGCCGACAGCTCCTCTCAGCTCCCTCAGGCCAGGCCCCACGTTCCCAGGCAGGGCAGGCCTTAGCTTCTTCTTTCTCAGCCTTGGCTGGGGCAAGGCCCGGGGGGTTAGGGCTGGTTTCAGTTGGACCATTAGTGGCATAATCCCCAGAGGGACCCTGGAAGGGGCTTGGCTTCTTGGTGGCTGCCGCTGAGCACTCCAGGTGGCAGGGTAGGGTGCCATCATCCACGTCTCCAGGCAGGCTTGGAGCCGGAGCTGGGGCCAAGTCCAGTGAAGCTGGAGGTGCTGGGCTCAGAGGATTGAGGTCCCAGAGGCTGTGGGTAGCTGCTTCCGTTCCTAGGACTAGCTCTACAGACCCCTGTTCTGCAGCCTCCAGGGCAGGAGGGAAACGCTCAGCCACGCTTGAAATCACAGGTGTGGTGGCCTCAGAGGAGGAGCCTTCAGACAGGGCTGGTGAGGAAGGTCGTGGCAGATTGGAGAGGAGAGGGGCCCCAGGAGAGCTGGGTGATGGGAGCTGGGGCAGTGAAGAGTCCAGGCTGGGGGCCTTGGTCACTTCTAAGTACTCATCATGCCGGGCTCTGGTGGGAGGCCCTGGAGCCAAAGCCAGAGCTCGGTCCCCAGAGAAGGCAAGGGAGCCACAGGGTGCTGAGCGAGGTTCAGCTGGAGAGGGCAGCTGTGGGGGAGCTGGCTGCAGTGAGGAGAAACCAAAGGCTGAAGCTGGGAAGTCCAGGGTGGGTCGGGCAGAACCCAGGTGTGAGTCCAAGGAAAGGCTGGTATGTGCCTCGCTTTCAGGCCACTGTTTGGGGGCCCCTGCAGGGATGGGGTGAGGAGGACTTGGGGACTGGACCTCTTTCTCTGGTTGCTCCCGAGCCCCCTTCTCTAGCTCCGAGTCGCTAGTGCTGTCATCCCAGTGACCCCGACCTGATTCCTTGGGGGATGGGCTTCTCCTCTCTGGACTACAGCTCAGGATATTACCATTAAGAGGGGGGCTTGGGCCTTTGCTCAGCGGGATGGGAGCACGGGGAGGTATTGCAGGAGGAATGAGACTGGGCTCCACACTTGGCCCTGGCTCAGGCTCCTGCCTAGGGGGTACGGTGGGTCCTGCCAGGGCTGCATAGCTGAAAGATGGGGTGTCAAACTGGAGACTCTTGGGTGAGACAGGAGATGAAAGTTCCTTCTCTGCAGATGTGTTTCGGCCGGCTGCCTCCTCCTTGGTTGAGATGTGTGGGGGCCAATCCCCTGCTGCTCCAAGAAGAGGTTCCCTAGTGGGACACGCAGGGCCAAGACCAGTAAGCATCATCTGCTCATAGATGTCTGCATACTGAAAGCTTCTCTCATCTGGATAGGGTGTGGGCTCTCTCTGCTCTGACTCGGTCTGCTCAGGCTCCTTGGTGGCATGGCTGTCACTGGCGTCTGGAAACTTGGAGCTGTGGAGGCTGCTGTCAGGAGCCCCAGCCTGACCTCCTTCTTCCTTTTTACCTTCAGCCTTGCGGTAGTCCTTCCCAAGGGGGGAGTATGGCCCACCTTCTAACTCAGCTGCCCCCTCCTGCACTGCAGCCACCACACTGTCATATTCAGCTGTGCCCCAGAAGGGGGCAGGAGTGTATGGCTCAGGGGCAGGAGCTGGGGGAGCTGGAGCTGGGGAGAGGGGTGCAGGAGGCAGGGGTCTGTCCTTGGGCACCCATGGTGGGATGTCAGCCAGCCATGAGGGGGTGGCAGGTTCGTTCCTCATGGGTGGCATGGCCTTAAGCTCTACGATAGGGCTCTCTTGTCCTGGAAGTGGCGGAGCCCTCTGTCCAGCCATCTCAGGTGGGGAGGCTGGAGGAGAGATAATCTCAAAAGGGGAGCGGGTCAGCTTGTCTTCTTCCTCTGGTGGCAGCCCAACTGGTGACTCAGCAAGCCAGCGCTCCACCTCCAGCCCCTTTTGTGATGAGGTCTCCTGGAAACCCTTGAAGTCTGAGGCCCAGGGGCTCTGGGGCGAGTGCTCCAAGGGGGGTACTTCTTCCTCATCATCTGGCCCCTCATCGAGGAAAGTGTTCTCCCGCTCTTCTGTGTACCGTGGCCGGGCCCCCTGGCCATCGAGCTCATGAGGGAACCAGACCTTCCGCTCACAGCTCAGCTCCCTCCAGTACGTGTCCTGTTCCAGGGCCATATCCTCTCTGCCCCTCCAGTACCTGTCCTCTTGCTCAGGAGACGTGTCCTCCCATGTCCGGGCAGGCTCTTTCCGTTCTCCAACTGGCTCCCCTCTGGTCGGAGATGTTTCTCGCCACTCCTGCTCCTTCCAGTATTTCTCTTCCTGCTTCTGGGCCTTGTCCTTCTGCTTCGGGCTCTCTTCCAGTTCCAGAGCATTGGTCTTTTCCAGCAGAGCTTCTTCCTTCTGTTCCACACCCTCAACTTTTTCTGAAGATTTTTCCTCTAGGATCTCCTTTGGCTTCATGGTTTTCTCCTGCACTGGGCCCTCCTGCTCCTGAATTTTGTCCTTCTCTTCCAGATCCTTTTCTCTTTGTTCAAGAGCCTTATTGTTTTGTTCCAGAGCTTCATTCTTCTGTCCTAAGGCCCAGTATTTTTGTTCTAAGGCCTGATCCTTCTTTTCTAAAACCCTGTCCTTCTGTTTGGGGGCTTCATCAGTCTGTTCTAAGGCCTTGCCCTTCAGTTCAGAGACTTTGTCCTCTGGAGCCATGTCTTTATGTTCAAAGTCTCTGGCTTTTTGTTCTAAGGTTTCATCTTTCTCTTCTGCGACTTTGTCCTCCTGTTCCAGGGCCTTGTCTTTTGGTTCCAGAGCCTTGTCCTTTTCCAGAGCTGGGTTCTTTTGTTCCAAAACTCTGCTTTTTAGTTCTAAAGGCTTATCCTGCTGTGTCACAGCCTTCTGCTTTTCTCCCAGAGCCTCACCTTTCTGATCGATGGTTGTATCCTTCTGTTCTAGGACAATATCCTTCTGCTCCAGAGTTTTGTCCTTCTGCTGTAGGACTTCATCCTTTGGCTCAGGTCCCTTGTCCTTCTGCTCTGGGGTTCTGTCTTTCAATTCTGGAACTTTACCTTCCCACTTGATGGCAATGTCCTCCATGACAGGGCTTGGCAAAGACTCAGGACTCTTGGTGAAGGAGCTATCAGGTGTCAGAATGTGTTCACCAGGGCTTGTGATCACTCCAGGTGAGTGTTTCCCATCTCCCAACAGTGGAGAGTGAGAGAAGGGGCTGGTAGATAATTTTCCATCGGGGCTCTCATCTGTGATGTCTGCCTGTGCAGAGTATCCAGTGTTCCCATCCGTGGGAGGAGACACTGTGGCTGCACGGGGTTCTGGAATAGACTCAAGAGCTGGGTGCTGAGAGGTGTCCTCAGCCTGCATCAGAGGCCCCTTTTCTTCCTTTCTGAGGCTTAGTTCCCCAAACTGGAGGGTACCAAGGCTTTCTGGAGACAGCTGTTTAGAAGAGATATCCAGAGAAGTCTCTTTGCTGGGACTCTCTTCTGAGAGAGAAAGTGACCGGGTATCTTCTGGAGATACCTGTGGCCAAAGGTCTTTGTGTAGGTGCTGCTCTGTCAGGCCACAGGGAGACCTGAGGATGGTTTCCTGGTTGGCAATGTCTGGTGAGACCACACTGAGGACCGAGAGGGACTCTGCATCATCAGGGGAGAGGCTTTGGTCAAGAAATTGGAGCACATCATCTTTCTGAGTTTCGCCAGGTTCTTGGAGGGATGCCCTCAAATCTCTGGGAAGGACTTCTGTTCCCAGAATTGGGCCTGTGGGCTCTCGTGCCTCCATAGTCTCAAAGACTATTGCTTTGTCCTGTTCTGGCAACAATTGGATGGTGTACCCTGTGTGTCCCCCAACAATGCTGACAGATGCTTCCTGGTCCTGGGGGCTCCTGGAAGGAGGCAGCTTTCCCCCGTCCTCTAGTGTGTCCTCTTTAGGCCCTGGCTTGACTGTCTCCTCTGCAGCATCTTCCTTGACCACACCTGGGGTACGCCTAGTGTCTTCGCAGGAGTCTGCTTCCTGAAAGTCTTGGGGCTCAGACTTTTCTTCCACTGGGGACTGATGAAAGGGTGTGTGGGTGGCGCTGGGTGGACCAGATGGTGGAGGAGAGGCCATCTTCACGGTGCTGTCATCTGGGCTGAGGCAGCGCTCCTCCAATTCTCCGAGCGTTGATTCCCCTGGATATAGGGTGTGACCAGGGGCACTGAACATCGGGGTTCCATATTGACCATGAAGTTTCTCTGACAGCTGTACACTTGTGGTCTCCTCTTCCTGTTCCACAGTTCTCTCTCCAGGTAAGCCCCTCCCGACACTCTCTCCTCTCTTCTCTGACTCCCCAGTCACAGAGAAGTCCTCACAGGGTGGTGATTTGAAGCCCTTGTCTTCTTCCAGTGAGGAGGTGGGTGAGATGGTGCCAGCCGATGGCACGTAGTCCAAGCCCTGAGTGGCTTCAGTGCGGGATGATGGGATGCTTGTGACTGTGTCGAGCAGCAGGGAGCTCTTGCCTGTCTCCTCTGTCTGGGGAGCTGTGAGTGAAGCCACAGACTGGTCCTCAGCCACAGATGTGGCGAAGGAAGAAAGCTTGTCGCACTCAGTGATTGAGGTAGCCGAGGACACATGCTCCTCTTCAGCCAAAGGGGCGGCCACCATGTTGGGAGGGTAGGTGAGTTCAGTCTCTGGTGCTCCATAGCCTTTGCTGGAGGTGGCAGGAACAACATCGTCTGCAGGCTGGCTAGCCTCAAAGGGGCCGGGACCTTCGGGCCCAGGGAGGTCATAGGTACTTGTAGGAAATCTAGGTGGAGCTGGGCGTTCCTCCGGCTCATCATGGATCTCCTCATCTGAGATGGTCTGCTCGGTCTCTGAGTAGCCAGGGATTGTCTCATCCTGGATATAGGAGACGTGCTCAGTGGCTCCTGCAGGTGTGGCCAGGCTGCTTAGGAAAGATGAGGTCTCCTTCTCAGGGGCCTTGCCCAGGAGTCCCAGTTCCCGGCCCCCGAGAGCCTCCCTGCCCCTTGGAGTTACCTTCAAGGCTTCTTGCATATGTTTTTGGTAAAAACCCTCAGCCTTTGTCTCTTCCTCTTCCTCCTCATCTGAAGGGTGCAACTCTTCCTCCATTTCTTCTAACTCAGCCTTCTCTATCACATCCTCCTTTACCTCAGGTTCACTTTCCTCTCTGGCTTCTGTTCTATCAGGGAGCCTCTCTGCTTCCTTCTGCTTCTTTTCCTCCCAGGCATCTTTCTCTTCCTCTGTTTCAGCCCCAGAATCTGGGCCTCTATTGTTGCCTTGCTCCTCAGGGATGTCTGGGACAACCTCTTTCTCTTTCATCACAGGCTTTTCTTGTTCCTGCCCTGGGACAAAAGGTAGTGTTCCCTGGGTAGCTGTGCTTGGGACTCCCTCCTCTGTGGTGCCTGGAGGAAGTGGTTTCTCTCCTAGTCCTATGTCCCTTTGTTCAGCCAGCAACCTCCTCTCCTCACGCTTCATCTCCTCAAAGTCCTGTGTGAGGTCCTCTGGTGAAGACAGGGCCAGCTCCCTGTGCGCACTGACTGTTGGAAGTGGTACAGCCCCCTTCTGGGCTGGGGGTGTCCGGGGCTCAGAGGGCAGATCCTTCTCCCCACGGGCAGCTCGGCTCTTGTCCATCTTTACTCTGCCAGGAGCCTTGGCCTTGTAGAGGGTCTTACGTACCTCAGGGGTAAAGGGCTTCAGATCTGGCTTGAAAATCTTCTTGACCTCAGGTTTGGTATCTTTCCTCTTCTCCTCCTTCTTAACATCCTTCTTCTCTTCCTTTCTTCCTTCATCTTTCTTGAGCTCCTTTCTCTCCTTCTTGATCTCTTTTTTCTCTTTGTCTTTCTTCTCCTCCAGCTTTGATATCTTTTCTTTTAGGTGTTTCTTCCCCACCTTATCTTTGATCAACTTTCGTTTCTCTGCCTTCAATGCCTCGCTTGACTCTGTCCTCACCCTCTCAGGCTTGGCAGGCTTCTCTGGGAGCTTCTCAGATGATTCTTTTACCTTCTTCTCTGTCTTGGCTAACTCTTTGGCCAGTTCTGAGCGGGCCTCCTTGGCTCCTTCCTCAGCCACTTCCTCCCGTTTGGCTAGCTTGCTCACAGCTGTCTTAGCGGTGGCCTTGAGGCTCTCCTTGCTGTCAGCCCGCTGTTTGATTTTGCTGGGTTTGAGGTTGGCAGGCACAGCCCCAGCAGTCAGATCCTTCTGTGTGGCCACTGGGTAGCGCAGGAAGTCCAGGTGCCGAAGCTTTTCCAGGCCCTCCAAGATCTTGTTCTGGGGAGCATTCCCTGGAAAAAGCACACGTACAATCTTCTCAGTGGGGCTGGCTGGCAGCCAGACCACGAGAGCAGTGATAGAGGTCAGGTAGGGCACCGAGATCTCAGCCTCTTTTCCATTAGCCAGCACAATGCCTGTCTTAGCTTTACTATTGCCTGCCCACTTCTGCATGAGGAACTGCATCTCCTTGCTGTCCTTGACAGGGTTGAGGACATACATGTCCAGCCGGCCGACACCCATCTTGTGGAAGAGGGTCAGAGGCTCAATGGTGTTGCTGACCACACGGTACAGAGGCTCAGCCTGGATGCCCAGGCGGTTTAGGTGCTGCAGAGTGAGGCAGGCCTCCTCAATGCTGCGTTTGGCCTTCCGGGAGGCATCAGGCAGCCGCAGCTTATCTGGCACGTTAAAGAAGACAACTCCAAGCTCCGGAGAGATGAGGTTCTTCACCCAGTCACTGTAGCTGCTGGAGCCCTGGGACTGCTCCTCCTCCAGTTCTGCCACTTTGCGCTGTAGGAGTCCATTGATGCCTGGCAGGTTGTCTGCCCCAATGTGTGTGAGCAGCACTGAGTCAATGCGGTCCAGATGCCGCACCAGCTTCCAGAAGCAAGACTTGCGATCAGAGCCACCATCCACTAGGATGTTGAAACCATTGACGGCAAAGAGGGCAGAGTCCCCGCGGCCACCAGGGAAGATGTAGCAGCAAGGCTTGGAGAGCTTGAGGAAGCCCCCTGAAGTAGGGGGCTCTAGCAGGTCAAAGGGGGATGGCACATCCACAGTCTCAGAGACATACTCGGAGAACTCAGCCACACCATCCATTGTGGGCAAGATGGGCTCAGGGTTTAGCCGGAGGTGCAGGGTCTCTTGGGAACTAGATAGTCCCAGATGGCTCCAATCACCCTCCCCTAAGCAGGACACGGTGAGGAAGGCCTGGATCCCGGGGTCTCTGTTGCTGAGCAATTGGGCGATCTAGAGGAATGGGAGATAGAAGGCTGATCAGGTCATTAAGTTTGACTTACCCCAACTCATATTCAGTCTACTA
Organism: Rousettus aegyptiacus; assembly: GCF_014176215.1. Lineage (NCBI taxonomy): Eukaryota > Metazoa > Chordata > Mammalia > Chiroptera > Pteropodidae > Rousettus > Rousettus aegyptiacus. The sequence goes on along the minus strand of NW_023416306.1, from coordinate 116,903,052 downwards.
ATCTTACTTGTCTCTAAGGTGATCTCCCACCTTTCTGCCAGGTCCCCCAGTGGTCAAACAATATGAGAGTTTCCCTTCCTTGGATTCCTCCCCACAGCTCTACTCCTATCCCAAATTCTGTTCCTGCAGTGTCTACAGACTCCCCTTCTTCCTTTCCAACCCCCATCCAAGGCCAGAATTCCCACCCCAAAAGACTCAGAGAAGTCTGCACTGTCTAAACCATTGGGGTTTTACAAGTCAAAGAGTAGATATAGGAGTTTGGTCTTCCAACATCAGTAGATATAGGACTGTTAATTTCTTGTTCTGTTCTCTGGTTCCTGAGAGGCCAAGCCTGCACTCACAAACATGGAACTTACCTCTGGGTTGTGAAGGACCTGGACAAAGTTTTGATAGGAGTAAGTGCCGCTCTGTAGGATGAGGTCTCCCCCTGGCTCTAAACTTTGCCCACTCAAGATTAGTAGTTTGTGAGCTGATGGGCTACTAAGGAGATGATGAACCTAGAATAGAAGGAAGGGAGTAGTCACAGATGTAGGAAACCTAGGGAAGAGCAGTGACTGTTCGTTTTCCCCGCAATACTGCAAGGCCACACTCCCCACCGGTAGCACCACAACACCTCCGGAGTGGGGCTGGGAATTGTAAGGCAGCTTAGATGGCAGAAAGAGGATGGTTCAAAGCCAAATCCAAGAATTCTTGGCCTTAGAGCAGTAGCACTGGCAAGGGTGAGCTACAGCAGTTTCAGAAGGCCCTCGTGGCAAGGCCCAGGCCCAGGCCTTACCTCAGAGCTGATGCTGTTGACGCTGGGGTTTACCAGGATGATGGTCTCTAGGATCTCACTCTGGTGGCAGAGGGTCCTCTGGCCTGAGGGAAAGATGCAGGAATTTGTTCTAAAGAGAGTGGGTATAGACTAAAATAGAGAGGCATTGTGTGGGGCAGGGGAGGAAAGAATGCACTATCAGAATAGGGGGCTTGAGAGAAAGAGAAGCCTAGCTATCCTTAGATCCTGCCACTTTGGATACTGCTGAGTGAGGTCTAGGGACTAGCTGCTCTAGCCCTCCCCTTTCAGGAGCCCCCTTCCTCTCTTCCACACAGTCTGTCTTCTCCCTCCCTTCATCTACCACACCCTCTGCCTGGAACTCCCGCCTCAGACTGCCCTGTTGACAAGAAGCTTTTGTCCCTCTCTGAGCTCTGAGTTCCTGGTGCAGCCTGTGGATGTGGGACTCAGCTGAAGGGAGGGCTCCTAGGATGGTCCTCACCGAGCTCACTCCTCCCTAGCCTGCCTCTGCCTTGCGCTAGCACGCTTTCATGCTAGTGAGTGCCCGGAAACAAGGAGATGGGCCCTTCTGCGCAGTGTCTACAGACTCCCCTTCTTCCTTTCCAACCCCCATCCAAGGCCAGAATTCCCACTCCAAAGGACTCAGAGAAGTCTGCACTATCTAAACCGTTGGGGTTTTACAAGTCAAAGAGTAGATATAGGACTATTAATTTCTTGTTCTGCTCTCTGGTTCCCGAGAGGCCAAGCCTGCACTCATAAACATACACCCACTCATGTTGTTCCCACCACTAAAGGTTTCACAGCTTCCTCTCTCACTATCATATCGCTGGACTCCAGAGAGGCCTGGGTCACTAGCCTACAACCCATATTTTGTGAACAGTTTCTCCTCTCATCTTTGCCCCTCACCTATGGGCCTTCTGCCATGGCGAGGGGAACAAGGGGTCCACAAGCAAGAAACAAATAAAGAAGGAGAGACTGAGTGTTCCCCGAGCCATGGAGAAAGATGAGACACCCTTAAATTCTCCTATTTACTTTCCTTCTCCAGGCTCACATGAAATACCAAGTAACGCAGCAAAGAAAGTGGCAGGTTAGACAGAAGATACTGAAGAGGGATGCTGCCATCCCCTGCACCTGCCCTTGCTAATTGCAGCATAGTGGAGTTACCTTCTAAACAGAGAGGTGAACAGATGGCCTGGGGAGTGGGTTGTCTAAAGGATCTTGGTGGAAGGGCTCAGAATCCCTCCACTAGACCCTCTTCTAGGGCTCTAACAAGAGGAGCGCAGGGCCAGGGCCTTTGTTAAGTGGGAGAGCCTTGGTGCCAGGATCAGGCAGATCTGGCAGCAAGGGGCTGCAGTTGCAGCTGCAGGGGAAGTGAACTATGGATGATGTCAGAAGACCAAACTCCATACAGAGTGGGTGGGGCCCAAGAGGAGTTCAAGGTTGTCTTCTATGCACTTGTGAATGGAGGGAAGCGGTGAGGTCAGTTCAGAGGACGGTAGGGGCAAGGCTTTGGCAGGTGAGGGCTATGGAGGTTCAGGGAACAGCTGGCTAGCTCTAAGTAGCTTAGATTTAGAAGGGCTATTTCCACCCCCACCCCTGCCCCAACACATTCCAGAAAGTCTCACATTTTAGCTAGGAGTGTCAGAAAGAGAAATATCTGTGGAACAGACTGATTTGCTTCCTATCTATCCCCATCTCCCCCTTCCAGTCTATCATTCCTTGCAGCCCCCTGGGTATAACCACCCGACTTCTCTGATTCCAGTTCCTGTCTTGGTGCAGAACCCTCTCCCTCACCCAAGTGCTTTCCAGTTCTGACTAGCAACTACATGGTTTATATCCAGCATCCTTCTGTTTCCCTCTTCTGCTCACCCCAGCAATCTCCCCAAAGGGAATAGACTTGTTTTGTTTTTCCTTTTTTTTTTTTTGGAGAGGCCTTCTTGTGAGGCAGGGGCACATCCCTTGGCCAGTGATGGGGCGATGGGTGCAGAGGCTGAGCCGGCAAGAGGGCAGGTGTCTCTGCAGTGAGGCGAGGGGAGGGGGGGGCCGCTCGGGCAGCTGCAGTTTGCCGCAGTGTGTGAGTGTGCGCGCTGAGCTCCGGCTCCAGCTCCGCCCCCACCACAGCATGACAAGTCATTTTCTTGGCTGCCTCTGCATGGGGGGTGGGGGGGGTGGGGGGGGGTGAGGGAACACAGAGAGGGAGAGGAAACTGGCTCCTCGGTTCAAGAGCCCCCATCTTGGGAAGAGAAGCAGAGATGAGGTGGGGGTGGGGCTGAGACTGGGAACCCGTGGGGTTGACAGTACTGAAAATGCAGGGCAGCTGCTCTGGAGGGTGTGGAGGGTGTGCTCTTAATCTCCAGAGGGGCCTCTCAATCTCCCAAGGGAGCCAGAAAAGGGTGGGGGCTCAGAGTCCCAATCTCAAGCTGGGAAAAGGGTGCGGGAAACCCACTGCACATTGGTTGGTCTGTGAAGGCGCGTGCCACATCGTAATGACCCTTTCCTCCCTTCTTTTCCACAGTGTCCCCCACCTCCCCTTACTTGGCAAAAACTCGCTGTCCTGCTCACCCCCAGCATAGGAGCAGCTGAGCAATCTAGCAGCTGACACCAATAGGTACATTCCCATAACATCCGCTTACCCTCAGATTCTTCTACCCCTGCCCAAAGACACAGCCCCCAAACTCCTCCAGAGGCCCAGGCTGCCAGGCAGAGCCAGGAACACCACCCTCTGCTGTTGCCCCTAGGTTTATGCCTCCAGCCTCAACCCAGCCTGAGAGGTAGGCTGTCACTGTCTTGGCCACATTAGCCTCTGCCTGGTTCTGGATCCAGGCTGGCCCCATAGCCAGTAATTTTCTTCTTCCTCCGTTCCCCCACCCCGCTGGGCCAGTTCCAGACATACCAGTTTAGGTATTGACTCCCCTCCCGTTACTCCCATCTCACCTCCCTATCACAGCATCCTCCAACCCCCGTGCCAAGCCCTTCGGTTCCGTTCGGTTCTTACCCTGGGTGTGGGAGGGAGCCCCTCATGGAGGCTGCGGCTCCGGCCTCAGCCGGCAGCTTCAGGGAAGAGTCTGCGGCACTTTGGGTGGGAGTGGGGGGGGGGGGCGCTTGATGGGGAGGGCGGTGCCAGGGCGGGGAAGAGGGGCTGGTCCATGACGAGGCACTGGAGACTTAACTGTTTCTTTGCCTTCTCAATGTCAGTGCTCCGGTGCTTCTGCTGGGGCTGAGGAGTTGTCTAACAGCTCAAAGAGCCAGGGTGGTCTCCAGTGGCCTACAGGACCCTTTCCCAACCCTGCTTGGTCAAGAAATACTGTTAGCAGCATCAGCCAAAAGACCAAAGCCCTGTGCTATGGGACATTTCGAAGGATACAGGAGGTATGGGCTGCCTGGGCCCTCCTCCTTCTCTCAGTAACCATCTGCTGCCTCGCTCCTCAGACCCAGGGAGTGCACTACAATCCCTGGAGGAGCAGGAGACAAAGGGGCTAGGGGCCTGAACGCATGGGATAGGAGCAAAGGGACTACTTGAGAAGAAGGCTGGGGACAGGAGTTGAGCTGAGTTCTGCTGGCTTTTGAGCCACAGCTACAGAAAGGAGGGGAGGGCAGAAATAAGTCTCATTTTAGGGTGGACGGTAGTTTGAAATTCTGAAGTGGACACGTGGTCCTAGACAGTCTGGAGTGGGGCACAGGGACCCTGGGAGCATGCAGTTCTGTGTCAATGCAACACAGCACAGTAACCACACAGGCCCTGATACTTGGAATTCTTGGGTCACTGGGTATGAAGAGACAGAGTGCTTTCTGCCTTTCAGTGAAAGAGTTAACAGGGACCAAAGAGGATCACTGGGGCCCCAGGCCTAAGCCAGATTTTCTTACTATAGGCCAATTATTAAATATAACATAAAATATTCTTTGATTTTAAAAAAATCTTATAATGACTATATAGAGTGTTGGATCCCTATTCTTCCTTGTCTCTGCACTTTCCATGTCTCTTTGATGTCTTGGTCTTATACTATCTTAATACTTCTAATATTGGCCCTGTTTCCCTTTATCTCTACCTCTGTCTCAGATTTAGTGACCCGCGCTAGAACTCAAAGGGAGGAGGATCCAGAGAGCTCTAGCGCTCAGTTCCAACTGGGTGATGCTCTCGCTTTCACATAGTTCTTACTTGCCCTCTTCCTTTCCGTCAACCTTCCCCAGTCCTAGCCAACTCCTAAGGCCTTCCATACATCAACATCCACCCACTCATACACCAGTACCAGCACCACCCTTGCCCAGGCTGCCAAGTACAGCTTTTGAAGGTCAGAGAAGCCAAAATAGTCTCTGCTCTCAGCATCCCCATCCCCCTTAACTGCCTCCAGAGGAGAGGAGGAGCTGAGTCACCAGTACTGGGGGAAGGAGGGGCAGGGGAGGGGAGGACAGAGGAGGAGGAATCCTTGCTTAGATCCGGGGATGCAAAGCAGCAACCTGACAACAGCCCCTTTTGAATAGAGAAAGCCATCTGCAGAGATACACAACATAAACCAGGCTGAGTTCCGAGCTTCACAAAAGGGAAAGACTGCCCTTCTGCAACTTCGTACTTATTTCCTCGCATCTCAAACCTTCCATCTCCTCTGTGCTTTCTAGGGCTCTCTGGACTGTGCTAAGAGGGAAACTTGAGTAGACATTTGGCTTGAGAACAAAACATTTTCCAGCCCTGTACAGAGCCCACCTTATTCTCAGCTGCTACCCCCAAGGGCCACACCCTGGGCACAGTTCCATCTTGCAGTGGACTTTTCCTTCAGCCCTCACCTTCTGAACAGCCACTCATCACAACCAGCCCTTTGCCCCCTGTGTTCCTAGGCTCTGCTGCAATTAAATGGTGAGATGCCAAAGAAGAGAGAGACGTGAGCTCAGACACAAAATAAGATCCAAAGTCCTGGATTTGAGACCTGACTCTACCATTTTACTAATCATGCTATTAAATGAGCCATTTAATCTCTCTGAAAGCTTGCTTCCAGAACTATAAAATGAGTATAAGATTAGTATCATCCTCCAATGATACTGTGAGGGGTGAACGGCATAAAATATGAAAAAGTGCTTCATTCCTAGAATCCTAAACCTACAATGCACAAATGCACTAGAAGTCTCTCTCCCTTTTGTGGAAGATTTATGACATGTCATTTAGGTGATCAGGGAAATCCTAAATCAGAATCTCAGACCAGACCAACTCTTAGCTCCCATGTATACACAGAACTGGAGGTGCCTGCAAGAGAGGACTTCAAGTACTATTTCTGTCCTTGTTTTCTCATTCTAGAGAGCAATGAAAACCCCAGTTGCAGGGGGCAACAAGTTGCTCTATTAATTCAGAATGGCTTTTATGTTTGCAAGTAACAGAACTAGTAACTCCTGAGTACACCAGTGATAATGGAGAGTCAGATAGGTCTCCAAACTGGTCCTTCAGCCTGTGTGTTTCAGAGTCCTAGAATATCAATCATGAATTATAAATTATGAAGCCCTCTCCCTTTCCTAGAGGTGCCCAATAGAAGTATCAGAGTGTTATTTAAATTCAGTTTTCCACTATCATGATGGTTTCTGGTTTTGTTAAATAATGCTCGGAAGTTCCGTATTTTTTGCAGGGGTTAGAAACGAAGGCTCCAAGTCACCACTGAAGAAGACTGGCTGACTAGGACTACCTGGTGCAAAATTCGACTGGTAAAGCCATTACCAGATTTGACCTCTAGAAGGAGCTGGGCCACTGACTCTCCATCAGAGGGTCCCTCCTTTTCGTGAGTGTGAGGGTGTGGAGCGGGAGGTAGCTAGGAATGATTGCATTCTCCCTGTCATTCATTGTAGGATACACTTTTGTCCCCTTTCTCAGCATTTTGGGTCAGGGTTTGAGTTGAAGCAAGAGGGATGGTGGCCCAGCCTGTGGGGGTGGGCGGAAAGGATTAAGTCATAAAGTACTAGCCTATCCCCTCAAGCCCATCCCAGCAGCCTGATTCCCTTTGCCTTCCTCATTAAAGGGAGGCTGAAGGGAGGGGCTGTGCCTGCAGCTGCTCTGTTGTTTATGGGGACAGCTGAAAGAGGAGCCTGCAGGGGTGGGGCTGTGGCTGTCTTGAGCCATGTGGGTTTTTCCAGGAAATTCTTCACTATTCTCCAGGGACACAGAGAGGCCACCATAAAAATGTCCAAACCTAAAAAAATTCAGTAGGCTAAAGTAAGTCCTGATCGTGGGTGTATGGCTGTAAGCCCCTTGAGGACACTAAGGCATACACCCTTTGACTGAAAAGATCTAGTAGGTGTTTATATATCAGTGCTTGTTTCTGAGAGGTTCCTGGGAGTAATTATGCATCTCCCTGTGAATGTCTTCCCAAGCATCCCTGCATCTTAATTTGAAGAATGGCTAAGTATTTTGGTTTAAGTTCTGTTCATTCATACATCGTTCCAGAAAGCAGCCTAATCTTAAGTCTCTGTGGCCATATTAACATCAGCAGATACTCCCCAAACTTCAACTCAGTCATTAATTTTATCCGCTGTCATCCGCTTATCCAACCTTGCACCAAAGCTCCTAGGAGTAATAAGTGGTAAAACTATCGATTTTCCATCATCAGTGCTAATGGAGAAAGCCATGACATGAGTAATTCTAAACAGAAGGCAGTCTCAAAACAGTGAGTGGCTAGCTTCACAGGAAGCTAGTCACATCAAGAAGGTGCCAGCCTCACATATTTTAAATGACGCACATATTCCTAGGATAACAAATCATTAGCATATTCACCTTGTCGTCTCTCTCCAAAAACATCTCTAAAGGAGTCAGTGATCAGGGAAATGACCAAAGATGTGGCAGTTAGCAGGAGGAACAGGAAGAGAAGGGGAGGTAACTATCTCCTATATTAAATAATTGAGAATTATCTATATGAGATATGAATTCAGTTATTTGATAGAGTAACTGTTCACTTGGATGGATTTTAAATTCCATATAGGCACTGGAGTATGGATTGATGCATCAACATTTACCAACATCATGGCCAGAATGCCCAGTACTTTTATAGAGGATGTAGGATTTTCTACAGTTTCCCCACAGATATTGTCATGGAATGATAGCTCCTAAAATGGTACTTACTCAAATCTCTGACCCATTTCTCCCACCTAGCAGAATGGGAAACTACATCCTATGAACTTTGATCTCAGAGTCAAATCTTGGAGTGTGACTAGCTCTTGTAGCAGCAAATCTGGGAGTCCCTGCTTCCACCCTGATTTGATGGTGCCGATCAGCCTTTGATACCAGATTTCTGATGTGCTCTGGAGATCTGTTGGCTGATCCAAAAGAGGAACCAGAAACCCTGAAACCTAAGACAAGTAGACTGTGTGGTCTAAGGGAAAGTTCTAAGCAGGGATCTGGGAAGGTGGGTTGGGGATTCAAGGGTCTCTGTAAAGAGATCCAAGAAGGCTGGAGTACACAGAAATGGGAACACACAAAAAAGTAGATTTTTGCATGGGAGATGATTGATCACTCAAGAGAAGTACCTTGTTTCCTTAGTGCATGTCAATAGCTGTCTATAAAATACCCTCTTCTCAGGTAGAAATTATATTCTCCAGGTTCTTTCCACCACCATATCATCTGTTTTCGAAGTGTACTGGGTATGTGGGGATAGCTATGGAGTTTTACAACTTTCCTCCAGAGTCTTTCCCTTCTCCCCAACCCAAATCTCCCATAAGTCCGTTCTGCTAGGGAGGCCAGACCTCTGCTCTTCTGTGACCAACCCTCACCCAAAGGACTGAGACAAATGACACTGGTCCTAACCTTTGACCTCTGTGGAGAAGTGAGCTAGGTGCCGGGTGATGAAGAGTCGCAATTGCTGGTTCAAGTCAAATGATGATAAGTCAACATTCCAGGAGAGAATCCCTGTGAGACAAAAAGAAACAAAGAGGGCTCTAAATAACTTCAGAAGAGTTGGACTTCACAGAGCAGTTCTAAGCTCACAAGAGGGGTAAGGAGAGGGAGGAGATAAGGACAGCTGTCCTGATCAGCCTCACTGATATCTTTAAGAAAGGTCGTTAGTGCCTCTGTCTCTCTCCCATCCTGTGCCTTTCTTGGGCTTTGCCTGAGCCAGAGGAGGAAGGGCAGAATTTAGGCTAAACTTGGTCATTAGAGAGTTCGTATGTAGGAATTTTCTTGCAGAGTTGCCCAATTGTGATAGAAGTGACACCCAAGGGCCTATCCCAGATACTGGGGGTTGCCTTACTGGTCCTTAGAGCTAAGTAGGATTCTAGACTCTCCTTCTATGCCCCCTCCTTGCCTCCACCCCTTCGTGGCTTGCTTCCACCCGCAGGTGGCTCCGCAGCACTGCGCCACTGGCAGGCAACTGGGGAGGGAGGTGAGGACTGAGGAGCTCGCGGCCACAAAGGTCACTCTCAGGTGGCCACTGACACTGGGAGATTTGAGATTTGTCTGCAGCGTTCAGAAGGCACCCTGTGCCTGTTCAGGGATCCTAAAGAAGAAACTAAGGTAGGGATATGGACTCCCCAGGGGAAGGTGAGGACTTTTAGGACATCTGGCCCAAGACATTGTGGGAGAGAGGGTGTGACCAGGGAGGCCCCAGGCGCTGCACAGAGCTCCCCCTCCTCAGGGAGATTGCGGTACGCCATGGGGTGTGCGGGAAGGATGGGGAAGCGAGATGTTGACAGCACGGGAGGATACGGACGCATGACATGGAAGATAAAGGTGACAGGGGCTGATGATTCAGATTAACAGAGTGCACAGTGCACACTAGGGATGAAGGATGCAGACGTACGCTCTGGGAGGTAAATGCAGATGGCGGAGAAGCTCGGGATGGAGGATGTCCCAAGCACAGCCAGGACAGCGGCTCACCTTGTTCAAGGTGGGCCCGCACGGCCCTCAGCTGACTTTCTGTACCGATATCGCCGATCACGATGAGCAAAGAATGTTTCCGCAGGTCCCAGCATGCCGCCGCCACCGCGGCTCCGGCCTGGCACAGCGGCTCGGCGGGGTTTTGAGACATCGGTGAGCCAGAGCTTCGGAGCCCTAGCCCGGGAGTTGTCTCCATGGTAACGCCGCGAGGCCGCCCCGGCCCAGCCTCGGTCTCCATGGAAACTCCGTTGGAGTGCTAGGCTGGCAGCGTCCGCTGCAGGCAGAGTGCGCGCGGTTCTTAAAGGCCAGAGGCGGGAGCCGCTCATTGGCTGCTCCCGGTCAGGAGGCGGAGCACTGGCGCCGCAGGGGCCGGGCTGGGGCTGGGCCGCTCCTGCTCTGCGGTCCCGCTCCGCCGCGGGGGTGGTGGCTGCCCCCTTCACCCCCAACTCGTTCTCCAGAGGGAGCTCCCACTCCGTCTTGGGCAGGGGTGAGGATTCTGAGGGACTGGGTGGAGGGGCGAGTCGATTGCCTCAGCGACGGAAGAAGCTTCTAGTTAGGATGTTTCCCCTATAAGTACTATCTGGCAATTCCGCAGCCTCGCCTGAACTGAGGGAGCCATCTTGTCTCTCTCTGTCTCGGTTTTGAATCGTTGTCTCCATCTGTGTCGGGGTGTGTATTATCATTCTCTGGCGCTTTTTTTTTTTTTTTTTTTTTGCCACTGCTTGCCAGGGTCTTAGGCTCCATCCTCGGTTTCACTGTCCTCATTACCCCAGACCCTGGGAGTGCCCTGGAAGGCTGCGCAGTTTTGGAGGGACAGGATGACCTTCCGGCCCTGAGTCCCTGGTGAGTTGTTATTCCGAAGATAGTGGTTGGCTAGTCTCCATCTCTGCTGAGTGCAAGACTTGAGTGCAATGAGCTCAGACTGCAGCAAGGGGGATATGAGTAAAACCCAGAAAAAACCTTCCCAACTACAGGTAATGTGACAGTCAGTTGAGTAACCTTGGGAGACTATGGTATTACTTACCCCAGGGAATTCTCAAAACCGAAGGGGCACTGTTTGAACCAAAGAAGAGGTTGACCCTTCCAAAACCAAAGAACCAGGGAATGGGATAAAGGACTAAGGAGGCACGCGCATTTTATGGCTGACTGGAACATCCTTGTAAAAATGGTGTCATTAGTCTTCCCTCACTCATTCCTCATCGTGTCCCCATCACCTGCACTGCACTCCAGCTCTTTAACCCAGGACATTGAGTCATTCTGTACATGTATGTATCAGAGAGCCTGTCTTTCACCCTAGGGCTCCAGAAGCCCTTTTTTTGGTCCCGTATGCCTTATATTTTGGGGAGGATATAGGATTGACAGTAGCACGTAACCTGATTTGGCAAGGCTGTCTGTGAGCTAAATTCTGATTCACTTCCTCTTGGGGAACCCTGAGGAGGATTGGACAGTGTCTACATGTTAAGGCCTCACAGCAGTCCTGGTCCCTATCATGGAGAATGTATTGTAGCAAAAATAGCCACAACATTCTGTAGTCAATGGTCCTACCTGAAACTAATATTTTATGTCAACTATATCAAAATTTGACATGGCTTTAAAGTCCTTTTTGTAATAAGGTAAAATAAGAGAGTACTGGCAGAATGTCAGATGGGGTGCCTCACCCTAGATGGCACATGAGACAATGTTCTGCTACACCTCCACCCCACCATTTGCAGATTTGAATCTGGCAAAAAGCATGGAGAAAACTGCAGGCCTCCTCTTCTGCAATCAGAAGAGTGCCACGCGGAGGCAGAGAGCCAGAATAGGTTGTTAGGAGGAGAAGGGGACAGTTTCCATAGCAACTACAGAGATGAGGCCTTTAACTAGCACAGGGCCTCAGGATAAGGGTCAGCAGGAGCTAACTAACTACAGACTCTGCCTTCATGAACTCTGACAAAGAGGTTAGACAATAGATATGAATGGAATGGGGATGGGACCACTCACTTATGAGATGGTAAGGACAGAAATTTGGGCCTGCTAGAATTGGGTTTTATTAATTAGAGCTGCAAATACAGACTATGATAATACTAAACTTGCATATATATGCTGGATGAATACTCAGCAGGCTTCTTTTTGCCAAAGGCAGACAATGTCATAGAAAAATTGGCAATAGGAATCTCTTAATTACTCCATTCTTTCCTGATTTACAGTATCTCCTCCAATGGGTGATGATACCAGTATCATCATTGTATTACCAGAGAATATTTTCAAGTGTCAAAGTGGCACATAGCACTGCACAAAGTGCTCTATAAAGAAAACTATGGAGTGTTAGTATCTATGCTCCAGAATTTTACAACAGAAAACAGAAAACACTGATGGACATGTGTGCAAAGCATAGAAAGCCTATATACTTTGCATATGAATTGCAAAGCTTATAAAAACCTACTTTGTGTTTAGGAATATTGTGTTGTGGCAGCAGCCTGCTAGGAAAAGGATGTCATTCAAGGACCCTTCCAAGGGGATTATTTCAGACCTGTGATATGCATGACTGCAAGGCACATGCAGTAGTGCATAGTGCTTATAGAGCCCAATGTGGTGTTTCATTTAACTTTTGACCCCTTGGACTGACCAGGTGTGTTGTTTTGGGAAATTTCCTGTTCTGTAGTTTCTCCCGTACTCTTGTCATGCAATACTGGTAGATACAGTGGTTACAACCAATGCTTTTCAAACTCTTTGTGATGAAAGACCCTTGAATTGTGGAAGGGGTCTCTAAGGATCCACCACTAAAAAAGGAGGTCGGCGGGGGGTACAAAAAGAAGGCACTATTATAGTCTCTTCTTGGGTGCACACTGGAATGGCCACGAGGCAGAAGATAGTGTATGAAATCAAATATTATGAAAGGTAATTGTAGCCTTGGCTAAGTTTGAGGTAGTTAGGAGATTCTCAGCCCCCGGACCTTTATCAGTTTGTAATATACAGTGATAAATTACTCAATAGGTAAATTATGCATATGCTTAACAAAGTAGGTGAGGGGAATAACAAACGGATGTGGAGAAAAGAAAACCCTGTTACAGTGTTTGTAGGAATATAAATTGGTGCAGCCACTATGGAAAACAGTATTGTGGTTCCTCAAAAAATTAAAAATAGAACTACCTTACAACCCAGTTATTCCATTTCAGGGTGTTTATCTACAGAAAATGAAAACACTAATTTGAAAAGATGTGTGTATCCCTATGTTCACTGCAGGATTCTTTACAATAACCAACATTTGGAAACAACCTAAGTGCCTATCGATATATGAATGGATAACGAAGATAGGATGTGTGTGTGTATTATATATATATATATATCTATATATATACATACACACACACTTATCTGTAATACATATATGTGGAATACTAGTTGGCCATTAAAAAGAAGGAAATCTGGCCATTTGCAACAACATGAATAGACCATGAGTGTATTGTGCTAAGTGAAGTAAATCAGACAGAAAAGATAGATATTTTATGATTTCACTTATATGTAGACTCTAAAAAGACAAATGAACAAATAAAATAAAACTCATAGATACAGAAAATAGATTGGTAGTTATTAGAAGGGAGTTGAGGGGGGAGGTGAAATGAGTGAAGATAGTTAATTGTATAGTGATGGATGGTAACTGGACTTGTGATGACTTGGTTGTGTATACAAAGGTGAAATTGCTATGTTGTACACCTGGAACTAATATAACAGCATCTATCAAAATATGAGGGGCATCTTTAATTTTTTTCTGAAAATAGTTTCATATTTGGAATTTAAATTAAATTATTGAAGTTGTCCTCATGAGAATATCGGAACTTTATTGAAATTAATTTTACTTTGAATTTTGTTGAAATAAATTATTTGTGTGGGAAAGAAGGGGGTACCATAATCCTTTCAATGCTTAAGGTCTCCTTAGGACTTAAGCCAACTCTGATCATTCATAAAGAAAAAATACTGGCTCCTCCATTTCTTCTAGACCGATAAATGTCAGTTTTTTTTTGGGGGGGGGGCAGATCTGAGCTTGTTTGGCAGAATTCCAGCCTGCTCTGCTGGATTGCATGGTCTTATCAATCAAAATATCCAGAAGGAGCTGTATTCAGCTCAGATTCCCACACTGTACTCAGTTCTGCCTATAAAGCATTCTTTACATAGAGGAGTGTTGAATTACAGGATTGTCAGAAGCTTATCCTTGGCTTTTAGGGAAAATATGTGATCAAAATGCATACCAGCAGCCATAGGGTCACCTCTTCGCTAGAACAGCCGGTTTATCTGCAGAGGCACTGAGCAAAATAACCTCTAAATATGCACTGTGTAAAATCTCTAAAAAGGTTAAGATGAGGGAGAAGTCTTTGTTTATTACTATGTCTGGCTCACAGAGGACACCCATAATAAATATTTGTTGGATAATTTTCCTAATTATTATTCGTTCACATTAAGTAATGGAAAGAGCAAAGGCACTGGGTTTTACCCTTCCCCTGCAGAGCATTGCAAAGGACAACAAAGAAATTTCTCTTTTATCCTTCCTCCCCACATTCTTCTTTTTTTAAGAAACTGATCCCTGAAAGTGAAAAACATTTATGGATACCATTTTCCCTTATCCATTCCATTTACCTGTGAGACAGAATTTAGTGTTTGGCTGTGGCCTCTGATTCCACCTTTTCCTTTATTCTGAACAAAGCTATCTCTTACTGAAGGGATCTCTAAGGGTTTTCTGTGGTGAAGATGATGGTGGTAAAGAGAATCTAAATATAAGTGTATAACTTAGTTTTGAGACCATGACTGTGAATTAACTTTTGCATTATTTTTTTCAAGATATTCACAGAATAGTTATTTTCCATCAAGAAATGCTTGAATTATTGAAGAAATATTGTTACCTTTATAATATTACTAAATCACAAATACTTTTTCTTTTCCTTCTCGTTAGTTCTTTCTTGAAGATCCTTCATAATATGCGCTAACTTCCCTTTCTAACATTACCTCCTGCAAATACCTTGTATTAACTCTTTCATTCAGTCTGTCTGAGCCACTTGGCCTTTCCCTCAGTCATTCCTGTACTTTCTGTTTAGGCTCTCTTTTTTTTCCTTGAATGTTTTGTTCTGCTCAGTTCTCACCTAGGGATTTATTTATTTTTACCTTTATGACTTGCCGTATTTGTGGAATAAGATTCCATCTCATTCCACAAAGGACTTAAGGAGTATGACCTAACTCAGACACAGCTGCTTCTCTGAAACTGACTCCCTCACTTGCCAACTCTGTGATCTTGGATAAGTGGCTTATCTTCTCTGTGCTTTAGTTTTCTCATCTGTACAATTATAATGATAGCACATTGTATTTTGAGGGTTATTTTGTGGGTTAATTAAGTGAGACAATACACAAAGATAATAAATAATACACAAAGATAATAAATAATACATAAATTATAATATGTCAGAAAGTGATTAGTACTGTGGCAAAAAAAAAATAGTGTAAGGGTGATTAGGAATGTTGTTGTGGGTATGGTAATGAGGAAGAATGATGAAGGGGAAAGAAAGTTTGCAATTTTAAGGGTAGGCCTTATTAAGAAGATGAGGCTTGAGTAGACTCAAAGGAAGTGAGGGAGTTAACCATTTGGATATCTGGTAGAGGAGTTTTGTAGGCAGAGAGATAGCCAGTCCCTAAGGTAGCAGTAAGCCTGGTACATTCAAGAAGTAGTTGGAGCCCATTGTGGCTGGAACAGAGTAGTGAGACAAAGAAGAATGGGAGATGGGATCACAGAAATAATAGGGGTCAGATCATGTAGGGCCTTGTAGGCATCAATAGGACTTTGGTTTTTACTTTGAGCGAAATGGGAAACATATGCAGGCTTTTGAGCAGAGGAGTGATATAGTTTGACTTAGATTTTACAGGACCACTTTGCCTGCTGTGTTGAGCACAGACTGTAGAGGTTGTAAGGATAAAAGCGGGAAGCCAGTCAGGGAATTTGCAGTAATCTGGGTGAGCAATGATGTAGCTCAGACTAGAGTGATATCTGTGGAGATGATGAGATTCTAGGCACACAGTATTTTAGAAGTGAAACCACCTGCTTTCCTGCCTCATTAAATGAGGTATCAGAGAGAAAGTAAATAACGACTCCAAATGAAAAAAAGTTACCTATAGGAAAAGAGAAGAAACAAATTGTAAAACAGCCAGAGATGGAAGGTGGACTTTTTTGAATTTATCTTACTTTGTAAATTTGACTTAGAATCATGTAAATGTTGTACATAAGTGTAAAACAAAATTAAATCTAAATAACCAATCTAACAAATAGCTTGATCCAGAATATATTTTTTAAAATCTCAGAGAGAGGAGGGAGAGGAGGGGGGGAGATAGATGGGGTAAACGGGGTCAAATATGTGGTGACAGAAAGAAATCTATGGACAGTGAACACACAATGCAATGTATATATGCCTTACTATTGAATCGTACACCTGAAACTTACTGGATTTTGTTAAGCACTGTCTCCAAAATAAAAATAAATTTATTAGTTTAAAAAGTCAAAAAACACAACAAAACAAAAAATAAAATCTACAAAACAGTAAAAAAGACAACCTGATTAAAAGTGAACAATTTGAATGGATTTCCATAAGAGAAGATATATAAATGGCCAATAAGTACATAAAAAGAGTTCAACATTATTAGTCCTAGGAAAATGCAAGTTAAAACCACAACGTAATATCATTTAACATCCACAAAATGGCAAAAATTAAAAATTAAAAATAATTAAAAGACCAAATGTTAGCAAGGATGTGAAACAAATAGAGCTTTCAAATATTGCTAAAAGAAGTATAAAATGTTATAACCACTTTAGAAAAAATATTTGTACGTTTCTTATAAACAAACAAACATCAACTCTATAACCTAGCAGTTCTACTCCTAGGCATTTACCCAAGAGAAATGAAAATACATTTCCACAAAAAAGACTTGTGATGGCTATTCATAGCAACTTTATTTATAATAGCCAAAACTGGAAAAGACTTAATCTCCATCAATAGGAGAATGGATAAACAAATTGTGGTACCTTCATGCAGTAGAATGCTACTCATTGATAAAAAGAAAGTAAAAATATATACAACATAGATGGAAAAAAAACCCCAAACCCATTATGCTGAACCAAAGAAACAAAACACAAAAAGAATTACTATATTATTTAGTCTTCTGAGAAGTAGCTATCAAGACACGATTAGATGTACAAGAGATTTATTGAGGGAATGTATTGGTTATGTATTATAACTTTGAAACAAACTCCAAAATTTAGCATTTTAACGTAACAAATATTTATTACCTCAGAGAGTTTCTAAGGATCTGAAATGCAGGAGCAAATTAGTTGAGTGGTTTTGCCTTAGGGTTTCACATGTGGTTGCAATTGAGATGTTGGTTGGGGTTACAGTAATCTGAAGGCCTAACTGAGTCTGGATGACCTGCTTCCAACATAGCTCACTCACATGCCTATTGGCAGGAAGCCTCAGCTTTTCACCATGTAGGCCTCTCCATAGGTCTACTTGAGTAACCTCATGACATGACTTCTTCCAGAGCAAGTGAACCAAGAGTGAATAATGAGGGAGCCATGATGCCTAAATTTTATGACATAGTGTTCAAAGCTGGACACCATCACTTCTCTCATTCTATTTGTTAGAAGCAAGTCATTAAGTCTAGTCTACTCTCAAGAGGAGGAAAATTGTCTCCTTTTGAAAGGAGTGTCAATGAATCTGGATATATTTTAAATCATCACAGGGGATGGGATCAGGGGAAGGCAGAGAGAGCCTTTAGACCAATATACAGGTCTGATATTTGTGGAAGGGGAGAGGGAAGGAAGGAGGATTGGAAAGGAAGAGTCTTGTCCTACAGCATGGTTCCAAGAAAGGTTTGGCCATGCTGATGAAGTCTTCAAGTTGAAGGCATCTGGTAGAGGAATCTTGTATGTCACAGGACTGGGTCTACCTTTGTAACCCTGCAATGCCCCGGCATTGGCTGGGATCAGCCTGTGGGAAGTGTGGCTTTGGTGCAGAAGTGGGGATAAATCTACAGTGGCAGCATGTGGGGTCCTCAGTCACTTATGCTTTCTAAGAAGATTTCAGCAGTGTATTTTCATGGTCACCACAAGTACATACTGTATGAATAAGTTTACATGAAATTCTAGAATGGGCAAAACTTATCTAGTGATAGAAAACAAGTGGTTGCCTAGGGCTAGAGGGGGATGGGGATTGATTGCAAAGGGGTACAAGGGAACTTTTGTAGGTGATGAAAATGTTTTGTATTTGATTATGGTGGTGGCTACACACATGCATACATTTGCTGAACTCATCAAACTCTGCATTTAAAATGGGCACCTTTTTTTGTATATATACGATATATAAAGTTTACTAAAGACATAGTGAGATATCAGTTCACATTGAGAAAACCAAATGTTAAGGAAGATGTGAAGTACATGAAACTCTCATTGTTAATGGGAGTATAAAATTATACAACCATTTTGGAAAGCTGGCAGTTTCTTAAAAGTTAAACAAATACCTATCCTATGACCCAGCAGTCCTACTCCTGGATATTGACCCAAGATAAATGAAAACATGTTCTCAAAAAGACTTATATATGAATGTTTATAGCACCTTTTAAAAAATAATGGTTCAAAACAACCCAAATATCTATCCATAGGAGTATCAATACACAAATTGATTGTGGAACATGTTTTTAATAGAATACTACTGAGCAATAAAAAAGAAGGAACTGATGCATGCAACAGTATCAATAAATCTTAAAAATATGTTATACAAAATAGGGTGAACACAAGAGACTGCATACTATATGATCCCATTTATATGTAATTGTTGAACAGGCAAAACTAATCTATGGAATATAAATTAGAATATGGTTGCCATGAAAAACTCTAGAGTGATAAAATGTTTTACATCTTGACTAGTATGTAGGTTTCACAGACGTATACATTTGTCAAATACAACTAAGAGCTAAGCATTTCACTGTATTTAAATTTTGCCTCAATTTAAAAATCAAAAAGAAGCAGTCACTAAAATAAAAAAGAAAATGAAAGAAATTAACCAGTGTGTTAAATTGATAGAATTATTTCAAATGACTTTAAAAGATAGTAATTTACCTATTAAAAATATTTTTAGTTGTAAAATACATACAAAATTGACCATTTTGACCATTTTTAAGTGTATGGGTTAGTGGTATTCATAATGTTGTGTGACTGTCACCACCATCCATCTCCATATCTCCTTCCATCTTGTAAAACTTAAACTCTATTCCTATTGAACCAAGATGTCCATTGAAGAGAAAGGGATACAAATATAAAATCAAGAAAGTTGGGTAAAATCCCTGAAATCCTAAAATTTAATCAGAAAAAGCCAAATAATGACTAATCCAATTGTAATAAGCATTCCAACCATCCAAATTGTAGTCTCAAAATGCCATTTATTACTAAAATAAACCAAGGCTTCTTAGAGAAACATCAGATTCCAGATCTGGAGCAAGAAATAAACAAAATGAACTGGGAATATCTTGTTATACCGCAAAGCAAGGACATCTAAGACTACTGGAATCATATCAAAAGGGCTCTGGAGCTAATCTGAAGGAACATTCACAGTCCAAAGTGGGGACAATATACATTTCAAATATACATAACAGCAATGGATTGAAGCACACCAAATGTGTTAAAATCCATAAGTTCATAGTGATACTAAAAACAAAACTCTCATTAGTCATTTTTGAATATACCAGAGAACCTCATTATTTAGAGAACATTTCTCTATTATATAGAGAAGCCCCAACTCGTTATTTTGAAAACCAGTTAAATCAGAGGAAAGAAGCAAGCATTTAGCCTGACTTTCCTTAGGTAATCAAATATTTAATGAAGGGAGAGTTCTTCTTTATAGAAGAATTCCAGCTAATTAATGAAGACAGTATGTTAAAATTAGAATATCATTATTTTGCAGCCCAGACTGAAATAATGCAGCTAGGTAATGATTACCAATGATTGCTAAACTATCAAGTAAAAATTAATCAATTGAAACAATTAATTGTAACGAAACAAAAATACATTCAATCAGACGTTGTATTATTTCCTGATGAGCCACGACAGAAAGTATATACCACTTATGAAGTGTTTTTCCAAAAAAGAAAAAAGGAACATAAATCTGAACAAGTATATCTAACTGCCCATTTATAGAAAAATAAAAGGGACAAACAAATACATTAAATGATACCATAGGGTTGCAAATAGAAAAATCCACAATGTTGGAAATTTTACAGAACGAATACCTGGTTTCATCAACACATAAATTGCATGGATTAAAGGAGGGAAAATTTATAGATTAAAAGAGACCTGAGGTAAGTGTTATCCAAATGCAATGTGTAAACCTTGTTTGGAATTGTAATAAATAAAAATTATGAGACAACTGGAGAAATTTGAACTCTATATTTGATAACATTAAAAAATGGCTGTTAATTTTCTTTGTGCTAATGATGTTGTGTTTTAAAAATTTTCTATATTTTAGAAACATACATACCATATGTGATGCCTGGGATTTGCTTAGAAATAATCAGTTGGGGGATTATTACAGATTGGGCATTTGTTGGTAATTGTTGAAGTTGGATGATTAGTACATGGGTTATTATTTTTTTCTGGTAAAAAAAAAAGAAAAGAATGTCTCCAAGCTTTTGTTATAAGCAACAGGAAGGTTGCAGTTGCCATCAACTGAAATGGGGAAGGGTGCAGGTTGAGCAGGTTTGTTAGAAAAGATGAGTTTAATTTTAAGCATGTTGAGTCATAGGTGTCAACTGGACACTCAGATGTTTCAAGATATTGAATAGACGGTTAGATATATACGTTTGGGATTTGGTAGAGAGGACTGGGCCAGAGATACACAGTTGGGAGTCCTTGGCATATTAATGGTAGTTACAGCAATGAGACTGGATGAGATCAAGAAAGGAGCAAGAGTAAATAGCTTAAAACATAGTACATGCGCAATAAATACTCATTACAACCATGTGACTACAATTCTTTCTTTTGATTTCTTTCTCTTCTGAACTCCTACAGCACTTTTATTATATTTTATATTATAGTTATTGTATACATGTCTTATTTACTCTGTAAGTTCCCTGATGGTAGGAACTAAATCTTAATCATTTTCATACATTGTTCCCTCCCCACCACCATGGAGCCAGGATGATGCCTTGCACATAAGTGAATTGAAATTAATAAATGAACTCGTTTGTGAAGAAATTTTGGTTAGGGCTTTGGATTTTCTGGCTTTAGGTTCATGAGACTTCCTATGTTGATGGGCTGTATGTGAGCAGGGTCAAGATGTATTCTTGTTCTTGCCAACCAGTTAGCACACTAGCTCTGTACAGCCTAGATCAGTTTTTGGGATCTAACTCTATGCAAGACACTGTAGAAGGGAAATGGGTGAGGTGACTCAGAATAGAGTAGAGGGAGATATGAAATAGTGACATAGGAGTAGGATACAAAACTAGGCACTCTATGCACATGACTTTATGTACACATACTTATCTCAGAAGATGAGTAAACATTTCATGGCTCAGCCAATAATGCATGAGTAAGAATTGGCTTGGTGTCCTTGTCCACTGAACTGTTTTATGGTATTGGGTTTCTCAGTCCCAGAACATAAAAACTCCCTTCTCTCCACTGGGACTTAGGAGAGCTGGGTTTTTTTGTTTTTGTTTTAATCGGCAAGGTGAACTTTTTTCACCTTCTACCTTCCTGGCTCTGATTCCTGGAAGTTTCCAAAGGCTCTAAGAATATTCCTTTTCTTATTCCCACCCTATTCCTATGTTAGGTGCCAGGTAAACTTTTCTCGTAGTTTTGCTTAGTACCAAATTCTGCTCAGCTCCAATCTTGGATAATTTGGTACCACTCTCTTTATTTTCCCTTTTTACATAATCACAGTATAATGATCAAGATTGGGAAAATAACATTGATTCAATACTACTATACAATCTACAGACCTTATTCAAATACCACCAGTGCTCCAATTAGAGTTCTTTATAGCAGGATGGAAACCAAGTTCTTATTCAGGATTCAGGTCTGGATTGCATGTTACATTTGTTGGTTTTGTCTCCTTAGTGTCTTCAAATCGGAAACAGTTCTTTGTCATCTCGATGTTGGCATTTCTCCCCCTCCCATCTCCCTCTCTCTCTCCCGCTCTCTCTTTGAAGAATATGGGCTACTTATTTGTAGAATCAATTTGAGTTTACCTGATGTTTCCTCATGACCAGATTCAGGTTATGAATTTTTGGCAGGAATAAAATTAAAGTGATGTTTCCTTCTCCGTGTGAAAGTGAAATGTGATGGCATTTTGTCCCATTATTGGTAATGTTAACTGGTGTGACTTGGTTAAGTTACCATATATTTTTTTTTACTGCAAATTTACTACTTTCTGTTTGTAATAACTCCATGCATTTTAAGAAGATAGTTTGAGACCATGTAAATACCCTCTTTTTCACCACATTAATAGTTTCAGCATCAATTATATTTATTTTAAATTATTTTTGTTGCAATATATAACACATAAAAGAGTGAATAAAATATAAGTGTACAAATGTATGAATTATAGACAGTATAGCTGTTTAATGCCTCTGATAATAAAAAATAGAAGATTTCCAAGCACTTTACTGGGCTCTTTAAGAGTAACAAATCCTCTATTCCCCCTAAAATTAACTACCAGTCCTGACTTTCATTGTAATCATGTCATTTATTTTTTTATGATCTAGGCATGTACCTCTAAATATTAAAAGTAGTTTTATCTCATTAAAACATTTTTATTGTAGTAAAATATGCATGACATAAACTTTATAATTTTAAACATTTTTAAGAGTATAGTTCAGCGACATTACATACATTCACATTGTTTTGCAACCATCACCACTATCTTCAGAACTTTTTCATCATCCTTACTGGAACTCTGTACTCATTAAAAAATAACTCTTTATTCCTCCCTCTTCCCAGCTTCTGGAAACCAGTGTCCTACTTTCTGTCTCTATGTTTTTGCTTATTCTATGTACTTCACACAATGGGATGATACAATTTCAGTTAGCATAATGTTTTCAAGATTCATCCGTGTTGTAGCATGTTAGTACCACTCTTGATTCTTATCCTATAGTACTGGCTTCAAGGAAGTTAGGGATTGGGAAAAAAAAAAGCTGAGAGGGAGGAGAAGAGCCAGGAACTCTGAAGTCACAGAATGAGAATTTTTAAGGAGGCGAGAATTAGTAACACTATCAAACATTACAGAGATCAAAGCTAATAACATGTTTTGACAAGACACTTTCAGAATCGGTTATTAGACAAACATTTTTAGAGTAACTGCTTTGTGCCTGGAATTGTGCTGGGCACTAGATTTATGGAGGTTAAAGCTAGATTGCAAAGCATTACTGAGTTAGTGGTATGAAGAAACAGAATTTGGAGGGAAGGAAAAAAGTGCCAAGAGCTTGATAGAAAAGTGGTGTGGAGGAGAGATGCTACTGGGATGTGGAGATTTGCATACATCTATAAGAAGAAAGAATAAGCCAGAGAAGGGAGAATGGCAGGCTCTATCAATATTCAGACAGGCCAGGGTTCCATTCTTTTCTCCCTTCATACCACAACTTTCTGTTTCTAACTCTCTGTTTCCAGGTAAAGGGCTCTTGATAGAGTTAAACTCTTTGGATTAAACATTTGAAAAGATAGAAGGGAGAAAACTGCAGCTAATACTGCTGTCACAATTGTGCTATGTATCCTGATTGGCTGCCTGGAAAGGGGTAGCAGTGTGCTGCCTCGGTGGCGTTCTAGTGTTGTGCCTCTAGGGCTTTATGTGTATTTGGGTATAGCAAAGTCAGGGAGCTCTAGAAAGGTTCAAAAAGTGGGTTAAAATGAATAAGGAGGAGAAACAAAATGTGATATATACATACAATGGAATATTATTCATCCTTAAAAAGGAAGGAAATCCAGACATATTCTATTAAAATTACAGCATGGATGAACCTAAGGATATTACACTAAGTAAAATAAGTCAGACACAAAAGGACAAATATTGCATGATTCCATTTGTATGAGGTATCTATCTAGACTAGTCAAATTCATAGAGACAAAGTAGAATGGTGGTTACCAGGGGCTGGAGGGAGAAGGGAATGGGGAATCATTGTATAATGGGAACAGAGTTTTAGTTTGGGAAGACAAAAAGTTCTGGAGGTAGATCGTGGTGATGGTTGCATAACATTGTAAATGTACTTAATGCCATTGAACCATATACTTAAAAATGGTTAAAACGGTATATTTTACGTTTTGTATATTTTACCACACCGAAAAAAAATTAATAAGAACAATGCGACAAAATGTATCGATCTAGGTAAAAGGTTTATGAATGATCATTGTACAATTTTTTTTTTATTATACTATTTTTGCAACTTTTCTGTTGCTCTGAAAATTTTTTCAAAATAAAAATTTTACTTGAATTAAAAGGAGGGAGTTCTACAGAAAGACCAGTTGGGATAGTTTTCCCTGCAGGTACCTACAACTCTATCAGCCTATTGCTAGGAAGTTAACATAGTATCATAGACAATGATTTGACTACCTTAAGTAATTTGCTTTCACATTTTAATTATATAATCACTTCTTTGTTGACAACTTCTTCATAAGGACGTGGAGTTGACAGTTTACAGTTTCTATATTTTCTTTATTATTTTAATTATGGATGCTTAGAACATTAGGGATACACATATTCAGTAGTAAAATAATAAATTCTAAAACAAAACGTTTTATGTTAACCGTTTTGCCATTTCTTTGTCACTGCTCCTCCTCAATTGTGAATATATGGAACCTCTGCAGTTAGACTGGGTTCAAATTTTCCCTTTCTTGCCGGCTCTGAGACATTGTACAAATAATCTCATGTCTCTAAACCTTAGTGTACTCATCTGTAAACCTCAAAGAGTTATGAGACTTATTGGTGAGGTAATGAATGTAAAACAGAGCACAATATCTGCCACATGGTAGAAATGTAATACATATTATTAATTATATCATTGGTATATGATTGGACATGATTATATAGGTCCAAGTGCAACAGATCAGAATCAATTATATGTTAAATATAAGTCAGTATATAATACTTTAATATTGCAGCTCAAAGGGAATATATAATAACTTATCATTAAATTCAGTGCTTGTCATATCCTCAGTAAAGTTCTCTGCCACTGAGCTCCCAAACTATGAGTTTCTAGAGGAAAACCATGAAGCAAATGTAAAGGGTAGTAAATTGTTTCTGTAAGATTAAACTATTTGGTCTTCTTTTGCTTAGAAAAGTCCGTGAGGAAACCTCAGCAAACGATTACGTATATAGCATTTATGTTTATTGTTTGGTTGAAATATACTATGGCATTATTAGACATGATGAGATGAACCCTGCGTTATGAGAATTTATCCAGGTTTTAAAATTACCAATTAAAGACATTGTGAGAGGAAGTAGCTTTAAGCTCTAGAATAAAGGATTTCTGGCAATGAGATTTGTTAAAATTTAAAGTGAGTTAACACAGGATGGAATTTTCATGTCTGGGAGGACTTTAGAGTTACCTTTCTGTCTTACATAAAAAGATGCACCTGTAGATAGGTCCTTTGAAGTTTTAGAGTCAATAAAGGCCTTTACTTCACTTAACTGCAACAGCCTCAGTAGGTAACCATCTTGCCTGTGTAATTTAATAATTTTATTGTCATACTGTCTAACAAGCAATTGAGTTTTTCTTCCTTTTTTTTTAAGGTTCTTATTTAGCAATAAGAATAGCTCAGGTACATTTATTTATTTTTGGCCATGTTTATCAAGGTTTAATTTCCTCGTGTATAGTTTCATGAGTTTTGACAAATACAGTTGTTTGACAAATAATCAAGAAGGCCTATTTGTGTCTTGCTTGGGAGGTGGAAATACAATAGTGGGACAGAGGATAGCAAAAATATAGTGACTTATAGGGGGATTTTTATGGGAAACAAGGTCCTGATTTTCCCTACAAGAGGACCTGGTTGTTTGTGCCCTCTCAAATCGAGCAGATGAATTCACTTTGTCTACCCAATGTAGTTAATAGTGACCTGACCTGGTCCTTTTAGGATCAAATTTATTTGGCCATCTGTCTTCTGCAGCATTAGGAGTGGCGGAAGAGACTAGTCAATTATAAAGGATTTTAAGATGAAGAAGTGGGATGTGTCTCTGTGTGTTTCATTACATTTTGGCCCACTAAAAAAACATTCTGGGGACTCTAATTATATTCTAATTATAGCAACAATAGCTTCTGGATTTTTTAGGAAGGTTTCATTTCAGAGAGTCTGTCCTTTTTCCCCCCATAAGTAACATAAACTCAGATGATATTGGTTTAGAAACTATAATCATTGTAATTTATAACAGCAGGGAGAAGATTGGTTGGTAGGAAGCTCCACTTCAGCTTAGTCTATATCAAGTACTGAAATGGGCATTGATAGAATGGGAGAATCATGGTTGGGCTGTGCCTAAGTTATTCTGAGTCTGGGGTAGAGAGAAAAGTACCTCTTATTGAATACCTACTATGTATATGCTTGGCAGAGTGCTAGGTGCTTTCCTTATTGCCAGCTGCTCTGGCTAGAATTCCATCCCAGTTCCAACCACTTAAAAAAAAAACAAAACCCAAACCAACAACAAACATATTTCTTGTGGGGCCAAGTTCATTAATACAAGTCACAGCTGCCACATCTTCTATAAGACCCTGGCACCATAAGTAGCATAACAGATTCTCAGGGCTTGGAGGGATCTTTGAGGTTGTCTAGTTAAAGGGGAAGCAGCTGTTCTCTTCACGAAGTCTGAGATTCACTGTGCTCAATTCTCTCAATTGAGAGGGGCTATAGTCTTTGTAGGCTACAATTCCATAAAAGACAGGACAACAATAAGCAAACGTGAAGCTTAAATTATGTTCCAGACAGGAAAGGGCAGTGGAAAAAAATATGGTTTATTGGGGCCCTCAGACAATGTAAAGGGGTGGGGGCGGGGAAGAAAGAACTGGCAGAGATGGAATGTGAGGCTCTTGAAGTCAGGTAGGGGCCCACAAAACAGATCCTGACTGACACAGGTAAACCCTGGAGAGACCTCTCTCTCTTCAGTTTCACCAGCTCTGAAGTAAGTACTAGCCATACTGAATCCTCTTCTTTGCCCTTTTATTAGAAAGCCGGGAAACCCTCTCCTTTTCCATGGAAGAGGGTGAGAGAAGGAGCTTTAAGTGCATGAACGATGAAAAACAGGTCTTTTTTTCTTATGTTTGAGTGATGGAACAAACAATTGTCCTGGAGGCAGGGGAATATATTTCACGCCCTCTCAAGGTCCCTTGGGTTCAAGGATACTGTCATTCTGGGGCTCTACAAGGGGGAGGGCCCGCAACGTCCATGCTGCCATGGAAACACGCTGCTGTGTTCCTTTTTCTTACGTGGGGCGGGGCACTGTGCCTCAGTCACCAATAATCCTCTGGATTTCTTGAGTGGCAGGCAGTGACAGCGAATGGGCAAGCTGATACTGCGTGACGCGCGGGAAAAGGAGGAGTTCGAGGCTGGTGGCGGCGGTGGCGACAGCATCGACCTGGGGATAGAGCTGGAGGGACCTGGGGAGCGTGCGGAGACCTCTAGCTCGAACGCGAGGGACCTCCCGCTGGGATGCCTGGTACTGTATGGAGAAAAGTGGGGGCGCAGTCAGCTCTGAAGGCTAAGGTTTCGGGTCTGGAGGGATGGCTGACCGGAGGGGGCGGGGTGGCAAGCATGGCGGCGGTGACTGGGAAAGGGTTGGAGGGCCCTGAGGAGGGGGTGGGGAAGCAGTAGCTAGGAAGGCTGGGTGGTCGTGAGGCAGCGTGAAGGGCTCTGGGGGTTCTGGCGAACAGAGATTACAAAGCAGCCTTTTGGGGGTGGTAGAGGCGCCAGAAGGACGTAGGGAGAGTTGTGGGGGGATGAAAAAAGGGGCGGGAAGAATAGAGGTTAGGAAGGAGGAGAAAGGGTGTCTACGGGAAGGTGATGGAAAAAGAGAGAGAGGAGGATAGGCAGGCAGATTGTAAATAACGAGGAAATTGGGTTTTGGGAGGTATAATTGGGAAGAGCTTGCAAGATTATAAATATAGTAATGTTCTAATTGAAAGAGCCCTAGAATGGTCTCCTTTCCCAGCTCCTGTACTTCCTGCCCCAGTATTTAAGCTTAAACTGAGTGAGAAAGGCTAGTAGGTTACATAGAAGTGATCTTTTGTTTTTCCATTCCAGGGGAGCAGATGGACCCTAGTGGAAGTCAGTTGGATTCAGATTTCTCTCAACAAGACGCTCCTTGCCTGATAATTGAAGATTCTCAGGCTGAAAGCCAGGTTCTAGAAGATGACTCTGGTTCTCACTTCAGTATATTATCTCGACACCTTCCTAATTTGCAGACACACAAAGAGAACCCTGTATTGGTGAGTGATATCTTGTTTGGAAATGATTGAGCAGATTTTTTTTTTTTTTCCTAATCTAGACCAACCACAACCATAAGTACTTAGGAGTTCACTATCTTTTAGATAAAATTAGTTAGGAAAATGAAATTATGTTAAAAAAAAGTCTCATTTTGGGTTATTTCATATATAGTGGGGGTATTTATGTATGTATATTTTCTAGGATGTTGTGTCCAATCCTGAACAACCAGCTGGAGAACAAGGAGACAGTAATAGTGGATTCAATGAACATCTGAAAGAAAACCAAACTTCAGGTGAGGTGTTTAAAGCCCTCAGTCCCTTTTGCAAGGATGCACTTGTTAGAACTGAGTAGATTTAAACATTATGTGGTTGTGGTGAATGTATGTAAAGAAGGCTAGCAAAGTATCTTGGTGAATATAGTAGACACTAAAAACGTTAGTTTCCAATAATTCTTGTATGGGATATAGCTTCTTAGATTGATATTGTCTCCATTCTTTAATTTGTATTAAAGTTTAGTAGCAAATAAATGCTTTTTGTGCTTATATACAATTATGTTTTTCAGATCCTACGGATTCTTCTCATTTGGATACGTGTGGTTCCATCAGTCAGGTCATTGAACAATTACCTCAACCAAATAGGACAAGCAGGTATACTAGTGTTCGAAGGAATTTATTACATTTATTATGGATCAGTTCGTTTATCTGTATCTTTGCTTCATCCTAAGGATAAAGGGATGAATCTTATGTTTGTGAATTAGGGAGTGGGATTTGAGGATTGTATTAGTACCGATAGCTGGAATCTCTTTTGTGAAGGTAATAACATTTTTTATATCTACATTATTTAGATTATGATCTATCTTGTGCATGTGAAACAAAATAAACATTTTTCATTCTTAGCATAGATGTGACTTAGTGGAAAAAAATTAAAGCTGTTAGGCATGCTTTCCACCAACCAACCAAAGTACCTCATCAGTTTTAGATTCAGAATATTTAATTTATACCCTAAACTATTCATTTTTACTTTGTCTTATGTATATCTTTACATTAGCCATTCATTGAAATTGTCTCCTATGTAAGACACTAGATTGGATTTTTTTTGTTTGTTTTTAGAGTTAATTTATATAGTTGAAATGCTAATCCCTTGTAGGGTATGTGTTTTGAAAATATTTTTTCCTATTCTGTAGTTTGTCTTTTCATCCTCCTCAGAGGGTTTTCCACAGAATAGGTTTTTAGTTTTGATGTGATCTGTGAAATATTTTTAACAGAGTAATTTAAATACATAGTTTATTTTAAAAAGAGCTTATATTGAAAAATAAAGTTCTTTCCCATCCTTGGTTTCCTTTCACAGAGCAACTCTCTTTAAGTGTTTGTGTTTTTACTTACTTGGGAGATTATCTTCCTAGCTTTTAATACTATTGTATAACTAAGTAACACTATTATACTGCCATTTCTTGTTTTATCAGATTAAGACAATTGAGTTCCATAATTAAAAATTTAACTCACAACTACAGTCTCCCAATTTTTGTAATAATTATTTATGTTCTTTTATTGTCTACTTTTATACTTCTAAATAATGAATTTAAACCTATGTTTTCTTCTTTCATCAGCTTTAGATAGTGGAGAAAAGTTTAACAGTACTATTTTTTGTCTGTAATCTGGTGTATTTCAAGCCTCTTCTGATTTACCTCATTCTACAAATATTTATTATTTCCTGTATGTCAAGCATTATTGAGTTTTGGGTATACAAATTGATCAGAAGAGAAAAATTCTAGCTTACATACTTGTATGGGATATAGTAATACATGTTAAATAAGTAAAAGATATAATATGTTAGACATGGATAAGGGCTGAAGAGATGTCATAGGATTTGCAAGTTTAGCTAGGGTGACTTAGGGAATGCTTCACTGTTGTGACATTTGATTAAAAATCTTGAGTAATCATATCTGCTGTTATCTGAGATAAGTGCAATCCCTGCATAGAGAATAGCAAGTGCAAAGGCCCTGAGGCATTAGCATGCCTGGAATATTTGAGAGCTGGAAAGGAGGTTAGCATGATTGGAGTGGAATGATTGAGAGGAGAGGGAGAAGAGGTCAGAGAAGTAAAAGGGAGACCAAAATATGTAAGGCCTTATTGGTCACTGCGAGGAATTTGGCTGTTACTCTTAGATAGGAAGGCATTTAAGAGTTTTAAGCAGTTAGATTTTAACAGGATCTGACTTAGATTTTAACAGGATCACTCTGGCTGCCAGATCAAGAATAGACTAAAGGGTATATAATTTTTATTTCTTGATTATACCTCAATAAACTGGGAAAAAAATTAAAATAAGCTTTTTAAATAAAATAATAAAAAGAACATACTTAAGGCAAAGCAGAGGCAGAGGTAGGAAGATCAACTAGGAGACTATTGAAATAATTTAGGCAAGATAGGACAGTGGCTAGACCAGAGTAGAAGTGGAGAGAGTATTGAGATTCTAGGTTTTTGAAAATAGGATTTAAAGACAGATTGGATGTTGAATAGGAGAGTAAAGAAGGAAGTAACAGTGATTCCATGTTTTGGTTTGGTAACTTGTAGAATGGAGTTGCTATTGATAGAGATGGACTGCAAGAGAAGGTCAATTTTAAACATGTTAAATGTTGAGCTGCCTTTTCAATGACCTGTTGGAGGACATTGAGGATATGCAAATCTGGAGCTGGGGGGCAGGGGAAGGTCTAAGCTGGAGATTTAAATTGCAGTGTCATATGCATATGGATGATACTCAAAGCCATAAGTCTGGATAAGATCACAAAAGAGGTGAGTGTGGGTGGAGAAAAGATCCAAGAGCTCACTGGGCCTACCAGCTTTCAGAGGTCAGGACATGAATAAAACCATCAGAAGAGACTGAGGAAGATCCAAGATGTGTGGTTTGTTCTATCTTTCATTGCTTTCTCACTTTTTGTCTTATTTGTTCTTGGACTTTCTTTTCCTATATTTCCCAAGGTCATGCATCTGATCCTTCCAGTTGTGTAGGTAATGTTCTGCAGTTGGCTCTCGAACAGCATGCGTTTGAACCACATGGGTTTGCTTATACGTGGATGTTTTCCAATAAATATACATTGGGCCCTCCCTGTCCCCGGTTTTGCATTTGCAGGTTCAGCCAACTGCGAATGGAAAACAGTATTTTTGATCTGGTTGGGGAGCCATGGATGTGGAGGACTAACTGTATGCATTTTTCTACACTATTTTATGTAAGGGACTTGAGCATCTGTGGATTTAATTATCCACAGGGGTCCTGGAACCAATCCCCTGCAGATTCCAAGGGGTGACTGAAGTTTTAAGAGTGTCAAAGTTATACATGGATTTTCAACTGTGTGGGGGTCAGCGCCCCTTCCCAATGTGTTGTTCAAGGGTCAACTTATTTTATTTTGTGAAATTTGGTTCTTTTTCTTGGATAATGGTCCCCAACTTTATATATTAAAATTTTTGTATCTTTTATGCTAAGTTATGCTTGATAGTTGTACAAAATGTTAAATGTGTAGAGTAACAAGGAAGTAAAAAATATCATCCATAGTTCTGCCCCTTGGAGGTTAATTGTTGTAAACATTTTCACATATTTTCCATCTTTTTTTTTGTATACTTGATTTTTATAGTTGACATGTGAAAAGTAAGTTCATGTGTTTGCTGACCCTTTTACGTAACAATGTGAGCATTTTCCCCATGACAATTAAAACTCTTAATAGCCTTTTCCTCGAATTTTATATTTTAAAAGTTTAAGCCTACAGAAGAGGTGAAAGGATAGTACACACACTTTTTTTTTGAGAAGCTGGATCATTTGAAACTAAGTTGCAGACATTATGATTCCCCTTAAATATTTTAGTATCCATCCCCTAAGAATAATATATTACCCCATATAATCATACTGTCATCATACCTAAGAAAATAATAATTCCATAATACTTGATAATATAGTTTATATTTAGATTTTTAAATTTTCTGAATGATATCTTTTACATATACATAATTTTTTTAAAATCCAGGAACCAGTCCAGGTTTATACATTGTATATGGTTGTTACAAACATTTTTAATGGCTGCATACTATACCATTTTATGAATTACAAAATTAATAATTTCTGTAATAAATACTGAATTTATAGGTTTTTTTTTTAATCATAGTAAACTCTTAAGGAATTTGTACAAGGACCTTTCCATATTCAAATTATTTCTTACAATTGAAATTAAAATTATTGGCTGTAAACATTTTTAAGAGTTCTTGATAAATATTTCCAAATCGTTCTCTAGAAAAATTCTATTAGTTTGAACTCTCATAAACAGTATTCGCAAATGCTTATCTTACTCAGATTTGGGCGGCACTGAATAGTAGTGTATAGTATTTACAATTCGATAGACAACAAATGGTTTCTCTGACATCTTACATAGTTTAAGGTACTTTTATTTCTTTTTTTATGAATTGTCTCTTCTGTTTGTCCATATATACCTTGGAGTCCTTCATGTGAACTCCTTATATTTTATGGAGACTGTTGTATTTGGTGCAGATTTTTTTCCTTATTGTTATTTTTTTGACTTTTATTATGCATCTTGACCTGTGATGTTAACTTTTTAAAAATAGGTAGGCCTGTAACCTGTATTTTAATCAGATGCTCTGGTTCTGTGTATGTGTTCTTAAGATTTTTTACTATAATATTTGTGAACTGTGTTTGCTCTAGTAGATGTATTGTTTTAGCCCCAGACATCTAATGCACATCTTTTCTTGTCACTTGCCTGTAATTCTCTTGAGTGCAAGATTTTTCTACTCCAGCTCATATCTTTTCAAAGATAAAATTCAAATGTGTTTGTTTCTTCTGTTTAATATTTGAGTTACTTAATTGTGTACACTGTTTTTGAGTTGTTGATCTTTTGGTACTTGTTTGTAAAAAGAAGCACTAATGAGGGTAAGTTTTTTTTTTTTTTTTTTTTTTCCAAATTCACTTTAAAGATGATTGGTGTATAGGGAGTCAGTAAAATTCAAAGAATGCTTTGAGCAAAGTGTCCCAACCTATCTGGGAAACTCATGATTATGTCTTTCTTCTGTGTAGTGTTTTGGGACTGTCAATGGAACCTGCTCCTCCTGTGGGGGAAGAGAAGGAAGAAGAAGTAGAAGAGAAGGAGAAAGGGGAAAAGGAAGAAGATACTTCAGATGATGCCTCACACTCCTTTGGTGCTGAAGGTACCTTTATGCCTTTTTTGGGATAGTAGATTGTTTTAGGTCCCTTTAATATGAGCATACAGATATCTAAATTTCTTTTTATCAGGTTATAGATTTATACAATCATTAAATTGAGAATAGTCATTAAGAAATTTGCTAGTAGTCTCAGATATTTTAACTAAAATGGTGTTCAGGAATTTGTACCTCACTCGATAGCCATCTTTGTGCACATTGACACTTCTTTCTTTCTAATCATTTGTTTTTCAGATATTTTTGGGATGTGTGCTTTGTGGGGTTGGAAGTACATTGAATTGCTGGGCGTGTGGGTCTGGTTTATATATATCTTCAGAAAGTGGATGTAGTCTGTCTATACTGGGTGCTTATAAGATTTTATGGTATGCAATTTTTTTTTTTTTTTTTTTTTTTGCTTTATTACACATTTTCCCCCTTCACTTTCAGGGCTTTTATTCATTTTGAAAAGTTTGGGGGGCAGGACTTTGATGTGAAGGGCTTAACATGACCTTCTTTTGTAAGCACCTTGCACAGTGCATAATGTTGCAGGGTAATACCTAATTTCTTGGGATTTTGTTCCTAGATCCAGCCTCATCACAGTTGGGCTTTGGGGCTCTGGAACTCTCCCAGAGCCAGGATGTTGAGGCACAAACTGTGCCATGTGAAGCAGACAAAGAGCCTCTACAATCAGTAACCACCAACTATGGTTATACTAGGCTATCTGATATGGATTCAAATATTGGTATGAAACATGTTTTTTGGCATTTGGAGTTGTTTATAAGTGTTTCCCTCCCATGCTAGAGCTAGTTATTCATTCTTTGATACATGTTGTAGCTATCTAAGTTAATATAATCTAAGTTAATACCGTAAGGTTACAGAGTTGTCTGGCAAATACTTGTCAATTGATGGCTTGAAGGTTAAAGGTTTTTATAAGTGGGTTATTGGTTATTTTCCTTTTTGGAATGATGCCTGTATATACTTTCAAATTGGACTTCTTTTTATTAAAACCTTTGCCTTTAAAAAGCATTTGGGACTGCTTTTAGTACTTTGAAAAATTAAATATCTCCTTTCTGTCATCTTTGGAAACTTCAAGCAGTTAAGCAAGAAGAACAATCTAATGAAGATATCCCTATGGCAGAACAGCCCAGCAAGGATGATCCTGTGGTAGCACAGCCCAGTAGGGATATACATGTAGTAGAAGAACAAAATCCACCACCTGCAAGGTAAACCATATTCTTTCTAGAACGTTTTTTTTGGCTTTCTGCTGTAGGATTATACTCATTTCACTTGGTCAAGTGGGGACATTTAAAAAATTGTTTATTTTTCCACTTGTACTGAGCATATTTCTGGTCCAGTAGAAACATTGATAATTTATGAATTCTCATTATGTCCTCATTTTATCTTTAGGCATATTACAAAGCCATTTTACTGTTGCTATAAACTATAAGCATGACCTTTGGTTCCTACTCTTCTTCTCTAATCTTTGTCTGCAGAAGCACTGTGTCTGTGTGGGAGTTTTCCTAGCCTCTCCAGTGTTTGAAGAAGTTACATGAGTGTTCTATTTGAAAGTACTGTTTCTCTACTTGAGCACCCAGATCGCTTTGGGTCCTCAGGTATCCTGCATTTGGTAGTTTATGGTATAGATGAAGGGAGATATCCTTTTCCCAAGTCCTTTAGGCTCTTAACTTGGTAGGAATTGAACAGTATACCTCTGTTCTGTCTGTGGTGATGGTTGTATCCAAAACAGCATTGTCTCAGGTCAACAGCTCAAGTTTGGATATAGCAGAGGAAAGTGAGATGCTTCCAGTTAAACCTTCAGTATTGTCCTTTAATAGAAACAGTGGGGAATGGAGTCCTGGAGTTCTGAATAAAGTTGAATATCAAGAGAATTTATCTTTCTAATGCAAAGCACTCAGCTTAAGTGGGGCTGACTTTTTAGGCTTTTCTTTAGGAAGTTGTGCGCTAGCTAGTTTTGCTATCCTGCTTTCTTTGGGGAATGGTAGTGAACCTCATAAGTCGGGAAAAGGATCATCAATGAGTGTCTTATAAGTGTGAGGAGTATTGGTATGGATTCTTAGTTTGGGGCTTAGGTTGAGTACATCAAATGGAAAAGATCAGGAAAAGATAATGTGTGCACTAGTGCAGAGGATAATTCACACCCAGACCCTTTCCTTGGAAGGTCATTGTTAGGACTGGCATTGTGCTCTGGATCAGAATCTTTCATAGATGTCCAGATAATAGAGTATGTAACAAAAATCCCTCAATCACTCATCAGTAATCTTAGTATGAAGCACAGTAAGAGGCAAAGTTGAAAAGAGGTGTTGCTGTGTGAGAGACTAAGACAGGCTTTGAAATGAGTTGAGGGGTTTGGTCTCATTACTGAGTATCATATTTCATCTTCAATAAATAGTTACATAGAGCTACTGAAATTTTTGAAATTATTAAAGGAAAACACACAAAACAGGAAAAGTTTCCTAGCTCAAAGATGAAAGCATTTGAACATAGCAGCTTTTTTCCTGGTAATATGAATTTCCTAGGTCAGAGGACATGCCTCCTAGTCCCAAATTACCTCTTACTGCTTTGGAAACAAAAGAACAGATATCTGCTCAAGAACTTCTGGAAGATGGACTGCAGATTCAGAAGGCACCAGAGCCTGAGGTTTTGTCAACTCAGGAAGACTTGTTTGACCAGAGCAATAAAACAGGTACAAAGAGTAATTATTGCAATAGCCCCTCTTCTCCAAAGATGTAAACTTTTTATTTGTATTGAGGCTACTGTTTAAGCTTGAAAGCACTTCACAGGATGTAGACTTGTGTGTGATAGGGAAGGAAAATATGTTTGTAGCTGATTAATGAGAACGGCTTCTTGGAAAGATTGCTATTTAACATTTTAACATAATTTTCTCTCTCTTTTGGAAATGGAGATATTGAATAATATCTAATATAGTAAATTTAGTAGTTATAGACAGAGCAGCTATTTCTGTTATCTAGGTCTTCAGATCTTAAATATGATAATTAAGTGTAAGTTTTTCATTTTCACCTGGGTAACAGTCAAGTTACTCATCTGTTTTTTAGTTCACCTTTCTCAAATAGGAAGTAAGTTATGGTCTAGTAGGAAGACTAAAACTTAGGAGACCAGATTGGTATTAGTTTCACATTTTGTTAACCCCCCCATTTTGTAACTTCACAGTGCCAGAAAGCTTCAGTAATAACTAGCAGTGTACACTAAGTCCTTACTTAATATTGTCAACAGGTTCTGTGACTTTAAGTGAAACAACGTATAGCAAAACCAATTTTAATTAGGCTAATTGATATAAACAAGTTCATAGGACATCTCATCAACATAACTAAATGAAGTTGATTGAAATGACTGACATTGGAGGACCTGCTGTAATCTGTTGGTTTTAAGGAGAGAATAAGAAAAGGTTATATCCCTTTACTATGTTGTGAACCTTTTTTGGTCTCTCATTAAAGCTACAAGGTTGTATTTAAATTCCTTTATATTTGGGATTAATATAGTGGCTAACTCCATCTGTTGCTAAGAAGGGGCCAAAAAGAGACTCTATAATATAAATCAGTAATGGTTGCTTGTATACCCTTGTACTAATGTGTTAATATTTTTTGTCTCCTTTGAGGAGGCCCAGATTCTAGTCATGAAATTGCTGCATTCATGTTATCGTTTGTCATGGGCATTACTTTGACTTTCCCATCTGCATATCATGGCAGGAGCGCACTTCATCTTAGGTAAACCTTAGAGTAAAAGTCTTGCTTGCTGTTTCATGATAGAAGTGTCACAAAAAAGGGAAGCAGCCAACCAGAGGTATCAGGATTCTCATTTTTCCTCTCCCCCTTCAATCTTGACAGAAAGGACTAAGGAATTTTTTAAATCAATTCTTTATTAAAGAAACCCATAATTTAGTAGGAAGGGGCTTTTAGTATAACTCAAGATGTGTGTTAGTGTGGCATTCCATTAATGGTACTACGATTAAAAAACAGTTTCTGCCCTCTTTGGAACATGTTTGCAAATATTACTCTTTTTGCAGTACAGAGTGCGTGTGTGTGTTTTACAATTCAGTAATGTCAATCTAAGAAATAAGTGAAACTAGATTTTTTTTTTTTTTTTTAAATAGCTTCTGATGGTTATTCTACTCCTTCAAGGGAAGAAGGTGGGTGTTCTCTGGTTTCCACACCTGCCACCACTCTGCATCTCCTGCAACTCTCTGGTCAGAGGTCCCTTGTTCAGGAAAGTCTTTCCACGTAAGTAAGCATAAAATACAAAGTAGCTCTGCCAGGGAAATATGCCTCAGGGTCTTCAGCTAAGGTTTAAAGAGCTAAAATTGTCTACTAGTCCAACGTTCTTTTTGAAATCAAAAAGTAAACTCTAGACTTTAGAATTTTGGGGGTAAGAACTTGGTGGAACTACTGAAGATAGGTAGATCTGCTTTCCCATTTGGAGATTGTGTAATAGTAGCCCAAAGGGATACAAGGGAGGAAACTGCCCAGTTTTTAGAGCCTGTGACACATTCCAACCAAACATTCTGCTCTTTCATTTGATTAACACTTCCCATTTAACAGCATGGAGAATAGGTTATCTTAGAGTTGACATTATTTCTTCACCTCTGTTAGGGCAAAGTGGTTTGTTTTTTTAAATGTGCATGGTCTTTTAAATATTAGGCAAAAAAAAAAAAAAAAACAGGAGTAAGTATTTTTGTCTGCAGATGAATTTTTTTTAGCACTTTTTTATCCTGCTTTTCAATCATGATGACCTTGTGTCTGATCATTCACTTTCTCATAATCATATGGCTTTACACTTTTTTTTTCGTTTTAATTCTAATTTTGGATATATGTGGTGTGAGAAATGTTTATGAAGTATTATTCAACCTCAGGTAGCTTTTTGAGAGAAATGCTCATAAGTATTTGTCTGAATGCCTTAGATATTTTTGCTAATAAAAAGTATAAAACAAATACAAAACTGTGGCTGTGATAAAATAACCTGTGATTTTCTCTTATATAAAGGAATTCCTCAGATCTTGTTGCTCCTTCCCCTGATGCTTTCCGACCTACCCCTTTTATTGTTCCTAGCAGTCCAACAGAGCAAGAAGGAAGAAAAGGTGAGTTCTCTGGACCTATCTGTCGATTCCAGATTAAAAGAGGAGCAGCACTTCTGCTTTGCAAAATGTACTGTTTCTTTATCTGTTAGAACACTGTGACCTAAACTATTAAGCAGAACTCATACCTGTCTTACATTTAGGAATGTGGCCTAGTGTAAAGTGCTCTCCTCAGTTATTTGTTCTTCTAGCATTGATTTTTCTGAGAATTCTGTGTTGTTGACTTAATTTTTAAAGACTTCTAAGGGAAAATTTTTAGGTTTTTAAAGTTGAACTTGAATTAATATAATGAACTGGGTTTATTGCTTAATGGTCCAGTGATTTTCAGTAACATGTTAACATGTTACTGTTACGAGGGAATCAAAAATTCTTTTGCTCTTTTTAGTTCTTTTTTTTAATTTTATTTTTTGCTATTATCAAAGCAATTTTTGTCCAAGAGTGGCTAGGAGCAGGCAGTAGACTTTTTGATTTCATTTACTTCCTCTTTTAAGGACCTAGTGATTTTATATTTATGCACAAGAAAGCTTTCCTTTTTACTTAGTTTATTTTCTAAAGCTCTTTTTGTTCAGTCTTAGTTTCCTATCTAGTCATTCAAGATATTTCTAAGTGCCTACAACGCCTTTTCCAATAAATTCCATGATTTTCTCCTTTTCATTCTCTCATATACCAATAGTGGTACCATAGTTAATATTTATTGAACATTTAGTGTATGCCAAGCACTGTTCTATATGTTTTTCTTTGGTTCTAGGTGCTTCTCTTTGGTTTTTGTCATTGAATCCTCACAGTAATCCTAAGAAATAGATGTTACTTTTATCCTCATTTTACAGATGAGGAAATGGAGGCACAGAGAGATCTCATAACTAATTAGTCATAAAGACAGGATTTGAACTCAGGCTGCTATCTCCACAGCCTGTGCTCTTATCTGCTGGGTATATGCCTCCTATGATATCCTGCTGTCTCTGCTCTTGAGTGATAAAAATATAGAAACATATTTAACTATTTTCAAATATAATTTCCATTGTATATATCTACCACAGCTTCTTTAACCAATCGTCTATTGTAGGACACTTCGATTGCTTCCATGTCCTGGCCACTGTGAATAACGCTGCTATGAACATTGGTGTGCAAATATCTTTTTGGATATGGGTTTTCAAGTCTTTGGGAAGTCACTGTATTTTAGGAAAGGAAGTTTCTGTTATGTAATTTTTATTAGTGATATCAGAACATGAGTATCGATTAGTGCTTATTTCTAAATTTGTTTTCCCTATTTTAAACCAGATGAGCCAATGGATATGTCAATGTTATCTGAAGAAGGAAGAGAGTCTTTTCAGAAGAAACTCAAAGATGATGAACCAGTGGAGATAGAAAACCT
This sequence comes from Rousettus aegyptiacus, assembly GCF_014176215.1. Taxonomy (NCBI): domain Eukaryota; kingdom Metazoa; phylum Chordata; class Mammalia; order Chiroptera; family Pteropodidae; genus Rousettus; species Rousettus aegyptiacus. Next base: position 116,863,314 of record NW_023416306.1, on the reverse strand, counting down.
CCCTGTCCCACCTGAGACCACTATATCACCACAGGCTTCAACTCCAGTATCTCAGAGCACACCGGTTTTCACTCCTGGGTCACTTCCTGTCCCATCCCAGCCTGAGTTTTCTCATGTGAGTACTGTAGAAAGATTGTTTTTCTCCTAACATTTTTTGAACAACTTTATTTTGAGGCATAATTTATAAACCATAAAATTTACCCATTTTAAGTGTATAGTGATATTTTAGTAAATTTATAAAGTTGTGTAACTGTCATCACAGTCTAGTTTTTAGAACATTTCCAGAGTCACCTAACATCTTGGTGTACTTTTTATGGTTAAATTTTGTACTATTTCTTAAAAATTTAGGAATGTTCTCTCAAAATTGAAAGGCATTAATTGTTAGTCTACCTTAATGTAATTATTAGTCATTATTGCCTTTCCATATGCTCACGTTTTTTAAAAATAAAGTTGTTTATAGTGAACATACAACTTAAATCTTTTTCCAGTCAACATTGTATCATAATGGTTTTTCAGCATTACATCATTTTTCATATTCTTTCAAAACTTGTATAAAATTTTTCTGAATGGATGTACCATAATTATTCCTGTACTGAGGGCATCAAGGTGGTTTTTAGTTTTCAAATGAGAGATTAGTTTTCTTCTCAAAGCAAGGGAAAACTAACATCTTATTTTTATAATTTTAAATTTAAATATTAAAAAAATGAAATTCAGGTTTCACTCATAGTAAATTGAAGGTCCTTAACTACATCTAAATGACTATATTTTATATTCTTACTAAATACCTGTTCTTATAAGAACTTAAGTGGGAGGATTACTTTAATGTTATTGGTATAACTTCTTTCATGCCTTTCAGTTTATAGGTGTTGTAACAAAAGTTTATATTTAGAAATGAGTAGTAATATACCATAAATTTAGTGAGGAGACAGTAGGAAGAAAAAATTTAATGGATTTCTGGAGTTTTAAAACTTGGTTGTTTTCTTGAAAATTTCATTTTTTCCCCAGCTTTGTTGAGATATAATAGACAATTAGTTGCTTGTATTTACAATGTACAATTCAATGACTCTTTTTTCAATTATAGTTGGCATACATTAATATATTAGTTTCAGTTGTACAGCACAATGATTAGAGATCTGCATAACTCAAAGTGATCAAACCCTTAAATCTAGTACTCCTGTCCCCTACATATATATTTAACATTATTATTTTCCTTATGTTACACTTTTAATCTCCATGTCTATTTTGTAATTACCCATTTGTACTTAATCCCTTTGCCCATTTTCACCATTCTTCCAACCCCCATTCCATTTAGTAGCCCTCAAAATATTCTCTGTATTTATGAGTTTTTTCTTTTTTTGTCGTTTGTTTTATTCTTTAGATTCCACATGTACGTGAAATCTTGTGATGTTTGTCTTTCTCTATCTGACTAACTTCATTCATTGCAATACTCTCTAGGTCCATCAAGGTAATATCTTTTTCCATCCCCTTCCTTTTAGTCTGTGTGCATCTTTTAATCTGAAGTGAGTCTCTTATATGTACCATGTTGGGGTTTTATTTTCTTATCCATTCAGCCCCTCTATATTTTGGTTGGAGCATTTAATTCTTTTCCATTTGAGACAATCGTTGATAGGAATGCAGTTACCATTCTTTATTCATGTTTTTGATTCATGTTTGTTTCTTCTTAAAGAAGTCCCTCCAACATTTCCTATAATACTGGCTTGGTGTTGATAAATTCCTTTAGCTTATTTTTGTCTGGGAAGCGCTTTATCTGTCATTTGACTCCAGATGATAACATTGCTGGATAAAGAATTCTTGGTTGTAGATCCTGGGTTTTTATCACTTAGAATATTTTGTGCCAAGCCCTTCTGTCCTGCATAGTTTCTTTTGAGAAATCAGCTGCTAGTCTTATGGGTGATCCCTTGTCGCTAACTAACTGCTTTTTTCTTAATGCTTTCAGGATTCTCTCTTTGTATATAACCTTTGGCATTTTCATTATAATGTGTGTTGGTGGGGCTTCTTTGGATTCATCTTTTTTGGGACTCTCAGCTTCCCGGGGTTGTATGTCAATTTCCTTCACCAGGTTAGGGGAGGTTTCCCATTATTATTTCTTTAAATAGCTCTTCAACTTCTTGTTTTCCTTCAGGTACCTCTATGACCCAGATCTATTTACATTTAATTTTGTCCCATAGGCTCCTTAAATTATTATTATAGTCTTGGCTTCTTTTTTCTTGCTGTTCTGATTGGGTGTTCTTGGCTTCCCCATCATCTGTATCGGTGGTTCTATTCTCTTTATCCACTCTGTTGATTCCCTCTAATAATATACTCTTTTTCTCAGATAATATGTTCATCATTTCAGACTGGTTCCCTTTTATAATTTGTTTCCATTTTTATGTTTTTTATCTCTTTGTTAAAATTCTCCCTACACTTCCCCTAAGTGTTCATCTATACTTCCCCTAAGTTCATTGAACATCTTTTTAACCAGTATTTTGAACTCTGCATCTGTTATAATGTTTGACTCCGTTATTCCTAGATCTCTGTTCTGTTCTGTCATATGGTTTCTGCTTCTCTGTCTTCCCAGTTTGGTTGCCTTTCTGTGTCTGTTTCTTGTACTAACCAAAGCTCCTAAGTCTCCCTGTCTTAGTGTGGCTTTGTGTAGTAGGTGTCCGGTGGTACAGTCCTGAGAGATGGGTTCAGCTGAAGGCCAAGTTTAGCCCCAGCCTGTGTCCCTCCGAGACCACCTGTTAAGATTCAGCAAGCAGTCCACAAACTCTAGGCTTGTAACTGCTGAAAATTCCATTTTATGAGTTATTAGAAGCAGTTTGATGGAGTGGTTAAGAACAAGGACTTTAGAGTCAGAACTTGCTGGACTTAATCCGGGTTCTGCCATCTTTGCGACCAGTTGAAACTTAGCTGCATTTTCCTCATCACATTAAATGGGGATATTGATATTACCTACCTCATTGGGTAGTTGTGAAGGTTAAATGACTTAATATATATCAAATGCCTAGGATAATGTCTTAAATGTGGTACATACTCCCTAAGGGTTAGCTAATCCTGGCAGTGAAAGAGTGAGGACAAGGTTACCTAGAGGTGAAGTTAGTGTTCAACCACCATATCTTTTTCTTTAGCTTTTATTTTTCTGTTGAAGTTATACATGATTATATATAATTTGGAAGAGTTATCAGAATTAAGGGATGAGTTATAAGCACTGATGCAGAGCACTGATAATTTTCCAGAAAAGGTAGCTGATATTAGAGATCTGTTAACAGTTGTTTATCAGTGACCAAACAGGGCTTTTAAGGAAATGAATGTCTTTGCAAAGGTGTGCCTATCTGGGGAAATGATACCTGGCCACAAAAGGAAAACTAACTTATTGAAGAATAAGACATTATTGAAATCGCCCCACCTTCAACATTTACTAGAGACCTTCAGAGGCAAATATAAAACCAGCAGTCAAAATTTGAGACAATTGAGTGATGCTGAACATAATTCAAAGATCTCTGGAACCTAAGATGACTCTAGTGAAATTTCTTTGGACTTATATTTTAAGATGCCTCAGCCAGTATATTTTATGCCTCCAAAAAAATCTCCCAAGAGTACCTTAACAAGTTTTATGTTTAGGGTTTGATTTTACTTAAGCAGTTGTAAAAGCCAAAAAAAAAAAAGGAGATAGTTAAAACAAGGTCTCTTCCTATTCCTATCCAGAGACAACCACTTTTAGTTCTTTAAGCTTTTTCTTATTTACTTCCATAATTACATACATCATTATTATATTTCCTTATATTCTTAAAAGTTTTTTTTTTAGCTATTTCTCCATGTTTTCAGTATAGTTACATCATAATTTTGTTTAAGTCATTGAGTTTACATTATTATGAACACTATTATTGCAAACACTATTCACAGCAGATCCTGTGGAGTATTATGATTATTTTTCTGTGTTTGAAAAATTTCTTGTTTTCTCTGGAGTTGATAATTATTTTTTTTTATTTGTTTAGTTTTCTATGAATTTCTTACTAGACTTACTACTAATTGTCAAAATCTCTTTTCAAGATGTTCAGGGGCCTCAAACTTAAAAGGGGAACCTCTTTTGGACCTTCCTAATTTAACCTGTGCTGTTGCCTTCTATGACTGGTGCATAACTGTCACCTCCCTTTCAGTGCTGTCCTTGGAGATTGTCCTTACCTATGTTTGTGTTGGATTCCTATTGGGCTCCATGTCTTCTTGCATGGTTAACTCCCTCATTTTGGTAAAGGGCATTCTTTAGTATCATGATCTTTCCTACTTGATTCATAGTTTGTAGGAATATAGAATTCTAGGTTGGAAATAATTTTCTTTTAAACTTTTTGAAGGTATTGCTCCACTGTATCCAAACTTCTAGTGGTGATGTTGAGAAGTGAGCAGCCAGTCTGATTCTGATCTTTCATGTGTGAGCTCTTTTTTTTTAACTTGCTGCAATCTTGTAGGATAGTCTCTTTGTCCTCAATTTTTCCGCAATCTTGGCATAAGTCTATTTTCATCCATTGTTCTGGGCAAATGATAAAAACTCTCAATATCGAAACTCAGGTCCTTTAAGTTCAAGGACATTTCATTCATTCATTCATTCACTCATTTAGTTATTTAAAATCATTGGGATAATATTGGTTAATAAAATCAAATAGATTTCAGGTGTACAGTTCAATAAAATGTCATATGTATATTGCATTGACTACCCAAAGTTAAATTTCCTTCCGTCACCAAATATTTGATGTTCTTTATCCCTATCTGTATTCATTCTCCCCTTCTTCCCTCTGGTAATCACTGATCCACTGTCTGTGTCCATGAGTCTCTCTTTGTCATACTTGTTGCTTTCCATTTTATATCCCACATATGAGTGAAGTCATATGGTTCTCAACTTTTTCTGTCTGACATTTTGCTTAAAATGAGTCTCAGGGTCCATCCATGTTGTTGAAAATGGCAGTATCTCATCTTTTCTTATGGCTAAGTAATGTTCCATATGTGCCACATTTTCTTTATCCAATCACCTATCAGTGGACACTTAGATTATTTCTGTGTCTTGGCCACTGTGAACAATGCTGCTATGAACATTGGTTGGGGCGCGTTTATCTTTGTGGGTGTTTTCAAGTTTTTGTGTAAATATCCAGAAGAAGGATTGCTAGGTCATAGGGTAATTCTAATCTTATTAGTTTTTTGAGGAACCTCCATACTATTTTCCATATAGGGGCTGTACCAGTTTACATTCCCACCAGCAGTGGATGAGGGTTTTTTTTTCTTCCTGAATCTTACCAGCACTTGTTATTACTTGTCCTGTTGATGGTAGCCATTCTGACAGGTGTGAGTTGGTATCTTATTGTGGTTTTGATTTGCATTTCCCTAATAGCTAGTGAAGTTGAGTATTGTTTTATATGTCTATTGGCCATTTGTATGTCTCTTTGGGAAAAGTGTTTCTTCAGGTCTTCTGCCCATTTTTTAATTGGATTGTTTTTTGTTGTTTTGAATTGTCTGATGAGTTCTTTATATATTGTGGATATTAGACCTTTATCGGAAGCATTGTTTGCAAATATATTCTTCCATTCAGATGGTTACCTCTTTGCCTTGTTGATGGTTTCTTTCGCTGTACAAAAGCTTTTTAGTTTGATATAGTCCCATTTGTTTATTTTTGCTTTTACTTCCTTGCCTTTGAGGTCAAATTTATAAAATCCTCTTTAAATTCAAAGTCCTTGAGTTTAGTACTTATATTTTCTTCTATGCAGTTTATTGTTTCAGATCTTATATTCAGGTCTTTGATCCATTTTTAGTTAATTTTGGTGTATAGCGATAGCAGTCTAGCTTCATTCTTTAGCATTCTTTTTCATTCTTTTGCACTCTAATCCAATTTTAGAACATTTTCATTCTCTCCCCTACCCCTGCCCCCAAAGACCTATGCCTATTAGCAGTCACTCCCATTTCCCTCACCCTCAGTCCTAGTCAACTATTAATCTACTTTGTGTCTCCATAGATTTGCCTGCTTTAGATATTTCGCATAAGTGGAATTATACAGTATGTAGTCATTTGTGATTGGTATATTTCATTTAGCATCATGTTTTCAGTGTTCATATTGTGGTATGTGTCAGAACTTCATTCCTTTTTATGCTGAATAATACTACATTGTGTATATTTCCACATTTTTTCCATTCATCAGTTGATGGACATTTGTGGTGTTTCCCCTTTTTGGCTATTGTGAATAGTGCTGCTATGTCCATTCATGCACAAGTTTTTGTGCAGATGTATGTTTTTATTTCTTATATATACCTAAGAGTGCAGTTGCTGGATTCAAATGTCTTTTAACCTTTGTCTGGGTTATTTCTACTCTTGAATTTTTAATTCCTAAGTTTTTCTATTTTCTCTGAATGTTCACACCTCCCATTTTTTTTTTTTTTAAATAGCATTTTTGTCTTATGGGTATACTCTGATGTCTCTGTGAAGATAATAATAGGTTTTTTGAAAAGTTTTCTCTTCCCTGGAATAGTCACTGTTTCTTCAGGTAGAATTTAGTTAGTTTTGTTAATTTTGATGTTTGACTTTGAAATTAGAGGCTTTTTCAAAGTGTCTGATAATCCTTGATTGTCTGCTTTAAGAGTGAAAAACCAGAAAACTGATTAAAAGTTCTTGGTGCTTATTGTTTCTGGAATTCACTGTAGTGTGATCTGCTAGATCATTTATAGGGCCCCACTAATGTCGGTATTTTAATTTGTCTCAGCATGGTCAGGTCCTTCCAGAAAAATGTCTCATCTGTCTGTTGGCTGTTATTGTTCTAGAACTCTGTTGGTGGAAGAGGACTGGGGTTGCTGAGAGGCAGGTGCAAGTTCTATTTAATATGTAAATTTTCATTTAATCTTCCCATTTTCAGTCTGATACTCTTTGGTAAATGTGCCTCTTGTCTCCCAGTTCAGGGATGCTTCATTTTACTCTCTACGGCAGAGGAGGGTCAGGGAGAGAGGATTGGGGTGTCAAACTGCTTCTTAAATAGATTTTCAACCAGTCCTCCTGTTTTTAGTTCCACTCTCACCACCATTTCCAGAGTTAGCTGCCACCGCTGCCAAGTCCCGAGTCTTTTTTTGGGTATGGTGTTACTGTGGTGTAATTTGGGTTGCTTCTTGGCCTTCTCCACTGTCGGCTTAGGAATTCAGCTTTCACTAGTCTGCTAAATAGATGACTACTCTTCCAAAATTTTGTTTCAGTTGTCTTTTCTTTTTTCCTTAAAAATTTATGCTTAAAAAAAATATCCCTTTACAATTGCTTAGTGGGGTTTTGGAAAAGAGTTAAAATAAATGTATATATTAAATCCGTCGTTTACATTCCAAACATTTTTCATTATGTATCAAACTCCTTACATGTTATTCTTAATAGCTAATCTTTGTGCATCTGTTATTTCTTCTGTACTTTGGTTACGAGAGTCCAAATTTACACAATTTTGATATTGTAAGATCTAAATACTTAGTAATGAGGTAATTACTGATCAAGAGAAAACTAATCAAGAGATAAAGTTAATTTTTTCTTACATGTTTATTTTTATTTAAAGTTTTTTTTTTTATTTTTAACTTCTTTTAGAGTTAACATATTAGTTTCAGGCATTTATGTGACTTGTGAAAGTCTAATACATAGTTTTACAATATTATGGACTAGATTCCCTATCCTGTACTTGATATTCCCATGACTATTTTTATAATTGCCAATTTGTACTTTTTATTCCCTTCATTTTGAATTGATTTTCTGAGTTTCTTCAGAATAATATCCATAAGGAATTGCTGGGTCGTATGGTAGTTCTTTTTTAAATTTTTTGAGGAACCTCAATATTGTTTTCCAATGTAGCTGTACCAATTTACCGTCTGACTGACCGGTACATGAGCATTCCTTTATCTCCACATCCTTACCAGCACTTGTTTGTTGATTTCCTGATAATAGTCATTCTGACAGGAGTGAGGTGATAGCTCATTGTTTTAATTATTTTAATTTGTATTTCCCTGATGATTAGCGACATTGAGCATTATTTTATATGTCTGTTGGCCATCCGTATGTCCTCTTTGGAAAAACGCCTATTCAAGTCCTCTGCCTATTTTTTAATTGAATTATATTTTTTGGCGTTAAGTTATGTGAGTTCCTTATATATTTTGGATATTAACCCCTTATTGGATATATCATTGGCAAATATCTTCTCCCATTTAGTAGGTTGTGTTTTTGTTTTGTTGATGGATTTCTTCACTACAAAACCTTCTTAGTTTGATGTAGTCCCATTTAAATTTTTCTTTTTTTCCCTTGCGCAAGGAGACATCTTTAAAAAATATTACTAAGAGTGATGCCAAAGAGTTTACTGCATCTTTGTCTCTTCTACCAGTTTCGACATGGGTTCTTTATGTTCTTATTTATAGGACTTCTGTTCAGCTAGTCTTCAGGTGGTTCTCAATGTTGTTCTTCTATAATTTAGTTTTAATTTTGATGCAATCATGGGAGGAGGCTGGATAGCCCCTGAAATTTTGCTTTGACTGAATTCTATGTACTATATTGAAAAAAGTTCTTTTTAAAAAATCACATCAGTATTTACTTTGATAATGCTTAAAAAGTATTCATACTGGGGGGCAACTCTTTAATGGATATGGGGTTTCCTTTTAGAGTGATGAAAATGTTTTCAAACTAGGTAGGGAGTGGTGGTTGTACAACATTGTTCACTGTAAAGTAGTTAATTTTATTTTATTTGAGTTTCACATTAAAAAATATACTTGTAGTTTTATTAGCAGTATCTTATCTGTAAAGAGACTTTTGCAACAAGAAAAAAATACATGTCTTTTAGAGGATGTATAGTGTACAGACAGATGACAATAAGATCAGTTATCCTTTCTCAGAAATAACTACCCTTAACTTATTTATGGTATATGTTTAACTTAAATATATCGAAATTATATAAAATGATTAAAAGAGTACAATAATGTATATATTCATATCTTGTTATTACTAAAATAAAACTCGTTCTATTTAATGCATAGTCTGAATATTTTTCTATATCTTTTAATTTACATGTATAATTTTATGTAAATACAAAATATTCTATCATGTGGGTATATCATAATTTTAAAATGAATTTTTTATCACACATTTAAGATATTTTATATTGTTTCCTATTATAAAAAATAATTTAGCATTGAATAGTGTTATAGCTAAATCTCAGTGTACTTCCATCCACTAATTTCCTAGAAATGGAATTATTGGGTGAAAGGGGTATATAAAATTTCAAGGCTATTGTATTCTACAAAATGACCATTTAGAAATGTTGAACCAGTTTATACTCAGTCATGTGTGAGAGTATATGAGCAAGGTCAAATTTATGACAGTTTTTATAATCTGAAAGGGTAAACAATAACACCAGAAGTTATTAAATATATTGTATGTTTGGCAACCTATCTTGATTTGTCATTCTCTTAAAAATAATAGGAAATGGGGAACACAATTTAGGTTGCTACCTGAATCTGTGTGTCTCAGGCTGCTGCTCCATTTTGCTCAAAGAAATGCTTTCTATCCTTAAAAAAAAAAAAAAAAAAAAAGGAAATATATGTCTTACCAGCTATGCCTAGAGTATAGCATTTTTGTTGGGCAAAATAACCCACTAAATGTAAATTTTTACACAAAGACATATTAACCTCTGAGTTATTTTCTCTCTCTCTCTTTTTAAAGTATTACATAAAATAAAAATCCCATTTTAAATGTATAGTTTGATAACTTTTGGGAGTTGTATACAAATTAACCACAAACCACTATCAATGTATAGAATAGTTTTCCTCATCCGAAAACTTTTTTCATGATCTTTTGTAGTTGATTCCTCCTTGCCTTCCTGATTCCCTCTTCCAAACCTGGGCAACTATTCATCTGCCTTCTTTCACTGTAGTTTTGTTATTTTGAGTATTTCATATAATTGGAATCATAAAGTATGTAAATCATGGATATCTGCAGTTTATTTACCAGTTGATGAATATTTGGGTCACTTCTAGTTTTTGGCTGTTATGAATAAATACTGCTGTGAACATTTGCATATACATCTTTGTGTGGACATACGATTTTATTTCTCTTGGGTAAATACCTATAAATAGAATTTCTGGATCATATGGTAATGTATGTTTAACTTTATAAGATATTACCATACTATTTCTAAAGTGGCTGTATCTTTGCATTCCCACCAGCAATGTGTGAGAGTTGCAGTTGTTCCACATTCTCACCAACAGGATATAGTCTTTTTAACTTCAGCCATCCTTGTTGGTGTGTAGTAGTAGTATGTGTTGACTAATGTTATTAAAGGTTTTGGTTTTAACATCTGCTTTATGAATGCTAGCATATTTTGAAATAGTGGGAAGTAAAATAACTATGTATTTCCACTTTGCGAGAACTGAAGTGGACTGCATAGGCATATGTAGGCAAATGATTCCCATGTAATTGAGGGCCTATCATATATATAGTATGATTTTAGTGGCTTGGTGATATGTAGTTAAATTTAAGTATCTTCCTACCTTTAAAAGTGTGAGTTAATACTTTAAGATTTTATGCTTATTTTAGATCAATGATTCATAAGAAAAGCATTAAATAGGATGACTTGCATTGATGAAAAGACTGGTAATTATGAGCTTTGTATTTCTAAGATTATGGTCCTAGAGTTCTTTAGGTCATGAATAATTGATTTAGAAATTTTAGATGAATTCAAGGATTGGATTTAAAAGAAATATGATTCAGAATGTATGATGTTTTGTCTCTTTTGTTCTTAGGACATTTTCATTCCATCGCCAAGTTTGGAGGAACGATCAAATGATGGGAAGAAAGGTGGAGATTTGCATAGTTCATCTTTGACTGTTGAGTGTTCTAAAACTTCAGAGATTGAACCAAAGAATTCTACTGAGGATCTTGGCCTATCTTTGACAGGGGATTCTTGTAAGTTGGTGCTTTCTACAAGTGAGTACAGTCAGTCCCCAAAGATGGAGAGCTTGAGTTCTCACAGGATTGATGAAGATGGAGAAAACACACAGATTGAGGATACTGTACCCATATCTTCAGTTCTCAATTCTAAACTTATTTCTGCTGAAAATGATAATATTCTGATGAATCCAACACAAGATGGCCAAGTACAACTGAATCAGAATGCTGATGAGACAAAGGGGGATGACGTAGAACCCAGAGATGATGTTATTTTACCCACTGGTTGCAGAGGCAGAGAAGAGACTGTAACAGAAGATGTTTGTATTGATCTCACTTGCGATTCAGGGAGTCAGGCAGTTCCTTCTCCAGCTACTCGATCTGAGGCACTCTCTAGTGTGTTAGATCAGGAGGAAGCTATGGAAATTAAAGAACATAATCCAGAGGAGGGGTCTTCCGAGTCTGAGGTGGAAGAAATCCCTGAGACTCCTTGTGAAAGTCAAGGAGAGGAAATGAAAGAAGAAAATATGGAGAGTGTCCCATTACACCTTTCTCTGACTGAAACACAGCCCCAAGGATTGTCTCTTCCAAAGGAAATCCCAAAACAACAATGCAAGGAAGCTATGGAAGTTGAAACTAGTGTGATTAGTATTGATTCCCCCCAAAAGCTTCCAGAACTTGAGCAAGAATTGGAACATAAGGATCAAGAAGCATGGGAGGAAGCTACTTCAGAAGATTCGAGTGTTGTTATTGTAGACGTGAAGGAACCATCTCCCAGAGTTGATGTTTCTTCTGAACCTTTAGAGGGAGTGGAGAAATGCTCAGATTCCCAGTTGTGGGAGGATGATGCTCCAGAAATAGAACCATGTACTGAGAATAGAGCTGATACTGAGAAAGAAAAGAGTGCTGGATATAAAGATCTGAAATCAGTGACTGCAGAAAAGGAGCCTGTAGAGGCTGACTCTTCACAGCCTCCCTTGACTTTAGTGAGAGTAGGTGATACTCCAAAGCCTGACCAGCAGATGCAGCAGGTCCAGCTTCAAAAGAAAACAGATAACTCATTAACAGAAGACTCAAAAATGGCTAATACAAAGCAGCTGGGCTCAAGTGAAGAGGCTCAACAGCTGGAGAAGGCCTCTGCCCACACCTCACAAAGCTTCTGTGAAAGCTCTAGTGGTGAGTGATTATAAATTGTTTTGTGTCTCCAGCCAAATTACACTTTGGAATGGAAGGTAGAAGAGAAGTGCATTCTTATTATGTCAGAGCTGAAAATTAACTTGGATTTATGTTTATGAACAGCCACTAATAATTAGGAAATTTAAAAATTGGGGTTGTATTTTTTTGTAGCTGTAATTTAAAATCCTATGGAATTTGTGGGATCAGAGATTATTTGTAACTCAAGTGTATTCAACACGAATTTTATAAATATTTAGAAATTGTACCAGTTTGGTATTTTTACTGAGGTCTCAACCTTGTTCCAAATTTTTATATTTTGACAGTTGTCTTGAAGTGCAAGGATCTTTTTTGATTACATAGTAAAATCATATTCAGAACTCTGTTAATGAGTACGTTATTACTGGTTGCTTTTTATATAAGGGCATTAAGTTTTTAAATTTGGTTCAGCATATATATACATCTTAAACAAACTGGAAAAGATACTAATTTGTGGTCTTTTTTCTATGAGATCTGGAATGAGAATATAGATTACTTTCTGAAATATTTGTAGAATATTATATATGACATTAGCTGAAAAGAATTCAAACTTTCTAAACGCCTAGAGTTAGTATAATTTAATAATAAAATAAACTCCAAAAACAAAAAAATTAAAACAAAACACTAACTTAAGAAAAAGAAGCTTCTAGAGGTATGGAAATGGGAAACAGTATTTGGGCAACATCATAAATTTTAGTATAGGTGATTATACCTTTTGGTGTTCCAGGAACAGTCCCAGTTTATACTCTTGTCTAGGTGTGATTATTGGTAGTACTTTTTTTTTTTGCTCTCAAAATTACCTCTATTCATTAGGTTTTATATTCAGGATTTTTTTTTTTTCTTCAGAACAAGAAATGTTACAGCTGAAAAGTAGGTTGGGGTTACTCGGTTCAGTCTCTTCCTAAAGGCATGTATGTGGGTAGTTACTGATTGAGATAAGATAAGAACTTAGGTCACCTGATTCCCAGTGCTATGCTTCCTCCTTTTGCAATACTATAATAACATTTCTGTGATACTGGCGAGTTATAGTAAAGAGCTGAGTCTACGGCCATGATGCCCTGAACAAGCTCGAACCCATCTGATCTCGGAAGCTAAGCAGGGTCGGGCCTGGTTAGTACTTGGATAAGAGACCACCTAGGAATACTGGGTGCTATAGGCATTAAAAAAAAAAAAAAAAAAAAAAAAAACTGGCTCACCTAATATTTGGTATTATTGAATATTTTTGTAATTTCATTACATTTAAATACTGTTACTGACCTAGGCTAAGAAAGTATCAGGGCCTGTAGTTTGATTACTTAGGAATACTTTTTAATTATCTTAGCAATTGTAGCTTCTAAAACATTGAGTTATTCTATTATGCTAATAGTATTCTCCATGAATTCTTGTTTACACTATTAGTGGGCAGAGCCAGCTCTTTTTATAATAGACATTGTCATAGTAAAACTTATTTTACTAATATTTATCTAGATTATTGAAAATAGTTAAATTTTGCTTACTTCAAGAGTTTAGTTCTCCAGCAAACAACTAAAAGCAGTGAAGACAGTGGTTGGACTAGTCTAAAGTAAATCATTCAAAGATCATTGCTAGAACAAAAAGTTAGTCTCTACTTCAGATATAGTTGTCTAGTTGCTAAACCTCAAGAGAGACTAATTTAAATGAGAGCAAGTTAAAAAGTTAGTGGTTCTTCAGTCAGGAAAGACAGAATGAAAAGAACAAATTGGTCGATTCCCAGGTTCACTAGATTTCTGTATGTTAAAGTTAGAAGGGTACTTCTGTTGTTTTTTGTTAGAAGCTTTTACCAATTAAAAAAAGATACATGTTTAATTGTGAAAAACGTTCAAATAATACCTGAAAGGAAAGAGGGGGAAGGGAGAGAGAAGAGTGGGCCCGGGGAGAGAGAGCAGGGGGAGAAACGGAGAGGCATTTAAACTGATTCTCTATTTATAGATAAGTTGTCACTGTTATAGTTTGGAGACCTTTTCAGACATGTCTATGAAGACCTCCTCCCGAGATTTGAAAAAAGCAAATTTAGAAAGATGGTACTTGGAAGCCCAGCCTTACTCAATATAGAATAAATTTATGATGGGTTGATGATTTGAAAAATCCTAAGTTTAGTAAGTCTTTACTTAAATCCACAAATGGTAGTCTATACTAGGTTAATAATGATTAGTGAAGCTAGATATGTCTTGTGCTCTAGCTCAGCTAATCTTTGTTGGCTTCCTTTCTAGAATGTCATCCTAATTGGTTGTCAATGTCTGAGACAGACTCAGGGTAGAATGTTAATACATGGTGTCATCCAGTATAGAGTTTTGATATATTAAATGGCTCTTAATCAGTTGTAAGGAGTGACAAGGTCTTCTCTTGAGAACAGAAGGAGAAAAGATGGGCTTCAGATTGTTAACAGAAAGCTAGACGTCAGAGAGACCTTACTGACATTAAAGGTTTTCAGTTTTGTTTTGGACTAGTGAAGTCCTTATTAATAAGGACAAACTCCCCACTCAGGTGGTTTGACAATTGATATTAAAATTTTTTTTTTTATCGTATTTTTCTTAATGGGTTGGTATGCTGGCATACTTTAGGATAGGCCATGATAATCTGGGAAAGCAGGAAGAGACTTGATAATTTAAAATGACGTAGGCATGCTAAATCTTATAGAATTGAATATGTGGAAAATTCCAGTAAATTTAAGAGGGTAAAATTATTTTGCAGGATTCGATGATAATTTGATTAGATTTTAATTGTGTCAAATGAGTGAACAAAAGCAGAGGAATGGGAAAGCATTCGGAGGACATTAAATAGAGGCTTTATGAACATAATTAAAGAAAGACTAGAAATATAGGCTGCTACTAGTTAATTGAATGCTGCCTAAAGAGGAATTTTATCTTTTAGTGGAAACCTCGAAGTTTTTAACGAAGAGCTAATGTGTTCAAAGTCATGTTTTATAGGAAGATTATTTTGGTTGCAGTGTGCAGAAAGAAATGGGGGTGGGGGAAAAGGGAAGAGACTTAAGCAGAGAAAGTAATTGATAGACTGTTAACAATAATCCAACAAGGAGACATTGAAGATAAGATATAGTGTTAATGCTTCCTGTAAAAGACTCAAGTTTTCCGTTAGGTCATAGTGATAAATTGGATAAGTGGTGTAAAATAACTTTTTGTAACTTTTATCTAATACTGTGCAAAAGAAACAGGGAAATCATTTTAAGTAATTTTTAAATACATATTACATTTGCATATTTATGGTTTGTCAGATAGAGGTATATACTTAAAGATTTCATACAGATTTTCAAAAGTCTGCATAGTCAATCATAATATGAGGTATGGTTCCTGTCAAGAGAGCACTGGAGTACAGGTGATTTGTTCCAGGAATGAAACTCTTTAAAATACATCTTTGTAATATATGATGCTTTTTGAGATGTTTTTGGTTTTTAATTTCTTTATCTCTTCTAAATTCTTTATTAACCTCAAGGACTTGTTTTTTAAGGAGCTACCAGAGACTAAATTTATCTACTGACCTCCCTTTTTCTGTATCTGTTCTAATTCTTTGCCTTTTAGATGTCATGTTGAAATTCTCCACTCATATTCTTTACAGTTCCTTTAGCTTATATATTACTTTTCATCCTTTATTTCTAAAGTCCATTTCACTTCTCATTTCATCCTTTCAGGTTACTAATTCATTTTTTTTATACGTAGATGTGTTGTAGCTGCCAGCCCTCAAAAGACACACGGACCACCAGAACTCAGTGAGTTATAGGAAACACACTCTTTATTCAGCCAGTTGGGTCTGCCAGGGGTACCAGACCCCAAATTAAGCAGCCCGGAAATGTAGAGGTACAGGGTTTTTAAGCCCCAAATCCCTTCTTCATTCTGTCTAAACACAAAGGTCTATTTTTCTTCTGTTCACTACCTGTCAACTCACAGGTCAGGTGTGTAAGCGGGATTACAGAAGCAGAAAGCTTGTTTAGAATGTTATGTTCCTATAATCAAAGGCCTATGTTCCCATAGTGATAGTAAAATAGTAATTTCTAGTAAGAGTCATTTTTTTCAGCCACTACAGATGTAAGATGTGTTTTGTTTGTGATTTTGAAGAACAAAACAGTATCAAAGGGCTTGATATTAAAGATAACAAAGCAGATAAACAGAGACTCATGGGCATGTATAACAGACCAGGGGGTGGGAGGGGGAGGTAGATGAGGTAAAAGGGGTCAAATATGTAGTTACAGAAAGAAATCTAACTGTGGGCATATTTTTAAATACCTTGATGTTGAATTATACACCTGAAATTTACTGGGTTTCGTTAACCAATGTCACCATAATAAAAATAAATAAGTAAAAAAAATAAAGATGACAAAGGACAGAAGTGGCGTGGGAAAGATGAAAGAAGGAAAATGTGGTATGTAATACAGAATACATTTGGTCTTCTGGATTCTGCCACTGAGCTTTCTAAAACCCTTGTAATTTTCTAAGTGAAGACTATCTTTTGTTATTCAGAACAACCCCTTTCAATCACACCTGGGTTTATGCTAATAGAGTCATTTACGATGGGATCTTTACATAGCCTCAGGATAGGGCTGTTCACTTCGAGGGCTGGAACTTTTAACCCTACCAATTGACCTCCTGGAAGGGGAGGGGCCAGAGATTTAAGCTATATAAAATTCTTGAACAAGATTAATAAATGAGCCGGGATGGTATCTCACACTAATTCCATAGAAACGCAATCTTGTACAGTCAACCCTCTGGACCTCACTCTCTGTACTGCTTCATCTGGCTGTTCATCTGTGTCCTTTATAACAAACTGTTAAACGTAAGTAAATGTTTCTGAGTACCCTGAGTGGCACTAGTAAATTAATTGAACCTGAGGAGTAGGACACGTGAACCTATCATGTATAGCCAGGTAGTCAGGAGCACAGGTAACAACTTGGACTTACTAGTGACATCTGAAATGCGGGCAGTCTTATGGGGCTGAGCCTTTAACTTGAGGGATCTGATGTTATTTCTAGGTAGAGAGTATCAGAGTTGAGTTAAATTTGTAGGACGCCCAGTCAGTGTCCTAAGAGTTAGAGAATTGCTCGGTGGTGTTGGAAAACACCTTAGGCAAACTATTTTTACAAGTAATGAGTGGCTGAGTATGACAGATTAGTTATTTTGAGTCATCTTAGGAAAATAAGTACAATTTTTCATATGTTAGGTTTAAGGTGAGCAGCCTGGCATAGTTTTTTTTTCTCCCGAATTTAGTCATTTTACTAAAAGATGAAACAACTAGGAAATCAGAAAATGTGATGTTGGCAGTTTGCTAATTTTGTTTAGCAAAAATTTGGAACTGAGACCTAGTTAAAAAGTAATGTTCAAAACCTTTGTGGCTGAAAACTTTTCTGAAAAAAGGTTTATTGAGCCATATGCTAGTCAGAAAAAGGACCAGGTCCTGGGATATACCGTCTAAACTACCAGCCATAGGGCTAGATGGAGAACATGTTTACAGTCTTGGACAGGGCTCTTTTATACAGTGGACTTAGGAAGGAAAGATGTAAGTTATTTTGAATTTACATTGGCTATAGATTGGACAGGAAAAGGAGGAGAGGGAAGTTCTAGGATAAGAGCATAGTCCATAAGGAAGAAATATCTGCCGTTTTTGGATTGTTTGTGGGCAACATAAGCATAAGCAGAATGCAGTGGCATCTGGTGGTAGCAGCCTGGAAGTTGATTAAAAGTTTTAACACACATTCTGGAATGTGAGCAGTTGTTGGGTTTGGCCTGAGGCTATGTTAACTCATTAACCTCTTACCTTTTTCCTACCCTACAGTCTGGTTTAATTTAGGACATCTCAGAATTTTTCTCTTGTCAGTAAAATTTTGTGTTTTGACAAATGTTTTATGTTTATCTTAGTTTAATAGTGACTAACCAAAATGCGTCTACTGGGAATGCTCCTATATGTGTGAGGTTTACCATTGTGCAGAGATTTAGATGTGAACATTACTACTGAGAATGCTGGTCAGTGCTGCTGAACTATGAAACCCATAGATTTCTATGTTAGGACCAATGAGTATTTTGAAGTACTGTGACCCATGAGATCCTTTGTAACCTTTTCTAGTATATTGTAAATTATAAGTATTACCATCAGATTTCAATCTGGAGGATCCTATAGATTGTTAAAGCTTATAAATAAACTTGAGTTAGCATTACACAAAATTAAAATGTCTAGACTTCAAACTACCCAAATTTGTTTCACTGAGTATTCCCAAATGGACTGTCTTGGAGCTCAGATGTTTTCATATTCCTTTTGACCCCATGTTCCTTAGAGTCTCCCAAAACTTTGGGCTTTCCTCTATTTGCCTGTCCACTAGTTGTCTACTTTGTGTCAGCCCTGCAGGCGATAGCTGAAAAGAGCACAGAAAACAGTAGGAAATTGGTTGGGGGCTTTGAGAGCAAAGGAAAAGAATAATTTAGCGGGTTGCCTCACTTGTTTTTTAAATACTTCTCTTTTGATCTCCTTGTTTATCTTTTTTTTTTTTTCCTCCAGAAACTCCATTTCATTTCACTTTGCCTAAAGAAGGTGACATTATCCCACCATTGACTGGCGCAACTCCACCTCTTATTGGGCACCTAAAATTGGAGCCCAGGAGACACAGTACTCCTATTGGTAAGTGATTAAAATGTAATGCTATTTAAAGCAGAATTTCTGAGATATACTTTTTATGCAAGTGATTTCTTTTAGATCTGAGGGATTGGGCCTGCCTCATTAGGATTATTTTTGTCTTAGGAAGTACTAAAGCTGTGATGTCTGATTCCATGAGTTTGAGTTTACTCCCAGAGGATATTGAGTGATGATGAAAGGAAAGAGTAGAAGGAAGGAAGAAAAAAATTGTAAGGATTTTATTCTGTTACTTGCAAGGCAGTAGAGTCTGAGTGCTGAGCAATGATAAAGAGCTGTCATAAGGAAGGGACAGGGAAGTAGGTTAGAAGTACTATTTATTTATTCAGTACCCTGACTGATCAGTTTGCTGCTTGACAGGGCAAGAAAACTTAGATCCTCCTTCCCCGAAGCAGCCAGTCGTCTTCTACATTAACCTGTTTGTTTTCTCTAGTCAGTGCTGGGAGGTAACAGTCATGCCGTCTGGAGTTTCCTGCTACCTATGCCTGATGCTGGCAGATGTGGGTTGGCTGAGGGCTCATGCAGCATCCTTTGTCCAGATGCAGAAGTGGAACTGAATCCTGTTGCTCCTCTTAAGACCAGGTGTCAATACTAGTGCGTAGTTGTTGATACTTGTGACAGGATCTATCCTAGGAACCCCTTTCAACCCTGCAGAGCTGTGGAGCCAAACAGGCAAATTGATAACCTTGAGTTATTTTTCTTCATCTTTGTATTTTAGTGTTCTTTCTTTCTTCCTCCTGCTTCTCTTCTTTCAGATATTAGCAACTATCCAGAAGGCACCGCAGCAGCCAGTGACGTCATGTCTGAGAGCATGGTGGAGACCAATGATCCCATACTTGGGAATGAAAAAGGAGATTCTGGGACTGTCCCAGAAATGGATGATAAATTGTGTCTGAGAATGAAACTGGTCAGTCCTGAGACTGAGGCGAGTGAAGAGTCTTTGCAGTTTAGTCTGGAAAGTAAGTTTTATGTTAGTCTTGGGTAATTAGTAGCTCCAGATCATCTGAGAAGTATTGATTATCTTCTAGTTATTATGATTGATACTTTTTGAATGTATTTGTAAAGTCTTATTTTCATATATTTAATTCTTTGTTTTTGGCCAGTCACTGTCATGTTACTCAAGATACTCCATTTTATAATCTCTATAGTTCCGATTGTATTTCTGTCTTAAACCTGTGTTGATATTAATAATTGGTGTCCATATTCAGCAACAGTTCAGAAAGGGATAGAAAATTTAGGATTGTAGATTCACATTCTAGGTTTATGTTGACTATTTCCCACATTAATTGCAAGTTGTTTGGTATGGCTAGAATACAGAGAAGTTACAGGGGAGTGGGCTACAAAGTAAGGACTAGATTATAAAAAGCCTTTGACATCATGCTAAGAAGTTGAAAAATTTTAGGCAAGGGAGTAATATCAGATTTGCTTTTTAAAAAGGATCATTTGAGTATTTGAAAACTTGTGCTTTTGTGCATCATTTCTTGCCTTGCCCATTTTCTGTTCTTCTGCCTGGCAAACTCAGTCTTTAACCAGGAAGTGGGGTCATTAGTGTGGGGGTGGAGATGAGGGGATGAATTTGAGAAGTGAATAGTGTATTAGAAATAACTTTAGGACCAGTTGACTCTAGAGGGTAAGAGGGAGGAAAAATATAGAGTGACTCTGCATTTATGTTCAGTTTTCATGATAGCACTCTGCAGTAGATATATTTATTAACATTTTATTGATGAGAAAACCGAGACTAAGGGAGATTTTTAAGTTATATATCTAAGGTCACAATAGTTAGTAGAAGTAGAGCTGGAGTTTGAATCATAGCGACTCCAAAGCTTATAATTTTTTTTACTAAGTAGTTTATAAACTCTGTTTAATAAAGTTAGAAGAGGAAGAATTCTTAAAAGAGATTGTAAAAGAATATTCAAAAAAACTAGGAGAGTATAAAGCCATGGAAGGCTATGGGAGAGTTACAAAAAGATAACAATGTCAGATGCAGAAGTGAGCTGTCTAGAAAGCTATGTCCGAAACTCTATATTGAGTTTGGCAGTTAGGATCTATTTGGTGACTCTAGCAAGAACTAGTTCATAGGTGAGACCTATGTTGAAGGTGATTGAGGAATGATGGGGAGAAGAGGCAGCAAATATATTCTACTTTTGAGAAGTATAAGTACAAAATATCCCAAGCTAAAGGGAAATGCAGTATTGAAGGAGATTTTTCATTTTTAAACTGAGAGAGTCCTAAGCAGGTTTGTAGACTGAAAGGAAATCTAAAGAGAGATGGGTTAAAAATGAGGGAATAGGGGAAATAGTTGATAGATTAGGGCCCTGAGGGAGTTGAGAAGGGAAACTTTCAAAGACCACAGATAGAGTGGGTAGACTTGAATAAGAGGGACTTCATATTCTCTGAGAACAAAGAAAATAAATTTGAGCTGTTATATTTTGAGTTCTTATTATATGCCAGGCATTTTACAGGTACAGCTCATTAAATCTCCTAACGAACTTGAGAACTTTTGTATTTTTGTGAAGATCTCATTATTGTCATTTTACAGATGAGGAAACTGAGGCACAGGAAGGTTGAACTCCTTTCCTAGAGTGAGTTATACAGCTAGTAAATGTAGTAGCCTGAATTCAGAGTATTCCCAAGAACCAGAAGTCCAGTTCCAAATTACAATGCTGTTCTGCTTCCAGGTGCTTATTGATTTGAATCTTAGAACCTCAGTAGAAATTAAAGTAGTAAGGATTTCTATTCTTATCATCATCTCTGAAATTAAATAGGGTTTATCAAGAGAGTATGTGGTAGCCTTGAATCTTTAGATTCAAAATTACAATTGGGAACACCTTAAATGGAGATAGGTGTTAAAGATGACCCTGTCAGTAAATATTACTGCTTTTTCTGACAAAATAGGAGCAAAGATCAGGCACTATACTCAAAATTTTACTCATCGCATCCTCACAACAAACCTATGAGGTTAGTCCTGTCTCATCTTACAGATGAGGAAGCTGACTCAAAAAACTGAGTTTACTCCTAGGTCAGACGACTAAATGCTGGGGTCAGAGCCTGAGCCAGGTTTCTGTCTCAGAGCCAGGACTCTGACCACTAAATCTCAGCTGCCTCCTTTATGGGCTATTGAGATTATGTTGGATCATGAGAATTTTAGAAATGTTTAAAAATATTTGCTATTTTCTCTAAGGCTGGAATAAATTGTGAATAAATTTTGATCCCTTGACATTTCTGACATTGCTTTGAGAATATGGGATTCTTCTCAGAATCACCCTTAATTCTTTCTTGAAAGTGTGTTTTGTTTTACAGTTATGTCTCCAAAGCACTCAAGGAGAAGCTGAGTATCTTCTATCTGTGGGTTCTCATAACACTGCATATTATTGAAAATTTGTGCATCAGCCTAAGACATTTTCATACATAACTTATTTTATTAAAGTTTTTTGTTTGATTTATTTTTTAATTTTAATTTTATATATTTTACTACATAATTTTTTAGTTCTCATGAGAAGAGAGATTAATTGAGATTCAGAAGTTTCATTTTCATTTGTAAAAGTTACTGCTTTGTAATTTCTTGTATTTCTGGACAAACTGATTAGTCTTCTGTAGAAAGTTTGAAAGAAAATTGGTGAAAGTAAGAAAAAACTTGCATCATTAAATTGTAAGAAATTCTTTTACATTCACTTATTCTTACCCATTTCTTTTTGTTATTTATTGCAAACAGTAGTGGAGCTGGATTTTAGGTGTGATATTAACTGAATTGTTTCTCTTTCTCTCCTTGCTTTTGTTTTTGTTCAGAACCTGCAATTGGTGATAGAAAAAAGGGATCTACTGCTGTTGCTGAGGCTGTTACCAGGTAACCAGAGCTCGTTGCTATTTAGAGGAGTTTAATATACAAAGCCAGTGGTAGTGAGGGGAAGGTGATTTATAAAGCAAGGGAAAAACTTAAAATGAAACTCCAGCAGAAAGGATTTAACCATGTGCTGAATCTAACAGTAGACTTTCTTGTTAATACTTTAAATCTGATAAACAAAGCTTTTGCTATACTTAGAACTAAGATATTTAAAGGTGTTTCCCTTTCTTTTTTATTCATGTGGGAGTAGCCCTTTTTTTCTTTTTCTGTTGGTGAGACAGATTGTTATTGCTTTTGTAAAGAAATGGAGGGTTAAAGGAGAGATTGCCTTAGACCTTGTTCCTTTTGAGATCCCCTACTTAGTCATAGCCTCAAGCCATTTTCTCTTCTGCCTGTCATATTAACTCCACTGTATGGAACTGTTATTTTTGCTTTGTCATGAATGTTGTAATGCTTTGAGGATGAATATGACCCCATCCTGAGGCTGTGGTGGTAAGCTTTGCCATCTGGTGGCTGTGAGAGTAGAATTGTTTTATTAGTTTCTGACATGAGTCATCCAGCATGAAAATACTAGCAGCAGTTGGTGAAATACAGGTGAGGATTTTTAAATCAGGCTAGACAGGTACTGTAAATAAGTAAAGCAGGGCAGTATAACGAGGCCAACTGAATGTGTCCCCATTTAAAAAGGGGGATAGTCTCTGTGCAACTGCAGCCTATCGTTACCGTGCAGGAGTGCAAACTTGTTGTAAAATTTCTGATTTTTAAAGAGAAATCTGGATTTTTAAAAATAAAATTTCCTGGCCCTCCCCCCCCCCCCCAGTTTCTGGCCCCTTCTCTAAATCCTTTGATCTTTACTTAGCTATATCTTAGATTAGTTGTTCTCTGGGCTCTTACATATTTAATCTGAAAGATAATTACCTAAGGGTCCTTACTCAGTTGAAGACTACTGATATGTAGTCTTAAAAGTTGAAGAAAATGGAGTTTACACTTGATCTCTTTGGTTTTAACAGAATTGTATACTAGATACAAATTATTAGTTTGTACATGTACCCATTAAGAGGGAACAGAATATGTTGCTGAAGTTTCCCAAACTCCTTGGGCAGAATGTAGGGATGGAAAAATAAGGAAAATACTTGAGGTAAAGGATTAGATTAGTGGATCACAGAATGAGATGAAATTCATTGATATTGTTGTGAAGCAAACTTTGCATATGAGAATCTAGATTTTAAAAGTCTATTTACTTTACCATTGGGTTCACATAAGAAATCTAAAGTAAGCTCCGTTAGCATATTTTAAATGTTCATTGCTGCTTCTGCATTTAGGTGAAGCAGTGCCACTCTGTTTTTAAACAAAGTGTCATCTATAACTGGGCTCTATTCAGATTACTTGCTGTCAGCTTTCTTAACATTTCATTATTCAAGGTTTCAAGCATATATAAAAGAGAGAATAGTATAATGAACCACCATGTAGTCCTTACCCACTGTCAGAAATTATTAACTCATGGCTAGTCTTGTTTATACTTCTAGCACTCTCTTCCCCACTGGATTATTTTGAAGCTAATTCCAGCATTATACCATTTTATCTGTAGATATTTCAGTGCTATCTCTAAAAGATAAGAATTCCTTTTTTGAACTTAACCACAGTACGATTATCATGCTTTTAAAATTGTCAATGATTTCTTAATGTCATCAAATATTCAGTGTTCAGGTTTCTCGATTGCTTTATTTTGTTTCGGTTTGTTTGAATCAGGGTTCAAAGAAGGTGCACACGTTGCATTTGATTGAAAAGTCTCTTAATTTAAATCTCATAATCTATACAGAACCTGCCACCCCCTTTTTTTCTTCTAGCAGTTTATTTGCTAATTGTGTCTTTATGGTATTTAATGTCCTCTGTCCACTGTATTTCCTGTGAATCTTCTTCCTTGAGAGCTTTTAATTATGCTAATTTGAAACAGGTACTGTATGAGGAATTTGCATTTTTTATAAGGCAGTTTGGAGTTTGGGATGCAGAAAAGGGATTTTATTCTCTCTGTGACTAAAAGGATAATCTCCAGAGGTACTTTTCTTTTTAAAACTAACACAGTATGTTGCTTTAATTTATTATCTTAGTCCCCAGAAGACTATGTCTTTTCTTAGCTGTGTCTGTGAAGCCCGGCAAGAGGATGAGGCTCGAAGTCAGGATACCTGCTCAGCATCCATTAAGTGAGCATTGTTTTCATAGCATCTTTTGGTCTATATTGATTCATAAAATGGTTGGTACCAAAATCTAGATATAGTCCTACTATTTTGTGAACTTCAGCTTAATTTTTTATATGCGGAACTGTGACATATTCTAGATTAGATTTATAAATGAGATGTCATGAGAAGTTTTATTAAATATTTTATAGATACAGAATTTTGTCTTTATCTCCTAATTCTATTGGTTTGAAATGATTCATAAAATGATTTCATAAATTTATGAAAATATATCATTCTATATTTCTAAGATTTATTCCCTTCTTCTTAGTTTTGGAATGGAACTGTTTATTTTTAACAGACTTTTCTTCCCCTTTATTTTCCCATTGGACAAAACTGAGATATGCTCAGCATCCCAATTTAAAGATTGTCAGACTTGATGGAATTAAGAGTGTCCTATAATTTTTTAACTCTATAATTTCTTAGAATAGCTCGGAAGCAGAAAAAAATTTTTGAGTTACAAAGTAGTATTTCTTCTCTAAAGTGTATCTTGTTTGGAATATATGAGTCTTATATTTAGTATAGGGAAAGACATATTAGCAATGGAAGTAAGCTTTCATTTGCATTATGAGGTGGTATCTGCCATCTCTAGAATTTAGTGATTTTGTAACTAGAGAATATGATATTTTCTTTGTCAGCAGATATCTGATACTGTTATTTGCAGCACAATTTGTGTTGATAGAAATATTTAGAAGACACATTCAATGCTTTTAGTGGGAATTTGGATTATTAAATGTGAGCTTATTGATATTCTTGGGAATCACATAGCCCAGATTATATCCTCTTATGTATCAGGAAGCTTTTTGGATAAAATTCCACTTCTTATGATTCCAAAAATGGTTTGTATGGTAATGGTCCAGCAATTTCTAAATTTACCAATGGCATTGTGTTGCCTGCCTATTTTATTAGACTATCTTAAAATAGAGGGGCCAAGATGCTGATAATTTTGTTTAGCTTTGGTAGAATGAGGGCCTGAGAATCCAGCTGGATTTGACTTCAATTGCTGCATCGGCAGATCTACACTCAGAATGGTTAGAAGTTTATTAAATATGGAGATTTATTCATCTCTGTTTCACTCTGGGTTAATTTTGTCCACGTTTTTTCTGCTAAAAGTTTCTTTCTTAGCATCAATTTCTAAATCTGGCATATAGTGACCAGTGTAGAATTGTGTGGCTAGAACTAATGAAGAAAGAAAGGTGTGTTCCTTATTACAATATATTAGATTTCTCTTGTCTTCTAAAGCTCTTTTATGGTACCAAAGGTTTCTTCTTTATTGTTTCTTGGGACATTAACATACATCTTCATTGTAGATATTTCTTGGTTGCTTAATGAACTTGGTAGGAGTTGCACTTTCTACAGTATGTGTTGCAATTAAGGTGTTTTTTTTTTTTTAACCTGCTGTTCTTTGTTGATCTTAATCAGCAAATCTTGCTAACCAAAACTCTATGTTTGTGCTTATACACACATACATACATACATTCATACATACGTACATATGTGCGTGGGTATATATATAAAATATAAACCTGGGGAGAACTGACTGATTTTAACGGCTGCTAACATGAGAATGATAAATACCAAAATCTTGATATTTCATAGCAATCTGCAAAATATTGCCGATATTGCAGTGAGACACCTTCAGCCTTTAGAAGGAGAGGAATTGTTCTCATTAACCCTTTAGGGAAGAGAAAGCAACCTAATATTTGCTGATTAAGAATTTAAAAATCCCAAATAAAACAAAGCTTTGCTTTAGAAGTGAAATTCCATCCAAAAGTTCTACCCTAAGTAAACAGCTTCTGAGGTAAAATGTGTAGGCTTATTTAAGCTTGGGGAACAGTGATTATTGAATTTTTGAAATGGTTAATCAAGTCCTGTCCCTTCTAGTTTTTGATTCACTTTCATTGTTGCTTAGCTGTTGGTAAGTTAGAGGTCTTAAAGATTCACACATGAGTATTCTGTTCATAAAGATGAATTGCATTTCCTTAATTGCTTTCTTATGCATCTAGATTTAGCATCTGCTGTATACCTACCACTTTGCTAAGTTATTTTTATATAAGATCACTTATAACCCTCATCAGAGAAAGGTGTTACTCATCTGTCTTTTGGTGATCTTATTCTTTCTTACCTCTTCTTCATTGGACCATATATCCACATTCAATTGAGATTCCTGACCTAGAACACAAGCTACAATGACCAAATGTATACCAGGCTCTTCTTGGCTAGAACTCTATTCTAAATTGCTCCTTTAATGTTCTCTTTTGGTAAGCTCAGCTAAACAAGATAGAAACCTGAGAAACCTCCTTTTCTCTTTCTTCAAGAGCGGTAAAGAGCTCTTCCTGCTTCCTTTTTTTTTCTGTCTTTCCAGTCAGCTGAGCTTCTAAGGATAAGAGTTCCTTTCAAGTTGGAGACAGCTTTCTCTGTCTAGATGACCAGCTCCATCTTTCTCTGGCAACTTAGAGCAATATATGACATGGTTTCTAGACCCTTTATCATTCTGGATGTTATCTTCTGGGTGTATCTCAGTTTGTGCCTTGTAAAATATGACACTCCAAACTAAAACATTCCAGATGTTATCTTACTACCACGGTCCTTTTGGGATGGATCCTTTTATCTTTAACCTGGCTATTATATACTTAATGCAGCCTAATAGTGCACTAGTTTGTTATTTGTAGGATACTGACTCATTTGTAATTTACTAAAAAGTTAAGTTATAGGCATTTTCTACATGAATTTGCAGGAGACATTCATCAAATGCTTGTGGGATAAATGAATAAGTCACTGATAGTCAGATGCTAAGACTAATGAAAAGAAGTAGGCTGTATCTTGAGAATTGTCTTTGAGGCACCAAGACATTCTGAAATGGTTAGTCATAGATATACCAGTATAGCTAGCAAAGCTAGAATCTCACCTATAACTCCGTCCTTTACAGATTGGGTTTATTTTCCTCAAATTATCGGTTATGGGTCAGTTGGGGGTTGGGATGAACAGTATCTAAAATGCTAGGGGTCATTTAAGGAATTTTAGAACCATTTATAAAGTCGAGTTCTCTTGACCTAGTTGATCATTTTTGGCATAGATCCTTAAGCTGCCTTCATTGTCTGTAACTTCAATAATGGCTTTACATCTTTTTGTTTAACTTATTTTTCTATGTTAGAATTCATAGAATTCTAACTAGTGATATGAAGAAGTTTTATGACTGTTTCATCATGGTGGAATAGTCCTTTGTGCCATTGTTTTTTCACAGGAGTGAAATTATGATGATAAACCTTGTAAGGGTGTTATGCTTGGTCACATTTTCTCAAATTGTCAAATTATAGTTTCCCCTTGCTAGCGCGTGCATGCACACACACACACATACTTGACATGATTTCTTCATATGGTTGATTTTCAGGGGGAACTTGCTCCATTTTCCAAATACTCAAGATGAAAAGGACAAGGAAAGATTGGAAGGTGACCAAAGGACCAGGGAGCATCAACAACCTATGAAGTCCACTAGTCCTGTTAAAGACCCTGCTTCTTCTGCCTCCCAGCAAATGGCCCCACAGGGGCCATCCAGTCTTCAAGGGGAAGCAATGGAGATAGATGTGCTGGAAGGCCAGAAAGAAGGATGGAATATCAATCAGGAAAAACCTACTAAGACCTTGATTGAAAGGCCCAGCCAAAATAACATAGGAATCCAGACCATAGAGCATTCCTTGTGGGCCCCAGAAACTGTTTCAGTAGCAACCCAGACTGTAAAGAATGTGTGTGAACAGGGTACCAACACAGTGGACCAGAACTCTGGAAAACAAGATGCCACAGTACAGACCGAGAAGGAGACTGGTGAGAAACCAATCAGTGCTCCTGGGGATGATACAGAGTCACTCCATAGCCAGGTGAGAGAACTTACCAGGTACACTAAGGGCCCTGTTTTTGACTTTTCTGGATTTCTGGAAAATTTAAGTTGTGGTACTTTTACCTAATGATCATTCTTAACAAGTTTGTACAGACC
Source organism: Rousettus aegyptiacus (assembly GCF_014176215.1). Lineage (NCBI taxonomy): Eukaryota > Metazoa > Chordata > Mammalia > Chiroptera > Pteropodidae > Rousettus > Rousettus aegyptiacus. The sequence continues at coordinate 116,834,462 of NW_023416306.1, read as the reverse complement.
AGTGGTTAAAACAAACAAACAAACAAAAAGACTCAATTTATCCAGGATAGAGATAGGGTAGTAAAAATTATGGGTAGCTTTAGCCAACGGATAGTCTTTTAAGGAAAATGGAATAATGCTAGAGTTTGTCAATTAGGTCTTTATTGGAAAAGAGAGCCTGGAATATAGTCTGGGTCCTGTTATATTCTGAATTGTTCAGTCCTTTCCTCCTATTATTTTTCATCCTCCTCTATAACTCAGAGCTCATTGCTTTTCCTCCAAGTCTTTCACAGTGTTTCCCAGGAACTAAGACTGGAAAGTAAAGGAGGAAGGAGTAGAAGCAGTATGAAGGGTAGCATATCACAGTGTTGGAAACAAAGAACAATAAGAGAAATAGAGAGAGATGGGGAAAAGTCACCAAGTGACTAGGGACTGTAGAAAGGCTAAGGCTAGACATAATGGGAGGAAAGGGATTGGGGCTGATGAAAATGAGGCTGAAAGAAGAACAAGTTCTCGTGAATAGAGTAGGGAAGTGGTTCCTATTTAATCAGCGTTGTGCTCAAGACCACCCATGAGGTTGGTATTATTCCATTTCACAGGTAAAGAAACCAAGCTGAAGAGAGGTTAAGTAACTTGCCCAAGATTTTGCCATCTGTAGGTGGCAGAACTGGAATTTGAACTCAGCATGTCTACTTCAGAATCGGTATTCTTTTCATTATGCTATGTTGCTTTTCTGTTTTTTTAATCATGGCCTGTGTAGTCTTGTTCTGTTTCTTCGTGCCTCTCCAAAAATTCTGTTTGTATGAGACTTTTATGGTAACACAGTCTGTGAGATCTAAACCTTTATCAGTTTGTAGAGATTCAGACTAGCATTACCCTTTTGGATATAGGGGCTATAGCATATCAGACCCTGTTTTGCATCCGTTTATTTTCACCCTTAATTTAAAGTGTGTGTGCATTCTGCCACATAATTTTGGTTTCTCTGCCTTTGAAAGAGTTAAACTTGATTTTAAAGATGACAGTCATGTGAGAGCCACTATTTCATATTTTCCCTTTTTCTTCCTCCTATCCTCCCTCTGTAAAATAGGGAAATAATCCCTGGTTTCATCTCATCATGGTGATAGGAGCCAGTGTGGTTAAAGCTCAGGCTTTGGAGTCAGACCATTTCATCTGGATATTGTGAGGATTAAGTGAGAAAAGGGATGCAAACCCTTTAGCACTGGGCCTGGCACATAGTAAATGCTCTGAAAATGTTGGCTGCTACTACTACCTACTGATGATTATTTTAAAAACCACCACTGCTGCTATCACCACACAACCACTGCTGAATACTACTGGTGGTATACTACTAGGGCAAAGAGTGATAGACCACATCTAAGAGCTAGTTGCTCCTGTTAAGAAAAGAAAGATACTAGAAAAATACAGATGAATGGGTAGAGTTTCATTTGGGAAAGATGAAAACATTCTGGAGGTGGATATGGTGATGTTTGCACAACAGTGTGAATGAAAATGAGGAAGGTTCTATAGAGGTTTTCCAAGTGTCAGTGCTTTTTTATCCCCTGCAGTCTGGGTAGGACTCAGGCCAGTCCTTAGAGGAAAGTATAGGCTGCCTACCTTTGACATGCCTTAATTTTTCAAGTGGGCCTGGAGCCAGGTTTTCTATCAAGGGAAAGTGGTTTTATTTTCATTATGTTATCTTCTCTTAATGACAACATCCTCAAGTTATTTATATTAACAGAGACTACTTTTCAGAAGACTAGAGAAAGAATAAGCGTACTTTTCTTTTTCTCTGCCCCTTTCCCTTCTCTCCTTTCTTATTCTATCAGGTATATTTAAGTGTCTCTCTTGAAGTGATTATTTGGCTGGCTGTTGTAGTTTTATAGAATTACAGGGAGACTTCTTGGCCTCATTTCAGGAGTATGTAAAGCATTGAAATCTTTCAGACTCTCGTGATCCAGGGCCTGACTCAGTGTGTGCAGGTAGGAGATCCGGGCTGTCATGCTTCTGGTACACAGGCATCCTGACGATTGAGGTGTGACAGACCAATGCTCCGACCATTTATTAACCAGAGTTGTATATATAGAAGTATTTTAAGGAATTGGTTGAATAAGTTTCTATGCTTTTGATTTTATTTATGTTTATTTGCATAATTTACATAGCTCCATTTTAGTGTCTATTTTACCCCTAAAGTAGAGTTGGAGTAGGAATATTTCATGAAATGAATGAAAGCTGTAGGTAAATTACTACCACATTGTCTGGAAAAACGCAGAATCACCATTATTATAGTGGTACATATAATTCTTTTGAAAGACTTGGATACCTTGGCACTACTGAAAGTAAAAACAGTCTATTGTAAGGGAAATAAAGGGGGAGAAAAAAGTGTACATTTTATCCTCCTCGTAATTAGAGTGTGTGGGGAAGGGGAGAGGGTGTGAATGTGGATAAATGTGATGTAAATGTTGTGAGAAAACATGTATGTAACAGTTGTCCTAAAAATGTAGGGTTTCATTTAAACTATTTAAACTGTGCCTTATGGTACAACTAAATACAAAATCCTCATTTGCTAATGTTTTCTGTTTCTGGACACTAGCTCAGATCTTCAGTTATAATCTATCATCTAGAATAGATTAAATATTTCGTATTTAATTCCAGGAGAATCAGCATATCTTGTTATAGGTTGAATCAACTATAGTTTTTGCTTACTAATGCAGGTAAAACAGACCGCACCGAGATTAACAGATGTCATTATGGTTTTATATAAAGTTCTAAAGAATTCCTTTCTTTTATCTAAAGAGCTGTAGCAACTATAAACTCGTATACTGATTAACAAATCAGCATCAAAATCAGAAAGACTACAATCTAAAAATAATATACTGTTAGCGTGTCAAAGTTTTACTAAATATCCTAGATATAAGTGCTAGACGTTAATGCTTTTGATTTAGACAGAAGTAGATCATTTTTAGTGATACTGATACAAATTCTTCGTAGCCTCTGGCTATATAGCTGGTCCATTCCTGGTTTTATCTATAGGCTAATACACAACAAGCAGCTGGAAAATTCCATCACACTAGATTCATGGAACCTCTGAACAGCGCTCATCATGAAGTTGATCTGCGATTCACCAAGTTAAATGAGACTCATGCTTGTGTCTTCTATTTTCTGTCACAGGGAGAGGAAGAGTTTGATATGCCCCAACCTCCACGTGGCCATGTCTTGCATCGCCATATGAGAACAATCCATGAGGTCCGCACGCTTGTCACTCGTGTCATCACAGATGTGTATTATGTGGATGGAACAGAAGTAGAAAGAAAAGTAACTGAGGTAATAAATACTCTGGGTCTATGTGACAGATTTCTTTTGATAGAAAAATTACCTTGCCACTTAACCTCCACCTCCTTACCCCTCTTTCTGTGCAACTAGCTACTAACACTTTGTTTTCCTTCATCTTTTTAATAGAAAGATGTAAGAACCAGGTTAGAAATTGAGACTCCTGAATTCTGTGTCTTTTCCAACCATGGGTTTGCTTTTTGACCTTTGGCCACCTTATTTAACCAGCCCCATGATGCTTTCCGTTTTTATAAAGAACAGATTGATAATTTTGCGTCATGTATAAGTAGAAAGATTTAGTGTATTTTAATCCTTGGAAACTCTAATGAAGCTGAGAACTCCTTGCTAGGCTCCATGTGTTGTCTCACGTGTTTTCATGTTTACCCATGTACCCTTTCTTGGTCTCCTTTTATGTGTGGTTATGGACCTGTTGGTAAGAGATGCATCTTTATTTGTCAGTAGGATTCATTATGGACTCATTCTCAATATTAGCATAGTATTGGCATTTATTGGCTGTTATGTTGGACAGCATCATATGCTGACTGTTTACATCTAATACTGGCTGAGATTAGACAGATTTTCTAGAATTAAAGATCTGGCATCTTTCTTGGTACATGTGTTAATATTTGGGAACCATTTTATTAATTGATATGAGGCACAGCTGTTTTCTTCCTTCACTCAGGCAAACCAGCTAGCCATATTGAAAATTGTATTCAGGGAGAATTAAACTCTGGTATGTAGTTTTAATAAGCAGAACATATTGCTATTGTTCAATAATAGGCCATTGTGGCCCTCATGTCAGGAACCATTTAACATTAATTTGAGAAATTGTCTTATATTCTTTTTATTGTATACCAAATCCTAGAAATATATTTTTTTAAATGTTGACTGGTCATCAGTTTTATGTTCACTTATTTTTTTCAATGTTATTACTATTTTGGAAAAATTATGAACTTAGCTTTATAGAAAAGCAGTTTGCTTTCATGAAAAGTTTTCGTAACTGTTGTAGTCTACATTGAACTCTGCCAGGTACTATATTAAGTGTTATATATATTACATTATTATATGTTGCTTTCTAAAGTATATTTCTGGAAACAGCAGGCCAGCTAGATACTCTGAGGGGAAAAGAAAGTTCTTTGATCATGAAGAAGTTTGAGAAATGCTGAATGCTGTAAAACTCCCCCTCCCCCATAGAAATTTACAGTGCATTATTACATTAAAGGCTCTAAGAAGTTCTCTAGTAAAGGTATGTATTTTATTGTTTAGCATAGCACTTTCCCAACTTATTTCACCATTGAACATTTTTTAAAGTAATACTTACTATATCCCTCTGGGACATAGTTTATGAAATATTACCATAATTAAGGAAAAGAATGATAGCGACTAACATTTGTTGAGCATTAACCATATGCCAGGCACCTTTCTAAAGGACTTTAAGTGATTTAATTTATTTAATTGTCACAGCTAAGCTATGATATAGATGACTGTTATTCCCATTTTGCAAATGAAGAGAGGAGGCATAGCATGCATAACTTGCTTAAGGTTACCTAGCTAATAAATAGAACTGGAATTCAACCCAGACAGTGTGCTTTCAGAGCCTGCATTCCTAGCTATTATGCTGCTTTTCAAGATCAAAAGTGATGTGTGCCAAAAGGAAGGTGCTTATAGTAGTACAGAGGAGGAAGAAACTCATCTGAAGGGAAATTTTGATAAAGTCTTTCTGGATGAGGGCCAGAAAGTATTTGAGTTGGACAGTGAAGGTTTTAGGTATTGGGGGGTAAGGGGAAACAGCATTCCATATAGAAGGATTTGGTGAGCTAAGGCACAGAGGCAGGAAGGAAAGAAAACATAGGTGGGAACAGTTTATTTGGAGGGCAGCACAAAGATTTGAGGTGATGTGAAGATGGATAGGTTCAGGTCAGAGAACTTGGGAAGCTTTCTTTACCTCATCTCTTGTAGCCCTTGTTTATCATTGTTTAAAGATTTTATTCATTTATTTACCGGCAGCTTTTTTTTTTTTTTTTACTGTGATCTTACCACTATGGCAGGCACCGGGACTAGTGAAGATAAAAAGACAGTGTCCCTGTTCTCTAGGAGTTTACGCTCGACATTCAGCAAATCCAGAACTTGCTGGTTGCTGTAGTAGAGATATGGAAAGATGTGTTAAGAAGAGGAGATGGAGTCTGTGGACCTACATGAAGGTGGCAAAAAGGTCTCGTAGAAAACATAGCACTCAAGAGTGTGACAGATAACATCGAGGAGAAGGAGAATGACATTGCAGGCATAATGAAAAGTTAGGTAAATAAGTAGACGGCATGGCATGCTTAATTAATATTTAGGTGCTCAACACGACAAGAATGGTAGGGTAGGGAATGGAGAGAGAGGATGCTGTTGAGGTCAGTAAGGACCCAGAGCATAAGGGCTTTGTGTACCATAGAAAAGAGTTTAGCTTTTTATCTTCCGTGTGTTGGAGAGCCTTAAAAGGATTTTTTGGGTAAAGGAATGACCAGCTCAGATTTGCATGTTGGGAAGGTTAAATTGGCAATAGTGTAACAGTGCATTGGAATGGGTTGAGGTTAGAGTCATAATCAGACAAGAAGTAATGAGTTTCACATTAGGAGAATGGCAGTAGGAGTTGAGAGGAGAGACTGATGTAAGAAATATATAGAAGGTGAAATTGATAGACTGGTGAATTCCTGAATGTGAGGGTCAAGGGAGAGGGAAGAATCTAATATGATGCCTGGGCTTTTTGCCTGGATAGCTGGATAGATGGTGGTATTATATACTGAGATAGACAATATAAAGAGAAGCTCCTTCATTCAGTAAATACCTACCGAGGGTCTCTTTCATGGAAGGTACTATGCTGAATTTTGGGGATATATCCAGGAAAGAAGATGGTTATGATCTCTGTCTTAATGTGGCCTCTCTAATCTAGTAGGAGAGATGCACAAGAAAACAAGCACAAATACATTAAAAAGATCATAACAGGGCAACTTGGAGCCTGGGACTAAGTCATTATAAGAGCAGCGGCTTCAATTGCTGGATAATTGCAAAGGCAGGAAGAGCTGGCTACTGCTTTTAGGGCCTACTCTCTAACCAAAGCATATATTAGAGTCCCAGGCCTCCAGATAGGCCTGTCTCTTACACATTTGTTATGTCCAGGAGAAGGAATTGACTTAAATTCTGGGCTCACAATACCTGTTTCAGTCAAATGACCATGGCAGCTTATGCTGACTCAGATCCAGCTATAGAACAGGCAAGTTGAGTGAGAGATGGTGATTGGTGAATGACATGTTTATGATTGAGACTTTTGGAGGTGGTGCGGTTCTTGTTATTGGACCTAGTAACAGATGGATGAGGTAGAACAGAGGGAAGGGTTCATAGTGGGAATTAGATCAGGAAACCCAGGAGTTGCTGGGTGGGTCATTTTGATGGGAGTGAGCCACAGGAGGAGAGATGGGGAGAAAGAACAGAGGCTGTAAACAGGTAGTGAAGGTGTTCATGAGTGAGAGGGAGTGATTGGGAGGATGTCGGTGAGTAATGGGAAGAGGAGAGGGAGGTTTAACAGAATGACAAATAATGGTTTGGTAAGGGCATGAGGTGGGGAGAGATAAATGTTAATGACAATGGAGAGCAAAGAGCTTCTCATTTACAAACTCTTGAATTGAAGTTTGGTTGAGAAAAATCATGCTCTGCTAGAGAGAGCTGCAGAAGACGTGAGATGTACTGGGTGTAGTCAGAATTCATTCATTGAAGGCAAGGGAATGGACAGAGGATGACAGACTGTTGGATGGGGTAAATTTCAGATGTCTTTGGTACATCCAAGGGGAAGAGTTTAGTGGCATTTGTATCTGAGAATTTGGAACTGAGTGATCATTATATTGTTGATAGGGAGGGATGTGTCTGGTAAGACTGGCTAGGGAAGGCATGGAAGAGTGAGAAAGGAATGAGAACAGAGTCTTGGGAAATACCAATTTTAAGGGAATAAGCCGAGAAAGAACCCCAAAACAAGTACAAATAGTACTTGTACAAGTAGTCAAAGAGAGAATGAAAGGCAAAGAAAATGAGAAAATGACTTTGGAGACAGATTCTAAAGGAGAGATTTTCAAGAAGCTCATGCTTCAAAATACTCATCCAATCATCTTACACATTATTTAAATGTGTGTGCGTGTGTCATGTGCTATCTCCCAGAATGATTGCAAACTCTCAGAGGGAAGAGTTTATCTTATACTTCTCCATATTTTCTCTGGCAACACAATAATGCATGAACAGGCTAGAGCAGAAAAGCAAATGTGCAGCATCCATCATGGAATGTCTCAAGCCTATGCCTATAGAGATTGATGATTGTTGGTTGTAGTACCTTTTCTCACTAAGCCTAGGAATTAGCTTCGTAAGACTGCTTAAAACTGGGCTCTAGGCCACCACTATCAGTCCATCAAAATAGGCATGTGAGATAGTCAGTTTGACATTCTTGTCCTCCATAGGTACCAAAAACTCGTATATTTGTATCATTATTATCTTTTTGGTCTTCATTCTTCTAAACAGTAATACTATTTTTAGCCTATCTTTCTTATAATTTTTATTTTCTTTATCACTTATTGAAAAGTAATATAAAATACTTAATCTTGAAAAACAGGTAATACTACCAACTTCTAATCAAGTGCCACAATGGCTCCCAACCACTCATTTTCTTCCTCTACCTACCTACCTCCCTCCTTACCTGTCCTCTTTCAGGGAGTTACCATTGTCCTCTGGGATAGAATCCTTGCTGGTTTCTCAGTAGCCAAAGGTTGTGTACTTGTCTCGTAAAAAGATAATTTAACAGCTCAGGATAGAGGTCTTTTTTCCCCCAATCTAATATCAGCTTCATTTTTTATTGAGGTACAATGTATTCTGTGTAGAATGTGCAGGTCTTAAATGTTTAGTTCAGTGGCTTTTGACAATTTTATGTAACTATAACTTAAAACAAGATATAGAACATTTCTTTTATTCCAGAAAATTCTATCCTGGTTCCCACCTTTCTGAATTGAAATTTCTTGCCATCATTAGTATTTTCGAACTAGCACATTACCATCGTATTATTGTGACTTCTGTTAGCTTTTGTATCCATTTCTTCCTTGCAGGAGACTGAAGAGCCCGTTGTAGAGTGTCGGGAGTGTGAATCTGAAATTTCCCCTTCAAAGACTGGGGGCTCCTCAGGTGACCTGGGGGATATCAGCTCCTTTTCCTCCAAGGCATCCAGCTTACATCGCACGTCAAGTGGGACAAGTCTCTCAGCCATGCACAGCAGTGGCAGCTCAGGGAGAGGAGCCGGATCACTCAAAGGGAAAACCAGCGGGACAGAACCCGCAGATTTTGCCTTGCCCAGCTCCCGAGGAGGCCCAGGAAAACCGAGGTGCAGACAGGGTCTCCAGGGAGAGAGCCACAGCAGGGGCAGGGTTGCTGACATTTTAAATATCACAGAAAAGGGGAGTAATGGGAAAATCCCTCCCATCTTCCATCTAGGATAAATCAACTCCTTTTCTTCCCCTTTTGTTCCTATCCTATTTGGGATTTGCCTGGGAGGTAGGGTGGAGCTTGTGGGAAGTAGACTTCCTTAGAAAACGTAGAGAAACAGGTGAGGGGACTTTGGGAATGTTGGCACATGCTCCTGCCACCCCCATTTTCTGCAGCCTACAAGTGTTGGGAATACAGAAAGTTTGGGGTAGTGACCCCAACTTGACATATCCCCTAGCTTATTGTTATCCTCTGCAGCTGTCCAGAGCCTGAACTAGAAGAGAAAGCAGGGTAGAAATTTGTGTGCTGTTTTTAAGGGCAGCAGTAGGAAGCTTTGTCAGGAGGGAAGACTTGCGTAGAGGAGGATGTCCTTTACTTATTTTCCTACATTCCCACTCCTCAGCTGATACTTTGGTGGTGGGTGTGTGGACCAGCTTCTTGCTGCCCTGGAGGCCCAGCACATGTTGGCCTGACATGTAGTCTGAGGGCCAAGGGGAGACTGGGGAAAGGATCCAGTAGCAGGTGCTATCAGACTAACCTGTCTTCATTCTCTAGTCCTAGAAAAGGGGTCAGTCAGACAGGGGCGCCAGTGTGTGAGGAGGATGGTGATGCAGGCCTTGGCATCAGACAGGGAGGGAAGGCTCCAGTCACGCCTCGTGGGCGCGGGCGAAGGGGCCGCCCGCCTTCTCGGACCACTGGAACCAGGTACCCGGGTAGTGTGAGATATACTTAGTCTGTGACTTGTTTAGAAAACAAGGGAGCAGAGAGAAGAGAGGGGATTAGAGAGTATGTGGGGTGTCAGGAGGGAGAAGAGGGGCCCACACTGACTGGGGAGTGGGCAGGGATCAGAGTGAGGCTGTTGAGAGACCAGGCTGATGCCTGTGATGGGGTTACCAAATAATGGGCTGAAGAGACAGACCCACGGACAAAGGAGTGGGAAAATACTAGGTAAGTATTTCTTCTCACTTCCTTCTCCTGTCTCTTATATCTCTTTAGAGAAACAGCTGCGCCTGGCCCCTTGGGCATAGAGGACATTTCACCCAGCATGTCTCCAGATGATAAATCCTTTACTCGTATTGTGCCCCGAATGCCAGAGCCCACCAGACGAGCAGATGTGGGTGCTGGTGCTTTGCGTCGAAGCGACTCTCCAGAGATCCCTTTCCAGGCTACCACTGGCCCTTCTGATGGCTTAGATGCCTCCTCTCCAGGGAACAGCTTTGTAGGGCTCCGTGTTGTAGCCAAATGGTCATCCAATGGCTATTTTTACTCTGGGAAAATCACACGAGATGTTGGAGCTGGGAAGTATAAGTTGCTCTTTGATGATGGGTATGAGTGTGATGTGTTGGGCAAAGACATTCTGCTGTGTGACCCCATCCCGCTGGATACGGAAGTAACAGCTCTCTCAGAGGATGAGTATTTCAGTGCAGGTAATAAAAGAAGTAGTCTGTATAGATTTACTGTGCCCTGGTGCAGTCTTCTCTTCTGTCAGAAATTCCATTCCTGTAACAATGGTTACTCATCATTGGCTTTTTTGTTCTTTGTTGCTTATTTTTGAATAAACCTGTTATTTTGGAATAATTTTATATTTATAGAAAATTTTGCAAAGTACAAGGGTACTGATAGTCCAGACAGTCCCTGTATATCCCTCACCCAGCTTTCCAGCTTTCCATATTGTTAACATCGTACATCAGCATGGTACATTTGTCAAAACTAAGAAAACAACCTTGGCTCATTACTGTTTATTAAGTTCCAGACTTTATTTGGATTTCACCAGCTTTTCCATGTCCTTTTTCTGTTCCAGGATCCAATCCAGTATTACCACATTATATTTAATCCTCATATGTCCTTTGATCATCTCTCTCTCATCTATGACAGTTTCTGAATCTTTTCTTGTTTTTCATGACCTTGACAGTTTTGAGGAGCACTGATCAGGTATTTTGTAGAATGTCCTTTGGTTTGGGTTTGCCTTGTGTTTTCTGATTAGATTGGAATTACGGGTTTTTAAAAAGAATTCTTCCAAGGTGAAGTGCCCTTCTCATCACATCATGGGGGAGGGAGGAGTGTGACATCCATAGGACATCACTGGTGTGTTAACCTTCATCACTTGGTTGAGGTGGTGTTTGCTAGGTTTCTACTGTAAAGTTAGTATTTTTCCCTTCCTCTATTCTTTCACCACTAACTTTTAAACCTCCTGCCTTGATGGGAACTCAGTAGGTTGAGTGTGGCAGATATATTGAGCTATTTTTGCTTAGGAAGAAGTTGTTAGTGCTGTGTTTGTGTGCCTGCACACCCAACACTTACTCTCTGGTTTGAACAATGGTGCTGCCTTTTTTTTTTTTTTTTTTTTTGCCTCTAGCTCTCAGTTCCCTGTACTGGCGATGGTGAGGGATTGGTGTTTGTTATGACTGTTTCCTGTGTCAGTTCTTTGAATACATTGCTTATTTTATGTGAACTAATTTGGAGATACATGTTTGTATTGAGTTTGTCATTTAAAATCATCTTTTCTGGAGAGTTTTTTGGACATGGATTGGAATATATTGGGCAAAAATGCCTCTCTGTCGAAGTCTCTCCAGACTCCTGTGATTTGGACTGAGTAGTTGCTGTTTTCCCCTTTATTTTAATGTTAAATGGGCCGCTTCACTTTCTAGTTCTGGATAACACTTAGCTCTGTGTGGCACATGGATTGAGGTCTTTTGTGATCTGTAACTTACATAGTTTGTATCAAATACATTTGTTCTTCTTTCAGGTTGTTAAGCCACTTTTGAAGGTCCACATTCTGCCCTCTTACCTCGCAGAGACAGTTCTGTATCCAGAGTGAAGTACAGCATCAAAAAGTGGGGATTCTGTGTCTAATTAATTGAGGCTGCCCACTAATGTCAACATTAGACTGCTCCTAGTTTTAGTAGCTCTTCATTAGTGTGAAGTATGTTGTTAGGCTTCTTTGTGTTTTTGAGGGGGTCTTGTGATTTAGTTGGTGATAGAGAGTTAGGCCAGGAGATGAACAAGCAAAGGAAAGAGTGATTCTGTGGCATAGATAAGAGAACCAAGGCCTGCTTTCTCCTCTGTAGTTGTTTCCTTGGTGGCTTAGGTTCTGGATTTCTTTTAGCCTTTCATTGAAGTATAGGCTAATGGGAGAGAACAAACAGACCTTTCTGTTTATGGGAATGAAAAAGTATTTATATTAATGCCTTGGTTTTATTTGTGTTTGTGTGTGTGCGCACGTATGTGTAAATTGTGTATTAATTAATAGAGGGGAAGGAGTGTTATCTTTTTCACAGAATTGTAAACGGATCTGCAAGTCTTGCTCAAAATCATAGAGCTTGGTGGTAACAGAACTAGGCCTAAGATCAGGTCTCCTCAATTCTAACCCAGTTTCCTCTATAATCCCACATTGTGTTTCTTCTAACTTAAAGGCCTTATCTTTAGATTCCGCATCAGAGCAAGAGCAGGAGAGTACGTAATAGGGAGGGAAGATGAGACAGGAGGGGCAGAATTTTTTTTTCCTTTCATTGCTCTATCTTTATTTTGATTCTGCTACACAGATACAAACAGACACATACCCTCTCAGAATGATGTCATCTTTGACCTATAACTTAAGGCTAATTACTCAGAATTAGTAAGTTATAATGGAATCATTAAGATACCACATGCGTTTCACTTCAAGAACCATTTGAACCAGGCTGGCTTTAGGAAGCTTTATTTTATAACTCTAGGATTCCTTCTGTCAAACTTTCCATGTCAAGCTAGTAGCTATGTATATCCTAAGTGGTGGCGGGTGATGTCTGGGATGGACAGCTGGGATTTTGTTAAAATCCTAACTTCAGCCCATTATTGTATCTCCTAATTCCCTGACTTTTAGCCCGCTCTGCAGAACCTTTGTGAGTGGATGTTGGGCAGCCTAAAATAATAGCAAGCTGACTTTACTTTTTTTCCCCCCCACTCAGGGGTAGTGAAAGGGCATAGGAAAGAGTCTGGAGAGCTGTACTACAGCATTGAAAAAGAAGGCCAAAGGAAGTGGTATAAGCGAATGGCTGTCATTCTGTCCTTGGAGCAAGGAAACAGACTGAGAGAGCAGTACGGCCTTGGCCCATATGAGGCAGTGACACCCCTCACCAAGGCTGCAGATATCAGCTTAGGTAAGACCTTCGCTTCCTGAACAGCAGCCTCTGGGCCTCTGCCCTGCTTGTGGTACAAGGAGTGATTTCTAGAGCAATCAGTAATGCTACCTTAAATCTTACTATTTCTATGTGAGATGATAATGAGCTGTCAGTTTCTGGAGCCACTGCCTATCTTTATTTCCTTCCCAGGACCAAATAGGAAGTCCTCAGATTTTTCTGGCCTCCCCAGTTCTGTAGGGGAACAAGCACATTTCAGTCATGACAGAGACTGAAACAGAAAATGTAATGGCCTTAAAAGGGGGCTTCCTGCCCCCATGGGAGATTGAGGGGAGGTTGTGGTGGAATCTAAGTCATGCTCTGCCTGGCTTCTTGGAGTCTAGAGCCTTAGGTCATAGGAGTTGATCAGTCTCTGGCTTATCCTATCACAGACAATTTGGTGGAAGGGAAAAGGAAACGTCGCAGTAACACCAGCTCCCCGGCCACCCCTACTGCCTCCAGCAGTAGCAGTACAACCCCTTCCCGGAAGATCACAGAAAGCCCTCGTGCCTCCACGGGAGTTCTCTCAGGCAAAAGAAAACTTATCACTTCTGAGGAGGAACGATCCCCTGCCAAGAGAGGCCGGAAGTCTGCCACTGTAAAACCTGGTGAGTGCTCACTTTTGCTTCATTCTCCCTCAGACCATGGTGGGATGCAAGGCCAGCTGCTACAGATGGAGCCTTATATGGGACAATGGCCCTTCTGTCCTGGCTACAAAGTTGGGGGCCCCGCACAAGCCCACAGGTGGTACTGAGACAGCTTTCTGCATCTCCCTCTTTCATTTCCCAGCAGAGTGCAATGGGGGTAGATAGGAGACCAGGTCTTGATCAGAAACATTGACTCCAGCGTAGGTTCTCGGAGAGAAAGAAGAAGTATTGAATTTTAAGCAGATTTAAAATAGATGAAATTTGTCTTAGATCTCTTGGTTTACCTGGCACCATCCTCTACTTCTGGAAGCTCTGTTCCTTCTCCTTCGTGCTCAGGGTCCTCCCGCTTTCCCACACTTTCTGTTGAGAGCTAGTACTTCAGCCTACATCTCCCCTCTCCCTACTGTCCTCCAAACAACCACTTTCCCGTCCCTCTTGCTTCTTAACAGAGGAGTTCCATCCTTCTATTGTTTACTGGATCTCTCCTGTGACCCAGCCCCAGCCTCTGTGGGTTCTGGAGATGTAGAAGTACAGCCCTCAGTGTCTGCCCTGAGGATGCAAACTGAGGAAGTTTATTGGTTGCTACATTGTCCTGGCAGTAGAGCTCCTTTTGTTTCCTATATATTTGAGTTGTGTCATTTCCATATCAGTCCAGTACTCTCCTGTGTTTCAGGGTATGTGAAACATGGAACTCAGCACTTCACATATTACCTCATTTAATCCCTGTGAGGTATAGGTGCTAGCGAAGTCATTTTCTAGTTAAAGAATCTAAGGTACGGAAAAGTTGGCTAACTTTCCCAAAGTGAGACAGTAATCCAGAATTCACACTAGGGCAAGTCCGACTTTGAAGTCCAGACTTATCCATACTATATCACACTGTTCTCTTGCTGCTGATTTTATTTTAGGGAGGCATGACCTGTCTGTCATCTTAGCCTCCTAATGAGCCTACGATTCAGCTTCTCCAAGTCAGGTATTTGTTTTCTTCTCAAAGCCTTGTTGGGTGCACTCCTAACATGGGTGTTTTGGGAGTCCCGGACTGGCTGGGTCACTTCCCTTCCCCCCAGTTGTTTCAAATTGGGACAACTGAAGCAGACTATTGGGTGTGGCTCTTGCAACATGTAAAAACACTTAAATTACCAAGTATTCTATGCACCATTCTGGTGAAGGTCAGGGATATATTGGTGGATTTATCTGTTGGGGCATTTCTTGGTAATAAAAAAGTGGGTTATTTTTGTTGTTGTTATTTTTTAAATCACATATCCTGGGAGAAATCAGCATTGGGCAGAGAAAGTAGGCTGAAGACTTCCAGGTATTTTCACTAATACCTAATCTTTGTATTAGAACCACCTCTTCCTTCAGATGACCTCAGAAGAATTTGGTTTGGCTGTATAAAAGCAATACTAGTTGATTTTTTTCATTTTTGAATACAGTGTATGCACTGTCATGACTATAAACTTTAAGTATGTAAGATTTCTCTGCCCTGTAATTTGTTCTAGGTTCTTGGCCACAAGAATGGTCTTTGGTGAAAAGTTCATCCTGTCATGCCCAGGCAGTGGTCTTTACCCACCTCACTGTGCCTCTGTCCTTCCCAGGTGCGGTAGGGGCAGGAGAGTTTGTGAGCCCCTGTGAGAGTGGAGACAACTTGGGTGAACCCTCCACCCTGGAAGAGCAGAGAGGGCCTTTGCCTCTCAACAAGACCTTGTTTCTGGGTTATGCCTTTCTCCTCACAATGGCCACAACAAGTGACAAGTTGGCCAGCCGCTCCAAACTGCCAGATGGTCCTTCAGGAAGCAGTGAGGAAGAGGAGGGTAAGACCCTGAGGAGCCCTGGGGGCTTTGACACATGTACTTCCTTCCTTTCCATTCACTCGATGAATCTGGTGGCCCCCCAGCCGGCTGTAGAGGAGGCAGGGCAGTTGGCAACTGGGATCATGGTCAGGGAAAATTAACCCTGGTTCTTGCTTTATAGACTGTTTTCACAAAATTCCTCCTAGTGAGTGTTTTCTCAAAACAATCCTGTGATGCAGATGGGAGATCTTATCTGCTTTACAGATGAGGAAACAAGCTTGGAGAGGTTAAATAATTGCTTTTTGTCCACAATAATGGTAGACTTGGGACTAGAACCTAGTAGTGTTCATTTTACCCTACTCCAGTCATCCTGGTCAGTCAGGTTTCTGAATGTCCTGCAAAGTTCATTCTCTTGAGGACTGTGATATAAGACTGGAATATGGGGTGTCCAGGGCCCCAGGGTGATTTCAGAGGAACAGCTTCTAGGCCTTTTCAACTCTTGTACCTCCCTTCAACCTTAAAGCAAATCTATACATTATATTTCTATGTTGTCTGTTACATAGGGTTTGAGTGAAGGCTGTTGTAGGGACACCTAAAAGTTATTTCAGTTGTCTAAAGAGTGTGTGATCTAGGAGAGAAAATGAACAGATACAAATGTATGCACTATAAGTGATTGACAACAATATCCAAATGTGGCTATAAAGGCTAGAGGTCCAAATGGAATCATATTTTCTACAAGTTCCAGTTCTGGCTAATGTCTTATAAGAGAGAATTGAATTAGAGAACATGATTATCTCAAAATAACACCACTGCAGATTTGTGATGGTTGGCATTTCAAGTGTGGATGACTCCTAATTAACAAAAACTATCTCTTACTAACTACAGCCACATGGGGATCTATACAGGGTTATGGGAACAGTGGTCGGGGAGTTTTGGTTAAGGTTTAGGCTCTCTGTAAGGTGCATAAACAGTCATCGGTATAGAGGCTCTATTCTAGGGTATGGGAGCAAGTGTGGCATGTGTGGGTTTCAAGGTTAAGTGTACTCCAAGCCTAATTTGTCAGAATTCAGATAGGTACAATGGGAGGTAGGGTGTGTGTGGAGTTTCTTAGCTAAGAATTAGTTTTGCTTTGATCATAAGCAATTGAGAGTCCCTTGAGTATTTTGTGAGGAGATGTGTCATGGCATCAAAGCAGTGTTCATGGTCTTGTTTTGCTTTCACAATATTGCTGGACTCTAGTCTTTATTCTCCAAAGCATTCCTAACCCTTCCCTAGACCGGGACTTCACAAGGCAGCTTTGTATATGTTTTATTTGTTGGTTGGTATTATAGCATGGGTAAGAAAGCTGGCTTAAAAAATCTGTAAGTCTGTGTGAGATATTATAAACTCAACTTATAAAAATTCCCTCTATTCCCACTTGCTGATTGATACAGCAAATGTTTTTAATCCCATTCTATAACATGAGTAAAGGGAGGGAGGCCTTATCGAATTGAGGGGGAACTTGGACAGTTTTTTAGAGGGACCTCCAGATTTCTCATGTAAAGTGCGGTTATGGTGAATGTGTCTGCTTTATGTTGCTCCTTCATCCATGGACATTGTACCAGAATCCTTGATAGTTTTGGAATATGAGAATGTTTTAGAGGTTCCTTTGTCTCAAGCCTGAAGATATTTGTACTAAAACAATTCTCTATAGACTTAGTTTTCAAGAAGCTGTGATATGTTTTAAGAATAAATGGGAATCTCTTAGATGCCAGGAGTTCAGCAAATATTTGAATTCAGCTTATGAGACATATTTGTTAATTAGTTAAGAATATTGCACCCAGTCTTGTTAGGTGGCACACCACGAGCTACAGGGATTGACTGGAGTTGGGTTTATTTAGTGAGAAAAATTAGAGAAGTGGACTGCCTAGACTTAGGTAATATTTGATTACACAAACACAAGGAAATATAAGCAGGGATTAAACTCTAAATTGGTCAGGACTAGAAACAGCATGGATTATGCAGACATAAAATAGAAGTCTTGAAAATAAAGGACCATGAGGGGCCTCAGCAGTGACCTAACAGTAGAGTGCTGGCATTGAAAATTGTGACATGTGTGTCATTTAGACGGCTCAAAATGATAGTCATAAAACTGAGAAACAGTCCTGCTATATTCCGAGTTTCTTATAACCAGTTAGAGTTTCCAGTTTGTTTTCATTTTAAGAAGAATATGGAGAATGCCGAATCAAGAAGAGCAATAAAAAATGAATAGGCTGGCCAGTCAGACCTACCACAGTTGCAGAGGCCTGACTTTGGGACATCAACACTGCCTGAGCAGCTCCAGCAGGCAGAGAGGGTACCAAGGGTGGGTTTGGGTCTGCCCTGCCAAATTTTACCTCTGGGTCTGAGGGGGAAAGGGATTGGTCCTGGCATTGCACTTTTATATACTTGGTTTGTGTTTTTATTTATGACAAGTTAATTAGCACTTAATTTCTCAGAACTCCTAATTAACTAAAACCTCTAATGTCTCGCTTTTTTCTTTCCTTTTTTTAATGTGTTATTTATATATGAGAGGAGCAGATGACAAGAAAACAAGCTCAAATTAGATATTTGGTCAAAAGAAGCAATTTCTAATTGCCTAGGGTCATTACAGCTTCAGCCTCATCTCTCATAACTTCTACTTCACCCTCAAGACTATAGAGCAGTCATTGATGTTCAGTGTCCTGAGGTACTTCAAGATCATCAAAGGTAGATAGTTTTCAATAAAAAGGTTGAAAGAGGATTTTCTGGCTAATCTTCACTTAATCAGTTAAAATTTGAAAAGCTTACTTTCTTTGAGCATTCTCGTTTATCAGAGTTTTAGTGTACAGGGGGTAAAAATGCTGATGAAGGGAGAATTTGAAGACTATTATAAAAAGTGCTAAACAGCTATTCACCTCCAGAGAAGAAAGAGGAAATGGGCTTAGTTTTGTAGAAGAGATTTAGGGTAGACATAAGGAAGAACTCAGATGAGAATACATCACTATGGGAAGTGGCGGTGTGTCCACCCCTGTGAACAGTCCAATGACTTGATCTTGGTGCAGAAATGTTTGCTGTTTTTAGGTCTAGGACCTGCCTCCATCTCATCTTCCCTACCCCTCCTGCTGTTGTCCCTTCTTTTGACAGTACTTTATAGGCCTCAAGACAAATCTCTTTCTGAACCATGGGGAAGCCCTTGACCTGTCCTTGAGATACAGTGCTCTGGAGATAGCTGGGGAGTGGAAAGGGGGTCAGTAAGAAGCAGGCATTAAGTAGCAAATAAACCAACTAGTAGTAATAATTATCTTGCTTATGTTTTTTATATAGAATTTTTAGAAATTCCTCCTTTCAACAAGCAGTATACAGAATCCCAGCTTCGAGCAGGAGCTGGCTATATTCTCGAAGACTTCAATGAAGCCCAGGTGAGGAGTTTTCTTTGTGTAGCTTTCCAGAGGGGCCATGATGAAGAGTCCACTAGCTGTGCTGAGAATAGGCCTGAGAGGGACAGTAGCTAGAGATTTTAGGAACTGGAAAATTGCCAATGGTTGTTCACATGAAGTGGAATTTTTACTGTATACAGGGAGAGAAGTTAAAACCATGAGTTAATGGCTATGGTTCTGTTGCTGGGACAAACACAGATTGAAATTTGTGTTTAATAGAAATCCCTATCACAGTATTGCTGATTTTTTGCCTGAAATGCTGAATACATGGGAGTTTAGTTGTCCCTTGAGGATTTAGGCCCCCAGAAGCTGCAGGTGAGGCAGGGAGAGTGTCTAGGGAAGCCACTTGGGCCTTTCAGTGAGAAAAGAGGTCTTGGGCAGGACAGGGTCAGTCACATTTTGCATAGTACAGTTGACCCTTGAACAACATGGGCATTTGGGGTGCTGACTTCTCATGCAATCAAAAATCTGCATATAACCAATCAGCCTGGCCCCTGCTGGATTCCCAGCCACAGAGTTGACCCTTGAACAACACGTTTGAATCGCGCGGGTCAATTGAGAATCTGTAAGTGGACCTGTACAGTTCCAGCCCATGTTTTTCAAGGATCACTGTATTTGAAAGTGTTCAGATCCAATCTCTATGACTCCTTAGGGCTGCTGTTCAGAGGCTTTCCATAGACATCACCAGACCCATTGGTGGTTATTTCTTTTCTTCCAGTGTAATACAGCCTACCAGTGTCTCCTAATTGCGGATCAACATTGTCGAACCCGGAAGTACTTCCTGTGCCTTGCCAGTGGGATTCCTTGTGTATCTCATGTCTGGGTCCATGACAGTTGCCATGCCAACCAACTCCAGAATTATCGTAATTATCTGCTGCCAGCTGGGTATAGCCTTGAGGAGCAAAGAATTCTGGATTGGTAAGTTTTTAAGAGTCCACGTAGAACAGTAGAAAGTAGAAAAGCAAGCTTTTCGAGGGGGAGAATCTAGGTGAGAGTAAATATTTCTAGAAACTGGAATGATCGTACAGTAAATGATTGAATTTGAATGGGTTTGAGTTTATTTTAGCAGTTCACCTGGCATATTTCCCTAGGGTACAGTGGTTAGGGACTTTTTGAAAAGGAATGAACTCAAACTGTATGATTGGGAGGGGACTAAGCTTTTTAAGCACCTTAAAAATATAGGCTCAGGAGGGAGCAGGGTTTGGCTTATTCTCAGCTCCAGAACAAACATGGAAATCAGAAAGGGGGTGGATTAGGAGGTCACAATCCTAGAGAATACGCATAATTCACAGAAAGAAGGGGGGAGGGGTGGTGCCTGAATGCAGGGGTTTTGAAAGCATTCACATTACCCTCAGTCCTTTTATAGAAGGGCTGTTATTAGATATTATCTGTCAAGTTAAGATCCCTCCCAATTCCAAGGTGCTATGTCTCTGACTCCTTCATAGGCAACCCCGTGAAAACCCTTTCCAGAATCTGAAGGTACTCTTGGTGTCAGACCAACAGCAGAACTTCCTGGAGCTCTGGTCTGAGATCCTCATGACTGGAGGGGCAGCCTCTGTGAAACAGCACCATTCAAGTGCCCATAACAAAGGTACGGAAAGTGTGTACATTGTTATTGCTCCAAGAATGTCGTTGAACCCATAGCTGTTAGGCCTTGTGGTCTAAGTTTCAGTCCTGATTACTGGTTAACTATAAGAGAAGTACTACCTTTAAGAGGTGCGCTAACATGAGTGAAGCACTGGGCTGTCTGTGCTTCTACTGGTGTCCAGTGGTGTATTTGCTAAACATTTTTACAAGGTCAGCATTTAGTGATAACTTTTCTTACTTGGTTGTGATCAAGTAGCATGTTGTGTTTGACATAAAGGGCTTAGTTTGGGCAGAGTGGGATGTGCTGGTTACAAGGCACATCAGGCTTTTTAGAGGAGCTAAATTGAGTCTTTTCCTCACTTACCTTCCCCTGCTTCCTGCAGATATTGCTTTAGGGGTATTTGACGTGGTGGTGACAGACCCCTCATGCCCAGCCTCGGTGCTGAAGTGTGCTGAAGCATTGCAGCTGCCTGTGGTGTCACAAGAGTGGGTGATCCAGTGCCTCATTGTTGGGGAGAGAATTGGATTCAAGCAGCATCCAAAATATAAACACGATTATATTTCTCACTAAGGCTACTTGGTCTTACCAGTTTTATTCCTTGCTGTTGTGGAGATTGTGTTTTAACCAGGTTTTAAATGTGTCTTGTGTGTAACTGGATTCCTTGCATGGATCTTGTAAATAGTTTTATTTGCTGGACTTTTATGATAAAATAAATGTTGAATCTCTTTGGTTGTAGTAACTGGGATTTCTTCATCTACTTCTTTGAGCTTACTTTCAGAACAAGTAGCAAGACAAACTTACCTTCTCTGTGGTTTTTCAGTTGGCTTGTTCATTGTAGGAGGACATCTAGCCAAGGGAAATAATGAGGAGTGAATTTTAAAGTTTTCTTTGGCATAGCTGTTAAAAGGTTCTCCTGGGCTATCTAAAATTCGGTCCTACTAAAAACCTGATTTTACAGTAGGCCCAGATAAATAGTTGTGCCAAAAGCTGAGTGAAATTCACAGTTAAGTTTCTTGGCAATTAAAAAAAATTCTTTTTATAGAGTTGAGCTCATTAAACTGTGTACTGTACTCTCAGCTAAAAGACAAGAGGACCAATTGCTGTGACTGGGTAGTGACTGTAAGCTTGATGGGATGACCTTCAAAGATGACATGAGAAAAAATGTTAGAAGCTTTAGTCACAGGTATAAAATTTTATTACTATAGTCACATGCTGGAAGCTATCTATCCCTTCCCTACCCCAGCATTGTCCCTGTTGATGTTCTCTCATTCTCTAAGACAGCGGTCAATTTTTTTCTTCCAAATAGCAAATATTTTAAGTGTCACAACTACTCACCTTTGCCATGATGGCATGAAAAGCAACCACAGGCAATAGGTAAATGAACAAGAGTGGCTATGTTCCAGTAAAGCTTTATTTACAGAAACAGATGATGGTTTGCTAACTTCTGCTCCATGGGCAGCAGTGGAAGGGGTTGTCTTTAGCTGACAGTTGCAGAGAATAAGGGTGTAATATGTGGTAGAAGAGATGCAGAGACCAGGTTGTAGGACCAGGTTGCGTAGCTAAAAACTGAGGCCAGAATGCTGCATTCTTTTTGGTTTGAAGGGAGTTCATTGAATGTTTTAGTTTATACTGATGTGAATATTAGTGATTACCAGTGATGGTTGGGCTAAATTAGGAGAACCTCAGCTCCTTTGGTTTTTCTAAGATGGGATAATTAGACCTGCAGTTTTCAGTATTTGGCAGCTAATAATTTGACCTCAGTTTTTTTAAGGACCTTATTTGTTTAAAACAACAACTAAATACATTGTAACTAAAATTACCCTTTTACAATTTGAAATAATTGGAAGATATTGGTAAAATTCTTCAGATTCATAGTTTTAAAGATCCTTAAGGATGGGACACTCAGTTTTTTTCTGGAGGAAAGAGGGTTTGTGGGATGAGGGGAAGCCTGCCTTATCTGGTGCCTTTCTTGCTCGGTGGCAACATACAACAATTGACTTACTCACAAGCCACAAAATATTTGACTCTCTGGTCTGTATTACTGCTGTCTCTCTCGCAGCTTGAACAGTACCTAGACACATAGTAGGAGCTCAGTAAATGAACTTATGAGAAATGTTCTCAATGTAACAGATCTTGCAGGGTCCACAGAAGGAGAGCTGATGCCACTTGTGCTCCTTTGGAGGAGAGTTAAGAACTCTCCTAAGTGGGGGCAGACCCTTCCACTTGAGAAAGAGAGGAAGGATTTGTATTCGTGGATGTTCAGTAATCACTTTTAGGAGAAAAGGTACAGCCCTCTCAATAGCTTGCAGCTAGAGAATGAGATGTTTTGAGCCTTCTTCTGTTAAAGATGAGAACGTGGTAGGAAAGACTTACTTCATTTCGTGAACCCGAAATTTTCACATCCCGAAACTACAAAAGAAAAAAAGAGCCTCATCAAATATGCTTTCCTAAGATTTTCTCCAAAAAAAAAAAAAAATTTGAATCAGGGCACTGGTGATATAGATAATGTCATCTTTAAACTCAAAGTTTGACTTCCGTTAACATCACTAAGGAAAAATCTGGTTGAGGACATTTCAGGAAGAGCGAACAACAATAAAGCACTTGGGACAGACCGCTGAGAGAGGCCAACAACTACTTTATCTTACTATAGATTAAAAAAAGTAGAGTTGGAAGGGGCAGTCCCCTCTCACAAACTGGAAGCTGTGGGCCAGTGAGGCAGGGTGCCTATGGCAGCACAGCTACTTAATGTCAGAACTGGGAACCGAGGCCATCCTGCTTCCCAGCATAGCAATACACAACCTAGCCAAGAGCTTAAAACCCATCTCAGCTTCAGGAGGTTAGTATTTTACTATGATGACTTTTACTAGAAAATAATCCATTAAAATGATTAAAGATGATCAGACACAGTGCTTTCTCTCTTTGGGCTTCAAGTTTTCTTGTTTATAAAGTGAGGGTATTTGGACCAGATGATGGCTAAAGTCTATGTCCAGCACTGGAATTGTACAACTTGTTTTAAAAAGCCACACACAGAGTCCACTGAGTTCCCTAAGGGTTGCTCCTACCTGCCCAGAGTCCCACCAGCCTGGGTGTAATATTTGTTATAATCTAGTCGTAACAGTAATTGAGCCAAATCTGAGTTGATCTGATGATTCCGAACACTGGAGAGAATCTTGAATAGGAGTGAAGACTGGCGGCTAAAGCCCTGCAGAGAGAAGGATTCAAGCTGTCATTCCTGAGACTCACCAACTACCCATGTGGGGAAGGGAGGGGCGGTGACAGGTGTTCTTTGGAAAAGCCTTGCTCAAAATTCTCCAGCACCACCTGGCCTTCCCACATTTCTGTTAACTCCTAAAATAACTTCTTAGTGCCAAGTTCACAGAACACAGGACTTCTAATAAAGTACTCTCATTCTCAGTAGGAATTTAGGAGCCAGTTTCAAATTAATATATTCTGTCGTGTACTGGGGTTGGGGAGAACCTGTGTGTTTTTGTTACAGGCAGATAATTATAATCTCAGTGAAAGATAGAGGGTTAGTTCAAGGAAGTAAGGAGGCTGGATACGAGAAACTGAGAGCAAAGCCAATGCATATTTGGTGGGCCGAATAAACTATTCAGGGCTGAACTATTTTTGAATGCTGAGGAAGCACATAATTATCTGCTTTAAAATCAACTGATACCAACATTTTAGATTTGTATCTTGTTATTTCTGTGTGTATGTACTGGGGGAAATGCTTTATTGTCTCGGAGGGAAAGATGTTTCTCCATTTGCAAAACCACCTCTATCCTTTGGACAGGGCTGCGTATTTCCAGCAGCCAGGCAGACTCACCTTCACCAAGATGCTCAGCTGGGCAGCCCCACGTTCATCCAGTGGGCCTAGGTTCTGACTGACGAGCGAGCAAAAGCTATGACAGAGGTCTAGGATTTCATTCAGGCAGTGAAACACCTACCCAGGAAACAGTTGGCATTAGGAAAAA
This sequence comes from Rousettus aegyptiacus, assembly GCF_014176215.1. Classification (NCBI taxonomy): domain Eukaryota; kingdom Metazoa; phylum Chordata; class Mammalia; order Chiroptera; family Pteropodidae; genus Rousettus; species Rousettus aegyptiacus. The sequence continues at coordinate 116,810,073 of NW_023416306.1, read as the reverse complement.
GAAGGAAGATCTGTGAAATTAAAGATTTGGGAAAATAATTTTAAGAGCTAATTTATTTTCATGCTCCCACTTTTGACCTAAGGAGAGAGAATGCCACATGCAAGTCCTGCCAACTCTTCAAAATGCAACATGTATAAAACTCTTCCCTTCCTGGCAAAGATGCTATTGTTCTCTTGATCATTCCTGCACAAAACCTCCACTGTAGGCACATTGAACTAGTCATCATTTCTTGGACCCACCAACAATGTGCTCCTACCTTGAGCTTTGCTTTCATTGTTGTTCCCTGTGCCTGGGATACTCACCTCCTTAATACCAGGTCCAGCTCCCTACTCCCAACCCCTATAAACTTTAGTGACCCCTGAATCGCTCTCTATATTATCTGTAGTGTTCACCTGGCATTTGTTCAGGCCACCTGTGTTGTTATTGACCTGTGTATGTATGTATGTCCTGTTTCTCCAACTAGATTGTGAGCTCCTTAAGGGCAGAGCCATGACTTATACCTCTTTGTATCCCCAGTGCCTTGCATACAGTGAGCACTCAATAAATATTTAGTGATGACCACCTGCTCTGAGATTCTACTTTTCCCCAAAGATATACTCATACCATGCAAAGACAGTTTGCCTGTCACAGTGGTTCATGGTTTTCAATTCACAGAACGCTTTGGAGTGGCATTTATATAACTCATTCCCCTTTAGTGAAGCAAAAATAACAGCCCCAAATATCAGAACAAAAGAGAAGTCTATAGTGCTTGTGATGTGGCACAACTAAGGAATGACAATTAGCTCACATCAAATATAAAGTGTAACTGTTATAGTAGAAACTAGAAGGGATCATTTCAACCTTCTTGCTTTTTTTTCCTGGAATCAGAATCAGCTAGTGAGCTTTAAAAAAATACTAGTGCCTGGTCCCACTCCAGGAACTCTTAATTTAAGTGCTCTGGGTCCCATTTGATTCCCATGTGGATCTAAGGTCGAGAATAACTCCCCTGAAGGAGATATACATATGTACATACATGTGTACACACATAGAAGAGGATGCTACTCCAGTATTCTCTGCAAACAACTTTCCAACAACTGGCTGATCCTGATCCAAAAGATTTCTAGGAAAGTAAACTCAATATGCTTTTTGTTGGTCTTTCTATGGTGTCAGAAAGTTTTAAAAATATCTTGAAATCCTTCTGAGGGTTAAGCATGTATTCTTTCATGTATAGCTATCCACATCCTATATTTCAGAAATTCAAAGACATTTAAGTTCCCTTTTAATGTCCCTTTTAGTTTTGCTTTATAAGCTAAAAATGTTTAAATATGGAGATTGAACAACTGCTTAATGATAGTTCATATTATATCCTGGCAACTCAAAGTACCTAAGGGAACAATCAGGCTAGAAGCAGTGTGGGGAAACCAATCAGTCCTACTTACAGGTTTCAACAAGATAAAGGACTGAGCCAGCAAATTGCTCAGGAAGTGGTCGTGAGCCAATCGGATGCTTTCAAAGTCTCGGGTAGAATTGATTTGATGAAGCAGCTGTGAAAACTGAGACTCCAGCACATCTACCTGACAGACAGTTACACAAATAATTTTAGCGCTCTGCCTATTCTAAGGACTCAAAGAAACTAAGATGCCTGATAGCATGGCACAGAAATTCTGTATCCCACCCAACTTCCTATTTCAGCCACTTTAAGATTGACTAAAGACACCCTTACGTGGCTTAGCCTTGTAGATAGTTATTTGCCTAATTCCTAACAACGTCCAATGTCTGGGCAGATTCCCCACACCCCACCATCTGCCCCAACCCAATCCCTTCATGCCTTATCCCCTCCACTGACTGACTTGGTTAAGTTATGTAAGATTCCGGAAGTTACAGCAAACTATAAAAAAAAGGGTCAACAATAATTAAATACTACATTGCTGATAAGGACCCTAACTCCTCATTCTCCTTCAGCCATTTATTTTCACTTTCTTCTAAAATGCCCTCAGGACACATGCCCAGTGAGACAATCCATGAATTTTCTCAAACCCAAGCATTTCACCAAATGCAGGGTTGTAGCCCCTCTTCAATAACTCCTGCCAACCTCCTGGTCTTCTCTTCATACCCTTCCTTCCACTCATCCCTCGGCACAGACCTGGAGGTAGTACTGCAGATTATCCACCAAGAATGCCATGTGGTTTCTTAGGCGCCACTTGACTGCATCGGTCTGGTTGGACTTGAGGTGTTTGCGCTGCATTTGTAGGGCCCAGCAGTGCTGCAGTTCAGCTTGTACCCGGCGCACACTCAGTAAGTACTTGAAAACAACATTGTACCTAGGACAGAAACATCAGGCTATGTAAGGAAAAAAACTTCACACCTCCACCTGTATGACAGACTGTAGGATTTTGTGCCATTGGCTCCTCAAAAAGGCAGGAAGGACTATGGCCATGCCACCCTGAACAAGCCTGATCCCATCTGATCTCGGAAGCTAAGCAGGGTTGGGCCTGGTTAGTACTTGGATGGGAGACCACCTAGGAAGACCAGGTGCAGTAGGCATAAAAAATAAGAGATTGTAAACTGACAAGGTCCTTGAAATCTGTGAGGTCAACCAAGGGTTGCCTCGCCTTTTTTTTTTATAAAAAAAAAAGGCAAGAAAGGAAATGGGAATGGACAAATAAACTGATCTACAAGATGGACTATTATATAGCCATCAAAATCAATGAACTTCAGCTGTACAAGACAACAAAATGACTCCTAGTAATAGTATTTTGAATAAAAAGGTAAATCTCAAAAGGTTACATATAGCCCAATGCCCTTTTTTAGAGTGTTTACAACAACTAAATAGGAAAAAGTAAACTTTGGACAGATATGTAGTATAGAAAATATAGAATTTAGGATAGTGGTCATTTGGGGATGTTGGAGGCAAGGGGGCAGGACTGGGAAGGACCACATAGGTAGACGGGCATTATTGTCAGTGTTCTAGTTTTTGTGCTGGGAAGTGGTTTTATGGTTTGTGTGTGTGTGTACACATGCATGTGTAAGGAGGAAGGTCTTCCAAGGACCAATAATAAGAATATTTTAGGAACCAAGAATTTGGGTTAATATGATTCTCTGTCCCAGAAACCCAAAGAAAATGGAGGTCTCTCACTGAGACTCCCTCACAGCAAGCTCAGGGGCCAGGTGCTGAATGCTGAGCCCTGTACTAAGAAGACACTTGGGAAGAGCAGTTCCTGGTGGAACTGGGTGTATTTACTTTTTCTTAGGAAGACATGCAGAAGACAACCCATCCACTTGGTTTTAAGAATTATCTATTTCTAATGGAACAATATACTGAAAATTGTACACCTCATTTGGATTCTGATTTGTACCAACCCAACTATAAAAACACATTTTTTTAGGTAACTAGGGAAATTTCAATGTAGACTAGATATCAGATACTGAGGCATTATTAATTTTATTGGGTGTGATATTGACATTAAAGCTATGTTAAAAACATGTCTTTTTTGAATTACATAATGATGGAGTGAAATGACTTGTGTGGGATTGCTTCATAAGGCTCTAGCAAAAAGAAAAAAAGATTTAACAAGTACATTGGTTACTGAAGCTGGACAGTGTGTATATGGGAGTTCATTACAGTCCATATTTTTGTTTATATTTGGAAATTTTCATAATAAAAAGTTTGAGAAATACTTTGGAGTTTGATTTCTTTAAGGGTGTTATGAGCATATCAAGTGCGGAGGTGAGTGGACTGTTGGACTGTGGGGCACTGGGAGCTGTGGAGACTCTGGACAAGGTCCAGGCAGCTTATTTAGGTGGTCTGGGGAATCTGAAACTGCCACAGAATCTTCCCCCTGAACCAGCCTTGCCGTTTCCAGTTTATGCATAATCTCTCATACCATACCCTAAGCTTTTCTACCCCAAAACAATAGAGAGGATTGTGAACAGAAAGAAGAAAGATGAAGAGAGAACATTTTGTTCCTTTGTTTCCCTTTTCTCCATTGCTCTAGCCTGAGCATGACAGCTTCCATCCTGCAGCCAGGCCAGGGGCCACTGCCTGAACCCATAAGAGCATTTGGGAAATGCCTGAAATGGCGTGGGGATGGATTTCAGAGGCAACGACCAGCCAAGTCTGCTTCTCTTGCCTCCTTTCCCTGGAGCACTAGTTCTCCTCCTCCTGGAGAACATTAGTTCCTGGCGGAGCTGAGCAAGAGCACTTGGCAGGCTCTCAGGATAAAGACTAGGGCTGATCCAAGCCCTGTCTCTCACCACCCTGGTACACTTGGCTGCTCTCACTGGTTCTCCCTGGGGGTAAGGAGGTGATCTTCTCCCCAGTGACTAACGTCCACAGCAAACATTTGGGCTTGGAAAGTCTTCCCAAATAAATGAGAAAATTACAAAAGTTAGGGAGGAACCTCATCAGTCTGATGGAATTATCAAGAGTCAGACTCAATGTGGTGCCTGAGACTGCACGTCCCAGGGGTCACAAACTGGCACTGAAAAAGAAAACTGATGGTTTGAAGGGTTCCTGTTCATTCCAGTATCCACCACTCCCTACTCTCTCACATCTGTGGTTTCACTTAGTTATGTTTTCTGGCCAGCCCCTGAAGGCGTTTGAGTTTGAAACCTCATTTACAGACTACTAACTAGTTGGTGGCTGTCCAGCTCCCTCCAATTCTATTCCTGATAATTTCTTCCCTTGGACATAAGGTGGGTCATATTTACCTGCGAGAAAATCAAATACTCACTTTTCTAGGACAGCAGGGGTGAAAAGAATGTGCAGTGGCCACTGCACTTTGTAGGAAAGACCTAGAGCTGCCCAGCCAGATGCAGGAGCTTCCCGCGGAGAAGTTTCCCGAGAAGGGCCTTCTCTGGCCTGAGCGGCATCTGTTAAGGAGAGAGAGAGAGAAGGAAGTCTAGCTTAGACATTGCTAATCTAGAACCAGAGCTTCAGCAGGTGAAGAGCATTCATGAAATGAGCACTCACTCGAGCCTGCAGTATCAGAAGCATAAATGGCACAAAGGGAACTTGCAGAGGCAAGAAAACATCTATGTGAGGTTCTCTTAGGTCTTGTAGAGATTCCTTTTTCAGCCTTAAAGTCTAGTTGCTTGAAAAACAGACCTTTTCCAGTGCACGACAAACAAAAACCATGGCCTGGGCCTCTCAGCCTCTCTGGACTTCTCTTTCCTCCCACATAAAATTAAGGCACTGGACTTGGTGAATTCTAAGGTCCAGAATGACATGGTTTCATTGGAGGTGGAAGCAGAGAAAGGAGAACAGATGATGACTAGCAGGAGCAGACAGATGCAGAATGAATGGCAAACCTTTTTGCTCCTTTCCATGGTACTCAATCGTCAAATGCAACAGAGGGAGAAGGTTGTCATCGTCCAACAACACCTTGTGTGCTGACTGTTGGAAGGCCACGTTCACATCTGTAAAAAAGGTCACATAGGCTACATAACAAAGCCAGACTCCTCCAGCTCTCCACTTCTCCCCAGCCTGCCTCACACTACGAGCAGGATGCAGTAGATGCTGGTTGCTTCTACCAGACTGGCATGCATTCCCCCTCTTGTTGATAACAGCATCCTGATTTCCCCTAGAGAATCACCCCTGCCCAGTACGATGTAGTTCCATGGGGTTGACAATACCTGATCCTAGGGGTAGGCAGGTGGCCCAGGCATGATCGAATGGAAGGTCATACTCTACCCTGTTACACTATTTTATTTAGGGATATAAACGTGACCAGGCCAGGCCAACAACCCAGAGGCTCTATTCAGACTGAAAGAGTGCAGCTCTTTAATTTTCTTTCTTTTTTTCCCCCCAGACTCTGATCCTTAACCCAACTCTCCTCATATAGTCTAAATAGGAATGGTGATCATTCCTATTGGTCAAGGGTGAACACTTTGGCATATCTTAATGTCTGACCTCTCTGACACAGGGATAGGTATCGGTCGGAGCTGGACTAATCAAAACCCTTTCTCTGGAATCCTTTCAGTCGCTATCAGAGAGGTTGTGTTGGCTCTGCCAGTAGACACTGTGAGGGATGTTCCTGGGAGCTGTTGGTGGTCATGCTTCCAGAGGGGATTGTAAGGCCATCAAACAGTGTATAGAAAGCACAGACAAGATACACTAAAACAGAATTCTAGCATTATTCAAGTCCCTGGTTTCAGTCATTTTGAGGCCTAGTTATACCCAATCCCTCTGGAGTTACAGGTATAATAGCAAATACATTCTTCTTTCTACCTAGGTTAGTTCATGTTAGGTTTCCACAATCATAACCATAAGAGTTCTAATACAGTAAGTGGTGGCAATAAGTCCCAATATGTTCCATAAGGAATATATGTCTAGAATCTGATAAGATAAAATACCTGGTTTGAAGGCCTGTGCCAATTCTTTCAGGAAGGGGCACAAGTCAAGAGGCTGCTCCCAGTGACCTCAGTGTGAAGCTTATCTGAAAGGCCTTCCATTTTTGGAAACTCAACAGTGCTCTTATGTGGAACAGGCCTGAATGGTTCAGCAGCAGTCAAGAAACACCCGACAACTTCAGTAAGCCAGTAATTCTCTGGTCCACAGGGCACTTACCATGTTCAGTGACTGCAGTGGGGGGTGTTTTCAACATGTGTTGAGCTGTATCAATGAAGGCCTGAAACAGTTCTCCACGTCCCAGAAGGTAAAAGTCTTTAATGATCTGCAGAGAGAATTGTAACTTAGAATTTGGTAATCCAGCAGGACCATGAGCTTCTCACTATCCTACTAGAATTACACACTTAATTTCTAAATCTCATCAGCTTAAGTCAACCTACAAAAGGATATAGGCTTTTGACATTTCGAAGGGGCATACTTAGTAATCTCTCGTGGCAGGATGACTGGTGTGTCTTTGGTATCATTTGTTCAGTGAAAATACAATTAAGCCAGAAGAAAGTAAATACCCAAAGCTTTGTACTATAGTAAATTTACAGTATTAGGTGGAATTAGCCCATTAGGCCAAGGACATAGGAGGCCACTCTAGAACTCTGGGTACGGGCAATCAGTGCTCTCAGGAGAGGCTAGAGAATTATGTCATTGCCCACTAGCATCATTTTGAGAGTGAACAGAACAGCTAAGCTATTACCTTCAGCTGACCCAGTAAATCTGACTCTTCCACCATCAGCTTCCAGAGATGCTGTGAAAAGAACCATCAAAACAGGGACAAAATTTCATTACAATGAAAACTTCTGTAAAAAATGATTTTACACAAATCCAATGATGCATTGAAAAAAGAAGATAAATCATGACCAAGCTGAGTTAATACCAGCAATGAAAGGGCAGTTTAACACTAAACACACACACACACACACACACACACACACACACACACACACACATACACACACACACACACACGAAATGTTCTGAAATTTAGTAGTGATGGTTACACACATTGTGAATATACTAAAAACCACTGCTCAACTCTTCTTTCCTCACTTTTTGCAACTAAATTTTAGTCTCAGAATCTGTTTTCTGGGAAATCTGACCTATGACACAGACCGAGATTTTAAAATACGCTTGGTAAATATGTTTAAAGAGGTAAGGATAATAGCAACATACATATACAAAAGAAACCATGAAAAAGAACCAAGTTTCTGGAACAACTAGATATCCACATGCAAAAAATTAAAACTTGATCCATACCTTGCACCGCATACAAAAATTAACTCAAAATGATCACAAATCTTACAGTAAAACTGAAAACTATAAATTTTCTAGAAGAAGACAAAGGAGAAAATCTTTGTGATCTTGGGTCAAGCAAAGGTTTCTTGGGCACAATGCTAAAACCATGCTTCATAAAAGAAATTGATAAGTTGGACTTAAAATTAACTTCTGCTCTTGAAAGACAGTGTTGAGAGAATGAAAAGACAATTCATAGACTGGGAGAAAATATTTGTAAGTCATATATCTGATAAAAGACAAATCCAGAATACAAAGAATTCTCAAAGCTCAATAGTAAGAAAACAAAAACAATAAAAAATGGACAAAAGATTTGAACAGACAATTCACCAAAGAAGATATATAGATGGCAAATAAACATATGAAAAAATGTTTAACATCATTAGCCATTAGGGAATGCAAATTAAAACTACAGGGAGGGAACACTCAAATGTCTATCAACAGAGAAAACATTAGTATGAACAGTGGAGTACTACTCGGCAATAAAAAGGAATAAACTATTGCTACATGTGACATGGAGTAATCTCAATTATTCTGAGTAAAATAATACCTAGGAATAAATTTAATCAAGGAAGTGAAATATGTGTATAACATAAACCACAAGACTTTGTTGAAAGAAATCAAAGACGACACAAATTGAAAGACAGCCTATGTTTGTGGGTCAGAAGAATTAATATTGTTAAAATGTCCATACTACTTAAAGCCATCTATAAAGTCAACATAATCCCTATCAAAATTCCAAAAGGATTCTTCACAGAAATAGAAAAAATTGTACAATTTGTATGAAACCATGAAAGATCCCAAACAGCCAAAGCAATCCTGAAAAAGAAGAACGAAGCCAGAGGCATCACATTACTGATTTCAAACTATACTACAAAGCTATGGTAAATAAAACGGTATGGAACTGGCATAAAATCAGACAACGAGACCAATGAAACAGAACAGACAGCTTAGAATTAAATCCCTACACATACAGTCAGCTAATATTTGACAAGGGAGCCAAGAACACTCAATGGGAAAAGGATAGTCTCTCCATAAACAGTGCTATGTAAACTGGACAAACGCATGCAGAAAATGAAACTGGACTATCTTACGCCATACACAAAAATTAACTCGAAATGGATCAAATGGATAAAAAACTTCTAGAAGAAAATGTAGGGAAGAAACTCCTCAACATTTTGTCTTGGCAAAGATTTTTTGGACATGACACCAAAAACAAACAACAAAAGCAAAAACAACAAGTGTGACAACAACTTAAAAGCTTTTGCACAGCAAAAGTAGTAATCAACAAAATGAAAAGGCAACCTACAGAATGGGAAAAATATATGCAAACCATCTGAGAAAGAGTTAATATCCAAAATATATAAGGAATTAATAAAACTTAACACCAAAAAACAAGACAATCTGGTTAAAAAATAGAGGACCTGAATAGACTTTTCTCCACAAAGAAGACATATAGATGGCCAATACACACATGAAAAGATGTTCAACATCACCAATCATTAGGGAAATTCAACTCAAAACCACGAGATATCACCTCACACCTGTCATAATGGCTACCCTCAATAAATCATCAAACAACAAATAGTGCTGACGAGGATGTGGAGAAAAGGGAACCCTTGTACACTCTTGGTGGGGTTTTAAATTGTTTCAGCCACTATGGAAAACAGTATGAAGATGCCTCAAAAAATTAAAATAGAACTACCATATCATCCAGAAATTTCACTGATGGGAATTTATCTGAGGAAATCCGAAATACTAATTCAAAAAGATATATGCACCTCTATGTTCACTACAGCATTACTTACAATAGCCAAGATAGGGAAGCAACCTTCGTGTCCATCGATAGATGATTGGATAAGGAAGGGGGAGTACATACATACAATGAAATAGTACTCACCTACAAAACAGGATGAAATCTTTTCATTTGTAACAATATGGATAGATCCAGAGGGTATTATGCTAACTAAGTCAGACAGAGAAAGACAAATACCATATGATTTCACTTATATGTGGAATCTAAAAAACAAAATAAATGAACAAACTCGTAGATACAGAGAAGAAATCGATGGTTGCCAGATGGTATGGGGATTAGGGGGGCTTGGTGAAAATGTGAAGGGATTAAGAATTACAAATTGCCAGTTATAAAAACAGTCATGGGGCTGTAAAATACAGCATAGGGAATATAGTCAATAATATTGTAATAACCAGGTATGGTGTCAGATGGGTACCAGACTTATTGGGGTGATCACTTCGTAAGTTACATAAATGTCTAATCACTATGTTGTACACCTGAAATTAATATTGTATGTCAACTGTAATTGAAAAATTAAAAAAAAATTTTTAAAAGAATTATATGTTCAGGATACGTTGAGAAGAACATTATTTCAGAGAATAGATGTGATAACTCTCTTGTAATACATTTAGAGAAGTGTTTTAACATGTATTAACAAAGGTTATTTATATGAGTGTTTTGTGCAAGCTAAAGAAAAAAGAAGAAACTATTGATACATGTAACATGGATTAATCTCAAAATAATTATGCTGAGTAAAAGAAGCCAGACCCAACTGCCCTCCCCCCGCTCAAAGAGTACATACTGTTTGATTCCATTTATATCAAATCTAGAAAATGCAAACTAATCTATAATGACTGATTACATGACAGATCTCAATGGTTGCTTGGGGAGAGGGAGGGTAAGAAGGGTGGGATAAAAGCCCAAGGAAAGGTTGAAAATAAGGATGGAAGAAGATATATCAGATAAATATAACACGAAAGAAAGCTGGATAGTGATCTTAATAACTAATAAAGTTATATACATATAATAAGTGATAAAGAGAGTATTATGTATACATAAAAGGAAAAATACTAAGTATATATTCATTATAATATACACATGCCTAATATATAACTTAAAAATGAGGAATTAAGAATATGCATAGAACTCAAGACTCAACACAGAAATATACATTCTCTGTGCACATGGAGAGTAATTAAAAATAATAAACAGACCTAATATTAGTCCATAAAAGAAGCCTTAGTAAATTCCAAAGGACTAATATACAGACTATGTACTCCAACTATACTGCAATAAAATTAAAACAATAAATTCCTTGGGTTAAAAAAATCATAGAGAAAATTAAGAATTATTTAGAACTGAATGATAATGAAAGCAACTTGTGGGACAAAGTCAAAACACTATGTAAAATTTTATACATATTTCTTAGGAAACAAAGGTTAAAAATAGAAGAGTCAAGCGTCACCATATGCAATTAGAAGAGAATAACAGAAAACGCAAAAAAAAAAAAAGAAAAAGAAAGGCAGATATTAATGAAATACAGAAAAAAATAATTTAAAAAGCTGATTCTTTGAAATTAATAATACTAAGTAAAAAGGTTGAAATAAATAAAATACAAAATAAAACAAACAGCTACAGATAAGCAGAGGTCTTTTGGAAATTAAATCTAGATGAAATAGATTTAATTTAATAGAAAAGTAGAAAATACCAAAATTGGTACAAGAAGAAAGAAATGTGAATAGATTAATAGGTTTTAAATACATTGAACTGGTGAAAACCTAGCTTAATTTTTCGGTAAGGTCAAACTTTCAGTAACAATTCCTGTCTTACATTAATTATTCTAAAAAAACTGAAAAAGAGTGATAGCTCATTTTAGGAAGCTTATATAATCTTTATTCCACATCCACAAAAGAATACATGAAGAGACTAGTATAGTCTTATTTCACTAGTGAATGTAGATGCAAAAATTCCAAGTATTGTATTGGCTAACTGTATTCAATAATATCAAAACATAAAACATTACATTTGAGTACAGTTTACCTCAAGAGATTCAATATCTGAAAATCCAACCAGGAATTTACCATATGAATAGACTAAAGGAGAAAAAGAACCCAGAGCAATAAACTGCACTTAATTGATATAGACAAAGTAATTGACAAAATTCAACATCTATTTATGATAAAAACTCATAGTAAACTAGAAAGAGAAGTTAATTTTTTTTTAACTAGGTGTGCCAAAAGCCTAAAGCAAGCATTCCAGTAGTAGAGAGACTTTAGATGCATTATTGTTAAGAGCCAAAAAAATCATAGATGCCCATTATCAACTCTGTTTTACACATTTACATAAACTATCACTCCACCTGTTTAATGCAGTTATACAGATCCTAGCAAAGATTGTAAGGGGAAAAAAAAGCAAAAAATGTAAAATTGGAAGGCAAGTTGTAAAACTTTCATTATTTGCAAATGATATGATCATTACTTACACAAATCAATAGAATCAACAAACTACGAGAACTAAAGTAAGACTTTAACAAGTTGCCAAGCATAAGATTAGCCTCCAAAAATTGATACCATTTCTCTATATGAGCAGTAGCCCACTACACATAAAATTTAAAAATTTATGTATCTAGGAATTAATTTTTACAATCTTTTTGTCAAAGTACTAAAGTATATACAGTACACAAGTCATAAGTTTACAGCTCAAAGAGTTTTCACAATTAGAGCACTCCTGGATAACCAGCACCCTGAAAACCCTGCTCGTGCCCCTTCCACTGACCAAGGGCAAACACATCCTGACATCTAACACCGGGTAACTTCTGTCTGGTTTTGAACTTTATATAAATAGATTCACATAGTGTGCACACTTTTTTAAAAGATAAAAAAGGAGAGAAAGAGTGATCCAGAATGAGATGGATATGATATGTATTTGCCAGACACTCCCCGCTTTTCCTTCTGGGTACACCGTATTTTTTTTTGTGACTATAACCTGTTATTATTGTTACAATAATACCTTTCAAAACAAACAAACAAACAAAAACCTCTATTAGCTACAATTCCAAAACATTTCTGAGTCTGAGCTTCAATTCTTTGTCCATCATTTTTATTTTTTTTTATTTATTTAAAAAAATTTTTTTAGTGGGTAGCGTATTTTACTGAATATCTGTAAAGACAGAAGGGTTTTACATTATAGAAACTCAAACATCTGTCCATCATTTTTATAAACTAGAAGTATAATTTCTAGCAATACATGCATTTCAAAATTTCACGAGGAAAAAACCATTTTGAAATCTACATTATTCGTTCAATAAAATTTTACTTTCCTCCATTAATCATATTTTCCAAAATGTTATCACAAAAATGATAAAAGAACAGAAATAGATTCAATAAAATAAAATAAAAGGAACTGACATCATCAGCCCCTTAGCCAAAAGCTGCCTGGGCTGTAGACCAAAGAGAATGTCTTGAAATTTTGAAAGGACAGGAAAGTGTGTTCTAGATAGTTTAGATATTTACTTGCCCATAAGGAATCAAATCAAGTGATACCTCAAGGTCACCTTAAGGTCTAATATTCTATGTCTGCATTACAACTCTCCAACACTTAGGAATTTTTGAGACAGTAACCAAAAACGGAAATCATAGTTCTTGATAGATTACTGGGCTTTCAAAATGAGGACACTGACGTTAAGCTTTCTGGCAGTTCTAGACACTGACCCTAGTGTCCTGGCTATGCTTCAAAACCACCCACAGAGGTTACTGACTGGTTGTTATAAATACAAGTACCTACTCCCTCCTGACCTACAATTCTGAAGCTCTGGAGATAAGAACTTGGTGCAAGTTCATGTTTAAGATATCTCCAGGTGAGTCTATGCATACATAGACTCAGAAATGAAAACCACTAACAGAGTTAACAACAGTTAAGATCTCATTTCACATTTTCGCATATATCCATGATCCAAATTTTATTATATATGCCACAGAACACATGCCCATTTGAAAAATTATTAATCACAATACTAATCACAATCCACTGAAGAACAATGAGCCAGGAGTCAGAAGACCTGTTTCTGACTGCGCCTTTGTTACTTCCTGCGAAATACCAGATAAGTTAGCTTTCTATTTTTTTTTCATTTATAGAAGTGGAAAAACTATACTAGTCTGCCTTCTTCATGAGTATCATTTCCATAAATGAAAGAATATGTAATAAAGCCATTCTAAAATATAAGACACTAAATTTAGTCAGAATCTGTTGATTCCTTGGAATTACGGCCAAATATAGACAGACTAAAAATGCTGTTTGAAATGAAACCAACGGGCTTTACACAACTAGCTAACTAACAAACTAACTAGTAAACTCCTGTCAGGTATGAAAAGGCTACTAAGTAGGACAGTTCTGCCTCTATTATTAAAAACAGAGAGAATGCTTTCATTTTCTACCTCTTGCCCTTCAACTCTCTCAGACAATCCCTCCCAAGCTAAGTTCTAACCGCATCACCTCCTAAGAAAACAAACTCTGAAAGACAAACCTCAGCCACCGTGCTACGAATACGATCCACCACTTGCTCAAAATCCACCAGGCTGAAGAGTGGCTGCTGCTTGAGACGATGCAGCTCTGCAGCAAAAGTGTCCTCTTGGTTTTTCAAAATGGATCCTGCAAAATAGGAAGGCACTATCACAGGAAGACAGAACGACCAGGATAGGCCAGGGTTCCCCGATCCTGGGGGTGTAGCTCCTTCACCTGCTTCTCGGCAAGCACGTCATGGTTGTGCTGACATCTCCGTACATGAACATTACTAGCCACTCGATGTGACCAGGCGTACTCTGTGGTCACACAATGTCAAGTGAGAAGGGCCTTTGAGGGAGGGATCCACTGGGCAAAGAGATTCCTACCTTTTCTAGTCAGGTTGACATTCTGATTCTCAAACATCTGGACAGATTCTCCAACAAACAGGATTTTTTCAGCAACCCTCACTGGAATGTAGGATGGCAGAATCTCCACTCGCAGGGAAAACTGCTTTAGAGATGGTGCCAGCATGTTCTCTTCCTCTATCAGGCGCTGGTCAAGGAAATGATCCATATCAAAGATGATGGATGAAGTAAAGGGAAAACAAGAAAACATCCAGTAATTCTCCTAACCTGTAATTTATATTTCCTAGAAGCAGGGACTTTAAATCTGAAGTTACATAATTCTTAAATTACCAGTGTCAGAGATGCATGGTGGAAATAATTTTTTTTTTTTTTTTTTTAACATTAGGATTTTAGTCCTCAAGCTGCCTTTACTACTGTATAAGAAATTTTGGGCATTAGATCTGGCACTTTCCTTGTACCATGGACTAATTGGTCTTTATTTTTTTCCAGGTGTACATGTCTATGATTTTACTATCTCGCATATTTGTGTTCTGCTCAGCTCTTTACGTGAGTCCGAGTCATTCAGCCAAGTGGTTCTCAAAGTGTGGCTCCTGGACCAGCAGCATCAGCTTCCTGTGGGAGCTTGTTAGAAATGCAAATTTTCAAGCCCCTCCCCAGATCCACAGAAAATCTGAGCGATGAGGCCCAGCAATTGTGTTTTAACAAGCTCTCCAGGTGATTCTGACATGCACTGAAGTTTGAGAACCACTCACTGGGGCTAAGAACCCTCTCCTTAGCTCCTCCCCATTCCCTGAATTGCTTTTGATTTGACTCTTATCTAGCTCCACCCTAGACTGGAAGATCCTGACTTTGATCTCTGCTTGTTGTGCGCTCCCGTGCTAATATTCCTCAGGACACTATTCCAGACCCTCTACCTCTCACTCTCCACCCTCTTCATAGACAATCACATATTCTTCTGTGGCTGGATTTTCCACTGTAACAAATATTTTTAATCTTTTTACATTACAGGACAGTTATAAAAGCCATGGACCTTCCAGACAAATATGCAAACATATATTTCACAGATCCTCCTGAAGTCCCCCATGGACCCCAGATTAAAAAATTCTATATACTGATGACTACTAAATCTTTACCTTTAAGCAAAATTGCTCTCGTGAGCTCTATGCTCAGCCCACTGGACATTTCTTACAAATACTGCAAACTCAAAAGACCCATTTTCTTTTCCCCAATACCAGCAATACACATTTCTTACCACTACTTGCCTAGCTGCAGAAGGCAGACATTTGATCATCTTTGATTCTTCCCTCTGGACCCATAACCAATCAATCACTAAGGCCTATTTTTTCCTAAATCTCTTTCAAGCCTCTTTATTCTTTATTCTTCTCCATATTTACTGTTACCATGCTTGGTTTAGGGGCTATTATTTTTTACCTAAGTGTCCCCAACATTCTCCTAACTGACCTACCTGCCGCTAACCTTGATTTTTTAAAAAAATGATTCCCTACACTACATCCAGAATGATTAGTCATAAAGTCTGATTATGTTATGCTAATGTCTTATGTAAAATTCTTCACGGGCCCCAGTTCTTTTCAGGTTCAAGTCCAAATTCATTCCCATTGTGTATAAGGATTTTCATGATCTTACAGCTGCTTCATTGATTGCCACTTTTCCCATCTCCTCCACTGTCCCTTACACTATATCTCCATCTTTACTTGGCCGTTTCGATTGAATTACTAATAGTTCCCCAAATGAGCCATGTCCTTCCTTGATGGGCTCTGTATTTCACATACATCCTTCCCTCTGTCTAGAACATCTGTTGATCTCTCAACTCTGCAATTTAGACACATACTCCACTGAGAAGCCTTCTCTGGTTATTCTAAGACCATGTTCTGAGAACACCCACACTTACTCTTTCCAGAGCATTTAGTACACTGTAATGTTATTGTTTACTTATAACTTCCACTAAACCATAAGCTTTTTAAGGATAGGGGACGACTACCTTTTATTTGTCTATGTAGCTGTGGCACCTGGAACAATGCCTGGCATATAACTGATATTTAATAAATGTTGTAACATGATAAATGAATGGATAGATGGATGAATAAGGATGATATAGGACTTTGGGGAGTTTAATCGAAACTCCAAGCTGCATTTAAAAACTTTTAGAGTAGCTACAAGACTTATTAACCTTTTAAAAGCACATATTGGGAAACAGGGAAACAAAAAAAGAATCTCATAGTTCTCTATTTTGTAGCCTCACATTAAGTTAGGTATTAGGTTTAAGTTAAATATTAAGCTAAGATAAAGCCAAGTGTTTATATCTAAAGAATTTATGGAAGGTTCCCAGGCTATGATGAACTTGGAGGGGCTTGGGAGGATCAGCAAAAGGTCATTTAGCTGTAGTTTTTTTGTGACCCCTGGCAGAAGTATGCTAGGCTTCTTGCCATGCTCTCACCAAGTCTTGGAGTTCTCTCAACTGTTTTCCTGTCAGTCCCCCAATGCCCAGATCCTCCTCATCCTCTTCGGGCTGGGCACTGACATTACCAGAAGATGGGCCCTGTTTGATAAAGAACTCTTCATGCTGATCCAAGAGAAGTCCATGTAGCATCCAGGCTGAGAGTTGCTTATACATGACCCCATGACACACGGCCAGGATTCTGCGTTGGGAGAAAAGCAAGAGCCTTAGAATTCCACTTAAAGAACATTAACCCCTATAACAGAACAGAGGGCATGCTTTAAACTGCTACAGGATCAACAGAGGACTGAGAGTTTGATGAGTCAGAAGGGAAATGATCAATTAAGCTAAAAATAATTGTGCTGTTTTAATTTAAATGTTTGTGGGTGGACTGATTAAATTCCAAACTTGTAGCTTACATATTAAAGTCTGAAATGTTCAGTGAATATTCTGATAGTCTAGGAGAAGCACATTTTCTTTCTTCCTTTCGTGTAAGTTGTTTCAAAATTGATGATTCCTGTTAATTATATGGACTTACAGGAGTCTCTTTTTGGCTAACGCAGTATTAAATTATTTTATTTCTGTTGAAATTACATAGGGAGAATAGATTCAATATACTTGAAAAAATATTATCCAACAAAATGCAGAAACTAAAACAAAATGCGGAAAGATTGCTGGAAAATGGGATGTTCACATGGTCTCAAAGGTTCACTCCCAGATAATATTAATTACAAAGGGAAAAATGTCCATCTAAATGGGAGAGATTGACCAAAAACTTTACAGCCAGTAATGGGACAAACGTACTTTCTGTGTTTTCCAATATGATGCAACAGGAAATATGACCTATGCAGTATTCTTGCCAAAAATGTTTAACCCAAATCTAATCATGAGGAAATAATGAGAAAAATCCAGATTGCAGAACATTCTATAAGACAACTAGTCAGAACTCCTAAAATGTCAATGTCATTAAAGATTTAAAAAAATAAAGGCAAGGAAGAGAACTGTTCCAAATTAAAGATTAAAAAGATGTGAGCAACCAAATGAAACATGTGAACAGAGTGAATCCTGTATTGCAAAAAAACACAAAACAAACAAACAAAAACAAAAAACAACCCATCGATAAAGAACTTTTGGAAGACAACTGAGGAAATTCAGATAATTTTGGATAACATATTGTTGAATTAATGTTAACTTTCTTGGGTGTGGTTTGGTATTGAAGTTATAAAAGAGAGTGCCCTTTTCCTAAAGGATACAAGCTGAACTATTTAGGGGTTAAGTGTTATGATATCTGGGACTTTCAAATCAGCAAAAAATTGTGGTATGCGTACACGTACATTTATATATTTACATGCATATATTGCACAGTTTATATAAACGGAGAAAGAAAAAGTAAATCAAATGTGGCAAAATGTTAACTGGTGAGACTAAAGGATATACAGGTGTTTATTGTGCAGTTCATTCAACATGCTTCTAGATTTGATATTTTTCAAAATAACTTAGAAAAAGGAACTGAAGATTAAGTCTGCTATTTGTAGTATGCTAATAGAATGGAATCGCACCTAAAAAGAAATCATATGGGAAGTCATTTACATTTTGCACATCTGAGTATATGGTCTGTAAAATTTGGTCCCTGCAAATATATAATAAACATGTATACATCATATTATCTACACAAGATTTCATATTCTATGCATAAAACTACGTATATATTTATACAGAGGATAAACATCGAAGTTAAGCTGGGTATCTCAGGAGGCTGAGATTACAGGTGATTTCTATTTCTTCTCTTTGCCTATCTGTATTTTCTGTAATCAAAACACATGTCTTTAATTAGGAAAAAAAGGCACAGTAATAGAGAATTAAGTCCCTAAAGCACATTCTGGAAAGTTTCCTACTCTTTTGAGAGCTTACTTGTGCAGTAGTTCAATTGGAGATTGTTAAGAGTTGTGAGGGGACTCAGAGATCACTGTTTCTAATTTTGCAGTTAATGCCACACCCTCCTTTTGAAAAATAAGGAGGAAGAGGGAAATAGGAAGATCAAATGAGTAGCCTTTGCTCAAATTCTACATATATCTAATATAGTTATAATCATAAGATTCATATGATTTTGTACCCTTTTCTCAATATTATAAAAAATATTTTTAACATATAGTATTTATAGTTTTAATGGTTTCATAGTCTATCAAGTGAATATACCTTTACTTAGCTTTCTTCTGATGCTGGTAATTTTCTAATCTGATTTGGTAGACAACATTGCAATAAATAATGTTTGTATTTTTGATTATTTTCTTCTTTGGAACAATTTTTTTAGGATAAAATTTCTAAGAGCTGCATTATGGGATAATAAAGAATATACATTTTTAAGGACCTTGATGTGAAAATACCAGCTACTCAAAATACACAAGTTCAGACGTAGCTAAGCATTATCTGGCTCATGTAATGGAAATTCTCCAAGGATGACTAGATCCAACAATTAAAAAAGATTGTCTCAAGGGTATCTAGGCAACTAGATCCTAGCTTTGATACTCAATACTTCATAGCCCTCTTTTTGCAGTTTCTAAGCCTTCGTAAGGGTTACATGCACTCCCTGCACATTGGTCTTTTCTACCCTTGTCATAACTTTCCCGAGGGAAAGTCAAGTCACTTGACCACCCACCCCAACCCTCAATATCCAATAAAGTCATGACTTACTTTTCTAGTGCACTTCGAACAGGAGGCAAACCTCCACAGCTGTGTTTATATACTGTTTCCAGGATTTGGCAACCATGAATCTGTGGAAAATACAGCCTTTTCAAACTGGATTCTGTTTTAATAGTTTATGTAGCACAAACTCATATTCGATATTCAGTCCAAAGGGCACAATCCAGCAGAGAGTAGGGATAAACTTTCTCATCAGATCTATGTATAGTTCCAATTCAGACTCCAATTCCAATGTGTGTGGGGTTTTTCCCACATCACCAAGTAATTTTCCGACACCAGAGGCTGCAGTGTCCTATGGTTCAATTTAAGTGTGACACTATCTACCCAGAGATAGCATCAGATTCCACAAGTTAAGGACTCAGACTCACAAGACTGCACTCCCATACACACTTCAGATGCCAATCACAAGCCCAAGTTGTTACCGCTGCTTTTGATCAACTAGCTACATGACAGAGGTTTCCATGACCTTCTCCTTGGGTTCAATTAATTTGCTAAAGCGGCTCACAGAGCTCAGGAACAGGTTGCTCACTAGATTACTGGGTTTTTTTTGGTTTGTTTTTTTACAGAGACTATCAAAGGATACAAATCAATAGCCAGGTAAAGATACAGAGGGTGAGGTCCCAAACAAAGGAGTTTCTACCTCCAGGGAGTTTGAGCCCTGCATGGTCACACCAGGAAGCGCTATGGTTCATTAACCCAGAAGCTCTCCGAACCCTGTCCTTTTGGGTTTTTACATAGGCATGACTAATTAAATCATTAGCCACTGGTGAAGGAACTCAATTTCTAGCCTTACTCCCCTCCCTGGAGGTGAGGGGGTGGGTGGGACTGTAAGTTCCAACCCTCCAATTACATGGCTGGTTCCTCTGGCAACCAGCCCCCATCCTTAGGTACTTGCCAAAAGTCACCTCATTAACAATTCAGGTGTGGTTGATAGGGGTTTGTTATGAATATCAAGACAACTTTATCACTTAGGAAATTCCAAGGGTTTCAGGAACTCTATGCCAGAGACAATATGAAGACCAAATATATATATTTCTTATTATAAATCATAATATCGCAGCAGGTGTTCTCAAAGTATGGACTCTATAGCCTCTCTACCCCTCTCCACCCAAACCCACCTCCAGCAGCATCAGCATCACCTGGGAAGTTAAAGAAGTATAAATTCTTGGGCCCAACTCCAGACCTACTGAATCAGAATCTCTGGAGTAGTGCCCAGCAACCTGGTTTTAACAATCTGCTCCAGGTGATTCTAATGCACAATGAAGTTTGAGAGCTGCTGTACTAGAAAAAAACAGAAATATTTAGAGTTGAAATCCCAAGCAAAGAGGTAAAGAAAGCTCTTTATTTCAGATTAAGGCCTAATTCAGACTACTCATAATGTATACATTTTTCCAAAAATCTGCTTCCTCTTTCTATGTCCTCTGGCTCTCTCTTTTTTAAAAATTGCTTTATTGAGATATAATTTACATACCATAAAATTTACCCATTTAAAAATACACTGTTCAACAATTTTTAGGAAAGTTAAAGCACTGTGCAAACATCACCAGCAATTCCTTTTCATCATTCTAAAAGGATCCCTTGTAAAAAAATAAAAAATAAAAATAAAAAAATAAAAGAATCCCTTGTGCCTGATTGCAATCATCCCCATCTCACCCCCAGCCCATGTTCCTGACCACATCAGTTTTTTACTCTGTAGAGTCATAGCACACTAGCTTCTTTCTCTACTACCTCCCTGGCAAAAGGGAAAATTTGCCCATCTTCAGTCCCTCTGCCACTAGGCTTGAAATCCTTACACTAAGTCTACTTACCAAGAGGGTCTCCTCCAATTTTGGGAGACAGACTAGTAGAATGCTGAAGAGCATAGTCTTTTGAGGCAGCCAGAACCTGGGTGTATATGCCAACTCTACCATTTACTACCATCTGTGTGACCCTAGGTACTTTCTTAACCTATTTGACCCCTTAGAGGATTGCATGTGATAATGTATGTGAAGCACTTCGCACAGTGCCTGGTATACAGCAAGTGTACAATAAAAAATCACTGTTATTTGATGAGGGCAATCAGCTTTGAACAGCCAAAGAGCATCTCCCCTGATGGCTTTGCTGGCACAGAATGAACACAGCAGAGCTTAAGTTTAGGTACTTATACAGCAAAAAAATGAAGTAGCAATCTAGCAAATTAACTGGTCAACTAGGTATAATTATCGAGGTGAACATTCTTAATTAGTTAAGGCACAAATACAACAGCTTAAAAACATGGAGCTAAACATGTTTGTCTGTTTTGGTCCAATTAGGGACCACTGTGTAGATTCTTCTAATGTGAAATCTCAAAGCATTTATTCCTCTGAGTTATTAACTACCCAGAAAAGACATTTCCCTGACATTGAGAACTCTAACTTTTCGATTTGTGATAAGAATAGGAATATTTAACTAATAAAATAAACATCTGAGTTTTGTCCAATGATCTAAGTCTCAGAAAACTGCCAGCACCCTAACCATAAGCCTATTACCATCTTTCTAAGGAATAACTTTCAGCTTCTCCTCAAGATCCATATCCAACAGTTGTAAATCTTTAGTGCAAAAAGCTCTCACCCCCAAATAGCCATAGCATTTTTCTCTTACCCAGCAGCATTCCTGGGTACATTTATTAACATTTTCTCCATCTTCTGGACCAGGACGTGCTTAAGGGCAGGGTTATAATTTATTTTTGCATTCATGACAGCGTGATACCCAAGCAGATACTGTTGAATGAATTAATAATAGAAACTACTAAAAACTAGGGTCTTCAAAAATGAATGTAAGAGAAAATTAAGACTATTTTTGTGGTGCTAGGAAAGAGCAAAGAAAAAATGAAACTTCTCACCTTTTGACTTTTAATTTGTTCTACTACAACCATCACAGAGGGGAAAAGGAGCTGGAACTGCAAAGCAGAGAATAATTAGGAGGGTCTATAATCAAATACGAAGAAAAACATTACTCAGGAAATGCATTTGTTTCTAAATAGTTTCACTTAACATAGAGCATTAACATCAGACATTAAGTTTTAACTAAGTTTGGAGCTTTTCAAACAGTTCTGATGATCTTAAAATATAAAATGCTGGGCCTAAATTCAGAAGAAAAAAGTTTTCCAAAAAATGCTATAAGTTAGGTTACTCAACAATCGCAACAAAGTCCATGGCATTTTGTTATCTGGGCAGCATACCTGATCTAAGGAGTAATTGACATGTGATATGGAGAGATGGGGGTCGGCCAGGAACTGCAACAAAAAACACTGTGGTTAGAGCTCCATACATAATTTCTCAAATCCATTTGATCTATGAAAACTAGAAGGGAATCTGGAAATGGGCTTAGTGTTAGTTTTAGGCGACTGAGAACTGAAGATTTATAGAAGATTAATTCTGATTTTTAGGTGATAACAATACCAAAGCTAAGGCTTTTATATATTCCCTAGGTACCTTTGTCATGATCTGCACGCCACTTTGATCATGGCTTGGGCAATCACAGCATGTACACCGTACCCTCCAGCCACACAGAAAATAGCTCACTCTTAACTACCAGATCATATCAAAGGGCATTTCAAATTGAAAAACATGCCCTAATCTGCTGTCTCAGAAACATTGTTCCCGTATCTCCTCTCTCACCTCTTGTTCCAAATCAAGCAGTGCTTGGCGATAAGGCTGCAAAACTGAGTCCAGACCTGTGCAGAAGGCCCTTAGGTAGATTCCATGTAACCCACCTTGGCCCTGCTGAGATGGATGGTGATCCTGAAATCAAACAAAGAGAAGTCAGCTTCTCAGCTCAGACCCTGAAACCTGAGGAAGACATCCCTTATTAGTGGTATTGTTTTTGCTTAAATCATTCCATCTCAAAGCAGTACTTCAGTGATAGGAAAAACCAAAAACCAACCAAAGAGACAGATTTTGTGTTACCTTTTCAAATGTGATATTTTAATTTTTCGAGCAGCCCAGATGTTACAAACAAGCAGGTAGTACTACATACTGTCAGTGGAGTTTTTCCTACAACTTGATTTTATAACTTACAGTTTAAATCCTTTTGGCAGCTTTTCACTGCCCCAGAATAATACCTAAACTCCCCTACATGGCAAATTCTGGTCCTTACCCTCTCTTCAAATTTATCTTTCACCGTTTCCAATTTTACATCCTCATTTCCAAACTACCTGCAGTTCACCAAATGTGCCTTGCTTCCATTTTTCACCCCCTTGAATTTGGATGTGTTCTGCTTATAACTGTGCACTCACCTTTGTGACAAGTACCCACTCTTCCTACAGGACCAACTCAAGCATCTCTTCTCTGCAAAGTCCTTCCTAACCCTCCCTAGGGAATTATTAGTTTCTCCCTTGTTGCTTTCATAGCATCTCTAGTACTGAAATCGTACTTTTGTTTCTATGTCCCCTTCAAGAGCTTCACAAAACAAGGGCCCACATTTTATTCGCCTTTGTATTTCAGCTCTTAGCACAGTTCATGGAACAGAGGGTAAATATTTACTGAATAAATAAAATAACCTACATCCTCATTCTAATATTTCTTCTCCTGCCCGGCCTGGCAATTCATCTCAACATGAATCTGACAGTCAACATAAGGAGTTATAAGACTCAGCAAGAGGCTATTTATAAATATGGTTGTCTTTCAGGAAACCTGCAATCTTTTTATAAAAACTTCTTCTGTAGTTTTATATGAGGGATTGTGGTTAACAATTAACTAGAGGCTATGATGACTGGCTTCTCTGGCTATGTACTGATCTGGGTGATCAGGCTCTGGTAGTGGTAGATACAATAGCAGAATTCAGCAACGAATGTGGTAGGAAGCTTGGGCTCAAGAGTTATAAGGCAGAGGGTAGCCAGAGGATGCTGCAAAGGATACTAGTAGTTCCTGGAGATGAATGTTGACAGCTATAATAAGAACAGCACAGGCATAGGGTGAAGTAGATCAGATCAGCTTACAACCAGTCAATTTTGTTTTGATCTTTTGTTGCTCTAGAGAAATGAATGTCTTCATTTATCACAAAATGAAAGAGAAAATGAGTATGCTTTTTACTTTTCCAACAAAGAGCTACTACAGATATCTTTAGACTTTGGGAAAGCAGGAATTCACATATAAGATGAAACCCACACAAATATAGAACAGATTTTTTTCTTTTAGGTATTATATACAAAAAATTAAAATTAGAGAGAGGCCTTTACACCTATATCAATATATATACAGATTGTAAGTTTGATAATTAAATGTGCGCTCATTAGTGTGATTCCTTGGCAAACTGACACTGATTATATTTTAAACTCATGTTTAGTTTATGTATTTTCTCTATAATAAAATCAGTTTGAGTGAACCAGAATCCATCCCAGAGATGAAAATATGAGGCATTATCCTTTGCCTCATAGATTACCACCAAAGGACCAAAGGCCTGACAGCTAATTTATGAAAAAGGGGTCAGAGGGTATTGGTTGCATTGTTTCAGAAAAACATCCTTCTTCTTCCTTTCTAGAAGTTCTCGTCTTTCTCTTCAACCAGAATCATTCTTTCAAATAGGAAACAGTCATTGCTGAATTAGTCACACAATTTGGCGGTCGTTTTACTTATCAGTGACAGAACTGCAGACTGTTAAAATAAAGATAACTTTAAAACTTCTCTTTAAAAAACTTTGAGCGCTTACTATGTACCAGGCATTTGGCATGAATTACCTTGTTTAACCCTATGAGAAAGATACAGACACTGAGCCTTAGTTACTGAGCTTTCGGTTACTGTTGAGCAGTCTATGGCCAGTGAGTAATGGAGCAGGACACAAATCCTTGACCTCTACACTATACTGACTTCCAATTAATTCACAGTATGGATAATATTTATAAAATGCTTACAATGTTACAAGTACCTTCTCTGGTTTAATTCTTTTATTTGCAAATTTAAAAAATGAAGCCCAAAGATGTTAGTTTGCTTGCCTCAATGTGACTAAAGTAGTGAGAAGCAGAGTAGCAAAGGGATTTGAAATAATGCTTTATGATTTCACCTCTGGAATTGCAACTCTGGTCCAGGCGTATTTTCTCTTATACCAATCTGCCATAATTAGTCTCTGTGTAAATTTTCCCTGGCCTTCACTTGAATAATTCCAGTGATAAGAAATTCATAACTTCTTGCAACTGATTTCACATGAATTACCAGGAGATTCACTGAAAGCCTCACATACCTCCCACCCTCTGAAGATGTACATTCCCTGAGAACAGGAACCTACCTGTTGCTGCACATGGCCTGTATACTGTTCAATGAACTCAGTGAAGCGAATATAGTCTGTGCCAAGTCGGCAGAGTCGATTCAGGACACTGGTTTCACTGGGATGGAGAAATGGGAAGTCCTGTGACACCTGCAGAAGAGGAACCAGGCTAAAAACACTAATGCCTGTGAGTCACTGAGCGCCTGTCTTTGAGGTGTTTCAAGCGTGCTGTGCTATTTATCATTTCCTTTCTCAAGATGCCGATTCAAGATCGGTAAATTATGGATAACAAAACTATTTCCAAATCATTACAAAGGTATGTTCCCCAACCCCCAACCTAATTAATTCTTCATTGAAATAGGTGTTAACACATGGTAAAGAATTCAAACAATACAAAATGGAGTACGATGAAAATAAGTCAGCCTCCCCAGAGGCAGCTACTATTACCTGTTTCTTATACAGTATTTCAGGAACAGTGTATCAGGACATGGGGGTTTGACCTGGTTGCAAAAAAGTCTCTTTAGCAGACTCCTGGAGTTTCTCAGATATATTCTTAGGATTTAAAAATTCTCTATGAAATTTTAAATTGTTTTCAATATAAATGTAAAATAAATGTAGCATACTATAATCTGTAAAAGCACCTTATAACTGGACATATACATTTAGTATCCATATTTTCATTTGTATTTTTAATTTAAACGATGGCCAAATGATAACCTAGTATGCTATATAAAGGTTTCACAGTAGTTTAACTAGAAAAAAGTTGTGGGAGAATGCATTCATTCAATAAACTTAAAAAAATTTTGGCAAAATAGACATAAAAATTACCATGTTAGTCATTTTTAAGTGTACAGTTCTGGGCATTAAGAACATGCACGTTGTTGTGCAACCATCACCACCATCCATCTCCAGAACGCTTTCATCTTTCCCAAATTAAACTCTGTACCTAGTATGACTCCCCGTTCTCCCTCCCCCAGCCCCTGGCAACTATCCTTCTATTTCCTAGCTCCATGAATTTGACTATAAATCCCTCAAATAAGTAGAATCATACAATATTTGTCCTTTGAGACTGGCTTATTTCACTTATGATAGTGTCTCCAAGATTCCTCCATGTTGTAGCATGTGTTAGAATTTCCTTTTTAAGACTGAAAGATATTCTAATATAGGTATAGACCACATTTTGTCTATCCATTCATCTGTCCATGGACACCTGAGTTGCTTCTAATTTCTGGCTATTTATAATGCTGTTATGAATATGGGTGTACAAATAACTGTTCAAATCCCTGTTTTTCATTTCTTTTGGTTATATGCCCAGATATTGCTAGATTGTTTGGTAGGTCTACGTTTACTTTTTTTGAGGAGTCACCATACCATTTCTCACAGGGCTGCACATTTTACATTCCCACCAGCAAAGCAGAACGGTTCTAATTTCTCTACAATCCTTACCAGTAGTTATTATTTTTTTTAAAAAAAAATATAGCCATCCTAAAAGATAGGAAGTGATATCTCACTGTGCTTTCGATTTGCATTTTCCTAATATTTAGTGATATTGATCTTTTCATTTGTTTATTGGCCATAGTATAGCTTCTTTGAAGAATCAACCAACTTTTAATGAACATCTACTTACCACAGGCACTGTGCTAACATTCTGAAATTAGTGAACAAAATTAGATGTAGTTACTACCCCCAAAGAACTTAGCATATTACATATTCATATTGTGAGTATTGTATATTTGTGGATGCCAGCTTTATATCATAGTAAATGTGGTAATAGGCAAAGAAGAATTTTTCTGTTACTGAGTTCACAATAATTTGATTGGAAATCCACTTAATGTAGATTTTAATGACAAAATGCTAACCAGATCTCATGTTAATAACTTAGAGGCAACATGATGTCATGCCAGATGGGCTGGGTTTGAATTCCTGAGTTGTCTCTTGCTTGAAATCTCGGGCAAATTTCAATACCTCTCTGTGCCTCAGTTTTTATACCTATAAAGTAGAGATAATAATTGTGAGGGTTAAATAAGTTAAAACATGTAAATCACATGTGCTAAGCACATAAAAAATGCTCAATACATGTAAGCAATTTTTTTTTTATTAGGACAGCTCTATCTAGTTATCAAGTGATACTCCCATTAAAACTTGCATTTTGAGCAGTGCTTGTTGGCACAGTTTTTAGAAAAGCTGAAGGTCCAAGTTATTCTAAAACAGAAAATGATACCTTAAAGTTATTGATCGCATTTCATACTATCTATTTATATGAACAGGTATTCTCTACATTAGTTACTGAAGTCAAAAGAGAAAATACAGAGTCAGATCTGTAGCAAAGTCATTCTATTAAACTCAATACTGGCGATTTAGTTTCAGCAAAACAACAGTATATGTCACATTATATCAGTGGTTCTCAATTTTGCCCCCCAAGGGACATTTAGTAATGGCTAGAGATATTTTTGTTTACTACAACTCAGGGGTATTACTTAGGCTTCTAGTTAGCAGAGTCCAGGGATGCTGGTAAACATATTACAAAGCACAGGATAACTCCCCACAACAAAGAACTATTCAATCTAAAATGTCAATAGTGCCAATGTTAATTCAAATTTATCATTTTGGTAGTTTTGTTTATTTTGTAAAAAAAAATTTGGTTTTAAAGTTATTTAAGAGTAATAAACTTGAATTTATACCTAGCTTAATATATACATATTCAATATTACAATGAAAGGATTTTTATTAATGGTAGGCATTTATGACAAATTTCTCCTTTATTCAAATGTGAAAAACACTGCTCTGCAGAACATATGCAATATTTGCTGGTTTTGGTAGTCTTTTCTTGCACAAATATCTAAACACCTACTCTGTGGCAGAAATTGTGCCAGATGCTTCTGGTACATCTATGAAGAAGATCACTGTAGTCTTTGCCCCTACAGGGCAATATATGTGAGAGAAAGACTAGAAATAGGTAACTACAATAAAAAATATCAATTGTGGTAAGTCTTATAAGAGAAACAATTTGCTGTGAAAGTGAATAATTGCATAAGGGGAGGATACATAAAGAGATGCTCAGAGAAAGTTGTTCTGAGGAGGTGACTTTAAAGCTGAGACCTTGTGGAAAATATCTCATTGAGACTTTTTTATAAGAAAGAAAGGCAGCCATCTTTCCTATACTGTTATGCCTTTGTTGTAAAGCATCCACAAATTCTTCCTGAACAATTTCCTCCTATATGCTTGACAATGTGCTAGTTTTACAGGGGAAAAGAATAACAAGAGGAATTGTTGAATGTATAGGTTTTATTGACTAGAATATAATTTTTCTGCTCTTCCCCAGTCTCTACTGCCAGTTCTCACAGAAATAGTCATGACTTTGTCATCACACAGAACTAGATACAAATCTTGCCATTACTAGAACTAGTAGCCACTATAAGCTTCAGTTTGCTCGTCTGTAAACTGGGGCTAAAAATACCTAGTTACTAACTGAGAGGATTAGATAATATAACTTTCAGAAGGACTAGTAGAAAAGACTAGTTCAGATACCAGAGCCAAACAGATCTAGGTTCAAGATCAAGATTGCCAATTACCAACTATGTGACACAGGCAGTTAACCTGTGATATGAAGATAAGTGATTATAAAGATAAATGAAATAATGCATATAGTTCGTAGCCTCTCTTCATATATTCCTGATTACATGAAGGCCCCTTCTAAATTCTCACGGTGCAGAAATTTCCTGAGAAAGGAGTCATGAAACACACATTCATTTTTTCATTCAACAAAATTGGCTTAACTCTTATTGTGCGTTAAGCACTATGTAGTTGGTCTAGCTTTCAAAATTCAATTTAAAAGAGTGCAAGGCTGGTCTACAGCCATGACACCCTGAACACACTGGATCGCGTCTGATCTCAGAAGCTAAGCAGGGTAGGGCCTGCTTAGTACTTGGATGGGAGACCACCTAGAAAGACCAGGTGCTGTAGGCGATAAAAAAATAAATAAATAAATAAAATAAGAGTGCAAGGGTGAACATAGGAGAAAGTGCTTCTCTCACTGTTACATTCAGTTTTCCAGCAACTCTCGCTCAAACGCCTCAACTTCGGGTGTGGTCCAGGTCTCCTTCTCCCTCCCCGAAGGCGAGGTCATCCTTCCGTTTCCTAGCCTAGGCCCAGCCCTCTCAAGGTGTCGACGTCACCCGTAAACCCTCTCGGGGCATTGCCCTCCAGTTACCTGCCCAGGAACAGGCCCGGCACCCCCGCAAGCCCCGCCCCCTAAGTCTCAGACTCCTCCCCCACGCACTGGCTCAGGTCCACGCACTGGCTCAGGTCCACCCACTCTGCTCTAGCTGGTTCCCGCGCTCTAAGCCGGGCGTTACCTGAAGGCCGCTCCGCTTGTTCCAGGTGAAAATGGACCCTGGGTACCCGCTCAAAGCCAAGAGCAATTCGTGGATCATTCCCACGGCGGACCGCGAGTCTTTATATACGTCGCTCCCTCCTCCAGCGGCCCTCCAAGCTACCGCGAAGTCGAATGCCCCCTACTCGACACGCGCACTGGCCCCTGGGACTGACAGTTCCTCTTGAATCTACCCGCCGAGACAACTGCTGCTGGAAGAGCTGACGGAAAACGGGGAAAGTGCGCGCCGTGTCCCCGGAAGCGCGGTGCGCGCTCGGCTGGCTCTAGCCCCGGCTCCGCTGGAGAGTCTAGGTAGCTGCTTTTGCGCATGCGCCCTGAGCGCCAGAGTCACCCGCTCGGACTTCCGGTTTGGGAGCTGGACTAGGAGGCTGGAGAGCCGGGCCTAGGGTCGACCCTGGGTGGGTGAGGCTGGCCAGCAGGCAGAGATGCGAGTGGGCTGAGGGACAGCCTGAGCGGGAGACATCCCCAGGGGTGGGGCGGAGGGTGCTATCAGGGCGCCTTTGCCCGGTCAGAGGCCTCTGGAGGGGACTGCACGACAGCTCCAAGAGTGACCTGGCCGGAGGGAACCAAGACAAAGAGGCCGGAACCCCACACCC
Organism: Rousettus aegyptiacus; assembly: GCF_014176215.1. Taxonomy (NCBI): domain Eukaryota; kingdom Metazoa; phylum Chordata; class Mammalia; order Chiroptera; family Pteropodidae; genus Rousettus; species Rousettus aegyptiacus. The sequence goes on along the minus strand of NW_023416306.1, from coordinate 116,779,378 downwards.
GCCGCTTCTTGAGCTAAGCTCAGCACCCGTGAACGCCCCAGCGCTCGGATCTCCTGGCCAGCACCCGAGATCGTCCTTAGGGGACCCATTGCTACTGTCCCTTCGGACTCCCTCTCTCCTTCAACTCAGTGCAACTCTCCCCAAGCTCACCCGGCCCTCGCGTCAGGAGCCGAAACCAGCTTCTCCCAATGCGCGAGGTTTCCCGTTAGTAGTTCCCGAATATTTGCTGAGCGGTTATTTCTACTGTGAGGGAAAACAAAGACCCAGTATTCAGTACTTTTTTGTGTGGGATGGGAATTGATAGTTGTAGGTCCAAGGGGGCAGGGCAGACGTAGAGGGCCTCAAGGACCGCGGAGGTGCTGGGGAAGGTCAGCTGCGACCAGCTGGACAGAGGCTTTTTGTTGCCTTGAGCATGATGGTGACTTGTCTTTAATTAGATCCTCTGAACTCCCGGTCTCCCATATGGTTTGAACTCACTATGCGGTATTGGTGAGGGGAGCTAAATGGGATCAGATTTGGGGGAGGTGGAAGAGAAGCAGGCTACTTTCTTTTCTCTGCTGCTTCCCTGGGCTGCCCTGGGAAGTCGCCCAGAAACGCAGCTTTTGAAAGGTTTCTCTCCATGCTGTTTGGCTTGCAGTCCTGAAATTAGTGCTGCTTCAGATGGCTACATGGAGCATATATATGGGAAGTCAGGCCAGCTCTGGCAAGACTTAAGATATGAGTATATTCCTTCTGATAGTGTCATCTCTCTCTACCCTAGGAGGAAATTTTTCTTACAGAGATACTCATCTGCAGGTGATTCTCCAAGGACATGGGAAGATAGGTGTAAGCCCTGGAGCCCAGACCCTTAAGTGGAGGGAAGCCGCTTTCTGCTGTGAATGATGGCCAAACCCACTCTGAGAGGGAATGGTACTAACTCTGAGACCTTCCGACAGCGCTTCAGGAAGTTTCATTACCAGGAGGTAGCTGGGCCGCGCGAGGCTTTCAGCCAACTCTGGGAACTTTGCTGTCGGTGGCTAAGGCCGGAGGTGCGCACCAAGGAGCAGATTGTAGAATTGCTGGTGCTAGAGCAGTTCTTGACCGTCTTACCCGGGGAGATCCGGAAATGGGTACAGGAGCAATGTCCAGAAAGTGGAGAGGAGGCTGTGGCTCTGGTGGAAGATTTAGAAAGAGAGCCTGGAAGACCTGGACGTTCGGTGAGAAGGGAGGGGAAATTCAGAGGTGTGTGATTGGGCAAGGGCAAAGGATCAAATTAAGGGTTAGACAGTTTTAAAGAGGGGTACAATCTCCCTTGGTGGTGCTTATACTTCTGGTCCTGGAACAGGTAATTTTTTTCAGATACAGCTTATCTGGAGATGCTACCTGGGTGTACCTTTGCTATCCCGTCCTGAGTTTTTCAGTTTCATAGTTTTTTATTTAATAGGGAGGGAAAGGGACTCACTTTTTAACCTGTAGTTGGGTTTGCTATTTTGATATTTTCCTTCTGGAGTTTTAGCTGCTCTAACAATAATGGAATAAGAATGACCCTTGTTTGCTATTAACACCCCACTCCTCCACCCAACCCTAGCCATCTTTCAAAAGGATAGTTTCTTTTAGGGTATTAAATAATCTCCTCTGGGAATGCCCCTCATTTTGACCGTGCAGTGACAATTAATGGGAGTTGTTTCTAGGTCACAGTCTCTGTGAAGGGGCAGGAAGTGCGCTTGGAGAAGATGACACCTCTGAAATCATCACGAGAGTTATTAAGTGTTCGGCAGGAGTCAGTGGAACCCCAGCCCAGGGGCGTACCCAAGAAAGAGAGGGCAAGAAGCCCAGACCTGGGACCACAGGAGCAGATGAACCCAAAGGAGAAGCTCAGACCTTTTCAAAGGAGCGGTGAGGAGTAGATTCATATGGGAAGATAGGATGCCATTCTAAGTTGGGAAATAGGGTTGGGAAGTGAGTGGGAAAGGGATTTCAGGAATGAGTGAAAATTGTAGAGTATGCAGTTGTTGGGAACCTCCTAAAGGCATGTAGTTTAGCTCTCTACTGCAGTAAGTATTCTTATGTTTCCTCTTTTGATAAGTCTGCCACAGGATGGTTCCCTAGTTTTTATCAGAACTTGGAACTATTTTATTTCTTCTAGGTAATTATGATAAAAATTATTTTCTATACTTGAAAGTACACCTTCTAATCATTTTCCTTGTCCAAAACAAACTGTATTTGTTTCTTTAAGCTTTTCCCCAAAAGCTCCATTATTCAGACATACTAAGTTTTTATTACTCTCTCTTGGAAACTTTAAGTTCTCCAAAATTATATATATTATTTCAGTGAGGGTCTGGTAGGGAGGCAGAGTAAGAATTTTACTTTAGAATGTCACTATATTTTCTTTCAGAATAGCTCAATTTATTTGATGATTATTGTTCACTTGGTTAACTCCCAGGACTGATAGCTTTCCCCACTGTCTTTGTGCCTAGTGCTTATTCTTGCACATGATTTTGTAGAGCCTGTTTTTCTTCCTTGTACTATGTTTAACTCCATATTATATGTTTTTTCTTTGATCATTTCACTTGTTGAGGTTGTTCTGAATTCTGATATTGTCATCCAAGAAGCTAGCCTTCTCAGCCAGTTTGATAATGGTCTCTGTTTAGTCATCCAGATGCAATCCCTCAACACCATACACAGATTTACAGAATTAATCAATTTTTGAACACCTACCATGTGCTCAACACCTTGCAGGTTATTCTGCAAAAGAAAAGATGCCTTTCTTCAAAAAGTTTACAATATGATTTGAGAACATAACAGCAAACATAAATATGTGCTGAATTGAACTCTACTGAAACAATGCCAAACAATGACTTGTTACTCTATTGTGAGTACAACAGGGATTTGGCAGAGTGGGAGATGAGGGAGGGCTGTAGGGATTGCTTCACCAGGGCACTGACTAATGCAGCTTCTTGAAGAATGGGTTAAATTTGCATATGAGAAGAGTCTGATATGAATAGATAGTGCAACTCAGATTAAGAACTGGCAATATAGCATGTGAGCTGAGGAAGCAAGAGCCTTGAGTTAAGTAGGACAGTGACTGCTGTAGTTATCTGGGTGTGAGGTGAGTCTATACTTGGATGGTGGCAGTAGGAATAGGAAAGGACATACTAAGGGAAAAACCTTTAAAACTTGGTGACTTAAGTGTGAAGGAAACAGATGAGTTGAAGATGGTCTCTGTTCTGCTCCCCTCCCCCTTGAAATCACTCTGAGTTTAATTCTCTAGCCCCCCAAAAAACTATAGGAGACAGGAAATGACTGTTCCCAGCAGTGCCAGGACCTGCCTACAAGTGGTCAGGAGGACTAGGGAGCAACTTGGAACAGAATTATCTGCTCTGAACATACAACGGAACCTTTTCCTCTTTTGTCACCCTGCTCTGGAAAATAAAATATTTCTCATATTTTGAGGTTTCATGTCTTTCCCCCCACTGTCTTCAACTTACTGAACTTTCTGAAACTATTTCCTTAGACACTTTCTTTATAAGCCTTTTGGATTAAAAAAAAAAAAAAAAAGGCAGGTCTGAACTCAGAGATGTTTTTTATGATCAGTCCATATGATATCCTTTGTTTGCTTCCCTGCAAGCAGGATTTCCATTTCCTAAATCTGGTGTGGTCTCCAAGTTGGAGCAAGGAGAACCTTGGATCCCAGATCTGGGCTCCAAGGAAAAGGAACTCCCAAGAGGCAATCACACAGGAGACAGACAAATGCATGCTGGTCTGTTACCATCCAGGAGAGAGAAAAGAAGCTGGGTGGAACAGGATCACTGGGGCTTTGATGATGAGAAGGTGGCAGGTGTGCACTGGGGCTATGAAGAGACCAGAACTCTCCTCGCAATTCTTAGTCAGACTGAATTTTATGAGGCTCTCCGGAACTGTCATCGGAATAGCCAAGTATATGGGGCTGTGGCTGAGCGGCTCCGGGAGTATGGCTTCCTCCGGACCTTGGAACAGTGTCGGACTAAGTTCAAAGGTCTCCAGAAGAGCTATCGGAAAGTCAAAACTGGCCACCCACCTGAGACCTGCCCCTTCTTTGAAGAGATGGAAGCCCTAATGAGTGCTCAGGTCATTGCCTTGCCCAGTAATGGCCTGGAAGAGGCAGCTTCTCACTCTGGATTGGTGGGCAGTAATGCTGAGACTGAGGAGCCAGGACAAGGGAGCTGGCAGCATGAGGAAGGAAGAGAGGCTATAGCTGAAGAGTCTGATAGTGATGAAACAGGCCAGGAAGCCACCCCCCAAGACCCCAACAACTTGACTGCACCTGTCCTGTTCCGAAGCCCAAGTGGTAAGCTTTTGTTCTTGGGGTTTTGGGATTAGGCTTGAGTTGTGAGACTGGATATGGGGTCAAGAAGCTTAATGTCACCTGTCAGCTTTGTCACTTAAAAGAACAGAGGCATTTTTCAGTTCTAGGTGTATTTCAGTCCCCTGTGGGAAAGTCAATGAAATAAATAGTAAGTAGGGAATAATTTTAGGTATTTTAAAGAAATACACTCAGGAAATTCAAGAGTCTTGAAAAAAAAATATTCCTTCCATTTCTTTACTATTTTTTCCTGATTATAAAACTATTGAAGGCTGAGAAAAACTTGGCATTTCATCTTTGAGAATTAATATCCATTGAGCACCTTATGCGAACTGCTGCTTTATCTTTTACTCCCCCTCATCTCAGTCAGTTTATTATGCATTCCTTTTTACTTAGACTTGAATAGTGAAGGATTGCCCAAAGTTGGAGAAACATTTTCTGAGTCTCCCTTTTGAGATTCACAACACACAATGGCATTTAAAGAGGAATGAGAAGTCCTACAGCAAGAAATCTTTTTTAACACTTTATGTTGAAATATTACTTGCCTGTGGAACAGTTTTGTATCATTTATTACTGCTGATGTAATTTCTATAACCATGCTGTTATGGAAAGGCATCAAAGTACGAGTCAGGAGGCTTTGTTTCTAATCCTGACCATCAAACAGCTGAGTGCCCTTGGACAATTATCTGACCGTTTCAAAGTTTTTTTTCCTGAACTGTAAAATGGGGCATGGCAGCAGGACTACATCTCTAAAGTTTCAAGTCCACTGTGAAGTGATCTCTTCCTTTCATTTTTTATTATGTGTGGGGTGTTACTTTAGCTCTGTTCTAGTCTTCTTCCTATCTTCCACTTTTCCTTTTTTTTTTCTTCATTCTTTTTCTTTTGTCACTGGAATGTAGGTAAATCACAAATGTGGCACATGTATTAGCTGTTATTTTTGTTATCTTTGTTTTCTTTTCCTCCTTTCCCACTGCTTTTTTTCTGTTTTCTGATTCTTCCCCCTCCTCCTTTACTTGCAGTGAGTGGAGGATAATGGAAGGACGTAATCTCCAGCTAGTTCTCAAGTGGGAGGAAGATGCTTTGACTCCCTTCCATTGACCTTGGGTACCTTCGGGGAGCAGAGTCTGTAATGATTCCGATGAATTACTGCCCAAAAATGGGGCCTGCAACACTGGCATGTGTTCAGGCCAGGAGACGTCTAATCTGCTTCCTTCCTTTTTTTGGCTTCTACCAGTCCTTCTCTCCTAATGATAAGGTGCAAGGGTACAAGTTCTTATCTTGTACCCTTGCACGTCTTTGCTATTGTTGTTTTTTGTTTTTGAGATTGTGGCAAGTGAAGAAGGGCCATAAAAGGGATTAGGCAGCAATGTCATATTTTTAAAAGAGAGACTGTTCCTTGATATTTTGAGTCATTCTTTCAGACATTTTCATGGCACTGAGGCTTTAAAGCCCTGGATTAAGTGGAGCTGAAATTTCTTTTTTGGTGACAGGTGTACACTGGGGCTATGAAGAGACAAAGACTTATCTTGCAATTCTCAGTGAGACTCAGTTTTACGAAGCCCTCCGGAACTGTCACCGCAACAGCCAGCTGTATGGAGCAGTGGCTGAGCGGTTATGGGAATATGGCTTCCTTAGGACACCAGAGCAGTGTCGGACAAAGTTTAAAAGCCTACAAACCAGCTATCGGAAAGTTAAGAATGGCCAGGCACCAGAGACTTGTCCCTTCTTTGAAGAGATGGATGCTTTAGTGAGTGCCCGGGTTGCTACTCCACCCAGTGATGGTCAGGAAGAGGACACAGCCTCTTGCCCCATCCAAGAGACCAGTGAGGCCGAAGCTGAGAAGCAAGCTGAGGAGGCAGAAGAAGCCACAGAAGATGATGATTCTGACGATGATGAAGAGGATACTGAGCTACCCCCAGGGGCTGTCATGACCCGTGCTCCAGTCTTATTCCAGAGCCCCAGTGGTAAGATCCTTTTACTTCTTAAGATCTAAACAGCAAAGGGGAGGCAGTGGACTTAGGAGAAAAATCGTCAGACTGAAGACCAGGAGAACTGGCCTCTAGACCCAGTTCTCATGGATTCTTCTTGTGACCACCTGTCTCTTCCCCATGTTCCCTTTCTACTAAAACAGCTCAGTGAGGGGATATAAATTTTTTACTTGACTTGCCTCCTCACACTACAGCATCAATATGAGATGGTTGCAAACTTTGTAAATTTGCTATCATTTATATGTGAGCTGCCAAGTTTTTAAAAGTTGATTCTCATTATCTTTGTTCTTCTAGTTTCAGCTTGTATACCAGCTGAAAACCTGGTAACCTCTTTCTTCAGATACACATATGCAAAAGCCTGAGATTTCTGAGGGAATTGACCCTTTGAATCTTAGCTGCTGTATAAGGGAAAACAAACAAACAAACAAAAAATACACCTTCACTGGATACCGAGGATCTTCAGAAAATCTTATGGGAATAAGAATTCTGATTTTTGAGTCATACATGTATTTTTATGTGAATCTGCACCTGTTTTTTATTAGCTGAGTGACTTAGAGCAAGTTATTTAACCCTGTAAGCTTACTTATCTATGAAAATCAACCTCAAAAGGTTGATGTAAATGAGATACCTTGGTGAAGCACCTTGCACAATGCCTGGGCACACAGTAAGTATTCAATAAATAGCAGTTTTTTTCCCCCAAAAAAGTTCTTTAGGTCTTCATTCTTCAAGAGTGTTCCATGGAGCACCAATTCTATGGGAGTATTAATATGTTCCACTAAAAGGCTTCTAGGTTTAGGAAATGCTAAATACCCCTTGTGGAGGCTGACAAAACTTATTCACATATTAAGGTGCTGAGATTTCTTTTAATCTGATGAACTTCTATTTCCTAGGGCATCTCTTAAGACTGGGCTTCTATGCAGAAATACTGCTTTAGGGGGCATATATACAGGCTGACACTCAGCAGTCTTATGCTCTCAGATTTAGTCCAGGAACTTTGGGATCCAGAGTTTATCTGAAATATCTGAAAATTCTACAAATTCGAACTGAAAATTTGCAAGTATCTAAAAAGTCACATAGCTGAGGCCCAGGGAGCCTAGCATTTGGTACTTAGAAGAATATTAAAAGCTTAGCGTGGGCATTAAAGTGCTTCTGAAACATTTAGTGATTATCTTTCCACAGGCAAAGAGAACGTTTTAGTGAGATACTACCTAGCAAAATTCTTCTCTCAGAAGGACTTTTATTCTTTGAAAGACATCAAATACTTTCTACTCTGTTCTTATTCTCAACATATATTGGAATCTGAGTGGAAGGAGACTCAAAAGTTTCCCAAAGTTTTCCATTCCCTTCTAATCCCTTTAGTTACTGGAAAAAAAAACATAAACTAGAATATCATGATAGGCCTGAGATGAGACAAAATGTAGCATTAGAAAGTGTCTTTCCTGTGTAAGCATGGTGATAGTTTCAAATCTGGTAGATTTTTCTTGTTATACTGATAAGATTTTCTGAAGATCCTGGGTATCCAGGAAGAGTTAAAATATATAATCAGCCCTATATCAATGAGAAGCATGTAACATTACCAAGTAAAAAAGTAAAACACTAGAATTTTAATAGATGGTAGTTATTTGGGATCTAGAGCTCTCTAATTTTTATCTTTAGCGATCTAATGCATTTGCTTTACTCTGAAAAAATAATTGAAGAAATGGATAACTTTTAAAATTCTATTCTCATACCAGGTTTTGAGGCTGGATTTGAGAATGAAGACAATCTAAAACGGGATATTTCTGAGGAAGTACAACTACATAGGACATTACTTGCAAGGTCTGAAAGGAAGATTCCCCGGTATCTTAATCAAGGTAAAGGCAGTGAGAGTGAATGTAGATCAGGAAGACAGTGGGAAAGGACCCCAGGGGAGAGAAGAGGAAAATCAACACTCCCAGAGAGGAGTTTAGGTAAAGTTCTAAGTCATCAGAGACCTTACATGGGAGAGAGACCCTATAAATATCTCAGATATAGCAAAAGCTTTGGTTCAAACTCCCACCTCGTGCATCAGATATCCCATCAAGTAGAAAATCCATATAAATGTGCTGACTGTGGGAAGAGCTTCAGTCGAAGTGCCCGTCTCATTAGACACCGGAGAATCCACACTGGAGAGAAACCTTATAAGTGTCTTGACTGTGGGAAAAGTTTCCGTGACAGTTCCAATTTCATCACCCATAGAAGAATCCACACAGGAGAGAAACCATATCAATGCAGTGAGTGTGGAAAGCGTTTTAATCAAAGCTCAAGCCTTATAATTCACCAGAGAACGCACACAGGAGAAAAGCCCTATCAATGTGAAGAGTGTGGAAAAAGCTTCAATAACAGTTCTCATTTTAGTGCACATCGGAGGATACACACAGGAGAAAGGCCCCATGTGTGTCCTGACTGTGGAAAGAGTTTTAGTAAGAGTTCTGACTTGCGTGCACATCATAGAACCCACACAGGAGAAAAACCTTATGGGTGTCATGACTGTGGCAAGTGCTTCAGTAAAAGCTCTGCTCTGAATAAGCACAGAGAAATCCATACACGAGAAAAACTTCTGACACAGTCAGCACCTAAGTAAACCTCTGAGGATTTATAAAGAGCCTCAATAAATGTATTGAAATTGTTTGAAAAAGTCTTCCAATAGTGAGATGCATCTCCTATTCTGTGCTCAAATAGCTTAAATATTCTAGGATTTACCCCAGTTTGTTTCTGTTTCTCCCGGATCTAGAGTCAAAGTCACACAGTCTTCTTAAGAATGAAAGGAAGATTTCAATCCCTCTCCATGCCTGCATCTTAATTGATAGATAATACCTTTCCTTCTCAGTCTCTATGTTGTTCCCTTAATAGAGAGAACATAGCAGTAGATCCTATGAGTTTGACATGCACCTTATTTAATCATCCTGTTATTCAGCTGCATTTTGACTGGAAAAATCTATTACAGTAGCATTTCAGGAAGAAGTTGTGAGACTTTTCACTGACTGGGTCTAGCTCGTTATACAATAGTGAAAATGCAAAAGAATTACTCTTCCTGTTCACTTACATCTATGGCGAGAATGATATACAGACAGACAGTCCCCAACTTACAATGATTTGACCTTGTAATGGTGTGAATGTGATACACATTTACTAGAAACTGGCTAGGCTAAGCTATGATGTTTGGTAGATTAAATCCATTTTCGATTTAAGATATATTCAACTTATGATGGGCTTATCCAGACATAACCCCATCATAAGTCGAACATCTGTATTTGTCATACACACCATTTACCTTAAAGGAAAGTTTAATGTCCATCTTGGTTTTGACCTATGAATCATCTTGTCAAGAACCTAGGTGTTCTATAAGGGGAGAAAATGTAAACCTTGTATAAATATTGAAGTGTGAACACTGGATTTCTTAGTGTCTTCCAAGCCTTAGAAGATTTGGTATAGAATACTACTACATTTACAGCATCTAGTTTATTTTACATTCCCTCTCATCTGAATTTCATCTGTCCCTTGTGATCCAGAAGCCCAAAGAGCAAGCCAGTTTGAAGTGTTGATAGGAAAAGTTGTTAAAGCTGCCAATAGGGAATTGCCCATATTCCTCACAGTCTAAATACCTCATCTAGTGTTAGGCACCCTGTGGGCGCTCAATACTAACCTATGAGTAGAAGCCACTGCCACATTCCCATGGATTGGGAAAAGAGACTACTTTGTGTCCACAACTCTTTACCCTAATGGCAAGGAGGAACGGCAATTGGTCAGTGGACTTGCCAATACTCACACACGTGCATGCACATATATTCAACTGTATATATTTTTAAAAGCATCTTTTCAAACACAGATGTAATTTTGATCTCTATAATTAAATAGTATTGAATTGCCTGTATGTTCACAGTAGTATGATGAGCCCTGTATAGCACAAGTTAAAGAGTCATTGTCCTTACTATCTAAAATGATGATGATACTGACAAAAAGTACATGTGTATAGTTGCAACAGTTTTAGAAAAATCTAGAAAGCTAGGTTATAACACTGCATAAATCATAGGTCAAATACATTAGAGTTTGGTGTCAGAAAAATCTGGAAGGTATTCTCTTTATTCAGGAAGGCTTCATGAAGCAGAAAGTGTTCAAAGGAGAGGTTACTGGGAAAATTAGAATGGGGTGAGCTTTCCAAAATTAATCACAAAACTGAATGCTGAGTGGTTGAGAAACTAGAAAACTGAAGAGCAAGGTATTTTGTGCAGATGGAACAGGGCAAAAAGGTAACTTTAAGGAAGTTTAAACAAAGCTTGGAACAGCACAGCATTTGAGGAACAGTATAATATGGACTATGCAGGAAGCAGAGAATCACCTTAGCTGAAACATGGAGTGCCAGAAGCATCAGGAGGTGGTGCTCTCATCATCTTTAGTAAATTGGGTGCTATGCTGTACTTATCAATAAGAAAACAGCTGGCTGGTACGGGAAAAGCAGCAGCAGCAGTTGTAGGAGTCTAGCTCCTATGGGAGACAAAGGTCAGAAACTAGTATCTTGAAAAGATACTTTGATGGGCAGGTCAAGAAAGAGGAACATGAGCAGATGTCCAAAGGCCTGGTATAATTAAGAGTCTGGCTAGACTAAGGTCCAGGAGAGAAGTGGGGAGATAGAATATTCTATAATTCATAGCTTACTGTGTTAAATGAGAGATTAATTAGGGTGCTGGTGTTGAGGGATCCTAGTACAAAGAATCTAACATTTATTAGGAATTAAAGGGAGATATCTCAATTACACTGCCTAAGCAGACAGGAAGATACAAGAAATACCAGTCTAAAGAAATGCTTCAGGATCTGAGATGGTTTAGGAAGTGCACTACTATGTTTTTTAAAAATAAGAGATTACTGTCTTTATTATATCTATGTATTGTCTTGTGGAAAAGCATTGGCTGGGGTATCAACAGATATGATATCTGGTTCTAGATGTTTTGTAAGTCAACTTGCTTCCAATTCCCTTTCTGTAAAGCAGAATAATGTTTACACCTTAATCTGCCTCTCAGGGATACCACGTTAATAAAAAATTATGTCTATAAAATGCCCAGTGTTTCTTCAGGTATTTTTTAAAATATATGTAAAAATTATAATTAATTTGTTGCTCATAGGAAAAGAGAAATCTTTACCCTCTTTTTTTGGCTTCTTGTGTGGGGTTACTAGACATACACCTGTCAGAATCTTGATGTTCTAGGCTAAGAAACAGAATGTAGTAAAAGAGAAATTAGAATGAAAATCCTTCCTCGGTATCTGTATCCATCAGTATCTATCATAACTGAGCATGGAGAGAAGAGTCTTATTTTAAAAGACCAGCTCTCCAACCTCAGATGAAGAAAATGTACAAAAGCAACAGGGCAGAAGTAAACTCTCTTACTGGGGAAAACCCAGTTCATCTCGAACTAGCTCACAAAGCATCATCTGCTACCCAATCTGCCAATCCTGAGGATGGAAGAGGCAAGAAATAATGTTCTTCAAATATTCCAAGAACGAGAAACCAAGCCCACTGTTTGGTGAGCAAGAGGCGGTATGTACCCATACCCTTTTAATACCTGTAAGACCTTTGTGGGGACAGACTGGGTGGCATGAGCCACATAGGAAGCAAGAATGTGTTAGCAGGAGCTGGATGGTCATATCTCTTCACATCAATTGTTTCCCTAGTGCTGTCATTTCTTTTCTTTATTTTCCCCATGCTGTCATGCTTGCTTTTATTGCTTGTGTTCAATGACCAATGCCACAGAACTTAATAACATATGTATTCTCTGTGTTGCTGCCATTTCTCTCTTATCATAACCTGAGTGGAGAGGCTATCTGGTCAGCTCTGTAGAGAACTATTTTTATGGTAACCACATAGGGAAGGGAAGATGAGATATGAATGTAAGGATGGATCAATTCTCTATTATTCAATTCAAAATCTAAAATAAAATCTTTACTCCTATATACTCAAATAGCTATCCAGTGAGATACATGTCTCAGAACTTTGACATATAAAATGTTACTGAGTGTTCTCTGGTACTTAAAGTAATAGACGTCATATGAAGATATTTGAGTTAGTTTAAATTCCTACTATACCCACCATAGGGCTCTTTGAGAAACAAAACTTTGGAACAACTGGAAGTCAGATTAAAGGCTGAAATTATAAGCCTGAAGTACCCTAGAGCTGAAGAAGCATCTGGCTGACATAGCTCCATTGTTGTCAAAATAAGAAAAGGGTAAGAAAGGAATATTAAAAAAAAAAACCTTGATTCAAGGGGATTAATTACAAGAGCAAAGCCAAATCTCAGCAGCTAGCTCTAGCTGTCACTATAAGCATAAAGCTAACAAGAAAGTTTTCATTTTAAACCCAGACTCGATCTTGTCTATAAGGTCAGGAATGCAGAGAGAAAAAACTCAAGACACTGAACTACTCATTGCCCACATCCTGAATGTACATTACTAAGAAGGGAGAACACAATGCAATAAGCAGACCTTGTAAAAATAACCAGCATGTCCCGTTCTCATGAAGTTAATCATTGTAAGAAAAACCAGGGATTGTAAAACTTCTGTTTAAGTTTGTTTTTCCAGAACGTAACATACAAGAAACCCTGTGACATACATGAAACAAGATTGAACAGACATCTGCTGACCATGAGATGGACACAATTTGCTGACCATAGCAATAATGATCTTGGGACAGTCCACCAGCTTACCCTCCCTAGCCCCGTCTCCATTCCCGGATAGCCCACAAAAACCCCTCATACAATCCTATGGATATTCACAAAATCTGTGGTATGCAGTGTAGCCTGGAGTAACAGTTTTGAAGAATATTTAAGTGAAGGGAATCTGGTTAAAGTAAGTATAACAAAATACAAAGCTGTTGTCAGAAGCTAGAAGTCTTAAAGATCTTGGTGGTAATCTGTTTTCCCCTTTCCTCATCTTATTTAGACTAGTAATTCCACAACTTTTCTGGTTGAGAAACTACTTTAAGTTTCCTAAAGTTTTATGATCACTGATGGACAGGGACTGTTAAGTCAAAATCACTGGTGGAATGTGGAATTTAGCACAACATCAAGTCCCTTCCAGTAAACAGCATGCAGGTAAACTCTGTAAGACTTCCGAGCCTGCTAGTCAGTTTAAGACATATTTACTGAGTACCCACCATGAGTATGCTACAAAGTGAGTGGATGGTTTACTAAGTGGGATATGGCAGGAAGATCTTGGTTGCAACACATACTTGAAAGTAATTCACCTCATTACAGTTTAAAAATGTAACACTTTGGGCTTCAGATGATTCCACTTTCTCCTCAGTTCAGACCTGGTACTGTCAGAAGCAAAGATGTAGTCGATGGATTCATAAGACAGATCCCATACCTGAGACTGGGTCAAATTAAACGTTTCAGCTGCCAGATGGTACTCTTGGGAAAGGTGTGTTGCAAAAACGCCCTTATCATCAGTCTGCCAAAATAAGCAAAAAAGTTACAAAATAAACAAGGAAATTATTTTTTTAAAAAGTCTATTTTTAAATTCACCATGCTTCTTTTAAGAGTCAAAACAGAGGGCTTATAAATGTTTTATCCTTTTAAAATAATGACCCTCCACAAAAAAAAAAAAAAAAAAAAAGAACCCCAACAGAGCGGTGCTCTCAACCATAGCTGCATATTAAAATCACTTAAAAGTGAGCTTTTAAAACTTCTGTGCCCAGGACTCACCCCAGATCAAATAAAACAGAATCTTAAGGGATAGGTGCTGGGCATCACTATACATTACACACACACTTTTATGTTCCCTGAGGTACTGTCCAGGACCTGTTCTCAAAGAGCTAAACCAGCTAAACCCTGGCCCTCTGCAGCTTCTCATGCCCCAGTCCCCCATGTCCTCTACTTGAGTATTACTGCCAGGCATGCAAGAGTCAGCTAGATAGGGAATGTCTGATCTAATGCAACTCGGACTAAAAGGAGCAAAATGTCTGACACAAAACGCCTTACGCAGATCACAGAAGGATGGTCAGTGCTGTACCAGAATCCGAAATGATGATGGTTATAAGACGGAACTGTCTGACTTTTGATGTTTGATGTCAAACAGAGTTCTAGATGAAAGGGGGGAAAAGCCTGTCATTAGAAGCAGATTAGTGGACTCATTCTGGGCTCATCAACTAGATAGATACATGAGAAATCTTTTCAAACAATGCTAATTTTCAGTAGTTCATTATTTTTCAAAATTGACCTTTTCTTATGTGTGAAAATTCATAGTTCAATTAGTGTAGTTGTGTGGGAAATATGTGCTACAACTTATGGCAGCAACTGTGCCAAGCTAGGAATTAATACCCTGTTCACAGCCATGTGCTTCCCCCTTTCTTTTACCAAAATGGAGAGGAAAGAGGAGTGTTATAAGCTAGTTACCATGAAGAAGCAAGGAAAGTATCCTGATAGGGGAGCAGAAGGAATTTTTGCAGGATTACTGCACTTCTTGGTCTTACAGAGAAAGCTAAAGTAAGAAAACGCTAGCTAGCACTGCTTGAGAGTTTTAGCATTATAAAAAGCCAAGAGCAGAAATGGACTTCAAAGGAAACCCCCAAACTCCTTTACTCAGACAACTGTCCAATTACTGCCTGCTGTAAATAAGTTCATTTTAATAATGACTTCTATTAATGAATTCCTGCCTTGAAACAGTGTAGCAGCCCCCTGACCCCTGGGATAATAAAATACTTCACTGACTCAATGGATGGCGTCTGTTCATGTTAAGGCAGCCTCAACACAGGGCCACTCAGTATAGAGAATGGCAAAGCCAGCCTGCCCCCTCACTCTGCTGGGAGCAGAGGTGGGTCACCATACCAAGTAAGATCACTATGCAAGTGGTTTCCATTTTCTCTACTTTTGTGGATGTTTAAAAATTTTCTCATAAAAAGAGTTGAAAATTCTATAAATAGTAAAAAAGATACATCCCCACACAAATGTTTTGCAAAATTGGTAAATCTGTAAATTCAATGAATTTATCATTTAGTAGAATTGATGTCAGCCAATTGCTTCTTTCCCTCTTTAGAAAGGCCTTCTCTGACCATGCAAGCCAAAGTTGTTGTTTCACTATTATATCAGCCTGTTTAATTTTCTTCAAAGAACTTAACACTGATGTTTTCTTGTGTATGTTTATTGTTTTTCTTACCTAATCTCAAATATAAATTCCTTGAGAAAGCAAGCTTGTTTGTCTGTTTTGTTTACTGCTCTATTCCTAACAATTTGAACAGTGAATGGAACAGAGTTGGCACTTCATAAATATCTGCTGTTAAATAAAAACAGCTCTAGGTATATACATGTAGACAAACAGAATTTTTACTTTTTAAATAAGTGATACATATTTTCATGTAAATGTGGTTAAAGTCATTTCAAAATACTAGATGACACTTAGTCCTTCAATATAATATTGAGTTCCAGGAACTGGGGAATATTAACAGTGAACAAGACAAACAAGGGCCCTGCTCTCATGGAACTTATATTCTAATGAGAGCTAATACTTTGTTACTTAAATGAGGCTCAGAAAGCAAACACACTATGCATCTTTTACTTTCTAAATGATATTTATATATTTAGAATAGCACTTCCCCACATATAGGTTGCAAACTGTGGGGTGAGGGAGGAAGAGAGCGAGGGTTGTCTAGAGGACCTGAAGTCCTAAGCCTTACCCAGTGGTATCTGGTGTTTTTTCACAAAGTCCACCAGATCCAGGGATCCTCCCTCAGAGGAGTTGAGAAATGTCCCATGTCCGATTCTGTCAGGAAGCAGATCCAGCAGTACTTGTGTTTCTTTTTTTTGGTTTGGAATCTCAAAAAAAGGGAGAGGGCATCAATAACCTTTTAGTGGTTCTTAAAAGTACTTTTTTTCTATAGCCAGGTACTTTGTCGCTGACATTCTGGAAAGCTGAACTACTTATATCTTCTCAGCTCTCTTCTTTGCCTTTTATCTTCCCACTTATTTACCAATATTCTTCTAGATTAATTTCAATGATAATAATTATGGTCAATTATAACAAATACTTATTAAGGACCTACTCTGTAGCTTTTCATATAAATTCTCCTTTAAACCTCACAAGAATCTTGCAAAGTAGGGTGGCTCCATAGTGTAGTGGTTAGCATGTCTGCTTCACACACAGAAGGTCCTGGGTTCGTGCCCCAGGTGGAGCCACGGACCATACCCCTTGTCCCCCAGGCCCCACACGTACGGCAGACCCCCTGGGTACATGCCACAAGCATGTGGGAAGAGAAACCCTGCCTCCAGAAATCCAGTTCTTAAGGGGAAATAGCAACATCCATAGGTCAGAGGTGGAAGTGGGGGAGGGGAGGAATTAAAGAGGGGAAAATAAAAAAGAATCTTGCAATGTATTAAGATGAAGAAATTAATGCTCATAAAAAGTAATTTTCAAAAAACAAAATCTCACAACTCCATGTGTATATGTGAGTACTGTGTTATGTAGATGTGTTCCTATATATTAGAAAAAAGGTCTGGAAAAATATAAATACAAAACTGTTAACAGGATCAACTTGGTAGCAGAACTGAAACAGGAAGGGGACCTTTTATTTTTCATTTTTTTCCTTTTAATAATTCTCTACACTTGGATTTTCTTCAGATATAACTTTTATAATTAAAAATATAAAGTATTTTTAACAAAAGTTGTCCAAGGTCATAGAGCCAGTGAATGATAGAGAAAAGGGTGAAATCTGGCTCTGTCTCTAGGGCCCAGACTTTTTCCACATAGTGTACTCATGTTTTATTTTGACAAGGCTAGCTACGTACATACCACAACCACCATGAAAATGTCTAGCTGGGCTCTTTATCTCCTAGCTAGCTTAAAAGGCAAATGACAATATGTTGAAATGAAATGCTCTATATTCAATGGATCAAGCAAGAAAAGCAACAGAAACTAAAGTGAAGAGCAGTTTTGAAGCTGTGCACAAAGACCAGAGATAACTGGTCACAGTGATGCACACTGTCTGTTTCATTACATTGACCAATTGTTGTAATTAGGCAACAGTTAGGTCAGTCAGCTAGAGGGTACCCCTCAAAGTGAAAGGTCTTTTTTATCAGAGTGTGAAAACATAGACCCTATATTTTAAGTTCCATCTAGATAACTAGATAACTGACCCTCTGCTTGTTGACATGAAAAACATCAGTACTGACAAGAAGCTCCAATTTTTTCCTTAATCTTTAAATCATGATGCTACTCAACCTTTACACATTACACCACTTAATGCTCACAGTAACCCAATGAGATATGTAGACTAAGTATTTTTTCCTGTATTTAAGAAATCCAAACTCATTATGTACAGCTTTTTGTATGTCAGGGGAAAAAGAAAAAAGAAAAAAATAGGACAAAAGTAATCCATCTGTAAAATGGAGAAAGTGCACTAGAGTCTCTTGTTTGACTCACGGGGATGTACTTAAGAAAGTAACCGTTCTCCAGCCATTATCTATACATTATCTGCCACTTGCTCATGCTACCAAGGAGCTGAGGATCAATGATTGCCATCTGATCTCTCTGCTAAACCTTATAAAATGATGATGAGCTACTTCCTTTCTTGCCAGTGCACGTGATACATTCAGGTCCCTTCTCCTGCAAGAACTAGTGAGATGAACTGGTGCTTGTCCCAATGTCAGTTGCCAATGACAAAGTCGATGACAGAAATTTATGCATTTTCTCTAGCAAGATGTCCTTAGCTATTTTTAAAGACACAGCTGTACTACAAGTCAACAGCCATCCCCCCAGGAACCATTAAAACAAAAACAGTAACATGAAGGACTAAAAAGTCATACCTTTTATCATTATAATTTATATTTAAAAATATCTCCACTTTCCCCTTCTAAAATGTTTTTCTAAGCCAGGTGTATTTTTAGCCATTTAAAAATAATTATTATTTTCCATTGTAATCTACCCTCTCCAGACTAACTTTACAGTATTATTTACCTCTGAAAGGTGCAATGCCAACTTCAGACCTGCTTTTTTTGCTTCTAAAAGTGGTTCTAAAAAATCTTTTGCTTGTCCTGCCTTGAAGACAAAAGTTAAAATGAGGATGCATAAGAACTCTAGGCAAACTGAGAAACTGGGTATTCTTCCAATAAACAAAGGAATAAAATAATAGCAGGAAAAAACAGCGGATTTATTCATTTGCACGTTCTATACATAAAGCACCTACAATGTGCTAGACACTTTGGGGAATACAAAGGTGACAAAGACACAGTCCTTGCCCTCAGGATCCTAAGTCAAGTATCAATGAACCTGAGGTTAATTAGTTAAGCTAGATATAGCAGTCACCAAATTTTATTTTTGGAAGGGTATCTAGCTAACAAAGAGAGTTTATCTGATTTAGGAACCCACAAGATTACTAAAGAAAGCTTCTATCAAATGGACGGATGAAAGAGCAGCAGAATAGACCAAGCTTAGACAAAGCCATTAAGAACCAGTTTCATGAGACTCTAATTCAGTGGCTTTCAATCGGGGGCATTTTTCCTTCCAGGGGACATTTTGCATTGTCCAGAAACATTTTTATGTGTCACAGCTGGGAGGGTGATATTGGTATCTAGTGGATAACAGCCAGGGATGCTGCTAAACACCTTGCAATACAGGACAGTCCCCACAACAAATAATTATTTGGCCCAAAATGCCAATGGTGCCACAGATGAGACACCCTGCTTGAATGTGACATTCAAGAAGTTCTAGGACAGCCTTTCTTAACTGGGGATTCTATGAGATAATTAAGCTCTAGCCATAATTAAGCATTAAAGAAGTATTAGACATCCACTGTCTGTAATGAATTAACTTCTCTCCTAGGTATATAGAAGGGAACCAAATCCGTACCATCTTTAGAAAAATGAAGAAAATCATCATGTCGTGCAAATCTTTTTTTATTTTTTAGGGGATTAATTATTTCAGAATCCTGGTTAAAAAGAGATGATGTAGACATTATCGTCATTCAGGGCAGAAAAGGGCTTTATCCACACAGAATCTTGAACCTCTGAAAAATGTAGGATGCTTGACGCTAACCCTTATCCTGCAAACTAATTCGACCTTTTAGAAATAAAATGTATTTAGGAAAAATTACTTACGGTAGGGTCTCCACTAAGGTCAAGGCCAAGAACTGTACCTTCAGTAGAAAGGAAGAATTCTTCAGCAAGTTTAACAGTCTCCTTGGCCACTAAAGGGCCACCTCTTCTGTCTATTGATATCAAATACCTTTAATATAAGAAAAACATAACTGAAAATGAATATGGTGCAGATGAAAAAGACGACTCTTGGGTATGGCCAGAGAGCTATGGCAGGTACATGTACTACATCTTTCTAGGAAAAATATGGCCTGACTGACGTGACATTTTACTTTGCTAGAGGGAATGAGAAATAAATTCCTAAAGAGCACCAAATATCTAGTTAGTATTCAAATTTGTCTCATGGTTTTTGTTCAAGTATTTGTTTTTTATAGTTTGTTTGATTCAGAATCCAACTAAAGTTCCACACATTGTGTTGATTCATTCATCTTAAGTCTCTCTTAGTCTACAGGCACCCTCTACCCCCTTCCTTACCTCCCCCAGCTCTTATCTTAAATTTATTTGTTTAATAAACCAGGTCATTTGTCCTACAAATTTATTTGTTTAATAAACCAGGTCATTTGTCCTACAAAAATCCAGTTTTCACAGACTGGATTTTTCTGACTGAATCCCTGTGTTGCTAACTTGGTCCCCTCTTGTATTTCCTATAAACTGGAAATTGGATCTAGTCTAGAGGCTTAATCAGAGGAGATTCAATTTTTTGGAAAGAGTATTTCATATGTGGTCTTTCATCAGGATGCTTAGATCATTATTTCTTTAAAGTTACAAAACTGATAATATTCTAATTCTAATATGTATCCAATAGCTAACACAAATTCATTCTTCATATATTACCTGAAATTCTACAAGGAATCTACTACCCAGAGAACCCCTATTAATATCCTGTAATTTTTCTTCAGCATTTATTAGTTTATCTATTTAGTCACAAAATAAATTCCTCCGGCATTTATTTACAAAATTTGGAACAACTATATATAAAATGCAGTATCTTTTTTTCTATTTAACAATGTCCCCTGCCATAAAATAATGTTAGAAAACAATATAAACCACGTAACCACGTGGACATAACAATATAATTGTCCTCTGATTGCTGGACATTTTAGGATGTTTTCTACTTTTTGTCACAAATAACACTACAATGAAGAATCTTACAAATAAAATCAATTTATTTCCATAAGATACGTTTTTAGAAGGGAACTACTGGGTCACGGAGGAAAATTATTTTTATAGGTCAATATATATTGCTCTTTAGAGAGGTTTTATTACTTACATATGCTCACTAACAGTGCGTAAGTTCACAAACACTAGTTACTACTCTGGGGCGGGGGAGTTGCTAATGAAATGGCACTGTAGTATTTCCTTTTAAAATCATTTGATTTGAGGTCAAATAGTTTTATACACATTTATAGACCCTTTGTATATCCTCTGAATTCTCTTTTTGTCTTTTTCTGTTTTTGGGGTTTTTTTTAATGGGAGTAATAGTCTAGTTAAGCTTGCTTTTGAGAGATTTTATAGCCAGAAAACACTACAGCTAGCTTTCTTTCTTTGAGGACCTACTGAGTCCTGACTATGTGCCAGTTCTGTTCTAAGTACTAGATATCTAGGGGTGAATCAAAAGACAAAGTCCCTGGCCTCAATGAATTTACATTCTAGTGAGTGAGTATATATATATATATATAAATAAGATAAATTCTAATTTGGTTAAAAAGAGTGCCATAAAGGAAATAAATGGGGTGACTAGAGGATTTGGGGGGCAATTTAGATAAGGTAGTCAAGGATGGCCCCTTGAGGAAGCGACAGCTGAACTGAGACCTGAATTACAAGAAGCCGGCCATCCAAGGATATGGTGGAAGTGTGTTCTAGGCAAAGTTACAGGAAGTATAAAGGTACTGAGATGGGATAGTGTTGGCCTATTTGGAGAACAGAGAGCAGGCCAGTGCATAATAAATGACAAGTGGTCCAGATAAGGCTGTTGAAGTAAGAGAGGCAGCCAGATCATGTGGGGCCTTGGAGGCCACAGTAAGAAGTCTATATTTTAGCTGAAGAGTAATTGTTGTACTTCACTACAACAATTTTATTGTCATATGAATAAATTCAGAATTGCATTCTCAACATTAAACAATAGAGTTATTGACTTTTTTCCTATAAGATAAAAATCAGTTATTGGTTGATTTATAAGAACTCATGATACCTATGATTAAAGCAGTAAATTTTCACACATTCTAGACTTTTAAATGGTGCTTCTTACCTAACATCAATGTCTAAGTTTTCTCGTTTAGACTGTTTTATACCCTCAAGCACAGATTCCACATAAGTCTTTTTAGTCATTCCTGTAAAGGACACAAAGAAAACATATAAAGAGATCATGAACTATTTCACCCTTCAACATTAACATCCCTATATGAACAATTACATTTTCATTTTGTGCTGTGACAAGAGCATGGTAAAGGTGAGTTAAAACATGGCCCTTATGGATACATTTTAATAAATGCCAATGGAACTTTAATAAAACTGGAAAAAAAATGAAGTACTAGAAAAATGAAAAAAATACATAAAAAACACAAGCCCATCTAAATATTATTCATAGATTTGATAGGCAAAGTTACTTTCACAAATTGCTAAAAAAAAGTTTTAAATGCTTGTTCCAATAAAACAACAACAAGCCCCTTTCTAGTCTGTCCTTAATAAAACCAAAAAAGATATTTTTCTCCATTAGCAGAATGTTTTCCTGCTGGTCCAGGGAAAAAAACAAACAAACAAACCTCTTTTGAGTTCCTTTTTCCTCTCTTCTTGCTTGGGTTCAGGATTTCTCATCTATAGCACTAGAGATGTCCTTAAATTTGAGTGCTCAAGACTTTCTCTTTGGGGGAGTCTCTGAAAGAGCATTCCCTAGAACAATCACTTCTAAAATACTCATGCACCTCAATCCTAAAATGCTTACTTTTGGTGGAAAATCTCTAGGAAAACACAGGAAATTATAAAGAAGAAAAATCAAAATAACCTGTACTTCCATCACTCAAAGATAACCAGTCTTTATTTTTCTAAGCATAGAGGATGCTACTAGGTATATGCATCCTGTTCAGTCATTTAACACTGTATTCTGAGCATATACCCATGTCATTAAAGTGTCTTTGCAACCATATTTTAATGATTGCCTAATATTCCATTAAGCTTTATTTAACCATTCCCCTTTTGTTAACACACTTAGGTTAACACCTACTTTGAATCTCCACTCAAAGAATAAACTAGCTCTAATAACTGGAAGGCTTTTTCTCTCTTCCTTTTTCATTATCTTCACCAGCACAACTTGGAACTGATTCTGTGTTTAATAATTCATAAGAATCTTCTGCTTGTCTCATTTCAACATTACTTTACTATATGTAGTTTCAAAAATTTTACTTCCCAAAATGATAACTGGGCTATACATGTCAGGGTGCAAGATGACCTGGTAGGATCTCTTCAGGTCACAACTGGGTGCAGGAAGGACACAAAGATACTATGTATCATTTCCTGATGTTACTCTTATGGAAAGTGGGTCCCAGCAAATTTTTCCAGACCACATCCAAATCTGTTCATCTCCATCCAAAGAGGTTTTACCATCTTGCAACTTGCTCCTGACCTAAGATACTATTATTAGTCCCTGAGAAATGACTGAGTAACCTCATTTCAATGATTATCATACAATTCTGTATCCACTCAGTGCCATTGTTTCACAAGTGCTCTTCTTGCAGGAAATAAGAATTAGCCTATGTTTAAGACACTGCAACTCTAAGGAGCAAATGTCCTTTCCTCAGAGTGAAAACAAACAAACAAAAGAACAAACAAAATGTTTGCAGGCCTTTTTATTTCCCTTAAACAGATAATAGCTGACCTAATTTTTTAAAGAATAACTCATTTATCAATAATGTACATCATTAATGTACATCATAAGATATGGAGTGTTGATTCTCTAATGTAAAAGTAACTGCTTCATATTCTCAACTTGTGAACACATGAATGATCAAGGGAAAAGAGACAGTACATGGGTTGAGAAGTAATTAAATTTTACCTGTAGCACTGTCTTTTCTGGGTGTGCTCCTTAGTTCCAGGTACTTGACACCATCATCTGCAAATTCTTTAATGACATCTTTTGTGACCTGATAATAAAAGCAATGTACACTGTACTGATAGTTAGTGTAAGGGTCCCAATGAAAATGCCAAGTGCTACAGCTTTATTTCACTGATTAACTTTGATATGAAAGGAAGTTGGAAGTCTTCCCCATGGTTAAGACTATCTACTTTGTCACACCCCTGGTGGAGACCATGACAGAACTGCAACATTTTCCACAGCTCCCATCATCTCTCTCATTCCCACATTAAATCTAAATCTGCATATCTTTCATACTTTTTGTAAGGTTCTTATTCAAGTTATTTAGGAGTAAGTTGTATTTTTCAAGAAATTCTTTAGGCAGTGTTAAATTTTCCCCAGAAGTACTTAGGAAAATTCCTCTTAGGCAAAGAAAATGGGTGATAAATTTAAGAAAACTCTATCCAATTTAGCGCAAATCTCAACAATCTGGAATTACAAAATGACCAGGGTAAATGATATCTAAAAGGCCAAAGGTGTGTTTTCTTTCTCTGCCATCAATCCTAAAAAACACCAAATCTAAAAGAAAAAAAAAAACAGGTTATGCCCTCGTTAGTCCTTATAGTTAGTATCTTAATCTTAACCTGTGTTGACTGTGTGTGCATGGTGCAGGCAAGTGCAGTGTCCTGGCAGAAAAAATAAGGGACTGGATGGTTGTGCTGATAGTGCCTAATAAGGTGGCACTACCTTAGTGGATTCACTCCAGTCCAAGGTCTGGGCCTCATCTTTTCTCTTTTCATTTTTTAAATAAAGCCCCAAAGATATAAATGAAAAGGGTGGTTTAGATTCACCAGGAGGTCTGGACAATCAGCCCGAGAGACTACACAGCTTAGAACAACACAACAACATTAAAAACCAGGTGACACCCTTACGCAGAGATACTACTGCTTCCTCTACCACTAAGCATAGCCTGCAGCCTCTATGTGCTAGACCCCATGGCGCTGCTTCTCTAGGAACTCCACATTGTCACCATTAGATTGTGCGCCTCATTTTTGCCAGCTGAAGAATCTGCATTTTGTCACTGCTGCAGAACTGAGCAGACCCAGAGAGACCAATTCACTCTACCCCAGCTCCCATTAACTAATGCAGAAGCCTATTTGTTCATGTGTGCACTGACAATGAGGGTGAAGGTGAGGGTGCAAAGTGGCAGTCTTTCTCAGTGACTGAAATGATCACATCTACTATACAGGAAACCCCTCTTCTTGATGGTAAGATACTTGTGAAATCAAATGAATAACAGAAGGTTGCTGGCAAGTATGGAATGAGCGCAATGGGAGGAAAATTTATCTAGGCCTCGAGGTGTGTGAAATGATCCCTACCCACATTCAAGAATACTTCCCTGGGATCCACATCTGCGTCAGCCAGAGTCAGCCCTGGCTATAAATTCTGTAGGGGCAAGGACTATGTCAATCTATATTTAATACCTCCCAGTCTCTTGCATGGGAACATTATGAACACTCAGTCAACTTTTGTTGAACTAAACTTTAACCTCCTCCAAAAGGTGATTAATTTACTGTTTATTATGAGAATCAGTCTTGATCAAGGAGGAAAATTCTTTTCTGACCAGTCAAAAGTTAGTTCTCTAGAAACACAGATTATACTACTTACTTTACATTTTTCTGATGATTAACAACACTGACAGGATTTTTTTTCCCATTTACAAAGAGGATATTTAAATGCCATGGTGGTCAGATCAATCTTACAGAAGCCAGTCCTCTATGTCATGGAGACTCTAGTAACATGGAGCTTCAGATAAGAAAACACAGTTGTATCCTTTAGTCCTCTATTCCCAGAGGGAAGGCACAATTTCCCTAAGGATTAATAATTCAATCTCTAGGCACCTTTAGAACTTTTTCACTCTCTATAATGTCCACCCAGGCAGTGAAAAGTCTCCCAAGCAAGAGAGATAAAGCCTTATGAAAGACATTCCTAGCTGTAGTCAAATATTATGGAAAATAGGACCAGATTTTCTCCCCCAAAAGGTATTTATCTGGTTCTTTTCTCATACCTTTTACAATGAACATAGTCTTTTGATATTAGTTCTTAAGCAAATGTCCTACATTGGTTTTGAAAAGAATTGCCGTAAAAAAGCAGAAAACATTTTTCATCAGACTCAATGCAACAAGAGAAGGGCATAATTACTAATTTTTAAACCAGTCTGAAAATTGCTTCATTTCTTATCATTAGAATATCTTCAGGGCTAGTAGTTAGTTGATGAATAATCTGAAACATCTGAAAACATCTGTAACATGAATGAAAAGTTTTAATATACTCTAGTCATCAAAAATTCAAGACAAAACTCACTAAGCGGAGTTAATAGATTTTAGGCTAATAGTAATTTTATATTTATAAAAAACCATACAAGGAGTTTTTCTAAAATTACATTGATCTAGAAAGATAATTAAATGACTAAAAATAAAACATTACTGATATTTTTATTTGGGAAATAACAGTTCCCCTTTTCCAGCACGCCCCACACTCCATCTCACTAGTAGGAGCAAATGGGGATGGGGGGAATCGGTAAGCCTGTATCTTCAAGGCTAAAGAATATTCCAATGTACTATAACTTCACAAACAACATAAATCATTAAAAATATTGTCGACAGTCTGACCATTGGAAAAATGCTCTATGTCAAGTTATACTATCCAAACCTGATGGCTACCCTATTCCTTTAACATCTAAAATCTGAATTCTTACATATTATTTACAATCTCAAAATAGTGACAGAGAAGAAAAGAAGTATGTCCACAATCTCCCCAAACTCACTCTTCTAAAGTTCTTTTCTTCCCCTTATCAATCATTGTCATCTGATCATGGATTTTAAGACCTGGTTTCTTTGCTATTAATTTCTTCATGGTATTAGAACTAATGGATCCATTCAAGTGGGCATGAAGTTCCTAAAAACAAAAAAGAATACAATCAGTAAAAACACATCAAGTATCCACTAGATTCACTGAATCATACCAGGTACTTGATTTTGCAGTCTGTATTAGGCAAACTGCCTACTAGATTTAGCTATATAACTCTTAAAGTTTACAAATTCTACCTATAAAATTTACTTTTCTTTTATGAAAAGAAACAACACAGAAGTCATTAAATTAGCAACCACTCTGGAATTCTGTGGTTGAATTCTCACCACTTTAGGTAATTCTGAGTAAAAGGTTGTCTTCCATCGCTGCTGTTCTTCTGCCTCCATAATTTAGCAGAATAAAAGTTCTCCAAAC
Source organism: Rousettus aegyptiacus (assembly GCF_014176215.1). Lineage (NCBI taxonomy): Eukaryota > Metazoa > Chordata > Mammalia > Chiroptera > Pteropodidae > Rousettus > Rousettus aegyptiacus. The sequence goes on along the minus strand of NW_023416306.1, from coordinate 116,752,627 downwards.
GCTCTTATTCTTAGTATGAACAATGCAATGTAGTTCAGTCAGCAAATTTTATGGTCTTGAATTTCCTTCCAATTGCTTTATTTCCACACATTTTAATAAGATGAGCTATGTATGTAGCTCTGGGCTCGGCTTCACCTGTTTAAACAAATGTGAACATTTTCAGATGTTGACATAAAAGCAAAGAAACAGTATTTTGCTAATTATTCCTCAAAAGACAAAAACCCCTCCAAAGCTAATTTAAATGAGCTAAAGATATGAACTAGAAATAGGGAAAGGCCTCAAACTGGCTAAGAGGTAGATTACAACCTGAAATTTAGTTAGGTATACCCCTTACCTATTAGCATTTTTTATAAAACTACTTCTAATATTAGAAATTTATAAGACCCATCTCAGGTAAAATAAATTTATATTGTTGAATTTTTATATTTTGAATTGTTTAAAATATATAAAGAGCAGAAGCATTGGCTTCAGTGGACTGAGGTTAATCTTTTTACTAGTTTTGCAGTTTAGTAGCCATGTGGCCTTAGTCACTTAACCTTGTAGCTTCAGTTTCCTTATTTGTAAAAATGAGATAAAAATGAAGAGTAGCTCTGAGGATTAATAAAGTAATTTAAATTCCCCTCCTGTATGCTCCCTTATAATCCAGTAACTACCTTTCACTCAGCACTTTATCACACTGTTTCTCAATCACTGATTTACTTGTCTTTCTCCCTTACCAGATTATAAGCTTCCTAAGGAAAAGGACTATGACTTATTCTACCTCCTAGTACCTAATGCAGTTCCTAGCACATTGCAGATGATAAATAAATACGAATTTTTCCTTCACCTCTGAAGGTGGCTTATACATTAAAAGTCCAAATGAAATTTGGTGATTTTCAAAGTACCCACCTTGACCCTCTGTTTCCATTTAGGGTCTGCCGGGTATGTAGCAAGCACTTTTAATAACATTATCTTTAATTCTATCAATAACACTGGGAAAAAAATATTTTTACCACATTATGCATCAACAAATTGATACTGACAGGTGTTAAATAAGTTGCCAACACATTAAAATGGACAATAAAGAAAATAGTTTGTATAGGACTAGACAGAGGCATAGAAATTCACAGAAAGGCCAATTTGGTATGAGATAGAAGTGGCATTTCAATTGAATACCACTGTTAATAGTAACAAACAAAAAAGATGGGCTATTTGGTACTGAATATCTCTACTGAAGTATATTAACAGGTGTCATTTAAATGGGAAAACATACTTTATCTTACATAAGTAAAGTCAATTTGCCATAAACTGACTTATAAAGTAAATGTTAATCAAAATAGTCCCAAAATTATTCCTTAGAAATTCATATTTAAAGTTCATGTGAAAGACAACTTATAAAATTATCCTGAAAAAATTCTGAAATCTCAGAAGAATAATATCTAATACTGGTGAAGGTCTGAGTAAATTTTCTGGTGTGAGCAGAACTTGGTATGGTCTTTTTGGAAAGCAATTTGTCTACATTTATCAATATAACACACACGCGCGCGGACACACATACATGCAACTTCCCCACACACATATTTTTTGATTCAATAACTCAAGAATTTTACAGTTAAGAATTTATTTTATATATTATAAGATATGTACAAATACAATTCTTAGAGTACTTATAAAAGCAAGAAATTGGAAACAACCTAAATGTCCATCAGTAGGGTACTGGCTAACTTAATTATATATCCACCCAAATGAATATCTATGACTATATGGAAAGCCTTGTGATATAAGATAGCATTTATGAATAAAGCATGTATGCATGTATACATACACTCTTATTTATTTATATCTTTATTCTTAAAACACATATGAAAGTGCACACGGAAACTTACCACTAGAACATGGGTTGGAAGTGACAAAGGTCAGAGGAGAGAACTTTTATTTAACCTTATGTAGTTTTATGCAATTTTAAGGTTTTACAACAAGCATGTAATACTTTACAACGAGCTTGTAATATTTCAAATACCTTTTGAAATAATTTAAAAAATTAAAATTTAAAATAATTTAAATAATTTACTTAATAACTTTAATAAATTAAAATTTAAAATTAATAAATTTAAAATAAATGTTTATAAAATAAATAATTTTTAAAAAATCTTACAAAACAGCTTTATTATGATGAATTGTGAAAAGGAAGAACTTATATGATTAGACAATAGAATGACAACCTGAAAAAGCACTCAGGACATTTTACATAACCAGCTGGTAACAAACCTGACAGGTGGCTAGCTTTTTATATACATTTTTAACCCTACTCTAGGATCCTGACCTTATTTTTTGTCACATTTAAACCACTCTCCTGACTTACCTTAACTAGTTGTGAGTAAATTTATTGACCCACTGGCTATAATGTTAATCTATGGATATTTGAAAGCCACCAAAACAAGCACAATCTTTGCATATTTGAAAAACTGGTTGTTTCACTGATCATTGCCAGAATATTGCTCTCAACAATACCATGCTCTCTGCCAAATTCGACCTTCCTGGACTGGGTTAGGAATGGGCCATCAGAAGCTGGGGTGGAAGAGAGGAGTGGAAAGGCAACACATTGAGATAAGATCTTTCTACATTTGTAGTAATAGTTCATCAAGTTAAAGAAGGGCCAGAAACAAATATCCTGTCTCCCACAGAACTTTTTGCATGCCTAGAGGAAGGAGGGCACAGAATAATAAGAATATTTGTTACTATTTATTAAGCACTTACTATGAGCCAGGCGTTGTGCTAAGTGTCTGAGGACCTAAGACTTAAGCGGTTATTTTACAACCCATGAGGTTTTAATATCCTCATTTTATGTAAGAATAAACAGATTAAAAATACCCATAAACAACTGTAAGATATCCATATCACAAAATTTGCTCTATTCTTTCTTCTTGAATCACTTTTCTTGATTTCTGCTCTTTACTAGAAAAGTAATATTTCTAAAATATCATGTATATTTTACTAAATTCTCATTAAAATATTCATTTCCACAGCACTATATACATTTTTTTCAAAGTCCTACAACATCCCCCACTCCCTCTCCCACCTCTTTGGCCCTCTCTTATTCCCTTCAAAGGCAATTTCAAACTTCTCAAGCGTTCCCCTAGACCCAACTGCCTGACACTGAAGTAACAACCCAGATGCAGGTTTACAGAGACACCAGAAGTGACCACGCATAAATTCCCTCTATTTCTCTCTGCTCTCCCCCACACCTATCTTTGTCTACACCCTTTTCTCCCTCATGAGTCAGAGAAAAAGGATTCATTCTTGTCTCCAACACTAATTTGTGCTCAGGATCCCATTCTTTCTCATCTGTTCCAAGTCATTACTCTAAGTTAATCATCTCACTTTTCTCCAATCTCACTCTCTTCACTAGCTAATTTCACTCAGGGGACCAACATGCAAGTAGAGCATTTGCTTCCACCTAAAAACAAAGAAAACTTCAAATTTTCTTTTATCCCACATTCCTCTTTAACTACTGCCCTGTCTCTCCTTCTGAGCTAAGGTCCTTGAAAGTGTAATTTAGACTGGCAGCCTCCATTTATTTATCACCCATAGATTCTGCCCTTATTGCTCCACAGAAATTGCTCTCTAAGATTATTAAGAGCTCTTAAACACCAAATCTACATGAAACTTTTCAATTATCAAACCTTTATCCTGACTCAAACTTTTGAGGTCCAAATTTAATTTGGCTGGACTCCGAAACTCATGCTCTTAACCATTATGCTACACTGCTTCAAGGTAACCACACCTACAGTTATCCTGGTTTCCTTCTCGGTCTCAGGCCCTCTAGTCACCAAATCCCAATTAATAAATTGTAAGTCTCCGTAAATTATCTCTGGAAGCAGTATTCCACTGGTGGTGACACCCAAACACCCAACTCAGAAACCTGGTGGTTATTTTAAACCCCCAACAAGACTCATACCATATTATGAAGGAATAATCACCCCTCTTCCCTGATTCCCTCCTTACCCTAGAATCAGAGAACTCTGAAAGTGGAGGAGAACGTCATCTTATAGCTGAGAGACTGGAGCTGAGTGATTACTTATTCTCGTTTAGCAAAGGAAAACAAGGGAATCGATAGTATATATGTGGGGAAACATTTACTGGGTGAATCACAACCTCTGTAAAGGTTTCTTCATTTTGCACCTGGCCTCACTGTTTTCGGACTTAAATGGGATTTCTTTTGTAACAATGAAAGCATTAAGTACATCAGCACTAGTAGTTACCATCTAAGGAACGACCCCTTCTTCTTGCCCACGAAGGTCACTGGAGTGGACCCTGCCATCCAAGGTCTAGTTAAGTCCCCACAGACTCACCTCTTAAAGATTTTTGTCAACAGTTGAGTCAACTATAAGAATTTAGATAAAAATTTCCCTTCAGACGGAAAGGCTAGTAGAAATGTGACAGGCCGTGCTTCTCTGACACAGTTTACGTGTCCACAATAAGCCGTAGCAGGCAGTCTTCCCGCGAAAATGCAGTCTCAGAGAATCAAAGAAAAGTCAATCACGGTCGAATTTTAGCACAAGCTACACCCTCCTCAATTCTGATTAGCGAGACACGGTCTTCCGGAAGTGACGCACTCATGTCCGCGGAAGAAGGGTCAGGGAGGCGGGGTGATTTTTCCGTACAGAAGACTGCGAGGTGGGTACTACAGGATTAAAGAGCAGCTCACCACTGTGACAGACCGCCGCTCGTGAGTATCTTCTGGCCATGGGCCCGCGGAGCCGCGAGCGTAGGGCGGGGGCAGTGCAGAGCACCAACGACAGCAGCGCCCTCAGCAAAAGCTCGCTGGCCGCGCGCGGGTACGTGCACGACGCCTTTGCCGCGTTGCTAGTTCCAGGAGCTCCGCGCCGCGTGCCGCTCATCCACCGCGGCTATTACGTCCGCGCACGCGCCGTGCAGCACTGCGTGCGCGCCTTCCTGGAGCAGACGTGCGCGGCCTGTGGAGCGCCTCGCTCCCAGATCCTGTCCCTGGGCGCCGGCTCAGACTCACTTTATTTTCGCCTCAAGACTGCAGGCCTCCTGACGTGGGCTGCTGTCTGGGAGGTAGATTTTCCGGATGTGGCGCGGCGCAAAGCAGAGAGGATTCAAGATACGCCGGAATTGTGCGCGTTAACTGGGCCTTTCCAGAGCGGGGACCCCGCGTTGGCGCTGTGCTTTGAGAGCTTGGACTACCGCATCCTGGGCTTGGACCTGCGACAGCTCCAGCAATTGGACCAGACACTGGCCAGCTCCGGACTTGATGCAGCCGCACCCACTCTGCTCCTGGCCGAGGCTGTGCTGACCTATCTGGAGCCAGAGAGTGCCAGGGCCCTCATCGCCTGGGCAGCCCAGCGCTTTCCTAATGCCCTTTTCATCGTCTATGAGCAGATGAGGCCGCATGACGCCTTTGGCCAGTTCATGCAGCAACATTTTCAACGGCTAAATTCTCCTTTGCATGGCCTGGATCGCTTTCCTGACGTGAAGGCCCAGCAGCACCGCTTCCTTCAGGCTGGCTGGACTGCATGCAGTGTCATGGACATGAATGAATTCTATCGCTGCTTTCTCCCCACAGAAGAACGCCAGCGCATAGAAAACCTTGAACCTTTTGACGAGTTTGAGGAGTGGCATCTGAAATGTGCCCACTATTTCATTCTGGCTGCCTCCAGGGGAGACACTCTTTCCAAAACTTTGGTGTTTCCACCCTCAGAGGCATTTCGTCATGTAGATCCTGCTTCCCCTTCAGGGATCTTCCCTGCCAGTGTAGTCGCTAGTGATAGCCAGGACCCACAGCTTAAGAGATATGGCCATGCCTCTGTCCTTTTGAGCCCAGGCATCATTCTCAGTGCAGGTGGATTTGGAGAACAGGAGGGGCGGCATTGCCGAGTGAGCAAGTTTTACTTGCTCTCAAGATACTGTGACTTTGAATGGAAAGGCAAACAAATATGCACTTCGGGTACTGGAGCTCAGTGGGATGGACGCCTTTATCACACCATGACAAGACTTTCAGACACTCAGATTCTGGTCCTGGGAGGGAGACTGTCCCCAGTGACTCCAGCCTTTGGGGTTCTCCAACTTCGTATTTGTAAGATTGAGGATAATAGCACTGAGGACCTAAATGTAACAGTAACAAAACTTGGCCCAGAAGAGTCTCCTTTGTCATGTTGGCGGCATTCAACAACAGAAGTGTCCCATGAGAATCAGAAATATTTGTTTGTGTATGGGGGTCGAAGTGTGGTGGAACCTGTACTAAGTGACTGGCATTTTCTTCATGTGGAGACAATGGCTTGGGTCAGGATCCCAGTGGAGGGGGAAACACCTGAAGGTCGGCATTCCCACAGCGCCTGCAGCTGGCAAGGAGGAGCTCTTATGGCTGGGGGTCTGGGTGCTTTTGAGGAGCCGCTGAGCTCTGTACTCTTTCTGAAACCAACCTCTCGTGGATTCTTCTGGGAATCAATAGACATCCACCCTCCCATTACCCCAAGGTACTCCCACACAGCTCATGTGCTCAATGGGAAACTTCTGCTGGTTGGAGGAGTCTGGATTCATTCCTCTTCAGTTCCTGGAGTGACTGTTATCGATTTAATGACAGGATTGAGCTCTGAGTATCAGATTGACACAACATGTGTGCCATGGCCATTAATGTTACACAATCATACCAGCACACTCCTTCCTGAAGAGCAACAGCTCCTGCTCCTTGGAGGTGGTGGGAACTGCTTTTCCTTTGGCACCTACTTCAACCCCCAACCAATAACATTAGACCTCTCTTCCTTAAGTGTTGGGTAGTAAGGACCGGACTTTTGATATATTCTGGACACACTAAAGTAGACAATAAAGGTTTCCACAAATAGGATTTGAGTTTGGCTATAAATATTAGCACACCCTCAGTGTCTCGCTCTTTTTTTTTCTCTCAGCACTACTACTATCCAGTGCAGAAAGTGGAAGGTTGTTAAAACACCAACATTCCGAGAGATGGTACAAAAATAAAACGTAAGTGGGCCTACCTGAACAGAGTGATCACACAGTCCTTAGATTAGGAATTGAGGCTTTTGGATTCCTGTATCTAGTTTATTGGTCTTCCTCCCATTTTCTAATCTAAGTTTATTTATTGAGTTACAATGACCTTTAGCTTAGGTCAAGTGAAAAAAATTCCTACTTCTGTGCTTTGTGATTTGAGATGTTACTTTAGAAAAAGTCTCACATAGATCTTTGGTAACCAAGATTGAATATAGTTGATGGGATGTGGTATTGACCTCATTCTTCATGAATGAAACCTGAAATGAACCCATTTGCAGTTTGATTAAAGCACTGTGACATTTAGTGTGGCAGAGAACTCTGGGATAGCTTTAATGTGACACATTCATAGGACTTATTAAAGCAGTGATGTGACACATTCTTAGGACTTATTAAAGCTTTAATGTGACATTCATAGGACTTATTGAAAACATTTTTTTTTTCCATTTTTGCCACTGGTTCCATATCTAATTAGATTTATGAGTGCTAATAAACCAAACAATTGATGTTTCAACTCATTTTGCACTTGGTATGATAATGTTTTGCTCAAGATCTACTCTCTACCCTTCACTATGTTCTGTGCCCCAAAAGGGTGACCTTTATGAACTGCATTAATGAGTTTTCTTGTCCTCTAGTTTCTGGTGAGTTCCACCAGTCAGAGGCACCAGAGAGAAATGGTAAGGCAAGGAGAGTTGGTATTGCCAGTATTTCCCCTACCAGTATGCAAGTTGGCAGTGTCTGCATTTTTCTGTCAAAGGCCACAGCTCCTGTCATGCTGTCCCCTCCTGCGAGATATAGATCTAATTCTACATCACTCCAGGTTCCAGTAATTTTTCCTTCTTACGTAGGAGTTTTAATGGCTCTACTAGACCTGAGTTGCGCTGTCCAATATAATAGCCATTAGCCACATGTGGCTATTTAAACTTAAATTAGTTGAGATTAAATAAAATTAAGAATTCAGTGGCTTAGTCGCATTAACCACATTTTAAATGCTTAATAGCCAACTGTGGCTAATGGTTACGGCATTTGACAATACAGATGTAGAACGGTTCCGTCATTGCAGAAAGATCTGGGCACTGCTGAGATACTTCACCATCTTGGCTTGGGTTCCCTTAATCCTGCTCAACCCCTTTTAATTAGTACCTCCATTAAACTCTTCTCAATTATCCCCTTTAAAATGGATCATCTTTTCTAGTGAGCCTTGTGAAGTTAATGAAACATCTTAGGTATTCATCCTTAAGATCTGAGCCTTAATTTGTCATCTAAATTGTGTGTGCCTTAGGAAATTTGCATCTCAAAAGGTAGTGGCTTTGGTGGCACTCAATGTACCACTTTAGAATTTGTTAGTCTTCAATCTTTGAAACCTTAATAACAGCTTGACATTCTACAACTACCTAAATTCTGCAAATACTATTAATGTTAACATCTTGATAGACTGTAGGACAGAATCCTTTTTTCCTAAACATTTTTATCCATGACTTTGCATATAAATGAATGCCAAAGGTGATTAATATAAAAACTGAGTAGCAAACACAAAGCTAAGTGTATAGAGAGAGCAATATTCACTGTTAGATGAAGGCTCCCAGGAGAAGACATCCTGTGTCTAACTTCAGCTTGCCTGAGACTGCAAGAGCCCTTTCTGGGGAAATTATTAGCTGTGGTCATGAGTGAGTCCTGGGAAACAAAAAGCTTACCACAACTAGGCATCTGGCAAGACTGGGTGGGCGATGTACTAAAATGGCAAGATTATGATCAGAAGGGGATCATATTTGTATTTCCTGTTTCTAAATTCACCACAGCCTATATCCAACTTTCAAGAGCAGACTGAAGTAGGACATTGATGAAATGAGTGTTCTCTGCTATGTAATAGTACCAGAATTCTAACCTAGAAGTAACTCTAAAGCCCAGGGTGTACATTCTATTATGCTACCTTTTAGATGGTGCCATCAACCATTGTGATTTCATTACTTTTTAGGGGAGAAAAGATAGTTGGGGCGGGGGGAGGGGGAGTTGTGGTAAGAGGATCATAAAGAGAATGTAGATGTGTGCCAGACCCAAATTAATAGTATCGTGGTGCCTATTCTCTTGAGAACTGCCCAGTATGGCGCATTATGAGTAATTGGGTTTGTTCTCAGAGAAATTATCCACATTTCCTATAAGTGATTACCAGATTACGTATGCCCTCCACCTCTACCCTATATATGCATCATACTCATTTAAGGAATTAGTTATTTCTCAGGCTCTACTCATTAAAGCACTTAGAAGCTTTGTTGGTAGCATTTATTCTGTGCCTTTGAAACAACATTCGGTATGGACTGGTGCTGGATCCCAATTTCTTAACAGTAACCTGAAGCAGTTAGTGATGTGGTCTAGACTGAGAACACAAATTGGACAACAATTTTTGCTTCTCCATTTCACCTCTGAATATTTTTGTTCTAAAATTCTGGAATGGAGCTCTGAGGCAGTTATGGAGTAGAGTATTTAATGAAAGGGCATTTCCTTATTTAGTGATTGTGCTTCTTTTTAAACCAGAAAAACTAAGGAAGGAAGAGAATGTCTTATTTTGAATCTCTACCTTATCAGGGTCTCAAAGACAGTGTATCATAACAGTGAGGATATGAAAACAGGATAAGTACAACTCTTCTAGGATATGTTCTTCAAAGGCCAGTGTTGCCATTTCCTTGTGTGCTTTCTGGATTTTACCACTGAATGTCCCTTTCCTATCTCTCTATAGATTTAATGCTCCTTAGTGATGGTAGGAAGTTGATATGTAACAGTTGTGTTCCAGTGCCCAGTCATACCCTTGGTCTTCTCTTTCAGTGATCTCAGATTTTGACGTCATGATTTAGTCCTAATGCATTTTGTGACCCCAAACATAACCTCAAACAACCCATTCATCTTATATGACATTGCCTATAAAACACTCCCGTATGATAATTCCAAATGTAAGCAACCACTCTCTCCTGTGTGATAAAAGCCTGGGCTCTTTGGAGAATCTGGTGAATAAGAGAAGAACTACTCACTAACGTAAGTTCTTAATCATAGGGACCATCCAACAATGCCTAGTGTCATATTTAAACTAATCAGTAATGAAGTAATTTGCAGTAATGAAGAAGGGGATATTAAATAACATTAGGCTGACAAAGTAGGTTATAAATCCTGATTAATCACATTTGGATTTAATGTTTAAAAAGAGAAGAATATATAGAGCAGAAATTATGAAACTTATAATCAGCTTTAGAGTAGGTTGAGATTTCCTTGGATGTGAATAATTATGTAGTTCAAAAGACTTTTGTCATTCCACAGTTTAATTATAAGACTGCTCATTTATCCTTCTTGGATGATGAAATAAAGTATTTGGTTGGGAAGGGGCATTTCTTTGACTAAGGGAAGGGACTGTGTCTGTCTACTTCACTTTTTTATTCCCATCAAAGTAGATACTCAATAAAGACGTGTTGGATGGGGGTCCAATCTAACGCTCGAATGAGTTGTATTTTAATATTACTATTGTGCCTACCATATACAAACAGATGTCAAAATTCCCTTAATTATGGTGTGTGTGGGGGGGAGACATTAAAGTTTTAACCCCCCCCCCCACCCCCCGTTTATGAGTTTTTAAAATTCAGCTGCCTTGACCTGGGTAAAGGCAGTAGACTTCCCAGTGTTACTCCTAGCTTTACAGATCACACCTGAACCTTCTCTCTGATTGCAGTTTCTAGCTGATCTTCATCTCTTTTGCTCAACAATGGACCATGGTTACCCCATCTTCTTTGGAAGTGAAGTGAGCTAACTTTGCCAAAAGGCTAATCTGAGGAAGTAGAAACATGCAATTAAATGTGCTAATGAGTGTATATACACAAGATCTTCCTAGGATGTGGTGATGCTTCACTGGCCATGACTTGGTGTGTAATTCTCAAAAAAGTTTAATAGAGGAAGAGGAAAGACCTTGCCCTAATATTTATGTGAAAAGTCATTTGCCACCTAATTGGCAGACTAAGACTAGGAAATAAATTGTAATGAGAATGTTTTTAGATTATTTCACTACATTCTGCTTTTCTCATTTCCTAGCCTTTGTCTACATTTTTAAACTTTTCATTAGAGCCTCAATCTCTGATTCATATTTAGACTTACTATTTTGGAAAAAGTTAGCAAAGCTCACATCTCTTATTTATAAATATATCAGGAACATAACCAATACTTAAAAGGAAAAAAACAACTTTGCCATCACCTTTTCTTCCCCGCCATATCCCCACCCCAAACTCAATTAAAAAAACAGAGTCTGGATCTCAATCCATTGAATTTATGCTTGAACAATTGAATCCAGCCATAATACTTTTATTTCCAGTGCATGACACATAGTAAATGCTCAAAAAAGTCACATGAATGGATATATGTTTGATTTAGGCTAAAATTAGTAACAAAAAGTAAATTGTAACAAAATCAGAGATTATTACCAGAAAATTAAAATATAGCATAAAATTATGCTAATTAAAATTTGTTTGATATTGGTGCCAGAATAGACAAATAGATCCAAGGAAGAAAAAATTCAAGAACAGACTATATGATAAGGTGACATTTCAAATTAGCAAGGAAAGACTGGATTACTTGGTACATGATTTGGGACTACCTGACTAATCGTTTGTAAAAAATGATATTTATTCCCTACTTCTCACAATATTTATTCCCTACTTCTCACAAATCACAAGCTTAAATTCTAGATATATTAAAGACATGGCCTAAACTTAATAAACAAAGTAAAACTAAATTAAATGAGCATTAGGAGAAGTATAAAAGAATATGTTTATAATCTTGATGGTAGAAAAGTCCCTGAAGAACACACGTATACAAACAAAATTCAGGAAAAAAAATCTGATAACTTTATTTATTTAAAACTTAAGGACGACAAGAAAATATATTAAAATGTTAGAGTAGTCTTCCTTCTCCCCATGGACATGCCTTAGGGAGACTTTTTTTTTTTCTATTCAGTCCCTAGAATTAAGATGCATGTGACTCATTCCTCTGTTTCTCAATACCAGTTTCTGAGCTATGTTAAGAATGGGAAATTTGAATAATGTAAAGTGGAAATTCCAGTGAACAATATCTACTCATTCATTCACTCATTCATTCATTCATTCATTCATTGGACATTTAAGTTTTCTGAATAGGCTATATCAGTGAACCAATAATCCCTTATGGAATTTGCAGCCTAGCAGGGGAAAACAAGAAATTAAACAATAAAAATAATAAAAACATCATATTAGAAATAATAAAGACTATGGGGGAAAAAGTAGAGCAAGTAAGAGGGGATCAGGAATGAATGGAAATAGGGTAGCAGATTACAATAATAAAAGAGTGGAAAGGTCACTCTCACTGAGTGGTGAAATTTTAGCAAAAGCTTGAGGAGGTGCCAGAGTTGGCTAAGTAGATTATTGGGGAAAAAGTATTTTAGGCAGAGGGAACCAAGAGCAAAGCTCCTAAAGCAATTCATTGTGAAAACTTCAGTTTTATTCTGGGTGAAAAAGGGAGATGTGTGTGGTTTGGGGTGCTATTATTTGACTTATATTTTTAAATGGTCTCTCTGGACGTTGTGAGGAGAATAATGTCGGAGGTCAAGAGTTAAAGCAGGAGAATTTGTTGGAAGGTTGTTGCAGTAACCAAGATGGGAGATGATGTAGATTTAGCTGAGGTGGTAAAACATGGCGGAATTTGGGATATATTCTGAAGGAAGAGTCCATAGAATTTCCTAATGGACTGGGTATGGGATATGTTAGAGAGGAATGAGGATGGGCTTCAAGACTTTAGACCTAAGCAACTGGAAATTTGGAGTTGCCATCAACTGAGATGGAGATTACAGGTGGTACAGATTTGGGGCATAGATTGGTAGTTCAGGTTGGAAATGTTGACTTTGGGATATCTGTTAGACATCCAAATGGAGAGCCACTTACTCAAATATCTATTTTATAATTTTTTTTCCTCATCCTATACATTCACTCACTTTTTCTTTTTCCTTCTTCAGTAAATAACCATACTAAACACAGGAATAGGACTGGCAAATAAAAATGGCTGAACTAGAAACACAAATTGTAGCTTGAAGAATAAGAGGGGCAAACCCTCTGTGAGGTGGCCCAAGCCTGGCTACTCTGGGTTCCCAAAGCCCCTCCAAGAGCCACTTTCATTCAGACCTGTTATCTTGTTGTTGTTTCTGATTTTCATTTCTTTCTATGTTAATATTTATTGAACATAATGTGTATATATACTTCATTAGCAACTTTTTTCATAAAACCAGAATGCCTCGTCCCTGCCATACCCGCTCCCCTTACTTGATATCTTGGTTATATGGAACTATACCTAGGTCCTAAAGTATATGATACTGATTCATGCCTCCATTCCTTTATTTACAGTGTTCTCCCTGTTGGGACTGGTTTTTTATTTTCTTTAAAGAAAAGTATTTTTCAATTGTAGTTAACATACAATATTATCTTAGTTTCAGGTGTACAACGCAGTGATTAGACATTTATATAACTTATTAAATGATCACCCTGATAAGTCTAGTACCCATCTGACACCATTCCTTTTGGGGTTCTTGACATTGCTCCTCTTACCTTACTTTCACACCATCCCAACCTTGTCAATACAACTCCTATTTGACTTTCAAAGCTTACCTTTGGAAAGCATTCCCTGATTTTCATCCCCACCCTCCCCACCAACTCCATCCTTTTAGACTAGGATGGGTTGCCCTCTGTATTGGCATAGCATCTTGTAAATATCATCCATATTATACTTACCATATTGTGTTATAATCTGTTTTCTAGTCTGTCTTCTCTGTCCAGATCGAAGCTTCTTAAGAGCAGGGATAGTATCTTATTCATTATTGTATTCCTAGCACTTGGCACTCTATAAAAAAACTGAACCAGGATCTCTCTCATACCCTTTCAATATAATACATCCTATTCCCTTAGGTCATTCAGCATTGAACATTAGGCGATGAGGCTGAAGCACAAAATAAGATACAGCAGAGAGAAGGAAGGGGTCTAGTATGAGATTCAGAGAACAAGAAGGAACCAACTGAACCTCAGCAGAGCAACATAGAGCACAGCAGGAACAGACACTGGACATCCAAGATCAGAGAAAAGCTAGAGGTCTGTGCCCCTTCTCCTGTGAAGCTATGTAAGCTCCCTCTACACTCAGAAACCATCTTGGAAAGAAGGCAGGGAGGGAGACATGTCTTAAGAGTGAAGATACAGCCTAAACAGAGAGTTTATATGTTGAAATGACTAAGAGCATATAGTTGCCTAAGGTAACAGAGGAAATGGTGGCATACCAGAGCTTGTGCTCTCAGTCACTACACTACATCTGGACAGACACTGAGCACGGTGAATTCTTGAAGGTGTTGGAAGCTGCCCAGAAAAGAGTAGAAAAGAAGCCATAGGTATTAAGGAGCCATTGTGGATTCTGAGCTGGAGAGTTACATGCTGTTTAAGAAAGACCAGTCTGGCATAGCTCTCCAGGACAAGCTAAGGAAAGAGAAATCTGGAAGCAGGATAAAATTAGACATCAGTATCTATGACCCAGGCCAAAAATGATAAGAGCTTAAAATGGGGCAGTTACAACAAAAATAGAGAGAAAAGAACATATCCTCGACTATTTGTAATAATAATAAAATTAGTACCAGAACTGTATCAAGTACTTACCATGTGCCAGCACATTGTCTCACTTAATTGTCACAGCAACTCTATGAAGAATTAACTGTTATTTTTCCAATTTTAAAGATGAGGCAATTGAGGGACAGAGAGGTTAAGCAACAGGCCTAATGTCACACAACTCTAAGTGGTAAAGCCAGGCATCAAACCCAGGAGGGTCTAATATTGGAGCTCAGAATCTTAGCTTGACCATGATGCAACAACAGGACCAGGTGACTTCTGATAAGAGAGGAAATGTGGTGGAAGAATCAGAAATCACATCAAAATCTCTAGGTTTGAAGATGAGAAAATGGTAAAGCTATTGACAGAATTGTTGGGAAGGAGAAGCAGTTTAAGGAGAAAAATGAATTGAGTTTGGGATATGTTGAGTATGTCAATATGACATACACAAATCAGTTTTGCGAGGGCTAGGATGAGATTTAACAGGACATGAGTAAGTATTTTTAGGCTCGATCTGTAAATTTAAGATTTTAGTTAATGGGGAGGAGATAGTGAAGCCAACTTTGAATTTAAAGACACACGTTTGTTAACTGAAATCTTCTCTGTTGCATTTACACTATAATAAATAGTATTTTTTTTAAGTAACATATTTTCTTTTCTTGACATTGAGGGTATTCACTTAGTAGAGTGACAGGTGAATTTAGAAGTCTAGAGAACATAAGTTATCATTATTATTCTGTATTCAGCAGAAAACTTTCATAGTAACTCCTTTGTAAGACTCAGCTATTTCCAAATGCTAGACCTAGCCTTGGTTCTCAACAAACACCTTTGCCCTTCCTTACTTATTATATCAAATAAGGTGTCAACAACCCATAGTCTTGATTTCTCATTACCAAAAAAACTGAGTCATTTGCTGAGGTAATAATCATAAGTACGCATATTAGAACAGTGGGTGAACTACTCAGAAATGGAATGGAATGACAGGTAATGAAGTTTATTACCAATGAGTCAACCTCTGTATTCTCAGATAAGAACTTCAGTAAAAATAAGGAAAGCCAAGAAAAGAGAAGAGCCCTACTTGAGCAGATGCATACTTTTTAAATAGTCCCTATTGCTTTCTTCCATTTATTGAGAGCTCACTCTGTACCTGGAATTAGGCCAAGTGTGTTTAACCATTATTGCCTGTAATCTTCACAATTATTTTGTCCCCTTTGAGGTTGAGTATACTGAGACTCAGAGAAAGGATATAATTTGTTCATGGACACAGGCTAATTGTAGAGTCAGGATTCAAACTCAGGTTTGAGAATCCTGTAGTAATCCAGTCTCAAGGTAGCTCTGAGGCTTGGACTGAATCCCATAACATAGCACTAATCTGCCTTGTAAGAACAACTAACTGCTGTGACAAAATGCCTTGACACTTTATAGACTCAAACCAGAATAGTCAAGCTAGCACTTGAGGGAAGTACCTCTGAGAAGGTGCTGCTGGTCAGACTGGCCATACAGGCAGCATCAACCTGCCCCTGAAATGCCCAACTCCCTTCTTCACATTGTTAGTCCAGCAACCTGAAACTCCTTTCTGTTGACTTTGAGATATAAACCTTACGTAACCCTTCTCTGTCTCTACTGCTTTTATAGGCCCATGATTTCATGCCACGCTGAAGTCAAATAACCAAGGTATTAGGCAGCAGCTGAACACAAGCCATCAGGGGAACCATTGTCCTTTTGTCCAGAACAACCAACCAAGCATGATTTTATGATGGAAATGTGTGGTATTTCCTGGGGCTGAGTCCAGACATCATTGACTTGAAAACTAGCTGGGATGGCCAAGTGTGGGGATGAGTGCTGGGGAATGAGTTAACCTGGAAGTCATTCTCTCATCAGAAATCTGGTACTTTGATATCAGGTGCCTTAGAAACCAGACTCCTTTCAGCTCCTTATTTCATATCTATAACAGCATTTGCCATAGGTCAAAAGTTAAGAGTGGGTACTAACTTTCAGATCCTGGGATAAAAAAATACCCACATAGAAGAAATGATATCTGTCCTGATATTAGGCCATTCTGGGAGGCATCTTTTTTAATTCTTCATGAGATCACAGATAAGTGTTATTTTCAGGAGGATTGTGAGTAATTCTCTGGCCTGAGTAGAAACAGATGCTGTTTTGAACCTTGGAACTTCAATTAATGGTTATACTCAGTACCTCACCTGCCCCAGCCCTGAGGTGTTGCAGAAGTTACAGGACATTTCAGGACAGCTTGTCTCATTCTTAAACACTATCTAGATACTCTCTTTCAGGATGCTGTGGTTACAAGGAAATGGGGCTTCTCATTCCTCTCCCTCTAATGAAAATCCTGGATTGCTGCCTTTACAGGAGCTCTATTTTATTTATTCATTAGTAGAAAATATGGGGTTATAAATAATGTGTCGAGGGAAAAGATGGGGGGGTCAATAGAGGGAGACCAAGATGTCTATAAAAGTAGTGAAGCTCTTACTTGATTCCAAGCCAACACCTCTCAAGAGATGAAGCCATCTTTTAGTCAGGGCTTCTGGTGAAAGTGTGGAAACAATGGCTTGGCCACATAGTCGTCTTTAAATTACAGCCTGGCTGCTTGCCTAGGTACAGGGTTTCATCAGCCAAGGTTAGAAAACAGCCACACCTCACCTTAATGATTTTTGCCCGAAGTCTGTCCCAACTAGTAAGAATCCAAACCAGAATAATCATTAACATCACCACAGACTGACACAGAATGATCTTAACCTGGTTTTCTGTCAGGTTCTAAACAAACCTTCCAGCACCTAGCCTGATGTTGCTTTCTCTGGTTTAAAAGTTGTTTAGGGAGTTGCTTGAGTTCATTCCATATGTGAGCTGAACCTTCTCAAAATAACAGGCAGAGAATTGTTAGGCACAGGTGGAGCCCTTGGACCTCCAACAGGAGTTTAGGAGCAATGAAACCATCAAATGCAAACCAGGGTGCTTTATATCCCTTTATTTGTCAAGAGATCAGAGGGTGCTTTAGGCCATGGCTGAAACCCAGTCACAGAAACTGTGTATGGAATGTACCCGGTCAGCTAGAGAATGTCCAAGAACCAGAAAAAAAGATCAGAGCGCCATATTTCTTATAAAGAAATAGTACCCGTCCTTTTAGTAGAAGTGGAAAAGGCAAGACCCTTCATGGGCAGAAACATGGAGTATAGAAAAGGAACATATTTTACAACCTGAATTCACCACTGGGTGATGTGAGGAAAGTCAGATAATCTCTCTGCGAGACAATTTTCTCATCTATAAAATAGACTTGATAATAGTACCTAATTCATAAGGTGCTTATGAGGATCAAATAAAGCAAGAGTCTTCCATAGTGTGTGGCAACTAGGATGCATACAAAACAAATGCTGGTTTCCCTTTTATTCTGTTTTATGGAGTTCACATTAATCCCAGGTCATTCTGAGTTCTACCACCCTTATACTTGGATGAATGAGGCTCTTGGAGGGCCCTGTACTTGGAGTGCCTTCCTCAAATTTTGCTAAATCCCTCTCTGGCAGGGGCTGACAGTGCTGTCCATACTGGTCCTGGTCTCACATGAGAACCAATCTCCATTTTACCTCTTTGAAAGGGCCCTTTGACTCTCCATGCATACCCTCTTCCCTTCCCAGTCCTCTCCACCCTCCCCACACACATGGGGTTGACCGGATGCCCTGAAGAGCTCTAGGACTCACATCTATGTGGTCATCCCTGGGCTCTGTGTCCAATATACCCTCAATTTGAACTACTACAGATACAGACTCATAGAGGTAGAAAGTAGTTGGGGAGGAGAGAGAGGTAGGAAAGAGGGTGGGTGAATTCTTGTCACTCCCTTCACTCGATCTTCACTTGAGCTTCAGAGCGTTGTTGTCTTATCTCCTCTCTTTAAAATAATGACTAAAAAATATTAAAAAATAAAAAATAAATAAAATGATGATTAGCAGCTGTCTGTCCACAGCCTAATTTCTCCCTCTCCACCATGACCTCCTATTGTTCAAGGTTGCCCACTCAATTTCTTCCGCGGGAACCTTTCTTCCACTATATTAGGATGTCCAGGTCATTAAAGTCTCTACTTTCCACCATAAGCTTCCTCCTGCCCTCACTTTTCTTCCAAACCTAGTATAGAATCCATAGGTTCATAATTTTAGTCACTCTCTCCAGACAGTTCTAGATTCTGCTTCTTAGCGATTTTATACCATTCATCCGATAAAACCCCAACCCAGGTGAGATCAACTCCCAGGTTTCCTCATGGCCACATTCTGAGATGGGCCCCACTGGAGAGCAAAAAGCTATGTAGAGACTACTAACTCCATACTCTAATATATATTCTTTAATCATAGAACCCTGATATCTGGTTAAACACATTGCTGTTAGGGATAAAAGATTGCATTTCCCAGCAGCCCTTGTATGCAGGCGTGGTCATATGACTACATTTCAGCAAATGTGAGAGAATGTTGAATGGTTGATAAGAAAAGCTTCAAAAGAGTTGATTCAGTAGAACAGTCCCTCTTCTTTGTCTTCTGGTGCAACTCTTGGGGCCATCTTGAACCATGAGGTGACCCTGAGGATGGAAGCCACAAGCCAAGATGCTGAAGTAAAAAATAGTATTGATCCCTGATGAAATCATGTACAGTCCTAGTTTTAACTCCCTAATTCTTTTGTATGAAAGAGAAGTAGGTTTGATTTTTAGGCAACTATTATTTTGTGTATGTGGGTTTTTTGTTTTTATCTTTTATAACCGCCAGCCTCAGAAGGGCCTGAAATACTATCTAACAATCTTATCATCTTTTTCTGTTCCATTCATTCTCAAATTCTCCTCTGGGGCTATATCAAACCATCAATACTCTCCTCAAATATCTTACTTTCCACTTCCTAGCTCATAGTCAGCTAATGACTGGGCCTCCTACTTCAGTGGCAAATAGAAGTCATCAGATCAGAAATCCCTCAGATTCCTGCCACAGTCTTGCCTGTCTGCTTTCCCACCCTTAGTACCTTTCCTCTTGTTGCTGTAGAGATAATATCTATCCTCCATCTGAGGCAAAACTCTCCACCCTGGAGTCTGGGCCCCATCCCTCATATCTTTTCAGAAGACTTATTCTCTCAGTTACTCCAGAGGCCATAAAACAATGTTGGTGCCCCACAGACACAGCCTGTTTGTCTCATATGGGTTTTTCTTTTTCCTTTTGTTTTAATTTTACTTAAAGAAAAATGGAAGGTAAAATCCATCTTTTTTTAGTGCATAATTCCACAAGTTTTGACCAACACATATATTTGTATATTACCATCAAGAACAGTTCCATCATCCCCCAGAACACCCCTGTGCCTCAGGCTAACATTTAGAAAGAACCTGTACTTTCCTCTCTAGTCTCTTGTAGTTCCTGCCACTCTGTTTCTTACATCTCACTCCCTCACTCACTTAGGTTACTGACCTGACCCCTTGGAAATTTGAGTTTCAGGTACATGGATTATTCTTTTTCTTCCCTGTATTTTTTAACCAATCCCTTTCTACTCAGTCTTTTCTGTCAACACTTAATTATGCTCAATTTTCTGACATTAGGGAAAAATCTCTCTTTTGACCTCTCCAGATGCTACCCCTTCCCTCACAACCAAGCTGCCTGAAAAAGTTGTTGTTTGGGAACAGCTTGGTCAACTTCCCCCTCACAGGCCTGAAATTCTCCTGACACTCACCAGATAAGTAAGAAGTTTTTTTTTTTTTTTCTATTTTGTTAGAAAAAAGCAAAGAAAGCAAATTAAACCAAGATTTACTGCATCTTTCTCAGGTGATAAATTTCTCATGCTGCCACATGTAACATTTCTTTGGAATTTTGGTGAGAAATTACTACCCAAACCACACCAACTTTTCTTTCCTGTTAAAATTACAAATAGTGCAAGACCTGCTCACTGAGATAGTCTCAAGTGAGGGAATGGGTTTAGATTCAATATTATATCTACAAATAATTTCGGCCTCCATTGTCTCTTCGAAGGAATCATCCCATATAAGAAACCCTGTGTATCTTTTCTCCTATAGAGTGAGGAATCCAGATCATTTGGAAAAGCAAACAACAACAACAACAAAACACAACAACAACAACAACAAACAACAAACAAAACCTGAACTCTCATTTTCAGAAGGTTGAAACAAAGGTGGGTAATATTTAAATATTACTGAACATTGTTTTGAGTAGAAAATAAAGGAACAATGAAAAAATTTCCTTCAACGCACCTTTGCCTCTTGGTGTCCTGAAATTATTCCTTCATTGATTTTTACTCCCTTCACTGATTATTTTTAAAAGAACAAAAGTGAAGCTTGGCAAACAAGAAAGGAAGTCACACCAACTTCGTCCACATTCACTATCTCCATTTTCTCCTCTCCCATGAAGTTCTCAACTCCCTCCAATATCTTTTCCCAACATAAATCACACCAGTAAAATCTCTCTCACTAAGGTATAATAGTCTCCACACCACAAACTGATGGACACTCAATAGCTATCACATCCTCTACTCAACCTTTAAATTCTGGAGTTCCTCAAAGAACTAGGCTTTCTTCTTACTTTATGACCTTTCCCTACATGTACTCATCCAAACCCTTGGCTCCAATGATAACTTTTTATGTCTCAAACCCAGACCTTCCCTCTCAACTATGGATTTGCCTATTCAACTTCCTAGTCAACCTCTCTGTTGTATGTGTAATGGGCATCTCAAACTCAACCATAAATCGTGAACCTGACCCATGTTCTAATCCCCTAAACCTAGTCCTCATCTGGTGTTTCCTTTTTCAAGAATAATATCACCATCCACCGAGAAGCATGGAGGCAAACAACCTTAGGACTAATGACATCTCCTTCCTCACTCCACACATATAATCAATCGTTACAGTCTATCAGTTTTACCTTCTCATACCTCTAGAATCCTCCACTGATTGCATCTCTAATGCCACTACCCTGGTCCAGGTCTCCATTATTTCTCATCTATTTTACTGCAAGAGTTTCCCAGTGGGTCCCCTTTAATCTACCTTTGCCCTCTCACACCTTGCATCTATCCGCAACACTAAAATCAGCATGATCTTTTAAACACAAACCTGACATTTTACTACCCTACTCATTTCCCTTACTTGTTTCCCATTTCTTTTAGGAAAATAGCCCAAAACAAAAATCCCTGGCATGCCTTCATCTCATACTATGCTCCTTTTTGCTCAAGGCACTTCAGTCACACTGCCCTTCTCTCAGGAATGTTGGGGGAATTGCACCTGCTTCTTTCTACCTTGGGGTGTTTGTTCCTTTTGCAAGGGATGCTCCTTGTCTCTCAGCATCATGTTCTAATACTTAGAATGTTTAATCATCTTACAAAACAAAGTCAAATATCATTCCCTAGAGGAGCCTTCTGTCCCTAACCCTCCAACCTTCCCCAGACTGACCAGGACCTCTGGAAATATGGTTTCAGAACAATCTGTACCTGCTCAATTGGAACTAAGTAATTAATTATGAAATGTCTGTCTCCCTTGGTAGAATGTAAATTCCATGTATACAGGAACCATATCTGTTGTTTATCACTGCACCTTCAGAATTTAGTCAAGTGCCACATTCGTGGAAGCTCTCGATAAAACTGTTTGAACCTTCTTTGCCTAAACTAAGAATGCTCATTCTGAAAAGGGTCACTGCAGACACCTCTTGGGGTTGCAGTATTACCCTCTGGGAAATAGCAGCAGCTCTCAGAGACTTGTTGCTTGAGCCTCCAGTGGAGCATAGGAATAGCCACTCTTCACTCATAACCATATGTCCTCTCTAGGGACTAATAATCATATATCTCTTTACTAAAAACCGTATGTTCACTCTTCACTAACAGCCAAATGGCCTCGCTGGGGTTCTTAGGGAAATTACCACTGTCACTAGATACAGAAACTTTGGAATACATAGTGCAGCCCATTTGAGAAGCAGGTAGGTCCAGAATCAACACTTATAATTAATTTGAAATTCCTGCCTTCTCAGGCCCACCAAGTCTTCATAAGATGCGTCTCTTTCAGCCCAGAACCCCAGAACCACTCACTGTATCTCTGCAGCTCTGAAGAATGGGTATCATTTCAGGTCCTCTCTGAGGAAATTCCTTAAGACAGAATTCTGGGTATACCATGTAAACCACATTTCCCATCATATCATCCTAAACATACCTTTCTAATTTGATGAAAATCTGTTTAATTATATAGAGAGAGCCTAGAACAGTGTTCTGGCACATGACAGGTACTCAATAAATCTTTGTGGAATGAATCAACGAAATGCATGCAAAGTATGGGAACATATTTATTAAGAAAGTATTCCAGGAGAAAGGGATGTTTATACTAGAGTCCTGAAGAAAGAGGAATAGTTAGCTAGGAGAATAGAAGAGTGGAGAACATTCCAGACAGATGCATGTGAGAAAGCTTTGGGCAGGGAGAACATGGATGTGCCCAAGGAAGCAGGAGAACTCAGAGGAAATTCTAAATTCCCAAGCAGTTTACATGGCCAGTGAGGTCTGGCCCCTCCCTTCTTCTCTGACTCCCTTTCCAGTCATCCCCCCAACATTACCCCCACTCGCAGCGGTTGTTGCCCTTTTCCTCCAAAGGACCACTCCCCATACCCTGGCTTCCTGCCTCAGGACCTTTGAACTTACTGTTTCCTTTTCTTTATTTTTGAATGACATTTATTTCTTGTTGTTTATCCTCAGTTCAATATCCCTACCTCAGGGATATCTTTCCTGACCACCCAATTTAAACTAGCATCTTGCTCCTAAATATTCTCTCTCTCTCAAACCTCTTGTTTGTTTGTTTGTTTATTTCAGAACAATTATCCCCACCTGAGCATTTTTTAGTTTATTAACTTGTTCATTGACTATCTCCCCCACTAAAATGTAAGTTCCATGAGAACAGAGACCTCATCAGTCTTGTTTACATGTATCCTTGGTGCTTGGCACTTACAGATGCTTAGCAGATATTTGTGAAATGAATGAATGGCTGCAGCAGAGAGAGAAAGAGGAAAAGGGAAGCAGAAGATGGAACATGCAGGGCTTTGGGGGACTATACTGTATTTTTTTTAGATCTTACTCTAAGGGGAATAAGAAGACATGGAAGAGTTTAAGCAAGGGACTAATCTGACAATCCTTTCTTTTCTAAAATATCAGTCTGGCTGCTGTGTAGTATAGGGACTGAGTGAGTTTAAAATGCAGCAATAGGAGGCCAATTAGGAGGTGCAGTGGTCCAGGAGATGTGATAGTGACCTGGCCTGGTGAGGGGTAGGGTGGGAATGGAAAGAAGAGGAGGAATTTAGATTATGTGCAGCCTGAAGAAATAATTTAGTTGTAGCATAATTGATGGGACTAACATATATATAAAAAAAATATTTTAACTGGACAAGCTCATGAGATTTTTGGTGGCAGAATTAGGTATAACCTCCACCCTAGGTTTTAGATGTGTAGGTGAAACTCTATTACTCCATCATTTTGAAGGGGCAGAGGAACATCCTGGAAAAAAAGGTATTGGGGGACCAACTATGATTAACTTGGATGTTTACTGATGAAAACAGGTTTGATGGCCTGGAGTGATCCAGACTGAGGTCAGACAGGTAGGTGAGGACAAGATGGGTGAAGCTCACCACCGGGCAGGGGCTGTCCGCATAAGAATTCAAACTCAACAGCAGGGGCTCAGGAACTGATCCCAGGCAGAGGGTGTGGCTGTCCTGCTCCACCCTTCCAGCTATATAACTGAAGGCCTTTGCAGTCCTCTCAGGCTTATGGAATTGGTCAAGAACCTCTAGTCCAACGAGCCAGTCAACTCATCCTTGAAAGTGTGCAGCTGAATTCCCATTCTCTAAGCAGGTACCAGTCGTTGAGAGAGCAGGACCTATTCTTGGACAAAAGTAAGCATCTTTGGTGATTCTCTAGGATTTCTGGGGAGGGAATCTCAGGAACTACTTTATATCCAGCTAAAATCATAGGGGAAGTATTGGCATTGTTGTAATTAAAATATCATGGAAAATGGGCTTTATTTTGTAGATGGCTCAGCCTGTTCAGATGGGATCATCCAAGTGGCATATAGAAAGACAGGGAGTCTAGAGGGGAAGACAAAATATACAAATGACTAGAGTGTGATCAGTGCTGTGAAGGAGAACAGCAGTGTTCCAAGAGAGTAAATATGGGGCCTCAGCTAGTTAGAAAAAGCTGCTATAAGGAAGTACATTTCAGGAGAGAGGGTATAAAGTGTGATCAGGGAAGGGCATGGCCTACAGAAACATCTTAATTTGGGAATTTGGTAATTGCGTAAACCACCAAAGATCGGAATGCAAGTGAGAGGAAAAACTGTGGGCAATATAGGTGGAGATGTGGTCAGGGTAAAATATGGTGGCAGAATAAGTGAACCATGTTAAGTAAGAACTCAGACTCTAGAGCAATGCAAGCCGTCGATGAGTTTAAAACAGGTATGACATAATCAGTTTAGAAAATATATGAATGATGTCCTCAGTCCCCTGAGAAAAATCAAGCCAGGAGTACTAACTAGATTGAGTGAGACTGAGGCTGGATTCTCCATGCTCACGAATGTCTCCTTGGATGGCTTAGCAGCACGTCTTTCACTCGACATTAATCTCACATTCCAAAGGAACACAAATATTCCCCTTATTACTAATAAAACTAGCTAGTGTTTGTATAGTACTTTAAGGCATCCATATACTTCCACAAATCTATTTGATCTAATTAACACTGTATCTTTTATTCCCAAAGCAACTCTATGAAGTAGGCACTGTTATCGGCCTCGTTTTATATAGGAGTGGGGCTCTCATCAAGGCTTACTTGCTTAATGCTTAAGTTCAGATGAGTCTATGGATATGCCACCCTCAATATGCCCAATCTCGTCTGATCTCGGAAGCTGAGCAGGGTCAGGCTTGGTTAGTACTTGGATGGGAAACCACCTAGGAATACCAGGTGCTGTAGGCTTAAAAAAAAAAAAAAAAGTTCAGAGCCAGGTACTCTCACTCAGAAACCTGTGTTCTGTCCATTTAGTCACATGACTTTCAAATAGCATGTTTTAAACAACTCATAAGTTTTTGTAATATTTACAAGGATGAGCAAGAAATAATATGAATTTGGGGAATGGGTGGAGCCAATGAGTTCAATTTTGAACATGTCGAATTTGAAATGACTGCAGAATTTTTAAGTGGAAACCTTAATAGCACATATAAGGGTGTAGAACTAGGCAAGGATTATTATAGTGTGTCTGTATTTAATTTCACGTT
Source organism: Rousettus aegyptiacus (assembly GCF_014176215.1). Lineage (NCBI taxonomy): Eukaryota > Metazoa > Chordata > Mammalia > Chiroptera > Pteropodidae > Rousettus > Rousettus aegyptiacus. The sequence continues at coordinate 116,726,706 of NW_023416306.1, read as the reverse complement.
AAAAGTCCTCAGAGCTTGCTGTCTTGTTGTGGGGCACATCTAATGGATTATCCTTAGCAGAGGTTGGTCTACTATCAACATAGAAAGGCTTTTATGTTCTGGAAACTAAATTTAAAATTTGACTGTATTGGGCATTTGTCTTTTAAAGAAAAAATCTATAGAATAAACAGAATATAATATGATCAAAGAACATGATTCATAGTACCATGATGCATATTGAGCATAACATAATCAACTGATTGTAACTTAATTTACAATTAGTTTTTCAATATAGCTACTTAGCTAGATTCCAGGTGGGGATGACAACCATGTATAAGAAGCTGATGAAGGCAGTGCTATGAAAGAAGCTAAGGGTAATCAAAAGCTCAATTTAAAATTTTAAACTTATAAATCATAAAACTCTAACTTCTAAAGCAGTACAGGAAAAACAGCTTTGTTTTTACCATTTTGAAACTTGCAAGCTTCTGACCCTTTTTTCTTGTTTCTGTTAAAAACAATTACTTTATAAGGTGAGTTTTGGTTGCCGTGGGCATTTCCTGAGCATTTCTGAAGCACTTCCCCACTGCCTCCTGCTTTGCCCATGCCGTGCCTTTGGCCTGGAATGCCTTTCTCACTCCATCTCTCTCTCTAAAATCCCCTTCATCCTTCATGACCAGTGGCTGGTCACACATCACAATGCCTTTCTCTAGCTCCCCTCTGGAAGACCTCCATTGCTCTGAGCCTGATTGATACTCAGGGCAGTTTCCTCTGTAGAGGACATTTGTGTGTGTGTTATCTCCACCAAAAGATTCCAAGCTCCTTGGGGTTAAATTAAGACCAGCATTTAACTCTGTGTGCCTCAAAACTTCTAACATGGTGCCATCAGTATTACAGTCATTCTACACTTGTAAAATGAAGGAAGGAAGGAATGAAAGCAATACCCAAAATTGGGACACTCAGTCTTAAGGAGGCCCTTAAGGCTGACCAAATAGAATTTCTTTGGATAGCTTAAATAATAATATTGTGATTATTTTTGGAGAAACCTCTTTTTTCCTCTTAAGCCCCCAAATAAAATGGAAGGGAAGAAAGAAAGAAAGAAAGAAAGAAAGAAAGAAAGAAAGAAAGAAAGAAAGAAAGAAAGAAAGAAAGAAAGAAAGAAAAAAAGGAAGGAAGGAAGGAAGGAAGGAAGGAAGGAAGGAAGGAAGGAAGGAAGGAAGGAATATTTGAGACGTAAAAGCTTACTTTTTACAAAGCAAAAGTCATTACACTGTTAATGCTGTTATTTTAAAATATGGCAAATTGTTTTAAATGGAAATTCTCACTTTCAACAAGTTCTGTCTTTAGGATACAGTATGATTGCAACTATGGCAAAACAGTAAGAAAAATTACCAAAATGCACACTCCCTTCTACCATTTAAAAGGTCTATTCAAAATATCTTTAATATGAATTAGGATTTTTACTACAAATAGTTGTTTTCTTAAAATTCTCTGTTCCTCAAAAGAGCATCTGTTTCTACTGTAAAAGATTCTTGCACCAGTACCCAAAATATTATTTTTTCTGAGCTGTGGTATATAATAACTTTGACAAAAGTAAAATCCCTAAGATTCTCAGAAAACACTTGGTAATGAACGAGTTTAATGCATCCAACTGAAGACCATTTCCTAAATACACTCGACACATTAAAAAAGGAAGAGGATGTGACAGAAAGCTTTGGTTACAACAGGCATAGGAATTTTCTCTATGAATCACACAGATTAACCTGAGGAATTAGGCACCTCTGACGTACCTTTGACAATGACCAGTAAACATGTAAATAGCTTTATGTTTTCTCTGTCGCACTATTCTTTTATCAAATGAAATTCTTCCTCCAGGAGTGTTGACTGGATACTTCAGCTTCTCTGCTTAAACTGTGAATCTGGTAAAATACACATGTCCAGATCTCTAGCCATGGTCCAACCACTCCTTTTCTCGCTTTCTCTTAAAAAGATTTTTTTTTTCTCCCTGACTAAAAACATCTTACTCTCCCTCTGTGGAATTTCCTTCCTTCCTTCCTTCCTTCCTTCCTTCCTTCCTTCCTTCCTTCCTTCCTTCCTTCCTTCCTTCCTTCCTCCCTCCCTCCCTCCCTCCTTCCCTCCCTTCCTTTCTTTCTTCCTTCTTTCCTTCTTTTTTAATTCAGGAAAGTATCAATAAGGAAATCACAATCATTCACAATCTCACTGCTCTTAGACAACCACAGTTCATATTTTCTTCCATTTGTTAAAAATGGCTCTGTCTGTATAAATATCATTTTTCACATCACTGAGATAAGCTGCACTGTTTTGTATCTTGCTCCCTCAGCACCAGTTAACATGTCATAGGCATTTCCCCTGGTCATTGGAAACTTTACTAACTTCATTTTTAATCAGTAGCATAATAATCCACCATTTCAATGTACTTAATTTTTCTTCAAGATGCAAGGTCTCTGGGTTCTAACGGGCTGTTCAAAGGCATTTTCATGGTCGTTTGTGTATGACCTTCCTGAGGGCATCTCTGTTCCCCCATCTCAACACTGTCGGGTGATGTCTGACACCAAAATGAGCTGGTTTAGAGTGAATGGGGTCCCAAGCCTTGAAGTGACAGAGGCGCAAAGGGACAGATCCAAACCAAGCTTTGCCTTCCATGCCAACTGAATCTTCTCAGCTTAAAAAGGAGGCCACAGAAACAAATTCCTCAGTAATTTTTAAAAAGGCGTCAGACAGAACTCTTTTCCTTAAGTTAAGATGTTCCCGGAACAGTGTTTGGAAAGTTTAGAGCAGGAGGGACTAGGAGGAGGAGGAAATGGCAGCCCCACCCAACTCAGTTCGGAAAGAAAGTTTCTAGTCGGATGACTATAATTGCACAGAGAGGCAATTAAGTCTAGAATTTAATACTGATTAGTTGAAGGGCCCTGACGAACAGGAGGGAGATGGAGCAGGGTGAGTACTGGGAATTTAACTTTTCTGAGGTGCTAATTCAAAAGGGGAGATGTGTGGAAAGGTTTAAGGTAAACGGAAAAGATAGGAGGGCCTAAATTGATGTTGATAGTTCCTGTGTAATCTGGCTCCTTTCTCCCATTTCTTTACCTTCATTCAGACCTTGGGGCACAAATCATACAGCTAATAATTTTCTTATGAATGGATTCAGCTTAACCATAAAGTTGTAGAAAATCTTTTCTCTAACAGCTTGGGACTGGAATGGCCTTGGAAGTCTGAGGGGGCTCTTAGGGACCTTGATCTTTACCACTTGGTGCTTTGTGCCCTTGATGCTTGGTGCCCTTGGTACTCTTGGTACTTGAGAGGCCATTTATGAGGCTAATCTTGGAGCTGTGGGAGGACCAGCTCTTGAATCCTAGACTTTCTCCTGATCCAGTTTCTCCTCTGGCTCTCAGCTCCCCTTAGAGAGATGCTGCTCCTGCCTTGTGAGCCTCAGACAACTTTTGGAGTCCCGGCAGAACCCCAAATGCTCTGCTGCTTGCTGCTGAGAGTGAGAAAAACAAGGCCCAGCAAGCTTGGCCAGCCTGGAAGACACATGGGGCCTGTCTTGAGAGGGCACTAAAGATGGATTATGTATTTTTGAAAATTATGTTCTAAATTATATATCCTAGAAATTATTAGCAACTGGAGATGTACATGGTTTATTTAATGTAAGTCAGTTTAATAGTAAAGGCTCAAGAGGCTAATTCATATTCTAGATTCCAGGGTATCTTTGTGCTAAATATTATGGTATTTTTTTCTACTCAATTATCCCCAACTACAATAAGCCTAAAACATTATAGAATCTCTTAAAATACTATAATTAAACAAGTAACACAAAAAATATATGTGCTTGTCGTAAAAAGTTAAAAGTTCATATATTAGGATAAAAAAAGTCCAAGTACTCTTTTACATATGTATGTACTCCCAATATGGCTTTTTCAAATAATACTAGGTTATATAAAATTGTTTTCTAAAATGAGATTATATAATACATATTATCTGATGACTTACTTTTTAAAAAGCAATCATATATCTTAGAAATCTTTGCATGTCAGTGCAATATTGGTCTATCAAAAATTTGAAGTGAATTATAGTTTTCCATTCTGGGCATAAAAACACAATTTATTTAACACATTTATTAATTTGTTTATTACTATGCTTTGTTCATGGACATTTAGATTGTTTCCAATATTTTCCTCTTATAAACAATGCTGCAATGAACATCCTTATTAATAGATATAACTTTGCATGTGTGTGCAAATATTTTTCGTATGAAAGATTTTTAAAAGAACTATTGGATCAAAGACAACATTCACTTCTTTTTAATGGATATTGTAGGGGAGGGAAAATTTAACTTGTTTTCCCTCTACCAATTAGGTTCCTGGGGACTTTTAAATTAGACAAAAACTAACAAGAGAAAGACAAATAGAAGTTTATTAACATGTGCATTGCACATACATATGAGAACACGCAGTGATGAGTAACTCAAAGGAGTAGTTAGAACTTGGCCTTATATAGCATCTTAACAAATGAACGATGAATTTTTAGAGAAACAAAAGACAAAGGAAACGCACTTTTAGTTTCTAGGATAGCAAATTGTAAGATAGTAAATGTATGGGGGAACTAATAGAAGATGAGGGCTATTAATACTTTATTGTGTAGATTTTTCTGGTGCTTCTCTAGGTTGCTGAGGGTCTAGAGCTGCCTCTGGTTATTAACTCTGTCCTTCCTGGTAGAGAGGAGAGGGAGGACACCTTTACAAATTTATATCCTGCTTTTAGGCAAATAGTGGAGAGGGGGAGCTGAGAGCTTTTCTTTTATCTGTTTCTTCTCAATTGCCTTCAGTTCAGAATAATCTTTACGCCAAAGTGACATATTTGGGATAGCATATTCTGTTACCCTTCAATATTATCTGATTTCTCTAAGAAGTCTGTGTGAATATATACTCTGCCGTCAATATAAGAGACAGACCATTTCCATAACCTATCCTCACAAAATAGGTTATTGGTATTCTTCTTAACATTTCTGAACAAATCAAACGAGATCTCATTATTGTTTTAGTTTTCGTTTATCTGATTATAGCAAGACTAAACTATATATAGAAACTTTAGTATATTATGCATGTTAATCTTGTGTTGTATTTGCTGCAAAAGATCTAATGATTTAACCCACATAGCCAATGGGGAACATTCTTCTCCTGCTAGTAGCTAGCTATTCAAAAGCTGAATACTAGGTGTAAACAATCAAACAATATAGTTAATCACGTAGACACCATTAAATGATAATAATGATTCAAAGAAACAAAGCAGTACATGGTTAGCTCACAAATAAGTGGTTCAGAGTATAGGCAATTGCAGATCAGGAGAGAGACATGGCAGGTCCTGGAGCTGGTTCTGCCCTGGGCAGCTGGCATTTTAGAATGAGGAGCTTGAGACAGGGCTGAGGTTTTCATTTTCTCTAGAAACCTAAGGCCCAGCAAGGGGACCCTGCTCCAGTTTTTCCACTCCTCTTAGGTCTGTTCATTATGTTTTTATTTGAATAAAGTATCATATTCATTTACTTGGAAATAAAAAAAAGAATGTGGGGGTGGGAAACTCCAGAGCCACAGCATAGGCCAGAGGTTAAGAGCTAGGTTCTAGAGTCAAACTGGCTAGATTTAAATGACAATGTTGCCACTTACTAGGTGGGTGACACTGGGAAAGTTACTTGACCTCACTGACCCTCTCTCTGCTTTTCCGTAATCTGGAGTTAATATATTGTTGGGTATTTGTAGGGATAGGAAATAATGCACATAAAGCCTGGAGCTTAATAACACTCAATAATTATTAGCTAGATTTAAAACTATTGTTACATGTTCTGAAATGTTTGGGAAGGATTTCATGAAGGAGGTAGATGCTGAGTTTTGCTTGAAAAATGGTTACAATGGGGACACTTAGAGATGGGGGAAGGGTCAGGGACCACCCAGAGGTAGAGTTGGGTAATCTATTTAGAGGCCACAACACTAGCGAAGCAGAGTTTATTTACAGCTGTTGGGAGATAAGATTGGCTAGATATATTGGGACCACAGTGCAGAGAACTTCGAATGCTTGATTAAGGAATTTGGACTTGAACTTTTAGATAATAAGACAATTTTACTCTTGCACGTCTTCTTCTTATTATTATTTTATTATTATTATTACTATTATTATTATTGTTATTATTATTATTATTATTTTAGGCAAGGCAACCCTTGGTTGACCTCACAGATTGCAAGGAATTTGTCAGCTTACAATCCCTTATTTTTTTAATTTTTTAAGCCTATAGCACCTTGTCTTCCTAGGTGGTCTCCCATCCAAGTACTAACCAAGCCTGACCCTACTTAGCTTCTGAGATCAGACAGGATCGGGATTCTCGCGCATTTAAAGAGGCACAGAAACACTGTATAATCTCATCACATAGGAATCTTTCTATGCTTTCACACAGATGATCCTTCCACATTTTTTAAAAGGGAAGAAATGAAAAAGAACAAAGTATTTATTAAAGTCCCAAACCGACAATAATGAAAAATGAAAAAAGAAAAGACATTGACCAAGAAGCTGGACTAAACAGGGACAAAGGCAGGAGAAGGGAAGGCGCCAAGTCCTGGGGACATTTGGTGGCAGGTGCCAACTCTCTCTGCTGGCTGCGCTGGATATAACTTACCCTTTGCCATCCTCACCTGGAGCTTTCCAGCCCTTCACCAGTGGCCTGATTGCCTGAAACATGTTGGCAGTGGATTCTTTTAACTTGCCCCAGTCTTCAGACAAACTAGCTGGGGCCTTAGGAAGCCCCGAAAGTCGATACTTCAACCAGTGTTTACTAGCCTGCCACGTGCCCATGGACGCCAGTCTTTTGCATACATAGGGTAGTCCCTCCTTTTCTCTTACCGATACCTTTGTTTAGGTCCTCATTAGCCTTTTGCCTAAGATTATTGCGACAGAGTTCTCACTGCCCTTCCCACACTAGTCTTTTTTCCCTCCGGTCTGGGTTACATACCACAGCCGGATTAATCCAGAACTACATGCCACTCCTGTTCAAAAACCTGCCTTTAATCAAAGTAACACTTTCCCTAAACACAAAAAGAATACATGCTTAAAGCAAAAGCTTGGAACTCTCCCAAAAACCTCAAAGAAAAGAAAAATATCCCATAACTTTCATATAAAGAGAATCTGTAACATATGCTTTTTTTTTTTGTCTTTTTATATTGCCTCTTAATATCTCATGAATTATTTCCCCATACTCTGTCTTTTTCACTGGTTACATCAAGATGAGAGAAATAAAGTTTATGTGTCTAGCTGTTATTGTAGGATATTTGGGTTTCACCGAACATCCTTATGCTTACTTTTTTTGTACACAGATTATGATTTTTTCAAGGCAAAATTGCTGGAATAGAATTTATGGCTCACAGGCATTTTTGTTTTAAAACTTTCTTTAATTTTGTAATAAATATTAATAAAATGCCCTCAGAAAGGTGTAACATTTTATTCTTCCATCAGAGATAGCATCTTGGCCCTGCTGCCCTCACAGGCTTTTCTCCGTCTCCTCTCCTTCAGCCCCACCGCCCTCCTGTCAGATCATTCTCCTGTCCTTCGTGCATGTACGCACATATCTGTTCAGCAAACATCTCTAGCCATCCATACGGGGAGGCAGGAGATGGTGAAGGTTTAGAGGGCAGGATCTGGAAACAACCCTCCTACATTTGAATCCCAGCTCTATCCTGCAACTTCCTGCATATCAGGAACAATATCAACACTTCTCTAGAGAGTGGTTGTGAGAATGTAAATGATTTTGGTCATGTAAAACACTTCAGACCGTGCCTAGCATGTAATAAGTATTAAGTATTAAGTAGGTAAGAACATAAGCTGTAATTTTCAGTGATTAAGAACCAAGTTCCATTCCAAGCAGGTGTGAGAAGATGGCCAAGGACTCTGCTTCGTGGAACTAATTCTAGATATGATTAAGTGATCATAGGGTGGGATGTGGGACATCAATGGTCAAGCAAGGCCCCTGTGTGGTTGTTACTTTGAGCCAAGAGCCTAAGGGAGAGACAGAACCATCTATAAGAGGAGGGCCACCTAATGTTTTGATCTCTCGGGGGCAGGCAGATGCCTCTATTTTCTTTCTTTCTTTCTTTTTTTTTTTTTTTAAGGCTGATAGTACATTCTTTTATATCCTTGTCTGTGTATTAGTCAAGCGCCAGGAGTCATGTGGGTGGGGCTTACCTTTTCTTACTTGCCATTAACTCCAGTGGCCCAGTGGCCAAGTCAAGAAGGCTTTGTGGGTGCTGACATGTTTTTACTAATTTATTCTGCTTAATGTTCTGCTTTGTCGCACCTTTTTCTGATCTTCTTGTCTTTCTTTTCCTGCTTCCTTGAAGGGCCTCCTTTTGGTTCTCTGAAGTCATTGTCTTCTGACATGAAAGGCACTTCAGTGAGCCAAATGCATAATTATATTAAATAGAATAAAAGAGAAAACCTGAGCTTCCAATGGAGAATGAGTTTTCTCCGTGTACCACAACCTGTCCAGACATGAAGAGGAAGGCAGCTTCCTTCTTCCTCCTCCCCTTTCCCTCCCAAACCAAGAGTCAGCCTGGGTCAAGGGAAAATTGAGTTGGCTGCCCTTAGGAACTATGCTTTGAGCAGTGAACGGCAGCCAGGTAAAGGCTGTCCCCAGTCTTGCTCCTTTCTGTGGAAGTGATGTGAGCGCTTCTGTGTGCTCTTCACTGCCTGTTTTGGGTATCTGATGTTCCAGGGCAGAATGACCACTGGATGTTACGTATGGGGTGTGGAGGCTTTCTGGGAAGGCTCAGTGGGTCCTGGTATGAAAATATCAGGACCCTTAGGAATAAATGAGATGTGACCAGTTTCCAACAGGATCTCTGCCAGCTGCTTTCAAACTTTGTAACTGTGACCCACAGTTTACATCATGACTGGAAACAAACTCAAGTTTTTCCTCTATGCGGCTGTCTGGCAGCATCCACATCCTCTACCCACTAGATGCAGCCTCTCCATTTTTGACACCAAAAATATTTCCAGACATTGTCAAATGTCCTCCAAGGGACAAAATTTCCCCAGTCGAGAACCACTGAGATAAATTAATATACTAGAAGGGGAAAAGACCTGAGGATTTTTGTCGATAGAAATGCAATAAAGATGGCCAGCAAAAATAGCAAAGCAAATGCAATCTGAGGCTGCATATTACTAGTAATAATATAAACTAATAATCCAAGTGCTTACTTTGTACTTGCCTCTATGCTAAGGTTTTACATGTGAATTCTCACTTAATGCCCACGTGAACCCTATGAGGTAAGAATATCATTGTCTCCATATTTCAGCCAAGGGCACACTGATGTCTAGGGTTATTAAGTAACTCACTCAAGGTCTCACAGCTGAGGTAGTGAGAGCTTCCCCTCTTCTCCACCGTGCAAGAGTTTTTAAACCATATACTAGATATACCCATCCTGTAGCACCCCAGGAAGCAGTCAGTGCCATCATATACCCAGAACATGGCTGAGAAGCAAGAAATAAGCTACAAGTAACTCCGAGGCTGCCACCTGCCCAGGATCCTAAAGCAGGGACTTGCCTGTAGCTGAGGTCCCAGACTCCATTCAGCTCACTAACTTAATTCATGCAAAATTCTAATTTGCTCTTTCTTTACTCAGAAGGATAATAAAGTGATTTTTAGAAAGATTGTCAACAGAAGTGGTTAAGGGTATGTGGTGGCATTTCAAGGGTTAAGTTTCTGTTGTCTGGAAATCATTAGCTTTCTGGGACCCTAATTTTTAAGCACTTTGGCTCTGGTTTCAGTTATAGAGGTCACCGAGGTCACTGTCCTTCCACTCTTGGGCCAGGACTGCTGAATGGCCCTCTGAGGCTGGGTCCTGAAACCAGGGAGCAGGTGGCAGAGGGCTAAGATCTGGACAGAAATCTTACTAAGTCAAAGCCAGGTGCCAAAGAAATGGTCGAGAAGTGTCAGGGGATGCCGAGCCCAGGGAGCCACAGCTGAGTAGTGACCTGTCTCCTCCTCTTCCCTAGTGGTGGCCTTGGAGCTCAGGTTCATTGACCTGCAGATCTCCAAGAACAACAAGGAGCATCACACCAAGGAGATGGGCCTGAAGCGGCTCATCGTTCGCCGTGGCCAGCCTTTCACGCTCCAAGTACGTTTCAACCGACCCTTCCACTCCAGGACTGACCACATCACCTTCGTGGCTGAGACTGGTGAGTTTACCGCCCCCCTCCCCAAGGCAAAGCTCACCTGTAGGGCCCCTGTCTCTGCTTTCTCATCTGCCCTCCCTCTCTTCTCTTGGGACCCCAGGACCCTATTAGTGCTCAGCACCCTGTTAGTGCTGTTAAGAACAGATTTGGCCAACTCAGCAAACTGAAATTGTGGTAATAACCAACCTTTAAATATACAATGTACTAAACTCCACACACTAAATCCCGTGTCAAGACTTTCAGGTGCATACTATTAAGATCCTATTTTACAGATAACAAAACTAAGGCCCAGAGATTTTAAGTGGTTTGCCCAAGGACACACAGTAGCAATAAAAACCTTAAGCCAAAAGGATTAGTAAACGATGGGAGAAAGTGTGGGTCTTTCCTGCTGCCCCCCCACCCCCGAATCATGTCACATAGATTTGGGCCTCGCATTGGGCTCACTCTCTCCTACACAGGACCAGCACCCATGGAGCTGCTGGGAACCCGAGCAACCTTCCCACTCACCCAGGCCCGACGAGGGAATGTCTGGAGTGCCTTTGATTTCACCGTTGACTCCAACTCGCTCTTGGTCTCCTTTTTCACACCAGCCAATGCAGTCATTGGCTCCTACACCCTGAAGATAGCGCTCTCTCAGGGGCAGGATTCCATCGTGACTTACCCACTGGGGACTTTCATCCTGCTTTTTAACCCCTGGAGTGCAGGTACGATTTGCTCACAGGTGGTAATGTTAACCTGATCCCCTGGAAACACTTTGAGGTTCTAGTTAGAAAACCCAGAAGATAAAACGCTGCATATCTATGCACTACATTTCCATGTGCTCGCTAAAAATTATCTTTACAAAGAATGATGAAAATGTCCATGGTGTGATGTTAAGTGAAATAGATGAGAAGATGGAATGTGATCTGTAATTGTATTATACGTATGTACAGTGAAAGAGAAAATGGCCAGAATACCCCAAAATGTAGTGGTGGGTGCCTCTGAGTAGTGAGAATGAGTGATTTTCATTGTCTTCTTTCTGTCATCTGTATTTTCCAAGTCCCTACAACAAGCTTGACACTTTTACAATCAGGAAAACAGAACCATTATTTTCTTTTAAGTACAAATTCTATCTCTGGCCTCTAGAAAAGCACATAGACTTCTAAGAGGTTCCGCTCTTGATTTCTTTTGCCATCAACCCATTGCTTCTCCTATTTTCCAGCAGGACACTTTCATTACCAGTTTTTAATTTTATTACTCTGTTTTTTTGGTTTGGTGTTTTACCCCATCCATTGCTCTTAACCACTCAGAGGATGACGTCTACTTGCCAAGTGAAACACTACTGCAGGAGTATGTTATGATGGACTATGGCTTTGTGTACAAGGGTCATGAAAAATTCATCACCTCCTCACCCTGGAACTACGGGCAGGTAAGGTTATCCCAGGAAGGTGGGCTCACGAAGGACTACTCAAAAAAAGTCAGAGTGTGCAGTGCCGGGCCAATTTTCCGTCCAGTGAAAGGAGCAAGGAAGAAAGGGAGATACTTTTTCTTTTCAGTTTTTAATATTTTATTATGAAAAACTTAAAACATAATCCGAGTAGACAGGCTACTATAATGAACCTCCATGAACTTGTCTCTCAACTTCAATAGTGATCAATTTATGTCGAATCATGTTTTATCTATACCAGGGGTTTACAATCTATAGACCTTGGGACAAATGAGGTGCATTGCCTGTTTTGGCACGGCCTACAAGCTAAGAATGGTTTTCGTATTTTTTAAATTGTTGAAAAAAATTTTAATAATATTTTGTGATGTGAAAATTATATGAAGTTCAAACCTCAGTGTCCATTAGTTTCATTTTTTGGGAGTACAGCCATGTTAATTTGTTTAGGTATCATCTGTGGCTGCTTTTGTGCTACAGTGGCAGAGTTGAGTAGTTGAAACAGAATCCCTCTGGCCCACAAAGCCTAAAATATTTATTATCTAGTCTTTTACAGAAGAAGTTTGCTGATCCCTGGTCTATACTCCTCTACCCTTACTGGATTCTTTTGAAGCACATTACAAATGCCATATCATTTAAGTCAGTAATACCTTAAAATATAGCTCTAAAAGATGACTTTCTGAAAAACTGCACCACAATACATTATCACAACTGAAAAACAAATAGCAATTCTTTAATATCATTAAATATCCAGTCAGTGTACAGGGAGAGGGACCTCTGGCTATGGGCAACTCTTACACTCTCAACCACAGCCATGGCTGGTGTAGTTTCTCTCTCCCCCTGCACTGACTTCTCAGCCCTGTCCATGCACTGGGTGTCAGGGGAGGCAGGGAGCCTTGCTGAGGAAGCTCAGTTTCCCTGTTCTCCAACTGTGGCAACTTGTGTAATTTTTTGAAACAGAGACAAATACCAGTGCATTTGTCAGTCCAAAGAATTGCAGCATATCATAAATACATATTGTAAATGAATGTCATGAGCCTACACTGGCTTCTTCTATGCCGATGGCATCAGTGCTAAATCCTCTGCCTAGTTTAAGGCATTCCACTCTCTTCTCCCTCTCCTCACTTGCCTGGCTTTCTATCAATCCATCTGATCTTTTCCCACAAGCCCTCCAGAAATGAGACTCTCTAAGCCCCTGTCCTTGGTACCCACCATGCTCAAAGACCTCAGGTGAATGCTTCCGCCTTCCTCTCTTTCTATCTACCTGGTCTTCAAAGCCCATCAGCTCTGATCTTTTCAGTCAACGAGGATCTTTCATCTCTCTGAATTCTGTTTGCGTTTTTCAGCGGAGGCACATAGGTCATTTTTTCAGAATTCTGAATTTAATACATTCCCAATTTGATTTATAAGCTCTTCGAAGTCCGAATCTTGTCTAATCTTTAGCTCCCCCCTACACCCAAACACACCTTCACTAAAAGTCTGTATTACAAACTTGAGGTTTCAGAATTCTAGACATTTTTATGCTTCTCTTTTTTCTCCCTTGCCCTCACCTGGAAGTTTGAAGAGGGCATCATAGACATCTGCTTTGAGATCCTCAACAAGAGCCTGTACTTCTTGGAGAACCCGTCCAAAGACTGCTCCCAGAGGAATGATGTGGTGTACGTCTGCAGGGTGGTGAGTGCCATGGTAAGGACAGAAGCTTCCCCACTCCTGTCCGAGGACAGTCTGACCTTCCCCCAGGGAATGTGGAAACCCACCCAGCCGTCCTCTGCAGATCAACAGCAATGATGACAACGGCGTGCTGCAGGGGAACTGGGGAGAGGACTACTCCCTAGGGGTCAGCCCATTGGAGTGGAATGGCAGCGTGGCCATCTTGCGGCAGTGGTCAGCCAAGGGAGGGCAGCCTGTGAAGTATGGACAGTGCTGGGTCTTCGCAGCTGTTATGTGCACTGGTGAGTGAGGGGAGGCGGAGACGCAGAATCTTACTCATTTAATCTTCATGACAACCCTTGAGGTTGAGCTCTGATACCTCCATTTTCACATGAGTTAACTGTGGTTTGCCCACAGCTCCACAGCTAATGAGTGGTGGGCGCTGGGCTCTTAACCAACATGATCTGTAGTCTTGAGGAATCCTGCACATCTACCCAGGAGGGAGGTTGACCTGTTACAGTCACTCCACAATTTCCCTGATGGAGCAGCTAGACTGTTAAAATGGTCACCTGGACAGAGGGGCTTGTGGTCCCAAAGTGGAAGCAAATTTGGCTTCTTTTTGCCACCTGCTCAGGTTTCTAAACTCAAGCTGAGCCTGGAGTCTGGGACAGGTGGGGAGAAGTTTGAGGTGCAAGCAGGTTGTCTAGGAGAGCTGATCTCACCTGTAGGGCAGAGCTAGACACTCCCAAATACTTCTCAGAGAGGTTCTTGAGGATTATAAGTAGAGATTTACTACTTTGCTAACTACCCTTAAAAGAACATCAAGGTTTTAAGCATTATCAGTTACTTACAATTTAGTTCAAAGTCATTGATCAGATTATCTGTGAAGATAAAGGAAAGATGAAGAGTACAGAGTTCCCTGTCTGCCTCCCCCTGTGCAAGGCAGGGGGTACCTCACACAGAGCTACCTGTTACACTGTGGTCCTCGATCAGCATTGTCTGAACTCATGGGTTGACTCTGAGTTGGAGAATGAGAGAACACAGAACAGGGAGGACAGAGACAGAGGACAAAGTTCTAGATTTTTCTGAGAGGGGCCCATAGCTTGGCAGTTCAATAGAAGTGCTACTGACGAAGGAGAGGTTTAAATCTGTGTTAAAATCAAGTGACCTCATGTGGCTTATATGTTTTCACTGGAAAATGCTCAGCACAGCACCAGTGTTTAGTATAGTCAAATTTTCCATGGAAAGTCCCTGGCTAAGCAGATATTATGCAGGAGGGCTCGGGCTCGGTGGAATGAGAGGGAGAAGGTCTAAGCCTACATCCTTGCTGCATCTCCAAGTTTCTCCTCCGTCCCAGGTCATAACGTTCTGGGGCCACCGAACAAGGAAGGGCAGAGCTGTTCCTGTCAAGCTGCTTTGACTTTGCAACCCTGGTCCAGCTCTCACCCTTACAAAGCATTTGCAAAAAGCCCAGGAGCTGTGCTGGGAGTAGACAGGTGATTGTGGACAGGTGGCACTCTTTAGGGCTCTCGAATGAATTGAAACAGAAATATTGGTTGATCTCAAAATTACTTTTATGTTTCAAAGCACTGTAATCCTCCCAACAGCGTGGGTAGTAGGTAGGCATCATCTTCTCCTCCTGAGTAGGAAAGGGGTAGGATAAATCTCTCTCTAAAATTCCTGCCTTGCCGGCATAGGTGAGGACCTGTGTTCTAAAGGTCACATTTGGTTCTTGACTTGATTTCATCTGCCCCGGGGCAGGTGTGTGTGTGTGGTGGTATACTGTCTATTTTTTATGACTTGATCTGTGAAATGTTAACTCGGCTTTAAAAAGTCTTTGTAGTACATCTTGAGAGCCACAAGAGGGTACTGTTGTCTTACCAAAGATGGTCAAAGGTTCCCTTTGTCTCTGATGTCTTCCACTTATCTCTATAAATCTGTCATGTTCACATTGCTCATCTTCTATCCATTCTGATTTCTTCTACCTCTTCCAAACCCTGTCTTTCAGTAGAATTACAGAACCTGAATTTCAGAACTAAAAGTCATCTGGTCCAGCTCCTCATTTTGTACATACAAAGAGACTAAGGCCCAGAGAAATTAAGCCACTTACCTAAGGCCGCACAGCTTCTCACCATAGGCCTAAAGTTGTTTTTAATTTTCTTTTGCATTATCAACTGTTTTAGATTTTCTATTTTTAATTTGGAAAGCTGCTGAATGGAAAAAAGTTCTAAATGTTAAACTCAGTTGTTGTTTATTGTATTTATAAGTTACCCTCAAATGATTTTTTTTTTTTTTTCTAGCGGGATGGAGATTTTCAATAGGGCAGGTAGGCAGCAGGGTTCTGGGCCTGGGTGAGGTCCTCTGAGGATAAAGGAGTTACAAGAATGGATCTGCAAGAATCTTGGCCTTCTTTCTCTTCTCCAGCTAGAAAGTTAGAAGGTATGCCTGGGAAACGAATGATTCTGCTTAAAATGAATTTGGTGATTTTCCATGCTTTTTCTTCACTTTAGTAATGAGATGCTTAGGTGTTCCAAGCCGTGTTGTTTCCAATTTTCGTTCTGCACACAGCGCGGATGGGAACTTGACCATCGATACCTACTATGACCAAAATGCAGAGATGCTGTCAACTTGGAAACAAGATAAAATATGGTAAGGGGCACTATCTTGAACTGATGTCTGCTCTATCCCAAGTAGGGTAGGAAAACTCTGACCTGATTCTCTAGCTATGAGGAAATCCTGGACTGTGTGATCCTGAAGTGGGTGGAAAAGAATGCTATAAAGGACATTAGTAGGTCAACTGACAAAATTAAAAATATAAACAGTTAATTAGATAAAATTATCATCTTAACATTAAATGTATGAGGCTGATAACAGTATAAGATTATGTAAGGGTACATCTCTATTTCTAGGAAATATACACTACACACACACGCGCGCGCGCGCGCGCGCGCACACACACACACACACACACACACACAAAATCTCCATATCCATACTGAAAGAAAGGCAATGATAAAGCAAATAGGACAAAATATTAACAATAGATAAATTGGGTATGTGGGTGTCCTTTGTATTATTCTTGAACTCTACCGTAAGCTTGAAATTACTTCCAAATAAAATGTAAAAAAACAAAAACAAACAAACAAAAAAACCAGAAGAAACAATGATATA
This sequence comes from Rousettus aegyptiacus, assembly GCF_014176215.1. Taxonomy (NCBI): domain Eukaryota; kingdom Metazoa; phylum Chordata; class Mammalia; order Chiroptera; family Pteropodidae; genus Rousettus; species Rousettus aegyptiacus. Next base: position 116,710,260 of record NW_023416306.1, on the reverse strand, counting down.
AAGCACTTGGTTTAGAATCTCATACCAAGCAAATCCTCTGAACATGTGAGTCCTCGTCTCCTTACTCCTTTCTGTAGGAATTTCCATGTCTGGAATGAGTGCTGGATGATTCGGAAAGATCTCCCGCCAGGATACAATGGGTGGCAGGTTCTGGATCCTACTCCCCAGCAAACCAGCAGCGGTGAGTGAGGACCACCATGGGAGGGTCTGGGCTTGGTAGAAAGGCTGATCAGAGGTGTTTTTCTGACTTCATCCCCTTCCCAAAGCCGTAGCAGAGACCATTTCAGGTCAGGAGTCTAACTTTGACATTGGCAGATGGGCAACTTGGATAAGTCACTGGGCCTCTCAGTTGCTTCCCCACCTGTAAAATGGGCAAGATGATGCTGGTAACTGCCACTTCACAGGATGGCAATGAGGATCAGCTGAAATAATGGGAACTAGAGAGTGACACTAACGCCACTGCCCTTCCCTATCCCGGCTCCCTCCTTCCCACAGCCATGATCCTGGTCCACATGTCAGCAGCTGTGTTGGCCATCCACAACTTCTATTCCTTACACAGGGCTGTTCTGCTGTGGCCCTGCCTCCGTGAAGGCCATCAAGGAAGGGGACGTCCACCTGGCCTATGACACCCCATTTGTGTACGCTGAGGTGAACGCCGATGAAGTCATTTGGCTCTTCAGGGATGGCCAGGCCCAAGAAATTCTGGCCCATAATACTAGTTCCATCGGGAAGGAAATCAGCACCAAGATGGTAGGGTCAGATCAGCGCCAGAACATCACCAGCTTCTACAAGTACTCAGAAGGTGCTGGGGTGCAGGGGGAAGACTGGGGATTTGGGGAGGGAGGTGGGCATAACCTCCTGTGTGTTGCCTCCCAATGGGAATGACTCCCACCTTAAAACCATCACCACCTAATAACCCTTACAGCAAACTCCTAGGGCTTTCCTGGACCCTGGCCATGTGGCCCCAGGGTAGGGGCTTAGCAAATCAAAATACAGAGTGCCCAGTTAAATTTGAATTCCAAATAAATTCAGATAAATATTTTATGAGTACAAATATGTCCCAAATTCTTATCCTAAAAATTATTCGTTGTTTATCTGAAATTCGAATTTATTTGAATGACCTTTATTTTACCTGGTAATTATATCCTAGGGTCACATTATGGTTTTCTTGGCAGTGGGGGTGGCAGCAATGGGAGAGACAGACATTTATGAAGGGAAAAGGGTCCTTGGCCTATGGAAGGGAGCAGACTTCCCTGTGAAAAAGCCCTGGGTAGAGTCAGGCTGCCTGAGTACTAATCGAGAGCTTGCTATGTTCTAACTGTGTGAGTCTGGACACATTTTTATCATGCTCATGCCTCTGCTTTCTTATCTGTAAAACAGGTTAATAGTATCTCAGAGAGATGTTGTGAGGGTTAAACGAGTGAATACACAGAAAGTACTTGGAACAGTGCCTCTAGTGCACTGTAAATGTTCTAGAGAGGTCCACAGTTTGGGACGAGCTGGGGTTAAGCCTGAATGTTGAGTAGCCCCCAGGGGCAAGAGGTGAAGCTCTAAAAGCCTTTAGCATATATGTTAGAAGTGAGGATGCTGGTGGGAGAGAGAAGCCTCTGGATTTAATGATGATGATAGTGATGACGGTGGCAACATTAATGACAAAGAACAACTTGTTTAACCCAAATTTTTGGCAGTTCTTTGAGGCAAGTAGATACTCCCAGGTTATAGATGACAAAACTGAAGCACTGAGAGATTAAGGGGCTGTGATAGAGCAAAGATCGAACTCAGCACCAGGCAACACCTACCTCCATATTCTCAGCTATATTGATGCTGTATTGCCTCCTGATGCAGCTCTTCACGTGGTTGGGTGGCTTGTTTTCCAGAGAGGTCATTGGTTCTCTCAACCCTTCTCACCGATGTCTTCTTGTCTCCCCTTTCTGCCAGGATCCCATGAGGAGCGGTCTGTGTTCTTGAAGGCTTCCCGGAATATGCTGGGCTCAAGAAGGACCTCTTCACCCTTCCTGGATCTGCTGGGGTCTGGAGGTTTGGGGGACCAGCCAGCGCAGCTGCAGCTCCACCTGGCCAGAACACCTGAGTGGGGCAAGGACCTGCTGCTAAAGCTGCATGCCCGGAGGGTGCCAGACAGAACTCACCCCCAGGGTCCCATCAGACTGGAGGTCCACTTCTGCGCACAGGCCCTGCTGCACGAGGGTGGCACCCGGGAGCCCCTCTGGAGGCAAATAGTGCACTTGAATCTGGACTTTGGGAAGGGTGAGTATGAGGCAGGCCCAGAAAGTTCCCTACAGGGAGTGGAGCTTTAGGGCTATGAACAAAAAGCTGGTCTGGCCCAGCTGGATCACACAGAGACTCCCTCATTCCCAGCACACACATGCATGCGCTCACACACACACACACACACACACACACACGCTAGGCAGTGAAGTTGCTGTTGGCAGGAGGTTGAATGCCAAGTGCTGTACCCTCTGATGCCATCCCACCAAGTGAAACACAGTAGCAACCTCTGGGGGCAGAGAGGGCAGGGTAGGCACACTGTCTTTCTCTTAAATACACACACACTTTCACACACCCATCTAGACTCACATACACGGTCTTTCTCACATCCAAACTAATTTTTCTCTCACACATGCTTCCTCTCTCTCTTTCTGAGACCCATTCCCCAGACTCAAGATGCCTTTTGTCTGTGCTTAGAGATACAGTGGCCGTTCTTGCTACCTTACAACAATTACAGAAACAAACTGACGGATGAAAAGCTGATCCGCGTGTCTGGCATTGCCAAAGTGGAGGGGACGGGGAAGTCCATACTGGTCCTCAAAGATATATCTCTGGATCCTCCCCACTTATTTATTGAGGTAAGACATATGGACAGAGATGAGATGCAGGGGCCCTCTGACTCACCCAGCCCCGGGGCTGGGAGTACAGTGGCAAATGAGATATGGTCCTCGCCTCGACACCAAATGGATGATTAAAGCACAGTGTGGTGTGGTCTTTTGTGCTCTGTGCAAAGCACAGGGCAGGGCACGAAGAAGCCAGAAGAAGCGATGCTTCACAGATGATGCAAATGGAATGGAGGATATAGGAAGACACTATACAGAGACCTGAAATGGGGATGAAGGCACTTTAAGTGAGGAAATTGGTTTGCAGAGGTAGAGACAAGAAAGGCAACGCCTGGGAGTTGGAGTCGAGGAGAGATATTTGACAGAGAGGAGGTGATTGCCGATCAGATGGGTGTGACAAGGAGGGAAACATAGAAGGTGAGCCTCAGAGTTTGAGTTCGGAGGCTTGAGGGGCTGGAGAGACTGCTTACTGCATGCGGAAGGAATACAGGTAGAAGAAGGATAAGTAGAGAAGGGCAGGATGTCCACCATGTGTTACCGGCAGCCTCCTTTCCCCTCTTCTTCCCGCTCTGAGAGACTCACCTCGGCCTAGTCCCAATCTGGTTTCGTACCTGGTAGACTCCCAATGGCATATCCTACCCCCACCCAGAACAAGAATTGAGTGGCTCTATATCATAAACTATTTGTCCACCTGATGGTTTTCCCCTGGGCATGCTGTCTGGTGAAGTCATGCCAAGCAGCCTCCTGGTGGGGCAAATAGTGGGCAGAATCACAAATGCAGACAGCCTGGTGCTGAGGTCAGGGCCCTGTCTGTTACCTGGAGCCTGCTCATAACAGGATCCAATGCAAACACATCGGATGCCGAGTAGGCTATTAATTGGTCCCCATTGGTAAGAGACCGGGGGATGATTTGCGTGACTATGTTGGATTCCAAAGTTATTATTTTTTTTCACTTGTTTTACTTTGACACCCTCATTAGAGTACAAGGGACTTGTTTCTCTTGTTTGAATTCCAGAGAAGTTAGGAAGTGTTCTTCCTTCTCCTTGATTCATTCTCTGATTGCACCAGAACATAACACAGTACAATCTGGGTAGTTAGAGCTCATTTTGGTTCAACACTTGTTTACTGAATATGTGTCATTTGACGGCCACTGCACTGGGTACCGGGGCTGTAGAAGTGAGTGAGACAGAATCCGTGCCCCCCACTTACGGGTCATGCTGCCCTATGACACTGACCTCACATATGATGCACTGAACATACCTGGAAAAACTGAGAATGTGTCTGCTGATGTAGATGAAGACAGAGTAGCAGGGGGGAAAGGTCCCGGCTGGGGCCTGGGTCAGCTGGGTCAGGTGCTGGCTCTGCCGTTAATATAGTCTGTGACCTTGGCCTCAGAATGACATCACTAATGGCAGGTAGATGGCACACATGACACAACTCCCTTACCCTATACCTCTGTCAGACACTACTAATCAGTCATGACTCTCTGACTCTGGACTTGTCCTCGGGATCCTTTTTAACATGGCATTTCCATTAGCCACAACTAACGGACAGGAGCTGGCACTTAAATTGAAATCCAATTGCCATCCTGAACTAGGTGATGGACAGGGAAATAGATTTCAACTCAGGACCAGTTTTCAGTTGGTGGTGGCTTGCTGCAATATCATGATCTCCTAAGACAGGCCAGGATGTGTGTTAACCTTAAATACTCTCAGCTCATATTCTTTTCTCCCAACTGCACTTTCTTCACTCTAAGTAATTAGTCGCTGGTGGTCAACAAAGGAAAGGGGTAGCGAGGCTGCAGAAATGAGGCCAGTTGCCCATGAGATCCCTTTCTTCTCTCCACACAGCTGTCTGAGAGAGCTGAGGTGGGCAAGGCACTGAGCGTCCACATCACCTTCACCAACACTCGAACGGTGGCTCTGAATCACTGCACGATGGTGGTAGAGGGAAGTGGCCTCATCCATGGGCAGATATCAAAGGAGTAAGTGTCATCACCATTTACCTGTGTCGTGCTGGTCTCTGATAAGAGCTGCCTCGAGTATGGTCCTCAGGCTCCTGGATGGTGCCTTCTTGTACTCACTTTCCCACCCTCCTTGGGGAAGTTTGGCTCTGTGGTGTTGGGAGGTGGGAGGTACTTACTGACTACGAGGGGACATGAGATCACCCACCCCAGCAGTTACTCCTCAAGACTTTAACAAGCTCTTTTTGACTTTCAGCCTTGGGACTCTGGTGGCAGGACACACCATCCAAATTCAACTGGACATCTACCCCTTCAAATCTGGACCCCGCCAGCTACAAATCCTCATCAGCAGCAACGAAGTCAAAGAGATCAAGGGCTACAAGGCTATTTTTGTAGCTGCAGCCAGGGCTTCTTGAGTCCCACCCCCACTCTCCTCAGGCCCTTCACCTGCCCCCTCTCCCCATGCCCTCCTAGTCCTCACCCAGACCTCCTTGGGTTCCACCCTACCCTCCTGATGCCTTCCCTCACTCCTCAGATTTCCTCCCTTGTACCCCCAATGCGCTCCTAGTCCCCTCCCTAACCCACCCTTCTTCTGGAGGTGGGTTTCTCTTTGCTCCTCTATCCTCTTCCCAGCCTGTCTGGGGGTGAATGAAGCTCTCCTAGAACTCTGTGCATCTTGGGCAGAAACAATGTATCTTGGGAAGAGACAGTGTATCTTGGAAAGAGACTATAAAGACATCTTTATTGATCACTGGTATTTTCTCTTCTGTGTTAAAAAGCTACTTATTGCTACCAGCTAATCCTTTCAGCTTGGCTCTGGAATCAAGGATCACAATCTCCACATTTAAACTGTCTTCGTTAGCCTGCAGGCAGAGGCTTGGGCAAGGTCTGGGGAGGACAGCCTAGATGTACTGGGAGGACAGTAACTGCAGGGCTTGGGGACTGGAGAGATGCCCAGTAAGACTTCTCTGTTGGCCTGAGAGCATAGGGACAGCTGGACAGGGCCCACTCAGGGTGGCTCAAGATAACTGGGAAGCACTTCACAGCTGGCTGCCCCCTGAAACAGGCCCTAGCTTTCCCTGACCCCATCTTCTCTCTCGGTCCCTCACCCCACTCATTCTCCCTAATCTTTCATCCTCTCCAAGTCACCCTAAGTGTTCCCAGCCTCTCTTCCTTTGCTTGTTTGTTTTTGTCATTTTAAGGACAGGGAGCCACTTTTCTGTATTTCCTTTTCATGGGACTCATTCTAGATATTTTGGAAAGAACAGAAAAAGTGAAAAGAAACAAAAGAAAAATCACCGATATCTCGCTCTCCTATCCCAAAAGAAATCCCTGCTAACATTTTGCCATCTATCTTTCTAGTGTTTTTTTCTCCCCTTTCATTGTGTATTTTAAAGTTATCATTACATGGCTACCATCAAAAAGACAGGAGGTAAGTGTTGGCAAGGATGTGGAGAAAAGGATACTGTGTACTGTTGTCGGGAATGTCTATTTGTTCAGCCGTTATGGCAAATAGTATGGAGGTTCCTCAAAAATGGAAACTAGAACTACCATATCATCCAGTAATTCCACTTCCAGGTATATATCTGAAGGAAATAAAATTACTACCTCAAACAGATATCTGTACCCCCATGTTCACTGCAGCATTACTGGCAATAGCCAAGTTGTGGAAATGACATAAATGCCAACAGATTAATGGACAAAAAAAGATGTGATATATACACAATGGAATATTATGCAGCTGTAAGAAAAAAAAAAAAAAAGGAGTCCTGACTTTGGCTACAACATGGGTGGAACTTGAGGGCATTATGTTAAGTGAGGTATAAGTCAGACCGAGAAAGACAAATACTGTATGACCTCACGTATATAGACATACCTCAGGGATATTATGGGTTACATTCCAGACCACTGCAATAAAATGAATTGTAATCTTTTTGCTGGTGGAGGGTCTTGCTTTCAATTTGTAAAAAACACAACATCTGTGAAGCTCAATAAAACAAAGCACGATAAAATGAGGTATGTCTGTATGTGGAATCTAAAAAGGCTGAACTCTTGGAAACAGAATAGAGTGGTGATCACCAGGGACAGGGGATGGGGTACCAGAGAGATATTGGTCAAAGGGTATAAAACGTCCAGTTGAAAGAAGAATAAGTTCTGGAGATCTAATACACAGCGCTGAGATTATAGTTAACAATACCGTATTATATACTTCAAAGTTACTAAGAGACCAGATCTTAAATGTTCTTACCACAAAAGAAATAATTATGTGACCTGATGGACCTGTTAGCTAATCATATTGTAATATATAAATGTATCAGATCAAGATGTTGTATTCCTTAAACTTATACAATGTTATATGTCAATTATATCTCAATAAAAAATAAAGATATCATTACAAATTGACACTGCTTCTTTGTGGAAAATTTAGACAATCCGGAAACACAGAAGAGCACATCCTCTTGTAGATTCTTAAGGTGTGGCTGCCATTCTCCACTCCTCACCTGCCCAGTGACTCTGCAGGTTCACTCTGCTCCTCTCACCACCCTGGTCTCCTCCTCCTCCTCTTCCTCTCTGCTTTGTATTTATTTTGCTTTCGCAGGCTGCTTTGGGCAGGAAGGGCAAGAGTCTGCACACCCACACTCCACCCTGTATACCAGCTGCACCTGTCTCCATTAAATGCCATGGGCATTTCTGCGCGGCTCTGTCACTGCTTTGTCACTGTTTTGTTCCAGGTGGCTTACCACCCGCCCACGGGAGACCTGGTACCTGGGCTGGCTCCTGTGGAAATCTGAAACTGCTCCCTTTGCAGCATGCCCAGTCCTCCTTTACTTAATCACTGTCCTTCCTGTCTAGTGGCTCAAAGCTCCCTGGCTGCAGCACTTATGTCACCTGAAGGGGAAACAGTGGGCAGGCTTTTTGTTGGGCTTCCCAGGGGCATGACGATATTACCCATCTCTGCTTTCCCAGTTGACCTTTCAAATATTTCCTCTCTCCCCAACTAAAAATTGGCTTAAAAAACCACACTCTATAGTGTTCTCTTTTCTTTTTTTCACATCGGCTAGTCCGACTGGTTTCATTTCTCCACCTCAGTTGGATGAGCAGACAGTCTCAATGCTCCCTTACAGCTCTGACATACTAGAGCCCAGGACTCCAGGGTTCATACCCACTGCTACCTAGTACCCAGGGATTAGGTCCTGAGATTAGGTGCTCCCCTACTCTCACAACAACCTGGTAGGGCCACTGCGCACAGCAGCGGTATCCACAGATAAATCTGGCAAAAGAAATTTTCAGGCTGTGGCGCAAAAAGGCACAAACCAGGCTGACACCCTCCTCTCCTGACTGCTGGTCTTCTTGTTCCCCGTGGTGTTCATGCAGACTGTTGTCCTCATGTCTTTCTGTCTGGTACTTTTGGAGTCTCTGCTATTCAGTGTCACTGTGTGATACAAAGCAAAGAGCTCTGGAGAGTTCTGTCTCTCTCATGGTGTGACCATGACTCCCTCAGGTCAAAATGATAGCAATAAAAATAGTAGTGCCAGTTCTTCCTTCCCTCAGTGGGTAGCTGTGAAGATCCAATAAGAAAAGATGTATTCTAAAGAGATCACTTCTCCTGGGTGACTGCCTCCATTTTGGGGGACGGGAAGAGGCTGGAGGCAAAGGAACCTACCTGGATCTGCCAATTCTGGCTTCCCTTTGCAATTATCTGCGGGGAACTTCCTCACCCTCTTTTCAGACCTGTGCACCCATGGAGCCAAGGACCCGGATTCTACAGACAAGGAGACTAGAACTTGCCTAAGGGTCCACTGGGGACTCACGACAGGACCAGGATTAGTGTCCTAGTCTCTCTGAGTCTAAGAAAGGTCTGAAGGTTTCCCCTCTTCACCTCGCTAGAGCTGGCCTGCCCCAGCGGGATGGCAGGTACGTCCACACTTCTCTACTTGTGTTCCAGGGCCTGCCCCAGCGGGATGGCAGGTACGTCCACACTTCTCTACTTGTGTTGGGTCTGCTCGGAGCTCCTTCCCTGCAGCTCTGCTTCTGTCCAGACAGGAAGGTGCTTATCAACTCTGCTCAGCTTCCTTGGCTCTCCTCTACCTCCCTAACCCTGGACCAGAGATAAGCTGCTCCGATCAGAGCTGCCTCCCTCCCCAGCACACTCCCTCCCACTAATGTTTGTAGGAATCAAATGATAGGCAGAACCTATAAGTCTGCTCGTTAGCTCAGAGCCAGGAAGTAGGCTGTTGCCTGGTGGCCATTGAGCACCTTCCTCTTTGGCTATCCCACCTCCCCAGTCCTGCCCACCCTAGTAGCTACACCTACCTTCCTGTCTCCCCTCACAATTAAGGTCTCCTGCCCATGTCTCTTTTTCCTCCACGAGCTAACCCATCTCAGTTAGTGTGGTGGTGGGTTCAGGCATTTACCTATTTAGTCATGCATGGGTCATCTTTAAATTTGTTCATTCCATTGGTCAACAAATAGGAACTGGAAAGCCAGCCATGCTTCAGGTGCTGGCTGCATTAAGCACTCTTACACGGGACTCTGGAGTCCAACTGTCTGTGTTCAAATCTGGCTCCACCAGTTCTTTGTGAGTGACCTTGGAAAAACTAATGTTCTTAAGCCTCTATTTCCTCATTTGTAATATAGGAATGATCATAGTTCTTATATTATATGGGGATGGTGTGACGATCAGGTGGGATAATGCACACAATGAACTAGAACAGTGCCTGGAACGTAAAAGTTGCTTCTAGTTCTATTAGTGGTTTTACCATTAGTCACTATCATTATTAAGCATTGGAGATGTTATTGGTAAGACACAGGCCTTATCCTCAAGGAAGACAGGAGGAAAGAGAGGTAAGTATTTATAATGTAGAGTATGAGTAAGCTAATAGGGAATGCCAAAAGGGGTGCTCTTGAATGCCTGGTATGGTAGAGAGAAAGTCAGAAAGAAAGACTTCTCTGGGGGTAGGGGTGGGTGGGTAATGTTGGATACAAGAAAATAGACAAGTGAGAGGAGACAAGTCAGAAAGAGAGAGACCAATTCATGCGAGAGCACAGAGGTGTGGGAGAGCAGGTCCGCATCCGAGAACTGAAGGAATTTGCCTGCCTGGACTCCAGACAGAAAGGGAAAGATCCTGAAGTGCTTTGGGGGGTGATGTTGAGAAGTTTGGATTTTACCCACTGTTGGACCTTAAGCAACCTGGTTGAATTGGCACTTGGGAGAAATCATTTTGGCAATTCATTTGGAAAAAGGATGGGTGGGAGGCTGGTTAGGAGCTGTTTTCCAAGCAAGGGAAGCTTCGATAAAGTCAGGACCAAGGGCGCAGCCAGTTCTAGGAGATAATCAGGAATTGGACTGGACAAGGCTCAGTGACTGATGGGGTAAGGGAGGTAAGGAAGATGCAGAAGGATGAGATGGCCTCTGGGTTTCTCCCAGAGAGACTGGGTGGGCAACATCTTCACTCACCAAGACCAGAGATGCAGGAGGAAGGGGAGAGTGGACGAGTTCCATTTTTGATTGAATGTTAGGCAGTCAATTCTATATGTGCACATATACACACACCTTAAAATCTAATTGGGGACAGAGTTAAAAATACAGGGGAGAGAATGAAAGCTGGTGACTGAGTTTCCTGAGAAAAGAAGACAAGGGACTCAGAAAGCAGAGGGACAGAAAGAGAGTGTCTCACAATAGGGAAACGCAGGGTAGGTGTGGTTGTAGGGTGCTTTAAAGTATCCCACCCAATCCCTTCCCCTCTCTTTCCCTCTGTCTTCTCCCATCTGTTCTTTTCTCTCTTACAGGCTCACTACAAAGACTTACACTTTTTTTTTTTTTTTACTAGAAGCAAGGTCACTCGCTGTCATCTCCACCCTCTCATCTATATTCAAAACTCTCCCATGAATCTTGCCAAGTTTTTTTTTCCTCCACTGTTTTCATTTGAGAGTCACCTGGGACCTGATAGGTCTCACCCCAGACTATACCTCTGCCAAAAAAAAACATACAAAAGTGATCCAGAGTGGGCTCTGTTTGCATTCGATGTCCAGGAAGTGACTCTCCAGGATAAAAGAGAGGGCTCAGGTTCTAAGCAGAGTTCTAGGCTTAAGAGGCTCTCTCAGCAGTGAGCTGAAGTTTTAGGATACTGATATTCCTTTCTGCAGAGGTATAGCCCCCCTTCATCCCTTTAGAGGCCCCATCAGCTCACCTCTGTCACCTGGTTCCCTTGCCACAGTGCAGCACCTGCCAGGGAATGCCTCATTGCCCAAGAGCTACCAAAGGCCCACATGGCAGAAGGTTCTGTCAGCTCATTGGCCACCTCACTTCATCCCAGACGAGCAACCCTGCCAAGAAAATACTGAGGGCAAGTGAGAAAACCAGTTGCAATCTGCCCAATAAGCAGGTAGCAGTAAGGCAGGTGGCCCCGCCTTTGGTGTCTCCTGAAGTCTTGGGGATGGAAAGGGAAGCAGACACTCCAGGACCAGTTTCCTGAAGCTCCAGGCTATCCAGCTATTTTGTGGGGAGAAGCCCAAGGAACGGAGGCAGCCACCATGGCACAAGGTAAGAAAGGCCCATCAGGATCCTGGAGGTCAGAGATGAGGAGGACAGAGAGACTATAGGAAGTCAAGGGAGGGTGGATTCAGAGGAACAAAATGAGTAAATAAAGAATGGAGGCAGACAAAGTAGAAACCCCAAGAACCTCAGAATTAGTTGGTAGCCTGAGAACCAAGAGACAAGGTAGGTGCTGGCAGATAAACAACCAAGTAGCTGTGTGCCAACACACTTGCTTCCATAGCCTTGTGAGACAGGGCAGGGCCAGAGATCCATGGGTCAGGGTTCCTGTTCTCCTCCTCCATATGCTGATCCTTTGACACTGAGCAAGTCACTTCTCTAGTTCCCAGCCCCTACAACTGAAAAATGAGGGGAATTGGAGCAGACAATCTTAAAGTTGTCTTCCAGCTCTAAAATTTCCTAAAACTTCACATCTTCTCTTCTTCCCTCACTTCAGAGACTCTGTTCCTCATCTTATCTAGTCTTTTCACTATCACTCTTCTCTCTATATCAACTCCCACTCTTTAGAAACAGCCGTTATGAAGATTGAAGTTAGTTGAAACCATTTACAGAAATGAGCGAAAAACTCTAAAAATGTAATAACTTCACCTTCATTTACTGTGTTTTGTGTTTAAATCTTTATTCTTACATTTTTATAAGTTTTAATTACATAAGAAATATACCAATACATGGTTGGAGTAAAATAAAGCAATAATTACAGATAAAGCTACAGTTCCCTTACTGCCACCCAACTCCAGCCTCATCTCCAGAGAAACCACTGTTACCAGTCTTATGTCTATACATTTATATTCATACATATATGCTCAATGTAATGCATAATATTAGTATGTATGGCTTCTTTTTTTTTTTTTTCATGCCACTCAGTACCTATAGATTTACCTCAATATTTTTCACATTGGTGAAAAATGGGTATAAGTAATTTACTTATCCAGTCCTCTATAGATGGGCATTTAGGTTGATTCCCATTTTTCAACTATACAAGCAAGGTGGCAGTGCACATTCTCATTTATGCCTCCTTGTGCTTGTGAGTGACTTTCTCTCTAGGATAGATACTGAGATTAATTTAAAAGTTCTTCCTATAATGTTCTTTCTATTTTATTGATCATTTCACCCCATTATTCCTTTATATCAAGGAGAACAAATATGCCCAATGTGAAATGTACCTCCTTGTTGAATATCTGGTGTTTGGGATGAAGAATAATCACCGTGTTACAGGTAGAGATTAACTTACCCAAGATACAAGCTTTGGCCCCAGTGGCATTGTCAGGCAGATGCTGCCACTCCCGTTGAATAGTTTGGGTCACGTGCCCCACCTGGATAGGGGCCAGTTAGCAATCTCTGTCTAGTCAATTAGTATCCAAAACAAGTGAGCTGCTTTTTCCACTACTAGAAAAAAAAAAAAAAAACCAAGTGCTTTCCAGGCTGGCAGTGGGGCAGATGTCCTTTCTGAAAATGAGCGAGGCCAGCAGTGAGCGGCAGCCTGTTGGGTAATGGAAAGAGCACAGAACTTGAGCCAACATCCCTGGATTTAAGCTTCGGGAAGACATTTAATATGCCTGAACCTTGGTTTTCTCAACTCCGAATGTGAATGACATAACATTCATGCTTCCACCATTGTAGTAAGGATTCAAAGAGATAACTGTCCTGGGGTACCTAGGGCAGTGCCTATCACAGAGTAATCAGGCCCTCAATAAGGTATTCATTGAATCTGAAATCTGAAATAAGTACGAGGTGATTATGCAAAATATTGAGAATTTTCTTCAACCCAGCAAACATTTTTAATACCTCCAATGTGCTGATCATTGTGCTTATACTTCTTTTATAAAAAAAAAAAAAAAAAAAACCCTTACTAAGTAGCGGTCATGCCCCATTTTCCCCTCCTCCCAACCCCTGGTAAACCCTAATCTACTTTCTGTCTTTATGAATTTTCTAGTCTGTATATTTCACATAAATTGAATCATATAATATGTGACCTTTTGTGTCTACCTTCTTTCACTTAGCATAATGTTTCAGTTTTCATCCACATTATAGTATATTTGGCATTCCTTTTAATGGCTGAATTCTAGTTCCTTATATGGATAATACCACATTTATTCATCCACTAATCATTTGATGGGCATTTGAGTTGTTACCATTTGGGGCTATTATGAATGATACTGCTATCAATATTCACGTACAGATTTTGCGTGAACATGTTCTCAATCTCTTGGGTATAGGAGTGCAATCTTGAGGAGTGGAACTGCTGGGTCATTTGGTAACTCTAAGTTTAACATTTTGAGGAACTACCAGACTCTTTTCCAAAGTAGCTGCGCCTTTTTACAATAGCACCAGCAATCTATAAGTGTTTCAATTTCTCTACATCCTCACCAACACTGTCTTTCTTGTTATAGCCACCTTATTTAGTCTTTCACTATTAAGTATGGTGTTAGCTGTGAGATTTTAGTAGATAGCCTTTGTCAGGTTGAGGAAATTTCCTTCTATTCTTAGTTTGTTGAGTACTTTTAATATGAAAGAATATTGGATTTTGTCAAATGCTTTGGTGCATATTTCTTAAATTTAAATACGGGTGAGACAAAACAGCTAGGTCTCTGTCCTCACTGGCTTATATCTAGAGGTGAAAGACAGACAAAAATAACTACAAAACTATCTGAACATGTCATGCTGAGCCTGAAACTATTAGGCTCTCAGTAAAATTTTGTTGACATAAATGAACAAAAGAGCATGATATTAATTTGTCAGTTAAGCAGTTCAGGTTCCCTATAAGTGATGCTGTTAAATGCTGTAGATCAGTCCATGGTAAGAAGGATGGTGAGCCAACTGGGACAGGCTTCATGAAGGTGGGTCTTGAATAGGCACTGAAGGACAGGTAGAATTTGAATTGATAGTGAAGGGGCCTGCTGACTAGGGGCTATAGCAGAATCTAAATACGTGGACGTGTAAGGCTATCATTTGCTTGGGGACAGATTGGCTGGAGGAGAAGATCCATACTGAGAGTGGTGAGAAGTAAGAATGCAAGTTTAAGTTAAGACTGGGTATGGAGGATCATAAGTATCAGGTTAAGGAGTGTGCCTTTTGTATGGTGGGCTATAGCATATCTTAGAACTTTTAAAGTGAAAAGATGGCACACTCAAATTGTATTGAGGAAAGGTAATCTGGTGATGTGTTAAGGGGTGGGTGATGTGGAGAGACAGGAAGCAGGAGACCTTATGGAGGCTGTTACAATCACTAGGAGTGGGGTGAGAAAGTCAGAATTATGTAAATGTGAAAAGAGACAGATGGACATCACAGACATTTTAATGGAAGGAGTGAAGGGACTTATGACTTATGTATGAACTTAGACTGAAAAGGAGCTAGGTGAGCCACTTGTGATTTAAAGGTTGTGAGCCCAGGTGCCTGGGGACCGTTGTAGGAACAAAATAAATTCCTTCTAGGGGAGGCACACTGGGAGAACAGTGAGGTCAGTCTGTGTCTTAGCAGAAGTTCCAAAAGCCTAGGAGTGGGCCTTTCTTTGACTCTCCTCAGCATCCCAGCTTCTGAAGCATTGGGCACATGGCATTAGTAGTAGTCAGAGAGCTAGAAAATTCCTAAAAGCACGACAGCTAACCCAGGGATAGTTAACTCAGGGGCAGCTAACCCAGGGACTTAGTCCCAGATCTGGAGGCTGGTACAGGGACAAGTGAAACTCTTAACTTGTATCTGAGAATGTGGATGCTGGCATGAAATCTGGGCACATGGTAGTCTAAAACAAGCAATCAAAGCTGGTCAGGCCAACAGAAGGAGTTGAACAGAGAGAAAACCCCATGTACCTCCAGGAGGATATAAGGGAGGTGGGACTAGAAGGTCAGAGAAGCAGGGAAGGAAGAGATGAAAGAAACAAGAAAGAAGTACTTACATGCATGGAGTCTCATTTAATCCTCATACCAACCCTGTAAGGCTGGTATAGATTCTATTTTACCAATTTGGAAACTGAGGCTCAGAGAGGCTAAGCTTCTTTCTCAAGTTTCCACCACTAGTAAGTAGTGGACAGGATTGAACAAGTCTCCATGGCCCTGCTCTTTCGTCTGCCCCTGGCTGCCCCATCCTAGGGCTGGAGTTGTCCGTCATAGACCTCCGGAGCTCCTGGAACAACATGCGGCACCGCACAGAGGAAATAAGCTCCGACCGCCTCCTTGTTCGCCGGGGTCAGGCTTTCAACATCACTCTGTACTTCAGTAACCGGGGCTTCCAGCTGGGCCTAGACAACATCATCTTCGTGGCTGAGACTGGTGAGGACCCCTGCTGGTACAGGGCTGTGTTATGTGGGGTGGGGGATCACCTCAGAGGGCCTCAGTTCTGCTTCCCTCCCAGGACCACTGCCAGACCTGGCCAAGGGGACGCGAGCTGTGTTCAGCCTGGCAGATCATCGTGGTCCTAGTCCTTGGATAGCCTCACTGGAGACCAACGGGGCCACCTCCCTGGAGGTGAGCCTGTGTGCTCCTCCCATGGCGTCTGTGGGTCGGTACCTTTTGAAAGTTCACATTGACTCCTTCCAGGGGTCTGTCACAGCCTACCAGCTCGGAGAGTTCATTCTGCTCTTCAATCCTTGGTGCCCAGGTAAGGCGGGGTGCCCAAGTGGGGGTCCCTTGTCTCTGCCCCTTTGTCAATGCCTCAGAGAGCCAGCTTCAAGGATTTCTAGACTCTTGCTTTCTGAGAAACCAAAAATCTCCCCAATCCCATGTAGTCGGCATTATCCCCCGACCACTAACAAGCAGGGCAGAGAGAACTTGCTATTTATTTACTTACCTAAAATTTTAAAATTATAAACCAAGTTATCTCTACTTAAAAGGAAAACTATTATAATTACGTTTGAACACTGTTAACATTTACCTTTATTATACATTTTCAAGTTAACTTGAGTTTCTTCATTTAAGAGTAATAAGTGCATTGTGGAATGGAATAAAGAGCAAAAACATCGCAGAATGAAAAATTAAATAAAAGAAAGAAAGGATAATGCAAAAAGTGAGACCTTTTCCCAATCTCCAGGTTCCATTCTCCAGAACAAAACTGTTAGCCTTTTCTTGTGCAGCCTTACAAAAATTTGTATTCTTAACCAAATATGTATTTATGCATTTATGCATGTGCGTGTGTGATTATACAATAATATAACATGAAGGGGATTGTTTTATACAGATCATGCTCTAACTTGCTTTTTTCATTTAGAAATTCAACTTTGGACATATTTTCCTATCAGTACATTTTTTTTTTTTTAACAGCTACAATTTCTCCACTATTGGATGCACCTATTTCCTCTTTTTGCCTACTGGCATTCTGTAGATTTTCTGGAATGAATATGTGTTGCTTTTTGATATTAAAAATATCTTTTTAAAATTAAGAATTCATGTGTGATTTGGACGAGTTATTTATTACTCTGAGCTTGTTTTCTCAACCTTAAAATGGGGGCTAGGATGTAAATGTGCTTTGCAAAACAAGAGATTCCACCAAAGGTAAATTTTTACTATTCCACTTGATGTTCACATTGAGCCCGTTGCTGGTGTTGAGGCGTGGTGGAGAGTAGGTCTTTCCTAGACCTACCTGGAGACACCTACCCTCTGCTGCCCCTCTTGTCACCCAGTGCCCTCCTCAGAGCTCAGTTTCCATGGGACTGTGCCTCCTTGGGATGGGAACGGGCAGGAAGGGCAAGATGACTTTTCTGCTTTGTGTTTTCCCACTTTGATTCCTAGGAGACACTGTCTATTTGGACAGTGAGCCCCAGAGACAGGAGTGTGTCATGAATGATTATGGCTTCATCTACCAAGGAAACAAGAACTGGATCCGCCCTTGCCCTTGGAACTACGGACAAGTGAGTCTCAGCCCTGCTCATGGACCATTCAGGGGAGAGGGGAGCCGGAGGGGATTTGGGAGGATTTGGGAACCTTGCTTCAGGTTCCTCCAGAATTGCTGACAAATGGGAACTAAATGGCACCAGAAGGATGTGCAACGTGATCCTAGGGAGCTAGAGGAGCAGCCATAGAAAGTTGGAAGGTGTACTGTGCTGATCATGTCCGAATTGGACAATAGGATTAGAGAAGGAAGGGCAGCTAAAGGTACTCACCCAGGGATTCCACTGAGTTCGATGGTGAAGATGAAGTGACAGCAGTGACAGTGGTCATGATGGTGCCTGTTTTTTTGTTAACTGTGTTTCCAGTGTGGTATATGTTCCTCTACATTTTGTTTTCCACATATATTCTAAAAACGTGATTTTATTTGTTAGAAGAGCATCATATTAATCACAATGCTCTGCAACTTCTGTCTTGCTAAAAGCCTGCTTCCTGTGTAAAGCTTGGCCTCTAGCAGGCACTCTAGGAAGCCCAGGACCAGATTGGGGAAGAGGGTTTTGAGGCTGAGAGAACCAGCCCCGGCCATCCAGAAAGGCTGTTGGCTGGGAAATCCTGGGGTGCTTGTGGAGTCTTGTATCAGTTTGATATGGGTTCCTCTCTTGGACTTGTCCGACACATGCGGCCTGAGGCCCAGCCTAGGTGGGTATAGTCAAGGTGAGACATGGCAGCCTCAACTGGCCCCAACCGACATCCTCAACCCCTCACTCAGCATGGGCAGATAGGCATCCTTGTTGTCATCTGTGAGAAATGGAAGTGAAATGTCTCTGCTTTCTGAGCCCTGGGTTCCACTCTCCCCACCCCCCTTATTCAATGAACATATGTTGAATGCCTGCTCAGTGCCAGGCAGGGCTCTAGGTGCTACGGATATAATAATGAATAACACATTGCCCCTGAGCCCGCAGTGTAGCAGCATGATATGTAAAGAGGGCCAGATAGGCACAGGGTGTTCTGGCAGCCTGAAGCAAGAGCACTTGGATGGGCGTGGAGCTGTTGGGGAAGCTTCTCGGAAGAGGAGATGCTTGAACTGAGTGTGCCAAGTGCGGGAAGGCAGGGAAAATATTCCAGGCAGAGGAAAGGATGAGTAAAGACACAAAGATGGAAAACAGTTTGGCCTACCGCAGAGGTTACAAGGAATCTGGTATTGCTGGGGCAAAATCGATAAGACAGGGGGTATTGAGACACTAGGCTAGAGAAATCGAAGGGGGCTCCATCAGGGAGGGTCTTGTGTGATTTGTAGAGGAGGTTAGAACTTTGATTCTGTAGGTCATAGGGGCCTTTGAACATTTTCAAGGCAGAGAAGTGAACTGATCAAACTGTCCCCTGTGGAAGATGAATCAGAGAAGCCTCCTAATTCTGTTTATTGCTCAGCATTACATGGAATCAATTGATTCATTTACTCTCATTCAGCAAAGATGCACAGAATCCCTATAATGTGCTGGAAACTGTAGAATTGTAGAGTGCAAGAAGGCGTTGAGTTGCAAGAAGAGCTGGAGAGAGAGAGAGCATACACACAGGCAGGGAAGGCAGACCTCGGCTACATCATTACACCTGTGTCTGATGAGGAGCTTTGTAGCCAGGGCTATGGAGCTAAACCAGGCTCAGGCTCAGGCTCAGGCAAAGCTTCAGAAGAAGTGGCATTCACACCCAGCCTAAAGGACAGGAGGTAGCCTGCCTTGGGTGGGAAGTTTCCATAACTCACCTACTATTAAACAGTCTACAGCCCCACTGAATCACAGGCACCACAGCGAGCTGGCACCATCACCTCAGCAGTAGCTGCCAATGGTTAGCTGGGGGTGGAAGAAGAGGCAGTGCGATTTTAATGAGAACATTCAATGAGCTCCAAGAGTGTGGGGACTGAGGAGAGAAGAAGGAGAAACAGAATTTTCAGCCAGTCAGACATATTGGAAAAAATTCCAGGGATTTGACATTCAGGACATAAAAACTGTGACTTCAGAGATTTGAGACCCTGCACCTGACCAGGAGCCAGTTCATGACTGTGCTACTGGACATAGTTATCTTCCAAATGGGTCTATATTCCACAGACACATTCCATTGGAGAGCTGGGTGGCTCATGTATCTCTTTCCACATTTACATGTGCCAAGCATGGGTGCCTTGCCTCTCTACATCTCCCCTTGCAGTTTGAAGAGAATATCATAGACATCTGCCTGGAGTTGCTAGACAAGAGCCTGAACTTCCAGAGTGACCCAGCCATGGACTGTGCCCTGCGGGGAAGCCCCGTCTATATCAGCAGAGTGGTGTGCGCCATGGTGAGGTTGGGTCTGACTTTGCCCACCCAGGGTGTGTCCAGTGTGGGAGGAAGCTATGCTGGGAAAGCCCTGACCATTCACAGTTGCCCTCGTGCAAGGGGAGAATGAAGAGTTCAGAGGCATGGGTCCTCTTGCAAAACCATTTTGGATAAGACTGATGAAAGATTTTGGCTAACAGGTTTTCTTAGCTCTGAAATACCTGGGTATGGGCCCTCACCTCTACTAATTCCAAATTGCATTTTTTGGGGGAAAGGCTGAAAGTAGCTCTGGTTAGTGAAATGGTCCTACTGTTTCTAAATTTCCTCTGAAGTATTTTTAAAAGCTCTCAGAGCCAAGCTCTAGGTTTGCAAAGGATAGGGAGGTGGGGGTTAAAGGTGTGTATATAAATAAATAATAAACTAGTTAACAGTGGAGCACAAGTCAGAATAGCCAGCTTCCCACCCTGTCCCCTCCCCCAGCAGGTCTGGAAATTCACAGGTAAAATTAGATCAAAGTCTCCTCTGTGTCTCAGGCCCACGGGCCTTGCAAAGTAGCCCACACATCACATTTTGGTGAGGAAAAGGATGCTACTAATTCTTCTATATATGGTTTCTCTTCAGATCAACAGCAATGATGACAATGGGGTGCTTAATGGAAGATGGAGCGAGAATTACTCAGATGGCATCAATCCTGCAGAGTGGACCGGCAGCGTGGCCATCCTGAGACAGTGGCATGCCACAGGCTGCCAGCCAGTGCTCTATGGGCAGTGCTGGGTCTTTGCAGCCATCATGTGCACAGGTAGGGAGTAGAAAGTTCCTCGTGGAAATGCCAAAAAATGCCATGGCTCATGTATTAGCCCTCCAAATAATTCTTGTCTCCAACTCACATGGTTCCCACA
Organism: Rousettus aegyptiacus; assembly: GCF_014176215.1. Taxonomy (NCBI): domain Eukaryota; kingdom Metazoa; phylum Chordata; class Mammalia; order Chiroptera; family Pteropodidae; genus Rousettus; species Rousettus aegyptiacus. Next base: position 116,689,871 of record NW_023416306.1, on the reverse strand, counting down.
AAGGGACATTTGGAAAGAAGCCCTCTCCAGCAAAAATATCTCATCACTAACCTCAGGCTTCACATATTTGGGCTTATTTCCAAAGATAGTTCTAAGGTAGAAATCACACACTTCCCAGAACCTGGTGCCCTTCCAGTCTTCTGAGTGTGGATAACCTAACAGAATATTCCTAAGAACCTGGCTGAAAATGGTCTAGCAAAAGATAGGAATGAGATGAGAGACCAAGTTATTAGAAAACTTACAAACTGATTAGCACAGAGAATGGTTTTAGTGAAGTTATTCATATGAGAGGGAAACGTGCATCTGAGCAGTGGTATGGGCCATAGGGTTAGAACAAGATGGCAGCTGAAGTACGATGACCTTGAATTTGGAGTTGTCACAAGTTCAGAGGGCCTGGAGGCCTGGCTCAGGCCAGAGAATTACAAGGTGGGGGGAAATGGGAGGTCATGTTTTCAGATAGGGAGTGGATACAACATTAGTAGAAGAAAAGTCGAAGTATAGGTACAGGAAAAGAAGGCAAATGGAAATTGGTTTGCATGTGGCAAGAAGAGCAAGCAGAAGGTAGTGTAGGGGAGGTTGAGGAAACTAACACCTGGAAATGAGTCACACACTGGAGGCAGCAGGAGGAGAACTCTGCCTCACCGAGGGCCAACTCTTCTCCTGGCCATCCCCCTCACCCTGCCCCCATGCCTAGGCTGGCTCTCAGCCTCTTGGCATGCATATTCATATACCTGACTTGGGTCACAATCAGGAAGTTATTGTTACCTGGGGGAAGATGCCAAGTATGGCTTTTGCTCACAGTACTCTCCAGTCCAATCCAGCGAGACCAGATCTGCTCCCAACTTGGTGTTTATTGAGGACCGAGGCCTTTCACATAGAAATTCCCTTTAAGACAAGGCCTAGTGCAGTCTGTGTACATGTGTGCGCTGCAGCTCTAGGCTCTTGGAGGGAGCCTAGAGAACCCCGAGCAAGGGCCAAGGGCACAAGGAGGTTTCCATCAACACCCACAGGTGGTGACTTCACAGGGGCTGGTGAGGAGGAAGCCCTGAGCTACTCCCATGCAGCTGCACAGACCCATCTTGAGTTGGATGCTTCGATTGCTCAAAGAATTCCTATGTTTTGGATAAGAAATCAAGAATTTGACAGCTTTGATATCCAAAGTGACAGACATTTGGGTGAACTGGGATGTCTGAATCATCCAGGGAGGAGGCATAAGAATGATGGAATGGATCAATCTTGTACATGATAGAGAGGGAAACTTCCTGGCCCTGGGAAAACCTAGAATCTAATGGGCCAGGTATATGTGTGTGTGGAAAGAGAGGGCCAGGGGTTTGGGTACACTTGTCTGGAACTGGGTGATGATAGAGGTAGAGCCAGAGAATGGAGATTATGTAAAGAGAACAGACCAATAAAAAGGTTTTTGAGAATTATTGCTCTTTAGTGACCTGGGAAGCAGAGGGTTGGGCAAAGTGGGTCAAATGTAGCTCAGATAGCACCAGTCTTCCCCAAAAGGGCTACCATGTTGTATATTAGAAATATATCAGTTTGAAAAACTCATTCATTTATCCAACAATACTTATTGAGCCCTTATTATATGCTAGGCACTGTGCTTCAAATACTTTTGGGTACAAAAATGGGTAAGATCCAGTTTCTATCTTCTATTCAAAGTTAGAGGTAGATCAAACTCCTTAACCCAATTCAGCTGTCAAAGCATGTTTGTTGTTGTTGTTGTTTATTTCACAATCACAATAACTGATATTTATTGAGAACTTCCTTTGTGCTAGCAATTGTGTTAAAGTCTTGACGGCCTAGAGTAATGGTGAAGCATACGGGTTCTGGAGGTAGACTGCTTGGGTTTAAATACCAGCATTACTGTTAGTTGGCTGAGTAACCTTGGGCAAGTCACTCAACATGTTCCTCAGTTTCCTCAGCCATATGGTGGGGAAAGTAATAAATAGTACCTACCTCGCAGAGTTATCGAAAGGATTTGAGTGAGTTCATACATGGAGAATGCTTAGACTGGAGCCTGGCTACAGCAAGTGTTCCGTATCAAGTAGGATGGTCTAGTCTGATCCTCCAAATGACCTTATGAGGTGGGTTTTATCATTAGCTCAATTTTGCAGATGAAGAAATTGAGTGGCAGAGTCAATCTCACATCCAGGTCTGGCTGGCTCTAACCACTAGGTTATATACTGTACAAACTCCTGGTGGCTGCCATTTATCCAGCATTCCACAGGCACTCACTGGGCCCTTTCACTCTTTTTAATCCTCACAACCACCTGCAAAGTAGATATCAATACCGTCACTGTACAGATGAGAAAACTGAGGCTTAAAGTGACCAAGTGACTCTTTTTTTACACAGAAGTAGATTCTACAACCCTAGTAGCTCTGCCTCCCAGTATTACCTTTAACGTCAACATATTGATTTCAACTTCCTAAAGAAAGATCACACACACACAAAACGAGACTTTGGATGCATCAAAGATAACATTATAATTTTTTGAATAGGCTGTTTCCTTGACATCCATTTAGTTGACTGTTACTTTGGAAATTTCAGAAAAATCCCTGGCCTACGTTTCCTGTGCAGGGCCAGCTGCCCAACAGTTCTGTCATCAGGCTTTTCCTGTTCTAGCTATCCACTCCTTGTGACAAGGTCAGGTCCCTCACCCCTGGGCTGAGGTCTGTGAAGTGGCCCGGAAGCCTTGCACTGTAACAAGGGAACAGAGGGAACAGTGACATTCTCTTGCCTAAAATAATTTTCCCAAAGCCAGGTGTCCAAAAGTCACTTATCGTATGATTCCGTATATGTGAAATGCCCAGAAGAGGCAAATTCATAGAGACAGAGAGTGGACTAATGGTTGCCTAGGGCTGGGGAGAGGGGAGAATGGAAAATGACTGCTAGTGGGCACGGAGTTTCTTTTTGAGGTGATAAAATGTTCTGGGATTGGATAATGGGAATTGTTGTACCACCTGTACTACCAACGACTGAATTATACACTCGAAAAGGGTGAATTTTATGGTATGTAAATTATCCCAATATAGTTGTATTTAAAAAATGCCAGGCATCCTGGGAATGTGCCTGATCAAGGTCAGCTCCTGCCCACAACTTCACAGGTAGGGGTAGGGGCAGAAGTGAGGGGCTGAGGGTCGGAAGTCTCCAAACATGTGACTGTAAGCAGGTCTATGAGGCATCATCTCCTCCTATGTAAAATCGAGTCCTGGGCCCAGAGTCATGGTGGACATGGCATAGAGATGAAGAGGCTGAGTGCTTGCGGCTGGGCTCTCCTTTCTTTACCCAAAACTAATTCTTCTCACTTGTTTGTGTAATGACCTCTATAAATTATCTCATTATCTTCATTCCATTACAATAACTGTTGTCCTCATTATTTTTACTGAGCCTTTTCCTCTCAAAGACAGAACTTCAGCCAGGGCACCAGTGTATTATTTTGTCTCAACTTTTGGCTTAAACACAAATCTACCAATATTTTCCATTTGATTTATTATGAACATTACATGGAATGTTCCCTCACGGGGTTATGGGTTAATATATGGCAAGCCTTAGAAAAATATCTGGCACATGGTAACTTTTACATAACTATATTATTATTAACTATAATAATTAGACTGATACTTTTAAAATTCTGCCTCTTAGGCTCCAAAGTTCTGGCTGCTCTTGTTTAAGAGGTATTTCTAGCCATCCTCCAAACATCGTTCTCTATACTCTACCACTTCTCAACTTTATTTCCTTCCTTTGTTTCTTGGAGTGCCTAGAATTAAATTAATCATATTTCTCATGCCATGACATATATCATAATAGGTCTGCTTTGGGCCTCTCTTTTTAAAAAAATTAATTAACTAATTAATTGATTTCCCTGCCCCATTTATCTCATAACCCATTTCTATTCACCTCCCCCCATGATAGGGAAACATTCTGATGTGTTTAATACGTAGCATTGTATTTAAATGTGTTCTCACAAAAAAGTGCACTGTTATCGTTGTGCAATAATTTGTCCCGTGTGTTTTATGTTTTACAGATTATATTTTTCACCTTTAGAAGTTCCATTGGGTCTTTTTCTGTCTTCTATTTTTCTTATTATATTCACGTTTTTCTTTACTTCTTCTTGAGCGTATTTATAGTATTTTAAATAGCTGTTTTAAGGTCTTTGTCAGCTAATTCCATTATCTCTGTCATTTATGAATCTAGTTCCATTGATTGATATTTTTCCTGACTATGGGTCATATATTCCTGCTTCTTTACATGTTTGTATTTTTTTTTAAAATAGGGTTTATTATAAATGTATTTTATTTTTTTTAGGCTTTTGTAAAGAACAGTTTTAGGTTTCAATGTCACTGCAGAAATGAGAGAACAGTTCAAATATGACTTCATGATGACATCTGAAAAACCAAGGCAATATAACCATCTTGTTATAGGGGACAATTAAAGGCATGGCAGGACTAGCAGGAAGTGATACTTTTATCTCTTGGACGCTTAATGCATCCAGGAAGAATTAAAAGATGTTAAAAATCATCTTATTTAAATGCAATTACTTCGATTCTATTGGGGTTTTGACTGTGTTCTTCAATGCAAGCCATGGAAGTGTGGTAGCAAAAGTGACCCGGTGACTTTCAGTAAATAAATAAATTAAACTCTAATTTTCCACTAATTTCTCTTATGAAATTGGAGTTACATTTCCACCTGGGGAGGCAGGAGTGGTGGTGAAGGGGAAGAACTGTTGAGAAGCTTTCACGGCCAGTTCCGAAATAGATCACAAGTTTTAACACCCCATCAGGACGGTGTCCACCATGAGTCAGAAATGAAGCTGCACTCCTCGAGGGCAAGAATGTCTCTTATTTTCATGTACTCTGCATCTAACTCACTGCCTGGTTCATTGCAGCAGCTTGACCCTTGTCACTGAATATGTGCAAAATGCTGAGTGAAGAGGCATAGTAATTCATGCTAGGAGTGTGGCATTGTATAATATACCTTGGGAACGCTTCGGTTCTTTTCTGACTCTGAGATCTTGTCCACCTTTTCCCAAGTATCACTGTGTGAGTGTGCATGCTTGTGTGTGCACACACAAAAATACACTCATATGGGTTTCTCTTTCACAAGGGACTCAGCTTGCACAAAATTGTCAATGAAAGAGTCACCTGAGTCACATATCGAACTGTGAATCATCAGGAGTGATAGTGTGCAGAAACCTCATTTTACAAGTTTAAGACAACTCACTGCAACACGAATTTAATGAGCATCTACTCTGTGCCCATCCAGCCATGTTGAGCAGGAGTTGATACCACCACTGAGAATTCAAGTGACCGTTCATGAATTCATAAACGAGGGTGAAGAACAGAGGCTTGCTCCTTACTCTCCCTGCCCACCCTCTTTGGCACGTTCTCTTATTACCATAAGTGTTATCCACCCTCCTGATTGTAATCTTAGCATAAATCCTAGCCCATGCAATACTCCTGAGTCACCTGAATGCTCTTGCCTCACTCCTGTCTCATGTTCCTTCAGTGACAGCTCTTCCAACCTTCACCCTCCCCTCTGAGACTGTCCTGTGTCACCTCCACCTATAACTCGCTTGTCAGCTCTGTTCACTCCCTGCCCTTGTTCCTTGGCCCTGTGCAGACCTGCTACTCCAAAGAGAACTCCAGGTTCCCCTTTGGGCTTCTCTCCTCCCTGTCCTGGCCTACATCCAGGAGTGTGTCCACACCCTGGCCTGGAGAGAGGCTTTGTGTCAAAGTATAAAAAGGAGCCTGAACTAAAAATCTATAAGCAATTAAATGTTTGAAATAACTATTTAGACTAAAGACTATGAACATTTAAAAAAAATGACAGTAGTTTGTGTGAAGAACCCTTAGAAATATCTACATTTTTGACTCATTTTAATTCCTGGAACCTGTCCCAAGGTGGCAGAGGTGAGGGGACTGATCTACAAAGATGTTCATCGCAGTATTATTTACAGCAGGGGAAAAAAAAAAATCAGAAACCAATTAAATGTCTAAAAATAACCACCACTAGAAATCCTGTTTTTGGCAAATATTTGATAACACAAGAAAACGCTTCAGATGTGTAATAAGACAAAAATACTAGAACGCTGAACTGTATGTATGATACTGGGAGGTGGCCTCAGAATTAAGTATAAGCTTAGCAGTGAAACCAGGATTTGAGGGATATCTGTGTCACTTCCTCGCTGTGTGACTTCGATGAGGGTAAGCCAACTTTTCTTAGCCTCTGATTCTTCATCTATAAAGTGGGGATAATAATAGTAGCTTCTGTGTAGAGTTGTCTTGAGCATAATGTATGTAAAACAGCACGATGTCTGCTGGTAGATATTATTATTGTTGTTGTTGTTTTGTTTTTGTTATTGAATTGGATGGGCTGTCACTGTTGGACTGGGGAGGACAGGGATCCCCAGGGCATTGGTGGCAGGATGGGCTGTGAGATATTGCTGTTATTAAAAGAGTGCAGAGGGAGGAAAATATGGCAGAGGACAAAGAAAAAAAGTTGGAAGGGATGCTCCATCAGGAATAAAGACAACATGTAACCTCTTCTCCAGAATTTCTCCACCAAGTACAGACTTGCTTTTCTAGGCTGTTGCTATATATTTTCCTGGCTAGATCTGCGATGGTTTCCTTGAGATGCTATTAAGAAAATACATCCCTAGAAAAAGGGAGATCTAAGCCACAGAATTCTTTGTCTAAGAACTTGATGTTCTCAGCCAACAATTCTTACCACAGGAAAGAAAATATTTCAGCTATTTGGCTTAAAGATGGAGATTTATGGCTGGGAGAGAAGTGAGACCTAGTCAGGCCACTGAGTCTTGCCAAAGGAGGTATGCCTATCCCACCCTGCCAGTCCAGGCAGGAGAACCCGTAACTTGCTAGAGTTTCTGTTGGCCCTGGCAGTGCTTATCAGAGTGACCAGCAGCCTTTGCATAAAGTCTTGTCTGTGAGCCCAGGGAGAGGAGCTCAGGAAGGTGGGGAGGGAGGTTGACAGCAACATGAACCCAGAGCCCCAGACAGCTCCTGCTTGGTCCTGAAAGTGCCAAATGAACGATTTCCCTGGGCCCAGGGCCCCAAGTCCAGGAATCCTTAGAGTTCCTGGATCCACAACCCACAGAAGATTTTCTATACTTTTTGCAGTGATGAGGTGCCTGGGAATCCCCACTCGTGTGGTCACCAACTTTGACTCTGGCCACGACACAGACGGAAACCTGATCATAGATGAGTATTACGACAACACAGGCAGGATTTTGAAGAATAAGAAGAAAGACACTGTCTGGTGAGAGACAACTTTTTAGTCTCTTTCTAGGGCAAATCCCACCAGCAGGAGGTAGGGCGGGACTGTGCCCCTGAGCCTGCTGCCTGCTCGTGACTGCACCCCCACTTTCATCAGTCCCTGGGCTTGGTATCCCCAATCCTAAGTCTGGAATACAGCTGAACAAAAATCAATGATTTCGAGTTTAGAATCCTCACATCACAAGAGCTCTCTGCCGTGGGTGAGGTTTTCCTCTTTCTAACCTTTTTTAATACTCAGCCTGTGACTGCGGGAGAGCCCGAAGTCTCTCACCTCCAGGCACAAAGACCATGACTGCCTCCGTGAGTCAGCAGCACATACAGGAAAGGGTCACAAGAACCTTTTTGAGAGAGAGCGAAGGATTTTTAACTTCGGTTGTCTCTGGAAGCCTTTGTTCTCATTTCACAAACAGAGGAAAGCTTCTTTAAATAGCAGGTTTAGGCTCACAGGAGGAAGAGCTGGCACTACTCACCCACCAGGCTTAGGGGGGCCTAAGTCTGTCTTTCTATCTGACAGTCCATTCACTATCTTCCCCTGCCTTGTTCCAGAAACACAAGCACTACAAACTCCCATAGCTTCCTTTGATACTGGCTCCTCTGGCTTCTCCTTCAGGAATTTCCATGTCTGGAATGAATGCTGGATGGCCCGAAACGACCTCCCTCCTGGATATGGAGGCTGGCAGGTGCTGGATGCCACACCTCAGGAGACGAGCAATGGTGAGGCTCTTCAGAAGAAAGGCAGAACCCACTCCCACGGAAACCACCCCTGCCCCTGACTGTCCCTGCAGCCAAGGCCCACCATGGATCTTCCATTCTCCTTCAGGCTTTTACTGCTGCGGCCCTGCCTCTGTCAGAGCCATCAAAGAGGGAGAGGTGGATCTGAACTACGACACGGCCTTTGTCTTTTCCATGGTGAATGCTGACTGTGTGTCCTGGCTTGTCCGTGGAGGAAAGGAGCAGAGACTTCATCGAGACACAAATTCTGTTGGCAATTTTATCAGCACCAAGAGCATCCAGAGTGATGAGCGGGATGACATCACGGAGAAGTACAAGTATGAAGAAGGTACAACTAAGCCAGCTCTATTCAGAGTCCAAATCCTGTGGATATCTTCCCCCTACTCCAGAGACCGCCCCCCACCCCCAGCCAGCTGGGACAGGCCTCTGGGGAACCAGAGGGTATCTACTGGGCAGGACCCAGGTCCACTGTCTTCTTGGTCCTTCGGTTTTAAGGTCCTAGTTGAGGTGTCCCCACTACCTCACTTCCTCATGCCAATACCACCCCACGTCCCACATCTGAGCACCTCCACAGATGTTCATGTTGACTGTGGGGCCATTGACAGACATCTCACCAACAGTATATGAATTCTTGTCCCTGCCTTCCCCAAAAGTCAGCCTCCTACTGAAGATGGTGGGGAACTTAGTAAACTCTCCTATTAATTAATTTAATTAATGTTACTTAACTTACTGTTTAATTCACTGTATTCTATTGAGTGTGTGCAGAAAAGGCCAGACCACCAGCTGGTGCCAAGGCTGACATAAGGCCAAATGTTCACTTCTATGCCCACCCTTTGCAGAGGATGATTCTGAGAAGTGGGATACCTAACAGGGGCTTATTGCCCAAGCCAGCAGGGGCAAAGCAGCAGCTAAATTCCTGGAAATTGATGAAAACTAACCACCAGGTTCAACCACAGGGAGCCAAGAAAAAAATATCCAGTCCATGAGGGTCAGAAGCTGGGTGAAAGGCAGGATCTGAGCAGTGGCTAGAGGAGAGGGGTAGCTGAGCAATTGCTGAAAATGCTGGAAGGTAGGTATCTGTGGTTCATCTCTGTGGGCCAACACAGAGAAGTTCCATAATCCAAGTCTAGGTAAGGGCTACACAGCAAAAGACAGGCCTGTCCATCACCCTCTCCACCCCTATTATCTTGGTTGGGATACCCAGAACCAGATCCTGAGGCAAAGATCTAATGGAAGGAAGGAGAATGAGTAAGCAAGACAGGGAAGGGAGGAAGCCTGTTCAGGGTGCCTCATCAAGCCTGTTAGCACCATGGGCAGCTGGAGTTCAGTCCTACTAGGGACTTCTGCCAGTGGGGGTAGCCGTGGAAAATGTAGGACAAATAATGCTTTAATTTAACCATGTCCCCAATTATTTGTTAATTTGAAATTCAAACTAAATGGCTCTGTATTATTATTTGCTAAATCTGGCCACCCCATCAGTGATTCAGTGTAAAGCATAGAACAATACCACAGACTTATCCCACCCAAGAGGTAAGGGGGCTAGGGTATTTATCCAACTCCTCTCAGTCCTGAGCACTTTTGGTCTCCTCCATGCCTGGGCAGAGTCAGCTCTGCTGGCAGAGAAAGCCTCAGACAAAGAGTAGTGGCAGGGCTAGAATTTGAAATTAAAGCAGGTGGCACCGAAATGTCAAATGCCAAGGGAGTGTGGGCGGGGCACTAGCAGCATTACTACAAGGTCCACAGACTTCCTCTGTGAACTTGGAGGGGTTCGGAGCTATGTTCCAGTGGGCCTGAGTGTGCTGCTCAGTCTGGCAGTGTTCTGTCTCCTCCCACGCAGCCTGACAGGATCTGGGGGTGGAACAGACAATGGATGAGCTAAATATGATCTGCATCTCGCTGGGCCCACTCTTACCGAAGCCAGTGTCTCAAGATCCTCTTCTGCCTGGAACAGGGCTTAGAAAACATCCAGAGCAAGGGGACAAAAGTGGCCTCTGCTTGGGGAGGTGGTGAAAATGCATTGTCAGGGTGGGGCTGGGCCCTAGAGACAGTATGTGCTCAGTGAAGGCAGCTGCTGGATTATTAGTGAAGCACGGGGCGTGTTCCTGCACATCCTGGGAGTATTCCTGCACAGACCGGCCACAGCGCCTCCCCAGGACTGAGGTTGGGATGCTCTGAGAACTCTGCTTGACTGAATTTCCTCTCCCCTCCCCCCGCCCCACCTCATTGTGGCCTCTCAGGTTTTCCAGGAATCAATCTACACCTGACCAATAATTTGGTTCTGGAACAGGAAATCATACCATGTCTTGTTGTCTTTAAGGGGCTTATTCTCTGCATTTGTGGGCCTTCTTCTTTCCAATAAGGAAGGCAGGATAGTCTAGTGGTCATGAGTGCAGATTTTCAAGGTGGAAGGACTTGATTTCCACCTGGACTCTCTGCCCCTTGCAAGTTGTATGACTTGGGAACTGACATGACCTCTCTGAGGCCTGTTTTCCACATTTGTATATGGATTAATAAAATAATAATAATAATAATAATAATAATAATAATAATAAGACATCTCTCTCATGGTTGATGTGAGGGTGAAAGGAGTGAAGTGCTGAGTAGAGCTTGACACTTAGAAAGCACCTGATGACTTGTAGGGAGTGTTTGTTGTTGGAAATGAGGGTTTTAACACCCCTGCAACATTGGGGAGGCTGTTGAGAAGGATGTACAGCCATGGCTTAGCTTTTGGGCCAGCCTGGCCCACAACTGGTACTGTCTCTGCCCGCCCAGGTTCCCCCCAGGAGAGGCAAGTGTTTCTGAAAGCTCTTCAGAAGCTGAAGATTGGAAGCTCCCAAGGCCCCTATGGAGCAGACTCGTCACCTTCCGGTCCCATGCACCTGAGCCAATACAGTCCTCGAAGCTCAGATTCGCCTTCCCTTCGGCCCAGTGATGTTATCCAGGTCTCCCTGAAATTTCAGCTGCTCGACCCACCCAACATGGGCCAAAACATAAAGTTTGTTCTGCTGGCCCTCAACATGTCATCCCAGTTCAAGGACCTCAAAGTTAACCTGAGCGCCCAGTCTCTGATGCATGATGGAAGCCCCCTGCCTCCATTCTGGCAGGACACAGCCTTCATCACACTCTCTCCTGAAGAAGGTATGGGCTTCTGAAGAGGGTATGGGCTTCTGGGTATGGGCATGGGGACTCTGTACACAGAGTGGGTTATGGAAGTGCCAGTGGTATCAAGCTGGCCAAGAAGGATTCTGAGACAGTAGTCTTCCCCCCAGCATAGATTCCTTCTTTTCTCCTTACCTCCTTCTCTCTTTCTCTTTTCTCCTATTCCTCTTCCTATCCTCCTTTTACTAACCCCAAGAAGTAGCCTGCTTTTGTAGGGGAGAACCTGAGCTCTGGAGTCATCCAAACTTTAGTTAGAGACTCAGCTTATCTATTTGCCAGAAGAATAAAATTGGGCAAGCCATTTCACTTCTCAGACTCTGACTGAACTTTACTGGGGCACAGCATATGTTGGCTTCCTCCTCTCTACAAATGGGTTCCCAGCTCTAGCAGGCCCAGCTAATTCCCCAATTAGTCTCACCTCATCCTTGTGTTCTCTCCCTAGCAAAGACTCATCCCTGCCAAATCCCCTATTCCCAGTATAGCCAGTACCTGTCAACAGACAAGCTGATCCGCATCAGTGCCCTGGGAGAAGAGAAGAGCTCTCCCAAGAAGATCCTAGTGGACAAGATCATCACCTTAGCCTATCCCACCATCATGATTAATGTAAGCAAGAGCCCTGCAAGTGGCCTGGGGGGTACTTGGGGTCAGCTGAGAGGAGGCGGAACCCTCCGAGAGCCTGCTCGGGAGAGGAGGCCCTTCTTTCCTCTGCCTCTTCTGGTGCTTCCAGGTACCTTCTACCTGAATCAGGAGGTTTACCTAAAATCACTGGGTGAGGTCTCCATCCTCTGGCAACATTAGTGGCCTTATGGGTGGACCTTGAGCAGCTGCCATGGAGAGGTCCCTCTCTTGTGCCACATCCCACTGTTGGCCTTCCCCAGGGTCAATATGTGCTCAAATGGGAGGGACTTGAATAGGGAGAGAACACTCCTGAAGGTCAGCTCAAGTTCGATTTGCCATTTCCTGACTATACATCCGTGGACAAGCCCCTGGGCCTCTGCTTCTTGAACTGTCACATGAGAGGATTAGACTAGATGGCCTCCGAAGACACCTCCTGCTCTGATGTTCTGTGGCCCTCTGAATTGGAGGACTTACGTAGGTCCCTTCCTTCAAGTGCCATCTTCCCAAGGCCATGCAACCTCCCAAATTCTGCTAAGTGAGCCTGTGGTGCCCCCTGGTGGGGTGCATCTGGCAGGCACAGCCACGGGAGTCCGTTTTAGGGATGGTTTCTTAAGGCTACTTCCTTGCCTCTACAGCCTTGAATGAGTTTTTTACTCAGATTGGTGTGAAAATAAATGAGCCAGTTATGAAAAGGGGTGGTGGTGGTGGTGGTGGAAGGGATCGGGTGGAAATGCAACATGAAGAAACAAACAAAGTGCCAAAGAAGATTCTATCTACTCAAGTTATGCATGGGAATCCTTTAGAGCTCTTGATTATTTAACACTTGGATATAATCCTTGGAGCAGAGGAAACATCACAAGAGACACCCAGTTCATCAGACTTTTCCATATGCTGGGTCTAGTGATGTAAAATATTTTACGCAAACATCCATACACATATAAATGAAACAAAAGTTTCACATAACAATATCTTGTGTATTGTGCAGTGATATTTTCTATTTCATTTTCTAAAAAATGTGGTGACAATTCATTAAGTTGGTTTTAACTCATAGTTGGACAAACACAGGCCATGGAAGTCCAGTTCTTCAGAAAATAGATCTAGGGAACAGTGCCCTCCATGAAAATATAGTGGATTGGAAAATGAGACTAATTCCCTGCTCCTTCCTTTCCTCTGGAATTCTCTGTTTAGGTTCTAGGAGCAGCCGTTGTGAACCAGCCACTCTCCATACAGGTGATATTTTCAAACCCCCTCTCAGAGCAGGTTGCAGACTGTGTGCTGACTGTGGAAGGAAGTGGTCTCTTCAAAAAGCAGCAGAAAGTTATGTGAGTGCTGGGGGTGCTCAGCCTTTACTCTTGTCTTCTCCTGGGACTGATGCTATTCTTTCTGGGCATGGGCCGCCAGACCGGGCTCTGAGAACACTGGGAAAAGGGAAACCAGCTTGCTGCGTAGAAAATGGTTTCAGGGTGATCATATTACGTATGATTTTTGACATTCTTCTTTCTCTGCTGCAGCATTGGAGTCCTCGGACCCCAACACAGGGCCAGCATCACTCTAAAGACTGTCCCCTTCAAGAGTGGCCAAAGGCAGGTCCAAGCTAATCTAAGGAGCAACAAGTTTAAAGACATCAAGGGTTACAGGAATGTGTACATTGACTTGAGGTTATAAATTCTAGGACAAGTAGATGGATGCATAGATTTTAAGCTTCAGGAAGAGGAGCAAGTTCAAATGCAGCTGTGCCATTCCCCACCACAACAGAGGCTTTGTGGGGCTCTGACGTGAGCAGCAGAAGAGATGCCAGTGATGGATAGTCCCCTGGGCTATTTGCACAGCTCCCCAGGACCCTGTTCAGAGGGCCCAGGGATTCCATGGTGTCCCATCCAGAAGTATAAGATGGCACAGATGTCCAATGTGACTGGTTGGAGTTGGTCATGACTTACTTCTCACCTAGATGCCAAGAAAAGAAGAAGACTGGCTTAGCATCTCACAATCATTTTGTCATTGCAATAGCTAATTTCTTAGTACCAATAAACTATAGTCCTTGTTCTCATCTCCTTTGTGCACCTGTAAACATCACTTTCCTTACAGTAGCTCCCTCCTATTCCCTGGATGCTAGGACTTTCCTATTGTTTCAATGAGTCTGTAAATAGTACAAAACCTTATATATGCTATGTATTTTTCCTATACATACATACCTATGATAAAGTTTAATTTATAAATTAGGCACAATAAAAGATTAACAATAGTATGAATGGAACAATCATAACTATATACTGTAATTAAAAGTGAACCTATTCACTTGTTCCAGAAATATTTAATGAGTGCCTAGTATGTGCCAGGCACTGTTCTGAGTGTAGGGGATAAGGCAGTAAACAAAGCAAAGTTCCTGCCCCCATGGAGATTACTTGTGGGGAAACAGAAACAACAAACAAATCGACAAATAAGGAAGATACTTACATACAGTGCATCAGTCATGATCTAGTTAGGAAAACAAAAACCTACATACTTACCTACCATCTTTGTGTCTTAGAAAAAGGCCTGGGAGATCTTTCCCTTGGGCTTCCTTTGAATCCCTTTCCATATCAGGTCCAAGAGGTCCCTGAGTCCTAACAGTTCCAGCCTCTTGGCTCAAAGTCCACCAGTGAATTTTGCTCTGGATGGACCTGGGATAGCTGGAGTTCAGGGGATAAAGCCAGCTGAATAATGCAGTAAAGTAGATTATTCATAAGAAATGAAGTACTCTCAGATCTTTCTATTGCTCACAGCTTGTGTTAAATGGTTCTATTGAACACAGAAGAAACCCAGTTATTATCTCCTCTTGGACACACCTGCTTTCTCACGGCACTGCACAAAGTTCATGGAGAAAGGCATGATTCACCTGCCCGTCAGGCTCTGGCTACATGACTGAGACAGCTGTTTAGGGCATATATTAAATGTACATACATCAAATAAATAAGTTAAATATTTCTATTATATATACACAAAAAGGTGAATGTAGTTAATCAGAGGGAGAGAAGAAGGTGTGGTGGGAATTACATAGTAGGTTGGTAGTCCTGTTAAAGAGTGGGCTGAGAACCAGGAGAACCCTGGCAGCAAGGAGCTGGAAGTAATCTATACAGTAGTTCCCACTTATGCACTGGGATACGTTCCAAGACGCCCAGTGGATAGTACAAAACCTTATTGTACTGTTTTTTAAAATATGTACATACCTATGATAAAGTTTAATTTATAAATTAGACACAATAAAAGATTAACAGCAGTATAAAATAGAACAATCATAACAGTATACTGTAATAAAAGTTATGTGAATGTGGTCTCTGTTTCTCAAAATGTCTTTTGAATTGTTTATTTCTGGAATTTTCCATTTAATATATTTGGACTACTGTTGACTGCAGGTAACTGAAATGACAGAAAGCAAAACTGAGGAAGAAGACTATTATAATTATTTCATTTTATTGAAATATTGCCTGCCAATCATGAAAAATGATTTAAGGAAAAATCGTGGAGGGGCCATCTTATAGAGACAGTGATCTCTGAAGTATTTGGAATATTTTAGCTACCACACCCTCCGACTTTCATGAATCCTGATTTTAAGACTACATTCATTGACTCTTTAACTCAAAAAACATTCACCGAGTTTCTACTAAGGGGCAGGCCCTGAACTAGGCACCAAGGACATGAGAAGGACTAAGGCCTGTTCTCAAGGAGTTCAAGTCTAACCACACAGTAAATGAAAAATAAACAGGAGATTATAACGCAGTGGCAAGAACCACCACTGGGGTAAGTGCAGGGTATTGTGGGAGCACAGGGAGGGGCAACTAATCCAGTTTTAGGATTGTGGATCAAGAAGGGCTTCCTGGAGGGAGTGGCTTTAAGCTAAAAGATAAAAACTAGGAGTCAGCCAAACAGACTCAAGGTCTCAGGGGCAGGGGTGGAGTAAAGCAGTCAGGAACTGCAAGTCATTCAGGTGGCTAGAGATCAGAGCAGGAGGGAGCAAGTAGTGGGGGGGGGGGGAGGGAAATGAGGCAAACACTAGGGAGTGAAGGTTTTAGATGGCAGTCTAAGGAGTTTGGGCCACAACCATCTTCAGGCATCTGTTTCCTCAAAGTCTTGGATCACAGTCAATGCCAGTGCTTAAAGTTGATTCTATTTTGCAGAACCGAACAGACTTCATGTGATTTGAGAAGCACTGAAAGTACAAATAGTTCTCTATCCTAGAGGCCAGCTTTGGGTCTACCACTTTTTCAGTAGTACAGCCAAAAAGAATTTGATTGCACAGTGCTCCCAGCTTGCCTTGGACTGCATAGATTAGGACTTGTCTTCAGACTCTAGGAGAGCATGTAGGTAGGCTGAGTGCTTGTCATAGCAAGAGTGTTCAGGAAATGCTTGAGATGGAGTAATGTATGAATCTGTGAGAATGTGAAAAAGAGCTCTGTCATTCTTCACCAAGGTAGAGGGAGGATCAAGATTAGAAACACAGGGAAAATGAAAGACTGATTTTAGAAACATATCACTTACATTCCATATATTTGAGGATTTTCTAGTTACTTTTTGGTACTAATTTCTTGCACAGTTCCAGCGTGGTTAGAAAAGAGACTCTGATTTTCATCCTTTGCAATTTGTTGAAACCTGTGGACCAGCATTTGGTCCATACTGATAAATGTTTCACATTCATAAATGTGTAATCTGGGGTGTTGTGGCACATTGCTTTATATAAGTCCATTAGGTCAAGTTTGTTAATCAGTTGGTTGAATCCACATTCTTGGTAATTTTTTTGTTTGTTCTATAAATTACTGAGGGAAGTGCGTTAAAATCCCCCATTATGATTGTGGATTTCTCTATTTCTCCTTTTAATTCTGTCTATGGGTGTTTTGAGGAGAGGGGCTATTTACATGGAGGTGTGCAGGAGGTACGAAACCATGGCAACTTTAGGGTACTTAGATTCCCTTAAGCTTGAATGAGTGAGGTCAGGGAGAGATTGCTGGAAACAGGAGACAGAAAGAGCTGTATGGAAAGGGCTGCCTGCCAGGAACTGTCACATTTGGTGACACCACAGGGAAGGAATCAGGAGACTTAACACTTCAGCCTTGCTCTTCTCCCACCCTCCAATTTTCTGTGGGTGCGCCCTGCCCTCTCAGGCAAAGAACACAACAGGAGGCCAGAGAACAAGGAGCCCTGTGTAGGGTCCACACTGGCCAGCTTCTGGGGTACAGGACAAGACAGAGAAGGGTGTAGAACAGATCTGAAGGGGCAAATGGGAAATATCCACTAGAGGAAGTAACTAATTCCACTTCCTGACTTGAAAGGTACTGAGCCCCAGAGGGGAAAGCCTTGGCTGGGAAAAACAGTGAGTGAGATGCAGAGCTGGCCTTGGGTGACAGTCCATACTCCACTTTCTGATTAAAGGATCCCTCTTTTTTTACAAGGGTGACTCAAATATTGACAAAAATTGGTCTTTGAATTAGCTGAAATTGCCTATTTCTCATCTATAAATAGCATATTCTACAGCTACTCATACTTGACAAAGGAGTCAAGGTTCTCACAGTTTATAGGAGCAATAGCTCAAACAAAAAAACTTGCAAACGTGTATAGATATGCAAACATAACTGGACTGCAGAATCTGTCTGAAGTTCTGCAGTGAAGCTCAGCTGCTCATACACTTTTTCTGGGAGGTGTCCAGCTGTGGCACAATAAGGAAAAAGGAAGCAGCCCCATCCAGAATCCCAGCTCAGCCCCTTGCCTTTAGTGAGTTGACAAATTACACTCCCATCTTCTTAATGCAGAAATATCTGAGCATTGACTCACAATTGCTTGGGTGGAAAAATCCTCCAGGAAATTTAAAAAGTCATGTGGTCTTTTAAACTGTTTTAAACTGGACTGCAGAACTGGCTGGCTAAGAAAAGAGTATCTCAATGAGACCCTTTTTGTATATATTAATTGAGCTACAAATTCAGAATGAAAGATCAAGGATCATGGTAACTGACTCTCAGTTTGCTTACATATTTTAAAACTTTGCCTCCTTTATGCAATAAGGAGGAGTAATAAAGCTTCCATCAAGAAAACCATTAAAAGTCTATCATCGATTAATCTCATGTAGATATTAGCATTATCATGATCATTTAAAACTAAAAACTCTAGGGAATCCTTGTTCAGATTCCTAATTCTTCAATCATTCAGTCAGTCAGTACATAAATGTGCCCTGAGACCCCATGTTTACTGATGTGGGAAGGCAGAACAAAGAGTAAGAAGGTATTTTATTTGTCTGAAAATGTGTTCTTTGTTGAAAGATATTTATATATATATATATGTATGTGTATATATATATATACATACATATATATAAAATTATAAATTAACCATTTTTTTCTTCAGGATTTTTCAAAATATTATTTCATTTGTCTTTTGCCTTCCATTGTTTTTATTGAGATGTCATCTATTAATCTTGTTTTACTTCTTTGAAATAAATATGTGTTTTTCTTTGGCTACTTTTAAGATTTAAAATATCCTCCTTAGAGTTCTTAGCATGTCTTGAATTGGTGGCCTTAGTTTTGGAACATTCTTGACATTATCTCTTCAAAGGTTTCTTCTGCCCCATTTCCTCTCTCTCTCTCTTCTTCTGGGAGTACAATTTCACAGAGAATTTTTTCTAAAAGTCTTTTATGCTTCCACCTGTATTTTCCATTATTTTTCTCTCCGTGCTTGATCTATTGACTTATTTTCTTGTTCTGTTGTTAAACTCATCAATAGTGTTTTTAATTTCAATTATTGTATTTTTCAATACTAGAATCTTCATTTGGTTATTTTCTACATATTTCTATCATCAGCTGATATTCTACAGGTAGTGATCTCTTTTCTTGAATATAATAATTGCATTTAAAAAGTCCGTGTTAAATAACTCCAATAACTGGATCTCCTGTGGGCCTACTTCTATTGCCCATTTTTTTTTCTCTTGGTTCTCAGCCATTTGGTCTTGTTACCTGTTATGTCTGGTAATTTTAGATTGAATGTTAGATATTATGTGTAAAAATCATACAGATATGGTCAGGCTCTAGTTAACAGTAATACCCTCAAAGGAATCTTCCTTCTAGCAGGCAATTGTGGTAAGGAGAAACACCATAATCTAGGATGATTTAAATGGAATTTTAGCACAGGCAACAAAAGCAAAGATAGACAAATGGGACTACATCAAACTCTAGAAGTTTCACTTATCAAAGGCAGAGTGAAAAGGTAACCAATGGAATGGGAGAAAATATTTACAAATCATAATTTTGATAAGGGGTTAATATCCAGAATGTATAAAAGACTCTTACAACTCAACAACAAAAATATCAAATAATCCAATTTAAACTTGGGCATAGATTTGAATAGATATTTCTTCAAAGATGCTATACGAATAGTCAACAAGCATATGAAAACATACTCAGTATCACTAATCATAAAAGCGCAAATCAAAACTACATCCAGACATTTCCTCCCACTCATTAAGATGACTAATATCAAAAAACAGAAAATAACAAGCATTGGTGTGGATATGGAGAAGCTAGAACTCTTGTAAATTGTTGATGGATTGTAAAATGGTGCAAACACTTCAGAAAATGGTATGTCAGTTCCTAAAAAAATTTAAAATATAACTACCATATGATCCATCAATGCCACTTCTGGGTATATATACAAAAGAACTGAAAGCAGGGTCTTGAAGAAATATTTGGACACTCCTGTTCATAGCACTAGCCACAATACGAAGAGGTGGAAGCAACTCAAATGTTCATCAACAAATGAATGGATAATCAAAATGTGGTATATACATACAATGGAGTACTATGCAGCCTTAAAAGGGTAGAAAATCTTGTCACATGCTACAACACGGATAAAACTTTAGGGCATTATACTATGTGAAATAAGCCTGGCACAAAAGGATAAATACTATTTGACTTCACTTATATGAAGTATCCAAATTAGTCAAATTAATATATATAGAAAGAAGAATAGTGATTACTAGAGGCTGAGGGCAGAAGGCAAAGGGGAGTTGTGTTTAATGAGTATACAGTCTCAGTTACACAAGATGAAAAACTTCTGGAGATCTCTCTCACAACAGTATCAAAATATTCAATACTAGTGAACCATACTCGTAAAAATGGTTAAGATGATCAATTTTATGATGTGTTTTCTAGCATAATAAAGACTTTTTAAAACATCCTATGCTGTTCCAACATTTACAACTTTATAAGATAAATAATTATGATAATGATAACATCCACAACCATGTCAGCATGAATAAAAGTCTCCATTGATTGAGTACTTAAAAACAAACGAAATTAGGTTTCGGTCTTTGTTTAAGTGTTGGTCTATTTCCTATTTACCTTTACTCTTGGGGTATAGCCCTTCAAGGGTCACAACTGAAAACCGAAGGTGTTAAAGGAGTCCCTTCGTCCTTGGTGGCCCTGGAACCTCCAACCCTGTGAGACGGCCAGGAGATCTGCTCAGAGTCTCAGGCTGTCTTCTACCACATATGAATCAGCAAATGCCCCAAAGGAAAAAGTGACACTTTGTCAGGCTCACCTCTCTGAGCTTCTCTTCTCTCCAAGTTCTTGATCCCTCAAATCCTTGCTGCCTTGATGCTGTCAGATATTTAAAATATTTCATTCAGCTTTTCTAGTTAGTCCCAAAAGTGTCTCCACTTTTCCAGCTATAGTCCACTATATCTAGAAATAGAAATCCTTGAGAAATTTTAAAAGATTGAATAGAGAGCCCTTCTTAGTGGTGGTTTAGATTACAGGCTAATGTGAAATTGAATATGTGGGATTTGAGCTGGAAGACCCTAGTTTGAGCCCAGTCCTTCCTATAAACTGTGAGATGCTGGGAAAGCCTCAACCCCTGGGAAGATTAGAGATACATTTGTAGTGTGTGGATAGCATGTATATAGGCAGGTCATGATGTGCATTTTGGCCTCATCGTTGGTTCTATTTTACCTCCATTTCTATTCGTCTTTCACCTTTTGCATCATTTTAATATCTGTTCCTCTGAAACATCATATTTCATTGTTAGTAATCTTAAATTTTTTTCTAGAACAAAGAATTATGTTAATTGACTTATTCATTATTCATTTATTAAAATAAAAATGTTCACTCCCTGAACCTGTTTTCTCATCAATTAAATTGGAATAATGATCCCTCATTTGATTTGCCAGATTGAGGTTCAGATTATATGAGAAAATGTGTATGAAAGTGCTTTGTAAAACATGTACCCGCATGATTAATTTATTTGAATCTGGGAGACACGTTCAGTATCTTTTTCTCTTTTTTCTTCATATCCTGTTCATTAGCACTGTTTGTCAATTTAACCTCCTACATTTCTGACAAATCTGTCCACTTCTATCTTTACCAACATTTTCCTCACTGAGCCACCATCATCTCTTGCTTGAACCATTATGACAGTCTCTTACCGGTCCTCTCCACTTTTGCTCCCTCTAAATGATTTTCCCTATTTCAGTTAGTGTGGTATTTTAAAAATGTAAATCTGATTGTAACTCCCTTGCTTAAAATACTATTCAATAGCTTCCCAGTGTTCTGAGGATAAAATTCAAAATCTTTAACTCTGCAAGATTTAGCCCTTGCCTTACCTCTCCCCCTCATAATATGTGCTCCAGTTTGATGGCTTTCCTTCAGTTGCTCCTTGCCCTAGGGCCTTTGCACATGCTGTTCTCGGTCCTCCCACCCCACCCTACCCTTGCCCCATTAACCTAGCTAACTCCTATTTATCCTGGCTTAAATATCCTTTCTCAGGGAAGGCTTTCCCGACCTCCACACCTAGGTCCTAGAACCTGAAACCTCTCCTTTATAGCAAATAAGTAATTGACAGTGTAAGCACTTAGTACTGTCTGTTTCCCAGGCTCCTCGGTGGCAAGGACACATCTATATAATTTATTATCATATTACCAATGCCTAACCCAGTTCTTGATACATAATAGTGCTCAATAAATAATTGTGGCATGAATGAATAAGTGAATCATTCTTTGGTATACATATCTGAAAATTTGCTTTTCTGTCAGAAGCTGGAGAATTGGAAGGTGTGGGTTCAACAGGAAGCAGGATAGACCTTTTGGTCACTCCTCTTTCCATCCTTTTCACATTTCCCATTTGCCTTCCCCAGCTCAACCAAAATACAGCAGTATCTCTCTCATCATAGGCTCCCCGCAAAGTGCCCCAACTGAAATACTGCTAGATCATGGGTATTTGTGAAGCTCCATCAGAATTATATCAGAAAAGAGGATATTCTCTTTGCTAGTATCAGAAGTAGAACCAACCTCCAAAAGGGGAGCCAGCCCATGATCTCCCCAATGCCTACCCATGGGGAGCTCACAGTGGTGAAACCAGTCTTTTTCTTCCCTTCCAAAGTTTAAAAAATATATCTTAACACATAATATATGCTTGTGTTACAAAGATACAAAAGTATATGCAGAGGGGAAAAAGCCTTACCCCTAAGCACTGAATTTCTTTATCCAGAAGTCATAACGTTCCAAAAAATTCTATATAAACACAAATAAATTCATATATGTTCTCCTCCATGCACCCCACTTTATACAAAGGTAGCTTATTCTTTACACTTAACATGCTTATTCTGTTGTGGCTGCCAGCCCCCAAAAGACACACGAACCACCAGAATTCAGTGAGTTATAGGAAACACTCTTTATTCAGCCAGCTGGGTCTGCTAGGGGTACGCAGACCCCAAATTAAGCAGCCCCAAAATGTAGAGGTACAGGGTTTTTAAGCCCAAAATCCCATTCTTCATTTTGTCTAAACACAAAGGTCTATCCTTCTTCTATTCATTACCTGTCAACTCACAGGTCAGGTGCATAAGCGGGGTTACAGAAGCAGAAAGCTTATTTAGAATGTTATGTTCCTATAATCAAAGGCCTATGTGCCCATAGCAATAGTCAAACAGTAATTTCCAGTAAAAGTCAATTTTTCAGCCACCACAATTCCATTTAACAATATAGCTTGGAGGCTGTTTTATATCAGTTTATATCAAGCTACTTAATTCTTTTTCACACTTGCATAGTATTCCTATGAATGCATGTCCCATAACTTTTCTATCTGGTGCCTTATTTAGGGACATTTAGGTTGTTTCCAATATTTTGCTGTTATAACTATCAGTGCAATGGATATACTTGCATATATTTATTTTTACCCATGTTAGCTTATTTGCATAATAGACTATCTAGAATTGGAATGGCTGGTTCATAAGTATAAACATTTAAAGTTTTGATAGATATTACTTAATTTCCCTCCATAAAGCTGCAGTAATTTACACTCTTACTAACATTATAAGAGAGTAACTATTTTCCTACATCATCGCTAACTGAGAAAGTTGTCAAACTATTTTATCTTTACCAGTCTGATAGGGTAAAAAAAAAAAAAATGATATCCTGGGGTGGCTTATTTTGCATTTTATTAAATGTATGTAAGAGACATTTGAACTTTCTTTTCTGTGAACTATCCATCAGATTCTGTCTTCATTTCTATTGATTTTTTGTTTCCTTATTGATTTGCAGGTATCTTTTACATTAAGAAAATTAATGCTTTGTGATATCAGTTTCAAACATTTTCCCACAGTTTGTTGTATATCCTTTAAATTTGTTTATGAGTTTTTCCATGTAAAAATTTTTAAGGAATCAAATTTATTAATCTTTTCTTTATGGCTTTGAGGTTTGCATAGTATTTTAAAGGGCCTTTCCAGGCTAAATTAAAAATATGTCTCTTTTCTTTTCTTCTAGTTCTTTCAATATTTAACTTTTTACATTTAGAGTTTTGATTCATATGAAACTTATTTTGGTGTATGGTGCAAGGTAGAAAACCAACCTTTTTTTTTTTTGGCAAGCTAGTTATCCCAAAGCCATTTACTAGTGAACCCTTATCTTCCTTACTGATTCAAAGTCCACAGTTAGCACATGCTTAATGCATACATTTTGGTCTATGTATTTTTTTCAATTACAGTAATGTCATATTATGTTTTAATACCTAAGAAGCCTGGTCATATTACACTCCCCTTTTAGAAATTTCCTTTTGAACCTTAGAATCAGGTTTTCTAGTGTCAGAGAAAAAACTTGTTGGCATTTTGATTGGGAATGCATTAAACTTAAAATCAACTTACTAAATTATCTTACATTTTATAATCATTTTTTAGTAGTGTATGTCTTCCAGGTAAAAATCATACCATCTTCAAATAATAAGAAATTTGCCTCTTCATTTCTCATGAAGAATTTTTTCAGGGGGAGGGAGTAAGAAGGCAGTAGCTTCAATTTTTTCACATTATAAGATTCTTCAATTGTTCAAAATTTTAAAAGTATAACAGGGTAAACTCCAGAAAAATCACCTTCTCCAGCTCCTCTCCTCACATGCAATCAATGTTGTCATTTATTTTGTATCTTTCTATGGTTATCCCACATATATGCAGGCCAGTATGCTACCCTGAGAGTGCTTCTGGTGACACAGTCTCAGAAGCCCAAGCAAAAGCTGAGCTTTCAAAGGCTAAAGATGGCCAAATAGGAGATCTTCTTTTGTGTCTTATCTCTTCAGTGACTAGACAAGTAGAAATAGAAAAGATATAGACTCTGAGTTCCAATATAGTTCCAAATTTTCTCTGACAGAGTGTCCCAAACCTGGAAGGCTTGGAAAAGCTGGGGCTCTGGCTTCAGCTTTTAGGACATTTATTTTTCACCAACACATTCTACCTCATCTCTTTCACACGGATAAATTCCAGACACATTCCTTCTTTATATTATCAAAACAGTCCATGAACATCTAGCAACTTTCAGCCCACGATATGCTTAGGGCCTGAGATTTGGGGTTGGAAGGCTCTTCCAGAGTCTTCCAGTGTCATCCAGGCACATCTCTGAGGGTCTCTTGAGGCCACTGAAGCAACATGCTTAGAGGTTTCTCCTGGAGTTCTCCAGTGGGAAGGTTTTCCTACTCTGCCCCTCAACTTGAGCCTGCCAGGCATACCCCTGCATGGGCCTCCTGGTACAAGAGATAAAATGAAAAGGGGGGAACTCCCAGGAGCTGGTTCAAGAGATACCGGTGGGGTGGGGGGGGCGCGGGGAGCAGGAGAGAAGAAGCTTGTCAGGGAGCTTATAGGAGAAGCAGAAGGAAACTCCACTATTTTCAAATCCTTAAGCCAACAAAAGTACCTCCATCATTTTCTGTCTGGAAGACAGATTCAGAAAAGGAGCCCAGAGCAACCATTCAAAACAGATATTTCCTGTGGCCAAGTGGATAAGGGCAGCTTGCAATCATGGGACAGGGTAAGCCAAGTCAGCTCTCCATGGGGCTCACTGGACTATCAGTAGTCCCCCCATGATTATGTGTTTTCATTAAAGAAAGTAAGGTGGTTGTGGTGGTGATGGTGGTGTGACTATAGGGAGGAGTGGTAATAGGTACTGATAGTTGTGGGGCTATGGAGCGGCAATAAAGTAGGTTGTTGGTGGTAAATTGGTGGTCATAGTTGTGATGATGGTGGTAAGATGGTAATGGTGGTTAACATAGATTTATATTCTTGTCCCAGGATCATCATAACATGACTGTTCTTACTGGGTGGTGATACTTACGGGAGATGACCCTGGGAAAGCATGAAGGTGTCATAGGTCCAAGGCTAAATGGCAGAGGAGGGGAGGTAAGAGTCAGGGAATTCAACTGAAAGGGGAAAAAACAGACATCGAACAAGAAAACAGGTTGACCCGGAGGATGCAGAAACCTCAGGGACCTCTGCATGGCTCTGTTAGCACATTTACAAGTCTCATTATAAATTCTCATTATAAAATGAGAATTGCCTGAGAGACTGTCTTAATACTCTCAAGTCCTCTCATTGTGGGGTCCTTCTGGGCTGCATGGTGCTGTGGGTTTAGTGAGCCTTTAGGTGAAGCAGACAAGTATGATCTTGGGTGAGTTGATTCTACTCTCTTGGCCTCACTCTTCTCATCTATAAAACAAGAGAATTGGAATTAGCGATTTCAAAACCAGTTCTTAAAATTATTTGATTGTGTTCTAAGAAAAATGAGTAGGAGTGAGCAAGATTCTGGATTTTAATCATTGCTTTTGGATTGGGACCAGAAGAGGAGGTCAATAATAGAAATAAGCATTGCTTTTAATGATAATAATGAGTTTCATTTAATGAGACTTACCATGTGTCTGACACTGTGCTAAGTGGATTACAGTAGTCCCCCTTATCCACATTTTTATTTGCCATGGTTTCAGTTACTTGTAGTCACTGTGGATCAAAAATATTAAATGGAAAATTTCAAAGGTAAACAATTCATAAGTTTTAAGTTGTGTACTCTTCTGAAGAGCATGATGAATTCTTGCACCTTGTGCTCCATCCTTCCTAGGATGTGAATGCATCCTCTTGCCTGGTACATTCATGGTGTATATGCTACACATCCTTTAGTCAGTTAGGAGCCATCTCTGTTATCAGATCGACTTTTGAGGTATCACAGTGCTTGCACTCAGGTAACCCTTACTTTATTTAATAATGGCCCTCAAACCATTCCCATAACTTCTATTAAAGTATATTGTTATAATTGTTCTATTTTATTAAGTTATTGTTGTTAATCTCTTACAGTGCCAAATTTATAAGTTAAATTTTATCATAGGCATGTATACATAGGAAAAAATGTAATGTATGTAGGGTTTGGTACTATTCATGGTCTTAGGGATCCACTGGAGAACTTGGCGTGTATTCTCTATGGATAAGGAGGGGACAACTGTATATACATTATTTCATTTAATCTCCACAACCCTGCAAGGAGGAGTGATTATTCTAAAAAAGAGACAATTGAGGCTCAGAGATACTTGCCCAAGGTGGCGCACCTAGTAAGAAAGTCAAGCCAAGGATTTTTGAGTCCTGGTCTCTCTGACCCCGGGGTCTCTGCTTTTACTCATGGTGTCACACATATCTTGCCTCCGTGGTTTCTCTTTTCCACACAGCCCTGGGGATCAAGAGCTGTGACTTCCAGGCAGCAAGAAACAATGAGGAGCACCACACCAAGGACATCAGCTCCCGGCGCCTCATTGTGCGGAGGGGGCAGCCCTTCACCATCAGGCTACACTTTCGGGCTCCAGTCCAAGCATTTATGCCTGTCCTAAAGAAGGTGGCCCTCATTACACAAACTGGTAAGTGGGGCAGGACTAGGCTCCCTTGGCTCATGACTGGGTGGGGTGAGGGGGTCGCAGCTCTTTCTCCAGTATCCCCTCAAGGAACTAAGGGGAAAAGGGCCCACAAAGCACCTGTCCACCCAGCAGGGCTGCTATGAGGAGGAGATAATGTGCATAATAAGTATTATTTATCATGATTCAGATGTTGCTCAGCGGCATTACCACTGACACAGGCTTCTTTTGGTTACAAATGTAAAATCAGTTTTGTAGAAAAGCTTGAATGGGATCTAATCCAGGCTGAATATCACATTTAATTGCTACTATTTATGAATCTGTACTATATGTCATATATTGGGCCAAGGGCTTTACATGCGATATCTCATTAAGACCTCACATAGGCCCTATGAAGCAGTTGTTATTACTACACCCATTTTAAAGACCACGAACCTTTCTTAGATTTAGGGCCATGGGCACTGAGAACCTGTGCACTCCCATCACCTCTTACTGCCTCCCATTAATGGACGGGCCTCTTTTATTCTCTTACGAAACCAATTTTTACCTGCTCCAAATTTGCGATACTTGACTTTATTACTCTGAGTTGTGTCCAAGAGGTCCGACTGACCAATTCATCTGTGTGCGACTGCAGGAGAGCATCCTTCCAAGGCCAACAGGACCCAAGCCACATTCCCGATTTCCAGACTGGGGGACCGGAAGTGGTGGAGCGCAGTAGTGGAGGAGAGAGACGCCGAGTGTTGGACCATCTCCATGACCACGCCTGCAGACGCTATCATTGGCCGATACTCGCTCCTGCTGCAGGTCTCAGGCAGGAAGCCATGCCTCCTGGGCCAGTTTACACTGCTCTTTAATCCCTGGGTTCGAGGTGAGTTTGGACCTGAGCCAGTCTAGGTTGCAGGAGGTACTCAGGGCACAAGATCTGGCAAGGAGCATCTGCCCCATACACCAGTGGAGAGCTTCCTCTAAGAGCAGCACCAGCACTCATTATTGCGATGTCAGCTCTCTGGATGAATGGCCTCTTAAATGAATGGACACACCCAAATAGAACAGTATCCATCTAAATACCTGACTGGAGCCACAAATTAAATGGCCAGCCTTCTGCACCTCAGCGGCCAATGGGTGGGCTTTCCAGGGGTCAGGTGACCTCCTGAGGCCCAACCAGCGACCACCTCTGGCAAAGCTCAGCCCAAGCTATTAGGACTATTTCATGTAGGAAAGGCTATCAGTGGCCCAAACAGGAGCCAACAGGGCCTCTCTTCCTTCCCATTCTGAAGACTGAATCTGTCTTTCTTTTTAAAATCTGCCACTACCCACCTTAATTCTTTGGGTTTCCTGAGGGGTTGTTTGGGGTTATAAAATACATTTTCTCCCTGCTTTCCTATCCTTGCTACTTCAGGTAATAAGTGCCTAGCCTTTTCATTTCAAAAGTTTCACTGCCAGCCTGAAGGGGGCCTCATTTCAAGGCAGGGCTGGAAAAGGAGCGGAAACATGGGGAAGTAGAAGAGATCCTTCTCTCCAGTTCCTGCAGTCCCTAGCTCTGGTCCCCAGTTCCTGACTCCCTTTCTATGTGGCACCCTAATCCCAGTGAGCTTTCGCTCTCTAGTTCTCTTGCCCAGGGTTTCTCCAATCCTCCCTCCCTCAGATGAGACTTTCTGTCTTCAGGTCAAGGCTTTCTTTCCTGCTCCAAGGGGATGAGCAGGTAGAACAATAGATGGGAATTAATATCCATTCGGATGCCCCTGCCTTTGTGGGTGAGTGTGGACTCAGGGTTCCCTCAGCTGGAGGAGGCCCCACGGCTCTCCACATATAGACAGAAAGACACTCAAGCCCTTCCCCTTCAGTGCTGAGGCTTTAGTGTACCTGCCTTGCTGACTCCAAGCTCACATCCAGAACAAGGCCCAGGTCACCCAAGCAAAGACAGTTCTAGAACAGTGCTCAGTTCAAATGGAACTCACAGTCTTCACTCCATGCCAGGATTCCTGCCTCTATGCTTGGCTTGTAGGGACCGCCTAGGGACGGTCTCTATATAAGTGTGTAGGGAGGTGTCTACCTGAGCAGGAGTGAGTTGTAGGCCCTGCTCATCTGGAAAGTGATTAAGAGATTTTCAGAAATTACCTGTGACTCGGTCTCATCTTAGCATACTTGGAGATGAGACTTTCCTAAATGACAAAGGAAATTTTACACCCTATAATGAAAGTCAGATTTTTATTCATAAGCAGGAAACTTTATATAAGGAGGACAGCACCTAAGTGGAGAAGTGAAGGGTGGTGTCACCTGCGTTCTGGCATTGTACTTTCCAGAGCCTTGCAGAGCCAATCATGTTAGTTTGAAGTGATTCCCAAAGAAGTGATATCTAGCCGACTTCATAGAGAGTACTGAGGATGGAGGGGCAGGAGTCAAGGACACCTTGGGCATCTAGTTCTGTGATTTTGGGCCCCAGGCATTTCAGGGGTTCCTGATTTCTAATATCCTATCCTTCTGTGTATTTGAGCGCCCTCATCTCAGCTATATGCCTGTAAAGGAGGGTTTGGAAATCCTTTTCTCCTTTTAGTCTCCAGGAACAAATCTAACCACCCCCAAACTCCATCTCCAGCTCCAGGTGCAGGGAATGGCAATTGGCAGGCAGAGCAGATCCACCCCCTCAGATACTCCCAGCTTCCTAAAGTGAGTGATGGCCTGCCTCGTTAAAGCCCCCATCCTCCTCAGCCCAACCATTGGATGAGGACAGCAGGAGAGACACCAGAGAGAGACCTTGGGAGTCCTAGACCCATTTGGACATCCCCAGGACGGAAAGCCAATACTCTGGCTTCCACGTCATCAGCCTCACTGTTCCCTCTGACCGCGTCTTGCAAAATGCCCCTCTTCTCTTCTGCTCGCCCCTGTCAACTTATGTTGTATTGTTTTTTTTCTGAAACACTTTATTTTTAAATTAAATTGTGGGCGAGAAATAACAGGCCCACTGAGAAGCTCCCTGAGCTATTACAAAATTCTCTTGGGATGATAAGCACTCTGGCTGCCATGTCCCCTGGAAACCAGTAAGCTTTTTAAAGGTTGACTTGTTCCTGTCTGCCTGACTGACCATGAAGGCCACTTTGGCTGACCCAGAAACTCTGACTCCTTTCCCCATATTCCACCAGAGTAGAGGCCAGGTCCCAGTGGGAGTGGTGAAAAGCCGGAGTTCTTCCGTCTTTATCAGGTCCCCAGAGCTGAAGGGGAGACCTGCAGCTAAACCTGACCTAGGCAAGGAGGCCAGAGGCCTGTATGTAGAGAGTAGGCCTGGCACCTCATGGGCCTATTCCCTGCCTGCTTCTCACCAGAGGATGCTGTGTTCCTGGAGAATGAGGCTCAACGCAGGGAGTACTTGTTGAACCAGAATGGCTTCGTCTACCTGGGCACTGCTGACTGCATCCAGGCAGAGCCCTGGGACTTTGGCCAGGTATGGGGGCCTCCAGGGAAAGTGAGGGGACGGTGATTGCTCCAAAACCTTCAGCGTTCAGGCCAGACCGAGCTGGCAGGTCCAAAATCCCCTGGTCATGAGGCCATGTCTTTAGGCAATTTCAGCTGCGTGGTGCCTCTCTTTCCTCAGAGCCACATCAAACCAACCTCCACAGCTTCCAGAGTTATCTTCCTAAAGACCACATAAATTAAAACTCTATTAAATCCCTACTATCTACAGGGTAAAAACCAAATCCCCTGGCTGTGACACACGAGACCCTTCCTTCACAGCCAAGCCACTGCTTTCCTTTTTCCAAGATCTGCCCATGTTCCAGCTCCTGTCCAGTCCCTGGACATGCAGGCTGAACGTTCTCTTTGCCTGGAAGAGCTTCCCATATTTATCCCCTGGGAAGCTCCTACCCATCTTTAAAGATCCTCTGAAAGCCTTCCTCAGCCCCAAAGGCAAAGTGAATTTCTCCACTGTGCTCTTTGCTCTGGATCGGCTTCTTTCCTAGAGCCCTGGCCACATTGCTAAGACCCGTAGTGTAAGTGGCTACCTGTTCCTCCCCACTCCTAACTGCGGGCTCCTTGAGAGTAGGCGCTGCCTCGGTATCCATGTGTAGGTCAGTGCTGGCAGGAACAGTAGGAGTACACTAAAAGAAAAAAGATAGAAATGAAAAGAAACCACACAGCCCTGGTCTTCAAGAGCTCGCACCCTATCCAGAGAGTAAGAAAACAGAACAGGTGATTGACTGGACTGCCAGGTACAGGGACTAGGAAGAGAGGGCTTTGAAGTCCCACGTGCACATACCACAAGGGGACAACAAAGCAAGGGAGGAAGGAATAAAGCCTGAGTCTGGGAGAATGATGAAGTGATGGGGGCTGACTTGTGGGATGGAGGCCCTTCATCATGGCCCTGTGTCGTCCTTACAGTTTGAAAGGGATGTCCTGGACATCAGCCTGGCCTTGCTCAGCATGGACAAGCAGGTGGAGGAGTGGGGCAACCCAGTGCATGTGGCCTGCGTTTTGGGCGCCTTGGTGAGTGAGAGGAGGGGAAGTGGGAGCTCTCTGACGGAGCTGTCCCTGCTCTATGGCTCTGGATATCTTCAAGACACAAATAGTCTTGAAGGGGATGGGGGATAGTTCCTGGAGAAGGGCCTCTACAGGAGAGAGAAAAGCAAAGAGAAGTATCATTCTTCAGGACACAAGCAGCAAGGACTAAAATCGGCCTGGATTTCCTCAGAGCACTCCTCAGACGCTTGCCTTTTCCCCCTATCCCAGACTAGAGGCCAAATTTCCTGGGAGGGACTAGGGTCCATCTTACTCAGTGTTTGCTGCTAAGATCGTCAGAGGAACTTGTTTTTATTTCTAAATTATTGCCATAAATATGGAGACCATAAAGGTAGCTTTGTGCTTTTCCATTGTCCCTAAGAGTTCTTTCACAGGACTAATGTGTTCTCATTTCCTCTTGTGCCACCGAACTACCCTCTGAAGAAGTGGTAGAGAAAGGGCCAGCCTATGAGGAGGAGGGATGAGTGGGCCTCGAGGCCCTGGGTACAAACACCCTCAAAGGACCCGCGGCCAGGCAAGAGAAGAAGCAGGGAACCCAGCTCTCAGTGAGGGGCCCACTCACACACCTCTTGTGGCTTGAGCTTTCTTTGCCAGTATGGTCCACAACTTCCTGGCTTGTGGACCTGGACCCCACCCATGAAGATTATAGCCCAGTGAGCTAGGGTGGAGCCCAGGAACATGCAGGGTTAACAAGTTTTAGGTGATTCTGATGCAGATGGTCTGTTCACTATGTCTGGAAATCTGTAATGAGCCCTCCTCACCCTCCATCCTCACTCCATCCCTCTCCCACCCCAGAAACTATCCTATCCCTGGACTCGCATAACACCCACACCTTTGCCCAAACAGCTGCATGCTTTCAAGAAGAAGAATGTCCTGCCTACCCCGCAGACCCAGGATGCCCAGGAAGGGTCTTTGAACAAGCGCCGGGGCAGCGTGCCCATCTTGCGTCAGTGGCTCACAGGCCGTGGGCGACCTGTGTATGATGGTCAGGCCTGGGTGTTGGCTGCTGTTGCTTGCACAGGTACAGAACAGGCTTGCCTGCTGCACCCACATGTCACTTTAGCTACTGTATAGAATGTGTGCCCTGCCTCTCAGGTTGCTCTGTGGTCCCCCATGTGGGAGGGACATCCCTAACAGTAGACACTTCCTACACTCAGCAGCATTTCCCCACCCTCATTGCATTTGCAACTGGTTCAGATGCACCATCTGGCCCAGAAACCAGTTACTTGTCCTGAGCAGCATCTTCTGACCAGCTTCTGCTTCTTTTGCCCCTCAGCAAAGGAGGGCCAATCTAGCGACCTCTGTTCCCAAACTCACTTTCTCCCAGAGACTTTCCCTTCTTCTGCCCCAGTAGAGCGACCCCCCAGTGCTCTACTGTGTCATCTGCCTGCCTCTCTCTGCTGTATGCTCAGCCTGCCGTGTAACTTGTTTATATCTAATTTCTGAGCCTTTATAGGTCCTGTGTCTGGTGTCAGACTCTAACTTTTCGCTGCCCATGCCCCTCCTCTTTCCATGGTTTTACGTGGCATTTAAGACAGTGCCTGCTCAGAGGATGCATTGAAAATGCTAGCCTTCCTGCCCCCACCCCAAACCTAGGCCTCGCTGGCACCCTCTTACTCTGCCCCTTCCACACAGTGCTGCGGTGCCTGGGAATCCCTGCTCGTGTAGTCACCACGTTCACCTCAGCCCAGGGCACTGGTGGGGGCCTGCTCGTCAATGAATACTACAGTGAGAAGGGGCTTCAGAACAGAGAAGGCCAGAGAGGCAGAATATGGTGAGAAGCCCAAAGGGGATGAGGTTTCAGACTGGAAGGGCTCCAACGTGTGTGGAATAACCCCATGGGAACCCCCACGCCTCGAGTGGCCCAGGCACTGAGAAGGGTTGTACGAGACTCTTGGAGGCAGGACGCCGATGGTCAGTCGTGGCGTGCACACTCCTTCCTGGGGGTGTTGTCACCAGTTTTACACAGCGTCCTCCCAACTCCATGGCAACAACTCTACTGTTTCTAGAATCTCTTCAGGACTCCTTTTTTCCCCTCACTCAAACTGTTCCCTTTGCTACCTTCAGGATCTTCCAGACTTCCACTGAGTGCTGGATGACCCGGCCTGCTTTGTCCCAGGGTTATGACGGATGGCAGATTCTGCACCCAAGTTCTCCTAGTGGAGGTGGAGGTAAAGCCTGGGGGGGCCCAGGACCACCCTGAGCTTCACAGAGTTGCATGGACTGAAGGAGCCTCTCAGAGAGGAAACAGGAGCAGCAGATAGTCCAAAGGGGGTCTGCATACCCTAAAAGAGGAGAAGCAAAAAGAATAATAGTGGTTGGCAGAATTATGACCTGATGCCAGCAGACTCAAGGGGACACAGGTGTTAGCCATCTCAGCCCAGGGCTGTGGGGAGACTAGCCGCACCTCAGAACAACAGGCAAAAGAGCTGAGTCTCAATGAAAGGCAGAGGGTCTTAAGACAGTTGATGGATGTGCTACGTCAGGGTCTTATAGAGTGGGACTTCTGAGGTTCTGGATATGGATGAAGAGGGTATCAAGATAGACTCAAGCTCAGAGAAGGAATCTCCAGGAGCCATAAAAGGATGGCTCTTCCTTTCCAAAGAACAGAACAATCACAGAGCCTGGCACATGATAAGTGTTAATAAAGATGACCTATTCCTATCATATCTATAGCAAAGCTGGCTTAGGAACTTCTATGTACTATGTTCTCCTTAGGTAACACCTGACCAAAAGGTATTGTCACTAAACATTTGTGAGTTTCACCTCTGCGATGCCCTCTCAGAAAACCTGCCTAGTGCGCACCTCTGACCTTGATCCTGGGAAAGTGAAAATAGGGTCTAAGATGGGGTCTGAGCTTATGCAACTCTGATCCAAGCAGATGTCTGGTGTGGTTCTTTTTACTCACTGATTTTTCTCTCCCTCAGTCCCGAGGGCCTATGATCTGGTCCCTGTCATAGCAGTCAAGGAGGGGAAACTGGGGCTGACCCCTGCAGTATCAGATGTTTTTGCCTCAGTGAATGCCTCATGTGTGGTCTGGAAGTGCTGTGAGGATGGGACACTGGAGCTGACCAACTCCAACACTAAGTATGTTGGCAACAACATTAGCACCAAAGGTGTGGGCACGGACCGCTGTGAGGACATCACTCAGAACTACAAGTATCCTGAAGGTAGTAGGCCTGGGATGGCCACAGGCTTCTTAGCCCCTGAAACAGCAAAAGAGGGCAAGGGGTCAGCCAGATAGATGCAGGCCACAGAAGGTTGCAGTCACAGAAAACAGGATTTTTCCACCCCCTTTGACACAATTGACATTTTGGGTCAGGTAACTTGTGGGGGCTGTGCATTTTAGCAGCATTCCTGGCCTCTATCCACTAGATGGCAGCACTGCCCCACACAGACACACACACACACCCCCACACACACACACACACACACACACACCCCACCCCCCCCACCCCCCCCACCCCCCCGCTACCAGTTGTGACAACCAAAAATGTATCCAGACATTTCCAAATGTCCCGTGAGGGGAAAAATTACCCCAGTTGAGAACTACTACTATAAAATAACACACTTAATATTAAGCTCAGGGTGGCTCCACAATGTAGTGGTTAGCATGTCTGCTTTACACATAGAAGTTCCTGGGTTTGTGTCCCAGGTGGAGCCATGGACCATATCCCCACACGCCAGGCCCTGGGTACATGCTGGGAGCATGTGGGAGGAGATGCCCCGCCTTCAGAGATCCAGTTCTTAAGGGGAAACGGCAACATCCATAGGTCAGGGGTGGAAGTGTGTGTGTGGGGGGGGGGAGGGGTTAATTAAGGAGGTGGGGAAAATATTAAGCTCAGTTGCCAGAAGATGTTCTCCCTTTTCTCCTCTTGTTGAACCCCCACCAACCTGTTCCTCCCTCCACTTTAGTTAATGGCAACACCGTCCACCTATTTATCCAAACGAGAAGGCTTGCACTCTCCTTGATTCACCCCACCCCCATCATCACCCTACATCACTCACATCTTTATCTACCTCTCCTTCCTCATTGCCTATAGGTAACCCTGAGGCCTCGTCATCTCTTGTCTGCAGTTTTCCAACAGCCTCCTAACTAGACATCATTATTCCCTTTCTAACTTTCAGTTTCCATAATAAGCTTTCTAAGACACAAATATAATTATGTTACTCCCCTGCTCCAGAAAATTCCATGGCCCCTATTGCCCTTGGAATAATTCCAAACTCCTTTACCGAGGAAGATTCAAGTCCCTGCTAAACTGTCTTCAGAGACAGTGTGACTTCTCCAAAAGCTTGCTCTCCCAACTGTTCAAGGGGCAAATTCATAGCACTTGTGAAAGAACTTGGTCCTTGAGTGACTTGGAAGGGACACGCTGTATCTGTGGTGGGTCCGCCTAACACAGACCTTTTCATTGTTGTTATTTCTCGCTAAATATGGCCTTAGAGGTTTGCAAAGCTCTTGTGACTTTGGCATTTGAGCGGCAGTGAATAAATAAATCTTAATCCTGGGCTTTTATTAAAAGGGTCTATACCTGCTGGATAAGAGTCCTGTTTTATTCCTCCCATTCTTTAGGATCTCTTCAAGAAAAAGAGGTGCTGGAGAGAGTCCAGAAAGAGAGACCAGAACATAAGGGAGACAATGGCATCCATCCTCTCAGTCTTGAGATGAGTGATCCTCTGTACCTATTCTTGGAAGTGCCCAGTTTCCTACCCCTGAGAGGAGATGCCCAGTTCTCCATGACCTTGTTTAACCCCAATGACCAAGAGAAGGAAGTGCAGCTGACAATTGGGATACAGGCATTGTACTACAATGGAGTCCTTGCTGCTGAGCTCTGGAGGAACAATCAGCAGCTTACACTCAGTGCCAACCAAGGTAACTCTCCATGGCCTTGCCAGATGCCCACACGCCCAGCTCCCACCCTGGGCGGACAGCAGCCAAAGGGCTCCCCATGCAGGTTTGAATAGATGGCTTCTAGTTCCTGGTATTCTCTCAATGTCTCTCTCTCCCCTGTCCCCATCTCTCTCTCAGTTTCTCTCTCTCTCTCTCATATATATATATATATATATATATATATATATATATATATATATATATAGTGCTTCACACAGAAAAAAGAAAAACAGTTCACAATTCTCATTGCAGTAAGATAAGTAAATGGACCATAGCAGCAGTGTAAGAAATGTTTAATACGGTAAACAGAGTACAATGGCAGGGGAGCATTGTATCCAGGTTGGAGCAGGCTGTCCTCTAAGTAGATCAGAATGCACTGGGTTTAAAAGGACAAGCAGGATAATGATGGACAGAAAAGTGATTCAGGGGCATGCCAGGCAGAAGGAACAAGTGCATAGGTTCCTCCTCCCCAAGATTCTTGTTTAATTGGTCTGGGATAGAGTCCAGACACTGGTATTTTTTTTTTTTAAAGCTCCCTACGTTATTCTAGGGTTGAAATTTTCTGGACAAGAGCAATTGTTCTCAAACTTTGCTGCAATTAAAATCACCTAGAGAAGTTTGATGCAAGCCTGCACTCCAGATGAATTAAATCAGAAATTATATGGTTGGAGCCAAACATCAAAACAATTTTTTAATTCCTTGGGTGATTCCGGTGTGCAGGCAACAGAGAATCAGTGGAATAGAGCTCATCTACATTATTGCAACAGCCTCCTAAGCAACCCCTACCTGTCCCCAGTCTCTCCACCATGTTCCCTAAAGTGGAAGGGAGGGGTACAGTGGTGTGAGAGCCAGATGGGCCAGGTCATGCAGAAGGTTGTATATCAGGCTAAGCAGTTTGAGTTTTGTTCTCTGGACAATGGGGAGCTGGTGAAAGTTTTTAACCAGAGAGTCAATATGATCAGAAATTCATCTTTAAAACAGAACTTTTGGCAG
The DNA here is from genome assembly GCF_014176215.1 of Rousettus aegyptiacus. Lineage (NCBI taxonomy): Eukaryota > Metazoa > Chordata > Mammalia > Chiroptera > Pteropodidae > Rousettus > Rousettus aegyptiacus. The sequence goes on along the minus strand of NW_023416306.1, from coordinate 116,652,512 downwards.
AATGGAATTGAAGGGGTAGATTTGGAGTAGTGGATCTCAACCTTGGCTGCACAATGAATCACCTGGGGACTTTAAAAATACCAATACCTGGGCCTCGCTGCCAAAATCTGATATAACTGATTTGGGGTATGGCCTGACATTGGGATTGTTTTATAAATTTCCCCCTTGTGATTCTAATGTGCACCCAATGCTGACAACAACTGGTTTAGAAGTTGGTAGGTTTTGCGATAATCGAGTCAAGAAATGAAGGATAAGCTAGACTAGCAGCACTTCTAATGAAGACATATTAAGGAGGTTAGAAATCATACTTGTGAATATGTCTGTGTATATATGGGTGTAGGGTGCTGTTACTTGCTGTCTGGGTGAGCCTAGAAGGTTTGGGGTAAAAGACGATGAGTTCTGTCTATGGCATGTTGGGTTTGAAAGCCCATGAGACATCCAAGCAGAGATGGCCAGTAGGTAGTTGGAAACCTAAACCTGGTATTCCAGATAAAGGTCTGGGCTAGAGGCCAGATGTGGGAATCCCAGCACAGAGGGGGTGGCCAAGAGTCATGGCACAGATGAGCTCACAGAGATGGGTGAAGGACTGTGAGAAAATGAGAAAGTAAGGAGGGAGCCCAGGTGACATCAGCATATAGGGGGCAGTGGAGAACAAGCACAGAGTAAGAGAAACTGAGAAGTCAAAGAGAAGAAGTGGGCACCAGCAAGGTCAGCAGAGAGGCTACGAGATGTTAAGGCTGAAAAGTGTCCATTGACAGAGTGGTTGTACCAAGAAGCAATGGTGAACACTAGCTTCCTGGGAGTTAAATGGATTGCGAGTTGAGGAGGTGAGACAAGGTGTGCAGTCTTTCCTGGAAGAATGAATGGAAAAAGGAGAGAGGCTGGGTGGTGGTCAGCCAGAGACACTAGATAGAGGAAGGCTGTTTTCTTTTACAATGAAAGAGAGCAAAATCTGCTTACATGCTGAGGAAAATAATCAGCAGAGGAAAAGACTGAAGCCTCAAGAGAAATGGGTTACAATTAATGGTACGACCCTTGGGGAAATGAGAGGCAACTAGAATATAGCTAACATTTACCGAGCACTTATTTGTGGCAAACATAGTATTGAGTGTTCTATGAGCATTGTCTCATTTATCCTTGCAACAACCTTATTAAGCAGGAGTCATTATTATCCCCACTTTATAGATGAGGAGACCAAGACACAGAGAGGTTAAATAATTTTCCAGCAGTTACACAGCTAGGCAGTGGTGGGGTCATGATGCGGCGCATATTTAAAAAGCAGAGGACTTGGCTCAGGCAGGGAGGACACTATGTCCTTTGGATGGGACAGCAGGAGTAGATGTCTATGTCTGTAGGTTTGGAATGGGAACGTGAGATTGAGAGGATTCCTGAATCCTGAAAGGTGGTTTTATTTTCTCTGCAAAAGGAAAAAGAGAAGCAGCAGAGAATGGGAAGGAACTAACTCAGCATATGTTCAGCAGTGACTGTGTGGGAGGGTCTGAGACAAGCATTTCATTTGCAGTGTCTCATTTAACACAAGCCATCCCACCAGGCATTATTATTAGACAAGGAAATTGAAGTGAAAAGAGCTTAACATGTTCTAGTTCACAGGGACCGTTCCCCAACACCACTGAGATGGTCTGCCAGGAATGTTAAGGGAGGTGGTGATGGTGGTGGTGGGTAGAATTTTGAGTGACTTCAAATTTGAAATTGCAGTGAGGGATGAGGCATCTTCCTAGCTTTGGTGAGATCCTGACTCCTTTGCACTGTATATGCAACTATCGCTTGTTTCCGGGACACATACACACTCAGTCCTTTCCACTGATTCCACCTGTCATGTTTCAGTTATGAGGATCACCAGAAGCCTGTCCTCCTCCAATTTCGAGCGAAGCCCACCCGAGAACAGCTTCCTCAGACTCACGGCCATGGCAACGCACTCAGAGTCCAGCCTTAGCTGCTTTGCTCAGGAAGACATTGCCATTGGTAGACCACACCTTGACATTGAGGTAGGCACCAGTCCTTCCCAGAACTGCTCTTGTTTGCTACTACTCAGGTCTCCATTTCTGAAAAACTCGGAGCCCCTCACACTTCAGAGCAGGTGACTGTGCTGCAGGATTGCCAGAAAATCCTAAGTTGAGAGCTCCTTTTCCTGAAGGAGATGGTTTCTTACATGTCCTATTCAGGTTTAAATCTTCCAACTTCTTTAGTTGGTTAAGTAAGGGTTTCTAAAATCGGGCCCTTCCCAGTTGCTGCCTCCATACTTGTAGGGATAACAATAACCTATGTTTACTTAGCACTTTATACCCAGGCAAATAATTTTTTTACCTCTTTTATTTCTTTTAATACAAAAACCCTGTGAGGTGGAACTGTTTCCATTGTTCAGATGAGTAAACAGTCCTAGAGAGCAACAAGCCCAAGATCATGAAAATGGGACATTTTAGAAACTTATGACTCTTGGCCCAGTCCTCTTTCCACATGTCTACCCTAGCCAAAATGACCGTGATTTGGTCCCAGCCCTCTAGGAGGTTGTGGGTAAGGGAGACATATGTTTGGTCTCCTGTGCAAATTCTTTAATAGAGGTACAGTTATATGGGATAGGTGAAGTAAAGGGAATTAATTTCATCTGGTGGGTTTGAGGAAGACTTCATAGGAGGCAGCATTTATACTGGGCCTTGAAAAATGGATAAGCTTTCAGTGCAGAGATAGGGGAAGGCCATTGCAGGCAGAAAACTGAACAAAGAGACCCAAAGTAAGGGAGCCTGAGGGGTGTGCTAGAGATGGGATTGTGGCTTGGATGTTGTTTAGTCAAGGTAAGAACAGATGAGGTTGGAGCCACACCATGAAGGGCTCTGAATATCAACTGAAGCTGAATTCCAAAGACAATGAGAAACACTCCAGGGTCTCTAAGTGGAGCGAGGCACCATCAGAGATGGTCAGTGATGGATCGGGAGTGAAAATAAATGCAGAAAGCCAGGAGGAGGGGTAAAGAAGTGAGCTGTGGCATTTGGGTCAGGAAGGCAGAGATAAGAGAGTAACTGGGGAGGGTATGGGAAGGCTACCTAGGAGGGGAAGGAGTGACTGCGGCTGTGTGCTCTTGGCTTCTGCTCCAGGTTTTGCCTCTTCCCACAGATGCCAGAGACAGCAGAGCAATATCAACCTCTTACAGCTTCGGTCAGCATCCTTAACTCCCTAGATGTTCCCATGAGGGACTGTGTCATCTACATCCTCGGAAGGGGACTCATTCACAGAGAGAGGAGCTACAGGTAAGAAACCACAAGCTTCTTATCCCACTGACACATCTCATCTGGTCAGAAAGGCAGGAACCTAAAATTAATGATTATCCTTTTGCCGTGTCCATAGAGACAGAGCAAATGTGCCCTGAAGTAGGAGGTTAGGGCCTCTCTCATCCTGAGGCCACCATGTGTACCCGGAAAACAAGAGTAAGGAAGGTTGTGTGCTCTTTGGGAACCCACCTGACCCTGGTTGCTGCCCTGATCATGTAGGAAGATCCTGGGTATTGCTGGTGAATGCAAGTGAGGGCGTTAGGGCTAGGTACTAGAGAATATCACAGGGAGGGTAGGCTGCCTCTCGAAAGCTGCATTCTACTAATGCCCACCACAATATTGAATTTTATTTGAATATTTTTTTATTCCTATTCCCTACTCCCATTCCTACCACCCTTCATATCCTTTTGTTAGCATGAGAAGGTGTACCATTGCTTCGCAAGCCTGTATTTTTAATCTATATAATGTTATGTCTAATTATTTTTCTTTTCACTCAGATGTTTTTATGATTCATCCACATATATCAAGTCCATTGTTTCTGCTACATAATACCCCACTGTGCACATCCCCTACTTCCTATCACTTTGTTTCAAAGTGATGAGCTCTGAGTACCTCCAATTCTCGGACACCACAAATAACGTTGCACTGAACATCCCCATACATGTCCTCTTATATACTTGTTTGAAACTTTGGTGAGGAAGGGAGGGATATATGGCCAGGAATGGAATTGCTGTCATAGGCTGTGACCTGGTTTGACCAGGTACTATTTGTTTGTAGAATGGCTGCAGGAGTCTGCATTCTCTCCAGCAGTGCACGACAGTTTCTGTATTCTTACTATTCCTCCACTTTTGGCAATATCCAGCTTTTCTCCCCCACTATAATAGAAATAGGATAATATCTCATTGCTTTAATTTGTAACTCTTCATATGTTTATTAGCCTTTTCCATTTCATCCTCTGTAAAGTTCTTTACTTTTGGTGTTCCTGCTTTTTTACCTTGTTGATTTGTAGGAGTTCTCTGTATAATCTAGATATTAGTTCCTTGTTGGTTTTAGATGTTGCAAGTATCATCTTTCATTACCTCTCCTCTCATTATGCCCACTGCATCCTTTACTGAACACACAGTGTACAGTTGACTTCACAGTGACTACTACTACCATCCCTCCCATATAGGTTGTCTAGTTATTGAGCCACTGCCTCGGCCTCATGAAATTCAAGGAGTCATTCTTCCCAATAAGTTGAAAGGAGGGACTGCCAACATTGTTAATCAGACTTTTGTGGTCTCCCAGATCAATTATAGGGCAAAGCTCCTCAAAGGAAATCTGCATCATTCCATCAGTCACTATAAGAAGGTCAACAGACAGGCCACAAGGCTGCTGATAGGCTCCAAACACCACCTGCTGACATACTGACATCTCAATATGCCTGCCACACCCACTGCATTTAGCAATGTGAGGGTTCTAAAACTACAGCTTTTCCAAACATACCCCAATACTGTTACCAAGAGTGGGACCAGACTAAACCCACAGATGATAAAAGAAACATGCAACTTGGAAGCCCTTACAATAGGATTTCTCTTCTCGCCCATGCAATTGCTTACCGTAGGGAGGCTCCTATTTTCTATCACCTAAAAACTTGTTTCAACAGCAAGGTACTTAGATGTTTATTTCATCATGGTCCACCTCTTCAAGTTGGGAAGGATCAGAGGCACTGGGACCAGCACAGTAATGAACTTGTGACGGAACTAGCACCTTCCCTTTTCTTTATTTCAGATTCGGTCCTGTGCGGCCCGGAAACACCTTTTGCACCCAATTCCGGTTGACGCCAACAAAGGTGGGGCCCCAGTGCCTCACTGTGGAAATGGACTGCAGTGTGTTCCAGAACCTAACCAACTCCAGAAGTGTCAATGTGACAGCCCCTTACCTTGCAGCTTAAACTTCCAGCTCTAGCATCACTTGCCCCAAACATCCCCCTGAATCTACAATCTAAAACCAAATGTGCTGGGAAGGGAGACTTCGCTTATCAAATGAATCTCTATTCAGGCTGAGCAGAAGAGTGATCAAGAACAAAACTAGATTCCCAGAAATCAATATAAAGACATTCATTTCTGTCACCTCAGCTTAAGGCAGTCCTGAAGGCTAGTTTGTCTTAAAATAGAAACTACTGGGCTTTAGTGATAAAAGGAAGCCTTTGAAAAGATACTCAGATAAGTACATTGATTTTTCTGGTTCAGGATTTTTCATAACCATTTTACTGCTCACATTCATTAACTTACAGGTAAGGAAAAGAAACTAACATTTAAATCATTTTTATATTTCTGACAAAGTGGGACAATATTAGCTCAAAATGGAATTTTTAGGTAATCCTAAATTACATTGATCAGTGCTATCCCTGACCACAGTCCTTAAAGATCCAAAGATGACCGAACAAAGTTATAAAGTATACAACATAGGACCTGATCTTGTAAATTCAGCTATAGTTAAGTTTTTATGAGAGTTCTAGATTCATTAAGTCACAATTAAAGTCTGATGTTAATAACATAAATTTGGTCTAGTAGAGAAATATGAAAATTAAGTATATAGAAAATAGGCCCTATAAGAAAAAATAAAAGAACTAGACTTCTTTTGTACAAAGTTGTTATTTTTTTGGTTACGTTATTCTGTTGCTTTGGAGTTCTCTGTTTTAGTTCCTTCTCTTTAAAAATACAGAATAGCACTTTACAAAGGTAAATTAAACATCTTCACTTAGAAATTTCAGCCCCAAGTATACATTAGTCGCTCAAAAGAACGGCTGCTGTTGATGATTCTACCTAAGAGACAGACCATGGGACATCAGAAGGGTAGATGTGATGAATTACACTTACACAAAGAAAAGGACTGGCATTAGAGGTTATGGAGACCTACAGTCCATACATAGGGCCCAAGTCAGGTCACCAGAATATACATCACTACAGGTTTACCTTGCTTCCAATATATGATCTTCCAGACTGATGCAAAAATATAATTAGGTGGCAACGGTTTTGCAAAAGGATTAACTGGGAAAGCCCTTAAAGTTATATAAACTCTCTTATACATTTAAAATGTTTTGATTTATAAAAATGTTGTATTTATATTTGGGGACACATGTAATATGTAAAAGAGAAAACAATACAGGTATATATATATAAAAAAACAAAGCTGGTTCAATAAAGTGAACAAACCTTACAGCTGAGCTCAATACTACAAAATAATTTTAGAAGCATGGAGTGACCTGGAATAATATTCAGGACTTAATGATAAGAATAATGATATTATATGACATTCTCAAGTACTAAGAGGGGCTTTGGAGTTATCTTCTCTAAATAAAGTCAAGTATTTTGTTCTAAATATACTTCTGGGAGAGCTTCCCTTGCCACCACCAACATGGAGACTTTGTACCGAGTCCTGTTCTTGGTGCTCAAATGCCCCAACATGAAGCTGAAGAAGCTGTCCTGGGTGCACATGCCCTTGACCATGATGGTGTACGGTTTGGTGGTGGTGTCTTACTTCCTCATCACTGGAGGAATAATTTATGATGTTATTGTTGAACCTCCAAGCATTGACTCTATGACTGACAAACATGGGCATCAGAGACTATAGCTTTCTTGGCCTGCAGGGGCTATCTGATGGGTTAGAGTGCCTTTTGAGAAGAAATCCGTGGATACTGGATTTGCTCCTGTTAATGAAGTTTTAAAGGCTGTACCAGTCCTCCGATGTGAAATATGGAAAAGGATGAAAAGTAGCAGAAAAGATGCCTTAGTAGAAAATGTGGGAAGCATGTTAAAGCTTGGACTAGAATACCTTCTTGGTATCAAAGAGACAAGCTTATCACAGTATTATTTTCCTGCTGACCTATACTGACATACCAATGTCAAGTGGCATTTTCTCCTCAGTTTTCATTTTTAAAGAAAATATACTCCATTTCTACAACTATAATATTGAATAGAGAAATTTTTTTCTATAATCCCATTAATATTTTTTGGAGATGACATTTCTGACTTTCAGAAATTAATATAAAATCAGGAAGCAAGATCCTGTAAGCTGAGAACTCTGGACAGCTGATAAGCTTTACCTTTAAATAGAGTGTGTGATAGTACATTATTTCAGAAATGTATGTAAGACTGTTTCCTGAACAATAAGGTATATGAAAGGAGCAGAAATAAATAATTTTATAATTAATACCTCTAAAAATAAATAAAATAAAATAAATATACTTCTGATCAGAATCAGATCTTTAGATCTATAAAACCAATGAAAGCAATGTTCTAATCTCAGCCCATTTTTCTGGTAGAAAGAAAGAGTACACCGAAGAGTAATCATTTACCCCTGGCAGGTTAGCATATGATTGAGACTATTAACATCTTTAATAATGAAACAACACACTTTATTGCAAATATAGGGAATAAGGCAGCTTCCCCAGGAATCTCTGAAAGATGATTCAGGAAAACCAATTCATGCTATTTTGTACCTAAAGCAGAAAAATATATCATACTCCTATGGTTTATAAATAATTGTCAGTCTGGCCTGGCCAACAATTTTGGTAATAGTATCTCTTAAATAAATATAGACAGGAACTCCTTTTCAATCCAGAAAGTATTCTCGCCCCATTTTAAAGCAGACATCAGTGCTCGCTTTGGCAGCACATATACTAAAAGCAGACATCAGAGCCTGGCTGTGACTAAAAGAAAGGGAGAGGGGAAAAGACAAATGAGCCTGAAAACTCATAATTCAAGTTCATTCTGAGTGAGTTCCTTGATTCTGTTCATGCAATGATCAATGGCATTAATGAGTAAAGGGATCCAACTATCTTCTGGCTGTGGGGTCACATGACTTGCTCTGTGAATGCAATGGGAAGAAAGAGAAGTTAAATTTATTTTACTATCAAGGGAAAACCTATCCTCATTAGGGAGCACAGAGAAAACTATAGTAAGAAAAGGCAAGTTTCTTTGCAGAAATTCAGCTGCTCCACAACTAAAGTTGAAAGAAAACACCACACTCATTCTTTGAAATAGAGTTTGGGTATTGAGAATGGCTGGATAGGTTTATTCTCAAAAAGCTATTTGGGGAGATGTCCTTATACTCACTTTGTAATTTCCAGTGCCTTCTTTAGAACAGACACAAGTTTTGCAGACTAGAAAAGAAACAAAGAAGTTCTATTATTATGGTAAGGGGTCACCCTGATTATAGATTCTTTTCTATTTAGCAAAACCTTATTAATACTGCTGCTGTACTTTAATACATTTTTCAAGTTTTTTAATATTAAAAAAAAAAAAAAAAAGACAGCAAAAGGAAGACTATAACCTGGATTTGTCCCAACCACTGATAGGTCAGACTACATAGTAGAAACAACTAATGTTTCTTTTTTGAAAAGTCTATGTACACAATTTTAGGGAAACCAATGACGAGATAACATGAGGTTGTATGTATGCCACCAATATATAGTATATATTTAAAATTTTTGGTTGGGGATAATTGACAAGGTATATTGCTAAAAGATATAAACATCACTTTAAAAAGTGAATACAAATAAAAAAATTAATGCCCACAAGGATTCTACTTCAAGGTATTTGCACATTGTGAAGATACATTTGATGAATCTAATTTCCACTCTCTGATTTATCAAATACTATTAAGACTGAAACACTGATTACAAAATATAAGCCATTTGAGTTTTACTTCTCCTCCCAATAACATTACAGATAAGAATTTGAGTTTATAAAAATGAGAGAAAGAACTCTCTCTACCACAGGACTTGAATGAATACAACAATATCAGATTTTTATAAAGAGCTTGACCCTCCACGGTCAAATCATACATGTTTCTATTCGAACAGAGTACGTTTCTGGAACATTTATTTCGACCTACAGTAGAAAGCAGAAGTGTGTGATTTCGGGTTAAGAGGACCTGAAAGCACTGCAGTAATTAAGACTTTCTTTTCAAAGCAGTTTTTTCCAAGGTCTTTGGGTTTTTCTAAATGACTACCCAAGTCATTATAAAAGAGTACTATCAGAGCTCATACTTATAATAATTCAACTTCAGCAAATATTTATCAAGCACGAACACAGGTAAAAACTGTGACATTACTGTTGTACTTATATCTAAGCATAACAAGTAAATATATTCCCTATATTTTAAGGAAAATACTTAAAAGAAATACGTTAGTATTTAGTATAGTGAAATTCTACCAATTAGGTCTACCAATGTAGGTACTTACACTGATTCGCACAGTCAGGTGGCACACAGGTGGATACATGCTCAGAGCCAAGTCATCCACACTAAGGGCAGAAAGCAAAAGTAATCATTAATGAAAGAAGAAACAATGCTCAGCTAAGGGTTTTCATTACTTAGGGGTTTTCATCACACAACTAAGGCTGCAACTCACAGGAAAATGACTGTCCCAGAAATGCCTATCAGGTTCCTTAAATTAGGTAACAAATAAAGAATCAATTCAATAGATATTTACTCAACACATATACACCCTATTTCATTAGGAAGATGAAGGAAAAAAATCCCTTGGACCATAGGATGGGACATGATTAACTCAGTTAAAAATGTAAGGATCTGAAACTATCAATTTAAAAACTAATACAGGTGAAGTTCATCTATAGACTGCCACTAACACGAGCACCACTTTAACCAAGTGATCAAATTTAGTACCACCAATAATGGGACAAACTAACATCATTTTATCTCCCCTAAGTGACACAATGAGAAGCATAGAACAACTATGTGATGTTCTTGCCATTCAATGTTTAACCTGAATATACTCCATAATCATGCACATGACTCCCGATTATTAGTCTATAAGACAACTGACCTGGATCCTTTAAATATGTCAACGTCAAAAAAAAGACTAAAAAGGACAAGAACTGTTCTAGTTGCAAAAAACTAAAGAGATGACACCAAATACAATGACGCCCTAAAAGAGCCCTGGATTAAAGAAAAAAGAAAAAGAAAAAGAAAAAGCTGTGAGAGACATTTTAGAGTCACCTGGGGAAATTTGAACCATAGATAATATTATATTCAATATTAAATTTCTTAGATGTAATAGTAAGAAATGGGGCAAAATGTCATCGATGTCTGCAACTTACTCTCGAATGGTTTAGGGGGAAAAATGGCACATCTATCTGTAGAGAAATAAATCAATATAGAAAATAATGTGAACAATAAATGAATCTAGATGAAGGATGTGTGGGTGTTTGCTGTAATAGTTTTTCAACTTTCCTGTAGGTTTGAAAATTTTTAGAAAAACTGGCGGAAAAACCTTGGGTGACAGCACAAGCTGAGATCAGAGTGCTGCTGCTCAGACATTTCAAGTGGGCCTCACACTTACCTAGGGCTGATCTCATCAGAAATATCCACAATGTCATCCAGCTGGGCCACCTGATCCTTCTTTCCATTCTCTGCCACTGAGATTCGAATTTTCTTCAGGCAGGCTTTGGACGCTCTTACCAGTGCAAGGCATGGGATTATGAGCTCCTGATCTTCCTCTGACCAATATAAGTCTTGATTGTTCGGACTCCCTAAAATATCACCCTCTTCAACACTGTGGTTGTTGGAGTTGTCCTCCTCATAGTCATTCAAGAGGCCACTGTAAGGGTCACATTCTTCCATAGCCTAAGACATAATGTGATTTATATTAATGCCAAAAAATAAAAAGTGCCTATTTGTACTTTCAGCATCATGTCTGAGTTGTCCCAAAACCTCAGCTACTTCACTAATGGCTAGAGTTGAATCACTTCATAAACCCTCTCACTCTCCTAGTCCAGCAATGGAACTAAATCACACACTGGCATAGGGTGGGAGGTAGGAAACAGGAGTGAGGATGGGACCTATTTGGTCAATGCTCAGGATATCTCTCTTTATAACCAATCCTCATCGACTAGCCAGAGTTGCCTTCCAATGTCCAGCAAAGACAGAGGTCCTCCTACCTGCTCCATTTCCTCATGTGCGTCCTTCACTAAATCCACACTCTTTGTCAGCATTAAAAGGGCTGCAGCTTTGTTGTCTGTGAATGAAAAATTAGAAGCACTACAATTAGAGGAGAAACTCAACAAGTCTCTTAAGTCTGCAAAGGGAAACCAGCAAGTTCCCCATTTGAAGGGAGTGCCAAGGACAGTCAACAATGGTGGCAATTTAAAGTAAAATTCTAACAAACGTCCTCTGGGTACCCAGACAGAGGGTTAAAAAGCTTTTTATCATTCACCACAAGAAGTAAAATGGTCACATGGTTTCTCATCACGGTCCTCTTGGATGACCACTGCTTCTGGCCTAGCTGGCTCTACCTCATAACTGCCTCAGTGTGTCCCATAATACTGCTCCTGGGGCAAGACCAAGAGAACAAACCACATTTGTTCGACAAGAGACAGAGCGACAGCAAGAGGGGAGTTAGAATTTAGAAGCATGAGAACTAAAAACACTAGCAGAAAGTATTAATACCTATTTTTTGATGCTGGTGATAAACTATATTTATTCCACTAAACTCTTCATATAAGTTAAAATACATACATGGTACAAAACTGGAAGCTAATAGGAGAGGCCTGTCTGCTTTGGCCAGTAGAGTCAATGGCCCACTTCCCATTCTTACCCACCTCTTGGTATCTGAGGCACCTGCTGGCACGCAACCCAGACATTGTTACAGGAAATGAGGTCATTGTTCTCAGGGCTAAGGAAAAGAATCAATAGGATATATAAATAATCTAGGTTCATGTCTCCTAAAAAGATCCTTCCTCCTGGTCATTTTTATGTTACTAGTAACTTTGCTGTTGAAATGAGTTTTTTCCCTCCCTAAAACAAGGAAATCTCTTTACTGATAACCCAATTGTGGCATCACTACCTCTGAGCTGGATTGAGGTACAGCACTTCCACAAGCTGAGCCATGCCATCCACGATGTCCACAGTGGCGCTCCGAACCAGCTTTCTCAGGGTTATTCCTGTAGCCAAACCCAAAGACTAAGCAGCCTGGTCTCCTTTCCAAAAGTCACCAACTGCTCTCCTGAGAGTCTAAGCACTACAGAACTTGATGTAATGTGCACCCACATGCTTTAACTGGAGTGCCAACACAAAACACAGGTCTGACTAATGTACCCATGGCATTTTCTTGTACCTCCCACCATTCCTTGAGTGCTATTCTCCAAAAGAGATCTGGTACAAAATCTTTCCATGACAGCATATATTCATTAATTAAGGACAGTTGTCCCTTGATACTTGTGCATAAAACAACTAAAGTTTAAATCATTTGTGAGTAACCTTGAATATCTATGAGACATGTATTCATTTATAATTCTAGCATGATTATAATCAAGGCATAGATCTACAGTCAGGGCCGAAGGCCATTTAACCTACAAGGGAGCTCCAAAACATGGTGCAATGTAATATGGGTGGAGGAGACTGGGGATGGCCTGGGCCTGGGGTCTAGGCTGAGATCCCGCCAGCATCTCTGGTGGTTATAATGGGTTAAAAAGGGAGGAGCCAATGAGAATTTAAAACTTAGAATCAAACAAGAGTCAGGCAAGACAGGAGAGATGGGAACATAGCCCCTGTACCTAAAGTGTTATTGATGAAGGTTGCTTACATTACAAAAATATCTTTGCATTTTATGGGAGAAGTTACACATACTGAAACTGAGGAAAAGGTAGAAGTCTCAGGACATAATCTGTCCTATTAGCAAAGATCTACCCTGTAGAAATGAATGCTTATGTGTACATAGTGGCTTACCCTGATCCTTGGGAAGTGAATAGTACACTGCAATAATTGCTTTGATGGCAGCATGGACTTGTTCACAGAACCTCTGGGTTTCCTATGAGGTGATGAACCAATTTCAGAATGAAAAAAAGGAAATGGGGATTAGATCAACGTGATCAACACTTCCATTGTGGAAGAAAGTAGATATCTGTAAGACATTATCAAATACTTTCTGAAGTCTTATTATGAGTTAGGCCTTGTGCTATTCTCACCACATAACAGAAAGGAGTTAACTGGATACCAGGTACTGAACTGATAACTCAATAAAGCATTAAGAAGTAGCTAAAAAAAATTATTGATATCTGCTGTAAAATATTCACTCCCTCTTAGATCGGGAGTTGGCAAACTATGGCCCATGGGCCAAATCAGGCACACTGCCAGTTTTGTACATAGTGTTACTGGGACACAGCCACACTCCATTCTTTCATTAAAAATTATCTATAGCTGTGTTTAGACTACAAGAGCAGAGTTGAGTAGTTGGCCTACAAAGCCTAAAATATTTACTATCTGGCCCTTTACGGAAAAAGTGTGCCACTTCTATTTTAGACCATTAACAAGGTATCCTTCTAACAGCTTCACAATATGCCTAAAGATAATAAGTATGGACCCTACAATGTTCAATGTTGATTATTTTCCTTCTAAGCAGTCACTGGCTTTCTCTTATCTTCTTTGTCCTTACTTCGCTGCTAAATTCTAAGCCAGTTCTATGTAAAATGTGATCTACAAATTGGTGCTACTCCATAAACTATTTGTTACCAGTCTGGGATAAATAAGTAAAGTAATTGAGAGTGCTTAGAAATTTCTATGGCAATTTGACATTGCCTAAACAATCAACTACATAATTTTACAAAAAATATTAGTCCATGTAGAAATGGAATTAAAATAAAACCATTCTTTAGTAAGACTAACATGCTAAGATTCTAAGAAAGCAATTGTGATTCAAATAAAATCAAATTCTGAAACCATTGACCTGAGCATGTAGAGAAAAATAGTCCTATGGCATCCTCATGGTATCTTACTAGCTGTGAATTTTAGCAGCAAGCCTAAATATATTTGAAAGAAAGGAGTTGACAGATGAAAAAATAAGGTAATATTACTACTCCCTGTGAAATAAATACTTTCTTCTACAAAGCTTTTAAAGTGCTCTCATTCACCTCTTATTTGCTCATCTCTGAATTATGTAGGGGGAGAGAGTTTATCATTGTAGGAGCAGCAAAAGAATATTTTTCCACTTCAAAACATCTGGACATATAAATTGAGAAAGAGAATGAAACTATTGACTATGAAAATCAAATAAGGCAATGAGTATGCCATTTTAAAACAATCTTATCCCAAATTAAGTATACCTAGCTCTAGAAAAATAGGGCATAAGGCATAGGGCATACCTGGTTACCGCCGCCATGTTTACTTTCATTAGTTTTATAATAAAGAGTTATTAAAAATGCATAAATTTTTGTTCTAGCAATTCCACTTCCTGGAATTTTTTTTTTCTAATATACACATATGTTAGACAATTTACCACAGCACTGTTTATAATAGCTGCAAGTTGGAAACAGCTTAAATGTACACATAGAGTATTGGTTAAATAAATTATGGTTAAATGCCCTACACTGAATGCCATGTACTTTACTGTATACTATTACAAAGAAGTGAACTTTATATGTGCTGCTGAGAATCAATTTGCAAGCTATATCGTTAATTTTTTTTTAAAAAAGGCCCAGAAAAGTGTTTATGGTATCCTATCATTTACGTAAAAAGAAGCAATCATATACACATAAGTGTGCATATGCTTAGAATAGATATGAATAATTCAAAAGGAATTGGGGAGGAAAGAAATTTAGCACACTTAACTTTGATATCTTTTAAATTTTATAATATATACATTATTCTTGAGTAAATATAAAAAATAATTCAATATAAAAAGGGTATTATGTAGTATAACAATAAAAAGTATAGGCTTAAACATCACATAGGCCTTAATTTAAATTCTAACTCCACTGTTTATTACCTTAACCTGAGCTTCTGAGCCTGCTTACTCATCTGTCAGATGGGGATCATATATGTGAAAACAAATAACAAGTGTTTTAAAAAATTATCAGAAAGGAAATAACCAGGATAAACTTCAAATTGAACCAATACTATTTAGAGGACCCGCCTACTCCATGCCTGGTACTGCACCTGGCAATGTGGTCTTCACAACAATCCTGTGGGGTAAGAACTGCAATCTTATTTGACAGAAGAGAAGAATAAATCCCCTGGCTTGAGTATAAAAACTGGAAAGAAAACGAGAGGATTCCTAAGGAATAACGAGGCAGCACAAGGATTCCAGGAAAGTAAAGCATTACCTGTGAGGACGGCAGTGGCAGTGGAAGTCGAGAGAAGACTTCGGTCAGAGTCGTGGCTTCCCTTGACACTTTCACAGCTGCTTCATCTTGGGGATGGGAGGAGGGATGACAAAGGTGGAGGTATAAACCAGTATGTTAGTGCCAATGGGATAAGGCTGCAGCTGCAGCTGCGGCACCGACTTTAAAAACAACGGGTTCCCTCTCCACCCTTAACCGCTCAGACGTCTCAAAAACACCTCCAAAAATCAATGTTTTATATTTATACCTCTGAGGTACTGACTTTGGGTATAATGAAGTACCCTTGCAGATAGGATGCGGCGGGGAAAAGCGAGAAGTAAAGGGGTCTCCCTTTCTGGGAGAAGAGAGATGGGAGTCCCTAATAGGGGAGGCACTCACTGAGTCTTCTCCAAAACGTCTCCCGATTGAACTCCTTGGTGGTCTCCCGGGCTTCGCCGACTGAGTGGGTGTGGAGTGTGGGCCAGGCGGTGGCAAAAGGAAGAGAAGTAAGCAAAGCCACCTCCGGTCCCCACCGCCTCAGCCCGGGCCGCGTCCCCGCCGCCGCCAGTCTACCCCCTCTTCCCCACCCAAGCCTGCTCCTACGGTCGTCGGTCCCAACTGCGTCAGCTCACCCCGCACTTCTAGCAAGAGCAACCGCAGCTCCCCTGCTAAGTGCTGCAGCTGCTCCAAAGGCGGAGCCAGGGGGGCGACTGAGGCTACAGGTGTAGCTGCGCTCGCCATCTCAGTAGAACGACTAGGGCCTGCAGAGAAAAGCCGAAACTGCCGGAGCCGCACTGCGGCGACCGCTTCACTTCCGGGCGTCACACAGACCCGGGTTAGTTTCCGGCAACAACCTAACTGGCCCCGCCCTAGAGGACCGGCCACGCCTCCTCCCCGGCCGTGCCTCCTCCACTGCCCCAGGAGCGGCCTCACACGCAAGGGCCTGTCCGAGTAATTTTTTATTCATCATTCATTTATTTGATTGGTTAAAAACATCCCCAACTGAGGAATCAGGAAAAAGGGACTGGGAGCTAACAGCGCAAGGGTAATCAAGGTCTGGCCCAACTTCACACTGGTTCCCTGCTCCTAAAGTGGCCCCTTTGATGGCTGCTGAGCTCCAGACTGTGATAGGTACACTTTATATGAGGTAATCCTAAAAAAACACATTGGGCCTCAGATGAGCCCATACATACTCAGACCCTGTCCTGGGGATCTAGATACGAGGCTTTCTCTTCACAAAAGTAAATCAACCCTTTGCCTTCTTGGGGAAGGAAGGAATCATGGCATTATTTAGAGACTTTTCTGCAGTTCACGCTGCAGGAATCAGTAGTGAGTAATCCCCCAAATCCCAGGCATCCAAAGAGCAGCAGGTTCCTGAAGCTTGTCCACCAATATTGGCCTTCCACCTGCTGCTGGGCCAGAGACCTGGGCTTCAGAGGTAGATGATGAGACCTGGCCTTCAGGAGCTCATATGGCTTTTTAACTGCACTGTGAAGGTTCCAAGCTCATTGGAGTTCAGTGTCCACACGAAATAAATGAGAACAGGTGTCAGCAGTGTCAACCAGATCCTCAAAGGGGAGAAGAAGAAAGCTATGGTGCCATATGTCATTTGAAGGAAATAGCAGGAATAAATCTGCCAGAAGTACAGCAGTAACATAAGAAGGTGAATGGGTATAATTTTTAGGTATTTTCCTTGACGGAGATGAGACCTGAAGTTGTGACCAAAGCACCTCTGCAGCAAGCTCCAACACAGGTAAGCCATCAAGGGGATGTTAAAAAACACCAGCTGGAAAGTAGAGTAGAACAGAACCATTAGCTTACTAGCAAGTCCTCAGAGGGGGAAGGGTAGTGTCTCACTAATACATTATTGGTGCACTTAAGAATATGTTGCTTTCTCTCTTGGGGGTTAACGCTCTGATTTTTTATGCTTCAGTCACACTTACTCATAACACAACAGCTGACTTGTAGTTAGTTGTATGTCTGCCTGTATCCTTTTATTCATCTTCAAGGCAGGTTATGTTGAAGCCCTTGATGTTTAAGGTGGAAATAACTGAATACATGTGTGTATATACTTACACACATACAACACACACACTTGTTTTTTTCTTGGCAGAGTGAGAGGGGACTTGGGTATCAATATTCTTTTCTGCCTATTTTTATTTGAAGTAGCATGATGAGTACTGGAATACAAAAGATTTAATTTATAATCTGAGTTTAGATGCTGTATCATTCATTCATCAACCTATGTGGCAAGCAATGTGCTATACTCTAGGCTTGGGACACACTGGTGAACAAGTCAGAAATGATGCATCATAGAGCTTATATTCTAACAGAGAAATTTAAAAAAAAAAAACAAAAAGAAAACATAATTACAAATTGTGAGAAATTCGATGAAGGAAATAACTGGGTCATGAGTATAATTTGGAGATGAGTTCTCTTAGGCCTGAAGGACAAGAATGAATAAGTGAAAGGAAGTACATTCCAGGCAGAAGAATCAAATCCAGAGGTGGGAGAGGTCTTGGCCTATTTGAGGCCAGTGGGTCTAGACCATGATGAGCCAAGAGGGAATTGGGACAGTCAGCAGGGCCCAGATCATTCTCTGCTTACAAGGTTTTAAGCTGATAAATGAGTGAGCTGATTAAGGTTTTAAAAGGACCACAGTGGATGCTCTGTGGCAAAGTGACAGTGGGGAGGCAAAAGCAGCAAGTGGGGACCAATTAGGGTGGTCATGCAGTAGCCCAGGTAAGAAATAATTATAACTTAGACTAGGGTAGTGGCAATAGTGGTGATTCAAGATATGTATTAGAAGTATTACTTGCTGTTGACCTAGATATAGCATATGAGGAAAAGGGAAGAATTGAGGATACATCCTGAAGAAATAGGGTGAATTGTGGAGCCATTTATTAAAATTGCAAAAACTAAGGAGGAACAGATTTGGGGGTAGAAATTAAAGGTCCTGCAAGAGATAGACTATTAAGTTAATATGCCTGTGAGATATCTAAGGGAAGAAAGGACAGTGGAGATATAGGTACCTGAAGTGTAGATAAGAGGTTTAGATCAGAGATACAGATTTGGGAGTCATGGGCCTAGATGATACATAAAATCCATTATTAATGTACTATTTATTGAAATATGAATATAAAGCCACCCTTTGGTAAGGTATAAGAGTGCTTCTGAGAAACAACCTCCATTTAAATAACAGAAAACTGAACTGGACCCAGGACTTACACAAATATGAAATGCTGCTATACAGAGAACATTCTAGCCCATGATCAGTGTTTGCAGAGGTCTTTCCTATTTGTTTACCTCTAATGCTGCTGATCATGTTTTACTGCCCTGTTATGAGGCTGTAAACTCATTTCAAATGATGTTTTTGGATCTCTTCTAAAACTTCAGGTCATCACCTCTAGATTTTGGTCCATTAGTCCCATTAGGTGAGTAAAATAAATAAAATTTTAGGTAAATATCTTTCAAACCTATTTATAGTGATTAGCTACAGGTCAGGGTTTTGTTTGTGTGTTTGTTTGTTTTAAAAAAATCCCAGTCCAAATGTAAACCCACTGTGTCAGTGTTTCCCAAAGAAGTATACTAATAAGACATCACTAGAAAGCCAAGGTCTGGTTTTGCCTAGTGCAACTTTCACTGCAAAACTGATCCATTTTTCTTGTGTCTATTTTTCCTTTACTCCCTCTGAAATATTTTCCTTCTTCATTATCATAATCAATTTTGGTTTACTCAGAAGTCTATCATTTATTCTACCATAAGTCCCTTAATTTTTTTTGTCAATGAAATGCACAGTAAAACAAACAAAAAAGAAAACTTCTTTTACCTCTTCTAAATCCTGCCTGTCGAAAATGTACTTTAGATGTTTAAAAGAATGGTGGAAAAGAGTTTAGGAAGTACTTAAAAGGTAAATGAAACACCAGTTATTAAATACTGCACTGCCAGTAAACTAGGAAACATGATATATGGTGTTCGGTTTGAGATTTTGGATTTAATTCATAAGTGTTATGCAATTAGTCCAACAAAGCCACCATGCTCTTAAATTGCATTTCTGACTTCTTACCTGGAGAATTCCAACTACGAATGTTACACTGCCTTGTAGGAAATGTCCATCAACAAAGATCCCAAAGGAAAAGCAGCAACCCATTTTGCCATCAGTAATTTCACCAATAAACCACGGTCCTGAAGAGGCAATGGAGAGGAGAGAAGATTAAATAACTATGACTTTTTCATGAGATGTATTTATAGGAATAATGAAGAAATATGAGACTAAGCATCTATAAGCATTTTACTGGCATAGCTTTTTTCTTTACTGATCTCTATGTTGTACCCGATTTCCTAGCTAACCAACTATTTGCACTATTGCTCCATATTTCTCTGGATTATAAAACCATCTGAGTACATACTATACCTGGAATATTTACATAGCTTGTAGATTCCAGAAATATACTAGAATACATTCGCAAATTTTAGGAGATTCTGTTGCAATAATAACCTAAATATAATGCATTAACATTTCCTTTAAGAAGCAGGAGGTATTCCTCAGTTAATTTTCCAAATAACTGATTAACTCCTTTAAGCTATAAAACTTCAACCACTTTCATCCACCTAAAATGCACTTTTCTTTCTTATTAACAAATGTATTTTAACCTTTTCTTGCTGATCCACAGTCATTATTTTGTACATTATGTACACAGGTGAACGTATACAGAGTTTAACTTGCTTCTTTATTTTTTCATCTATAATGCCAGAATGACTTTTCTCTTCTCACTACTATTATTTACTGCCTCTTCTCGTTATGCACATTTCTGAAATTACCTTATTAAGAATGATTAAGGGATAGTAAGACTTCCTTTCTCAAAATGCAAATATCATCGTTTGCTGGTAAGAGTAGAGTTCAGCTTTAGAAAGTCATAGGTAATTTTCTCAGATATGTGTTATATGAATTCTGTTAGATACAAATTAGTCTAGAAAAAGTGTATTCTCTTCAAGTTTCAGTTTTTAAAAATGGAGCAACTTCTACCATATTTTCTTTTACGGCCAGGAACCAAATCACTTGCTTTGCCTCCTAGTGTAAGACAAGTGTCTAAAACAGCTTCAACCTATCTTCTGACAAGAAAACTGACCACCAAAGGGGAATCTGCCACAGTTTGTTATACAGTATTATAAAGTATCATATTTTTCATTTTACTACTTTGTGTTCTCTGGTGAACACATGAGAAAAAATAAGAAAAGTCCAAAGGTAGAATAAAAGTATGAAACAAAGACTAAGCAAAACACATGAGAAAAAATAAGAAAAGTCCAAAGGTAGAATAAAAGTATGAAACAAAGACTAAGCAACATATAGCCTAACTGATGTTCAGTCACTATGGTACATTAGTAAAACACTTTAAAGAGGGACCCACACTGCTTTTTGCTGCTGTAAGTGGCTAAGTGACTTTGTAAGGATTGCATATAATAATTACTGTAACAGAACAGCTCAGATTTGCTTGAAATCACTGCCTATCTCTATTTCTCTCTTTTCTGAGCTGAGTTTTTAGGAGTTATGCATTAGTAAATTATTCACTGAACCACATACTGGGCATTGTGCTTAATGCCGAGCACAAGGGTCAATAAAATAGACATCAAATTGATATTCTAATAAGGGGAGAGATGATCAACACAGAAGATAATCATAAATTCTGATAAAATAATGACAGAAATAAAATGCATGATGAAATAGGATAAAACTTTAAGGTAGTCAAAGAAGGCTGCTCTGGGAAGATGACAATTAAGCTGAACTTCTATCTTCTATTAGGTTTCCATACAAATTCTGCAATGGTCTTCTCAGCACCCTTAAGTTTAACTATATGGCCTTTAAACATGTTAGGAAAGAACTTTATTTCCCAAGATCAATCCCAGGAAATGACCTATAAAGGAACCATGAGCCATTTGTTATGTTCTCAAGAGCCTAAATGATTCTGTTGTTAAAATTCTCATATTCTTTGGCAGAATTCTCCGCAATCTCAAGTTTCCTAATTGACTTACCCAGCACTGTATATAGAGTCAGCAACAATACAAAATAGTAGAAGATATTTATTTTGCTCAAGACATGAAGGGAAAATGAGGTCAAATTTATAAATCCTGGAGGCCCTAAAGAGAATACATTTGAAAAATCCAATGAATACATGCAAAATTTAGTTTCTTTATACCATTTTCTAGAAGACATCCATGGGCTATCTACTATATATGCAACAAATTTTTTGTTATATCATAACTATACAAATGATACCACTTTAAATTCATAAACTGGCAGGAATCCTGATAAGCCAATTCACTTAGAATTGCAGAGGGTAGGAAGTTAATTTCATACAAAACCTGATAATGCATGACTTCTTACTTTGTGTTTTACATACTTGCTACTCATTACTCTCTTAGCTTCTTTCTTGTTTTAGTCTGGTATGTCTCAAAGTAGTAATCTACATATCCAACTATAGTTAATATTTATTGTAAATAAATAATCCTTTAACCTTAGAGGCACCTATGCTTTAAACTTTAAGGAATGATTCTGTACTTTGGCTGCACATTTTAATAACCTGGGGGAACTTTTAGGAAATACTAATGCCCATGTCTTACCCTCCAGAGATTCCAATTTAATTAGGGTAAGAGATTCTGATTTAATTGGCCTAGGAAAAGGAAAACTTAGGCAAAAACCGAAGTGATTCTAAGCAGCCAGGACTGGGAAATATAGCTTTAGACAGAGTCATGCTTCTTAGCCTTAACTGCACATTGGAACCATCTGGGAGCTTTAAAAAATACTGATGCTTAGGGTCCTACCCCTATAGAGATTCTGATGTAATTGGTACCCTGTAGACACCGAGGTTTTAAAAGTTCTCCCTGGGGATTCTAAGGTGCTGTTTAAAGAAAAGAAGTGACCTACAGTTAGAAGACTTGGGTTTTGAGTCTCTCTCTCTTCTCAGCTATGAGACTTTGGACAAGTTATATAACCCCCAGTCCTTAGTTTCCTAATCTTTAAATTGGGAATAAATAACACCTATCTCACAGGATGGTATAGGGATTAAGTGAGATAACGCAGGTAGAAATATGTTGTAAATTTTAAATGACTACACAAAGATACTGGTATCTCTACATAATGAGGTTAAGACCCTCCCTTAAACATTTATTTATTTACATAACAAGCAGAAAATATATGTGCACCATAATGTTTTTTGAACTTTTTCATAGAAGTTTTGAAAACACATCAGCAGAAAAACACTCAGTAGGATGTGTACACTACTTGTTCAGTTAACCATTTTACTGTTTAATCATTACTGCAGTACTCCCCTCCTCCACAACCAGTTCTTGATCCCAGAGATTTCACCCAAGCCAGGAAGGGATAAGGAAAATTTTATTCAATAAGAATTTGTTGTTTATTATGCACAACTCAGTGTTGGGTGCTGTAAGAAACGAACAAGAAGTAGAAAACGAGAGCCCCTATATTGAGGAACATAAAATATAGTTTGGAGAAAATGTATGTACATTTGAAGTGGTTGTGTAAAGCCAAATGATTGGCTAATTACATATCAATTAATCATTAGGAAGGACGACAGAGATTCAGAAAAGGAAGAGCTCATTATGACCTGGAATGGTTGGAAAAAAATGGTATACAAAAAGAGGGTTGGAGGTGAGCCATAAAGGACACTAAAATTTGGACAAGTTTAGAAAAATAATTTAAATTAGATAATAGCCTGGGGAAAAGCACAGAAGCAGAAATGACCATGGTATATATAGGAAACAGTGAAAAATTATCTAGGCTGAACTATAGGTAACTATATGGTTGAAGACATGGTTAGTTAGATAAGACCAGATTGTGGAAGATCTTTACTATTTGGCAGAGATGTTTGGTCATTTTGAACTATAATGTGATTTCCCCCCTCATTTTGGGTAAGCCTCATTTTACTGCCATGCAGCAGCAGAATACTGAGGTTTTGTTTATTTGTTTGTTTAATATAGAGTACTGTGGAAAAAAGTATTATAGTTTGAAGGATCCGCCTCACAGACCTCAAAGACAATTTATATTTATCACTTGTTAATAGTGAGGACATTATGTGATACTTTAAAAGGGCCAAGACTAACCTTTAAGTTCTAGGTATCCTCGATGCCTAAAAGTTAGGAGAATGGAGAGCTGAATCAGCACAATTATCACAAAAAGGACCCGGGCCTGCAGAAAAATAGATGTTAACGTGAAACAAATATATGGGTACAGCTTCAGTTAAGGTTTTTAAAAATGGCCTCATTAACGAAAAAGGAAATGACATCATTAGCAGAAATTATTATATAAGAAAAATATATGGTCAAAGAAAATCAAACATCTGATATGCCAAAAAAGAAAATTTTAAGTTGCTTCATTATTACTCTTTCAGAATTTGAATACTCTGACCAATGTTGAAACTAAGTAATTTTATACAGTTATATAAAATGATCAAATTAAAATAGCCCACTTTCATTGTACTGGAGAAGTATATATAATTTATTGTGTTTTATTTAAAATGGGGTAAGAGTAAAGAAAACAGTACACAGTATACCACAGGTGAGTGAACAGGTGAGAATGCATTTTTTTTTTTTTTTTTTTTTGCTTTCTTCATCAAGAAGTCGTTCACTTGGAGGTTAACTCACAGTAAAGAGACATGTAATCTAGGTCCTTGTTTCTCAAAGTATGGTCCCTGGATCATCATTGGAATCACCTTGAGCCTCTCAGGAATGCAGAATCTCAGGCCTCGCCTCAGCCCTATTGCATCAGAATCTGTCTTTTACTAATATTCTCAGGTAATTTATGAGAACATCAAAGTTTCTGAAGCCTGATCTAAGTGACTACTGAAAATCCCCAAAATAAAAATAAATGACACAAAATAATTTGTAAAATTGAGATACAAACGTCTATTAGTCACATTTTTTAAAAGCTTATGCAAGTAAAATAATATTCAATTCACATTTTAAGTCTGTGAGTATATATAGTAAAGCTATCTCTGGGAGATGAAATTAAAGGAGGTTTAAATTTTCTTCTTAGCATTGTAGTATATATCTTTTGTATATTTTATGTCAGATAGGTGAGATCTGAGGAAAACAGTATAAATTGCTATAGCTTCTCTGGAAGACAATTTGACAGCATATATTAAAATCTAAAAGAAAATACCCATTTATTTGTTCAAGAAATATTTATTGAGGACCTATTCTCTGTTAGGCATACCAAAGATCCCTGACCTCGCTGGGCTTATATTTTACTGAGGCAGGCTAGACAAAAACCAATGAATATAATAAATAATGAGTGATTTGTGCAATTATGTAATTAATAAGTAAAATAAATAGACTAATGTGCCTATTCTTTCAACCAGTAATTCGCTTATAGGAATTTATCTCAAAAAAAACTAATATATGCAAAAACTTAGTTACAAAGCAGTATTAATATAGTAGAGGGAACAACTGGAAACAAATGTCCAACAATAGGGAAGTGGTTAATGTGTATCTGTGCCAATATAAGGTAGCCAATAAGTATCATGTTATAAAATAATATAAACTGATGTGAGACAACAGTCAAAACAAATCCTCAGTGGAAAAAAATCAGGCAACAAAAAAGAAAAGTGCATTTACCACTTTGTATTAAAAACTCATATACAAGTGTATATGAAAGAAAAATAGAAAATATCATAACGACAAATACAATGACTATAATGGATAGTATGATAACATAATGATGTCAGGGTGATTTTACTTTATTTCTAAATTTTCCAAGTTTTCCGCATTTAGTGTGTATTATTTATGTAGAAGAAACAATAGTTTTAAAAGATCCTTGATCATGAAACTAATTTATATAAATTAATTTTTTAAATAAATCCTTAATCCAGTTTAGCGCAGTTCCTGTAATTCCTTCAGTTATCATGGTTTTATAGCATTGGTTAGAACCAGGTCCCCAAATAGTTATTAACTGTTCATGCCTTTACTTCTTTTAATTCAAATCAATATAAAAGCATTTTGTTCTTCAAGATGAGTAACTAAACTTTTCATGTCATAAGGTTCAGCTTGCTTATCACATGATTATTACGACTTCAGATCTACCAAACCCAGTAAAAACACACATAACATTTAGTTGAATTTACTCACCACCATGTAGTGGTCAGTAAGAAGAATAAAAGATGCCAGAGGGTCAAATCTGAGATGAATATCCTCTTGAAGAGAAAATATGTGGTGAACACTCTTACTTCTTCCAGCAGAATCCTAGTTATAAGCACAGCAGAGGAGTAACTCCTTTGCTACTTTTTTCCCAATTTACTTTTGATTCTTCCTATAAGCACTTTAAATGGAACTTTAAAACCTTATAATTCTAGATTTAAATTGGAAATATCACCATGTACTCACAATTAGTTTCTCTTTTAAAAATATGTATTTCCCTTTGTTCACTGAAAAAGCCTAGAAAAAGCAACACACGATAGCAATGAGCTAGCTAGGCTAGTGCCAATGGCCTCAAAATACCATTTCTCACTTTTATATTGATTTGAACCAGCATTCTTTAGAAGATTGACTGATTCCACTTCTTGAGTAAGAAGTGCACAAGAAGAGCTTGGGATATCTTGTCATACCGGAAAGCAAGAAAAGTAACAGAGACTACTTAGATTGTATCAAAAGACTAAGTGGTCAACTTGGTGAAGCTGCCACTAGCCAAAGAGGGAAACATTTGAGCATCGAAAACAATAAATGAAATGGATTGAAACCTACCAAATATGTTTCCTTAAATGTTGAATTCATAATGATACTAAAAATAAAAGACTTGTTTGGTTACCTTTGGCAGATGCTAGAGAAAAAAAACTCATTATTCTGGAAACTGGTTTAAAAAGGGGAGAGGACAGGAAGAATTAAGAATTTATCCTGTCTTTACTGTATGAACTCTATATCTGGGTACCAAATAGATGAGGAAAATGTTTTCCTTATGAGACCATTCTAATTAATACTCATATAATAAGGAGCAGCAATTTGAATATAGCCATTTTATAACTCTAATAAAATAATAGATCTAGGCAAAGATCATCAATAGCTGCTAGAAGTCCTTCCATGAAAAGCTGATTGGGTACTTCATAATGAATGGAGAGATAAACCAGCAGTGTGTTAAAGCTGATTTGACTGACTCACAAAGGCCAACTGTTACATTTTCAGGAATTTTGCAGGCCAGTTGATGTTATATTTGTAACTTAAAACCAGATATGGTAGCAATATTTATACTATGAGCCTTGTCTGGATTCTGATTTGAACCAACCAAACGATATATGTATTTGTGTGTATATAGATACATGTACATAAACATACATACATACATATATATATACACATATATATGTACATAATGTATATGAAAATTGGGAAAACTGAACACTAGCTGGATAGTTTGATATTATAGAATTACTGTTAATTTTTCAGGTGTGGTATGGTATTTTGGTTACATTTTTCAAAATAGTCCTTATCTTTCAGTGATTCATACTGACAGATTTACATAAAAAATTACATCATAGAGCAGGAAGGAGAGAAGCAGAAGGGGAATAAATGAAACAGATTAGTCATGAATTGATAACTGTTGAAGTTGGCTGATTGATACATTATAGTATTATCTCTTTCACATATTTAAAAACTTTCTCATCATCAAAAAGTTTATTTATAGTGAAAAGAACTTGTACTGGTGTTTATTAAACTTTGATTGCACAAAATGTTCTTACTTTAAAGAATAAGTTCTTTTTTTCAAGGCAGAGATTGTCTTTAATTTCGAAATTTGGAAATTTCTAGAGTCTTTAAATTGCCAAAATAGACACAACAATCTAAAATACTGGTTCTCAAACTTTAGTGCACATCAGAATCACTTAGAGGGATTGTTAAAACAGATTGTTGGGTCCCATCTCCAGAGTTTCTGATTCATAGGTTTGAGATGGGACCTGAGAGGTTACACTTCTAAAAATACCCAGGTGATGTTGATGATACTAGTTCAGGAACCACACTGAAAATTGATCTAAAGGCAGTTGCTACTAGGCTGCCCAGAGCCTATAGATAGTCAATAAATATAGTGAGTAGGTAAAATACGAGATAATAAATTGATGTTATCTCTCAAAGATTTTTCTCTGACTTATCTATATAGTATAATGTATTTAAAAGGACAAAGTTTTCCCATTGATGATTGAGAGAACCAGGTTCCCTATTTAATAGTCAGTAACTAATTTTTTAAAGTTATACACATATAGACAGAAAATAGATCATTGGTTGCCTAGAAGTGAAAGTGGAAAGAATGCAGTTAAAAAAGAGCACAAGAAAGCTTTTGAGGTTGATGTATCATATTGAGTGTAGTAACAGTAACATAACAGGATGTATATGTAAACATACCAAATTGTACTCTTTAAATAGCATACCTCAATAATGTTGCAAGAAATGTTAAATATAAAAAAAGTACACGTGATTACACAGTTTTACTAAGGATTCAACTAAGCAGTCAAAAATGTCTCAAGGAATGTGAATATGGTTTTTTCCTCATAAAACTACAGTAGCTGGGGCTCAGAAGCAATCCAAGGATTTGAAGATTCCCATTCCTAAAGTGAGATCTCCAATGGTTGTTCCTACTTCTTTCCCATGACTATAAAAATAGGGAATATTCCAGAAAGAAATTAAGAGTTTATCGCCAGCCATCTTTCCTTCTACGTCCTCCCTATGTTTGTTCTTCCTCCTAAGCAGAACACTTTATAGATGGGTGGCATTGCAAAGTGCCTTCTCTTATTTCCTCATCTATAAATTGGGGATAGAACTACCCACTATATAGGATTGTTATATGAATTAAGTAAAAAATGTGTCTGGCATCTCCTTGTGGTGGTGGTGGGCAGCAGGGGGAGGACTCAGTTAATAGTTCCTTCCTGCTCAAAATCTTTCTCTATGACCAAAATAATAATAGCAGTAATAATAATAACAACAATTTCATGTGTTTTCTGAAGGATTACTTCATATTTCAAACCAACTTAATATTAAATATTTAAACTCTCGTCAAATCAGAAAGTGACAAGATTTTTTTTTTTTAGAAACTAATTTCTGAGCACAGTCTATCCTCTAAAGAGTTTTATAATGCTGATGAAACTGCTCTATTTTGGATGCTCACTTTCTACTCTGGCAGATGCTGGTTAATTAAATGCCCACACCCACCCCTCACCCCCCATCCCTCACCCAATTGAATCAGAATAAGGCCAGGCAGACTATAATGCAAATCCTATAAATGCATACTCCTCAAACAAAAAATTTTTTTGATGCCTTGAATATTCTCTGTCCTAAAGTTTTCAAAATAGTGACACAATTTTCCTATACTTGGATACATAAATACATGTTATCTGACTTATTCTATTATCTTTTGGTATATTGGGGAATTTTCTCCCATTATTGAAAAGACACTGGCCAAAACTGGAAGAAAACAAAAGCATGATTCCCTAGGGTTAGAAAAGCGGGGTGGATGGGGGGAGGGGAGAGTGGACTGTGGCCAGTAGTTGTGCACTCGTCTTTTCCTCTGCCCAGTTTTCAGTTTAATAGTAGAATTACTCTTGAGTGCCCATTTTAAGTACATACTAAATCCATTATATATCCAATTTTTTTTTTATTAAACTTAGTTTCATTTTTACCATCTGACTTAAAAAAAAAAAAATCAGAGTTGGGCATGGTTACAGCCTAAGCATTTATATATCAAATTGAAAATTAGTAACTTACCTGGACGATTACTTCTATTTTATGTGAACTATTACTGAAGTTTCTTGGGTTCCACTTGAGTGTGAAGATAGGACCAGACAAATGAATAGCTTGCCCTAAATGAACTCCATCAATCTTAACTGTGACAGAAGTAATGGAGGATAATGAAAAGGCCAAGACTCTAAAATAAGAACATATATAAAACACATGGTTTTAGGTATTTCTCACTGTTTTTATAAAGGAGAATAACCCTATAATAACCCCAAAAGATATAAGTACAGGCAGAACAATCACACTGTACAACTGTAGGGACCACTATTCTATATGAACTGATTTCCTTCTGAATGGTGGCTTTTGAAATTGTATAATTCAGCAAACCTGAATTTGTGAGAAATTAGGAACTGTTCTTTTACTTTTTAGAAAGAAAAATCAATTTTCTCTTGAAAAATCAAGCTGGAGTAGCTCCAAAGTCCTTAATGAAGAAACTCCTAAAGTCCTGGTTTTTCTCATAGGAATAGGATATAGGTTAGACATCTCACTTTGTTAATCTAATATCAAGCCTACCATCTACTCAGTTGGTTCCTATCCACTCATTTGGTTCTTCTATCTATCTGGAAGAAGCAATGTCAGAAACAAGGCTAAGGCTACCAGGCCCCAGAGAATATAAAGCCTAAATCTCATATCCAGCTCCTATCGAAAAACCTGACTGAGAGATGAATGTTTCACTTCACTAGTCATCAAAAAATATATATTAAAATGACTTGATACCATTTTTTTCCAGATTAAGTAGTAAATCTTTTTTAAAAATATAATATGTAATTATGGTAAGAGGGCTATGAAACTGGCACTCATATTGCCTGGTAACATATAAACTGGTATCCATTTTAAAAAGTATTTGGGGACCTTATCCACTGCTGGTGGGGATATAAAATTGTACAGCTGCTATGGAAAACAGTATGGCAGTTCCTCAAAATTTTAAACTTATAATTACCGTATGATCCAGCAAGCCCACTTCTAGATTTATACCCAAAAGAACGGAATACAGGGATTCTAACAAATATTTGTACACCCATGTTTGTAGTAGTATTGTTCACTACTTCTCAGCCTTTTGGCTAAGATCAAGTGTAGTATCTGTACTTATCAGCATAGTAGTATTGTTCACAATAGCATTATTCAAATTAGCCAAAAGATGGAAGCACAAGTGTCTATTGACAGATGAACTGATAAACAAAATGTGGCATATACATACAATGGAATATTATTTAGCGTTAAAAAGAAAGGAAATTCTGGCACATGCTACAACATGGAGGAATCTTGAGCACATTATGCTAAATGAAAGAAGCCAGTCAAAGAAGGACAAAGGATTCCACTTATATGAGGTACTTAGGGTAGTCAAATTCATAGAGACAGACAGTAGAATGCTGATTGCCAGAGGCAGCAGGGAGGCAGGTAGGGAGTTATTGTTGAATGGGTATAGAGTTTGTTTTGGAAGATGCAAGTTCTGGTGAGGGATAGTGGTGATAGTTGCACAATATGGATGCACTTAATGCTACTGAACTGTCTACCTAAAAATAGTTAAAATGTAAATGTTACGTATATTTTACCACAATTTTTAAAAAAGGAATAATGCTTTTAGCTACAAAAAAAAAGTAATTGAACAATCTTTATCAAGTCATATAGGAATTCAACCTCTTTAACTTAGAATCCCACTTCTAGAACTCTATCTAAAGAATTATTCAAATTAAGGAAGAATCTATGTATACCAGATGCTTATCCCTAAATTAGAAAAAAATAGAAAAGGTCACCAATAAGATACGAAAATGATTAAGTAAACTGTGATACATTTTCTCTGTTGAAGTTTAAAAAAAAAAGTAGGAATTAGAATAGACTGTGCCTTATGATTACAACTATGTAAAAACATAACAAAAAGAGATTGCCTGAAAAGGAAAACTCAAATGTTATGTTCTGTCAGGGGGTGGGGAGGTGGGAAGGAAATACACATATAATCCCATACCCTATTTTCAAAAGGTGGTGGTTGTATTTACTTTTCGAAATAAAATTTTAAAAAGTATATATATTAAAAAGAGTGCCCTTATGTGTGAAAAAGGCTGTAAGTCCCTTTAATTCATACTGTCAAATTCAATATGGCAATTGAACATTCAATTCCATAAGGTTTATATAGCTTTTGCTTTTCTGGAAGGCTATGTAGCAAAATGAAAAAAATGTTTCTGATATAAAACATAAATTTTTAAAAGTAGGATGTAAAAGAATATGTACATTGTGATTATAGCAATGTAACAACATGCAAATAAAAAGGTGGTATACACAAAAGTAATAATATTACAGTTTCTGGATTTTTAAATTTCAGCAGCTTATGAAAACATTTTTTAAACTGAATTAGAATGAACCAGTAAGCAGTTTATCTTTATATGTTTAAATTGTTGAAACAACTGAAGGGCATCTCATAGCTGTCACATGGGAATGCAGTCACAATGATGTAGTCTCCATTAATATCAAACAAAAAGTAAATTCTGAAAAATTGCTACTTACCTGATGTGTGTTGAGTGAAGGAGTCTTTCAAGAGGCTCGTGTTTAGCACAACTATAGAGGAGTGACTTAGGATTGGTGATAAGAACCACAGGCCACTCATCAAAGATCAAATCAGCAAAGCTAAAGAGGTCATGATCAAAAGCAAAGATGCGGTACCTAGAGACCAGAGGACAAGGAGGCAATTTAGTCAGTTCACATTTTAAGAGGTATGAAGGTTATATACAGAATATAAAAATATAAAACTATACTTTCTGAGATCATGAATTTGAATGCAGAGAAAATAATACTGTTTTTCTGTCTTCCCTTGCCGCTGTTACTTTATACTTCACATTTGTCACAACAACTGGGATCTCATTGAAGCAATGAATTTAACTGTACCCTACAATGTCTGGTACATAGCACACACTCTAATTTTTAAATAAATGTTTGTTGCATTAATTCATTTGATTTCTATGCTTTAAGACTATTTTTAACCTAAGACATTCATCATAAACCTAATACCTGACAGTCTTCATCTCACCAACAATGCTACATAAAATATGAAAATAAACACAATTAGAAACCTTTCAATCATCTTTTAAATTTTTATTTCTATAATTTCAAAGAAATTAACAAAAGTTAAGTTGTCTTGATTTTCTAAATGCACAATGAGAGTTATAAATACTCATTAAAGAATAACCAAAAGTTGTATTTTCTAACTTTTAGAATTGAGAAATGATTAACTATAACAGAAACAATAGGGCTCTCCAAATACTCCGCGTGTTCCCCTGCATTTACCAATCTCCCTGATACTAGGTTGAGACCATGTGACTAGTTCTGGCCAATGAGCTGTGAACAGAAGTGACATGTATTACACTTCTGGTCCAACGTATTTAAGAGTGGGTGTGAGTTTTCCATGCTCTCTTCCCTGACTTGGAATTGAGGTATCAAAATAGTAGCTTTTTAAGATGAAGGAAGTCTGAATCCCTGTCACTCTGTGGAATAGAGTTACCCTGACTCATACCAGATTTACAGACATGAAAAATTAGATGTCTATTTTGTTAAGCCACTGATATTTCTACATTTGTTGTATCCACAACAAAGCCTAGCCTAGTATTACTAATATGTTGTTTTTAAAAATTCTTCTATTTTACTAATACAACTCAAACGTATAATAAGGGCAGGTAAAGGTTAGGTCCTTTCAGTAAAGCCCCAGATAAAACCCCAGGGTTGGAACACATGAGAGCAGGTGGAAAGAGAAAGAAAATGGTTTTATAATTAACATTGCTTAATTTGAAACTGTATTATAAGAAATAAAGAGGTTGATCAAGGGTTAGGAAGGCTATCTAGTAAGAGGCAATCTTAGCCGAGCCCACAGCCTCACAATTATAAATAGACAGGTCTTAGCTCAAAGTAATTACAGTAGCCAATTAATTACAGGCTTCAAGCATAGCTTTTACAGATTCTAGAAAAGCCAACCGAAATGACCAGGTACCTTCTAAAATGTAAAGCTGCTTTCTAATTAATGGAAGTAGCTAAAAATGGTAAGAAAACATATTCAGCTCAACAAATATTTATTGGGTGCCTAATATCTTCAGTATTGGGTTTTAATTAAATAGCAATTGATAATAGTTAAACTATGAAATGATACTCATCTATACTTAAATTATTTCACTTAAATAGTTTCCTCAAAATGTATAAGGAGATGATACTTATCTGTACTTAAACTATTTCATTTAAATAGTATTGAAATATATATTTAGTTCCTTCTCTCTATATTAACTACACTGTATGCTTTTGACAGATAAATTGTTTTTTCTTAGAAAAACTTTAACCTTGATAAAAGTAACTATCATCTCTTTGAAGAATTTAAATCACTAATATTTTATAGCAATAATTAGAAAAGTAGATATAAGGTTCAGAGGAGAGGGGAATGACATATTTCTAGTCCTAATGTTTCTTAAATGTGGTCCATTGAGCCCTGGTGTGCTTTTTCAAAAATGAAGTTTCTTGGCTCCTACCCCAGACCAACACAATCAAAATCCCTAGAAGTAGGACCTGTAAATTTTTATTTTTAATAAGCTCTTCCATAATGCTTGTGTACACTAGAGTTTGAGAATTATTTCCTAATAGATATGTCTTGCAAATCCAACAAACATAGTGACAGCGAACATGTAACTGTTGCAACAAGGTTTTTGCATAACAACAAAGATTGCCAGTTACATACATACATTACTTCAAAAACAGAGATACCACAAGTTTTCCTTAACTGGGATCACCCATGATAGCAATAACAAAGCTATCATTGCTTTAGCAAAACTTAACATGTGTAAGTTTTATTTTGTGGGGTAGTTCCCTTACCTTCTGTTTTGCTTCCAGTCTCCCACCTCAAGTTCCAAAGTGCCCTGGAAGTGACGAGTGTGCAAAACAGGCATCAGTCCACCGAGTGTATGGAGATGCCCACACAAATAAGCTGTAGCCGAACTAACCAATAAAAAATAAATGGAATGATGAACAAAGATAACTTGTGGTGCCAAACTAATAAAAACATCTCTTCAGGAAAGCAAGATAGGTAGTACAACAAAAAAGAATTAAAAACAACTAATTTTGTTTTTGGAAACCTGCCTCACCTCATTATTGACCGAATTCCTGGTGATGGAGAAAGAATAGTGGACGTTGTAAAATGTCCAAACCAAATACTGTGGTTGCTCTGACTACTTTCCTTGGCCAGTATTGAAAGCTCCTTCATCCGTTTCTGAAATGGAAGAAAAATAGAAGGATCTTTAATTAGGGCTCAGGCTGAAATCTGATGTCAGCAAATTAAACAGCTCCCTTGAAGTTTTATAATAATAAGTACATTATACCTAGGGCTTAAACCCTACTAATTAATGACCTGTATGGACATCTATAAGTTTCAAGCTGTTTTCAAATACATTATAATTCACTTGATCCTAAAAATAACTGTGCTAAGTAGGGCAGGTATTATCCCCATTTGATAGATAAGGATTATGAATTTTTTTATTAAAAAATGCCAGTAATCTTTTCAGCCCTGTATACCACAATGAGATTAAAAAAGATGATACTAAAACTAAATTTCTAGAATAAGAGGTACATATGTCTACAGAAATCCTATACCTAAATGTTCATAACAGTTCTACACATAATAGCCAAAAACTAGAAACCAAAGACAAATTATAGTATATTCATTAATGGAATACTACTCAGCAATAAAAAGGGAAGAACACAATAAAATGGATGAATTTCAGAAACATTATACCGAGCAAAGAAGCCAGACATAAGAGTATATAAGAGTATGATTTCAAATATATACAATTCTAGAATAAACAAAACTAATCTATACTGACAGAAAAACAAATTGGTGGTCATCTGGAACTAGGGCTGGAGACTGACTGCACAAGAGAACTTTGTGGGGTGATGGAGTGTTCTTTCTTGATTGTGGTGACAGTTAGTTACATCAGTATATACATTTATCAAAACTCTTCAAACAGTTGAAACAAGTGCATTTTATTGTCTGTAAATCATCTCTCAAGAAGCTGATTTTAAAAATAACTTGTGCATATATAAATATACATTAATATTATCAGTGAAGTGCTTATAGCAATAAATTCTTGGGACCCACCCCCAGGATTTCTAATTTGATAAGTCTCAGGTGAATCCTGGGAATTTGCGTTTTATAAGACTCAAGCTAATTTTCATGCAGATGATTCTCGAATCATACCTTACTGTTCTAAGGAGTACATTTTAAGACAATAAGTTAATGAACCCCATCTAAAGACACTTGATAGGAAACAAAACATACCTTCATTAAATAAAATGTCTAACATAACACAATGCATCTAACAATAGTCTGTTCACTTGACTTTGAACTCCTCTGAACCCTCAGATCACTTTGAATCTCATTTAGCACTTAGAAAATTCTGCCTTTTATTATAGTTATCTCTGCATTGGTTGTATGTCCTGTCACTAGATTAAATATTCTAAGAGGCCAGGGTTTGATCTTATCACTTTTGTATTTTTATATATGGGTATATATGCCACGCATATGGGCATGTGCTCATTAAAAATGTATAAGTTGATACAGTGTAAATGCATGTATACCTTACTGTTAAAATGTACAGCTGAAACACTGGATTTCGTTAACCAATGGCACTATAAAAAAAATAATAAATTTAAAAAACTAAAAAAACTTTATGAGTTGACATTTATTGTACCGAGAAACAATGAGAAGTTCTCAGATGGGACTTTCCAGACAGTTTCAATCTAGCAACAGTTTCACCTAGCTTACAAAAAGTACTTTAAAAGAAACTTATTTACTTCAATGGTTGCCCTTCTCTTACAAAAAAAAAAAATATATAGATCTTTAGTTAAAAATGGCAACTGTGGGGATTTAGGAATATACCATATAGTATACAAAGCTGTATGTCCAGTAGTATATATTTAATAAATTTTTATTGAATAAATATAAAATGTGAGGTAATTCTTTCCCAGATTTTAGTACAAGAACAGGGATAGCAATAACAGTGCTGAAGTAGCCAGTGATTTTTTCTAGCTATAGCTGTAACTATAGTAAAAATTTTTCTCAAGCATTTTGAGATAAGAACTTGTTTACCTAGGATAACTTTAAGTAAGCTACATGTATCTGAGAAAAAGATAAAATAGGTTAGCTACAAAGGGAACAGAGATTATTACTGTACCTCATCTAAAATTCCGAAGAAATTATAGGGTCTTTTAGGCCCTGGATTTAGGGTGGCATCCAAAGAGATGAAAGAATAGTTGCCAAAGGGAGTACTGTGGACATAATGGAAAGAGCCATCCCTACGTACAGCAGAATATTTCCTAAAAAATATAAGGCAGGAAAATTTTAGTGCAATCACAAAAGACAGAATATTTTGCCTAATTTGACAGAGAAATACACTAAACTAGATCCACAATGGATAAATTGATTAAAAGAAAATTTAAAGATTCTCTCCCATTGTCTCTGAAGACTCAGGCGAATTCATCAGTAACCAAAACACAAGGTTGTCAAGTAAAGCAGAGAAGTAGGGGTGCTATTTTAAGCAACCCACTAAACATTTCAAAAGATATCAATCAGAATCCAGTAAATGATACTTACCAATCATTAAAAAAATTGAAATCCTACTAAGTACCTACTAAATTCTTGATACAGTGAGATACAAAAAGTGTTTACTTCTTGAAACAGGGCTACAAAGGCTTAACTCACAATAAAGCCTTGTAAAGATGATGTAAGTCATCAAGCCAGGAGGAAAATGATAATCTAAGTCTAGGTAAATAAATCTTTTTCCTAAAAATATAAGGATAACATACAGAGTCCACGTTCAATACTGAAAGTCCTCCCTACCTTAAGAGTCAATAGTGTTCAGGTGTCCATAAAGTAGGAGCGTGAAGAATAGAGAGAAAGAATGGGTAATATAGTACACAGAGTAGGCACTCTTTAAGTATTTGCTGAATAAATGCGAAGGAAAGTATAGATGACATTGGGATCTGTCTAGAATAATTTTAAGTGAGCCATATGTCAAATGTCAGAACATTAAAAGAAAATATCTAAGGGTTTTATGTGATGTTTTACCTAGAAGCGTATGTTAAAAAAATACAAATAAACTTCTGAAACTTAATGTGCTACCAGGGAGCTGCATTTAAGCCACAACAGCCATCAAATATATCATAAAATAAATATTGCAGATATTATTACAATTAATAGGCAATTAATTCTATAGCCTCCTTTCTTGGTATTTTTAAAATTTCTATTTCAGGGCTTCTTCCTCACCAAAATTTTTATTTATATTTTTCCTACTCAATTTGTTTTCAGAGTTATTGCTCAAGATTTTATAACCTCACATATTGTTTCCTTTCCTATATTTTTCACACATTAAAATCTAACTATCTAAAAATAAATCCAACTATTTAAAAGCAGAGGCTAAAATATATGATAGTAACATTTTTTGAATTCTGGATTTTGGCATTCTTTGGGGCATTCTTAAGATCAAGATTTAAGATTTTTTCCTTCAGGTTGATATCTCTGTAATATCTACATCTCTAGCAAAAATGCCATTTATTAAATTCAGATGCTTTAAGTGGTTAGAAACAAAATTATAATGGTAAGAAATTTTAAAGTGACTAACAATTTTGCTTTCTCAATAACCAGTTAGACTCCAAGTACTGTTAATTCTTCTTTGAAAATGTTTATTATCTCCATTCCCATAGTTACCATCAAAGATACAAACAGTTAACAAGGAGTGAAAGATTTCCATCACTGGCCTTTTCTTTTCTCACATTAACAAAAGAGGATGACCTCCTTTTCCAAATATAGTGACTCTAATTACATCTTAGTTAAAATCTTTTACCTATCACCCCCAAATTGATGTCACCATCCTCATACCCAGGCCCTTTTCATATTATGACTGGACTACTGCAAGCCTCTCCTATTTGATCTACCTAACTCTAATCTCTCGCTTTTTTCTTTTTTATCTCTATCTTTATTTTTTGTGCAATCGCCTTTATAAAATACGATTTTCATTATGTTATTTGTCACCTTGGGAACCCATACTGGATAATGAACTACTACTAACCATCATATCTAAATTTCTATGCTTATCACTTAAGACATTTATAAATTGGCCCCAGGCTACCTATCCAATATCATGTCAGTAATCAATATGAACCTTTATTTTAGTGATATCAGTTTCCTTACTGCCCCCAAAAACTCATTTTAGCTTTTAAAGCTGTTTTTCTTTTTGCCTAAATATACCCCACAATATTTATTACTTGTCTAAATCCTACCCATCTTTTAAAACTGGATGCAATTTTCACTTCTTTTATAGCATCTTCTCTAATTTGCTACTAGTAGATAAATTCTGAAGATCTAATGCACAGCATAATAATTATAGTCAAAATACTATATTATAAACTTTAAAGTTGCAAAGAGACTAGATCTTAATTGTTCTCACCACAAAAAAGAAATGATAATTATGTGACCTAAGTTTTTAGCTAAGGTGGTAATCATATTTGCAATGTACATGTATCACATGAACATTCTGTACATCTTAAACTTACACAATATTATGTCAATTATACCAAATTAAAAAATGTTTTAGCTAAAAATAAAGTCTTTTCTATGTCCACCACAAGCTGATCTCTTCCTTTTCTAATTTTCAGAGTGATGATCATATGTAACAAATAATCCAGCATTTCACCAGCCATTCCTTCATGTTCTTTTCTAATTGTTTCCTAAATAATTTTTAGCTCCCTTAGCTAGACTTCCTTGAAGGTAGAGGCTGTATTTTTTAATATTAACTTTTGTATCTCTCATACTATCTAATGATGGGGTCTCAATAAATGCTTGCTACTTGATCAACAATGCAGAACAAAGCTACTGAATACCCTGAAATTGAAAGTGAAACTACAACCAAAAGAAGAATCCCAACACACTGAAATTAGAGAATTGGTTTTCTTACTCAAAAATCCTTTCACACGCATAGCCTTTTTCATATTCATGGCACATAAAGAAAAATTTCATATTTATGTGACATACTGGGATGAAAGGACAAAGCAGCCAGGGGTAATCAATTGGATTCTTCAACCACCCTAGAGGCTGAGAGAATCAGTATCTCAGCATTCCTAAAAACCATAGTACTCTGACAAGCTCTGATCTAAATGACATCTGCTATGTATCAATGGAAAAAAAAAAGTCTGTATGGAATATTAATAGTACCATTAAAAAACAAAAAGCATTGAAGTTATTGAAATAAAAAAATTAAAGGAAAAGGTCCTGAAAAACAAAAAAACTGAATCTGTCTCTCCTCTCTCTCTCTTCTCTCTCTCTCTCTCTCTCTCTCTCTCTCTCTCTCTCTCTCTCTCTCTCTCTCTCTCTCTCTCACACACACACACACACACACGCCCGCGTGCGCGCGCGCACACACACACACACACACACACAGTCTCCTTTTCTAAATTACCAGAGTTTCTATATATAGAAATCGTATCTGTTAAAAAAATTTTTCACCCATTTATTGAATTGACTGCACCCTCCTTGTAACACATCATGGTCTGTCTTCTGTTCGTTATAGTACCTGTAATAATTCTCGACACTCTCCAGACTTGGAATGTTGAATGCATCTAATTAAAAAGAGTGAAGAAGAAAAAAAAGAGCAAATATCATCTATATTCAAAAGAAAATGAAAACATGTTAATGACTAAATAAAAATGACAATTCTTTCAATAACACTTTAAATAGTAGGATGGCAATTAATTAGATTTTTAAAACTTGATAATATAATTCAGGTTATCTGGAAACTTATTAAAGGCATCTAGTAGAATAATAAATGTTTTGAATTACATACTATTCAGAATATAAATCAATTTGAAGTTAAAAGATTGGACAGTTATTACTGCTGTTTTAATCATGTGATTCTGGAAACGAGCAAAGATTAGAATCTTGCCTACTAAGTGGATTCATGCCACAGACTTCTAAACAGCATAGCCCCTCTCTTCTTAAATCACAAAGAAGATCTGGTAAGAAGGGCGTTATATAATGGTAAAAGTTAAGATTTGGGATGTCACAGAACACTCACCTGAAAATATAATGATTTCCTAGAGCTTGACTGACTGGTTATAATAGTTAAAATTGTTTGACTTCCAGGAATCTACTACATTTCTAATAACCTTAGAAAGTAAGCTGTAAGCCCAACTTAGGCCAAAAGAAATATTAATGTGTATATAATCCTCTTGCTGAGTATGAAGATAACTCTGTTATAGTTCAATTTTAGTAAAGATTAGTTTCCACTCTTGGTACAAAATACAAGTATATATACCATTAGCAGAAGCATTTATGTTTATGCAAGTCCAATCAGATTATTATGAACACCAAAGGACTATCCAAATTATTTCATCGCAAGAGTGTTTGATATTTATTACTTGAAATAAGTCAGCTGCTTGACTTGAAAAACTTTTTTAAAAATACACACATATTTGCCACTTATTGCAAAAGAATTTGACTTGTACCACTAATTAGGATCAGGAAATAAAATAAATGTAAATATAGCAGAGAAAGTTGCAAGCCAGATATCTTATTTTCAATTTATAATTCCTAGTTGCTTTGTAAAAGGGCAATTCTATCTGTATTTAACCAGATAGAATTATCTCTTTAAAATGGTATTTAAAAATAAATATAATTAGAGGGTGGAGTCAAGATGGCTGAGGAGAGACTCGAAAGAACTGTTTCCTGCATCTGCTGAATCTCAAAAACCCCAGCTAAAAAAAGCTCCAGAGTTTCCTAATTTAGAGAAGCAGAACTGGTTGATACATCTCCACTATATCCGGAAGGATTATGCAGTGTACAAGGTTGTTATCAAAGAACAGCTTCAGGAGATGCCGGGGCTATGTGAATATGCTATCTATGTCCAAGCACTGATATTTCATCTGGTAGGAAATATCCAAGAATCCCTAGAACTCTTTCAGATGTGTGCTGTTCTCAGCCTTCAGTGTGCTGATAACCTCAAGCAGGTGACCAGGTCTTTATTTCTTTTGGGCAAACATAAAGCTGCCACTAAAGTATTTAATGAAGCAGCTAAACTTAACCAGAAAGATTGGGAGATCTGTCATAACCTAGGAGTTTGCTACATTTATCTGAAACAGTTCAACAAGGCACAAGACCAGTTGTATAATGCCCTACACCTTAACAGGCATGATCCGACTTACATAATACTGGGGAAGATTCATTTGCTGGAGGGAGACTTGGACAAGGCCATCAAAATTTACAACAAAGCAAATACAGAACTTCTTACAACTTTAGGATTCTACTTACAGCTCAACATTTACCAGAAGGCACTGAACATCTTGAGAATGCACTGAGTTATGACCCTACCAACTACAAGGCCATTTTGGCAGCAGGCAGCATGATGTAGACCCACAGAGACTTTGATGTCGCCCTCACCAAATACAGAGTTGTAGCTTGTGCTGTTCCAGAAAGTCCTCCACTCTGGAATAACATTGGAATGTGTTTCTTGGCAAGAAAAAATATGTAGTTGCTATCGGCTCCCTGAAATGAGCCAACTACTTGGCACCCATCGATTGGAAGATTCTCTATAATTTGGGCCTTGTCCACTTGACCATGCAGCGGTATGCACCACCTTTCTACTTTCTCAATGCAGCCATCAACTTCCAGCCAAAGATGGGGGAGCTCTATATGCTCCTGGCTGTGGCTCTGACCAATCTAGAAGACGCAGAAAATGCCAAAAGAACCTATGCAGAAGCTGTCCACCTGGATAAGTGTAATCCTTTAGTCAACCTGAACTACGTTGTGCTGCTGTACAACCAAGGTGAGAAGCAGGGCACCCTGGCCCAGTATCAGGAGATGGAGAAGAAAGTCAACCTACTCAAGGACAGTAGCTTTCTGGAAGTTGACTCTGAGATGGTGGAGATGGCGCAGAAGTTGAGAGCTGCTCTCCAGATCGAGGAGGCACTGGTCTGGACTAAACCAGTTAAAGATCCCAAATCAAAGCACTGGACCACTTCAGCAAAGCTGCCAGTTTCCTGCAGCCTCTGGGCTCTAATCAAGCTCTACAACAGGTAATATCTTCCGCGGCCACACACAGGAAGCTCCCCTCAGGTGCTAGAGGAACATCTCAGCCCACAAAGCCACCGCCTCTTCGTCTGGAGCCAGAGCCCACTGTAGAAGCAAGTCCAGCTGAAGCACCAGCACAAATAAGGGAAATATAGGAGTTTCTTTGGTGAGGAAGTATCAGATTAGAAACAGTCATATGACACAGGCAAGGTGAAGGCCAGCACCTCCCCTGGGCACCACAGAACACAGAGTTTGTTGTAATGATCACAAGGAGCCTGAGGCCTGTGCAGCCCCAATTGGCTCCATTAACCAGGAAATAGAAGACAGCCCAGACTGGTCTTTTAAGAATTGAAAGCAAGGCTCATGGTTCTATGTATGTAGCTTCAAGAGCCAGCAGGGTACATGATATTGTTTGTTTTTGAAAGGAATTTATCTCCTGGCTGGCTGACCCCTGCTCTATGGAAGGACAGTCGGAGGTAGACATCTCTGCTCTCAGGTGAAGCCTCAGCTTAGCTGAGGTGACCCTCAGGCTGTGGGAAGTATCAGCCTCCAAGGTACACACAAATCTCCAATTCATAATTCAGCACCAACAGCCTAAATTTAAGAGAAAAAAAACAATGATGAAATAAAGTTCTGTAAATTGAAGCTGAGGCTGTTGAGTATCCTAGCTGCAGTTGCCCAAGGGATTCCAGAACAAGTTCCTGTGTTTTGTTCTTGAGGGAGGTTGGAGTATAGAGCTAGATCCTGTCAGTATGATAAGAAGTAGGACTGAAGGTTGGTCTGATATCAGCACCAAGGATTAGAAGAAAAGGAAGTTTCTTAACCAAGGAATTTTTAAGACAATCAATAATACACTGAGGAGATGCTATAATACATTACATGTACTTTTTAGAATATGATTATGCATCATCACCCCTTTGGGAAATGTTGTAATTCAAGTACAAAAATGAGAGATCACAATAAAGACTTTTTAAAAAGAAAATATATATATATATATAATTAGGTACTCATCAGCAACGAATAATCAAATGAACACACAAATGAAGTAACCAATAATAAAAGTCAACCTTTGTAAAACAAACAAACCTACTACCATCAAGATACTTTGGGAGAAGAGTTTATTCCCTTACCAATACAACAAAGATAATCTGAAAAATGGAAAGGGATTATCCATTTCTCTCCCCATGCATTTGGGGATTTATTTGCAATTTTAATTTTTTAATGTTTATACAGTAAAATTCATTCTTTGTGATGTGCAGTTCCATAGGTTTTGATAATTGCATAGTTATATATCTACCACCACAATGGGAACAGTTCCATCACCCCCCAAAATTCTCTCAGGATATCTCTTTGTAGTCAATCTCTCCCTGCATCCCCAACCCCTAGCAACCACAATCTGTTATCTGTCTATAGTTTTGCCTTTTCTTGAATGTCGCAGAACTGGAATCATACAGTACATAGACTACAAGTTTGGCTTCTTTCACTTAGCAAAATGTATATATTTTTAAACATCCACCTGCATTGGTTTTGGTAGAAGTTTTTCTTCCATGTAAAGAATAAAGGACCATACCAACTTCCTCCACAAAAGCCAACAGTGACATCGGAAGTTTTAAAATCACATGTTATAGTTACAGTTTTAAGTTATGGCCTTCGGTATATCTAAACCTATGATATAATGTCTCCGTTAATAATTTTACAGTCTAAACCTGCAGAATCTAGGCTCCTGAAGGAAATAAAAACACAGTCTAAATTATATGTGGGTCTTGACTCTTACCATGATTTCCTTTGATATCAAGCCACTTGGTTTTTTCCATGACTCTTGTCTTCTTCAGAATACTGTAGTAGGCTTGCCATTCTACCTCATGCTGCATAGATCCCAACATGTCTTTTGTTTTGGCATCTGTCAGATCTCCTGTAAATTTACATAAGAATTGAATCACAATGCAAAATAAACTCCAGGGAATCAATGTTTGTTTTTTAGTGCACACTGAAGGAACAAAGATCTTAAAGGACTCAACATGTATAAGCTTAGTTACTTATGAGTCCATTTATGTCCAAAGCAAGCGATCTAGATTTTCTCAGCAAGTGCCTATTTAATCTCCTATGATATTAGAAATGGGCTGGGGAAAAATATATACATATATATCTTTCAAGAGAGCATGAGACTCTGATAAAATGAAAACTCTATATAAGACAATAGTCTGGGAAGGTGCCTGATATCTATGGCAACCATATTTTCCAAACCCAATATCAAGATATATAATCCCACCAAGTACTTTGTTTTACAGCAAGAAGCAATCTGGAAGGTGTATTTGGACAATGAGATACCAACATTTCTAGAAAACTAGACAGATATGTAAAATCAAGGGTCTTCCATAAAATGAGGACTGCTACTTCATCATATAAGCAGAAGTGTTTCAGTAGATGAGTGGGATGAATCTCCCAGTAGACAGGACAGATGCTCCTTTAGCTTTTTCTCCAACATAGTTCAGGAGTAAATGGTTAAGGGTTAGAAGACTCTACAGAACCCAAGTCACAGAAGTACCAAGGGATGAGAAAAAATATCCTGAGTCACTTGAGGCCTCCAACAATTGACAATATAAGATAAATACTGTAAAGAACATGGAAAAGTTAGGGTTTTTTAACCTTTTGATTTGTGGTTAAAAG
Organism: Rousettus aegyptiacus; assembly: GCF_014176215.1. NCBI lineage: Eukaryota > Metazoa > Chordata > Mammalia > Chiroptera > Pteropodidae > Rousettus > Rousettus aegyptiacus. The sequence continues at coordinate 116,607,600 of NW_023416306.1, read as the reverse complement.
GTTTTCCTTAATTCTCTCTCAAATTCAGAATTGCAACAACAAAAAGATACAAACATAGCCAACATTAAGAAGAGAACAGTGAGTTGCTTTAAACAAAACCTTGCCACAGCAGGTCTTTTAGCCTGGATCTTGACTCAGTTATCCATAGGCAAAGGGTTTGTAATGTGCTTCTCTACAGCAGAAGGATTCACTTGGGGCTGTGGCTATAGTGTTCCCAAGGTCCCCAAAGAGAAAGCTAAAGCCCTGGCTAGCATTCTACCTTCCGGACCATAGAACAACACGACAGCACAGCAATCTTCCCTACCTGTTGCTAGGACGAGAGCTGGTTGAATGATGTCAATAGTTTCTGAACAGAACTTCTCTAAGTCTACAGCTCTGCCTGGATCACGAAACCTGCTCAGGTGAATGTCGGATATCTGCCGAAAGCAGGTATTAAACGGTGATATCTGAGTCAGGAAGAGGCAGCACCGGCAGAGCAACCCAGCAGCAATCTCGGGGGGTGGGGGAGGGGGGGTAGGAAAAGGTAAAGATGCAGTGCATCAACGAACACCCCCAACCCCACCCGGGAAGGGCCGAGCCCTCCAACTCCGAGCGTGGAAACTAAACATGCACAGGTCGCGCCCCCACGGAAACTGCCCGCGTCTCACCGAGTGATGCCAGCTCTGGACCGACCCCCACCCCCGCCGGGCTCCCGCTGCGTCACCTGCAGACCCCAGAAGATGTTGGTGGCTCCAAGGCCCGGCGCCGGGTGCGGCCTCCGGGGGGCGCGGGGCTGGGGTAGTGGCGAGGGCGAACCGGACAGGCCGTAGTGCTCCAAGAGCACGGCCGCCAACGACGCGGCCGCCAGCCCCACGACCACCCTGATGGCCAGCCCTGTAGCCATTCAGCCTGCCCGGGCGCGGCCCTCGCCAGTCCCGGGCAGGGACCAGGGACCGCGCAGCGTCCCGCGGAGCGGCTCGGGCGGCACTTCCGGACTCTATGGTCGCGCGACCTCTGCGCCGCGCTGGCACCTGTGCCTGCTAGCGCACCTGCCCCTCGCGGCCGCCGGGGGTTCTGGGCTCAGTTTGCTAAAGTAACGCTGGCGCGGAGAAGCAAACCGATACCCTCAACTCCAGTCACGGTTGTCGAGGGGTGGCAGGGATAGAGACCTAGCTCGAGGGGGTGGGGGGGCGGGGGGCGGAGGCTAGAATTTTGGCTCCTCCTCATTTAGTCATTCTTGACCTCCACTGAGTCGGTTTCTTACGGGTAAAGCAGAGTTAGTACTTCCCATGCATACTTCACAGGGTTGTTGTGAGAATCCAAGTATGTATGAGGACATCTTTTAAATTTCAGTGCAAATGTGACGGGTAGCTTTCTCTGGCCCCTTCTGGTTATTAGCAATGTGCTTCTACAGGTTTTTCTATAGATGTAATAGGGATGTTTTGTGAAAGTTATTTTTTTCCTAAACCCGATTTCATGTGCACTTGGTTACATAATATTCCAATACCATTTATTCAATACAATTTAAATACTTCTTATGGGCCAGACACAGGAGATTAATTAGATTTGGACTGAGGAAAAGAGTGAAGAAATAAAATGGAGTCACTGATTAAGCTGCTAGATTATAAAAGTCAAGTAGGCTCAGGCAGAGGAAACAATTCTGTCTTTGCTTTAACTAGCCTGGGAATTTAAACTTTTGAATTTTTCAGTTGTGCATCAGTGCCTATATGTACTTAAATTCCATAGATAAACCTCCGAACGACTTTAAGAATGTTCATGTGCTGGAGATTGTGTGCGTGTGTGTGTGTGTGTGTGTGTGTGTGTGTGTGTGTGTGTGCGTGCGCGCGCGCGCCCCTATCTGCCTCTGAGAGGAGACCACTCTCTATTGTTACCTCTTTTCCAATAAACTTTCCTGTTGACCCCTAAATTTGGCATGTGTGTTGAATTCTCTCTTCACTCTCTACCAAGGGAAGCTCTTCTCTCCATGCAGAGCTTGTCCCCCCCCCCCCAACACACACACCTCCTGCCTGCATCACCTGGACTAAGAATGAAGGACTGACTTTTCTGAGCTGTGTTCTTTACTACGAAAACTCTCACCCTGTCTTTTTCCTTTGGAACACTCTGGATATTGCCTACCTGTATTTTCAATTTACAAATCCTAAGCCACTTGAACAAAACATTGTCGTTTTTAATTTTAGCAAAGCCTCCGGTTTCATTTATGCTTGGTTGGAAGGGCCCTGTCCTTAATTTATCCAACCATTCCCTTTTTGTCGAACTTTCAAATTGTTCATTACATTCCGAATGTTCGGAATAAACATTTTTATATAAATAGCACTCTATTTTAAACCCTCTTTTTTGTTTTTATGGGATATGCTGCCAGTATTGGAGTTAAGCCAATTTCCATTCATAAAATGTTTTTTAAAGTACCATTGGAAGCAAGACATTGATCTAAGCAGAAAACATAAAGAAACAATGGTAAGCAGCTAAAGAGCCATGGTTCATTATCTGGTTCATTATCTTAAAAGTTTATTGAGGAGAGAGAAATACACAACTAAGTTTAATATAAGACTAAAATGCTATTTGCCACAAAAGACAACCATATATAAAAGGCTAGAAGAAGGTTAAAACCAGAAAAGATTACGTCCTTGGTAAGGATCAGGAAAAATTTAATTAAGAAGGTAGCATACAAAGGATGAATAGTATTTCTGAGTGACAGAGATTGGGGGTGGGGTAGGGATTCGTATATTGAAATTCTAATACCTGATGTGATGGTATTTTAAAGATGAGGCCTTTGACCCCTTCCCCCCACCTTCATGAATGGGGTTAGTGCCCTTATAAAAGAGACTCTAGAGATCACTAACCCTTTCACCATATGAGTACACTGACAAGTCAATAGTCTGTAACCCAGAAGAGGGCTTCTCCAAACCCAGCCATGCTGGCACCCTGATCTTAGACTTCCAGCTTCCAGAACTGTGAGAAATAAATTTCTGTTGTTTAAAAGCATTACACAATCTGTAATACTTTGCTAATGAATGGACTAAACATCCAGATAGTAGGCAATTACAATGGTCTGAATAAGAAAGAGGGAGAGTGTGACATTGAGATTAGAAAGGAAGAAACAGATGTAAAATAATTTTAAAGAAAGAAACCACAGAATTTGATAGCTGATTAGATATTTTAAGGAGGAAAAAAAGATAGTTAAAAGTTAGTGCCAAAATTTGGAACCCTAGTGACCAAAAAAACTAGGGGCTGTGATATATGTGTGGAGAGCACTGTTCCTATAAATAAAGTTTTTGGTTTCATCTAATATTGCACCACTGGAAACCATCTGGATGGATATCCTTAAACCTGATTTGAAAGATATGGTTGAGATTATCTCGTTTAAAACACAGTGGCATATATGTGGCATGTATAAAATACATTTGGAAAGACCTTAGAGAAACCTCAAAGATATGTCAATTGTTTTCCAGAAATGGAATACCACTAGAAGCTGTGTGCTAGGTGATAAGAACAGACACACTGTTAAGACATTTTTGACAGAGAAACATGGTTTAAAGTCACACAGGCTAGCAGTCTGAATCGAAGACCTCAATTGTAACCAAGCTGCTTTACTCATGGTGCTCAGAGTAAGTAGAAATAGAAATTTATTTAAGGATAGTTAATGATTCTCCAGGGAAATACTGGTTTGTCCAGCTAATAACTACAAATCAGCATAAAAAGTGGTTCTCAGTTCCTGACAGTCAAAGGAGAAAGGTAGGTTTCTTAATATTTCATAAAGAGAGCAAGCAGCAATTCACCATGAAAACAAACTTTCCGAAACTAAAGACAAGGGAGAATTTATCAATTTGACATTTCACAAACAGGTACATTGTCAATAGTCATAAACTGAACTATGTGTGACTCTTATAAACATGAGATGTAGAAATTATCTTCAGATCACTATTTCTTATACTAACCTTATTCTAGATACCTCGTATAAGTGGAATCATACAATTTTTGGCCTTTTGCATCTGGTTTATTTCACTTAACATGTTTTCAAGGTTCATTGTATAAATACATCATATTTTCTTTATTCATTCAGCTATTGATGGACATGTGGATTATTTCCACCTTTCGGTTACTGTGAATAATGCTGATATGAACATAAATATATATCAGACATTTTTAAATCTTTTAAAGGAGTACTTCTTTTACTCCTTAGGAAAACAGAAATTTGAGGAGAATTTTACCTAGGTGGTTAAGGCTCTGTACTAATTAGGAAAACTGAGACACCTCCAAAAAGTAAGAAATCACAGATCAAGAAAATTCTGACACATTCTACAATGTGGATGAAACTTGAGGACATTTTGTCAGTAAAATAAGCCAGGCACAAAAAGATAAATACTGCTTGATTCCACTTATGTAAGGTACAAAGAGCAGTCGAGTTAACAGAGAAAGAAAGGAGAATGGTGTTTGCCAGGAGCTGGGAGGAGAGGGAAACAAAGAGTTAATTTTTAATAGGTACACATTTTCAGTTTTGCAAGATGAGAAATGTTCTGGAGATGGATGGTTGCACAACAATGTGAATGTACATAATGCCACTGTACACATAAAATGTATACAATGTACATTTTTAAATGGCTAATTTTATGATTTGGATATTTGACCACATTTTTAAAAATAAAAATAATAAATGAGAAAATAAAAGTAGAAGACTTGCTCTTAGGTCACTATTAAATAATCACATTTTTAATTCTATTTTATGAGTGAGTAAAAGAGACAAGAGCCATATAGCCACAGCCACTTTGGTAAGTCAATCAAGGCAAGTTGGGATAACATCAAATCCATTGTTTACATGTATTTAAATGTATGGGAAAGATAGAAAAACAATTATCAGATTGTCAGCTTTCACATTCCTGTGATACAAATGCCACTCTTCCATCCTTGCAATGAAACATGAATCCTCAAGCCTTAAATAAAACTGTAGAGGACTGATGCTCTTATAAAAAATTTAAAAAAACACCAAACTCAGCAATTAAAACTAAAAACTACCAGAAAAATATTTTGGAAAATTTATTTATTTGTTATTTATTTATTTACTATTTAGAAGTTAGCCTTCCAAGAAAAGCTTCTCTCTTAGAATTGTGTGAGGTCATAGTTGTGTCACATAAGCCAAACTTCTCTCCTGAGATCAGGATGCTGAGAGCTTACAGTTACAGAGTACGGACAGTGAATAAACTTCATTCTATATGCAGATTGTATTTTTTAGCTTGTGATCTTCTCCATGACTAGTAGTCTCAATAGGAGTTTTGTGTCCAGAAATTTTTATGTAACTTATATTTTCAAAGAACCTATTGTACATCTTTATCAAATCGAATCCTGGGCTTTAGCCCCCATTAAAAAAGTTAGCCTTTATTTCTTAAGCTGGTTGTGGATACACTGGTATTCATTTTATTGTTATTCTTTAACTTGCACATGTGTTAATGTAAGCATTAGTAGTATAAAATATTTAGTACAAGATTCTTATAAGAAACATTTAATAAAAAATATAATCCATCTAAGTATTTATCAAAAAATCCCCACAATAATTTGTGAAGATCTATGAACCCCTATGTTCATGGCAGCACAATTTACAATAGCCAAGATACGGAAACAACCTAAATGCCCATCAGCAGACAATTGGTTAAAGAAGTTATGGGTCATATATACAATGGAATACTACTCAGCCATTAAAAAATATGAAATCCTACCATTTGCAATAGTATGGATGAACCTAGTGGTTATCGTGCTGAGTGAAATAAGTCAGAGAAAGATAAATACCATATGATTTCACTTATATGCAGAATCTGAAGAACAAAAAGATCAAACTGATCAAAAACAGACTCACAGATATAAAGGACAACCTGGTGACAGCCAGAGGGGAGGAGGATTGGGAGACTGGGAGGACGAGGTGAAGGGTTAAAGAAGTACAAATTAGTAGTTGATAGATAGTCACAGGTGATGGGGAGCATAGCACAGGGAATGTAGTTAGCATTAAAGTAATGGGTAGGTAGAGAGCCAGAGGAGAAAAAGAACAATTGGGGGGAATTGTTTTATAAACTATATAAATGTCTAACCTATGTACTGTAAATTTAAAACTAATAATACAATCAGAAATATATATAATTCATATTTTACTTTATCCATTAAAAATGAAAAATATAAAAATGTGCATTCTATTCGACCCGGTATTTTCTACTTACAATAACTTATTTATCAAAAAATCCCCACAATAGTTTAGAATAGGAGAAAATTAGATACAAACTACAGTAAATGGACCACAATGTCTTAAAAACAGAATGACACAGCCATGTAAGGGAATACCATGCCGTAATCTTTCTTAACATTGAAGAAAATATTAATATATACAGAAATATTACCATGATGAGTTTTTGCCAGTAAAATGCCATTTTGCACATAGACATACATACACATACAAACACGCAGGAAAAAGCCTGGAAGCATATGTACCAAACTTAATAATGGTTATTTTGGGAAAGTGAGACTATATGAGATTATAGGTTATTTATATTTTCTTTTCTTTGCTTATCCATAGATTATGAGTTTTCAACAATGACCATGTAAAGAGGGGAAAAAAACTTTTTGTTTTGTTTCCTTTCTAAGATTTCAAGAATTCTCCCTAATAAACCCTACGTTAAACTCTGCTTCAGAGTCAGCTTCTTTTGAAACTCAACCTCTATACCATGTACAAGCCCATCATCTGTTAAACTAATCCCCACTAAAAGGTAATCTGATAAGACATTATCCCTTGTAAACATAACTTGCATTTTAATAAGTTCTCAAACTGAAAACTCTGGTTTTGGAAATTATGTGAGACCAATGCATATTCTGTGAGTTGATTTTTTAAGACTGTATTTTAAGAACTATTTATAAATTTCGATTACAATAATGTGTATCTGTGTTGTATTTTAGGGTTTCTCCCCTCCCCCACTCCCCCGCCCCCAGAAATATTGAACATCAATTATCTGGTAGGCAGCCACTAAGAACTACGGATAGAAAGCTGGGACTGAATTCTTGCTCTCAAGAAGCTCACAGTCTAGCATGTTCAGCAGGCATCTAAATAATTAACTCTAGCCATTTAATTTGCAATGAAAGCACAGAGGGAACAATTCTGCCTGTTAGAGTCTAAAGAATAACCATAAATCCTTCATAGAAAGAGGTGTGGGGTTGGGAGGGGGCTCTCTAGGCCAAAGGACTGATGAACCTATGCAAAAGCACAGAAGTATGAGACTGTATGGTGTAGGTGAGAAATACAGTGTGGATAGTTTAAGGTGAGGGGTGGCAAGGGAGATTAGACTAGCAAAAATTGTTTCAAACTAAATCTTTGAATGACATGCTTAAGTATTAAATTTTATCTTATAATACATTTAGGTAGGAGTGACCAGATTTATATTTAAGAATAATTCTGGCAGGAGAATAGAAGATGAGTATGAGCAAGAGAGTGGAAATAGGGTGACTAATTAGGAAGCGTGCTCTTCCCTAATCTGGATGAAGGATATCAAGGATTTGTACCAGACAGAAGGAATCATGTAGGCAATTCTATCATCCCACATAAGAAAAAATCCTAGAGAAAGAGGTCAGTTGAAATGGAGTCACCCACGGGTTCTCAACTCTTGATTACTCACTAGGATCTCTTGAGATTTAAAAAAAAAAAATACACACGTGTGAGCACACACACACATATATATACATAGTCAGGTCTCATCCCTTTCTAATTAAATCAAAATAACTAGACTGAAATTTTTAAAAAGTTCTAGATGATCCTAATGTGTAATCAAGGTTGAAAACCTCCAATAAAACCCATAAATAGTCTAAGGAAAACATAATTCTGAGCATGACTTTTGCAACTGTCATTAAGGGGTGTCAAGAAAGCTAATTAATGTATGTTAGTTGTTAATAATACTTTGAACAGTAAAATGGCACCTGCAAAATGACCATGTAGTATATTTACTCAGAAAGGTTACTGTGAACTGATGCTAATTAAAAAGAGAAGTATGTCTTTGCATAAGAATTAAACAAATTTATATTTTTGTTCTAAACTAGGCCAACCCATACCTTGGTCTAAATCAGAAAGGAGCAACGATAATTCATGTTTTTATCTATTTTATTTGGTTCATGCCCTATAAAAAATGTCTCATATAAATGTACCAGGATATTAAATGTGTGCCAAATACCTGATGAATATTTTTATTTAACAATAGACATTACAACATACAAAGTGGTAAAATAGACTTAAAATTTCTTTATAGGAAGTAGGAGAGTGAAGTAGTTAAAGGCATAAATTTTAAATCCAGACAGACTTAGATTTTAAATCCAGGTTTTGTCACTTAGTAATTGTAGTTCTTTAAACAAGCAACCTCGCTTATTCAAGCTATAATTTCCTTGTCTATGTAATGATGATAATAGAAACTACATCACAGGATTGTTTTGAGAGTCATTCTTTAAAATGCTTCTAAAGTCCTTAACATGGTAGTTGACATTTCTATGTATACATCTTGGTTCTTGCACTCAAGGAACTAAGAAATTAGAGAGTAAGATAAGGTAGGGCCATGACAAACCAACATAAGACAGTATTAATGCATCAACTAGGAATCTTTCAGTTTCAAAAAATAAAAACCACCTCTCTAGCTATTTTAAACAAAAAGAAAATCTATTTAAAGAATATCAAGGACTTACAGATTCTGCAGGAGGCTGGGGACAGGCTTAAAAAGCAAAGTGTAGAAACCCAATGAACTGCAGAGGACCAAGCAGGAGGCAAAATTGTCTTTTATCAAGAATAGTCAGAATGGGCATTGCTGCCTGAGGATACCAAGGAATGAATTCTAACCACGTATTTGGGGGCATTTTCTCCTGGAAACAAGACTTCCAGCAATGGAAAGACGTCCCCACACCCCTCCTACTAAATTGAGAAAGTGCCACTGGATGCAGAACAGCCAGAAAACAAAATAAAAACAAAAATGTCTATCCTGAATACTATCAGGCATTCTACTGAACAATGCCAGGCATCGAGGGCTTTAAGTAGAGAATTTTTCTTAACCTTGATAACAATTATTTGAGGAAAATGGTCTCATTAACACATCTATTTTATAGATGAGGAAGCTAAATCTCAGAGAGGTTATTCAGTAAGGTTACACAACCATCAGTGGTAAAAAAGAAATTCAAATCTAGAAAGTTTGATCCCAGAGGCTAAGTATACAGTTACTAGTTCCTGCCAGAGGAAGGAAAGATCCCATTACATCTGGATAGATCAAGGATGCCATTATCAAGGAGGCTTTTTGAGCTGGATAGATTGGGTCAATCTCTCTGTCATTCTCTCTCTTGTTCTTTCTCTCTCTCTCTCTCTCTCTCTCTCTCTCTCTCTCTCTCTCTCTCTCTCTCTCTCTCTCTCTCTCTGTCTCCCCAGCATCTGTCATCCATCCATTCATCTACTCACCAATTATTTTATCTATCTTAAAAAATGGGTAGATAAAAAAAACATTTAATACAAGTAATAAATACTTATTGTAAGAAAAGCCAGAAAATGCAGTTATATAGAAAGTAGAAAAAAATGTTCATGATTCTGCAACCTAGGGATAAGCAAAAATAGAATCATACTGTTTTAGTAACTTGCTTTTTCCAACTAATAATATATAATGACGATCTTCCAAAGTCAATAAGAACACCTCTACAATAGCAGCTCTCAAATTATATGGCCTCAGGATTCTTTTCATACTCTTAAAAATTATTGGAGCCCTCAAAGATCTTCTTTTTATGTGGGTTATATCTATTGTTACTGTATTAGAAATAAAAGCAGAAAAAAATTTAAATCAATTTGTTTAAAATAACAATTATAAACCCAACATATGTTAACATAAATAACATTTTCAAGTAAAAAATTCGTTTTCTAAAACAAAAAAAATAGTGAATAGTGTGGCAATGTTTTACATTTTTGCAAACCTCTTCAATGTCTGGCTTAATAGAGACAACCGAATTCTCATATCTGCTTCTGCATTCGACCTATATGTTATGCTTCGGTTGAAGTATATGAAAAAAATCTGGCCCCACACAGATACGTAGTTGGAAAAGGGAAGAGTTCTTTAATAGCGTTTTCAGATAGTAGATATTCTTCTTTGAAACTACACCAGAACTGGGCAAATAGTAAAATCTTAAAGATTAATTCAATGTGCAATCTGAAACCCCATCAGTGAAATTTTTGTACTAACATTAAAATTTATTGGTCTATTTAGTAATGTGAAAGGATCTTTTACTCATGCTTGGTTTTATAACCACCTAAATTTGTGATTTGGAAAATACTGGTTTATTGAGTTAAACAAGTCTTCCAAATGTCAACACATTTTATTATATAATATCTCCTCCCCAAAAATCATGTGTTAATACCACAACGAATTTCATTAGGATTTTGTCAAACTTATAGTGGCAGATACAAGTTCTCCACAAAATATTCACTTAAAAGCTCAAATTCTTTCACAGACAACAAAAGCGTTTTCTTCGAAGAGAAAATGTACGTGTTCATATTTAAGAAAATGCCTGCCAAATACCTAAGTCTGAATAACTGTGGTATCTGTCAACTGTTCTTTTAAAAATGATGTTCCATGAAAAAAGTGGCTAGTTCGGCTAGCAACTCAGTCACAGAAGTGTTTCTGCTCAAGTCAATCATCATACTTTTGTACATAGCAGTAAAGCTTTACATGTGCTTCTCATTTTATCGTATGGAATATTTAAGACTCACAGTTTGAGATTTGATGACATTAATAATTTTATTCCTTAAGGCAAACAGTCTTTTCCTCCTCCTTTTCTTTTAACTTCAAGAGCATGGTGGTGAAGAAACTACCTCTAGTCTCACTTTGGTGACTAGCTTGATGCCACTGACTTGATTTTGTGCTAAGATGCCAGCAGTTTCACTCACCATCACCTCTGCACCAGTAAGTACAAACACCAACATAATTAAAAAAAAAAAAGGTACATTACTACTTTGTATTGCTATTACTTTGTATTACTATAAAGTTTATTTCAGTCTTTCTGAGTCTTGGAAACTCACAGGGGGTCTGTGGACCACACTTTGAGAATCACTGTTCTACAATATTTTTAATAACTGCGGAGTATTACATTGTATAAGTGACCATAGTTTATTTGGCCACTGTCCTTTATTGTTGGATATCTACATTCTAATTTTTCTCCACTACCAATAATGATCTAGTTAAAATTTCACTTGCATCCTGAATTATTTCTCTAGGATACAGTCTTAAAAATGGAATTGCTGAGGAATATGCGTTTTTAAAGAATGGCTTCTGAATATTGTCATATTGCCTTACAGTACTTTTACCAGCTTACACTTGCATTTTACATAACAATGAATATCCTTCCAGCTTATCAACAATGGTTATTATTTTTAGGAAAAACTTGCTAAATTTACAGACAATAAATGATACTCGATTTTTAATTGCATTTGTTTGCTGGTCAAAACTTAAGTTTTTTCATGTATTTATAAAAATCGGTGAGTTAAATATTTATGAATTTTTCCCATTTTTCTCTTGGAATAGTCTTCTTTGGGATTTTATCTTTTAGTGTGTCATATAGGCTGCAAATATTTATATCCTAGTTTTTTAGATTTGTGTTAATATGTGTTTTAAATTTTAATGAAATTACATTAGTTTTTTTATATATTTTCTGCCTTTCATGTTTTTAAAAGCCCTCTACATCTCAATAGTATACAAATATTTACTTTACTTTTTTTAGTATACTCTCAAATTCATTAAAAATTATTTTGATGTATTTTGATGTTAAGATATGACTTAATCTATTCCTAGTTAACTATTATTTCCCACGCGTTGAGTTTTATTTTTCCGTTTGTTAAAAATAATTTTTAAATGTTTTGTAAGCAATTTAAAACAATACAGATGAAGCTAAAGTAGCTCTTGACTACCTTATTCTCCCCGTCCTCAGAGTTTACTATTGGTTTATTCTCTTCCCTTTCAGACTGTTTCCTTCGTATTTAAATGTAAGCGTAAATACATAGTTTGTGGCAACTTGACTGTTTTTCTCTCACTTAATTTATCTTTATCTTTTCATAAGCTCTACCTTGTTCTTTTTAAAGAGCTCCATGGTGTTCCATAATGCGGATTAACATGTTTATTCTGTCTTCCTTCTACTGATGAATGACTAGGTTTCCAATTTTTCGTTATTTCTTCACTACCACCCCCCCAAAAGAAATTTGGCCCGAGTGTTATTGTGCGCATGTGCAAGTGCCCACGGGCTACACTTCTAAAGACGGAATAGTTTTTAGTGCTTTTTCATTTTGTGGGCTCTGGGGAACCACTGCAGGTACGTTGAGAGACAATACACACCCACACCAAAAGACCCAGAACGGGTTCTCACGTAGCCCCTGACAGTTTTCTTCCTTTTATAATGGACGCTGAATTTGTTTTTTACCTTCTAGATACAACAGTTCCCAGAACCGAAACGATATACGAGGAGTCACCCACCAAGCACTATGACTAAGAACTTACGGAAGTAGAACCCTACGGGCCATAACACTTGCTTCCGGGAAACAGACCGGAAGCCGCTGCTCGAGTCTGCGGCAAACTCGACTTCAGGGGCCGTCGTAAAAGTGTCGTCCCTCGTCTCTTGGACCGGCTACAGGTTTCCGCTTGTCTCCGGCCGGGGGTCTGCAACTGCGAGCTTCAGTTTCCCTCAAGATGGCGGACGAGGAGGCTGGGGGTGCGGAGAGGATGGAAGTCGGCCCGGAATTGCCCCAGACCCCTCAGCTACTGGCATCTGTAAGTCCTTGTGGGCAAGTTCCTTTTGTATCCTTTAGCCCCTCCCTGCCGCTCTCGGTAGGATGTGGGGTTTTTCCCCTTATGGCGGCTCTGGGGAGGGGGCGTCGTATGGATTGATCTGGAAGGAAGCCACCAAATAAAAAAGTTAGTCATCACCCACATTCCTGCCGGCCAAGTCTATGGAGTATAATGATTTTGTCATTTATTAGTGGTGACGGGCTCAAGCATGTCTCTATCCTGAAGTAGAAAGAGCCTTTGATGTTAGATGGTCTGGTGTAGGGGTTGGAGGAAGAGCCATTTTCCGAGAGACGCAGTGCTAACCCCCCCTTGTCGATGGGAGAACGGGTCTCAGAACCAAGTGTTGTATTGCATAGCTGGCTGGGTGAGGCCTGATAGTGTCAGGGTGTGCCGCTACTGTCAACTCATGTCAAGGTATGGGGTGTAGGAATTATGTCCTTCATTCTAGTATCTTGAGAACCCAGGCCTAATTCTCAGTGGAGAAACCTGTCATCTGTCGCTGCTTTTTAAAGGTGAAGAACAGACTTCCAGACATTTCAAGTCAGTGATACCATTAATTAATATTGGAATCTGTATGTCGTCCTTGCATTTTGAAAGAATAGGAAGACAGAGATAGCAAATTGGAGGCAATTGTCTGGCGACAGGGAGAAAGCTGGCCGAGGAGGTTAAGAAGTAGATAACATTAGGTAATATTCTGGATGTCCCTGGGCATCTTAGTGGGGAGATATATAGGAAATATTCAAATTTTGATCACTGCATGATGTCGTTTCATTAGTTTATCTTTATTCTTGCATATAGAAGAGTGTAGGATATATACACCTCTTTCTGGAGTTTCTTTGGTTTGTAGTTTTAATAAAAGCATTCTTGAAGTATTTTAACCCTGCATTGTTTTATGAGAGAGCAGAGTGAGCTCCAGAAATGAGTTGGCCCCAGGGACTGGTGAGACTGACTGGGAGATAGAAACCAGGTGGGGAGGGAGGTGGAATAAGGGTTTGGCCACCAGCTAGGGCAGTGCTTGCAGCTGTCTACCCCAAATAGTAAGGCAACCTCACTTCACTATTTGAGATAAGAAATGAGAAGATAGAGAAAGTTTAGAAGCAGCTGAAATATCTGGTCTTAATGGTAGCCTGTGCTTTTTACATCTTTGAAGGAGTAGAGAAAACTGTGCTGGGCAGAAGTGTTAATTGTAATTTTGTGTTGCCAGAGTTGGATGGCGTTTGTTTAAAGCTTTGATATATTAATTTTCTCAAGGTGGTACAGTAAAACCTCATCAATCTGAATATCACTTACTTGGGATTGGAGATAATGGTATAGGAATCAAGCTAGAATTATGTCGCAGACTCTTCATTTCAAGAAATAATAGATTTCATTGGGTAAGGCTTTCAGTTTTGCAAAGTAGTAGATAGATGCCAAGAGAAGTGTAATAGCCTCAGGAAACTCACAGTCCAGCGATATAGAAAAGACAAATGCTCAAATAATTTTAATACAAGATAGGGTGATGTAAATGGATGAAGACCTGTGACTGTTAGCCTCATGATCACTTTTTTGGCTTGGATTCCTCAATCTACTTGACCCCAGATATCATCCTACTTTCGTTTTCTTTTTAAGCTGCCAACTTCCCGACAGTGGAGTAAGATACTGGCTTCCCGGTTTACTTTTTCTTTGCTATTAAGCAAAACAAACTCAGAGATTCTTTAACATTTGAATGATTGGTATTTTAAATCACTATTGAGAAGCAGGGAAAACAAAAATAATAAATAGGGACAGTTACAGAGGTTTAAGAAATCTTACCAACTTCACTGGAGTCTTGTCCCTGGTTATAGTTTCTGCTATCCTTAAACTTCCTTTTTAGTTTCCAGGTCATTTTTCTGTCATACTGCTATCAGCAAATGTGAAGGCTCTCAAAGTCCTAACATCATCTAACATGCAAGTAGGGTGAAATAATAGGTGTAAATTATTGGACATTTATAAAAGTCATTGCTTAAGAATAATTAGGGGAATTGATTTTGTAGGTCTGGGGTGGGGTCCAAGAATTTGCATTTTCACAAGCATCCTTTGCTGATTCTGAAGTCCTGGTCTGTGGGCCACACTTTGAATAAGACTTAGCTAGACATTTGGAAGTTCTCAGTATAGAGTTGACAGTTGAGGTTATAGGAATGGATAAGATCTTTGAGGAAGAAAGAGTGAGTGTGTGTGTATGTATATGTATATGTATGTATGTATGTATGTATGTATGTATGTGTATACAGAGAAACACACACATGGAGGGAGGAGAGACAAATGATTGAATTTTAGGGGCAGGAGATGGAGGAAGAACCAGGGAAGGTCCTAGAAAGGGAATAGCCAAGCCCATAGAATATGAGAGTAGTGCAGTGTCATAGGGTGTGGTTTCTAGGAGAGAGTAGTTTATTGGATATAGGAAGAGGAGGACTGAGAAAAATTGGGAATCAGACAGTATATGGAATGGTCTGACAGAACTTTGGCCTTCTGTCTTTCACTGGATTTTCTTAAGTCCACCTCAGAAGATTTCTCCTGGCACGGTACAAAGCTCTTTTCTTTTTCCTGTCAACATCCTTTGTCTATGTGATACTGTTCAGTCCTGTGGCTTTAAATAACATCTGTCTGTGTTCAGTTCCCAAATTTTTATGTCTAGGTCATTTCACTTCTGAGCTCCAGAATCAAAAATTCAACTGCCTACTTGACATATCCACTTGGATGTCTGATAAGTGTTTCAAACAGGGGGAGCAATTAGGAAGCTACTGCAGTAACCCAAGTCATATTGTTGGTGGCTTGTACTAGAGAGGTCACTGGATGGTAGAAGCATTATGGATTAGGCGTGAAAAGGGAAGAAACATGACATCTGGATCCCCACTTTTTGGCTTAATCATTCATGGCTGTGGGTGTGTCATATACTGAGAGGCAAGACCTGGTTTGGGGAGAGAGGCAGAGCAAGGGTTTTTTTTTTATTCCCGTCTCAGTGATGACACTTCCATAATAGCTCTTGAACACAAACAAATCTCTGTCTCCACTCTACTTCTCCAGTCCTAGCCACCATCTGTTACCTAGGCAACTGCAGTGGCTTCTTAACTGGTCTTTCCTTCCATTTTGTCCTCTTCCAGTACATTTTCATCATAGCAACCATAGTAATCTTTTTAAAACTAAATCACATCACGCCAATTTCCTGCCTAAATTCTTCAGTGGTTTCCCACTGTACTTGGAATAAAATCTAAACTCATTACAAGTCATTCATGACCCTGCCCGATCTGGCCTCTACATCTCCCCTCACTTATTACTTTCTCCTCATTCAGTTTTAGCTACCCTGACCTGTTATCTTCTAAAACAGTCCCACACTCTATCTTGCTTCAGGGCCTGTGCCTTTGTTTGCTGTTTTGTCTTTCCTAGAGTATTTCCTTCTGCTTTTCCTAGATATTTATCTTGTTTAAGAGATGGGTTTCTTTTATTCTTTGTCAGAGCAAGCATCCTGTTTATTTCTTTCACTGTACCACTTATTACAATATGTGATTATTATATTGTCTTTATTTACTTATTTTAATGTCTGTCTCTCCTACCAGAATATAAGCTCCATGAAGGCAAGGATCATGTCAGACTTGTTCACTAATATATCCCAGTATGCACTTGATATAACAGACATTTACATACTCTTAATGAATAACTGAGGATCAACATCAGTGATTTCTTTTAGCAAGGTTGGTAGTGATTGGGGGAGGGAGATGTGGATAGAGGTAGAGAGGAGAGAATGAGGGAACATATTAAGGTAACAGGTAACCTTGGAGTCCAGGCTGAATAGGGAGATAAGAAAAGCCAAGGGAATTGGTGGGATTTGAGATATTAAAGGTTATGATGTTGACATAAGTGGAAGAACTGAGTGTTATGGTCAGAAAGGGGAATTTTGGAGTGTTAGAACATGGAAGCGCATCAGGTGTTTGTGATGGTAGAGCTAGGTGAGATGTCCCTCTGTGTTCCTGTAGTACCCCTTTCATACTTTTGCCCTATGTGGTATATCTTAGGGATTTGCCTAAAGATAGACAGCATTGCTTGTTTGCTGTTTCTCTTTTCTTTTAGACATTGAACTCTTTGCTAGTATGAACTGTTTCCTGTTCACATCTTTATCTCTAGCACTTAGCACAATGCTTCAAAATTTTTGTTGAATGTATGAACGAATGAAAATGAGGAGACATCCGCTAAGGTAGAGTGGAGGCGGAGGCAATAGGAATTGAGGAGGTTAAGAGATAATAAGGCTAAAAAGTTTAAATTGAACAGGGAGGATTTTAAAAATATCGTTGAGATATAATTTATGTACAATAAGAATCATCCATTTTAAGCATTTGGTTAATTAGTTTTGACAAATGTATATACCTGTGTAACTACCACCAAATCAGCATATAGAATATTTCCATTACTCTCCAAAGTTATCTTGTACCCAAATGGGGAGATTTTAGTTTTTAAAAAAAGTTTAATATTTTTTTGTTTGCACAATAATCATGCAAATCAAGGGGAAAAAATTAAAATATCTACAGTCTCATATGTGTAGGGGATCTTTAAAAGGTAATATAATCTTTTTGATAGTTAACTCTAAAATACTGAGATAAAGAGGAAGGAATGAAGTTATGTGCTAATTTCAGTGGAGGCAGTTTTCCTTAGAAACTTAAATCTATATCATTTTAGGCCAGAGCACAGCTTTCTGTAGTAAGGACACACTGATTGAGAGTGAGAAAACTAGGATGACAACCAAGGTCTCTTGAGTCCTAACTAAAATGCTTTGTCACTAGATTAGCAGGGCCCAGTGCCTGTTGTTTTTTATCATCATCTCCCAATTTCTATTGTAAGCAGTTAGGACAAATTCTGATTAGTACAAAATTCTGTTGCTTCAGATATGAAGTTAAATTTTAAAACTACAGATCAGAGGGACAGATTCTGTCTCACTACCTGTAAGAGGCTAGGGAAGAGTAGTAACTTAGTATAGATGAGTTGGCGCTGGAGACTGACTGCTTATGTTTAGTAACACATCGTCCTGCAAGTAAAGAGGTTTTTGTCCTCAGTACTATGCAGAGAGTCTGTCCGGTTAGGTATGTATACAAATCAATGACATAGGACGAACCTGTGCAGTATCCTGCACATCCTTCATGTGTGCTGGCTTTGAGGATTACCTGAGATTTCCCTTGCCATCATTTTACCCATTTCTCTAAATGTGTTAATCGTATGCTATGCTCTGATAAAGTTTTTTAAAGTTTTTAAACCATTGTCTTAGATGGCTTAAGACAAAATATTAAGACCTCTTTAGTCCCAGGTGATTTATTATGAACTCCTATGCGTTCTAAGGTATTTTGAGTTAACATACCTCCAGTTGAAGAAACCGTAGTTATTTGATGAGTTTGGTTTTTAAAAGCATTTGGTACAGCCTTTTTTTTTTATCCTTTTAATGTTAAGTTATACTGCTGTAATAAGTTAAGTGCTTATGGAAATATGCTTTACCAAATAAATGTTACTGAAAGACTCCAGGAGAGTTATTATACTTAACAAAGCGCCTACTTACTATCTGGAAATGACATAGGCCCTGTCCAGATGGGGTCTAATATTAATCACTTGAATGTAATTCACCTTCTAATAGTTTACTTAATGCCATTCTTCAGAACAAAGTTTATTTGACTTGTTTGGAAGAGTAGGGCTATAACCACTTACTACGTCTTTTTGGATTACCTTCGAAAATGCCTTTGAACTTTTGGTATTTATGGGAAAGCTAGAAATAACTTTAGCCACAGAAAGAAAAATCTATTAATTTATCCATTTTTTTAATACACACATACTCTGCCTTATAGTCTAAGGATTGATCTAAGGATTTTAATTGTCTGCAACGAAAGGATTTTAGTTTGTTTGCAAATACATATTCAATACAGTAAAAAGAGAATATGAGATATGTATCCCAGAGTTTAGGAAAGTAGATTTCATTCATCCAAATACTTCAAGGAAAGTTTAGAAAATTGAAGCATGAACCTATGGTCAGAGCAGAAAAAGGAAGAGAATAATTTAGGAAGGACAGGATGTTTTCCAAGCCAAATTCTGACACTTTTATATGTTTTATCAGGAAAGAAAAGAGAGGGGCCTTGTCTGTCACATGACTGTATATTTCACCCAGCCTACTTTATCAATGCCATGAAGAAATAGTAGGCTTTCTCATCATACTTACAAACACAAGGCTTGCAGGGATAACAAATTTATTAGAAGACAAAACAAATCTTAGGCTGAATATTGCATCGAAACTAATAAGGTAAAACTTAATTGTGATGAAAGTAAAGCCTTATACCTAGAGTCATTTGTCTATAGGACTAGGTCTCTTATATGTGATTGATCTAAGGGTTTTAGTTGTCTACAGCTCACTAAGTCATAAAGAGATATGGCTGCCAAAAAAAAGATTGTGATCTTGTAAAGCAATTTAGTGCCCTGGATAAAGAAGGTAATAAATAGTTCCATTTCCCTGTATGAAGGCATATTGTATATGTTCTATAAAAGAGTAATCAAATGGAGAGTGGTCTGGATACCATATCATTAAGGGATGGCCAAATTTCTTTAGTTTCTATGTTCCAGTTTAGCCCCAGAATGAAGAGACTAATGAAAGATAAAATGGTTATCTTAATTTATTTAAAAGGATTTTGGATGAAAGAGCAGAGTAAATTATATTGGATTATTTCAGGCAGCATAGGATAAAAGTAACAGGAAGGTAGTTTTGGATTTAATTGTGAGCTCTAAGAATGGAAGTTGGCTGAGAGGAAGTGTTCAGACAAGCTTAGAGAGCTACTATCAGATGCATTATATATAGGATTTCCCTATAGGGTAACTAACCTAAAGATTTCTTGGTGCCTAGAGATATTCCAATTACCAATCCAGTACTTGTTATGACCAATTCTAGAGCCTCCAGATTTTGTTACTACTTTTTAAAACAGAAGAATTAGAAAAAGAATTATACACTATACTTAAATTTCTTTTTCAGAACGATGTTCCCAAACAGGCATCCAAGTCCCTGGGGATGAGGGACATGTTTGGAATGTTTGGGAATTTAAATACTGTGAGAACTTGTTTTCAGAGAACAATAAGGAAAACCTCTTAACTGCAAATGCTGGAAAAAGTATTTTATTTTTCTGGATATTGATATTAAAAATTCTTAATTTTATTCTTGTCTCAAATTGAGGAAAACTAAAAGCAGCCAAGCAGAAGAAAAGCAGACCTGCTCTAGTCCCTAAAGTTCCTGAACATGTCACCCAGTAAAATACATCGTGTGGTTTTTCTTATCTTGAAAAAAAAAAAAAGAAATTTTAATTTAAATTTAAAAAATTTTTTCATGGTTGTGGCAATCATCTAGGAAAAATTTTGTGAAAGAGTGTAATTGTATTTTATCTCCTATACAAATTCTATAAACAAAGTTTTAGAAAGCTTAATGTCATCGACATTTATTTGCTTTGTTCTCTCTGGCTGGAATTCTATAACATTCATAGTGATCAAGGACTATTGTTATGTACTTGTGTTAGGCCTGTGAGAATACAGGGATGTGCAAGGCAAAGGTCCTTCCCTCAGGGAGCTGACAATCTGATTGAAGGTACTATATGTACACATTTAAAGGTAACCGATACTATCTGGCAGAGGTATAGGTACTGAATAAGTACCTCCTTCCTATTGGTGTTACGGGGAGAGAAATTTTCTTAGACTGGTTAGTAAAGTGTTTAGGGAGGTGAGCCTTGAGCTAGCTAAATCGACCTCGAGGAATAGCCAAGCTGGGGTGGGGATGGAAGGACAAAGAACTACTGGTAAGATCAGTGGAAAGGGCATTTAAGTTATCAACATCCAGACGTTCTGCCCAAATCAACCAGTTAGTATAAAGATAACATTTTAAACTATCAGTTCTTCACACATGTAATGACAGATAAAATTTTTAGTAGCATCTAGGAATGTTAGGCAGTTGTTAACTAAGAGGCTTCATCTGGAGGAAAAAATTAAAAATAAGGCAAAGCTTTGTTTTTTGTTTTGTTTTAGTAATAAAGTGAAAATGAGTAGATCTTAAGGGTAAATTTGAAAGAAATGTGTGTTTATATTTGGTTAAGTAGAATGAGCACTGAATTCTAGGAGTTAGGATACCTAAGTTCTGTTCCCGACTCTGATACTAATTTGCATATTGGATCTTGGGCAAGCCAATTTACTCCTTTGCTGTGATTCAGTTTTCTCATCTCTACAATGAGGAGCTTGAACCAGAAGGTCTCTTAGGTTTTTGGCTCTCTTAGGTTTTGACTCTCAAGTTTCTCATGAAAAGAACTAGTTCTATGCCTTCCATAATTAGGTAGAACAGAAGAGTTTTTTGTTTGTTATGTAGCACTGACTATACAGGATTTTTTTTTTTTTTCATTTAATGCTATTTGAAGAAAAGAACCTTGGGTATACCATAGATCTTTAGATATTATCTATCTGTTGGTTAAAGTTGTTGCCAGATATGTGGAGAAAATAAGTTACTGGTTTGTGAATATCCTAGAGAAGTTGGAGTTAGAATACTGGAAGACATAGTTTTCAAAAAAAGATTTAAGTAAAATATTTTTAATTTTATAATAAAAAAGTTACCCCCAAAATATAAATCACTGTAAGGATGTTATTCACATTAGATAAGCAAATATATTTCATGAAAATATGCTAAAATCTCACTAACCACCACCGTTAACATTTTGGTATATATTCCTCCTGATTTTTCCCCCATGTAAATATATGTAATATTTAACCAAAATGAGATTTTATACATACTGCTTTGTAAACTACTTTACTGAACTGTATGTTATTAATGCCTTTCCACATTAGTAAATAAACATTCATGTCAGTTTTTTAAAACTTTTTATTTACAACACATTATAGACTTAACAAAAAACTTGCAAAAATAGTACAAACAGTTCTCATTTCCCTCATGCCTCTATTCCCTAATGTTAACATCTTACATAACCATACTACAATTATTAAGGACAGGAAGTTAATATTGATACTAACTAAACTACAGATCTTATTTTAATTTTACCAGTTTTCCCACTAATGTCTTTCTGTTACAGTCCCACACTACATTTAGTTATTCACCCTTTGTCTCTTCCAGTCTGTAACAATATGTCAATTCTCTTTAGTCCTTTCCAGTTTGTAACAGTATCATGGTCTTTCCTTGTTTTTGATGACTTTGACACTTGAAGAGTGTTGAGCAATTATTTTGTACAATGTTCCTCAATTTGGGTTTGATGTTTTCTCTTGATTGGAATGAAGTTATACATTTTTGGCAAAAGTAGTACACACAAAAAAATGGTACCATATTTTTCTCAGTGCATCATGTTAAAAGATTCTTGATATTAATATTTCTTTTTACTGTGGTGATATTTATTTAAATCACTTCATTAACTTGGTATTAATAGGGTTTCTCTATTTTATAGTTACTATTTTTCTCTTTGTAATTAATAAGTATCCAGGGAGATACTTTGAGACTATTTGTATCATTTTAACTGGGTACACTATATTTTAACAATTTTTTTTGAGTTTTTTCCCCCTTAATTGCAAAAATGTTGACACTTGTTATGTTGTTTGTCTAAGTCAAACAGTGTAATATTTTTTAAAATAAAATATGGACAGTCCTAGACCTTCCCCCAGTTCCTTCTTTCCATGTAACCAACTGTTAACAGTTTGATGCTTCTTCCAGACCCTTCTTTTCTGCTTAGGAGAGCGTATGTTTAGATGTACATATGTTGAATTTGGAAACTCAAATGTGTAGAAATTTATATATAGATAATTTAGTTTTCTTCTTTACAAAAATGAAAATTTTAAAACTTGATTTTTCCAATCTATAGCATTTTATGACATTCTGATTACATGGAATGATATAAATGTACCTTTATTGATTGATATTTAGGTTGACTATTTTTTCATGGTTACAAGTGACATTATAGTGAATACACTAGAATACATATCTTTGCACAGTTGGGCTTCACGTATTGTTAAATGACGATAGATTCCACACTTTTTAAAACTATTCCCTTATTGATGGACATTCATTTTTTTGCTGCTATGAATAACTTAGTACTTTAAACGTGTAGATTGGAAAGCTTTAAAATGCTTTTCAATAGAGTCCATATCCATCTATTCATATATAGATAGATAAATTTTAACACATTTTACATTAACTTTTGTCTATACACATACACACAGTTACATATAGACATAGTAAAAAAAAGGTACACAGTGAAAAATAAGTTCTTTCCAGGGCTTTTCCCACTGTTAACATTTTATTTGAATCCTTTCAGAGATTTTCTATTGAAGTGGAAACATTTACAGATATATCCCCTTCTCTTCTTCCTCCTCTTTTTATAAATGGGCGTACACTATACTCAATATTCTTCGCCTTTTCTTTATTAACAATATAACTTGAAGAATGTCCCGTATCTGTACATACAGATTTGTGCCCTCTCCTTTTTTATAATGGCTGTATTGAATTTATGTACCATGATTTAGTCAACTCTTGTGGAACATTTAGGTTGTTTGCAGTCATTTACTATCATAAAAAATTATCTACATTCTAATAGGTTGGATAGGGTTATCTCACTGTCACTTTAATTTGCATTTCCCTAATGACTAATGATGTTGAGCATGTTTTCATGTGTAAATAAAATACTTGTGTATGTTTCTTTTTATGTGTTTATCTATCTGATGAATAAATTCCTAAAAGTGGGAATTTCTGGGTCAAAGGATATATAAATTTAAAATTTTAATAACTCAAAATTACCTTCAGAGAAAACAATCCAGTTTAATTCTACAATAATGCCTAATTTTAATGTAATATTTTATGTAAAGTTTTATTAAGTTGAACTTATTCGTAGAGGCATATTGAACTTCAGGATAGCAAATCAGAAAGTCTTATATATAAACAAATATCTGTAACTTTCCTTAAAGTTACCTGTTATGGAACTTTGTGTAAATTCTTAATTCTAACTTAATTATGTAAACTCTCATATGTCAGTTTATAAAACTCCCTGGACAAGTTTTATGAGTTTATTATAGCTAAACAGAGTTCTAATTTCTTTTCTTTGCCCTGAAAATTGTTTTTAACACTTCAAGGAGGGTACCTTCTAATTTACTATAAGATATAGTGAACAAGTATATGTTTACCTTATCAAAACTCTTAATGATATTATAAACATCTAGCCTTTGTTATTACAAACCAAAGAGTTCTGATTTTCTATCCCTATTACTTTTGCTATTGTTCCTTCATTCTCTTGATAATTTTTTGCCTAGGTAACACTTCTCATTGACCTGCAGTCAGTCTCCTAGCTTGGGACAGGTCGTTCCTGTGCCAAAAGAGCCAGTGCCTTAGCTATATAATTTGTAGGTTGCTACTCTTTGCCCTATTGGTAAGTTGGGTTAGTGTATGATAAGTATACATCTTAGTTGCCTCCATTTCTGTGTAATTTTGTAGAAGGTGTAGCTAGATTCAAGAAGCGGAGGCATGTTCATTTTAATATATATCCATTTCAAAATTCATTTTCATTATTTGGTTATATGAAATTTTGAAAAATGCATAATGAGTAGCAGAATTGGATATCAGTTATTCATTTTGAAGATCAAAAGGTTTTAATTTTGATTAAGTTCATTTTATCCATTTTTTTCCCATGCTTAGTGCTTTTTGTGCCCTGTCTAAGAAACGTTGGCCTTCCTTAAGGATGTCAAGAGTTTTCTATGTTTTTGTTTAGAAGTTTCAGAGTTTTAGCTTTTATATTTAAGTCTATGATTCATTTCAAATTAATTTTTGTGTATGGTGTGACATATGAGTTGAAGTTCATTTTTTTATAAGAATTTCTAATTGCTCTTTTACCATTTTTTGAAAATACTGTCTTTGAATTGTTGATTCCTTTTGACTATACATACGTGGATTCATTTTTACGCTCTCTTCTGTTTCATTGATAAATATGTCTATCTTAATGTTAATATCACCCTATCTCAATTAGTATAGTTTTACAGTAAGTCCTGAAATCAGGTAGTATAAGTCTCTTCTAAGTCCTTTACATTTCCATATTCATTTTAGAATCAGCTTATCAGTTTCTACAAACAAATTTGTTGATATTGTGTAGATTCCGTAGATAATATTTGAGAAATATAGACATCTTAACATTATTAAACATTATAATCAATGAACACGATGTAGCACATCATTTACTGAGATGTTTTAGAAATTTCTTTCAGTGTTTTGTATTTTCAATATAGAGATCTTACACATATTTTATTAATTGTATTAAATTAATGCCCAAATATTTTGGTTTTTGATGCTATTGTTGCTGTTTTTTAAAATTTCATTTTCCAATTGTTTGTTGCCAGGATATAGAAATACAGTTGATTTTTATATATTGATCTAGTAAGCTTGCTCAATTCACTTACAGTTCTTATATGTGTGTTTTTAAATTAATTCCTTAAGATTTTCTAAGAAGGTAATCATATTTTTGTGAATAGAGACAGTTTTAATTCTTCTTTTCCAGTTGTCATGCCTTTTATTATTTTCTAGTCTTATTATACTAGCTAAGATCTCCAGCACTATATTGAATAGAAAAGAATAGATATCCTTGCCTTGTTCATATCTTTGGGGGGAAGTATTCAGTCTATTATTGCAAATATTTTCTCTCAATCTTTTAAATTATGACCTTTTAAAATTTACTTTAAAAATTTACATAAAGTAAGTAACTTTTTATTGTACAGTTCTATGAGTTTCAACAATTGCCAACAGTTGTGTAACTGTCACCAGAATAGTTTCATTGCTTTGAAAAATTCCATCGCTGCCACTTTATAGTCAACCTGCCACTTTATAGTCAACCTCTGGCAACCACTGTGTTGTCCTCCATCTCTATAGTAAGTTTTGCCCTTTCCAGAATGTCATATAAATGGAATCATATAGTACAAAGCTATAATTTTTAAAAAAATTTAGACTATTTAAATGTGTAAAGATATTAAAATGTAAATGTAACTGTAAAATGTATGAAATACTAATAAAACCAGAAAGCCAGCCCATTTCAAGTGAACTATATTAATTTAATTGTAAGGGTGTTAACTGCAACTAAATTGCCAGTGTTGGTTTGATAGTAGAGAGTTATGCTCTGCATCTTCTTGTTTCCCCTGCTTCTGTTCATTTAAGCCTGCTGTTATAAATGACATTGAAAATGTTTGGCTTGTTGGAGTAATCAGACCTCATATTTAAGCCCAGACTGCCAGTGAGTAATCTCCAAATGTTTTTTTAAATAGGGCATTTTTTGATGCTTGGAAAGCTGTCTTATTTGATTGAAGATAAGAGTGGAATGGGAATGTTAGTGAAATTTGCAGATAATGTCTGTTAAACCCACTTAGCTTGAGAATCAAGTATTTGGTACAGAAGATGGGCTTCGCTCTGTTCACATAGATGCTTTCAAGATGAATATGGTTCTAACTGCTAAGAGGCAGTACATAGCCTTTTGTGTTTGACTTCTTTTGATGAATTTTGATGCTTCATGTATTGATAATTCATTCCCTTTATGGCTGAGTAGTATTCCTGGTTTGGATGTACCATAGTTTATAATTCACTATTTCCAGATTTGGGTAATTGTGCATAAAATTGCTGTATTATTCATGTACGAGTTTTTGTGTGAACTTAAATTTTCATTTCTTTGGTAGATACCTAAGAGTTCGATTGCTGGGTCATATGGTAAGTTTAACTTTATAAGAAACTTCTAAAGTCTTATAAAGTGGCTGTACCATTTTGAATTCCTGCTAGTACTTTCCTTTTCCAGTTTTCTATATCCTTATTGATACATGGTATCAATTTTTTATTTTTATTTTTTATTTTTTTTACCTACATTCTAATAGGTCGTGTATGGTTATCTCACTGTCATTTTAATTTGCATTTCCTTCATGATTGATGTGGAGCATGTTTTCATGTGCAAATAAGCCATCTGTAACAGTTTCTTTTGAAGAGCAGAAAGTTTTACTTTTGATGAAGTTTAATTTATCCTTTTTTTTTTTCTTTTATGGTTAGTGTTTTTTGTATTCTAAAAGCTCTTTGTCACTCATTTATTTTTGTCTCTCCTTAAATGCTTTGGTTCCTTAAGACAATTAAACTTAAGGGTATAGGGAATTCTTTGGACAGCCTCTGACCGATAATGAAGTCACCTTTATACTCCAAGACTTGGCCATTCCAGAAGGGAAGGGTAATTCTTATCCACCCTAGCTGGTCTTCTTTTTCTAGATATCTGTGGTACGTGTCAGCAGCCATTATTGCCAAGGCTTTTAAAAAGAAATTACCCACTTTCCTTTTGTATTGGTGAAGAATAAAATAAGAATATATTGTAAATCACTTTCTTTGAAATTACAGAATTGTGCCTTTACTGGTGCCTCTAGATTTTTAAGAAGGAACTTGTAACAGAGTCTATTCATTTTTTTTTTTTCAGCAGTGGGAACAGGAAGTTGATTTTCATGTTGCTTTCTTGCACCATTTGGCAAAATGGGTGCCAGAAATTTATTTTGCTGAAATGGACCCAGACTTGGAAAAGCAGGAGGAGAGTATACAAACGTCAGTATTCACTCCACTGGAATGGTACTTATTTGGAGAAGATCCAGATATTTGTTTAGAGAAATTAAAACATAGTGGAGCATTTCAACTCTGTGGAAAGGTTTTCAAAAGTGGAGAGACAACATATTCTTGTAGGTAAGAATTAGAAATTTACAGGATTAGTTATGATTACAGTCTTGGTACTTTGTACCTATTTCATTGGTTTATTACTGTTTATAGTATATTTAATCCTACTTAATTAACTTCCTTTTATTATGCACTTATAAGTATGTTTTTGCTAGTATAGCTTGTTTCTGAACATGACTTAACTAGTTCTCTCACTTTTTCTTCCTATTCTCTAAAAGTATATGTGACAGATTTTCCCCTTGTTTATTACATAGTCTCATACTCTTAATTTGAACCCCTTAGGGCCAGATATATTTCAGAATTGTGAATGCTTCCCCAGCAGAGCAAGGCACAATCGTAAAATCAAACACATTTCTGTAAGAAATCTGCGAATATTCACAGTAAATGTGAATAAGTCCTATAATCTCATGTCATTTCAGGTCATTTTTTGCCACCAAGTGAGATTTTGTGCCAAAGGATTGTGGACCTCTGGGGACAGCTGGAATTTTGTTGGATAGAAGAAACTTTAGGCTTTTTGTCCTTTGTGAGATCAGTTGCCTTAAAACATCATGATAGCACAGAAAGCTTTTTACTCCCTACTTCTGCCTGAAATGTTCAACTTTTAGATCCTAGCAGCACTTTTAGTCTCTTCTTTTATTAGAGGTAGCTTAGGTTAAGAGTGTTATTTTCCAGACTTTATAAATACAGAGAATTTTTTTTTGCTTCACTATAATTTTGGATTTTACCGGTTGATGTATAGTTAATATTTCTTTAGAACATACTGTCTTTATCCTATTCTTAGGAAAAAGTCATCTTTGGGCAAAATTTTGATATAGAGCATACTAAGTTTCATTTATCAGCTTAGGTGATAAATGAAAGCTTAATCAGTTTCAAGTAAAGCATAGTAAACATTTGTAGACCTCATTTTTCCGAATGTGTCATAGAGACATTTTTAATTATCACAACTGAGAGAATGGTACTGGCATCTATTGGGTAGAGGCCGGGGTTGCTGCTTAAACATTCTACAGTGCACAGGACAGTCTCCTCTATGCCCATCAAATAACTATTTCATTCAAAGTGTCAATACTTTTGATGTTTAGAAATCCTGCTAAGTAGGTCAGTAGATCTTATGTATTTTAGGCAATCTGTATTTCCTATTAGCCTTTTAAAATTCATTTCTTAAACTTCCCAATTTTATACTTACTGTATATTCTTCTTAATGTTTCCCTGAAAATGATTAATAAAATAGTACATTTTAAAGGTTGTTATTAGTGAAGAGATTAAAAAAGATTGCATTTCATTTATTCATTAACTATTTGTTGAATACTTACCATGTGCCAGACACTGTTTTAGGTGCTTAGTACATATTAATATATAAAATTAATAGAAATCCCTGCTCTTTTGATGCTTACATTAATGAATTTTGTCTTTGGTATCCAAGCTTTATTTACCAATGAATGATCAATATTTATAGGATATATTTATAAATGTAATAGGGTAAGATGATGATTGATATAAAAAAAAGTTGGTCATTTTTCACAAAACAAATTTTTAATCGTAACAACAGTTTGAAACCATATGTAAGCTCAAAGTAATGAGGACGATTTAAGAAACAAAACCAAATACCCAAATTTATACATTCAAATATAGCTAAAATTATTTGGAATTCAGTTTTTGAAGCATTTTTATATTCAATTTGTGCACCATTCAGGAAAATCATTCATATTATAGTCATACTTTAAGCATCAGTGGGAATAGTAAATTTTGGAATCTAATTTTTAATCTTTTTCAGGGACTGTGCAATTGATCCAACATGTGTACTTTGTATGGACTGCTTCCAGAATAGTGTTCATAAGAATCATCGTTACAAGGTATGAAAATAGAGCCATAGCATATCTGGATTCATAGGATTCTGTTGGCCATCTCGTTCAAATTCCTGACCAGTACTTGAATTCCTGCTATAACAGCTCTGATATGTGAACCTTTAGCTCTGGTTAAACATATCATGTGATAGGATAATCTATCACCTCAGGAGGTAGCCCCTTACAATTTTTTTGTGAGATATAATATTTTTATACAAAAGATTATATAAAGTATATACACAGTTTAAAAAATAACTATAAAGTGAACACCTGTGTAACTGCTACTTAGGTCAAGAAATAAGACATTGCCATTTCTCAGAGGCCTCCCATTTGTCCCTTCAGGATCACAGTCCTCTCACCCCTCCTGATCACCTCTCTCTGTGTTTTGTGATAATGGTTTCCTTGATATCCATTTTAGCTTATAATTGGAATATACTGACTAGTTTTATCTGTTTTGAAGCTTTACATAAGTGGAGTCATGCTATATCTTTTGTTGTTGAGTAACTGCTTTTACTCGGCATTATGTATGTAGCAGTAGTTTGTCTATTGGCCTTAATAGTGTTAAATAATCCATATTGTCTTTTTACATTGTGGTGTATATGGATATGCAGATTGTTTCCAATTTGAGGCTATTATGAACAATTCTGTGAACATTCTAATTTGTATGTTTTGGTATACTGTACACTGATCGTATACACTGATCGTGTACAGTATTCCTCATTCTATGGGGTATGTATCTGGAACAGAATTGCTGAGTTCCAGGGTATAGTTCTTTAGTCTTAGTATGTAATGTAAGACTGTTTTCCAAAGTAGTTATAGCAATTCATAAGCTCTCCAGCAGGATATGAATGTTCCCATTACTTCACATTCTTGGAAGATATGGTATTGTCAGTCTTTTTAGTTTAAGCCAATCTGGTGGGTAAATAATAGTATCACATTGTGGTCTTAATTTACTTTTCCTAATTACTAATGAGTTTGAGGGCTTTTTACTTTCCTGTTACATTTTCAGGCAACCTTGTTATTTTAAGCTGAAATTTATTTCTGAAATAATAGTATTGGTTGTGTGCTCTGGGCTGAGACAGACATAATAATCGATGTTTCTCTTTATACATATAACATGCCTAAATTTTTGTGTAAATGTAAATAGTATCTTGAAGTAAGGTAGACTATGTCTTCTGTAGCATTGAAAGTGCTGTTCATGTTTTTGCTGGCCTCAATATTATTGTGCCTATGTTGGGAAGTGATGGGCTTAAGTATAGATTATAGGTATTACCATTATTATGATTATTATTATACACAAGGAAAAACATATTGAGGAGCCTCTGATATAGTGAGGTTAAAATGGTTTCCCAAGACTTCAAAGCTAATCACTGATGGAATTTTAAAATTTGATATTTGGTTATATTCCATATTTCCCAGTCATCTCCATTAATTATAGTTTTTCTTATGCTGGAGAATTCAAGAAAGAATGCCAGTAGTAGGGACAAGGAGGAAGCTGTGAATTTCTTCTCTTTTTTACTTTGGAAGGAAGACTAATGGGGAGAAGTGCTGAAGGCTCAAGATCGGAGTTTTCCCAGTTCCTTAGAGTTTTAAAGACTACGTTTTCCAAACTTTGGGACTTTGTAGGCCAGTACAATTTCAGAAAACTTAGGGTTTTCAAAATTTTATTTGGCCAGGAAAGTTTGATTTTAATTTTTAAAAGGGCACGTGAACAGCAACTGAAAAATACATGCCATCTCCTATCATTTTATAAAGTAAAAGACATTTTAATTCCAAGAAAGTAGGATAATCTCAGAATAAAGAACAGTTTTTCAACACATTTCCCATTCGCCCTGAGATTACTTGCCAGTGGCGCTTGCAGTTTACAGATAACTTGCAGATTATAGTCCTAACCTTACCCCCAAAGTTTCCCATGAAATATCTCACTTTTATTATTTTCACATCACTCTAGTATATAGTCGGTCTTTGGAAACAAATGACATCATTCTATTTATATCATTCTGTTTTTAGCAGTGGTATTTCTATTTATAAAATATAGTAATTCTCAATCACTGAAAGTGTAAAATCCTAGAAAACATAGCATTCCTATGCATGATGTTAAATAAACGCTGGCAGCGAGCTGTACTTTTTTTTTCTAAATTGAAAATGGGTTCAATTCCATACATGTAGTTCTATAAAAGAGCTCACCACATTCTCTTTTCTGATGTTTCTGTGGACCCGTAATAACTTGTCTGTTAATTTTTGGGAAACTCTTCACTAAACTACCTTCAAGTATTTAAAGCCTACCAGTCTACATCACCATTACAAAGCACTTGTTAATGATAAGCAATGTTGCTGTAAGTTTCTTTATGTGTAAATCACTTTTGTTTATCTAGGATTATTTCCTTAGGATAAGGTTCTCAGAAGTGGAATTACTGGATTCTGAAACATGGACCTTTCAGGGAATAAAAAGACAAGCCACAGACTAGGTGAAAGTTTTTGTATCTGATAAAGAACTGGTATCCAGAATATATAAAGAACTCTTAAAACTCAACAATAAGAAAATGAACAACCCAATTTAAAAAAATGGGCAAAAGATCTAAAACAGACATTTACCAAAAGATACATAAATGGCCAATAAGCCCTTGAAAAGATGCTCAACATCATATTTCATTAGGGAATTGCAAATTCAAACAACAATGAGATACCACTTCACACCTATTAGAATGGCCAGAATCCAAATGTTGGTGTGGGTATGGAGCAATAGGAATTTTTATTTGTTGCTGGTGAGAATGCAAAATGGTACAGCCACTTTGGAAGACAGTTTGGCAGTTTCTTACAGAAGTAAGTGTACTCAAACTATAAAATCCCACAGTCATGCTCCTAGATGTTTACCCAAGTGAACTGAAAACGTATGTCCACACAAAAATAATGCACAAGAATATTTATAGCAACTTTATTCATGTTTGCCAAAACTTAGAATCAATAGGTGGATAGATAAACAAACTTCAATATACCAATATAATGGACTGTTATTCAACAATAAAAAGAAATGAGGAGTTACCAAACTACAAAAACACATGACTGGGCTTTACATGCATATTGCAAAGTGAAAGAAGCCATTGTGAAAGACTACATACTTTGATTCCAGTTGTATGACATTCTGGAAAAGGCAGCACTATGGACACAGTAAGATCAGTGGTTGCCAGGAGCTAGGGGAAGGTGATGGGAAGGATGGAAGGATGAATAGGGAGGGGATTTTTAGGGCAGTTAGACTATCCTGTATATCCTGTACAATATAGAGAACTCTAATGTAAATTATGGACTTTAGTTAATAATAATGTATAAACATTGACTCTTCACTTGTAATAGATATACCACTAATATAAAATGCTAATAATAAGGAAAGCGCTGTGGGTTTGGGGGAAGAAGTGGTAAATGTGAACTCTGCTATTTTCTGCTCAGTTTTTCTTTAAACAAACTGCTCTGAAAATAAAGTTGATTAATTTTTTAAAGTGGACTTTTAAAGGTTCTTGGAACATTTTGCCAAATGGCTTCAGGAAAGAATTATACCAAATGTACTACAACCAGGAGTGCAGAATCCTGCAGAACCTGCAGAAACCTTTTACAGAAACTTTTTAACTGAAACCTTTCAACTGAACCTGACTTTTAAAATAATTTTTCCATTGCTATTGAAATGAAAATTTTTGATAGTTCTTAATGTTGTTTGCCTTTGCTTGTGTTGGAATGATGAGTGTAGAATACTCTTACATTACTGCTTTGCCATCTTTCTGGATAATAAGAATAAGGTCTTCGGCTGGTTTCTTTTGCTGTCATCCTTGCTGATAGGATGAAGGTCTTTGTTGTGATGAGTAAATTCTAACAAGTATAGATAGAGTAATATAACTTTGATCAACTAGAACCAAAATAGAGGCTGAGTTAACCTAACCTAGAGTTTTCTTGTATCTTGGAAGCTGATTCCAAAAACCAGGCCAGCTTGTAACCTTCGTACTCTTAATAAATACATTCTAGAGTCAACCTGGAGAGGAAACAAAATCCACTAACAATCATCTTTTTCTCTATTCTTTTTCTGTGTATGCCTCTATCTTCATTTACTAAATTGCAATGATTTATTTATATCTGTGTGTCTTTCATCCCCATCTCCAGAACAAAGTCCAGGTCTAATATACTTTATGCCTCCTCTGTCTGTCTTACTACCTGGGATATAGACGCTTTCAACAAATATTTATTGAAGTGTTAGGATCAAAAGGGCTAAATCATAGACAGAACTGATCTAAGGTTTAATTGTAGAAATAACTATCAGGGTTTATTTTTAATGTCACCTTGCAATAATCTTACATGATGAGAATTTATATACATATATCGTCTTTGAAACACAATAGCATTTAAAAAAGTTTATTTAGGTAAGCAATACAATAAAACTTACCTTTTAAAAAATTTAAATAATACAGAAAATATAAATAAAAATTATAGTTTCCTTTCTGCCTCATTGTATTTTCATTGTTAAACACACTTTAGTGTATGTCCTTACAGATCTTTTTTAAGGTATTTATAAACATGCATACATGTACATGTATTTATATGTTTATAGAGAGGGTGTATATGTGTATATATATGGGATCCTACTGTATTTTTTTTTGTAACTTATTTTTAACTTAACAGTATATCATAGGGATAATTCTATGTCGATGCATATAACTCTCTTGTCACACTTAATTACTGTATGTATTCCTTTGTGGAATGTATCATATATTTAACCCATCTCCATTTTCTAGACAATTATGTTGTTTTCAATTTTTCACAGATCAACAAATATTGGAATAGATACACATTTTTGTTTTAATATAAACCAGCATATGTGTTCAAGAATGCCTAAGTCTAGATTTAGAGTCAGATTTTCTGAATTGAACAGTATATGCATTTAAAATTTTGATAGATTTTTGCCAAATGTTGTTCTTGAATTGCTGTGCCAATTTATATTCCCATTGAAAGGATAGAAGAATGTTCATTTTCTACACCTCTCCCCAAACTTTATTCAGTTTTTTTACTTTTGATGACCTGTTATTCAAATATATTTTAAATTATTAAAATAATTTGATTATTTAAATTAGCATTTCTCTTATTACCAGTATTGTTAACATCTTTTTATATTTTAATTCTATGTTTAATTTCTTCTGTGTATTGCCTGTTTCTATCTTTTACTCATTTTTCTATTGTCTTTTTCTTACTACTATGCTATACTTTACAAATACTTTTTCTTTGCTTGGCTTTTAAATTCTTTTATTTTTAAGTCAGATTTATTGAGATGCAATTTATATACAGTAAAATCTACCCTTTTAAGTATACAATTTCATGAGGTTTTACAGACATATATAGTTCAGTAACCACTACCACACTCAGGATATAAAACATTTACATTATCCCCTAAAATTCTCTAGAGTCTCTTTGTAGTCAGTTTCCTGTCCCCTTACCCCCAGCTCCTAGCAGTCACTGATCTGACCTCTGTCCCTATAGTTTTGCATTGTTCAGAATGTCACATAAATGTAATTATATAGTATGTAATATTTTCTGTCTGACTTTTTTTACTTAGCATAATGCCTTTGAGATCCTCTCATGTGTCAACAGTTTGTTCCTTTTTATTGCTGAGTAGTATGCCATTTTATGGATGTGCTACAATTTATTATCTATTCATCAGTTAATGAACATTTGGGTTGTTTCAAGCTTTTAAATAAAGCTGCTGTAAGCATTCAAGTACTGTTCTTGGTGTGGGTATTTGTTTCATTTCTATTGGGTAACCTAGGAGTAAGATAGCTGGACCATAAGTTAAGTGTATGTTTAAGTTTTTAAGATCTGTTTTCTGCCTTTTAAACTTGATTTATGCAGTTATTTGTCTTACTGACATTTTAAATTTGTATGTTGTTAAATTCACCAGATTTTTTTGTGCTTCTGGATTTTGTAACTTATGTGGCGTTCTCTATTCTAAATTTACGCTTTTACTTTTCTTTCGATATACCTATATTTTTAGTAATTATGGATGAGCCTAGATTTCTTTAGTTTACTATGTATATGAAGGAAGAAAAATTGATTTTTACATTCTAATTTAGCGCTTTTCTAGTGGTTACCTCTGTATTAATTTTTATAGTGCCCTTAGTTTCCTTAGTTAACTTTTTATATCTAGTCTGTCAGTTTTAGTGTTATCTTTGACTCCTTCCTATTACCTGTATAATAATTGAAGATCTTACATTACTTTCTTGTTCCTTCTCTTTTTAGTTGTTTTCCTGATCATGAGATTATATAATGTTTACATTCTTCTATTTGTGTCTTCACCTGGGATTTGTTCTTAGCTCTACAATTAAATATATAAAATGTTCATCATCTGTCCATTTTCTGAAGTTTTTCCAGTCACCTCTTGGTCAGATGAAGCTCATCCTCTAGGGATTGGTAAACTGCAGTTTGTGGGTCATATTTGGCTTACTTACTATTTTCATGTGGCCCAAAAGTTAAGCGAGGATTTTACATTTCCAGATGTTTGGGATAAAAGATAAGAAATATAACATTTTATGATATATAAAAATTATATGAAATTATTTTTAGTACCTGTAAAGTTTTACTGAAACACAGCTATACTCATTTATTTATTTATCGTTTATGGCTGCTTCTGTACTACCACAGAATTGACTAATTCAATAGAGATTTATGACCTGAAAGCCTAAAATATTTACTATCTGTTCCTTCATACAGTAAGTTTGCTGATCTCTGCTCAAGTAGATTCCTTAGGAAGGGGACATTGTTCTGTAAGTTGACATGTTGAGAATTGTATTTTCATAGCTTGGTTGGAGATAATGTCTTTGGTTTGCATTTTCTTTCTTTGAAAATGCTGCTCTGCTATTGTCTTGTTTTATATGTTATTGAGAGAAGTCTGACGTCATTCCAATTTTCTTGATGTTGTGCCATTTCATCTTTTTGCTTGAAGGACTCAGAACTTTTGTCTTTAAAGTCCAGTAGTGTTAGTAGGGTATATTCGTGAGTTGCTCATACTGGGTAAGTTTTTTCTCAATTACTCATGGGCCCTTTTAGTGCATATATTTAGGTCTTTTTTTTTTCCCCAGGAAATTTTATTAGATTACAGTTTTAAATGTGAACTCTGTTCCATTGTTTTGATTTTTTCTTTTTTGGTGACTGATTATAATTATGTTGGTTTTCTGATGCTTATTTTCTATTTCAACCACTTTTTCTCTAAACTTGTATTTCTTTACTTCATCTCTTAAATCCTGCTTTGTTTCAATGTTATTTATTAACTTTTCCATTCAAGTCTATTATGTTGGGCATTTTGTAATTTAGAATTAATTTCTGATATGATTTTCTTGTTTTCTGATTTTTTTCCTGAGTTCAATAGAATTTCATTTTATTTAACCTGGTTATTTTGATCTACTTCTGTTCTTAGTTTCTGTATTTCTGCTTGTGTGAGGCAATATAATTTAGTTTGGAATATTACATTACAGTTTTATTCAACTTTGTATGGATATGGTCTATTTTCTCTCTCTCTCTCTCTCTCTCTCTCTCTTTTTTTCATTTCATGGATAGGGTTTACAAATGTCCTATCAGTTTTGCCTTCTGTGAAATTTATAGATGATGATGGTGATAGTGGTGAAATGAGGGGAGGGTTTGGCATGTGCTGTTTCTCTCATTTCTATAGGATTCTTAATTTTACCTTTTTTCAATCCTGGCACATCTTTTAAGACTTACCATATTTTTAAGTGTATTTGATTTTCTTCCAAAGCAATGCTTCTGAGGTTGCCACTTCTGGTCCTGCTTACTTTCGGTCTCTTTTCCTATGAACCACCGAATCTCAACCTGTGTTAAGTAATTTGTCTCTTAGCATTGGGCTTTCTCTTTTTGGATGTAATTTTGTCTGTGCTTCCTTCATCTAAGCCCTCTGTACCCCTCTCTTTTTTGTGGAGTCTCTTAAGCTCCCCTCTCTAGTTGTCTACATTCACAAGCTTAAAGTGATAAGCTGTGGGAACTCTGATGGAACAAGTCATTTGAAGGTCATGGTATTTATTTTTTTGTCTCCTAGTAGTGCTGCAAACATGGATAATGTGTAGTTTTATTGCTTTCCTGTTCATTGTATGTTTCGGAGGGGAAAGTTTTGGGGAAGATTCAAAATCAGGCCATTGTAATCCTTCTCTATCAGAATTAGTATACTTTAGATTTATTTTTGTTAGACCTCTCAAAGGAGAAATGTTATAAATACTTTTTGTTGCTGTTAGATATCAAATAGATGAAAATACTTTATACATTTCTTAAGTACTATATATCATTATAATGATTTTTATAAATGTGTTTAATCATAAAATCTTGTTACTCAAGTATTCTGGGTATCGTATATTTTTTTTTCCATACTTCACAATTTCTTGTTCTCTATTAGTACAAAATTTTAAAAGTTATTTAAAAATTAGAATGTTTCATAATTTTATCAATTTTGAAGGTCTATTTTTGTTGCAATTATGTGTTCAGGACTTTTTGTTGTTGTTGTTAACTAACCAACCAAAATGATTTTTGATATATCCAGTTTATTACATTAAAGGCAATTTAAGTTGAACTATTGGGGAGCATTTATAATTTGAATTATCTTTATCATTCTTCTTTCCTTGTAATGTTTTGAAATCAAGACAAACTTATTTTTCATTTATTAGATGCATACTTCTACTGGAGGAGGATTTTGTGACTGTGGAGACACAGAGGCATGGAAAACTGGCCCTTTTTGTGTAAATCATGAACCTGGAAGAGCAGGTACTACAAAAGAGGTAAGAATATTAGTTTTTAAAAATTGCTAACTAGTTTAAACTTGATGAAATTAGAAATTAATGTTATGTTTATGGGTTGAATTGAATTCCTTTGAGAAACTTGATTTTTATTTTCTAATGTTTAAATGTAAGGTGTTTTATTCCAATCTAGAAAAGTTACGGACTTGATAATTTTTTACTTCTCTAAGGAAGAAATGAATTCACAGTGAAAAGATGAACTCAGAATGCTTTTTGCTAAGCAGTCAATTTGATAAGAAAAAGTATATATGTAAGCCTAAAAGAGCAAGTGGAGGTGATTATTGATAGAAGCAGAATGTGATAAATTAGAAAACAGCAGAAATGATACATAAATTTAATCATTGCTTTTCTTAAAGAAAATCGACAAATTCATTATTTACTATACATGCTAATCAAGAAAAAAAAGTGAGGAAATGTAGTCAAATATAGACAATCATTAATGAGAATGAGGAAATAATCATACTAAAGAAGGAATTAAAAGAATTATAGACTTTTTCTATGACTGCGCAAATACATTTGAAAATGGATTATTTTATCAAAGAGTATATAGTGCCATGGTTTATTCAAAAACAGAAAATTTGAACAACCAGTAACCATTGAAGAAATTCAGAAAATTGTCACAAGAAGTACTTTCTAAAAAATGCTATGTTCAAATACTTTCACAGAAGAATTCTTTTCAAAATTTCAAAGAATAAAGAGTTTTTGTACCTTTTAAACTCTTCTGGATTACCTTTAGCAGTGAACACCCATAGGGCCTAGATTTTGATCTCTTAAGTACCATTCCTCACTAAAAGAAATCAGGGATTGCTGTACAAATACCAGATTCCAGATCTGTCAGGGAATAGTTAAGCTTGTAAGGATGGATTTGTGTCAAAAGGGCCTAGAACCCAGCTTGACCAGAGTCGGACAGCAGGAGCATCAAAAAAATTATAACTGCAACATTTGACTCACTTATACTGAATATATAAAAATTCATGAGTTCCTAATGAAATGCCCATGAAAACTAATAAATAAACAAATGTTGTTACCATGATTGTGGTTATTATATCAATTCTTTACTCTAAAAATTGGTAATTAAGGGAATAAACTAAGCATTGATTCTGCATTTTAAATAGGAATTGTGTTTCATGGTAAACAAGTATTTTCAGTTTAAGAGGCAAAGGTCTTTTTTTCTAGACAAATGCTAGCTAAGAGAGAAGGGATAATAGAATTAGAAAAATCAACATTTTGTAAACCCTTGGGCAATATATGATTTGGACAAGATCATTAATGGATGCTAAAACCATTAATAACTCGAGTCGATGAGGAACAATATTTACATGGTTCTAAATTGTCATCTCACAGATTACTTGCTAGTTAGTCATAAAGGGAAAAAAGAAACTTTACAATGGAAATATCATACTGTCATCATTTGCAACCAGTCATTGAGATCGGCATCATTACAAATAATGAGATGATGTGACATAATGAGCTTCATATGATGCAAAATGTAGTACATAGTTTAACATCCGAAAATCTATTAATATAATATACCATATAAATAGAAAAAAAAAAACCCACATGATCATCACAGTAGATACAGCAAGAGCATTTGACTAAATCCAACACACTTTTAAGATAAAAAGACTTAACAAACTTACAATAGAAGGGAACTTCCTCAACCTGATAGAGGGCATCAATGAAAAACTCACTGGAAAGTACTGGATACTTTCCCTCTAAGATCAAAAACAAGACAAAGATTCTGCTCTTCCTAAATCTATTCAGTATTGTATTGGAGGTTCTATCCAGGGCAGTAGGCAAGAAAAAGAAAGAAAAGGCATCCAGATTGGAAAGGCAGAAGTAAAACTAGTTTTGTTTGCAAATGACATGATGTTGTATATAGAAAATCCTAAGGAATCCACTAAAAAATTATTAAAACTAGTAAATGTTCAGCAAGATTATAGATGCAAGATGATTATACAAAAATTACTTTTATATCTATACATTGTAATGAACAATCTGAAGATGAAATTAAGGAAGAAATTCCATTCATTCGACTATCAAAGAGAATAAAATATTTAGAAATAAATTTAACAAAAGAAGAATAAAATTGATATTCTGAAAACTAAAATATTATTCAAAGAAATTAAAGAAGATTCAAATAAATGGAAAAACATTTTGTTTCTGGATCAGAAGAGTTAGTATTTTTAACATGGCAGCCGTTGTTTGTTTGTTTGATTATTTTTTCTCCCCAAACTGCCAAGGCATTAACTCTGTTCTTCACCAGCACTGATCACATGTCCCAGAAATTTATACTGAATTTCTACTGGATTTTTTTCTTTTTTGCCTTAAGGAGCTACTATGTTTTTTTTTTTTTTTCCTGTTTACCTTTTCTTTAAACAGCTTATTGAGCTATAACTTACATTGCATTTGAAGTGTACAAATCGGTGCTTTTTTATTATAGTCAGGGAGTCACGCACTTTCACCACAATCAATTATAGAACATTTCATCACCCCAATAGAAGCCCTGTACCCATTAGCAGTCACTCCCATTTCTTGCAAACTCCCCAACCTTAGGCAATCACTAATTGAATTTCTATTACTATAGAGTTGCCTTTTCTAGACATTTTATATAAGTGGGATCATATAATATGTGGTCTTTTTTGATTGGCTTCTTTCACCTTAATGTTTTCAAGGTTCATCCATGTTGTAGCATGCATTTCATTCCTTTTTATGGCCAAATCATGTTCCATTTATAGATATCGACTACATTTTATTTATCTGTTTATCAATTGATGGACATTTGGGTTATTTCCATTTTTCACTGTTATGAATAACACCTGCTGTGAACATTTGTGTATAAGTTTTTGTGTGGACATGTTTTTATCTTAGATAGATAGCTATCTAGGAGTGGAATGGCTAGTTTATATGGTAACTATGCTTAACATTTTGAGCATCTGTCAGACTGTTTCCAACTTGGCTGCACATTTTACATTTCCACCATTAGTGCATAAGAGTTCAGATTTCTCCACATATGCAACACTTGTTATTATCTGACTTTTTGATTATAGTCACCCTAGCAGATGTGAAGCGGTATCTCATTGTGGTTTCAATTTGCATTTTTTAGCTGATAGGTTTGAACAAGCCTTCTATTAAAGAGATCGTGTTCTATAACGAAAAGAACTGTTTTTATAGGTGTCAGAAGACCCAGGTTTTAGTCTTGCTTC
This sequence comes from Rousettus aegyptiacus, assembly GCF_014176215.1. Taxonomy (NCBI): domain Eukaryota; kingdom Metazoa; phylum Chordata; class Mammalia; order Chiroptera; family Pteropodidae; genus Rousettus; species Rousettus aegyptiacus. The sequence continues at coordinate 116,566,188 of NW_023416306.1, read as the reverse complement.
TACTATTTACAGGCACTTTGACCATGGATAGGTTCCTTATCTTTTAAATGTCATTAATTCTCTGCCTTTCTTACAGAGTAGCTATGGGAATCAGTTGAAATAAATTATGAAAAGATTTTCGTAAGCTATACGAGATGACCAGTAGTTCTCTAATATTATCATCAATAGGTTACTCAAAAAGGTGGAGAACATTCATAAGGGAGAACATTACTAAAAGATTCTGTCTCCTTATCTTTCTGTTATCTGTAACACCAACTTGGCCACAGGAGTTAAGCTAAACTGATATGAATAGCAACCCTTTTGAGGTCAACTTGTTTCATTCCTGGAAGATAGTGTAATGAATTCATTAAAACAATTATAAATTAATAACATTATCATCCTTGTTCACTTATTTGTATACAGTGTTGGTAGTATATATTTTTCTACTTTCTTACAGAATTTACGTTGTCCGTTGAATGCAGAGGTAATTGCCCAAGCCAGGAAAATATTCCCATCAGTGATAAAATATATTGTAGAAATGACGATATGGGAAGAGGAGAAAAAACTGCCTCCTGAACTCCAGATAAGGTGGGGAGATATTTCAAAAATTAGTTTTAGCAGTGATTGTTTATATTGCAAAATAAGTTTTGGAAAAATGTTTTTTGTTATTATTTACTGCTTAATTTATTATCATTATGAAAATTTTATAGAGAATTATCTCTTGGAAATACTTCCAAAATGTCCATTTATATGAGATGCTCTTCTAGGCACTATACAGAAGTTAAACCAAAAGAAGAGCATAATCTGGAGCTTCTGATTTTTAAGAAAAAAACATTTTTGGTGTCTTGTTCTAAATAATGTATAAAGACCTATCAGCCACTTGTCCCAGAAGGGAACTAATTGCCCAGTTCAGTACTGGCCTGGACCAACTTCAAGGTTCTCCAGAACATTGTGTCTTTAGCCCAGGTCTTTATGATAAAAGTACGATGATGGAAATGAGGAGATAGTCCTTTGCCCTATGCTTTCATATCTAGGATTATTTCAGTTGGAGGTATTTAACACCTTTAAGCCAAAACCCAGCAATTCCTAACAGTCGTGAATAAGTCTTTGAATGACCATAGTATTTGCTCTTAACTTACAAATGCAAAAGGGAATTCCAGACCTCATATGAAGATACAGTTTGGGCCTTGCGGGAATTTTTTTTTTATCAGTGTAACCTTAGGTCACAAAATTGTATCAGCAATATAAATACCATTCTTCTTTGAGTTTACTGGATTTTTTGGTTTTATTTTAGAAGGAGAGAGAATTAAGACATTCAGTTTATAAAGACATTAAATGTATTGTTTTGACTCTTGCTGGATCATAAACTGCTTGGGGTCATCAATGATTGTGTCTACAAAGGTTTTAATTTCAAATACGTGATAATATCAGTTAAATCCTTTAAGAAACTTTGTGTTGGTAACATAATTTGGTTAGCAATCTGCCTGTCTAAAAAGAGAGTTACTTGACTGTGCATGTGTATGTAGGCAGTACTGGACTTCAGATTCACAGATCTGAATTCTAGTCTTTCTCACTGCTTATTGGCATCGTGACACTGGAGAAGTCTTTTTGAGCTTTTGTATCCTAAGCTATAGGAGACCTAAGAAAATCTGCCTCTCACAGTTATAGGAAGATCAATAATTTTATTGTAAAAGCATATCGTAAACTGTTTGATAATAACATCTAAATTTGTGTAGCCATGACAGCTGTTTTCAGTTATTTTATAAGATCCTCACTCCACTTTCAAATGTAGCTATTAAACTCTTCTTGTCATCTCAATAAGATTAAAAGCTTAAGTGACCTACGTGTTTATAAGGTCCTTCAGTTAAATGGTAATTCTGGCACTCTAAATATATACACTTAAAAAAAAACTTACATGTACTATAAAACCAGAAATATAAGATAAAACAAAAATAAATTCAATAAAAACTGTTAATAAAATCTTACTATTTTTCATTGCCTGCTTGAAGGTTCTGAGTCCGAGGCCTATGTCCCTTTGTCATAAAGAGACCTGGGCTAAAGACATACTGTTCTAGAAAACCTCGTAGTTGGTCCAGGCCAGTATTGAACTGGGCAGTTAGTTTCCTATGAGGTTACGTGGCTGCTAGGTCCTCATAAATTATTTAGAACAAGACCCCAAAAATGTTTGGAGATTAGCAAGAGTTAAGCATGGTATTAGAAACATCCTGTCAGTAAACTGAGAGTAATAATTTACATCTAGAAGTAATTCTTAAAATTGAGGAAAAAGCATAGAAAAGCTAATACTTTTATCAGGATTTTTAAAATTTCATGACACTATATCACTTAAAATAATTTCCTATTTCAGTATTACGTTGGTATTTTCTCATATATAAGAAAATACACAGTGTTGCTTCAGTATAGATGTCATATATTATTTTAGCCTCTTTTTCACATTTTCCTTTGTTTATTTGTTGCAGTGTCTAAATGTATATCTTTTTTTTAAATAGGGAGAAAAATGAAAGCTACTATTGTGTCCTTTTTAATGATGAACACCATTCATATGACCATGTCATATACAGTCTACAAAGAGCTCTTGACTGTGAGCTCCCAGAGGCCCAGTTGCACACTACTGCCATAGATAAAGAGGTTTGTGAGCTTCATTTGGATTGTCGTGCTGTCTTACATCAACTTCCGGAAGTTAGATGTTAACAGAACCCTTGCTAAGTGCCTTAGTATTGTGTTAGGCGCAGCCATCCTCTTCACTTATTCATTATAGCCTTGGTAAATTGGTTAAAACTTGATTTTTCTGGTGTATATCATAGTCGTAGATAACTTTAACTTACCTCTTTTATTCTAAATAATTAGAAAGTTACTGAATGTATTTGGCAAAGAATGGTTAAGAATGTCAGTTCAACTTTAGTCTATGTCTGTAATTATTTATTGAATAAATGAATAAATGCATGAATTATGAAAAGTTAATCATTTCTGAGGTTTTAACATTTATTAAAACTATTTTTAGAATATTATTGATTTATGGCACAGCTTTTATTTAATATCCATCTGAAGCAAAATGTGTTCCTAAGTATATAGAAGGAATATTTAACCTAATTCCGTTCTTGAGAGGAGTATAGTATTGTGGAAGCAGCAGTATGATGTTAATAATTAATATTGCGATTCTGATCCACTAGTGGACCTCAAGTGTGTTATAGAACAAATGCTGAGGAACTTTAGGTTTGTTCATGAGAAGTATTTAAAACATATAGCAAGCGCTTAGTAAACCTAAGTTGTTATTATCAGGCAGGAAATCCAAAATCTTAAAGTATAGAAATTTTCTACTAGTGGTATTGAATGTTATGAAGCTACATAAAGGTCTTAAACATTTATGTTTATTTTCCAGGTATTTCCCAGCTTTTGACTTTTAAGTAATCGACAAATGATTAATAATTAAGAGCTCATTAGGTCTCTGGGCTATATGTTACTTATTGATTGAGATTGTCATTCTACTACTTAATTCTCATATTTGTCTATAATTAGGGTCGTCGAGCTGTTAAAGCAGGTGCTTTTGCTGCTTGCCAGGAAGCAAAGGAAGACATAAAGGTAATTTTCTGGATTAGGGACAGAGAAAATTTAAGAAAAATGCACATTATTAGAGCCTAGGTAGAACAACTATATTGTTTAAGTGGTTTGACATACTAAGTAAAGATAGGATTGAGGCATGTAGAGCCAGAGATTTGGAACTGCAAGGTTTTTTGTTTTTGTTTTTTAAATATGCTTTCATTTATAGAGTCATTCAGAAAATGTCTCTCAACATCCACTTCATGTAGAAGTATTACACTCTGAGGTTATGGCTCATCAGAAATTTGCTTTACGTCTTGGCTCCTGGATGAACAAAATTATGAGCTATTCAAGTAAGCATATAGCCTGCTTTTCTTATTTCTCATAAAATACGTTTTAAAAAAATTTTTTAAATGTCATTACATATAAAATAAGATTTCTCTCTTTTTCTGGTTTACATCTTTTGATTAATTTTCAGGAGTGTATTTCAGGTGCTGTAAATAATATTGGTTTTTGACTCTGATGTTGACAGAATTATTCTTGACATCAAGTGTTGGAAGATTAATGTTAATACTTATATGTTATAGGAAACATACTTTTAGGAGAAATTATAAGAATAAAAATTGTGGCTTCATTTTTTTATAGGTGACTTTCGACAGATCTTTTGCAAAGCATGCCTTGAAGGAGAACCTGGCTCTGAGAATCCCTGTCTCATAAGCAGGTTAATGCTTTGGGATGCCAAGCTTTATAAAGGTAGGTAGTTCTTTGCTATTGCTGCTTGCCATGAAGCAAAGGGAGATTATGACCTTAGAGTGGAGTCATAATCTCCTTTGTTTATTAAGTCAGTGATCTTGATTATACTTTAAGGTAAGGTTAGCCAATCAATATGTATTCTTCTGTGTTAAAACCAGAGCTATTTTTAATTATAGTTCCTTTTCATTTAGTCAAGGCAGGTAAAAATATATATACATATATATTTGTGTATATATATATATATACACGTACATATATGTGTATTAATTTAATAGTACCCTTCTTAAAGCTATGCTAATTTTCATTTTTAAAATCTAAACAAAGTACAAAAAGTAAAAGATGAAAGGAAGGCTAAAGGAGATGGAAAAGGGAAGATATAGAGTAAGAGTAGTTTCGAGTGAACTGGAATGAAAAGGATTAAAGGAAGGTTGAGAGAGGTAGAAAGAAATAAGATAAAGTGGTGGGGGGAGCACAGAAAAGGAGGGGGAAAGACCATATATGTATGTATTTTGTATTAAATATTACGGTAATAAGTGCTACTCATATATGAGTCCTTGAGATCTACCAGCATGTGAAATATTTTTATAATATTCAGCCACGTGTAATCGCTGTAATGTTTGTTTGTTTGTTTGTTTTGCCTTGATGATACTCCCCTACTTCCCCCCAAAATGATCTATAGGTGCCCGTAAGATCCTTCACGAATTGATCTTCAGCAGTTTTTTTATGGAACTGGAATACAAAAAATTCTTTGCTATGGAATTTGTGAAGGTAATTGTTTTTTATAAGTAGATATCAACAAACCAAAATAGAAAATGTTTTTTGTAAATGAAGTAATAGAAATGACAAAGATAATTTTGAGTCAAGAAATTAATTTTATGATTCATTTCTTTGTCAAACATTCTTTTATTTTCACATTTGGTGGTAGGAAACAATAGTCTAGAAGAGGAGATAGGATAAAAATGACCTATTATTTGTCTAGATAGAGCAATAGGATATCACATTCATTCATTTTTCCTAATTATTTGCCTGTTAGTAAAATTATTACGAGAGTAGAAGTGATTAATAGAAAGGCATAGCAGGGAAAAGGAACATATATGAATACTAAAAGGAGACAGGAATTAGGTTGTCAAAAGTTATATTTAACTGAGACTGAAACGTAAAGATAAAACCTAGAGCTTTTAAATATTGTTTTATTGATCTATTGTGTATTCTTTACATTGTTATATATTTTCTGTCTATCAAGTTAGTTTGCAATATAACATAGAACAGGGACTTCTTTCAATCTCCTGCTTTGCCTTATACAGTATATTCAATAAGTATTTGTTGGTTTTCTCTGATTTTGAGTTGCAGGCAGTTCTTGTAAAACTGAAGACAGTAAAAAGGTAGGAACCAGGATAGAACTGGAAGCAGAGAGTGACATAGTGATTATTGAAGCCATATGATACTATGGCATAAGATACCTGCACTCCCTGGATTTTAGAAGTAGATTATTAAAAGTAAATAAGACATTCGGTTTCTCGAAAGGTGATGACAACTCGGATGGTCAACTCTATTTTAAAACTTCTAAGAGGTGTAATATTGGATTATATGTAGGATCTGAAATGAAATTTTTTCTTATACAAAATCCGTTCTCCTTACTAAAATTATATTTCTCTGTATACCATGGTTACCTCTTAAACTTTGTGGGAATTCTGGTGGATAAAATTAAATATGTAACTCAAGGATCCAGCACTGTACATGATAAATGACTGAATGTATTATTTTTGTTCTCCCCACATGTCAGGGTTGATTTTAAACTGGTATGCACTAATATGGATAAGAAGTTATGTGCAGCCAGGATCTATTCTGTTTAAGGCTGGATTGAATCTATCTGCTTGGTTTTCTGAGTCATCAGTTTTTAAATACTTGGAACATAGTCCCTGCCCTATATCGTTGGCATAGAATTTGCTAATGATTGCCCCAAATTCTGTTTGGAGAAAGGATATAACTGCACAATTTCAGTCCTCTGACTTTTACCTGTTTGTGTATTTTGTACATTTTGTTTTTTTTTTGTAGTTCTCACTGCCAGTTCTACTAGATTGGGTAGCTGAGTTCATGTTTGGTCTTTTGTTCATTATTCTCTTTCTAATATATTTTTGTTGACCATATTATTTCCCTTAAGAAATAGGAATTATAAAGCGTTTCATCTTATACATAGAAACAAATTTGCAGCAGCTGTTAAAATTGGGATTTTAAGTTTTAAGTTGTCATTTGTAATTGATTCTCCACTTATTTATTATGTCTTTCAGTATTATAAACAGTTGCAGAAAGAATACATCAGTGATGATCATGACAGAAGTATCTCTGTAACTGCACTCTCTGTTCAGATGTTTACTGTTCCTACACTGGTATGTATTAATTTCTTTGTGATCTTGCTAAGTAAAACTTGTTTTGCTTTTTAAGAATTTTGCTTAATAGTGAATCAAAATAATGTCAGAATCACTATGTTGGGCTAATTCCATTTTGAAAGTTGAATAATACTTAAGTAGTATCTGCATGCGAATGATACTTTAGTGGTATCCCAAGACTAGATAACTTGTGAATTGGGAGCAATTGGCACTACCTTTGTCCTAAAGTTCTTATCCCCGCAGGTGAATTCTAGAGCTGGTTTCTCAGTTTCTAGAGTAACTTAGGAAGAGCAGTGCCTTTTCAATACCAAAATAATTTTTTTGCTGTTTTTTTGTTCTTTAGTTTTTGGTTTGTGGTGGCGGTGGTGGGTGGGTGGGTGGGAGGGAGGGAGGGGTGTGTGTGTGTGTGTGTGTGTGGTGGAGTAGATAGATTAAGGTGAAACAAAGCAGCAAGAGAGTATGACTGTCAAGCATTTACGTGAGATATGATGCTGCATGGGGATGGGAGGAGAGTGGAGGAATCTGTGTTTTGTTGTTGTTTTGTATACTTTTCCAATTTCTTCTGGACAATTTGGCTAACTATTTCTGCTTTTCTGTTTCCAAGTCCAGAGAAAATGATGGGGAAGAAACATTGGATTGGGAATGAGGGGAAGGTGCAAGAATAAATAATAATGTGATAGAAGTCATGAAGTATATCTATGTTTGGTCTACTTTTGCTCATTGATATGCTTACTGAAGGCAAACATTGTAGATAATCTGTGTAATAGGCTTGGGGTGTCTAGACAGGTGTTTTTTAATTACTGAGGTGTAAGGAATTTTTACTAGAAAATAATTTCTCAGAAATTGCTGTTCTGTGAGACTGAGTACTGTGATGTTCAGTAAACATACTAGAAATTACTTACTGACCAACTGAATGAATGAATATTGTAAGTTAATACTATAATGAGTTAAAACTAAAGACAATATTCTTGAAATATTCTACAGGCTCGACATCTTATTGAAGAGCAGAATGTTATTTCTATCATTACTGAAACTCTGCTAGAAGTATTGCCTGAGTACTTGGATAGGAACAACAAATTCAACTTCCAGGGTTATAGCCAGGACAAATTGGGAAGAGTATATGCTGTAATATGTGATCTAAAGTAAGTCATTGGAGACAAAAGGTGAGGGTACCTATTAAACACAATGTACTTATTTGTTCTGTCCTATAAATAAACCTCTGATCCTTTTGATTAGATAGGGTTCTCTTTATACTGAAAAGAAGTACAAAGAAATGTAACTGTCTAATGTCAACAAATATTTTAAGCGAAGACTTCTTATAGAGTTAAAACCAAACTAATAAAGAAGGCACTGAGGAACTTAGGGTCTCTTGGAGTCACTAAATGAATCTCCATCATAATTACAATGCCTTCCACTCACTTCCACTCATGCACTTTGGTTCTGTTGTTCTTGTATAGTCTCTTTGTGCATCATTTCAGATGATCTGCTTAGTTCGAATTATTTTTTATCTCCCTTTTTCATACATATAAACCAAGTTATTTATATTCATCAGGGATTTCTTAAGGTTTTCTCCCTGCAGAGAATGGAGAGTTTCCTTTTAAACTGAAGTGGGAATCACATGATAGATCACATTTGGGATTGTTGGACCTAAAAGGAAATAAATTTCTATTTGTTTTAGAAATCGATAGTGAATATTATAAGGGTTATGATAGCAATTCTTCGATAAATCATAAAATTATTTTCTTTTAAGAATATATTAGGATGAAATATATTTCATTCTGTTTGTTATTTAAAATAAAGAGCTCCAAGGTATATATAATTATTTATTTCTAGCATTTAAGGGAACAAAAATAAATCTAATCTAATTTTGTCTACTTCCTCTACTGACCATGTAGAGTATAGACTGGTAGACACAAATAGGCTTCCAAACCAACCTAGAAATATATTTAAAAAATACATTTGATTTCTAGAAGTATGCATTGAATCCTTGATATTACTGAGGAAAATGCTTTCAGACCTTTTCAAATTTCTCAATTTCTAAATACGATTTTGACATTTAAATTAAAATTCTGCAAATTGTTTTATAGCATCTTTAGTACAAGTAAAATGAGGACTGTAGTAAGTTAGCGTTTAGCCAGTGTGAGTCATAAATTATATATAAATTACATGTTATGCAGCGCAGACAACATACACAAAGCTCCAAATGGCAGTATTTACGTATTTGTTTATAATTATAATGTTATGTTATGATGTTATGTTATATTATTATATTAATATATTTATATACTTATATTTATTATGTTATGTTATATTATGGAGACATTGCTTAACAAAATCCAGTAAGTTTCAGGTGTACAATTCAACAGTAAGGCAAATGGCAGTATTTAAATTATCAGTGTAGTCGTCATTTTTTGGTCTACTATATAGCAAAAATCTTTTTACTGTGGCTCTCATTACCGTGAAGTAGTCTTATAACTGAGTTTTTTATACCCAGAGAAATGATCATTGTTTTATCACATTTTAATTTATGGATCTCTGACTATAGTTATTCTCGCTGGCGAGTAACTTAGAGTCAGCACACCCTTGGACACTTACCCATATGGTAAAACTTTAGAGATCCTGGTGGGATGCTTATAACTTCTCTCCTACAGTCTTACCTAAATAGAGGTAATGTCCTTGTCATTAGATATTTCTAATTAGATATCTCTAATGACAAGGACAAGGGAAAGATAACATATTTTGAGCACCCGTTCAGTATATACTGTGCTAGGCTTCTCATGTAATTCACTCTCACAAGGGTCCAATGTTACTTATTAGTAACTGCTATGAGCTAAAGAGCTTTTCTTATTTCATCTTATCTTATTCTTGCAACAGTCTCATAAGATTGGTGATATAATTTTTATTTGTAGATTCTAATTACTTGCTTACCGTTGCAAAGCTAAGTGGCAGAACTTGGATTTGAGCCTAGCATTATTTATCTGTAAAACTCACATTCCTTTCACTACATCATGTATGTAGCCTCATAGAATACATAAACACCAAGAAAACCTCTGAAACCCAGCCTAAAACACCAACCAGATATGTGCTTTATTTAACAAATAGTTTTTTAATAGGTTTTCTCAGTCATTCATTATAGAAATTCTGTGGTCATATCTTATTTTTACTCTTTCTCCGTATACATATTCATTTACCACTTATTCCTGAAACTCAGCTTTTAAATCAGAAATAACTACAAATATTTAATGTCTTTTGTTTTCAGATTAAAGTTTAAATTTTTCCAGAATTTGTGGTTTTCCAGAGTCTCATCAAAAATACTGTTCATCTCTCTAGCTAGCCATGAAATAAGTTTGTTGGTACTATTAGAAACTGTTGATTCTGTCTCAGGAAATTTTCGTTCTCTCAAAGCAGTGCATTCCACCCTTTGAGTAGGAACTCCCAACTATTAAAAGTTTCTTATTTTATATTGAATTCTTTTTATAGCTTTTATTCTGTGGTTCCAGGTTTCCTTTTGTCCTTTCAGAACAACTTAAGTTCTCATTTAACTTGAAGACAGCCAACATATCTGCTAAGTCTTCACTGGATTAAATTGCCTTAGTTTCTTTAACTACTCATTTCATATTAAAAATTCCTTTTAAATCATTGTTCTTCTCTAGTGAACCTGTTTTAATTGACTACGTACCGCTTACGGTGCATGCCAAGAAATGAACACAGTACTTTGAGGTCTGCCTAGTAGAAGGAAGGGATTGTTACCTCCTTCATATTAAATAATAAACCTTTCATACTTTAGTCTCATTTATCTCTCTCTCTATAGACAATACTTGTTGGGATACTTTGTTTCTCAGTTGCTAATTCACTATGGAAATGAAACTTAGAAAAGAGATCCAGTTGAACCTTGGTTCTAATAAGTGAATATTATCTTTTTATCACTCTTAATCTGTTCGTTCCTATTTTTGAAAAAGGAGCAGGCTCTCAAGCCAAATTACCTGCTGTTACTCTCCCACCCTGTTCTTGCTTTTCTCCCTCTCTTTCTACTGCTTTTGCCACCTATTTTTACTTACAGACCCCTTTTCCTTTCCTTCTCTTCCTTTCCTTACACTTTCTTTCTATCCCTTACATCTCTACTTGCCAGGTCAGCTGCAGTGATCAGGTATGAGGTCACTAAAAACTAGAAATGTAAATTATCTTCTCCAGATCAGTGCTTCTCAAATTTTAATATGAATGCAAATCATTTGGGGAGCTTGTTCAAATGCAGGTTATTATTCAGTAGGTCTAACTAGAATCTAAGATTCTGCATTTGTAAAGAGCACTCAGATAATGCTGACGCTCTGGTTTGTGTATCATACTTTTGAGTAGCAATACTCTGGAGAACAACCAAACTTTAATGCCATTTGTTCATTGCTACAGATTTTAAACTTTAGTCTTTTTTACCTTTGTTTTTTAAAAAGGGATAAAGGATTTAGAAGGTAATTAGTGTATTTCAAAGTTATTTCTTTGATAAGGTTCTGATGATTCTATTTTAAATGTACTTTCAGCATATTAAAGGATATCTAAAGAAAGGGGAAAATTAAAGTACAATCTTTACTGTTTACAAAAAAAAAATTTCTCTTGTCTTTATTGCCTTATCTTTTATGTTCCTACATTACCTCCTTTGTAATCTATGTATACATCCATCCATCCATTTAAGTGTGTAACATTGGATTGCAGTGTTCAGTATATGTATCTGTCTTCCCCACTACACTTTGAACCTCAAGGGCAGGGTGTCTTGTTCATGTTTATGTTCCCAATACCTGGTATTTAACAGGAATTAATTTTGATTGAATGCAAAATAATTTTAAATAATTATTAATGATTGCTTCCTAAGAAGTCATTTCATGATAAACATTGTTCTTATTAGGTATGAAACTATTCATTATCTTTACAGCCAAAAGAAATATTGGTCATATAAATGGTAGGCTAAAATGAATCTATTCATATCTTGAAACAAATATATCTTGATGTGTTAGCCAAGATGACATAGGTGCTTACCATAATTATCTTCTGGGTTCTGAGTTACAAAAAACCTGAAGGGAGGAAGTTTGTTCCAAATCTCCGCACCCCCGCCACCATTGTATATCTGTTTTGCTAAAATCCAGCAGCAGGAATGAATAGCTCTGGGGAACCCTTGGAGATGTTTACAAGATTTACAAATCTCTGGCCATTGCACACTCAGCAGCAACAACAAAGGGGTTGAATCCTCTTAGACCAAACTACTGTACGCGTTGCAAATTTTCTGGAATTCTCATGCCTGCATGCCTTTGAAGGGAAAATGTATAATTTTAGTGTACAATAAATATTTTATAGTTTATAAAATATTCTGAAAGAGTTGGTTTATATAAACAGCATACATCCTGTATATGCAGTTTTTAAAAAATTAATTAATTAAATTTTTTATGGTGGTATTGGTTAACGAAATCTAGTAAGTTTCAGCTGTACAACATATGCAGTTTTGACCTGCATTTTGAGGCCGAAGGTATTTTAGCTTGCCCTTTGGGTGAAGTCGTAGAAAATCTGTACTATGGTTATCCAATCACTTAATCAGACTACTGAGTAGGGAAGTCAAACTTAGTTTTGACTTCTGACTCTTTTAGAGAATTCACATTTTGCTGGTATAATTCTAGCTCTTCTCAGAGCTTCTAATTATTATAAGAAATTAGAATCTCTAATTTTGATGCATTAACATTGTTTATAGCCCTTGAGAACCTTAAAATTATCTCAAAATAAGAAAGTAAAATATTTCTTTGTCTCTTAAAATTATAGGTATATCCTTATCAGCAAGCCCACAGTATGGACAGAAGGATTAAGAAAGCATTTTCTTGAAGGTTTTCGATCTTTTTTGAAGATTCTTACCTGTATGCAGGTATGATATAGTTCTTCTGTACATCAGTAAGATATATTTATTTTTAAAACTGTAACCCCCAGTCCTTAATTCTTAATTTTTTTTTTTTTTTTTTTAGCAAATTGTGGATTTTATTTGGAGAAAGATATATCTAGCAAAGTGGAAATAAAATTTAAACGCTGCCCTATCCTCCTTTAATAGATCTTTCTATATACCTTAGTTAACTATGGCTATTGTTATTAATGTTATTGATTGCTTACCATGTGATACTGTAGTAAGCACTTTACATGCATTATCCCTTGAGCTTCATAGCAATCTTACGAGATATTTACTATTATTATTCCCCTTTATACATATAAAGGAATTGCAGCTTAGCAGTAATTTGACCAGAGACACAGTGAGAAAGTGACAGAGCTGGGATTTGAACCCATGCATTCTGACTAGTATAACAGCCATGTTAAGAAACTGTGCATATACGTTTGTGAATCTTGACAATTTTTTATATATTTTACCAGTGGAGGAACAAAGAAAGAGTGCCCATATGTACCCATTCTTTTTTTGCAGGGAATGGAAGAAATTAGAAGGCAGGTTGGGCAACACATAGAAGTGGATCCTGACTGGGAGGCTGCAATTGCTATACAGATGCAATTGAAGAATATTTTACTCATGTTTCAAGAGTGGTGTGCTTGTGATGTAAGTAAAAGTGTTAGTAGGGGCAGTGCCTTTTAAAGTGCTCTTTAGTTAATAATATAGTTTTATGTTGCAACTTTCTTGATGTGAAGTTTTATTTTTTAAGTAGTTTCTTGTATATTTGAATTTGTCTCAATAAATTTAGGAGAAAATACAGTTTTTCACACAATTAGAAAATATGCTCTATGGTAGTTTAATTTACCTTTGGGAATGTAGGGATTTAAATAATATAACACATTTATTTATTTATGTATGTATTATTTCTTTGGACATAAATATAAATAATATGAAAATTAGGACAATATAGATTTTTAAATATTCCAGCAATGGAGAGGGGTGGTTATTTATTCAATTAAGTGCTTTGTTATATGTTAAACCATTAAAATTAATTTCGAAATATAGAACAAATGTATTTCCTTAAGCAATAGTTTTAGAGCATAACTCTCTTTAAACACACAATCCTACCTACTCCAGATTTTCTTTTGTGAATATTCTATTCTGAGAAAATTGACATTATCTGAGTCAAATTTTTTCATCTTCTCCAGTTTTTATCTACCTCTCACCACAGTCTTTTCACTAAGTTTCTCCATATCTTCGTTATCGGTCTCTTTCTTTTCATCTTTTCTTTCTAAGAAACTAATGTCTCTACCTAGGCTTTTTGTCTCAGTCCATATTACTTATTGGAGTTGCTTCCTCAGTTGTCTTTTCTGGTATTTCCCACTCTTTCATTCATCTGTCTATAAATACACAGAACTCCCTTATCTTTGTAAACAAGAATAAAAGCCCCCTACTTGTTTGCATTGCTTCCGTGAACTGTATTCTCTCTCTTTTTGGCTTTTTTCCACCACCAGCAGTATGTCACAGGTTCAGAGTGGCAGTCATACTCACAGACAACAAAAGACATTAATGTAGCACAGTAGCTTTAAAGAACAATAAGGACAGCAACTAGCCACAGCACATATTTTTGGCTCCCCTCACTCTTATGGAGGACATACATAATTGTTGGAGGTGAGGTCAGAGTGTCTGTTGTTTATCTTTACATCTTCCAAACCTTCTGAATCACTTTCATTTACTATTGTTACTCTTTAGCTTTTAAAACCTCTTTAGAGTCTGGATTCCACACTTACAAATCGACGGGAACTGGTTTTTGAACATTTCAAAGGATCTATTTAGTAACCAAATTCAGAGATCTTCTCTAAGTACCCATCTTCTGTAAAAAATGTCTGTAGTATTGTATTTTGTTGAGTATCTTAACCTTTTCGAAATTTTCTTTCCTTCTGATTTTCACAAACCTGTATTATCATAAGATTTCTATTGTGACTATTCATTTCACAATAGTGATTGCCTCTTTCCTCCCAATTCCTTTTGGCTACTAAATGAGACATCCCCAGTATACTCTTCTCTTTCTTACAGATCTTTTATTTCTACCACCTTAATTAAAACTTCATAGAGATGATTGTCCCAAGCTATAATATTGCTTTTGTTTGTTTGCTAGACTTTCCTGCTTAGATCTTACACTTATATTTCAAACTCAGAATATATTAAATTGAATTGTCATCATTTCCTTCTACTTCCAACTTGCATTTTCTCTTCTTGACTGCCCTTGTTTTATTAATGATACTCTGATTCATACATACATCTATATAAGAAACCTCAGAGTCATTGCATTCTGTGTGTTAAATGTTAACAGATCTTTTGACAGGAAAATAAGCTCTGTGTTCATATAAGATTGGGAAATGCTAGGTTGAACAAAATCAAGCAGGAATTTTTTAAGACACTGAACTTCTCAATCCCTTTAATTAATGGGCAGATTTCTAAGACAGCATTTCTATTTTAAGATAAAATCAGTATGATAAATACTATCTTAAAAAGTGACCTTTGACTCCTCTCTTTTTGCCATACTCACCCTCTTATTTCCTATAGGTTCATTCTTTTTTGCCCTGACTTCTCCCACTCTAGTTAAGATTTTTATCACCTTTTATCACCTTGCACTTGATTCAACTTCCTAGTAATCTTATTGGTTTCCTTGGTTCCTAACATTACCCTCTCTACTCTGTCATCATCAGTGACACCCTGAAGAAGTACACTGAGACACCATCAATGTATTCACATGCCAATGTCAAGGCATGTTTCTAATTTAGTTGTGTGTTAATCCCATCCATAAAACTTTTTGGTTTATCTAATTTTATTCCTTTCCAATGCCTGAACAGAGGTTGTACTTCCCTTTATTTCTTTGTTTATTCTATATCTTTGTTTACAGGGCCACCATTTCCTCATAATTTCCCCACTTAAATTCTGTATATTCTTTAGACCCCATTCAAAAGTTGCTTTCACAAATATGTCTTCTCAGTTATTTGAGATTCTTTTTTTTTGGGGGGGGGGGCCCTCTTAGGGTAATTTCTGTTATTTACGTGTACTTGCAATTGTTTGCTTTGATTGTAAGCGTTTGTGTGTGTCTGTCCGTCTGTCCATTGTAAATGTTTGTGTCTGCCTGTCCATCTGTCCATCCATTCGTCCATCTATTTGTCTGATAGTCTGGTATTTCCTACTGGTTTGCAGATCCTATAGAGGTAGCCCTACTAATACATATAACAACTTTGTATTTATATTTAGTATTTATTGAGTGAGGTCATAAAGTAGATAATTTGTCAATTTATTCACATTTTTATTTTCCTTTTAGGAAGAACTCTTACTAATGGCTTATGAAGAATGTCACAGAGCTGTGATGAGGTGTAGTACAAGTTTTATGTCTAGTAGCAAGATAGTAGTGCAATTATGTGGTCATACTTTGGAAACTAAGTCCTACAGAGTATCTGAAGATCTTGTAAGCATACATCTGCCACTCTCTAGGACTCTTGCTGGTGAGTGTATATGTTTTGTTTCTATTAACTTTGTTTTCTAGATGTTAGAGTAGTAGAATCATTTCTAATTTTGTTGTGTGCTCAGTATGTACAGACATACTCAGATCCTGCAGTTAAGAGCTGTCACTGTCACTGCCCTTCAAAGAGCTGTCACCAGAACATCTAAGGATGCTTATTTACCCGGGTCTTTTTATCTGGGTCAAATAATTCTTATAGTACACATTTAAAGACTAACTTGGTTACTCCTCTTCGACTCAAATTTAATTATAGTAAAATCTTGCTGCTGATTTTTACTCTTTTCTGCACGATTGTACCAGCATGTTGTATGTCACTGTTTCATTCACCACTGAAAGAAAAAAATAATAGATTTTCTTTAATCATTCTTTGATTTGCATTTTCATGTAAATTGGTCCTGTCAAAATTTTTTTTTTTAGCAATTTTATGGAAATGTGTGTATTTATATTTTAATTGTGGTAAAGTATACATAACACAAAATTTACCATTTTAACCATTTTAAGTGTACAGTTTTGTTACATTTAAGTACATTGTTATTGTGCAGCATTACTACCATCCATCTCCAGAATTTTTTTCATCTACCCAAACTGAAATTCTGTACCTATTTGACACTCCCTGGCAACCACCATTCTACTTCCTATCTGTATGACTTGACTAGTCTAGGTACCTCATGTAAGTGTAATCATACACTTACATAACTGGCTTATTTCACTTAGCATAATGTTCTCAGAAGTCATCCATATGGTAATATGTGCCAAAGTTTTCTTCCCTTTTAAATTTGAGTAAGACTCCATAATGTGTATGTACCACGTTGTTTTATCCATTTATTCACCAATGGATGCTTCTGTTTCCACCTTTTGGCTATTATAAATAATGTTGTTATGAACACAATGTAGATATATCAGTTTGAACCCTTGTTTTCAATTCTTTGTGGTATATACCCATAAGTGGAATTGCTGAATTTTAAGATAATTCTCCTTTTTAATTTTTTGAGTAATTGCCATACTGTAATTCATAGCAGCTGTACCATTTTACATTGCTATCAATGCACAAAGGTTCCAATTTCTCCATATCCTCACCAACACCTGTTATTTTTTATGTTTTTAATAGCCTTTCTGAGTATGAAATGGTATTCCATTGTGGTTTTGATTTGCATTTCCCTAGTGATTTGTGATATTGAGCATCTTTTCCTGTGCTTATAAGCCATGTATATATCTTCTTTGGAGAAATGTCTATTCAAGTTCTTTGTCTTCTTATTTTTTTATTTTTTTTTTCTTTGTCTTTTTAAATCAGATGTATTTGTTGTGGTTGAGTTGTTGGAGTTCTTTATATATTCTGAGTATTAACTGCTTATTAGATACATGACTTACAGATATTTTCACCCTTTCTGTGGGTTGCCTTTTCACTCTGTTCATAGGGTCCTTTGATGAGCAAAAGTTTTTGTTTTTGATGTCATCTAATTTATTTTTTCTTTGGTGATTTGTGCTTTTGGTGTTACATATCTGATAAATTATTGCCAAATCCAATGTCATGAAGCCTTTTCCCTATGTTTTCTTTTAAGAGTTTTATAATTTTAACTCATGTGTTTAGGTCTTTGGTTCCTTTTTAATTTTTGTAAATGGTATAATGTGCAATTTTGTGTCACTTTTTTTTTAAAAAAGAAATACTTAGATAAGCTTTCATTTCTTTTGATGCTTGGTTAAGAGCAGAATAAGCATATCTTGAGAGACAGCATAGTTCATATAATGTATAAGCACACCTCGTAAAGTATAGAATCTTAAATGTTAATAGCACTGTGTTTCAAAATGAGAAATCAAAAGTTTGCATTCTAAGGTATTATTTCTAAAATGTATATTTAAATCTAGCAAGTTTCCAAACTTGATGAATTAAATTAGGCAACAAATTAACCTAGTTTATTGCTTTCTCATTTTCCTCCTTTTTTTTTTTTAACCTTTAGGTCTTCATGTGCGTTTAAGCAGGTTGGGTGCTGTTTCAAGACTGCATGAATTTGTGCCTTTTGTAAGTGACTCTGTTAAATGTGGATTTGCTTATACCCTATTCCAACCACCTCCTGGTTGATAAGTGGGAAGAAAAGTAACATTTTGAAACCCACTTGAATAATTTCCACTTAACTAATTTTACATATGTATATGTAAATATATATATATATTACATTGAAATCTGAATCACAGGGACTTAAGAGTCATCTAGTTCAAGCCCTTCCATTTTACAGATAAGAAAAATGAGGAATATATAGTGCCATAATTTTGAGACACATCACAACCTGAGAATTAATGAAATTGACTTCACCCTATTTCAGGAGGACTTTCAAGTAGAGGTTCTAGTGGAATATCCTTTGCGTTGTCTGGTATTGGTTGCCCAGGTTGTTGCTGAGATGTGGCGAAGAAATGGGCTCTCTCTCATTAGCCAGGTATGGCAAGGCCGATTATTCATTTATGAATGTGTTCATTTTCTGATTGTTTTTTCTTTTATATAATTTTACTTTGTGTGCTTGAATTTTGCTGAGTATATGCTTTTTATTTTCTTGTATAAAATCAGAAATGAAAGTTCTATTTTTTATCCTTTTGAGTGGATAGATTAGGTGAAAGCTGGTAGTACTGCCAGAAACCTGCCTATTAAGATAGGTCTTTTCTGAAGATTGCTTGGGAACCTGTAATCTTTCTACCACCTGACGTAGTTGAAGGCTACCTTATAATTTTTCCTTCTGTTTTAGAGCAAATATGAAGTGCTTTTTCTAAAAGGTGGGGAAACTGGACTTGTAAATGTACTTCTTGGTGGGGAAATGGTATTATGATTGATTGTAGAAATTGATTTACTTTATTGAAGTGAGTATTTTAAACTTAGAAGAAATATTTTTGTTACACATGTTGAGAGTAATAAATAGAGCATTTTTAACTATGAAGTATTTTCTTGCCGTATTATCTTACTTTATGCTTATAAATCCCTTAAAATGATTTGTAGAGTAACAACTTTTTTAATACTAAGTAGTTCTTGAGGTTTCTGGTACAGAGAATGTTTTAAGAATAGGTCTTGTTAAGAATTCTATTCAAAATAAAATAATTCTTTTAGCTTCTATCCTACCTTTTATTTTATAGGTGTTTTATTACCAAGATGTTAAGTGCAGAGAAGAAATGTACGACAAAGATATCATCATGCTTCAGGTACCTATTTAAATTATTTCTGATAGTTATGTTTTAACCCTTCTCAGATTCTTCATAAAAAGAGACAATATTGTAATTATTTTTAAGTTTATTAAATTTTTCTCATTGTTAAAAGATGGTATTATAGAAATGGAAAAGACTACTATATTATCTTCTATAGACCTAATGTTTCTTCATTTAATACACTAGATCCATGATGCTGTATTTCTTTCATAGATTGGTGCATCTTTGATGGATCCCAACAAATTCTTGTTATTAGTACTTCAGAGGTATGAACTTACTGATGCTTTCAACAAGACCATATCCATGAAAGACCAGGTAAGTAATGTAAACCGATATGTGAATCGGTTCCAAAGGAAATATTGTTAACAATTTTAATCATATTTAAGATTTTTATTCTCTTTGTATATCTATAAAAATAACAGATACATATAATATGCAGACATATTTACATGTACATACATATATTCTTCTTACTTTATAAAAATTAGAATATATAGATTAACAAAAAGGAAAAGAAAAATCATATGAAACACTGCCTCCTAGAAATGCTCATTGAAAGTTTTGGTGTCTTATATTTAAAGAAAAATTGGTTCATTTGTATTTACTATTTTGTAATTTTCTTCCTGTGCTTAATAAAATCTTCTGATAGATTTTTTTTTAATCACTAAATAAATACACAATTACATCATCATTTTTTACATGATCATTTTTAATGGTTTTATATTATCACACTGTATCAGTGTATTTATGCTTTAGTTCCTTATTGCTGAAGAGATTTTTCTAGTTTTTTGGTTTTATAAACATCTCTGTACCTCAAGGTTTAACACTTACCTAATTATTTTGTTAAGATAAATTCTTACAAGTGGATTTGCTGGAGGAAACAGTCTGTTCTTAAGACTCTTAATACATGTCAAAATGCTCTCAGAAAAGTTACTCTGATTTAAGCTCTCTCTAGCAGTGTATATATCTTTTTTTGCCTTTCTAGACTGAATACTTATTAAGGCATATATTCACATGTTCTGAATTATCTTTTAACACTGCACTGCACATAATTTGGCACCCACAAAAAAACTGCAAAAATGGAATGTGTTAGTAACAATCAGTCAGTTGTGACAAAAGAAATTTAACAAACAGGCTAAAAATGTGAACTTCCTTTGAAAATGAATAACAATAATCACAATTTAAAAAATCTTTGGCAAATAAATATGAATCTCAAAAATGATACTACAAAATTGCGTTCTTAAATTACATGTAAAGAAAGTTAGAATTGGTAAAACAGTAATTATTTCCTTTTTAACAATAGTACCAATTGGCCTTTGTGTGGGCCAAGAGGTTAAATTGAATATAATAAGTAGGTACTTATATAGCAAATAGAAAATAAATTTCTACTATTTTATTGATGAAATTAAAAATAATAATGGAGTATACTTTTTTGGTAATATAAGTCTAAGGGAAAGAATGGATTTTTTTCTTGTTGTTATAATATGTTACTTAATTTTGAGGTTCGATGTTAGTGTTCCCTGACATCCAATCGATTGGAAATGTTTTTCTATAAAAACTCTTAGCTACCAGAGCCATACAAAGACAGGCTGTTGGCTGGATTTTGCCCACTAGCTACGTGGAGATTGCTGGTCATTATATTAGATCCTTGAGAGAAGACCAGCAAAGCACTGTCCCTGAAAGAGCAAGTAATGGTTAACCAGTAACATCCCTTGTTTACTGCTTTCCATGTGTTGTTACTAGGTCCTGGTACTACTGGGTTAGATGGCACTGGTCTTTTTTATTCTTTGTTGATCTGATAGGTGAAAGATGTTTTTTCATTTTCATTCATAGTTCTTTAACTATCAGTGAGGTTGACCATGTTTTCATGGTTTATTGGCCTTCCCCAATTTTTGTTAATAAATTTTGTTCCTACCTTTTACCCTTTTTGTTTTTTGCATAAGTTTCCTATTTAGTATTTGTCGTATTTGTTACATTTTTCACAGTTTGTAATTTGTCTCATGGAGTTTTGTCCCATCTTTATTGTTTTAATATTTGATACCAGTTTAAAAATTAGCTCTTATGAAAAAAAATAGTGTAGATGATAGAGGCTTTGTTTATCCCTCTTGCGACCAAGTCAAAGTTGTGATGGAAACATGGAGCAAACAGCAAGCAGAGTCACCTGGGATCTATCTGAACAGAAGCACTACAACTAGGGAGAAAAATAAGAAATCACCCTGCAATGGTAGAAGGTAGGAGAGGATGGAGACATGAGGCTGCCCTCCCGAGACTAAGTGGGACAGAAGCTATGACAGTGCAACTGGCAGCTGCAGACGCCTGTGAAAGGGGCTGAGTCTGTGAGCAGACTTTCACGGTGATGGACCTGCTTGCTCTGAGCGTCAGCTCCTGGTCAGCCGCTCGGAGGGTACCAGCGACTTACAGGGGGACACTGAGTTGTCAGTTGCTGGAGGCAACGCTCTCCCAGGCAGAAGTCCTGCTGGTATCCATTGTTCCTCTCTTGCTCCCTCCCACTTCCCAGTGTGTGGATGCAGCGCTGCCTTGGCCGAGACATTATTGAATTGGATAACAGGTTGCTCAGCCCAGAGGATTCCCTGTAACTGCACTTCCCCCAACTCACAGTCCCACCCAAGCTATATCCAGTTGTGTGCTCGATGAGTCTGGTACTCCTTGCTGAGCCAACTCCAGGACTTACACTGGTGGCAGTGGACTGCAGTTTCTGGCGTGGCTTTTTGAGGCAACTATAAACACAGGATCTGTGGATTGCTTGCTGAATCTTAACAGGTGGCCCCAGAAGGGCACAGACTCGGGCTAAACTTGGCCTGCAGGTGAACCCCTCTCAGGACTGTGCCACTGGTCACCTACTACACAATGCCACACTTATAAGGCTGGGAGACTTAGGAGCTTCGCTTAGTACATAGAAACAGACACGGAAAGGCAGCCAAAATGAGAAGACAAAGAAACAGAAACCATATGAGAGAACAAAACAGATCCAGGAATAATGGAGTCAAGCAATCTAATAGATGCAGATTTCAAAGCACTGGTTATAAAGATGGTCAGTGAATTTAGGGGAAGAGTAGATGAACTCAGTGAGAACTTTAACAAACAGATAATAAAAAACACACACACATAAAAATAGAAATGGAAATTATAAAAGGGAACCAGTCAGAAATGAACAACACATTATCTGAGATGAAGAATATACTGGAATCAACAGTGAATAAAGAAGAGGATCAGATGACCTATATAGAGGATGGAGGAGCTAAGGACAGTCACTCAACAGCAAAAAAAGGAAGCCAAGACTATAGTAATAATTTAAGGAATGTATGAGATACTATTAAATGTAAAAATATCTGTGTCATAGGGATACCTGAAGAAAAACAAGACATCGAAGGACTATTTGAAGAAATAATGATGGAAAACTTCCCTATCCTGGTGAAGGAAATAGACATACAACCCCAGGAACCTTAGAGAGTCCCAAAAAGGATGAACCCGAAGAGACCCACACCAAGACCTATCATAATTAAAATGCCAAATGTCAAAATTTAAATACAAAAAGAGAATCTTAAAAGCAGCAAGCGAAAAGCACTTAGTTACTTACAAGGGAGCATCCATAAAACTGGCAGCTCATTTCTCAAAACTATGCAGGACAGAAGGGCTTGGCACAAAATATTCAGCATGATGACAACCTAGGATCTACAGCCAAGGATACTTTATCCAGCAAAGCTATCATTTAGAGTCGAAAGATAAAGAGCTTCCCAGACAAAAAAAAGCCAAAAGAATTTATCAACACCAAGCCAGTATTATAGGAAATGTTGGAGGGATTTCTTTAAGAAAAAACATGTATTAAAAACATGAATAAAGAATGGTAATAACTACGTTCCTATCAACATGTATCTCAAATGGAAAAGAATTAAATGCTCCAACCAAAAGATAGAGGGGCTGAATGGATAAGAAAATAAGACCCCGACATGGTACCTATAAGAGACTCGCTTCAGATTAAAAGATGCACACAGACTAAAAGGAAGGGGATGGAAAAAGATGTTACCTTGATGGACGTAGAGAATATTGCGCTGAATGAAGTTAGATAGAGAAAGACAAATATCACAAGATTTCACATACATGTGGAATCTAAAGAACAAAATAACAACAAAAAAGGAAATAAACTCATATATACTGAGAATATTTTGAGGGGTACTAGATAGGAGCGGGGTTTTGGGAAGATGGCGCAAAAGGGCAAAGCGATTAAGAAGCACAAAGCGATAGTTACAAAATAGATATGGAGATATAAAGTGTAGCATAAGGAAAATAGTTAATGTAATATATATGTAGGGGGAAGAAGGGTACTAGATTTTAATGGGGTGATCACTTTGAGTTTTATAGATCTCTAATCACTATGCTATACAACTGAAACTAATATACCACTATATGCCAATTATGATTTTAAAACTTATCAAATTGTACAACGTAAATACAAGCAACTAATTGTCTATTGTATTTCAATAAAGCCAGAAAATAAAAGGGGCTCTTGACTACTTTGAATTTATTAGTCATATTATTTTATTTTTTCAAATTAGGAATCATTTGCCAAGGACCAAAGAATAGTATATAAAATACAAAGCTAATTTTTAGTCATGTTTTATATTTAATGAAAATGAATATGTCATTTACTACAGTGCTTAAACAAGAGGTGTGTTAGAGAAGGGTACTCTCACCATTATTGTTTGGTATCTGTTTGAAGCCACTATCTCACCAGCCCAGGTAAGAAGGAAGCCAATAGTAGAGGAAAGGTTAAAGATTAGAATTAGTTTGTTGACTTGTTTTTATGGGGAATAATGATAATGAAAAAAATAATATTTAACAATTGTTATTAACTTCCTATTATGTGTCAGGTATTGTGAACCTTGCTGTATTTGATGTAGAAAAGGAAATTATTCACCTCATAATTCTATGTTGCTGTGGTCTAAAAGAAAATAATGGACTGTGTGGACCATGAGTTTAATCCAAAAATGTATGTTTTATAGAGGTTTTTAGTTCTCGTGCAACTAATTTATTGTTTTTTGATTGTATAGGATTTGATTAAACAGTATAATACATTAATAGAAGAAATGCTTCAATTCCTCATCTATATTGTGGGTAAGATGAAAATGTTTTGAAATAGTACATGAGTTACTTTTTATTTATTTATATTCATATTTCTTTTTATTTTTATTTATTTATTTTTTTATCCTGCTTCCTTGCCAAAATTTTATTATTTGTTTGGGGGCTTTTAATAGCAGGTCTTAAATAAGGTTATTTTTTTTTCTTGTTGTTGTCTTTAAGAAAATTTAATTTTTAATTAAGTTTATTGGGGTAACATTGGTTAATACAATTATATAATTTTCAGGTGTACATTATTATTTAACATCTATATATTCTATTGTGTATTTACCACCCAAAGTCTAGTTTGCTTCAGCTACCATATATTTGATCCCCTTTACCCACTTCGCTTACCCCTTAAATCCTATATTTGACTCTCCATTGCCTCATCTACCTCCTCCCATCTCCCCTACCCCACTAGTAACCATTAGTCTGTAGTCCTCTGGTAACCACTAGCCAATAGTCCATGTCCATGAATCTCTATTTGTTTGTCCTGCTCATTTGTTGCTTTTAAATTTATATCCCACAAATAAGTAATATCATGTGATTTTCAACTTTTTCTGTCTGGCTTATTTCACTTAGCATGATTGTCTTGAGTTCCATCCATGTTGTTTCAAATGGCAGTATTTCATCTCTTCTTATGGCTGAGTAATATTCTACATGGGTTACTTTTTAGAAAGAGCATTAGTAAGAGCTAAAATTTATCATTTTACTCTTCTCCCAAATACAGCATAGAATATTAGTTACATATTCATGTGACTAATACGATTAATGTGTTTAGAAACCCAGCTTTAAAAGAGCACATCTATCTTCATTTTTCAATATCTGATTCACAATTGTTTTGACTCTTATAGTTAGAAGTGTAGATGAAAAATACCTATATATTGAGTGCTAATAATTTTATATGTATATATATATATGAAATTTCAACGTAACATAGGTCTAAGTAACATACACTTTCATTGTGTCAGTCTGTTGTTTTTTCATGAAAATATTGGCCATACTTTTACTTTAGTATATTCTATGTTATATTCTCTGTTAGAGATTTTACCAGCTAGGTAAAAGTCCTTGACTTCTCATTCTGGCTCTTGTTTCTTACTGTAGCAGACTCTCCTTTGTATTAATATTTCCTAGTGGAAATTCTAGCCACTAGTTTACTTGTTTGTCAGAAGGCTAGTTGTAAACTAGCTGCTTATCTAAGCTGAAAGTGTGGTAAGCCTTCATTACTAAGTGAGATATAAATCTTTCAGGTATAAACTCTTTTTGTCTAGAATATTCCATAGGAAACTGATGGGAAAGAAATGGAGAAAATCTGCAAAAATGTATAAAAGATTTGAAGTTAAATGATATACTTTATTAAATTATAAAACTTTGATAACTTTTGTATTCTTAAAATACTATATGAAGAATCCTATATAGTACTATACTATATTTTTGCTGTTTTCTCTTTTTACTATTATTTTTATTGTTTTATGTTTTTACTATTTTATTATTATTTCTATTTTACTTTTGCTGTGTTCACTCAAGTTGTTTTGAGTTTTCCTGTATGTGATTTGAATTTTAGTTAAGACTTGCTATATTCCTTAAATTCATCAATTTCAGGAGTCAACCTTATAAAATATGTATATACATATAAATGTGTGTATATATATATATGTATATATGTGAGTATATGTGTATGTGTATATGTGAGTGAGTATGAGTGTGTGTGTGTGTGTGTGTGTGTGTGTGTGTGTGTGTAGCCTCTGATTTTTGCAATGGGAAAAAGAAACAAAGTAGGAAAAGATCAAGATTAGGAATCAGAAGATCTAGTCTTCTCCTGGCTATCAGCTGTTAGGAGCATGCCATTTATATTATTTAGGTCTCAGATTCTTGATTTGTAAAATGTGAAGATAATCTACATGATCTCTAAGGTTCCTTCTAGCACTAAACTTCTAGAGGATATTGTTTTTGGTGGGAAAAAAAATTAGAACATTA
This sequence comes from Rousettus aegyptiacus, assembly GCF_014176215.1. NCBI lineage: Eukaryota > Metazoa > Chordata > Mammalia > Chiroptera > Pteropodidae > Rousettus > Rousettus aegyptiacus. The sequence continues at coordinate 116,539,775 of NW_023416306.1, read as the reverse complement.
CAAAGTGCTTTACAAATATAAAGAAGAATGAGTCTTGACAATGATTTCATTAACAAAAAGTCATTCTTTGTCTAATTTGTAGAATTTATCAAGTCTGTTAGGCAAAGGACCTTGTTGTAGATGTCATAGGACTCTGTACATATGTTGTACTATTGAAAATCAGAGGTGATGTAGGGCCAGATATTGTAAGCCTTCTTGTGGCAATGAAAATTAAATGCTGTTAACACCAGTGACATTCCTGTAGTTAATTTAGCTATTTTTCCCCTACATTTGGCAGTTTATTGAAATGGAAAATGGAAATCTGGTCATGTGGGCATTTTAACAACAGTGTCATTTCTGATACATATTACTGTTTTGTCATCTAACCCATGAAAACATTATTAAGTATTTAGTTTTTCAGTTTTTGTTTTGTTCTTTCTTAAATAACAAGTAAAGACAAAGTTGAGGAAGATCTTGAAAGCTGTTGTTCAGCACTCACCACTGCTCATTCAATGCCATCTGCCTTGTTTTCTGGATTAGAAACACATGCTACTTTGAGGGTCCTTGTTTATAATGTGTGAGAGAGTGTGTGTGCGTGTGTGTGTGTAAGAAAGTCAAGTGGAGGCCTGTGTTTTTCAGATCTCTTCATTTTTCTTCATCTTTTAACAAATAGACTTGTGTTATTCAGATTTAGAAACATGTCTGGATAATTTTCGGTCCTTCTTTCATAGACTTAATTTAATGCAATATTCTGTGTATAGTGCTCCTGGTGGGACAAGATTTAAATAGCAATTAATTGTTTTACTTTTTATTGTTTATATTAGGAGAGCGATATGTACCTGGAGTGGGAAATGTGACCAAAGAAGAGGTCACAATGAGAGAAATTATTCACTTGCTTTGTATTGAACCCATGCCACACAGTGCCATTGCCAAAAATTTACCTGAGAATGTAAGACCAATTTTATTTTTTACTCCTTTTACGTCGGCAAAGGATAGTTGTTGTTTTCTTTTTCTCTGATTAGAAGCTACTTCAAAGTTTTAGTTAAGAAAATTTGGCAAATTTTTTATATGTAAAACTGTTACCATTCATTTTTTTAGTAGTATAAACTTTAAGTCTGGGCTTTTGGGCATTGGGAAACATTTTAGAAACATTCTGGCTAATTAGGAGAATTTTTAGAGCAAGAAACTCCCTGACTTTTTGTTTACTTTCACATAAGATTTCTCTAAAGGAAAAGTGAGCTCCCTGAAACACTGAGATTATTTGGTTAGTGTGTTAGTCGAAGTCTTCTGAAAAGCAAATGTCACAATAAAAACATTTAAGACTTTATTAGGAACAATGCCTATGAGAGAAAATGGTGAGGAAGCTAGGAAAAGCTGGCGGGGGGTGGAGGGGGTGAGGGGGATGGGGGGGGATGGGGCGGAGCCATCAGACCGTGACTCAAGTATGACTCCAGGTGAAGGAGGGAGGGGAGAAGGTTAAGTGATGCATCCTAGACTGCTGGCTAGCCTAATCAAAGTTGGATGTCTTTCCATGTCTCCAAGAGTGAGCCTGCATTAGTACCTCTGTTTTAACTGGAGGTCTGCGGGGTACATTCCCATGGGTGATATTTATGTTTTTATATATACAGATATTTAAATAATAGTCCTAAAGATTATGAGTCTCATATTTTTTCTCCTGAGATTTAACTATGAATTAGAATACTATGATTCTTAAAAGAGAATTAGATTTACCTGTACTATCAGGGGTTTCCAGAGAAGTAGAATAGAGATAGACTTTGACTATTGTTTGTTTTCCCTGCTAATTCTATTTCCATTCATTGTTTTAAAAAATGAATTTATTTTCCAATTACAGTTGACTTATTATATTAGTTTCAGGTGTACAACATAGATTAAACATTGCTATACCTTACAAAGTGACCATTCCATAAGTCTAGTTTCAGTTTCATTGTTAACTGATTCTTAAATCGTAACCATTTGGCATATCACTTTCATAATTTTTGTATATCTATTCACCAATTTTATAATTATGAATACCTTTTAAAATCAATTTACTTATAGTTTCCTTAACATCTTTATAAGCAATAATAGCAGTGAAATAGTAGGCTTAATGTTCTGGATTATTTTTTTACAACTACACATGAAAATAAGGGAATAACTATTCAGAATTTTAAAACTACATAATTGTGTGCCACTAAAGTAATTTCACATACTGCTAGTGATAGGCATATCATACTTTGCAAAAAATAAAATTCTTTAGTGCATACCCTAACGTTTTACTGCCTACACCAAGTACATTATTTTAAAAAGGAGTCTAAATTTTTTAATTTTTATAGGACTCTATGATCTTAGTTTAGTATTTTGACTAGATTCTTATCCTGATTTTAAATGACCTTATTAAAAAAAATCCTTGTTCAAAGAAAAGTTCAAGTCAATCAGAAAAAAAAAATATTGTAATTGTAAAAGCCAGAATACATTTGGACATCTGCATATGTGTTTTGCTGTACATCCTATTTATTTTGTTACTTGGTTTAGGGGTTAGTACATCATGGGCATGTGCTTAAATGATGTGGATAATGAATATACTACATAAAGAAAAGTTCTTTTTCTTTGAACTATTGGTAATGTGTGGTTTGTGTGTGTGTACATGCATGTGAGGACAAACTTCGATAAAATTTTTTCCTTAAGCAATTTATACATAGGTCATAACCTTTGTTAAGAATTTGATATCACCAAACAAAGCTAATTGGGTTTAGACCAAATTTTTTATATCAAAAATTGATCTTTTTTATTGTATGCAAAGTGCTTCAGGAATGTTGCCGAAAATGTATTTCAGTTCACAATAAGATAAGAAAAAATTATTACATGAAAGTAAAAATGACAAAAATATTATTTCAACAGGAAAATAATGAAACTGGCTTAGAGAATGTCATAAACAAAGTAGCCACATTTAAGTAAGTACTTTATGTTTATTCTGAGAGTTAGAGATATTTGTTCTTATGCTTTGGATACTTTGTAGAAGCTCTGAAGTTCTTGCCTGCACTCCCAAGAACAGGATGAAGTTCAGATTAGAAGAACAAGGAACACACAGTAGGCACTTAGTATTTGTTTGTTGAAGAAATGAATATTTTTGGCAAATGAATGGGAAATATCCATTTGTGATATTAGGTGATTTAGATAGTGACAAAGAAACTTTTCCACTAGTCTTTTTCCCATCAACTAAGCCATGACTACAACTATTCTATTAATTTTTATTTTACATACTAATTTTAGACTTTTATTTAGTAGGTTTAAAACAGTATTTTACAGTCCTTTGATTCTTTGAGATATATAAAATGGAAATAAGATTTTAAGTGGATTAATTCTTGAAATTTAAAAAATTGATGCTGGCAGTGAATTTCTACTTGTCATAGTATTATATTTATAGATAAATTACTAGTTTCAAATAGCTTTCAAAATAGAAGGTAGCTTTTTTAATGCACTAATAATGTTAATGAAACATTTCACTATATAATTAAATAGAAACCAAAAGCTATTTGAATGTATAGAGCAAATATGGTGTACTCCTTTTGGCCTTGGTGCTTTTCCTTATAGTGCAGTATAGAGGATTCAACACTGTATCTTCATCTACAATTTGCTGAGGATATGATGTCTCACTACCATTTTAGATTTGATCTTAGATAATGCAGTATCTTTTAGTTAACAGGTAACCTTTAGGCTTCAGAGGCTAATAAAGAAGCCTTCGGGCTTTAAGAAGGGCATTGGATGAGTTATATGTAGTATAAAATAAACTTCCTCAGATTTGTGTAATTATGTAATTATGACATGTAGCTCAGGACTTTAAGCTTACAGTGTAGGTCTTTAGTTTTACTGTTGGAATGAAATTTATCATTTCAGTTTAAGCAAACCGAATGAGATATAATAGCTTTCTTTAGATTTTGACTTTTAGATTAGTTTTTAGGTTCTTATTTCGTAGTCTGTACTTTCAGAACACTGTAGTTCATCTCTGTATTTTCTGTTTATTTAGGAAACCAGGTGTGTCAGGTCATGGAGTTTATGAACTGAAAGACGAATCATTGAAAGACTTCAATATGTACTTTTATCATTACTCCAAAACACAACATAGCAAGGTAGGAAAGGTATCCTTCAGAAAATAAACCTCAAATGCTTTATGCTTTCTAACTCCACTGAAAAATTCCTTATTTTTCTGTAGTGTCATACTGGTTCCTTAGTAAAGACCATTATCTCACCCAAAAAATTAAAATTGAATCACTAATTGTTATCTAGTAAATAGACAATATTTACATTTTCTCCATTATATCAAAAATAGACACTAGCTAAATATTGCTGACTGAATGGGAACTAAATTCTTGAAGAGGGATATTACCAATCTGTTTTGCAGTGGCCTTACCTCGGACAGCCATTTTGTTTCTGGAACAAAGTAGCATTTTGAATACCCATTTTAGTATATAAAATATTTAGGTAGGTTGGTGGATCTTACCTGCCTGCTTCAAAGTATTCCATTTGTTTCATGCTTGTCAAGCAGTGTATTTAAAGATAGACCTTTTTTTTTTTTTTTTTTAAATATATATATATAGGCTGAACATATGCAGAAGAAAAGGAGAAAACAAGAAAACAAAGACGAAGGTAAAAAGTGAGATTCTGAATTGACTCATTTTGACCATTTTCTGTGGTTTTGTTATCAGCCAAGCATATAGTGTTTTATTGTTTATTGAGAGTGGGCGACTACTGGAAATGCAAAGAATCTTTTGTTTTCTGTACACATATTAAGATATGGCCTATGTCAGTGATGATAGGATTTTAAATTTATAGCAAATGGAATTTATTTTGGGTGATTGATAGAGTGACTTACATTTCCCTTGTCGTTGATGTTTTCAGTGCTTTAAAGGTAACAGAAATTATATGTTGTTTTTGCATGTAATATATGATTTTGACATTTGAAATTTAGCATGTAGGATAATCCAGATAAATAAAGATGTACCTGTTTGTCTCTTCTACTATCCATCTCCTACCCACTATAGCATTACCACCACCACCACCTCCTGAATTCTGCCCTGCTTTCAGCAAAGTGGTCAATCTTCTAAATTGTGATATCATGATGTACATTCTCAGGACCATATTTGAATGGGCATTAGACACAGATTCTAACTTGTGGACTGAAGGGATGCTCCAGATGGTACGTATACCTTAAATATTTTCTCACCTCATAGAGTTCATGGGGGTCTGAAGAAGATCCCTGGTCTAACTTTCTAACTTTAGTCAGAACCACAACTAGAGCACCTGAGACCTGGGGGTCATTAAAAACAGCCTAGGTGTGATACAGATTTCCTTAGTGACTATATTCTCATGTTTTTAGCATCCTTACTCTTGTCATTCATTCATATATTTATTTGTTTCATTTCATTTTTTTAAAATGGCTGCTCTTCCTAATAATCAATGGCATGTTACTATTGCATCATAATTTTCTGTATTTTTTATTTCACTTGTATTATGAGGAGACAGTATAATAAAGATTTGAAGACAGACAGGTCTAGGCTTGAATCTTGGGTTAGCCCCAGTTCCTGTTTAGGAGGAAAAAATCATTTCCCCATTGGTAAAATAGGTATAACTATAATTATTTCAAAGAATTGTTATGAGAATTAGATCATTAAGTGGAAGCAGCTATTTTATCTTGATACTGTTACAGAGAAATTATTCAATGTCACCTTTGTTAGCTATAACTGAATATTTACTTAGCACCTGCCTAACTAAATTTTCTTTTTTCCTTGGCCGTTGTTGGGCTAGAGGATAAATGCTGCCATACTGTATGTGTATCTCAATTTTTGTTATAACAGTGGAAAATGCATGCAGTAAAAAATTTCACACCATAGCTATATTTGCAATCAAAAGTTAAAATTTCTCTCCCTGCTCCCCAGTGCTCTGCCTAGGAGATAAGCACTATTAAAGGTTTGTATCTTCTGGAAATCATTCCACATTAGTGCATATAGGTCTACCTCATTCTTAATAGCTGCATATAACTAGTCTCCTGTAAATAGACATTTAGATTGTTTTTAGGTCTTTGTATAGCAAAGAACACTAAAATAAACATTCTTGTACAAATATCTTTGCATACTTGAGTGTATCTATTATACTAATTCCTAGCAGTGGGTCTGTCCCTTTACATTTTTGATAGATATTGTCAAATTGGCCTCCAAAAATTGGCCATCGATTTACTTTTCTATCAGCAGGGTGGTGGAAAGTCCTGTTTCCCAGCACTTTTGCCAGTTCTTTATTTTACTAAATGTTAAATTTTTGGCTATTCTAATAGGTAAAAAGTAGGATGATGATATTTAAACCCCCTTTTATTTTTTTTTTATTTTTAACATTTTTTTATGTTTATTGGGGTAACGTTGGTTAATACAATTATATAATTTTCAGGTGTACATTATAATTTGACATCTATATATTCTATTGTGTGATTACCACCCAGAGTCCAATTTCCTTTAACTACCATATATTTGATCGCCTTTACCCACTTCACCCTCCCCCAACTCCTCTATATTTGACTCCCTTGACCATGTCTACCCTCTTCCCTCCTCTACCCTTTGGTAACCACTAGTCCATTGTCCATGTCCCTGAATCTCTCTTTGTCCTGTTCATTTGTTGCTTTTAAGTTTATATCCCCCATATGAGTGATATGTGATTTTCAACTTTTTCAGTTGGACTTATTTCGCTTAGCATGATTATCTCGAGGTCCATCCATGTTGTTGCAAATGGCAGTATTTCATCTCTTCTTATGGCTGAGTAATATTCCATTGTATATATGTACAGCTTCTTTAGCCAATCATCTATCATAAGACATTTCAGTTTCTTCCATGTCCTAGCCACCGTGAATAATGCTACTATGAACATTGGTGTGCAAATATCTTTTCAAATATGAGTTTTCAAGTCTTTGGGGTATATACCCAGTAGAGGGATTGCCGGATGATATGGTAGATCAATTCTTAATTTTTTAAGGAACCTCCATACTGTTTTCCATAGTGACTATACCAATTTGCAGTCCTACTAGCAGTGTATGAGGGTTCCTTTTTCTCCACATCCTCTCCAGCATTTGTTATTACTTGTTCCGTTGATTATAGTTATTCTTATAGGTGTGAGAAGGTATCTCATGGTGGTTTTGATTTGCATTTCCCTAATAGCTAGCGAAGTTGAGAATCTTTTCATATATTTGTTGGTCATTTATTTGTCTTCTAGGGAGAAGTGTCTGTTCAGGTCCTCTGCTCATTTTTTGATTGGATCATTTCGTTGTTGTTATTGAGTCGTATGAGTTCTTTGTATATTTTGGATATTAGGCCCTTATTGAAGGTGTTGCTTGCAAATATATTTTCCCATTCAGATGGTTCTCTCTTTACCTTCTTGACAATTTCTTTTGCTGAGCAGAAGCTTTTTAGTTTAATGTAGTCCCATTCATTTATTTTTGCTTTTCCCTTGCCTTTGAGGTCAAATTCATAAAATCATCTTTTAAGTTCAAAGTCCTTGTCAACCCATGTTTCTTTAATTTTAAGTGAAATTGAAGATTTCTCATATGCGTTTTTAGCATTTCTTTCATAATCTTTATCCATTTTTTGCCTGTCAGATTGCTTATTTTTATATCTCCATTTAAAATATATTTACCTAAAGAAGCACTGTTTTAAAGATCTTCTCATGTTTTTCTCCTTTAGGCATTTCATATTCTGGCATTGGGCTTACTAGAAGAAAAGCAACAGCTTCAGAAAGCTCCTGAAGAAGAAGTGACATTTGACTTTTATCATAAGGCATCAAGTATGTTTTAGTCTGAGTGAATGATAATGTGTTCAATTTTCACTGTTTTCAACCTGGAAGAACAAGATAAGTTTAGATTAGATTTTTATTAAGTGCTACCTGATTAAGAATTTTTTCAAAGCAAATTCCAGGTATATTGATTATAAAACCAAGAAGAGAAAAGCATCTCATTTTCTATTTACACACTGTATTTTTTAGATCTCTTAAGACATCATAAACCTATTCAGTTTGTTGATATATCAGTTCCCACTTTCATATTTTTGGAGCTTTGGTTTTCATTTTACTAGACAGTGAGCCATGTGGAGGAAAGGCAAGAGACAGATAATTAAGGGTAGCTTTCACTTTGCAGCCCCAGGAGAAAATGTATAAGAGGGAAAGTAATTCAAGTTTTTCAAGTTTTAGTACTTAGTGCTTCATGTAATTGCAGATTCTTCATTGAAAAATTAATGTAGTTAAGGGATCAATTGCAAACTCTGGTTTTCAATGTGAATAACATTAACTATAAATTATAATTTATGTATAATTATGAAGATATATATTTATGACATGTAATTTTTGTGTTTAAAAAGGATTAGGAAGTTCAGTCATGAATGCTCAGAATATACAAATGCTTTTGGAAAAACTCAAAGGAATTCCCCAGTTAGAAGGCCAAAAGGACATGATAACATGGATACTACAGGTAAACCTGAAAAAGAAACTGATTATATCTTTGTTTAATTATTTAAGAATTCTCTCTTGCCTCTAAAATTATATCACTATATTTTTTCACTTGTCAGGTCATTTACTACTGATTTTCATGCTAGCTCCTGTATTTTCATGTTAGTAATTCTATTTTTCTCATGTTTTAGTGGAGGAATTAAAATGAATTCATTTGTGTTATTATTCGGTTGGACATATTAAATGTGTATTACTTGTTGTGCTTATTTCTAGACTCCAAACAAGGCAGATAAGGTGCTTGCTATCATGCAGCGTAGGTATTACTTGAGATAACAGACAATAAACAAGAAAATACCAGGATAATTCAGTAAATGAATGGGGGTAACTTTAGATTGGTAATCAGAAAAAGCCTCTCTTAGGAGGTGACATTGGAACTGAATGACATGAAACCAGTCTTACAAGAATCTGGAAGAGTACTCTGGAAAGAGGGAATAGCAAAGCAAAAGATCTAAGGTGGCCAGAAAGGCCATCCTGATTGGCATACAGTGATGGGGAAGGAGAGAAAGGTAGGCAGCAAGGTCAGAGGGGCTGCCAGGATCCAGGCCATATAGAATGTTACAGGTCAGAATAAAGTGATAAATTTTATTTTTGAGTTCAGTGGGAAGCCATTGAAGGGTTTTAAGTGACATTCTATATTTTTACTAGATCACTTTATCTGTTGTGGGGTAAATGGATTATAGGGACAAGAGTAAAATCAAGGAAACCATGAGAAGACTGTTGTAGTAATCCTGGTGAGAAATGAACGTAACCTTGACTAGGATGCGAATGGAGAGAAGCTGGACTGATTTGATGGTATAATCAGGTATAATTTGATGGTAGAATCTATAGAAGTAGCTGATAGATTTAATGAATGGGGATAAAGAGAGTCAAGTTGTCAAAGATGACTCCTAGATTTGGAGCTTGAACTATTGGGTGGATGGCCGTGCCTTTGGGGAGAAGTGAATAAAGGTTAGGAAGTGAGGCCAGAAATGTTACTTTAATTGAAAACCCTACACTTGTAAACAAGAAGTCAAGGTTGTGTAGTTTCCCTTCACTGTATTTATTAAAATATCCTGATGTTATCAGCTAGTTACTGTTTGGTTATTGGACTATAGATTGGTTATTTTCCACATTCGTATCAGTTAGAGATCTTTGTACTGATTTGTATTTCAACAAGTCAGCCCTTTTTATTATTTAGAGACAGTTCTTACGCAAACTTAATTGGACATGTAACTAAGATAATGATGTTAAGATTTCCATTAACGTAGATTTCATGAATATTTAGTATTTGTGTTAATTTACCAACATAATCATTTAAAAATAGAAAAGTAGTTAACTATTCTACTTTATTAAGAAAGTAATTTGAACTGTCATTTAGTACAACATTTATATCCTACAGACATGTTTTTATTAATTGGGAGATCTAATCCTGAAAATTCAGTTTCTAAAATACCACAGTTCATTGTTGAAATATACAAAAAGCACAAGTGTCTGCTCTTAGAAACATTAGGTATTTTATCCAAATGCTTAATATGACTTTGTGTTGTAAGTTCCTTGTGGGAGGTTTTTCCACATGAGACTGAGGCTCCTTCAAAATATCAATACGTTCTTGGAAATACAATCATATTGCCGAAACCTTGGTATTTGTTAAAAAGAATGATATAAGTGTTGTTGAAACATCTCCAAAGATAAAGTGAAAAAGGAAGATAGGAAACTGTACATATAGCAGAAGCGCTTTTTATGAAACTGTATTTAAATATAAAGACTTAAAATATTTTTATTTTCCCTGGCAAAAGCAGAGGTATGGTCACACCTGCAGACTGTATCAGTTGATTTTGCTACCTATAACAACCTCCTCAGCTGGATGCTAATCGACTAGGAGAGGTGTTTGTCATAGTCAAGAGTCACTTTGTGTGTATGCACGCACATGCATGTGTGTGTATCTATACACACATGTATACCTATATACATATAAAAATAGTTTAAGTCAAAGACATTTGGAGACATCATGGAAAAATCAGGTTAATAAAGTTTTCTATTTCTTATCAATTGAATCTTCTTTTATCATTTCATTTGTTTTTTCAGATGTTTGACACAGTGAAGCGATTAAGAGAAAAATCTTGTTTAATTGTAGCAACTACTTCAGGATCAGAATCTATTAAGAATGATGAGGTAATAACATTATGATAATGGTGACATTTATCTCTGTCTTTGAGTTTTGCTAGTATAGGGGAGCTGCTTATTTTTGTTAGAAGGAACCTCTTGTAAAGTATGTGAGATGTCTGTCTTCCTTTGTTCATTGCGTTTCTGTGCTGTAGGGGTTAGTGGTACTCAACATGTAGTTATCCAATATAAGACATGTATTTTTCAAAAATCAGAGGAAATTAATGTGCAATAGAGTTCTATTGGAAATAACCATATTAATTTTATATCTGAAATTGGGATATGTCTTAACAATTAATGGCTCCTTATAACTTAATTAGCAGCATTCTCAGTGATATCTTAGACTCAGTGAAATAAAGTAATATCGAGGTCATTGATTTCCATAATATAATGAATCAAGTTTTGATGTTTTAATCTTAAAATTATTAGAATATTATTACTTATGGTTATTAACTATCCTTCCCAAAAGGAGAACAGTGGGCTTAAGTGTTAGAATAAACAATAAAGATTCCAGTACATCTCATTAATATTGCTAAAATTCTCAGTTTTAACAATGCATCTAGAAGCAACTGTTAGGCATTATCAAGCTAGCCTGACTTGATTAAATATCAGTGATTAAATGATTTCAACAAATGATTTAAAGTTTTCATTTTATTAATTTTTTCTTATTGTACTTGCATTGAGTATAAAAGACAATTTATTAGATTTTTAAAGTTCTTGGCCTTTATGTTAAATTATTGAAATAACCAAAGAAGCAATTAGTTGTGTGATGTGATAGAACCTGTATGCTAATTCTGAGGCATCAGATTGCATCTAGGCTTAAGGGGTAGTGTAATCAATTTTATCAGACTCTTACTCTAGGAAATTTTGCCTGAATGATCAGTATATGTAAATTGTAACAATGGCTCTTACCTAATTTTTGTGGTTTCTTAATACCCAGATTACTCATGACAAAGAAAAAGCAGAACGAAAAAGAAAAGCTGAAGCTGCTAGGCTGCATCGCCAGAAGATCATGGCTCAGATGTCTGCCTTACAGAAAAACTTCATTGAAACTCACAAACTCATGTATGACAGTACATCAGAAATGTCTGGGAAAGAAGACTCTATTATGGAGGAAGAGAGGTAAAACTAACTAAAATTTAGCAACTCAATTTTTTTTTTTTTGAGGAAAAATTACATATTCAATCTAAGTAATGTTTTCCCAAAATATATTTTATAGTGAGAGAAATTACACTATTTTTAAGGTAGGAAGGGGACAGTGAAGGCTCTAAGGTACTTATTGAATATAATTTTATGTTGATGAATAGTTCAGGTGCTCCATAAAGTTTGTTGGGAACCTTTTTTTCTCAAAAAGCTGAGAAGATGGGAACAGAAAAAATAGAAATCAATGGTTATATACTGTTATATACATGAGATTTTTTAGATACACATTTGTATATCAGTTCATATATTCTATTTTATGATTTCTGATAAAAGTTACTGTAATTTACAGATTCAAAAAATCCTTCTCAAAAAGGTGGTTTATATTAGGTGGTTTCTTTTTTTCTTAAAGAGAAAGAAGATAGTGCATATAGTTACAATCTTTGATATCCCATTGCAATGGGAATCAGTAAATCTGATTTTCTGATTCCTAACTGTGGTATGCCCTTGGGGAGTTCGTTTAACATTCTGAGAGCCATGGTTTGTTGGCTGTTATATAGGTACAATGAGAAAAGGGAGGAGGCAAAATAATAGTACTTTGAAAGGCATTCCAATATAAAATATTGAAAATACTTCCTATGCTTGTTTTTAAAACAAGCCTTTGCTGCTCTTTAAAGCAATGTGTGTTGTGGATACTTTTAGGAAATTGTACTTTTGCAATAATAATAAAAACTTTATATAGTATGTCTGTAATCCTGAAGCTGAGTATGCTAACAAAAACTACAAAGAATAAATACTATATATGTTAAAGACTGAAAAAAAAGATATCCAGGTAAGCTATTTTTGATTGGCTATAGTAATAAAACTAGAAATTAATTCAAAACTTAGCAATGAGCAAAAAGTCCCAACCCTCAAATATTACATATTAATAATGTACCATTTAGAAAGTAATGAAAAAGAGACTACTGTATATTTATCCAAACAATAAGATGCAAGCAAAAGTGCATTGAGAGTTAAGTAATACCTTTAATGCTTTTGTTATTTATTTTTATTGCCTGATTGATTACACACATAAAATTATGAATGTGTTCTCATTGAAAAACAATTCAAATAATTGTCCATCCTCTATATTCCTGATCTTTCTCCACAGACAACCATTGCTATAAATAACTGTTATTCTAGACCTCTTCCTTTGCATTTATAAACATGTGTACATAAAAAAATGAGTCTTGTTCTGTTTTTTTAGTGATTTATTTTTATTTTACTATACCTTTTGTTTTGCAGCTTGCTTTTCCACTCTATGTCTTATAAATTTTTTCATGTCAGTATACATAGATCTATAGTGTGGATTCTACATTATTCTTTATGACTGCTGCATAGTATATCCCACAGTGTGAATACACATACACACACAATATTTTATTTATCAAATTCTGGACATTTAAGTAGTTTTCCCCTTATTTTCCAATTTTCCCTTATTAGAAAAGATTTTTTTGTGTGATCCTTATACAATTGTATAAGTGCTTCTCAAGGATGAAATCAAATAAGTGAAAGGGCTGGGTCATTATTACTTAAAATTTTAATAGATACTGCCCCATTGTCCACAGTGTATGAGAGTGCCTGTTTTCTTCATTCTCAGCAATACTTAATACTATCAGTACCTGAAAATATTAGATATAATCAAAATTATAAATTTGTACCTGTCTGAGTTTCCCTAATTACTAGTTAGTACTAGGTCAAACATCTTTTCATATGATTGTTCGCTAGCCTATTACATTTTGTCTTCTGGAAATGCCTGTTGTTATCCTTTGCCCATCTCTATTTGGTGCTTTATTGATTTGTAGCAGTCCTTTAAAATTGTGGATACTAAACTTTGTTGCATGTTTCTTATGTTTTATCCATATGTCTTTAACATTAATTATGAACTTTAGCCATAGAGAAGTGTTTCAGTGTTGATAAAGACAGACTTACTCATATTTTTTAATTGTAACTTTTTGTATCAATTTAAGCAGACTTTTCCTATCCCAGGGTCACAAATATATTCTTACATTTTTTTAAAAAACAAAATTTTAATTACACAGTTATATTAATACATTTTTTTAAAACTCAAATGTTAGAGCTGAAGTTCCATTTCAGCTTGGCCCAAATGCTGGATCCCCTTTCTGCCCTTTCTCAGAGATACTCTGGTTATAAGTTCTATCAGAATTTTTACTATGTTATCACATACAAATATATGTATCCATAGAAATCACATACTGTCATTTAGCCTTTTGTTTTATTTGCATAAATGGTATTATGTGCATATCATTCTTTAACTTCCCATTTTCACTCAATAGTGTGTCTTAGAAATCTATATATGTGCTTACATATAAAGCGTTTCTCAGTTTTTCTCAGTCTCGGCATTTGGGCAGCAATTCTTTTTCATGTTCTGTGAATTGCAGGACATTCAGCATCTCTGGCCCCTCATCCACTAAATTCCAGTAGTGTCCCTTAGTCCTCATGATAACTAAAAAGTAAACCTACCCACACATTGATGAATGCCTAGAAGGTTGTACCACACCTAGCTGAGACCTACCTTTTAAAAACTGTGTAGTATTCTGTATTATGTAATTTTATTCATATTGACAGTGAAAATTTAAGTTATTTCCAGTTTTTTGAATGATCTAGGACATTTCAGGGAGTTTCTTGCACAGAGAGGTGGCAGTATTGTAGAGTAGTTCAGAATGTGGCCTCTGAAGTGAGGTCACTTGTATCAAATCATGGTTCTGCTCCTTCCTAGTGATGGAGTCATTAAGTAAGTCTGTTCTCATCTCTAGGCCTCAGTTTCTTCATCTGAAAAATGGAGGTAACAATAATAACCTACCTCATGGGATTATTTGAAAGATTAAATGGGTTAAAATAATGTAAAGTATTTGAAAGAGTGCCTCACATCAAAATCAGTGCTTTATAAATATTTGTTATTATTTATTGTATTATTGTACACATTGATTGTAAGAATTGCTGAATTATTAAAGTGTTGTTTTTTTTTTTATTTTAATAGCTTTCAAAATAGAAACTTAAATGCCTAATAAGAGGGAATGGATAAACCATTATGGCACATATAGTAGGAGTACTGTGCAGCTATTTAAAAATAATGTTTCTGAAGAAATTTAATGACATGAGAAAACAGCTAAGATATAAGTGAATAAATGCAGGATGTAAATCTGTATATGTAATATAATCTTAAATAGAAAGCAGATTGAAAAGAAATATGTAAGTGATTATTTGTGGGTTGTGAGAGTATAATACTCTTTATTTTTTTTACTTTTCTAGATTTTCCATAATTTCTTTATAAGCCTCTATTACTTTTATAATCAGGGGAAGAAAAAAAAAAAACAGATAACCCAGCTTCCTGGTAAAATAAAGTATAATCATAACATGCATTCTACTTTATGATCTGCTTTTTTTGCACTTAGCAACACAAAATGTATTTTCTAATAAGCAAATTAACTGGTAAAAGCCAGAAAAATCAGGGGGAATGATTTTAAGCTAATATTGCTAAATATCATTTTCATTTGTTTTTATCCTTAAAGTTTTTGCCCTATAGTTACTTAAAATCTACCAAAATATAAAGACAAGTGACCAAAACATGTGTCCTCATTTCTGGTCATTTCTCTTGGTAGCACCCCAGCAATCAGTGACTACTCTAGAATTGCTTTGGGTCCTAAACGGGGTCCATGTGTTACTGAAAGGGTGGTGCTGACATGTATCCTCTGCCAAGAAGAACAAGAGGTGAAAATAGAAAATAATGCCATGGTATTATCGGCCTGTGTCCAGAGATCCACTGCCTTAACCCAGCACAGGGGAAAACCCATAGAACTCTCAGGGGGTATGTATTGTTTAATAAATATCCTTTTGAGCATTTCTTTTCATACTTACGTAATTAGAAAAAATACTGTCTGAAAGTAGTTTCAGAGTGGAATTGTATTTAGCCTTATTTTGGTCAGGTCACAGTTAAGCCATGTAAAATGTACTCTGGATTTTTACATGCCATGTTGGCTCCTTTGTTTTATTTTTTTATTTCAGTTTCTATTAGTTCTTGGTCCCTCTCTCTGCTCATTCGCTCTCTCTCTCTCCTTGCCTCGCATCCCACCTCCCCACTCCCGACTTCCTCTCCCTATTTCTTCTGTGCTCTACCATTTGAAAGTAGAATGCAGGCATTATGACAGTTCATCCCTAATATTTACACTTTTTTTTTCCCCTTTAAGATCCAGACATGTTTTATGTATCACTTTATTTATGGCTCTTTTAGTCTGTTTTAATTGAGAATAGTCACTTGTGTTTTTTTCTTTCCATGACAACTTTTTTAAGAATGCAAGCCAGTTGTCTTATACAGTTTCTTACATTGTGGATTTGTCTTATTGTTGCCTCATGATTAGGTTCATGTTAAACATTTTCTTGGCAGGAATACTAATTAGCTAATGTATTTCTTACATCACATCAGGAGTTAGCTGCTATATTTTTAAAATACCCTTTGAATGATAATATTGATTTAAAAAGGCTAACATTTATTGAGTACTTACCATGTGCCAGGCACAGATTAAGTGCTTCTTGTATATTTACTCACTTAATCTTTACAACAGCCCTGTGAATTAGGTACCAATACTGGCTCTATTTTATAGATGAAGAAACTGAGGCGCAGAAAAATTAAGTAACTTACACAAAGCCATGAGTTATAAGTGATGAAACCACATTTTGAATCTATCTGTGTTTTTATCCAGTAGATTATAACAACACTAAATACCCCTTTTAGTTACCCAAATTACTCTTAAAAATTACAAAAGTAAATTGTGCTTGAGTCATAGAAAAATTACTTCAACAGCCAAGATAATGCAACTTAAACCTAAAGTTAAAAATAAAAATGTAAATAACAAGAACTAAAGTTGTCATTAATTCATTCTAATTTTAGAATCATACCTGGAAGTCTAGTTTTATATTTTCCTGTTTTTACTTTCTGTTAAGAATATATATCCTGCTGTCATGATATTGTGGTACTTTTCTTAGACATTCCTTAGAAAGTTTATGGTTAGAATTTTAGACCTGATAACCTTTTTTTTTTTTTTTTTCCTTTTTATGACTGCGGGAGAGGTGAATACATATCTCTTATTTTTTGTCTTCTTATACCAGAAACCCTGGACCCACTTTTCATGGATCCAGACTTAGCATATGGAACTTATACAGGAAGCTGTGGTCATGTAATGCATGCAGTGTGCTGGCAGAAGTAAGTTGTCTTTCTGACACATTCTTGAAAGAAACTAGGAATATTGGCATTCACTAAAGGCATGATTTTCATGCCTTTTTCTTTCCTTCTTTCTTATTTGAGTAATTGAAGCAGTTTTAATTACTAATTTCATTTTCATGATACTCGTTATATTATCACCCTTAGAAATTGGTATGTAAAATTATAAACTTAAAATTTTCGCTATTTCTTTGTACTTGCTCTCCACAAACTAATTAATTGCTCTCGATCATTTTTTTTTGTGTGTGTAAAATAAACAGTAATCTTTGTAAAAATCTCATTCTTCTCAAAGCAAAGCATAGAGTAAAAAGTACCTTTGAGATAGAATAGAACAAGAAATTCTAGTCCTACCTCTCTCTGGAAGCAATAAAAATCCAGAAATATAATTCCTGGGAAATCTTTTGTATAGGGTTCACTATTTTGGCATTGCATTTAAAATACATAATTTTCCTATAATGGTCAATGATTACTTCAGTTGGTCATTGAAAACTGAGGGAAGTAGTGTCTACATTGTATTTCCATGATGTTGAGGCAGGAGACAGTTAGGATTCAGTAAAATTATTTAAAATTTTTTTCTACCCTGATGAATCTTCCAGTTTTCCCCCGAAAGATGGGCATCATGTTTCTTTGATAATTATAACATGTATTTTTGCATGTCTATTTTAAAGATGTTTATTGAAGCACGAATTTCAGATTTTTCTCACTTGGATTAGAGCAAAGATACACGTATAGTTCTGAATGGACCAATGTCTTGGAATTTTGCAGATATTTTGAAGCTGTACAGCTGAGTTTTCAGCAGCGTATTCATGTTGACCTTTTCGACTTGGAGAGTGGAGAATATCTTTGCCCCCTTTGCAAGTCTCTGTGCAATACTGTGATCCCCATTATTCCTTTGCAACCTCGAGTGATAAACAGGTATATTTTAATATATGTTTTGGTTAATTTTATGGAAAGCTGTCTAATGTTTTCATTGTGCCTGTTCTGGTTAAGTTACTAATTTTTTTTTGCTATTTAAAGTAATTAATACTTTTTCATTTCATAATGTATTCTACTTAAAAATATGATTAAAATTAGCTTCAATATTTGGTCTCTAAAACAACTGCTATATTCATTTACCTAAATCTGTATGTTGTATGTAAAACTTCCAACTGTAATAGAACTTTGATCTCTATCTTAGCATTCACAGAAGAAAAGATGGAAATAAGATTCAGTCTTTTCATATAGTCCCTTGCCACAATCAGAGTTGCCGTTTGGAGTTTTCGTTTCTCTAAAGGTCTTTGTAGTATAATTTTTAATTCTGCTTTTCTGAAGATCTAAATGCTGTAGTATTGGAGACACAGACAAAATGTTAACTATAAAAGTAAATAAAAACACCTGACTCATCATATATCTTTGGATAGTTTTTGAACATTTAGACTAAGTTTATATTCTGACCATCTGTAAATGGAGTTTAACAAGCAACTTTATTCATTTTTTATGACTGCAAAACTTATTTGTATATTTATTTTCTACATGATGATAACAGTACTATGGTTGTTATTTTAGTTTATTTAAACTCATTGAATTTGTAATGATGACCTAAGTTGCACTAAAGAAAATTTTTTTGTCGATAAAATAAACACTTTAAATATGTTTCCACGACAAAAGAATTCAAAAGCAATAGGTTTAGCAAGCAGGGTCAATAAGTAGTTGCTCTATCTTTACTATTCCATTTCATTAGAAAACCTAATTTGGAAATTGACTCCTACTCAGCATATTGGTACATAGAATGTCATCTTTTTGGAAGAAGGCAGCATCAGAAAGATTTATCTTTTATTTTTTTTTAAGTGATTCACTTCTAGGCTTGCTCTATTATTTTTAATATCCAAAATAGTCTAATGAGGTGGGTGCTGTTATTCCTATTTAAAGGTGAGGAATTGGAGACTATGAGGAGTTGTAACTTATCCCAAGACAGACCCAGGATTTGAACCTAGACCTGACTCCAAAGTCTTATCTAATTATACACCTGAAGACAAAGATAAAATAAATCATAATATAATATAATGACTTTCCAAATTCTCATGAGTCTATAAGCCTTTTTTGCACACTAGTTCCCCAAATAAGGATTATTTAACATGTAAATTATTCTCTAAAAGAATATTCAGCACCTTCTTTCCTGATGTCTTTAAGAATATGATGCTTCAGAGTAATAATTCTGAAGTTAGACTGATCCTTACAACTGAGTCTCTTCAAATTCTTAGAATCTGAAATAATTATATATAACATTTTTATTAGGCACTTGAATTTTCCCGTGTGGTTGATTATATTTGTCTCTTTTGTTTCTAGAAAATCAACAAGTATGGTCTAAGATTTTAAAGTTGAGACCATATAAAACACTTTATCAAAACTAATAATAAGCTAGTATTTTTTTTAATGTACCAATCGTAGTACACTTTCATTTCTAAGCCTGAAAGAATTCTTAGGTCAAGTTTGTGCCCAGATATGAGAATTTTGGCACAGTTCATTATATATTTTAGCTTCACTTAAGACTGTCCTTTCAGTAAGCAAGTTCTTATTTTATAGCCCTTTTCAGTAATGGTGTTTCTGGTCTCCGTTGGTGGTTAATAAGAATTTGGATCAAGTCCCTGCCCTTATGGAATTTAGATTACAGAGATGAGAGACCATAATAAACATATAAATTCAAAGTATTGAGTAGTGAAAAATATTATGAAAAAACTGAAGTGCCGGAGTAAAGGGCTAGAGACAGACCAGTGCGTGAGACTTTTTATAGACAGAATTGCCAGGGAGCTTCTTTCCAGGATGGTGACATTTTAATAGAGTTGTGAATGAAGTGAACGACAAGCACAAGCACTATCAAGAGCAAAGGTTCTAAAGGAGGAACACAGCATGTTCAAGGCACAGCAAGAAGACAGTGGAGCAAGGAAAGAACCAGATCATAAAAGGGCTTATGAACTAAGATTAGAAATGAGAATTGTATTTTATGTGTGATGGGAAACCATTGACGTTTTTGAACAAGAGAGTGTTATGTTCTGATTTACATTTTTTAAAGATCCGTCTGCCCCTGCTGTATGATGAATACATAGATAATAATTAAACACCATTGTAGAGGCAGAAAAAACAGTTAATCTATTGAAATAGTCCAGGTGAGGATGATGGAACTTGGGTTAGGGTAGTAATGGTGGAGGAAGTGATCAACTTGGCATATATTTACAAGGTAAAACCTGTAAGACTATCTGATAGCTTAGAAGGTGGGGTGTAAGAGAATCAGAAATCAGTGGCAACACCTCGTTTTTAACTTGAGAAACTAGAATGGTGATTCCATTTACTGACATTAATTTCTTCTAGATGTTGGGCACATGGGTGATATCTCCTTTCTTACATTTTTAAAATTCCCCTCCCTCCCAAAACTACTTTTTTAAACACATGTGTTTCTATGATCTAGGCAGTTAATCTGGAGCAATTTGGCTTTTTCATGCAGACATTTATCCAGGAAAGAACTCTATAGGTTCAGCTTTTCAATTTTACTTTGTGCCAATGGCTTTAACAATTTTTAAATATCATTTTTCAGTGAGAATACAGAAGCTCTTGCTCAACTTTTGACCCTGGCACAATGGATACCGACTGTTCTGGCCAGAATATCAGGTTACAATATCAAATATGCTAAAGGTGTGCTTAAAATTATTTTATATTTAGCTATATGGAATTTAAATGTCAGAATCTTTTAAAAAAATTTTTTGGAAAAAAGTGCTTATTCTAAAATATGGCTCAAATCACTTTACTTGATTTAATAATTTTTTATACTGGGAGACAGTATAGACTGATTAATCTGGAGTCACACTACTTAGATTTAAATCTGATGTCCATCACTTATTGTCTGTGTCATCATGGACAAGTTACTTGACCTCTTTGTGCCTCAACATTCTTATTTATAAAGTGAGAATAATAATAGTACCTATCTCATTGTTTTGAAGGATTGAGTTATCTTGTGTAAAGTATAAATGTGTATAGTACATAGTAAATACTATATGTGTTAGCCATTATTATTACTAATATTGCTAATATGTTGTCAGTAATAACAGAAACATTTTAACACTGTTACCTCATTTATATATTGTTTATAATTGAGAGATAGGGCTACCCTAAAGATTGAGAAAAATAACGGCAGGCAGATTGGGGAGGGAAATCAAAATTTAAAGAGCGATTAATACAGGCATTGAGTTTCCTGGCCGGGGGGCGGGGGTTAGGGGGAGGTCCTTTATTCCCAGCATTGACCCCAGGGTAGCATGAGTCACAGAACTGTGCAACAAACATGAACAGCAATAAAAGTAAGAGAGATGCCCTCTTTTGGGTCAGAGGACCAGGCAAAGAAGTCCTGCAGAGCTGGAGAGTGTAAAGGGAATTCCTGTTGTAATTTTTTCCCCTCTTCTGACCCTCTCCTGAGGCTAGCCTCAGTCATGGAGTTGCACTGCCATGGTGGCCACATAGACACTTAAAATCCCAGGAGAAAACCAGTCTCTCTGGTCAGAGGAAGTGGGAAAAAGGGACCCTTGTGTTCCAAAGAATGCAGGGTGAATCCTCAACTATCAATTCTTTTTTTTCTGTCTTTGCTTCATAGTGTCACCCCAAAGGGTAGCCCTGGTCACAAAATCGCAGTACATGACAGCACAGGGGACTAGAACTGAGAGAAATTTGTGATTTTGACCAAAGGAACTAGGAAAAAGGGTCCTTGGGGTTAGAGAGTGAGGGAGGAGTTCCAGACAGGAAAGAGCTATAGAATAGAAATCTATTTTTAAGACCAACACAAGTCCTGGGCTCACCTCCAAACTGCACATGTGCAGGAGAGGGGCCAAAGAAGTATAGCATTAGCTTTGATATTGAAGCTACATTAAACCACCAGTAAAGTTCCAGACTAACCCCTGAGTAGTTTGTGTCCTGGGAGACCTAAACAGTATAGTAAGAGGCTCTGAAGACTGACATGGGAACCACTACCACAGACATTGAGACAGAACTTGTTAAACCTTAATTGGGTTCATTGCCTACTAAAACAAAAAAGTGCATTTTTTCCAGAGAATTTTAACAGTGGATATTATCCAGTCTGTTAGAAAAAGCAAAGGAGGGAAAAAAAAAAAAAAAAAAAGCCTTAGAGATGTATAGGATCATTTAAAAAAAAAAAAATCCAATATTTGTATCATCGAAGTCCCAAAAAGAAAAAGAATGGTACAGAAAAAAAATATTTGAAGAAATAATGGCTTGAAACTTACCATGTTTGGTGAAAGACATAAATTTACAGATTTAAGAAGTTCAGTGAACTTCAGAAAGATAAACTTAACACCGCACCCAGAAAGATCATACGCAAACTGCTAAAAACAAAAATGAAGGTAAAAATCTCAAAAGCAGCCGGAAGAGAACAACTCATTTCATATACGAGAACTACAGTTCTAATTTAATAAGGAAATGGAACTATAGAGAGGTTTAGTATTCACCCAAGATCTTAGTAACAATCAGTGACAGAGCTAGGATTGAAACCCAGGTAGTGTGGCTACAAATCCTTTGTCCTTAATTCACTAATGTATGCTGCCTTACTAATAGGAATACTATCCATTCGTTAAAAATGAAAATATAGATGGAGAGTTACTGATATGGAAAAACATTTATGATATATTTCTGAAAAAACAAGATATAGAACAGTACTGTAGATGTCCTTTAAAAAAATAAAATATGTAACATTTATATGGAGAACAGAAAAGTATCACCCAAATGTTATCTGGTTATCTGGGTGGGGAAATTTTGAATGATTTCTTGTTGCTTATTAACAATTTCTAAGTTTTCTGAAATGATCATATATAATTTTAAAAAGATACAAAGGCATGTGTCAGACAATTCTCATAGTTTTTTATTTTTATTTTTATTTTATAAGGAGAAAACCCAACGATTCCAGTTCTATTTGATCAAGGAATGGGTGATTCCACTTTTGAGTTCCATTCTATCCTGAGTTATGGAGTTCAGTCTTCGTAAGTACCTAAATTATTAAAAGAAGTTTGTAAATGATTGTGAAAATTAGAATAATCCTTTTTTGCTTCCATTCTTCCTTCTCCCTTTATTTTAAAATTATTTCTTTATCCCACTTTTATCTCATTTCTTTCTCCCTGGAGTTTTATTTGTATTAATAAAATTAAGTGGTTTGAGATATTGGAGTAATAATGGAGTAATAATAGGGTGAACCATACTATAATTAACCATTTTGACCATAAAAATGCCATTTCTATAATGTCCAACCCAGAAGAGGAAAATTTAAGAGACTTCAGTTAAAGTCACATCTGACTTGCTCTATGACTTCTGAAAAGCCTCAGGTCACCTCCCTCTCTCCCCAATTCATTTTTCTTGTTTGTAAAATTGAGACAATGGCCTCTTAACTTACCTCATAAGATTATTGGAAAGATATTTATATGAAGACCCTTTGAAAAATATAATGTGTCTAAATCATGTATTAACGAATATCATTTGAGGTACATTTTTCTTTTTGTGATTCTTGTTTATATTAAGTATCCTATTGCTACTGAAAATACTTGTTACAAATAGCAGTTTAGGAAACCAAAATTTATCCAAGTACATGGTATTATCACACACACACATACACACATTCTATCAACACAAAAGTACTTCTGGTCCCTTTTCCAGACACTAAAACTTATTAGGTCAGCTCTGTTTTCATCGAAATTTTATTCCTTTTCTGTCTAGTCTCCGTCCCTTAATTTGGACCTGGACCCTTTTCAACTGTGATCTTTTATTGTATCTTTCACAGAAAATGAAGTTATATGGGCCATTAACATTTTTTAAAATATATTTCTACTTATAGGAGACACAGTTCTGCTTTTTCCAGTTATTCTTAATGAGTAAATCTTCTGCAGAGGCTCTAATCTCTAACTAGACAAAGAGAAGTGTACTTTGTCAAAACGAGTTGGATTTTATTCTTGCTTTAATACCTAACTTGACTTCTCAGTAGGTAGTCCCTTTTAATAAGTCATTGTATAAACTTTTCCTGTTTTATTTTTAGGATTAAGTATTCTAATAGCATCAAGGAAATGGTCATTCTCTTTGCCACAACAATTTATAGAATTGGACTGAAAGTGCCTCCTGATGAAACGGATCCTCGAGTCCCCATGATGACCTGGAGCACATGTGCTTTCACTATCCAGGCAATTGGTAAAGCCTATAGAAGAATTGGTTTGGAGATTTCATAGAAACAGAAACACAGATCGACTAAAAAATTTTCCCTTTTTTCACTGATGGCCCCAAATAGTTTGACCTGTTCGAACACTTAGTATTTTCGTGGATTAGTGTGTCCTGATGCCATTTAGTCTGAGAACTTTTTGAACTGATCTCTTTTTAACTACAATAATGGCCATGTACAACCTTAACTAAAAAATATTTGAAAGGGACATCAGGAAGCAAGCTAGATTCAAAATGAGGCAGATTTACAACACTAGAAGTTCAAGAAAAAAAAGACAAAGGAAAAAGAATCACCCAGAATGTTTCAGTAATTTTTATTTCTTTTACACTTTGAGAGAAAAAGAAAGGAAAGCTAAAGTCACCTAAAAAGGGAAAGGAAGTCCATGGTAGTCAGGAGAGACAGATTAACAGTAGGAAGCCTACTGTAAAATCATCTGCCATAATGAAAGCTTTGTAGAAAAATGTAGCAATCAAATCATCATGTTGTACACTTTCAACTTACATAATGTTGTAGTACATTGATTATACCTCAGTAAAGCTAGTGGGGGGAAAGTATAGCAGTGAAGAATCAGTTAAATTTTTAAATGAGCATATTTGCTCTTTACAGTCATAAGATGGACATTACTATATGAAAAAATAATAACTGTAATTCTTTCATATCATTTTTATTCAAGCCAGTTTTAATCTTTCCAATATATATTTTCAGCAGTTGTTTTTAATGGAGTCAACCACATTTTTTTTGTTTAAATATACAAGACACTATTTGACGATTTGAGTTAAGTAAGTAGCATGAAGTCATTTTAACATCAGTCTCTATGAACAGATTTTAGAAGTCACTTCCAAACCTGTCAGACTTAACTTGAGGGTTATTGATAACACACTGGTTTATATTTACTAAGATTAAATAAAATGACAAGTAAGAACAGTAGATTTAAATAAAATCTGACTTTCTATTGAAGACTTTCAGTATAGGTATTTTACACTTTACACTCTTTGGGAATAAAGCGTTAGGATCAAGAATTTACATTTAGACACTAAATATTAAAAATGCCAGTTTTATCATAAGAGAGATGAGAAATTCAGTAGAGGATAGGACTGAATCTTCATATGTTGTTTTTTAACCAAGTAATTAGACTCTAGTTGATTAAGATAGTGTTACGTTGTTTTCACTGTAGTGCTTTTTCCATCTAATGGACATAATGCTGTACTTTATGCCTAGTGCATAAACTTCTAACTTACCTCATTCCCTATGAGTATGGAGAGGCATATACTGAGTGTATTGGCGTATTTGGGAATAGTTGAGGAATCAAAACAGAGGGTCTTTTTATTACTATTCATGTAAAGATGGAAAAAGAAATAGGAAATTAGCCTTTCCCCCTCATAGATGTATTGACTTCTGAGAATTAGTGGGGGACGGGGGGGAGGAGAGTAATTTAGCAATAAGTACCCTAGCCAACAAGGCAGAATATATTTCTGAGGGTTTTTTTTTTTTTTTTGGTATTTTGAATTGCATCTTTTTTCCTATAAATATATCCTAATTCTTTTCTAATAGTCCCAATAAGAGTAATAAATTACTTGCATCTGCCTAATGTATTATTTTTCAACACAATAAGTTGCGACTTGTATGTCAACTGTAATTTTTAAAAGGTGACTGTATATAAAAATTACTTATTTAAAAATTTTTATATGGAAGAGATGTTAAAGGAAAAATGAAACAGGATGCTTTGTTTTTCCCAAGTATTCTTTATAGATTGCTTCAGGGACTTTATTATTTATAGTAACAATTTGTTATTTTGATCTATATTTGCTTCTATAATATTCTCACTCAAAAATTTGGAAATTTTGACTGAGTTAAACATGAAACTTTGAAGCAAAGAGTGTAGATCATCTGGTCAAAATGTAATTAGTCAAAGACCATCTGATAGAAACCAAGTATACAATTGTAGTGGTAGTCAGGATTTATTATTTTTGTTTTTCTTACTATTTGAGAAAACCTCTTGGGAGATGAAGGAAAACCTCTGTTTGGAGCACTTCAAAATAGACAGGTATGTATATTCCAATAGGATACATATAACTCATGCTATGCTTTTTTTAGGGCATACACAGTTAATTTATCATCTTAAAAATTCTTTATTCACTCCTTTTTCTATAAAAATTCATAGAATTCTATTTCTTTTTTTTTTTAAAGGAGCTAGTTCAGTCTCATAGGAAAACTTACCCCATTTTGGTGGTTAAATGTAATTGACAGAGGTATTATAGGTGATGCTGGTTAGTTGTTCTCCCCTTCTCTGTTTATTGCCAAATCAGAAACCTACATTTTTCCTTCTCATTGAGTTTGCACTATCATGTCACATTAAGTATTAATGCTGACATAGCTCTAGATAAATCATCATACTAAATTCAAGAATAAAATTAAGCCATGGCTCCTTGATGGATATGTCCTGACATTACAGGACATGCGTGGGTCCTGAAAACAGTACTGAAGAAGTGTGCTCAGTAGCCCTGTGAATACATAATAGGCAACTGAGGATTCGCTAGACCACCCTCCTCTTAGTCATTATGGTCTTATTTTCCTGATAGGGACTTGTAGTCCACAATGTGCTTCCCTGAATCAGTAGTTTTCTGCCATCATTTTACAATTTGTATTAATACAGTTATTTGCACAGGCCTCATAGAATAAATTCATTCAGACATTTAAGAAATTTACTCTGGGGAAAATGAGTACTTAAATGAGAATTGAAACGATTATAGCTTTGATACCTCTTTGTTATGGGGAAATTGATTAAAAATTTGGTGAGGTCATAAAACTTCTTAAAATTACTAAAAATATTGTAATTTGCAGGAATCTGTGAAGTGTATAATAAGTCCACAACGAATTCTTGCAGACTGGGATTGATTTTTACAGTGAATGACTTGAGTCTGTTTTCTTCCTTTATCTTTTTATCTTTCCCTGTCTTACAATCTAGCATAATGGTCTGAAAGCTTTAATGCAATTTGCTATTGCACAGAGGATTACCTGTCCTCAAGTCCTGATACAGAAACATCTGATTCGTCTCCTATCAGGTAGAGTCTCCTCTGAATTATTATTATTGTGTTATTATTTACATGTCTTTTTCCATTGCTTTCTGCCGGTGTATTTCATTAGGAAACAATACACTGCACTAATTTTGAACACTCAAAAACAAAAAATAAAACATATAGCTGCCCCTGTAATACCTGCAGTTTTATTTTAAAAATCAGATATTTTCCAAATGTTTTCAATTTATGTTCCTTATATCCTAGGAGCTTTATTGAACCAACATCCACAACCACTAATATTCTTGCATCCCAATCTAGTTAGAAAAGGGAGCAATGACATGGCTAGATCATTTAAAAATATGTTCAGCGTTGCTGGTGAATCAAGGTCAAAGTCAGGTAAAATAATAGAAATGTAATAATCTCCAAATGCAGGTTTGTGCATTTATGCCCTTTTCCTTGAGAGATAGGCTATAACAACTGGTTTTCTTAGATTCTAACATGCTAGAACTTAACTAAATTCATCTGGTGTCCTCAGTTAAAATGAAAATTAAAAGAAGGATTAGAGATTACACAGTAGTAGGATGATTTGGCTTTGATTTGGTTATCTGCAATTCCCTTTGGGCATTGTATTACAGGAGCTCCTCTGTACCTAAACAGGTCTCATAAGTCTGTTTGTTCATGACTTCAAAATATCACAGATAGGGGAGTTTAAGCTTGCATTTCCCAGATATGTTTCTATCAAAGAAGAGAATCACTCTGTTAAACTATAAAGCTAGGCATAGTTTTCTTCTAGCTGATCAGTCAGGTTTTTTTTTTTTCCTCCCCAAAATTGACCTGCTATTTTACCTTGAAAGTCTGTTGAGACAAGTGACTTTCTTCCTTGTTTATCTGCATGAGCTTCTTAGGGAGCTCTTCCTGAGGAGCTTTCTGCTCATTCTGTCAGTGTGGTCATTCCACAGCTCCATCCAAGGCTGCCGCCAAAGTTTCATTACAACTTCCACCATACTTAACTTTTATATTTTCAAATTAAGTTCCAGCTTTCTCTTGAATTAACCTCATACTAATAGGACTCTAATACTGATGCTTTTCTCCTAGCTGCACACTTAATATTTATTTCCTTTTTTCTTCATTTCCTTTTTCTCTTATTGGTCAGTTGCATAGGCCCAGAACTTTGCACGTTATACATTTGTCCTTAAGACCTTTGTTCCTAAGACCTCTTGCTATTGTTGAAGTTTGTCCTATCTGCATGGTACTACTTTGGTTTTGTTTTTAAATTTTTGGTATCTCTTTTTATTTCAGTCGTAATTTGGATACCTCGTTTTACTAGCACTTCCAAAGAGTCTCCTTGCTTTTGCATTTATCACACACTATGAGATTTGTGTGATATTTAAAATACTTCAAAATAAGCACCAAACAAAGAGACTCTTTTATATCATCATGGATGGTAGGGACTAAAATAATAGTGCATAATCTGTAATTAGCAGCAACTAACAGAATTGACGTGCTTTTGCTCTCTGTGTGTCTATATTTGTTTGTCATGTGAAATTTTTTTTAGCAGGAGCATCTTTATTTGCAAGGTGTTGGGACTGCGAACTATATATTGAGGTAGAAGCTATGTTCCCTGTCATTAGTAGGTTTATGATTGAATTAGAGAAGCAGAATCTCTATGAAAACACACATTATAAAGTAGCCAAATGCCAGATGTATGGTGCAAATAATGTGCTTCAAAAAATTAGACACGGAAGAGATCACTATAAGGTTCTGCTCTTCTCTCCTCTAATAGGGTGGGATTTGAATTGAGTTTTCAGGGAAGGTTCATAAGGGTACATTTAGAGAAACGACATTCTAAGCACAGGGTACAGTTGGAACAGAGATTGTAGAGGTAGGAAAGTATGTGGTATGTTCAAATAGACAAGTTTGATAGGAGTACCTGTAGGTAGAGAAACTTGAAGTTTTTATAAAAATAGAGGTCTTAAATGCCTCAATGAAAAATTTAAACTTAATTTTTTAGCTTATTAGGAACTGTTGAAGTGTTTTTGGGAAATAGTATTCTAAAGTTAATTTGATATTGTATAAGTTGGATTGGAAAAAGGAAATATATAAATATCTGGATATAGTAGCAGAAATTAGGGAAGCAATTGGGATGGGATGGGCGGGGACAGGATTTTGAATTAAAATGATTAACAGTGATTGACAGAAATAGGGAAGTCTACAAGAGAGAGATATTTTGTGTGAAAGCTAATGAATATTGTTTTAATATGTTGGTTCTGCAGTAGCAATAGGACATACGATATTCACAGCCTAGTATGTACTAGGTACTGTACAAGGATATTTTTATATAATTTCATTTCTTCTAACCATCATCCTTGAAAGAAATCATTATCCCCATTTACAGATGACAAATCTGAGGCACAGAGAAGTTATATGACATGACCAAGGTCATAAAACTCATAAGAGGCAAAACTAATATTCTAACCCAGCCCTGATGATAAAGCCCAGGCTTTTCCTACTGTATCACATAAATTTTGCTGAGATATTTAATTTTTTATAAAGGTAAGGTTTCATTGATAGATGAAATGAAAATATGTGTGCCAAAATTTTGATTTCAAAGTAATTTTAAAATAATATGTTCAGCAGCCATAAAAAAAAAAAAAAGTTTCACAACTGCCTAAGAAAAATTGATTACAAAAAGAGTATTCCATGGGCAGAAAAGGTGATAAGACTTCAAGACAAGGGATTTGGAGTTATTAAAATGTCCTGAAAGCAAAACAATTTGTAATACTGAGACGAAAAAAAGATAGTGTCATAGACATGTTAACTGATACATTTAGAAATATTACTGAAAAATTTTAATATGAGGAAGCGAGAGCTAGAAACAGTGACTCGTTAGGAACACATAGCTAGTTAATGGCAAAGCCCTGCGATCACTTTAGTTTGTTTTATAAAGCCAATATTAATAATAGTTATTGAATGGTTACTATATGCCAAGCTTAGGATAATAGCTTTAGATGCATATGTTAATGAACTTCCCAACGATCCTGTGTAGAGAAGTTAAGTCATTTGCCTATGACACACAAAACCAGAACTGGAACCCATTTCTGACTCTTAACGCCCATGCTCTTAACTTTTATGCTTTTTGTCCAGACTCCTCAATTTGGGGTTAAGAAATCGACCCAGTCTGAAAAGAGTCTTTCCCCTTATTTTTAAAAATATAATTAATATTTCATTGTTATATATATATATAACTCTTACTATTATTTTGTAACTCTTACTATTGTTTTGAATTCTTTATTTCAGTTCCTTTTCACTCTTTCCATGACTTGTGAATTTAGAGACTGACCAAATTAGAAAGATGGTAGCTTTTGAGCTATCTGCATTTCCTTCCAGTCATCAATTTATGTAAACCAATCGATTTATGTAAACAAATTTTGTTCAGGAGAATCTTCTCCATCCTCATTTCACTTAAACTGCTTTGCATGCTCCCTGCTCCCCACCTCCCAAATCTATTCATATATTTTATGCATCACAGACCATTTAGAAATGTATAGTTGGGTTGGGGGGGAGTGGTAGAAACATTGTATAACACTAATACTTCTTATTCATTTAGCAAATATTTGTTGAACAATCTCTCTTTAAGTTATCCTAGTTTGTTTACCTTTTCCTCCTATATCTCGTCTTTCAGCCTTTAAGTTGTATCCAACGCCTTCTAGGAGCCTTTTTTCAGTTCAGTTTCTATTTAATTATAGTTCCCATATCTTAAAGGTGTGATATACTGGTTTATCAGTTTCTTTATTTTATAACCCTGTTATATTTTTGTTTTAGATGCTTATATTTTGCACTGTATTTAACTACATTGCTGTCTTAATGACTTAATCACATTTATTTATTTGTTTGTTTATTTTAGTTGTTCTTCCTAACCTAAAATCAGAAGATACACCTTGCCTTCTGTCTGTGGATCTATTTCACGTTTTGGTAAGTATTAAATTTTATTAAAAAGCATTCAAATTTATAATTTTATATGTTTTCTCATTTAAATTCATGGTCTTTGTTCAAGATTGTAAATTATTGGTGTTCAAACTATGAATTTGTCACTTTTGTCCATATTATTTACAAATAGGTACAGATTTGACTTTAAAAATGAAAGCACATTTACTCTTTATATTGTAACAGGTCTTGTTCTGGTTGTTTATATTTAGTTAGTGTCTATACAAGCAAACTTTTTCTAATATATGATTTTTCCCTTCCCCCTTTTCTTTACTTGTTTACATTCTAAGCAATGAGTGACTATAGGAACTATCTTAAAATCATTAATTATTTGGTGATAGGGACCCAGCCTTGGGCATAGCTAGGCTTCTCCCAAACATCTATGGATGGGTGGCATCTGTTTTATGAATTTCTTGCAGAGCTTTTCCATCCCTGTGATGGTTCCATTCCTTCAAAACAAGTTCTCTAGAGAGAACAGTGGTAAGATTGAAAGTATGGAGTTTGTAGATGCAGAGTTAGTCAGTATCCTTATCCCTCATTATCCAGGCCTCAACCCAGTGGTTGTCAACCCATCTTTTGGAATCTCTTGGGGGAATTTGAAAAGCATACTAATAAACTGGGCCCCAACCCCTGAGATTCCGATTTGGTGGGGCCTATGTATCAGTGTTATTTTAAGAGTTCCCCAAGTGATTATAATGTTGAATCTTCTGAACCCCACAGGATTGAGACTACTACCTAGAACCAGAATAAGTAGACCCAACAAAAGAATAACCTGTTTGGTGATGACTTTTGTCCTTCATTTATGGTACATTGTATTCTAAGATGTTCTGTTGAATAAGGGAAATTGAATGTTTATTTTAAAAAAAAAAACAAAAACAGTGCAGCATTGGTGCCCTTTACATTTAATTATGAAATTAATTTGTGTTGGTTTTTGTTGTTACCCATTTGATATCCATTTTTTCTCAGGTAGGTGCTGTATTAGCATTCCCATCCTTGTATTGGGATGATGCTGTTGATCTGCAGCCTTCATCAATTAGTTCTTCATATAACCACCTTTATCTCTTCCACTTGATCACCATGGCACACATGCTTCAAATACTTCTTACCATAGACACAGGTAAAGCTCCCATCAGTTGTTAATTGTAAATAACATTTGCCCATCGTTTATTAGCAGAATTAATTGTGCTTGTGATTAATCATATATTGCTAAGTTCTATATTATGTCTCTCGTTGAAGGATGCTATTTAAATATATATAATAATAAGTATTCATTGAATATCCATGTTTAGCAAGGCTCTGATTCTGTCCTGTTTGTTTCTCAGCTAATATACTGATAGATTTACCTAATAGTTTTAATATCAGAATTAACTAGTTAATTTGAGAACAAGAGACAGAACCTCACTTGAGTTGGCATTGTTTATTTTCCTGGAACCATGAAATTGAGGTATAATTTATAAATTGAATAGCAAATTTATAGATTTATCTTTCAGAATTTCTTTTTCAGGTCTCCCTCTAGGTCAGGTTCAAGAAGAGAGTGAAGAGGCTCATTCTGCATCTTCTTTTTTGGCAGAAATTTCTCAGTATACAAGTGGGTGAGTAGCAGTCCATTAATCTAATGTGTTTCACTTTTGTTTAAATAATTCTATGTCTTTGTTCAGTTGTTTGGCAGTGTAACTTTTGAACTATTTTAATTCCAATTTTTAATATAAATTAAGGGCTTTTAGAATAATAGCTGGCCATTTTTTTGTCTCTAAGACTAAAACAAGTTTGGGCACATCTTTACTCTTGTAAACTGTTATGGGAACATTGGCAAAAGATGATGGAATTTTAAAAAATGGCAGCATTTCAAGTTTAAATAAGTGTAGAAAATAGAAAAAAGGTTGTGTTTTGAAAGCAATCCATACAGTTGATGCACTTAACTAATTAGATGTTTTTTAAGGCTATTATGAGTAATATGTGAAATATATTGGCAATGCAGAGGTTAAAACCAGAAGTACATAGGAGTGATCTACTGAGTTTCACCTACTGCCAAGTTCTCCTCTTTGTTTTCATCTTCATAAGTTTTTTTTTTTTACATTAAGTACTCTTTGTTTGTATTTTTGTTAATAAACTTTATTTTTTAGAGCTGTTTTAGGTTTACATAGAAATTAAAAGAAAGTACAGAGTTCCCATTTACTCCCTCTCCCCACCAGTTTCTCCTGTTGTTAACGTCCTGCGTTAGTGTGGTACATTGGTTAAAGTTGATAAACCAATATTGATCCATTGTTATGAACAGTATTACAGTATTATACAGAATGGCTTCACTGCCTTACAAATCACCAGTTAATTTTAATACAGAAATCAGGAAAGCATCAATTTTTTTAAAGCTAACGTAGCTACTTTGGTTAGTTACTGATAAATATATCTGCTCTACATTTCAAAAAGAAGAAAGTAGTTCTTTGTCTTAAAAATCTACATAGTAAAAGATGCAAGATTTGTGGTTTTCTTTAGGAAACTATTAGATTTAAAGACTGAAGCTATAGCAGTTAAGTATTTTGTCTTAAATGTTTAAAAATTGAATAAATAAAAAATTAAATACTTAGCTATGTTTTTAAAGGGGGATGTGTTTATAATCTAGGATTTTAGTCTAATCGGTATTCTGTTTCGGAATTATTGCCTGTTAGGTACATTGGGTGTGGTATTCCTGGCTGGTATTTATGGATCTCATTGAAGAATGGCATCACCCCTTACCTTCGCTGTGCTGCATTGTTTTTCCACTATTTACTTGGAGTAACTCCACCTGAAGATCTGCTTACCAGTAAGTAGGAAATGACTTTTTTTTTTTTTCTTACCTTCAACTTTAAGAATACAAGATGAGAGCAGGCAAAACCAATCCTCCATTTCCTACTTCTTTTATCAGTATTCACTCCAAACAAGTGTGCCCTGGCCCTGGTGTAGGTTAAAGGTCAGACCAAAAAGTGGATCAGCCTTATAATCCATAAACGTTCTCTTGGCTCTTTTCTATGTATAATTAATGAATATGTGCTTGAGCTTATAAAATGCCTGCATGGAGAATATAACTGATAGGGTATAAAGAAATGGGAAACATTGCTTCCCTTTAGGGAAGAGAACTGTTCAGCTACATAAGAGGAAAATTTTACAGTATATACTCTGTTATTTGAATTTTGAACATGTATTTATTATAAAAGAAGTGCAGCTGGGAAAGGCCTGCTATATCAAATCTAGGTCATGAAGATTTAACAGAATCATTTTCTTTCTACTTTTCTCGCCTTAAATAAGATCAAAGTAGAGAAGACTTCCTTGTGGCTTTGTATGGGTAGAAAACAGAACGCTTGTATGATTTTGGAAGATTCACCAAAATTGCTCATAAATTCTTCCTTTTTGTCTTTTGAGATTAAACTGACCAGGTCAGCTTTACTGGCTATCAGCTTCTTTATCTTGAACTCAGTTCAGTAGGGTTTATTGGATCCAGGTTGGTCCTGATTCTAATAGAATAGGATGCTACTTTCTAAGCAGTTACCAGTACAAATTTGTTGTTTACATTTTTTAAAAATCAAGTACTTATCTGGTCGGTGTTATACTATGTTAGTTTAAATGCTTTCTTTTATTGGAAGGACGTTAACAACAGGAGAAACTGGTGGGGAGAGGGAGTAAATGGGAACTCTGTACTTTCTTTTAATTTCTATGTAAACCTAAATAGATATAATGTCAAATGGTGATAAGTGATGCAAAGAAAAATAAAGCAGGTCATAGGAATAGAGAATGCTGGGGCCAGAATGGGTAATTCTTTTAGATAATCGTGGAAGGCTTCTCTGTGAGGAGACATTGAGAAAAGAGATGGGGTTGAACTGGTCAGAGAACTGAAGGAAGAGTATTCCTAAGCAGGAAAAGCAATAAAATGTAAAGGTTTTCCCTGATGTAGTTGAAGAATAATACAGAGATGAATGTGGCTGAAGCATAATGAACAGAGTGGGTGGTCGGACTTGAGGTCCAGAAGGCAGCCAGGGGCAGATGATGTAGGGCCTGTCTGCCACAATAAAAACTTTGTACTCTATATCATGTGGTGGTTTGATATTAGTGACATCTTTATGGTTTTAAAGGATCATTGTAGCTTATTTACCACCCACAATTTTTATAGAGTATGAAATATACTCTACATAAATAGAGTGTAGAAATGAACAAAAGAAAGAAGAAACTTTATTAACAAATCGACCAGGTAAGAATAATGTCTTATTAAATGTATTTTTATTCTCTTGCAGATTCTGCAGAAGGAGAGTACAGCGCACTCTGT
Source organism: Rousettus aegyptiacus (assembly GCF_014176215.1). Classification (NCBI taxonomy): domain Eukaryota; kingdom Metazoa; phylum Chordata; class Mammalia; order Chiroptera; family Pteropodidae; genus Rousettus; species Rousettus aegyptiacus. Next base: position 116,504,178 of record NW_023416306.1, on the reverse strand, counting down.
AGTTATCTGTCTTTACCTACGAATTTATTTCTACTTTTCCAGGAATATTGGCATACTGTAAAGCCCCTCCTTCAGAGGTACTGCGATGACAAAATATCATTGTTGGGATGTTATGCAGTTTGGAAATTTTTTATTAAAATTACTTGTTTAGTTTTTAAATTAATTAGCATTGATCAAATGGGACGGCAAAAATTTGGGAGACCCCTAATTCACACACTAAGGAATTGGGGATAAGACTAACAGCCATGGGTAGCTGGAATTTCTACTTGTAACACCATGACTACCATTCATTGTAGTTATTTTCCCCACAGCTGCTGTCTCATCATCCTAGTTTTAATTGGGAGGGGAGCTATAAAAGTCATGTTGTCAGCATCTATAAAGTCACAATTACATATCAAAAGAACCCCAGTTGGGACTATATCCAAACAGTAGCCATATTTCACATGTTGGCACACATCCCAGGAGGGTGACTGAGGAAGGAAAAAAAGTCCTTTGGTAGATAAAAGATGTATCAGTTAAACTTCCTGGGAAGTGTCTTTCTTCCAGAAAAACTCTTTTTCTACCCCATTACTTTCTGGCCCTCCTGATCACTCTCCACCCTCCTAACCTCCAGTCTCCTTACCTGTATATTTACTGCCACCATTTTCCATCATTTTTATAATCAATTCTCACTGTGCTACTCTTACTTTATTTCCCCCATGACTTCCTTTAGTCTCTTCAGTTTTTTTATCTCTTTCTTTAATCAGTGTTTTTTCCTCTATGCCAATGTCAAGATTTGTGTGAATGTCTGCTTGTTTTCTGTCACCATTCTCTGTACTCTCATTTCTTCTGTTAGGTTCTTTTCTGTGTTTACTCATTTCTTACAAGGTATTCTGATCTCTAGTGTAATAAAAATGAATCAAAATGGATCAGGAAAGTAAGTTTCATGCTTTGTGTTGAGTGCAATCACAGTAGGTTATACTAATTTTACTTTTATGTTCTTGGAATCGATACATTTTGTACCTGCTATTCTAGTTAAGTGAAAAAAATTCAAACTTTGAAACAGAAAGGTTTTCCCCTTTGTACCATTCCTGTCCCTGCTTGCCTCAGAGCCTTTTCTCATCCTATGCTCCACAGTTCAGGGGACTGACCCTGCAGGTCTTCCCAGTCTTCCTTATTGTGGAAGTTGGCTTCTGCCTGCATTTAGCTAGTGAGAAACACTGGCAGAATATTGGAGGCTAGGGGAATGAGAGAAGCCCATGTTGAGACAGCCTCTCTGACTTGTGGGGCATCTCTGGCAGTGGCTATAGCTCTTCCCTGGCTCCAGTTCCCACTAGGCAAGGCTGCTATGGTTCCAGTTCCACTGGTGACCTTGTCCCCTGGGCTCCAGTAATAAATACCATTATTTCTTTTTATTCTTCAGCCCAAGAATGGTGGGAGCTCCCTCTTATTGATTAATCTTTGGGTTACCTTGCCTTTTTGTCTCCTGGTTGGCTTCTCAGCCCTTCCATTACCTTTATTATCAATTTCTGGTATTAAAGTCCCTCTTGTTGAAGTACTCAAATCTTTTTTGTGTTTCTAGTAGGACCCTGATTGATAAATCCTTTAAAAAGAGAAATTAATAGAAAGGGAAAAAATAAATTGGAAGACATGAAAGCTAAGGGACAAAAGAAAGGGGTAAGAAAAGGGGTATGATGTAAGAGAAAAGAAGTCTGGAAGAGGGAACTTAGAAAGAAGGAACAGAAAGATTTGGAGAGAATGGCCTAGTGATGAATATTGTACTGAAGTTGTGATGAGCTATTTGTTTTGTCTCTTGGTTCATATAGGTGGTGTGCAGATCCAGCTTTACTAAACTGTTTGAAGCAAAAAAGCACCATAATCAGGTTAGTTTTTACTTTTCAATCCTTTTCCTTCATCTAAAAGTTGATTTTCCAAAAGTAGGTGGTTTGTTGAGCATTCTTTCTAGTCTATCTTCTTCATTCTCACTCAGTACATTGTATCTTACATTTCTGTTAGATCTTTGCCAGAAATCAGATTTTTCCTACAATCGTGTTTTTCTTGGAGTGGTTGCCCTTTTCCCAAATAGTTTCATGCCGGCAGCTCCTTTTCCTTAAATTAATGCAGGTCTATTAAAGGGCAAAAGAGGAAATGGCATCCTGGAGCTGCTGGTATATGAAAATCAGAGGGTGATGATAATATTTCTATAAACCATTTTTTCCCTTTGAGAATGCAGTAAGATGTAAATGAATTTTTTCCCTCCTCCTCTTCCCTTCCAGGCTGTATGCTTAAAGATTACCCATAACTTTACTTAACTAGCTCTCAAGTTATGGCTCAGTCAAAATATACCTCTTTCTCAAGAATTAATTCAAGTATAACTTTCTCCCTGAAGCCTATCCTGAAATGTCCGCTTATATGTGTGTGTTCACATGTGTGCATGTGTACCTGCCAGCATTCTACATCATTAAGCAGTAAACTCAACAAGGGCCAGAACTGCATGCTTATTTCTGTGTATCGCCTCCAGGGCCGGGCTTGTGTTACATCCAATCTCTAACTTTTATTTGAATTGAATTGCATCAATAAACAAGCAGAGTTGTTGACCTCCCAGCTTTAAATACTAACACTAGTACTGGTTTTCTATGGATAAAGTAAACATTGTGAGACAGTGTACATTTGCCACCTTCTTTTCTCGCCTTTTCTCACCCCTTGAATTCTTTCACCTTCACTATAAATGTATAAATGCTTTCTACCCTTTAACCCAGCTTTAGTAATTTAGAGATTATAGATCCAGCTCCTGTGCTCAGATATCATAATGTTCATATCACTAAGAAGAGAAGGATTTTAGAGTAGAAAGAAAAGTTTAAAAGATGAATACATATTTCAGGACTGTTAATCTCATATCATTTTTCCTTTATGTCAATTTACTGTGTGCCTTTTAGACGTCTATTTCCCCAGCGTGATACTAAAATACTCTGGGAGAATTAGAAGACATAACACATAATGGGTAATTTATCATCTAATTATGTACATAAACTCAAGACAAGAGAAGGTATAATAACATATGGAATATACTGTTAATGCTATAGAAATTTAGAGTAGTAAAAGATTCTTAATGACACAACATTAGTCTTAGAGAACATAAGTTTTAGCTGAACAAAGAAGGAATTATAGAATTTATATTGCTCAAGGCTTGAGAACAGAATTCCATGTTATTCACTTGACCTTTTCCAAGACATGCAAGCAAGGCTTTTGTTGTATCTACTAGTATGGTGATAATGAATAACATTTGCAAACATGTATAAAGTACTAAGTATATTATGTTTCACTTCAATATCTTAGTCCTCAAGAACTCCATGAGGTTCCTTAATACTATTGTTCATATATCATTTCTTAAATCAGCATGAGTCTTTTATGTTTCTCCTCCCCCACCCCAAAAGTGTGTTATTAAATTGATAGTGTGCCTTATGATTGATAAAGTATAATATATTCATCCTCCTCAGTTTATAGATCAGAAAATATAGGCTTAGGTTCAGTGACTTACCAGCTGTCAGAGAATATACGGCTTGTAACTAGTTCTGTTTGATTTCACACTGTTTTTATGTTACCTTCCTAGACAGTATAGAAATCTAGCTGGAACAATTTAGTCTTAGGAAATAGTGGAAGTTGCATTTAGAAAGGAAACTAGCTGATGAAAGATTTGGAATTCTAGGCTGAGAAATTTGGATTTAATTTAGTCTATAGTGGGAATTATTATGGATTACAAGTATGGATCTTTTTGTTATTTTTAAGACATTGGTCAATTTTTGATCTAGGTTGTTCACTCATAAATAAAATTGCCTTTTAAATTACATTTTTAGGTACCCTAGGAAAAGAAATAGTTTGATAGAGCTTCCTGATGACTATAGCTGCCTCCTAAATCAGGCTTCTCATTTCAGGTAAGAAGAAATACATATTTAAATTTTTTTAAGTGTGCAATTAGTATACACTACTACTAGCAAATTTTTTTAAAGTGACTACTGAGCATCCTCTAAAAGTGATTGTTAATATTTTTTTTTGTTGGAGGTGAAAACCACATAATATACAATTAACCATGACAAAGTGTTAAATTCAGTGACATTTAGTCTATTCACAGTGTTGTGCAACCTCCGCCTTGCTCTAGTTAAGAAATCATACAATAGATGACCTTTTGTATCTTGCTTCTTCTACTTAGCATGATGTTTTCAAGGTTCATCCAAGTTGTAGCATGTTTCAGTATTTCATTTCTTTCTTGGCTAAATAGTATTTCATTGTATGTATATACCGGAGTTTGTTTATTCATTGATCCATTAATGGGCATTTAAGTTGTTTCCCCGTAAGACTATTCTGTATCATGCTACTATAAACATTCATTTACAAGTTTCTATGGACATGTATTTTCATTTCTCTTAGGTAATTTTACCTAGATGTGGAATTGCTGAGTCATTATGGTGATTCTATGTGTAACTTTTTGAGGAACCACTAAACTGTTGTCCACACCAACTATAACGTTTTACAGTCCTACCAGCTTCTATTTCTCCATATCCTCATCAACATTTATTTTTTGTTTGTTTTTTTTAATTAAAGTCATGCTAGTGGGTGTAAAATAGTAGCTCATTGTGATTTGATATATAGTTCTTTAATAAACAGTAATGTTAGACATATTTTCACGTGCTTCTTCACATTTGTATATGTTCTTAGAGAAATGTCTGTTCAAGTCCTTCTCCAATTTTACAACTGGACTGTGTTGTTGAATAGTGACAGTTTTTTTTATATATTCTGGATATTAAATCCTTATCAGATTTTTAGTTTGCAAATATTTTACCCCATTCTACAGGCTATGTTTTCATATTCTTCTTAATGTCCTTTGATACATAAAAGTCCATTTTATCTATCTTTTTTCTTTTGTTGCTTATACTTTTTTTGTCAATCAATACAAAGACTCCATTGCCAAATCTAAGCTCATAAAGATTTTCTCCTGTTTTCTTCTAATGGTTTTATAGTTTTAGCTCTTATATTTAGTCTTTTGGATCCATTTTGAGTTAATTTTTGGAATAAAGTAGGAAGTCCAACTACATTCTTTTTACAGCTGGTTTTCAGTTGTCCCAGCACCGTTTTTCAAGAGACTCTTCTCCCCACAGTGAATAGTCCCCACATTGAAAATTAGTTGGTCTTAGATATTTGGGTTTATTTCTAGACTCTCAGTTCTGTTCCTGTAGTCTATATGTCTATTTTTATGCTAATACCACATTTTTAATTATTGTAGCTTTGTAGTAAGTTTTGAAATTATAATGTTTTAAGACTTTCAGCTTTTTCCTTTTCAATTTCATTTTGATTATTTGGGACGCCTTGCAGTTACATATGAAATTGAGAATTGGCTTCTCCATTTCTGCAAAGTTTTCCATGAACTTTGGCATCATGAATATGAATGCCTTCCCGTATTTAGGCCTCCTTTAATTTCTTTCAGCAATGTTTGTAACCTTCAATGTGCAAATCTTTCCCTTTTGGGTTAATTTTATTCCTAGGTATTTTTTGTGTGTGTTTTTTATGCTATTGTAAATGGAATTGTTTTGTTAATTTTCTATTTGTATTGTTCATTGCTGGTATATTGAAACACAACTAATTTTTATGCATTTATCTCATACCTGCAACTTTGCTAAGTATCCATAAGGATTACAGTTAACATCCTAAATCTAGTTTGAATTGATACTACTTAGTCTCAGTAGCATACATTAACACTGTCTCTGATTGTAATGTGTCTCAGTGTCAATCTCTGAATTTGTCCTGGGAGTTCAATTTCATTTTTGGATGTATAGATTCATGTCTTTCAAAAAATTGGCAGAGTTTTTGGCCATTATTTCTTTAATTTTTTTCCCCTTTCATGTCTTTCTGAGACTCCCATAATATATGTGTATCTTGGTATTCTTGATGGTAAATCTCTTAGGCTCTGTTCCTTTTTTTTTTTTTTTTTAATTATTATTATTGTTTCTTTCTGCTTCTCTGACTCAGTCATTTCAATTGCCCTGCCTTAAAATTCACTGAATCCTCTGCCTGCTCAAATATGCTGTTGAACCTCTCTAGTGTTTTATTTTAACTGTTGTACTTCTCCGTTATCTTTTCATAATTTCTCTTTACTCATATTCCCTAGTCTTTCATACATTTTCCTAATTTCCTTCAGTTCTTTGTCATTGCCTTCCTTCAGCTCTTTGAGAGTTGATTTAAGAGAGTTAAAGTCTTTGTTTATTAAGTCTCATGTCTGGGTTTCCTCAGGGATGTTTCCATCAGTTTCTTTTTTTTCCGTAAATGGATCATACTTTTTTGTTCCTTTATAAGCTTTTATAAGTTTGTTATGAACTGGACATTTTGAATATCGTAATCTAGTAACTCTGGAAATCAGATAATTCTCCCTCCTCAGGAATCGCCATTGTCACTTGATAAAAGTTGTGGTTAACTGTTCGTTTAGTGACTTTTCCAAACTTTATTCCTTGCGTGTTCACTGAAGTCTCTGTTTCATTATTTCTGTGGTTAGCCAGTGAATTGACAGATTTCCTAAGTGCCTGGATCTAATAAGAAAAGAGAAGAAAAAAATATAAAGAATATTCTCTCTCTTTAAAACCCCTCCGCCATCACTGCAGAGGAAGCTACTTCAGCCCATGGTGTTTGAAACAATAGCCAGTCTCTGTACCAGCCCCTTGGTGAACTGCCAGGCAAAGTTAAATATACACCCCTGATTTTTAAGGACAAGGTTCCTGTTACCCATCCTAGCACCAGCAGCTGCATTAGAATTACAGGCAGCCACCCCCACAGCTACTTGGTATGGGGCTGGGGGATAAGGGATGGTAGCCACTACACAAAACACCACAATTCACTGAAATTTACAAGTCTCTCTCTTTGTCAAACCACAGCTCTGGACACTGCAAGTATTCATCTACACTCCAGAAGTTCAAAAGTAGTTGCTTCAGATAGTTCTTGCCAGATCAATAGTTGTTTCTGTAGAGGAACTGATTGCTGGAGCCTACTCCATCATCTTCTACGACATCCTTCCTCAATTTTTTTTTAAAGCTACAAGAACTTTTTTTTCTTAGCATTCTAAGAATCATTGTTTATTTATATATCTTTACACAGTGTTTTATATGCAGAACAGTGTGGTAGCATATCCATTCACTGAAATAATACTATTCTCAACTTCACAAGTGAGTGGAACACTTAGAAATATTTTTTATGCATGTGTCATTAAACACTTTTTTACATGCATTGCAGTGTGATGACTACCTTCATTCACTGAAATAACACTGAGGGACCCTTTTTTTCCCAAACAAAATCTTATATGGAAGCCCATTATAACAGTAAACAGATAATCACATTATAACTCTGATTCTAGCTTGGAAAATGGAGAGTGAAGTATTCCCCTTTTGCTCATTTTGGCACCATGACCCTGTTACCTCAGTCAGATTAAACACTACTCTAAAGCGGTGTTTCTCAAACCTTCCTTTATCTTTCTTCTCCTTTTCAGTGATCATTTTCAAATAATAAAAAAAAAATAATAGTTGTGACTGGAGAGGCAAAATTAACAAGTTATATTATACTCATTACTAATACCATGTATGAATTACCTTTTAGTTACTTTTATAAGAGAACAACATGAGCTTAAACACATGATTTTCTGGGACAAAATAATGTCCTATAAAGTTAACAATTTTTGTTTTATACTTATCTTGCTATAATGTAAGTTATTTAAATAGCATAATTTCATGAGCAGAACACCAGTGAAATGTCACTGAATGGAGAAATTATATTCATATCTGCTTTGGCCATCAGTATATGAATATTTTTCATATTTGAATCACAATGTTTCATGTCTTGAAAATGATAAGCCAAAATTATTATTGATGCTGTTATGTATCCTTGACACTCAGGTGTCACATTACCGCCCACTGCAAACCAGATTGATAATGATGACATGAAACTAGCAGTAACTTGTAATTAAAAGGCAAGAATCTCAACAGCCTGAATGCTAGAGCCATCAATGTCACTGATGATACTGATAACAGAGCATTTCCCCGCTCCCCAAATTGTAGGAATTCCATAGCTCAGTTAGGAGTTTTGTAATGTTACTAAGCATTGTGCAGCAGTCAAACTTCTTAGCAAACTTTAATTAATTAGAGCTCCCAGTAAATATAAGTAACTCTTAAATTTTGTTTTAAGGATATCAGTGAATAATTCCAATGAACTCTATTGGTGAACAAGGTGACTATTAGTAGTCCTTAGCCATATGTTAAATAATTTGCTGTCATTTGAAGGAACCAAAGTAAGGGATTGCAGTTTAGGATCATATTGAGGGCTTGAAGAACCTAACTTTGAGTCACTTCAAGAATCACTGCCCTACAGAATGACTGAGGAATGCTCCGAGCCAGAAAGCCAGGGATTAAAATGGCCCAGCTGGGACTTCAGCAGCCTGTATTCCAGCCTTGCATTGACATTAGTGTTAACTCCTTTACTGGTGTCTCATTCAGATTAAGGTCAGTCAACTTCAAGTGGTTGAGTTACTTTACCTCTTAGCCCTCAAAAGTAGCTAGATGTTTTCAGAGATCGTTTCCAGCTCTAAATTCAGTGATTTTATTATAGGGCTGCATTGCTACCATAGAAGCCCAGAGAATAGGTATTATCTTCCAAGCATTAAAGGTTGTGCTGTTGGCTCTTAGGATGATCCAAAAAGAGCGTTAGTCATTAATCAGTGACAGTCCTCCTGGATGATGTTACTACTTACTGATTTCAAGTAGAAATGAAAACAAGTCCTACGATCTTTTCCAGTTTTATTGTCACCACTAGTTAACAGTAAGACTATCCCTAATGTAGGGTGTCTGCTTAGTTATTATACTTTAGGCATCACCCCCATTTTTCTCTGTAGGATGGCTAGTGACTCTGACACAGCCATTTGGTGCAAAAGTTGAAAGATGTTGGCTTTATCCAAAAAGAGCTATAAATTATGTTCTGAAGCAACCCCCTGGAAGTGAAAATAGCCCTGTTATCTGATAGAGACTGGAATGGAATACCTTTGCACAGAGTCCCTTTTCTTCTTTCTAGACAATTGTGGTTTTTTGTTTTTTGTTTTTTATCTTGCCTAAGAAACTGGGGATCAGAGACTTAACTGTTAATACCCTCTTGGAGATTCTTTTTGGTGCTCTTTATTCTGATCCCACTGTGGACCTTGCTGGACTTTTCTTGTGGTTTCATTTACTTTTTACTGCCCAAATTAAGGAATTCTTGATGTTTCCATTATATCCAGTATATAGCAGATATAGGAGCATGGGAAGCTTTTTTTTTTTTTTTTTTTTTTTAAAAAAAAAAAAAAGAAAGCCTTGATTCAGAGATTGATACCACTATGTAAAATGGTTGGATCTCAAAGTACTACTTGGTTCAATTCAGTCAACTCTGTCACTTTTTTCCCCCTAAGACTTGCTGTGTTTCCAGATGGAAAGGGACTTCAACTCAAAGACTGCAGTCTCTTATTTCAACTCTAAGGATCGTAATACCTTAAAGAAATGGAGGAGAAATGTGTTTTAACCCTTACTGCATTTCATGATTTTTAAAACAATTGTGCACCTACTAGGTCATAGTCCTCCAACATTGAAGACACGAGCTTGACTAAACCAATCAAGAGGAGACATTTGACTATAAGTTACATCAGATGAAGACTGGATTCTATAAGTGCATCTCAATCTCAAGGCATATTTAATCGCCAACTTTTATGGGAATTATCAGGATATAATATTTAATAATGAATTTTCTTACTATGGATTAATCAGAAGATTTTTTTGTTAAGTTTTCTTAGGAGAAAGTATTAAAGAGGAATCATATAATTAAATGTTTCCTTATGTTTTAAAGATCTTTTCTTGCAGCAGAGCAGCTAGTGATGAAAATGTGTTTCATTGCTAAGTAGATATATCAGGCTTTTTTGTTTCTCTGCCATACTGAATGTTTTCTTCCCTCTTGAGGTGCCCACGGTCTGCAGATGATGAGCGAAAGAACCCTGTCCTCTGTCTTTTCTGTGGGGCCATACTATGTTCTCAGAACATTTGCTGCCAAGAAACCGTGAATGGGGAAGAGGTTGGAGCCTGCATTTTTCATGCACTTCACTGTGGAGCTGGAGTCTGCATTTTCCTGAAGTGAGTAGTGAGTGATCTGGAAGCTTCCATAATGAATTTAAGAAATTTAAGTCCCATCTGGAGGCCATTATGGCAGGACAGTGCGTTGATAGGAAATGATATCAGAAGTTATAGACCTGTTATTCACGTGAGATAGCATTTGAGAAGATAATACAGAATAAATAGTAAAAAAATAAATAAATAAGGATTCCGCTCACATTTTCATTATTTGTGGAAAATCTTAAATATGATGACTTTATTTTGATTACTCTGGTATTACGTAATACTCAGATATAGTGAAAGAGCTTGCTTTTCTAAAACTTACATTGAAAAAGTACATGAAATTGTTAACTTTAGGTTGTCCTTTTGAATGTTCTAGTTTTCTTCATTTCCTCTATCAATCAACCATCATTTTCCCCGGTCTGTCAGCAAAAGACTGAGAGTGGAACAGTAGTCACTCATATTTATGAAAAGAAGCGTACAAGTTGCCTGAGAAAGAGATAACATTTAGAATGAATGCTTGTGCTTTTTCTTTCCATTTTCCCCATGTAATATAACTTCTGTTTACCTTACCACTTATGGATTATATAATCGTTGTGTGCAGGCATCGATTGGAATAAGGGAAACAAATGTATGGAAGCCAAACTCCAATACCTATTTTCTTCTTCTAGGGAACCTACAGCGAGTAAACTCACTATCTAACTGTTTATAATTTCTCTATATAGTATTCATCACTATAAGAACTATAGTACTTATTACTTCTGTACACATGTACACAAACATTATTTTTTATGTCTTCATTTCTCTGCTATAAGAATCCCAAGTACCTTCAAAGTAGCAGTGGTTCTTTTTAATCTACACTATTAGAGGCTGGTTCAACCCAGGAAAAGCTTGACATTTTCCTAAATTACCTTCTTTCTGGCCTGAAATTCTTTTCTTCTGTTAAGCTCCGTCCCCCTTCCAGGTCATAGGTCATGAAACATAACAACTCCAGTCATCATTTTCTAGGGTATCTGTGGCTCAAGTAGGACATCACTCCTTTCTCTTGTCAGTATATTCAGTCAATATTATTAGTCCTATTTCCCCAAGTCCAGGGATCCTTTCCCATAGCTTCAACAACAGTTGCGATGTTTATTCTCTTTTGTTTAGACAAAACACAATTTAGTCTTATTTATTTACATTTATATTATCTTTACACTGAATTCCTGATACTGGCCATGTCTTTTCTCCAGATTAACTTTGATGCAGTACCTATCATTTGCATACATGCACTTAATAGTTCCTGTTGGCTATTTTATCCTTCAGAATCAGAGAATGCAGAGTGGTCCTGGTTGAAGGTAAAGCCAGAGGCTGTGCCTATCCAGCCCCTTACTTGGATGAATATGGAGAAACAGATCCTGGCCTAAAGTAAGGGTTTTTGTTGTTACTATTGTTGTTGTTTTTAAATTTAAGTCACATTAATATATGTGGATGGTAATAGTTCTTTAAATACAAAAGCTAATGGTAAATATTGAGAGATACTTTTAAATAACTGCGAATTAAAAATATTAAATATGTAACATAATTTTCAACAACTTTGTGCTTCTCCAAAACTTGAGGGTAATACTTCACCAAAATTTTTAAAGATACCAGCCATCCTAATGTTTACATGCTCTTATAGTTTTAATCAACCTTTTTTCAGAATTACTTAGATTTAATTGACACTGACACATAAAAAAAGAAATCTGTAGTGTCCGGTGAAGGACTTGGGTTTAAAATGGATGTTCAGTGTTTCCATCGCAATACTGGAAACTTTTTAATTGCCAGCTATATCAGACTTCTTTGCTTTAGCAAAGCAAAATATTTAGAATCCTAAACTTTCCTGTATCTTTCCTGGTGTTAGGCACAGTGGTCCCAAAAGTACATATTAAGATTAGAGCCCTTTACCATAAACTGTTTCCTTTTGTTTAACTGAAATTTCATTTTTTTTTTTTTTTACTGTTGCTTGGAATGAATAGTCTTACTATGTAGGGTTTGGGCTGCTTTGATCATGAAGACGTTTGTTTTTATTGTGACAGCATTTGACCTGTATAGAGATAGTCTTTGGCTAGAGAGAAAAAAAACTGAATGGTGACGATGAGTGATCTGAATTATTCCAAAAAGGCACAAAGAAGCAGAATTTTTAAATTAATTAGGTAATTTGAGAATATCCAACTAGCTGAGACACTTGAGTGCCTCAAGAATGAGCATCTCTCAGTTCTTCATGTTGGCAACAGCCAAACGATGTCATTTAAATTAGCTGCTACATAGTGTTACAAGCTGCACAGCCTTAGAATTGTTGTGAAGTAATTTTATTGAAATATTCGCTAATCGCCAGCAAGTTTGTTGTGTCATAAGGACAACTATAACTAAGTATTTCTGAGGACCAGAATATACTTGTAGGGCTTAGTGTTATATCTCAGACCTAACCTCTACTATGCGAAGATGAGAAATCAAAGCTGGATAGACCACATGAAGCCCAAAAGCCAATAGAGCACGACTTACTAACCACCCAAAAAAGAATAGAGCTGCTTCAAGTTAGAAACCTTGCTAGCCATTTAAATGAGGTCCCATAATGCCCATGGTATACTTGATGTATTTTCTGAATAATTAAGGAGTAAATTTCTGCTTGATTAGCTAATCATGTTTATAGTGATCAGTGGTGATGGGGAAAATATCCCTTTTAAAACCCTGTCCTGGTGATTTTTCTCAGCTCTAAGAAAATTTCAAGAGTTCAGGAGTTCAGACTAATTTAGGCAATAAAGGGTGGCAGTTATTTGATTCAAACTTACATGTTTTTGGCTCTTTTTTCCTAAAGGAGGGGCAACCCCCTTCATTTATCTCGTGAGCGGTATCGGAAGCTCCATTTGGTGTGGCAACAGCACTGCATTATAGAAGAGATTGCTAGGAGCCAGGAAACTAATCAGATGTTATTTGGATTCAACTGGCAGTCATTATGAACTCCAACTCTGCCTTGGGACAATCACGAATGAAGACAGTAAAGAAGACTGATTCAAAATTATGGAGACCTTTTTGAGGGCTGGGGAAGGGTTGGAGGGTGTTTTGTTCTTTGTCCAGTTGTGTCTAGATTCATATAAATCAATAAAATATTCCTTAATGGAGTATTACTTAAATTAGTGAATATATGCTTAAAGGGATAAATAAGGACATAGACCAATATGTCTTATGTTCTAAAACACTAAAAGAATGATTCTTCACCCCAAGTGTCTGATTCTGGTAAAATTTCAGAAAACTTATTTCCCTTAATCTGTCCCATTTCATTCCATCTCCCTGGTCAATGAAGTCACATCAAGCAGTTGTGGACATTTTTATATGTTAGTTAACTCTTCTACAATTTTGTATTTGTCGTCCTCTCCTATGCCCCCAGTTTTGTTTAGCTAACATTGGATGACAGACAGGATTCTGATAATCTATGATTGTCTTCCGTACAGCTAAAGAAGAATTACAGAACCATGCAATATACTTCAATTGAGAAAGTTTTCAAAAAAGTAACATTTTATTCATTTTTCTTTTAAGGAAATAGCCTCAATATGCCACTTACTGTTTCAGCCAGAAATTAAACTAAATCTCTATATGGACAGATTTGCCATTTCTAAGACAAATTTCTACCAATGTGGGAAAGCTTTTTTCCCCACTGTAGACCTCAAGAAGAGTTAGGATAATGCATTCATTATTCATCCCTAATGGGACAAAGAGCCTGCCATCTGTATTTCTGACCACAGATAGCTTTGTTGAGTTTTGAAATTATACTTTCTATTTCCAAAGGCAAGTTTCTAAAATGAGTTCACTTATCTCTTATGGCACCATCCTTTTTGACCCTTAGGAACCTGATGCAGTTCTGATGTAAGTTATCTATAGAACAAGGAAAAGAAAATTCCCTCAATGAAGGGAGCATGACAGCTGTAAATTAGAACAATCAAATTTAAGCCAATTCTGCAACCTCCTATGTCTTTGTAAAAGACAAATCCTTCATTCGTTGTGTGTAACCTTTTCTTAAAATATGATTTTATGACTAGTACAAACAATCAAAAAGCCATGTGATCAATAGTCTGTGTCCTGTTATATATAACATGCTGTGGTTGAGCCATCTTGTTTATAAATAATTGAAATAATTGAGCTCTCCTAAATCTGTGCAAACTTTACCTTTTTTTTTTTTTGAAATCAGGAACTTATGATGTAAAACAGCAGCCAGGAGATAAATTGAAATCTTTCATTTTAGCTTCTGTTGTCTCTGGGGTAATGTTAGGAGTTTGAAAGATGCATTCAAAGACTATCTTATTTTGCCTTTGGTCACTACTGTCATATATGTGTGTAAATGTTTTCCTACCTTTTTGCTTACCAAAGGCAAGCAAATAAAAATATATTTGTGAAGTGATTGATGATGCACATTTGGGGTTAGATTTTTTTTTTTTTTTTTTTGTATGTAGAGAAAAAGTGGATTTTGCAGTAAGGGATTGATATTAACAGGCATCAGAATCACGATCTTGATTTTCTACTTGAATAATTATTGAGAAGGTATCAGAAAATAGATTCAACTTTACTGAACGATTCGTAACAATGAGTAAGGATCAGAAAATTCAGTATTGTTTGTCAAGTTTGCCAGTGTAATTAAGTAATCAGAACATTTTCTTTATTTCTTTAGAATTTTGTCGGATTGGCTCACTGTGAAGTCTGAGCCAGAATAGGCAACAGAAGATGCTGACTTCTGCCCTAATTGATTGGCCCCAGTTTAGCAAAGATAAACTGACTTTTTAGTTCTAGTCTTTTTACATTCACTTCATAAATCCTGGAGTTAAGCTCTCAAGCTGCCAGAGGGACTATCTTGCAATGGCCAGTCAGACCTTTACTGCCAAAGAACCCATTTCACATTGAGTTCCACTTATTGAAATTGATTCATATCACTGCACTGTAGACAAACATATGTCTCAGTGCTGCCCCCAGCCCAAGAGATTTCTGATTCAAATATCCTAGTAGTTTGCTTTCCTCATTGCAAACAATTTAATTATGCTTATGGAGTTTACTTACAAAATGAGCAAAAAGTCACTTTATTTTCTTTGGTGTAGTATGTGGAGGAACTAGTTCAACAGGATGGCTCCAAAACTGTGTTTTTCTAATGTTTGATGAGGGGCTGGCAGGAATTTTTATGATACAGTGAAGAAAAACTTATATCTGTATAATTAATTTATTATGTTGGTGTATGGCCTGTGAGTTCACCCTGTAGTGGTCATTTGTCATTTCATAACAACTATGCATTTGGTTCACTGTGATGATGATCTATATTTAGTGACTGCTACATGTTTATACCACTGATTGAAATTCCATCCATGATGAAGTATACAAATAATGCATATATTGATATCTTTTATTGCAAAATGTAAATTTAAAACTTGTATAATGTTCTTGTGCTTTTTGAAATAAAATATCTTATATGTGTATATTTCAAAAAAAGAAAAAAGGGATCGCTCATGTTTGGGGATTTGGGTTTGAAGTATAAAAACCTATATCTAGAAAGGAGCTCTATAGTTAAAAGTTATCTTTGTCAGCCCAGACAAATTATTTAAAGAACATAGGTATTTAGTTTAATCGTCTTCATACTTTTTAGCCATATATTCCATCAGTAAATAATTTTTAAACATGCATTATATATGTACATTTTTTATATTCATGCAATAATACATTGAACAAAAATAGAAATTTCAAAAATTGGTTGAATAATAGAATATTTCTATTTAAATAACATCCAAGTGAATCTATACATCCCTTTGGGTATGCACACCCTCTGTGGTGACAACTATTTAAAGTAGGACTGTCCAGAAGAACTCTACAATGATGGAAATGTTCTTTATTTGCACTCCAGTATGGTAGTCACTACCCCGATGCATTTGTAGACATCTGAAATGTGGCTAGTGCAATTGAGGGCCTGAATTTTTGATTTATTTAATTTTAATTAAATTTAAGCTATCTGTAGCTAGCTTCTGTATTGGACAGCGTAAGTGTGGTGTAATAGTTCCTAAATTTGACTGTGTGTTAGAATTACCTAGAGAGTGTTAATAAAATACAGTTTTCTAGTTTCACCGAAGATCCTGAATGAGAATCACCTGGGATTGAGCCTTAAGCTAATCGGTGTGATCTTCTGTTTCTAATCCATGACTCTTCACTTAAAATGTAGAGCTTGCTTTCTTTTTATCAAAGGGATTTCAGACTATGTATCAAAAAGCATGAGACAAAAGAAGACCAGAGAGAGGGAAAAGTGCCAGACTTAGATAGTTGTAATACTTAATTTTGAGTTTCTACGTAAGTTTTCATTTAAGGAAAAGATTTTTTAAATCTGGAGTTAAAAAAAAAAGCCATTGCTTGTAGTTTTAAGACATTAGAATATTCTAAGAGGGTAACACTGAAGGCAATGAAGGAAGGGTTTTGGGGTGAGGAGATGAAAATACCAAGGCACTTATATTTGGAGGGGAGAGGTCACTAAGTCTTCTCCATGCTTATACTAGAGTAGCTGGACACTATTAGGAAAAAACAAATTAAATAATCTGACAAATTGTTCACAGTTTGACTGCATTAAAACTTAAAACTTCTGTACAGCAGAGGGCACTATTAATAAATTTAAAAGATATCCAGAATTAGGTGATATAATCACGTCAACAGTATAGTTTCTGAGTCTCCTCAAAACTTCCTGAAAACCATATACACTATGCAGGATAACAAAAGGAAAAACCCCAGTCAACAAAACTAGATAACAGAATCTCCATGAATTCCAAAGTATGGGCAAATAGACTCAAAACACCAACAGCAGCAAGACTTATGTCGTGGTAGTGGTGGAAAGTGAAAGGATACTGAGTAAGAGCTACAGAACTGAAAAGTCGTCAATGACCCCCTAATGGGGAGAACCCCACTCAACAGGAAACCTGGACGATCGGAGCAGAATTATCAGCCAAGCTAAGAGGAGTCCGTACATGCTTTAAATTAAACTGTTGTTGAGAGAAACAATTTGGTGGTAGTCTAAGCCTTCTACTGTTGTATAAATAACCACTAAATACTGCCTTCATTAAAGAAAGAGCCTCACCTGTGGAAAACTGATAAAAACTAGAAACCGGATTGGAAGTAACAGCAATACTATGGGTAAGAGATGCAAAATTCAGATTGTGTGCATGACTGACATATAAAGTACTATAATAGCAAAATGCAGCATTTAAAGATATAAATACAAGAAAGTACTGTTTAAGTACTCGGCATTAACAAAAGAGGGAACTCTGGAGCCATGAAACTAAGAAGGTTTTGTTGGCCCATTCCTGCCCATTTGACAAGCACCTCCTAATGGTCCAGAATGCTCATCTCATTTAAAAAAGAAATATAACTGCGGTGATTAATTTTGAGTCAACTTAGTGGGTCTAAGGATTCCCAGATAGCTGGTAAAACAGAATGTCTGGATATGTCCATGAGAGTTTCTGGAAAATATTAGAATTTGATTCAGTAGACAGCAAGGAGATTCATCCTCACCAATGTGGATGGGCATCATCCAATCCATTAGGGACCAAATGGGACCAAAATGTTTCCTCAAGCTGGGGTGTCCATCTTCTGCTCTCAGACTTCAGAGTTCCTGGATCTCAGCCCTTTGGACCCTGAATTATACCATTGACTTTCCTGGGTCAATTTTCCTGCTTGTAAACTGCAAATTATAGGATTTCTCAGTCTCCATAACTGTGTGAGACGATTCCTATAATTAATTATTTCTTGATAACGACTTGTGCAGTGGAAGTATATGTGTGTATTTGCTATTGATTCCATTTATGTAAAGAACTCTAATAAAATTACCTAGCCCCAAATTATTACAAGAAAAAGTAAAAATGAACTTAGTAAAATTGTAACAACTAATGAGAATACAGTAGAAAATTGTGGCCCTAAAGGAGACAAGAACTGTAACCTAATATTCAAAATGAGTTATAAGAAACGAAGAAAATGATCAAAGCTTTGACCGAAGAGCAACTCAAATGTAATGAAAGATCTCAAAAATGATATGGCAAGAGAACAGGAGGATATGAAACTCAAGCAAAATTAGAGAAAATTTTTAGAAATGACTATATTAGAAGGCATGCAAAAGTTGAAAAGTCAACTATGGAAAGCATAGCAAAGAAAGAAAAGATGGAAAGAAAAATCAAAGATGCAAAGTATTTGAGAGAAAGCAATAGATACAAAAGATAGGCAAAGAAAATTCAATATGTGTTAACTGGAGTCCTTAAAGAAAACCAAAGCAATGCAACAGAACACAATTCAATAAAACTTTCCTTAAAAAAAAAAAAAGAAAGAAAAAGAAAGAAAAGAAAAACTTGAATATGCACATTGAAAGGGAACACTAAAATTCAACCCAGAAGAGTCAACACTAAGAATATCCTAGTACAGCTGTTAGATCTTAAAAATAAGAAGGACAAAAAGAGGGACATCCAGGCAAAAAGTCCCAATCACTTATAAAATAAATTTAGATTGGCATTAGATTTCTTGGAAGCAACATTTTAAAGACACTTAATAAAAGGATTTTCAAGGATGATTATTCCCAGTCAACCTGTCTAAAAATAAAGTCCACACAGGTAAGTTAAAAGCATGCTTAATACTCAGGAAATATTTTTTCCCCATGAACTTTGAGGAATTTACCAGAGAATAATTTTCAGAAATCAAAAAATGGTTATAAACGCTTTGGCATACAGTCAGGGTGAGGGGCGGGAGGACGGGGAGGGGATAAGTGTTGCATAAAGGAGATAAAATCAGATGTTGTGATAATGTAAAATTAATACAACTAAAAAAATGGGAGGAAACAGCTGAGTAGGTAGAAAAATAACACTGATTACATTCATGATATTAGCTAGAAGTGAAAAGATAACACTTGAGCTGACAAATAAAAACTTAAGTATGCAAATCAATACTAGGGTAAAACTAGTGGCTACATCATAAGAAAGAAGGGGCCAGGCAAGAAACAGTTTCAAAATTGCTCATGTATTAAGAAAGCAACAATATTTAAAGAGCGTACTAAGTATTACATACAGATATTAGAATAAACATTGCAACTAAAACTACAGTATAATACCAAAGGGGAGGGGAGACAAAGAAAATAGATTACATAGTGAAACACGAAAAATTCAGACCAAATGATAAATGTAAATGGGCTTTACTCACTTTTTTAGAAAAAAATATCAAATGAGCTTACAAATAGATTCAAGTGAAAAATAAAGAAATATACCTGATTTTTAAATGGGCAAAAGATTTGGACAGATATTTCTCCAAAGAAAATATACAAATTTCTGAAAGTATATGAGAAGATGCTCAATATCATTATTCATTAGGGAAATGAACATTAAAACCACAAGATACCAATTCATACCTGCTAGGATGGTATTGTCAAAAAGACAGAGAATAATGTGTTGGCAAGGATATGGAAAACTCAAACCAAATGCAGGCAGTCCTCACTTTGTCCAGTAGTGAATTACTGTGAATGTGATCATGCAAGTTGAAACCACACAAAGCAATCTTAACAATCAATGGGAAAGATTACTATTGTTTGACGGCCTTTAAAAATTTTGGTGAAAAACTTTCTGCTAGTTATAAATATATAGGAAAATGAAAATGGTAACACTAATATTTGTTACAATGTAATTTATAACATTAGAAACATTGAAAATTAAAGCGTTTTATTTCTTTGAACTTAAGAAAAAAGTTCAAAAATGCTCACCTTCTCTTTGTATAACTTATACCGAGTGAGCATTTTTTCTATGCCTTGCCAACTTGTCATACTTTCTAAGTGTGGATCAGATTCCAACACTGTATCTTTTGTGTTTTCAATATTGTGAAATACTTCTAAGAGTTCTCTTAACGTGAAGTTTTTGCCAGTGTCATTTCTTCTGGGACATTTGTCATAACCACTTTTTTATTTGAGTAAGTTTGCCTTCACTAAGTTCCTCTGACTGCATGTCTAGCATCTCTCAAATAGCAGCTGTATCAGTAATTCCAGTTAACTATTTCTTCTATAACTTTTATAACATTTATATGTGACCTGAATTTCACTATCAGCATTATCACTTTAGTTTCTTTGATGCACTTTTATCTTTGTTGGCTACTTCCCTCTATCGTTCATTTTTGTAAAACGTCACATGGCTTTATCAATGGGAGACAAAAAGACAACAACACAATGACATGTTTAGCTCTGTCCCTGAACTGAGTAACAGATGTGCGGTGTCCAGTCACCAACAGCCTGTGAAAGTAGCGACATGATTGAACACTGATCATGACACACATCTGTTATTTAGAGATTTGTGGACTGAAGAAAGAGCTACAAATTTGTATTTTATGCAATTACTCACAGATACCATTGTATGTGAAATTTGAACTATGTTGACAGACTAGTGTTAATTAAAATATGGCAACTGAAAATCTCACATTTAGGAACCGTGCAAACTAAGGACTTCTTGTACAGAGCAGCAACTTTCATCAAGCAAAATTACAGGATATAAAAGGATAAAAGACATTAATAAAGGAGACTTTAACAAATATCTCCCAAAGTTAAATAGATAAAGTGGATGAAAAATTAATAAGGATATAGTAGGCCCGAACAACATAATTGGTGTTAGTTTGGTCCTATAGTAAACAAACTGAGACAGATTTGGAAACAAAAGGCTTAAGTAGCGGCACTAACCCATTCAGTCACAACTGGGCATGGGAGTAGCAAGAAGTGCCAAGGCAGATCATCTAAATTCCACACATGTCCCTCCCTGCTCTTTTTAACTTTCAACAGCCCTTACTGTCTCTGCTTTATCTATGTCAATTACTCCTGCCAAGATGATGACTCCTCTTCCTACTTGCTAGTCAGTAGTTATATGCAGTCCAAAAGGCCCAGCTGCAGCCATAGTTTGCAGTCAGTAGGACTCTTGCAGTGTCCCCATAGGGACCATGACTTCTAATCCTGAAGAACTCAAGAGCTGCAGGAACAGGAAGCACAGAGTCCTCCGTGGAGTCATTGGGAATGATGTTAAGTAAAGCTGCTCCTTGGTTCCTGAACCCCAGGTATTTTCCTATTGGGAACAACACCATAGGAAGGTTTCTGATTCCAGGCATGCAGTAGGTGACACCCCACCCTGAGAGAGCATTGCCTCTAAGCTGACATTCAACTGTACCTGTCACAGGCCGTTCCATTCTACAGGCCTAGCTGTTCTCAAAAAGTACAGTATGCAATATGATCAGTGTGTCTCATAGTCATGGGCACAGCCCTGAACCTCCCTACCTGGGAAGTGGATTCCCTGTTTGCATGCTATGTTGTGTTCCATGCTAATGGAACAGGTACTCTATACGCCCAGATAGTGGTGCTATCTGAAGCTCTGTGGGCAGGACAGAGAAACTCACCCTGAATAGGTGTCTAATCTTGTGAGAATGAAGCACTGACTGTTCTAGGATAGAAGCATCCTAGTGTAGTCAACTTGCCACCAAGTAGCTGGTTGATCTGATCTTGAAAACAGTGCCCTATCAATAGAGCGGTGGGACTCTATTGCTGACAGGATGGACATTAAGCATGGCAGTAGCTCTAAGAGCCTTGGTAAGTGGAAGTCTGGGCTTTTGGGCTTATGCTTAATCTTTACCTCTGCATTTGTGTGCCTGTTGTGTCAGTTACCAGGGGTGCTAACTTCTGAGTTATTTTGACTACTTGTTTAGTACCTTTTCTACAAAGGGTAAATTCTGGTGAGCATTCATATCTAACACAAAAAATTTTGCACTTTGTGCATGTACCTATATGTCCATCCATAATTATATAGTACGTATGTACTCTTTCTGTCCAGCTTCTTTTTTGTAATCTTCATCATCAGGTTTCTAAAAATTATAAAAATCCCTAGTCACTGGATAATCTACTTTGATTAACAAAATAGAAGAGACCATTCTGTTTTATTTCAATACAGCTAGCACTGGAATACTATGATCACTAGGGTGCACTATTAGCTTTACTACTCAGTTAGTCTTCCTGGCAGGAGAGCCAGAAAAAGCTAGCTGTCCAGTGTTTGAAGTAGCTAGGTAATCGCTGAACCAGACTGACTGAAAGTTGCTAAACTTTTTTCAGACTGTTGCAGGCACGCATCAGAAACACAACATCACCTCACCAGTTTCTCATTTGAAAATTGTGAGTTACAACGGTAATATGTTAATGAATGACCTTTCAACAAAGATGAATCTTAAAAGACTGAGTGAATATGTAAAATTCGCTGTTCGAATAGAATAAAATTTGCAAAATGTTAACATTTTAATGGTATAGTTGTTATGTATTTCACAGAAGTTAGGCATAAATAGGAAGTAGATCAAGAAATAACTATAATTAGAATTACTTTTGTAAATGCAAACTAACTTTTAGTTTATTTTCAAACTTTACTAGTTCAAATCAATGTCCGTCTTCCCTCCTATTAAGGCCTATTTTAATAATCATCAAACACAAATTGATATTCAATAGGTTAAAGGACCATAGACTCACATACCCAAAATTGAGATTACTTCCTCCCCTCCCCTGGTTTCTTTTACCTTATATTGTTGAAACTTCTTTTATTAGAAATAACGGATGAAGTTTTTAAAAACACACTTAAGGTAGTTAACATATTTGGTATGAACGCATTTCTGTCAAAAGAGGTCAAGCTCTCAGAGGACCCCAACGATTTGGCCTGCAAGGGATACTTTGCTGACTGACCTTTGTTCTAGAGCATCTGTATATGCTACATAATATGCTTCTATTACAGTTCTGATTGCAGTTCATTGTAATGGAATTTACATGTTTGCTAATCAATTGTGAAGCCCTTGAGGACAGGGATTGACTTTATTCATATTTGTTTTTTTTCAGTGCCTAGCTGAGTAGTTGGCATTAATAGGCTCTATATTTTTTTGTTTAGTATATTAGCTAATACTCAAGTAGAAAACTGGTTAGATTGATAAAAAATTAAACAGCATCGTTTGCTGGTTTTTGGAAGCAGTTGAGAACTAGTCCACTATTGGGTTTTATGATTCAAAGGACTGCAGTGTTTTAAACAGCTTTATTGAGCTATAATCCACATACCATACAGTCCACCCAATTAAAATGTACAATTCTGAGATTTTTTAATTGAGCTATAATTGACAGAACACATATTATTTTCAGGTGTGCAACATGAAATTTGCTTTTAAAGAGGGAGATGGAAAGCAAGAGGAGTCTCTTTTCCTGGAGTTGCACCCTGGTTCATACTATGCCGTTGTCCCAATAATTATGAAAGGAACTCATCCAGATCATTTCCCCTTCGGATTAGGGGAAGATTCGAAAGTAGTATATCATTGGGTATCTAAAGACAGCTGGAGGAGGCCACAAATGGAGAAAAAAAGGAAGAAAAAAGGGATTCTCCAATATGTTCTTTAATCTGTGATAGGAGAAAAAACTGTGTTGAAAGGGGCATTATGTTCTGTGATGGGACTCAGTATAAATCTGAACTTCACTCATTATCCTTGAATATACTCTAAGACTAATCCTAGGATCAGAGTCTCATTCTTTCAGACTTAGTCTGAAAGCAACAGTAAATATTTATTATATCGCATAGTTTCTGTGGGTCTGGATTTTGGGAGTGGCTTAGCTGGGTGATTCTGGCTTTGGGTATCTCTCAGAAGGTGGCAGTCAAGAAGCCAACTTGGCCTGCCATCTTCTGAAGGCTTGCCTGGGGCTGGAGGATCTACTTCCAAGAATGACTCACAAACATGGCTGGCAAGCTGGTGCTAATTAATTGGTGTAATCCCTCAGTTCCTTGCCAGGTGCCCACTCCAAGGGACTGCTTGAGTACCCTCATGTTATGGCACTGGTTTCCCTCTAAGTAAGTGATCCAAGAGAGCATAAAGTGGAAGCTACAAAGTCTTTTATGACCTAGCTTTGGAATTTGCACACCATAATTTTGAAAAAGCTCATCATTTACACAGGTCAGCTCAATTCAGTATGGGAGAGGCTATTGTGTAGGGAGAAGATACTAGGAGCCAGGTATCATTGAAGGACATCTTATTTGTTTTTTAATGTATGTATGTATGTATGTATGTATGTATGTATGTATGTATGTGTGTATTTCAAGGAGGATTCCTGAATTCAGGTACCAGCTCTTGAATAATATATTCTTTCCATTTATCATAACTAAAAAAAAAAAAAAACCTCTTGGGACAGACCAATAATTCTTAAACAGAAAAGTCCAGAGAGAATAGAGGCCTGGGAAGCTGTTTTCCTTGGGCAGTCCAAATATCCCAGAATTCCTACTCCTGTGGCATTAACTTTCACATTATATTCATTCTTACATTTCCCCTACCCCGAGATACATTGTTGCCCTATTCTCCAGATATTCATCACAGAACACTTCCTTCTGCACTGTAGATTTTTTCACCTCTTTCTTGATATACAACTACTGGACTGCTTTCTCACTCTATCCTATCCTTCATGGATTTGCATATGAGAGTTCGTCATGAAATAACAATAAGAATAATCATCTTTCCATCATTTGGAGAATCTAGCTGTACCTACTGACTTATTTAAAATAAACACAATAATAGTTCTTTCAACAAATTCATTAAAACCCTTACTCCTAATAGCAGTTATTATATTTGGGTAGCTGGAAGAGGATACATTATATTTGCTAAGTGAATGAAAAATATTCTCTTTAAATAGAGAATAGCTATTTGAAATATTACTAGGCATACTGTCACTGAATCTGGACTTTTTCCCCCTATAAACTTACTTAATTTTAGGGAAAAGTATTTACAGAAACTCTAATCCTTTCCAATTCAAATTGCTTGCCCAGCCAATACTCTGAAATGAACTATATTGTTAAAGTAATGGAAAAATCAACTTGTGGTTTTAATCAGTGGAAAGAAAACAATTTGGCAACTTCTTTAAATTTGGATAGAACAAGATGAGCTGCATCGTGACTACTTTAATGTACATTTTGTCCTGCTTTTTATCCAAGGATCTATACATGACAAACAGTAGAGGTGCCTGCTGTTTTTTAAACAATGTCAAGAGGCTGTGGCATTTCCTGAGCAAGAAGAAACAGATTCTGTAACAGTTCTGAGATTGAATATAGGATTCATATTTAACCCTTCTATATTCTTAATTGGCTTTAATCATAATGTCACTTAAGTGAAGAAAAAGATTTTAAGTAAAATGAAGCTCTTAATTCATTGCATCCTTTCAGTCCGTGGCAAACTCCTGAGAGTCATTGTGATTATTCAGTAAAAAAGCATTGGACACGGGAGGTTCAAGAGACCTGAGCTTTGGTTCTATCACTAATTAGTTTTCTAGCCTTGGGAAAGCTATCTAACCTCTTCGCGTTATAACTTCTGTAAATTGGTGGGTGAGGATGGGGAATTGGTTTAATCTTAGTTTCCTCTCCACCGGAGCTTGACACAATTAACGCCAAATACAAATTCATCCCACACAGCCTCATTGCTCCGCCTTCCTTGCTTGTCTTTGAAAGTCTTCGAGGGACTCCCGCATTCTCTTGTTTAGAATCCCATTCTGGTGTTCGGCAGAAGGAGAGGGGGGCTGCTCATTGAACCTTTGGCTGGTGGTGTTTCAAAAGGAATGGAATATCGTTCTTCGTGGGTTGTGAAAACCGTAAGGACAGTCCCGCTCTAGGCTGACATTTCTTCCCAGAGACTTGGTCTCCTTTCAGCCTACACCTCAAGGCCTTGCCCCCAGTACCCACCAATGATTAGCTTCGCGTTAGAAGGTTCTGGGGACAGCGCCAATTTGCCAGATCTTGGCAGCTCCGATTCTTTGGAAGAGGCATGGCAGGGCCTTGCAACTTGGGGCCCTTCTTCGCGACTGCCTCAAAGTATGTAAACAAAGCATTTCTGATTTTCTTCCGAAAAGTCTAACCCTGCGGGTCACAACCACGCTTCTGTAACCAAGTGACAAAACACCACTGTGCGCCAACCACTAGTCTCGGAAGCCTTACTTCTTGGTTCGGGACCCACACCAGCAGCCGCGGCTGCGGCTGGAACTACAAGGCCCAGAATCCCCGCGCGCATGCGCGCTGCCTTTGTGACGCTCGTTTCCCGGTAATTCGCCCTCTCAGGCAAACCTGAAGATGGCGGCAATTCTCCGGTGGGGGGCGGAGACGCTCTCTGCCTGACTCTCCGCCCCCTTCGTGATAGGCAATGGGACCAGCCAACCGACGTGGCGGGCTCGTGACGCGCTCTCCAATCAGCACCTGTGGCGGAGAGGTGGGCGTGCGCACTGGCAGGGCAGGTGGGCTAGGCTGTGCCGGGTTGCGAAGGGGGAGAATAACGTCGGGTCGGGTCAGCGGGCGCTGCAGTAGTCGCCGCAGCGGCGATGGGAGCGGTGGGGACGAGGCGGCGGCGGCGGCGGCAGGAGGAGGAGCAGGGGCTGGCACAAGAGCAGCGCCTGGGGGCGGCCAGCAGCAGCAGTAACAGCAGCAACTGCCGCCGCCGCCGCCAGTAAACGCGGACGGTACCCGAGGGGACTACCCAGACAGCCGGCCCTCGAAGCCGCGCTCGGGTCCCGCCGCACTCAGCGGCGGGGGATGGGCGGGCGGCGGCGGTCCTGCCTGCTGAGAGTTGACCCCTACGGCTCCCGGCCCTGAGCTGGACGCGAGCCCTCCGCCCGAAATTCCTGCGTCCGCCCTGGCCCAGGTAGGACACACCCCCCCGAACCCCTAGGGCGCCGCCGGGGGAGCCCCGGGCCCCGCCGTCCCTAGTTCTGTCCCCCTCCTCCGGCCCCACCTCTCGCCCAGTCACCGACCTGATGCCGAGGGGAGGGGTACAGGGAGCCTCCTCCATAGCTGCCCACGCCCTGGGCTTGTGCCAGACCCAGTCACTCCACCGCGGAGACCTCTGCCTCTTCCCGGTTTCCCCAAAGGCTTGCGCCCCATTCCCTCAGAGGCTTTTGGTGTCTTCACTGAACTTGGAGGGTCACGAAGCTTCATTCTGTTTCTCTTTCTGTGGGTGACCCACATATCACTTGTATTTATGCTGCTTCTGGTACCAGTACCGAACACAGAGTATTCTCAGGTTATATTGAACGTTTCTTTCCTACCCCGCCTCCACGAATATAATAGAAAGGGGCATGGAACTATAGAATCTGTTTGCTAGGTTGCAACGACAAGGAAAGCCGTGACTTTCTGTTACTTAGGATGCGAAGTAATGACCTGAGGGATTTGCTTGTCATTTGCTTTGACTAAGATGATGTTGACACCCCGGGTTACTGTGGGAGGGACAAAAGACTCCACACATATGTACTATCAAATCAGAAGTAAATAATCCTTTAAGATACCAGTATACTTTATCCTACAGTGAAGGTAATTTTCTTTGAGTTGTCGCTGCATTAGAGGTAAAAATGACATTGAGTTGTACTTCGCTCTGAATTAAAGTTGATAGGTGGCAGCAATCCCAGTATTAACTCTTCTCGTCTCTAGCCTCAGAAATTGTTTTTCCTTTGAACATTAAAGAGGGAAATTTTATTGTAAACTCTGTTTTATGTAAAGATGTTTTCGTATTAAATAGAAATTGAGATTTTGTATGCATGTTGGAGGATGGCATTATTATGAATGGGCACATGTACACACACGGAGGATTCCACTCAATGTGTTTTGTTACAGTGTTTGGTTCTGAGCCATTGATAACAGTTGCATTGGTTTCTAAAACACTGATTTGTCAGGATAGACCACAAAGATGTGTTTGCTGTTTCTTTTAGGGTAAATAGAATAAATAGAGTAACGTTCATTTTGGGGGGAGGAATAGAGGGGGGGTGGAGATGGAAAATTGATTTTAAAGTATTGAGGGAATTGAATACTATGTATTTTTTTTAATCAAGAAGCAGTGATGATGACAAATATTAATATGATTAATCTTGAATTCATCTTAACTCTAAAAAATTTTCAAATGAGTATGTGGACTCTGATGGCATATTGTGATCTATTCAAATTGAAAACATACTGAAAGGAATTTTTAATTTAGAAGCTTATGTTTTCCTGTATGACACATTTTTATCAAGGCACTGAAAGGGATTTTTGAAGCAGAGTTAAAAGAAGTTTCTCTAACACTTTTCCTTTATGATAGAATGCCAGGAAATAGGAGATACTTTTCCCTCTTTCATGTGTTAGACACATACAAGAAATTGAAGTCCCTAGTTATATTAATTTAATTTATAATATCAAATTAAAACGAATTTGATCTTTAGTAGGGAGCTAATAATAATATATCTTATTATCTTGTACTGTGGTTAATATATAATTAAGTGAATTCTTTATTTTACTATATGTGATTTCAGATTTTTGTATCTTCTTTTGACTCTCTTTTAAATATTGATGATTTTAATGCCTCACGAAAACATGATATTAGGCTCATTTGCTTTAGCAAATTAAGTCAATTATATAGGGTTCAGATACCTTTAAATGTAGTGTTAGAAGTGAAGTTTGTATAATTTAGACTACTTTTGAGGGTATTTTACATTAAAAAAAGTGCTAAAATGTGACAGTGATAGATTGTTGGCTTGTCAATATAAACGAATGTTACAGAGCTGAGTTTGCTATGATTATGGAATTTAAATTTAACTTTGATAGGGAGCAGGCAATTCTATATAAGTTTTGTAACTTCCGAAAGTAATACATAGACGTGACAACTTGATTATAACTCTTTGGAGACTTCAAACTGGAACCACTTTTAACTAAGGCACTTTCAGTGATTCCTAATCTTCAGAAATTGTGAGATAATAAATGCTTGTTGCCTTAAAAAAAAAGGCAATACATAACAAGGGAAAATGTTTAATGACCTTTATTGAACCTAGTGGAAGCTTAATTGATTAGCAAAATAAAACAGCCTTTAAAAAGGAATGGGTAATATGGCTTACTTCCTTCCCCACTTAAAAAAAAATCTTCTACACATAATGCAATTGAGTTGGAAAATGAAAAAATCTTTTATAGAAAAATTATTTTATAGATATGTGGCAAACTATCTACAATTTGAGCTTATGCTACTCAAATTAATCATGTTTTCCTTTGCTATTTTTGAGATTTTTGAGCTGTATTAATATATCTAGAACTATGTCAGTTTATTTGGTGATATTGTAGGACAACTTCAATATTTATAGATTTTAAAACATTTTTACTGTTTTGCTTCCTTGTCATCTTCTGTTGTTTTCCAGTGTACTGTAAATATAGTGATGGTCGTGGTAGATTTTTTTCCCCCAGGCACCAGTATATAGAATCCTTGTGTTATAAATACTTTTACAGCTTTTTTTCACTGTATAATTATAATGATAATAATTGTTATATTTTTTAACACCTATAGCACACCTGGTATTCCTAAGTGGTCTCCCATCCAAGTACTAATCAGGCCAGACCTTGCTTCGCTTCTGAGGATCAGACGAGATTGGGCTTGTTCAGGGTGGCGTGGCTATAGACTATAATTATTTTTAATGTCCAGAGTTTATCCTACAAGGGCCAGAGTTTTCTCCCAGACTCAAGTTTATAATTTCTCAGTTGGTTTGTGAGGCCCGCAGGGATACTTCTTGTTTAATTTGGTTTCTGGGAAGACTTCATTCAAGTTCTCAGTAGTTATCTGATCAAGTGGAATTATGTTCTTCATCTTCTCCAGCTCTTTCTCATAGTGCTCAATCCTGGTCTTTGCGGGAGACAAAAACTCGGCACAACTTTTTACATCTTCTTTTTCTTCAGCATTATTAACCTAGGGCGCTATATTTACCCTCTGGCAAAGGAACCTTCAGGGCACTGAACTTTTTCTCAAAGTCATCTACCAAGCCAGCGTTGGCTACATTTGCCTTGTAGTAAGTCCGGTCGGTAGTAGGTAGATTTCCAGGTAGAGTAGCCAACCTGGAGGTGAGGGTCTCATTTCAGGATTTCAGGGAGTTAGCAATGGCTTTCTGGTTTCGAGGTTTGATCTCCCAAAAGCTACCCCGTCAGTGGCTTTTAGAGCAAATTTTCGTCCAGCCATCTTGAGACCCTTTACTGACCCCGGCGGCCCACACCCCACCTACAGCTTTTATGCTGTAAATACTCAGTGCTCTCTGGTTAAATATTATACTTTCATATTTGATAAAAGAGCCTTCAAGTCTATATGAAAAAGTTGAGTGTTTTAGAGCTAAATTTTGAGCAGATTACCACTCAAGTTTCTGTCCTTAATATCTGGTGATCCTTGATTGTAGTTGAAAATACAGATTGAAATTACATTATTTACATAATGTGAATGCTAGTTTTGCCTGAAAATTTTCTCTTTTAAACAGGTGATTTTTAAGCAGACTTTTTGGTATATTTTCATTTATGTTATATGACTTTAAACATAATGATTCTTCTCTTTGTGGTTATTTTATATGTTCTTGATAGTTAATTGAACATATAGTACTTATGAACTTTTGTAAACATCTTGGATTTTTTTTCTGTGATGTTTTTTAAACCTTTTTATGTATGATCATTGATGTTTTGGGATGTTGATAGATGCTTTTTATTTCATGAAGTAATTTGCTTTTACTTCAATTAGAGTGAAGCTTTTCAAGGTAAAAAATTAAATGTTGTTTGAAAAGAATCCGGAGTATTGTAGTGTCTTGTGAAAAATGGGAGGTTGTAGCTTCTTTAAAACACGGTAGATTTAATCTAATCATGTTTCAAAATTTAGTTTTTTTAAAATAGAATTTGCATCTTTATTGAAAATAAGAATCAGTATTTTTTAATATTTGAATTAGAAAACCTTTTATCCATTATATCTGTTTTTACCAAAATGCTTTTCTTATATTTATACTTTTTTTTTCTTTTTGAAGTTTTAGGTAACTGCCTTTAAAAAAAAAAAAGATTTTGCATTGTTTCTTTTGTTCTAGCCATATGATCATCTGAATATTGTATCTTATTCATACCGGTCTGACATCATTTTCCACATGTATTATGTATTATGGATTATTTGGAAAACTGTCTTTCTCTCTTTTTTTTTTTTTTGCTCTTGATCCACTAAGTGCCTCAGTTTCTAAAATATCTCAAAAATGGTTTTATCAACATTTTTCCGTGACAAATAAGGCAGAAATGAATAGGAAAAAAATGAGTGAAGAGAAAACTGTGAGCTTTGCCTCTCATAAAATTTGATTTGAAAAAATCATCTGGAAGCTAACTCACATGGTAGTAAATGAGATTAGGATTTCATTTCTGCTACTTGCCTAATACTTGAAAAATTCATCATATCCAAGACAAAAGTCAGCCATCTTTTAATTCTATAAATGAAAGTATCAGTATTTAATCAGTCACCCAACCTCAAAAATCTCATTGCTTTAGTTTTTGAGTTTCCTCTTTCCTTTGGTTCTACCAGCATAAAACCTCTCCTTTTCATTTCCACTGCTACCATTTTAACCCAGCCTCTCTGAACCTCACTGAAAACTATTGCAAAAGACTCTTCTATTTATTTATTAAATATGTGTTAACCATCTACGATGTTACTATGCTAGAGATTCAGCAGTGAGCAAGACAGAAATGACCTCACGTTTTGGAGCTTACAATACAGTGGGAGCAGACAATTGTAGAACAAGGAATTACAAGGGTTCCAAGTATCATGAAAACAAAATGTAGCCTACCGCATAGGAAGCGGGTTCAGGAAATACTCTTCTGTTTTATCAACCATAAAATAGTGGGTTTTTTTTTTAAGTTTATTCTGCATATTCTTCCAGATTTAGTTGTTGTTCTATGTACATATTCTACTAGTTTATTCTATATGCTATACCAGGTTCAGAGGATAGTGGATATATTATAGCTATAAGTAGCTAAATAATTTTTAAAAATAAATAATTAAAAATAAATGTTTTCAAATAAAAAAATTTTAATAAAACATTAAATTTTCACACAACTCCTGAAACAGCTTTAGAGAAATCCTTTCATAATTCCAGAACATTTTGAAAACTTTTATCCAAAAAAAACTTCCTCCACTATAGGTTTCTACTTTGAGTTCTCCTGGGCTCAGTTGCTTGAATACTGACAGAATTCCTATGTTATACTTCATGCTCTCTTTTTGAACCTCAGAAGTTAGGATTAGGACTAGGCATGACCAGTAGGAGGTTATGTAAGTTTACAAGAAAGAAGTCCTCCAGGTGTGTCATTACAGTCTCTCTGTAGTTAGAGTTCAGCAGTGTGTAGGCGAATTATTAAATGTACAAGTAAGTAGGATATAATCTGAATATTTTTGCCAGATTAAAAATATGTATTTGTAAATCATAAAAAGATATCCCTTAAATGCTGGCATCTATTTTTGGGTTTATAAAGTGATGCTAGTATAGTCACTAACCTCTTAAATGCTTATCAAACAAATGAATATAAACTATAAACTATTCATCGTGCATCAAGATGAGATTTGAATCTATTTTCATCTCTATTATAATATATCATAGGATCTTAGATTACTTAAACTCTCATTGTCTGTTTTGCTATTTTTAAAAAGGAAAATTAATATGCTTTAAATCTAATTACAGTGAATATCAGTTATTACAGAGAAGGTTCTGTATTGATTTTTTTTTTTTTGTCTTAATGGGAGGATCATAGACATATGCTTTGTTTGGTTGATCTGGCTACAGTAGATTTTACTCAAAGAATGGGCTCATTTAGTGTTTTCCTTACAGTCTGGCCATGTAAATTTCACTCTACTTTCTATAAGGGAAGAATTTGTTTATGTGGTGTTATTATGGTAGCCAGGCAAAGGAGACCTAGATTGTTTACACTTTATTCTGTTGTCAGTAATTGTAACCATACTGACTTGCTAGGTTTCTCTTTAATAGATATTTTACTTCCTTGAATATATTTCTTGAGCCCAGAGATATTCACTGCTGCTGGAAAGTATAATTTACCTCCTGTGAAAGTTCAGAAGAAACAATTGAAGTATGAGTGGTCACAGAGTTATTCACAAACCTTCATCTCTTTTTAGTAATTTTTTAGAAAAGTTCTTGCTGAAACCTATGGGGTAAAACAAAAACAAAATTGCATGGATTTATCCTATTCTTGATCTTTATTTCTGTTGTTTACGTTAATATTAGTACATGTTTTAAAAAACCTAGCTGGTGTGAAGTCTTCGTAAACCTCAGCTTGTTTTATTTTAAAACATAATTTAGATAATTTTTTATAATGTGAAAAATGTAGTATTTCAATTTTTGAGAAGTATGAGATAGCCACTCTCCATCTAACTATATTTTAATCTGTTTTTGGAATATAGATCAGATATTCTAAATACTATCTATTTACATAATAGATCATGATGACTTTGACAGTATCTGATCTTTTACTTTAATAACAGGGGGTATTTGGTGTATTTATAGTTTTGATCAAATTTGGAAAATTTTCAGGCTTCAGGGTTTTATTCCCCCACCATAGAATCTCCCTGGGCCCAATAAATGAATCTAGAAATTAAAATAGATATCTACAAAAAGTAGAGAGAAACTTTATATAAGACAGTATGGTTACAATAACTGACAATGAAATGAAAGGGTAAACAACCTCTCTGTTCTCTTTATGGGACTCTGGTTATATATATGTTAGGGTTTTTGATGTTATCCCATAGCTCACTGGTGCTCCATTTGGTTTCTGTCTTTTATGCTATATTTCATTTTGGATAGTTTCTTTTTCTATATCTTCAAGTTCATTAATCTTTTTTTCCCACTGTAGTTAGTCTGTGGTAATCCTACCCAGTGACTTTTTTACCTCGAATATATACTTTTCATGTCTAGAAGTTTAATTTTTTAGTATCTTCCATTTCTCTCCTGATGCTTATGCTTTCTTCTATTTTCTTGAATATGTTGAATGTGTGTGTGTGTGTGTGTGTGTGTGTGTGTGTGTGTGTGTATTTTAGGTGAGGCAACCCTGAGTTGACCTCACAGATTGCAAGAACCTTGTCAGTTTACAATTCTTTTTTTTAAATTTTTTACGCCTACAACACCTGGTCTTCCTAGGTGGTCTGGCATCCAAGTACTAACCAGGCCCAACCCTGCTTAGCTTCTGAGATCAGATGTGATCGGGCTTGTTCAGGGTAGCATAGCCGTAGACTGAATATATTTATAATAGCTGTTTAAACTCCTTGTCTACCATTTCTATTATCTGCACTATTTCTGGGCCTGCTTTTAATTGAGTAATATTTCCTCTTGTTTGCATCCCTGGTAATTTCTGTTTGGGTGCCAGACATTGTGATTTTACATTGTTATGTGCTGGATATATTTGTTTGTTTTCCTTTAAATATTTTTTGGGGTTTGTTCTGGGATACAGTTACTTGAAAATAGTTCGATTCATTCAAGGCCCTGTTTTTAAAGATCTTTTTCACTCTACCTGGTGAGCATAGTAACTATTCACAGCCTTGTGTGAGCATCAGAATTTTTCTGCCTGCCCCTTTCCAGTGGTTCTTTCCCTGGTCTTGATCGCTTCCTCACACACATTCTCAGATAAGTACTCAGCCAAAGTTTCAAGGGGGAACCCTCTCCAGATATCCAGAGCTCGTTCTTTGTGCAGCTCTCTCTTCTCCAGTGTTTTGCCCTGCTTTGTCCTTCCCGGAACTCTGAATTCTGTCTCCTCAACTCCCTGAGACTACTGGGCTCTGTTTGGGTTCCCCATTCATGTGCTGGGCTCAAGAAATTCTCTAGGTAGTGAGGTGGGGGCAATTGTAATACTTACCTAATTTATGTCCCTTCTCTTGTGGATCCCTGTTCTACACTGCCTGTTGTCTAGTGTCTAAACTCCAGTGTTTCGTATGTATGGTTTGTCTGTTTTTCTAGTTTAAGGTAGAAAGCTAAATCTGGTCCCTACTACATTGTAGAGGCCAGAAGCTGAAATGGTCTGGTCACTATATTTAAATTTCAAAGAGAAGTCATATTTCATAGTTATACTGTCATTAGAAATCTATATATTATCTTTATGCTCAAATATAGCTTCAAAAATATTTCTTTACCCTTTAGACATATCATAAGCTCTTCTGGTGATTAATTCTAGCACTGTTCCCACTGATATTAAAATCGTAGCTAAAACTAATTTTTCTATTAAAAAGTAGAATCTTATATAAATTATATATGGCACTTATAAAACCATGCTGTTATCTAATTTAGTGAATTACTGAGCACACTCCCCACCTGTGCCCCTCTCCCCCTGCAAATGTAGGAGAATTTTATTGCTTCATTCTGTGTAGATAATAGTAATCCTAACTGGACACCTTTTCCTTTTGTATTATATCCTCCCTTGTAGTGGCTCCCCCTTGTCTACTGGAATAGAAGTAAGCCCATCTTGTTCATAGCCTGATTTTTACAGTCTGAACTCAGTTTACCCTTCAGGCCTATGTATGCTTTCTCCACAATCAGAACTTTTCCATTTAGACTTATCTATGATTTTTCCCATGCACTTGTATGTTGTACTCATTTCTTCTTCTGTGCCTTTGCTTACCTCCTCAGTCAGTTAGCTTTTGCCTTGCAACAAACCACCCCAAAGTTCAGAGGAAAAGTAATCATTTATTAGTTGACTATTACATGGGTTGGCAGTTTAATTAGGCTCTGCCAAGTGGTTCTTCTTTTGATCTGGTCTGGCCTCTTTTATGTGAGGCAGCTTGGGTTTCTTCGCAATCTAGGGTTTAAAACCAACAGAAGAAGACAAGTTTCCATAAATGCTTTTCAAGCTTCATGTTTGCTGATGTCCCATTGGTCAAAGCAAGTCACAGAGTCTACCCCAGTTTTCAGGATGGAGAAAGAAAATCTACCTTTTGTTGGGAGTTACAGCAAGTTCATATTGTAAATGGATGTGTATAGAGGAATGGGAGGACTTTGTGGCTACTTTGCAGTCTACCAAACCACTGTGAATTCTATCCATCTCCTCTCAGAAACTTTGTGTGATCATCCTATCCCATGTTAACCTCCTTCAGTTCTTATTTGTCATATGCACTTGGCCTTTACAATTTGATGTTGATTAACTTTGTATATTTTTTACATTTTAAATCCAGAGAATTACTATAAATTTCCGTTTTTATATTATGAATTCTGTTGCAAAGAATAATTTGGAAATAATCGAGGGCAAAAAATTTTATTGAATGACTGTGTTTTCAAGTGGCTTTAGTTTATTTGCTTGAGGACTACTTAATTTCATTCAGCTATATAGGAGGTGAAAGATATTTCATTCATTCTTCCATTCATCAAACATTTATTGAAAGATTGTTCTGTGGTAAGTATGCTATTACGAAAAATACAAAGATAAGTAGAATTCTGTTCTCTACCTCAAGAAATTTGTAGTGTATTAGGAAGACATTCTAAATTGTGTTTGTGATTCTAAGC
Organism: Rousettus aegyptiacus; assembly: GCF_014176215.1. Classification (NCBI taxonomy): domain Eukaryota; kingdom Metazoa; phylum Chordata; class Mammalia; order Chiroptera; family Pteropodidae; genus Rousettus; species Rousettus aegyptiacus. The sequence continues at coordinate 116,467,692 of NW_023416306.1, read as the reverse complement.
CCATTTCTTTACTCTGAACCTAGATTTCTACCCCATGCTCAACTCACAGGTTAACTGGCTTTCCACCATTGCATAGATGGGCAGTCTTCTGCTATATATCACACTGCTAGATGGTTGTTGCCTAATCTAGTCTGTGTCTGGCTTTCCCTGCCATTGGTTTATGTGACTGTTATCTGTTTCTATTCTTTGTATAAGATATATTAATCATAGAGTACATAAACCATATCTTTAAAGAACAATTAGAAAGCCAAGTGGTCAAGAAATAGAACATTGCTGGCATCTCAGAAGCCCCTTCCTGACCTCATCCCCCATCTTGACCCCAAAAGAATCCATTCTTGTGATTTTCGTGAAAAATCATATCCTTCCTTGTTTTTCTTTATAGACTTACTACTTATGTTTGCATCCCATTTAACATAATTTAGTTTTGCCTATTTTTGAATTTTATATAAAAGGACTTATATGTATACTTTTGTTTAATTTTTCTAAATGATGACATGTAAAACTACATGAGAGTCATTCATGTAGTTCAGTGTAGCATAGTTTTTTTCATTTTCATTTTGGTATAGTTTTTGTGGTAGCTAGATTAGTAGTCCCCCATAGAAATTCATGTGCTAATCCATGAAACCTGTGAGTATGTCACATTATATGGCAGAAGAGATTGTGTAGATGTGATTAAGTTAAGACTCTTGAGATGAGAAGGTTAGCTTTGATTATCCAGGTGGCTTCTGTGTAATCACAAGGGACCTTCTAAGAGGGAGACATATATATTTTGTCAGAGAGAGATAAGGAGATGTGATGATGGAAGCAGAGGTCAGAGAGATGTGAAGATGCTATACTACTAGCCTTGAAGATAGAGGATGGGTCCATGAGCCAAAGAATGCAGGCAGTTTCAAGGAGCTGGAAAAGGCAAAGAAAAGTATTCTCTCCTAGAGCCTCCAGAAGGAGCATAGCTGACACCTTAATTTTAGTCTCAGTGGAAGCCAGATCTCTTCTGATCTCCAGAACTGTAAGATTATACATTTGTGTTATTTTGCCACTAAATTTATGGTAACTTGTGTCAGCAATAGGAAACTAATACTTGTTTTACTGTGTTATTACAATATTACAGTAATTCTTCTCTTGCTGGACATTTGGGTTATTTTCAGTTTTTGGCATTTATGAACAGTGACTGTGAACACCTTGAACATGTTCCCTGGTACACATCAGAGAAAAGTGCTTTTATGATATATGTATTGGAGAGAGTTGCTGGGTCACAGGGTGAACATATTTTTGGCTTGTTTTTATAATACAGAACTGTTTTCCAACAGGCTTTCCTACCAGCAGTATATGAGAATCAAATTGTTTATTTTTAAAGAATTTCTTACTTGATATTCACTACGATAATGCTTTCTTCCTTTATCTAGGTGGGTACCCAAAATTTGTTTTGAGTCAAAACACATTTGGGATCTAATTTATACTTTTTCCAATCTAGAAATAGTAGGTAGCATTGGTTTATTTTTATTCCCCTTTTGATCATCTAATTTTTCTATTAACTTTAAAGGCAAAATTATAGCAATGGAAATGTTATAACTTAATTTATAATCATAATTGTAGAGTAATAATTCTTCTCTTGCTGACAAAAACATTCTTAAATGAATTTAATTAGTAGTTGTATAATAGGTTTAAATACTTGGCCTCCATGCAAACATGATGATTTTCTTTCATCAACATTCAAGTAGTACAGAGACTGTTTTAGACAGTATTATATCTGTAAATGTGACTGTTTCTCCTTCTGTTGGTTAAGAAGCATGCAAAATGATGAACCACTGTTTATTGAGCATAGTGGTGTGCCAGGCACTGTGATGAGCACTTTATATATATCATATATTATCACTTTTAATCCTTAGCCACTGTTGTTATCCCTTTTTTATGCATGAGGAAAGTGAGGCACAGAGACGTTAAGTACTGGGCCTCTAGGTTTCATAGCCAGGATTGGAATCTAGTTAAGTCAAGTTTTAATCTATATATTGTGTGGAGTCCCCTGGAGTTAGAAGACAATAAACATACTGCAGTGTTATGTTAATTTTTCAAGTAATGCTCATATAAGGCGTTCTCTTCATTAAGTGTTGTTTGATATGGTTTATGTTTTTGGAATTCTTATACTATTTTTTATCCATTTGCCTTTTGTGCCTCATTCTTATTTTCATTCTTTGTTTACTTCTCATTTTCCTTCCATCTTTTTATTTGTATATGTGCATTTATATGGCTTTTAAATTATGTACGGTTTGATGTCTCATTTTCAGCTGATTGATTACTTCACCAAATAGCTATCTATTGATAAATTACAAAGTTCATAATTTTTGGTTATGGCACAGGATATAATGATTATGATATAGTCTTTATCTTCAAGGAGTTTGTAATCTAGGGGATTGTCAGTGTTTATTAATTTATCGGCTATTTTCTTCTCAATCTTTTTCTGTCTAGCAAGTGTTTCAAATGATTTTTCACCACATGTTATTTTATAAGTTGAATCTCCATTTAGTATGTTCTGTCCATAATTTTATCTTCTTTGGATCTGTTTTGGTAACACCTCCGGATTTAGCATCATTTTCTGAATTCATTAGTATGCTCTTTATTCCTTGTTTTAGATCATTGAGGATATTGCCAAGTAGGAATTTATTTCATTTCTTTCTTGCAGTATCTAGTTTTATTACACCAAGATTGATTATTTTTAAGTTATTAGCATTACAGAAAAAATCAATCCCAAATAATTATTTGACAGCAGTAGTGCTGCAGCCAAGTTACATTAAATTTTCAGTATAATCCAAAATGTGGAATAAAGAAAGAACCCGTGATTCAGGTACAACTTTGAGAAACTATTGCCCCATTCCAACAAAGCCTGGTGTATGTTATCTATTGCTGCATAACAGATTACCCAAAACTTGTGTTTTAAAACAACATCTATTCATTTCACAGTGTCTTTGAGTCAGGATTTTGGGTGTGACCCATCTGGGTACTCTGTTTTAGGGTCAGTCACAGGCACCAGTCAAGGTAGACTGTAGTCATCACAAGGCTCAGATGGGGAAGGATCTATTTCCAAGCTCATGCTAGTGTTTATTGGCATGATTCAGTTCCTTGCGGGTGGTTGGACTTATTATAAGAAGTGGAATCATATAATACTGCTAGCAGAGGCTACCCTCAGTTCTTTGGCATGTGGGTCTTTCCTTGGGGCAGTACAACAGCTTGCCTCATCAGAGCAAGCAAGTGAGAAGAGTCAGAGAAAGAGAATGTGAGCAAGGTAGGTGTTGCAGTCTTCTATAATACATCTGGGAAGTGACATCCTATCACTTTTGCTGTATTCTTTTCATTAGAGGCAAGTCACTAAATCTACCCACACTCAAGGGAGAGGTTCAGTAGCACAAGATGGAGTTCATTGGGAGCCATTTTGGAAGCAGTCTATAATACACCTTGGTAGCTTCAAGGATTCTGGGTTTTTTCTTAGGGTTCTGTTCCTAATTGGAACAGGTGTAGTCTTAGATTTATTTCCGTATTCTGAAAGACTGTATCTGGGATACTTTGTTCTATGATCTTTCCACTGGTAATTTAAAGTGAGATAGTGAAAGTTATTTAGCTTTTGTGGTTATATCTGAAGGGTATCTAGTAGTCTTATTTAAAGTTTAAACTTCTTTTTTACTGTGGTAAAATATACATAAGATTTACTGTTTTAACCATTTTAAGTATACAATTCATTGGCATTAAATACATTTATATTGTTGTGCAATCATTACTATCATCCATCTCCATGACTTTTTCATCTTCCTAAAATCAATTTTGTACCTGTTAATCCCTAAATTCCCATTAAACACTATTACCCACCTCTTTGCAGTCCCTGGTAACCACAAGACAAAATGCTTTTTGTCTCTAAGAATCTGACTAATCTAGGTACCTATATTTTACCTTTTGTGACTGACTTATTTCACTTAGTATACTGTCTTCAAGGTTCATTCATGTTGTAGCATGTGTAAGAATTTCCTTCCTTTTTAAGGTTGAATAAGATTCCATTGTATGTATGTACTACATTCTGTTTATCCATTCATATGTCACTTGGGTTGGACACTTGGGTGCTTCTCTTGGCCGTTGTGAATAATGTTGGTATGAACATTGGTGTACAAATATCTTTTTGTGTTCTTCCTTTTAATTACTTGGGTATATAGTCAGAAGTAAAATTTCTCGATCATAATTCTGTGTTTAATATTTTGAGGAATACTGTTTTCTACAGTGGCTGCACCATTTTACATTTCTGTCAGCAATACAAAGGGATTCCAGTTTCTCTGCATCTTTGTCAGCACTTATTTTCAGTTTTTTGTTTGTTTTTTGCTAAGTCACTCTATTGAGTATAAAGTAGTTTGAGTTGCATTTCCCATGTGGTTAATGCTGTTGAACATCTTTCCATGTGCTTATTGACCATTTGTATATTTTCTTATTTTCTTTGGAGATATGACTATTAAAGCCCTGTGCCTATTTTAAACTCAGGCTTTATGTTATTTTATTGTTGAGTTGTAGGAGTTCTTTATATATTCTGGATATTAACCCCTCATCGGATATATGATGTGCATATATTTTCAGCCATTCCTTTTCACTCTGTTGATAGTGTCCTTCTTACACAAAAGTTTTTAATTTTGATGAAGTCCAATTTACATTTTTTGTTTTGGTGTCATATCCAAGAAATCATTGTGAAAACCAAGGTTGTGAAGCTTTTCCTCTGTGTAGTCTTCTAAGACTTCTCTAGTTTCAGTTCTTACATTTAGTTCTTTGCTTCATTTTCAGTAAATTTGTGTAAAGTATAAAGGGTTCAACTTCATTCTTTTGCCTGTGGGTATCTAGTTTTCCTAACATCATTTGTTGAAAAGATTGTCCTTTCCCATTGAATGATCTCAGCATCTTTGTTGAAAATTATTTAACTATATAGTGAAGATTAAAATTTGTAACTTAAAAATAGTGTTTTTCTTCTTATTGTCAAAATAAATGTTTGCTATAATAAGTTTACATAAGAGGAATCCTCGCCAAGAAAATAATCATATTATATAGAAATAACCGTTGTTAATAGTTGGTAAATAATCAGTTCAGCTTTTTTCTATGTATAATTTATGTGTACACATTTTTTAATAGAAATGGGATCATATATACATATATACTGTTTTATAATTATTTCACTTAAAACGTAAAGATCAGCTTTTCATGTTTAAATGTTTTGCCTATTGCTTTTTAAATTTAGTTTTCATTTTCAATCAGTTAGATTTGCACATGATTTTAAAAGTTGAATAATTCTATGTACTTCTTTAAAGAACAGTCTTCTGGTCTCCGCACTCTGGCTTTCTACGATGGAAGATGATTTAGCTTTTTCACTACCTATCTCATTCCTATTTTTCCAGTGATGTTATATCCTAAGCTGTGAAACATATCTATATAGGTATAGATATATATAGTATGAGTACCTTTTCTTTCCTACACTAGTCTTTTTTTTCCCCTGAATCTAATTATATTGTGTTTTTCTTTAGTTAGTTTCCTAATCACTAATTCAGTCTGAAACTTTCCTGTCAGTTGTACAAGTCTTCTCTTAACACATTCAAATTCATGTAGGTTTTCTATCAATAGTATTATCTTTGCGAAATCTCATCTGGAGCTACTCTGTGTTAAAGGCTAGGGATTATGACTTATTCATCTTAGTATTCCCATAGTTGTTGGCAGGGTACATCGAATGTATATTGAAAGAATGATTGGTAAAAGTTGAGATTGTAGAATTTAAAAAGTTTACTCATTCAAATAACTTTGTATACCCTAAATCAAAATATTAATAAGGAAAAATGGATTCAGATATAGATCTCTATAACATAATTTAGGCTCAAACTCTTTAGTGTCAGGACCTCTTACAAATATTAAAATGTATCGAGGACCCTAAAGAGTTTTTTTTTTAAAAAAAATGTATCTAATAATACTTACTGTATTCAAGTTAAAACCAATATTTTAAATATATTTATTTTACAATAATAAAACTAATTGTTAACTGTTTTTCAAAACAAAAACAAATTAGTAAAATGAATAGCACTGCTTTTTATTTTTTCAAGTCTATTATCTGGCATGATAGAGGACAGCTGTATTCTCATACTTCTGTGTTTAGTGTTGCAATATGTCGTTTTGCTTGAAGCATATGAAGAAAATATGGCCTCATACAGATAACACAGTTGGAAAAGGAGGGAATATTTTATTAGCCTTTTTTCCCCCACTTTAATTTACCCCTCTCCACCCCCCACTTCAACCCCTGACCTATGGATATTGCTTTTTCCCCTTAAGAACTGGATCTCTGAAGGTGGGGCATCTCCTCCCACATATTTGTGGTGTGCACCTGGGGCCTAGCACACCCGGGGCCTGGCACCTCCAGCACACTCAAGGGGGCCTGGCACACCCAGGGAATGGTCTGTGGCTCCCCCTGGGGCACGAACCTAGGACCTTCTGCATGTAAAGCAGATGTGCTAACCACTACACTATGGAGCTACCCCAGCCTTTTCAGATAATTATGGATTTTCTTTTTATAAATTGTTTTTTTTAATTAAAAAATATAAGATAAATGACACTTTTTGGTTCTTCTATGAGTTCTAGCACATGTATAGGTTCATGTAACCCTCTCTATATCATAATAATAATCATAATAATTCATAAATATTCATAATAGCTCTAAAACCCCCAAAACTCCTTCATACTATCCCTTTATATTCCGATACTCACCCACCTCTAACTGCTGGCAACCACTGATCTTTTCTCTTTCACTTAAGTTTTTCTTTTTGAGAATGTTGTATAAATGTAATCATATAATAAATATATAATCTTTGGAGACTGATTTCAAACATCTTTTCATGTATTAATGTGCAATCAGTATATCTTCTTTGGTGAAGTGTCTGTCTTTTGCCTTGTTTTAAATTGGGTCATTTGTTTTCTTAGTGTTGAATTTTAAGTGTTTTCTTTATATTTGGAATCAAATCTTTAACTGAATATTGTAATTTGTAAATATTTTCTCCCAGTCTGTAGCTTGTCTTTTCACTTTAATAGTGTCATTTACAGAATAAAAGTTTTTATTTTGGTAAAGTTCAGTTTATCAGTTTTTTCCTTTTATGAATTGTACTTTAGGTGTCATGTCCAAAACTCTTTGTGCAAAGATTTACTCACAAGTTTTTTTCTAACAAAGATTTGCTGAGCGTTTATGTTTTACATTTAGGTCCCTATGTGAGGTTGAGAGTGAGGTTCAGTTTTTACATATGGACATATAATTGTTCCGAAACCATTTATTTGAACTATCCTTTCTATACTGAATGGCCTTTGCATCTTTGTTAACTATCAGCTGGCCTAAAATAGGCAAATCCATAGAGACAAAATAAAATTAGTAATTGCCAGGGGCTGGGGAAGGGGGAGATCAAAAGTGATGGGTAATAAGTATGGGATTTCTTTTGGGGATGGTGAAAATGTTCTGGCATTAGATAGTGGTAGTAATAATACAATCTCATATATTTTAAGATGATAAACTTTATGGTATGTGAATTATATCTAAACTTAAAAATAGCTAAAAAATTAATTGGCCATATTTGTGTGGGTCTATTTCTGGATTCTTTCTTTTTCCTTTATCTATATGTCTATCCCTTTGCCCATAGCACACTAACTAGATTACTGTAACAATATAGTAAGTCTTAAAATCGTATAGTGTGAATCTCCAACTTCATTATTATTTTTCCAAAATGTTTTGAGTATTTTGGTTCCTCTGCCTAGCCACATAAATTTTAGAATAAGTTTGTCTGTGTAAAGGCTTTTGCTTGGATTTAACTTGGAATTTTGTTAAATCTATTGATCCGTTCAAGGAGTTTAAGATAACCTTTATCAGGTTGAGGAAATTCCCTTTTATTCTCGGTTTGCTGAGAGTTTGTATCATGAATGCCTGTTGAGTTTGGTCAGTTGCTTCTCCTTCATCAAATGATAGATCATGTGGTCTTTTTTAGACTGTTAATCTGATGGATTATACGAATTGAGTTTTGAATACTACACCAATCTTGCTTGACCACTCCTTCTATAATAGGACGATTCCAGCTATTCCTTTTATCTTGGATAAATCATAGTGTTTGTGTTTTTCAAGGAACCAATCCATTGTTTGCCAGTTATGTGTATAGTGTTGATCGTAATATTTCCTTAAGTTACTTTTAATAACTGTTAAGTCTATGGTGATAACTTCTGTTTCATTTCTAATATGGCTAATTTGTGTATTCTGTCTTTTTTCTTTTGTCAGTTTTCCCAGAAGTTTATGGATTTTATTGATCTTTACAAAGAACCAGCTTTAGATTTCATTGATTTTTCCTTATGTTTTTCTAGTTTTAATTTCACTGACTTCTACTCTTTGTATTTCTTTCCTTCTGCATTGTCCCCCCCCCCACCCTTTTTAAAAAAACTTTTTAAGGTGAAAGCTTAGGTGATTAATTTGAGACATTTTCTCATTTTAAATATAAGCTTTTAATACTATACTTTTTACCCTGACTTCTGTGTTAGCTACATCCTCCAAACTTTTCAGATTTTTTTTTTAAAACAAATTTTGTTTAATTAAAAATATTTTCTAATTTGTCTAGAGACTTTATCTTTGGGTTATTTTGTACAGGCATTGTCAAACTTTTTCTTAAAAGTCCAAATAGTGAATGATAGGCCAGAGTGCCGTACTCAGTTGCAATAATTTAACTCTGCCTGGTAGTACAAAAGCAGCCACAGACAGTACATGAATGAATGGGCATGGCTTTGTTCCAATAAAATGTTAGTTACAGAAATAGGCACCAGCTGTGATGTTTTTGTTTGTAGAGTTTCCTATTATTTCCCTGCTATCGATTTTTAGCTTAATACCATTATGATCAGAGAACATATTGTGTATGATTTCTTTTAAATTTCTTGAGGTTTTCTTGTGATCTAGGATATGACATGGTCTCTCTTGGTGTGTATTCCACATGCACTTGGTAAGATTGTATATTCTGATTTTGTTGGTGTTCTGTAAATGTCATTAGTTTCAGTTGGTTGATAGTTGAATTCTGATTCAGTTCTCTGACACCAACCAACTGGATATCCTACAATTCAGCTTAATTCTGACACTATTTGAAGTTAGTGAAAATCCTACAGGTTAAGGGGCTTGGTCCCACAAAACGGCCCCCACTGCAGACTTTAGACATAAGTCCTGGGTGTCCCCAGGCCACCTTGCCTAGTGGACTACAAATTCTTACAGGTTCAGTAATTTGCTAGAACAACTCACAAAACTCATGAAAATGCTATACTCATGATTACCATTTTATTATTAAAGGATATAAATTAACAGCCAGATGAAGAGGTATATGGGGCAAATCTAGAAAGGTTCCAGACACAAGAGCTTCTGATTTGGTGGATTAAGGGTGTGCCCCCCTCTCAGTATTATCAGTATGTTCATCAACCAGGAAACTCCCTGAGCCTGTTGTTTACCATTTTTAATAATAAGATTTCATTTCATGGGTATGAGTGATTAAATCATTGTCCGTGTAATTGAACTCATATCTACATTCTCCAGGGAGGTCAGAGTTTGGGAGGTGGGGATGAAAATTCCGACCCTCTGATCTTGCAGGATTGGTCTTTCTGGAGACTAGCTCCCCATTCTGAATTTAGGAGGAGTCACCTCATCAACATAACAGACATTCTTATCACTCAGGAAATGCCATACTCTGCCAGGAACTAGAGATAAATCTATAACTGTAAAGATTAATAGAGCAAATATAAAGACTGAATATATTTCTTATTATACCACAGTACTATTGTTCAGTTCTATAGTCTTGCTGATATTCTGCTTATTTCTTCAAGACAAGAGTGATGAAGTCTCCAATTATAATTATGGGTGTGTCTATTCCTCCTTTCAGGTAATTGTTATTTCATATATTTTGATGCTCTTTTTTAGATGAATATACATTTATAATTTCTTTGTAAATTGGCCCTTCTGTGATTATTTGATGTCCCTCTTTATCTCTGGTCATTTTCTTTGCTCTGAAGTCTACATTATCTTATAATATTTTAGGTACCGCAACTTTTCTTGATTAGTGTTTACACGGTATATTCTCATTCCTTTGCTTTTTAAATTTACAAATAAGTTTATAATGATATGTATACAATGAAAACACATCACATGAAACTCACAAGTATACAAAGAAACTGATGTGTAATTTTTAAAAAAGCAATATAGACTGACAGGCAAAAATTTAAAGATTTAATGCAGAGCTAAATATCAAATAGGGTCCTATACTGGAAATTCTGGAAACCGGTGAATTATACTTGGATGAGATTAAAGTTAATGATATATTTCCATGTGGTAGCTAAAATTGTCTTAATGTGAAGTCACATTCAGTCCGCTTTGAAGCAAAATAATGTAAGTTAATCTGTTTGGCCAAGCTACAAAAATGTCACCAACATTTTGCTGATGTATGCAGATGTGTCAGGATAAAACTACTCTTTAGAGAGTAAAGAGAACTGGAGCAGTAGTGGGAATCCCCTTTGCTTTGAACCTATATATGTCATTTTTTACGTGAGTTTATTATAGAAAATATATTCATTTTAGCTTATTTTTGTATATGGTATAAAAAGTGGTCCAGCTTCATTTTTTTGCTCATATCTGTCCACTTCTTCCAACACCATTTATTGAAGAGACTATCTTCCCCATTGCATATTCTTGTTGCCTTCTTTGTCATAGATTAATTGGCCATAGAAGCGTAGGTTAATTTCTCGGATTTCTGTTTTGTTCTGTTGATCTGTGTGTCTGTTTTGTGCCAGTGCTATACTGTTTTGACTACTATAGCTTTGTAGTATAGTTTGAAATCAGGGAGTGTGCTGCCACTAACTTTGTTCTTTCTAAAGATTGCCTTGGCTATTTGGGGTCTCTCGTATTTCCATGTAAATTTTAAGATTATTTGTTCTAGTTCTGTGAAAAATACCACTGATATTTTGGTAGGGATTGTCTGGAATCTGTAGATCGTTTTAGGTAGAATGGACATTTTAATGATATTCTTTAAATCCGTGAGCAGGCTATATTCTTCCATTTATTTGTGTTGCCTTCAGTTTTTTTCATCAGTGTCTTATAGTGTTCAGAGTACAGGTCTTTCTTCTCTTTGGTTAAATTTATTCCTAGGTATTGAAATTTTTTGATGCAATTTGTAAATGAGATTATTTTTTAAAATTTTTCTTTCTATTAGTTCATTTTTAGTGTATAGAAATGACACAGATTTCTATATATTTTATATTTTGCAACTTTACTAAATTATTAGTTCTAATAGTTTTTTGGTGGAATCTTTAGGGTTTTTGGTGTATGGTATATTATCTGCAGATAATGACAGTTTTACTTCTTCCTATCCAATTTCTTTTTCTTGTCTGATTGTGGCTAGGACTTCCAATACTATATTGAATAAAAGTGATAAGAGTAGGCATTTTTGTCTTGTTCCTGATCTTAGGAGAAACGCTTTTATCTTTTCACCATTGAGTATGATGTTGGCTGTGGATTTATTATATATGGCCTTTATTGAGGTATGTTCCCTGTGTACCTAGTTCCTAGTTTGTTTTTTTATTATATTGAGGTATGTTTCCTCTATACCTACTTGTTGAGAGTTTTAGTCATAAATGGATGTTGAATTTTGTCAGATGCTTTTTCTGCAGGCATTGAAATGATCATAATGAGTTTTATTCTTTGTTTTGTTAATATGGTTTGTTACATTCATCAGTATGTGGATATTGATTTATCTTTATATCCTTAGAATAAATCCCACTTGATCATGGGGTATGATTCTTTTAATATATTATTGTTGAATTTGGTTTGTTAATATTTTGTTGAGAAATTTTGCATCTGTTTTCATCAGGGATATTATTCTTCAATTTTTTTTTTTTTTTGTAGTGACTTTGGTTTTGGTATCAGGGTAATACTAGTCTCATAAAATGAGTTTGGAAGCATTCCTTCCCCTTTAATTTTTGGGAATAATCTGAAAAGGAAACACATTAATTATTTTTTAAATATTTGGTAGAATTCATCTGTGATGCCATCTGGCTCTGAACTTTTGTATGTTGGGAGTTTCTTGATTACCAGTTCAATTCTGTTAGTAGTAATTGGTCTGTTCGTATTTTCTGTTTCTTTGTGATTCAGTCTTGGAAGATGGTATATTTCTAGGAATTTATCCATTTCTTCTAGTCCAGTTTGTTGAGGTATAATTGTTCATAGTATTCTCTTATGATCCTTTGTATTTTTGTGTCATCATTTGTAACTTCTCTTTCATTTCTGATTTATTTGGGCCCTCTCTGGCTTAAGATTTACCAATTTAGTTTATCTTTTCAAAGAACTAGTTCTTAGTTTCATCCATCTTTTCTATTATGGTTTTAGTCTCTATTTCATTTATTTCTACTCTGATTTTTATTTCCTTTCTAACATCGGAAAAGATGCTTGATATAATTTCAGTCTTAAATTTACTGAGATTTGTTTCGTGACTTAAAATGTGATTTATTCTGGAGAATGTTCTATTGTGAACTTCAAAAGAATGTGTATTCTGCTCTTTTTTAGATGACTATTCTGAAATATGTATTAACTCCATCCGCTCTAATCCGTTCTTTAAGGCTAGTGTTTCCTTGCTGATTTTATGTCTGGATGATCTATCGATAGATGTAATTGGCTGTTAAAGTCCCATAGTATTGCTGTATTACTGTTAATCTTTCCATTTATGTCTTAATATTTGCTTTGTGTATTCAGGTTCTTCTGTGTTGGGTTGTGGACCTTTACAATGTTATATATCCTCTTGTTATAATGACCCCTTTATCATTATACAATGTCCTTTGTCTCTTGTTACAGTCCATTTAAAGTCTATTTTGTCTCATAAAATTGCCACGCCAACTTTATTTTTGTTTCCATTTGCATGAAATATCTTTTTACATTCCTTTCAGTCTCTGTGTGTCTTTAGATCTGAAGTGAGTTTCTTGTAGCAAGCGTAAGGGTGGGTCTTTTTTTTTTTTTTAAATCTATTTATCTACCCTTTTGTCTTTTGATTGGAGTATTTAGTCCATATACATTTAAAGTAATTATTGATAGATATGTACTGACTGCCATTTTATTCTTTTTTGGATTTTTTGTAGTTCTTTGTTCCTTTCTTGCTCTTTTTCCTTGTGCCTTGATGACTTTCTTTAGTGTTAGGCTTGGATTCCTTTCTCATTCTTTTGGATTCTCTTACCATGTTTCGGTGTTCTACTTTATTTTTGTTTTGTTTTGTTTTTCATTATGTTTTTTGTACAGTTATTTTAAGTGGTTACTCTAGGGTTAATAGTATACCTACCTGATTTTTCACAGTCTGCTAGAATTATTATATTACCACGCTGAATAGATGCAGAAACCTAATCACCATTATATAGATCTCTAACATCCCACCTACTGGTAGTAATCTTATGAGTTATGTATATGTGCATTGAAATTCTTTCAGAGTGTTATAATTTTTGCTCTTAACTGTCAAGCATATTTAAGAATGTAAGAGGAGATTAGCATGTTATATTTACATAGATTTCTGTTGTTCTTTCCTCATCCTTGTTATTCTAAGTTTCCTTCTATTCCCTTTGTTCAGAAGAAACTTCTTTGATAATTCTTTCATGGCAGCTCTGCTAACAACACATTGTCTTACTTTTCCTTTATCTGCAAATGTCCTTATCTGTGAAGGATATTTTCTCTGGATATAGAATTCTGGATTGACAATGCTTTTTACTTTCAAGGCTTAAAGATATTTTTCTATTTCTTGCCAGCTATGGCCTTAGATTGTTATATAGTTTCTTGTGATGTGTAGTGGTAGCTTTTTTATTTCCCATGCCATTTATTTGTTGGAGAAGCTGGGTCATATTGTCCTTTATGATATCCAGCATCATGGATTTAAGCTCCTTTTATTCTCATCTTGACATTTAACATGTACTTCTATTACTCTTATTTTTGTAAACTAATAATTAAATCTAGAAGCTTGATTAGATTTAGATTCTTGCAGGAGACATTATAGATGGTACTGAGAAAATTTTGTTGTATCATTTCAGGAAGCACTTATGTTTCGTGATCCTTTTTAGTGAGATTGATCAATAAAGTTCTGCATCCATTTTTTAACTTATGCTATTAGTAGCCATTGATGGTCATTGCCTAGATTCATTATTTAACCAGGGATTAGAATTTCTAATTTTAAGTGATTTTCTAATTCTATCTTATCTTCCACATTTATTACCTGTGATTATTCCCTAGGGAAAAAGTTGCCCTTTTCATCTCTTTGGTTTCTCTGAATTACTGTTCATACCAGAAAGGCAGGTAAAATTCTTTATTATTTCTATTTATTTACAACTTTTCAAAATAAATAGTTATGCCCTAGCAACCTCCAAAATTGACCAAAGAGGAATTTTCTTTTTTTCTTTTTCTTTTTTGAATGTCATTATGAAACCTGGGTCTTTATAATTTTCATGTTTTCCAATCATTGCAGTCACCATTTGTGTATATGCTTAAATTGTTTCATCTTTGGCAAATGAGAATTCTTTCAGTTGTCTAAAATTTCCTTTTGATTTGCCTGAAGTATTTTAATATTTTTGCTTTCTCATTTGACAAGATGTCCTATATTTAATTTTTTTGCACCGTTTCCTGTGCCAGACCTAGAATAAGCCATTTCTCCAAGGAGCCCTGATAATTTTTAGTGGGAAATGATGCTTAGAATCTATAGTCTAGAGGCAATGGTGCTTATTCCTGTAGTTATCATTGCTTTTAGGCCCTTCCAGGCCAATCCTCAGGCCAAATCTTCTACCACAATTTCTTGATTTTTATGTATTTGATTCCTACATAATATGTAGGGGCATTTCCTGGGAAAAATATTCTTTTACTTCTGTGTACATAGCTATTTCCTTTAGCTTTGAAGGTTAGTTTGACAAAATAGAACTTCTGTGGCTCACATTTTATTTCTTTGGGTATTTAAATATATAATTCCATTGTCTACTAATATAAGGTGTTGGTGCCAATGTCTGTCTTCAATCTGATTTTCTTTGTATTATAAATAATTTTGACTTTCTGCACAGGTGCCCAATGAATTTTTTCCCCATTTAAAACCCAGTAGTTTTATTAGACTGTGTCTTGATGTTGAGCTGCTGAGTTGTTTTCATAGGTATGTGGTATACTGTTTCAACATGCAGATTTAGCCTTTTTAATATTTATAGAAAAAATTTTTAATTATAGTGGCTAGTATTTGCTCCATTTCTTTGCTTTGATTTCCTTTTTGGGGGGCTTTTATAATATATATTTGGTATTTACTTTTTATTTATCACTTGTAACTTTTAAGTTTTCTTTTTAATTTTCTCTTTTCTCCCTTATTTGTATGGAGTCTTGTCTCATGTCTCTTCTAGTTAAGTCTTCATTTTTTTCTTTCACTTCTGACCCTTTTCTGAGTTTGCTCAGGTTTCTTATGTCTTCCTTTTGCCGAGCTCTCTCATTTAAGAGTTTTCTAGTGATTTATGTTGTTTTAAGGCTTCTTTTTCTTTTATTTAGTTTGTCCTTTAATATTAGGCCATGGTTTTCATCTACTTTACGCCATATTTTTCTGCTGTCTTTTCATTTTCTAAAGGTGTTCTGTTCATGTTATTTATATCCTTCTTTCTTACAATATCATTGTATTGAGTTTGATCAACAGCCCTTTTTTGTAGCTCATGTTTATTTCCTATGCAAATTTTTTTTTTTTAGACAAGGTAACCCTTGGTTGACCTCACAGATTGCAAGGACCTTTTCAGTTTACAATCCCTTATTTTATTTTTTTTATTTTTTATGCCTACAGCACCTGGTCTTCCTAGGTAGTCTTCCATCCAAGTACTAACCAAGCCCAACCCTGCTTAGCTTCCGAGATCAGACGGGAACAGGCTTGTTCAGGGTAGCGTGGCTATAGACTTCCTATACATTTTAAGTGCATTTTGTAACATTAAAATTTTATTAGCTCAGATGGTGATAAGCTCTGACTTACAACCTATTAAACTATAAGCTGTTGTAGATTAGGTACCATATCTTTTTCTTTAGCAATATGTTGTACTTAGGATAGTGGCCTGTCTGGGTCAGCTGCTGTTGACACCATGCTTTCTTTCCCTATAGTCTGGCAATCTCAGCTATTGTAAATTACATCTGTGTTGTAATGTTTTTGTTATATCTAGCTATTGTGCTGGGTATCTGTAATGGAAAGATAAGTACTTTTCAAAAATATACACTAAACATATTTTGGAACTGAGTTTGTGGGTCCCCCTCTTTTCCAACGAAGCAACCTAATTAATGTATAGGATTATTAGAGCTACTTGGTACTGAAATGTTTGTGTTAATTAGTTAGCCCTGATATGCTGCTGCTGTTTCTTTTGTTTTAGCTTAAATGGAAACCACCCTTGCGAGCTGGATGCCTGTGTAGCTGTTCTACCATATCAGTGAAGTGCAATGAGTGGAGGAGGAGAGCAGCCGGATATCCTCAGTGTTGGAATCCTGGTCAAAGAAAGATGGAAAGTGGTGAGTATACATCTTAGAGAGAGAGAGAGAACACATTTAGGAGGGTAATTTTTGGTATCTTGATAAAAATAGCATTTCATTAGGAAATAATACATATATTGCTTTCTAAAGCAGCTATTTTCAGTTTTTTCTTAATATGATTGTTTGGTTTATACCCTAATTCTTTTTCTTGCTTCATGTAGTAGTAAATTTTCTTAACCTCTGATAGCTGGTAAGGTAAATAAAAGTGCACTTAGGAAAAGAACAAACCAAAAAGTATAGTACAATGAACTGCTCTTTTTTATTTTTTAATTTTTTATTAAGGAAAATTGTAAGTATAAAGATAGCAATATTGATATAATGAATCTTGATGTACTCATGCCCCATCTTAAACATTTCTCAAGTGATGATCGATCTTGTTTTATCTCTTTAACTTCTCTCCCAAAATATTTTTAAGCAACTCTTTTCCCTTAGCATTTTTTCTGCATGTACTTCAGTATCTCTAAAAGATAAAGACTTCATTTAAAAATATAATCATAATGTCATTATCACAGTTAAAAAAGTAATTATTTCTTAATATCATTAAGTATGCTTCTAGCTTTCACATTTCCTTGATTGTTTTGTAAATTATTTTTAACAGTTTGAATCAAATCCATATCAAGTCTGTATATTGTAATTGGTTGACATAACTTAAGTTCCTTTCTTAATTTCTAGGTACTTTTTATCTATCTTTTTTTTTTTTTTACAATTTATTTGTTGGGGACACTAGGTCATTTGCATGTAGAATTTCCCATGGTTTGGATTTTTCTGATTGCTTCCATGTGGTGCTAACATGTTTCTCTGTCATGTATTTTATGTAAATTGTTACAGATATGGGTGCGTAATATATATACACACACACACACACACACGTGTGTGTGTGTGTGTGTATATATATAGAGAGAGAGAGAGTGAGTGAGTGAGTGAGTGAGTGAGTCAGATAGAGAGTCAGAGTCAATCTTGATTACATCTGAGTTCAGATCTAATCTGAGGTGGAGGCATCTTTTTTCTAAAGGGTATTGTGAACTTTCAGTTGGAGGCACATAATGTCTTATTGCCCATCATTTTTGTGGTGTTAATACTATGGATAATCATTGTTTAGGTCTATTAATTCATCAGGGATTGCAGATTGGTGATATCCTAGCATTCTTTCATTTATTAGTTGAAGTACATCTATAAAGAAAACTTTCTCATCATCAACTATTTGATTATCCTGAGATATAATTTGGTTAAGAAAACAGAATGGTTACTTGATTCTTTTTCTTAATTTACCAGTTTTCAAAATAATAATTTCTTCCCTGGCATCATCCAAAAGTGACCAATGAGATTTTTAAAATATATAATTAAGAATTCATGGATTTAAACACACTCTATGATAGTTCTTATCCTTATTGATGCTCAAATTGTCTCATTTAACTAAATGAGACCCTTCAAGTAGCCTGCTGACATTTTTTTTAACAAATCCTAATTGTCTTTTGATGGCTTCCTTTCCCTAGACTTGGAATTGGCCATCTCTCCTCCTCTTAAAGTAGCTATTTTTAGATATATTTAAATATATTTTATTGCCGCCTAGTCTTTTGTTATCCAAAGTTTTTTTTCCATTTAACAGGTTTAGCAAAGGTATTTTATGGTTTCCTTAATTTATCAGAAGATTGGAAAAAGAAAATTCTTATTTAGAAATATAAGGTTTTTTTCTGTAGTACAGTATTTTACTGATTAGGCCAATCAATAGACTTTGATTTATATTTACTTTAGTAAATATAAGGAAAGGACCATGTCATCATCATGGACTGGTGTGGGGAGATTCCAACAATTGGTAATCTTTTAGGTAAGTCAGGAATGGGTGTTGCTTTGGTGAGAGCTTTGTATACTAAGTACTGCGATAAAGGTTGGCTGTTCTCCAGTAGACATCAAAAAGTGGCAAATGAAGCTATGTCTGGCTTAGTTGCTCTGTCCTGATAATTAGAGCTAATTTATGTGTGGAACATGTTTCCCAAATTTGGAAGGCATGGTGACATTTTTAATGAGAAATCACTAGCTCATTGTTAAGGATGGTTATCTACTGTTATGTAACAAACTACATCAAAACTTAGAGGCTTAAAACAATCATTTATTTTGCTCACAATTTTGTGTATTAGGAATTTGGGAAGAGTTTGCCTAGGTGGTTTATCTCTTAGCCATATGGCACTAGCAAGCTTGGTTGGGTTGGAAGATTCATTTCTACATGGCTTTTTGGTGCCTTAGGGATACTTAATTCCCTCATCCTCCAACCTAGTGGTTCATTTTCTAGGTCCTCATCAAGGATTTTGGTTTCTCAGGATGCCATGGTGGCTGGCTGTTGAGAGACAGGACACAGAAGCTACAAGGCTGGTTAAGGGCTATTATCTGAACTCGTATAATGTTACTTTGGCATATTCTGTTGGTTAAAGCAGCCACAAGATCCACACAGATTTAAGGGGGTGGTAAAATGGACTCTACCTCTTGATGGGGAGTGGCAAAGTCACACTGAAGAGGTGCAAAAAGGATGAGTGGTATTGTTATGGCTATGTTTAGAAAACACAACTACCACAGACCTTTCCTTGATTCTTTTCCAAATCTTCACACCCCCATTACACTAAACTGCCTCTGTCTCTTTACCTCATTAGCATCGATGTCTTAGGGTTTTGTCAATCTCAATAAAAAATTAATGCTCTACTTTTGTTCAAATGACATTATAGTAATAGACCAAGGAACAAAATCACTTACTTCTGCCTGGACATCATTTAGTAAGGTCTTTTGTGAGGTAAAGCACGAAGCCAGCTCTCATCACAGTCCACAGTTAAAAAGATGTCCTTATGGTACCAGTTATGAGTTTTTTAAGTTACACTAGGCTTTGTTTAATGAACAAAATATAAAGAATTAGAAGTACCAATCAAGTCCCAACAAAGAGTAATTTATTTAACTGAAATTAAGTTCTGGAACTTTGTTTTAATCCCAAGATCATACAGGAGTTCCTCATGGTATTTCTTCCCATCACCAAACTAGAATGAGGACGGATTATAGCTCGTATACCCAAAGCAATGAATAGTTGCTTAGTAGTAGTTATGTAGTTAACACTTTGCCAAATGTTATGGGGGAAACAAAAAATAAATGGAGTGTGCCTATCTTCGAAGAAGCTTAGTTTTACTGAAATGGGGCTAGGACATTGACAATTGAAAGTTAAACAACATAAGAGTTAAGCAGGATGTTGTATTTACTCAAGGGCTATCTGAGGTATTTAGCCTAGTAAAATGATTAATTAAATGATTAAGCAAATAATTTCCATAGAAATTCAGAAGATAAAGAAATCATCCTATAGTAATCTGTATTGACCCAGTGGAAAAAGAGTAGGACTTGAGGTAAAGCCTCTGGGGTGGTTAGGATTTAGGACTCTGTAAAGTAATGACTACCTACATTATATCACATCCTAGATGTTTGATAATTTGGTAAGGCGAAGACCTAGTTTCAAGAAATAGAAGAAAGCTAATAATTGCATGTTGTATCTGGCTTGAAGTATATTACCCATCCTCCTCCTACCCCAGTTTCTCACAGTTCTACAGGTCTAGTTGTCAGTAGTTTTTCAAAACTTGTTTATAATACTGAGACAGAGATCCTGATATTTTCCCAGTTAACGACATTTTATCAGGAAGTATGTTCACTCTTATTTGAGCATATTGATATGTAATGAACTCTGGGATAGTTTAGAACAGGAGAGCTATCCACTTGCTTTTTGGAGCCTGGTTGGTGCCTCTAAGAGGAGAGTAAATGATGCAGAGAGGGCTGGGCTCTGGCTGCCCCAGTCCCATCTCCAGTCTCCCCACATACACGTCTCAACTAGTTTCCAGATAAGATTTCATGGTTTAAAAAGTCTTCAAATGATCTCCTTAGAATTAAAACAGCAAATTTGGTTGTTAAGGGGTGTTTGTGAGAAGTGAAGCTTTCAGATACTGTGTTTTTTGTGACAGTTCTGAAGCTGGCTATAGACCAAATTTTAAAATCATTCATGGCTGAAAAAACTGTATTACTTTTTGTGAACAAACCTGTTGGAAAAGGTTCTTGTGTTACTTCTAGGCATTTGTTTTCTTCTTGGCATGTTCATGGTTAATGTAACAATATTGAGCTCTTTTATCATAAAATAGCAATACTAAAATTATATATTAAATATCAGAGATTAATTGGTTTTCAGTTAGAAACTTCTAGTAATTTTGCATGTGTATGTTCTTCTTTCCTATGCAGTTGAGGAAGATTGGGGGTGGGGGCTTTGGAGAAATTTACGATGCCTTGGACATGCTTACCAGGGAAAATGTTGCCCTGAAGGTGGAATCAGCTCAACAACCAAAGCAAGTTCTCAAAATGGAGGTTGCTGTATTGAAAAAACTACAAGGTAAGCTGCTTCGTATGATATGCAAACAATTTATAATTTATTGTCATCTTTCTGAACCTCAATTATATTCTCTATTAATTGAATATTCTGGTGTCAGATTGGTAGTAACATGCTGAGCATTTTTCTCTTGGAAATTGTCTCACTAGCTATTTATTAGTAGTAGAAATATTGATCGCTTAGAATAATTGGACTTGAGAATTCCCTTTCATGGTGAATAAGATGAGAAAGAGTGAATTATCCGAAACATTTTGCTTTAGAAAGTATTTTCATAAGTCTGTTATGGCAAAATTTGTCTTTTTTTTTTTTTTTTTTAAACAACCAAACATAAATTCCTCTGATTTGTTTCTGCTCATGACTTTGGATGTTAAAAATGCTTTAATCACATGAAGGAAGCTGCCTTCAAATCACATTTCAGGTGGAATAAAAATAATGGTTTGTTATGTGTTGATTTCATTAACTTCAGTTTCATAGAAGAACTTGTTCTGGCGCTGTCTTTATTTTTGAGGTCCTTTTTTCTGCTTAGGTTCCTATTTTTAATATAAGAATAAATAATTTTTTTTTCTGACACTTATTCAGTGATGTAAAACTCTGAATACATTGCTAGCTGGTATTCATTCATCTTTGCATTTTCAATTTAATGACGTAATATAATATTACTGATACTTAAATGTTTTGTCTGAATCAAAATTAAATAGGGATGATTAGCACATTAAGTAATCTTGTTAAGCTCTAGAAGGTTTGATATTGTTATGGGACATTAATTAGTATCTAAAGGAATTTAGTACCAACATAGAGCAAAGAAAGTTGCTGTAATTGGTGAAAATAACTATAGTTCATAGAAATAGCAAGGACAAAACACTGTGTAGCCTCAAATTCATGGCTGAATAGTCTCTAGGGTGAATGTGTTCTCTTTTTGAATGCTTGATGTTTATTAAGTTAATGAAATGTTTATTATGTATTCCTGCAATGTCTATTCTTTTAATTTTGCCCTTTGTATTAAGCTTGTCTACCAGTTGGCTCATTTGAGTAGAGCGTGACGCTAAAACAATTATAACTCTGTTTAATAGTTTTCTTTTTAGCCCAAACCAAACTCTCCTGAAACATAGGAAATCACGAAGATAGTGGATTTGAACCCGTTGTCACTACTAGAAAAAAATGGGTAATTGGAGAAGGAAGAATAGGGAAAAAGATGGCACTTTCTTTTTCTCACCTTTTCTCCTTTCTCCTTATTTCTTTTGAGCTGTTCTCAGCTCAGTGACATAGAGGCTAAACAGGTGCAGCTGGAGCTACCTCTTCCTGAGGTCACAGATCCCAGGAGATCTGTTTTACTCTCAGCCAAACCCATGAAGGGTATGTAAGCAACAACTTGGCCTGGACAACTTCACCTGTCTTTCTCCTACTTGGCCCTGAGGAGATGCTTCCAGGTGAGGCAGGATACAGCTCTGTAGCCCTTTTAGTAGGTTCTCCTGCCTATTTTAACCATAATTTACCCAGAAATCTGAGTGATAAAGCTTGAAGATCAGTTTAGTACTTTTTTAATGCGTGAATTGGAGACCCTTGGATGCTAAGTCTCTTCTTTTTTTCTATTTTACTTTTCATACAATTACCTAAAATGTTTTTCCTATTTGCTTATAGCTACACGACATTCTGTTTCTCAGACCCCTTCACTTTCCAAAAATTAGTAGGTTTTTATCCTCTGGTCTGTAATTCAATTAGGCAGCCCTTGACTTTCTTTTCTTGGCTTCCTAACTAACTTACACTTCCTGTATACTTATGCCTCACAACTTCATTTTGTTGAGGGTGCTTTGGAATCTAGACTCTTGAGAACATTTTTTGGGGCTCAACTACTTTTGCCTTCCTGTTGGCATAATGACTTCGTACTTCTCAATTTTCTTTTAGTTTTTCCTGTATTTAATAACTCTAGATTTCCTTAGCTCAGAACAGTCATTACCAGTGTGTTCCTTTCTCATTGGTCTTAAAGTTTGAAGGCCTTAGCACTTTACCCCATCTCTTCTTCTGACTTACCTTCCCAAGGTTATTACATCAGAATGCTATTATTTTTTCAAAGCTCTCTGAACTGTTCTAAATGTATCCTACAATTTGCTGTTGAATCAAGCGAGAGCCCTAGGTTGTACTTGGTTTATACAAATGTGTTTGAATGTTTTAGTCACTTGTAAAACTAAACTGTGTATAGGCCTATTAGATAGTACTTCTACACTAAGTTATTATTCTCTAAAGTATTCCTAGTAAAGAGAACCATAAAACTTATTAAACTTTAACTTTTATTAATATAATTTTTCAGAGCTACATCTCTATATAACCATTTATTTGTGTTTCTTCCTCTTTTCCATTTGCGACCATACTACCTTTAAACCTTTGTTTTTTAATTTATTTGCTTTGAAACTTTGTGCAAAGGGAATAATTGCCTCCCTAGTCTGTTAGATTAGTTATTCTCCCATCTTAAATATTTTATTATGATTTCTTCACTTCTCCATTTTTATGATTTCTTGAGGTGTATCTTAACCATACCACTTAAAAAAAAATAAATTCAGTTTTATGTGCAGTGCTGTGACAAGAAGGAAGAACCTCTGTCCTGTGATTTCAAATTGATCACTAGTAATTCTGCAATACCTCAGGAACCTACTATCAATATTTTTTTTAAAGTTATATTTCCATTCCAATCTTACAATTTGCTACGTATCTAGAATCCTGCAAGTGAGACAGGCAAATTTTAAATTTGCTTTTTCCCCTAATTTTTTGTTATGAAAGATTTCAAATATACAAAAAATAGAGCATTATATAATGAACATTCATGTATTCATTATTTTGTTTCAATAACTAGCAGCATTTGTCCAATCTTGTTGCATCTGTATCCTACTCCTTTAACACTTTTCCCCACCTTGCTGGAGTGTGTGAAAAGAAATTTTAGACATCATTTTATCTATAAATACTTTAGTATTTATGTAATAGATGAGGGATTTTTTTAAATGAAAAATTTTTTATTTTATAGAGCGATGAATTACCAGACAAGGCATATGTGGCGTTGAAGTGTATTTAGGGGGCGGGAGGTTTGGAGATATATTAAAATTTGACAGACATTACTGTGCCTTTAAGAGCTTTGTTGATGATTGATGATTTTGTGAATCCATTAAATTGTATCTGTTGGAACATAGAAAGTCTTAGCCTCTTATTGTCACACACAGACAAAAAAAATGACATGAGAACATATTAGAAGTAGTTTTTATTAAACTTTAGGAAAATTGAGGGGATCTGTATTATTGAAAGGTAAGAAATAATGAACTGTGGAAACTCCTCAGCTGACCAGTTTTAAGATTGGATTAAAGAACCTCATTGGAGAGGAAGCCCATGTTCCAGTTTTTCTTTAACTTTACTTTTTAGAACTGTTTTAGGTTTACAGAAAAATAGAGCAGAAAATTGAGTTCTCATATTCCCCTCACCTCAGTCTTCCCTATCATTAATGTCTTGCATTAATGTGGTACATTTGTTACAATTGGTGAACCAATATTAATACATTGTTATTGACTAAAGTTCATAGTTTACATTAAGGGACTCTTTAAAAAAAAAAAAAGCATGAACACAATAGTCTTAAACACCTGACAAAATTATTTCTGAATACAATCTAAAATCTAGCAGTGTTTAATTTTTCTCAATGTCTCAAAAATATCCTTTCACAGTTGACTTTTTCTAATCAAGATTCACATACGCAACAGGCACATTACATTTGGTTGACATATCTCTTAAGTCTCTCAATCTATATATAAGAGTTCTCCCACCCTTTTTTTTCTTTTTGGGGGGGTCTGGGGTGCCATTTAGTTAAAGAAACTGTTGAAGTTCTTAGTGTGATGGAATAGTTCAAATTTTGGATTTAGCCTTCATATCC
The DNA here is from genome assembly GCF_014176215.1 of Rousettus aegyptiacus. Classification (NCBI taxonomy): domain Eukaryota; kingdom Metazoa; phylum Chordata; class Mammalia; order Chiroptera; family Pteropodidae; genus Rousettus; species Rousettus aegyptiacus. The sequence continues at coordinate 116,442,795 of NW_023416306.1, read as the reverse complement.
TTGTGGTGTCTATTAATATGTTCATATCCTTGTGGTGTCTATTAATATGTTTTTCTGTTTTCCATGTTTCCTGTGAAGTGGTAGTTAGATATAGAGGCTTGATGAGATTCATGTTTGTTGGCAAGAGTACATTGAGTAGATCCATTGTTTCCATAGGGATTACAAAATGGTGATTTTTCAGATTTTTTTTCCTTCCTTCCAAATTTCTGAACTGAAATTATTCTATAAAATAGAACTTTAATCAGGTGTCTGTTCTTCCTGAAATATATGTTACCATGGGAAGAACGGGATAAAGACTTGATTTTTCTTCCCTTTTATCAACCATATTTTAGAGTAATAAGTTGTGCCCTTATGTGACCAGTGACTTGTTTTTTTTTTTTTTTGGGGGGGGGGTATCACCATGGGCTCATGGATTTTTATGTATGTAATATCAACCCATTGCAATTATCCTTTTGATGCTCAAATTTTCACATCTTTGGTTAGTGGAAGCCCCTTCAAGTTGGCTGCTTTGTCCTTCTGAAATACTACCTGCGTGTTCTTTGTTGTTATTCTTGCTTTCTGATGTAGCATGTTTCAGGCTTTCCTTGAACTTTCCCTGTACTATGGTTGGAATGAGGAACCTATTCCTCCATGAGGTCCTGTTTCCTTGTATTGAAAAACAATTGGAACCACATATGGGCATGCTAGGGTTGTTATTGGGGCCAATACATTTTTCTCAATAGATTTAAGTAAGTAAGTTCTAGATTTTGCCTGGTTTGTTCTTCTATGGACTTTCCAACTTGCATTTTGTTTATTTTACTTTAAAAATACATTTGTGTTCTCTTTTAAATAGTAAGCCTCTTAAAGGGCAGGAATTACATATAATTTAATTTGACATATGTTCAGTGGCAAAATGATAAAGTATATTTTTATTTGGTGATAGCATATATTTGTAAATGGAAATGTGGGAGAATAAGATAACATAACTCTTCTATTTCTGATTGTTATATTTTTCATAAAGTTCATTGTTTTAGTTTTTTGATAAGAAAAAGAAATATTGAGGTTCTGAAATAATTTGTTAAAGAATATCATAAATACTAGTTGATAAAGTCACCTTTGTATGACTAGGGCTTAGATTCAGCTCTTTACTGTTATAAAAGACAATCATTTGGATCTTCCAGAAGATGATTTCTATATGATTTAGAAGCCTTTTAGCTTTCCATGTAGGTGAGTCTAATGTTTTGGGAATTCAGAATATTGTAAAATTAATATAATTTATATTTAATATACCTTTTCATTAAAGGAAGTCTTCTCAGGATCTTTACGGTTTATATTTTTACTTGCTTCCAATTGGTATCTAAGCATATACCAAAGAGTAAAAATAGTTTTTCTTTAAAAATATTCTGTAGATTAGATTTCTCACTAATTCTTATGTGTGTTCCCTCTATAATGTCTTCAATCTAATGAAACTTGTGGTGTTTAAAAATCGCTACCTAAATCATTGAGTGACTTGAAAGTTGTCCTGCCTTTCTGTCCCATTTTAGTGCTTCACTTCATTATGGGCTTTTTTTTTTTTTTTTTTTTTTACCTTTAAGTATTGGTCCTAGATTTCATTTTTGCCTTGGAGACTACAGAGTACAAGCTCTGAGAGTTGAGAAGAAGGGCTACTATTACAGTAGAGCAAGTATGCCTTCTTCTCTGGAAGTCTCCAGCTACTTCTGCAAAGTATGACTACTCCTTTTTCCCAGTCATAAGAATTTAAGAAATATGTAATTTTTTTTACCATATAGAAGACTTTATGAAAGTTATTTCAGAGTTGCTTGCCCTCGTTAAGGTTTATATGTTTCATCAAAGGGTGTTATAAGATCTCTGATAACTCCTTTTATGGGAGAGCATAAACTCTGTGACATAAAAAGTTAGGGGTAAACTCTTACCTATCATCATATCCTTTAATTTATCACTTGCCCTTTTGTTTCAACCTATGCATTCTTTCTCCCTAAATCATTTTACTTGCCCTGGTTAAGGTTCATCTCTTTTGTCAAAGGGTGTTAGGAGATCTCTGAGAACTTCATCTGTTCAAGTATGTTCGTTTTAACATACTTGAACAGATATGTTCATCTTGGAAGATTTAATATCTGCTAGCTTGGGGATTTGTTTATTCATTACCCTGTTTGGGTTTAGAAAATGACACATTGGAAATAGACTAGGACTAGATTATAATAAAAGGAGCAGAGATCCATATCCTTGAAATAGAATATAATGTATCTGTGTATGTCTTTGTATATATATACATACTTATATTTATATGTGCTTTATGTATACAAGTCTGGGAATTGGGAATGGTTATGTTTGGGTGTTGGAGTTAGAGGAACCAGGATAGGAGAGGATCTTTTACTTTTTCCCTTTATACCTGCCAGTGCTTCAGAAATTGAAAAGAATAATGCAAAAATTTCTTTTATGGTAAAAATGTAATGTAATCATCATAACTCAAAATTCATTCTTATTGTCTCTTTAAATTTCTGCATGCTTGAAAATACATGGTAAATTAGTGCAATGTAGTGTAGTATAATTTAATTAAAAAGTTGTTTTGAGTTGTGAACTTACTTTATAAATGCTTGGTAATATCTTATTTGTGGGGAGATTTGAAGCAGTGTTTAAGTGCTTACTATATACTAGAAATAGTGCTGCTTAAATGCTAGACTCATTCGTACTTGTCTTATTTTAATATCTTATATCTACCTTTTATCTAATTTATGCGGAAGACTTTCCTCCATTTTGTTTACAACCTTTTTTAAGGATGTAAGTATTCACGGTAAAAAATTTAAAAATCAAACAAGAATAAAGTAAAAAATAAAATTTTCCTTTCTTTTAGCCCCTCATTTTCTTTCTCCAAAGTTAACCGTTACTGGTTTCTTGTGTTTTTTTCCCTAGAAACATTTGTACATATTATAATATATCCACACACATATATGTGTATATATGATATACATGATCACATATAAAATCATATGATTATATATGTGGGTATATAATCATACCATTATATACCAACATTTATAATGATATGATTGTGTGTGTGTGTGTGTGTGTGTGTGTGTGTGTGTGTGTGTAAAATCTCCCTCCCTCCTTTACCCACATCCCCCAACAGCATGTGGAATCATACTGTATATATACTGTTCTGCAACATGGTATATCCCCATAGATTCAGATAATAAGACTCGTTTTCCGTCTACCATTGTGTTCTGTAGCTGGAGTGATCCTTCAGATACATCGATTGGATCATGTCACTCCTCCACTTTTGCTAAAACATTTCAGGGCCTTCCTTTTCTCAGGTAAAGTCTTTGCATCTTAACATTGCATACAAGAACTTGGATTGACTCCTTTCTGCTTTTCTAGCCTCTTTTCTTGAAATTGTTGGGCCTACACCAAAATGTTGGTCATCCTGAGCTTTTTCAGTTTCTTAAACAGTTTATGGCCTCTTATCTGCAGTTTACTTCCTCTGTCTCATACACTGGATAACTCCTATTTTTATTTTCTTTTTTAAAAAGTTGATAACAGCCCTCATATTTATAAAAATCCATGGGTAAAATAATATTTAAATAAATAGGGCAAGTAGAATTAAGAACTTCACTTTTTTCCTAAGCATGTAATATCCAAAAGTATATATGCTTAAAAAAAATGTGACCCTATTAACTTGCCTCTTCGTTTTCCTCAGTAAGGTTATTACAGGATGTATTTGTTTTCAATTTTTAATTTATAATCAAAGTTATACAAATAGTTTAAATAATTAATCAGTTCTACAAAGTTCATTATGAAAAACAGTAGTCCAGGTTCTGGTTCCAGATAAGATGGAGTAAGCACACTTCACCCTGTCTTTCCCACTGAATACAGCTGTAAAACCTGGACAGAATGCTTGGAGTGGCTATTTGAGGACTCTGAAAAATAAATAGTAGGAGGCACATTGGGGAAGAAGACCAGAATTCAAAGTACCACCAAACTGGCGGTGAGTTTACCATTTTTTTCTTCCAGTACGTCCCAGCCTGAACCTAATGTATCCTGAAACTTGGAAGTGAGCGTTATTAACGTGGACAGAAAAAGCACCAGGAGAAGTCTTCTAGTTCTAACTCAAGGAGTGGGAAAGGGGTCTTTTAATGCTCAGAGAAAATGTGGCAATCCTACATACTTTCTTTTTTCTTCTTTTTTTCCTTTTCTTCATTCTCTTGCACCCCAGGCCTCAAGCAGTGCTTAGCAGTGGCTGCTGTGGCCTCAATGGGGGTAGGCAAGAGCCTAAATCTCAGAGGGAGGGAAACTTACCTCTCAAATTGAAGGAGCTATGGTCTCAAGAGAGTGGAGAAAACCCCATTGCTTTTCTTCTCCTTTTGCTCTTCTTTTGTTTGACTTTGACTTCTAATACAGCCTTGGGAAGTACACAGCAGAATGGAGTTAATGAAGCCCCAGCTTTCTCCTGGAAGGCTGGAGAAGGGGAGTCCTAGAGAACCAGAAGACTGCAGGAGAATGAGGATCTTGGGAAACTGACCACTTAAAGTTGCTTAAAGATTGCTGAGTGGACTTCTAAGCTGGGCACACATGAGCTTATTCTAAACAGCATACATAAATGTTGAGGTCTGAATTGTGGGATAGATCACCAAACTGGACACTACGTGGGACAGTTGTAAAGCATATAACTGAATCGAAATTGGAAACAACCCACAGAAGACAGGTCAGAACTTGAAGTGTGAACCCACCTGAGTCAATTATTGGCTAAAACAAAAACACCAACATTCTCAGTGAGACTTAGGTAAAACCCAGAGTCTCATAACAATATTCAAAAAGTCCAGAATACAATCTAGAATTACTTTGCTTAAAAAGAACCAGAAAAATCTGAACTCACATGGGAAAAGACAGAAAAGAGATCCCAATGCCAGGATTACACAGATGTTAAAATTATCTCAAAGACTCTTAAAATCAACTATAATGACCATGTTCCAGGAATGAGTGGGAAGATACAAAGGCTCAGCAAAGAAATAGAAGATATAAAGAACTAAATGGAAACTTTAGAACTAAATACAATAATGGAAATAAAAAACTTACTGGATGGGCTCAGTATCAGAGTGGACACAACAGATTAGTCAGTGAACTTGAAAATAAATCAATAGAAATCATTCAGTTTGAACACCAGGAAAAAAAAAAAAGATTAAAAAAACAAATAGTCTTGGGAACCCACGAAACTATCATCAGATCTAACATTGTGTCATCAAGAGACCCAGAATGAGAAGAGAATGAATGTGGTGCAGCAAAAAATATTCAAAGAAATAATGGTATGTAGATTGGAAAGGAAGAAATAAAACCATCTCTATTTGTAGATGGCATGATTGTGTAGATAATCCCAAGGAGTCCTCACAAAAAAAATTCCTAGGATAAATGAGTTTAGCAAGTGATTCAAAATCAACCCACAAAAAACAATCATATTTCTATATACTAATGATAAACAATTGAAAATAATTTAAAAAATTTATAATAACTTCCCCAAGATGAAATATTTAGATTTTAAGTTAGTAAAATATGTATAGATCTCTATGCTGAAAACTATAAAACCCTGATTAAAAATAATCAGAGAAGATTTAAGCAAGTGGAGAGACGTGCAGTATTCATGAATTAGAAGATTCACTATAGTAAAGATGTTGAATCTCCATATAGTTTTTACATTTAACACAATACCAAGAAAAATTCCAACAGCACTGTTTGTGGTTATAGAGCAACTGAGTCTAAAATTTCCATAAAAAGGCCAAGGACCTAGAATAGCCAAAACAATTTTAAAAAAGAAAAATGTTGGAAAAATCGAACTACATGATTTTAAAACTCAGTACAGAGCTACCATGATCAAGACTGTGGTGTTGGCAAAGGGACAGTCATGTAGATCAATGAAATAGAATATAGATTCCAGAAATAGACCCACACAAATATAGCCAATAATTTTTTTACAAAGTTTCAAAGTGGGAAAAAATAATCTTTTCAATAAGCAGTGTTGGAACAGTTAGACAGCCACATACAAAGATAATGAACCTCGACCTAAACCACGCATATTATACGAAAATGAACAAAAATGTACCACACATCTAAATGTGAACTATAAAGCTATATATCTTTTAGAAGAAAACATAGGAGAAAATCTTTGTGACCTGAGTGTAGGCTGTTTTTCGTGTGACACCAAAAGCATGACTCAGTAAAGAAGAAATTGATGATTTGGACTTCATCAAATCAGAAACTTTGCTTGAGAAAGACACTATTCAGAGAATGAAAAGGCAAATGATAGACTGGAAGAAAATACTTGCAAATCACATACCTGCAAAGGACTTATATGTAGACTATGTAAAAAAACTCTGAAAACTCAACCAAAAGCAAACAATCCAATTAATAGTTTCATAGGTTTTGTCAAAGAGAATATAGAGTAGCAGATCAGCTCATAAAAAAATGTTTAACATAACTAGGCATTAGGGGAATGCAAATTAAAACCATGACGACTTATCACTGTATATCCATTACAGTGGCAAATCCAAACGGTTGACAGTATCAAATATTGACAAAGATATGGAGCAACTGGAACCTTCACACTTTGCTGGTGGGGATACAAAATGATACAGCTCCTCTAGAAGATAATTAAACATATACTTACCATATGTTAAATATGAATTTACTGTGTGACCTAGCAATCCCACTCCTAGGCATTTATTTTAGAGAAATTAAAATTCATTTTAATATAAAGCATGCACATGACTATATCAGCTTTATTCTTTATTCCAAAAAGTATGTCCTTCACAGAGTGAATGGATAAATCAACTGTAATACAGTGGAATACAATTCAGCAATAAAAAAGAAAGAACTGCTGATAACATACAGCAACTCTTAATTTCTTCTTCTTAGAGAAATCTTTCCATGACCCTCCTAGTCTGCACCAGTCATGCCTAGTTATTCTCTGTGTTCACAACTGTCATACTTGGATCGCCTCTTAATATCTTCCTGAGGATTCCCTTTTCTTTTCCATATTGTATGCCTTGTTAAATCCCTTTCTTTTTTTCACTTATTCTCATTTTAGGGAAACACTCCTCTACTAGCTTTCTTAGTAAAAGGTGCATGGGAAGTATATTTTTGAGACCTCTCGTGCATGTCTGAAAGTGTTTTTATTTTACTCTGATGTTTAAATGGAAAACTGGCTCGATATAGAATTCTGGATTGAAAATAATTTTACTTCAGAAATTAGTCTTCAAATTTACTGTTGCGATTGAGAAGTGAAATTCCATTATGAGTCTTGTTACCTTAGCAACTTTTAAGTTTTTCTTTTCTCCAATGAATATCATGATTTGGGCAGTGTGTGTGTGTGTGTGTGTGTGTGTGTGTGTGTGTGTGTGTGTGTGTTTTAAATTTAGTTTTGTTTCTTCAAACTGGCAATCTGAAGGTTTTTCTTGGTGATCTCCACCCCTCTATTTTCTCTGTCTTCTCTTCTGGAACCTGTAATGCAGATATTGGACCTCTTAGAGTGGTCCCCTAATTCTTTATCTTTACATGTATTTTTACATGTATTCATTCTTTCATACATTTTTTGTAATAAGTACATTTTAAAAGCAGATAGGGTGATGAAACTGTGCTCTTTTTTCCCCCTCTTTCATTCTAACCACAAAAGCCTGGTAGTTTTAAATTGGTCATTGTTTAAATGATGGGATTCCCTTTGATGGTTTGAAAACTTCCTTCTGCCTTTGGCTCCTGGTGAGCTACTTAGAACCTAAAATATTGTTAGATGGGCAGTGTCATTAGAACTGATAGGAGCTTTTGCATGTTAGATTCCTTGACTGAATTATTTTTTCCTGGGGACTTGGTTGAGAGGATACCTCTTTCTTCTTTTTATATCACTGTCAAGTTAATTTAGTCAAGCTCCAAGCTCTATGATGCATTCTAATCCAATTAATCTTTTGATTTCTTTGTAATGCTTATTCTTTGTTTTTATAAGCTATCATTTGATATTATGTTGTCTGTATTAGTCTTGTAATAAGTTCAACAAGATCGTAAATTCTTTGAGAACAGGATCTAGGTTTATATTTTTTATCTCCCATGGTGTAGATATTTCATGAGTCGTCATTATTAGGGTGGGTGTTTTGTTTGTTTTTGGTGAAGAGTGGGTAAATATGAAAATATGAGTAAATTGTAGATGGGTAAGGAAGCTAAGACTAGTTTTGTGGTGTCCTTGGTAATATAATAGTCCATATTTGCAGAATCTCAGTGTTTGCTAATTTGTAAGTGACCAGGTATTTGTTCTTTACATTCCAGAGTGTCCCTTTAGTGGGTTTGGGATACTTTTTAACTCAGCTTTTAGTTTGATTACTAAATGGCTTTTTGATTAAAAAAAAATGATTAATGCCTTTTTCTGATTGTTTTACTTTTCCTGTAGCAACAAATATTGTAAAATGACTTGCCTTTTGCATGATATTGTTACTTATTAATATTTAATGCTGGGGTTTAGACCACCATACCCGCCCCCACCTGCCATAGTTTTAAGCTTTTAAATTGAAAGCAAGAGTAGTACATGATCATCCAAAATTATAAGAACAAAAAGATTCATTAGGTTATATGCATTTAGTTTAGAATACAGCATATTTACTTTTTTAAAAAAGACTTTGGGCAGCTAGAGAAGGATTTGCCACTATTATACTTATTTGCCTTAGATGAATAGATATCCTTTTCTATTATCATAGTTAACATCTCTTTTTGACTAGCAAGGTACTACCATGCTACAGTATCTATAGATATTGTCTATCTATATAAATTGAGTCTACTTCTTATTGTCTTTTTTTTAGGTGGAGATAGCACTGATTATTTCTCTTTGGTGCAGAGCTTGATGACAGACCACAAGCATTCCCTATTGGGTAAAGTGGTTAAGAGCTAGAAGAGTAATAAAAAGCTTTAATGGCAGTATTTTGAGTGGTTAATAAGGATCTAGTTTGTATGTTCAGGATTCCTTTTGTCTTTTTGAGGATTTCTTAAACATAAAAGACACATAAGCAGAAAGTTAAAATTGATTTGTTGATATATTTCCATCCTATATTTTCTTATGGTCCTATGACTCCTAGTGATCAGTGCTACCTTGCTGACTTTTCTTCTTTCTCAAATTCTATCTGTGCACCAGACTCTGTTGCTCTTATTTGTCTTCAGGGAACTCTTATGTTAATTGTCCTGTTTATTTTTTCCCCTTCAGGACCTTCCTAGGTGACTCACTTGTTAATGTCTGAAAATTGAATCTTGAGTGTTAGTTGGTTGATATTACCTCCTACAGGGATATTTAGATATTAAGAATTGTATTTAATTTGAGGAGATGAGGTCGAGGGAAATAATGTGGGTAAAAACGAAGTAGAACATTTGAGAGAGAAAATAAAGAACTACACCTCATCAGAATATATAATTTATTCAGAAGAACTGATGGAAATGAAGTTTGATAAGTAATGTAGAATGAATCTGAATTCCAGGCTCACCATTTTAATCTTATTTCTTTAGGGATTATTGTTTATGGTTTCTTGAGGAGACAAACGATGTGATAAAAGCAATATTTTAGGGAGATTATCTTATGACTAATGTGTGGGTGGTAACATTATGGGTCATGTTTGGCCTGGTCCGGTAAAGTATTGTCAGATTTGACAGAATAGGTGGAATCAGATGAGTTGGGTCAGTAGAGAATAGGTGATAGTCCATTGGGACAGTCAACATCAGGGGAGTCCAGTAGGTTGTTTATAAACGATAGTTGAAACACATGACAAGGCAAGCTGGTGCTTGTCATTCTGAGGTTGACATTTGGCCCTGTGGAGGTGGGAGAGGGACAGGACAGTGGAGGAGAAAATGGCTTTAGCCCTAGAAAGTCCAGGGTACTAGGTAGTTTACCAATCATTCTCATTCTTTCTTTCTTCCTTCTTTCCTTCTCAGGCATGGGTATATTTGAATCATTAGGCTAGGCACTAGGGGTATAAAGAAGGCATGGTCTTTGTCCTCAGAGGCTAACAATCAAGCCAGACTGACATAGAGAGAATGAGTAATGACATTGCAGAATGATAAGTTATAAAGAAAATGCATAAAATATATGAAAAAGAAAAATGTATACAGAGACCATCAGAGAATTGAGAAGAGAACAAAAGGAAAACTAGGCAGAAGCTCAGTTGTCAGAACCAAAGAGAGAGATCAGGACAAGACTAGCAGCAAACATGGTTGCATTATGGCAGCCAGAGTATTGTGCTGGGTAGAGCTCCATAAACGTTTCCTGCTAAGCCTAAGGGAGAGAATGAGGTAGGCTTGAGTCTCAAAGTGAGAGTTAAGTGGCACCAATTATATGGAGAAGAAGAATATAGTGACAGGGAACTAGTAAGGGCCTTAAAGTATTTAGAGAACATAGAGGCAAAGGATTCTAGTTAAATGCTTTATGAGTAGGGGGATGATAAAAAAAATGCTGAACCTCATTAGTAATTAGAGAAATGTAGATTATCGTAAGATACCAGTTCATTTAGATTGAGGGGGGAAATCTGACAGTATTAAGGGTTGAGCATAGAGAAATAGGAACTCCCTTGTGTTCCAAATAGAAGTATAAATTGGTACAACCACTTTGGGAAGCAATTTGTACCTATAGTATAATGATGATGCTAGCAACCATTTAACATTTTTTCTATGCCAGGCATTGTTTTAAAAAAATATTATTTGATTTATTTTTTACCTCAACTTTACTCATTTTTATCATTGAAGAAATCGAGCCTAAGAGAGGTTCATCTGTTCATGGGCACAAAAGTGGTAAATAGAAGAGCTAGGATGTTAGCTTATACCTGTCGTGTTCTAAAACTAGTGCTCTTAATCACTAAGCTTTAATGGTAATGATTAATGATAAGGAGTACATATTGAGCACTTCCTGTATACCATGGCAGTATATTAAGTATTAGATATACCTTAGCTGATTTCATATGTGCAATAACTGTTCAAAGTAAATGCTATTGTTACTCCTTGTGTGGCTTTTAGAGATTAAGTAACAAGCTAGCAAGTGAAAAAATGGATACTTACTTAGCTCAAGTAGTCTTGAGCACATGCATACCAAACGGAAAGATCCAGAGGTAGGATAGGCTTTAGGTATATTTTAATCTGGATTCTGACTCTTTTTTTCCTTCCTACTTTTACTGAGATATAATTGACATATAACTTTATATTAGGTTAAGGTGTACAACATAATGACTTGATATATGTACATATGCAAAATGATTACTACAAGTTTAGTTAACATCTATCACCTCACATAGTTACAATTTTTTTCTTATGAGAACTTTTAGGATCTAATATCTTAGCAACTTTCACATAAACAATACAGTATTATTAATTATAGTCACCATGGTGCACATTATATTTCCAAGACTTATTTATTTTACAACTGCAAGTTGTACCTTTTGACTATATTCACCCATTTTCCCCACCCTCTGTTCCCTCCTTCTGGCAACCACTGATCTGTTCTGTTTTGGGGAATTTAGTTTTTTAGATTCTACATGTAAATGAGATCATATGGTAGATATTTGCCTTTCTCTATCTGACATATTTCACTTAGCATAATACCCTCAAGATTCATACATATTGTTGCAAATGGCTTCATGATATTGTTATATATATATGTGTATATACATATATACACGCACCATGTGTTCTTTGTCCATTCATCTGTCAATGGATGCTTAGTTTGTTTCAATGTCTTGGCTATTGTAAATAATGCTGCATTGAAAATGGGGTCCAGATATCCCTTCGAATAGTAATTTCGTTTTCTTAAGATATATACCTAGAAGGGGGATTTCTGGATCATATATTAGTTCTATTTTTAAGTTTTTGAGGAACCTCTATAATGTTTTCCATAGTGGCAGTACCAATTTACATTTCCATCAAAAGTGCACAAGGTTCTCTTTTCTCTACATCCTCCTAACATTTGTTATTTCTTATCTTTTTGATAATATCCATTCTAACAGGTGTGAGGTGACATCTCATCATGGTTTTGATTTGTACTTCCCTGACAATTAGTGATGTTGAGTACCTTTTCATGTACCTGTTCTATTTGATATCTTTTTTGGAAAAATGTCTCATAAGCGCCCCTCTTCATTTTTTAAACAGATTTTTTGTTTATTTGTTTGCTACTGAGCTGTATGAGTTCTTTATATATTTTGGATATTAACCTATAATCAGATAAATGATTTGCAAATATTTTCTCCCATTTTGTAGGTTGCCTTTTATTTTGTTCATAGTTTCCTTTGCTGTGCAGAAGCTTTCTAGTTTGATGAAGTACCACTTGTTTATTTTTGCTTTTGTTGTCTTTGCTTTTGGTGTCAAATCCAAAATATCATTGCCAAGACCTATGTAGCTTACATCCTTTGTTTTCTTCTGTGAGTTTTATGGTTTCAGATCTTATGTTCAAGTATTTAATTGAGTCTCGAGTTGATTTTTCTGTATGGTATAAGATAGGGTCTAGTTTTCATTCTTTTGCATGTATCTGTTTCTTTCTTTTTTCTTCTGTAATTATCTCTTTATATTGCGGACTTTATCTTCATGCTGTTTTCCTTTACAGTTGAGAGATGGTTGCTGGTAGCAACTGGAAAGGAGATACATTTTTTTTTCTTTTCTAAAAAAACTCTTCTCATAATTATCATTTGAAAGTATTGAGTTTTGCTCTAATTAGAACATCCCTGAAACAGTTGTATTTGTCAGAGTGATGTCATACATTGTCTTAGGCCTTGATTATCTAGTTTTCTTCTCATCATCAAACTGATCTCCATGACAAAAGAGATATTTCTAGATTACTCTGATTGGCTTTGAGCAATTAATTTCCAACTTTGGACCTGGGAATGAATCAAGACCATTGAGACAGTAGGTAACACAATTGAGGAAAATCATTCCCCAAGGAAAATTTGGATGCTGTTAGTAAGGGGAATGTATGCTGGATAGTTAATCAAATAAATGCTTTATTAAATATATTATTTCATTTAATTTCATCAATAGCTCTACTGAGGAAACTGAGACTTGCTTAAGGTCCATAATGATTAAGTGGCAGAGTTGCAATTTAACTCTAAGCCAGTGCCTTTTTACTTTCCATCAGTCTTGTGTTTCTCTCAAAGAAAAATGATGTGTTGTTCTGTGTGGTATATGGCATTAATGACCTTACCTTCTAAGATTTCAGAGTGGTTTTTTACAGATTCATAAATGATTGGGTATAGCTTAAACAGTGCTTAGAAGAAAATTTATAGCACTAAACACCTATAGTAAAAAGTCAGAAAGCTCTCCAATAAATAACCTAACCTTTAATCTTATGACACTGGAAAGAGAAGAGCAAATTAAACCTAATGTAAGTAGAGGAAGGAAATAATAAAGATTACAGTGGAAATTAATATAAAATAGAGAATAGAAAAACAATGAAGAATGCCTCCCAAAAACCACACGTTGGTTCTATTAAAAGAAATTTAAAAACCTTTATCTAGACAGATGAAGAAAAAAACAGACTCAAATTACTAAAATCAGGACTAAGGACGTAGGAAACATCATGACAGAGTGAGAAGATCCCTTTATATCTCCTTGTAAATTTACAAGTGAGACACCTATAATCCAAAAAAAGTTTCTCAGCTCAACACAGAAACACACCGAGAGATCCATGCATTGGTACATCTGAAGGTGGGTGTATTGGAGTGCCTGTGAGAGACTGAACAGGGAAGAACAGGGAATGGTGTCTGCAGATGCAGTTTGGTGCCTGCTGCAGCCCCAGCTAACATGGCTGTAGTGGAGGAGTCAGGCTGTGGCCCCTACATTGTGGATCAGTGAAGGGTAAGAGGGACAGAAGTAGCGTAGGTACTCAAGGTGCTCAAAGAATCTAGTTCTTTCCTCTCCACATTGAGACAGAATCCAGTAGCAGCACTGGAGAGGGGCTACAGCACAGTGGTGCCAGCAGCCATAAAGAACAATGGAGCAGTGCTGCAGGCTCCACATCCCCCTCTACCATGGTGGCACCCCAATACTGAGAGGACCTGGACACAGTGGGGACACCTACCACCTCAGTCATCCAGCTGCCAGTTTCCATGACTGCATAGCAGCCCCCCATTGTGACCTCAGAGGTGCAAGTAGTACAGGTAAAACAAATACAGCAAGAAGTATAGGTAAAAAAAATTCTAGTAGATGCTATAGCACCATATACTGGAAAACAAAAGAAAGCCCTTTCATTTTCAGCCTATTAAATTGTTAATATAAAAATGGTATCAAACAAGAAAAGAGTTCATTACCTCAAATGCACAGGCAGAGGAACAATCCATCAAGTACCATGAACCAAGGTAACATGATAACACAGAAAGAAAATGACAAGTCTCCAGAAACCAAAGTCATGGAAGACTGTGATTTAAGTTACAGAGAACTCAAGATTGCAGCCATGAATTAACAAGATACAAGAAAACTTAGAAAGGCAGTTCAGTTAGCTCGGGAATAAAATTAATGAATCAAAGGAGCACTTTACCAAAGAGATTGAAATTACAAAAAAGAACCAAGCAGAAATTCTGGAGCTAAAGGAATGAAAGAAGGGACATTTCTACTAATCTCACAAAGATAAAAAGGATTATAATAAGGAAATATTATGGAGTACATGGCAATAAATTAAATAACTTAAATGAAATTGACAAATTCTAATAAAGACATAAACTACTAAAACTGACTCATGAAGAAATAAAAAATCTGAATAGGTAAAGGGATCAAAGTAATAACAATAAAAAACAACTACTCACAGTGGAAAGCCCAGGCCCAGATGGCTTCTAAGAAGAATTAACACTTTTTTTTTTTTTTACAAACTCTTCCCAAAAAAATAGAAAAGGAGGGAACATTTTCCAGTTCATTCTATGAGGTCTATATTACTCTGATACCAAAACCCAAAACCAGGGTAGAAGAAAAGAAACTACAAACCAATGTTTCCTTATGAGTTTAGATGCAAAAATTCCCAGCAAAACACTAGCAAACAGTAACACATAAAAATAATTATTCACCATGACTAGCTGAGATTTATCCAGGGAATTCCAGGTTGACTCAAAATATGAAAAATCGATTTATATAATACACCGTGTCAATAGAACAAAGGATAAAAACTGTATGATTATGTCAATAGACATAGAAGACCCATTTAGTAAAATCAGTACCTCTTCATGATTAAAATACTCAACAAACTGGGAATAGAAGGGAATTTCTTCATCCTGATAAAGGACATTTATTAAAAAAGACTGACTCCCCTAAAGAGAAGGAGCAGGACAAGGATTTCTACTCTTGGCACTTTTTTTTTTTATTCAAGTAAAGAAAATGAAATAAAATGCACCCAGATTGGAAAGAAGTGAAACAATCTCTAGTTGTGGATGACCTGATTTTATATGTAGAAAATCCTAGAAAATTGACTAAAAAATTATTAGAATTGATAAAGAAGTTCAGCAACAGAAAATATTTATAGATTATACATCTGATATGGAACTTTATCTAGACTATAAGATAGTTAAAGAACTCTTATGGCTCAATAAAGAGAAAACCCAAGTGAAAAAAAATCAGCAAAGGATCTGAATAGACATTTCTCCAAACAAGATATACAAATGGCCAAATAAGCACATGAAAAGATGCTCAACATCATTAGTTATTATGGAAAAGTAAGTCAAAACAATGATGAGATACCACTTCACTCCATCTAGGATGACTACAGTTAAAAAGATATAAATAACAAGAGTAGGTCAGGATAGGGAAAAATTAGAACCCTTCTATGTTGCTGAAGAATGTAAGGTTCTACAGCTCCTTTGGAAAACACTCCAGCAGTTCCTATGGACTGCTTAAGATTAAATGTGAGATTGTCATATACCTAGCAGTTCGACTCCCAGTTACATACCCATGAGAAATTAAAACATGTGTCCACATAAAAATGTGTACATGCATGTTCATAGCAGCATTATTCATAATAACCAAAAAGTGGAAACAATTCAAATGGACAATCAATTGATGAGTGGCTAAACAAAATGTGATCTATCCAATAGATTATTATCAACAATGAAAATAAACGAAGTACTGATATATGCTACAACATGGACTTTGAATACATTACCCTAGTGAAAGAAGCCAGTCACAAAAGACTTCCTTTTTAAGCAATAGAAATTTATTTCTCCCAGTTCCAGAGGCTGGGAAGTTGAAGATCAAAGTGCCGGCCACTTTGGTTCCTGGTGAGAGCCCACTACCTGGTTTATAGACAGCTGCTTTCTCTCTGTGTTCTCTGATGGTGGAGAAAGAGAGAAGAAGAGAGCTCTGATTCCATTTATGTGAAATGTCCACAAAGGCAAATCTATAGAGAGAGAAAGTAGAGGCTGTGAGAGTGGGAAGTGACTAACTAGTAAAGGGTATAGTTTTTTTTTTTTTTTTGGTGGAGTGGGGTAGGGCTGATGAAAATGTTCTAATATTGATTGTAGTGGTGATTGCACAACTTTGCAAATCTACTAAAAACCATTGACTTTTACACTTTAAATAGGTGGATTTTTTTGGCACGTTAACAATGTTTCAGTAAAGCTGTTATAAAAAATTCATCTATTCACTCAGTATGTACCCTGTGCAAAATACAATTTACATGTCCTATAGATAAATCATTATAAAATCCCCAAAGTAGAAATCATTGTCCTCTCTTATACACCATAACTTTTGTTTTGGTGTATATTAGTGCAGTTTACCTTGTCAATCAATATAGCTTAAGCTAAAAGTCTTTATTCGCTTTCTCCCTCTCTCTTCTCCATAATCTGTTTATTCTGTCTCTTAAACCATAATTCGAAATCTTTCCTCTTTAAATTCTCACATGCAGTGCTTTAATTTGAACTTTCCTTATTTTTACCTGAACTATTGTATTAACCTCCTAATTGACCTCATCTCTTCCACAAATAAGCATCTAGTGGTAAATAGTATTACCTTTCCAAAATGCAAGCCAAATCATGTAGCTCTTATGCTTGAAGACCTTTGAACTACCCCTCCCTCAGTCCATTATCTAATAATTAGTCAAATCTGAATTCTTTTATGTGATATACAAGACTTTAGAGTACTTTCCTTGTCTCAGATTGTTCCCTGCCTCAGCCCACCTTTTAACCCTTATCCAGCCCTCTAGCCTATTAACTCTTTAATCATTCATATAAACTTAGATCTTTCAGACTTTATGGGTTCTCTTCTCTTAGAATTCTCTTCTCATCTGATACATGAAAAGCCTTATAAACAAAATTTTCAAGTCTTCTGTGTGTCCATAGCAATTTGTCTATAATATAGAGCTCATCATACTATATTATATATATTTTTTGTTTACATATCTGGGCTCCGGACTCTTTGAGGGCATGCATCTTAATTTATCTTGTATTCCTATTGCCTTGCTTTTATACTTGGCCCATAGTAAGTCTTCTTGTCTGTGTTTTGTCATAGTCTATTTCCCTTTTAGTTTTAATATTTATTGACAGAGTGTTACTTGAATTTAAAATCTGTTTCAATTATTTATGTTATAAGGATTAAGAACAGAGGCTATCGAATCAAACAGCTCCATCTTTTCCAGCTGTTGGGTTTGGACAGAGTACTTAATCTCATGAAGTTGCCATTTTTACCTCTGAAAAATAAAGAAAATAATAATACTTACATTATTAAGTTGTGAGGATTAAATCATGTAAAGCACTTAATATAATACCTGATACAATATGCTTGCCTAGTATGCATGTTTTCTTAGCTGTTCTTATTTCTATTAATTTTTTGTCATTCATAGATAGTGGTCGTGTGTTTCACTATTTGCCAGCTATAGTGGTAGGTACCAGATCAAGATAGCTATGGTCCCTGTACTCATGAAGTGATACCTCAGTTTGTGCTAGCTCTTACAAAATTTATTTTAACAATTGCTCTAAGTGGTGGTGAAGAGTTATTGTTCCAATTAAATTGTAGTTTCTCCATGCTTTTAAAACTTGTACATGTTTATTGAAATAAGTTTCTTAAGTAGTTTCATTAGTTGCATATATCTGAAATAGAAAAGCAATAGTGCACTGTGCTATAAGTATGAGATAAGAGCTCATTAAGCTCTTATCTAAAACAATGGAGATGTGAGTCCTAGAAATTTGCTACTGACTTTGTGTTTTGGTGACCCAATAAAGGGTACAGTTTTTTCATGTCTGTCTGTTAGTAATTTGGTTTTAGTATCAAGACATAAATAGTATAACTTTATTGTAAAGAAATCTTAAAAGCATTCCAAGAGGAGTTAAGTCTGGTGTGGCCTTTCATTTGTAGATGGTTGAATGTCTTTGTAATAGAAATACTACATTTAAATGTTACATGATAGGAAGGTGGCATCTTGAAGAATGGATAATAAGAGGAAAATACCTTTTAAATGATTTTTTAATTGTTTCTGTGAAACTGAGGAAAAGAGTAAGTTGCTAATTGACCATAATTTTATCCTTCCATTCTTACTGCAGTTTACTGGATGAAACAGTTTTTCAGACATATGTAAAACACAAGTAAAGTGATGAACATGTATTGTACACATTGTGAATTATTGTTGCCATTGAACCTATTCTTGCTCTTCGACAAAGCACAGAGAATGAGAGAACAATGTGATTACCTAAATGGAAAAGAGCAGTATGGAATTATCAATTAAAATAAGTCTGGATTGTGTTTATATTTTAAATCAGTCAGCAAACAGATATTTTTTTAAATTTTATTTTATTAGTTTCAAGTATATATAGTACATTGATTAGACATTTATATAGTTTATTAAATGATCCCCCTAAATGCTCTTTCTCTTTTTGAATGCTGAGATGTATTTCTCATCATCCTACCAAATCTTGCCCTTCTAGCTCTTATTCTGTGACTTCCTCAAACTTTTTCAGTTTCCCCTCATTGTCTCATATTCCTTTTGGTATTTAATGTATTATAGACTGGCTCTTGCCCCTTTCACTCACTAGTGACCTCCTAATTTTTTATATTAATGAGCATTTCTCAGCCCTTCTATATAGCACTTGTCATCAGCCACTTACACTTTAAAATGCTCTTTTCCTTTGGTTTCTGTTATACCCCTTTCTCATAATTTCCTCCTACCTCTCTGGCTATTACTATTTTTTTTATGGGCACTTACATTTTTGCTTGTACTTTAAATGTTGCTTTTTCTAGAATTCCATTCTTAGGCTTCTTTTCTTCTTTCTTCTTTCAACTTGTCAGTCTTCCATCTGTGTTTGTAGTTCCATATATTTTCCATCAACTCATGGTTCCCCAGTGTATTTCTGGAGCTCAGCTTTTTGTCTCAGTAGTAGGCTTGAAATTACACTATCTACCCAGTTCAACTGGTTATCCTCAAACTCAACATTCTGATGTTCATTAGCATCTATAAAACCTATTATATTCTCTTATTTTGGTACAGCTTTTCATTTAATTGTACCAATTTCTAGTCAAAAACACATCTTTCATATTTCTCAGATTTATCCTATTTTTTAAGGTTACTTAAGATTAAAATACTTAAGATTCAAACCTTTATTCTCTCTCTTGAGGTATTGTAACTATCTACAGTGTGACATTTCTTGCCTCCTGAACTGACCTTTCCATAGTCTCTCCTCCTCCTTGCCACCACACTGATGTTCTAAAGTGCAATGTTTTAAGTGCGTTTTTCCTTATCTTAAATTTTTTTAGATGTTTCTCATTACCTAGCAATAATTTTCAAATATTCATCCATGTCCCATCTACTTTTGAATCATTTAAAGAACTTTTTAAAAGCTCATACCCTATATCTTCCCCCACAGATTCTGAATCAGCATATAGTTTAGGAATCCTCAGAAAGTATCCCCAATGATTTTAATAAGCAGCCAGAGTTGGAAAACAGTAATCTATATGTGTGGTTCAGATTACTTATCCAGGATCTGATGCCTGCCTGCTTCTCTCACACCATCTCATTCATTTACTGTGCTCTAGCCAGACACCCTTTTCTGGCTCTGGAACCCACCAGTCTTGGTCGTCTTTTAAGATCTTTGTTTGCTTTTGTTGAATCAGGGACAGGACCCTTGATTTCTCCCTGTTTCACCTCTGCTTTTTTCTACACCCTCGGCAAAATCACCTCCTTAGATTTCACATGTGGAATTCAGGTTGAAAACCACGGAGCTAATTGAGATCAGTGAGGTACAGAAAGATTAAGTAACTCACTGAAGTCTTATAATAGTGAGTGGCAGACCATATCTAAAATGCAGGATTTATATTCCTAACATAGTTCTTATTTATTGCCATTCTTTGCTTTCATATGTATAATGGCTGGGCATGTTGATCTGAAACAACCTGTTAAATTCTTTCCTTCCTAAATAAATAATTATTCATTTGTTCCTTCATTCATGTGTGTATTTATTTCATTCAACAAACATTTGTGTGATTATACAAGGAGCAGTGTAGGATTTGGAGGGGAAATGGATAGAAAATTTGAATAATACAAATTTCCTATCCTTAAGGTTCTTAAGACAGGTCCTTTATATTCAATCATAAAACATTATACAGAAAAACAAATTATTAATGTTTTTAGATGAGAAACCATAATATAACCTTTTCCACTGTTTTCTTTCTTTTATCCAGGGAAAGACCATGTTTGTAAATTTATTGGCTGTGGGAGGAATGACCGATTCAACTATGTGGTCATGCAGTTACAGGTAAGTTACCTTGAAAATGTATCTTAAAATCTTTCAGTTTTGATCAAAGTACCTAATTCCAGTGGATATGAATGAAGATAATTATAACATTCTTGATATCTCAGAACATTTTATACTATGTAGATGAAACTTTATTTAAACAGACTCGATATACATTTTTCCAAAGATGGAAGGGTTGCTCTTGTCAGTTATTTTAGGTGATTCATATCTTCACTGATTGTCACCATTCCAAAGTTTTAATTCTCACATGGATTGCTGGATATCATGTTAGTTTTACACTGATCCTGGCTCTTCCCTTTCCACCCTTTATTACCTTAAAGACTCTGGTTTTCCTTTAGCTCGAGTACCAACCTTGCCTGCTTGAAAATTTAAACATTAGTTAAAATAGAGGAGAAATGCCATTCCTCTTTCTCTTCATCTATTAGCACTGTTCTGTTCCCTATTCTTTAGATGGAAAGTGGAGTGGGATGGGGCAGCAAAGAAAGAAATTCAGAAAGGGAATATTAGATTGATGACTGCAGCAGGGAGAAGAGAGAAACTATCCCATTCTCTTTGACACTACCTCTGCCCCCAGACACACACACCACCACCACCACTCTGAATTGTAGTCACCCTCAAAGTGTAAAAGCCATGGTACACCTTGCTGGCTCATTTGAGTTCTCAGAGTTTTTTTTCATCTTTAGCAAAACGTGTTTGGGATATTTGTTTTTTTTATTCTTTTTCAACCTAATTACATAGCAGTGACTTCAGAGACATAGATCCCTGGCTTAAATGCTTCCTCTTCTCGTTAGAAGGCTTTTTTTGTTTCCCTCAGCTAGCTTTCAGCATTTGATTTAGATTTAAAGATTTAATTTCTCTATAGATTATAGCCTTAAAGTCTTTGAGCAATGGGATTCACTATGTCTTGAGCCAGCAGTTTCATTTCTTGAAGCAGCTATTCCTGTACCTTTTTTAGGTTATTCATATGGACCCTGCTTTCTCTCACTTTGGCTAGTCTGTTTTTTTGTGTGTAGTATTTTATAATTTTCTTCTGGATTTATATACATCTTATTTGATTCTCATGACATCTCCATGGAGAGGATAGGACAGGTTTTATCATATTTTGCAGATGAGGAGGCTGAAGCTAAAAGAGGTCTGTGGTTTGCCTGAAACTGATTAACTTGTGGAGGTTAGGGCTTAGTGGAAGCCTGACCAGTATTCTTGGCACAATTAGAGAAAACTTCAGTTTTGTCCTTACTTTACTATTAACTGGAGAATATGTACAGGCGCTTTTTCAGTCTGCAGAGTCTCTGCACATACTTGTTTTTATTTTATTTGCATTTACATAAAGCTCACTTTCTGGAAATGGGAGGGCTCTTAGTCTGGGAAAATTAAGAGGACTAATATGAATCAGATAATGAAAGCTTTTGTGGCATTTGGCAAGCTCCTACAGACTTGTCCAAGAACCTTTCCATTTGACTTGAGTGCTGTCTTTTTTCCTGTCATAAGAAAATTAATCTACCATGAACTACCGCCATCTCTATCTACAGTTACGGTTGACTTAATTTGGGACAAGGCTGAAGTTAGTGTAACTATTAGAGGCTGTGGACATAGTGGAGTTGACTACTAGGTTTCCCCCATCTGTTTGATTAAATTTACATGCTCAGACCCAGCTTCTCACTGACATTTGTAATTTCTTCTAAAAGCCCTAAATCCATTATTCTTAAGTTAATTTTACTCTTTTCTTTTTAGAAATTCCATTATATATTATCTACCTCAAATTTTTTAAGAAATAAATCCTAGCTCTGTTACAGAAATTCTAGCTATTTATCATTAAAATGGGTCTTTGAATCTTATAGAGGTCAAGCAGTTGTATACATTTCTTTTCTCCTTTCTACTGGTAAGACTGGCCAGGTCTCATTCAATATCCTGTCACCATTGAGGCTTTAGTATAAACAAAGGGTGATATTTTGTGATAAGCATATCACCTAGGGAAGGACAAAAATATTTTGAATTCTGTATCTAATACTCATGTAAATCTAGATTGCTTAACGTCAGAGTTGCCACTTTTTAAAAATTTAATTATTATGAAAAAAGTTAAACATACACAAAGGTGTAGAAATAGTATAATGAACACCCTTGTAATTCTCACCTGCCTTCAGTAATTATCAATATATGGCCAATCTTGTTCCTTTCCCTCTCCAGATTTTTTCAAAACAAATCCAAGACATATTTTATCTGTACATATATCAATATATATTTCTAAGAATCAAGGGTTCCTTTTTTTTTTTTATCCTAACCACAATACATAATAATTCCTAAATAATAGCATCAAATATCAAGTCAGTCTTCAGATTTCCTTGGTTGTATTTCTCTCCTCTGTTTTTAACTATTTGGTTTACTAGAAAATGGTTCCAGACACGGTTCACACATTGTTTTGGTGGATGTATTCTTAAGCCTCTTTTAAACTGTAAATTCTCTCTTGTTTCTTACAGTTTTCTTTTTGTTGTTTTTATTGTCATTGAAAAAAATGTAGTCATTTGTCATGCAGAAGTTCCTATATACTGGATTTTGCTGATTATTTCACTGTAGTGTTGTTTAACATGCTCGTCTGTCCCCTGTATTTTCTATAAACTGGTCATTCAATCAAAACCAGTTTTGTTTTCTTTGTCCAGAATACTTTAGAGGTGAGTTGTGTGCTTCCTATTGCTTCATATCAGTAGGCAGTGTCTGGTTGTCTCTCTTAGGGATATTAGGATTGATCGGTGTAGTTCAGGGACTGTCAGCCTGATTCATTCATTTTAAAGTTCTCAGTGTTTTTTCTCCTAGATTTTGTCAACTGAATAGTAATTATTTCTTAGATCCATTACTTCAGTGGGGTTACAAATGTACCTAATGCTATTATTTCTTCTTCATTTATTAGCTGGAATTAATTTTTAAAAAGCCTGCCACCAACCATTGGGTTATCCTGAGGTACATTTCATAAAGGAAGGAGAGGATTAATATTTCATTCTTTTATTTACTAGTTTTCAGAATAATGAATTGGTTCCCTAATATTTTTCAAAGGGGACTAACTAGTTACCTTTCTCTTTTTAAAGAATATAATTATGAATTCATGGATTTAACATTTTATGTCTTTCAAACATTGCAGTTCAGAATTGCCCCATTTTTGGCTAGCAGGACTTCCTTCAAGTTGGATCTTAATTTATTTTGACAAGACTAGACGGTAGTGATCTTTGTTAGCATCCTTCCTTTTTGGTACCTGCTCATTCTGTATATTTCATGCTCCAGAGCTGAAATCAGCCATTTTTCCATTAATCTCTGATTTCTATTAATGAGAAATGGTATTTAGAGACTACAGTCTAGACACTTATAGATGCCTGTTGCAATTGGTTTGGTCATTGTTTTAAATTCTTTTCAAGTGGATGGGTTCAGGATGTGCATTTTTCAAGAGAAAATATATCATGGTTCAGATTAATATTTTCAATTCAAATGTGTGATAACAGAATTTCTAATAACCTCTTTGATTTTATATATTCATCCCTTTGCTCTTATGCACTTTTTAATATATGTAGATAAAATGATACTATTGGGATATACATGAAAATAATCCAGTATATGTGCATGGGAACGGAAGAGGGTGTGTGTGTGTTGCACAGGGACTTCAGAGGGGTTGGTAACAGATGAAACTAGATTAGCTGTGAATTGATAATTGTTCATTCTGGGTGGTGGGTAGGTATATGAGCTCATTATATTATTTTCTCTCCTTTTAAGTATGTTTCAAATTTTTAATAATAAAACTATTTGCATTTTTATTAGGATCATGTTAAATTTATAGAATTACTTAGGGAGAAATGAATTTGCTTTTTTTAAATCAATAGTATTCATTCAAAATTACTATGTGTAAAGATTCTTCTTTTTTTCCCAGTGGCTGCACATCAGTCAGTAAGTTGACTGTACCATGATTTATTGAATTGTTCATTTATTAATGGACAAACAGATTGTTTTCAGTTTTTCTTTGTAACAAATAACTTTATGATATATACTCTTGAGTTATAATTCGGTGGATCAAACCTGCCTGTGTTTACCATGTTAATCACTCTTTTCCCCATACTTTTGCAAGCTTTATATTTATCTTCTCAAATTCTGTTAATCGATACCTTAGATTTATATTTTTAAAGATTTAAAAATTTTAAATCACTGCCAATATCATAAATCCAGTTTAACTGATTTTCTTTCAAAACGCTTTTATGATGATGGCAGTTGTTTACAAATAAAAATCCAATATTATCGTAGGTGTATTTTTGACACTCAAAATATTGATTCTTGAAAAAAATTATTGGAATACTAATAAAAGTTATTAGGTACTCATAGGATTATAAAAATCATTGTTCTTGATTAGCATTTATTTTACGTTTGCTGAGGTCGTAGAGAACAATAACATAAAAAAATAATTACCAATTTACACTGTGGGGAACCTGCATTTTTAAAGAAGATTAAGAGTTGAAAGGTTCTTGACTTCCCTGTACTATTTCAATTCTTAGATTCCTAGAGTACTCCTTAATATTTTATTTTAAATGGTACTTAAGTAATTTAAGAATGTATTGCTTCTTCAAAAGTCAAGCAACTGTCTGTCATTGAGGTGATGTTATCAATGGTATTAATTCCAAACATACACTACAGAATTTTGAGAATAGATTGGGATACTTAAATTTCTTTGAAATATAGGAGCCAGTTTCCATTCTTTGGGGGGTAGAACTGCAGCGGTGTAACCCTGCTCTTCTCATCAAACTCCTGGTATATTACCTAGGCAGTAAGGAACCTTCTAGGTGGAACAGCACTGTGAAGTGGAAAAAGAACACTTTGGAGTCAGACTTAGATTTGAAAAACAACTTTAAGAGGTTAACATTTAAACTCTCTGAGCCTCAGTTTCCTCATTTGTAAAACAGGAATAACAACTTTTGTTTAGGGTGTTATGAAGATTAGATATTACAATATGAATATAAATACACAGGCTAAACATATTCATTGTTTTTATGTACTACTATAAGTTATTGAGTATTGTTTAATATATGTGCCAGACAGTATTCTAAACATTTTGCATGGATCTTGTTTAATCTTCACAAATCACTGTGAGGTGTAGGTATTACTCCCCCCATTTTATAAGGAAACCATGACACAGAACAGTTAAGTAGTTTGTATGGAAATATATATTAGGTAATAATGGAGAATTACTGCTCTGGGTAGATATATTTTGTGTCTTTTTAAATAATCAACACTATTTTTTGTTATGATATCGGAAACAAAGGGAAACATGATGACATAATGTGTTCAAAACTTTAGTTATTTTAAAATTTGTCTGAAACATGAACACATTATTTTAATAGAATCTCTTTTCTTGAGTGAATCATGATAAAATTCTTGCAATTTCAGTCAAAACATTTTTAATGCTAAATGAATAATTCCCCATCTTATCTCATGACATTGTTTTAATACCATATTCGAAAGTGTTTATTTGATTTCCAAAGGGTCGGAATCTGGCGGATCTACGCCGTAGCCAGTCCCGGGGCACATTCACCATTAGCACTACTCTTCGGCTGGGTAGACAGATCCTGGAGTCTATTGAGAGCATCCATTCTGTGGGATTCTTGCACCGAGACATCAAACCGGTAAGAGGGCCTTTTCCAGCCAGAGCACAGAATGAGTTTGCTTGGTACTCTTAATCTTATGATGGTTCACAATAAATTACAAATGTAGCTTTCTATATTTGCTTTCTATATTAAATATAAGATGATATATCAATTTCTGTGCAAAAGTATAACTGGAAGCAAAATGTAACTTGCCTCTTAATTTTTTTTTTAAAAAAATGGTAATTTCAAACTACAACTACAGAGCTTTTCTCTTTCACTGAAAATGTTACTTGGCAGCCAAATTAAAAATTATTAATGCTTGACTGTTATTGTATGTGTTAACATTGCTAATTACTTATCCTTATACCTAAATTGGTAATTATTCTTTGGATTTATTTTTCTTGATATTGGTTAAAAATATTCACATATATTGCTTTTAGATGTTGGCATAGTACTCTTTGTACTGTTTCTTAAGTGACAAATTATACTTATAAGAAACCATCACTGTGAAAAACTATATTTTTTCTCCTGAGTGCTATAGTGGCAATAAACAGTATTTTTTTCCTATTGTTTTTCTTATA
Source organism: Rousettus aegyptiacus (assembly GCF_014176215.1). NCBI lineage: Eukaryota > Metazoa > Chordata > Mammalia > Chiroptera > Pteropodidae > Rousettus > Rousettus aegyptiacus. Next base: position 116,415,903 of record NW_023416306.1, on the reverse strand, counting down.
AATTGTCATTTCCATACCTGAGAAATATGCTTTTATTTCTTCTCAGTTTTTTTATTGCTCACAAGGGGAAATGACCCATTTTTGATATATTGTATTTACTGTAAGTTTATCATACATTGATTGGTTTGCGCAGTTGAAAATTACACCCCTCCGTTGCTATATGATTTCTAAAATTAAATAGTTTACATGAAAATGCCAACTAAAATGAACATAGTAAAGTCAGACTTAACGTAATGTAGATTTCTCCAGCTCTTATTTTTATGCCAAACTAAATGCCATTATTTGAGAACAAACCATGATGATTGAAGAAGTTCCATTTTCATCAGACAGTTCCCTAGGTAGAAATAATATTTTAAAATAAAAGCTAACAATTCTGTAACAATTTAGCTTTTGCTTATATAAATTCTCTTGTTTATATACCCATCTTTGCAAGTTTGTGATCATTTAATATTACCTTTATTTTTATTAAGGGAAGAACGCAAAGTATATTTTCCGTAAGTCTGTTTTGAAACATTTCCTTAAATTGTATTTTAATTTTTATACTTAGTAAAATTCAGCTTTATGATATCTATAGGATATTCATTTAAATTTTTGAGCTGTATCTTAGATTTTGCTCACTCCTAGTTTCTTCCATTAAAAGAAATAGGGATTAGGTTTTCTTTTAAGCAATGACTTAACACAAGAATTTCAGGGAACTTAAGAATTCTGATTCCAGTTAAGTTAGTCTTGTTTGACTTTATACAGTTGCTTAAATTCTTTGTTGCTGCTTTGTTCACCTAATGTTAGTCATTAATAGAGCCCACATGGAATTATGTATTTGATATCCAGTAATTATCATTGAGTAGAATAGTAGGTTTGAGACATGTGTGTTATATAACATTTAAATAGAAGAATTAAAATATAGGAAGGATAAGATGTAAAGACTAATTATTATAAGAAATGTATATTTTTCTTCTTTATTTTTCTAGTCAAACTTTGCCATGGGTCGCTTTCCTAGTACATGTAGGAAATGTTACATGCTTGATTTTGGCTTGGCTCGACAGTTTACCAATTCCTGTGGTGATGTCAGACCAGTAAGTTTTTAAAAATATTATTATTAAGTATTTGAGAGTTAACCTGTTATTTATAGTATCACTCTTTTAAAAGAAATCCTAATTATGCATCAGAATAGATGTCATTCAAGAAGTAGCAAAATAGATTTATGATTAAATTATAAAATGGAATTAATTTTATTATTGAAAATTGTGGCTTTAAAAAGAGTACATTAGATGAAGATTTAGAGTTCCTATAGTAAGAACACTTAGCCCTTTAGGATCAGGGGTCTTTTTTGCAATCTGAGGCTCTTTCTACATTCTGCAATTCTTTTAATTGTTATTATACTTTTCACATCCATAATTTCTAGTTTTAAATATTCTCTTAATTGATATTCTCTATTTGATACATTATCATAGTTTCCTTACTTCTTTAATTAAGTATTTGTTTAGTTCTGTGAACATATTTTGTAATGGCTACTTTTAAATCTTTTACTGTTAAATCCAACATCTAATCACTCTCACAGGTAGTTTCTGTTACCTGCTGCTTTTTTTTTTTTCTCTTTCATTTATGGGTCATACTTTCCTGTTTCTTTGCATGCCTTATAATTTTTGTTAGAAACTGGACATTTTAGATAATATATTGTAACAGTTCCGGGTACTGGTTTCCCCCTTCCAGGGCTGGTTATTGTTATTTGCTTTTTTATTTGTTCAGTGACAACAGGATTAGTTTAGTGGTCTATTCTCCTCACAACCCACCCCCAACACATAGTGTTAAGTTAAGCTCCACTAATTGATGACTGATGCTCTATTGTTTACAACTGTGCAGTGGGGCACGAATTCCTTGATAATCTAATTAAATCGTGCCTCCAAAATGGAATAGTTTCTCTTCCCTCAGACTGCAGGAGGGCTCCTCTCATCTGTCTTATTACTCTGGTTCTCCCTTTGTTGGGCCTATAGTCTAGGCTATATCTTCATTAGGTCTACCAATATCCTTTCAATTCCCTTTACCACAACCTCCACTATTTTTTTTTAATTAAATTTATTGGGGTAACATTGGTTAATACAATTATGTAATTTTCAGATGTACATTATAATTTGACATCTGTATATTCTATTGTGTGTTTACCACCCAAAGTCCAGTTTCCTTCAGCTACCATATATTTGATCCCCTTTACCCACTTCATCCTCTCCCCTATATTTGACCACTTTTAATTGTCTACCTACCCCCTCCTCCGCCACCCCCTCCCCTCTGATAACCACTAGTCTATAGTCCATGTCCATGAGTCTCTGTTTGTCCTGTTCCTTTGTTGCTTTTAGGTTTATATCCCACATGTGATTATCCACTTTTTCTGTCTGGCTTATTTCACTTAGCATGATTATCTCGAGGTCCTTCCATGTAGTCACAAATGGCAGTATTTCATCCCTTCTTATGGCTGAAATACTGCCATTACTGTTGACATTACTGTCATAATTCCCATTGTATATATGTACCACAGCTTCTTTAGCCAATCATCTATCATAGAAAGCTTTGCTTGCTTCCATGTCCTGACCACTGTGAATAATGCTGCTATGAACATGGGTGTGCAAATATCTTTTCGAATATGGGGTTTCAAGCCTTTGGGGGTAAATACCCAGTAGAGGGATAGCTGGATTATATAATAGATCAATTTTTAGTTTTTTGAGGAACCTCCATACTGTTTTATATAGCGGCTATACCAACCTCCACTATTTTTGAGAGGGGTCTTAGGTTAACTTAACTGTTGCAAATGAAATAATTTCCTTTAGGAAAAGATTAGGATGTAATTTTTTTTTTCTTCTACCCCTGGGGGAAATCTCTGAGCCGGGGCTCTGAAGTTGGGGGTGAGGACTATGATGTGCTGGTCTCTGAGTGACATCCTCACATTAGGAGCTGAGCCCTGGCATTAAGTTGGGGACAGTAGCCTGAGTTCTCTCTACTTGCCTCTCCTGGAATGGAACTGTTGCCTCATGAGCCAGGAGAAGGACAGTTGGGACCCCAGTATTCTCAGCACACACTATGCCCGATGTAGAGGCTCCATTCCATGAGAAGGCTAGGAGCTTCCACATCTCCACCTGCACTTGCCAAGAACTTAGCCTACTCAGCAACAGGCAGCTGGGAGATGAGAGATGCTGAAGTTCTGTTTCTATGGTAAGAAAGCCCTCTGGATGGGAAGTAGAGAAGAAGGGAGCTATCATGGGCAAGGAAAGCAGCTACCTTCAAAGTAACACTCTTAAATGTCTTTCCACAATGCCTGGTTTATTGAGTGGAACCTTCTTAGATAAACCAGTCAGGTGTCCATGCAGGTTAACAGACAACACACAGAGAGCAGAAATACAGAGTCTTACATGACAGCAAAGGGTTGAAAGTCCTTAGCATCTCCAAAGTGAGCTCTGTTGACTGGTGGCATGGGTAGGTTTCTTGTCGGTCCCAAGCCTGCTACAACAAGCAGAAGGTCAGGGTCTTTGGCTGTCAATATATCTGTTAGTGATACTCTCTGTCAGGCTTGAGTATCATCTCTCTGAGGTGTTCAACTAATATGGTCCTTACAGGGTGGAATCCTTATGCTTATCAACTTCAGGAGTCTGGGGGTTATCAATGGCTGTTGTGGCTGAATGGCTAACATTTCTGTGGTTTTGGGCATTCTGATGACACCGTAATGTCATTCCCATTATGCTCCAGTTGACATTACTGTCATAATTCCCATAGAATCCATTTTGTAAAGTCCAAAAGGTCTTCAATTCTTAATGCTCTATTCAGGAGCCCTGTGTCTTGGCTGCAGCAGTCTGGAGTGGAGCCATCCTCACTGATTTGGAAGAGAGGAGGGATGGAGCAGTTTTGGTTCAGATACCATAGACTCTAGCCTTTTTTACTGAATTTTCATAGGTTTTCTTGAATAGATGTTTCTTCATTTGTTGTTTGCCCCAAAGACCATTTCTAGTGGCTTTAGTTATTTTTTAAAATAATTTTTATTTAGTTTTTTAAAAATAATTTTCACTAGTTTTAATGGGGAGCAGATCGGTGGAGCTCCTCATGTTTTCGTAACTGTAGTTGGTCTCCCAGTTATTACACTTACATCTACTTTTTACTTTTAGTTTTGTTTTAACTTGGTACCAATTGTGACTTTCATGTTTAGCAAATTAGTTGCACAGAAGTTGAAACACTGGTTTTGAATGAGCTAACTATATAATAGAGTTGTATACATAAATGTAAATTACATTAAAAGATGGGCACATAAGAATTTAAGCACTTAAGAATTATGAGAGAATCCTTTTGGTTTGAGTGAAAGTCTTGCATTAATAGGTAGCAAGGCAGATGCTGAATTTAGTTTCTGTTTAGCTTACTTTATTCAAATATATTTCTGGAATCTTATTTCTATTGCAAGTAACTTTTTTAGCTTTTAGAATATTATCAGATTATTTTTTTCACTCACATAACTTTTAATGAGCACATGTTATGTGTGAGGCACAGATGTTTGTGCTTAGACTACAGCGTGAACATGCAGACCAAAATGAGGCTTTTATGGAGGTTAAATTTTAGTGGAGAAGACATCATACACAAATAAATATATAATTTTAAATAGTGATAAATGCTATGAAGAAACACAAAGCAGGGTGCTAACAGAGAGTGATAGGCAGTGAGGACAATAACTGTTTTAGAGGTATTAGAAAAGATTTCTCTAAAGAGATATTGAGTTGAGTATTGAATTAAATATGAGAGCAAGCCATGTACATATCTGGAATGAAAGTGTTCCAGGCAACGAGAACAGCAAGTGCAAAGGCACTGAGGCAGCATAAATTTGGTATGTTCAGGGAAAAGCAGGGAAGCCACTGTGGAAATAGCCTAGCCAAGCGTAGCATAATAAGGAGGTAAGTGGAGAGGGACTAGGTTTAAGAGGTTGGTAGGCCCCAGATTGTGTATGATTTTGCAAAGAGATACACTTTATTCTAAGTGTGAAAGAAAGCCTTTGGAAAATTTTGAGCATGGTTATTGTATACTTGAGCTGTCAATTAGCCAACTATATAGTAGAGTTATGTACAAGTAGTATATAGTAGTATATGGAAGTAGATAAAATTTAAAACACAACCACATGAGAATTTAAGTGCCTGGGAATTGTGGGAAGACTATTTTTGGTTTTATCAGTGTTCTCGTGTTAATTGGTAGCCAGGCAGATAAAGAATTAGGTTCTATGTCATTTATTGGATTTTAATATATTTCTGGAATCCCATTTCTATTCTAAGTAACAGTTTTTAAGTTTTCAGAACATGTTTTTTAAAAAGTGACTCTGGCTGTGAAGAAGAGACTATTGAGAGAAAGAGTGGAATCAGAAAGACAGTTTGGAAGACCTATGTCATGGTCTTGTGATCACTGATGGTGGTGGAGACCTGGGGCTTTATGGGTGATACAGTGAAGATGGTGAGAAATAATCATATTTAGGACATATTTTAAAACATTTACTAAGACTATTCTGTATTCAATATTAGGATATGAGAGGAAAAGAGTCAAGAATAACTTGTAAATTTTTGTCCTGAGTCAGTGGTCATGCTACTAAGCTTGGTTGGGGAAGGATGAGGAGCAGGTTCGATGAGTGAAAAACAGTTCTATTTTCTAGAAGTTAAGTTTGAGATGCCTTTTAGATTCCAGATGGAAATAACAAGAAGGCGATATGATATGGTGATCTGTTATCTCAAAGGAGAAATCAGGGCTGGAGATAATATAAATTTACTAATCATTTACTTGCAATGTTTAAAAATAAATGGTTATTTTAAAAAAATGGAATAGGTTTGATCAGCTAGAGAGAAAGTATATATAGCTAGATAAGAAAAGAGGTTCTGAATCTGAGTCATTGGGGGCACTTTAGCAACTCGATGATAGATAAAGAAGAACTATGAGTTAGCCAAGAAGAGTGAAGGGGAGGGTCAGTCAGCGAGGTAGGAGGAAAATCAGGAGAGTGTGATATCTTGGGAATCAAGTGAAGAAAGTGTTTCAAGTTTTGTGGGGTTGTTATCGCCTGCATCAGATGCTACTGCTAGGTCAGATTAAGTGGAAACTGAGAACTGACCCTCTGGATTACCTAAATAGAGTCGGTTATAGAGAGAGCCGAGGATAGGAAGTGGGGAAAGGACATATAGGCAACTCTCTGGAAGAGTTTGTTTTGTTCTAAAGAGGAGGGGTAAAACAGCGAAGTAGTTGAAAGGGCAGTCAAATCCTTTTTTCTTTCCTTCCCTAATTAAAAAAAAAAGTAGTTGTAATAGCATGCTTGTATAATCATAGTAATGCTCTAGGAAGCATGAAAAAAATTTTGATAATGTAGGACAGAGCAAGAACCATTATTGGAGCCAAGTTCTTGCATAGCTGGGAGGGGAAGGAATCCTGGCACAAATGGCAAGGTTATTAGCCCATTATGTAAGAGCAAGAACACTGTTCTGTTCTGAGAAAAGGCTTAATAAGTGAACACAGATACAGTTAGGCATTTAAATGTGGTAGTGGGAAGCTGAAGTCTCATGACTTTTTATTTTCTCAGTGAAAAAATCAAGGCCTTTCACTGAGAATGCAGAATGGTCTTGGAGGCTGAGGAGAAAAGAGGACATGTGAAACAGTTATGGAGAGGGAGAGAGTAAACTGACTAGGAAAATAGATTGCTAAGCTGTGCTGAAAGTTCACTTAAGTAATATGGTAATTTAAGGTATGATCGTCAGTACAGTTGTATGTTTTTTTCCAAATATCTTTTAACTGCTTGTTTAGAGGTACAGTTTAGTCCAAGAATTGGATTAGCACTATGGAAGAGAGAGTGCTCCAGTGGTGGAACGAAGCCCTGGTGGAACGAGGCCCGGCTGTATAAGGAGTGTACTTCCCCTTTATTTGTGTGTTAATAGCCAATTCCTTTTAGGGTTTTTATGCCAATAGGATTTCATTATTTTCTATAAATATCTCTTAAATCTCAAATAAAATGAATTTCATGCTTTTGGATCATGATTATGATTGAAATCACTCATATTGTTCCGCTAATATAAAATCAGAAGTTGCCTTTGTAGATTTATTTATTGCTTTAAGGAAACTTGAATTGAGTTGCTTGAATTGTCTAAGTATGCCATCATGTTATATGAAAAAAACTATTTTGATTTTTTTTTGTCTTGCTATATATATTCCAAAATAGTGTAAAAAACACATATATAAATTTTAAGAATATTAAAACATCCGCTTCCTCCATCCAAGTTAAGAAATAGCTCATTACCACCTTGGAGGCATGCTGTGCTACCTTCCTGATCGTATCCCTTTTCCTTCCTTGAGCAGCACTGTCCAATGGAACTTACTGTGAAGATGGAAATGTCCTGTAACTATATTGTCTGATATGGTGGCCTCTAGCAACATATGGCTATTGAGCACTGGAATTGTGACCAGAGCAAACAAGGAACTGAATTTTAATTTCATTTAGTTTGAAGTTGCAGTTATATTGGCCATTGCAGCCCTATACATAACCTCCATTCTAAATTTTGCATTAACTAGTCCCTTGCTTTGCTTTCTTCTCTCTTCTGTAGACTCAAGAGTAGTTGTTTAGGGGTGTGCAGCAGATTCAGGGAGCTATTATGAAATAATATAGTTACCATGTGCCCTTTACCTAACTTTCCTCGATGATAATACCTTACATAATCATAGTGCATTGTCAAAACTGGAAAATTGATATTGATATACTATTATTAACTCAAATACAGACATGAGTCAGATATCACTATTTTTTACATGTACTTTTTTGGGGGATTATGGGGAAGTGGTATTTGAAATTTTGTCACATGTATAGATTCATTATAATCAGCATCACAGTCAGTATACAAAACTCTTCCATCTTCACAAAGAAATTCCCTCAAAACATAAATGTGTGTTTATTTACTGAACTATGGTATAGGATCATCAGTCAGCATGCATTACAAAGAGAATGATGAATAGTATCTTTGACACTAGCGAGTTGTTTATGTGGTTGGTTTTGAGAGCCTGTACTATTAATCACCTTTAAGATATATTAGTTACATTAAATAGGGATATGAGGTACAAAGAAGTCCTGAACTGTATATATTTATAATACTTAGCTCTATACAGTTTTAGAGGTGAATTTCTATTTCCTTAATGATTTCAATCTGCATGCTTTTTCCCCCCCTCTTGGCTTAAAGCATGCCCCAGTTTTCTTAGCCCTTCAGCTGGCATCTCACATTGGCCCCTTGTGTCTAAGCTCTCGGAATGCCACGTTTTCTCCTTCCTAACTGTTCTGCTGAAACTTCCAGTGCCCGGAGATATAGTGGCCTAATTAAGAACATTTTTAGAAGTCTTTTTCTCTGTTCCATGTACAGAAGTTTTTATTTTCTTATTTCTATTGGGGGGTTTTATTACATAATTCTTCATGCTTTTTTCCCCCTCTGATTCTCTCCCTTTGGTTAGCAGTAGGTCTGGGCTCATGCCTAGAGTCCTTGCTTTCTCCTTCTAGATTTATTCTTCTGTGAGTTTATTCTGTCTCTAACATCCATCCCTTTCTTCACATTCATACTGCTTCTGTCCTTGTACAGATCTCGTGCTTTCTTGCTTGAATTATTAAAATAGTTTCCTCACCAATCTCCCTGCCTTCTCCGGAATCTTTAATACTTCTAGCAGAGTAAAAATCTCAAGCACTTTCTCAATAATATCACTTCTTAAAAATTTTTTGTCAATTCAATTTGATGGCACATTATAAACCAAACAACCGAATATGACATTCAAGACCATCTTTAATCTGGGTCCAACTAACTTTTCCATCTTCTCTTGCCATATGCTTTTGTCATACCAAAATCTTTTCCTTAACACTAACTGTACTTCTCTTCCTTTGGCATTGTTTATTGTTTCCTTTTTTACTTAAAATGCATTTTCTTCTTCCTGTTGTAATTCTCTCAGTTCTTCTAGGCCCAATATACTTTTTCTTTTATTTTCATTCAACTATCTAGGTATTTATTTTAATAAAACGTGCTCTTAGGTTGTTAACCACTTTCACTTTTTACTTTTTTTTTCTTTAAAGATGTTTTTTAAATACAATTTTGGAAATATACTATATATGTTACAAAACTAAAAATCAAAATTTCATCAAAATTAACACTTCTGCTCTTCAAAAGACACTATTAAGCAAATGAATAATCAGCTTACATACTGGAGAAAATATTCACAAAACACACATCTGACAAAGGACTTATATCCAGAATCTATAAACAACTCAACTCAATAAAAAACAAAAACAGTAGAAAAGAGGAAATGATTTGAATAGAAATTTCATTAAAGAAGAGATACTACACGTAGCAAATAAGAATATTAACAAATACTGAGCACCTTTAGTTATCAGGGATATGCAAATTAAAACCACAATGAGATACCACTACACAATATTTAGAATGGTTAAACCCTAAAAAATCCCAGATAATTCTAAGAATAGTGGTGGGCAGAAATCAGAGGTTGCCAGAGACTGAGAGTGGAGGGGAAGGAATGTTGACTATGAAGGGTGTTAAGGGACTTTTAGGATAATAGAGATATTCTATATCTGGGTGGCAGTGGTAGCTACGTGACTATATATCTTCGTCAAAACTCATAGCACAGTGTATACCTAAAGTATGAATTTTACTGTATATAAATTATACCTCAATAAACCTGACTTGAGAAAAGTTAAAAAATAAACCATGAAATAAATCTCCATTTCACTCTTGCTATTCCAAATCCACTCATTCCCTATATACTCTTATCCCTCCTTCTTCCTTTAGGTAGTAGCTATATTATTCTTAGTTCCTTAATGTATCATTCCAGAATTTCTTTGTACATATAAAACAAATATGGATGTACAGTCTCATTTTTCTGTTTTTGATACAAAAGATAGTATGATGTACATTATGAACTTTTTTTTTTCGTTTAACAGTGTATCTAGGGTATATCCTTCCATATCAGAATACAGAGCTTCTTCATTCCTTTTTTGCAGTTGCAAAGTGTGTTCCATTATATGGATGTACTGGAATTTATTTAATCAGCCCCTGTTGATAAACGTTTGTTTTTCTTCCAGTCTTTTGCTATCAAAACTAATGTAGTGAATGAATTTGTATATCCATTATTTTTGCACATATGCAAGTATATAGGATAAATTTCTAGAAGTGAGATTGCTGAGTTAGAGAAAATATATGCTTTTGTAATTTTGATAGATATTGCCAAAGCGCCATCAATCAGGGAAGTTTCAAGAGTTGACCTTTGTCAAGGTCCAGTTAAATGTTGCCTTATTCTTAGGACTTATCCTTCTTCCTTTCCACCAAATGAAACCTAATCCTTACCACCCCTAGGCTTTCATAGCTTGTTGCACTTTGCTAATAATGTTCAGAACCTTTAATTATAATTATTTGTGTATATAGTTGTTTCCCCCAATTGTGTTGAGTTGTCTTTTCTGCATTGTATAAAGTGGCTGAATTTTCTTGACACATTATTTCTTTGATGAGTCACATCAAGCTCTCTTTAAACAGTTGATCTAACTTTACCTATATTTCAACCTTCCTGTGGCAGAAGTAAGATCAGAGCCAGGACAGGGTCTGGAAAGAGTCTTCAGGACTTATCTTGGCTAGAATCCGTCAGGGGGTAGTCTAGGTGCCCAGTTAACCTTGAGCTCAGCTGCAGAGTGTGATAATAGGTCTGGATATTTCATCTTGACAGTTATCCAATTAAAATAACTAGGCAAAATTATGTGCTACAAAAAAATTTTTTGTGTTAGTGAAGGCTCTTTTTAGGTAATGAATAAATGTACAACCTCTGAAATGTTATTTAGTAAAGAGAAAGGGCTTTCTTTTATATTCTCTTACACATTTTTCTTCTAGAAAAGTCTCCGACCTCATAATTTCATCAACCAAATAGAGAATATAAGATATTTCTCTTAATCATGATATTTTAGGAAAATATTGAGACTATTTTTAATGAATGGCAGCTAAGAAAATAAAAGGGATTTAAGTAGATTGCAGAGTTTTTTTGATTACTGAGACTTGTCATTAAATACAAAGTATTTTTTAAATAGTTAAATCTTAAAAACAAAAAGGAGTAATTAAAAGGAAAGGGAGAATTTCACTAAAGAAGAAATAGACAACTAATTTGAGTAGATTAAACATTATAAAAATGAGCAAACAGAGGAATACATAGAATGTGTTTATCGTATGCTATAGCAATATGACCAAAATGATTCTGATAACCAAAGATCTTTAAAATAAAATTTATTATAGTCTTTTTCTGACTACAAAAATAATGTATTTTAATTAAGGGTAATTTGAAATTAATAAAAAAGTAATAAAAATTATTGGCTCTTATCATTTTCAAATTTGTCATTTTTCATATCAAGCTATTATAGTGTCATCCATGAATCTTTAGGGTGCTGACTTGATCTTTGTGAAGCAGTAGAATGGAAAATTGTGACTTCAAGTCAAAAGACCTTTGTTGATATCTGATTTTATCACATTAATTTTGTGTCCTGAGATAATCTCAGAACCTGTATCTATGTCTGTAAAATGAGCAAGACAAAGACCCTGCCATTACAGAGTTTATATTCCTATGGTAGAAGATAGGCAATAAACAAATAAGTAAAAATATAAATAAAAGTAATTTTAGGTGATGAAAGGTGTTATGAGAAAAAAAATAAAGCAGAGTAGAAAAATGAAGTGACCTTACAGGGGTGGGTAGTATTTTAGATTAGGATGATTAAGGAATCTTTCTTTGAGAAAGTGACATTTGAGCAGAGGGCTTAAATATGAAATAGAAGAGCTAGCCATTGAAGGCATACAGAGAGATAGCATTCTAACTGAAGAGACTAGCCAATGCAAAGTCTTGAGCTAGAAATAAAATTGGTTGTAAGAGAAATCACAAATAAATCCATTTTGGAATGAGGCCAATGCCAGATCATGGAATGTTTTGTAGGCCAAATAAGAGTTTGGACTTTATTATTCTAAGTAGAGCTCTCTGAGAACTGGGATCATGCATTATTCATATATGGATTTATTCTCAGTGTTTGCCACATAATAAATACCCATTAACTTGAATTTATGAATATATGAATTGCATTTATTCAAGTTGCCACTGTATTTGAATTGAATTTGCATGAAATTGCCAAGACATGAGGAAGCTGGCATCTTAGATTACTTAGAGATTCCTCATGGTCTCAATATACTTATTTGTAATCACAGCCTGAATATTAATATATAGGCTATGATTCTTGGTATGATTCTGGGTATATTGAAAGAATTTAATGTTTTCAAATGTACAGAATTTACTTGTAATAAATACTACTTTATTTAAACGTGTAGGTAGAAAAAAATGAAACTCGTTGATAACCATAATGTTATTGCTATTTTTTTAACTTGATCTCTAATTTTTATAATTTCACAAGAAAAAGTTAGAAATTTATATTGTGTTTTTTGTGAAAGTGATGCATTTTTTTTCTCATATCTACTTCATGTGCTCAAGTGTACCAAATCTAAAGCTTGTTTAATGTTTTCTTGGTTTTGTTGTAGCCTCGAGCTGTGGCAGGCTTTCGAGGGACAGTTCGTTATGCATCAATCAATGCTCATCGGAACAGGGTAGGTATCTGAACTAGAGTTGTATCTGTGTAAGCAAGCTGATGGCTTGAATCAGATTTACTTCCTTACATTAGAGTACAAAGGTGTAGAAAGTTCTTTGGAGTAGACAGAAAGGTGTTAGTAATTCCAATGCATAGTAAGTTGTATGTTGGATAACAAATGTGTGCAACTGCATAGAAAATAAAATTGGATTTGCCAGAAAAGATAATAACTAAGTTTATGTCATGGGAAATCTTGTGTCCTAGGTGTAAGTAAATATTAACAAAGCTAATATAGAATTTTGAAAAAACATAACATTTGTGTTCTATTTTAAGAAGTTATTTGGGAATATCATACTGTCAATACCTAATGAAATATAGGCGTCATCATTTTATGTAATATACATTGAATCTGTGATAGTTCCTCTCCATCAAACCTTTTGCTTCACAAAGATCTCAAATGCAGATAGCTTAAAATTTGTTAGCTTAGTAAATTATTCTTTTCCTCTTGGATTAAATTTTTAAAATTTCTTTCTCTGTCTCTCTGCCTATGTCTCGCTGTCTCTGCTTGCCTGCCTCCCTCCCTCACTCACTCGTTCTCTCTCTCTTTTTTTCTCTCTCTGTCCTGTTGTTCTGCTCTGATTTTTTCTCATCCTGAACCTTAATTATGAGTAGGAAAGGTGGGTATTTTATGGATTCTCAATCCTTGAACTTGCTTGGATGGAATTGAGAAATTTAACAAGTGATTCCTTGATAAAACATACATCTTTTCTTGATCTTTGGTACCTTGTTTTTGTTGTTTGAAGCCAAAATTGCTTGAATGAAAATTTGACCAATGCTAAATATAATAGGAAGAGTATGCTGAGGTCTCATGTGCTATGCTCCATTTCTTTTAGTTTTTTATGATGTGATTATGGATTGAAAATAGGAAAACTATTTTTATCAATATACAGTTCTCTGCCAAGCATTTAAACTCATTTAGTTTGAGTCAGTGTTGCTTTATTTTATGGCATCTAGTCAGTTATTCTGCCTTGAAAAGAAAATACTCTTATTTTCCAGATAAAATTTTACAAAATTTTAGAAGTACTAGGCTTTCTAATTAATTTTATTAAATAATTATATCAACTTTTTGAAATAGGGCATTCTTTCTGAGGTGAGAATAAACATTTTCAGAGATCATAATAACTATATGAGCGTTTCCAAAATAGCTACTAGAAAGAGATTATATATATTTTTATTTTTTTTAATTTGAAGAGTAGAGATTTCTTTTAAAATCCTCTTTAGCATAAAGTGCTGTAAAACTTACTCTGTTACGTGCTTATTTATTTGTTATTCATCTGACCTTGGTAGAAGGATTTGATACTGTATAGCAGTGGTTCTTACCCTTCCTTTCTGCTCCCAACACACCTGAGGACTAGGATGCTTTACACAGACACACAGTGTGTCACACAGTGACAACAACAATTGTCAGTTTATGTGGTGATGCAGGAGTGCAATTAGTGGAAATTTCACAGGTATTTGTCTAATTTAAAAAGATTTCCCAGGTAATTCTAATATACTTTTTTTCTTCCATATTCTGCAACCCTGATTTGGTAATTTCTAAACATAATACACTCCCTTTCTGTTTTTGTTTGTTTGTTTGTTTTGTTTTTTTGTGGGGGGAGTACCTTAATCTTAAACTTTTAACATGAATAATTTCCCAATAGTGCAGGGACTTTCAGAACACTGGAACTCTGTTGGCTTCATCTCATTGTTGTCCTACATTTTAATCCTTTGGTTAATACTTGCTTTATCTCAATATTTGAAAAAAATTACTTTCTTCTGGTTCTATGGTTGCTGTTGAGATCATTATTCATATAATTGTTGTTACCTTGTATTTAATTTTTCTTTTTTTCTTCAACTACTTTTGATATCTTCTTTTTGTCTTTGGTGTCCTGCAGATATATTCAAGTGTGCATAGGTGTAGATTTCTTTATATTTATTCTGTTTAAGAGTTGTTGTGCTTCCTAAATCTGAACATTCATGTACTTCATTGATTCTGGAAGTTCTCAGACCTTACTTCTTTAAATATTGCCTCTTTCCTTTTCTCTCTATACTTCTCTTTTCATATCTCCAAATTGATGTATTTTAGACCATCTTGTTCTGTCCTCCATGCCTCTTAAGTTCACGCTCAGATTTTTTAACTCTGTCTCTGTATTGCATCATAATTTCTGCAGATCTATCTTCATTAATTTTTTTCTGCTGTGTTTGATCAGCTTTTTAGTGTGTCTATCGATATTTTAAATTTCTATAATGTACTTTCTATTTCTAGATGTTATGTTTGATCATTTTCCAAATCTAATTGGCTTTTTATTTTTTGTAAAGAATATTGTTCCTTTCTCATGACTTTAATTTTCGTTTAAACATTTTAAACATTCTTATTTCATGTTCTATATCCTAAATTCTATTTCTGAAATTCCTGAATATCTAATTTTGTTTTTTATAGTTTCTCCTATCATTAACTTATGATAACCTGCTTTCTAATGTATTTTGTAATTTCACATAATGAGTTTATACTTGGTGGATGTCGTAGAAGTCCTAAATTTAAGGGCGCTTTTATCTTAAGATTTTATTTGTACGTGTCATTGCCACAGGACAGGATCACCCAGAAATCACTTAATTTCTGGACTTTATTTCTCAGACCATAAAAGCAGTATAAGTTTAAACTCCAAATCTAAGAGAGGGACAGGCCTGTGATAACAAATTGTCAGGGCCATTCTCTTTTAACCACTCACTTTATCCCTTTGATAGCGTTAAATTCTACAGAAAAAAAATTGCAATATAATATATATACCAAATACTATACTAAAGATAGCCTTTAGAGAATCCTAGCTTTATGGTGGTGGTGGGGATAGGGGAATGTCTCAGTTACAACTCCTGTCTTGTGTAGACTGTGCTTTTATACCTGTCCCCTTCCCAATTAATAAAACTCATTGATAAAAGCTATGACAGATACCCCCAAAATAGCCCAGACTACAGCTTCAGTGTCAGCTTGCTTCTCTTATTTCAGCTTTCTTTTAGTGTTGGCTCTTATGATTCCTTTTACTTCTTTTTTTACAATTGTGGTTAAAAAAACACATGACGTTAAATTTATCACCTTAACCATTTTTAAGTGTAAAATTCAGTAGTTACATATGTTCACATTGTTTGGCAACAGTTTTCTAGAACTTTTTCATTTTGCAACACTGAAACTCTATAATCACTACACACTAATTTCCCTTCTCCCTTTTCTCTAGCCCTTAGCATCCACCTTCTCTTCTTAACTCATTTATTAATCAATGGGTTGTTTATTATATTATATCCAGCATTTCTGGGTTTGGGGGTATTCTTTGTATTAAAAAGTTTTTCAGCATATCTCTTCTACCATCTGGATTGCTGTATAGCTATGTAGATATATTTACCAGATAATTCATGGGAAATATATTTAAATTTTTAGGCCTAATTAGATGAAATACAGTGGTTAGGCCTTAGACAACCCAATATACTCACAAGGACCTATAATATAATGTGATGGAATTTTGTTTTGCTTATGAAGGAAATGGGAAGACATGATGACCTTTGGTCCTTATTCTACATGTTGGTGGAATTTGTGGTTGGTCAGCTGCCTTGGAGAAAAATAAAGGACAAGGTAATTTTGGAAGTAGATATATCAATTTTGATAGGGAAAAGAATAAAAATTTCTCCTGGATAGGCATTTTTGTTGAGAATATGCTTACATATGAGAATTCAAATTTGCAGGGACTTTCACTGTATCCAAATATGTATATTTTTCTCTCTGTGAGATGTTATTAGAGATCTAATTAATGTTATGACTTTTTCTGCATGCATGGAGAATAGATGCTAATTTAAGTACAATTATCGCTTCTGATTTGATTTCTAGCCCTCCTTCTTAGCTTTTCTTTTTACTAGTTCTCTCTCTTTTATAAGTCAATTAAGGTTTTAATTTTTAATAGTCACATTGTATCATTTGATTTGAAAACTGTAAACACCTGTGTTGATAAAGAGATATAGACCAGATTTAGATCAACTTTGTCTTTTGTGGAGTTGTCAGTTCACTAATGTCAAACTCTAGGTTACCCTTTGGTTCGGCATTACAGTCCTTACCCCACCCCCCTTTAAAAGCAGTGTACATTAAGCCATTGGTAAAACTCAGTTCTTGCTTTTACTTAATTACCCACTATCTCATTCCCTGGTACATATCCTTGAGATTATTTTATTAGAGAGGCTCTTAATATGTAACTGCCAAGAGAAATTGACTTTGGTTCCTTTTCTCTTTACTTCCTAGGAGCAAGTAGGCTCTATTAAGGAGAGATATGACCATAGGCTTATGTTGAAACATCTCCCTCCAGAATTCAGCATCTTCCTGGATCACATCTCCTCTTTGGATTATTTTACAAAACCAGACTATCAGGTAATCATTTTTGTGAGCTCTGTGGGCTAATTATTCACTCTCATTTAGTCTCTGTCTTCACTTACTGTTGCTTTGAGGGTGTTGTAAATGACTATGGGAGGTCCCTAGAATAATACTATTTTAATACATCCTGAGGAATGTAGCGAAATTAACTGATGACAACAGTGTTTTTATGTGTGTGTTTCCTTCCTTCTGGATAAACATATTTCATTAGAATTTTAAGTTTGTTCACCATGTAACAGATTTTACTGTTCCCGCTGTGATTCATCTGGTGTCTAGAACTGCTGATAATTCAAATTATGTGAATCCTATAGCTACTTTGTTGGCCAGAGGAAATGTCCAACTGGGTAATAGATCTGTTGTGGGCTTGAGGGCTGCATATCATATGTTAATAAGCTATGGGACAACAGCCAGGGAAGATTGTTGGCTCTGTTTTGTCTGTGGTCAGTGAATCATTTCCTTAGAACATCAGTTAATGAGACCTTATAAGGGTTGTCTAGGTTTACCACAAATTGCATCCCTAACCCAACCAGCTGTATTTCAAAAGATTCTGTTGCTCTCAGGGAGAACTTGGTCAGAGTTTAATGCAGAATAATCACTACCACTGAAAACATAAATGAAACCACATATAGGTTAATAATAATAATGTATTAGTGTATCATTTCTATCTACAAAAGACAACATGTAGACTTTACTGCCTGTTAATGAAAGTTTTGTGTTCTAAAGTGTTTTATATTTGAGAATGTCAGTGTTGCGTAGACAAAAAATTAAGACTGTCCATAGCACAGTTAACTTATTTACATATAGTAAGTATTTTTGTGTGAAATTGCTGCTTTTGTATAAGATATAAACAAGGTATAAAGCAGAGAGGCAACATACAACCTTGGGTCCTTAAGTCAGCTTGTCTTCTTTCCTACATGGCTGTTTGCATAATAAACTATATAAACTGTCTAAAAAATGGAGAAAATACATTGTATACAAGTTGCAGTGGAATATGTTTTTATATTTACATTAGACAGTACATATTACTTGTAATAAAATAACGAAATTATACCCATAATACTAGATACAGGAGGAGATGGAAAATGTTCCAACTTTCCCATCTTGGGTGCTCACAATTTTTTTATTGACAAAGTTTATCTGAGAGTATAAAAGTTTAGCAAATTTTTTGGTCACATTCTCCACTTATGTCTACAATCTAAAGACCATCATATTCATATAACTTCGACACTTAGATCTATAATTAATTTAGTTTAAAGTAACAGCTTATTGTTCTCGTTTTTCATTTAGATTTTATCTTAGAAGCTACTTTATGTTTCTGTCACATAGTAACGAAACAAAGTATAGTGATTTTCCTGTTTTTGGAAGAGAGAGAACAGGTGTAACTTTTTTTTTGTTTCACAGATGCTATAAATAATCTGGTTCTTTCTTGCTCTGTGATATTTCATAAGCAATGAGTTGGAGCAGTAGGCAGGTGGACAGGAGAAGGATAATTGGGAAAAAGATGTTGATATAAGTACCTATGTGTTCTGATGACTAGTATCAGTGTGACATCAAGTTCCAAAGTGGGCTGTGCTTTGTAGCTTTGGTCTCTTGCTTCCCTCACAGAGGCCTGGTGCAGTCTTCATTTTGAGAAAAATTATTCTGCTTTGAGTATAAATGCTCTTGTGAGCTAATGCTGTCTATATGGTTAATTTTACTGTTTTGAAATTGTTACTGAATTTAATTACTGTTGTTTCAAAATTTTAAATTCCTTGTTGGACAACCAGAATAGTTAAAAACAATAATACAAACCTTCTCCAGCAATAAGCAAGAAAAACATACTAGTATTCTCTAGCTACATCAAAGGATAAATAATATTTCTTCAACTTTATATATTCTGAGTCATGACCAAAGTGAATATATTTTATAATCTAAGCATTGAATGATACTGTTTTATAATGCTTTCACTTTGAATATCTGTGTTTTATAAATCTTTAAAAATCAGTTTCTTGCTAGAAAAATTATCTTAACAAGTTGCACATGACCAGTACCTTATCCAGTAGACTGCTACTGCTCCCTTTGACAGCAGGTGTAGACCTAGAAAGAACTGTTTTGTTCTCTATCCAGAATCTTTTATGCATTTCTCAAATAGAATAAAGGCTGACACTCGCTTTTGAAAAGTGTTATGTTTATCAGTCTAAATACTATTACATGCTATGTACTATAGATACTATTTTCTGTTAAACTAAAGGTAAAGATATCAGAATGATAGCCAAGATTAAAGCAGATATCTTATGAATATCATTTTTATTATTGAAATCTGAAAGAGTACAGCAACTGTATTAGAGTCAAAAAAGTCTGGGCCATGAATCTCCTCAGGTGAAGTAATTGCGTAGATCTCTCTCTCTCTCTCTCTCTCTCTCTCTCTCTCTCTCTCACACACACACACACACACACACACACACACAATTGCATGTAAAACTGGTGAAATTAAGTTCTGTGGATAGTACCATTGTCATTCTTCTGGTTTTAATATTGTACTCTAGTTATTTAAGATATTACCATTGGGGCAGACTAGATGGAGACTTCTCTGTATACTATTTTTGCAGTTTCCTATGAATATTTAATTACAACTGACCCTTGAACAACAGGGTTTGAACTGCAAAGGTCCACTTACAAATGGTTAGGAATTTGCATACACGGAGGGCCCACTTAAGTTATACATGGATTTTTGACTGAGCGGCTAGCACCCCTAACCCCTGAATTATTGAAGCGTGAACTGTATTTCAAATTAAAGGTTTAAAAAAAAAGTGCTGGGCCAACATTTTCATAAATGTAGATAGTAATAAAAATATATGGCTACCTTATAATTTAAATAAATCCTTTTAAAGTGTTTTGAGAAAGGAAAACATCTCTGAGAGGTGCCTAGGAAGATCTTATCAATTTTAAATTTCACCACAGGATTCTACCTGTAGGTGACACCGTCACTAGTTAACAGGTAATTAGGCTAGCAACATCAGATTGGATAAAGAAGAGCCCTTGATGACTTTGTATAGTATTGTCACAATAATGGCAAACAGCAATGTCACAGTAATACCTGGATATCATTATCCTGGTCTTACGGAGGATTAGTTTAGACATGAAGCCAGGGAAAACTAGTGGTGCCAGAAGTAGTGTCTGAACCCATTTATGACTCATTTAAAAAGACTCAGATTCTTTCTCCAGTTTGCCATCTGCCTTCCTTGGAGAGGTGGCTACAAACTGTAAAGTAAATACTAACATGACTGGTTAAGAAAAATGTAGTGAAAGAATAAAAAATTATATGAAGAATTATCTGAAATTATTGCTGTTAATTAATAGGATCACACGATCCTGACATAAGAATGCAAAAGTATCTTTATTAGAGTGTTCAGATTATGTTAAGCATTTTTTAGCAAGATGAGAAAACAAACAAAAGCCATAAATATACACACCATTGGTAAGCCTGAGACTAAAATGTGTATATCAAGCCAGCTTTTACACTGCCACAACATCACTAAAAATATGATAGGAAATTCAAAGACAACCAAGTTTCATTAATCTTGTTACTGTACTTTCTAGGTTTAGGAATAGAACAATTTAAATAGATTACATCAAAATGCAGCAGGCTTCCCTCTTTTTGGGGACTTAGAGCTGTTTTAGGATCCCCTGACTCTGATAACATAGGCGTTACATTTTTCAGAGGACAAAGATGGGCTGCTTGTGAAGCAAACAAATAAGAGGCTGAGCTAGAGCATTAACAAGGGGGAACCTCCCATAAAATGGGTTGGGGAAGGTCTTTCTCTAAAGCTGCCATTTAAGCCAAATTCTAAGAGTGAGATGGTATTAGTCATGTGAAGAGCAAAAATAAGAGGAAGAATGTTAATAAGCAAAAGGAAGAACATGTGCATGGGCTCTGATTTAAGAAAGGAATGAAAAGAAGACATGGCAGAACATAGTAAATAAGGGGAGAGAGTGGTTCAAAATGAGATTGGAAAGAAAGGCAGAGATTAGATGATGCAGGGCCTTGTAGTCCTTGTTGAGGACTTTGGGTTTTATTCTAAGTGCAGCAGGAAGCCTTAGAAATCTAACACACAGGAGCATTGTGATTCAGTTTATGTTTTAAGATGATTATTTCTGCAGTCTTGTGCTTTCAAATGAGGCAGAGGAGCATTAGACACTACTTAGGAAGGTATCGAGATAGGCTGAGCTATGCCTTTGAAAGAAATAAATGTAAAAAGATTAATGTCTTAACATTACAGAGGTTTATTTTTTGGTCACATAGCAGTGTAGTTAAGTTGGGCAACTCTCCTAGGCAACTCTCAAGTGGTAACTTGAACATCCAGGCTCCATCCATATTTTGACACTGCTATCTTTAATACATAGAAAGAATGGGTGTGGATATTTGCTTAGGGGTTTTATGACCTGGCCTGGAAGTGACCTAAACATTTCAGCATATACCACTGTGGCCAGAACCCATTCACCATGGCTCAATTCTGACTGCAGGGGAGACTGGGAGATAGTGTCTTCCCTTGTGGGCAGGAGGCAAGGAACAATGATGATCTTGACTAGGATATAAGCAGTAGAGATGGAGAGAGGTAGATGAATTCTTATTCCACTCCCTTTAATTGTCTCCTTTCATTCCTTATTGCACTTAAATGACCCAGCTATATTGGGCACCTCAGTGCAGTCAAATGGGTCTACCAGCCCTTCTCCCAGCATGCCCTGCCTGGATTGCCTACGTTTCATAAACCCGCTTATCTTGTGAAATTAAAGCCCAACTCAGATGCCAGCTTCTTTAGTCTCCTCTGATTCCTTCCTGACAAACGATTTCTTCTGCTAAACTCTTACAACAGTACTTTGTTTTGCCTTCTTTCCAGATAAGTTAGTTCCTCTAGAGCCAGGGCTTTGCACATTTATCTCAGTTTCCTCAAGAAGTTAGTACAATGATACACATTTAATAAGTTTGCCAAATTGAATTAAATCTGCTTAATATAATTTTTACTTCATTTCAATGCAAACTGTCTGAAGACAAGACTGCGTTTTGTTTACTTTTGACTTCCTAGCACCAAGGACAATAGGCATTCAGTGTATGTCTGAATCAGTGAATGGGTATTGTTATAACTATAGAACAAGTAGAGTCACAGAACATTTCTGTTTACTTGACTCACTTAAATTCAGCTGTATATGCAGGAGATAGAAATTTTTTAATATGTCTGATTTTGCCTGCCGTTTGGCTCAGTTAACCATGCATGCCCTATGGTGAGGGTAGGGGTGCAGTGCCCTTGTGTATCTGCTGTTCCCTCGGGCTTTCTCTCATTGACAGCAGTCCAGTCATCCAGAATCAGACTGCACTGAGCGTGATTCTAATGTTTAAAGGAGTAGTACTCTTTTGGGAACAATATAACCCCTAAATGCAGCCGGCTTACTTCATTTACATTCATCTGAAGAAATAAAAGTCTATTTCAAATGTTGGAGAAAAATCTTATCTAGGTTACACCTAGTGCAACTACTATTCTGTACTTTATGGGTATTTTAACGGGCTTTCAAGGATAATTTCAGCTATATGCTGTTTTTGCCTTGCCTGCTGACTGGCTGTAAGTCTTCTATGATGGAAATAGCGCTGCACTTAAAAGATCAGTTTCAGTTGGTTTGCCAAACACCATTTGTACGACCTTTCTAAGACTGTTTTCTTATCTGTGAAATGGTAAAATTACCCACCCCACAGTATTGTTAGGGTTTTAATGAGATAATTGTGAGAATGCTTTGTAAATTGTAAAGCATCATGTAAACGTAAGTTGTATTACACATATCTCAGTGACACTGCATTTGCTTATAATTATCTCACTTCATTCTTGTATGCTACTTAACATTACTTCTATGTTAATAGAACTTCTATTTTCTTTATGCTGCTTTGTCCTGTTAAGGCAAAAAGAAAATGTTGCTTACCTTTTCAATTGACCTTGTTAGTGATGCAGGACAGGGCAAATTTCCCAGTCTCTGACTATAGCTTGATTTAACACTTTAGTTTGGTTGCCTCCTCCCTAAATTATTAGGAGGCATAGAGAAGCTTAGAACAGTGCCACTTTACCTTATGGGCTTACAGCACATGAAAGAGAAGACATTGATATTGGGCAGCACTGTTGGCTGAGCAACTCTGCTGCCTCCCACTGCTTCAGGTCCCCTGGGGCAGCCGACCAGGAGCACTCTTGAGTTGTCTTCCATATCTTGATATAAATAGTGAAAACAGCTAAAACTCTGGGCTTCTTAAATACAGTCTTTTTATTTGATCTCTCTTTTTTTCTGATTCTGTTCTCCAAAGAATGGGTGCAATGCAATTTCTCCCCTCACTCCCTCTCCCCCCACCCCCACCAATGCTATTAAAAATTCCTGGAAAAGGAGAGAAATCTAGAACACGTACATTCCTTTCCCTCTATTGTATCTGTTTATCATGGAAGTGAGTCAGTTTCTTTTGTAGTAAATAATCTATCTTTGAATTAGCCAAGCCAGCATTGACATTGTGCTCTGCTGGGTAAGTGCTTTATTGATCCACGAATTTATCATTTATTAACTGAGAATTCAGATATCAGGATTCTCATTGAGTCCTCAGCATCACATTACAAATAATTCTTGTTTTTGCAAAGACTGGACTTTGTCTACATTCTCTTTGAGAGGACAAACTGGGATTTCATATGGAGGTAAATATGATAAAGCTATTGATTGCTTTCATGTTAAGGATTAGAGAAGGGAAGGGTGCTTCCCTAAGGCATTGTGTCTATGTCAGATGACTGATTGCTAGAAAGAATAAGGATATTTCTGGTGGTGGTAGCTAGCTCCAGGCATTTTTGTGGAGTACACACGCTTACATGTATAATTATTTTAGATAATGTATTTTTGTCAAATTTTTTCTCATTATGAAAAGTAATAAATAGTCATTATAAAAGTTAGGAAATTACATAAAAGTGAAAAATCTAAATTATTCAAAATTTTATTACCTGGATATTGTACCTGATTTTTATATACTTTTTTTTTGTCTTGAATAATCAACTTTAGAAAAATCATTTTATTGTGTATCTCATTAGAATTAGGATTAAAGAAAATGGAGTATCTCTTATTTATAAGTTCAAGAAGAAGGGAAAATGACACAAATAATCCACAACAGTAGCCAAATATAAAGTAATGTTGCATTGTTGCTTATCCAGACCTTTCTCACATCCTCCCTCCTCTTTTTTACTCTCTCTTCCCCTAAAGTCTTCTTCCCCATTTTCCTCCCCTTTCCTATTTTCCTTCAAGGAAGATTCACCTTTTAATGACGTTATGCCCCTAGTATTTCTCACATGAGTTCACCAGTTTCTCCTATCTCAGCAGAGTATGAGCATGTTTCTCAAGAGGTCTGGACACGGTCTGAAAGTGTCGGCCATGTCCAAATTTTTTTGCATTTTCCTGATTTATCTTAAAAGTGTATATGAATTTTGCTTTATAACTTATTTGCATTTATTGCATGATCAAAAATCATGTTAAATATGTTACCTCTGAGTAAAATTTTTTAAGAAGCTGTGCCACATTTATTAGATGACTTTAAACCTCTCTGGCATATGACTGCATCCCCTAGTGGTACACATTACTCTATTTTGAGAAACCTGGATTCTTTAGATGAGTTCATATTTTCTAAAAATATGTTATTAAACAAAATATGTATGCTAGATTTCTAGTGGAGAGATATGGGACACACCTTTATAGAGGGAAAATGTCAGAATCATCTAAAAGATTTTTTTCAGATTTTGCTCTGCCCCCTTTTCAGTTTGAGAATTAACCACCACAATGAGTTCCTGTTCTGATTAAAAAGTGTTTGATTGAAAAAATGTTTTATTCCTCAATTGTATTGGAGTAAAAAAAAGATAAGGACCACCAGTTTTCTGTATATATACAAATATGTACATGTGTATGTGTATGATTTACATGATGACTAGTTTATATTGTTCTCAAATCTATTTAAACGAGAATTGAATTGGAGTTTTTTGATTTATTTAAGCCAAATGTGGTATAATGAACCCAGTTATCTATCCCTGTGCCTGCTCGAAAAAGAATTCTCAACTTGTCCTGTTTCTGTAATGTGTCGAAGATTAGAATTTAGAGCCACGCTGGTCCTGAAGTAGAAACTTATTTTGGTCTTTAAGTATCTACAAAGCTCTAGCTAGTCTGACTTTTCAGTGCCTCAGTGCTTTTTAGCTTTCCTTCTGTTTGTTTTTGTTCTGTGCCCTCCATCCTTCTGTCTCCTGCTCTTGGGCTCTAGTAATCACAATCATAGTAACAAACTGTTTCTTACTTGAGGCCCAATGACATATGCTACATTTTCTAAGACATACAGTACTATGATAATTATATGGCATATGCTACATTTTCTAAGACATACAGGACTATGATAGTTATAAGAAGGTATTTCCATGATAAAAGGACACCTGGCATATAAACTGTTTAGGATCATCCTTATTGTGGCCCAGTTGAGGAAGAGCATTTAGCAGTAGTGGTCTGAGTGCTCACACTGCAAAGCAGTTGCTGCCTCATTGGTAGGGACTCTACCTTTCAGGAAGCACACATCTTGCTCTGCGAGAACCTCGATTTCTTGAGATAGGAGAGAGGTCTGAGGTCTGCCACTTCAGTTCTTATATGCTGAGACTCAATCTATCTTTCTCCTTCTCTGTGTTTTTTATAGTCGTCTACCTCTGACAGTTTGGGGAAGTCTAAGCTATAACTTAGGTAACTTAACATCATCAAATATATAACCAAGATGAAGATTCTCAGGTTTTACAACTGTGTCTTTTCCAATACCTTTTATCTTTCTAGTTTCCTTTTCTATATTTATAATTTTTTCTTTGGGACTTTTAAAGGTAGTGTCATGTGAATCAGTAAATATAATTACAAATAAACATTCTTGAAATGTTTTTAGAGTAATTATTTAAGGGTTCTGTACTCAGAATTTCAACATGGATTGTTTTTTTTTTCCCCACACCACCAAACAGTTCTCTGATACCAACTGGATGTCCTACAATTCAGATTGATTCTGACATGATCTACCTGGAGATAGTGAGCATGAGAATCCTCAGGTTAAGGATTTAGCCCCACATCCTCTACTTCAGAGGCCAATCACAAGTCCTGGTTGTTACTTGTACTTCTGATTGACTGGATATAAATAAGAGGTTCCCACAACACCGTGCTTGGGTTTTATCAATTTGCTAGAACAGCTCATAGGACTCAGAAAACCAATTTTCTCACTAGGTTACTGTTTATTACAAAGGCTCTAACTCAGAAACACCAGATGGAAGAGATGCGTAGGGCAAAGTATAGGGAAAGGGTGTAGAACTTCCATGCCCTCTTTGAGGAAACCACTCTATCAGCTCCGCCGTGCGTTCACCAATCCAGAAGCCCTCAAAACCCTGTTAGTTTGCGTTTCTATGGAGGCTTCATTATATAGGCATGATTAATTAAATCATTGACCATTGGTGATTGATTCAAACTCTAGCCCCCTCTCCCCTCCCCTAGAGGCTGAAGGGATGGGACTGAAAGTTGCAACCCTCTATTCAGAGAGTTGGTTCTTCCAGTGATCAGCCCTTATCCTTAGGTACTTTCCAAAATCACCTCATTAACATGAACCTAGTTGTGGTGGGAAGGGGCTTCTTATAAATAACAAGACACCCATTTCACTTTTATGGCTCTGAAATCTTTCCAGGAACTGAGGACTAAAGACCAAATATTAGAAAAAAAGATGCTCCCGTTGCTCTTATCTCTCAGGAAATTCCAAGGGTTTGGGGAGCTGTAAGCCAGGAACCCTGAAGATATATATATGTATATCTCATAGATCACAATATTGCACTCTTATATATAAGGCATTGTGTTAGATACAGTGATGAGCAAGATCAGATATATACCAGCTTCTTGGAGCTTACTATCTGGGTGAAAGAGAAATCAATCAAATAATCAGAAATAACTATAAATTTACAATCAATAGTGTTTAGCCCATCTTCTTATTGAGACAGTGTCTTCACTTGGCATCTAGAACACCAAACACTTCATTTTCCCATTTCACTGGTTTTTTTTGCTGAGTCCTTTTTTTCTTTCCATCTAAATGTTGGAGTGCCCTAGACCTTAGCCCTTGGTCCTCTTTGCTACCTACTCTTAGATGATCATCCAATCTTGACTTTAAATAATACCTATTAATATCTATAGGCTGATGACTATCAAATGTGTATTCCCTATTCCTTAAAAATTTCAATATCCCAATCCTCAAACCCACTGCTTTTCATCTCAGTAAATGGTACCACCATTTACCCAAAGGCTCAGGACGGAAATCTAAATTAATCTTCTTTATTCTTTTTTTATTCTCACAGCTTTCATCTAATCCATTGGTAAACTCTGTTGGCTCTACAAATTATATCCAAATCCTATCACTTCTTATCACCTCCACTGTTACCATGCTGGTTCAGCATCAATAGCCTCCTGATTGGTCATCTATTCCTAGCACCCTCATCTCCATCCCTGTCCATGGCCTCTGTTCTCCACTTGATAGCCAGAGTAATCTTTTTACAGCCTAAAACAACCCTTCACAAAATCTTCCAGTGAGGAAGTGCTGATTTCAGGTCTGGAGTGGGAAATATATAAGATGAATGTCTGAGGATAGGATACTAACAGAGTGAGAGAAATGATGAAGAGAGAATGAAGCCATAATCATAAAACTAAAAATGGCACATACTGTCAGGCACAATAAAGGAAGGTCTGTGTGAGATCTTCCTCAAGATCACGTCATACTTTTGGAATTTAAAGACAAAAATAACTGAAATTATATACAATATAAATCAGATAATAGGATATATTCTTTTTGATAATTTGTGTATACACACACAGAGTTTAAAAACTTTTCAAATCTACAAAAAAATTGGAAGAAAGCACAAAGAACTTTTGTATACCCCTCAACCTAGACATACATACTGTTAACAGTTGAAGCATATAAAAATGCCCCTTTTTGACAAAAAGCATCACATAGATGATTGAAACTTAATAAACACATCCATACAATACACATTTCCTGTTGTCACATCGTCCGAAAGTAGGATTTAGATGTGATGCTTTATCATGTAGTTTCCAAGAACAAAGACATTGTACTATAGAACTACAAACCAGTGCCTCGACTGAGAAAAATCAACTTAATATCATCAGATATTAAGATATAGTCCATATTCAGATTCTCTTATATGTATCATCAAATTTATGAATCTGGGGTGCTTTCTGTTATAAAATAAAGTGACTGTGTTTACAATTGGCTCACTCTAGTTTTTTTCTTTGTGGTTTAGCTTCTTACATCTGTGTTTGACAACAGCATCAAAACCTTTGGAGTAATTGAGAGTGACCCTTTTGACTGGGAGAAGACTGGAACTGATGGCTCCCTAACAACCACCACTACTTCTACCACCCCTCAATTGCACACCCGCTTAACCCCTGCAGCAATCGGGTATGTCCTAAACAGCTCATTTAGCAGTCTTTCCTGGGTGGATTGTATTAGCAGAAATTATCTCATCCAGATTCCCTCAGATTACCAAATGCTAAGACATAGGTGAAAGCCTGTGTATTTCTTGAATTAATATTGCTCACGTATATGCCTTTGTTCAGATTTACTTTTCTTAGAAAGTACTTATAGAACATATTATGAAACAGGAGCCTAGAGCTTGTGTGACTTGTTGATGTCAAATTTACAATAGGATTTTTTCAAAATGAGAAGGGGCATTTGTTACATTTACTTATGAAGAAGATTTGGGACTCGGGAAAGAATGAGCCACAAATACATGTAACTATACCGTGCTTAAGTTTATTGGGAACAGGTTATAGTGTAGTTCCATATTGTTCTTGGTTTTTTGTTTTAAATGTTTTCTCTACATGCATTTAATGCAATTGCTTTAGTTTAAAAAAAAATTTTTTTTTTGCGAGGGTGGAGGCGGGGGGTGTTTTTTTCCCAACCCATTTTTACCTGCTTTGGTTGCTTTAAACTGGTGTTTAAAAAAGTCAGTAGGAAAAAATCCTCATACAACGTGAGCTAATTGGAACATTTTATCACTAATTCATTGCTTTGATTTTATATTGAAAGATGGGGGGTCACTAGAGCTTATTGAATCAGAAAAGCTCACCATGGACTCATATAACTAGACATGTTATCCTCGATTAGCTTATCTAAGAGTTCTTAGATGTGGGACCCTGACTAGCTACATCAAAATCACTACAGACGTTTATTTAAAATATTTATTTGTAGGACTTTGCCCAGACTTACTGAATCAGAATCTAGGGATGTGGCACAGAAGTCCATATGTAAAAAATATTTCTCGTGCTTATCTGAGTTTGAGACCGCTGCTCTAGACCAGCTACCCCATTTTACAAATAAGTAATAACCCTAGCACTGAGTGAATCATCTGATTTTAGATAATTAGTCACAGAGCTTGAGCCCTTCTCCAAGTTTTGATTCTTGTTTTAGTGCTTTTGTCTTCCTTTGATTGTTGTTAGTAGATAAACCTCAAAATTACAAAAATCAGATGATAGGACTTCAAGATAGCCGAAGTCAATGAAGATAGTATAAGTTCCTATCTTCCAATGTTTCCTCCTAAAATAAGACAGAATAACAGGAAAGGAAAAATAAAACTACACTAAAACCATGTCCTCAACAAAGGATCTCCAAACTTCAAAAGAATGAAGTAAAAAGAGAAAAACACCAAGTCCTTGTGTGGTATCTCTTATGGTCCTGTTTCACCCAACCCCACCACAAGGCTTTATAAAGGCAGATCAGTAAAAACTATAGGGTACAGGAGAATTGGCAATGGGGCTTAAGGTTCATCTAAAACCAACACACCAGAAAGACTAAACACATCCTAGGAACAAAGGTACTAAAAAAATATCCAAGTAAATCACATCATGAACTACAGTGAGGTAAAAATATGTATGATTCAAAACACATAGCTTCTGGGGAAGAAAAAAACCAAAAAAAGGGAGAAGTGGCCCTTTGTCAGTTGAATGGTAAAGGACAAACATCCATTTGGTTCAATCAGTAGGGAGAAACTACACAGTAGTTTGAACAGGGATGATGCAGAGAATTATTACTTGTAACATGGAATTGGAATAGTATGGGATTGACTGGTAAGAAGTAGAAAGAACTGTAAAGAATACAGGAATAGCAAAAATAAAGTGTAGCTGATATTAAGCATCCAAGTAAAGAGCTCCCTCAGCCCTGACCCCAAGGCTGACATCCTGACCTTGTTGAAGAGGGTGTGTTCATCCCTCATTGGATGGCAGGAAGTTGCTCTGATGCCACACTGGTAGAATTTGCTAAAAGGCTGTTATCTGGAACTTGATTGAAATCTGCCCTCTGGGGTGCCAGAGAAAGCTATTTACTGGGGTTATCTCACCAGACACACTGCTAAAAGCTTCCTTCCTTCCTTCCTTCCTTCCTTCCTTCCTTCCTTCCTTCCTTCCTTCCTTCCATCCATCCATCCTTCCTTCCATCCTTCCTTCCATCCTTCCTTCCATCCTCTATCCATCCATCCATCCATTGGTTAACAAAATCCAGTAAGTTTCAGTTGTACATTTTAACAGTAAGGCATGTATATATATTTATATCGTGTGTTCACCTATCATGGTTAGGAATGTGGTAAAAATTTCTGGGTAGTGGGGATTGCTCAGGCAAGCTGTCGGTCGCTGCTGTCTATATGAGACAGGCCATGGACATGCTGCAATGCTGCAGGAGCCTAGTACTGGGGAAAGCCACATGTGCTAGAGAAGCTTGCCAAGCTATACGCTGAAACCCAAAGCAAAATATTTTCCTCTAGAAATTTCTCTCTAGTGCCTGCTGACAAAGGAAAATATTTAAAGGTCTCAGATCTGCTTTCACAAACAAGCAAAAAGGATGAATTTGGAGCTGAAAGGCAATAAATCAATTACTGCAGAAGGGTAAATGTGGAGATAAAATGTACCTACAAGGAAAGAGAACTATAAAATTATAGGACATACATTATCTCCCCTGACCACAAAAACAAATAAAAATCCACTCAGGGGTTTGGATTATGCTCTACTGACAGAAGAGGGCACTAATTAAACTATGAATCTTGTAAAACACTCCAATAACACAAAAATGAACAAGAAAAAGATTTTAAAGATCCATAGTGTTATTGTAAAAAATGAGAAAAGAAAATCTTAACACATATTAACTAAGAAAATTTCTTCTCAGAAAAACAACCATGAGGAAGAAAACTGTAAGACAAAACCCCAAAAGGAATTAAATATGCTTATTCATTTGAACATATAGATAATCACCTTAAATCAGAAATTTAAAAACTAAAAATAGAAATAGACTTCTTGGGGATGGCTGAAGAGTGATGAAAGAGATTAAGAAGTACAAATTGCCAGTTATAAACATAGAAGTGGCATTATAAACTACAGCATAGGGAATATAGTCAACAATATTGTAATAACTTTGTGTTATCAGATGGGTACTAGACTAACCAGGGTGATCACTTTGTAAGGTATGTAAATGTCTAGTCACTATGTTGTGACTAGACATTACATGTCAACTATAATTGAAAAACAAGTAAAAAAACCTTTTTTTAAAAAATAAAATAGACTGAAAAAGGCAGGGGGTAGGGGAGAGTGGGGAGAGAAAAAGGTAAAGGAAAAGAAAGAGGAAGAAATGAAATGAGAGCTGATTGAACTCAGGACAGAAATGAAAGGAAAATATACCTCAGAATCGAATAAATTACAAAGTACAGAAAAGGAGAATAGACTCAATGAATATTTAATAAAGGGCATTGAATAAAATCGGGGGGAAATCCCCAAGAGAATGAAAATAAATCATTTAAAAAAGCTAGCAAGAAAGTAGTGCAAATGGGAGGCAGGCAGAGAAGGAATAGCATTAGTATTAGAGTTCCTGAAGAAGAAAAACAATACCAGTTAAAACTGAGGAACGCAATAGCAAAAGATTAAATAAGAAAACAGGGACTAAGAATATTTAAAATGGTATATGTCCAAAGGGCGACCATTGGAACAAAATGGCAAACCAAAATACCAGGGGAAAAGGTTTACAAATTGAAACAAAAACAAGTTTATAAATACTCATTTTATAGAGAAAAACATACAGCAAATAGATGTTTATATAGTATTTATTAATATTTAGTCACCAGAATTACAACAATCCCCTTTAGGAAGCAACAGTTATAGGAGATTCAAGGAGGCATAGATAGAAATGCACTAGTAATTAGAGATTTAATAAGAATTCAGTTCAAGACAGATCGAATGAACAAAGAAGAAATAGAAAACAAACAACGTGATCAGTAAGTTAGATCTTATGCGTATTTTTCAAACTCTACACCCTGATGATAGAGATTGCATTTTCTGCTCAAGTGTCCTGGGGATATTCACAAAAATCGATTGGTCTAAGCCACCAAGAAAACATATCCATAGTTCCATAAAGCAGAAATATTACGCTATCTGATCACACTGTAATAGAACTAGAAATTACTAACAAAAACAAAAATGTCAAAGGCCCTTCCAGTTGGAAACTTAAAAATCTCCTATTAAACTACTCTTGGGTGAAAAGGAAAATACAAACTGGAGTCATAGGGAAAATAGTGATAATTAAAATATTACATAGAATCTGTGGGGTACATTTAAACTCAGATCAGAAGGAAATTTATGGCATTAAACAAGGAGGTACATAATGTCTTATTACTGAAGATATTAATGTTGATATTCTTGTTAAGGTAGTGTTATCCAGATTTCTCCACTGTAAAGTTACTATTTTTCACTTTGTAAGTAATAAATATCTTGTGGGAAGATACTTTGAGACTATTCCTTGTTTTTCATCATACTTTTACCCACTGTATTTAGCATCCATCAGTGAATCTTGCCTGTAAAGTTAGACCCACAAGCCTACCATTTACTTTCTGGCCCTTTAAGAAAACATTTGCCGACCTCTGAGTTATTGCTGTTTGTAGATGATATGGACAAATATCTGGAAAACTCTAGAGAATAAATGTTAAAAAGAAAAAATGATAATTTATGTCCCTTAACTCTGGATTTCTAGTAGAAGGAGAAAAGAAGTTTATGAGAAGGTAAAAAGGAGGATGCTTTAGATCAAGAGTAAGCTAACATTATCTATAAAGGGCCAGATAAATTCATGGGCTCTGTTGTCTCCGTCATGACTACTGCTGCTGTGGTAGTGCTAAAGCATCAATAGCCAATATGGAAACAAATGAGCATACCTGTGCATCAAAACACTTTATTAACAAAAATAAGTGAGCAGGCCAGATTTGGCTGACAAGCCCTATTTTGACAACCCCTGACTTAGATTATGGCAAAAGAAATGCGAAAAAGATGTCCATCCTTACTACTTTTCTTGTTTGTCCATACATCTCCTTTCTTTTCCCCAGTCTGTTTCTGTAATTTAAACCTTGCCTGCAAACACAGACCATGTGCTAATAATTCTCTCACATATACATTCTCACTCATTTTTATTCCTTAACATAAAATGATTTTCCTGAGAAGTAATTCTTTACCTCAAACTCCAGATTAGGATCCAAGTTTTGGGAGAAGGAAGAAGATAATTATGTAAGGAGTAAAAATAAGAGAATAAATAGAGAGAGAAACCTGCATTTGGAAGAGAGTCTAGGTAGAGAAAATTGAAGAGTTCCTTGAAGTGTGTGCTATTATACTGAGGCATAAGAGACAAAAGAAACTAAGATAGAGTAAAAATAGAAGTAGTTTCATAGGTGGAGGTATAGTTTGTCTCCTGGGGAGTGGAAGAAGAAAATGCCAAGGAATTGGAGTAGTTGGAAAGAAGCAGAATAGAAGCTAGGCACAAGGGAAAAAGGATTTAGAAGAACACTGAGTGATTAAAATGGAGGGAAAAATGTGGGGCTGGTAGATTGAGCTTTCTGAAGTCACATATTCATCCTTTTGCCAGCCTCTTTTCTCAGACATAGAAGGAATTCTTTCAGTAAACATTTGCATTACTACATAACACATATATGTTAGTGTCCAATGTAATTCTTGGCATAGTAAACATACTATGTTAAACTTAGATCTGAACAATCTTTTAAAGGCCAGTTTGTTTCTGAACTTTTCATTTATAATCCTTTCATTTGAGCTGTTTTAAGCCAACTACCCTTTAAACATGTTCCTCTTATCAGAGCTATAAGTACTTTCCAAGGCTATAAGGTTTTTTTCCTGGGAGTCTTTATCAGTGTTTTTCTAGATTATTTACCTCTAACCTATTGATAAAGAAGTTCATCTTCTAGCATTGATCCCTGGTAGGGAGAGGTGCTAGTAACAGTCATCAAATCTGGTAGAACAAGTACCTGAAAAATGACTGATCTTTGTTCTGTCAGCATGACATAGATATGACACCAGGGCCAGGGTGTAACTGTTAACTCTTAGAGTGGTTCACTGGGAAGATGCTTATTTTACCACTCATAATAACTGCATTAGGATAATGTACCAGTAACTGTTTTTTCCCTACTTTTAGACATTCCAGATCACTTTTAAGAAAAGGTTTCATTATGTGCCAAATATTGTGTTCAGTCAGCAGTATTTAAAAAACAAAACCAAAAGACTATAGAACAGAGTTATAGAACATTAGAGTTGGCAGGGGCTGGATAACTTAGGGAGTGAGAACTGAGAACTAGGAAAATTCTTCAGGGGCCAGAAATCTAAGAGAGATATGACCAGCCATGTAAAGAGGACATGAAGTTACTTTGAAAGAAATCCACAGAGTGCCAATTGATATTTTCTGTATCGTTTCCAGTTAGTTCAGGCAGATTCCTAGTTTTCCTTTAAAGGCAAGAATTTTCTTTCTCTTCTTTATGTCACTAAGGCCTTGCATGTAATTGGTACTTAGAGAAAAGTCTGTAAAAGAAAAAACAAACGCACATTTCACACTATTAAAAAATGTATAACTGATCTGATACATGGTTATATCATTATGTCACTTAACATTTTCCTGTTTATAGTTTTTGTTATTTTCTAAGAAAAATGGGTAAAGAATAGAAAATATTAAAATTGGCAAAGACTTCTTGGAAATATATCAAATACCTCTAACTTTTAAAGTGATTATTAAATGAATGAGTTATTGTATTAGAATTTGTATTTCTATATCAGCTTTTCATATCAGCTTGAAATTTCTATTGATCAAAATGTAGATGTTATAATTTGTAGAACTTTCATGGCCTGTTTCCGAGGATTTTCGTTTTGTTTCCTTGTACTCTTTATGATATATAGATGTCATTATTTAATTCCAAAAACAAAATGTAGGATAGTCTCATAGTAATTTTTGATCCTGGTGTTTTTAAGTTCTGTCTTTTTTTACCCCTCATTTTTAGAATTGCCAATGCCACTCCCATCCCAGGGGACTTGCTTCGAGAAAACACAGATGAGGTGTTTCCAGATGAACAGCTTAGTGATGGGGAGAATGGCATCCCTGTTGGTGTGTCACCAGATAAATTGCCTGGATCTTTAGGACACCCTCGTCCCCAGGAGAAGGATGTCTGGGAAGAGATAGATGTCAACAGAAACAAGATAAAGCTTGGGATTTGTAAGGTGCATATTTCTTGCATAGGAAGTGATATCTTTCTATGTGCTTATTATTATTCTCCTGTTGCTCTCGCAAAGTGTCCTGATTCTCAGTTTTGAATGACGAGTAGACACAACATTCTATTGCTAGTTATTTCTATATTTATAATTACAATATTTTTGCTAATTTTTCCCATCACACCTATATATGGACACCAAACATTAATCTTCATCTTATATTTTGTGGAAAAGATGAAGGTATTTTTAAAAAATAACTAGACATTCAAACTAAAAAAAGAGATACCTATAGAGTAGAAGCCAATAGTCTTTCCAAATAATGTGAAAAGACTCTAGAGCCTTTCTATAGTGTGGACCAATGGAGCTAAGAGTAGTTATTCTGAAAACCGTCTCAAATGGAGGTGAGGGAGTGATGGTTGGAAGTGGGAAGCATCAAACTGTTTATGGGTTGACAAAGTGGATATTGAACAAATGACATGATCTTCATTAGGATTATAAGCAGGTCCACATATAAGTATGGCGAGAGGGATTTCTGAATTAACTGATTAATTTTTAAAAATTTATTTATTTAAATTAGTTTTAAGTATACAGTACATTGGTTAGACTTCTATATAGTTCATAAAATGATCCCCCCAAGTGGTTAATTTTCAGTAATCGTGGGTCAGATTATCCCCACATTTCTTTCTGATTTTACTGTTCCTTGTCTTTTTGTTTTTATAGAAGGTCAGATGAAAATAAATGGTATAGAGGGGCAAGTAATTAGAAGTCAGTTTTGGGTGCTTCCTATGTTTTCATAATAATTTAGTTGCAAAGGAGGTTAAGTGTAAAATGAGACTTTGGGCTTATGCCTGTTAACATGATTGATAGAAAGTTGGGTAGTCATGCTTTATGAATGGGGAATTTATCTTGAAAAGAATCCTCTATGATCACTTCTGAGGAGGTTGGCCTATTTTGGAATACACACACACACACACACACACACACACACACACTCTCTCTCTCTCTCTCTCTCTCTCTCTCTCTATTGTTAAACTTTATAATTTAAAAACTTAGCAGTATATACTTTCAGTTATGGGAGTCATTTACAAAAGCATTCCTTGCATAGATGTGATATGCTGCTCTGTGGTCTTGGTATTGAATAAACACTTTCTGGACTAAGAGTAATCAGGAATAAGTAGTGAAAAGTCAGGAAGTGGGTGTCAGATTATTGTAATATCAGCTGTGGCTGTCTTTATGGCACCAGGAGCAAACTGTTCTTACAGTAAAAAACCTTTAGTTGCCAGCTTATATGAGTGTCTGCGTATGCGAGAGTGAAATGACACTTGACAGAGTGTAATTACTTTGGTTTTCTTTCACCCCATTATCACTACTTAATCTCTATCAGTGCTCTTCTATTTTTTAATTCCCTCTTTTTTAAGAAAATTTCTCAAATTAGATTAGTGGTGTTCTTTCATACAAGTAATGTTTAGTGTGTATTTTTCAGAGATGTTTACCATTTCCTTGCATTTTTGGAAGTCCTGGACTCATCTTTCTTTCGGAAATATTTTTTTTAGAAGTTCCTTTGGGGTCTTTTGATAGAGGACTTTCTCAATTTTTACTTAGCTATAAATGTATTTTTTCAGCCTCATTCTTTAAAGATAGTTTATGCTAGGTTCAAAATTTTTGATCAACAGTTATTTTTTATCTAGCTTCAACTCTTGGTGTTCAGAAGTCTGCTGTTATTCTCATTTTTTTTTTCTTTGTAGATGATCATTCCACCTGTTCTCCCTCCCCAGCTACTTTTTAGCTTTTCTCCCTGTCTTTGATGTTCTGCATTTTAACTACAGTGTGTCCAGGCATATATTTCTTTTTGTTTATCCTGCTTGGGATATCTTCTTGAGCACCTTTAATCAGAACAAGTGTCCCAGACTTCCCTTTCTTACCTCACTACTGGTATAAAGTTTAATTTTCCTAACAATTATGGTACTGTAGGCATTTGTCCTTAGGTAGCCCCACCTCTTTGTGCTGTCTAATTAACGCTCAGCCTCCTTCTGCCCTGCCCAGCTCCTTATTCAATACCAGGTTTTCTTCTTGTTGTTGTTTGTGTTTTTAGAGAAGGAGCATGGCAGCTATTCAGGCTTGGCAACCTCTCCTACCCTTTGTGAGACCACTTATGTCCCAAAGAGAATACCTTTTCCAAGTTTTAGTTTAGTGGACTGGGGTCCTGCAAGTATCTAGTTAGACATAATGCCAAAAGCTAAGGTTGTTAAACATTTTTAGATAGTTTATCTTTGTACCAAAATATAAAAAAATGAAATAATACTGAAACTGCAAATAAATTAAGAAAACTCATGTAATAAAGGGTTAATAGACAAATATTTAATGAAGTAAACTAGCTCAAATATCCTAATTTTTGAAAACACATCCTAGTCATTTGCTTTCAATATATTGAAAGACTTTCAATAAAGACGTCAATGATTTTTCTTCTTTTGTTCGTTTGTTTGTTTGTTCATTCTTTTTATTTGTCTAGGCTGCTACTGAAGAGGAGAATAGCCATGGTCAAGGAAATGGTGTTCTGAATGCTCCAAGCCTCGGTTCACCGATTCGTGTCCGCTCAGAGATTACTCAGCCAGACAGAGATGTCCCGTTGGTGCGAAAGTTACGTTCTATCCACAGCTTTGAGCTGGAAAAACGTCTGACACTGGAGCCAAAGCCAGATACCGACAAGTTTCTTGAGACCTGGTATAAAAGTTTTTCCTTTTTTTTTAAAGCAACTAAGATACTTAAAAAAAATTTTTTTTAAATCTATTTCTGTTACGTAAAGTCTTTTAAAATAAACTCCTGCATTTTTGTAGCATTGATTTGATTAAGCTCTCCATCCATATTTTAAATTATCATCCTGATTCTTGATGTGAATTGTCTCCTAATATTATTGTAAGTTCTATAACATAGCCTTTGGCTTTGGGAGCTGAGTAGTGGGACCGGGTAACTTCATAATACTAGGTATAAGTGAAATGAACAATTTGGAGTGATTCCGTTTGGAAAGTGCTCTC
This sequence comes from Rousettus aegyptiacus, assembly GCF_014176215.1. NCBI lineage: Eukaryota > Metazoa > Chordata > Mammalia > Chiroptera > Pteropodidae > Rousettus > Rousettus aegyptiacus. The sequence goes on along the minus strand of NW_023416306.1, from coordinate 116,377,184 downwards.
TTTTATTGTAATGGAGAAGATGCAGTGTAGTGTTGGAGAAGGCATGATTAAGCTGGTATTAAGCAAGAAGGAGGGGAGTACATGAAGGAAGGAAAAAGTAATTTATAAATGGGGGACAGGCAAAACAATTCTGTGTGAGTAAGTGCTGTAGAAAAAATAGGTGCAGGAAGTTTATCATTCTACATAGAAGGGAAGGTGGAACTTAGAAAGCTTTGTGCATTGGGAATGACTGTTTGTATTCATGGTTATGAGACCCATTATCCTCGAACTTTGATGGCAGAAGACAGAATGAAACTCAAAAAAGAATTTGGGATGTATTTATGAATTATAGAAGGCTTTGGTAATATTAAGACCTGAGTGACTTTAATAATAGTCACACTCTTCCATCTATATCCCTGGTGGCTACCATTGGCAATGAAATATTAGGTTAGAAGGACCATATATTTGATTAACATAGTAGTTACTGTGTCCAAAGACAATTCAGCCATTCTGGCCTAATCTAGTCTTAAACAGTCATTCATATATGTGTATTCTTTCTCACATGGTAAATTCATGGTAATATGTGCTGTAAGCTTGTGTCTACACATTGATATGATCAAAAGGATAGATTGGATTGGGGCAGTATTTATGCATGTGTTATGGCTAAGATTAAGAATAAATATAAGTGTAATATAAGTGTAAATATAAGTGTAATAGGGATAAAAGCTTAGTTTGCTAAAGAATTAGTCTAACAAAAGAATGGAAGTAAAAAGAGAGTCCATGCTGGGGAAAGAGCTGAGAGATAAGACAGAGTTGAGAAGAGAAGTAATCCAAGACAATGAACTCAAACCAGGACCTAGAATGACTAGGGAACAGTTGAAGGAATTGAAGCACCTAATTACAGACTTAAGGAAAGAAAAAAGGGTATTGCTTAAACTGCATCCCTACAGAAGAGATCAGTTCTCAGAAGCCAATGCAGCCAGATGCTACCAGTCACACTATTGCCTGCCTCTCAGAAAGCAGAGAGATTTATATACAATGTCAACTGCCTCTTAATCCAAGAAAACTGAAAATATACTTCCCCCAGATCACTATCACCACCCCACTACCACCATGTATGGAGTTCTGTGTGCATACTGGGGTGGGTATGGTTGGCAGGTTCAGTACCTTCTACAAAGCCCTGCCTTTGGAGGAGTGTCCTTGAATGAGTGTACATTTACATATATCTCTAAAGACAAAACAAAGGCAGAAAATATTTGCCTTATGTATACTGGCTTTTTTATTTCCTTTCTTGGGACTTTTGGTGAGGCAAAAGCCCCTTGTGTATGTTCTGCTTAGTCCCTCAGAGAATGCAGAGGGAAGTGTGATTGAAATGGCAAAGCAAAGATGAAATGGATCATACAAGGCAACCCAGTTAGGCTTCTCCCCTGCCCTGCAGCAGGAGAGACATCTTCCAAAACAATCATGACAGATGAAGAAGAGCATTATTAACTTTCCTTATGCTTTATCTACACTTTCTCTCATCTGTATATGAATGTTAGTTCTGTATAGAGCTTATAGGTTATATAATTTTTCCCTTGGACAATTGAGTAACTTTTCTCTGTTTTCTTAAGCCTGGAGAAAATGCAGAAAGATTCCAGTGCAGGAAAGGAATCTGTTCTCCCTGCTGTGCTTCATAAGCCTTGTGTTCCTGCTGGGGTCCATACTGACCACATCTGGCACTATGATGAAGAATATCTTCCAGATGCTTCTAAGCCTGCCTCTGCCAACACCCCTGAGCAGGCAGATGGCGGTGGCAGCAATGGATTTATAGCTGTTAACTTGAGCTCCTGCAAGCAGGATGATTCCAAAGAATGGGTGATTGTGGACAAGGAGCAGGACCTCCGGGATTTTAGAGCAAATGAGGCTTTAGGTCATAAAACAACAGGAAGCCCTTCTGATGAAGAGCCAGAAGTACTTCAAGTCCTAGAAGAATCACCTCAAGATGAAAAGCTCCAATTTGGTCCTTGGGCAGAAAATGTTCATTTAAAGAAGGAAACCTCAGGTGTGATCTTAGCACTTTCTGGAGAATGCCCTGCCACTGCTGCTTCAGAACAGTATACAGATAGGCTAGAACTCCAGGCTGGATCTGCTAGTCAATTTATTGCAGCAACACCCACAAGTCCAATGGAGGCGCAAGCGGAAGGACCCCTTACAGCGGTAAGACATTTGTTCCTGTCATTTTTCTCTGTTATCCATTCAAGGTGCTGTTACGAAAGGACTAACAGTTAGTTGGTCAACTAGGTTCATCAGCAGAGGTCTAATTTTGGCAAATGGCTATAAGGAGTGATGTCTGCACTAAGTTCTATAGTCAGTCTTCCAATATGAAATTTCTCAAAAAGTGAGGCTTCCTGTCAGGATAGCAGCTCAATGTACAAAAATATCATTATAGCCTAATTTTAGAATAACATAATTAGACCACAAGAACTATCTATTTTTGTGTGTATATATAATATGATTTAAAAAAAAACTCCAAAACTTGTAATTCTTGAGATTTTGAATCTCTATATTCCAAATATGGTGAGGAAGGCATATAGTTAACCATTCATAGTTTCTGCGTTATTCTTTTGCTAGGTCTAATACTTTTCCCCCCTTTCTCTTTTGTAATTACCTGGAAATTTCTCATATTTTATATTCTTCTTAAAAACAATAGTTCTACAGCTTTGATGTCCATTGTTTAATATCCAGAGTCCCAGCCTCGCTTCCAGAACTTGCTTCAGTAGGTCTGGAATAGAGTGAGTCCAGGAATCTGCATTTTAGCAAGCAGCTGAAGGTAACTGTGATGCAGGTCTTCTGCAAAGGAACATTTTGAGGAAACTGTTCTCAGTTTGGGCATTCAGCCTGTTGACACTTGTTTTCAGTGAGCAGTGCTGCCCCCTGCGACTGTGTGAGCAGCAAGAGCTCCAGAAAATCCAGATATGGAGGCAGTAAGGAACTGTGTATATAAGGCTCAGCCACCAGCAGGTACAGCTGTCCTTAATGGGTGGGAGTACTCTGTGTCCTTAAATTCCATAATCATCTAGCAACCCTCTCTTCCAACTCACCAGAAACAACCTTGTTCTCCAGGCTGAAATGTTTTCTATTAGAACACAATTCCTCATGCAGGTGTAAAACACTGAGAAAAGATAACAAAATTTGATTTTGTGTACAGTTCTGTAGAAACTTAACTGTACTTCAAAATAGGGAAATAAATTTCTGCCTCCTCCTTCATCAGTTAATTGGTCTTTCCTTCTTTCCCAGGATTGTTTTGTATAATTAGACAGGTTTTTTACTATGTGCCTAGCCAAAGGAGCAGTTCAGGCTGAAATCTGGCTCAAATTTTGCTAGCCAAACTTATATGGGGCTATTTCCTCTTTGAAGAGCATCCTTTTCAAGTCGTACAAAGGTATCCGTGGGTTAGAGGCAGGTCCTACCACTTCCCTCCCTTCCCTGTATCCCTTTTTCCATCCCACCTTTTCTCTTTCTGTTCGTTCTCAGGTTTTGTTTCTTCCTTTCTTTGATTCTTTTATGCTATGTACTGACCATTGTTCAAGCACTTTTTTTTTATATAGCATTCTGGTGTCCTTCCCTTCATAAAGGTTTTCTAAAGCCTTGGCTCCATTTCTCCTAGTATTTTTTGCTGTCTCCCATCAATACTGTCCTGTCCATAAAGATTGTTCTCATGGTTCTCTAAACACCATCTGAAACATTCTATTAAGTTGTCGAAAGACTTGTATTTTTATATTTGATATTTTAAGTTTGACCTTATTTTAAAATATTCTGAAATATTTTTCTTAACTGAAGGTCTCTAAAGAAATGTCAACTGCATCGCTTTTTTCACTTATGTCTAAGGTATTAAACTTATATTTCCTTCATTATGGGGAGCTTGTGATAAAAATATTTTTATCTTGATTCTCTTCTTGAGGCTTTAATTCAGCGTGTACTATTATAAAGCAGATGTTATCACTTCCTTAACTTACTACAGGTACATTAAATAAGGAATACTGCCAAGTAGTCTTTCCAGGTCTCTTGCAGCTCTGATAGTATGCTGTATCTTGGATGATATGATAAACCATATTACTGTTCTAATTGAATATTTTAAATTAAGACATATTCTGATAGGAAACAGTTTGTTAGTCTGTATCTTTGCTCAGGCTTTTCTTTTTTTGATGATGTGAAGGTAAAATGTACTGAGTTCTGGTGTGAACCCAAATAGCCTATCTGGTATTAACCTGACAGATACTCAGTTCACTGCTCCCATTCAGGAGCTATTCCAGGATATTAGTTAGGTGTTTTCTCCCTGGTCTGGGCTTAGAATAAGCTTTACATTTTCTTAAACCCAACTCTATTCCTAACACAGCAGAGAAGCAGATATAAACAACTTATTGATTCTGGAACCATACCGATTTCTTGGTGTCCTTGAACAAGAGAAGGGGGTCTAAGCAAAATCTCCCATGACAGTTCCAAATTCATTTTACTTTGAATTCAGACCAGTTATTATGGTTTTCCTAGAACTTAATGGGCATCATTAAGTGATTTGACTTATTTGATTTTTCAAAAAGGCTGTTTTCCATACCAGTTTATGTGGTTGACATTTTCTGCCTCCTTAAATGTCTCTTTTAACAACTGTGAAGATGTACAAACTTTAGTTCTCTGAAAAAGGACATTCTTTTTAGATATTAAAAATCTTATCAGATGGAATTGAAATGAGCTTAGTAGAAGGATAATAGAATTTCATTTATCACAAGCTTGACCTTTAAAAATTAAGGGTAATATGAACATTAATAAATATCTTTGTATATCTTTGTTTACAGGAAGATGTAATATTCCTAACATTGTCCAATTAATAGAACTGATGGGAAATAACAAAATGCATGTAAATTTGGAATTTTTCAACTTATAATAATTTGCCAATAATTTTTCCTATAATCCTACATCTATTCTGGCAGGAAATAGCTGGCACACTCAAAGGGGCTTGGAGAGAATTTAATCACAGGAACTTTTTACAGATGCATGGGTGTAGTTAAGAGGAGGAAGAGGGGCTGTAAGGAGAACCTGGTGAGAGTCATATCTGTGGGAGTGGGGCCGTGCGACAGAAGCTATGGCCAGGAATGGTGGAATGTAGCCGCCACAAAACCTGCAGTTCCTTGAGGGAAGAAGCAGAGAGAATTGATACCCAGATCTTTTTCTCGTCAAACTCTGATTCTCTGTTGGTGCTGCCCATTGGGCAAACCCAGAAATGAGAAGGGAAGAGAGCCTGGATAGTGCAGTTTGTAGAAATCAGTCTTCCAGAACACAGAGGCTAAAGAAAAAGCAGAGGTGAACGTCAGAGGGGACTGTGCTGTACAGTTCCTGAGTAGGGAACTTGTGTGTCATACATTCTAATTCGGAATTTTTCATTTTAAGTATTAATTGGGCAGATCTGGTCAACATCTGAGTTCATCTTATAAATTAGAATTTTAGGTGTTAAATCTCAAATCCTGCATCTTCATTTCTATTCCACATTATTACATTTTAACTTTTTTTCTTTTCTCTTTTCAGATTACAATTCCTAGACCTTCTGCGGCATCTACACAATCAACATCAGGAAGCTTTCACTATGGTCACCAGCCAGAAAAGAAAGACCTTCAGCCTGTGGAGCCCACTGTGGAACTTTACTCTCCAAGGGAGAACTTCTCTGGCTTGGTTGTGACAGAGGGAGAGCCTCCTAGTGGAGGAAGCAGAATAGACTTGGGGCTTCAGATAGATCATATTGGTCATGACATGTTACCCAATATTAGAGAGTGTGACACATCCCAAGATCTGGGACCAAAAGACCTTCCTGACCATAACAGACTGTCAGTGAGGGAGTTTGAGAGTCTCCCTAGAGAAACTGGAGAGAAAAGCATTCTTCTAGGGTCAGATAATGAGGACGCAAAGTTAAGTAAAGGGCAGCATTATATTGAGATCGCTCCTCTCCCAGGAGACTTGGTAACTGTGGAAAGGGATCACTCAGCTACTACTGAACCTCTCGATATAACAAAGTCACAGACTTTTAGTGTGGTGCCAAATCAGGACAAAAATCATGAGATCATAAAGCTTCTGGCAGTTGGAACTTCAGAAATTTCTCCACGAGTCATTGACCCGCATGCTGAAGGACAAATAGGACAGGTGGCAGCAATGCAAAAAAGTAAGATATCTAAGGATGATGGCATCAAAAGCGAAGACTTGCCAGGTCATCAAGGAGACCTCTCTACTTTTTTGCATCAAGAGGGTAAGAAAGAGAAAATTGTTCCTAGAAATGGAGAACTATTTCATTGTGTTTCAGAGAGTGAACACTGTCCCCCATCCCGGAAGGATGTGGTTAGGTCATCCTTCATAACTAGACACAGCCGAATCCCTGTTTTAGCACAAGAAATAGACTCAACTTTCGAATCATCCTCTCCAGTCTCTGCAAAAGAAAAGCTCCTCCAAAAGAAAGCTTATCAGCCAGACCTAGTCAAGCTTCTGGTGGAAAAAAGGCAACTCAAGTCTTTCCTTGGAGACCTCTCAAGTGCCTCTGATAAATTGCTAGAGGAGAGACTAGCCACTGTTCCTGCTCCCTTTTCTGAGGAGGAAGTCTTCACTCCCTTTTCAAGACTGGCTGTAGACTCCCCACTGAGCAGGTCAGCTGAAGATAGCTTTCTGTCACCCATCATCTCCCAGTCCAGAAAGAGCAAAATTCCAAGGCCAGTGTCATGGGTCAACACAGATCAGGTGAATAGCTCAACTTCATCTCAGTTTTTGCCTCGGCCACCTCCAGGAAAGCCACCCATGAGACCTGGAGTAGAAGCCAGGTAATGTTATGAGCTTTCCCTATGTTAAGTGGGTAGCAATATTTCTGTGTCTGCTTGACTGTATATATCAGTAGTATCATTTCTTTGTTGCCTGCTTCTGATCATCTACTTCCTTCCTTCCATGCCTTTCCCCAGCCTCATAGCATAGTGTAGTAGAAGGGGTCACATTGATCTAGGTTAATTCTTAGCTCTCCCACTTTCTAGCATTGTGAACCTCAATTTTCTTATCTATAAAATGGGTAGAACATTTGCCTGGTGGTTTTGGGAGGATAAAATAAAGAAGCGTACATCTAAAGCTTGCAGTACTTACTAGCATGTAACAAAGGTTACTTCTTTTCCAGTCTATTTTAACTAGATACTCAGTAATCTAGCTTTGCCTAGTCAGAATCCCTTAACAGATGTCATTATGATCCCCAATTCTAGTAAAGAATGCTGTGTCCATCATTTAATGACCGGACTCTGGTAGCAGTGCTGATAATAATGAATTAAACAAACAAAAATCCTATAGGAGATCTCCCCAGGTCTGATGATAGATACAGTTATATATAGTAGAACTATTGCTTTAATATTTACTGTATGATATACTTGATTATTGAATATTCTCATGTATTATTGACCATAGAGTGATTATATTTTGAAGATGAGGGGAAAACGTTGAAAGGTGATGAACCAGTTGAAAGTGCTTTCCTTAGAGCCATTACTCACTTTCAGAGTAGATGATCTAAATTGTTGAAGAAGGAAAAGGAAAGATCTTCTAACAACAAGTGAAAATTAGAATACATTTACATGAAAACTATAACCTAGTCTAGATAGGCCTCTACCTGTTAAAAAGATTTCTGAAGTATATTAAAGTGAGATTCTATCTGTATCATTACCCAGCAGAACTGGCTGTCCTTATCTAAACTAAGTTTGGTTTTGACTTGCCATAGGGTTTCAGGTTCAAGGGTAGCTAAACATTGGATTTGAAGTACCAGTGAGACTAGACTTCCACAGGAAGAATGGTGAGGAGTAAACAGTCATTTAGCTGAGACATTTTAAAAAGGTGACTCCATGAGCAGTATTTACACATCCCTCTTTTTCTTCTGCTTGGCAACCATGCTTAATGGAGATGACATATCTGTGGCTTGAGCTACTTTGGACTGCAACAAACAAATCTTAATTATTATTTAGCACTTTACCTGTCCCCTAAAAGTAACACTTGGTAACTAAATCAAGCCTGTGGCATTGTGCCAGATTATTACAGAGTTGACCAGATTGGCACTCATCTGGGAACTCAGATGGAACTCAACTTTCCCACTTAGGTCCTGACACAGAGGAATTATTTTATTTATTTATTTATTTAAATTTTACTATTAGAGCCATGAAGGTAAGGCTTAGACCAATGAGTTTCATGCCATTTTTTCAGAATAAGTAGGTGGTGAGAAAGGAGGAGGAAAGAAAATTCAGAGGAAAAGTTAGGAACTTGTTGCTAACTCATGATGATGATGATGATGATGATGATGATGATGATGATGATGATGATGATGATGGCTGTTTATTTCCCTGAATCCTGTATGTACTGATACAACCTTGGAAATTCTTCTCCTACTTCCTTCTATAAGGAGTGGCATGTCAGCAGTTTGAGGTTTAAATTCTTAAACTGAATGAATTTTCAGCCAAAACAGAGACACACTTAGGACTAGGAAGATATGCTATCTATATGAATACTCTCTAGATTTAGACTCCTTAGCTTAAACTCAGTTGCCAGTAAGAGGGGCAGTCAGTCCCCAAACCCAGCTCTGCTGTTTTTAGGGGTAGAAACTGAGGCCCAGAGAAACCAATGACTACTCTTCTTTTGGAAATTGTAAATGAAACTGAAATATACTTTTATCTGTAGTTCCTGCCCTCTCCCCCTTCCTCTCTCCCTCTCCTGCGCTAACATGCTAGAGACATTTTAATCCTAAAATCAGAAGAGCAAACATGCTGTTAGAGGACAGGAACTAACAACTTTTAAGTGCTTCTGAATGGCAGACATCCAACTAAGTAATTTACTTGTGTTATTGCACTCAGCTACTCAGTAATGCTGTGGGATTATAGTATTCCCATTAAAAGCTAGGAGAGGTTAAATAATTTGTCCAGGGTGATACAACTGGTACGTGAAAGAGTAACTATGTATTCTGTATTTCAATATTTTAACTCACATCATACACATTATGATTTGAGATGTTTGAAATGAATTACTTGAATTAGACACATTTGAAATGAATTAAAATGAAAATAATTCTCTGTTCTTTTAAGGCTCCGCAGATATAAAGTCCTGGGGAGTAGCAATTCTGACTCAGACCTATTCTCCCGCCTGGCCCAAATTCTTCAAAATGGATCTCAGAAACCCCGGAGCACTACTCAGTGTAAGAATCCAGGATCCCCTCACAATCCAAAAACACCACCCAAGAGTCCAGTTGTCCCTCGTAGGAGTCCCAGTGCCTCTCCTCGAAGCTCTTCCTTGCCTCGCACTTCTAGTTCCTCACCGTCTAGGGCTGGACGGCCCCACCATGACCAGAGGAGTTCATCCCCGCATCTGGGGAGAAGCAAGTCACCTCCCAGCCACTCAGGATCTTCATCCTCTAGGAGGTCCTGCCAACAGGAGCATTGCAAACCCAGCAAGAATGGCCTGAAAGGATCCGGCAGCCTCCACCACCACTCGGCCAGCACTAAAGCCCCTCCAGGGAAGAGTAAGTCAGCCAGTAAACTCAGCAGATAGGAGCCCGGCTGCATCTCTGTGAAAGATGTGAGATCTTCCTCCTAAACCTGATGCATGTGTGTCCCCAAACTGTCTATTTAAAAAAAAAAATCAATGTTGATTTTCTCTTGCAAAAGAAAGAAACATGATAAATTATTTATAAGGAGACATAAATATATGATAAGGAATTACCTAAGGCAGGCAGCAAGCAGATCAGGAATCAATGCCTTTGCATAGGAAGGGGCAATCTAGCAAATTCAAGGGGGAGAAACATTAAATGAGCTCTCAATTTTTAGCTGCCTTTGGAGGAGTGATAGTTGAAGGTAGGATATGGAATGGAATTTTAAGGAATTTGGCCTACTTCTTTTTAAGGCTCTACTCAAAGATTATATAGCAGAAGTGAAGTGTCTCGTTTTAATATTTTCATTCAAAACTTCCCAACTTTGGAGAGTCAAAATTGCTCTGATATTAAAGTATATAAAAACTCTGTTGCTGGGGAGCCAATGCTGGCATACATTCGACTTGTGTGTTTATTTAGTGTTTCGAGTGTTCACACCTTCACTTTGCCTCATACCTAGTACCCTCCCTGGATTTCACTGTTTTTTAAAGTTAGTGTTTCTCACTTGATCCTATCTCTCTTATTCTAACAATACATTCTGATATGTTTTTAGCAGCACATGCTGAGAATTTCTAATCCAGTTACCTTTTTTTTTTTTTTTTTTAGGTCCCTAATATTTTTCTTTGGAGCACCATATTCTCATTATATTTTTATTGTGAGACATAACTGATGAAACTTAGGTAATGGGAGGAAAAGTCTAAATAGAGCAAGTTTGCAAGGTTAGTGCTTTAGGGAGAGAGGGACAGATTCGGGGTTAATACCCTTTAAGATAGGAGAACCTTCCTCCCCCATGTTAGTTCCCTTCTTGTGGAAGGAATACTGACCAGAGTAGACCTTGCTTCTTTAAGTCTTCTATGTACCAGCTATTTCTAATATCCTCCAAGATAATACCAAGAAAGTACAAAGCTGTGGAATGTGACTTCATGCTTTTACAGGTTTAGAAAGCAAAATAGAAAGAAATTAGATGTTGTTGAGGGCTTATAATCCTCAGACTTTGTATTTTATACATTTAGCCAATAAGGAACAAGTATCTGGGAAAATAAATTTAGATTCAGTATTTATCTTCTAATATTTTATTACATGCTCCCAGGCTTTAGTTTGAACATTTTGGGCTTCTTGACCTGATTTCCTGATAATCTCAATTTATAAAGCTGTAAGGAGGATCATATTTGTTCTAATCTCACTCTTCTGCTAACAGGAATCAGGCAAAATTAAATCACAGTAGACTTTTTAAATGGGCTCTTTTATACTCTGTAGGTGTTTTTTGTGTTGTAAAGTCCTTATTAAGGTCAGGTAAAATGGTCGGCTTGCTGTTCAAATTTGCCTTCTAGCAAACATCTGTGCTTTCTCTTTGACCTTGTATTTTGCTGCCAAACCTAATATGGTTGAATTGGAAAACAACAACAAAAAAAAGAAATATATTTCCTTACCAAGTGAACATATTCTAATGCTGCATTAAAGCTGCCCTGAAGCTGCACTGAACTTACCTTGTTCTCTTTATCTGTGTTGAGCTTTTTTTTGAAAAAAAGTCAAAACACTATTGAGGTATATTCGGTCTCCCATGAGAAATGTAGCATACTGTGGAATCTTAATTTTTCTCCAGTTTCAAGTACTACAGAAGAATGCAATAGATAAGACATATTTGTTGTTTACTTAAAGCAACTGTAATATTGGAAGACCAATCCTTCTGTATTATATTGTATAATAGTTGTTGTAACACTACTTGCATGTCTTCATGGTAAATTATATAAATATTTATAAATAATAGAGAAACATATGCTTATATAAACTTGCTCTTTCTCATTCTCCATTTGTAATTTCAATATCACAAATGGTAAAATTCCTTTTTATTGTGTGCCTCGCGTACACTTGGGCCTTGCCTAGCTTCATTTTCTGAAAATATGTTCTTGGCATGTGACATGTCAGATTCTTTTTGCCTTCCTTGTGTATAATGCAAGAGTTGGCAGTCTTTAACAAGCCAAGGTAGGTTAATCGATTTTCATTTTTAAAAGATTTTAGCAGGGGGAAAATTACTGGGATATGCTTGTAATACTGGTTCAAAGATTTGTCATATTAATCACATAATTCTGTCCTTAATGGTTAGAGTGGATAAATTGGGATGATAATCATGGGTCTGACATAAATTTGTCTAAAAAAATTTTAATTACTATTTTACTTTTTCAGCCTCACTTTTTGGGGGGTGGTGGGGAAGTAATCTACAATTAAGAAAGTATCTTTTTTCTGTCATATTAGCTAAGTTGTGCTGAAAGTAGCCAACTCTAAATCCTGACCCCTTTAGTCAGAAATGTGTTCGTGGTAACCATTGGACAAGCTGATGAGGCTATAGTTGTGGTATGTGTGTTATTTTCTTATTGGCATTTCCCTGCTAGCAGTCAAAAATGACAGTGATGGCAACATGGCGACTTAATGTTTTCTCTCTCGGTTCCTTCTGTTTTTCTGTAACTTTTTCTCTGTTGCCCTCTTTTCTAAATGGCACTGACAAACTCAAGATACAGAAACAGCCTCGTGGTGTAAGAATATTTTATTTTGCAATGTAGAGGAAAGAGTTAACCAAAGATGTTTCTGCTTGATACTTTCAAAAGGATACAGACTATATCTTATATATTGATAGGTCAACATAAAAGTTTTTTTTTAAGTACTGTTTTATATAGAGATTTACTTTTATGGTTTTTAAAAGCAGTTTGTGCTTTTAAATGTTATGTGTCTTAGGCTAAAATTAGAGAAGTTGGCAGCCCTGAGGAAAGCACTTTGGCACAAGGATTTTTGTTTTTGTTTTATTTTAAAGTATGGTACAGAGAACAAGTTTTGTTTTTAGTTCATTTTTTATTTATTTATTTTTTAGCGATGGCATATTTCAGATTTCAGTGACAACTATAGATCATCCGAGTAATTTTAAACCAGTTTGGTTATTCTACCTAAGATGAAGGTCATGACCATTAATTAAAGTCAAGCCAAATTATACTAAAAGTATTATGGGGCAGAAGTTAAAATTATCCTTTGAAAAACAAGTGCCTCATAGTTTTTCTTATCACAAATGACTGGTTACCTAGTCACACTTGCCCTTATTTTCTATGTCTAATCTCTGGAATTACTTGGGTGGCACAGAAGATGGTTTAGTCCCTTTAAGTAGCATTCTTTGTAAATTATGCTGCCAAATCTCCAGTGTGTACAGATTGCTCAAAATATTAAAATTCCTCATTGTAATCTTTTGCACAGCTTAAAGGCATTTAACATATAGTGAACAAAGAAGAAAAATTGGGTTATACCAAATTTAACTTTAAAGCGTAGACTCTAAACACTTTTGAACGGTAAGTTTTAGGCTGGCAGTGTCATTCTCAAGTTGGTATGAAAGCTGGCCTTGCCAACAGTGGCATAGCTACATTTCCTGTTTTTTAAGTTGCATGTTGTGAAGTGAATATTTTTTGTAAAAGTTGCCAAGTTAATCAAATCCTAAAGAAATAGCAAAGTGGTAATTGAGACCCACTGTTTTATTATCCACTTTATATTTTTTGTTTTAAAATACTAAACAAATCTTAGCTGCTTATTAAGGCTGTGGACTGGTTGTGCAGTTACCTCTTTCTGTTTAGCACCTAGCCACTATGGGAACTTGAGGTTCTTTGGTAATCATCAGAGATTCCTTCCAGGCCACAGATTTGTATGTAAATGTTTCTACGGTTATATTCAAATCTACAAGGAAAAAGTGTACATTGGTGCATGTTTTATAAACCCAGACACAGATAGTTAAAACAATAGTTTTTCTATTCCCAATAGGTTTGAATTAAAAACAGATGCTTTTCCCCCAAGAGCGAAGGAGTCTTTGTTCTAGGAACTACATTCTTAATCTAACATAAGGAATTGGTGATAGGAAAAACAGGATCCTAGTGGCTTGGGGGAAAAAAAAAATGCATCTTACTCTGGCTATTTGAAATATATTTATTTGTAGATAAGTCTAAATTTAGTCTTGGAAATCAAAGTTTTCACATTTTAAAGCTTTTTTCATTCCTTTATATCTATCAAAACACAGCATATGTTAGAGAACTGTTTCTTCTGTCATGCTTATGTATTTTGGAATTGTTTACATTCACTCTCAACATCTGCCCATTTCTGTCTATGTGCATTTATTACAGATGTGTGTTGGGACTTCGCCTAAAGGGAGAGAGATTTTAGCACCTGTATCACTGAGGGATAGAATGGTTGACAACTGCATTGTTTAACTTTCTTGAGTTTGTAGACTGTTTATTTGCAGAATAGTTAGTTACCTATGTTTTAATACAAAAAGTATTACAGGATTAAGGCTTGGAGACAAACCATTGTGGTAGTGCTCACATGTCAATATTGGGTAACCAAGTTTAGAAACTATAGGGGCGTATTTAGACTGTAACTTAGAGAAGGGAATTAAATGGTTCCAGTCTTCAGGCCATATAGAAGGATGTCGTACATGGAAAACCCCCAGGTGGTTGTTAAGGACATTGCATTTCCCTGTCCTCATCCAAAAGAACTCTGGTGTGGACCTCAAGGAGATGGGAGTAGTGTAGAGACATCATCGGGTATTCTCAGTAGTTTGGCTATCCCTCTGGAATTAGGAGAAATTTAACCCAGTTTTGGGAACCGTTGGAATCTGTTGCCAGCATTGCTAGGGAGACCTGCAGGAGGTATATAGGGAATTCCTGTAGTTCTTAGGTAACTCCGGGACATAGGATAAGGATCCCTATTTGTGTAAAGGGGAATTTGGATCCTGTGTAACTCAATTACTAAAAATCCCTGGCTGGACACGAAATGATGACATTAACGTCCTAGCCCATCAATGCATTATTGGCTGCGGCTTTTAAAATGTAAGCTTGATATTTAATTACTCTCTTTAAGCAAATTTGGATCAGAAAATTAAAGTGTGTGATAGGATCAAGATCTCCTTGAGCTTATACACAATCTCAAGACGCTGAATTAGCCAACTAGTACCATTCATTAAGTAATGATTTGAATATATGTTTAGACTTTGCTAGATCCTTGGTCTTAAAGAGACATGTAAAAGAAGTGAAACTTTAACTGGGCCTGCCTCTTTAATTGGAAGTGATAGTATGGGCATAGTATGTATCACTGGTGATGCTAACATGTCTCTCATATACCCTGGGCCAGCAGTTCTAGGTTCCTTGACCTAGGAAATAAGATTCAAGAGGCAGATCCTTGAGTCCATATGACTATAGAATTTAATGATAACATAATTTTACACACTAGCGATGGATGGTAATTTCATTTCAATATTGTGTACAGAAGTGTTCACTTACCCAGTTAAAAACATTGATTAAACCAATTTTTTGTGTAAACTACCCTTGCCATATAATGCTTTCCCCCTATTGCATAGTTTAAATCCTTAAAATTTCATGCATAGCACTTCAGCATACCTGGAGTCCCTCTGGGTGTTCTTCACTCACTCACAAGGGTAAACTTGAACGTGATTTATTTTAAGGAGCAACCCAGGGAGGAGGAATCCCTTAGGACTTTTTCAAAACTATTTTTTATTACTATTCACCAGGTAGGTAAATCAGTTCAGTAAGGTAAAAAGCATTCAGAAATACAGATAGGAAGATAAAGGAAACATAATTGTGCCACTTGGGGCTCTGAAACTGGCCTGGGTTTATCAAAGAAGAGAACAGATCAGACGAACCAGGCTTGAGCCCCCTTACTTCTTTCTCATACTCAGCCCCTGGTCTCCTTCCTCCTTTCCTAAAATAGCCAGTACCTATTTCATTAGGCCATTTACTATAAATTAATAGCTTTTAGGAAAAAAGAGGGGGGAACATCTAGTTTTGCATTAGATATATTGAACATTATGAACTATTGGCAGCTGTTAGATTGAACCACATACCAGAACTCTCTCCTGTCAAGCAATACCAATAAGTTAGCATAGAGGACTTCAATAATTCCAGTTTTCTCCCTTGTCTTCATGAAATCAGGGTGATGAGAAATTGCTCTTTGAAATGCCTCCAAAGGTATTGTGTCCCTTTCCCTTCCAAGCAGCCCTCTTTATGCATTTTTGCTCAGGCAACCAAGGACATAGAGTATTGGCAGAAACATGGAGTGCTTTTGTATAGGCCATCTGTACATAAAAGTGTAATTATTTATTTAATTTTCCCATTTGTATCATATTAAAGCTTTGTACAGTGTTTTAAGTTCTGTTTTAAAATTATTTTGTATTTTATTTTTATAATCTAGTAATAAAATATTCATTCCGCATGCAAACTCTAGTTCTATTTGTGTGATGGCTTGAATTTCAAAAGTGGGAAATATTTTCCTAATTTAGTAAAGTTATTAAATACACCAGAGGTTCCAAGATCAACAGGGAGCAGAAGGTGTTACAAATGCAGTACTACACCCAGAAGAGACCTAGAAAAAGCAGCACTGGAGTGAATACGACTTATCAGTATCTGAGCAGATAAAAACAAGGGTTAAGGGATATGAGGGTTCTGTGTGTAATAAAATTGAAAATATTAAAAAAAAAAATACTCAGTTTATCATTCTATCCCTGGCTGGAGGTACTTTTTCCTTCTACGCAGGAAGCACCCCTTGTAGCGTTAAAATGATTGCTGCTTCCCACCACCCTCTCCTTTCCACCTGTAACCTTCCTTTGAACCAGAGGAATTTTCAGGGGCATTCACATGGGCACTGCTTCACCCCTCTTGGTTTTGTTTGGCCTGGACTGTTAGTGCCATCTGTTTTTCTCCCTTTGCTATCACCTTCTCGATTTCTCAGTAGCAACATCCAAAGAGCTGGCTCTCATGTTTAAAATAAGAAATTAAGAACTCAAGCTCCCAGAAGTTAATCAGGAATGTGCCTATGAACGTCTCAATTGCGAAGTAGTTAAAGTATTAACCTGGTGTAAAACTATCATTACAATGTGTAAGGGAGGTAAAGATACAAACAAGTGATTCTGTGTGCAGGGTGGCCAGAAATAACAATTTTATGGGTTGTGGGATGAGGATTATTAAAAGCTTCCTAGCAAGAATTCTTGCTTAAAGTCTTAAATGGTCAATCGGTTAATGTTAGTTGTTGGAAAACCTTGTAGATATTGCATAGGCCAGGGGATTGAAACCCAGCCTTTGGGAAAGACAAGGTTAGATGAGGTTAGGCTAACTGTATAGTATAGTAAAGTAACTTTTTTTAGGGTGATGACGGTTCGCTCTATAAAACTCTTGAAATAAATGAATGCTTATCACAGAATGTATAGGGAGGTGTCTCTGCGGAGACACCTTTACCGTCTGGCCGCTCTCTCGACCCCTCAGACTTCCCCGTAGGATCCCTGAGTTCCGGCAGGTCGCCCCTTGGAGCAGGACAGCCGGAGCCGGGCCGCACTGATAGCGATGCGGCTGCACTTCGCAGCCCACCAGGCCTGTTCGCAGAGACTGCGAAACCAGCCGCAGTCTTGACTGAAGGCCTGAGCCAAGCCTCAGCCTAAGGAAGTTCCGCCGCCCCCACCCCTGGCCCCGCCCCTCCGCCCAGCGGCCCAACGGTCGCCCTTCGACGCAAGCCCCGCCCCTCCCAGGCCGCCCGCGGCGCGCTAGCGCCTGCGCAATCGCCTCGGAGCGCCCCGACCGGGATGGCGGCCGTTTTGGAGTCGCTGCTGCGAGAGGAGGTGTCGGTAGCAGCTGCGGTGCAGTGGATCGCGCGCAGCGCCCAGAGTTCCGAGGTAACAGCGCCGACACGCCCCCAGGCCTGCCCCGAATCTGCCTTCCGCGAGAGATACCACCCCTTTGGTCCCCTTTCTCTACGGTGACTGGCTGTCAGTCTGGGCCGAGTGCCCTCCAGCTAGGGGCCTCTGGCCGGGCTGTCCGGGTGCTCGCGGCCCCGGGCTGGCAGCTGACCCTCTCGTCCCTCTCCGCTTCTCCCTCAGGATGACCCTGGGGAAGCGGCCGCGCTGAGCTCACTCCAGCCACTGCGGAAGGAATTCGTGCCGTTCCTGCTGAACTTCCTGAGGGAGCAGAGTAGCCGCGTCCTCCCGCAGGGTCCCCCAACCCCCGCCAAGGGCCCAGGCTCCTCAACAGCCCTGCCAGGGAGGTCCGGAGGCCCGCCGCGGGGTGGCCGCGGGGCGCGCAGCCAGCTCTTCCCTCCGACCGAGACTTCCAGCGCTGCAGCCGCAGCCGCCGCCGCCGCCGCCGCCGCCGAGGCCCCTTCAGCCCGCCGCGGGGGCAGGAGGCGGGGCCCGGGGCCGGCCCGCGAGCGAGGTGGCCGCGGCCCGGGGAGCCTGGAGGAAGGGGTCAGCGGGGAGAGTCTGGCCTGGGCGGGTGGCCGGAGGCCTAGGGCCTCTAGCAGCCCCAGCAGCCCCAGCCTCACGCGTTCTGATCCGCCAAACCTCAGCAACCTGGAGGAGTTCCCTCCCGTAGGCTCCGTTCTTCCCAGCCCTGCAGGGTGAGAATCAGCCCTCATCCAGGAAATGCGTGCCGCAAAAGCTGTGCTAAGGAAGTAAATTAAGGTTGGGCGCTCCGTAGTAGAGCGTGGGAATAGCTAGATGGTTGGGGATGAGAGAACTACAATGATGAGGGGCGTGTTACAAGGGCCCTACCTGTTGTGGATGCTTGAAGATGGGAATTTGGGGAAAACCTGTGGCTACTCTCAGCAGGACGAAGCCTTCACGCAGGATCAACCCAACTCCAGTGAGTGAAGAGCGGTCACTCTCCAAGCCCAAGACCTGTTTCACTTCACCCCCAATCAACTGTATCCCCAGTTCCCAATCCTCAGTCCTGGATTCTAGCCCTTGGGGCCATGGCCTTCCCCCAGGTTGCAGAAGTCTGCAAGAGGAGCGGGAAATGCTCAAGAAGGAACGGTATGGCCTTGCAGCTCCCTGGATTGTTAGATTCCTTCCTGTAGAGGGGTCTTCAGGGCTTTTCCCTGAAATTGATTTGTGTCTCCCACCACCACTACTCCCCCTTCCCCCCCGCCCCAGTCTGCTTCTTGGCCATAGATGTGCTCCCTGGAGGAACCTGAGTATGGCTGTGGAGGGGAAGCCAGTTGACTGATCCTGGCATTGCTCTTCTATCTTCACAGCTCTAAGCAGCTGCAGCAGCTACCTGCCCCAACCTGTTCCACCTCAGAATCAGGATCTCCCCTCCCCAGCCGGACAGGAAGCCTCACAGCTGAACCTGCTGATCCTGCCAAAGTGTCTTCCCGCCAGCGCCTGGAGCTGGTAGCCCTTGTCTACTCTTCATGCATTGCAGGCAATTGAGAACAAAGGGTACTGGGGTGGAGATACTTGTAGAACTATAGGGTAAAATAATTGATAAGGCATGTAGAACTGAGCCTTGGTTCTGAATTGTGCCTAATAACAATGGGGTTTCCTTTTTATATCCAGAAAATCTGGTGCCAAACCTCTTCTTGGAGCTTTTCTTCGTCCTTCAGCTCCTTACAGCTCGGAGGATGGTGGCCACTAAGAACAGTAACCTTGAACCAAGTCCAGGAGCCCTAGGTCAGTGAACAAGCCTCTTTTTGAGAAATGAGGTCTAGAGATGGAATAATTCTTAACTGGCAGCCTGGTACTATTCTAGATTCCCTGGAAAGCCCACTGTTCCAGAGTGTCCATGATTGTGTCTTCTTTGCAGTACAGGTTTTGGAGCATCAGTTTCAGTGAGTTTCCCCAGCAGAGGCATTTAAGTCTTATTCCCCTGTCTACTTGGTTCTCTGGCCACTTGGGGTACATGCTTGTGCTTAACACAAATGCAGTCACTCAGGGCCTTTTCCGACACTTAATCTTTAATTGTGTGCTAAGACTATGAATTTAGCCCCTGAAAGAATCAAAGCGCCCTCTGTGGTCTTGGTGGCTGACCTTTGGGTTAATGTCTAATGTTCTGTCCTGCTCTCTTGCTCCCTGCCCCATAAGGTCTCATTTCCTCCCCCTTTGCCTCCATCATTTTGAATCTTTGTTCTGTAGCTTTGCCTTACACACCTGCTCCATGCTCCAGACAATGTTCTGTGTGGTTATGTAGGTGCCAGCTTCCTTTTTGCAGTGTGTGTCCCATTCTCAGTCATATGTGCCCTTAACTCTGTAGAGTTCTTTCATACCTGGACAAAGGGACCTTGAAGCTGTTGGCTGAGAATGAGCGGCTGCTGTGCTTCTCACCAGCTCTACAAGGCCGCCTCCGAGCTGCCTATGAGGGCAGTGCTGCCAAGGTAGTGATCCCATCTTTGATGTCTCCTAGCCCACACCTGCCTCTTCCGAGCCACACTAGTGTCCTATGGGCCAACTCTGGGCAGGAATACAGAGATGAAATTTTCTGAGCATGAACTCTTCAGGCTTCTGTCCCTAATGTCACTGCCATATTTTAGGTTTCTCTGGCGATGCCACCCTCTGTTCAAGCTGTCTCCTTTCAGCCAGAAACTGACAATCGTGCCAACTTCTCCAGTGACCGAGCCTTTCATACTTTTAAAAAACAGAGGTGATAAGAAAAGGGAATTTGGGGGGAGGGAATGAGTCCGCATTTACTCTGGGATAGGCAACCTATGTCACGTTCATAGAAACTAGCACTAGCAGGT
The DNA here is from genome assembly GCF_014176215.1 of Rousettus aegyptiacus. Taxonomy (NCBI): domain Eukaryota; kingdom Metazoa; phylum Chordata; class Mammalia; order Chiroptera; family Pteropodidae; genus Rousettus; species Rousettus aegyptiacus. The sequence goes on along the minus strand of NW_023416306.1, from coordinate 116,356,996 downwards.
GGTGGTTTAGCACCACCAGGCCCTTCCTACCAGTCATTGTAAGGGCTGCTTAGCTCTATTCTGTTTAGTGCCCATGGACGTGAACCTCTGATTTTAATAGCCTCACAGGTATATGACTTTAGTCACAGAGTTCTAAGATGAGAGAGAGCCTGATCAGCTTTCACTAACCACAGAAGTGCGTGAAACATGCGGTGTGCTGCTGTTCCTGGGTTGTAGTATTATCACCCTGTAGAGGACTTTGGAGACTGGGCTGTGGATCGTCTTGTCCTCATTGTCCTGTCCTCACTTTCGAGCAAGGGAAGGCACTTCTGGGATTGAGTTAGGTCAGCTGGGAATTAGATTAGCTAGGCCTCAGTTGATCAGGCATTCTTATGTCTATCAGGGATGTGTTTTATGAAGTGCTTCGAGAGTGGGAAGATCACCATGAGGAGCCTGGATGGGATTTTGAGAAGGGCTTGGGCAGCAGGATCAGGTAGGTGCTCACACACTGGTCACTTTTTCTTGATTCTCGCAGTGAGCATCTCAGTGGAGCTTGGGTAGCTAATTGAAGGAAGGCTTTTCTCCAACTCCTTCCAGCCTAAAGCTGCTATCTTCTGTCCTCTTAATCTCTTCAGTTATTGCCAACTGTGCCTCTATTCAAAGGGATCTGTCTCTCCAGCTCCTTCCACTCAGAAATGACTCATACTTGTTCTGTGGTGGTGAATGCTTGGAAAAGTACAAAGCTCCTGTTCCAGGTTGCTTGAGTTTTGGCCCAAGTCACTGTTTAGACCCTTTCTAACCTCCATGTTCTTAATCTTCTAGTTTGGCAATTCTAATAACTTGCATAGCTAGATAACTAGGATACAGCAAGAATATCCTCAGTCCAGTGATCTACCTTCCACATGGGTCATGAAGCTCACGGGCATTCATTGTAGACTGAAGATTAGAGGGGTGATATTTCTCGTTTGGCTAAGTGAATCCCTAGCCTTAAAGAGATCTCAATGCTGAGAAAAGTTTACCTTTTCCTGTATCCTTGTGCTGGCCAGTTCTGTCAGAGGTCTGCTCAAGTCCCTGGTAAAAAGCTGAAAAGCCCAAGGATTGGCGTGTTCTCTCAGATCTTTTTCCCCCTTTCCCCTCCCTCACACTCCATTCCTGCCTCTTATTATTCCTCAGAGCCATGATGGGTCAGCTTTCCGCAGCCTGCAGCCACAGTCATTTTGTTCGGCTTTTCCAAAAACAACTTCTCCAGGTAATAGCCCCAGGAGGAGATTAACCTACAGTGAACAGTAGGTATTATAGACAGCAAAGTAATGGCTGGCACTGTGGGATAGGATGGACAGCCAGGCAGGTCTCAGGCTGGAGTTTGAACAGTTCTGCTCCTTGAGTGGTGGTTGAAACTCAGGCAGCCAGAGATAACGGAGTCAGGGTGCACCCCCACCTCTCTGGGACTCCTCACATACCCTGCACCCCTGCCTACCTTAAGCCTCTCACTGTTTCCTTGCTCTTGATTTGTGCTGTGATAGAATGTGGGCTTAGGACTCTGATGGTCCTGGTTTCATATTCTAGCTGTAGTGAACCTAGGCAAATGTTTAATCCTGCCGTTTCAGTTTCTTCACCTGTAAAACAATATAAATCCTACCTTGAAAAACATATGTGTGGTAACTGACAGAGGGTTGGCATTCCATAACTGTTTTACTTACTCTTTATTTTGTTCTGTCTTTTTTTCTAGAGAAACTTATTGGTTTTTTTCTCTCCTCCTCTTACCCCAGATGTGTCAGAGTCCTGGTGGTGTTGGGGGCACGGTCTTGGGTGAGGCTCTGGATGTGTTAAGTATGCTTGGAGCTGACAAGCTGGGGCGGTTGCGGCGCCTGCAGGAACGGCTTGCTGCCCCTCAGAGCAGTGGGGGTCCTTGCCCACCACCCTCCTTCCCAGGCTGTCAGGGATTCTTCAGGGACTTCATCCTGAGTGCTAGCAGGTAAAGGCTTCTCTGTCTTGCAGGGAGTAGGGCAAAGGCCAGGAGAGATTTGTCTTCCCAGAAGGGCAGACAGTTCTTTCTTCTTTGCCTGGAATATAACAAGGTGGGACTGGGTGATATCTGGGCTCCTTCTAGCTCACACTTCCTGCCTCCATCTTCCTTCTCATTTTTTTTTTCCAGTTTAGTTGACATACAGTATAGATGTACAACATAGTGATTTGACATTTATATAACTTACAAAGTGATCACCCCAATAAGTATAGTACTTACCTGAAGGCCTACATAGTTATAACAATGTTAACTATATTCCCTATATTGTACTTTATATTCCTGTGACTGATTTTATGACTGGCAATTTATACTTCTTAATTCCTTCCTTTTTTTTTTTTACCCATCCGTCCAATATTTTTCCCATCAGGCAACCATCAATTTGTTCTCTGTTATCTATGAGTTTGTTTTGTTTGTTCATTTATTTTGATTTTTTGCATACCACATATGCGTGAAATCACATGGTATTTGTCCTTTATGACTTTTTTCATTTAGCACAATACCCTTTAGGCCCATCCGTGTTGTTATAAATGGTGAGATTTTATTCTTTTTTTATGGCTGAGTAGTAATCCATTGTATTAGCGTACCTCATCTTTATCCGATCATCTATTGATAGACACATTGGTTGCTCGTATATTTTGGCTATTGTAAATAATGCAGCAGTGAAGATAGTGACGCACGTATCTTTTCGAATTAGTGTTTTGGATTTCTTTAGGTAAATACTCAGCAGTGGAATTGCTGGGTCACATGGTAGTTCTATTTTGAATTTTTTGAAGAATCTCCATACTGTTTTCCATAGTGGCTGCACCAGTTTACAGTCCCACCAGCAGTGCATCAGGGTTCCCTTTTCTCCACATCCTCACCAACACTTGTTTATTTCTTGATGATAGACATTCTGAAAGGTATGAGGTGATATGTCATTATGGTTTTAATTTGCATTTCCCTGATGATTAGTGATGTTGAGCATCTTTTTATGTCTCTTGGTCTCTTTGGAGAAATGTCTATTCAGGTACTCTGCTCATTTTTTTGTTAAATTGTTTTTTTGGTGTCAAGTTGTGTAAGTTTCTTAACATATTTTGGATATTAACCCCTTATCAGATGTATCATTGGTGAGTATCTTCTGCCATTCAGTAGTTTACCTTTTCCTTTGGTTGATGGTTTCCTTCACTGTGCAAAAACTTTTCATAGTTTTATTTAGTTTTATTTGTTTTTTTTTCTTGTGTTTCCCCTGCCCTAGGAGACATTTCCAAAACAATATTGCTAAGAGCAATGTCAGTATTTACTGCCTGTGTTTTCATCTAGGAGTTTTATGCTTTCAAGTCTTTTTTAAGTCTTTAATCCATTTTGAGTCTATTTTTGTATATGGTGTAAGAAAGTAGTCTAGTTTCATTTTTTTTTTTTTTGCCTGCTTGTATCCAGTTTTCCAAACACCGTTTATTAAAGAGATGGTCTTTTTACCCCACATATTCTTGCCTTCTTTGTCATAAATTGATCTTATAGGTATGAGTTTATTTCTGGCCTCTCTACTCTGTTGCATTGATTTATGTGTCTGTTTTTATGTTAGTACCATGCCGTTTTGATTACTATAGCCTTGTAGTCTAGTTTGATATCAGGTAGCATGATACCTTCAACTTCGTTCTTCTTTCCCAAGATTGCTTTGGCTATTTGGAGTCTTTTGTGGTTCCATATAAATTTTAGGATTATTTGTTCCACTTCTGGGGAAAAGGCCATTGGTATTTTGTTAGGGATTGCATTGAATCTGTAGATTGCCTTAGGTAGTATAGGCATTTTAATATTAATTCTTCCCATCCATGAGCATGTTATATGCTTCTATTTTGTATCTTCACTTTCTTTCATTAATGTCTTAACAGTTTTCTAAGTACAGGTCTTCTACCTTCTTGGTTAAATTTATTCCTAGGAATTTTATTATTTTTGAATAAATGGGATTGTTTTTATTTCTCTTTCTAATAGTTTGTTATTAATATATAAAAATGCCACCAATTTCTGAATACTTTGTATCCTGCTCTTTTACTGAATTTATTTATTCTAATAGTTTTTGGTGGATACTTTAGGGCTCTCTAGGGTATCATGTTATCTGTATATAATGAGTTTTACTTCTTCCCTTCCGATTGGATGCCTTTTATTTATTTTTTTCTTGTCTGATTGCTGTGGCTAGGACCCAGTACTATGTTGAATAAAAGTGATGTAAGTGGAAATCCTTGTCTTGTTCGAGATCTTAAAGAAAAAACTTTCAGCTTTTCCCTGTTGAATATGATATTAGCTGTGGGCTTATCATATATGGGCTTTATTATGTTGAGGTATGTTCCCTCTACCTCCATTTTGCTAAGAGCTTTTATCATAAATAGATGTTGGATTTGTCAAATGCTTTTTCTGCATCTATTGATTTGTCAAATGCTTTTTCTGCATCTATTGATATCATTTCAGTTTTTATTCTTCATTTTGTTTATGTAGTTTATCATGTTAATTCATTTGTGGATATTGAACCAAGTCTGCATTTCAGGAATTAATCCCACTTGATCATGGTGTATGATCTTCTTAAGATATTGCTTAATTTGGTTTGCTGATATTTTGTCGAACATTTTTGCATTTATATTTATCAGGGATATTGGCTTATAATTTTCTCTTTTTTTTTGTAGTGTCTTTGCCTGGTATTGGTATCAGGGTAATGCTGGCCTTATAAAATGAATTTGGGGACTCTTCAGTGTTTCGGAATAGTTCGAGAAGGATATGTGTTAATTCTTTAAATGTTTGGTAAAATTCATCTGTGAAGCCATCTAATTCAGGGCTTTTGTTGGGAGTTTTTGATTACTGATTCAATATTGTTAGCAGTTATCATTCTGTTCAGATTTTGTTTCTTCCTGATTCATCCTTGGAATATTGTATGTTTTAGGAATTTCTCTATTTCTTCTAGCTTGTCCAGTTTGTTGGTATATATATAATTGTTTGTAGTATTTTCTTAGGATTCTTTGTATCTGTGGTGTTGGTTGTCACTTCTTTTTCATTTCTGTATTTATTTATTTGGGCCCTCTTTTTTTCTTGATGGTTTGGCTAAAGGTTTATGAATTTTGTTCATCTTTTCAAATAAATAGCTCTTGGTTTCATCAGTATTTTCTGTAATTTTATAGACTCTATTTCGATTATTTCCTCTCTGATCTTTATTATTGGGCTTTTTCCTTTTATAGTTCCTTTAGGTGTAAGGTTAGATTGTTTATTTGAGATTTATCTTGTTTTATAAGGCCTGTATTGCTGTTAATTTCTCTCTTAGGACAGCTTTGGCTATGCCCTATAGAGTTTGAGTCATTGTGTTTTTATTATCATATGTCTCAATGTATCTTTTGATTTCTTCCTTGATCATGTTGTTAACCATTCATTGTTTAGTAACATGTTATTTAGCCTCCATGTGTTTTTCAGTTTTCTTTTTGTAATGGATTTTTAGTTTCATACTATTGTGATTGGAGAAGGTACTTAGTGTGATTTCAGTATTCTTAAATTTATTGATACTTGTTGTGGCCTAACATGTGGTTTCTCCAGAAAAATTTTCCATATGTATGTGAAAAGAATATATATTCTCCTGCTTTTGGGTGATGTACTAAAAATGTCAGTTAAGTCCATCTGGTCTAATGTATCATTTAAGGTCACTGTTTCTGTCTCGATGATCTATCCGTTAATGTCAACGGTGTGTTAAAATCTCCTACCATGACTGTAATACTGTTGCTCTCTTCTTTTATGTCTGTCAATATTTGCTTTATATATTTAGTTGCTCCTATGTTGGGTGTATAGGTGTTTTCAAAAGTTATACCCTCTTGTTGAATTGATCCCTTTATCATTATGAAATGCCCTTCTTTGTCTCTTGCTACAGCCCTTATTTAAAGTCTGTTTTGTCTATTATAAATATTGCTACCCTAGCTTTTTTTTCCATTTGCATGAAATATCTTTTTCCATCCCTCTATTTTCAGTCTGTGTGTTTCGATCTGAAGTGGATCTCTTGTAGGCAGCATATGTACAGGTCATTTTTTTATCCATTTAGCTACATTGTGTCTTTTGATTGGAGCATTTAGTCATATACATTTTAATTAATTCTTGCTAGTGTGTAGTTATTGCCATTTTACTGATTGTTTTTGTAGTTCTCTGTTCCTTTCTTGCTCTCTTGTATGTTGATGATTTTGTATAGCATCAATTTGGATCCTTTTCTTTTTATTTCTGGTATATCTCTTCTACATTTTTGGTTTGTGGTTACCATGTGCTTCATATATAACAAGGCAAGTTTATAGCAGTCTTTTTTCAGTTGATGGTCTTGTAATTTCGACTACATTCTAAAATCAACACAACTTTTACTCACCCCCTACACATTTATGTTTTTGTCATTATTTTTTTGCTTCTTTCGTGCATATGTGTTTCAGTGTATCCATTAATTTATCACTGTAATTACACATGGCCTTCCTTTTAACCTCGTACCAGCTTTAGAGTTGATTGATCCACTGCTTTTACTAAGTGTTCAGCTTCGTCAGTGAGAATTTTTTCTTTGCTATATTTTCTTATTCATATTTTTGATCTCTTAAAGTCCCTTTAATGTTTCAGGTAATACTGGTTTAGTAGTGATGAACTCCTTTAGCTCCTCTCTGGGAAATTCTTTCTCTCTCCTTGGATTCTAAATGATAGGCTTTCTTGATAGAGTAACCTTGTTTTTAGGCCTTTGCTTTTCATAACTTTGAGTGCTTTATGACATTCCTTTTTGGCCTGATTTCTGTTGAGAAATCAGCCGTTAATCTTACTGGAGCTCCCTTGAAGGGTAACCAACTTCTTTCCTTTCTGCTTTTAAGATTCTTTGTCTTTAACCTTTGGCATTTTAATTATGATGTGTCTTGGTGTGGGCCTCTTTTGGTTCATCTTGTTTGATACCTTCTGTACTTCCTAGACTTGTATATTTTCTCCAGAAGGTTCAGGACGTTTTCATTCATTATTTCTACAAATAGATTTTCAGTCCCTTTTTCTCTTCTCCTCCTGAAACCCCTATGATGCAAATGTTGGTAGGCTTGATGTTGCCCCAGAGTTCCCTTAACTATATTCTTTTTTTTTCTTTTTGCTGTTCCGAATGGGCGTATTCCAGATCACCAATTTGATCCTTTGCTTCATCTGATCTGTTATTGATTCTCTCAAATGTGTTCATTTCAGTTATTATAGTCTTATTGAGGTTCTCACTGAGATAATCTGTTCTTCCCTTAAATTCATTGAACATCCTTGTAACTAGTGTTTTGAACCCCACGTCTGGTAGATCCTTGTCTCCATTTATCTCATTTAGGACACGTTTGTCTCCTCATTTTAGCTGCCTCCCTGTGTTTGTTTTTATGTATTGGGTAGATCTGCTATATTTCCTAGTTTTGGCAGAGTAGCTTTATGTAGTGTCCTGTAAGGCCTAGTGGTATAGTCTCCCAAACACCTGATCCAAGCGTTCCAGGTATGTCCTTTCTAGGGGCTGTGTGTGCCTTCCTGTTGTAGTCAGTGGGTGGCATTGACCCTCAGGATGACTGGCTGTGAGGGGTAATCGTGACTATAACAGACAGACTTTTGTGCAGGGGGCTGACCCTATGGAACAAGTCTTTTTAGCAGGGCTGTGGTGCCAGTCGAGTCTGCCCTTCAGGTATGTCATTTGTGGAGCTGGTTGGGTGGTACTCTATTGTGATCTGAAGCTGGCCACCAGGTGTGTTGGTTCTGGAGCTTCTTAGTAGGAACTCCACTGCAGGCCAAGGTCAGCCACCATTTATGCTCAGCCTCAGGCCACCCGGTGGGAGCTACAAAGCGATCTGCATTTGTTTGCCACTGTTGCTAGGTTTGGAGGTGTTTGGAAGAGCCTATGCTATGCATTGAGGCCAGCTGCCACTAATGCAGGGCGTTAGGACCCTTTGGTGGGCAGCACTGTGTGAGCTGAGACCAGCCACCTCTTGCGTTGGGCTTGTAGCTGCTTAGGGGGAGCTACACTCCAAGATTAGTTGCCACTTATATCAGGCTTGGGGGCCACCTGATACAAGTTAAGACCAGCCATCAGTTGTGCTTGCAGTCCTTTAGCAAGAGGTATAGGGCATGCCAAGGCTAGCCACTGTGTGTTTGGGGTTTGTGGACCTTTGAGAAATTTTTGAAGTCCACAGCATGAGCCAAGGCAGGTCACTTGTGTGGAAAAGCCACTGGAAACAGCTTGAGCTGAATGTGGCTGTAGGGTGGGGCAGGGTCTCAGAGAATCACCAGGTTAAAGGAGAGCACTGATTTGGTGCCTGCCTGTGCCTGCTGGCTGGATGTGAGAAAAAAATCAACAAAGGAACAGTGGTGCCTATCAGTGCTTCCATTGCCAAATAGAGCTGCCCTGACCTCTGCACCTCCAGCTCTCTTTGTGTGAAGCTAGTCATTCAGTTCTTCCCTGTATGTCCTTGGCATTTTTCAAGCTGCTGCCCCTGTGCTAGAGCCCAGAGCGGGTAAGTCTGTGACGAGTGAGTGACGAGACCCCTCAAGAGGACTGCCTTTCATCTAACTCAGACACGATCTCTACTGGTTTTCACAGCCAGAAGTTATGGGGACTCCTCTTTCTGGCACTGGTGGCTTGGGCCACATGTGACACCTGGCTCCTCAGAGGAGATCTCTGCAACAAGGATATCCCTCCCAATTTTTAATTGCCACATATGGGTATGGGACATGCCCCTTTGCCTCTCCTACCAGTCTCAGCATGACTTATTTATATCTTTGGTTATAGGACTTCTGTTTAGCTAGTCTTTAGATGGTTCTCAGTGATGATTGCTCTATAATTTAGTTATAATTTTGATATGGTTGTGGGAGGTGGGGTTTATCTACCCTGTGCTCTTGACCTTAAGCTCTGCTTCTCATTCTTTCACCATGTAGGCAACCTCGTTGCTACTTGGCCTCCCTCTCAAACTCCCTGAGGCTTTCTCTCTGGACCCCCTCTTCTTTCTTCAATTCTAACACCTCTTCAGTGCCTTTTGTTTTCTTTCTTGCTGTCCTTCCTAGCTTCCAGTTTAATCAGCATCTCATGGATAGTCTGAGTTTGAAGATCCGGGAGCTCAACGGTTTTGTTCTGCCTCAGCCTGAGCCTAGTGATGAAGATGGAGAGTCAGACGTGGACTGGCAGGTTAGAAAGCAGAACAAGGGAGTTGAGGGGGTTCTGACCTAGGAGGAAAGAGGTATTTTCAAGAAGTTTGTGACAAATTTGGAATTTTTCTAGAAGCCGTAATGCTTAGGACCTTTTCCTTCCCTGATCCCCGGCAGGGTGAACGGAGACAGTTTGCTGTGGTGCTACTCAGCCTGAGGCTTTTGGCTAAATTCTTGGGCTTTGTGGCTTTCCTGCCATACCGGGGGCCTGAACCACCCCCGACCCGTGAGCTCCAGGACTCCATTCTGGCCCTGAGGAGCCAGGTGAATGGGGGCTCTGGTAAGGAGGGAGCCGGAAAGAGCCATAAAGCACTGGAGTTAGAGAACACTCCCCAGTTTCCTGGGACCTGCCCACTGACTGAGTTCTGGCCCCACCAGGTGCCCCCAGCCCTGGATGTACGAGCTCTGCTGCAGCAGGGGCTGCGGGCCCGCCGAGCGGTGCTCACAGTGCCCTGGTTGGTGGAGTTCCTTTCTCTTGCTGACCACATCGTTCCCATGCTGGACTATTACCGCAGCATCTTCACTCTCTTGCTACACCTACATCGGTGAGTAGAGAAAAGACAAGGCTTAAGAACAGGGTGCAGGTAGAACGTTGCTAAGGCCATTGTTTATGAAGAGAGTTGAGCAGCGTGTGCGTCCTATGTGGTACTGTAGCCGTGACCGACCCTCAGAAGAGAGGCAGGATTTGGTCCACAGAGAAAGACTGGGCAGTTGGGTCTTTCCTTGGACCTTTACTGTTCCTACTATGACCCAGCCGAGATGGAGAACAGATCTGAGCGGGAGCACAAGAGAGATCCTGGTTGCCTGCACAACAGCAGTCCCTTCTAGGTCTGCTTTTGAGGATTAACTTCCCAATTATAGCTTTCTTTTACTCCATTCTGTTTCTTTCTTCACATAAATGTAGTTGGCACCCTCATTTACCTTTTAGGAGCTTGGTCTTGTCAAAAGAAAGTGAAGGGGAGATGTGCTTCCTGAACAAGCTGCTGCTGCTTGCTGTCCTGGGCTGGCTTTTCCAGGTTGGCTGAGTGAGAGTCCTAGTTGGGGAAGGAGTTGGGGTGGCTGTTGTATCTAGAGATAGGGAGGGGGAGTATTTGAGTTTAAGGTCAGGACCAGAAGATAAAGTTCAGAGGAAGTGTGAGAATTACCGTAGTTTCAGAGGAAGATTGTCTAGACCCTGGAACCATGAGGTAGAAGGTGTGATGAAGCTCAGAAGCACTAACTGGAGTTGGTGCTGCCCTAATCTCTTGCCAGATTCCCACAGTCCCTGAGGACCTGTTCTTTCTGGAAGAGGGTCAATTGGATACCTTCGAGGTGGACACAGTAGCTTTAGAGCACGGTTTGGTAAGTGTTGGGGTCCAGCCAGCCATGGGTTCACAGAAATAAAGGAAGCAAGGTGCCTGAGGTCCAGCAGGCGATAAGCCAAGATGGAGACTGAACTATTATGTAATTCTTATACCTGATTGTCCCGTTCTTGGCACACTGGGAAGGAAGAGAAGCCTGCCTGCCTTCCCAACTCTGGCCTGTTCTCTCCCCCAGGATGGCATGCCTGTGGTGGACCAGCATCTACTCTATACCTGCTGCCCCTATATTGGTAAGAATAGTTGTCTCCTCAGCCCCCAATGGTCCTTAGTCCTTGGCCTGTCCCTGCATGAATACCCAGAAGGCACCCCATGGGCCTAACACCCTAATGTGTTGTTCCGTTCTTAGATACTCCCTGAGTGCCTCAGTCTCTTTATTCCACAAATACTCAAAGTCCATGATGCTCGGGGTGGAGGGGTGGGTCTTAGATCTAAGCACTTGGTCTTCCCTGATACAGGAGAGCTCCGCAAACTGCTTGCTTCATGGGTATCAGGTAGCAGTGGGCGGAGTGGGGGCTTCGTGAGGAAAATCACCCCCACCACCACCACTGGCCTAGGAGCCCAGCCTCCGCGGACCACCCAGGGGCTGCAGGTAAGGGGCCAGGTGAGGCAGGGGTCCACTCAGTGGAGAAGAGAAAGGGAACCTTTCACTGCACTGCTCCCTCCTTCCCATAGGCACAGCTGGCCCAAGCCTTTTTCCACAACCAGCCTCCCTCGTTGCGCAGGACTGTAGAGTTTGTGGCAGAGAGAATTGGCTCTAACTGTGTCAAACATATCAAGTGAGTGTGGGTTGAGGGTCCCTTTCTCATTCTCATACCATTTTCCTCTTTTGACTCCTTATACCTTGTTGCCATACTAAGGAAAACCAGTTGAGGGGTCGGGGAAGTGGGGGTGGGGCAGACAGTATGGAAGGGAGGCTTAAAATTGGTAATATTCTTTGAAGTGAGTTCTGACCAGATTTCCTTGAATTTGCAGCCCCTTTCTGATTCAACCCTTCCAACTACCTCCAAACATTGCTGTCCCTGCTACAGGGCCACGCTGGTGGCAGATCTGGTGCGCCAGGCGGAGTCACTTCTTCAAGAGCAGCTGGTGACGCAGGGAGAGGAAGGGGGCGATCCAGCCCAACTGTTGGAGATCTTGTGTTCCCAGCTCTGCCCCCATGGGGCCCAGGCATTGACCCAGGGGCGGGAGTAAGAGATGCCAGTGTGTTTGGACCCTCATACCCTCATCTCCTCTCCTCTTAGCTTGTATTGTTCTGACCTTTTTCCCCCTTTTACACACATATCCTTTATCCCACGTCCTCTCTCCACTCTTTTTTCATTCTTTTTTGCTTCCTCTTAGGCTATCTTTGACTTCAGGGTTTTGGGGACCCAAAATCCAAGCTGAAATGGAAGCATAGATGGTTGGGGCTCCCATTCTTCTCAGCATCTGGGCTGGGGCCAGAGGCTGACAGTGGCTTCACTCTGAGGCAGAGCTCTCCCCACTCACATGATTGGTACACACAGGACATGTCTGTGAGACAGGCTGAAATATCTAGACATCACTGATCTCTGTCTCCTTTTAGGTTCTGCCAAAAGAAGAGCCCTGGGGCAGTGCGGGCACTGCTTCCCGAGGAGACCCCAGCAGCTGTACGTAAGAGGGAGACCTGGGACTACGGGGATGGGCAGTTGGTTGAAGAGGGGTGTGTGTAAATGTGTACATGAGGTCCTGGACTTGGGCATGTGTCATTGTCCCCAACCCTACCCTGGCCCCTGACTTTGCAGTACTTCTGTGTCACAGGTTCTAAGCAGTGCAGAGAACATTGCTGTGGGGCTTGCAACAGAGAAAGCCTGTGCTTGGTTGTCAGCTAACATCACAGGTAAGGTCCAGGCCAGGGGGGGTGGCTGACCAAGTTTTTCAGAAGTGGTCTGGCAGGAAGTTAGAGGCCATTTGGGGGAGATGGGGACTCAGAGCCTACTGGAAACAGTGAAGGGCATGGGTAGGCATGGTGAGCCAGCGCAGGGCTGTTTGGTGACCCCTTTTCTGTTCTCCCTCTGACCTGACCTGCAGCGCTAATCAGGAGAGAGGTGAAAGCGGCAGTGGGTCGCGTGCTTCGAGCCCAGGGTCCTGAACTGGCTGCCCGGGGGGAGCGGAGGGGCTGCTCCCGTGCCTGTGAGCACCATGCTCCCCTCCCCTCCCACCTCATCTCCGAGATCAAAGTACACGGCTCCCTACTCCCTTTGGCTCCCCTCCCCCACTTCTCTCTCTTTTCCTGGCCTCTTTCTCATGTCTGCTCCGGTATTTGTGTTGCAGCTTTCTGTGTCCAGCTAGTTCCCGTTTTGTTCAGTACTGAATGGGATGAGGTAGGACAGGGCTGAATTGAAGGGCTTTCCTAATTGTTCTTTTTTGGTACTTAAATCACCCAAAAGGGTCAAAGGGGAAAAGGTAGATATTGAAAATTTTTGACTAAATACATATTATACAGATGGTGATGGGGGTGGGTGGTGAATGGCTGTCCAATGTAGTATGAAAGTCTTTTAAGTGGGCAGTCACCTGGTATTGAGATGTGATTTTAGAAATGTTCTATGTGGGAGGTGATGCTTGTTTAGTTACAGACAGTAAAAATAATGTCAGTGCTTTTAACTTGATTTTTAAAACATCAGACTAGAGCAGAGCTAGGGTCAGGAAACAGCCTACAGGCAGAAATCAGATTACTGCTTGTTCTGTAAATAAAGTGTTGGAACACAGCCATGCTTGTTCATTTATAAATTATCTAGGGCTGCTTTTGTGCTACAGCACAGAGCTAAGTAGTTGGGATAGACACTGTCTAGCCTGTGAAGCCTAAACTGTTTGTTGTTTTGCCCTGGTCTATGGTTGTGTAGTAGTTAGTATAGGAGTAAAGATTTGGACTAGGAATGAAGAAGGACTGACTAAAAGTGGAGAGTATGTAGTGGGCAGAAGAAAAGGCTAAGTAGACATTAGCTGCTGGTTTTCAATATACAGAGGATTTTTGTACTGAAACCTTATTTCTCTTGATAAACAGAAGCATGAGGGATAGAAAATATTGCATGTATGCAGTAGGATGGTTCCCCTAAATTCTTTCAGAATAAGATACTCTCTGGGAACTGGCTAGGTACAGTTTCGTCCCAAGATGAGTGAGATCTCTTGAAATCTAGCAGCATGTTCCTCAGCTTACCTGCTCCATCTGTTCTCTCGTCCACTTGGTTGCTTCTCCCAGCTGTGCTGTCCTGCCCCAGTCTAAGCGCACCTTGGCCCAGTTACTTCACCCCAGGGGTCTTGTCTTCCTTTTCCTTCTGCCTCCACTGGCTGATCCCCACCCCAAGCCACATTATCTGTGGCCTCACTCCACTCCCACCTCTGCTCTCTCCAGGATATACTCTCTCTGGCCTCAGGGCCCCGGGACCCTGAGGAGGGAGTGTCCCCAGAACATCTTGAGCAGCTCCTAGGCCAGATGGGCCTGACACTGCAGTGCCGCCAGGTAAGACATGGTAGGATGTTCTCTGGTGTCCTTGTCCAGTGCCCTATAACCAGAGCCACATTGGCAGGCTCAGGGCCACTACTGTAAGGATGCTGCTAATGTCCAGGGTCTCCTTGCTTTTTCCCCAGTTCCTGTGCCCACCTGCTGAGCAGCATCTGGCAAAGTGCTCTGTGGAGTTAGCGTCTCTCCTTGGTATGGCTCCTTTCTATCACCTCACTCTCTTGCCAGGTCCCCCAGCTCTCAGGGTTGGGTACAAGCAAGATTAGAACGAAACCTTCTGCTCTTCTTCCTCCCAGGGGCTGGCCAGGTAACCCTGCCTCCATTTCTTAAAGCTTGGCTTTCCTCTCTTCCCATAGTTGCAGACCAAATTCCTGTCCTAGGGCCCCCAGCACAACACCGGATAGAGAGGGGGCAGGCACGAAGGCTCCTGCACCTGCTGCTTTCCTTATGGAAGGACGACTTTCAGGTGCCCATTCCGCTGCATCTGCTGCTGAGCCCAAGAAATGTGGGGCTTCTGGCGGACACTCGGCCGAGGGAGGTGAGCCAGAGAGGTGGGTGGATGCAGGGGTACAGGGAGGCAGTCCTCTTAGTCCTCTGAGATTATGTTCTTATATCCACCACCCTCACCCCAAACATTATGAGCTTGTTTCCTTTGTTACCCCTTTTCTGGCAGCTGTGCTCATTTTTCTGTTCCATGTTAAAATAGACTCCCTTACTGTTTAATCTCAGGTCCTCTCCCTCCTCAGCAGCTCTGTCCTTTCTATCAGTCAGGGTCACTGTGCAGTCCTCCTAACTACCCTGACCACCTCTTCCATGTGTTGCAGTGGGACCTGCTGCTGTTCTTGCTCCGGGAGCTGGTAGAGAAAGGTCTGATGGGACGGACAGAGATAGAGACCTGCCTGGTCAGCCTCCGTGAGGCCCAGTGGCCAGGGGTAAGGGGTCCTCATCTCTGTTTACCTGGAGAGAAAACAAGTGTAATATGTCCCTTTTATCCTGAAAGGGGGCAAGTGATGGTACCTGACAGTTTTAATATCTTTCCTATACTTGGTGGATTTTGTCAAGTGCCTTCAGGACCATTCCAAAATGGAGTGGCTGTTCTGGTAGGACTTCACATTTCAGCAGCTACTGTATGAAGGACTGTCAGTGGAGGAAGGGAACATGGAAGGCAGGTAGTTAGAAAGCAGGAGAGCATAGTGTGGGTTTTTGAAATCAATAACCTGGATTTTAATTTTGTCTAGTATTTACTGTTGTGATTTAGGGCCAAGTGTTATCGTAATTTCTTCACCTATAAAATGGGGATAATTTATACCTCCTAGGGTTTATCAAGATGAAATAATGTGCTTATTACTCAGATGGTATAAGTACTTACTATATGGTTCTGAGCCTCCTGTCAAGAGTTCACTCTCCTTGCCAGAACTTGAGCATCGCAGAGTACTTAATGGGACAAGGTTTCAAGTCCATTTCAGTGTAGAAGGCCACTGGGAAAAAATAAGATAGCTAGGTTCTCTAGTTACTGGTTAGTGCTACAGCTTTATACTTGGGATTGATTTTTCAGTAGAAAGGATGAATAATTCAGAATCGCGTGTCTGCCTTTTCTGTCACCTTGTAGGACTTCTCTGAAGAATTAGCAACTCTGTTCAACCTATTTCTAGCTGAGCCCTGGATCCCAGAACCTCAGCTAAGAACTTGTGAGCTGCTGCAGCCAAACCGAGGGACTGTGCTGGCCCAGAGCTAGGGCTGGGAAGTGGCCCTGACTTGGGTGTCTCACCAGAACCCTGCCTGTGTCTCAGGAGGAAGCCCCAGCACCACCCCAAGTGCCCACTGCTGACCCCTGCTGGCGCAGGAGTAGCTCAATCTGAAATCAGGCTTCCTGCTCACATGTGAAGGAAGTATGGATATCTGGCCTCCCACCAACTGCAGGCTCGCCATCCTGAGTCCTGGAAGGAGAAGGAGGGTCCACCTGCTTCAGGATTATGGTGGAAAAGCCTAGAGACTCCAGTTTTAGAGCAGAAGAGCTGGCATTTATTACCTGGATCCTAAGTGAAATGACGTGTGGGCTTGAGCCCTACTTGCTGCTATCCCAGCATCTCAAGACAGGTTTGGGAAATCATGACAGAGGCAAATGACTTCTGCTTAACTTGTGCATAAAGTCAAAATGTGAACCTTGAGAGTCTACACTTTACTGCTAGGAGCTGGACTGCCATCTCCTTAAAAATGCACAACAGACGAGGTAGGGTACTCCTGACAGCTCTATCTACCCCTTCCTGTCTTCAGTCCTGTGCAGATAGTACTCTCAACTCTAGCTCCATCCAGGTGGTAAGCACAGGGCAGAACACTAAAGCTTTTTAAAATAAACTCTTTTCTTTTCCAACATCTTTGTCGTTATTTTTACCCTATTTTTCCCTGTAGAGGCTGCAGTCTTGGTGGGCTTGGAGGTAGGTGTTGACACAGTAGAGCCATACTAGTGGCATGGCCACCTAGCAATGCCTATGTGTTCCACCATGAGACACTACAGGCTGGAGAGCCTGGGACCCTTTTAACTCATTGCCAACAGTACTGGCTTCTATGCAACTCCCTTGAAAGGTTTAGTATAAAGTTTCTACTCACCAAATCCACACTACTGAACTATAGTGAGACAACTCTTATTACAGAGGGCAGAGGTGTGATTTAGCTCAGAACAAAAGCATTCTGCATGTCTATAAATGATTCACTGATTTTTTTTTTTAACTAAGCACTACCTTGATCATGTGCATTAAATTCATAAAATTCATGGTTTTTCTACTTTGCCAACGTGTGCAGAGTCAGGCAGGGGGTGAGGGGTGTGGAGAGACGTGCTTAGTGAACATACTGAAATGGCTTACAAAGTTTTATCTGTGTATACTTCTGTTTTTGTGAAAAGTTCAAAGAGGTCTCTGACCCAAGGAAGGCTAAAAGTCTCTGGGCCTAAAGGGGTCTACTGTGTGACTTTAGTAACCCGGTGTGGTGCCCTTACTCGCATTAAGTCCCATTGTTGGGGGAGGATCTCTTGATCACTTTATGATGACACCTCTTTCTGTCTGGTCAGGTCACGCCTGTGCCTTTTCCTTCCCCTCGGCCCATCCTAGTCATTCCTTTAACTAGCTTCTACATGTGAACCTTTTAATCTCTTCATTTTTAAAGGCCTTTATCTTTGTCCTTTAAATCCGCTTTATACTACAGAAATTCAGAGAGTTCTAAGTGCCTGGGAACCAAAACAGCTTTAAGAAATGTTTTATCTTTCTGCACTCATTAGGTGTGGCTGAAGGAAAGCTCTGCCCCAGGAACCTGAGCCCAGAGGTAAGCAGCAGCCACTTTAGACACTCAGCTCCAAGTGAGGTGGGATGGGCAGGCAAGCAGAGGGGAAAGCCTGAAGGCACAAGGATGCTGAGTTAAAGGCTACTAAGTTAAACTTGGCAAGGACCCAATTCAGGAAACAATGCTGGCCTAGGTGAACTTTAAAGGCCTTCTCTAGGCAGTAAAATAACCTAGGAATTATAGAGACAGGCAGCTAATGAGCTAGTGAACTAATTAGGTTCCTTTCTGTATAGCTCCTCTCCTCTAATTGTTAAAAACAGTGGTTTTCAAAATGTGGTCCCCACACTAGCAGCCTCAGGCTCACCTGGGACTTTCTAGAAATACAAATGTGTGGGCCCTTCTCGGTCCACTGGAGTGGTAATAATAAGTTCCTTAGGAGATTCTGATGCACAATGAAGTCTTAGAAGCACTTGTCTAAGCCAAAATCTCACTTCATGATCATTTAGGTCTATGGACTATCTTTAACACTTTTGAATTTTGCTAGAGATCAGCCTCAGTTAATATTCTTTAGGTTGCTGACTCACAGGCCCGATGTGTAGCTTGTCTAGGCTACCCACATGTTCAGATTCCTGTTGCTGCTTCTGCCTCAGAAGCCCCAGAGGAACATACCTCTTAAAAGAGCTTCCTTCCAGGGGATTGTGGTCACTGTTACATGTGACAATGACTGTTCTGGAATCCTCCCTCACTGTTCATACTTGGGCTACAGCTTGCCATAATTGGATAACTAATCTGGTTGCTATTTACATGCCTTAAAACAGTGCATAGCTCATGGAAAGTACTCAGTACATCTGTGTAAACTGTAGAACCTGAAACAGCCATGAGTAGTTAACTGCCATCATAATTTCCAGGCTAAATTCTGAGCTCAAATGATACACTTAGGCCATCTCAAGGTAGTCTTCACTAATTAAAGTACATATCAGACCTTTAATTTACAAGTCTCTGATCATTTCAATCAGCAGTCTCGGTAAGCAATTTATATGAAAAGAGATGGGAGTACATAAATAGGGTGTTAAATATATCGTGTCGCCAAAAAAAAATTAACCAGAAAAATTAAGGTTTAAAGGCAATTTAAAAACCTTCAGTCAATAATGTATAAATAACCAATTCTGAGGTAAGAGAAAAAATCCCGCAAAACTTTTAGAAAAATAAATCTCTGCTGTACTCTACAGAATTTTTACCTTTTAACCATATCGTCTTGATCCCCATACACCTTCTTCCACCAAAGATTCTGAATACCAGAACTGAAGCCCAGAATATCTCCCAACCCTACCACTTCCAGGTAGCCAGAATATTCAAAGCTCACATTCAGCCATGCTAAGGAACAAGAAAATCCATTCTCCATCCCATACTAAAATTGGTGGGGCTACAGCAGCAGGAATGCTCATGAGACCACTGAAGGCTGGGACCCAGGCTCTGAGTGAGGTAAGGAATGCATCTTAGCTTCCCCCTAACAAATGACTGACTTACCTCTTCTAGGAGTTCCAATATCTTCTCTCCAGTCTTCAAAAGACAGGTTTTCATTGAAACTCCTCTTGCCATGTCGGCAGCCAATATCTGGCTGCCCACTTCCTTAACCCCATCCCCATCCTCCCTTAAAAAGTTAGGCCTCGCCTTGAACCCAAATCTGTCCAACCTGCTTTTTCAGTGGTCTTCTCAGTCTACTGAGCTCTGGAGTGATGGCTCCATGACAGAGCATTGCTTAGTACTCCTGACACAGACAAAGACTCAAATGTCCTCTCCTGTGAGGGAAAGGAAGTGGGGCGGGGTGGGGGGTGGGGGGTGATTAATAACACGTTTGGTAAAAAAGGAGAAACGATTCTGAATCGGTGTTCTGGTTTGTGCAGCTCTTTTTTTAAACCAGTTTTCTGTTTTGGTAGTTTCTAACTCTCCATACCAGAGTGGAACTGAACGCTGGAGGCAGATTCTGAGATGAGTCTTTGGCCAATGGCTGCTTCCCTATGAGCCCGAGGGCTGGGCCGCACTAAGGAAGCACCGTGCCAGAGCACCGCAATCTCCCCACTCTGCTGGCTGTGCCCAGTCCTGGTCCTCCAGCAGCTTGTCTCCAGCAGCTTGTCTGCCATAGGGTCCCAAAGACAGGCAAGAAAGGTGAAAAATCCAAGGTGAGTTAGAGCTTCATTTGCTCTGAATGACCAGGACAACCCCCTAGCCCTGCAGAGGTGCCAGCTGTGACCATGTACTCACGGCTTGGCTAGCAACTCGGGGCTGAGTCCTGTCTGCCCAGTTGGCCATAGCAGGTACCCTTGGCTCTTCTTGCATCAGGGTAGAGAGTAACAAGAGTTGCCCCAGCGTCTCTGGAGCATCCTGGGCCTGCATCTCAGTAGCACCATCTTGACAGTGAGATGCTAACTACCAAGGAAGGAAGCCAGTCTGGCTATAACCAGTGGCTGCTGTTTGATGAAGGAGCTTAGTTGCTGAGGGGAAAAACCTGGAGCACCAAGTTCTACCTGAAATAGGAGAGAGAGAGAAAAGTCAAAGATGCAAACAGACCTGAGAGTGTGCTAGGATGCGCTTGGGCCACAACTAGCCCCCCAGGCTATTGTGATGGGAGAAGTTCCTCAGACATTAAGGTCCTGGAGCTTACAGGCCCTGGGCTCTGCTGTTCAGATCTAGGCATCAGTTTTACCTTCCAATGACAAAGGTCAAGTCAGGGAACTGGGAGTGGAGAGTTGAATAGAATAGGTCAGTCATGCTCTCTCTGCTCTGCTGAAACTGTTACATTTCCTTTTCAATGACTCCTCTATCTCCTGAGGGCCCTAGGAACAGCCAGAGGAGGTAGGCTGATGGGCTCTCCAGTAAAAGCAGCTTCAGAGAAGGTTGATTAACTGTCTCATTCCTTCCTTGGATTCCTCACTGACATGCCCCTTGTTGTAACCCAAGAAGCCCTTGAGTCTCAGGTCCCAGGGCCTGGGCACTGAAGGATGTTCAGTAGCTAACAGAAAACTCCCATGTAAGTTCCTGGTCAAATCAAGGTGTGCTGTGAGGCTGGCTGCAGGGGGGTACATCACCTGGGCCAAGTAGATGACTCTGGTGATCTCCTTCCCCTCCATGATTAGGGGCTGCAGGATCCAGGCACTAGGCAAGATCTCCCCTCGGACCATGTCCCTGCTGGGCCTCGGCATGGATGCGTCATACACAGACTGAGCTGCCATGACAGACAGGTGCCCCTGGGGACAGAGAGCCATGTAAATCCTGCCTTTGTGATGTGGATCAAACAGGGCCAGGCTCCAGTGCAGTCAGCATGGGGGAAAGCAGCACCAGGCCAGCTTTCAAGCCACCCTCACCCAACTTGCCTTCCCTTCCTCAGAGGACCTGAGGCCCACAAAGATTTCTTCTCACAACACTCCAGCCCAAATTCTTCCCCCAATAGTTTTACCACAAACAAGGCAGACACCTCTTTGGCTTCCACGCAGACACAACAGAAATCCCGAGGCTGCTTCAGTGCACACAGGGCAGGATTGCACACCAAGTACACTGGAAGGTCAGGGATAGGAAGAGTCAGACGTAGTCCTAAATCCTTCCTTACCCAGGGCCCCGACACCCCATCATGCCACAAGCTGACATCCAGCTGGACCTAGCCTGAGCTATCTTGAGGTAGTCTGAGTACTTGGCCTCCCAAAAGGGCTGCCTCCAACCTGCCACCTGTCCCATGGAGAATAGCCTACGAAGCCTCCCTGGACTTACCCAGGTTGATGCTGTTGGTCACCCGCTGATGCAGCCTCACTGTCTGGATGGGCTTGTGGTAGAGGGGCCATAGGGTGGGGTCACTCACGGCTGCCCACACATGAGACAGTGGCTGGGACACAACCCCAGCCCCCAGGAAGCCATGCCGAGTAGAAGAGAACACCTTGTAGTAGAGCTGCACCTCCTGCTCCTCGCCCTGATAGCTGGCGATACCAAAAATGAGAAGGAGGGGGTGAAAACAAGTTCCAGGGTCACAGATGAGGAGCTCAATCAAGTTGGAGAAGAGAAAGGCAAGGCAAGCAGGACAACGTGGTTAGGACAAGACATTGCATAGGAACTTACTTCCAGCCAGCTGCTGCCTGGCGACTGAAGAGGTTGTACAGATCACCTGAGCAAGCAGCCATCACCTAGGGACACAGTGACCATACCCAAATTAGTGGGTATAGTATAAACCAGACTCTTGGGTTAGTAACTAGGGCCGATGTTTACCAAAGTCCTCTTCTGTCAAAATGGACAGCCACTGAAGCAACTCATGTCAGCCTTGCCGACCTGCCTTCTCCTTCCCACCTCACTCTGCCCCCCAGCCAAGGTCTGTTAAAGGAACAGTGGGGGCAAGTAGAGCAGTTTCTCACATCAGCCATAGAGATGTCTACAATGTGCTTGGCCAAGTCCTGGTAGGAGGAGGAGAAGCAGGTCCCCAGGTTGCACAGACTGGATGGAGAACAGCAACAACTGCCCAGGGAGGCTCTGCGGCCTACAATGAAGATGTGGAGGCTCTGAGACGTCAGGGCCTCGGGACAGCGACAGCCTCCTGAGGGACAGTGACTGCCTTGGATCTAGTAGACCTCAGTCCCCAAAGTCCCCAAACCAGGCAGGGGGCTATGCCCCCATCACTCACTGTAGGCTAAGCTCTTCCAGGGAGACCCAGCCAGATTCAGGTGACTGTTCCTCACTGTAGAACGGCCCCGTACATCCCCTATCCAGGAGTCTCCAGAATCAGGCAAGTTTGTGTCCCCCTGCAGGAGAGAAGATGCTCAAGTCCAGAGCAGAGAAAGCAGAGTGCCAGAAAAAACAACAACAACAACAAAAAACAGTTCAGAATGATCTCTGCCTCTGAAATGCACAACAGTTTCTGACATAAAGACTCAATGAAGAAGATCTTCTGCATTGAGTTTACAGGAATCTAGGTGCCCCAAGAAGTCAACAGCAATATAAACCAGTCCCTGGACAATCTTTCCTCACTCTTCAAGCCACAGGCTCAAAGGCTGCTTGGAGGAAAGTGCCAACAGGGATCAGAATGAACTGGGGCCTGCGATGGAGGGCTCTCTGTACCACCGTGGCAATAGGAATGAGGCCAAGGCTGGAATTGGGTTTAGTGTGAGCAGCATACAAAGCCCAAGAGGGAGGCGGGATGGAGAGTGAAAGCTTGACCCTTAGCTCCAGGTACAGCAGCCGAGTCAAAGGTCCTAATCTGGACCCAGATGGGGATGAGCCTCTGGATCTGCAATAGGGTTGCTTCACCTTTACCTCAGCCAATTCCTCAATGATAGGACCCTTGACCTCTGCTGGATCTAACAGGCACTCACCATCCTACCATTTCTTAATGTAGTGCTACATTTGAAGACAAGAAGAGGTAAGCAAAGACAGTTCTGTCTTCATCCTCACCTCCTTTCCTCCTGGTGCAACATGGAAGTGGCTTCTCTGACTTTAGGCAAATTAAGATTTCGTTCCACCTTAGGAAACTTCTGCTACTGATACCTCTTTCTTCAGTTGCTGCCTCCACCTCTCCCTTGTCACTAGATTCTTATTAGCATTTAAGTACGCAAAAATGCCTCCCACCTTTAAAACCTTTAAAAACCTTTCTCTATAAGTGTCTCTGCTCTCCTGCCAAAAATACATAACCTAAATCTAACCATGAGAAAATAGCAAACATTCCGTAAAATTACTATGAGACAAGGAAAGACTGAGAAATTATTACATAAAAATGGAATGAATAATAATAGAGCAGAAATTAAAGAGTTAGAATCAAAACTGACTCCAGAAGAGATAAAAATCTAAACGCGGAATTAGCAAACTTCTTCAGTAAAGGGGATGGTAAGAAGTATTTAAGGCTTTGTGGACCACTTGAGTGAGAGATGCAACTACTCACCTCTGCCAATTGTAGCACAAAAGCAACTGCAGACAAATGAATGAGCCTGTATTCCAGTAAAAAATTATTTACAAAAATGGGCAGTGAGCCAGATCTGGCCAAAAGGCCATAGTTTGCCAACCCCTGATCTCAAATGACTACTTTCCATAGAAGAAACTTTTCAAAGAACTAATCGCCTCAAACACCAGTCTTTGTCAGTTTCATGAGATATAATTATACCAAATTTTAAAAGATTAGATCATTAAAAAAATCTTTTAATTTCCATCCCCATTTCCCTCTCTCACCCACCTAAATCATCCTGATAGGTTTAGGGTATATCTTTTTGTTTATATGTGTTCTTGAAAAAAAATATTGTTTTGTGTATATATAGTTTTAATTTACACAAACAGTAATATGTTATACCTCATTCTGTTTCACAGTGTTTTCATTTAGTACTCTACCTAGGAGCCCATCTAACCTGTTGCCTCTGACTCCTGCAGAGTATTCCATGTGTGCATTGACCACATTTTATCTATCCATTCTCTCAGGGATGGGTTCTCTAATGGCTTCCAACTCCTTGCCATTTCAAATAATACTTTAATAAACAATTTTATACATATTCCCTCATAAACTCTGCAAGCATTGCTGAGTCATAAGACCCTTTGAGGGTTCTGATACCCCCAAAGTCTTGCCAAAATCTAGTATCATCTGACTTTCTAATTTTTGACAATAGGCATAAAGTTTCCATTACTCTTGTAACTGTACATGAACATTAAAAAAGAAAACGTCTACCTTTTTTTCTATAAAAGGAGCATAGCATTGCCACTAAAATCTGAAATATATTGCAAAACAAAAACTACAGGAAAAAAAATCATATTGATGCAAAATCCTGAATAGAATATTGGCAAATAGACTCTGACAATACATTAAAGTAATAATACATCATATGCCTAAGTATACAATGTATTTGTATATAAGATTAATTCTAGGACTGCAAGAATGGTTCAGTGTTAGCCCCCTAATCAATCAAATCAAATCATCATGCCCAAAGACTATGATATAACCATTCTAGATAAGAATACTCTATAAGATAAGAACAGATGAATACTTCCTTAGTATTGCAAAATACCTCAGCTCAAAAGCTAGCATGTAGCTTAAATGGAGAAGCACTCTCACTAAAACCTGGGCTAAGATAAGGATGCTCACTGTCATCACTATTATTTAATTGATGCTGGAGATACGAGGTAATTCAATTAGAAAAGAAGTAGTAAATAGTGCTACAAAAATTAGAAAGTAAATGGCAAAATGATCAGTGTTTGCAGATGATATAGTTGTACACCTGAAAAAAATCTAAGCAGCAGGACTGTACAAAATGGTAGCAACATGTGGTTATTCAGCATGTGAAATGTGGCTAGGGGAACTTAAAAACAAAAATTTTAATTTAATTTAAGAGAGCTCCCTGTAGTGGTGGCTACTGCATTAGTGAGGATCTAGAGAATTAACCAAAAATAATACAAATACAAATTAATACACAGCGGTCAATAGCTTTCAAATATATAATGGGAGATAAAACCAATTTACAGCAGCAATAAAAAAGGTAAAACACTTAAGAATAAACCTAGTAAGAAATTTGAGAGATGTATAAAGGAAAGAAAGTTCAACATATAAAGAAGGCTTGAACCTACTATGTTCTTGGTTAGGAAATTCCACAGCATAAGATGTGATATTCACATAAAAATAAACGAGAAAGAACACACCAGAAAATTTCAGAAAAATATGAGCAATGGGTTGAAGATATTATAAGCATTAGTAAAAGAAAAGTTGATGTCTTAATCTGGTGAGGCACAGGTGAGCTGCCTAGATGAACTATCTAACAAGCATTATAGTATAGCGACAGCTGGATAGCCATCTGGAAAGAATAAAGTTGGAGCCATACCTCATACTATATATACATTCCAAATGGATTGAAGACTTAAATACAAAAACTAAAACCATACAAGTTCTAGAAGAAATCACAGGAGAAATTCTTTATAACTTTAGAATAGAGAATGTGTTTCTAATTACAATTTGGAACATAGACACTACAAAAGGAAACTGACAAATAAAACTTCCTGACTGTCTCCAAATACAATAAGCAAAGTCAAGAGAGAATAAAGAACTGGGAAAAAATATTTGTGATTCACATTGGGCAAAGGGCTATCTTGCTAATATATAGAGAACTCCTGGAAATGGGCAAAGGATATGAACAGATGGCTCAGTAACAGACCAAATATTTGAAACATGTTGGTGAGAATGTGGGAGAAAGGTAGATTCTCACCTATTGCTAGTGGGAGTAAAAACCAATACATTTGTGAGGGAAAATCTGTCAATATTCATCAAATTTTCTAATGCATGAATTCATTGTACATATCTGGGAATTTATCCCACAGATATATTTGCACATGTATGAAAAGTACATGCACAAAGTTATTCATTGATGCACTGTTTATAACAATAAAAGACTGAACACAACCCAAGGCGGAGGACTAATTAAATAAATTACAAAGCATGCCTGCAATGCAATATTATTCAGCAATGAAAAAGAAAAAGAGAAAGTTCTCTACATTCTCATGTAAAAATATACTGAATGGAAAAAGATATATAAAATACAGAACAGTGACATAATATGCATTATTTTGTATGCACAGACACTCTAGGAAGATTCCCCCCCCCCCCCAAAAAAAAACACCACTGTTTTCCTGGGTGGGGTGAGGGAGAAAGACTAGGTAGATGGGGGACAGGAAGGGTATGCCCCTATATACCACCTTTATATTTATATAATTTTTTGCCTTTTCTACTTTATATATATGAAACATCATGCTTAAGAACATGCAATTAAAGAGAAAAAAGAAACACTATTCAACTGTTGAAAAGGATGAGTCAGCACCAGATTTACTGTTATTCAATATTCAAAAAATATTTTTAAGGAAAAAAAGCAAAGGGACAAATGGGCACAGTATGTTTCCATTCATGTGCTTTACAAGAGGATACACATTCTTACAGATGCACCAACTATCTCTGGAAATATACACCAAACAGGGACAGATTTGCCACTGTTGTAATACTTTTTTTTTTTTTTTTTACTGTGTGAAGTTTTACTTATAATTTCAAATTTTGTATCCTTACCCGGATCTTACCTCTGAGTTCCAGATCTGTATTCCAAATGCCTGACTTTCAACTCCCCCAGCCCAACCCCCCTGCATTTCTCACAGACACTTTTAACCTGGTAAATACAAAATTAGGCTCATGATCTTCCCCACAAAACCTGTCCTCCTCCAGGGCTCCCACTACTGTCAACAGCACCATCCCTTCGGTTGCTCAAGCCCAAAGCCTGAGTTGTTCTCTACTCCTCCCTCTCCCTTCCTCCACATCCAGTCACCAGTCCAATGGATGCTTTCTCTTCTTTGCATCCACATCTGCTCATCTTCACCGGCAGTGCCCTAAACCAAGCAATCCCCGTCTCTCGCTCGCCTTTCCATGGCATTAATGCGTCCACCAGAGCCACTCCTGCCCACTTCTCTTGCACTCATCATTCTGCTCCCTACTTAAAAGCTTTTCAGCAGCTTTTGGGAAGTAACAATCAGATGGATTAGAAAGGAGCCAGAATTCTCAGTAGAGTCTACATGCTCTTGCGTTTTCTAGTCCTTTCTCAAGTCATTCTTCCATCTCACTCTTTACATTCCAGCCACATGGGACTTTCTTTTAGTTTCTCAAACTCTTCCTCCCTCAAAACCTCCCTTGCTAGGCCTTGTGTATCCCCACCTTTCTCTTGACACAACCAGCATGAAGCTTTTACTGAGTTAATTATCTCTCACCCTTCCAGTCTCAGTTTAAACACACTCTTCAGAGCACCATTACTGAGCTTCCAGACTAGGTCAGGGGCCCTATTTTATGCTGGCTTAGCATCTCTTCTTCATAGAACTTAATATAAAAATAATAATCATAAAATAAGCTATTTAATAGTTATCCCTCTAATAGTCTGTTTAAGGACCATAGTTTTGCTCACTGCTATATCCCCAATGCCTAAAATGGTACCTACAAAAGAAACCTGTTGAATGGATGAACAAACAGGGAGAGGGAGACAGAACTAGAGGAAAGACCAAAGGCCATGAAGGAGTCATGTCAGCAGTGGCTTCTAGGAGGAAGAACCTCTTACCCGAACTCTTACCTCAACAGTCCTGGACCCTGGCTTGTGCCTAGCATCTGCCTACTCACCACACTGTCTGGGGACTGGAGCTGGCCTGACAAGGCTGGGCTGCTGTTGTAGCCAGAGGTGACACCAGAGGAGAGGCTTCCATTGGAGCTGGTACACAGGGAGCTGGAGGTACCCAGGGTGTGTAGTTTTTCCTCTTCCTGGGAAGGACAGATCTCCGTCAACCAGCTTCTTGTGCACCCTTACTACACCACCCCCCCCCCCCCGCCACAGCTCCCAAAACCACTCCTGACCTCCCAGCTCCCATCAGCCCCACACTTCCCCCACACTCCCACTCCAACTAAGTACCAAAGTCACCAACCCCCAGGCTCTAGCCCAGGAGACAGGAGCTGGTCTGATGAGGATGACATGTGACAAGAGAATAAGCACAGCTTGGAGCTGGCACCAGGGGTCAAACGCCCTCCTCCAAATGCTACATCCCAGACTGAGAGGCAGTCCCAGCGAAGGCTGACCCAGTCTGAGGTCTGCCCCAAGCTCCAGGCCTACCCTGAAATCAGGAGCTCGCCCCACTCCCCACCCTCAGCAGCTGGGAGATGATCTGTTGGCGGATTCTCAGCTTCTCCTGTTCAGTACGCTCCCGTAGTCGGTCTCGGGCTCGGGCAATCTCCACCTTGGCCTCCTCACGGGCCCTCTGGTATTCTCGTAGCATCAGTTCTATGTCAGAGGGTGGGTGAGCAGACCTCGATGCCGACCCTGGCCTCCTGGAGAAGACGGTAGAGAGATGCCTTCTAACACGGTGGGTGGGTGGTGGCCCTAGCCTCCTCCCATTAGGCCCATTCAATACCTCTCTCCAATGGCCCATCCTCTGTTTGCCCATAGGGTCTTAAGTTTGGTTTTTACATCTCACTTTGAGGCTCAGGCCTGCAGTCTCACATAGCATGTCACAGCTGCTCTGTCCGTCTTCTCCCAGGACTTCTCTCTGCCCACCTCTCCCGCTCGCCACCCACTTCTTTCCCTTTGTCCCAGTCTCCCACAGCTGCCTTCACTTATACACAGACACAACTGTCAAAGGAAGCTACAACCTCCACTCTCCAGGGTGCTAAAATCCAGGCCCTGCTCCCCACAACGTTCTCGCTCCACTGGGCCTGCTCCCTGCAGGGTTCTGCGTTCACCCTTACCTGGTGGTCTCTACAACATCCTTCCTCAGTTGCTGCAGGTATTCTCGGCGCCTGCTGGGTAAGTCAGGGTTGTGGGTGGGGAGGTCCCTGTTAGGCAGGAAGCTCAGTTGTTTCTGGGGACTGAGGCTTCGAGTCCGGCGGAAGTTGTGAAGTCGCTCAGCCCTTTGTCTCCTGAGGGTCTCAATGGTTCGTTTTTGCCTGAGATAAAACATGATGAATTCACTAAAACTGGCCCTGAATGGCCTTACCCATTTTAAGACCTCTGACCCCTGGAAGATCCCAGAGTTGAACAAGGTGAAAGGAACAGCTGGCTATTAGCATTCTCCAGCTCTCCTTCCTCGCAGGCCATCCCTTGCCCTCCCACTCCAGGCCTGTGGCCCTTACCGGGCGTAGAGCTCCTCCCAGGTGGACAGCACGGGTTCATCAGCAGTGAGTGCCTCCCCTGTCCCACTCTGCAGCACCTGGAGCAGGGCATCTGACTCCCCAAAACCATGGTGCAGCTTTGCTTCTGTGAGTTCCATGCTGAGTGAGAGGTTCTGGGCCCCAACTTGCAGGGGGACCTGTTCCCTCTGGGACCGCTCAGGATCCTGACTCTGGTTGTCAGGAGGTTGTGGAGGCCTCTGTTCCTTTTCTCTAGAGCTGAGATCACATCTAGACCCCTGCAACTCCATCATACCTAGCCCCCCAGAAGAACCATGCTGAACCCCACACCAATTACTAAATTTGTTGTGCACTGGGAGGTCCCTCAGGCTGTGATGCTGGGGCTCGGGAGCCATGCATGTCTGGGAACTGGGGCACAGCATGCCCTGAGATTGGCAGGCCTCGGTTGGGCCCAAGGTAGATTCCTGGAGCCCAGTGTTATCAGTCAACTCAGGGACAGGGCAGGGGCTGTGCTGGAGGCCTCCCAATGAGGAACTATCTAGAGTAGACTGTGGTTCCACTGGAGATGCTGACTTCTCACCCCTATTTCCTGTCTTGCTCTGCCAGCAACTTGGCCCTCTACTGCTCAGCGGGCCACATTCCAGGGATGCCATGTCCTCAGGGACAAAGTCAACAGCTGGCTTCTGGCTCCTGCTCCTTGGTGGTAGGGGTGGCACTCTGCTCTGGACCCAGGTGGTGGTGGTCTGGGACTTAAGCTGCTGATAGGACGGCTCTAAGAAATGAACTTGGAGTTGTGGGCTCTGCTGTGGGCTGCCTGGAGAGGTCACCTCAAGGAAAGACCTGCTATCACTTTTTTCTAAGGGACCTCTGCCTTCTCCGCCTGGAGCCTCCACTCTCTGGGAGCCACCTGACTCATCATCAGTGGTTTCGGAAGAATTATTCATTGGAGGCCTGGGGGCATCAAGAGGAAGGTCTGGGCTGGAGATAAGTTTCTGGGGACCTTCAAGAAATTGAGCTGCAGGGGCTGAGAGAAACAAAGAGCCTAGGGGGAGCCCTGACCTTTGCGTGCTAGCACTAAGTATGAGGATTGGGGAAGAGGCCCTGTCTACCAACACGGCACTCATGGGGCTCAGCTCCTGCTGGACCCTAGGCTCTCCAACAGACTCCGTAGCATTGGGGCTGGGCCCTGAGGAGTGAGAGATGCTGAGGCTGGGCGTGCTGACAGCCAGGCAGGGTTCCTCCAGTTGGGAGCTGGGAGGCAGGGAGGCACCAGGAGAAGCCTGGGGGCTCACTGAAGGGAGGTTCTGCCCAAAGGGGGCCTTCTGAAACCTCAAGTGGGATGAGGGTATGGGAGGGCTCTGGGGCCTACAGTAGGTGCTTTCTTCCTGAAGATCTGGGGGTCCTGCTGTTTTCCATGCTGTTTCCTCTGTCTCTCTTTTCAGAGGTGTCCCTGGGACATGTCCATTTTCTTGAGACATAGTAGAGATATCTGAGCCCAGCACTTCAAGGACCACATTGACCTCCTGAGGGCTGGCTGCTGGGGCCCGGAGGCACACAGGTGGTGAGGCCAGGTCAGTCTGGATGCCCTCATCTATGGTGGTCTGAGTACAGCCATCCAACATAAGGGTCTGGGCTGCTTCATCGGGGGTCTCCCTCTTGGTGTTCCGCTCCTTTTCAGCCACACTTGGTTGGGAGAGACTCCCCAACAGCTCTGAGGTACTGTGCAGGAGCTGCGAGAGGTGGAGAGACAGGTTGTGCATGCTGGTCCAGGAGACCAGATCAGAAACTGGCATTGTGCTGACTTCTGACTGAGCAGAGGAGATGTCAGTGTGGTTCCAGAGTGGTCTGCAGCCTAGGGTCTGTGTGCCCTGCTCCAAGGTGTTCACTCTGGGCTGTCCCACAGGGCCACCTGCCTCTGATGGATACGGCAGCATTATCTCATCCACTGGACCTGCAGCACTTCCTTCAGCCCAGGGGGGCTCACTCCTCAGGCAGCCTGCTTCATCAGAGGTGCCCAGGAACTGGGCTCTCTTGTCAGGACCTGTAGTTGGGGCTGCTCCTTCAGGACCAGTCAGCACATGGGAGTTCCCCAAGGCAAGCGAAGAATCCCATACTTTCCAGGGCTCTTGTGAACCTTGGGCATTTTCAATGCTGCTGCATGGGCCTGACAGGGCCTGGGCACTTGCATAAGTGCTGAGGTGGGGGTAGAATGGAGAGTTCTGGTCTTCTAGGCCACTGTCCATGCTGGAGCACCGGGCCATATTTGATGGCACACGGCCCTGGGATGTCTGGCCAGAGGAGACATTGACTGCACTGCCAAACACATACTGCTTCCAGCCAACGCGCCCAGGACCCTCTGCATGCCAGGGCGGGAAGCAGGGACTGGTGTCACTGGAACCGAAGCGCAACACTCCTTTGTCTGCTTTGGAGGGCCACTTCTCTGGCCTGGCCTGGCCACCCGGCCCCTCTGGCTTTCCCCGCTGGGCCTGTTCCAGAGTACCAGATGTCCAGCTAGTCATATTTGGGGTTGGCATGCACGAGGGAGCTGAAGACGTTGGGTATGGAGGGCTGGCAGGTTTAAGGGGTCTGTGATCAGCAGTGCTATTATCCAAGTTAGATGAGGCTTTCTGATTGCAGTCCTCAGCTTTCAGAGATGTTCCCACAGATGACTTTCCTAAGGAATGGCCCCTAGGATGTGGGTTCCATAATTTGTTAGGCTCCCATGTCTCTTCATCTGTGGGGGAAGGAGGCTCCACAGTCAAGTTCAGCTCCTGGAGAGATCGGGAAGAGCTGATCACAGAGAACTGTGGTCTGGGGGAGGACCTGAAGTTTGAGGGCCCAGAGAAGATTGCAATCACAGGGAGTGAGCGCCTGTGGTGGAGAGCCAACTGCTCTCTGCCAGAAGAGGGCTGGCCAGGATTCTGGGTCACGGGCCCCAGTGGGGCAGTGGCAAAGTCTTCAAAGCCTGATGAGAATGTCTTGGACACATGGGCCTTGGCCACAGGCCCATCCTCTCTGCCAGCATCTCTGATCTGATAGCCATCCAAGCCACCTTTATTGGAGTGTAGGGAACAACTGTCCTGGGCAAGGTCTTCACCACCACCCGAAGCCTGCTCTCTCTGTTCCTTTTCCTCCTCCCAGGGATTGTCAGCCTGGGAACTGGAGATACGCTTTAACTTTGTTATGAACTTGGCTTGGCGATCCAAGCCACTATGACTCCTGGACTTGGTGGAAAGTTGTGGCTTTTCTGGAAGGCATCTGATGTCATTTTCAAAACATGCATGCTGTGGTTCCACCGGCAGCTCATTCTCAACAGACGCTTCATTTACATTCAGGGTGTGTGGTCTCTCGATTGTTATAGGTAGCTGTAACTTGGTTTGAGACTCCTGTGCATTCTGGCTACCTAGTGAGCCATCCTGACACTTCCTCAGTGGCTCAGAATACACATCTGTAGGGAAAGGGGCAGCCTCAAGCTCTGTGCTGGCTTTCTTCTCAGCAACCTTTTTCTTAGGATCCCCTATTGACCTTGAGCTTCCATCAGCAACTGAGTGGCTGAGGGAACCTGTCCTCACATCAGGAGCAGAAGGGGAGCTGCAGCCTTGAGCCAGAGATAGGACAGCAGGAGCAGCAGAAGGCTCCAGAGTGCTACAGTCTGTTGGCCCAAATTTCACGTGAATGCCTTGGGGCTCAAGGCCATGTGCCAAGAACATGTCAGGTTCCCCGGAATAGCTCTCTTCTCTTTCATCCATTCCATAGGCCCAGGATGATAATATGCAGGGGAGGGAAGGAGTCTGTGAGGCAGCCTTAGAAGTCCCCTTCCTCAGGTCACCCTCTTTGTAACATAATAAAGTAGGGGAAGGGGAGGAGCAGGCATGAGAAGCAATGGGTTGACAGCTGCACAGTGGTAGGCAAGGAAGAGTTCTGCTGTCTTCTTGCCCCCTAGATGGGCTGAGAGTCCTTCTATCTTCAATGCTCCCTGAGAAGACAACACAATCTGAAGTTTCCTGTGAGCATCGGCATGGGGCCTCCTTCCTAACTCCCCCAGGATGTGGGCTAGGTTTTTGATCTGAAAATGGAGCTGGCCGGGGATGTTTGCTGACAGTCGTGCAAGCTTCTGTCAGCCCAGAGTCAACACTTCCCTTCCGGTTCATACATTGCTGTGAGGGAGCTTCCAGTTCAGCCCTTCTCAGGGCTCCAGGCAGGATGGTGCCTTGTTTGGGACTAGCCCTTCCTTCTTCTAAGCTATTGGAAGCCTTATGGCCTTGGACATGGTCTTGGTTAGACACTGAGAGACTAGCAGAATTCTGATTACAGATCATAAGCTGACTTTCAAAATAGTTTGTTTTTCCTCCCGGTGCAGTCACTAAGAAGTTACCCAAACCTCCTCCGTATGTGGTGTCCAGAGTTCTATGTTCTTGGTACGCTGGTCTGCTCTCCTGACTGCTAGGGGGCACTCCCTCTGCAGTCCCACAGCAAGCTAACTGGCTTTGCCCATGCTGACTCAGTCCAGGATCGTCAGAAGGGTCCTGGGAAGATGAGGTGGCCACTACTTTCTCTGGTGTGACTCTCCGGTCCTCCACCATAGCTGTTGAAGATGGAAGACTATCCGAGTCCAAAAGATCAGCAGAATAAGGTATTCTAGTTGCTTCTTTCTTTTCCTCTATGATTTCAAAAGGGCTAGAGTGACATATAAACCGTTCACATGCTCCCAGGAAATGTCTCAGTTCTCTGGAACAAAGGCTTTTGTCTAGAGCAGGGTCGACATGGGAGGAAGTCTGTGAGGGCTGCCACAGCCCTCTATTAATTTCAGTATTGGGCAGAGGTTGAAAGCTGTCTAAAGAGAGGGCTGTGGCCTGAAGGACTTTCCTCTTATCAGTCCATAGATGTCCTGGTGCAGCAGAGAAAGAGGCCACATGAAATCCCTGCGCTTCGCCCTCATACTTGGTATTGCCTGACACTGGCTGGTCCATTTGTTGACATTGAGGCCTGCCAGGGGCCCTTGAAAAACATTCAGGTTCTAATAAAGTCTCACAGTAAGGAAGGACTGTGCCCGCAGCCACCAAGTCATGAAGCTGCCTTCCCTGGGCCTTTGCCTGTCTGATCTCCTCCAGCTCAGCCAGGCCCGTGGATGTATGGGCAGAGGGCTCCAGGTGTGGCACCACTGGCAGGGACACAGGTGCTGAGAAAGCAGCGCTGGTAGGACTGAGATCCTCAGCTTCCTCCTGTGCCTTCTGCTGCAACCCCCTGCCTTGGTCATTATCTTCTAAGGGACAGCTGGCCCTCTTGTCAAGCTGGCTAGAGGCCCTGTTCAGGGAACTGGCTCTTTTGGTTCCTCTTTGTACAGCTGCCTCAGCTTCAGAAGCAGAACCAGTCCTGGTACTTAAGCCCATTGAAGTGCTTCTGAGGCCCCCACCTTGGTCTTGGGGGCGGGTGCTTGCTGATCTTCTGCCCTCAATCCCCAGGGGAATGTTCTCTGGTACACTGGATTGACCCCGAGATCCCACGGCCATAGACATCACAGGCCCACACCAAGCAGTTTGTGCCATGGAGGAGCCTCCTCTAACATCTCCCTGAGGGCTGTGTCTTCTGGGCTCTCCACTCTGGTCCTGATATCCTGCTCCAGTTACCCAGAAACCATTAGGCATTTTCAACACTGTAGGATCCATTACATAGTCAACTGAAGAGATGCCTATAACATCAGGTGTATGAAGATACCTTCTTGGCAGCCTTGAGGAATCCAAGGGCAAGGTGTTACTCAGGTCTTGATGAGGAGCTGCAGAGCAGTCTGGCTGGCTCAGCAATGGGTTGGTTTCCTGGCTGAAAAATGTGCCCATACAACGCTGGTTTGGACTAGGAAGTTTTTGAGTTAATGAGACCATTCTGTATTCCTCCTGTAGGTTCTCTCCTCTTTGCATAGTCATTTCTTTAACTCCGCCTTGAACTTTTGGCTCCTCTTGCTTAGAACTGCCTATGGGTTTGGCAACATGGCTTTCCTGAAAACCTTTCATAGTCTCCCAGTCCTCAAGACTTCCCAAGCCACAGGGCTGCCCTCTGGAGCTTGCTGATGCATGCACCAACCTGTCCTCCTCCTCAGAAGACCTCTCACACCTGGCCTGCAATGGTGCAGTTCTAGCCAATGCTTTCATTC
The DNA here is from genome assembly GCF_014176215.1 of Rousettus aegyptiacus. Lineage (NCBI taxonomy): Eukaryota > Metazoa > Chordata > Mammalia > Chiroptera > Pteropodidae > Rousettus > Rousettus aegyptiacus. Next base: position 116,321,923 of record NW_023416306.1, on the reverse strand, counting down.
TCCTTGGAGTAACAGAAATGTTGGTGGACTCTCTGTGAGCTGCACATGTCCCTAAATAATCACAAGCATCCCTGGCAGGTCTGTCTAATACAGCTGGATGGGTGAGCTCTCTCACAAATTTAATGTCTTGTACACATTCCCTTGACTTGAAGGGATTCAGGGTGATTTTCTGGACCTGGGGGTCCCTCCCAAAGCTACTGTTGGCCTCCATTTCTCCAGCTTTGCCATCACTAAAGATAGCATCATCTGTCTGTTCTGGAGAAGATGGCTGATCCTTGAAGGGCAACAGATGTCCAGAGCTGCCTGTTCTCAGGACATGGTCAGCCATCTCCTGGTCCTTCTGGTCCCGGAAAACAAACTCATTACCGACTCCCAGAGTATTGGAAGCACATAGCTGCTTATTCTGCTTGGATTCAAATTCTAAGATACCATTTTCCAGCTGCATTACACTCTTAATTAGCCTAGCCATTTCATTGGCATTATCAAATCTTTTATTCGGTCTCTTTCCAGAAAGTGGTTCTTTGGGATTTAATGTTTCTTGTGACTTTCCAGGGCCCTTGCATTCACTGAGGTTTCTTTCCTGAGAGCATGTGACCGACTGGAATTTTTCATGTGTCGTCTCTGTCCAGGGAAGCCCAGTTTCATTCTTCCCTTCTCCCCTGTGGGTTGGACTCTCATCCTGGGCCATTATCTCTGGGCTGCTTACTCTAGGATGTACTGATCTAGACTTCAAAGGAAAAGCAGCTTTCCCTAGCATGTCTTTTTCAAGGCCTAAATTGATGGTTTTATAGATGAAATCAGACCCGTCCTTGGAAGGGAACTGTCTGTTTATATCAAAGGCCTGGGTCTGTCTTAGGACTGAATTCTGGCCCTGTTCTTCTTCCCCAACTGCCTCAGATTCACAAACAAGGAAAGACTTACTAGACCCGGAACTGTCCGAGGAGACATTGCAATAGGACTGCACAGTGGCCCTGTTTCCCTCTTTGAGTCCTGGAAGACTGTGTTTATTTAAATTTCCAACTTGATTTTCAAACCCACATACTTTTGTTCTGGTGGATGTAAGAAAATGTCTGTTCTGAGCAACAAAAAAATAAACCGAATGATGGCTTTCTTCTTTTACATTTCCAGGGCATTTCCCTATTTCTCCACTAACTTCCTTGGTGTTTGGATCAACTGTCCTCTCTGCTGTGACCTGCTGAGATGAGGCAACCTTAGGATTTTGTTTTTGTAACAGCACTGGCAAATTATTCTCCAAACAAACATTTTGGAGGACTTGGAAGTCATGACCAAAGCCCCAGGCTTCCCTCGGGGAAGGGGAAGGCACTCTTGCTTCTCTGCAAGCTGGGATTTCTAAGGCAGTTTCTGTCAGGGCATCCCGGCTTTTGGTCACATAGAATGCTTCCAAGGGAGGTGGCTGCAGGGAAGATTGGAATGGACTCCAAGGAGTAGAGTGGAGGCATGGCTCTGGACCCGATGGAAAGGCAAAGGAAAGACTAGTGTGTCCTCCAATCGCTTCTTTGGAGCTCTCCTGGTACTGTGCCTTCTCTTCCTTTAGGGGGTGCTGGCTGTTGTGACTTAATTGCCCCACCTGGCCTGAACTATTCTTCCTAAGAGGAGCCGAGCCTTGAGGCCAACAGTCTTCTTTGGCGGCTATGCTGATATTACTGTGACAAGGGTTCTTCAAGAAGCAACATTCATCGGAGGAAGTCATCAATCCAGGCTTCCCACTACTCTGAGAGGACTGTTCCAAGCTATTCTGTTTGACTTCATGTGCTTCTATTGTGGAATTTACGACCTTGTTCTCTACTACAAAGACCTGTGCATTCGTAGTTCCAGAAGTCAATGATTCTACGTCTGCTGAATAATTTCCACTATAACTCAACTCTTTCTCATTAGTTGTAAAGAAATCTGAAGTACCTTCTAACTCAATACTCAAACTCTCCTGTTCTTTCTCTGCTCTCAAAAGCCTAACATGGGGCAGATGGTTGAAATCCGGACTGCTAGATACCCCAGAATCAGTTGCCAATACAGTATCGCCTTTGCCAGAAGCTTGGGTGAGGGAACCCGAGTCTTCCTCAAGAGAGGTAAAAGTTGGCCTGGGCTCTCCTATGGCCTCCAAAACAGGATGAGCTAGTTCAAGCAGGTACTTCTGCTGAAGGGCAGCCCAGTCCCTCTCATGGGCACTGCCTCCATGAGTAAATGAGATGGCAGAGGCAGCCAGCACACTTGATACACTGGAGTTGTTGGATGCTTCAGAGTTGCCCTGCTGGACTGTGTCAGGGGCACCTCTGGCCTGAAAGGTGCCATCAGCTCCTTGCTGAAGAAGCCTGTAAGACCCCCAAAGTGACAGCCTAGTTGTATCAGAAGCAGGAATCGTGTACACAGCTCTTACACTGCAAGGCAGCTCAGCACCACCGGGGGACAGATTGGAGCTGTAAGGCAGGACTGCTTCAGGACATGATGGCTTTAGTTTGTCCATATTTGACCAGTATCCAGGCCTCTCCCAACCACATGGCTGAAATTCCTGGACATCAGGACTTGGACATAAAGAATTCACTGTTCCCGGGGGGCTGCTGGGATTGATCTTAGAGTCACAGGAAAACCAGGAATCCATAGACAACAGAGGACTCCTTCTTGAAACCTGCATGCCTTGGAGAATGTTGGTTTGTTCAGAGGAGCTTGCCTCCACCTCTGACTCAGGCTGCTCATGTGGGGGCTGGGGCTGGGCAGCAAGGTAAAATGAACTGCTCATTGGCAGGATGGCATCCAGCCTGGCTCCTGTTTTGTGGTGGATGGGACCACATCTGCACATTGCCTCCTGGCCCACTATGGACAGACTGGAGGTCTGCAGGTGCCAAAAAGTCTCTGTCGGCATCTCATCAGCCGAACTGAGGAAAGGCTCTTCTTGCTGATCTTCCTCAGTGTCAATCAGGCTATCCAGCGAAAAGCTCCTGTGAGCTTGCGTGAACAGTCCACTGTCTGAGGATGTGGTGAAGCCCCTCACTGAGGCTCTGGCTCTAGTCCTGGGGTGACCATGGCCGTTGGTATATAAACTGTCCCCTGGGCTGCTTTGTGGGCTTTGGTACCCCTTCTCAGCCAGCGAGTCCTCAGATATTTGGCTGTTGTCACTTTCGGAGTTCTCTAGCTCTGAGAGATCACACTCCTTCCCCTGGGGGTCCTCTGGCTGCAGCGGCTCCATCAGGGCTTTGGCATAGACACAGGAGAGAGAATCCACTGAGTAACTGCTATCTGCATCAGACAAATCACCATCTTTTTTTCCCGTGTGACCCACTACTGGGCTGGAATCTGTGAGTGAGGATATGGTGTCTGAGTCTCCTGCACTGTAGTGCTTCTTCAAAGGGCTGCCATGAGGTAAGTGAAAGGACTTTTTGGTAATGTCTCTGATCCTAGCTACCAGCGCCCCCTGCTGTCCTTCTGATGCCCTGCTTGGAGAAGGTGATTTGGATTCTGCCCCAAAAGTCTTGGCTGCCTTTGCATGCCCAGCTGCCTGTTTGGGTCCCCGGGAATGTGAGGAACTGCAAATGGCTCCTTTAGCAGCCTTGTGGGTCCCAACATCCCCTTCTTTTCGCCACCCTGCTGGTGTGTGGCCTGGGTCTGCTAGTCCCTTAGCTCTCCAGGTCTGAGTGGAAGAGGTGAGGGCCTCTGGCTCATGTCTTGGCTTCAGCTTGTTAGCTGGTTGGCCTGGAGATGCTAAGCTCTGGCACACCATCCGAAGGGGCTGCTTACCCACTCTCTCCTTTTCCTGGATGCTGGCAGAGTTGGAGCTCATGGTGAGGCAGGTGCCTGAAGCTGAGGCTTCCCTCCTGGCCAAGGCTGCCCTGGCTGTGCAGAGCTGCCCCTCGCCTGAGGAACAAAGGACATTCTTGCTGAAACTTCCTGTCCTTGCAGGGTAAGAAGCAGCCTGAGACAAATACTCTTCGGATGGGGTGCTCTCTGATGCTTGGTCAGTGGAGTCAGGCATAGAAGGTAACGTGGTAGATAAACCCCAATTCAGTAAAACACTGTGGAGACAAGGAGAGCTAGCTCAGAAAAGAAAGAGGTCCGTACTTTCTGCTGACTGAGGGACTACAAAGTCCCACCTAATTTGCTCTGTAAGAGATTAAAAACTAGGCCAGTGTCACTGTCCCCTAAAGTCTTTGGGGTCAGAGAAAATTTCTATAGGTACAAAAGGAGTCTTGGCTCTCAAAAAGGGCTCAAGTACACTCTGTTCCTCAAATTTTTATCTTATGAAAAGTTTGAACTAAATCTGAATCTAATCATGCCTTTAAAGAAAACTTCCAGTTAGAGAAAACTTCCAGTAACAGAGGAACAATTTAAAACACTACACGGAATCAAATACACAAATCTATAATGGGGCATACTCTAAAGAACTGACCCACTTTCTTTAACAAATCAATATTAAAAAAAAAAAAAGGATTAAAAGAAACTTAAAAGACAAAACCACATGCAGTGTATAAATCCTATTTAGATCTGAATTTAAACTAATTATAAACAGATGTTTCTGAGGCAATTAGAGAAATTTGAATATGGTTTAGGTTTTCGATTATACCAAATAATAAATCTGAATTTTGTTAGGTACGATAATGACAATGTAATTATAAGAAAAGTCCTTATGTTTTAGAAGTATATACTTGATGTAGGATTGAAATGACATGATGTCTAGGAGTTGCCCTAAAATACTTCATCAGAAAAAGGAAGGAGGGGAGATGAAGCAAGCAGGGTAATTCTTGCTAACTGCTAAGTATGAGTGATAGGTATAGCATTCTCTCAACTTAGAGTATGTCTGAAAATTTTTCATAATAAAAAATTAAAAAAAAAAAAAAAACCACCAGGCACTCTGAAGACCAGAGAGGTGAACGAACATAAAACCAACAGACATTAATTGCGCACCTACTATAGGCAAGTCCTGTGCTAGGCCCAGACGACATAAAAAGGTAGATATAGTCCCCTGCTCCAAGCAGCTGGGGAGGTAACATATCCTCACTTTGACTGAATGTAAAGAGTGAAAGAAAAGAAACAAGGAAGATCAAAAATTGGACCTGGGAGTCAGAAAGATAGTGTTCCACTTGCTCAACAGTTGGGAGATGGGTTCAGGAAGCTCACTTGTTGGTGTGGCAGGTCAGGTGGGGAGGCGAAGGGAAGAAGTGTGTGGGAGGAGAGTCTGGTTTAAGGCAAGATGAGATGGAGGTAGGGGCAGGACATATATAAGGAGATATAAGTAGATAGTCAGGATCTAAAATAAAAAATGAGGCTCTCATTCAGTAGATAGTGCCAAAGAAGCAAGAGTTGCCACTCAGAGCGGAAAAGGGGAAAAGGCTGAGTCTTAGGAGATAATCGACTACAGAGAAAACAGAGGAGTCAGAAGAGGAAAAAAGTGACAAGGAAGAAAGGAGTAAGTACATCTTTCCATTTCACAGGTTAAAGAAACTGAGGTACTGGGAAATAAAGAACACAGCCTGGGCAATGAGGCTATAAACCTCGGCTAATGCATCTAAGTGACAACCGCTGGCTGTACCTGCGCAGCTGGGGCAAGTACTGGAGGCAGAGCCTTTGCAGGCTCAAAGAGCTACAACTTGTTGATTTGCTTCTACACTGAGGCCCTGGGGCCATGGCGTCAAGGCTGGCGCCCTGGTATGGAGGCTTCTTGGGGAGGTCATCTTGGAGCTGGAACAATGCTTTGAGCTGCTCCAGTCTCTTCTGGGCCTTTAGCAGCCTCTGCTTCTTGGTGAGTCTCTCTAGCTGGAAGGCAACCTTTTTCCGCCGGATGTTCTGCTCTCTTGCCCGAAGAGTGCGTCTCCGCAGGAGCCTCAGTTGCACCACCCTCTTCGGGCTTCGGACCAGTGGGGACAGCTGAGTCTCAGAATTTGTCTGAAGCCAAGCATCAGTTGGCACAGAGGCCTCAGATTCTTTCTCTGCTACACAGTCTTGCTGTTGCTGCTGCTGCAAGCTGGCCAGCCAGGTCTCTTCTCTGAGCAGCCAACGCTGGTCTGGGAACCAAAAACACCCTGAGAGAAAGTCAGCACCTCCCTCCCTGCCCATAACTGCCTGGACTCAGACACTTCCGACCAGGACTGGACCTGTACGGAGTGAAAGAGCTGGCCGGGGTGATGTGGCAAGATGAGGGCAACAGGGCCCCCTTACCACAGGGGAAGGGAATGAAGCCTCCAGACCTCAGCACAGCAGTGGGCACATGCTAGGCGGGCAGCAAAGCATGGACAAATGTGCGCATGAGAAGGGGTGAGCAGGGGTCCATCACTGTGAGGGGCAATAGGGAGGTGCCTGCTTATTCTTGCTTCCGGCTCCTTGTAAGAGTCTCTGATCTCTAAAAGACAGAAGAGAACGCCTAATACCAAAGATTCTGACATATCACAAAGAAAACAAAGGAGAGAACACAGAAGGCTGGGGAAGCTTGAAAATGAAAAAATGAGAAAGTGAAGCAGACACCACGAGCGATGGGCACCTACTGTCTTTAATCTGCTGGCTGATGTGTGCCTGGTCGAATCCCAGGTCCTGTTTGGCTCTAATCTGTCCTGCTAGGATTCGCTGCCTCAAATCCCCCACGTAGCACTGCTGCTGCTGAAACTGGGCCCTGTGGGGCGTCTCTCCAGTTCTGGGTGGCTGGTGTTCCTCGTCACTCTTCTCCTCCAGGACTCTCCTGTCACAGAGAGGCCAGGGTTACCCAGGAGAAATGCAAACTCAGCTCAGTACAAACCAGTAGCCATCTAAACCCCTTTGAGAGAGCCCCTGAATTCAACAGGGCAGAGAAGCCTTCGGACTTCTGACAACTTGAGACGCACAGGCATGGTGTCACAGGCAGCTCATGATGTCACAGTGCAGGAGGTAAGAACAATCCTTAGACTACCATATTCTTAGACTGTGGGTTTAGCAGAGACACAAATTCATTTTGGTTAAGAAAAATAACCAGGAAAGTAAAGCAGTTTTGATTTTTTTTAATTAAAAAAAAACATTTTAGCTAAGTCAAGAAGTCTTATTTTTTAAAAAGAAACAGGGTAGAGCAGAAGCTCCAGAAACACTGTAGGAATAGAAAGTCTCTTGTACATATCCAGAGATTATGACTGCATCTCCATTCCCTGAAACAGAAACCTTCTGTTCAGGTAGTAGTGGGCAGTGATCCAGAGGAGAAAGAATCTACATGCAACACACCACTTGTGGCAAGAGACCCAGAGGAGAGCTGGTCTCCACACAATGGCTATTCTCAGTGAACCAGCCCTGGAATAGGGTTCAAGAATTTTAGACTCTAACATATCTTTCAGAGAGAAATGTTGAGGCATTTTCTAGTGCAAATGTGGAGGGTTTGTTTCGATCGAGTAGGGAGGAGGGAGAGAAAGTGATAAGGATATAAATGAAACAAGATTAGTTATGAGTGCATCATTTGTAGTGTGTTTGGAATTTTCTATAATATAAAGTTTTAAAAGAATTCTAAATTTCAGTCATACTTTATTCGGCCACCAATTTCCTTGTGTGACCAAGGATGATTAAGAGCCTTCCTCTGAAGATGTAGTCTTTTCTGCATGTTAACCTCTCTCTGGGTCACACATGGCCTTCTAGAAAGGACCTCACATGCCATTTCTGCAGGGTTGCTCCATCCCTGTCATTAAGGTCCCTGAAGGAGCCACCTAAATGGGTACTCCAGGGTGGCAATGGGAGGGCAAGTGGCTGGGAAGGGTGGGGATCCGCCAGAGGCTCACAGAAAAAGCCTGAATCCAGCCTCCCTTGCTCTCTTCCTAGTCCCAGGGAGCCATGATTGGACACTAGAGCCACATCTCAGTCTGAGAGGTGTGCTCTAAGCCTTACGGGCTTCACTCTAAGCCTTCCCTGCTTAGGAGATTTACACTTTGTAAACATAGTGAAATCACAAGGGTATCAAAGCAGAGGCCCACAAACTACAGCCTGTGGGCCAAACTGGGTCCATAGCCTGTTTTCCTGAATAAAGTGTTATTGGAGCACAGACATGTAATTCATTTTATGTATTGTCCAGGCTGCTTTTGTGCCGCACTGGCAAAGCTGAGTAGCTGCAGCACAGACTGTATGTACTACAAAACCTAATATCTGGCCCTTTACAGAATGTTTGCTGCCTGTTTCAGAAGAAATTAAGATTTCTTAATTGCTGCCTTAGGACAGTGAAGGATGGATGGCTTGGAGGGTGCATAGAAGGATGGGGGCAGTGTGTGGGTGGGAACTGACACACGGCAGTCTCTTCTCTGGAAAGGATGCTGTGAGGTGACTCAATCTGCAGTGGGTCCAAGGACTAGGACAGGCCCAGATACGTGAGCAAGTGAACTCTGGAGAAGACTGTCCCTGACTGCTGGGGGCAAAAGGCCAAATACACACAATGGAATATACAGAAAAGAGGAAAGACACCCTTTGTTGTATGTGAGGCAAAAGGCGAGGGATAGGAATTGGAATAAAAATCCAGTTAATGCTACATGGATAGAAAAAGGAGTTAATGGGAAACATTGTATACACATATGTGTCATGCTGGTACTACTGCTCCAAAATCTGTCTGACCACAGACGTGGTTGAATTACAAACACGAGCCCATCTGAGGGTCTTAGACAAAACTGGCTAAAATCCAGACCATCAGATGCAAGGGACAGGGAGAGGATCTTTATTTTAAATTCCCTGAGAGTATTCAGCTTCCTCCTCTGCCATCCTGAACTTTGAGATATACAATTTCCTTCTCCCTAGAGGAGAGCTCCCTCTATCTTTCCTCCTGGAAAGTGGCAGCTGCCAATCAGCTTCTGTGGACCCAATACAGTTTCCTTCACAGCAGCAGCAAGACCTACAAGAATAGACAACTGGGAGGATCACTACAAACAATGCATATTAGCCCAAGATGCCACACACCATCAGACTGAAAACCACTTCTCTGTTAAGCACATCAGCCAAGTTCCCAAAAAGCAGGTGAAAAAGAAAATACCAACCTTATGCTATATGTCTGGATAGATTACCAAGGGCAAGCCTTCAGTTACCTGCCAGCCACAGACCTCTGTCTTTCTCAGATGACTGCCCTTCATCTTGGGTGGCTCCTGCATCCCCCAGCTGCTGCCTGGTACCCTGCTTGCCAGGACTCCTTCATGCCCTCCCAGCTGCCTTGGGGTCTGACAGCTTCTGCAGCAGAATGCAGTAGAATCTGCTCACTAAAGCAGCAGTAGTGGTGGTAGCAGTGAGTGTCTCCCGGACTCTGGGCACTTAAGGTTGAGCCCCCAAAATTCCAAATGGGAAAATGCCAAGGACACAGGCAAGGAACAGTTTTCAAGGACAAATTCGTCTCTGGTCCAGATCACTACTGCCCGGGAAAAAGGAGGTAGACTGGCCAACTTCCCTTGGCTCTGGAGTCAGCTCCAGCTTTGCAGGCTCCCCATGACAGCTCCTCCAGAGAGTAGAAGGAGGGAAAGAAAGTCTAGGACAAGGGGAGGCTTGGGAGGCAATCCCCCCGCCAAGAGCAGAGGAGAGACTCTCATGGAGACACAGTCACAAACTGACTGGGAACCCAGCTGACAATGTGCAGTTCTCTCCATTCTCACAGGTTCTCTCCCCAGTCCCTCTGCCCAATCACAGGCTGGAGGCCCACATCACCCTACTTCCAACCAGGGCTGGCACACGATGCTGGCTACGGTAGCTGAGCAGGACCAGCACAGCCTACAGGCTCCTAGAGCTGGTGCTGAAGAGTGGAAGCAGTGAGTGGGAGAGGCCTCGATTCTCTAATTCCTCTCTGTCCTCTGAATGAAAGGGTGCATTCTTGGTGTTACTGAAAGGTCACATCAGTGCCCATGGGGCTACAGAGCCTGAGAAGGCCTTAAAAAGGCAGGAGATCAGTGTTCTCTGTGGTGTATCGATCAGCTGGGGTGAGACAGGAGGACATGAGAGCAAAAGGGAGGCTGCACATTCCTGGACAGCTCCCCCCAAGAGCCTCCCATCAGCAGATCTACAGGGTGTCAGATCCTGAGCGAAGTACTCCACATGTTCTAGCTCTTTCAAGCCATATCACAAGGATCCCTGGGAGAAAGATGGTAATATTCTTACTTAGAGGTGAGCAAACAGACTCAGAGACTCAGTGACTTGCCTAAGGTCACACAGCTTTTCTGAAGTAGAGCCAGGAGTTAAAGCAGATTTATCCGACCCCAACATCCACGGTACTTTAAGTTGCAGAACCATTCTCATTAAACCTCTGAACTCTGGGAGAAACAGATCTTCAGCATGTCTTCTCAATAGAAACCCTAAGACAAGGCCCCCTTTCATGGATTCAGAGTGCGGGTCGCTCTGACAAAACAAAAGCCCAGCCTAAGTTCTGAGTCCACCTTGGCCTTGATACTTAACCCTGTGTCACCTCTCTCACCTTACTCATCACCCCACAGAGCCCTGAGTCACTCGACACTAGGAATGTCCTACCTTAAACTCTGGTACATCATCCTTCAGCGGTTAGGCAGCCCTTCCGTGAGGACCTACCCCCTGTTTATGCTCCCTGCATCACAGCACCTCTGCTCCTGCATTCAACATCCATCCCTTACTACCAAGACTGTCTTGGGGTGCCATCAAATGCTCCTGGCCTGAGGAAAGAGCAGCTGGATCCCTCTGAAGAAACCAAGGGACCAAGGGCTATCATAACCCTCCCAGGATCCCCGTGCTCACAGTGCTGGACAGCCCCTCCGACACTAGGCACCAAATCCCAAAGGCAGTAGCCACTTTGGCTCTAGAAACAGAAGGATAGCACTGTTCCCAGTATCAAACCCACAAGACAGCTAGAACTGGGAAGGGAATTCTATGCAGAAATGAAGAACGACTATGAAAAGTAGTTGCCATCAATCACATAAAAAACTCTGACTCCATGCAAGTGATGTGGGTATAAGAGGGAAGAACCCCAAGATATTTTAACATTGTTCCTGGAAATACTGCCCCTGTTATGCATAATTCTGGGTCCTTGGTTATGAGAGAGAAAAAAAGAGGATTCTCAGTTACACAATATCTTTAAAAACTCAGAGGACTCCATAGTCCTGGTAGCAAGCTGACACACACACTGTGAACTCACATACCGGCAGGACAGAACTTAAAGGGGTATATAGGGAGATAAGTTCAAAAGCAGTATCAAAGATATCTATGAACACACCACATTTAAATCTTGTTGATAAAGGAAAGTGAGCATAGGGAAAATCAAATGATACACTACTTCAGTGATAAAAAATGCTGCAATACCATAGAGAAAATAAATGAAGGCCAAGACCACTTTCCTGCCAACTATCAGCTGAGCAGCTAGCTCAGCATCTTCAAATCACTTGTCAAGTTGAGACAGACCAGGCTTCATTCAGACTTTGACTGTTACACTCATCTGCTCTATACCTGGCTCCATGTTGTAATACACTAAGAAGCAAAAGGAGTAGGTTTCACAGGAGAACAATCAGCTCTTTCTCACCTTTTTTTGTAAAGCAAAGGACAGAGACCCAACCTGGAGGCAGTGACATCTCCATCCAAGTCCAGCCACTCCAAAGAGCCACTACCACCAACAGCCTCTCCACCCTGGGAACAAGGAAGAAAGCACAGTGAGGCAGTCACTCCCCTTTCCCACCCCGACAGAACCAGACAAAGCTTAAACTCCTTTCCTGCAAAAAAGAAGTAGGGAGGCCAGCAGCCATGTAGAAAACACAGCACACTAACCTGCCTTCTCTGTCGAAGGACAGCAGCCTCTGCTGGGTGGTTGAATCGGAACTTCTGTGCTTTCCCCAGGGTTATGACTGCTCCTGTCGAAGACAGAGACAGATGAGAATTCGATCAACAGCTCCTGCTCTGAGGACACACTACGTGCAGGGCAAGGTTCTATGAGACAAAGTCCTGCCCTCAACAAGTAGATAATTTAGCTGAGTCAATAACATATGTAGATATCAATTGGATACTGCATAGCATATGTATTAAATGAATGAAATAAACAGGAAGAGGGGAAGCAAGATGAATTCCAAAAGGAATAGTCAGGGAACATTTCATAGGCGAGGGACAGACAGAATTTAAATAGGTTAATAATAGTAGTAATAGTGGCAGTAATAATGCTGATGTTTTCTAAGTGTCAAGAATACTGTTAAGAACAACATTACATGGATTAGCTCATTTAGTCTTCACAATGGTTATTACCATCCCCATTTTACAGATGAGAAAATTGAGGCCCAGAGATTTTCCCAAGGACATAGAGCTAACAAACACAGGGACAAATTTCAGAGTCATTCTCCATTCTGGGGCCCAGGAATTGGGCCTTCTTTGTTTATGGAAAGACGATCACATTAGGAAATCTTTAGATCTCTGGGTGCAAAGGCTGGGTGTTCCATCTTTAAAGTCTGTGCCACTGATCCCTCTGGGTCCGGTCCATGAGAACAGAGCTAGTCCATCACTCATCCTGGCATAAATAGGGCTGAAAACAGTCCTACCTTGTGTCAGACGACAGGAGGCAGTGACCTCCCGGCCATTGACTGTGCAGCGGGCTCCCTGAGCAGGCCGCAGAACGACGACCCCACAGGCACTGGTGATAGTGCAGTGATCTCTCTCAATCCACTGACCCTGAAGGACTACAGAAGAGGTGGGGGTCACCAGGGTGGAGACGTGGCCCAGGGAAACACTTCCTCCATTCTTTCCATGAGATAAGAATGCACATCTGGAAGATCTCACATCATGACAAGAGAGGAAGTGCCACCATCTGAAACTACCCAGATCTGCATCCTCCCACATATGGGTCTCCTATCGTGTCCCAGACACACAGCTGCAGCCCCACAACCTAGGAACAAAAGGAGCACCCCCTCACGACGTTAAAGATCCTTTCTTCTCACAGACCATGAGGTTCCTCTGAAGAAACCTGTCAGGCATGAGTACCTGCCACAAAGCATCAGACCATATGCTCTGTCACTTACCAATATCCTGTTCCTGGTCTGAGTCAATCCTTCCTATTTTCGTTGTCCCCTCCTAAAGGGAAAAGTGAAGCCATTTAAATGAGAATAAAAAGGGACACAGCCCTGCCCCCAAAGAGAGTCGCCCTATTTTGAGGGTTATCACTGCCTTCCCACACCCATCCCAGCCTTCTCCACACCACTTCTCAGCTTTAATCCCATCTGTTTGGACTGTTCTGCCACTCGTTCTGTAGCCAGGAAGCCTCTGAGAAGGTGGGGGCAAAGAATATGTGAGAGGCTGGGTGTAAAGCAGCACCAGCTCTTTGCAAAGTCCAACAAGTGTTGGCAAACTCTTATAGCCTGAAGGTAGGGAATAGTCATGGCTGTCAGTTAAGAGCGTCTCCAGTCTGAGGAAGTAGGCATTGAGGTATAGCTTTCTCCTAGGGGTTAAGGTTCATGTGGTCCAAGTTTGGTCCAATCAGCTTCAGAGAGATGTGTGTTCTATAAAGATGTAAGGAAGCACAGGATTTTTACCTTCTTGGTCCACAGATGAAGTTTAACGGACACCAGTTTGTAAGAAGAGTAAAGCACAAATAGGAGGAAAGCACATCTAGAATAAAAAAGACTGGAAGAGAGTATAAGAAAAGAGGGGGAAATAGGAGTTAGTATAAATGAATCATGAGGTTAGTAGAAGACAAACAAGGCCTTTGACCCTTGATTATGGTAATTCTGTTTAAGATAACATCGCTCTGTTTGAGGAAGGCAGCAACATGACAAGAGAAGTTGAGTTTAGATATGTACTTTTCATTTATTGAATAACCATTCACATGACCCAGGCACAGCAAAGTGCTTTATAGCCATCTCTTATTTAATCCTTTAACAATCCAAGATGTAGCTATTATTATCTCCCTTTTATAGATGAGGAATCTGAAGCTGATAGGGGATAAAATGTCCACACACTAAATAGAAGAGCTTTGGCTAGAATTCAGGTCTCTCCGGGTCCTGAGCCCATGCTTTTCCAACATCAACATACCACCTCCCCAGTAAGTGAGGCTTTGTAAGTGACCAGAGAGTTCTGTAATAGGCTTCACTATCAGCAGCCAGAAGGGGTGTTCCCTGCAGTTTCCTCAAAACACATTGTGGGAAAGAAGACTCCTGGAAGTAATGACTGAGGCTCTGTGCCTCCCTCCACATGCACAGCCACAAACAGTCAGAACAGCCTTTTCTGCTCAGCCACTGAGGATCACACAAGTCAATGGATGCTGGCCTACAAACACCACCAAACAGAATCAAGGGAAAGGGGTCAAGACTCCTCATGTGGGTTCAGGATCAGCCCTGTGATGAGGTACATTCCCCTCCAAAGGACAAAGGCCATAGCATATCACAACTTCTAGATCTGCAGGGCAGAAAGTTCTAAAAAACCTGATGGCATATTGTTCAATAAAGACTGAGTGGTGCCTGCTCTTGCTGCCCTCTGCCTCTTTAAATGAGGAGAGTTAGTGGCACAAAGGCACTTATAAGAATGAAGTCCAGCATATCAGTAACCTGTGCTCAGTGCAGCCTTCCTTTTGCCCCCTTCCCACCTAAGGTTCCTCCCAAGGTGACCCAAGGGAAAACAGCTTTCAGGGCATTGCTAGGGACTAGTTTTGGTCTGTAGCTAAGTGAACAAAGCATAAAAATACAGTAAATCTTAAGCCATTACTGTTATACTATCACCCAAACCAGGACCTAAAGAAGCAAAAAAGGAAGAAGGGTACATAAAATGCAGAAATGCCAGGATTACAACTAGACTAAAGACTCTTCCCCCAGGTTCACTGGAAATGCACCAAGGAGGAAGTGCCATCCCCGGTGTACACTGACTTGGCAATGAAAACATTCAGATGAGGCTGTCACTCATCTCCTGTCTACTGTCTCCTGTCTAGCACTCAATCTCATAGTTATGTCCTTTAACCCTCTGCTACTACTCCAAGCTCTACCACTTGACTTCTAGCTTCATCTGCTCACTCCACATCCAATAACTATATCTGAATAGTTCTACTTAAAAATTGACCATTTTAATCTATCTGGTCCCTTCCTGACCTCCAAACTCTCCCCATAGTTCTGACTAATGGAAGCTTGATAGCCTTTGGTATTTAGATATGCTTTAAAGTAACAGCCCCTTCTGTCTGAGACATTTTCAATGAGATCATTTATACTCTTTGTATCAGAAAATAAGCAACTTTAACTTTCTAGGAGGCGCCATCCCTGATTTCTTCCCTCAGGGCTTATCCTAAACATGATAAACTTTGCTAACATCTCACTAACATACACACTGTAACATTAGGAGTCTAATTTCTCCAGGGATAACAGCAATGTTACCTATCACACATAAACGCTTCCTTTTAAATGTCAGCTGGGGGTAATTATGAGAATGAAGATTGGATTTTCAGTTAGCATAGGGATTTTGGCCATGTAAAGTATGTTTTGCCATTCATAGAGACTGTCCTACAGCAGGACAAACATTTGGATGAGGGCAGCATCTTAGACTATTTACCATGAGTCACAAACTCTCAAACTGCTTCATGTAGAAATGAAGACCTGGCCTACAGGTGACAAAGAACCAGGAGAGCCAGGTCCTTTGTGGAAGGCGTTCATTCTATTTTTCCTAAGTGGCTGCATGTCAGCCTTGCCCTGCTGCCCCCCAGAGCTCTTTGGACTCTCCCTCATGCTTTCTTTAAGCTTCTTATATCTACTTTCTCTGGTTTCTCCTCTTTCCCAGGTAAACCTCGTAATGGACAAGTTGGAGATGCACATTTTGTTGATATGGGGGTTGAATGAAGTGGGAAATCGTAAGAAAACTGTTTCAGATCTTTTGATTCCCTCTTCAGTCTCCGAGACCCTTCTGTGAGCAACCTGTATTTGCAGAGCTCGGGAGTGCCAATGGTAGAGCTCAGGAGTAGTCACTTCCATGAATGCACTGCTGTGCTTCAGGAAGGAATACAAGCAGTAAGCCTCAGAGAACAAAAGTAAGTTACATAAGAGCAATGTAGCAATAGCTGAAAAGCAAATGATTTTTCTGATTTCCAGTCTTCTGCTCTATTCACACAAAAGCCAAACAACAGGTCACAATTAGTTGGCTAGCTCAGTTTCCTGAAGGCAAACCTGAAGGCAATTCTGTGGCATCTGTCTCAATTCACAGACTGCTGCCCCTGGCTTTCCCTCCTTGACCTCTGGGGCCAGTGGCTCAGGAAAAGAGGATATGCACAAGCCTGCTCACCTTGAGGTGATAGAGCACCACACTTGTGCTGAGCACATCGTCCTCCAACGCCATAAGGTGCGGAAGGCTGGAGTCAATAACTACCCCAGCCCTCCTCTTGTTGATGTCCACTCTGTAATGCTCCATGAGGGCCTTCCACTCATTCCACTTCTGGGTCCAGTCTTTAGTCAGCTGGTCTATCTGCAGAGATAAAGGAGGTGGTCTCAGACACTTAGCATGGGGGGGGAGACTAAAGGTCAGATGTCATCCTGGCCCAGTTCCTCACAGTATTACTTCTCACTCTCCTCACTGTTACTATTCAAAGCCCCACACAGGCTCTTGCACCTCCTGTCTGAGAACTCTGTTTTTTAAGTTTTCTTCAATAAGCAAGTGCCATTTTCGTAAATAGAAACCCCCTCAATGTTTTATTTTTAAAGTTTTCTGCAATAAGCATGTATTGTTTTTATAATTAGAAACAAAGCCATAAATGTTATTTTAAAAAATTGATTGGGATATTAGTCAGATAGCTGTAATTACCCTCTCCCGCCCTCCTTCTATGTGATCCATAATGGGAATCCTTTGTAACCTAATACTTCTTTCTCAAGGTGCAGCACCTCGAGTTGTATTATAAGTGTGTACGTGGCTCAAAGACCCACAAAACACCAAGAGAAGTCTCCCCAGGGAGAATAAAGACTATATGAAACTGGTCTGAAAGACCAGGTAATAATAAAATAACAATAATAACATAATAACAATAAAATACTGAGGGCTTTCTATGTACTAGGATCAGAATTTAAAAAATAAATATAGCAAGGTTTAGAGTCCTTAAGTTAAGACCACCTGGGGAATATGAACAAACAACATTGAATGCAGAGTCTTTTTCTTATGGTGGAAACTGATGCCTAGGAAGAAACTTATCCTGGGAATGGAAGAACTGAGGAACCCAGGAAAAGAAACTGGGGTCAGCTAAATACTTCTCTCAAATGAAATACTTAAGAAAAACAAAAATATGCCAAATTTAGGTGAAGGTATTTTATGTACCTAAAAACATCATTTTTAATGTTATAGTAACTGAGTTGAAGTTTGAAAACCACAGGCTACCCGTATATGGCTGAGTTAAATTGGGAGCTGGCAGAGGCGAGTGGCAGGTCATTCTGGCTTACGGTTTGGCCAACCTGGCACAGCAACCTGGAGGTGCCTCCCCTCTGGCGAGCTCTCATCATCGACTTCTACACTGCCTAAGGTCATAAGGCCAACAGTGGCAGATTCAAGTCCAGTTCTGTTGGTTTGTATAATGCAAAAATTCCAATAAGCCTGGAATGATTGACTCTTCTACTTCATCTCTTATATATAAAGGATGCTACTTTCTGAACCAAAAATCAAAACATATGGTTCAACATAGAATTTTTGAGAAATTCCTGGATATGTGATGCAGTCCTAAAGTTTAGTTTGGGTAACAAATGTTGACATACCCAGGATACTTTAATACAGATAAAATGATGCAAAAAAAAAAAAAAAAAAAAATTCCTGGAAATTGGGACATTTGGTTGCAGGATCTAAATCTAACCTGTCACTAAATTTCTTCCTTTTAAATGTCTCTGGAAATCACCACTTAATCTAATCTCCCAAAATGCCTTATCCTCGCCCTCACAGGGTCATGACAGCAGTGTCTTTCCTTGTTGGTCTCTCTGCTTCCAGTCTTCCCTTCCTACATACAACTGTCATTTTAATTTCCCCACTATACTTTTTTATATCACCAGCCTGGTTCAGAAAGCTATGATCAATCCTGTTATGCCTAGTTCAAACCTCCTAAACTGGCCCTAATCTTACTTCAACTACTCTCTACCATGAGCACCTGTTCCAGCCTGCTCAGTCTTTCTCACACTGTATGCTTCCGCATGGCCTCCCACAGTTCCATAGCTTTGCCTGTTATCCCTACCTCACCCAAAATTCCTTACCCCTTCCACCTATCAACAAACAGTATCAATTCTTCAAGGTCTAGTTCAAGTTTTCTGACTTTCAGCTCTAGCAACGTAATGCCTGCACTGAAAATTCTAAGCCATCATGATTTCTTCCTTCTCTAAACTCTTTCATCTAACTCATATAGTTTATTACACTTAATAATTCTATAAATGTGTTTCCAACTAGACCATAAGCCACTTGAGGGCAGGGACTTCTTTGTATCTCCTGCAGTATCATGCTGAGCACCTATTTGGTTGATTTACTGACTGGAAAATAAATTTTATTTTCTAAGCTACTGTCACTATCCAAAGGAAGTTACCATGAACCTTCAAAAGAACAAAACCAATTCAGAAAGCTGGTCACCAGCCCTTCAGATAAACAAATCCTCCACTCAAGGCTCAATGGAAGCAAAAACTGTCTCTAAACGAGACAGAACCTCTCTGTCCTGATGAAGGAGCAGCCCTGGCCCAGAAATGATGGAAGGAAATCAGACCTGCTCCCAGAATGATGTAAAGCTCAAATGAATCTACCTAACACACTCACCTTCAATTCATTCTGCAGAACCAGCTCTTTCAGATTTTCATCCTTTTCCTCATTCAATGAACTGAAGTTTCTCTGCACAAAGAGAGAGATGTACTTTGTGAGTCCCCCACCCTTACTCTTTGAAGGAAGATAAGGTGCAGGCAGATAAAGGAAGGAAAGACAATATCATTCAAATCAGAAACAAATCAGAAGCATAAGTATTTGGGCACAGAATGGTACACAGAAGAATTCAAAGAAATTTTCCTGGAAGGCCCCATTCCCTGTATCTGCCCACACAGAGAATAAGAGCCATTTAGGCAAATGCCCTTTGGACAACAGAGATGTAGTGAGAGGATGCCCATCCCATGTGAAACTACACAGGTAATCATAGCAATACCCATCTGTCTTTGCTCCTGCCCCTGCTCTACAAGCGTCACTTAACTGAGAACACAAAACAAAGCAGGGCTCAGATTCTATGCAGAAGAAAAGGGCCTCCTGAATATAGACAAGTTCTGAATAGTGGCCTACCAGTTCGAAGCTCAGCAGCATGGCTTTCAGTCTTCTAATCTCTTCCCTGAGTTCTCTGATGAGCTTTACGTTTGCATCCTGAAACACAGAGACCTCAGTCACTGCTGACTGATATCAGGCCCCAAAGGGCTGTGAGATGCTACATGTAATTTGCTTGGAAGAAGTGAGTTACTCCTTTGGAGGACCTTCTGGGGCAGTCTTCTCAAAGTGTGGTCCCAGAATCAGCATCAACTTCACCTAAGAATTTATTAGAAATGCAAGTTCTGCCCCCAACCAACTCCTACAAATTGAGAAACCCTTGAGGACTGGGGCCCAGCTGTGGTTTAACCCTCCAGATGACACTAAAGTTTGAGAATCACAGCCTTAGAGCAGGAGGTCAGATAGGTAACAAAAATGCCAGGGCATGTATAGGTAGCAGGTGCTAATCTTCCTGTACTGTGACTAAACTTAGTACCTGCCTAATTACACAGCCTTTTGAAACAGTCCACAGATGGGCTATAGCAGTCTGGTCACCAGTTTGTGATCCCTGCCCTGGAACTGTTCACTGAAATCGCAAAGCATGAAAGGAATTTTATTCAGCTTTCAAAACAAATGAATTCACTATATACCTCTTTTAGTCCAAAACAGAAGTCACTGAATTTGCATAGAAAAAGAAATACAAGCATATATCAACATAAACTCAAGATAAAAGCAGTAAAGACAGAAACTTTTAAATGACCTTTCTTAGAGTAGCAATGGTATACTATTTAGAGGAACATCTAAAATTAATTATTCATAAAAGTTACAAATGAAGTCAATAGAGATATAAGAGAAGGGTATGACCACTGGAAGGATTTCACTCCCTTATCATTTGGGGAACAAGTCTGACAAACTGGGGTGAGTACGGAAAGAAATCGGTGAGAGAGAAAAAACGAGAACTTTGTGTAAAATAAACCAGACCAGGACTTCAGATGAAGATCTCACCTCATTTACCCGAGGCTTGTTGATGATGTTCTTGGCATTGGCTGCATATCTCAGTGTGCTCATGGTCTCACTGTAGCTAGTGTGTGCAGGAGATACAGCTGAGGTAAAAGGAGAAAGTTCAAAAACACACCAAGCTCTCCGACCCAGCCCATAACCATTTGCCTTACTGCTATCATCCATGCTGTATGAGAGACCCTTGATGAAATGGGTGAGCATGTCCCCTTCCCTGTGGCAGAGCACTAGCCCCAACACAGAACCAACTCCAGCATTCCACTCACTGGCAACCATGATGGTTTGGGAGTTGCCTCCAAGGCTGTCCTTCAGCAGCCAGGTCAACACGGAGTCCCGGTATGGAATGTAAGACTGCCTCCGCGAGGGTGCCCCTCCACTGCTGGTCCCAGAAGGAAAGCTAGGCATTCCACTGCCACCACCATCACTGCTTACACTGTTGAGGCTCTGGCAGCTGCTGAATACTTGAGAGTTCTGGGCTTAAAAGACAAAAAATAATAAAAGTGGAAGATGGGAATTCTGAAACAAATACATGAAAACAAAACAATAGTTGGGTAGCACAGACTTAAGTATCACACTTCCTAATCCTTTTTTATATATGATAGGGTGCTTTAAGTTTAAGCCCTGAATTAGACTTTGGGCTCATGACATGGAGGATTTTAGCCACACAATTTTTTAGTCTGCCTCTTTCTGAGATGATAATGCTGGAATGATGGTCACGTTGTGTTCTAAAACAGACAAATATCGATTTTTATGCCCCAAACCAAAAGGTAACTATCAAAAAAAAAAAAAAAAAACCTTATATCTACCCCATTTTGATAAAATGAAAACACATTAAGTTATTTTCCAAAGTCTCTCTCCCACTCAGATGATTCAGTCCATCAGCCAAATACCTAAGGTGGAGATGACAATTCCTAGAGTCACAAGAGACTTGTTGATATTGGCTCCTTCAGTAATCCGGTCTTTACAGTAACTGGGGTCTGCTCTTTCACTAAAACAGAGAATAAAAACAACAAAAACAAAAGCAAACAAGATGATACTATCCTTATAATGCTGTTCAAAGACACTATCCATTATGTTGTATATCACATAAGAGACCTACATAATTCAGTTCTGGAAAAAATGTTACCATCTTATAAATTCACTGGCATTCTTTTGCTCCTCAAGCAATAAAAATCAAATAATTCATTACATTTATGTTTTTATTTTGGCTGCCAGAGCACTTTCAGTTAAATGTCATACTCATTTACAATAATGATTTTAGCGTAGTTTTTAGGCATAATCACTTCTGCTCTACCTCTATTGTTTTATTTCACATTAATGGCTTTGTGGTGTATTGTCATTAACTATCAACTGTCTCAAATTCCTTTTTTTTGAATGGCTGATATAGTTTCTTCCAGACAGCACTTATTTTTTAAGGGAATGTTGTAGCATATTATTTAGCAGTTTTTTTTTAAATTGTTTATTGGGGCAACATTGGTTAATACAACTATATAATTTTCAGGTGTACATTGTGATTTAACATCTGTATATTTTATTGTGTTTACTACCCAAAGTCCAGTTTCCTTCAGCTACCATATATTTGATCCCCTTTACCCACTTCACCTTCCCCCTACCCCGCTATATTTGACCCCCTTTATTCCATCTACCTCTCCTCCTCCCCCATCCCCTAACCTCTGGTAACCACTTGTTTATAGTCCATGTCCATTAATATTCATTGTATATATGTACCACAGTTTCTTTAGCCAATCATCTATCATAGGATACTTTGGTTCCTTCTTTGTCTTGGCTGGCCACTGTGAATAATGCTGCTATGAACATTGGTTTGCAAATATCTTCATGGATATGATTTTTTAAGGTTTAGTAGTTTTAAAATAAGAAAATTTCCTTATGTCATCTTATACGTTTTTGTGTGACCACACTATCCTCAAGACTTTCTTTCTGGATATGTTAAGTGACTATAATTCATGCTTTCTTCTAATACTTAAAAGGCAATATCTTCTCCCCACTACCACAATATTTTTTAAAGCATTTTTTTTTGTAATGTACAGAGCCACATAAAATCAATACTAAGTCAAAGGAAAACAATATGCTAACTCAGTTACCTCTTCTTAGAGTAGTGGTTTTCAATCTTGGCTAAAAATTGGAATCACCTTGGCAGATTTAAAAACTACTGATGCCTGCACTCCCTCTTACTCCCACTATTAATCTGATTTATTTGGTCTAAGATGCAGCTAAGTATTGGGTGATTTTATTAGGCAGCTAAGCTTGAAAACACCTGACATAAAACTTTTCGGCCTTTGGAAAACTATAATTTCTTAATCCAGCATTCAAAGAATGTGTTGGGGTGGGGGTTTTTTTTGTAATTTTCTCAGGATGTAAAATGTGAAAAAGGTTGGAACAAGTTTATTTCCTGTAAAATGGGCAAGAACAAAGTCATTGTCAAAGGAGTAATTCCCTTTGGCTTTGAAATTCTAATTACCTGCCTGCTAGGTCCACAAGGTTGATCTTGCTAGCGATTTCAGAGGGGAGGTTGTTCTCCAGGACTGCCTAAGGAAGAAAACACATTTAAATTAGCTTGTCATTTGGAACAACGTGTTTTTTTCCCCTTAGACACCCTCCTAACCAAAGTGATATGTTGGATTTTTAGCCAACTCACTCAAAAAATCTGTATTTGAATGTGCTCTGAACCAAATGAGCTCTCAGTATCTGAGAGATCCAATCAGTAAGCTCTGGGTCCTTACTTCATTAAAACTACGAACAGAATTTCCAGAGCAGGCAAATCCCCACAAAGTTGTCTGAACACAATTTTCAGGTGCACTAGGAATTTTAGAACGATTTATCAAGCAAATGCTCAACTTCCCTCCAGGGGGCTCTGACTATCACTCCTCTAAAGAGATCCACAGCAAGTGGCTCCTGATGCAGGTTTGTCTCTTGTTAATGAGTCACAGAATGTTACCTTGCAAGGGCAGGCACCCTGCCTTTATAAGTCCTATTCTAGGAGCATCTAGCTCTCAAAAGCAAAACTACTTTTCCTTCTTTTTAAAAAAATTCAATATGGGGTTTGGGGGTTTGTTTTGTTGTTGTTGTTGTTGTTGAACTTTGTATATCCATCACCAAAATCCAGTTTCAAAACATTCCCCAAATTCCTTTCAAATCTGCCTGCCATCAATCTCCATTTCTATCCCCAGGCCCAGGCAACCACGCATCAACATTCTATCCCTATAAATGTCTTCTGAGGATATTTCATACAAATGGAATCATACAATGTCTGGCTTCTTTCGACGTGCATAATTATTTTAAGATATGTACATACTGAGGCATGTATAAATAGTTAAGTTTTATTGCTGAACAGTATTCCATTGTAAGAATATACCATGATTTGTATATCCAGTAACCTCTTGATGGACATTCTGGTTGTCTGCAGTTTTGAACAACAAATAAATTTTGTAACTTATTACAAAATACGAACACAAGTACAAATATGAACATCTGAACATTTGTGTACAAGTCTTTGTATGGACATATACTTTCTCTTGGGAAAATACCTAAGAGTAGAACAGCTAGGACTTAAGATGAAAGACAACTTTTACCCAAAGTTGTACCACTTTACATTCTCACCAGTAATGCAGTGTATGAGAACTCCAGCTCCTATACATTTTCACTATTTAGTATAATCATTCTTTTTAATATTAGCCATTTTAAAAAGTGGGTAGTAGTATTTCATTTGGTTTTAATGTGTATTTCCCTTATAATTAACAATGTTGGGCATCTTTTCAAGTGTTTAATTGCAATCTGTATATTTTCTTTAATAAAGTGTCAGTTTACATTTTTGCCCATTGTTTTGAGTTATTTCTTTACAATTGAGTTTAAGAGAGTTCTTTATGTGTTCTGGATACAAGCCCTTCATCAGATGTATGTTTTACATATAAATTCTCCCAAGCGGTGGCTTTATTTTCATAATAGTATCTTTCAAAGAGTAGTTTTAAATTATCTTTAAAAAAAAAAAAAAAAAACTTTACCAATTCCAAAGTCACAAAGGTTCTCCTATGTTGTCTTCTACAAGTTTAATAAGGTTTTACGTTTATGTCTATTACTCAGTTTGAGCTAAGTTTTGGATAAAGTACAAGATATTGATCAAATTTGTTGTTTCCGTTTTTTTTTTTTAACATATGCATATCCAATTGTTCTATCACTATGTTGAAGAGACTAGACATTCTCCACTGAACTGCCTTTGCAACTTTGTTAAAAATCAGTTCCAATGATCTGTTTGTCATAATATTAATGCCGCACTATCCTGATTAGCTTTATGCAGTATATGGTTTATCCTAGAGAATCTTCTTAGATTTAAAAATAACAAGTATTCTGTAAATGTTAAGTGGAGTGTCCTTTAAATGTCATGTCACAGTTGATAACATTCCTCAAATCTTCTATATCTTTGATTTCTGTCTAGTTGTTCTACCAATCATTGAAAGTGGGATACTGAAATCCCCAACTATTGTCATTGAATTGTCTTTCTCTGTTCAATTCTGTCAATTTTTGTTTTATGAATTTAGAGCGCTATTGTTGGGAGCACATACATTTAGAATTGTCATATCTTCTTGATGGATGAATCTTTTATCATTATGAAGTGTCTGTCTCTAGTATTTGTCTTAAAATATATATATTTTTTTGTCTAACAATATAGCACTCTAGCTCTCTTGTGGTTACTATTTACACAGTGTATCTTTTCTCATTATTTTCAACCTATCTGTATCTTTGAATCTAAAGAGTGTTTCTCATAGACAGCATAGTTAGGTCTTTCTTTTATCCAGTCTGATAATCTGTACCTTCATCCATTCACACGTAATTAGTGGTATGTTCTAAATTATGTGTTTACTTATTTTCTCTGATTTTTTTGTTCCTGTTCCCTTTCACTTCCTTCTGTCTTAAATAGTATATTTATTCTACCATTTTAATTTCTGCCAATTTTTAATTATATTCTTGAGCTACTTTCTTAGTGGTCGCTCTATAGATCACAATGTGCATCTTGTCATGATCGACTTTAAAATAAAACTTAATTCCTATAAAATATAGAAACTTTACTCAAATATCTCTCTTCCTCCTCACTCCTTTGTGTCATTATTGTCGTATGTATGACAATGTATATTTGATGTACAACATGGCATTATTATTTGTTTTACACAATTTTATTCTTTTAATGACATTAGAAGAAATGAGAAGGAATATATTTAAATAGCCTTTTATACTTACCCACATATTTACCATTATGAACACTTTTCATTTCTTCCTACAGACTTAAATTACTTTTTGATATCACTTTTAGTCTGAAATATTTCATTTAGTTTTCTCATAAGATAGGGCTGCTAGCAATGAATTCCATATTTTTTTTCAATCTAGGTATGTTCTTATTTAATCTTCATTTTTTGAGAAAGAGTTTTGCTGCACAGCGAAATCTTGGTTCACAGTTTATTTTCTTTCAGCACTATGTTTTCTGGGGTCCACTGTTTCTGAGAAGTCAGCCATTAATCATGTAATTACCATCCAGTCATTTTTCTCTAGCTGTTTTTAAGATTTTCTCTTTCTCATTCAGCAGTCTGACTATGATATGCCTAGGTATGTATCTTCTTGTTTATTTTACTTGGAATTCTTAAGTTTCTTAGATCTGTAGGTTAATGATTTTCAATAAATTTGGGGATTTTTTTTCAACCATTATTTTTCAAATGTTTCTTATGTCTATTCTCTTTCTTTTTTGGAATTGCCGTTATACCTATGTTGGCAGACCTGATGCTGTTCCACCAGTCTGTGTGGCTCTGTTCATTTTTCTTCAAATTTTTTACTTCTCTTCTTCAAATTGGATGATTTCTATTGGTCTATCTTCAGGTTCACTAATTCTTCTGCCATCTCAAAACTGCTATTGAGTTCCACTAGTGAAATCTTCATTTCAGTTGTACGTTTCAATTCCAGAATTCCCATTTAAAAAAAAAAAAATCCTTATCATTTTACTGAAATTCTCTCTAGTCACTATTATCATGTTTTCCTTTAATTCTTTAAACATGGTTTCCTTTAGTTCTTTAAACCTATTTATATTAGTTGCTTTGAAGCCTCGGTATGCTAAATCCAACATCTAGAGCACTAAGAGTCAGTTTCTATTGATTTTTACCCCCTAAACATGGGTCACATTTTCTAGTTTGTTTGTTTTGCATTTGTTTGTTTGGCTGAATACTAGATATTTTAAATAATATACTATAACAATTCTGGATTCTGATTTTTTCCGATTGAGGGTGGTAGTAGTTGTTTTGTTTGGTAACTTGCCTGGACTAAATCTATCTCCTCCATAATATGCAGCCAAAGAGGTCTCTGCTCAGTTTTTTCCCTGGTTTTTAATTTTAAACTTGACTTCTTAGGGGCCATCCTGTATCTGCATAGCTTAGAGTTAAGCCAAAGATTGATCAGAAATTATAGTCAAACACACAGAGCCAACAAGACTTCTATTGTCTGTTGATGGATCTATGCATGAGCTGGGGAATGCAATAAAAGTTTAGGTAGTTTTTAAGTTTATCCCCACATCCACTAGCCACAGGGGCCTTCTGTTTCTCTTCTGCACAAGTGTGTAGATTCTGCCAGTTAGTGCTGCATGGCTGGCTTGAGCCTGGATAGTCTCTGCTATGCATGTGCACAGCTTCTATTCCTCAGGATATGCGAGACTCTTATCAAGCCCTCTATGACTATAGCATCTCCCAGAATACTTCATAAATCCCCAGATAGTCTTCCAGTTCATTCTTGCCTGAAACAGACCTACAATCTCAGGCTAATGGAACCGCTTGCCCTTCCTGTTCACTTGCCACTGAGATCACCACTCTAACCGATGATTCTCCAAATAAACACCTCTGGCAGTGGCAGCATCAGAGTGCCCAGTTTTCACAGCCTCCCTTCCCTGACTGAACTACCTCACTGACAGAGATTGGGGTATAGGTAAGGATGGGAGCAGCCCAAGTCAATATGCCACACATCTGTGCTGTTTTTACCTGCAATTCAGTAGTTTTCTTGAATATATACTTCTCAGTTTATTACATGCCTGTGACCTATTTTTAGAACAGAGTAGTGGTTGCTTTTGACAGTTTTGTCCGCTTTATAGTTGCCTTTTAGGGATAGGATTTGTTGATCTCCTCACTCTATCATAATGGACATGAATCCACTTTTTCATTTTGATGCTTATTTTTATTTCAATCTTGCTTTTCATTTAAAGTTCCCATATTGAGATATAGATATGAAAATGCTTTAAAATGTTAAAAGTAAAATATAAGTAGGAGACATTTTGATTAGTCTTATAAAATGCCTCTACTCTTCCTAGGTATATAGCTTAATACACTGTATGTAGGTCCTCCTTATATTAGGTCATTATCGAAGGGCCTATAAATGGAAGGGTAAGAGGAAAGGGAAAAAAAAAGACAAGAAGGTAGTCAGAAGGGACGAGAGGAAGAAAGAACTTACCAAATATAAGAGGTAACCAACCTGTGTGTAGTGGATAGTAAAGACGGCATGGGATCTGCTGCTGGACTCATGAACATGGGTAGCTGCTGTGATTCTGTATATACAAGGCAAGACAGTTAGGACAAGGATTGTTTATGCATGATGGATCCATAAGGATAAATGGGGAACACAAGAAATTTTAGTGCTGAGGTTCACAGATGAGAATCATAAAACATCCATAGTTAGTCCAGTACAGTTAGGAAAGTAGTCCAATGAGGGCAGCAGCAGCACTTTAGGTACTGATATCTGAGAACAAATGGGAGTGTATCGTCACTCTGAAACTACATTAGAACTTTTTTTAAGCAATAGAAGCAAAAATCAGAGCTGAAAAGGGGAATACTGAAACGTCATTAACCTGGAAGAATGTCCCCGAGACAGACACATTAAATAAATGGAGGTAGAGAGCTTGCTGGAGTAGAAGCCTCAAAGACAGGGAAAATAGTGATTAAATAGAGAATATTAATTTTATAGTGTCAGAAAGCCTTTTGAAATGAGATCTTGAATTAATCAACATCATGCTTAAGCCAGATAGAATTCATAGTCTCCGTTAGAAATTTATTCCACTGTTAAGTCAGGAGAGCCTTCCCTTTATGTGAATCTAAGTCGATTGTGTTCAGTTTAAGACCACCTATTGATTTCTGTTCTCAGAGGAGCTAGAGAATTGAAGAAGAGAGTCAAAATCTACAAGCTGCTCTCATGATTAAAGGATAAAAAGGAAAGGTGAAGCCTAACACTTTAAAAGTCAAGGAACTCAGGGTATCCAGGAGATCAGAAGCAAGTACCTCCAGGAGTTCCAGGACACTCAAGGAAAAGAATATTCAATTAAAATTTTTTTTTCCTTTATGTTCAATTAACTTGCACCTGATATTAATAGGGTAAATAGAAGTCATTAAACTTCCCTTGATCAAAGGCTATCTTTTCAGGTATATACTAATAACATTCTAGTATTTCATAGTAATTAACATAAGGAAATTTATCACAATTTACAATAGCATTTAGGAGAGTCAACAGCACTTAGATATTTCATAGCAGATTCAAACACTCTTTTTGAGTAATCTTTACAAGTACACACTTGTAAAGTGCACTGTATCAGTCCTTATCTCTAGTAAGCCCAAGGAGAGAACAATGCATGCAAGAATCTATTCTTTGATTGAAATAGCAGAAGTTGTGTACTGTAAGACAAAGCACTGAGTAAACCTCTGGGCTTACTGCCTAGTATTACTATATCCAAAACAAACTCAAGCTTCATTATTAGTGAGAAGAGCAATAAATCTGAGTCACTGCACCTTACCCTAGGTACATTACCATATTGAGAAAGACCTCCTCATTGTGAATGTGGGGAGATGCAAAGAGAAGTATTGTCATAATCATCGTATACTCCAAAGGGAAATGAGACACAGGAAGAAAAATGAGGCTGAAAAGAATGACAGGAACAAACAAACCTGTTACCTGTTTGCTATTCCCTCCTCCAAGAGTTGAATCACTTGCTCATAGTTGGTAACTACATGTTGAGATAAACCTATTAGATTTGTAAGGGGGAAAAAGATTTTAAATAAAATTTTTGGTAAAGTTTAACCTGTAGGCCTTTACCTTTATCATGCCTACTTCATATCATCTCATAGACATGGGGGAACTTGCTAAATTTATTTAGATGATAACCAACAAATATTCATTGGGAGTCTACCATTAGGCATTATGATAGGTTCTGAGAACACAGAGATTATAGTCTACAATTCACCTAGTAGTGACAATGACAACAAAAACAATAACAATAATTCCTTGCAATTTTGCTATGTAGATTAAAAAAAAAAGTCCTTATATATTATTTCATTTGGCCATCACTAAATTTCTAAAGTATACAGATGCAATCTCCCCACAAAATGACAGACTCAGTTTGGCATAGAAAACATATGGTACACATATCCGTATCTTCCCAAAGTTTACAATCATGAGAAGTTATACTATATAAGACAATTGGGCCAAGTGCCATAGGAGTAGAACAGATAATAAATGCTAAAGAGATCAGAGGAGTAATCAGAGTAGGTTCCATGAAGGAAGTGAGACTTGAATTTGGCCACCGTAGAACAGGAAGGATTTAAAAAGGTGAAGAGTTGCTTAAAGACATGGAAATAAATTTTTATGACTGGTTGCTGACTGAATTGAAAAGGTCCTTTATAATCGTGCTAGGAAATCTCTATATTAGAGACTCAGGAGAAAATAAGTTCACAGACTGATTGCTGAATACAATTACACTAAAAATTAGCAAAGTAATTTGAACATTAACCAATTTTTTTCATTTAAGGAATTATATTTAGATGTGATACTAGATTTGTGGTTATTTTAAAAAAATATTCTTTATCTTTTAGGGCTATATACTAAATTATTTATAGATGAATTGATGTGACATCTGGAATTTGCTTCAAAAAATATAGGATGGGGAAGGTGGACAGGAATGTAAATATAGCAGGACTGGCAAAGAATTAATGGCTATTGTAATGGGTGGCAGGTACATGGAGATTCATTATGGCAGTCTACTTTTGTGCATGTTCAAAATTCTTTATAATACAGAGTTTTAAAAATTTAACCAAGGATGGAGACATTCTGCTTTTAGTAATAGCAAATTAGATCTTATAAGCCAAACCTTCTATTTAACACTATTAGAAAAAGTTGGACACAGGAATATACCCAAAGGAAATGAAAACATTAACTCCAAAAGATATCTGTGCCCCCATGTTCATAGCAGCATTATTGACAATAGCCAAGACATGGAAACAACCTAAGTGTCCATCACGGTTGAATGCATAAAGAAGTTGCGGTATCTACACAAAATGAAATATTCCTCAGCCATTAAAAATTAAAAAACAAGGAAATTCTGCCATTTGCAACAACATAGATGGACGTTGAGGGCATTATGCTAAGTGAAAATAAGTCAGACAGAGAAAGACAAATACCATATGATCTCACTTACGTGTGGAATCTAAAAGAAAAAACAAAACTCATAGAAAGAGATGAGAGGTGCGGTTTCCAGAGGTGGAAGGGGAGGGGGGTTTGGAGAAAGGTGGTCAAAAGGTTATAAGATAATTAAGTACTAGGGATGTAATGAATAACATGATGACTACAGTTAATTCTGCCCTATGATACATGTGAAAGTTAAGAAATTAAAGCCTAAGAGTTCTCATAACGAGGAAAATATTTTTTTTTTGCTTCTTTTTTTGTGTCTATATGAGCTGGTGGGTATTAACAAACTTACTGTGGTAATCATTTCATGATATATGTAAGTCAAACCATTATGCTGCACATCTTAAACTTACACCTTAAAAGTGGAAAAAATTTAAAAATTAAAAAAAAAAAGAAGAAGAAGGACGTCCCGAAACAACAACATAAAAAACTGAATGAATTACAAAAGAAATCTGTGTGAAGACACAGAGGAATAACCAGATAGCAAAAAATTTCCAGGCCATATATTGGGGGAAGATAGAAACCCAGAGATAAGGCCAGCATCTGGGGAGAGAGGAAACTCCAACTGGCTCTCAGCAATATAAATGGTATTTATTGTTTCTAGTCTGCCATTTATGATGGAATGTTTGGAGAATAACACTGGTAGCAGAATCAGTGACTGGTACACCTACTGAGTCAGCCACCAGCCATGCCATGATAAGAGAAGAGACCAGTTCTTGATCTTTCATGTCCCTCTCTTTGTCAGGATTTAAATTAGCATATTGCTAAGAGAATAAGAGCATAAAATTTATAGATTACTTCTTATGAGTTTCCTTGAAGGGCAAAAACTTCCTCCAGAAAGAACCCAACTTAATAGCAAGACCTAGACTAATAGAATAAGACAGATAATACCAAACACCAAACATCATGCTTGATGAGGAAGCAGCTCAAACCCTGCCCCATGTCCGACATCTCCCCACCTCCTTGTCACCACCAATGGAAAAGAAACTACCCCAAAAATGAACCTAACTGGACTGGGAATCAGTCCAAGACCTGCTGGATTTGGCACCACAGACCCAACCTTTTTCCATGCCACTTGCCCCCTCATTCACATGCTTTAAACACAATGACGTCCTTGAAACCATTAAGCCCTTCTCTCAGGCTCCAACTCCCTCTACTTGAATCACTCTTCCCCTCACTACACCATTCTTCTAGCTCCTGTATCCCCTCAAGGTTCAGCTTAAAATGTTATCCCCTCGGAGTAAGCTTTTCCTGACTGCCCCATGCAAATAGGTCGCCTACAATGCCCAATGTTCTTTTCCATCACTGAGTCTATTTTTTATTAGCTTTTATCACAGCTTATAATTGTTTGTCCTGACTCACCTCCACAAGACTGTAAGCTTGCCTGTGAGAGCAGACCTGTCTTTTCTATTTATCAGTACATAGCCAGTGTCTAGCTCAGTAGCTGGCACAGAGTAAGTATCCATTACACATTTATGAATAAATCAGTAACCATAAGGAGAGCTTCCCCAGCTCTGACCTGGTCTCAGACCTCCAGGACCACAGTGGCTCACCTTGTACATAGGGCCCCATCTCTGGGTGCTCCCTGACCCGCAGGGTATAGGACTTTTTTTGAACAGATTGCTTCAACAGATCTCTCACTCGTTCATTATAGATTTCCAGAAAACTAGAAAAATGCAGAAAAAAACATAGATTTTGAAAAATGGTCATGTCTTTTCAAAATTTGATCTTGAAATAAGTAGGAAAAACATCAAACCAAGAATCAGAAGGTCCTAAAACTTGTTTCAGTTCCATTTCTGATAGTCTAAGACCTTGATCACGCCAGGGTTCCCCTTTGAGTCTCTTTCTACATGTGTACAACAGGGTTTTTGGCACTGGCTATCAGCACTTCACAATTTTAGGTTTACAATGTCAGTGTTGATTTAAGTTTAACCTTCAAGAGGCTATTTCAGTATGATTTTAGGGTATGTTGCCACAAACCTGTGCCTTGATCAGACCACCACAACACAGAGTCTACAAGCTTGTTTGTTAAAGTAGTTTTCAAACAAGATCTTTGAGCTCTCTTATTCTGTGAAGGCATCTCAAGGGCCAATGCTGAGCAATGAAGGATGCTAAGTGATAAGGATTCTAGACTCCACCCCAATTTAAGTAGGACAGTTCTCATTTTATCTGTTTTATACACTGGGATTCTGTTTAAGCCATGCTCTAATAGCTATCTATTGGCATTTTATTCTTTTTAAAGATAGTAATGGCTACAATTCTTTATTAAAATCAGTATAGATTTTGATAAACAAGAAAGCAGGTTTCTCACAATAAAGTCTTCCTGACCAGAGCACAGGCACTTGCCTGTACAGCCAGCAGTCAGAAAAAAAAGGCTCAAGCTCAAAGCTGAACTCTATGCACACTCTTCTTATAAATTATTTCTCCTTAACCTTCTCATATTTAGACACAGGAATCTCAGATGTCTCTTAGAACAGGGGTTCCCAGATTTTATGTGGGTGATAAAAATGTTCTGGAATTAGATAGTGATGATGGCTGGACAATCTTGTAACTATCAGGAGACATCACTAAACTGTATACTTTAAAAGCATGAATTTTAAGGTGTAAGAATTAAATCTTAATTTTTCTTTTTAAAAAGGACACTGAACACCAAAAAAAAAAAAAAAGAATACAGAGAATTAATGGCAATTGGTAATCTTTTGTCAACTTTTCCATTATAGACTGGTTAAAACTAGTCTGGAAACTAGAGTTTGGGAATGACTAACCTGGAGAATAACACAGTGGGGGTCTGGAGAAAAAATTCTAAAAGCTAGTATAAAACTGTACAGAGAGTAAAGGAAAGGAAACAGACAGCTAGGGCAAGCTGGTACAAAAGAGATAATTGCTTGTTAAGCCTGAGGATAAAAATTTAAGTTTTCTACAACCCCAAAACCCAAGTATGTTTCTCATCTCCCTGTACTACAAGATACTTTTGCTGTGACTTTTCTCCATTCCTCTGGAGGACAGCTGAATATACTAGAATTTGGAGTGGAAATAAGAACATTTTAGGCCCCAGAGCCTAAGAGGTTCTTACCTTACTTTTATCCTACAGGAAGAAGGCAGTGGGGCATAGTCTTCCTCCCTGAGGAAGAGACCCTGCACAAACCAGAGGGTTGGAATTTCATTGAAGGGAGTGTACAAAGGAAACCTACTTTGACAGAATCCAGTCAAAAGAGAGTCTATACCTCACATATCCGTGGCGTCAGCCCAACAGAGGCCTGGAGAACAGAAGAAAGGAAAGCATTACTATGCACTCACGGTGATGCTCTCCCCCAACACCCAGGAACCATCCTTAGCAGGGGAATAGGCTCATGGGCTCCTTGTGTAGCCTCTTCACTTTACGGAGTTTCACCAGCAGTATGCAGAAGACTTGATTTGCCAGTGCTCTCAAGAGATAGTCATGGGAGGAATGTACCAGTTGAGAGGCAGATTATATCCACAAGAAGGAAGACAGAAGAGGCTAGCAAACCCAGATACCTGCTTTTTTGCAAAGAAGGTTACATCTTTCTTGGATAAACCAGTTTTACAACTGTGGTCCCTCCCGGAACCTTTCTCCTATCCCTACACACACAGAGGACTAGAGCATATGGGTGATAAAAAAAAAAAAAAATTAGAGAGAAGTGCCTTCTCTTTTCATCTTGGACCCTGTGCTAACTTATACTCAGGTTAAAAGCTTTATATCCCTAGTTTAATGCATTTTCTTCTTTTAATTTCAAATATATAAAATCACATTAATATGGATGTAGTAAACAATCAGCTAAGCTCAAGGCAGTAGGAACAATTTTTCAGGAGGTACAATGTCTCAGAGAATGTCTCTGTGTAGTGTTGTCACCTGCCCCTGGAGTTCATCTCACTAAGGGACTTTTAAGTCTAAAACAAAGAGGTATTTTTAGGGAATTCTACCCTTCTAATTTCCATGATTAAAAAAAAAAAAAAGGCTCTCATAAGTCCTACGTACTTTTGAAAGCTCCCATCACAGTAGCTGAATTTCCTGCTTCTTTCTAACACTCAGGTCTAAGATACATATCCTCATGTCAGCAAAGTCCTAGCCAGCACATAAGATTCAGTAAATGGTATGAGAAATTCAGAAGGACTGACAACAGGTCTGCTTCATCAAAGGGAGTCATAAAATTCTAAGGTTCATCAGCATTAAAAAATGGGGCTAATTTTCAAAGTTTACCTTTCAATTAAAGTGCTGAGAAACCCATTCTTAATATAGAAGAGGGCCCATTAAATCTTGTTAAAAGGTGACTGTCTATGAAACTCACGTTCTCCCAGTGGCAAGGACAATGCAAGATTCAGGCTTGCTGTGGCATTAGGAAGATACCTCATTCCAATGCCAATACTCACTGGGGTCCCCAGCATGGTGTATGTCTTCCCGGAGCCTGTCTGCCCATACGCAAAAAGGCATATGTTATAGCCTTTGGCAGCTCCAGACAGGACCTCAGTCCCCAAATCCTGGAATATCTGTAACAACAAAAGTAGAGAGCATGTCACTGTGGTCCTTCTTCCCAAAGCAAATTTAGAATTATTGTTTAATCTAAAAATATTACAAAATGTTTCAAACATATATGACTATAAGTTCTCTACCGTTTCACAAGAATCAGCTAAGTTTCAGAAAAAAGATTACTAAGAAAAATTCATTCAGATACTTTTTAAAGTGCTTACTGTATGCTGGGCACAATGCTAGGTGCTAAAATTGATATGGTACAAAATTGACATGGTCCTTAATTTAAAGGCAAAAGGCAAACACATGCAAGCAAACAGTGAAGAAAGACCATGCACATTCTTTTTCCTTCTAATTCCAAGAAAGTGTTTTGTATGGTTAATCAGACAAAGCTACAATGAAACATTGCCCAGAATATTTACAAATTCAGGGTCTCAAGACACCACCGTGAGGATGTTAAGCCTTAAAGTTAGGGAGGTGTTTTCCCTATGGGTCTCTTTTTTATATGCTCTGTCCTCAGATTGATCCTAATAGCTGACTGGTTCTGCTGGTCACTCATCTCTGTGGTAGTCAGTTTTAGTGAATCAGAAACAGCCAGAGGTCCTCATGTGAAAACCCCTGTACAATATTCTGTGTAATGCAAGCAAGTCCTATTGGACTCTGTTAGGCAGACCCTGGTCTCTGGAAAAAAACAGTCTGGCTCATAGGGAAGGCAAAGTTTCCCAGGTCTACCGGTCCTCAGCAGAATGCCACATGGACATCTGCACCCCATGGCCGTATAGTGGACATCTATCCTTTGTATTATTGTTGCTCAGCATCCAAATACTCTCCCTATTTGGGGGGAATCTCTGATTGTGTCAGTCTTGGTGGAAGAAGGGCCCAACTCTCCATGGCAGAAGTCAGACAAGCAAGATACTCCTCTCCATCTCCTGGCAGCTAGAACACTAACCTGTGAAATAAGGCCCACCAAGGAGGTGCTCCCACTTGGATTTGGAAAGAATGACCTAAAAACAAAATGACTGGTAAATTCTTAATGGGTAGCATTGAGTCCAATAGCACTACATCTTGAGCATGGTACAAGTGCCAAGTGCCAAGCGTGGTGACCAAATCAGGTTTTGCCTGGCTTCCCTGCTAGGTAGGGTCCCATGGTGTCCTACCCATTTTTCACCTCTTGGTTCAATTCTGTGAACTACCTGATAAATTTCCAAATTGGAATGTAGCTGTCACCTTTCATAGCTGGGTGATCTTGAACAAGTTACTTAAACTTTTTAAGCCTCAGTTTCTTCAGCTGTAAAGTAGATATTTTATATCTATATTACAGGTTCATTATAAAGATTAAGTGCGCTAATACACGTAACTATGGGCAATAGGGACAAAGACAGGAGTTGCTGACTCAAGACCACACTACCTGGTTCTGTGTTTTAGCAGCTGCAGCTATGCTTCTTGGCCAGTGAACTATTTATATTTCGTTTTGTCTTCTCCCCCCCCCCCCCAATGCTTCTAATATTCAGACACAGGGCTAAAAGAATCTGGGGAATAGTGAAAGATGGGGTATTGAACCATTCCCACCCCTCCTGCCCAATCTCCTTCCCAGCTCTGTATTTCTCTCTCTCTCCATTCACTCACGTCTATGTTAGCAAAGCTGAAAATCTGGCAGGGTTTTCTTGGCTCCTGACATTTGTCTGGGTTAAATTCCCAAGGACTGAAGAGGAGGGGTCATTGCTCTTTGTCAGACCACTTGAGTTGGCTGTCATCCATTTACTAGTTAGATGTTCCACCTTTCTAGCAAGTTAATGCTCCAGCAGGAAGTAAGAACAGAGGCACAGACAGAGCAAGGCCACATCTATCCAAATGTTACTTCTTCCCACTGCTCACACACAGCTGAGCAGAGTGAGCTCAGCAGATTATAAAGGAAAACAACAGAATGTTACTTTGTCCATGTCTTTATCCAAATTCAAATACTCACCCAGAGGTTTTATGAAAAACATCTTTGAAGATACCATTTTTACTCAAGAGTAAAAGATGTCAATAGGCAAAACCAGTAGGCTCCAAACCTGGAAACGGGTGGAAATGTTAAGACGACGCTACTGTTCTTAAAGAAGTGTGAGGCTTAGCTCATCATAAGTTCCAGGGAAAAGCACAGCCTTAGATAGAGTACAACAGGGCCAGATGACACCAGAGTCCACTCTCGCCATGATAATATAATGAAGGAGATGGAAACAGCTCAATGTAAATACTAAGAACAGTTATAAAGCTAAAATAAGTCACCAAAAGCCAGTCTAATCTATAGAGTCCAATTCAGGAGGAGAGATAAGCAGTTTGACTTTTTTCTGGAGTAAAAGTAGCTGAAAGCATTAAATACACAAATTAACTATGCGTAATATAGCACTTCCAGCATTTTTAAGTACTAGATATGGGACAGACCACTGCAATCTGTTGTATGGAGACTCCCAATATCTCAAGCCAAAACAGAAAGATCTACCAATATACATTGCCTCAGGGCAACTGAATCTAGGAATTAGAATTTTTTAAAAAGTTCTCAAAAGAATGAGAAGACAAGCTACACACTGAGAGAAAATATTTGCAAAAGACATCTGATAAAAGAATACTATCCGAAATACACAAAGAATTCTTAAAATGCAACAAAGAAAATAATTCACCTGATTAAAACATGCATGAAAGATCTGGACAGATGTGTTACCAAAGAAGATATATACATAGTAAACAAGCATATGAAAAGATGTTCAACATCATATGTCACTGAGAATGCAAATTAAAACAAGGAGATACCACCACACACTTATTAGAATGACCAAAATCCAACACAATGACACTACCAAATATTGACATGGATATGAAGCAACAGGAACTCTCATGCATTGCTTGTGGGAAGGGAACAGTCATTTTGAAAGAGAGATTGGCAGTTTTTACAAAACTAGATACAGTCTTACAATCAAGTAATCACACTCCTTTGTATTTATTCAAAGGAGTTGAAAACTTATGTCCACACAAAAACTTGTAGACAAATGTTTATAGCAACTTTATTCCAATTGCCATAATGGGAAGCTGCCAAGATGTCCTTCATTAAGTTAATGGATAAATAGGTGGTGGTACATCTAGACACTGGAATATTCAGTGCTGAAAAGAAATGGTCTATCAAGCCTTGAAAAAATATGGAGGAAACTTAATGCGTATTACTAAGTGAGAGAAGCCAATTTGAAAAAGCTATATACTGTATGATCTACTATATGATTTTATGGAAAACAAACTATGGAGAGTGTAAAATGATCATTGATTGGCAGGGGTCGGATGATAGATGGAACACAGAGGATTTTTAGGGCAGTCAAACTATTCTATATGATACTATAATCTTGTATACATGTTGTTATACATTTGTCCAACCCATATAATGTACAAAATCAAGAATGAACCCTAATGTAAACTATGGATGTTGGGTGATAATGATGTCTCAATTAATGTAGGTTCATCGATTGTAATACATGGACCACTCTGTATGAGATGTTGATAGCTGGAGAGCAGAAGGTATATATGGGATCTCCCTGTACTTTGTGCTCAGCTTTTTGAGGAACCTAAAATTGCTCTAACAAATAAAGTCTATTTTTAAAAAATAAAATCAACAAGATATATCTTAAGGGATGGGCTTTCCAAATATTAGAAACATTATTGACAAACTCTTCTTGAAAACTGCTAGGATCAACTATGTCACTGGAGATTTCATGATGACTGTTTAAGGTCCAAAAATAATGGCTGCCCTGTATTTTCCTAAAGGAACTTTTCACTGAGATTTTTTTGCTTGCTTGTTTTTAATAGTCCTGTAGTTCTATTATATATTACGTCCTCTAAACCCCACATAGACTCATAACAACAAAAAAATCTGTGACTTCAATTTAAGATAAGAGTTCAAAACAATGAAATAAATATTGATTTCAAATATAGGTCTCAGAAACTGTTCAATCAGTGAGAAGAGGGACATTTCAACTGCTAGAAATCATTCAAACATATGTTTTCACTAATGCTGGTAGTTACTCAGGAAAACCTCAAGTAACCCAGAGTTGACTTATTTACACTTCTCATCACATAGAGACACTGAAGTAAGGTTGGTACTCTTTGTGGTTCCACTGACCCATTTTCTCTCCAAACTTGTGGTGGCAGTATAGAAAAGTAAGGTTCAGGGTCCACTAGTTGAAGGAGAATATTTACGTAAAATATATAACTTCACGGGGGCTTAAATTTGGAGAAAGAGCTTAGAATGATTTCTCTTTAAAGGAAGAGAAATCAAATGTAATTAAAAAAAAATTTTTTTTTAAACAGCTATACTTATAGTGTACTGGTTAAGAACATAGGCTTGGGAACTTTCTAGGTTCAAAGCCTAGCTCTTTGGGTAAGTAACCTTATCTCAGTTTCCTCAGCTGTGAAATGGAGATTTTAAAAGTACCTTAAACTCATAGGGTTAGGGTTAATCATGTAAATACATGTACAGTCTTTAGAACAATGTCTGGCACAAAGTAAGCACTAAATAAATGCAAATTTTTACTGTTATTACATATTATCATTTCCATTTTTCTATATAAGAACTGCTCAAAAGAGTTATCTTGCTCTGTGGTAGTCTCATATATTTTAAAGGGAACTATGTGCTTATTTTGGAAACTAGATACTTGAATACAGATACCGTAGTTAATAAGTCCCAACTTCACACAGATATCTTTTGAACAACTTCTACTTTCTATCCTATTAAAAATTTATTTCCAAAAAATTACAGAAACCATTAAATTTAAGTAAAATAATAATTAAAACTCTTTCTTCATACCTTGAGGATTTTGCTAAGGCCAAGCAATTATCCTTTTCCTTTTATAAATAAGAAAATCATGTCACTTGAGAGACAGGTAATCTATCCAACAAAATACATGAAGTTCTCAGCCCTTAATACTTTCCCACAGAAAGGCTTCTTTTTCTTCTAGCTTCCTTTTTTAAAAAATTGAGGTATAACTGACATAACATTATGTTAGGGATACGACATAATGATCCAATATTTGCATATGTTGCAAAATAATCATCACAATAAATAAGTCCAGTTAACATCCATCACCATACA
Source organism: Rousettus aegyptiacus (assembly GCF_014176215.1). Taxonomy (NCBI): domain Eukaryota; kingdom Metazoa; phylum Chordata; class Mammalia; order Chiroptera; family Pteropodidae; genus Rousettus; species Rousettus aegyptiacus. The sequence continues at coordinate 116,281,709 of NW_023416306.1, read as the reverse complement.
ACTAAAAACTTTTTCCACATAATGAGAACTTTCAATATCCACCCTCCTAGCTACTTTCAAATATGCAGTACAGTATTATTAACTATAGTCACCATGCTGTCTATTATATGTCCATGACTTACTCATTTTATAACTGGAAATTTGTCTTTTTTGACCCATACATTTGTTGTGAAATAAAATTACTATCATAAACTAAGATTTTCACATAGAAAAGAAATTCTTCAGTAGTGTTTTGTTATTCACCTAAAGAAATATTTATAAGAAAATGCCTTTACAGTCTATGATGCATTCTGCTTAAATGGATTTTAAATATTACTTATCTCTCTTGGTCTACAACTCCATTGTTAAATTAAAAGGATTACACTAGAAAAAATTTTTCTCTTTTAGTAAAACTGTTAATACAGTAATATCATCTTTACTGACAAGAATCGGTATTTGAGTATTCACTGTGAGAATTAGTCTTATAATGTTTTATATAAATATGTCAAAAATAGAAAAAAACACAAAATGCAAATAAAAATAATTACTCTATTTAAATTGTTAAAATTTTGGTGTATAACTTACTCTTTCAGACTTTTGTTCTATTCCTAGATAACATCCAATGTCCCTTCCAGGTCTTTCTTAAATTCTAATGTAAATATAGTAATTAAGAGCAGTAATTGAACATAATGAGGATACTATACTGAGCCTAGTTGTTTTTTTCACTTGTTATAATTATTTATGATATTAAGATGTACACTTTTCCCTACATTAATACATAACTTAATATTTTTCATTTTATTTAAAAAATTTAATTTCCCAAGTGGGGAAGCATACTTTAGCCCCACCCATCAGGTAACCAAATCTGTCTAAGCCACAGCCCAGGCTTCCTGACCACTTGGCATTAGCTTACCCAAGGTGCAGTGTCTAGGGAAGGGAAGGAAAGCCTCATCTGTGTCAGCTTTGCCAAAATAACCGCACGAGGTGTCAGTAAATACTGTCCACTCTTTATAAATGTCAAGTAAATTCTGAGTTAGTCCCTCTTTCCCACTGCAGGTTATCATCTTTGAGTGTTTACAGACAGTCCATTTCCACTGTAAGCCTGGCTAGGGGTAGACTGACATCATTTTGGGCCCACGCCAAGTATGGACCAAGTAATGTCCTTGGTCTTCTGTAACCAATTTCTCTAGAGAAAACAGGCAACAGTCTATATTTGACTTCAACAGACGAAACTACATTTCCTATTTGGCGTCTCCATTTTATACTGTGAATTACAGAGAGATTTATTTCCCATATTTATTCATATTTATATGTACCCATGCAATGTGTACCATGGAAATTGTTTAAACAGTTCCCAAGAAAGAGGAGGAGAAAGGAACTACAATGGAACATTTGAAATGCGGGTAAACATGAACAAGGTCAACTGAAACCCATGCCATACCCAACGGAGTGAGAGAAGAATCATATTCTGAATGAAATCAGTCTAGAGACAGGCATGTCCCAGAAATAGATTTCTCTTCACCTCAGGGAGCAAGTATTTATTAAATTCCTAACAAGAACCTAGCACTGCTCAGGGCACCGTGAGAGATTTGAAAGACACTTAAAATATTGTCCTGATCTATAATGAGCTCACTATATAGTTGAAGAGAAAGATTCTAAACTTAATAAAAGATTCAATATCGGTACATAGTAAAGTATGAGTGAAGGGTAGGTGTAAATATATTTGGAGAAGGGTAAATGACTGTGGGCTGGGGTAGTTAGAGAAACCTTCCTAGCAGAGTTGTCACTTGATCTGTCTTAAGCATGCTTTGAGAGCAGTCCCTTTCTTAAATAATATCCCCAGGTAAAGGCTTTTTCTCTTCAGTGAGGGTGACCCAAGGACAGTATCACCACAAAATCTAAAATGTATCCTTGTCATTTCAGTCCTTTGGGAAGTCAGAGTTCAGGATGAAACAACAGAACAGCTAGGTTACTTTGCTCCCTCTGAAAAACCGTTGGCCCTCCACTTGCCATCTCTTAATACCTGGCTGTCAACCTTGGAAAGTTCATGTTTAGGACTAAAGATCTCCCACTTCAGGAACAACAAATATCCAGGCAAGTAACCCCAGAAACAGCCACACAAATCACTCTGCCCCATCCCTTCATTCAAGTTACTTTTATTTGAACAAGAAAGTATGGTTACAAAAAGGATAAACATCAGCAGCTATATATTCTTAGCCTCAATGAAAGGGGCCCACTGGTAGTGGCAATAGCCCATTCTCATTACATAACCTTTTAATGGTATGAGACTATCGCTTCCTAAAATGAAAATTACTCTGTGGCCAGATAAAACAGGGTCTTTCTAAAAGCTTCTGCTTGGGTTTTATATACTAGCCCTCTTCTCAAACCCCTATCCCTGCCAAAGCTATTTGATCCATGAGCTCCTAAGAAGGGAAGAGGAAGATATAGGCCTGCAATTTTCTAAACCATGACATAGGCCTAAAGAATCTCCCAAAGCGTCCCCACTTAAAATTCTTCTGGTCCTACAGCTACTGTCATGACTAAAGAACTAGGAGGCATTTAGACTCATTCAGTCTTTATCCAAGTGGACTCATTATATTGCTTTAGGTAGCAAAAAAAAAAAAAAAAAAAAAGTAAAGGCTGAAGTATGCAAACGTTTCTATCTCATTTTCTTCTGTCTTCTCTAAAACTATTAATCATCTACAATGTAGATTTATCGTAATTTAATATCACAATATATAATCTGTACTTCCAAATCAGTAAGAATATAGTCAACATCTCAAAAGAATAAAAAATTTAAAGAACTTCCTAAATGCCATTATTGAACACAACAGATTTTCATTGTATTTTTCATCTTTTTGAAAATATACAAATTTTATATGGTTGCTATACAGAGTAGAAAGCTCTTGTGTGCTGCTTTTCATTCCTATATAAGTAAAACACTTATGCATGTTATTCATTTCTGTTGTTTTCATAATTATAATTTTAGAGGTTCATAACTGACAGAATTATTTGTAACTATCAACAATTTTCTTATTCTCATACCAACACGAGATGCATGAAACCAAAATCTCCCGTTAAAAAATATCAGTAGCAACTCCAGGTCAGTGCTTCCCAGTGGTATGGAGTACAAAGAAAAAAAAAAGAGCCACACTTTACCATTTCTAAGCCCTTAGTTTCCAAAATTCTGTGAACTCATTTTTCCTTAAGCACCATGGTCCTGAAACAAATTTGGTAAGCTGGCTGGGTTATTTTTAATTTACTCCATCCAGCACTAAACTTCTCTCCTCAAACTCTCTTCTTTGAACTGTATAATGTTAGATCGGAATCAGTGAGAACTCGTGGGTTTCCATATAAATAGGTATAGCAATAGATAAGATGTAACTGTATGCATATGCAAGTATTTAAATATTCCCTAGTTTTGTCTAACTATACTGAGAGGACTGAGAACAGTGATACCTCAATAGCGATTATCACACCTAGCATCTCAATCTTGGCTTCTAAATATCTTCCACTAATAGGAACAATTTGAGCATCATAATAAACAATAACAGACTGTAATCCATTGAATAAAATGGGAAACCATGAGTCAGTACAGATAGAAATAAGTAAATAATTTGAAAGTTTGATAAGGAATAGAGTATTTGTATAGTTTCAAAGTACTTCTCAACAAAATATTAATCACAAAAGAGAATAACTTTACAATGGAGAAGCCTCACAGATGCCACCTTAATCAAGTAATCAAAGTGAATTCTGTGATATTCCTATCAAAGACGCACAATCTGAATCTAATCATGAGGCGATATGCGACAACCAAATTCAGGAACATTCTACAAAATAAATGGTCTGTAATTTCTGAAGTGTCAACATCATGAATACAAGAAAAAACTGAAGAATTATTCCAGATGAAATCAGACTAGACATAAGACAAATAAATGCAACAAGTGATTCTGAACCATATATTTTTTCTATAAAGGACTGGGATAGGTAGAAAAACTTGGATGAAGTCTAAGATTAGATGATAGTAATATAACAATTTAATGTTCCAATTTTGAAGGCTGCATTGTGGTTATGTTAGAGAATGTCCTTCTCTATAAGGAAATGTCCACTCAGGTATTGGGGGCAATTGGATATCAGGCTGGCAATTTGCATATAGTTCAGGAAAAAAAATTTTTTTAGACTCTACTTCCACCTTGTCCATAAGTTTGTGGTCATCTCAAAAAATTTAAAGTTTATTTAATAAAAATATGTAAAGAAAAATACAACAGAAAGCACACTGCATTCTGTATCAGGCCTAGGGTCCTATGAATATCAGCATTGCAACTTATTAGCTGTGTAACCTATTAGTCACATGCTGTGTTTCCTTTTTCCTCATCAATAAAATCTGGATGATGTTTACTGTAAAAATTAAATGAAGTGAACTGTGAGAAAACACTTAATACATCACATTTCTGATGAAGCATATTTATTTTGCAATCCTGTTGAAATAAATTTTTGTGGCACTGTATCAATTAGGGTCTGAGCAGAAGCAGATGGTACACTCAGAATAACTCAAGTTCAGTTAAATAAAAAGACTATTTACAAAGGGGTGGGTGGGGAGCAGGAAAACCACAAGGGATAGTGCAGTAATCTGGAAACAGTAACTGGAAATTCACCACCTCTGGGCCCAAATGAACAAGGGAAAAAAGGGATCACCAAAATCATGAGGCGAGGGCCACCTTGAGAGGAGCTGTGATCTTAAGTTAATGGATGAGGCCAGCCCGAGACAATTCTAAGGAGGAAACCTCTCCTTCTGATCTCCTACAGTCCTTTATAAAGCCTGCCTTTCTTTGTTCTCCCTGGAGTACACTGCAAGTTGCTACCTGAATCTGTGTCTCCCAGTTGCAATCTCTGGCCTCATGTAAATACTTTTTATTCTCTTTTAACTTAAGCCTCTTTCTTGGTTAAGAGGTCTTTTTCAGGGACAGTTTCTGTTGGTTAATTTTTTTCCTTTCAATGGACCATACTTTCATGTTTCTTTGTATGCCTTGGGATTTTTGGTTGAAAACTGAACATTTGAATTTAATAATGTAGTTACTCTGTAAATTAGATTATCTCCTTTGCCCAGGGTATGCTGTTTCTTATTATTTTATTTGTTTTTGATTGTTGTAAGCTATCTCTGTGCTAAGTATCATCCTGGGGTATAAACCTAAGGTGTTCTTGGGTCTTGTCTGAACCTTTCATTGGGCATGTACAATTACTTTCTAATTTTCTCTATGTATCTAGTTGTTTTTGAATGTCCTAGTCTTTAACATCCAGCTCCCAAAAGGAGAAAAAGAGAAAAATAAAGTGTGTCTGGTGGGTGATGGGGAGAAGGGGTGCTGGCCCTTTAAACCCCCTAGTAGTCACTTCAGCTGAATGGGGAGGGACTTGCAACAATGAAGAAGGTGCAGCAATATGGCTGTCAATCTCTGCATCTCTGTCATCGGAATCTGTAACTAGGAATCAAAGTACAGATGCCTGTCATTTGGAAGACAGGGTCCTTTTTGGCCACCCTGATTCTTGCAGGCTGCATGAAAGAGGCTTCAGGACCAATGCATAGCTACCAGGCATGTGGCTGGGAATAGAGAATGGGTGGCTGCTAAGAGCTGAAATTGACCACAACTAACTGCAATTTATCCGCCAAGTCTTCCTCTGGAAGTTACAAGCCTTCAATAAACTCCAGAGTGTCAAAACAGTCATATCAAACAGATTCTGCCAGTGCGATTTTTGTCTCGGTGGGGAGACAAACTTCTGGTGCTTTCTATTCCACCATCTTTCCCGATTCCTCTCCTCCATAATTATAATTATTTTTTTAATACAAATGAGTAGCTCATATTCCCCTATTGAAAGCTGTGTACTTCCCATCAAGATGGTGGAGTAGGTAAATGCTGTTCTTGCCTCCTCCCAAGACCACATTAAAATTATAATTAAATTACAGAACTATCATGGAGAACCACATGAAGAATAGCTGAACAGAAGTCCTGTAACTAAAGATATAAAGAAGCAGCCATGCTGAGACTGAGATGCAAAAGGGGCAAGTCCTACACCCACAATCTGGCTTTTAAGAATTGAGAGAGATATCTCAACTGCAGAGATTATCTATGAGGAGTGAGGGGTCACAGCCCTATACTGGGTTCCCCCAGGCCACCAGTGCCAGGAAGAGGAATTCTCATATCATCTGGCTGTGAAAAACAGCAGAGACTGCATCCTAGTGAAACAGAGGGCTTCTGGAGACCTAGGTGATCCTCTTGGGGGCATGCGCATGGACTCACTTGCTCACAAACTCACCTGCTCTGGGATTCAATGCAGAGGCAGCAGCTTGAAACATATCAGGGACATATGAGGAGGAACTAAACTGACTAGCTTCAGGGCATGTGCTAGTCATGGAGTGGCATGGGTCAGTAAGGGCATTTCTCTATGGGGACATAAGTGTTGGCATATGCCATTGTGCCTTTGTCACAAACTCTCCTTCCAATCAGCCAGCCCAATGAAGGCAGGCACCAAATCTGTGCTCTCCATTAACCTGGCTAATGTAGTTCACCCTGCCCTGGTGATTACCTGAGACTCCACCCCATCCAACTCATAGCCAAGCCAAATCCAGGGGCTTTTCCACGGAAGTGGCCAGCTTCAGCTCACACTGCAGACTTTCCTAAAATTCTCTCAAAGGTCCACAAACCCCAGACAAGCAGCATCTGGCTTCGGCATGCTCTGTATCTTCTAATAAGTGGCCCCAAGCCCTACACAAGTGGTAACTGGTCTCAACTTGCATTGTAACTCCCATTAGGTGGCCCCAAGCCTGGCATAAGTGGCAGCAAGTCTTGGCTTAGAATGTAGCTGTAACTAAGAAGCCACAAAGCCAGCATAAGTAGTGACTGGCCTCAGGATATAGCATGATGTCCACCAAAGGTTCCCAAGTCTGGCACAAGTGGCAGCCAGGCTCAATTCACAGCCCAGTAAAAGTGGCAATCAACCACAGATCACTTTGTAGCTTCTACCAGGCAGTCCCAAGTCTGATACAAGCAGTAGCTGAACTCGGCCTGTGCCAGAGCCCCTCCCAAGAGGCTTTAGAACATACCCAGTGGCCAGCTTCACACTACACCAGAGCACCACTCGACCAGCTCCACACATGACACACCAAAGGGTGGGCTTGGTTGGCACCAGTCCCCACTAAAGTGACTCCCACTCCAAGGGGTCGGCCCCTACACAACAGTTTGTCCACTGTTGTCATGGTTGGCCCTCATAGCCAGTAAGCCTGAGGATCAACCCCACCAAGAGATGGGCCAATAGCAATCAAGGCTTAACTACAATAGGAGGACACACACGAGGGACACCCCTGGAGCACCCAACTCAGGTGACCAGAAAGACTGCGCCACTGGGTCCCACAGGACACCGATTACATGAGGCCACTCTGCCAAGAACAGAAGACAGCGTATCTACCTAATATATAGAAACTAACACAGGAGGTCAGCCAAGATGAAGAGACAAAGACACATGTCCTAAATGAAAGAACAGGATAAAACTCTAGAAAAAGAACGAAATGAAATGGGGACAAGGACTCTACCACATATAGAGTTCAAAACTCTGGTTGTAAGAATACTCAATGAAGAATAGATGAACTCAGTGAGAACTTGAACAAAGAAAAAGAAAACATAAAAAGGAACCCATCAGAAATAAAGAATAACTGAAATGAAGAATTCATTAAAAGGAATCAATATCAGATTAGAAGAGGCAGAGGACTGAATCAGCAATCTGGAAGACAAGGTGGCAAAAAACACCCAATCAAACAGAAATAAGAAAAAAAAAATTTTTTTTAATGAGGGTAGTTTAAGCGCCCTCTGGGACAATATCAAGCATTTGCATCATAGAGGTACCAAGATAAGAGAAAGAACTAGGGCTTAAAAACCTATTTGAAGAAATATTGACTGAAAACTTCCCAAACCTAGCAAAAATAATAGACATACAAGTCCAGGAAGCAAAGAGGGTTCCAAACAAGCTCACATGAGGACACATAATTAAAATGCCGAATGTTAAAGAAGAGAGAATCTTAGAAGTAGCATGAAAAAAAGCAATTAGTTATATACGAGGGAGCTCCCATAAGACTATCAGCTGATTTCCTAATGGAAACTTTGCAGGTCAAAATCATGCAAATCATGAAAAACAAAGACCTACAACCAAATTCACTCTACCCAGCAAGGCTATCATTTAGAATTGAAGGACAGAGTGTTTCCCACACAAGAAAAAGCTAAAGGAGTTCATTGCCGCTAAACCAGTATTACAAGAGACTTCTTTAAAAAGATCAAAAATATGAAAAAATGTAGAAAAGAAATAAGTTTCCGGAGAGGGGGATGATAGCAGACTAGGTAAACACAGGGTTCGTCTGCTCCCAGGAACGTACTGAAATTACTAGTAAATTATAAAATCATCCACGTGGACAATCACCTGAAGTCCAGCCAATCATAACACCTACATCTGATAATATAAAGGAGTCACACCATAGCCAGTAGGAGGGGCAAAGTCCTGAATCAGGCTGGACCTGCACCCACAGGTGGTGGAGGATCACCGGGAGGGAGAGCAAGGCTGCAGAAGCTCTCCTGAAGGAGAGGGGCATCATGCTCACATCTGGGCTTCCCAGCCCAGTGCCCCAGCCCAGGGAAGAGGAGATTCCAATAACTCTGACTGTAGAAACTAGGGGGGATTCTGTCTGTCTGGGTGAGAGGGAAGGCAACTGAGCCCCTAGACATTCCTTTCAAGGACCCACACAAAGGTTTTTCTGACCTGCAGAAACTGACCGGGGACATCGGCGGTGGGTCTAAGGCTCGCGTGGGATTCATTCTGAAAAAGTCTCCATTACCTGGAGTCAGAAAGAGGGCTCAAAAGGCAGCCACCATTGTGCCTTAGTCCAGCCCCCCTATAGACCACGCCAGCTTGATTGTGCAGATCCCTCCCACAGAGCCATTAGGAGATGCTGGTTGGAAGGGATCGGCCTACCCTGCCTAACCTGCAGACTGCCATGAGTGATTCAGGGTGAAGTGTTCACAGTGCGGCAGCCATTGCTGTGAGCAATGTTTCTAATACCAGCAATAGCGGCCATCAATGTGAGTCCCATTTCAGAGATAAGGTCAGGCAGATAGCTGCTGCCAACATAAACTTGGGCAGATATTGAGGGCCTGTGGGCCAGTCTCAGACAGCTGTGACCTGGGTCTTATGCGGGAACTCACAACAGCTACCAAATTCGCAGTAAGACAGAGGCTGTATTGATCTGACTGCCACTGTCTCCCTGAGACCCTGCCTCACCCAATCTGCAGACTGCCCAGGGCACTGTTATTAGCTTGCTCCCAAGCTCAGCTCCAAGTGATTCAGGACCAAGTGTTCACAGCTAGGTGGCCATCATTGTGAATGGCCTTTCCAATTGCAGCAAAAATGGCAAGCCCTATAAGCTAAATTTCAATTCCCAGTGGGTGACCAGTGCTATGAGCTGCATTTCAATGGAAAACATGGCAGAGTAAGAGACGTCCCCAGATCACTCCCCTTGAAACAATAAGATGAACATCTAAAATTCAATTAAAAAAAACATCCAAACTGCACACCAGCACATCTAAGTATGGGATCTGCACATAAGAACTACCACAGGTACTTTAAGGCATTACATAAAGCAGGGATCCAAGAGGCTTAGACACCATCTACTGGAAATAAAGGAAAAGCACCTTTTTTGCAACACACTACAATCAGACCTTTATATAATAAACCTTGTTTCTGGAAAACAGCATAATATACTTCCATTAATGCCCAGGCAGAGAAATAACCCATTAGAAATGTTTTACTCAAAACCAGAGTTTTAGATCCATATAGCTAGTAACATTTACTAAGCAAGTATTTTGTTAGGCTCTCTTACCACCTGAAATGTTATCAACTCATTTAAACCTCACAATATATCTGAGAGTTATTATTATCATCACTCTCTAATTTTCTAGTAAACGGAAGTCCCATAGGTAGTACTTGTAAACAAACCTCTTACTCTGAACCAATGATATTCTGCCACTAACAAAATACCTCTGCAGTTACCAGGAAAAGCAAATCATATCTGTTGAACACAAAGCTATTCTCCTACAATTTAAAATTGTTTTCCAAGGTTTCCTTACTTCCTGTTGTTTTGATTTACACTGAGAGAAACTTTACTGAGTCTCCTTTTCAGTATTTCTGAATAGCGGTTTCAGTAATATTTTGTTATGGCTTTGGCCAAAGACAATAAAATCTGATCCTACTGCCATTTGTTATTTGTTAATCATTTCTGGAGTCTTTTTACTCCATTAACCTTTTCATTTGTATGTGAAGAGAATTATAATCTCATCCCCAAATTTTACCCACACTGCCATGACCAGAATTTGAAGCCTTATTAGGGACAGACACTATTACATTTTTTTCTTTCTTTGCCATTTTTCATATCACAAAGAATGCTCACTTTTTTGTACCAAATGAAAAAATACAATAATGCATGAAGAAAAAGCCAGCCTTCCCTCCCTTACCTCACCCCCAAGCCTACTCATTGCAGTACCCAACAAGAACCCTTCAGGTACCAAATATGTCCTTTCATACCCCCATTTCCATATGTAAACGGATGTTTTTGTTTTCACTGAAATATACACATACAACACACACCAACCTATGATTTGCTTTTTATCATATACCATGAACATATGAGTTGTCATAGATGTAACTTCCCTTTTTTATCCATACACACTCAGCCACAGTTACACAAACAATTTTAAATAAGTTTCAGGTTTATAGGAAAATTGAGCAGAAAAAATAGAGTCCCCACATACTCCCTCAGTCCCCTCTCCCCTCCTCAGTTTCCTCTATTATTAACATCTTGCATTACTGTGGTACATTTATTACAACTGATGAGCCAATATTGATATACTATTATTAACTAAAGTCCATAGTTCACATGAGAGTTCATTATTTGTACTTTACTATAAATTTTGACACATGTATAATGACATGTATCCACCATTACAGTATCAAACAGAATAATTTCACTGCCCTAAAAATCTCCTGTACTCTATCTAGTCATCGCTCCCTCACTCTCCCCAAACCCCTGGCAACCACTGATCTTCTTATTGCTCAATAGTTTTGTCTTTTCCAGTGATTCATATAGTTGAAATCATACAGTAGCCTTTTCAGATTGGCTTCCTTTCACTTAGTAATATGTATTTAAGATTTCTCTATGTCTTTTTAGTACTGAATAACATTCCCCTGTCTAAATGTACCAGTTTATTCACCTATTGAGGGACATCTTGGTTGTTTCCAAGGTTTGGCAATTATGAGTAAAGCTGCTATAAACATTTCAAGCACAAATTTTTGTGTGGACATAACTTTTTAACTCCCTTGAATAAATGCCAAGGAACTTTATCGACCAATGAAAGCCAGCTTTCCCCTCATCTTGCACGAAGATGCATTCCAATCCTTACTTCTGGGATTTCCAGGGCAGTCCCTAGGTCTGTATGAAGTCATGTACCATCTTCCTCTATTACAACTGTAACAAAGCCTGGGCCTCCCCTGAACTCCTACCTGATAGCTTCTTTTTTTTCCCTGAAGTAAAAAAAAAAAAAGAAAAGAAATAATTTAATCTTTATTTATAAGACACTTAAAGATAAGAAATTCCACATAGAAATAAGAAACCCATTGAGAGGAGAAGCTTCATACAGTATATACAGTTTGGAAACTGTTCAAGTACAGTCTTCTTATAAAAAGTGCCACCCAGCACTTAGAATGTTTAGCCTTCAGATGTAGTTTCAGGTACATTTTCACCTTCTTTCTCTAAAGGGAAATACTTCCTAATTAAGCATAATGAAGCTTTGTATACAGACTCATTTTCATGGTTTTGTAGAGCTTTAATTTTGTCCAAATCTCCGTATTCTTCAATCAGTATACTAAGTTTCTCAGTTTCATCTAGTTTCTCAGCAGCCTGAAAGACATTTAAAATGGCATCTAGAATAACCAGAATAATTTTGGTATCTTTCACAGTTCAAAGATTCATCAACAGTCTATTATGCCACAATGAACGAGGTATACAATCTGTTCAACTGTTCCACCACTTTTACAGTTGGTCATGCCTATATAGCTTCCTTAAAGTCTGCCTTAGAGAGAATGCCAACAAGGAATGGAACAAGTCCATATTCACAACTTGCTATATCTAGCTCTGGTGGCCAGATGTGATGCTTGACAGTCCATGTAGTTTCCTTACGAATAGTAGTTTTGGGGTTAATGAGCAAGCTGGGAAAGATGGCTAGTGCCCCCACATCTATTACAACTTGAATCTGTTCGTCTGTCTCAATGACAATCTCTTCTATGGCTCTTAGCACAGCAGTCACAATTGGGAATTCAGTAGCTCCTAGAAGCTTCACAAGTTGGGGCACAACTATTTTCATGAGCATTTCAATTTGTTCATTTGGACCATCAATAAGATAGGAAATAGCCCAGCAGTTTCCTGCTAATACTTCTGGATCATCATAATGCAGGTAACATACTAAAGCAGGAAGAATTTGCTCAAAAGTATCTTATGGGTGTGCAGGATTCTTGTTGCAACAAAGGTTTGAAAGTGTCCAGGTAAGATATTAGGAAATGCAAGACAAGCCAACAGCAGATCAACTGCACCATACTTGATACAGTCTTGCAAACTGAATTACCACCTTCAATGTTTCCACACAATTCGTTCACTGATGTGAGCCTGGGGAGATGCCAACAGAGAAAGGAATGCTGGGACAGCACCACTATCTACCACAGCCTCGATCTGCTCAGATGTCTTGGAAGACACTGTTAGTGAGCATCCAAGCAGATTCAAACTGAATAGGACTACAATGAGTTCTGCCCAAGAACACAAATTTTGGAATCAAACCAGCGCCGATTGTGTTGTCTGGGTGGGGGGAGGGGGTATTTTTAACCTCGAAAGCAGTTTCCTAGCTGCTTGAGTAGCTTGAAGCTGGCTTTGCAAATTGTTGCTATATGTGCCTTGGACAATGTCATCAACAGACCAAATTACAGTGCCCTGGTTATTGCGGTTTTCTTGCAGTAGAGAAGAAGCATCATTAAGAAAAGAGTTTATATTTCTCCTTTTCAGCACCTGGTCATCCTTCTTAGCTTTCCTCAGGTCCACATTAACTTCTATTCGGAACCATCTCATTTCTGTACTCTTTCCCCCTTGTTCTTGAATCTGTTAAGGTGGGCAGCTAGTAAATTAGCTGCCCAACCACTGGTTGACATGGTTATGAGACAAAGGGAGAAAGCTACAGCGCTGGCTCAGGCTTCCATAGGAAGCAGTACAGACCCTAGAACTTCATGACTTAAGAAAATTTGGAGCTAGAAATGGAGGGAAGGTGAGACACATTGAAGTTTCTATCTCTGTAGATAGTCCCTAAACATGTGATTTCCCTAATTCTTCAACCTCTTGGCATAAGGTACCCCAAATAATTTTCCCCACCATTCTGTGGAATACTAGAAATTCTCTCCATTAGAGTAATTCATCTGAGTTAGCTGTAACTTCACAGTGCCCCCTATTAAAATGCACATGCTACCAGGAAGGACAAAGGAATACATTATTCTGAATGGAAAAAGGATTGAAGAAATTATTGTATGCTGAATAAGATCTTGATCAGGTATCAGAAAAGATGATAATAATAATAAAAATAAATAACATTTAGGCAGGATTTATTATCTACTAAGCACTGCTGTAAGTATCTTATATTTATTTACTCATTCAGTCCTCACGACTCTGAGGTAGGTATGATTATTACCCTCATTTTACAGATGAGATAATTGAAGCATGGAAAAACAAAGGGCGTAGCCCAGAATCACAGCCAGTAATTTGTGAACCTGGGAAATAAACCATTCTTTTAATCGGTATACTTCATCACCTTTCATCTAGGGAGATGCGCTGTCAAAGAGGAAAATCTAGGATCCCTCCAGTATCAGACCATAAAATATACCCTTCTCTACTGACTGAAATTATTTTATTACCTTTATCATAAGATAAAAACAGAAATCCCTGTCTCTAGAAAGTCCCTCAGTCTATTTGTCTAGGGCTTCTTTCTCTGGGAGGAAGGGAGGCAGAGGGAGAGAGGGAGAGAGGGAGAGAGAGAGAAAGGGAGAGAGGGAGAGAGGGAGAGAAGGAGAGAGGGAGAGAGGGAGAGAGGGAGAAGGGGAGAGGGGGAGAGGGGGAGAGGGAGAGAGGGGGAGAGGGGGAGAAGAGGAGAGGGGGAGGGGGAGAAGGGGAGAGGGGGAGAGGGGGAGAAGAGGAGAGGGGGGGAGGGGGGAGGGGAGAGAGGGGGAGGGAGGGAGAGAGGGAGAGAAGGAGAAGAGATTGCCCATTAGCAGCAAGTACCTATAGAGAGGTAATAGTTACACATACTTACTTATACAGACATACATGCATGGCAAAACATAAATTCATATTCCCAGTTTAAGACCCTGGTTCCTGAATAAACCAGGAAAACTGAGCTTTGAGATCTCCAAAACAGATCTTTGTTTATACAACATTCAGCTATTGCTAACAATGCTTTTCTGCTAAAGAAAGTTCCCTCTGACAACTGTCCAAGCGGCATGTGAGAATTGGTAGATGCCATATGTGGCTGTCCTACTCTCTGGACATAAGCAAGGAATTCCTAGAACAGAGAGATAGAAATCTAGCTCTAATGCTTCCCTCTTTCCTACAGAAAAAAAAAAATAGCTTTACTAAACAAGATCCTGTAAGAAAAGATGAAAGATGGCTTTACTACAATAGAATTTGAAGACAATCTTAAGTTCTTGCCATTCCCACAGCCCCTTATAAAAACACAACCACAAGTGACTCCTTGATCATAATTTGCCATGTTTTATGTAATTTGACCATACTTTCCAGGCCCCCAACTGACTGGACCCCAAGCAAAAACAAACACATTTAGCATGGGCATAAGAGAAATCGTCAGCCATTAGATGACTCAAATAAAAATGCTACTAAGGGTATGCCAAATTGCATAAAGATTAACTGACATGATCAAGTCTCTTGGGGAGCTCTAAATGAGAGACAGAGAACTTCCATTGGCCTTCTATAGTTAATGTTGAATTCTGAAAAGTAATAAATAATGTTCCAGTGTCATGTGGCCTAGCTGTGTGACTGCTGACAGCTTCCAATTTCCTTATTTCCTCACACAGTCTTGTATTCACGACCCATCATGTGAGATGATCTGATCGCCTCTCTTCCATGCAGCCTGAAAATCTCTATCACAATGGCAAGTTCAACTGTCAACAGCAACAAGCACAAGGCAGAATGACTAAGTAGCAACCCCATGAGAAGTAGACTTCTTAGCAGTCTGCCCAGCAGCTGACGTGGACAAAGACAATGAAGGTGGTAATATGAAAGATGGTTTAATTATCAGAGTTGAGGAAGTCTTTGCTTTATCACAGGCAGAATCCAAGATAGGTAAGCTGTGTCACTGCCCTAGGGATGGCATATAAAATAGAGATATGTAAGATCCAGGAGAAGGCCTTCGTTCCATCAAGTAAAATGTCTGGGAGCTCGGGTGTCTGCAACAATTGAGGCAAATCACCTGGGAATCTTCCCATTCCTAATAATCAAGTATCCTACAGGGGAGGGATCAGCAAATTTTTTCTATTAAGTGCCACAAAGAAAATATATTAGGCCTGTGGGACAGATAGTCTCTGTACCACTACTCAATTCTGCCTTTATAGTACAAAAGTATCCATAAGTATTACATAAACAAATGGGCATGGCTACATTCCAATAAAACTACTAAAACAAGTGGTAGCCAGATCTGGCCAATAGGCCCGTAGTTTGCCGACCCCTGCTGCAGGGCAAAAGTCCTTTTAAAAGCCAACTTCTTCAAAAATAGAAGGGGGTTTGTGGGTTACAATGGAAAAGGGAACAAACAAAGACTAAGGAGAGTCCTGCAGACATAAAAGGCCTTCTAACCCTTAGAAATACATTAAAGCCAAAGTCATTCAATAAGCTCTAAATTGAGTAGCCTGTCAGGACAGGCTAAGTTAGGTTACTATAGCAAACCTCCAAAGTACAGTAGCTTAAAACAAGTTTATTTTTGGTTCATGGCCACATGTGGGTCAGTAGGGGGCCGCTTATGGTTGTAATTTCTTTAGGACCCAACTGACGGAGCAGCCCATCTCCAATGTTGTTGATCATGGTACAAAAGGAAAGGGGGCTATGGAAGGTCATACCCCAGCAACAGAATGCTCCAAGATCATTTCTGCTCATTGCACTCTAGACAGGGCTAATTATATGGCCCCACCTCATACTACCAGAACAGAAAGTGAAATTCTATCATGCAGCAGCAGGCGAAGAGTGATGATTACTCAGTGAGCAGCATGAATATCACATAGCAATGGTTAAGCTGCTTTTACCTAAATAATTACAAAATGAGACTTTCTTATTAAGAAATATCACTGATTTATTGCTTAGCCAAAAACCACTGTCGATTTCATTTTTTAAAAAAATCAAATTGTTTAGTGTATTTTTCCTTACTATCTAAGGACTTTGAAATAGCAGGACCCTAAGGTCATCACTATGAATATCAATTCTTAATGCCCACGTTGGTAGACACAGAGGATAAAGGTGACTTGGTATATATACTGACCATGGAACGTAACCAGAAACTGAATGAGGAACAGGGCTCTACCAGGAAGATTTGGGGACAGGATACACAGTGGGCTCTTGCCATATCTCACTTTGGAACCAGCATATATTTCACAACTCCTTAATTCCCTACTGTAGTCTTCAGGATCAGCACTGATGTCATAGCAGATGCTGTTTATGTTCCTCCCAAATATACTTAGATTTCTTTACTATTTTCATCTGCACCAGGCAGCTCATGTGTTTTCACTCTTAAAAGTCAGTACTGTGACTCTTTGTCTCTTTTTTGGAGGATTGCCCTCAGGTTCCTGGAATTCCTTTTGAGAGCCAAAGCCCAGAAGACAGCCTTAACTAATGACTGATGGGTGCAGGAAAACTCTAATCAGGAAATTCTTGATAAAGAAAACTCTACAGTCTGTCCTCAAAGCAGCCCTGTAGAGTTTCCTGGCTGTCTACCCTTGCTGGTCTCACTTCCTCACTTCACCTACCACTTCTTTCCTGGAAATACTTCCTAATAAATTACTTTCACACAAGTTCTCATCTCAGGGTCTGTTACTGAGGAAGCTACCTGAAAACAGCCCACAACTTGAGGATAGAAAGGCTACATGATGCTATAGAAAGAAGCCAGGATTTAGACTCAGAAGACTCCAAATGATGACATTCCCATACTACAACTTATTAGATAATGGCAGTCTCTATCAGCCCTTCTAAAATGTAGAAATAATGGTACCCACAACAATTTTGTGACAAGCAAATACATGTAACTATGATAACCCATGTAAAACTACTTTGTAAGTTAGAGAATATTATACTATACTATAAAGTTAGCTCATTTAAAGACAACTGTTTCCCCACTTCTAATCCCTTTCCTAATCAGTACTTGTGACTATGTCCCACCTACCTACAAATAATAGAAAATTTGTAGAGTGGTAGTTCTCAGATTTTAGCATTCATCATAATCATCCAGAGGGCTATTAAAAAAAATTTAAAGGGCTCTACCCACAGAATTTTTGATTCACTAGGTCTGAGGTACAGCCCAAGAATCTGCATTTCTAACAAGTGCCCAGGTTACTGATGCTGATATTATGGAGAACTCACTTTGAGAACCACTCTTATAAGGAAAACTTCAGCCACCTCTGCAGAGTGGAATTGATAGGAGCTCACAGTGGTTCTACCTTATCATATAAAGAATTTTTAGGAGACGAATGCTAAGCTTTTAAAAACCTTACTGTGATATTTTCTTTCCCAAGTTATGGATGTCCTCATCTTACGAAATAAACATGTGAAAGCAAAGTTGGCTGTATAGAAAGAAAATTTCTGTAGAGGAAACTATATTCAATATCAATCTCATACTAAGAAAAAAAAGAAGTTCAGATAGTTGCCAGTCTAGTGTCATGACAGATGTTAAAATAACAAGAACAGTAATTTATTCACTACTGAAAGGTACCAGGTAATGTTCAAAGCACTTTATATGTATTAATAATTTATTCTTCATAATAACCCATGAAGTAGATAATATAATTATCATCTTCATTTTACAGATGAAGCAACTGACTCAAAGAGAGATCAAGTAAGTTGCCCAGAGTCATATAGTTAGTAAATGTCTGAGATGGGACTCAAACACAGGCAGTTTGGCTCTACAGTCCACAGTCTTAATCAAAAACAATATTGCATCATGAATGATTTCTTAAAACTCTGCTCAGTTTACAAAATTCTAACTCTATTATCTTTCTTCTTATTGACTCCCCTTTATGTAGATGCCTTCCATTCCTGTGTAAGCCCTGTGATCAAGCATGGAGCTGCCCCAAAGCACAAGCATGACTCCTAGGAAGCGTGCCAATTGCTTTGCCTGCATGTGGATAATCATTCACAATGATAGGCTATAATACAATCCTACATGCAACTATTAAATATGGCATGTACTCAACCTGAACAGTACCAAAACTGAGAGGGGGTGATAAACAGCAAACATACTAAAACCTTACTGATCTACTCTATTTTGAAAATGTTCTTTGTTAAAGAAATGCACTTTTTAACTTCCAGTGTATTTTATAAATGTAACACAAAGGAAGAACAAACTAAAATCTGTCTCTATGGCTAGAAACCAGCCCAGGGCTGGATATTAGAAGGCTAACAGGATACTGATAGCTCTCAATCAAATTCCATTAAGATCCTATGTAGAGAAAGCACAATATAAACAGAAATAAAACAAAGAGAGGAAGAGGCTCACTGTTTTGGGCCTTAGGTCTCAGCAGGTTATTCAAGGAGCCCATAGAAGTCAGAAACTGAAGGGAAGGTTAAGAAGAAAGGCTGTCAGGGCTATGTTTGGCCTGTCTGCTCTCTCTTAGATGCAAGGATTAGCAGGTTAGCTAGCTAGGACACTACTAATGTCCACAGAGGAGCAATTTGCTCAGGGTCACACAACTTAGTGGGAGGACTTATACTTACGTCCAAAATTTCTATTTATATTGTACTTTAGGTACTTTTAGAGGACTATCTTGATTTCTCTTGGGTCTATTTTGCACAGGGTCTCCACTGCTGGCGTTTCAGACTCTCTCCAACAGGAAAACTCTCTAAGACTACATAAAATAGTAATCCCTGCACCAAGCTCCCTTCACACCCTAGCATTTAATAGGGTGTGAAGAAAGGCACAGACTATTCTCAATCATTTTTACGAGACACTCTACTAAGTCTACCAGGAAGCAGCACAATGAGTGTCATTCTTGAACTGAGATGAGATCCATTCACAAGCAGCTCAGCTCATCCCTCAACCAGAACATTCTCTGGGGGGGGGGGGCGGGGGGGATAAGGGGGGATAGGAAAGAGCTTTAAAATATATTAAAACACAGCACAAGTAGGACTTTTGAGGTTTTGGTAATGTTCTATTTCTTGATCTGGATGCTGGTTACATGATTATGCTTGGCTTGTGAAATTCAAGTGGATAGAAAATTTGAGCTATACACTTATAATGTGTATGTTTTTCTGTATGTATATTTCAATTAAAATTTTTAAGATGAAGTACTATTTTTACTGCAGTAAAGTTATAGATCTAAATTTCCTTCAACTTAAAATTTCTTGATACTTCAAGTCCATATTAACCCACACTCAAACCTGGTCTATTAAAAAATATTCACTTTTGTTTCCATTTTTTAATTTTTATTTTTCAATTAGAGTTGACGTTCAATATATTAGTTTCAGGTGTATCAATAAAGCTTTTTAAAAGAGTAGTTCTGTTTTCTTACCAGCAAAAAATAATGACACACATCTGCCAAAAAATCTTCTGACCACACAGTCTTCTACTGCAGGAGCTTGTTCATGACACAAAGGATGAGCAAAAGTTAAGGTCACAAACAAGGACTGGGGCAACAGAGAAGGCCCAGGTCATTTTCACTGAAGGCTTCAGAAGCCTTCCTCAACACTGGTCTATTTAGGCAGAGTGATATCACCATGAGGGAGGAAGAAAAATAGAGCATTTCCTCCTTAGCTTTAAGCTTCCTCTGTCTCTACTCCATGCTTCCAAAATGTCCCCTATCTACCCCTACTAACCTCACGAGCATATCATGCAAAAGAGCAGCAATCACAGGAGTTGGATCTCTAGGCCCAGAAATGCCCTGGGCTGACTGTCACAAGCAAACCTGAGTAGGTCCCTCTGTTACTAAAGAGGAAAGAACATCACACACCTAAGGCTGCAGCTGTGACATGGCACCCATGCACGACATGCAGTATGCACTCAGTTAACACTGACTGACTAAATACATAATCTACTGATTGAGTCCAGAATACGTACAATGTGTGCTGAATAAAATTAAATGATGACTGTTCTCTAGGTCTGCCTGCATTAATTCTTCATATTTGATCTTTAACTAAGATGAACATCACAAGGTGAGTATCTCCCACATAGCACTGTTTTCCTATTTTAATGTGTTCATGAGGGCTCTTTACACTTTCTCTAATGGGTCCTGTCAGGTAGCATGCTGAGAGGCAGTCAAGGAGGACAAAGCTTCTTCAAGCTGTTTAAGCTGCTAATATTTTTATATTAGAAGGCAATAAGACTAGATGATGAAGTTTCTGTTTTTAACTCTCATTTCTGCCTAAGTGGAAAAAATTTTCCTATAACCATGCTGCTAGGAGCCAATCTCCTGTTATTTAATATTGTTTAGTCTGAATGGGTCTCTAGAGACCAATCTTAATGCTGGAAGAGCAAATGAGCTAAGCCCCCAAGAAAGTTCTAGTTGCACAGTTGGGTTTCACCGGCCCAGCTCAAGCCCATATCATTCTCAGCATCCAAGGTCCAGTTAAAAAGATCAGGTTTTGTGTTAATCTGAATAGCATCTGCCTCATGCATACACCACTGGCAGAGGTCTTCCTCCCTCAAGTCACACTTCCCTTCTCCGGCCCTGAAAACTAGTTTGCAGAAGAGAAAGCAATATGTTAGAATCACAAGATCTCTAACCACACTGGTTTTGTGGCACTTCTTGTGCCCCAGTCCCTCATGTGAAGTCACTTCGACCATATAAAAAAAGCATGACTCCAGCCTTATCCAATAGCCCTGGGATAAAGGCGCTTCTTAGAGTTGTCACAGCCACTTACCGAAGTGCATGCACACACACACACAAAAAATTAAGGTGATGGAAAAGAGACCTGACAGTAGTGGATACTTAGCTCAATTACTTGCTGGTGACAACCAAAAGGTGCACTTACAAAAACCTAGACAGTCACTCAGGCACTTGGGACTGATTTTCAATGAAAGATAGTTAATAAGCCTTTAAAAATTCTAACAGAGCTGACAAATACCAAAAAGATTCATTTCTCTGGTGTAAAATTCTTCTATGTGGAAGATATTGAGCAGATGTTCAGCTTTAATTGGAAATTAAAGTTGGTAGAATTTAGGATAAACCTAGAAAACAATGTAGGATTTCATTTAACTCAAAAACTTATATTAAGATTCTTCTGGATTTAATCTGGAGGTCCTGCATTAACTCTTTTCCTCCCCAACATGAAACTTGACACCTTAGGGTACTTCACAGATGAAAAAAGACCTACTCAGAAAAAGAGGTACTGGGAAATGCTGAGTTGTGCTGGGAAGGTAAGAAGTACACTGGCTGGCACAGTTAGTGCACAGATCCCAGACTCATTCCTGGGCACCTCTGGTTACATTTCACCACTTTAAAGTCCACTTCAAATCCTGGCCCTTGGGTCAGATGAAATGAAGCATACATTTGCTATGAAGTGTGAAACATTTTTGCTGTCTCAGAGAATGTTTGGGTCAATTAGGGCTATTCATGGGATTAGAACAAAACACCCTGACTGTATCAGATGAGCAGACAAGCACTTGCTTCAGGTACAAAACTAAAATTAGGTGGTGTTCTTCATATTTCAGAGAGAGGCATCAATAGGGAGGCTTGAAAACACATGTTCCTTATTCATGACTCCTGAGTCCTTTTCTATAGTAAACACAAAGCTTAACAGTCCAAATATTTCTAAATGTCAGCTAATTCACACCATACTTCAAATATGGGAGACAAGCACATAGGAGGAGTTAGCTAGCTCACATAGCAGGGAGTTGTGGAAAGAGCAGGGGCTTTGGAAGTAGCAAATCTGGGTTTCAAACTGAGCTCTACCTCTTACTAGTGTGGACAAGTCCCCTAACCTCTCTGAGCTTCAGTTCTCTTGGTTTTTTTTTTTTTTAATTTTTTTTTAATTTTTTTATTTTTTAAATTCTTTTAATTGAAGAAATGATTTTAAATTTTTTTCCCCCATCTATATTCCTCCTCTCCCTCCCCTCTACCCTCTGGTAATCACTGGTCTATTGTCCATGTCTATGAGTCTCTGTCCTGTTATGAGCCTCAGTTTTCATGCCTGTACAATAGAGATGATGATAACTTGCTTTACAGGGTTGTTGTGAAGGGTAAATGAGATAAGTCAGGTACTTAGTTAAGTAGCTGGAAACAAGTAGGTTCTCAAAAAGTTTCATTTTCTTTTCTTATTTCCCACTTAAGTGAGTTGGTCATTTTTCCAAACTCTGAAATCAAATCTCTAAACTACATGAGGATATTTCCAGATGTCTATGAAGGTGAAAGTTGCTTCTATTTCTTTAAAATCTCTGATGTGGGAAAAAAAGAAAAAGCAGTGTCAGCCAGAGACCACTACATATTTGAGCTTTAAACCACAACACCCCCACAAATGAAATGGGGTTTGATTGATATGGGAGGAATAGTAAAGAAAAAGAGGAATTGAGAGTTTTCACTCCTGTCAGAGCTCTTCTCATCCTGGCAGAACCACTCTACAACTGCATGGTAACCATATTAATGCTTCTTCTTATATCAATTCAGCACATATCCCCAGGAAGCATTTGTATTTTGTCTAACATCAGAGATAAAAGTTGAGCAATGAAATGACTAACAAAGGAATAATCCTCCACTTCTAGACAGAGAAGAAAGGAAACTGAGTTTGAGCGTACTCTTCTAATACACCTCTTCCACTCCAGGGGACCACATATAAGGAGCTGTTTTTATACAGATGATCTTATGAGTGAGTCCACCCATTTCTGCCCTAAAATCAACTCCCCAAGGGCTCTGCCTTTTCCAACTTCTACACAAACTGGGGGATGCCTGGGCACATTTGGTCAACATTTGATTTCAGGTTTCTATTATATTCAGTCTGTGGGGGTAAGTGAATCTATAAATAGCTCATGCTCCTCTGCCTCACACTTGAAAAATGAGAAGCCATCAACTCTGCCTTTCCTGCAGAGAAGAGAGGTTTTCAGTGAACCCAGTTCCCTTCATAATGATCATGCATCAAGTTAATATGCTAAGTAGCCAGCCTCAATCAAATGATTCATACACCTATTTTAGTATAAGACCAAATGGTATCTAGAATAAAACTCAGGAGTGACCTCCAAGTTAAGATTAGTGAATGATTCATATAATGCTTTCAGAAGTCTGATCTTTTTGGAAACTCACCTAGCTAACTCATCTATGTATGTGAAGCATCACCTTCAAGTCTTAAGGAGATACATCTTTCCTGCCTTTGAAAGAGAAAAACAGATTTAAATCTTATTTAAATCATGTTGTGAAGTAGAATTTTTGATAATCTCTCCTCCTCACCCCCAACAAAAAGGCCTACCTCCCTCCTTGGGTTTTTTCAAATGCTTGAGTAAAATATTATTATAGTATTTGTGACACTGTGAAGTAATTATCTCTTTATGTATCTGTCTCTCTCAAGAACTATGAGTTTTTAATGAGTAAGGATGAACAAGGTAAAATAATCACGAAATTATATGACCTTAATGAACTTTCACAAATGAAAGTAACATCAAATTTAATGTTGATTTAAGGGAGAGGTGAGAGAAAAGGTGGCCAACCAAGTAAAAGTAGACAGAACAAGATATAAACAGATTATTTCCTCTTCATCCCCATACCTGCTCAGAATTCTAAAAAGGCTATTCTTGGTAGAATTCACTAGTGAAGTCATCTGGTCCTGAATTTTTACTTTTGGCGAAGTTTTTGATGATTGTTTCATCAAATTCCTTACTATTGATCAGTCTATTAGATTTTCCATTTCTTTGTTTCATCCATTTATTGCAAAAAGAATGAAACTAGACTGCTATCTGTAACCATATACCAAAATTAACTCAAATGGATCAAAGAACTAAATATAAGACCTGAAACAATAAATTACATAGAAGAAAACATAGGTACTAAACTCATGAACTTTAGATTCAGAGTATTTTATGAATTTGACCTCAAATGCAAGGAAAGTAAAAGCAAAAATAAACAAATGAGACTATATCAAACTAAAAAGTTTCTGCACAGCAAAAGAAACTATCAACAAAATAAAGAAGCAGCTAACTGAATGGGAGAAGATATTGGCAAACAATACCTCTGATAAGGAGCTAATATCCAAAATATACAAAGAACTCATATAACTCAACAACAACAACAAAAAACCAAACAATCCAATTTAAAAAATGGCTAGAGGACCTGAACATACATTTCTCCCAAGAGGACATACTAATGGCCAACAGACATATGAAAAGATGCTCAACTTCACTAGCTATTAAGGAAATACAAATCAAAACCATAATAAGATATCACCTCATACCGTAAGAATGGCTCTCATTAACGAGACAAGTAGTAAGTGTTGGGAGAGGTTATGAGGAAAAAGGAACCCTCATACACTCCTGGTAGGAATGTTAAATGGTAGAGCCAAAAGTGTAGGAAGGTTTCTCAAAAAATTGCGAATAGAATTACCCTATGATCCAGCAATCCCTCTTATGGGGGATATACATCCAAATTTTTTAAAACATTTATCTATAAAGATATATGCACCCTGATGTTCATTGAAGCATTATTTATGGTGGTCAAGACATGGAAACAACCAAAATGCCCTTTGATAGATGACTAAAGAGGATGCAGTATATATATACAATAGAATATTACCTAGCCATAAGAAAAGATGAAATACTGCCATTTGCATCAACATGGATGGATCTTGAGATTATCATGCTAAGTGAAAAAAGACAGAAAAAGTTGAGAACCATATGATTTCATTCACATGTGGGACAGAAAACTGAAAGCAACAAATGAACAAGACACACATGCAAAAACTCACAGACACAGACAACAGTTTAGTGGTTACCAGAAGAAAAGGGGGAGTAGGAGAAGCAGATAAGGGTAAATGGAGTCAACTATATGGTAAAAAAAAAAAAAAAAAAAGGAAATTTCACTTTGGGTAGTGAATACACAATGCAATATACATATGATGTATTATTGAATTGTACACTTGAAACCCATATAATTTTATTAACAAATGTCACCCAATAAATTTGATAAATTGAAATATAAAAAAAGAATAGAATATTGGAAAATCCAAATTCAAAGAGCAAGGTAATAACAACTTAGATTTCTCCAGAAATATTTTTATTGTATATATTGTGAAGCAATGTTAAATGCAGAAATGCTGTTGCCCATTAAATGGAATCTCTAAAACCCTAAAAAAAAAAAAAAATCAGAGCCAGTATATGGTATTGACAACCCCTAACTTCTGATCCTGGGAAAGAAAACATGAGATTAAACGTCTGTCCCAAAAAGTACATACAGTTCAGAAAGAACAGCAAGCAGCAATAAGGTCCTTGGATAACTCATACAGTTTGAAATGCTTCAAAATATTTCATAGTAAATTAACAATTTCAGATTTTGTTTGGCTTTAGAATATAAGAAAAATTCTCCTGCCCATGCTTTAGAAGCCATGGAATACTATCACTGTGTCTGGCAAAGGTTTGGCTTGTCTTTGGTTTAGAAGACAAATGCTAAATTAAAATTTGTTCTGCTAGAGTCCATAGAGCAAATCACAAACCAGTGTAGGTCATCTGTTGACAGCAGATTAAATGCTTTACAGTTTGTGGGACATAAACCAAACAGTCTCCATTTTTGCAGTGTCCAAAATATGATAGCTGAAATAAACTTAGAGAATATACTAACAGATAGAAGGAAAATGACACCAAATGGAAATACGGATCTACAAAAAAGAAATGAAGAGCATCGGAACTGGTAACTACTTTGGTAAATATAAGATTTTTTCTTAAATTCTTTAGAAGATACTTTATTATTTAGACAAATTATTAATAATGTATTGTGAAGTTTATAACATATGTAGATATAAAATGTACAACTTGACAGTATAAAGACTAAGAAAGGAGAATTAGAAGTATTCTATTTTATTTTATATGAGAAGCAGTATATTATCTCTTGAAGGTAGAATGTGATGTTAGAAAGTACTATAAACCTCAAAGCAACCACTAACAAAACGGAGTTATATGTAATAAACCAACAAAGATAAAATGGAATCATAAAAAATAACCCAAAAGAAGGCAGAAAAATAAAAAGGAATAAAAAAATGATAGAAAAAATAGAAAACAAATAGCAAAATGATGATCATAACTATATCAGTAATTACATTAAATGTAAATGGTTTAAATAATCCCAATTAAAAGGCAGAGATGGTCTGATTAGGAAAACAAAGCAAAACCCAATTACATATATGCTGCCTACAAGAAATTCACTATAAATTTAAGACATAGTCTAAAAGTTCATAGTAGCAAATAAATTGTGACATACACATAGAAAAGGTTACTATGTGGCCATCAAAAAAATTAATTACATATATATTTGCAAATGTTTCCAGGACTTAGTAACAGAACAAGGCAAGATGCAAAATAATTTACATATGCTACCATTTTTTAAAAAGAGAAGAAATATACAGCTACATGCTTATATTTGCATAGAATTCTCTGGGACTATATGCAAGAAATTGATAACAATGGTTGCTTGGCATAGGAGAAGGCGGCTGGAGACAGAAAAGAGATTTAATTTTCACTGCATATCCTTTTGTACTATCTTTTCTGACATGTGTGTATATTACTTAGTTTTTAAATTAATGTTACAGTATTTTGGAAGAAAAATGTTTAATGAATTAAGAGAAGATATTTTCATTGGCAACATAAAAAACTGCAAAAAGATTCCTTCTTGGTACAGAAACAACAGAAAATGCAATATAGTAATAGTAATATCAACTGATATTTATTTAATGTTTCTAATTTTTTCCAAACACCTCTCAAGCCTAATACTTCATTTTATTCTAACATTATTCCTGTGATGTTGGTAGGTGGGAATTAACACTCCCTCATGAAAGAAAAGACAATCAAAGCTATTTAAATCACATATTATAAAGCTTGTTCCACTAAACCAAAGCCATTAAGGTTTGTTTAAGATAGCAGTTATGTAAGTAAATATGTCATAGACTAACACAGCTTCTTTCTTGAGTCACCCAGACAAGAGATATATCAGACAAGAGATATATATCAGGGGATAATGCACATTTTACAGCCCAAGCAAAAGCAGTTAACTGGGCCTTAGGAAAAGCAATCATCAATTCAGAGTTATATAAATGAAGGTGGAATATATCATGTACTCTAGAATCTTGTTACTAAAAGTGTGGTCTTCTTGGTCCTGAAGCATCTTAAACTTTACCCTAGACCTCTTTGATCTAAATCTTCTTCTTTAACTTTACTTTCATGTGCATACGAATCATCTTGTGATCTCTTTAAAATGCAGACTTTGATTCAGTACTGGCTGGGTCTGAAAACACACATTTCTGACAAGCTCTAAGCAATACCAATGTCCATACTTAAGAAGCGAGGCAGAACAACCCCAGGCTCTCTACGCTTGTGTTTTTGAGTAGGAAGCATGCCCTCCTCCTCTCAGGGTAAGGAGGCATCTGGACATGTACAGTAAAGCTTGATGGGCACCTTCAGAAAGAAAAACCAGTAATATCCTTCTAGAGACTATTTTTCTATAAGAAAGTAGCTTAAATATTAAAATCAGAACGCTTCTACCATGTGGAACAAAAACAGACCTTTATGATGCCCTATGGGCAGGCTCATGAGAAAGCAGCAAAGATGAAGATACCATGGACCCAAGGCCAGGGTCTGGAAACAAAGGAAGGCAGTAGTGTCTAAGCAACAGTGGGGTGGACAGAAAGATGATATGGGCACTATAACCTATAGAACCTCTAGAAAAGAAGAAATTTTGAATGAGGCATTAGACTTGCTCAAACTCTTACCTGCAGATAAGGAGATATATATACCAACTGAGGTAAAGAAATTGAACAAAACTGTCTCTCTCTCACACACACACTCACAGTTCATTTACCTAGCACCTAGCATAATCCTGGTATACAATATATAATTGTTTATTGAGTGAGTTAATGCATTTCTGTAACCCTATAACATAAGATGAGGTCCTCTTGCCCTCAGGTTAAAAATCTTCATGGCCTCCCAAATTATCTTACGTTAAAGTACCCATTTCCCCTTTCTTGCTTCCTGAATGGGAGTGATGGCACAGCCTGTTTCTGCTGGACTCAGCTAAGTATAAAGGCTGCTCATGAGGCCACTTGGCCAATGTACCAGAGAAACTATGATTAGCCTCCATATCCCCTAGGAGTCTGGAACAGCTCAGAGGTGGAATGTAGGACTCTGGCCTCCCAGAACACTTGGAGTGATGGGCACTATGACTACATCCTCTTAGCTTCACTCTGGACTGGCACCACCTAATCCACTCAAACACAGCTTGTACTTTCTTGCCTTAGAATCTTTGCTTATGCCTTTCACTCTGCCTGAAATGACCTCCCTTGAATTCATTCAAAGCAATGTACGGATAGTATGTTATTCCTCTGGATTCCTGAGGTGTTTACTTCACTTAACACTTGAATGCTTGGTACTGCTGATTATTTTATGTGTCTAAAGCCTTGTATTCCCAATAAGATTGTAAACTTTCTGAGGGCAGGGATCATGTTTTATATCACTCCATAATCCCCATAGCACTCAATCCCATTGTGTTGCAGAAGGTAGTTTCTTCCTAAATGCTAACTGAATGAATGAATGGAAATGTCACTGTGCTAGGGAATGGGGAGTATTCAAAGATGGATGAAGCCTTGTCTGCCTTCGAGGATCTCTTATTGTAATAAAATAGGTAAGTCATGTACCCAAAGAGCATTAATTTTAGTTAATATACAGAAAGTGTCACAAGAGTCTAACAAAGTACTATGAGAATCTAAGGGGTGGTGATGACTTCAGTAAGGAAGTACCACTTTAACTGGGTCTTGAAGAACATTTTGAATGGCAGGAACTGGGAAGGTGCAATGTTTTAATGTATTTTAGAATGAGGAGCCAGCCAGCATGAGCGAAAACAGAAGTACATGGCATTACGCAAAAGAGCAATAATCAAAATAACCAAGATAGTCAGAGAAAAAAATGAAAAAAGACTAATCCTGTCCAACATTAAAAAGTAGTGAAACAATACAATATATACTTTTACGTATATGTGAAATTTTCTGAAACAGTATAGTGCTGGCACAAGAATACAAATAGATCAATGGAACAAAATAGAGTTTTAAAAGAGACTCTAAGTATACGTTGGAACTTAGAACATAATAAAAGTGGCTTTTATTATGGGTGTAAAAAGGATGGGTGTTCAATAAATGGTAATGGGACAACTGGCTAGCTGTATGGGAAAAAAAATAAACCTAACGCCCTACCTCATTTCTCACATCGAAAACTTTCAAATTGGTCAAATATTTAAAAATCAAAAAAATAAATCCACTATCATACCAGAAAAATAAAACATGGTGAATACTTTTATAATCTCAGAATGTAAGGCATTTTTAAGCTTAATACATCAGAAAGCCACAGAGAAAGGTTAATAAATTGACTACATTTAAACATACACACACACACATACACACACACACACGCAGAAACACATAGAGAGAGGAAAAAAAAATTACCATAAAGAGAATGTAAAGAGAGTCAAAAGCAAAAACAGGAAATATTTGAAACATCTATGACATACAGATCAATTTCCTTAATATGTTAACTGCTCTTAAAAATAAGAAAAAGATGAATACAGTAGAAAAATGGGAAAAATATATGAACGCAAACTTCACAAGGAAAAAAACACAAATGGCCATGAAACATAAAAAGGCTCTCAACCTTAATTATAATAAAAGAAAATAATAAGATACTATTTTTACATATCATATAGGCAGAAATTAAAAAGTATGGTAATATCTAGCATTGACAAGGGATGTATTAAAGTATTCTGATACATTATTGCTAAAGGTATAAATTGATACAATCCTTTTGGAAGGCAAACAAAAATTTATTGAAATTTCAACTATACATACTCTCTGAGCATGCAACTAAGTTTTTAGTAACTTATCTTAGTTACACTTGCAAATATGCAAAGGTGCTCACTCCAATATTATGTATAATAGCAAAATCCGGAAATATCCTGACTGTCCATCACTAGAAAACTAAACTAATGGAATTATAGGAAGGTATTAAAACAGTGAGGTAGAACCATAGGTACTGCAAACAAATTAGGGCCAAGACAAGTTGAGTAGAATAAAGCAAGATGAAAACTAGTATGTACAGTGCAAGCCCCTTTGTATTTTTTAAAAGTTATATACTTAGGTTTGTGGAATGTTTGGAAGGATATCAAAGAAACTGTAGACAGTGGTTACCTCTAGAAAATGAGATTGGCAGGGAGACATAGAAGAGGAAGATTCTTAACACTTTTTTACATTATACCCTTCTGTATGATTTGAATATTTTACAATTAGCTTGAATTGCCTTTATGTCAAAATGTTTTAATAAATGAATTTGCTGACATTTTTTAAGTAGTTATCTACTTTCTGCGGAGCACAGAACTAGAGAAAAACCAGTCCCGTTTCCTTTCCTAAAGTTTCTGAACATTGAACATTTTCAGAGCAATGCATTAAGGGGCTTTTTGTTGGTCAGCTGGATGGGCTCTCCCAGACACAGGACCACTGAAATGGTGCTGAGAGGGTACTCGGACACAGGGTTACTGTGCAAGTATGTGGAGAGTCTAGCGAGGCAGACCAAGTGGCTTCCTCTAGAGAGGCCTACTATTATCAGTCTGCCTATGCGCTACTGTAGCAGACATATACCTTTGATTCAAAGGGCTGCTCTTCATTGTATATCCACCAGTTTAAATGATTTTGCAAATCAGTCTTTCCAAAGAGTCTCAAAATAATCACTGCCATCAGCATACTTGTCATTTTCAAGCAAGTAATTGACAATCCTTTTAAATTCCAGGACAAATTCAAGTGTACAGGGAGTACACAGGAACTTCTCAGCATTGCAGATGCCAGCAAGAGAACCTCTGGGTAACATCAAGGACAATTGTCTCAGGCCTCTATATTTATTTATGTTTAGGCTGCTCCAGGTCTGCAACTAACTATCAAGCTTTGGGCATGCCTCCCCCTACAGATAACCTCTCTCTCCAGCCTAGATCTCAAGGACTCCAGACACTACCAGCAACTCCTATTACCCTTGGCTCACATAGGATAAAAAAAAATCTAAACAAGCTTTTTCACTTGAAAAGATTTCTCTAGTTTCTATTGTTCATTTTTATACAAGTATCTAGCACCAGCAGCAAACAATAAATGTCAAAGATCTCTGTTTTTCAGATTTTTATATAAATATGAAAGCTACTATTTAAAGATTCATAATCTTTCCCCTTTCTAGAGAGGGGAAAAATGAGTTAGATGAAGCCAAAAGAATGACCTTATTCCTTTAAAATCCAGCCCATAGACATGCTTATAGAGCAAAGCAGCTGTGCTGCTGGCAGAGGGAGCATACTGAAATGAAATACTCATGGTAATCCCCCTTCCCCCACTCATGCCTGCAGAGCCCCATCCAATTATTGCACAAAAAGGCTTTTTCTTATAAAAAAAAAAAAAAAAAACTTCTCTCCCTTCTACTTCAGTCTCCATCTTGGTTGGGAAGAAACGACACTAGTGATGGAATGTACATAACTCTGCAAATATTCATGAGAAAATGCTTTGACACCCACATGCTCCCCAGTTCCCTTGCACATACATGCGTTAGGGAAAAGGGATGCACAGAGAAACTGATGGACATGTGTGGTTCTCTAGCTTAGGCAAATCGCAAGATTTGCAAAGACAGGCAGCAAGATTCAAGAAGGCAGAGTCCCAACTTGTCCTTCATCCACTGAACCATAAATTGAATATTTAATCTAACAACCATTAATTGATCATTTAAAATGTACAACACTGGAAACACAAACTTAGAGCTGTGTGTGGTGTAGCATCTAAGAGCTTGGACTTTGGAGTCACACAGTCAGAGGTTTGAATGCTTGTTCATAACGAGGTTGTGTGACCTTAAAGCAAGCTATTCAACCTATCTGAGCCTGTTCCTATCCCTAAAACAAAGATAATCATATCTACTGTAAAAAGTGATATAATCCTAACAGAATCTTCCCCTCCGTGAACTCTCAAATTCCTTCGCACCTTAGTTTCTTCTTCATGTCTTCCCTTTTTCTTGCTCTTCTCAAGTCCCTCCTCAGTTTCAGCAACTCTTCTGCTTCTCTACTCTTTCCTAAAGCCTTTATTCACAGTGAGTTCAGGAAATACAAAAGAAGTGAGGCATAAAATAAATAAGGCTTATACTCCTCCTTCTCTCCACTTCATCCTACTCACTTTTTGAGGCAGGAGATAACAGACCATTTGTCTTCATCTTATAATGGGTTGGGTCCCCAGACAGAAACATTGCTTCTAATTGCAGCCTGGTCACTTTATAATAGGCACTCAATGTTCTTCCATACTACTAGATGTCAATAGTGCAATTTCCTCATTTTGATCCAGTACGGAACCAGGGATAGGTCCAATCTAAAGAACAAAATCTTTCCTCAGGATTCTGCTAAACAGCACATTTCCTGCTACACAGGAACCTCTGTGTTGCAGTTCATGGCCCTTGTCACTAGAATAAGCAACAGGCATTTCCCTGCAACATCAAGCACAATTCTGGACTGGCAAAAAAGGAAATATTCTATAACTGTTATTTTTGTCTCCCTAGGCCTTCATCTTTAAAATAAATGTCATGAATAGTCCATAGCATTTCTTCTAATATCAATGTTCTGGAATTCTAAAGTCAAACTATTTAGCTACCATATATCAGGATTCAAAATTCTGCATAAGTTACTCTTCATGTCCTAAATACATACCACCTTCTATAATTTAATTTTAAATCCCCTGTTTTATCCTAATGACAATAAAGACTAGCTGGTTCTAATACTCCATAAACTACTACAATCATCATGTTCTGTGCTTGCAAAGATTTATTCTCACCTCCTTATCTTCCCATCTCTACACCAACAGTCCTTCATCAAATAATCCCCTGCAGAATGCATACAATGAGGTGTGCTACACTAGTAGTGGCTTTCCTCTTGGTTCCTGCAGTCAGCCCTTTAATCATACTTTTGTGGGGGTTTCCTCTGAAGCCCCTCCCAGTTCTTGACATCCTCAAGCTGAAGTCTGGAACTGGAGGAAATATTTGTCCAAGAATTTGAAACAAACAAACACACACACACACACACACACACACAGTCTCTAGTGTCTCTCTCTCATCTTTGAAAGGAGACAACAGATATATTCTGTGTGCTGTTTTGATATTCGGTGTACATGGAGATTAAACAAATACTAAAACAACAAGCACAAATCACACTGCTGCTATCATTTCGGTTTTGTATTCAGTGGTTTTAAGGAGGAAATGTCTTGCTCATGCACATGATTTTTTTAACTGGAAAAGCTACAGTGTTTTAGGTATTGTGTTTAAGCCAAATAACAGACCATTTTAAAATAAATATTCCCAGGAGAATGGGAGCAATTGCTTTCCAGAGAGGGCTGGGTAGCTTTTTGTCCCTGGACTTGCTTTCTGTTGACTCAGTCTGCACTTGTTTTGACAGCCAATTACAGTCGTTGGTGGGTAAAGCTGAGGCTAATGCTCCTCATGGAAAGTTTTACAAACACACAATCACCCAAACACAATACACTTGAGCAGAGGACGCCCACTCCAACAGATGTTCCTGATCAGGAAGTAGGGAGGGAAGTTAATTTTCCAAGTAGAGCATGCTGATCCACCAAAGGGATCATAACCAGATTCCAAGAAGAGATTTTCAAATCTAGTTTCACTCTTATAAAGAAGCATGGGCCTTGCTTCTCTCATACTGTGATAGTGATAATCAAAACAGAGACCCAAGCCACAGCACTCGTGACCTCACTTATTCGACTCCTGGTTGCCAATCCCTGGGCTGGGCACTTTACACAATTATTTCATTTCCTCCTCACAATAACTCCAGTTGAAGAAAATAGCACTCAGAGAGGTTAAATAACTCGTCCAAAGTAAGCCAGCTAATAAGTGGCTGTGCCTGAATTCAAATCCAGGTCTGACTTTAGAGAAGATTAACTTTAATATCAATTCAAGCCAGATAAAATGCAGACCAATTTTGAAGACAAATTTTAGCAAGTCCAAATATTGACAAACTAAAAACACAAATTAGACCAATAACAACCAGCCTTAAAAACTGGAAGTAGATGACACCAGGGTCCCAGGGTAATGGAAGGTGGTATGATCCCCTGTAGTCCCCATCCAATATAGTCTTTTCTTTATCCCTCTCCTTCCCTTTCACTCTTTCCCCTTTTCCCAAATTTCCACCCTTTTCCCCCTATACCTTTTTCCTTTTTATA
This sequence comes from Rousettus aegyptiacus, assembly GCF_014176215.1. Lineage (NCBI taxonomy): Eukaryota > Metazoa > Chordata > Mammalia > Chiroptera > Pteropodidae > Rousettus > Rousettus aegyptiacus. The sequence continues at coordinate 116,246,944 of NW_023416306.1, read as the reverse complement.
CTGTTGTACAGTGAAGAATATGAAATCTGCATTTGAATATTCCTGTGTCAAAGGTAAGACTCATTTCTGACTTTGGGCAGACCCATGTAACCTCTCTAAGCCTAACTTTTCTCAACTATAAAAGAAGGATGACATCTACCTTTTAGGCTGTTGAAGGGATCAAATCAGATAATATGTATAAAGAGATGACCAGATTACTAGTAGACTAAATGGGATTTTTTTCTTTTAACTTTGGGAGTCAGCAAGACTTTGTGGAAATGGCATGCAATTTAGAGTTGGACTGTCTTGGATTTGAATCCCTGCTCCACCACTTACTGATCAAGTGATCTGAGCAGGTCTTGTAATCTTTCTATGCCTCAGTTTCCTTTTCTACAAAATGGAGTGAATAATGTAGATTTAACAGATTTTGGGAGATGATTAAAAGAAAAGATAAACATTTAGAATTTACCAACATTTAACAAATAAAGCTGCCTCTCAGTAGAACTTGGCAATAACTAACCTGTTCTCTAGAGGCCTATGTTTGTTGACACCTGATCTATTTACTCAAGTGTGTCACCACAGAGGACTGAGAAGGGCTAGCGCACTAAGGAATTTTAATCTTGAACCTCTTTTGAGGCTGTAAAATATAAAGATGGAGGTATAATGCAATGAAAAGCCCACCATAGGAAGCACAGGTCTAGCCCCACTTGTGCATTAACTACCTGTATAACCCCCATATAAGTCACACCGTTGTATCTGGAACAAAATGGGGTTGACATAGATTAGGGGTAGTGTCTGGAAACATTTTGACTGTCACAACCGGGATTGCTACTGGCAACTAGCGGGTAAAGCCAGGGATGCTGCTAAACATCCTATAGTGCACAGGACAGACATTCACAACAAAGAATTACCCAGCCAAAGTGTCAATAGTGCTGAGGTTTAGAAACCATGGCCAAGATGACTAAGTTTCCTTTGAGCTCTCATATTCTAAGTGACTACAATGAGGCAGCACCAGTACCAAATAGGTGACATTCTTTTCAACATCTATCAAGCAATGGCTTATAATGTTGCTCAAAATTCCTTTAAGGCCAATGGGGGAAATTTCCTTCTAGATTTGGATATTCTGAAATCAGTGCTATATTTCTGTGGGTGATGACAGTCCTTCCTTCACAACAGGAAGAGACCCAGAGATGAAGGCAGCACAATCCTCCAGGGACTTGGTTTCTCACTCTTTGCAGTTAGAATCAGTGCTTCAAAGCCATGAGATTCCTTTTGGGCAAGAAGATGATTTAAATAAGTCTGAATCAAGGTCAGAATAAGATATGATACAACAACAGAGGTGAATCTCAACTACATCATGCTAAGTGAAAGAAGCCAGACTCATAAGGCTACATATTGTTTCATTACATTTATATGGTATTCTGGAACAGATGAAACTGTAGAGACAGAAAGCAGAGCAGTAGTTTCCAGGAGTTGGGGGTAAGAATAGTTTGATTACATAGGAACATGAAGGGATTTGGGGCTGATGCATTGTTTTATATACTGATTGTCATGTAAGCTACACAACTGTGTTTCTCAAAACACATAGAACTGTACACTAAAAAGATACATTTTACTGTATATAAATAATATTTTAATCAAGATTGACCCCTCTCTTTATACCCCCTAAATATGATCACAAATGCTGTAGAGAGAATAACTGTACTTTGTGGAATGATGAACTAAATGACTTCTAAATTCTTTCCTACACCAAGTCCTATGATTTTATGACAATCTGCCTCTCCTACCCCAGTGACCTCAGAGCCATAGTGATTAAAGTCTGCATTCCAATTTCTGTTCTAAATTAATGAGTCCCTCTGACCAAATCATGTGGATATGAGTTCTACCACCATTCTGGAAACTCTGGCTCTACTCCAGCCTGCGACAAAGGTCCCTTTCCTTCTCTCTCCTATCCTGACTTCCCTTGGGACCAATGAGGGCCTCAGACAATTAATAAACAAACCAGAATCAACCTCAGGAGACACTGGTTTTATCTCTCTCCACAGGCTTCCTGTCAAATCCTATTTGATCTTTCTATTGAACTTCAAATTGGGCAACAGAAGAATCATATTTATGAATTTCTCTCATCTATGGACTCCTAGGTTTCCACTAGATTATTTTTACTCCCTTAAGCTACATAAATGTAAAATGTAAGGCTCAAACCAAAATCATACCCAGGCTTGTTGGGAGGGAGGGAGGGAGGGATGGATGGATGGATGGATGGAAACATGTAATTTTGTTTTATTTACATACACTTCCCAGCTTATTATCTATCAAATGTTACACAAAATAGTTCATTTTTCGTCTATGGCCATGCTACCCTGAACAAGCCCGATCCCAGCTGATGTCAGGAGCTAAGCAGGGTCAGGCCTGATTAGTACTTGGATGGGAGACTATCTAGAAAGACAAGGTGCTATAGGCATAAAAAATTAAAAAAATAAAAAATAAGGGATTGTAAGCTAACAAGGTCCTTGCAATCTGTGAGGTCAACCAATGGTTGCCATGCCTAAACATATAAAAAGTAAAATAAAATAATAAAAAATAGTTCATTTTTCTTAGGTAAGGGACAGCCCCTGGTATGCTATTGCCAGAGAAGACTGAAACAGCCAGCAGTATGCCCACTTTCTACTAATAGACCACTGACTTCTATACCACAAATACAGTCACAACTGTGAAGTGCTGTAGGAATCCCATTCTCTTATTTGAGATTCAGTTTCTTTCCTTGCTCTTCTTGGAGGATCTCAATGGAACAATTACAAACACCAGTAACAAGATACCTCATACACACTTGAGTGCTGGGATAAAAATCAAAGGGCATAAGCAAGACTGAACCTGCCAGTGCCTTCATATTCCAAAGGACAGAGAAGACTTGGTAGGGGCCAGGTAATGCACATGCTGACTTTTTCTGCTGAGCACTTACAACAACAGCATTGTGACTACAAAGGTAGGATGTCCATTATCATAAAAGAAGGGCCCACTTGAGACAACAAATTCCACAGTGGTCTAGGGTCTTACTTCTACATGTTCTCCTCAGACAAGAACAATGGCAGAATTACACATCCATGGTTTAGAACTATACAGTCATCTTCAGGAGTCTGCATCAACAGAAAATCAAGACTGTCCAAGACACTCACTCTTAATAACATTATTCCTTTGGCACATTGGAAAAAGTTTTACAAAAGACCAGAATACCTTGAAAACACACTTTGGCTTTCTATTCAAAGGTATAGACTGACAGGCAATGGTTGTCTGGGATTCTTCCCAAAATATTTCCATTTCCAATGCCATTTCCTTAGGACTACTATTCCAACAGTGTTTTCTTATATATGTAAATATGATGCTGATCCATGAAAGCTAAATAAAGGATTTTTCTAATTTTAAGGATGGACTTTCACAGAGAGTACCTGCTAGCTGCTGTGGTGAGGGCTATTGTCCATGGTCATAGAACTGAATGAGGCAAGGCTTGCTAGCCATCACGAGGACTGAATACATGGCCTTTAACAGCACAAACCAGAACAATGATACTGCAACATAGAAACAGAGAGAAGTCCTATAGGCCCACCTGGCCAGGCCTGCTCCCTCAGAAACTTGTGAGAGAGCTAGGCAGCACTACCAGACACAGGAAAGGTAACCAACAGCCTTAGCTAGCGAAGCTTTGGCTAATCCTCTAAAGCTTCATTAGATCAATAGAATTTATTTCATATATACACTGCAGGCTGGTAGACTAGCTGTCTAGCCCCTTACACTCAGCCTAGAAGCACAAGTCTAAGGCTCAAAGAAGATACTAGCCTCTAGGATTCCTAGGTCCTTCTGTTGCACACAACACAGGTGAGTACATTCGTCTAACAGGAACAGAACACTACTTGAACTAACTTGAACCCACCTGAATCATGCTGAGGCCCAAACCTAAATGGATACTAGCCAACTCCCATTCCCTGAGCAAACAGTCCTTCCTATTTCTGCAACTGATACCTCTCACTACCACTTCTCAGATCAAACACCATTAGTTTCTGACCAAACTATTATAAGTAATAAATAGTCAGAGCCCAGATTCCATGCTAATTTCCCAATAAGTATATAGTTATGAAAAAACTGAGAAGAGTAAAAGAAACATGACATTACCACATCCTGAGATGCATACTGGGGGTCCTCTGGGTTAACTGACCAGTAGCAATAATCAAAGCCGAATGCCACAACCTTCTCCCGGGAGCTGCCAAAGCCATCTGATCGACTGTCCACCTAAAATCAAACACAGGAGCCAATGTCTTCTCTATTATAACATCAGAATCTGGTTAGTGCATCTGATTCCTCTCTGCTGTAGTTAGAGACCTAGACTGGTCATGAGAATCTTTATATTTGAAAAAGAAAAAAAGTAACCTCTGTCCTCATCTTGTTAGGTACAGTGAAGTCTCATATATAGGCAGATATACTATTATATATCTGCCTATATATGAACCAACCACATGAGGCATAGGACAGCTTGGGAGAGAAAACCTTTCCCTCGCTGGGCATCTTTTTATTACTATCATTTCTTCTCTAAGTATTTCTGTAGAAGATATATAAATACATGAGTAATTCAGTCCCTGGGCCTAACAGGCTCTATCAACCTAGGGCTTTCATGGAGGTCCCTGGGTATCTCTCCTCAGTGAATCAGAAAGTATGCTGGACAGCAGAGCTAGGACCAATCCAACTGTCCAAGGTAGATGAGGGCAGAGCCAGAGCTGGGAACTGCAGTGACCTCCAGGTATTCTACTGGGGAGAATGGCATTATTTACGGAAATGTCTGTCTTACTAAATTAAAATTTAGATTCTGGACAGGGAGAAACAACCCCTAGCATTAGGCACCATAAACTACAACAGTAGAATGAGGCTGTCAGAATGACTAAGAGATTCTTAGTGGATAACTGACCTCAGCGAAGTAAGCAGCCAACAAGTGTGCAGGGGGAAGATTAAAGTTTGATGTTGGCCAGGGATTAGTCTTAAGCAAAAATGAGTTCTCAAAACAAAGCAGCTGAAGTGATTAGGCAACAGAGATATAAATAAGAGACAGCAGAGAATAAAAAGACTTTTGTCCCCAGGGAGCTCCTGTTGAAAGTTTGGCACATCCTGTTCTCTTTTAGCAGAGAGCTACTGACAAAAGGAAACAGATCACATCACAGGAGCAACATGGGAGTGGGTATGGCTAGGAGGCCTGGGGTCCAGATAACCCTAACTCCAGCCATTCAGCTTCCTCAGCTCTCAGGAATGCTGAGTACCACCTGCAAGCTGACTATAGCAGCAGTCACGTGACCAGCTTCCCTGTTTCCTTCCACTCTCCAAGGACCAGAAAGGAAGAAGCCCTTCTACTTCCGCTAGCCTGGTAAGGAAGAAACAAATATAAAATTAAAGCAGGAAAGAAGTACAAGGGTGATTCCTGCAGCTCTAGGAAATCAGCTCTAGGAGGGAGTGAGGTGTAGGAGAGGAAGTTCCCAGAGTTTTTCCAATTGTGGCTCAAAGATCAGTCATCATATCTGTGAAAGAGAATTTGTAGCAAGACTCAGAGGAGTGATCAACTCCCTTCTGGGATCTGAAGTTTCTTACTTGGTCCTCACTACAGCCAAAATCTTGCATTAGCAGATACATATTCAAATCCCCAGTAATGCCTCTAGACTAAGTAATACCAAATGAGAGGATCGGGCAAAGTCTAACTGGTGGTCGGATTAGTGAAGTATACATGTAGATTGTCCCAAACATGATTTAAGCTAGCCATGACCCCCCCATAACATCCCTGTGTTTACTTTCAAAGCAGCTACTGACAAGTTTTCAAAACAGCTGTACCCTATTTGATAGAACTTAGAGCTGCAGGAATCACCCTTGTACTTCTTTCCTGCTTTAATTTTATATTTGTTTTGTAGTTGGTCAAAGCTCTTCCAGTCCCCCTCTCTAAACATGTTCACATCCACAAGTGCACTCCCAGAAGCCCCTCTAATAATACTAGATGCTCAGTGGAGAGGAAAAGGAAAACAATTTCAGGCTTACCTTTAAATTCCTGATTTTTGCCACTTTGCCATCAACTTCCACAATAATTCTTCCTCCTTCTTTAATCTCCCTAGAAACAAGATCCAAATCCATGAGAAGAAACCTTGCTTTTTTTCTCTTAATTAAGAAAAGAGAAGCTGAGACCAGCACTATTGGGACAACACATTTCCCTACTGCTATCTCTATAACTAGGGTATCTGTCTCCATAAATGGCTGTAAGCATTAAAGCAATCAGTCCTCTAGTTGGCACGTGCTTCTCTGGATTGTTAGAATTTGGCTCTGGAATAGCTAAGGGTCACATTATTGAGCACCCTCTATATGCTAAATACTGTTTTAGGTACACTACATATTGTACTTCATCTTATACAATCCTCCTAACGCCATCCTGACATAGCTTCCTAACATATCTTTATTTTTACAGATGGAAGACTAAAGCTGAGAAAAATCATATAACTTGTTCAAAGTCACACAGCTAGCAGTGATAGAGCTGGATTTAAACCCAGATTTGTCTGACCACAAAGCCATATACCTTAGACATCAGGCTTGGAAACCCTGAAGAGTATCCTTGGCTCAACACACAACATGGCATCACCTCCCATTTTCTCTGGACACAGATAGTAATGAGTTCTCTCTGTTGAGAACCTGAGACCGTATTTCCCAAATCCTTTTCTTTTATCGGAATGAGAGCCAAGATCCTTAAGAATCTTCCTATGTTGCAGGTTTGTAACAAAACTGTTAACAACTAACCAACCCCTAAATCAAAGTGGTCCACATACATGAAGCCTAAAATAAATGGGATATATTCCATTCTAGATATAAAATCCTTTCTCATACCATAAAGAGCTTTAGCTAAAGTGCTCACAGAAAAAATGTTAACCGATGAGAAATTCATTAGCACTTCCCCTACTACAAGGAAAGTCATTGACTAAATTAAAATAAATTATTCCTAGCTTGCCATTCAAAAGTTGAGAAAATACATTGTCTCATTTTATCCTTCCTTGTAGTTCCCAGGATGTGACCTTGAGGACTGGAGGAAGTGGTGAGGGTGGGGTTGAGTTGGGGATGGCGGTGTCTTTTAGATTTAAGATTATTTTTCTAAACCTGTCAGTGAGTCTGAAATAAAGCCCTGGATAGAATTTTTCTAATTTCTCTCTCCCAGTAATGACACTTCTGTTATTTAAATTTCCTCAATGTACTTGGATGGGAGACCACCTAGGAAGACTAAGTGTTGTAGGCATAAAAAATAAAAAAAATAAGGGATTGTAAGTGGACAAGGTCCTTGCAATCTGTGAGGTCAACCAACGGTTGGTTGCCTTCCCTAAAATAATAATTATAATTAATTTAATTAAATAAAAATAATACTAAATTTCTTCAAGGCTCTGATGCTTTCTTTTGTATTTCATACTAGATAGTATTTATGACAGCAGAGATATTCTTCATCTCCCAGAATCATTAACTGCTCCCCGCCCCACCCCAGCCCTCAGCTCTCCTAAAGAAAATCCTTCATCTTTGGTGTTAACATTTTACAAGATATTTTTTTCTTTCTGATTGTTAAAGTAGGTTTTATTATCCCTCTACCCACTCTAAAAATAATACACAGATTATATATAATAACTTCGGACAATAAAGAAAAGAAAAAAAATTATGCTATAACTTTTCCAAATCTGTTACCTAATTTTAAGTTTGCCTTTTCTTGAGGATTCATCTAGTACTCTTTGGCTTAGAGAAGCCAAAAAAAAAAAAAAAGTGTCCTGAACTTTACCTCTTGACAGAAAGATATAACACTATAGGAGGGTGAGATGCTGCTCCTCCCTTTGCTATTGGTAAACTAGTGGTTCCAAAATATCCTAGAACAAAATAAGAGTGAACTAAAGTATAGCAGAATAAAAAAGGCACCAACCTCAATTGGAGAGCTGACAGCACAGAGCTCAATGAAGGTCTACTAAGAAGCCTAACACATGGCAGAGTGGAGCTACTACCACTCGCCTCCAGGTCCTGAATTCCACCAACAGTCATTCATTCCTTAGGGTTAAAGGTTTTGCACAGGGATAAATCTTCAGTTACATGTTTATCCCAGGACAATATTTCTCAAAGTGTAATCCACAGGCCACCTTCATCAGAATTATAGGGAATGGTGGGGCTAGTCACTTCAAATTCTTGTTAACAAGTTGCAGTTTAACAAGCTCCCCAGGTGGACTGTATGTATTCTATAATTTGAGAATCATTCTCCTAGAGGAGGAATAACCAAGCCATTACCACTTATCTATTCATTTGTAAAACTTTTTTTTTAAAAAGTTTAATATAAGGAGGGATAAAAATAGTTGTTAAAAATTAATATAGCCAAAACTTCACTGAACACTCAAAATGAGCCAGGCTCTGTTCTAAGTATTATAATGTATTCTTTCATTTAGTTTTTTAAAAACAAAGAACACCAACAAAAAAAAACACTGAATAGTTATTCTATTTTACAGAATTTTTTTTAAAGCACAGAAAAGGAATATAGTATATGAAAAAGAACTTATGACAGGGCAGTGGAGAGTGTTCCAGGACCTACAGTATTGGCAGAACATGTTCTCTCAATGATGAATGATTTTGGATAGACAAGGAGCAGCACCTCATAATGAGATACAGACTTGACTAAGGAAAACAACTATGAAGTAGAGGCGAGGGCGTAAAAATCATTTCTCATATTACCATTTTACTGATGGATGATCAGTTCTAGTTCTACTGAGAAAGAAGTGCAACTTTTCTATATCCTCAGAAAGGAATAGCTTAGTCTGGTAAATCGAATCTTGGTTCTAGCTATGTTTAGACCTTAAACAAGGCCATTTTCTCACCTGGGAAAACAGAAAAATGTAAGCTTAGACCAGATGCTAAGATTTTGTCTCAAGTACAGCATCAATCAGATCCAACGACTTTGTGAACTGAGCCCATGCCAATGAGTTAATTGAAGGTTAGAACAAAATATATAATCAGCAGATACCTTACACTGAGATAAGCAAAGATGCTAGGAATTAACCTGCATCTCTGCAGGATTCTGTGAGAAGAGGGGAGTGATCTCAACTTCTTAACTGGGGTCACACTGGGTTTCTGTGTCTTCCTAAATCTATGCTCCTGAATCTTCAGCCTGCACACCTGGATATCTGCAGTCTTGGCATTCTGTTTGCTGCCCAAGACTCTTAATCAGAGCTAAAAGTAAATAAGCTTTGCGCCCTTCTTTCCCACTCACTTTTGTTTAATGAGATGTTTTTCTCTACTGTGGCTGCAAATAACAACTCAACTTCAACAGAATTTTCTTAATCTAATCCTTGCTATTATAAATTCCTAGCTCCCAAGAAACCGAGAGGTTACCATGAGAAGTGGTCAACGTTATCCCGAGAACCCTTAAAAAAGGTTTTGCAAAATGACAATCTGCCAGAGGCTACCTCAGCGTAGCAGCTGCACCTATGAAAAAAACCCCAACCCGAGCCACATCTAGCAATACAGAAGCCAGAGGTCATAAGCCATTTACCAATCTAAACACAGCAGTCCAGGCACATGCTTCTTTCCTTCTTTCTTCATTGTCCCTCTTTTGCCTTTTTCCTACTTTCTTTTCTGTTTTTGTTTCTTTCTCCCATCTCATTCCTCTCCTCATTATTGTCAATTGCATGACTTTTCAAAGCCACATAATCCCTGCTAGCACCAAATTTTATTATGAGAGGCAATGCCTTTTTTGAACCTTCTGCCCAATTTTCAAGCCTCTTATGTCCTGGAAAACTTTTAATTTCCCAAATAATTCCAATATGTTGCAACTGGTCCCAAACCACACTCTCCACAGCTCTATCACCTATCACTCACCTCTCTCCTCCACATACCCTCTCCCCAAACAACCAAAACTTATCTAACAGTCTAAGTCCTTTCCTGTGTTTTACTTCACAGTGCTTTTTATACCTTCTCCACCTGTCACAAAATCTAACAGATCTTTTACAAACAGTTCAAACACCAACTCTTCTGTGAAGCCCTCCCTGACTTTCTAACCTTGGAGTGGAAAATCAATGAAAAGAGGACGAAAAAAAAGGTGGCTGGACAATAGATGCCTCAAGAGCTGAGAGGTGCAGAATCAGATTCCCTCGTGAGGAACTGGGCACTGACAATGTTGAGGAAAAGGGTTAAAATAACTTCCCCTACTTCACAGTTCTGCTGTCGAACATAGAATAAAGCCAAGAACTCGCTGCGGCTGTTTCCCTCTAACGCCTTCCAATTTGCCTTTCCCCACAATCTTGACAAAGAAACCCATGTGTGCCCACAATTCAGCCTCAGTCCTCACAGGCACTCCAGAGCCACCAAGAAGAGAGAAGAGGAGACTGACAATCCTTCTCCCCGCGTAAAGATACTTTCCTATACCTCCTCCACGCACGGAGTGAGAAAGACCCAACCCATGCATCAAGTCTTGAGCGGCGGTCCCCTAAAACTCCTGCTGGCAGGACTCTGAAGACGCGGGCACAGGGCAGCCAACCCCAGAGGACATCCAGGAACCACTATCCCTCATGGCACGACGCGAAATCTCGACCCGAGGCCTCGACCTGCCCGGCCTTTATGGTTTCCGGACCCTGACCCGCTGGGCCACTTTGTGTCTGATTTCCGCACGTCGGAATCACTTGTGGGGCAGGCGGGGACCTTACCCTCCTCTCAGTTACTTGACGTCTCAGGCGCCCCCTCTTGCCCAGACTCACCTTTTGCTGAGAGGCCGAACCCTCACAGCCACCCGCACGTTCGCCATCCCTCGGCCTCAGCCCAAGCCCGGCGGGTCCGCCCAGCCGCAGCATCACCAGCCCCAGCCACAAGCTTAGCGCCAGCCGCAGCCCAGCTCCTCCCGCCCCACGCGCCTCTCGTGATGGCCCCGCCCATGCGCGCACTGGCCTCGACCGGGGCGGTGCCTGCTGAAACTCAGCCAATCCTGAGCTCGAAGGGCGGGAGGACGCCCGTGCTGCCCCGCCCCTCCCCGCCCCGCCCCTCCCCGCTTTCTCGAGAGGGCCTCGCCCAAACGCGCGCTGTAGGCGGGCGATGCCGGCTTAGCCTCCACCAATCCTGAGTCCCGGGAGCGGTGGAGGGCAGAGCCCCGCCTCGTCCGGCGGGTGCGGCCGGGACCCTTCTCCTGCGAGCTATCTTTTGTTCTCAGACTGGCTGACAGCACTTGTAGAGTCGAGTAAATCCGTTAAACTTCGGTCAATAACAGACAGTTTACAAAGTAATTTGCTAGATATTTTTATTTGTTGCGTTTCCCTGAGCTGTCAATTTTGTGGTTAAGTTACAGGGGCAGAAATGAAATGGGGAACACTGCCGTTTTTGCAGTTCCCAGCAAAGAACAATGTCATTCTTTGAAGAGGCACTTGGAGTGTGAAGAAGGAGTTTAGCGTATTCACTAGTGAGTTCTCGATTGTGCTGGAACCTCATGGCCACCCTGGCAGTGTTTTGGTGACGGAGGGAATGCTTTTGGCCAGAATTGGTTCATTAATTCATCCAAAAAATAACTGTTGAGTACTTACCAAGTGCTTTTCTAAAGCGTTGAGAATTCAGAGGTCTCTGCCTTGTGGAAATAGAAATCTCCAGGGAAGAAAAAGAGACAATAAATACATAAATGTATACTATGTCAAACGGTGCTAAGTACAATTTTTTAAAGCAGAGTAAGAAGATACGGAAATGGTCTCTGTGTGTATGTAAGGGGAAAGATGCTGTCTTATATAGGATCTTCGAGAAAGACCTCACTGAGAAGGTGGCACTTGACAAGAGACAAGAAAGTGAGGGAGGGGGCCATGCAGGTGTTCATTTATTTAGCAATATTTCCTAAATAAGTGCCTATTATGACAGGCTTTGTTCTAAGCACAAGGGACAAAGATTTGAGTTTGAGTTAAACAGGCAATCTCTGACCTCATGGAGCTTGGCAAGAGAGACTGACAGCAAATAAAACGATTTAAGTAAATATATCAGATTAGCTAAGGAGAAAAGATAAAGTATAAAAGAAGATGGGAAGCGAGTAGAGAGGGTGTTGAAATTTTAAATGATATGGCCAGGAAAGGTCTCACAGAGAATGTGACACTTGAAAAAAATCTGAAAGATGTAAAAGTCATGCTGTTATCTAGAAAAAGGACAATTCCAGACACAGGGAACAGACCATTGTAAAGGAAGTAGCCTGGAATGTTAGAGGAACAGCAAGAAAGCCAGCAGGGGTACAACGAAGTGACAGAAGTCATAGAAAGGTAGAATTAAGACTGCAGTAAAGTCTTTGGATTTTATTCCAGGTGAGCTGGAAAACTATTGGAAAGTATTAAGGAAAAGAATAAAATGATACAATTTATATTTTTAGAAGATTACTCTGGCTGCTGTTTTGAGACTAGTCTCAGGAATGGGGAAGGATATAAACCCAGAGACAAGTCAGGAGGCTATTTTAATACTCCAGTAGTAGTAATAGAGGTAATGAGCTATATTAGGCATCTTCTGATGGAAGTTTACTTATCCAGTCTCCTCTCTCTCATCTATTTGAAAGTACCCTCCCCTAAAGTATTGAGATGGCTGGTTTACCATTCAAGTTCACCTGGAAACCTACTTTTCTGAAAGGCTTTCTACTCACTGCTTTGCAGTGAAAATAATCACTGTACTAGGGAAAACAGTATGGAGGTCTTCAAAAAAATAGAACTACCTTATGATTCAGCAATTCCATTTCTGGGTATTTATCTAAAGGAAATAAAATCACTATCTTAAAAATACATCCGCACCCCCATGTTCATTGCAGCATTATTCACAATTAGCCAAGATGCGGAAACATGAAAACAAACTGTGTCAGAAACAGGGATGAAGACCATATATATATTTCTTATCATTAATCACAATATCATAGGGTTGCAATGATACTCTAATTTTATTATTTATGAGTTGAAATACTTCTCTAAATAATAACTTTTTCTCATCAACTATTTGATTACCCTGAGGTTCAGTTCACAAACAAATGCTTGATGATTTCAAGTATCAGTTTTCAAAATAAATTGGTTCCTTAGAACTTTCCAAAGGTGCTTAATGAGTTGTTGTTTTTAATATTATTATAAACTCATGGATTTATGCATACATTTGGCTCTTCATATCTGCTGGTTCCATATCCATGGAGTCAACTACCCACAGATCAAAAATTTTTACAAAAGTATGTTGTTGCTGGCATATGTACTATGTAGTTAGGCCTACAAATGGTTGTGTCTGTAGTGAACATGTACAGACTTTTTTTCCTTGTCATTAGTCTCTAAACAATACAGTATAAACTATTTACATAGCATTTCCATTGTATTAGGTACAAGTGATCTAGAGATTATTTAAAGTATATGGAGTATGTGAGGGAGGATGTGCATAGCTTATATGCAAATACTATGCCATTTTACATAAAGGACTTGAGCATCCTCAAATTTTGATATCCACAAGGGGCCTGGAACCAATCCCTCACAAACACTGAAGGACAACTTTATTTGATTTGCTTCAATCCATTGTAATTACTTTTTTTTTCACATATGGAAGCATTTATTTGAGGTTTATTTTTATTTTTATTTGAGGTTTATTTTTATTTTTTTGTAGGTGAAGCAACCCTTGGTTGACCTCACAGATTGCAAGGTCCTTATCAGCTTTCAACCCATTATTTATTTTTTATTTTTTATTTTTTGCACCTACAGCATCTGGTCTTTCTAGGTGGTCTCCCTTCCAAGTACTAACCAGGCCCGACCCTGCTTAGCTTCCGAGATCAGACAGGATCGGGCTTGTTCAGGGAGGCATGGTCGTGGACACCTTTATCTGAGGTTTAAATCATACAAAGAAAATTTGTATAAACACAAATCCACAACTCGTAACAGCAAAAAACAAAGTTAGAACAAAAACTAATTGGTGGCTATATACAGTTAGACACAGTTGTGTCTTGTACACTAGGAAGTCTTACAAAATAGTGATTTTAGATCAACAAAATACCAATCTTCAGTGTTGTCCTGCAAGATGGGTTACTGTAGCAATCTCCTCCATTTTCCTCCATGGTCCTTCTTTAGAACGGCTGGTAACTGTTTTGGTGATTTCCATCCCCTGGAGGTGCCTTGCATAAGTGCTCTGTTAGCCTGGACCACAATACTAGTACCACCTCGTCCACCAGCTGCAGCACCTCTTTCTCCTTTTTTGTCGTTACTATTGCTGCCTATCCACCTCTTTTGGTTGTGCAACTTTGATTTCACACTTCCTAGAACCAATTTGCTAATATCTGCTTTCTAACAATTTCTCTACTGGTTCTTTCTCTGTATATGTGGTAAAGCAAAATCCTCTTCTTTTATTTGTATTTGTATCCATAGGAAGTTCAAAATTTTCAATCATGCCAAAGTCTCCAAAATATTCTTTGTTTTCAAAAGTATTTGGGTTCAATCCATGCCAAAAAAAACTTTTTTTGGGTTCCTTCCCTCCTAAAATTTTAGCCTGTTTGGGGTCTATCAATTTGCCATCTAGCTCATGTTCTTTCAGTTCCAAAACCTTATCAATACTAGCAACATCATGAAAAGCACAAATCTTATTCTTCTTGATCTTTCAGTGATTGGATGTTTCAATTGTTCAGCCTACAACTTCCCCAAATTGAGACAGATATTCAGTCAACTCTTTCTTGCTTGTGTTCCAGCTCAAGCCTCCAATAAACATTTACCTTAATCCTGCTGATTCTTGCTGGCATTAATCTTGGATCCCACTGCAAATTCCTCTATGTTGCTGTACTCATCTTGTCCTCCCTAATGGTGGAGTTATTGGAGGAGGAAAGCTGACATGTACATGAGTTTTGTCAGAAGCGACAGTAGAACGTTGTATGGCACTGGATTTAAAATGGTGGTGGAAGAGCATTAGTATAATTATTGACAGCCAAACCATTCCAACTTTGGCCGTTGACTTTTGACTCAGCTCCAGTAATCTTTGATATCTTTCTTTGTTTCTGAAATATCAAGAAGCTCTAGGATTATTTTAGAACACTTCCTACCCTAAATGTGCCATCAGCCATTTCTTCAAGGATTTCTGGTTCCTTTTAGCATGAAATGCCTTTTAGAGATGCTAATCTTGGTGCTCATTGCTTTGGAGTTGGTCATTGATCGTAGATCCTCCCCCTGCCCCCCCCCCCACTTTTTGTTAAATTTGGACACTTTTAATTCAAATTCAGGACCACAGAGTTTTTACTTAGCCTCATTGAAGTTTTTCATCTGCGTATACCATCTCCCATAACATATACTGCTACCTTAACTACACTGACATAATTACTCATTTGCTTTATCCCACAGTACACTCACAGTCTCAGAATAATAATATGAATACTAACACCAATAATAAGAGTTCTGAAAACAGTAAGATTTTGGGAAGGTGGGGCACTGTGTTGTTCATAGGGAATGTTCCACTAGGAATAGTCAGTCAAAGTTACTGACTTTTAAAGTCACTTAAAATAATTCCTCTCAGTTAGATTAGGCCACTAGTTTGATATACAGTAATTTCTTTCATTTTACTTTCAATTTTAGGGATCCTTTATTTTAATTTTGTTTTATAATTATATATTTACATAGTTCCAAAGTCAAATTTACAAAATGAGATTTACAAGTCCAGCTTCTACCCTGTTTCACTCAGTTGCCTTTCTCCCACTATAAGTAACAATGCTTTTTAGTTATATATATATTAACCCCTACCCCTTTCTTACATAGTCAGTAACATATCTTACACACTTGTCTGGCTCTGTTTTTTAACTTTGCAGTAAATCCTGGAGTTCACTCTATGTCAGTATATAGAGATATTCCTCATTCTTTTTTTTTTTTTTGCAACTGCATAGTGCTCTACTATGTTATTATATTTTATTATGTTATAAAATATTATCAGTCACTTTTATTATATTATCAGGCACATTTAGTCATTTTCTGTCTTTTGCTATCACAAATAGTCCCGCTATGAATAGCCATGTGCATACATCTTTTCTCTTATTTTTGCTGATATAGCTCAGCAATATTTTCCTAGACGTGGAATTGCTGAGTCATAAAAGTGAATCCTTATGCCATTAAGCTAAATATTCCCCAAGTCTCCCTTGTAGTAGCCATATGATTGACTTTCGCATTGCCATCAGCAATAATAAGCATACTAGTTTCTTTACAGCCTCATGAAGAGCACTGACAAACTTTTGCATTTATACCAGATAGGTGAAAAATGGTAACTCAGAAGTTTTAGTCTGCATTTCTCTTGTTACAAATGAAGTTTCGCTGCTCTGTATTTTAACCAAGCTAGCTTTCTTCTTCTTGAATCCTTAAAACTTTACCATGATCCACATAGTAAAATTTCAGGGGATCCAGAAAGGCCTCTTTAACTAAGTTTCACTATATTCAATTCATTTTTTATTTTTTATTTTTGGAATTTAGTGCCTGAAGAAATAAAAGGAGTAGCTTAGAAAGGAAACTGATAGTTCTCAAAGTCATCTTTGTAACTTTGGTTATATCTAATAATAGCAATGACTTTCACTTATTACATACTAGGAACTGATTGTTCTTCATGTATTAGCTCATTTAATCTTCCCAAGAATCCATAAAGTAGGTACTGTTATCTTCATTTTAGAGGAAATCAAGGCTGATATTAAATAAGTTAGAAAGAGTACATAGCTAGCAAGTGGTGGAATCTGGATTCAAAACCAACCAGGTCTAATTCTGTCTTTGCCATGACTCTTCATACTGTAGTAGCTAAAGATAAGCCCTGTCTCTAAGTCTCCTAAACTTGGTGGGGTCGGGATGGAGGGTGGAAATAGAGAGAGGAATATGATCAAGATGAGCCTAGGGAGAAAAATCAATTCAGATTGCTGATATCCTGTTTCATTATTCCTACCAATCTCCTGGTATTCTATAACAAGCCTTCCATTTAGCAAAATTTTTCAAATAAATCCCCATTAACCAAGGTAAATTTTTATGTCCTACAAAAGCTAAGATTCAGAAAAGACCTTACAGAAATTTTTATTAGCATCTACGGATCAAAAATAAGCATGTGTTGCCATCTTGAGGTAAAACTGATTTTTGATAAGGAAGTATACTCAGGAGTTTTAGTGTAGGGTCTCCTTAAAATGTAATCTTGACTCAACTTTTTAGAAAATAAATGGCTTTCACTTTTACTAGCCTTTCACATCAAGAAAGTGGTTCAGCTTCAAATAGGGTATTCGATTCCTGTTTTTATCATTCTAAATTTTGGTATAGCAACATAGAGGTCTATAGTTTCCCAGGAAAGGTTCATAAACTGTTAATGGAACTCTTCTGTTCTTACCATATCCTAATGGAAATCTTTTCCCATAAACATATTTCCAAAAAGAGAGGGGAAAATATAACTTGGGAATGGGAAAAGGAAAAAAGACAAAATTCAAAGAACCCTAGAATGTGACCTGTTTATACTACTTTTTTTTTAAAAGTGAACTCAATTACATGAGTGGATTCCTTGAATTGTGGAATAAATCTTTTATGTACATTTATTTGTTTTACAGACAGCTCAGGAAATTCCATAATATCTTAGTCTTATTAATATCTCGCTCTGTTTTGTATGTTAAGAAACCCTTTAGATTTTCCTATTCCTTGGATTATTTTCCTGACTTTATTAAAGATTTGAGAGGATAACAGGGGTCAGTCTGGCAGTCACACATCAGAGGAAGAAGTAAAACATGAAAAGTATTAGAAAAGCCAGGCAGCATCTCAATTCCTCCAGAACAGGGCTCACAAAGTGGCATCATTATTACGCTGGAATGGAATTCACAAATTTCACATACCTCTTAGGCTAAGTAGAAAGACATTCTAGAGCTATTTTGTTGTTTTTAGTACCCACATGTCTAAAAGCTGAATAAAAAAAAAAATTGATCACGACTTACTGACTCTATCACACTACTAAATTAGCTTTCCTCAGGCTCAACTTACCCTCAAACTTTTGTGAGTCAGATAGCTTTTATGCTTGCTTGTACTTTAACTGTGTAAACTACGTAGAGTCTTTCCTCACTATCAGGCAGAATTTAGGCAAGGGCCACAAAATTTTGGTTAGAAATTACAGATTTTTTATTTTGAAAAAGACAGACAAAATACAAAAATAAAAACCAAACAACCAGGCTTATCAATATTTGTGACATGATATATATGTGTATGTATACCATCCTTATTATATATCATATATAATATATAAATATATAAATGCTTATAGGAAATCACATGAAAAAGAAACATAGTAAGATGTTTGAAACCAAGGCTAAATGTGAACAGATTTCTGATAAAATACAACTGAAAGTTTTGTTTTAATGTTTAGGCAATGTTAGGCATTAGATATTATGACCACTCTTCTATATCTCATTTGCAAATCAGCAACATAAGGTTCAAAACATGATCCTTGGTTATTTTAGTAGGATATTTTTTGGCAATGATCTTGCTTCCTTATGAACAATTAGTCATCCACTATGTTGAGGTCTTTTTATGTTAGAAAGTGTGATGAACACAAGGATCACTGAGCCCTGGCGATACAAGAATACAATAATATAAAAATACTGATGCACGCATTTTAAAGCAAAAGAGAACCCCAAGTCTGAAAATAAGCCTGGCGTACTTATAGTACTGGTAAAAATGAATATGTTCTGAGGCTTAGTAAGTCTTAGTATACCACTTCCTTATGCACAATAACCTCAAAGAGGTAAAATAGCTGAGCGTTTTGTAAGGTAAACCTCTAAAAGTTTTATCACAATGTGCCTTTTTCTTTTCTTTGCTCTACCTTTCTTTTTTGCCTATTCCTAAGGCTGCCAATGAACATTCTCAGGAATTGCTTAGTGTGTCAAGGCCATAAGATCTACCCAGGCCAGGTTTGATGATATGCATGGAGGATTCACAGGACTCAGCATATTCATGGTTATGATTTATTGAAGCAAAAACATAAAAACAAAAGAGCAAAGGGAAAAGGAACATGAGGCAAAGCCAGAGGTAAATCAGGCACATCTTCCAGAGTTCTCTGCCAGTGGAGTCATATAGGATGTGCTTAATTCCTCTAGCAACTGAGTTGTGACATGTGTGAAATATCTGCCATGAAACAGATACAGTACCCAGTTATTTTTGCAGGCTAGTTATGTAGGTATCTTCTGCCTAACATGTATCAAAATCCTAGACTCCCAGAAGAAAAGCAGGTGTTCAACACAAACCACATTGTACAAACAGCTTAGTCACAGAGAACAATTCTTATCAGTGAGAGCAGAGGGAACCCTCTTGAAATCTAAGTTCCCAGCAAAGGACCCACCTTATAAACAAGGCTTTCAAAAGATAGAGGTCAAGGCTGCTATGTTACTCTTTTCTACACATTTAATGACAATCTCATAGAAAAAGTCAACATATTTTCAGATTCAAAAAGACTCTTCTAATTCAGAAACAAGCATTAAAAAAAAGACATAATAGAATCTGCTGCCTGAGATACGGAGATATGGATAATACACTCATGTTAATAAACTGTCATAGTTATATTTGATCTTTACAAGTTTTATTGAAAAATGGAATGAATATATATGAAAAACAAAGGAAAATTCAGTTTGGTCTTAATTAACGTGGAATCTTAGTACCTCAATATAAAGAGAGTTCTGCTAGTATTGCTAGCAGCAAAAACTGTAAATCCTCATGTTACCATTGACTAGAAATGGACTTCACATGACCATATTTAAGCAAAAATACAGTTGAATCACTTGCCATTAATAGTATGGACATGAACTTTAGATGTACAAGGCACAGGAGGAGTTATAATATGTTTATGAAGATAATTTTCTTCAGCTAATATTTTGGGGATACAAGAGGAAACTTCCTTTTGTTGTTCTCGCCACTTGAGTATATTCTCTGCCAGTTCTTCTGTCTCAGTGACCAAAATATCCATCTTTGCTAAAGCCTTGCTCTATAACATTTGAAAGGAGGGAAAAGTAGGAGAGAAATTATGTCTGTCACTAATACATCATTATTATATTCATAAATGGTTATAATACCAAAAGTTAACACCTAATTTTTCCAGTCCCTAATATAAAGGTGCTCTTTCACTTCTTAGAGCACACTCTTTTTCTTTGTGAATTCACCTCTCCTTTGTCTTCAATTATCACCTCAATGCAGATGACAATCTATACTGTCAATCCTAATCTCCTTCCTAAAATTTAGTCCCACATTTCAGTCTGTTGGGAATCTTCACCTGGATGTACATTTAATAACTCAAACTCAACTTAACTGCAGTTCAACAATGGTTGAACTTTTACTATCTGTGCAAGACACATCAAAAAACATACTCATTAACTTCTCTAATCTCTTACTCCTACTCACCCTCAAGTCACCAAGGCTAGAAACTTCATTGTCTTGAATGTGTCCCTTGTCCAAAGACATTCTAGAAATTTGACCTTCAAAATCTAAAAATCTACACAATCCTTTGAATTCCTAAACTTTAAATCTTTTTTTCCCAAATGACTATATTTATTCTCCAAGTTTCTCTGCCTTTAGTTCCTCTGCCCAGTCTTAACTTACAGTTTATCACCTTTAATGTGCATAGGAATCACCTGAGGAACTTGTTAAACTGTAGATTCCAATTCTGAAAGTCTAAGGGAATAAAATCTGTAATTCTGCATTTCTAACAAGATTCCAGTTGATGCTTATGCAGCCTACACTTTGAGTGGCAAACCCTGAGTTAATCTTTCTCTCAATACCTTTAAGCATCACCCAAAGTGGAGTACTACTCTTCCCCCAAACTACCTGGGCTCTCAAATTTTCATGTCTTTCCTTGCATTGCTGCTTTTGGCTGAACTATTCTTTCTGATGCATGTTCAAATATCACTGATTCTTTAAGATTGAGCTCACTACTAACTCCTATATGAAACTTTCCTGAAGTATTCCCCCCCTCCCCTTATCCCACTACCAATCTCCCTAAAGGGGAAGTAATCCCTCCCTTTTCTGTGCTTAATGGATAGCATCTTCTTTATAATTATCTGCTGTACTCATTGTGCAAATATAATACTATAAAGTAGAAAGTATCTTATAGGTCTCTCACCAAACCTTGAGAATTTGAGGGCAGGGACTGGTTATATCTGTTTATCTCTAATGATACCTTGCAAAATGATGATAATACATGTTTATTAAATACTGCAATAAAAGAATGTAAAATAACTTTTAAAGAAAATGATATAAAACAAGAAAAGGCATCTTGATTTTAAAAAATTATTCGCTCAAAATACTAGCCATGAAGTTAAACAAGTAGGTCATACATCTGAGATTCTAGTATAAAAGAAATAAAGACAGCTAAAAGTAATGTGAAAAGAGTTGATAAGTTACTTAAATACTATTGTTAATACTCACCATTTTCTTTAGATTTGCATCTAAATGAGGGATGTTTCTAATTGTTTCAATATGCATTTCTAATTTCTCAATGAAAGTCACTGCCAACTCCAGCAAATGTACCATGTATCTAAAAGAGGGAAGGGGAAAAAGCCAATTTCTTCTTTTAGTTTAGTTATTTTGTGTTCTCTTTTTCTTCCCTTTAATTAGGACTTTTAATATGAGATAAGACTAATAATCAACCCAATGAGCCAATAATAAATAACTTTTCTGCATTCATGGAAATATCAGTGAAAATAAAAAGGTCCTTCTCTTTCATTTTAAGCAGGAATTAATTTGTCATCCAAACAAAAAAATAGAAACAACACTATCATATCTGAAACTCAACCTAACATTAGACAAACCTCAGTATTAATAATTTTCTCATGTAAGTAAAGGAATTTCCTTACATAAAACCTCGTTTCATTTTAATCTACTCACTCTTGGCGGAGAGTGAAGGCAATAAGGATAAATGTATTTCATTGAAATAGCCTACATATAAAACTACTTTGATTCTTTGCACTGCAACATTGCTTTAAAATCATTACTCAGTGCTCCTGATATATGCAATATATAATATATACATTAATGATATTTTACTGTACTGAATAGATACTGAATATATCCACAAGAATGGGATATTATATTACTCTAAGATAAAAAAAAATCTGATTCTTAAGAGAAGGTACTGATTTGCTCAGGGTCAGCTAGTGAGGCATTGGTGGAGAAAGTTAAGAATTGGATCCCCAGATGCCTGCTTCTTTATTATATTTATTATTAGTAATAACTTACATCTTCAATTTGGTACTTGCAATACTCTTATGAGGAAGAGCACAATAGAAAGCATCTGCATTCTATAAATTGGAAAACTGAGGCAAAAATTTAAATCACTTGCCCAAGGCTTTGAGGTAAAAAAAAACAGCAGATATGAGACGAGAACTGTTTTTTATTCCTTAAGTTGACATCTGTCCCTACTTAAACTCCCCCAACAGAATTGTTATACACAAGCAACATTAATGCAATAAATTTACTTCATAGAAAACAGTCTATACATAATAAAAATTATTTTTACCCAACTTACTCTGTTACGAATCTAATTTCTTTCAGTAAAATTATTATTTATAATGGGCAAAAAGAATGCCTTTCTTTTCACCGAAGCTAGAATTCTTTAAAAGCAAAGGATTTTATTTCTGGTTTAATGTATCAGCATTAATAATAACATTAACAGGTATAATCACTAATACATCATTTAATGAATTATGCTAGGAAGATTATATTTAAATTACTTTCAGAAAATATGTGTAACTGTTAATTTCTACTTTAAAGTCTAACCTGTGGTAAATAGCTTCAATAGGCAGGTTTTCCTGACACATGGGTTTCAATAGTCTTTGCCTGAGGGACCTCTTCTCTTTTAGCACTGCTTCCAAATGATTATTCATGCTTTGCAGAGTTTGACACTTTTGAGCTACACGAACCAGAAACAGTAATTATAGTTATCAACAGGACAAGTAAGTTTTGAAACCACTAATAAGTTCTTCTTTGCTTTGGTTTGACACTACCAATATCGAAAATTATCCCACCATCTTCCTCCTAAATATTTCCCCTTTGTTATCCTTAACATCAATACCAATTTCACTTACAACTATTTTCTCTTATTTTTCGTTCCGACAATCAAACCCAATACTAAATTCTTTGTGTTTTTCAACTCTACTCCTAGTTCCGTTTTATAGCCAAGTTCAGTTTTTATTGCCAGAGTTGAATTCACTTTTCTCATCTCTGCCTCTAATATTCTACATAAACATTAAAAATAATCATTTATCTTATAAGTTATTTCTGGTTATTTCAATATTTTCCCCAGAATTCGTTTAATGGCTGTCAATTGCCTCTTCTTTTAAATTTCTATTTTGAAAACATTTCAAACTTACACAACAGTTCACTTAAAGAATAGTTCACTGAACTCCCATATACATTTCATCTTGACCCACTGTTAAGAGTTGACTACATTTTTTTTCCCTCTTTTTCTCTACACTCTTAAGATATTTTTGCTGATCCTTTTGAGAGTAAGCTGCAGATATCATGACCTTTTACTCCTAAAACTTCAGGATGTATTTTCCAAGAATAGGAATATTCTCTTATAAAGCTACAGTACAAGTATCAAATTCAGAAAATATAATATTGGCACAATACTAACAATATTTAATGCAGCCCATATTTAAATATCACCAAGAATCTCAATTATGTCTTTGACAGCAAAAAAAAATTTCTAATCAAGTATTTAATCTATGCTTTAGCTGTCATGTCCTTTTAGTATACTTGAATCCAAAAAGTTCCTCAGCCTTTTTTTTTTTTTTTTTTTTTTTTTGTCTTTCAGGCTCTTCTGACATTGAAGAGCTCCTGCCTTCATTATTGTTTATATAATTTGCACTAGTCAATCCAACAGGACTTCTATTTGAGCAGAGAAATAGATAATTTTGTTAGCTTTGGGGCAATACCTGTAAAAATAATGGTATTGATATCTGCTGCTTATTTAAGGTAATCCAAGAAAAAGTTGAAATTCCAATGATTACCCATTTAACCAACTACTTACCCAAAGAGGAAGGATGAACAATATCTGCGGTATCTTTTTCTAGTCTTAGAAGTTCAATTTCCAGGTTTTTCTAAATTAGAAACAAAAGTATTTAGCTCACTCAGAAAGTAGCCTGATGTAAAGGATTGAAATGGATAGTTTTTAACCCAGGAATATTTCAGGGAGGTGGGAGGATGATTTATGAACACACGGGCAATTTACTGAAGCTTTTCTTATTGGTATTCAAGTCCTGTTGCTGCTACTGCTACTGATACTAACTACTACTGTTACTATTACAACTATCACCAACTACAACAAGTAAACACCTATCCAGCTATGTGCTAGACACTGTTCTAAGTGCAAGAGAATTGCTGTTGGAACCAAATAAGATTTTTTCCCCCTGTACTAGAAGTAGAAAGTAAAAAGTTCAATGACTTACCTGGTTGATTTCAGCTTGATTATCTGTGATCTGCTGTAGCCTGGAGAATTTCACAAAGCAAGAAGCAGGTTTCTTAGATATATTTAACATCTCCTATTGGAAAGTGAAACAAGAAAGCAGCAGTATGTCAAAAGTTTTTATGTGCATTGAAAAGCATGGCCATGGGTCTAAAATATGAGGTGATTACTACTACATCCATCACTGCTCCTGAAAAATGAAGTACAGAGTAGAACAGTAACAATGTGTATTTCCTGTTTTTAAAGCTTCCACTATCACAAATCCTTTGCCCAAATATTTAAAAAAGAAGAAAAACAAATAAGACTTAATCACTTTGTATTATTTCCTAAAGTACCAGGCACAATAGATTTGCATTACTTATAGCTTATCAGAGGATTCTAAGGCTGAGGTTGGTGGAGTATCACCTCTACAGAAATGACCAAGACTTATTTGATTCATTAAATGACCTCTGTTAGCTATAAGTCATTCATACTATCTCTTTTTCACATTCTCATTCTCTTAAAGGAATGTTTTATCTAAGCATAATTATTCTTCTAAAAATGTTACCCCTTCCTTTTCATCCTTTCATGCTGTTATATCGCCTCCTTAAATTGCAGGTTATCTCAGAATAAGAACATTATCGTGTTCATCCCTTGGCCTCATCCATAATTTTGTGTCTTCTGCTTTTCTAGAATGTTAGCACAGGAAAGAACTTTAGAGATCAAATAGGCCAGGGGTTAGGAAACTAGAATGCATGTGGTAAATGCAACCCACTGCCTGTTTTTTTACAGCCCATGAAATAAGTATGGTTTATATATTTTTCAATTGTTGGGGAGGGGGGGAAATCTAAAGAAAAATAATATTTTGTGACACATGAAAATTATATGAAATTCAAATTTTAGGGTCCAGAAATAAAGCTCCGGAGGAAGGAAACAAGCTCATGAAGGAAGGAAAGAAAAAGAGTATTCTAGATAGAGAGAACTTAACATTATAAATGCTCAATAACTGTGTTAGTACTAATATTTACGTGAGAAGGGGAAGATGAACTTGGAAACAGTTTCCTGCAGAATCATGGAAGATATTGATAGCTATGACAAACAATCATGCAGAAATGAGAGCAATTGAAAGTTTACTGGTGAAGAAGTAACATAATCATACATAATACATATTTTAGAAATTTAAATGGGGGTAGTATGTAAAAGAAAACTAATGGGGCTAGGGAGAAGGGATGGGGAGTGACTTGCTTAATGAGTATGGGGTTACCTCTGGGGATGATTAAAAAAAAGTTCTAAAAATAGTTTCACAGCATTGTGACTGTACTTCATGCCACTGAATTGTATACTTTAAGATGGTTAAATTTGTAAATTTTGTTATGTGGATTTTACAATAAAATAACACTTTAGTAATTAGCCAATAACATAAAACAAAAAACGAAATATAACTAGTAGAGGGGTAGACTAGAGGTTGAGACAGGTGGCCGCTGCAGTATTTCAGGTAAGATGAACACATGGACTATGTCAGTAGCAGTAAAAAAGGAAAGGAAGGCAGACATATGAGTTTCTAGGAAGATGAAACTGATAAATTCTGGTAGATAATAGGTAGTCACAGATAGTTAACACTGAGTCCAAGAATCCTGCTTCAGGTGACTGAATAGATAGTTATGTCATTCACTGCGGTAGATAACACAAGATATTTTACTGATGGCAAAATTGAGGATTGGGGAAGTGTTAGTCCAACTTCACATTGCCAATGTGAATGAGGACTGAAAGGAGAACACATTTAATCCACTGCATTTCCATCACAACAGCCCGACTCATACTTTTCTTTCTACTCTCTTAGGTAGAAGGTAAATGAAAGTAAAATCCCTCCCTTTTGTTACTGTAACCTACTCACTCTCTGGTATAGTTCCATCTTTCTATATTTATACACTAACCTTAGTTGTATATTTGCAAACTAGTAACCTGTTGGGTTCAAGAACAAGATAATGGAGCTTAACCAAGATCGTGTAAGAGAAGCAAGGGGAAAAATAAGAATGTTCAAGAAAGGAAGAGCCAAAAAGGAGAAAACAAAAAGCAGCCAAATTCCTCCAGTAAATAGAAATTCCAATTATTTGAGGATTGTGACTTAGCCCGACACCTAAATAAACAAAAAATTTTAAAAACCAAGGATTGGGGGAATACAGAAAAATCTTTACCATTGACTAATGCCGTTATATATATTACATACTTTACATGCCACTAGGACAATGGACGCTGAAAAAATAAAGAATCTTGAGAAAACAGGTCTGTTTACAGTATTTTGTTTACTCTTTTGTTAGGCACAAACTGAAATCCAGGACCTTTATGCTTAATATAAAAATCCTAACTGTGTAACACACACACACATGTGCATGCACACCTGTATCTGTGTGCGCTTTTTCTTCTTATTTCTGTCCTTTCTTCTTCATGCTGAATTCTAGCTGGGGGACATTAAAAGGGAAGCAGTAAAGCATAGAAGACCAGAGGCTTTAAAACGATGTAGAAGGTGTAGAGGAGGACAGGATACAGATTGAGAAATTAGTCATATATACAGTATTATATATAAATGTAGTATTCCTGAGTTCTTTTTGTAGGCCCAGATCCTTACCTTACACATTGCCAGTAGAGAGAGCTTTGATCAAGATGCCATGACTCACTCAAGTTTGCCTGAAAAATATCTAGAATGTAAGGCCACTAAAGCAGTCCTCAGGCATATACCCTATATTACCCTGCAGACAATTAACATTACTTTTCTTTCATTATATCACTCTCCAATGGGCAGATCAAAACAAAACAAAGCTCAAATAAGCTACGTTTTCTAGAAGAGTTGTATCATATCACAATTTTAAGCATTACTCTTAATTTTGAATGCATATGGGAGAATGTGCACTTGAGGGATGGATTGCTCAAAGGGATCGTATAATACATCATTTTGAAAGAATCAATGCTAAATCCTAATAAAAGTAAGTTTTCATATATAAAGTTTGCTTAAAGTAAAATCACACTATAAATCTTCATTGGAACTATCAGTGCAGTAAGATTGCAAAACAATCTAAGAAGCTATAGATTGGCAGATTTTACCTGCAGGCAAAACAGGTAACTGTCTACTTATTATTACTTGAAGGACACTAGGAAGATCTTCCCCCAAACCACCACCACTTGAATGAACAGCTCACCCATCAATGCCTAAAATTCTCTCGCCAGAGACTTACTCCTTTAGGTGTTTATATCTTCTACCAGTCGCTCTAGAGGGATACATCCCATATGTCTTATGAGTTTATTAAATTAAATTGTTAAAGAACTGGTAACAAATGAGAATAATAGGCAACTTGGTAGGAAGAAAATGTCAGAGAGACTGAGGAAAGGAAGAACTGGTGAGTGCTGTGGTTATGTTTTGCCTATTTTCCAATGCATTCATTAATACTACTCATTTCCCCCACAATCCATAAGGTCTTGTTACTAGGTCTTCAAGTAATCCAGAAGAGTTCTTAAACATAAGTTTAAACTCTTTCAAGATAGTGTCACAGTATCATCTATCACTGTTCATTTTAGAGATGATATGTCAGAAAAGGGAGAGCTCTGGTGTTTAACACTACTTCATTAGTTGAGTGACCTCGAACAAATTTCTTGGTCTCCTTAGGCTTTATTTTCTTCACCATAAAAATACCGTAAGGTAGGAGAATTCTCTAATGACTCTTCTAAGTATAAAAAGTTGTATATTTTCCATAAATCTTCCATCATGTTTATACTTGTAATCTCTGCAGATGATTTTACATCTTTTGTTTCCTTTTTTTAGTGAAATCCCTCAACATCCTCATTATTTAAAACATTCTCCCTTATTTCCCTCAATCCCACTTTCCTAATTCCTCTGTCACTTCTGCCACGTGTAGTCTATTATTCCCTCACATCTTCAATTTCTCTCTACTGGCTCCTTCCCTTTGGACTATGAACAATTTCCTCGTGCCCAACCTAAAACTGGCACCCCTCAAGCTAATTTCCCTCGTCTCTCTTCTCAAAATTAATCCCTTTCTAGATTCATGCTCCAAGTTCTTTAGGGTCTTTTTCACTAATACTACTTTTTTGGGGGGGGGAGGAAGGGTGGTCTTTTAAGGACATACCCTTCCCCTGGCGCTCTTCTGTATCCAGCACCTCCCAAATACGCTTCAATACCTCACACACAAACAAACACTGCTTGAGAACGTATGTTTTAACTACCTAAAAATTATTTCCCAACCCTGTCACCCATTACAATACAGAGGCGTGTATCACTGGATGAAAAAAGGCGAGGGAAACAGTGGTCTTTATTATCTCCCACGAAATGACCTCGGATAACTGGCCTGCAAGACAGACACTTGAAACACCGTCTACTCGAAACGCCATCTATTCAGAGCTCCGCTTTCGCAGAACCCACTTCAGAACGGTATCTGCTGTTGCCTGGAAGGAGCTCCATCTACCTCGCCCCTAGCCAGCACCACCACTTCAGAGCCATCTTCTGTCACCACCGTGGGCACCCCCTTAATGACGCCATCGCTGCCTACGTACCTGAGTGACCATCCCCGAAGTTACGAAATGACCCAGCAGTAGCCTGGCAGCGTTTGGCGCGGACGCCGGGTCCCAGGGGTTAGCCGAAGCCATAGCTGGGACCAACTTCCCGCGCTGGTCGAGATGAGTAGAACGAAAAGCTAGCACGCAGCGCAGATCGATGACGTCAGAGGGCGTTTCCGCCGGGGCGGAAGCCCGCGGAGCGCCTCCCCGGCTAGCGCGGGTCCCGGGTGTCACCGGTAGGAGGCGAGTCCGAGTCTCCCTGATCCTAGCGGCGATCCCCGAGGCTCCTAGTGTCGTCTAGCCTCAGGAGTGCCGGGACCTTAGTGGTCAGGCTGTCTATTCTCCCCTTTCTTCCTTGCCACTCTTGGGCTGGCCCTCAAGATCCAGGGATCTGCAGGAGGTGACAGCTAGATTATGAGACCCAGGCGGGAGGCCGATGGGGTGACTGGGTTCCTGGACCCAGAGCTAACAGCTGCACTTCCTTTCCGCAGGGACCCGAGCCGCGGAGCTAAGATGGGAAACAGTGCCCTTCGCGCTCATGTAGAAACCGCGCAGAAAACTGGTGTTTTTCAGCTTAAGGACCGTGGACTGACCGAGGTGAGACTGGGAGGGTCCCGACCAGGGAATTTAAAGGGAGAGGGACAGCGGGGGAGGTGTAGTTAATCGGTGAGGAATTCTCCGCGCTGTGAATCCCTTTCTCCAGTTCCCTTCAGAGTTGCAGAAGCTGACGAGCAATCTCAGGACCATCGACTTGTCCAACAACAAGATCGAGAGCCTACCGCCTATGATTATAGGGAAGTTCACTCTGCTGAAGAGCCTCTCCTTGAACAACAACAAACTGAGTATGGGTTTTGCGCCTGGGAAGCTTTTACTATTGATCAGCTGTTAAGGGTGGTGTTCTCTTACAAGCTGATCTTTGTTGTTGTTATGAAACCGTTCAGAGAGCTCTAGACGCAGCAAAATGTCAGAGTCCTTGAAGCTTTCTCTCGTAATTACATCTACAAGCCTCCTCTGGTGGTATAATGATTGGTACTGGGATAATTTGGACTTGAAACGGAAGACCGTCTTTGGGATGTAAACAGACCTAATTTTGCTAATTGGGAAGGGAGAATGGGATAGGTAGTGGTCTTCCAAATCCCACAAAATTGCTGTCAGATTGTGTGGAGGCCACTTTACAAAAGTAGTCCATGATACACATAAATGCTTTCCTGTATTTTGATGGCACCTTCACCTTCTAAAGACTATTGGTAAAAATGCAATACTTAAAAAAATGGCACATGTGGGAATTCTGTGTGTATTAACAAGAGGCATAGCAGGCTGCCAGTTTTTGTAAACTTGCCATGCAGATTCAGGTTTTTACATTTTTTTTCTTTGCCAGCTGTTCTTCCTGATGAGTTATGCAATCTGAAAAAACTAGAGACGCTTAGCCTGAACAACAATCACTTGAGAGAGCTGCCATCTACCTTTGGGCAACTGTCTGCCCTCAAGACCCTGAGCCTCTCTGGGAACCAGCTGCGAGCACTACCACCCCAACTTTGTAGCCTACGGCACCTGGATGTGGTGGATCTCTCCAAGAACCAGATTCGGAGCATACCTGACATAGTGGGGGAGCTGCAAGTCATCGAACTCAACCTCAACCAGAACCAGGTCTAGAGCTTAAGCGTTTTTTTTTCCTATGGTACATATATGGGTTTACAGTCTTCTGAATAACTAGTTATGGAGCTGGGTATCAGAAGCTAGTGAGAGGTATATTCTATGGGTTGGACTAATTTCAACGCCCAAAGTGCCATGGAGTTACTTAAGACATTGGGTATTTGTTGTGCAGGTTTTTGTGTTTTTTTTGGAGGGTGGGATGGACAATGGGTAAGATAATTTCAAAAATTAAATTACTGTCTCACAAACCTCAGAGTTCTTCAGATCCTCTTCAAACATGCCTCTAGCCATCTAGCAGAGAGTTATGTCAGGAAGAGTGGGAAAGAGGCTTTAAACTGATAGTTTCTGAGTTGGACATCAAAGGTAATTCAGTTGTCCTATTTTTGACATCTTTGTCAAGTATGTGTCCTACTTTTGCTGAAAAACTGTCAGTAATAGGATTTCTGGAGATAGCCCATTTCATTGTTGGGCAGCCTTGATTTTAATATTTGAAATGTTTCCATTACTTTGGAAGCTCTTTGGTTAATTATGTGTCTGGAGAAACAATCGTTGGTTGACATAAGGCACAGATGATGAAAAGTTCAATATAGTAATAAGACTGCTAAGTGGCCTTTAGTTTTTCTAGTGTCTAGGGTTCTAGGTCTGTAGTCTGATACAATAACTATTAGCCACATGTGGCCATTAAAATTCTTTTAATTAAAAAAACTCATGTCCAGTTGCCACTAGCCATATCTTAAGTGCTCAAAAGCCCTATGTAGCTAGGAGCTACCATACTGAACATTCCAATCACTGCATAAAGCTTCACTGGGACAAAACTGTTTTAGCTTGTAGAGACCTTACATTATGATGAAATTGTCTTTGTTCGAGGAGATTGGCGTCATCTTTTCCTTAAGTGGATATTCTTGTTTTTGAGTTTTGGGGAAAAAATTGTGAATATTTGGAAAAAACTTGGAAACAATTAGTAAGCAACAAGTTATTAGTTACTCCACATTCACCTATGTTAATGCCTTTATCAGTGGGTCTCAGATTTTAGTGTGCATCAAAATAACCAGGAGAGCTTGTTAAGAGCTCACTGGACCCCCACCCTTAGTGTTTCTGATTCAGTAGATCTGGGGTGGGGTCTGATAATTTGCATTTCTAACAAGTTCCCAGGTGATGGTCTGAGATGATACCAGGTGGCATAAATATAATTTAGTGACTTTGAGCATTTAATGGGCAAAAGAGGTGAATGAATTAAATAAAGATAACTGCTTGGTATTGAGCTTGAGGGCCTGCAAGAGTGGTGCTATTGAGAATAGACACGCTGAGTTGATTATGATGGCACATCATCAAAATGGAAATGTTGCACTAAAAATTGGAGACATAGGAGTGGAAGAGAGATGAGAGGTTTGAATGTAGATACAGATTTTGAGGTCTTAACAGAAATGAAAGCTTTAAGAATTAATGAGCTTTTTAGTAGAACATTTATTAAGAAGATCAAATATCAAGTATTAGGGACTACTGCTTGAAAATGTCCCTAGGAATAAGGGAAGCAAAAAATCAGGAAAAACTCAAAAGATAGGAAGAAAATCCCAATACTTAGATACAATAGGGAGTTTCAAGGAAGGGATAGATGGTACAATCAAACATTTATGTACACATAAAAGACTGGCAGTAAACGTACCAAACTCTTTGTGGTGGTGGACTACAGGTAACTTTTTTTCTTTAAACTTGTGTGATTCTCAAATTTTCTATTACAAGCAGCGCTTTTATTATCAGAAAATTTAATTTCCAAAAAGCCACTGGTGACCTTCAGAAAGCCAGGGTTTTTTTTCAAAAAAAGTGGAGGAGTAACAGAAGCTAGATGACACAGGCTTCTGGAATGAGTAGGTAGTGAGAAAATGGAGGCGGTAAAAGAACTAGGACAAATAGTGAAGTAAAGCTTTTTTTTTGTTTTAATTTAGTAAAAAATAACTATTACACTGCTTATGCTTTTTTCCTATCATTCTTTTTTGTTGTTCAATAGATCTCTCATGTCTCAGTAAAGATATCTTGCTGTCCTCGCCTTAAAGTTCTTCGTCTGGAAGAGAACTGCCTTGAGCTCAGCATGCTTCCACAAAGCATCCTTAGTGATTCCCAGATCTGTCTGCTTGCTGTGGAAGGCAACCTTTTTGAAATAAAGAAACTTCGAGAACTAGAAGGCTATGATAAGGTATGTATGAGTGTACTTCTGCATCTCTATAGTCTCTGCTCCAGGGAAAAGAACAGTGAAGTAACCCACATGAATGTTTATAGCTATAGGCTGTATGTATAATCCTGTTTATCAATAGGATTTGTTCCCCATTTTCAAGGTGGGTTCTAAAAATCAGCCAATTCTTATGCCAAGATGTTCAAGATGTATTGGTACAAATTCTTGTACTATACCAAGATGACTTTTTCTCTTGGCAGTATATTGTAAAGCATCTTTGTCTTTTGATAGGTTTCCTATTAAAATATAAAAAATATTAAAAAGACCCCAAAACTATTTGCCTTAAATGCATTTAGAATAGGTAGATTGTGTAGGAAATGAGTGACCACATCCAATGAAAAGCTAAATGAAAAAAAAGTCATATAAAAACCCAAGTCCCAAACAGGCTTGTTGTAGTTGTTCATGCCAACATACCACACACCCACCCACCCATATTTCTTTCATGATTTTTAGTACATGGAGAGGTTCACGGCCACCAAGAAGAAGTTTGCATGATGTTCTCCAGGAGTATGGGAATCCTTATGAGACATGGATTTGGAACCTGTTGCAAAATGGCGGAATCAGAGGCTCATGTTGTTGTCAAGGATATCTGCAGTAAGGAGCCAATACTCTAGAAGATTGTATTTCATTTGAATCTTCTTCCTTTCCAGGCCTTATCTCAAATAAGCTAAAAGGAATCAAGAGACAGGAAGTTCTCCATTTTGAGTCATGGATAGGGCAATGGGACAATGTTGATCTTCAAAATCACCATTAGTTTGGCTTTAAGAAACCGGTAGCTAGTTACTATTTATACAGTGAGGGGATACTGCCTGGTAATAGCTCAATACCACAACTTGAAATTTCATGTTTAGTTTCAATGTGTGAGCTTTCATAAAGTCAGCTGCCATTCCACCTCTGTGTTAACATTTCACAT
This sequence comes from Rousettus aegyptiacus, assembly GCF_014176215.1. Classification (NCBI taxonomy): domain Eukaryota; kingdom Metazoa; phylum Chordata; class Mammalia; order Chiroptera; family Pteropodidae; genus Rousettus; species Rousettus aegyptiacus. Next base: position 116,213,165 of record NW_023416306.1, on the reverse strand, counting down.
TTTTATGAAATTTGAATAATTTGTGAGAGGCTGCTAATAGTTAATAAGGATTTGTGATTTTATTCCAGTCTATCAGTTTGACTGCAGTATTTATACTTGGAATTTAGGATGTATATAAATATGTGACTGTCCTGATTAAAAGTGTACTTTGTTAGAGAAGCACCAATACAACACTAAGAGATGTTCCCCAAGGCTGCAGTAGCAAATTCTTTACTATTGCAGGTGCCTTATCAGTAGAGGGCTCTGAAGAGCTAAAACCATATATGCAAAACTTGTAAGATACAAGGGGTTTTAATAATCAAGATTTTCCTGAAGCCTTGTTAGAAATAATGTTTTATTTCTGGTATTCCTTTTTCCTTTTTGTATTTATAACTCTACTTATCAAATTACCTATCGAAAAAACTACTAAAATATTTTGACACCTATGTTTACGAAGTTTATTCTCTGAATAAGAGAATATACTAAATAAAGAATTTTTAATAAACTTTGGCTGGAAGAAAGGTTAATCCATTAAAAGAAGAGAGGGAGAACTTTAACCTGTAAATGGCCCTTTATTTGAAAGTAAACTGATTTTGAAGAAATGTTTCGTGTTTGGGTTGCATGAATACTGCAATGCCTTCGTGAGAATGATAAACATTTTGTGGTCCTGGAACCAAGCTTACTAGGAAAAACTGAAAGGTACAAAGATAGATGGTTTCAGACTGTTACTGACAAGAGCATTTAGAAAGCTACTACTCTGTCATTCTCTCAAGTTTTGTCTTAGCTAAGGAGCTATCATGTACCATGTATTGACAGTTTTCTTTTTACAAACCTAGTTTAACCTTTAAGTCCAGAGGTCGTAAGAGCCTAGTATTTAATCTATATGAGGAAGTCTCTGTGATCTTAAATCTGGTCTAGGTATTCTTTTTCCCATGTTTTCTGTTTCTCAATTTGGGGGTAGAGGAGAACAAGAGTACCAGTTTACCATCGTTTTTTTTTTTTTTTTTTTAAATAAACTAATCTTTAATTAAGCTTCCTGATCTACTGACTGAACAATCAATATTTCTCTAAATATTTTATCAGTAGTTATCAACTACTAAATAAGAACTTATAAATTAAACTTAAATGTCCATGGCCATTTATTTATTAGAATTTTAAAAATCTCCACCCCTATGACAATCAGTGACTATCTTTCACAACTTGGACCCAGCCTTATTTCCTGATACTCTTTTTCATTTGCCTGTCTAATTAGTCATACAAGATTATTCTGCTCCTTAGACCCAAAGTGCAATGTCTCCTTTAACTGCTTTATATTGTTTGCTCAGTCAGAAATGTCCACTCTTACAAACATAACACATTCCTTCCCTATGTCTAAGCCCCTAAGTCTAAGCCGAATTAACTGCTCCTCCATCTGTTACAAGAGCACTTCTCACATTCTGTATTAATCTGTTTCTTGCTAGATTGAGAGTAACCGAAGGGCAGGAACTATCTAAAGTAATATGCCCAAAGTTATAATACACAAGTATTTAGACTTAATTATAAGCTAACCAAGTAGGTTGACTTGTGGTCTGAAGACCCACTTTCTAGTGGCCACCAGCCCTAAGTCACCTACATTCTTTCAGAGCTTGGTTGGAAGTCAATGTGGAATAGTAAGATCACAGGCTGTGAAGTCAGAAAGATCCTGGTTTGAATCCAAAATGTGTCATTTACTAGCTTTATGACTTTGAGCAATTTATTCTCAACTATAATATGGGCAATACCTTCTACTTCTCAGGTATATTATGAGGATATGGTGAAAAGATAAGATAAAAAGTATTGAGCACAGTTCCCATGACAGAGTAAGCACTCAATAAATGATGCCATTGTTTTATCTGTCAAGGTATTAACAGATAAAATAGCAAATTGTACAGAAAGGAAGGCTTAAAGCAGACACCAAGTTAAAAAGAATAAGGACTTGGATATCAATTTGCAAAATATAAATCTGACTAGAAATGTAATTGGGATAACTTAAAATTTTAGTAAGAGTAAACTAAAGAAACTAATTCTAAGTACAAGTGAGTACAGGATGTCTGGGAAGTAGACATTTAAGTTTAAGGGGATATTCATAATCCACACATGGCATGAAAAGATGTAGAGTTGAAGTAGTAATAAAGAGTGAATTAAAACTGAAGGAAGAAAAAAATAGGCACAACTACAGGGGATAAAGATCATTGTCATTATTAAGACTAGAAACTTGAAGAGGGAACTTACTGTCAAAAGAAATCAAGTTCGGGGGCTGTGGGATACTGTTTAACTCCTTAGTTATAGGTTAGTATTATGCTCAACGTCATACAACTAGTAAATGACTGAACCAAAATTTGAACTCTGGTGGTCAGACTGCAAAGCTGTGCTAACCACTTTACAACCTTTCAGAAGTAATGGAAACAAGTTTCCAAACAATGTTAACAAGAGAAATCAGAAAAGGCTTTATGTCAACAGCTTCTACTTCTAATATATTATGGGCCTAATTGCTATGGCCTCATCTCTCTTCTTTCTTAGTTGCACAATCTTGGAAAAAGTTTGTAACCTGAGATCCATAGATGGGCTTTCAAGACCCATTTATGTGATTCAAGTTTGTGTATCTGTTTCTCTGGGGAGATAGGCTGTTTTTTTTTTTCATTGAATTCACAAAGGGATCCTTGCTCCCAAAAGTGTTCCACTCTAGAGAGAATGCAGCTATCATTTATTAAGCTCTTAAAATTGCTGGGCGCTGCTCTAAGTGCTTTCTATGCATTACCTAATCCCCACAAGGAAACAGTCACTCAATCAGCAAATGGCAGAACTAGAGTGTAAATCCAGATAATATTGTGTGTCTAAGGTAATACTTCTAACCAATTATAATATAGAGGTGGCATACTGGCATTCTCAAAATTATTTCCTTTAGCCATAACAATGTTAAAAATTTTTGTTTAATGCTTTTAGGAAGAGCATTTAGGTATAACACAATCCCTAGTGTTTTCAATCTTCTTACTTTATACATATACTATCACCTGCCAAAACGATTCCTTTTGGCATGGAGCATTTCTATTACAGAGGGCCTAATTAAATCTCACTTTTTTCCTCTTCAACCTTCGAAAATTCTCATGTCAACTGTATCTTCTCAAGTGGGTTGTAGTTCTCTCTCATAAATATTATCCTTTCAGTCACTAATATCTTTAAGCTCAAATGAATAAAAAACTAGTAGTGATTAAAATGAACCTCATGACAAATCATAAAAAGTCCTTTCAGTATTTCAAATTAAAATGGGAATGATACTAAAGGCAGCTTTCTGCTGGAGTGCTTCTTACTTTATGAACCTTTGCTTTACTCAATTTGTTAAATAAAAGCTGATGAAATTATTGCCCCCCAACCCAAAACAGTCACAGGAACACACTTACCTATTTGAAAGAACGATTCCATTAGTTACAAAATTTAATTTTAAGAATCAAGGTGGTTATTGGTCAAACCAATCACATTAATAGCTTTGAAATGTACAAGGTGCTAGCTTTAAAATAAAGGTGACAAATACCAATCAGATTTTTATAACACTGTTCAGGATCTAAATCAACGTGATTCTGAACTTGGTTTACAAGGCTACAGAGGCTAAGTACACAAGGCTATGAGAATGACAGTGCAATGATCAATAATGAAACCAAAGGTGTAATTTTCCAGATCACTTTTAGTTTAACTTTTAGTTTAGAATTCTAGCTTTTTGAAAGTCTAAGTCTACATAAAACTGAAGGCAATCTAACAATTTTTCTACCTGAGATCAAAACAAGTTTCTTTTTTTCTATCTAAACATAATTCTTGGCATTGAGGTAAATCTGAATTCATGTGATATATTTTGTCAAACTTTTTCAAAAAATTTTAAGCCCTTCAGAGAGAAATTCTCATGTTACACATACATATTTACATATTTTTTTCTTGAAAGACTAATGACAAATTTATGAGGTTAAAAGGCTTGTAATGGAACCATGATAATATGAAAATAAAAAGCCATTAACTTATACAAAGTGTTCCTGTATGGTGCAATATGAAATGTAATCACAGAATCTATATACATATATGAAACACCAAGAGTTCAGGAATTAATCTCACTTAAAAAAAAAAAAAAAACTTATTCCATTCTTTTTTGAAGCAGAGGTCGCAAAGTTGTGACGTATAACAAAAATATTGTATATAAAAGCTCCAAAACCAATTATTAGACTAAGTTGTCAATAACTGCAACTTAAATTAAAAACTAAACCCAACTAGATCTTTACTGTGGATACAACTTTTTGCTTTGTGGCCTGAATGTTTTACTGAGGTAACCTCTTACCTCTTGCTTGTCCTTCTTGTACTCCCTGACCCCTGCCCCCAGCTTCCTTTTTCATGGCTGTCTTTGGCAATGCTTCCAAATCTTGAAAGCAGAAGAACCTGCTACAGTAAACAAGGAGGGTGAACAACAATGCTATATATGATGTATGAAAACCAATCTAAGAGGATACACTGAGAAATACTAGAAGGAAAAAAGATAAAATGATAAAAAAACAAACAGGGGCTGTTACTCCTCACCCTTCTTCCACATTATCTTCTAATCAGAAGAGTGTGGAACCAAAAATTCAAACTGAAAAGGCAATAACTTCGAAGGAAGAGCTAGGCAAGTGACTAAATGGTAAAGAAAGCACAGCAGTATTTTAGCTGTCAATGAGTTTCTTGGCTCTGGCATTGGCATTGTCAATACGATCTTTGTTGGTGTCAGCCTGAAAAAAAAGAAAAAGACATCAGCATTACTTCACAAGGTAAGTTGGTCTAATAAAAGTTAAATTTCATACACTTGGAGTAACTGACAGAAAATTCAGGAAGTCACAGTACAAAACACATTTTGGGCAAGAACTATCAAATTTATTTGGAAAAATGTGGGTGCATAAATACAACATATAACAGAATTTGCCAGTATTTCATGAATACTGTACCATTTTTTTCAAAGTTTAACACGTCTGAAACTGGGATCTTATAATCAATGACATTTTAGATACAATGAAATATAAGAATGCTCTTCTCTGCTACAGTTCGGGACCTTGAGGGAGTTCCCCTTCACGGAATCATAGAATCCCATCTGGGCCTACCCTAGGTCTAACCCAGAGAGATTGAAATAACCTTCCCCAAGATCTTTGGAATATATATCACCACATCCACAATAATATCTGAATTAAAATGATGAGTAATACGTAGCCTAAACCTATGTAATAGCATTAAATCATCATTTTCCTCAGTGAAATCCACTGTGATTCAATAGCTAAGCTTAAAAACTCACCCTATCCTTCAAAGCATACTGAGATTTTAATGCAGTACTAATAAATAAGAATGGTGTTTAGATGTGACACATCCAAACACTGAACACAATTTCACTTTCAGTGTCTTTTATATTATGTGACATAAAACAATTGCAATCACATTTTTGTTACTTACAGAGCTCTTCTGTGTGTCCATTCTACAAGAACCATTCTGCAGAACTGATTTTTACCTACTGACTTATGAGGATTCAGGAACTTACTAATTTGTTATTCAACAAAATAAAACTCCAGAAACTAACTTGCTAATTTTTTGGGGGGAGGGGGCAGTGAGAGTGGGGGGGAAGACCACACAAAGGAAGACCACGCAAAGATTAGAAGAGATTCTAAACTTCGTTTGTGAAATTTTAAATAAAACCACTTCATTCCAAGGTCTTGGTTTCAAAATGAGCCAACTGCCACGAGCAACAGGAGAACTTAGCTATCGTTTTACAGTGTGTTAGAACTGGCCACCTCATCAAAATTCTAACACCAGTGAGGACAGGACCTTATCCTATTGTTCTCTCTGAAGTATTTAGCACAGATATCCATTACTAAAACACTGTACCAAATGTCTCATTTTCTATGGCACTAAGAAGCTTTTACCTTTTCTGTGATCCGCTCTATTTGTCGATTTTGGGCCTCAATCTCATTGCCCATGTTCAGGGCCATGTTTTTTAGATTTCCAAGGATACCGCCCACTTGAGTCAGGTTCTCTTCCATTTCATCTTCTCTGGCATCATTAGTTATACTATCACAAAAATATAGTTAATTTGGTATTTTTTTAGTAAATTATAAATGGACTAAGTCTATATTTAGTTTTCACAAAAATAAGCAACCAAATGACTCTCAGCAAGTGTTAGACCCTAAGAAATGTAGGGTACCATTATTGGAAATATTCTATACTAAAAATTGAAAGATTGATCAAGGAGAGCACAATATCTTAAAAGCTATGTAAAATAAGATTAAGAAACAACTCTAAGACAGTCAAAATGTTATTCCTGGCATCACCTGAGAACTTGTTAGACAAAAATATGCTAATTCTTACACTCTATTCAAGATCTCCTGAGATCGACTGGACGTGGATCCGAGCAATCTGTTTTAATAAACCTTCCTACAACAAGAAAGTTGAGTAGTTGTTACAGAGACTGAATAGCCTGCAAATCTGAAATGTTTATTATCTGACTCTTTACAGATATTCTTACAGGGATCTGGCCAACCCCTGCTCTAGATGATACATTTTAAAACACGTTTTCCTATTTTGTCAGAAGGCATATTTTTAAACACATTTTTTAAATGGAACAAATGCATTTCTAACTGATGAGTTAGGGTTCATGTATAACCACACCCATCCTCCTCAGTGAACCATTCATTTAAGAAAGGGGTAAAAATATTAGGAGAAGTTGACATACCGTTTAATGTATCCACCACTGCATGCTCCTGTGGCTACTTGCTGAGACTGACCATTTGTCACTCGGCCTGGCTGCTTAGATACCACATTGCTACAAGAGTTGTCTCCACCTTCTCCCCATGTTGCCTTATAGGTCTTACCAGATTCAAAGTTCTTTGTCCTACATAAGAGTCAAGAATGCAGGGAAACACCAAAAAAGCAGAAGAGGGAGAGTTGTAATTATTAGTGCTTGTCAATTTGAGGATGATCCTAGCACTCTTAGCATAACAGCTGCATACATATAGCTAGATCTAGATTATGTATATTATAATCCATTGCAATACGGCATAGAAAAAGATGAATTGTATAAGCCCATTGACTTTAATAAAAGGTTTTTAAAGGTTCAAATACTTTTTTCAAATCTTCATTAAGCAGTTAGCAAGTAGCAAGATACGATTATTTGATTTCTCAGTTTCCTCTAACCTCTGACACTCTCTAGAGAAAAGATTTAATGGACACTAGGAAAAAAAAAAATCCTTAAAAAAGCTATTCTGGGATGCCTTAAGAGTGTCCTTGGAGGTATCTAGAGGTTGATGAGAGATGGAAGAGTAAGAAGGCTGAGTAGGCAACACTTAGAACCACTTAACTTGAACCAGTGTAGTTCCAAGGCGGACAGTTGTTTAAAGTTAAGCATTTTAATAGGAATTAAAAATTTAAAAAGAATTTCCTAAGAAGCAAACAAACATCATGAAGGAAAGGCACGAATTATTTCCAAATTGAACAGCCAATTAATAACTATCTTGGCCATACTGGTGCCAGTTATAAATCCTATGGTTTAGGGCTTTTTCATTTAAGAGTTCACTTTTCCAAATTAAAAAAAAAAACAAAAACAACAAATGCCCTAAATCTAGGCCTCTTAAAAGTAGAAGTATATGCTTTAGATGTAACTGATATAGACCAAAATAAGCCAAAGCCAGAAACTACTATGGAATTTACTATTTGAACTGGTATAAGTGGCAAGAAAAAGAACCTACTAAGGTGACTTTAAAATAGCTATACAAAAAAAACACAAATAAAACCTTTTTACTGATTATTTGGCTATGTACAATGTTACTCATACAATTTTATTTTTTTTTCTATACATAAAAACAAAGTAGTATATAGCTATAATATTAGTCTCTGATTTATTCAACTAATATGTTAATGAGGAAGTTTCAAACTACAAAAGCAAAGGACAGATTTTATGAAAACAGTGTCTCCTTCCTTAATAGACATGTGAAGATTCATTTCTGGCAAACATAGAGTTGGATCTTAGATCTTAATCATTAATGCTAGTCTACGGCCATGCTACCCTGAACGTGCCCAATCTTATTTGATCTCGGAAGCTAAGTAGAGTTGGGCCTAGTTAGTATTTGGATGGGAGACTACCTTGGAATACAAGGTGCTGTAGGTGTTAAAAAAGAGGAAAAAAAAGAATATACTTAATTATTAATACTAGAGAAAGGGTACTACTACATTTTTGCTAAGAGGCACTGAAAAAGTAAACAAATCTATGAACACTGAGAAGCTAGTTCTCGAAGTGTCTTTCTTGATTCCACTTTAAGTTCTCACAATTAATTTCCTATTTATGCTATTTTAATGTTTTATTAATGAATCTATTTATTAATTAGCCATGTTACATCTTTCCTGGAACAAGGCGAAATATACATTTTTAAAATAAATATTTATGTCAATTATCTGTTAAGTTTGGTGAAACTCATTTACATGTATTCTTTGTTAAAAAGATGAGTCTCAGACAAAATCCTAAAGCAAAGTAATAGCTAGTAAACAAAATAAACAACATTTAGTTTATCAGAAAGTTAATAACCCGAGGTATTAAGACAATATAAGGGGTTTTTGTCAGCATGTCAGACTGTAGAACAGGTCAAAAAGTGAAGGCTAGAATTCAAAAGGCACTAAACATTAAGATACTACATTTCTGAGTTTTAACACATCAAGAGTAGACTGGGACAGGACTTCCGAGTTCTTAATCTAACAAGGGATAATATACACATGCTCCAACTTCCTCCTCAACCTTAAGTGATAATACCTGAAATTCTTCAAACTTTTGAGAATTCTTCCTCCCACAATTATATATAAAGGGCATAAGACAAAAACAAAGAGTCTTAACGTGATATCATGAATGAGGTTCAATTAAGCCATAGTTTATAAAAAAAGAATCAGACTGGTTACCAAACCCTTTTCCCTTTAATAAGACAGGATCATTGAAGATGCTCTTTCAATATCAAGAGGAAAAGGTGCAAAAAGCTGAATTTCAATTTTTAAATATGTTTATGAATATAACCCAGCTTTGCATTGGATTGTCATGTTTACTTTCAAATGTTTTTTTTCCCCATACGGTTGTGACATGTCCTGAATGTTTATAAAGAAGCGATTTTTAAATGCTATTTCATATCTTCTTCCTTGTGATAGCTCCTTATCTCTTTCAGCACCTCCAGTCAAGGTAATGCCTTCTGGATGCTCAAGATCCTGTTACCCTGGAGCTTCTCTACCAAGTTAGAACACTCTTAAAAGTAACCTGTTTTTAAAGGCAGTGTCAGGCAGCTGCCTATCTAATTAAAACAATACTGTTTTAATCTAATTTGTCTTCCATCAAAGCATCTCAAATTCTTTAAAGGTAGTGTTTCCCAAGTTTGACTGAGCACCAGAGTGACCTGGATGTTTGAACACACAGGTACACAGGTTATACTCTGAAGATCCTGCTTCAATCTGTATGGAGTGGAGCCTGGGAATCTTTTGTTGTTATTGTTTTAGGTCATTCAGCTACTCAAGAGAGATACTGTTCTAAGAGATTTCTAATCTGTTTTAGAAGGAATATCTTAGGTGACTCTAATTGTCTTTGTATTTCTGTATATTAGGACACCGAGGAATTAATCTGGAGGAAGCAAAGGTACACACCAGGACTTTTTTTTAAAGCACAATGTTTGTGGTAAATTGATTTGAATCCTAATCTTATTATACCTGTCATTGAGTAGCTGTAGAACCTTAAACAAACTTCCATCTCTGAGTATTCTATGTCTTATTTAATATATAAGACATACACTAAGACAATAACAATACTTAATAGTTCATAGGGCTATGAAAGGTTCTGTTGATAATGAATGCAAAATTACTTTGTAAAGCATCAGACACATACTTTTCATTCTTAGGCTTCAATCTCAACCTGAGCCTTAGTTAACAATTCATGCCTTTAAATGCACAGATTACCAATTGGCATGTTTACTCTTCTGGACTATTAACATTCCCTAACTTTGAGATCTATTGTAGCTGAATATAGTTGGAATATGGCTACATAAAAAGACATCTAGGCCTTGATTGTTTTGGTGTACAGTAAGAAAAAGTGTTTCTTATCTTCTGCATGAAAAAAGACTATAGCCCCTGTAGGAAGAAATTAGACCATGATAAAATGCTAAAGCAAGTTTGTGATAGACGTTAATGCAATTAAGAACTCCATCTGGAAATTACCTGTCAGTTCAATATAAATCACATTCAAAAATGGAAAGTTTGAAATAAAAAAAATGAAATAGCCCTTAATTCAAGATGCTGCTATTAAAGCAGAAAACAAGTATCAGAATATATACACAATAACTTTAACAATTTTTTTCTATAAAATAATACTGAATGTCAACTCTAATTGAAAAAAAATTACAATTCCTTGTAGTAAACTAAAAATTAAATCAAAATACTAAAGTAAGCAAATAAAAGTTCTTTTTCTAGTTTTGGTTGTCAACATTAGTACTAACTGAATAAAAATGGCAAAAATAAAGCCATATATTAGCCAAAATTCCTTCATAACAAGGAGAAAACAGACCAAATGAATACCAATTTTTATGAGTATGTGTGTGTGTTGGGTGATCAGCCTACAGGGAAAAAAAGGAGAGCAAGAAACAAAGTGTAGAAATCAAATACTTAATTTTCTAACATTTCCCTACGGTATTCCCATGAATATCCAAAATTAAGTAGCCAAACATTATAATAAATAGTAGTCTGATTAGAGAATTAATTTTTTTTTAATTAAGGTAAGTTAGCTCTGTATTAATTCAACATGGAACTACAGCAAGCTAACACATGACATAAGAGGAAAACTCTTATTTAAAAAAGAAGATACTAGATATGGTAACATTTTAAATTTATACCCCATCTTATTTTGAACAGCATTTAAGATGACTTAGAATGGGCAATTAATTTCTCATTTTGGTAGTATCCTAAATCATAAAAAATCCAAATCATTAGAAGCCAACACTTCAATAGAGAAAATCTTGATTCTGGAACTGGGAAAAAGTTGGGAAAATTAATAGAAAATGGGATGCTGACATCAAAATCCTTTGGAGAGTTATGGATTTAGCCTGAATTCCCTTACCTTTGATCAGAACTAGAACACAGCAATTCTCTACAAAGATCAACCTATTTAAAACTTCTCACTGTTGAATTGTACACCTGAAACACTGGATTTCATTAACCAGTGTCACCATAATAAATAAATTAATTTTTAAAAATTTAAAAAATAAAACTTCAAGGGTGTTTTTATTATTACAACATTAAATGTTATTTAGCAAAAACTTAGTTGTAAGAACCATTAGTCAAAGGGTGGTAGTATAAATTAAGATCCTTTTTGTCAAGTTCATCTTTTGGGAGACAAAACCCATCAAAAACAAATTCACTTTACACGACACACCATAGCAGTTTTTAAGACAGTCTCTACCATTCACAAAATCCATGCACATGCACAGAAAAGCCATTTGAAGCATCACCTTTAGATAGCAGGTTAACAGCTCAAACTGCGCCACAAGACTGCATCTTAGAGTTCCCTTTGATCAGATACTGAGCCCGGCTTCTGATGTTAAATCTTCATTTTTTAGTAAGCAGATTAGAAAGGAAAAGATTAGGTGAGAGAATGAAATGCAGAAAACAGTGAATGCCAGTCAAACACAAGAGAAGCAGGTTCAGAGTTTTTAAAACATAATGCATTTAAATTCCTGCCTGGTTTCATAGAGACAACCGACATCTGAGAATCTATATAAAAAGAAAAACAAGAAAGCTATTTAAACGAGAGCACACTTCATTTTTCCAAGAATGTCTGGAAAAATGATATTCTTTCCTAAAATTTTAAAAATTAATACAGAGAGAAGGAAAATACTAATAGAGAGGTTGTAAAACTTTCTCACTCTTTCGTTGGTATTTACGGATTTCTCTTAATTACTTCTATTATGTTTTTTATTTGCATTTTAATTTTTATAAATCTTTTTACTTGCCTAACTTTCCCATCAGCCAACAAGTTTCTTCTCAAAGACATTCAGTCAATAAGTATTTATTGAGTACCTACTATGTATCAGGTATCATGTGAGACACAAAAATAGAGTAATGAAAAATAAAACAGCGTCAGAGCTATGCTTTACTCATCTTTCTATCTCCAGTGAGCGGGATGGAGGATGCAATCAAACAATGACCAAAATACAATTCAATATTATTTTAACCAATCAGAGCTGAATATTTACACCTCAATATAACAGAATTGGGATAGTATAAAATCTATAGTACCAATTTCAATTTTCTCTAATAAGTGGTCCAGAAATACTGATCTGTCTTCAAACTATGTGCCATTATGTTTAACATTATAAGCACAGATTGAAGAGAGGCACGTTAAGACATAAGAATACCTTGTCTGAGAATGGTTAAACAGGACACCAGGCAATTTACTATTCTGAGACTTCCTATTTTAACTCTGCCTCCTTTTAATCTCTCGTTAGTGAAATTACAACTTTCAAAGTTATTGACAAAGATAGGATTTTTAATAAGGATCTGTGCTATTTGCTTTTAGGATTAAAAGCTAACATAATGACACTTATTCACAATTTTAAAGTTTAATCCTAGTAGTTTGTTTTTAAATTCTAGTAATCCTTAAAAAAGAATTGGCTAAAGTTAAAATTCCCTTCTAATATAGGGTTCTGTTAAGTCAAACTATTCCCATGTCTTATTAAAAAAAGATCTGCTCACCTGGCTTCAACAAATATACTACTGAACAAAAGAAATCTCAAAGAACAAGTCTAATCAAGACATTTTCTATATCACAATACATGTAACAACAGCAACAACAAAAAAGTTCACTCTTTTCTTGCCAAAGTCAAACAATGTAGCATGGAGTTAAAAGCTAGGACTCTGCCTGGTTTTGAATCTCAGCTCTTTCACTTGCTAGTGTAGCCTTTTTGTGCCTCTGTTTCCCCAAATGTAGAGGATGATAATAAGAAAATCTACCTCATATTAGAGTTACTGTTAGGATTAAATTTGAAGTGTCATGATAGTAAGAGCCTAAATTAATACAGAGGCCTGCAACTCTCATTCAAACCCTTGGATGCCAGACATTTTGAACAGCACCACACAATCAAATACATCAATATTTCTGTAGTGAAACAAATTAACATTTACACTAGTGTGATAAAAATTATATATGGCTTCAGTTCAGGTTACATTTTATAGCCTAGTTAATGGGTTGTGGATCCGCATTATGAAAACAAAAACAAAACAAAACAATGTTGGTTTTCAGAATTTTTTAGATTTCTGAACTGCAGATAAGAGACTGTGAACCTGAGTTGTTATTACTACTACCAGAATTAGTACTAGCCTTATACAAAGAAGACTAAGATCCTGCATTGGCCTTTGAGAAGCTCATGTTATGGCTATTTATATGACAAGCCTATCTGAAACTAGTAAATAAACTAAGAAAGCTCAAAACACTGACAGAAATGATAGTAAATACAGCAGAAGACAAGAGATACCATAGAGGCCAAGGACTCAATGATATAAAGAAGAGATAGGCAGAAAGAAGGCAATTACAATCACACATCTTTAAAAGGGAATATTACTCTCTCTTCTTTGGGGAACAACTATTGTTATAGTAACTGCTTGAGTCCATCTGTTAAGTGCCTTCTCTTGTCCCACTGAGAAATGGTTCTGCTGACGTTAGAGGCTAAAGACTGCTTCAGGACCATACTCTACCACCTTCATTTTCACTAGTGTCCAAGAAAATCTTTCCTATGCTTGACTGGGATACACAAAAAGGAATAAAATTAATACTTTTGTAGCTTCATTTCCTACTTTCTATGATATTAGACCATCTTGGGATTCACTGCTTTTCCTGTTCAACCTCTGACTCACAGCTGATTTTGCTCTAGGATTTAGGGAGGACTTCTTCCTCTTTGCTCTCCTCTTGACATCCAATCTTAAGAAAATTAACTTTTTCACATCTGCACTCTTTCAATGGTACAGAGAACACAGAAGAAAAGGACAAATTTGCAAAAACACAGTTAAGAGTTTGTATTAAAAAAATCTGTGCATTTCCAACTTGTTTGCTTAAAGTCATTGGCTAAACTCTGACTGACAAGTCATAGTTATTAAAATACGCATTTCGGAAAATCATCCAAGGTCTAAAGAGGATAACAGACTTGTCATAGGATAGGAAGCCAATGGACAAGACTAGAAAGAACACTCAAATCTTAACTTCTTATGCCTAAAACACTATAAAGTTGATCAACAAGCAACTTAACTCTATTTTCTCTCATAGAAATGGCAGAGAGAATGCTATTACATGAAAACACTGATCTGAAAGTATGATAATAAAACAAAAATTTCTCCATTCCTAACTTCGTTGGGCAGTAAAAATGCTGAAGTCTGGAAACCTTTGTATCCCATTCTTGGTTTACCACACCAGCTGAGACAACTAGATGAAAGTACTAATGCTTATGAAGCTCTTTAAAAATGAATACTCTCAGCAGTAACCAGAGTCACTCTATCTTCAGACACTGTCATTTCGACTAAGGGTAAAGTTCAAAGTTGTTGTTTTCTTAATTAATTTTCAAAACAAAGAGGAGCTCCTTCTAATAGAAGGCGAGATAATGATTACCTGCCTTAGTCCAAACCTCATCTGGATCTGAATAAAACACTTCTCAACACCATGGAGTTTGGTTTACCCTAGAATAAGTAGAAAACTTGTATATTCAAAATGGAGTCACCAAGAGAAATGCATTCCTTTCTGCCAACCATAATCTCATTCACTATATGCAAAGAATTTGAAGACTTTTCATCTCCTAGCTTGCCAGAGACTTCAAATCTTCAGAGTCTTCTTTGATAGTTCCTTCTTCATGTTTGAATATATAATTAGTTGATTTAAAATGAATTCTCTCTGATTTACAATTTTCTCTCTAACCTCAATACCTCACAGGCCTAGATTGCAAAAGGCTTCTAACTAGTCTCCTGGTGTGTAGTTATATACTCTGCTCCAAATTATCAACTCCTTAGTCTGGCATTCAAGTTTCCTATTGCCTATTTATGTCTTATTTTCCACTTCTGATCTGTATGAATCATGCAATCCAGTTAAGTCAAGCTGGTCTGTGATGTTTGCATTAAACCTTACATAGAAAATGACCTCCCAGTTCTTCCATGCCCATCCAAATTCTTCTAATCACTCAGTGCCTAACTTAAGTCCTACCTCTCCTAAATGATGTTCTCCAAACCAACTTTAACCAGTTCTGTACCCTAAGCCTTAGTTGATATCACTAGGCTTATTGAATTAGCACTAGATTTATATGTTTTTTTACTTTTTGCTATTTTTCCTCCAATGTTTAACCACATGGTAAGTCTTTGGAAGACAGGATCTAAGACCTTCTCTCCTTTGGCTATTCCTCATGTGCCTACCACAGAATATAAATTTTGTCAATACTCCTTGTTTGAAAAGAAAAGACACTAGTTCCAACTTGCTCTTTATTATCTAGCTGAATATTTCTCAACCTTTTAGTGTATTACTAAAAACTGAAATTGAGACTTGATCCCAATTTTGGGATCGAAATTTGATCAAATTTAAGCCATGGATTTCAGTGAATCTACTCATTTACATGAAAAGCTTCATTTGCCTTAAGGAGAAACAGTTTAAATTTATCTAACAAAGTTCCTTATTTAGACCCAGTCACACTTATGACCTTACTGGGGGGTAGGTAGGGAGGATGCTCTCACTTTAAATTTATTTTTAAAAAGATCTTGATTTAGCAACTCACCTATTACACGGGCAGACACAAAGCCCACAGCACTTGTTGAGTTCTGTTAAAGTCTTCTCTGCCTCTCTCATGTCTTTATTTATTTGGTCCATGCCTTCCTCTATGCGGTTTAGTTGTTCTAAGAGTAAGTTGTAGAAGTTACATTTTGTGTTACATTCACAATGCCAACTATTATAAAACAGCAAACTTTAATCTCAAATCCACCAATAACACACCATAGTAACTGTATCAGTGCCAGAAGGTATCACTTACTATCCAATATGAAAATAATATTTCACATACTGATCCTGAGACACCTTGCCTCTTATTGTGGAAAGATTTTTTCTAAAGAAATTTGTATAATAGGAGCATGTAAGCGTTTGTTTAGAAATGACCCTTACAACCAAATTAAGTGTACTGTGACTAGATCGGATCCCCAACATTTCTATCATTGGGTAGGCTCAAAATCTGATAAGTGTCATAAGACTAATAAAAATTATAAGTCCTACTACCTAACAAACACCTGGTATATAATTAGACATTGCTGTGCCCACCTCCAGTAGGCAATAAACATGATATAATTCAAATCAGAAGAAAAGAAGTAAATATGTCACTCTCATCTTACAAAGGGAAAGGCACTCCCAAAAGCTTAAATTATACCTAGCTGAAAGGGTTTTCTGATATCGTTAAGTCAAATCGAGAGTTTCTGCCAATAACTGCAACTCACCTCCTTGTTCATCCAGCATAGTTATAGTCTTGATTCCTGCATCCTGAGACTAAAAGAAGAAAAAAAGCTGATAGTACAACGAAACATAGCAAACTAACAGAAACAAAAACTATAAGGCCTAACAAACAGCAGAAGAGAATCATTTACAAACCTAAGTTCTCATAAGGGTAGAGCTACAGAGAAAACTAATATCCCCAAATCAACACACTTTAAAATACTAAATGCCCTGCGACCAAAAATAATAAAATAAGTCACAAATTCACGTTGCATTGATCTATCCTGTCATTTTCCAATACTTTCAATGGGGAAAAAAAAAAAAAAGGCCTGTTAGTGCATGGTTTGACAATTTTATCAATTGCTGGTTTCGAATAATAAAGCTGACTGAAACAATAATCTTCTGTCTTATCACAATTTCAACTTGTGATATCAGGATCCCTCCTATACAGTTTCTATATTTAACTTGATAATTAAACACTTTCTTACCTCGATGGCTAAACCCAGGATTCTCCTTGTAACTTCCAGAGACTAGGAAAAAACATTAAGAGTTTTAGCATTCTAAAACATGTAGGAAAAAAAGAAAAATCTTATCACAGGCCATATTCATAATGCTACTCTATCTTTAAAGATTGCCAGCACATCAGTTCCTCCTTTTAAAACAAAAAAAAGAAAGTCGATCACTATAATTTTAGTTTTCTTCCTTGCAGATACACCTTAAGAAAAAATTTGGAGGGTGAAGTTTATGAGATTTGTAAACATTTCATGTGAGCAGAAATCTAGATATATTACATAGATATTAGAAAGTTATATTAAAATCAAATATCCAGAATTTCTCAAATCTAGAGTATTTTTGTTATAAGTAACTGTTAAGTAATAATTACCTTTAAAAAAATCATATAAATTGTTTTTACTTACCCAGTTTTTTGGTAAGTTGAAAAAATAAGAAGCTAGTAATGGCATTCTAGGGCATATGCATTCTTTGATACAAAGGGAGTATGAGAGGACACCATGGTCTTCTATGGAGGTCATCTCATCCCTCCACTGTGAAAACTGAAAGAGAATTAATTATGCCAAATAAAATGATTACCTCATCAGTAACCTGGTTTGCCTTTGACTGAATTTCTTCCATTGACAGATTATCCATGATGAATTAAAACTCTTGATAGGCACAGAAACTGAAATGTAGATATTCTGTAAGGATAAGGATACAAAGCACAAGTTTATTTGAGCAGAGTGTGGACTTCTGGAATTTAGGATATTTATCTGGAAAACAGGATAAAAAATTGAGTCAGTCTATCTCTATCTACCTACCTACCCATTTACATTACAGGTGAAGAAATTAAGGCTGAGAAAGGATTAATGGATGCTTAAATGCTTGTTAGTACCAGAGGTGAACTTAAAACTCAGATGTCAAGACCTCTATTGAAGCACTGTTTTATAATAGGAAGGTGATTCCTCTACTTTGAGAAGGAAGGCATTATTTAAGAAATGAGTAAAATGAATTCTTGGTCATACAATGTTCATTGTACATTGTTTGGATGTGGAAAAGCAAGAAGGTGAAGAAGGCTAAATTAGGTAGTTGTTCCCTTAATAATGTAACAAAGTTCAAAGTCATGTGCCTGAAGAACACAGAAAACATTTAAAAAATGTGCCAGTTGTCCAGGCTACTCATTGGAAAGAGTGAAATATTTTCTTTCTTAATAAGAAAAGAGTAACAGTGATACAAAGAGCCCAGAAAAGAACTAAGGTTTTTATTAATAGGAGACTCTCATTTTCCAATTACTATATTGTTTGTTGTTTTAGTGAAGTCCTTAAGAAACACGACTATTCTTCTATACATAGTAACTCAGAAAGAAATCTCATAGACATTCAAACTAAAACATAAGTACTACCCTTATGTAAGCGGAGTCATGTGGAGTAATAACCAATGTGTGACAGATCTAGGTTATTTTCATTACATTCGGTAGCTTTATATTAAATTTTTGAAAACTAATTTTACCAGAGCTCTTTGTCAATGACACAAAGTCTGGTTCACATTCTGGATTTGGCCCCAGGAGACATCTGGCAATGTCTGGAGACAATTTTGATTATCACAAGTTGGGGGAGGGGGAGTTATTGTTACTGGCATCTAGTTGGTAGAGGCCAGGAATGCTGCTAACCATCCTATAATGCTCCTTTTCAATAGCCCCCCATAGCAAAGAATTATCTGGCCCAAATTACAAAGTGCTGAGACTGAGAAATCCTGCCACAGAGTACACTCACTGACAAACAGGGAGCCTAGTTAACTGGGAATGTACTACACTGAACTCTTGGAAAGCAAGGATTTTGTTATATCTTTGTATCTCCAACACCTAACAGCATCTGACAGTTGGTACTTCAGTAAATTTGTGCTGAATGAAAAAGTAAGTAGAAAAACAAGGTGTATTCTCAAAGTATTTAAGTGGATCTTAGAAAGAAAGCTACATGTAACAGCAGCACAAAGACTGCTACTGTTTAAATAACCACTAGAACCACAAACCAAAAACTGCCATTGTATGTGTACAATCTGGATTTGCCTGCTGGTCACATACAAATCTTTTTAGTCACATCCATAGCTAACCAACACTTAGTAGAATCATCGTTGATAAAACAAAAAAATGACAATATTACATTAACAGTACAGGAAGGCATTACATTTAGAGTCCTGTTTATAGTTCTGTCATAGCTCTTTGTTTTTTAGGCCTTGATTAAAGCTGTTACACCTCATAAAAAGTATTACTATTAATTATTATTATTGTAAAAGTGCAAATTTACTATCTTGCTTGCCATAGTAGGACCGTGGTTCTGGAAAAAGGTTCATACACTAAGACATATAATCAAGATACAAAAGCCTTTCTTGAATTAAAAACTGATTATTTATTAGATAAAATAAAACTACATGCTTTATTTAGTACTTTGCTAATTATTTATGAGCCTTTGGCTTTATGACACACATGTTCATGCTACCATTTATCTTTGTCAACCTTTTGTAGTTACAATTATGAAAAGAAACAGAAGTTGCCTTTGTACTCGCCTATCTTCATATTTTTGTACACTTTTCCTTTCTGTAATATCCTCATCTCCTGCCCTGGCAGCCTCATTACTCTCTATCAGTTCCTAGAGCCCTTAAAGATACCTTTCAAAGTCTGCCCTTCCCAGGCGGTATGCCCAACAGAGCAGTATGCCCAACAGAGCAGAAAGTGATAAGAAAAGTAATACACACTAATCAGTTAGTGTCAGAAAATGACACTCCTAGTCAGGTTTTCTGACACAGTATCCTGTGGGTAGGAAGATATTTGAGAGTAAGGAAGTCCAGATCTTTTAAACTGTATAATTTTGTAATTCCCTCCTGGGGGCTATTCTTGCCAATTACAAGTCAGTATTTTTTTTATCTTCCTACTAAAAACTCAGTAAAACTCTACATACATTCAAAGAGAAGGCTTGAATGCAAAACTGACCTCTGTCAACCTTGAGGATTTTAAGAGTTCTGTTTTCTAATTATCAAGCAGACGTAGCTGAGAGGTGGATGTGGAGTCACTCCTGGCATAGCAATGGGGTTATTTTGAAGGACACACCCTTTCAGTGGACTCGAAGTGCCGCCTAGCACTTCTTCTTTTTCTTCCTTAAGCAGATGACACAGAAGACAAAAAATGGACTTCTGTAAAGTTCTCACATGTTTGGCAGGCTGACATGAGGACACAACTGCCTAAGACTTCTCTACTCTGGATTCCTGAGGGTGTTGAATACATGATTACAGTAAATGGGAGTAAGAGAGACAAAGCAGAATTGCAAGAAGGACAAAGAGAAACAAATACTCCCCAGGCTCTTACAAGCCTTTAGTAAACTGCTCAGAAGTGTCAGGCAGGATATAACCTAGAATTAACTATATAGCTTTATTCATATTTATTATCTCCAGTAGTTTTTCTCATGGAGTCAGAAAAAGCCTATCCAGATTGCGAGAGTAAAGAGAATTAAAAGGGGTGGGGGAGAGGGGGAGGGGAAGGGGAACGGGAAGGAAAAGGAAACATCAGTTGACACAAAGATCTCATTAAACTCATTTTTCTTGGACATAATCTTATAGATTATCTGTGGTATTTTTCCAATGCTCTGGGAACTTAATATACTATACTAATTGTGTGCCATTGAGAGGAAAATACTTTTTCTCAGAGCTTTTACACCTTATCTCCCTTACTATCATCCATTTGGGCTTACTAAATGACTCCTAATTGATCCTTAATTTATTTTCTATTATAAACTCTGGGGGAAATGAGGAAGGAGAAAGTTTATTGTACTATATGTCACATGTCCTACTAAGTATTTGTACAGTATATTATTACCTCTGTTATACCACTTTATAAATGGGGACACTAAAACTCAGTTTAAGTAATTTGCCCAAGGTGACTTGAGTAAAGAGCAGATTTAATGTTCAAGTTTGGATCTACTCTGAAACTAAGAATAGCTCATGGTCCGGTAAATAGTCTTACTGTTGGATGCACCTACCTTAACAAATATTAGATGATGTAAGAACTCTTTAATGTCAGAAAATAGGCTACGCACCCTTCCTAATGGTTCATTTCAAAATTCTAGATGCTTTCTATAATAAAATCATGAAATATTATCTTCTCTACATTCTCAAAGAGTTAAATGGTAGAACTAGAAAGACCAGAGTAATCATGGTTTTCAGCTGTTTAATAGCAATTTAGAAACTAAAACTATCTATGTTAATTTAGAAAATGAAAATACTATCGGGAAGAAAGAATACAAAGAAAAAAGGCCTTAAGAATATAAAGAAAAAAAGGACTGAGAACTTAACAGGAGATCCATGCCATTGTTAACGAAAATGGAGAGAGATTCAGGATGTAAGAAACAACACTTTAAATCACCATCAATTCTACAGTGTCCTGCCAAGACCAATATAAGAATGATTTTATAAAATAATTCATATTACATTGGAAAACAAAGATTTTGCATTAAAATGTTCTATCAAGTTTCTTGCTTTATTTCTCTTAAAAAAATTAATCACAAGTTGCTCGATGAGTTAAACTCATATAGTTTATTACCGTACTCTTAACGGTTTGATAAAATTTGCAATTCTCTTTAGCATATTTTAATTAGATTTTCATGATAACCAATGCGTTTACAAGTGGAAACTTCTGTTCATAGCAGGCTGGCATAGCGGTGAGTAGTGGGAGCGCTAGAATTCAAATTCTGGTCCCAAAATGTATTTGTTTTATGACCTTGGGCAAGTTATCTAACTCCACTAAAACTCAGTTTCTGCATTTATAAAATCGAGATAATAGAATCTATTTCATGGGCTTTTTTTAGTGAGAATTTAAAAAGGGGACTCATATAAAGTACTAAGCATAGTTCTTCAGGCATGGCTAGTATTAAGTGTTAGCCATTACTTTAATTTTACTAGAGAAGCAAATAGAAATAATAGGCAAAACACAAGTGAAGCAACAATGTTAAATATGAGTGACATCTCTGTAAATGCTACTGAAAATAATAGCTACTAAATATTAACTGTTCCATCTGTAAGGCTAAATTTGAACATGAGAGTTGATGACACTGAATACACTACACAGCTGAGCTACTTTCACGCCAGTCACGAGTCTGCATATGTCAAGACAGATACTAAACAGGTTTAAATTAAACCAAGTTTCCAGTTGATAGGTACATTAATCTAGACAAATATATATAGCTTTCCATGTGTAAAAAATTAAAGACTACCCTTAAATGGTTCATTTTTTTTTTCTGTCTAAGGCAGACAAACACGAGCCACAAAAAAGGGTTTAGGTTATGAAGGTCAGTATATAAAGAGAACAAACTAAGACTTTAAAAAAAAAAATCAAATATGTGCTATAACTGCCTAAGAAAAAAATACGGATAGAAAAAGTTTGGAAGGGAATCATCAAAATATAACCACTGGCTATGGAACTAAAAATGACTTTCCTTGATAGATGGTCACGAGGATGGGGAGCGCGGCATAGTGAATGGGGTCTGCAGTAATAGAATGGCTAGGTGTAGAGCCAGAGGAGAGAAAGGGCAAGCAGGGGATTGTTTTATAAACTACATAAATGTATAACCAATGTACTGTATACTTTAAACTAATAATAAAAGATACATCAAGCCATGAAAAGATACAAAAGCCATGTGAAAGAAGCCAATCTGAAAAGGCTACGCAATGTATGATTCCAACCACGTGACATTCTGGAAAAGAAAAGACTACGGAGACAATAGAAATATCAGTATATATCATGGTTTAGGGGTAGTAGGAATGAATAGGCAGAGCACAGAAGATTTTTAGAGTAATACAATTATTTTGTATGACTTTTTTAAAAGGTAAACTTTAAGTTGTAAATTATATCTCAAAATTTAAAAACTAAAAAAAGAAAAAGACAAAGATAGAGAAAGAATATTTGAAATAAGAAAATATTAAGTAAAAAAAAAGTATAATGAATAAAAATCAAAAGGAAGATGGGGAGGAAAACAATTTGTAGCTTTTTCTATGTCAAACAATTTTCTGTCACAGTAAAAACATCTAGGTTAGAGATTTAGTTAAAATAAATGATAGCAGCTACAGAGTAGGTACCACTGAAATATAAAACTTTTGGTTTATCGTCAGTGGATCACTCCTTTCTTCTCCAAGAAGAAAAATGTTGGTTGTAAAACAGGACAGAAAAACTATGTTAGTATATTTCTATACTAATGATGACCTTCTTCATTAAGATCCAAGTACAGTTTGTTACAATAACTTCTTGGAATTTTGAAAATGTACCTTTCCATATTTTTAATGGTGAAAAGATTCCGAGTTTTCTTTCTCATAAACAAGACAAAATTCTTATTTTTTTTAACTAGCACTTCTGACTATTATTAATAACTGGTGAAAGAGAAAGTGAAACCTAAATAAGGTAACATTAAAATCATTATTTATATATTAGTATATCTGAAAACACGGAACTGTTTTTAGAGACTTAAAATGGTCATTATAAAAGGTTATATGCTATTATTTTCTATCAATAAACCTTAATGTTACATTTTAAAATATGTGAAATATGTATAGTTTAAAAACTAAAGGCCAAAAATATAAACTTCTGTCCCATCTTAAAAGAGATGAAATAAAAATGTTTTGAAAATTTTTACAGATGATTTTTATCTACCTTATACAATAATGTATTTTAAAATTTTTCTATAAAAATAACTTTATTACATTTAACAGTAGAAAAGTTACAAACATACACTGGTTTTGTAAACAGGTTTAAGAATCCTCCGTGACTTTATTAGTAGCCAAAGTCTATGCAATAACTATAAATTTTTTTATTGTAATGAAAAACTTTAAAAGATAAAAAATGTGGCAAGCTCCAAATGACATAAGAAATATTGATATAAATAGTATTTTGCTAGCATCCAGGATGTCTGTGTGTATTTCAATTCTCACTCTTAAAGTTTTCTTGACCACTTTAAGAAAATAAAATGCTGATTTTTAAAAATTAAAACTTTCAAAAGATAATGCAATATATACAAGAAAATTTTAAATAGTCCTACTCTGGCCTTTTTCCACTTTTAGCAATCTAGAAGAAAATCACAGATAGAAAACAAAAAATACATTAGTCCTAGTATTATTTATAAGGTTAAAAAAACTGAAGTAATCGAAATAAGCAATGATAGGGGATTTGACTGAATAATTATGGCATCACTACATAATGGAATGTTATTCAGCCAGTAAAAATTATTTCTGAAGTTTCGATATTCTTTCATGTTTAATTTTAATCAAATATATGTACATGGTTTGAGAAGTTAAATAGTTCTACTACAGTAATAAACAGCAGTTCTCCTGTCTTCCCACCTGTTACAAACCAACTCCTGCTCCCAAGATTCCAGAGGTAAAAATTTTCAACAGTATTAGTAGTTCTAGTGTTTAATCCCTCATTTCTAAATCATTTGATTATAGTGTTTTTTGATATTTTCAATTTTGGATATCATTCACTGACTTTTACAATTAAGATATTTAACTTTTATACTTTCCCATCTCCTAGTTTTTATATTTATCTTCACATTACAGACTGACTAGATAATTAAATTCTTGGTTGAAATCTTGAAACAGTGAAGTAATCTGTTTAACTGTGGCTATCCCAGTTAAATGAAGATGGTAATAAAATCCTTCCTTACAAGAATATTTTTATTAATCTCCAAGAAAATAGGGTTCCATGAACATCATCGTAACACAAAGAAATTTCTGCTTAATTAACCGATTATCTGGGGACAATGTCTTTATAGTTGGACTAAAGTCCTTATAGCCTAAGGCCAAGACTGAACTATTGTCAAGGCCTAGTTCGGTTGAATATGATTTCAGTTATTAATTATCCTGTGACTAAGTTTACTATTTCTAGATAAGGTGAGATAATTTAATGAATTGTGTTGAGCGAAAAAAAAAATTGTGTTGAGTGAATATAAAGTAGTGGTTAAAAACGGACTCTGAGGTCAGAGAGACCCTGAATTCATCCTAGCTGTGATACCCAAGCAATTTACTTAACTTATCTAGTCTCAGTTCCCTCATCCCTTAGGTTAACAGTTCTACCTCCTAGAGTTCTTTCATAAATAAAATTAGTTAATGTATATAAAGTGCTTACTACAGTGCCTAGCACAGAGTAAAGACTCATTAAGTGACAATTATTAATGAACTGAGCATTTATGCTCATATTATTTGTTATGTTTTCTATCTGTGGTTATGTGACTCTTGGTATCAGAATGTTTGAGAAGCTAATCAAAAAGCTTCTAGGTGAACTTAGAATCAGAGCTAAAAAAATGAGATGATAAATATTTTGCTCACACAGAATGAAGTCTTGCCAATCATCCCTACCTCACACTTGGTAACTCATGTCATAAGTTATTAGGTACCATTTTAGGCATCTAATGAAGTACAAGTAAGTGTACAACACACTTAAGCAGCTCTTTCTTCAAGACTCTAAAGATAAATGATGGAGAATGAACAGAAGGAATGGAAGGATTACAGAGGGCAAAGTAGAAATTCAGATGTGGACCATCGCTTGTTGGGTAAAAAAAATTAATTTCTTTTTAGGAATATATTTTGGCTCTTAGATTCTGTTTTTAATATGAAACATTAAAAATTGTCACACATAAGGAAAGAAGGAAGACAGAAGGAAAGAAGGGCACACACATACTCTACAAGTATGGGTGTACAGTATTCCAAAATACTCTAAATACTCTAGGTTAGGCCCAAAAAATTCATGTTCTGGTTAGGAAATTTAATTCTTTCTGAAGGCATTCAGATGACAGTCTTATTCATGTTAACGCTTGTTTCCCCCTTTTACTTCCTCTCTCAAGTTTCCTTTCTACTTTCTTCTTCGGAAACAACTTTATTCTTTGTCAAGGCCCCAAAACAATGCAGATATAAGTACACCACTGAATCGTATCTTTTAAACATCTTGGTTTCAAAGAGCACTGAAGCACATGATTCAAGACAGTCATACTGCTAAATGAGAAAGCACCACCAAAAATCATGAACCAAAAAGACTAAAATTACATTTCAGTTATACAGAACCATCTATTATTATACCTTTAATCACTTGATGTCCAACACCTAGTTTACAAGTCCTGCTCAACCTTGGAGCTTCCACAATTTTACTCTAAGTGACCAGGGTATAACCTGGGGAGGCAGATCTAGATGTGATTATAATCAATTATATTGGCCCTGTCTAAAAGAAAGGCTGTGGGAACAGAAAAGGGATGCTCTATATGAAAGATAAGAAGACTCGAAAATGCAACATTCATTTTCCAGGGAAGAGAGATGTACAGTCTGGCAGATATATGTATAGTATCTCCCAAGGTGATACCAAGTGTGAGGTGGGGATGACTAGCAAGGCGAACCTTGCCAGAATGAAATATTCACCCAAACCACCCAAGATTTTGGCTCTGATTCCAAATTCACCTAGAAGCTTTCTGGTTAGCTTCTAAAATATTCCGATGCCAGGAGTCCAATGTCACAGATAGAGAACATAAGTACTCAGGTCCCTGGAAAAGAATATCCTCACACACTGTAGATAAAAGAGTAGCATTCTTATTTATATGAAAGGCAACAGAGTGTAGTGGTTAAGTGACCAGCATATGTTTTCAAATCCTGACTACTGCTTACTTAACTTTTCTGTGATTGTTTTCTCATTAAATGAGAATATAATGATTATTTCGAATGTTGTTATAAGTATTGAGTTAATTTATGCAAAGTATTTAGAATCTTGGCTGTCACATAGTGCTTAATAAAGCTATTATAATTTTTCATAATAATTATTAAACATCCATCATGATTTCGATTTGGGAGTCAAAATCCAAGCATGATCGACTCTAAAAAAAAGTGTGATTTTAGATTAGTAAAGAAGTGCCACAATATAAGGCCTCAGTAGTCATGCAGGAATATAACATTTGTGCATGCTTGTGTGTGTACACCTATAAAGGGGGAAGGGAGGCTTTAAAAGGCAGACAGGAGACAGGTTGTCAAAGTCTTTATATACTGTACCAAGAAGTTTAGATTTTATTTTCTAAGCATCAAGGGGACACCTAAAGGTAATCTCAATTGTCAAAAAACGTTAGAATAAATTTAAAACAAACTTTAAATCCAAGTTATAAAACTCACAAAAACCAACAAGATGAGGAAATTCCAGAAAAATATAGTGATCAGTGATTTAAATATTTCAGTAGAAGCACAACCTAAACTGAAATGTAAACCAAAATGTCAGTGAATTTAAATGAGTGCGAATGGAACACCACCTCCACCCCCATACAAGAGGAACACCACAAGCTGTTTCCTGGCTCCACAATCCACTTCCTCCAATTGTTGTAGGCAATGGATCCATCCGTTTCAAGCCACTACCCACAACGACAAAGAAAATACCAGTCCTTGTAATCTATTCCTCTGTCAATCTGGAAATAAAATATGGCACGGGGATAAAAAGTCTGGCACTCTTAGATGCAAATAAAATCATATTTTATAAATATTTATATATATATATAAATAAAATGCAAAGTACAAATATAGGTGAAAAGCAAATTTCCAGAATGTTTAAAGCACAGGAACCAAAAGAGAAAAAGAAAATGCTTTAATCGTAAGAAAAAATAAAGGCAGTTTATTTCTCAAAAATGTCAAAGAGTAACACCCTTTTCTCCTTTTGCTAATAAAATCAACTTTCATCGGGTAAAACCAAATAACTAAATTAGTTAGAATTGTGTCATAATGGTGAAACCCATCACAGGACTCACAGAATTTTGAAGTCCACTGGCCTTAGAGTTTAGGTAGTCCAATTTTCACTTTATTTTAAAAATGAGATCAAGCGCCAAACCGGTATTTTCCGAAGTGCAGAGCAAGAACAAGCTATGATTTTAGCCATTACGGGAGCAACGGATGTGTATTTAAGAGTTACTAAAATGTGTACTAGAAAGGTAAAAAATACATCAAAACCATGATTTCACAGACTGTCACTTTGGAAGATGGTAATGTTTTAAAAAGTCTATTAAAAATATGAAGTAAAGTAATAACACAAATACTTTTCTAAAAGGCAAAATTTATGATGGTGGTGTAGTTCATAAGTGAAGTAATGACAGCTATCCCATGAGTAAAAGGACCTGTTTGACTGCTTTCTTTCTTCTTGGTTCACAGTTGTGTTTTGAATGATTAGAAAAAATGTGACCTTTACTTAAGTGAGCTTCTTATTATGCTTAAATTCATTTAGAGTAAAAGAAAAAAACACTAAACTGCATACAGAAATTCTACTGTTTATAGGAAAGGATGTACTACTATTGTTAAGAAAATAATGGCACAGTAAGTCATTTGTATTCTGGAACTAAGACAACAGCGATTTTCTAGTGCATATCTACACACCACAAGCACCTAAAAAACAAAAACCCTAGAAACACTGATAAATATTTAAGCTGTAGGCTAAGTTATATGATCATTATATTTACTTTCACATGACCTGTCAAAGGAACAGGGTAATGTGAGAAAAGGTGTTTCTCCTCATATTTTCTGATATTTACATTTTAAAAAAATGTGTTCTAATTACCTCTTCCCAAAAGAATGAATGACAAGTGATTACTGGATAGTTAGGCATCAACTTTGCTGGTGACAGAAATATTAATTTTTTAAAATTTTACTATGAGGTATTTTAAGATTAGGTCCCAAACTAGCTAACGCTGTCTCATGAATTTCAAGTGTAGTATTTCTGGGCTAGGCAAAAAAAGCTCAGAAGACGTTTCTACCTGGCCATATCTGTAGTATTTTTACTGGGACATCTGAAAACCAGTCTTATAAGGGCACCAGGACAGATGGAGTAATATCTTTCTTAATTCTTGAAATATCTGCTACTAAGAAGGTAAATTATTTTCACAAGGCTGAGGGAACGTTGTCAGAAGCTGCCACTATCCATTCAAACCGCTCTCTCAGTAGCTCCCCTCTCCCTGAAGATGATGACAAGTAGTAAAAGGCAAAATACTCCCTTCTCATTTTCTTTTCCCAACTTAGATGTCTTTAGATTTCCTGTACCTCAGCAGCCTTTCCTAATATTGTGGTAACTACTGACAATAAAAAGGATGAGATGAAATAGTACTTTCCACGACGTCCCCCAACTCCTGCTCTCCAACCCCGAACCGTGAAATTCGTTTTTACCGATCCTTTTCTTCCTGCGTTTGCAGTAAAGCCACGAGGTAATTATGGACTTTCCTAGAGAGCATGGACTCTCCAGTGCCATGAGCCTCAGAGATCTTGTTCAAAGAACTAGTTATCTGATCACTGTAGTCACCAGACTATTAACCATTACCACAGTAACGCGGTGGGAGAAGGTGTTGAGGGAACGGGAGTTTATATCAGCTTGGTTTCAACGAAGGATCCAGGGAACCATCACTCGATATCCTTCCTCCGGCAGCCCAATACGCTCCCGACGCCCCACGTTCCGGCTCCGGGCCGGACTTGCTCAGTTCGGGCCAGAGCGTCCACTCCTCCCCTTAAGCCCGACCTCATCAACTTTTCAACCGTCCCGATATACTTTTTCCTCTTGGGACATGATCCCAATCTTCACCCCGGCCCGCTCCCTCACCCCCACTCCAGGAGACTCACCAAGCAGTTCTGGCCACTCTCTCGCGCCGCGGAAGCTCGGACACCAGCCGACCGGACACCACCGGATCGGACACCAGCGGACCCGACCCCACCCGGAGCTACGCCCTGCGTGCGCCTGCGCCACGCGCCTGCGCACTTCCCGGGGCTGCGGTCGCGTACACACCCCTGCAGTTGGAGCCAATCACCGTGCTGAGGGTTTAAATCTCCCTGCCACGCTGGCAGAGAGTATAGAGACTCACTCGTTAAAGGGATAATTAAATTGGGAGTTCCGCTCGCAGGTGGGCAATGTTCGTGCAACAAACGTTTAGTGAGGGCAAACCATGTGCCAGACACTGTGTGAGATGAACGCTGAGAAAGAAAAGGCGAATGGAATGACGTCCCTGCCCTCCATGGGAGATAGCTATGTAAACAAATTATAGTGGTTGGAATATATAATGCACGGCATCTATAAAATCCGAGATTCCATTGGTACACAGTGAACAAAGCGCCTTATTTTTAGGGGTGTCTTGAAGGGTTCCCGGAGGAAGCGACTTTTGAATCATGAAGGATAAGTAGGATTTCCCCGGAAGTCAGGAAGGGAGATACTTTTCCAGACTTCACTGGGAACAGCTTATTTCAAGAATATAGCATCTTCTGGAAATTCTTTGTAGTTCAGCCTGGTGAGGCTTAGAGCTCATCGTATATCTCCAGGTGAAAGGGGGAAATAAATTTTTAAAAGTTGGATTAGTGAGCCTGCACTTTATACTATGACCACTAAGAGCTACTGAAGTTTTTAAGCAAGTATGGGAACCCCTCCAAGCACCTCTAAGAATAAAGCACAGTATTGGAAATGGGGGCGGGGCGGGGGGAGAGGGAAAGAGAAAGTTAAAGTAGTCTGTTCCTAAAGGGTCAATGAAAATGAAAATGAAGTCTGAGAAATATCTTTTGAATTTAGTAACAAAGAGGTCATTGGTGACTAGTGAAAGCTATGTGGTGGAACTATAAGGTCGAAAGATAGATTGCAGTAGTTTTGAGAGAAGGGAGATGCAGAAATGAGAACAAGTTGTAGAATTCTTTTGGAAAGTTTGGCCTTGAGAGGAAGGGGAACAAGAGTTCAATGACTTTTATTTCTGTTTTGTTTTTGTTTTTGTTTTTAGTTTTGTTAGTATTAAATGTAACCATGATAGGGAAGATACCACTGAGATAATAAAGTTGAATAGAGAGAAGTGCTAATCGGTAGGTAAATATCTTGAGAGGGTAAGAGTACAGGCAATCCAAAGCACTGATGGGAAGAATATCTTGGACGACAGAAGATACATCCTCAATTATAACAAGAGGAAGTATGTGTCTGTAAGTTTGCATGTTTTGCAATAGAAAGTTAAAGAAGTTCTCATCTGATAATGTGTTTTTTTTCTCTAAAGTAGGATACAAGGTGATCTGCTAATAGTAAAGGGGTTGGGAGTTTTAAGAAAAGTGGAGAAGATACTGAATATTGTAGAAAGTGATAGAACAAGTTGACCAGAGAAAATAGTAAGCAGTGTTGAGGGCCTATATACGATAGGTGAAAATCAGCTCACAGGTTTCTGCCTTTTTGTGTCTTTCTCAAGCAGTAATTCCTTCCCGAGGATAGAATTGGAAAATACGTGTGGTTGAGTTGATTTAGGGTTAGTCACTGGTAAAATGCCATGATTCTCAATCAGGGACATTTTTGCCCTCCAGGGGACATTTGGCAGTGTCTGAAGACAATTTTGATTGTTAAGATGATAGAGGTGGGGAGTAGAGAAAGATGTAAGGGGGCATTAGAGTCATCTAGTGTCCAGGGATGCTGCTAAATGCCCTACAATGCACAGGACAGCACAAGAATTATCTCCAAAATGTCAATAGTACCAAGACTGAGAAACCCTGATCTAGGATTACCTTGATTGATGTTCACCAACAGGTGCCCTTGGTCTTCTATAAGCTTTTCCTTGGGCTATGGCCCTGAGCTTATAAGGTAAAGCAGTTCTTCCATCGCATGCCTTTAAAGAAAAGTAGGATGAGGAGCATACCCTGGACCTTGAGTGTTTCAAGGACTTGTGATGTCACAAATACAGAATTGGAACAGTTGCTCAATCCTCTAGAAGCAAATCTGAATTTACACATAGGTGGAAGGAGCTGCTTACTTTGATTTGAGACATTGGTCTTATTAAACATAGATATTATTAGAGACTCAGTAATATAGGAATAACATTTCACAGCATTATCAACCTTAATATAACTTGGTTCATCTGACTACTTTTAGACACTAACATGGTATCCTGAGGGAATAAGTATTGGACATTTAGTAAATATAAATACAGTAGATATTAAGAAATAATCATAGGTATTGATAGATTATCTGCTCTCTGATAAGCACTTGACCTATGTTATGTTGTTTAAAATTAACAACACCTCGAGCGATAAGATATTAATTTTAACTCTGAGGACAGCGAGATTCCAAGGACAATTGTAACTTACTCGAAGTCGTAAATTAGTACCTAGGTCAACATTTGAACTCAAGTCTGTCTGTTCTAACGCTTTGTAAGCATCAGTAAGTTTTACAAGGAAGGAGTGGTGGAAATGTGGCTGAAACTGTTGCCACTATCTAAGGGGCATGGTGGTGGTTTAGGAAGAGAGTAAGAGCAAGAGGAAGGTCCGGAAATAGCAAAAAGGATGAAAAAGGAGCCAGGTAGGCTGGTCACAGGAACGTCCAGTGCAGCGGACTAATTCTTCCACAAGCCAGCCTGCCTTTGGTCGTCTTCCATTATTTTTGAGAAAAGCCTCTTTAGCCTGTGTCCGTTGTTCACTCTCGTATGTTCAAATAAAGCTAGATTATTGAGAAAGGCAGTCTGCAAAGGGAAAAAAAGGGCGGGGAGCGCGACGGGTGCGCTATGCGCCTGCGCGCTGGCGGCGGCGGCGGTCCCCGGCGGGGAGCGGGTCCGGAGCTGGCCGCCGGACCCAAGATTGAGGGGGGGCTTCTGGGGCGTCAGGGAGCTCCCTCGCCGGGGCCCTGGTGGTCTGATGGAGTAAGAGGGGTCGGCTGTGAATGTGAGTATCCAGGGGCCAGGCTGCGTTGAGGCGTATGGGAGCCCTAGGGTCTGGTGATCTGTCCCTTAAGGAGGTTTGGAGCTGCAGGAGGTGGCCGAGTCTCTGCTCCTCCAGACTGCGGCGCAGAACAACCTGGTTGTCCCCTCTTCCGGAGCCCGCGTGGGTTTACAGGCAGGCGGTGTTTCTGGCTTCGGGGTACAGATTCTCGTGGGGGCGTTACAGTATTGCTCCCCGCCCCAGCAGAAAACGTGTCTACAGATTCTTGACCTTTAGGGGAGGCCTCTGACCTCCTTAGGGCCCTGGTGCCTCAGGGAGTCCATAGATTTAGGTGCTTAAAGGCCTACGGGTCTCAGGCCAGGGACACCTTCCGACCGATTGTAACTGACAGCCTCCGTTGTTTTTCCTCCTTCCATCTTCTCTGCCAATGGGATGCGTCTTAACTAATAGCTACTAATTATGGAGTGATTACTATGTGTCAATTTAGTATTTAGTTCGAATCTCAATGCATAATTATGGAGAGGAAATGCTTTGCGCCCTATTCTCCTTTCAATCTGCTCCATTTAGCCATTTTTGAGAGTCAGAACCATCTTTTGAGAGTCTTTGACATTAAGTCTTCTTGGGAAGTTTGAGATTTTCATGGTTCTTAGCAACTTGGGACTGACATTGAAGTTAAGGGAAGTTCTCTTACCTAGCAAATGAGTGCCTTATCCACCATAATGGTTTACATCGATTTAACTTGAGCCAAAATAACTTTTGAGCACTTACTGAGAGCCTAAATCTTAAAATTTATTTTAAGCCCTCTTCTCCAGTTTGGTGGTGAATGAAACAATGGAAGATGATATTTAGAATCAACAAGGATTTATTTAGTACCTACTACACATGTGCCAGATACATCAGGTCTATCACAAAAAAATTGAGGTGTTTTTTGGGAGCACATTTCAGATGAGGGCCCTTAGAGTTTGATGATAATTTATTTGCTCAAGCTGATTTACTAGGGTTAAGTGGTGAAATTCACATACAACGCCCAAGCTATTTTTTTCCTGTTACATGAAGTTAGATATTCTAAGCACTTTTGCTGAGAAGAAACTACATTACACTTAGAGTTTCTAGAGTTTACTGCATCTAGAAAATGGTAGGAGCCTTTATTAAAGATACTAGTTGGTTTTTGAAGAGAATTTCAAAATGGCTTGGAAGGAGAAGGTGTGAAGGAGTCTGATCAGGTTAGTTCAGAACCAATTGCTTTAATTAAAAGATTTAAAAAGGAAAATTGAATGGTGATTATTGTACATCTAGATTAGAGCATATGTAGTTTGAAGGCTACTGTACAAGAGAAGCAGGACATGATGGTAGATGCTAGCTGACTTGGTTCTGGGATAAGGAATGGCTCAGGTTGAAGTACACATATTATGTATTCTGTAACTTGTAACTGCATTATCTAAGTGGGAAGTTTGGGATTAATTTGCGTATTCAGTGAATAAGAGCACCTAGGCAGGCAATGGGATATCTAGCATGTTAAATCTCTGACCGAAACCTTACAATTAGATTTTTTTAAAAATTTTTTAATCTGAAAGAGACTAACAAGAAATGAGATTTCTAAGTATTCGTCAGTAGCAGACTGGTTAAATAAATTATGCATCTGTTAGAAAGAATGAGCCAGCCCTCTATGTGCTAATAATGAGTGATTGCCAAGATGTAGTAAATTGGAGGAAAAAAATGGAAAAGAGGATGTACAACCATTTGCGATTTAAAAAAAAATGTTTATTTGCATATATATGTATAGACTATCTTTGGAAGAAAACATACTGGTAACAGTGGCTAGAACTGACTAAGAAACAGGAATAGAATTGAAAATAATTTTCTCTCTAAGCTTTTTTGTTTTATTTTTTATTATGAAAACATTCAGAAAAGTAGAGAAAATGCCATATTGGACCCCTTTATATTGATCGCTCAGATTTTAAATCTGTTAATGTTTTGTCATATGTGCTTGTATTTCTGACATTTCACCTCTAATGTGTATCTAATAAAAATAACATTTTCCCACATAACTCAATATCATAACCACACCAAACAATAATTCCTCTATATTATCTAATAACTAATCCTTTAAACTTTTCACAAATTGTTCCATCTTTTTAACCATTTTTAATATAATTTCCAGTCAAATCTGTGCATTGCATTTGAATGTTAGGTCGCTTAAAGTCTTAAAATCTAGAACATTTACCTGTTCTCTCTTTCCCTTTCTCCTTTTTTGTCTTGTCTTATTGAAGAGACCTGGTCAGTTATCTGGATTTATCTGATTGATTCCTAGTGATGTCATTTAACTTGTTACTGTAAAGCAGAAGGTAGAGCTAAATATTGGATTGGATTCAGGTTAAACACTTTGCAGACAGTATCACAAACCATGCTGTGTACCTTAGTTTTCCCCTATTAGGGATACTGAGATTGATTAGTGGTTTCAGGTGGTATCTGAGTTCTCCGTTGTAAAATTGCATGTCTCCCTTTGAAACCAGCTGTAAGCTGTTTTGTACCTTTTAAATTTTGAAACAACTAGTATTACCTATTCAAAATATAATTACCTTTAAAGTGGTAAACCTCACTGCAAGAAATTGCTACTGCTTCTTTTAAAAAAAACAAAAAAACAAAAAAACAAAAACTGAATCCCTGATAAATAGGTGGCAGCATTCTCATTTTATAGAAGAGGAGTCTGAAGTTTGAAGAGATTAAAATTTACTCAAGGTGGTAGGTCTATTAAGTATTTGTGTTTTAATTTAAAGGTCATATTTTTCCCACCATATTTCCTAAGGTACAAACTGGTACATAAATGTAAAATTGTTATTACTCTTAATAGTTATACTACTTGTACCTTCTTTGTATCTTTTTGGACAGGTAATTAGTATATAATGAGATTAGAGTTTTTGGAGTATCAGTGAACTGGGATAGATCCAGTGATATAGTAGCTTGTAATGAGCCCTTCTGAAAGTTCAAAATATATGAAAGCCAAACTTCTTGATGATTTCTGTAGTTCCAAAAAAGTTCTGTACGTGGAACCATTATGCAGTCTTGGTTCTTGGGCCTAAAATCTTGGTTTAAAAAACATACTATGAGTTAAAAAAAATGTTAAAAAAAAAACTTTTGAAACCAGAATATATGTGTATTATTGCTTAAATTTTTGGATATTACGAAAGGGTGTACAGTGAAAAGTAAATCCCTAAACCACAGTCCCTCAGTTCTTTTCCCAGAGGCAATGACTGTTAACCAGTTTCTTGGGTATCACACCATACTGTGTATATGTCATCAAGGTAAATTCTGAGTTTCATATGCAAAAGTATCTTAGTAGTATAACCTAAGATTATACTTCAGTTTTTATTGTTTGTATTTGTGATCCATACATCTTTGCTAATTTGTATTCATTCATTCAACAAATATCAAATACCTTTTCTATTCAAGATAATAGGAATAAAATGATGAAAAAGACAGACATTCCTGCTAGCTGTCGTGGAGCTTACGCTCTGTTGAGAGAGATAGTCATTAAGCAAATAATTATATTAATATCTAAATATAGCAAAGACCTAATACCTGCTTTGTGCAAAACACTTTATATGGATTTTCTAATTTATTTCTCATAACAGCACTGTGACATTGATATTAATATATATATATTTTTTATAAATGTGGAAACTGCCTAAGACACACAGATA
The DNA here is from genome assembly GCF_014176215.1 of Rousettus aegyptiacus. Classification (NCBI taxonomy): domain Eukaryota; kingdom Metazoa; phylum Chordata; class Mammalia; order Chiroptera; family Pteropodidae; genus Rousettus; species Rousettus aegyptiacus. Next base: position 116,176,778 of record NW_023416306.1, on the reverse strand, counting down.
GTAAATGATAGAGCCAGGTTTCAAACACAGGTGATCAGGCTACACAGATTTTGCTCTCTTCCTTTACCCTAATGCAGTGGTTTTCAGTGAGTTTGAGATAATTCCCCAGGAGGGAAATTTGTGAGCATTTTTTTGGTTTCAAAATAATTGAGAAGGTGATACTGACTTCAGTGGATGAAGAGCAGGGATGTTAGACATCCTGCAATGTAGGGGACAGCCCTGTGTGGTAAAAAATTGTTACATCACTTTCAAATGTCCCAGAGGATGTTCATGAAGGTATAAAACCTGTTTGTGATTAGCTGAACCTAGAACCAAATTTGTTTTACATATAAACACATAGTATTTTTTGCTTAGAGCATAATTATCATGTAAATCAAGAGTCACTATTTTAGAAAATTGGCAATGCTTTTCATGGTATTTTTATCAACAATATAACAATCTATATCAGTCTATATTTATAGTTGTCACATTCATAGTCTTATATCATCTAATATAGTCATTCCCAAGTGTTTATATGTTGAAATACATATTATTTTATGATAATTCCTTTTTGTTACAGTTAGCACACTATATTGATATTTAAATTTTTACATGTGTAAATAAGTTACAGTAGCTCTGACTTTTATTTCAGGAAGGCTAAGGAGGTATTAAACTGGTGACAGTTGGGGAAGTTGGCTGATGAGCACACTGGGGATTGTTATAATAACCCCTCATTTATGTATGCATGCAAATTTCCATAATGTTTAAAAAAGAGGGTATTGGGTCTGATATGGTTGAGAACTGCTGCTCTGCTGCCTGCTTCAGAAAGTCACAATTGTGATAAGTGGTATAAAGAAGGTACAAAATTTTAAGAGAGTAGTGTACAGAGAGGAAATATGACTTAATCTGGGAGATCAGGCAGTGGTTCCCCAGGCATCTGACATTTGCACTGAGATTTGAAAGGTAAATAGATGGAAAGGAGTAATAGCATTCCAGGAAGGGGGACCAGCATATGAAAAAGCCCTCTGGGAGAATCATGGTAGGTGGGAAGAACCGAAAATACCATTTTGTCTAGCACACAGAGATCTAGGAGGAAAGTATCTAAAACTTACGCAGTACACATTACCAAGTTTCATATCAAGTGGGCCTTGTTAAATATTTTGGTTTATATCTTAAATAATTGTATGCCATCGAAGGGCTTTTAGATGTGAGAGACTGAAGCATGAAACATAAGCGTGTGTGGGAATGGCTTTTTCAGTGTATGTTTGAGAGAATCATGGAAGTGCATGTTTGAAATTAAAGTAAACTGGAATACTCAGCCACCTTATGAAAAAAACTGCCATTGAAGACTCACCCAAACCCCAGCAGATTTTGTCACTAAATCTAGGGCCTCCTATTCCACCACAGAATTGAGGGGTATGTCTTCTTTGATCAGCCCACCTGCTTGAGCATTACCTGGAGCCATTTAGTCAGGCTGAAGGCTCTCAAAAGTACAAGCATGGGAGTCCAGTTCTGGTCATGGCTGAGTAAGCTCATACTGGCATATGCTCTTGCAAATAACAACTATTAAATCTAGATAACTAAATAAATAAACTAAATAAAACAACTGAAATCACCGGAGAGTGACAAAAGCAAGCAGATTCTGGAAGAGAATTGACACATGAGAAACAGAACTACATGGGGTGATTTCTCATTTGCATGGGCCCAATTTGTGCCAGGAAGAGTGGCTGAGTTAAAATCCTGATACTAAACTACCTGTCTTTGTGGTGTGAAGAACCAAAAGATAAGGCTCAAGGCAAACACAGCTGTTGGAAAGTGAGAGGAGATTCTTGGGACACAGAGGAAAAAACTCAAACGCTGAATAAACTCTACCCAAATCTTGGCAGACTGTTGAAATATATGGAAGAGACTCCAAGAAGCTAAGCTAAAGGTAAAAGCTGAATTGAGACCTCATCAGCATAAGAAACAGACTGTAGTTTTAGCCAACCAATATAGATATCTATGAAAAGAAAAATAATTAAAAATAAAAATCAGCACTTCAGAGGAATATAAAGGGATCCAGAGCCTCCATAGCATAACATTTACAATATCCAGGATATATTCCAAAATTGGTCATCTACAAAGAATTAGGAAAATATAACCTATTCTCAAGTTTAAAGACAATCTACATAGACTGACCCTAGAATACCCAAATGTTGGGATTAACATGAAAAAATTTTAAACTTTTATAACTATGTATTAGTAAAGGAAAAGGAAAAGATGCAATGGAAAATATGCTCATAAAGAATGATCATGAAATTAAGAAATTACCAAATGGAGATTCTAGAACCGAAAAATATGATATTGGAAATAAATGTAACTGGATGGGCCAAACAGTGGAATGGAGAGGACCAAGGAAAGAATCCGTGAAATTAAAGGTCAATAGACATTATTCAATATTACAAACAGAAAAGGGGTAGAAGGAAAAGAGATCCTCAAGGACCTGGGGGCAGTATCAAAAAATCAAACACGTATAATTGGTGTCCCAAAGGAGAGGAGAAAGAATGCAGCAGAGGAAATACTTGAAAATATAAGGAGAGGAGAAAGAATGCAGCAGAGGAAATACAATGGAGGAAACATTTTTAAATTTAATGAAAGGCGTAAATTGACATTCAATAAGCTCATCAAACACGGGGAAGGGTAAAGACAAGAAAACTACGCCAACCTCAGGTTTAAAAGTGAGGAAAACCATGACCAGGTGCTTTATAGTCAAATTTCTGAAAGCCAAAAAAAAAAAAAAAAAAAAAATTTAGAAAGCAGCCAAAGAAAACAACATGTTACATATAGGGGAGTAATCATGGAGGCCAGAAAGAATAGAGAGTCTTTAAAATGCTGAAAGAAAAATCTGACAACCCAAAACTCCTGATTCAGTAGACTAGCCTTCACGAATGAAGGCAAAATAAAAATATTGTGAGATATATGAAAACCAAGAGAATTCGTTGCTAACAGATCCACCCTATAAGAAATGCTAAAGGAAGCTCTTAAGGCTAAAGAGAAATGATACCAGATGGAAACTTAAAATCTTCATAAATTAGTGAAGAACACCAGAAATGGTAAATATTTGGATAAATATGTTTTGCCTTTTGATTTCTTAAAACCACATATAACTTTAAATTTTTTTAAAAAGAGCATCATGTGGAGTTCATCACATATTGTAGGTATAAAACATATACATACCATGAAGCATGGAATAGGAGGTGGGGGTAAATGAACCTATATAGTTGCAAGCTTTTTACATATTACATGAAATGGACGTTATTACACTTAAGTACAGTGTAAAATGATAAGGATGTATATTTTAATAATTGGAGCAACCACTGTGGAAAAAATACAAAGAAGTATGCTAAAAAGCTAGTAGAAAAATTAAAGTGAATAGTGAGATAAAAGAATAATGAAATGGTAGACCTAATCCAACCATGTTACAAATTTCAATTTAGTGCAATAAACACTTCAATGCATAAGGACAGATTGGCCAAAAGTAAATGCAAGGGAAAAGATATACCTTTCAAATAGTGTAAGAAGTCTGGAATGGCTATCTATTAGATATGGTAGACTTCAAGATAAAGTGTACTGCCAGAGTTAAGGGGGTCATTTCATAATGATAAAAGGGTCAGTTCATCAGGAAGACATAGTCATAAATATATATTTGCCTAATATCAGAGCTTCAAAACAAGCAAAATTGATAACAAGGAGAGAGACAACCATAGAGATTTTAACACTCTTCTCAACAACTGATAAACAAAAATCAGTATAGATCTCTACCCAACAACTACAAAATAACTTTTTCCCTCAGAGATAGACCAGATGCTAGGTTGTAAATCAAGACTCAATAAATTTGGGAGGATTGAAATAATACAGAATATGTTCTTTGACCATAATAGGATTAAAGTAGAAATCAAGATGTTTAAAAAAAAAAAACCACAAATATTTGGAAATTCAGTGAAACTTCTAAATCTATGAGCCAAAGAAGAAATCACAAGAGAACTTAGGAAGTATTTTGAACTGAATGATAAAAATACAACATCAAAATTTATGGTATGACTGTCATAGCCAACAGGAGCCTAAGGAAACATGACGACTAAATGTTATGTGGTGTCCTGGTTGATATCCTGGAAGAGAAAAAGGATACTAGGTAAATAATGAGGAAATAAAGTATGCATTTAAATTAATAATGTGTCAATATTGTTTTTTCGTGTGTGAAAGTAACTTTCAGAGACTTAATGCCCAAAATAGTAGTGAATATATTGGTACTCTAATTTTTGCAACTTTTCTGTAAATCTAAAATTATTCTATAATTGTTTATTAAAAAGCACTAAAAATTTGCATTATGCAACAATTGCAGTGATTATAAGTTTATAGCCTAACCATCGATTTTAGAAAAATCTAAAGACAGTGACCTAAAGTTTTATCTTAAAGAGGTAAAGAGCAAAATAAACTCGAGGTGGATAGAAGGAAAGAAATAATAAAGACAGAAGAAATCAATAAAATAGAAAAAGACAATAAATAAATAAAATTACAAAGCCAGAAGTTGGTTCTTTGGAAAGATCAATAATATTGATAAACCTGTAGAGTAATAATGAAAAACAGAACATATATTACTAGAATTAGGAATGAAAAGGATTTATCACTACAGATCCTATGAAATAAGGGGATATTATAAATAACATTATGCCAACAAATTTGAAAATATAAATGGACAGTTTTTGGAAAATGTCAATGTATTAAAACTCACAGGTTGAAACAAAATCTGAGTAACCTTGTCTTAAAGAAAAGAAATTAATGATAAAAAGAAACCTTCCCACAAAGAAAACTCAGGGCAACAGTGGTTTCACTGATGAAATCTTTCAAGTATTTAACAAAGAAATGGTATCAATTGTATATAAACTTTCAGAAAATAGACAAAGGGGAAACACTTTCAAGCTCATTTCATGAGACCAGTATAACTCTAATAACTATCCAAAACCTGGTAAAGACATTCGGATTAAAAAGGTTACAAAACAATGTTCCATGCAAACATAGACCCAAAAGATTCTAGGCAAAATATTAAATTAATATATTATAATTAAGTTACCAAGGATAGATAGGTAGAGCAAATATAGTAAAAAATTAATGGTAGATCTAGGTGGTGGGTATAGGGGTATACAGGAAACAAAATATGGGGTAGTTACTATAAAGTTATTTTAGCATTTCCATGTTTGAAAATTTCCAAAATGTAAGACTGGAAGAAAAATCAAGGGAGTATTATGGTCAGATTTGCATTTTAAGGAGATTACTTATGCTGCAGCATAAGAAATTAGAAAAGCTCAGGATTACCTCAGGGTAGTTTGAGGGGATACTGAGACCACTTAGAGTATTATATAGCTGTTGCTCCTAATTTTGAAATTACCTAGTAGTTACCGTAGGGGAGGTGGCAGGGGAGAAGGGGAAGGTAAATGGGGTAAAAGGGTCTCATATGTGGGGACAGAAATCTACCTATGGGAGGTGAACACAGTGTAAATATATATATGCCTTACTGTTAAAATGTACAGCTGAAACTGGATTTTGTTAACCATAATAAATGGTTAACAAAAATGTCACCATAAAAATAAACAAATATTAAAAAAAAATAAAAAAAAATCTCCACCTCCCAAAATAAAATAAAAGTATTCCTAGCTATCTTGTTAAATTTAACAGTTTTAAAAGTTTGCATTCCTCTATTCAATATATCATTTATTTATATTTCCAAGCAATCCCCATGATCTGCATGGCAATTTAAAATTGTGTGACATGAATTATAATCACTGTACATTAATAAGTCCAGCTAAATGCTCAATATTCTTCTCAAACAGCATGTTCTCCATGCATCTTGTTGCTAACAGTATGTTCAATAATCTTCATCTATTTTATACAAGTGTGACTGTATAATGCAATCATCATTATTCCTTATTTTAGAATTTATTATACAGTAATGTAATTTAGAAAAGCATTTACCTTAGCAGTTTAGTTGATGTTAACAGCTTTCTAAATGCCTTTGTCCCATATTTAAAAAATCATTCAGTCTCTGAAAAGGTCACCATATATTTTATTAGATTTTCGGGAGGAATTTATATGCTGCTAAAGTAGTAAGTAGCATTTGCAAATTCTGGAATCTGGAAGAATCTTCAACATATCCTTATAAATGTCAGAAGTCTAATGTTTACTAAAAGCTCACATTGCATACTGTACATGTGGCAATGATACATCCAAACATCTCAGCAAGCACGTGGTGAAAAATATGCTTAGACAAAATTTGCTATTGCTCAAAAATTCAGCATCCCAACAGCTTGAAAAATATCAAAGATTTCAAATTTACCTTGAAACTTTCTAGGGAGGCCTACTCAGCAATTGAAGACCTACCCAAAATGCCAGTTATATCTTTGTTCCATAACCTTCTGGGCAACCTAGGTGAAATGGCAACACTTGTTCTGTCACTGAATGCTGTCTCTCTGTTGCCTTGTCTTGCTCACCAGAAATCTATTAGTTTTCTTTCGGGTTTAAGGTGGAAGCACCAAAAGTTACCTGTGGAAATCAGGAAAGGGATTCTAAACTGAATACCACTCCTTACCTGCACCCTCCCCAATGAGCCAGTAATTACGCCTTTTTTTCTGTCAATATTTTAAGGTGTCTTATTGTCATATAGAATCTGCATAGGCTTTAATTATTTCAAAGTTCTAATATCTTAAGTACTACTGAGTTTATAGTAATGAGTGTTAGAGGTATGTGGAAAGACAGATCCTTTCCTAATGGTAAGGCCAGGCAGATCAGACATACCTACCATCAAACAGTCTGTTCTTACTGAGTTTGCAGGCTATTTGAATAGTAAAGTGGGATAATGTGGTAATGTTCCAGATAAAGTTCTTTGACAGTAAATGGCGTTTTCCAGCCTTGAGTTTCATAATAAGTATTTGTAGAAATATTCTAACATTGATGTTTGAGATGGATTACAGTGATATGAGGTAATAGTTGGAAGGCTATCTTGCTGACCAATTTAAGTAACTTTTGACTTAAATTTTTGAAATACGTCTGTATAAGGATAGGGAGACTAGAAGTATAAAATGCCTTCTCTAGAGATTCTAAAGCAATTTTTCTACTCTGCCTATACAACTGTATTTCTTTAATCGATAAGTTAGATGGGTGATTCTGATACACTGCTTGGATTTAGAACTTATTTATTTATTGGCTGCAGTAGTCAAGGCAGGAAACAAAGAGTAGGGCAGTGGAGAGAATGGAGAACAGATGTAAAGTCATGCAGGTTTATCACACTGAAGAACAGATGACAAAAATGTAAAAACAGAAATGGTGTCTAAATATGGGAAACTGAAAAAAATAATACAGCTTTAACTATGGGAATGGTAATTGGATTGACAGAATAGTAATCAGGATGTTGAAAAAAGTATTATGGGAATTTTTAAGGCTATTAGGACTAAGAATTATCACGGATATTTCTCATCATTATTTGGAGAAAATTTGAAAGATTGCATAGCGGGTATATTTAAAGGATGGGGACAAACTGTAAGGTGATTAAAGTGAGGACAGCAGTAGTTGAATTATTTGCACGTACTTGACTTGTATAATGTAACCTCTCAAGTGCTTTGAGATCTCAGAGTTGCATAGTTCCCATCTATAAGGCTGTGAACTAATTTCAGTATTTCAAAAAGCTTAATGCAAATCATATTTACTCATTTTAAGGATGTATAAATTAAAGCTCCTTTGTCTTTCACTGGAATCATATCAACTTAGTGTTTAAATACTAGGTCGTCCCTCTTGATTAAATACCTTGCCAGCAGTTATACTTTTTGATTTTTTGCAAAAGTGAAAATGAATTTACTTAATACATGTAGATTAGAAACGTGGAGCTCATGAAAGGAAATAGAAAATAAAAAGGAGTCTTGGTTAAAAGGTTGATTGAGTATATTTTTAAATATGACTTTTCTTCATCCATTTACTAAGGGTTAATGTCTTTGGCTTTATGAAATTGAAACACAGTTTGTATTTTAGTGCTTAGTTTTCAATTGAGTAAATATATGAAAACTTCACAATAACTGCTATTGCCTGTGCCAGGAAGGCACACTTTTTCATTGTCTTTATTGCTTCTAAGTTTTTTGTTTCTGTTTCGCTTTGATGGTTAATAACTTGAAGCATTATTACAAACGTTTCTGGGCATATCTTTACCATTCTTCAACTTTTAGAGCAGTTCTTGGTGCGCAATAAATGCTTATAAATAGTAATTAAATACTGTATATAAGTAGTAATTAAAGTTGAAATAAATGTTAGGCTATAAGGGAATTAAAAGAATAGTTATGCTTTGAGGCTTAGCACCAGAATGATTTATATTAATTTTGAGATTTAGATTATTAGCAATACTGGAGGTATAGATAATACTGTACCTATCTGTAAAGGTATATTTCTTTGTTTTAGTTTTATTAGTTGACATTCAGCTTTCTCAAATGTGTAGAATATTTACCCTAAAATCTTATTTTGGTGTTTTATATTTTGTTACTGAATAAAATTATTTTAGACGTCAGGTAGTGGTGTGAAGTGGGTTGGAATGGCAAGGAAATTACTGAATAACCAGGAGAAGTGGAGAACCTTAGGCCTCTTCTCATTGGCCGTTCTATCATGTTGTATACATGTTGTCTAGGAGTTACAGATTAAATTAGGGTAATTTATAACTTCATTACCTCACAGTTTTAAGTCCTCTAAAGAACGAAGGCAGGGAAAGAAGCAGATATATCTATTAGAGCAGCATGTGTGCTTGTGTGTGGGGTGGGGGGGAGGGAGAAAGGGAGGGGAAGAGAAGAAACAATGCTGCCTGGGGAGTGGGATTAAATTATCATGCAGAGTATCCTTGCAAGGACTCAGAAAAATGTATGCTAGTACTAGAGGATTATAAACTCTAGGATGGAAAAATCTCTAGTCTCAATCCAAACTCCAGTATTTACCCAGCTCTAGCTCACATTTAGTAACCCAGGGTAGTTCCTTTTGGAACAATTCAACAAATACTTATAGAGTACCTACAATGTGTCAGACACAGTTCTAAGTGCTAGACCTGTACTAGCGAACAAAATATATGAAGTCTCTATCCTTGTGAAACTTAGTTTTAAATGGGATAAATAGAGAATAAGAAATAAATATATACTAAGTCAGGTAGTAAAAGATGCTCGTTTCTGTCTCTTGATGTGTAACAAACTACTCCAAAATTTACTGGCTTCAAACAACGATGTTATTGTTTTTTATGATCCTAGAGATGAAAAGGGCTCATCCGCATAGTTCTTTAACTGGTTTTCTCTTGGGGTTCCTCTTTGGCAGCTGGGCCTTGAACACACAGCATGGCTCACTCACCCTACATGGCTGTCAGATGGTCCTGGTTGTTTGGGTGCTCAGCCGAGGCATCAGTTCTTTTTCCCTTGGTCTCTCCTTGTGGCTTGGACTTCTACAACATGGTGGCTGGGTTCCAAGAGGAAGTATTCCAAGTGTGCAAAGGCAGAAGCTGCAGCTTTTTAAAGACCCAGGCTCAGGAATTATGTTGTCACTTCCACTACATTTTATTGGTGAAAACAGGTTGCAGAGGAGGGGAAATAGACTCCACCATTTGACGGGTGGTGATGACAAGATCCCATTGCAGAAGTGCACTTGGAGTGGGAGATACGATACTGTGTGGCCATCTATGGAAACAATCTATCACAGTGTTATTAAAAAAATATAGGGGGATAGAGGAAATGAGGGGCAGAAAGTACAGTATCTGTAGTGGGGTGGAGAAGGCCTCCTTGATGAGGCAGCATGAGAGAGTGAGCCATGAAAACCATAAAGGCATCTTAAGGAAGAATATTCTGGGCAGAGAGAACAGGTAATATAGAAAAAGCCCTAAGGTAGGAGAATTCCTGGTGTGATCAAGGAATAGCAAGGAGGACAATGTGACTGGAGTGGAGGTATAGAGAAGAATGGTAGAGTATGGACTCAGTAAGTGAGAAGCAGATTTTGTAGCCCATGGCAAAGGACTTTGGATCCTCTGTGAGTGAGATGGGAATCTACTGTAAAATTCCAAGCAGAGAAGTTTGGTGATCTAAATTAAATTTTAAAAGAATCCCATTCTGAGAATCTCTGACTACTGTTTTGAGAATAGACTATAAGAGGGTAAGTATAGAAGTAGGAAATCAAGTCATTAGGCTAGTGCAATGTGAGATGATAGATATGCTCAGTAGTGAGGAATGGTTGGATTTTAGATGTATTTTTCAAGGTTGGACGGACAAGATTTTCTGGTGAGGGCGGATATGGGGCGAGAAAGAGGGACCAAGGATGACTCCCAAAGTTTTTGCCTTAGGTACCTTGAAAATTGGAATTTTCATTTACCAAGATGAGAAGACTGGGGGAGGAACAGGGTGGAGGTGAGGGAGATGCAAGACTTGTATTTTTGACTACATTAAGATGAATCTAAGAAGACATCTGGTAATAAAAGGTTACTAAATGTTACTTCCTCATTGCAGGTGTGACGTTGAGTGCTTCAGATCTGGTCACTATGGTACGAGAACGAAAATGCATATTGTGCCACATTGTGTACAGCTCAAAAAAGGTAATATTAGAAGAGGGAGAATCTGCAGCTTTATGACTGATCATTTTTTTCAGAAGACAGCATATGAAATTTATAGATGAGTAAAAGCTTTTAACTTCTTATTTAAGCTTTTTTTTAAACCATAGTCTCAATTCCACTGGTTTCTTTCCATTATTGCCTCATAAAGCCAGTGACTATATTTTTAAACCTCTACCCAGAATTTGAGGATACTCAAAAGTAGATAATAAAGAGAATTCAGTTAGCAGCAAGTTATAGATAAAATACCTTAAAATTTAAGTTAGTTGAGGTTATATTACTTTCTAATTAGCTAAGGATAGCTAAGGATTATGTGCATCTGCATTCTGTTCTGCCTATGCTTGTGAAGAGTGTAGCACTGCAGAAATGGTATTACCAATATCCCAGATGTCCACAAGATGGGGATGTTGCACAAAGAAAAACTTTTTTTTTTTTTTTTTTTTTTACTGTCTATAGCAGCCAGTGTTTCTAGGTGGTCTCCCATCCAAGTGCTAACCAAGCCTGACCCTGGTTAGCTTCTGAGATCAGATGAGCTTGGGCGCATTCAGGGTGACATGGCCATAGACAAAACAGACATTTTCGAGAACTAAAATAATTTATCTGTGCCTTAGGGAAATTGGCTGCAAGCTGTCTCGCTTTTTGTTTTTCTTGCCTTTATCCTTTGCTTTCAAAAGAGTGCTGCTAGTTTAAATATTGAAGAATTTTTTCTTTGTGCTTTTAAGATGTTCTTGATTGTCATCGGAAATTCAGAGAACTGGGAAGATTATCGTGAGCTATCATGAAAGATGTTTGGGAGTAAGGTGGCTTAAAAGAAATAGAAGAGATCTTTTAGGTGGGAGAACAACATGTACAAAGATACAGAATTAGAATGGTGAATAACAGTTCTAGGAGTCAGTAAGAAGGCTCTTCTGATTAAAACAGTTTCATCTTGGGAATAGTGGGACTGCACTTAATTTGTAATTTAAGTGAAGACATTTGATAAACAGTGTTGAATGCCAGGCTGAAGGTTCGATTATGATCTATCCAGTAGGCTAGGATGAAGAATTTTTTTTTCCTGGATAGGATTTCTGTTAGTGTTGGAAAAATTAGTTGAGATTTTAAAATCATGTTTTATATAGCCCCTTCTTTTTACAAAAGTTAAAAAAAAACCCTGCTCTTTTAATTTTAAAAATCTAAACCAAATTTTATACAAATTTTTAATAAACAATTCCTAATGTCTACTTTCAGAGAGGAGGGAGATGGGCATTTGAGAAGGTTTAAGGTGGATAGACACTCAGAGGTCTCAGATTTTGATGAAGTAGCAACCCTATCTTGTGATATCTCATAACTTTGCCATTTTAAGTCTTTTTGATGTGTCTTCTACTCTGGTTTGAAACATGTTTTCATCTCCTCATACTTTTCCATGGATCATAATGAAGTTAAATCGAGGGCTAGGATTATCCACTCTTGCCTTAGGGAAAGCCAACTATAAGATTTTTAAGCAAGGAAATGGCAGAATATCAGTGTTAAAATTAATGTGTTCCAAGAAATTAGCAGAATTGGTTGATTGAAAAAGATAACTTTGATACTTATTTTTAGGTAGATCATGAACAACTTATTTATGTTGAAGCAGTACTTTCTTCTAGTTTCCCAGACTAATATAACCCTGGTTTCTTCAGATACGCTGTGGAGGAGAAAAGGATCTGGGGTGACTTAAGTATGATCTGAATGCTGCATTCCTATCCTCATGCTCATTAATTCATGAAAGACTGAGAAGCCTTGGAGTTAAAAAATATTAACATATATATGTTTTTTATATTATTCAGTTCTCAAATTTGTTCAATCACCAAATCCTTCCCTTGCCCTTCAGCCCTTCTTTTTAAAAACCTAATACTGGTTAATATAAAAGGAGCCAAACAAAACCTTGGTAACCGAGCAGGTATGCATTTGGGGCTATTATTTTCATCCTGTGCCTATGGATCTTTCCCAGTTATTTTGAGAGCTCAATTGTCTTACTGTTTTCATTTATTCCTTAGAGCAAGATGGGTGAGAATTTCTCTTGTAAATTTAGGAGAAGATTTATGAAGTGTTTTAGACAATTGAAAGTCATGTTAAATCTAGTTTTGAATGGTAACATTTATAATTGAAATAGAATATAATAGGTTTTTATATCAGAGAGAATAACCCATGACTACTGTTTTGATCAAGAATGGTTTCATTGCAAGAAACAGAACCCACTTAAATATAGCTCAAGAAAAGGAGATTTGGCATTTGTAAATCTAATCCAAGGAAAAATTGAACAGAAAGCAAAGGGATTTGAGCAGATGTTGTAAATTGTTCATGGATTTTTTCATTCTATATTATGTCACTAACTCGACTCAGTTTTTAGTTCTGGAAGTATTCATTCTAGTTACTAGCAAATCAATTGTAGCTAGAAGGGATCACAGGTAAAGCTGTAGCCTCCAAATGAAGCATTTGTAGAGATAGGAAGGAAAAGATGGTCATCTTCAGTAAAATTGTCATTTAAAGGAAGTGTTTTGAATCACAACTTTTTTTATCACACTGTAGTAGATACTTAAAGTAAGACTAAATTGTTAGGTTGTTGTATTCTCTTTGACAAATAAACCGTATATAATGAAAAATCTCCATTCACTAGATGTTTACAATGTCAAATGGTATTTGAAACATTGACATTGGTGTCAGATCTGCCAGGATTTGGGTCCTGGTTTGACCACTTGATTATCTATGACTCTGAGAGGGTGAGACGGGGTATATTTTCACACTTATTCCCTTCAGTGCCTGGCTTTGTACTTGATAATAACCACTCGATAAATTTTTAGTGAATGAGTTAGCTTCTCTGAATGCTTGTGTCTGTATGAAGTTAATAGTACTTTCTCAGCAGTTTTGCAGTTCAACTGAGAAAATGAGGCCCTCAAGCACAGGGCACAGTTAATAGCAGTACTCAACAATTGTAACGGCCCTTTTATTGTAAATGTAAACAGTCATTCCCTGACTATGGCATGCTGTTTGTATATACTTTGGCATGACAAAGGGCTAGACATTGACAGCGTTTTTATTTTTTTGAGGGGTGTGCGTGTATGTGCACATGTTTTCAAGTGGCATCTCTTTCCACATTTTTAATTTTCTTCCCATGAAGAGTGGGGTGGAGGGAGAGGAGAACCTAGTAAATTTTTAAATTTTTCATTCGAACCGAACAAATCAATTGTCAGTGAGCAGTGACGATGAAGACGTGATCGAGCTACTATGTTCCAAGCAGTTTTAAAAACTTTCTCATCAATGTAGAGAGGTTCTGTTCTGTCTGTAACTTCTATCTAGAATTCATATATCCATCTGTTAATTCAACAGACATTGATGACTATAGGCCAGGCCCTGGCCAAAATGTGAGTAAGAGTTTTAACTTACTCTTGAGAAGCTTTCAGTTGAGTGGAGAGAGAGTATGGAGAAAAGTAGGCCAATGGTTGAGAAGTTATGTGATTTCGGAGGTTTTTAAAAAATAAACTTTAGTAAATTTCTTATAATGGGATAGACAGAATTTAACCCATATAGTTTATTCTTAAAGTTTTTGCCACCTAAAGACAATATACTTTCTAACCTTTTTGTAAGGCTACTTAAATAGGTCTTTATTAACTGTTCCTTTATTTAAAAATGAAATATGTCAAAAACACAGCTAAAGAATTATTTAATAAGGAACTGATTTCAATATTGAATTCAGAAGAGTAACCACAATCAACACTTCAACACAACAAGCTTAAGTCCCAATTGTTGATTAAACAGGAATAGAGGAATTTTTTTCCCCCCAAAGCAAACCTCCATAGTTTAATCTGCTTTCTTTAATTTTGAAGGAGATGGACGAACACATGCGGAGTATGTTACATCACAGGGAACTTGAGAACCTGAAGGGCAGGTATGGGAACGGCTGTCTTCCATGAACTTGTGAGTGTGGGGGGATCTGAGTGCTGATGAAACCTGTCAGCTTATTTTATAGTAATCCTTCACAAGTGAAGATTGTGTTATGGCATAGAACTATCTTTTAGAATTAATAACAAGTACAATAGATTTTTTGGTGTTCAAAAATGGTAGATCTTTGTGCATCTCAAATGTGTAGCATTCACAGCAGCGCTAGCAAGTAGATTACAACAAAGGTAGGTGTGTTGGGATGAGCTAGTTCTCTCATTAGCAAGCTTTGTTATTCCTACATACCAGCTCTGCAACTAGAACATTTCAGATTATTGCCTCAGCAGTGTTACAAATAATTGCATGAAGTAAACCTCTGGTGTTGCTGAAATAGTCTGAGAAGTTCAAAGTCTGCTTAATAGTACTGCATTTCATTAGTGTAAATAAAATCAAAGTATCAACTTTGAGTATTTAAGGATGCTATTTTGTGATATAAAGCTTGAGATGTTTAAGGAAAGAAAAGTTATTAAGTAAGCACCTTTAAGAAATTAAATGTAGCATATGTGTTTATTTCATATCTTTCTCCCCTCCCCCCGCCATCTGTGGTTCCTTTTTTGATGTTTTGACTTCTGTGAATTTAAAGGTTAGAGACTGGATGAAACAGAACCATTGGGAAATTGAGACATATTAATTATATCTTATTCCGTGCATAAAATAGTTACAAGCTTCGATCAAGTGGTCAGCCTGTCATTTGAAGTTATCTGTATTTTAAGGAATACAGTTTTAGATCATGTGGTCAAATTATGTTATTAAACTTTCGGCCACTATTCAGCATACTAGTGGAATTTTTCCATCGTCTCAATCTTTACCATGTGAAGGTTAATTCTTAGCAGTATGAAAGAGGCTTTCATGCAGAATTAGTGTTGAAAACCCTTATAATACCTTAAATATGTATAATCTTTAACTCATTGTCTTTGGAAACCTATGAAATCCAGTGAACCTTTGATTATATGTGGGATATCTTAATTACTTAATCCCATTTCCAACAGACTTCTTTCTGGAATTAATCTTATTCTGGGCTATTTACCTGCCACCTGACTATATTATAAAATAAAAACAAATTAAGTCAGTAAATCTAGTGATTAGGAGGGAGGCCCATTTAGTCCAAGATGAATGCCTTGTTTTACTCAAAGATCACTAATCAGCTATTTAAATTATTTAAAAACAAATTTTGATTACTTAAGATTCATGTTCATAATCAAGAATCATAAAAAGTAAAGTAGAAGTCATCTAACTCCCCCCCCACCACCGGCCCTTTTCCTGCTCCTCTCTTAGAGGAAAGTCAAGTTTGGTATATATCCTACCCAGACCTCTTTTCGTGTCTATACATAGATTTATACTTAGCTGTACACATTTCGTTTTGTCTTATTAACATAACTGAACCACATGCCATATTGTAAATTGTGTTTCCTCTTCTCCCACCTATCAGCTTAACTGTGCCATGGAGATTTTGTCTACCATTTTCAGTTACTTGGAGCATAGTCAAATTAGAGAGAAAGAATTAGAAGCCTTTGGGCTGACAATATAAATGTCAGTTTTAGCACCCAAACTCATGTTATTTAGAGGAGAGCACTTTAGTATTTATTTACTCCTTTATAGATACAGTACTAACAAGTTTTGTATGGTTTCCTGGCCTGTAACAAATTATAAGGGAAAAGGCAAGCAAGTAGCAAGGAAAAACAGCTAAGTTATAAAAAACAAACAAGATCTCAAATCCTTTATTTACTTGGCACATTTACTATTGGGACAAACTGTCATCACTAGTTTGTACAACAGGGACAAATAGTTATCAATCATTTCTTTTCCTTCCTATCATCAGTTTGTGATTATTTCCTCTAGATTTCATGTTTAAATACTGGCTTTCTAATGTTAAGGCCTTCTGTTACTCTTTGTATTTGGCATACTATAATGTTTGGTTGTGATCAGGTTAAAAATGTAAAGAGCATATTTTAAGATTTTGGATGCAGGCTTGATTGAGAAGTAAGTAACTTATTTGGTTCACTATTGTGGACATCTGGAGCATTTCCCTGTTTTTTCCTAATATACTTGTTCAGAGAGATGCTATTAAAAAGGCACAAACCTTATTTATCAACCACCTGTTGTGGTATAGTTAGAGCAAGCTTAATAAAGAAAAGCTTATGGATAGAATATCTTAAGGCTTTGCCTTTCACACATGAGAGGAAATTGTGTGGTAACAGGATGAAGCTAATTTGGGCCCTCCTTTAAACATCCTGAGGAAAATTTTTGCCTTTATTAGTCAAGTATCTTAACTGGTTATTGATAAAGAACTGAAAAATAGCATCATTAAAATATTATTTAATTTGCTTTTAACTTTTTAAAACATGCGGTTTCCCAAACACCATCTGCATATTGTATTTAGAGCTGGTAATTTGCTTGCTTCCAGACACAGACAAGTCAGAATTTTCAAGAGATGTGGTTGACCTACCCTATTCTTTCCCTAATAAATGTGGATTCTTTTCTCCTTGAAGTTTCTCACAAAGCTTAGCTTTTTTAAAACTAGATTTTATTTATAAGAAAAATGTTAGGGTTTCTGTTTTTTGATAAACCATTTTTTAGTGTTAACTTTTACATCTCTTGTACCCTTCTGGGCAGATTCTCTTGAGGTGTTTTTCTATCAAATAACTTTTGAACTGTGGTTAATATTCATTTTTGCAAGGAAAACAGAAATGTTTTAAAAATCTGTGTTTGATCGTCTGTTGTATATCCAAAATGTGCTTATGTTTTGGAGATTGCAAAGTGTGTGTATTTATGAGTATGGGTATTTAGTTTTAATGGAGTTTAATACTGTCTATACTACATTCTTTAATACTTTAAAAAGTCAGTGTAGCCTTGCAGTTGTCTTTAAAGAGAGAGGGATTTCTATGGTTTGCACATGAGAAAAATACTCTGCATTTTTGAAGTATGGGTAAAATCAAGGATTTTATTTAAGACTACATTTTAGAATGATGTTCCTGGTACTGCACCATACAGTTTAGCATTCATTAAGTTTCTAGGTAGAAAAGTAGACTAAAACATTTTCATGGTCTTAGAGAGTTTAAGGTCAAGATTTTCTAAATAGAAAATTCAGTTCTCAAATTTTTATTATAGCATAAATTGTGTATTCTAGGTTATTACAGTCTTTAGAGTTTTCCAATGCTGCCCATTGGTATAGATTTATCTTGATGTATTTTTAACTTCTTACACTGTTGCTGTGAGAAAAGGCTTGTTTTCTGTTACAAGTTAACGTTCACTTTGAATGCACTACCATACCATAATTGCTTGAGAGAAGAATATGGCTATCCTTGATAAACTGGAGAAAGTTGAGGATTATTCTTCTTTAAGTATATAAATATAGTAAACTCAGTGAAAATAATGTATTTAAGTTTCTGGAGGCTTAGAAGGAACATAATATTGATATTCTGTGTAATTAGGTGATGATATTTCCAGGGAACTCATTCAGAACTCATTAAAATGAATCTTAATGTCAAGTCTATATTGTATTCAGCACATTTAAGGTCAAAGTCCAAAAAACTTTATGAAATTTCCCCATTTTTCTGAGGTATTTTTCATGATTTTTACAAAAAATAGTCTTTTGTTTTCTTGTTTTTTTTAATTTACTGGGTATACTGGGCATTGTTCGTTTATACTTTGTCACCCTAGACAACTAACCATATACTTAGAACGATGCCTGGAATTTAGTAGTTGTTCAATAAGTTTTTTAAATTATTGAATGTTAGGTGGTCTGTAACTAGTAAATGAAGAGCTCAGTTTTGAGGGTCTTTTATGGTTAATTAATATGAATTCTATAATGGTTTCTTTCTTTTTTCTTTCTTTCTTTTTTTTTTTTTTTGCCGTGTCTTGATAGATACATGCGAGGTGAAGATGGAGTAGTGTTGTGTGTATGTCTATGTCTGTCTTATCAAAGATAGCATGTCTTTGAGTTGATTTTATTTTGTTTTTTATAGATTGGTATAGAAAGTGCAAAAATATCACTGGTATAAACCTAAAACAAGTGATACAGAGTTAAGCCAATTTGGATTATGAAATGGATATTAGTCCATTCATTACACCAGTGGCCATGATGTTCAGATGTTTCTCATCAATGACTGCATAGACAGCTGAACAAATCAAGGGATTTCAGGAAGCTAAAAAAGTTAAATTATTCATCTGCTTTAGTTCTAGATATCAATTCAAGGCTTTGGTTTCTTAAACTGGCCAAGTGTGAGAGTTACCATTAAGTGTGTAAAGTAAAAGAAAAAAAAGTCTGACCAAATTTTCTTAACTAAGGACCTGGTTTTGCTTCTCTCTAAACTGTAGCATTTTCTGAAACTTGAGAAAAACCATTTGCCTAGCACAGCTGTTGACTTCCTACAGCTGAAATGCTTTCCATTCCCTTTAAAATAAACCCTTCTGAAGCAGAATGTAGATCACATGTATCATCCAGACCAAAAAAGTTTGCTGAGACTACTCCAATCATTTGCCCTGGGGTCCAGAATCTTCACATTCCAGGCAGAGTTCCAGTTGTTCCGATTTAGTTACGCAGTTGGGATTGGCTACGCTGCTTACTCTTTTCTCCACCCCTTAACTTTCACTGGGAGAAAGTTTTTGAGCTAGAGATTAAATGTAAGTGCTGTCACCAGGCTTTCTGAGTGCAGCTGGCACCATGGGTGTGCTCCAGAGCAACTTCTGTTTGCTCTGAGCCCCCTGCCCTGCCTCCCCTTTCACCATGTTTCCTCTGGCAAGATTTTAAGTACAGCAATTCAAGAAGATTTTTCCTCCTAAAACAATGTTTTTCTGAAGTGCATTGCCTCTTGATTGCTGGAAAAGAATCTTAAATTCATTTCAAAAGTAACTTATAAACAAATTTATTAAAAGTGATGAAAGGAGCATTGAAATTGATTAGCCTTAATTTTTCACTGTGCCAAAGTGTGCAGTGTCTTTCAGAGGAAACTATAACGGATCTGGTGCATGTGCCATGCCAGTGGGGAGAATTGAATGTCCCTCATCTCCCTCTTTCCCTAGGGACAGTAGTCATGAGTGCCGAGTGTGCGGGGTCACAGAAGTGGGTCTTTCTGCATATGCAAAGCACATTTCTAGCCAGTTGCACAAAGATAACGTTGATGCCCAGGAAAGAGAAGATGATGGAAAGGGAGAAGAAGAGGAAGAAGATTATTTTGACAAGGAACTCGTTCAGTTAATAAAACAAAGGAAAGAACAAAGTCGGTGAGTAATGATTTTGAGTTTTTAAAAAGCCTATCTGAAACAGAATGTAGTAGAGCATACACTTTTCCGTACTTGTCAGCATATAGCATTCAGTCTTAGTTATAAAGTTTCACTCGAAGTTGTTGTCTTATTCATACAAGGTCAATGGAATGCTTTCTTGAACTACTGTACTACCTGCTTTAAAAAACAAACTCAGTATTGTCCCTATATAAAATCTAGCTATAGCTTCTGCATATCTGAAACTTTACTGTGTTGATAACTGTGTTTAGAACTGTCTTTATTAGTTCCAGAATTTTTGGATACCAATAAATTGTTTTTATTTAGTATCCAAATTTTATAGTGGAAAGGTATTTATAAGCTTCATTTGAATATTTTGCATAGTATTACTTATTGCATCCCTTAGGAAAAAATGTTTTGCCTGATGTGAATTAACATGGTGTTTCTACCAAATTTGATTTCTCTTCGAGTACATCAGTAAATATTTATTGAATACATTTATATTTTAAATTTGACAATGTCAAGATCATTACAGCAGCATGTTTTCCAACTTGTACTACATAATTTCATACCTACATTTATAATTCAGGTATTAGGCTCTTTGTTGTATTTGAACCTTACTTGTGGTCTAAAGACTTTAATTAATGAGATTTAATTAATTAGAAATCTTCAGATATGAGTAAAAGAGAGCTAGAACCAATTATGAGGTGGGGTAATTTTTTAAATCCTAGGACATGATGAGAAACATTTCAAATTCTAAAATAAAATTTTAAAGATCCTTCTTGAAAACTATTTATATCCGGGTCTGCACTTCAGATTTAGTTAAAGATTTGAATATAAAAAGGAAGCAGTTTTTACTCCATATGCTAAACGTTTTTTGAACAAGTCTTTGAATGAGACTTTCTTAGTCTTAAAATGTCATTAGCAACATGGTACTTAAATTGTTCAGTTGCTTAGTCCTTCAAATGACATTCTCACTACTTTCAGTATAGCTGTAGTTTACTCTTGTTTTAGGGTGTTGGCGCCTCTGAGAGACTAACTTCTATTTTTGCTCTTATGCGCTTGTGCCATTATTAGTTTATGTGTGTAAATGATTAAGCATTAAGTCAGAGGATAAAAGAGCTTCTCAGTAAATTAGACATTCATGTTGTAGTTAACTATTCTTTGAGTATTCTAATATGCTTTTTTGGTGGCCTATTAATAAAGTAATCTACTTATTTCTTCATGAGGCTTTTTTTCTTTTTTCCTTTATAAGGTTTTTAATTTAGATTGTTCTTTCTGGGCTATGGGTTTAGCTTCATGCTATTGTCTCCTCGATCTAGCCAATTCATGATGATCTAGGAATTTTATTCTGTGGCTGATTTATTGCCCAATTCTCCTCTCATTTCTAGATCACAGTGTAGCTGAGTAAGTGATCTCCTTGGACGTGAAAAGTTGCATACTGCTTAGAAACAAAAGATAACAGCAGTTTGACTAATGGTAGTACAAATATCCTACAAGTGTATATAATAACACCGTCACTTGGGGACCTAGGCTCTCCTATTTAGAAATGGTTGTAATTCATAATGTAAGTGGATATTTGAACTTTTAGGTAAATTAACTTTTAGTTCTGTCTTGTGAAAAAGGAAGAAATTCCAATTTGTGTCCAAAATCTTATAGATGTTAGAATCTTGAATACTGAGTTTAAGATATAAGTCAAGTTCAGAAGAGGGAACCCAGCTACAGAAACTTGTTTTTGGATTTACATTCTATCAAGGCCTAGTGGTTAAGAGTGTAGACTCCAAAGTAAGACTGCCAAAGTCTAGAGCTTGCGATACCTTTTACTGTCTGTTGTATTCTAGGCAAGTTACTTAACCTCTCTAATCCTCCATTTTTCATCTGAAAAGTAAGAATAATAAGAATACTTGCTTCAGAGTTGTGAAAAATAAATGTGATGATCTATATAAAGTGCTTAGTTTGAAATGCCTGACAATTATTTGATACTCAATACATTTTAGCTAGTATTCCATTTTCTGAGCACCTACCATATGCTAAGCATTGCGCTAGGCATACCAAAGGCAGTTTGTAGAGGAAAATGGTTTTATACCTATTCCTGTCATGTTTACTTAAATTTATTCACATTCTGTGGGCTCCTTGTCTAACATGAATAGTTCATACAGCTATAGTGTCTTTAAAAAAACCTCTAGCACATGGAGCTCCTATAGCACTTATTATGGGTGCTGCTTATTTGCTGTGTGCTATTTTACTCCTGTTTATAACCTTACTGATTTCCTCAGCTAAGTGGTATGCCCTTCAGGAACAGGACCTATACATAAAAGTTTTTGTTCACCATTGACAGTCATTGAATTTGTGCTTGGTAAAGTGTTTATTAATGAAAGTGAGTATGCAAAGTACTCTTACCATTTAAAATAGGTTAAGAAACTGGGTTTTTCAGAAAGAACCAGCAACTAAAGGAATAATTAAGAGCAGCCAAACTTGAATTAACTACGGGAACTAACCATAGCTACAAAATGTAATTGTTCTTATGTTTGAAAAGCTGTATAATGTAAAAGTAATAATTGGATGATAAACAGGGACAAAATTCCAGAATATTCCAAGAAGAACAGGAAAGGGAGGATTGTATAAATGTGTCACCTTCTTAATATTTCTGCAGTGATAGAAGAAACAAGGCATTGTTTAATTTCTAAATCAATAAATTGTGAAATATAAGTTTAACTGTATCATTTAAAGATATGAAAGCAACCACTATTAGAAATAAAAGCGAACTCTATGACATCCTAAATAACAGAGGAGGGAGGTCAAGGGGAAGTTTGGTGGGTGATGCCTTTAAAGGAAGAATAAGAATTCCTTTAAATCACTAATGAAAAACGTTCTCTTCCAGACAAGATGATCCTTCCAATAGCAACCAAGAAATAAACTCTGATGACAGGCGACCCCAATGGAGACGAGAAGACCGAATCCCTTACCAAGATAGAGAGAACTACGGTCAGCCAGCATGGCATCATCGGGGACCTCCTCAGCGCGATTGGAAATGGGAGAAAGATGGCTTTAATAATACTAGGAAAAACAGCTTTCCACATTCTTTAAGGAATAGTGGTGGACCAAGAGGGTGTTCTGGGTGGCATAAGGGTGTTGCAGGAGGCTCCTCAACTTGGTTTCATAACCATAGTAATTCTGGAGGTGGTTGGCATTCAAATAATGGAACAGTAGATTGGAATCACAATGGTACAGGAAGGAATTCCAGTTGGCATTCTGAAGGAACAGGTGGCTTTCCCAGTTGGCATATGAACAGCAGTAACGGAAACTGGAAATCCAGTGTACGTTGTACAAATAGTTGGAATTACAGTAGCTCCGGAGACAAATTTCAGCCAGGCAGAAACAGAAATTCTAACTGTCAAATGGAAGACATGAGTATGCTATGGAACAAGAAATCGAAGTCAAAGAAATATAATCAAGAGAGATATAATTGGCAGCGGCAAGAAAATGACAAAGTTGGTACAGTTGCCACATATAGAGGTCCTTCTGAAGGATTTACAAGTGATACATTTCCTTCACAAGACTTACTTGACTTCAGTTTTGAGCAACTGGAAAGCCAAACCACTAAGCAAACAGACACCATAGTTTCCAAAATTGGTGGCAAGAATGGTAGTGCAACAAGGGAAAAGCTCCGTCGCTGGACGCCTTACCCTTCTCAGAAGACTCTGGATTTACAATCGGGAATGAAGGAAGTCACTGGCAATAAGTCAGAAATGGTAGATATGCCTTTCTTGGATTTCACCTTAACAGCCACAGGAACACAAGAGCCCCAAATCAATGAAACAAATAATTCCCCAACACTGAAAACACGAAAAGAAACACATGCCGGGTCTCTTAATCACAAAGCCACTTCTGACTGCACTGCTTCCTATGAGGTGGTGAGAGAATGCCCCATTACAGAACAACCTGAACAGGAGCATAACTTAAATAAGATGCCATCGTTAAAATCCCCACTTCTTCCAATTCCAGTCACTAAATCAATCCCTCAAAAGCAAGATTCAAAGAATCTCTCAAAAAACACAAAAACAAGTTCTTTTTTTCCTGGCGAACACTCAAATCCTTTGAACAGACCCACTATGGAAGACAGTCATGGTTCTTCTTACGTGTCCAAATTGCAGAGTTCATGTCCTTGTGTTTTAAAAGGGAATAAAAGTACATTTGGCACTCAGAGGGAACCTGATGAAAATTTAAGTGATACATTACAGAAAGCCAAAGAGGTGCTACAGTGTCATGAGTCATTGCAAAATCCACTTCTTAGCACTTCTAAAAGGACCAGGAACTACGCAAAAGCAAGTAGGAATGTAGAAGAGTCTGAAAAGGGATCTCTGAAGATTGAGTTTCAAGTACACTCATTGGAAGATGAAAGTGATGGAGAGATATCTGACACGGAAAAGCATGGAACAAAAATTGGAACCTTGGGTTCTGCAACTACAGAACTTTTATCCTGCAGCACTCACAATGCCGAGGAGAAAGAGGGAGATGACCAAAACCTGAAAACATCTAGAAAGCTATCCACTTCCCCAGGTAATTCAACAGTTCACCAGAAAGAATCTGAGTTACAAATGACATCTGCAGCCAGTCCATGCTCTGGCTTACTGCTAGACTTGAAAACCTCTCTAGAAGATGTACCGGTTGATGACCCTATTAAATCTCATGTATCTTATGAAACAGATGGCTTTGAGAGTACCAGTTTGGATGCAGAGCTTCAAAAAAGTGATATAGCTCAGCCCTCAGGCCTTCTCCTGCCTGAACTGAGTAAGCTTGGTTTTCCTGCCTCATTCCAAAGAGATCTCACCCGGCACATTAGTCTGAAGAGCAAAACTGGAGCACACCTTCCTGAGCCAAACCTCAATAGTGCTCGCCGCATTCGCAATATTAGTGGTCATCGAAAGAGTGAGACAGAGAAGGAATCTGGGCTCAAGCCTACCCTTCGGCAGATTCTAAATGCATCTAGGAGAAATGTCAACTGGGAACAGGTCATTCATCAAGTAACCAAGAAAAAACAAGAGCTAGGCAAAGGCTTACCCAGGTTTGTGCCTCTTAAATATCTATTTCTCTTTTAGACTTACCCTTGGACCCTTGTCAAAAGAATTCTTGTTACATTTAATTAAATGTTTGGGAAAATATAAGTTGTAGATGTCTGGTCTAAATATCAAAGAGTAACTGCTATTCTATAACAAATGAGATAAAGTGTTTCCCAGCAGGGAATTCAGGTTAAAAGGAATGCACCTACTTGGGAGGAATGAGATGGGGATATAGGTAAAAACCATCTTAGAAATCCAGCACGTTCGTTTTAGGGGCCAGAAGGTGACAGTATAAAAAAGTGTATATATAAGTCTGTATCCATCTGTAGATCTTAATGAGTGGTGCAACTTTTAAGTATAACTATTCTCATTAACTTTTATGTAGAACCTGTGGATAGTTACCCTTCTGTATTTACTCTGGGCATTATATTTGTGATCACAAAATATTTTCTCTTAAGTATTTCAGTAATATTTTGAATATTCATCTATGTTGAGGTACTAAGTTTTTCTGAATGGTGAAGCAACGTTCAACATAGGTTTGCTACTTGAAAATCATCCTGGTGTGTTATAATTATATAGCCATTTCAATAAATTTCTGTATTTATTGAAATAACATTTATTGTTGCTCCCCTTTTCTTTTTCCATAACTTGTGCGTATTATTGGATTACAAAGTTCTTAGTGTAGTGTTTGGCACTTGTGAATGCTCAGTTTTTGGTTAGTTTGCTGTTTAAAATTACATATTTATTATTGGTTTCTAGCTCCACTTTACATAAAACCCTCAATTTTTACTCCCTCAAATGGATTCTCACGGCTGTATACAACTCTCTAATTTAGTACATTGTTACATTACAGTAGTTATAATATAGTTATTTGCTTTACGCCTGGACCTCCCTGAGGGCAGAAACCATCTTATATTTGTAACTTAAGTGCCTGTTGGTGTCTGGCACATCAAGTGGTGCTCCACTCTCTCAACCATGTTTGATTTACGATTTCTTTTCTTTCTTTTTTAAGGTTTGGCATAGAAATGGTGCCTCTAGTTCAAAATGAACAAGAGGTCTTAGATTTGGATGGGGAGCCTGATCTGCCCAATCTAGAAGGATTCCAGTGGGAAGGTGTTTCCATTTCTTCATCCCCTGGGTTAGCAAGAAAGCGAAGTCTTTCAGAGAGCAGCGTGATCATGGACAGGGCTCCTTCTGTGTACAGCTTCTTCAGTGAGGAAGGTACAGGCAAAGAAAATGAGCCCCAGCAGATTTTTTCATCTAGGGCTGCACAGAGCCAAAAATCAACCATGGGCCTTAAGCAAGAAGTGACACCTCTGGCTGCCTCCCTAAAAACAGGTGAAAGAGCTGAAAATGTTGCTACTCGAAGGCGACATAGTACACAGTTATCCTCTGACTGTACAATAATACCTTTGCTGCATTTGGCAAAAGACCTAAACAACCAAGAGAGTTCTCTACCATCTTCAGAGAATCAGAATGCCCAGGAGAGTAATGGAGAAGGAAACTCTTTATCATCGAATGCATCCTCAGCCCTTGCGATCTCCAGTTTGGCAGATGCAGCCACGGATAGTAGCTGTACTTCTGGTGCTGAACAAAATGATGGTCAGAGCGTTAGAAAGAAGCGAAGAGCCACTGGAGTGAGTATGATTCCCTGTGCCTTTTGTAGAACATTTCGTGTGGTGACTTGGCTGTTATATGAAAGATTTAACTGTTTAATTTTTCTTGGGTGTCTAGGGTTGTGGTTCTCCCTACTCTGGAATAGAAGACTTGTGAGGCTCTTACTCTTACTTTCATGTTCTTATCCTACTTGTTTCTTTCTCCAAGTAATTCTGCCAAGTTAGATGTAATTGAATATGAATGTACAGTACTAGGAAAATATGAAGTCATTTCTAAAACTAGTCACCAAGCCAACGATTCTTTGTATCACCTGACAAGGAGTAAGCCACATCTTCAGCTGTAACTTTATCTGTCTCCATGATGCATTCTGTACTGCTACTGAAGAAAGGAATTCTAGTTTTGCATTTGTAGGGCATGTGTGCTTGTTGGGTCCAGAAGTTCTAGGCCTAACACTAAGGTAGTTTTAATACTGATACAGTACATTTATATGAGCTTAGTCTTAGAAATATTTATAGTCTCTGTTATTCTGTCCTTTGTACTTCTGTTACCCAGCTTGGGCCTTTCAGAATCCACTCCTTCTCTGACACCACTTCTCTCTGGTATTTTTGTTGCTAATATTGCTGAACCCTTTCTGGAAAGAAAGAATGGTGGTGGTGATACAGTCTGGAATCTGGCAATGTGAGAAAATGGCTGTTTCCTTTAATACTGAAGCAATATAGCACAGCAGATAGGGCATGGGTTATAGACCTGGGTTCAAATTTCAACTCTGCCCCCTTTGAGCTAGACACTGTAGTGGGTATTGTTGGATGAGCGATTGTTCTGTGACAGAGCTAATATTTTGAGGCTTACCTCAATAGACTTTTTAGCTTTTTGTCGTAAGGAATTTATGCCTGAAATTTAAAGTAGAAACTATGCCACGATGAAATCAGGTATATGTATCATTGGCTTTGTCTATACTTCTATCTATGCCTTGCTTTACTAAAGTTTAAAATGCTTGGCCTATGCCCTGTGGGCTTTACCACCTCTAGAATACTAGAAAGGTATTTGACCCTAGATTCTTTTTTACATTATATACATTTAACAAATATTTTATGTCATATTATGTGCATTAGACACCTGTTATATATGGTGGCAATAACAAAGAATATTGTATGACTATCTCAGAACTGATTCTTTGTTTCCCTCCTGAATAATGGCCTTTACATATTTAATATTATTCAATTTTCCTTATTTCTTCAGGATGGATCTTCTCCTGAACTCCCAAGTCTTGAGAGAAAAAATAAAAGAAGGAAAATTAAAGGAAAGAAAGGTATAGTACAGAATATTCTTGCAGAAAGAAATTGTTCTTATAGCAATTACAGCCTTTTTAAAACTTGACAGAGTATAGCTTGTGGTTATCAAACACTAATCACCCATTTACTATTATTTTTTATATTTTTATTGTCTTGCTTAAGGGCATAGAAAAGTTTGACTTCCTGCTGTATATACTTGCAGTTATAGAAGAAATGTATGATGCCACATAGACCTGTTAGCTAAAGTTTATATATATCCTGGACAAATTGAGTTCAATACAAAGCAAGAAAGTCTTATTGAACCTTTTCAATGGGGTGAAGAGGAACAGGCCTTTAGTAAAAATTTTGTCCATCCTGGTCATTTGTGGCCATTTCTCTCACTTTCCATTTTGCAGGCATCTTGGTTGCTTTTCTCATGTGAATTAAGGAGATAAGTTACTAATGTGGCTCCCTGACTAATATGCTTCTGCAGCTCTTGCTTTCTACTGACTCAGACCCTGTTCCACTATAAGGGCTGGTGTGGGATGGGATTGGAAGAGCCTCGGTGATTGATGTGATAGAAAAGTTGGAGTTAAGGATGACCTCAGTTTCTGGCTGGGACAACTGCATGGATGATAGTATCATTCATAGAGCTCAAAAACTCCATGAGAGGAGCAGGTTGAGAGGAAGGTGATGAGTTCCCTTTTGGATCCCTTGAGTTAAAGGACCTTAGAGACACTTAGGTAGAGATTTCAAGTTGGTATTTGGTTGTGTGGGTCTAGAGTTTAGTAAGGAGGTCTTGGCATATTGAATAGGAAAGAGAAACATAAAGATGACAAATATATACACACAGTAGAACATTTTAAGTAACCGAAGTGTACTAGTTGAAAGCTATATCTCCTTCAGGAAGACTTCTCTGATAAAGAGAACTATTGGATGTTGACTAGCAGTAAAAAATATGGATTGGAAGGGGAGTGAAAGCAGTTCAGGTCAAGGGCCCAAACTAAGCAAACTTGGTTGAAGAGGGTGGTAGGTAAAGGAAGAATGGGAAATGAAAACAACAGTTGATTTGCCTGGGCCAAAGATTTCACTTGGAAAGGTAGTGGTGGAAGGTGGTGATCAGGAAAGATAGTACCATGTGGTACACTTGAGCTTATGAGGTACCTCCATCTTAACAGTTCTCACTTTTGGCTTTTAGCTCTGACAACATCAGGCTTGGCTCTATGATTTGTGAGATTTGATGAGTCTCCAGTTGACCTATCTGGGAGAAAAATAAAGGCTTATCCTAGACAATTGATGTAGTTCCATGTTCTGAGGAGCTGTATTATTAAAGAGAAGTCTCCAGTATTAAACTGAGCTTTTTGGTTTCTTTTGGCAGAACGTTCTCAGGTTGACCAGCTGCTGAATATTTCTTTAAGGGAGGAAGAACTGAGCAAATCATTGCAGTGCATGGATAACAACCTTCTGCAAGCCCGTGCAGCACTTCAGACAGCTTACGTTGAAGTTCAGAGGCTACTCATGCTCAAGCAGCAGGTAACAACAGATAGAACAATTGATGAAAATGGATCATCCCTGAAGTTGGATTTTAAAATGCTTAACAGAATACTTTATTTTTAGATAACTATGGAGATGAGTGCACTGAGGACCCATAGAATACAGATTCTACAGGGATTACAAGGTATTTGGAGAGAATCTGATGTAGCAGTCCTCTGTTGCATGTTACTTTCTGTTCTCTATAGAGGGGCATTAAAGTAGTAATAAAAAGGTCATATGATTTCATTCTTTTATAGAAAGGCCTGTGAAATTGTATATCCCCCAGATGCTAACCAACAGAGATAGAATGCTGCAGAAAGAGCCCTGGGTTAGGAATCAGAAGACCTGAGTTCAAATCTTGGCTCTTGCATTAGTACTTATATAACTTTGGATAAGTCACTTAAAATCTGAAATTAGAATATTAATGCTTTTTTGGTCTGTGTTCTTGGTGGTTGTATAGATTATACGGCAGTCTATTTTGAAGGATTATGAGGGACTTTGATATTCTCTTGTAATCTTAAAAAACACGAATTGATTAAGAAACAAATGACTTTTTTGCATTTTGATAACATTGTTACATTTGAATATATGTTTCCCATTTCAGAAACATATGAACCTTCTGAGCGCCCTTACCAGGTTCCCTGTAGCCTTACACGAGAACAAAGAAGCAGTAGATCTCAAACATCAGCTGATGCCACACTGCTGCCTACTCCCTTTTTCCCAGTTTTTCTGGAGCCTCCATCTTCCCATGTGTCTCCATCATCCACCGGAGTTCCTCTCCAAGTAACCACATCGCCACCTTTGCAAGCCCATGGCAGTGTTCCTGCTCCAGATTCATCAGTTCAGATTAAACAAGAACCTATGTCTCCTGAACAAGATGAAGATGTGAATGCTATGTCACGAGGCTCTCCTTGCAGTGTGTCCAAGGAGTTACTGCAAGCTAATAGTATGTAAACTTCTTTCTGGGTTAAGGGCATCCCTGTAGTGAATCTAAGGGAAATTTTATATCAGTGATGTAAAGTTATACTTGCTCATTAAAACTAAATTTATTACAATTATTTTTTCTTGAGATTTCCTTCTTTCAGGAGGATTATTTAAATATCAGTAACTTTTCTCCAATTTTCTGTAATATAGGATTACTAAATTGACTTTGTATTAGCATCTAAAAGATTTCATTTACTAGGATTGGTGTAGAATTATTTAGTTTTGGGGAGATAAATAGGGTTCATGTTCATTCAGTTTTCTAAATAAGATATATCTTCTGAATTTCTCAGCACTTAACTATCTTTATCATCTAAAGGACAAGCCAGGATTAATGTAAATCTGAGAATCAGGTGGTCATAATGAAAGGCAGCAGGCTTTGAGGCTTGGAATCACCTAATGGGAACTTTGGTGGTTTTGAGGAATAGTGAAGTTTTTGGTCTTTTCATAAAATAATACACACCTGGTTACCATTTGAGAATAACTTCTGAGAAACTTAAAATCTTATTCGAAGTTTACATAACCAGTGGTGCTACATTGAAAATTAAAAAGTAAACAAACTGGCATTGCGTGATTTCTTGAGTCAAAACAAAAAGTCAGAAGAATTACCTATTGCAACACTGATATAGATAGCTATAGCAAATATATATTGTTCATACTGAATTTTGTTACTTTTATGTGGATAGTATTTGGTACTTTTTAAAAAAACTAGTAATGAAGCAATATAGTGACTTCTTTTTAAGCTAATTTTTTTAAAAATAGCTTTTACTAGATTCTTCTGGTTGCAAAAGTAATTCATGTTTATTGTAAATAATTGGGAAACTATAAAATTTTTGACGTTATTTTATTATATATTAGTACAGTCTTTCTTAAATCATAAATGTTTGTGTATTTGCTAGTAGACTTTATACAAAGGATAAATCATAGTCTGTTGTAACCTCACTTTTTCCATTTAATATTTCATGATCATTGTGTCATAAAAATAATTCATCTAAAGTATTTTATTTTACTAGTGTAATATTTTGAGAAGTTCTATAATAATCTGGATGTATAATGATTGATATAATCTTTCAATATTTAGGCTTTTTTCTTTTTTCTCTTAGTGTTCTGTATATTATATATGTCTTTGAGTATATCTATGATTATTTCATCAATTTAAATTTGTAGACATGAAATAACCAAGTCAAAGAAAATAGACATTTTGAAGTCAGCTGACTTTTTAACTATCAGCTAAACTGGATGATGTACAAACTGCATAGTGAAAACTTAGAATATATAAAGGTGAATGCAGTATAGGTAAATAGATACTTGAGCATTTACTAAGAATAAAACAGCGTTCACTGAAACTTACTGGATTTCGCTAACCAATGTCACCATAATTAAAATAAATAAAATAAACAAAAAATAAAATAAAATACAGATAAACAAAGTGTGCCAGGCACCAGATGCATGCTGTGAGCATGTGGGAGGAGACGCTCTGCCTTCAGAGATGCAGTTCTTAAGGGGAAACGGCAACACCCATAGGTCAGGGGTGGAAGTGTGTGTGTGTGTGTGTGGGGGGGGGTAATTAAATAGGGGGAAAATAAATAAATAAAGTATCCTACTTTAAAAACACACACACACACAATATTTAGCATGTGGACATTTCAAATAAGAAAGAAAAAAGATCAATAGAAAACAATCCAAGCTCGTACGGAGCTTACTTAGGATATAAGACATGCACATTATTTGTGAGACTGATGCAAGGCAAAGTGTAGTAAGTACTACAATAGAAATCTGTAGCTTATGGGAAGCTGAGGGGTGAGATGACAGCATTGACAGTCGTGGTTCGGTCAACATAACGTTGAAATGTCTTATTTGGTAGAGATTCAATTAGTGACAAATAATTGCAGTTTATGACTATAAATAGGAGACACAAAAAAATGCAGTAACTTTTTCCTTCTCAATTCAGGAGAGATCAGTGACCATTGTCCAGTTTATCCAGTCATCACTGCACCATTGTCCTTATCAGAACTAACAGAAAGTTTCCACGAGCCTAGCCGAGAACTAAAGTTTTCTGTGGAGCAAGGGAATGCCAGAAACAGAGAAAACACTCCCTCTTCCCAATCAGCTGGTCTTCCTAGCACAAATAAAGAAGGTGAAGAGCCAACCAAAAGCAACAGCGGGTCTGAAGCCTGTACCAGTTCTTTTCCAAGATTGTCCTTTGCTTCAGAAACCCCTTTAGAGAAGGAGTCCCACTCTCCAGCTGAGCAGCCTGAACAACAAGCAGAGTCCACTCTCACATCAGCTGAAACTAGGGGAAACAAGAAAAAGAAGAAACTTAGGAAGAAGAAAACTCTAAGGGCTATCCATGTTCCTGAGAACAGTGATACTGAGCAGGATGTATTTATTGCTAAACCTGTGAGGAAAGTGAAAACTGGAAAGTCAACTAAAGGAGGGAAAGTAACAACCTCCACCTGGGAAGATAGCAGAATTGGCCCTGAGCAAGATTGTGTCAGAGATGGGCCAGATAGCGACTCCTCTCTGGAAGTCCTAGAAATTCCTAATCCTCAGTTAGAAGTGGTAGCCATTGATTCTTCTGAATCTGGAGAAGAGAAACCAGACAGCCCATCTAAGAAAGATATTTGGAACTGCACAGAGCAAAACTCATTAGAAACTTCTCGTTCTGGTTGTGATGAAGTTAGCTCTACTAGTGAGATTGGCACTCGCTATAAAGATGGTATCCCCGTGAGGTAAGGATGTTGTACTGGTTCAATCAGAACAGCTTTCACCATTCTTCTGTTCTCAAAAAAGGGAATTTTTTTTGTTATGACCTAGAATTCTTAAAAGAATCAAATTTATAGAAAATCACTAGGAATTATGGATGTGGAAGAATCAAACTTTGGCAATGGAGATTTTTCTCCTTTCTCATGTATATTATAAATATTTACTATACTTTTATTTTATATAGAAATTTCAGATGGAAAAATAATCTTATATCATTGCTACTTTGCCCATTGATTAGAACAGGAAAAGTTTTACTCTCTGTCCTATTGATATAGACGATAAGGAGACTTTTGCTATTATTTTGTAGTGTGGCAGAAACTCAGACTGTGATCTCCTCCATAAAAGGATCAAAGAACTCTTCAGGTATTTGGTTGTTCAGTTTTATTTAAATTAACCATGGAGAAAAAGGCTTGTAAATGTTAGAGCCAGGAGTTATCACCAAGCGAATTGCTTTGCCTAGCAGTTGTGGTATCCCTAAATCCTTAAATCCTGGCTTTTCAGTTTCTTACTCCCACTTCTCTTACCTGGCACTTATCTGTTCAACTAACTAGTATTAAGGTTTCATTGGCTCTGGAGATTTTGCTTTGAGGAGGAACTGCTTAAAGAATAATGCCTCTCAATGAAATAACTGGCAGCAGAGGAAACTTGGTGTAGAGAGATATTTGGTACCTTCCAGTTATTACTCAAAAACTCATTTTCTTAAGAAAAAGAAAGGCCTGTTATTGTGAAATCTTCATAATGAAGATAATTAATGAAAAATGTGGTATTTTGTGAGGGGCCCTAGGCTTTAAGAAGAATCCAGGGACCACTATATTATGTAATGGTTTTGATTTTTGAGTATCTTTTCAGACACAAGCAGATGTGTCTCTGAAACATATTCTTGTTTTCTAGAGATATCTTCAGAGCCAGGAGAAGATGATGAGCCCACAGAAGGGAGCTTTGAGGGACACCAAGCTGCAGTGAATGCAATTCAAATATTTGGGAACTTACTGTATACATGTTCAGCAGATAAAACTGTTAGAGCTTATAATCTGGTGGTAAGTCGATGTAGCAATTTGAATGTTTTTGGTTGGTTGCAGGTTTTAGAGACTCCAACTTGCATTCTCTTAAACTAAGGGGATTTTGTTTGCTCTCCAGGGATGGGGTGGGCTTTTGACTAACTTTAGATATAGTTGATCCTGTGGCTCAGCAGGGACACTGGAGACTTAATTTTGTTCTGTCTCTCCACTTTGCTTTCTCTGTACCTCTTTCTAAAGCTAGTTCTCCTCCTGCTCATGATTAGATGCCAGAAGCCACTGGGATTTCTCTTCCCTCCCACCACCACATAAAGGTCTCATGCTTTATTCCCTGAATAATCACTTGGCAAAAGGAGATGGGATTACAACAATAGGCTTGGGCCAGTCAGGTCTTAAACCTAGAGTTGGTGAAGAGGTCAGTCATTTAGCTGCTACATAAAAGAGAAGCTGTAGAATAAATAGTTGGAAAGTATAAAGTGGAGTCAATTCCCTGACAATTGATTAATTGTCCAAGTTATTAAGGACAGCAACAGTCTTTCACTATCCACACTTGATATAATCTGATATTTGTTACTCTGAATTTTCATAGAATGAAATTTTGAGTTTTGAATTTGTTATATGTCAAACTAATTCTGTTTGTCAACAATGATAGCCAAGAAACTTTAGAAACACTATCTTGTTCAAATAAACACTGCGGAAATATTTGAAATTGCTGAAGTCCTTGAAAATCAAAAGGTTAGATGAAGAACCACGAAAATGTTTTTGCTGTAGACAATGGGTGTATAGTTTCCTTTAGCCTAATAACATGAGAGCAAAGGGGTGACTGAAGGAAGGAAGCAGTATACCAGAGTGTGAGTGTAAAAATTGGGGGATTGGCTCTAACTCTAAATTGCAAGAGAAATTGTGTGTGTGTGTGTGTGTGTGTGTGTGTGTGTGTATAAATTCTAAATAGATCTCAGAGATAACATTAAGGATGTTCCCTTATGAAACCACACCTGGATCACTAAGACCTGTGATGGCACCTGACACATCTTTGAATATCATGGAGCATTCTTGCAAGCTACTGATCAAATACAGGAACTTATCTGGGTAATTAGCTATAGTTTGGGTTCTCTAGATATTTGGTCTGTATGTTGGAGAGCCTTCCTTTACATTAATTAAAATTCTAATCTACTTTATAGTGAAGTGCCCTAAGTATTTTTTGGTATGACTCTGCTGACATATAGTTGGAGGTACCTTACTACATGTGACTGTTTGCTGGGCATTCAGTGATCAGATATTTACTAAATATCGTTTATATCCAGGCACTTTTCTAGGCACTGAGGATACAACAGTGAACTGTTTTAGCAATTTGCTGTCGTTGTTGAGGAAATGAATTCATTATCTGATCCTTCTGTTTCCACAAGTAATGATCCGATCTGTGCTTAACTCTAGAGTCGGAAGTGCATTGGTGTCTTTGAGGGCCATACTTCCAAAGTGAACTGCCTCCTGGTCACTCAGACCTCTGGGAAGAATGCTGCCCTTTACACTGGTTCCAGCGATCACACCATTCGCTGCTATAATGTCAAAGTAAGTGGGTCTAGAGAAATCAAAAGTGATGATATGGAACTGCTTTGACTATTTACTATGTAGAGACATTGAGACAGATGCTTCATTCTTCCCACTTTCTCTCTTTTGCTTCTGAACCAATTTTAGTACACTCATATAATCCTTGGTAGAAAATGGGCGTAAATACAAACCATGTTTTCTGTTGTTCTCCATCAGTATTTTTTCATTTACTACTATTAATAATATATGTCCCTTTATCTTTCCCACAAATATCACTCTGGATTTTAATTTTCACATCATATGACAAATTAATGCTAGCTAGAAAAGAGAGTAAAAGATTTACATTTTTTAAACCCGAAGAGTTAGAAATGAGTATCTCTTCTGAGAAAGAATTTTCTAAACCTAAATGCTTTAAAAGAAATGAGAGAAAATTGTCTGCATTAAATTTTCTCCCTGTCTCTCTCTCTCAGTTTCTTTAAAAGGCAACTGTTTGAAGCAATGCTAAATCAGGTTTTTAACATGTATAGATGAAATATGTGTGATAACAAGAACGCAAAAGAAGGGAAGGGGATGGAGTTGTGCTGGTACAAGTTTCTTATATTCTATCGGGTACCAGGTTCTTATATTTTATTGGGAATAATTCAGTATTAACTTGAACTAGATTGTTATAATCTAAAGTGATAATCCCTAGAGTGCTGGTTCACAACTTCATTGTGTATCAAATTGGCCTGAAGAGCTGGTTAAAACACATTGTACTGGGCCACACTCTCAGAGTTTTTGATTCAGTAGGTTTGAAATAGGGCCCAAGAATTTACATTTCTAACACATGATACTAATGCTCCTAGTCTGGAGGCTACACTCTGAGAACAGTGCCCAAGAGCAACCACTAAAAGAATGCAAAGAAATAGAGCTAAAAAATTCAAAAGAGGAATTCAAATGGCATACTAAAAAAATATTTGTATAATATTGTTTAATAAAACAAGGTAAGAAAGAAACATAAAAATGAGACAGAAAGCCAGTAGCAAATTGGAGACCTAACTCTAACCAAATTTAGTAATAAATAAGAATTAACAATAAAATCAAAAGGCAGAGATTAACTAGATAAAGAAGAAACACCAAAATCTGTGGTGTCTACAGGATGCTTTAAATTCAAAGAAAAACTAGGTTCAGAGTAAAAAAGATGGAAATAGATGTACTATGTAAATTGTAACAAAAAAAAGCTGGAGTGGTTATGTTAATATCAGGCAAATGGACTTTAAGTCAAAGAATACTGCTAGACACAAGAATGACATTCCATGATGATAAAAGGATCAATGCAACAGGAAGATATAACAATGATAAATATATGTACCTAATAACAGAGCTCCAAAATGCTTGAAGAAAAACTTATAGAACTACAAGGAGAAATAGACAAATCCACAATTATATTTGGAGACTTCAACACCTCTTTCTGTCAATAAGTGATAAGACCACTAGACAGAAAGTAATTAAGGATACAGAAGGACTGTACAACACCATTGATGAACAAGATCTAATTAACATTTATGGAATCGGCCACCCAAAACAGCAGAGTCACAGTTTTTCCAAGCGCATGTGAATCATTCACCAGGATAAACTATGCTAAACTATGCTAGGTCATTTTATAAGTCTCAATCTTAGGAGAATCTCCAAAGGATTGAAATCATTTAGAGTATGTTCTCCAACCGTAGTAGAATTTAATTAGAAATAAATATCAGAAATCTGGGAAATCTCCAAATATAGGGTAATGAAATACCATACTTCCAGGTTACCAATGACTGAAACAAGTTACAAGGAAAATTAGAAAATATCTTCAACTAAATGAAAATGAGAATACAACTTATATTTGTAGGATGTAGCTAATGCATTGCTGAGAAAGAAATTTGTAGCTTTAAATGATTACATTAGGAAAAAAAGAAAGGTATAAGATCAATTATCCAAGTTTCTCAGAAATTAGAAAAAGAAGAAAAAGTTAAACCCCAAAAAAGTAGAGGAAAGGAAATAACGAAGAGCAGAATAGAAACCAATAATTTATAAAACTGACAAACAATAGGGAAAACTCAATGAGACCAAATGCTATTTCTTTGATAAATAAAATAAACTTTAGCTAAATTGATCAAAAAGAAGACATAAATTTCCAATATCCAAAATGAAAGAAGGAACCTCATAGCAGCATTATTCATTATAGTAAAATAATAGAAACAGTCAATACATCCATCAACCAAAATGGATAAGTGTGGTAGATAAAAATGTGGTAAGTGAAAAAGGGAATAATACTGACAACTATAAAAGGAACAAATTATTGCTACGTGTAGGAACATGGATGGATCTCAAAAATATTATGCCAGGTGTACCGTGGGAGGGGTGAAGGGGAAGGTAGATGCGGTAAAGGGGGTCAAATATGTGGTAACAGAAGGAAATCTAACTATGGGAGGTGAACACACAATGTGAATATATATGCCTTACTGTTAAAGTGTACAGCTGAAACTTACTGGATTTCGTTAACCAATGTCACCATAAAGAAAATTAAAAAAAAAATTATGCTAGGTAAAAGAAGCCAGATGTAAAAGACTACATACTGAACGTTTTCTTTATATGAAACTCTAGAAAAGGCAAAACTATTAGGGTTGCCTGGGATGGCAGTGGGGATTGTCTGACAGAGGGTAGGAAGTAACTTTTTAGAGTGAAAATATTCTGAAAGTTGATTGTGGTAATAGTTGCATGTCTATATACTTTATCAAACTTAATGAAGTATATATTTAACATGGTGAATTTTATTAAGTGGAAATAATAATTCAATAAACCTGTTAAAAATTGTAAACAAATTTTGTTAAGAAATAAGTAAAAAAGGATAGGATAAACATAGGGTTAGTATCATATGTTGTAAGGAGTTTATACCTTTAAGAAGTATTAGAATTCCTATACATAAATCAGGAAAAGACAAAAACAAATTCTTTAGGAAGAGAAACTATAAATAACTTTGAAAAAAATAACAGTCTTGTCAATAAATGGAAATTAAAATGAAAAAAATAACAGTCTTGTCAATAAATGGAAATTAAAATGAAAGTTCATTAGTATTTTGACTTATAAAACTAGCAAAAACTTTAATTTTAATTTTTTTTTATTTTTGGGGGGAGGAAAAGCAATTTTATTTCATTCTTTAAATTTATGTACTCACATTTACTACTATATAAACTTGTCTTTAGAATTTAATTTGACTCGGGCAATATCTCACCGGAATTTATTTGGAGAAATGCAGCTTGGCCATTCTGCCTGGAAATACTGAAAAAGCTGCCAAATTAGAAAATAGAGCATTTACAATCAGAAATTTTAAGTTGATCTCCATACTTTTTAATTTATTGTTGGGTTAATTTTATACTTAGCATATATTTTTAAGGTAGATGAAACATGTTATCAGGATATTATGCAAGAAATCACACCTTTTGCATAGGTGGTCCCTGGGTTGTACCTTCTGGTAACAAAAAATATACACTAGCATCATTAAACTGTACTCATAGGTTATAAAAATTGTACGAAGCCATTATGAATTTTTAAGTTTAAAAGGACCTTTTAATAGTTAATCTTTGAGCTTAAAGGAATAAAAATTAAAATAGTCCCATACAAACTAGCAAACACTTTTAAAAGATGTTTTATTATTTTTAAGGATTCTAACACAAGTAGTTCTTCACATAGTGGGACTGTACATTAGTGAAAAAAACTTCTTTGCCAGTTTTTGAAACTGAGATATAACTTTATACAGTTAAGTACATAAATTTTAATTATACAGCTTGACCGATTTTTACATAGATGTACATTTGTGTAACCACCATCAAGATCAAGAGATAGACCATTTCCATCTCCCTGAAGCTTCCCGCATACACCTTCCAGTCACCACCACCCCCAAATATAACTATTATTCTGACTTCTGTCATTATAGATTTTGTCTGTGCTTGAACTTCATATAAATAAACCATACTGCATGTATGCTTTCATGTCTAGCTTTAGCTCACCATAATTTCTGAAGTTCATGTATATTGTTGCATGTACCAATAGTTATTTTTTATTACTGTGTGATATTCAATTTCTTCTATAAAATTACAAAAAAGATCTCATTTGGGTTAACCAGAGGCAACATGAATCTTAACATTTAGGCATATTTACTGTCTTTACAATATCATATGTGGCATATGATATTTGTATTTGTAATTTTATGGGGAAAATTGAAAATTTTAAAGACTGTTTCTTGGGTATGAAAGTAAATTGAGAGAAGAGAGCAAAGGCTTTGACAGCCTACAGCTTCTGTTATTCTACCCACAGCTTGTTCCATCCTATGCAATTATAACCATTTAAATATCTGTATCCAAACCTGTTTAAAAGGCTACTCTTGGGTCTACGGCCATGCCACCCTGAACGTGCCTGATCTCGTCTAATCTTGGAAGCTAAGCAGGGTCAGGCCTGGTTGGTACTTAGATGGGAGACCACCTAGGCATATCAGGTACTGTAGGCATTAAAAAATAAATAAATAAAACTAATAATAAGAAGCTACACTTGGGCTTTTAGTTGCTTAGTATCATTCAGCAACAAATCTTGATTACTTACTATGTTACTGGCCCTATTCTAGGTAATTAGATTTGCTATATAACCCAGCTCTGGAAATTCATAGAATTGTTTCTTGAGGGTCAGATCAAACAGTGCTTGCTTAATCTGGATATGCATAGAATTACTAAGGAAATTTTTAAAAATACATATTCCAGAGCCTACCAAATTAAAATTTAGCCATCGGGGGTGAAGCTTAGGGTTTTATATATTTTAAAAGCTTCTTGAGTAATTATAGACCAGCTAAATTGACACTGATTTAAAGGAAACATTTGGGAACTATTAAAATAGAGAAGCAGTTGCAGGAAAGCATATGTTTGATTAATGCAGTTATCATATATGTAACTATAATCTTTATTTTTCTTTTTAGATGTCAAATGCAGCTTTAACTTTATCTTTGGCTACTTAATTTAAGAGGCTAATATCCAACTCATAGTACCCTTTGAAAAATTCCTACATTTCAAGTTAGAAATATGGGTAACATTATTAGAGTTTGTATTTGTTTTTGATATTACCTACAATGCAACTTGAGAATCTTTGTCCACACATTTAAAAGGAGAAAAAGGCCTAAGATGGTCTTCTACAAAATAAAGGATGCTATATTTTCTTTGTCATAAAAATCATTTTATACTCTGTTTTCAGAAGTGGTGTTTTCACATTTAATCTCTGCTGATTAAGTGCTGTGTACTTTTATTAGACACGAGAGTGTGTGGAACAGTTACAGCTGGAAGACCGGGTTCTCTGCCTACACAGTAGATGGCGAATCCTCTATGCAGGACTGGCAAATGGCACTGTGGTCACCTTCAATATAAAGGTTAGTCGTTGGGGAGAGAAGACTAAATTCCCATTCCACTTGAAAATAGTGTGAGTCAGGGGTTGGGGGGAGAAGCGGAAGGCATACATTTTCCTGTTTTCTTGCGAGAAAGCAACAGAATTAGCTGCTGCTTAAAAACAGTTGTCTTCTGGTGTAAGTGAAACAAGATCCTGCATTCTGTCTGTGCAGACCAAGTGTGCCAAGACTAAAATGTAACTCTACTAAATTAAACCAAGCCTGACAATTTGGAGCCAAATAATGAGTCACTGGTTAAACTAGTTTTTATCTCATTTTAAGAATGACACCATGAAAAAGAAGCTTAAATTCCATTGAGTATGACATTGATGTGGTTTGGAACCGATTTAGGGTTTCATGAGGGTAGCCTATTCTGTCAAGTGAACCAAGTCAGAGGTTTGCCTTCATGCCCATGTGGCCTCATTTTTTCTAACCCAAAGAGAAATTCATTTGTTGAACAAACCTTTGTTGAGCATCTGTTATGTTCTAGGCCCCAGGATGAGGCTTAGAAAATGATTGGGGACCAATTCTTGATGGCCCTTTGTGTTTTGTTAATGTAGTGGGACTTTATTTTGTAGACTTTAAAAGATGAGAGCCATCCAATTTGTATTTTAGGAAAAGTCACTCTGGAGTTGATGAGATTGGAAAATATTGGTAAAGATAGAGGCAGGGAGACCAT
Organism: Rousettus aegyptiacus; assembly: GCF_014176215.1. Taxonomy (NCBI): domain Eukaryota; kingdom Metazoa; phylum Chordata; class Mammalia; order Chiroptera; family Pteropodidae; genus Rousettus; species Rousettus aegyptiacus. Next base: position 116,135,069 of record NW_023416306.1, on the reverse strand, counting down.
TTAGGAGGCTTTCTAATGGAAGCTGACATGAAAGGTTAGACTGAGGATGAAGAGAAGAGAATGGATAAAAGGTGTAATCTAAGAGGTGGAATTGATAGTTTTGGTTACTAATATGTTGTAGTACTAAATCCCAAGGTCATTTATCCCAAGGTCATTTGGTCATCTTTTAACAGCATATTAGAATATTTACTACATATACCCAATTATAGTATCATTTATATGTTTAATGAATATCTACTATCCTTCCACATGCTTAACTGGAACTACTGATAAGATAAGATATACAGTAAAATATGCCATGGTTTTCATTTTTAAGAAGTTTAAAATCAAGTTGGAAGAATCTAGCACACATAATCAAGTGCTAGGTTCTTTGCTAGAAATAGTGCTAGAAATAGATTACAGAAAAGTAATTAGTGAAGGTGTTTGCATTCCAGATGTGAAGTTCTAACACCCTAGATTAGATTTACTTAGGACAATAGAATAAGAAAAAATACATTTAAAATATTTTAAGGGATAAAATTTGTTAATTACCAAAGTCTCCTCTGTTGTAAGATTGTTATCAAAGGTAGATAGAAGTTGTGAGCAAGACTTAGGAGCAAAATGACAAGAAATTCAAATGGATTTTAAATGCTTGAAAAATCTCAGAGAAGATGGACCTCGAGACAGAGATTTGAGAATCTCTGCAGATATAAGAATTTTGAAGCCTAACAAGGCTGAGCCTTTTCTGATTTGTCCCAACTCCTACCCATCTATCTCCCAGCACCTTAAGATGACTGAGATCGTTGTTTAGCTCTGTAAGCTTCCAGCTGCTGCTTTGTGCTTATTTAGTTTCTGGGAGTTTTACTCCATGTATGTACCTAAAGTACTTTTTTAGAGTTTTGGGAAAGTGGGAGACTTTGTGAACAAGATTTTTGTGGGGCTAAGGGAAGCGAGTCCAAAATCCGAGATTAAGGAATTTTGGGAATTCGGGATGTGACCACGCCACTTTGACTGATAAAGGCTTCTGTAGTCCACCCACTCAATGATGTCATGAGAGGTGACAGAAGCAAAAGTCAGAAGAACATCAGAATTACAACAAGGTGGAGAATGAAAGACTAATTGAAACAATCTAAGAAAATCGTTCTCAGTAGAGAATTTTGGAAACACCATGGCAAATAGAGTGCATAAATTTTGGATAACGAAAAAAAAATAGCGAAATTGTTCCTGGGTCTGTGGCATGGAAAATGTATTAGAAAAAAGGTTGGTCATTATCATTAACTTAAGGGAAGAGAGAGAAGGTATATACAGAGAATAAAGTTCTAATTATGATCAGGATAGTGTGGGTTGAAGTTAGAAATGAGTTTATAAGGTAAGAGTTTGCATCCACTGGAAGGCAGGGAACCATACACAGAAAGAGATCTGGAATAGGAATGGCAGAGGTTGGGGATGAGTATGAGAACTTAAGTACAGGTAATAGAATTTAGAGTTTGTATCAAGGTAGTGGTTTGGGCCAGTTGATTTTGAGGTTTACCAGTTAAGTTGCTTTTACTTCTTATAATGGTGGCTTATTTTTCAGAACAACAAGCGACTCGAAGTCTTCGAATGCCATGGCCCGCGGGCCGTTAGCTGTCTTGCCACAGCTCAGGAAGGTGCCCGAAAGCTGCTGGTTGTAGGGTCTTACGACTGTACCATTAGCGTACGCGATGCACGGAATGGACTCCTCCTCAGAACTCTGGAAGGCCACAGCAAAACTATTCTTTGCATGAAGGCAAGTATAGTGCAGGGGAACTGGAGCTAGTTGTGCAGCACAAATAGAATTGTTTAACAACATTTCCTGTGTTGTCTAATGCCTTTCTTAGAACACAATCATCCTGAAAAGAGGAAGGAGATTACAGTTCCTTTCTTTAGGCCTGGGTCACCAGTCACCAAAGGACGCACTCTTTAATATGTTAATATGTTAATTTAGAGACAACAAACACTCTAATGCCCTTCTAGGGTACTTCATAGTCATTCTGAAGAGGTAACAAACCCAATAATACATTGTCAATTCATCAAAGTACCTGGTTGTAGAACATAAGTTTCAGTTCAGAAAATTTGTCTGAGAAACTTATTTTATATTTAGTTTATGCTCATCTCAAAATAGGTGGAAATTAGAATTCACCTGTGTGCATTACTAGTTACAGAGGAAACTCGAAGCCTTATACTGAATCTAACTCATTACATTTTTTTATTTAAGGTGGTGAATGATCTTGTGTTCAGTGGCTCCAGCGATCAGTCAGTCCATGCCCACAACATTCATGTAAGCCCTGTTGGTATAAAGAAATCTTTAATAGAATGATTAAAGCTTGAAGGAGTTCTCAGACCTCTTAGAATTTAAATTAAGCCCCTTTTCCAGTAAAAGGCTTAATAATAATCTCTATGCATAAGCTCTTGGATAATATTGAGCACCCTGGAAATTTTGACCTCATCAAAAATTTTTAAGATTCAAAGTTTATGTAAGATTTTGTTTGAATGTCTCATTTAAACTTGAGGTAAATTAAGCATCTGAAGTTCTAAAAAAGTAGACATAGTATGTAGGTTAAAATAAGAGAAATAAAAACATCCAAGAGACCCTACTCAGGTCATAGAGGCAGCTCTTTAAAGCCCAGCTCCTAGTCTGTAAACCTGGGGATAATCTAAGGCCTTAGGGACTTGTTCAGATCCTGTGAAATGATATAAGTGAAAATACAGTTGACCCTCAAACAACATAAATTTGAATTGCTTGGATCCATTTATATGTGGATTCCCGCCCCCCCCCCCCAATAAATACCTGTACTGTTTTTGATCCGTGATTGGAAATCTGTGATATGGAGAGCTAAGTGAATGCATCATTCTGTGGCATTTTATATAGGGGGCTTGAGCATCCTAGGATTTTGGTATCTGCAGGGGATGGGAATGTGGTCCTGGAACCATTCCCCCATGGATACCTAGGGATAATTTAAATTTGGGGGGAATCAAGAGTTATACACTGATTTGTATCTGTGCAGGGGTCAGCACCCATAACCCCTGTATTATTCAAGGGTCAGTTGTACTTTGAAAGCTATAAAATACACACAGAATTGTGACCCTTCTTGTGCTGTAACACTAAGTTCTCTCCATCAAGATGTTCTCTCCATCAAGATACATTTTGTATATTTTGCACAGGTAACAAATGCTTGTGGGATTACTTCAATTGTTAAATGAGTACAGCTACATGTGCACATAAGCCTCAGAATTATGACTCTTAGAATTATAGAATCAAAAATCTCAAAGTTGGAAAGCTATCTTGAGAGTCTAGTGACTCTTAAAAAGTGTAGTGACTCTTATCTGTCTTCCGATGCAGACTGGTGAGCTTGTGCGGATCTATAAAGGTCACAATCATGCAGTGACAGTGGTGAATATCCTAGGAAAAGTGATGGTGACTGCTTGCCTGGATAAATTTGTTCGCGTCTATGAATTACAGGTAGAATTTAGATCCAGTATTTTGCTTGAATGATTTGGGGAGATTGTCTGTTTGGGTTTGATGTTGATTTTTTTATATGATAAGGCTGAGGTGGGACCCAGAAATCTGCGTTCTTCACAAGCGCTCTAGATAATTATGAAGCAGCTAATTAGTGGACTGTTCTTTCAGAAACACTGCTCTGAGATATGTGGTCAGGCTCATAGGTTTCAAAATTTAAATGGTTTCCAGATAGCAACTGAAGTCTCTAAAACCTGTCTAGTCCTTATCTGCAATTTCAGATAAGGAGACTTTGAAACTACAGACTTTGGTTTTGTTATTTCCAATTACCAGCTCCTTAAGGAGGACTTATTAGAAAGATTACCATTAGATTATATTTCTGTTAAAATGCTTCAGCTTGGGGTCTCAGGCATAGTTTTAAACCTGCCCAAGACCTTCAGGGACTATGCTTGTTAAACGCAAGGTATAAATAACCTAATTTTCTTTGTATGTTTTTCCTCCACCTAAGTCCCATGATCGATTACAAGTTTATGGAGGACACAAAGACATGATTATGTGTATGACCATCCACAAAAGTATGGTGAGTATTATGTGTTAAGTCACAAATTTGCCTTTGAATGTGTTTACTAAAAAGGCTACAAACTGATGATAATGTTCTTACTTGTCACTTTCAAAAAAAAACGACATATGCTTCATTATTGATTGTGTTTCTATCTCTTGACATAATATTATAAAGATGTAAGCTAGTTATATTGTTGAATATTTCATTTTCTTTCTTTTTTGAAAAGAAATTATTTTTTTTAGAATATTTCATTTTCTATTAATAGCTAAAATAATTACAATAAAAATCTCATACCATCATTAAGTAGAAGATAAATTTAAGATGTTTCAAAAAAAAATTAGTGGTGCTTTTTCCAGAGACTTTGTGATCCGAACAGAACATTCAAATAGAGTCAGATTTGGCGAGTGTGGCATAAGTTGTAGCAGACTTAAAAGTAGAAGCTAACTCACTTAACCCTGATAATCCTTGATTTATTTTATTTTTAAATTATGAGGTTGAACCAGAATGGATGTTTTTCATATTCTGAGCAGTGGAACCCTTTGTTCCAGTGAAATACAGGTGCCTAATACATAATGCCCAATAGAAGCCAGAGCTATACCAGTTAAAGTGTAATTGAGTGCCTCTGAACGCTGTGATCCTAGCCATGGTCCCAAGAGTGGCTCTGTAAGGAGCACAGCTTCAGAGTATCAAGACTAGAAGACCTAGAAGACACTTTCTCATTGTAGTACTCTGGGGCTGATTTTGATTTAGTTTTGTGTTTTTCTATTATAGTTGCTACAGGTAGCCTATGACTCTTATTTTGAGGATGTTCTGTAGTTTTTTTGTGTGCCTTGTTTTGGTCTGATATGGAAAACTTTTTTCTCCAGATTTATACTGGCTGTTATGATGGCAGTATTCAGGCTGTGAGGCTAAATCTGATGCAGAATTACCGCTGTTGGGTAAGGAGTGAAACTGTTCTTGTCACCAGACTTAGGAGTTGCTTAAGCCTAGGCTAATTTATAGATCTTCGTTATCAGAGTACCATTTTTCTATTAAGCATCTAGTTTATGCCTTCCATTGTAGGACAAGGAAGCTTATTTTTAAAAACATAAACTGCTTCTATACTTCTTTAACGAAAGCCTATTTTAAGATTAGATATGAGATATATTTAAATATCCTCCTCTCAGAGGTTATCTCCCTGGTGATTTTTATTTTGTTTTATTATAAAATCAATTCATGCTTACAAAAATATCAACAGTACATAAGTATATGAAATAAAAATTACTTATTTTTATGTCCTGACTAATATACTATACCAATTCCTCAAGAATTACATTATTAATAGTTTGGTTTGTGTCCTCGTTGGTTTTGGGGGACTAGGCATATAAAAATTTCTATTCTGGAAGTTTTAAACTTCAGTTTTCTAGGCTAAATTGCATGGTTTTTATTTGGGGGTGGGTGCTGGTGATTAACCCTCAAAACTTTCATACCTGTTCCTTGTAAGCCTTAATTAGTTTTAGTAGTTCTAATATTAGTAGTTACCAAAGAAAAGTTTATGGCACTGAATTTTTTCCCCTCAATCCCTAACCTTTTCAGAATTGATGGAATGAATGTGACACTCTATTTTTAAAGTTAATTTTAGACTTGTCCACAGCTTAATTATTGTTCAGCTTTTTATGAATTACAGTCTTTGCTTTTCAGTCTTATTGAATGCAAGCAAAATCTAGTACAGCAGGATGCAGAATATGCAAATAGTGTGAATTCATCTAGACAGATGGGGAAAATACTGTCTGGTTTTAAAGCTAGAGGGATGGGATAGTACCAACAGAAGAAAACTCATATTTACATTACATTTTAGAAATGAACATTTTTAAATTCAAATTATAAGATTTAGTACAAGCAAGCTGATAGTGACAAAGTCAAGACAAAGAGTCTGTGATTTCTGACTCACAGATGAAATCAAGCCACATTTAGAGGTGAAGTTACAGTTAAAAAACAAAAAAGCAGGTAATCACATGATTGTGATTCAAATGATAAAGATTATATGTTAGGTCCATGGCAAATACAGTTCTACAACACATATTTCCACAAATTTTTTTTTAATCAGGCATTTTTATTTTTAAGTTTACAAGTTAACAGAATTGTTGAAAACAACCCTTTTAGTATTATAGGAAAGCTCTTTGTGTTTTTAAATAAATGGACAAAGAAATTCGTTTTATGATGGCAGGAGAAAGAATAAGTATGATTTAAATGGAATTTTGTGGTAACTTATCTATAAATATTTGCTAACTTTTCCTTTATCTAATGATATAATGGCCACCTTAGTGCTCTGCTTTCACAGAATACCAGAGTGTCAAAAGATTTCCAATCTTTTCAAGGTTCCTCATCATATTGATGATTAATTTGATTGCCTCTGGCTTTGTTTTTCTGGTGAAGATTAAATTAAAGAATAAGGAGCTTAATTTTTGCTTTCACTGAATTAATGATGTATGAGCAGAAATGCTCTAATGCATGTTTCTGGTAGTCTTTTGAACTTACCTCATTCTGTTGCTCTCTAGTGGCACGGATGCTCTCTGATATTTGGCGTTGTGGATCATTTAAAACAACATTTGCTGACTGACCATACGAACCCAAACTTTCAAACTCTGAAATGTCGCTGGAAGAACTGTGATGCTTTTTTCACTGCTAGGAAAGGATCCAAGCAGGTACATCACTGGGACTTGAGGCTGACCTGAGGTCATTCAACTATTTGGAACAGGATTAAGAAGCCTTCTTTGCCTATTTAGAATGTTCAGAATTGTAATAAATAGGGAGAATCTAGGGATTTTTCTTTTTATTATTCAGAGATTTGGGAACTAGCTTAATGAGGTTTCAGATGAAGAATGCTGGGTCCTAACTGCCTTTCAGGTATTGGTCTTAGAAAGTACCCACAAAGCTCTCCTTGGCTTTGACATTCTCTTGTCCTCCTCCCAACTTTTCTCTCATAAACTCTTTTCCCTTTATTCCTAGGATGCTGCAGGACACATTGAACGACATGCTGAGGAAGACAGCAAAATTGATTCTTGAAGTTTTTTGCCTCCCATGTTGGGAAGTCATTAGTTGAACTAATTTCACATTGGCCCCTCACACAGGCCACTCTCTTCCCTTCCCTAGTGAAGCAAGGAAGGAGAAAGTGATTACTAGCCAGGCTTACCACTAGCATAAGTCTGGGCAGCTCTATGGGACAATAGGTTACACTTTAAGTTCTTGCTGGAGGTTTGTCAGATTTAAACAGATTTTAAGGAACTATACGCCTCTGGGACAGCACGGCATATAGTTATTTATGCTACTAGTGTTCTCTAGATGTTTGTTAAAGATACGGATCTTAATTGGTTATCCAGTTTGACCCTAATCATACGTATTTTTATTGATTTCAGTTTGTGATTTTTAGCTTACGTTCTTATGATGGTTTAAACCTGTAGTCAGTCTTTTAAGTACCAGTTTGTTCAAATGCTAGATTTTTAGGATTAGTTTTAATTTCTTCAGTTATAATAACTGGATCTTGAAGTTGGAAGCAAATAGTTTCTTAACAATTATGTTTAGTGTATTTCAATATTTCGTTCGTTTGTAGATGGACACAGCTTTAAATGCTAAAGGGAAACATAGATACTTAACAGCTAGAACAACTGCTCTTAACAGCTAGAACAACTGTCTGAATTTTAGGAACTCAGACAGCAAATTACATAATGCCAAGTTCTTACAGACAGCACTACCTAGTGAACCTCTCTACAAGTTTTGCTAGAGTGCTTGGTTCAAGGCAGCACTCAGACCTAACATCTACCTTGAAATCTGCTCTTAGACCTCGGCATTCACTGCTGTGGGTGTTGTCAGGCTATTTGAACTGGAGGTGTAGGCTTTATCTCCCTTTCCAAGTTTCTGACTCTCCAAGGCTGCTGTGGATTTGAAAGCTTTTGGTTTGTACCAATTCCAAACCCTCTCTCTCCCACTCTCTAGCTGTGCTTGCTAGGACTGATGGCAGCCATCAAATCCTTTCTCTGGGCTCTCAAGGTGCTTTCTGCTCACCTGTAGCACCCAAGATGGGAGAGTTAGGATAAAACATCTGAATTCAGTTTTAGAGCCTCAAGCACACTTCTTAGAGACTGATTTCTGTAACCATTATCTTACTTCTGCCTCCCCACTAGCTGAGAAAGAGTGAAATCTGGTGAAGATGAAGACTCTACTTGCCCACTGAGAGCAGCCACATTAACAAAGCCTTAGTGAGACCGCTTTGTTTTTGGATTTTCTTTGGACTCTTAAGAGAAGCTGTAGAAGTGTTGCTTTCCACTCTTGTTTTGGATCCTTAGGACTCTGAAAGCTTTGGATGTGGCACCTACTGATTTCTAGGATTGTAGAGCATCCAGATTTCTCTCTACTTCCGTTAGTGCAGACATCCCTTCACGCCTGCTGTAGGGCAGGGGGACTCATGGGGGCAGGGTTGTTCATTGATAGGTTTCAAGAGGGTATGCCAGTTCCTTATAATTGTATGCAAGACAAAGTATGTGTTGTTCTCTGCCGCCCCCCTCCCCCCCTAGGAAAGACTTTAGTGGTTCTTACTGGGTCAAAAAAAAAAAAAAATTAAGAACTAATCTAGGAGCTACTACTAGATAATGATTGGCCCCACAAGCCCTTTACTTCTGTCTCTGTGAATGGGAAAACTCTTGTTGATTACACTATTGTAATCTGCGTTGACATTTGAGAGAGTACAGAGAGGATCCTGTTGCATAAAGAGTATTTGTGCCATTTCTCTGTGGGATTAAGCTTTTCCCACCTCTCACCCTCATTTCCTACACAGGTGACCAGGGCAGCTAGGCTGCTCTATGGGTTTGGGAATGATGATTTCCCAGAAAATCATATTTGGATTTATTGCCAAACCTGGCCTCTTTCTCTGGGCTATAGAGAAGCCACATTTTCAAGTTGGCTAGCAGCATGCTAAGAAAGTCTTGCATGCTCTGTTGCATAGATGCCCTTCTGTCCTGAGGACATGTCTGAAAAGATGAGAGTGGTGGAGCCTTTGTAGGGCAGGAAGGTGGTATGTGAGGTGTTGGGCAGTTGTGGGGAACTTTCGAAGGTAGGAACAGAGATAGAATCAATAAGAACTGATTTGGGTTTAACTTTGAAAGAATTATGCACAGTCTATCTGCTTTTGTATGTGCAGTATGAGTGTTCCTTGTATGTGTGTATGCACATGGGCACCTATACTTATAATACTTTTCCTCACTTCACAGTAATTTTCTTTGAAGCAGTGGCAATAATGTCTTTGTTTCAAAGATGTTTAAAATTCATTTAACACCAGTTATCCTAAATGTACTGTGCTAGCCCCCTGTTTAGAAATAAAGGCACCATAAGTATCTTGGCTGCTTATATACGGTTGTGTGTTATTACTTTTAAGTGTCTTAAAAGTTATACAGAACTTTTGACTATTTTTAAGTCTTCTCCAGTGTCTTGACTGATTCTAGCCCTCTGTTTCCCCTCAGAGAAGAGCTGCAGCTCAGGGATTTGCATTGACTCTGGTATTTAATACTTAGTGTAGAAAGGAAACTGTTAGATGATGTGACAAAACCCAACTCACTTCTTATAAGGAGTTGGAGGCGATTTTTTAGAATGTTATTTTTAGTTATGTGTGCCTACTTATAACAGCTAGAAGCCAAGGAAACCATAGTTTTGTGTGCATCTGCTAGTGTTTTAATGGCAGTTCTGAAAATATGTCAGTCACTTCAAGTTTTATCCTAAAGTTTTTAATCAGGTTCAACATGTATTTTGGCATACTCCTCTACTCAGTTAAAAAGCAATTAAACACAATGCAAGCAAAACTCTAAGAACAAAGAATTATCTTGACTTGATGTTACTTGAATTTGAGAGAACTTTGCTACTACACTCCTGCTTTTGAGGGGAGAAGTTTTCTCTGCCTCAGAAGAGTTAGCAGTTGAGTGTTTAGCTCCAGACCTACCTATAAGTTATTGGCAATAGCATTGCTGTTTAAGTGGCTATTTGCCTAACGAAGGTTTTTTTTTTTTTTGCTTTTTTTTTTGGGGGGGGGGGGGTAGATTATACAGTGGACAACTTTAGTGACTAGATATGTGGATGATTTGGTGGGAGTAGGTATACAACACTTAGTGGGATGGTTTGGTATGTTTTATGGAAGAGAATTCACTGGAGGGGATATCAAAATATATTGTGAAGTGAGATTCGAACAGCACGTTCCCTCTGGTTTGCTCAAATAACTGCAGTTTCTATAAGCTGACTTATAGATTTTGTTCCTGTTACCTAAAGGAGAGCTCTTAGACCTGTTATGAAGGCCATGCCTGCCGCATCAATAAAGTCTTCATTTCGTCCCTGCCCCAGATCACAGGATCCTCAGGTTCACAGAGAAGCTGTCTGATCAATAGGAATAGAAGCTGTGGTGGAGGCGATTTGGGCTATACTTAGTTCCATATGCAAGTAGACGTGAAATCCTGATATGAACCAAACCTACTGCTTATCAGACAGTAATCTCTGACCTCACCTCCAACTCCCAAGTATGTGCCTCTGCTGGGTCACATGGCAACTAACGTTTCCCAAATTTGCTCAAATTTAAGGTCGTAGGCCAATTAATTGGATTGAGAGAGGAGGGAGTCAAGGAGGAAAGGCTGTTGAAAATCTTTCTTCTGCTTAAGAGAAATACATGCCCTAGAGCTGCTCCAGCACCCCTGGTATCTGATTTTTTGAATATATCGAATACGGATTAGAAGAATAAAATCAGATGACATTGGACTGCAAAAATGTTTATAAGCAAATAGCTTAGCCTTCTACATTTTGGTATAAAGCTGTGAACTTCATAACTTTGTAAAGCAAGATATAAAGCAAATATAAGAGGAAAATAAAGTACTTTTACTAATTGTTTACCTTATCTGCATATTATTGTATTACCTTATCTGCATATTCATAGCCAGCCCCTTCTTTTTCGTGTTAGTATAGAGAGTAAGGAGGAAATTGGGTGGAAAACAAATGGTTATAGATAAGCCACAGACCATGGGCCAGATAAGTTTGGCAAACAGCTACATTTAGGAATTTGTTCAAGGTCATACACACAGGTCAGTTACTTAGTGGAGGAGCTAAGATCAAAAACTACATTTCTGCTCCATCACTCTCAGGTAACTGGCCCCTCCAGTTATAGGTGACACATTTGTTCTCGATCTTCTATATACCAACAGCTATTCATCTTTTCTCGTGTATCTTGGAAAGTACCAGAGTGATTTCTATGGTTCAGGTTTTATTTGTGTGTGCATGTTTTTCTTTGTTGTATTCTGAAACTAGGGCACTCTATACATGATAGGTAAGTGTCAGATTAGAAGCTACTCAGCCCTGCTATGGCTGATATCTAAATGTGAGAACAAAACGCAATAGAATCAGCCATACACATTGCCTTTATTTAGGTCAACTTTTTTCAGAATGCAGCCAAACTTCCGAGTCAGACAACCCAGAGTATCTAGCCCTCTTTCACTGAGATAGTTTATCCCAGAGAAAGCCCATCCAGAAACAATCAGACAGAACCAAGTGCTAGTTTGGTTATTGTTCCACGGGTGGGAGAACATAAAGGTGATAGAGGGCTCTAGCACAGGAAGTACTGAGCGCCACTGGCAAACACTGCTGTGAACAGCCTAGGGTAAGCTAAGGAGAGTATCTGCTTCAGAGCTGAGGCTGCTCACATTTGAGCAAAGCTAAGCTCTCAGCTTGGCTACAACTAGCTGAGGCGGACAGACACTTGGCCTCCATGTGGCAGTGAGACAAAGTTGTTCTCCCTTCCTCAATCCTTAACTAAAGGGTCAGTCTGGATATGACAGAGAAATAGATGTCCTGAGGCACAGTGAGGAGTGAAGTGGAGGAGGAACAAGATCGATGAGGCGCCTGGAGGTCTTCTGGGGGTGCAGCTACCACGTCTTGTGAGGTAAGTGGCTCTAGCTATATGGGTGAATTGAAATCCTGAGTGATCCTGCATGGCCTTGGCTGAGGCCAGCTTGGTTCAGGCATACATGGTGAGCTGCAGCCACTGAAAGAGGAAGTCCCAAGATCAGAATGCAAACAAAAAAAGAGGGTCCAGCCCCAGGGATCTTACAGGGTAGAGGGAAAGGTACATCCCCAGCATGCCAGACACTGGAAAGATTTTCTAAGAAGCAGCATCTTCCTAGTAAGTTACATATTTTCCAGCATAAGATCATTTTAGGAATTAAGGATTCTTTGGAGTCTTCCCCCAGTATACATCCCCCACGAGCCACGTTCCCTGCTGAGCTCCCCATTATGTTCCTATCTTCTCCCATCCCTCCACCACCATTTGAAAGTGAGGAGCACACAGTGGGTCCAGTCTGCCTCACTGCCTCCTCCACCTTGAGTTTCCAGGTACAGGAGGAGTATACCACGTCCTTGGGCTTTACCTCTAGAACGTTGAGTTTGATGATACCATCTCCATCCTTGTCAAACGCATTAAAAGCTCCTGTGTGGAAGAATGAATGCACAGGCCCGAGGCCGGTTACAGGCTCACTCCCTCTCCACTACTATAACTTCTCCTAAGAAGACCATACTCTGCCTGGCAGAGAACCACCAGTAACCCTCCCTTTGCCATCCCGTTTTGAGCCTAAAGAGGTTCTTTGCCTCTGTTCAGCCCAGAGGGAGTAGATTGGAAGATGATCAGGCTGAAATTCCTACTGCCACACTATTGCTACAGGAAATGGAACAGAAAGGGCACAAGAGAGTGGGAGGGTAGCCGCCCACTTACTGAACATGCCCTCCAGCCTGACGAAGCAGCAGATGAAACTGTCGAAGTCAATGTTCATGTATTTGTCTGCGTATCGCATGGTAATGATGTCATAGAGCTGGCTGTTGAGGTGGAATCCTGTGGAGGGAACACGGGAGAGGAGGAAGGGGAGAGGAGGAAGTAGAGTTGCAGTCCTGAGGCCTGCATTGTTTTCCCTGCCTCTTGGCAGCTCTGTGGCTTGAGAAAGGAAATGGGAAACCTTTTTTCCTTCCTTTCTCAAGCAGGGCCTAGCAGCCTAGTCCTCCCCTCCCATTCCTGCTTCTACTGGCTCCGGTCCACATCCCCGCCACCCCCCTTTCTTCCCCAGCACCTGCATCATTGACTGCGTTTCGCATCTCATAGCTGTTGATGGTGCCGGATTGGTCTGTATCATAGCGTTTGAAAATTTTCTGGCAATGGAAAATTTGAGGGCAGAAGTCATACACTAAATCCATGAATCAACCCCCTCCTCCACTCCCATGCTTCATTCTCTCTCCCCACCTGCCAGGTTTTAATCTTCTTCCAGAGGTGATGGAACTCTTGCAGGTTCAGTCTCCCAGAGCCATCCGTCTGGAGGAAGGAGGTCAGGGCTACAGGGTATGTGCACATAGCAAAATCCCCTGGATTGGGGGCAGGGATGGAGAGGGTGGGTGCTAGTGGGCTCTGTAGGGGAGGTAGCCCCATAGGGAGGCTCTGCCGAGGATATCTTACCCACTGCCCTGTCCTGGTATGTAACCCTCCCTTCCACACCTCCCCAGTCAAAGTTAGTGTCTGTGACCCAGGGAGCTTGTCTCCTAAGGACCTCCTTAAGTCTCCTTGGGCATGAATTTAGGCCCCTCTGCCTGACTCCCACCCCACCCCCCCCACCCCCCGTCATTGTCCTGGCCTCCATGGGCTACACAGGGGCTGATAACAGGGTTGGGAAGAGTGGCAGGAAGGATACATCCAAGAGGGCAATCATGCTGCGACAGGACTCCAGTGTGAACCCTTGTGTCTTCAAGTCCTCATCTGGGAGGAATGGAGAAGAGTGAAGAGCTACTTCCAAATAACCAGACACACCCCCACATGCCCATCCCATACATACGGTTTGAGCCACTCACATTTGTTCACAACTGTGTTAAGGATATTCTTGAGCTCATCTGCACAGATCTCCATGTCCTGAAGAGGAGGGGAATAGAGTCATGGTTCAAGAGTACAGCCACTGGTGGAGCAGAGGCTTTGCAGAACGAATCCCAGCTGTCCATGTTTATAAAGTCCCTGTCAGTGCTATTCTGTCATGGGGTAGCTGGGCCTATCCTGAGGGAAACAGGCTTTGAACCTTCAGCTGTCCAGACTGCAGTGGGCAGCTCTGAGCAAAAAGGCCCCTGACCCACCCACTGGATATGTTGGTCTAAAACTCAAGAGTTTGACTTGAGGATTTCTGTGCTATCCTGTTTCCACCAAAAGCCAAAATTACCTCTACTGAACAATGGTGAAATAACTGGTGATTTGAGCAGTTAATCAGGGAGAGGAGTATCTGTGGGAGCCGGGGCTGGATGTACTCACATCACCAGCTATCTGCCTGAAAATGTTTCGGAACTGCTGCTGCTCCTCGCTTTCCTGGTCAGTGTTGCCAGGCCGTGGCTGTGGAAGCACAAAAGAAAATGGTTCACAGGGATCAAGGAGATGGGCAGAACTGTGAGTAAAGCTCCTTCTGGGCTGACGGAGCCACAGTGCCTGAAACAACCCTAGGTGGCAGCTGGCAGCAGGAGCTAGGTACAGGACACATGCTCTTTCTTGGTCGAACCTGGTGAGCTGGAGTGAGAATCATCTGTACCTGGCGACCTTCACTGCACACCTTCCCAGCCCAGACACTCCAGCCAGAGGAGACGCATTAGCCATGCAGACCTGTAGACGGGCCCCTTGTTCCAACAGCCCCACCAGTAGAGCCCTCTCCACTGTTTTGAGCTTGACCGTCCCAACAAAATGAGCCCCAGCAGGACAAAGGGGGCCAGACTATTCTGACATCTCCAGCTGTCTCTGTCATTGAGGCCTCAGAGGACTTCTCGCCGTCCCCCGCTCCATTGCTTGGACACTCCAGGATGGAAGAGGTGGCCCTGGATTTGTCTACAGACTTTCGTCCCTTAGACCCACTTCCACTAAGGGTTACATGATCACCTCTCCCAAATCTAGTCTAACGCCCTCCCCGTGAGCGCCAGAGGACTCCAGTTTTGTTGTCAACCTCCTCTTCTGCTACTATTATTTATCATTGCCAAGAGCTCAAGGACACCAGGAAACTGGAGTTGCTCTGTCTCAGGCTTAGCCTCCCCCTTCCCTCATCATCCCAGCTGGATAGGGTCCATCAGCAGAGCTAAGCCTGTCCTTCCCAAAGCCTGGGACTGGCTTGGTGTGGCTGCCAACCCCCAAAATGTTCACTCGAGCAGCATCCCAAATTTGGGGAGAACTTGATGAGAGAAAAGGTCAGTGAGACAAATCCCAACCTCTAGATGTTAAAGGGACACCCAGCCCCCGCAGCCCCTCCAACCCTGAGCACCCCAAGAGCATAGAAGGACCCCAGTACTTGTTGGCCACCCCACTCATGCCACATGCTCAGAAACCTGTGGGGCTTTCTCTTGCTTATCAGGGCTTGTTTTGTCTTTGCCCTCCTCTGACTCTTGATCCACACCCAGTTCCTTGTTGCTGTTTGCTCTGTCTGAAACGAAGATGATGGGCTGGAGAAAGGAGGGAAGTAGGGAGGGGGCAGGAAGGAAGCAAGGATTACGGACTGAGCAGGCAGGTAGAGGCAACCTCCCTCCTGGAGCAGCTGGTCCAGTGGAGAGGAAAAGAACAGAATTAGCTCTTGAACTTCAGTTCAAGCTCCATTTCTGCCATTAACAAGCCGTGTGACTTGGGGCAAAGATGCTAAGTCTCTCTTATTATGTCCTCTTAATAGAGTTACGAGGGTTAAACAAGGTAGCACATGTGAAAATACTAAGAATGATTAATAAGGAACATGATCTTAGTGCAGTGATTTTTGAATATTTTGTATACATTTTTTTTTCAAGTTGAAACACTATTCAACTTAAATTTCTCCAGAAGCCCTGTATATGTAGTCATTACAAATAGTGCTTCTCTGTGTGATGAAGAGGGCAGAGCTCTCTTCCCTGGCACCTCTACATCACCACGGCAGCTACCGAGGCACCTTCAAGGAACCTCTAGGACTCTGCAGAGGACAAATTGAAAAAGACTCTTGATTAGTGGCATGATCAATGGGTAAGAAGTCAGAACACTGAGCTGGGATCCCAGCCCTGGCATCACATATGAGAAATATCCTCTCTGGCTTCAATTCACTCATCCATTAATGAGGATAATAAATCCTGCTTTGCACTTCTCAAAGGGCTCTTGTGAGGGTCATGTGAGACACCCAATGTAAAAGTGGATTGCAAAAACATTTATGATGCTACAGAAATACAAGAGATATTTTCAAGACATGCTCATCATGCAGACAAAGAGGAATATAAAGGGCAGAGAGCACCTGCCATGCTGTGCCAGCCCCTAGTTGGTGCTATACATCTCACAAGGAAAGCCAAGGAAGGCCAGGCTGTAGGAGCTGGCGGCTGCAGTGCAGAGAGCAATGAGGCAATTAGTCTCTCAGAGCAGAAAAGGAACCTGACCATTCTCTGAGTCCCCATCTGCCTTTCCATGCTGTTGGTATAGGACAGCAAGAATGGACAGACCTATGGAAATGGCTCCCCTAGTTTGGGCCTCCAGCAGGCCCC
The DNA here is from genome assembly GCF_014176215.1 of Rousettus aegyptiacus. NCBI lineage: Eukaryota > Metazoa > Chordata > Mammalia > Chiroptera > Pteropodidae > Rousettus > Rousettus aegyptiacus. The sequence goes on along the minus strand of NW_023416306.1, from coordinate 116,118,507 downwards.
GAAAGCCCTGGCTTACTCTGCCTTCCAAGCAAAGAGTGTTTGCTTAAGCAACTGAAGCTCGTGAGGATTGCAGAGCAAATGGGGAATCACAGTCTGAGGGGGAATGTGTGGTCATGGGGCACCCCTGCCCAGCACACGTCTCCAGGCCCAAGTGTGGATCTGGACAACATACCATGGAGCCTGCACCAGAGAAGCTAGGGTAAGAAACATGTGTTTTGGAACAGATGGATATGGTTTCCAGTTTTGGTTTCCCTAGTCATTACTTGTGTGTCTTTGGGCAAGCCACTTCTCTGAATCTTTATCCTTTCCTTTACAAGGGAATAATAATAGCACCTACCTTATAGATACTGATGTGACTGAAAACAGTTTTACCCCCAGCATAGTACCTACTGTGTGGGAGGTGCTTGATGAATGTCAGCTCTGGTCTGCACCAATACCAGTACTTGATGGACCCCTATGGTGGCTCCTTCCAGGTGCTGTCGTAAACACTAACACCAGACATTGTCTGATGGCCAGCAGCTACTGCCCCATGGGATCAAGGATGTCCAAAGGTCAGTAATAATTTCTGGATGGCACCCTGGCTGGTCAAACCAAAATTCTGTAAGGGGTAACTATTATTGTAGGCATTATTGCCCTGGAGACCAGGAGAAGTTATCAGGTAAATGGCGCAAGGATGGGGTAGGGGCAGTTTGAGTTGCTAAACAACCATGATCTCAAATTCCAAAAGTACACAAAGGAAACAGGGTCCCTGATTGCACATGAAAACTTTGCTCTGAGGCCCCTGAGATGCTCTTCATGCACAAGGCTACCTTTAGCAACAGTGTCCTTACATCAGAGTGGTTATTAACAGGATACCCAGGAGGGGCTATTTGAGGTCCTGGTGAATCACGGTGACTTCTCAAGACCCTAGGAGGGGAAGCGGCCCAGGTAACTCACATTCCTTCTTCCCTATTAAACCAGTCAAGTTGAGAAGCTCCTTTGGGGCTGCGAGGATGAAGGTTCTTTCCCCTTTTTCCCTTTGCCATCTGGACACAGGTGGCACATAGAGTCCCTTAGGATCCACGGCTTAGAGGGGGCCTGGTTTCAGAGTGAGAGGTCATTATCTAGAAGGGGTTTGCAACAGGCCTCACTGGAACAAGAGCCCTGGTAGTGACTTAGTCTCTCTGGCCATCCTCTCCCACCCCTTCGCCAGAAGGCTTTGAAAAAAGGAGGAGTGGAGAGCAGACAGGAAAACAAGAGGAGGGAGAAGGAACTGTCCTATTTGCAGAGCAGGCGGCTGGCATCCCAAGACCCTCACTTTTCCATGGAAACCCTCACACAACCATCTCACAGTACCCTGAGGAGCAGAACCTACTGCCATTCCCCCAAGAATCAAGCCATGCTCAGCTAGTGAAACCTGCTTCTGAGAAAGATGGGCACCCTTTTCGCTTTTGGCAGAACCCCCACGTTGGGCCCATTTTCACTGGCTGGCCATCCTCTCTCCCTCATGTGAGAGGAGGGCAGTATAGCACAGCGTTCAGAATGCAGACTCTGGAGCCAGACCTCCTCCTGACTATGTCACCTTGGGCAAGTTATTCAACCTGTCTGTACTTTTTCTTCCTCTGAAAACGGGCACAATGATAATACTAATCTCACAAGGTTGTTGTGAGAATTGAGTTTGTCCATGGAAAGCACCAAGAAGAGTCCCTGGAACATAGCCTTCACTAGCAAATATTAGCTTTCATTGTTCCACACCCATAGCTGCAACAGGAGCTCGGAGCAGGGTGGGGGTGGGGGCGCGGGGGAAGGTGTGGGGCAGTGGGGGAAGAGGCCAGCCTGGTGCGTGTGCATTTGCACCTACATGCACAAACATACTCCATGCTGTCTACCCACTCACCCTGTTACACCTACCTTGGGTTTTTTCTTTTTCTGCACAAGGAAACAGTAAATGCAGATTAAGTGAAAAGCAAGTTTCCAGAAAACCTGCTGGCTTTTGGCTTCCTTGTGACCTGGTTCTCAACTGGGGGCGGGTTCCAGGATCCCGAAATCTCAGTCAGATTAGAGCCAAAAGAGACCTGGAGGGTGACTGGAGAAGGGAATTCTCCAGGCCCCAAGACCAGCAGCGGCTATGGGTTTGTTTTTAGAATTTACTCTGTTATTGGGCACGGCTCAGGAAAGGGAGTTTCTAGCTAATTTTTTTCTATTTTTTAACGAAGTTGGCTACTAAAACACCAAAAAAGTGGTTAACCCAAATTGGCCTAAAAAAAAAAATGAATTTTGTTTGATTTATAGAGTTTGGGGGAGGGGGTTGTTTGCTTGTTTTTCAGGAAATTATTAATATATGGAGACTTCATGTGGGAATCCAGGTTTGGGGCTTCTTCTGTAGAATTAGGTCTGGCAGATAGTGCAACAGTCCAGGAGAGCAGCTGCTCTCTGCGCCCTCCAGATGGCCACAGCCACCACCACTCTAGTTGTCCCTCCAACACAGAAGCCAAATGTCAGCTGAGAACTGCAGGCAATTATGCCAATGTCAGGACACCAAAACCTCCACCACGCCTGCCTGCTCTACGTAGGCGACATGCCAGCTCCCATAAGTGTTTGAGTTTGCAGCTCCTGATAAACACTCTACACGTGATTACCAACATCCAGAAGATAAGAATAATACCAAATGCACTTCATACTAAAACCAACATCTGTGATAATTCAGAAGGCACTTGGAGATCTGGCACTGGCACAGGGTCAGAATTAGAACCATGCGTGTCACTACTTGGAAGACAGTTCACTGGGCCATTTGCTGTCCTCTTATTGGCCCAGGACAAACACACAGAGCACAAGGGACTGACTGTTCACTAACTAAGACCTAAAGCCCCAAGGCAGTCACAAGACTCCTCAGCAAAAGGAGATCCTAACACACACCCACTCTGTGCTTCTAAATCTGAGCTTCACATCTTTGGAGACAAGTCTCAGCATGAGGGTGGAAAAAAGAGCTGGAGTCTGGGTTCAGAGATTCTGGGTGTGAGTTCCAACCATGCCACTTACGAGCTCTGTGAACCCAAGGAGGCCATTTAACTACATCGAGCCTTCACTTCCTTACTTGAAAATCAGAGATAATAACCTTATTACATCTCGGAAAACTTGCAAGGATCAAGTGAGATAACACATGTGAAAGGTACTTTGTAAGATATAAAAAACATGAATAACAATCACCATTTGAGGGCCTGTGCTATGCCAGACACTTCACATACACAATCTCATTGATCAAACCTCAAAAAACCTTGCAAGGCACATGTTAATATCCCCATTTTACAGAATAGGAAACCGAATCAGATGGGTTATATAACTTGTCCAGGTCACCCAGCTGGTAGGCATAGGACCCAGCTTTTGATGCAGACTGCAGAGCTGGCGTACTTTTTTTTTCCCTATGTGAGATCGTATCTCATAATCCACTATTAGCTGCTGCTTTCGTCACTCCTTCCTCTGTCCTTGATCCCTCCCTCTAATTTTTCAAACTGCTTCTTCCTTCTTGGACTCTCTTCAGTACTTCCCAGCCCCTGGACTGACTAAATGGCCCTAGGATCATAAGGCCCATTACTTGTAGTCATGACAAAGAAGTTGCAGTAACGTGGAGTAATTGCTCTGCGCTCCCCCAGATTCCCATCTCCCTCTGCCAATACTCACTCTCCCCTCCACCACCCACCTGTCCCCTGGACCTTCTGATAAGTAAGAGCTGAACCACTCACCACTGGCCGATCCACGGAGATTGTATTTTCAACTTCCCTGTGAAGAACACAAACATGAGAGTGTCCCAGTGTCACCAGGAGCAAGTAGGAAGCACAAAGAGGATTTGCTCAGGTCACACAACCTCTCAGCTAAGCCAGGACTGACCTCAAGAGAACTCCACCCCAGGAACCAGTCTCATGTAGGCACCATCCCTAGCAGCCAAGTGCAGACATACGGATTCTCATTGGCTTTGCCTAGAGCTCTCCAAAGGCATGACATAGCCACCTACCCATAGACCCTGTGCTTCTTTCAGGGACAGAGATTAGAGTAGCAGGGCCTATGATGTATCTGTGGTGGCCAAGAAGCAGGACATGGCCTTGCTGGCTTCCTTGGCCACCCTACCTAAAAGTTCAATCACCCCAACACCTCTTATCCCTTGTCCCTACTTTATTTTTTCTCCTTATCACTTATCAAACTCTAATGTACTATATATATGTATCTTTTCCTATACATTGTCGCATGCTAGTAAGCCATTAGGGCAGGGATTTCTTTTTGTTTAATTGCTCTACTCTCAAATATCTATGGGATGACTGAATGAAGGAATGAATGAATAGGGTAGATGTGACCAGTGTGGCTCAGGAGTGGAAGAAGAAGTACAGTCCAGTCAACATACCCTGGGACTCCTGGCAAAGACTAGTCCAGCTGCTTCACGCCTCTGATCTCGGGGCCACATGAGCTTTTAGGGACAGCTGGGGGAAGTGGGGCTGGACTCACTCAGAGAGGTTCCTCTTTTCAGAGAAGACCCGGAGGATAAATTCTCCCTCCTGGTGGGGCTCGTAGGTGGAGGGCACGATGACGTACTCGCTGGGAGGCAGGCGGAAGCGCTCAGACACCTCCCGCATGTTGATGTAGGTTTTGCTCCTGGCCTTGGAGGCGTTATACAGGAAGAAGTTCTTCTGCAGGTGCTGCTTGTTCCCATGCATCTGAAGGAGAGAATAGCCCGAGGCACCTGAGCCCATTGGGAAGGATGCCCCGTCCTGCTTGTAGTCCCTCTCCAGGGGTCCCTTCCTGACTTCCTGGTCACCCAGTTCACAGTCATAACCTAACTACTTCAAATTCCCAAGGCCTCAAATAGCTCAACAGCTGTGGAGCTCCCTACCCCATTTCCTCTTCCTTTCCTGTTGTGATTCAGAAGTGAAGGTCAAGTTCCTGACGTGGGATCACTTACCAGAACTGCTAGTGGTCAACTTCAAATCACCTCCAGGCTGGGGAAGGACCCCAAGGAGGCAGGCGGGGCCTTAGCCAGAGTCTGAGGAAGGTGATTCCTTCATCCCAAAGAGGATAGTCCCTCAGAACGTGACTGCGTGTGAGTGTATAATTGAGCGAGTGTGAATGTGTATGAATGCAAATGACTGTAAGTGTGAACGAGTGAATGTGAGTGTGTGACAGCATGTGTGACGGTGTCTGGTGGGAAGAGGAAGGGTGCGTCGTGAGGGTGGGAGTCAGGAGGTCATGCACCTGCTCTGGAGTTGAGGAACTCAGGCAAGGCCCTCTCCTATCATAGTCCTGCCCCCAAACCCTACCAGGGAGCTTCTCAATGTGCCACCGACAAACACGGGCCCCCCAGGTAATGCTGCACGCAACTGCTGGCTTCTGCCCCTTCTTTACCTCTTTGGGAACCTTGAAGAGAAATAGAAAAAGAAGTTGTTCAGATTCTGTGGATCTCAGATCCGAATGGGGATAAAGAGCTTACAGGAATTGTAGAGCAAATGCAGAAGTCTGACCCCCCATGGACCCACCTGGCCAGCCCCAACCCCACTCCACCAACCTCACCCTGGGTCTTTTCTCCACTCATTACGAATATCTAAGTGGTTCCAGCACAAGTGAGCCTGAAAACGAGTCCTGGGGGCGATCACTGAGTAAAGGGGAAGCCAGAGGACTCCTCTGGAATGCCCGAAAGCCTTCTCCCTGGGGTGTGTGTTTTCTGGGCTGAAGCTGGTCAGGGACTGCACACCTCGTAAATGGCAAAGCCGATGGTGAAGAGGTTGGCCCCGAGCTTCCGGTCTTTCCGCCGGTTCTTCTGCATCAGGGCCACCAGGAAGCTACAAATCACCTCGGAGTCGTCGGGGTCATCGTCCTCCTCCAGGAGCTTCAGACGATACTGCGGGTTGGTCCAGAAAGTGTCTGTGCCCCCCAGAAAGGAAACATGCATTCAGATCTGCCTCTTGGAGAAAGGGCAGGAAGGGAAATGAAATAGAAGGAACCTATTTATCTCCTGAATCTAGATCCTCAATAAATATGGAAGAAATGACTGAGGCATTTGTCTAATTATTTGTGGAGCAGCCTGTGTTTTCATACTGATGGAGCTGCTCTGATCGCCTGTGTGCCTTCTCCTCCCTCTTTGAACTTTCATTCTCAGTCTTTGCTGATGGTTTCACTTTTCTCACCTGTCTCTTAAATATTGTTGGTTTCTGGGATTTGGTCCTAGGCCTCTTCTCCCACCCCACCATTCTGCCCCCAGCCCCAGGCTGTCTTATCCATTTCCATTTTTTAACTTCCCCCTACAAGCTGGTGATGCTTGAGCTATAGATCCCAACCTCAATCTTGCTTTTGACTCCTTCTTCCCTTCCCTTCCTGTCTCTCTTCCATGTTTCCTTTCTTCTTTTTGTCTTTTCATCCTTTCTTCCTTCTTTCCACAAACACACGTCAAACTCTGATCATATAATCAAGTACCATTCTAGTCTGTGCATCCAATTCTCTATTACACATCTTCGCCTGGATAGTCTACAGATCCCTCAAACTTTCCATGTCCCAAACTAAACTCCCCTCCTTACAGACCCACAACCAACCCCACCAAAAACAACACCGATATTTTTCTGCTGTGTGTCTTATACTGTGACATTGATACCATCCACTGAGGCCCTCAAACTCTAGGAATCTTGAAGTCATTCTTCACTCTTCCTTCCCCACATCACCCAATATTCTCTCCCCTAAGCCCTCTTTCCCCCATCTGCTTCTCCTGACTTGGCCTAGGCTTTCATCATCTCTGGCTTGAACTCTTCTAGTAGCTGTTAACAGTCCCATTCTCAGCATTGTGAACACAGGATTGTTCTGACACAATGTCCTGTTTAAAAGTGGTTACCAACCCCTTACTGCCAACTTCCCAGCATGGCAGTTTCCTTCTCAGTAAAATAGGGAGGGTTTAAGAAGATAATGTGTGTCCGGGGGTCCATAGAAACTTGGCAAATACTAGTTAGTATTATTCTTCTGGGACCTCATTCTGCTCCCTTCCCCCATCCAGAGCAGCTCCCACCTGGAAAGTTGCGGCAGCCTCCAGCAGAGCAGCCCCTCACCCAGCGGCCCTCATTCACAGACACCGTCCAGGTCTGAAGCTTGTCAGACTCCAGGGCATCAGCTGTGAGGTTGCAGATCTCCAGCTTTGTGAAATGGTAGATGAAATCATCATATGACATCCTGAGAGGTTGAAAGAAGAGAGATGCATATGGGAGGCTGGGAAAGGTCAGACTCCAGGGCTAACACAGCGCAATAATATAGTCCAGAGGAACTTGGTAGCAGTCCCAGAAAGGACCCTGTCCTCCCTTTTTAGGGCAAACACTGTCAGTTCTGATGTATCCACCCCAAGCTATCATCTCTTCTAATGTATTCTTAATTGGAGAGCTCGGCAGCAATTCAGTTCTCCAAAAGGTTACTGTGTGACCCTCCATTGGGCCCCAGGCACCATGCTAATTATAAGACAGCGAGTTGGGGAAGGACAGGCAATTAAGCAAGCAATCTTAAGGGTGACAAATATCACAGATAAATTAATCTCAGTCCTGGATAAGACCAGGGGTCCTAAAGAAAGTTCCCTTTAAAACGAGACTTGAAGGCTGAGTGGAAATGATCTGGGTGAAGATGAGGGTGGCACTGGGTGAGCAGAGTAAGTAGAGCTCCCTAGGCTTAGAGGACAGCTCTGTGAAGTCTGGGGAACAGTTGGTTGGAGCAGTGTGCAAGGTGGAGGAGCACAGGTGAGGCAGGAGCCACATCATGCTTGCCTGGCCCCTGGCTCAGTCATCACCATGACCTGGCAGGCTCCTCCTAGAACCTCATTGTTGCTGGGCTTCCAGATGGAGGAGAACATAGCCCAGATCTCCCAAGGGCTGGAATCTGATGGCCTTTCTCTGGGAATTAAAGTTTGAGATTTCAGCTCCTTGCCCCATCCCTTACCCTTTAGGGTCCTCCTGGGTCCTGGACTCACCAGAACTCTCCATCCTCAGTGACCTGGTGCTGCAGACGGGCCTTCTCACCTTTGTCTACAAAGCTCCAGTCCTTCCAACTGGAGGGAAAATGGAGGAATTATGGAAGGAGAAGGAAAGGAAGGCCTGAAGTGGATTGGGACAAGAGGTACCAGAGAAATACAAAGAAATTCAAAGAGCAGCCCATCTCCAAATTGTAGCCCATCTCAAAATGCAAATCCGATATGATCCCCTTAGTGTAAAACTCAATAACTGCTTGCTATTAGCCTCACGACTTAGATCAAACTCCTTAAATGAGTTTATAGGGGCTGGACCTTTCTCTGGCTGAATCTTTTACTCCTCACACTTTAAAGGCTGGGAGTTGGGCTCTGGAAATAAACTGGGATTCCAATTTCATATACCAGAACTAGCTATGGAATCATGGGCAAGTTGCTTCACCTCTTTCAACTTTTGTTTTCCCAACTGCAAAAGAGAAATGATTACATATCACCTGCTCACAGGGCCGTGATGAGCAATACACGAAATAATGCATGCAAAACTTGTAGAAGATGCTTGTTATCCAATAAGTAACCAAGTTACTAAAACAAAGACCAGGCATGCGAACATCTCCTTACTCCTGCCACCCCAGGAAACAGCCTAACTTATGTTTTTAAAAGCTGGACAGTTTTATACACTCTCTCTCTTGTAAAGGCAGGGAATGAAGCACATTTGTGTTTCAGGCATGCTGAGGAGGATGAAACTAAACTGGGTTGTCTGGGGAAGGGTATGGGATTGAGGAAGTACTTAGAGTCAGAGAATGCTGGAAGGGAAATGAAAATTCTTGAGACCAGAAGGCGGGACACAGTGGGGGAGGCAAGTCTCCTTAAATGACCCAGGGCTGGGCCCCACCTGTCAGCAGTCCCTGCAATGGAGGCATTGGCAGGAAGTGGGTTAAAGCTAGACCCCAAGTTCTGAGGCCGGAGAACACAGTGATGGGCCCTGTGGGTGACGTGGGCTTTTAGAGTAGACAGATGATGGGGTACCAAGGTCCCAGAGCAAAGAGCCCAGTTCAAATGGTGCTCCTTCCAGGCAACTTTTTTCTACATTCTTGTTCCTGCCCCCAAACTAGGAGTGGGGATCCTTCTTTGTGACCCTTACCTGGCATTTATCTCAATTATTATTAGTGTGTGTTTGTCCAATCCATTGGAACTTAAAGTTAACAGGGGCAGGGCCTGTGTCTTTGTTCATTTCTGAGTCCCCAGACTGTACCATGGGACCTGGCACACACTCAGCACTAAGAAAGTAAGGATTTGTTACACGGTTAAGTGAAGGCAAAAACAGTAAGGAAACAAGGACCAGCACTTATCACGGTCTCTTGAGGGGACGCTGCCTGCTTACAGAATGTCCCCAGTGCTTAGACCTGTGTCTGCTCTTCAGCAGGTGCTCTATAAATGCATGCTAAGTGAATGAATGGCTGAATGAACCAGTAAACACAGTGCCCCGGATGAGAGGTATATTGAGGTAAGCGCAGGGACTTAAGGGCACACACAACCTGCGTGTGGTCCTTCTCAGAGACCGAGTCCTGTTCTCCCCTCTTGGAAATAACAGGGGAGCTCATGGGGCTGCCCTTCATTTAGTAAGGAACTGGTGATTGGGGTGTCACCATAAAGGCTTTGTAAATGTCCTGGGGCTTTCACCATAACCTCTCCATGTTTGTTATTTTTGCTGCCCCCAGGCTATTGTTCTCAATGATAAGCAGTAAAGTTCTCTCACAAGGGCTGTGCACCTTTTTATGGGAGCAGTGAGAGAGAGGACATCTTAGCACTGGCTAAGCTCTCGTCAGACGTGATCACATTTTCCCCTCCTAACAGCCCCCAAGGAAAGTGCTAATATATCCCCATTTTATTCCCATTTTACAGATAAGGCAACTGGGACTCTGAGAAGGGAAATCACTTGTCTAGTCCAGACCCTTGCATTAAGAATCCCCTCCTACCTAGCCCATGTTTTCTAGAATCATTCTATTCTGCTAATGACCATCAGCAAGCTCTCTGGCTCCCAGACTCCCCTGGCACCCATACCTCCTCTTCTCTGTGGATCATTGATTTTGAGGGTACTCTTGTGGCTTTGTACCCAACCCAGCCTTACCCCAGGCCCCGTTGGCCCTCACCTACCCATCACTCCAGGAGCCATTCCACTCCACCTGGCCCCAAGGGTTCCGCAGCCGTACCAGCTTCACTTTCTCATTCTTGAACTGGGTCTTGAACAAAGAGAAAAAGCTCTAACTCTTTGGGGGCCTTTCTAGAAATGGGGGGGGGGGGACGGGTATCTTTTGTCTTGCCCTGAGGACTGGGAGTGGGGTGAGGAGAAAATCCCATACAAGGGAGCTGTTTTGTCTGGCTTTAGTCAAGGAGACTGATCAAAGTTCCCTGTGGAATGGCATGGTGAGAGGTCAGAACCTGAAGACTCAGGGCTTGGCCATTGCCTCACCATCTTTCAGAAGCGATTTTCCCAGCGAACATAAAGCCATTCTGAGTGTTCAGGAAGAAGGCAGGGCATATACTATAGGACCCTGCTGGCACTTTATGTGTCTGTGTAAATTAGGAAAAATGACCCTTCTGCCTGAGCAACTAGAGACAAATGTTTCCTCCAGATGGACCAATCAGAATAAGGTGTCCCATGCTTGCTTCAGCAGCACATATACTAAAAATTGGAACAATACAGAGAAGGTTAGAAAAAGGTGCCCCTTCTTCCAGTCTGCTGTGTGGGCTGCTCCAGATGACTGCTCGTCTCTACCCATCCCTGTGTACTGGGCATGACCTGCCCAAATATGCACAAGGGATGTGATAAGATTCCTGTCTCTGACATGACCTATCGAAGGTCAGATGTCCCAGGAGCAAAGCACAGTTCCTGTTTGACCATGAGAGAAAAGGAAGCAAGAGAGCCCATGAAATCAACTTCATAAAACCAAAGTGGTTTCTATTTGTTCCTTGGAAATGTTGGGGGAAATTATCATCTTTAGCACTAAAAACAAAGATAAACTGAGTACCATCTGGTGGCACGATCTACTACTCCCAATGGTCCCCTCCGACCCCAGGCATTTGGCCTGAACCTTGAGCAGACTGCGTGATAGGAGGCAAGCTCTGCAGATGTAAAGGGACACAGAAATCTAAGTCCTGACTTTGGGAGCTTAACCCAAGTCTCGTCTCACCAAGTCCTGTTAGGCTCACCTCCTCCAGCCCAGTGACCGAGTAGGCATGGCCTTTGACTAGCCCACAAGCCATTCTTGTCTCATACTGAACTGGAACAATTGTCTGTGGAACAAAAACCAAATAGCCTGTCAGGGGTTGGGAAACAAAAGTTCTATAGCCCAAGACACAGTTCAGACTAGTTCACTTTCTGGGTTCTTTGAGAACAAGAACTCCTCCATGCCCTGAAAGTGTACCTCCTGGCCATGAGAATACCCTCAATATTACAGGAGACACATTAAGAATATAAAACTTACTGGAAAAAAGTATGTTGCAAAAAAGATACATACATATGACAACATTTTAAAAATAAACATTTAGATGATGTATGTATAGAAAAATCCTGGAAAGACATATACTTAAGGTTAATTAAGAGTTATTACTTTTAGATGGGGTTAATTTAGACAGGTTAATGTTTTTTCTGCTTTGCCATATGGCTCAGTATTCTTCAGTGAGCACGTTATTATTTCTGAAAGTACTAGAATATAAGCTTTATATTGAGACTTCACTTTAGTGAACAAAGAGGAAAGATTTTCTTCATTTGCTAGAAGAGTGCCTGGTGCCTCCTGGGAGCTCAATAAATGTGTTAGAAGAGAAGAAATATTTCAAAATAAAGGAAGTATCTCATATTTCTTCCTGTTGATTTATTATCAGAGAAACTGCCTAGACCATGGAGTATGAAGGAACTCCCACAGAGATTCCCTCCGAATGCTGTCTCTCCCGCCTTCTTCGGGAGCCTTGGAATGGGTAAGTCATCACAACTCAGACCCTTGGAAGGCCCCAGGTTGGGGGGTCTGTGTGTAAGGCACTGGCTACTGAGGGGACCGTGACACCAGCAGGGCCGCGTCATGCAGGTCAGAGGGATGGTCATTCCTGGCAATTGGAGGCATACACACCCGGGTCGGTCTGTCATCTGAGCCTGTGGGGATGAGGTCTGAGTCCCTGAGCAGCGAGTTATCCATATTCCTCACCATCCGTGCAATCAACTCCCCCATATTCAGCCCAGAAGGAGAGGTTCCATAGGTCATGTTTGTGCCATCCTGAGGCCCAACGGGGAGGGCAGGGGTTAGTCCAGGAAAGGGAGAGAGAGCAAACAAAAGAGGGAGATAAAAAGGGAAGGAGATGGAAGGGAGAGGACAGACAAAGAAAAAGAGGAGATATAAAAGAGAATGAATGGAGAAAAGTTACAGAAAAGTGACATAGGAAGATGTTCATATATGAGTGTGTTATTCTAGCTAGTCTTTCCAAGCTTTCCTATCCATTGGGAGTACTGAGAGAAAAAGGAACAGGAATTTAGCTCAGGCCCCTTGCTCAGCCATTGAAAGCACTAAGATTGTTATATACTGTGCAGTGTATAACAGGACAGGTGTGTCTCTGAAACTCAGGAGACTTGGCCAAGTCTGCCATCTTCTCATCCTTGTCTCTTGTCTCAGTTTAAACCAATTTTGTTGCACTGAGAGGGTAACTGTAGGGTGAGCTTCTCCTGCAAAGCCCCATGTGTCAAGTGAGAGATGCAATCAAAGTTCAATGACTAAGAGGCTTTCTTAGGGCATTGATGGGCTCAGGTTCATAGCCAAGTATGGGGCCAGCTTAAGGAGGCTTCCTGGGACTGAGCAGTTCTAGCCATAGAGGCCTTCACTGACACAGGCCTCTGGACCTATTTCCAGTATTCCAGGGCTTAGAATGTCCTTGCTCATTCTCTTTATTGAAAATCTCCGGGAACTCTTCTCCCTTGAGAAATTCCCAATTTTCAATGTTGAGAGCCAGTTCCTACTTCCTAAAACAAAACATTTACCCTGTCCCAGATGAGAACCCTATGCTGCTCTTCATTGAGTAAGTCTTCCTGATATTTGGCTGTTCTCTACCCTGCACCCTATTCCCGAGACTTACATCGATGGAGCAGCCCATGAGGGAGCCTCTCTCGATTGCTTTCTTCATGATCTTGTACATGTCTTTGGGAGCATCCTTGATCTCAAAAAACTCCGTCACTCCTCCTGTGAAGTCCTCCATGGCCTCTGTAGTGTTCCCACCTTTCAGAGCTTCATAGGAACCATGGAGCCTTGAAGAGAGGATGAAGACCAATCTGAGGTCACACGGTTCCAGGAAACATGACCCGGGTGCTACCATTGCCACCAGAACTTTACTCTTGGGTCCTGTGATGTTCTCCCATCCAATTCTCCAACAACCCTGTAAGCTAATGGATAGGTACTATGATTCCCTTTCTTCACAATGGAAAAACTCAGCTCTAGAGGCAAAGTGACTCACCCAAGGCCACTGAGCCAGAGCACTGGGACTGGAGCCTAGCTATTACCACTTCCTGATAGTTCTCTTGTCATTACACCCTAAACTCTGATAGGGCTCCATTAAAGCCATCAGTAGCTGGGGTAAGGCTTCTAAGTTGAGAGACCATATAGCTTTATTCATATACTATAAGCTCACAAGTTTGAGCCAAGCAAGACCCTGGGATTTGAGCTCCAGAAATATAATGCTAAGATCCAGAACTTGTAATGCCACCATGAAGACAGAATTACAGAGCTCGCTATGGGAAGCTAAAGCTAAAGATTTCTTACATGTGTCTTCATTTCTATTTTTAGTTAGAGCTGTTGCTGCCTGGACTTGATCTTCTCTGATATTGGGTCACAGTTGAACACACACACACACACACACACACACACACACACAAGTGCGTGCACACACACACACACACACACACACAAAGCACACACATCTGCATATGTGCACACAGACAAATGCCCCCTCTCATGAGTGAGACCTCAACTAGATTTTGTAGCACAGCTCCTCATTTCCAGACCTGCCTCACTTTTGAAAGTGTCGCCTTACTTAGCATAAGCCTTCTCCAGCAGAGCACTCCAGAACTCATTGCGGTGATTGGATTTGGTGAAAACCAGTTGATTGTTGTAAGTTGGCAGGCAGTCGTCAATAACCACGTCCACCCAGTCTCCATAGCGCCAGAACTGCACAGAAGCATCAAGCACAGAGTTACGTCCTCAGAACACCATTGGGAAATGCGTCCCTACCCCACATTTCTTAGAGGTCTCTTTGATCCCAAAGCAGTCCTATTTCCTCAGCTCTACATCTTGGTGCTTGTTCATACTGTTCTAGGTTTGGGATGTATAAATCATTGTCTAACTGGACTGTGAGCTCCTTGAGGGCAGGAAGTGAGTTATGAACCATTTCATCTTTTCCAAAGAGTCCAGTCCAGTAATGGGGATGGTAGGTACTCTGTGACTATCGAAGGAGTTGGAATTTTCATTCTCCAGCTCAGTAAGTCTAGGGTGGGGCCCAGGTATCAGTATTTTTAGGTATCTCAGCTGATTCTAATGCGCAGTTAGGGTTAAGAACTAATGATCTAGGTGAAAGTGAGGTATCGATTTATATATTTCTTAATGACAAAGGTAGAAATTGCTGCTGAAGAAGGATTGACATGGAAGAGAAAGTGGCCACAACATAATCTGACTGTAGCAAGTATGTTGTGCAATAATTGCAGTTTCGAATGTTGTTCTTTTATGAACAACTCAGTTTCAGCTGAAAAAAAAAAAAAAGCCAAATGTTGCTTAGTTTCCTTCTAATGACATTTTCCCCCTTATTGGCGATAAGACAAAAAATCTGTCTGGACTTTGTCCCTTTAGATATCAGGCTCCTTAAATGTCAGAGGGAGAAACTAGCAGCTCGATGGCACAGGGGAGAAACAAAATTCAAGGCCTGGCTGCCTTGGCCATACTCGGATGGCAGGAGGATGCTGATCCTGAACCTGAAGAGAAGACCTCTCTGAGGCCTTCAGTCCTGAGGTACAGGATCGGCAGGTACGATTGATGATTTGATCAGTCCCAGGACATTAGAGCCTTCAGGGCTGGAGACAGATGGATGCCTCAGAACACTGGGATCTGCTAGGTCCCCCACATGTGGAACTCACTCAGTTCTGGGCTATCACCAGGATTTGGTTCAATGCCAGGACAATTCGAATCCAGAATATGTCCAATGGCTAAATTGATTCTGGAACAAAGTTTCATTTCTGGGCCAACCCAGAAACCTGGTCTCCAGATGAACCAGACTTTTCTTCCAGAGCCTAGAAGAGGTGAATGATAAACTTGGTATAGACCTGCCTTAAAGGGAAACAAGTAAACAGGAACCATAGTTGTGGACAACGTTTCCTTCACAATCTAAAGGGCCCTACGGATCCCCAGTGAAAATATCTCAGGAATCTACTTGAGAAGGGCTGCAGGTAATAACAGCAGCCAACTAGCTGGAGAAGCAAAAACAGACCCACAGGCCAGTACACAGAATGTCTTCCTGCCTTTCTGGGGCACAACAGAGGGTGTGTGTGTGGGAGCAGAGATAAATAACTGCTTGAGGCCTTAATGGGATCACTGGCCACAGCTATGGCTGGGAGGCTGTGTAGAACCTTTCCTGGAGCTGCTGAGAAGAAGTCAAAGCTGGGGACACCAGTGGTGAGTGAATGGCAGCTGGCCCTCTTAACTACACTCCAATGATCTCACCTGGAAGTGGAAGATCCCCGCGTAGTTTTCTGTGAAACTCTGATCATGGGGTATGACTCGGAAAAGCAGGTGTTCATTTAGGGTCAGGCACGCAATGGCTGCGAGAAACCAGCAGTCCCCTGCAGGCAAGCATGTGGCACATGTCACAGGAGGAGCCTGTACCTCCAGGGAAGAAAGAGACCCAATCCCATCGGTCTGCTCCACTTCTTTGAAGAACAAAGTTCAAGTGGTATTCATTGTCCTACTTCCAGATCTGACCTTACAGAGGTGTCAATCGGGGAGGGAGTCTGACAGCAACCCCTTGACAATGTGATCAACAGGGTAACTTACACCCCACGACTAATTTTCCTAAAGGCTATAGGCAATTCCTCCATCTGCAATGTAAGCTCACTTTCTTTTCGGACCTCAGTGGAGACAGAGCAGTAGGTCAGAACTTGGTCAGTCTTCCTAACATCTGTAGGAAATCCGCCCTGCCCATGTTTTTGCAATGTGAGTCCATTTCCCCTTCCGACCTCAGTTGAGACTGAGCATCTGAGACCCATTAGTCAAGTGGGTTTGTATTATAAGGAAAGCCAGTTAGGTGGCTGCCCTGGAAACAGTCTATAAGACATTGCTGGTAATGGAATGAGATGGGGACATTTTCTTATTCCTTGAACTTTCTTTCTAGCAGAGTACTGTATGTAGTGTGTGTGCATGAATGAGTGTGTGAATGCCCAAGGGGCACACTTGGTACACTGACAGTTACAGAACTGCCTTATAAGAAGGATAAGTTCAGTATGTAGGCTTTTATTTTGCTCTGTGGGATGTGATAGCAACTTTGAGACTGCAGAGGGAGGCTGAGAGGTCCCCTGGACCCCAATGAAGCAGCCAGCCTTTTCTTTGAAACAGTGTATTGGTAAAAAGGGTGATTACTAGCTTGCCAGGCTCTCCTTCTGGGACCAAATTAGTCAAATTCCTTTCATTTGGTTTCTGACCTTTACCCTCAAATTTTTAATTATGTGTGTCTCTCCAATTTTACTTCATAGAGCTTTCCTGCAGTCCACACCAAAGATAATACTTCCTGAACAAGAGGCTACGAAAGAGGAAGATCTAATGGAACAGCCAAGGTAACTAACCAGACAGTAAATTGCATGCTCATCCACATGGCAAATGTCCTCTTTGTTGAAAGACTCCTTTACTATAGAGCTACTCTGGGGCAATTTAAACACGAGTTCGAGTTACAAGCACCCTTTTTGGTAATGCATTTTGTGTGTGTATATAGATTCTATGTGCCCAAGGGACATTCTTGGTACACGATTTCAGAGCTGCCTTTTAAGAAAGATGGGAACAGTCAAAAGCAGGGCTGAGTGGGGTGCATAAGTGCCCTTGAGACTCTGGAGGGGAGGCCCTGGAATGAGGCCTACGTCCTGTTGAAACAGGGAAAAGAACTAATGAGAAATGTGGGAGGAACAGTAATTGAATGAACCAATCACCAGCACATAAAGTAATCTTATAAAAACCTCCTCCCAAAAATTCATTAAAAGCAAAAACAGATTATTGTCCCTTTACTTCCTGTAAAGGGTTCACACTTTTTAATCACCTCTGATTGTTTGACTAAATATGACCCAATGGAGTTTCCTACCTAAATCTCCTTGACAGATGTCAGTTCTATTGGCTCCACCAATGATAAATCTGGGATTCTCGCAAATTTCCTGTGAAAGAAAAAGGAAAGAATAACAGCATTCACAGCTATTATTTATTGAGGTCTGTTATGTAGTACTGACCTACAGTATCAGGAGTTTTACATACACCACTCATGTAAACCTCAAAAAACATCCTGTGAATTGGACACTATCATTCTTATTTTGTCAGATGAGAAAACCAGGTTCAGAGATTTTAAAAAACTTGTCCAAGGACACACAGCCGGTAAGTGGTAGAGGCCAGAGCATGCCCCTTTATCCTGGTGTTTCACATTGCTCGCTCACACTGACGTGCTGTCTTATTAAGGATGCACTCTGAGAGGGCAGTACTATTACTGTCACAGCTTTGGCAAAGGAACAACAGAAAGTATGGCTCTTGTTTAGTTTTCTATGACAGGAAAAGAGGTGCAGGAGAGAAAATAAGGATCTTTCTCTCTAAGACGTGATAACAGATATTTAGAGTTAGCAATATGTCCCAGGGTCCACAGGACTTGAGAGCTAAGGAGAGCAGAGAGCAAATTTTGGGCGGGCCTCGCAGGCATCCCCATCTGCTGGCAAGTGCATTTCTTTAAGTTAACCCAATATGGCACCCCTAACCTGGCAGTTAAGTGAAGCCTGACAGAGGCCAACAGAGAGTGCTTTTGTTTTTGTTTGGATGTGTCTTATGCTTTGTTTTATAACTTTTAAAAATTTGAAATAATTATAGCTTCTGTGTTGGTGTTAATACAGTTCTTCACAGCTTCAAGAAGCCTTGTGATATAGCCCTCTCTCCTTCCCCCACTCCCAATCTCCCCATTCCTCTCTCTATCAAAACAACTCAGCACATCCAAGTGGGCTGAAGCTCCCTGTATGCAGGAATCTGTCCCTTCTGCTAGAAGGAAAGTCTTGCTGAAAGCATACCATACACACCTCCTATCTGAAACTCTAACTGCAATGGAAGAATAAACGCCAACCAAGAATTTTTTAAAAGGTTACCTATCTACAGGAAGAGGAAGGGAATAAGGTGATGGGAATACAGATAGAAGTAAAACTCTGAAAAGAACCGAAAGTAGCTTTTACTTAGGAATCATGTAAATTTTTACAGAATTAAAAGCCAAAATTAAAGATAATTTTAAAAAGCAATCTGTAACAGCTAAAAGCAATTTGAAACAAAGGAACTTAGCTGCATATCAAGTTGCTGGCATGAGTATACATATAAAAAGAGTGAGTTCGAGTGACTTAAAATATAACATTTTGGCTGTTTGTCCAAAACTTTAACATGTATACTGTAGGATAAAGTAAATAAGAATTTATGTTAATGTCATTGGGAACCAAGATTTTTTTTTAGTGTAAAAGAAAATATGTAAAATTATTTAATTGAATAACAAGTAATAACCCTGCAGTATTGAAGTTGAAATGGATATATAACTCATGATTTATGTTTGTCTTTCTAAATTATTTCCTATCTCTCTGCACTAAAAACAAAACACAACAAATCAAAAAAACAAACAAACAAACAAACAAACTAATAGCAATAACAATCTGGTAGTAAAGAGAAAGTCAACATTAGGATTGTGGTCTTTAGAAATCATTTCCCAATAATAACATGTAAAACTCATTTTTCCAAATAAGAGTTCCTTCTTTAAAAAAAAAAAAACAAAGAAGCCAATTAAGGTATAGCAGACATATATATATATTTTTTGTCTCCCCGGTGTTTTTGCCTTCTCAGAATACATTCTCCTTCCTCCTGAGATTATACTTCAATTTTCCACTGGGAAGCAACCCCCTGTCAGCCCATGTCGTTCCAATGGGCTTCTGCCTCACCAAGCTCCAGATGTATAGTTGGGGCAATTAAAAGTGAGAGTGACTGGTTCAGAATAAGCACATGACCAAATCTGGGCCAATAAGATATGGGTCAAGACTTATAACTATTGAGAAAAAAACCCAAAACATCCTTCTACCAGAGTTGCTAAGCTGGTCAGCCTGAAGCCGCTGGTGGCAACTTTGCCCCATCGTGAAACTGGCTTACTTGAGATTAAAGTCAACTCAGAGGAAACAGATGGGGGAGTAAAGGAGTAAGGAAGGAGGAAATAGGTAGATGATAGATAGATAGATAGATAGATAGATAGATAGATAGATAGATAGATGATAGACAGATAATATTAGGGACTGTGTCTTGATGACATGGGTTGAGGGCTGTATTCAGTGTCTAGATCCAACATCGCCCTTAAACATTCAAGTTACATGTGATATTTTGGTTTAAATTAGTTTGAGTTGGGCCTCTGTTACTTGCCAGCTGAAACACTTGACTACTTTATGTTCTTGCCCTGTTATAAGGAATACATTATAGAGTGACTCAGATACTGGAATTTTAGCTACATTTTTTAGCTATTACAGGTGTAGCTTCCTCCCCTTGGTCTATAAGTTTAAAAGCACTCCTCATTCTCCCATCCTCCCACCAATTCCAGGGTTGACTACTTGGCATGACAGAAGCAACTATACTGATATCTGTTGTGTTTAGTAGTCCAGGTTTTTGAAGGGAGTTTCATTTTTTTGACCTTAGCAGATATTCCCCAATATGCCACATTTACCTTCAACACTACTTCAGTTAAATTCACCAAACATTAATTGAGCTCTATGTATGTACAGAACTAAGGGAATTAAGGATACAATAAAAATGGGAAATTATCCTTGCCTGCCGTCCAGGAAACCCATGGGCTAATGACACTCAATTGTTTGTCTTCATAAAAGATGTCTGTTTGGTGAGGGTCAGCTACTAAACTTGTTGAAGGTTAATTCATAAAAAAATCTCTGATTTTCTCAGATACTTCTCCCTACAACCTACTTCTTCCTCTCTCTCTCTTTACTTATAAACAAACAAAAATATCCCCTAGAATGTCCAGACCTGGTTATGTTGGCCCCTAAGCAACTAAGGGACCTCTAGCTGCACCTTTGGCTATAATCTAGCCTGGGTACTACATCTGTCAGTGATGGATTCCCAGAAATGAGCAACAGATGACCATTTCCTCAGTTCTTGAGTATTGTGGTTTACGTAGTATTGCCAAACATTTTTTTTTTTTTGTATACCTCTATCAATGCTTACCCTAGGTAAGTATTCTTATTGGTTTTAAATTGTGTTAGTGTATATATTATACAACATAATGTGCATTATAAAACAAACAAAATGTACATTTAAAAGGATGGGCTATAAGAGATATATGTATATATAGGGTACTTCTGGCCAAAAACTTTCCAATATTAATGACAGTTATAAAACCACAGATCCAAGTAGCTCAAAGCATATCAAACAGAGTAAACACCAGTAAAACAAAACAAAGCAAAACTACCTTAGGGATATCATATTCAAACTGCAGATAATCAAAGACAAAGAAAAAAATTTCAAAAGAAGAGGGAAAAAATATCCTTTGTATAGCAGAACAAATATGAGAATTCCAGCAGATGTCTCTTCAGAAACCATACAAGCAAGGAAGATTAGAATGAAATATTTAAATTGATAAAAGAAAAACCCACCAACCTAGAATTCTATATGCAGAGCAATTGTCTTTCAAACTGAAGGAGAAATAAACTCTCAGACAAGTAAAACCAGAAGAACTTCATTGCCAGCAGACATGCCTTACAAGAAATGTTAAAAGAAGTTCTTTGAGGAGAAGGAAAATAATACAGGTCAGAAACCTGGACCTATATAAAGAAAGGAAGAGCATCAGAGAAGGAATAAATACAGGTAAAAGAAAACTTTTTTATGGCCATGCCACCCTGAACAAGCCAGATCCCAACTGATCTTGGAAGCTAAGCAGAGTTGGGCCTAGTTGGTACTTGGATGGGAGACCACCCAGGAAGACCAGGTGCTATAGGCTTAAAACAAACAAACAAACAAACAAACTTTTTTTTTTATTCTTAATCTAAAGGTAACTTTGTTTAAAGTAATAATAATAACAACAATGTGTTGAGTAATTATAGCACATAGATAAGTGAAATAAATGACAGTAACATCATCAGGGAAGGAAGGGAAGAATGGGAATTTTTTATTATCAGGTACTATACTACATATATAATTGTATAGTGTTATTTGAAAGTGGAATTAGATTAGTTGTAAATGTATATTGGAAACTTTAGCATAACCATTAACTTTTTTTTAAAAAAAGTATAATCGATTTACTTAAGAGAGGAGATAAAATGGATCATATCGAATACTCAATTAAAACCAGAGAAGTCAGGAAAGGGGAGAGGGGAGAAACAAAGAACAATTGTAACAACTAGAAAATAGTTACAAACATGGTAGATATTAATCCAACTATATCATAATTACTTGAAAATGAATGGTCTAAATGTAGCAACTAAAAGAGATGTTATGAGATCCAACTATATGTTGTCTATAAGAAACTTATTTTAAATACAGACTTGGATAGCTAGAGGAGGATATACTGTACTAACACTAATCAAAAGAAAGTTCGAGTATTAATTTCAGACAAAGCAGACTTCATAACAAGGAAAATGATCAGAGATAAAGAGATATATACTATATAATGATAAAGGAGTTATTTCTCCCAGAAAACATAACAATTCTAAATTTGGATACACCTAACAACAAAATATTAAAAGACAGGAGGCAAAAA
Source organism: Rousettus aegyptiacus (assembly GCF_014176215.1). Lineage (NCBI taxonomy): Eukaryota > Metazoa > Chordata > Mammalia > Chiroptera > Pteropodidae > Rousettus > Rousettus aegyptiacus. The sequence goes on along the minus strand of NW_023416306.1, from coordinate 116,096,522 downwards.
GTGATATAACTAAAAAGAGAACTAGACAAATCTAGTATTATACTTGGATACTTTTGATAATTATAGATCAAGTAGGAAGAAAATCAGTAAGGATAGAGTTGACCTGAATAGCACCATCAATCAACTTGATCTAATTGACCTTTATGGAATACTCCCTTCAACAATAGCAGAATTAACAGTCTTCTCAGGATCACATAAAAGAATCACTAAGATAGACCACTTCTGGGCCAGAAAACACACATCAACAAATTTAAAAGAATAGAAATCATACAAAGTATGTTCTCAGACCACAGTGGAATGAACCTAGAAATCAATAAAAATAAGATAATGGGAAAATCTCAGACTATGTGGAAGTTAAACAACAACATACTTCTAAATGACACACAGATCAAAGAAGAAGTTTTGAGATATTCCTTTGTCTATCAGCTGAGAGGGACAATGACAATGATACCCTGGTGGCGATGAGCACACTTAGCACTCTGATCTTGGTTTCTAATACTATTTTCCAATAAAAAAATATCAGGGCTCCAAGGGGAGATGTTTGATCCTAAGACTGGGGCGGGAAATATACAAGATGAGCCTGGAGTATCTTGTAGTGTCAGAAAACAAGGAAGTGCTCAAAGGGGAAAAAAAACCCACCCCACAACAATAAGGATATGTCAGAGAGACAGGAACTCCCAATGACTGAAGCTGAAAAAAATCTGAGCAACAAAAAAGTAGTATTAGATTATGATACAAAGTACAAAATAAAATATCCATGAGTCTACATTGAAATAAGTGATTGAATAAATAAATAAATAAATGAAGAGAATCGAAAAAGCTCCCATGCAGAATTCTCAAAATTTTATGTAGATACTCTGCCCTCAGGGAGGTAAAGCATAACTCTCACTCCTTAAGCGTGGGCTTATGTTTAGTGACTTGCTTCCAATGATTACCATATGGAAAAGGGGATAAAAGTAACTTCACAGTAAGGAAAACTGACAAACACTACTTGAGCTAGTTACCAGGTTCAACAATGATAAGACATGTTCATAGTCTATACCCTTGAAACACAATGTAATAAAAATGTCACTTTATCTCTGTGGTCTTCCTCCCCAACACCCATAAATTCAGTCTAATCAGGAGAAAAACAGCAGAAAAGTGCCAGTTGAGGAATACTATACAAAATACCTGACCAGCACTCAAAATTGTCAAGGTCATCAAAAACAAGGAAAGTCTGAGAAACTGTCACAGCCAAGAGAGGATAAGGAGACATTACTACTAAACACAATGTCATACCCTAGGTGGAATCTTGGAACAGAAAAAGGATATTAGCTAAAAACTAAGGAAATCTGAATAAAGTATGAACTTACTTCAGGTAATAATAATGTATCAATTTTGGTTAATTAATTGTAGCAAGTGCACCAGAATAATGAAAGATACTAATAATAGGGAAAACTGGGGACAAGGTACGCAGCTGCACAATATTTCTGTATATCTAAAACAGTTCTAAATTTGGACATTTATTTGATAAACAGATAGAACTGGTTCAAATATTTTTCATACACTCCAATGCATCGGCTTGCAGACCCGCTGGGTTGCACACACTCAGCCTTGGAGCCCATTGATTTAGACAGTTCCTCGCCGGCAGCGGACCCTTTTGGGGTTATAAGTTCCCCCACACGGGGCGAAGGGCCTGGTCCTGCACACCCCAAGGTTTTTGACCAATTCAGCTGAAACAAATGGGCTCCTCAGTAGCACAGTTGGGAATCCTTGAGCAGCACACTGCTTCACCCTGTAAGGAGTATGGCTGGTCATTAGGGACCTTTCTGTTCAAACAGAAGTGACATGTCACTAATGAGGCAGCCTTAGGTGAAAGGTTAAGAAGGTAAATAAGTCTCCAGCCTCCTGCAGCCCCTTATTTTTTAACTATTCATTGCCTTCCATAGAACCCTCCTTGAAACTCTGGGCCTTAGTCCTCTTAAAACCCCATTTTCCCACCCCCAGAATACCTGCTCTCAAGAAGGGACATGATAATTAATTATCCCTACTATTTTACTATAAATTTAAGTCAGTGCATTAGCTCTCTTAAAAATATTTACAGCCTCAGGGACCTATAAAATATCATAATCATCTCTAGTTCAGGAATAGAAAATAACATCTCTAGTCTGAAGAGAAAGCAGGTAGGTATTTTGAGGGCACATGGGTAGGAGAACCGTGGTAAGCCACTTGCTCAGAGTGGGCCTCAGGCTCTGGACCACTTGACCTCCTATCCCCAGGAGCTGTCCCCTCGGCCACCTCCCATCCCTACCTTTGGCCTTTTCCACGTGATGGCCTTCATCTTGGTTTTCTGGATCAGCTCATGGGAGCCTAGGGCCTGAACACCGGCTGGGAATACACGGTCTTCAAAGAGGCACTTCTGAGCCAGGCACCGTTGTTTGAGAATCACAAAATCCTGCCCCTCAAACTTGAGGGGCTGTGTGACTGTGCCCTCTCCATTTCTCCTGTCCCTCTCCCGGATTACGCGGTCACAGAAGAATCCTGGCAGCATGTAGGGCATGGTGACTGCTCAGGGAATGGAGCAGGACCTTCACTGCGGCCTCTCTCCCCCTGTGCCCTCAGTCCAGGCCTAATCCTCTCTTGAATGGGCCAGAGCCTATATAGCTCCTCCACCCTCAGCAGCGCGATGCAAATGAACACAGCTGAGAGAGAGAGGCCGTGGTCAGAGTCAGCAGCTTTGGCTGGAGGCCCCTGAGCCCACAGTCAAGGGGCAGCACCATATCAGTCAGAGAGGGAGCCAGCGACGGGAGCGAGAGAGCCAGGGACAGCCCTAGGATAGGCCACAATGGCCTGTAGACCTTTAGGGTACCTCCATCAGCCTTGCTGGGATTCTTGCTTTAAAAAGAGAAAATATAGTTACAGCGAGGCTTACCCTGCCTCAGCAAAAGGCATTCATGCCTTTGACACTGGCGGCCAATGGGATATAGCATGGGGCCTTCGAAACATGCTGTATACACTAATCCTATACAGGCTGCTGAATGCATAGAAGGAATCTGCTCTAAGCCATTGTCTGAGGTTAATGAAGCCTTCATTCTCCTGATGTCCCTGCCCCATCCCCCCAAAGACCTTGGCTAGCCATTTAGGGACTCTAATCTGTGAGAGGGACCCAGAGGGTAGGTGACTCAACCTCAAATGACAGTCCCCAGAGAGTGGGCCCCAGTGGCAGTGAACAGTGGGCCCACGTCCTGCAAATTCAGAACCTATGAGGCAGAGAATGTGGTGGCTAAGGAAGGAGGATAATTGCATGTCAGAATTATATTCATAAGAAAGCTCAACTTTTTCACCGTGCTTAAATGGGCAACTCTAACGTGAGAGCACGGAGCTGATACAGGTGGAAACTCAGTTCTGGCCGCCTGCCCACTAAGAGGATCTTGTCTCGCCATGCACTTGTTGACTCCTGTTGGCCTTCATCTATTCTGTGCTTCTCGAAGTGTGGACTTTGGACTACCTGCATCAGAATCACCTGGGAGGACAGTTTAAAATGCAGATTCCCGGACGCCATCTCAGACCTAAGGATTCAAATACTCTTGGTAGGATCTGAGACTCTGCAATTTAAATAAGCACACCATGAGATTTTTATGTCCACTAGAGTCTGAAACAATGGTTTTAGCATTATAAGGTACTATAATACCTCAAAATAATTTGTGAGGTTAGTTCTTTTAAAAACATATTTTATTGGCCTTTTGAGCCACATTTCTCTTGCTCAGGACTGCTTCCACATCTGGAAGTGTACTTTCCCTTCTAATAAAGCTTTTCTTTTCTACTGTAAAAAAAATTATTTTTACTCAATTTATACATGAACAAAGTTGAAAAAAAAATCAAACAACTCACAAGGTACATAGAAGGAGAGCAATCTCTTGCCTTGCGAATCCCTCTCCTCAGGGGCAGCCAGTTTCAATTCTTTTAGCGCGTTCTTCTGATATTTACTGCTACATTTCTAAATAATGTACTTATTACTTTTTAATTTATTATTTTTAGAAAGTATCAGTAGGGTTCCTATTTTGGTGAATGAGACTGAGACTTCTTACATTATGCTCTGCTTGCCATCTTCCCAAAATAGTTATGTCATAATTTTGATAAAATTAAAATTCAGTATTTACTTTAGTATGGTTAGGTAAATATTGTTCACTTCTTAGCTAGGTAGTATTCTGTGTTACATTTCCTTTCTGTATAAATGTTTCCTTTCTCTTATTCTTTATAATTCTCTTATGTTCTCTGTATCTATCATTGCTTTCTCCCAGCAATGGTTTTCCAAAAACTTAAATTTATCAGATAACCTAGCTGTTCCATTGCTTCCCCAACAATGCCTGCCTTTGCAGCCTCCTCCCATATGAACCAGATCAGCTATTCTGGGTGGAATTTCATTTATAAAATTTTAACTGCGCTTTAGTTTACTCCTTGATGTTATTGGCACACAACTTGTAGCTTCCTGAGAATGGGTGCGCGGGAGGTGAACTGCCTGAATCCTTGACAGTCTAACTTATCTCTTTTCTACCTTTGCATTTGATTCAGAATTTGGCTCAGTATTTTAGGTTAAAAACCAGTTTCCTTCAGAATTTTTAAGGTATTGTTTCATTGCTCCTGATATCTGGTATTGTTGTGAAGTATGATGCAATTTTGATGAACATTCCTTTGTATTTAACCTGTCTTTTCCCTCTAAAAGCTTTTAGGGTTTCCTCGCATCCCATCCTCAATCCTCAATTCCAAAATTGTGCTGAGCACTCAGTGAATCTTTTCAACATAGAGACTTTGGTCCTCAGTTCTGAGATATTCTTATATATTTCTTTGACTTTTCTCTCCTTTTCAATTCTTTTTTTTTTTTGGAACTCCTAAAAACACAGATGTTAAACTTCCTTTAATTTTATTGTATTTTCTTATTTTTGTTTGTTCTACATTCCAGATTTCCTTGATTTTGCATTTTAACCCTGCTATTGGAATTTAAAACTTCAACTATCATAGTTTTCTAGCTTCCTATTAAAAAAAAAATCAAACTTCTAGAAAAGTTTAAAAAATGGGCGCCCACATAATCTACATCTCGATTCAACAACTGTTAATATTTTGCCATCTTTGTTTTACCTATCTATATATGTATATATAGATTATAGTTTTTTGCTGAACTATTTGATAGAATGTTGTGAGTATCACAATACGTCACACCTAAATACTCAAGAGCATACTTAGGGTACAGCAAGTACCTCCTAAGGACAAGAACACTCTCCTACTGACTGTAGTGTCATTATCACTAAGAAAATTAACTATTATTCTCCAATATTATCTAAGATCTAATGCATACGCTAATTTTTTCATTTGTTCTCCAAATGTCTTTTATAGCTGCTTTTATTTTTTTGAACCGGAATCCTATTAAGGTTCACACACTGAAATTTAATAATTCAATAATTGGATGGGATGATGCTGAAGTGAGAAATAGTGAACTAGAAGCTAGATCAGCGGTCACCAAGAATACCACACAGAGAATCAAGGAGATGGGAAATTTTTTAAAAGAAAGAAAAAAAAAGGTTAAGATATACACAGGATAAAGCAAGGTTAAATTCAGCATGTATCTAATTGAAGTTGTAGAAGAAGATGGGGAGAATTAATATTTTAAGAGATTTTCTACAATTGATCAATGATTCCAATCCTCAGATGCAGGAATCTCAATGAATCCTAAGCAGGAAAGGTATGAGAAATGTACGTTTAGATACAACATAGTGAGTGATATTGCGGAATACCACAGACAGAGAGATCGTAAGCAGTCAGGGAGTAAAGGCAGGTGACCTATTAAGGGACAGCAGCCATTAAGAATGACTGCTGATTTTAACAAAAACGTAATCCAGAGACAGTAGTGAGAATTAACCCAGGGCTGATTACTTGGGAAAACAACTATAAGAGTGAGAACAAATTTCATACGAAAAAGAAAATTGAGAATGATTACCACAAAGAGACACTCTGAACTTCTGAACAATGTACTTTAGGAAAAAATAAAATTATTGAGAAAGAAAGGTCTAAGACTCAAGAAAGAACAGTAAAAAAAATTGGTAAACACGTGTGAATCTAAGCAAATATTGGCTGTTAAACATTACATTATTTTCTAATTTTTAAGGTTGAAAAATCAAGATAGAGCTAAAATTCTGAACAACAATGGCATATTAGTTAGGAAAGGATTACTTGAAGTTAAAGTACTCCATAGTCATATTGTTTATGAGAAAAATAAGCAATTGATCAATTTCAGGCTTTATCACAATAAATATATATGTTAACAATTTAGGGCAACCATTGATAAAACAGAAATAGTCAATAACTTCCAAACTTGGAGGAAGAAAAAAATGAGAGAAAGCACTTTTAAACAATTTTTTAAAGAGCATAAAGAGAAAGAAAGGAACATTTAAAAAGCAATACAAGCAGAAAAGTTATGGTCAAGATGACTGAAACGAATTCAAAATGTATCGATGTTCATAATCAATGTAAATAGATTAAAATCTCCAGGTGAAAGACAAAATTTTTCAGATTGGATTTTTAAGAAAAGCTAAAAACAACTTATAAGAAACATACCCAAGATATTAGGAAATAGAAATGTTGAAAGCAAAAGAATGAAAAATATGTATATATATATATCAAGCAAAAACTTGCCCCAAAAGCTTATATATCTACATTAATTATGTAACTACATTAATTATGTAAGTACATTAATTACATAACTCCATTTCAGCAAAAAAAAAGGCTTTATTAGAGATTAAAAGGGTCACTAAAAATTCCTAGAAAAATAAATATTACTACTGACTCAAGTAGAAAAACAATTTTAAACGATCCCATGGTTATTGAAGTCATTGCCTCAATAAATAAAAATCTTCCCTTTTGAAAACACTGACAAAATTCTACCAAATATTGAAGAAACATTTAGTTTTTATCTTGGGCAATCTATTTCACAGAATAGAAGAAGGAACTTTCCCCACTCATTTTGTTATAAAAATAACAACAACAAAAGATACCTAGGACTAAATCTGATAAAGGGTATTCAAGACCTTTATAGTGAAAATTATTTTTAAAAACTTCATTGAAAGATACTAAAGAAGGCCTATATAAATGGGGAGACAAAACTTTTCATGGATAGGAAGATTCAGTATTGACAAGATGTGTATTCTTCCCATATTAATTCAATGCAATCCCAATGAGAAGCCCAATAGGATTTTTTGTGGAACTCAACACTCTGATTCTAAAAATTAAATGGAAAGGCAAAAAGCCAGATATAGCTAAAACAAAAAACAAAAAACAAAAACAAAAAAAGAAAAACAAGTATTGGATGTCAATATTTATTGGCATAAAGTGTAGTGTCAGCATAAAAATAGGCAAATAAACACAAATGGAACACAATAGAGTGCAAAAACAGAACCACACATTGATAGACATTTGACTTATTTAAAAAGGGGCATTGAAAAACAGTGAAGAAAGGGTTGTTTTTTAAATAAATTGTGTTGGGACCTTTGACTATCCATACAGAAAAACAGCAAGATGTAATTCCTATCTTACGTTATATGCAAAAATCGCTTCTAAGTGGATTATAGACCTAAATATAAAGGCAGAAAAATTGTTTCTAAATGATAACAAAGAAGAGTGACTTTGGTTTAGGAAAAACCTTGACAGAACACATAAAACACTAACCATAAAGGAAAAAATAATAAATTAAGAATTAATTTAGAACTTTTAATTAAGAGGTTTTCATTAAGAATTTTTAAAATAAAGATACCTTTAAGAGAGTGGAAAGGCAGGTCAAAGTAGGAGAAGACATTTCTAGCACATCTAACCAATAAACAATTACCATCAGAATATACAAAGAATGCCTGCAGTTCAAGTTAAAAAAGATAAGCAACACAAAAGAAAAATGAGCCAAAGACCGTTATCATGTTTTTCACGGACAGCAATATAACAAATGGTCGAGAAATATCTAAATGTGTAAAAGATGCTCTGACTTATTCATAATCCAGTAAATCTATCTTTTCATATATTTCTTAGTTATTTCTTTCCCTGCCCCTTCCGTCTGAAGCATTATACTGCTGAGTTATTTCAGCACGTTCACCACGATGTCTAGAGCTCTGTGCCCCCATGTCATGACCCTCACGAGGAGCTGCTGTCTTTGGAATATAATGAGAGGCAGTCCTAAAAGTTATGTATAGAATTGTCTCTTTCACCAAAACTTATGCCCCACTACCCCCACCCTAGGATGGCACTGTCATGATTCTCTGCTGAGTCTGGAGAGGGAGGGCTGCCTCTCAACTAACTGGGCACTTCGTTTTGCCTTTCGATTACCAACATCGCTACTTATTGACTTGTGATAAGCATGTCATATACAGCATCTCATTTAATCCTTACAACTCAATGAAAGTAGGAGGTTTCATTTTTTTTCACAGATGAGGAAATTGAGACCCTGGAATGGTCAGCAACTCACCTGAGGTCACATTATTAAGAGGTAGAGCTGGGATTTGAATCAAGTAGTTCTGACTTTGAAGCCTGTGCACGTCATCATTGTGCTTCTGTCCTTTGCTGCCTATGCTAATAGTATCCCTACCTTACCTTGGGTGTATAACGGGACTTTATGAATGCTGGCTCAGAACAGCCATAAGATGAGAATATCATTATCCCCATTACGGAAATGTGAAATTTATAGTTTGTGTGACTCGCTTCCAGGGGCCAAACACAAAATACATGAACTTCTCTCAGGGGGTGGGATAATATGCTTTCAGATTCAGGCACAACTAGGATTGTGTTGCCAGGTATCTTGGGGTTAAGGTTCAGTGCTTTTACCTAGGGTACCTAGGTTCAAGTCCCAGTAAAGGAAGAATATTTTTCCTTCTTCCTCCCCAGGGGCAGGAGCACTTCCCGGCTTGCACCATGAGGGGAGGCAGGAACCACAGCCCCATAGCCCAGCTGTTAGTGAAACTCAGGCAGCAGCGATTTCTTGCAGCAAGGACCCAGGGGCCCCTCCTCCTTCCAAACTAACAATGGGAGGGGGAGCAAAAAGTTTGGCCTGTAAACAGTTTGCTAAACTACAATACTACCCTCCAATTAGGTCTTTTTTGCAAGAAACAGGAAAAGTGGGAAGAAGTGTCCTATGTACAAGCTTCTATGCTCCTTTACCAAGATCCAGACTTATTAGATGGCCCAATGATAGGAGTGCCTTCCCAGAGATCTCAAAATAATCAGGAATTTTCTCTTCCCCCTTCACCCTCACACTCCGAGGGGGGACCACATTCTCTGGGGACCCCCATCTATTTCATAGCTTCCTGAGGAAACTAGATATGCACCCCCAGGGAGGTTACAAATACTAATGGGGAAATATGAGTATGCGCATGACCTCCGATCTGTACACGTTGGTGCTATTGTTAGGTAGGTAGTTAGGCATGAGCAACAGGCACCAAGGCCCAGCTCTGTAACCATAGAAACTTCCCTTGAAGACCTTCCTTAAGGAAGCCCCCAGAAATATCTCCCTTTTAGGGTTATAAATTACCCCAATCCTAGAGCACAAAGGCCATAAAAGCTGCTGGCTAAACCAGCTACAAACACATGCACAGAAAGTACCGTCCATAATTTCGGCCTCGTTATACCATCATTATAATATCATGACTATGGCTAGAAGTTCATGAATCTAATTATAACAGACTGAATTCTGGGTAAGCACATGCGCTTTTTACCCAGGCAAAATTATTGCCTGGTGTCAGTCAAAATGACCTCACTTACCAATCACCTGGGAATGCCTTTGGAACCACCCATCATAGCCCATATATAAGGCAGATATTCCCACTTCTGGGTTCTTTTTGCCCTTCTGGGCGCTCCCCCTTTTTTGCCCTTTGGGGCTCTCCTTCTTTTTTGGTAGCCTTTTATGGCATTTTTGCCCTTTTGTAGCCATTTTGGTCCCTTTGTGTAAGTTACTGAGTTGGGACCGTGTGCCTTCTTGGGGCATTCTTTGTCTTTCTAAAATATAATTTTAATAAAACTATTAAATCTCAAGGATCTGTGATTCTTCACTACGGGTCATTTGAGGAAGAACCAAGGAAAGATGCTAACTACAGGTCTGCGCCTTCATTATCACTCTCCCTAACCCCTACTGTTGGGGTGACACCGATTGGCTCGGCCCCAGGGGTGACATTATATGTAATATGGTGGTTGAGTTAAGAATTCTAATTATAATGAAAAATAAAATGTATATTTTTGGTAACAGAGATATATTTTGAAGGGAATTGAAGGAAAGGTGTTTGTCTTAAAGTTAGTTATTTCTGAATGAGTGAGAAGAGGCAAACGGAAGGAATGAGGAAAGTTGTAAAGGTTTGTGAAGAGAAATCCTGGGAGGAAATTTTATGTGATTAAGCTAAACAAGATTAGAAATTTAAATGTCGAAAGTAAACTAATGCAAAATTAGAGTTGTGTTTTAATGTTTCTTAGACTATTGCATTAGCCTGCTGCTAATATTATGGAAAAGTTTTCTGAGTAGAAAATAAGGATTCCATGCTTCATCAAAATAATTTTCTGTGTTTTACGTTGTCTTAACCACTCCTGGCTATACATTTCATAACTCGGGCTATGACCAATATTCAAAAGGAAGTTCCAAAAGTTGGGGCCTGGACGCCAAACCCCACAGGTTGCCTTGGTGCCAGAGGTCTTTAATGTGTCCAATAACTGGGACCAGGCAGAGAAGGAAGCAGAATATAAAAAAGGCACAAATTTTAGCTGCCAAAATACAGATAATGTAGGGAGAAGTCAAGAGAATTAAAAATGTTAAGCCACAATCAGAGACTTCAATATGCTGATCAACCCTGCAGCCAGGCCAGGACAGAGGAAGATTTCTGCTGGGATTGCTAACAGCCCATTCTCCACACCTGTGAAGGGGAACCAGGAACCAAGAGTCATTCCCTATGGTTAAAACCATGGGGAACCTATGGATTAAAGGCTGGGAACTGCAAGTGAGCCTTTCACTCTCTATATTTTTACCTTTTCATTCTACTTACCTTTACCCTTCCTCACTGTCTGTCCATATCAAAGCAAATGAGTTAACAAAGTCTTTTAAACAACAACTCACAGGAACTAAAGAATGATATATAAACTGAATTCTCTGAACACCAGGGCCCCTACTCACTATCTTTCCAAGCCTCTCTTGGTTCCTCTCACTCTCTGAGAGAACCACACTCCGTCTGTGGAGTGTCACCTCTTTTCTAATAAACTTTCCTGTTGACTCTAACTTTGGCATGTGTGTTCAATTCTTTCTTCACTCTCCACCAAAGGACTCTCTTCTCACCGTGCAGGGTTTAGTCTCCCCATCACTTGGAGAAATTCGCCCTGTTCTGCATCACAGGGACCATCTTGAGGTGACCCTAGGCAATAAAAGCCTTGCAGGCCTGGAAGGCCTCGATCTTGGTTGGCCATGAGGGACTGAGGCATAATCAGTGTGCAAACTGCAAGAAGGAAAGGCACTGGAAGGTGAGTGTCCATCCAGCTCTGGGAAGCCGGGGAGGGTTGGACCTTATAAGCCCTCTCCCTTCATAGCAAGCCTCTCATGAAAGGACTGCTCCCTCCTCCATCAACAGAGGCCCAAGTGCTCACCAGCTTCAGTCCAAGGGAAACCCAACAGTGGAGCCTCAGGTCCCCCTCAACATGGCAGGAAGGAAAAACTGAGTTTTAATAGATACTAGAGCTACCTACTCTCTCCTGATCCATCCTATGGGCCTCTCTCCAACACTAAGTGCACAGTGACAGGAATAAATAGCCTAACGTAAGATAATTTACGTTTCCCATCGTGAGACTGAGACTAGCCATGAAGTTCTCTGCTGCACATCAGGACCTGGGTCCAGTGCAAAGAGCCCCTTGTCCCAAAAACCTGGAACGCAGTCAGAAAAGGAGCAGCCTCCTTGCCTATCACACAAAGAACATTTGTGGGGAACCTAAAGCTAAACCATTCCTAGACGACCCACCTCTGTCAGAGTGTCCTACAAGCAGAGCAGCTCCCTCCCTGAGATCTATTGAAAGTCAGCCCTCAGGACAAACAGAAAGGGCCCTTCCAAATTTCGTTGAGTTCCCCAACTGCTGTCAAATTACAAGGAATCAACCACTGGGTACATTTATCTCAAATTAAACCTATTTCTTATGAGTCCTCACAGGTTCCAACAGAAAATGAACTGGAAAGTGCATCCTATTCTTGTGAACCTGTGGAATATCTTAAGCTCTTGTTCCAGAAACTAAAGTCCAGGTGTCCCAGGAAATCAGGGGACTTTTCTGAATAATTATTCTTTTAGCCCAGTGTCTATGCCACTACTCTCTTCGAAATGATTCAATTTCCTTTCACTAGACATCTTTCTCTTGAATTAACAAACTGACATGAAAATGTAACTTCGTTGTCAATTACCTCTACTATTAATTTTGACTTGTCCTTTCAATCTTTTACTAAATTTATACCTTCTAGTCTGCAAGGCTTCTTACCACTTCGACATACTAGAACAACCCCAAATTCTCTACTTCCAGAGCCCTTAGAACGGGCTTTCAGAGATTTTTATTTCCATAGGCAGGGACTACAGCCCTATTTCAGCTTTGAAAAAGTTTGAGAAGACAGACCTTCCTCCCTCAACATCCCTTTAAGAATAAAGGAATAAAATCTCCGAGGGGGGAATAAGGTAGAGAGGAGGCAAGAGAATTAAAATGTTAATTAAGCCACATTCAGAGACTGCAATATTGCTGATCAGCCCTGCCCCAGGCCAGGAGGACACCTTCAGAACAAAGGAAGATTTCTGCTGGATTGCTAACAACCCATCCTCCACACCTGTGAAAGGGAAACAGGAACCAAGAGTCATTCCCTATGGTTACGACCTTGGGGAAAAAACTTAAAGAAGGTGACACCTGAATAGAGTTTTGAAAGGAGGGTGAGGAAGAGCCAATCAGATGAAAACAAGAAGGGCTTCTAGACTAGGGACCGCATGAGCAAAGGCCTCCAGGTATGAGAAGGCTTAGTATAATGGAGTAGCTGAATATGTCAGGGTCCGAGGGGAGAGAGGGTGAAGATGTGATAGACAGGTAGGCAGGGCTAGCTTGAGAAGGAATTTTTATCTTTCTTATTTGCTGTTGTCTCCCCAGTTGCTTGCCTGGTTTCTGGCTCTCAAAGTTGGTCAGTAAATATTTCTTGAATTAAGAACAAGAGTCATACTGGAGGTATGATCGGAGAAGGGAGCCAGGGGAATATGATTTTCCTTCTGGCAGATCACCATAAATGAAACCCAGAGCCTGGAAGAGTTATCTACAAGAGAAAGGGTTTTAATCTGGGCTATCATGCATACACTGGGTATACTTCACTCTGGTGTGCCGTTATTTCCTCTTTTGTGAAGTGAGGCACAAAATGATTGCTAGGGTTTCTCCTTCAAATCCTAACCTTTTATGTGTGAAAAATTAGTCTTTGCCTGCCTCTCTCCTTTTTCCAGGGCTTCTGTGTTTCAGAAACACACGGATACTGGTAAACTAAAGAACATCATCATGATTTTGGCCCAGGATATTGAAGGAATCTTATACAGATGCAAGATATTTAAAGAGAGAGGCTGTATCTCAACTGTTTGGAATTTTTCTTAGGAGAGAAATATTTACCTTTTATAGGATGAATTAAACTGAGTTCTAATTACTTTTATAAAAAGCAAGATTGTTTTTCCAGAAAGAAAGAGTTCAAGAGTGAGAATCAGCCCTGCGTCACCTGAAGACAGAGCCCAGTGGGGCTGCTGCCAGGATCCTTCCCCCAGCGCCCATGTGCACAGCTGAGCTGTGGGGAGGTGCTGAGTGGGAGGACTTCTCTGAGGCAAGAACAACAACAACAAAAAACCCAACCAGCAACCAGTAAGCTACTCACCGGAGGTCTCTTCCAGACAAACTGGATGGGGAACTTCTGGCTATAAAAGAGAGAGGTCTCATCTGGTGGGAACTCGGGATCCACATAAAGAACCTTCTTCTCTAGACATTTCTTGTGAAGCTGCTCAAATGTCTTCTCTTTCACTCCGATAATAGGAAAATTGCGGCTGATGATAGCTGAATAGATACCACTAGGGTTTCCGCCCCCAGCCTCAGTGGTCTTGCCCTGGGCTGGGTGGGGAATCAGCCCTGGGGACCTGGGCTCAGCCCTTGTCTGGGGTGCCACAGACGCGCTAATGACGGTCGTCGGCATGGCAGGCGAATTTGGAAGGAAAAGGTTTTTAAAGAAAACAAGATACAGCTACCTTCAAGGAAAGGAAGCAACTGCAAAGGGGAAATTTCTCTGTCATCTGAGAGAAAAATGTCCACATCCAATTCAAAGTTTAAAGCTCATCAGAAGGTCTTCCGGTTTATGTCCATCTTAAAAACTGAGCTGTGATCCTGAAGCCATAAATTTTCCTGAGGAGGAGCACTAAAGGATTTCTGCAGTAATTTTTACCTGGGGGGCTCTTATCAGCAGCATACATGCCAGAGGGAGAGAAAGAGAGTGAGAGTTGTGTTTCAGTGGCCTGAAGAAGCTTGAGCCAGGAAAACTAAAAATAGACATGAAGAAAGATCATGAATATGAGAACAAGAGAGAGGCTAGCATGCAACTAGACTGCATGACTGGGTGAAAAGAACCTGGCTAGGGACATTTATGTGTTGCTTTTAAGTGCTGGTGTTATCAGGAAATGAGAAAAGAATATCTGAGTAAGTTGAACACTGAGAATTAGTGAAGAACAGCTGATGTGTTGTTGAACTGGCAATTATACAGACTACCAAACTACTGGCCACAAAATTAACGCAAAACCATATCGAAAAAAGCGAGCAAAGGTGAATGTGAGATACTGAATTGTAGGAGAATATTCTAGGCAGTTTGAGAGCATGATTTTTTACTTTCTTAAACTCTATGATATTAGAACATTTAAATTGAATTTGGCATCTCTTCTCGAATGTTCTGGTGTCAGCGTTTGGCGGACTGTAGAAAATGCCACTCAGCAGAGTCCTCGGTCGAGGAAATCCCTGTCTCTTCTTGTCCACCTTACTTATCTCTTCCAAATCAGCTATAAAGTGTGCACTTGAACACAGATTATTCAGGCATGCCACATTACGCATCTGAGTCTGAGTTGGAATTGGATATTGAGCCAGGTTAGCCGTCAAATCCCAGGATGTCATATCAAGGGTTGGTTTCAGGTCTTTTAGATGAGAGCACAAGGAACTCTGGAGAATGAAAAGTGCCTCCCTAGCCTCCTCCACCTTGTCTTCTACCAGTGCAGCCGCTATCATCAGCCCAAGATCAGAGGCTATGAGAGAAGGCGGGAAGTGACAACTGAAATAGGGATTACTACCAGTCTTTGGATCCTTGGGATTGCAGCTTTGAGGGTCCCTGTGTCTGGAGCTGCAAGTTGTAGGAACCATCAGTCTAACCTCCTGCCTCTCTAAGGAAGTGCCCAAGGATCTTTTACTACTACTCTTAGAAAGACAGAGAGAGGAGGGCAGCCTCTGAAGACTGCCCAAGTTCACAGTCTAGGCCTGCTGCTCACTGGCTGTGCCTGTGTAACTTTAGGTGAGTGACTTTTTCCTCTCTTCCTATGTCTCAGTTTTCTCACTTATAGCATGGATATAATGATAGTTATTACGTTGTTGAATTGTAAAAATTAAATTAATTTATGTAAAACATTGAAAATAGTTCCAGGATTGTTTTAAGTACTCCATAAATATTATTGTTAGAGATGGCACAAATTTAATATTACTTTGGGGTTAGATCAGGTTCAGAGATATTCACTCCACTGGTGCAAATCAACACTCACTCTGTGAGCATTTACTGAAGCTCATTCAAGTGTATAACACCGGGATAGGTGCAATCTGCCCAGGACTTGTGGTCACAGCGTTTCCATTCAGTGGCATGTCTATCTGCCTGCACTAAAAGAACCTCTAAAGACTGCCTGCCTCCCTCAAACTCACCAATGGCATGGTAAGCAAAGGGCGGAGTTTCCTTTCCCTACCATCATATTTGAACTCTAGCCCAGTACTCTCTATCTGTCCCACCTTGAAATTCATAGCACTGACCCATATTTTATTGTTTCTGCTTATTGAGCTTCCTGGCTGCCTACAGGACTGTAAATTCCATGAAGTTGGGAACTGGGTCCCCATTCCACCCTCAGAGTTAAGCACATAGAAAGAAGGCTGTTGATAAACGTGTGTTGTACATCTGCTAAAAGTAATCTCCCTCTGTGAGGGGATATTTCTTACATTTCTTATTGCTTTGGCAAAGCAGTCAAAGTTTCTTGGCTGATTTGCCCTGGGGGAGGAGCTGTCTCTGGGTTACACACATGTTGACCTTTCTTTTCTCAGCCGTCTAAGCCAGCCCCATCTGTTAGTAAGCTGTGTGCATGACAGAGAGGAACCTCTTGTCACAGCAAGCTGGGAATATCAAACACAGAATGCAAAGTGCTATTTATTTCGCTCTACCAATTGCTCTGGATAAAACCTCCTCTAAGACTAACAGGTTCAAACTCAAGGTTTATTCAGCCACCCAGCTGTAGAAATGCATGCTATTAGGGAGAAATGCAGTCTGAGATCAAGAACAAAGAGATAATGAGCATATAAACAGCTGCACATTTCAATTCCCAGTAGCCTCTCCTTCATAGATAAAGAACTAGTTTTTATAACATATTTCAGCAAATGACATGCAATATCTATGGCTGGAATGGTTTCTCTTGCAACAAGAAAACACATTAATGGCTCTGTATCCCTGTCTTTTCAACCAGTCTTTGATTCAGCACTGTCAGAAGCAACATATTTGTTTATAATATCCACAATTCATTAAGTAATTTTAGATTTACAAAAGAGTTGCAAAGATAGTACACCCTTCACCCAGCTTTATGCCTTATATAACCATGGTACAGTGATCAAAACTAAGAGATTGTCGGTGTGACACTATTAACTCAACTATGACATATTTTGATTTCTTCAGTGTTACCGGTATTATTATTTTATGTTTCTGTTGCAGGGTCCAGTCCAGGATCCTGCACTGCACTTAATTATCATGTCTTCTTAGTGTCCTTCACTCTCTGACAGTTCCATAGTCTTCATCTCTCATGATCTTGGCATTTTTGAAGAGTATATCTCAGGTATGTTGGAGAATGTCCCTTGAGTTGGTCTGATGTTTCTCATATGATTAGACTGAGGTTATGGGTTTGGGGGAAGAATATCACGGAGATGATGTGCCCTCATTAAATGATTTCTGGGGTATGTGATATTGATATGTTTTATCACAGGTGATGTCGACTTTGATCACTTGGCTAAGGTGATGTCTACGAGGTTTCTCCAAAGTTACTATTTTTTCCTTTCTATACACATAGAATATTTTTAACCAACTCTGCAGGTCCGATAAATCCCATTTTACAACTGAAGAAACACAGTATATCTGCTGTATTTTTATAGTTGTCATGAAAAAATTAAGAGAATTTTAGAGATTATCTTTCTTTAACACATGAGGAAGGCAAGGCCTAGAGAGAGTAAATGACATGGTCAAGATCACTGAAGAATCAAACGAGTCCCCAGCTCTCTTGATTTCCAGTAAAGGAGTACATACATGGTGAAGACGCCGATAACATGAATTAGGCATAAGATCTCTGGATCTTTGCATATAAGTAAGTAGTCAGGGCTTCCCTTCCTCTAGCTCTGA
The DNA here is from genome assembly GCF_014176215.1 of Rousettus aegyptiacus. Classification (NCBI taxonomy): domain Eukaryota; kingdom Metazoa; phylum Chordata; class Mammalia; order Chiroptera; family Pteropodidae; genus Rousettus; species Rousettus aegyptiacus. The sequence goes on along the minus strand of NW_023416306.1, from coordinate 116,078,830 downwards.
TTGGAGAGGAATCCAACACCATCAGCTCTGCTGGAAACAACTGCCAAGAAGCAGCTGTCTAATTCTGGCTGGACTTGCTGTGGCATTGCAGTCTTTAGAAAGGGTATAGGACAGGCAGATCTGATATCAGATACCAATGTCTCCTTTATTTCTCCTAGAATGCTAGTTATATGGTCCTTTTGTTTGCTGTTGATATGGTAGGTAATCTGTTTCCTGTGAAGCTGCTGATGGCTCTCCATCCCTTGGGCTGAGAAGTCAGTCTAGAGTGTCCCGTCTTCCCCCAGAATTATATAGGGCATTTCAAGGGTTTGGTAAGTGGAAATCTTAAAACCAGAATGGAATACTTGATATTGCAATAAAAATTCAATTACTAAGAAGGCTTTTAGGTAGGATGGTCAATTGTGAGCTAAAAGCTATTAAGCTCCAGATATTTATGTTTTTCGATTATTTCTGCTATCATTATTTAGCTTTAAATACCATTAAAATTCACCGTTTTTATTAAGCAAGAGCACCTAGTTTTCAGGTTAAGTCTCATTGTAGGCTGGCAAGGGAAATTTGGAGCTGGGAAATACAACTTTAGCTAATGTAGGCTTCTTCTTTTACACTTAACTACAAAACTTAGAGATTTAGAAGCAAAGAATCTGCATATGTCTATATGAGTTTATGTATGGTGCAAAGCTCACATCTCAACTGATACAATGATACATGTCTATGAGGAAATGCATAATGTTTAGTACCTCTGGAGGGAAGAGTCCTATGTCAGAAAAGTAAATCAGAAACAAATACATTCAATTCTCACTTTTTAATCAATCAAATCCATCAGTTAACCAATTACAGGCAATAGTTGCTGAAAGCCAAGGATAATGGTGCTCTGGCAGATATAAGACAAATATAACAAGCCCTTGAGATACACACAATCTAGTAGTGGAATGAGACAGACAAACCGGAAATATTACGGAATCATCCCTGAGAATGCTAAACAGAAAACGTTTTATAAATGGGGCAGCATTTCAGAGTGGGGAAAATCACTGCTCATGAGTTCAGGGGAATGGGAGTGTTAGGATATTTAGAAAGGCTTAAAGTTAGAAAAGTGAAATTTGAATTGGGCCTGGTAAAAGACTTGCACAGGTAGAGGGATAGGAGTTGATATTGGGGCCCAGGGACCAGTAGACACAGTGTGGCCATTGGCAAGTTGCCAAGTAGAGAAAGCCTGACAAGTAAATGTGCATTTTGAACCATGCTGAGTTCATGAGGCTACCCCAACTGCTGTGACAGACAGCAGAGAGTCACTGGGGTGTCCAGAGCAGACAGCATCCCAAGGAATGGGTATGTTGTAAAGTTCTATCCCATGCCAGGCTGTACTGGAGCCAGAAGTAAAAGGAGAACACAGAAATACTGATCCTGTCAGTATTTAATAATTTGATATTTTGTTAATTGTGAATGTTTTCATTAATTTTGATATTTTAAAATATGATTTATTTTAGTAACTGCATTTTTTTTGCCACCCCTTTAAATCCTGTGCCCAAGACAAGTGCCTTACTTGCCTCTGTGGTCTGTTTCTGAAGTTTGGTAGTGAGGACATGGATATTTATTTTATTATTACTAATTATGGCTTACTCACATTATAAATACTCTTTGGTTAGTAGTATTTGATAACAATTAAGATTTAAAAATTAGAATTTTAAGATTAATTTGGAATTTTGGAACCCAAAAACATGACAGGGAAAAGACTCCTTTGTACTCCTGAGTCAACCTCTAGGGGAGAATATCTCTCTGTTGCTGCAGTGTATGCAATACAAGTAGAAAAGGGTTGTTCTGCCCACACTCAAGGGGGTGAAAGATAACTATGGGGAGCAGCAGAGGCTGCTGTCCATCTGGACATAGCCTCGAGCAGCTCACCTACTATAGCCAGAGTGACTCTGCTGCATGGCCTGAGGTAAACTTCCACAAATGGGCCACACAAAGTGGGCTTGACCCAAATCTCACATAAAACAAATGTACCCAGCTGTGCTCAAAGAGAAACCACTCAGTGGGTCACAGTGCTTACCACAGGGCCATGGCCCAAAAATCGATGGAAAATATATGAACTCTATAAATGTCTCAGGGTTCCCTGCATCTAGAGGAGGTGGTGTTTGACACAAAGAATATTACTAATACATGTAAAAATGTAAAATCTGAAATCTATTGTTCATTAGTAAACTGATGATTAATGAAAGATTATTCTGAGCCAGAGAAGTCAATTAGCATGCAGCACAACTCTCAAAAAAGACCAAGGGAAAAGTTGAAAGGTACAGGCTGCTCCCTGAGCTTGTCAGCAGATGCTCTTCTCTGTTATTTAATGTAGACCTTCCAGTCAGTGCCAATGTTCAGCGAAAGCTTCTCTAGGCTCAGGGTGGATGTTTCAGCACAATATGTAAAAGCCACAGGTTTATCTTTACCATCTAAACGTCAAGACAACAAAAGAAAAAGTTTGATGAATTCTAGGAGAGAAAACTTTATTCTTTGTATCTAAAATGTTTCTGACTCTGTCATAAAGCTTTATTATACCCTACTAAGGAGAATTTTACTGTCACCCATGGACTGCATGAATTTTAAAAACACTCCAATGCAAGATTGAAAAGAAACTGTAAAGAACAAAGTGATTTGTCCAAGAAAGGATATATCTTATCCTATGCCCTTTAAGAAACTCCATAAACATGAGCAGGGCTTCAGATATCTGCAGTTTAAAAAATATTAGGAGAAGTCACAATATTATTTCAAGCCCCAAATAATTCTCTTAGAAAAATAATTACAGCTTGCAGTGAGCAGAGAGTTGGTGATGTTGATGAGGAGAAGCAAGATAGGTTTGCTAGTATATATGAGCTCTACCAGAAAGTGCAAATCCACTTGGCTAAGCTCATTATGTCAGTTTTATGACTAATCATCTCTTTACTGCAGGTATTTCCATGTTTACAATAAACAAATGGCCTTGTTTTCTCACCAGATGAATGCATGGTCACCAAAGATGGCTGCTTCTTGAGGCCTAGGACCAAGATCTGCTCCACCACACATTTGCTGAGATAATGACCCCTCTCATCGGCGCAACTGAAATAAAGGAAAATGGCATTAGGAAAAGGAGAGAAACAGGCGTTTGGACTGGTTACTAGGTCAACTTTCCCAGCCTAGTTATATCTCCTCCCTTCTTTTCCTGTAGATATCTGAACCATATAGTTGTCATATTTACTAGGATAAGGAGACAAAAATATGCTGAGGGCTAGCTAACCAGTAACCAAACCAGTCTCTCCTTTTTAACAAGCCATTTGGAGAGAAATCACCTACAGACAATGAAGTCACAAATCTGACTTGAACAGATGCTTAATCAATTATTGAATGGATGAATAAATGGGACTAATGGGAACTTACATTGAATTCTTTTATTTTTTAGAGAGGGAAGGAAAGAAAGATGGAGATAATAAAGAAGAGAAGTTCATGGAGTGATTGGAAAAATACTCCAGGGGGACTCCAGACCAAGGTGGTGACACATACGAGGCTTCTGAATTTCCCTCCTTCCATGGATGAACCAAATGTAAAGCTACACATGGAGTAATTCCCTCTGAGAGAAATCCAGAAACTAGCTGACTGACTCTTACACATATGGTGACTAAAAAAATATCCACATCAAAATAGGTAGGAAAGGCTGAGACACACTGTCTCCATGATTCCCATCCCCAGCACAGAGCCATACGATTGGGAGGGAACCCCCAACTCCCAGCTTACCATGAATACTGAAAAGTCTGCACCCCAACTTTTAAGACTACCCAAGGAATAGGCCCCCAAATTACCTAGCTCTGATAGCCAACAGGGTTTGTGTTCATGAGTCACACAAGGTTATAGCAAAAAAGTAGTAGTTGTTAATGGGTGTGCTACAGCTATCTCCACAAGGCTCAGCATAGAGGGAACAGACAAACTACCCATTTTTCAGTTTCTCTCTGGAAGGTGTTTGACCACAAACTTTCACAGCTACTGCCTGGGGGTCCAGGTTCTGATCAGCTTGTATCTAGGTGCTGACTGAAGTCTCCTCTTTTGGGACACTGATGGGTCTTGGCATACCCTCAACTACTGGCAGCCACTTAAGAACAAAGATGGCAGCTCAGATAATCACAAAGGTTTGAGAAGCAACCAGGAACTCAAGCCAGGATGATTGATGAAGTTCATCTCCTTTACAAGATGAGTCTGTTAAGACTGGAAGAGGTGGCTGTTTTATCCATTGTGCAGAAATCAGCACAGAGAGTCAAAGAAAAGAAAAGAAAATGATTAGTGTATAGAAACTAACCTTAATGAAATGGAGATAAGTTATTTAGATGATAGAGAGTTCAAAATAATGGTCATAGAAATACTCACCAAGGTCAGAGAGCAGTGTATGAACAAAGTGAGAATTTTAACAAAGTGATAGAAAATATTAAAAAGTACCAAACAGAAATCACAGAGCTGAAGAATACAATAACTGAACCGAAGAATTCAATAAAAGGTTTAAACATCAGATTAGATCAAGTGGAGGAAGGGAACTCAAAGCCAGGGTAGTGGAATTCATCCAATCAGAGGAACAAAAAAGAAAAAAGTGTGAAAAAGAATGAAGATAGCTTAAGAGACTTATGGGACACCACTAAGTGGAGCAATAGATGCAGTACAGTGGTCGCAGAAGAAGAGAAAAGAAAGGGACAGAAAGCTTATTCAAAGAAATCATGGCTGAAAACTTCCATAACCTGGAGAAAGAAACAGACATCTGGATCCAGAAAGCCCTATGAGTACCAAAAGAGGTGCATCTAAAGAATCCACACCAAGATCAATTATTTTGTTAAAAGTTAAATTGTCAAAAGTTAAAGAGAGACTCTTAAAAGCAGAAAGTGAAAAAGTAACTTTTTATGTGCGAGCCCACCCCTATAGGATTATCAGCAGAGACCCTGAAGGCCAGAAGGGAGAAGGATGATATATTGAAATAAAAAACTGCCAACTAAGAATACTCAGCAAAGTTGTTCAGAATTGAAGGAGAGATAAAAGGGTTTTCCATACAAACAAAAGCTAAAGGAATTCATCGCCCCTAGGCCAGCCTTACAAGAAATGTTAAAGGGAGTTCATAAGCTGAAATAAAAAGATGCTAATTAGTAACATGAAAATATACACAAATATTAAACTCACTGGTAAAGGTAAATATATAGTTAAATCCAGAACACTAATGGTGGTGGGTAAATCACTTTTAACTCTTGTATAAAGGTTAAAATATAAAAGTATTAAAAATAATTACAACTATAATAATTTGTTAATGGATACACAATATAAAAATATCGAAGTTGTGACATAAAAAAAAACAATGTGGGGAGGAAAGTGTAAAAATGTAGAGCTTTTGTTATATATTTAAAATTACATTATTGGCTTAAAATAGACTGTGATAACTAAAAAATGTTTTATATAAGCCTCATGGTAACCAAAAAGCTAAAACTTATAGTAAATACATGAAAGATAAAGAGAAAGTAATCAAAGTATATCATCACAGAAAATCATCAAATTATAAAGAAAGAGAAAAAGGAAGGAACTACAAAATAGCTAGAAAACAATTAACAAAATGGCAAGGGTAAGTCCATACCTACCAATAATTATTTTAAATGCATTTAGACTAAATTCTCCAATCAAAAGAGACAGAGGTGCTGAATGGCTAAAAAACAACACCTGACTATAAACTGCCTATAAGTGACTCACTTTAACTTCAAGGACACACAGATTGAAAGTGAAGGGATGGAAAAAGATATTTAACCAAAAGAAAGCAGGGGTAGCTATATCTACACCAGACAAAACAGACTTTATGCCAAAGACTGTAACAAGAGACAATGAAGATCATTATATAATGATAAAAGAGGTCAATTCATTAAGAGGATATAATATTTATAAATATTTATGCACCCAACATCAGAACACCTACATATATAAAAAAACTATTAACAGATCTGAATGGAGAAAGAGACAACAATATAATAATAGTAGGGGGCTTCAACATCCTGCTTTCAGCAATGAATAGATCACCCAGACAGAAAATCAACAAGGAAACACTGGTCTTAAACTACATATTAGACCAGATGGACCTAACAGATACAAAACATTCCATTCAAGAGCAGTAGAATACATACTCTTATCAAGCACACATGGAACATTCTCCAGGACAGGTCATATGTTAGGCCACAGAACAAGTCTTAACAAATTTAAGAAGACTGAAGTCATATCAAGCATCTTTTCTGACCATAATTGTATGATAGTAAAAATTAATTACAAGAAGAAATATGTGGAGATAAAAATAACATGCTCCTGAACAACCAATGGGTCAAATAAATCAAGAGAGAAATAAAATATCTTGAGACAAATGAAAATGGAAACCATATAGACTAAAACTTACAGGATACAGCAAAACAGTTCTAAGAGGAACATTTGTATAGCAATAAATGCCTACATTAAGAAAAAAAAATCTCTGATAAACAACCTAACTTCACACCTCAAGGAACTAGAAAAAGAACAAACTAAGGCTCACAATTAGCAGGATAAAGAAAATAACAAAAATCAGAAATAGATGAAATAAATGGAACTAGAAACAGTGGAAATAAATAAAAAAGAGACTAAAAAGACAATAGAAAAGATCGATGAAACTGAAAGCTGTTTTCTTTCAAAAAAGATAAAATAGACAAGCCTTTAGCTAGATTTACCAAGAAAAAGAGAGAGGGCTCAAAATCAGAAATGAAGAGACATTGCATTTTAGACCACAGAAATACTAAGGCTCATAAGAAATTACTTATGAACAATTATACACCAACTAATTGGATAAGCTAGGAGAAATGAGTAAATTTCTTAGAAACATAACCTATCAATACTGAATCAAGAAGAAATAGAAAATCTGAACAAATTACTAGTAAAGAGATTGAATCAGTAATCAAAGACCTCCTGACAAAGAAAAGTTCAGGACCAGATGGCTTCACTGGTGAATTTAACCAAACTTTAAAGGATCCTTTTCAAACTCTACCCCACCCCACACCCCAAAAAACTGAATAATAGAAGAGGAGGGGCTACTCTCAAACTAATTTTATAAGGCCAGCATTACTCTGATACCAACGCTAGCAAGGACACTACAAAAAAAAGAAAATAACTGGCTAACATTTTTTATGAGCAGCACGGATGTGAAAATCCTCAACAAAATATTAGCAAACTGAATTCAAAGGGTCATACACCATGATCAAGTGGAATTACCCCTGGGATGCAGAGAAGGTTCAACATAACAAATTAATAAATGTGATATACCACATTAACAAAAGGATAAAAATGATATGATCTCGTATACCTAAAACTCATGTTATTAATGTTACCCTAATACATTTATTTAAAAATCATATGTCAACTGAATAGATGCAGAAAAAGCTTTTGACAAAATTTGACATCCTTTTATGATAAAAACTCTCAACAAATTGAATATAGAAGGAACGTATCTCAACATAATAAAGGCCATATATGACAAGCCCACAGCTAACATACTCAAAGGTGAAAAGCTGAAAGCTTTTTCCCTAAAACTAGGAACAAGACAAGGATGCCCACTTTTGCCATTTTATTCAGCATAGTACTGGGCATCCTAGCCACAGCAATTAGGGAAAAAAAGAAGAAAGAAAAGAAATAAAAGGCATCCAAATCAGAAAGGGAAAAGTAAAGCTGTCTATTTGCATGTGACATGATACTGCACATAGAAAACCCTAAAGACTCTACTAAAAACTGTTAGAACAAATTTTTTAAAATTCAGTATAGTTGAAGGATACACAATTAACATACAAAAATCAGTTGTTTCCCTAACAACAAACTATTGGAAAGAGAAATTTAAAAAACCATCCCATTTACAATAGCACCAAAAAGAATACTCAGGAATAAATTTACTCCAGGAAGTGAAAAATCTATACATTGACAACTATAAGACATTGATGAAAAAACTGAAGAAGACTCAAACCAATAAAAAGTTATTCTGCATTCATGGTTGGAAGAAATAAAACTGTTAAAATATCCATATTATCCAAAGCAATATACAGATTCAGTGCAATTCCTATCAAAATTCCAATGTCATTTTCGACAGAAATTGAAAACAATCCTAAAATTCATATGAAACTATAAAAGACCCCAAATAGCCAAAGCAATCTTAAGAAAGAAGAACAAAGCTGGAGGCATTACAATTCCTGAGTTCAAACTGTATTACAAAGCTATAGTAATCAAAACTACTGTGAAGAGATATCTGCACCCCATGTTCATTACATTCTTATTCATAATAGCCAAAGTATGGAAATAATCTAAGTGTCTGTCAATGGATGGATGGATAAAGAAGATGTGGTTTATACATACATACATACATACATACATACATACATACACACACACACATACACACACACACGTGCGGACACACACACAATAGGATATTATTCAGCCTTAAAAAATATGGATATTCTGCCATTTGTGACAACCTGATAAACCTGGAGGGCATTATGCTAAGTGAAATAAGGCAGACAGAGAAAGACAAAGACTGCATAGTATCATTATATGTGGAATATTTTTTTTTTAAGTTGAACTAATAGAAACAGTAGAATAATGATTGCTGGGGTGGGGAGGGTTTTAGGGACGGAAATAGGGAGAGGCTGGCAAAAGGGTTCAAACTTTCAGTTATAAGATGAATAAGGTCTGAGGATCTAATGTATAATATGGTGACTATAGTTGATAATTCTGTATTGTGTAATTGAAATTGGCCAAGAGAGTAGAACTTAAGTGTTCTCACATCAAAAAAGAAAAAGGTATAAGAAGTATAAATTGTTATAAAATAGTCATGGAGATGTAAAGTACAGCATAAGGAATATAATAAAAAATATTGTAATAACCATGTATAGTACCAGGTGGGTCCTAGAGTAATCGGGGGGATCACTTTGTAAATTATATAAATGTGTAACCATGATGCTGTACAGCTGAAACTAATATAAAATAATATTGAATGTCAACTGTAGTTGAAAAAGAAAAGGTAAATATGTGAGGTGATGAATGTATTAATTAACTCAATGGTAGGAATCCTGTCACAATGTATATGTATATCATATCATCGTATTATATGCTTTAAATATATTACGATTATGGCTTTAAGGTCAGTTATACCTTAATGAAACTAAAAATAAAAAAACACTATAATCATTAACTTCTTTAAATAGTACCTTAAAATATGAGCTGTGCATTTGAAGATAGCAAAGGATACCATAATTTACCTAAGAAAACAGATTTTTAGCTGTCATTACCTGTTGATCAAAACACCTGAACAAAAAGAAAACTTCCTGTGCAAGAATTGCTTCTGGTGGAGGTATTGGAATGAATGGCCATCGTCGAGATAGAATTCACCCACAGCAGAACTCTGGAGAGTAAATCACAGATAGAAAATGTGCTTATATAATAGCTTTCTAGGAAAAGAATGTCACCCCCTAAAGGGAAATAAACGATTATAAAATTCATTAAAAATTATTTTGAACAAGAGTTTAATATTCAAGTGGTACCAATTCAAGTGTCATACAAATTAACATTTAATACCCATTAGTAAAATAATATGATAAAGAAATCACACAAGAGGAGCATAAAGAGTCAGGCCTTGTTGAAAGAAATTTAAACTATAAAGTATAGCCAGTAGCATAGGTGGCTTCCCTGAAAATGCTATCCTTGAGTATGACAACAGGTCACAAATAGTTCATAGAATGAAACTGAAGTTAAAAATAAATTAGTATATAATGGATGCAATCAATTATTTTTAGAAGACCCACCATTTAGAGAATAGTATCTGGTTCCTACTTTTTTCAGTAGGAGGACTCCTTTTGCATGTCAAACAATGTCACAACACTCCATATGGCAGTTTACTGTTATTGACAATGCTTGATGTGCTATGGATCTCAAGTCTCTTGTATTTATTCTGTGGCCTCTCATGGGTCTGAGGCCCATGATTTGGCTCAAGAAAACATGTCTAAGTGAAACAGATGGAAAAGGAGTATATAAGAAAAAGAAGGCTTAATTATTTTATAGTATTTGCATAAGAGTAAGAATTTGTGTTTGGTACTATATTTGGGGAAACGGATAGGAAAGAAATCTGCTATAGTCATCATTTGGCTCAAAAGGACAGATCAATTCTGGATCTTTCCAGGTTTTACCCAAGGAGGTTTTAGTTGTTTAAGCCATCTGATGAGAATAGACGTCATTGTGTGGGGGTGGTGTCCTGAAATGTTGCAGAGATATCAATACCCTTTTACAGGAGGCTGAGTTTCAGGGCTAATCCATGTGGCAGGCTGCCTACATCCCACTGACCTTTCGGTCCAGTGGTAATCAATGCCAAGCTGCAGAGCACCAAGGGTCATGGTGCCCCAAAGAAATTTTTATCATTTCTAGCTCTCAGAGTTCCCTTAAGAACAAAGTCAGACAAGTTGGACGATGATTCAGAAATTGTTCAAAACTCTAGTTTTTAAATAAACAACAGAAGCACTTATCCCATACATGGGGTTCACCACTTTTACAGAGTGTCACACACTCAAAAGGCTACCACTGTAAAGAGACAGAGTAGTACCAATGAGATGTGTAAAGGTAACATTTTCCAAATACCTCAGTGCTTAGAGCCACCCGGAGTCCATACGGGATATCAGTCATCCAGCCCGTGGATTTTCCTATAGTTGTCTTCATTGGTACTACACTCCCACCTCGTTGGAACACTGGTATCTATAACAGAGCAACACTCTCAGGGAAGGAGTATTTATCCAAGGCAATTTCAAAGCAGAATTTTAAAATATTTCATTGTATAAGACTCACATTCTTTACAAGCATAGACTCAAAAGCGAAATAAATTTGTGGGTACAGAGATGGCCGTGGCATTAAAAGAGCTCAAACACTAAAAAATGGTCAATTTTTCAATTCTTAGAAGAACTTCTCACCCTTCATCAATTTATTCTGTAGTCTGCTTATCCTATAAGTAGCCTTTCCTATTTTGTATTTAAAATACTCCTATCAATGTAATAAAGATGTCTATTTCTAGAGCCTGCTAAAGAGTGATTTTTTTCTGTGTAAGCAGGCCCAGATATATATGGTAAAAAATAAAAGATGATAGTTTCTTGGTTTAGGGGAGATGATTTTTGTCCTTACTCATTGCAACCTATAGCCTTCTTGATCCCTGCGCTTCCCTGGATCACCAGGATGAATATCTCAAATCTGAGGGTAAATTTGTGAAACTTCTGTTATAAAAGCCACCAAAGGTACTTTAAGTGACTCTAGCAACAGGGCTATAGGCATGACCCATACCTATGGTGACATCCTTTGGGAATGGTGTTCCAGTAAGGAAAGCCCAGTAGGTTTCCTGCCTTCTAGTACAATCCTCTGTAAGGAAGCTCCTGAGATCATATGAGGGCTTGTACAGTGAGTAAAGTATAAACAGGAAGAGTATAAGAATATAAAGGAAGCTGGGAGTGAGGGTATAGTAGTTAAGATGTCCACCCTCTGTTTGACTCATAATTGGCAGCAAGAAGTAAAGCACATCTATCTCCCTACCCTCACCAGCCAATCTCTGTTTTCCCCTTAAAGAATGAGGTAGTAATTTAGTATGGAATGGGTTCTGATATGGGAGTCCAGCTGTCCTGGGGACTTGTTTCAGTTCTGTCACAATCTAGCCACAACTCTGGACAAGTAATTTAACTTCTCTGAACCTGTTTCCTCACCTGCAAGCATGTGGAATTAGAGGAGATGAATGTTAAGATCTCTTCTATATCTGAAAGTTGACATCTGAGATAATTTTATTTCTAATGGAGTTCATATTGCTGCTATTTAAAAAATAATATCAATATCTATTTATTAACCATCACACTACTTTGAGCTTGTGGTAGTGGCTGTGACTCAGCTGCAGGAGCCAAAGTCCCTTCAGAACTTCAGTCTGAGTGGGCTGCTTCGATTCTAGTATCATAACTGATAGCATTCCCTTGGGTCTAGAGGTCCAAGGTTGCAATTTAAAACTCATGCTTTCTACTTGGTCCTGTAGAACTGGGGTCCCCAACACCCGGGCTGCGGACCAGTACTGGTCTATGGCCTGTTAGGAACCAGGCTGCACAACAGGACAGGAGCAGCAGAGAGTGAGTGAAGCTTCATCCGTATTTGCAGCTGCTCCCCATAGCTAGCTCCACTTCTGATCATCAGGCATTAGATTCTCACAGGAGCACCAGTCTTTGGTGCCAAAAATGTTGGGGACTGTTGCCATAGAAGGACATTCTGATGGCATGTGTGGTGACCACTATGTTTACTCATTGTTTTCAGTGTTATTGTTTTTCTTAGACATACAAATGTAAATATATGGGGAAGAGTGTTTGTCCTTGATGTTTCATACTGTGAAATTAGAGTATATGTTGTTTTTAAACTCTTTTTCTTACATTTAAACAGCTTTATTGATATAATTCACATGTCATACAATTCACCCATTTAAAGTATACAGTTAAGTAGTTTTTAGTTTATTCAGAGTCATGCAACCATACCACAATTTAAAAACATTTTCATCACCCAGAAAAGAATCCCAGTGCCCATTAGCAGTCACTCCCCATTGCTCCCCAAACCCTCTCCCTCCCCAAGCTCTAGGCAACCACTAATCTACTCTCTGTCTCTATATGTGTGTTTTATTATACAAGACACTAATGCTGTTGGTTCTATGTGGGCACGTTATGGACTGAATGTTCGTGTCCCTCCAAATTCACATGTTCAAGTCCTTACCTCTAATGTGACTGTATTTGAAGACAGGGCCTTTACAGAAGTAATTAAGGTTAAATGAGGTCATAAAAGTGGGGCCCTGATCTGATAACTCACTCCCTCTCTGCCATATAAAAACACAACAAGAAGGTGGCTGTCTGCAGGCCAAGAAGACAGTCCTCACCAAGAACTGAACTGGATGGCAACATACTCTAGGACTCCTAGCCTCCAGAACTGTGAGAAAATGAATTTCTGTTGTTTAAGCTATCCAGTCAATAGTATTTTGTTATGGCAGTCCAAGCAGACTAGTAACACAATAGGGAAAATCAGTCTGAAAACAACTTACAGTGTCCAAGGCTACTGGGATCTTCACAGTACATGCTCCTTCCCAATGAGCAAATGTCTTAGGGTCATACCAGACCTGAAAAGGAACAGACACTGATGAAAAAGAATATATGAGAAACTGTTCACAATTTCATTATTCAGTGAAACAACCATTTGTCTTGATTTCAAATAACCAGAAAGCTAAAGTATAATTTAAAAAAAAAAAAAAACATCTTGAATAGAAGTTAGGAAGAACTTTTAAAATCCCAAAGGACTAATCCACTACTGTAGATGAATTAATTTGACTAAAAGGCTACTCTTTGTCTGTCCATCCATCATCCATCCATCCATCCATCCCTCCCTCATCCATCCATCTGAAAGTTATTTATTAAATAGCCTACCATGTACCCAGCACTGCTAGGTACACATGAGCGAACAGAAAGACACAGTTCTGATCTTATGGGTTTTACAGTCCAGTTGGCTTATAAAAACTTAATGCATCTATCAGTAAAAAAGATGATGAAAAAGAGAAGAAAATAATAACAAAGAAAAGCACATTGCAAACAAATAAATTTCAAATGAGGCAGGAGAAAAGGAAAGTGTCACAGAAGGAAACAGATCTTGGAGAAATTATAACTTGGATTACTACTATAGGATCATTTTTTACAGAGTACAATTCAGGGGTGGGGTTCAAACTCTTATTTGAGATTTTTGTCAAGGGGGTTTAGTTGCTGAAGTACCAAAAATGCCCTACTAAGTAATTTGATAGGATAAATCCTTACGATACCATCAGGAACAGCACAAAAACAAAAACCTCTTTTTCTCTCTTCTAGCCCAATATAATTTCTGGCGGCCACAGAGTCTATTTCATAAATTTACCTTCTGGGATTACCACATCCTTTATATAACTGGGCTGTTGCATCTGTCTCTGTCCTGCTGTGAATGTGAGTGGGCTGTGACTTGACTATGGTTAGTTCTAGTGAACTCTTAATTCAACAGGACCAGTCCTACCTCCTCATATGCATTATCCTTGCCTGGATTCAATTTGCTAATGTTTTGTAAAGGATTTCTGTGTCTGTGTTTATGAGGGATATTGTCTTAGCTTTCTTTTCTTATAATGCCTTTCTTTGGTGAATTCCAGTAGCTTTAGATAAATAGCTGGTGGGAGTGAAGGGTAAAAAAAAAAATGATTCAAACAAGATTTGAGGATTACCTAGCTACCATTTCTAGAACTACTTAGAATGAGTATAGGATATGTGCTCTGGTGCCATATGGCCAGACAAAAAAGGGTATAACTGGTACACAATATCATGTAGAACAGACCTAGAGCTCAATCACCAAGCTCTTCACCCAGCAAATACTTATGGAAGGCCTACCATGTGCCAGGTACCCATCTAGATGCTGGGGATACAGCAGTAAACCTAACAGATAAAAATCACCACCTTCAAGAAGCTAACATTCTAATGGGAGAAACAGATAATAAACAAAAGATGTAAGTAAATATATGGAATGTTACAAGGTGACATGTTCTATGGAGAAAAATAAAGAATTAAAGGCAGTAGGAGTGGTTTGTAATCTTAAAGAAGGCCTCGCTGAGGACACATTTAAGAAAAGACTTGAAGGACAGGGACTAGAGAAAATGACAGTGAGGGATTTTTGATAGTCCCTGTGCACAGTGTGATGTACTAAGCTAACCAGTGAGGTAAAGGTCTGACAAGAAACAGCTTGGCTCCTTCTACCCAGGCTTTGGGAAGATGTAAGCAAGAGAAACAATTACTCAATGCTCTGGTGGGAAAATGGTGCTAAAGGAATATACTATATAGCCACAACAATGTACTTGCAATGATGATAGGTCATTACTAAGAATTTATGGCTAAGTTGGAAAGAGAGCTTGTCCCTCTTAATGGGAGCTTATGCTTTGTTAGAATGAACTTGAGAAATTCTTAGCAGAAATGCGTGACAGGATAACTTATTTAGCTATTGTTGTATTTGACTTTTTTCTCAAGTTTCTACTCAGCAGCTGTATCTTTGTAAAGAGCTCTCACTTTCAAAACTGAAAATCACCAGAGAAACCAAGGGGAAAGAACATAATTCATGAACATTCTGGAGAAAAGTCTGGTTATTGTCATATCAACAATGATAACTGCAGTGGGCTGATTGGTGGCCCCTCAAAAATATATATTAATTTCCTAATTCCTGGAAGGAGTGAATATTACCTTCTGTGGTAACAGATTTGACTAAATTAAGGATCCTGTGATAAAGAGGTTATGTGGAATCATTGAGGTGGGCCCTAAACATCATCACACGTGTCCTTTTAAGATACAGAAGGAAGAGGAGACACAGACAAACAGAAGGCACTGTGAAGATGTAAAGCATACATTGAAGTAATGCAGCATTAAGCCAAGGAACACTAAGAATTGTGGGCAGCCACAAGAAGCTAGGAGCGAGCTATGAAATTGATTCTCCCTTAGAGCCTCCAGAAGGAACTAACCCTGCCCACATTTGATTTTGACTTCAAGCATCCAGTACCGTAAGAGAATAAATTCTTACTCCCCTCTTTAATTGCCCCCCCTCTGCCTGCCACTTCCACCTTGGACCTATGGATGTTGCTGTTTCCCCTTAAGAACTGGATTTCTGAAGGCAGAGCGTCTCCTCCCACATCCTCGTGGCGTGCACCCAGGGCCTGGTGCCCCTGGTGCACACGGGGGGGCCAGCGTACCCAGGGCCTGGCACACCCGGGGTATAGTCCATGGCTCCACCTGGGGCACGAACCCAGGACTAAAGCAGATGTGCTAACCACTACACTATGGAACAACTCCCGAGAATAAATTCTTGTCATTTTAAGCCACCAAGTTTGTGGTAATTTGTTACAGCAGCCTCAAGAAACCAATACAACAAGCAAACATGTAAAGCTGGTTGCAGGAAGAACTGGCACTGGATGTAGTTTCCCGGTGTTGCCATAACAGCACTTGTCAGTACTGAGCAGAGAGCATGGCTTGGCTCAGCTACTTCATCACTTGACAGTCCTAGAATATCTTGCGATAGCAGTTCCAGTATCCTTTCAGTATCCTTCACAGCTCTTTCCCCTGCCTGCTGAAGCCTCTGGTGATGTTTTAGTGCTTAAGGAGTCTAAGATTTGCCTCCATCCTGCTCTCCATTCCATACCCTCCTTCCTTGGTCTGGTGCCCCAAGTTTCTGCCCTATCTCTTCTCCTGGCCCCTTTGGATATATCTATCTGGAGGCTGATGCTCTTAAAACCCATGGCTGTCTGCTCTGCAGCCCATGGGTTATTCCGACCTCTCTCCAGTACCCTGCCTGGATTTGGTGCCCTGGGCTCCAGCAAGTCCAGGATAACATTTTATATAGTGACAATAATCAATGATGATAATCGATGAAAGAGCAGAGGAAGGCTGGAGGGGCACAGAGGGAAGTCACTGTTGTTACTTTTATCCTGTTTGGTGAGTATCTGGACACCAGTTTTTGGTATCAAAAGCTCAGGATTTAGATAGAGCCAGAATCTAAACACAGTGTCTTTATATTTATATGTCTCCCCAGAGTTTGATACTTAATAATAGATTAAAGATTTCCTCCTACCCAAAACCTCAATGTGTTTACAAGGAGTCACGTACACGAGTCGAAGTGGGAAGATAAAAAATCATTCTGATCCTTCTTGGTGTCATTACCTATTCATATTTCTGCCACACTTCTATTAAGTTTCTTGACCTCTGAGGACAGTGGTCATGACTTACAAGAATCTTTCATTGCTATAATCATTTAGGCTGTCTTCACAACTGCATGAAGAAATCTACTTCCTAACAGGGGCTAATTTATCAGAATGAGAGATGAGATGTGAGACATATAAGATATGCGACTGTTAATGATTCACTCTTACCTCATTTGATCCCGGCAGAAACACATCAACCACAGTGGCTTTTGGCTCTGTGACTGGATGAACCAATAAAGCACTTCCTGAAAGTGGAGAAGAAATAAAGTTAAATATCATTATAAGAGGTCAGAAAACATTTTTTCCTTTTAATGGAGTGCTTTTGAGGTTTAAAGACCACTTGACTATGAACTTCTTAGAGACAGAGAACTTAGTGAGTTAAAACAACAATTCATCAGAGAGAAAAGCACTGCTAGAAAGAGAACAAGTGCTCAAAGAGGTGATTGTGTTATTGCCTATCATTAAACTACTTATGGTATATTGGGATTACAGGAAGAGACCCTTACACACTCTATTACAGTCTAGTGCGTCATTAGTTTGAAAGCGCCATTGCATTTCTCGAAGAGCTTTATTGTTTGCTATAAATGACAGTGGCAGTCAACCTACTAACAAGTGTGGTCAGCGTGGATACTCAGATCCTCTTCTTTGGGCAATTATCATTGGGAAAGTTAAAATTCTCTTAAAAGCAATCTGAATTATTAATTTTGCTTTGACCTTGGCACCAAACATATGTAAAATCCATCCATTTATAAACTCACTCCTTAATTCAACAAATATTTATAAAGTGCCTACTGAGTACTAAGGCACTGTACTAAATTAAGTTCTGGGGATACAGTGGCAAATAAGACAGACAAGATCTCTGCCCTCACAGAGTTTACACTCAGTGAAGAAAGATATTAAATAAGTAATTACAAATTAATTAGAGTTAAGACAAATGCCTAAAAGGCGAAAATATAAAATGAAATGAAAGTTATGTAAAAGGAAAGACTGACTTTGACTAAAGTAGGTGGAATTAGGTACTGGAAAGCATTTTGGTCAGGAAAATTTTCTCTAAGGAAGTAGCTATTTAAACTGAGAACTAAATGAACAAAGATCTAAAGAGCTAGGTATTTTACATTTTTGAGTTTCCATTCTCTAGAGTTCCAGCTTTTGGGTAACTTTCTGACAAGCCTGGCTTCTTGAGCCCTATTCCCAAGATGATAAACTTCCATGTTCTGGATTTTGTGGTTAACCCTTGTCAAAGAAGAGCCCTCCCAACCTCGAACCCCCCAATCCTATTTTGCATATGAAATAAGCTCTTTTGAGTTTTTACTACAACATTTGGTCTACTTTTCTCTATTTCTCTACCCTGTAGTGGTATCACAGGCTTAGTAATAAACCCAGAACAAAAATCCCAATGGTATCCACAAATAGAATGAATTTATTTGAAGTTACCATATTATGAGAAGTGCTACATGACAAAAGAATAGAGCTATGATCCCACTAATACACTAAAAATCTTGGTGATAAAATTTATTTTATTTTTGCTTTCTTAAGATTAGAAATTTTTTAGTGTTCTTACACTAGAAAATGTAATAACAAGAACATAATTGCAGCATTTATCACAACTATAATTAATCAAGAAATGCTCACCCAGCATATATTCATCTTCTACACCAAAAGTCTCTAATTCATCAGGGAACTCTACCCACAGAGGCCTCAGAAAAGAAAAAAAAAAAATCTTAACTTCAACATCATTAGATGTTTGATTACAATTCAATTACTTATATTTTCAGTTTTATAACCATTCAAAGGAAATTGGAAAAAGCCAAAGAGCCAAGACTCTTTTCATGTGATTCAAGATTTTATGAGCAATTGCTATGATTACTTGTATTTTTCATATGTGAAAGAACTACCAATTATCAATGAAAGACTGAGAATTCTATTATCTGCAATTTTTCCTTCTGATCGTTGAACACTAAATATTACTGACAGGTAGAATCAGAGCTTTGTGCGAGTCCAAATGCCTAAAATGTTTTGTATAAAACAAACTAAATGTTTGTAAAACTATATTTTATGATACAAAATGTGTCATGTTTTCATGCTGTCACTGCCCTTCATGAATTCTTAATCATAACCTATTTAAATGAAAATAACTGGTTTTTCTTGTTTTTAAGGTGGCAACATTTTTGGAGGGTTGAGAAACTGTTGTGTCGTTTTTGTTTTTTGTTTTATTGTTATCGTTGTACATAACTAGGATGGATTTGGGCTTATAAAATAATAAAACTTTCAATATCTATGTATGTGAATATTAACTTAATGGTTCTAATTATTTTTTCAATTTCATTAGGAAAAGATATTTTAATAAGAGAAAGTTATTTTTAGTTTATTCATTAGCCTTTGTAATAATATATTCCCTTTCCTAGAGAATGGTAACAAAGCGGTGGTCTCCAAAGCTCGCTGATGTCTAGAATCACCAAGGAAAATCACCCTAAATGTAAATGGATTGAACTCACCAATAAAAAGGCACAGCATTGCAGAATGAATCAAAAAACAAAACCCAACCACATGCTGTCTCCAGGAGACACATCTCAGCTCCAAAGACAAATACAGACTCAAAGTGAAAGGGTGGAAATGACATTTCAAGCAAATGGCATTCAAAGAAAAGCAGGAGTAGCGGTACTAATATCAGATGAAACAGACTTCAAAATAAAAAAGGTAAAGAAAGATACTGAGGGATACTTCATAATGATAAAGGGAATCATGCACCAAGAAGACATGACACTTATTAATATCTATGCTCCCAATTGGGGAGCCCCAAAATATGTAAAGCAATTACTAACAGAACTAAAGGGAGAAACAGACCAAAATACTATCGTAGTAGGGGACCTAAATATCCATCCCACTGTTGGATATAAACAGATCATCCAAAGAGAAAATCAATAAGGAAATAACATCCTTAAATGACAAATTAGACCAGCTTCACATAACTGACATTTACAGATCCTTCCATCCCAAAACAGCTGCTTATACATTCTTCTCTAGTGCACATGGAACATTCTCAAGAATCGACCACTTGCTGGGACACAGAGATAACCTCAACAAATATAACAGGGTTGAAGTCATACCAACCATATTTTATGATCATAATGCTTTGAAACTAGAGATCAATTGCAGAAAGAAATCAGGAAGAACCACAAATACATGGAGATTAAACAACCTGCTACTGAAGAATAACTGGGCCAGAGAAGAAATAAAAAGAGAGATCAAAAGATACATAGAAACAAATGATAATGATAGCAAAACATATCAAAACTTTTGAGACAGGGCAAAAGTGGTCATAAGAGGAAAGTTCATATCATTACAGGCCTACCTCCAAAAACAAGAACAAGCCCAAATAAACAACCTAACAATTCATCTTAAAAAAAAAAACAGAAAAGGAAGAACAAATGAAGGCTAAAGTCAGCAGAAGAAATAATAAAAATTAGAGCAGAAATAAATGAAATTAAAAACAAAAAAAAAAAGAAAAATAAATGCAACAAAGACCTGGTTCTTTGAGAAGGTTAATAAAATTGACAAACCCCTGGCTAGACTCACTAAAGGAAAAAGAGAAAGGACACAAATAAAATCAGGGATGAAAGAGGGGAAATTATAACTGATATCGCAGCAATACAAAGGTTCATACAAGAATATTGTGAAAAAGTATATAATACCAAATTTAATAACCTAGAAGAAATGAACCAGTACTTAGAAAAATACAACCTTCCGAGACCAAATCAAGAAGAATTGGAAAATCTAAATAGACCAATCAGCAGTATGGAAATTAAAACAATCATCAAAAACCTACCAAAAAGTAAAAGTCCAGGACCAGATGGCTTCACCAGTGAATTCTACTAAACATTCAAAAAGATTTAATACCTATTCTCCTCAAACTCTTCCAAAAAATCGAAGAGGAGGCAATACTTCCTAACTCATTTTATGAGGCCAATAATACCGATACCAAAACCTTGTAAAGATAACACGAAAACAGAAAACTACAGACCAATACCCCTCATAAACATAGATGCAAAAATCCTAAATAAGATATTAGCGAACTGAATACATCAACTTATTAAAAAGATTATACACATGATCAAGTGGGCTTCATCCCAGAGGTACAGGGATGGTTCAACATATGCAAATCAACTAATGTGATACACCACATTAACAAATTAAAAAATAAGAATCATATGATCATATCCACAGATGCAGAAAAAGCCTTTGACAAGATACAGCATCCATTTATGATCAAAACACTTAACAAAATCAGTATAGAAGGAAAGTAGCTTAACATAATAAAGGCCATATATGATAAGCCAACATTATACCTAATGGTGAAAAACTAAAAACCTTCCCTTTAAGATCAGGATCAAGGCAAGGCTGTCCACTATTGCCATTCTTATTCAAGATAACATTGGAGGTCCTAGCGAGGGCAATCAGAAACGAGAAAGATATAAAAGGCATCCAAATAGGAAACAAAGAAGTCAAACTGTCACTATTTGCAGATGATATGATTCTCTATATAGAAAACTCTAAAGACTCCATAAGAACACTACTAGAAACAATAAGCAAATACAGTAAAGTCTCTGGATACAAAATCAGTGTTCAAAAATCCATAGCTTTCCTATACTCTATAATGAAGCATCAGAAAAAAAGTGGAAAAATAATTCCTTTTGTAACTGCAACAAAAAGAATAAAATACCTAGGAATACAATTTAACAAAACAAGTGAAGGATCTATATAATGAAAACTACAAGACCCTATTAAAAGAAATCGAAGAAGATATGAAGAAATGGAAATATATTCTGTATTCTTGGATTGGAAGAATTAACATAGTTAAATGACCATATTACCTAAAGCATTATACAGATTTAATGCAATCCTCATCAAAATCCCATTAGCATTTTTTAAAGAAATAGAACAAAAATCATCAGATTTATATGGAAGCACAAAAGACCCAGAATTGCCAAAGCCATCCTGAGAAAAAAGAATGAGTATGGAGGCATCACTCTGTCTGACTTCAAATTATACTACAAAGAGACAGTAATCAAAATGGCATGGTATTGGCAGAAAAACAGACACATGGACCAGTGAAACAGAATCGAGAGTCCAGAAGTAAACCCATATTTATATGGGCAAATAATTTTTGACAAAAAAGCCAAAACATACAGTGGAGAAAGGAAAGATTCTTTAATAAATGCTGCTGGGAAAACTGGAAAGCGACCTGCAAAAGGATGAAACTAGACTGTTGTCTATCACCACATACCAAAATTAACTCAAAATAGATTAAGGACCTGAATATAAGACCTGAAACAATAAAATGCATAGAAGAAAACATAGGAAAGAAATTCAAAGACCTTGGACTTACAGAGGATTTTATGAGTTTGACCTCAAAATCAAGAGAGGTAAAAGCTAAAATAAATGAATAGGACTACATCAAACTAAAAAGCTTCTGCTCAGCAAAAGAAATTGTCAAAAAGGTAAAGAGAGAACTATCAGAATGGAAAAATATATCTGTAAGCTACACCTGTGGTAAGGGCCAAATATCCAAAATATACAAAGAACTCATACAACTCAATAACAACAACAAAAAAAACAAACGATCCAATCAAAAAATGGGCAGAGAACTTGAAGAGACACTTCTCCCTAGAGGACATACAAATGGCTAACAAATATAAGAAAAGTTGCCCAACTTTAATAGCTATTAGGGAAATGCAAATCAAAACCACAATGAGCTACGATCTCATACCTGTTAGAACAGCTATAATCAATAGGACAAGTAATAACAAATGTTGGAGAGGATGTGGAGAAATAGAAACTCTCATACACTGCTGGTGGGACTGCAAATTGGTACAGCCACTATGGAAAACAGTATGGAGGTCCCTTGAAAACTAAGAATGGATCTACCATATGATCCAGCAATCCCTCTACTGGATATTTACCCCAAAGACTTGAAAACCCATATCCGAAAAGATATCTGCACACCGATATTCATAGAAGCATTATTCCCAGTGGCCAGGACATGGAAGCAGCCAAAGTGTCCTATGATAGATGACTGGCTAAAGAAGTTGTGGTACATATATACAATGGAATATTATTCAGCCATAAGAAGAAATGAAATACTGCTACTTGCAACAACCTGGATGGACCTCGAGATAATCATGCTAAGTGAAATAAGCCAGACAAGAAAAGTTGAAAATCACATGGTATCATGTGATTTATAAGTGGGATATAAACCTAAAAGCAACAAATGAGCAGAACAAACAAACAGAGACACATGGACATGGACCATAGACTAGTCGTTACCAGAGGGTAGAGGGTGGGGAAGGAGAGAGGAAGTAGATGGGGTAAAGGAGGTCAAATATAGGGGGTAGGGGGAGGGTGAAGTAGGTAAAGGGGATCAAATATATGGTAGCTGGAGGAAACTGGACTTTGGGTGGTAAACACAATAGAATATATAGATGTCGAATTATAATGTACACCTGAAAATTATATAATTGTATCATCCAATGTTACCCCAATAAACTTAATTAAAAAAAAAGTTCCTAGGTGATTCTGATCTGAGCCAGGTTTAGGAACAGCTGATCCAGAAATCTTGGTGTACTATGTGTGTCTGTGTGTGTATCATTCTCTAACCTAGAATATTGATTTTTCATATTGTGCCATCAAAATAGAATCACAATATAATCTATTCACCAGGAAAAATGTTCACCTCAAACTTGGAATGTTTTAGCTCCAAAGGTAAGGTAGAGCCTAAGACTGACAGGATAAAGTGTGAGAGGATGCTTATAGGCTAAATTCTGAATGAATTCGGTTACAAAGTCACTTCTCTTTTCTTTGAAAAATCTCTATTTCTGTTTCATATCAAATATTAACATTTGAATCACAAAGTAGCAGGGAATCTAGTTATCTTCTGTGACTTCAACTGCTAGCATCCTGCTCACAGTTGGTGCTCAATAGGCTGATTGACTCCATTCCTCAATGACTGGTTACACTCACTGGTTGCTGGAGCCTCTGACTGGTGAAGCCTATTTACCTCATGATGGGTTCGGACGTCACGTGTGCACGGTAGAACAGAGAATACCAATAGGGCAACAGGGCATAACGTTCTCTGATGGCTTGTCTGATGAGCCGGGTGTTTTCCTCCCCAAACAGCCAGGGTTCCCGTCGCTTGGTGTTCATGGTAGAATGGCCACGAAAGAAGGGTTGGTAGGCTCCGGCCTGGTACCAACGCACAAGCAGCTCTGCCTCTGGATTTCCGATGAAGCCACCTACATCAGCTGATTAGTTAAAGAAAGGCTTTGTGAGGCATCCAGGCTTCTAACAAATGATGTACACAGGTAAAATAAGGCCTTGAAGACTGATAGGAGAAAGATGCTGTATGTGCACTCAAAATGACCGTGGCCTCAAATTAGGGAACATGCAGTAAAAAACTCAGCCTGTTTAGGGATCTGACAATTTGCTTTCTGAATATTCTATTCTTGTCAAAAGGTCAGAGGCTTTACTGCAAGATCAACATTCAGGTACATTCCCAAACCCAGAAATTGCAAAATGTCTGCCTGATTCAGTAAGTCTGTGTTAAGGGGTATGGTGGGGGGTGGGGGTGAGGTGGGGGTGGAGAACTGGCAATTGATTTCCTTTGAAAGCAACAGCTAAAGCAAGATCAAAATTATAGAAATAACTGAAGAGAAACAGTAGGAATTATAGGTTTAAGGAGAATTTCATGTTTGGCCCTTAAACAGGATACATATTCCTTGTATTTATTGTATGAGACCAGTGTCATAATAATACATCTATTAAAAAAGTGATATTAAGTAGCTTCTAGTACTACAGAAAACAAGCAGCTGGAACTGTACAGCCATGATGAACACTTTCCATATTGAGATCTCTCATCTGTAGAGAATTATTAGGATTCAAGGAAGGCAATGCAGTAGAGAATCTTATTTTAATTAAATTTATCTTTCTCAAGAGATAAATATATATTTTTAAACAGTAGAATATGGCACAGAATTTTAAATCTACTGATTTCTGTACGGCTGATTTCTGATTTGCTAAATTCTCTAGTTTACCCCATTTTTCTTTCAAGAAGGAAAGGTATGTTTCAGGAAGAGAAACAGTTACCAAGAGCCTTTAAGGAAGAAGTGATAAGAGAATGACGCTGGCTCATTGACTTTATTTTATGTCCTCCATTCAGACAAGATACAAACAGCTCTAAAGCTATCCTTTCACTTTTCCCTCTTATCCACTCCCCTTTGCTTTCCTCATTTTCTCTTTCCCATGTTTATCCCTGCCCAAAAGAGCCAATGAAAAGATATTTGTGACCAGCTTTGACAAAAGCATCCTTGCTTTTCATTTTCTTACTTCAAGCCTGAGGATATTATCTTACCTCCACAAAAAGAGATCCCAGTAATGCTGAGAGTGAGTAACATAGGGATAGAAATTTTCAGGTAACTCCATTCTGCCATGTTGTCACCTGTCCACACAGCACCTTTGGTCACCAGTATCAAAGTATTAAAACAAAACAAAATATAAATCAGCCATGCACTCAATTTCATATTTAGATTCCTTATTTATAATAGACAAATTAATATAAAGGAAAACATTGTTCTTTTTTGAAAATAATTTCTCGTGTTTCAATTACAGTTGACATACAATATTATATTAGTTTTAGGCATACAACATAGTGATTAGATATTTATATATCTAATATATAAATATTTATGAAGTGATCATCCTGATAAATCTTATACTCACTCATTTGACACCATAGTTATTACGATATTACTGACTATATTCCCTATGCTATACTTTACATCCCCATGACTATTTTGTTACTACCAGTTTATATTTCTTAATCCCTTTCCCCTTTTCACTTATCCCCCAACACCTCTCCCATCTGGCACTGTCAAAATGTTCTCCGTATCTATGAGATTATTTGTTTTGTTTATTTTGTTTTTTAGATTCCACATATAAGTGAAATCATATGGTATTTGTCTTACTCTGTCTGACTTATTTCACTTAGTACAATACCTGTAGGTACATCCATGTTGTTGCAGATGGCAAGATTTCATTCTTTTTTTATGGCTGAGTAATATTCCATTGTACACATGTACCCCTTTTCTTTATCTATTCATCTATTGACGGTCACTTAGATTGCTTCCATATTTTGGCTATTGTAAATAATGCTGCAATGTTCATATGGATGCATATGTATTTTTGAATTAGTGTTTGGGATTTCTTCAGATAAATACTCAGAAGTGAGATAACTGGGTACTTCTTTGTCTCTTGTTATAACCTTTGTTTTAAAGTCCATTTTGTCTGGTATAAGTATTGCTATCCCAGCTTTTTTGTTTGTTTGTTTCCATTTTCATGAAATATTTTTTTCCATCCCTTTACTTTCAGTCTGTGTATGTCTTTTGTTGGCAGCATATGTAAGAGTCTTGTTTTTTTACCCATTCAGCCACCCTATATCTTTTGACTGGAGCATTTAATCCGCTTACACTAAATTTTTTTAAATAAAATAATTGTTGATAGATATGTAGTTATTGCCATTTTATTATTCACATTTTTAATCCTTTTTGCCTCTTTATTCTTAAAGAAATCCCTTTAACATTTCTTGTAATAATTTGTTTGGTGGTGATGAACTCCTTTAGCTTTTTCTTGTATGGGAACGAAAATATTTATTTCTTACCTTAAAAATATACAAATTCTGGTCTTCCTCAATGAAAATATATTAATTTTCTAATATGAAAAAACTTATAAAATCTACAAAAGCTTTTGTGAAAATATTCTGAAATGGAACTTATTTTTGAGTCTAACTCAAGTATGATTTTAGGAGAAATGTTAAGAAAATAAACTTTACTGATATACAATTTACATACAATAAACGTACCTATCTTAAATGAAGAGTTTGATGAGTTTTAAAAAATGTGTATACTACCATGTAACCACTATCATAAGCAAGGTATAAAACATTTTCATAACTACAAAAGTTTACTTGGGCTCTTTTAGAGTCATAAGCCTCCCCTGCTCCCACTTTACCCAACCATTGATTTGATTTCGATGACAATAAATTCATCTTTTCTAGATTTTCATATAAATGGAAACAAAATGTATGCTCTTGTGTTCTAGTTTTTTTCACTCAGTATTCTACTGTAGATTTCTCCTTTCCATTTGCTGAGTAGTATTCCGTAGTAAGGACATATCACCAGTTGTTTATCCATTTACCAATGGACGTTTGGATTCTTTCCAAATTTTGGCTATTATGGATAAAGCTGCTATAAATGTCTGTGTACAAATCTTTGTGTGGTATATGTTTTCATTTATCTTGGGTAAATATCTGGCAGTGGAATTGCTAGGTCTATGTTCTGTGTTGAACACTTTAAGAAAATTCCAAACTATATCTTTTGTCAACACTTGGTAGTGTCAGTTTTTTTTTAATTCTAGTCACACTAATGGATGTGTAGTGGCTTCTCCTGTTGTCTTAATTTATATTGCCCTAATAACTAGTGATTATTGAGCATCTTTTCAATGCTCAATGTGTTTATTGATCATTCATATGTCTTCGTTCATAAGCTATTTAAATAATTTGCTTATTTTTTAAAGCAGAACATCTTTATTATTTAATTATAAAAGTATATATTCTAGATACAAGTCCTTTGACAGATAAATATGTATACTGCAAATATTTTCTTTCAGTCTGTGGCTTGACTTTTCATTTTCTTAACAATATCTTTGAAAGGGTAGACATTTCTAATTTTGGTGAAGCCCAATTTATCATTTTTTTTCTTTTATGGTCATGCTTTTTGTTTTCTATCCATGAAATCTGCCTATCATAAAGTCACATAGATTTTCTCCTATGGTTTCTTCTAGAAGTTATTTGTTTTAGCTTTTATAATTTATTTATACTTTTGAGTTAGTTTTGGTGTATGGTGTGAGATAAAGGTTGAGGTTCTTCCCCGCCCCCCCCCCCCACATGATATCCAATTGTTCCAGCACCCTTTATTTAAAAACTCCTTTCTCCACTGAAGTGCCCTGGTGACTATGTTGTAAATTAACTGATCACTTATGTGTTGGACTCTTTCTGGATTCTCTTTTCTGTTCCATTGAGCTAATGCCTAGTCTCCCTTGCCCATGAATAATCCCTCTATAATTTGAGAAGAGTGGTAAGACAATACAGGGGAGGCATGACAACAACGGCAATAACAAGTTAACATTGATCAAGCCCTTACTGAGCTATTTTGCCTGTATTATCCCACTTTATCATTACAACAACCCTACCAGGTAAACACTATTATTAACTCCATTTTATAGGTGAGGGAAATATGACAAACAGTGGATATCATAATCTACTCAAAGTTATAGAGTTACTAAGTGGTAGAGGCAGGATTTGAGTCCAGGCAGTCTGACTCTAAAGCCAGTGCTCTTATTTACTATATAGTTGATAAAAAGTTTGTGAAGATAAGATTATATACCACTAAAAAGATACATAAAAGAAAAAATATCTTATTAAATCTGGATTACTCCTGAAGCATTTTTATCTATTTGCTATCAAAATAGTTTTGACAGCTATTTTTGTTTTAATCTTCCATAGATATTTTATGCTGTCCTATGGCTAGCAAAGAAGAATACTTTCAAGGGGCTGTTCTTTTTAAAAAGTACTCTAATAATTTCTCCTTGACTTTAATTGAGATATGTATATATCTACATAAAGATTTTTAAATCCATATGATGACATTCTCATCAAGAAAGTTCATGTAAACATGCAAATGTTTTCATGTCTCATATGGTTGTTTAGTCAGAAGCTCTCTCTGGCTATTGGTTTCAGCATGAGACTTAACACAATAGTGTTCTCTGTAATGCCTCACTTGCTACTCTGTGAAGCAAGGCTGATAGCTTCACACAGAGCACTGAAGACTAGGCAGTGGGCCAATATCTAAGAGATTGAAGATAACTCAGTATGCATATGTTCTGTTATCTTAACTGCTGTTTATAAATGTTTTCATTAAAACTACTTTTTTTTTTTTTAGTGATTAAAAATGATGCTCGGAGAAAATTTGAAAAATAGATAGATAAAAAGAAGAAAATTAAAATTACTCATAATCACCAAGATACTATACTTATTGGTTTAGATTACTACATACATACACACACATTTTAACAAAACTGGGATAATACCTAAACATTTAGGTATTCTTTTTTTTTATCACAATGTCACAAACATTTTTTCATGCAATTAAGGCTACTATTTTAAATAGGTTTATGACAGTCTATCATATAAATATACCATACCTTTATAACTACTCCCTATTGTTACATATTTGGATTTTTCTTTTTTGTTTCAAAAACTAATGGTGTGGTGAGAATTTCTGTATATGAATCTTTGCCTGAGATGACAATATTTTGGCCTTTTTTTTGAGTATCACGGGGGCTGGTTTTCAGGGGTAGAATAGGAGGCCTAGTAATGTCTATGGTAGAGTTAAAGCTGGATTCCTCAAACTAGGGCCTACGCAACAAGTTATTTATGCAAGGCCAGGGGACTTAAAATAGCCTTCCTGCCACAGGTTAAGTTGAACTAGATCTGCATTAGCTAGTAAACTGGATCCAGTTATAGATGACACTGACCATAAGCAACAGCCAGGTCTATTTTGAGCCATATTGCTAAGTGGAACAGGTGGTTGAGGGAAAGTATTAGAAGTATATTTTCCCTGGTTTTGATAAATCACAGGGACAGGATCAGAGATGATCATCCCAGCAGAATGATATATTCTGAAGTCATTCATCCAGAAACTAAGTGGTCATTTCTTCATTGGGAAACAAGTAACTAAACTTTATTAAAATTGATTTATTCTGCTCATAGTACAAAATGCATACTTCAGGGCACATCACTCTACAATCTAACAGCTACTGAAAATAAAGGCATTAGTAGCTCTACATACCATAAATGGTCAAAAAGACAAGTTGCTAACTTGTGTTTTTAAGTCTGATCATATCAACCATTCCTTACCATACTTTTGTGATCCAGCAAAGAAAGAACGTGTAAGAACAAAGGGTCTCTCTTTTCCCTTAGAGCGCTGTATCAGTCCTTCTGCTGTAGCCATTTGCTACAAAATTAAAGTAGAAGAGTTAATAAATAAGTAAGTAAATAAATAAATAAAAGTAGAAGTTTCAAACAGGTGATTGGATTAGGGCATTGTGTAGATAACCCCAATAAACTATTTAATATACAAAAAGTAAATAGTAGGTGGGAATGTGAAATGGAAAATATTAAAATAAATCCATTTTTACGATATAATGAAACTACCCTAAGTTCTCCTATTAAACAAATGGAAAATTTTCCTTGATTAAATTGGCAATGAAATAATAAGCTAGCATTTATTTGGTACTTACTATTGGAAGGCATTTTACAAGATTTTCTCATATCATATACACAATAACCTCTGGAATAGTTTTCATTGATGAAAATACTGAGCTTTAGAGAGGTTAACTGAATGGCATTGACTGACATAAAACAATTCTCTAAATTAGTTTGTGATTATATCAAGAGGCTGTTAGAGAAGTAAACAAAGTCTATCTGAAACCTGTGCTATATCTAGCCAGCAGCTCCTACTGGAAAATATCAGTTGGTGGGAGGGTCATAAAAACAGTTACATTATGAAAACAACAAAGGACTCTGAGTATAAATTAGGAAACGTGACCGCTAAGTCTTTTGGAAGTGATTGGCATCCACTTTCTATTGAGAAGGCTATGTGCTTATGGAGGGATTTCTACATTTAAAAAGTCTACTTATGGAATTTGTGTATGTGTTCTAAATCTTACTCCCTGGTATAAATGTAAGACTTGATGTATTTAGACATTTGTGAAATTTCAAAACATTTGTTTTAATTGCCTTTGTTTATGTATTTATATACGTCCTACTTCAAAGAAAGTTTTGAGGTAGATCCAATGCCATTTACTAATGGCTCCTGTCAAGGAAGATGTTTCTATGTTCTCATTAATCTCACAATAGCTGTAAATTCATCAAGTTCATTAAAGAAGGCAAAGATGCAAAGGGGGAAATAATAGGTCTTATATATTAGATACAACCTTATAAGACTCATTGCAGTTGTCAGAAAAAACATATGAAGAGAAATGAACAGTATGATATGACTGTTACAAAAGAAATGACTTTCAACCCAGCCCAAAAGGCAGGGCACATGTATTCAGTTGGCTTCTTTTTGAATGTCTTACCTGATAAAAACCATAGATATTGTGAAGTTCTCTGTGCTCCCAGTTGCCATGATGAATAGCATTCTTATGCATGGTTAGCTCTGGCCCTTTAAAGACAGAGGGCTCATTCATGTCATTCCATATGTAGAGGATGTCAGTAGATCCCTAGGAAGTAAATCTTGGTCAAGATAATACTCCTTCAGTGATAATGTTAATATGATAGCTGCCCCTATTCCTCTTTCCTACTCCTTTTAATGTATTATTTATTATCTTTGCTCTGTCCTCTGCTCCACTGCTAGAATAAAAAGCTCCACTGAGCAGGGGCTTTTGTCTGTTTTATTTACTGATAAATCTCCATACTTAGAGTAGTACCTGAACTGAAGAAGGTTCTCAGTAAGTATTTGTTGATGAATGAAAGAATACTGTGCTCTATTGTCTGTGACATTCACATTGCCCAGCAAGTCCACTTCAAGTTCTACCTGGAAAAACCCCACAGGAAAGGTTGTGAATGTTCACAATTAGGCTCTTATCGTCTGCTACAATCCTTAATTAAAGGAAGGGCAATTATAGTTGTACATGACAAAGTTCTGCCTTCCTTCTAATACTGTGAGATTTGACAGCTAAGATACCTGTTTGTTAGCATGATCTACAGTTTGTGTTCTACAGAGAACTATTCAATTTGGAGTGGGAAGGGGCAGTTAAGTCTTCTAGTGAACATGGTGTTACAATCCCTTTATAGAACCCCTGATCTCTCAGCATTTGACTCAGTGGCTACAATGAAAGGCAATCCCTCAGGCAGCTTATTCTGAAAGTCCTGTTCCTGCTAACATCCTCTCATAGGGCCTAGCTTGCCTTTGGGATACCACAAAATATATCTGCTGCCTCTCCCACATGATAGTCTTTCAAACACGTGGAGGAGTTTTTACCTTCAATGATTTCTAAACGTGTACTTCTATGAACAAGACTATATGGTTTTCAAATAGTTGATTACGTTGACTATTCATCTTTAGCACCCTCTAAGACTAGGTTGGCAAACTTTTTCTGGAAAGGGCCAGATTTTCAACATTGCGGGCCATAAGGCCTCTTTTTCAATAACTTGACTCTGGTATGGTAGTATGAAAGCAGTCATAGACACTAGGGAAATGAAAGCATTTGGCCCAAGCATTGTTCATCCCTGCTCTAAGCTGTTTTCTGTGTTCTAATATATAATGTTCAGAAACTAGAGTTTAGTGATTAAGAGCCAGGCTTGGGAGACAAACAGACCGGAGTTCAAATCTTGGTTCTGCCACTTACTAGGTGGGCAAACTTAGCAGGTTTTTAAACTTGTTTATGCCTACGTGGCCTCATCTGTGGGATTAGAGTTAATTGTAGTTTCAACTTCAAAGGGTTATTGCGAAGATGAAATGCACACTACTTGGCATGTAGCAAATACAATTTATATTAGCCATCTTTATCATCATCACCATAATAGTTAAAAATAGTTCTCTAGATGTGGCTGGCCTCTCCAGTTTTCTCTGTGGTTCTGATAATATTTTAAGAATTGATTTATTATTATGCTTTACTTTTAACGACATGTTATATTTTGCAAGATATTTTCACATATATCATTATTATCTTTAAATAGTGCTATTTGATACAAAAATTTATACAGTGATTTGAAACTATATTTCTATTATTGAGTACTCTGATATATTACGGAGGTCAAAATCACAGCTTTTGTGCATTTAATAATACATATGCCACTTCTCTCCCGGCATCATCGAAGTCTGCAATGTGGTTGCCATCCTTGCCTTTTCATATAAGCATTATTTATCAAAGGCTACCCAATGAAGCAGAGTTCTACTCAATCACTTTGTTTTCCTTCTTTCATCATTGCAAGTAAGTAGGAAAGAGCAGATGAATAAAAACAAACCTCATAAACAGAGAAAGCAAAAAGACCTGAATACCACTCTCTGACCTTCGGATTGGTGAAATCCAGGTAGGAAGAGAGACCTGTAGAGGCAGAATAGTAGACAGCCTGTTAGGAACAGTGGTTCTCATGGTAAGATGTGTTATAAGGAAGAATATGTGTAAGGTGGGTAATCAATAGGCACCTTACATCAAATGTAAAAGATAGCTGATACAGAGGCATGGTCTAGCGAGAAGCAAATGAAAGCAGTGCTGGCCCCCAGGGATAATCACTAGATCTTTCAACTCCAGAGGCCCAGAGGAATGCCAGTTAACAATATCAAGATGGAGCCTGTCCGTCACTAAGACTACCCACATAAGGATGGCAAGTATCCTGCAGTGACCTCTCTGTTCTTAAAGAGAACAGAGATGTATAAGTGGTAAAAGGAGGGAAAAAAAACATGGGGTTTCTCTACAGTACAAGGATTTGTGATAGAGCGCTATGAAAGGGTGATTTCCTTTTGTCCTGGAGGAGTTTCTACCAAAGCTCTAAACAAATAATTTCTGAGATGAAGAATTCAGAATTGTCAGAGGTACCTGAGGTCACTCTGAAAGGCTGGAAAGTCAAAAATTATGGGCTAACAGGGCACAGAAGGATCAAAGATAGAGAAGCTACAGAATCCTTTTCCTTTCTTTCTCCTCCTCTCCTTTTCTCATTCCCTGGCTTTTCGTTTTTATTTGCTTAGAGAAAAGGCATGCCACTGAGGGTTGCTGGTTTATTTTTCATTCACTCATTGACTGATAAATATATACCAAGTACACTGTACCAGGTGTTATGAAAGATATAAAAGAAGGCAATACCATCTTTCCCTTAAAGGTGCTTAAAATGTAGCAAGAGATATCTGCAAGGAATAAGAATTATGGCCATGAAACCTTCATTAATTTGGACTGAACAAGAGTAATGTAAGTGTATAAAGTAATATCTTACCAGGCCAGCATACACCTTCGAAGTCTCCCCCTTCATGATTTTTCACAAAGAAGCCCTGTTCTTTGGCCTTAGCATACACTGAGTAGTCAGGATCAATCTTGATGTGAGGGTCACTGATGACCACAAGCTGTCAGGACATAAAGGTTTGAAGATCTCATCAGTTTCATATGAGCCATACGTTCATTTATATGTTTTCATCATAGTTCAGGGGTTCAAATTTTACTCAGAAACAACTACTACTAGTATTGAAATATTTTAGACACCAGTAAAACCCTGTAACCTTTCATATGCTTAGGGAAAGATGCCCCTTTATAATTCTTGCTACTCAACCAATACATTTTTCTTTAAAGATAGCATTTTTTAACTTTCTATCTGTCCGTGGGGCTGGACGCTATAAAGGATTAAGTAGGCAAGGTCCCTGCTTCCTAGATATCTAGAGGCTAAGTAAGACATCTAGAGGCTAAGATAACACTGACAAAAGCAAACATTAAAGAAAACAGGAAACTAGCATATTAAAAACAAATAAAAAACCCCCAAACTCGATGGTACAGGCATATTGGGGGGGAGGTTTGAGAAAAGCTGTTATCACAGCTCTCTGTGGGTGGGAGATCCAGCATATCACTACAAGGTGGCCACAACAAATGGGCCTGAATGCCGGGCCCCTTCATTCTGATGGGGATCTAGACAACTAAGTCAGGGGTGGATGGTGTAACTGCCTTTGCACCATAGCTATTCTGTTATCACAGTTTCAATTATATTTGAAGGTACTATTTTTGTGGCCATTTTTTTTTTTATCAGAAGTTCTCTACTAACATACCAAGCAAGCTTTAAAAATTAAACAGTGCTTTGCAATTAAAAGGTTCTAAAGTATTAGCTTATATTACCTTACGTTTTTTGTTCTGGAGCAGCTCTTGCATCCTTTTGGGGTTTGGGAATCTTTTCTTGTCCCAGGTGAAGTACCTTTTGCCTTCAGTGTGCTCTATGTCCAGCCACATGACGTCATAAGGAATGTCATGTTTGTCAAATCCTGCATCCACTGCTTTTACATCGTGCTCATCTTCATAGTTCCAGCGGCACTGATGATACCCCAAGGAGAAGAGAGGAGGCATGGCTTGTGTGCCTAAAAGAGGAAGATGACAACTGAGCTGACAACTGCCACAGTGATAATTCTACATTTGATAAACATTTCCTAAATGCCTACAGGGTCCAATCACTAAGCTTGTACTTAGAATATCAAGGAGAAGAAAGCATAGTCCCTACCTTCAAGAAAGTGACATTTGGCTGATGAGGGAGGCATGTAAATAAATGCTCTGCTCTGAGGTATAAGTGCTATGTTAAAGGTATCGATCTGGTGCTATGGAAATACAGAGGGATTAATAAATTCTGCCTTCAGTGAAGTATCCACAGGTTTCAAAGAGGTGGTAACTCTTGGTTTGGACCCTGAAGAATAAGTAGGAGTATACTAGATATAGGGAATGGATAGAGCTTTCAAGCATGTTCAAAAAAAGATACAGAGCAGAGAAGTGCATAATAAGCTTAGGGAAAAATAAATATTCCAAGGTGGTTACATTGTGAGAGACCAGTAGAAGATGAAACTGGAGAAGGCTAGTTTGTAAGGGGCCTTGTAGTTCAGGCTAGGAATTCTAAATCATCTCTTATTGGAAGTTATAAGAAGTTTGGTAAGACATAACCTTAACAGACCTATGCTTTAGAAAAATTAGTTAGGAAGCAGTGTTGAGGCTGACTTGAAGGGAGAGACTGAAGGCAGGAAGAACTGTCAGGAAATTATCAAAACATTTATTGATAACATAGAGAACTTCTGGTGAATCACTAGAATTTTTTTTTTCCCTTCCTGAAGTCTCACTAAAACCAGAGTAAAGAAAGAATAAAAGCAAACAGAACAAAGAAAATTGGAAAAGGATAATTTCAATAATGTTTTGGAAAGCAGCAGGCAGGGGAGAGCTGGTACCTGCTGAGCAAAGCCAGGAAAGCTCTCACGAGAATGCTTGTGAGGGGAATAGGATGAGAAGAGCTCATTCCCGCTCCCAGGACACCAGCAGACAGGTAAATTCCCCCTACCATCCCAATTCTGGTGTGAGACTCATCAGGCACACAAAGCTTCCAGACAGAGCCTTAAATATGCATGGATAGCCAAGGATCATCAAACATTTGAATAAAGCCTCCAAAATTAGAGGGATCCACATAAAGAAATAGAATAAAAATATCTCTGAGAAAACAGACAAGAAACCAAAGTATTAAAACATCAGTGTCTCCAGGGAGATGAAAGAAGACATACTCATGAAATAAGACTAGGATAGCATAAAACAAGCATAAGAGATTAGAAACGAGAACCAATTAGAGGATAAGAGTTTTTAGAAGTTAGAAATGTGATAGCATAAGTGGAAGGCCTAGAAACAAACTGAGAAAAATTGCTTAGAAAATAGACAAAAAAGGGAAGGGAGATTATAAAATCTGGAGAGTAGAAAGAGATAAAAGAAGGGAAGAAATTAACAAAGGAACAAGAAAGACTGTTTTTTAGAACTGAAGAACATGATTTTCAAGATTGAAAGAGTTCACATTTAATACGCATCTCACTGGTTATAACAAAAATGTCTATATCAAGTATTCTGTTATAAAATTTCAGAATATTAGAAATTTTAGAATATTACAGATAAAGAGAAGATATTTCAGAGAGAAAAGATATATTAAATATAAAGGAACAGAATTCAAAGTGATTTTGGAGCAAGAAGACAATAGAGAAATGACTTCAAATTCTGAGAGAAATAATTTTCAATTTAGCTAGCCAAATTATCAATGAAGGATGAAGATAGAAAAAAAGATGTTTTCACACCTGTAAAGATACAAAAAGCATACCTCCAATACATACTTTCTTAGGAAACTACCAGAAGATGTTTCCAATAAATAACAAGTAAAAGAAAAGGCAATAAATCACGCAAAGAATAAAAACATGGCATCCAGAGAGGAGGGATCTAATACCAGAAATAGCAAACATTAAATCATAGGATGACAGCTGTGCAGAGAGGATAGAAAGCAACAGTCTTGATGGGAGCAGGATCTGGGATGGAAGTCTTCAGGGAAGAAAATGGAATGGACAAAGTGTCTGACACCCTTGAGCATTTGAAAAATATAAACACTGAATATTGATTTAACCAAAACATACTGGGAGGGAAAAGAAGGAAAGATATTATTGAGTTAAATCCTCATCAAGAGTCAACAGATAATCTGTAAACTTATAAATTGAATTTCTTTGAACATGGTGGCAGATCCAGTGGTTTAGACGTACTTTCCTGTAAATCAGGCTTATTCTCCATAATAACAATGTTGAAAGGGCTTGAAGGTGGCCTTAACAGTACTTATTTTTCTATATGGATGTCTTCCCATATCCACAAATTCTTTGTTGTTCCTCTAAATCAAAATTAGAATCAAATTCCTCTTCCCTTAAACATGGGCTAGACTCAGAGATTTTAACAACAGAATGAGCAAAAGTGCTGTTACAGTACTTTTTTTCTTAACAGCTTTATTGAGATGTAACTCACATACCATACAATTCACTCAAAAGTGTACAAGTCAATGTTTTTGGTTTATTATCATTTTTTAAACTGTGGTAAAATATATAACATAAAACGTTCTATTTTAACCATTTTTAAGTGTGTAATTCAGTGGCATTAATTACATTCACAATGTAGTACAATCATCACCACTAGCTATTTCCAAAACTTATATCACCCCAAAGAGAAACTCTGTAGCCATTAAGCAATAACTTTCCATTATCCATTTCACTCTCCAGCCTCTGATATCTGCTAATCTACTTTCTGTCTCTTTGAATTTGCCCATTGTAGGTTCTTATATCTAGTATCATATATTTATCCTTTTGTGTCTTGCTTATTTCATTTTGCAAAATTCTTTCAAGGTTCATCCTTGTTACAGCATGTATCAGAACTTCGTTCCTTTTTAAGGCTGAATAATATTTCATTTTATGTATATATATTTTGTTTATCCATTCATCTTTGATGGGCACTTAGGTTGTTTCCACCTTTGGCTACTGTGAAAAATGCTGCAATGATCATTGGCATACAAGTATATGTTTGAATCCTTGCTTTCAATACCTTTGTGTATATACCTAGGAGTGAAATTGCTGGGTGTATTAGTCAGGGTTCTGCAAAGAAACAGAACCAATAGAATGTGAATAATTGACTGACTTTAAGGAACTGACTTATGTGATTGTGGCAGCTGGCAACTCTGAATTTTGCAGGCAGGCTGATAGGCTGGAGACACAAAGAGCTGAAGCCACAGTTTGAGTATGGAGGCAGTCTGGAAACATTCCTTTTTCTTTAGGGGACCTCAGGCCTCTTCTCTTGAAGCTTTCTTTTAACTGATTGGATGAGGCCCATCCACATTATGGAGAGCAATCTGTTTTACTCAAACTGATTTAACTGTTAATCTTCTCTAAAGAATACTTTCACAGTGGCAGTGTTTAACAAAATATCTGGTGCCATAACTTAGGCAAGTTGACATATAAAATTAATCATCACACTGGATCATATGGTAATTCTGTTTAGCTTTTTGAGGAACTGCCAAACTGTTTTCATAGCAGCTGAACTATTTTACATTCCCCCAGCAATGCATGAGGTTCCAATTCCTCTACATCCTCATCAACACATTATTTTCCACTTTTTTGATTTAGCCATCTTAGAGGATAGGAAGTGATATCTCACTGTGGTTTTAATTTGCATTTTTTTCTAATGACTAATGAAATCGAGTATCTTTTCGTGTGCTTCTTAATCTATTTCTATCTCTTCTTTGGAGAAATGATAAGCACATGAAAACATGCTCAACATCATTAATCATTAGGAAAAATGAAAATTAAAACCTCAATGAGGTGCCACTTCCTACCTTCTATATTTAATTCCTTTGCCCATTTTAGAATTGGATTTTTAGTTGTTGAGCTGTAAGAATTCTTTACATATTCTCCATACTAGACCCTTATCGAATATATGATTTGCAAATATTTTGATTCTGTAGGTTGCCTTTTAATTTTCTTGGAAATGTCATATACAAAATATTTTAATTTTAATGAAGTCCAACTTATCTAATTTTTTCTTTTGTTGTTCATGATTTTCGTGTCATATCTAAGAATCTGTTGCCAAATCCAAGACTATAAAGATTTACTTATATTAAGAATTTTTAGCTCTTATATTTGTCAATTCGTTTTGAGTTAATTTTTTGTATATGGTGTGAGGTAGGGTTCCAACTTCATTCTTTTAGATGTAGCTATCTAGTTATCTCAGTAGCATATGTTTAAGACACCATTCTTTCCCCATTGAATGGATTTGAACCTTTGTTGAAAATCAGTTGCCAGAGATGTATGGGTTTATGTCTAGCCTTTGAATTCTATTTCACTGGTCTATATGTCAATCCTTATGCCAATAGCACACTATTTGGATTATTTTTCTTTGTATTAAGTTTCGAAATTAGGAAGTATGAGTCCTGCAACTCTGGGGTTTTCTTTTGGGGGAGGGGTGAAATTCAGGGTTATTTGACTATTCAGGGCCCTTTTCAATTCCATACAACTTTGAAGATCAGTTTTTCCATTCTTCAAAAATGGCCATTGAAATTTTGGTAGAGATTTCAGTGAATCATTCAGGAGTATTGCCATCTTAACAATATTAAGTCTTCTAATCCATGTATATGAGATGTCTTTCCATATTTTTTTAGGCCTTAATTTCTTTCAGAAAGATTTTGTAGTTTTCAGTGTATAGTCTTTCACCTCCTTGGTTAAATTTAGTCCTAAGTATTATTTATATTCATTTGGATGTTATTGTAAATAAAATTGTTTTCTCAATTTCTTTTCTAGATTGTTAATTGCTGGTATATAAAACATGACTGATTTTGTGTGTTGATCATGTATCCTGCAACATTGGTAAATTGATTAGTTCTAGCAGGTTTTTTATGGATTCTTTAGGATTTTCTAACATACAGGATCATAGCATCTGCAAATAGAGATAATTTTACTTCTTCCTTTCCAATCTGGATACCTTTTATTTATTTTTTGCCTAATTGCTCTGGTTGGAACTTCCAGGACCACGTTCAATAGCAGAGGTGAAAATGGGCAGCTATGTTTTGTTTCTGATCTTAGGGGCGAGCTTGCAGTATAATGTTAGCTGTGGATTTTTCATAGATGTCTTTTATCATGTTGAGGAATTTCCTTCTATTCCTAGTCTTCTGAGTGTTTTTATTATGAAATAGTGTTTGCTTTTGTTGAATGCTTTTTCTGTACCAATTGAGATGATCTTTTATGTCTTTTCAAGATAAAATGATTTAGTACTAAAGGCAGTGGTATATCTTAATGTGAAAGGGAACATAGAAAAGGTAGAGATACTGGTCATCTGAGATTAAAGTAGAGAAAATCCAGGGTTTAAAGGCAGGCAGATGATGAGTATTAAAGATTAGAGAATGGAGAATTCTAGCCCCAGTGCAACATTTAACCAAGCCGAATGGAATAAGGATGGGAGGAGAAATGCTTGCATCTTAAAAAGTCTTGGTAAGCTGTTTATAAATCTACATGATGTACAACAAATATTAACTTACAGTATGATACATGGGATACAGAAAATATAATGGAACAAGAAACTGGCACTTCCACATGCAAGTAAGTACCTGTAAGAGACGAGTACTGCTTGAAGACGTCAGAAGGGGTAGGCCCTGTCAGCAGGAAAACATCAATGATTCCACTCTCTGACATCCAGTGAACATTAGTTCGAGATCTGACCTTTTGTTTAGCAGCAACAGTGCCCATCTGGGTCAGTGAATACTAGAAAAGGAATGGAATGAAGGTCTGAAAAACTTCCCTCTAACCTACAACCATATGTGAGTAACAGTCTGTTCATTTCATACTTACTATTAACTTTCACTGATTATACTGCAAAGTCTGGTGGCAGAGAACTGCCACAGCAAAGCCCAGAGTTATGACTACACTTCACTGGTTTTATTTCTTCTGTAAGTATGAAAAGCAGCCATGATCCATAGCTCACCTTTACTGCAGGCTCTGTATTGATCTCCACTAGTGTTTCTGAGGAATTCAGCCAAAAAATGCCTAAAGTCCTGCCTAGCTTGTGGGCCAGGAGATAAGGCACTGAACCATAAATGCCCATTTTGTCATTTATTTTATATCCGTAGACATCCAAGTTATAAAGACGGTAAGCATCCCCATCACTGAAATACACAAGGATTATCATCAATTACTATCACAAATACATTATTAATGATTAGCATAGCTCCATTCTCCCATGCCATCACTTGGATCCTATGCATCTTTCAAGGCTCAACTTTATCACTTCCCTAAAGATTTCCTGATCCAAGCTGGGTGAATATGATCCTCCTCCTCTAATTCCTTTGGCGTCCCCTCCTGTGGTAGCTGGCATGCATAGTCTCATATCTTAAAGAACTTTTCTGAGTATATCTTAAAAGGTGAAGACTGTTTTCTGATTCTTTACAACAGCAAGCACACAATAAGTATCTTTGACAAATTTTGTATTTTTCTTCCACTAAAACAAAATGATAGTGTCCTAACATGCTTCCACAGTGCTGAGTAGGCAAAGATTAGGACCTGAATTGGGGTGGGGAGCACAGAGCTCAGGTTGGTGTGAGCAGCATCGTCTCTGATGCACTTGTCATTTTGCCTACCTGTCATTTAAACAACATCTGAAACTGGCAAACTTGAATACACTCTTTGCTCTTTGCTTTTGCTTCCTTTTAGTCTGATACCTCTGGCATTTATTTGTCAATAATGTTAATTTGAAATGATTCTCTTCGAGGGAATCAAAAGTAACACATGATGCCACACTCTTCCATTCTCTGGCTCACTATCATTTTTGGTAAAAGTCTTTTCTAAGTCAGTAATTTTCACAGTGTATTCTCCTAGGGTTCCACAAAAAGCTCTGAGAGGTAAAAGCAAACCCAGGAAGTGGTATAATGAACATCTCCCTATTTCAAGCACAGCAGCTCCATATTTTTAATTCCTGTATATTTTTAGATTCAGCATTATGGTTTTTATAATTGTTTAATTTTTGCCAAAAAATAAAATAAAAATTGAAAACCACTATTCTTAAAGATCTATAAGCAATATCAAACAAGAAAAAGGCCAGGAACATATCAGCACTGGTGTATATATCTCACATTCAAACTTTTCCAGTCCAGAAACCAGAGCCTCCTGTAAAAATTCTTGTTTTCACTTTACCCAGTATTTTTAAGTTGGTGTGATTCTGCATGTTGTGGGATCCCATAGAGATACTCAAATCCATGCAAGGAGAAATCCAAACCAATGGAGGCAGGACCTGCACGGAACAGAATATTGACTGAGTTTTTTTTCTCAATGGAATAATCAATTAAGGAGATTCAGTTAGCTATGAGTGTAGCAAGATGACTAGACTAGGGATAGGTTAAGAGACCTGAGCTTGCCCTGATCAATCAGTAAATTATGTGTGCTGACTCTATGTAAGATATATTCAGGTGTAGGGATACAAAATGCACAAGGCAAAGTTCTGGTCACTTATTAGTTTTGTTCCCTTAGCTGTGTGCTGAAGCTATTTGTGTCTTCATTTATAGTTAATCTCTTTTTCTATCTGTATACTATGGCTACAAAGTTTTAAATATTTTCCTAATCTAATTTTTTCTAAAATATAGCTGCATACTTTGCTTTAGGAAGCAAAGGATATCGAGCAATTTTAATCTTCACTAGATGAAAGACTGGGTATCTTCGGCCTGATTGTTTATTCTTACTGTGTCCAAGGACTATGTCAAGGGCACCAAGAGGACTTTTCCTGGCTCTTCAAAATGCCCCCTGATAGTAGATATATAAATTTCTTTTAACCAAAGACAAAGTCCTTTATTTAACAATTATTTTAGAGATATGGGAAAAATGCAAGTACACAGGAGAGATAACATCAACTTAAATTCAGTCTTATGTTAAAGTATTTGACATCAAATGATCCTTGTTTGAAGGAGTTTATGTAACTGGGGTGCTATAGAGAAGGTAAAAAAAGATTATATTACATAAAGGATAGTCTAAGGGACCCCTTGCTTATAAATTTTGGGCACATTGTCAGTCCTGACCATAATATACTAGGCTATAGATATAGATGCTAAAACAAGGATTCTCAAGGCATTAGGGAGGGTCTGTCATTCTACAGGATAGGGAAGAGGAAGGAAGAAAGCGAATATTTTTTCCAACTACATAAGTCCCAAGGATATGAAAGGTATCTCCTAAAGAGATAAACTCTGTATACAAATACCCCCACCCTCCACTGCCCCCATTATTACCAAGCCTAGGGAAAAATGTCACAGATGGGCATGTGATGCTCATGTGAATGATGGGGAGGTCTGGAAAAGGCTGAGAACCACTGACTTGGAATGTTAGAGCTGATGAGCTCTAGAACTTCATTTCTCATCACTTTACTCTCATAAAAATAGAATGCAGAATTTGCAGCTGTCTGATATCCTGGATAATGCAAGCAGTGTGCTGACCTAGGCTACTCCGTGAGACAATAAGTTCCATGAAGTCTATATATTTTTTATAGTCTCCACAAGGCATACAATCACTATTTCTTTGTTGTAATGCATTATTGAAGAGTAGAGAACCCAAATCTGAGATTTTTGTCCACCTTATAGAAGTCAATTGTTTAGGTGCCAAAGCTCAAGGGACTTTTAGATAGAGATATTTAGCCATTTTGGAAAGATCTGTTTTAGCACTACACCAGTTTCAATTTTACCATTAACTTTGACATCCACATATTTTCCGAATTTCTCCTCCCACAGGCCCAGGTCCTCTTGATTTTGCTGTTGGAACCAAAAAAAAAAAAGCAAATTGAGATTATTTTCCTCAGGAGGTCATTCCTGCCTCTCATTGTGATCAAGTTCCTTGTCTCTTATAACACCTTTTTGTAACATTCCTAATGCTTGTAATTATTTAGTGTCTGCCTTTCTCAATAGATTCTAAGTTTCATGAGGACATGTTGGGATTTGTTTTATTCACTGCTGATTCTGCTTGCCTAGCATAATTTTTGTGGTTGGCACAAAGCAGGCACTAAGCAATTACCTGTTTTAGAACTGAATAAATACATGAATGAACAAATGAATGAATCAATGAGATGACAAGGCCAGCAGAATAAAGAGGTGGTCCCATTTATATACAGTAGAGCATTTATCAAGTACCCATCTACAGAAGAAGGGAAGAGCAGAACTCATTATGTATCACATAATAATGATGATCATGAAAAAGACAAAAAAAATGACAAATTGCTCAATTTAGATTACCTGAGAGGTGTCAACTGATGCATCTTCTTCATTTTCTTTGGTAGCTCTGTTTTAATATAAATAAAGCTGTTTCATGTTTGACAAAACTGACAGAATTTTGTTTAATGATAAAGATACGCATTTCCAACTTTTGAGAACCCAAAAAGTATGTCCTTTAACTAATTAAAAATAAAATCATTATAAACTACGTTTGAGAAATTAAACACTTATGATGAAATTAATCAAATAGCTTGATTTCTTATAAAATAGATATATTTGAATTTTCTTAACCCTTTAAAAATAACTATCATTTTTTTATTATAAATGTAATACATGCTCATAATATTTAAATATAAGGTAGAAAAC
Organism: Rousettus aegyptiacus; assembly: GCF_014176215.1. NCBI lineage: Eukaryota > Metazoa > Chordata > Mammalia > Chiroptera > Pteropodidae > Rousettus > Rousettus aegyptiacus. Next base: position 116,034,224 of record NW_023416306.1, on the reverse strand, counting down.
AGCTCTCCTTACCCAATGTTATCCTAGTACAGAGCAGCATAATACACTGCCTTCCAGAATGCCTGTGACAACTTATTCTAGCCCACAGATGTATTTGAGTGCTCATTTCTCTCTACTCATAACAATACTGGACTTCATGGATTTTTTAAAATGTTGCCAACCTAAAATTTTAGAAAAGATAATGCATTTTGATTTGAAAAGGATATAGTAGACTACCTTTTTATATATAAAATGGTATTTGCATTTCTTTTTCTAGGAAGTGTCTAGTCATATTCATTATACTTTTTTTTGGTCATGTAAAATACAGCATGTACATAGAAGAGTATGTAATTTACATGCAGAGTTTAAGGAATAATATCAAAGGGAAAAACTATGAATCCAGCGTGAGCATAAACAACAGAAATGATTTGTTCCTTTGGAGTTCCTATCTAGATTCATTTTTTTTTTTTTGCATGTGGATGTCCAGTCATTTCAGAACCATTTGTTGAAAAGAATATCTTTGCTCCATCTTATTGTCTTTGCCCTTTTGTCAAAGATCAGTTCACTATATTTACGAGGATCTATTTTGGGGCTATTTTGTTCCATTAATTTATTTGTCTATTCATTCACTCATATCACACTGTCTTGATTGCAGTAGCTTAATAGTAGTCTTGAAACAGCATAGTATCAGTCCTCTACCTTTGTCCTTCTCCTCTACCATTGAGCTGGTATTCTGAGTCTTTGTGTATGTGGCAGTTTTGTATTTTTCTGAGACAATTATGCCATCTATGAACAAAGAGAGTTTTATATCTTTCTTCCCAATTTGTATAACTTTTATTTCTTTTCCTTGTCTTATTGCATTATCTAGGACTTCCAGTATGATGCTGAAAAGCGGTAGTAAAAGGGGACATCTTTGCTTTGTTCCTGAACTTGGTAGGAAAGCTTTAGATTTCTCACCATTAAGTATAAGGGAGCTTTAGGATTTGGGTAGATGTTCTTTATCAAGTTGAGAAAGTTCCCCTATGTTCTTAGTTTGCTGAGTTTATATAATGTATGGGTGTTGGATTTTGTCGAATGCCTTTTCTGCATTTATCGATTTTTAGCCTGATGATGTGACAGATTACATTAATTTATTTTTGAACATTAAACCAGCTTTGCATGCCTGGGACAAATTCCATTTGGTCATGGTGTATAATTCTTTTTATAGACTGTTGGATTCAATTTAATATTTTGTTGACCAGTTTTACATATATATTCATAACAAATATTGATCTGTAGTTTTATTTTCTTGTAATGTCTTTGTCTCATTTTGATATTAGGATAACGCTGGCCTCATAGAATAAGTTAGAAAGAAGTCTGTCTTCTATTTTCTCAAAGAGATTGTAGAGAATTGGTATAATTTCTTACTTAAATGTTTTGTAAAATTCATCAGTGAACCCATCTGGGTCTGATGCTTTCTTTTTTGGAGTGTTACTAATTACTGACTCAATTATAGGCCTATTCAGGTTGTCTATTTTTTCTTATGTGAGTTTTGACAGATTGTGTCATTTAAGGAATTGATCTATTTCATCTAGGTGAACACATTGTGGGTATTACTTTTTTAATGTTCAGAGGAACTGTAGTGATATCCTGTTGAGAGTGTCACGTTTTCTAAAGTCTGGGAATCATTTTTGTCATCAAGCCTGCACTTACCTGTACAGGTGAAAAGGTGAAATTTCTAAGAATAATATTCTAGCAAATGAGGCAAACCAATTTTCTGCAGTGATATACTATCTATTTAAGCAACTGGTATTCACAATCATGTTTTCCTAAGTTCTTTATGTATCAAATAATGTGCAAAAATACCTTTCCTTGAGAGGAATTTGTAGGTGCTCAAAGTACAATTGGCCCAGGGAGTTTATGCTCATTACAACCTCTTCTTCAGACACCAAGTCCACCTTGAATGGGTTTGCTGTGATATGACACTTAAGATCTCCTTTTCCATTTGTCAATTCCAGACTGCCTGTATCCCTGGAGCATGAAATTAGCCTAGGAAAAAAGCAGGAAAACTAAATTGGCTCAATGTGATTCTCAATTCAAAATGCTCAGTAAATCGATATTCATGTTACACAGCACAGATAAGGCAATGGACATCCATAATTGAGAGCACAGGCTTTGATGTCAGAGAGCCTGGACTGAACATAGCTCTACCATGCACTAGATGTACAACTGATTGACAGCAAGTTAATCAATCTTTCTAATTCTTATTTTCTTCATTTATAAAGTGGAAGTAATAAAAGCAAGAACAAATAGAGCTTTTTGAGAGAATTAAATGAGATCACACATGTTAAACACTTGGCACAGTGCCTGGTACACAATAAGCATTCAATAAATGTTAGCTATTATCATCATTACCTTGGTCTGGACAGTCTAGTAACATTTTGGTACACAGAATCTAAACACTTTGCTTTTCTTTACCATTCTAACCAAATATTCAGAAACTGAGGAAATGACACAGCTTGTGTTTTTGGCCTAGTGTGGCCACACTGAGATGGAACCAAGCCAAATTTCTGTTTATCTATTTATCGCCTGACTCCTATCAGCCCCACTCTGAAAAGTAGACTGTTAGGATGTTTTGGACCCCCAGGAATTATGTAAGCTCAGAGGCAGCACTTAAAAATCTCTTAGAGGTCTAGATATTTCTTTCTCTGGTGCATAATCTCCATGGTAATGGTCACAGACCTCTTTAGGAAAGATTAGGAGGGATAGTTTATGTTCTTATATTTTTACAAAGTCCTTCTCCATGAATTCTAGGTCTCCCTCTCAAGCAAGATGCTTGAGTTCTAGAAACTAACTGTCTGGAGTTGTTTGAAAGATTGCGTCTCACTGTTCATTAAATCTAAACAGATTTCTTTTGATTATTCTATCGAGTAGGACTTTAATCTATCTGTTTCAGCCTAATGTATCCCTAGACATACTGTTCACTGCCCTGAGGGTTAATCATTTTGAATACCACAGAGGCTCTGCTGCATGTTATGAAAACATGTCCACCATGTCTCTAACTAAATGCTGCCACTTTGGCTCTGCCACCTGGAGGCTCATCATCTCCAATGAAATCAGGAAGCCCTTTTTAATGGCATCATTTCCCATCATTATCTCTAGTTTGCAAAAGATGTTTACTCTCTACAGTACTTTCTAAGTGCTCCCTCACCAATGTATTTCTCAATGAAGGGAGTATCTTCTGGATCCTCTTGGAGACAGAATTAAGGGCTAGATGAGAGGGTGGATATGAGATACCCACTTTGATATCTTTATATCTCTAAGTCTATGAATCATTTCTTCTATACTGTGCCAAGGAATTTTTGGTATCACAGCTTCATTCAGCAGAGTCCATAGCTGAATACAGAAAACCATGAATTATCCAAGGAAATAATTAGACCACTCCCAGCTGTCCAAGTTAGTATATCAAATCTAGACTCTTTGGTACATATACCCATGTCAATAAATTTAGCATGATCCTAAAGTTATGTTCCTTCCTCTGGTCCAGGAATCCCTCAGAAATCATTTCCATGCATCCATCCCAAGTTTTTGCCAATATAAAATTTTATGATTCTTTAGGAGTGTGAGCCTTCTCCTCTTGGCTTTGACTATAGTTGGTTCCCTAGCATGTTGGACTCTGATTCTGATACTGGGTCTGGAGGCAGTGAAGGGTGGTAGGGGTGAGGTACACAGAGCATTGGAATCCCTTTTTATAGTATATCTTAGGTGAGGTCAACACTGGATGTCCGAGCAAGATAGGAACAGCTTCATCAGACAGAGGAGAAAGAGCTGCTTCTGCCAGAATAGGCGGCAAAGTAGAATTATGTGGTTTGTACTGAGAGTAGTCTGAATCTTCCCAAATGCTGCTATTCATTTGAGGAGTTCTACCTTTTCCCAGTAAATGTCCTAAATACACAGACCTGATGAGACTGCGAATTCAATTATGGCCAAATTCTGCAAACCACAGAACCGAACTCTGTTATCTAATTTTCAGCTACAAGGACTTTGTAGCTAAACAGATATAAGAGACTTTTGGGGTTGTCAGAAAAACCTATTAGGTTTCTAACAAAGCCTTGAGCTAAGAATTTAAAGCTCTAAGACTGCTGTTTTCTTTAAGTTCTTCATAGCACCAAGGTCACCTCAGAGTTTTGAATTCTGTATAACAGGCTGTGCTGTGGTCACACCACTTGGTTTGCTAGAGCCATGCTTTCAATAGACACTTTATTTCAGTTGACCACAAGTAGTAATTTAAATAACTTTGCCATGGAATGCCATGGTTCATTATTAGCCGTATTAGTTTGCTATGGCTACCATAATAAAACACCATAGACTGGGTGGCTTAAATAATAGAAATTTATTTTTTCACAATTCTGGAGACTGAAAGTCCAAGATCAAAGCATCAGCAGTTTTGGTTTCTTTTGAGACCTCTCTCCTTGGTGCAGATGGCCACCTTTCTGTTTTGTCCTCACATGGTCATCCCTGTGTCTGTGTTACCTGTGTCCTCTTCTTAAAGGACACCAGTCATACTGGATTAGGGTCTACCCTAATGACCCCATTTTAACTTAATTACCTCTTCAAAGGCCCTGTCACATTCTGAGGTACACTTGAGTTTGGTGGGGGGACACAATTCAGTCCATAACACTAATAATACCTCATCCTCTAATGAGAATCAGGTCCTCACTGCCTTCAAATCCAACAACCTCATATTCTCATCCTGGAGGGTCTATTGCTTATACTCGCTTCTGATAGCAATGACTATATCAACCAAGAGCCAACAGTGGATAACAGAAACAACTCTGGCTATTTAAAGCAGAAAGATAATTAGGAGTTTACAACATCATGGGAAGGGTTGAGGTAGCAGGGAGACCAGCAATGACCCCAAGAACAAAACTATGTAACTGTAGAGCCAATGGAACTTCCATCTCAGCTATAATCAAGTAGTTGGGTTATCAGAAGTCATCATGGCAACTGCTGGGCTCCAGGATTATGACACCGTAGCTGCAATCCAGAAACAAAGAAAACAATGCCCTAACTAGTATGGCTCTAGAGCCATTCTACAGCTGCCAAATCCATCCAGTAAAATTAGAAACTCAGTTCTGAAATCAAGATACCTGCAAGTGCATCTGATTGGTGGAACCTGGATGACATCAGAAACTAGCTTAAAGGAGCTCTGGGAAATGGAGAAATATAGTTTTCAGCTTTCTAGTTACTTCAATAGCCAAAGGCCCTCTAGAAAGTGATTGAAACAGAGGCAGAACTAACATACCTATTTACTACACAAACTAGTAACAGCATGACCCTAATATATGGCAAAGATAGCACAGAAAAAAAGTAACCTACAGACTAATTTTACTTACAAACACAGATGTAAAAATGTAAATGATCTACTAGTAAAGTGAATTCTCCAGGATAATAAAGAATAATATATTATAACTAAGTAGAGATATATGTATATGTGTATATATAACTCTTTTGTCAAACTGCAAAGCCTTGAGAGTAGTCTCTTTTTAATTTGTTCTTAGCATGTAGTAGAGGCTCAGTGAATAGATACATTTCAGATTTATGATGGCTCTACCATAATCAAATCATTTCTCCTTATAATCTCTTGATCTTTTATTTTCGTGGAAATATGAAAATTATTTTTTCATGAACAAAATAATCTACATAAAGCAATGATAATGATGTAGATAAAATTAAAGCATCTGGCACAATCTTATATTCCCTTAGTGGAATAATATGAAAAAAAAAAAAACAGAAATCAATCGGTAAAACCAAGTTAAAATATCACTGGAAAGTATGCTAAGAACTGATAAAGATTTTGCAGGTATATGAATGTTTTAATCCCCAAAGATTTTTTTTTCACTTAGACACTGATTTTTAATTTATCTCTGATCCTAAGTCAAATTGCATGTTAGACTTCTGAGACTACCCATAATTAAAAGTGAGTCAGTCTAACTGTGTAAATTACTGTAAGCATGGAAGTTTGGTTAGTGTATTAGATCTCTGGAGCCGTGCTGCTAACCTGAGTAAATTAAATAGCTCTCCTTTTACTTGCTCCCAAGTCTGGTTGATAAATTATTTTCTTTGTGAGGAGAACTCTGGCTCTCCCCATTAATAAGTACTGATGAGTCAAATAGTAGATGAAGAGAAAATAGAATGGATAACATACAAAATGGAAACTAACTCTGCAAATGATTGTAGCTTTGAATAGACTAAATATGAGATCCATATAAAATATACTACTTGAGGTATGATAAAATAACACATTGAAGGTGTATTCAAGAAATCTCGATCCTTGGCTTACCTGACAGTGCTTGGCTTGCTTGTGAGGACATCGGGAACTTCGTACCTGGGCTTCAGGGGAATTTTTTCATTGATTTTAAGCCTGAAAATATTTCCTTCTATACCATAAACTTCAGTCAAAAGAGGGACCTGGAAACAGACTTTAAGATTAGTTGCCACAGATTACTCCAGTGATGGTCAGTTCTACAAATAACGAAAATTAGAAAACTATCTTTAAATTATTACAGGCCAAGCAAACTAGGGAACAATGGCAATCATGAAGAAAAAAGCTCCCCAGTCTATGTATGTACTTGCTTGGCTATACCTGTGGTAGAGACAAGATAGACCTATGTGTTCTACGGCTAGGCAAACATATATGTATGTGTTTGACAGGCATAAACAGAAACTACTTTGGGAAAATTGGGACATATGACCACTGTATCTCTGTATCTCAAACTGCTCAAGGTATGATAAAACAACATGTGCAGGGTGTACTCGAGAAATCTTGAATAAGAGTTTGGTGTTAAAACTAGAGTAACTGGATTCCAGCTGGAAAAAAAAAAAAAAGAGGAAGGGTAATAAGCCACAGAACAGAATAGAGTCAAATGGTGGTAATCAGGGACTCTCGTGTAGATGAAAGACGCTTGCTGCATTAAAAGTACACCTGGGTACATGGCCTAGAGATCTTTCTCAAGAGGCTGGGGAACTTAGGGAAAATTCTGCCTACAGTGGGAGATGGAAACAACATAGAATTATAAAGAAAATATAGAATCTGAATAATAATAATTTTAAAAACCCAAGAGTAGAAATGGCTGGATTTAGGTTACAAAATGAGGTATCTTATATCTGAAATATTTCAAAGCTATGGTTTTCAACTGGTGTGTCATGCCATACTTTGCAATGTAAATTCCAAATCTTTATCAAGTGTGATGCCAAACCCTGGTTACAATTGGGTAGGTACACCTAGTGTTACTATAACGTCTGCTAAATGAAAGGCTAGGCTGGGTAGACATAGTATAGAGCAAGTACAATGTGGTGCAAGTAAGAGAGAGAGAGAATATTAAAGCAGCACCAAATATACGATGTTACTAAACTTTGCTTTTGGTAATATAGACTAGTCATGATACTTAAACAGTGACATGACACTGAAGAGTGACCAGGTAAACAGTGCAGTGGCTGTGGCTGCTTTTATAGATATTCTTAAGACAGGATTATGATGTAGTGATCATACTGTAATTATTTTTCCCAGTTTTATTGAAATATAATTGGTATATAACATTGTCTAAGTTTAAGATGTACACTGTGTTGATCTGATACATATATACTGCAAAATGATTACCACCATAAAGTATTATTAACTATAATCACTATGCTATACAGTAGATCTCCAGAAGTTATTCATCTTATAGTTGGAAGTCTGTACTCTTTGACATTTCCTCTTTCCCCTGAGCCTCATACTGTAATTATTGCTTAACGTTCTTTTGTATTTAAATCACTTAAAAGTATGCCATCAGAATTCTAAATTTGAAAATGTATCCAAATATAAAGCTGAAATCCTATTGGTTATGTATTCTCTCCCAAATTATACATATATTTCTATTGCTTTCTCAAATTCAGTTCAACTTTTATTTGGTATCTAATATTGTGATGTGCTTTTTGCTGTGAAAAGGATGGCTAAAGTCTTAGGAGACTGCAATTTAGAGGAGAAAAAACACATACATTGTAAACATAAAGCATTTTATAATAAGACAGGACAAGGACAGTGTCGTGGGAGAACAAGGAAGGGGAATGTTAATGATGACTATATAGAGAAGAGTTCTGTGACATCTCTCTGAAGGAAGAGGGACTTGAGCAGGCCTTTCAGGGACTTTGAGTAGGCAAAAATGGGGCATGAGCCCGCTGTACAGATGGCACATAGGTTGTCTATATATGATTAACAAATTGTATGTTTTATGTACTCAGAGATATCCTTCCCTTTTTAGTAAATAGTTTTCTTTAAAAATTTTTCTTTTTAATCCAAACACTGATCTATTTGTTCTGTTCTTGAAGCTGCATTCAAAGAATCCTAATTATATGAGAGGAGGTAGCAATAACCCTGCTTTTAACCTAATGACCTTATGCAACCAAACGTAAAAATGAGAGTCAACGCCCCATTCTATTGTCATTTTAACTTAATTAAGAAAGCAAATTTTTTCCAATAGGTAATCCTTTTCAAAGTCAATATCCGGATTCATTCTTATCTCTTATCTCCCCAACATAGCTTCATGTTCCAAGCACATAATTTCCTTAGACCTCAGTATACATTTGCCTCTATGATCTGGCGCATACTGTTTTTAGTGGCCTAAAAAAAATTTTTTAACAGCACACTTTGAATAGTCCAATAAATAAAATACTCAGGTCGAAGAGAGTGGGAAGCAGCTTACAGCCTACCTTTAAGCCCCCTCCTCTCCCTGCATTGAGCCTCCATGGAATCCTCGGGGCTCTATGGATGACAGTTTATAGTAACTACTTCTCTGGGCTTCTTACCTGCCAGTTATTGCTCAGTTCTTCCATCAAAACCTTGCTCTGTCAAAAAGTCTAGAAATAAATGTTATATTCTTTTTGTCTAAAACATTAAGTATTTGTAGAATTACTGTCCTTCCCTAGGGACCTGTTTGGACATTTATTAAACAATAATATACCAATAAATTAGCCACTCTTTTCCTCCTATTAATGATGATTGGAAACGACAATGAAAAAATGTTAAGTTACAGAAGTTAGGTCTCTTAAACATTATTTAGTGTTAATATTTAGATAACAGCAGTTACACTCAAATTGCAGCAAGATGGATTTGTGTAAAATAAGTGAAGGAACTTACAACTAAACATTTTAAATGAAGTGAGACAACCTGGGTTTTACTTTCCTAAAAATATTTAAGATGTATAAATGTTCACCTTCACTGAGGATGAGGTAAATCCTCAGAGAAAGAAATACATTTTGGAGGTTCCTTTTAGTACCACAAGTAACTACTTGGTTTTTCATAAACATTTATTCAGAGGCTTACTACTGCTCATAGTCTGGGAAAGAGTATTAATTCCCCTTTCCTATTTTATTTCTCCCATACTATATGTATGAAACCTGGTAGTTTGTCATCCACGAGTCTAGTTTTTTTGGCCATATAGGCAAAAATATCAGACAGGTTGTAAAAATCATGTTGGTAGAAGCAGCCTCATCTATGTATTCAAGTAGTGGATTAATCACAATTATATTAGAACAAAACTTTTTGTTCACCCGGAATAGGGAATCATGACTAATAGAGACTATGACAGCCCTAGAACACACATTAAATGGCAGTGGGTATTACAAAGGGAAATTATGACCCCATCAAGTTCTCCTTGATGGGTAGATTCTGCTTTTCCTCTGGCATCAGGTCTACCATAATTGACCTCTCTCAGCCGTTGATCAAGACTTCCCAGGATTCAGAGAATGGCCTAAGAGTTCATTAAATTGCCGTAGGTCAGTCACCAAATGTCCTTCCACAGTTGCAGCCAGTTGGTTTACTGCAAGCACTGATTCTCTACAGAGTATGTTGGCAAGTTCACTCTGAGCATTAGCCCATTCCCCAAGGACAATTAGCCTGTTCAGGTGTGCTTCTGATTGGACAGTTTCCAAATCAGCTGCCCGCTCCTGGCCATTTCTGCAGAAACTGTATCGGCTAACAAATGGTAATTGTGCCTCATTTGCTGAGGAGGTGGCTGCTTGGGCAAAGTCCCATTTTCATCAGGCTTAGGTGAAAAGGCAAGGGGTAACTTCATGGATATGCTCAGACATCCCTGCATCCTTGGACAAGCTGCCAGAAGTGTTGTCTCAGTTGAAAACTTGCAAACAGGCTACAAAAAAAAAAAAGTGAACATATTGCCAAATGGCCATCCATGTCATGAGAAAGCATCAAAATTAGCAACATAAAATTGGTCAAAGACAAGTCTGTTGCTTCTTAGCTAGACACAGAAGATATCGTAAACATCATAAATTTCCTTGCTTTGATGTCACAAGACTAGATTTTCTGTTTTGCAATCCAGATCAAATTTTCACTAAAGGTAAAAAATTGATAACAGTAAGAAAAAACAGTTCCAAAAAAACAGTAAACACTTTAATGATAACTCCTTTCTTTCCAGAGTTCCTTCTGGAAGACTATATCAAATATCTACCTAATTATTTTGTCATCAGAAATAGGCAAGATACCAAAGTGGGACCCTGTGTGAGAAAACGTAGGCATTTGGACCTGCAACCAACTTTTCTTCAAAGCCTACATGTCCAGAGCATGATCTGGAGAAAATGCACAGGATGACACTTGAGCTCGTACTGTGTCTCAGGAACACTGTTTACTATAGACTGAATTGTGTCCCCCCAAATCCAAATTCACATGTTGAAGCTCTAACCCCCAGTCGATGGTATGTGGAGAGGGGGCCAATGGGAGGTAATTAGATTTAGATGAGTTCATGAGGGTGGGGCCATGGCAGGATTGGTATCTTTACAAGAAAAGAACAGAGAGTTAGTTCTCTCTCCATTCCATGAATATACAGTAAGAAGGTGGCAGTCTATAAGCCAGGAAGAGGATCCTCACAAGACACCTAGGTTTTGGACTTCCCAGACTCCAGAACTGTGAGAAATAGATGTGTGTTATTTAAGACACTGGTCTATGGTATTTTGTTATGGCAGTCAGAGCTGACTAAGATAATGTTGAATGAAGCTTGGTTCTGTTTCCTGGTTGCTTATTAAGAGGCAGACTTGGGGGAGAGGGTTGGGAAGAAGGATTTCAAAAATTTACAACAGATTTGCCAACAAAGTTACTGCTTTAAGAGTTTCAATGGTGTGGGGGCAGGCAGACAGTAAGAGTGCTGGGTTTGTCAGAATCTGCCTCATCAGTGAAATCTGAGAACTGTAGCTGTGAGCTGAATAAGGATCCTCTTAGACTTCAGGTTCTGTCTCTCTGAACCTGAAATAAAAAGCTGTCATTCTGAATAAGTGAATGTATACAGCTTGTTTTAAAACTTTACACCATACCCATACCATATGCTAATGTGAAATTACCTGTGAAACACTCATCCCAGAAATAATCTCTAATGGAGGCTCCTTGACAGTGTAGTGAATGGATCTGTGTTGTCCCTATCAAACTGACAGGGGGTATGAAATCTTAAGTCCCCCTTAAGTCCCAAGTGACTAGGAGGTCATTAAAATGGAGTTTAGCTCAGAATTTCAGGGGGACTTCTAAACATACACATTTGCATGCATCTGCTATGTAGCCCTGATCTTTCCAATACCTGAAAATGGAGTCTGTTCCAAAAGGTCCTCAAAGTTCTGTCTTGGAAGCCATATTGCTGACATTCTGGATATCTTGCTTGTTGGGCTCCTCGGCTCACTTCTGAGCCATGTGCTGTCTTGTGCTGAGATCCTGTGGGTGCTCCTGGACTGTGGCTTTTCCTTTGAAGGCATCCAGATCTGGTAGGCTCTGGTTCTGGCATCTGAACAGCACTATCTCTCATATTTTCAGGATCCAGAGAGGTATGTGCAGAGAAACTGATGTATAGTCTTGTAAAAGGTCGTATGTGGGGACCTACCACTAACTATACTGGTATCAAGCAGCACTGAGAATTTGCAGGTTGGCCCACACTGGTATTTAGGTGCTTTTGTGTCATTTACTTTGCCTCAGTATATGTCATTATGATGCAGAATTGTTCAGGTTGTGCTCAATATACTAAGCCTCCGCAAGGGTGGAAAGGGATTCTTGCCTTGACTATGTGACAGCTACATTTAACATCCCTAGGGTTGGACACATTGGGGACAAGAAAAATGGGCAAATGACCAAAAAAAAAAAAAAAAAAAAAAGAGAGAGACAGAAAAGGTAGCTGACATTTCGTAGTAGGCCTAATGACTCCTGGAAGTTCTCTGGTGGACTCCTTGCATTTCCTGGAGCCAACTGCTTCTGCTGACCCTGAATGCATAGGTTTGGCTAGGTCTTAGGCTATTAGACCACACCCAAATGACAGGTGGCTTTCTAGGAAAGAAATTAGTGCTGTCCCATGTTTTCCCATGATCAACTATCAAACTAGGCTACAGAAGGATGTGTAGTTTGGGAGACTTGAATCAGCAGTAGTGGACCTATGACTTCAGGAGTACCATGAGCTGAGAACTCAAAGGCGGCAAATTCCCCCAGAAAAAATGGGTGGTATTAGAAGCTGTACTAAGTTTTAGATAAAGGCTACCCACCTCGTCTGTGTAGTTAAGATTGATGAACTAAGTGAACTGCCACCATAACTACATCTTTAAGTAACCAGAAATTGGGGACAGGGAACAAGGATAGAGAACACAGAGCTGTTGATATGAGTCTGGCCACTAGTTTGAATTCGGGCAAGAAAGCTATGTTAGAAAATTCCCTATCTATGAAATAAGCTAAAAACTGAAACTTCATAAGGAAGGTAGCCTTCTTCATTGTGCCATTACCCTTCCTGTCTGAGAACAAACTTGGGATTCTTCACTAAGCTAAAGGCCTTACAATGTTACAGAAAAACTCCTGATGTTCTGGGGTAGTTTTTGTTTTCTACTCTGAGATCCCTCATTACAGCACTGTAAGGCCAGAGCTTTGGTAGTTACAAGGAGCTCTCTCCGAGCTTTGCAGTGAAAGTGGGGGTTTCTTCTCAGTCTGATTTGTTAGTGAGTTGGTGGCGTTACTATCCAAGCTATTAGGGACCTAGACCACATGGCTTTAATTATATTTTTCAGTTATGTGAATTACCAATTAAGCCAGCTTTGTCTGGGTGGCCTTAGAAGCTTAGGATGTCTTTCAAAGATGGGGGATGATCTGGGAGTGAGGGTCACATTGGGAATATCAGGTACTTGTGCACAGCCACACTTCCTAGCCAAGTCCATAGCATTTCCACTATGACTGGCCCCTTTGTATGGCCCATCTGAAGAAGTCTGGCGACTCAACGGGTGAGAAAAAAAAGTTGGGACATAGTACTGCTCTAATCTTTTCGGTATGTAATAACTATGGTGATCTGCTAGTGAAGCAGCTTAGGAGAGGGGACATTTGTGACTTATATTTTCCAATTGCATAGTCCCTCAATCCCCTAGCCCATCTACATTTTGAGGTTTAGACATTCACCAAATCTGTACCATGCTCAGGCTACATGCTCAACTGCACATTGTGTAATAGCGATAGAGCATGGTGCTTAATAAGAGTCAACATATCCAGGTAAAATTTCTGGACACTAGCTGTGACTTTGAGCAAGTGACTTTTTAAACTTCAATTTTGTCATCTGAAATTGGGGATAATATGATGTGCCTCTTAGTTGTCTTGTGAAAACTAATTAAAAGAAAATAATATGTAAAACATTTAGGAAAGCATCTGATACACAGGCAATCTATATGTTGACTTTAAGGTAATATTAGTGTAGAAATGAAAAAGATTACTTCTTTAACAAAGTTTATTTCTGAAGCACACATAATTTTAATTAATTTTTGTGAAAATTTACTTCATTCAACCCAAATATAGAAACAAATAATTCCCTGTAAAAAATATTTCTATCTCACCTTAGTTGCTTCATTGATGATTTGGAAGTTGGTACTGTCTTTGCCTATTGTGACTGAGTCTAGTAATGCCTGATAGGTGGACTTCTTGGAGAGCTGCTGTTTCTGACGCCTAGATATGGAGTATACAGATTTCTGAGAATTATTTGTGACTTTCAACATCCAACAGACTATATTATAAGTCATTGAAATTTACTAAATGATGGTAAGTAAATTGTGAAGACAGTTTTAGTACTCCAATAAGGTACTAACAGGAGTGCTTTGTTATTAGAGTGCTAATAAAATTAGTACTAATAAGAAAAATTCTAAAATTGTTCCACATAGTATTGCTCAAAGTATTTTCTGCCTTTTTTAAGAAAGTGGTGCAGTTTTCATAGTGACATTTATTAGCTTGTTAATCTCACTCCCTCTTTCCACAACATGTACGCTTTAATAGAAACTCAATAAATTTTAGTGGAAATCTAATATAATCTAGTGTTTTAACAAGGTGACTGGAAATTCACTATAGAATTCCCTCTACAGTACTTGTTCATAATTAAAATGATGTGATTTTCTTCCTCTAGAGCAGTATAAATAAATTAGAAAGTTGTAGTATATGATACAATTTTTGGTGATTTCAATTTCAGGATTACATAAGTCTCTGGGGAAACAGGCAATCTTACATAGTGGTGATGGAAATATAAAACAATACGATCCCTAGGGAGGGATATTTGGTAATAGTTAAAATTTCAAATACATTTACTCTTTGACCTGGTAATCCCATTTTTGGAAATCATCCTATAAATATTTGCATATACAGGAAATGACATATATATATATATATATATATATATATATATATATATATATATAGCTTTTCATGTGGCAGCACCATTATAGCAAAATATTGAAAACACAAAAGTCTAGCAATATAGGAGAAACTGAATATAGCACATCTACCCAATTAAATACTATATAACTGTAAAAAGAGAGGATAATCTCCATATATTCATGATGAGCTCTTCAGAATAAACTATAAGCCGAAAAAAAAGAGGCACCCAGTGTATATAGAAAGCTACTTGGTATAAGATAGGTGATAGAAGAATATGTGTAGTCACAAAAAGAAATATGGGAAGGATTAACAAGAAATTAATACATCTGGTTACAAGGACAAGATGTGGAATGGCATAGAAAGGGACAGGACTAAAAATAATAATTTTCAATGTAAATCTTTTTATATTATTTAATTTCTGAACCATGTAAATGTGTTATCTATTCAAAGATATACAATTTTAACATTAGTTTAAAAACAATTTGACTTAATTTATTGAAAAGTTTAAATAACAGTAATAAATGTATAAAGGCGCATGTCTCCTGTTTGATAAATTCCTTAATCACTGAAATTTCCTAATTGACCCTTTTCTTAGAAAGCCTATCTGTTCTCGAAAATTTATTAAACATCAGTTTTGAAATAATGTCAGAAATGTTTCGATCTAGGTAATATATTTCCGTCCATACCTGTAGAAAGCAATGTTGCTGCAGTCTTTGAAAATGTCTTTATCCACAGCTTCATATTCAACACTAAATAAACAGACATTTTAAGAAAGTTATTTCACATAGGGTTTGTGAATCCAATTTTTATACCTTTTCTAACTATGGTATGAACATGGGAAGTAAAGCTCCACAACGCAAAATTGTGTCATGGCCACAACATAACACAATAAAATGTGTGAACAAGATCATTTTGTAAATCATTCAAGGTAAACAACAAAACAAAACAAGTTCTGGGATTACTCTTTAAGCAACAGAAAAAGCCACTACCACTTATGAGTAAGGATACTCATAAAATAATGAGTGAAAGCTATGACTGCCACAATAAAATCTGAAAGAACAAAAACAAAAACCCCAAATCAAACAAACAAAACCCACCCACTTATTTATTCAATAAAATATTTTCAAAATATTCTTATTTGGTGCTGACCTCTGAGGAAGATATGAACTGTGTCTAAGATTTCTGAGAGAGTCTAACCAACAATCACAAATCAATCTGACAAATGCTTTAACAGAGGCATGTGCAAAGTACTAGAATAAGAATAGAAACAGGTATAGAAGAAAAATCAGCTTTTTAAATAGATGCTGACAATCTTGGCGATCATCCTAACTTTCCAAGATATCAGTGATTTTTAAAACCAAATATCCAGAACAGCTGTTTCTGGAATAGAACATGAACAAGATGTATGTATATTGCCACCTGTGATTATCTATTTAGCATATGCCAATTAAAACAACTACAGGGTATAAGAAAAAAGACACATTGGCTTCCATGCTAAAGTGTGGTTGAATGTAGCTGTAGTCAGCATGCCCACGATTATGTAGGCTATGATTGAACAGCAAATTAAAAATATGATGAAAACAAGATCAGACAGATACATTTAGTCATACTAAAATTCTTCATTGACCCACTCTTTGTCACTGTTTCTTTTAATCAAGTGTGCAAAGATTAGATAAATTTTCAGGTTCCTATTGCCAGCTTTGAAGAATGAGCTCCAGAATGATAATGGGAAGAGGTGGGTATAGCTGAATTTGATAAGTAACATGCTTGAAATTCATGTTTGGAGTTCTGAGCATAACTTTTCCAGTTTTGTTAACCATCCTGAAAGTATTTTATGAGGGTCTAATGATTAATATCAACTAACCCCTGGGGAGCTGAGGAAACAAAGATTAAGCGCACAGACATAAAACATGCAAATAAGTGCAATCAACCAACCAATAAAACCTTCAAAGCCAGAACTTGCAGGATCACCGAGCCTTACCTGATTTCCTCTTTTGCATCTGTTTCCATGGCTTCCCAGTCACTTAGCAAGCTCCCAGCTCTCAGGCCAAGGGCCCGGCGATCTTTTCAAATCGCGAATAGGCTTCTAAATTACCACCAGCATTTCGCCACTGTCAAGTTTCTGGGAAATATGAGCTCCCTTCAGGTCCTTAAAGAGTGATAAATCGGCTCTTGTTTCTGGGATATCCAGGCCCAAACGAGGGCTTCTACAGGGGTTTATTTGGCATAGTTTTCTTGATAATAAGTGGCTGAGGAACTGCTTATTAAGAACCGAAAAGTCTTGACAGTTGAGGGGATCTGTACGCAAAGAGCCCTAGAGGATGGAAATTCAAGAGCATGAGTATCAGGAAGTCCCGAGACGGCCTGCCTGATTGGAGCGAAGCTTTTGCAGATCTCAGCGACGGTGACGCCACATATTTGAAAACTGATCCACTTTCTTCCCGTTTTCAGCTTTGAGTGGGATGTGCCGGTTGGATCTTTGCTGGAGGTTTATGTTCTCCGGCCAAACTCTATAGCAGCATCATACTTTTGAGGGTTAGAAGGGGCTTTTTAAAGAGATCAGGAATCGCTTATACTGCACCACCACTAAATTCCAGTCTTTGCTTAAATACCTCCGGAAACGGAGAACTCACTACTAGACTCTCAAAGCAGCAGCCAGACTACGGCTTTCCGAGACTTCTGGCCCGGAAGCCAACGGGAGGAGGGGCATGACAAATATTGCACGACGCGCTTGGCCGGTCCCCAAACTCTTTTTAAGGGCTGGGAGAAAGAAGAGCCGACTCAGGCGGAGGTGGCTTTTGGCGATTCTGCTAACTCTCCAAGGTGACCAGGTTACCACGAGACAGCGCCTGCGCAGTTATCTCCAAAGCCTCACACCAAGCAGTGACAACTGTCGGAGGGAGGGGCCGCTTGAGTCGAAAAAAAACAAACGAGCCTCGCGAGGTTTTGAGGACCCGGATGATCCGGCCCCTCAGAGCAAAGCCGGAAGAGGGCGGGACGAACCGGAAGAAGGTGAAATGCTTTCGGTAGGCGCTCCATGGTTGTGAAGATGGCGGTGGCTGCGTGGCTTCAGGTGCTGCCTGTTATTCTTCTTCTGGGGCCTCCGCCGTCCCCATTGCGGCTTTTCGGTGTTGGACCGGCACCCGTTGCTGCTGCCGATAGATCCAAGTGGCACATTCCAATATCGTCGGTGAGTGTTCCCAAGCAACTGAGCCTGGAGGAGTAAGGGGTGGGGCTACGGCGGCCCAAGGGGTCCATGAAGGTTCCGCAAAAGTCCGCTTCCAATGGGTGGAATCGTCGTGACCGTCTGTGTCGCTGCTTAACAGGGACTCACCTCCATAGAGAGAGTCGTGAATTTTTGTGGGTAGATTAGCAGGAATGTCAGGGCAACTTCAGGAGCGGACAGGAGTGGTGGGGCGGCTTATTAGGAAAGTCAGAGAACTTTCACTGCCTGACTTGAAACTTGTAAACTTGATGTACAGATGGAGAGTGATTTCTTTTTCAGCTGAAGCTTCACAGAATCCAGTGACCCCGAGTTGGATAAGAGGGATATATAAATAGGCATCTTTCTTTTCCTTTGCATTTTTTTTTGTTGTTGGTGTTGTTACTGGATAATTCTGCTTAGAAAGTATGATTTCGTTTGAACTTTGAAGTGATTATTCTGAAGCTTCGTTGTATGATTAGGAAGCCTAGGCATTTAAAAATGTATTAATACGAGATTGGCTAAAATGGAATAAATAGTATTATAAAATTTTGACATGGTAAGGCTAGTCTATCTTTTGAACAACTAAGTAGATAGATTTACCCTTTCTGCCTCCTCCCTCCCTCCCCTTTTAAAACCTCATTTGAGTAAGAACTATAGTCCTGTGAGCAGACAAAGTCAGATGCAGGCAGGAAATATCCAAAAGCATTAGTCCTATTAAAACATCGTGGCCTTTTTGTTTTATTCTGCTCTGCTCACTGGTTGTACTGTCCAAATATTATTTGAGTTTTATATGGCAAGCATTATAGCTTTTGTTCATTTGGTGAAAATCTTCTAGTTCTCAACTTTAGGTGCCTGTTACTAAAATGAGTTAAGTATGGGTATCTGCTCATAGAATAGTTTATTTGAAGAAATAATTGGTTATTCTGGACAATGATTAGTGTAAGGGATGAACTGATGAAGGAGTACCTCCCACGAAGATTTTAGTTGAGACTTCTAGCAGTCTTCCTTCTAGAGTCCTCGCCTCAAGGCCTGTGGGGAAAAAAATTCAAGTTTCAAAATTCTGCAGTTTGGATGTGGTTAAATTTTACTAAAAGGAAGGATATTGATGCCTTTTTTTGTTTAGAAAACTAACTTGACCTTTTTATAATTTAGGTTTTTATACCATTTCTATTTTGCCTTGGAAATTAAAGTGATCTGATGCTAATTATCTTTCCTTTGTCTTTGCAGGGGAAAAATTATTTTAGTTTTGGAAAGATCCTCTTCAAAAATACTACTATCTTCCTGAAATGTGAGTTTTTGCATTTCATGAAGTTTTTGTTTGAGTTTTTTAGTGATCTCTAAACCTTTACCTATTTTCTACCTCTGATGATTTCCTCGGAAAATAAGTCAAATAAGTCCTGAAATCAAATAGCCCAGCACTATCTAGTTATAAACATATACAGTATAGCTAAGGTCCTTTCACCTAAAAATCTTCAGATTACCTACTTGTGTGAACTTAATTTTCTCCTATTGTTTTTCTGGTGTTATTGCATACAGTTGACCCTTGAACAGTGAGGGAATTAGGAGCACTGACTCCCTACATAATCAAATCCATGTATAACTTTTGATTCCTCCAAAACTTAAGTTATGCCTCAGTATTTGGGGTATTGTTTCCAGAACTCCCGATAGACACCAAAATCCTTGGATGCCCAAGTCCCCTCTATAAAATGGTGTAGGTCAGTACATACAGTTGACCCTCTGCATTTGTGAACTCCTAACTGCCGATAGAAAACAGTACAGGTATTGAAAAAAAAATCCATGTATAGGTGGATCCATGCCATTCAACCATGTTATTCAAGCGTCAGCTGTATAGTTAGACAAGTTATGTCTGTGTGGTGTTTTAATCTGTTCTGAGTTACAGAGGTACTACTGACTTTGCTTTCGTGTGCCCGATAGATGTTTATTGAACACATGACGTAGGTTCGTCAGATCATTGGCTCTGAGTGAGTAAGTTCAGTAAATCTTGTTTACAAAAGGAGTATTTTACCACTTGGATCCTTGCAAGAGGAAACTCAAAGATACAAGGAAATTGAGATTATGTGGAACAAAACTAGTTTGTCCAGTGGAAAAACCACTGTATCTGAATCCAAAATATTCCATGGTTTGTTAAAGAAAAGCTTCGTTTTATTTCTGAAACTGGCTTTACTTTAAAGAACAAATTATCATGGACAGCTCCATTTCAAGATCAGGGATAAAAAGCTACATCATTCATGTGTGCTTCTGTGCATCTCTCTTTTTGAAAGTGCAAAGGTGGGAGTCATGTTGGATGATTTTCTTTTAATATAATAAGTAGTTATTAAAAATTCGCTATGTGCTAGGCGTTGTTTTAGACAGCAGGGAAGTGGTTTAAAAGGCCCCCTTCTCTTACTGGGTTTATAGTCTACATGGGGAGAAGGAGGCAGGTAAAAGAATTTCTGTGAAGAATATACTGTGTCCATGAAAATATAATCCCCTGACTATGACTTAAGTTTACTCTGACACACTAGTCTTTTTTGTGAGGCTAGTTTATTAGATAAGAGTAACTTTTAGAGAGAGCAGTGTTTGTCTTTCAGAATAGTCTGACAGCCTATATGTTATTCTTTCCTTTTATTCGGCACAGTTTTTTCTAACTTGTGTTTTGATCTGATGGTGTTTCGCCAAGTTACACAAGCTGCATGTTTTGAAGTGTATATATTTCATTGTTTTTGGAGGATTTGTGGCTCCTTAAAATTTATATTATTTTTTACTTCTGTGCTTTCTAATATTTACCTTATCTTTGATTTTCTACTTCTGTGGGTATGTTATATAGTTTTCTATGACATCAGCAGGACCGTTTTCACTATCTTAAAGCCATCCATTCAGAGTTTTAAATGGTGTCTTTCAGTATAAATAGTAGTATTTTTATAGCCAAGTTTCCCTGCAAATCTCCTGTTTGGAGGAACTTCTTACTAGCTTTTATTTAATCCTGTCTCTGTATGGTCCTTCTGAGCAATTCATAGCAAGGTCGCAAAATCCTTTTTATCATTTTCATAAATTCTTATTTAATACATCAGATTTTTGTGAATTTAATTGAGCCTTATAAAAGTGTGTCCCAGATGCAGTCATGTTTATCTTTGTCATGTTTGCATAAAGTATGTCTAGTATTTTCCTTTCAACAGCTAGAATCAAAGATAAACTGCAATACTGACCTCTCCCAGGTGAGACAGTTCATCAGTCATACAGTCAGATTTATGCTTCTAAGTCTTTACACTAATCCCTTGGTTCACTAGAATACTGTGTTCCAAACTATGTTTAATGAGTTGTATGAGACTTATGATTTCATGAGATTCTTTGAGGCCTCATTTAAGGTAGGTTTTGAAAAGAACCTAATACTCTTTATTTTTGCTTTTGCTGTTTCTATCTTCCCCAGCCATGTTTGCTTTTTGTTTAGTTATTTCTGTCCAATCTTAATATCTTTCAAGGTTTAAGCCATGATTTTTTTCCTAGGTGGAACTATTGTGGATATTGCTTTGTGACATCCCTAATGTTTTTCCTTATCTCTCCAAAGAGAATGTAGTCTTTTTTAAGGGTCTTAGTAATTTGTTCCCTCCTATTCTTGTCTTTGGCCTAACACAATGCCATGTAGCATTGTATACTTAAGTGCTCTGCTGAATAAATATTTGAAGATAATAGAAGACTGGTTTGTACTTAAGGCTGCTTTATCATTTCTAGGTTTTACCCAACAGAGAACTGCAAATGGAGGTTTTAAAGCATAAACAGTTCCAAAGGTTAAAAACCACTTAACTTCTGTTTCTTTCAGAAATAACAATACTTAATTTTATCTAGATTTATTCTTTTTACATATATTATTTCATTACCTTCAGTTCGGAGAAGATATAGTCTTTGAGTATCTTATTTTAGCAGAAAATAAATGGGATGTAGGTTCACAGTTTAGGAAAAATGCTTTGGGAATCATCTTTTATTCACAAAGATTCTTGTTTTATAGTTGATGGAGAACCTTGTGACATATCTTTGAATATAACCTGGTATCTGAAAAGTGCTGATTGTTACAATGAAATATACAACTTCAAGGTAAGGAAAATAAAATTACAGGCTTTCCTTGGACTTTAGAGATCATCAAGTCCCAACCTGATAGAGGAAGGAGTGTTCTGTATCTGTGGAGAAGAGCTGAAAATAGAATCCATGTCTCCTAATTTGTAGACCTCCTGTACCAGAAATTTTCAAGCTTTCTGGTCTCAGAGCTCTGTTACATTCTTAAATGTTATACAAACTCCAAAAAACTTTTGTACATGTGGATTATATCTTAGAAATCATTAGTGAGAAAATACAGAAATATTTATTGATTGTAAAATAATAATAAACTCATTGCATATTAATATAAAAAATTTTTAATGAAAAATAACTTTTTTAGAAAAGAACAGAAGAGTGGTATTTTGTAGTTTTGCAAATCTATTTAATGTCAGGTATGGTAGAAGACAACTGCAATCTTATATCTCCTTTACTCAGTTGCAATGTGGAATCTGAAACTACATCAGTGAACTTTTTTTACTCTGTTATATTAAAAAGAAACTGATGTGTCTTGATACTTTGAGTGGTCTTTAACCCATGTATGATTTTGTGACATCATTCATTGGTCATTTAGAAAATATTGGTTGGTTGAATTATATAAACTTTCCACATATTAACTTATTTACAATTAAGTCAACATTATGTTTGTTAATATCACTCTTCAGTCTCATCAGACTTTGTAAGTGTTCGAAGCTATTAAGCTCATAATGAGGCAGATACAAATTTTCCAAAATTCCAGTTTTTGTTTGAAAGCTCAAATTTTATTATTGGCAATGAATACTGTCAGTTGTCTTCCTTGAAGTGACAGACCCCGTTGTTCATTTTCAAGAAAATATCTCCCAGATAAACAAGTCTGAATAACTAGTGTGTCAGTCATTCTTTCAAGTAAATGAAAAAAGTGGACAGTAAAGCAAAATAGTTGCAAAGTGCTTTATCTTGAGACAAAGGATTTATAGGATTTTGCACATTTCCCATATTTCTTATAGAATATTAAAAAGACACATACTCAAAGATCAAGATTTAATAAGTTTACTAATTTTTACTACTTCATTAAGGACTTTCTTACTTAAAATTGACAGTTTTATTTTTCAAACTGCCAGTTTGTGACTGTGAAGAGTATAGTGACTACTAGTTCAATTAGGTGTTCCTGATAAGGGGCAACAGTCATACCCATCATCATTTTTGCATTATCAGTACAAGGAAAATAACACATGATGATGATGATGATAGTGATGATGACGATGATGATGATGAAAATAGTTTTGACTTCTTAGATCTCATGAAAGGGTCCATGGACCACACTTTCAAAACTGCTGTAGTGTACTGTACTGGAGCACTGAAGATTTATGGCTCCACGATGGATTTTCAGGCCTTTTCCATTCTTTTTCCATCCTCGTTTACATCACTTTTTTTTTTTTTAAATGTTCATTACATATTCCCTACTATTCTTGAGATTTCTTTTCAAAGATAAACATCTACCATTCAGATGATTTTCAAACCTTAGAGCGTTTTAAATTTCAGCCTGGTATTAGAATTTAAATTATCTTTTTATGTTGTTGGTAATCTTTTTTTGTATTTGCTATGCAACATTGGGTAGGATTGATAGGACGAGGACTAAAGGACTGAAAAATTTAGAGAGAAATGATAATAACACCAGAAATTGGTTTGAACTATTGTTTGGTGATCCTTTTCTCTTAATTGGTCACCAGTTGAATTTACAATTAAAAACATCTTATATTTGAAACTTGTGATAAAACTGGTCAAGAGTTTAGATTCAGCCTTTGTAGGGAGTACAAGTTAAGAAAGTAAAAATTATTTTGGATTGCCACAGGACAAAATTATGGAAATGACAAGCAGACAGAGATGTGAAATTGGAGCTTAGAAAAAGGAAGGCCAGGTTATGCTTGTAGATATCAGAGAAAATACACAGAACTGATTGATGAAGCCACAAAAATGATTTTTTTCAGAGTTCAATAGTGGGCTATGAACGGCTACAACAATTTTGTGCTCTATCTTAGCTCATGAACACACAAGTATATCTTTTCGTTGGTGGTGTTAGTTGAGTCAAATAACTCTTGCGAATATATTTTATTGTGACAAAACCCTCTGGAGTCAGTGAGTTTCTCAATCTTGTGAGAATTTTTAGAGGAATTATGCTTTGTGAGCAATAGACTAGAATACTGTACTTTAGGGTTTAATGCTGGGATACTATTATATAGAGTCTTTATCTAATCCTGCTAAGTTTTAAATTAGTAAACCCCAAACTATATTTGTATTATAGGCAGTCTATTTGTTCTAAATGTCTTACTTGTGAAAGTTAAATCCTTTATATTTTCTCTACTTTTCCAGGCAGAAGAAGTGGAGACATATTTGGACAATCTTAAGGAAAAAAAAGCCTTGTCTGGGAAATACCAAACGTCATCAAAATTGTTTCAGAACTGCAGTGAACTCTTTAAGACACAGGTAATGTTTGATAGTAAGTTGGAGGGGAATAGAAGAGATAAAAAACGTAATGCCTGTGTTTTCATTGGTATCAACTTCTTATTACTCAATTCATTCTTCTGACAGAAATAAGTTAGAAGCATATTCTGATAGGTGCATAGCCAACCACTTACATATTCATCTCATCAAAGAGAGGATGTGCTTTTTTGGGGTATAGAAAGCAAATTCCCCAATTTTTAAATAGTAAATATACATAATATTTACCATTTTAGCTGTATCGAAGTGTGCCATTCAGTGACATTCACATTGTTGTACAACTGTCACCACTAGCCATCTCTAGAACCGTTTCATCATCTTAAAGTGGCATTTCATAAATCATTAAAGAATACCACCCCCTCCTACACACACATGTCCCTGGTGAAAACTGTTCTTTCTTGTCTCCATGAATTTGAGTATTTTAGATAGCTCATACAAGTAGAATCATACAATATTTGTTTGGCTTCTTTTACTTAGCAAAATATTTTCAAGGTTTATCCATATAGCAGCATGTGTCAGGATTTCATTCATTTTTAAGGTTGAATAATACTCCATTGTATTGCTTGTCTATTCATCCATTGATGAACATTGAAACCCCCCATTTTTAATTCTCTTGCCATATAATTGTTATGTCCCCAGAAAACTCAGCATTTTTAGATTTTACTGCTACAGATCTGAAATCAAATGGTTGAATTGCACATTTGTTATAAAAGTCTCTTTTCTTAGAAATAGGATGTGACACCAATTTTTGAAAGAAAGATTTCATGTTTTATAGCTGTCGAACATAGTTATTTTAATTATAGCCTTTGTTTTATCCTTCCTGCATTTAAATATAATTGCCGTGGTGAGTTCACAAAAAGAAAGCTAGGTTTTCTAAATACTAGAAGTAAAGTTTATTGATAAGAAGGCTTAATAATTAATAATTGATAAGCAAATGAAGTAATTGACATTGACCTATAAGGATTGAGTTCTTGTCATAGCTTAGATTTTATGGACTTGGAAGGAAAAGAAAATATCTTTTAAATGGAAGAAGGCTAGGAACAATGTGATGTTGAGTAGGGGATTTTCTGTTGGTTTTCCAAATTTATTTCCTGGGCTAAGAGAATTGATTGGCCTTTCTTGGATTTGATTAGGAAAGCTACCTGTTTTATACTGTTGCGCAAGGTTCACTACTTTTAGATCTGCTATACTTTTTCCATGGTCTTGCCATATACCCCTACTGGTAAGTCTTCCTCTCCTCCAATCTAGTGTCGCAGTGTTGAAATACTTGCTCTAATTACTCAGGAAGGAGAATGCCTCTGCTGATAACTGATAAAAAAAGGTAAACATTATTATAATTAGTGAAGGTTTTTTTTTTTTTTTTGTAGGCATGGAGTATGTTGTGGTGGAAGCAATGGAGCCAATAGTTAGGAATCTTAGATTCAGATCCCTTTCTACATAAGGCTTTAAAGCTTTGAGCCACATTTTTCTCATTTGTAGAGAGGGAATTATAAGATCCCTCCATCTGAAGTATATATATTTTAGCTAGGCTTTGTCATTCTTAAATATCTATAATTTTTATGAAGAATTGAGTGGTCAGTTTGCTTTGGTTGTATTTTTTGTTCCCAGCAGGGTTTTATTCACTTATTTGTGTTTACATGGAAATGCTTTGTCTGTCAATGTTATAATGTGTTTTGCTTTAACCATTTTTGTGGATTTTGAGCTATACTTTACTTTTATACATCTTTAATTTTAGTTTTATATTTCTTTCATAGAGCTTTTCTGGGGATTTTGTACATCGATTGCCTCTTTTAGGAGAAAAACAGGAGGTAATTCTTTTCCTTGTTAAATATTTCTGAGAATAAAGTAAAAATTTGAATTAATTTTCTTTTCTTTTTTTTGATGTTTAAAGGCTAAGGAGAATGGAACAAATCTTACCTTTACTGGAGAAAAAATTGTAAGTGTAGTTGGGAATTTGGGGCATTGAACACATATTTTAGTTTTCTTATGTTCATGTATTTTGAATTATCCTGGTGTGCCAACATTTAACAAGAAACTTAAGAATGGAACCCAAACACCAAATATTAATAATGGCTGTCCCTGGATGATATTATTGAGTGACTTCTTTTTCTTCTTTGTATTTTCTGTATTTTCCATATTTGCTACAATCACTCTATATTTTCGTAATTATCATGTCATAAATATGTTCACCGAAAAATTAAAAGCCAAGGTGAGAGGTAGAAACGTTTATTTGAAATCCAGAATATTGCAATTCTCAGAAGCATTGATTCAGGCAAAAACCCAAATAGTGTTCTGATTAGGAGGTGATGGCAAGGGGTATTTATGAGAAAGGGAAGGGGGGAAATTAATGTAAATAGAAGGAAGGAATTTCTACTGATGTTAATAAATCAAGGAAGGAATTTCTATAGGTGCAAATAAGCTAAGTTATTCTCTAGCTATTACATGATGGTGCTAATTCTAAAGAATGTTGTTAATTTTCAGTCTGGTAGTTTAGCTGTTTGCTTTTCTGTTAGCTTTGCAAACAGTTGTTTAGGATACAGTGTTGTTTTAGCCCATTCCTAAGATTGTGGAGTAAGACATGCAAGGCAGTTCCTCTGGGGTGATGGCTCTAAATCCATTTTGAAATGGCTCCAGTTTTGATATTTTTCACTAATATTACTAGTAAATAGGAAGAAACTTTTAAGAAATAGCCTTAAATTCCATCTAAAATTATCTTGTGACAGAATATAACTAAGATTTTGTAAAATTGAAATCAGGTTGAAGACTATAAATATGCCTTAAATTTTCATAATTTACTTTGTAATTCACAAAAATTAAAACTTTGCCCATTAAAAATATAGAGGAAATAAGCCATGTTGGATCATACTTTTTACAAAATTGATTAAAGTTTTTAATTTTATAACAACTTTATTAAGACAGTATATCTCAAAATTTACCCTTTAAAACAATCAGTGGTTTTTAGTGTATTTACCAGTTGTGCAATCACCAACTGTTATATAATTCCAGAACATCTTCATCACCCCAGAAAGAATGGCATAGCCATTAGCAATCACTTCTCATTCTATTCTTTCCCCAGCCCTAAGCAGCCACTATTCTTTCTTTCCCTATGGATTCGTAAGTGGAATCATATAATTTGTGGCCTAATGTCTGGCTGCTTTCACATTTTAAAACTCTGTCTTTACTTCCTTCTTGTGCAGAGCCTTAAGATCAGCCAGAGGTGAGTAATTAGGGCCTTCTCAGGTCACTCTTGGGCCGCATGCACAGTCTCGCACATACATATACAGCCCTGGATGTACTTGTGCCCTTCTAGATTTCCTGGAATATTTTAGAGCTTGTCAAAACCCCTATGGACACCTCATTTCAAATTTGTCCTTTTAAGTTTTTGGCCAGCCTCCTGATAGCCCCACCTAGTAACATCACCTTGGGCAGCTGTGACCTTTCACAATTGCTGAGTATTTTTGAGAGTTCCATGAGTACAGTGTCCTTCCCATTGAATGAGTTCTGAGTCAGGTCATATAAAAAGATAAGCCCTTGGGAATGGAGCTTTTTAGCATCTGCCAGATAGCTGTAGTGATAGGGCTTTAAGGGACCTCCAAGCTTGTTTTTTCCAGTGGCTGCCAAACTGCTGTTTCTCACCCTGTTGTATTTGGGAGTACTTTGTTTTCAAGGAGCTTGGAAGCAGGGCATGAGATTAGGGTGAATAAAAACACCACGAGCTTTCTCTCCTTGCTGAGATTTAGCACATTTTCTTGAGGAAACACTTCTAGGATTGTTTTAAGTCTTTAGTTAATTTCTAGAGTTCCAAAAGAGTTAATTTTGATAGTTTTTACCCATATTCTTATTGCTTTTTTGGTTAAATGTATTTTCAGAGGTCTTTATTTTGCCTTTACTCTCTCTATCCCAACTATAGTTGTACAGAATTCTAATCTAAAAATGAGTTAGGCTTGGCAGACTTCAGTACATTTATTTTATTTTATTTTTTTAAAAAAACAGCATTCATAGTTTTTTCTTAATGCTAATTTATATAGATTTACTATAACAAATGAGAAAATATACAGAAATGAAAAGAAGAAAATCATCCGTATTACTACCACACACTTAGATTACAAATGTATTTGTCTTCTAGTCTTGTCTTTGTGACTATATTTATTTAAAAATGGGAAGCTTACAATATATTGTATTGTAACTTTTTTTGTTTAGCAATATAACATGGACATCTTTCCAGTTTAGTAAATATTGTATGGCATCTTTACTGAATGCCTGCATAGTATTTTATTGTATGAATACACTGCAATTTGTTAACAAATTCTCTAATATTAGACATTTATGTTTCATTATCTTGTAATTTTAAGCAGTGTTGTAGTAAACATTTTTGTAGATATATTTGTTTTTAGCTCTTTATTTTCCGGTTTCAAAATAATTCCATGTTGTGAACATTTTGCTTGTATAAATTAAAAGTAAAAATCTTTTGTAATTTCATTTTGTAGGAGTTTTGTGTTATTACACAGAACATGTGCATATTAAACCATATGAACTATTTTATGTACTGCCATGTCGTTTTTTTCTTTCCACTTAAATTAGTACATTGAGCACTACTTCACCTTTTTTATGGCTAAGTTATATTTTATTTTACCATGATTTTTATAATTAACTCCCAGTCGATGTGCATTGGATTATTTCCAGATTTTTGCTATTATAGTAAGGTGACATTCATAATGTCTAGTTATATCTTTGTGCACATTTGTAATATTTTCTTTAGCCTAAATTTCTAGAAGTAAAATTGCTGGGTCCAAGTGTATGCACAATTTTTAAGTTGTTTTTTTTTTTTTATGTTTTACCAAAGTGCTTTGGAGAAAAGTTGTAGCAATTTATCGTCCCAAGAAAATAAGATTGGGTTTCCCTCTTTTCTCACAGACCATAGCTATTCTAATTTAAAACATTTTATACAATCTGTCAGGTTAAATTGTTGTAAATTGTATTTTTAAAAAATTGCCGTCTGTGGCCATACCACTCTGAACAAGCCCAATCCGGGCTGATCTTGGAAGCTAAGCAGGGTTGGGCCTGGTTAGTACTTGGATGGGAGACCACATAGGAAGACTAGGTGCTGTAGGTATAAAAATAAAAAAAATTAGGGATTGTAAATTGACAAGGTCCTTGAAATCTGTGAGGTCAACCAAGGGTTGCCTTGCTTAAAAAAAAAAAAAATTGTTGAACATTTATATGCATATTGGCTGTTTGTAATTATGTTTTATTTAGTAGTCTTCTGGCATAGCCTACTTTTCAGTTCTATTCAAGGCTTGAGCCTTGTTCCTAGTGATTAAAGATGACTGAAAGATGACCTTGTGGAATACCAATAGTAATACTTAGAAATGTTTAGTCAGATTATAGTCAAAGAAGTCAAAGAATTATCGGTACCTTCCTAAAAATTGGTTTTAAGGGAATACTTTATAATCCTCTTTAAAAGATACTCACAAGGTCAGTACCTCTACCCCGTTTTATAAAAGCTTGGATGAAACATGTTTATTAGAGGAAAGGGCCTCTCTCTGTCCCTTTCCCTAAGAAAAGATTTCTGGTTTGATTTAAACAGCTATGAAATATATTTACCATTGTAGAGTTTTTAAATTAATGGTTTTTATTTTTTTAGAGCAGTTCGAGGTTCACAATAGAACTGAGCAAAAATTAGAGTTCCCACGTACCCCTACACAAATGCACACTCAGACTCCCCCACCGTCAAAATCATGCACTAATGTGGTATATATGTAACAATTGATGAACCAACATTGACACACCATTATCAACCAAAGTCCATGGTTTACATTAGGGTTAGTTCTTTGTGTTGTACATCGTTTGGGTTTTAATAAATGCACAATGACACATATACACAATTATAATATACCAAATAGTTTCATTACCCTAAAAATCCCCCATGCTTCACCTATTTATCCCTCCCTCCCCCCAATCCTCTGGCAATCACTGATTTTTTTTTTTTTAACCATCTCCATAGTTTTGCATTTTCCAGAAAATCATATAATGGAATCGTCATATACTTTTCAGATTGACTTCTTTCCCTTAGTGATATGTATTTAAAGTTTTTCTATGCCTTCTTGTGGCATGATAGCTCATTTCTTTTTTGTGCCAAGTAAATTTTCCATTGTCTGGAAGTACTGCAGTTTATCTGTTCACCTGTCGAAGGACACTTACCAAAGGAGCTAATAATAATACTTACCTGATAGGGTTACCGTGAGGATTAAATAATAAATGTTGCATGCTTAACAGCGGCATGTGTATGATACTTTTACAGGGTCAAAATAGCTATAATTCCAGAGCTAAATGTAAACTGTCAAATCTTGAACAATGAGAACTAATCAGTCCTTTTTGAAATTTATAAGAGGTAATTTTAAGATACATAAAATTAATAGCAATGCAGCTTATAACACCAAAGTTTTATTGGTTAATGAACAAGTTCTAGAAATGTTCAGTTAATATAGGTAAGTAGAATATGATATACCTATAAATTTGAAACTATAAAGTTTTCTCACAAACTGCTCCTAAATTTTGTCAGAAACCATCAGATAGAGATAAATGTATGATTCTGCATGGCATTTATATTCTTAAGTAACTAAGATAACCTAATAAATACATAGCTGAAGAATCACTTAATCTGTTTGACACTTTGGATTTGTATCATGGAATATAATTTTTGAACTCTTGTTTAGCCTTTTCTTTGGTTATAGGATAATTTAAACATTTGAGAAAAGCTAGGCTTCCACAGGAAAATGCACAAATGTGCAAAATCTGTTATCCACTCTGAGTGGTTTCATAGATAATGGCGCTTACCTAGAGGTCTCTAGAGAGAAGTTCCTTTTAAGACAAGAAGGTAATAAATTGTAAGACTAAATAGCGATGTCTCCTTTCACACACAGGGAAGAAGCCAGTCATTTTCTGTGTTCATCTTCTTTGTCTTTGTGCCTTTGTCATGTGTTTGTGAAGGTCCATACTCCATCTAGCATGTACCACAATGAATCCTTTGAAGGCTTTTTGCTAGGGCTCTGTACAAATTAACTGGCCTTGAAACAGATTCTTCCCAAGTAACCAGTTCTTTAATCATAGGTGTTGTTACTCTACTTCCTTGACTTTGTGGGACAGTGACTCTTGCTTTCCACATAGGGTAGCCAAGGTTAAATTTGATATCAATGTGAGACCTTGTCAGCAGAAATTTTGGTAGTCTTGGAAGGGGCATTGAGCAAAGAGAATTAGGTTCAGGAAGTGGTGTTTATAATTTGCCAATGTTGTCATGGATGTTATTTTTTTTTTTTTAATGTGGTGATTTAAATAATCGTTGGAATGGCTATGTAAAATATAACCTAGTATCATAGCATGGCTTAGTTAAACAGAGGTTCAGGTTAGTGATTTTAGTTGAGGTTTTCCTTGTAGAAAAATAGGTAAATTAAATGTGTGATTTTGTGTATAACAAGATACAAAATGTCCTGCATTTTAGTAATTCATAATCTAACCTATTTTTTTGAATATAAAATAGGCTTGATTGTTTTTTTGTGCCTACTATTTTAACAAATAAAAACGAAGGGCTCAACCATGTTTCTGGGTACATTCTGAAACAAAATTTTTATACTGTATTATTAACTTGTATTTTTAATTCTTAAGACCTGAAGATTTAATGCCTTTTTTCTCCTTAGGCAATGCATGATCCATTGAAAACTTGGCAAGATGCACCATACATTTTTATTGTACATATTGGCATTTCATCCTTAAAAGAATCATCAAAAGAAAATCCACTAAGTAATCTTTTTACCAGTAAGTACATTTTTGTTTCTTTTTACCATTTATATTATTTTCTAGTTGTATCATGCATGGTGGGTCATGTGTAATTGCTTTAAGGGAGGGAATAATTAATTAAGAATGTTGTAAGTAGAAAAATTTAGGGAGAGAAATTAACATTTTTGTGGTATCCAACATGTAGCAGTTTTAGATACTTCGTATGTGCTTTCCTAATATATGTGGTAGATTCTAAATGTCATTTTCCTTCATTTGATCCTCCTGCTTTTTAAATTTTTAATTAGAATCATGTTCTCAGTATTCTAAACTAGATTTCTCAAAAGTTTAGTTACCAAGTCAAATCTGGAAATTTTTTAGTTAATCAGTTTTGGTAATTTTTTAATGTCTCCATATAGTTTTAAAATAATTTTTCAGTTACAGTTCACATACAAAATTATATTATTACTGTGTTGTACACCTGAAACTAATGTAATTTTTTGTATGTCAACTGTCTCAATTTTTCTTGGTGTTCTCCTTTCCACTCTTGCTGCCCAGCTTATGGAGTCATCATCTCTAACCAGAAATTTCGTAGTAGCTTCCTAACTAGTCTTATTTCTTGTAATTTTTGTTTTGTTTTGTTTCTTCCTTCTTCTTTGCGGTTTCATTTCATCCTCTGCTTTCTCAAATAGAATATTAAATAGAAACGATAATGGTGGCCATCTTTATCTAGCTCTTGACTTTACTGGCAGTATCGGCATATATCACCAGTAAGCATAATGCTTACTGTGGATTTTTCAAAATAGTCTGTATTTGGTTAAGGGTGTTCATTTCTATTCCTATTTTACTAAGTGTATTTTTCTTTTTAGTATTAAGAACAAATACTCAATTTTATCAAATGCTTTGATTATATGGATTTAAATGATCATATAGATTTTCTCATTTAATCTGTTAATATAATGCATTATATTAACTGATTTTCTAATGTTAAACCATTTTTGAATTTCTGAGATGCCATTATTTGGTATGTACACGCACACATGGGTTCTATTTTCCGTAATTTTATTTAGAATTTTTTTGTCAATGTTCAATATAAGATTAGCTTGTAATTTCCTTTGCTGTGTATCTTTTATGAGTTTTGTCATCCAGGTTATTCTAGTTTCATACAATGAATTAGAAAATGTTCCTTATTTTTATATTTTGTGGAACAGTTTTTACAAGGATCGGGTTACCCATTCTTTGAATGTTTGACAGGACTCACTTATGGTAGTGTTTCTGCTTGTTCTTTTTTTCCCTCCTCCATGTATATTTTAAATAATTGATTCATTTTCTTTAATAGTAAGTTAGTTTTAGTTTTTCTGTTTTACTTGGAATCAGGTTTTTTTTTTTGAGAAATGTTTAAGATTTCAGATCTATTGACATGACGTCATTAATGTCATTTCTTTACAAAAATCTGTATCTGTAGCCTTTTTCATTCTTAGTATTGCTTTTGTGCCTTCTTTTTTTAAAACTTTTTAAATCTTTCTAGAATTTTATTTTACTATATTTGTGTCCCAGTGAACCAGCTTTTGGTTTTGATAATTTTCCTAACTTTTTCTTTATTGTCTATTCCATTTATTTTTATCTTTATCATCTCTTTCATTCGACTTGATTTTAAACTTTTGTTTTTTGTGAATTCTTGTGTTGAATGTTTAATTCCTAATCCAGAACGGATCATATGCTCCATAGTACTATGGGATATAGCAGATCTAGGCCAGTCAGCAGGTAACCTGACACAATTTCTGGATCCAAGACTTAATGCATATATCCTCCTTTATCTCTAGGCCCATAGCTTTTTCATAAGTAATAGTCTCAAGGAGCAGTTACCAGCTTTAATTTTCTTTGAAAAGGTTGGAGGAAAAGCCCTGTTCCACTCCATTTTAGCCTCTTCATGCATCACATCTGCTTCTGGTTTCTCTTTTTCTTAGAATCCTATTAGTTTCAGTGATTCCTACAGGAACTGCGCTCCCTACTATCGTAGCCTGCTTTGGGGCCCAGAGTCCAACATGGCTATAGATTCAGCCTCATGCACTGTTCTGATTATATTCAGTTTTGATATTTAGAGATATTTACCTTGTTTTCAAGTGTCCTTTTTGTTTTCTTTATTGTTTTATCCTTCTTTTGTGTGGAGCTAAGAAGAAGGTACTTTCAAGCATAGACTAAACTGTACATGAAAACTCTAGAATTTTCTCTTTTCTCTCAGTTTTATCATTTTTCTTCCCTTCGTTAAATTCTTTGAAGTCTCGCTATTGCATATAAAATGCCCACAGTCCGCACGCAGAAAGGCTTATAAAACTCTACAACTTGTCCCAGTTTACCTTTTGCTGCTTTCTGTCAAAATGTTATGATATGGTACGACATACAGTATTAGGCTATGTGTTCTTTAAATATATCATGCAATTTCACACCTGTCTTTGTTATTCCTTCTGCCCAGACGGCTTTTTACTTTTTTTCCTGGAAAGTATATACTGTTCCTTCTGGGTCTGACTCAACTTGCTCTTCCTTCTAGATAGTAATTTACTAGGATAACAGAAAACATTTTACACATCTTATTATCTCTTATGTTTTCCATAGTGTGTGTCACATAGTAAGTGCTCAGTTATATTTTAGCATACAGCAAGGGTTAGCCAACTTTTTCTTAAAGGATCAGATAGTAAATGTTTTCTGCCCTACATCTACTTAACTCTGTCATTGTGTGAATGCAGCTGTAGACAACACATAAGTGAGTGGATGTGGCTATTTTCTAGTAAAACTTTATTTACAAGAAGTAGATAACTGGATTTGATTCATGTGCTGTATTTTGCTGACCTCTGGCATAGAGTAAGCAAAGAATATGATACATATTCAGTAATTGTTTTATTTGTTCTTAAATTAAGAAGATACAGATTTAACAAACAATTTTGCTGTGAAATTTTTATGATTGCTATTACAGGATGCTCCTTTTCATAAAAGTATTGGACCCAATTTACTTTTAATAATGGCATATCCTTTTTGCCTAATAAAAATTAGTAGGAGATTTCTGTTGAATAGGCAGTTATTAGTCTGTCTCTGGAGGTAGAAATTTCTTCTCGGATAAATCAGTTTTTACTTATTAACCATACCTAAACTTTATCCAAATAGTTGTATTCATTACAATTTAAAAATAGTCATAGGTTTGCTTCAGTAAGGCAAATCTATATTTCATATTTTTGTTACTGTCACTTGTTCTGCTTCATTAAATCCTTTGTTATTAAGCACCTTCTAAAATGATATATTAATGTGGCAAAATCACATAAAATTGAAGTATGTAAATAAAAAGGTAATGGGAAAAATACTGGTAAGGAGAGAGAGAAGACAAAGAGGACATCAAAATGAAGGAGTGAAGTCCTGTACTTTTCAGAGGTGTAAGAAAAAATATATATGAAGTCCGTTTGAAATTTAGATGAGGTGGGGAGGTTCCAGTTGGGCAGCTCACTAAAGGCTTTGTGGAGGAAATATATTCAATCTAGTCTTTAAAGGGTGTGAGTATGAGAACAGGGCTTTTCCACTGAAGATACTGATGGTAGCAGAGGCATGGACACAGCATGAGCCATGAGAACGCTTCATGAATTTCGAAGTACTCTACACATGTAATGTTCACCATGATTGAAATGGTTAAAAGTAAATGATCCAATGGAATTGTCATTAATTGTATCAGACAAATATCAGACAATGTTTTTGTTTAATTTCTGCATCCTTTACGTTAATTCTGAGTACTGTTTTGGCAGTGACTGTTGAAGTGAAAGGTCCCTATGAATACCTCACACTTGAAGAATATCCATTGATGATTGTAAGTGAACTTATATTCTTTAATCTCAGCATTAAATGAGTTTAGCTTGAAAGATTATTCATATTTTTTGGCAATATATTTAGAGTTGTTCCTGAACAGTTCAGAAAGTATTGCTTGTACTTCTGTACTTTTTACTATAATAAGACCTTGGGAGTGTCAGTGAGCTCCTTCATGCCTCATTTTCTTATTTGTAAAATGAGAAGGTGGATGACTTGTGGAATTTTACAGTTGGAAAGTACCTCAAAGATTGTTTCACATCTCATATCCTCTCTAGGATCCAAAGCAG
Source organism: Rousettus aegyptiacus (assembly GCF_014176215.1). Classification (NCBI taxonomy): domain Eukaryota; kingdom Metazoa; phylum Chordata; class Mammalia; order Chiroptera; family Pteropodidae; genus Rousettus; species Rousettus aegyptiacus. The sequence continues at coordinate 115,997,896 of NW_023416306.1, read as the reverse complement.
GGCACTGCTTACAACCTTATAATTTCTGATCCCCCTTCAAGTAACTAAATGATGAGCTTCATCCTTTTCAGAGAGAGAAAAAGAGAGAGAATATGTGTATGTGTCTCTCTGGGAATAATATCCTTTAATGTATTTTCAGATTTCCTTGTTTATGGGCTTTTTTTCTTACTCCTTTTCCTTTTACAGTTTCCCACTTTGTCGTGTTTCATTGTCTTCAGATATGTTCTAACTCTGCCACACCCTTTTTCCTGTTCAGTGTTCTTTGTTTATATTCTTTTACACTATAAGTTGAAAAAGCTTATTTAATACAGATAAGCTTGTCTTGATGACAAGCCCTTAGTTAGTCTCCCTCTACTCAAGCGGAGATAAGTTTTTCATGTCAGTATTAAATTCCAAAGAAATAAAATAATTATTTTTTAAATAGAATGTATGACGTGTATTTTTTATAGCTTGCTAAATGAGTATGTACTGATTCTAAATTGACTCTTGGCCTTAATCCTTTTTATCTCTTATCTACTTTGACGACAGTTTTTCATGGTGATGTGTATTGTATATGTCCTCTTTGGTGTTCTGTGGCTGGCGTGGTCTGCCTGCTATTGGAGAGATCTCTTGAGAATTCAATTTTGGATCGGTGCTGTTATCTTCCTGGGAATGCTTGAGAAAGCTGTCTTCTATGCAGAATTTCAGAACATCCGATACAAAGGAGAATCTGGTATGTAACTAAAAATGTTTGCCAGTTTGTAAGTGATTGACAGGTGAGATGCATGATAATTTTCCTAAGGTTAGCAGTCATTAAGTAGGTTTAACTTTTCAATTACCTAATTACTAAAATAAGCAGGGTTACTGTGATTGTGACTTTTGTTTTTAATCTCATAACTTGTGGGTTCAGTGATTTAAAAGTAATTTTATTGAAATACAATCAGAAATTAACAACAGTAGTGTCCATTTTGGGAAAGATGATTACCATCGTTGAATCTCAATTGTTGTTGATATTTCATTCATTCATTCATTCATTTATTACGATGACATTGGTTAACAAAATTCAATAAGTTTCAGCTCTACACTTTAACAGTAAGGCATATATATGTTTACACTGTGTTTTCACCTCCCATAGTTAGATTTCTTTCTGTCATCACATGTTTGATCCCCTTTCCTCATCTACCACCCTCTTCTCCCTTCCCCCTTCTCCACTCCTCTCTGGTAACCACTAGTCTGTTGTCCATGACCATGAGTCTCTGTTTGTTTGTCCTGTTTATTTGTTGCTTTTAGGTTTTTTACCCACGTCATTGATCTTTAAGGCACCATATTATATACATCTAAGAGAGAAAGTAATACTGCCAATTTAATTGTAAGATGCCATTGATTGTAAGACGAACTTTGATTTCTGAGATGTTAAAATGGTGGGGGAAATAGGGAAATGTATTGAAGAATTGGTGAAATTCAGTAATACTAAGAAAATAGGAGAGTGCTTATGGTTTAGTAAGGTGAACAGTTTATGACAAATTGTTTCGTAACCGAAGTTTTTTCTTGATAGCTTCAATTCTCATCATACCATTTAATTACTGATAATTATTGTTGCAAGATATACTAATTAGACCTTTCCCTGGTCTTTGAAAGGGTTCGAGAATAATAGATGTGAACATGAATTGAAAATGGTGTGTATGTGTTTAGTGCTTTTCTATGTATAGCTAGCTGTGTTTCAGAGTTTTTAAAAATGGGGAGACTATTCCCTAGATGTTATAAACTGTCCAAGGTAAAGTATTCTCCTGAGTTTTTAGTGAAATGGGAGACATGGAGAGAAGGTAAATTGAGCACACCCAGATTGCTGTTCATGTAGGTAAGATCATAAGTGAATATCATCTTGTATACTTGTAAAACTTGAAGTATTCTTTTATGATAGACATAATACCAATGCTTATTCTGAAGTGTTAGAGATCTACATTCCTGTTCTATAATTGCACCTTTCCTAAGCCTAGGTTACAGCACCCTTTCCCCCTTTCTTCTTTCTCATAGTCCAAGGCGCCTTGATTCTTGCAGAGCTACTTTCAGCAGTTAAACGTTCACTGGCTCGAACCCTGGTCATCATAGTCAGTTTGGGATATGGCATAGTCAAGTAAGTATTAACTTCCTATATGTTAGAGCAACTTAAAACACTGAGGAAATTGAAACAGTATTGCAGGTTTGCAGTATTATAGTAGTTCTGAAAGAGAAAAGGTATCTGAAGTTTTGATTTGTAAACATAACCTACAATGTAGCGAATGTCAAAATGCTGAACTTTTAAAGTAAACCTATAGGGATCTTATTCTTCCAAAATATTTTGCAAATCAGATTTTTAATGGGAAGAGCATTCTTGTTATAACAGTATGAAATAAGCTTTTTTTCTCCCACCATAGCCACAGCCAACGACATGGCTACGGCTTCTCTTCCCCACTGAAAATAATTTTTTATTCAAAAAAATTTAATGAGTGCCTTCTATAAGGCATTGTTCTAGACCCTGAGTATACAAAAAAATAAACAGAAGACTTGAAGTTTACATTTGGAGGGGAACAGACAAAAATAAGTGAGTAAATAATATGTCAGTGATTCAGGCAGAGGGTAGAGAGACCGTTAGGCAGGAGGTAGAGCTTGCAATTAATAGGGTAGTCAAGGAAGGCTTTACTTAGTGACATTTTAGCAAAAATCTCAAGTTGATGAGGGACCTAAATGTACACCCAGGGGAAGAAATGCTAAGATGTGGTCAGATTATATATTTTGAGGGTAGAGCCAGTGGACTTTGCTGATGGATCAAATGTGCAACGTGAAAGAGAAGAGAAATCAAGGATGATGCCATCTATTCTGATGTGAGCAAATGGAAGGATGCAATTGACATTTACTGAGTTCAGGAAGATCATAGCTAGAATAAGTTTGGAGTTGGGGACAAGATTAGGAATTAAGTTAGTTATCCAGGGCAGAGATACAGATTTGGGAGTCATCAAGATATAGATGTTATTTAATGCCATGAGACTAGATATGATCACTGAGGAAGTGAATGTGTATAGAGAAGAGGTCAAAGGATTGAGCCCTTGAACATTTTCTATTATTTAGAAGTCAGTGAGATGAAGTAGAATTAGAATAAAGGAATTGAGGAGAGACCAGTGCTATGGGAAGCAAACTTGAAAACTCTTTCAAGGAGGGAGTGATTAATTGTGTCAAAAAGGATTGAGAATTGATCATTGGATTGAACTACATACAGGATATTAGTGACTTTAACAAGAATGGTTTTGGTGAAGTGGTAGAACTTGGAGTGGGAACTTGTTTGGAGTGAGTTCAAGCGTGAATAGTACAGGAATTAGAGCTAGCCAGGTATAGACAGTTATTTCAAGCAGTTTGTTTTAAATGGGATTAAAGAAATGTGAGGTGTTCAACTTTTAAAATTTATTCATATAAATGAGTTTTACTTTAAATGAAACTGGAGGAATGAGGGCGAATTATATTTTTAAAATTTATTCATTTAACAAATACTTGAATACCTCCTATATGCCAAGACGTATTCTGGATTTCTAAGATAGAGCAGTGCATAACAAAAAATATAAGATCAGATTGCTAAGAATTAGGTTAATATGGTTTAGAGTAGTGCTTCTCAAACTATAAAACACTAATGAATCAACTGGGGATCTTGTTAAAATGCAGATTATGATTCAGTTACATTTTGAATATTAAGGATCTAAGACTTCTTCAAACAGAAACTACTCATAAGATTTTTTCATATTTCATTGGATTTTGAGCTTAATGTACCATGTATTTAATGAGCTTCAATAAGGTATTTGATTATATTAAGGAATTGTTCAATTTTTTAGATTTGGTAATGATAATTTGGTTATGTTTTTAAAAAGTTGTCTGTTTCAAAACATACTGAAACATACAAATAAAAGATATCATGTCTATCATTTGCTTCAAGATAATATGGGAAGTGGACAGGTTATGCATGGGTCAGGATTGGCTATTGGCTATTAGAACTAGATGATGGATATATAGGGCTTCATTATACTATTGAATGTGTTCTAGAATTCTCTATAATAAAAAGTTTTTTAGAAAATGCAGTAATCAGGGACCGGCTCTAGAGTTCTTGTATTCAGTGTCTTGTTTTAATACCATATGTTCTTCTGATTTTTTTTTCCCCCCTCTAGGTAAATTCACAAAGTAGGTCTGGCTTATCTCTGTTAAATTATTAGCCTGTATGAATCAACATGAGCTTGTCTGGGGGTTTGTGGCATTTGTACTCAACTATTTCTTTGTTTCCTCTTTAGGCCTCGCCTTGGAGTCACCCTTCACAAGGTTGTGGTAGCAGGAGCCCTTTATCTTTTGTTCTCTGGAATGGAAGGGGTCCTCAGAGTTACTGGGGTCAGTATTGCTTAAAATGAGTTTTTGTGGTCAAGTCAGATATATTGTTTTTATTTGGAGAAAGTAGACTTCTTTACTATTTCCTGTAAGTCACCTTTGGGCTCTGATTTTCAAAATACATGTATAATTCATTTGTTTAAAAAAATTTATCCGTTAGAGCTTTATAGATTTAATGTGTGACTGGGAATAAATGCTTTCCCACCTGACCCCAAATTGCTATTTATTTAGTTACTCCTGGGCAGTTGGACTCCATTATCTTGTGTAAGTGGCAAACATTGTAATCACGCACTTGCTGGTTAATCTACTTTTTGTTTTAAAGAGACAGTGCTCTTTGCTTAACCAGCACTTGAATTTCAAAGCCTTTCTTAAAATGCAACTAATTAAGTTTTACATAATTCATGAGAATTACATAATTATGGCCTTTCAGGGAAGGAAATGAAAGCACCGAGATATAAGTGATAAATATATGTTAGAGCTGGATTAATGTGAAGAAGAAATAGGCCTCCCTAGGTCATTTTAAAATTTATTTTCTTATTTAAAAAACATTCTGCAAAAACTTGTTAGATTCAAGGTGGTAAATGTTAGAAACTTGACTTTCCTCTCGAACTGGGCTCAATAAGTTTTGCAGTAAATTGCCTCTTAAACACTTAATGGATACAAATTAGGTGTTCAAATCATGCTGTCCTCTGTATGTAATTTCCTTAGACTTTTAGCAACTCTAACCCTCTTGTCAATTTCTTTTTCTGATGCTGCTGTAGTATTTTGCTTATCCCTTGACTCTGATAGTAAACCTGGCCCTGTCAGCAATTGATGCCTGTATTATTTTATGGATATCCTTTTAATAATGCCCTGGTGATTAGGTAATTAGGGTTGTATAAATAGCACCTTATAACATAAATAAACTTATGAAAACAAGCAGCATAGTTTTGGGGACACACATGCCTTCTTATTTTGAAGTGAGCTCTTTTTTTGTAAAATTACGTTACAATTCTGGAAATTAGTAATTCTTAGTGTATTAATGATACAGTAACTTTAAATATGAGAAGGATCTTTTTAGACTTGGACCCAAAATCAAATGGGGGTTTATATACCACTAAGTTTTTTGGTGGTATCTCTCTTTTTTTTTTTTTTTGAAAGGAGTTAACATTTATTAAACACTTTAGTGCCGGACATTATTCAAGGTACTTTGCAGACATAAGTTCATTTAATCATTTTAACAGACTGTAGTGAATTGGATTATATTTAGACTATTCACTCTCTCCCTCTTACTTTCATGCTCCAGTGATGTTGGATTTGCTTATATAACTTGCTTTTGCTTCATATTGGGCTGGGCGCGCTTCCCTTCCCCTTTGCTTTGGTCTCAGTCATGTGACAAGCTTTGGCCAATAGGATATTAGTAGATGTGATCAAACAAAGACTTGAACAACTTGGAAAAACATTCTCAGGCAGCCCTCTGCTCCCAGAGAATAAAATCACACCAATTTAGATTAGCCAACTCCCAGCTGACGCCAGCAGTCCACAGGTGCATGACCAGTCCTTGCCATTGGACAACCCCAACCAGAAGCCAAAGGGCAGGGACTATGTGGGTGTCACCCATCTAGGTCAGCTACCAGGAGCAGAGGGCATGGTGGAAAGTGGATCAGTCATGGTTCCAGCATAGATGAGTTATGGTTGGAGCCCTCTTTCAGGATGCAGAGAGTTAATTTCTTATAGTTCCCTCACATGGTGGTTGGTGTGGTCACATCTTAACATGAATTTTAGCATACTGAAATTCTATGGTGGTTAGTTGCATGTTTCATTGTATTGAGATTGTAATCGACAGTTTGCGTGAAATGCTTACAGCTGTATGTTCTACATGATGGTTTGTCAGAAGGGAAGAATGATTTAGGTGCCAAGTGTTATTCCTTTTTATTTTCAAATGCAAAACCATTCCAGATGATTATATAAATGGAGAATTGTGTGCTGGTTTCTTCTGTGCCTCTCTAGACATCTCTTTTCACCACCTCTTTTTCTTTGTCTGCAGGCCCAGACTGATCTTGCTTCCTTGGCCTTTATCCCCTTGGCTTTCCTAGACACTGCCCTGTGCTGGTGGATATCCTTCTCATTGGCTTGTTTGATGGCCGACCATTTTCTCCCTTTGGAGATGGGTTTCCATTGATCTTTCTGCAAAGGATTTTTATCAGTTGATTATTCCTTAGCCAGGGGAATAGGGAGGGTTGCGGTAAGCAGTTTGTTTATTTTTAATTTTAAAAATTGCATTAGAAGTTGGTGAGTGTGGGCTCCTTTTTTGTTTTTGTTTTTTAATGAGCATTTTTACTTGATTTGGGAGTTATTTATGTACCTTACCAAATGTTAAATTCACTGGTTGCTTTGCTCCCGCTTTTTTTCAACCTCCAGGAATTATTAATGCTTTGAAAATGATGAAAAAATTTTGGTTCTTAAAATGTAATTTCAGGAACTGCATAAGATTGTTTGACTCTTAAAATTCTATGTAGATTTAGCAGATTTTAACCCTCACAGGTTAAGTATTTTGTACTCTCATTCAAAAGCAGACTTGAAATTGTCTGAAGACTTCCTTCCACTCTTTGACATAAATGTTGACTCATTTATAGACAGTCAACTAGCAGATAAACAAGTTTCTATTTGAGTAATTTTTTTCTCTTCCTTCTTAAAATTAAACATTTGTTATTAGGGGCCTGACCTGTTAAATGAAAGATTCACATTTTTGCACTTTTCATCTTTTGGGGGTTTTTAAAATTTGTTTTGGCTTTTAATGTATTTGGTCCTACGTGTAATTGTCAAATATTATTCTCTATAAAATAAATGAAAACAATTATGATTTTATGAATTTGAGTAGATTATCATATATCAAAAATGTTTGAAATTGAAGTGTCTTGGGTCCAAGAGACCAAAGTTTTTCTAGGTCAATATTTTTCAAGTATGCTTTGCAAACCTCTATGAATATTGGGAGGAGTAGAGAGAGGGAGGTGAGACTAGACTATACAATAAGGTAACCAAGGATTAGGAAGCAACTAAGTCTCTGTCCAAGGGCAGACCAAATTCCAACTCACTTATTTTCATATCTGCTGATTTCGAAAGTTGAACATGAGAGCAGTAGTCATCACTTCCCCTTCTGTCTTTCTGTGGCAGCTTCCACTTGGGAATAATGTTCTGAAAATGGAGAGTTGTTGCTTATAGAGCCTAAATGCCTGGGATTCTCAGCCAACTGTGATTATATGGTCTTTTTAATTCAGGATGATCAGGCAGCTGATGGCAAATTCCTTAACACGGCATGAGGGAACCAAGTATAGAACTCTGGGAGGTTTGTAGACGTTAGTGTATTTATTACCCTGGACTGGATTAGCTGGGACAGAGAGAACAAACCTATCTACAGTGAAGGACAAGATAAGGTGATACTTCTGTTTCCTTGTCTGTTACTTATTGTCATTTCATTTTCTTCCATTTGTCTTTCTTTTTCATCTTTGTTTCTCTAGAAAGCTCCTTCCAGTCTTTCTCTCTTTTTTATATTTTTCCTTTTTTCCCTCTTTTTGACATTCTTATTTTATCATGGTTTTGTTTTCTCTTCAACGTCTCATTAAAAATGAAGACTTTCTTATTAATAATCATGGTGAGGCTTGGGGTGTTTGTGAGATTGAGAATAAAAGAGCTGTAAGGCCTCTGGGATTCATAGCTCTATCAGCATGACCCCAGATCCTCAAAGAAACTTGAGGATTAATTTACTAGCTTATTATTTTTTCTGAATGTTGATTTCCTTGACCTGCAAACACATATTTATTAGCCTGACTCAAACAATGAAGCTATTAAAACTTCGGAGAAACATTGTAAAACTCTCTTTGTACCGACATTTCACCAACACACTTATCTTGGCAGTGGCAGGTAAGTTGTGAACTTTCTTTCTGCTGTTAAATGCCATCCTTTTAGAACAGAGATTCTTAACCTGAGAGGCCATAGGTGGGCTCTCTAAAATTACCTAGCAGGTTTTGTACATTTCACTTGGAGGAAGGGATCTGTAGCTTTTGTCTAATACTCAAAGGAATATGTGGTTCAAAAAAGATTGAGAACCACTCATTTATTTTAAGTATAATAGGTGAAATTTAATCTCATATGATTTCAGATCTTAGTATATCCCTCTCCTGTCTCCATTCTTTTTTCCGAGGCATTCTTTTCCTTTGAAGCAAGTTAGCTCAAGTGCCATATGTAGCGTCTAGGTTCTTTTTAGAAGAGCTTATTTGGCTTTATTAAATACCTATGGAATTTTAGGTTGCTATTAGATTGCTTTTACATGTGTCACTAAGCATGCATAAAATACAGACATAGGTAGACTGTAGTCAAAGTAGGCTAGTTTGTCTACCTTTTGGCCATTGCACTACGAAAGAGAGGTCTTGCCTATGATTAGAACCAACAACTCTGTCTTGGCAGGCATTTTATCAACTTTCTTTTCCATCTGATCAGCCAAAGAAAAATGGGCATTAATATACTAAGGATAAAGAAAGGAAAAAGTTATAATACTGGAAAAAGGCATATTTTTAATACCTTATTTTCCAATTCTTAGGGTTGCTAAGTAGCTAGGTGGTAAACAGAACTATTCTTTAAGTACAGAAAAGATTTATAAGAGTGTATTGAGGGCTTCACTTATAGTAGTTAAGTAAATATGTATTGAATAAATATATTAAATGATAAGAAATGATTGTGATGTATTGGGGTTTGGGGATATGTAGGAATTTGAGAATGTAATTGGAGATGTAAACCAACACTCATACTCTGACCAGGTTTTTCATTCCTGTTAGCATCTATTGTGTTTATCATCTGGACAACTATGAAGTTCAGGATAGTGACTTGTCAGTCGGTGAGTTATAAACTCATGCATTTATGAATAATACAAGACAGCGATGTTGATGACAATGGTAAGGTTTACACTTTATAAGAAAGTAGGGCTAGAACTCCACTCTGAGTGTTAAAAAGCTTCCCCCCTAAATGTTCTATATTATTGTGGTTCTTGATTTAGTAGGATTTTTGTTTCTTTTTGTTTGGGGGTGGTAGAGACAGTCTGGCTCAATATCCCAAAACCAGGAGAGAATTTTATAAGTTATAACCACAGTATGGCATAACCCAATCTTGCCTTTTCCTTAAATCCAGAGTCCTAAACGTTAAGTATAATGTTACTCTGGGAAGCCATGTTGTTAAGATCTGAGCACAGACTGTGGCCAGTAGTATTTCTTTGGAGGCCATTAAGGCTCTCTTTTGGTAAAGATATATTAATTAAAATGAAAATTAGAAAAAAATAACAATCTAATGTTACTTTCTCTTTGTATGAAAACTCTAAAGATTCTCAGAGCTATAATCAAACACTGACAAGTGATCTGTTCAGTTGGTGCCTTTTTTTTTTTTTTTTTTTAACAACACTAAGCACTACAAGAGAAGAAACTACGTTCCTTTACTGTGTATCCCGGCACTTAACACAGTGCCTAGCATATAGCAGGCTCTTAGTTAATGTAAGTTAAATCAGTAAGTAAGTGATTCTTGTTCTATGCCAAGGACTTGTGAACAGAGGATTAAGATAATGTATGTAAATATTGTACTTTTCCCCCTTTTGATAGGATTGGCGGGAGCTGTGGGTGGACGATGCCATCTGGCGGTTGCTGTTTTCCATGATCCTCTTTGTCATCATGGTTCTCTGGCGACCATCTGCAAACAACCAGAGGTTCTTAGACATTTCTTATTTACCCTGCTAACCATTGAATAGCCATGTTATCAGTTAGAGGTGGTTCAATGGGTAACAGTATCAAGGCCATGTCAAAAATGGAAGGAACACTCACTCACTGGGTCTAGAATCAGGAGAATTGGGTTCCCGTCTCAGCTCTCGTATTAATCTGCATTGTAATTTTTGGCCTGTTCCCTCTTTCACCTCTGAACCTCAGTTTCCTCTTCATATAATGAAGGAGAAATTGAACCAATTAATATGAAGTCCCTTTGAATTCTGACATCTGATAGTATTTGTATGGGGAGGTACATAGATTGTGATACTTGTAATGAGTGTCTCACCTGTCTAGGGTCCAGAAGGAAAGAACAGTTTCCCTAGTCAGTAGCCCAGTCCATTTTGTAAAAATAGAGAGCGTAAAATGAAAACTTTTTGTGACTGACTTTGGAATTGACAATCCTCACGTGCCTTTGCTTTGTCAAACTATAGGCAGATCTCAACTATTTAGGGATTGACTATCTTTATTTTATGGCATATCTTGCCTTTGTTTCCCTTCTTTTTCTTTCTCCCTCTTGTGTATAGACAATTAGGAGCTTATGTTATGCAACCATGCCACTAAAGAAGGAACAAGATGAGATGATATAACTAACCAGCTAATGTTACGATCAGACATACCAATAAAAGAAAATAACTGACATCTTTTTACCCTATGAAAATAGTAGCCTTGTCTTTTCACACTATATACTTAATATTTGTGTTCTTTGACAAAAGAGAAATATAAAGTTAGATAAGAAAGAAATTATACTGTCAGAAAACCTAGACATAAAGACCCTCCTTTTATATCAATCTATTGATCTGCTACTCACTTGTTAGCTATATCTATAAAGTTTTTCCCTTCAGTATTTTAAAAAAATTTTGCTGTACCTCTCCTTTCTTTTTCTCATTTTAATTTAAAGCATTATGACTATGGCTCTAGTGTTAACGACCTAATGTTACTCCCTGTTCAAATATGGAATCTTCTTTCATTCAACAGTACATTATAGAAATGCCTTCCAAGACAACTGATTTAAGTTAAACGTACCTATTTTCTTGGATGGCATAATATTACATGGTACAAATGTAGTACAGTTAAGAAACTTATTTCCTCATGGAGGGGCATTTGGATTATTTCTATTTGGGATGTTTTAGGGTCCCAAGACCCACCTGTATTTAGAAGGATTCATGGGACTCGGCATCTACTTATTCTTAGGGCAAAGGTTTATTATAATGAAATGATGAAATCAGCAAAGAGAAAAGACAGATGGAGTCTGGAAAAATCCTCATTTTCTTTTACTGCTCTGAGGAAGTGCATTAAGAGTACTTTTCCCAACAACAACAAAAAAATGCAACAAGTAATGCAATAGCAGTGTTTTTACCCAGGGAAGCTCATTTAGAGACTTAGCACTAAGGTTTTTATTGGGGATTGGTTACATAGGCATTCTCTGCCTAATAGCTATCATAATTCAAGATTCGCAGAAGGAAAGCAAATTTTATAGATTGTATAGTACAGTCTAGGTGCAGTGATCCACTTTTATCAGTTAGGGAACAAGTCAAGTTCCAGGTTTTTAGACACAAGCCATTGGGCATTCTTGTAAGGAGGTCCTTCTAAAGGCTTGCTATGTTACCTATTAATGCATAGGGGCTTTGAAAATAGGAATAAGATACAGTAATGTATTAAATACCCTTGTACATATATTCTTATACACTCTAATCCCCCCTTGCCCCATTTTTCCCCATTGTACTTATCTGTAACTATGAACTATAACCAGATTTTGTTGATTATCTTTAAACTTTTTCATGGCATATTTGGTCATAGAAAATCTCAAAAATATGGAGTCAAATTTGTCAGTTTTTTCCTTCATGGATTGTATATTTTCTTTCTTGTTTAAGAAATCTTTTCCTAGGTTAAGGTGAAGTCATAAAGTTATTCTATAGTTTTTTAAAATTTTCACAGTTGAGCTTTCATTCATCAAGAAGTGTTTGATTGTAAGTTCTCTTTTCTCTTCAGTTGCTCTGATCCTGCATCAGTAGCACATTATCTTAATTATCTTAGCTTCTTGATAAGTCTTGGTTTCTGGAGGGCCCAAACCACCCTCCTCCTAAACTTCATTTTTTAAAAATATTCTTTGCTATTGGGTCTTTAATGAAAATTTCAGCTTGTTTGTTGAATTCTGGGAAAACCTTATCACATTTTGATAGGAATTTAATTGAATTAATGGGTTAATTAAGAACATTATATATATTTTTATAATTCCATCTTCGAATATGGTATAGCTCTTATTTGTTTAGTTCTTTCAGAGTTTCAGTTACATTTTATAACTATTGCTTAAATTTTTTTTTTTTAATTTTATGGCTCTTACGGATGCATCCTTTTAAAATAATATGTGACTTTTAAATATATAGGAATGCATTTGGTTTTTGTATGTATTATATCCATCAACCCTCCTACATTACATTATCTTGTTCTGATATTTCAAGGTTTTCTGATTAGATTGCTTATTATCTAAAATAATAACAGTGTTATTCCTACCTTTCCAAATAATCTTGCTGCCTAATTTCTAATTTTTGCGTTGGCTAGACCAATATAATATTGAGTCAAGGCAGTGAGTTTGGGCCTCCTTATCTTATTCTGACTTTAAAATAAATTATTCTCAAGTATCATCATTAACTTTGTTATCTACTGTGAATTTTTGTTGGTTATCCTTTAACAGGTTGTGGGCGTGTCCTATTATTCCTAGCTTATAAAGTTTTTTTTCTTAATCATGAAAAGGCGATTTAAAAACATGGTAGAATGAAAATAATAAGCAACAGTAAGTGCAGAACAAGTTCAAAGCTAAAGCATTCTAGGAATTATCTATCCGGCAACTGCTTTTGTGACTCTCTTGGAAGTTGTGAAGGAAAAGTACCTTAGATATACCAGATTAGACCTTCATCTTCTCAGTTTCCTACTTGGAAACTGAGATTTTAAATTACATGAGAATTTACTTACCTCTATGTGATACATATGCTTGTAAGTGAACATTTATTGAATGCTTACTATGTCAGATATTCTAAGCACTTTCGAAATGAATTATATACTTTGCATAGAATATCTCTATGAGTAATGTTCTGTTATCCCCCATTCACAGATGGGAAAACTAGGACACAGAGAGAATAAGTAATTTGTCTAAAGTCACAGGTAGTATGTGGCTGAGCCTGCATTCTTAAATATGACACTGTCTGCCGTTTTCCTTTGCTGATATAGGTAATTAATTGAGAGCTTTTGAAAGGGAAGAATTATTTTATTATTCACTAAACTGATTTTATGAATGACTGTGATTGTCAGTTCCAGTAATTAGTCCTGTAAAATCCAGACAGTGGAGCAGATTTTGTAGTTGTCTAATTTTTTTCCTTCTGTTCTACCTTTGTTCTGTCAGGTTTGCTTTTTCACCATTATCTGAGGAAGAGGAGGAGGATGAACAAAAGGAACCTATGCTGAAAGAAAGCTTTGGTAGTGATAAAATTCACCTTTAATTTGTACTTTTAGTATCCTTTCCTGGTTTTTAGAAATAGAGTAAAGCAAGTACAGTTGACCCTGAACCACATGGGGTTTAAGAGCGCTGACCGCCTCTCCACATAGTCAAAAACCTATGTATAACTTTTGATTCCTCCCAGAAATTAACTACTAATAGCCTACTGTTGACTGGAAGGAAGCCTTACCTATAACATAAACAGTTGATTAAAGTATTTTGTATGATGTATGTTTTATATGCTGTATTCTTACAATAAAGCAAGCTACAGAAAAGAAAGTGCTATTAAAATCATTAAGGAAGAAAAAATACATTTAATGTGTTTATTGAAAAAAATCCACTTGTAAGTAGACTAGCACAGTTCAAACACATGTTCAAGGGTCAACTATATGACATTTTGAGTGTTAACATCAGGATACTTTGATAAACGTACGTTGCTTATTACTTTAAGCTATGTTGTTCCTTAGTCTGGTATGTGGTGAAGTTAGGGTAAAGGAAAAATAAGGTATGACTCTTAAGATGAAGCCATAGTAAATTCAGTCAGTAATTGCGTATTAGATGTCCAGTTTGCTTACTAGAAATGAGCTGAAAATTTGGCTTTCAGCTTCCCAGCATAAATGTAAAGATAGAGAAACTGTTATATAATTCAATGTTGATAAGCTTAAAATAAAGATCTGAATCCATTTTTGGAATCATTGCTGGTCTATTGACATAGTTAACCACACCCTTTTTTTCTTTACAGAAGGAATGAAAATGAGAAGTACCAAACAAGAACCAAATGGAAATAGTAAAGTAAACAAAGCAGTAAGTGTGACTTCTTTTTTTTTCCTATTTACCCTTCAGCAGTTATGTACAAGCCTTAATGATTTCTTTACCTATGCTGTAATTAAGCATGCTTTATAAATCTTTTAATATATGTTACATTTACATTTTCTAAAAACAGAGATAGTAAGTGATTCTGTCTAGGACTTAGTGATCTTTAATGAGATGTTTTGGTATTATGTCCTGAAAAGATACCAGACCAATCTGATAGTTCTGTTTATAGGTTTTTATCAATGAAGTCATAGCCTCATTAATAACCTAAGGTCTTTTTTGTAGTCAAGATCAAGATTTTTTTCAGTTGGCGTTTTTTTGTGTTTCTTTGTTTTAGAACTATCTGTTCACTCTACATTAAGGACTTTAGAATTTATTTCAGTTTACTGGAGTGACGCTTACATGAAGTAAACTCTGGGTATTAGACTATTGAGCAGAAAGCATTTAAGGATGTAGAATATCATCTTATATTTCAGTTATATAGTTTTTAAAGTTATTTGACTTTTCTGTTTAGTAGCCTCATTTGTTATGTGAATATACTGCTTCAGAGTGACAAAAGATTAAATTTAAAGATTTTGAGACCTCTTTAGATCCTTACATGAGATATATTATTTTACACATTTTAGTAATAACTGGTACTTGTATGTTCCCAGCAGGAAGATGATTTGAAGTGGGTAGAAGAGAATGTTCCTTCTTCTGTAACAGATGTGTAAGTCTTTGAATCATTACAAGAATCCTGTTCCAAAGTTAGTATTTTATTATATTAATGAATGCTTGTAGTTAACATTAGAAGTAAAAAAAGACTTAATAATTAAAAACGTTTAAAAGATGTTAAAAAATAATGAAAGATTGGGAATGATATACAAAGAAAAGTAATCAGAATTATTTGTTTAGATACTATTTCTGCATAGAAAGATTTAGCTATAGATCTCCATTGATTTAGCTAATATCAGTGGGATAATTCTTTTGGAATTTTTGAGTTCCTTTCCATGGCCATAATTTTATTAAACATTGGTTCTATTATAGTGCAGAATATGTTTTGTTTTTTTCTATACAATTCCAGTAACTTTGATTCTTATTTTTACATTTGCTTTACATCCCTCCCAAACAGCCATTAATGAATTGAAAATCTTAACAAACAAACAAGCTTTAAATTGCAGTTATTATTCCACTGTCCTTTATGAACTACTTACAGCTTTATTTTACATAATTCAATTTGGTGTTTTTCTCTCTACAGAGCACTTCCAGCCCTTCTGGATTCAGATGAGGTTAGTAATCAAATAATGTGCATAAACTGTGGATCTAGTGACTTAATAGGGAGTCATAAGTCTTCTCTTCAGGGAGATTTGGTTTATTTGACTCAATAGAGTATCATTGAAAAAGGATGAGAGTAGAAATACCGATATTAGAACTCAAATATGTAAGATTGCTTGCTTTCTTATACATGTTTCCCTTTTTTTCCCCCCCAGAGCTTATATGGTCAGACTTTTCAATGTCTTTGTTTAAATTGGGTAGCAAATACCATACTGTCTGGCGTTCTAGTTCCTTTGTCTTTAAGAAATTCACATCTAACCCTTACCTAGGCAAAAATAATAAAAGTATTCAGAAAGGAGTATAGTAGATCAAAGCTACCTATTAAGTGACCAATTATTCAGTGTTATGTCTTTCACTATCCTCTTCAGATACTAAGGTTTAGAATTAATATCTGTGATATTTATATTTATTTTTAATCTTTTAATATGCCTCCATACAGTTCATCTAAAAGGCTTCACAATAAAGGCTTGGGAACTAGTTCTGGACATGTTCTGAATATTCTAGAGTCTCTTGATTTCAGAAGGCCTTTTAAATACACCAGAAATGGTGAAAAATATATAAAATGACCATCCTAATAATTCTCAAGTGCAGTGTTAACTATATATTCATTATTGTGCAACATCTCTAGAACTTTTTCATCAATGTAATTTTAATGAATATATAATATATGGATATACCATAGTCATTTATACACTATTGTATTTTTGGACACTTAATTCTTTCTAGTATTTAGTTATGAGTGTTTCAGTAGAAATGCTTGGGGGTAAATCTTTGCCCATTTCCAGGAGTATTTCTTCAAGTCCTAAATCAGAGGAAGTACACATTTTTATTAAAGCTTATTCTTAAGTAAATATTTGTTTAATCATCTTCATTGTCTCTAAGATCTATGTAATTCCTTTTGATTTGTGGTTTGATGTCCAAAAGCCTAGAGATTTTGATTCAGTTAAATCTTGTGTAGGGCCTGGACATCTGTGTTTCAAAATCTTCATAATGATTAGGAATATAAACATAGATATTTAATGAACATAAACAAGTATTTATGGAAAATGTTTGTGTGCATTAGTTATGTAGAAGATATTTGGAATGTAGACATTTAAAAATAATGCACTTAGAGTAACCTTTTTTCTTTTTCTAGGAACGAATGATTACACACTTTGAAAGGTCCAAAATGGAGTAAAGAATGGGAAGGCGTGCAATTGAGATGGCTAGTATTTGGGAAGAGATCAGCTTCTGTGTCAGTCTTCTGTACTGCTCCATAGGATTAAAGGAGGCAGTGACATCCTGATCGGTTCCTTGATCTTTGTGCATTGGAGCTGGCGAGAGGTGTCAGAACACGGAGAACATCTTATTGAAAATAAGTTCATAGGATGAGAAAAATCTTGAAGTTTCTTATTTACAACATTGATGCCCCTTCCCCTCCTACACCCTGACATGGATGTTTATGCAACTTACGTGTGTTGTTCCTGAACCTTCTATAATGTTTAAATTGTTTAATCTGTCAAACTAAAAGTTTAACATCTGAAGAACTATGACATCAACACCTTAATATGTAATCTCCAGGAGCAACTGCCTGTAATTTTCATTTATTTAGGGAGTTACAAAGGTGATGGGGAAAATTGTTAATGATCTTTCTGTTTCCTGGGAAGCCAAGGTTACATCTTTCAAAGGTAGTTTTGAGAAAAAAAGAATTCTCCTGACTTAAGGAGCTGTGGTTCTATCAGTGATTAAAAGAGAAAAAAAGAAAAGAACTGTTACAGTGTAATTCAGATCATTTAAAAAAGCAAAATCAAGTGCAATTTTGTTTACAAATGGTGTATATTAAAGATTTTTCTATTTCAGATGTACTTTAGAGAGAAATATTAGCTTAACTCTTTTGACATCTGCTATTGTGACAGATCCCATTGCTGGCAATGTGGTGCACACTCCAGAACTTTTAACTACTGTTTTGTAAGCCTCCAAGGCAGCAATGCTTTGTTTGCATTCATGCCATTCACTGGTGTTGCACTAGATGCAGAGAGGCACTCCAGTTAAGTGCTTATGAGTGAGCACCCTGCTGACTAATCCGTCAGAAGCAGGAGCTAATAGAAAGGAAACAGGTCCTTGTCACTTAATTTAAACAGTTTTCCTGCATGAAGTGGTGTGGAGGCCTTGGACTGCTGCTTATTCTTTAGGATTGACTGACTGTTCTTGTATCTGGTGTTGGTTTAGAGACTTTATAAGACATCACAACGTGATGGGATTCATTTGAAGCACTATATTTCTGTTTTAATGGTTTTGTCCACTTTTGCCTTCCCAAGAGTTTTGTTCTACATAGAAAGTTCATGCCATTTTTTTAATATAAAAAAAATGTTAACAAAATTATTGTGTGTGTGTGTGGTTTTTTTTTTTAGATTTTCTCTAAAGCTCCTTCTTTTTCCTAAACTCTCTCATGGGAATTTTCCTTCCATGATTTTTATTCTGTATCTGTGAAACCAGCGACCATGTGACCACAATCTATACTAACTCTTAATATAGTGAAAGTGTTTACATTTATGTAATATTTCTCTACGGCTGTTTGCCGTGATTTTTTAAAAAATCACCTAGGCAATATCTCTAAGGAACCATATGAGGAACTGACTATATTCTCAGCTTAACCTTTTGCTAAAGGCTGTTGTAACTGTTGTAGGCTTCTGTTTTTCCATGTTAAAACTTCAAATGATAGTCATAATGCTTCAGAATAGTTGGTCAAATGATTTTTGAGGCTGGTTAGATGTCGACTTGAGGCTAGGGGATAAAAACAATTATTGTGTTGGGCGGGAGTGTACAGTACACATTACGTAGCCTGGGATCTGATAATTCTTTTTCTTACGTTTATGTTGTGATTGGATATAGTGTTTTCAGTTTTTAGAACAGGTTCAGAAGGAATTTGTAGTATTACACTGACTTGTTACCTTATAGTTTACATTGTTTATTTTAGTCTTGGTCCTTGAGTCTGAAACTACAAGCTATTATTAGGCCTTCTTCCAGCACAGCAGCTGGCAATATAAAATTTTCAAGGTGTCCAGTTTTTGTGGTAAAAATTAGACATAACAAGATCTGTTTAGCTCTTTTGTGTTTTTTACTACTTGAAAATATTTCACTTATCAGAAACAGCATTTGGTAAATAAAGATGGGACAGTATCCCTAATTTACAGATGACATTGTAAAAACAAAGTGACCAGGGCCAATCTTTTTACAGCATACCATAGGCTCACCACTTTTTTTTCTTTCACATTTTTGCTTTAAACCAAAATGTTTAATTTTGTGACATTTCTTGGAGGGAAATTGCCAGATTCATTCTTGCCATGTTTCTCAAACTTTAAGGTGCAGGGCCTCGCCTTGGGGACTTATTAAAAACAGACTGCGGGACACCCCCTTACCCCACCCACCCCTATTCAGAATTTCTGATTCAGTAGGGCTAGCATGAGGCCTGAGACTATTTCTAACAAGTTCCCAGGTGATGCTGGTGCTGCTGGTCTAGGAACTGCCCCAGTCCACTGGCCTGGAACAACTTTTAAAATGTAAGGGTAAGGCTGGGATGGTGATGGTAATACTAAAATTACCATTTGTTGAGTGTTCAGTGTGTCAGGTATTGCTAAGCTCTCACAACGCTAGGTAGGTACATAAATAACTGCCATCATTTTGCAGATAAGGAAATCTAAAGCCTCTGGAGATGAAATTTCTTAAATGTCACAGCTCATTTCCAAAATGACATCTCTATCCAAGGTCTGACGCCAAAGCCCGAATTCTTTCACCATCACGCTACACTGTCTAAGACAGTTCTAAGATTTAGATCTTTTCTTCTTGTTAAGCTCATGGCTACTAAATCTCCACGACGGAGAAACTGTCTAGCGTGAAACGGAGTCCCAAGCCGCCGTGCATTCCTTAAACGTGCATCAGGAGCCGGGGCGGAAGGGGTGGGACTTCGGCTGC
Organism: Rousettus aegyptiacus; assembly: GCF_014176215.1. NCBI lineage: Eukaryota > Metazoa > Chordata > Mammalia > Chiroptera > Pteropodidae > Rousettus > Rousettus aegyptiacus. The sequence continues at coordinate 115,978,171 of NW_023416306.1, read as the reverse complement.
GGAAGGGGCTGGCTTAGACCAGCAGGAAGTCCGGTGTCCACAATGGCTCTGTTGCCGAAGGTCCTGTAGTTGTGGTCCTTAGCTAGAACCTGGTGGGCCCTTCCCTTAGTCTAGTTCTGACCCCAGTCCCGGCCGGCACGCTTAGGGTGAGACTGCAGCGGCCACTCTGCCTGCCGCCATGCACGACGCCTTCGAGCCGGTGCCGATCTTAGAAAAGCTACCTCTGCAGATCGACTGTCTGGCCGCCTGGGGTGAGCCCAAAGACCGAGGGGCCCAGGCGGGGGCAGCGCGGGAGCGGCCCGGACCTCCCAAGGGTCTGGGGAAGTGGACGGGCGTTTGGCTGTGGGGGCTTTTGTCGGATGCTGTCCTAGAGGGGCCTGGGATGAAGGAGTGCGGAGCGTTGTAGATACTGAGGGCGGTGGGGCTGTTTGGGCGATCCCCTGGGATCCAGGCATTGTAGGGACGTTTCACCTCCCCTTGCTCTTGGTGCAGAGTTGGAGGTTGAGCTTTCCTTATTAATCGTGCTCGGCTTTGGCTCATTACGATTCCTGAGAAGTCTTTAGTTTGGAGGCACAAGCAGGGGGAAGTTTTCATCCTGCCAGGGACTTGAACTTACCTAGATGATTGTGTTGTACTGTTTTTGGGGGGTGGGGTGGGGAGGAGTAGGCCAGGGGAGATTGAGCAAGTTAACACCATATCCCTTTTTTCCCTTCCTAATCCGATCCATTCATCCTTTACTTCTCATTATTGTAGGTAACTTAACGTTGTTACTCTGAACTCTTAATCTAGCCAAATGGTTGATTGCCGTGTATTCAAAGTGCCAAAGTTACCTAACTGTGTAGGTAGAAGAGCATCATTCCAGACTGAATGAAATCTAACCCATAAAAACTTGCATAATCGTGGCCAGTGCAGAAAGCAGAATCAGGCATCCCTTACCTCTTGTATGTATACTCCAGAAAACAAAAGGTTTCAGGGGTCTAAACTTTGACTCTTAACTATGAACATTATGCTGCCATTTATGAGTGATTGTGCCTAATAGCTGCCAAAGACCAAACATATAATTCCAGTCTTTGGTGTTAATGTTCAGGCACTAAAAATCAAGGGCCATGAAAAGGTAGCTCAGAACCCTTAATCAGATCTTATATGGCTCTAAGTACCTATGATGGACCTGGTGGAATCTTAGTGGTAGCGGGCTCTTTATGCATCATCTGTGCACAGTGCCACCCAGTTAGCCTTGCAGAGTTCTTCACAGCCTTTGCAGTAGGGTGCTTTGACTACAGATCTTCATGTCATTGTGCACCCCTCCTGCCGTTAGCAGCCCTGGCCTCTTTAAAAATCACACCTCCAAAGTAAGCTGACCTAGTCTTTTGAGTTAAGGAGAGAATCCTGCTTCCTCTAGATTATCTCCATAAAGCATTCTTTTTCTGTCATTAAATGCTCTCAGAATGAATTAAAAATAGAGGAGAAAAAAATATAATACGTATACATATCAAATACATATTTGATATTTCCTCATCAAATATGTATTAAATGTCTACATGGGCCAATCTCTGCTAAGGACAGGAATACTAGGATAAATAAGACAGTGCCTTTGCTTCTGGGACACACACTGGGGGACAAAGACAAACAGATTTTGATACAAAATAAATAATACTAGAGGTATATGCCACCTATTAGGGAAGCATGGAGGAGGGTTACTCAACTCTGCCTTGGACATATGCTTTTGAAAAGGATGGATTCAGTTGCTTATCACACTTGTCACATGCTTGACTCATACCCTATGGGACTAGTTGTACACATATCAGTACACATATCTCAGCCTCTCACACCAATTCCACTTTGTCACTGTAAAGATTCCCTGTGCATGTGCTTTTCAGGAAGACAGTTTTGAAATGGTAGGTAGCATTTGGCCTGCCTTGATTTCTCACCAGACAAGGAAAGTGCTTGTTGCCTCCTAGGATGGGCTACAAGAGGCCATTTACTGCCTCCTGCTTCAAAACTAATTTCAGACTTTATCAGCAGTAAGCATTGCTCTTTCTAGTCGTTACCCATTTTACCTAAAGATTATTCAAGAACCTGCAAGAGCCAGATCATGCAAGGCCAGACAATATTTGAGCTGGAAAATGTCTTCAAGACATCATAATCTATCTCTTGGGAAATGTAAATGAGGAAGATACTGATGCTGATGACTTCTCCCTAAACTCCAGCGTTGTAGAATCCAGCTCCCTTTTCAGCATCTTCATTTGGATGTCTAGTAGCATGGCCAGAACGGTTCTTGATGATTATACTCTCCCAAAACATGCCTGTACCCCCATGTCCTACATCTCAGCAAATGGCATTTCTTTTTATCCATCTGATTAAGGCCAAAAACCTTGGAATCATTCTTGACTTCTCTTTTTCTCTTATACACTACATCAAGTCCGTCAGTCAATTTGTCTGCTCCGCCTCCAGAATAAATCTAGACTCTAGTGATTTCTTTCCACCTCTACTTTTTCTGCTCTTGATGAGGGCACCATCCTCTGTCATCTGTATTACTGTAATAGTCTTTTGACTGATCACCCAGTGTTTGCCATTGTGCCATTTTCAGTTTTTTATCCACATAAAGGTAGAGTGATCATTTGAAAGCATAATCTAATCAAATATCTTCTCTGCTCAAACTGTTCAGTGTATTTCCATCACAACTAGAATTAAGTTCCAAAGCCCCTACCATGGTGGCTACACCTGACATAATCAGGCCTCTGGTTACTTCCCTGACTTTATTGCCCATGCTCTTACCCCTTGTGTCTTCTGGTACTAGTTATAGTCATACAGTCTTCCTTGTTCCGTGAACACACAAAGCACGTACCTACCTCAGGACCTTTGCACTCGCTGTTTCTGCTGCCTGGTACCCTCTTGCCCTAGATATTTCATGGCTCATTCCTCATTTCATGCAGATCTCTGCCGAAATGTCACATAAATCAGCAAGACCTTTCCTAATCACCTAAATAAAAGAGAATGCCACTTTCATCAATGTGCTATTCTCTTACTTAAGCTTTATTTTTCTTTTTATTATGGATTGCTACCTAATGCTATGTTATATATCATTATCTTTCTTACTCCATATTGGAATATAAATTCCTTCAGAGTAGGAACTTTGTTTTATATATTCTTTATTTGCTGTGCCTAGAACAGATCTTGTCTCCTAATAGGTATTCATTACATATTTGTTTAATTAACTAATAAATAATGATATTAATAGTAATAACTTTCATTTATTGAGTATTAATCATATCGAACCTTTATAAAATAATAACTCCATTTTGCAGAAAAAGAACCTCAGAATTTAAGTAATTTTTCCAGGGTCACATATCTAGTAAACTATGTCTGATTCTAGAGCCTGGTTTCCAAACTTTAATGTATATTCAGAGCCTGTAAAAAAATGCAGATTTGTGTGTGTGTGTATCTGTATATGCATATGCACAATTATATTTGTTTATATTATCCAGAGAAACAATAGAAAAATAAATCAAAAACTACTAGAATGGTTACATATAGCAGAAGGGTGGAGTAGATAAGGATGGAAGCTAGACTTCTCTGTTTTAGCTTTGGAACTACATAAATGTCTCACATAATGAAAAATTTAAATTAAAGAATGCAGATTTCTGGGCACCACTGCAGAATTATTCAGAATCTCTGGGAGCAGGGCTCAGGAAAGTGCATTTTACATAAGTCTCAGTGATTCTGATGTGGCTAAATCAGGGACTTACGCTTTGAGAAACACTACTTTTGGTCCTGTGACTCAAAGAAGGGAAGTGACCACCAGTTTATTTCCTGCAGTGGCCAGTATTGAGCCAGAAATGGAATTGTTTATCATGTGAGGTTGGACAGGGTTGCACTGTTGGGCAGAACTTTCAATAGGGCAATTATGACAAGAGGACCCAGCCTTACTCTCTTCCCAGGAGGGATTGAGTCCAGCCATGTGACTCAGGAATAGGCCTTCAGGAATTTTCTAGGGCTGGCTCTCATTTGTTTATGTGTGTGTGAATTCTTCGTGTAGTGTGTTTCACTTTCTGATATGCAGTGTTGAGTCTTAGAAGGGGCTGTCTACCCAATGCCGTGCCTGCTCTGCAGGCTTCTCATTCTATGTTTTGCATGCATGGCTGTGTTATCTGATGACATGTCATAAAACGTGGAGGCCCAGCATGGGTTAGGTCTTCTGCTGGCCACGTGAGCCCCCACTGAATTCTGTAACCACATTGAGCCTCTACCTGGATGATGCACTGTTTTTCCTTACAAGCTTGAGTATTAGGAATGAGTTTGTGTGTGGTGCTTTTACTATTTAAAGGAAAGTTGTTAAAAAAAACCTTTGCATATATAAATGCATTTTCCCTTAGCACCTCCAAATGAAAGCATGAAAAGGGTCAAATAAATTTAAAATAAATTTTAAAAATAAATGTGAACTTACCCCATTCCATTTTATGTCCAATAGATTAGATATTTGATAAAGGACATCTTTTGGCAAGTAAACATTTCAGTAAAAATGGAAAATGGCCTCTCAGATGTCATGCTTCTGAGTTTGACTTCATCTTTTGGTAGTGCAGCTTCATGAGGACTTAAGCCCCAGTGTGACAGCATTGGAGATCTGTAAGGTAACTGATGGTAGACATGTAGTGTGAGACCAGTTGAGGACATCATGGGGCCCTGGAGAGGGCTTGTTGGGAGGTATGTTGTAGAGGTAAAGTTGATAGAACTTGCAGACCTGGGTGGAAGATGAAGCCGTTAAAAGAGATAAAGAAAAACAGGAACTGGCAGGGGTTTGGGGGGGCACAGTTGAGATGGAAGGATAGGGAAGATGGTGAACACTATGTTGGCTTTTTGGTTATAGATTTTTATATATGTTATAAGCGAATCTAAAAAATATTTTCAATTCATTTTATTTATACCTGAAATATCAGTGAGTGCCCTAAAAAATCAATTTGAGTATTGCCAATTGCTCAATACAGTGATATCTATAGCTAGAGTTCTAAATAATATCTTTTACAAAGCAAGCATTGTGAATTGAATTCTTTTTTTCCCCATGGTCTACTCCAACATAAATCTCCATCATTCTATTAGAGCTAGTGTTATTTCTGATTTCCACTTACATCATTATAGCATATAATGTTTTACTTTCTGTGTACTGTCTTTGTTTTAAAAAACAAAATAAAAGAAGATGGAATCACTATCTTTTTCCAGAAGACTAAAGGACATCAACTTGGAGAATGTTCCTTAGGTGGCTTCTGACTTGTTTTTATAAATATAACTACTGCCTTCCAGACAACCTCTGTCCAGCACCCATTTGTTTGATGTAGAATACCTTAATAAGTGCATCACAGCGTGTGGTTAGGTCCTGAGCCTTCTACAGATATCTTACTACATGTGTGACTCTGGACAAGTTACTTATCCCAAAGGCCTTAACTTCCACATCTATAAAATGGAGATTTATAAAAAGGTCTTATTTCAAAGGATAGTTGTGAGGATTAGTAAAGTAACATATGATTTGTGCTGAGCATTTCCTGAAAATGCTCAGTAGGGTTTATCTGTTTGTACTATTATACAATATTTTATTTTACAAAGGATCAAGGGAGTTTATGGAAGGAATGACTGACCGTTATGTTCTAACATCAAAAAGCTGAGGAAGTATCCATAAGTGCTTAACTTCTCTTAATGAATTAATATAGTCTGTCAGGGTAATTATTTAAACCATTTTGAAACCTCTTTACTTTTAATGTAGACCAGTGTCTCCCAAAATGTGGTCCTTGAACCAACAGCATCTGTATCCCCTGGGAACCTGTTAGAAATGCAAGTTCCCAGGCCCACTTCCAGACCTACTGAATCAGAAACTGAAGATAGGGCCCTGCGATCTGCTTTAAGAAACCCTCAGATAATTCTGATACAAACCAAAGTTTAAGAACCATGGGCCTAGACCACTTTTTTTTTTTTTAAATAAGAGCTTTATTGAAATGTAATTTGTATATCATACATTTCACCCATTTAAAGTGTACAAGTCAGTGGTTTTTAGTACATTCACAGAGTAGTGCAAGTATTGCCACAGTCAATTTTAGAACATTTTATCACCCTAAAAAGAAGCCCATTAGTATTTACTCCCCATTTCTTCCTAAGCCCACCAGCCCTAGGCAACCACTATAGATTTGCTTGTTCTGGACATTTCATATAAATAGAATCATACAGTATGTAGCCTTTTTTGTCTGGCTTTTTTCATTTAGCATAATGTCAAGTTCATCCCTGTTGTTACATATATCAGCACTTCGTTCCTTTTAATAGCTGGCTGATATCCCTTTGTATGGATATGCCACATTTTGTTTATCCACTCATCATCAGTTGATGGATGTTTGGGTTGTTTCCACTTTTTTGCTGTTACAAATGATGCTACTATGAACATTTGTATATAAGTTTATGTATGGACATATGTTTTCATTCTCCTATATATTTCCAGGGGTGGAATTGTTAGGTCATACGGTAATTCTATATTTAACCTTTTGAGGGACTGCCAGACTGTTTTATAAAGTTGACAGCATCCTGTCAACAGTGTTTGAGGGTTTTAATTTCTTTACATCTTCATCAGCACTTGTTATTATCTGCTAGACCATCTTTTGAGATCATGAATCCTTTAAGTTTAACATACTATGGCACTTCTTATTTTCTCTCAAGTAAAATCATTAAGCCTTCAAAGGATGCCTTTTAGTTATTTGTGAGATTAGGTACCTAGTTTCATATTTATACTATCTTTTATGATTTTAAAAACTACCATCATATTTTGGTCAGTTTCATTTTGGAACGGTGAAGCCAGGGACATTTTTTATTCTCCAAAATGTTTAGGCTAGTAATTATTGAAGAAATACATTTAATTCTCAAATGTTTCATGGCTATAAACATTCTTTAGCTTTGTGAAAAACCTGCTATCAAAAGCAACTCATTTTCTTGACCCTTTGATTCTGATTACAACCCCAGGTGAAGATACAGGGTCTTTTAAAGCTGGCTGTCGTTTTTCATAGCTCTTTTCTTTTCCAGAGGAATGGCTTCTTGTTGGAACCAAACAAGGACATCTTCTTCTCTATAGGATTCGGAAGGATGTTGGTAAGTGGCAACTTTCCAAAACTGAGAAAGACATGGCTTATAACCCACGCAAGAAAAAAAAAAAAAAAAGTTTTGATAGTTGGCCAGTATACAACTATGAAATCACTGATTCCTGGACCATTCAAAGAATGATTGCGGTTGGGAGTAGTGCAGTTGGAAGACGCATGAAAGAATCTCCAGGCTTTTTTTTCCAAACTATATTTCTCTGCTCCCATCTGGGAGGTGGAGGGGGAGGTGGAACTGGATGTTTCTTCCCTCCTCATTTTGTGGAAACTCACTGCCAAAAATTAGAAATAGTTCTGGTGAGAATTAAGATTTTTCTGTAAATGATATGGCACTGGGAAAAAAAAATAGGAACCATTGACTTAAAAGACCTTATTAACTTATGAGGGGTAGACTAGGCGAACGAAGACCTGGGCTTGAGTCCAGCTTTACTTCTCTTTGGCCACTTGACTGTGAGTAGGTCCTTTCCAATGTCATTTTTATCTTCCATTAACTCTTTTTCTCACAAATTTGTTGAGGTCGGATGCAATAAAATGCTTGAAAGAACTTTAAAAATTAAAGCTCTAATCAAATGTGACTTTGTCACTAAAAATGTAGAATAATAACGAAAAGTATGTGAAATTTATTCTGTTAATATATTCTCTATTGTGGAAAAAAGTACTTTACTACCTTTTCCTAATTTTATTTCTGTACCGTCTTTATGGAAAATTGGTATGTTTGGATATTATGCCCTAGAGTCTATAGAAATAATCTGCTATTAATGCCTGAGTAGGTTGAGTCATATGAAATTGTCATTATTTGACCACATTAGAAAAAAACAAAATTTCATAGCTTTCAACCTAATAAATAACTTTCTTTAGTGAACAACTTAAAGAAGAGAAGAGATAGAGCCTTCTCTTTAGAACCTGGAGCAAAGGTAACTGGAGAAGAATATCGAAATAACTATAGGGCAGGAAAAATATTATTTTTCCCTCTATTCACTTTAGGTTCATTGGCTGGGGACCTGTGAATTAGGCTGACAAAAGACATATTAAGAAGAGAAAAACAAACAGGTTTATTAACTCGTGCATCCTACATACACACAAGAGCACTCAGTGGTGAATAACTCAAAGGGTGGTTGGAACTTGGGCTTACATCTTAACAGAAAAATACATTTTTAGGTAAGTGACGAAACAAAGGAAAAGGACTTTGAATTTCTAGAGTGACAAATTGCGGGAAAGCAAATATATAGGGGAACTAATTGGAGATAAATTTGTTATATAGGTTCCTCTGATGCTATCTCTGGGCTGATAAAGGTCTTGAGTTGTCTCTGGTGATTAAATCCTGTCCTTCCTGATAGAGAGGGGAAGAGGCAACTTTGTAAATTTATGTCCTGCTTTTAGGCAAATAGGGGGAGAGCAGAGAGAGCTTTTCTTGTATCTGCTTCTTCTCAGTTGTCTTCAGCTCAAGATAATTCTTATGCCAAAGTAGCCAATTCTGGGGTGGCATATTCTCCTACCATTCACTGGTGCAATAGGGAAAGAGGAAGCCACCTGGTCAGGTACCATGGTGGGGTAAGCAGAGAAAACAGACGGTCAAAACAGAGTTTATTTCATTTCTAAGTATTTCGACTTACCTTTAAATCAGGAGTCAACAACCTTGTTCCTAAAAGGATCAAATAATAAATATTTTAGGCTTTGCAGGTCTTTAACATCTCTGTGGTAACTACTCAACTCTGCTACTGTAGCAAAAAGGCAGCCATAGACAATATGTAAATAAATGGTTGTGCCTATGTTCCAATAAAACTTTATTTACAGAAACATAAGGAGGCCAGGATTTAACCTGTGGGCAGTACTTTGCTGGCCCTTGCTTTAAATTTGTAGTTGTCGGAGCCAAAATAACTTGTCACCTACATAGTCAGTAATTTAGACATTAATCTTGCCTTGGTTTCGATTCAGCATTCAACCTCTGTGTTTTGACTACCTACTGTGGATACAGATATTGTGCAGGGTGGGAAGATAAGAGAGCCTAATATTTGTTTCCCTGAAAAGATAATCAGTTCTTTGTGACATCAAATACTAAATACAACAATAAAGTGACTTGTTTAATATACTATTTCTGTGTAAGAGGTGAGGAATTGAAAACTAGACTATAAAAATAGACAATTCAACATAGTTTAGACTCCAACTGTTAATATTAGTGTCAACCTGACTTGGAACCCCGGTGGCGACTATTCCTTGCCCTTTGATCAATTTACCATGTGACCTTTGACAAGTTAATCTTCCTGGGCCTCAATTCCCCATAAGTAACTTCAATAGCAGTATTAATCTACTTTAGACAATTGGGAAATCAGATCTGATTAAAGACTTTACTTCCTCCTATACCGTTAGAGAACAGGTTAGTTCTGGCCCAGCTCAGGCCTGTTTATGGGCCAGAAATAGACCTGGGCTTCCATGAATCTGCCATAGAACTAACTTGGTTTCTAAACTTAGATAGGCCTGCAGCTAGACTGTCTGAGAAAAGGGAGAGGGTAATGAGATGTATTGGAAAGGCCGGGATTAAGAGAACCTGGGTCCTAAGACATCTCCTTTGAGCTCAAAAATGTCTCTAGGCCTCATTCTACTCATATCTTAAACATAGAGTTTAAATTAGTTCACATCTAAGGTCTTAACAACTCTAGGTTTATTTCAGTAGTGCTGTCACTCCAGAGCAGTGGTTCTCAAAGTGTGGTCTGTAGACCCTCGGGAGTCCCCAAGATCCTTGTAGAAGATCCGCAAGGTCAAAACTAAGTTCACAGTAACGCTAAAACTTTTTTCTTTTTTTCATTGACATTTATTGACATTTGCACTGATGGTTTAAAAGTAATGGTAGGTAAAACTGCTGGCCTCTTAGCATAAGTTCAAGACAGTAGTCAGCAAACTTGTTGGTACCAGACTGCACTAGTAGTTGTGCCGTTCTCCAGCATGTACTCACAGTGGCTTTAGTTTTTGTTTTGTTAAAGCCTCTTTCAATTAAGAATGTTGATTATGAGGCAGTAAAATTTATTATCTTCTGACCTTTGAGAATACATCTTTTTAATAATCTCAATGCCATAATGGGAAGTACATATAAAGCACTCTGCTGAGTGCCAAGGCATGAAGCACGGTGGCTGTCTCTGTTTGGAAAGGTACTTTTGTCAGTGTTTGGGTTACAAGCTGAACTGGCCACTTTTTTCATGGTGTATCATTTTTGCTTGGAAGAATGACTAACAGATAGACTATGTTTTTTCAGATCATTTCAGTATTTGATAGTTATTTTCTCAAAAATGAGCAAAGAGAGTCTGTCTGGATTAAAACAATCAAAGAAAACAACTGGCAGTATTTGTTGCTAATGATAAAGTTAGAGCTTTCAAGAGAAAATTAGAGTTGTGGAAAACTTGTACCCACCCTCAAGAGTTTGATAGCTTCTCAATACTTAAAGATTTTTCTGATGAGATTGAGGGGATGACAATTGGAATGTATGTATGTGTATGTATGTATGTATATATATATATATATATATATATATATATTTTAATATCCTTTAATGAAATGTACGAACATTTGGAAAATCTGCATCACTCAGGGAACCAACATTTTCCAGTGTGTGAACTTTCTAAATCATGCATGAGTAAAAGATCCAGTCATAGTGTAAGGAAGAACAATGTACTTTAACAGAAAAGTTTATTATTAGGTTTCAGATTCCACATTGCAAGGAACTCTGTTTGTCAAGTTTTGGTATAGTAGCAAAGAAGATGATCCGCAATTATCTGAAGAACTGTTAAAATATTCCTTCCTTGTCCAACTGCATGCCTACATGAAGACAGATTTTTGTCATATGTGTCAACAAAAAACAATGTATCAAAACAGATTAAAGGTAGAAGCAGAACTGAGAGTCTGGCTGCCTTTTATTAATCCAGACATTAAAAAGAGTTGCAAAAATGTAAAACAGTGCATTTTTAAAATTTCAAAAAATAGTTATTTTTCATCAAAATGTTATTTATTTATGTAACGGGTCTATTACTATTATTTTTAAATGAGTTAATAAATACATATTTTTTAATTTTCTTAGTTTTAATTTCTAATATGGCAAACATTGATAGATATAACTCATGTCAAAGTTTCAGGGTTCTCTTTTAAGATTATGAAGAGGTCCTGAGACCAGAAACTTTGAGAATCTCTGCCCTAGATCATTTTGCTTGGAAAGAGAATTGTTAGAATTAATAATAAAGCTCTTTTCAAATTTAGAACTCTTTATCAAGCATGAAATGGCTGAATTATTTTTTTCTTGTGAAATATAATGGCAGGATACAGGGCATATCTCTGAATGTCCCAAAACTTCAGGACCCTTTCTTTATCCCTTCTGCTGAGGGGCACGTGGAGAAAGTAAGTCCAGCCTTGGTGGCATGGGCCCTTGTGGCTGCCTTAAAGAATCTCCACTGACTTCCGGGCAGGCAGGGGCCAGCAATGTAAATAGTCTCTTCACGAGCTGGGAGGCAGGTAGCAAGATGTGGGCTCAGTGTACAGGCTTTCCAGTTAGCCCCAAATTTGCTTTCTCTCACTAGCTGCTACCTAATTGCTTGACCTATCAGGTCCCTCAGACATGAAATTGGAATAATAATACCTTCTTCTTGGGGGTAGTTGTGAGGTTACAGAAAACATATATAAATTTTGAAACCCAGAACCTGGCACCTAGTTTTATTGTTTAGTTAATGATAGCTGCTGTTAATAATTATTCTCTTTTTGACTCTTTGGTGACTTCTGAGGCTGAATTTTTTGTCATTTCAGGAAGGCTGGCTTCACATGTTTTTATGCTTTATAACTTTTCCCCCTTTTTTGCAACAGTGCCAGCAGATGTAGCATCACCTGAAAGTGGCAGTAAGTTTAGATGCATTAAATTGCTTTAGCTCTGGGTATGGTGTTGAGTGTTTGCTTTGTCCCATGATGTGGGACTTAGGGTAGCTGCTGGGATTTAGTTGGCTTGAGATCTAAGGATGCTTTGGGCTGGGTTTCTCTTCATTGCTTGGGCTCTTATATTTGACTCTTGTCAAATTGATATCTTTTTTTGTGAAACATTTTACCAAGGTACTATTTTGTAGGCTCTTCAGACTCACAAGTACCTTGCAGCTTCCATAAACTTCTGTGGTGTGATCCTTTTCTGCTAATGCCGAGTGGAAGTGCATGAAACCCTCTGTTCTAAAATTGAAGTTGAAAGCAACTTAACTATCTGCAGTAAGACAACTGGATATTTTAGATATCCAACTTATATTCTTTTAGGAATTTTTAAAAATTCACATAGAAGAGCAGTATGGAGCAGCATTTTTTTTGTTGTAGTTATTTTTATATGTATCCATGTGTTTGGAACTGTGAATGTTGATTTCTTTTCCACAGGCTGCAACAGATTTGAAGTGACATTAGAGAAATCCAATAAGAACTTCTCCAAAAAGATTCAGCAGGTAAACAGTGATGGCGGTGGCCACAAGAATATTTGACTTCTATGAGACCCTGTCAAAGCTAGAACTTCAGTAACATTTATTAACTCTTTGAGTCCTCTACTCTGTGTCCTCTCATTTTTGCAGGGATCTCTGTCATACCATCATGTGCCTGAGATCCTCCTTCACAAGCAGAAATTATGATTGCACATAAATAGAAATCAGATCCTTGTCATTGGTATAGGTTCTTTGGTTCCTTTCAGTACTGTAGTTAAATGAATATTTGCTAAACTTTGTCAGAAATGTTTAATTGACTCTAATAATTTGCTGTTTTCCAGATCCATGTGGTTTCCCAGTTTAAGATTTTGGTCAGCTTGTTAGGTAAGAAAAGGGGTTACGTTTATATTTCATGTGTTAAAAAACAAAAACTATGACTTAATATGCACGCTTTCATGGTTAATTTGATAGTCATTACTTAACAGTGGAACTGACATGTTCCAAATCAGACATAGCAAGATACAGGTAGTAAAGGCCACAGCAACCCTCAGAAAATTGAGCTCTGGTTCTCCAAGGAGTGTCACTTCATTCATTCAGTAATGGAACAAGTATTTATTGAGCTTTTCTGTGGGCATTGGGGATATCAGGTTGATAGAGACATGGTCTCTATCTTTGAAATTTATGTTATAATTGTGAAAACTGAAATGACAGGAAGTAATCGTGACTCAATGTGATAAGATACAATGGAAATTTATAAAAAGTGTTGTAGGAAGGACATTTTCTAGTGCATGATTAGGATTTTGACAGCAATAGAGTTGTAGGCAGAGCATAATAGGCAGAGGGAACAGCTTAAGCAAAGGTCCTGAGATCTCGCCAGACTTAGGATATGTGATAGAAAGTGGTGAGAGGAAGATGAGAGACAGATCAGGGCCAGACTGTTCGATACTTTGTGTGAAAAGCCACAGTGTCATAGAAGCCAGCCAGTGAGGCCGGCTTGACAAGCTGAGGACTAGAAACTTGCCTCACACTGTACTATGTAGGGCCCAGATGGTAGAATCATTTTAAACTTCGTTTCTAAGTCGAGAGAACATTTATGGTAACTAAATCTTAGTGACTCAAGTTAAATAGGAGGCCCAAATGAAATTATTTTGCTTGCTTTGCTAGAAAAAAAATCCTTGTCATGGCTTTGTACAAAATCCACAGGGGATTTTCTTTCTCTTATTGGAGCCTCCTAACGTAAGTAGCTTTGAAAGCCATTTCTCATATAAATATTGCATCACAAATTTCCAGACTTGAGAAAGATAGCATATAAGAGTACTTTGGAAGTGAAAGAGCTCTTTTATTCATGCCGGCCCAAATCTAAGGAACAAAATAGCCAAGTTCAGAAGATTGAGTGACTTCTTAAATGTTTTGTAATATTATTCCAGTAGTAGGCCAGAATAAACTGTTGTTCGTGAAACTAAAGGTACATCTTCAACCAGCATTTGCCATTTGGTTCTTCTGTTTGTTATTGTTACTATTTTTGTCTTGAAGGTGGCTATACTAGAGAATTGTAATAATTTATCATTTTACATTCTTCTAAACAGAAAATAATATTTATGTCCATGACTTATTGACATTTCAACAAATCACTACGGTGTCAAAGGCAAAGGGAGCATCACTATTCACATGTGACCTTCAGGTAAGTGTAGTGAAGATGAACTTTGACTTTGTGCTTTGGAAAATACAGGGTTTCCTACATCATTCCTACCATTAGATGGGAAGAATAACATTGATATCCAAACCCAGCAGAGACTCCAAAGAGAATGTCTGATTTTGGATTGTTATTAGAGAACTTTCCCCCTTACTCTATGGTCTGAGGTTGAAAGATTTGCATTCCCTGTATGTGTGCTAATTGGAGCACCAGACTTCTATGTGGCAGGAGGCAAGTGACTAAAGATAAAAACACTTATTATTGACAAACTGTTAGTGGGATATCAAACTTGTAATAGTACCATGAACATAACTATAAGACATTAAATTGACTTTTGTTCTAATCATCATTGTGGTCTTTAAAGAGTTTTTCTTATTTAATAAAGACATTTCTCCTTATTTTTGCCAATTCATCACCCTTACATTCTTCAAAATCTACCTTCCTCCCAACTTTTATTGCTTTTTAGCATTTATGGTCTGCATTGATACTGCGTTGTTTTGTCTATAGACTTATTCTTTTCCCTGACTCCTTTAAAGGGTTGAAAGTGGCCACTGATAAATGCTGATCCCCGACCCAGCATATTGACAGCCATGAGTGAGAAACATTTAAGAAAAAAAGGAAGAAGTGGTCATGTAGGTTAAGTCCTGCCCCAGGATTTTTTTCTCTGAATTATGAACGTCCACGAGATTTGCTAGTGCAGGCGCCTTTGGCCAGAAGCCCATGGGGAAGAAGTGCTCCTCTGTCTATTGTTTCTGGGTACAGTTTTCTCCAGCTCATCTTGTCTGGCAGCGTAACTTCTTATTACAAGGGATTCTCAGATTAGTAGCCATTTCAAGGTGGAATATCTCTAAAATAGATGTCATTCAGTTACGAAGTCATTGTGTACATAGCCTCATTTGCTCTGGGTGTGTCTTTCCAGCACACAGAGACTGGTGAGGAGGTGTTGCGGATGTGTGTGGCTGTGAAAAAGAAGCTGCAGCTCTATTTCTGGAAGGACAGGGAATTTCATGAATTGCAGGTAAAGTCCACCGGTCCATAGGTTAGGTGGGAGGTACTGCTCTAGTTGACCCACAGCTTGAAAGACTTCTAGTTTAGTTGTAGTGAAGGTCAGGACCCCAGTCTTAGAATTCTCTACAGATCAGTGCTCTGTTATAAGCACATGAGTGCTTCATGCCCACTGATTAGTCTCATAGTCTTCAGAGGCAGGGGTAATACAGTTCTACAACATCTATACAAATTGGTTTATTTCAAAGTGGGTTTTTGCCTTTTGCAAATGCACCTTGTCCAGTACGTGTGTGAGTTACACAGTAAGTCCTTACTTAATGTTGATAGGTTCTGTGACTTTAGTTGAAATGACATACAATGAAACCACTTTTACTATAGGCTAATTGATATAAACAAGAGTTAAATTCCTATGGTATCTCATGAGTATTATTAATAAAACTGTGTTAAACGAAATGACATTATTTGTGGACCTGCTGTTTTTTTTTATTATAGGCAGCTTTCTAGTTTTGTGCTTATAGAATTGAATTCAGGTAAGGATGAGGGTGATTTTGCAGAATGGGAGCAGAATAACAGGAAGGTCATGATTTTTTTTTTCTTTTAAGTTGAACTCTTGCTCTCTTTCTTCAGGGGGACTTTAATGTACCAGACGTTCCCAAATCCATGGCATGGTGTGAAAATTCTATCTGTGTAGGTTTCAAGAGAGACTACTACCTAATAAGGGTAAAACTTATTTTTTGCAAATATCATCAGTTTGCCTTGGAGAAGATGATTATGTGGTTACCTGGGGGAGGTGATTATGTGCTTCTGAACTACAGGTCAAGAAAATGCCTTAAGTCGAGTTCTTGGTGTCACGGGGTTTGTGTGTGTGTATCTAATGGTATTTCTGTAAACAGGGTTTGTGTTTGTATGTTTGGTTGAGCTCTTAGCATTTTCCACAAATAAGATATCTGTGTATCTTAAGCCAGGCAAAGTCAACTCTCAGTTTTCTACATGATGAATTCTCTACATCCTGTGTCTAATTATTGGAATGGACAGTTAGGGCCGCTTGCTTCTGTTCAGCAGCATTATCGTGGACTGCTGTCTTCAGGCTTCAGTGCTCAGGAATTATAAACTAATTTTAGTATTAAGTATTTTTAAGACTTTGAGGTTTCTGCCTCCCAATGTTTTTTTTTTTTAAAAAAATATTTTCACTTTTTTTTAAACTTCAAAAACCACATGTGTTTATTGTAGAAAATAAGAAAATATAAAGAAAATAAAAGGTGCAAATCATCCATAATCCCCCAACTCAGAAATAATCACTGTTAACTTTTTGGTATATGGGATTCCACCCTATTTACAGAAATATTATGAGATATACACAAACAGAGATGCATACACATATATAAAAATAATGTGTATTATATATGTTATAATATATATATATATAATAACCTGCTTTTTCTCTTGACGTAAGCAATAAATACCCAGGACATGGGGTTTTTTTCTCCAGTATGCACACGATATGTAGAAAAAGGTTGATATGCCATTCATTTTATAGGGTAATCTAAATTTCTTAGCTTCAAACCCCTTCATAATCCAGATTTGGCAATTGTAGGCACCTTTCTCCTCATCTCCCACTGTGTTAGCTCTTCATTATTTATCTAGTTAATATATTTGTTGTATATTTATATTAGTGGAATATCCTAATTTTATCAGCATCAGAGTTATAAACTGGTAAAGGAGTCACTATCGTGCAGTTGACTGAAAAGCAGCTAGGCACATAGGTGCTGAGAGAAGGCTGTGAGGGGTGGTGACTGAGCCAAAGTTGCAGTAAGGGTCTCATTCCTCTGACAACCTTAAATTGCCTTCTTGAAGGTAGAGTCTTTTGAGGGTGGGATATCTTGTTCTAGGACCAGGATATTCAAAAGTTATTTATTTATAAACAGTCAAATTCATTTTTTTTTTGATCTACAGTTCTGAATTTTGACAGATGCCTAGAGGTCTGTAACCACCACCACAATCAAGATTCAGAACAGTTCCATCACCCCAAAAAATTCTTTCATGCTGCCCCTTTGAAGTCAATACCTTCTCCTATATCCCAAACTCTAGTAACGAATCTGTTCTTTTTTCTCATAGTTTCACTTTTGCCCAAATGTCATATAAATGCAATTATATAGTATGCAGCCTTTTGAGTTTGTCTTCTTTCACTTAGCTTAATGCATTTGACATCTATCCATGTTGTTGTGTGTGTCAATATATTCTTTTTTTATGCCCAACTAGTATTCCATGGTATGAGTGTACTACAGTTTGCTCGTTCATTCATCAGTTGAAAGACAAATTTTTAGCCATCATGATAAAGCTGCTATAAACATTTACATATAGGTTTGTATACACTGCAAATAAGTTTTTGTTTCTCTTGGGCAGATGCCTAGTAATGAGATTGCTGGGTTATATGATAAGTATGTATTTAACTTTGTAGGAAGCTAACAAACAAAATGGCTGTATGAGAGTTCACTGGCATTGTATGAGAGTTCCAGTTGCTCTTCATCCTGACTAGCACTTGACCAGCACTTGACATTGTTAGTTGCCAGGCTCAGTGCTTGTCTCTGTGTTAGAGAAAAAGAAAACTGGTTCTTTGTTGCGATGACAAAATTCATGTTAACAAATTTTGTTTGTTATCTGTTTCCTTACCCCAAGCAAGGAATATTGGCTTCTGTAGGTTTTGGGTTTTAGCTGGATTTTCCCAGGCCATATTCATGCCTCTGGCCAAAGAATGCTTGGTGACTCACTTTGTGTCTTCCTATAGGTGGATGGAAAGGGGTCCATCAAAGAGCTCTTTCCAACAGGAAAACAGCTGGAACCCTTAGTTGCACCTCTGGCAGATGGAAAAGTGGCCGTGGGTCAGGATGATCTCACCGTGGTGCTCAATGAGGAGGGGATCTGCACACAGAAATGTGCCCTGAACTGGACAGACATACCAGTGGCCATGGGTGAGACCAACAGTAGCTGCCGTTGCCCACTTTGGGCTGGGGCCTTATGCCACCTTTGCAGAATGGAATCCTATTCATAAGCTTTAGCAGACTGTGGTTTAGTGTCATTCACTCTCAGTTCCCCTTCTTATAAGTAGACGACTGTTTTAGGGTCATTAAAAAAGGAATATTCTGATTTTTGTAGGAAGCTGAGTTTTGCCCCAGACGGGGGGAAATGTAAACAGAATTGTACATTTTAGGAAGAGATTGTCTATGGCTATTTTTACTTCTTAGTTTCTTTTTAATGGTTTTATTGTGTCCTCTGCCAAATAATTTGTGAAAATTCCTTATTTATTCCTATAATACCTATAACTCAATATCAAAGGGATTTTGATATGGTTATTGCTGCTGTTGTTTTTGTAGCTTGCAGGCACAGACTGCATTTAAGTGTCAGTCTCTGGCCAATACATTAGGTGTTTCTGTCTGACACCTGCCTCAGGCTCCCAGTGCTCTGCAAGTATTGCCTAGAAGCATATTTCTGTTGGAAGAATGAGCATTTTAATAATAGTTATTGCTGTGGAGTGAGGCATAAGGCATGCAGTCTTTAAGGACTATAGCTCTGAAGACAAAATTACATTTTGGATAAAGAGAAAAAACAAGGCATTACTTAAGGTATTAAGTTGGATGAATTGAGATTCAGTAGTTCAGAAAGGGGAAATTCATTGTTCATTAGTCAGGAAGAAGTTTCATTACATCAGTAAGATTAGACTTAGATCAGACAGAGGGTTTAGGATCTGGCATGAAGAAAAATTCCCTTTTATTCTAGGCAGAAAGAATCATTTGAAAAATGAGTAGAAATGCAAAATATGTGCTGCTTTGTGAGAGGGCATGACAGACTGAGCGGGCTAAAACAGGCGGGCCGAATTATGGAGGAATAAGGAGGCCCATGCGAAGGTCAGAGAAGCCAGTAGATTCCACAACATTTTGATAAAAGCATTATGTTCTAGGGTGGTTATTCTGTGGTTGTTAGAGATTAATAGACAGGAAGGAAGATAAATCATAAAGATAGTATTTTATAAGGCCCAAGGTTATGTATGTTAACAAGTTTGAGGAACTGAGAGCTTCATAAGAAGCTTCATGATGTTCCAGAGCCCTTATTCTCCTTAAAGAAGGACCTCGGTAGATTAGATTAAGATGCGTGTAATATTGCTTGAAGTATGTTTCTAATTTCCCAGTGTGAGAGTTCCTGTTTTAAAACCGTTGTTAGTGCCCACTGCTTTCAGCAGTATTTCTCAAAAACATTTCTGTGCCATAACATATTAAAGAAGAGAACATTCTTTCTAGGTAGGGTGAGAGAATCACCATCTGACAGAAGAAATACTAAACTTAAGATGGTGTATATTTTAAATTTCATTTATATTTCCGCCCTCATCTTTGCTGCTTCACCCAGGCTCCAGTCATTTCGGACTCCTTCCCACTGTGTCATAATCTGCGCTGTTGCCTTTTCCTTTCTTCTCACCCAACAGCGTCTTGCCCATGTGATAAGACTTCCTTCAGTGGCACTTCCTCTAGAAAGTCTTCTCTGGCCTGCAGGCACATTTAATCACTTCCGCCTTCGTGCTCCTAGAGCCCTTTCAGGTTTTTCTGTCATGGCATCCACACCATCCCCTCTGGATGCAGTGAGTTGACTATCTCTTCTGCTCATGTTGGAACTCCGTGAGCTCTGGGCTCATGTCTTGATAGACATCAAGTAATGCCTCCAACATGGCCATTCATTCACTCATTCATTCATTTATTTTTGAAACATGGCCTCTTAGTAAATGCTTGGCGAATAGAGGGATCACTGTTGTTGTCAGCCAGTTATTACATGCCTGCTGCACATCAGCAACTCTGCAAAAGTTTTGAAGATACAGAGAGATCCAGACCATCTCTGTTGTTTTGTGAAACAGTGCTGAAGAGTTTGGGAGACTGAACAATTGATAAGATATGATAATCAAAATGGTTTCTATTATAGATTACCTTTTTTAAAAAATTATTCTTTATTAAGATAAAAAGGACAGATATATTACATATTTATACAAACTAACACTAGAGAAAATTGACTAACTTTTAAAAGAACATTAAAAGAAAATTTAAAAATTCAATACAAATCAACATTTTTATTTTTTCTTAAGATGAAAAATAACATAATAGCAACAATAGCATTCACATTGATGGTAATATTACTTAGACCTCAGTTTTTCTCATTTATGAGTTCCCTTCTGCCTTTGAAATTTTATTATTCTATTATTTAGTGTATAAATTTTAAATATAAAATGAAAAATTTTTTATAAGAAAATAGATAATGAGAAAAATAAGCTCATAGCAAGTTAGCCACACTGAGAAACTGTTCTTATAATTACATTCTTTGAGGTTAAATTTCTATGTGACAATTATGCCATCTAGTGGTTCAGTTTTTACTAATTAAAATTTTTTTTTTAATTTTATTTTTAATGTAGTAAAAACACAACATAAAATCTACCATCTTAATCATTGTTAAGGTACAGTTCAGTAGTATTATATTTACTCACGAGTTTTTGCAACAGATTTTAGAAATTCTTTATCTTTTAAAACTGAAACTCTGTATCCATTAAACCTCCCTTACCCCTTGCCCCAGCCCTCTGCAATCCCCATTCTACTTTCTGTTTCTATATATTTGACACTCTAGATGCCTCCTGTAAGTGGTAGAAAACAGCTACACTGAGAATGCCATCCATCTGCCTTCTCTCTGAACCATTAGATATCAAGTGGAGTTTTACACCTTTTCCCTGCGAAAACTCAAGTAGAAACAACATTGGCCAGAAATGTCGAACCCTTTCTTTAGCATTTTAGGGAAAAAAGACGTTGCCTTCCTCTTGTGCTTCTATTGGTAAGTTGTTAGGGGCAGCTGGCCTTTGCTCTAGCTTTGTGACTGATGAGAAAGGAGCAAGTGAAGCTTCTACCTAGTTCTTTTGGGAAAACAGCAGAAGTGGGATCAGGTCGCTCTCAGCAAAGCTGTATGCATCCTTTTTGTGCAAGAGATTTCTCTTTGCATCCCTCAGGCCATCTTTTTTCTTTTTATATCACATCTGTAGGATCCTGGCTTGGTATTTGACTAGTGGATTTTTTGGAGATCCCATTTAAATGCAGCTTAGAAATGGCAACTGAGCCTAAATGCAGCTTAGAAATGGCAACATAAGCCTAAAGCCTTAGACCAGAAGTACAACTCAAGATGTTCTCTCTTGCACAGAGCACCAGCCTCCCTACATCATTGCAGTGTTGCCTCGATATGTGGAGATCCGAACATTTGAGCCAAGGCTTCTGGTCCAGAGCATTGAATTGCAAAGGCCCCGTTTCATTACTTCGGGAGGGTAAGGAATTTTTTTCTTTAATGTAGCTGCCTTTAGAATAATGTAATATTATTCTAAAGCTTTAGAGTCACCTGTATTGTCATAAAGCCTGTGTTCTTTTGCTGATGTTCTCAATCCTGCCTCCAGATCAAACATTATTTACGTGGCCAGCAATCATTTTGTTTGGAGACTCATTCCTGTCCCCATGGCAACCCAAATCCAACAGCTTCTCCAGGACAAGCAGTTTGAATTGGCTTTGCAGCTTGCAGTAAGTCTTTATTCTGAGATTAGAGTGTGAGTCTGCCTTCCTCATTGTTCTCCAGAGTAGGTAATTTGTCTTTAGTCCATGTTTATATTTAGTTTGGACTGATAGAATAAGCACAGAGCTGAAAGTCAGGGGACTTAGATTCGGGGTCTGAGTCTGCCTTAAAGTATCTGTGTAAGTGATTTCACTTTTTCAGTCGGCTTATCATCTATCAAATGTAGAACGAGTACCATAATAGTACTATCTCATAGAATTAATAGAATAAAGTAATTTAATAGATACGGTCTGGACTTGAGAAATGAAAGACAGTGCAAACATTAGAGTAAAGTAACAATCATAAATGTAAAATTACATTCTTGTTGAATGGAACCACTCAACATCCCTTTCAACAGTGGACTTCTGTATTTAGATTAGCAGGGCTTTTTCTAGGTATTCTGCAACCATCTCAAATTGCTGCATTCAGCAGGGCTGTACTTTTATATTTATGACTGTCGCTCTCCTCAAATGTTTGCATGGGACGATGTTCACAGTGAAGTAGCAACCATGCTCTGGTTCCAGTCATGCTGCCATTGCCAACAGACTTCTTGGACACTGACTTCCAGGGCTTGTCTTGTTGTTTCGGACATCCCCGGTGGTGATTATTGTCATTTGTAGAGGGTGGATTTGATTTTAGAAAACAACCAAAAGTCATTCTGAGCTTTTCCTAGTCATTAAACCAGATGGTGGTAATTTGGTAAAAGAGAAGAAATTTTTATGAAGATAATTATAGGAAACTTAATTACTAGATTATCTTGTGAATTATTTCTGAAAGGAAAGCAGTAGTGACAAATTTTGGTATACATAATGTTTATAGTCACATACGATGAGTACTTTTGAAGGGCAACATTTATTTTGGATGTATGAGTTCAGTGTTTAAAACAAAAATCTAGTCTTAATAGTTGGCCATGTTTAATATCCCATAAAATTTTTTTTTTTCCTGGGACATTTAATTTCGCATCTTACCATTCTGTTATTTTCTACTCATACACTGCCCTATATTATTTTATTTTATTTTCATTTTAAAATTACTGAATACCTATGAAATGAACTCACCATCCTACCCAAGAAAAAGGACTTATATAACATATATGTTCCTCTCCATCCCGTCCCTCTGTCTCCCTTTCAGACATAGCCATTATTTAAAATTTTGTGTTTATTGTGTCCTTAAATTTCTTTTATTTAATCTTTTACATATACATATTTGCTTGAATATGTATTCAGTTTTTAAACTTCATAAAAAAGGATGTCATGCAGTAC
Organism: Rousettus aegyptiacus; assembly: GCF_014176215.1. Classification (NCBI taxonomy): domain Eukaryota; kingdom Metazoa; phylum Chordata; class Mammalia; order Chiroptera; family Pteropodidae; genus Rousettus; species Rousettus aegyptiacus. The sequence goes on along the minus strand of NW_023416306.1, from coordinate 115,955,052 downwards.
ATAGCTTCTTTAATATCTATATTTTTCTTAATAGGAAGGTCTCGGATCTTTTCAGTGATCATCTGCTGCAGGTTGTCTGTTTAATCTTTAGTGGAGAAATGGAAATGGGTTTTGATTTTTCCTTCTCTCTTCTAGGCTTGTACTTACTAGGTGGTCTATTTACCCTGTGATGAAAGAGGGTTGGTTGATAATATCTTAGCTCTTAAGAAACTTATCTTTTTTTTTTTTTTTTTGGTGAGATTTATTAAAGGGAATAAACATCTCAATATGTGTCTTCCCAGCCAAGAATGTAGGTTTTGTGCTGCATTTGGATCTTATTCTATTTTTTCTGTTGTTTTTCAGTTTTTTGTTACTAATTCATGGAAAAGTTATTTTGATTCCTGTAGTTTTACCTTGAGCTGTAATATCATTTGCTATTTTTAAAATATTTCTTAATCGAATCTATGTTCTAGATAGATTTAAATGTCATCTACACATAATTATATTATTCAATGTTTATTCCTTCAGTTTCTTTTCTTTCTCTTAGTACAGAGGAACTCATTTTTTATTTAAATAAATCAGAGAACATACGTGAAACTTTCAGAAGACCATTACGTACCAAACTTCAATATTGATAAAATATGGAGCAAAATGTTAGAGAAGGGACAGTTCTCTAAGAGCTAGAGAAAGTATCCTAAAGTTGGACCCTTTCAGGATAAGTAAAATAAGGAGCAGGAAACAGGGAGCCCCGAAAGAGCCCAAGGAAGTTAAAGAAGTGAAAACAAGTGTGGAACAAGTATTTCTAGAGTATTTGGAGAGTGTGGCTTGAATGTCTAGATAAGGAGGATAAGCTAGATAAGGAGGTGCACCAGGTTTTGAAAGCTTTTAAAGTCTCAAGCAGGAAAGCTTTGACCAGGCTGACTGCCTGTTAATGGTCTGGCCTAGGGGGATGGCAGTAGAAAAGGAGAGGAAAGGAATAGAAATGGGAGATATTTTGAAGGAAGAAATTAAATTTATTAAAGATTGGTTAAAAGAGAGATGTGGAGGCAAGTTTTAAGGAAGAAACAGAGATAATAAATAGCTACATTTATTTAACTTTTACTATGAGCAGGGCCTTTCCCAACCGTGCTGCCTGTGTTGTGTCTTTTATTTCTCAAGCATGCTATGTTCTCTCTGTGTGTTTTAGGGCCTTGCACATGTGCTCTCTTCTTTCCTAGGAACACACTTGCTGCTTCCCCTCCCATCTGTCACCTGCCTGGCCTTGCCAGCTCCAGCTCATTTTCTGTGCTTCAGTTAACATTCGTCCTTTCAAGAATCTTTCCCGGACCTACCACTCAGACTAAGTTGCATACGCCTCTTATGTGCTTTCGTCATCACTCATACCCTGTTTTATTTTGGTTTTGATATTTTTGTTTTAAACTGAATTCTTGACTTCATTCAGATTTTGTCAGTTTTTCCATTAATGTCCTTTTTTCTGTTCCAGATTCAAATCCAGAAATCACATTGCGCTTAGCTGTCATGTGTCGTTAGAGTCCTCTGATCTGTGACAGTCTGTTAGTCTTTCCTTGCATTTCATGACCTTGACAGTTTTCAGGAGTACTGGTCAGGTATATTTTGTAGGAACCCTGTTGTGTATTAATTGCATAGTTACTTATCAGTCTTATGTAGACTATAAGGGCAGCCTGTGAGGGCAAATACCATGTAGCTGTCTATACATGTTGGCATTTATACCTCTTGGGATATCGTTTAACGTATACTGAATAAATACCTGCTGAGTGAGTGGGCTCTTACTTATTCTGCTCTCTTATTAGGAAATGAAAGATGATTCTGACAGTGAAAAGCAGCAACAGATCCATCATATCAAGAACCTGTACGCCTTCAACCTCTTCTGCCAGAAGCGTTTTGATGAGTCCATGCAGGTCTTTGCAAAGCTTGGCACAGGTAATAAGTGGGCGTGGCCTTGAGATAAGGAACTAACAGAGGGAGGGGAAAGTGGTAAAGACAGGGAGAAATGACACCAGACTTTTGAGAAAGGGGAAAGTTGATGCTTATCTAAATTGATCTTCATACCTAACGGGATGCCGTGGGTGGCCATGTGGTTACAAATGTATAGTCCTTATCTTAAGAATCTGGTCTCACCCATAAATACAGACAGAATTCCAATTTTTCAGGATGATTTCCCTTGCCCTCTGAGAAGGTTAACAGAAACTCATTTTATTCAACAACTGTGTATTTGTTCATCTTCTATTTATTGAAGGCCAATTTAAACAAAAGTCCCTGACTTGAACTTAGTAGGATTAAACAGTAGGTCATTTTTGAGAGCCAACACAGGGCAGTGCTCTGAAGCCCTTCCTTTTCTCAGTGTCCTAAAAACTCTGGAGACATTGGTTGAGGAGCTGGCACCCTGGAGTCAGGCTGCCTGACCTTGGGCAAAGTTGCTGGCACTCTCTGAGCTTCATTGTCTTATCAATTTTTCCTTAGGAAATTTTTTTCTCCTATACTTTCAGATAATCTAATTCTGCATATGTATATGTGTCTGTGTCTTAGAAAGTAGTCATGCCATTTTGTAATGTTGTAGTGAAATATATATATATAAATAGTGCTTAAATTATAAGTGTATAGTTCATTGAATATTTATGAACTTAGAGTTATTTTTTAAAAAATCAGTCTGAAACTTGTTTTATTTGATCCTTAAATCGCTGTGTTTCTTTCTGGGGAATCATGCCTACCTTCTATATAGATCCCACCCATGTGATGGGCCTGTACCCCGACCTGTTGCCCACAGACTACAGGAAGCAACTGCAGTATCCTAACCCTCTGCCCGGGCTCTCTGGGGCAGAATTGGAGAAGGCTCACTTAGCTCTCATTGACTACCTGACACAGGTAGGTATTATAGAGAGGTGTATGGAAGAGTTTACCTGGGAGTTTAGCACCTTCTTCCTTATGGCAGAGAATTGAGGGCCTTCTGTAAGCCACTGGCATTCCATAAACAAATGCCTTAGAAGTCTGCGTGGGCACAGTGTCCTGCTTCTCCTTGCTCAATAGTACCATTGAGCTGGTTTTTTTTTAAATTTTTATTTTTTTATCAAATCCTGATAATGGGAAACACACTCGATTTCTGGTAAATTTATAACTAAGCTGTTTGGAAACTAAAAAGTAAATTTTAGTTGACAGAAAGGAAGAAGTATTTTAAAACAAACTTTTTCGTAGCATACATAATTTTGGAAAAAACCTGCTTTATTCAGAAAACTTGGAAAACACAGAAAAATATAAAGCAAAAATACAAATCACTGATAACTCTACCTACAACCCAGAGAAAAGAAACTTAAATTTTAGTGTTGTCCATCCAGATTTTTATATGTATTTTGAGAATTTGTTTTGCTTATTTATTTGGTTTATTTATTACAAATGGATATCAAACTATATGTCATTTTATAGCTTACTTTTTAAAAATTGATTCATATATTGAGAAAGTCTGTCAATAAATAATCATCTGTAACTTTTTTTTTAGGGGAAGTATTTAGATTTTACTTTTTTGTCAATTTACTGTTGTGGACAGATAAGTGAAATTTTAAAGTTGACACTAAAACTCACATCTTCATTGAAGCTTCATAACCCCAAATTTCTTTCACAGAAAGCTATTATTTCTTTCCTGTGCACCCATTCAGAGTCAGAGAACTTAGTGCATTTTTTCCTTTTAAGTGTTCTGCAGACCTTTGTAAGGAGTACCCTGGTAGGCATTGAGAAGTATTGTGAGGAAAATTGTAAGCGGGCTTTCCACTACCTGCTTCTGGATCAGGCATGCACAGCCTTGGCATTTTCTTGACATATGGTCCCAGGGATACCCACCTAGGCTGGCAGCCTGCATGGAGCACACAAACTTGCCTCTTTGTACACAGTGTCAAGTAAAAAAGGTTCCTGGGGCAGAATATCTCCCAAAGCCTTAGCTTTAGGGCTCCACGCACACATTCTTCCCTGGCCTCTCCACTGATGTTTAGAATGTGGGACATTACCTGCCAGAGAGATGGAAGAGCATGTGAGACGATGGGCTTTTCCATCAGACACAAAATGATACAAACTCGATGATTTCATTATATGACGTTCTAGAATAGGTAAAAACTAATCTCTAGTGATAAAAATCAGATCAGTGGGGTAGGGAGTAGGTGAGATTGTCTGGGAAGGGAACTTTATGGGGTGATAGAAATGTCCTGTTCCTTGGTTGGGGTGGTGGTTACAAGCATGTATATCTGTCAAAATGCATCCAAAGGTGCACTTAAAAGGGATATATTTTATTGTATGCAACTTATACCTCAATAAAGTTAGGGTTTGTTTTTTTTGTTGTTTTGTTGTTGTTTTTTTTTTTTTAAGAAAATAGGAGAACATGGGCTTTGGAATCAGACCCTAGTTTGAAACCTGCCTCTGCCACTTACGAGGTATCTAACATCTACACCTTGAGTTCTTCACTTGTAAAGTGGGGCTAATAATACCTGCATTTCTTTTAGGTTTAAAATAGGATAACATATAAAGTGCTTGGCATAGTGCCTGGCTATTGCAAATAATTGTTATTGTATCTGTGGTAATTTGACACTCATCTATTTTGATCCCTGATAAATTGTATGCTATCACAGGGTGTCTGTTGAAGATTAAATGAGGAAAATCTGTCAAGGGGCGTTAGCACTGTGTATGGTGCATTAAATATGCTCCATGGATTTCACTTGTTTAAAAACTTTTTCTCAAAAAAAAAAAAGAAAAAAAGAAAAATTTAACATAGTTTCTTTTACTCTTTGAATTTTTATTTTAATTCTACTTCCTCCATAGAATTCGATGCTAATATTATATACATTTTGATCTTGAAAAATCTTTCATTGAGCACTCTATCTTATCTCTGTAACAAATGTCATTTTAATTTTTAAATTTTTTTACAACTAAATGATTATGTTTTTAAAATGCCATCTGAGTTGAACTGTAACAATTATTAACGCACAATTGAGTGATATATTATATGTATTCTTAAATTTTAAAGAACCATTAAATATTGTAACCTCAAAAAAACTATATGCTAATGTGGGTTCAGGGTGTGGATAGATGTGAGCTGATTTGGAGGTGTTTGGAATTACCCTGTAGATTAAGTGATAAAGGGAGATTTAGTATTGGCCTTGATCCCACATGTTTGGCCTTTGCAGAAACGAAGCCAATTGGTAAAGAAGCTGAATGACTCTGATCACCAGTCTAGTACCTCCCCACTCATGGAAGGCACTCCGACCATCAAGTCTAAGAAGAAGCTCTTGCAAATCATTGACACCACCCTGCTCAAATGCTACCTCCATGTGAGTTCTCTGAGCACTCAGGTACCTATAATCCCCAGTTCCTGAAACTGGAGGAGTGACACTTTTGGGGTACCTGTTTCTGGTAAGAGTGAAATTTTTGATGACGGGAACCACCTAATCGTTGCCTGATACCTGTGAGTTTCTTGGACGTGAGAGGTTAAGTCAAGATACTGACCCAGAATCTTACAGTAGGCTGGTCTTCTCTGGTAAGATTATTGTCAGGACTACAAGGTGCACATTATTTCCTCAAAGGAAATATCCCATTCTTCTCCTGGCCCCCCCAAAACCATCAAAGCATGTTGTCCAAAAGAGCATAAATGCTCTAAAAGCTTTATCTGTAGTTCTGGAAAAGGATGTTGTGCCCCTGGCCTTTCAGCCTGAAGCAAGGCTTGGCTGGGTAAGGATAGGGCTCCTCTGGAAGCAGTTTTCACTGAAATCCTGCTTCTTCTGCAGACGAACGTGGCCCTCGTGGCCCCCTTGCTGCGCCTGGAGAACAATCACTGCCATATTGAAGAGAGTGAACATGTGCTGAAGAAGGCTCACAAGTACAGTGAACTGATAATCCTATATGAGAAGAAGGGGCTCCATGAGAAAGGTGATTGGAGGCAGGGCTTTTATTGATCTGGGAGGATTCTTGCATGTTGACAGGGGAAACTGAGTTGTGACAAATCTCCCATGGCGATGAGCCTTCTGGAAGAGTCTCATGACCTTGTTCTTGGGCTTCGTGGCCAGCTCTGCAGGTGCTGGTGGACCAGTCCAAGAAAGCAAACTCCCCTCTGAAAGGCCACGAGAGGACAGTGCAGTACCTGCAACATCTGGGTAATTACAGCTTTTGAAAGGGGAGTGGAAAAGGGATTGTGTTCAAATGGACCTGCTCTCTCTCCATCTCTGATTCTGTCTGGTCAGTCCCCTCCCTCCTCCTTGTGTTTCCCATCTTTGTTCCTCCATCTGGAGTAAAAGTTTCTCAGTCGTAGAACCAGGAGAACTCCTTGGATAGAGTTATCTTTGCTGGAAAAGAAATTCTGGGGCACCTTGGGCACCTGCCTTCCCAGTCCTAAAGGCAGGGTGGGCTTCACCTGCAGACAAGTCTTAATGTTTCCTTCTAGGCACAGAAAATCTGCATTTGATTTTTTCCTACTCAGTGTGGGTGCTGAGAGACTTTCCAGAAGATGGCCTAAAGGTAGGTCACGGGAGGTCTTTGGATTTTTCTGGCACCATGGTTGGTCCTGATCCTCCTTAGGACAATGGTGGATGGAGGGGGAGGAAAGATTTGTGCAGTTTCTCTGGTGTTCGAAGAAGTAGACTGGAAAACGTGAGACGACAGCGTGGTGTAGTAGAAAGAACCTTGCACAGGTGTCAGGAGAACTGCGGCCTAGTCTGTCACACACCAGTTGACTGCAGATGCATTCTTGTATGCCCTTCCCCTCCAAAAGTCCATCCACTTGACCCCTCCACGTGGATGCGTGTGCTTTAGGCAGCATTGCAGTCAGATGGTTCTCCTGCTGGAACTCAGGTTTGTTTTAACAGATATTTACTGAAGACCTCCCAGAGGTGGAGTCTCTGCCACGAGACCGAGTGCTTGGCTTCTTAGTAGAGAATTTTAAGAGTCTGGCTATTCCTTATCTGGTAAGTTATTTTTTGGTGTGAACTAAAAAGCTTCAAACCCAGGATCCAGGACCACATGGGTCAGTTATTCGGCAGTTCAGACTGGGGTTTGTGTCACTTGGGGCTTGGTAGAAATGTAAGGAATATGGTTATTTCACCATCCTCTGAAGAAAGAGAGCCCAGTAAGCCAAGCTGGAAATGTTACTTTTTGTAGATGTCTTCTAAACCTAGGTAAAGTACAGAGGGGTAAAAGAGAAGGATGTTCAGGAAGAACATTTCAAAGCCACGTTTGTACAGCCTAACTCAACTGTGACCACGGGACAGCCAAATTAGTTTTAAGTACCAGAATGCAAATATTTAACCTTAATTACGTGGGCGGATTTGGGGGATTGTGAGACAAGATTAATAAAGGAAATCAAGAATTCCTGATGTTGCTAGGTTGTATTGTGAAATTTCCCAGTGGTTTTAGAAGAGCTGTCCCCTGGTAAATCTGCAGTTTAATTAGGGAACAGTCTAGATGAGACCTTTTGAGCCTTAAAATGTAAGGGAGGCTGGGTGATGGGGCTGGATCACAGCAGTGAGGGTACCAGGCAGACCTGCGTCTCACCTCAGGAACATGTCATTCACGTTTGGGAGGAGACGGGCTCTCGGTTCCACAACTGCCTGATCCAGCTGTATTGTGAGAAGGTGCAAGGTCTGATGAAGGAGTATCTCCTGTCCTTCCCTGCAGGTACCAGTCCTCATAGAAAGCTGTGTGGCCCTGGGTTTTAGAGGCAAGCAGGGACCCGAGGGTGTGATGTCGGGAAGCAGACTTCTCTGTGGGCCCCAGGTGTGCAGGAAGTTCCTCAGAGGAGCCAGGGCAGCTAAGTCATCCAGCACATGAGACTCAGCAGCTCATGTCTGGACATCTCTGAGCATCACCCCTGGGGGAGGGGAAAGGAACAGATCTGTCTTCAAGATAGAAAAAGGTCTGCCTACCAAAGTGTTTTTTGTTCAGCTTTTTTTTTTTTTAATCTCAAGCTGATGTTTGGGGGACCATGTGTAGAGACCATAAACTAAGAGAAGTCCATGTGGTGGCATCGATTCCCACCCCTCATTTTTCTTGACAACCCCACATTGCTGCCCAGCAATATCTTTCACGGTAAGCTTGGTTTCCCTTAAAGGCAAAACTCCAGTCCCTGCTGGAGAGGAAGAGGGCGAGCTGGGGGAATATCGACAGAAGCTCCTTATGTTTTTGGAAATTTCTAGCTACTATGATCCAGGCCGGCTCATCTGTGATTTTCCTTTTGATGGTGAGTATCTGGGTCCAGAAGACACTTCGGTTGAAGGTAATACAGACACTGATCTTTCTCTTTTACTAGTCCCCAAACCCTCTAAGAAGCTGGACCTGGAAAATACCATTTGTTTCAGGCCAGTGCTTCTGTCTGTCGCCTCTGAAGACTTGACTTTTGTACCATGACTTAGAAGAGTCTCTTGTGGGTGTGAACTGCATGCTAAGTGATAGCCAGGTCGAAACCTGTTTTTTCAATACATTTTTTGGGCCACATTCATTGTTTAGCGGTTTTTGTAATCTGGCATAATATGTCTGAAAAAGATACATGTCTGCTGTATAATGTCAGTGAGAACAGAGACCAAGTGTTTCTTTTCCTTAGCTGAAGCACTCGGCACATTATAGGTGCTTCGTATGCTCTTGGCTGTTGAGTGAGTGTTCTTGCCCAGTTCACAAGCAGTCACAAAGATGGAATTAAGTACCTCCTAGAATAGCTTCCTCCCCCTTTTTTAAATTTTAGTTATTTTCTTCCTGAATAAATCTTAAGTAATAAAAATATTTTCTCCTGGTTTATATTGCTCCAGTATCCATTTCTCTAGTAGCTTAGCCCCTGGCCTCATGCTTGCATAACGGTAGTGGTGGTTACTTAGAGTCCTTTTTCCTCACAGGTCTCTTAGAAGAACGTGCTCTTCTGCTGGGACGCATGGGGAAACATGAACAAGCTCTCTTCATCTATGTCCACATCCTGAAGGATACGAAGATGGCTGAAGAGTATGTTGACCCTGTCACCTCACCTCCCACGGGGTCTTTAGGCAGGTCCCCCAGACAGATGACAGGTGTGAGAGGCTAAGAAGGCCACCCTCACTCTGCAGCAGGATCCAGAATCACTTCCTCTTCTGGCCCTTGATTTTGGCTATCGTTAGGCTGCTGATGCAGGCAACATCAATGAGCTTTCTAGTTGTGGGCCCTCTGGCCACATCTGTCTTACCACTTTCTCCCTTGCAGGTACTGCCACAAGCATTATGACCAAAATAAAGATGGCAACAAAGATGTAAGTAATGACTGTGGCCCCAGGGAGCACATGTGCATTTTACTGTCCCTCTTAGCATTTCTAACCTGCTCTGGTTTGTCCACAAGTGACACTGGTATAAATTGCTAAGATGAGACAGAGCCAATGTACTGATTGATTTTGCCTGTGTGTATTGAGGGAGAGGCAGGGTGGCCATTTGTCCTGGTTTGCTTGGCATCATTCTGGCTTACATCTGTGTGATTATGAGCAGTGCCCTTTACCCCTTTACTCTCAGAATGAGAGTCCTGACTTTATGATAAAATTATGTGGTAAGCCTATTAAGAAGGAATATCTATCTGATGGTCCTGATAAGTTCTCGTATATGTTCTGTCTACATTGCATGTGGATTCATCAATGTCTGGAGACATCTTTGATTGCCATGACTGGGAGTGGGAGCGCTACTGGAATCTAGGAGGTAGAGGCCTGAGTTGCTGCTAAACAATACCCAGGACAGCTCCAACTAAGAATTATCTGGCTTAAAATGTTCTCACTAAGGTTGGGAAACCCGGTGGTACTGGTACCTCTAGTAGGAAAAGCAGTGTCTCCTCTTGGCTTGATCCTTACCTGCCAAAACGTGTAACAGGGTCTCAGCCTTCAAAGCCAAAGGAAATGAGGGAGCTCTTTGAGTCATTCTGCAGTGTTGGCATTTTGTCAACAGTTAACAAATACAAGGTATTTGTTTTTTTCTCTCAGAGAAACCACAATCCTTAATTTTAATACCTTCATTTGACTGTTTGACTTTACCGAGATCTTTTAAAAGGTAAAAACGTTGAGTTTTTTAAATGCTCCATGACAGCTGTTACTATAGGCCAACCCTCTTAGCTTTACTTGTGGCCATGCTGTGAGGTTCTGGGAGGGTTGCTGCCCGCCTGATGATGTGTGTGGCTTGTGCCCGTGTGAGACAGGTGTATCTGTCCCTGCTCCGGATGTATCTGTCACCCCCCAGTGTTCACTGCCTGGGGCCAATCAAGCTGGAACCGCTGGAGCCACAAGCCAACCTCCAGGCTGCCCTGCAGGTCCTTGAGCTACACCACAGCAAACTGGACACCACCAAGGTCAGTTCTTCCCAGAGAATTTAGGGCACTTGTGGGGAGCATCGAAGGAGAAGAGGGGACAGAGAAAGGATCTGAGGTTCGCAGTCTCTGCGGCTTTAGTCACTTCCTCAGTCTCACTTCTGTTCCACCTCACCCTGTTTCCATCTCTATTCCCATCCCCAGGCCCTCAACCTTCTGCCAGCAAACACTCAGATTAATGACATACGCATCTTTCTGGAAAAAGTCTTGGAAGAAAATGCACAAAGGAAACGGTTCAATCAAGTACTCAAGAACCTTCTCCATGCAGAGTTCCTGCGGGTATGAGCCTTGCAAACCCTAGGCTGGCTTGGTGCTTTTTAGTATGGGGCAGTTACCACATGTTCCTTTAGTCAAAAGCAAAGCTCTGTGTTCCTTGAAAACAACTTACACAACTTGACATTTAGTTGAAAGTGTTTCAATTAGAAGCATCTCTGCAGGGTGAGACCATGAGACTTCTCCCCCAATCTCTCTGCCCTCCCAGGTCCAGGAAGAGCGGATTTTACACCAGCAGGTGAAGTGCATCATCACGGAGGAGAAGGTGTGCATGGTGTGTAAGAAGAAGATTGGGAACAGGTGAGTGTCCTTCACAGCTCTGCAGGGTGTGCCCTGGGGTGGGTCATGCTCAGGATATAGTTTGCACTTTAACTCAAGGAGGAAGCATGGCTGTTGACTCTCCTGGGCACATATAGTTCTCGAGGCCCCAGAGAGCAGTCCGTGTCATCTCTTGGGGATGGGCTTTGAGAATTTAAAGACCTGAAATGTATGGCTTGGCACTGTTGACTTCTTGCCTATAAAGCCCTTCTCTGGCAGCTAGAAATTGGGATGTAGCCAGTGGGTGTGTGAGTTGTGTGTGGAAAGAAGTCTTTATTTTTTAAGGATGCACCTTTGAAAGAAGAAAAAGATCTTTTAACCTGCTGCCTCATGTTTGAGTAAAATCCTGAGCCAGGATCATACTGCTTTAGGGCATATGCTCTGTTCAGTCCCCTTTCCTTCAAAAGAGAGTGATTTGTCTTTTTTCTTACATGGCTGGAAGAATCCTTTTCTTTAGAGAGACCTCTCTGTCATTTGTTAGAATTAGCCTGAAACTTGTCCTGAGGAGCATCATCGGCTCTCAGTAAGCTGATGCTGAGCCAGGCCTGCGTACTGCCCCATCTGCCCATGCGTTTCACATTGGTGACTTAACAAGAAATATCCCCATGCACCCAAATTACGTGGGCCTCATTCTCCGTTTTGAGAGATGGTGGCTATGTAAATCCAGAGACCCCAGGCACAGGCTGCTCTTTGTGGTGAGGGTGGGTGCTGTTGGGCTGGCTCCGAGGTAAGGTGCCTTGTCCAGGTAAGAAGCAGCCTCTTAGAGGCAGTCCTCACTCCTGAGTTATTTGCCTTTCCTGCAGCGCATTTGCGAGATACCCCAATGGAGTGGTCGTGCACTACTTCTGTTCCAAAGAGGTAAACCCAGCGGACACCTGAGCCCAGCATGCCCAGGATTCAGCAGATGGACAGCTCGGCCATCCCAGAGAGGGAAAGGGGCACCTGCCTTGGGAATCAGTGCTGTTGCCACCACCAAGTGTCTCCCCATTTGGACACTACTGGCTGTCTTGCACCCTGGAACATCTCTGAATTTCTCAGACTCGTGATTTGGTGTCATTGGCTTTTTAATAGAAAAAGAGATTAGTTATACTTTATATACAATTATGTTGCAGGCAATTACAGACAATTTAATACCTGCTTGGACAGGAGGAGGTAGCGATGGGCACCGTCTTGCCTTTGCATACCAATCACTTGAATAAGGAAACCGTCAAGCTTTCATAACCCCAGGGTTTTTCACTTTTGTATTAACACAAACACACAACTTTACAAGGAGCCCTCAGCACAGCTGGTGGAGTCTGTGAGGAGAGAGTAGTACGGGAGCTTTTCTAGCTGCAGAGGTCAAATGCTGGTTCCCTAGGTAACGACAGTCATTTTTCCATGGTTACTGTATCCTGTGTTCTCCCAAGGATCTCCCCACTCATCTCTTTATTTTCCTGTCTCCTTTTCTTTCTCACTATTTTCTTCTTGTATCTCTCCCCTCACTGCTCCACCTTGACTTTGTTTCTCATTTTCTTGACACCATGAATCAGTAATATTTAAGGCAAAGCAAGAAGCGAGAGGAAGTCCCATTTTCTAGGAATACATTGATAACTGATTGTCAGGTATGTTGTAAATAAATCCTCCTTGGATTGTCCACTATGCCTCGAAGCGTAGGAGAGCGTCATTCTCAGCCTAAGAAAGGCCCTGTGCACCTCCCCTCTGGGCCAAGTGTGACACTAGCTCTAAGGATGGACAGCGCCGTACTAGGTATATGACCTCTTAGGCAGCCGCCTGCAGAGGCTCCTGCTCCTGGTTCACCCACCAGCCGTCCAGGGCATTTTAGTTTAGTCTTTGTAAGTGAGCACTTTGTTTTTTAGCCAGTATCATCCACTCACCTTACAGCTTGGCGTGGCCATCATTCTCCAGCTTTGTTTTACGGGGGTTGGAGGATCGTTCTGAGATTTTGTAGGTAGGTGGATCTCTGCTCACACAGGGAATGATCAGATCAGGCACTGAGGTGACGACAAGCATACTTGTGAGGTATTCGGGGACAGTGAGAGTACTGCAGGAGGCAGGAGCAGCAGCACCTGGGTTTATGAAGACCTCACTGCCAAGCCCGCTGACACTGCGTGTGTGGTGTGGGAGACCCTGCCTCCCACAGAGCACCCTAGAGGCATGTTAGGAGGAGCGCGTAGCACTGCAGGTAGAGGACAGGTGGCCAGAGTGGCCCTGCAAAGGTCCTCCTTAGGGTTTTGCAGACTTGCCGTCTTAATGCCTCAGTGTCTTTAATGGTAGTGAGGGTGAGTAACAGTGCCCAACACTGACGCTGTTTTAGTGGACTGTCTTTGACATGATGTGATCCTTTTTAAACTGCGGTGCTGTGCTGTAGACTAACTTGCTGGTAGACTAGGCTTCTCTGTGGAAGGTCTGAAGGGACAGAAGGAGTACCATCGGAGATGGGGTATTCTGCTCAGGTTTTGGAGGCTGAGCAGTGCTTTACAAGAGCCACCATCTTAGCTGGCCATACCCACCCACTCGAAGCAGTGCTGCTCTTGGCCCAGTTTGTGCCAGCTCGGACTGAACTTCCTCTGGGAGTAGCCAGAAAATCTCTGGCTGGCCCTCTACCGTGCAGCAGAAACGCCCTGCCATGCAAGCCCTGCTTCCTGGCCTGCTGTGTTGGTATCTTCCATTTTCACTACCTGTGTGGCACATCTGTTTGAAGCAATAGAATAAAGTATGCCTGTTTTCTTCCCTTCTGGAATACATAAACAGCCCAGTTTTCTTGAACTCCAGTCTTCCTTCCCTATACTATCTTTGCCCTCTGCAGCAATGTGGAGAAGGCTGGAGATGAAAGTCTGTAATGAGGACTAATGAAGATCTCTTATAATAAACATCATAAAGTAAGAAACCAAGTCTATTCGGGACTCCTTTTTCCCCCTTCCTGTGGAATTTGATGAAAACAAAAAGGTAAGAATTAACAAGAGTAAGTCAATTAGCAACTGTGGGAAAAAGATGTATAACATCTGTTATGTATGTCTCGATCTGTGTGGTCCAGCACAGGTAGTGTGGCTGATGTATTGGCAGCAGAAGTACAGAACATTTCTGGCATCAAAGAATTGTGGACCCACTGGAACTCTGGCTAATCGCAGGGACTCGTGCCTCTTCCGGCAGCTCATGATAACTGGGAGGGGTATGAAAGGGTTATGGATTTGGTGGGATTGACAGACCCAGGGATGTTTGAGAAGTGGAGAAGTGATGGTCTACTTTGGTCAGCTCCAAAAAAGGTCATTTGGTCCTGTATCCCCCTCTTGAGCCATCTGTGGCCATCTTGAGATTTCTCTGGGAATGAAAAACATCAGGAACTAAGAGGTATACTTTTACTGAGGTATGGGCAGGTGACTTCCAGAGGAAAGTGTGGTACAGCCCAGAAAGCACTCGAATCAGTCAGGATGTCTGTACACCACGCCACCTAACTCCATGCCCCTCCCTCAGGCTCCTGTACTGTGGATCTATGGGTGTTCTCCATGTGCCGCATTAATGTCACCAAAGGGGTTAGAGTCTGACCTTTCTGAGACCCCAGCACAGGTCTTGGCTTCATGCTTCAAATTAAGTAGAAGCAGGTCCTTCCCTTGGGGTCCAGCAAAGGGCCACCATATCTTCTTTTGTTCTGGGAGTTTCTGGTCTGAACTTGTCTATAGGGTTCATTTTGAAGTTGAATCACCTCTTTTTTTGGACATTATTTTTTTCATTCTCCACTTCACCTTGGGGAGGAGAGTGGAGATGACTGGGTCTTAGTCGAAGAACAGAAATGTATCTCCCAACAGCTCACTGGCCCAGAGATGCTTTCTTCTGGAGACTGTACCTATCTTGGCCACCTAGATGGTCATGGTCCACAGTAAAGGGGACATCACATACCATCTTTAGCCTGAGGCTTACAATGGTCAACAGAGGACTTTAAAGCCTTTATCTCTAGTATCTTAAGGGCTGACAGATCTGCTTTTTACCTGCCCTTACCAATACCACCTAACCATATTCCTCTATACCTGGACCATCCAAGTATTTTCACTGATCCAGGAAGAGGACTGAGGCAGAAGCCACAGGGAGTCATGAGGTACAAATTTCTTGAGGCTACAGATGGGCCCTTGTCCTTACCTTTGGTTCCAAGGCCTGGTGCAGGTTCTGCACACAGCAGCCTCTCAGTGTTTGGAGAATGAATGAGGGAGGCCAGGCGAGACAAGAAACACCTTTGAGTCCAGATCATTGAACCAGAGGTTTCTATGCTTCTGCTTCAGAGCTGTGGGGAAGGTGGAACTTGAAGGACATTGGCTGGAGGAGACTGGACCCCTGAGCTGTACTTCCTAGGCTGGCTGTCAGCATCATCTAGAACAGTGGTCTCCAACCTTTTTGGAACCAGGAACCGGTGCTCCTATGAGAATCTAATGTCTGATGATCTGAGGTGGAGCTGAGGCGGTGATGCTAGTGCTGGGGAGCAGCTGCAAATACAGATGAAGCTTTTCTCGCATACCTGATGCTTACCTCCTACTGTGCAGCCTGGTTCTTAACAGGCCACAGACCAGTACCGGTCTGTGGCCCAGGGGTGGTGACCCCTGGTCTAGAAGGTTTCTTGGAAACGTGAATACCTGGGTTCTACGCACCCTCACTAAATCAAATCATCTGGAGTGTGATGCTCACATATCTATTTTCCATTAACAGCCCAGTGATAATCGAGGTGGGATTGGGCTGCAGAGTACCAATTCCTAACCTCTTGGTGAGAGACTGAAATGTCTCCTCCATGGGAAATTGGGCTTCATTCACTTCCTGGAGTATGTCAAACCCCACCTCCAGCCCCTAGGGCACACACACCCTGAGTCTTCTGCAAGCATCTTGTGGTGCAATCAAAGACACAGAGCCTATTAGCTATTAGCTGGGGCGACTGACTCTACCACGCAAGGTTAGAGGAGATCTGTCCCGAGCCTCCAGAGGAGGTAGTTTATAAAGCCTAAAACCACATTAAACAAGCAAGCAGGTTTATAGAAGCAGAAGTTGGCCATTAGCATATCTGCACAGGATATTTCCTAGAGCTACACCCTGTTTAACATTAAACAAGCAAGCAGATCATAGAAGCAGAAGTTGGCCATTTGAAAATTTTCCATCCTTAACAATCAAGCTCCACCCTTCCCCACCCCAGTTCTACCTGTCAGACCTGAGTTAGCAGTCAGTGTAGCCAGAAGAGACTGGGAGGCTCTGGATAGCAGGCAGGTTTCCTGCTGGGAAGTGGGCTGTCAGGCCATGCTCTGGGCGTTGTGGCCTAGGTGGCTGGCAGGCAAGGGGCTACCCCTCCTGGGGGTAATGCTGCTGCGGAAGAGAGACAAAAGGGGATCTCAGTGGAGTCACTGGCAGGTAAAGTACCTGATCTTCCCTGGGAAGTGTGTGGACTGGAGGGGTCCTAGGAGCTTAGTTCCCTGTGAAGACTGAGGCCAGCTGTGGGAAGAGGGCAGGGGAAGAATTGGGTTTTGGCTTGGGATGGGACCAATATGGCTCTTAAAAATAATTTCCCAAAACAGCAAGGTCATGTGACACTTGCAGCTGGCTGCGTTTTGTCCCAAATTTCCTGGATAGTCTCACTCCCAGTAGTCTGCAGTCTGCTGTTATTGCTCTTAAGTCCAAGCTGTAGCCTCCTTGGCAACTTGTTAGACCAGTACAAGCTGAATGACTCTTGGTTTACTCTTACCTGCCCTCATCCTAAGCCATCTATCCTCTTTGTCAGGGAGCTAATGGGTGGGGTTGATCTCAGCTTTCTCTTCTAATATTTAATCTCCTTAAGCACATCAGCTCTTAAGTTATGGCAGTGGCACTGTGGTCTGAGGGCAGGTGCAGGTTTGTGGTACATGATAAACATAATTAGTAAAAGTGGATACGTGTCTTAAGTACTTAGGCCAGGCACTTTATATGACTTCTCATTGAAATCTCACCACAAGCCTATGAAATTATCATCATCATCTCCCTTTTATAGATGGGAAAACTGACTCATATGGAAATCAAATAACTTGCCTCAGGTTATTCAGCTAGTCCTTGGCGGAGCTCAGATTTGAAGCCAGCCTGACTGATTCTAAGGACCAGGCTTATTACCAATGTGCTGAACTCTCAACACCTGCCCTGCCCAGGCATCCTAGGTCCCAGGCACAGCAACATCTGTGACCTTGGGCCAGGCTGCTGCTCCATGACAAGACGAGGGAAACCTGAACTGGCATCGCTGCAGGAAGTTCAGGCCCCTCATCTTCCTAGAACTGAGTCCCCGAGTTCTTTTGTTTCAGCGGGAAACCCACCCATACTATGACCTCCAGGTGAAGGTGCTGAGGGCCAGAAATATCCAGGGCACAGATCTGTGTGAGTGACCCCCCAATTCCATCCCTTTTCCTCTTCCCTGAGGCTTCCACAACAGAGCTCAGCCAGGAGCTGGCTTGAAGTTGTGTGGGTGTGTGTATTTGGAGTTGGGCAGAAGAGCTGGTGCTGATTGCGGAAGAAAGCCTCCCCGGTGAGGGAGCCCAGGCTGCAGCCCCAGAGCTGGCAGGCAGGTGCTGGAGGGGAGCACTATGCAGACCCTTAACTTCCCTCTGAGTCCAGCAAGTGGAGCAGAGCCAACCTGGGGAGAGCATGTAAAACCTGCTGTTGCCGGAAGTCAATGTCTACAGTCCAGGAGCTCTTCATGCCCAACACTCGCACTAGGAGGGGAGTTTGTCACCTGAATCAGACCCTTTCTGGGTCTTATTCAATGATCTGTGGTGCCATGTGATCTTTTCAACTAGCCACTGCAGGGTTTCCATTCAGTTAAATGGGAGGCGTAACTGGTGGAGCTGGAGTTAAGGACAGGGCTTTCTGCAGCTCTCCCCACCCCACTCTGCCACGTGGGCAGCGGTCCCTCCTGGCACTGCTCCTTCTGCTCTGGGCCCAGCCTCCTCCAGGAAAGCTTTTCAGCAGTAAGAGCTTGAAGCTAGAACCCCTCCGCTATCCTGCTTGCAGTGTCCAAAGCTGACTGCTATGTGCAACTGTGGCTGCCCACGGCATCCCCCAGCCGTGCCCAGACAAGGATGGTGGCCAACTGCAGTGACCCCGAGTGGAACGAGACTTTCCACTACCAGATACATGCTGCTGTGAAGGTGAGGGCCAGCATGGGGCTGGGGTGGTGGAGGGAGAAGGCTCCTCCAGAGTGCCTGCCCTGCCTCAGGCTCCCACCTCCTGTCTGCCTTATCTCCAGAATGTCCTGGAGCTCACCCTCTGTGACAAGGACATCCTGGGTAGCAAGAAGCTCTCTGTGCTGCTGTTTGACCTGGAGAGCCTCAAGCCTGGCCAACCCCACAGACACACTTTCCCACTCAACCAACAGGTGAGCCACTCTACCTGTGTCAGCAACAAGCCAAGCTCGAGGAGAGGAGGCCCAGCACAGGGCACTGAGGAGGGGTCTCCCGGTCAGCACAGGCCAGGTCTCCAAGACAGACCTGCCATCCTGTACCACTCATCCTACCAAGGGGTCCCTTGGTACAGGGCAAATACTCTGCCCTGAAGGGAGCCAACACGTGAGCTCCTTGAGGGCAGCGTACTTTGTCTTGGTCATCGCTAAATCCTCAGTGTTTAGAACAATGTCCACACACAAATTTGGAGGTGAATCTCTTCATTGACATGCCACACTACCCCTCCTGTGCCAACGAGAAGCTACACAACAGTTTCTTCCTCTAGTCCCTGGAGCTGAGCAGGGTTCGGGGTGGGGATGGTCCCTGAGGCTTTTGGAGCTCTTTGGAAACTGGTGCCCCTTGCTCCCTCCACGTAGGATTCACAAGAACTGCAGGTGGAGTTTGTTCTGGAGAACAGGTGAGTCCAGGTAGGGCCTGTACCCTCCCATGTACTCTGAAACTCACAGACAGCTCCCAGGTGTTGGTTACCAGGTCCTGCACTGGCCTGGCCTGCGAGGGAATGTCCTGGTCTTGACATCCATTTGTGTGTTGGCCAATACCCACCCCAACCCCCAAGCCCTGCCCTGCTCTCCAGGCTCTTCAAACTGCTTTGGTCACCTTAATATAGTAATAGCTACCTTGAGGGGGCCAGATACCCCATGAACCCCTCATCCTTTGCAGCCAAGTACCTGCATCTGAAGTCATCACCAATGGTGTCCTGGTGGTAAGTAGGAAAGGCCAGCTTGGAGCTGCCCAAGGCTGGGGACCAGTGAGGAGTCCATGATTGAGCCCAGCACACCCACCTGCCTCTAAAGAACAGTCAGCTCCTCCTCAGAGTGGAGATATGCCAGGGGAGGCTTCACGCCTGAGTGGATGGCCCAGAAGCCAGCCTTCCCACCTGTACACAGTACATCGCTCACTTGGGACTCCGGCTTCTGAGATGGCCGAAGGAGCCACTCTCATGGTTCCTTGTCTCCTCTCCCTTTCCCACTAGGGGCCACTTCCTCAGAGTCCTGGGAGTGGAGGCTACTACAGAAGACCTCTGCCTTTAGGCACAGGCCCTGGGAAGGTTGTTACCTTGACCATGCCCCAGATGCCCCTTCTTTCCTTCCTCCCGGTTTGGGCCCTGTGACTATCTGTCTCCCATAGGCCTCTGCTTTCCTCAGGCTCATCCCTGTCTGAGAATCCAGGGCACCCTTGGGGGAGATGCAACAGCCCCTCATCAAGAATATGGTGAGTCTGGCCAGTGACCTTGAGTCTTGCCTTATCTCCTAGGGGATGTGGTGGCTGCTGACTTCAAAAAGAAGGATCTAAGACAGAAAGTTCTTAATTTTCACTGCTTGAAGCTAAGCAAGGATAGAACAGATTGCCCCTGAAAGTAGTGAATTTCTTGTCCCTGGAAGTATTCAAGCATAGAAGTTGTATCAGTCCAACTACCACTCTATAAAAAACACCTCCAAATCTCAGTGGCAGACAACAGGAAGCATTTATCGAACCCACACATCTGGTGGTCAACTGTAGTGTGGCTAATCTAGGCTGGGCTTGGCAGGAGTGCCTGGCTCTGTACTGTGTGTCTCTCATGTACCTTTTGTGCCCAGTGGACCATCCTGGGCATGTTCTCAGGGCATTGGCAGAGGTGCAAGAGAGCAAGTCCAAAGGAGCAAGTGCTTTTGCAAGCCTTTGGTCACACCGTGGCCACTCATTGTGTTGATAAAACAGACCCAAGACTGACCCTAAAGTTGGAGGGCAGGGAATTTAGCCAGCCTCTTAATGGGAAGAACTGAAGTCACATGGCAAAGACTAAGAATTCTAGAAGTGAAGAATCAGGTCCACCAATGCATGTGCCACAGACGGCAGCCACTCAGGAGGGGGCATCCAGATGCAGGAGCGAAGCAGAGGCTGTGTGGCAGGCAGGGCACCCTTCAACACTGAGAGGCCGAGAGGCCAAGCCTACAGGATGAGTCCTGCCCAGGTGACATGGAGTAGTTACTGTGAGTCAGGCACTGTGCTTAGCTTTTGTCATGTGTTCTATTGTTTAATCCTCATAACGAACCCTTATACGGTAGGTATGGTCACTATCTTCTTTTAATTCATGAGACTGAGGCTCAAAGAAGAAACTTGCTTAAGATCACACACAGCCAGTAAGTAGTGGAGCCAGAACCACTCGCAGGTCTATGACACTCCAGGGTATTTGCTTTCTCCATCACAGATTCGGTTGTTTCTGACTATGAACAATGCATATCAACTTAGTCCATAAACCATGGTATTAAAGAAGTATCACTTTCCCTCTTTTCTCCACTTCTCTCCCCCTAGGTCATGTCAAGTCTCCAGGTCTCGTTTAGTGCCAAGGAGCATGTGTAGGGAGGGGAATTTTGTTTTGACCTCTCTGCTCCTGAGGTGTTTGGGGGCTGGTGTCCCCTCTGCCTGGGCGTCATGCATAGCCAGTTCTCTCCGGGGTGTGGTCATCTCCCCAAAACGCTGCTGAGAAATGGGTGGGCCCTGCTGCTCCTGGGCCACAGGCTCTCTCTTCACCTCCTCCCAGCCTGACATCACCTTCTAGCCTGGGCTGGCTCTCCCTTCTCCAAGCCACCTAGTCTCTCTGTGTCTTCTTCCTTTTATCTTCTCTGCAAACCCTCTGTGTTCTCCTAAGGTTTAGGCTTTTGGAAACAAAGGCCAGAACAACTTGTGGCCTGGCCACAAACCTCCCCCAAGGCGATGAGCACAGAGCTTGATTGGGGGCAAGAGACAGGGGAACTACCAATGGAAAACTGGTAATTAATGTAATAATATATGATACTTATAATTTTTATAGGATATTTTATAGATTTAATAAAGTAATCTCGAAATCATCCCCAGAAGCTCTGGGCTGGGAGCTCTCTCCTTCCCTGCCTTTTCCCCTCCCCTAGGCATTGTGTGTTTCCCACTCTCCCCTAGGTCCCCAGTTCCGACTAGGGCAAGTTATAGGACCCCAAGTATCCTTCATGATGCCTCCATTATGGGTCACAGTGCCGGAGAAAGGGGAGTTGCTAGTTAGGGGTGTTATCATCATCATCATGATCATCATGATCATCATCATCACACACACACGCCCGCACTTGCTCTCACCCCCTCACTTGGCCACTCACCCAGGCCCTCTGCTCCCAGGTTCTAGGCAGATTCGGTTGGTAGTGCCCGGGGCCTACGAGAAACCACAGCTCTTGCCTCTGCAGCCTCCCTTGGAGGCAGAACCCCCAGCCACTTTTACCTTCCATGTGAATCCAGTGCTGCGCTCCAAGCTGGATGTCGAGCTGGGAGAGAATCTCATGGTCCTGCAGGTGAGTGAGCCCAGGTCCTTGAAGAGGTGGATGATAGACTCAGTCCTGCCTGAGCAGTGCTCCGGGGCTTCAGTGCAGGCAGTTTCCTCCAAATACACTTCATGGTGTTTTCTTCCCTGCAGAGTGACCCGAGTGCTGAGTTGGAGGCCCAGAGCAGCAAGCTGGGAGAGGGGGGCATCCTGCTCTCTTCTCTGGCCTTAGGCCAGGAGGAGCAGCGCTTGGTGGCCCTGGGGGAGGTAAGGCTCTGTCTGGGTGCCTCAGGGACCCTTGCCTGCTTTGTGACCACCAAAACAGATCTGGGGGATGGGTCTGAGAGGGAAGTCAAGATCAGACCAGCCAGGAGTTCAACCATGGTCCACATCTGGGCCAGAGTTACCAGAGCAGCAGGGGCCGCAGGTGAGAGGACCCTGCCCAGAGCACTCAGGGATGGTTGTTGTCTCTTTCAGGGCCAGGAGGTAACTCTGAATGTGAAGGCAGAAATGAGGTGAGGAAGGCACGCTTCAAGAAGAAGGTCTCTTAGGCTGGGCTGGAAGCATGGGGGCTCTCCTACCTACTCAGCTCATCTGGGGGTGAAGGGTGGGGGGTGGGTGTTTCTGGTTCCGGTGGGACCTTTCTGAGAGGTTCCACAGAGTGTGGGTCTGCTCCTGTGGAAAAGGGCTTGGCCCAAGGCTCTCCTCCACTGAACAGTCAAACCCCCTTACCCCCCTCCACCACCACATGAGGCAGCTCTGGAGACCTTGACCTGCGCCTTGGCTTTGACCTCTGTGATGGAGAACAGAAGTTTCTGGACAAGAGGAAGCAGATCGTGTCTAAGGCTTTGCAGCAGGTGCTGAAACTGAACCAGGCTCCTGACAGTGACCAGGTACGGAATGGAGGGGGGCCGGACCCCAGTGTAGCTGGGACTAAATCCAGCCTTTCCCTTGGGAGGACTGAGTGGCTAAGAGGTGATATAAAGCCAAGAGGAAGCTTGGAGAGCAGAGGAGGAAGCAGACAAGCCTATTTGCCTGAGTTTATGGATACAATTGTAAGAGTTAGGACCTGGTATGCAATGAGGGCTGAATAACCCTGGCCTAGGGAGGAGAATTGGTCAGCTTGGGCTGCCAGAACAGAACACCAGACTGAGGCCTTAAACAACAGACATTTATTGTCTCACCTGGAGGCTGGAAGTTCAAGATCAAGGTGCCGTCAGGGGAGGTTTCTGGTGGTGCTTCTCCTCCTGACTCGTAAATGGCCACCTTGCTGTGTCCTCACATGGCCTTTCCTTTGCGCATGTGCAGCGGCTGGGGGAGGGGGCAATCACTCTCTCTTCCTCTTACAAGGACGCAAGTCTTATTAGATTAGGGCCCCACTCTTATGACCTCACATAACCTATATTACCTCCTTATAGGCCCTTTCTCCAAATAGCGTTGAGTGTAATCAAAAAGAATCAGGAAACTCTGGCTAGAAATAAATGACATAGATTTATTCAAGGGTCTTAGAGTTTGCAAAATAAAAATCACTAGAAATACATCTAGAAATATTCTGCGGAACAAAGCAAAGTCATTTTCTTTTGTGATGTAACTGAATCATAAGAGAATGGAGCCCTGCATTCTTAGCTATTTGATTGATCTTTTATGATGAATTAACTAGTATCAATAATTCTGATGATGAATTTCAGGTGGTTTTCAAGTGGAGCGTCAGGAAGTCTGGTCATAGATGTTTTCTGTGAGGAGGTCTTATGCTTAACTGGATGGAGTCCATGCACTGACATGTACTGTGCTGATCATAAGCTGTACAATGCCCAACACAGGGTTACAGGAAAGTTTAGATGTTTACATTTATTGTTTTTCCTGAAGCTTCAGGTTCTGTTAATAATTTAGTAGTAAGGCTGAGAAGAAACCCCATTAATTTTTCCCTAACTTTACTCTTTCCTCACTGTGGTATTGGGGCTTCAACATATGAGTGGGTTCGGTGGGGGGAGGGTCACAATTCTGTTAATAACAGTAGACAGAGGGGTTTGGGAGTGGTGGGTCCACGGGATCCTCTGGCGAGGACGCAGGAGGAAAGGCAGTTCTGAGGGCGAGACCTATGGTACATCAGAAACATATTGGTGGCTTCCTCCTGGCTGCAAGTGTACTCAGGAGATGGAGCCTATGCCCAGTAGTGACAAGCTGAGCAAACCTAGATTGTTTATTTGTGCCCATCTCCACTCTGTAGGTGGAGGGGGAAGAGGGCGCAGATCCTGCCTATTGGAAGCTCTGTCTCTTCCAGGACTCTGAAGGGACAGTGTCCTCGATGGACAGTGGCCAGGGAGCGTTTCTTTTCAAGACAGGAGAAGAAAGGAGGACAGGAAAAAGAACCAAAAAAATCTGGGTGAAATAAATAAAACCTTCCATGGAAAAGCTGAGCAACCGAAAAGCTTCTAATTTGATCCCATCTCTGATCCTTAAGATGTCTGGGCACCTCTCATGTTGGGGGCAGGTCCAGGTTGCTCAGTAGTTTTTGTCATTTTAGCTCAGTAGTTCTCAAATGGGGGTAACTTCACTCACCCACCCCCCGCCCCCGGGGGACATTTGTCAATGTCTAGATACATGTTTCGTTGTCACAACTGAGGGAGGGGAAAAGGGATGCTACTCACATCTGCTGGGCAGAGGCCAGGAACGCTGCTAAACAACCTACAACACAGGACAACTCCTCATAACAAGAAATTATCTAGTCTAAAATTATCAGTGTTGCCAAGATTAAGAAACCCTGCTTTAGCTGTTTTGGGTGAGTCCAGTGTAGCTTGGACGTACATCCTTTCCTGGTATAATGATTAAGAGCCATCTCTGGAGATGTACTGCTTCAGATTGCCAGCCCGGCACTTACTAGCTGTGTGCCTGCAGGCACAGTATCTAACCTTCCTGCGCCTCAGTTCCCTCATCTGTAAAATGGGAATCTCATGGGGCTGCTATGAGGATTCATTGAGGTAATACATGTAAGGCTCTTAGATCAATGTCTGACGTTATAAGCAGTAATATTTAAATGGCAGTGGTGGTAAATGTTGTTATCATGATTATTACTGTGGCCCAGGTACCTGTGGTGGCTGTGCTGGGTTCGGGAGGCGGAACCCGTGCTATGTCTTCCCTGTATGGCAGCCTGGCAGGGCTGCAGGAGCTTGGCCTCTTGGACACTGTGACCTACTTGAAAGGGGTTTCTGGGTCCACCTGGTAAGTGAGGTGGGGGCAGGGTACGGAGTAAAGGAGAACCCTGAAGGGGCAAGAGTGTTACCTGGTGGGGAAGACTCTGCATCCAAGGGGATTAGGGGAACAGGAAGGGTCTGAGTTCCCAGGGACCCCTTGAATAGGTGGCCTAGGGCAATGGATACAAGTGATGGGGGAGGAGGGATCATTCACAGACACCTGCATCCCTCTCTCCCTTTGTTGTGCTTCCTTGCCCCTAACTGCCCCAATTCTCTCCATGTCCAGGTGCATCTCCACACTCTACAAAGACCCAGCCTGGTCCCAGGTGGCTTTGCAGGGCCCCACTGAGCTTGCCCGGGGTCGGGTCTGCAGCAGTAAGATAGGGGCGGTATCCACGGAACGTCTACAATACTATGCCCAGGAACTGGGGAAACTGGAAAGCAGTGGTCACAGCGTTTCCCTCATCGACCTCTGGGGCCTCCTCATTGAATATTTCCTATACCAAGAGGTAAGAGAAGAGCAGGTAACAAACAAACATGGCTCCACCCCTACCCTACCAGCTCTTAGTTTGCCTTAGCCACTATGCTAAGATCTGAGATTTGCAAAGCTACCCTTTTGGTCTGAGCAACCTGGGGGTCTGACACCCCTTCATCTTTCTTGTCTCCTAAACCCCTGGGGTGGGAGAAGCTGGCTGCAGTTCTCAGGGCTGCCTGCATATTGGGATCACCTGTACAGCTTTTCAAAACACTCCATGCCTGAGCCCCCCCTTCCAGAGATACTGTTTTGGTTGTGGGTTGAGCACTAATACAGGTGTGTTTTGAAAGTGATTCCAGCCTCCAGCCCATTGGCCAAGTGGCCATGACTCATGGTACCTGCTAGCTGTTCCTAGAACATGCAGTCCTGGCATGAACTGGGGGCGGAGGCATGTTCCCAATGCCCCTGGAATTACACAAGACCTGAAGTGGCCTTACCTCTGCTGCAGACTAAAACCCGTCTGTTCCTTGGAGAGCTATCCCTAGAGCACTGGCCTTGACAACCACAGTCTTGTGGCCATGACACACCTTGCAGGATTCTGGCCTCAGCACGGGGATGGGAAAAGGGAACTCCAACAAGGCCAAGCATCTTCCCTTCTTTCCTGCCCAGGAAAACCCTGCCAAACTGTCTGACCAGCAGGAGGCAATCAGCCAGGGCCAGAACCCTTATCCCATCTATGCCAGCATCAATGTCCGTACCAACATCAGTGGGGAAGACTTTGCAGGTGCTTGAGTGTGTGGGCCTAGAAAGAAGGTGGAGGCAATGGTTGGTGGAGGGCATAAGAGGCCAGGCTACCAGGGTATGGATGGGAGCCTTGGGACATAGTGGGCTTGCTGCCTCTTGCTCTTGGCAAGGCAAAGTTTCCTGCTCAGGCACGAGGGCCAGGGGAAACCCTGGGGTTCTAGGGGGAAGCCCCCGATGACATTTTCTTTACTCTGGGCCCCCAGAGTGGTGTGAGTTCACCCCCCACGAGATCGGCTTCCCCAAGTATGGGGCTTATATTCCCACCAAGCTCTTTGGCTCAGAGTTCTTCATGGGGCGACTGCTGAAGCTCTGGCCAGAGCCCCGGATCTGCTACTTGCAGGGTGAGTGTAGGCTGGAGGGCTGCGGACAGGACACACAACAGGCCAGGCCCTGATATGGATGGAGGAGATGTGAGGGCCCTGGCCTTGCCTGTCTCCTTAGGTATGTGGGGCAGTGCCTTTGCAGCCAGCCTGGATGAGATTTTCATGAAGACTGCCGGCTTCAGCCTCAGCTTCCTGGACTTGTACCGAGGCCATGTAAACATCACAGGTGAGGTGACAGATCCTGATCCCCCACCTCCATGCTTCTTTCCAGCAATAGGGTCCTGGCAGAGGCATGGAGCATGAGGAAGGGATGGCGAAGGATTTGACTGTCCCACTGGGTTCAGACATGTTGAGGAAATGACTCCTCAGCAGAAGCAGTGGTGGGGGAGGGCCTGAGGGAGGGCACATGTCAGAAAACCCAGTGGGAGCGGTGAAAGCTCTGTGATCAGGCTACATCTTGGAAATCTGTTTGGGCTCCAATTACATCAATTCAGCCCAGGACCACTGGTTGTCTGATTGATACTTTACCGACACAACTCAGGGCCCCTCTTCAGCCTGCTCCTTAAGGGTCTATGAGTAGCCCTGCTGCGAGAAATACCTTTCCTACTTTTCCCCCCTGGATAACTTTTGCTCAGCTCTTAACATTCAGCTGAGACATCATTTTGTCAGGGAGCTTCTGTTCCACTCCATCCCTCCAGGCTGATTGAGGGTATAATTACCCAGGGTCCTGTAAGACTGCAGGTCACTTTGGTCATTGTCCTTACCACAGGGCATTGTTACCATTCATCCTCTCTTTATGTGACTCTCTTCTAAGTAGGTTTGAGTGCTGAGGGCCAGGGCTAGGCCCCAGTCACTTTGCACCCCTGGTGCCTAATGTAGCGCCCAGCACGTAGCAACTGCTTGGTAGGTGTTTAATGGATGAAATTCTGATTGGAAATTATATATACAACTTTAAGCATGGGTGATATTATTATTTAATGAATGCAACGTCATAGGCAACTTTCAAAGCATGGGGAACACGAAAGAAAAAGTCATTAAAAAAAGGTTCTGAGAAGTAATGGTCAGAGGCCTTAGAGGCCAGTGGGGGAGGAGGAAGGATGTAGGGAGAAGATGGAGGGGGCTCCCTGGACGAAGGAGGGTACCACTGCTCACTGTTTCACTGTCCCGCCCCCACTAGATGACTGCCAGAAGCTCCAGTTGCATGACCCCACCAGGCTGCGAACAAAGCTCTTCACTCGGCAGGGGCCCTTCTCCCAGGCTGTGCTGGACATATTCACGTCCCGCTTTACCGCCGCGGAGAACTTCAACTTCACCCAGGGCCTCTGCCTGCACAAGGACTATGTGGCTGGCAGGGAGTTCACGGCCTGGAAAGGTGGGTGCTGCTCTGGGTGGGGGCCTCCTGCTACATGCCTCTGGCTCACTGGGGCCAGCGCTGCCGTTTGACCTGGGGGTTGAGGTGTGGGCTCCTGCTACACAGAGGCTAATGTGGGGGATGACTGTGCTGAGCCGGAGGCTGGGATGGGAGGCCCCAGAGTGGCTCTCAGAGAGGGGAAGAAGCAGAGATGGCTAGTGAGAACAGCGTTCCACATGCAAAAAAGAGGGTTACTAAGAAGGGCAAGCATTTGTCCCTGTGCAGACACTCACCTGGACGCCTTGCCCAATGAGCTCACTCCCATGAAGGACTGCCTGTACCTGGTGGACGGGGGCTTTGCTCTCAACTCCCCATTCCCACTGAGCCTGCTGCCGCAGAGAGCAGTGGACCTCATTGTGTCCTTTGACTACTCCCTGGATGCCCCTTTTGAGGTAAAGAGTGGGGGCGCTCTGCTGAGGTGACATGACTAGGTGTTTGGGGATGGCCCTCCACGGAGGGCCTGGGTACTAATCTGTGGGGGGGCGCCTTATGCACACTGTAAGTTGCGCTGGTCTCACCGGTTGGAGGAGAGGATTACTGAGGTTATGGGAGGAAATGGGAGTTGGGAGAAGAGGCCAAAGAAGATCTTCAAGCATCTTCTATCCTGGTGAAGAAGAGAAGACCCCTGTTCTGGACCCTGCCTATTCCTGAAAGCATTTCTGGCCCTGATCAGGGCCTGGGCCTGGGTCTGCTGTCCCTTTGTTATTGTGATAACAACAGAGCTGTCAGGGTCCCCTTGGGAGGTCTCTCACAGTGGCTCCCTCAAACCCTGTGGGGCTGTGGGCAGGCTCTACCATTTGGATGTGGGTTCTGGTTGTGCCATTGGGCCAGCTCTTCCCTCTTGGCCTCCTCCTCCTCCACCTGGTCCATTGAAAGCCTGGGATTAGATGATGGATAATGCCTTTTCCAACGTGACCTTCTGTAATCATTTGACATCAAGAGGGAGCAGAGAAGGGTCGGAGGAGAGAAGCAGCAGGCAGTTTGGGGGAGGAACCACAGTGGGAACGCTGGTGATCACGGTTAATCCGCACAACCATCCCACCAGGAAGTTATTCTCATTTTTATTTTATAAATGAAGAAACTGGCTCAGAAAAGGCAATGTCACCTGCCTGACTGCCTGAAAGAGTAGGAGGAGGCAGAGCTGTCCCCGAAGCCTGGGCCTGCGTGAGTCCAGGTGGGAGTCACGCAGGGTCAGAAGCCCGCCTCCCTGCCCAGGTCTTACAGATGACAGAGAAGTACTGCCGGGACCGAGGCATCCCCTTTCCCAGGGTCGAGGTGCTCCCTGAGGACCTGGAGGAACCCCGTGAGTGCTACCTGTTTGACAGAGCTGAGGACCCTTGCTCACCCATCGTGCTGCACTTCCCTCTTGTCAACCGTACCTTCCGCACACACCTGGCCCCAGGTGAGGGGAAGCCTTGAGTCTGCGTCTGGCCCACAGAGCCCTGGGGTGGTGATGGGGTTCTGTTCGAAGAGCAGAAGCCCTGGACAAGGTAGCAAAGCATGCCTCCCTGAGGGCCAGAGCTGGCCAATGCTGCCCTCTGCTTCCCGGACCTGAGCATTGGCCCTGGCCCAGCTCCGCCTCATGGGCAAGAGAGCAGAGACATTTGCCCAGGCAGGGCCCACAAAGAACCAGCCAGATGGCCTAGGGCAAGGGAGGCATCTGGGCTGGCAGCTCCTAGCCACAGAGTACACTGGCCCAGTCTCTCCTCCAATTCCCACCCACAGGTGTGGAGCGACAAACAGCCGAGGAGAAGGCCCATGGAGACTTTGCCATCAACGGGCCAGACACGCCCTATGGCATGACGAACTTCACCTATGAGCCCGAGGAGTTCGATCGGCTGGTGGCCCTGAGTCGATACAACGTTCTGAACAACGCGGAGACTGTGAGGCGTGCCCTCCGGCTGGCTCTGGACCGGCGGCAGGCTGGAGCCAGGACTGGAGACTGACCCAGGCTGGAGTCGGAAGACTGTGACACAGAAGAGAGACTGTGGGGCTCCAGACCAGGGCTTGGTGGAGGGAGGAGTAGACTCTGCGGGGCTCCGCTTCCCACCTTGCTGGGACCTGCCTTGAGGTCCCCCAGTTCCTGGAAATCTCCCATAGAATTACAGCTTGGACTTGGGGCAGGACCCTTCTTGTATGTGTTTCTAGGAGAAGATGGGGCAGCATGTCTCTCCAGGGGATTTTGGGGGGAGTGGGGCCGAAGCCAACAGTGTTCATTTTTCATTGGAGTGTGTAGAGGAGGAGATCAGGAAATAGTCTAGCTCCAGGGCCCATGGCCCACACAGAAAGACCTCAGAACCTCACCAGAATGGGAGCTGTGAGAGTAGGTTACTTTCCTTAAACTGAGACCAAAGACACATCCATCCAATCCACAATTGTGTAAGTGGCCCACTCCCTGACACCTTCCCCCAACCAACCCCTGCCTGTCTCCAGGTCCTGGATGCTGTGTAAGTGCTATCCAGAATAAAGGGGGGACCACATGGTTGCCAGTCTGAGTTGCTAACTCCATTGTCCTTCCAGCTAATTCTCCTTCATCTTCTGGCCTCCTTCCACCCCTTCTCGCTCCTCACCACCCCTCTCTGCTCAGCCTTCTGAAGGCTGTGAGATGATGGCTCGTGTTGACCCATCCTGTCTGGACTCCAGCTGGTGTGCACACTGTCTCCCTGCTAGTTACACTTCGCTCTTTAAAGTTGGGCCACATTCTCTTGTCATGTGTACAGCTGCACCTCATGCAAGTAGTCTCACCATTCCGGCAGCTAAATGGGCGAGTCTAGAGAATGCATTTGTCTCGTAGGTGGCAGAGTGAATGTGCACCTGCATGCGTGTCCCTGTTCCTAATGAGAGCGGGGCAGTGAGCACCTATCTGTTGGCTGGGGGTGGGCAGTAGTAGAGGGAGCCTGGCTAGGAACTCAGAGGCCTGGGTTCCTGCCTCTTTCACAGATGCATCCAACAATCTGGGCAATCTGTTTCTCTCTCTCACCCTGTTTCTCATCTTTCCTCACCCACCTAGGATCCTCCAAATATCTGGAGCCTCTCCAGCATGGGCAGATTTTAGGTCTGTGGGGAGATCACTTTGACCAGGCCCTCTCCCTCTGGCTGTCGGCCTCTGCAGCCTCATTCCGCTCACCCCTGTCCCACCCACCCAGTACCAAGCCACCTGGGGTCCCCTTCGTTGGCTTGGCTGCCATCCTTGCTTGAACACTTATTCCTATTGCCCCCTTCACCAGGAGTTTTCTCTTTGGCTGCACCCCCTGCTCCACTCTCTCTCAGTCTCTGATAAACAAGGGTGCTCTCCAGGACCAGCCAACATCTCTTTTTCAATCAGGGATGCCTATGTCAGGAAGCCTCCCCCATCTTAATCCTGGGAAGAAGACCCTAGTTCTGGCTTCCAGCTGGGTGGAAGGTAGCTAGACCTCAGACTGTACCCCTGGCCTGGCTTGGCTTATGATTTCCGGGACTCCAGCTGGACATGAATGAGGAAGTCTGAGGAAGCTGGGCCTCAAAATGGCCAGTGCTTTTGATTGGCATGAAGTGGGGGCCGCTTGGTTTTCTCTGGTCTCCTCACCATCACTGCCCATTGTAGACAACCACTGCCCCTGCCTCTGCTCAGCAGTGAGAGGTTTCCTTTGGGGCAGCTCCAGGCTGGTGCCTGAGCTTCTGCTATGGCCACTGTCATCACCACTGTTGTGTGTACCATCATAAAAACTTATTAGGACCTCCATAGGGTTCATAACTTTGAACTTTGTGGAGTTCTTAGGACTTGGAACTCAGAGTTCACAGAGAACTTAGAATCTTCATAGAGCTCAAAACTTAGAATCTTCAGTCAGTTTCATTTAATGCTTCATACAGCTTCAGGCTGTCTTTGGCCCCTGGAAAGTAAGCCCCTCAAGGGTAAAAATTTTTGTGTTTTGTTTGCTGCTGTATTCCCAATGCTTAGAGTAGTAGTTGGCACATAATAGATGTTCAGTAAATATTTGAGAAATGAGTAGGATCCTGCATTCTAAAGAGATGGATCATAACCTGCCAGCTACGAAAAGGTATATAATCCTACTCTAATGGTTCTTAACCTATTTGGACCTTTTTGAAAAGCTGATGGAATCCATGGACATTCTTCCAAGAAAAATGCACATATATACGAGCAGTTGTGTACAACAAAGTCTCTGCTTCACTATGTGATCGCCATTCCCAGGGTGGTGGGGGCCAGTGTTTGCCTTCCCAGACCAGCAAGTTTCATGAAGAAAGCAGGCACATGGGTTTGTTCAGAGCTGGTAAGTACTTTCATTCTTAAAAAAGTATGAGATGCCATATTGGCTCAGATTAGGTTGTAGATGACATAATGAGACAGAGGTGGGAGAGCAGGAAGGGGGAGGCTGGTCCAGAGCTCTAGCCAAGAAATTGGTCAGCAGGTACAAGGGTGACCTCAGCCAGAGAATGAGGAAATATCACCAGGGTTAAATGTGTGAGCCAAGCAGAGTGAGGAACTGGGGGTCAAAGATGACCCGGCTCATTTGGCTCTCACTCGTAGGTGAGGAGGGTCTCAGTCTTCGTCTACTCCATTTCTACCCCATTTCCAACCCTTTCCCAAAGATGGCTGGAAATAAGTTTCAACGTCCTGAAGGTGACTAGGTTGGAGAGATTTAGACCAAAGAACACAGCTGTAAGCTTGATTCTCTCTGAGGCTGGGTAGAAACACAAGAGTGGGGGCATCATTCTTCAACTTGCCAGAGTTCTTCATCACGCAAGGAAAGAAAAAGTGTGGCCACCAAGGCTGCAATGTATGGCAACACGGGTTGTGCACTGTCCAGATCCAGGGGGTGCCGTTCATATAAACTGATGATGTGAATTTGCCTCTTGGAGTCATACCACATGGCATCCCTGGGACCACAGTCTTAGCTGAGGGAGTGTGAGCACAGAGGCTGGTCCAAATATTAGGCCTCTTGGCTTCTTCGGACACCTCTCCAGTCATTCACAACTTTCCTGAAGAAAAAAGGAGGACATTGAAAGAAGGGAGGGAGGGAAGGAGGGAGGGAGGGAGGGAGGGAAGGAAGGAAAGGCAGGCAGGCAAGGAGAGAAGGAAAGAGAAAGATACAGAGAAAGAAGAAGGAGAAGCATCCTCTCCATTCCTTGAACGGTACAGCACTGGGAGGGGGCTCTCAGGTATTGGCAGGTGGCTGGTTGGCATGTGTGCACCCCCATCTTTTCCAGAGCTCAGGGCATGCAGCTCAATGTCTCATTGCCACTCCACTCTTTTGCTGAGAGTTTGAATGAAAATTCCCTTATATCAGATGAAGCCATTTTTGGAGAAGAGGAAAGAAGGGCTATCCTGCATGCATCTATTTTTCCTCAACATCCCCTCTGCAAGGGGAGGAAAGCTACAGGACACAGAACAAACAGGGCAGGTGTCGGGAGCTATTAAGAGACACTGAAGAAGTCACGTAGCTGATAGCCATGAAGCAGCTGCTGCTGCTGAGGCTGCTTAAATAAAGGTTCTAGGAAGCAGGGTGTGGAGTTAAACATTACTGACCCTGGAGGGGAGGTTTGCCTCCTAAAGAAATCTTCTTAAGATAGTGGAATGTTTTACAGCCCAGAAAAGAATAGGAACTTATGTAAGTGTCAGCATTCCTATGGTAATGTACATTGTGCTTTGCCATTGTACTCTGTACCTCACTATTGTTCCCTGTGCTTTACTATATTGTACCCTGTGCTTTGCTATTGTATCCAAAAACTTATATAAAGGCCGTGCTAAATAAACTCGGGGCTGCAGCAGTGACTGTGTGCCCTCCTGAAGCGCTTTCCTGTCTTTTTCTTAGGCTTCACCCCCCTCTTTCAGGTACTGATCAACTTTAGCCGGCTGGCTCCGGCAGGCAGGGAGTCCAGAACTCTCCCTGTAGGAGAAACGGGTCTGTATTGGGGCTGTCCTGAGAGTCACAAAGTCTGGTCATCACTGGAATTCAGGGTGACTACTAAGTTTTTCCTCTTAGAACAGGAAATAGTAAGAAATTAAGGACCCACCCATGTGAAAAATCATTTACTTTAGTCACATTTAGGTTTTAAAAACTGTAATAGCCACTTAATCAGATTTTTTAAAAAATCTAATTTCCAATTCTAGGTGAAGGGCTTTGGAAAAGTAAGAGGTAAAAAAAAGGAAGGTTGGGAGAAAGGTCATGGGAAGACAAAGGGAGGAAAATATGAGTAAGGCAGTGAAAGACAGAGAACCCCCTGCCAACCACCAGCCGCGGGAGGGGCAAGCGGGTGGGAGAGGGTGAGTAGGAGCTGAAGGGAGGTGGGAAAATTGCTCTTGAGAGAGGCTCCAGCTGATTAGCTGATGTGGCTTCTATGGCTGTTTATCCTTTGACCTCAGAGTGGTGGTCTCCACCTTGGCCACACACTGGAATCACTGGGGGAGCTTAAACAATACAGATGCCTGGACCGTTCTGCTCTCGTCTACTGCAGGCCTTATTCTTCATCCCACCCAGCCCCACTCAGGCCTCTGGATTCGGCCTGGGGCCTCCACAATCCCAACCAAGTATCCTTCCCTTTATCCCTGTTTCACCTGGTTCAGGCTGGTACCACCTAAGCCTCCCCTTTTCGGCTTCTGATTCAGTTCTTTTCGGCCACTTTCCCCCCTCTACTGGTTTGAAAGTTACACTTTCTATTTCTGAAATTCTGATGGTTCTTATTGTCGATTTTATTGAAGTATAATTTATAAACAATAAAGTGCACTGATTCTAAGTATACAGTGAGGGTACAAGATTAGGTGTACAGTTCAATGAATTTTGACAAATTTATATGCATGTGTAAATATCATCACAATCAGAATATGGATATTTCCATTATTTCCCCAAAATTCTCGTGTTGCATCTCAGTCAGTCTCCCAACCCTGGTCTCAGTGACCACTGATCTGCTTTCTGTCACTATGAGCTAGATGTGTCCTTTCAGAGTTTCATATAAATGGGATTATATAGTATGTACTCTTTTGTGTCTGGCTTCTTTTACTCAACATAATGTTTTTGTGATTCATCCACCTTGTGTGTTTTCAGCAGTTTGTTCCTTTTTATCGCTGAGTAGGAATTATATGGATATACTACAGTTTGTTTATCCATTCACCTGCTGATGAAAGTTTGAGTTATTTCCAGTTTGGGGCTCTCATTAAGCTGCTTCTTAATACTTATACTTGGGTTTTTGAAAAGCCCTTTCAAAAAATCAGTCAGTATCCCTTTTCTCTCCCCAAATAAGACAAGAACTTTAGCATACTAACATATTTCCTGCCCCAAACCCTTCCTGCTCCCCATCTATCCAACTTTCTTCTAACAACCTTGGGGTTCTTACCTGCATTTTATTTCCAGTGAATTAAAAACTTCAAACTAGGAATATTTATTTCAGCTTTATGATATATTTTACTGATTTATTTGCTCATCAATGCTTATAACTCTTTCTTTTTTATTTTTTTTTTCTGTTGGATTTCAATGTTGAATAGTTCTTTAATGGAAGGTCTATAAGTAGTAAACTTTCTGAGTCCTTATATATCTGGAATTGTCTTTTTCTGCCCTAACTTATGAACAATAGTCTGGATGAACATGCAGTTCTCGGTTCAAACTTACATTTACTCAGACTTAGTGCCTTCTTGCATTTATATTGCTGATGGGCAATCTAATATCAGTTGAATTCTCATTCCCTTTAAGGTCATTTATCTTTGACTTTTAAGGCTTTCTCTTTGTCTCTGATTTTCA
Organism: Rousettus aegyptiacus; assembly: GCF_014176215.1. NCBI lineage: Eukaryota > Metazoa > Chordata > Mammalia > Chiroptera > Pteropodidae > Rousettus > Rousettus aegyptiacus. The sequence continues at coordinate 115,919,494 of NW_023416306.1, read as the reverse complement.
AAAGTTTCACTGTGATTATTCTAAAATGTGAGCTTAAAAAATATCAGTGAGCTCTTTCAATTTCTGGATTCACGTCTTTTTGAAGCTCTCAGAAATTTTTAATCAACTTTATCAAAGCACTAGTCTCCTCATTCTCTTTCTGGAATTCCATTAAATGTATTTAGAAATATGTGAATCGATTTCCTATATCCCTAAACTTTCCTTTATACTTCCTATCTTTTCCTTTGTGCTGTGTTTTGGGACCTGATCTTTGCATGATGTTCCAACTCATGAATATGATCTTCACTTGTGTCCAGTCTGCCTCTCTATCCATGTTTTGTGTGTTTTTGTTTGGCTATCACATTTTCCAGTTTAAGTTCTCTAGCAGAGTCTTCCAAAATTGCCTATTTTCATTGCATGCTTCACTCCTTCAACACAGATGTGTTAATCAATGCATTTTAAGGCAGTTCCCTGATCGTTCTGTGAACTATTTCCTTGGGGTAGGTTATTCGTTGCTCCTCTTTCATGGACTTTGCCTTCTTTATGTATTCGGTAATTCTTGGTGATAATCTCCTCTCTAAGAGAATTCTATATCTGCTCTGGGCTGTGATGGCTCCTGGTCACGTCATTGGCCATGCAAAGGCAAGGGTGGCCATTAGGTGGCGGTGTGGGACCTGGAGAAGAGGCTGAAGTAATGCAGTTACAGCAGTTGTCAGAGCCTACAAGCCATGTGGCAGCCCCTGGGTGACAGAATAGCAATGGTACAGGTGGCACCTTGACGATTGGCAGCCAGTGTACTTCTGAGGCTCCAATTTCCTTCTTATTTAGTGTCACTTCAGAGTCTTTGGTCCTTAAAGAGCTCCCTTTCTTGTTTTGAATCATGGGCTATGAATTTATTAAGCGATGCTTATGTTTTTTCCATCATTAATCTCATGGTTTGGTGTTGGGGGTAAGTAAATATTACAGTTTAAGATGGAAGAGGACAGGCTAAGATCACTTCTCAACATTACTGTTGCATAAAATTTTATTCCATTAACGAAATCTGAGTTTTTTGATCACCACTGTATTTTTTAGTCTCCAAAGGCACCGTCAATCTGAACTGGTGTATGCTCTTCCACTGGACCAGCTGAATCTGATATAGTCTGGGAGCTGCCTGCCTCAAGCTCTCAGAGGCTTCTTACGGGGTGCTATAAGGGTGAAATGAGACAAAGTATATGACACGCTGAGCACAGTGGCTGGTACACTGCGCATCCTTAATACATGCTGGTTCCTCTTTCAAGCAGGTACTGATTGCTCTGAGCTGCAAAAAGAAGTGACCTCTTGGTTGGTCCTGAATGATTCAGTCCGCACTGGTACGTGCGCCCGCCAGGTGTATTCAGAGCAGCCTGGCTCAGAACTGGGCTTGTTTCTGCCACACTATGGGGCACGAGGACCAGTGACACTGGCCAGAGGGACCAACCCTCAGGTCCCAACCCTCCCCTAGGCTAGGGTAGGACCTTGTCTTCTGGGACATTCATTTCACAGGACTCTCCTTATGTTTACTCCATGAACCTGCCTCATCTTCCTCCCTCCTCCTGGCCTGGAAGGAGGTGTTCCACCTTGTATGTCCCCATGTGCACATGCACGTGCTTTCTCTTTCTTTTATTAGCTGTGCCAGAGGTTCCTGGTGGTGCTGACCGGCCTCTAAGAGGTGAGAAAATGTCCTTGGCCTGGGAGAGCCTTACAGTTCCCTGTCTTGCCAAGAGGGGCAGAGCCAAGGTTCCATCCTCATGTGATTGCTGCTGTCACTACTCAAGGAGGAAATATCTTTGTCCAGAGCTGAACTTGGAGTGGAGCTGGAGCTGTGGCTGAAGCCAGGACAGAAGGGACCGGCAGGGTGAGCTGGTAGCCAAGGGCAGGGCTTCTAGGTACTGGCTACTGTTTCTAATATTCCTGAAAGGGAGACATTGAGCTCCTCAGCCCCCAAGGTGGCTGGAAAGGCCTGGGTGTTTGGAGCCCTCGGTCATTCTCTTACAGTTCCCTGCAGGCTTGTCCATTTATTCTAGTGTGCCAAATCAGTGGTACCACTATGTAGCAGTACCATCCATGAGAAGAGTGAAGAGGTACAGGCCTAAGGGACCACCCAGCCTTTCTCAGCTGTAACATTTAAAATTATCTGCTGGGACTTATAGCCAAGGACACAGTCTTCATACAAGTTCCATTCCCTGCCCTTGCCAGGCTGTCAAGTGGCTCTCAGATTCATCTGCTGAGTTTCATGCTTAGTAGGGACACATTTTAACCATAGGCCCAGATGCTTCATGAAAAAAAGTGTGTGCATGTGTGAGTGGGCTAGCTTTATTAAATATTAAATCATGATAAAGCCTTTATAATTAAAATTATATGCTCTGGTATATAAATAAATCAATGGAATATAAATTATAGAAATAGATGGAAATATATAGGGGAATTTAGTACATAATAAAGGCACTATGTCAAGTCACTGGAGAAAAGACTTTTTAACAAGACTGTTGAGACAACCAGATAGTTATTTGGTAAAAGATAAAATCAAGTCCACATACCACGTATCAGGTACTAGAAAAACTCTAGGTGAACCAGAGATCCAGCTATAAAAATGAAGCCAAACAAGTACTAAAAACAAACATAGATCTGGGGATAGTTTCTAACTATGATTCAAAATACAGGTACAATATATGAAAAGATAGATAAGTTTAATTAAATTTAAAAAGGTAAAAACTTCTTATGTGGCAAGACCACCACCAGCAAAGTCAAAGGTAAATGACAAACTTGGAGAAATTTTTGCAATTTATGCTGATCTTCCCAATATATAAAGAATGCTCAAAATTCAAAAAAGGAAAAACCAAAAACCTGATAGAAAAATAGGCAAAGTAGATGAACTGGCAGCACACAGAAAAGAGGTATAATTTCCCTAGATGTTATATGTAATTAATGCATGTTATATTAACATATTATTGTATCTTATTAATATACATGATTATATTGTTTTATTTATACATTCAAATTTCTGGGCCTGGAATTCCTGGACTGAAAAAGAGGCCAGGCCCTCAGAAGGAAGGAGTGTACAACATAACACAGTTCTATGAATCTCAAATTGAGGGGCCTGGTCTGTAGATATAAATTTGGGAACCATGAGTTAATAAATGGCACTTAAAGCCAAGAGACTGGAAGAAATCATTAAGATATTGAATATAGACAAAGAAAAGAAGACAAAGACAAAAAAAAAAGAACTGAGTCATGGGGTCTTGAGAGGTCAGAAAGGTGGTAAGAAGTAGCGAAGATGACTGAGGAGAGGCCGGTGAGGTAGAAGAAATACCAGTTTAGTGTGGTGCCCAGGAAGCCAGGGAAAGAAAGCATTTCAAGGAGGAGACCATCACCGACTGTACCGCACGATGCTGAGAGGTCAGGTAAGAACTGAGGACTTGTCATTGGATTCCGTGATGTGGGTCCACTGGGTGTCTTGATGAGCAGTTTAGTGGAACGATAGGAGAGAAACCTGATTGGTTCAAGAGAGCAAGGAAGGAGAGAAATTGGTAACAATATGGATGAGTCTTTTGAGAAGCTAAGCTATAAAGAACAAAGAAATGGGGAAGTAGCTAAAGGGATGTGATATGTGAGAAACAAGAGTTTTTGTTTGAGAATGAAGAATTACTACATGTTTAGTCACTGATGGGTATGCTCCAACAGAAGAAGAACGAAAAATAGATAGTGCAGGAGAGAGAACGAAAAATTTTTGGACCAATGTCCTTAAGTTAGGGAGGGGTGATGGAGCCTAGTATACAAGTAGATGGGTTGACCTCAGAAAGGAGATGGGTGATTGACCTCTAGTTACAGAAGGGAAGGCTGGGGACACAACATGAATAGAAATGGTTGGTGGGGGGAGCTTGGGGAAGTTCTTTGCTAACTGTTTCTATTTCTCAGAGAAATAGGAATCAAGGTCACCAGCTGAGAGTTTGGAGGAGGTTTTGGAGGTTTTCGGAGAGAGGAAGAAGGTATTTGAGTCGGAGAAGAGATGGAATAGGGACATGGCCTAGGCCTGCTGGGCAGTACAAGGACCCACTCGAGCTCACAGTCATGGAGTTAAAGTGAGACATTCATCTGTGTGGGTGCAGGTGCCAAATGGCCTGAGAGTTGGCTTCCACCAGGGTTACGTGTTGCCAAGTAAATATAATGAAACAAGAGATAGGCAAGCGGGTTGAGAGTGGGGGTCAATGAATGATTGTAAAAATGGACCATAGAACTGATGGTTGTTCTTATTATTCCTGAGAAAGGAGGTAAACAGCAATGGTACCTTTGGAATTTCAGATGGGGCCCGGCCCCCAGGTATTTCTAGCTCCACACATGAAAGCCAGCCTGTACCCAACCTGGGTGCCTTGTCTTACCAGCCGAGTGGGGGCTCTCTGCAGCCTGCTCCTAAACTCCTTCTCTCTACCCTGAGGCAAGTGTCCAGGGCGGCCAAGAATACATTTTGACTTCTCACACTTTTCCTACAAAATGTCCAAAGAGAAAGGCCACTTGTCGTACCCATGTGACAAGAGCTCCATGCTGCACATGTCGAGGCCACAATGATACACTGGAGGTTAGGGACAGAGGAAGCCTCCAAAGACCCTAAGGCCACACTCTATTCCTCCAGGGTCTGGAGGTTTAACCCAGTCCACATTGGGCACAGCCATGACCCTCTCTGAGTTGGAGTTTCCTGGCTCTTCTGGGCCTGGGCCACCTCTGCAGCTGGTCTCAGTGCCCAGGGAGGCCACATCTCACCTGAAGTTCTCCCTTACATCCATGGCTGGTTTGAAAGAAACCAGCAGTAAACTTTTCCCCAGGCCTGTGGGGAATACTGATCCAACTAATCAATATTCACAGTAATAATTCTCATGCCCGAGCAGAATGGATTTGAAGTGCAGGCCGAAGGGGTCAGACCAGGAAGTGGGGGCACTAAGAGTCAGGGATTGTCTGGCCTGCGAGACAACTCCAGCACAGAAAGGAATATGTGAGGCATGAGGCATGAGGAGGGCACTCACTTCCCACGTCCTCTTCAAGGTTCACGTCACCCCAGGCGCTACAGAGCAAGAATCTGGAACAGACCCTCCTCTCATGACCCCTCTCAGGGTTCTCCCTCCAAGAAAACCTGGCATTAGAGATGGGGCCTGTGCATTCGGGTCCTCTGAGAAGATTTATTTGTGCAAGAGATATACCAAAACACCTGTGAATGAAAAAGGGAAGAGAGACAAAAAGCAGGGAGAGCCTTCAGATCACAGGGCTGTGTGGGCACCATTGAAAGGAGGGAGTCAAGGCAGGAGGTTCAGGAAGAAAATCTCAGCCTGGCTGCTGGGGAGTCCTGGAGCCAAAGTCGCCTGGTAGAGGTGTCCCACATCCACAGGAATGGGCTGGCCCTGGTACCCCACCATGTCAGTCATTGGCTAGGAGCAGCCCAGGAAAGTGTGGCCTTGGAGTGAACTCAGTGGTGGTTCCAGAGGGTGGCCTCTGGGGTGCCGGTCACCTGTTCCCCCTGCAGCAGATCCTCTTGAGGGAGGGCTGAATATTCCCATGGTTGCCACTGGGTCCTCAGCATTTTCCATTTCCTCCGTCTCTTCTGCATTTGTTTTGGGTTTTGTCTGCCTCCCCTATTTTTATCATAAACTCTTGTTTTTAGTAATAATCATATAAATACATATCTTCTAGTGAATGCTTCTTTTGTGCTACGCATTTTCCTTTTTCCTCACAACAATTCTGTGAGAGCGATAGTAGTATTATTCCCATTTTACAGATATAGAAACTGAATCTCAGAGCAATGTTAAGTTACTTACCAAGAACACTTAGGTCAAAGCCAGGTGTTGAACTCGATTTTTTTTTTTTTTAATTCTAACACCAAAGCAATTAACCACCGTACCACCCTATATCTTTGAGCACTTATTTTTTAGCATGTCTCGTTTGGGGCTTAGGTATGGAGAACATTATGAGGGGCCCAAGTCAAAAAAAAAAAAAGGACTTTGCACCTGGGGAACTTTCAACAAGCCCAGACACAGGGCTGAAGTGAGTGCCCTTCAACTCCAGAGTGGAGGCAGGCTGAGCCTCAAGAATAAAGTCTGTCTGTCTATTGCATACTGACCCAACTGGCCGGGGTTACACCCAGGCCTCCAGGCCCATGAGGGCCCTGTCAGCCCCACCCTTACATAGGTGAGGACTTGGGCAGCTGTCAGGCCCCCACTTACAGGCTCCCCTCAGCACTGCACAAAGTACTTCTTGTAGCTTGTAGGCCCCTCCTGAGCTTAGAGCCAGCTAGTGAACTCTTGCTCAGGCCCCACAGCAGCAAGGTCCAGCAGGCTATTTAGTCACCAATACGAGCCCTTTCTGTCCAATCTGCAGCACAGCTGAGCAAGCATCTGGGCATTTGAGGCCAGCAACATGGCCAAGGTTTGGGGATGGGGCACCAGGGCTTAGCCTGTCGAGCAGTCAAGAGTTATTCAAAAGTTTTTACAGAAAGACACTTATTATTGCTCAGAACAAAGCTGGTTGCTGGCGGAGTGAACTCCCTGGTGATGGCTGCATGTGTGAAGTGACAGAGAGGAAGAAATGGTGGGTGCATCCTGCGTATGAAGATTTCTTGAAAGAGGGGCTTAATTTGGTCATAAAGGACAGTCAGAGGATGGGAAAGAGGCCATCAGGTTAAAGGCAGAGCAGAGCAAAGGGTAGAGAAGAGAGTGGTCCCTGAAGAGATGTGAGAAGGAGTTCCCCTGTGGCTGTCAGGGAGTAGGAAGAACTGCTCAGCCATGCTAGGGAGGGCCAGACGACGAGGACCCTGCAAGTCGGCAGAAGGGTTTGGGTTCAGTAAGATTGCCAATTCAGCACTCTTGTAAGTTCTTGACTGAGGGTGCACATATGTGTGACAAAGATGGAAAATAAAGGAGGAGTTACAGAGATAAAGAGAATGGAGACAAGGAAACCTCTTTAAAGGTCCTGGAAAGGATGAGTGAGGAATGAGAGCTTAAGAATGGGGGTGGGGAGGGGGAAGAGTGGAGAAGAGAGCATGACTCGGAGTCTTTTCAAAGGAAGAATAATACAGGTATTTGTGACACACCAGATAGAGTCTAATGGAGGAAAATGAAAGATTCTCCTCAAGGCTGGTCTGTCACTAAAAGAGTGATGGTGTCAAAGAGAGAACCGTGGTACCTGGAAGTTACAGGTAAGTTATAGTTATCAAGTTATCACCTCTCAACTCCAAATGTCCCCTTTGGTAAATATGCCCTGTGATAAATGATGGGATTTCTTTAAGCCTCTCTCCTGTAGGGCGAGCACCTTGTTAAGCTCCTCAGTAGAGGGCACTGGAGGGACATGGCAGGAAGGCTGGGGATTGAGTGTGGGTGTGAGAACATCTGGTAACGGCTGCCCAGGCTATAGGCCCAGATAAGGTCCTTTATGACCCTCCAGCCTCAGCCTGTTGATGACCTTTCCACCAATCAGAACCTCTGAGCATACAAAGGACTCCTGTCCCTACTGGTCCCCAGCTCCCACCTCACTGAACACTTGCTGCCGAACACTTGTTCCCCCACCTGCACTGCTAAGAGTGGCCTGTACTCCTCTGAAAGCCCCCACATGACCCTGGTGCTCCAAAGGGCTCCTGACTCACCCCACCTGGTGCCTGGACTCCCACACCACTGGTTGCCGATGCCTGCCTGCTCCCCCATTTAAACTCCAGAGTAATGGCTATTGCTTGCCCAGCAATTCTAGACCAGCTCTGGCCTGGCCAAACCAGCAGACTTCTCTGCCCTGTGAGGATTAAACTCACCTTCTCCAAGAGAGTCTGAACCCTTTCCAAGATTGTCTTTCCTTGGACACTCTCCCCCAGTGCTAGGGTACCATATACAGTTTCCTTCTACCTTATAGTTACCCTTTTACTATAACTAATAATTCTTTATATTATGTTAACCTTCCCCTGTTTGATCTACTCATTTTTTAAAAAATAAATTTATTTATTTAAATTAGTTTCGAGTATATAGTACATTAGTTGGACATCTATATTATTCATAAAACGATCCCCCCAATTGCTCCCTCCCTTTCCTGGTGCTCCACTTAGCCATCATATTAGTGCAACCTGCATTCCCTCTGCTGTGCTTCCCATCCCTGTGCCCTACTATCAACTACTAATTTGTACATCTTTATTTCTTCGCCCCATTCTCCCAGCCCCCAACCCCCCTCCCTTCTGTCTGCTACCAAATGATCCCCTATATTCGTGAGTCTGTTTTTGATTAGTTTGTTCTTTTTGTTCCTTAGATACCGCATATATGATACCGTATTTATCTTTCTCTGTCTGACTTATTTCACTCAGCATAATAACCTCCAGGTCCATCCATGTCGTTGCAAATGGTAGGATTTCATTTTTTCTAATGGCTGAGTAATATTCCATTGTATATATGAACCATAATTTCTTTATCCAGTTGTCTGTTGATGGGCATTTAGATTGCTTCCATATCTTGGCTCTTGTAAATTGTGCTACCATGAAATGTGGAGTGCATAGATATTTATGAATTATTGTTTTGGTTTTCTTTGGATAAATACTCAGAAGTGTAATTGCTGTATCCAAAGGTATATTCGTTTTTAATTTTTTGAGAAACCTCCATACTGTTTTCCATAGCAGCTGTACCAATTTGCAATCCCACCAACAGTGTACGAGGGTTCCCTTTTCTCCTCAACCTCACCAGTACTTGTTGTTTTTTGATTTATTGATGATAGCTATTCTGACAGGCATGAGGTGATATCTCATTGTGCTTTTAATTTACATTTCCCTGATGATTAGTGACCTTGAACATCTTTTCATATGTCTGTTAGCCATCTGTATTTCCTCTTTGGAGAAATATCTGTTCGGGTCTTCTGCCTATTTTTTTAATTGAGTTGTTTGTTTTTTTGTTGTCGAGTTGTATACATTCTTTATAAATTATGGATATTATCCCATTATTGGATGTATCATTAGCAAATATCTTCTCCCAGTCAGTTGTCTTTTTGTTTTGTTGATGGTTTCCTTTGCTGTACAGAACTTTTTAGTTTGATGTAGTCTCATTTATTTATTTTTTCTTGTGTTTCCATTGCCTGAGGAGATATATCTGAAAAGAAATTCCTGTTAGTAATATCAGAGAGTTTACTGCTTATGTTTTCTTCTAAAAGTTTTATGGTTTTGGGTCTTACATTTAAGCCTTTAATCTATTTCGAGTCTATTCTTGTATGCAGTGTAGGAAGATGATCCAGCTTCTTTATTTTTTTTTTTTTTTACAGGTATCTATCCAATTTTCCCAACACCATTTATTAAGAGACTGTGTTTACCCCCATTGTATATTCTTTGTCATATATTAAGTGAGTGTACAGGCATGGATTTATTTCTGGGCTCTCTCTTCTGTTCCATTGATCAATGTATCTGTTTTTAATGCCGGTATTATGCTGTTTTGATTACTGTAGCCTTGTAGTATAGTTTGATATCAGGTAGTGTGATACCACCAATTTTGTTCTTTTTCAAGATTGCTGTGGCTATTCAGGGTTTTTTATGTCTCCACATAAATTTTAGGATTATTTGTTCTAGCTCTCTGAAAAATGTCATTAGTATTTTGCTAGGGATTGCATTGAATCTATAGATTGTTTTGGGTAGTATGCCCATTTTAACAATGTTGATTCTTTCTACCCATGAACAGGGTATATACTTCCATTTATTTGTATTTTCCTCAATTTATTTTTTCAATTGACTTATAATTTTCTGAAAATAGGTTTTCTACCTTCTTGTTTAATTTAATTCTCATGTATTTTATAATTTTTGATGAAATTGTAAATGGGATTGTTTTCTTAATTTCTCTTTCTGAAAGTTCATCATTGTTGTATAAAAATGCCACTGACTTCTGAATAGTTATCTTGTAACCTGCTACTTTACTGAATTCATTGATCAGTTCTAACATTTTTTTGGTGGAATCTTTAGGGTTCTCTATATATAGTATCATGCCATCGGCAAATAACAAGAGTTTTACTTCTTCCCTTACAATTAGGATACCTTTTATTTCTCTTTCTTGTCTTATTGCTATGGCTTAGACTTCCAATACAATATCGAAGAGGAGTGGTGAAAGTGGGCATCCTTGTCTTGTTCCTCATTTTAAGGAAAATGCCTATAGGCTTTCCCCATTGAGTATAATGTTAGCTGTAGGTTGGTCATATATAGCCTTTATTATGTTGAGGTAAGTTCCCTCTATTCCCACTTTGCTGAGAGTTTTTATCATAAATGGATGCTGGATTTTGTTGAATGCTTTTTCTGCATCTATTGATATGATCATGTGTCTTGGTGTACGTCTGTTTGAATTCCTCTTGTTTGGAACTCTCTGTGCATCCTGAACTTGTATATCTAATTCTTTTGCCAGGTTAGGGAAGTTTTCTGTCATTATTTCTTCAAATAGAGTCTCAATCCCTTGCTCTCTCTATTCCTCTTCAGGTACTCCTATGATTCAGATATTTTTACGCTTCTTGCTGTCCCAGAAGTCTCTTAAACAATCCTTATTTTTTTAAATTATTTTTTCTTTTTGTTATTCTGACTGAGTATGTTCAGCTACCTTGTCTTCCAATTCGATGATTTGATCTGCTTTGTGCAATCTACTACTGAATCCTTCTAGTGTATTCTTCTTATTATTTATTGTATTCCTCCTTTCTGTCTGGCTCCTTTTTATGATCTCTATGTCTTTTTCAATGTTCACTATCTCTCTGTTGAGGTTCTCATTGTGTTCATCCATTCTCCCCATAAGTTCATTAAGCAACCTTATAACCATTATTCTGAACTCTATCTCTGGTAGATAGCTTGCCTCCATTTCATTTAGCTTATTTTCTGGAGTTTTCTCTTATTATTTCATTTGTGGCATTTTTTTTTTGTTTTCTCACTTTATTAGCCTCTCTGTGTTCATTTTTATGTATCAGAAATATTTGTTTTGTCTCTCAGCCTTGGCCAGATGGCCTAATGTGGAAGGTGTCCTGTGTGGCCAGTGGAGCACTCTCCCTGATCCCTTGTGCCGGGAGCTCTGGATGTGACTTTGTGCGGGTTATGTTTGATCTTCTGTTGTCACCAAGCCTTTTTTGTTGTTAGTAGATCAGTGAGTGGGATTAATGTTCAGGCTAATTGTGGGAACTGGCTGCATGCTCAAGATAGGAGTTGTTGTGTGAGGGCTGACTGTACTGAGTGGGATTTTCCCTATCAGGCTTGTGTACTTGTTGCAACCACCCTTTGTGTGTATCACTACTAGAACTAGTCAGGAGTTGCTTCATTGTGGTCTGGTGCCAGCCTCCAGATACGTTGGTTTTATAGCTCCTTGGGAGGGGCTCTCCCATAGGCCAAGGTCAGCTTCGCTTTTGATTGCTCAGGGCTACCCAGTGAGAACTTACGAAGCGATCCACTGATGGTTGTTGCCTATGCTAAATCAGTTTCAACGTGGCTCCTTTATATCATCAGATGTAGGTGTTATGATCAGCTAGACTTCAGGTGATTCTCCATGTTGATTATTTTATAATTTGGTTGTAATTTCAGTACAGTCCTGGGAGGAGATGAACCCTGCTTTTACCTAGTCCACCATCTTCCTCCGAACTCCTGATCTACTTGTGATTGGACCCAGACTGCTATGCTTTCCCTTTATGGTTAATCAGAATTTTGCTTTTTTGATTAAAATGAGAAAAGTTTCATAAGATATCATGAGAACCCCTCATTTTGTTCACAAAGTGCCTTTGTGAAGAAATCCTTAAAGTACTCCCTGTGGAAAAGCAAAATACTAAGTAATTGCCTCTGTGGGCTATATAAATTTAGATAAAGCTTGTCAAATTTCATCGAAAACCGTTCTGGAATTTCATTTGGAATGACATTAAATGTATAGATTATTTTTGGAGAAAATTGGCATCTTTAGATACGGAGTCTATCTAGGAACATGGCACCTTTTTCCATGTTTAGGTCTTTGTTAATGTTCAATTTTCTTGATCCATAGAGACTTAGACATTAAAGTCTCTTTTATCTATACACCAGTTTTCTTAAAATCAATATTTCACTAATGTAGCCTTTCCAGTCTCTTACTTTCAACTCTTTTGTTTCCTTATGTTTTCAGTGTATCCTTGAAAGCAGTTGTAGGTGGTTTTTAAGAAACTCTAAACTGACAGTCTGTCTCCTTATTTAAAATGTTTTATTATGATAAACTTCAATCATACAAAAAAGTAAATCTATGTTTTTAAGTTGATGAATTTAGTTCATTAACATTTATTATGATTATTGAAATGTTTGGATTCATTACCCTGCTTTGTCTAAGTTTTTTTCTGAATTATTTTTAATTCTTTCCCCCTCTCTATTATATTGGGATTTATATGCTCTATTTCTATTATTTTTGTAAGTATCCCTAAATTTTAACCTGTTTACTTTAAGGAACAAAGTTTAAAGTTAATACATTTCTTTGCTCTCTTCCAGAACAATACTAGGTCCTCAGAATGCTTTAGCTTTAGTCAATTTTCTTATTTCACTTGTTATTGTTCTGTGTTCTACTTCTTTGTTTTTTTTGCCACTATTAGTCATCATCATTACTAGTATTCATATAGTCAATATTTTGGTTTATCTTATTTTTACTATTTCCCCATCAATACTATAATTTCAACCTTTGTTCTTAGTTCTATTTTCTTCTTCCTGTAGTAAATCTTTAGAAGTGGTTGGTGTGGGTTGTTGTTGTTGTTGATCTGGTAAGTTCTTTGTTTAATACTCAGTCTTAAAGAATAGTTTGGCTAAGTTATAGTCTCATTTGGCAGTTTTTTTTCTCTCAGCATTTTGAAGATATTTTACTTTCTTCTGGCTCTTTTACTGATGTTGAGAAGTCTGCTCCAGCCTAATGTCAATCCTTTGTAGGTAACTTGTTCTCCCTTCTGAGAACTTTTAATATTTTTATCTTTGGTGTTCTTCAGTTGCACTACAATATGTCCAGGCTGAATGCTTTTATTTTTTCTCCAGATATGTTGTGATTCCTGGATAACAGCTTATAATAATAATAATAGCTAGTATTATTGAATGTTGGCTATGTGTCAGCCACTGTTTAAAGTACTTTAAAATGTTAACTCATTTCATAGTCACAACGATACAATTATTACTCCCATATTTTAGATGACTGAAGTATCTTGTCCACATTCCATTCACAATGGTGAATGTTGAAGGTAGGATTGGAACCTGGGCTTCTCCCAGGGCTTCCCATGGGCTTCATGGACTCTATGACTTGCTTTTCTGCTTCAGCCAGTTGGAATTTGGTTTGTGGTACTTGCAACTGAAAAAATTCTGACTAATCTATTGGGCAACTTGGTAGATGTTGCTGCTACTTACTGAAATAGGAAACTCAGGAGAGGAAAGTTTCCCTTTTGGAAGAAGTAAGCGCAGGAACCAGCTGAATGTCCTCCTGGAGGTCAGGAAGATTCAGAACCATCCCTGGAACATGTTATTGCTGTGCCTCTAAATTTCCCCTGCCCCAGTGCCTCCTCCTGGAACTGAACATTAGATGGGAACTAACTGCTTTCCGAGCTGTGATTTGTACTCATGGGCCCTGAAGCCCTGGGGAGTGGCAATAAATTGTGATAAGAAGTTGTGTTGTAAGTGGCTTATTATTAATGACTAAGCATCCACATTTTCAAATGATTTTCTTTATTTTTATTAAAGTTATCTATGTACTTAGATTTATAAAACTTATGATGAAAAATGTTAATTCCCTGTCCCAACCCCACCTGCTGAGCAGCAACCACTTTGAATTCTTTTAGTTGTTTCTGTAGTATCAACCTCCATGTTTCTAAGCAACATGCTTATACTGTTGTTTCTTGATTTTTATTGAATTTCTATAATGGAAGATGAGGGGTTAATTCTTTTATACTATCCTCCCTCACGTCCCCAATATTGTTATATATTTTTTGGTCCAATTTGTTGTTTACATTATTTTAATCATGTAGTATATGATTATAGGTCTTTTATTCTTAACTTTTAGTTTTCCTTGGAGTTAACATTTGCCTTACTTTTCATTTGCTAAGTTTCTGTGATACTATAACTCATTTGTCCTCAAACTCTCCACCAGAAGTATGTATCCTGTCAATATGTCAGGTAATCATCAGTTTTACTATTTTCTCCTGTTTGATCTTCTCCTTCTTTTGATGTCTTCCTTGACATCCCAATTTGGATTGGTTCCCCTCTGGGCAATGTTCTGGGATTTCCCTTTAACATCCTTCTGGATATTTCCTTTGACTTACTTTTATGTTAGATCCTCAATTTCCTGGATCCTCTTTCTTTCTCTTTCTTGGTTTAGCCTCTCATCTTGGTGGGACATAACCTCTTGTACCTTACTTCTCAAAGTGTAGTTTATGGACCAGCAGCCTTGGCATCAGCTGAGAACTTGTTAGAAATAATGAATCTCAGGCCCCACCTCAGACCTACTGAATCAGAATCTGCATTTTAACAAGTGTCCCCCAGGTGATCTACATGCACTTGAAGGTTTAGAAATAATTTGAGACCTTGCATTTTTGTATCTATCTATATTCTACTCTCACTTTTGACTCAGTTTGGGAATAAAATTCTAAGTTGGAAGTCATTTTCTATTCAACTTTTCAAGACATTTGTCCATTGTCTTTTAAACTTCAGTGTTGCTGTTAGGTTCAATTCTATTATGACTTCCAGTCTTTGTGTGTGACTTTTTTGTGTCTCTTCTAGATACTTTTATTTCCAGGTTTCCGAAATTTCTTGATAATGTGTTTTGGTGAGAGTCTTTTTGTTGTTGTTGTGATTGCTCTGTGTACTCAGTGAACACTTTTAATGTGGAGGTTCTTCTGGTTCTGTAATCTTTTCTTGTATTATTTAATAATTTATCTAATTGTTTTCTTTATTATCTGTCCCTGGTATTCTCAATAAGAAGACATTGAACTTCCTGGCATGCTTCTCTAAATTTTCTTATCTTTAAATATTTTACTTCTATTTCTTTGTATTTGTTTTGCTTTCAGGGAGATTTTTGTCAACTTTATTGACTAATTCTTCTGTGAATTTTATTTATTTCTGCTACCATATTTTTAATATACAGAAGTTTTTTGACTTCTTTGAATGTTTCATTTTGTGACATCCCATTTTTTCTTACATAGATGCATCATCTTTTTTTTATCTCAACAAAGATATTAATTATAGTTTTAAAAAAAGTTTTTTTCTGCTTTCTATATTGTCTCTGTTTGTTCTAAGTCTTTTATTTAGTTTTTATGTTCAGTCATCAATAGATGACTTAGTGGATTTCTTCAAGTGTTTGGTGATTGCCAGCTGTTTGTTCACATTTAAGAGTGAGGCACTAAAGTGATCTCTGGAAGCCCTGTACATAGTCTGACCTGATTGGGTCAGGACCTCACTGTAAGTTGATCAGGCAGGAACCTAGAACTGTGTAGTACAACCCTTACTTGTTAGTATTGGTGGGTTTTGTGGAGTGTTTTTGTGTGGGGTTGTGTTTTGTTTTGTTTTGTTTTGGTTGTTGTTCTTTTGTTAGCCAATTCTGCTGGAAGGGAATCTCAGTTCTCTTGCCTGGTGGTGGTGATGACGGCGATTGCAGGAGTGAGGGGAGAGGTGTGAGGCTGGCTGAGTGTGAGGCCAGCATTCTCAGGGCTGAGTCAGGAAAGAAGTCTGGAGGTGGTGATTCACTTTTCAGTAGGTGGACTCCTCTTCAATCTGCCTGTTCACTGCTGTGCCTGCTGTCCTTGAGTTTATTGTCCTTGAGTCTTCCTCCACTCCAGAGAGTAAATCTTTAATCTTTTGCTGGAGTTGGGCAAGTGATCTGTGCAGCTAGGATTCTTCTGCTAGCTTCCAACCAATCCTCCTATTTTCAGGTTCATCTGCACTTTTATCTTTGGGGTACTTAAACTTTTCTAGGGTTTTGAACCATCAATCAGTTTATTTTTTAGCTCTCTACCCCACCCTCTACTGCAGACTCTTTAGTCATACTTAAATTTTTTTAATTGAGTATAATTTATACAGTAAAGCACAAGGTCATAAATATACAGCTAGATGAATATTAACATAAATGTACATCTGGAGTAACCATCACCTCAATCAAGATATAGAACATTCTCATCACACTTGAAGATTCCTTTGTGCTTCCTCCCAGAAAATAGCCCCAACCAAAGGTAACCACATTTTAACTTTCGTCAGGAGATTAATTTTGTCTGTTCCAAGTTCGGGAATATATGGAATCATGCAGTATGTACTCTTCTGTGACTGGCATCTTTCACTCAATGTTATGTCTGTATAGTACTTTGTTTTTAGTTGCTGGTCTTGGTTTCTGATTTCTGGTGCACAATCCTTTCATCTCCTTTTTGCTCTCAGCCACTCTTGTCCCTCCTCACAACTCAGCGCCTTCTCCACTCATTCTCTGGAAGACTGTGGGGTGATGAACCCATGCTGGCACGACTCCCACTAGTAGGTGTGCAGTTTCCTCCCTTATTAGCCACAACTAGCTCTTTGAACTTGGGCCAGGCGTACAGCTGCCACCCCATGCAAACATGGGCTCATTCTTCTAGAAGCTAAAGTGTGTGTGTGAAAGAGAATGCATGTGTCTGTGTGTGAGAGGACCTGGACCAAATTCCTGGCTCTTTCACAGATGCATCTTTTGACCTGAGCAATTCTGTTTCTCTTCCCGATTCCTATTCCTGCAAACCACTTTGATCCACTAAATATTGAGAACTTCTCCAGGGTCAGCAGATTTTAGGTGGGTGAAAAAGACTCATCCCTCCCCAGCTTGTCTCCTCTCCCTCAGTGCTGAGCCCTGTAGTCAGGCTGCTGCATGACCTATGCCCCTGTTCCCAGTGCGCTTTGTCCCCGCCCCCCTCCATTTATATAAATATTAACATTAAATATATTATATATGATTAACATAGAATGTAAATAGAAATAAAGTATTTTAAATAGTAAATTAAGCACTATATCAAAAGGTGAATATTTAATAGTGAAAATTGAAAAATGATATTATTAGCTTTTTTAAAAGTGTATCTTAAGAAACCAACTATGTCAAATATATTATCTTGGAGTCAGGGAATGATAAAAACTAGTTGTAAGCTAATATCAAACTTTTAAACTCTAACATTTCTTTGGGTCCTTTTTCAAATAAGGCTACCCCTTGTTTGATACCTTTGAGGACATCTTACTGAAACATGTTTAATATATTTTTGTAGAGACCGTAATCTTTTAATAACCAGCTGTATTTTTTGTTTCAAAGAAAACATTTACTGATTGTCTTGGTTTTAGTTGCATTGTATATAGACAGACTGTTCTGTTCATAGTTATCATCATTGATTTCAGCATGTCCACGTTTATATTCCAGGTGTTCGGTAAATCTCTCACTAGAGTGTACATAATTCTTGCAATAGTAGCTTTGCCTTGTTGGTTATAATTTTCTTCCTTTTTCTTAAAGATTAAGAGAGTATAGATAAATGCTTTCTTAGAATGTACCTTAGCTTGATTCAAAATGCTATTGCAATGCCTGACTCTGCAAGGAAGAGCTGTGTTCAGCAAGTATTTTCAGTGTACTGGAACAATGGAGCCTTTGACATTGGCCTCAAGATGTAAAGACTCATTTCACATTTTGCTTCTGTATTTTAAATGCCAAAAGAAAGGCTTGTAGAAAGGCTGACTCTGCCACCTCTGTCTCAGTGCCCTCCTGCCTGGGTGTCCTCAGAGGGGTAGCTCCTGATGGAGTTGGTTCCCTGTGTGCTGTCTAAGCCTTCTGGGGATGGACACAGTTATACCCCAAGCCCCTCTTGAACGCCAGTAAACAGATCATCACCTCATTGTCCTCCCCCTTGGGGTTGTTAGTTATGGAGTATTTATAGGAAAGCTACCCCATTTCAGATGAGTCAGTGCTGAGTAGAGAGGAAAGGGTAAATTTCATATGAACTCCTGGCAACAGAGCAGGCAAGATGCCTGAAACTCTGGACGTGGGTTCTGGATGGGATTTTCCTATGAAATCTGGTGGTGTGGGAGGAGGTCGCCACTGGAGTTCAGAGAAAAAAATATTCTATCGAGATCAACTAATCCACAGACATAAAAATCATTAGAGGGCCTTATTTGTGCTTAAAATAGTTCAGTTTTGGTTTGTATTTTGAAAATGATTTTAAAAACCTTAATCCTTTTTTAAAATTATGAGTTAGAATAAAAAAGTTATAAACATAATAAATTTTAAATGCTCACTCACATTTCCAATGTGTGGAAGGTTTATGGAAGACCAATCAGAGAAGGAAAGACCAATAGGACAGAGTGGATGGCAGGGAGAGATCCCCTCTGCTCCAAAAGATGGAGAAGGCCAGATGCGGGGAGGCAGAAGCTTCCCGAGGGAGATTGGTCCAGGTACATCAGTAGTTCTCGAGGCATGCTCATATTTCTTATCCTGAAACTCATGTACCTGCTACCACTTGCCTTTAAAGTTAAAGAGCTGAATATTTGTTTACAGCTCTTCCATGGCTCTTTACTTTGAAATTCCAGAGGTTCTATTCTGGGTCAAACACCTGCCCCAGCACTCCAGGGCCTGCAGTGTAATGTCCTAGATTCTAGAACTAATGTGCTCCAGCAGCTGAAAGACATGGAGTGGAGGCAGATTGTACACTGGTCGAAAGCTTCCTGAGGTGATCAGGCCTGTTTTTACTGACCTGGCTCTCTCTGGGACATGGTAGGCATTCAATAAATATTTGTTAAATGAATGAGTAGATAGGCTGGTTGGTATCCCACCCCTTACTTAGGGAGAGGCTCATCATTTCCAACAGCCCTAGAATGAGGAAAGGGGCTGGTGTTCCTTTACTGTTTGGTGCTGAGCAGTCATGAACAGGAAATGGTCCCTTTTCTCTTGTCAGCTGAGTGAATAACCACTTCCTTGTGAGGCAAGTGCACAGATCTGCCTGTGACTTGACACCGTAATTAGTGCTGAATGCTGAAGCACCGGTCATCCCTACCTCACATAATACATCTTGCCAACTGTCCCATCACCTGCTTCAGGGCTTTTGCTTAGAATTAGATAGGCTTCCTTCTGTCACCTCTTCCACCCCTGTCAGGTGCCTCCTCTCCTCTATGACATGGTCATCAAGTGCTATTCTAGTGGAAAGTAAAGGGAAGAAAATGACTGAACCCCTCCTTCCCAGAGTTAAAGTAAATGGGGAAGGGCTGAGACCCACAAGAAAAGCCCGGAACTAGATTTACTCTTTTAGGCAAGGCTTGATCTAGGGACTCTCTCATGCTCCTTCTTGCCTGCACTTCCACTGGGGAGGGAGGGTATCACAGGTGGCTCTTAAGAGCACTGCCTCTGGGCCAGATTCTCAGGTTGACCCGAGGGCAGTTCCTCAATTAACTTCGGCCTCAGTTTTCTCATCTGTAAAGTGAGGATAATAATGGTACCTGCCTCCGAGGGTTTGGGGAATCAATAAATGTTTTAAATATAAA
Organism: Rousettus aegyptiacus; assembly: GCF_014176215.1. Lineage (NCBI taxonomy): Eukaryota > Metazoa > Chordata > Mammalia > Chiroptera > Pteropodidae > Rousettus > Rousettus aegyptiacus. The sequence continues at coordinate 115,900,041 of NW_023416306.1, read as the reverse complement.
GTGCTTTGAACAGTGTGACACACAGGCTAGATCCATGTTTTATTCAGCCTAAAGTTTATACAAGTCGATACAAAATTAAATAAGCAAGTGAATATTTATTTTAGAGCAATAAAAGAAATCACACACAAATATAAATTTTAAAAGGCTGACAAATGCCAAACATCATTTAAAAATTTAAAAACATATTATTTGTATTAATTAACCTCTATACCTTTTCCCTTACTGTTTGGTTGCATACTCCTTGATTGCCACTGCACTCAACACCAGTTTTATAATACCATTTACTTTAGAGCAAATAAAAAGTAATGTTCTCTGTAGCCTGGGGGATTGAGATTTTTTTAAAAATTATTGATAGTTAATAATAGTTAATTATTGATAGTTTCTGCTTCACAACTCTTCATTGGCGATGCTCTAAAACCTTATACTTTAGAATTGTTAGCAAATCTGGGAAAACCTCTGATTTAGTTACTATGACTGTGTAGCAGATCACCCATACTTAATAGCATAACACAGCAACCATTTTATTAGAATTATATATTCTGTGAGTCAGAAACTCAGAAAGGGCACAGTCTGGAAGTGGCTCCACAGCTGGGCTGGAATTATCCAGAGGCTCATTCATCCTCATGCTGGGACCTAGGCTGGGAGGATTTGGAGACGAGCATTGCTGACTCTGGCACCAACTTATGGTCTCTCCATCTGGGTGGGCTTCCGCACATCACAGGGACCTCAGGGGACTTGGACATCCCATGTGGTGGCTCTCAATGGGAGAAATTGCATGGTCTTTTATGACCTAATCTCAAAGTTGAGTGGTGTCAAGTTCCTCACATCCTATTAGTTTGAGAAAATGTCCAGTCCACCAGATTCAAGAGGAGGGGAATTTGCCTCCACCTCTTAATTAAAAAGTGGTGATGTTTCAGAACAACATGAAGGATGAGAGATATTGCTACAAACATCTTTAGAAAAATAAAATCTGCCACAATTGCTCTTATATCTGAACTATTATAGATGTGCTACTTGTCGTATAGGAATATGATAACTTCTATTTCTTGATTCCCATCAAATAAAGGGAAAAAGGCATTCAAGACATGATCAAAAACATCTCTTTTGGGAAAGAACTTCTGTTTTGATCAGGTGGCAATTGAAACTAAATCTTCCACTTAGGATTTTATGTTTGATTGGATGAATTTTCCACAGATTTGTTTCCTCCTCTGTATATTTTTGACCCTGTTTTTCTTTTTCTGATCTATTCTTCTCATGTAGTACAACTTCTGACCCTGTGTATCTCTGCGTCACAATGCCAGATGAGTTGTCACAGTGGGTGGTGGCAGGGGTATTTTTAAAAACTACCCTACACTAGAATGGCTAACAGTAACTTCATTATATATGAGACTGACCACAAAATGTAACTATGTCCCACTAAACAGAAATTAGATGCAGCACTAACTCAACATCTCCTTAGTCAGATTCTAAAAATATTCACAGTCACATGAACACTAACAGAATGGGAAGACAATGGTCTTAACCAGTTGTAGTTAAAATAGCTTACTTTTGCCTCCAGATTTCCTCTGCTTCTCTTTTACCTACTGGCTCTGATCTATGTCCCTCTTGGCCCACCTCTCCTGTCCCAAACCCCTAATCACAGCCTTGCTGCTAAAGCAAGACTGGAGCCACACCTGAAAAGCTGTTTGCAGGTAGAGTGACCCCTCTGATGGCCACCCTGTTCCAAATGTGGGCCAATCTAACTGGCAGAACCTCTGAAGGTCGAAGGGAGTGACACTAGCTCCATAGGCTTAAGCTCATTTCCTGAAATCCTTAAAATGGTTAAGGAGGCACTGAAAGGGGGTATGACGATTCGAGGAAGAAGCCTGACCCACGTTAGTAAAAACAGGTAAGATCCCCACAAAAGTCAAATGAGCCAGGGCTAGGATCAGCCTCTGACCTAGCATCCATTCAGTCAGGGCCACAGAGGCCAGATCTAAGGAAAGAATTAAAATACCGCACATCAATATATGGAGTAAGCTCATGAAAACCAAGGCAATAAGAGGTAACAGTGCATTTTGACCAGACAGACAGACAGACAGACACAATACAGACGGACAAGACAAACTACAGGTAACACAAAACGCTAGCGTGCCCAAAAACCTGATGTCAAGTCTGACATCTCAGACCTTGACCGAACTAGGGGAGTATTGCCGTGTCCAGCCTTTCACTAGTTTCCCTTAGGGCCCACCAACTGACAGATACCCAGAAACCTGGATACCTGTAGTGCAGTCTGACTCACCGGTGAAGCTGCTCCAGATGGCTTGTACCCAATTGTTACAGAATTGAGCCTTTTGTCCACCTGACCTCCTGGGCGAGCCCGCCTAGTATCCGGGGCTGAAGAACGTCTCTCAGCGGCCGTCCCCTGGACAGGGCAAGTCCTCGCCCAAGGTGGCCGGGGTCGTGGGTCTTAGGAGATCTCCCCCTCTGGAGAGACCTCGCTGGGGCCTCCAAATGTTGTGGTGCGGTCAAATCTAAGACCCACGGAGCCAATTGAGATGAATTGTGAGCCTTTATTAGCTGGCCGGCGACTGATCTCCTCTAACCCTGCGTGGTAAAGAGTCAGTCGCTGGCCGGCTAAGAAAGGCCCACAATTCATCTCAATTGGCTCCGTGGGTCTTAGATTTGACCGCACCACAACAAACAGCTTTAATTTTGTATTACTTTACTTTTGGCATTTAAATTTCCAATCTTGTTTAGCTCACTTACATAAAATTTCCTCTCAGGATTTCTCTTCGCAAACCTACTACTTTCCTTATTTTTTCAGTTTGCCTCTTCTCACTTATTTAGAAATAACTAATTTTAAGACAAACACCTTTCCTTTAATCTCTTTCAGAATAAGTCTCTATATTTTAAACCTTGTTACCAAAAACATACATTTTCCTTTCTATCATAATTAGAATTCTTAATTGAACCACTATATTACATATAACACAGACGAATATAGATCAGAGGTCATACACATACTCATATATCCCATCATCAGTATTTGTAACTTCCCTGGGGGTGACGACTCAACTGGTTAAAGTACATTCCTGATTGTCTTCTCCTCCCCTAGCCTGCTGATCTCTGCGAGCTTCCCTCTCTGTTTCTTGTTCATACGCAGAAGGCAATGGTGGCAGAGGAGCAGAAGGAGGTGGAGGTGCATGAAGGTCCAAACTCCTTCGCAGTGCACCAACCAACTCATTACTGTCTCCTCCCAGGAGTCTCTGATGTTCCCAGGTAGAATTAAGACAATCTCTTATTAAAGCCCATAAGGAGAGTGTAAAAATGGGGATCTTATCAGGCTCTTCAGAGGTACAGCACTCTTGGAGTTGCTTCCCAATCTTTTCCCAGGTTTGACTATTAACAGTTTCCTCCTGTGGGAACCAAGGACAAGTTTCTTGCACAAAATGTAAAACTTGCTGAATCTGGTGAGTGCACACACTACATCCCCTAGCCCTAAGCATTTAAGCATTTGTACAAAACTATGCCAGTCTTTTGACCCTTGCTATCCCATATTTCACTCTTGACTGTATTTTCTCCCTCCTCCTTATTACTTTTTGTGTATGCTTTTCCCGAGAGCATCTCCTCACCTTACCTTAGTTACATGTATTCCCGTACTTAGGTCCCTGTTTGGGCGCCATCCGCCGTGTCCGGCAAATGGTAAATCCTGCCACATCCAGCGCAGCTCTGGAAAATATACCCAAGTGAGAACAGTGGGAGATGAAGAAAAGAAAGAAGACAGAAAGCTGGGATCAGGAGGTCCACTGTCCACTGATGGTGGAAAATGGCACAGTTTTATTTTTGCAAGCTGCTTTTATATAAGAACATGGTAGTTGGCATAAGCGGTTTCTCTTAGGCATAATAAACTGTTTCTTCTACTTTTCCCAAGCCATATTTTATCATGACCTTCAGCTCATTTGCCTGCCTGTGGCTACATTCCTACTTTTTTTTTTTTTTTTCAGAAGGAGTTCGTGGAGGTGAGGCAACCCTTGGCTGCCCTCGCAGACTGTAAGGACCTTGTCAGCTCACAGTCTGCTCTCCACACAGGCTCCTGGGCTGCATGGAGCTGTCAAGGAGGCCTGGCCTCTTGTCTGTCCCTGGAGGTGCAGCCTTGCTCCCCCAGAGGCTGGCCTGGCTCAGGCTGGGGCTGGGCTGCAGGAGTTTCCTCAACTCTGTCCCCACCCTGCCCTAGACCCACTGCTTCAGGGGAGCAGCTTCCTGCCACTGCTCCTGGGACTTGTCTCCCCTCCTCACTGCATCTGCAGTCCTGACACTCCACCTCTGGTAGTGGTGCTCCACCTGCCGCTTTTGGAGCCCTGCCAGAGGTTTCTAAAGATGCTGATTGACTCAGCCTCTTAGGGAAGAGGGAATGTTCTGGGCTAAGGGAGTGACCTGAGGGTGGAGCTTCAACCTGTTTATAGGATCATGGCTCCTCAGAGGCGGGCACATTCCCAGTCAGTCCCATACCATTGGAATAGTCGCTGCCAGCCAGCCAGGGAGCTGGCATCTTAGCCGGAGCTGGGCCTGGAGCAGAGCTGAAAGGATTGGCATGGAGAGACTGACATCTAGGGGACCACCTGGCCATCCTCATCAGGTAATAGTGTCATTGAGCTCATGGGTATCACTCAGGGCAGGACCTGAAGCTGGGGTGCATCCCAAGAAGCTTGACACAGCTGAAACCAAAGTGATTCTGGTCTCTGAACAGAACCTGGGTCCCAGACTGGGGTATTTGCCTAGGCAGAGGCTGAGGGTGGGAAGCAGAGGGTGAGGGAGTCTGTGCTTGGGGATGGGGAGTGGGTGGAGTAGATGATCAGCATTCGTAAAAACAAGAGTCCAAGAGACCAGAGCCCCCCCTCTCCACCATGAGTGACCAGCCCATTGTCCCCTTTACAGCCCCTTCCCCTCTCATTAAAGGAACACAGTGGCTATGTGTCACGGAAGGAGTTTTACCTGGCTTGCAGCCTACCACTGCAGGCAGTGGACTTCCTGGAACTGGCTGGAGCCCAGGGACCACCGTGTGTGTCTTAGCAGCACTGCCAGCCCAAATCCCCATCTACTGTCAATTATTGACTGGGCCCAAGAGCCATGGGGCCGCAGCCAGGCTAAGGAAGCCTACAAACTGCTTACCTCACCTCTGCCATGTGCTTCCCCACAGCCCAGATTTTTCATTCCCTGTCAAGGACCAAGGCCAGAGAGAATGGCTCCTCAGGTCTCCCCCGGTGCCCCTATAAGTGGCCATGAAAAGGCTGAGTGTGCCAAGCTCACCATCCTGAGGCATAACCTCATTTGCACCTTACCAGGCTTCTGGAGCCTTGGCCCTGAGACCCAGGCCCGAGTTGGGTCCAGGTAAGCGGCTCCAGACTGGTGCTCCTAGAGAAGACTCTCCTGGGGCAGGCCAGACACCAGGGTACCCTGAGGAAGATAGAGAGGGAACCCTCCATTGCCGGATAATAGCTGCTGCCGCAGTCTGCGTCAGCCTGAGGTCTGGAGGACCCTCTGCAAGGCAGACGTTAGTGGAAATGTCCCCAATGGGGTCTGCAAGGAACCCCAAGCTGTAGGAGCAGGCAGTGGAGGTGCTGGACAACCCTGGATCCATCTGATCCTTTGTCAAGGGCCTGAGCCCCAGAATCCAGCTATGGAGGTTTCTGAACCTTTTATTCTCATCTCCCTAGAGAAGGCTGGGCATCCTTCTCCTCCCACCCTCTGCCTGCTTCTACCCTTTGCCCAGCTCAGGGGCAAAATTAAAGCCCAAGGTTTAGTGGCCCTGAGAGCCCAAGCCTGCCCTCACACCTGGGAAGCACCTTGCCTCCTACTGATGTTCCTACAGCTGGCTGAGTCCCTGACACTGAGCCCTTGACACTGAGCCTTTACGTCAGCTCCCGGAGCAAGGGAACTTCAGCAGTGGTCTCACCCAGGCTCTTTCCTGCTCCAATAGAAAACCAGAGCCTGCTCTGGCAGCGGGAACTTGGCCGGCAAGACAGGCCAGGCTTAGAAGACTTACTCTGGGACGTGCCTGCTGTACTCAGCCTGACTCAGGAGGTGCAGGGCCCAAGGCTGTGCCACAGCTTCCACTCCTTCTCTCCCCAGCCTCCTCACTGCCACACCATGGTTACTCAGGGCCAGCAGGGGCAAAGGTGGCCTGCTCATTTTTCTCTTTCTACTGAAGATCCCATGGTCACAGGGACTCTGGACCCTGGTCTGGGGACTCCAGCCCCTTCAAGCTCCCTCGGGCCACATCCACCATGATCCTCTCCATGGGGAGGAGGATGGAATAGGTCCTAGGGTCCCTGCACAGGGGAGAGACAGTGGCTGGGTCTCTCCCAGGATACTATAGGAAGTTGGGCTGGGGTTCCTGCTGGAGGAGCTCTCCTTGAGAGTTCAGGGCCAATCATCAATTGAGGCAGTATTTCAGGTGGAATGATCTTTCGACAGGGAAGATAAAGTCCCAATGCCCTCAGGAGAAGAGAATCCTATTAGTTAATATGTTGGTTCAAAAATCATATTCAGCTAAAACAAACCTATGAAATTCTAGTGTCTAGATATCCATAGGGTGGTGTGGGAAAGTTGCATGCTTTTACAAAAAAGCAAAGTCCTGGGAAGGTAGCATAGCACACGGGTTGTGAACTGTGGCCTTGAAGACTTGGGTTTGAATCCTAAAAAGGTCACTGACTAACTCTGAGACCTAGGGCAAGATAGCATATCTGAGCCTCAAGTCTCTCATCTGTAAAATGAGAAGAAATGAAAGTACTATCTTATGAGGTCATTGGGAGGATAAATCAAGTTCATATATGTAATATGCTTAGTATAGTGCCAAGAACATAAAGAGCACTTAATAAATAGCAGTAAGAGCAATTACTAGAAGCTGTTTGGGTTTTTTTTGCTAAACATTCTAATAGTATTAACACATTTAGCCTCAGAACACTGTGTGAAGTCAATCCCTCTACATATGAGGAGACAGAGGCACCCAGAAGTTCAGCAACTTGTCCAGGGTCACACAGCAAGTGAGTAGAGGACCGGGGTTTGGACCCAGACAACCTGGCCGATAGCCTGCCCGTAACCACTCTGCTCACTGCCCCCAGTGACTGTCAGTTGTTGTAATTACTGTCAGAGCCCACCCTCTCTGGGTGCTGTGTGTCAGCGATGGTCTTAGAAGTGAAGAGAAATGGGATTTCACTCTAGGAAAAATATCCTGCCCGCGGTTGCAGGGCTTTCTGAGGTTGAGAGGCTCTCAGTGACTGGAGGGAGAATTGGGCAATGACACTCAAATTGGGCAGTGTGACTGGTTAACAAGGGAGCAATTGAGTGCACTTCTTAATAGCCCCAAGATGCGTAACAGAAGCTTTGAGGCAGTCGAGGCAGTCGCACCGAGGATGGGAGGAGCCTGCACAGCCTCTGCTCTCCTCCTGTCTTCCAGTGAGCTGTGAAGTGCAACTACAACCCCCAGCAGGGTCTCAGGACCCCAGCCAGCACCTTCTCTGTGGCAGGTGGTGATAGAGCATGAGTGCAGACAGTAAATGGAGCCGGGCGTCTAAAAATCCCGTGAATCCCTGAAAACGACAACCTCTGGTTTAAGGCATATAGAACTGAAGTGTTGCTGGTGTCACTGGAGTTACTTCTGAAGAAGGGAGAGAAACAAGTCTGCCTCAGCGGGAGGATTCCATGTGCTCTGCCGCAAAGCCGACAGGAGTGACAAGGACACTGAGCATGGAGCCGCAGGAGAGGGATGATGTGGGGGCCTCGGGGAGAAGCGTCGAGGTGGGAGCGCAAGTCCTAAGTGGCTTTGCTGGGGTGCGTTGTCCTGTAAGTTTCTCTGTGGAGAGCGGAGAGCCGCATCCCGTGGACACTGAGCCAGACCCTAGCAGGCAGCACCTGTGAAGGGCAGAAAGCTGTTCCTGGCGGGAGAAGACACTTCCTGATTCCGAAGTGGGACAGGCCGCGGGAAGCTGCATGGCAGGAAGCAACTTTGCTTTGCCTCACCGTGTGTCGTCTCCCAGCCATGCTATGACAAATATCTACCTCATGGGCATGATGCGGCCTCGGCCACAGATCATAGGGGCTTATTGTAAGAAACTTGTGTAGGGTGCCCAGAAAAAGTTACACAGCCAGGCCTCGGGGAAACAGAAACCCAGTGGCCCCCTGCATCCTAGCAGTGCCAAGGACCTCAGCAAGCAGGGATTTGGGGGATATTCCCCTAGTGCCCTGTCCTCAGCAGGACTCGGCCGTGCCCTACCTGCCCTCTGCTTTTCCTCCTGCTACCTTCTTCTGCTCATCTTCTCTGTCCCTCCCAGCTTCTTCCCACTCAGTTTCTTCTTCTTCCTCATTGAAATTGTCCATGGGCTGACATGACCTCACCAGCATCTTAATACACAATGACCTTTCATCTACTATTCACAGTAACAGCTCAGTGCTCTTGGAGTTTCTTAATTTCCACCCAAGAGCAGGTGAGTGCCTGTGGCTATCACACCTCCCGGCTCCCCAAGACTCAGCCTCCCTGGAGTCATGTGTCTACTTCCTGTCTAAAGGACTGGGGGCACCCTAGGCAGGAGGATCACATGCTTTACCAAGGGGCTGCCCTCCCTGGGAGCTCTGGGGGTGGCCAACCCCAAACTGACATGTCCCGTGTGGTGGCCATCCCTTGGTCTTCAGTTCTCTACTTTCTCCAGTGTCCCTGTAGAGAGGAGAGCCCCATAAATTCCACCCCCCAAGTTGTCTGCCATTCCCTGACTACTCTAGCCCAGGACCCCAAGGACAGTGGTAGTCAAACGCTGTTTGGTTCCAGAACACCTGGAGTATCACCAAGTGTCTCAGGAGAAACCTGGGCACAGATTGGTGGGGCTCATGGATTAGCAGGGGGACTTAGTCATCTGCTATTTCTCTCCAGGGGGTGGCCTCTGTCTGCTGGCGGCTCACGGTGAGGGTCCTGGAAGCTCGAGGCCTGGGCTGGGCTGACATGTGTGAGTAACTGTCTCCTGGGCTCCACGGCTGCAGGGGTGACTGAATCCAATGGGAAAGGCCCAGATATGTGCCTCAGGGCTGGGCTGGGCTGGGCAGCTCACTGTAGCTCCTGGAGGGCAGCAGGGGTGAGGTGGGGGGCGGTGAGGGTGGTAAGGTTGGTAGGAACCTAGCAAGGCTCCTGGAGAAGGGTGTGAGGAATTCTCTTTCACCATGGTTTCCTGGATGTTGACAGTGAGCGAGGCAGACCCTTACGTGGTCCTACAGCTGTCAACTGCACCTGGAATGAAGTTTAAGACCAAAACTGTCACCAACTCCAGTCATCCTGTATGGAATGAGACCTTCAGTTTCCTAATCCAGAGTCAGGTCAAGGTAAAGATCAGACCACCCACCTGAGGACAGGCTGTACCCTGCATAGGAAGGGTTCTTGGGGACAGAGCACACCTTTCTCCAGGGCTTTGTCAGAGAAACTGGGATGGGGTCTCTTTGTGCCCCAGTTTGCATATGCCAAGTGTGAGAGAATGTGTGAACTCACCAGCTGCCTGTGGGCCAGACCTCCAGCAAGGGGGTTGGTCCTCTCTAAGCCCAATTATAGAATGGAAACAGTAAGAATCCCCTCCTGGTCTGGGTTGTGGTGAGGTTAAATGAGATAATGCACTCCCAGTGCATGCCTGGTGCATATGGCACCTTAGGGAACCAGCAAATCAGGAGTGTGGAGGTGGTGGGGAGAATTCTCGGCAATAATTTTATTTTTTATAAAAACAAAAATTAGCAGGGGGGAATTCGGGAATTTGCTGGGCTTCCTTTTACTGCTTTTAAGTTTTACCATTATTTTTATTTTGAAGTACAAAGCATGGAGGCATAATAATCTTTTCTGGCTCTGACCATTAAGTAAGGGTTCAACAGGTGTGGGCTACAGCTGTGAGTAAATAATGCGCTAAGTTGTTGTTCTTGGGTCCCTAGAATGTTCTGCAACTGAGCGTCTATGATGAGGATTCAGTCACGGAGGATGATGTCTGTTTCCAGTTTCTCTATGACGTCTCAGAAGTCCTGCCTGGCAAACTTCTCCGGAAGACCTTCTCCCTGAGTCCCCAGGTGTGTGGAGAGTCACTGTGGGGCTTCAGGCTGAGGAAGTCGCACAGTTTCTCCCCTCTGTTGGGATGCTGCTGGGCTGAACTCATTCACAGGAAGAGGCAAACCCCTCCCAGAGATATTTACATTCTAATAGGAAAGGAAAAGGCTTAATTTGACTGTAACACACTGATCATTCAATGGTGGACTCTTACTGTGGGGGCGGGGGTTGGATAGTGAAGAACCTCCTAATGTGCCTCAAAACACAGCTCAGTGTAACTAATTCTTTCAGCATTAGTGGCTCTATCACTCCTGCTCACTGACCTGATGTCCCATGTGCCCAAGGCCTGCTTTATAAAGGTCTCTGCGCTCTTTCTCCAGCAGGCGAAGGCTGGGGGTGGGAGAAGGCACAGTTGTGGGGTCAGATCCCCCTCGAGAGGAAGATGAAATGGGCTCTGGGCATCCTCAAGCCTCCTTAGGCTTGCGCTCCTTGTCACCTCCCTCAGTCTTGCCAGAGACTCATTCTCTGCACTTACTAGCTGTGGCAACTTGGGCTGGTAGCCCATCTGTCCCTAACCCTCAATTTCCTCATCTGTAAAATGGGAATAATTGTAAGATCTCCCTTAGAGACTTGAGATGATGAAATAATAAATATAAAAGAATGATGTCAACTCTGAAGACGTATATAAATGTTGACAACTTGCTCATCTTCTTTGATTCCAGAGACAAGAGGAACTGGATGTGGAGTTCCTGATGGAAAAAACGTGAGTAATATCCCACAGCCCAAGGAGTGTCTCAGGACCCAGGCTTTATTTAAGAAAATGTCCGTGACCCAGATCTTCCTGTTGATCTGTCCAGCTGAGATTTCGTCTCTTACCTCCCCGCTCCTGCCAGTCTGGGTGGTGGGAATCCTTATGGAGAAACAAGGAGAGGGAGGTCAGCGTTTTCTCTGCCCTCCTCTCTCTCTTCACCTTTCACTCTTGAGAAGTATCTCCCCGCACCCTGAACAGTATCCAGGACTTTGAGAACCCTAGGCATCACCCAGGGGGGCCCCACATGGGTGGAGCCTTGGCTCTGAGCAGGGCAGGTGAGCAAAGGGAGCTTTTGCCTTTGTGAGGCCAGACTCTGGATGGTTTGATTTTTCCAGGTCTGACCGCCCAGAAAACCTCATCACCAACAACGTCCTTGTGGTAACCATTTCCTTCCCCAGGCTCGGGAGGGGGAGCTGAGGCATGGGCTCCAGAATGGATGCCGCGGTGGGGATAGGGTAGGGCAGCTGCCTCACGTATAGGCTGGAACAGACGAGGCAAAGACAGGGCTTTGTGGTAAAACCACTCTGGACTCTCAGCTAGGTGGTGACCTGGGGCTAAGGTCAGGGGCTGGGGGCTTGGAGGGGTCTGGGGCTAAAGGGAACATGGAGCGAGAGGAGGTTGAGGCACTGTTGAGAGGAGATTTTGGCCCAAGGCTCTATGGTTTGGGGCGTATTGGGGGAACTGGAGGTGCTTTCTGGTGTGTTTAGTCACTTGTGATGCACTAACAGTTCTCAGCCCTGGAAGATGAAGTCCTGGTGTGGAAGTCACGCAGGCCAGGGCCAGCTCAGGTTTTCAATATCAGGTGACTAAGCCTCGGAGGGAGTTTCCAGGCTTGTGTGCTCTCATTATGGGGACTCTGGAATGGGGTCAGGGGATCAGTCAGCTCTTCCTTGACATAGTGGGGCGTCCTAGTCAGCTCTCCTAAAACAAAGCAAGCTCCCGAAGCTGCAGTAGACTGGAATGGGCACAAGGTGGTGAAAGCTGCATTAAAAACTTTCTATTCAAAGTGTGGTCTCTGACCAGGAGCTGGCCTGAGAGCAGGGCCGGGCGGGCCTAAAGTGAGGTAAAGCACCTAGAGCCCCTAACTGAACGAGGCACCACCTCAGGGTCTTGCAAATGCCTATTTGATGGGCTAGTATTAGTTGTTTTTGTTGTTGCTGTTGTTTTTTAGTATTAGTTTTTCAAATACATTCATACCTTGTTTTACTGTGCTTTGCTCTACTGCACTTCACCAGTGCTGCATTTTTTACAAACTGAAGGCAAGACTTTCCACCAGCAAAAAGATTACAAATTCCTTTATTCCGATACTCACTTTATTGTGGTGGCCTGAAACCGAACCCGCAATATCTCCGAGGCATACCTGTACACATTAAGATAGCCATGCCTGTGGCTGCTGTCTCTCCTCTGAGGCGATGGGTACCAGTGGTACGTCGATGGACTCAGCAGTTTGACTGGAGGAGGGTCAGAAGCAAGAGTTCGGTGGGCTGCAGGCATCAGCTGGCATACATTACAGAGTGAATGCTGCAGGCTCATTTGGCAAATCGGTTAAGTGGAGGACAGTCAGGAGATACTCAGGTTGCTAAAATTTCGAAGATTTCTCTGATCCATTACGTCATTCTGTAGATCAGTGGTTTACATCAGGGGTCCCCAACCCCCAGGGGTGAGGACTGGTACCAGTACGTGGCCTGTTAGGAACCGGGCCACACAGCAGGAGGTGAGCGGCGGGTGAGCGAGCAAAGCTTCATCTGTATTTGCAGCGGCTCCCCAGCGCTAGCATGACCCCTCAGCTTCACCTCAGATCAGGCATTACATTCTCATAAGAGCACTGGTCCCTGGTGCCAAAAGGGTTGGGGACCCCTGGGTTATCCAATACTCTTTGAGAGCAGTTGCAGTAGAATGCATCCACCAGGTTGAGGCTGTAGAGAAAGAGAGAAGAAAGAACTGTGCCTGAGAGCTGGGGCCTTCAGAGAGTCCAGAAGTTTGGTGAATCTAGGAGAGCTTAGGGGTGGGTAGAGATGGGGCTCTCTTGGCTGTTCCAGGACATCTGGCTTAGCAGTTACAGCAGATCAGATGTGGGGTGAGGGGTTTCTTCATCCAGTCCCACTCTGGACTCTACTTTTTGTTCTATGTGTGGTGGATTTGGGACAGCAGGGCTTGATGGGTGAGGCTGAAGGGACCTCAGCTTTCCCAGCAGAGCCCCCTGCCCATGATGTGGTCTGTCCCAGGCGCGGGAGCTGTCATGCCTAGATGTCCGTCTGAAGAACACGGGGAGCACAGCCGTGGTAGCAAGTGAGACCCGCTCAGAACCAGGTCTGGCCTTTGCCTGGAATGTGGGGGAAGATGGGGGTGGCTGGGAAGCCCACCAAGAGGTGAACAGCAGGGCAGAGCTTGTCTCTTCCTTCTTGCCCACACAGCACAAGGACCACAGATCTCTTCTGGGCAGGTGGGTCCCGCTGACCTGGGGAAGGCATGTCACAGGGTTGGGGTGCCTGGAAGGAAGGCTGTGGAAGGCGCTTTCCAGAATCCTGTTTGCCATGGTCCAGCCACTTAGGCCTTGACCATGTCCTGGAAGTACTTTCAGTTTCTCAGGTCCTTCCTGGGGCTCTTGTTCCCCTCATGCCCACTCTCTCCTTAGATCAGGACAAGCTGGAGCTGGAGTTGGAGCTGGTGCTAAAGGGGTCATATGAGGACACACAGACATCTGCTCTGAGCACAGCCTCTGCCTTCCGCTTTCACTACATGGAGGCTCAAGAGGCAGAGCTGAGTGGGCATCTGAGGGTGAGTCTTGGCTCTGGAGCTCTCCCACCAACCCCAGCCTGGGACCGGCTCCAGCTGCTGCAGGCCCCCCCGGCCTTCCCTCTGCCAAGGCCAGGTTCCCATGGCCTTGTCAGCCTCCCTCAGTTAGACACCATGCCTTTGGCAGATAGAGAGGGTCACCAGGGCCTGGGGTGGGCATGAGGGGCTCCGACACCATGTCCATCTTTGTCTGAACCCTTCAGTGGCTCTTCTAGTGATGCTCTTAGAATAAAATCCCACATCTATGCCCATAGGCCCTGCACAGCCTGGACCTTGTCCACCTCTGCTTCCTCATTTTGGTCCAGGCCCTGCCTCATGATGCTCCAGTTATACTCATCTCTTCTTGCTTTTCCAGCATGCCAAGTGCTTTCCCTGCCCTTACCTGGCTCCTACCAAGGCTGCCTCCTTGTCTTCCTCCTCTTGTTAAAGATCTCAGCTCAGTGGCATCTCTTCAGAGGGGCTCCCCCTGACCCCTCATCTTAAATAGATCCCAAACACCCCACCTCTGGTTATTCTATCTAATCATACTGCTTATTTCCTTTATAACACTTACTAACATCAGTCCATTACCTGTTTCTTTATAAATTCTTTATAAATTCATACACACGATTCAGTTAGAATAATAAATAAATATAACTATTATTACACTAAGTAAATATTAGCTATTATTTTTGTAATTATTAGTATTATAATTATTGTAATTGTAATCAATTAAATATTGAAATTATTTTTGTATTGTCAGGGAGGGACTGTGTCTGTCTGGATCATTGTGTAGATAGATACTCAGTAAAGATTTGTCGAATGGATGAATGAATGAATGTTTCTCTCCAGAGCTCCAAAAGCAATGACTGGAACTCAGCTAGCTCAGCTGGACACCTCACTGTGCCCCTGAGGTCCTTGGTTGTGGGGAAGGAGATGACCATGGACATTCCTGCTACGAATGTGAGTGGCCTCAACTGGATAAGAAGCATCAGTGAAAAAAAGGTTGGGGAGTGCGAAGATCCCAGGGGATGTCCACATTCGCCTCATTCTGAGTGAAGTCTCTCTGATTTCAGGCCCCAGGAGTGAGGCTGCAGCTCAAGACTGAGGGCTGGTAAGGGACATTCATATCTGTGGGGGACAGTGAGGGATGGTCATGGGGCAGGAGAATACTATGGAAAGAGTGGTCCTTGAGGTTGGGAGCAAGGAGGTTATTTGGCAGCTATTGTGGGCTTGGTCAGCCAGTGGCTGAGCTCGGCAGGTGCCCCCTGACCCTTGGATCCTCCATCACCCCAGCCAGAAGGAGCCGGCTGTTCGCCTGGGCTTTGATCTGTGTGCAGAGGAGCAGGCCTTCCTGAGCAGGAGGAAGCAGGTGGTGGCCAAGGCCCTGAAGCAGGCCCTGCAGCTGGACGGAGACCTGCAGGAAGACGAGGTCTGGGGGATACAAGGAGATTTGGGTGTGGATACCCTGGATTGGCCTTAAGGGAGTACCTTATTCCTACACCCTCTCC
Source organism: Rousettus aegyptiacus (assembly GCF_014176215.1). Classification (NCBI taxonomy): domain Eukaryota; kingdom Metazoa; phylum Chordata; class Mammalia; order Chiroptera; family Pteropodidae; genus Rousettus; species Rousettus aegyptiacus. The sequence continues at coordinate 115,884,896 of NW_023416306.1, read as the reverse complement.
AGATATTCCAGTCTGCAGAGAATGGGGAGTGAGCAAGTTGGGGTGGCGGTAGACATGGGGCATAAGTAAGCTCTGGGGTTCTCGTTCCCTTTGGGTCTCTGTCCCGGTCTGAGAGCTGTCACTTCCTGGGGAGGACCTGGGTGCTAGCTCTAACTCTGACCCATCAGGCCCTGACCATGAGGTCCCTTCTCTGGATGCAGAAGGCAGCTCTATCCTGGTTCTTGTGAAGCCAGCCTGTGTCTTTGTACTGTCCAGGTCCCCGTCGTGGGCATCATGGCCACAGGAGGAGGTGCCCGGGCCATGACTTCTCTCTATGGCCATCTGTTGGCCCTGAAAAAGCTGGGACTCCTGGACTGCGTGACCTATTTCAGTGGCATCTCGGGAGCTACATGGTGAGGGCCCTGGGGACTGGACAAGCAGAGGCGAGTGGAGTGGACACCAGAGGGACCCTCTACATGGGGAAGCCAAGCGGGCATGAGCACTATGGTCTGATGGGTGCCAGCGGCTTTCTCGAAAGGGAGGAAACAGACATGAGTGAGGCATTACAGAATGTCCACTCCATGCCACTGAAGAGGCAGCTGAGTCGGAAGGAGCTGGGTTTGAGTCTCCACAACACCCCTTTCTGAGTGGGTGACCTTGGCCAATTTATTTCCTCTGATTCTCAGTTGACTCATCTCCAAAATGAGGGTAATAATAGCACATCCTCCATTGGACTGGAGTGGGACAGGCCAGGTAAAACTCTTAACGTGTCTGAAATATGCCGGGAAGTCCAAATTGGTAGCTCTTTTTTCTTTGTTATGACCTCATTTAATTCTCACAGTACTCTCTAGGGTAATTTCTATTATTATCCCTATTGTATAGATGAGGAAATTGAGGTCAAGAGATGCTGTTTTACCTAAAGACAACATTGTCTCCCTACACTCCGCCCTGTCTATAATGAGGTGGGACTTTTCACTGTTGGAAATTCATTCTCTTGAGTCTTATTGAAATGTGACTTTAAAATCGTAAAAGAGGAGTAAACTCAGGAGTTTAGGTGACAGCTGTTAACAAGCAGTCTCAAAGGAAGTTCGAGACAGACCTGGGAAGATGGGAGCAGGGTCCAGAGCTGTGCTGCACAGTGCAGTAGCTACTAGTCACATGTGGTTATTGGCCACTTGAAATGTGGCTAATCCAAATTTAGATGTTTTATAAAAATATAAAATACACAGTGAATTTTGAAGAGTTTGAAAAATATATAAACCGTTAATTTTTATATTGATTACATGTTGAAATAATGATTTGGGGATATAGTAAATCAAATATATTGCTAAACTTAATTTTTACTGATCTCTTTTGACATTTTTAAGTGTTGTTATTAGGAAATTTTAAATTATATATGTGACTCGCACTATATTTATGTCGGATAGTGCTCACCTAGAAGGAGAAAGCCCTGAGACACTGTCCAGACAGGCAGGGCTTTGGTGGGAGAACCCACATGCTGGGAGAAGACGAGGGTGGGGATGAGGAGTCTCAGCCGCCCACATTGAGCCTCCCAGCCCACTGTATTGCCTCTTTGTTCTCTCAGGACAATGGCCCAACTATATGCGGATCCTGAGTGGTCACAGAGGGACCTCGAGAGACCCATCCAGTATGCCCGGGAACACCTCACCAAGAGCAAGCTGGAGACCTTCTCCCCAGAACGTCTGGCAAACTACCGCAGGGAGCTGGAGCTGCGGGCGGAGCAAGGCCACCCGACGACCTTCGTGGACCTGTGGGCTCTGGTGCTGGAGTCCATGCAGCACGGTCAGGTACGGAGCCTGCGCCTGCCGCGGTGAGTGCAAGGGCGGGGCTGTGGTGGCCTCTCAGCTAGGTGACACAAGTACGCATTTCCTTCAGGGTAAAAGAGCCCGGATGTGGGAACCACTGTGTTTAAGTGTCTGCCTGAGTTTGGGATGTCGCCTTTTTTGAATCAGGCTATTCTTCAATTAATTGCCATGAAAAACTGAAGTTTCTGGGTCTCACAAGAGCCAGGGACAAGTCAATGACAAAGTTAAGCAAACAAAGCTTTTGCACTAAATCAGTGAGATTTCTCAAACAGTTTTGTTAAAAATTTATACTGCACTATGAAATATATTCTTTTTCTTCATTTTCGTGGTTGTAAGGTAAACGCGGGACAAGCCAAGAAGTTTTAAAAACAAGCCTTTATTGGAAGAGCACTCCCAGGCGAGGTTCTCTGGTCCAGAGAGGAGAGGGGCCAGAGAAGTCGTGCCCTAGGTCAGGAGGGCGTAGTTTCTATAGGGTTATGTGGGGGTAGGTATAGAATGGGGAATGTCAGTTGAGCATCCGGATTAGGGTGGTGGCACCAGGGCTTTAGGGTGGGCCCTTGTCCAAATTCCAATATCGAGCTGGGAAGCCTCCAGGCAGCCCCCCCCCCCCACCACCCCCTGCAGACCTAACAGTGGTAATGTTAAAAACACAATCTCTGGAGCCAGATTCTCTGGGTTCTAATCCCTGTGCCTCTTACTAGCTATGTGTCTTTAGGCAAATCACTTAACTTCTCTGTGCCTATCAGTTTTCTCATCTGTACGATGAGAATGAGAATGATACTTACCTCAAGGAGTTGTTGTGAACACTCAATGGTACCTTGGCATACAGTAAGCATTAGTGTTAGCTATATTTTTTTACTATTATCCTAATACCATTAAGACAAAATTTAGCATGTAAGTTTTTTATACACTGCTTCTTTAGGGAAAGTTTAGTAAGTTAGTTAACTGCTGAATCTTTCATTAACTGATACAATTTTAAGATAAGTGACTTTTTTCACACTATTGTTTTACCACATATAATTATCTGAACAAAGTTTAAGTCATTTGAAACAACTGAAACACAGAAAGTATCTTAAACATGCATAACAAAAAGTAAACTATCAAATCTATTAGTGGAAATATATTTCAGGAAATAATTTATAGTGGAAATAAATTAGAGAAAAGATTCTTATCTTTCTTATCTTTGGGTATCAGGAGTTTGACCAAGAATAAATATCATGTAAACTAACCAAAATGGATTTGCTTTGAATTTGTTTTTTTAAATTTTATTCTTACTGGTAAGCACAATGCTACTTGGAAATTACCAACCATTCTTATTTTTATGTATTTGTTTTAAAATACTTATTACAAAAATCATAATATTTATTAAGTATTATGATAATCTTTAGACCTAAGAAAATGCATAAAGCATAAAGCATAATGTAATAAATATTTATGATCTCACCATCTAGCCTAAGAAATGAGATGTTACAGAAAGAGTTAAAGCCCCCAGTGGATCCCTCCCCAGTCTTATTTCCCACCTGCTGCCATAAGAAACTCCACGTAGATAGCAAAATTTCCCTGAATTTAGGTTTATGATCACATACATATCATCATATTTTATATATCTTTATTATATGCTTCATTATATTTAAGTATACTTTTATTAAAAATACATATTCTTAGAAAAATGTAGTATTTATGAAAATGGTTTTGTACAATTAATTTCCTTGTACACATGTGTTAGAGATTCTCTACACCTTGAAAATGTACACCCAGCAGTGGAATTGTAAGGACGTTGGGTTCGCACACCTTCGACTTACCTGTCTATTGCCAGTCAATCTCCAAAAGGGTTGTATTAATCCACACTCCCACCACCAGTGTATCATAATTCCTTTTCTCTACATGCTCTTCAGACTTTTAAATTTTTGTTTATTTTATCGATGTAAAATAAAATTTTATTGTAATTTTCCTTTTCTTTGATTTTTAGTAAGACTGATTGTACTTTCAAGCATATTTGTCATTGGGATTTCCTCTTCCATGGATTACCTACTCAAATCCTTTTCCATTTTTTTATTTAATTCATCTTTTTATATTATTTTGTAGGAGTTCTTTATATATTCTGGCTATTAATCTTTGACAGTTTTAATAGATTTTGATGCATAATTTTAATATAATCCAATGTATTATTTTTTTCCTTTATGACATATGCTTTTAAGGTCTTAAAAAATCTTTCCTTTGTCTAAACTTATAAAATATCTTCCTATGTATTCTTATAAAAGTTTTTAAGATTTGCTTTTCAGTTAGACCTTTAATCTTTCCAGAGTTTATCTTCAGGTATTATATGATTAGGAATCCAGTTTTATTTTTTCTGCATGGATAGTAAACTTTCTCAATATCACTCACTGATTTTTTTCCCTCCACTGTGTTGACACTTCTGTCATATGTCAGCTTTCGCATATTCATGGGCCTCTTCCTGAACTCTCTGTTTCATTCCGATGGGGCTGGATGTGCTGGTAGAGTTGAGTGGCCTGCCTGTCCCTACGCCAGCATTGCGCTGGCACGGCTACTCTACCTTTGTAATGAGCCTTGGTATCTGACAGGGCAAATTTACCCCCATCTGCTACCTTGGTTCTTTTTAGAATGATCTTGGCTACTTTTTGCCCTTTGTTTTTCTGTATGTATAATGGAATCGACTAGTCAAGTTTTGTGATAAATGTTGTTGGGATTTTCATTGAAATGACACATCTAAAACCAACATAATTACTTGAAACGTTTTTATTTTATTAGTATATCCTATGTATTCTTTGGATCTGTGGTTTAAGTTTAAGTTAAGTTTTAAGGGTGTTGTGAGTTATTAACTAACTTTTCTGCTGGTGGCGGTAATTATTTACTGTAGATTTGGAGAAGGTTGTCTTAACAATTCACTTTACAAGATGCTAGAAAATGCAGTTTGATCCTAGGCTATCATGACTTAATGCATGATTTTATGTATAAGGTTTATAGTCATTTTTTAAAAAAGACAAACTTAATTAGTTCTTTTATGTTTACAAGAATAAAATTTTTTCTTGTAAAATAAAAATTATTATTGAACAATATATTCTAAAAGTGAGCACCCACGAGGTTTTAAAAAATTTGTCCCAGTAGGAATACTTCTCAAATATTGTTTCTTTTTCCATAGTTATCATGCTTTATCTCTTAAAGCTAACATTAACTATATACTTTTAAAAATATTTCTTTATTCAAACAAATTTAGTGTTGATTTCAAATTTAAGTCTTTAAATAAAAATAAGTATCTCTGTAGTATACTAACCTATAGTACCAAAAGTCATTTTAAAATGCCAGAAAATATAACTCCATAACAATTCAATTTCATTGATAGTATTATTGGAAAAATATTATACCTTAAACTTTACTCTGAACAACTTTATTACTTCATATACTTCTATAATGTTGCTTTGGTTTCTGTAAAAATCCACTTGTAAAATATGGCAGTTATAATCGGTGCGCCTCAAACTATCTCTTTGAAACTTTTTTCTTTAATCTTTTGCTGAACCGCTTAGAAGTTGCTCACCATTCCTCAAGGAGACACTTATAGTTTTTCTCTTGTCTTTTCCTGAGTTGTTTTTCTTCAACTCTGGACAAAAGCTTTTGTACATCCTTTAGTCCAAACCTGTACAGTGCCCAGACTATGTTAACATATTGCCAACACAGCATGGGACCCTTGAGTCATCGGAGTGGTGTTCTGCAAGATCGGGGATCCTCATTGGGAAACTGGGGGGCTTTAGCTTCAGAGGCTTGCCTGCTACAAAGAAAAATGAATCCAGTTTCAGTCAATGGAAGAGTCTGCTGATCCTTTTCTAAATCTTTCCCCAGGGCAGAAATTGTGCATCTGTTGTAAAAGAACACATATCCCCTCATAATACATTCATAATCAGTCAAATAAGACTTAGAGAAGGGAAATTACTGGTAATAATCCTTTTCAACACAAACACACATTCAGACCAAGGGGACTGACTTGCAGATATGACAAATCATATCTGAGCGATTTTCCTGGGGATTTCCTATTGGGTGTCACTGAAAAAATGGGGGATAAGATGACTATGGTTGACACATGTGTGCTCTCATCGAGTGTCAGACAGAGGGCTGACAGGGAAGACACCACTGTGCTGAGTCTTTGCTATGTGTGGGAGGGAGACTCTTCGCAGGATAGGCTGGGCTAGAATCCTAGGACACACACCTGGCTGATTCTTAGACTCACCTGAGGAGATTTTAAAAAGGCAAATTCCTAGATGCCATCTGCTGATTCTCAGAAGAGATGCAGTAACCTTGTGTAGTTACACACTCTCTAAGTAAATCTGAAGATAAGAGCCGATATGGCAGAGGGGAATCCCTTAGGTCTAGCTGCTGAGGGAGGTGCCTTTCAGCTCAGAGAGTCTAAGAGAGGGACGGTGTGTTCACGGTACATGTATTGCTCTGTAAGAAACAGACGGAGACCTTCTCAGGTGGGGCTTCAGCAGCCACCACCATTAACTTTGTTGATGCTTGAAATGAACCCTGTTCGCGTCTCTTGTCTGGGATAGAACAAGACCTTTCTGTGTCCCTAGAATTCAGTGAGGTTCTGCAGAAACTCCCCCAAAAGCAAGCCACAGTCCTTGCCATCAAAGACAGAGTCTAGAGTGTTAGTGAAGAGAACATTAGAAACAGAAGGATAAACAAAGGCATACAACTTCATGTTGTGCAAAGCAGGAAAGGAGGGGCTGCCGAGAGGGAGGCGAGGATGTCAGGAAAGCATTTGGGAGGGGCTGAAACTTGAACTGCATTAAGTTGAACCTAGAAAGGGCACCCCATCCCCTGGCAGAGTTTACGAGGTATACTGAAAATGGGATTCCTGTGTCCCTTCTAGAAAGCAGTACATGTGCATATGAGCATGGGTGTGCGTGTGCGCTTTTGTGGCTGTGTTTCAGGGTCCACATCCAATCCACCTTTCAACCCATGAAGATGGGGCCACTGACACCGCAGGATGCAGGGACAGGGTGTCACTGTCAGCATCGCAGTCTTTGTGAATGGCACTCTGTGGAGATTTGTAGTGCACAAACTTCACAGCCCCACGTGGCAAATCTGCATATGGGGCTGGTTAGAACGTCGGGGGCAGGAGTGGAAACTGAACGTGTGCACCCATCCATGCCACCCAGATCATAATGGGGGAGCTGCTGCCCCACCCCCAGCCTGTGCCCCTTCCCCACCCCTGTCCTGGTAGAGTTGCTGCCTCCAGGATACTCTCAGCTTCACTTAGGCCCTCATGCCCCCACTGCAGGTGATGGATCAGAAGCTTTCAGGACAGAGAGCTGCACTGGAGCAGGGCCAGAACCCTCTGCCCCTCTACTTGAGCCTCAATGTCAAAGAGAACAATCTGAAGACTTTCGACTTCAAGGGTATAGTCCTCAGTCCTGTGCACTCTACCCTCCAATACACACATGCACACACACACGCATGCACACACTCACACCTCTGCACCTTGCAGGTCTCCAGAGAATTCAAATAAGAAACTCCTGTACAGATGGCCCAGACTGCTGGAAGAGGGGCTATTCTCGTGGGCTGATATGCCAGACAGTGGAGGCTCACTGTCCTGGATATGGGCTGGGGGCGGGAGGGTAGGGGAAGGGGAATGGAGGACCGGGAGGATGTGATCAAGGGGCTGGGTGAGTGACAGCCCAGCCAGGAGCCAGCCAGGCAGTGGGGAGGCTGAGGCCTGCGGGGGGGGGGTGGGGGGGTGGGGCGGGGGGGGGGCGCGGGGGGGCAGTATCTTTGGTTCTTGTCAGAGCTGGGGCTCCACCTCCTCACTCTTCTCTCATTCCTTCCTCTCCCTCCTGCCCCTTAGAGTGGGTTGAGTTCTCCCCTTATGAGGTCGGGTTCCTGAAATATGGAGCCTTTGTCCCTTCTGAGCTCTTTGGCTCCGAGTTCTTCATGGGGCGGCTGATGAGGAGGATCCCAGAGTCCCGGATCTGCTTTCTAGAAGGTGAGAGGTGGTCACTCTGAAGCTCTGGCCATTTCCAGGCCAAGCGTCTCTGATGCCATGACTCCTGTACTCAAGTCTGGCAGAAGCCTCCAATGAGGGCAGGAGTTGGGCTATGGGGAAGAACCATGACAGAGGTAGCCTGCTCCCCTTCTTAGTTTCCACCTGGACCCAGGGGTGGGGGCCACAGGCTTCCAGGCAGTGGAAGGCAGGGCTCTGAGGCCTGGGGGTTTGACCTTCAGGTATCTGGAGCAACATTTTCTCCCTGAACTTGCTGGAAGCCTGGTATGATCTCACCAGCTCTGATGATGACCAGAAGCAACGCATCAAGGACAAGATCAGGAAACTAGGTAGGAAAGGGAGGGAGCAAGGTGAGCCTGGGATGAGGCCACTTCCTCTTTACATGCTGGGGGTGGTGGTGGGGATGTTAGGGGGAGGCAAGGCAAAGCATTTCCAGGCCCCTCACTGGACCAATGTCTGTTTCTCTGGGCCCAGAGAAGCCCCCTGCCTCCTCAAAGACTTCCTCATGGCTGGAGGCCTTGTGGCTGCAGCCTGGAACCGCACTGGCCCAGGCATTTAAGGGCTTCCTGACAAACCGGCCACTCTACCAGCATAGCTCCAACTTCCTCCAGGGCCTCCAGCTGCATCAGGACTACTGCAACCAGAAAGATTTCTCTACCTGGGCAGGTAAGGGCCACTGCCGTATGTCCCCAGGTAACAAGGTTGGGCTCCTGGGTGGAGATGGGCTATGGCTGAGACAGGCAGAGGCCTTGGAGGGCATGGCATCCACTTCTGGGGTATGGAATAAGGAAGGTCTTGGGTAGGGCTGTCATGTATTTTCAGGGAGTGACACCAGAGGGGTGAGAAGGGGGTGTGGAGTCGAATGCAGTATGAAGGGGAGGGGGAGGGGGTGAGTGGGTGATCTATGGTGGAGTGGCTGCCTCTGACTATCGCTGTCTCCCCCATCAGACAGCCAGCTAGACTCCATCCCTGGCCAGCTGACCCCGCAGGAGCCTCATCTCTGCCTGGTGGATGCTGGCCACTTTCTCAACACCAGCTGTCCCTCCATGCTCCGACCAAGCCGCAGGCTGGATCTCATACTCTCCTTCGACTACTCTCAGAAGCCTTTTGAGGTACCTCTGATCGCACCATGAGAACCCCAGAATTTCTGCTCAACCAGACCAAGCTCCAGGGACAAGCAGCAGGGCCACCAGGCCAAGGGCTCTAAGGGAAGGGAGGGGTGACAGGCTCCCAGGACAAGTGGATAGGGAGGAAGTTTGCCATGCTCAACCCAAGAAGAACAACTGGTCAGTGCAGAAAATAGACCTGGCCTGTCCACATCCATCCCACTAGGGCCTCCCTGCAGACTCTGGAGGACATGGGATGGAAGGCTGTGATAAAGAATTAGGTCCCCTACTGAAGCCCTCTAGACTCTGGGACTTGAATAACCCAGCAACATCAATCATAAATGGGGCAGAGTGCCAGGTCTGTACCCCACCTGTAGATTTTAACCAAATAGCATTGCAGGCCACTGGCATCCTTTGCCTCTCTTGAGTTTAACTGGGCCATGAACAGAAACCAGGTTGTCTTGACACCAAGCAGTCAGTTGAGTTAGAGCCATCCTAGCATTTTCTAGAGCACTGACCTGAGATGGCCAGGAAGTAGCTGGTTGAGTCTCGGTCCCTCTTCCTCTCCAGGTGCTGCAGCAGACCAAGCTGTACTGCCAGGGCCTGGGACTGCCTTTCCCCCACTTGGAGCCCAGCCTGCAGGAACAATGCCAGCCCAAGGAGTGCCACCTCTTCTCAGACCCGACCTGCCCAGATGCTCCTGTCCTATTGCATTTCCCACTGGTCAATGTCTCCTTCAAGGACTACTCAGCACCTGGTAAGGCAGCCTCTCCCTTCTTAACAGCCTGGCAGCCAGGCCCCTCAGACACACTGCCTTAGGCCCTCCCCAGTGTCCCTGTGGCCAGCAGAGGGGGAAAGAGTCTTAAGGCTAGTTCCCCAGTTTGAGACACAGCAGTGTCCTGGTGTCTGTCGTGGATGCCCATGTCCAGGCAGAGGCCCTCTGTTTGCAAGTCACTGTGTGGCTATTGTCTTTGTCCTGACCCCAGGCTCCTCTGCCCCCTACCCCTAGCTACTCCTGGGCCCCTCTGCTCTCCTGTTTTGTGGGATGGAGTGAGAGAATCCCTGCACCCAGAGACCTCCTGCGTTGTCACCCTCTGCAGCCATCTCCACCACTGCTCAGGCACTAAGTTGTTGGAGGACTTCATAACGGCTGTCCAGGGTAGACAGCTAGAAAGGAGAGGCCCCAGTTCCCACTCTCTCAAAGTCCCCTAAACCTACCTAGGATTTCAGTTGGCCTCTATCATCCTACCCAAACCCAGAAAGCCGGGGGTCCTTTCTCAGGGCTGGGCTTCTATCCTGAAATCTAAAGCCTTATCACATTCCTTCCAATCCTCACCTTTCACCAACTGGTCAGACTTTTCTCTCCTTTTGGTGGGAAAAGAAGAAAACAAATTTTTGCCTTTGTGCACTATTCCTGGCTTTCTAGTTCCTGCCACAATCCCAAATCTTCCAGCTTTACTCGCAGCACGCTCAGCCCACATCTTGGAATTCTCTTTCTCTCAGCAAAGACTGGTTTATTGCAAAGCAAAAGTCCTTTGGTTTTTCAGTCTCCTGTTGCCATATGAGTTTTAAGAATCCATTTACTAACCTAAGCGACTTTGTTGTTCTGGCTTTTTCCACTTTACCCCTAAGGGTAATATAGAGGTTGCCTGAATAGTGGAGGAAGTATAATCCTACAAGGGAATGGGAGAGTAGCAAGCTCTTCATATCTCTAAATAGTATCCTATTTTCCACAAATATTTCTGGACAAAGGACACAGAGGGCTGGGAGAGAAGCGAGGAGCTCCTTTAGTGGGGAGCAGCCCACCCCTGTGCCCACCTGAGAAGCTTAGTTCCAGCTGTGGAGGCCTCTGGGTCTTGCTGCTAACTCCCTCCCACCCCTGGGCAGGTGTCCAGCGCAGCCCTGCAGAGCTCCCAGACGGCCAGGTGGATCTGAATCCGGACACCTCACCCTATTCCCTGTTCAGCACGACCTACAAGGAGGAAGACTTTGACCGCTTGCTGCAACTCAGTGATTACAATGTCCAGAATAGCCAGGGCACCATCCTGCAGGCCTTGAGAATGGCTCTGAAGCGCCGGGCCCCGGGGGCCAGGCTTCCAGGGGCACAAACTTGAGGCTGCTCAGGAGCCCCAGCACCCTGAGGGCCAGACTGTTTCTCAAAGCAGCTGTACTGTTTTACATTCCTGTCAGCATTGTATGAGGGCCCAGTTTTTCTGCGCTTTTGCCATGCTTGTTATTGCCTATCTTTTTTATTGTAAACATCCTAGTGGGTATGAAGTGGTATCGCCTATGCATTTCCCTAACAACTAATGATGTTAAGAATCTTTTCACATACTTATTGGCCTTCTGTATATCTTTAGAAACATGTTTATTCAGATCTTTTTCCCATTTTATGGGCCCAGCACGATTCCGCTGAGCCACTCTGTTATCTTCTTTTGCCCATTTTAATTGGATTATTTGTCTTTTTATTTTTGATTTGTGAGAGTTCTTAATATATTCTACATACAAATCCCTGATTCAAAGTATGATTTGCAGAGTTTTTCTCCAAATCTATGGGTTATCTTTTTACTTTGTTGATGATATCCTTTGAAGCACAGTTTTTTTATTTTAATGATGCCCAGTTTATCTATGTTTTCTTTGTTGTCATATTTAAGAAACCATTGCCTAATCTAAGGTCATGAAGATTTATCCCCATGTTTTCTTCTGATAGTGTTTTAGCTCTTATATCTATGTCTTTGATCCATCTAGTTAACTTTTGTATATGATGTGAAGTAGGAGTTTGACATCCTTCTTTTGAGGTGGATAGTTAGTTATTCCAACATCATTTGTTGAAAATTCTGCTCTTTCCCCCATTTAATTGTCTCAACACCTCATTGAAAATCAATTAGCTGTAAATGTGAGGGTTTATTTCCAGACTCTGGTTCTATTTCATTGATCTATTAGTCTGTCCTTATGCTGATAGCACACTGTCTTGATTACTACAGCTTTATACTAAGTTTTGAATTCAGCAAGTATCAGTCTTCTAACTTTGTTCTTCCTTTTCAAGGCTGAATTTTCATATGAATATTAGTGCAAAGAAGACAGCTGAGATTTTGGTGGGGATCGAATTGAATTTGTAGATGAATTTGGAGGGTATCTTAATTTACATCTTCTAATTCATGGATATGTGACGTCTTTCCATTTATTTAGGTCTTCTTTAATTTCTTTCAACAATATTTTGTAGTTTTCAGTGCACAACTCTTAAACTTCTTTGATTAAATTTATTCCTAAGTATTTTATTTTCTCTGATGCTATTATAAATTGAGTTATTTCCTTAACTTCATGTTTGGATTGTTCATTAAAGTTATAAATAAATACAATTTATTTCCGTGTATTGATCTTGCATCCTGTAATCTAGCTGAACTTATTTATTATCTCTAATAGTTTTTTTGACTACTTAGAATTTTCTACATATAAGATGATGTCACCTGCAAATAGAAATGGTTTTATTTCATCCTTTCTGACCAGAATGTCTTTTATTTATTTTTCTTGCTCTGACTAGAACCTCCAGTATAATGCTGAGTAGAAGTGACGAGAGCAGACATCCTTATCTAGCGCCTAATATTGAAAGGAAAGCATTTAATCTGGAACCATTAAGTATAACATTAGCTGTGGGTTCTTTTAGTTGCTTTTAACAGGTTGAGGAAGTTTCCTTCTATTCCTAGTTTGTTGAGTGTTTTTACCATGAAAAGTGTGTTATTTTGTCGAGTGCTTTTTTGTATGTCTCTGGACATAATTATGTAGTTTTTTTCTTTATTCTATTAATGTGCTATGTTGCAATAATTGAGTTTGGATGCACTCCTGGGATAAATCCTACTAGGTCATGAGATATAATTCTTTTTATGTATTGCTGTCACACTCATTTAAGATCTCCCACACTCAAATGGATGTACACACACCTCACAACTATAGCTGCCCTAGCTCCTGGTAAGTGTCATAGCGACAGACTCTGGCTCTGGGATTGCCCTCATCTGATGACCTCTCCTCAGAACCCTCTTTCCTCTGCCTCTTATGTACTTGGCTTTATTTTAATCCTGTGGTTTCTCCATTTTATCATAAACTCTTATTTTCCAATGATGTTAATGATGGTATCTACTGGTTTGTGTAGGAAAAAGTACTCTTGTGTTTCTCTTTTACTACTCACACAAAACATGTCTGACACTTCTGGTCACCAAACAATGGGTGGTTCTCCCACACCAAGCAATTTTCTGTGACACCAGCTGGATGTCCTCTAATTCAATTTAATTCTGACATCACATACCTGGAGTTAGCATCAGATTCCATAAGATCAGGGAGCAGTCTTAAAAGACTGCCTCCACTTTAGGTGCCAATCATAAGTCCCAGGTTGTCATCTATTCTTCTGACTAGCTGGCTATAAATTGGGGTTCCTACAACCCCATCCTTGGGTTTAATAACTTGTTAAAATGGCTCAGAAAACTCAAAAACTGACATTTACCAGTTTATTAAAGGATATGATAACGGATACAGATGAACAGTCAGATGAAAAGGTACATAGGAGGAGGTCTGGAAGGGTCCCAAGTACAGGAGCTTCTGTCTCATGGAGTTGGGGCATGTCACCCTCCTGGTATGGATGTGTTCACCAACCTGGAAGTTCCATGAACCCCACACTATTGAGATTTTTATGGAGACTTTATCGCATATGCATGATTGATTATTAACTGCATTTCCAGCCCTTTGTCCCCCTCCAGAGAATGGGGAATAGGGCTGAAAGTTCCAAGCTTCTAATTATGGTTTGGTCTTTCTGGTGACCAGTCCCCAACCAGAAGCCCACCAAGAGTCATCTCATTGGAACAAAAGATAGTCCTATCACCCAAGAAATTCCACTGAGCTCAGTGTCTTATGTTCCTATCATGCAGGAAATTATGAAGGTCTTAGTGTCTCTGTGATTAAAGAGTAAATATCAGAAGAAATGATCTCCTAGCACCCCTATTTACAAGAGCTTTAGGAGCTCTGTGTCAAGAACCAGGAACAGAAACAAATATATATATTTCTTGTTATTTTACATGACTTGTATTTTATTTTATGCCAGGCATTTTACAGTATTTCCCTTAATTCTCACAGATACCTGAATATTCAATAGAATTGTTATCCTCATTTTATCAATGATGAAACTCAGGGCTGAATATGTGACAAGCCTTCAGCCAACATTATACTTAATGGTGAAAAACTAAAAATTTTCCCTCTAAGATCAAGAACAAGGCAAGGCTGTCCGCTATGGCCACTCTTATTTAATATAACATTGGTGGTCCCAGCGAGTGCAATCAGACAAGAGAGAGATATAATAGGCATTCAAATAGGAAACAAAGAAGTCAAACTGTCACTATCTGCAGATGACATGATTCTCTATATAGAAAACCCTAACGACTCACAAGAACACTGCTAGAAACAATAAGCAAATACAGTAAAGTCTCTGGATAAAAAATCAACATTCAAAAATCCATAGCATTCCTATATTCTAATGATAAAGTGTCAAAAAAGAAAGTGGTAAAAATAATTCCTTTTGCAATTGCAACAACAACAACAACAAATATCTAGGAATAAATCTAATAAAACATGTGAAGGACCTATTCAATGAAAACTAAGACCCTGTTAAAAGAAATCGAAGAAAATACAAAGAAATGGAAAGATATTCTGTATTCTTGGACTGGAAGAATTAACTTAGTTAAAATGACCATATTACCTAAAGCATTATATATATTCAATGCAATCCCCATCAAAATCCCATCAGCATTTTTTAAAGGAATAGAACAAAAAATCATCAGATTCATATGGAAGCACAAAAGACTCCTAACTGCCAAAGCCATCCTGAGAAAAAAGAATGAACGCAGCTGGAGGCATCACTCTGCCTAACTTCAAATTATACTACAAAGCAACAGTAATCAAAACGGCATGGTATTGGCAGAAATATAGACACATGGACAAATGGAATAGAATCGAGAATCCAAAAGTAAACCTATATTTATATGGGCAAATAGTTTTCAACAAAAATGCCAAAAACATGCAGTGGAGAAAAGAAAGCCTCTTCCATAAGTGGCACTGGGAAAACTGCAAAAGAATGAAACTAGATTGTTGTCTATCATCACACACCAAAATTAACTCAAAATGAATTAAGGACTTGAATACAAGACCCGAAACAATAAAATTCATAGAAGAAAACACAGGAACGAAACTCTAGGACCTTGGACATAAAGAAGATTTTATGAATTTGACCTCAAAGGCAAGGGAAGTAAGAGCAAAAATAAATAAATGGGACTACATCAAACTAAAAAGCTTCTGCTCAGCAAAGAAATCATCATCAACATAAAGAGAGAACTATCCGAATGGGCAAATATATTTGCAAGCAACACCTCCAATAAGGGCCTAATAACCAAAATATACAAAGAACTCATACGACTCAATAACAACGAAAAACAAAAGATCAAATCAAAAATGGGCAGAGGACCTGAACGGACACTTCTTCCTAGAGGACATACAAATGGCCAATAAATATATGAAAAGATGCTCAATATCACTAGCTATTAGGGAAATGCAAATCAAAACCACAATGAGATACCATCTCATACTTGTTAGAATGGCTATAATTAACAGGACAAGCAATAACAAATGTTGGAGAGGATATGAGAAATAGGAACCCTCATACAGTGCTGGTGGGACTGCAAATTGGTATAGCCGCTATGGAAAGCAGTATGAAGGTTCCTCAAAAAATTAAGAATTGATCTACCATATGATCCAGCAATCCCCCCTACGGAGTATTTACCCCAAAGACTTGAAAACTCATATTCGAAAAGATATTTGCACACCAGTGTTCACAGCAGCATTACATAGTGCCCAGAACATGGAAACAAACAAAGTATCCTATGATAGATGATTGACTAAAGAAGCTGTGGTACGTATATACAATGGAGTATTACTCAGCCATAAGAAGAGATGAAATACTGTCATTTGCAACAACATGGATGGACCTTGAAATAATCATACTAAGCGAAATAAGCCAGACGGAAAAGGTTGAAAATCACATGATATCACATATGTGGGATATAAACCTAAAAGCAACAAATGAACAGAACAAGCAGAGACTCATGAACATTGACGATGGACTAGTGGTTACCAGAGAGGGGACGGGGAATAAAAAATAAAATGTTTTAAAAAATTATGTATATATAGTATGAAAAAATATAAACTGACATAAAAAACAACGACAACAACAACTCAGGGCTGAGAAAGAAAAAAGCAGTTCGTGTTCTGCTGAATACGAACACACTTTCACAGAAACCCAATGTCTGATGACAACATCATTGTGCAACTGCATTGGAGCAAGACAGGAATAAACCACTCCATAATCATATCTGAGCATGGACAAGATTACTGTGAAACCACCAAAATGACTAAACTTCACCCTTTCCTGTTTAGCATGAGGGATTGCTGCTTCTTTACCAATTATAGCTTTAGCCCTGCCCCATTTCCTCACCTTCCAGATAAAAATTAAGATACCCAGTCATAGAATTGCCATCATTTTCTGATAGCATCCAACCTGGAGCAACACTTCGCTTCCTTGAACATTCCATAAATCACTTCATACAAGCCCAAATCCAACAATAAACCCCTTCCACTCCTCCTGGACCTGTCCTGTGTGTCTCTTTGGCTACTTTCAATTTGTATGCTTTCACTATTAAAAAAACAAACAAACCTGTAATCATAAATAGAGAGCTTTCCTGAATTCTGTGAGTTGTCCTAGCAAATTATCAAACCTGAAGGTGGTCTTGGGGACCCTTGAATTTTTGACTGGTGTCTAGCATGAGGGCCATCTTGTTGGACTGTTCTCTCAGATGGCACAGTTTGGTAAGCTCCCTTGCAAGCGGGTCACAAGACCTGGACAATCTGGCAGTCTAGAAAACTGTGTCCTCTACCTTGCAGTTTAATGGACTCAAGGCACCTATGTTCTGAAGAATGAGAGGGAGTACAAGTAGAAGAAAAGACTCATTCGATTTGGGGAACTTTCAATAAAGCAAAAGAGAGAGTCGAGGAGTTCCATACAGCCCTAGAGTGGACTGGGCTGAGGCCTAAGGCCATACCTTGGTGCATTGATGTGCAGATGTGTGTGTGTGTATGTGTGTCTGTCTCTCCCTCATCCCCTGACCGGCTTCTGTTATTCCAGTCCCCTGACTACTGGAGGGCCAGGAGGTCCCGTCCGCCCCACCCTGATCTGGGTGAGGGCTGTGACTCCAGCAGCTGTTAGACCTGTGCCGATTGCACAAGGCTCTTCCGGCAGCCTGTGGTCCCCTTCTGGTCCGGGCTTTGAGCCAGTAGCGGAGGCAGCAAGGCCCTACAGGCTGTTTCATCACAGGTCCTGGGACTGGGCTGGCACTTTGCCTAACACGGGTGGTGGCAGTAGAAATGGCAAGTGAAGGGCAAACTGAGAGATCTTTCTTTTTTCTGTTGGATTTAGTGCAACAATGCAAGAATTGTTTTATATTATGGAACTAAGAAATTTTATTTAACAATAGGTAGGTCAAATGAGACTAGTTACATAAAAGTAATTGCTTGATAAAATTTTATTCAAACTGAGGATTTATATTAAGCTCTTAAAAAAAAAACTAGAAGTAAAAGGGCATTTACTTAACCTGATATAGGGTATCGTGATGGTTAATTTTATGTGTCAACTTGGCTGGGCCACAGTACCCAGATACTTGGTTAAACAGTGTATTTCAGATGTTTCTGTAAAGGTGTTTTTTTTGGATGAGATTAACATTTAAATTAGTGGACTTTGATCATTGGTTCGAGTATAAATTACGATCTAGATTGTAACATTTGGCAGGAATGCCTGGTTTAAAGACCTGGCAATTAACTTCTTCTGAGTCACGGTTGCAGTTAAGGCAGCTGCCAATAGGGGGATGTGTTGCTACATGACAATTACCAGGAAAAAAAGTGGCACGGGGCGGTGGGCCCCACCTGCACAGAGCACACTCTTCACTCTGTTAACCTTTCCACAAAACGTACTTTAAAACTTATGTTTTAATTAGTAACCAGCATTTACATATAATGATGTATATTCAAAGAAAGACATAAGTCAGAACAAAATTCAAAGACAAACTTTTAGGTAAAGCCTCTCATTGAACTGGTATCACAGGCCAATAGCACTTGGAATTTACCTATTTCTTGCTAGGATGTTCATCGAAGGTAAAATGGATAAATAAATCCTGGTGTATTCATGCAATGGAACACTATGCAGTTATGAAAATGAACGCTATGTCTACACACAACAATATGGATGGATTTCATAATGTTGAGTGTGAGAAGCCAGGCATAAAAGAATAATATTGAGTGATTGCATTTATATAAAGTTCCAAAACTAATAAAATGAATTAAGATATAGAAATCAGGAGTGTTTTACCTTTGGGAGTCAAGCGAGTAGTGATTGGAAGAAAGCACGAGGAGGGTTTCTAGAATACTGGTAATTCTATTTTGTTTCTTGATCGGTGTGCTGGTTCCGTAAGTATGTTCAGTAGTGAAAATTCATTGAACTGTACACTTATGATTCATGCACTTTTCTGTATGTACATCAAGATTCGATTAAGAGTTTATTTTAAAATTCTGGGGGTACCAGCATCTGCATAGTGAACTGTAATAACCTTCAATTTATACCCACCTTTCCATCACTCTTCTGTCAACAGCCTGTGCCCAGTGGCCTCAAGTGAGAGACTGTGACCAGGACTAGCCTATCACAGTATGTCATATGCTTGGCACTGGAGATTGGCCCAGGAGCAGACACTGAACTCAAGCAAACTGATCAGAGCCCCTTCCTAGAGCTCTTTTGTAAAAACAAGAACAAACAAAAAAGAACAAAAACAAACAAACAAAGCATGAAAATTCTTCCTTGGTATAGGGTTTAATATCTTCAAACGTGGAAGGAGACAATCTGTATTAGGAGAGAATGAGGTCAGGATAAAGACAAGCAGAGCAAGAAAAAATGGGAGACGCAAAGAAAGAGTCCTGTTGCTTCAAAACCCAAGTTCTATCCTTCCTCAGCTTCCCCGGATCTTCATTTCTCAATTGTGTGAGTTAATCCAGGGCCTTTACAAGTTAAATGAAGCAACACATTGCTGTTTATGAAAGAGCCCTCATTAATCCATCAAGCACCTGGGTGGATGGCAGAGCCACTTACTGAAGGAGGCAACAGGAAGAGGAGGAGCATTCTCTTCCGGAGAAAATGTTAGCATCGTAAGTCTGTCTCATTCAGGAAGGGGACATGTGCTCTCCAGATGTCAGGAAGTTTTCGCAATTACTCTCCTACTCGAAAGTTAAAATTGAGATTATGTTCTTTTTCATTATCAATCTAATTGACTTTGAGCTCCCAACCAGTCAACTTTGTATATGTCTTTCCTTTCTGGATCTCTCCCATCAGTGACAACCACACATTCTGCAGGGTTACTTACGTAACCCAAAGGGGTGGGTCCTGAACATGAAAATCCTGAGGAGAGGAAACTGAACAACCTCCCTTCAACTAAGGGTTTCAGCTGACTTTTCAGCTATTTTTGTTTTCACTGCCACATGGTGTCATTGTTGAAGCACAAGCAAAATCTTGGATCCAGGTAACTGCCCCCTGCTCTTGTCCTGTAGCTCTGATGATGAAATACAGATGCTCACCCTGCTCTGAGATTGTCCCTGCACACTGCTAAACCACCTGGGTGGGCTGACCATGGACCCCACCAACATCGGCTGCCTGGTTTGCCTGTCACCCCATGTCTGAGAATGAAGCTGAAGGCTTTGTGGAGCACACACAAGCTCCAATTCCCTAGAGCAGTCCTGGTATCAGGACCATGGTAAGGGGAAGTGGTCCCAAGCCATGAGAGTGTCTTCGAGGGCAGAAAGAAAGGAGTCAGGGGAAGGAAACCCTGGGTGCTCCCTTTCTCTCCCACACCTAGTGCATGCAAAAGGTTGCTCTCTCTGCTAACTTGTTTTTGGGCTCAAACTCACCCTGGGTTCCTCAGCTTATGATGTTTGCACCAGCCCACAGCCACTTTCCCCAAGACCTGGAGCCAGGGTAGCAGCGTCTAAAAGGGTTTCTACTTTGTAGCTTCAGCCACACACTGACCCTGAGCTACTTTCCTTTCCCTATTTCTGCATTCTGGCCCCTGGAATAAGGAAAATTTTAACTCGGGCCAAACCCTGTCCCATTTCCTGCTTTGTGATGAACTCCTAAGTGTGTGTGGGAAGGAATGGGTGTGGGGGAGTAAAGCTAAGTGCACCGCCCTTAAAGCTGGTTCTTGATGGAAAATTAGGAAAATAGCTATCATCCCCTTCATGAAATAAGAAAAAAAACTCCATATATGCCATTATATTATATTATATTATATTATATTATCTCAACATAATAATAACTCTATATATGTTATTGTTATATTGAGATAATTTAAGAAGTTGCAACAGATCTATAATATTTATATGAATCTCTTCTGGTAGTAAGCTGGTTTATTGAAGCTACACTTTCTGTAATGGGGGATTGAGGAGAACAAGGACTAACATCGATCGTAGTCTAGTATTTGCCAGGGTGAATTCTCACACTTCTATGAGGATGGCATCATCTTTATTATCCCTGTTTTACAAACAAAGAATTCAAGGCTCAGAAAGGTTGGGTAACTTGCCAGTAGTATGCTCTGGAGCTGTGGGAATGGCTGCCTGCCCCACAAACCCACACCAGCTTCCTAATGGCCTCACTCCACCTAGTCTGGAATCAGGACTGGGGAGAAGCACCAAGCCTTTCCGTCTTTCCTGATGTTACCCAATACTTCTTTCCATGGACCATTAAGGAGATATTCTAATTGATTATCACCTCCTTGTATCCATGGCTGAAAATAAATCAGCTCCTTTTGATAGAATCCCATCCCCCTTTTTTGAGCAAAATGAATTGAACTTTTTGTTGCTTAAAAATCACTTCATCTTCCTTCTCTAAGGCAAGGTATTTTAGGTACTTTCTCCCAAGAGCTGAAGAACAAACCAGAAGTGAGAAGCAAATATGGACTGGTGGCAGATGGGGCTGAAGCTTCCAGATGTGGGGTTGGAGAAGAGGGAACGGTCCGTAAGGGTTCCCTGTCTCCTTCCTCACCCCTCCAAGTTTCCCCTTATGCCCCCAAACCCCCACCATGCCTGTCTGTCCTATTGCCACAGTTCCTGCCTTGGAGCAGTCCTGGTATCAGGACCATGGTAAGGGGAAGTGGTCCCAAGCCATGGGAGTGTCTTAGGGGACAGAAAGAAAGGAGTCAGGGGAAGGAAGCCCTGGGTGCTCCCTTTCTCTCCCACACCCAGTCCATGCAAAAGGTTGCTCTCTCTGCTAACTTGTAAATAAGCCACGCCCTCTACTCTTCATGATGGACCCTCAACTTCACCACTACCCACTAGCACCAGATTAGCCCCTGGCCAAGGATCTGACTGATTGGCTGCCTAGAATCAGCACCCATTCTGGGTCTCACCTGCTTGGGTGGGCATGGCAGTCATGAAGAGCCATTGCAGCCCCTTCCAGGTGCCCTCTAAGATGCTATGGGCAGGGCAGAGGGCTCTGAACAGTGGTGCGTAGGCTACCTTTCACCTTGACTAAAAGGTGTTATTTACCAAAACAACTTTAAAACTACCTCATTGTGAATCTATATTTATTTTTAATTATAATCATGATAAGATTTTGAGAAATGACAACATCTAGGTACAATTACTAATCTTCAGCGATCACCTGTCAATGTTTAGTCTAATCCAGGTTTCCTCTTGGCGTTTTGAAAATTTACCTAGGACTAAGAGTTTTTTTGGTCACACAAATGGCTTTCTCTTGGACGGTAAGGAATCTTGGCTTCAAATGCCCTTGTAGGTTAGAAATTTCCATCCACGGAATTTTTTTCTTTCAACCTCAATCTTCCTCTCTTGAAGCAAAATGAAAAATAAGACATGGTAGTCATATCTGGCATCTGCACACTTACTCCACAAATAGTTAGTTGCCTTTTCCCCCAGTCATATGCTGGCACTAGCTTCTAATAAAGATTTCCAGAAATGAGGCCTCTAAGAAATGGGAAACATAAATGAACCTGCTTTGCAATCTGCTAAAGGCCAGGCTGGTAAGGGATCTGACCACTATGCAGGTCTCTTCCAAAGTGCTTCTTATGCGTAAAGCCACCCTGAGTGCTTTAAATAACATTACCTCCTTTTATCATTATTATTACTATCATTCAAGCTCCACCCCACCCCCACCCCACCCCACACCAAATAGCACTGAAGGAGATGGAAAATCTCCTATTCATTTTAGGTTCTCTGTCTGGGATAATGTAAATTAGACTGGCAAAAGGCAGATTAACAAGGGAAAAACTAACAAATTTATTAACACATGTATGGAGCATGTAACACAATGGAACATTCAGTGATAGGTAACTCCTTTGAGTTAGTGGTTAGGACTTGGCCTTACATAGAATCTTAGCAAAGGGACTATATATGTTTAGATAAGTGACAAGACAAAAAAAAAAAGAACACTGAGTCTCTAGGGCAACAAATTGTAAGAGGGCAAACACATGGAGGAACTAATGGAAGATAAAAGCTAGTTAGGAAAGATTGGCGTGTGGTTTCCTCTGGTGCTTCTCTGAGCTGATGAGCATCCAGAGCTGTCCTTGACTACTTGTTGTCCCTCCGCATAGAGAGGAGAGAAACGACAACTTTGTAAATTGATGCCTTGCTTTTAGACAAATAAGGAGCCTGCTTCTTCTCAATTACTTTCAATTTGAAATACTATTTATACCAAAGTGGAATATGGAGAAGGTGGAAATTCTGCTTCCCTTCAGCACAAACAGGAAAATGTTGCTTTATACACATCTCCCACTTAAACACATGCCTCTGGTCGGTCAACTGTGGGTCTGGCTGTTTAGACCAGAGATAGTCACCACTGGAAAACCACAGCCTCAGAAAAGAGAGTCATGAAATGGAGGGTGACAAGGTGTCCCCAACTAGAGAGGAAGTTGCATCACTCAGAGCCAACATAGGGAGAGGGACAGAAAGTACACGTTTTGAATGTATATTTTAAAACAGTTGCAAAAAGAACACAAAGAGGGTTTTTCATTTTTAGTTTTGTATTTGTGTCTGTAACATGAAGCAAAGATGTGTCAAATGACAAAAGTAAAACAATTTAGTAATAAATTTAATGTCCTTTATTCAAGGGGAAACAACGCATGGACTGGGGGAGTACAGTGCCTCACAAGCAATGGAGCACTCTTTCCCAGGAATTGGGGCAAAAGTGAATTTTATTGAGCATTAGAAGAGGAAATGTGAAATGGTGTGATTGACTAGGAGGTGAGGGATTTCCTTATACTGCCCGCAAGTCTTGTTTTCTAGGGCGAGATAAACTAGCTGAAGCTGAGTTGGAGGACTATGATTGTTGTATGTCAGATGTTCTTAATAGGTGTTTCCAGTAAGTGTAGGCTGACTTCCTGTTAGATCTGTGACTTGAGCCAGGCCACTGCAGTGGCCTCCATTTTGGAGTCCTAAAAGACGAATTAACTTCATCAAATGCATTCTCTTTCAGCTGCCGGACACAGCACCAATTAAATTTTCTTCTGGCCTGTGGCCCGCACCATCGGCCCTGAACATGAGGCCAGGGACTTATTTTCATGGCTCAAAAGAGAGATCTGGGAATATCAGCTGAAAGCCAGGCCAGTGGCTTTATCTTTCCAGGAAAATGAGCCTCCCGCAGGGGCCCGGATGCCTCAGCCACTCTACCTCCATCCCTCACTCCCCTACTCCTCCCCACCTATATATTGAGTTTCACAACTTTAAAAATAGCTCCTGAGCAGTGAGGAGCTATCTCTGAGCCTGGATCCCAGCCCGGAAATGCAGACCTCCCTTGACCAAGAGCTGCCCTATATGCGTGTAATTCTAGCTCTCTGCTTACTTTTCAGGCAGCGCAAAAAAGTTCTCTCCATCAAAGTAAGCCCGGGTTTTTGAAATATCCACGGAGATGTGGGACTCCTTTAGTTAAGCCCCAACTTCCCTCACTGCCTTAATAATTCATCAGGATGTTTATCTTCAGAGGGAATCTGATGGCATTGCTTTCGCTTTTTTGCAAAACTCTCTTGAAATTTCCCGAGAATGTCTGGACGCTTTGATGCTAAGAAGCAGTCCCAGCTCCTCACAACCTGTCTGGAGCCCCGGAGAGATGGATGTGGCTGGGATGACGCTCCAGGCCCCGGAAGGCCATGCTGGCCTGGGAGCTGATGTGTTTGCCCCCCAGAGCCTACAAGGGGATGGATAAGATAGCAGATCAGGAAGAAATGTCAGTGAGTTTGAGCACGCACAGGACCTGGAAGCTTCCAATCACCTACCTCTCCTTCCCACGGCCCCGTGGGGCTCTCAGGTATGTCTGCATTCCTGGGCAGAGGTCTCCTGGCCCTTTAAATTTTACCCCCACTTTCCTGACTGAATAAGTTCACCTGCATTGCTGCAAAGTTAAGAGGTTGTGTTTTTGTTAGTTCCTTTCTTTCCCAGAGGAGTTCCTTCACTCCCACCCTCATTACCTACCTGTCCTTACCTGCCTCTGTGTACCAAAGAACTGTTAACTAAAACAACCGACAACAGTTTACTGAATGTGTTCTATGTGACTGACACTCTGCCAGGAAAGGATTAGTATCTCCATTTGATGAAGAAACTGAGACTCGGAGGGGTTAAGTTCACACAGCTTGTTGATGAGAGATTTGAGATGGAAGATATTTCTATTACGATGTTACTGAGAAGAGCGGATGAGATCCTACATGTGAAGGACCTAGCAGAAGGCCTGACACATAATAGATGCTCGAATTGTGCGATCTAGCATAGTGGTAGGACAGAGACATAAATATCATCACGGGCAACTCAGAGAGAGTTGGAGGGAATGTACTGTTTTGGCTTTCCTCATGGACCCCACCTATCGGTGAAGAGAAAACCTTGAATAGGTCTCATCTGGTAAATTTAGTGGGCTACAAAAATTGAATAGTGTCTTTAGGTAATCCTATCAGTGAATCCGGACCTGCCTCCCCAGCTTCTCCTCTGGATTGTGTGTGCGTTTTCTGTAGGCTTCTGGCGGATGGGGAGGAGACAATGTTCTTGTGCCCCTTGGGTTGCTATGGTCTCAGTATCCATGCCAGGCTGATCTCTGCAGAGGCCTAGACTTGCTTCCCTCTGTGGGCCTGAGCCTCCCTCACAGGGAGCACTGGTCATGGTTCTTTTGCCTCCTATAGACCTCTCTGTCTCTGCCGCTTCTTCACCTTGTATCTGGATGCTGGTGTGGTGGGTCCATGCTGGGCCTCAAGCATGGAGTCCCCTCACCTGGCTACAGTAAGTCCCACCTCGCAGTTGTGGCTGTCAACCCAGTGTCTGCTGCACAAGGTAACTGAGGGCTGCTGGAGGTTGACACCACCCCTTGACCAGAAAGATCTCCCCACGGAAGCACCAGGGCCCCTGCCCGTGACTCAGCTCAGAGTCACAAACGAGGAGTGATCCAGAATCCCGCCCCAGTGCTCACCATCACCCCACCAGCCTCCAGCCCTCCCTGCAGTCCTCCTGCCCCAAGAACAGGGTTTCCTCTGCTTCCTCTCCCTACCTCTACCTCCTGTCCAGAAGACTCGGTGGTCCAGTAGGCCAGGTCTGTTCCTCATAC
Source organism: Rousettus aegyptiacus (assembly GCF_014176215.1). NCBI lineage: Eukaryota > Metazoa > Chordata > Mammalia > Chiroptera > Pteropodidae > Rousettus > Rousettus aegyptiacus. Next base: position 115,859,255 of record NW_023416306.1, on the reverse strand, counting down.
TCTGCAGGGGGCAATAGGCCTGGCTCTTACTCTGCTATAGAGGTCAGGGGCCTGCCACTACAGAGGCCTCCTGACTCACACTTAGAGGTGGCCAGCCAAAAGTTATGAGAGCCATTAAAACACAATGGTTCAATATTCTTAAGAGTGTTGTCCTCGTTAGAGTGGTTGAGAACATGAGTCGTGGAATTGGACTGGGGTTCCATACCTTTCTCCATCATTTGCCAGCCCTGAGACCCCAGACCAGTTCCTTCAGCTCTTTAGATTCAAGTTTCTTCACCTATGGGGGAAAAAATGTGCAGAGCAAATAAATTGCTTGTAACAGTGTTGATCATTGTTGCAGTTGTTGTTATGACTGCGATTATTTCTTCCCTTCTGCTCCGTCATCACCATGCCTGACATGGTACAGAAACGAGGCTGTGCCCACAGCACCTTGTCTTGTTCCAGCTGCTTGAGGAAAGAGCAGAAAGGCCACATAGCTGGGACAGAGGCAACCACACAAAGATAGTGTATTTAATTTTTATATTTTCATATGTATACATATTATACACACACACGTAATTTCAAAAACTGTTTGGAAACATAAAGGAAAAATCCACCATAATCCTATTAACTCGACACAGCGACTATTCCCTTTCAGTCCCTTTTTCTTAGGTAATGTTGATATAGTCGTGCTTATAATATTTATACCAGATTTACGCACAGGTTTTTTTCTTAACCTAAAATTATAGCCATGACTCTTTTCTAGGTTGATATTTAAACTTCATAATTGTCACTTTAATGACAGAATAAATATTCCATTATGTGCCTGTATTATAATTTATTTATTAAGATTTATAGTGAAATGTCAGAGCTTTTATAGGTGCTTTATTTTTGCAAATTTCCTTGGAATTTCTGAGAAACTGGTCAATTGTTCATTCTCTAAGAGCTTTTTGAAATATCTGAACAAGATAAGAAGAATTACAGTCAGCTTTACAAGAGGGGGATGTCATGTTAGGGAGAGCATGTGTGTGGGGTATGTGTGGTTGGGGAGGGTGTGTGTGCATTCAGTGACAGAGGAGCCTTGATTATTTACATGGCAAATTGAGAGGAAAGCAAAGGGCCCCAACAATCTTCAAATACCTCTTCATCTGCCCTCCACTCTTGTCCTTGAGGGGTTTAGCTCCAAGACCACCCTATGGATTATACCTTTGGTCTTTCTAGGGCCCTATTAGAGGCTGACATTACTGGGTAGCATATTGTCATCCAGCAACCCTTAAGCAAAAATCATTTTCTCAGATTAACTGTGACTCACTTCTTGGAGTTACCATTTCCTGCACTGTATTCTTAGGTAACTCTTCCTGTGGCTTGTTACATATGTTCCAAGAGGAGCAGGAACCACATCCAATGTTCATTCATTGAACAAATATTTATTGAGCTTCCACTGTGCACTTAGTGTTGTTCTAGATATGAGAGATAGAGCACTAAGCAGGTCAGGCAAGATCCAGTTTGTTTAATGGGAGAGACGGACAATAAATAAATATATCAAAAGTTATCAAAACATATGATAAAAAAATATATATGATAGAGACTGGCGGCAGGAAGGAGACATCAGATAGGATCTGAACAATGAGAATATTGATGGAAAAGTGTTCCAGCGAGTGCAAATCCTAACTGCGAAGCCCCTGAGGTGGGTATAAGGTTGGTTTGTTCTAGAAACAGATGAAAAACTAGTGTGTCTGAAGAGCAGAGAGCAGGGGAAGAGAGGAAGAAGTCAGTGATATAAGATGAGGTCAGACCTTACACTGGTCCAGTGCTGCAGAAAGCAGCTCTGGTATTGTTTTAAAAAAAGTTTTCAAAGTATTTTTTCAATTACATACAATTGACATACACTATTATGTTACATACAATATTATTAGTTTCAGGTATTACTCTGGTATTGTTCTGAAGCAGTGGTGAGCCATCAGAGGGCTTTAATCTGAGGGTGGACTTTATCTTCTTTACGTTTTACACAGATAACTCTGGCTGATCTGAAGAGAATGGATTACCTGGGAGACAAGAGTGAAAACAGAAACAAGGAGAGTTTTGCTTTAATTTAGGAGGAAATGGTGGTGGCTTGATAGTAATGGGCAGTAGGAGTGAACAGAGTTTGGATTTTTCTGGAGGCAGAACTTAGAGGACTTGCCGATAGATTGAATATGGAATAAAAAATCAAAAATACATCCTAGGTTTTTGCCTTAATCATTTGGAGGACCACTTTACTTAGCTGCGGAGCACCAAAGTAGAGATGGATTGGTTTGGAGGAGACTGGAAGTCTTGGACATTTTACGTTTGATGCGCCTGTTACACATACAAGTGGAGATGTCAGGTGAACAGTTAAAAATACAAGGCTGGAAATCAGGAGATAATTGGTTTGAATACATTAAGCAGAATATAGATGGTTTTTAAAGCTATGGAGCTGGGTAAGATCTCCAAAGGATAAAGTGAAGAGGCAGAAGAGAAGAGAGGCAGTCTGTGCTCTCCTGCTCATCACCTTCTAGATGTCTGCCAGAGGCAGAAGAGTCATGAAAGGAGACTGAGAAGGAAGAGCCAATGAAGTTGGAAGAAACCAAGGAGAAGGTGGTATTTGGGAGCCAAGAGGCTTTTTCTATAAATGCCCCATACCATCATCAGAGTAGGCTGTCAGTAAATAGCTTCAGGAAGTGTAAGCTTTGTGGCTGCTTCATTGTGTCTTTGCAGCCTCTGGCACAAACTTGGAACGTTGAGTGACAAGTGGCTGCCTGGCTGGCCGGCTATGGGTCTAAGAGCCCACACAGCTTCCCATTATCTCTGACATCAAAGCTGATACCTATGCCTGGCTCCAGAGGCCTGGTGTAATCAGGCCCCGCCTTAGCTCCTTCCTAATCCTCTTGCACGCCCTTGGCCCAGTGTCCACCCTTCCTTCCTGTCAGGACTCATCCTAGTCAGTGCCACCTACATGGTATGAGGCAAGCTCATTCCCATCTGGTCACCTGGATTCTGCTGCTTCCCTCCTAGAATGCTCTCCCTTCCATCCTCCTGCTGCCTTTCCTAATCTGGCCCACATTTCAGGCCCAGCTCAAGGCTCAGTTCCTCAGTCTCGCCCCATCCACCCTCCACCTTGGTACTTAATAGGTATCTCTTCGGGACCACGCTATGGATTACACCTTTTCCCTACCAGGTTATTGAAGCCCATTGAACATCCCCTACCCTGCCCTTCATATCTAATCCAGCATCATATCATATAGGTTCTACCTCAAAATACTCCTTGAATCTCCCATTCATTCTCTCCATCTCTGCATCTCACCCTTGCCCAGGTCATCATTTGTTTCCTCTCTGAATCGCTGTAACTCATCTTCTCACCTCCAGTCTTGTCCTATCCAGTTCTTCACAGCACCCAGAGTGATCTTAATTCACATTACTTCTCTGTTTAATACCCACCAGGGGCATTTGATACCTTAAGATAAAATACCAAATCTTTACCCTGCCTTCCAAGGCCTTATGTGATACAGCCAACTGTCCACCTCCCCAGACACCTCCCCATCATCACCTCATTCCTCCTTACTCACGATGCCCCAGACACACGTGTTCGGTTCCTAAACACACCAGCTTTTACCATCTCTTAATGCCTTGCACATGCTGTTCCCTCTGCCTGGAAGGCTCTTCTCTGAAGCCCATGTGACTATAACTCTAATCTTCCTTTAGGTTTAGCTTAAAGGCTGCCTCTTCCAAGAGGTCATCCCTGATTCCTCCCTGAATCTAAATCAAGTAACTTCTGTTAGTGTCTTTTGTACTAAAAGACACTGTTCTTTTTCTTGATAAGACACAATTAATTATCATAAATTGCTTTTTATTTGTTCATTGCCTATCAGCTCTACTTCCCTGGAAGCTCCACAAGCCCAGGTATTACCTCTATTTTGATACTCAGAACATGTAGCATAGTGCCTAATAATTAATAGGTGCTCAAAATTCATCATCGGCGAATGAAACATCCCCTGACTTCTCCAACTCATACTACCTTTAGGTTCTTTGCCTTCCAAGTTCACTTATAGTTAGTTCTTCCCAATTTATTTGTCCTGTAGGAAAAATAATAAAAACAGCTATAGCTACAAGTTATTAAGATTTATTATATGCCAGACTCAGCATGCCTATCACATATATATAATCTCTAATCTTTACAACAATCCTACAAAATAGGTACCATTAATCTCATTTTACAGGTTAAGTAAATGAGTCTCAGAGACTCATTTGTAATTGCCTAATGCTACTCAGCTAGTAAGCACCACAGCCAAGGTATGAATTCAGGTCTCTGACTCCAAAACTCTTTTCTTTCTTCTACATTTTCTACATGGGTATTATCTCCAATTAGGTTGTAAATATTTGTTGTAGTAAGCATTTTGTCCTTTATAGGTTTTTGTATATTCCTCTTTGGTTTGTGATTTGGTCGATTTCCTTTCTTTCTGTCTCTTTTGGTATATTCTACCTCTACAATGCAGGTGGTCTCTCACTACTTGCCCTTTGTGAGCATATGTCATTGAGCAGATAAGAACCATGCAGGATAAAAGGTTCCATGTTTCTGGAAAAGTTTCCTTATAAGGTGAGTTCCAAGGCTGGGTCTAAGAAAGGTAGAGTGGATGGCTACCCACCAAAGCTGACTTATGGGGGCCCGAAGATCCATCTTCCCCAAGTATCTCTCTCACCAGGCCAGGAGGGCCCTGCCCTGAACTTCTCCTTCTTACCTAGTGAAAATTCTATCCTTGGAGTCACTTATACATGAGGCAACGAAAGGTTCACCTATCCTTCAGACAGCCTCTCCCAAGCTAGGGATGAGCAAACTATTCCATGGGTCAGGGGCATGGCTGGATAGAGTAACAGAATCTCAAAGATGAAACAGATCATATGAATTCTAGAATGGTCTCTTCCCAGGACTCTCCTCTGTGCCTCCTAGGCAGGTACCTCTTATACAATTCCAGCAATGGAAACTTATTACCGCCCCCACCTCCTAAGTAACCAAGTTCTTTCTTACACTGAGGTCAAATCTATCTACCCGCAGAGGCCCCATTTCTATCTTCAGGTGTGACGCAATATCAGTCTAATCATTTTTTATGCTTCACAGCCCTTTTTATACCCAAAGGTGTCTCTCATATCCAGCAGTTTCGAGTCCCTGCTGTCCTGGGCTCTGGTATCTGCTTCAGACAAGTTTTCAAAGAGCCACATCTTTGCCCTCTTCCCTGTCCCATCTGGATGTTTCAGGTGAGGAGGGGGGCGGCGGAAGGAGAACTTAGGTGGTAGGCAGTGGACCAGCTGCTTGGCAAGAGGAGTAGGGGGCCTCCCAGTAAAATGCTTCCCCTGGGTGGACATGCCTGACCCTGTCTTTGCTCAGTGCTTTCTGCTACTCTCAGCACTTCCTGCTCTTCCTGAGCAGGAGAGAATATACCTGCATACTTCTTACAGAGGAGACATATATAAATGTCTGGCATGATGGCCTGGCACAGCGTAGGCATGAAATACATGTTTGTTTACTTTCTTACTTTCCTTGTCTCTTCATTTAGTTAACATATAATTTTATCTATTTATTTAGCATATAATAATTTTCCTTTTTAAAAATTGGTTTTCTGACTATAAATAACATGTAATGTCCGTTCAATATAGACATTAAAATTTTTAATTGAATAAAGAAAATAAATTCCAATAATCTCATCATCTAGACATAATTTCCTGAACACTTAATAAATTACTGTTCAGTTATTTTCTAGGCACATATATAAATAGAAATCAGTTTTGCTTATATATACACATGTTTACACATGTAAAATTGAGTTCATATTGTAAAACTCGTCCTTTCTACCTAATCGCAAATAGTGACCATTTTCCTGTCATTAACATGTCATCTAGGTTGTTTCCAATGCTATGAGTATTACACAAAAGCCTAGAAAACATGTCATTAATATCCAAGTTAGAGTGATTCCTCTCTCTTCTTTGCCAAGCTGGCAGAGAATTCAGTATTTCCCCAAGATTTTCCTCCAAGTAGACCAGAGAACTCCCAAACTACTGCCCTTGGCCATGAGGCAGTTCCCCCATCATTTGTCTGCTGAATCAGACCTCTCTATGGAAGCAATTCTTCTGATTTGCCCAGGCTAGGGAATGCACCTACCCTGTCAGGAGAGTCCCCCAGCAAAGACCTGGCTACCGCCTATGATATGGCTCTCTCAAGCCATACATACAGGGAGCCAGTTCCCCCAAAATACACCAGTGGTGGTAAGAAAAGTAAGTACAAAGGAGTTCCGGCATTGTCCTTGTTCCTTAGTTTCCAGTAACCTAAGACCTAGTACTGAATCCAAGACACTGTCTCAACCTTTCCTCATTCTTATGGAGCATTTCCTCTCTGGGACTCTCATTGTCCTTTCTGTCCATCTGACCTTAGTGGGTCTCTTGAGGATCTCTTTGTTTATCATATACATTTCAATAACTTGAATTCACAATGGGAAGGAGTCAGAGTCCCAACCTCTTTTTCTCTCCAAGAGGCTTTTCTGCTTCTATGTAAATTTATAGATTCTTAAGGGAGCATGCTATATATATAGTTCCACTTAGCAATGTCCAAGGCCCAAATGCCATGGATATATATTAGGGAGGTGAATGACTTCTAAGCCATAGCCCTTGTTAAGCCGAATAAACAAACAACAAAAATAAAAAGTGGTTATAGAAATAATGCTAAATCTAACATCTTTGAGGATTTGTGCAAGAGTTTGTATACAATAAATTCCTAGAATTATTTTGTGTAATAATAGAGATTACCAAATTGCCCTCCAAAAAGTTCGTGCCACTTTATATCTCATCAACAAAGTCTTGCTGACTCTTCCCCACACCGTGGCCAACATTGAGTCTTATCGACTTTTCAGCCTTGCCAATTTGATCAATGAAAGATGACATCTCTGTCGTTTTAATTTACATTCTTATTATTAGTGATAATCTTTTATATGCTTATTACATATTTCAGTGATTCCAAACTTTGTTGAACATTAGCATCACCAGGGGAGCTTTTAAAAATCCCAGTGCTCAAGTCACACACCACATCATTTGTATCAGAATGTCTGGGAGCCGGGCATCGATATTTGTTTAAAAATCTCTAAGTGATTCCAATGTTTAGCAAAGTTGGGGAACCGCTAAAATGGTAGTAATGTACATTACTAACATAAACCGTCTGTTTGTACCTTTTGTCAATTTTTCTATTGAATTGCTGGCTTTTTAGTATTCGTTTGAAAGAGCTTTTTGTTTATTTGAAAATTAGCCCTTCATTATAAATTTGGCAAATTAGTTTTTTACTATTGTTTATAGCTGTTTTGACATAGAGAAATTTGATCTGTATATAGTCAGAATTATCCATTTGTTTTCCTTTCTGTATCACAGCTTTGTCTTATTTCCTCGCTAATGATGATAAAATAATAACCAGTTAGGTTATATTTACATGTGGAATTTATTTTAATATAAAAAGTGAGGTATGGATCATTTATTTTTTCTCCAAATGGTAAAATGGTTATTTTTTCAGAAAATGATTAATTTTTCAACATAATATTAAATACTCCATCTTTCTCCTATTAATTTGTAATGCCATCACTTTCACATGTAGATTTTTAATCTATTTTTCCCCAAGTTTATTTATTGCTATTCTGTATGGGATCTTGTTTTCCCTTACAATAGAAAAATTTATGAATTGTGTTTATTTATTTTCACGATCAGTCATCCTTATTATATCTTAAATTCAAATAGATATGTTCTCTTTATAGTTCTCTTTTTAATGACTTCATAGAATTCAATCATAAGAATGTGCCATAATTTATTAATATATCTAGCAATGTTGAGCATTTGGGTGATTTTTAATTCTTAACCATCAAAAATTTAGGTGCAATTAACATTTTTAAGCATGTAGCATTTTTTCCCCTCTGAGTTTGAGTTTCTAAGAGTAAAATTACTTGACATAATAGTTTTGTACCTTTTGATAACTACTGCTGTATATTGATAAGTATTGATGGTGGTTGGATTTGACTGTGGTAAAAAGGAGCATAGAGGCCTAAATCAGGGAAGTTGATGACCCAAGAACATGGGTTGGAGAAAGTAAAAGATCTTGAAAAGATGCCCAAGATTATTAATGATCAGGGAATTGCACATCAAAACCACAATAAGATGTCATTTCATACCTACTGGATTAGCAAAACTCAAAAAGTCAGACAATAAATACCCCTCGGCATGCCCCAGTAGGAACTCTCTTACATAACAGTGAAAGTGTAAATCAGTAAAAACTGCTTTGGGGAACAATTTGGCAATATCAAGTAAAACGGGTAATAATATAGCTTATAACCTAACAATTTATACTTCTGGGTGTATATATGCTAAAAAACATGACAAGTACAAGAAAGCTCACAGTGGCATTGTTTGTACTATCCTTCATCGACTCCAAGGTACATTCACTAATGGAAAATGCTGCTAATTAAAGTATTGCGTATCATCATTTTTAATAAGTATCCCTTAATGCAGGGAATTTACAATGGGAAGAAAAATACGTGCCTTAGAATTAATGAAATATAGTAATAGCAAAACTTAGAAACAGTTTAAATGTCCATCACATAAAAGTTGATAAATTGTAATACAGTTCATAGCTAGGAAAATGAATCACCCAGACCTATGCTTACTAATACAGGGGAATCAAAGAAACATAATATCTAGTGGAACAAAAGTTTACTGCAGAATATATATTCTTTATATGATATCGCTTAAAGTTTAAAACATGCAAAATAATATCAAATAGAGCTTAGAAATACATACCTATTGTAGAAAAAGAATAAAGAAATGCATGAGAATGATAACAATTATCCCTAGGAAGGGAGAGGGGAAGTGACTAGATGAGGGGCACACAGGGGGATTTCAACTCTGTTACCAGTGTTTATGTTTTAAGCTGGATAATGGATTCATGGATGCTAGTTTCACTATTTCCTATACATTTTGTATGTCGTAAATATGGCTTAATACTTTTTAAAAGGGAGAAATTCAAACTAGAAACAAACAGAGAAGGTGTGTACATTTCTGGGACTCTTTTATTTGGGCAGGAAAGCAAACTCTTGGTGCCCGCCCCACCCCCGATATGCCCCCACCTCTCTTTTCTCTCTCCATCTTCTCTCTGCTGGATACCTTTGGGTTAAGAGGTCATCTTGAAGGTCAAGCATTGAGCTCATTTGTGAATTGTTATTCTGACTTGGATTGCCTTTTGGTCTTTATGCCACCTGCTTCTTCCCTTGCTTCATCTCCCGGGCCCCATACTATCTGCTGTTCCCTTCCTCAGCTCACTTGGAGAGTAGGCTGTCTCTCTCCACCCCTAGCCTGGGGGCAAGAGTGAGCCTCCCCTCTCCCAGTGCTCAGAAGGAAAAATAACTAATGCTCTTTCTCCATCCCAGTTTATCAGGTGTTGAAATGGAATGATTCAGACAATTGTTGGTCCTCCTATAACTGAAGGAGGCTTTACCTATGCTGGGGATGTCACAAAAACAGGAAGGTATGTGAGTGGGAGGTGGATGCATCACAGGGTTGACTTCCAGAGTCAGGGACAGAAGAGAGAGCCCAGCAGATCCAGGGGAGAGACTGGGGCAGATTAGAGAGAGGACTCTCTATAATCCTCAAAAGAGCCCCCTGAAGGCACAAGCACAGACATGTGCCTTCTACAATAGATGTATCCTGGAGGAGATATGGTTTCCCTAATCTAAAGTCATAAGGAACTCAGTTCAGGAGACAGGTGAGAACAAACCTTGGGTGAACCTCCCCTTCCCTCTTCCTGCTGGAGAGCCCCGAGTGGAGGAGACCTGCCACAGATGTGCCGATCAGGTATATTAGTCAGAACTCCTTCAGCCACAAGTAGCAGAGTAACTAAAGTTGAATTTAAATAAGTGTAAGAGAGGGGAAAGTGCCTTTATTGTCTCAAGTAACTGGAAAGTCCAAGTGGTATGTAGGCTTCAGGCATCACTGGATCTAGTGGTCCAGACCATGTCTTCAGAACTTTCTTTTTCCTCCCCATCTCTCAACTTTGCTTTTTTCTATGTCAGCTACATTTCTTAGGCTGAGTGTTTCCACATGGTGACAAAGATGACCACCAGTACCTCAACCTCTCTCTTTCTCTCTCTGTCCTCTACACACACACAGACACACACACAGACTCTCTCTCTCTCTCTCTCTCTCTCTCTCTCTCTCTCTCTCTCTCTCTCTCTCTCTCTCTCTCTCTCTTTTCTAAAAGGAAAGAGGAGGAGGAAATTGAACTGTTCCTGAACCAATCACTGGGTCTAAAGGATAAGAATGCTGATTGGCCAGACTGGTCAGAGGAAGATCCCTGTGATTGACAGCCATAAAATCCCAAAGGAAAAGAGTGTTATCAGAAGAAAAGAGAAGGGGTGCTGAGGAGGTCATTATGTCCACTGTACCCCAATCCCACACACAGACTCAACCACCCCTTCACCTCAGAATTGTCCTGAACACTTGAAATTGTTCTATATAGACTCAGAATACATTTTGCCTCAAATAATTATAAAGCCTAGGAGTAATTATAAATAATAATAAATATAAATATTTATAATCCCAGGTCTGGCATGCCAGGTATGTCTCTACTTCAAAATATATTTTTCTAGGGAAGTTAAGAATAAGGTAGCCAATCATTCATTCTAGTTTGCCCAGGACTCTCTGGATTTAGCACTGAAAATCCCTTGTCCTATACAAACCATGTCCGTTGTTCACCCTCAAATGAGTCTTTGGTTATTGTTTGCAGAAAATAGGAGCTGAGGTCTCCTAACCAGGAGCAACAGAGGGTCAGGTCTATACTCTTAGAGCCCAGAGTCTTTCCCTCTGAAGATCTGTGTCATCAAAAAGAGGACAAGAACTCCCACCCCCACCCACCACACCCCTATAAACAAATGTGTATAGAAGGAGGAGAAGGTGTGCAGCCAGCTCCCATGCATGGGGGACACTCTGGACAATTGGAGGACCTAGCAGGAGGCAGCTTTCCCAGACTGCTGGAAGCAGGCAGGAAGGAGGCTCCAGGCAGTGGCTTCTGCCCCTCCCTGCTCTCCAAAGACTGGAGGCCCTCTTCTACCAGCTTGGTTCAACCACATCTTCAGTCTCCCCTAGATGACAGAAACCCAGCTGCAGAGCCCGCCCCAAGGACCAGCCCCACCCACCCTACCACTCAGGATGCCCTTTGTCCCAGTATGTGCTCCTGGCATCTCTGCCCTCCTGGCTCTGGTGCTGGGTCCCACCCACCACCAATCGTATAGAAGCTGTAAGGAGGCTGAGCAGGCAGCCAGGTGGGAGTACACCTCCCAGAAGTCACTGCTGTATCAGAACCAGCTCAGCCGCTCTTTGTTTCCTCAGTACAAAGTTTTTTAGTTCAAACCCAGATCCTTACCCTAAGATCAACCAAGTATCACTAAAAAATCCTCAGGTTATCTTGCCTGGACCAGTTACAGGCTGACACAGATCCTGAGTCTGGCAAGGCAAGTGAGATTGAGGTTTGTGAGGACAGTTTGGAAATAGGTCTCCTGGGGCTGATGACACTAACCCAGTTTGGTGCAACAAGAGTTTATTCTCCATTTTGAGCTCAGACCTTTGTCCTCCCAAATGTCTGCACAAGAGAGAGCACACATGCATTCACTTCCCAAGGGGGGTGGTATATACACACACCACACACACCCTCTCTTGCACAAAGCACACACACATATACACGCTCACATACCATACACACGAAACACACACATACACACAAAAACAAGCTCATACACACAATGTGGGGGAGGAGGGTAAAAGGGGGTGTCCACACCTGGATCCTGCTGAGAAGAAGACATAAACTCTGTTTACGTGTACAGCCCATGCCCTCCTCATCAGATCTCCCATCCTCCTCACCAAATATCAGCCTATTTTAGTCACTTTTAGTTCTTTTCTGACCATATCCTTAGCTGTTTCTCCTTTCTGGCATCAAGCCCACTGCTTTTACAGTTTGGCATCTGTCATATCTTATACAGAAGGACCCTGAAAATTCCCCATTTATTTTCACTCTGACCTTATGCCTAAGCATGGCACAGCTTCCATGGGCAGCAGGGAAGGCCAGACCCCAGCAGGCAGCAACATGAAGGGACTCTGAAGCCACCTGGATCAATGGTCTCTCTGCGGCTGTGTCAGACCAACCTGACGTGTTGAAAGATGCAGATGTCAGGCCCCACTCCTGGGATTTTCTACTGACCTCGTCCAACCTCTCATTTTATAGAGGAGGAAAGTGAGGTCCAGAGAGGAAGAGTCATTTGTTTTATGTCACATGGCAGAGCTGGAACTGGAGCCCTCGGCTCCTGGCTTCCCGTGCAATGCTCTGCCCACCACACCACAGTGCCTTTCTGAATATGAATGGTTGTTGACCTTGAACCCAATAGGCCAAGGCATTCCTCAACTCTGCTGGTCCCTGTCAAACCCAGGACTTGTATGAAGGTATCTCCTGTTCATAGACCACCCCAGGCCAACATTACCCTGTCCCCATCTCTCCTGCCCTGTGAGATGGTGGGGAGGGGCTCTCGGAAGTGACTGCGGAAACTTGGCTCAGGAGCTTGAACCAGATGAAACTAATGGAGTAATATGTTCCTCCGCTAGAACTTGTCTGTTATAACCAAATTTAGTTAAAAGACAGAGCACCGGTTATGGTTCTTAAAACAATGGCACCAGGACAAACCTAGCCCTGTCAAATTACTCCAGAGCTGATCTTGCTAGAAGTTCCCCTGCCTTCTCCCTGTGGAGTCTGGGAGTGCCCCCAGGTACTCTGGCTGAGGAGCTGTCAGGAGACCTAGCAGAGTTTGGTGGGGGTGCTTCATCAGCCAGCCTTGGATCAAGAAAATTGAGGGCCTTATTACCACTACTCCTCTGTGGGAAAAGCCAGGAACTCGGTCTCCCACCCCCATCTGCCCTATGGTTTCCCTCGAGCTCAGCGAGAGAGGCCTGTGGCATGGGAAGGCAAAAGAGAAACCAACAGGAGAAAGAGTAGGATGAGGAAGAGAAGAAAATGAGAGAAGGGAGGAAGAGTAGAGAAGTGCCAAGGGTAGAAGGCTCTTACCGGGTTGGGGGGCAAGGGGGCTGGGATTGTCACATGAGCCAGATATGACCGCACTCTCAGCTCTTAGTCTTGACTTTGTAAAAATCAATCTGAACTAGCCGTTCTACTCATAAATATTTACCCAAAAGAAATGAAAACTTACATTTACGTGATAACCTATGTGTGAATGTTCATAGCAGCTTTATTCATAATTGCTAAAAATTGAAACAGCTTGATCCTTAAACCAAGGAATAGATAAACGAATATTTTTACAATGGAATTAAAAAGGACAACCTTAATAAAACATGGATAAATCTCAAAAACCTATGTTAAACAAAAGATGTTAGGCACAAAAGACTGAACAGGATGATTCTATTTACCTGAAGTTCTAGAAAAGACACTTCTATAGCAACAGAAAGCAGATCAGTGGTTCCCTGAGGCCCAGGAGAAAGGGGAAGGATTGATTACAAAGGGCTATGAGGCAACTTTGGAGGGTGATGGAAATAGTTATGCCTTAATTGTGGTGGTTACACAGTTGTATATATTTGTCAAAACTCATCAAATGGGTGCATTTTATTGTATCAAATTATACCTCCAGTAAAGTTGATTTTGAAAAGTCAAAAAAAAAAAAAGGCAATTAATCAAATGATCAGTTTACCAAAAGTAAACTGGTGTCTCCAGCAATCCAGCAATCCTAGTTGAACAATTCTCACTGTAGTCTCACACAGCCCCACCATCTCCTGCAGGACCATGGCTCTCTTAACTTCTGGGACCCCTTGGGCAGCCTGGGGGAGTTTACATGACTCTGCCCAGTCCTCTTCCCTCTACTTTCTGGTGGGCAAAGGGCACCACTGTGAGGCTGCATCTCCCAGAGGTCAGCAGGAAGCAAGACATGTGTGCTCTCTGATCTGGGGTCCCAAGTCTCTGACTATTAAATTTTTACTATTGGATGGTGGAGGCAGGGCACAAAATAGGATAAATATTTTTTCCATATCTATTATTTTTAGGAAAACTGAGACCTAGAGAAATTGCAAAGCCAAGCTTTAACTTCTGTTTCTCTTTGTATTTTGGAAACGGCCCCCTTCCTTAGGGCGATAGAGGCCAGGGGCCAGTTGGAAGGAAGAAAGAACTATAACGATTGCAGGGACAAAAACATAAGTCAAAACTGTATAGGTTAAAATATTCACTTTTTATCTTTTTTTTTTTTTTAACTCCTTGGTAAATCTTTGATCCTCAGGAAGGGATATTTTCTAACCAGAGTGTTTCTTACTTGCAAAATGTCCGTTCAGAATCAGTTTCTCCAGAATCAGAGTCCAGTGCTGAGCATCTCGTGAGTGTTCAGTGAATATTCTCCACCGAGGTATTGCCAGCTGTTGCCATTTAGCAATGTCATCTGTTGCTGGTACTTGGTGCCATGTGGAATCCATGGCCAGGTGATTCCTGCTCTACTTGGCCTCTTCCAAAATCCATTCTCTCTTCCCACAAGAGGCTTTTCTGCCCCCTGTAAAACGGCTGGAGAAAAAATCAACGTCTGCCTGCGTAGACTTAGCAGGACCCAAACACAGATGGACAGGACTCTGCTCTGGTCTGGCCAAGCTTACCAGAGGCAAAATGAGGAAATGAATGGCACCTACCATCCTGCCTCCTACCATCTCCCTCTGACGCAGGCCATGCTCCAGATTCCTCCTTCTTCTCCTCCACAAACATGTTGATTATCTTGCAGAGCTCCATCTCTTGGGCCCAGAATGATGGCTAGAGAATCTAAGGTGGAGTCTGCATGGTACTGGGTTCCCTGAGAGACTGCAAGCCATTTGGAGATACCCCAGCAGCCATTCCTTACAGGAGAAGAGGGAGAGGCATTTGTCAGGAACTTTTGCAGGCCAGTGCTTGCCCCAAGGAGCCACAGGAGGCTGATGCAGGGGGCACACCTCCCTTCCAGCTCACCCAAATCACGCAGTGCTGACTATCACCTGTTCCACCTGTAGGAGTAGAATTTGTTCTCTTTCTCAAATACTCTTTGCTCAAAAACCTTCCATGAGTCACCACTGCTAACAAAAGAATGAAATTCTTCCACCTGATACCTGGGAGTTTCTTTAATCTTTCTGAGTCTTCATTTCGTTGCTCATGCTGTCTCACATAACAAAAGTGCCCTTTCTTGTTTTTTCATTCATCAGATCTCTAGCCTTCCTTTAAGGTCAAGTTCAAGTTCTTTCTACTTAAGGCAGCCTCTTCTGACCTTTCAAGCCCTGGGTGGCCAGGCTCTCTGAGCAGCATATTTCCACACCTCTCCTCATACGTGACATGATCATTTTGAGATCATTTGCATGACCTTCCTATCTCTCGCAATGCAGGCTGTGAGATGCTTAAGAGAGGATGATGTCTTTGTGTTTCTGATGTTCCTGTACTGGGCATCACACACACCCCTTATAGTGAACCCATCACTGATTAAGTTTTGGCTATGTGCTAAGACCTTTAATTTCATTTAGTCTTCACAACCACTCTATGAGGTAGGAACAATTATGCTTCCCATTTTACAGATGGAGAAACTCAGTCTTAGAGGGATATATTTATCCAAGCTCGTGCAGCTAATATGTAGCAGAATTAGGGTTCAAATCCAGATTTATGAAACTTAAAAGTCTGTCCCTGGTCATCCTCACAAAGGTGACCAGGGACAGAACAAACTAAGCGTACAGAAGGCTCCAGGCAGTCTTGCTATGCAAGAGAGTCAGGGGCTAGAAAATAAAACCTATCGTCTAGTTGAAACCACAGTAAACACATTTGAGCTGTGGACATAGGTACTTTGAAAATGCAAAGTACTGAGCTGACGTTAACATCTTGTTATGAAGATAAAGAAGGACAGAAAATATTTGTGAGCTAGATCCATTGATAACACTAAGAATATAAATATTATTTACATTTTGATGCAGGTCCTTTCTTGTCATCTTTGTTTTTTTTTTTTATCTTGTCATCATGAAATAGAGTCATGTCTAGTTTGTTGGCCAGAGTTCTGAAACATCTTAACACATTAACTTCAATGGTTGATATGTATCTCCCATCACTTGGAGAGCGATGTTTTATGTTGTAAAACTATTTACGCATTGAATGTTAGTTTCAGGAAATTTAACTTTGTTTATCAAGAAACATAAGAGTATAAAGAAGCTTTTAAAAAACTAATCAAAACCAGATTCACAAATACAGTGGACAATTTGGTGACAAACAGAGGGGAGGGAGGGTTGAGGGGCTGGAAGAATGGGGTGAAGTGTTAAAGAAGTACAAATTAGTAGTTGATAGATGGTCACAGGGAATGGGGAACACGGCATAGGGAATGCAGTTAGCATTAATACGATGCATAGATGGAGGTCCAGGGGAGGAAGGGAATGAGTAGGGGATTCTTTTATGAACTATGTAGATTTCTAGCCAATATACTACATACTTGAAACTAATTAAAATAAATTAATTAGTTTTTTAAAAAACATAATGGAGAATCCCAACTTTTCAGGACAGTTAAGAAATCCTGAGAGGCTCTATATGGTGGTTAAAGCCAGAAATTCTGGGGTCAGACTGACTTTCATCCCCACCCTCTCACTTACTCTGGTGACTCTGAGCAAGTTACTTAACCTCTCCATGTATCAATTCTTCTTTAAAATGAGAATAATAGTATCTACTTCACAGGTGATATAAAACATGTAGAATAGTCCCTATCATTTTGTAAGCTTTCAATAGATCTTAGCCATTTCATTCCTGTGACATCTGTGAAATATTCGAGTGTGTGAATGTGCCATAACTAATCTAACCATTTCTTTACTGATGGGCAATAGGCATTTCCAGTTGATGAACAAGACAGGCAACGTCTCTGCCTTGAAAAGTATTGTGGTCTGGTAGAAAGAGACAAAAGAATAAATGCACAAGATAATTCAAGATATTATACATTAAATTAAGTTAAATTAATAGCAGCAATATGGAAGCATATAGGTTGGGCAAAAGGCACACACAAAAGGTGGTCAGGGAAGAGCTGCTGGAGAAAATGACATTTGAGCAGAGTCGTATTGGATGAGAAGGAGCCAGCTATGCATAGTGAGAGGTCAAGGACTTCAGGCAAGGGAACAGTAAATGCAAAATCCCTGAGGTGGGAAAGAATTTGGCACATTCAAGGCAGAGAGGGCCACTGTAGCTGAACCTTGCATGTGAGGGAAAGAGTATGATAGATGTGAAGAACCAGTCCAGACAGGACCTTTCAGAGCCATGGCAAAAAAAATAAAGGCAACCAGAAACTGTGGGAGAGTTTTAATCAGGGCAGTCACATACCTAGTTTCTGTTTCTGGGAGATCACTTATGTTCTCCTATAAGGAATGGCTTACAGGAAGGCAAAAGTTGAAGCAGAGTTTCCATTAACCACATATCCTTTGCCTGAAGAAAGGCAACCATTATACAACTTTCTCCATGTTTTCCAATTTAATAGCTGTAGTGAGATCTCATTGTCATTTTAGTTTCCCTGATTATCAATGATTTGGAGCATTTCCTCAAAAACGTGTTAGCTTTTTGGGTTTCTCTTCCTATAAATTGCAGATTTAAATCTTTGTCTATTTGTATGTTGGCATGGCCATCTTTTCCTGTGGTATGTGTAAGAATTCTTTGTATATATCAGATATTACTCCTTTGGTGATCTGCGAATGCATTGTAAATATCTTCTGTCATTCTGTCCACTATCAAATTATTAACTTTATCTGTGTGTTCTTAGTTGACAAAAATTCTTAATTCTTATGTAATCAAATTTAGAATTTTTTTTCCTTATGGTTCACAGTTTCAAAATGTTGTCTAAGAAATTCTTCTTGCCCTCAGATGACAAATAGATTCTCCTACATTGTCCTCTACCAATTTATAGCTCTCCATTTCACATGTCGATCCGTTTATAACCCATCTTTCTTTTTAAATGGGGTTAGTGCGGATGCCATTTTATTTTACTCTAGATAGAGAATAACTGGCACCCAGGTTATCTATTAAACAGTTTGTTCTTTTCTTATTGATCCGTGGTACCAATTTTATCATGTATTAAATTCCCTTAAATATCAGGTTCTGTCTCGACCCCTCTGTGTTGTTCCGTTGGTCCCGTTCTTGCACCAACAACCTACCGTTGGTGTCATTGCAGCTTTGTAGCTGATCTTAGTATCTGGTGGGGCAACACTCTCCTCTTTACTATTATTTTTAAGGGTGATTTTGTTAACCATGAATATTTACTAACAGGAGGAAATTTAGGATATATTTTGGAGGTGGAACTGTGCTTATGGCATCTCTTCCTTTATTGTAGTTTTACGCTGTATGTCCAAACCTAGCAATATTTTTCCCTATTGGCTTCTAGCTTTTATACTTTGCTTAGGAAGATCCTCCTCATCCCAATGTTATATAAATATTCCGTAATATTTTATTTTAAATCTTCTGTAGCATTATTTTAATAGGTATTTAATATGTGGAATTTATTTTTTTATAGTTATGAAATTGGGATCTAACTTTATTTTATTCTAATGGTAAGCTAGTTTTTCTGGTAATAAAAAGTCCATCCTTTCCCCCCGCTGATCTGAAATATTTTCTTTAACACAGACTAAAATTCTATGTATACATTAGACTATAGTCTAGGCTCTCCTTGGATTATGGACGGTTTTGAAATCCAGAATGTGTTGGCAAGAATGGAAAAGCATTAGATGCCTTTGAGCAGGAGAATGACAGGTTGAAGGGGATGGTTACAAAGTTTACTGGTCAACTAGGTGTGTGTGGGATGAATCTGGGAGAGGCAGAGAAGGCTGAGGGGGAGATGCTGCTGACAGAGAGGGTGGGAAGGAAGGAACAGGAATCTGAGGCATGTTGAAAGAAAAAGGGTGAACAATTTAACTTTGCTGGATTTCACAAGGAAGTGATGTCAGCTGAGAAGAATGTACTTTTCAATGCTGGGTTACCGGAGGCCAAGAGGCTGTGTGCAAGAGGCAGGTCCTGGTCACCCCATCTTTGGGAGCCAGTTAACAAGCCCCCAGGCACAGCTAGAAGTAGAGGCTTCAGACTCCTTGCTCCTCAGGGAGCAAGGGAGGGGAAGGTACTGGGCGAAAACTTTGTACAGAGACAGCTTCAGAATTTCCACATGAAGGAACTCTGGAAGCAGGGAGAGAGGGCCCTTGACTTAGAGCATCAGGTGTGTACCAAGATCAGTGTGTTAGCTTAAATCGTATGTTTATTCGGAGACACCCTCACTCTGTTGTGTGGATGCTGCCTCTCTGCCCGGCACTCCTTACCTTCTCAGTCCACTTCCCACCATCCCCACACAGGAGTCTTCTGCCCCACCTAGAGCCCACACTGGTCAATTTACCACTTGATTCAGGCCCTCTTCCTTCTCACTAGTTTATAAGTTCTCCATGCTTCCTTCTAAAATCTGCTCTGAGCCTTCAGCACCCAGCTGGGCACACAGTAGGCACTCAGTAAGTGCTTGCTTAGGTAGATTGTTCATTCAGTTTGCACCAGCTCCCGCCTGGGTCAGAGGCTATGGCGAGATCGTGGAAAAAGAACCTTTCGCCCACCTCCCATTAGCCTCCTATTCAGCTTGATTTTATTCAACTACAGCAAGGCTCTGCTCTTGAGGAGTTTATGCACAATGAGGAAACACAAGGATCAGAGCGCTAGATTTTCTGTGCACTGCCTAGGATGGATGGAATGGGGTAGGGTGGGGGCATTTTGCGGCTGGGCTCCTTCAGTAAGAAGAGGATCAAGTCCTAGGCTTTGAATAATACCCTAGAATTTGGGGCTTCCCCGAGGCCTATTTCATGGAGAAGGGTAGGGGAGTGGAGAGAATGAAGAGACAGGTGGGGTCCTCAGGGAGAAGGTCTCCTGGACCTCACCATACCCCCCAACCGGTCACTTTCAGGCTACTGCAGTGCCGTAGGTTAGGCTGACCACATCTCAATTGGCATTGCCTTTTTAAAGCTCAACTCTGGTCATGTTACTCTCCTGCGCAAAAACCATCGATGGTTCCCCATTGCCTAGAGAATAAGTCTGAATTTAGAGCATGGCCTTTGAGGGTCACAACTATTGGGCCTTAATGTATCTTTCCATATGTGTTCCTTCACAAAGCCCCCCTTCTCTCTGCCCAGCTTCCGCCACCCACTGTGTCCCACGCTCCACCCCCACCACATTCCCTTCCATACAACTCACTACGCTGACATCAGATTCCCGGCATACGTGCGTATATCCTGCTTTCTGGCCCCCCTAGTCTTGCTCATGCTGTTCCTTCCTCATATCCTGCCTTTTTTGTTTCTCATTAACTACTGAAATCTTATCCATCCTCTAAGTCCCAGTGCAGACGCCATCTCCTCCATGAAGTCTTTTCAGATCCACTCTTTCCCTTCCTAGCTAACATCCATTTTTCATCTTCTGTGCTCTCTAGTCAGTTATTAGCTCTGTAAACCACAGATGTTTACAAATGTGAAGGGTTTATATTGACCCTAGGATACTCGATTACCACAGGAGACTCGCACCTCTCAGCCTCTGAGGGATTGGAAGCATCGGGTCCCACGTGGACTGTCAGAAACTTCAAGCATGGGATTTTCCCTTGTGGCATGTATGCTGTAGGTGTTCACTAGATATATAAGCTAAATTGAGGAGTGTGGGTGCTGAATTCTTGGCAGTGGGGTAAATGGCAGGGACAGGGAAAGACGTGAGGTGGTGGGATCCAAGCTAAGGCTCCATCCCCCCCACTGGAGGGCTTGGCAAGCAGAGGAGAACAGAATGGAAGACATCCTCTACCTAGCACAGGAAGAAGTCCCACAGATACCAAGGGCCAGGTTTCATCCCTGTGCTTGGGCCCAGTCAGCTCTGTGTTCAGATCTCACCCTAAGTTTCATAAAGGCACTTTAATCTGTGGGCCAGAAAAGCCGGTTATAAGGCTCCAGGCAATAACTCAGGGAGGAAACTCCTACTATACCCAGCTGGGCAGCCAAGCAGGAGCACACGAAGCCACTCACCAGGCCCCCTAGTGAGCCAGCTACCAAGTGGGAGATAGGGATCAGCTGGGTGGGACCAGAGCATCTTCTAAGCTGTCCTGAGACCAAGCATTGGCTGGCCACGCCCTCCCTCTGCCTGGCCTCCCAGGAGGAAGGGTTAGGGACACTTGCCCTTGACCAACTCTCCTTACCAAAGATTTGGGCGTTATTTTCTTTCTTCACCTTTTAATCTTAGGAGTTCTGCCCACGGTCCCTGCCTCCCATGAGATTCCTGCCTGCATCTCCTAGGGCTCTGAGCCATGGGACCATGTGGAGTTAAAAGGGCGGGCGCCACCCCCCAGAGGGGCATCTCTGAGCCAGGACCTTGATAAGCTGAAGGATGTGGGCTTATTCTAAAGTTGTGAGGGTCTAGAACCCTTTTCTTGCCACCCTCTGTTCCCATAGATAGCCTAGACATTCTGAGCTTCTAGGAGCAACAGATCATTGACCCAAGGGCCAGAGTCCCTGCTGGTCCCTGCATTTCCAAGATCTGAAGACCTGAGGGTCCCTCGATATTAAGAAGCCTAAGCCTGGGTTCCCTATCTTCTTACCCTCCTTAACCCCTCCCTGGGCAATCCCAGCCAGTGACAAGAGGCATCCAGAGGGTGGAGCTCTGAGTCACAGTATAAATTCCCAGTCTCACCACCCAGCTGGAGAACTGCCGTGATGTTCCAGAAGCAGATTCCCGCCTGGATCTCTCACTACCTGCCAGACCCATGCCAAGCAGAAGATGACAGACCCTCAGCTACCTGCGTCTTGGAGGTGAGGGTGCAGTGCTGGATGAATGGGGCCAGGAGCTGAGGGCAGGAGACAGGCTCAGGGAGGCTAGGGGCATTCTGGACTCCAAAACATGGAGCACCTCCACTGGGGCAGCCCCCACCTAGCACCTGGGGATGTGTCCCAGCCCAGTTGGGGATGGAGCTCCACAGTGGATGGCCCAGCTGTGGTTCCCCACGGGCTTGACAAGATGCCATGTAGTAGCTCAGGGCCATCGTGGGGCCAAGCCAGCTGCAAGGTAGACATTGCTCAGCTCTGCTAGAGGTAAGTCCACATTTGGCCTGTCCTAACAGCGAGCAGCCTTTTACCCTTTGGACATTCTAAACTGCTATACTGTGTGAGTGGGTAGTGGGGTGTCTGGTGAGCATCAGTGACATTGCTACTCTGTCACCATCAGCCAAGAAGTCTTCCACCTGGGTCTGTGGTCAGGACTTCTGGATTTCTCCAACTCTTCTCAGCCTGGCAGGAAGACCCAAGGTTCACGGTCAGGTAGCCAGGGCTCTGGACCTGCTCTCCCTCAGCTTTTCTATCTTATCTCACTCTTCTAACTTGCTGTAGGCATGCCGTGGCAAGGACTCCCAGCAGCAACTAATTCCTCATTACCTCTCCCCACCTCAGCCCACGCTAAATCACCGAATGAGATGAGTGATGCTCTGAAAGTGTCTTGTCCCTTCAGGGTGGGAGATGGAAACCCCGCCCAGTCTCTAAGGAGCCTAGGAGGGGAGCTCCGTGCTGCATGGTGCTGGTGCCCTGCTGCCCTGGCCAGGATAGAAATGGCCTTCAGAGGTGTGCCCACATTTCCCCCATAGCCTTCAGGGACACTTAGTTAACAGCTAAATATCCCTCAGAAGCCCAGAGGTATGAGTCTCCTGTGGTAACAGGGGTATCCTAGGAGGATCAATATAAACTCTTCACACTGTAAACATCTGTGGTTTACAGAGCTAATAACTGACTAAAAAGCACAGAAGATAAAAAATGGATGTTAGCTGGGAAGGGAAAGAATGAATCTGAGAAGTCTTCATGGAGGAGGTGGTCAACACTTGCTCCTCCTCCCTCTCTGGTCTTACTGAGCCTCCAGGAGCCTGGGTCTGAGAGACATCCACAGAAGGGACAGAACCTACCTCAAAGTAGGGAATGAAGCAACTGAGAACTGTGCCTGTTGTACCTCTCAGGTCCTGGAGGGTCCATGACTCTGAGCTGGGACTTTTTGCCTGACCCCTCACCTAGACTGGGTGATAAAAAGGAAAACAGCCATAGTGGCTCCTCACAGGTGACCCTGTTCTGGGATGTTGTTCACACTAGCTTGGAAATGTTCTTGGATCCCATAAAGATCTCCTTTTAGGAAGGGCCTGTGCATCCTGGAAGCTATCGCCAGGCTGGTCTGATCTCTGATGCAGGTGTTACAAGGAACTGTTGGATCCACCCAGCTCTCTGGGAAGGAGGAGGTAGCATCACCAGCCTGTCCTGCCCTGAGAAGTCTTGGGGAGGAGAGTTCCCACAGGCTCCCTGGGAACTGTTTTCCCTGCTCCAGCACCCCGGACCTTGTGGGCCTGTTTGGTTAGGGTGTGTTCGAGCCAGGGATGGGCATCAGACCCACCACTTCTGAAACATCGTTGTCAGACCCTCCTCCCTACCCCCACCCTCACCTGGGAGCCTGACCCTGAGTGACTATCTGTAACTAAATATTCCTCTTATTTATAGCAATAGCTAAATTCTTGGAATTTAGGAAGAGTCATGAATTGAGAGCTGAGGGTTTTACTCCTGCCTCTGCTATGAACTAGTCTATGCTTGACCGGGAGTAAGCTTTTAGCTGATTTGGTTAATTTACAGTGAAGGCCTGCCTCTAGGTGGTTGAAATGTGTCCCAGAAAACTGCTTTCCAGCTGTCTTCCTTATACAGCTGTACTTGTTAAACTGTTTAAACGCACTCTTGTACTGTTAGCCAGAGAGTCCCTGCCTGGAGCTCCAGCACTCTGAGTGCTCCCTGGTCCTCACCCCAGGACCCTCCAATGCCCTCATGAACTGCAGGGTTCCTGCCTGTTCCTGCCCCAGGGCTGTGGCCCAGCTGGCATGGTGCCTGATCATGTCTGTTTTTAGATATTTCAGCTTTCACCCTAATATCCAGCCAGGGCATCTTGTGCTAAGGTTGGGTTTGTCCAAGCTTAACACACTATAAGCTACCCCATAAACTTGGGTTCCCTAATTTTACTGGTTTCTGGTTCCCAGTTCTCATCTGCAGAGTCACAGACACTGAGCTTTATTCTTCTGCATCTTTCTGTGTACCAATTACCCCTGGGGCCATGAATGTTTGCTTATCTCTAGCACCACTTCAACTGAGCATATTATATCAGGAGCAAAATACATACATTCATTTTACGCCAAGAAGGTTATATTTTACAGATCTGGTTCCTGGAGCCATCTGGGCCCAAGACCTGAGTCACACGTTCTCGCTGCCTTTCTCTCAGCTTGGCCTTCTGAGCTCTCTCTCAAACCCACTAGTCTCTTCCTCTCTGATGGGAGGGGTAACAGGACTTTGTAGAGGGATTTGAAATTGGGTCTCTCCTGCAAATGCCCAGGCTAGAAGATGTGATCTGTGGCTCAAGGTAGACCACAAGGAGCCCTCTGATGTGTTCTGGCTGTTTTAAAAAGAGAGAGATCATGGACTGTGTCCATAAAATACTGTAACTAGAAAGATGACCAGAGTTGGGGGTTATTTGGGGGCTTTGGGAAAATTCAGGGTAAAAAGAAGAATCTGTCAGGAAAATAGATTCTAAGAAGCAAAAGACCAATGAAGATGAGATAGAGGCAAGTAGCACCCATCTTCATGTTTGTCGAGGGCCATTTTCAAGTAAGGTGATAGTGATGGCGTGGTTATGAACATGTGCTTAAGAATTAGAATTGGATTCATACTTGGGTTCCTCTGATTCTAGTGGAGTGCCTAAAGTCAAAGGACTTAGGCTCAGATTCTCCATCTGTAAAGTGAGGAGATTATATACAACACTTAGCATATGGCAAACACTCAGCACATGGTAGCTGGTATGGTTATTGTTGCTGAGTTATAGTAGAAAGAGATGATTGACCTTATTGGAAGGTATTAGAGTTAGATGACAGCAGAGAGCATTTTCTAGAAGGCAGGGAGACCTCAAGTGAGGCTTATTGCCTTCCAGTAAAGACACAAGAGAGCTGGCAGGGCCAAGGGCAACCCCTGCTGGAGGCAGGAGGAGGGCTGTGATGAACAAGAGGACCATGGCCCTGGGTTCAGAGCACTTTAACACTACTAAATGTTCCTGAGAACTGGCCCCTGCCTAGTTGAGGCCTTGGGCGGCTCCCGATTTGGAGCCCTCTAGTTGGCCTCTGAGAAAGTGGGCCAGTGGGAACAGGCTTCACCAGAACTGCTCTGCTGGGTGAAAGCCTACTCCTCCTTTCTCACAAGATCAGCCCAGGACACCACTCTGTCCAGGTAGGGACTTAGAAGTGAGGAACCTACTGGGCCCAGAGGGAGTCTAGCCAAAGGTCACAGCCATATTTCCAGAACCAGAAGAGTATGTGGCCTTTGGCCCAAGTTATAAAGCTCAAAAAAGAATCTTGTTAGAGTAAGTTATTGGCCATGAAGATATTCAATATTTCAAAGTTAATTTCATAAAAGGAATCCTTAGACTACATGTGACTGACTGTCAGTTTGGCTTTTGAGGCAGTTATTGGGAAGAGAGGAAGAAGAAAAATTGACTTAACAGATCTATCTCAGGGACTAAGTAACAGCCTTTTCAGTCATTATTCTATTGTTGCTGGTTAGAATTAAGCCCCGGAAGAGGTTGGAAGGACAGACATCAAAATGATAACAGTTCTCATAACAAGTAAAAATAATCGTAACTACGTGTGGTGATAGATGTTAACTAAAGTTATTGTAGTGATCATATCATAATATATAGATATAAATATATATGTCAAATCATGTTAGACACCTAAAACTGGTATAATGTTATATGTCACTTACATCTCAATTAAAAAAGAAGATAGCATCACCTCCATTATAAAGGTCTTATGAAGATTAGAAACCAAGAAAAATATCTGACAAACAGTAGGAGTTCAATAGATGCTAGCTATTACAAATATTATCTTTGATAATAGCTGAGGCAGATGAACTATCTGTGGACAGTCTAAGTTGAAAATAAAAATAATTATAATATTGAAAAAAATGATAATAATGACCATCTGAGTGATGATAAGATTATGGAAACTCTTTTTTTCTTCCTACCTTAGGGTTTTCCCCAAGCCCCAATATTATTTTAAATAGAGAAAAACTGCATCCTCTTAAAAAGATATAAAGTGATTTTAGCAACACAGAGTGGACAGAATGGAGTGTAAAGGTTCTAGTTTGGAGGCCTCTATAAATATAGTCACGACCTGGTGGGTTGGAGGAGCCCTACCGTGGGCCTGAGCCGGAGTGGACTGGAAAAAGACAGTCATCTAAGCCCAGGTAAAACTCTCAGGGAAAGGGCTTCAAATCCTGAGATTCAAACAGGAAAACACAAACAGAACAGGTCTGAAGCTGTCCCTCTTTCAGAGTATGCTGCCTCAGAGTAGGGTGAGGGCAAAGCCCCTCCACTTCAGTGCCTGAGGTCCCCTGGGAACCAGAGAGTCCTCCAGGGCCCGGATAAGTGAAATGACTTTAGAGAAGCCTTCTTGAATCCAGACAATGGAAGCCTGTGGCCAGCTTAAGCTGCTCTCTCCCTCAAGGCCACCCGCCACCATTGCCTGAATAGTGAATCCACTGCCTCTCAATCCACAGAAGGAGCTATCTCCATGCCACTTGCTAACAGTGACGGTCATCAGGATGAAAAATGTCCGGCAGGCTGATAGGGGTGAGTATCTTCCTCTCACTTCCCTCTTTCTCCTTTGCCTGTAGGGCCTGATTGGAGAAATGGTCAGGATGTGTGCGTGAGTGTGTGTGCGTGTGTTCTATACTCAGGTTGTATTTCCGACCTTGAGTTTTATATCAATTTTCCAGGCCCCTCCCACTAGCTGAACCTTGGCACTACTAGCCCCTGTGTTCTACCTGCATCCAAGAGTACCATTCACCACACTCCTCCTCCTACAGCCCCCTCCCTAGTGTCCATTTCCGGGAGTGCCAGCTTCTCCCGCACTGGGTGTTCCTCACTTCTGCATGAGTTTATAAGGACTGTTCAGGGTAGAGGAGAAGGAGAGGCCCTTAGGCATCACGGAACTACCTGCCAGCCTACTGCCAGTGCTCCTTCTTAGGATACGGATCCCATATTCAGTTCTAAGGTCCAGGTCAGAAACCCCATAGCACCCAGTTCTTCAGTTCAGCCCCATGATGTGGTTTGACTCACCAGAACTGTTTGTGCAGTGTTTTCTTGCAGCCTCAACTTTACCTTCATCCCAGCCCCTGCGGCATTCCTAGACCATGGGAGCCCGGGGAAGTCTCTGGCTTCAGGAAGAAATGATGGCATCTGGGTGGGCAGGATGCTCTCCCCACACTTGTCTTTGTGATGGCATTTCAAGAGATCAGGAGAACCAAAAGCTCCTCCCTATGCTGCTCTCATTTCACCCCCACCCCCACCCCCAACACCCCGCCCATCCAGAGAGGAAGCTTGGACCTCAAGGGGGAGAAAGCTTACTGTCAAGTCCCCACTGTGAGGGGGTATCTCCATTCATGAATGGCCCAAGGACCACCAGAGTTTCCCAAAGCTTCGTTATATTCTCACTGTCCTGAGATTCAACTCAGAGGGGTAGAGTATGCACAAAGCCATGACTATTCTATAACTATTTGGGGTATAGAAGATGGCATTCTAATTTTGTGACTACAGCATTTAGACTCAGAGGAGGATACTGAAAACTGGGAGCAGCCAAGGAAGGCTGTGCTGGGGCCCGAGGTCTGAGAGAGCGTGAGTATCCAGAGGCCCAGGGCCCAATCTGGGGAGGGAGAAGGAGGGAAAGGAACAGATTCTCAGACCACCCGCTGGGGCCAGGGTAGAGCCACATGGCCAAATACCATTTGATCCTTCTGACGACTTGCGGGCAGTGCTGCGAGGCCCATTTTTCACTTGAGAGTTAATGAAAGCAGTATTCGATCCTAAGCCTGGAGAGCTGGGGAATAGGAGGACAAGCTAGGAGAAGGAGGCTGGGGCCAGTGGTGGAAAGCAGGGAAGCCAGGCAGAGCAGAGATCAGAATCTAAGTGATTAGGCACCTCAGTTCTTCAGGAAGGATTTGCATGACTTCCGCAAGGCTCCTATCCAGACTGTGCTGAAGCATAGGTGGGGAGAGGCTGAGAAATTCTCTGGGAAGCTGTCCCTGGAATGAGTATGACAGGAATGAGTGTGACAGGGATGAGTGTAGAAGGTGGAGGAGGGAGGGCCTGGGAGCCCCAGAGAAAGCAAAGGGAGCAGACGGGATTCAGACTGATTTCCTCGGAAGGTGAGTATCCAGAACCTGTGCCAGCAGAAGCTGTTCCAGCCACCATCCAGCTTGGGCCTGGCTCTGCCAAGAGGCCAGGGATTTCTCCTTGGGCTTCTCACAGCCTTCCACCCCACTAATGAGTCATCTGAGGAGTCTGGAAGCATCACATGGGCCCGGGGCCTGGCTGCTTCTTCACTCTTCTTGCCCATGGCATGGTGGGTCACTCAGACATGTCACCCAACTCCGCTCAGGGATTGCCACAGCTTTCACATGCCTACTGCTACACCCACCTGCCTCAACTCCTTTCGAGGTGTGTCTGTCCCAGTCCTGCAGGTCACCCTGGCTGCATATCTCATGGCATGCCTATACTGGTGCTCAGACATTCCCCTTGTCTTTCGCCTGCCACACTCATCACTAGAGGTAGGGGGCTGGGGAGCAGACAGCCAGAGAAATGGACTGCGATTGGGTCCACCACCTCCTTTTCCCCTTCTCCACATGCCCCTCTGCACACAGGGTGCCTTTTGGGTGTACTTGGTCCCTTTTGAGTATCCCTTGTGGTTTGTTGTTTTTCATTTCCCCTGAGGAACAGAGTTAGGGAGCATGCATGGTGTCTGGGGGTGCCAGACCCATCGTATTGTGTCTGGACTCCACAGTTATCATAGGCTAGGCTCTGTTACAGCCTTGCCTGGTGAAGTTTGAGACTATCTTGATGCCTTCCAGGTCCCGAGTTACCCTCGCCACCCCAAAGTGTTCTCTCCTATCTTGGATCATAAACACACTGCTCTCTGGTTCAGCTTCTAATATGTGTCTGAGTTTCCAAGAGTTCAAGGAGCCTGAAAGGGATGAGTGTCAGGGATGACCCCCCTCAGGGAACGTGCCCTTCAGACCTGGGTCAGGACTGGGAGGGAGGGAGTCCTCCAGAAACCTTCCAGCTATCAACCATTTTCATTCCTCTTAGGAAAATAAATTTAAATGCAAACCAGCACCCCAAGGGGCATGAGGCAGATATCTCCAGAGATATTAGAGAGACAGTGCTCTCAACATCTGTAGAGATCATTGAGTCATCTTCACTACCCACATTCTAGGAAAGGAGATATATCATTCAGATGACCAAGCCCTTTGTCACTCCATGAAGAATAAGGATTAGAAAGCATCTATGCCTAGGAAATCCTTTACAGTCTCTGAAATTCTCAGGATTGTGTCACCGTTGCTTAACCTTCTTGCA
This sequence comes from Rousettus aegyptiacus, assembly GCF_014176215.1. Lineage (NCBI taxonomy): Eukaryota > Metazoa > Chordata > Mammalia > Chiroptera > Pteropodidae > Rousettus > Rousettus aegyptiacus. The sequence continues at coordinate 115,829,722 of NW_023416306.1, read as the reverse complement.
CACTACCCTTACAGTCATCTGAGGACGCCATCTGGGCTCAGCCAGATTTCCTCCTTTGTTCCTCCCTCCCAGGATTACCTCCTCTTTGGGCTGCACTCTCTTTCTTTCCAACTTATGGGGGAGGAGGAGGGAATAGCTCTCTGCAAAATGACTCAAAAACAAATCAACACTTTAAGTGTGGGTGTCTGACTAACCCTGTCCCTTCCGGGAGTATTTTTATCTTAACCAGAGGTTTAAGCTTTAGGAAAAAAATACTGAAATTTTATTTAATGGGTTTAATGAGAGAATTCTAGGAATGGACTGATGATAGGAAAAGGATTTTATGGGGAAAGGGGACTTTACAGGGTTTATTATACCATGTTAAGCAGTTGGGCATGGAGTTGGTGGAGGTTCCTAGTATGCAGGAGGTGAACACAGGGACAATGTTACAGGCCCAAGAAGAGGGGCCGGTGGCCAGGAAAAGCCATGGGAAGCATCCAGGAGGAATGAACGGGTCCCCAGGAAGTCTCGCTGTGGGCACAGCAATTAGACATGCCAACTTGCTTATCTGCAGCTATAAGGACTCAGCCCAGAATTTCTGGAGGTACTGATGTAGCCCAGTAGCAGGAAGTTGAGCTTTTCCATTCATTCATTTATACAACAAATATCTAGTGAGTGCCAACACACGGTCCCCCGGGCCTGCCAGTGCTCAGGCTGCAAAGAAGACAGATGCACCAACATGTCGTTGCAGTGCAGTGTAGCCAGTGCTCGAACCAGAGGAAGGGCAGAGGGTTGTGGGCTAAGAAGGGCACCTGGGCCAGACTTGGGGGCTCAGAGAAGGCTTCCAGAGGAGATTGCTTCTGAAATCTGAAGGGGCAAGCCAAGGGAAGGGTGGGGTAGAATAGAAGAGTGTTCTAGGTAGAAGAATTGACAAGAGAGCATGGCACCTTCTGAGACCTACAAGTATTGGTTTGGCTAGAGTCTTGAATGCAAGTGTGAGCATATGTTTGTGTGTGTGTGTGTGTGTGTGTGTGTGCATACACATGTGTGTGTGTGCAAGTACGGGTGTGTATTTGGGGGCTGGGGTATAGGGAGGGTGGAAAAATAAGGGTGAGGCTGGGGAAGCTGGCAAAGCAGCCACGTTGAGTGGTTGGGACTTCTTCCTGAATGTAAATGAGAGCCATTAGAGGATCTTAAACTGCAGAGTGACATGGTTAGAACTATAGAGATCCCTCCAGTTTATCTTGAGAGAAAAGATTAGAGTAGGGCAAAACAGAAGACAGGATGCCCGGTGGGGAAGGGGCAGCAGATATGAAGGTAACCTGCACCAAGTTAGTGGCAGTACAAATAAGGAGACATGGATGGGCTAGAGGGGTCAAAGAAGTTAAATCCACTCGATGTGAGTGAGAGTCGAGGATGATACTTGGTATCTGGCCTGGACACCTGAGTAGATGAGGAGGAGCTGGTTGGGCACAGAAGGGATGGTGGGGATGATGAGGCCATTATTTTCTTTTGATTCTTTTGGGTTTTAGTCATTCTTTGTGTCTGGATCAAATGATGATTATGATACTTAAAGGACAGTTTATTCAATGGGAGGAGGGCTGTGAATTCCAATTCACTGAATAGTGAGCCCTCAAAAGTTAACCAGATGTTGGAGATAAAATCAGAAGCTAAAAATTCTTGTGATGCAATCCATGCTTATCAACTCTGATCAAGTCCTCAGTGTAGTGACTTGACCAGGCCTCAGTACCCAGGAGCTGTAGGAATAAGTCAGTTCAATGGTACACTTCTCATTATTAATAGCACTTGTGAACTAGTTTGGGTCAGTCCAACCAGTATAGAACTCCGATCTGCACACCAGCTTTACTGCCTAGAGGACTCTAACACTGGAAACTACTGACTTTTCTCATTTTCCATGTATCTGGTGTGTACTCGGGAATTAACTCAGCAGATTGCCGGGAGGGAGGACAAGGGAAGTCATGACACCTCTTCCTTCCACCTCCCCTGTAGAATGGAGGGAGGGATCCAGGTTGGGGTGCTATTTTTCACCCTATGCCTTCTGGTGCTCCAACCAGAGACCTGGGATGCCTTCTTCCATTTGAGAGGGCTGTTGGGATTACAGCCTTTGTCCCTTCTCCAGAGCACATCCGGCATCAGCACACTTGGGTTGTTCATTTCAAGTAAAAAATAAATAAATGAGTATGTGGTTTCAGATGTGTGAGATGGGTCACACACCCCATGCTGCGAGACCAGTGTAGGTACGAAGCATTTAGTCATATGTAGATGTTAGTCCTGGCGCCTATATCCTGCTGCATAGCTTGTTCCTCCAAAGCCCTTTCTTCCTGGTCCTCTGGTATGACTCACAACAGACTGTGTCCCTTCTAATCCTTGCTTCTCATTCAAGGGAAGAGCTGGGCCCTACTTTGGTTTTCTTGATGCCTTGGGCTAATGCAAGTAGTAAACTGGACCCTTTGGGGCTGGTCCGCCAGATCTTTCCCTGGCAAAGGGAAGACTGTGCAGCCATACCTTGTCCCAAATCAGTAGGTATTTTCTTGGAGAACCAGGGTGCTTATAATAAGGGCAAAAACCATCTGTCCATGAGAATAGTCAGTGAGACCTAGGTCCCCCTCTGTGAAACCCCTAGCCTGCAGTCTATGACCTTCTCAGGGTTTGGGACAGAAGTCTCTGGAGAGTCAGACCCATGAGTTAAGAGGGGACCTGAAGCTGAGACAATGCCTCGCTCTGGAGGTGGCTTGCCTGGAGTTACCTTCTGACTCCACACTCTCTCCTCTCTGGACCTGGGTTGGCACCTCACCCTTCCCTCCCACCCTTGTCTTCATTGGACAGTGACCCAGACAGACTGCTATGTGAGCCTCTGGCTGCCTACTGCCTCTCGCGAGAGGGTGAGGACGAGGACCATCTCCAACTGCCCAAACCCAGAATGGAATGAAAGCTTCTACTTCCAGATCCAGAGGCAAGTGAAGGTGAGATGTGAGAGACTGTACCTGTCTGCTCTGTCTGCATTTCTAGTTCCCTCCTTGCCTGCTTGTCCTTTTCTTTGCATATGTGTACTTCTTATGCCCATTTGTCTTTCTTTTTACCTACTTCTTGTGATCCTGTCCACCCGTCTTCCCACTCATTCACTCCTTCCTTCAGTCTGTCTTGTGTTTGTCCCTCTCCTAGTCCACTAATCCCTCTAATTTCTTTCCTGTCTCTCTTGTCCTTCTACCTAATTGTTTCTAGAACAGGGTGCCTCTTCTCCCCCAAATAGTGTGTGTTTCCAGTACCTTCCAGTACATACTCCAAGAAGAGTCATTCTATTCACGAGGTCCAAGGCCAGTCTAATTTCATCGAGAGGGCTTTTTCTATCTTAAATTCTTTTTAGATTGCTTTGTTATTTCTTATTCTTTGGGTGTGTGTTCTTCTGTTTGTTAATTTGTTATTTTGTTGTGTTTGTCTTATTCGGATATATGGTGACTCCAAGTTGAGTTCACATCTCCTGTGGGAGAAGTCTCCCTTGAGTATCTTGAGTTGTGACAGCCTCAGCAGAGTGCTTCTTAAGACAAACTTGACCTCATTATGAAGGCATCAACCAGTCTTGGGACACTTGTGGCCTGACAGTTCTATCCAGCTTACTGCTTTCTATTTAAAGGATGCTTATCCATTTCTGGTTCACGATGAGTCCTTTTTATAGTTATTGTTTTTAAAAGATCTTTTCTATCATACACATAATTCTGGCAAGAGCAGGGATTTCAGTGTGGGCTCAATCTGCCATCTTGAAATCAGACTTTGGGCTTCCTTTGTCAAAAGATCTAAGGGACTTCTGGGTTGGTTCTGGGATATATCTGGAATTCTAGTAATTTCAAGGTCAACAGCTCTTATTCAGAACCACCTCAGTCTACAAAATAGGTATCAAAGGGGGAAACCCAGCCCCCACCCACATCTTCCCGGATCCTTAGAACAAGAGGCCTCAGGGGTTAATCCATGTCACCTGAGACCATTGGCCTCAAAGTTCAGTCAGTTGACAGGGTAACTGTTCAGCTCTTGGCACGCACCATAGGACCATATATGAGACCACATTAGGGGCTAATGAACCAAAGGATAAAGCTCTAACACCTTATGCCATCCCCATAAAGTATCAGAATGCTATAATCTTTGCCACATCATTCTCCTGGAGTGCTAAGATGTTAGTTTCCCTGATCTGGATTTTCTAACATCACAGGGGCTTTCTTCAGCTCCTGGGTACTAAGGCCTGGGTACTGAACACATTCCACATCCTGGCTGGAGTCTTGCTTGCTCTGCCCTTCTATCCTTCCCCAGGTAAAATGAAATCCCTCACACTTCACAGGCCCCTGCCAAGCTTGCAAAATTCTCCAGTAGAAAATTCAGAGCAGAGGGACTGGAAGGCTTCAGAGAGTTGGAAAGAACAAAGTAGATATTTTCCTTTCTTAATTCATTTCCCTACAAATGTCTCTCACACCTGAGCAGGGATCTTTGTGTTGGTCCCTGTCCCTCAGACCTACCACCTTGCTAGGACTGGGGTCAGGCCCCTTGTCCTGGGAATGGGTCAATGGGTCGGTGAAACCGTGATAACCAGACTTGCACCCTGCCTTCCCCCCTAGAACGTGCTAGAGCTTAGCATCTGTGATGAAGACGCAGTAATACCAGATGACCATCTTTTGACAGTTCTCTATGACCTAACCAAGCTCGGCTGCCGGAGGAAAACCCATGTGAAGTTCCCACTTAACCCAGAGGTAGGTGCAGTGCCCAGCCCCTCTGTCTTCTGCCTCATGAGGAGCAGCTGGTCATTCCCATGATGCCTTCCCATGAGCTCTTCTCTGCATAATAAGAGAGTGCTGCTTGTTTAAATCCCAGCACTATCACTTACTAGCAATGGAAACTTGTGGAAATTTAATTCCTCTGAGTTCTGTTTTTTCATCTATACAATGATGATAATAGTACCTACCACACACAAGCTTGTTGTGAGACTGAAATCAGAAAATATAATTAAGGCACCTAGCACTATTCATGGTACAAAACCAAGATGTAGTAAGTTTTGTCCCATTTCCCCCTTTCCTTCCCTTAGCATCCTGCTGCTGTGATGGCCCCAGAGGACAGATGACAGATGAGAGTAAAAGAGGGCAAATCTGCAAATCAGAGTCAAAGCTGGAAAGGATCAGGATGTTATAGATTCAATGATTCAACAAATAGTCGAAAGTCTACTATAGGCCAGACACTGAGGACACATCAGGGGACAGCATCCCTGCCCTCACCTGGTTTATATTTCAGCAGGGACATTAAGGTCCAGTGAGTCTTGACTTGCCTGAAGTTACACAGCAAGAGGTGGGAAAGAATAGGTGAGGGAAAGGGCCCCTACCCTTCTGAGTTGAACTTTCTGGGGGCAATATCTCAGCTCTCCCTTGCCCCTGGCACTGAGCCCCTTGGGAAGGTAGGAGAGCAATGCAAGTAGAGTCATGAGTGTAAAAGATGAAAGGAAAATGTTCTAGGGCTGGGGGTCAACTCACTTGAGTGGTCAGTGATTTTCCTGATGTCCAAGACTTGGGGACAGATGGAGGCAGAGGGGACAATGAGAGCCAGGAGCAGCTGCCCTCACTCCATCTCAGCAGGACAGCTTTGTGGGAAGGATGGGGCAGGTCTACAGAGGCTTCTTGGACAGCTTCCAGCTCACAGCTGCCCTTCCTTCCTCCCCCTGCAGGCCATGGAGGAGCTGGAGGTAGAGTTTCTGCTGGAGGAAAGGTGAGTAGGCTCCAGCCCCCAGGGGCTCCTCCGGGATCCTGAATCCCAAGTAGCATTTCAGAGCCTGGTCTGCCTTTTTGCTGTCTTCCCTTCTTCTGCACTCGGTCTCGGTCTCTGTCTCTGTCTCTCTCTCTCTCTCTCTCTCTCTCTCTCTCTCTCTCTCTCTCTCTCTCTCTCCCCCCCCTCACCTCAGACTCCTCAAAGTACATCATCAGAATCACTGGGAACTTCTAAGGTGCCTGGGCTCCACCCATAGTCATCCTGTTCTACATCAGTATTGCTTTAAAGATCTACTACTCCGGCCAAAATCGGAGTATTAGAATACTTAATTCCCTTGCATCCCTGAGAGTGGCCTCTGGGAAGAATTCCTGCCACCTTAGTGACAGTGGCTTGTTGAAGCCGGGCTGAGAAAAAGGTCGGGACCAAGGATTCTTCTCCTGGACCTGGAACTATTGAAACAAACTCCCCCAAACCTTGGCCTAGAACAGAGGCTGCCCTCTTTCTCTGTCTACAGCCCACTCTGGAACCAAGTTGGGGAGGCTCCAACCCAACATGTGGGGTTATTTCCCATCATGTTCAATTAGAAAAATGACCCAGGGTCCTGAAGTTCTGACTATGTCAGGGACTCAAGTGGAATTGGGTCACAGAGCTGGAGGATGGGAAGGGCAAGGGGCAGAGAGAGAAGGAAGTAAGGGAAGGGGCGGGGGAGGCAAAAGAGTCCCTGCCCTAAAGGACAAGCCTGCCCCAGGATGGCAGTGTACCTTGTGTTGGAGCAGCTGGCTGCCCCCCTCTTTGTGACCCTGGTAGAGCTAAGCCCCCTGAACTTATGATCGGCCAGGATCAGGGAAGATGAGAGGAATGAGCTACAAGAGGGCTTGTCACATTCCACTCAGAGAATCCTCTGCCTAGACACTCTTGGAACTACGGCAGGACCTCAGGATAATGTTTTGTTCGACATCATTTCATCATACGTTGATGAGATGCCGTAGAAATATAACTCTTGTTTGTATCAATCAGCCTGTGCCAAAGTTTGTTTCATTACACAGTTTCACCTCAGTTTCAAGATCCTGTCAACGACATTAAGTGAGGAACTCCTGTATTGGAGGTGCCTCATTTCCCCATCAACAGCCGACTGACAATTTGAAATCACCTTTGTTCCACGCTGAAAGAAATCTGGGCTCTCTCCTCTAGGTCTTGATTTGACAAGAATTTTTTTTGGCAGGGGAGGCCGGGGAGATCCTTGGCTGAATTAGAAAGTGGCTTGCAAAATGAAATATGTCAAAATTGGTAATAAGAGTTGATCTGGAGACACAGTCATCTTGGGCTGATGTGAACTGCTAAGCGCAACCTTGGTGGCTTATATTCTGGGCTTTATAACACAAAGACATTTCCTGTTCACAAGGCGCTCCCTGCCTGGGTCAGAACTGTTCATTAAATACATAAATTAAATAAAGCACAGAATGGCGAATGGGTCACTTTCGCTACCAGCACTATTCATATCTGCTCCAGGTGGTGGTCCAGGTTTTTCTTGCAACCTCATAACTCTATGAATTTTCATTTGGTTGGACATAAAGGATAGTTATTCTTTAAGGATAAAAAAGGGAACTTTTTTTCTACTCCTTCCGACATATGAACCTACTTTTTTCCCTGGACATTCTATTTAAAACGTATGCCAGTTTTCTCTTTGACAATCTACAAATATGAGGTTTCTTAAGCCAATATTTTTCGTGAGGACCAAAAAAGCCTCTGCTATCTCACTATTAGCCCTATTTAGGCTTTCTATCCTCTGCGTGAAAAATCAGTCAAGAATGATATAACTGACCAGGAGCTCTCTTTTGTTTTTCAGTCCCTGTCCACCTGAGACCCTCATCACCAATGGCGTGCTGGTGGTAATTATCCTTGCGTGTTCCTGTAGCTCCAGCTGCTGTCCGGGAACAGACTGTGGGAGAGCACACCAGGCCCTATCCTGGAGGCCACTAGGAATCAAACCAACTGAAGCTAGCCAAGGGGGATGCAGGCAGGGCTGGGGCAGCAGCTGGGCTCCTGCCCTTGGGAAGGAGGTAGCTGAGACATCAGTTATTCTGGCTCAGCATCCCATATGCCACAACGATGACCCCTCTTCTTGGGAACCACCGCCCCCCCCCCAATAAAAACACCCACTGGGAGGCAGCCTTCCCCCAGAATCAATCTGGGTCTTATTTTCTCCCAACCTCAATCTCTCCACGAGCACAAGTTCAATAATTCAGGTGTTAGATGCATCTAAAACCCCAGGATTCAAGATCTTTACCTGCAAAATCTGTCATTGACAGTTTGTGGTGAAGGAATTTGACCCATCTCTGCTTCTTTAGAAGGCTTTTCCGTGAAAGTTATTCGCTTTCAAAGCCCAGAGAGGTAGGTTCCCTCAGGTTCCACCCGCAACGTGCAGCTGAGAACGTGACCCCTAGTAAGTGGTGACTGCGCATCCTAGATTTTTCAGGAGAGCTTCGTTTTCAAATATCTGATCTCCAAATGAAACAACAGGCCTTGATTGGGTTCTGAAAATATGGTTGGCACACTCAGGCGTCCCCAGGCAGAACAGTGCTGAATTTTGCCTCTAGTTCTTCATCTCTTCTCTTAGGCCGGGCAAAGAGGGGAATGGCTTGTACTCAGAATGACCTTCCTTTCTTTGCTGCAGGCTCGACAAGTCTCTTCCCTAGAGGTTCATGCAGAATCCAGAAGGCAGAGGAAGAGAGGGAAACGTGAGTTCTTTGACCACTTCTGCCTGCTGCCGGGGGGAGGGGGCCAGTGCTACTTCCCAACTCTGCCAGCACCAGAGTTGGCTGCTCTGGGGTTGCCCTGGGCTCAGTAACCAAGAGTTTGGCTGAGATACCTCAGGATCATCTCACCCTCGGGGATCATGAACCCCTGTCTCCCACTCCACAGCCTCTCCATAAGGGTGTGCTCTTCCAGGCACCCACGAGACCCTTGGAGCTTCCCAGGCCTGACAAGTATCCTGGGTCAGGGGTTAGTGGCACAGTGCTGTCCATACTGGTCCATGCTGCACCTCTGCCAACCAGGGGTTCCCTAGATCTGGTGCAGTGGTCAGTACCAGGGTGGGCAGGCCCTGATAATTCCCAGGGCCCCTCTAGCTACACCCCTTCCTCTAACCAGATTATAATTCATAGAGTCCTAACATTTGGTAGCCAACAGGGACCTAAGAGATCCACCAACATGAGACTCTCCTAGTCATCACTCCACCCCATCCCGCCCGCTAAGGACTACCAGCCCTATCCCAAGGGAGGGGAGCAGCATGACCCCACAGACATGAGGGAAGGAAGAAGAAAGAGGCTGTTACCCCCAAACTGGCAGTATGGTGAGGGCTGCTTTCAGTGTAGTAGGAGATGACTTTGGAGTACTTCCCAGAGAAGCAGAACCTAGGAGGACTAGTCCAGAGGACTCAGCATCTCAGGGGCCTTTCTGGGGACCTCATTTGTCAGTATCACATGCAAGCCTTGTTAAAATGCAGATTCCTGGGCCAGCCCTTCTCTACAAAATGAGACCTGGGGCAGTGCCCCAGGTGATTCTAAACCCCTGTCCTGGGCACCACCAGCGATGCTTTTGTGCTGGGCCAGGATGGGCTGTGGAGAGTGAGAGTCTTTCTGGCAGTCTCAGCCCTCTTGTATCCTCTTCCAGGGAGGGACCTCCTAGTGACAGTGACAGAGTCCTTCGAGCACACGCAGCACATCTCCCAACACCTGGAGCCCAGCTGCCAAAAACCTGCCTGCTTTCACTACCCCAAGTACTTCCAGTCCCAGATGCATGTGGACCTGCCCCGGAGCCAGTGGAGCTGTGGGGTACAAGGCGGCATCGGGGGGTGATGTAGGGGACTGGGGCAGGCGGGCTGCCAGAGGAGGCCCTCACCACTACTCACAGAACCGCCTATGCTTCCAGCTTTGCTTCTCTGGTGTGCACAAGAAGAGCAGCCCTGTCTGCCAGCCCCTCGATTGCCTCTCGGACAGCCAGACGGTGACCCTGCCTGCGGTGAGGGCCTAGGTCTGAGACAGGGTCCCCGAGCAGCTTAGCCTGGAGCTCCTGTGGCAGGAAGATGGGGAGAGCCTGGCAGGGGGCCTTTGGGGGAAGGTGACTCCTGGGGTCTCTCAGGCAGGATAGAGGAGTCTTGTGGGTAGGAGATGCTGAGCTGCAGTGTGGAGCCAGAGGGTGTGGAGGCCAAGGTAAGGATGTTGGGGAGGGTCAGGTCCAGAAGAGGAAGTGGTGTTGGAGCACTTGTGTGTGAGCATGTGTGTATGCATGCCTGTGTGCATGTGAGCATGTATCTGTGTAGGCACGTGTGTGCTGAGTCAAGTCAGGAGGCAGGCAGTGTGGTGAGTTTGTACTTCTTTGGTTGGGATCACTTGGCTCTGAATTGTCATCTCTGACAAGCTTTTCATATTTTGCATCCCAGGGAGAGAACTGTGAATTACACGTGAAGTCTACACCCTGGTATAGTACCCTTTCTGTCTGTTCCTCTGATTTATTCATCCTATGTGGTCTGAAGTGGTATCTCCGTGTGGTTTTGTTTTACATTTCCCTAATGGCTAATGATGTTGAGCATCTTTTCATGAGCGTATTGGCCACTTGTATATCTTCTTTGGAGAAATGTCTATTTAAATCCTTTGCCCATTTTCAAAGTGGGTTATTTCTATTTTAAGTTGTGAGAGTTCTTTGTATATTCTGAATAAAACACCCTTGTCAAATATATGATGGGCAAATATTTATTTCATTCTGGGGGTTGTCATAGTCTTGATGATGCCCTTTGAAGCACAGACATCTCAAGTTTCAGTGAATTCTAATTTATTTTTTTCTCATGTCACTTATGCTTTTGGTGTCATATTTAAGAAACCATTGCCTAATTCAAAGTCTTGAAGATTTATTCTCATATTTTCTTCTAAAAGTTCTATGGATTTAGCTCTCACATTTAGGTCTCTGATTGATTTTGAGTTAATTTTTATATACAATATTAAAATAGGGGCCCAACTTCATTCTTTTGCAAATGGATATCTGGTTGTCCCAGCATTATTTGTTGAAAGGATTATTCTTTCTCCATTAAAGTGTCTTGGCACCCTTGTCAAAAATCAAGTGACCATATACAATTTGATTAGCTCTCTACCCTTGGAAAAGTTTTTTAACCTCCTCTCTAAGTCTCAGCTTTTCTCATCTGTAAATTGGAGCAAGACCACAAATATTGACCATCATTCATTGCTTTGAGGATCCAGTGAGATAGATAACACACGTGAAGAACTCACTGATCTCTTTGGCAAGTGAGATGCTCAGCAGTTATCAACTATTGTTATTGTTGTTGTTCTATTATCCATTCCTTGTTGAGGTCAAGGAGTTATTTCCTCACCACTGTATCTACAAGCCTGTGCTAGACATGGAGGAAATGTTATGGAATTGCTACTAGGCCCTGCAATCAAGGAGACGTGAACTTGTTAGTGATTCACTAAGACTCAGGTCAGACATTGTCAAGGTCCATTTGCCTGGAGTCACTGAGGAGCTGGGCGCTGGAGGATGCAGAGGGAGGAAGCTTCCAGTGAAGGCGAGGACCTGTGCAAATAAAGTGCTTCTGGGCTCCGAGAACCAATGGGCCCTTTTAGGAAGTAGCAGGAGGCGAGGTTGGACAGATCGTGTAGGATCTTGTATGCCAGGCCAGCAGCCTGGACTTGTTCAAGGTGTGGATGTAATTAAAAAAGGCAAGCACTGGTTACACTGCAACAGCTCCTGCCCTACCTGCCTTGCAGACCTGAGAGGTGACATGACGAGATCAGGGATATGAAGAGTTTTTGTCAACTGCACAAACATATGGAATGATTAGTCTTTTGAGAGCAGGAAGAGCCTAAAGAAGAATGTGAGCTCCACAAGAATGGAGTTGTGTTTATCCAGAGATAAAGAGCCCTTGCTGTAGAGTTTTGTCCAGAGAAATTGGCCAAAAGGATCTCAAGGCCCCTTGTCACCCCATGTCTAGCCTCAGTCTATAGAAGATGCCTGGAGGAAACCTCTCTGGATTTTATGGACCTTGCTGAGGAGGCAGAGGGCTCAGAGAATCCCTAATTTTGTTAAGTATTGGCTTATAATGCACCAGCTAAGTCCTTGGGGTCTTACTTCTATCTCATTAAGTCCTGGAGACAGTGCCGAGAGTTAAGCACAATTAGCCTCATTTTACAGATGAGAAAGTAGAGATCCACAGCCACATCTTATCCATGGAGGTGAAATCTACAGGCCTGCTCAGCCAAAGTTCTCTGTGCCCACAGCCCCAAGACACTGGATGTGCGACTGGGCTACAGCCTGTGCCAGGAGGAACTGGAGTTTCTACAGAAACGAAAGGTGGTGGTGGCTGAAGCACTGAAGCAGGTGTTGCAGCTGGAGGAGGACCTGCGGATGGACGAGGTGGGTAAGCAGCAGTAACCTGGGCTCAGTGCCTGCTCTAAACTAAGCTTGTCTTTCTGACACTGCATCCTGCCAGCTGCCCCCTAGGCCTTCCCTGCCCAGGGCAGCCTCAGTGCTGCCTTTCATGGTTGCTCTTAGTACTAAGATTCCAGGTAATGGCTATGTTGGATGTGATTCAGTTATGTGTTCACAGGAGCAGAGAGAGCAGAGTAGAGAGAGAATGGAAGGAGCGCTAACAGATCCTGAGGTGGCAGAATGGCCTCCTCTCCCCACTCAGGAAACATGTGAGATTCCACCACCTCCCATACCCCATACCTCCACCCAAAAGGCCCTAAGACCCTCATTCTTCAGTTCTCCCTTCCCTTTTGTGTGCACACATACACACACTCCCCAGAAAGAACTGCAGGTGGCTCTGGGAAAGAAGCAGCTTCCACTTGCAAGGCCAACTTCTTCCCACAGAGTAAACAGTGGTCCCTTTGTTGGAGCCCTCCATCACCTCCCTGGTATGGACTGAGGCCCACACTCCCCTAGGCAGCAGGTCAGCCCTCCCAGTTCCACCTTCTGAGGCCAACTATAGGTGTAGACAAAGACCTCATGGAGAGCTGTACTGGGCTTTGGCCTACAGAAGGATCTTACAGTCCCCACTCAAATGAAAACAGTGAGTCTTGGCAAATAACCCCCTCCTCTCACCTTTAGTGAAACACACCAAGGGCATCTTAAACCTATGTCAACCCAGAGGTGACAACCCTGCTCCTTTCTATATCAAAAATTCACTTCTTCCTGCTCTTACACGTATATATGATACATATTGAGCACATATGATGCACAAGGCCTGGGGCCTTCACATCAAATCCCTCTACAGAAGATATCAATTTGCAACCATTAAAGAATCACACACTTGCTAGGTTTTTGAGCAAGCCAACCAGCTCCCTAGACCCCTATCTCATCATGTCTTAACTGAAGGCTAGATTTACAGTGCTAACTCTTTCAGCCATGACTTTCTGATTTACAAAGCCTGTATAAGGCTTCAGAGCCCTTTATTGATGCCAACTATTGAGCTTGGAGCTAAGGTCTAGTCTAATTCTAGATCTACCAGGTGGACTGTCATTCTGTGAAAGGCGATTTTTAGGTCCCTCAGTGCCTCACTCTCTGCTGTGTGGCCAGCTATCCCTTCTCCACTGTTTTCTCATAGCTCCTATCTGGCACTCCAAGTCTTCTCCTACCCAGCATTGCCCCAACAGTCTGTCTCCCTGTGCCCCCAGGTACCGCTCATAGCCATCATGTCTACTGGGGGTGGAACAAGATCCATGACTGCCATGTATGGGCACCTGCTGGGGCTGCAGAAGCTGAACCTCCTGAATTGTGCCAGCTACATCACTGGCATATCAGGGGCTACCTGGTAAGGAGCTAGGAGACACTGTCTGGTGGAGCCCAGAGCAAGCAGCAAATGGTCTGGCCTCAGATCTCTAGTGAAGCTCTCTCCAACCCCAAGTTAGATTAGCTCATGAAGCCTGGGCAGCTCTACCAATTACAGCTTTGTGACCTTGAGCATACAACTCAACTTCTCTGAGTCTCAGGTTCTATAACTGTAAAGTGAAGATAATAATAGCACTAACCTCATGTGGTTATTGGAGAGGCTCTCCCTGTACTGGGTATGCAAGGGACTCTATACATGTCATACACATTGGTCATTACTGATATTACTATTTCCCTGGGGCTGCGCAGGGACCCAGGGGCAGGGTGGCCAGCTATGAACAAACTCCTGGTGCCATTGACCCCATCCCGCTGGGGAGACATGGCTGCCCTCTCCCAGAATCTGCCAACCTTGAGTTTAAATGTTGGCTTCATCACTCCATGGCCTAGCACTTACTTTGAGCCAAGTACTAGTCTAACCACTTTATATTACATCAAGTCATTTAATCTTCACAATAACCCTGCGAGGAAAGTATAACTAGTATAACTCTTCCATTTTTACAGATAGGGAAACTGAGGCAAAGAATGGTTAAGTAACTTGCCCCAAATCATATAGCTAGTGAGTGACCGGATCTGGTTTTGAACCCAGGAAGATCTGAGTCCGGACTCCTCAATCTTGAGCAGCATGATATACCTGGTACACAGCAGGCAATCAAGAAATGGTAGCAATTGAGACTATGAGTAATAATGTCCCCCACTTTCTCCAGGCTTCTCCCCTGGCATGTTGGGGTTTCCCAGTAGCTGCCCACCTTCCCTCTTGCCAGGGTCCAGGGTTGATTGAACCAGGGCTGGCTCAGCTCTATCAGCCACACCTGTCTCTCTCTCTCCAGGACCATGGCTAATTTGTACCGTGACCCTGACTGGTCCTCCAAAAACCTGGAGTCTGCCATCCTCGAGGCCCGGAGGCATGTGGTCAAGGACAAGATGCCCATCCTGCACCCAGACCAGCTGTTCAGATACCAGGAGGAGCTCCAGCAGCGCAGCAAGGAAGGCTACAAGGTCAACTTTACAGACTTCTGGGGCCTGCTGATTGAGGCCTGTCTGGGGGACGAGGTAGGTGCCCAGCTTCTCCTGGGCTGCGCCCTGCCCTGGCTGATGTCCAGCTCTCTTTCTTCATCAGGGTATCTGGGCTTATATCACAGCAGGAAGGAGTTAGGTGAGAACTGCAGATGCATCCTTAAGTCGTAAAAGGGGTGAGGTGCCCAAATGAGAATGATGTTGGAGGTGGCTTAGGAGCAGTCCCTCAGAGAGGCAGCACTTCCTCTGAGAGCCATACTAAGACACCTTTGAGAGAAAATGGGGAGGGAGCAAGAAAAAGGTGGAGAGTCACCAGACTGTGATGCAAGTCTGACCCCTTGTGGAGGAGAAAGGAAAGAAAGGCTGGGTGAAAGCATCCTAAACGGCTGTGTATTCTAAATCAGAGATCTCAAACCTTTTTGGCGCCAGAGACCAGTGCTCCTATGAGAATCTAATACCTGATGATCTGTGGTAGAGCTGAGGCGGTGATGCTAGTGCTGGAGAGCAGCTGCAAATACAGAAGAAGCCTTGCTGGCTCAGCTGCTGCTTACCTCCTGCTGTGCGGCCTGATTCCTAACAGGCCATGAACCCGGTACCAGTCCATGGCACAGGTGTTGGGGACCCCTGATCTAGAAGGTTCAGCAAGGCCTTTGAGAGTCCTCCAGCCAAACTGGCCATCAGAGGAGTCCGATGACCCCAAGAAAGGGCCTACCTCAGTATCCCTGTCCTATTTAGTCGTGGGCCAGGAGCATCCATGTGAAGCGTGGCCCCAACACAAACTCAGTATGGATTTCAGAGCACAGCAGTAAGGCCCTTAGTCAATGACACCCTGTAGTTGGAGGGCTCGTTCTCATGGTCACCACACAGAGGATGGGCCCAATAAGGTTCCTCCCTGCTCTGAGACCTAGTGATCTAAGCAATATGTGCCCAAGAAGAAAACAAGCCTGTGCTGAGAGCTGTGTGGGACGTGGCGGAGGAGTGGGGTTCCCATGGGAGGCTATGATCCTGGGCATTAGGGTGAGCTCAGCTAACACCCGGACCCGTGGGGCCATGCAGCCCCCAGGGAGGACCAACTTCGGCTGTTGCATCGCCGTAAAGCAATGCTTCCTACCTAACTTTTATCCAGGCCCATGGCTGTCTGCCCCACTCCCAAAGGTGTCTGAGGCATTCTGATTTCAAATCAGAAGGAAGAGAGATAGCAATTAGTTTGTAATCGGTCCCCTCTTCCAGAAAACGCAGACCATTTGAACAACCAAGGATGGTACAAACCGTGTCTTCAACATTCATTCATTTCCTCATTCAATATTTTAATAAATTAAGTTCCTCCTGCATGCCAAAGGGATTCAGACATGAGGTGCTCACAGCTTTTGATAGATCCCACTTCACAATTCCTTCCGTTGATAACCCACCATCTAACCTGTCCTCATGGTGAAGCAGGGCAGGCAGAGACTGAAGATGTTGGCTTTTGGAGTCAGGCAGGATGGGGTTTAAATTCTGGCCCTGTTCTGTGCTATTCCTTAAATGGGAATTATATCAATAAGTGGTAGTTAATATTTCTAACAAGAGTTAGTGCCCCATGTGATGAGTAAGAAAGCACCAAGGCTTTCGACATCAGAACTCTGAGTGTTGCCCTCAGGGTTTGATGTGGGGAGGAACTAGGGTCCCCAAGAAGTCTAGGGTTGATATTAAGAGGCCTCTGCTCTTCCACTCTGGCCAAACATAGGAACTTCTTTCCCTCCGCCCTCTTTGACAATGAGTGTGAACTGGGACTGGCTCTTACATGAGTCTGCAGCTTCCTCTGCTTCCAAGACCATCAGCTCCATGGTGTCCAGATCTCTGAGCCTAGTTATGACAGGCACCCTGTTTTCCTTTTAAGGGAGGTCCAAGAGTCTTTCTGCCCACACAAGTTTTGTGGCCCTCATAAGCTCAAATAACCATTGATGGTCATCCAGCAGGTGGCTGTTTGGCCTAGGATCAGAGCCTGGGCCTCTGAGATTTCAACTGGCCTTATCTACACTAGCTGATTCATTTTGGAGGGGGTGGCCTGTGACTCTAGCTGATCTCTAGGATTCTCTGATTACACAGCACAGTGCTCTGGGAACTTAGAGAGCCCCTGGCTGCCATGTGGTACCCAGGTTTCTAAACCTTTCATTCAG
The DNA here is from genome assembly GCF_014176215.1 of Rousettus aegyptiacus. NCBI lineage: Eukaryota > Metazoa > Chordata > Mammalia > Chiroptera > Pteropodidae > Rousettus > Rousettus aegyptiacus. Next base: position 115,812,917 of record NW_023416306.1, on the reverse strand, counting down.
AGAGAGAGAGAGAGAGAGAGAGAAGCTTTTTTTTCATATCCCAAACATATTTTATGCAACATGCGAAGCAGATATGAGAAATGGAGCTGCTCTGGTTTGTTGGCCTCTCCCACTTTTACCTTGCCATTCTGTGGTCCATGAGACACAATGAGAAGAATCCTGGGACTCTGAGGGACAGCCCTAAACTGTGAATTCAGTCCTACCCCATCCACATATCTGGAGTGGTGCATGGTCCAAGGACAAGTGTACCTTCTACATTTTAAGAGCAGGTTTGACTGGTATCAGCCCAAGCCTACACAGCAGCCTGGTGGGCTCAGGAGCTATGAAATGGGCTGCTGGAGGTCCAGACTGTGACCTTATTCTGTGCTGCCAGGGAGTTGCTCATCTGCTTCTTCTCAACCATTTCGTTTCTCCACAGAGAAATGAATGCAAACTGTCAGAGCAGCGTGCTGCTTTGAGCCAGGGCCAGAACCCCCTGCCCATCTATCTCACCATCAATGTCAAGGATGATGTAAGCAACCAGGATTTCAGAGGTAACACTGGTGGCTAGGAATTTACCAGAAGGCCCCTTTCCAACAGGCAGAAACACCCAGCACCCCAGCATACACACACACACACACACCCACCACACCTTTGCCAGTCTCTGCATCAAAAAGCAGTCCTGACAGCTGAAGAAACCTACTTTGCTACCCACTTCTTCCCTGCTGCCTGGTTGGTGTAGAAGGGAGGAAGGGAAGAAGATGGGAGATGGGAGAAGGGGACAGGGTCCCCTAGCTTCCCTGAGTTGTGGTTTGGTGAGACAGGGAGATAAAAACCATGGAGACACTCTAGAGACCAGCCCTGCTTCAGGGTCAGCATTGGTCCCATTTATTGGGTTATGAAGACCAAATGAGTCCAGCTGGTTACAAACCTGCATCTTGCCGAACCAGCAGATGCTGGCCCCCTGGCACCCCCATGTGTCCTGTGGGGTAACTGTGGTGACCTCCCTGTCTTCGTCTCCCCAAAACCCTCAAGCCAATTCAGGAGGTGAGGAGGGAGGGCAGGGCTTTCCCAGCCTGAAACTGACACCCTGTCCTGATGCTACCTGTGCAGAGTGGTGTGAGTTTTCCCCCTACGAGGTAGGCATGCAGAAGTATGGAGCCTTCGTCCCCACCGAGCTCTTCGGCTCTGAGTTCTTCATGGGGCGGCTGATGAAGAGGATACCAGAGTCTCGGATGTGCTACATGCTTGGTAGGGAACTTCTGGCTGGGGGAGGCCCCTGGGAACTCTGCCCCATGCTGGGCAAGGCCTTGCCTTTGAATTAGAAAATGACAGAGAGGCATGCTCTATTCCCCCAGGAATTGTCTCAGGTGAGAATGGGAGTGGCAGGCTGAGATGGAAGCTTCTGGAACTCCTACCCCTTCTGGCTCCAGGCAGCATCATGCCTACTTCCAGAGGCCAACCTAGCCCTTGGGATATAAGGGGCCAGAAGGGGACCACAAAGTGAAGGCAGAGTCCCTGGGAAAGCCTGGCCCAGCTTCCTACCCTATGCCTCTCCAGAGCAGGGAGCCCTGATATCCACTGGTTCAGTTCTCCCCTTCAAAGTCTGAAGTGCATCTGCCAGAGGGCGACCTCAAGAAACAGACTGAACCAGTTATGTTTTATTTAAAATAGTTGCCTGCACCTCCCTCTCTTCCATTTATCCCAATCCAACCCAGTCCAGAAGGTCCAACCCAAAACCTATATCTTCCATAAAGCCAGCCCAGAAGCCCCCAGCCTATGGTGGCCAATCCTTCCCCTAAATACCTATGCTATTAGGCATGTGGTTCAGAACTCCACAGTCAAGACACTTGGGCCTGAATTCTGACTTCTCATTTATTAGCTGCGTGGAGTTGGACAAATTACCTAACCTCTCTGAGCTACATTTTTCTTATCTGTAAATTAGGCTTAAGAGCGAAACTTACCTTATAGAGAATCCAAATGGGTCAAAGTATGTGAAATATTTCATATGAATATTATTAATGCATTGCATTTTAAAATCATGATAATAAGAGATAGCATTATGTTTATCAAGTGCTTGCCATGTGCCAGGCACTGTTCTAAACTAGTGTATTAACTGATGCAAAAGTCAGCGTGTGGAGCTGAACTTGAAGCCTTCACCTGTCAGCATCAAGTCACTGCTGGGGCTGTGCCTCATATGCCTTCACACCCTCTCACAGCCTTAAGAGGAGGATGGAGAAGAGCTGAGGGCTGGGGATCATCAGTCATCTGGGTCTTGCTGCACTGTGGGCAGAGGGAAATCAAAGCCTGTCCCACTCCCAAGAAGCCTGACCAGGAGAGGGAATCAAGGGCAAGGCAGAACTAGTCAGTGTGTGAGTGGGTCTGGGGTTTCTTGGACAGAACCGCTCACAGCTGGCCCTGCTCCCTAGGATTGTGGAGCAGCATCTTTTCCGTGAACCTGCTCGATGTTTGGAATTTTTGTAGCACTTCAGACGAGTTTTTCCACAGGTGGACGAGAGAGAAGGTGCAAGACATCGGTGAGTGACCCACTGGCTTCCCCTCTTAGTTGGGTGAAAGGAGAAAGTGGATCACAAACCGAGGACTAGTCCACCTTCCATGTGTTTCAACACCGTCTCTGTGGCTACAAACATGGGAAGCCAGCTAGGGCTGGAGAGTCTTCCCTGCCTTGTAGGGGAGGGTGATTGTTGGTGAAGACACTCACTCCAAGGTCTAGCCAAAAATCCCCGGGGTCAGCTCAAAGGTGGCTAGGGGACTGAGTCCACTGTGTGGTAAGCTTGGCACAGCTGTGAGGAGTCTAGGAGAGTTGAAGAGGGTAGAGATTTATAAGCAGTTAAAGGTCGCTCGTCTGGACTGTCTCCTCTGGGACCCCGCCTTACCTATCACCTCCCCCCAACCCACTGCCCCTGTTCTATGTCTCTCACTTGGGTACTCCAGCCCCAGGGTCTTAAGAGCCAGGCAAGGAAGGTGCGAATGGCACTTACAGTGGCACACCCCAAGGTGCCAGGCCACCATGCAGGGCTCCACCTGGGCAATCCACCCCAACTCTTGTGACCTGCTCTCTATCCCCATCTCCCCTGCAGAAGATGAGTCTCTCCTTCCTGAAATCCCCATATGTGATGCCAACGTCCTGGACACTTCGGTGGTGGTCCCAGCGTCATGGCTGTCTAATACCTTCCGCCACATCCTCACCCATCGGTCCTTTGTGTCTGAGTTCCACAACTTCCTACTGGGGTTGCAGCTGCACACCAACTACCTCCAGAATGGCCAGTTCTCCATGTGGAAAGGTACCCTGACCTGGCTGTTTCTTAAGGCCTGCCTCTGTTTGGAGGCAGAAGTAGATCTTAAGGCTGCCATAGTGACAGGATGAGAAAACTCCTTTGACCATGTCCACGGGGTCAGGGGGCAGAGTCCCCACCACCACCCACAGAGTATTCCTTAATGAAGTCCTGAACAGTGGGCGGAGTGGTGTATGACTCTAAGCAGAATCTCTGCAGGTAGAAGTCGGCCCATTTCATAAATAGGGAACTGTGGGCCCTGACTTTCTGCAGTTATGCTCTTGAGGCACCTTTTCATATGGATGGTGCCCCCTGGAGTTGGGCAGGGTCAGCCCAGCGCATGAACCCCCAAGTGGTAAGTAGCAGAGCCAGGCCTTAGACTCTAGTCTATGCAGCCTCCTCTTCACCTTGTTAAGGCTCTAAGGTTGACTGTTTTGGTGTTTTACCTGGCCACAGCTTGCAAATGGCTTCTTGGGCTTGGCCTAATGACCCTCATCCTCACCGTCTGGGTCAGAAAGGGCAACTGGCCCTGGGTGCCAAGTTTATACCAATTTATAGGATAGCAGTTGTACACCCCTGCTATCCCACTAGCTCTGTGGTTGAATCATAGTGGGTTTTCTGTGCATATTTCATGAAAGATTTGCTAAAACCTCAGTCCACTCACCTGGGTGTCCTGGCCAGAAGTTCAGGGCTGGAGGCCCAGGCTGAGGTGAAGGAGCTCAGGGAAAGGTACTTCATCCCTACCAGATGCTTCTAACTATCTGCTGAGATGAGGGTACAGAGGTGTGATGGTAACCGGAAGCCTTGGATTTCAGACACTGTGCTTGACGGCTTCCCGAACCAGCTGACAGGGTCCGTGAACCACTTGAGTCTACTGGACACAGCATTCTTCGTCAACTCTAGCTACCCACCACTCCTCAGGCCTGAGAGAAAACCCGACCTCATCATTCATCTCAATTATTGTGCGGGGTCCCAGACAAAGGCAAGTGTGGCAAAGAAAGCCTCCCACCCCCACCCCGCACACACGTACACTGAGCAGAAGCAGTGTCTCTTCTGAGACAGGCCACTGAATGAGCTCCTAGAACTGGGAAATGGGAGAATGCATGCTTCCTACAGGCTCCAAGACATAGCCTGAGAGAAACTCAAGCTGCTATGTATGACGTGAGGGGAGCCATCCAAACCTCAGGGGGCAGCCAGCTGGCCCTCATGCAGTGGGGCTGGGGTTTGTGTAAACTCACTAGGTTAATTCCAATTCTTGCATCTGAGCATTTGTCATATTTGGCAATTCTTCAGCTACAAAAAAACATAAAACTTCTTTTGTAGCGAGGCAACCCTTGGTTGACCTCACAGATTGCAAGGACCTTGTCATCTTACAATCTCTTATTTTTTATTTTTTACACCTATACACCTAGCCTTCCAAGTACTGACCAGGCCCAATCCTGCTTAACTTCCAAGATCAGACGGGATTGGGCTTGTTCAGGGTGGCTTGGCTGTAGACCAAAAAAAGGTTTTAAAAAATAATCTTAATGGATCCCGATCAATTCCAAGGTTTTATACCACTTCAAGAGCTTATAATGTTCTAGTTTAAAAATAATCACACTATCTCCCGCTCCCAGGGAATATGACCCTTCATATAATTATACTAAAGAACCAAGACCAGAAGTTTTTTATTTATTTTTATTTATTTACTTTTGAAATATTCTGGCCTTTTAAGGGAAAGAAACTGATTTTTGGTCTTCTTTGATCCAGTCCCATCTTAAAGCCGGAAAAGGGCAGTGTAGACAGATGATAAGGATGACAACAATGATAATGACCTAAGTTTGTAAATGAGGGACAATGTCCTCTCCTATGCGTGATTTCGCTTGATCCTTATACTAGCTCTTTGAGGTAGATGGTACACTGGCTACTATTCCCATGTTGTAGCTGAGGCAGCTGAGGCATGGAGAGCGTAAGAGGCTTCCTTAAGATCACGCAACCAGTGAGCACGGAACAGAGGGCAGATCTAAGGGCATTCTGACCCTCTAAGCCCACTGCTCTTTCTGTTATATCACATGTATAAAGATGCCCTTTCACAGTCCTTTCCAGCCCTGTGACACTTTGTCAGTTCCAAAGCCCACATATGTCCCACAGGAGACTGCCAGCCATGGCTGTACATGGCTCAGCTCCAGTCACCCTCAGGCTGCCATCCACATCTACCCAGGTTTGTATTTAGGTGAAGCGCCAATGAAAGGGTTTTTGTCCATTTTACTTGGGGAAGGAGCTTCCACTTGGACACACGCCAACCTGCTGTCTCAGGCCCTTTGTCCTGACCTGGCTTTGTTCTAAAAATAGCACAAAGAGGCCAAGTAGCTGGAAATCTGAGTAGTTACCTGGGGAAATCAGGAAGCTGGATCTAAAAACTCTGTGTTTCTTATTCTCCCCGACACCTCCTCTCAAACATGCCCTCCTGTGATATTCTAGCCTATGAAACAAACCTGTGAGTACTGCACCGAGAAGAATATCCCCTTCCCCAAATATGACCTGCAAGAGGAAGAGAATGATAATCTCAAGGAATGCTACCTGTTGGAAAACTCCCAAGAACCTGATGCTCCCATCGTGCTTTTCTTCCCACTCATCAATGACACCTTCCAAAAGTACAAGGCTCCAGGTAAGCCACCTTCAAGCTCAGTTCCCACCACCCTCTGGCCTTGGACTGAGAGCTCCTGTCTTTAAACTTATGCCGTCTTCCAATAGCACTAATGGGAAGTCTGGCTTAGCTCCAGTCTGAGCCAACCTTGGCTTTGGCAAGAAAGAAAAGATCCCCACCCCCACGCACCCTCGTGAACTAGTAGTGTCGAACACTGTCAGTCATTCAACATTTATTGACATCCAACTATGTGCCTGGCACTGTGTTGGTGCTAGGGAAGTCCTAAGATGGGCAAGCTGTGCTCTGCCCTAGGAGCTTTGAGGTGTGCATATGTGTTTGCATGTGAGAGTGTGCATGAGTGTACACATCTTCATGTAGGTGTGTGTGCCCGTGTATGCAAGGCTGTGCTGCAGGGAGAGATAGGATGCAAGTCATTATAACCTAATATAATAAAAGTCTATAGTGAGTCCTTCTGCTGCCTCCAGGTGTGGAACGAAGCCCTGAGGAGATGGAGAAGGGCCAGGTTGACATTTATGGCCCCAAAACTCCCTATTCCACCAAGGAGCTGACGTACACAGAAGCCGCCTTTGACAAAATGGTGAATCTCTGTGAGTACAACATCCTGAATAACAAGGACCAGCTCCTTCAGGCCTTGCGAATGGCAGTGGAGAAGAAGAAACTCTGGAAGAGCCGGTGTCCCTCCTAAGTCCCAGGAAGCCACAACACTCCTGTGTCTGCTTCCACCGTCTGAGCGGGGAACCCATCAGGGCTGATCCGCCTGCACAGCCCGCTCTGCTCTCTGGCGAGGGGTGCAGGCAGGCTGGCCTGGACTTCCTATTAAAAATAAAAATCTCAAATAGTTGAAGGAGACAGAGAGAGAGAGACATGAAAATAACAAGGCATGTATTGGGAATTTAAAGCCACTGATATTATTTTAAACCTTTCTCTATAGGGAAAAGGGCCCAATGGTCACGGGCTCCCACACATGCCTAAAGTGTGGAGAATAAAATGGCCTGAGGAAGAGGCTGGTTCCCCACAAACCTCAGACTTAGAGCTGGAGCTCAGAGCCTTCTCCTTTCTACTCCTCTCTGCCTCCTGTTGTGGGGGGCCTCGGGGGAAGACACAAGGTGACCTGAGAAGCACTCTGGGTTCACTTTTTAAAATTTAAGACAATTATATTCTTGTAATTTTTGCAGGCAATTCTATTTTGTGGTTTTTACTTTTTTGAATCAGGATATGAATAGGGATCATGATGCTAGAAGATGTAGTTGGAGCACTAGAGACATCCTGACCTCTTCAGCAACAAAGTCAAATAGGTGACAGGATTTCAGCAACCCCTCTCCGGCCACTCAGAGCCCTAGCACTGGGGAGCCCCATGATCCCTACCAGGCAGCCCCCCGTCTTAACATCCAGCTCCAATGAAATCCCAGGCAAAGCCCAAGTCTGCAGCTCAGGTTCATGGAACAAGGATCTGGAATGCAGCTCAGGAATGTCTGGTCAGGTAAATGGTCAGGCATCAGGTGAATGATGCCGCCCAGTGCCACCCACTCTAAGGGACCAACATTTGCTGACACACCTGCTCCAGGAGCTCGTCTCAGTTCTCTATCATCCTCCCCTCTGTTTTCCAGATGGGATTATTTATTTCTAAATGGGATTCCTCTTATTTATCATGTAAACACCATGGCCAGCACTTTCCCAGCTCTTGGAGAGTTCCCCTGAAGGCATGGAACTAGGAAGGATCTACCCAGAAAAGACCTGGTTAGCCCTGAGAATGAAACCCAAACTTGGAGGTGGTTTCAAGATGGTTTTCACTGAGAAGCCCAATCAAAGTATCCAGGTCTCTCTTAGATAAGTCTGGGAACTTAACTAAAAAATGTGTAACCTGAGCCCCTGAAATGCCCAGGCCAGCGGAAGGTATGGCCAGCAAGGCAAGTGGTCTGCGTGAAGCCCAGCAGACCCAGAAGACATGCCCTTCTCTCTGTGTCACTGTGGTTCCTTGAGCAGTCCTTTGGTGGTTAGGAGACAAGTGGTGACAGGTACCAAAAGTTTAGAAAAATTGGCCTCCATGTCACATTATTGCTACTAAAGTGTGCTGGGGAACTAGTTAACAGTACAGAATCTCAGGCCCTACCCCAGCCACATTTAATAATAATCTGCATTTTAGAGAGATTCCCACCTCTCCAACTCCCAGATGCTCACCTCCCAGGTGATGCCTATGCATATTAAAGTTAGAGAGGTGTAGATTTATGCCATACTTTCCCATATGCCTGGAAAGCATACTTTCCATGAGCCAATGATAAACTCAGCTCCTGGACCTGCAAAACTGGTCCCCACCCAGATAATGCTAACCTGGGACACTACTCCTCCCTTCCACCAGGGCAGCCAACTGTCTCCACTTTGACATCTTTTCCTTCTATCTGCAACAAGCAGGTTCTTCTTATCAAAGCAAGCCATGCGGCAAGACCTGTTTATTGTAAGGTGAAGGCAGTCCTGCAATGCATTCATCCAAGTATGCAGAATGAGGTTTCTGAAACCACTGTATTATTTAAGCGAGGAATAAAATGGCCATGTAGGTTAACACTGTTGACTCATTTGCTTTCATTATCTGATGCTGTGAAAATTGCAAAACTTCTGCCCTCATCCGTGCCTGGTTACTGCCAGAGGTTGTGAGAAGGCCATTTCCATCCCATTCCTCCTCCCCTTGACCACTTCCTTTCCTCCTGCAGGGCTCCCCACATTCTTGCGGTGGGGTACTCCTCTGTTCTTATGAAGCCACCTCAGCACCCAGTGGAGCACCAACTCTTGCTGACCCATGCTGTTTTAGCTTCTGATGGTTTTTGGGAAGTGCTGGTGTAGAAGAAAGGGCAGCCAGCATCAGCTGAGCACCTACTTGGTGCATGGAGGCCAGGGGCAGTAAACAGCCTCTGCTTTCCAAGAACTTAGATTTAGGTTGGGGATAAAAATATGCAAAGATTTGTATTTGGATTTGAGAAATGAAATAGTGACTTAGATTCTAAAACAATGCTGGCGATGTCACAGAGCAGGAGAGCACAAGGGTTAAGGCCAAAATGTCATCAACTCTCAGAGGGGCAAGTACACAGCATCGGGGAGCCTCTCTCCCCTTAGTTTCCTTACTCTCTGCCTGTAACATGATTAAGTAGAAAAAGTTCCTCTCTCTCCCTGTATCCCTGCTCCTTATCTCCCCTTCCTTCTCAGGAAAGTAGCCAGCACACCACACTGCTGTACAAGCCAGTCTCCCTGTCCCACAGTCTCCTACATCCCCATGAAAACACTTCTCCCCAAGGCCACCAATATCCACCCAGTTGCCAGATACACAGAATCAAAAGGCACTGGCCCTTTACAGGCCTTATCTTACTCGATTGTTCTCAGCATTTGGCACTGCAGACTACTCCCTCCTTCCTAAAGCCCTCCCTTCCCATGACTTCCTTGCCAACAGTTCAATTCAGTTCTGCTTGCAAAATATTTATTGCCTTCCAACTGCATGCCAGTCACTGGGCATTGAGACAATAAAAAGAATTAGCAATTGACCCCACATTTCGAGGAGCTTCCTTCTGGTCCCATGTAGGAGGCTTACATGGAAACAGAACCTTGCAATACGAAGAGAAAATTCCATATTAGCTGCATACAGAAGCGGCACACCTCAGGGGCTGCCAACCCAGCCCTAGAGGGAAGGAGCCAGGTTTGCTGGATGCTTTCTGTCCTGGCTTTCTTCCCACTTTCAAGGCCCTCCCCTTGCCTCACCTCTCTTGTTCTCCTTTAGCTGCTGGTATTCCTTGAGGTTCTCTCCTTAGCTCTCCCCTCTTCTCAATCTATACTCTCTTAAGCAATCTCACCTACACCTAGGACTTCAAGTACAACTTCTGTTTTGAAAACTCTCAAACCTTTAGCTCTAGCCAAACTGAATTCCTAAGTTCCTGATTTGTGTATTCAAATTCTATACCAGTTAGCATTACTTCTGCTACATAATCAAAAGAACTAAAATTACAGTGGCTTAAACAAGATAGAAGTTCATTTCTATTATCAGAAACTCAGGCTCCTTTCAGCTATCCTCAAGTTTGCCTTCTGGTCCATTATGGCTGCTAGAGCTCCCCGCATCGTATTCATATTGTGGGCAGCAGGGAGAATAAAGGGGTCTGAGCTCCTGCTGACTATGAAGACACCAAGCCAATCCTAGTCTGCCTAGCTCTGGACTTCTTTTCTGTGAAAGAAAACTAAACTTTTATCTTAAGATAATGAGAATTACCAGCTGGTTCATTTATCTGTTGCTGAGCAACAAACCCCCAAAAATATAATGGCATAAAATAACCACCATTTGATTATGCCCACAGATTCTTTGGGTCGGGAATTCGAAAAGGGCACAGCAAGGACAATTTTTATCTGCTTCATGTGTGGAGCCTCAGCTCAAATGACTTGAACTGCTGGAGAGGACTCAGATGGCTGGAGTCTGAGACAGCTGGAGCTGAAAGATCCACTTCTGAGATGGCTCCTTCATTCGCATACCTGGTGCCTGGGCTAGAAAGACTGGGGAGGACAGAGGACAAGCTCAGTTTGATTGACTATTTGTCAGAGCACCTCTATGTGGCCTCCCCAGCATGATGGTCTCAGGATAGTCAGTCTTCTTAAATAGCAGCTCAGGGCTCCAAGAGTGAGTGTTACATAGTGGCAGCTGTATGGTGTAATGTATGACCCAGCCTCAGGAGTCACATAGCAGCACTTCCACTGTACTCTATTGGCAGAAGCATTCACAAACTAGCCTAGGTTTAAGGGGAGAAGACAAAGATCCCATCTCTTGATAGGAGGCATGTCGTAGAAGGGGGTGGGGAGGTGATCAAGTTTTAAATCCCGGACTGCAATCATTGAATTCTTATAGTTGACCTTGCTCCTCTTCTACTAAGCAAATGTCACATTTTGGGTTCTGTTACTGAAGAATCCATTTCTAGTAACAAAGTCATTGCTAGTTAGGAATTAGTTTCATCTCTAACAAAAACCTGATGAATAGTGGCTTAAATGCATTCATATAAAAGAAGTTCACAGGGAGGTAGTCCAAGGCTGGCATGGCACTTCATGATTCATCAGGGATCCTGCTCCTTCCAGCTCTCTGATTTACCATCCCTTGTGCAGTCCTTAGCCTCATGATCCAATATGAAACCTGTGGCTCCAGCCATAACATCCAGATCCCAGACTATGAGAGTGAAGAGAGGAGAGAAAGATTAAACTCTCTTCTCTTTAAAGGAGACTTCCTGCAAGTCCTACACATCTTCAGGTAACATGTCAGAAACCAGAACTTGGTCTCATTATCACACTTAACTGTAGGGAGACTGGAAATTTTTGTTTTTACCTGGTTGGCAATATGCCCAGTTAAAAATAAGAGCTCTATTACTAAAGAAGGACAACTTATAGGCAACTGGCAGTCTTGTTGCAAGTACCTACTAGACATCTCCTCCTACATGTCCTACAAGCACATCTCCGAGTGGCAGCAGTTACCTGGCTAAGTGGCCACAGAGAACGAAGAGGTGTGTCTGAGAGTGAAGGGGCCTCTCTTCCTAGGCCAAAGTACTTCTTCTAATCTCTTCATCATGTGTTTCCCAAGTCTTTAACCGCTCCAGAATTTAAAGTTATCAGAGTAAGACACTAGACGCGATCTAGAGCAAACCTTGTGACCATCTTCCTACTGAGAGGAAGGGGAAAAAAAACCTTCCACAAGAATTACAATTAAAATTCTCATATGGCAAAGAAAATCGTGAGTCTTGTTATCAAGATACTTATTTTAAGAAGTATGCAATACAACAAATTTCCAGGCAGCAATAGCATTCCTTATAGAACTGTCTATAATAGGACTTAACCCGAAAAAAACAATTGAGTTTAAAATTTTTAAAAAGCGACAGAGATTGGAATTGTTTAGTCTGAAGAAAGAAAACCAAGAGTATCAGAACTTGCAAGTGGATGCAAGATAACTATCCTGGGAGGATTAGCGACTCTCCCACTCCACTGAGGACAGAACAAGAATAAGAAAGCTAACATCGCAGCTGTAAGAAGACTGAGAAGGAAGAACAGGCATGGTAGTATATTCTCTGGGCCACGTTCTTTCAGAGTTTTTTTTTTTTCTTTTTTAGAATTAAGGACAATACATTTTTTTCATCCTTAGAACTTGTTTTCTGATTATTGTGTAAAATTCAAAAGATCCAAAAGCACATAAAAAAGGAAACTAAGATGACTTATCATTCCAAGACTCAGAGGTCATTACTGTTTGGGGGTTTATCCTTTCCATCTTTTTATTGAATACTTTATTTTTTTTTTACAAGAGTACAAAAATCCTATACATTTGTTTCTTTAAAAGTGATTTTTAAAAAATACCTAACAAAATTTACCATCTTAATCACTTTTACATGTACAGTCCAGTCGTGTTAACTATATTCACATTGTTGCACAACAGATCTCCAGAATTTTTTCATTTTGCAAAATCGAAACTCTATACTCACGGAACAGTTCCCCATTTCCTCCTCCTCCCAGGCCTTGGCAACCACCATTTTACTGTTTTTATGGATTTGACTACTTTAGATACCTCATGTAAGTGGAATCACACACTATTTGTCTTTTTGTGACTGGCTGATTTCACTTAGCACAATATTTTCAAGGTTCATCTAGATTGTAGCATGTAACAGAATTTCCTTACTTCTTAAGGCTGAATAATATTTCATTGCATGATACCACATATTGTTTATCCATTCACCTATCAATGGATATTTGGGTTGCTTTTGCTTCTTGATTATGGATAGTGCTGATATGAACATGGGTATACAATTTCTCTTAGAAACTCTACTTTCAATTCTTTTCAATATATACACAGAAGTAGACTTGGTGGATCATATGATAGTTCTAGTTTTAATTTTTTGAGGAACTGCCATACTATTTTCCATAGCAATTGCATATATTCACTATTCAACTCATTTCAGTAAATACTAAGGAATACAATTTCTGAATCACATGGTAAGAGTATTTTTATATGGGTTTTTTATGAATGTTTTAGAACATATAGAAGCTTTCATTTTTTCGTTGACAAATCTATCAACCTTTTCTTTCATTATTCTTGCCTTTCGTTTTGTTTAGAAAGGCTTTTCCTTTCTAAAATTTTATTTGAAATTTTATATCTTCTAGTAGTTCTGTAGTTTCATTTTAGTTTTACATATCGATCTTTGTTTTATTTTGACATGAGGCCAATATGTAATGTCATTTTCCTTTGGCTTTCTTTTCACTATCATAATTATGAGTAAGTTTCTCTAAATATTGGATCCACACAACAACTCCAAAGGAGTTCCCATTTTACAAACAAGGAAACTGAGGCTGAAAACTCATTGCACTTAAGGACACCATGTAGTCATTAATTTACATAATCAGGATTCAAAACCAGGTCTTTTGATGTCAGATCCTGTTCTCCAGAACAACCTGGATACTCAAAGTATGGTCCATGGACTGACGGGCAGCATTGGCAACACCTGGGCACTTGTTAGAAATGGGGAGTCTTGGGTCCCACCCCATACCCAGTGAATCAGAGTCTACATTTCCATCAAGTTTTAGAAGTACTGTTGTGCATATTTCCCCAAATTTAGGGTACGACAGAATCACCTGGGGCACTTGTTAAGCTACATCACTCCTCAATATTTTAACTCAATAGTTCTGGGGTGATGATCACAAATCTGCATTTTAACAAGATCTCAAGTTATTCTTATGCAATTGGTCCCTTGATCACACTTGAGAAATACTCTAAATAAAACAACTGAGAAATACTCGAAAACTGAAGGTTAAAACACGGAAAGAGATGGCTGATTATTTCTTTTAATCTCAATTTAAGTTAAGTGTTTTTTTAACCTGAAAAAAAAAAAAAAGACAGCTAGTAGGTAACATTAACTCTTTTACATGTCAATACGCAGAAATTAGGTTATAATCAATGAGGATGATGACTGAATTTTCAATTTTACGGAAAATCAATGAAAACTACGGGCAAAAAGTCTTCTATCTGACCACAATTTAGTGGAGACAGCGTGGATAAGAGAAATATGTACCCAAGTAGATTGGCGTCTCCTTCCCCAACTTCGAATGTTGTCATTTATGTCCCTGAGTCAAGGTCTCTCCACCAATAAAATGAGGGTAATGATAACCTGCCAGCAGGTAGAAAGAACCTGTCTGTCAACTTTCTGAACTTTTGTCTCTGGTATTGACGTCCATAGGGCTGGGACAAGTGAACATTCCAAGTAACTAAGCAGCCTCCGGAGACTCGTTTTTTGCCAGCTCAGATTGCCCGGAAGCCGACGCCACCTGGCCAGAGGTGGCGCCCGGGCGACCGACGAGGCCCCTCGGAATACCGGTCTGCGTCACCCGGCTGGAGACACCCTCTCCCCGCCCCAGTCCTCCGGACCGACTCCGTCATCAATAATTCATTAACAGCCTTCTCTCCATTGGTTGACGTCTCCACCCGCGCTGGCGGCGGCCCAATGAGGAAGGACTTGAGAAAGACCTTCTGAATAGTGAACGAGTTCTCGTGACGTAGCGACCGAGGATTGGCTGCGACGGCGCGAGGCGGGGCCAGCTCGGACGGCCGCGAGCGCCGCTGGGGCAGCTCAGGGCCAGCCGGGGAGGGTCGGACTCCGAGCGGGGTCCGAGTGCGGAGCGGGTGCTGAGAGGCGGGCGCGGGGCGCGAAGCGGCGGCAGCATGTTCAGCTGGATGGGAAAGCAGGCCGGCGGGCGCGAGCGCGCTGGTGGCGCGGACGCCGTGCAGACGGTGACTGGTGGCCTGCGTTCGCTCTACCTGCGCAAGGTGCTGCCGCTGGAGGAGGCGTACCGCTTCCACGAGTTTCACTCGCCGGCGCTGGAGGACGCCGACTTCGAGAACAAGCCCATGATCCTACTGGTGGGCCAGTACAGCACGGGCAAGACCACCTTCATTAGGTAAGCCGCCCCGCCCATCCTCACCCCCCTGGACCCCCCCCCTCCACCTAGGTGGAAGGAGTCCCCCCCACGTGTGCGCGTGTAGTCACTAGCCTCCCGCCGCCCTTGGGCTTTCTGCAGCACCCACTTCCCCTTTTGCGGAACCCCCTCGCCACTGCTTGCCCCTCCAGCATCGGCATGGCTTCGGGTTCCGGATCTCAGCTAGGTGCCCGCAGCCCTGCCCCAGGGCGTAACCACCCGAGTAGGGACTGGCTCAACCGCCCACGGGCAGGAGGGTACCCTGAGTCCCTTCTCTGCGTACTCCGAGCTCTCCTTCCTTGCTCGTTAAAGGCACTGCTCCAGCTGGCTTTATCCTGTCACCCCGGCCTGGGGACCCGGGAAAGGGAAGGAGGGCAAGGCTATAATAAGCATCTTCTTGATAAAGCGAGTGAGGCCTAGGGCTAGAAATGGGGACCGAGGTGTTGTGTGGGTTATCAGAATTGGCTGTTGAGTCATAGTTGGAGAGTTAAGCCTCTAACACAGTGCCCAGTTTATAACTATTTATTGAATGAATGAATGAATAAATGGTAATCGTAGAGGGTATTGCCTATGTTCCCTTCCCTTGAGGTCCTTACATGCCACCTCCCACCACAGTGTTCTCGGGAGTGGGTAGAGGGGCCGCCTTCTCTCGGCTGTTGGACAGCCTCGCCTTTATCCTGCTGTAGGAAGTTAGTTTGTGCGTAGCAGCCCGCACCCAGAGAAACTAAGGGGGAGTGTCATATTACTATTCGTAGTTTCCATTTCTTGGGTTGGTCATTCCTTCCTCGCTCACCCTTGACAACTGAAAATATTTGTCATGCTCGCTGTGTCTCCAAAAGCAAACAATTACTGTGCATGCCCTAAGGTTCAAATCCTATCGCTTCCGGGGAAGTGACTTTTGATGGAAAATAATTGACATTGAAACGGATATTCAAAGAGGCTATTTTACTTCCAAAGCATTTGCTGGCAAGTTAAGGCTTTCCATTCTTTGGTTAGGAAACTTCCTTTCCTGGGTTAAAGCCTGTGTCAGTTGAAACAAAGTGACTGGCTATTTAAGGTTTTGGTCTAGGATTTTGGAAATTGTAACAATCTCTTTATCGTTGATGTTTAACAGGTGTTCAGAAAGCTACAATCTATATTTGGATTGTGCCATTTCTATTAAGTAGCGGCCTCTTTTTCTCCAGTCCAGTGACCTGAATAGTTCCTACAAATAGAGTTGTCACTACAGGAAATATGTTCAATCCAGGCCTGCAGATAGTCTATGAATGAATTCAGTAAAGCAAATACACTATATTGAAATGTATAATCCTAGACAGTAAATTGAATGTGAAGGAAGACTAAAGAAAATAATTTTAAATTGCTTTTTTTGGTGCTTATTAATATGCTGAAAATAGTATTAAATGTGTCACCCCAGACACTCAAAATGAACCATAGAAATATTACAGTAAACTGGTACCCTGAAAGATGACAGACAATACATTTGAGGTCCTCAGTAATAGTAGTTTTTAAGTATGTGGGATAATGAAGTATTATGACCAAGTGATACAGAGTGGACCTTTTAAAATATACAGATGAGGAATGAGAAGGTAACATTGTAATAATAATCTCAGACATTCATGGTGACATGTTTACAGCACTGCGGGCAGTTCCTCCTCTCTTTGCCACAGGGACTTCATTGTACCCTGTGTGATTAGGGAGCCCCAGGTGATGCTTTACCATTCTGTATGGGATGTAGCTCTCTCTCTCTGCTCCCATAACCTGGATAATAAGCAAACCTGAGGCAGGAGAACACAATTCACAGGAACATGATTTGATCTTTTTTTTTTTAATTTACTATTTCATAATATTATTTCTCACTGTTCTCTGCTTCATCATTTGAGGGTAGTTTTGTGGAATAGCTAAGAATAGTTTTAAGGATTTTGAGATCCAACTCCTGGAGACTCCATCCAAATGGACCACTGCCAGAGTGAAGGAGGGATTACCATTTCAGAAAGTCACTTGCTTTTGAGATCATCCCTGGACTGACTTTGTTGTAGGGCAGCAGGCACAAAGTAGACCTGTGAAGTTAGAAGGAAATTGGAGTGGACATGAAGCTTGGTGAGGCACCAGAGACCTGAGTTTCATTTCAGAGTGGAGCTAGGAAAAAGAGATTTAGCTCCTGGGAGGAAAGCCCCCCGCCCTTCCCAAAAAGGGAGGCAGCTACCTTCTAGAGACCTGCACTGGGGCGCAGAAAGACTGAACGTCGTGGATCCTGTGTGCATATGTGGCTGTCTTTTCTGTGAATCTGGTCAGGGCCTGCATTTTTTTTCTCATGGCAAAGCCACTTGGTAAGGCCTTTTTAATGGAACCTTATTCTTCTCTCCTTTTGTCCCATAACTGGAAAGAACTATGAGCCTCACTAAAACATGGTGAGCTAGGACCCTCATCAGAAATTAAGTGTGTGCCTTGTTCTAATGAAAAGTCTCCTAGATGGGGTGGATGAAGAGCCTGACTGAAGAAAATATCCTCACTTCTGCGGGGAAGATCACCATGAGGGGCCCAAATACAAAGAAAGGGACGAGTAATAGAGGCTTGGTGGACTCTCCTCATGTGAATCACAAAGCTGGCCCAGAAGGAGATTTCAAATGTGATGGAGATATTTGCTAAAGTCTCTTTGGGGTAGAAGCAGAATAGCTGATAAATCTGTTGTCTCACTGACAGTTTTATTTCCCAGAAGAGGGAGGATGCATAAGAGGAGTTATTGGTGCCCTGCCTCTGACCAACAAGAAAAAATTGTCCAGAGAAGGAAAAGAAACAGGCACGGGAGAAATGGCCATGTCGTCTTAGTCTCTGAAACAGCCAAGGAAGGGCAGATATTGGGCTTGACCAGGCTTGTGCCCAAAACCTGGGGAAAACAGATCTGAGATTTCCTCCAGAAAATCCCTGGGCCCAAGTGCTATGAAGGAAGACATTTCAAATGAGAAAATATGAGGCTCAATGAAAACCAATTCAAACCACACAGTTGCAACTTCTGATTTTTAAAAGCTTCACTTTTGTCTCTTACTTCTATACTCTGTCTCCTTCTAATGAGGAAAAAAGAGAGAAGTCACTCAAGATACTGTATAAGTTTTAAAAGGTCAGAGGCCAAGGTAATTATGCAAGAAAAATAAATAGAAAGCATGTTGGTTGGATAGAAGTAAAATTATCTCCATTCACAGAGAACATGATCTTTTATGTAGACAGTCCTAAGGATTTAGGAAAATCCTAAACAACCTCTTAAATGTCATAAATGAGTTCAGCAAAGTGTCAGGATATGAGATCAATATACAAAGTTAATTGTATTTCTATACACTAGCAGAGAACAATCTGAAAAATTAAATTAAGAAAATTAAATTAAGAAAATTCCATTTATAATAGCATCTAAAATAATAAAGTACTTAGTAATAAATTTAACAAATGTAGTATAAAACACTGAAAACTATAAAACTTAGTTGAAAGAAGTTAAAGAAACCGTAAAAAAATGAAAAGACCTCCTATGTTCAGGTTTGGAAGACTTAAAATTTTAAAATGGCAATTCAACTCAAAATGATCTACAGATTCAGTGCAATCCCTACCAAGATTTCAACTTGCTTTAAAGAAATTGACAAGCCATTCCTAAAGTTCACTTAGAAATTTTGAAATCCAGAATGGCCAAAACAATCTTGAAAAAGAACAAAGCTGGGGTTCTCATACATCCTGATTTCAAAACTTACTACAAAGCTACACTAAACAAGGGTGTGGCATAAGGGTAGATATGTAGATTAATTTAATAGAATTGAGAGCCCCAAAATAAACCCATACATCTATGGCAAATTCATTTTTACAAGGGTTTAAAAACAGTTCAATGGAGGAAAGAATATTCTTTTCAACAAAAGATGGTGGGACACTGGATATCCACACACTAAAGGGATAGAGTGTGACCGCTAATGGGTCCTGGCTTTCTTTTGGGAATAATGAAAATGTTTTAAAATTAGATAGTGGTATTAATTGCACAACTTTGTGAATATACTAAAAGCCACAGAACTGTACCCTTTAAAAGGGTGAATTTTATGGTATATGAATTATATCTCAATAAAAGAATATAAAACAATTCAGTTTTCTGGTCTTACGCATCCTACGGTTTATTTAATTTCCATAATTCTTCAATTAGTATCAAGAAATTTCTACATCTGTGTGCAAAAATTTAAAATAAAAATGGATGCCAGGAAGAAAAAAAAAAACGTGGGAATAGCTAAAAGAACACAAGGATAAAAAGAACAAAGGAGCAGACATGAGAAGAAAGGTAGTAGCCACCACACAATACCTGTATGGTCTTTTTCCCTATATATCCTTGTCAACGTATAAACACATTCTTCATAACACTCAAGTTAGTAAAATCAAGGTACAATGTTTTTCTATAAAATGCTTGATAAAATAATTGTATTTTAAAACTTTAAATATTATTTAAATATGTTAATGGGGCAAAAAGGCAGGGGTTCAGTATGCAAGGATAGGAACAAGGTTTATGGACAGTATGGAGCATTAAGAAGCTGGGCAGAAATGAGAGTGCAGAAATGCCTCGGACAATTTTAAAAAGACTTTTTAGGCCTGTTTAGAACAAGAAAAATACTCAGGAAGTGATAGGCCCACTGTTTAGCTCTATTTGTATAACATTAGAGGAAAGGAGAACTACTTAGTTATTTTGCTTCCTCATTTTTCCTCACAGCAAATGATCTCGAGATGGCAGAGGGAGCCCAGCTGTGTTTGAGCCGGGGTTCAAACCCTGAGACAGGCACTCTCTAGGGCCCACACAGGCAAGCTCAGTAAATACTTGAGGGGATATATGGATGGGAGAACTATAGAGGAAGAACGTGTAGTTGTGCTCAAAGAACTAGGATTGATAATTTTTAAGAAATTATGAAGAATACGACTCAATAACAACAACAACAAAAACAAACAATCCAATCAAAAAATGGGCAGAGGACCTGAACAGACATTTCTCCCTAGAGGACATACAAATGGCCAACAAATATATGAAAAGATGCTCAACATCACAGCTATTAGGAAAATGCAAATCAAAACCACAATGAGATACCATCTCACACCTGTCAGAATGGCTGTAATCAACAGGACAAGTAATAAAAAATGTTGGAGAGGATATGGAGACATCGGAACGCTCATACACTGCTGGTGGGACTGCAAATTGGTACAGCCACTATGGAAAGTGGTATGGAGGTTTCTCAAAAAACTAAGAATTGACCTAACATGATCCAGCAATCCCTCTACTGGATATTTACCCCAAAGATTTGAAAACTCATCTTCAAAAAGATATTTGCACACTGATGTTCATAGCAACATTATTCACAGTGGCCAGGAAAAGGAAGCAACCAAAGTGTCCTACAATAGATGATTGGCTAAAGAAGCTGTGATACATATATACAATGGAGTATTACTCAGCCATAAGAAGAGATGAAATACTGCCATTTGCGACAACATGGGTAGACTGCGAGATAATCATGCTAAGCAAAATAAGCCAAACAGAAAAGGTTAAAAATCACATGATATCACATATGTGGGATATAAACCTAAAAGCAACAAATGAACAGGACAAATAAACAGAGACTCATGGACATGGACAATGGACTAGTGGTTACCAGAAGGGAGAGGGAAAAAAAATGTTAGGAAAAATTATATACAGTATGAAAAAAGGTAAACTGCCATTAAAAAAAAAAAAAAGCAACATCTGAATAGAAAAGTCTTCACTGAAAATAAAAATCATAATAATATTTAAAAAAATTATGAAGGATATGAAAAGTATCAGAAAATTGAGAGCAGGCAAATGTCCCAGTCTTCAAAAAAGGGGAGGAATAAGAGCGTGTTTAAGAACAAAGCTCCACTTCGTTCCTTTGATAAGCCCTAGACTCCATTATTAAAGAGAAGTGAAGGCACTCACAGGAGGCAGCCTGGTTCACCCATTTAAAAAAAAAAAAATCCCATTAGGGAAACACTGGGCCCAGTTTGGTGATTCTCACCCTCCTTCACACACTGGAGCCCCTGAAAAATCTTAGTCTTCTGTGCCAAATACCATGCCCTTTGCAGATCTCTCTGCAGTATCGAAATATTTGGTTTGTACCAGAGTAGACTATTACAATGTAAAAGATCATATCTACATACTCTACTGTAATACCGATTTCAGAAATGGATTCGGCTATCACAGAAGTTAGAGTTTCATGGAGAATACGGGAAAGAATCCACAAGCCATTAAGGCTCTGGGTGACAAGCTATGACACTAGAAGCACAGGGTGGGATGGGGGCATAGGAGGGACCTGCATTCAGGCTTAGAGGTTGGAAAAGGCCTCCCTGAAGATACAACCTAAAAGCCGAGCCCTGAGGAATAAGTCAGAATTAGCTCCTCATTAGAGATGAGGAGGTGAGGGTGAGAAAGTGTCATCGATGAGGCCCAGGTGTCTTGAGTAACCAGGCGGGTGGTGGAGCTAACCGCTGAGGTGGGGACACAAGAAGAGAAAGAGTAGGGGCATAATTTGACTTAGGTTTAAACCTGTGTTTAAGTGGACACCTAGGTGTGTAGAGTCCACAAGGGATCCAACATAGGGGTCTAGAGTGAGCGGAAGAGGAGCTTGGGAAAAAGTTACCAGAAAGGTGGAGTAAAGCTAAGGGGGGATAGTGGCTTAGAGGTTGCTTAGGACTCTTGTGGTTGCAAGAGATGGGAAGTCAACTAAAAAAGGCTTAAGTAAAAAAGGTACTCATATTATCATGAAACTGATTAGACCCGGGTATCCTGGCTTCAAGCCTGGCGTAGGACCCCAAGTGGCATCAGGACTCTCTCTGCTGCCTTCCTCATGTCGGCTTCCTTCTCAGGCAGTTGCCCCCTCATGAATTGGGCAGATGGCCATCTCCAATTCCACATTCATATTCTGACAGCTCAGCAACTCCAGTGGAAAAAAAAAAATAGGTTTTCTTCCCCAACAGTTTCAGCAAAAATCTCAGATTTGAGTCTCAGTGGTTCAACTTTGGCCACATGCCCATCCCTGAGCTAGCCCTAGAGCCAAGGGGAATGAAATACCCATTCCTGGAGTGAGGTGGTCAGCCCCCAAACCATGTAGATGCAGAGTGGGTAGAGGTGACTACTAAGGGTGCCATTATCAAAAAGGGGGGATGGATGCTGGATGGGTGAAACAGTAGGCAGTCCCCGCAAAAGCCAGGGAAAGAGAAAGGGGGTGGTCAGCAGCATCAGATGCTTCTGGGAAAAGGATTGAAATGGAGCCTGTGGATTAGCCATCAGGAGCCAGGGTGACCTTGTAAAGAGCCATGTCAGTAAGTGGTGGTGACAGAAGCCAGGTGGCAGTGGGCTGAAGCATGAGTAGGAGGAGGTGAAGTGTCAAATATAGAAAACTCTCAGCCACTGGATGCTAAAGGGGAGGAACTGTGTGCTGGACACAGGCATTCCAGAAGCTTGGTTCAAGATGAGAGCAAGTTAAAAGTCGATGGAAGGGGGCTATAGAGGAGAAAGCTGGTGTGTTATAAGCCTAAGAGTTAGCAGGACGTGGAGCAAGAATTCTGAGGAGAGGAATGGGGGAAATCGCTTTTTGTTGTTTCTGTAAACCAACCCTTTCAAAGTGATTCTTAGGCAACCTGTCCCAGGGAACATTCGGGAACCACTGACAGATGAAGTTTCACTTGATAGAATCATGGCAATTGAACCATCAAGCCTGAAAAGGGTCAGCCTCAATTGAGAAGAGGGAGTCTCACTTCAGTGGGCATTCCATAACTTGTGGTCCAAGCTCCATCTGTTCATATGTTTAGCAAACGACCTAGATGAAGACATAGAAGCTATGCTTACAAAACTGGGGATTATCCAATAAATGCAATTTAATAAATAGCCTTTCTCACTTCATTTGATGTGATGAACTTATATCATTAAGTAAACTTCAAAAATAACTTTAATGACTCCATCATATTCTATTGTACAGTTTGGAAAGTTATGTCTAATTTTATGCTGTTATGCATATTGCAGTGATCATTCTTGGCTATAAGTCTTTGTTTCTAGTTTTTTTTTTTCCTTAAGAATAGGTATCTGAGCATGAATTACTGCATCAAAAAGTATAAGTATTTTTCAAGTTTACATATATTCCTGATTTTATAATATATACATATTCCTTATTCCAAATTAGATTCCCACCTGGGAGTCTAATATGTAAAATTAAGTATTACTATTAAAATTAAATAAATATGATGGGAAAACCTTTCTTCTAATTTGCTTTGTTTAAACTAGTGAAGTTGTAAAATATATAGTCATCATCTATATTTCTTTGTGAATTGTCTGCGAACTTCGCCCAATTTTCATTTGGAGGAATATTCTTTATCCTGTCGAAGTTTAAGTATTTTAAGTATTTTTTTCAGTTCAAGGTTTGCCTTTTTAATTTTTTATGATGATTTTTGACATGTAAATATATTTAATGTTTGTGGTCAAAATAATACTTTTTTTCTTTTATGAATGTCTTTATCACTTTTATGCACAGAAAATCCTTGTTTATCCTAAGATTTAGTAAATATTCACCTGTATTTCCTTCTTTTTAATAGGCATTTAAAAATATTTACTCTAATCCACTTGGAAGTAAAATCTGTTTCAAAGGTATTCATTTTTTTAACACTATTTAATGAATAATTCTACCTTTTCCTAATGTCACACAAGGCTTCCTCTTATGGTAATTTACTAAATATTGGGATCTTTTGAGACCTTTCTCTTGCACCATACTGTCATAAGTCATTTTAAATGTTTTAAGTGACTTTATTGTCAATTTAAAACATTCTTTAATAAATTTCATCACAGACTCTTTTGATCTCACTTCTCTTTGTTTCCCAAATACTGTCAATCATCATTTCCTGTTATTCTTTTGGAGGAACTTTAAAATTACTTCATTAGATTCTTCCCAGAAAATACCATTGGGATCCATTTATATTGGAACTGCATTGTGTCTTGGTGTTCGCTCTTCCCAAGCAGGAACTCAGCATTGCTTTTTCTCAGACTTTCTGTATCTCAGAAAAGAAGTTAATTTACTCATACAAGTTATATATATTTTATTTAATGTTATTCTTATGTATTTTATCCTCTGACACTTTGTGAATCAGATTTTTTCCTTTATATTTTCTAGATGGATATATCTAGTATGTAAGATAGCTACCGATTTATTTTCTTTTCATTTTATATTCCTTTGATTCAAGTTATTCTGACAGTTTTTTTGTTAGATTCTCTTAGGTTTTTTAGATAGACTGCTATATCAATTACATTCATGAATACTTTGTTTCATCTTCTGTTTCATATTTTATTATGTTGGGAAGTGAACATCCATATTAAGCTCCTAATTTTAATGGTAATGTAGTTGTTCAAGATAGGATGTTAGCTGTCAGTTTAATATTTTATAAATTATTCACATTAAGAAATTATCTTTCTATTGTTAATTTTGAAAGAATTGCATTTGAAAAAAATTAGAATGAATGATGAGTTTTATTCAATGCTTTTTAACCTTTTCCTTTACCCTGTGTTCTCTGGAATGCAGTTCTGGGAGATTAATAGGTGTTCAAAGAAAAAAAAATGTTCTCTAGTCAAGTAACTTTGGGAAATACTTTGTTCTATAGCCTTCTCAGGAAGCTTACAGTGCTTCCAGATCAACCTAAAGTCTGTTGTCAGATTCATAAATTACAAGTCATAACATAGATCTTCATTGCATGAGCGAAAGAATGAATGAATGGAAAAATAAATAGGGCTATAAGAAATTGGAAAGCATGTTACTTTTTATTCCAATAAACTTCCCCTTCCTTTCTTCTTCATTTCCCATCCTTCCATTCTCTTTCCTAAACAGCATGGAAAGTGGAATGGAACAGCTACAGGGAATGGCATAGGTTAGACCACAGTATGCTTTAAGCACATCTTGGCTCCGTATAGTTTAAATTCCATTCATAGCTGGAAAAATAGAGATGTGAAAAGGCTTTACCCAGCAAATTCCAGTTTCTTGGTCCAGCAGGTTACTGTCTATTCCCTTAGTAGGTCAGCAGTTTCAAATATATCATCTGAATAAGTATTTCTGGTAATATGTCAGTTTAATCAAGAGAACCAAGAGAAAAACAAAAATGAAAATAAAAGTTAGGTTTCACACGTAAGGAAGACATATCATTTTAAAATGGAAGTGAAGCTCGGCTTAACTTTGTTTTTCAACAGCTCAAAGAAGATTAAAATTTTAAAGTAGATGAGATGTTTGTTCAGGGATATTTGTTTCAGAATTATTAATAATCGTAGGAAACGGGAAGCTATTTAAATGCCCAATAGGAAATGGTAAACTAAAATGATATATATTCACCTGAAACAGTATGCAGCCATTAAAAATTGCATTTTCAAAGAATTTTTAATGGCATGAGGAAAATCTAATGGTGAAAAAATCTAGATGCAAAACTATTTAAATACTCTGATCCCAATTTTATTAAAAAATATATTGGCTGAAAAATGACTGAATGGAAATATTTCAAAATGTTAAAAGTAGTCATTACTCTGTGCTAACGTGGTCTCGTGCCAGCTACTTAACTTGTCATAAGCACATTTTCCCTCTTATAAGCTAGAGATAGGAGTACCTGCTCCAATGACAGTGAGGGTAAAGTGATAAAAAGTGTGAAAAGCCTTATAAACTGTACAGCATGGTTGCAGAATAATCTTTTGTTTGGTGGTGTCTATAAGTAGAAGTGGTAGTATCAACTTATATATTTTGAACCATTTCATAAGAATTTTGTGATAATAAATGTTTGATTCTCTTTCTACTTCAATTTCTTGGTATCAACATGAGGATAAACAAAGGAAACTGCTTTAAAAACATTTCCAGATTCAAGACAAATCAGAGTTGAAGGACTAACCCTTTCTTTTCAGTCCCTCTACTAATAAATAGTGGATCAAGTATTATCAAAAATGCATAATGTAAAACTCTCTACACTTATTATAAATTGAAATTATTTAAACTCATAGTCCCATATTTAAACATTAGGAAATAAAACTGCTTCTCTACTGAACTCAAAAGTTGTACTTTATATATTTTTTTCACATCTTTATGGTTTAAAACCTTAGTGGTACCGAAAGAATAAAATGATTGTTGGAGTTAGTTGAATGCTCTTTTTGCAAAAATGTCCCAGGTCATATCAATGAATCGAAGCCTCAAACTCTATGCACAGATGCCAGTGTATGCACAAAGATTTTTTTAAATCTCATTTATTATTATACAAGCTATTTCTCTAGATTTTCTCGAGAATTTTAATACTCATGATACACTCCAAATGTATGTGCCATATTACTTTCAGAATGCTTGCTTAACTATTGAATACTACTACTACTAACAAGTCTTAGATTTGTATATTTGTTATTCACGGAATGTGTTCCTATAAATGCTCCTGGTGGAGACTGACTCAGCCTCTCAAGCTCTGATTTAGGACAAGTAGTGTTCTCACATGACTAGTAATAAATTCTAGGGTCTAATAAACCATTTAATCTATTTGAGCCTTAGTTTTCTCATCTGTAGAATGGGGAGAAAAATAGTATTTACCCTGGAAGGTACTTAGGATGGAATAAGTTTAAGAATGCAAAGATGAATGCCCAGGGGAGACAAAATTTACAGCTAGAATTTTGGAATAATTTACCTTTTATAGTTTGTTTGTTTGTATTTTAGTCATTCTTAAGCTTATCTTTGAGAAGATGGTGTTTGTATATGTTGAGGCGCTTTTCATTGTCTTGAAGATTTTTTCTTCTTGTCACATTTTTTTCTATGAAGTTAAAAAAAAAATTTCTAGCCTGAGCAATGAAAGAAAAAAGACACTGTCCACATATACCTTTGCCTGCAAGCAGCTTCTTGAGCCTAGCCTGAGCATGGCAGCCAGTGTACCCAGGAGCCATCAGCACAAGGCCAAACTGTGGCCCACAGCGGACAGGGACAAGGAGATGTCGTGTCTCCTGTCCTCCCCCAACCACCCATCCCCTCCACCCAGCTGCTTGGAATCCAAATGTCTGTATCTTTTTATGTTGACAACTTGGCTCAAGACTCTGGGAGCAATCACCACTGGAATTGGCAGACTCTCTGAGAACACAGGAAAAGGAGAGCAAGGTGGAGCCACGGACAGAAACCCATCTAACGCACAGGATGCTTGTGCAGTGGGCCAGCGGCTCTGAACCGTGGTCAATTCTTTCTGTAGGCTTCCTGTGGCCTCTTGTTCCTTTGAATTCTTGTTATCGCAGTAACACCACAAAGTCCCTGGAACTCGTGGCTTTGGGAAAGCCTCTGAGGTGTCAGAAAAAAATTTAACACAATTGATTAGCATCCTGCATGGGGCTGTGTGAGTAAACCATTTTTGTACATCACACCTCAGGATCCACTCAGACTCTTTCTTTCCAGGTTGCTGGTTTTGAACCTCATCACTTCATTCTCACTCAGTTCACGTCAGTTCCTCTGTGTCCTGGTTATTCTTAGTTGTCTCACTGCCTTGCCATGTACGTGCCTGCCCAACAGTGTGACATAAGTGTATCTGAGTCTCACCATCCCCAGTGTAAAAAAATAAAGAAGTCTTCCAGGCAGTCAGTGGAGCATGTCATATATTGACTCATGTATCTGACAGGTCCTCCTTAGGGGACCAGAAGCTGGGGTGGAGGGCGGGACCCTAAGGTTGTGGAGCTGAGCCTAGTATAAGAGCAAAAGCTTTGGGCCAGGAGGGAGGAATTCCAGGCACACAGTCCAGCATGGCCACAGGCAGGTTTGACCAGCAACAAGTCACATTCCTGCCCTCATCCTCAATCTCTTTACCTGTCAAGAAGTGGGGCTAAACCAAATGATTCCTCATAGACTTTGGGGCTCCAAAGTTCTAAATGTGTGGCTTGAGCCCTGCAGGAAATAACTACATATCAGAAGAGAAGAAATACGCCCACCAATAACACCGATACCAAATGTTGCTTGAGGAGAGGTTCATAAGAGTTCACAAGGGGAGAGGTGGGGAGTGTCCAAAAAACAAAGATTCTGGAGTGATTAGGGAGGACCTCCTCCAAGGAGGTGACATTTTGTAAAGTGGTTTAAAAAGTGGTTAGGCTAGATAGTAGAGATCAGAGACGTGATTCCCCACCAGACAGAGGAGATGAAGTGAGGGAAGATGGAGGTGGGAATTTGAGGCCTGGAAGAGATTGATCAAGGAAGGAAGAAGGTCCACAGTAGAGGAGGAGCAAGAGCCCAGACTGCAAAGTAGAAGGAGATGGCTTATGGGGGTCCCTGAATGGAAGTTATCTGGGAGGGACTGGGCTGTTAATAAGGTTGTCTGATTAAAGTGGTACTTTAGAAAAAAAATCTGATCTTCATGGGCAGATGGCAGAAGAGGAAGGCAGGGAGGCAGTTGGGAAGTACAGAGTGACCAGAGCCCAAATGAGGTGTGATGAAGAGGCAGAGAAGTGAGGGAGGGAGGCCAAACCCTGATGGTCTCCTGGATGAGGGCAGGGAGAAAGTTGGTCAGCCCACGGATACTGATTCTGCAGCTACTCTGTGTCAGATGCTACGTCAGATGCTGGGATGCTGTGGTGAGCCAGGCAGATGAGGGTCCTCTCTCAAGAAGTTCCTAATATCCTGGGACAATAACATGTAAACAGTAACATGAAATCATTTCAGACACCAATAAGTGCTGTAAGTGGGGAACCGAAAGAGGGGTCGTGGAGGAGAAGGAGAGGGAGAGGAAGGGATAGAGATAGGTATGGGGGGATCGAACAGACTGGAGAGGCTACTTTGGCAGGGTGCTCACTGAGGAAGTACCATTTGACACGCAGAGATGTGGGGGATGGGCTTTCCAAGCAACTCTGAGCTGGGAATGGCCATAGCACATCGGGAAGGTGGTACTAAGGCCAGTGTTATTAAACACTTATACATTCATTATTTCAACAGGTGTTTATTGAGCACCTCAACCATGTGCTCAGAGATTGTTGCAAGCACGTGAGCGGCATTAGTGAACAGACAAGATAAAAAGCACTGCTTTCCTGAGTCTTACACTCTACAGTGGGAGACAGGGAATAAATTATAAAATAATTAGTCAGTTTCATATTATGATAGAGGAGGATAAGAGCTATGGGAAAGAACACAATTTTCTAATTTTTCGCTATTATAGATAATGCTGCACTGGATATCTTCATGCAGAAATCTTTTTCATGTGTTTAGGATTTTTGCTAAGGTTTGATTTCAAAAACCCCCATTTTACAGATTTCATTCTTAACACAAAGAATCAAATTTCTTTCCAGTGAAGTTAAACCAATTTATTCTTCCACCAACATATATAAGGTTGTTTAGTTCATTGAATTCTCAACCAGCATTGAATATTATGAGTTTTTAAAAGTGTTAATATGGTCTACAGCCATGCTACCCTGAACAAGCCCGATCCCATGTGATCTCAGAAGCTAAGCAGGGTCGAGCCTGGTTAGTACTTGCATGGGAGACCACCTAGGAAGACCAGGTGCTGTAGGCGTAAAAAAAAAATAAAATAAAAAATAAGAGGTTGTAAGCTGACAAGGTCGTTGCAATCTATGAGGTCAACCAAGGATTGCCTCGCCTAAAAAAATGAATATAAATAAAAGTGCTAATATGGTATGTCTTTAATTGATATTATTTTGATCATGAAATTGAACATTGAATTTTGGCTTTTTGTTATCTATGGGAAAAAGTATTGCTAAGTAAACTAATAATGTAAGCAAAGTTCTTTTGTGTGTGGGACCCAGAGATTGGATGATTTACCGAGGTCACAGTTCAGGGAGCATCTTTTGGTTTGAACTGATTCACATTAGCAACATACTTAAAGAACAATTATTTATTAATGTTCTGTCTGGCAGCATTGCTACTTAGCATATTCTAGCTTCTATTACAGTATTAACTTGAAAGTAAGAAACACCTGATCTTCTTTAGACAATTTCATACTTTAGATGTATCACTGAAACTCCTGTCATTCCAAAATCGTGGGATTTGCTATGCTTTTATAGAAATGAACCATCAGGAAGCAATTCAGGCACTCCTTGACAGTGATGGTCTGACTTACACACCTTTCCGTGTGAGTTATTGCCCCACTGGGACTCAGTGCTTAACTACAGCTTCCACACAGCCCTCCATCCCTGCCTGAGCCCCATTCTCACATGCCCACCTCCCCACCGGGCCTGAGAAGGTGCTGAGAAGGAGCCATATTGCAGAGAACCACCCAAGGTAGAACTCAACACTGAGCTTTCCCGAGAAATCAGTTCTCGTCTATTTTATTGTTGTGTGTGGCCTTTTGTAGGCTGTTTTGGCAAGCCAACCATTGCAGTTAACATTAATACTGTGGAACGTGCCTGGCAAGGTTCAAACCAACACTTGGACCTAAGCCTTTTGTGAGTTGGGAACTGTGTATGCTGCAGGGAGCCTGGTGACACTGGTTGCTGCTGTTCTTCCAAGCCCTGGCCCCTCTGCCTAGTTGTCTCTTCTTCCTTTGCCTCTCCCCCAAGCTTCCTGTTATAGCATGATCCAGGCCACAGATGTGGGAGGAGTGTGATCTGGACTTGAATTCTAGCTTTTCTGATGATGACATCAGACTAGAGATCCCAGAGCAGTTGTAAAACTGCATCTGGCCACAGACACGGGCCTGCCTGCAGGGGCCCACAAGCAAAAAAGTACAGTACCCTTGGCAACCACCATGCTGGCCACAGGCACAGGGTACCTGGGACCCACAGAGGAGGTCTCCCCAACGTGCTGGAGGGGCAGGGACACTTCTCTAAAGGTGTTGGGCCTGAGCTGGGTCTTCCAGGATGCATAGGAACTGGCTGGGTACGCTTCTCTGGGCTGATTGGTGTCTGTTGCACCAATGGAAACATGAATAAGAATTGTTGTGCTGAGCAAAGGCACACTTTCAAAAGGCCTAGTCAGTCTGCAAGATGTCTGATCTCGTTCACAGGGCTTCTTACACTCAGAGGGGCGGGGTGGGGTGGGGGATCAGTCTGTAGATTTTAGGCTTTGAAAAATCATTATTAGCAAAAGAGCAAAATGCCAAGTAGCAATTCTGCCAGACAGAATGTTAACAAATAATTATTTTTAAAGTATGCTACAAATGTGAAATGCCATTCTCCTTTACTTAGAGGTTATAGTTCCATATTTTTAAGTGATTGTGTTAAAAATTGGTAGACCCAGGAAGCTTTCTGGCCTCTTGCTTTGTGACAACATGCTGTTTCTTTTTTTTCCCCCCCTCTAGATACTTACTGGAGCAGGATTTCCCAGGCATGAGGATTGGTCCAGAGCCCACCACTGATTCCTTTATCGCTGTGATGCACGGGGAGACCGAGGGCAGCACCCCAGGGAATGCTTTAGTCGTGGACCCCAAAAAGCCATTTCGAAAGCTCAGCCGCTTTGGAAATGCTTTCTTGAATCGGTAAGGACCAACAAACTGTCATCTTTGGTCAGGTTATTAAAACTTTTCTTTGAATTTTTGTCAATTACATGTAAAGGTTCAAAAACAAGAACAGAGTGTGTCCGTCTTAGGAGAGAGAAGTTATAGAGAATAAGCTTATTATATTCAAGTATTTGAGAGATTTTCGTGGGAAATGATCATTTACATCTATCCTGGGTGGCTTCAGAGGGCAGAGCTAAGGCCAATGTTTGGACATTATAAGGCCACACAGTATAAGGAACAGAGTCTTAATAATTTGAGCTTCAGATTATTATCTGAATTATTATCCAGAAATAGATTAAGTTGCCTTGTGAGGTTGTGAGCTCCCCATCACTGGCGATGTTAAATGATGGCTGGATAGCTACCTCTCAGGCATAATGTGCTTGGGGGCCTCCTGCACCGAGAGCTCAGCCCAGAGGACCCCTGAGGTTCACTTGACACCAGATTTAGTCCGTTGATTATTTCAGGACTACCTCACCTCCCTAGCTGTCCCCTTATGCTTCTTACTCCCATGCTTGCTTCCTTCTACACTAGAGAAGGTCAGGGAAAATAGAGCCAAAACAACACAAAAAGTTAATTTTGTTACAGGATCATTGTTTTATAGATGTGAGGTTGTAGGCTAGCTGAGGTCTGCCTTCACTGGAGACGTGTTTAATTTGCACTACCCCATAACCTTTCACAGAGTTCCCAGTGAAATAGGTGCAGGGGCGAGAACAAGGCGGCAGGTTCTCCTGGGTACAGCGCTGCACTTTCAGACGTGCTCTGCTGTCACCTCCCTCTCCTCTTCTCTGCCACTCCTAGCCTTTTTTTTTTTTTTTTTACCTTTTCTCTTTCTTCTTTCCTGTTGTTTCCCTCGCCCCTCCATCCTCACTTTCATGTGTCTACTGCTCTAGACTGGTTGGGCTGTGAGAGGTACCGGGCCAGGGAGAGGTGGGACTAGAGCTGACAGACAGGAGACTTGACTTGTGCTTCTCCTCTTTATATGTTTTTAAAAAAGTAGGAATGTATTCTCCCAGCTGACTGCTGTTGTCTCAGGGCTGATGTACCTCATTGTACGACTCCAGGGGGCTCCATTCACAAGGACTGTGGCATGATCATTGTGTCGGGGTGCTGTGCAGTGGCTTTGCCGACGACGACCCAGGAAACCTCCACAAGTGC
The DNA here is from genome assembly GCF_014176215.1 of Rousettus aegyptiacus. Taxonomy (NCBI): domain Eukaryota; kingdom Metazoa; phylum Chordata; class Mammalia; order Chiroptera; family Pteropodidae; genus Rousettus; species Rousettus aegyptiacus. The sequence continues at coordinate 115,780,403 of NW_023416306.1, read as the reverse complement.
CTTCTCTGAAAAACTAAATTCTTTAGGAACCCATACTCTTCTTTAAGGGCTTTTTAATGCTTCTATTACAGATGAAAGAAAGCCTCCAAATAGCAACGAGGAAACTCAGCAGTAGGATAATAGAAAGGTGTCGATGATGTAGATATAAATTTCATATTGTTGTTGACAGTGATTTGCAGGATACTGTCTGTCCAGGTGATTTTTTTTCCACCTGCAGGATTCTCTCCTCTAAGAGGAGTTTACTCCTCCCCTCCAGAGCAGCATTGGTTGGCACCAAAGCGTTGAGAGAAGTAGGGGTCAACCCCGAGTGGGAGAATGCCAGAGGGTCTCTTGGGACAGAGTGGACCACAGTTGAGGGGAAGCGAGTCAAGAAGCTCCTCCCTCAGGGACTGCCAGGAAGCAATGGTCACGGGGCAGGCAATAGCCAGGCTTTCTCTCCCAAGACTGGCCCTGGAAGGTTCCAGAGGTCCTGGGAAGTGTAGGGCACAGCATCCTTATCTGTGGAAGGCTGCCTAGAGTCTTGTGGTTTCATTACCACTGCCCTTGGTCTTACTGTCTGTTTGCCTAAAAAAGGCTTAAAAAAGGAATAAACTGCATTCCCCTCAGATCTCGGAAGCTAAGCAGGGTTGGGCCTGGTTAGAGTACTTGGATGGGAGACCAGCTAGGAAGACCAGGTGCTGTAGGCGTAAAAAATAAAAAGTAAAGGATTGTAAGATGGCAAGGTCCTTGCAATCTGTGAGGTTGCCTCGCCTAAAAAAAAAAGAAAGGAATAAGCTGCTACTTTTTTCAAGTTCACATTTCTTGAAGTCCATATTCAAAGGGAAAAACCAGGCAGAGTGGCTACTGGCTCGTTTTATTTTGGCAAATGACTTACTTTCCTGACAAAATTTTTTTTTTCAAATCCAAAGCAGATGAGTATAGAAACACGTTCAAGAAAGATTTTGAATGGCTAGGTTCATTATGTCAAAATTTAAAGTTTGCTAAAAATAATCCATGCATTATATGTTAATTAAGTGTTAATTGAATTCAGAATATGTACAAAAATAATAGCAAATAATTATGTGGATTTACTGTGTGTAAGATACTGTTTTAAACTTTATTCTAGCTCTACATCCTCACAAAAACCCTGTGACATAGGTGCTACCATTGTCCCCAATGTCTAGAGGAAGGATTGATCCATAGAGAGATTAATTTAACTTCTACAGGGTCACTCAGCTTAGTGGCCTTCTGTCCCATAGGCCATGCTAGTGACTGTTCTACTGAGCTGCCCAATGGTTTAATGTTTGGACTAAGAACCATTGCCTCTTGCCTCCTATCTGACTTTGAAGGCTGTCCTTAATATAGCCCACCAACAATGATGAAGATGATGATGCCCCACATCATAGATTAATAATTTCATAGACACTGTCTTTACAGGGTTAATAAGACATGATGCTGTGGCCATTTTACAGATGATGAAAACGGGAGCAAAGAAGTAAAATGACCTGCCCAAGAAAAGACAGAGACAGGGCTAGAATTCAGGTTTCTTCTTCCTTTCTGTCAGCTACCCTCAACCTCACAAAGCACTGGCAAAGAGGAGTTTCTGTCCTTCTCGCCATCCTGGTGGCTGTGTATATGTGAGGCTCACATGTTAAGAGATGTACCTCATATACATTAATAAAATACTTAAGCATAAACAGCATGATTAAGTTGTATCTACAGACAGTACTGCTGTTCACCCAGTATTTGTATAAGAAAGTCAATTAGTGTAGGACATTCAAATGTGTGTCTGTAATTTTAGCATCCCTGTGGGAACATCAGCAGGTTTGCTCTAAAGGTAGGCAAACTTCATTTTACATAGCATACTTTCTGGGAATGAGGTCAAAATACAACATTTAGTAGGAAAGAGAATTGATTTTCTGCTGTGGTGAACTCCTCTCCACCTACTGAGCAACCACAAGTCATTACCCCTGGGATAGGGCCCCTTGCCCTGACCCCTCATTACAGGGCATTAGCTTGGGCATCTGACCCCAAGATGCCTAGAGGATAACACTGGCCTTGAAGCATTAAGCAAACCAGTGGACCCTGAGTCTCATTCTCCACGGCTAGTTTTTAAGAAAGTAACAAGGTGTCTATAGTGCACTTCTGAGAAAGAAGACAGCTTCCCAAAAAGGAAAGTTCAAATTATAGAAATTCCCTACTTGAACAATAAAAGGAGTTGAGTCCAAAACAAAAAGAGTTCTATGGGAACGACTTTAATGTGACATTCTGCAGCTCCACCATGCTGCTTTACTGCCAAGAAGAATTCCCGGGCTGGCCGGTTTTGGAATTGCTCCATGACAAGGTGGCTATTGAAATTTCAGCGTCTTTTATCAGGAAGCAGTTCCACTTCACAGAGAAGGAGATGTACAGAGCAACAGCACCCTCAGGCCTCAAGTCCTGGGAGAGAACAGTGTATTTTGATTGAGAATTGGCTTCTCATTTCCCCCTGCAGTCTGCTTTTGAATTGAATGTTATGTTTTTCCCTCAATCTGCTTTTCTAAAATTGTCTTTTTTCAAATCAAGATAGCTACAGACATTGTTTTTAGTTTAGTATCTAGTATAATTTTAAATTGTAGTCTTCCACAGAAAAAAATCTTAATCTCATTTACTTCTTAATTGCCTCTGCTTCTTTTTAAAAATAATTGCTGGCCTTGGGAATTGAAATTTTGAAACTTCCTTTTCAGCTAAAGGAATCTGAACAGTATTCCAGTGCTCCTGTCATTTTAGCCAGGCCTGATGATAGTGATGATTTCAAAAGCAAAACAAAACAAAACAAAAAAACTACTGTTGTACATTTGTGTAATGATTTATCAGTAATAGAATACATGTGTGTGTGTTTGGATTGATACTCTATTTGTTACATCTGTGTAATTAAATGAAGTTTCATTAAATAGACTTTTTTTAGACTAGGAATATTTCATAGTTACTTAGTATCATTGGGAATTTTTTAAAAACTGACTTAATACAATTATTCAACATTAATCCAGACACATGCTGGCTCCACCAGCTAATTTAGCTGCAGAAATTAAGAAAAACAGTCTCTTGCCAAGAATCACCTTGATTCACCAGCAAAAAAAAAAAAAAAAAAAAAAAAAAAATCTATTTTTACCTGAGAGATTAATTAGTTTTTTGTGTATGGCGTGCTTGTCCATAATAAACTCCCTGAAGCTCTTCCATTTGATCTTTAACCTCAGGGTTGTGGTGGCTCCCAAGTCACTAAACCATTGTTTTTTATTGGCAGCTACCCATACAGTCCTGCCTGACAGTCCAGAAAAACAGCTTTACTGCCTGGGTTCAGACATATTTTCCTGACAGTGGCAGTGGTGCATTGCACCCAGCTTTTCCCAAGGCTTTCCCCCAGAAGTCAGAAGAAAGAGGCTTGATTGATTTAGAAAAGTACATATTTAGATTGAACCTAAACGTGAAATTGCCAATACTCAATCATCTGTCACTTGTAAAAGTGGTAATTCTGTACGATTCAATCTAAGGGGCAACCACCGGCTTTTTATAGTCTGGATGTGAAATTAAATTCCTCCTGAGCAGTGGAAGGTTATATCAGCTATGTGTGGTAAGACCATGTAATAATTATTACAGGTTAATTGTCAAAGTCTTTTGTATACTGTATGTTATTTACTGTGCCAATTTAGGAAGGTGTGTAATCTCTCTGGTCTTAGTCTTATCAGTAAAGTGAGCTCTTATCAAAGGAGGTGCTTTGAAACAATTCTATACTGTCTCCATTGAAGCATAGGTTTACTTGAACCTAACAATCTGGGAGTCCTCAGGCTGGTGGAATTGCTCAGAGACCTGCAGGAAGTAATAGGGTATGTGAATAAAGAAGATGCCCAGAGCCTGGATCTTTTACCTCCTATTCACTGCCCCACTCTCCACCATTGGGTTGAGAGCAAATCACAAGTGGGGGCCTCTTGGGTGGGGAGTTCAGGACTATGGCGTGCCAGTCCTTTGTTTCAAGATGTTGCCCTCTGTGTGATGAAGGTCCATAGTGGTGGTTCAAATGCATGACTGGTAGAAGCAGCCTAATAGTTAAGAACCTGGGCTCTGGAGTCAGAACTGCCGGATTAGCATCCCAGTTCTGTCACTTATCAGCCATGTGACTTGGCAAGTTGTGGTCTGTGATCCCTCTGTACCCCAGTCTCCTCCTTTGTAAAATGACACAAAGTCCCTACTTCTGAAGTTGTGTCAAGAATTGACTTAACGTGTATGGAAAGTGTGTAGAACAGTGCCTGACACACGGTAAGTGGTCCACAAATGTTTGCGCCAGTTTATTATTACTCTAACTACTACACATCACTACATTTTTTGGAAATCAAAAGCACTATTAAGATATTGCCTGGTTCTTTTAAAATATTGGTTATTGAAATGGAATATTTTCAGAAAATAAAATGTATCAGGTCAGCCCTGGGTGAGGGATACTTCGTAAAAGCTTACGTGAGGCTCCTGGGCTGAACCAGCACATGTCTGCAGGTTCCATGTGAAACGCAGAAGGCAAAGCATGGATACACTTCATGTCAGTCACTCCGGGAGGTAGTAGGAAATCCATCTTGGGACAGCAAATCTGTGCTTGGAAACATTTCAGCAGACACACATAGGAAGAGAAGGCCTGACCCACAGCTTACTGTGATCTACCCAAAGCAAATAACCTTGCTTGTCACCTTCCTTTCTTACAGCATAAAAGTAAGACAGGATTGCTTTAACAACATTGCATTAGGGTTTTTTCTGATTACAGTATATTTTAGAAAATATAAGGGGTCTCAAAGCTGACTCGTGTTCTATACTCCCTTCTGTGCTCCCTATCCCCCCATATGTGTTTTCTTCCCCAGATTGGAGCCCAGCTTTTCACACTGCCCCAACTGCCCCCTCTCGGGGTGCCTCCTCTTCCCTTCCCCCTCCTTTCCCCTTTCTTCTTCTTCCCCTTTCTCCTTGAATTAGAATATTAGTGTCCTCCTCTTCCCCTCTCCTCTCTCACTCCCTTCCTCTCTCTCCCTCCCTCTCTTCCTCCCCTCCTCTCCCTCCCTCTCTCCTTTCCCCTTCTCCCCTCTCCTCCCTCTTCCCCCCTTTCTCTTCCTCTCTTCACCCCCCTCTTCCCCTTCCTCTTTTTTCTGCAGTTACTCTCCTGGCCCCTCAGCCTGCTCCCTTGTCTATGGTATGCTGACTTCAGCACATCTGACAGCATCTTGTTTTGTAGCTCACGCATTCTACCTCTGCTGTTGTGTCAGGAGCCATGGGAGTTATTGCAATGCCACCGTGCAGAGGAAGTGGACAGTTTGTAAATTTTTGAATCCCTCTGTTAACTTCACGCTAGAATCCAAGGGTCTTGCGTTTCAGAAATATTGATATTGAGTGTGAGCTTTTGGTTTTGGAAAAATATCAGCCTCCCCCAGGAATACTTTACATAAAGTAGTTCCACATATGTGCAATTGTTCAGCATTGCCAGATGTCTCCAGCCATCCGATAAAAAGGATGGGACTGTGTTAAGAGGCCGAATCATTACTGACAAGAAATGTGGTCCACCACACATGCTCAGAACCCCGTTCCTACCCCCAATTCGAGAGAATCGAATGTGGTGGTTTTGCACTGTGAAATTACAAAGAGTGTTTAGTGATCTCAGTGCCTTTTATTCTCACAGATCTGCTCTCTGAGTATTGGGCAGTGGGGTTTATTTCAAGGTACAGGAGGGGCTGGAGAAAATCAGGGATGAAGGGCTTCACTTAAATTAACTTGACCATTTATTTTTCACGTTATGAGTTTTTCGGGCTTATGGGTTGGGTTCTACTCAACTGACATCAGAACTGTTAGGTCGCAGTCTCCAACCAGTCGTGCATCTGCGGCATGACCCCAAGATGTCATAACTGCTTCGCGCTTCAGTTTTTCCAGCTATAAAATGATCAGATCTTTCTTACAGCTTCCCGGGCTGACTTGAAAATCTAGGAAAGATTACGTAAGAAACTTGTCCTAACACCTTCAAATAAAGTTATTTCAAAATGTCAGTAGTTGTACCTTTTGCTCAGGGCTGTCCACCCCTGCCCATCGGGCTGCTCCCACGTCCTTTCTGCGTCTGTGCTGTCCACACATGCACTGTGAAGGCTGGGCAGGCCTCCCTGTCCTGCATTCCCAGCATATTTACTTTCTGAGTAATCCCACCAGTTCCACTAAGCGGATGAATTGAGCTTTCACCGAGAGTTTTCAAGCTTTCTGCCCACACAGACATTGGCAATATAGGAAAGGAGAGGCACTCTGCAGTTTCCTCCCTAAAATATGCAAGTGCCTAACAGATCCACCTGTGCTCTGTTACCTGGGCTGGAGGGAACAAAGCATTTCCATCTGCCACTCTAGAGTTACACGGCATTAGAGCTAAAAAGGACCTCACTAGCTCCTGGTCTAAGTGTCTCCATTTATATATATGAGGAAACCGAGGCCCAGAGTGGGGAGACTTTGTCCAGGGTCCCACAGCAATTTATTGGCAAAGGCTGAGCTGAACCTGAACCCAGGTCTGCTGACCCACAGGCCACACTTTCCCTCCCACTGCACTCTGCCTGGACCTCAGGGGAAGCGAGATAAGGAGGAGGAGGTAGTATCGGGGAAGTGATGGACAAGGGAGGAGGCTTGGAGAAGTTTGGCAAGGCCCTTTTAGGGCACCCCCAAGACTCAGAAGCACCTGAAGGATTTGGGGAGTTTGCCCGCAGGTACCTGCTCCACCCTGAGCCTGAAGCCATAGTGGGCATCAGGTGGGTTGCTGAGTCACGGGTCATCAGACAGTGAAAACAGACCCAGTACCTCTGCTGACTTATCAGGAGTAGGCAGGGGCTGGACAAGGAACTCAGGATGCTCAGCCCAGTGTGGCAGTGACCCTGAAGGAGGCGTGGGATCTCTGAGAGAAGCTTGGGGACACTTGGCAGAGGGGCAGCATGGAGGAGGTACAGATGAGACAGATGGCCTTTGGAGTCAGGCTGACCTGAGTTTAAAGACCAGCTCTGAGCGACGCTAAGCAAGTCACTTAACCTCTCCGAGGTTAATAGTAATTTCTTCCTCATGAGGTTAAAATGAGGGACAAATGAGATGATGTTGTAAAATACCTAAGTATTCAATAAATGTTAGCTAAAATCATAATTAGCGGTAGAGGATTCAGTGGCCCGTAGCAGCAGGTGCCAGCACACCCTCCCATTCCTGGCACCTAGTCTCTGTAGCACAAGTGAGGGGTGCCAACAACCCCCTCCAAGGCCCCGCTTTACCACAGATGATTCAGTAGCCCAGAGAGGCCATGAAGCTCTGTAGTTAGTGCAATTTCTGACCCCGCCTTTGATCCCTTTCTTCCAGGTTCATGTGCTCCCAGCTGCCCAATCAGGTCCTGAAGAGCATCAGCATCATTGACAGCCCTGGCATCCTGTCTGGGGAGAAGCAGCGCATCAGCCGAGGTCAGTGCCCACCCCGCCCCACCGCTCACCCAGTGTTGGCCGATGCTTTCTCTGCTGTTGGCAGAGGGTTTCTGTCCCCATCAAATTCTCTCCATGCTCCAGGACATCCTAAGCATCCCTGGGCAGCCCCAAGATACAGAGCTAAAAAGTCCCCGAGAAGTAACCAAGAAGTCATAGCATCAAAGGCTCTGCCATTTCAGTGGAGAAACTTGCCAGAGCCTTGGCCATAGCCTCTTAATTCCCTTAAACACTGTCATCTACTACTAGGACCCACCTCAGATGAATCTTCGGATTTTAAGAGGAGACATATCACTGGCTAACCATTCACATGGACACATATGTCAAAAAATAAAGGAGGCAAACTAGTGACAAGGGGAAGGGGCCTTTGCAGCTGCTCTCCCTTCCCCATTGGCACATATTCCGCCCAGTTGCCTCTGCAGCATCCTTCCATTGAATAAGCCTTTATTGGTATCTGCTTGGCACCAGACTCTGTACTATGAACTGGGGGCTCAGCAAAAACAAGTGCAGTTTCCACCCTTAAGGAGCTTAACATTCTAAAGAGGAAGACAGACATTAATCAACTTATCACAGAAATAAGTGGAAATTGAGAGCTGGGATAAGCATTCTGAGATGGGGACTGTGTGTCATGTATAAGGAGACCCGGTCTGGCCTTGGGGTGTTGAGAAAGGCTCCCCAGAGGGCATGCATTTGAGCCAGAATCTGGAGGCTGACTAGGTGCTACCTAAGGGCAGCTCTGGGGTGGGGAAGGAGAGATTGACTGTGAGGTGTTCAGAGATCGTTGGAGAATAGAAAATGCTTCTGGAGAACAGTGATGTCTGGGTTTCTTCAGCCTTCAGAAGACAAGGCTGAGGCAGTAACTGTTTCCAGCCCCTTGCCTGTGGTTAAACGAATGGGCCCGCTCTCTCTCCCACCCTTTTAGAGAAATGGGCCATCTGGGGCAGAGCAGAAGACAGTTTACTTAGGAAATTCCTGACTGGGAGGGCACTGTGATGGATTCCTGTGGTCACAGACACAGGTAAAGTTCCCTTCACCCTGGCCCTTAAAACAAGATAGTTCCTCCAGGCTTTGCTGGGATGAGGAAGAAGATGTAACTGATAAAGTGCTGCTGTCACTTCTCACTGATAACTCTTCACCACCCCTTGACTAGCAAGCCAGCAAAACTATGTTCAGAAGTGTTAGCGTGCCAAGGTTGAGCAGTAACCTTTCTGAGGTCACAGCCATGGCTTATGGCCAGACGGTGAAAACTCCCTCAGCGCCCCTGAAGCAGAAGCACAGTTACAGAGGCCAGAAAGAGCTAGAATGCAAGGGCACCATGGCAGGGGTACATAATGGGCTTCCTTGCTCTGACACCGTCCTTTCTGATGGCATTTCAGAAGCACTGACTATGCAGCCTCCGTGGACTCCCCCAGAGCCTTGCTGGCTGTGCCTTCACTCATTCGCTCAGGGACTTGGTTGGCCATTAGGCTGCCCTGAGGCCTTTAAGAACATTGCAGTTACAGAAAAAGTCAGGTTAATACTACTCTTTTCTCATAAATATCTTTGATGGTTTATTTTCTGTTATAAAAGTAATGTTTATTATAAAGGATTCAAACACTGAATAGGGGTATACAAAAATCTCTGTCACAAATAACAATTTTTAATGGTTTTCTCTGGCTCCTTAGAGACTTTTTCCTATACATGTACAACACATCATTTTTAACAGAAATGCAATTACCATGCACATTTTCTACAACTCGATTTTCTCCATAATAATCTCCCTCAGACATCATTCTTCCATACTCCTATATTCAAATTACTTTATTCCTTTTAACAGCTGCTTAGGTTCCATCAAAGGGACAAAACATAGTTTATTTAATTTGTGGATATTGTGATGATTCATAATTTTTCACTCTTACAAATAGTGAAAGATATCTTTTTGTATATTTATGCCTCACTGCCAATAAATTTTTTTTAAGAGCCACTTTAGGACCATTAATTTGGCCCCATGAAAGTTGCTCTGCAGATAAAATATTTTGTTTTAAAAGGAAAATAAAGCGGACCCACGTTCCACGGCTTTTCCAAGCTGCCCATTTCACTACTTCTACATGTCTAACTGAAGCATGCTGGAGAAACATGTGGTTCTTGTGATAAATATTTCTTTTTATCTCTAAATTTTAAGACCTCTGCATTTTAGCTTCAGCCTTATCCATTGCTTTTCATTGGTAGGTGTTTAGCTGGTTCTGATTATCCACACCCTTCAGGGATTCTCCTTTGCTTAGTAATTATAAATGTCTTTCAAACTGTAGCTCCCATACAGCAGAGTAATGTGGCATGATCCTTTTAGGATGCTTTGAAGATCAGTTCTTTTTAACACTTTAGAATAATCTGACTCATATCCTGGTCTGACTTACTGTGACATTACTTACTCACATCCTATGCACAGAAATAGCACATATGGTTCCAACCAGTCGGCCAGGCCCTGCCATCCTAACAGACAAAGCAGCCGGTGAGGAAGGACCAAGAACTGCAGCCAGTGACAGCGCTACGCATGCAGCCAGGGTTTCTAAGCTTGAGTATCACACCGTGGTGGTTGGAGTCACTCAGCTGACAGTTCCGACACACTAACCCCAGAGAATATGTACTGTTTTAAAGAGGCTTCCGCTTAAACTATTACAAACAGTACTACACTCTCACACATGCTCATATCTGCTTCGATGCCTTCAGCTTCATAAATCACAGCGCCACCTTCATTTATGTCAGCATGGAAAGAGGTACAAATTTTGACCCTCACAGAACACTTGAAACATCCGCATTGACTTGACCAGTGGAGCTTTGCCTCCCTTGTTTTTGTCCCTTAGTGCAATTGAGCAGTATCATCAAGTAGGTCCCTCTTGCACAATTAAGGCATATCCTCAAAGTGTGTGTTCACGATAGTGGTATGAGAACAGCCACCGTGTGTTGAGCCCTTGCTGTGTGTCTACACTATGCTTATCATTTAAGCTTTGCTATCTAAGTTAAACCTGCACACAATCACGTGCAAACAGAAGCTAAGCCCTGGCCAAGGAAACCCCCTCACCTTCACTCCTCCTGGAAACCAGAGCCTTCTAGTAATTGTGAGAATTCTTTGCCCAGCTGCTGAGCAAATAGGTGACTGAGCTTGACAGAGTAAAAACTGTTGACAAGATGCCACTTTTGGAGAACAGGCTCAGAGAATGCTAAAGCCTGAAGCCGCAGTGTGGATCCAGTCCACCCTGTAGCCTGCAGGGCTGTGCAGCCCAGGCTGAGAGCATGCTGGACAAACAGCGCGTCTGCAGGAGGAGGTGGTGAGTGCGTGGTGACTGCTGAGTACCTCCAGCAAGACCTGTTATCTTCAACACAGAGTTCTCCTCATCAGCATGAGACAAGGCAGATGGCAAGTGGGGCATGAGGGGTAGAGCATTGTACTGCTTTGCTGAAGGTTGAATGGGTAAGGAGGACTTGAACTGGGGGAGCTGGTATCAATCACATCATCACTGGCAGGTACCTCCAGCGCATTGCCCAGGCATCCCAGAGCTCTGGGGACCAGATGTCCTAGTGAGGGTGTATCTTCAGAAAAGAGTCCTGATGCCTCAGTGATGAAAGCAAAACTGGGGACCCTGAACCTGAGGTTCAGTCACATGTCTCAGCTCACCTGTGACCACCATTCTTCCTTGTTCAGGCTTCTCTCTAATGACCTTATAAGCCTGGTTTCTTTTTATTCTGTGCTGAGTAGAGTGGGAAAGGAGGACATGGCATTTCACAGTCATTGCTCTTTTCTAAGCCAAAGTCACAGGTGATGAGAAGAAACACTTGACATTTCAACATGAGGTGTTAGGTTTGAGGCATAACCTGGCAAACTCACTCTTATGTTAGAAATGACCTTTACCAAAAGAATGTGTCTTAGCACAGCCTTCTCATCAGCAGAATCTTAACACTTACCCTAGAAGTCAGGTCACTGCATTCTTTGCCTCCCTGCTGTGTGCTCCAGAATAAATCCAGAATCCAGAGCCAGCATTTGAGGGGATTAAATCTGCAATGTAAATAAAAGCCAATAGAGTAATTGATTTTGGAGCAATTTTTAGTATGCTAATTCATAAGGAAACCTGTTACTCTTCAAATTTTCTTTTGTTTACTCACAGCTAGCAGAAAATTTTTAGGAACAGAAAATTGAGCTTAGTTACTAAACCATAGCTCTCTTGGCTAACATAAAGAATTCCCATCAAAAAATTTAAATCATTTCTTTAATAAAAAAAAAAACCCATCAAGCAGAAATAAGAACGTTATATTTATCATAATTTTATTCTAATCAAGTAATAGCTACCTAAAAGTCTTACAAACTTTTTCTTGATTCTTTTCTTGTAACCAATAAAAGAATGCCTGGATTCTTAAGATTTTCAAGATTATTTTCTTGAAGTGGGTGGGTGAAATCTGAGTCAGTTCATTTTGAGAAACATTCTTTGTCCCTGATGACAGCATCCAAATTTTTTACTCTTATGTGGTGAGAAAGGAACACGTTTATGCACACATCTGTATTTGCGTTCTCAATCTCTTATTATTCTGGCTTCTGGACTCTTTGCTTCCTAAAATACTGTTTATTTCTTGCTGAACCTAAACATCATCTAGGATTTATTTCTGGACCTGGCATGAATGCAAGTGTGTTCCCAACTACTAAGAACAAACCTCTGGGTTCTGGCTCCAATCATAATGCCCTTGTCTGACAAGGAGAACACCATGAAAAACTCTAATGTGGCAACTGGTGGACTTGTCCATCTACTTAGCACATACATATTTGGAATGTGCTGTTTTAGCAGCAAATATTCCTGTGGTTTCCTAAGAGTATGAGGTTCTGTGTAGCCTTCAACAGACTTGACTTTGGTAACAAAAATAGTCTTATTTTTCTCTTTTAAAAATTTACATAACTCTAAAAAAACTCTCGATCCAAATTCCTAAATTTTCCCAGGATGAACAGCTTGTCAAATGAAAGTTAGAGAGTATCTTCTTCTGATGTTTAAGCCTTTCTCTATATAACCTTTTTTCATTATAAACCAATGACTAGAACTGAGAAGATAGTGAAAAATAAAAGGGCAGAAAGTATTCTGCTAGTAAAAACAATAAATAACAGTAATGCATGAAACAGAAAGTATCTCACTGCACTTCAAATAACATAACAGACAATAGTGTTAGCTTCAAATCATTGATTAATGTTTTAACATTTACAAACAGACATCCTTAGGTTCTCCTGATTTTGGCAATGTTACAGGAAGCCATCAAGAATAAAAAAAGGCATTCAAATACTGAGAGATAAACATGAAGAGGCAGTTTTAAGGGTCTGCCAACACAGCTGAGGTACACGAACACAATATCACAAAATAATTGATAGACCTGGAAAACAGGGCAAAGAAATTCCAAACAGTAATCAATAAAGGTGCAGAAAAAATAGAAAAGACAAGAACAAACTATAATCAGAGAAGTACAAACACACCTAATTGACATGTTTTTTGAACTTGAAAGACAAAAATTCAAATTTCGAAGGCTGTCCGAAGAAGGCAAAGAACATTTAAAGATGTCCAGAGAAGAATGGCTTTCCTCTCAGGCTTTGGGAACCATAAAGACTAGAGAAGAAAACACATACACACACACACACACACACACACACACCACCCCACCCGCCCACCCACCCACCCACCTTTTCCCCTAAAAGAATAAGAAAGCTTAGATGTTAGCCAGGTTCGACAGCAGCAAAGACCCTTCTAAGAAGCACTGGGAGAGCTGAGACTGAAAAGACTTCAGAGGCCAGCAGCTTCCAGGGCAGGACTGTGATGGCAGGTAGAGCTATCACTGAGGTGGCTCTCTCACAGCCAGGCTGCAGGTATAAATGCTGAACTTCATGAAAAAGTTTCTGAGAGAAACCTGTGAAGCCTGGCAAGTACCCCTGGAACAAGGAAGTTAGTGCCTTACTTGGATAGTTTATAAATAAGAGTAGAAATAATAATTGGGGAGGAGGGAAGAGGGGGGAGACAGCACTGTTCTCTCCTTCATTCTGGTCCCCGTGCAATTACAGATACAGCTCAGGACCATCCCAGCTTTTCTTTAGTACTTCTCAGAGTTTGTGTTTTTATTTGAGCTATTACCCAAGCTTTTCAGCAGCACCACAGATCTTTTCTATAACCTACACTCATCAGTCTATAAACCCAGAATCAAACAAATTGCTTTTTTTGGTCCCATCAAAGAATCGACGTCCCTGGAGGCTGTCCTGCATAGTAGAGTAGAAAGTGTATGGACAATAGAATTCCTGGATTCCAGTTCAGCTCAGCCTTTTACCAACCGTGTGGCCTTGAAAAAGTTGTTAATTTCTCTGTAAAATGAAGGTAATAGTACCTACTGTGTAATGTTGTAACTGAGCAAATACCTAGGACACAGAAAATAATGCCCAGCCTAGCATATAGTACTTGCTCAATAAACGTTAATCATTATTATCTTCATCATCTCATTGTACGGTCATTTGTTGTTGAAGGCCAAAGAGTTTTCAAAGGTTGCATTTAATTAGCCTTTATATTGATTTATTACCTCTTAAAGTTTTCTGTCTCATAGAGTAGGGAAATGTCAAGTTACTTGAAACATGAAGTTTGTTGTTTGGGGACTGAATATGCTATTTTGGGATAAGTGTTTCTACCTTTTTTCCACATTATCAGCTTTAAATTTTGTAATCATCTGTCTTGCTGGAAGTAGAAAACAAATAACACTGATTATTCAGTTTTAAAAATATTTAATGGAAAAAGAATTTTAAGATAATAGCTTGTATGTATGTCTCTGTGTGATCTTTTTCGCATTCTTTTATTTTAGAAGTGATGGTATAAAAAGTAATGGGTAATATTAGGGACATGCTAAAGATTATTCGTTCAATGCACATTTATATTGATTATTTAGTGGGTGCCAAGCACTGTCCTGGATGCCAGCATTCAAAATGAGTGAGACACAAGCCCTGGCCAGGGTGCTCACATGCTGTTGGGGTGAATGGACCTGTAAACAAGCCCTCTCGTCCTGTATATTACAGAAGTTCTGATCAAGAGGTGCAGTGAGCAGAGGGACACAGTAGCCTCCAGTGGGGGATGGGAGGTGGGCAGAGTCAGCAAAGCTTCTAAGAGAAAGAACTGTTCTTCCCCTTTTTTGTGGTTGGTTTTTTTTTGGGGGGGGGTGAGGGGGAAGGATTTCATTTTTCTTTAATTTTTTTCTTAATTCAGTGGGTGTTTTTCATTTGGGATATTTTTGTTTGCTTTTTGTATATTTACAGAGTTGTGCAACCATTACCACAATCAATTTTTGAAGATTTTCATCATCTGAAAAAGAAACTTTGTACTCATTAGCAATCACTACCCATTCTCCTCCTTTCCCCAGATGCTGGCAACCACTAAGCTGCTTTCTGTATCTATAGATTTGCCTATTCTGGACATTTCATATAAATGAAATCATATAACATATGACCTTTGTGTCTGGCTTCTTTCACTTAGCACAGTGCTTTCAAGGTTTATCTGTGTACTAGCATGTATTAGTACTTCATTCCTTTTTATGGTTGAATAGCATTCCATTGCATGGATTTACCACATTTTATTTATTCATTAATTGATGGACATCTGGGTTATTTCTACTTTTTTGGCTATTATGAATAATGCTGCTATTATTATTCATGTACTATTTTTTGGGAAAACATGATATTAATTCTCTTGAGTATATACTTAGGAACAGAATTGCTGCATCATATGGTAACTCAATATTTATATTAATATTTTGAAGAACTGCTAGACTTTTCCACAGTGACTCCACTGCTTTACATTTCCACCAAAAGTGTCCGAGGGTTTCAGTTTCTCCCCATTCTCATCAACACTGTCATTTCGATAAGAGCCATTTTAGTAATTATGAAGTGATGTTTCACTGTGGTTTTGATCTGCATTTCTCTGATGTCTAATGATGTTGAGCTTCTTTTCATGTGCTTTGTTGGCCACGTATATATATTCTTTGGAGAAATGTGTATGTAGATCCCATGCCCATTTTTAAATTAGATTATTTGTCTTTTTATTGTTCGGTTTCAACATTCCGTATACTATATACTAGTCAAGTATATGATTTGCAAATATTTTGTCTAATTTTCTGCATTGTCTTTTACTTTATGGTATTATCTGAAGCACAAAAGTTTTTAATTTTAATGAAGTTAATTTATCTATTTTAATTTTTACCACTTGTACTTTTGGCTTAACCCCAGCTCATGAAAATTTACTAGTATATTTTTTATGGGAGGGTTATAGTTTTAGCACTTACGTTTAAGTCATGATACATTTTAAGTTAATTTTTCTATATGGTGTGATGTTAGGGTCCAACTTGATTCTTTTGTATGTTTATAGTCAGTTTCCTAGCACCATTTGTCAAAAAGACAATACAGCTGATCCTTGAATAATGTGGAAGTTAGGGGGCTGAGTCTGTGGGCAGTCAAAAATCTGCGAGTAGCAGGTGACTCCCCCCAAAGTTAACTACTAATAGCCTGCTGTTGACAGGAAGCCTTACCAATAACGTAATAGTCAATTAATATATACATCTTTTGTATGTTATATGTATTATATACTATATTTTTATAATAAAGTAAGCTAGGGAAGAGAAAATGTTATTAAGAAAATCATAAGAGAGAGAAAATACATTTGCAGTACTGTACATATTTATTGAAAATAATCTGCATGTAATTGGACCCACACAATTCAAACCCATGTTGTTCAAGAGTCACCTGTATGTTCCCCACTGAATTGTCTTGGTCCCCTTGTTAACTGACTATAAATGCAAAGGTCTATTTCTGGACTTTCAGTTCTATTTCCTTGACCTGTATGTCTGACCGTATGAAGTGGCTCTTGATCAGAGTCTGCAGGTACACCCATCAGCCGGCGAGGTCAGGGCTTCACAGGATAGGGGAGGATAAGTAAAGCTCTTAGCACCTGTCCAGTACATAGTCAAGGGAACGATAACCATGGCAGCTCTTACTATCACTATTCTCTCCTAGATGGCAGGAGGATGGGTGTGCAAAACAGGGAGAGACATGGGAGCCCAGTGCCCTTTGGAGGAATGCTAGTTGTGCACATGGCTGGAACATGGGTATATGGCGGGTAGGCGCACATGTCAGGAGACCAGGTTTTGTCCTGCAGGCTGCGTGGAATACTGAAGAGAATGAAGTGGAGAATGACATGGTAGAGAATTCTGTGGAACAGAACATGTGTTCATAGGCTCAATTGGATCATGAAGCCATTTTTATATTTAGAGCTCGAGCTCAGTGACTTGTCTCTGAGCTTTGTTTGGATTTGGCAGCAAAAGAAAAGCGTCCATCTGCAGGGCCGGAGCCAACCTGGTGATTTGTTGGCAGATCCTGTTTTCCCAGCAGTGCAAAGGCCAGTCTGAGGTTGGGTTGTGAGGTCTTGGACATCACTTGTTTCACGGGCCTCCAACAGGAAATCCTGGTTTCTTTTTGTTTGGGGGAAGTTTGCCGACAAACACATTCAAGGCTCCTTTTCCGCCAGTGCCACAGGAAATTCCACACCGGTGTTGCCGCTTCTGCCCCGAATCTGAGCCGTCATTACTGTGACTCAGAATGGCATTTGCCAAGCCCTGGCAGTTATTTTTCATTTTTGTTGATATTTTAAATGCATACTTGGTCATGAGGAATGACCTTTTCTACTCAAACTTTAAACCTACCTAGACTTTTAAATGAAAAACAAAATTTTAGAGGAGTCGAGAGAGGTTCACTTCTCTTACCTTTCATGTAGAGCAATTCATTATCATTAAACAGCTCACAGACATTGGGATGCAAAGGTTAATTAGGAAAGGGTTGCTCCTTACTCTTTTAATCAGTAATAACAATAGCTAATACTCAGTGCATTGTTGAGTGCTTTTCATGTTATTAACTCATTTGCTCTTCACAAAAGTTTTATGAGGTAGGAACTATTATTACTTTTATAGGAGAAAAGACTGAGGCACAAAGAGGTTCAACTACCCCGAGACCACCATACTGTGAGGGAAGCCCAAACTAGTCACACGGGGAGGAATAGGGCTCAGGCATCCTCCAGCTCTTCCAACTAGCACAGCTCAGATGTGAGTGAAGAAGCCACCATGGACAGCCAGCTCAGTGTATCCTTCAGATGGCTTCAACTTCAACTCCCGTCTGTTACCCAGCTGAGAACCACCCAACTGAGCCCAGTCAACCCTTAGACCAGAAAAAACAATGAGTCGTTGTTTAAGCTACTAAGATAACCAAAGAAGCTAGTAAATGGCTGAGTGGGATTCAAAGTAGACAGTCTATTTCCAGAGCATGTGCTATCAACCACAAGAGAGTCTCTCTCGCTCACACTCTCTCTCTCCCCCACCTCTCTCCCTCCCTCCTTCTCCTGCCCACCCTCCTCCCAGCACACGCATACTGAGAAGACGGGCACTGGGGAAGGGTACTGTGGAGGGCAAGTTTCCATGTAATTGATGGTTTTCCTTTACAAATACCAAATCTCATGGGGGTTCTCTGTAGTGATTTTTGATAGTAATCTTTGAAAAAGACCATCCTGCACACCATCTTCCATTTTCATTCAAAGGATGTTGGAAAAGGCAAGAGGTTTGCTTACATTGAATGTCCGCCATACACCACACTCTGGTAGATGCTTTCTGGTCCATTGCTTAAGCACATACTATGTGTCAGATACCAGGCACTGTAGTTTTAGCAACAGCAAGATAGGCCCTGTGTCTGCTTTGCTGGAGCACACACTGAACCCAAATGTAAGTTGAAACAAAGACTTGAAGGAAACAATTTCTGAGTCCCACAGCAGGGGCATTCCTACTTTAGATGGATAGTGAGAGGTCTCTGAGGAGGTAGCATTTAGGCTCAGACCTAAAGAATGAAGGGACGAAGGGACCAGTCTGGCAGGGAGTTGGGTAAGGACATTGAAGGCAAAGGCCAGAGGGTAGGTAAGACCTGGCAGGTTCAGGGAAGGCTGGAGGCTGGTGAGTAACTGAGAAGTGGTGGGCAGTGAGGTCCGAGGTTGGGCGGGCCTGTCGATATGCATCGTTGACCTTAGAGAAGCACACAGGTTTTATTCTGAGAGGAATAGGAAGCCATTGAAAGATGATCTTTTATAACCTCGTGATTATGCAAAATTGTCGCTATGGACATCCAGGTGTTCTCATACTGGGCAATACCAAAACCAGCACTGGGTCTGCCTCTCAGTTTCTGTGGGTTTGTTTGGTTGGTTGGTTTTCTCTTCCCTTGACATCAGGCTGTCACTGTCATTTCTTCTTCTCAGGTTACCCTCTCCCATCTGCTCCCCTTCTGTCCTTGAGTCAATGAGGCTATGAATGAAGCCTAGAGCAGTGATTCTCAGATTCCAGGGAGCTTGTTAATACACTGCTTCCTGGCCTCCAGCACACACAGCTTATACAAATTATTGGGGGGGGCGGTGCTGAGGTGGGTCCAGAAAGCTGCCTGTCCAGGGGCTCTGGTGCAGGAGTTCCCCACTTTGAGGAATCTGAGGTAGAATTGAGCTTGCATTCTTCTTTGTGCTCTGCCACCCCCGAACCAAGTGAAAGAAAAGATCATCTCAAACTTGGGAAACTGACCGAAACAGACCTGAGCTGTGTTCCGCGTCTCCGTTTCACCAGTGTGAGTGCTGCCCTCAGAGGACAGGACAGAAGATGGAAGCGAGAGACAGGGGTCTCTGGGTGGGGTGAGGGGCAGCCCAGCACTGGGCTGGGCTGTGACGAACCAACGCCCTCCCAGGTGAGAGCTCTAAGTGGGGCAGAGGTATCTTTACCCCATGGGTATGACCACTCTTGCATTAACATTGCGGGGGTCTGACAGAGCCCTGGCCTGATGCCACTGTGCTCTGCCTGTGCCTTCACTCCAGGTACGAGCACTTCAAACCATTCTAGACCTCTTTGTAAGGTAGGGCTTTTAGGAACCTCTAAAGTAAAATAAGGAACTTTAAAAAGATTTCTCGTTTACATTTTTAAATGTTTAAAAACTTCACTGCTGTAATGGGGACATTCTTGAGACACAGCCTCTATCCCTACTATTATGTGGCAAAGCTTTCTCCCCCTAATTACTGTGCACCAGTGGGGGACCCCCAGACAGGAGGTAGGAGTGACATTGTAAATGCAGGGTTCCAGGTGGGAGAGGGACAGTGTAATGTAAAGAAACTCTGGCCTGAGACATTTTCCCATTTTCCTTGCTCTTCTACTTACCAGCTGGGCAACCTGTGCAAGCTACTCTACCTCTGTGAACCACAGTTTCCTCCACTATAAAATGGGGAAAAGGTACTTTCCCTCACAGGGTTGGATCTTGTGGGGATCTGAACAGTCTGTGTAAATACCTAAGTGCTCCATAGACATGAGCTATGAAGCATGCAGAGAATAAGAGGACCCGCAGTATAGACAGAAGTCAGGCGTCACGGCTGGGGGGTAGGCATCTCGAGATGGTGGATGTAGAAACACTGAAAATAGTGGTGCTTTCAGGACATCTGTGTTTTCCATAGAAGCAGAGAGGAGGTGATGAGGTGCAGATAAGATCACTGTGGTCCCTGGAGGTGTGGGAACCTCAGTTTACACTTTTATAAAGTGAGGGCATTCACTCTCCTAGGGTTATTCGAAAGTGAAACAAGGTATTTACACCATCTAACATAGACTCCTGTGAGTAATTGGTGGTTGAATAACCATTTACATTGTGGTGGAACTGGGGTGGTCCTGGAATAGACTGACTAAAATCACAGGGTCAACTCAGCCAGGACCTTGCTCTTCCAGGGACCCAATAAAAGGAGGTGGGGGGTGGTAAAGAAGAGCTGTGGAAAGAATGCCAGGAGAATGCAGGAATGTGGGCGAGGGCTGGAGTTGGGGGGAACCTGCTAAAGAGGGTGACCTGAGGGAGGTGTTCTCCTGGGGCGAAGGGCCCCAGCTTTTGTCACTTTTCCAGTTCTCTTCTGTCAATATCCTCTTTCTTGTACCTGGGGATATTTCTCACATGTGCTGTTTCCTCAAGAAACCTGCAATTCTCCTGGATTCTTTTAGTTTCTTTCTCAAAACCACCTTCCGTTTGACTTCAGATCATGATGCAAAGCAAAAGTCAGGCCAGCGATTCAGCCTTTTACCTTTTCAGGTACCCTTCAGGAGTACCACCATTTTGTGCAAATGTGTATACGTGCTTGGGACAAAAAATTCAAGTTACAGAAAGTTAGATAGGGAAGAGTGTCTGTCCCATCCACATCCCCCATATCCTCCCTCTCCCGGGGCAATCCCTGTCAGCACTGTCTCAGGATGCCTCCCAGAGTGGGAGGACCCTCTGCACACTGCTGTGCACTAAGATTTTTCCCCTTAGCAGTAAATCTTGGAACACGTCCATATCTAGACTTTAGAGCTGCCTCCTTCTTATTCTGTCATATAGATGTGCCAACATTAATAGCTGGTATCCTTTAGATAGATAACATTCCGGCTGCTTATAATCTTTAGCTGTCACAAACAATGCCACGGTGCATATAGTTTTGCACATACCGTGCAGGTATATACAGTTTGCACAGTAATGTGCAAATATAACTATAAGACACATTCCTAGTAGTGGAACTGCTGAATCAAAAGAAGCTGTGGGCTTTTTACTGTGTAGCAGATGCCAAATGCCTTCTCTAGAAGATGTACCTATTTACTTTCCCACCAATATCGCAGAAGTACCTATTTCTGCATATCCTCCCCAGTTCAGGGCATTGCCATTTTTTTTCTTTATCTTCGCTTTATGTTTGCTTTATCTGACAAATGAATGGCATCTCATTATAATTCTAATTTTCGTTTCTCATTATTAGTGTGACTGAGCATCTTTTCATAATGACAGATCTTTTCAAAAGATTTCCGGAGGTAGTTACTATTTGAAATACTATTGGTAACTACATGGACTTTTAGTAAACGAAGTGAGTTATTTCTTTTTAATAAGGATCTCATGTGGACTCACGTGGTCCTCACTGACTTGATCTATCTTTCCATCTGTGACATAGACCCAGAAATAACTAACCCCGAGTAATAGTTTGGCTTTAGGAGTGATACTTTAGTTGCTGGAGATGGACTTCATGACAGGCTGTTGTCCAAATGCTCACAGAACACTCATGCAACACTGGGAATGTTTAAAAAGGGAGAATGGGGCAAGGTGGGGTTTTCAGGGTCAGAAGGTGTTTACATGCCCTTTGTCAGTCCCAAAGTCGTCATCCTCTTGGTTTAACATTTATTTTTTTTTAAATCGTGACTTGAAGAAACGTTGTCCTTTTGCCCTTCCGAACCACAAAATAACAAGATGCACTGAAGCCTTGTTTGTAAATATTTGGCCTCTTCATCCTTGGGTGGAGTCTGTATATCACTGGCATTTTGCCTCAAGAAAATGCGATGCAAGTACAAACTGACTGATTTATAGACTATTGTCTGTGACTTTCTTGCCTGAGGTACACAAAGCCCTCTTGAAAATGAGATATGGGCAATTTCCATGTGTGTGGCCTGATTCCTGGATTCTATTAATTATAATAATAGAAAATTGAACCTGATGACCTCTTAAGCATCCTTGAAAGTGACTTTTTCTCGGCTCATTTCTTTCAGCATAGAGTTGTTTAGAATTGGAGGACAAGTAAACTTCAGGGCAACTAACTACCCTCTGGAAACATGCAAGACCTTCGAACCAACCCAAAATACCATAGTACATGAGTCCAGTGGAATGAATATAATAAAATGAAACTTGCTACTTGATAATTTTATCATTTAAATTTAATCATTGAGTAGTCCTGTAGCCCCTAAACGATTTTATATTCTTATGCCGGTATTGTAATTAGTTGATATCTACTATACAGACACTAAATTGATTTTCCCGAGAATATAACTTTTTATTTCTGAACAGCTTAATATTCAGAACAACCATATATATCAGGAAAGAATCTTTATTGATCATCTGACTCCTTTGATGTAGAAACTACAGCCCAGCAAAGTGAAATGCTGAACCAGGCTCCAGGACTTATGGGATTTTTCTCGATAGATTTCACAAAATTCTCTCTCCCACAAAGAGCCTAAAATATCTCGTAATGTTCCTGTCTGTTTTTAGGGCTCAGTCCTCTTTAATTGGACCTGCTTCTTAACCTAATTTTCAATCTGAGATGGAAAATGAGATATGAAACTCAATTTTTCCTTTTACTTGCTCACATGGCCAGGAAGAGCAGCATTCATCGGGCTAAATGTTCAAGTACAGATTTTCTGTTCCCATCCATGGTGTGGCATGAAGCTGTGATCCAAGGGGCCTTCAGGGTCATGTGGCCCCAATCTGCCCCATCGTTATCTTCACAACATCCTCCAGAGGAAGGAGAGACAGGCTGTGAGGTTAGTTTGTTTGTTTTAGGAGGAAACAGGCAACAGAAAAGTTAATTCACAGAGTCTTGGACTGAATTCCAAAGGGACATGGATTGGGGAGATGAGCTAGAGAATAAAGAAGACCAAGCCCATCCCAGGACAGGTTCAGTCCTTAATTTTATCTAAATTGTGGTACTTTCAGTGGCCAAACTCCTTCAGGCCAGGCACAGTAAGGCAGGGGAGTGCAGGGACTATTTATAGCCACTTCCATTCTCCAAGAGATGGCCATTACCAAGTGAATACATTGAGGTTAAAACAACAACAACAACACCGAATGTCCACAAAAAAGAGATGAACTGAGACCACCAGTGTGGATGTGGAGGCCGCTGGCCACCGTGTTTGTCCTCTCTGCAGTCTTGATCTCTAGGATGGGGTTCGGTGTTAGTACCTCCCCAACACTCAGTAGGAGCCTGCCCCCTCCCCCATCCGGTCCCAACTGTGTCTGGTCATCTGGGAGGCAGGGGAGCTGGCAAGAGAGGAGGAGAGAGGGAGAGAGGGCAGCAGGAGCTAAGTGTCTATGACTCATTTTCACACAGCTTATTCCCATTGCTTTGGCAAGCACAGCTGACTGGGGCTGCCCCTCCCCCAGGGGATTGTGCAGTCACAGAGACCCTACTCACCCTCAGGGTTTCTTAAGGTGGGATAGGCTGGAAAGCAGCTGGAGATCCAGCGCCCAGCTATAAACGCCATTGTAGAAGAAAACCCCTCCTCAATCGCACCCAGTCACTTACGGACCAATAATTTTGACAATATGCTTATTTCTTCTTATTACAAAAATAGTATATATTCATTGTGGATTACTTAGAAAACTAAAAAGGGATCAAAAAGAAGAAAATAAAAATGCTCTCTAATCCCACCATCCTGGTGTACATATGGGGCAGCGCAATGAACAAAAAGCACAGGGCCTGGAATGCGAGTCCCTGGTTTTGAATCCTGGCTCCCCTTGGAAATAGCTGTGTGACCTTGAGTGAGTTATTTAACCTCTCTGAGTTTCTGTATCCTCTCCTACAAAAAGGGGATAATAATAGTAGCGGCCTCATGGGGTTATTGTGAGGATTACAGGAGATTCTGTTGATATAAAGTTCTCAGGGCAGTGTAGGAATGTCAAGGGAGCTTGGTAAATATTTGCTGCAAGTATTTATTTTTAGCTATCATTCTACACCAACCCAATCACATTTTCAAAAACTGCCTTTTTCAGTTGCAAAGTAAACTTAGCCTGGAAACAATACAAGGACTCCTTGCGCATGTTTAACTGAAGCAGCTGTTATTCTTAACTGAAGTGCCTATTTTTGAAAACATATATTTAATACCTGAGTGATCCCAGATATTTGATGTTTATTTTGAGATGATTTGTACTTCCTATAATTAGTAATGGCCTTTTTATGGTTTGTTTTGGTTTAGTTTGGTTTGTTTTGGTTTGGGTTTTTTTTTTTTTTACAAACTCAGTACTATTTAAGCAACCAAACCCTCTAACTTGCTAAAAATCAGTTGCACTTCTCGTCCAGGTCTGTTCACTTCATTAAACCAAATTTATTCTATTTATTTTATTCACTTAACATGTGATCTACTCTCTTAAACTTTGTAATGTACAATACAGTATTGTGACCTGTAGGCGCAATGTCGTGTAGCAGATCTCTAGAAGTTACTCCTCTGGCTTAACTGAAACTTTGTGCCGGTGTTCCACAAACAGACCCACACAGTATGTGCTGGGGTAGGGGTATGAGTCCCCCAGCTTGGAATAGGAGCTGCTAGCTCCAGGAGGGGCAGGCTGGGTCCCCACCAAAGAGGAGTGGTCTGAACAGAGTCTCAGGCTATGTTCAGCTAGGCAAGTGGCCTTGTCACCCAAGAATGGGGCTAAGGGCATGTCAGTGAGAATCTGGCCTCAGTTCTGGCTATCCTCCATTATCTTGCATCCTTTTCTTAACACACATCTTGTTTAAAACTTATGTAATTAGAAACTTGGCTCTGGGAAGAAATCGAAGCATTTTTTTTTCTCTGTTGTTCTATTAAAAATAGTCTGCTAAATTTGTTTCCTCAGGGCCCCCGCTGTGTATTTACCTGCGCTAGAGGGCCAGTGTTCTAACCTTAGATGCCATTTCCTGGTGGGTCTCTTCAGTCGGGATGGAGACTAGTTTCCACGGGGGCTTTGACGGGAAGCCTCTGATTGGGTGGAAGGGGCCCCTTCCTTCCTGTCCCCTCCCTTTGTTCCCAGAACATGGAGCCAGGAATGCCAAGCCTGGGATCTTCTGCAGGATAGATTCTCTTTTTCAGCTGCCAAAGCTATATAGCATTAGGGTCCTTTTGCTCAGATAGAAACTATGTTTTTGAACATTGGACTGATTGCATCCTTCTTTTGTTCCAGACCAAAGTTCCATTGGAAGATCTTATAGAATTGAAAGGTCTATTATTGAATGAATAAAATTTTAAAAATAGATTGAGCACCAAGAGAACAATTCTGTTAATATGTTGATTCCTGTGGCCTCCACACATGCACTCATGTATACATACATTCAGTGCACCAACATGCATGCTCACATGTGTTCACATACACACCCAGATTTGTATGCGCCCAGGCCAGGTTGCATTCTGCCAGCTGGAATGACTCCCATAAATTTAGAGCATTCTCATCCCCAATCCATCACGGGGGGAGGCTCTCTTATCACCTTGGCCAGAGGGCAGGAGATGTGAAATAACACAACTCAAAAGTTCCAGTGGACGAGCCAAATTTCACATTAACCTCTTTGGTTAAGACTGATTTCAGCTAAAGCGTAGAGCTCCTGTTTTAGCTAAGTACAACTCCATATCCAGCCAGATTAGTTACATGGTCCCCCAGTTTGACAGATTTCACCTTCCAGGTCCATTCAGCAGTTGGTGGAGGTGTATATCTTTAAACTAGTTTAGCAGCCCTGGGTTCTTTCTTTCTTCCCCTTTCTCTTATTTTTTCTTCCCTTATTTCCTATTTTTTTTACTTTAAAAGAAGTCAATTGTACTGAAGTATAGCACTTTAATCATATGGGTATGCATTCATTTAATTAAATGTGAGTTTTAACAAATTTGCACACTCGGGTAACCACCGTCATCATCAAGAAATAGAAACCGTCTGTCACCCTGAGAAGTTCCTTCTTGATTCATGCCACTTGGCCGTCAGTCTCAGCCCCACCCTCAACCAGAAACAACCGCTGATCTGTTCTCTGTCACTGTAGCTTAGCTTTGCCTGTTCTAGAATTTAAGCTACACGAGATTGGACAGTATGTACTCTTTGGTGTCTGTCTTCTCTCAGCATGATGTTTCTTAGATTCACCTGCATTGTTGCATTGCTGAGTAGTATTCCACTGTGTAGATGGTACCACAGTTTATCGATTCACCTACTAAGGAAAATTTGGATTGTTTCCAGTTTGAGGGTATTATGGGTAAAGCTAGGAGCCTCAGTTTTATAGAAGTATGCCCCTCAGCAACAATTCCAAGCACATCTTAAGTACTTGGTAATTATTAATTATTCCATTTTTAATTTTTGTATTTAAAATGTCTTGTTTAATGCCAAGATGTTTAGTGTACTTCCAATTTCCAGAGAGATGTGTTCCAAAAGATTATCTAAAGCCAGTTCTGGGAATTTTGAACACATTTTTCCACAGAAAACATTCAGTCTTCAGGAAGCATTTGCCGAGACCTGTTCTTGGTCAGCACTGTTCTGATGCTGGAGCGAGCAGGGTCAGAGGGGCCCCTGCCCTCAGAGTCGTGCACGGCCCAGTCAGGGAAACGCCTGTGAACTCACATGATACAGTTCTCCGGGGGGGCTTTGAGACCCCTGTGGGAGCCAAGGAGAACTGGGGCGGCTTCTCAGAGGGCACATTTTGGTCTCTAAGGCTGCGTCAGAGCTGTAGTGTTCCCACTCAGAAGTGAGCACCGAGTGAATAATGCATATCCAGACCGAAGACAGCCAACTCGAAATGCAAAGACACTGTGTAGGCCAAACAAAACAGCAGCCAAGGGCCACATTTAGTCTAAGGACCACTAGTTTTCAACCTTGTTTCAAGTGGTAGCTCCATCATAGACCTACTTCATGTTAATTGGGACCTCACCACTCTCAAACAGAATCTTTGGGAAAATTCATTTCTCTCCTCCTACAGAGTACAGTGCATACCCTGAGTTATCCCAGCCAGTTGTGGTATATGCAGGACTTTCCTAAGCCAGGGGGTATCTGCGATAGATTTATTTTAGGTATAACCCAGGGTCTTTAAGACCAACTAGTAGAACTCTGCCCACTTAACAAACAAGGAAAGAAAGGCTACTGGGTCTCTGTGCATCCTCTATCTCTATTTATAAAATGTGAGTGGTCCTCTGCTCAATTGGCATCTTCCGTTAGCTATTTTCTGAGCTCTGGTCCTCTCACTTGGCTCAAGCATCATTGCATTGTTACCTTTGTGCTAATTAATTTTGTTTCTTTACGTAGCTACAGACTATACTTCACCCAGCCAGGCATCCTCAATAAACATTTTTTGTACCTCCCACCATACACCAGGCACTGGATACAAAGATTTTAAAAATAAATACTACGTAACATTTTGGAGAGCTTTCTAAATGCTTCACATATATTAACTCAGCAGCCCCATGAGGTATGTGAATACTATTATTAGTTCCCTCTTCAAGATGAGAAAACAAGGCACAGAGAGTTTAAGTCACTTGCCCAAGGTCACAGAACTAGTAAGTGACAGTGCCAGGATTCAATCGCAAGCAGTCTAAGTCCAAAGACCACACTGATATCCACTGTCTTGTGCAACCAAGAAGACATTGTCCTTGCGGTTAAAGAATTTATAGTCTAATAAGAGCACCCCATACATCCATCTGATGATAACACACTGAATAAAGTGGTGTGATCACAAGCAAAAGGCTCTGGGAGCTTGGCAGAGGGAGCAGTTGAGTTCACCTGCAGCAGGGGAGAGGGACAGAAATAATAAAAGCTTATATTGATTGAAAGCTTACTAAGTCTCAACATTATATTGAGCACACTAAAAGCATTTTCTCATGTAATCACTTAGTAACACGATTTTACAAATGAGAAAATTGGGGCTTAAAGAAGTAATATGTAACTTAATCAGGATGCACCCTGGTGTTTTAAGGAATGAAGAGGGGTTTGGGATAGATTTCTAGGTCCTAAAACAGAGGGGAAGGGCTTGCCAGGGCCAAGGCCCAGCATAAACAAAGATAGGGGAGCTTTCATGGATTTTAAAATCCATCTTTGAATAAGCAGATTCAAATTCTCTATTTCCCCAACTCAGTGATGCACCATCTAACCATCTATTTGTAACTTTTTAAAATCAAAAGAAACTAAATGTGTTTTGTTTTGCTGACCAAAATAACAAA
Organism: Rousettus aegyptiacus; assembly: GCF_014176215.1. Lineage (NCBI taxonomy): Eukaryota > Metazoa > Chordata > Mammalia > Chiroptera > Pteropodidae > Rousettus > Rousettus aegyptiacus. The sequence goes on along the minus strand of NW_023416306.1, from coordinate 115,752,144 downwards.
GACATATCTGCCGTCCATGCCTTGATATTTAATCTAAGGCAGTAGTCCTCAGACTTTACCAGGCATTGAAATTGTCTAGGGAGCTTATAAAATGCAGATCACCAAGCCCACCCCCAGGGATTTAGATTCCATGGTTCTAGGGAGCAGCTGGGAGTCTAAATTTTACCAAGCCCCTTATTTGATTCTGATGCAAGACCACACTTTGAGAATCAGTGGTCTCTAGGTCCTTCCGATCACTGTTTTCCTTCTGCCTTTATTCAGTCAGACTAAATATCATATCTTAAATAATTTCTTAAAGATCAGCCAGGAATTTTTGATATTTGGTGCCCATCTTATGTCATGAAGATAAAAGAAATGAACAGACCTGTTTAGCCTTAATAAGGAAGGAAATTTTGACACATGCTACAACATGGATGAACCTCAGTGACATTATGTTAAAGTGAAGTAAGCCAGTCACAAAAAGACAAATGCTGTATGATTCCATTTCTGTGAGGTAACTAGAGTAGTCAGATTCATAGACAAAACAGAAAGTTAGTATTTAATGGGCACGGAATTTCAGTTTGGGAAGATGAAAACAGTTCTGAGGATGGATGACGTTGATGGTTGCATAACAGCATAAATGTACTTGATGCCACTGAATTATAATATTGAAAACTGTGTGCGTGTGTAGGGGTGGGAGGTGGGGTGGGGATTGAAAAAACGAACTTCTCCAGCTTTGATAATTCTCTGCTTTCTCCTGAGACACTTGGTGATTTTTTTCGCCTTTGATTTCATTGTGTGATGTGTGACAAGCAATCCTTTTACAACTTCTCAGTGACGCAGTTCTACGTACCTAGACTTTTTCAACCTTACTGAGCTCTCATTACTTTAAAACAAGAAAATATATACATGCAGCTACTCCTCTAGAGATGAATAATGGATATGGTTAACTTATATATGGCAGCTCTGTTATCAGTAGCTTTTTATTGCACTGGAGCGTGCAATGTGAAGTCTTTTTAAAAGACATTTAAAATAACTATTAGGAACCCAAGTTGAAGTTGAAGTTTAAACACGTGTAGTGCTGTCAAGGCCAACCACTCAACACAGATGGCCCTCAGAGGAAGAGATACATGTCTACGTGGCTGAATTTGCACATGCACTAGTGGTGACAGTGACGGGAGTGGCAAGTTTATTTTGGCACTGACTGTAAGAGGCATCCAGAGTTCAAAAATGTTCAAATGTGGGAAAAATTACTTACCAATCGTGGTTCTTGGAAGCAAAGCAAAGAAGCTGATTCTGACTAACTTGAGCAGAAAAGGGATATTTGGAAGATCAGGTCATTCATAGAATTAATTGGAAGGTTGGAGAACTAGACTCAAAAACTAGGTTAGGAAGCCGCCACCACTAGACTCTCAACTCAGCCACCTCCACCATGAATAAATTCTCATCCTCCCTATGGTTTTGCATCATTTCCTTAAAATTCAACACCCCACTCTGGTGGAAGGAGATTGTCTGATTCTAAATCCTCTGTCTGCCACACCTGCAGCTTTGTTGGCCCACGAGGACCACCCTCCACAGGAAGGGTGTGCAGTAAAACACAGCTCGAGTCCACTCCAGCATACATCTGACACAGCATTTTCTTCCATGTTTCTGAGCCTTCAGTTACCCAGTTTTGGACACAAAGGAGACTGAATGAGAGAGGATTAGATTAAACTGATAAGTCGATCATCCCTATTGGAAAAGCAAGTTCACATGCAGATCCTTCTGGTGGGTGGTTGCAAAGTGTCTTCCCAGCTCCCAGGGAACAAACAGCACCTTCATTCATCTGCTGAGGATCTACTGCCAGCATCCGAGGCTCTCTGGGCCATAAGTCAGCCTTGAATGACAGAACCGCTTACTGTTACCTTGGGAGGCAGTTTGTTCTGGCCTCACAGGGATAACTCGGAGTGAAATCTTGACTCTGAATCTTTACATTCTACTATGCGACCCATTCAATAGGTCTTTGATTTTTCTCTGTTCTAATCTGGCTGCTGCCAGTGATGAAAATAAACTCTGGCCCATATTCTGAGAACCACCTTTGCCTCCTGGTCCCAAGGAATCAGGGAGTGCCGCAGTGAAGCAGAATAGAGAAGTGAAACGCATGACCTGGGAGCACACAAACACACGTAGTGACGATAAACAGCACATGCAGGCCGTGGTTTTCTCTGAGAGGAGGTTGAGGAAAGGGCTCGGAAAGGGTGCACAGGGAGCTTCAGCATTGCCGAACATTTTGGGTTTTTTATTAAAAGTGCATCTGAATCCAGTTTGCTTGTTCAACTGCTCCCCTTACACCTGTTCTTTAAATTCATGAAAACTTCAATGCAGGGACCCCTTTTATTTCTGCCTAATAGGTTATTCTCCTCCAGATGCCCTCTCATCCACCTTAGAGCCCTCACTCCCAATATCCCAAAATAGGTGGTAACATTTTGTATTTGTGCTTCAGTATGTGTCCATGGGCCATTGAATATTGCTTTGTGGGTTTTTTTTTTTCTTTTTTAGTGTTTTACATGAATGTTTAACTGGATATACCCTTTCAAACTGATTTTTTACACACCAATTATTTGGAGACTTACCTATGCTGACAGTGATAATCTTATCATCAGTTCATTTTCAGTGCTGTATGGTATTTCATTATGAAAATAAACTAGATTTAAATTATTTAAAATATCTGGAATGTCAAAATTTATTAAAGTTACCTGATGAGTCTATCAACATACATATGATTCTCTAGACTTTTACGCATTTGGGGGTTTTCAAAATCTAAAAAAAAAAAAAAAAAGATGTAAGCACTAAATCAGGAGTCAGGAAAGGTGCCTTTGATTGGGCTGCACTGAGACTCTGATTCCACAGCTAATCAGATTGAGATTAAAAATAAACCTTGTGGGACTAGCCTCCTCTTGTTTGCCTTTCATGGGTCTCTGCTCCCTGGGGAAATGCCTGAAAGTCTTGACCACAGGCTAAGAGGAGTATTGATTTAGCTGCATGATTCAGAGCATATTGGTACATGGCCAAAGCAAACTAAACAGAATCTGTTGTGGGCCTAGCCATTTTAAAAAAAGAAATTGGCACAGAATGGCAATAAGACATAATTTTTAAAGATATTTACAACATCTTTAAGATATAAATAGTCCGAATGATAAATATTGGTCACAGTTTTGGCCAGGCCAACCTTTGACCTCCTTAAAAACCTTTAACACCCTTAAAAACTTGGGTTAAGAGAAGGCGATTCCCTTTATGTTGTGCTGACGGGACACCCCATGGGATTCCAGGTGGCCTCCAGGTTTTCATCCTTCTCCATCTTTGGTACTTTCAGAAAAGTGAGACTGTGACAGAAGAGCTTTTGATCCAGGGCCTGAGGTTTTACAGAGCCACCAATCAGTTTTTCCATTGCTCAAAAAGGACAGGGCTATGCGAAATAAGAGACTGGTGAGGACTAAATGAAATTACAGATATGGACGTCAGCGTTGCCCGCAAGCCCCTTTCTATTCTCTGTTTCTTCCCATGGAAGGGCTCCCATCATTGATCGAATGCATCCAACCCAGGGAGCCCCAGGTCCTGAATCCTCCACTGCCTCCAGGGTGGAGACAGGACCCTCCCTGTCAGCGTGCCTCCCGCAGCAGCGGCTGCGCCAACACGCTCCTCTCTCCATCTAGGGTACGACTTCTGCCAGGTCCTGCAGTGGTTTGCTGAGCGGGTTGACAGGATCATCCTGCTCTTTGATGCTCACAAACTGGACATCTCGGACGAGTTCTCAGAGGCCATCAAGGCCTTCCGGGGCCAGGATGACAAGATCCGTGTGGTGCTGAACAAGGCCGACCAAGTGGACACGCAGCAGCTGATGCGCGTCTATGGGGCCCTCATGTGGTCACTAGGCAAGGTCATCAACACACCCGAGGTGCTGCGCGTCTACATCGGCTCCTTCTGGGCGCAGCCCCTACAGAACACTGACAACCGCCGGCTCTTCGAGGCCGAGGCCCAGGACCTCTTCAGAGACATCCAGAGCCTTCCCCAAAAGGCAGCGGTGCGCAAACTCAATGACCTCATCAAGCGCGCAAGGCTGGCCAAGGTAAGCCAGCAAACACCTGGGGCAGCAGCCTCAGGCAGGGGACCTTCCTGCTCTCTCCTCTCTAAGGGAAGGTGGGGGTGGGGTGCCCATTCCAGGAGCCTTAGGGGACAGAACTTGTTGTGGGTCAGAAGAAGGCCTCAAGCCTTGTTTAGATTCTGGCTCCTCGCTCTGTAAAATGAAGCTAAGAAGAGCACATCACAGGGTGCTTGTGAGGATTCAGGGTGACAGGGCTTGCAAAGTGCTCTGTGCAACACCTGGTGCACAGGGATGAGTTGGTGCACTTTCTACCTGGAAGCTGCTATTCTTTTAGGACAAAATGGAACGTCACCAGCAAACTGGTGGGCTGCTGAAATGCCAGCACTAGTCACCCTGTGCCTAAGGTATAGAACCTGATGTCGCCGCCTTGACCCAGAGGAACCGTGGGAGGAAGGTTGGGTCAGCCTAACTTAACCAACTGGTTTTGGGGTCACACCCTATCCCCATTCTGAGCTGTGGCCCGTGAGTGTGCACACAGTGGCTCCTGGCCCCCCTACTTCATAGACGAATCTTTCTGCAGCCCCAGGAGATTGTGCTCAGCAGGGGTGAGTGGTAGTCTGCTGACCACCCTCCAATAGTAGAGTCAGTTCTGTCATATCTCCGGAGAGAGAAAAGCACATGACCCCACTAAGGAAAAGCATAGGAAAAAATTATTCTTTTAAAAATATGTCATAAAATCATTGTCCTCTAATGCCGGAAGTGCCTCTAGAGTTTTTCTAGTCCCAGTGATCCTCAGAAGCACCCAGTAGCACACCCAGCAGCGTTAACCAATGTGAATTCCAGACACTGTGCTCGAGCTTCCAAATCGTGTGTGTGTGTGTGTGTGTGTGTGTGTGTGTGTGTGTGTAAAGCTCCCCAGGTGATTCTGATGAGCAGCTGAGTTTGAGAACCAGAGGACTATCCTGACTCCCTAATCTTACAAGGACAAAATAGGACAAATGATTTTTCCAGGGTCACCTAATCAGTGACAAAGCCAGGACCAACAGCCCTCCCAGATCGCAGTGTAACCTTCTATTTTGGCTTTGTCTCTTCAGCTAAAACCAATCCACTGGCCTGCCTCTTCTAATCTGCTGGTACCCTGGTTAGGAGACAATGTCAGCTCACTTCCCCCTTGTCTTCTGGTGGCAAAGAACCCGTGTCCCCTCCCAGATTCTCTTGCTGTTCAGTGAGTGTGTTCTGGTCTGGCTTTGGGGCCAAGCATGCCTTCACCACTTTGCCTTATTCATCCAAAAGTTGTTCAGCGCCCACAGGACAAGGCCGGGGAACCTATTCTGGTGGGGGGCGGGGGGCGGGGTGTGTGCCAAAACTCCTGTTACAAAACAGTGAGCTGTGTGCCTTTGGGGTGTGGACAGTGTGCTCTGAGGACATCATGGAGGGTAACCACTGGGCAGGTGAGCCGCCTTCCAACACTTTATCTCTTCTCAGCAGCCTTTGTCGCCATGCCAGTGTGCTCATACAGCAGAATCTCCCCTGTGTCAAAAAGGCCTCCCTGGCTACCGCAGCCTCATGTACAGTATCTCTATCTACTCTTTTCCTCTCTGCCCAACTTCCGTCCTGGTGTGTGCTCATGTTATCCTCCCATGTTGCTCAGCTAATCTACAGTCACCGCTGCTCCTGTGAGTCACTGCTCTTTATCCTTTCTTCCTGGTACAAGCTGCTTCCTTTCTAGAACCATAGCTACTTTTGTTCCAGTTCTGCAAGATAATTCTGCTAACTGGTTTATCAGTCCACTTGCTTATAGCTCTCCTGAAATGATTTCTCTCTCCTACTTGTCCTGAGCCTAATAATTTGTGGCAGGAAGTCTGTTCTTGCCCATTCAGTGACCGCTTGGCATGTGTGCTTCTCTTCTCCAGCTGATACAGCAGAACTTAACATTCAGGATACACAATACCCAACATTATTTTATGACCAAGGCTGGTAAATCATGTTATAGCCTCTGCAGATCTCAAAAATTTTGGGAACTATTTTTAAGTGACCACAGACATATTTAATTTACCAGTCATTGCTGAGGCCTAGTAACTTAAGATGGAGTCATATAATTAAATAAAGAGCCAAGAGCTCCCTGGGAGTGTCAAGCATCATGAGACTTCCTGCCATCCTCGAGCATTAGGCCTTCTGGACGGCCCAGCATGGCCCGGGTCTAGAGGGACACAGAATGCTGCTCTGTACTGACACCAGGAATAATGAAGGCTCTTGTGCAGATGGGAGCTGGGGGACAGGGGGCGGTCAACTTGCTGAGCTTACGTCTAGGGAAAAAGCTTGTCTTTTTTTTTTCTTCCTGAGAATAGTATCTGGCTTGTTCCTTTTCATAAAGGAACATGTTTGAAGTACCAGTGTTTCCAGTCTGAGCTTCTCAGTGCCAGTGTGCTCCTGGGGCAGTGCCATGCTGTGCAGGGGGACAGGAAGCAATCTCAGGCAGATAAGGAGCAGAACTCAGCACAGTAGCCTTCGAGGCCACCCACTTCACACCACCTGCAGTTTTATGGCCATTTGTGAACTCGTTGCTTAAATGGACAAAAAGTCACCTAAGTTTTTGTCTTTGCTGTATTTATTAAAAATGCTCTTGGATTCTGGTATATTAATCTTTATTTCTTTTGGCCCAGTTTTCTTTTTTACAAATCAACACTTACGAAGGGTCTGCAGTGTTCCGGAAGCTCTATGGTTTGCATTACATGTTATTTTGTCTGATCCTGTCAATAATAGCACAGACTTGGGCAATATATTCATCTCTCACACAAGGAAACTGACACTCAGAACGGTGAAGTAACTTGCTCAAGGCTTCACAGCCTGTAAGTTACAAAATACAGTATCAAACCCCAGTCGGTCTGACTCCTTGGGCCAGAGAGCATTCACCTGAAATCCAGCATCTCTTACTCCTTACTATGTATGTCTTTGCTTTCTGCATTAATCTGTCATTCTGTTTATTCTATAAAATTCTCCACCCATCAAAACCCTACAGAAGTTTAGAGTTTTATCAAGCTGACATTTTGAAAACCTGCAAAGGATGTTTTGAGATGTTACCTAGGAGGTGTCAGATCTGAGCTGGGGTGTGTCTATTTATAGAACACCATAATTAGGCAGAATTCATGGCCCATCCAGAAATAAAACAAGTGCATCATTTATGTCCTGCCAGTTTTGCAGCAATCAAACTCAAGGTGTCATAAAAATGACACTCTTATCAAATAGCTCTTGAAATTTAATGATTTCCCAGTTTCTTCTATTTACATGTATTTTTCACAACTCTCTATTTTAAAGAAGAGAAAACCTTTGAAGTGGGTTTTTTGGTTAGCCTCAAAGATCACATCTTGTTGGTATTAGTAGACATCATTTTTTGAAGACTGTTCACAATCTAAGATACCAGTCAGGGTTCATTTGGGGAAAGCCCAAAAAAAGAGTTTAGAAAATATAATTTTATTATATTCAGCTGTAATTAAAATAGCCAGATTAAAGAAATCAGGCTCTTACAAACCCCAAATGAGAGTATTTTATGGGATAAATGAACAAAAGTAAAAAATGAGGCCCATTCACTATCGGACTTCACCCTTTGTAAATGTTTCCTAAGCATAGAAAAGGTTCACACCCACTTGGAAATCTTTGCTCAACAAAAAAAAAAATAAGTCAGCATTTGAGGAACAACTGAAAAATGAGAAGGAAAAGGAGAGGTCAGTGATTTGGGGGGTTCACTATAGTTCTGTGGAGTTTAGTTTCATCTTCAAAATGTGTTCTCTTCTTGGTCACATGTAATGTGCAGAGCCCAGCTTTCCGGTCCGTCTGCACTGTCAGTTCCTTCTGTGGAGAAGTTAGAGATTTTGAAATTCACCAAATGGAACCAGGCTAGAGTGTGAGAGCCACTCTACAGTGGGTGATGATGATCCCTTTAATGCTTAACCCACCACGGGGTGTTTATAAATAGCCCAGTGGGCAGCCCTGAGTTTCTGTGGATGTGCGTGGGGAAGCCTGTCTCTTTGAAGGTTGACCTCAAATGACTGGGTGGGGCCCTCAAGTCCCCTATAAGCTGTTCGGAGTCTCACACGTGCTGTCAGTACTAGTTTGTATTTCAACAGAATAACAGGCCCCTGCTCAAGTGGGAACCTATCAGTTGCTTTTCTTTGCCTCTCTCAGTCTCACACTCTTAGTAACCCATGGGTTCATCTTTGGGGTCTTTAGTTTGTGAACTGAATTTCTTATGTCATCATAAACCCATTTTAAAAATGTGCTGATCCCCTGATGTTAGGTGTTCAGTGTAAGCTTCCAGCTGGGCCTACAAAGACACAGGTCGCCAACAGGTCGCGTTAAGCTCGCTGAGGAGATTGCACAGTGTAGAGCTGTGTTTTCTCACCCTGACTTTCCCCTAACTGCTCCCAGTATCCAAATTCCATGAGTGTTTTCATTCCTGCTGACCATGAGCAAGCTCAGGGTGGATGTATCCAGTGTTACTCTGAGCACATGCTTCAGAGTATATAAACACTTGTCACTGGACACAATTAACAAGGTTGTGGCAGTGTACATGTGAACTATAAATTTATGTTCATTTAAAGGGAGGACATCTCTTTCTGAGTTATTAACCCAGAGAAAAATTGGCATTTCGATCCATTTGGTTTATCTCCAGTCATCACCACAGGACAAGTTGGGGCTTTTCCAGTTGTAAACATGGAAAAGGGCAAGCTAGGCAAGATAAGAATGTTCAAAAGCCCCAAGGGTTCAACTTGTAAATGAAGCACATGGGACCCAAACTCATCATATTGCTATTCAAATATGTAGAGTGTATTAATTACTCAGTAAGGACTGAATAGCCACGAGCCTTCTCTGGCATCGCTACCCCTCCAGCTGTTGGTCTTTGATCTTAGTCAATCACAAGTAGTATTTCACTCCTTTTTCTAGTGGACAAAGCGCATTCACATCCAGGACTTCTTGATTCTCATAGCAGCCCTGTGAGGTAGGAGTTGCAATTTCCAATTTGCAAATGAGTGAGGGTCAGACGACTCTCCTGGAACCGCTCAGCGAGTGGGCAGTGGTGGCAGGGCCTCACCCTGCCTCCCTCTTCTCCTCTTTCTCCCTCATCTTCTCCTTCCTGTTTTTCTTCTCTCAATTGGTTTTCTCTCATTATAAAGAGCAGAACATCTCAAACTGTTTGCACCTCCTTCCACAGGGACCATCAACCTGGTCTGGACATAAGGGCTTTTGCTGAAGTTGACTGGGGACTTCAGCTATCCTGGCTGTGCCTGCTGTTTACCAAAAGTCCTTAGAAAATTATAAGGTGCCTTCCTGCCAGATGATTGCAGTCTTTACCCACATTCTTTGTGGTGTTTATAGTGTTGTATGTCATAACATATCGTTTATGGCCGGGGGCGGGGCGGGGGGTGTTGCGGGGAGTAAGTGACCTTCCAAAGCTTCTCTATGAGGAACAATCAGAAGCCAAACCTCAAAGTTTTCCACACTTTTGTTCTATAGGATGCAGTTCGTTTTGAATTCCAGATTTTTAACAGCTTCAGTAAGATTTTTAATCCACAGAAAGCAATTGATTGTATAAAGATGGGGATGAGGCAGTTGAATGCTAGTGCCAGCTCCGCATCTCCTAACTCATCGTGTGACCTTGAGTAAGTCATATGAATTTCCCAGAACCAGGACTCGGCGAGACATAGGGGGTTCCTTCCACCCAGAGCTAAAACTCCATGATTCTAAGGATTATAAAATGCCTTGTAACTTAATAAACTTCTTAGAGGCAGGGTCCATGCGTGGATGTGACCTAGGTTATCGTCTCAGGATGCCTAGGGCAGGGCAGGAGGCGGGTGGCCTGCAGAGGCAGCACAACAGGAGCCTTCCACAAAACAGGCCAACGGAACCTCCAGAGGTGGCGATTGAGGCTGAGAGCAGCCTCCAGCATGAGCAGGCCACCTGAGGGTCATGACTCAGGTGGCACTAGGCAAGGAGAGGAGGAGGGAGTTGAGGCCTGGCACAGAAATTGCCCCAGTTATATCAGGGCCCCAGAGGCCTGGTGTGTTCAAAGGTGGCCCATTATCCAGCAGCCTCAGTCATTAGCCATTAAACACAGTGAGGGCTGAGGTCAGGGAGCAGGTGCTAGGCAGTGGGTGGAGAGCTGTGGCAGGTGCACATCACCCACAGTCTAGCCTAGGTAAAGCAGGCCCCAGTACCAGGCAGTGTTCAGAAAGAGGGTGCCAATCCTAGGTAGAGAGTCAGCCTTCCCTGAGCAGGGACCTGGAAGCTCCGAGGTTCCACACTCGTGGGTGGTGAGGTGTTCGTAGGGATCCCTAAGGGGCCTGGCAGCTGCCCCAGGCCTGAGCTTGGGGAAGGAGGATTTGGGGGTCAGAAGCCCTTGTGGATGGGAAACTGAGCATCTGTGGGACTTCTCACTTCAGTTGGGGCTGGCCACAGAGCGGGACAGATCTGAGCCTGGAAGGGAGCAGTCCAGACGTTCCAGGAAGGCCAAAGCCCAGGAAATGACACAGGGGTAGCTGGTGAGCAGCCAGTTCGCCTCATTGGAATATGGCAACTCCACCAAACCCTTCAGGCTATGCAGGGCCTTCCTCCAGCCCCATCCAAACCAGGTCAGGCATTACTATCCAAGGCAAGGAAATTACTAGTCTTACCACTTATTCGTTATATCCTCAGGAATGCAGTTAAAGCCCATCACTCTAAATGATTCCCAAAGTTTGGGTTTCTCTAGTTATCTCAGAGAATCACGTAAATATTATAGGATGTCCTAATTTGCAAAATAAGTAAATAAACAAGTTTACTAGCAATAGAAAACTTTAGAATCATCTCTCCCAGTCTATACTTGTAGCAATAGCCAGGCAGCACAATGTATGCTTATGTGAAACATGACCTTTATAAAGATGGAAAAGTTAGCATTGTCTGGTCCGAGCATGCCAGCATTTGAGCTATGTACTTATTTTAGTGTCCAAGTCTTAGCAAAATGTTTTTGGCTATGCCCAGAGTGTATCCTTACACAGAGGCCCTCGGCTGAACTATGAGATGTATCTGCTTGCCCCTTTTATTTAATTTTCATTCTTCCACAAGATTACAGTTGAAGTCTGTTTTCTTTAATAGGATTTTCCATAGCTACGTAGTCATTTTATTTTCGTAATCACTGCTCTGTCTTTCTTCCTTTCTTATTTTAGTTATTTTCTTGACTTGTAAATTGCTCTGTAGAATTCTAGATGCACAAAGAGAACTTTTGTAATGAACATTTCTTAATGTGCTAAAGATGGAACTCAGCGGAAGAGTGGAAGCGTTAAGGAAAAGGGTGACATGCCCAAGCAGTATTCACCCCTGCTCAGGTGATCAGGATTTCTGGGGCTTCTCCCTCATGTACTGGGCGAGGGGGGGGGGGCTCTCTTGGAGAGAGCTTTTGCTCTCCAGCCTGGGCCCAGTCTTGTGCAGAAATGACTTCAGTGCCACCGGTAGAGATCTCAGGGTCTTCACTGTCCACGGGGAGGTAGTGGAATTCTCACCTCACTGCTCACCAGGCACACATTTCCGTGCAGATCAGCCATCTACATCTGCTCGTTTCATTTCCTGGTGCTCCTGGGCACTGGCCCCATGACCTTTCTCTCTACATCTTCTGGTTCATCACCAGATTAACCCACCCAGGCCCTACTTATCCCACTCATGCCCTACACAGACACGGGATAGCCACTCAGAGCCACAACTTAACTGTGGCCATAGAACTTCCCCAAGTCAGTTGCCCTTCCTCAGGGATACTTTTTAGAATAGAGTCCCAAGGCAGATCTTCTTTGCAACCTCACTTGCCCCCACCTTGTTCCTAGCCAGGCATCATCAGCCCACTTGGAAAGCAAGAAGCTCACAGCATTATTCCTGACTCTCTCGTCTCCCAGAACCATCATTAGCCAGTATTAGGATAGCAGAGTCATTCTAAATCCTCCATCGGCTCCTAGCTCTCACCAAGCAGAGTCTAAGTTCCCCTCTTCTAAGCCTGCATTGCAGCCTCATACATGGCACCGCCCCCAAATACAGCCCACAGCATGTCACCTCTACATCTCCATCCATGCTCTTCCCTCCCCCACAGCTGCAACATTTCTCCCCTCATCTACACATCCTACCTATTATTCAAGTCCCCACTCAGATGTCACCTCTTCCCTGAATTTGTCCTCCCACACCCCTTATCTCCCACGTTCCACCTCCCGAGTTCTTTCTGACTCCTCCTCCTCCTGGCCCTTGATGGTGGGGTTTTCTCTGCTCACTCTCCCTGGATGGTCTCATCCATTCCCCACAGCTCTGGTCACCACCTTTAGTCCAGTTCTCAAACCCATCAACTAGGCCAGCTCTCTCCCAAGCTCTCATCCTCCATTTTAGCCATCCTGAGACAGCACTCGCGAAGAGTCCCTCATGTACCTCACATCCTACATACCCGGAACCTGGCTTGTTATTATCCCCCATCCTTCCCTGCCGGATCCTTGCCCTCCTCCTGTCCCGAGGACCATGGCTCTGTGTAGATGCCTGTTGTGCATTGTGACACATATAAGATGCCATCGTGTTTGTCCTTCTGGCGGACTTCTAAATAGCACATCCTCACTGTCATATACCTCTGCAGGTACACGCCTACATCATCAGCTACCTGAAGAAGGAGATGCCGAGTGTATTTGGAAAGGACAACAAGAAGAGAGAGCTTATCAGCAGGTTGCCAGAAATCTACATTCAGCTGCAGCGAGAATACCAGATTTCTGCAGGGGACTTCCCGGAGGTCAAGGCAATGCAGGTACTGGGCACTTGTTACAACGTCATGAGTGAGGGATGGAGAGGCACTGCCACCTTGCCCAGCTTCTAGGCTGGTACACATGTAGATTTCATGGTTTAGGATGGAGGAGAATGCAATGAATTCATCTTCTTAATGGTGGTCTGTGATAATAGCCTCCTGTGAATAAAGCAGAACATATAAACAAAACAGGATACATTTCAAGAAGCCAATTAAGCTCACATGAGAAAATCACACGAGTGACCTTCTTAGGCTGTGTTCAAGGTTGTTTTGACAAGGTTGAGGTGACACCTGTTTTTTGGAATCCCAGAACCTTAGGAGGCTTAGAGCTGAGGGTGACCTTGGCGGTCACCCAGGTAGTCTCCTCAAGCTGGCCCTGCCTGGCACTGCCCTGTGCTGTGGGATTATGTGCTTAGGCAGTATTGCTAGTGCAGGCGCAGGGGCCTAGTCAGAGGCCATGGGCTCTGTAGACATGGCTAGACTTCACTGGATACAGCGAGAAGTGCTCACTGAGGATGTTGCTTAAAAGTTGGCATTGGGCAGCTTTCGGCCTGGTGTCAGGGTCTCCTGAGTTGCATCTGGGCTCTCTCCCTCTTCAGGCTGTAAGTCCATGAGGCCAGTGACCCATGTCCTGTTCACTGCCCTATCCCCAGCACATGGGATGAAGCAGGTGCTCAATGAATATCTGTCAAATGAGTTCATCGATAAGTTGGTGCATGTTCACGTCAATGAAAGTCCAAACCTATAGAAAAATTTTATAAGAGTTTATTTGAGCTAAAAAAAACTGAGGACCAGCCCAGAAGTAAAATCTTAAAGGATTGAGAAAATGCTCTGGGGAATGAGTTTTGCAGTTCTTTTTATACATTTAGAATCAAAGGAGAAAACACAAGGAAGGCTACATTAAATCTATTGGTGGTAGATTAAGGAGGTGAGAAAGCAAAGGGGAGAAATCTCTAGGGTTAGATAAAAAGTAAAATGGAGAGGTACATACTTGTTTTACATTGGTACGTACAGGGCAGTTAACATTTCGCATTTATAGAAAATAGAGATGGCATGGTTATGCCCCGTCCAAGGGGTCTGGAAAAGGTAGTTATATGACATTCCAAGAGTATGTTATCTTACTTAGATACATGAAAACAATGGACGGAGCTCAATTAAGGCAAAGCTTAACCTTTTATTAAGGAATTTATAGGCCCAGAATGGAACTGTCCCCCATGACCTGCCCAGTTAGGAATTTGGGATCAGACTGTTCTGTGTGGGTACTCTCGGTCACTGAGCTTGTCAGGTTTGCTACATAGCCCGTCTTTTCCGTTCACATTTATATTATAGCAGGCTCTAGGATAGTGAGGATCTCAGACCCAGGCCCAGCCCTGACTCTCACAGGGCTCATAGACAAGCAGTTTCCAGAGCAAACCCCTGGAAACTGGAAGACAGCCCTGATCACACGACCCCCAGGGACTCCCCAGGGAGCGAGGCAGGCCTAGAGCCTGTAAGGTATGTTTACAGTCACCCAATACTTTAAGCAAGTTTACTGTCACCAGGAAACTTTGGGGAGTTCATGGTGTGGGTCAGGGCCTCTGTCATCCCTGAGTCTGCTGAGTGTCTGACATCCTCTCCAACACAGGTGGTCAACCTCACATCACCTGTGTCTGAGACAGGGGCTGGCAATGTAAAGGCTCAGCAATGGATTTATTGTGATCTTGGCACATCTCGGGGTCACTCAGAGAGCTCACCAATGCAAGCTTTAAATTTCTTTTCTCCCTGTGCTCTCATGGGCCAAGCTAGTCCAGCTGACTCTTAGCTGTAACAGTAAGCTGAGTGTATTTCGAAGGCTTTTGCCCAGTGCTGGGAGAGGCCCGTGACCTACTGGTAAAGCTGCCTGTGTCTCCCTTGCACCCTTTCAGGAGCGAATCTAATTTACCACACTGATACGGAAAATGAGGAGAACACTGGCAAGGCCACTTCTATTGCTGACTCAGTTGTTCTCCTTCAGGGAGAATTTGGTCCCCATAGCTGATGAGTTGGCAGTATTTCAACAGCAGAGGGCAGCAGAGCCGTCCCCATCTGCTCAGACCCCGAGGATTTGAAAACTGGTGAATGCTGGGAGTGAATGGGGGCAAGGGATAGCCCTGCAGAGACTGGAACTGACCTTTGTGTCTTGGAGAAAGCAGTTCAGGATCCCGGGTTTGGTGGCTTTGATGGATACAATTGCTAATGAGTAAATCTTTAAATTCCCAAGGGTATATTCACCCCATTAAAAAGATTTGTTTTGGAGCTACCCTGGTGGAGGGCAGGGATGACGGTAGTTTAATGGTAGTTTAATTCGTACCCCATACTTTGTGATCAGGCGGGGGGCGGGGAGGTACCACAAGGATGGGAGTATAGGATTTATTTCCTACGTGCCTTTCAGGGTAGGAATGGCTGCTGCTGCTGCTTCCTGCAAATATGTGGCCATTTCCCTTTCCCGGCTTCCCAGAGGTTTGTGATCTGAATCCACGTCCCCCTGATTCAGAGGATAGAAATTTGGGGTGGGCACCGCCCTTCATTTGTCCACTTAGCTAGACACAGAGGCTCTGT
Source organism: Rousettus aegyptiacus (assembly GCF_014176215.1). NCBI lineage: Eukaryota > Metazoa > Chordata > Mammalia > Chiroptera > Pteropodidae > Rousettus > Rousettus aegyptiacus. The sequence continues at coordinate 115,736,713 of NW_023416306.1, read as the reverse complement.
GTGTACTAAGAGCTCAGGCTCATTCATGAGGAAATGGGGTAGGTGTTTGTGCACCCAGGGGAATCCAAACTTGTTTACCCCAGCAGCACTCAGATTTTTGTGTAGGCTGCCTGCTCTCCTCCCCCTGGGCTTTCTTGTCTCAGTCTCCTTGGCTGATTGAGAAGTTGGCAGCAGGAGCTCAAAGTGTTAGCAGCATTGTTTGGTGCTGATGTTAGGGTGAGATGCAGGTGACTGTGGTCTGTCAATAAGGATGGAAGACACGCCAGCCAGAATGTGTTTAAGAAACCTGCACTGCCCTGCTGCTCTAAGCTGAGGGCAGACTGAACACTGGGCGTAATCTCAGCCCAATGAAATGTGACAGCTGCAGAGTTTACTGCTGAGAAGGGTACTGCTGAAGGTGCCTCTGTAGAAATATGTCAGGCTGTTCAGCATTCAGCTCTGTCCCTTTCACCATCTAAAGCTCAGGGCTCCATTTCCAAATAATAGCATAGAATACCTACCCTGAGAGTATACCCTACAGACCACAATTTTAATTCTCCATTAGAAATAACCTAAATATCCAACTACATGGGACAGGGTAAATGATGACTGGGCCCAGCTATAAATTCAGTATTGTGTAGCTTTTAAGAATAGGTTATATATGAGGATGATTCCTAGGTTCAGTGCAAGCCTGGCCAAGTATGGAAGTACTGCTCTCGAACAGAGCTATATTCTACAAAGATGGGGAAGTGGGTGTTTTGTTTGTTCTTTGGTCTTGGAGTTTGGTTTTTGTTTTAGTTCTGACATTCAAAGACATCTCTGTCCAAACTCTAGCTGAACACAAATTAAGGAACAGAGATTTCAGTGAATACAGTCTTTGCAAAAAAAATAGTTTGGGAAAGTCACTAAAAACAAAAAATAAGGTATAAAAATTAATAACATGGAAAGATATAATACATTATTTCTTTAAAATGCACGTTGTTAAGCAGCACGTGTGGTCTTGTTTTAGTTAAAGAGTTTGTGTGTGTGTGTAAAAATGGCTAGAAATGTATGCCCCAAAATATTAGCAGGTTATTTTGGGGTAATGAGATTATAAGTAATTTCCATTTTTTATTTTTATTTACCAGTTTTTTCCCAACATTTTTACAATAAAAATATATTTATGATAGCACAAAGTTTTAATTTTTTCTGACTGCCCGTCACATTATTTCTGCCTGAAAAGTCATATCTGAGGGGTAAGTGAAACTTTTTTTCCTCAAGAGTCTCTCTGCCTTATCTCCCAAAAATTGTATACCTGGCTCTCTAGAATTTTCCCAGCAGAAATACCTCACCTAGAGTCCATATAAAAACTGCCATACCAGGCATTTTCTGCTTTTAGTTGACAAAACTGCTGTTGAAGTCGTTTGTTCTAGATCTTTGAGGCCCCTCATAAAAAGCCCCAGGTAATCTCACAATTAAGGGCCAGAGAAAGTTTGTTTCTTACAATGAATAGGCGGTTTCTTCCTTCAGACAATGAGGGGTGTGACCCCCACCTTGACTGGGGCTGCTGAGGAACAATGGCTTTTCTCACCTTCGTTGTCTGATGTGATGATTCCTTTCCTCTCCTTTTTAATTGGTTGGCTTTTCCCTTTCTAATGACTCCAGTTTCACGTTAAGGTTTTCACTATAAGCTAAGTCAAGCCCTTTTTGAAAGCAGACAGGAACTAGAAAACTATAGTGTCCTTCCTCAGTTACAACATAAACCACCTGAGGGTCCAGACTGTGGCTTTTTCTCTTTATATTCCCAGGCCCTAGAACAGGGCCTGGCACATAACAAATGGCCAATAAATGTTGGATGAATGGATGGATGGATGGTTGGATGATGGATGGATGATGGATGAGTAACCTAGGAGAACCAAGAGAAGGAAGAACTATGTCTTCAGAGCCATTTACAGAGCCTCTGTGGCATCTATGGTAGGCTCCTGTCCTGGCCCGGAAATTGCCTTGTCTCTCTGGAGCCTGTGCTCCTGCTGCTCCATCTGCTGATCGCCGGTTCTCCTGGGACGTGGAAAAGAGACCTGCACTGACCTGACGAGTACACTCAGCCCTGTTGGCTGGATTTATTCTCACCTTCCCTGTTCCTACTCCGCTCTCTTACCAGTTTCAGCTTTTACTTATTTGTACTCGAAATTACACTTTAAAAAACCGATCCCAAAACAGTGTCCTTAAATAATTATTTCACCTAAATAAGCCCCTCTGTCACAGCTTTGTGTTCCAGCACAAGGAGGACTAGTCAAGAGGCAGGACGCATAGGCTCTAGTCTAGACTCTACTAGGACACTCATCTGCTCTGTGTAAAACACAGTTATTAATGGTCGTCCTTCCTTACTCCCAGCATTGTTGTGAAGACTGAGATATGTCATAAAATCACCTTAAAAGATAAAATACGAAATATCTAGAGCACTAAAAAAAAGAAAAGAAAAAGGCAAGGAGAAGGAAGTTTGTCTCAATGCCCTAGAGGATGGCTGTCATTCAGAGGGCCATCAGCAGATATTAGCTACAGCAAAACATTGCATCTTGTTGCTTGTTCCAAAAGCCACTCCTGTCTCTGTTGAGTTCAGATATGGGGACCCCACCAAAGAGAGAGCCCCAAACAGCCCAGGGCGGTGGAATGTCTGCTCTAAGGGAGCATTCGCTTCCCTCAGTCATCTCTCTCCCTGTTTGCTTCCTGAAGAGACGCAGGTGACCAAGTATGTGGTTTTTCCTTCTACAGGAACAGCTTGAGAACTATGACTTCACCAAATTCCACTCGCTGAAGCCCAAGCTGATCGAGGCTGTGGATAACATGCTGACCAGCAAGATCTCATCCCTGATGAGCCTCATCAGCCAGGAGGAGCTCAGCATGCCCACGCAGATCGTGCAGGGTGGTGCCTTCGATGGCACTGCTGAGGGCCCCTTCAACCAGGGCTATGGGGAGGGTGCCAAGGAGGGTGCCGACGAGGAGGAATGGGTTGTGGCCAAAGACAAGCCCGTCTATGACGAGCTCTTTTACACCTTGTCTCCTGTCAATGGCAAGATAACGGGCGTCAATGCCAAGAAGGAGATGGTGACCTCAAAGCTGCCCAACAGCGTCCTGGGCAAGATCTGGAAGCTGGCCGACTGTGACTGTGACGGCATGCTGGACGAGGAGGAGTTTGCCCTGGCAAAACACCTCATCAAGATCAAGCTGGATGGCTACGAGCTGCCCAACGACCTGCCCCTCCACCTCGTGCCCCCCTCTCACAGGAAGCCCCTGCAGAAGGCTGACTGAGGGGCAGGCAGTATGGGGTGGGAATCAGGGGACCTGAGCCTGAGACCCATGCTGCCACTGACTCACTGAGTGACCCTGGGCAAGGCACTGCCTTCTCTGTGCCTCAGTTTCCTCATCTGTAGAATGGGGAGGGTAGACACTGGACACTAGATATGGTCCTTTCACCTCTAAAATTCCCTGAGTTTCTATTAAAATATTGGGGGGAGGGGATGGATAAAGAGATTGTAGGGTTGAAGAGAAATTGACCAAAGAAGGCTCAGAAGCCTAGAGAGACACAGGTGTGGAGGTGGGCTTGGCAGAGTCCCCGGAGCACAGGGTGTGAGCTAGGGGCCCTGCTGAAGCATGAATCGGCTGGGCTTCCCTGGACCACTCATCATTATGAACCTGTCTGTCCCTCAGAGGGCACCAGGAGGGAGCAAAGATGATCTTATTTATTTTGTTTCCTGCTGTATTTAGAGTGGAAAAAAAAAATAGAGCAGAGAGGGTTTCTTTTTTCTCCAAACTGTCTACCAAAGAGAAGGCAGGTGTTGCCCAAGGTTTGAAAGGAGGGACAGTATCTGTGTGTGCCCCGTCCCTTCTGCAGACTCTAGACGAGCAGAACAGGCAGCCAGGCCGAAGAGAGCGTCTGTCCCAGCACCCCGCTGACTGGCCTTCCCAGCAAAGTTGTATTTGGTTAGGAATTTGAATGCATAACCTTTATTAATCCCGTAGCAAGATTTCTAGTGTTTAAATCATGCTGAAGTCTAAAGAGTAACTTTTCTTACTGGTCTATCCAAAAAGTTATAGCTAAGTCTATTTATCGTACTTAAACTACAGTCAGGAAGAGGGGTGGTTCTCCCCAGTCATCAATTCAGTGTGGTTACATGTCCCCAAGGCTCCTCGGTCGATGGCAGAACTTAAATTCAGCAAAAACACATATTGGTGCGTGCAGTGTCCTGGGCCTGTGGACACAAAGGGGAATGAGAGGCCAGCCTGCCCTAAGCTACCAGGTAGAAAAGAATAGTCAACCAGTTTAGACACTTTTTATTTTTAAAAAATAGGCATTTTTACTATAAAATAGTCCACTTTTTTTCTCTTCAGGATAAAAGCCTTTATACAGAAACAGGATGGAAACTTTCATATAAAACCTTTCCTTCGAAAGGCTTTGTGGTTCATATCATGACTGCCTGTCATGTGGTATGGGCACGTCCCTGTACATCGGCTCCCTGGTTTTCTCCCAGGTCCCCCATGTCAGCCCCTCTGGACTATGCACTCAGATGCCTGTGTCAGGTGGAGGTGGTTAATGCTCACTGCCACCCTCCCTGCTGTGTGGGCTCCAACTCCAGGATGCAGGTGCCTTTCCTCATTAGTTATGCAATAGAAAAAGACAGGAAAGAGTGATGGTTGCATGACATGGGGCCCTTCCAGCACCGGAAATCAATGAAATCAGAACAGTCCCACCTGAGCTTTTCAAAAACCACTTTTGTTTTTCTCTTTTCACCTGTGACATCAGGGTCAGAACTGCAGACTTAAGAGAAACTTTTTATTTTAGAAAAGCATATATCCAGATGCCAGCCCTCATACTCCCTAGCTAACTTTCTAAATAATTTAGCTTTAAGAGAAGTAAATGCGGAATATGGTTTTTAATCTTAATGAGCACTTTTAAATTAATTAGACAGAGAAAAGAGATATTTATAATTCCAGTACTGTAACATGAGCAGATCTGTGAATGCGTGAGGACCGCCTAAGAGTATAAGCACAGTGGAATCCACCAAAGGGCAAAATTGAGAGAAAAGAGAGAGGTCATTTGCCCATAGGTTTGGAGATGCCAAAGTTAGCTGATTTTCCATTCAGAAATATCTTTCTTCTTAACTCTGCTTGATTGTCATACATATATAAAGATAAATATATACACATATGTCACATGAGTTATTATTTTTGACACTCGTCAACGTGTATGTATGTAACTATGGGCATGTTTTGTCCATGTCAAGACATATAGGAAAACTGTTTTAGAAGACCAACAGACCGATTTCTGGTTTCCATGTGGAAGGAAACATCCAGCATTGTGATCTCTGCTCCCCTCCCCCATGCCCTCAGGTGGGATAACGTCTGACAGCTGGATCCTTTCCCTACTGAGAAAAAAAAAAAAATCACATGTCCATTTTTCTTTTAATATTTTTTTTACAACATGAAGTCATTGGAGTTGATTAGAAAGACACACACTGGAAAGTATTAGGGATGGTGGCCAAGTGAGACCCCATATCTTCCGGGGACCCACACAAAGTTCCTTGATTCTATCCAAATTGCCCATTATTCCCACCCCCACCCATCAGGATGGCAGAAGAGCAGTCAGTCCTCTTAAGATCTGTTCGTCTTGACCATATTGCCCTTCCCACACCACCCTGATTTTAAAAGTACCCCCTCCCCAGAGTGTTTACAGACGGGTAGGAGGGTGGAAGTCAGTAAACTCTAGCACTGAAAAACTATCCCCATGTTCTCCATGATTCCACAGAAGAAAATCTAAGAATCTTGAATCTAATTTTTACATACAACATGATATCGCACAACACAACCTTCTGCAATGTTGAGTTTAGGGGAAGAAAATGAAAACTTCAGACTACTCCTCCCAAAGTTGACTTACCAGTTTTAAGCCTCCTAATGAGGCCCTCCTAAATCCCTCTAGCACCTGCCGAAACTCCCCAGCTCCTGGCCACCTGTAGACATCTAACCTGCTTTGGCGTCATGCTCCAGCCTAGCTTTACACGTCAGTTTTTTTCTTGCACACTTGGACGACACAAGGCGGGGTCACTTCCATGAGGAGGGCCATTCATTCAGTTGGCTTTCGCTTCTCCAGGGCTGGACCAGTTTCTCTTTGGAATACTCGTTCGTTATGCAGCTATGGCGTCTTTGGATTTGGGGCTGTGCTTCCTCCCACAGGATGTTAGGCCTTGAGGAAATGAATTCTTATTCTATATCATGGGACTGGGTGTCCAGGTGGGTCAGAGAGTGTGTGAGGAGAAGCAAAATGATGCCTACTTTATCCCAAAACCCATCCCCCTCCTTACCAGCCCGCAGGAGAGGCCTCAGCAGAACCCTGGCCCCAGCCCTGGCCCTACCGTCCCGGACCACAGTCCCTTCTGGTGCCCTGCGTCTCCTTAAGAAGTTGCCTCTCCACCACACTGAGAATGTCCTGTGCTGGGGTCCACTGCCCAGGGTGGGGCTTAGCCACCAGAGTCACGCCTGACGGCCAGCACCTGCACCTTTCCCCTTTGCACTACTGTACCCCTTCATTACGCCCAGAGCCATAATACCCCAGACGAATCACCTTGAAGATAAGCAGAGCACTTAACAGAGGCACTGTCAATTTCTTCCATGGAATGTGACAAAACAAAAAACAAAAAAAAACAATCTTAGGACATAACCACTGAGTTTATTCAGGTAAACAGCTTAATTAAGAGTGTATCAGGTTATATGTCAATTAGCCAATGCAGTTAATACACAGCACTTCTATTTTTTTTGTAAGTTTGTTTAGAAGTGTCAAAAAAAAAAAAAGACACAGTCTACTGATGAATAAACTTCTGAAAAAATCACTCTACTGGCTCTGGTTGTCCAGGAACCGCATGTAGCTGTCTCGGGAGTGAAGTGGGATCCCTGACATCTATTCTGAAACAAGGCCGAGGAGTTAGGGGGTGAGGTGCCCCTCTGTACAGCATCCCTGTGACCTCCGACTTCCTGTGTGCTCTCTGAGTGGGACATTCCCAAAATGAAGCTCCATTAGAAGAAAAATGGCTCCATCCGCTGAGGCAGAGGCCAGGTCCGGGAGCAGGCCCTGACGGAGGCTGAAGCTTCAAGAGTGACTGGAAGCCAAGACAAGAGGGCCATGGAGAAGGGCCCTTCAGAGGCTAGAACCGGGCATCACTGGGCACAGTGTTCTCTCTTCATGCACTTGAAGGTGCAGTAGAGCTAGGGTGGAGCTCTGGTTGGCTGGCTGGCACTCGTCCTGCCTCTTGACACACCTCACAGGTGTAGACCACCCATAGCCAACATCTGGGTTTTTCCCACTGGCACCCATCTACCCTTCTGATTATCCAGACCAGGAATTTCCTTTGCAGAGCACTCCCCACTTGTCCACCCTAATCTGAATTACAAAGTTTGGGTGAGATTGACCCCCCCACCCGAGGGCGGGTCCTAATTGGTTTAAGCCAGTTAGAGTATATCATCCCCCTGATCACAGAAATTGGTTCAGGAACAGCCGTGTGGTTCGGCTGAAGCCTGTGAGAGCCAGGCCCCTCATATTTCTGTTTCATCTCTTGGGAGACATGTTCTCTCCTCTGAACCACGCAATGTCTAGAAGTGAGCCTGTTGGTACAGTAATATAAATGGCATTGAGAGGGTGCCCAGAGCAGCGGGGGGCAGGGGAGCGATGTTAGGCTGATAGCAATCACCCTGTGGAGCGTGAAGATGAAGGAGGCACTGAGAAAGGCAGAGGGACTTTGGGCCTATGGTGGCATCATTCAAGCTGCTGGATCAAGTCTCACCTAAAGTCTCCCTCCTGTCAGACCTTTCAATTATGCAGGCCAATACATCCGCTTTATAATGTTTAAATCTATTTGACTTGAGATTTCAGTTACTTGCAACTTAAATAATCCAAAAGCATGTACTGACCAACAGAGATTTTCATTTCAGTGGGGGCTGCAGTCACTGCAAAAAGAGCCAGTGCTCACAGCCGATGCAGTGGCTTCAGCTGCAGATGAGCTAAGGAGGAAGAGCAGTTCCCCAGCCCCACTCAACCTCAGATACAACAACCTGTGCTGAGTTCTGTGTACAAAGCCTCAGGCGGCTCCATCCTATCCTCAGGTGGTCACGTCACACAGATGCCCTAGGCCAAGGGTCTTACTAGGAGGAGAAACAAGATAGGGGTGGGGGGCTTTCTAGACGGGGCAGGATTTCAACTGGGGCTGATAGGAGAATGGGGACAATAGAGAATAGAAGGGACATTCTAAGCCGAGAGAACAGCTGAAGTCTGGACGTGGGCAGCAAAGCTTTGTTTCTGTCCAGGCAATGAGGAGTCTCCATAGGCATGAGCAGAGATAGGCCCTGGGAGGTAAATCAGGGGGCCATGCGAAGGCCAACGTGCAGGTAGGATGATGAGCACCTGCAGGGACGGTAGAGTGCTAGGGGCACACAGCAGCAGCTGTTCGTGACCGACAGGCTCTGGGCCGAGGCATTGAGAAACCAGTCAGTGGCAGGAGGGACTTTGTAGGTAGAGGACGACACCGTGGGAAGCTCTCAGCCCAGGAGCAGCTCACTCCCAGCCACTGCCGGGCTGGTTCAGGTGTGCTCGGTCCTCCCCAGCTCTCAGGGGCAGGCTGTGGCCACTGGCCAGCCTTGGCCAGCCTTAGTTGTCAGGGACACCTCCTTGAGAAATGTTGTGTCTCCTTCCAGAGCCTCCAGGGCTGATGGATGGATGAACCCACAGACACACACCCCAGCTCAAGGACTATTACCCAGAGTTTAGCCAGACTGTTCTGCGAACCACCTGAAGTAGAACTCACTCTCCCTCTGGTGTGCTGTCCAAGGCTGCTCAGGGAAGGAGGGAGGAGTTTCAGGCTCCCACCGAAGCCCCTGCCTCCGAGCCCTGGTGGGCCAACTCTGGGTACACAGGTACTGGGGCCCCACTGTGGAGCCCAAACAGTGAACGCAGTGCCCCTCGCTTTGAAGGAGTCACTGTCATTTCCATGGCCTTTGTAGGTCTAGGTTACCCCCTTCCAGAGGGAGCCTCATTCAGAAAGGAGCCCCAGGTGTGAGGGAGCACTGGTCAGCTCTGGGCTAGATTGGGTGCATTTCTGTCGGGGCTGGAAAGCCAACACCAGGATCTGATAATTCCCCAGGAGGGGAGAGGAGAGGGCTCTGGGCCAGAATGCTCCCTCCCATCCCCGCCCCTGTGGGTGCTGCCAAAGAGGCCCTGTGGGGTGCAGAAGAGTAGTCCCCAACTGGGAAGTGGGCTCAGATGCTTCTGACCAGAGGCTCTGTCCTCCGGTGCCTTTACTCAGACTGCGGCACCCCCAGGGTCTCCCATAGCGAGCCAATTCAAGGCCACCCATGGGCCTCTGTGTTCTGGAAGCCAAGACCCCTACCTGATGCCGGAGGCATTTTCAGTGGGGACAATAAAGGAGGAGATCCTGGACCAATGGTCTGGAGCATTCTTGAGCCGCCCCCTCCCAGTCTGGGCCACGCCCTGAGGCAGGTGGGAGGATAATGCCTGTTCTGTTGTGCGCTGTCACCACTGTCCCGCTGACTTAAGAGGAGGGCCATGGCATGGCTCCAGCTCCAGCCTCAGCCTCTCCTGATGGCTCTCTCCCTCCTCGCACAGCCCCTGCTACCTTCCATCGCCAGCCAGCCAGCCAGCCTTGTCTCCTCCCTGGGCTCAAACAGGTCAAGGTGAGCAGTTTCCTGTTTTCCTCCCACCTGCCCTATTTAACCCAAGAAGCAGCAGCCAATCACTGTGACCCAGGGGAGACCTGTGGCAGCAGAGCTCTAAGAATAATCGGGAAAGTAGGGTGGGGCAAAAGGGGCCCCGGGCCATTCAAACACAGGGTATCAGCCAGAACCTTACCTGGCTAGGTTCTAAGCCACAACCCCCACCACCACCAAATGTGGGGACAGTCCGGCAGGGAGGGACCTTTTATCTCTGGCAAAGTCACACCGGTCTCAGGGAGTATTCATACCCACACACATCCCTCAGCCTCCATGCCCCCAACATCTCCATGTTGGGAAATGTCCACTGGCCCCTCATCCCCAAAGAGGTCCGGGCCTGATGCTTGGCCAGCCCCACAATCCCCAGCAGTTCCTTGGGGCTACAGGACACCTGAAGCAGAAGGCCAGCCACAGAGCCCTGGGACAGATCTCCCAGCTTAGTCTGGCCATGGACTCTGCGTACGAGATGGGCCACATTCGGAAGCTGCAGGCACAGCATGTGCGGATGCAGGAGAAGACTTTCACCAACTGGATCAACAACATCTTCCAACACGGCCGAGTGAGTGCAGCTGGGTGTGCCCCGCAGCCCGCCTCTACCATCCTGCCAGCTCCCTGGCCAGTGGACTTGGGAGGATGGCTAGGAGGTCATCTAGCTGAGGCTTCTCGAGGCCCCACACACTGCACAGCTGAGGCCAATGCTCCTTCCTCGAGGCAGCTGCTCTGGCCTGCGCCTCCCAGGGCCTGGGATAGGGCAGACCGGTGAGGCTGGGCTGACCCTGTGCCTTCCTCCGCCCCCTCCCAGGTGGGCCTCAAGATCCAGAACCTGTACACAGAGCTGGCGGATGGCACCCACCTACTGCGGCTACTGGAGCTCATCTCGGGGGAGGCCCTGCCACCCCCCAGCCGGGGCCGCATGCGTGTGCACTTCCTGGAGAACAACAGCCGGGCACTGGCCTTCCTCAGGGCCAAGGTGGGCACTGGGGGAAGGGCTTCTGGGCATGGTGCCGGGCGGGCAGCAGGGTTGGGCTGGACCTCTTAGATCATCTCTCCTGGGCTGGCCACAGGGCAGAGCAGAGGCTCTGGAGCCTGGATCCAGGAGAAGCAGCTGGGATACAGAAGGCCAGGAAGCAAAGCCCTTCCTGGCCACAGTACTCCCAGCTTAGAGAGCACCCAACCGGCCAGAGCAGGAACAGCCATCGTCCCTAGTGGGTGGGACTAAAATATGCCACCGACTATAAAGTGAAAATCACAGAATTCTAAGCTGAAAGATTTAAGGCACTCTTAACCTTCTCTTTTTATAAACAAAGAAATTTTATCAGACAAGTCCCAGGGTCAGCTGCCTAGCAGAGCATGGGTGTGGAGCCACGGGAGGCTGGCCAAGGGTAGGACACAGGGGAAGAACCCCAGACACTGAACCAGGCAGTGGAGGGGAGAGGTTCAGGGACGGTCTGAAGACCTTGGAGAAGCTGGACTGGATGGCAGGGAGAGGCCTCGGCAAACAGAAGAAACCCTGAAAGGCCAAAGAAAGAGTCACTAAAGGGGAACCAAGAGTTCCAGAGACACAGCAGGACATTGATGGCCAGTGTCAGAGGGCTACGCAGGGGTTATTTATGCTGAAAAGCAGGAATTAGGAAGCCCAAGGGCTCTCAACCTCAGACACTAAAGCTGAGAGGTGGCTGTCTGGGAGGCTGTGAAGTCACTAAAATGGAACTAGCTGCGCTGAGACTGAGTATGTCACTTATGTTCTGGATTGGAACACAGTCAGCTCCCCGGGAGCCTGGCATACTGGAGGGAGGCCAGGGAGGTAAGAAGCCAGAGCAAGGGACTTGAGCGCACAGAAGAGCAGAAAGCTTCCAGCCACAGGATACCAGGCCTTACTTGGCCCCAGGGGCAATGGCCTGTGAGCCAAGCACCTCCCCTTGGGGAACTTGGGAAAGGTGCAAGCCCGTGGCCCTTGTCAGGGGCCCTGAACTCCCCTCAAGCTTAGATACACAGCATGTTACTTATATGTAGCCTGTAAAAGTGACAGCCTTGTCTCTACTGTACATCGAGGCAGCCGTTGTGAAGCAAAAACAAAGGAGTTGCCCCAACGCACAGTTAAGAAGTAGCAGAATGTGGGATACACTCATTTCTGGAAAATGTCATGTGCTGGATGCTTTATGCCAGGCTCTGGGGACTTCAGTTAGCAAAGCCGAGACCCGACCACAGAGGCCTATAGTTTCAAGGAAGACAATTGAGTTAAACCCAGATCAGTGGTGTGCTGATATATGTTAACAACCAGCTCTATGAAGGAAAATAAAAGCCCTGGTTTGTAGCATTCACTGATTTCTATAGCCTTGATACCTCCACCCTGGCTGATTTCAAGCTACCAACATGATGCCACTAACACAAAGTTGTGAATATCAACCCTCATGAGCTAGTATGAGCAGACCAATACCCCACCAACCAGACACTCAAACTCCAAGCTCAGGTGTGCCAGGACAAGAGGGCAGAGCATGGGCAGGTCCTTTAGAGACCAGGCAGATACAAGAAAGCATACCCACAGAAGCCACCCAGGACACAGCTCCTCCCACCAGGTTACTTGTGGTTACTCTGCATCTTCTCCAGTGCATGGGCTTCATGCTGAACCCAGCCACCTGTGCCCACAGGTGCCAATCCCTCTCATTGGACCAGAGAACATCGTAGACGGAGACCAGACGCTCATCCTGGGACTCATCTGGGTCATCATCCTGCGTTTCCAGATTTCCCACATCTCCCTGGACCGGGTATCTCAGCCCCCACTGCCAAGTTACCCAGCCCACCCCTGGCTTCACCTCTGGCCACTAGAGACAGAGCAGTTCCACCCAGCTGGTATCCCCACAGCAGAACCTTGGCACCCACACAATTTTTATTCACTCTTTAACCACAGGCAAAGAACTGAGAATGTCAGAATGACTATATTGTGCTGAAGAGAGAACTAGATTCATGGGCTTCAAAGCTGATCTGGGACAGGTCATTGATTGACTAGTGAGGGGCAGAATAAAGGAAAGTAGTGACAAGAGGAACAGGCAGGAGTGGGAGGGGATTGAAACCAGGTATAGATGGTCACTGCCCAGCCTGAAGAAACAGTGCCAGCTGTGCCCTCAGGCAGCTGCATGTGGCATCAAGGTGGTAGACAGGTGGCTCGCACATCAGAGGTGGGCTCCCTGTCAGAAGTTCCTGGGTCAACTGAGACCATCCCCAATCAACCAGGGGACACTGGGCAGCTTCCTAATCTCTCTTATGGCACCTCGTGTCATCCTTAGGATGTAAATCCCAATACTGTCTACCTCACAGGGCGGTGAGGGGTGGAGAGCCATTTGTATGGGCCCGATGCGTGGCTGGCAGAAAGCCCACACTGACCAGGACTGGGTTTGATGAAGACTAGCCTCGATACCATGTGGCCCAGGGTCAGTTAGCACAATGGTCAGCCCATCAGAAAGGCTACTACTGCTGTTGTCACCAGTTTTGGCTCTGAGGTGACAGCTTTCAGATGCCCTGCTTCTTTGGAAGGATGATCAGCCCTCATGAGGGCAGAAGGGCTAGAGAGGATCATGCCGTGCCCATCCTGCTTCTCCCATGGCCTGTAAGCTCTGCTGTCACTTCCATCTGAATGGTAACCCTCTGCGCTGCCCTTCCAGGAGGAGTTTGGGGCCAGCGCGGCCCTGCTTTCTGCCAAGGAAGCTCTGCTGGTCTGGTGCCAGCGGAAGACAGCCTGCTATGCCAACGTCAACATCACCGACTTCTCCCACAGCTGGAGTGACGGGCTCGGCTTCGGTGCCCTCATCCATGCCCACAGGTCTGTGTAAGGCAGAGGGGCAGAGGCCTCCAAGAAGAAGGCTGAGGCAACTGTTCCTGGGCTCAGGTCTTCAACTTGCCCATTCTCTCACATCCTTCCGGCCCCTGCACCCTGAAAACAGAAGTAGAGAAGGCTGCCAGCCAAGGCCCTGGTCTGTGGGGGTAACCCCTTCCCCTCTTTTGTAGAAAATTTCATGGAACTGACCAAGTTTGCCTTTGACCGCTGCCTTTCTCTACTTTTCACATCCCGGATCCTATTCTCAGTTCTCTCCCTGGCAAGTGCCTGCCCTTTGGGAGCGCTCCCTACCCAAGAACCTGGCCCCTGAGCCAAAGTAACCCTTCCCTCTCTGTCAGAGCCCTATTCCTTCAGCCAGGCTCTCAGGTAACCGGAAGGGGGAAACTAATGCACAGCAAGGTATGAATGACTAACAGGAGCTTGTTTGCCTTTTTAACAAGTCCACTTAAATCCAAGCAGTAAACTATTCTGGTGAAAAGCCCTTCCTGCTCTCTGTCCAGGCCAGACCTGCTTGACTACAGCTCCCTGCGACCGGACCGCCCACTGCACAACCTCAACACTGCTTTCCACGTGGCTGAGCAGGAGCTGGGCATTGCTCAGCTGCTGGACCCCGAGGACATAGCAGCCCTGCAGCCTGATGAGCGCTCCATCATGACCTACATCTCCCTCTACTACCACCACTTCTCCCGCCTGCACCAGGAGCAGACTGTCCAGAGGAGACTCGCTAAGGTTAGTGACAAAGAGAAGGTGGCATCAAGGAGACGTGAGAGTGAGCATGAGCTCCGGAGTCAGACACACCTGGGTTTGAAGCCTGGCTCTCCCGCTTCCTCGCTGTGTGGCCTTAGCCATGTCACCTAACTTTACTTTGCTCCATCTGCAAAATGGAGATGCTAATGCCTGCGTGATGGAAGGCTGCAATGAGTGTTCAGGGAGCATGAGCAAAGTGCCCAGCACAGTACCTGACACACAGGGAAAGTCAGCTGAGCAACTCCCTCCCCCTCAAACACTCCCCCTGCTCTTAGGCTTTTAAGCTCCTAATGGGATTAAAAGGCTCAGAGAGCTGGACTCTGCAAGGACAAGCACAGAAGCAGCTCTGCTGGGCTGAGTCCATGTTTTTGGGGGGCTCTCTTACTCTCTGGGCACGATGGCAGAGGCTGAGGCCTGGGAGGGCTGTTCTCAAGGTTAGTGTCTCAGTTAAGCATGAGGGAGATAATCCAGGTCAAAGGCTCTGATCTGCTTTAGGGGTATGGGGACTTCAGGGAAGGAAAAGAAGGCTCAGAAAGAGGATAGCACTCCCCAACCCCTCCCGCCCAGAGGTAAGGCCAAATGGGGTAAAATAAGATTGAAGAATGCAGGATGGGAGCCCCACACTCCTGGGTCTGAGTGTGCAATGCAGGCAGATCCACTTCTCTGGGGGCTGGGACAACCCCGCTTCAGTGCATCCTCAGCTGAGGGAAGGAGCTGCTGCCTACCCAGGCAACCCTGCAGGCACGCAGAGTCCAAAGGGGAGTGCCTCCATTCCAGGGCCTGCCCTGAAGTGCCGCCCTGACCCCTTCCCATGCCTTCCTCCAGATCCTGCTTCAGCTCCAGGAGACAGAGGAACTGCAGGCCCAGTACGAGAAGCTGGTGGCCGACATGCTATGCTGGATTGCAAAGAAGCAGGTACAGCTGGAGGCCCAGGACTTCCCAGACTCCCTGCCTTCCATGCGCCAGCTACTGGTGGCCTTTGCCTCCTTCCGCACCAAGGAGAAGCCACAGAGGCTGCAGCAGCGAGGGGCCGCAGAGGCCCTGCTCTTCCGGCTACAGACAGCACTCCGAGCCCAGAACCGCAGGCCCTTCCTGCCTCGCCAGGGCCTGGGCCCTGCAGAGCTGTCTCAGCGCTGGGCAGGCCTGGAACGGGCAGAGGCCTCACGGAGCAAGGCCCTGCAGCAGAGACTCCTACAGCTAGAGCGGCTGGAAACCCTGGCCCGGCGCTTCCAGCGTAAGGCAGCCCTCCGGGAGAGCTTTCTGACAGACGCAGAGAAGGTGCTGGACCAGTCCACAGCCCTGCCCAGCAGCCTGGTCACAGTGGAGGTGGCAGCCCAGAGGTTGGGCATGCTGGAGGCCAGCATCCTGCCCCAGGAGGGGCGCTTCCAGGCCCTGGCTGAGATTGCGGACATCCTCCAGCAGGAGCAGTACCACAGCTGGGCAGATGTGGCTTGCAGGTAAGCCCCAAGCACGTGAACCACCCTCAAAGCAGGCTCAGACCTTCCTACCATACCCCTGTTTTTACACATACCCATTCCTGGCCACAGAGGAGAGGAGTGGATCCAGGGCTCCCTTTTAAAAGATCTAGCTCCTGCTGATGCCTGAAATTCCACCATATGCAACTCATCCCTTTGGTAAAAAGCACTGTCCTCTCTAGGTAGTCTCTTATTAATTCATTCACTAAACAAGCATTTATTGAGTGTCTACTATATCTCAAGCACTATTCTAGGTGCTAGAGATTTAGCAGCGAAGAGGACACGCAAAAATCCCTCCTTTCATGGAGCATACACACTACTAAAAAAAACAGACAAATAAGAAACATAGGTAGTAAGTGAGATGGCAATAAAAGTAATAAAAAGCAGGAAAGGGGAACAGGGAGCAGGGAGGGAGCTAGATCGGATGGCCAGAGGCAGTTCACTTGTGAGCAAAGACCAGAAAGAAGCAAGGGCCAGCCTTACAGACTTAGGGACATACTATACTAGGCAGAGGGAACAGTGCAGGGTCCCACAGTGGGTGTGTGCCTGGCATGTTTGAAAAACAGCATGGAGGCCAGTGCTGGCCAAAGTGAACGAGTGAGAGTCGCGGTCAAAGAGGTACAGGGACGAAGGGTGGGGCAGATATCATGCTGGGCTCTGCAGGGTACAGTAAGGATTTGTTTTTTTTCTCAGAAAAAAATGGGAAATCACGGAAGGGCTTGAGCAGGGGAAGGACACAACCTAATTTTTGTTTTACAATGATCATTCTGGATGCCACGTCAGGAACAGACTGAAGGGGCAAAGGCAAAAGCAGAGAGAGCAGTTAGGAAGCTAGTGTAATAATCCTGGCCAGAGCAGCAGTGGGGGTGAATAGAAATGGTGGAATTCTGGACATATTTTGAATCCAAGAGGATCTGCAGACAGATCAGATGTGGGGTATGAGAATGAGTCATCGAGATTTTAGTTCGGGCACCTGGAAGGATGGCACTGCTATCACCTAAGATGGGGATTGGATATAACACTTGGGGGGTCATGAAGGCCTGGTCCTTCCATACCCTCCTAGCTTCTCGTCCTGGGTCTGAGAGGCAGGGATGCACTGCTCCTACTGCCCAAGACTGGGATGCTCACAGACCTCATCCGGGAGGCTCAGGCTGCTCCAGGGCAATCAAGTCACCAGACCAGCTGGGGGTCCCAAAGCAGCTTCCCCTACCCCAGGCAGTGGAGACCACCCTTGTTCTCATGTCCTCCAGGCAGTTGGAGATCACACGGCGCTGGGAACGGCTCCTTCAGCGTCTCCGAGAGCAGAGGAAGTGGATGGCAGGCGTGCAGGCTGTGCTAAGCCTGCTGCAGGAAGTGGAGACTGCCTCCGACCAGCTCAAGGAGCTACAGGTGGGCCATGGACCAGCGGACCCTTGGGGAACACAGCAGGTCTGGCACTCATGGGGACCCAGCATCCTGGGACTGCAATGACCACTTGTCCCTGGCCAGGTGCCGGCCAGCTCCACGGCCTGTGGGCAACAGCTGGCAGAGGTAGTAGAGCTGCTGCACGGGCATGACCTGCTGGAGGCCCAGGTCTCAGGCCATGGAGCCCATGTGAGCCATCTTGCCTACCAGACCATGGCACTGGACTCCTCCCTGGGCACTAGTGTGGAGATGCTACAGGCCAAGGTCCAGGCGCTGGCCCAGCTCCACCAGAGCCTCGTGTCTCTCGTCAAGGCCAGGTAAAAGCTTGCCCCAACACCTCTACCTTCTCCAGAACTTTTCTGTAACACAAGTTACCTCCTGCCCAGGTTAAAATACTACCAGTATGGCAACTTCCTCATCCCCAAGGCCTCTATCTCCCCTGTTGAGTCATCCAGGGAAAAGTAAACTCCTGTCTACTTAAGGGGGAGTGTCTGAGCCTACTGGGGAACTCCGCTCCCAGCCCTTCAGTGGTCCTTGCTGTCCCTCAGGAGGGCTTCGCTGGAGCAGACCCTGCAGCGGGCTGAGTTCCTGCACAACTGTGAGGAGGAGGAATCCTGGTTGAGGGATCGCATGCGGATGGTGGAGGATGTGACTCTGGGCGGGGATCTTGACCAGATTGCTGCCATCCTGCAGAAACATAAGGTGCCTGCTCCCGTGTGCCCTGCCCATCCCCACCTCCCTGCTGCCCCAACTTTACCCTCAGCCAGCTCACCGCTCTGTGCTCCGCCAGGCCCTGGAGGGTGAGCTGCGCAGCCACCAGGTTGTGTGCGCTGATATCGAGACGAGGGGACGAGACCTAGGCGCACGCGGGCCCCTGACCGGACCAGATCCCCGGGAGTGTGCAGAAGCGGTGCAGGACCTGTGGCAGCAGCTCCGGGCCCAGGTGGCGAGACAGAGTGCGTGGCTGCAGGCAGCCCTGCTCGTCCAGAAGGTATCCGGGTGGTAGGCAGTGGGCCGCGGGGCAGAGTGTTCGGGGTCCGGCGCCCACCCCTCCCTTCTGTCCGCAGTACTTCGCGGACGCAGCAGACGCGGCCGCATGGCTACTGGAGCAGCAGTCAGCTCTGGAGAGCACGTCCTGCGGACCAGACCAGGCCAGCGCCGAGGCCCTGCTGCTGGGCCACCTGCGACTGGAGCCCACCCTGTGGGCCTTCGGGGCTGAGCTGCAGCAGTTGGACCAGCAGGCACGGGCTGCCGCAGCGAGGGCATCGCTCACGGTGTGTGTTGGTGGGGGCGGGGTTGGGAAGGAAAAGAGACCCATAGCCCAGGCTTCCAACACCAAATGCGCTGCGCCCTGTCCCCCATGGCCACACAGAGGGTAGAAATGGGAGGTCATTTGTGGCCGCTGACCCTGGAATTGTGGCCTTCCTCTGGGCTCGCGTGTGCCCTACCACCTCAAGAGTATCTCCCCTGCTGCCCCCGCCCAAAGTTAAGGACTACTGTCCGCTCATGCCTATGGACATCATCCTAGTGTAGTGGCTCTGCTCACTTTGCCCACCGGTTTCCAGGCAATAATCGGGTTCCTTCAGCAATGCCCCCTTTCCTTTCAGCCTTAAGAGTTTGGCACTCTCATCTGATTTGACTCTTGTAGGTTTGGGGTGGCCTAATCACTTCACCAGATGCTTTCTGAAAACTCCCTCAGTTCTCTGAGCCCTTAGTTTTTAAAACACACATGCATGGTGGGCAGGTTGGGCCAGCCTCACTAGGGTGCCCATCAGCCACATCATGGAGCAGGAACCCCAGGTACTACCACTAGCCCAGACCTGCCAAGCCTTCTACTGCTCAGCGGGACCGCCTCTAGTTACACTGTCCTGTGTCCTCTCGGCACAGGTAGTGTCTGCCCTGAGCTCTCCAAGGGAAGGTCGAAGGAACCTGGGGACCTGGCGTGAGGTTTCTTGCCACTCTGGCCCCTGGGGTGTCCAGAAGATGGCCCTCCCAGCTAAGCCTGATGCTGACTTTGACCCCAACACCATACTCCAGACACAGGACCGCTTGAGCCAGGATTATGAGGGCCTGCGGGCCCTGGCAGAGGTAACACTCCTTGTTCAAGGAATGTTCGTGAAGCACCTACTCTGTGCTAGGCCCTGAGTTGTGAGCTCAGGGACAGGGCTGGGACTGTGTGCTGCCCGCCCTCAAGGAGCTGACATCATGGCAGAGAAGGTATGATACAAGTCATTCGATGGATGCAGGTGTGATGGGAGCATATGAGAGGGGAATTCAGGTCAGGCTGGAGTCAGGGAAGGCATCTCAGAGGGAAGGACTTTCGGGCTGAGGTCAAACAACAAGAAGCTGAGAGCTGAAGGTAAAGCCAGAGGGAAGGCAGGGGAGATGACAGGGAGACAGTATTCTAGGCAGCACTCATGAAAAGGCAGGAACAAGACCCAGTGGAGGCGTGAAGGCCAAGGTGCCTGGGACACAGAGGAGAGCTGGGGAGTGGCAAATGGCTAAGGGAGAAAAGAAGAGCCTGGAGAAGAGGTAGGCCTGGCCAGCTCTCAAGGTAGAAGTGTGGATTGTACCTAAGAGCTGAAGGCTTGAGCAGGACAAGATCACAAGAGCACACTGCCAGGGCCCTTTACTCACTAAGGTATTGCCAGCACCCATCCCCTCCCCGCCCTGCCACCCACTGGACCCCTGACAGAGGGCCTAGGGCCCAGCAGTGGGGTGGGGACCCCTCTGGCCTTGACCCTGAGCTCTGCTGGCAGGGGAGGAGTGAAGGGGATGTCCTCTGTTTTAAGCACCCAATAGGGCATTGACCCTTACCCCAGCCTCTGGGCTGGCTTCTCCCCAGCACCGCAGAGCTCAATTGGAGGACACGGTGGCTCTGTTTGGTTTCTACGGCTCATGTGAAGAGCTCAAGTCCTGGCTGGAGAACCAGACAGCGCTGCTCAGAACGCTGCAGCCCCAGGCTGACAACTTGGATGTCATGCAGCTCAAATTTGAGGTACAGTCCCCTTGGAGCCAAGGGGAGATTTTAGTTGCTTGGCCCTGCTGCTTCCTTATTTATGTCCTCCCTCCTCACCTTGTTCTTGCCTCCTCATCATTCATTCCTGTGCTTCAGTTCTCCATGTTAGCTATAGTCCTGCCTGGGAGGAGGGAGAGGAGGAGCTGGCCTTGAATTATTTGTATTGAGGTATAATGGACATACAACAGGTATACGAAGTAATGATTCGATATTTGTATACATTGTGAAATGATACCACAAGAAGTCTAGTTAACATCTGTCACCATATATAGTTACAGAAGTTTTTTCTTGTGATGAGTATTTTTAAATTTGATCTCTTAGCTACTTTCAAATATGCAATGCAGTATTCACTATGCTGTATATTACAACTCCATGACTTATTTATTTTATAACTGGAAGTTTGTACCTTTTGACTCCCTTCGCCAAGTTTGACTACTCTCCCCCTACTGCCTTTAGCAACCACTAATCTGTTCTCTGTATCTATAAGCTTGTTGCTGTTTTTTTAAATCTCACATATAGGTGAGATTGGATGGTATTTACCTTTCTCTGTCTGGCTTATTCCACTTAGCATAATGCCCTCAAGGTCCATCCATGTTGTCCCAAGTGGCAAAATTTTATTCTTTTTTATGGCTGAATAATATTCCATTGTGTGTGTGTTTGTGTGTATCACATTTTCTTTATCTATTCATCCACTTGTGTCAATGGGCACTTAAGTCGTTCCAAAACTTGGCTGTTATAAATAATGCTACAAGGAACATGGGGTTGCATATATCTTCTCAAGTTAGTGTTTTCATTTTCTGCAGATAAATACCCAGAAGTAGAATTGCTGAATCATGTGGTAGTTCTATCTTTAATTTTTTGAGGAATACCTATACTGTTCTCCATAGTGGCTGCACCAATTTAAATTCCCACCGACAGCGCACAAGGGTTCCCTTTACTCTACATCCTTGCCAACACTTATTTCTTATCTTTTTAATAAAAACCATTCTGACAGGTGTGAGGTATTATCTCATTATGGTTTCAGTTTGCATTTCCCTGGCGACGAATGATGTTGAGCACCTTTTCATGTACCTGTTGTCCATCCATGTATCTTCTTTGAAGAATGTCTCTTCAGATCCTCTTCCCATTTTTTTAAATCAAATAGTGTTTGGGTTTTTTTTTTTTTCTATTAATTCATATGGATTCTCTATATATTTCAGATGTACCCTTATCAGATATATAATTTGCAAATATTTTCTGCCATTCAGTAGGTTGCCTTTTCATTTTGTTACTGGTTTTCTTCACTGTGCAAAAGCTTTTTAGTTTGATGTAGTCTCCCTTGGGATTTTTTGGGTTTTTTTTTTTTTGTTTTACTTTTATTGGCCTTGCTTTTGGTGTCAAATACAAAAAAAAAA
This sequence comes from Rousettus aegyptiacus, assembly GCF_014176215.1. Classification (NCBI taxonomy): domain Eukaryota; kingdom Metazoa; phylum Chordata; class Mammalia; order Chiroptera; family Pteropodidae; genus Rousettus; species Rousettus aegyptiacus. Next base: position 115,715,116 of record NW_023416306.1, on the reverse strand, counting down.
AAAAATTGCCAAGACCAGTGTCAAGGACATTAACACCTATGTTTTTTTCTAGGAGTTTTATGGTTTCAAGTCTTACCTTCAAGTCTTTAATCCATTTTGAGTTAATCTTTGTGTATGGTGTAAGATAGTGTTCCAGTTTCATTCTTTACATATGGCTATCCAGTTTTCCCAGCACCATTTAGTAAAGAGTCTGTTCATTCTGGATTGGATGTTCTTGGTTCTTTTGTAATAAAATTAATTGACCATATAGGTGTGGGTTTATTTTTGGTCTCTCTATTCTTTCCGTTCCACTGATCTGTGTGTCTGATTACTATTGTTTTGTAATATACTTTAGTTTGAAATCAGGGAGCATGATGCCTTCAGGTTTGTTCTTTGTCAAGATTGCTTTTGTTATTTAGGCTCTTTTGTGGTTCCATACAAATTACAGGATTGTTTGTTCTGTTTCTGTGAAAAATACCATTGGAAATTTGATAGAAATTGCACTGAATCTAGATTGCTTTGGGTAGTATGAACATTTTAACAATATTAATTCTTCTAATCCACGAGCATGGAATATCTTTCCATTTATCTGTGTCTTCTTCAATTTTTTTCATCAATGTCTTATAGTTTTCAGTGTACAGGACTTTCACTCTTTGGTTAAATTTATTCTTAGGTATTTTATTCTTTTTGATGCATTTATAAATGGGATTGTTTTCTTAATTTCCCTTTCTGATAGTTATTAGTGTATAAAAATGCAACAGATTTATGTATATCAGTTTTGTTCTCTACAACTTTACTGAATTTATTCCAACGGTTTTTGGTGAAATCTTTAGGGTTCTCTATATATCATGTCATCTGCAGGTAGTTATGATTTTACTTCTTCCTTTTCAATTTGGATACTTGGCCCTGAATTTTTAAAAGTCCTTTTAAAGATGCAGACCCTTGTTCTTCCAGAAGGATGCAGCTGGAACACCTCTGTAGCAGAGCATGTCCAAGGTCATTCATAATCTTGAGGGGAGTGTGGAAAGAGAATAAGCCCACTCAAAGCCTGGGTCCTCCTTTCCCTAGAACTTTCTCACTGCCCTGGCTGTGGGAAAGGACCACTGGGCTGAGGTCAGCAGCTCTACTGAGCAACTGAAGCAGAGATGTCCTGGAGACTCCCCCAAAATTCAGCAATGGCATGAGGAACTGGGCCAAAGGTGAGAATGAGGAGGGAGTACAGGGCAATAGGGGTAAGCTGGATGCAATGCCCGCTCACCTGCCTTCCAAAATACCAGGAAGAAGAACTAGACATGTCAGAGACAAGGAGGGGAGGGCATGGGGCCTGCCAGCCTGGCAGCTTCTGTAATTTGAGCTTCTTGCCAAGGCCCTAGGATGGACAGGGAGGTGTCCCTGTGATGGAGACATCCGGCTCCTTCTACCCAGGTGGAGGCAGCTGGAGGCCCTGAAGAAAGAGAAGGAAATGCAGCTGGCACACACCATGGACGTGTATAGTTTTATGCAGGAGTGTGGACCCACACAGGTCCAGCTGCAAGATATGATACTTCAGCTGGAAGCCCTGGAACCTGGGCACTCAGAGCACAGCCACCATATCCTGCAACTGGCCCAGCAGAAGATAGTAGCACTGGAGAGGTCCATCCACTACCTGCAAAGAGTGGCCATAAAGTATGACCTGAGTTGGGCATGGTAATGGTGCTCTGGGAGGGAGGGAAGGCCAGAGCAGGAGTACAGAATGAGAAAGGGGCCAAAGGTTGGGGTGGGTAAGGATGGGTGGGATGTGCCTCCTGAAGGACAGGGGAAAAGGTGGGGGGAGAGCATGAGGAAATGCTCACGGGGCCACATGCACGAGGTGCCCCTAAGTTGACAATGAGGTGGGAGTTCAGAGTAGTCACACATTCCCTGGGGAATAATAGGCCTGCTTACAGGCCCCAGGAGAGGACACTGACTAGATTCTGATTCCATCTCCCAGAGTCAAGGAGTCAGGCCCCACAGAGAGCCAGTCCCTACAAGAACAGGTGGAGATGCTTCAGGGGCTGCTGGAGAGTGTACAGAAGCAAGTGGCCCAGCAGGCCCAGGCCCAGGCCCAGAGGCGAGCTCGGCAGAGCTTCCTGCAGGAGAGCCGGCGGCTGCTGCTGTGGGTGGAGGGTGTCCAGGCTCAGCTGCACAACAAGGAGAAGGTGGTGGACGTGACTTCAGCACAGCGGCTGCTGGAGGAACACCGAGACCTGCTGGAGGAGATTCACCTGCTGCAGGAGAGGTCAGGACAGGAGAACAGACAGGGCGCACTTCGGGCTGGCCAAGGCCTATGGGGACAGGCCACCAGAAAGGGAGAGGCAGGAAACAGTGCATCACCCAAGGGTTGGCCCAGGCTGGTGTTCAGCATGATACTTGAGGCAGGTTTTCGAGGAGGGAAGGTGTAACCAAGGACTGGTCTGGCATCCTGCACACTTCAGGAAAGGACCGAGGACAGAAGCTGAGCAGCCTAGGAAGTTCTAGTCAGTCCAGGCCTTGGCCACACCCATGCAGGTGAGCCTGATGGACTGATTTCAGTCAGGGTAGCCCAGCCTTTCAGCTATTCCGGGTAACACAGACCCCGCTCGCCCCTGGAGGCAAATGGCCCAGAACCTCGATGGACTAAGATACCTACCTCCTCAGTATGGCAATGACTCTCCTGCATAATTCATGGTTTGGGCCCGACAGGCAGGCAGAGTCACTGAGTGCAGTCTGCAGGCCATGCCTGCACAAGGGAGCCTGACAGGTTGCCCAGCAAGCACTGAGTCCATCCCAACCCCTTGTTCACCAGACTATCAGGTTCAGGGCTACAAAAGCTCAGAGAAGTGGAGCCTTTTTCTAAGTCACACAAAGCTGTTACCCGTTCCCAAGTCATGTACTTGTGGCCTGCACCCAACTGAGAGGGGCGCCTTGTCTAATTCCTTGGGCTTGCAGTAGCCCTGCAGTCAGGCATGTGTGTGGTTTGAGTGATTTTTCTGTGTTGTGCTGCCTCAGCCCATCTACTTGCCTGGGCATTGGCCATCAGCATGGCCAGCTAGAGCAAGGGTATAACTTGGTAGGGAGTATAAGAACTATTGAGTCCTAAGCACTGTGCTGAGTCTGTGATGTTCAGTGTCTCACTAGTAGGCCAAGGCACAGCTGTCCCACAGGTCAAGTGAACCACTGGGACTAACCAGCCTCAGACACCCTTCAGCTACCCTCACATCAGAGCTCTGAGATAAATGACCATGGAGGCAAGATGGGAGGAAGGTTGGTGAGAGGTGGGACAGGCTTTGACCCTCTGCCTGTCATCCTGGCCAGGCTGCAGCAGCTAAAGGCTCAGGGTGAGCCCGTGGCAGCCTTGGACACCACAGACTCCCAAGAGGTGATCAGTGCTCTGAGGCTCCTGAGCCAGCAAGGCCAGGGGTTGAAGGCTGCCTGGGAGCAGAGACAGCAGCAGCTGCAGGAGGGGCTGCAGCTGCAGAAGTTTGGCCAAGAAGTGGATGGTTTCACAGCCGCCTGTGCCAGGCATGAGGCCTTTCTACAGCTGGACAGCCTTGGGGTATGGATCCAGGGATGTCCAGCTAGGTGCTGCCTCCCCATCACTGGAGGGAGCTTACAAGCCAGGCTGGGCGGGAGACCCCTGGGCTGGTGGTGGGAGAGATGGTGCCGACCCCCATTGTTCCAGGCATGACCCCAGGTCTCTGCACCCCCAGGAGGATGTGGAAGAGGCCCAGAGCCTGCTGCAGCAGCACCAGGAGTTTGGGCGGCTCCTCAGCATCCTGGGCCCTCGGGCAGAGGCTCTGCAGGCACGTGGCAAGAAACTGGCTCAGAGCCAACACCCTGCTGCACACAAGTGAGCCTGGGCCTGTCAGGCCAGTACCTGCCACTGTTTCTCAGACTGCACAGCCTCTTGCCCTGATGCTGGGAGAGTGGGTGGAGAGTAGTGGAGGACGGGAAGGGGTACCCCGGGCTGCCTGGGCTGATCTTTGGGGTAGGTCTCAATATTATAGAGCCCTCTCTACACCCTCCCCCTCCTCCACCTTCCCTCCAGGGTCAGAGAGAAGCTGCAGAGTGTTCAGGAGCAGTGGACCAGGGTCCAGGAGAGGTGCGAGCAGAGGAGGAGGCAGCTGCTGGCTTCCCTCCAGCTCCAGGTGAGGGGCCTGCCGAGGTGCATGAGGCCTACCCTAGAGGATGCCTAAGAGTCCGCTGCTGCACTAACAACTGTGCACCATGCAGAGCACTTTACACTTTACAGAGCACTTTCCCACACATTATGTCATTGACCCTCACAGCTTCCCTCATGGGACAGGCATTATGGCTCTGATTTTTCCAGATAAGGAAAACCGAGGCTGAAGCCACACTGCTGGGAGACAGGGCTGGGCCCAAAGTCTTGAATAACGCCCTCCCTCATCAGGTTATTCCCCTTCCCCATTGCTTCTGGCCACACTCCAGGCTCTTCCATGGGTACCGGCTGCAGACTTCGGCTCTGTCAGATATTTGTTCTACCGCCCTTAGGGGCTCAGAGCTGGACCAGACTATGGCCCTCCCAGAGCTTAAGCCTGTTTGGAGAGAGATGGCCATATGTGATCTTATGTGGGCTGCAATGGTTTTGGCTGACCAAGCACTCCTGCAAGAACAGGGTGCCTTGCGGTCCAGGCCTTTACTCCCCCAGCCTCCTCCTACTGCTTTCCCTGAAACATTTCCCTCACAATCATGATTTCCTGTCCCCACTTGGGAGTAGAAACCCAAGGCCCTGCCTCTCTTGCACCCTAGGATTGGTTCTGGTCCTGCTCTTCCCACAAGGGTCCCTTAGACCGCTCTCCTAGAGGTCCTCACACTAGCCTGTATCCCTGGTCTCTAAGACCCACTCTCTCCTGGTTCTTGGGCAGGAATGGAAGCAGGACGTGATGGAGCTGATGCTATGGATGAAGGAGAAGGGGCTGGTGGTAGTGGATGAGCCCTCCCAGGAGCCCAGCAATATCCTGCAGAAACTCAAGAGGCATGAAGCCGCCGAGCGTGAGCTGCTGGCCACCCATGGGCACGTGGAGGGCCTGCAGCAGGTGGGGGCACTGGACAGAGGGTGCAGGGCCTACTCGTCTTCAAGTTCCCTGCCCAGCTGCACAGGATGTTTTCATGGAATGCACTCATTGAAGGAAGAATTGATTTCATTTACCATGCAATTAGGATGCTACCCCCCACCCCCCCAGCTTCCTACTTCACTCAGCAGGGCAGCCCCTGGTCTGGGCACCCAAACCAGCCCCAAAACCTCCTGTCTTGCCTTTCCTTCAGTTTTCCAGATCAGCTCCAGAGCCTGTTTCCTCCACCTGAACAAAGACCTTCCCCACCACTGGCCAGATGCCTTCTCCCCCTGAGCTACTTGTGGGCATCTGAGGAAAACTCTCCCATCTCTGCCCACAGATTAGGGCCATATGAACTGCACAAGCCCTTGCAGCCTGTGAAATGCACCTTATAACCAGGCACACCCACCTCTGCCACCAGGGTCTAGCCTGCTGAAACTGCACATGGTACTAGCAGCTCAACAAGACTCCCTGGGCTTTTGTGTCCACCTGCAGGTTGGCAGAGAACTGTTGAGCAGCAGGCCCTGTGTCCAGGAGGATGTGCGGGCCAGGCTTCAGGGCCTGAGTAGCCAGTGGGAAGAGTTGAACTACAAGATGGCAGAGCATAGGGAGCAGCTCCAGCAGGCAAGGCAGCGGGACCAGCTCCTGGTGCTGCTACAGGTCAGATGAAGAGAGGGGAAGAGCACAGGACAGAGATCAAAGCTGGGCTGGGAACAGGCAGGGAGAGGAAGGGAGAGGAGGAAGCTGGATGTTCTGCTGACTCTAGAGAGACTCTAAGATGTCCTGTAGCCTTTGGAGGCCTCTGGCCTATGTCAAGTTGAGCCTGGTTTTGCCCACCAGCAGACAAATACGAGATTTTCTCTTGTGTACCAGTATATGATTAATACAACTTGAGTTCCCCAGAGAGAAAAAAATGTGAGGAAACATGGGTGCTCATGAGGTTCTGGGGGAACCTCATGGTTTTGGCACTGCTGGTGAGGGGGTGGAAATGGTGGGGACATAGTTTACAGTGGGTCCCAGGTGAATATGGTGTGCTACAAGCACTGAGTCCTAGAGCCCAAGAAGGGCCAGCCTGTATGTGGAGAACCCAAGGCAGCACCATTGTCCCTCCCCAGGATGCTAAGGAGAAGATGGAGCAGCTGGAGGGGGCCCTGCAGGGAACAGAAGCAGGGCAGGACCTGTGCTCCAGCCGGAGGCTGCAGAAACAGCACCGCCAGCTGGAGAGCCAGAGCCAGGCATTGACCACCAAAATGGCCGCCCTAGTCGCCCAGGCCCACCGGGTGGTCAATCCCCAGCCCATCATGGAGGAGACCCAAAAGCTTCTCCAGAGGTACTCGCCTGCTCGTTCCATCTTCACCCCACCATGTGTCACCCTCCCATGTGAACATAAGGGCAGTTTTACCCCGTGAGCCCAGCAAAGTGGCACCTCCAGCACTGAGGTGGTCCAAACCTCTTTTCCTTTTGGGCAGTCATTCCCGGGCTAGGAGGGTCAGAGACCCCAACTAAGGCATCCTAGGCACCCCACAATGTAAAGTCAGGCAGGCCATTTGGGCAGGAGGTTGGGCCATGGGCCCTCTCTAGCTGCCTCCTACCATCAAATTTCCACTGTACCCCACCTCGTTCCTCACAGGTCCCTGGCTGGGCCAAGGAAAGGACTGAAGGTTTGTCCTCACCTGTCCCCAACCTCTTTCATCTCTTCCGCCTCCACTTAGGTTGGAGTCCCTGCAGGGATGTCTGGCCACCCGGCGTCTGCAGCTGCAGGCCTCGGTTGAGCTGTACCAGTTCTACCACTTGAGCACCATGGAGCTCACGTGGATAGCTGAGCACATGCCCAGTGCAAGCTCTGCCAGCTCCACCACATGCTTGGATGATGCCCTGAGCCTTTGCCACAAGCACAAGGTAATGGCCCCCTTTTCCTCCCAGGACCCCAATGCCCTATTCCCAGGCCTTGGAAGCTCTCTGCTGCTACTCAGGGTGGCCTCCTTTCCAAGTCTCTGCCCCCAGCTATTCTCTGCCTGGGAGCTGTTCCACATTTGGGGCCCAGAGCCACATCCATAGCTCTGTTCTGGGCACCCTGTGGCTAAAGGAATCTGGGGACAACAGCCCCTTGTGCTATTCCATGGCAGGCGCTCCAGGCAGAGGTGAAAGCCCACCAGGGACAGGTGCAGCAGGTGCTGGGTTCTGGACAGAGCCTAGCAGCCTCAGGGCACCCCCAAGCCTCGCATATCATGGAGCAGTGCCAGGAACTGGAAGGCCGCTGGGCAGAGCTGCAGCAGGCGTGTGAGGAGCGGGCTGAGTGTCTGCAGCAGGCCATCACCCTCCAGCAGGTAGGAAGGATGTAGAGAGCACAGGTCAAGCGAAGTGGCCAAAGTAGGCAGTCTCCATAAGTGAGGTCTGCGGGACCTGGGACTCTCTGGGAGGTGGATCAGTGGTGAGAACTCTGAGCCAGGACTTGGCTGGTCCCTATATGGACACAGAAGCCTCTTTGTGCTGGCCACTGGAGGGCCTAGCATGATGTCCCCAAGCATTGATGGAGGGTCCCATCTGAGTTCACTGAGGGAGTCGACACTATCCTTGGCAGTATTTTCTGGATGCGTCAGAGCTGGAGAGCTGGGCAGAGGAAAAGTGGCCACTGATGAGCAGTCAGGACTATGGTGAAGATGAGGCAGGCACCACCAGGCTCATTAAGAAACACCAGGTACCATGTCCTGAGCATCCTCCACACAGTCTGGACTTGGGCAATAACGGGCCATCAGAGAAACTTCTATCACACGCCCAAAGGGCACTTCCTACTTCTCGGAGGCATAGAGCCCTGCTCTTTCTTCCAGAAGACACAGCCGGCCCCTTCCCCACCACCCACCCAAATCCCACAGGGTCCCTGCTCATGTCCAGTGCCCCACTTCTTCAGAAGCAACCCCTTCAAAGGACCCCATCCCCCTCTTTAGTCTCTGTCCCAATCTATCCCCGTGGCCTTGGGACTTCTCTGCCTTCTCTTCTTGCTTCCTTTCCTCCCCCAGCACCTTTCTACTCTCTTTTGGGGTCATTCTAGGCCTCTTCTCATCTTCCACAGGGTTCTTCCTCCCATGCTTTGAATATCATCCTTCAAGTTAACCAAATGCCCTTCCCGAAACCTCCCTCCCCTGACACAAATACCCCCAATTAAAAGGAGACCTAGAACACCTCTCCTGAGATCAGACCCTCAGGACCACACAAGCCCCAAAACCTGTACCGAAGCAATCCTGGTTCCTGCTGTCACTGAAGTGTCCTCTTGTCTGGGCACTTCTTCTGCACAGCCCTAGTGGCCAGTGTTTCAGTGTCCTGTGACTGAGGACTTTCCATGAGCCATTTCTGAAGGGCCTGTGGCCATGGCCTCATGGAGCTTCAGTGTCTCAGGCATCCTGAGGTGCTTTGCTTAACTCTTTCCATCTCTTATACTGTGATGTTGGGGTCCAGTATCGTGCCATCTGTGCCCTCCCTCCCTTGGCCCAGATTACCCAGCATTTACCCTTCCCTGTAAATAGTGAGCCCTCTGAGGCCACAGACCATGTCTTCACTTATATGGAACAGTCAGAACTCCATCAGAACAGGTAGGTGGGTGATGGAACCATGAGTGGACAGTTGGGTTAGAGGTGGATGAGAGGGTGTGGGGAGATGGGTGTGTGTGTGATCAATAGGTAAATAGATAGGTGGGTGGATGGATAAAAGAGCCACCCAATCTGAGCCTGCCTGAGCCCTTGTGTGCTGCCAGGCCCTGCAACAGGAACTGGCTGTTTATCGGAGCTCCATGGAGAAGCTTGATCAGAGGGCCCACACCCTCAGTGGCCCCGAGGCCCCTGAGCAGCTGAGCATGGTGCAAGAGAGGCTCCAGGAGCAGCTGCGGGTGCTGCAGGAGTTGGCAGCCTCACGGTGAGAAGCTTTGCACCCCCTCTGGGTACAGGGTGTCTAGCCATGGTTGACTGTACGTTCCCATACCACAACCCTGAATTGGAAGGAACCCATGACCCCAGGCCCACAGAGATGTGTCAGATGAGTCCTTGCTATGTGTTGCTCACCTTCTTCCATAAATTCCTCAGTGATGGCCCGCTGGGCGGGAACGTGCACCTCCAGCTTCCAGCGAGCCATCTCTTCCCCACATCCATACCTTTCCTGCCCTACACTGGCCTTCCTGTGTTTACTTCTCCCTGAATCCAGAGCCACAGGCTTGGGCAGAGAACATGAATAACCTCTTCCTTCAGGTTACCCCCTGTGGCTGGACCAGTTGTCCCCAGGAGGGTAGGCACCTAACTTCTGGGGAACCATGGGCCATCCCCACAGGGACCGAGAACTGGAGGGCACCCTGAAGCTGCACGAGTTCATGAGGGAAGCTGAGGAGCTGCAGAGCTGGCTAGCTTGCCAGACAGAGGCAGCCAGAGGAGGGGAAAGCCTCGGAGAGGACCACGAGCACGTCCTGGTGAGAAGAGGGCTGGGGCAAGGAGGAGCCCTGAGGCAGAATGCTGGGGGCGAAAGAGGCCATGGAAGTGGAGCCCTGGCTAAGGACAGATGTCTGAGCGGAGTGGGCAGGTGTTGCACCTGTCTAACCCCACATCGCTGAGACGTCACTGACGCCTCACTTACAGGCTGCTTGCTGCCTTGCCACCCACCCTGTCACCCATTCCTCTTTTTCTTAGCACCTCTGCACCAAGTTTGCAAAGTTTCAGCACCAAGTGGAAATGGGCCACCAGCAAGTAGTAATCTGCCATCAACTGGTGGAGAGGCTGCTGGAGCATGGGCACAGCACTGCCCCCAAGGCCCATCGGAAGCAGCAGGAACTGCAGTAAGTGCCCAGCAGGCCAGGCCAGGGGTGTCGGTTTGGGGAATGTGCAGGGTAGGCAGCTCTTAGAGTGTTAAGAGAGGGGGCAGCATGCTCTGAGGGAGGGCCACATGACTCTGCCTGCCCATGAGAAGTCTGCAGAAGGGCTGGTCCAGGGAAGCTGAACCAGCCACAGATGGCCGTGACCTGTGCAGGAAGGTCAAGGCTGGGAGTGCAAATCCAAGAGCTCTGCCCAGACCCCCACTGGCTCCCAAGACCTGGAGGAGGAGCTGAGGGAAGACGGCCCAGCTGCCTACCTAGTGAGTTTGGATCCACCCCTAGCCTGTGTACCATGCAACAAGGTCATGACTTGTTCATAACTTCTAGCACAGAGCCTGCCCTGGCAGGAGCCTTAGGAGCTCAGTGAGAGTTTGCAGAGTTAATGAGAAATGGAGAGAAGACATGGCCTGTGCCTTTGAGCGTTTATAATTGATTGATAATATTCAGACTGGAACACACAAGATGGAAGGAATGCCACAAGGAATAGAAATCAACTAAGTACTGAATTTGATAGCAGCAAAAGATTGAATTCATAGTAAAGCTGGAAAGATGGGCTCCAGGGAGGAAGGTTTGCAGACAGGGCCAGAGGCAGGAGAGGAGTTTTGGGCCAGTCCTGGAAACACCCAGAGAGGAGGAGAGCTGGCCAGACTTAGCAAGGGGGCGGAACGCGATGCCGGGTCAATAGCTGATGTGTTGCTGGTCTCCTGCATGCTTTGGGGCAGGGCTGCCTGGTCGGAGCTATGGGAGCTGACCCAGGCCCGAGGCCAGCTGCTCAGAGATGCCGAGATCACGCTCAGAGTTCACAGAGATCTGTCGGAAGCCCTCACCCAGATCCAGGTCTGAGCCCAGGGGAGGAAGGGGATTTTTTCTAGAAGTGCATCCACCCCAGGCTGTGCTCCACCTTCCATTCCTAATCCTCTGGGCCCTCTCTTCTCAGAAGAAAGCCACAAGCCTCCCCAGTGACTTGGCCCAGGACCTGCGTGGGCTGGAGGCCCAGCTGAGGAGACACGAGGGGCTAGAGCATGAACTTGTGGGCACTGGGCAGCAGGTAAGCCTAGGTCTGGCGGCCTCTCCCACTCAGGCCCCTGTAGCCCCCTCAGCCCTGCCCAGCTGTTCCTCTAGATTTTCTGTACTCCCTTGGGGCTTATACTTGGGCTCCATCTCATACGGCAGGGCATGGCCCAAAGAGGAATCTGTGGGATGGGCAGGCCCTTCTGACTCTTGGAGAATATGACCCTTCCCTCCCTATACCCCACCCTGAGCCCAGCTGCAGGAACTGCTGGAGACAGGAGGCAGAGTGCGGAAGCTGGGCCCTCAGGCCCATGCAGTGCAGCAGAAGCAGCAGGCACTGGCGCAGGCCTGGGAGGCCCTGAAACTTCACATGGAGCAGCGCAAGGCCCAGCTGGAGCAGGCATGCCGCCTGGCGCGCTTCCGCACGGCGGTGAGGGCTCCTTTCCCTGGGGCAGCACGTGTGTGTGCAGGGCGGGGAGGGTAGGGGGACATGTTGTACCATGCATGGACATGCACTATGAGGCCCTCCAGCTCTGGAATGAAAAAAGTGTGGACATGAAATGGGAGACCATGAGCACATCCGAATATCGGTCTGGCTGGCCAGAGAGCTGAGCACATGGGGTGTAGCAGTGACTGTTTAGGCTTGGGTCAACGCCAGCCCAGGTGAGTGACAAGGCAGTCAAGAGACAAGGGTCCCAGCCCGAGCTGAGAAATAAAAGTGGTCCAAGAAAGACCATAACTGGAGATTCAGATGTTCTAGACGGTGACCTCGGGAGCAAGCAGCATCTACCTAACATGTGCGTTTAGCTCTGTGCTAGGAGGGTGGTAGAAGCTGTGTAAGACGGAGCCACTTCCCTCGTGGAGCCTGTCTAGATGAGGAGATGAGCCTAATATCCAAGAGAGTCAGGTTGGGACAATGGGCCCTGGCGTGGGATGTCCCCAGAGTCCCCATGTCCTGGTGCCTGGTAGACCAGAAAGCTCAAACTATGACTGTGGAAAGGTTTGTGTTTAGGGACCCAACTCTGCCACTTTCTAGATGTGTGGGCTTGCGCAAGACACTTAATTCTAGGTTGTTAGCCTGTTGGTGAGTGCCCAGAGTTTACAAAACTCTTTCATGCATATGGTGCCATTTACCCTTCGTCATCTGTGCAATGAGACGTTTGGACAAGGCTCCAAGGCCCCACCAGCTTGAGCATTGTGTTTGTACACGAATCGACAAAAGTGGTTTACGTTACACTGGAAATCCAGAAGACAAGGCGAGTAGTGAGATGTCAAGGTGCCAGGGAAGCCTTCATGAATCAAAGAAGGCCTTGGCACTTAAAAAAAAAAAAAATGTGTGCACTTGGAAGAGGTAGAAGGAAGGAGGAAGAGCTTCTAAAGCAGGGGAGGCAGCAGAAGCGGAGGGTGGAGATGAGCCTTGGTGAGGGCGACAAGGAGGCTGGGCTGGATATGGAGAGTTTAGTTGATCTGGGAGGATTGGGTAAGATGACAGTAGAGGAACCAGGTGACAAAGGGCCTCTGAGCCTCACCTGAGGCTGTGACCCAGGACAGCTCAGGCCACTGCAATGAATGAGTGGATCCAGGTGGTTGTGCCTCAGAGCCTGGTTCTCTGCCACCAACCCAGTTCTCACCCAGCTCTCTCCCTCCATCTCTTTGGGATCCAGATGCAGGACTACATGTCCTGGGTGGCTGGTGTATGGCAGGAGCTGCAGGAGGACGAGAGCTCCCAGGAGGCCAGCAGTGTTCAGATAAAGCTCAACATTCACCAACAGCTTCGGGCAGAGCTGGAGGCACAGGAGGAGCTACACCAGCGGGCCACCCAGCTGGGCCAGCAGGCACTTCTGGCTGCAGGGACACCCATCAAGGAGGTGGGCTCCCTTTGCTGGTGCACCCCAGCCTCCCCTGACCTCACCTGAGCCTGACCTCCTTGTGCCCTGCCTCACTGTGCACAGGCCTCTCCTCAGAATCCTCCCTCAGAATGTGTTTCTCTCTCGTCCACGCGGCTCCCCCCAGCACAGGCTCCCAAATGCTTGTCCCCAGGTCCAGGAAGGGCTGCAGGCCCTGAAGGACAGGCGGGAGCAGGTGTTCCAGGCCTGGGAGCAGAAGCAAGAGAGGCTGCAGGCCACACACCAGGAGCAGCTCTTTCTCAGGAAGTGTAGTCACCTGGAAGAAACCCTCACGGCCCAGGAGGCAGGTGCCCTTCCCCCAACACACACATCCTAGTGCTCTCTCTGCTCCGTTTCCCCTCTCCCTAACTCGCTTCCTTGCTCCTTGGGGCTCTGGCTTTTTCCAATATGGAGCACAGAGGCTGTGTATCACCTCAGAACAGACAGCTGCTAATGGCTGAGTGGACTGGCTGTCTGGACAGTCCCTGATGGCCTCTGTTTCTTTTTTGTGGGCTGATCCAGGTCTCCCTGAAAACCAGTGTCCTGGGGAGCTCGGTGGAAGAGGTGGAACAGTTGATCTGGAAGCATGAGACTTTCCAGAAGGTGCTGACTGTCCAGGATGAGAAGGTATTGGGCTCGGGAAGTCCTGGGCCTTGTCAGAGTTGGTGAGGTAGAGGGCAAGGGAGTCTGGGAACTTTGAAGAGTCCTAAAGGGGGGACGTGGTGTGCTTTGTGTGTACCCATAGGCAGTGTTGGGGGGAGGCGGGGGAGGTGACCTGTGAGGCTAGGGGTATCTGGTTAAGGCTAACTAAGCAGAGTTAGATGTTTGGCTCAAGAGGACCTTGAATGGGGTGGGCCGTGCTGCAGGAGCAAAGAGTCCATTTGGCCCCATATCATTTTGTCACTGGGTTCTGGCTCGCTGGGAGATGGGCCAGCCTTAAGTCAACCCTAGGCCACAAAAGCCTGAGGGAAGGGGCTTCTCAGTGGGCCAGCCCCTGCTCCGTTTCCCCTGCTCCAGACTCACCAGCATGACAGGCTGTGCCCCCACTCCACAGGAGGCAGCCCTGTGCGAGCAGGCAGACACACTCAGAGGCCCCAGGGTGCAGGACCTGCTCCGCACAGTGTTGGAACATCGGGCTCGAGTGAAAGAACTGGCAGAGACACGAGCACAGGCCCTGCACACCTCCCTGCTGATGGCTGGCTTCGCTAGGGCCGCGACCCAGGTCAGAGGGCACCCCCTAACCCAGTGCCTTCTGTTGGGCCACATTTTACATTTAACAAATGACATTCACCTTCCTGGGCTCTTTCAGCCCTGACCACAACCCTGTAATGAGAACACTGAGGTTTGGAGAGTTAAACGGCTTTCCCAGAGGCCATGCTGAAGCCCAGAATATTTGAGTCAAAGACCCTGTGTGCAGAGAGCCCACTGCATCCTGAGCTCTCGCAGGGCCATGTGGCAAAGAAAAGCAGGGGAGAGAAGCAGTGTGGTCCAGAGCCTAAGACCAGGCAAGCCTCATCTCCCAACATGAACTTCCCCACCCACCGGCCCTGCTGGCTCCTTCCTGTGACTTGCTAGAGGAAGCGGGGACTAGCTGGGCCTGGGACATGTCTTCCTGGTCTAGAATCACTGGTTCTCATTTATAAGCCTCTGCCCAACTCTGCCCTTGGGGCCAGCGGTCAGCTACCTGAGCACAGCTAAGGGTAAATGGGTGGGACATCTCTGTGGACCGAGGCAATATCAGCATCTCGGAATCCATGTCCCCACCCCACCAGGCCGAGGACTGGATCCAGGAGCGGGTCCAGCAGTTGGAAGAGCCACTGCCTTCTGGAGACCTGAAAGATAAGTTGAGGCATCTGCAGAAGCACCAGGCCTTCAAGGCTGAGGTCCAGGCTCATGAGGATGTCATAATAGCTGTCACCAAGGTAACAGCCAGGCCCTCAGCCCCAGCCCTGCCCCAAAGTTGGACTCCAGGATGGCCAAAGGGGAAGGTCTTAGGCAGGAAGCAGGGTGGGTGAGGGCTGTGATGGCAGAAAAGCAGGAGGAAGGGTAACTTAACAGTCACGATCTCCTGGTGTCCCCTGCCTCCCCAGGAGGGTGAGGCTCTCCTGGCACAGAGCCACCCTTGGACAGGGGAGGTCTCTCAGAAGCTGCAGGCACTGCAGAAACACTGGGAGAAGCTGAGGCAGGCAGTGGCCCTCCAGGGCCAGGACCTGGAGGACATGCGGAACGTCCTGAAGTTCCTGCAGAGCGTGGAGTGTGCAGAGGCCTGGATCCAGGACATGGTGAGGCTCAGCTGGGCAGGGGCATTGCTGAGGGTGAAGTTGTACGGCTGAGGGTTGGGGCCAGCCCTAGCCTGCAGCCCTCTGGTTCCCTGGGCAGGAAGCTCCCAAAGCCACCACTCACCCCGATGCTGCCCCAGCAGCTGGGGGCTGGGTGCACCAGGGCTGATGCTAAAGAGTTCTGCCCTCCCAGGAGGTGGTGGTGAACATCGGTGACCTGGGCCAGGACCTGGAGCACTGCCTGAAGCTCCGCAAACAGCTCCGGGAGTTCCGGGGAGTCTGGGCCGGGGTAAGGAGGCCATGCCCGGGAGAGGTCGGCCAGCGCATCCCCGCACTGGGAGCTACAGCTCAGAGTACTGACCGAGTATGGGCTCTGGAGCCACATGTGGGCTCAAGTGGCAGCTCCACACTCTCTTCCCGCACGTGCTTAGGCAGACTTCCTCATCTTGCCGAGCCTTAGTTTCTTCATCCTTAAAATGGGGTTAACACCTACCTCATAGGTAAGAGAGTAATATGTGCAGTGGAGGAAGCTAAGAAAGGGTACATGGGACGCTCTATACTACTTTTCCTGTGCATCTATAATTATTTCAAAATTTAACATTTAAAAAATGTATGTGTGCCTGGACATAGTAGATAATTGATAACCGTCCTTTAGCTTCACAGCATCTCCTTCTCACTTCCCTGCACACACACCCCCAAACATCTATTTTTCTTAGTGTGGTGTAAGGGGAATTGGACAGATAGATGCACAATCAGATGTTTGAGACCAAACACGCTAAACGCATTCCCCTGATGTTAAGTACCCATGATTTGTCAAAGGGCTGCAAAGCTCCAAGCTAAGATTTCCTTTACTAATGGAGGAATGTCACAGCCACTATACCAGATGCTGTAGTAGAAAGAACACTAGATTCAGGAGCTGGGCTTGATCCGGGCTCTGCCCCAAAGCAGCCACATCAGCCATTGAGCTCTGCTCTGGCACTTACAAAAGGAGAGAAACCCTCTTCCCTGCCTACCTGATCTAAGACACTTCATAGGGATGTGCTTTGGAAGTTTAACAAGCTCTACAAATACAAGGTGGTTTTCCCAAGGGCAGGAAGCCTGAGAACACAACCCACTGTCGGGGGCTCCTCCCTAGGTACCTTTAAGCCCTACTCGCTGTCTTAAGCAGTGGCAGCCTCAGCTCAGTGATAGGGACATCCAACTCCAGGAGGCCCAAGCTCACCATTTTATTCTACCCCTTGCTTTGCTTTTCTTATCCCAAGAAGCTGCATTTTAACTTTAAATGCTTCTACTAATCAGTACATACCCACCCTCCCACTCTTGCCTGGTCCTGACCCAGAGAGCACATTTTTTCTAGTCTTAGAGACAACTCTGGGGCTCCTAGTATATCCTTCTCCTTGTACCCGGGATGGGATGGAATATGATGGCCACGGCGGAGGAAGCCGCTGTCTCCACTCCCCAGACAAGCTGCTCCTCACGCTCTCTCAGGCCCAAACAGACCCTCCAAGTGCTGACTGGAGCACAGAGAAGGGGCTTGGAGCAGCTGGCACCAATGCCCTCACCCTGTCCCACACAGGACATGGTGGATGATACCTACATCAGGAACATCAATGACTTGTCACTGCAGCTCAAGAACAGGGACCCCGAGCAAGTCAGGACCATCTGCCAGCGGCGACACCATCTCAACAACAGGCCAGTCCCAGAGCCAGAAATGGTGGGGCAGGATAGGGGGCTAGAGGAATACCTCAGACTGAGCCTCACACCATCTCTGCTAGGTGGCACAGTTTCCATGGCAACCTGCTTCGCTACCAGCGGCAACTTGAAGAGGCCCTGGAGATACACACATTGTCTCTCGAGCTGGATTCTGTCACAGAGCAGATTGGGGAGAAGGTAAGCAGCCAAAGCGCAAACACAGCCCGTGGTGGGGCGTTGCTCGCAGAGTCCCCCATGTGCCCTGCCCCTTGCCCGTCTCACCTCTTCAGGGTGGGGACTTGGAGGTCCTGCCAGGGGTGTGCCAGGGAGGTGCCAAGGGCTCTCAGAATCAACTACAGACCACAGATGCCCCCACTGCAGGCTCAGAGTCCAGCCCGCCTGCACCCTTTTGCCCCCAGAAGCACCGTGGGTCCAGAGGCCAGAGCCTGCCACCCCCAGTTTTTTCCTCTGTTGTCCCTGAGCAAGCCCTGAGCCCACAGGAGGTTTGTCCCAGGCTTGTGTCGGCCACTGCAGAGAAACGTGGGCTGCACACTGGTAGAGGTGGAAGTGAAAAGCCTGAGAAGCCCCAATGGATCTTCCTACTCTTCCTCCGGTTCCCACCTCGGCCAGGCCTGGCTGTCCATGCTCAGTTGCCCTTAGAGGCATGAGAGTTGAAGATCGTGCATGTGAAAGCACCTCACAGATGAAGATCACTACCTCAGAGGACATCCCCACCCCAAGGCTCTCCTCAGAACCTTCCTCCTTTGCAGAAGGAAGGGGCCTCTGGTCGGGGCAGGCACCCCGCTCCGGCCCCTCCGAGGACACTGGGTGCTTACTTTCCACCCACAAACCCTGAGGCCAGTGATCCCTCTGCAGTGAAGGAGGAACTGGAGAGAGGCCAAGTCACTATCTCCCCATTCCTCCTCAGGCCGCCCTGGTCCAGACCCTAGACTGCGGGAAAGATCTGGAGAGCGTGCAGAGGCTGCTGCAGAAACACGAGAAGTTGGAGCAGGAAATGGGCCTCATTCAGGCCCAGGTGGAGGTGCGCTGCTGGGTGTGGAGGTGGGCCCAGGCCAGGGTACCTCCTCTGTGGGACGCTGTGCAGAGGATAACGGGTCTTCAGGACCTTGAGAGCCAGCCAGATCCACTTGGCTGTTATTCCCACAGACTGGGGGCCTCCTGCAGCTGGGGACCCCACCTGCATAAAACCTGCCCTTCCACCCCAGCCCCTGATCCTGCTTCCCTCAAAAGCCCCTAGAGCGTGAGGTGGGCCGCCTCTGCCGAAGAAACCCCAGGGCAGCCCACAGCCTCAGCAGCAAGCAGCAGGAGATGGTGGACAGCTGGCAGCGGCTCCTGAGCGGGGCCCAGAAATGGTATGAGCCCTCGCTGCCCTTCCTGACCCATCCTCAGGCTGCACGCTTCCCCTTGGCCCTGGTTTTCCCCTGAGAATCTTTCTCCATCCTTCAAATAGCTGTCTGTGTTGTCACCCCATTAATCCCAGCCCCTGGGCTTGTCTTTGGCTGAGGGGATTTTAGGCACTGGTGGGCACAGGGGGAAAAAGGGCTCGGAGGCCCCAGGACTAGCCTATGAACCCTGTGGGCAGGAGGGAGTCGCTGGATGCCTCACACCAAGCTCAGAAACTGCAGGTGATGCTGCAGGACTTGCTTGTCTGGGCCCGGAGGCTGCGAGCTGAGGTGGACACCCGAAGCACCCCCCGAAGCCCTGCAGAGGCCCAGCACATGTTGGAGAAGCACCAGGAGCACAAGGTGAGCAGCTGGGATCCTGGGTCCTTTCCTGGAATCTCGCCTCCTCTCTAGCCTCTCCCTTACTGTAATCCTAACCACCTCCCGGGTCCTTTCTCAGTCACCTGCTTCTGCCTTTCTCCTCTTCTATCCCACCCCCTCAGGGGTCTCCCATCTCTCCTCCTCCTCACTGGGCCTCCTCCAGCCCTGAAGGCCTCGGCCTCTGGGATATGAGCCCAGTCCTGTTACAGGTCGAGCTGGACTCCCGAACAGATAGCATCAACCTGACCCAGAGCACAGGGCAGCAACTACTTGCAGCTGGCCACCCATCCGCCCCTGACATCCGCCAGGCCCTGGCTGGTTTAGAGCGGGAGCTGAACAGCCTGGAAGGGGCCTGGCAGGAGCACCAACTCCAGCTCCAGCAGGCCTTGGAGATACAGGTAGGCAGCCTCCACCCTGCCCCCACCCCTCCCACTGGGGCCTGCACTGACCCCAGGGCCCCTGGTCAAAGCCAAAGACAGAGAGATTGCTATGACAGGGCCTCTTACCACCACCCACCACCCACCACTCACCACCTAACCCTCCCACAAGTCTGGCCTGCTGTAGACTCATCCTGTTGAGTCAGGCCCTCAGTCCCTGTCTCCACTGGACCAACAGGTTTACCTCACCTGCAGTGACTGGACCCTCTGCTCATTTCCTCTTGCCTTTATCTTTCCCAACAGTTGTTTCTGAGGTCTGTGGAACAGATGGAAAGTTGGCTCAGCAGCCAGGAAGCCTGCCTAGCCAGTGAGGGTGTGTGGGTAGGTGCCCAGCAGGAGTGAGGAAGTGCTTACAAGAATAGCGTTAGAGATCAATTCCATCAAGTGCTGCCTGAGCTCCCCAGGCTAAGAGGATCACCTCACCTCAACCATGTCAGTCATGGAGCTGTCACATGCCCATTGATGTGAGCAGTTCTTATGCACCTGGGCTAGGCCCCACCAGAAATGCAAATGCCGTGGGAGCTTAGAGGGTGTGCGTGACCCTGGACCCATTCTTGCCTCCTTCCCACCACCCTTCTCACCGCTGCCCTCCTCACGTCCTCACGTGCAGAGGTTTGCTTCTGTCCCACCACTGTCCCAACCCTGTGGCAGGCAAGCCTGACTCATGGGAGACTTCAGAGAAAAATTGGGCTAGCCCATTCCGTGCTGAGGCAGCGTTACTGGGAGCTTTTCACCTGTTTGATGAAAAGCTCCACCTGCCCTGGAAATTTTGACCCTTAAACTTTATTCCCAATACCTTCCCTGGCTGAGAATCTCAGTCCTAAAGCCAGATTCAGCCTTGAGGTGTTGGTTATAGGGCTGTGTTCATGCAGAACACTCAACATGGGGGTATTTGCTAGTATGGCTGTAGGTGGGAAAGCAGGTAACTTGGGATGGGGAAGGGGCAGCCCCGTGGATGGTGTCAGCTTCCTCTGTTCCCATCAGGACCCCTTGGCCAATGTGGAGACTCTCCTGTGGAAGCACAAGGTGCTGGAGCAGGGCCTGGAGGCACAGGCAGAAAAGATCAACGCACTGGAGGCCACAGCCCACAACCTGCACTGGGGTGGGCACCCTGAGACCCAGAGCACCCTGAGCCGGTGCCAGGCCATGCTTCTGAGGTACCTCTGGCTCTGGGGCTGAGGGGAGCTGTGGGCAGGCTGGTGTGGGCATAGGGCGCCCGGCTCTTTCCTTCCTGTCCTCTGTCTCTTGGACCAGGCCCTCCAGCCTCTTCCGAGGGCTGCAGTCAGATGCCAGGGCCTCACCACCCCCACCCCCACTCAGTGTCATCCCTGCAGAGAGTTGGCCCGTTATGGATATCAGGCAGCACATGGTGATCCACCTGAAATAAGGGGGAATTTTACAGAGACATATACTGGAAAACTAAGAGGAAATGACCTACTGGAGTGGTGGTATCCGGGCACAGGGGTTAAGTGTCAGCCTCTAGAGCCAGAGAGACCTGGATTCCTTGCTACTTATTCGTAGGGACTTGGGGAAGATTCCTCATGGAGTCTCATGTCTACAACGAAGGGATACCGATGCCTGCCTCTTAGGGCTGTGTGAAGATTGAAAAGGTAGCCTTGGTGTCTCAGCACATTGCCTGCCTGGCAAGTGGGCAGGTTAACAGATTTTTTTAATGCTCATTTAACCGAAGCCGGTACAGCTTACAAAACAGGAGGTTCTTTTTCCCCATAAAATTACATCTGGTTCAGCTGCCTTGCCCGGCTCCTCAGACTTTTAGATCAAGGCAGATTTGACCAGAAGCCCATACCCAGCTGGCGAGGGTCTCCATCTCTCAGAGAGAGCCCACCAGGGCCCTTAATGTTGGCTCCTTGTGCTGGTCCCCTGGCGAGGGTGGACCCCTACCTGGAAACCCAGGGGGTTTTGATTGACAGATATCAAACACTGGTTTGCTGGTCTCTATCAATACCCCCTCCCCCCTAGTCACCTTAAATGGTTCCTGGCAAGGCTGGCTGACCCCCAGGACAGTGTCACCCTGACACCCTCCACTCCTGGGCTTCTGACATCCTCTGGGGTGCATTTCTATTCAGTCGAGCCTCTCAGTGTCTCGCCTGGCCCCCATACACTTTGGTATCCCCAGCAGGAGGAGACAAAGGTTAACACACCAGTGTGGAAACTGTTGAAGGGAGACGTTGTGGACCCCAGGGCATAGGGGGTGGTGGTATTGGAACTTCTTTTCCTATTTATTTTATAGATCTCATTTCTAATTTTTATTGTTGTGCATAAGGCAGTGTACTTCATATATTGGTACAGAGGTACATACATATATTAATCAGTATATATACACATGCATACACACAAATACATATATGAGGGGTACCTCTCAAAAAATTCTTACTAATAGCAGTGCGTGTTCAAAAAAGTGGTTTAGACAATGTACTAGTTTGCTCAGGCTGCAATAATAGAAAGCCATAGACTAGGTGGCTTAAATAACAGACATTTATTTTCTCACAGTTCTGGAGGCTGAAAGCCCTAGATCAAGATGTTTTCAGGACTGGTTTCTCCTTAGGCATTTGTCCTTGACTTGCAAATGGCTGTCTCCTCCCTCTGTCTTCTCATGGTCATCTGTGCCCGTCTCTGTCCTAATCTCTTCTTATAAGGACACCAGTCGTATCATATTGAAGTCCACCCTAACGACTTTATTTTGACCTAATTACCTATTTAAAGACCCTGTCTCCCAGTACAGTCACATTCTGAGGTACTGGGGATTAGGACTTCAACACAAGAATCCGGGGGGACACAGTCTATCCCATAACAGACACTAATAAAGAGGGGAAGTAGAATGTTTATTTCAAAGGAAACCCCAGATTCAGGGTATACTGATATCCAAGAAGGGCTGTCCTAGGCTGGAAGGGCACCTATATGCACACATATGTGCATGCATGCACGCGCGTGCACACACACACACACACACACACACACCCCTGTAGCAGTTCCAGGTCCTGGTGGGAGGACCTGTGGCCTCATGAGACCCTCCTTCTGGCAGGAAAGAGGCACTCCTGGAGCGAGCCCGGACCCGCCGTCACCACCTGGAGGAGCTCCAGCAGCTGCAGACTTTCCTACAGGATTCCTTCGAGGTTCCCCATTTGGGGTGGGGAGTGGTTGTGGTGGGGAGAAGGAGCCCTCTCAGAGAGAGGCCACCCTCCTTGGGGCAGCCCAGAAGTTAGAGGGGAAGAGAGCCCTAGGCAGCAGAACCTGGTCCTCCCTGTGCGCCCAGGTGGCTATGTGGCTCAGGGAGAGGAACCTGGTGGCCACGGAAGAGGGATGGTGGGACCCAGCCATGCTGCAGGCACAGTTACGGAAGCAGCAGAATCTCCAAGCTGAGCTGGACACAAGTGTGCATCAACAACAAAGGCTGCAGATGGTGAGGCCCTGGGGACCCAGCTGGGGGACTATGGAAAAGCCTGGCAGGCCAGATCCTGAGGCAACCCCACAGCGGCCCAGGAGCCGCCCCATCCGTAATAATGGATGGCCGACATTTCTATGCGCAGGCACCGCACCGTGTTAAGCAATAAAGGGCAGTGAGAAACAGTAGTTTCCCTGGGTACCCTCTCCAAAACTGGTCCTTTCAACAATTTTAAAGATGTGATGGTTTTTAAAACTAGCTTGGAAAGACAGGAGGGGATACCATCCCAGCACAGCCAGCAGTCCTGTGGGTAAAGGCGTCAAAGCACAGAACCTTTTAAATTTATTCTCTCTTACCTACGAAGAAGCTCAGGCCGTGACCCTGGGCCGGCTCCCTGTGGTACAAAGTGCCCTGCTAAGTATTTTCAATGTTTGTCCTCATTTAAACAAAATAACCATTATTACTTCTAAGTAAGGCTACTGAGTTCAAAGAGGTTAAGGAGCTTGCCCCAAACCACACAGCCAGAACGCAGAGACTTGGCAGCTGTGGGGCTGGTGGTTGGCACTGATACAAGTGCCCCGGCACCAGCAGCCCATGTTGTGGCTGTAGGAAGGGCAGAGGCTGCTGCAGGGAGGCCACCCAGCCTCGGAGACCATCCAGGAGCGGCTGCAGGAGCTGGGAGAGCTCTGGGACGAGCTGCAAGCCAACTGCCAGAAGAAGGCAGCCAAACTCCAAGAGACCTGCGAGGTACGGCCACGTGGGCTACGAAGCAGGCTGAATGGGGCTCCAGGCCTCTCCCTCATGCCTACCTTTGTTCTGCCTCAGGTCCTGCATCTCCAGAGGAGTGTGAAGGAAATGGAGAGCTGGCTGGAGGCCATGGAGGTTGAGCTGAGAGTTCCCATCAGGGGCCAGAACCAGGCTGAGCTGGAGGAGCTCCTGGGCACTCAGGGAGAACTGGAGGCAGCAGTGGACAGGCAGGCCAGGCAGGCACAGGTGCTGCTGGGCCAGGCCCGGGACTTTGTACGAGAAGGCCACTGCCACGCCCACGATGTGGAAGAGCAGGCCCAGCGGCTGCTTCAGAGGTAGATCTGCCTGTACACATCCTTCCCGCCTGCCTCCTTCCTGTCCTCTCATCTCAGGGCTTCCCCCAGCCCTCGGCGAGGGGCACAGAGTGAGTGAGCAATGCATCACCATCTGGCCCTCACACTGATGACCATAGTCCCTACCTGCCCTCCACCTCTGCAGGCTGGAGAGCCAGTGGGAGCCCCTGCGGGAGCGCAGGACAACCCTGGAGGCCCACCGCCTCCTCTTGCAGTTCTTCAGGGACGCTGATGAGGAAATGGCCTGGGTACAGGAGAAGCTGCCCCTGGCCTCTGCCCAGGACTACGGCCAGAGCCTGAGCACTGTGCGGTGCCTGCAGGAGAAGCACCAGGTGTGGGTCCACCCAAAGAGAAGGAAGCTCAATCAGCCAAGGAAACGATGCTGAGGCCCTACTGGGGGCTCAACCTCAGGGGCTTCGGGGGCACCCTGGTCACAAGGACGGAGAACTCCTTGAGGGCAAGTCTGTGGGATCCCACGAGGCTTCAGGCACAACACTGGGGGCCCCAGCAGAGTGCCCAGTAGCAGCCTTGGTCCTGTCTTCCTCTGCCTCCTCAGAACCTGGAGAGTGAGATGAGCAGCCATGAGGCTCTGATCCAGGCAGTGGTGGGCACAGGGCACAAGCTGGTGCAGGCTGGGCACTTTGCTGCCCAGGAAGTGGCTGCTCGGGTGCAGCAGCTAGAGACCACCATGGGCTGCCTGCGGGCAACGGCTGCGCAGAGGTGGCAGCGGCTGCAGCAGGCTCAGGAGACTCAGCAGCTCCTGGTGGAGGTGAGGGGGTATGTGGGGCTCAGAGGGCTGGCGTGGGCATGAGTAAATCCGGGGTATAGCAAGCCCAGGAGGTGATTTATCAGGGAGCTCCCGGCTCTGTGTGTCTTCTGTCACCTCCAGTTAGCTGGTCCGCCCTCAAAGTCTTGTGCGTTTCTTAGAAAACAGACCTTCCGTTTGGTTTGGTTTTGCTGAGGCTTCAAACCAGTGCTTCTCAATGAATGCTTTACATCAGAATCACTTTTAAGAAATGTCCGTACTCAGGCTCCATTCTAGGCCAAATCAGAATCTTTCAGGGTGAGAGCCAGGTATAGAGCATTTTTAAAGCTCTCAAGTGATTCCAATGTACAGCCAGGCTGAGAATCACTCTTAATCCTGACGTGTGAACTGTAAGCAAGGATCCCTGGAGGGCATTGTCCCAGGAAACCTACTCTCTGTTACCCCAGCTCCTAGAGGCGGAATTCTGGCTGGCCGAACGGGGCTGTGTCCTGGACATCGAGGATGTGGGCCAGAATGCTGAGGCCACGCAGGCCTTTCTGCGGCGCCTGGAGGCCACCAGGAGAGACTTGGAGGGGTTCAGCATGCGCATCGAGAGACTTCAGAAGACAGCAGCCCTCCTTGAGAGTGGGCAGGGCCCAGAAAGGTGGGTTGGCGCCAGGGCCATCAAGGGAGGAGCTGGGAGAGGCACGCTCTAGAGCCGTGTGAGGATGGTCCCTCCTGGAGAGGAAGGTCTCCAGTAGGGTTGTCTTTCCTGCCACAGCCCCGAAGTCCTGGCCCGGATGCGGGCAGTAAAGGAGGGGCATTCAGGGCTGCTGCAGAGAGCAGAGAGCAGGCATCAACGCCTGCGGGAGCAGCTGCAGCTCCACCAACTGGAGCGGGAGGCCCTGCTCCTTGATGACTGGCTGGCCAGCAAGGTGGCCACTGCCGAATCTCAAGACTACGGACAGGACCTGGAGACCAGCAAGGTGAGACACTCCTGAGCAAACCTAGGGGGGAGTGGATTGAGGCCGAACAAGGACAAAGACGGTCTGCGTCTGGGGAGGCAAGGGGGCGAGAAGGGGAGAGAGGGATCTCGACTCTGGCAGGACTCTGCAGTTCTAGAGTCTGGGCCGAGGGGAGCCAAGGCCGTCAGATACTGCCAAACCAAATCCTTCGTGAGCTTTGAGAGCTGCTGGACACCACTTCCAGAGTGACCCTCCTGGCTCTATGCTCTTGCAGGTTCTGGGAGAGAAGTTTGATGCTTTCAGAGAGGAAGTCCAGATCCTGGGGCCAGCCAAGGTGCAGGCCCTGAGGGAGCTGGCACGCAACGTGGAACAGGCGGCACCCGGGTGCTGTCCCCAGATTCAAGCCCAGAGGAGTCGCATTGAGGCCACTTGGGAGAGGCTGGACAGGGCAATAAAGGCCCGCACACAGGTAGATTGCCGTAGGCCAGGTGATGAGTGGCTAAGGGGCAGAGACATCTGTGCTTTTTGCATGCGCCAGAGACAACCAGACCCTTCAGGAAGGGGGAAGGGGTGCTGTGTGTGCGTGTGTGCGCGCGCACGCGCAGCCTCTAAAACTCCCAGCTGGGTCTCATGGTCTTCCACCTCCTGCCCTCTCCACCTATTTGATTCCTCTAAGTACAGTTCACACCTGCAAGAGAAACAGCATGTCTGGCCAGCTTCTGACCCCTGCCAAGCCCCCTAACACACAGGCTTCAGTTTTAAGATATATGTCTTGCTGGTCTCTTTAACGGCACTCAACTGGGCGCGATCTCATCAGGCAACAGTTTTCTTCACTCCACTCATTTGCTCTTCTTGTCTAAGTGCTCTCAATGAATTTTTATGCCAAGGAAAGCTTCAGTGTTCCCCCACAACCTTAGCTCTGAGCCACAGCTGGTAGTTTCTATAAAAGCAGGCCAGCTCCTTGAGCCCCTGGCAGACCCCACAGCCAGGAGATGCCATCTCTGAGGGGCCAGGCTAGAGCGGCCTTCTGAGCTGACCCCTTCCTCCTGGCCAGACCTCTCCCCCCGTGACCAATCTCCTTCCTCCCATGGGCCCATCGCCACCAGCTTCAGAGCCTCCATCTCTGTCTTTCTCACGCTTTGTGCACTGAAGACCCTCTCCTAACAAGATGCCCCCTGAGGCCAGACCACATCATCAGTAACATCCTACTTTAGTTCATTGAGCAGCTGCCACATCTAGGACATTTTCTGTGCCTGGTGGTCATGAGCAAGACACTAAGCCCGAGGGTCCTTATTATTTACAAGGAGGTGGCCCAGGAGGGTATGTCTCCAGGGAGGAAGGACCCTGGGAAAGAGCTCAGCCCAGAGCAGGCCCTCTCTCCTCTTCCAGAACCTGGCCATGGCCTGTGAGGTCCATGGCTTCGAGCAGGCAGTGGCCGAGCTCCGGAGCTGGATGCAGGAGAAGGCCACCCTGATGGCAAGAGACACCAATGACCACAGCCTTTTGTCTGGGCAGACTCTGCAAAAACAGCACAAGTGCCTGGAGGTGAGTGCCCACACCCCGTGGGCTTCCTGTGTGAGCCCCACCCTAAAGGCAGTGTGTAGGGGGACCCCAGAGAGGCCAGGACTCTCCCAACCCAGGGACTGCCTGCCCGGGTTGGGGAGCAGAGCAGAGGTGGCCTGGGAGAGTCTGGGAAGCAGAGCAGAGGTGGCCTGGGAGAGTCTGGGAAGCAGAGCAGGACTCCTCAGAGGAGACTTGATGCTCCCTGATGAGTAGCATGTGGCAGGTTGCAGAGGGTGAGGCCTGATAGTGTGTTCTGATGGCAGATGGAACTGGCAGCTGTGGAGAAGGAGGTGGGACGGGTGCAGATGGAGGCCTGCCGACTGGGCCAGCTACACCCTGTGGCTCAGGAGAGCCTGGCTCAGCAGCTGGCTGAGGTGCAGGAGGCCTGGGCCACCCTGGATGCGAAGGCCCAGGAGCGAGGCTGGCAGCTGGAGCAGGCTGCCCAGGGCCGCACCTTCCTCGGACGCTGTCGGGAACTGCTGTAGGTGGCATCCTGCCCCAGCTGTTGGCTTAGCTGTTCCCTGTTGTGTGTGGAGGGGTCACCCCAGCTCTTTAAGGAACTCTACCTCCTCCCGTGCAGCTCATGCCCTGCGCTCCCTTCACCCCATGCTGCCCTTCGGTCCCTGACAGCAGCTCTCTCTCCCTGCCCCACAGAGCATGGGCTCAGGAGAAGCAGGCACTGGTGTCCTCAGAGGAGCTGGCTGGGGATATGGCAGGGGCTGAGCGGCTCCTGGGGCAGCATGAGGAGCTGGAGCAAGAAATCAAGGAACACTGCCTTCAAGCCCAGAAAATAAAGCAGGAGGGGCAGCAGCTGGTGGACAGTGGCCACTTTATGTCTCTGGAGGTATCGGCACAGAGGTGGGCCTGGCGCTGAGCTGGACACAGAGCCTCATTACTCAAGGCCTCACAACCCCTAATAGGAGTGAGGACTGTGGGAGAGGAAGGGCAGGCTAGGGGCAAAGGGAGAGGGACAGAGAAGGGGAGGGTCCAGGCCTCTCAGCCTTCCGTGGACGCTTCTGCTGGGCACTCCAGTGCCGCTCCACCTGGGTGGCTCCGCCCAGCATCTTACCCACAGCACCCGCTCCCCACCAGGTGATGGCAGGTCTGCAGGAGCTGGAAGGGCAGCTGCAGGCGCTCAAGGAGGCCTGGGCCCTGCGCCGGGATTGCTGCGAGGAGAACTGGAGCCTGCAGAAGCTGCGGCAGGGGCTGGACCAGGCCGAGGCCTGGCTGGCTTCCCGGGAGGGCCTCCTGCAGGACCCCAACTGTGGGGTGAGCCAAGGTCTTGCCCTCTCACCAGCTGCACCGACCGTCCAGCAGCTACAGCCGAGAGAAACTTCTGCGGCTCCTCCTCTCAACTGGCCACCCAGGCGGGCTGCAGAGGGTGAAGGGAAGGCTCTCGGCACCCCCGGTAGCTGGTTCTCACCCTGCCTTGCTTCTCTCCAGGACTCAGTGTCCGATGTGGAGCTGCTGCTCTGCAGACACCAGGACTTAGAAAAGCTGCTGGCAGCCCAGGAGGAGAAGTTCGTTCAACTGCAGAGGACGGTGGGGGTGAGCAAGGAATCCCAGGAGATGGGTCCTGAGGGCTGGTGGTGGGAGCAGTCCCAGTCTCAGCCTGAGAGTTGGGGGGTCTCCCCAGGGCACTTGCCCTTCAGGAAACCCCCATTGTTCCCCTTGCCAGCTGCAGTATACTGTCATTCCCATGTCCTGGTAGGCTGGGGTGACACTGTGGGCTGGGATGAGGGAGAATTCTAAGCTGAAGGGAAATGGGCTCTCTCTGGGTGGGAGAGCTTTGGGGAGGAGAGACTGGGCATGGAGCCCCCACCCCTGGGGCCCTGACCTGACTCACCTTGCTCCCCTCCCTAGATGGAACGGAAGCTGCCGCAGCAGGCGAAGGGGCTAAAACCTGGAAGAGTTGGCAGTGGGCTGACCTCCCTCCAGCACAGGCCCCTTGGAAGCTGGTGGCCTAGGGCATGGCTGGCTGAGACAAGGGACCTACAGCCAGGTGTCCCTGTCGGGCAGCACATACCCTTGGCCACCATCGTCTCCCTGGAGCAGGCAGCCAGGCCGCAGCAGCCCAGCGGGGCCCTGGGGGTAAGGGCCACAACCTGGAGCCAGTGCCGAGGCCCAGGGACCTGGGGCGACTGGGCAAGGGAGAGGAGCATAGCCGACCATGAGGAGGTTGGGAAGGAGTGGGTACCTAGCCACCCTTACACAGGGGGCCCCGTCCTCTGTGCTGGTCCTCATGTTTCCTGGGCCCCATCTTGTACTTTCAGGATGCTAAGGGTGCCCCCACCATAGAAGGGTCTTCGGAACTTAAGCAGCAGCTCCTGCCTGGGGGAGGGCAGGTAAGTGCCAGGAAATTCCTTTCCTAGGCACCTCCATAGAATCTCTAGTGGGGCTCAGAGGGGCCATCGGGGCCTGGCCCCATGGCACTGTGGACTCTAGGTGGACTCCCCTGACCCCAGCCTCCATTCTTAGGAGTTTCTTCTTGGGGCCACTTCACAGTTTTTGCCCCCACCCAGGTGGACGGTGGGAGTCCTCTTCCTCACATTTTATTTTCCCTGTAAGTTGCTTCCTGGCTCCCTCATCCCTATGGGCACCTTGGTTCTGGTGAAGCTGGGGTGGCCTCACCCACCTACTCGCCACAGCCCAGTTCCAGTCCCTGGGACGGCTGCCACAGGACCTTGGGGGACAGATCCCTGAGCCTGTTCCAGGAAGCGAGGACAGCAGAGGTAGACAGAGAACAGAGAGGGCCCACTGGGAAAAGCTGAGATGACCATACTGACCCCTGCCTGTCATATTTCCTCAGAACATGGCTTCCACATCCACCCTTGACCTCATAGGAGCCCAGTGTGAGAGGCTAAGGGAATACCATAACAGGAAACACACTTTTTCCTTAAGGTAAGGGCCAAGTAGAGGGAGAGAGGCTGGCCTGGGACAGGCTGCCTCAGCAGGCGTGGCCTCCCGAGAGCAGCCTGGAGGCAGGGGTCCCTGCATGGGAGGTGGAGAGTTTGATCCATGACTATTTGGGTGCAGGCTCAGCAGCGGGGCAGAGATCCTGTTTGCAGCACCATCTAAAGGGCAGGGTGAGAGCTGGCATCAAGCCCTAAGCAGAGCATCAGGTAGGCTCTAGGGAAACCCTGGGGAAGGGGAGTGGGGGGCACTGACTCCCTGGGCCTCAAGCTGCTGGTGTTTTATGCATCCTGGTAAGTTTCACATCTAGTACCTGTGTAGCCCGTGAGGTAAGCGTAACTTATTGCCTTTTCACAAAGAATTTAAGGCCCAGAGAGGGTAAGCAACTTGCCAAAGCTCACACAGCTAATTAGTAGAAGAGGTGGGGCCAGGCTTGATCCCCTGGCTGCCTCCTGGTCCTGTTCTGTCTCCTTTGGAGTCTGCTGCTCTGACACCCCTGACCCTTCTAGACTCTTCATGGGCTTTCCCAGGCTCTGCTCTGTCTGATCCTGGGGGCTTCTCCATCATTCATAAGTTCTCACACACCCTGAATGTAGACAGTGGTCAAGGCCAGCTCTGCTACCAGGAGGTACATGTAGAAAGCACCCCGTTGTACCTTCTGAACAGTGTGTTCATGGCACGTCCTGAGGCTGCTGGGGTGCTACTGGGAGCCCCCTCCTACTCCTCCCCATCTCTCTGGTTTCCTGGCTCCATTTCTCACACTCTGATTCCCTAGGAGTTCCCTGAACCTGTCCTTCCAGGATCCCGAAGGGATACTGAATTTCTTCAGAATCCCCTCCAGGCTGAGCCTTTCTTAGTCATCTAGGAGGCAGGATACACTGGGTGGAACCTGCCTAGGGATGCTCAGCCTACAAAGCATCCCCCACATGGAGCTTCTGCTGCATACCTGGCCTCCAAAAGCAGGAGCATTTTAGTCTGTTTGGGCTGCTGTAACAAATATACCACAGACTACGTAGGTTATAACCAACAGGCATTTATTTCTCACAGTTCTGGAAGCTGAGAAGTCTGAGATCAAGGCACCAGTAGACTGGTTGTCTGGTGAGAACTGTCTTCCGGTTGCAGGTGGTACTTTCTCACTGTGTTCTCACATGGTGGAAGGGGCAAGGCTGCTCTCTGGGTTCTCTTTTTAAGGGTTTAACCCTCATTACTTAATCACCTCCCAAAAGCCTGTCCTCCTAATAGTTTCACCTTGGGGTTAGGATTTCAACATATTGGGGGGGGGGGCGGTACAGAAATATTCAGAATATTGCCTAGAAGTGGGAGCATGCAGGGACTCTGCCTGTAGCTGGCCCAGCATCTAGGCCAGGGCTGACCAGGGTTCTTCCTTTGCTCTGCAGCCCACAGTCTGAGCCCAGAGCTCACAGCCAGACCTCTGGACTTCCCAGCTGAGGGTGCGCCCAGCACGGCTGCTCCACTCAGGTAGGGCCCCTGGGTGTGTGGGCAGGCGTCCTGAGCCTCCATGACCGGCACGGCCCAAGATCCTGGGACTCTGACCTACACTGTTAGGGGGTGGGGTAACCCCTATATTAGAGAACCTCAGTGACCCCTAGGAAATAGAAAGCCCCCACCTAGCGTCAACCCCTGCTCACTCCCTGCAATGACAAGAGTCCGGATCATGAGGCTTCCTTACCACCCCTCCAGATTCTACAGCTGTCCCCCACCCTCCTCGCTGAGGGAGATGCACGTGGGCAGTGACAGCCACTCACAGCCCTTGGAGCCCCCCGAGATGGCTGGCCCTGCAGAAGACACTGCACAAGGCTCCCGCCACCTTTCCTGCTCAGGCCAGACCCAAGGTGAGGGGAACCCAGGTTACCTTTGCCCATGCTAGAAGCTTGCCTGGCTCTGTCCACCTGGAACCCACACATCCCTCACTCTTTAGACCTCCTTCTCTCCAAGATGGAGCATTGTTTGCAGGACAGCCAGACCTCTCCTACACCTTTGATCTTGTCCCTGCTCTCTGCCTTCATCTTGCCTCCCTAGTCCATGGACCTGTTCCCTGCTCCACGGGGAAACAGAGGCCTTTCTGTCCTAAAGAGACCAGGAGTCAGAATGTTACCCAGATATACCTACAGATGACCCCAAGACCCACAAACAGATGCATACAGAAACCCACATGGAGACAAACCCACACAGAGCTACAAACATGTAGAGACCTGCCAGACGCACACAGAAATACATATGTACTCACACGCACACAGACACATACACAGCCTCATGCCTGAGGAGCACTCACATCGTAATGGGTGGCAGCCATGGTTGAGGTCTCTGGTATAATCATCTACTCACACTCCTGCAGGGCCCACAGGCTCCAGTTTATGATTCAGATGATGTGCTGCTGAGTTAATGGGCCTTGTCCTGGACAGAGTGGCTTCTAAAGCTACAGGGCAACCATTCTTCTTCTCTGTGATTCTAGTCACATGCCCAGGGCAGGGCCTGAGAGTCATTGGGTCATGAAAAAATAGCATCTACCCCACACACCATGGTCACTCCTACAGCTACCTGCTGGCACCCCGTATCCAAATCCCACATAAAGGCTAGGAGGTAGGGTGTCCCCAGGGAGGCCAGAGGCCTGTAGCACTGGTGTGTGAAGAAGGTTCTGAGGTGGCTAGGTTTCTGAGGCCCTAAATTCACTCTGCCTCCTTGTTCTCCCCATAGGTCTGGGCCCTGAAGCAAACCCTGAGGTGGCAGCAAACCTCAGGGCTAAAAGTGAAGACACCCTCTAAGGGACCAGAACAAGACTCAGCTACCAGACCCCTCAGGACCAACTGAGAATGGATGGCTCCTTTTAAGAGACAGGACACCCCTACGGTCACAGCTTGGTGAAGCTACGCCACTGGCCTCTTTCTTTGGCTCATCTGGTCGCAGGTCTGGCCACCCCTACTGTGGCATAGGAAGCAGCCTTTTGATTGAGTCCCTGGTTACACCCCAAGATTCTAGCCTGGGTCAGGGGTGCTGTCATTGCCTATAAGTTTGTTCACCTGACCCCAGGCTGCAGCAGTGGAGACCCCTAGACCAAACGGGCCTCTGGCCTGATTGGAAGGGGTGGCCCTGAGTGGGGGCAGATGGTGGGTGCTTCAGGGGAAAGCCATGCTGACTCATGGGCTCTGAGGTCCCTGGGGAGACATCCTGTTTCCTAACTCAGTCCTTGCCTTGTGTAACCAAGAGCCTGGAATAACATGCCCCTTCTTGGCAGCAATGAGAATCCCAGATAATGCCTCACATTTGTATGAGCTGCTGGAATATATAAAGTGCTCTATTTCACTCTGTATAATTACTTAAGGTAGTAAGGAAGGGAAAACAGACAAGGCACAGGGCTTTGCGCCCTTATGCAAATACAATCATGCTGCTCCGGGCTCCTCTATCTCTACCTCCAACCGCCACATAATCTCTGAATCTTCTCCTTGCTCAAAAGGTAGCCATCTCCAGCCCACATCACGGGGACCAGGCCCATTTAGAATGCTCGACCTACCCAAAGGTGTCTGAGGCAGTGCCACACTTGGGTGGTGCTGAGTACACACTGTGATGGGGCCCCTAAAAGGACCATCCATACCCCCAGAGGCTCTGGAAGACCTGGTAATGATGGTCTCTGCCCCAACTCAGCTAGGCAAGGAGTGAGCCTGAAAGAGTCAGGGGCAGCGGACGGGCGGGAGCCCCAGGCCAGGGTGCCGCCCGCTCCTGCCACCATCACTGGGGCTGGAGCTGCCTGCGCTGCCTCCGCCGCAGCACAGCCTCACGCAGGGCCTCTAGCAGCTGCTCCCGGTTGTTGCAGATGTTGTAATGTGTCAGGCGGAGCAGCTTGTCCACATCCTCCTGGCTGTAGGTCACCTTCGAGTAGTGGTAGGGGGAGCTGGAGGAAGAGAGGTTCACCTCCCCAGCCTCCTTCTCCTCAGCTGTCCGTGGGACCCCTAGTGGAGAAAGAGTGCAGCCCTGGCATGGAGGGGAAATGCCCTGAGGGAGTCGGGGTGGGAGAGGCATAAGGACCAAGGAGGTGGGGCCAGGGGCCCAGGGCACCAGGAGGGCGAAGTGGAGGGGCTGGGACCATGGCTCACCAGGGGCCGAGTGCTCCCGGAAGGAGTCATTGACCAGGGGGAAGTGTAGCACAGCAGGGGCTTCAGGGCAGTCGGGGTGCAAGAACAGGTGACACTCCTGAGGCTGGCGCTGCTCCTCAGGGCTCAGTGAGATGGGTGGGAACGGGATCCTCTGCTCCCCGCAGAACCGGCCCAGGAGCTGCAGTTGCTGCAGGGTGGGCAGAAGCAGCGTCAGAGGGACAGGCCCACAGGACCCCCCAGTGTCCTCGACAGCGGACTGACTGAATGTGGAGGTCTGCTAGGACACACAGGGCTTAGTGCTCAGAGGCCAGATCAGACTCTGGTGGACCCAACACAGCCAGGCCAGACTTGAAAAAATACTCTAAACCTGACGGCCTTTCCGCTGTAGCTCCACTGGGCTCAACTGAGTGGGGCTGCCCAAGTTCTGTAATTAGGAGGCAAAAACCTTCACTGGACCAGCACAGAAACTCAATGCAGGGAGTCCTAGAGATCCAGGACCAACTGGGGGTGCAGGAATAGCAAAGGGGACCCAAATATAAAATACACTTAAAAACATTCTAGTTCCCCCATCACTCCAACTTCCTGAGCAGGGTTGTGGATCTCCTGGTTGTAGATTCTACAAAATCAGTCTCTCATTCACATAGCCTCACTGTCACAGGCCCTAAGGGAAGGTGAACCAGATGCTGGACTCCAAGCAGATCTCCCCAGAGGCAGGAGCCAGGATGTCAGGTTGGCTCGGGCCAGGCTGGGGCTGCCCACTGCCTCCCAAGCCTGCCCCAGCCCACC
This sequence comes from Rousettus aegyptiacus, assembly GCF_014176215.1. Taxonomy (NCBI): domain Eukaryota; kingdom Metazoa; phylum Chordata; class Mammalia; order Chiroptera; family Pteropodidae; genus Rousettus; species Rousettus aegyptiacus. The sequence continues at coordinate 115,680,543 of NW_023416306.1, read as the reverse complement.
TGAAAGGCTCCGTGGAGGTTGTAATCCAGTGACAGGATGAGGTCCACATCCCGTGTTGGCCGCAGGAGAGGCATGCAGCTGGTGTTGATAAGGTAGCCGACATCTAGCAGGCAAAGGTGGGACTCCGCAGGTGTCAGCTGGTTGGGGAACCCATCCAGTTTGGTGGCTAGAAAGGTTGGGGGATGCAATGGAGAAGCAACTGTCACTGGTGCTGAGGGTACCAGCCTGTCAGGCCTAATGCCAGCTTCTTGCCGCTGGTGGACAGACTGCCCTCTGGCCCTGCTCTCTCCCGCTGAAGCAGTACCTCTACTTCCTGAGACCCTGAAGGTGGGCCCTGATCCCCGACATAAAGAGAGAGAAAGGGGCTCCCACTCCACGCAGACCAGGCTCAAAGGGCTTGTAGGTGAGGGGTTGCAGAGAGTGGGTGTCTAGACCAGGGACCCAAGGCTCAGACAGCCATGGGAAGACTCTGGAGAGCTTGGATCGGGGGGAGAGAAGCAGATACCTTTCCAGGCGGTGAAGTGAGGATGCTGGAAATAGTCCTTGTGGAAATGAAGGCCACGCATGAAGTTGTGGGTGGCCTGAGCAAGTGGGCGCCGTGTCAGAAGGTCAGTGAAAAACTCAGCTATCCTGCCTGCTGTTGTGGGAGTTTCTTCTATCTTCAAAAGAGGGACCTGCTCCTTGTCTGCAGGCAAGGAGGGGAAGTGGGGCATTCAGAAAATGGGGGCCCCTGGACCTGTATCCCAGCCTCTGTGTGTAGGGATTCCCAAAGGCCTGAGAGCCACCCCACCTTCCCCCAAATGCAGCCCCACTGACTGTCCCTTTGAATCCTTAAGGAGCCTGGGCACCTACCCAGGCTGACCTGATCCTGCGCCCAGCGGTCCCAGAACTGGCTGGGCTCTGAGGACCAGTATAAACTGTCCTGGAGGCTGGCTGCATACAGGTTGCTCCAGATACCTGAGAGAGGACAAAGGGGAAGAGGGTCGCCACCTTGCCCATCTTGGACCAGAAAAAGTCCCAGTGACTAAGCTGGGAAGGGGAAGGCTCACCACCCCACCCCCCAGATCCATTCTCCCCGCTAGCCCAGCTTTTCCAGCCTTCTAACCCGCCTCACCTTCCAGGAAGCAGATGCGGGACTCAGGAAGTTGCTTTGTCAGGCGTCCCATGTAGAACTCAGAGCCAAAGAGCTCGGGGGGGATGAAGGCGCCATACTTGGGAAAGCCAACCTCATAGGGGGAGAACTCACACCACTCTGTGAGGAGGCCACACAGCCTCACCAGCAGGCCCAGAACCTGAGGGACCCTTAGTACCACGCACCCACCAGAGGCTTCATTCACATCAGGACAGTCTGGTGATCAGGAGGCTCCGCCTTATTGCTGGCACTCTGGGCATGAGACCTAAGACCCTTGCCCCCATCCCGAATCCTGAACGACAGTCTGGAAAGCATGGGACCTGGCCCAGAAGAGGTGGATGTATCACCCACCTCCTACACATAGGACCGACTACCCACCAACCACAAACGCACAGGTCTCAGCTCCAGGCTACTCACCCCCAAACTCAAAGGTGGTCATGTTCTTTTCCTTGGTGTTGAGGGCACAGTAGATGGGCAGAGGGTTCTGGCCATGACTCAGGGCCTTCCGCTGGTCTGAGAGTTTGTGGTCACTGGGCTGCAGGAGAAGGGAGGTGATGATCTGAACCTGAAGCTGTGGCTTCCTTATGCCTGGGGCCTTCCCCACCCCCTGCCACCCAGGGTGACTCCCCATCTTGAGAACGTGAAGTGGCTTTGGCCACCCCCACCTATCCATTCCCCAGCCTATACCCCTCTCCACACCTCATCATGCAGCAGCGCCTCATTGATGAGGGCCCACAGGTTAGTGAAACAGGTTGGGTGGCCCAGGTGGGCACGCTCGGCCATCTCCTGCCGGTATCTTTGCAGCTGGCTGGGGGCCAACACGCCTAGCTTGCTCTTGGTCACCTGGGTCTTCAGCAACTCAATGGGCCCTGCCAGGTCCTTCTGAGACCACTCTGGGTCTTCATAGAGGTTGGCCAAAGCCCTGGGAAAAGCCAAAGCCAGGGGGATCATCATTCAAAGAGCCATTGCATGCCTTGGACTCTATTCTAGGACAACAGCCTGGCAGGCACTTTCTGAGGACCATCTGACTCATTTCTCTCTGGCATATGCACACTCCTAGTCCTTCCAATTTGGTCAGAAAGGCCTCCGGGGTCTAAGAGAGCCTACTGCCATCCCCTGTCACAACCCAACCAGCCACCACCAGGTTCTTGCACTCAACCTGCCGCCAGCTCACCAAGTGGAGCCTGAGGCCCCTGTGATGTAGGAAACACAATCCAAGAGGCCCAGCTCCCTCAGGCCAGCCAGCTGCCCATACAGAGAAGTCATCGCACGGACCCCACCACCAGTGGCCATAACAGCTACTACTGGGATCTGAAAGAGAGGACAGCCAGGCTTGGAGTGGTCTTAGGGAGGCAGAAGAGGAGGTAGTAAGCCAAGTGGCTACTCAGCTCACCCACAGCTAAGGCTGCTCAAGATCTGATCAGGGATCTTCGGACCAGCACTAGTCAGGCCTGCTGAGAAGGTTTCAGTCAGTAGCTTCTGTAGGGATCAGTAGCTTCTCAAGGGTCAGGTTTGTCTGGTGTTGAGAACTCCAGGAAAAATGAACCAGACAAATCCAGGCCTTGTTTCCTCACCTCTAGCACAAGCAGTCTGGTGATTGCTTTTGGGAAGCCCCAGGGCCACTTCAAAAATGTCCATGTACCCATCCTCCTTCCTCGTGCAAGGAGAGATCATCTCCCTAGGAGATGCCCCAGGCTGATCTAAACCTCCAGAGACTGCCTGGGGCCAGAAGGCAGCCCTCAAGCTGTATGTCTCACCAATTAGTCAGAACCGGCCAGGTCTCACAACCTGGACCGGGCCCAAAATCAAGAAACAAGAAGGAAAGCCCATCGGGGCAGCTTGCAAGCTCCAGGTGCTTCATGCAATGCTCTGCATTTGATGTGCTCAAGCTCCTGATAACATCAAGTGAGAGGGCAGCAGAGCAGGGGCGGGCAGAGAGATGGGTCCAAGCCCACCTGGGCACCAGCCCTGGTCTGGTTAGGGAACGAGTTCCAGCCTCCTGCACTGAGCCCTAGGCCCAAGCAAGCTTGAAGATGCCCACCCCATGCAGCCCAGTCCCCAGACCTCGTCCTCCTGCAGGTCTCCATCCAGTTGCAGGGCCTGCTTCAGGGCCTTGGCCACCACCTGCTTCCTCCTGCTCAGGAAGGCCTGCTCCTCTGCACAGGGCTCGCAGCCCAGCCGCACGGCCAGCTCCTTCGGTCTGGATGAGAGGAAGGGCCCGTGAGGCAGCTCCCGGCCTCATCAGAGAGGGACGCTGGGCTGGTCTCCCTGAAAAGCCCACTGCAGTGTCTCCTCTCTTCTTTCCCCAACCCTCACCTGTCCTCCTGTGTCCTAACTGAAGTGTGACACGTGTAGATGGGATAAGGAGATGGCAAACCAAGACCCATGTGGGGACACGCTTGGGGAATGCAGCAAAGTAGATGCACAGAACCAGAAACACTAAACACACTGATGACTAAAGAGGCCTCTCCAGGGTCCCGCGAGCAAATAGGCCCTAGGTGGGACCCAACACCACAGATCCACTTGCACCTCTCAGCTTCTCAACCTCACCTACCCGGAAGTGACTACAATGGGACAGGAATCAGTGTTCCCACCTCTTCGTAGGGAGCAGCTGGTCTCCCAGGCATGTGAAGGGCCAGGGCCTGTGACTCCTTGTTCCATGGTTAGCTAAGGTCCACTCACACTAGCTGCCACCTGAAGGGGAGGGATTTCTCTCCTCTCTCGGTCTTCTTGCCCTTTCTGTGCCTCAAACCACTCTCTTCACCTTCCGCCTGTTTTTCCAGCCAAACATTTATCAAATGTCTCCCAAGTGCCAGGCCCTAGGTTAAGCATACACCCCTCTGACTAAAGCAGAAATGCAAGTTAAAAAGAGCCTTTACCTGCTAAGGCTTCCTACACATCACACTCTGCCCTGGGAGCAAACCCCTGAGCATCCTGGAGAGGATTCGTTGGCACAGCAGTTGCTCTGGGAACTGCCCCATCTCTTCCCCTCACTCCTCCAGCCCAAATGCCTGATGATTCATTGGTCACCTGTCCCTGGCTGCTTTCCCCCATGACCTTTCCCAGTGCCCAACCCGGCCTCTCACCCTTCTTCTTTTTTCAGCTCCACCCTCATCAGGGGCTCCTGAAAACCATGAAATCTACGGTCACAAAAGTTGGCCACTGGGTTCCTCTCATTCCAGCCCGAGCCATACCCCACAATGTCCCCATGCTCCCTTGGGCCCCCGGACATCTCCACAGGGCCCAGGCCTGAGGCCTAAAAGCAAAGATGTTCAGAGAATCCCTCTTCCCAGAGCCTGGTCCAGCAATTGCCAGGGCATGGCCCAAGCACAGAAGCTGCTACAGAAGCAGGCTATCCCTTCAAGGCCTGGGGCCCAGCCCTGCCCATGCATCTGGCTTTCTTCCTTCAGTGGCAAGTACCTGGGACATAGGGAAGACGAGCCTAACCACTTGACGAGAGGGCAGAGCCCTCAGGGGTACCTTCAGTTGCTCCTGGGAGGCATCCTGCAGGGGAAATGAAAGAACTAAGAATCTCTACCATTCCATTCCAGCAACGACTTCACCAATTGCCCCTAGGAGTGACAAAGCAACAGCAGGAAAGGGGAACAGGAGGCTGACATCAGCCCCACAATCTTCCCAGAGTGCCTGACTCTGCCAAGGAGTAAAGGGTGGGTTGGGGGCTCAGGGTGAGCAGAGAGACGGGCTGGCAGCATGTGCTGAGGGAAGAAGGGGATAAGTCTCCATGGCCCCCCTCACAGGAGCAAGAGGCACACTACCTGCAAACGAACACTCAGCTCCGGCTCCCAGCAGGCTGGGCAGTGGAAGTGCAAGGAGCCAGCGCCCACTGTGGCTTCCTGAGGACCCTCACAGGACCCAGGGACCACAAGGTGAACTTTTCCTTTTGAACCTGGAAACAGTAACCAGAGCAAAGAGGCTGGGAATAGGATCCCCACCCACAGGCCCTCATCTTGCCGAAGGGATCTGGGGGGCACTTCCCTCCTCACACCAAGATGGACATCTGGCCAGGCCAAGGCTGGGAGATGAAGCTCGCACCACAGCCCCTCTGAGCACTAAGGGAAATAGCCCCAGTATGGACTCACCACCCCGCCACCCCAACCCCTGCTCCTGCCTGAGAGCTGAAGGTAGATAGTACAAGGTTCCCTTAGAAAGGGGAAGACAAGGGCTGGGGGCTACCCCAGAGGTCAGGGACTCACCCTGCTGGTCCCCTGCCTCTTCCAGTCGAACACGCAAGCAGGAAAGCTCCCGGGCCTGAGTCATTAAGACAGGCCCTCAGAGTCGCACCCTTTCTCTGTTAGAGGCCCCCACCCTCCCAGCACCCTGGTTCTTGTTCCTCAGCACTTGTATTACCTTGTCCCAAGTCACAAAACATTTGAGCTTGTATCTTCTTGAGGAACTGAAATCCCAGGGTCCCCCAACTGGGTTCTGCCCCCGACCCCAGAGGTGAATCTGAAGCTTGGGGAGGAGGGCGAGGCAGGGGGTGTCGAGCATATGGCCTGAGAGAGGGGTTCTAAACTCACCACCAGGATGCCATTGCTGAAGAGCTGCTCAGCACGGTCTGTTCTGGAAAGAGCACAGTGACCCTCAGCAGGAGTCCAGGTTCCCAGGGGTTCACCCCTCAAGGAGGCCTGGGCATGCCTCCTCCACCACTGGATGTCTCCCAAGGAGGGGAGCCAGCTCTAGGTGTGCTGGGCCCTGTCCTTCCCGAAGAAAGCACTCCCACCCCGAACTGCCCCATGGCCTGACTCACAGATTCTGCAGCCGAAATTCAACTTCCAGCTTCTCCTCACCCTAGAGAGAGAGAGAAAAAAGCAAGTTAGGAAAGTTGAGGAATGTGTGAGAGAGAGAGGGAGGGAGCGGGGAAGGGAGGGAGTGCTCCTGCAGAATTGGATTCCAACCCACAGGCCAGCTGGGACTGCTGGAGCCCCATCTCCAAGTGGCTCTGTCCTTTACCTGTGTATGACTCCAAGAGAGCTGCCCTTGGTTTAGGGGCCACGAAAGAGGGTCGGGGATGGGACTGCTCCTTGGGACAGTAGCTATGGCTGAAAGAAGCCTCTGAGATGCCAAGGAAGCCTGGACCACCCGCTGGAGAAGAGGGCACCATGTGCTCGGCCACCCTCCCAAGCACCTCCCTTCTGCAGGGCAGAGGCCCTCCCCGGCCCTGGATGCAGCCTTGCCTGAGGGTTTAGGGTGAAGCTCTCACTGCGGAACTCCCCAACTCTCAAAGTCCCTACATCAAACAGCACCGACAACACGGGGTCATCACTGGTCAAAAGGTCCTGGTCAAACACTTGCAGTTGTAGGACATTCTGGAAGGGGAACAGAGTGCAGGAAGGAGGGGTAGAATAGGAAGGTGAGAAGCACAAGGGCAGGGAATGTGGGGCTCGGAGGTGACAGTGGCAGTGGACACAGAGAGTGAGCAGAGCTGGGGCTGACACCTGGCCCACCTTGACCTGGCTGTGGATTTGGAAGCGAAAGCTCTGATTCCAGATGGGGTTTCTGCTGTTTCTAACTGTGCGTGTCCGGAGCCTGTCGCTGGAGGCCGTGGGCAGCCACAGAGTCACATAACAGTCAGAGGGGGTCACTGTGGGAAGGAGGAATGAGCACCCAGTGATTGCCAACAGCCCTTCCCAGTCCAACCACCATAGTCCGTGTCCTTCCATCACAGGCAGCCCCAGGAGACCTGGAGACCCAAGGAGCAGCGCTGGGTCGGAAGACAGGAAGGGCAGAGGTACAGCCTGACCATGACCTTCCACCCAGTACCTCCTCTCGGCACCCTCTCCAGGACTCCACTGCATGCTCAGTCCTACTCATGTCTTTTCCCACTGCCCTTACTCCACTCTTCATGCAGCTACAGAACTGTTACCCTCCCTGGACCCAGCACTCACCTAAGTCCTTGGAGGGCAGGCCACGGGCCTGCAGGACACGAACGGTGAGCAGGCAGGTCCCAGGCACCTTTGCCTGCAGAGAGAGGGACAGTCTTCTGAAGGAAAATGGGCCCAAGGAGACAAGGGCCAACGGGGAGGCTAAGGTAACCCTCGAGGCCTCTGATCCAAAAAGCCCAGCCTTGCCCAGCTACAGGTCTGAACGGAAAGGAGGAAATGGTACCTACTGATGATTCCTGCCAGCAGTCATGCAATGCTCTGGGCCAACTCTGATTCATGGTCTTCACGAACCTTAACTCATTTAAGCACACAACAACTCTACGCATGGGACTACTTATGACCATCCCCATGAGTTAACCGAGGCAGAAAGACTAGGTACTCAGTCACTTGCTCAAGGTCAGGGGCCAGGACTGGACCAGGCTAGCTCCAGACTTGTGCTCTCAAGCCCCACAGTAAAGTGCTTCCAGACCCCAGTGTCGTCTCCTCTTTTGTCTTTCCACTCGCACTCCTGGCTCACCCTTGCCTTAGCAGACTTGAGACTGGTCTTGGGTGGTGGGGGTTGCCAGGAAAGAAGCACAATAGGGCTCAGCCTGGCCTTGGGCCCCCTGGTTGAGCTGTCCCCCATACTCTCTCCATCCCTGGCCAGAGGACAATTCTAGAAATGGGCTCTCTGCCAGGGGAGAGACAGCAGTTACCAGCTCAGACCACCCATGGGTTGTCAAGTCCTTCAGATCCTACAAGGTGAGGGTAACAATGGCCCCCAGGCAGCTCTATCCAAACCCATGACCCTGGGTCTGGGGATGTGGATCCTGACAGGTTGCCAAGGCAGGGGTCCTGTGCCAACCAATCTTTCCTTTGGGCCTTCAGCCCTACCTCGGGAAGAGCCCAGATGGATAGAGTCCAGGGATAGAGCTGGGGAAGCTCATCTATCAGTGTCAGCCGTGGGGCACCCACACCCCAAACAACTGAGTCAGGAGCACTGGAGCAGCCACTTCCTCCTGGGGCCCATGATGCCAAGGAGCTCTGCCTAGAACTTGTCCCTACAGGAGGAACTCAGGACAGTCCCTCATCAAGACCCTGCTTCTTCCCTGGCTCCAGCTCACCACCCTGGTCCAAGCAGAAGCCCACAGCTCCCCAAAGAAATAGTATTGACCAGGCCCCAGAAGGACTAGAGGTCAGATGGGGACCAAGTTCCCTACCTGTCTTACCAGAGCCATGAAGCTGAGAGTCCTTGGGAATCAGGGATGACAGGCAGTGGCCCTAAACAGAGGACTGTCAGCTTTTTAATCCTGAGCCAGGGATGTCCCAGCTGGCTCCAAGCTCCTCCCAGGTCCCTCCCAACCACCTCCGCTCCACCCAAGACCCACACCTACTCCTGGATTAGACAGCTATCCAGGAAATGAGGCACCTTAAACCTATGTAGAGCCACTGACACCCCTGTAGTGAGGGCTCAATACCCCCAAATACCCACTACCTCCAGCCATCAACATCTGTGCCTACCCTACCCAGCCCCAACTTAGCAAAGGGGCCCCCAGGAGAGCTGGCTTTCAGAGGCTGAGCAGGAAGACTGGAAAGTGGGGCCTGGAGGAGCCACTGAAGTCTGGAAAGCAGGAGGGTGGGCCCAGAGCAGTGGCAAATGGAAGAGCAGTGTCCCCTGTGGCAGGGCCTTTTACAACCTTCCAATGCCAGTATGACAGGAATACCCAGTCTTGACTGAAGCGCTTGGCCAATCTGAGAGGAGTGCCCCAGGCCCCGTCATCACCTGGCAGGGGTGTGGTTTGTTCTAGGAAACAGCCCTTCAAAGCTGGCTGCCTCCACTCTTGGAGCTGGGTGGCCAGGGATAGAGCCTCTGGGTCGGCACTCGAGATAGGGGGCTCTTCTACCTCCAGGGCTGGGTTGGTAGAGGGAAAGAAGGAGTCTGAGTGTGGAGACCCACTCCTTCCACAGGGGTAGTCTCAAGAGGGGCACGGGCTTCTGTCCCCTCCTGAGCTTGTAGTGGGAGAAAACAGGATGTCCCTCAGGGCACCACACCAGCTGCCCTGGAGCAGGAGGATAGCCAACAAAGCCAAAGCAAAGCTAGGAAGAGCTTTACAAGCTCAAGTCAATGAGGTCTGAGCCTCCAAGAGTTCTGAGGTCCAAAGAGTTCCAAGGTCAGCCTGCTTGCCCTGAGAGGGGTTACAATGGCTGTCACGGACAGAGGCATCTTGGCAGCAGAGAGCTCCTCAGGCCCAGGCCTGGACCCAGCCCTCCTGTCCTCCAATCTGAGTCGCCCTGAAATTTCCACCCGAACCTTTCACCTGAAATTTTCAGTCCTCACCAGACCACGGGAGGCAATTATGAGAGGGAATCTCAGTACACACCATCACAGCTATTTTTTATTAAAGACTTCCTCTGTACCAGTTCCATGCTATCCTTACAGATACCATCTCCAAGCCTCACCACACCGTGAGGTAGGAACCATCATTATCTCTGCTTTACAGACAAGATACCAGTGCTCTAAGGCAGTAACTTGCCCAAGGTCACAGAGGTTAGAGGCGGTGCTGCATCTGGAACCCCATTCTTCCTCCAGTGTGGCAACTTCCTGGGAGCCCACACCCAGACCTGCCTGGTGTCTCCTGGTCCTCCAGACTGCCTCCAGAGATTATCTGAAGCTGAGCCAGGTCAGCAGCCAACACACTCTGACTCCAGGTTGCTGTTAGGATTGACCTGGCCCAGAAGGGATATGACATTTTCCATGAGTTGTCTGCAGCAATGGTCACCAGGGCTTCATCAGTCGAGACCTGAGGCCTTAGTGAGGGAGTCAAGCAGCTGGAAGTAGCTGTACTTGAGGTCATACTCCATGTCATACCAGAAATTCACTGCAGGAAGAATGGAGACCAGAGCATGAGGGGCCCCCCTCTAACCCGCAGCCTCCCCAACCCACCACCAGATGCCCTGCTGGGCCTGCCTGGGTGACAGGGCAGCTCCTTACCAGCAATGCAACCATGGGACTGCTGGACATGGTGGAACCACAGGGCTGGCAGGTAGAGCATCTCACCAGCCTGCACCGTGCAGTGAAGTGCCTGAGCCTGGCTGTAACTGGGGTACCGGGCCAGATCTGGAGCCAGGGGGTCCAGTGGGATCCAGGGCACCTGGGGACACAGGGGATGTCATGGAATAGGACCAAAGTCTTTGGGCTCCCCAACTCCTCTCAACACAGGCCCTGCTCTGCATAGCACTGGTAGGCCCCAGACTTAGGCATGTTTCAGGTGGCACATCCCCAGTTCTTTTGTACCTGCTCCTCAGAGCCCAGATTCCTACCCTTCCTTCTCCCTGGGGCCCAGGAACAAGACAGACACCTTTTCCATGGCCTCTTCATCCACCATCTTAAAGAAGCCCTCTTCCGTCAGCTGATAAGTTGCTGGTATGTACAACTCTGAAACCAGAAGGAGAAAGGTATAGGAACCCTCAAATGGTCTGCAGCTTACCAACCACTCTCATTTACTTGTTCCCTGGTTACAGGAGCAAGAGAGTGTCAGGAGTCCTAGTACAGTGGAGACACTGTGTCCACATCTCAGGCCTGGGGGACCAGCCCCGCCCAAGGTGTTCACTGCCTTCCCTCTACCTTGGGCCACCTGCTCCCCAGAGCCCCTGCAGGCTACATCCCTACCATAGGGGATAAATGGCCGGTCGCTGGGTGGATGTAGCAGGAAGTGTTTCTCTCCCGAGATCACACAGTAGAGGTTCTCATAGTGGTCCTTATGCACTGCCAATACAAAGAAGGCCCGGTAGGCAGGGATGTGAGGGGCAGGACACAGGAGAGGACAAATGATTGTGCCTGGGGGCCTTGTACCCCACAATAGATTAAGGTGTAAGACAAAAGCATGCAACGTCACAGCAGGCTTGTGGGGATATGGAGGTGTCTGGCGGGTATTCAGGCATTTCCAATCTCTGACCACCAGGAACTTGACACTCGCCAGGCCCTAAGCTCATCTCTACCAAGAGGGAAATTCAAGCAAAGAGAGCTCTCCTAGCTGACCTAGCTGACCTTCGGAGAGCTTTCTAGAAACCTAGAAGAAAGTGTCCTCCACCCCCAATGCCACAGGTACCTACCCCGGCCTGAGCTGTCAAGAGAGGCCCTCTATTGTGCCCAAGCCCAGAATCCCAAAAGAAATCTTAGAGAATAGACAGTCTAACTTCCGTCCAGACCCCACCTTCCACTCTCGGCTTCCTCCCCCACCTGATACCTACAAGATGTCACTGCAGCTGCCTCCCCCAGCCAGAAGTTCACAGCATCAGGCATCTTTCCTGTGAGTTGGAGGAAACAGGTTAAGTTACAAAAGGGTGCCCAGAAAGCCAGGCTGGGGTTATCCCCACACAGTGATGATGGGCCAGAACCTGAGTAGGCAGCAGAGGGGTTGCACGGAGAGAGCAGGGGAAAAGGGTAGAGGTGGGCCACTCGGGGAGGGGCTTCCCTCCCCTGGGACAGAAAGAAGGTCAGCAATCTTCAGGAGTTCATTCATATGAAGTCAAGACCTAGGGGTTTGAGTGTTTAGTGCACAGCACCTGACCCTGACCCCATGGGGCCAAGTCATCATCAAAGAGAGAGAACCAGGAAGCAGGGGCCCAGCCTCCACTTACCTAGCGCCTCAGAGGCCCAGGGCACATGGGGCTCCAGATCAGGCAGCAGCTGGGGCAGCTCAATGGACAGGTTAGAGCACTGCTTCTGCACATAGAGGACTCCTGGGTGTTGAGCTCGGCCCTCCAGCACATCCAGCACACAGCTCAGGGGCAGGTGGCGTTCAGCGGGCATCACAAAGCGGTCCCCTCGCACAGCATCCGCATAACCATCTGGGGTTACAGCCACACTCACCTCCGTGGAGCCCACTGTGGCTCTGGAGGAATGGACATTCAGCCCATGCCCAGATGCCACAAAGCACCACCCACATCCCATCAGGGCAGCCCTCACCTGAGGTAGGGGAATGACCACTTCTGGAGGGCCGGCCAGTGCTGCAAGGCATTGCGGATGATGCAGGGCCTGTTGGGGCAGACCCAGTCCCGGTAGAAGTGAAGTGGAGTCGGGGGCTCATCCAAGTAGGGCACGGCAAGAGGCACGCTGAGCTCTGAGAGAAAAAGGGGATGCAGGGGGCTAAAGCCAACATTTCCCAGTCACTGCCCCACAGCCTGCATAAGAGATGCCCTTTCAGGATGGGCCATACTGGACAATGTCCCTTGGTGACCAAAGGACCCCGGATGACCAGAAATTGAAGAATGAGGAGGGAAATTTAAGGGAGAAGGTGTGATACACCCATAAATATACCAGCATGGGCTATACGAGAGTCCCCTGGAACAGGGGCTGCTGCTTAGCCCATAACCCAAACCCTCTACAGGACCATGTCCAGCCTGCATCATGGATCCCTGGTTTTCCCACTCCAGAGTGGCCAACCTACTGGCATCTGTTAGGAAAGGCAGCCATTGAGGTGGTGTTGGGGACTCCAGAAAGAATAGAGGCCCCAAGGCCACAGGCTGGTGTGGGTGGGTGGAGGCTCTGGAAAGCACCCCCCCAACAGTGGTATTTACTGAGCACCTAGAATGTGCTCAGTACTTGGCTTGGTCAATGTGGAGACATCAAGATATAATCTCATCATCATCTAAGGAAGCTTACAACCTAAGTGGGGAGACAGACTGCCACACAACTGCAGGCTGAACTTTGGCTTTTATCTTGCTAAACAGCATCACCATCCTCAGATACCCAGGGCTGCCATGTGCACTTGGCCAGGTTGTGCAGTGCGGCACCACTCAGATGTCTATAGGGGCTCTGTGTCACTCTTAATAAAAATCTTTTTGACTTTTCTTTCTCCCTCACTCCTATCATCCTTTTGATCGCCTCCAAGTCTTGTTGCTTCTACCTCTTATGTCTCTCAAACCACCACCCCCTTCCATCTGCTGGTATCCACATTCACACTACTTTCTTTGGGTCCTCAAATGTCAATTCAAGGAAGCTTCTTCCTTTTTAAAAATTGTAACCTTCTCCCAATAATCTTTATAACCTACTCCTTTTTTTTCTTTCTCCCTATCGTTTATCACCATCTAACACACTATATATTTCACTTATTTAAATAGTTTACTGGTCTTTCTTGTTAGAATATAAGCTCCATGAGGACAGGAGTGCTTGCCTTGTTCACTGGTATATCCCTGGGACCTAGATAATATTGATCACAGAGTAAGTACTCAGCAAATATTTGCTTAATGGTTGAACAGCTCCGACATCTCCTGGCTGGATAGTTACTGCAGGGAACTAACTGGTTTCCTTGGCTTCATTCCACTCCCTCTAAAAGTATCCCTTACCTTGAACCCAGTAATCTTCCTAAAATACAATCTCATCGTGTCACACCCCCAGGAAAAAATCCTTTGATGACTTACCACCACTCCTTACAAAATATTGTCTGCCTTGACACTCATTCAAGATGCTCCATGATCAGGCTCAACCTACTTTTCCAGTCTGGTTTCCTCCTGTCTGGTACCTGCCCCCTACACACACTATTCAGATGGTATCAAACTTTGTTCCTGCTGCTCAGACTGGAACACCTGTCTCCTGGCTTTTATAAACAGTACAGGGCCTCACTTTGTTATTTTCATCCTTGAACCTAACCTGAATGTCTTAATCCTCAATGAGTGGTTACTGCTTCCTGCTCTGAATGGCCACTGCACTCATTTTCACCTCTAAGGTCATGCTCTATCTCTTGCCAATGTGTTTCCATGCTGGTCATCTTTGTCTTGCAATCAGTTGGAAAGTAAATGTCTTTAGGTCAAAAATTGTAACTGAGTGGAAAAACAGATCCTAGTAGGCCCAGGAAAACTGAAAAGGAAAGAGCTGGCATGTGTGCTTGCTTAACTGGCTAGAGAGGCAAGATAGAACCTGCCAAGTAGATAAGAGAGCAGAGGGAAGAAACTGGCAAAGGACTGTGCCAGTCATGCCAACCCATCAGTCACCTTGGGGGTGGGGGGTACAGGGTGTTGATGTGGGGCTCAATAAATCTTATTATTCTCACTGGAATTTTTAAAGCATGTGGAAACTGTTGTGTTTGTTTTTTTTTTTTTTTTTCTCTTTGAATGTTCTCCAACTACTTCAGTTTTACTTTCTCATCATTTAATAGTTTTCTTTTAGAGAATGGCCACTGTTCCCTCCTGGAGCTTCAAAGTGAATTTCAAAAGGGATCCAAACAATTCCTTTGGCCCAACAATTCTTCTAGGAATTTAGCCAAGAAAAATACTCACACATGTGCATAAAGAATGTGCTCCAGGCACACTGGCCTCTTCACTGTTCCTTGAAAGGAACAGGCACACTCCCACCTTAGGGCATTCACCCAAGCGTGCCCTCTACTCAAAATGTCCTCAGTTGTCTGCTCATTCTCTCCTTTGAGCCTGTGCTCAAATGCTGCCTTATCAAGGAGGCCTCCCCTGACCATCTTATAACTTGTAACCTGCCCCCACCTCCACATCCTGAGGTTCATCATTCTGCTTTGCTTTTTTTCCCATAGCACTTATCTTGTAACCCAGGGGTCCCCAACCTTTTTGGCACCAAGGACTGGTGCTCCTATGATAATCTAATGCCTGATAATCTGAGGTGGAGCTAAGGTGGTGATGCTAGTGCTAGGGAGCAGATGCAAACAGATGAAGCTTTGCTTGCTGCCCATCGTTTACTTCCTGCTGTGCGGCCTGGTTTTCAACAGGCCACAGACCCATACTGGTCCATGGCCCAGGGGTTAGGGACCCCTGTTGTAACCCATTTCTTTTACTATATAATTTATTCATTTAGTGTGTCTATGGTTCATTGTCTGTCTCCTCATTTACAACTGTAAACTCTACAAGGGCAGAGATCTATTTTGCTCAGTGATATATCCTAAATACACGACCCACGAAACAATGTTTTGGTCAAAGAGGGACTGCAAATGATGGTGGTCCCATAAGATTGTGGTGATGCTGGTGTAAACACCTTATTGCTGCCAGTCACATAAAAGTATATATAGTACATACAGACACAATAGTAGGCCATACCATCTAGGTTTGTACAAATATACTCTATGATGTTCCCACAACAAAAAGTCACCTAACCTTGCATTTGGCACAGGCCGGATTTGTTAAATGGGTACTCCAAGTATTCCTTGCAGCACTACTGAAAACAGTAGATTGGGAATGACCTAATGCCTATCCACAGTGGGCTAATTAGTAAATTACAGCACTAGCACCCAGGTAGAATAAAAGACTGCAGTAGAGGGATATGGAACGATCTCCAAAATAAATACCACAGAAGAAGAGTATGTTCCGCAGACTGCCATTTGAATAAAAAGAGAGGTATCATGTGCGTGGATGTAAACAGTATTTCTGGAAGGATGCAAACTGAGGACTGGAATGGGACGAAAGCTTACTTTACGTTATAAATTTGTGGTTTTTTTAAACCATGTGCCCGTGTTATACTCAGTAGTTAAGAAATCGCTTAAAAATAGAGAAAAATGAGACAGGAAGAGAAAGAGGAGGAAGAAAAATAAAAACAAAGAAGGGGGGAACAAGGGATCATTTGTACCGCTGCCTCCAATTGTCCCCAAGGTCTGCACCGCTCCCAGACTGGAGGGGGTCTGTTCATGAATAGAGTTCCAGCAGTTCAGACAGAGTCATCTGACCACCTTAAGTACTTCACTACAAGAAAGGGTAGGAAGAGCTACAACAGACCCCTGATTATTCAGTGTGGGGCTGACTGTGGGAAACACAGGGCAGCAACAGGGTCAGGACTGAACCAGACTTTGGGAACGTGAACAGTCACTCCAGGATGACAAGAGGGCGTGCAAACAAGGCAGGAGGGGAGCCTGAGCACCCAGCCGCGGGTCTGAAGGAAGGGATTAGACAGAACAGTGATCAGAGCGGGGAAGAGAAGGCGGGGGTTTGGAATCAATGAGTCACGTGCACAAGGATAGAGTTCTGCGCCCAGGATAGAAACTAGGGTGCGTCTTGGTGTCAGCGGCCCAGGAAGGACCAGGCGCACACGACTCTGGGACCCGGTTCCCGACACGCCCACGTCCCTTCCCACACCCTGAGGTTACTCAGCAGTCAACGCCAGGACGCTGCAGCCTAAATGCACCCACTCACCCCTGGCCGCGACCGGGAATTCACGTAACTCCCTCCGCACAGCGTCCAAAGCCGCTTCCGCCATGACGCCGCCGCCGCCGCCGCCGCCTCGACGCCCCGCCCTCCCTGCGTCCTAGGCCGTAGCTCCGGCTCCCGGCGCCCCCCGCCCCCGAGGTTTTGTCCAGCCCCCAAGGCGTGCACGGGATTCTGCTATTCGCACAGCGAGCGGAAAGTGCCTTCTGTTGTCTGTCCCACTGGATGGCTTCTCAGAGTTAACAAATGATTGTGTTTATTGACAAGTTCATACATCAATACAAACGGACATATTAAAAACGCCTCTGCCCCGTGAGACCTGGGGAGGAGGGAAGCGCCAGGGACTGGGCAAAGTATAAAAGTTATAAATAAGGATCTTTTAAAACTGGGTCAGGGCAAATCTGGACAGGGACGACAGTTGCCGGTGGCCTCAGACATGCAGAAGGGGATGGGGACGGGCACCGGCCTGACCACAAGATCACCCCCCGCCCCACCAATGCTGCGCTGGGAGTGGGGAAAGGGTGGCTACCTTCTCACAAACCTTAGCAGGAGTGTAGTTCCCTCCTATGAGGGACAGGCTAGATGAGGATCGAAGAACCCAGCCCAATGGGCCAGGCCTGAGCCCTATTTGGGGTGGGCTGTGGCTAGCTAGTGTGCAGATTTGGGTAGGGAGTGGGAGTGGATTTCTAACCTTACAAGGCCAGCTGCAGCCCCACCAGGGTCCACCCTCAGCTACAACAGTTTTGGGGCCTAGGATTTCTCTGCAGGATTGGCCAGGTGCTGGTAGTAGAGAAGTGGGGATGAAACAGGTTTCATCTGTTCAGATACACTCAGGCTGCAGCAAACAGAGCTGGGCACCCTTCGGAATGCAATTTCTTTCTAAGCCTCTAACTATAAGGCCAGTAGGGAGCCCAAAGGCCCACCCATGGGAGAATGAGCTTTTGTGGCGTGGAGCTACAGTAAAGCTGCCCAGACTTATCTGAGGCAGAGAAAAGCAGTAGGGCCCAGAGACACATTCTTCATTCCAACTCAACAACTGCTTCACTACTTGGTCCTACTCTACCTGCCCACTGTGCCTTATCATCATCCCTTCACCCCAAACAACTGTTTCTAATCTATCCCCTTACCTCTACAACTTACCTGTCCCTCCTACCACCTTTCCAGTGTCTCTTGGCCCCTGCTGTAGTCACAGGTGCCTCTCCCCCCTCAACATCCAGTATCTAGAGCACCCCGGGCACCCAGCTCTGCCTTTCAGGAGGCTCTTTCCACTCAAACCTGGTACCCTATGGGCCATATAAGCTAGGCTGTGGACATCGAGAATCCCAAATTCGATCCATTTCCCATGAAGTTGGGGCAGGACATGAGAGGAAACCAAGCACACATCAGCCAGCCAAGTACTATAGCGATGAATATTCAACTGCAGATGGTGTGTGTGTGCGCGCATGTGTGCATGTAAGATACCATCTGTGGCCAAGGTCCTTAGAAGGTGGGCTGGTGCCCTGTAAACCATGAAGGAAGTTCCAATAGGGTTATGATTGAGCATCACTCAGGATGCAGGGAGAAGGTGGCTTCTGGGCTCCAGTAGCCTGCTGGGGAGCAGCGCTGGAGGATAGGGAAGGCCGAGGAGCTGAGGAAAAGAGGCCAGGGCTTCACGTCTGCCTAGCAGAGGGCATTACTGTCCTGCAGCAACATCCCACAGCTGGTTCCACACGTTCTGGCCAGGACAGAAAGGGGGCACAGGGAGAGGCAATGGGGAATAGGAGTGGAATGTGGGGGCTCAGGCCTTGATACCAACTCAAGCCTCCTGATGCCTGGGAAGACTGGAGGGCAGAGGGCTCTGTCTTTCTGAACTGCCAGGAATTGGGGAAAAGGAATAATCCATGCTCTGGCAGCCAGGGGAGTGCAGCTGGTATGGGAGGGGAAGTGGAGGTAGAGGAAAGGCTCCACTGTTGGCTGAAGGGCACTGAATACCACGCCTCTAACCTCTACCCACTGAGTACCCTGTGTGCGCTCCACCCCAGGGAGCTGATCCCTGCAGTAATTTCAAATGGCTTCTTAGAAGAGAGGGCCAGCCCGTCCGGATCTCCCCCAAGTGGGGCAGGCTGCCCTCCTACTCCTCACAGCACCAAGATGACAAAGGTCCAAGACCTACCCCTGCATGAACCACTACAGGAGCTATGGAGGCAGGAGTTCCAAAAAAGTGAGGCAACAGTCAGGGAAATAAATTAATAAATACAGGGGCCCATGAGGAGCAGGTGGAAAAGCTGCTTCTCCTTTGAGCACTGATCCCTGGTATCCACTCCAAGCATCCCCACAGGTTTTGGTGAGTGGAGGAGGGCTACAGTTTGGAAGAGGGGAAGCATTCACTTGGGACAGACTTCTGGACCTCAGAGTCTGCGTTCCATGCGCCGCTCCACAGCTCGAAGCAGCAGCTCTGAGTACTGCTCTAACAGGGCCTGTGTTTGCTCAGCCCCTACTGTCCCAGGGCTCCCGCCAGGGCTGGACAACATCGTTCCAGCCAGGGCCTCTAGCTCCTGCCGCACTGAAGAGAAGGTGTTTCTGAGGAGCTGGGTGATGCGACCTTGCTCCATTGAGGGTGTCTTGCAGCTGGCCACCTGCAACAGGATCCCAGAAGTGGGTTGGAAGAACAGGGGAGGGATCTGTCAACAACTATATAACAAGGAGGGGCCCCACCTGGGTAGCCTGCCCCCTCTTCCCAAAAAAGGGACTGCATGTCCATCTGGGTGTGGCTGGGAGTTCCATACTCCTAAGATCAGCAAGTATGACCAGAGGCTATGGGACTGAGGCGGACTCTGGGGTGACCCCAAAGGAGGAGACCATCAGATTATGGCACCATCTACGTTGCTAGCAACTCCTCCTTCAAGGCTTGGGCCCTGCTGCAGTGCCCCCATGTCTAGGCTGCCAAATAGTTTTTGAATATGAAAAACATTATTATTAATAACTACACTGGGAAAAGATGGTCCTGAGCAAACTAGGGCATGTGGGCTCTCTATCCACCCTCTTCAGCTCTTAACCAGACATGACCAATAGGTGCTCGGTTCAAGAGGCCCAGCCTGGCCTCTAATCCCCTCACCTACTCTGCCCAGGATGTTCTTGACTGCAACATACCCATTAGTGCAAGAGCGTTATCATTATGCTCTGGATATTTAGCACTTCTGACATGCTCTGTCTCCCCACTGGTGGGTGCCCAACACGTACCAAGTGGTAGAGCTGCACGGCCTGGCGCACACTGCTCTGGAGCTCTGCTACAAGTTGTTCACACTGCTCCAAGCTCACTGCTGGTTCTGGGAGGGACAGAGACAGCTCAGTAAGGCCCAGCAAAGCTTCCCTTTCAGGCCTCCCCGCCTGCAGCCACTCAGAGCAGGACAAGCCTACCCCCAAAGCATCGCACCCCCTCCACTTGCCCTCAGTCCTTTCCTCTTGCCTCTTCCTTCCAAACACCCTCCCAGCACCACACAGGAAAGAAGGTCCAAAGGAAAGGGCCAGCCCTAGCCCCAAGGCTAGGCACTGAGGGGCAAGTGGGTCACTGGGAGATCATGAAGATTAGCAGGAGTGTCTCACCATCAGGCGTGTGACTTATGGACTGAGACAGGAGCAGACAGGACAAAAAAAAACACCAGAGGCTGGATGCACAGAAATGGAATGGAGCCAGAGAGCAGCCAACAGATACAGAAGAGAGAGGATGGGACAGGATATAAGAGCTGGGGAGCCATGCACACCTGAGGCCTGGCTTGGGGCTGCCCCTGGCCTGGTATACTCCATGGGGTTGGGAGTCTTCTCAGCAGGTGGGGGCTGCAAGTTCTCAGGGCCTTGGAGGAGGCTGCCCACTGACAGGTGCTGGGCACAGGGGCTGTTAGGCCCAGGCTGAACCTGGCATTCTGTCCTAGGCCTGGGAGGGGTACCCTCCCCCAAAGAGGCCCGCTTCTCAGATGTACTGTGAGTCTTTCCTAGGCCCACTGGGGAGCCAGGCTGTTCCGCCTCACCAGGGGACCTGCCCTTGGTAACAGGTGAGAATGTGGCCAGGGTAGGACGATCAGGCAATGGCTTTGGAATGTCCAGGACCAAGTGAGCCCGGCTGGGCAGGGCCAGCTTGCTAAGTGGTGAGACTCGAACAGGGGCAGGAGCTTGAGGTTCAGCCGCCAGGCCCAGATTCTCTCCAACAGAGATGCTGCGGGATATCTTGGCCATGGAACTGGTGGTGGGGTTCTGGTAGGAGTGGGGCCGAGACAGACAGCCATCAGCCTGGGGCAGGGAACGCAGGCCCTCCTGGGCCTCTATCTCTCGTAAGAGCAATGGGCCTTGTGGAGGAGCCTCCCCTACAGAGAAGACAGAGATATATGCAAGTCAAATGGTGAGGAAGGTATCCCAGGTGCCAAGGCTCAGTTCCCAAGGAGCCGCTATGCCCTGCACACACCCACTAAAGGACACCCAGTGGCAAGCACAGTGACACATCAGGGCTATATCAGGCCCTCCTTTCTCTAGCATGCTCATGTGCTCCCCATACTCTAGAGCTGAGCCCATACTCTAGAGCTGAGCCCACCAGGCTCCTTACCCTGTGGCACCAGACTCTGCACCGATTGGGCTTTCTGGAGTCTACCTAAGGAGCTGGTTGATGCCACTCTCTTGGGTGCCCAGCTGCTGTCTGGGCTGAGACGGCGTCTTGGCAACAGCACAGGGGCTGCCTGCTGGGGGCCAGGATTTCTGGGAGTAGGCTCCGCCTCTGGGGGTGCTCCTGGAGGATTGGCACCACTGCCTCTCAGCTGCTCTCCAGAAGTCTGTGGCATCTGGACTGGTCTCAATGTCAGTGCTAGACTTGAGGAAGATGGGGACGGTTCCCTAAAGGGAAGAAATGCAGAAGAAGGCCCAGAGGAGGCTTAGGGCTCTCCCCTGCCAAGATAGGGAGAAGCTCTCACAACACCAGGGAAGCATTAGGAGAGAAGGGCAGGCACAAAGTCAGCCAGGCCAGCCCCAAAACTTGGAAGTACAAAATACTGTTGGATGTGGGAAGATAAGCCTTGGAGAGAGGAGGGCTACATGCTGCCCCAGGGGCAGAACTGGCCCCATATTAGGAGCACTGGGAGGTCAGGAGAGTTGGAGCTCCTTGTGGGAGAGTAAGAGCTGCTGTGGGGAACATACCTGAGTGGGGGGGTCTGCACTTGCAACAGGAATCGTGAAGAGATGCTCTGAGACTCTGTCCTCTCTGGTACTCGGACAGGACCGCCTGCCAGGGTGACAGAAATCATAAAATGAAGGAAGCCCTTGCACTAGATTCTCTCCCACCCCCCAGAAGCCAACCCCAGGGCATGCTCTGCCTTTGGACCCTCCCTCTTAGCCAGGCAAAAAGGGGAGCAAGGCAGATTGCAGTGACCAAATGTTGGGCCTCTGACCACACCTGGAGCAGATCCATTGGCCAGAGTCTCGAAGTGCTGTTTTAGAAACTGCTCCTGGTCCGGGGTACGGGGGCTGCCTTCCTGCAGTCCATAGGGGCCAGTGCCTCCCTCCTCTTCCTCTTCTTCATCTCCCTCAGCTGGCTCTTCAAGGTCTGAGGAAATGCCATCCACACTCAGGGGCTCCGTGCTCTCAGAGTCTGGATGTGGGGGAGGGAGAAAGAAGCATCACGCTGCACCCATCTGTTACCAGAGTCTCCACTCCCACCTCAGTCCACTGACCTGCGTGGCTCTGGCCCTCCCTCAGGGCTGCAGCCTCACCTTCATTGGGGTGCTCAGGGCTAGAAAGGCGGCTGCTGCTATAATCCACAGAGCAGGCACTGTCAGGGCTGTGCTTCTCTGAGCCCCTGTTGCTTGGATACACTCTTCCCAGGGTCCCTCGCGCTGGTGCCTGCACCTGGAACTCACTGTCGGGAAGGCGGCAAGGGAAAGAAGAGAGAAAAGAAGAGCAAGGGTGAGCAGCAGCCACTAGACTCCTGCCTTCCTTCTTTCCCCACCTATAAGCAGGACTGGGGATGAGGCAGTGGTGAAGTGGCAGGCAAGCCTGAGTACCCTGGGGCCAGCCCTCTATTCATTAATGAAAACTCGGAGGGAAGAGAGACTAGGGGCTGCATGGCCCCAGGGGTCTGGTGGCAGCAGGATGCTTGCCTGGTATCCAAAGTGGGACTGTCACTCGGCTCCGGGTAGACAATACCATCTTCAATGGGTGTAGGCTCCAGATCTTGGGGAAAGACCCCTTCCTCTTGGGACAATAATCGGATAATGTGCGGGCAGGAACAGGGTTGTGAAGGCTGAGACCGAGGGTGCTTTTCATTCTGGAAACATACAAAGGGGAATTACTGGAGTTGTTGATGTGACAGAGAGTCTGGGAAAAGGGATGGAGGTAGGTAAGGATTTGGTGTGCACTGTTCTGGGAGAAGCTGGATACTCCAAATCTGAGGACAGACACCAAGAAGCCGAGCTGGCTCCAACTAGTGCTCCTGAGCTTCTCGAAGTACTGTATTAGCATTCTGGCTGCCAACCTCCAGCTACCACTTAATGTCATAAGCCCTCCAAGGAACCCAGCCCAAGACAAAGGCTACCCTTTGCTTCTTCACATCAGTCACCATACCGCACAGCCTGCGCAGCCCTACTCTGACTTTGCAGTTCAGGTTACCCATATGCCACATGAGCAGAGCAAGCATAGCTGGACCAGTGCTCAGGCTCCAGCTGTTGGCACAAGGCTGGCTAAGGCTGCCTGGAGAACTTTAGGGAACTGGAAGAAAGCTGGCTCACCTGGATAGTATGTGAGATCTCAGGGGCCTCCTGATCATGCTTCCCAGGACCAGATGGAGTCATGGCCAGCAAGTCTTGGCTACGGCCCCGAGAGCTTGGGGTCAGTGTCTCTAGCTGCCGCAGGTCCAGCATGGAGCGAACACTCATCTCGACGCCAGACTGAGCCCAGCGCCCTCTTCTTCTGGGTCTTTGGTTGGCTGCAGGAGCTGGATCCAGGAACTCTACCGTGTCTGGTGCCTGGTACAGGGCAGGGATGGGAGAGGAATAACAATAACAATTACACAATAGTTTTAGCAAACGTTCATATATCACTTAATGTGTGCCAGGCACTTTACACATATTAGCTCATTTAAACCTCAAAACCACCTCACAAAGTAAGTACTATTCTCATATTTACAGATGGCAGAAAAACTGAAGCACAGCCGGCTTAAATAACTTGTCCAAGTCCCATAGACAGTAAGTGGCCTGCCTGTAGGTTAAACTCAGGGAGTCTCATTCCAGAGTTCATGCTCTTAGCTTCATTCTACATCCTGTCTTCTGGTCTCTGTCTTCACCTTGTGTCATGGCAACCTCTAGAAGTCCGCTACTCTGAGGACAGCCCCAACAACACCAAGAACAAACTAACAGCCCAGCCTTGAGACCCTTGGCCCTGTCAGAACATGCCAGAGACACCACACCACTATCATTCCATGTAACTGCTATTGACAATGAAAGGTACTGGCACTCAAAATCCTGACATGAGACAAGTGAGGGCTGGGCTGCCCTGGGGCTTGCTCTGAAAGCCTTTAGCCTCCTTCTGGTTAAAGTAGCCACTCAGTTATCAGTCCTCTTATGGC
The DNA here is from genome assembly GCF_014176215.1 of Rousettus aegyptiacus. Taxonomy (NCBI): domain Eukaryota; kingdom Metazoa; phylum Chordata; class Mammalia; order Chiroptera; family Pteropodidae; genus Rousettus; species Rousettus aegyptiacus. The sequence continues at coordinate 115,656,794 of NW_023416306.1, read as the reverse complement.
CTTTCCCCTCTACCTATCTGGAAATTCTAACCTTACCTCCTAAATTGAGGTCTTCAGAACTACATTTTCTCCACATTTCTGCTCTTTGAACCTTTGATTTTCTTGAACTTAAGTTCTAACCATGAGCCTCACACACCTTCTTTCTACTCCCTACCTCAACCTGTTTTTTTTTTTTTTTTTTTCCACATTTACTCCGAGCACTCCAGGTCACTGAACAGGTGGAATACCTCCCCTAGGAGAGACCAACCCTTGCCCACAGGAAAAAAAACACCTGGGCCTCATCACCCCTAACCTAGGGCCAGCCCACCTACCTGAACTTCCCCCATAAGGCTCTTCCTTGGACACAAGGGGTGGAGCATGTGAGCAGACCCCACACCCAACTCGCCAGGCCCAGAAAGCCCTGCTTTCACCTTCCTTCATCTCTTATAACCTTGGAAGGGCATTTGAACAATGGTGACTCACCCGACTCATCTCCCAGTGGGACAGACTTCGGGGCAGGGCTGGGCTGGGCACCGAGGCTAGACAGAGACAGGCAGTCAGAGAAAGTGTCTTCTGCCACCCCCCGCCCCCTGCCCGACCCCGGAGCCCTGACCCCACACCAGCCTATACCCTACATGGCCACAATGATGCTCCAGTTTCCTCAGCTTACATTGCTCTTACCCCCGCAGTCCCAGAAAGGGCAGATCTAGCCACTATACCAATTGGTTCCTGTCTGACCCTGTACCAGACTTCCACAGACCTGGCTCTTTCTTGGTACCCTTGGCAAGGATAGGCAGAGCTGGAAGTTCTTCTTCTTCAGTGCCCTCATCTTCTCCCTCCTTGTCACTGTCTGATGAGAGAGGTGGTCCAGAAGACAGCATTGACGGGGCCTCATGCCTGTGCCAAGAGAAGGAAGGTCATGGAGAGAGAAAACTCAAAGAGGGCAGAGTCCGACATCATGGGTCTTTGTGTGAAAAGCGGGCATTGGGGGATACAGAGTTGCCGAATGGCAGGTGCAGAGCAAAGAGGAGGAGCAATGAGATCATAGTGAGCAATCTGGATGCCCAGCCACTGCTTGTCCTTATCCCATATTCTGTTCTCACCGGTTGGGCCCAGCAGCTCTTTGGGGAGAAGATGGTCCTTGCTGCTTGCTCCCTCGCTGACGCTGGCGCAGCTCGGCCAGACGCTGCCTCATGCTGATGGTCATCTCAGAGCTCAGGCGCCACACAAATACACAGCTGGGTAGAACCACAGAGTTGGGTGAGGGATGGTTAGGGTAGGACTCTGGGGGTAACAACATCATCCGTCCCCCTTCTCCATGGGCTGGCAAGGACACCAAAGCCACGCTCTAATGCCAGGTCAGGCCCAGTCAAGAAATATCTTTGTTCAGCCCTAATTGACAGACATTACTGGGGTGAAGAAAGAGAAGGGCAGGATGTGTTTGTGGCACAGAGGAACATAGTGGTTTCTGCTTACCTGTCCCCTGACACAGAGATGAGATGTTTGCAGTCATTGCTAAATTTCATGCCAGTGACAATCTCTGTGAAGAACAAAGAATATGGCCTATAAACCACCCTGAAGTCCCAGCCAAACTTCTGTTCCAACAGTGGCAAGGGGAGGTGGGTTGGCTGGAAGGGAGGGGCAGGCAGATATGATGGGTCCAAGAAACCAAAGGAAGAAAGAGTAAAGTTCCAGGGGTAGAGTACTGGGCTACACTCACCTGAGTGGCCAAACATGGTGGCCACACACTCGCCTGAGAAGAAGTCAAAAATGGAGAGGTTCTTGTCAGAACAGCTGGTGGCAATGTAGATCCCTGAGGGGTCTGTCTGCACCTGAGGGGCGGGACACACAGCTGGAAGAGAGTGGGAAGCACCAGTCCCTCTCCATCTAGCAGCCCATCCTTCTGTTCTCTGGCCCAGTGTCCATCCTTCTGGGCCCTTACCTTAATCAGAGTGCCATCTTCACCCTGTGACCCTTTAAATAGCTTCTTCTGCTTCCCACTGCTGATGTTAAAGATTCTGTAAAGAAACATACTCTCATTCACATGAGGAGGAGGTCAAGCATACCTGGGTGGCGGTTATGCCAGCACTCATACCCAACCCCATTCTCTGTGGGAACCACTCCCCAACACTGAAGGGACTACTACCTCTTGGGCGAGGCAAAGTACTCATTCTGCAGGCTCAAGGGGGCACAAAGTCCTGGACAAGAAGACAGACATGGGGACTGAGCTGCCTAAAGCTGACCCCCTTGGGCATGAAGGAGTGTGGTCAGATGGTCTGAGAAAGGGATTCCCACCGAATATTTCGGTCCTGGCAGCCAATAGCCGTGTATTTCCAGCTGGGCTCCACATCCATGTCATAGAGGGTCGTCTTCCGTACCACGTGGTGTGTCCGTGTAAACTGTACTCCATCTCCAGACTGCAGGGGTGGAGCACGTGGGCAGACCCCAAGCCCAAACACCTCACCAGGCCCAGAGATCCCTGTTTTCTCCTCTCTTCACCTCTTGTAATCTCAGACAGGGGACTGGTAGAGACCCCTACCACCACCCACTGCCCCATTTGGGGAAGCCCCGTCCCCTCACCTTCTGTGCAGTACGGAAGTAGATGCTCTTGTCTGCTCCACAGCTGATCATGCGGACTTGCCCATCGCTGGCTATGGAGGAAGGGGGCCTAGCTATTCCCACTGCTCTCACCACATGGGACCAGCCCTTCCTCTGCCTTCCCTCAGTATTCCCTTCCCTATTAAATCACAATGCTTCCTTCCAAACCTAGGCTTTCCTTTCTTCCTATTATCAACCAACCTGGTTGGCTCAGGTCCCCTGGACTGAGAGTCTACATTCCACCTGTCTTCCCATCCAACCCCAGGCTTTCCAGCTGCTGCCTAACAACCCCCACACCCCACGTGACAGGCACACCCTTCTCACGGAGGCAGGAGGCAGGTGGCAGGGGGAGGGGTGGATGTTGGTAGTATGTGGTAGAAAGTATCTCAATTGCCCTGCCCCCACCTGCAAACTTGACAGCAGTGATGGCAGATGAGTGCTCGTCCAGTGTCTGCTGTAGGCTGTACTCCCGTCCAGCATCCAGCACATGGATCAGCCTGTCCCGGCTTGCTGAGGCTAGCAGCTTCAGACCTGGGGTTAGAAGAGCTCCATCAACCTACAAGCACCCAGAGCAGGCCCCTATCTAGGGCTGGCAAAGAGGCTTGCAGTAACTGAGCCCCGTATCCCTAAGCCATGTGAATTGTGAAGCACAGATAGAGCTGTCCTTCCCAAAACCTACAAAAACACTAAATGAATCGAAGGACTTACAGTCCAACATCCAAAAGCCAGGACAGATATAAGTGGCACTGGCAGGAATGGAGGAGCGCTGTACCATTCTGGGCTAGGGACCAGGCATCCTCCTTACCTGTGTCTGGCTTAGAGTACTCCAGGCACAGAATTTCTGAGTCATGGGCCTCCACCTTCAGCATCTCACTTAGGGACTGTAACTCATGCACCCTGCAAAGATGAGGAGAGGAAGGAGGTCACTGCCAGGCTTCAGAAGGAGAGACTCACCCTGCTTCCTCTCCCCCAACCTTTTTCAAAATTTATTCTTATTTATTTTTGAAATTTTAGGCTTCGAGAAAAGTTGCAATGAATACAGAGAGTTTCCATATTTCCTTTATTCATCTTTCCCCAATGTTAACAACATACATAAGAACAGTTCAATCACCAAAACCATAAAATCTACACTGGTACAATACTATTAATTTAAGGCTTTATTTGAATTTCCTCAGTTTTTCCACAATGTCCTTTACTGGATCCCCAGGATCCCATCTGGTATACATTTAGTTGATATTGCTCTTTCCCATGTATATAGATATCTTGGTCCCCAATCTTTTTGAACCAAACTTTTCTAAATCTCTGTATTTGAGGACCTAACTTCTCTGGCCTGTACCACAGAAGGCTGTCAATACCCACTCCAGGCCTCACATTACCTGAGCGTGCCCATACGGTCCCCTGAAGCTAGATGCTGTCCATTGGGGCTGATACACACAGAGCGAATGCCCACACGGGGATCCATCAGGGACCCGTCACCTTTGTCTCCTCCAAGCAGCTCAGTGTCCAGCAGGGCCTGAGTGTTCCCATCCACGTAGATAATCTTAATGAGGTCCTAGTGGAGCAGGTCAGAAGTAGATAAAAGGCAGGCCTGACTCAGTACAACTGCAAGGGGAGAGGAATGCTAGACAAGATAAACCTTTGGCTCTCTGAGCTCAGTCAAATGAGAACTGGAAGATCACGGTCTGGGGACCCAATTCCTGAGAAGGTGTGAAGGCTGAGGGGATGGGGATACTAGCGTGGAGTGGGGCCCTAAGGCCTCAGGGCTCACATTGCTGAGGATGTTTCGGTGCAGAGTGGAGCCATGCACCCCAGAGCTCTCTGTGTTCCACAGGCGAATGGTGTTGTCCGAGGAACAGGTGATAAAGGAACTAGGGGGCAGGCAGGCCTGATTACTGTCCTTCACTTCAGGGTAGACCTAAAGGGGCAAAGGGAACAAAAATCAGATTTCTAGTTAGGGAGCAGTCTCTTGCCTGCCCAGGGAGAAGGGAATGCGATTAAAGGGATAATGCTGGCCAAGACTTAGCCCAGTCACATAGTCAGCAAGCTGTAACTACTAGATCATCTTCATAATCACTAAGGGGAAGCACATTAACCAAGCACCCACTACGCACCAGGACTCTTCTCTGTCTCCCACTTACATTATTTCATTTAACACTTAGAACAATTAGATGAATCAGGCACATCACTTTACAACTGAGGAAACTGAGGCTCAGTCAAGTTCAGAAACTTGTCCACAATCACCCAGCCTAGAACAAGGTGAAGCTAAGGATCGACAGCGGCACTTTAAAAGTCTAAGATACATAAGCATGAAAATTCAAATGCAATCCTCAGGACCCATCTGAGGCTAGACAGATATACAGGTGTGTTGCTGAAGAAAAAAGGAGGAAGCAGGAATGTAACATTATACTTGGGGATCCCCACTTTCTATCTTCACAATGGTATCCCAACAAACCTGGTCAGTCTCAAGCCAGGCCAGTCCACATACCTCCACACTCCAGACGCAAGAGGAATGATACAGAGCCGAGTACACCTTGCCCACTTTCTTGGGGTCTCTCACGTCCCAAACATAAATACTGTGGTCGTTGTATACACAAGACAGCCACTGATTAGTGGGATCAAAGGTCAATGCAATGGTGTCTGGATACCTGGCATTGGCCGCTCCAGAGAAGAGGCGACTGTAGGGGAGAGGACAGGGTAAACTGGTGAGTGAGGAACTGATAAAATGAACAACTGAAGGGAATGAAAACAAAAACCAGCCCATAAAGGAAGGAGCAGAGCTTAGGGAGCTCTTTCCAGATCTGCAGGTTTGAAAGCAATTGCTTAAGAAAGAAAAAAGCAGCCCCCGGCAGCTGTCAGCTGGGAGCTGACCCATACTAGCTGCTGGGCCATGGTGTTCTGATGAACACAAACAATGTCACAGAATGTCACAGACAAGGTTACTCTGTGGCCATGACAGAGCAAAACAAAAACAAGACTACTCTGTCATTGTGTCTGGGCACAAATAAAAACAAGATCACTGTGCAAACCACAAAAATGACCGAACATCATCCTTTCCAATCTAGAAGGACTTATTGCTGCTTCTTTACTAATTACAGCTTTAGCCCCCAACTTTTATATAAAAATTATTAGGCTGTCCAGTTAGAGAATTGCCCACACCTTCCTAACAGCATCCAACCAGAGCAAAACTTCAATCTCTTGAACTACTCCTAAAATCACTTCACATAGTTCAAATCTTACCATACTGCCCCCTACTTATCATACCCCCCACCTCCTAAGATAGTCCCCAGTTCTCCTTGGTTACAACTAGTACCAATAAATTTTAATTTATTTGTTTACAAAGGTGTTCTGGTACTCTTGGAGGCATCGATACACTATTCACCTTGTTCCCTGAAGCACAGCCAGGGAAGGCTGGGCACAGCGTGAGGCTCTAAATGGAGGTAGGAGACCCATGTAGCTCACCTGGCCTCAGTGATGCTGGCAATGTCTGTCCCCAGAGCATGGGGCCGGGGCAGGGTGCTGAGGAAGTGTAGGTTAGAGGGGTTGAAGAGGCGCACAGTGCCATCAGCGCAACCACAGAAGATGTAGTCCTGGTTCACAGAGATGCAGTAGGCCACGGTGGTCTGTAAGCAGAGGGGCTCAGGTCAGCAAGAGCCACCTGCCCAACCTTTCCTCAACAGTCACCTGCCAAGAGGAGAGACCAGCCAAGGCAGGGGCAAGGGAAAAGCAGCCCAGCTGCTCTAGCCTGAGCCTCTCAGCTGTCATCTAGAGATGCCCCTCCCTCTAAAAACAGGTGGCCAGAGGACCACAGCTATGTTTGGGGGATGGGAGTCAGGGATCCCTCAAAGTTACTAAAGGTTTTTGCAAAGAAAACCAAGTAGGAAGAACCCAGCAAAGAGAAAGAAACAGCTTGAGAAAGAGAGGAGAGTCTAGGCACCACTTACTGTGAAGCTGTCTGTGTTCTGAGCAGAAGAGGAAAGCAGGGGAAAGAAAGACAGAAAGAGAGCAGAGAGGAGGCAGTTATACAGATCTCCACAGGATCGAACTGGGCCAAGCTCTGGCTCCCTTAAGCTTTTCTCCTGGGGTCCCCTCCTGCATGCATGAGGGCCCAGCCTGTGGTACGAAGCTATAGGCATCAGTTCTCCCCTGAGCTAAGATATGGGCACTCCCAACCCACTGGGCCAGAAGTACTTACTCTCAGCTCCACCCACTTATCCAAAAGCCTTCGATCACTGAACTCGCACAGGAGCCCTGAGGATGTGATGCAGAAGGTGCTGTCTGCCTTCTTCCCTCGGCCACAGGCCACATCAGTGAACAGGTTGTTCCGTAGTTCTCCCAGCAGCCCTGAGCGACCCAGCAGGGGCACAGTGGCATTCACCTGTGGAGACATATACCACTGTTGCCCACCCATCTACCCCAGAGCCCACACCTGGAAACCAGGCCCCCCTGGCTCTTTGAGACTATTCCTCGGCACAGAGAACATCTGGCTTATCCAGAACTTCTGTATAGCTGCTGATCAAGCAGAGAGGTGCCCAAATAGAGCAGGGTCTCCTAAGGTGGGCTGAGCTGGCCCTGGCCCTGGCCCTGGTGGCTACTTCAGCCTCAGCAACTCACCTTTGAGGTCTTACTGTCATCGAGGTACCAGAACTTGATGTGCCGGTTGCCTGCAGTGACAAAGTAGCTGCAATCTTCAGAGAAGGACACTGCTGTCACCCGACTGGACACCTTATTGGAAGCTACCACAATGTTTTTCTGGAGGGAAAGCCAAAGGAAAAATCAAAGGTCTGCCTCTTGGAGCTAAGAAGAAAGAAGCTCAGAGGATAGAGAAGGGTTAGACAGGATTTATACTTAAAAAGTTTCCAGAATTTACTGGTCAAAAAAAGGGGAGGGAGAAGAATTTCTTTTAGGAGTTGAATAGATTCATTTCCTCTGGTGGTCCTCAGCGAGATGACGTTAGCCTCTTCTTACCAACATGCTTGGCTACATGGTTGCTCTCTCTTGCTTTAGATTACTTTCCAGAATGAGACTGAGATCAGCAGAGTGGAGTAAAGGGGCTCAGGTCATCACCTTCCTGGTGCCCCAACAGGCCCTTGGACTCCCATGAGCCCGCCCAGCCTACTCACCTTCCAAGCCCAGACGTTAACGATCATGTCATGCTGGTAGCCCACGGAGACAATGTACTTGGCACTAGGGGAGAAGGCCACACAAGCCACACCATATTTATGCTCCTGCAGCTCTGCCACCTGGCTACGTTCGGCCACATCCCAAACCCGCACGGCAGGCATGTGACCACTCTGCAGGGAGGCAAGAACTAGAAGTGAGGGCCAGAGGCATATAGCACCCCCTACCCTTTCAGAGTAGGGGCCCTTGCGTCCCCAGCAACTGGATACAATCGCTCTAATGACCTCTTGGTCAAGGGCAGAGTGCTACACAAGGAAAAGGTAGAGAAGAAATACAATAAATATCTCAAGACAACAATGATTATCAGAGAGAAAAAGGTCCCAGATTTTCAATATCTCCGGATAAGGGTCTGCACCTCTATTTACTCGAAGCTCCTTGAGCGATTCTGATGGGCAGCCAGGGTTGAGAACCACTACTACTCATGGCCTCCCATGGCCTCCCTTTCAGACTGAGAAGGTAAGATATTCCTCATGTGCCCAGAAGGGGGCCTCCGGGGACAAGGAACATTCTAAGGCAGTGTTTCCCTTAAAGGGTGATTCCCAAACTGGCAGAATCAGTATGATGTGGGAACTTGTTAGAAACTCAGATTGTGGTGTCCCATCCCAGACCTACAGAATCAGAAACCCTGGGGTTAGGCCCAACACTGTGCACTTTAACAAGCCCTCCAGGTGATTCTGATATACACTAAAGCTCAAGAACCACAGTTTAAGGAATAGCAAAAAACAGGATTTGGCATCTGTTCACGAATACAAAGTGGCCAAGCAGCCTTAACTAGGCCTAGGATTGTAACTCTGTGCTGAGGCCAGGCCACCTACCCTCTTCAGAAAACTGCAGTCCTCTTTCTTCACTTACCTCTCCAGTGACCAAGTACTTGCCATCAGGGGAGAAGGCAAGGGCAGTGATGGTTTTTCTGCAAGAGATGAAGCAGGTCAGAGGGGTGCTGGCAGCCTAGCCTAAGCCTGACTCCCTCACAGTCCCCTCAAAAGGCAAGACCGGCAAACATCAATGGCACATGTGGCATTTCCCCAGAGAACCCCAGACAGTGCCCTTCTCAAAGTCGCCAGGAGAAAGAGGTGCTCCCTGAGGGCCCATACCCATTTACCTGGAACTGTTGAGGATGTGGTGCTGTTTGTGTTTCCGGGGATTGAACAGCACGACCACACACCTAGGGAGATGAGTGAGACGACAACTTAGCACCAAACTACAGCTCTCCCAGGAGCTCCCAGACTACCTGGGAATTCCAGTCACCCAGCAGAGGGGCCCCACTTGCCACTGATGGCAAATGACTGCAACTTGTTCTTGCTTCCTTTCCCTGCCCACAAGGGCCTATCTTTGCAGCCCCTTGAGTGTGAAAGGCCTCCCTGGAAGCCTATTCCCACCGGGTCAACTAAGCACTAGCACCATCTCTGATCATACTTACAAAGGCATAAGGGACAAAGACCTTCCCATAGCTCTTGCATATAGCCCAGGAAGGGGTGCAGGTGAGGAGAGTACACATGATTTGGGCAAAGCAGGCCACAGGTATACAACACAGGCTTAGAGTTACACTTGTGTCAAGAATTTGTGCTCCAAGGAAGGGTGAGGCCTCTAGGTGTGCATCCACATGTATACCTGGCAGGAGCCAGCCCCCCACACCCTCTACATGTCAGATGAGGAAGAGGCATGGGACCAAAATTGCAGGAAAGCTCCGCAAGACTAAGGGGAGGGGAAGAGAGAGCCTGAGAGGGCCTAAAGCAGCCTGCTCAGTGCCTAAGAGCTCCAGGGCTCAGCCCTGAAAATCCCTGACCCCTGAAAAGGACCCTCCAGATTATCAGAAGACTTGACCTGTCTTACAGAGAAGGCTGGGAGTACTCTCTGAATCAGGCAGCAAGGCCAGATGGGAGCAGATTCAGAGCAACTTTCCAGAGGCAGCTCCAGAGAGGCTAGATGATAGGAGTCAGGGGCAAAAAGCCAGAAGGAATAGCCAGGCACTGTTTTCCCTTAGGCTCCTTGGCTGTCAGCAGGCCTAGGCCCATTGTACGTCTGCCTCCACATCATCAGCACTGTAATTAGCTGACAGGAGCACGTGTGGGGCTTGCTGCTCCAGGTAAGGGAATGTGTAGAGAATAAGCAGAGGGAGACAACCCCCAGACCCAACCTTGTTTAGTAGGAAATCCCCTGTAGCTACCATATCCAGATTCCAAACTTGCTAGGTGAGTATAAGCTGCTACTGAGTGCTCAGCATCTTAGGCTCAATAAACCACTTAAATATGCAAATTCTACAGGCAATCTCTGGAGATGCTAGGATCTCTGAGATGTACCAGGTATGCCTAGAACTGCCAAGCAGACCAAAAGCTGTAGAATTCCTTAGTCACATCCTCTTCTTCTCTAACCCCCTCCCCCAAATCCTTCCCCACTGTTTTCTTTCTCCTCTCCCCATCCCCTGATTTTTCCATGTTACCCTTTCTTCATTCCTTTCTCTCTTTTCTCTTTATACCAACTTGCAGTCTTCTGCTTCCCTTCCAGAATGCCATGTCAGGAGAGTTTTTTAACATACTACAAAAATAAGATGGTTTTGGAAACTCTGTCCCCCACCATTCTCCCTCTTCTGCCCCAACACACACACACACACACACACACACACACACACACACACACACACACACACACACACACACCCAGGTACACTTGCTCAGCTTCTGTTAGGGGCAATCCAGGATACAGGGAGGCTAATTCCTCCAAATCAGATAGACTCATAGGACCTTGGAGCTGAAAGGAAAAATGGAAGGAATTAAATGTTCTACACTAAGTAACTTTAGCGATCACCTGGTCCAACTCACCAAAATTTTGAAGTGAGGAAACCTAGATTCAGAAAGCTAGGCTCTGATAAAGAGCTAAACCAGGACTCTCTGGTGCTCAAACACTCATGCACCTCTAAGTGTGTCACCCTTTGCTGATAATCCCTGAGGAGCTTCTAAGACCAAACTCCTTAAAGTGCCCATAAAGGCTGTGGGTGGTGTGACCCCCCTGCCCACTCTCCAGCCTCACCCTGCACTATGCTCCACCACATTCTTTCACTCCCTTTAAACTTGCTATGCTCCTCTTTCTACAGGGTCTTTGATGGAGCTCTCCTTTTCCCAACTAGTTAACCCTAGCCCTCATTCAGATCTCAGGTTGAAAGGCCTCTGAATATGCTGTCATTACCACACAGTGTATCAATCTTTTGTAACATTTATCACAGCTGCAATTTTACATTCAGTTGTGATCATCTCTCCCACTAGACTGTGCATTCCATGAGGGTGGGAACTGGGTCTGGTTTTGCTTGCTGCTTTGTCTCCTGGGCCTAGCAGAGTCTGGCCCACTGCAGTTGATCAAAAGCCATTTACTGAATGGGTGAATGCCTCCCCTGGTCCACTAGCTTGGTCCTGTGGAGTATCAGCAGGCCCCAGCTCTCCTCCCTACTCCTGTCTTTTATGGAATAAGGGACTGAGGACCTCTAGATCCTCATCAAGGCAGTGTGGGGCAATGGGGACATTGTGGGTTTTGAAGTCAGCGGCCAGGGTTTGAGTCCTTGTTCTGCCATGTATACCTTTGTGACCCTGGGTAAGTGACAAAACTGTTTCCTTATCTATAAAAAAAAGAGAGAGAGACACTCAGGTCTAGCTCATAGGACTCCTGTGAGGATTAAATGACTTTTACAGACACACATTAGAAGCCAAACAAATGGAAAATGTTATTATTACTACTCTTGGAACATGGAAATGAAGCTGAAAGGGGACTCCTGGCAGTGGGGAATGAGGTGCTAAGGGATTATGTCAGGTTTTTCCTTAGGAAGAATGCAGGTGAGTCCTGTTAGGAGCCTAGTAATGGTAAAAACTTTAAATAATGCTTTATTTTTTTGTTCTGGGGAGGCAACCAAGAAAGAAGAGTTGGATTAAGGTTGCAGGAAGAAAGTCTCTGCATCTTCATTGACTTAGGAGATGACAAGCTTAGAAGGTAGCAAGGACGGGATGGGGGAATACTGAAGGAGAAACTACCATAATTGTCTGAGACAGCAGCACAGAAGCATGGAAAGATAACAGAAGTGACATCTCCTAGCTAAGTTAAAAAGCACCACACAAGAGTTTCAACGAACTCTAAACACAAAGGTGTCCATTTCCTCAAGTAACTGTTCTTCTGCTCTTCACATAGTGGAGCCTAATAAGAGTTACCACTTATCAAGCACTTTCCACACAGCAGCACCTAAGATGTTTGGTCTTAGCTAATCCTTAAAACAACCTTGGAATGCTGGTACAATTATTCCCATTTTATAGATGCACAAGTTCAGAGCACTGAGGTAATTTGCTCAAGGCCACTCAACTAAAGCAAAACACAATCAGGATTCCAGAAGCAGTGCTCTAAGAAAAGCAGAATGGAGTGAGTGGGGGGAAAAGAGAAAACTGAAGTTGAAAGACATGAAGCACAATGACCTGATGTGCAAAGTAATGAGGGCAGGAGCCTCTGAGAAGAGGGAAAGAAGGCTGGGGCACTTTGAGGGAAAGGGGATTTAGGTTACAGAATTTTAGAAAAGCAGAACAAGCACAATGAAAATTATTAGCAGTTATAGTTCAAAGTTCACAGATTTAAATATTTAGATTTTAATACTTTATTCAGTATGTGGGAAATAATATGATACCCCCAGTAAGTTTTCAGGCTGATGTTTGCTGAACCTTCTGCTATCTGTGCTGACCTATCGAGGAGGCCCTCTGTAGGCTCCTCTTTCTAGCAATGGCCTCCAGTCTGAGTGGTTATAGGTTACCTAGCCTTCTAATCAGCTACAGATAAACCATGGCAGAGGGCTTCGGGGGAGAGCTAATCTGATTAAACTGACTCAATGGATATTTAGCCAGTCACATTCCAAATCCAGAACAACAGGTGATGAGGGCTCTATGCTTTTGAGTTTTCTTTTAAACCTATCATCCCAAAGCAGGACCGTGACCTTCAAGGGCAATGCATCAAACTGCTTAAACACTTTCCAAGTCACCCCACGCAAATTCTGAGTCTTGATAGGTCACAGCATTTTTTTCCTCCTCCTAAGTTTAACTCCATGATGGGAGGAGGAGGGAGAGTAGCGCATGCACGCATGTGTAAAAAATACAATGTAGATAGAAAGATGGCTGTCTGAGGCAACCCTTCCCTTCTCTAACATCCTCCCACCCCTGACACACATACACACAGTATAGCCAGGTGGCATGGAAGAGTTAAGTAAAGGAGGGAAACATACAAAGGAGGCAAACACACAGAGGTAGGCTCTTAAGCTGAAAATTTTACTAATTATTCAAATTTGGAAACCTTCCAACACAGAGAAAGAGGACAAAAGAGACCAACCTGTGGACACACTTATGGGGACAATAATGCAGATGTTGAAGTAAGGGCGGAACTTGGAAAGACATCCAAGGTTCTCCCTTTGCCCAGCTTGTTGAGGTCCTCCCAAGAGAAAAGACCTCAAAAACAGTGATGTGGGAGCCTCCTCTATCTTCTTTGACCTTTGAACAAGCGCCTCAGTCTACTAGGGAGAGAAGGTGAAGCACACTTTGCAACAATCTTTGGCCCTCAGCCTCAACGTCCTAACACAGCAGGCAGTCATCTTCACAGGGCCCTTGCAGCAGTGCTGGCTGAAATCTTCAACATAACAAGGGCTGGGCTGGCCCAACCAGCTGGTAATTCAGAACCCCAGGGTATGTGTACAGGAAGACTGCTCACTTTCTCAGGAAGACAGAGGCCTCAGTCCTTCAGGGCTCAGCCCAGGAATCACATAGAGCACCAGATGCTGGGCCCACTGCCCAGGAACTTCTCTGAACCAAGAAGGGACAAGCCCTCAACAGCCCCCTCCCCTGGGCAGGTCCAGGCCTGCTGCTATCCTGAAGAGCCCAACATTCCAACAAGATCTACCTCCTACCACTCCCCATCCTCCAGAAGGCAGAAACAAATGAACCCTGGGGTGAGCAATGAATGCAGCAGCACATACAGGGAACAGGACACAGAAGGTTTAAGCAGAGACCCTGTGCTTTAGAATTTCTTCTTTCAGACCAGGTAAAATCAGAAGGTGACTCACAGAGGCACACCAAAGTTCTCTCGAGCCTTGCTCAAATATCAATCACTCTCTAGCCCTATTTAACATAACCCTACCCCACCCCCACCCCATATTCCCTATTCCCCATGACTGCTTATTGTTTACAGTTTTTCTAAAGCACATGTCAACTTGTAATATTCTATACAGTTCACTTTCCTGGGGGGAGAAGATCTACCTCCACTAGATTGCCAGCTCTGTGAAGGTGGTATTTTTGTCTCTTTTGTTTACTGTTACATCCACGGGGCTTAGAAGATAGTTGCTAGCTACCAGATCTCAAAGCCCTGACTGCCTAGGAACCTCCTGAGTAGCAGACCTGTGAACTAGGGCAGAGGGCAGGTCCATGGCTCTCTCCACTTCAGGCTTTTAGGACTCACTGACGCTTGAGGGTAGTGTGATAATGGAAACAAGAAAACTGGGGTCAGGCAGCCCTCTCTGCTAATATACTGTGCAATCTTGGGCATACTTCTTAACTTCTCTGAACCTCAGTTTCCTCATCTGTAAAATAGGAATAACAACATCTACCTCACAGAATCGTTGTGAGACTGAAGAGACCATGTGCAAAGTAACCACCAGCATGATGCTTCCGGCCATCTTCTTGAAGGGTACTCTGCCATCCAGGGAGTCAGCAGTTACAACAGGCATCCCAACTATGGCATCCCATACGGGACTTGCTGGATATGAGTAACTCATTAGGGTCCTCATCCAGGTATGGGATTATAAACTGTCCCTCCAGATTCACCCCCAAAGGGGAAATCTTATAGCTTTAATTATTCTAAAAGATAATGAGTCTAGGATGTTCCTAGGGAACCCTTGGGTTGTGCTTCTCTTTAGATAACTGGACTCCAAATAAGTAACCCTCTTCGGCCAGGCCCAGACCCACTGCATCCCTGTTTCTGGGACACTTTACAAGGGCCCTGCCCCAAAGGCCTGATAAAAGACTTGGTGGTGATAACTCAGTGAATAACACAGCCACCGGTGTTAGAGCTACCAATATGCTTCTCTCTATGGACTCTAAATCCTAAATATATTTTCTCCTAGGACAAGAGGTAAGTCTCTGTGAGCTGCCACACTTGCAAGCCAGATCAAAGTGGCAGTGTCTCAGCCTCCTTCCTCTCACTTACTATGGTCCAGCCATAGTGGCCACTATTCAGCTCCTCAAACAAGTAAATTTATCCCTCCTTTCCTTGGGCCTTCTGTAGTCAAGGTTTCCTCCACTTGGAACACTTTGACATCAGATCTTCACATGTTGATTCTTCATCACCCAGTTCTGTTTTCTTCAGAACATTTAATATCACTCTCTGACATTACCTTGCTCGTTTATTCGTTAACATGCTTACTGTTTGCTTGCCCATCTTGAACCTAACCCCCACAAAAGTAGTGACCCTGTCTGTCATATTCACTACTGCATACCCTGTGGCTGGAACAGTGCCTGGCCCAGAGCAGGTTTTTGACATATCTGCTGAACAAATGAATAAATGACTCCATGAACAAACTATTTCAGGTGTGGGATCTGCATGGAAACTAAGAAAAAAGGCCCTGAGGGGGCTGATTCTTGTGAGTGCTCCTGCATATGATTTACATCCATAAGGGCACCAAGTTTCAGGCATCCTCTTCCCTCAGGTTCACTCAGCCTTTCCAGAGCCCCACATACTCCCTGGCAAACCCACATATAAGGCTTGCCACAAAGAGTAAGGAGGTAGCTGTGCGCTTCTTCTTACTTGATGTCACAAGAACACAGTTCAGGAGAAAAAACTGTGTGGCTTCATATACTCCAGTCCAGTGCTTTGGAGCTAGGGATCTCAGCATAAATTCTAACAGGGGCTGAGTAAATGGAGGGCTTTCTCAGGAGAGCTGGGTTTCCCCTCCTCCTCCCTAAAGCAACCAAGAGGTCTCCTTTTGGCTGCCGGATATGGCCGGTCACCTTTCCAAGACACCTCCCACTCCAGTAGCTCCTCTTCCCATAGCACTTACCCAGGCCAGGCCCTGGCATTAGGGGTCAGGAGAAACTCCTTCTCAGAATTTACTGGATCCACAGTACCAATGGTAGCTGTGCTGGGCTAAAGCCCCGATTCCTCTACCAAGCCAGCTAGGGAAGGAGCCTAAGTCAATTATGAATGCCCGACTAAACTGAGTTCCTCAAAGAGGCTATCTGGGGATCAGCATGGTCCTCTAGGGACAGGTGAAGGTGGGCTTCCGGTGGGGAAAACAAAGGCAAAGGGAGAACTCTGGAGAAGAGATGCAGGGGCCACTAAAACCGAGAGGTCTCTCTCTGCCCAGAGACTTCAACCTACCTCTTCCTGACACATATCCCCCCCTCCCCGAGCTGTTTCATTTCCTTTCAGAAAACTTTGTTTTGGTTTGATATTTGCCTCTAGGCCTCTGGGAGAATTTTTCTGAGCTTTGTTTCTCTTGTTTCTAGGATACCTGAGCTACTCCTAGAGCAACAAGCTCAGTAGGAACAAGAGAGTAGGGGTGGGGGTGGGGTGGGGTTAGGATCACCAGATAAGAAGAAAAGAGAGGGAGGGAGCCTATTTGGCTCACAGACTTCAGTGGCTTCCAGATACCCATGAGGTACATCAGGGAACTTTAGCACAAAGCAAAACTAAGACAACCAGAAAGAGGCCATTTGCAAAGAGAGAACCTCAAGTTTGGGGAAATCAAAAGGCTAGGGAGCAGATCGTGACACTGCCTACGGCTGGCCCAAGACAAGCATACTAGGAAATCTACCAGAGGTCACAGGAGGGAAGCTTCCATATAACACCTGGAAAGATGATGACTTGCAGGCACTTGAGCCAGGCTGGAACTTGTCCTTAAACAGAAGCACACACCCTTAGAGGCGCCAGGCCCTGATCGGGTGCAAGTGAGGAAGAGAGAGAACAGGGCTCCATGACCCTGAGGGTAGGGACACAGGGCTCAGCAGGCCCTGAGCAGCAGTCTAGGCCCTTTCTAGCCAGTCCCAGCCCCACCTCCAACAAGAAGGAACCTGGCTTTCCCAGGCAGAGGCAGGCATGAGTGGAATTCCCCTGAGGCAAGCTGCACAGGGTATCCAGCAACAGAAGTCATTCATCAACTTGCTTCTGAAGAGGGAGGAAGAAGCCAGCTCAGTCTCTACAGGGTAAGCCAGTGCAGATCCCACAGTGTCCCCACCAGATATCAAATGCCAGAGAGCCACTCAGAAGAGACACTGAGCCCCGAACCCAGGGGCAGAAGTCTCCCTGGCATATAGACTGAGATGTCCATAAATTGGGCTCTTATTCAAATGGCAGATAGACAGCTTGGGGGAAAAGCAGTTTTTAAAAATATGCAGAAATCTACTGCTCCCCCATTTTAAAAGTAAGAGCTCTAAAGTCAGACTACTGGAGTTAGAATCACAATTCAGACACTAGCTGTGTGACCTTGAGTCAACTGTTTAACTTCTTTGAATCTTAGTTTCTAAAATATGGGATGATAATAGTATCAACCTCATAGGGGGCTGCTATGAGTATTAAATGATTCCTATAAAATGCTTAACAAAGTGCCTGACACAGAATAAGTTCTCGATAAGGTAGCTTTTTTAATGCAAGATAAAACCTAAAAAATTGTACATCTGGTACAAAACCTGCACGAGTTGCTGTGAAACTCACATGGGGAATTCAGCATTCCCAAGCTGAGGGTAGAAGAAGAGAGGCCTTTCCATTTTCACATTCCAGTGCCCAGCAGCAAGGAACAGAGGCTGACAGAGAGAACCAGAAGCAGGAGGGGCCCCAAGCCTCCGAAAGAAACACTTCTACAAAAGCCTAAAGAAACAATGGTCGGAGGTTTCTCATCTGAAGCAGCAGAGGAGTGAAAAGGCACAAGGAGAAAAAGAACACCAGCCCCAGAACCCCTTTTCTCCCATGACACTGACATCTCTCAAGGTAACTAGAGTAGACAAATGTTCAGAGCAGCGTTATTCATAATAGCTAAAAAGTGGAAATAACCCAAACGTCCATCAACAAATGAATAAATTAAATGTGGTACATCTATACAATGGAACATTATTCAACCATAAAAAGGAATGAAGTATTGATATCTGCTACAACATGTATGAACCTTGAAATCATTATGCTAAATGACAAAAGCCAGTAGCAAAAGGCCAACTATTGCATGATTCCATTTGTATGAAATATCCAGAATAAGCAAATCTATAGAGACGGAATATAGATTAATAGTTGTCTAAGGCTGAAATCTGGGACAGAAATGGAGAGTGACTGCTAATGGGTATGGGATTTCTTTTTAGGGTGATGAAAATGTTCTAAAATTAATTGTGATGATTGCACAACTGTGGATATGCTAAAAAAAAAAAACAACTGAATTGTGCATTTTAAATGGGCAATTGTGTGGTATGTGAATTACATCTCAATAAAACTGTTTTTAAAAATGACTAAAAGGTAGATATTAAAGATGTTGCTGGGCACTATATATAATATAAAGTGTCAATCTATATGTGTGAGAGTGGATGGCCAAAAAGCCAGAGCCTCTACCTGGCCCTGTATCTCTGTTACAAAAATGGCACCAAAACATTAACCTGAATATAACTCCCAGAAGATACCAGAAAACCTTTGCCCACCCCAAATGGTTTAGCATCATTACAAACCCCCATGCAATTAGACCTCTTCCAAGGCACTTACCCAGCTGGGTAGGCAACTAAACCAGATCGAGGGTCACAGGCAAGTCCTCTGCCTCCAGACACTGTTATTCCAAGCACCTTCTCCAAGGTCACCTGATAGAGCAAGACAGAGAAGTGACATGTTATGGACACAGTAGGGTTGGAAAGGAAGTGCTGAAGGTACTCAGGTCCATCCTGCGCTGCTGAGTACTTTCCTGATGCCCCTGTCTTCAGGAGAACGGGCTACTGAATTCTCCAGGTTATATTCTGGCCACAGGCCCCCTAATCATACAGGTTAAAGTCAGTGTGCATCACCAGCTTTAAGAGAGCTCAATCTACTGGTATCATGGGAAAGAAAATGAAATGGTTAAAGCTCTGCTCATGGCCATAGAGGAAAAAGCACTCCCCCAATCCAGGAAGGCTCTGTTTATAAGATAAAACCCTGGATCCCCAGACTGGGCTTTTGGGTCAATGAGACCCAGGGGAGGTCACTGATATTCGTGCCTTGGCAGGCATGAAAGAAAGGCCACTCTGATCTACCAAGGGCCAGAAGAATGTTAGGTATCAATTAGGTGACTAATAATATCCCAGATCTTTGCATTCCATCACGTTCTTCCCCTCCATCAGAGAACACCACCCCCCACCCCCACACATATACCATATGTCTGCCAGTTCATACAGACTACAAGCCTAAGAGGCAGAAACATAGCTTAATTCTGTGTTTTGCAAAGCACAGATGGCTCAGAGTACTTAATTATTACTATTAAGCCACAACTCCCACAGAGATGAAAGGGAAACATGTGTAAAGTGCTCAGAGATTCTGGGAGGACATGGCCACACAAGACAGTCACCATCACTCTCATCATCACTATTGTTAACCCGCACTGTCTGCAGCCCCCAGGGTGCACACTGAACTAACCCCGAATTAGTTTACTGGTCTTTCTGCCAGATGATGCCATGTTAGATTCCGACTGCCCTGTAACCTCTTGCTTGTCACTCAACTTCACCCTCTGCTACATAAAGTCTTGCTTGTCACTCCAAATCCAGTCAGTCTCCTCTAATATTGTCTGGACTCCCTGAACTGACCTTCCTCAGGAATGCCCTTGGTCTTTGTTGGCTCAGAAAAAGGGGCTTCTGAATGCAGAAGGGCCATGTAACAAGCTAGACTATATTCTTCTAGGAGAGTACCAAAGGACCCATGAGGGTCATACGAACCAGAAACACTTCACGGGCATTCATATCTGTGGCAGGGTAGTCTATACTTAGTCCAGGCCAGTTTCCAGCAAGGGGAAGTCCAGAATCAATTAGGGTAGTTTTAGGATCACTCCTTCTCTCTTACTGTCCCAAATGGAGAACTCAAAGTGTTCCTAGAGGGCCTGTTTAAATTCTCATCTCCAAGGACCATTTTAGTTTGAATAAGGTTGGAAAGAAATCCCCTGTGGTTGCCAAAGACCAAAATAAATCTCCTGGGACAGTATAGTTAAAAACTCTTTCCCAGAAAGGTCCCCAAGAGTCTTCTATGCTTCTTAGGGGTGTGGATCAGGAATTCTCAGTCTACTCACAGAGAGGCAGTTTAGTTCCAGGGTACCATACCAACCCATAGCCACCCAACAAGCACCAAACTTGCCAGTTACCCTTGGGCCTATCTGAGGCACTAGTATGAGATAAACTAACTTTAGACTATTCAATACATTCTCTTTTTAAATTTTTTAATTATTTACTTATTAAGAGAAACTATTCTTTAGCTCAAATATTCATGTTTCACAGTTCAGGAACACAGATCAGTGACAAACTTCCATGGAACTCAACCCCCCAAAATTCTTTACATTCTGAAATCACTTCATACTCAAAGATACCAGCCTTCTTCATCTCCTCAAAATCTTTCATGGAATCATTACTTCTGTAGAACTCCATGTATGCCTTCTTTCTTAGTTCGGCTACAGTAAACATAGAAAGCTGCAACTCCCAGGGATACAATGATCACTCCAACAATATAAAATTACAGGCACTTGGCCAGAAGGCCACCCATCAGAGGTTTTGTCAAAGCACTGGAAGACATGGTAGTTTTTATTCTCCTTAAAACCAAGATCCTTCTTGATGGAGAAATGGACCCTTAGTAGTATACCCTAACTTATGCCTTCTTCCACTTTTTCTCGGCTTAATGACCCCCTGGCACCCAATCGCCTTTCTGAAAGGCCTGAGTACCAGGCATTGGCAGAAAGCACAAAATAACCCTGGGGAAGTATGGGGGACACTTAGTTCAGGGCACCACTCCCTATCCTGGCACTGTGCCTCTGGCTATCCCAGAGGGAGGGATGCTCAGGAACATTCCTGCTCTACCAACTGCCTACTGCAGAGAGAGAGGGGAGCCCGAAGCCACATTACCCATATAGATGGAGAGGTCACAAAATCAAGTGCAGTGAGCTAAAAAGGCTACTCAACTCCTATTGTCTTCAAGCTAATCTGACTTCAGACAAATCCTTCGGATTCAAATTTGCATCAATCCCTCCCTCTGCTTCAGCTTTGCTCTCAAAGAATCAGACTAGTCTGTTGGTTCTCATCTTTCCTTCCCTCTGACAGGAATTTGGGTAGGTGTTTTATGGGTTGATGATCCAGTTCCACAGAGAATTCTGAAACTAGCTTGGACTTTTCAATAGTAGTCTAAAGGAGGAAGGAGATGGGAGTTACTCAGATGTTAAGACCAGTGTTTATCAAATGTTTTTGACCATGACCCACAATAAGAGACACAGTTTATATTGACCCCATATACAACACACATGTATGTGTATGCATACACATAAAACTGAAATAAAAGTTTTACAAAACAATACTTACTCTTATTGCATGTAGCACTGTATGTAATTAGTAATGTAATACTCTATTTTCTATTGTATTCTAGTTCATTAAAAAATAATTCTGGTCATGGCCCACTCTATTGATTTCATGACCTATGAAACAGCTGAAGCTACAGGTCATCTTTTTCCACTGGGCCTGGGTTTCAGGCTCTGATCTCTGGCACCTTTGTGTTCCCCACTTTCCTCCTAGGGCTCTCAGCAGTGTGCAGACATCCGGGCTAGGGAACCCCATGGGCAGGAGTTTGTCTAGGCTCAAAACTTGGATTATTTTCAAAGGATTTATGGTTTTTGGCTTTTTCTGGCTTTCTGAACAGCTAACCAAGGGGGGAAAAGGCAGTTTCCTTTGGTTCTGTGGAGGGGGAAGAGGAGGAGAAAAACATTCAGGGGCATCAGCTGGTTTTTATTTTATGTTCTAACTCAAACCAGCTTCCTGTTTGCTGGGAGGTTTTGGGCTGAGCTCCACTTTCAAAGGATCTGAGAGTTTAGAGCTCCTGCAAGGCCTCCAACATCCAGGCTTATTTTGCAAGACTCTGGTATGATGGACTTTTTAAACTGACTCTCTCTCTTTCATAACCTTCTTCATATCCTTCCTTTCCCAAATCACAGTATGGTTTCCATCTACCCTATAAAATGGAGACAAACCTGGACCCTCCCTACAAACACACCACAGGCTAAATGCTCCCGGGTTCCAGCAGTTGTGTGCTGGAGCCTGTTTACACTGGCTCATAAATGCTAATTGTGTACATCTTTTCCCACTTCCACATTCAGTGACAGCACAGTGGTGGTTTGAAATCACCACTGTGGGACTACTTACACCATGGAAATCAGCAAACACTACAAACCAGGGTCCTTTTTTTCATCCTCAGAGAGCCTATAAACATTTACCAAGACACAACTGAGTTAAAGCCACTATTATCTCTCACTTGGACTGCAGCTGTAAGTGTTTGGGGTAGGTGTTTTGTGTTCACTCAGCTTCCAGGCTTGCCCCCTAGAGTCTTTTCCCAACAGGACAGGCCACAGTGATTCTTTTAAAATATACATGAGATCAATCATTACTCTCCTTAAAACCCTCTGATGGCTTCCCATCCCTGTTCAAATCCAAATACTCTACCCCTGTTTATAAGGCCCTAAATCATCTGGCCTCTGGCTACCTCTCCTATGTCATTTCCTTTACCCTCCCTCTTCCTCTGCCCCAATCACCCTGGCTGCCTTAAGCACCTGGAGCAGATTGTAGCCTCAGGTCCTCAGCATATGCTATTCCTTGGACTAAAATGCTCTTACCTCAGCTATTCATATAGCTAATTCACTCAGGCCTTTTTGCAAAGGTCTCCTCCACAGAGAAGGCTTTCTAGACTACTTTTCTGCTATCACTCTATACCCAAGTTACCCTGCTTTAGTTTTCTTCATAGCACTTAAAGTCAGGTAGTGACCTGACATTGATTATATCTCTGTCCACATACTGATTGTCTGCCTTCTCCATCAGCATACAAGCTCCTTGAGGGCAAGACCTAAATTGCTCTCTCTCACTGATATACCCCTAGTGCTTTAAACAGTGCCAGGCACACAATGGGCAATGATAAATGTCTGATGAATAAAATGAATGCACTGCAGAGGCTTCAGAAACAGTGAAAAAGCAGAAATGAGAAGCCCAGGAAAACTGGGCTATTTCAGGCCAGTAGAGTTGCTCTCTACAAAGTACTTAAAACTTGTGACAGAAAGACCATGTCCAGACAAAGGGCAAGTACAAAAGGAGCTTAATGGTACAGGTACCATTTTGTTTCTTAAGTTGATGATGGACACATAATCGTTCACTCTAATATTTCACATGTCTTTATGGTATGTATTAAATATTCCACAGTAAATGTTAAAAGGAGAGATGTGGGGTAGGGCTCAGTGCCTCATGAGCAACATCCTCCTATAAATCACATCCCTGACTTTTCTCTCTATCCTCAAGCCATTTCATTGACATTCACGAATCCAGCAATGTGAGGGAAAACGGTATAAAGAATTCAAAAAATATATTTTTATTTAAGTTTCCCATTTAAGTGCTCATAAAGCTGCACATTTTTATGATGTTCTAACATGCCACTCCCAGTGAAAGCTCTCACGAACCACTGGATACATAACCCTTCTTCTGACTGCTAAGCATGGCAGCAGGTTAAGATGGGGCAGCCTCAGCCCGGATCCTTGTGTAACTCTGACGAATAGAGCCCCTGTGCTGACTCACAATATAAGCATGAACAAAAAATAAATTAGCTGTAAACCTGAGAGATTTCCAGGTGATTTGTTATCAGAGCATGACCTGGCCTAGCAATTTTCACCCTTTTTGGTCTCTTACACTCTGGCTTCTTCTCTTGGTACACTCTTAGAAGTTATTAAGGACCCTGAAGAGCTTTTGTTTATATAGGTTACACTTATCGATATTTACTATACTAGAAATTGCAATGGAAATACTTAAATATATTTGTTAATTCACTTAAAAATAACGATAAATCCACTACATGTTAACAGAACACTTTTATACTTCTGTTGAAAATAACTGTTTTCCAAAACAAAAAAAAATTTAGTGAAAAGAGTGGCACTGTTTAATGTTTTAGATAAAATCGTATCTGCATCTGTATTCAATCTGTTGTGATATTATTCTAGTTGAAGATAACAAAAATGTGGCCTCATTTGGATATGTAAGTGGAAAAGGGGTGATCTTATACATCCCCTGACAGGGTTTTAGGAATGCCACGGGTTCTCGAACTACACTTTGAGAACCAATGACCTAGTCTCTACTGAATACTACAGCATCCTTCCACATAAGGAAGCAAGCCCACTAGTGTGAGAGTTCTGGCCTCAAGCATCATTTGAGAAAACTAAGGCAGGGAAGAGGTCCTCTGAGAAAATAGCTGTCCTCAAAGTCTGGGATAAGGCCCAAAATTCTGATAAGAACTTCAGGTTCAAATCCTCATGATCTAAATGCCAATGAAACATAGCCCAAAAGACACACTAGTCCAGGTACCTGATTATGGCCAGTAACTTCGGACACAACTGCTATAAGCATCCATAGTTCTAGGAACATTGCTTCATGTACAAGTGAACTGAGAACACTCACTCTGTACTCTACAGTGATCTCCACCTCTGAAATATAGCCTAAAAGCAAGAAGAATAGTAGAGTTGTAGCTCAGCCTTTGCCTTAGCAGGTGGAGAGTGCTGAGATGGAGGAAAGCCTATACCAACCTGAAAGAAGGTGTCATCTTTCCCTAGAAGCAAGGCTGTAGAAGGGCAGAATTACTACAGGTATACTGTAAAGGAAGGCCTAAATGCCCACCACTCCCAGCATGCACTAGGCAGGGCAGTATTACATCCTCTTGAAAGAAAGAAGGAAAGCAAAACCATCCCTCACTATGATGAGATAAAGGGATAACTTCATAATAGCCTATTCCCAAGAGAGAAAGAAAGAATAAAGCCAACTGTTTAAGTGCTCTTCTGGCTCTCATTAAAGGAGATGGAAAAAACAGGTGGTGCAGAGGTGATAGATAGGATGACTCATTCATACTAGAAGGAGCACTATTTTCCTACATGAAGATTGCAGCCTATTAATGGGACTTGAAATTGATTTAGTGGGTAATGAATAAATTTAACAAAAATAGATATCATGGCACATAATAAAGGTAAGTATTGCTCATGAAACTTTTGTTTCAGGGGTGTGTGTGTGTGCATGTGTGTGTGCATGTATGTGTGTGTATTGGGTCATAATGTAAAATGTATTTCTTAAAAAAAGTTTGAAAGCCACTGGGAGGCTATGGGAGCTTCTAAGATAAAGAATGCACAGACACAACTCTCTACACTGAAAATCCATTTGGAAAGATGAATAATATATTACGAAGCAATCCAGTATGTAACAAGGGTCATGAGAAAGATATAAAGTACTCAAAGGGGAGGAAGAGAGATGACTTCCGAAAAGGATCAGGAAAGGGAAACAATAAAGTTTTCTTGGAAGACGAGATGGCATCTGGCCTGGGCCTCGCAGTGAGGATAGGATTTTGACAGGTGGACATACAGAGAGAAGGAATTCTCAGTAGGAGCTGCATGACCAAGAGTCTGGCAGAATAAAAGAGCGGGTGAGCAATGGTGAAAACAAAGATAGGAAATTAAGTCAGGAGAAGTAGGCTGCCACCAGACCAGGAAGGTCTTGAATGTCAAACTAAGTGGAGGTCATCTGTAGGCCTGGTAAGCCATCAAAGGGTTTTGAACCAGAGCCACAATCAAAGCTATGTTTTGATGATTACATATATAAGACATACAAGACAGGCAAAGGTCCCAATTAAGAGGCTATTAAATAGTTCAGGTGAGAAGTAATGAGGATCTAGACCAGCATGAAGATAGTGGCAGTAGAAAAGAAATGATGAATTCAAAAGTGACAAAGCAAAGTGAAATGGCAATACTTGGCACAGTACGACTCTGAAAGAAAAAGGCAGAAAACTCAAATTTTGAATCTCAGAGAAAGGCAATAAGATAATACCATAAAAGGAAATGGTGCCATGATCAGAAAGAGGACCTAGGTCTGGATATAGAAGGAAGGATGGAAGCCAATGAACGAAGTCTGTTTTAGACATGTTAAATCTAAGGTGCTTCAGAGATATTTAGTAGGAAGCATAGAACATTTAATTTAGCAACATAAACAAGGAATTAATACTTGGGAGAGAGGTAAGGACTAGAAATAGATATCTGAGGATTATTTACATCGATGTGAAAACCACCACTGAAAGTATAATGAGACAGGAGAAGACGGAGGAAAGGGAGAGAGAGGCCGAGGACAGAGCTGTGGGGAATATCTATTTTTAGAGTACAAAGAAGATGAGGTGCCAGGCAGTTAGAAAGCGAGGAGAACTAGGAAGCTAGTGAAGGGGAGAGTTCCCAGAAGGAAGGGGTAGTTGCAGTAAGTACTAAAAAGTGAAGTCGACAAGGACTCTCCATAGTCCAGAGCCATCTGCAACATAGGTGGCCCAGCAGTACCAAACCCCTAAAACAAGATCCCAGGGATCATGAGCAGGGCCTTCTAAGCTTTTCTGGTCTCTCACTCTCTCCAGTCCCTAGAACTAATCAAGCCAGAAGACAGGCACAAGCCAATGAAAGATCCAGTCTGTAGAGCCAAGGCAATGGCATTGCTAAAGAAGATCTTCTGGCTTGAGCCTGTGGCATAAATGTTTTAGCTCTGCTCTTCCTTTCTTAGTGTGAGGGGCCACTACAGGGAGTCTGCAATAGCAAGGGAGCAGCTGCTCCCTTGAGAGAGAGAACTAAGAGACCAGAGCCACAAAAGGCCAGGGTCATTCAGGATTTAGCTGACCTCAAACTGGTAAAGGAAACCCCAGCAACTGGGAGGAAGAAGCAGAGCTCTGTTTTTGTTGCCATGTTTTGTTGCCACCAGTTTTCCTTCCCCTTCTCCCTTTCTCCATTTCTCAATCCTACTCAATATAAGTTATAAATACCTGAGTCATTCCAGCCAACCCATGGGCTTGCTATTTCTATAAACAAGCATATCACAAACCTGTCCAAGGCAGAGCACTCTCCGCCTTTCCCTCCCTTCCTGCAAGTTAAGAATAACTATCCTTTCTTGCCCACACACTATACTCTAATCTCACAAAGCAAATTCTCCACCAGATTCTGAGAACTGACACTTATACAAAAGCCACAGAAGAAGCCCAAAGCCAGCAGGCTTTTTGCAGAGACTTAGCCAGCTGGGCAGAGACCCAGTGACTGGCCTGGGGAGGGGTGCAGAGGAGGTGGCTATCATGCCCAAGCTCACTCACTCCTGCTCTTTCAGACTCCAAAGTGCCATCTGGTCAGAAGCAGGAAGAAATACAATGGACACTCCAAGACTAAAGAACAGACCTTGCCTCTCTACTCTGCTCCTGGTCTCAACCTCATCTGGCTGACTTACAGTTCTACTCTCTATACCTTGAAGGCACCCAGAAATAAGTAACTTCTAGTATGACAGAACAACCAGGCTCCCTTAGAGTTCAGAATTAGTTGGAATTGAGCCAATTCTCTGGTGCTGAGATTAAAATAGCCTCAGCTTCTAAGGAAGGTAAATCTGCCACTGCCCAGGAGGTGACCTTAGAGATCCTCTAGCCATAAGCCCCTGGAAACTAGAGAACAAATGTTCCCAATCCTGGACTATCAACAGAACTACTTAGAGAACTTAACAATTTTTTCTCAGATAGTAGTCCCATCCTATCCCCATCCCCGGCCTCAAAATATTCTCAATCAGATTCTTGAACTCAATTTGGAGTTCACGAATCTGTATATTAAAGCTCTCCAAGTGGGTCTCATGATTAATCGGGTGGGGAACTATTAAATTAATGCAGTTTCCTTTTTGTTTCCAAATTTCAGCGATTCTTGGGACTAAGGAGAAAACGGTCTTCCTAGTATTCTTACAAGGATACCCAGATCTATATATAAGGTAAAGGGTCTTAGGCAGAGAGAAGAGCTACAGCTATAACGGCTACCATTTACTGAATGTGTATGTACTCTGTGCCAAGAACTGTGCTAAACACTTTACAAGATTATCTCATTGAATACTCTTGACAACTTTATGAAGGGCTAGTATTATTTCCATTTTGCAGATGAAGGACTCATAAGTAGTGAGCGGAAGAACCAGGATTTAGACCCAGGTCTGTTTGGTTCCAGAAACCATGGCTACCTGAGGAGGCAGTTCAGTTTAGGTTCTCTAAAACCAACAAAATGTTGCAGTTTCTTGAAAGAGCACATGCTCTTTCAAGTCACCGTGCTCTTATGGAAGCAACAGGGACAGATCTGAGAACCAAGGTAGAAAGCAGAGGGCACAAGATGAAATAGAGGGCCAATAGAGTCCCCTCCTGGTAGCTTTAATGTTTTTTAAAAAGTTAGCAGGCCTTATCAGTAGCTGACATGGGTCTAAAAAATGGTTGACCTCTCTTCAATGAGATGACTACAGAGAAAGAGGAATGGAGTTTCTTCCAATACCAGAGTATCCCACATGGTCAGAGCTTGACCATGTCCAGCCAGTGCTAGAACCAGTCGACATGAACAGCTGACACCCATTTACAAGGCAACTGACATTACAGTGTCAGAAGCAAGAGAATCTGAATTCGTACGCAGATGGAGGGCTTCGGACCTCAGACCAGAAGGGAAGGGAATCAGGGGACCTCCAGTAAAAGCAATCAACAATAATACAATGGGTTCAAGTCCAAAGAGCAGCTTTAACAACACAGTGCCTTGTACAGAGAGGCACTTCTAACCTCCCTTTCTCTCCAGTAATCTGCAGGGCAAGGATAGGAGATACCTCAATTTAAGCAACCAGAACAAGGGGGAAATTTTTCCTATTCTCTACAGCAAGACCAGAACCACAAACAAAGCTTTATGAGCTAAAAGTCTGATCATCAAAAAGGGTCTAATTCCTCCTTATTCACCAATTCTACATACATGCCTGAGTTTTCTTAATCTCTTGGTTTCCAAACTTTGTAACCAGGGACAATACTAATTGTTCCTTATCTGGACAAAGAGTGTAAAGTCAGTGTGTGCGCTGAGACGAAAAGAGTAGTAGGGAGGATTCCTGGTGCCCCTGAAATCATGTCAACTTGTGCCATGAGACTCTACTGGGAAGAAAAAAGTTTTCTTCAGCATGTTATTCTCTATAAAATGCTCACTTCCTTTCCATTCCTAATGCCAACACCCCAGTTTACACCTTCAGCACCACACTCTTGGACATAGCAATGGCTTTCTACTCAGTCTCCTTACTATAAACCCTGTCCTCCCCTTCTACAACACATCAGAATAATCTTTCCATGGCATAGCTTTGATAATATGTCTCCCTTAATCAAAAACTTTAATAGTATCTTACTGCCAACAAAAAAAATTATAAATGTCTTAGCTTAGCATCCAAAGCTGTCAATAGGCCCTACCTTTCTTCTAATCTATTTCCTACTACTCACCTATATGAATCATGCACACTTACCAATCTAGATTATTCATTATTCTGGAAAAGAGCTTTAGGGTGTTAGTTTATATTCTTTTTCTACCTGGAATCCCGTTCCCTTCCACTACCCCATACTGGAATCCTACACTTCCTTCAACAACCAGCTCAAATAGCACATCCCCTATGATTCTTTCTGTAATCACCCTTGCCAAGAATGATTCTTCCCTCCTTGATATTCTGATAGCAGCATTTAATTTGCATCATTCGCATGGCATATGATACTTAGTACTTTGTACAGAAGTTCTTTATGGATCTGTCTTATCTCTCTTACTAGTCTATAATCTCTCCTGGAAAGCAGAGACGATGTCTCATACAACTCCATGCAGATAGCACATGGTACAGTGTTTAACAGATATTTATTGAATCCATTTTTAATATATTAAAAATATTTGTGAATTTTTAGTTCATCTTAATTAGTAAGTTCTTAAACCTCCTAGAGAATTTTCTATCTTCAGAGTCAGCCCTAGAAGTTGGAGCAGGAAGCAGGATTTTGATGCCTTTCCAGAAAGAATGAGGAAGGCCTAAATGGAATAATCCATGTGCCTTAAATGATTATAAACAAAACAGTTTATCCTTGACTTTAGTAAATACATGCAGGCCTGGCTCTTCATAAATCTGACAAATTATAATTAAAGAATAAGTCCAAAAAGGTTAGAGATAACTTTTTTTTTATGAAAGTGACAACACTATTGTTTGAAGAAGCTTTATCTGTCCTTTATAATCAGAAAGAGATATTGCAATGAATAGTTATTCTGGATGTTGAAATTATGAATGACTTATTTTCTTTGTTATGCTTCTCTACATTACTTGTGTAAAAAAAAATTTTCAGAAAGCACACATACTTCAGAAAGTAACAAAAAATATTTTATTTACCAAATTATATAAATGTCTAACCACTATGCTATATACTTGAAACTAATATAAAATAGAAAAATTTTTTAAAAGAAATGAATTATCTTAGATTTAACAAATTAATGACTTTGTGAGAAAATATTCTATATCCTATTATTACTAAAAGTTTACTATATTTTTCAGTAACGCCTGTGTACAAATGCTTTAATAAAATGAGTATGCAGATTTTAAAATTTAAACGTTTTGATTTAATTATGAAATACACAAGTTTAAATTGAAGAGACTTTTATCTTTATTGTTTTTTTCTATTTACAAAAATAATACAGACTCATTGTAAAAAAATCCAAAATTACAGAAATATAGAAATGTAGAGAGTAAATGTCTACCACAATTTACTATCCCTCCCTGAGGTAACCAGTATTAACAATAGTTTGGTATTTATAGCCTCACATTTTTTTTCTATGCATATAATAACATGTATGTTTTAATAAAAATATACATAATCATGAACATAAAAAACTGTTATACAGTTTCTTTTTTGTCACTTAATATATCTTGCATACCCTTTAATGTCAGTACATATGGATTGACTTCATTCTTTTTAGCAAGAACAAGGTGCTTCATTTTATAAATGTACACCAATCCCCTATTGATGGCTACTTGGATGACTTCACAGATTTCACTATTATAAATAACACCAAAAAAAAAAATCAGTTATATATACTTTTCTGTGGCATAAATGTTTGCAGAGATTAAGATCTTTGAATTATAACTGGTAGATCAAAAGATATGAATATACACATTTTTCTCTAACGAATACTACCTCCTCTAAGTAGTGCAAGGGCATGAGTGCACTTATTTCCCCACATCTTCACATTTTTTTAAGTAAAACTTATTTAAGTAAATTAATTTACTCTCATCATAACATTAGAAGCTTAAAACAATGGGTTATAAAACTAATGTATTTTCACTCTGCTTTTAAATGCTTAGTCTGAAAAGAAGCTCTAGGACTAATTCACTTCCCAAATTATTTCTCAATAGAAATGAATTAGTCTCGAAAAAAGAAAAAAGTTATTTCTATTCTTAGAGAAGCTATTGCTATTAAAAAACATGCTCATCACTCCAGTGATTGCTAATTAGACACAGTAAATTAGGATCCACCACCCCACCCCTGGTTCACTGGTTTGTTTTAATTCCCAAAACTTATATCCATAGCCCCAAAATAAATTACACAATAGTTAGTATCAAAAAGAATATTTGCTAAGCCTTCCTTTTGGTAATTAAAATATTGTTGATATAAGCTAGAATACTGGCAAGAAAAAGGTACTGAAGATAGGTCACAATAAAAAGCTGTAGGGAAGATGATTAAATGTTGGAATAGAGGAGGCTGAACATGCAAAAAAGGACTTCTCACTAACTAAAACTTGAAGAAATAAAATCTTGCCAGTACAAATTAGAAGAAATTACTGGATATTCTAGAAATCTATGGACTGAGTATTTTAGAAATCTATGGACCCTGATAATATTAGCAACCCCTTAAAAACTGTAAACTTATTTAAACCTTACGATGTGCTTTCACACTCATGAAATCTCATGTAATCCTCACAACAGCCCTGGAAAGAAGCCATCAGTATTCCAATTTTACAAATGAGAGAGAAGCCAGCTCCTCAGAAGTGAGAGAGCTCTCCCCCTACCCCCTAACCCTATCCCAACACACACATGCCTGGATACTCAAAGTATGGCCCAAGGAAGAGAAGCATGGACATCAGTTGAGAAATCTGTAGAAATGCAGAGTCACGGGATGGAGCTGAATCTGAATCTGAGTCTCCAAGACCACTGCCTCTCTCCTCTCGCCACTAGCCA
This sequence comes from Rousettus aegyptiacus, assembly GCF_014176215.1. NCBI lineage: Eukaryota > Metazoa > Chordata > Mammalia > Chiroptera > Pteropodidae > Rousettus > Rousettus aegyptiacus. Next base: position 115,624,746 of record NW_023416306.1, on the reverse strand, counting down.
CTAATCTGTCTGCACATTAACTCTTAGAAGCCCTGTCCACTAGCCAACTCTGGGTTTCCTATGATGTCAGGTCTGCAGTGGGGCCTCACAAGAGACTAAGCAGCCTGGGAAAGAAAGGATATCATAAGGAGGAAGGACAAGTTTAGAAAAGTCAGCAGCAGGTTATAATATCATATGAAAACAATCACAGTGTGCAAAGATACTGTTTTCCTAAAAAGAAGCTGACCAATGAGTGTCAGAGTAATGTTGGTAGGCTTGTAGGCAGCTTGTTCCATGTTTAATCCTTATAAGCAAGCTGCTTACTTTTCTCCAAGACAGCAACTAAGAGGTGGCAAGGTTCATGGTTTCTGAGCATGCTCTGAGCTCCTCCCCTATCATCACAAACTGTGGGCTGCCCTCAACCCAATCCACTTGGCTTGGGGCTTCCTCTCTTCCGGACTAGCTGGGCCAGCTACAGGAACGTGTGCTTTAAGATCCCATGCTTTTGCACCTATATTTTATCATGTTGCCTATCTGATGAAAGAAATCAAAATACAGGTTTCCCCCGCTTTTTCAAAGTTTCTTTTATACCACTTCAATTTTAGGAAAGACCTACATTAGTACCTGTTTTCATTAACTGGAAGAAATCCTAAGAGGATTTTCACTTTTACAAAAAAAATAGGCAAAAAGTGAAAATAGCATTCAGTATTTGTTTTGCAGTGAGCTGTTATAAAGGCAGCATGCACCCTAAGTAGTGAGAGTGGCACTGCTTTTACTATATGTTAGTGTTATTAGAGTTTTAAATGTTATTTGGTGTGACCTGGTAGGCTATTTTTTGGATCTGCAGATATTAAAAAAATTTTCCATATAAATTAATGGTAATTGCTTATTTGCTTTATGCCATTTCGGCTTACAAAAGGTTTCATAAGAATGCTCTACTTTCAGGTGGTGAGGGGAACTCATAATACAAATTTGAGATCAGGTAAGGAAGGAGGTAAGGCACTTGCTCAAGGAACTTAGCAACCCTGAAGTCCACCCAGCCAATGAGAGTCAATTTTACCCATATTCATGTTCACTGAACCCCAACTGTCATTGACATCAGATCTAGTTTTTTTTTTTTCCTCAGAGAAAATACACATTTTAACTCAGCAACGCTCCACAGCATCACAAAGTCTGTTGTGCGTAGGGACAGCTACAGAGATAAAGAAGTAAAAAGGGAGAAATCTGGGGTAGGCAACACTAGCAAGCAGTTAGAGGTGTGAGCTACACAAACGACTGCTAAGAGCGAAACAACTGAAAACCCATGATACCCACACACAAATATAGCTAAGCAATCCGCTGGTCTCCACTCCTCGACCTCGCCCCAGCCCCAAGAGAGAAACAGCAACCGTTTGTGGCTTATGGTCATCTGGAACCATGCAGCTGCACCCTGTCACCCTGACATTCACATACCTACAGAACCATAAATTGTACAGTTCCTAATGGTACCACGGGGAGAGAAATGGAGATTCTAATTCAGGAAATCTGGAGTTGGGGGTGGGAAGACTATCAAGGATGTAGAAGGACAAGGGTTACTGAATGATGGCTCTAAAACAACTGTGAAATTCATTAAATTAACGTTTATGGGGAATGTTGAGAGAAAAGTATACTTTTTAAAAGTAAGGCCTTTTTCTGAGCCGAATGCAGGATGTGACTTTTGGCTATAGCAATACTGGACATACTTCTGTACTCAGTGTCATGTTTTGCACATAAAAACTTCTTGAGAGGAGAACAGAATAAAAATTAAGTGTGGGCTTTGTAGTTAAGACCGCAGAGGTTTGAATCCCAGCTCAGCCACCTACTGACTATGTAACCACCAGCTACTCGCCTAACCACTCTTAACATCAGTTTCCTTGTCTACAGAACAAGGATAGTAATATTTATAGTAGAGTGGTACAACACTTGGATAAGATAACATATGTAAAATATTTAGCACAGTACATAGCAAAACTCAGTGAATGTTAGTCATTATTACCACTACAAATATTATTATTTCTAGCATTATTGGGAAAGTAAGATAAGGATAGGAAGCACTAACGACAAAGGTTGGAAGGGGGTAGGTAGTTCCAGTAAGCATATTGCCTGAAAATGTTGATTGGCACAAATCTATAATGGATGGGAAAAGAAGAAATTTGAAAAACACAAGGACAAACAGTTAATAGATAACAGTTAATAGTTAATAGATCAAGTCCTTGGGTATTTTCAATTTTAAAAATAAAATCATTTTAATTACATAAGATGTCATCCTCACCCACCTTGACGACACCATTAGCATTACATCCTTCAGAAATTACCAACACCTTGGCAGTATTCTATTTGGGTAGTATTTACATGGGAAATCTTTTTATAATTATTCACAATTCAATATTATATTATTACATTTCATAAACTTTTCTATGTCTTTATATTTCATAATTTATTTTGAAGCTTTGTTGTTTTAAGTGCCAGCATCTTTAATGGGGCCAGCTAAACTTATGGGGAAATGACCAGAAGTGCCACTAAAAGAACACAGATCTCAAAGACTGATAAGAAGTATGAAATGAAGTTAGAAATTGTAGTGAGCTCAGCATGAACGATAAGCAATGTTCAAATCCAGCAGAACCTACGAAACTCCTGTCTCAGGATCCCTCCAAAGAGGATTTGACAAAGTGAAAGAAAAATCAGCCACGTAGTTTCACAAAGTGTTGTTCCAAGTTCAAGTAAATTTAACTCTCAACTATGAGTTAAGGGGCAGGGAAGGGAAAACATCTTTAACCAGTTTTAGGAAGAGAGATAGGTATATAAACTTAAATTTCTAGTCTTTTTTTTTTTTTAATTTGTTTTACAGGCTAGAAAAGCAACAACAACAAAAAAATAGCATTACAAATATTCTCTGTGATAAAATGAGAGAAGGTGGAATTTACTCCTAAAAGTCTAAGAGGAAATATCCATACTGTGAACTCATTCTTCTATAAGCATCTTCAAAAACAGAAGAAAATGCTGTAGCTAATTAAGCAGCACTGTGCACTTGCTGATATAACTACTGGGAGAAAGGAAACCAAAACCTGGAAAATCTGAACACTCAAAAATACCAACCCTAAAGATCCTCACTGTCCAGAGTCTGTCATTCTCACTTTAGTTCTTGACCTCTCCCCAACATTTTTTTTTAATTTTAAGAGGTAACAGAAGTTAAAAGCAAAACCCACATTATGGATTTGATTCAGGAAACTTCCAAGCAGGTGGGCAGTTCTCATACCACACCTCTACTGAGAACTGTTGTAAAGGAAGCTGACAGAAAACCGGGCCTTGACCTGCACTAAACAATGGAGCCCAGGAACAGGCTTAACTTGGAGCAATGGGAACACGATGTATAATATAACAAGTCCTACTGAAAACACTGTACTTTTTTTTTTCTTACCAACACTGCAGTCAGGACATGAAAAATAGATACTCTGAGAACTACAGACAGACCATGTTCAGAGAAACTTAGTTTGAATAAATATCGTCCCTAATTTCAAGCCCTACACTGTTTTCCAAACAAAGGGACAGTGATACAGTCATGAGCCTTACTTTAGACTCAGGGGTGACAGAAAGGTTACAGAGGTCAGGCCGAAGTGTCTCTTCTACCAATGTGTTTCCTTTAGTCAAGAAATGAAAACACACAGGTGACAAATGGATGAGAGAAATGAAGGCAGAGAAATACCAATGGACTCAAAGACATTTAAAATACTGGCAGGAAATAATATAGTGACTCAAATTGATCCAACAGGGGAAACTTGCCCTAAACTGCAAGCTGAGAGAGGGAAAAGGAATTTGGAAAGCAGCAGTACTGTTAGACTCTGAAATGAGTTACGCCAAGTAAATGAGGGAAGGATTGCAAGACAACTTAGAGCTGAAGAAGATGGGGTATTTTAGACAGCAAAGGAAGAAGTGTTGAGCTGGGAGAGAGGACTCCTCCCTCCAGTAAGAATCACTTTGAAGGCCGAGGGTACCAGAAGAAGAAATGAAATGGAGATCAAAGAAGCAACAGCAGGAGAAATACATCACACTTTTTATTGTACACCACTTGTTCTGAGGATCTTAAGACACTTCACAAGACTTAATTGAAGAATACATCAGAGACAGTAAACTCAACAAGAACCTACCCAAGTTCACTCATAAAGGCCAATAAAGGCCAAGACTGCTAGCCACAGGAGCCTCTACTCTTGGTCGCCTGTTCTAGGTGGGAAGCCCAGGGAGTGTATATTAAACACTAAAAATTCTTGGTTCCTATGAGTCCCAGTGGAAGTGGGTAGTGGAATGGTGACATAAAAAACAGTCCAGGATGCAGGGATATTATCATAAAGTTTCCTACTCCTGCCCACAGAGGAATGGTGACATAAAAAACAGTCCAGGATGCAGGGATATTATCATAAAGTTTCCTACTCCTGCCCACAGAGGAATGGTGACATAAAAAACAGTCCAGGATGCAGGGATATTATCATAAAGTTTCCTACTCCTGCCCACAGAGGAAATTCCTACTGATCTGTATTAGTAAGGCAATGATCAGCTCCTCATATCTGACCCTATAATAGAGCATTTCTATCAATTCCATATCTGACATTATAATTTGCAGAGCAATCAATCTAGAAAACACAGTGGAGATAAAAACTACTCAAGGAAAAATACCTAGGAATGAATTTAACCAAGGAGGTAAATGTACTCAGAAAACTGTAAGCACTGAAGAAATTAAAGAAGATAAAAATAAATGGAAAGATATACCTCACTTGTGGGAAGAATTAACAATGTTGAAATATCTATACTACCCAAAGCAAACTACAGATTCAACGCGACCTCTGTCAAAATATTGATGGCATTTTTCACAGAACCAGAACAAATAATCCTAAAATTTATATAGAACCACGAAAGACCTCAAATAGCCAAAGCAATCTTGAGAAAGAAGAACAAAGTCGGATGTATCACACTACCTGACATCAAACTATACTACAAGGCTATAGTTATCAAAACAGCCTGGTACTGGAACAAAACAGACACACAGATCAATGGAGCAGAAGAGAGAGCCCAGAGATAAACCTATGCCTACATAGTCAATTAATCTATGACAAAAGAAGCAAAACTATACAATGGGGTAAAGAAAGTCTATTCAATAAATGGTGCTAGGAAAACTGGACAGACACATGCAAAAGAATGAAATTGGGTCACTTCCTTATACCATAAAAAGAATAAGCTCAAAACGAATTAAAGACTTAAATGTAAGACCCAAAACCATAAAAATCCTAGAAGAAAACATAGGCAGTAAATTCTCTGACATTGCTTTTATTAATATTATTTTGGCTATGTCTCCTTAGGCAAAGGAAACAAAAGAAGAAATAAACAAATGGGACTACATCGAACTAAAGTTTTTGCTCAGTGAAGTGAACTATCAATAAAACTAGAGGAAGCTATTCGCCAATGATATATCTGATAAGGGATTAATATCCAAAATATATAAGCAATAAATACAACACAAAAAATAATAATAACCATCTGATTAAACAATGGGCAGAGGTTCCTGAATACACATTTCTCCAAAGAGGACATACAGATGGCCAATAGACACATGAAGAAAAGATGCTCAAGGTCACTAATTATCAGGGAAATGCAAATTAAAACCACAAGGAGATATCACCTCGCACCTGTGAGATTGCTATCAGCAATAAATCAACGATAACAAGTGTTGGTGAGGATGTGGAGAAAAAGGAACCCTCATGCATTGTTTGCGAGATTGTAAACTGGTGCAGCCACTATGGAAAAGAGTATGGAGGTTCCTCAAAAAATTAAAAATAGAACTATGATATGACCCAGCAATTCCACTTCTGGGTATTTATCAGAAGAAATTCAAAGCACTAATTTGAAAGGACACATGCACCCATATTTCATTGGAGTATTTTTACAATAGCCAAGATATGGAAGCAACCTAAGCATCCATTGATAGGTTGGATAATGATGTGGTACATATATGCAAGTGGTATTATTCAACCATAAAAAAAAAGAAATCTTGCTATTTGTAACAACATGGATGGATAGAGAGGGTATTTTGCTAAGTGAAATAAGTCACACAGAGAAAGACAAATACCATATGATTTCACTTATATGTGGAATCTAAAAAACAAAATAAATGAATAAATGAAACAAAACAAACTCATAAAGAATAAATTAATGACTGCCAGCTGGGAGGGGAGTTGGGGGAAGGGTGAAAAAGGTGAAGGGATAAAGATATAGAAATCGGCAGTTATAAAAATAGTCACAGAGATGTAAAGTACAGGATAGGGAATACAGTCAATAATATGTAATAACTTTGTATGGTGTCAGATAGGCATTAGACTTATCAAGGTGATCGCTTCATAAGTTATATAACCATCTAATCACTATGTTGTATAACTGAAATTAATATAATATTGTACGCCAACTGTAATATGAAATTAAAAAAAAATTTTTTTTAACTACTCGAGGAGAAGATTACACTTATTGGGCTGGCTTTATATATTCTCAAGAAGCCTCAATGAGGATTTAGGTATGAAGCCAACAGATTTCAGAGTCCTAGCACTTAAACCAGGGGTTTGCCATGGAGCAGTGGGCTTCTGATAGAACTTGATATAGAGACAGCTACCAGACTCTACCCCCAAAGGTTCTGATTCCATATAGCTAGGATGGGGCCAAGGAATGTGTATTTTTTAAATGTTGTACATATTCTGATGTCTTACTGCACTCCTGACTCTTTCCTCAAGTGAGAGTCAACAACCTTGAGCCAATGATTCATAAATATTTTTTAAATGAGTAAGTTTCCCCACTACCAAATAGGTAGATTAAAGAATCTCAATACTAATACCTGAGTTCAAACACTGAGCAAAAAGTTGAAATTAGATTATTGCCAGTTTTTTCTTCTCCGTGACACTTATCTACACAAACTCTTCCTAGAGCCACATGTTACAAGGCTCAAAATACCATTACACAATCAGGCAGGAGAAAAAAAACGGGGCATATGAGAGAGAGAGAAAAAGCAGAGGGGGCAGAACATGAGAATTAATTAGACTTGTATTCATAAAAACTGAGAACTAGAAGAAAGCTGCAAGTCACCTTGCCATTATTTCCAGCGGGATAATATAAACCCAAATTGGATTAAGAGTTATTAAGGAGGAAGATTTCAAAAACTCCTTCACTTAACTTTTTCAAAACCTAACAACCCTTCAACACAGGGAATCCTTTTGTATCCCTAACTTAAATCTTGCCTGCTTGGCTTCAGTCCATTTCTGTCCTTTGTTAAGAGAGAAAAACAACCCAGCTCCCGCTACATAAAAATCTTTCAGAAACTTTAAGAGGGGGAGGATTAGCTACCAAAAGCACATACATTTGCTTCTTAAGGAAAACATAGCCTCAACTGAGATGAGAGGCTGAACTGACATTTGTACAGGATTCAAAGTTGAAGAGTGTTTACAACTGACAACTTTGAGAGTTTTAGTTCATCGAGACTCAGATCTGACATAAAATATCAAATTACTCTTTTCCAATGCTATTACACTACAGAGACTTCCTTCCCTTAGAGAAAGTTTTTAAAAATCCCAGCTCTCATCTACTCTAATAACTTAAAATTCCCATCTCTACTGGTTCTCACTTCAGCTTTTAACTGTACTTTAATCATATTTTTAAGTAGGCCCCTGCTGAATTAGAAAGCCTTTAATGAACACTACTTTCTGCATATACACACTTCCCCTTCTCTTATGCCCTTCACACTTACCTAGGCTGCATCTCTACTTATTTTTCAACAGTTTATTGTTTTTAATTTTGATTTATCTTCTAAAGAGGTCACAACCTCTTCCTGAGCATTTTTTATTCTTTTAGAATTCCAAGTTTATCCCTACTACATTTGACATCTTTAAATTGTTCTCAATTATTCAATTAGTATTTACTGCATACCTTATACTGTACTAAACAGTGTGATGTAAAAAAAACATGACCCCTGACTTTATGAAATGAAGACATACACAAAAGAACAACTAGGGACTGGTTCCAAGGTAGTGGGCTGGTCAGAGAAGGCCCTGTGGCTCCAGTAAATATAGAGTGGGATCTAAAAATAAGTGGAGAATTTGGTAAAAAAGGATACTTTAGATAGAAGGAACAGTGTGATTCAAAGCAGCAGGCCATGTGAGGTAAGAGCTGCATTAAAAAGCCCTATGTCATTTCCTTCTTTGCCCCCCACCCCAAAAAGGCATAGGTGTTTTAGACTTCAAATTTTATTTCAGAGTTAGTTATCCATGAATCACAAGCTCTCTCTGAATACCCACAGCCACTACATACTGGAGCAGCTGACAAAGCCTTTACACACCAAGTCCTAAAAGGCAGGCTTTTAGAATCACCTTAGGTATAGGCTTCAGTAAGGAGTGTGGCAAGTCAGGCGGCTGTAGAGTCCTAGGCACACAAAGACAAATACAACTTTTGGGTGCTAAAGATATGCATCAATACTCTTGTTCTGTCAGACTATTCAAGGGTCATTCAACTTCGGCTAAGTATTTCCTTCATTCACAGCTCTAAGACAAACAAAGCCATTTAAAGAGTCTGAGCACTGAATCCATATTTAAAAGGAAATTTAAGGGTGGTACCAGGGATGCCTTTTTTCACTGTTTTCCTGGAGAGCTTCTCTTCTCCTCTTGTCTCAGGACTCACAGTTCAAGCAGCCTTTCTGTAAAGTCTTTCCTAACTCCCCTAAGCTGACTTAGGTTCCCTTCCCTGTGCTGCCATTAACACCTGTTGCACACTTCTAGGACAGCACTAACCACATCATGTTGTAATTATTTGTCTGTAAGTCTAGCCATAAGCTCTTTGAGGACAAAAATAATGTTTTATTCATCACTGATTCCACACATAATAGGCACACAATAAACAATTGTTGAATCCAATAATGATGAATGACGTGGGAAGATTTAAAGAATGGTGACCATACCTTCTGAATCACAGACCAAAATTACAGTAAGCATTAACACTAAAGACTAAATTCCCATCATACATTTATACTACCTATACCACTCTTTGTCGGAAAAAGAAGCCAAAGATATGAGAAGATTGCTCTAATAGTGCTGGTCACTGCCAAGTTACCAGTTGAAAATATGAGTGCTTGAAGTACTAAGAATGACCCAATACAAAAAAATGAACAGTGTCAAATCTAAGAACATTTATAAGTTTCAGGCTCATTCCCCTGCCTCTGGAGAACATGAAAAATTATTAATGAATAAGAGGCCTTGGAAAAGTCACCAGCTCCACTGTCATGGAATCTTGTGCTAATTTTGACTTAATATGACCTCTGATGAAATATATAGGAAAGTCATTCACCTTATGACCAAATCCAAGTAAGGTTCTGCGAAGGGATAAGGATCTGAACTAAGTCCTCCCATAATCCTGTCATATTGTACATTAGCGCTCCAAGTCAGTCATTCCCCATCTCTGAAGTGATACAGGCGAGGCAATAAAATGCTGCTGTCTCAAATGCCTCTCCCTGTAACAATCCTGTACCACACAAGGCTACTGAGTTTACAAGCTGCTAATAAGACAGAAAAGTCTAATCCAATCCTGTGGGAACAAAGTCCTAGATTCCCTTGGAGATTAAATAAATTCAGGCTACTTTTGTATTCCTGAAGTTGTGGGGCTCAACAAAATTAAAGGAAACATAAAGAGGAACACCGAGACAACTAAGGAGATAAAAAGGGACTTGGCTTCTGGGAAACTTCTGCAGCAGGGTGGGATGTGTCTCTGCGCATATAGTGAATGAGATAAGCAATGTTCAAGGGCAAAGCAGGAAAACTGTTTTGCTGTCAAGTATTTCACTCCTTGCATGTTATCATTCCTAAGAAGCCAAGAAGCTCCAGTTAAGTTAACCTAGGTTTCTTGAAGAGACAAATAAATTTGTTTTGACCCCAAGCAAGAGTATTTGCCAAGCCAGTACCTCAGACTAGGTCTTACATAACCTAGCTGTGACACTACCACTTGCAGCTACATTAGTCACAGCTTAGCCCTTCATAAGATATGTGGTCCCATTACCCTCTTCCAAGAAGGGAAATTGAGTCATAGCATATCAACTGGCTTCCTCAAACACAGACTTAGTTTGTACTGAGGCCACAATTGAACCTGAGTCGCCTTTCTCCTATTCCTCTTTTCAAGAATGAATCTCAGCATGTCCACCCCGCTGATCTTTCCTTTAACCTAAAACGTCGCCGTTTTCTAGAGAGGCAGAGATGGGCACACCTGATCCTTTAGAACCAACAGGAGCTTCCAGTTCTTTTCTTTCCCAAGAGGAAAGAGAAAGAGGAACATGGTACAGAGGAGGGGAGGGTTGGTTCCCAATCCTAGGACTCACCTTGGAGCTGAGGTCCTCTCGCCGGTTTCCTGCCTTACTCCTGCGTAGTTTGATGGATGGGGATCGCAGCAGGTTCTTGATCCGGCTGGTAATGGTTGACCCTTCAACAGCCATCATGATGAAGAGTCCTGGGACAATTCTGGGCCCTATCTTGGGACTTGTTTCAACAGCAGCACTGCCTTTCCACTCCACAGAGTCTTCCAGTATGCCTTCTCACTGACCTGAGATGGCAGAGGCCACCTTACCTTCTGCAGCTCTTATCTCTAGGTATTCCCCTTTCTCCTCTTAACTCCGCTGTCAAGCCCTGCACGATTCCTTACAATGTCTGAAGGACAGATCCGTGAAAAGGGGGGTAAAAAAACTCTGAGCTGTGAAAAAATACCAGGCCCATGACCGCCAGAGGCGTTTAAACTAGAGAGATGGATGGGCCCTAGTAGGGATAGTGGCTGGCTGGTCTGGTCCCCGTTAATTCCCAACTGTTCTCATGGCAACTGCTGTGCCCAAGGAAGGCGGCCACCGGGGAGCTTCTGGGGCGGGGGGGCGAGGGGGGGAGGAGGGGAGTGCTGAGCACCTGTGCGGGGGGCTGCGAAGACACAGCGCGCCGGGGCTCACTGTGGCCCGGCAACCCGTTCTGCCACCGGAGCCTCCCTCCCCCACCCCTGAACCTCTAGGGCTCGCTCTCGGCACTCCACAGGGACCCTGAGCCTTTCTCTTCCACCTCCCTCAGAAGCCCCTGCTACTCGCCAGCGCCCCCGTTCGGACCCAGCCTCACCAGCCCTGGGGCCCCGGGGCCGCGCAGCTCACAGCGCCCTCCGGCATCGCGCTCCACTACTTCAGCTCCACAGCCGCAACGGCGGCAGCAGCTATGGCGGCACGAGCGGCTCAAAACGCGAACTACCGCCTGGGCCAAGTTACAGGCTGGGTAGGCGGAGCCGAGGCGATGGGGTGTGTTCTGTACCTTGGAGGACATTCTGAGAGTGGACGAGTATGGTCTGTGGGGGCGGAGCCAATGAGAGAGCCCCGGAAGCAGAGGACCTGGGACTCGAGAACCACGGATTCTGCACACGCAGTCGCGGGTATAGCTCCTTAACAGAAGGCCAACACAACATGGCTTCATAATTGAAAGAACGAAGCCTTTTATGGTATCATGAGATCTGGTCCCCCTGAGTACTGCATTCCCCAGAGCCCCAACAAGACAGTAACCACGCCCCAAGGGCGCCACGGTTGGTAGTTGATCTGCCCGAAGGAACAGAGCTGAAACTAACTCCTAGCTCAGTATTAGAAGATTGAGACACAGCCATAGGCTCTGCTCTCATCAACCGCAATAGCTGGGATTTAAAGCGGTTAGAACAGCGGCTTGGCAGCACATTGACCTACGTGTAAATGACTCTCCGGACTCTTTTCGGCTGTTATTACCTGGACAACCTGATTGGCCATGATGGAAGAAGGGGGAGGGAAGTAATTGCCTGGAAGAGTTTTAGGCGTTTGAGGGGGAAGACAAGTGAAATGTGCCCATGGGACACATTTGTTCCACGGTTTCTTTAGCCTCCGGTGTCCCATAGCGCTCTCACACGAAATTAACCAGGACTTCCTTGCTCTAGATCTTTTTTCTTGTTCCTGTCAAAATTTACTCATGAAAATTTCCCCCTATTACCGCTACTTCGACGAGGTAACTGCCAAGCTTGCTGACATCGCATTTAGTGAGTTAATTCCTGGGGGTCAGAAATGAGCACAAATATCTTTACAATATTATTTTACAGGTATCTCAGGTTGAGTTTATTTTCTAGGAGCCTTTCTGCCTCCTTGCTACTTCAAGATACTGCCTTATGAAAGGGTTAGCCTAAGCCAAAAAGAAAAATAGTAGTGATGTATGTAACTGTCTCTGTCCAGATTCTTGGAACCCCTGGAGAACGTTAGCAAGAGGGAAGGACGACCAAACCCAGTGCTGTGGGTGTGTCTTGAACAGCCAACTGGCAAAACAAGTATGTGCCTGTGTGTATTGTAAAAGCAAAATCTGTAAAGCTCACAAGTTGACAAAGATCAAGAAGTTGCCTCTTAGAAAACCAACTGGCAGTAGCTACCAGGGGCATGAGGCTTCCCCTTTCCCTTCAGCCATGCACTGCAGATGTAATGAAAACTGGCATTTTCACATTTCCCAAACCTGGAAAAATGAGGTAAGAGTCATTAGCCACAACAGTATGAAATAGGGCACTGGTTCAACTCTTTGCTAATCTGGGATTTTACCTCTACCAGGGGTAAGAATATCACACTAATAAATGGTGCCACCTGGTGTTCTTACTTGCGTGCTGCAACCTCAGTAACTCCATCCTTAAGTTGTCCCTCATTCTCTCCAGTTTTGTCCACTAGTGGTTTCTCTCACTCATGGCCAGGTAGATGGGTTTACAAAGTTGTCATTAGTCACTTTCTGTCAATGCTACAGTGGTATATCCCCTTTTAAAAGTTCCCCAAATTAATCTCACCTGAAGCAAAATTTGCAAATGCAAATTCAAGTTCCTGCTTCCATTGTCTAAGATGATCTTGGGGAAAAGCAACCGAAAAGTGTAATGAGTCTGGATACTTTCAGTCCAGGGCTAAAACCACATTTATTTTTAATTCTTCACAATTTAGTCCAACCTTTATTGTCTAGGTATCAAGCAGCCTCTGAAGTGCCAATATGGGAATAGGCTGTAGGCTGTTCCAAGTTTCATGAATTCCTCATAAGTCTCAGATCCAGTGTGAATAAAAGCCTTATTCCCTTTTCTCTAAATGCTTGCTTGCCATCCCACTCTTCAAAATGCAGGTGACCTTTATATAAGTAATTTCACTAGCCATATACTATTTCACTTTTTAGTCTGTTTGTGTATGTTCTAAACATATATACATAGTTGTCACTCTAAAATACTGTCTAGGAAAATGTATATACACTTGTCTGTTTTGCACCTATGCTCATTAGACCAGATTTTAAAATTCACCCTAACATGCCAACAGGTGCAGTTAAAAGATACTGGAAAACTAACAGGCTAGAGTAAACATTTGCTCATCAATTCAAATATTTATTGAGCACCTTTACATGCAAGGCACTGTAGGACAGCTGAGACCAATGCTTGCAGTTGGAAACAGGATGAATCTCAAAACAATGCTTCCAAGACTGCTTTCCTATTTAACAAAATCTCTTCTAACCACAGAGTTTACAATAGAGAATTCAGTAGAGCTTATTAGATATGTCTCAAAATTTCCAACTCATTCCATGGTTTAGTCATCTCACATTCCACACACACCTCCATCACTATTATTCAACACTTAAATATTGTAGAGAAGTTCAACTTTAATCATACCTCAGTTCAAAAGTTATATCAAATTTCTAAACTTCAAAAATGTGGTTTTGATTAATCTTTATTCCTCCAAATGGCAGTCTGTATACCTCAGCTTTAATTTTCTTTATCCATTTATGTTCATGTAAAATTTCATTAGAGATAATACATGAAGTATTGATGCCCTTACAAGCATTTTCTCCAAAACCAACAATCTTGTGCAAGAAATGTATTGATTCTTGGTTATCAATCACTCTCTATAAAAGTACCTGAAAATGTGCCTCTTCTGTGCATTGTTTTTAAAATCTTCTAGGAGTGAACAAGGGTTATTAGCATTTTTTACTGTCTTCAAAGTGCATTTACCTCTCAATTTATCCAATCCTATTCCATTTGAATATCTCAACCAATATAATTAGGAAAAAAAACCAAAAACTGTACTATTAAACCCTGCCCCAAATAATGTGTGAATTATGTCTTCCTTCTGTGTTCAAAATATTTTCAAACTTGTTTATTGATTGGCCTACTTTCAGGTATTTCATCCATAATTCTGGGTGGGAAACCTGTATTTACCATAACATTATACAAAGTAATTTGTATGAAGTTTATATAACTGGACTTGATCTGTAACCATAGAGTAGTTCAATCTAAAGGACTCCTTTAATAATTTTTTGTTGTTGTTGTTAAACCATGATACTAATTAACATTTATCTTGCTTTAAGAACATCTTATTGTCCTTACCTGCTAAGACTGTTTATGTCTTAGTATTCTCCAGGGTAACAGGTATATTAACTTGCACACATTGGTACTACGAGGCTAGCCTAGCCTTTCTTCCTTATAGAACAATTTGAGACACGTACTTGCTGTCAAGTTGTACAAAATTTTGAAGTCTCCATGTAAAACATGCTTCAAGAAAAAGAACACGAAAAACTTCCCTCAAATGGCATGTCAAATTTTGGAAACAGTTAAGGAATTATGATAAAATTATTTCAGTGGCACCTCTCTCAAATGTCTCCAGACATCAGGATTCTCTACTCCAACTGAGCATAAACCTCCCAACACCAAGTCCTGCTTTAATTTTATTATAACTGATTTATTTATTCCAAGTTTATACATTCTGCTTTCCATTCACCAAATTTCTTGTTCTTAAGTTTCTAAAAAAATAGTCATTTTTCAAAAGCAGAAAAGAAAAGATATATATTTAATATATAAAAGAAAAGGCTAAATCTGACATAATTATATTCTTAAAAACATTCCATTTATTTACAGATGTATAAAAAGGCGAATTATTGGTCTATTGAGATCATGCTGCTTATAGAGTTAGGGTGAGAGCTCACTCTTCTTCCGATTCCTCCTCTCACTCAACTGCATCTTTTATATTCATATGTAATTTTCATAGACCAGTTTCTTCTGGGGTAAGGTTAAAAGGAAGGAGTTATTGGAGATTTTAGATTTCTGTCAAACTGCACGATTGTTCTGAAGACTGAGCCCTCCTCAATATAGCCCTGATAACTTCCTACTTCTAAGAGGTCTTGAAAACACCATTATCTTGGGGGTCTGTAATGACACCTGCAGCATTCCTTGAACACTGGAAATCATCTCTCATTTCCTTTGTATATCTCTCATAAACAGAATCACATTATCTTCCCATCCAGACTATTACTTGTTTATCTATAAAAAAGAGAACAGTGTTCAGAGCAGAATGGTCCTTCTTTTCCTGAGGATTATTCGCTCACTTGCCTGTTTCTTGGCTGACCCTCAAAAGCCTAACAAGAGCCTTGGTAAGTCAAGAGGAAATGTGAGGACAAGACAAGCAAGGAAATAATGGAAAACTGCTATACCTGGATTAAAGTACTAGCTTCTCCAAGAACAATTACTAGCAAGGAAGACAGGTGCTGGACTCCTTGGCTAAGGCATTGAATGAAATATGCTGGGTAAAGAGTAGGAAGGATGAGAAAGTGAGGGGCATTCATCACCCACTTCAAACCTCTTCAGTAACCTTAAGAGGAGGGAAGGTTGAATGCTAGAAAGGCAAACAGCACAAAATCAACAAAGAATTTGCTCCTACTGCAATTTGCAGAGGAAAATTTTCCACCCTTTTTCAATCTGTTGATTACCAGAGTTACTAGAGAGGGAACCAACCATGGAATTCACTGGCTAGAACCATTCCAAAGCTGGTCTCACAACCTAGGTCTGAAGATATGCTGAGTGGGATTTGGGATAAAGGCGGCAGGGGACGTAGAAGAAATAGTATCACCTAGGCACAGCCCAGGAACTGGAAGCTCTTGTGTTAGTGTTTAACAACACAAGCAAATCTTGTCAATTGAAGACAGACATGGGTTACATTCCAAAAAATTATTCAAGAAAGGCAAAATGCAGCAGCTAAATCCAGTCTATACATTTTCAGAATAGTGATTCTTGCCCCCAGGAGTTTCCAAGAGACCCCTCAAGTGCACCATGATTATTTACAAACTAGATAGGAAACATTTCTATACTCAATACAAATCTCATCTTCTAGGTTGAAAACTTCAGCCTTTGAGAAATCTATGAAAACAACTATACAAAAATATAAATTATTTTTATCTTTACAGGCTGTCAGCCCTTCATACTCTGACAGCTAATGAGTGAAAAAGCTCTACAGATCATTGAATCCATGGTAGCAGGTAATAAAAAATATATCTTGTGATTCAAATACTGCCTTATTTCCCTGGTAAAGAGTGCCTACTGTGACTTCCTTTGCTTAACATCCTGTGTAGATAATAGTGAATGAAACCTTCAAGCACCAGAAGACTGGTTTGATTTGGGAAATCCAGCCCCACAATTTATTTTGGCCACTGTCTCTGGTCTGGGAAGGGAATGCTTTTCATTTTAGCTGTTTCTTAAGTGACATGATTTGTGAAAGGAGAAGGGCTCCCTCTATGCCTACTTTCAATATGTGTGTGTGTGTGTGTGTGTGTGTACGCGCGCGCGCGCGCACACACACACACACACACACCCAGGAAGAAATTCCTGGTACCGTGAAATGGTCTTTTTCAACGCCCAAAGACAATAAGGGAGAACTAGTATGTTTTTTAACATCTCAAAATAATTATCTTAGTAACAAAAGTTAAAAGCATTCCTACTTTACCAGAAGATTTGAGTTGGTAATTCTGATTGAAAAAGTGAGGGGATGGAAGCTACGTGAGATATGAAAAAAGAGAATTTTGCTGAATGACACGAAGTCCTTCACTTTGGTATTCCATGGTACCCATCCCTCTCTCCCCCTACTCTTGAAACACCAACTAGAAACTAGTTCTTCTGATCCCTCTGCACAAGTTTATCACATTCCTTGGATTTCAGACTTAAACAACAGCTATCAACTACAGTTTAGTCCATAGCAAGTCCAAAGCCCCAAGCAACTTCTCTGGGAGGGAAGAACTAGGAAACCACTATGGACCTAGAATCTTGTTATGAATTCCTTGTGTAAGAGGGGCACCTCGTGTTCAGTAATGGATCACATCTTCTTAGAGAGGATGAGGAGACCCAGCACCACAAATGAGGTAACACATTTTAACATGATCAGAATTTCATAGTAGTAATTTCTTACGCCGAGGTCAGCACCCTACCCTTTCTCTACCATTATCCACTGCATTAAAGTCAAGGATCACAGTTCCATGACACAAATAAACAGATGCCAGCAGAGAAAGGTGGTTTCCTCTCATAGCTTGGCTTCTGCCTGAGGACAAATTAAGTTCATTTCCCTGCAGAACTTGTTGAGGCCCCAGAGTTGCCCAATTTGGCCACGACAGGTGCCAATGTAGGCATCACCTTGCTCTCCCGGCATTCCTGATCATTCCCTGTTAAGTTCATTTTGTGTCCAACTGACCCAACTTTGGCAGCTACAGGTGCCAAGCAAGGCATCACCTTTAGACTCTGACCATCTGAATCACTAGAAGGATTAGCTACTTTTAAACCTAGAGGTGCCAATTTTGGCATAGGCCTCCACAAAGTATCTGTGCTGCTGTTCTCTAGGCCAGCCTTCATGTGCAGAATGGGAGGTGAGGACACACTTTCAGGCTCCACAAGGATGCCAGAAGTATTCTTCCCTCCATCATTGGCTTTCCTGTGGGAAAGATGGGAATCCTTTATCTCAGAGTCAATAACAATCTTAAGGACATCTGGCTCAGAGGCTGTTTCTGTAAGTTGTTTTTCATTCTCAGAAAAGTCATCATCTTCCAAGTGCAAGAGGAGGGGACTGACAGAGTCACTCTCCCCTTGTACATCGGGCAACTCTTTCAAACCAGTTCCTAAATGGCCAACCTGGAAAGTTGCTCTGTGCCCAGGAGGCAGCTTACTTATAAAAGCCCGTCGAGCATCCCCTGGGAACTCTGTATCCATAGCGCTGGGTAGTTCTGCCAGGCTAACAGAGTCATCATTTAGTTGCTGATTAAGAAAGGCAATCTCATTAAGCAGAGAAGTCAGTGTCTCATCAGTATCATCCTCATCTTCCATGTTAGTAAGCAGTTCGCTGGGATTCAGTGCTGCTTCCTCTATAGCTGATGCTACCTTTCTCAGTTCCATCTCTATGCTTGAGTCTTTATGATCCTTCATCTTTAATTTATTAAACGGAGACTCCTTTGGCTTCAGTCTCTCCCGTCTTGATTCACTCTCTTTCCATTTATACTGAATCCCTCTCATGTCACCAGAAATCTTTTGGGGTAAGAACTCTTGTGCTTCTTGCATACTGGAAACATCAACTATTTGTGGAAAACCAGAATCTTTATTTGCCAGAAAAACCTGTGTTGGACCCAATGCCATCCTGCCATCTCTATGGTTGCCTCTGGAAGAGATTCTACCTGAATCTTCAAAGGAGTTCTCTTCATTCCTGACAATGTTTTTCAGGTGGTCAGGTGGCTTACCATCAGGAACTTCATGAGAATATTTACTGCCACCCATATCTACCAAACCTCCCTCTGTGGCCAGTGATGTCACATTAACAATTCTTGGCATCATAAATAAGTCGTCATTTTCTGTAGGGGGAAAAAAATCATTTAGATATACAATGGTAAGTAAGCATCTCTCTCTCATTCATACCCAATGAACATCTCAAGGAATCATAGTTCAAATTTACCAGTCTACTTGTATCAAAAAGATGACATATTAGACTTTAAATTATCGACCTGAACTAACACGATAATAGGTAAAACCTAATCAAAATTCTTTAATATCCCATCATTAATAAGCTCTAGTTATTTCATAGAGATGCTCCCAAGTTAATTCTTTATCTCGAGGCAGACATGCATCTTCATTCTGTTCACCCCATTAACTGCTATTCTGAAAGGAAAAATGAAGCCCTTTAGGCAGAACTGTAAAAGAATGAATGACACCTCCAGACTGGGTTTAATAGTATTAGTAAAGATATTCTTTTACCTTAATAGGACTTTAGATGCCTAGAACCTAAATCATCAAAGTGAAAACTGTTTTCAACTCCACTTCTTATCCCCCCCAAGTGGTGCTCAAACTCAGGCTGATAATGTAGGAATGCATCACCTCTGAGTACAAAATAAAAGTGACAAATATTTATCAATACTAAAACACTGCCTCATCTCCCTTTTACTCTCACATCTTTTGAATTCTTTTCCTACTGAGAAATAACTAGATATCACAAGAGTTCCCAACGCCAAGTAAAAAGGACCAATCAATACTGTAAGATGAAGCCCAAATGTGTTCTAAAAAAAAGGGCCATCTCTCACATGTGAATGCAATAGTTCATCATTACAGAACACATTTAAAGGCTTTCTCTGTTACTGTGAGATGTCAGGTGTAACCCTTTTTTCACTATACATAGAAGACATACCTGACTGGGCCACAGCAGTATTGGGAACTTGAGGCTTCAGATCTGCTTCTAAGAGAGCAGGAGAAACAGTTACCACTGGTCCTGAGAATAGGGGACCTTTTAAGGTGAGTAATTGCCCTTGTGGAGTCATCACAATGTTGGCAGAAGAGTGTGGAGTGTTAGAGGGTGAGGTATTTTCTGTAAGGAAGATAAGAAATTAGTTAAGGATAAAAAAATCTTCAACTAATGCTACTGTAGCCTAGGAGTCTACGAGACATCCCAAAACTAAACACCAACTTAAAAGGCAAGAAATAAATTTCAAATGTAGTTAGGGAATCTCAAGTTGGAATTTACTTTCTGAGCCACTTTTCGCTGAGTAATGGTTGGTTACCTGTCCACTGATTCTTATAATGAACAGAATTTCTTACTGTTGAGGAACAAAGCTATGGAACCACTTTTTCAATGGAATGTTTCTGATAGTCTTGATGGTGAATTTGGATAAAGGTACACACAATTCTATCCCAGGCTTGCTTTCCTACACACCTCTAACAAATTACTACAAGTTTCTAGACCTTGGTTTTTCCATCTGTAAAATGAGGCAAATGGACTACATAATCATTAAAGTTCTTAGCAATAATATCACTTGATTTTGCAATGTTAAAATTAACTCATTTCTCAGCATCCATCGATACTTTCCTAGCTGATTTAATTAACCAAATTTGCTGGTTCATGTACTGGGCTATCCAAAGAGTAAAAAAGAATATGCCACTCTCGAAATATATAAACAAGTAATTAAACTTTAAAAATTGTCCAATTTATTTGTCTCAGCTAGAGACAAACTTCCACGACTTATGAGCAGATCTACTAGGAAATCAAGAGTTCATGAATAAAGTCTGAAAAGATAACAGCCTAACAAAATACTCACTAAAACACTGGAAGAAAATATATGACTGTACCCTGCTATCAGAAGTAGGTCTTAAATGTTACCAAGAACAGTAAGTTCTTAGGATTTGCCTGAGTGTGATAACTATAAACCGAAATCTAATGAAGTTAATGTTCTACTTTTTATATAACCCATATTTAATTAATTCAATTAAAACTAAAATTATGGCCACAAGATGTCCAGTCCACTAAACTCAACTAAAATGATGCTCGCCTATATTAAAGAAATCAATGAATGTCCCTCCTACCTGTGGCCTGGTCTCTTTTTCTGGAAAGAATCAAAGGTTTCCCCTTCCTGTTATTTATAAACATCTGTCCAAGATCTACAGATGATGCAGAAGATCCTTCCTGCTGTTTGCTAGTTCTGGGAGACACATCAAACTCATCTGATCCCATCTTCTTTTTTCTTTTTTGTGCCTCTAGTGCTTGTTGTTTTGCATAAATATACTCTAGCTTCTTCAGGACCACTTCTTCTGTCTTACCTACAGGTTGACAGGAAATAAATTGTCACTCTGTATATGACTTCACATAATAATGAGAAATAGAGTCAACTGAAATCCAGTTGATTTAACTGTATTCCCCAAAACTATGGAAGGCAAGAGTGATTATAATCCAGAAGAAAAGTCCCACCCGGTCAAAAATTAACTCTGCTGTTAACTCTGAACCAAGCCTTAAACTAAGTAGTACCTAAAAAATCTACTGAGGATTTCTCCTCACTAAAGCTATTATCATTCATATATCTCACCTGAAAGAGATGATACTTTCCGTATCAAAATATTCCGTTTTCGAGTCAGGAGATTTTTCTGTCCTATTAATTTGTCTGCCTGATCAGTCAGTCCCTGAATTTCACTGAATGCCTAGAATAGAAATAGTAATATCACGTCAATCAATTCACTCTTTCCTAAAAATGAATGAGGCCCACACAGTTTAACGAAAAAATTTAATCTGACATTTTAGAGAATTTACAATGCCATTAAAATCTTGATGTTTTGGAAATTATTTTTTGTTAAACTGTAGGTTTTCTAGCTTATACTTCTAGGCAACATGATTATTTCCAAAAGGAACCAATAAGTGGTTAATAGATGGTTCCACTACTATAAGGAGATACAAAATTTTACTCTGCTTCGATTTTAATAATCAACTTTAAAATCATCTCCTAGTCTAAGTAAAATCTGGATGAAGTAACTGTTCTAAGAGAAATACGAATGAATACTGGTTGCCTCATAGTTACTCTTCCAACTTCTACTACTTTAAAAGCAATTTAAATGAAAGTGTCTTATGTATTCTACAAGCAAACTTAAAATTTCTAAAAGCTTGAATATTTCAGATTTTCTTTTAAAATGACTAACAACTGTACTGACATACATAAGTAGTATGTTAAAATATCACTTATGTTGTGCTTTTTTCACTATGATAAACTATTCTAAGGGTTATGGACAACACCACTGTAGAGACTGTGCTAAACAGAGCTTCCCCAGGGTTTCTGATGTTATCAGAAGACAGGATAGCTCTGTCAATTAAGAATCTTTCAATGAATAGCTACTCTAACTCAATGCAAGAACTTTCTCCCCTAAAGAATATATTGGGCCTTCACTAGTCCACATTCAAATGTTAAATACAACTCTATCTCAATCTCCCTCATATGGAAATGTTTTCTCTTCTCCTATCATCTCTAGAAGATTCTTAGTCAAGCTCTTATTTGCCATTTACACGGAATGCGTACCCTAGTGAGAATGAGACTTTTGGAGACTTTGGAAGAATGAAGTAATCCCAATGTGATCTTCAATTTCTCAAAGAGATCCCTCATTTCACCACGCCTGCGCCGCTCATTGGCAGTGTGTGTCCGGCGATAATAAGCAAATGCTTCAGCTTCTTTCTGTAGTTTTTCACTCCAGTAATCAGGCTTCAGTTTTAGAGGCATCGGTGGAGCCTGTCCAAACAAAAGATTTCTACCTAAATATCTTTCACATGTACCTTCCTTCCTCTCCTCCATCCCAAACAGCACTGCCCTGTATCAGACACAAACCATCTTCTGTCTGGACTACTCTAATAGCCTCTCAACTAGTCATCTTACTATCACTGTCTATTCTACCTCCAAATCTAACTTCGACAGTGTAAATTCCTAACATTCAAAATTCAAACCTTGCATTTTTCAGAAAAGTCTTTCTTGACTCTCAGGATGCCTTAGACCTCGTTTTTTATACAGTTCATTTCAATTTTTAAAATTATTTACTAAATAGACATAATAGATGCATATAAGATTTTAAATGTAAACATTTAAAAGGCTTAATAATGAAAAGCAACTGTGCCCTGCATCTGTACAGGGCTCCTCAGAAACAAATGCTTTTTGATGCTTTTAGCTAGCTACCTTTTCTGGTTCTTACATCTATACCTATATAAACGTTTATTTATATATATGTATATATTCAAATATTCATATATATGTAAACAGTAATATAAGCCTATTCTTTTCAATTTTCAATGCTACTAACGTCCTGCTATGAAGATTTTGATCACACAACTCTTATATCTCATCATTCCATCTTCCTAATATAGATATATTAATTTTATTTCTTCTATTGACCCCTATGCAACTTGAATATAATTCTATTTCAACCTCTCATTTCATTGATAGACAGTATCTGTTTGTAAAATGAGGGTATGAGCACTCATTATTCTTCTCCTTATTTTTTCTTTCTTCTTTAACCTCCCAATCTACCATCTGTACTTACTACACATTTTTCAAGACTGAAATTAAGTTTTCATACTTTATTTACAGATTATTAAAGTTTTAAAAAATCATTAACAGTGGCTACACTATTATGACAATGTGAATACCATTCATACAACGAAATTAATAAGTACATTTCCTGTCTTCCAGTTTCTTGTTTGGTGTTTTTTCCCCTCTGATGTTTCTAACTGTATTCCTTTTCATGTTTGCCTTTACCATAACCCTGCTAATACCCCGAAACTCTTACATAAAAAATCACTATTTTTCTAAAGTTAAATTCACTGAGCATTACCACTATAAAAGAATAAAAGATATAAGATGGAAAATTAGCACCAAGTTTAAATATAGCAAAACACTATATATAATTTTCATGTAATACTTAAGTAATAAAAACAATGGATTATGGAAATAAGCTATTATGAAATTCTTATATCTGAAAAATGTTTTAGAAAATAAAATATAGCAATATATACAAAATAATTACAAACATGTAAATATCTATCATATGATTCCCCAAACTAAATTACTCAGTGATTTTTAAAAGGACCTGAATAACACCCTCCAGCTCAATCCATTCTCCATCATTGTCTTTATCTCTTAAGACGACAGAATAAGAAGTGGAAAATGGTTTAAACAACCAAACTCTCTTCCATTTTTTTTTTTAAGAAAAATCTATCACAATTTTATTCCCTCAACTTTAAAATTCCCCTTTTTTTGGCTTTTTTCTTGGTTTTCTATACCTTGCCTTAACAAAAACTACTTTATTATGTTTTTATTATTTTTTTTATTGTGGTTATATTGGTTAACAAAATCCAGTAGGTTTCAGATGTACCCCTTCCATTCTTAGTGCTAGTAATGATAAAGAGAAAACCCTGCTTAATCATGGTGCCATGATATCATACAGTGTATACATTTAATAAAGTCAAAGGTTTATAATTTCATGGCTCCTTGAATTGCTAGTCATCATTTCAGAAAATAATTATTTAGGTCATTGAAAATCATGAGCCTAGACAAAGAAGAATGCCAGCTTGTTTTATATCACATCATTAGATTATAAAATTAAAATCTGTATGGAGTGTATAAAAATTGATAAGCACTCCATACCCATTTTAATTCTAAATTATTCTATCATTTGGGGGGGAGGAGAGGGTAATAGAGAATTAAGAGAGAAAAGAAAGCATTAATAGTTTAATTTCATTAAAGGGAAAAAAGCTGATTAACTAGTAAGATTAGTCCTGAAAAATGTTATATCTAATAGAGTTAATGTCCTTAACTCTAAGAACAATTTTATCAATGTCATTAAATAAGTAAGTATTTTTAAATACATTATAAATACCTTTCGACTCCTTTCAGCAGTTTTTTCATCTGCAGAGATATGGGTACGGCACCTAGATAAAGACAGTATTTTCCAATATCTTACTGAAATTCAATAATCTAAGATCTATTTCCACAGCTATATTAAACCAAACCATCCCAAATTGTCTAAATTGTAATAACCAGCTTCTTTTTTCCAAGGTTCACTATGTGATTCACGATTGCCACATAGTATATTGTTGATTTATTCAACAATACACTTTTTTATCTAAGAAACAGTGTCCAAACATAATCCCTAAAACTACAAATTATTTTTTTCAATCATAAACTATTTCAGACATACAATACTATATAAAAAAACATATAATGAACATCCAGGTATGTATCACCTAGCTTAAGAAATAAAACCTCTAAAAAAATAATAGGAGGATCCTACGTGCAAAGTACCCAATCACATTTCCTTCCTTCTCATAGGTAAACACTCCAAAACTCCCCACCTGTAATACATTCCTACTGCTCCACGACTAAATAGCAGTGCTATCAAAATTCTCAATTTTGCAACTCGTACGGGTTTGTGAACTGATAAAGTCATTGAAGTTTAATTTGCATTTCCGTAATTACTTGTGAAATTGAACACATTTGCATTGTTGACTATCCAGGTTTCCTCTTCTGTGAACTGCTTGAGATACCCATTACTAACTTTTCTAACTGAATTATTTTCTTACTGACTTGTAACAATTATTTTATATCCTTGATAATAATCCTTTGTCAAACACCTATTACAAATATTTTCCTTATAGTTTAAGTTTGCCTATTCACTGTTTTCATGGTATTCTGACAAAAAATTTTAATTAACAATCTGCTCCTTTACAACAGTTTGTGCTCTTTTTGTGTGTTGGTTATTCTTGTCCCTCCATTATAACATGGTAACTCTCCATTTTGTGAATTCTTCTTCAGTGACAGTAACATTTATAAAAGCTTTGCACAACTTTGGTTAATAGTCCCAAATAGATTTTTTTGTTACTACTGAAAATGGCAGCAGTTTTTAGATTACATTTTTTTGTTTGTTATTTTTGAAGAACTCAATGTTAGTATGCTGAACTTCTATCCAGCCGATAAAGCTGAACTTAAGTCTTTACTTAAGTTTTTAAGAAATTTAAACTCTTTCAACCTTCACATTGAAGAAAACTATTAGGACTACTTCCCCCTCCTTATACGTTCTCAGCATCACTAGGGATGAAGAATTACTCTTTCTCAACTCATTGCTACTTTGTATGGTAGTTAATGAGATAAAAGAAAAAGTACAATGTCTGGCACAAAAGTAAGAACTCATTTCATCTTTTCTTTCTTTCTCTCACACCCCAATCCCTAATCAATATAAGGCTCGCTAAAACAGAAAATGGAATAAATTTTCCTGAGCAAGTCGTCATGTCCTCTATACTTCCATCGTATCAGCTGAACAGGTAGGATAATTTTCCTATCTGTACCTCACCTGTACAACAAGTAACCAAATTTAAAATTTAATGCCTTATTCTTAAAAGACAAAGGAACTAACCTTTGCTGAGCAGTCCGCTTGTGTCAGTTATGCTGGCTGCATATATTATCTCATTTAACAATTTCAAATGGAGACATTTTCCTCATTTCATAGGTAAAGAACCTACAAATCTGAGAAATTAAAGACTTTGCCCAAGGTTAAATAGCTACAAACTAGCAAAACTAGTATTTTATTACCAATGTGCCAGGCTCCAAAAGCAAATGTTATTCACATTTACACGTAGTCTTCTAGTAATGCCAGGCCAAGTTAATGACCTCTGAATTTCAGCTCCTCCACCTACTCATCAGAAATAAGCTAGAGCAATAAAGGAACCAGGTCAGTTACCCAGAGCGCCCAACAGAACAGTTTTGTTTACGGTCGAAAACATCAATCCATGGAAAAATAAGACTTACGGCTGTTTAAAAGTTTCCATGTGAGCAGTTGTGGTCTTCATGTGGGCAACATTAATTTCCTCAGAGAGCTCTTCTACAGTCTCGATGTCCACCTGCTCTTCATCCTCAATGAACTCTATACAGTTATCCTGAAATACAGCATTCCAACAATAAATAATGTACTGGGAGCAAGTGCACCTATACTTTTCAACTGAATGCTCCCCTCATAAAACCAACCAGTGCCAAGCATTGATTTTACACCATGAGTACTGATAATCCTAAACTTGTTAATCATAAGGAATTAACTCACAAAGCAACATATGGCTGGAGCTAATAACCAAGAACTAGATTATAAATCATAGCTATATATTACATAGACATCATTAAGCTCAACAGAATCCCCAAAAGGCTATATTGATGCTGCAATGTTGTTTCCAGTGGACAAAATTCAGGTATGGATATATTAAAGCTGCATACATCTTAGGATTAAATAGCAGTAAAATAAAATTTGGCAAGGGGGAAAGTGAAAAAGAGAAAATTTCAGGTTCTAGTTTAAGAACGCTTCATGGCTAACCCCATATCATATTCTCACAAAAACATACTCAAGCCAATTATGGTAAAAGAATATAGCCCAAACAGTCTTATAAGTGTCTCAACTCTACAGAACAGGGCTTTGGAAGAATTTTAGATAACAAAAGAAGCCCAGGCTTGTTCTACTTATTATACCAAAAAAACAAATCAATCAGTAAGCATTTATTGAGCACCTGTCACAGAAACTCACTGTATATTTTATGTAACAGAATATACAGATTATGAGCTGTGCAGATATTTTTAAGTCCACCTTTAAAAGTAGTGTTTACTATGCCAGAAACTAAACAGGGAATAGATTATCTATAATAATACTGTACCAGGGAGGTACAACTCAAAATAAAGCATCCTGAACACATTAATAATTCTATGTTTAAACTTATTGGAAAAATTACTTACCCCCAAATTATGGGCTCCATAAGGCTGATAGACACTAAATGCAAGCCATCATTTATGTACCCAATTTAAGCACAATTTAAACAATGTATAATAAATTTAAACAATGTAACAGTGTAATATTAACTATAGAAAGCTAAATCAACAGAGTCCCAACAGGATCTAAATAGTCTGAATAATAATATAGGCAGATGCTTTTTAATATTAAAACTGAAGAATGTCTGAGTACTGCATGGCTTTAACTTCAGGCTTTGTAAAAAATATCCAATAAACTTCACAATGGAAGACTTAAATTAAAAAG
Organism: Rousettus aegyptiacus; assembly: GCF_014176215.1. NCBI lineage: Eukaryota > Metazoa > Chordata > Mammalia > Chiroptera > Pteropodidae > Rousettus > Rousettus aegyptiacus. The sequence continues at coordinate 115,597,044 of NW_023416306.1, read as the reverse complement.
GCTATTCACAATTTTCCTTACACTATTCCAATATGGTAATCACAAGCGTAAAGATATCATCGGTATATACAGGTACACAAACACAATGTAGAATTTAGATTTTAGAAATCTTTTAATGCCCTTACTTTGAAAAAGGTCAGCGTACCTTGTATGTCAGAGTCCCTATTAGGAAATTCAAGCAATGCCACCCTGTATGATTAAGATACTCTCAAGGTAAGTCAGTTCTACTGACAGCAATAGTTTTCACTGGTTTTAAAGTTGGACTGTTTTTGGTCTGATGCTTATCCAGGCTGACATACAATGGGAGACTGCAAAAAGTCCTGCAATCTAACTCCTAAACTCAGTGAGTTCAGATTCTTCAGCTGCCTACAGATATCTGTCCTCAAAAAGGAATAGGCCAGAGATAGACTATAAGGCAAATACTACAGAACCATCCAATTATAGAGCTAGACCCTTGTTTTACAAATGAGACAACTGAGGTATAGTAATAACCAATACAAAAACATTAAAATATTTAAACATTTTAGTTTTAAAATACTTATCTTTTTGTTGTTTTTATCTGCATAAGGCAGTTAGGCATTAACACAGAAGGACCAGGTAACATGAAGGCTAAATGAATCTCAAGAAAGTGAGTTTCTAAAACAACGAATTGCTTGACTGACAATCAGTGCAGAAGGCCATATTATCTGCTCCTGAAGAGAGGGACTAACCGATTTAGATTTCAGGGTACCCCACAGGCAACTAACTAATCTCCTTATGATTTAGAGCATATCCCACATTAGGGGTCATCAAACCACAGCCCACAACCTGTTTTGTAAATAAAGTGTTACTGAAACACAGCTTCTATACTTACTCACTTATTATTGTTAATGGCTGCTTTCACGCTACTTTCACGTTACAACAACAATTGAGTAGTTATAACAGCAAACCATCTAGCCTGCAAAGTCTAAAATATTTACAATCTAGCCCTCTACAGAAAAAGTTTGCCCAACTCCTACCCAATTATTACACCTGACTCTCAATTACTTAGTTCAGGAAATACAACCCTAAATAGGAAGTCTACAAAATGACTTCAGAAAAACAAATTATAAAGGTCATATTACAAAGGAAGATGACCGAAGTTCAGAATATAAATTATAAAAACTAATTTTAGGAGATAAAGAGCAACTTAAGGCACAGTTATGTTCAAATACTAAATGGTATTTTACATTTTTCTCCAAAAAGAACCTCTCTCTTAATGTGGGTAGATAAGTTCTCCAGTTCTAAGGTCACCGATTCTCTGGTTTCTTATATATCTATCAGATAAACTATAATTACTTTATACAGAAAATGTCCAAAAAAAACTAACTGGGATCAAATGAGAATAGTGGTTTTAGGATTTCTTTTTTTAAACCTAACCTGACAGGGACTTTCAAGCACCTATCCCCCAAAGACTCAAGCCAGCCTTTCCACAATATCAGACAAGTCTCAAAGAACAGTATAAGCTCAATAAATGTTACCTGACTGACACAGCCTAAAAACTACAAAGTCATTTAAACATGATCTAAATCTAAGCATCCAACTGAATGTATCAAGATCTTAGTGATCTTCTGGAAAAGCTACTGTCTCTACTAAATCATTTAAATCCTTGAGGTTCAGTCACAACAAAAATGGGCTCACCACCTTTTCTACATCATCAACCTCCTCACTCTGGTAGTCAGAAACAATATCCACAATGTCATCAATAGAATCATCGGTTTTCTCATTCTCCTCTTCCTCATCTTCGTCTCCCAAATCCAAAACACTGAAGTCAGCACTGCTTCTTCCACTCTTCTCTTCTTTTGGTTGTATCTGTTCTCCTGATAGCAGTAAATGATCTTGAAAATGTCCTTCCCCTCTGCTCCTTTTTGTAGCTCTCCTAGGAACAATGGAGATGGCTGCAGAACTAGAAATCTTACTCCAAGAATCACATTCAGTTTTTAAAACTCTGGTACTCCCAGCAGTTCCACTTCTCCCAAGTAAATCAGAGATGACTTGTTCTTGTTGAAACACATCTGAATTTTCCTGACAAGTCTTTGTTTCTTTAATTAACTGCTCATCTGCCTCTTTCTTGCATTCTTGTGAAGTTCCAACACATTTCTGGGCCAGTGGGCCCTTCAGGGGTTTTCTCCATCTCTCCTTAATACTGTCCTTCAGAGAGTCTCCACATCCCTTCTCCTTGGCCTCTGGCTGTAGATTAGACTGAAGCTCTGCCACTGTGCTCCCTGATAATCCGAGTTTACATTCTTCCTTGGAGATTATTGGAAATTCATTTGGTTTTTCCTCTGGACTGTCTAATACTTTCTGCTGTTCCACTTTCACATTACCAAGTTGTTTTTTAAGCTGCACATTACTTACACTTTGGACTGTCATATTACTGGATTTTTCAGAAATGGTCTTAACTTCTAGAACAGTCAGTTTTTCTTTGGAACTGTTCTGATTCCTAACTGGATCTTCATCAACATCTTTACAGTCTTCGCCTGTGTGTGACCCAGTGACACAGGACTGCTCAGAAGGCTTAAGAGTTTCAGGACCTTCCTCTGTAAGGGATTCTTCATCTAAATGATCGCCCCCATCTCCCAAGGAATCATTCAGGGTTTCTTCTAAGGCAGTAGCTCCTGAGTTTTGCTTTATTACATTAGTCTCAGAGTCTACAGTTTCTCCTTCTGACTGTAGGGCCTTCTTAGTCTCCTGCTCTCTTTTTAAAAAGCTTGTTTCATCTTTCTGTTCTGCATTCTGGGATTCTCTCTTCATCTGAAGAGAAGCAACATGTTGAAGAATGGAGCTGGGAACAGGTTTTTGTCCTGGGAGCTGCAACAAGGCGAAACTACCAGACTGGAGAGGAATGAGGCTGGCTGTCCCAACAGGCTGCCCTCCAGAGCTATAGGTTATTTTGGTTTCAGAGCCTGTTTTATTTGCAAAGCTTTGTGGTTCAGGAGGGGAAATCCTCAGGGTCAATGTACCAGACTGAGACACAAAACTAGGTCCAGAAGAAAGCAGTGATGGTGCCTGAGTGAAAACATTCACTGCTGGAGAAGACCCAACAGCCTGAATTACAGGACTCATAACAGAGAAAGCAGAGGATGAAGCAGAAGATGGCGGAGTCTCTGAAGGCTTGGAAGGAGTGGGTAACCGGATTCCCATCACAGACCCTGGTAAGAAAAAGAAGACTTTAAGTCACCATTGCCCATATCAAGACTTCCAAGGTATGCTTTTCTTTTTGGACAGGTGACTCTAAGAGACTAAGAAAATCAATTCTGGCATATTACCATTCCATATGGCTAAATGATTAAACAAAGGAAAAACTCATTAAAGAGATCTGTATTGTTATACCTGGGTTTCGAAACATGACAGGCTGTAAGTTGGGCTGGGTATTAGACCCTCGAAGCTGATGCAAAGGGAGGAGCTGGACAATCTGCCCATTAGGGTGCCTGAATAGGTTCATTCCACTTGGGCTCCTAATAGGCTGCAAGACCATCCGATGTCCTGGAAGTTGTGTATTTGACACAGGTCTAAGAGTAGGAGAACCCTGCTGCACTGGAATCAACAACAATCGAGGTCCAGTACGTTTCACTGGGTTAGGAGAGACCTGTGGAGTAGCCACTGGAATCTGAGGCGCATTTTCTGAAAAACAGGAAATGGAAACATAGTATTAGAATTTCCCTTAAACATACTTAAGAAAAAATTATTGACAAGAGATCTCACCATGCTACAAATAACTTCTAATTTGAATTAAAAAGCTGGTGAAATCCTGTACCTCTATGATACACTTAATAGTCCTACAGCTGAAAACAATTTATCTTAAACTTAAATATTAGCCAGACATTGCAAGACCTTACATTTAAACTGGTAAAAAAAAAAAAAAAAAAATCAATTGTCAAGAGTTGTATTTAAACAGATAATACTTCTGCCTAATAAAAAACATAGGCTGGCCTCTAAATCTGGATTCTCCCTAATGCTGAAGAGACCATTCAAGATGAAATTCTCTTCAACTTTAAAATTCAGGCTGTTAACACTTAACTAGACTTATGACAGTTTCACATATCATATTAAAATATCATAGTCAAAAATTAAAACTCATGAGGTATAAGAAACTTCTTGGTTTTTAAAATTCACTGACAAATAAGCAAAGTGTAAAGACTTGTGGAAATTATTTTTCATAAGGAAAAAAATACATACCCCCAAAAAATGGAATGAAATTAAGAGACATCAAAGAAGCAGGGAAATAAAGCCTGGTTAGAAGAGGCAAAAGATAGTTTTAAAACAAACAGAAAAAGCAAAAATTTAATGCAGAAGATGGAATTAAAAGAGATTTCAAACTATCAACAATACCTAAAGATTCACTTTAATGTTTGGAAGAGATATTTAAAAATGCTAAAGACATGGGGAAAAAATATGAGTAATCTACAGATTAGATTTCTGGACATGGGGATAAAGAGGTAGGAATAACGATAATAATAAGCATAAATGAAACTGGTCTAACATTACCATTCAAATTAGTGAACTTATTTAACATTATTAATAAATCTTTTAACTTGTCACTAAATAGAAAAATCAACAGATTTAACTTAACATGTGATATCCTATTAGATAGGCACCCTGCCCCATGAAACAAATCAAATTTCTAAAACAAAGTAATACTCAATATTAACATGACAAATTATATATATAGAGGACCCAGTACACTTGAAAATGAAATAAAAAACAATGACCAACCTGTTCATGAAAAAGTGTACAATTTAAACAAAAACGTTTCTTATGTGAATTAAGAAAACATGTTTGAGCATTAATTTCCTAAAAATTTCTACTTAAATTTTAGTGATTCAAATTAAATTACTCCAGTTCAGAAAATGAGAGCAACCTTCAATACACACTGTAATAAATATGACATCGTTTAATGAAATGTGAGAAGGGCAAGAGAAAAAGAAGGTAAGTCAAATGAAAAAGTCACAGATATTTCAGTGCCCGAGTTGGGATCCTCTTTATAAACCTAGAACAAAATTATACACATTTCCTTAGAAGCAGCAGTTATCTAGGTCAGCTCCATTTGTAAAACAGCAGATAAGAAAATCTGTTAACATTTCCTCAAGTAATACAGAAGACACTAGGTTTTAGGTGGTATATGGATATAGAATAAACTATGTCAGAAATTCCCCTTCCAATTTTAACCTTTTGATTACATATAGAAGTACCAGTCTTTATGTCTTTAATATATGCCAGTATAATATTTTCTAGCTTTCTTCATTAATAGAGCAAGCCATATACTAAAAACATATTATAGGAGCTAGCTAGAATTTATTATTTTTATTGTTTCCATGTGTTTATTTATGGGATTAACCTCTACTTTGGCAAGTAATGTTGTTTTCCAATTACAGTAAGATTGCTTTTTTAAAAATACACTTAAGTAAACAAATGAGTTGATTAAACGAACACATTGTCAATGTAGTACATGGGAATGAGAGCAAAATACATAAATGTATAACCAGAGTGACTGAAATCTGAGAAATAACGAACAACAAAAAGCTCAATGGTTTTATTAGTTTCATTCATGACAGAATTAAAAATAAAAGAAAGGTTGGAATCCATATAATTTAGAAAATATGACTAGTTAAAATGACAAGATTTAAACTGATGTTTTCTAAACCATATGTATGAAACCTTGAGATTCAATAGGAAATCAAAGCAGCTTCATCAACAATGACCTCACTTCTAAGATGATATATTAAAATAACATTTTTATAACTTTTATGTATTTATGAGAAAAAGCAGAATATAACTCATTTAATATTGTAATTCACTTTTCAATGGATAAATCCAACTTATGAACTAACTCCCGAATCACTTCTTTCCTAAAATATCAATAGGGATTTGGACCATGTCACTAAAGGCAAAAATATTTAGGAATAAAAATATCAATAACCAAGACAAAATTACTGACAGCTATTTATTTCCCCCCTTTATTTTAATTCATTTATTTTTTATGGTGACACTGGCTAACGAAATTTGGTTTCAGCTGTACATTTTAACAGTAAGGCATATATATATTTGCATTGTGTGTTCACTTCCCATAGATTTCTTTCTGTCACCACATATTTGACCCTTTTTGCCCCACCTACCTTCCTCTTTCCCCCTCCTCATTTATTTCTCTTTAAACCCTGTCAGGTCTCTCACTCTTTTCCACAGTAATTATTCTTTGAGTACACTAAGAAAGCTACTTACTTTAGCTGGTTGAATTAAGATATAAAAATTACCAAGTGTGGGCTATTTCTATATCAAATTCACTTAACTTAAGTCAATAAGAGAAAAAAAATTTAACTAAAAAGTTAATCAACATATAATAGAGTCCTAAGCAAAGAAATATCTCATTTCTATTTCAATTAGTTTGTAAACAATTACTAAGTAGAATAATGTCAGTAGTATATGAGAGTCAGGTTGTTTCACAAATGATTTTTACTAGGCAAGAGGCCCTAAAATTTTATTCCTCAGCAAGAAAAAGAAAAAGCCCTCAGCTTGGCTGCAGTATAGGCAAAAGTCCTGTGATATCTTTTTTAATTAAAAAGAAGTACCAGCCTACTCTACTCCCAAAAAAGGGAAGCCCTACATTTGAGTTCCCTCCTCAGAGACGTGCACCCCTAGCTCTCAGCACACAGCAAACCACGTCCACTTAAAGGTCTGCTTTACTGCCTCAGAGCTCCACTCCCATATGCGTTATCTCAGTATCCTTCAGCCAGCATTTCCATTCTAATGTTGAGTATTTTTAATATCCTGAGGAAATCGCCAGCTCCATCTATCGAGGCTGTTCAATTTAAATCCAAGGTACCAGTTATGGTTTTTATTCATGCTCTGGATGACAAGGTTGCATAGATTTTCAGTGATTTGTCATAACTCTATATTAAACATGAACTCTATTATTTTCATTGTTCAAGTTTTGTAGAATGCTAAAGTTTTCAGGAATACATGTACCATGTTATAGCCCCTGTTATCCTGATATATTTATAATTCTATCACAACCACAAAGTTATGTGAACAGCTGTATAGTAAACCACCTAGTAAGATCTAGGCCTTACCTGGTCTCTGGCTCACTGGTGGACTCCCATCAATTCCTGAGAGTATAATGGGAACAGAGCCAAGAGATGAAGTTGGTGTGGTCACCATGGAGGAAGATGCAGCTGTGGTCACCACGACTATGGAGGTGGAGGCAGTGGAAGCAACAGGAAGAGTTATGGTTGGAGGAGATGCTACCAAAGACTTAGGAAAAGCAACTGAAGCCACAGGGGTGGTTATCCCAGTTGTTTTGATAAGGTTCACAGTGGCTGTAGACTGAGTAGGTGTTACAGGGGTGCTGGTATTAGTTTCAGAGACCTCAACAACCCCTGAAGTGGTGGCACCAGAAGTATAAGTAGTTTCTTTAATTCCCACGTCAGAAATAGCAGTCATAGGTGTCACAGCAGTAACATTCTCTAAAAACACTTGAGGGGTGGTAGTAGTGACAGCAGCAGTTACAGGGCTGCACACCTGAACTGCCTCAGAAGAAACCACAGGTGTGACGACCATTACTGGAGAAGGTCTGATACTGAACTTCTGTGGCCCTGTTAGGGGTTGGGGTGTGCTAACTCCAGGTATCTTCTGCTGCAGGGCTCCAACTTTACTCATCACAAACTGTGTGAACACACCACCAGGAGAGGGTCGAGCCGCTGCAAATAAAAATTTGCAGGTCAAAAATCTTCAGTTCTCATATTTTATCCTCTTAGTGATTGTGTTTATCAACATTTATTGTGTGCACCACTGGGTCAATCTCTTACAGGTACTACCTACCTTCATTATATGTGCCAATTTCTAGCCACAGAAATCAAACACTTCCCCTTAACCCAAACCAAACCTTTATAATGCTAACAAGAAAGGGATTAAAATTTGGTGTTCCTACTAAAAATCTTTGTCTATGCAATATAGTCAAATTGCCAGGACACTAAAAAAAGACCATACAGCAGTACACAATTTCATCACCTAAAACGGATAAAAGATTTTTTTCTAACTCTGATTTTAAAACTTGTTTCCATCACTTCTGTCCTAGTACCTCCATCCCTTTATTGCTATCCTCTTATAAAAGTTAAGTTTTACATATTTCTGAAATGTATGAAGATATTTTTCAAGAGAGGGCAGAAGAGGACTGTTTATTTTTAAAATCACCATTTAAAGTTACTTTTTAAAAAAGAGATAAAATGAGTTCTTTTTAAGGCACACAATGCCTACCCTCCCATCTTCACACAATTCTGGCATTCGCCCATAGACTTCAATTTCCTACTAGAGAAAAAATACAGTAATTGACACTTTTACTTAACATTTCTAAATAGATTTGAAAAAACAAAGAGGAATTCAATAAACTAACTCTATATATTCTCAAAGCTAAAATACAAATGTTTTCAAGAAGGTAATTTATTACAGATTCTAGCACTGAAACAAGCAAAAGAGGTTTTCATTCACAGAACAGGGATGAATAAATAAACGAGTCCAAAATTGTGGTTTACAAGCACCTTCTCTATACTTTAAGCCTATACTAACTCAACTCACTTTGATTTTGCTAGCTCCTTAGTTTTATGAGTTCAAGGGATATACCTATCATTGGTAAAAAAAACACCAGTCCTGACTGGAGAAATACTAAATCAAGGAAGTATCTTTAAGAACATGCCTTCTCTTTTTAAAAACAAAATTAAAAACCTAAAAGTCTTTTCTATACAAATAAAAGTCTAAAAGTCTGGGAAACAACTGTGAAACTAACTAGAGTTCAATTCATTTAGTACTGTAGGTCATCAGAAGAGTTACACCTCAACCAAAAAAAAATTGAGCAAGACAGACATCAAGAATAAGAATGCCACATTCTTTATTTCTCTACGTTTTACAACCTCCATACTGTATCCACTGGCCCAACAACAAGTCGCAGAACTTTTAAAAATATATATATATAGTCCAACTTACCAATTGGTCTTTTTGCCGGGACAAATGCCTTCAGATTCTTCCCAGGGTGATTTGTTGTAGTGCCGGAGGAGGATGCCGTTTTGGAATTGGGTGTTGAAGGCAACAGGGTACGTGGTTTCCTGGATGCAGCCACCTTGGCATTGGATGCTACCTTGGAGATGACAGTACTGAGGGTTGAGAGGTCCAGGACTGAGGGTCGCAACCTGCCTGTGATATAAGCAGCTAGCCTATTGGCTGGATGCAATGCCCCCATCTGTCCCAATAGCAACTTAGCCTGCGGGTAACTCTTACCATTAACCTGAAACAAGTGGCAAAGAGAAATTCTGTAAAGATAAAATTCTCTTGCTTACTCATCTCCCTTGACAGGGGTTTCATTTTAACAAGATATTAAAAGTCTATCTTTTAGATTTAAAGGGAAAAAGAAATGGTCTTTTCCCATTTGGTATAATCAAGAGGTGTTTAATTAGATGAAAAAAAATGCTGTCATCTGATATTCTGAACTGATCTCATCCTTCATTTTGGTAATTGTGAAACAAATCTACATCTTAGATATGTGAAAGAGATACAGTGAAATCTAAGGAATAATACAACTGTTTTCTTGTTAAAAAGCACTTCTGGTTATTAACACTCATCAACAAAAAATAAATAAATAACTGTTACACAGAATCTCTGACAAGACCAGAGAGGCATAATGAAACCCCCTCACAGGCTTCTTTGAGGAATCCTTCAGATTTGGGAAGAATATGGTATACCTACTTTAATTTTTAAGTTTTAAGAAAGCCATTGCTACAATAACCTAAGTCACAAAGTCACCTTAGTTTTTGGTTTTCTAAAAACTTAACTTTGAAGATATTGTCTTCATCTCTTAAATAAAACTTTAGCTCAAGATAAATACCAGTAAAACTTACTGTAATTTTAGAAATAGTCACTAAATTGTCAGAAGAAAGTAAATCAATGAATAAATTATTTTTCTCTACTGCCTGAGTTGACAGACTTCCCATCTTTGTAGCAGGAATAGTATTTTTTAAGAAAAGGAAAAAACACAAAAACCTCCCAAGTTTCTTACCCATGTTCCCTAAGTCATATTGCTGGATGACTAGAGAAGACATTCTTTTCTGTCCCTCTTTTACACCATTTTAAAGGGGAAGGGTATAGAATGAGGTGGTGAAACTACTACTCTCTCAATAGGGTGAGGAGAAAGCTACAGCAAAAGCCACTCTCTTCAAAGACACAAAACGTAATTACTCTTTGCTACTGAAATGAAATTGTGATTATTCCCAGGTAGAGCAAGAATAGCTTTGCCTCAGTTTGGTATAAAGAATGTGATCTTTCCATCCCACGGTAAACTTTACTATATGGTTTTCATAGACTCTGTCGAGTCCAGATCAGATACCCCTATCTGCTCCTTTGGGAGGTGTTCTGAAGACCATGAGCAGTTTTCTCAAAGCCTACAGTGGCCTGACTGCTTATGTGAATTCACATTTTATGGTGCTTTTCTGAGCCCTAGCCAATAGAAGAGAATATAATTTCTATGCCTGTTATTTTAGGGAGTCTAATCTCTCTAAAAATGACCTTAAGTAAGTCTCTGCTCTCCAAGTATCGATTGATAAATAAAATAAGGAGAAAACACTGTTCTCCTAATCATTTAAAGAGTTTAAGAAATACAGTGAGAAGCAGTTCTATAGAATAAATTGCAATGAAAAGTTTCTGATCAAGAAGATAAGCCATATTATTATTGGCTTATTATTGGAATAGTCCTTAACCCAGAGAATGGGTCAAGCTAATAGATTTAAGTAACTTTAGCAATGTCAGATACTTCCACACATCTGCTATCTCTGATATAAAAGTGCATTAATGTCAGTGAGCAAGAGGAGAAAACTTTTGTGACTATGATCACATTTTAATTCAGGACTTCTCTTTCCAAAGGATTTTCTATATGCCAGAGTAATTTTATTAATATAACTTGCCTGAATTACTAAATAGTGAGGACAGAGATATCTGTCCTACAACAATGATTATACTGGTAACCTTATATGACTCATATAAAGCAAAAAATAAGTAAATTGTGGCTTATTTTTTAAAATATTTTTATGTATTTGAATAACATCTTACTAAATAAAAATTTTATCTAAGTTTCCATATATATTGCCTATTTTAAAATCAAGTTCGCCTTGTTTTGTTTTGAAAGCTGCCTGCTAAAAATAATCCCATGAACTAAACTAGATCCCTTACTGTCCTTGCTTGTTTGTCAAAGTATCACTTAGAGCCCAGAAGATAAAGTTTAAGAGGAGCAGCTTTCCAGGAAGACTAGAAAGAAAATTATAAGCAATAGAGGGCACTACATTTATTTATAAATATGCCAAAAATTCACTCTAGGTATGCATCTAATCTAAACCTATTACAAAAAGAGATGATTTTGTCACCCAGTTCCCAAGAAATATGAAGATAAATGATGTAAGAGCCACAAAGGGCTCTGAAAAATCAAGATGTTACCTAAATGCAAAAAGGTGCTACATCCAGATTAAAGATAATTCTCACCTGGATAAGCCCAGATGTGCTTGAACTGGGTTTACGTTTATAGGCCACAAGCTTCCCTGCAGGAGAAAGCCCTGCATAAAAGGGCAGACCTTTGCCTCCATGTAATCTCTCCCTCACTGAATCCAGGGCATCTGTCTGCACAGGAGAGATATCATCCATTTTCCCAGGGGATAATGGACCATCAGGAGTCTCTGATCCAGATTTCTCAGCCATATCATCTTGGTCTTGACATGATGGCATAGAGATTTTCACACGAGAAGAATAAACAGGGGGGTTCTTCTCACCCCGGCTCTTTCGCTGAGAAGCCAACTCAATGATGAAGCTGCCCACCTTAAGTGATTGTGGCATGTTGCTATTGATGTGCTGGGATAAGATGCTCAAAATCTTGTTCCGATCCTCCTCCCAGTTGCAGTCTGAGATGATTTCTATCAGTTTGGTGGGACCACCAGGAGACCTCTGATGCACATACGAGGTAGAAGAGGATTCTCCTTCATTGCAGGAAGACTTCCAGCTCTTTTCTGATAAGGAGTTGACAGATGTTTCAGTATCACAGCATTCTGTACTGAACTTTGATTTTTTTACTTTCCGTTAAGTTCTCAGAAAAGTACCAGTGATATAAAAATTCAACCCAGTTTCCCATTCCCAAGTACTTGAAGTGGTAATTTAACATTCATAATTTAGGAGTTTTCCAGGAAAAAGATTTCAGAGAATCAGACTATAATTATCTTCACTATACTGCTGATTCAGCTTTCTAATAAAAAGGTCGTCCCACTGAAGACTGCTCTAAAAAGCTGTTAACTATTACATAAGAAACTGTTACCTTGCAAACAAAGCATGACCTATAACCAAGGTTAAGCTTATTTAGTACAGTTTAGTGTTCTGCTATCCATATAGGCAAAGCAAAAATACTTGTAAGATGGTTTGTAATATGTGATAAGCAGAGTCTACCCTAAAGAACAGCAAGAGAGAGTGTTCTGGTTTTGTTTTGTTTTAAGTGCACTCTACCTTTAGTTTCTATTGCAAATACTTCTGAATTACTTTTGTGCCTCTAGATATGATTGCTCCACATCTACACTGTGTGCAGACTCACGGCAACATGTTAACCAGATGTATATTTCATTAGACACCTAGCTTTCCACAGGAGAGCCTCCCAACCAAAGTGCTACAGTTAAAGGTATACTATGACACAGATATCCTCCAGCCTTCAGGATGGTCATGCTCTCAGGTAGGATCCCTCCACCCGAGCAACCTGCTCCACTTACCTTGGTGTGCTATCGAAGCATTTTCACCTACTGTGTATACCATGCCATATAAGAAAAAAAAAATGTTGGGAAGCAATGTTGTTTAAATGTCTCAAGTCTTAGGAAGCACACAGAAACAAACTGTTAAATCCTTAGACACTACGTCTCGACAAAGTAATTCTAGCAATAGCCTGCTAGATAAATCAGTTAATATTCCTTCCTTTCTCCTTCTGCACTTCTCCAATAGCAACAGCTTATAATATCTTAAGGGAAAATTTCAATAGCTAACGATGCCAATGTTGCTGAGGTTTAAAAAGAGATTTAAAAAGGAAAATCATTGACCTCATCCTAAAGGTCTCTTGCAACATGCCCTATCAATAAATTAATTTTATTTCTTAGAACAGGAGTGATAAACAGACCAATTATAGGAAAAAATTATAATTTCTATTTTTAGGAGAAGCTGGAAACAGATTAGGTCACCATACTATGGATTGGTAATTTTGCTTTCCCCTCATTTTTATTATAATCCACACCTGAATAATTACTATCAAATGATAAGATCTAGTTTTCATGCTAACCTTGTGATCTATCAGAGTCATCCTCTAGGTCACAGGTAATTGATTTCAAGGGCTGCTGTTCAGAATCAGGCTCCTGAAGAAGAGAATAACACAGAAACACTTTAATGCAACACATGTTTACTATCGACAGAGACTAGGACATAAGTATTAAATCTCTCAAAGCAAGAAACAGCAGAAAGATTAAAATGGCAATAGCTTCACATCTCTAAGCACACCACCTGCATTACTATAATATTATACAGCCCTTGGCAAAAATAAGTAGTCCTGCTCTGTAATGTACTTGACAGTGACAGATCACTATACTTTATAGTGTATTCTAGTAAGAAAGGAAAAATATTTGATATTTAATGGAACAAGCTTAAGTTTTTTACAAAATTCACCTATGTGGAAAGATCCTAATCTTAAGTGATTTAATTAAAACCAGAAATGTTTAAACTTTTAAAATTACTCCATCATTAGAAAGAATAATACGTTTAATAAGTACAAGGGACTGTTCTCCAGAGTAAGTATGTAGAGAAACAGATAAACTGATATACACATCAACTAAGCCTTCTCTGCCCCAAAACAATTACTCTGACTTATTCTGATAATAATGCAAATTCTAATACCACCAATAGTGAACTGGAAGTTAAAAAGAGAAACTATGCAATAAGCAATTCACCTTTGCACTACAGTTCTCGGGACTAGAATGACATGAGCCCTGCTGCTGAAATGATAGGGATGGTGATGGTGACAGCTGTCTCTGCTCCTCCTTTTTTCGTTCATATACTCGAACTCGGGCACAAGTCATCATACTTTCAAAGTACAAGTAGACTGGATCCTTGTCCTCTTCCCGAATCTGTAAGTTTCATACAACAAAACATTTCACACACTGGGAAAGAAGTCTCCTGGACTCCAAAAAGAAAAAGATGTTTAATTTTTCTATTATAACACTTGAAATTTTAAAATGCAAACTTTAACGTTAAATAGTACAAATATAGTTCATATGTGCTGGATCTTGCAGAAGTCAGAAAGGATAGGTTCTCTATTAAGAAGTTTCATATCACACCAGAGCAGTGCTTCTCAAATGATCTGTGGTGAAGGATACATTTCTTAATTACCAGTCTAACATAGACTGATACGTCTGCAAAATACAAATGTAATTACTAGAAAAATAAAAACTGCTAGGAAAGCAAAGAACTTGTAAAATACAAGCCCAAGTTTTTTTAATATTAGATTTAATAAATATAAAATGACTACTGACTTGCTGGAAAAGTTTCTAATATTTACTCTTATTTTCTATACATACTCATGTCATCACAGAATGGTAACAGTTTTCGGTCAGCACTGTTACAGAGACTATAATGAATAGTAGTATTATACTAAAGGATCTTTCTTCCAACTTAATGGACTGGGAAAAATGAAATGGATTTAATAATCAGAAATGCTTTTCAGCTCTTTTACCTATCAGTCTTCGCATAGTCACATAAACTATTATTTTAAATCTTGAACTTTATTGTTATTATTGTATATAAAGAAATTTGCTTTAAGATTTTTTCTTAATGGTTTTCTACTAATATGTACAACTCGATTACTCAATATACTACACTACAGGAATAAGTATCTTTAACAGAGTTTTGCAAGTCATGTTGTTTAAAAAATTCATCTTTATATGATCTAAAGAGAGATTTGGCTATACTGAAGAATACAATTATGCACCTCTATTTTTATGACATTTGTTAAGTGCCAGCAACTAAACTGATTAAATCAGAAAGGAGCTGGCTTACAAGATATTACCTGAAAGCAAAATGATTCACAGAATATAAACTGAAAATTAGTTGAAACTCATCAATCTTTACAAATGATTTCTGCAACTTTCAATAAAAGATGAAACTCCAGGCTTACCACAGGATTGGGTTTGGGAGTATATGCCCGTGCAGGTTTAATTCCAGAGAGCAGTTTGCCCTTCATAGCAGTAGATAAAACTTCTGGCTGAGGCAACAACAATGGTTTTGTAGGCTCAATGACAGAAGGCGTTGGGATATAAACTGGCTCTGGATCTACTTCACCTTCTACTTTCACCCACAATGGGTAATGTCGAACAGGCTGTTCAGGCTCTGTTTCACATATAGCTTCACAAGAAAAAAAAAGGTAAGATTTTAGGTGTCTTTGGCAACAAAAAGTTCACTGAGGCATCACCAATACAAAATATACTCCCCTCATAAAAAGCAGTAACTCTTTAAAATAATACCCCCTAAAATACCTTTAGTTACCTTCCTGCACCTTCATTCATTCATTCATCTATTGACTAAATAATATGTATCAGATGTTGTTTCGCACAGAAGTAAATTGAGCACAGCCATCTTGCCCTCACAGTTTATAATCCAGGAGGAGAAAACTAATAAACATATAATCAAATAAGTGCCATGCAAAAACATAAAGCAGGGTAAGGAATGAGGACTGAACAGGAGATCCTATTATATTTAGCACAGTCAAAAAAGGCCTTCCCATTCTATACTACACTTTTTCATTTCACAAACAACAAAAAATTACTGAACCTTGCTATGTACTTATTCTAAGCATTTAATGTGTTTTAACTCATTTGACTGTCACAGTAATTCTTGAGATATTATTCTCATTTGGCAGATGCTGATATTCAAGGGAATCTGACAGTAAGAAGTAGAAGAACAAGGACCAAAAACTATTCAATCTGGCTCCAGAGACTGAATTGTTACTGCTGCCTTCTGACAACAAACTGATTCAAAAGATAGCATGAACTCGGCATAGGAGCACAAACATATCAATAGAAAAGCAATAAAACCCAACTGAAATGAAATCATACTATCTAGAAGTTCTACACAAAGGAAAACATGCATTGACTACTTAACAAAATGAAATGAAGGAATCTAGAGGCTTTATTCTTTATTCTTTAAGCATATGGCCAGCCAGCAGGCAATCCCAGAGCTACAGAGAAACAAACATTGTATTTTGCATTTTAATGATCAGGCCTCAAAGAAGATATAGCTAGTTCCATGCCAAAGAGCCAAAATCTTTGCCTAAAATCACATAAAATGTGACTGAGCAGCATTTCGCACTTAATTCAAAGACTTAGTTCAAATAATCTTTCATAACAAAGGAGAATCCAAACTGCTACCTGATTTCCTAATAAGCGTATCTTCTCTGAACATTGAGACCTCATTAGTGAAAGAACAACTTTGTATAAATGGCTCCTACTACAACTATCACCATTCAGAGCATAACCACAAAATGTTAATAAAGACTTAAAGATTAAAAAAGGGAAAGGGAAGAAAAACCCTTCAGAGCCAGAAAGTGATTGAGCCAGTTACTTAGCTACTTAGCAGTCTCTTACCCAATTTTTATAACCCAGCTCATTTATCACATCATTCACCAAGACTTCTAAGACCCAAGTATTCATTCATGTATAAATAAATATCTTAATGCTTACTATGTATCAAACTTTGTAGATATACTAATGAACAAAATTGACAAAAATGCCTGCCTTCATAAAGTTTACATTTCAGCTGGAAGGAAGAGGGCAGACAGGCAATAAACAAGACAACTAAAAAAATATGTTGGATTATGGTGAGTACAAAAAAAGCAAAGCAGAAGAGAAGGGAAATAAATACTTATGTAAAGTATGTATGTATGGGTATATATTTTGAGGAGGAATGTTGAAATTTTAAAGAACGTAATCAGGGATACCCTCACAATAAAGGTGGTATTTACAGAGGCCCTATACCATCCATTTGGTAAAAACTTTACTGTCTAGTGCTGCTAATCATCTCAGATACATATTGAAACTATTACAAAAAATAAAAGTGCCTCAGGACAGAGGTCTTTGACTTCTTTAAAATATCTTTCAAGGATTTTTTAAACCTCCATAAGCTAACCATTATACTAAGTAAAGGTCCCTTTCCATCTTTTTCTTTTGTAATAGCTACAAAATACACCGTACAGTACTTCAGAAGGAAACCTCTTAAAATGTCTTAAAACATTTTACTCCTTCATTGGGAATTAAAGACAACTCTAAAGTTTTGACTATGGATAAATGGTGGTTCCAGTAAGTAGGAAAAATCAAAAAAGGAGCTGACCGAGAAGGGTAAAGTTCAGTTCTGTTAGGACATGTAAGACAAGAGTGACAGTAACATAATCAAACAGGTAAGTAATCAACACTGCTCAATGAACATAGGGGAAATGTAGATGATTTCAGTGAGAATTTTACAGAGAATAAAAACATAAAAATGGATATGGAAATCAAAAAAGGGAACCAGTCAAAAATGAAGAACATATTATCTGAGATGAAGAGTACATTAGAAGAAATCAACAGAGTGGATAAAGAAGAGGATAGAACCACTGATAGAGAGAATAAGGAAGCCAAGGTCATCCAATCAGAACGGCAAGAAAATAGAAACCAAGACTATAACAATAAATTAAGGAGCCTATGGGACGAAATTAAATGTAAAAACATCAGGTCATAGGGGTACCTGAAGGGGAACAAAAAGTTGAAGAGCTATTTGGAGAAATAATGATGGAAAAGCCCTAACCTAGTGAAGGAAATAGATACGCAACCCCAGGAAACTCAGAGTCCCAAAAAAAGATAAACCCAAAGAGGCCCACAACAAGATGCATCATAATTAAAATGCAAAAGTTAAATACAAAGAGAGAATCTTAAAAGTAGCAAGAGAAAAGCAGTTACCTACAAGGGAGCACCCAGAAGACTGGCAGCTGATATCTCAAAAGAAACTATGCAGGACAAAAGGACCTGGCACAAAATATTCCACGTGATGAAAACCCAGGATCTATGACCAAGAAAGAATTCTTTATCCACCAAAACTATCATTTAGAATGGAAAGACAGATAAAGAGCTTCTCAGACAAAAAAAAAAAAAAGGCTAAACAAATGTATCAACACCAAGCCAGTATTACAGGGAATGTTGGAGGAACTTCTTTAAGAAGAAAAAAGATATATCAAAAATGTGAATAAAAAATGGTACTAGCTGCATTCCTATCAACAAGTACCTCAAATGGAAAAGAATTAGGAGCTCCAACCAAAAGAGTGGCTGAATGGATAAGAAAATAAGACCCCCACATGTTACCTATAAGAGACTCAATTCAGATTAAAAGACACAGAGAGACTAAAAGAAAGGGGACAGAAAAAGATAGTGTCTTGATGGACTTAGAGGGTACTGCACTGAATGAAGTTAGCAGAGTAAGACAAGTATCACATGATTTCACATACACGTGGAATCTAAAGAACAAAACAATGAAAATGAAAACAAACTCATAGAAACAGAATATTTTGAGGGCTACTAAATGGAAGAGGGGTTATGGGGATGATGACAAAAGGCAAAGGAAGTAAGAAGTATAAATGGATAGTTACAAAACAGACATGGAGATATAAAGTGTAGCATAAGGAAATAGTTAATAATGTAATAAATATGTAGGAGGGAAGAGGGGTACTAGATTTAGTGGTGTGATCACTTTTTGAATTATACAGATCTCTAATCACTATGCTTTACAACTGAAACTAATATATTACTGTACGCCAACTACACTTGAAAAAAAAACTCATTGAATTGTACAATGTATATAAGAATAACTAATTGTTTATTATATTTCAATAAAGCCAAGGGGGAATGTTGAAATTTTATCGAGATCATATATATATCATATATGTATTTTCTACATTATCTTCTAAAGGTTGTATTGTTTAGCTTTTCATAATAAAGTCTATAATCTACCTAGAAATTATTTCTATGTATGGTATGAAGAATAAAGTCTCACTTTTCTCCTTATGGATATTCAATGATCCCACCACCATTTATTGAAAAGATTGTCCTTTCCTTATTCCTCAGCCATTTTTGTCAAGCCAAGTATCAATATGTTTGAATCTATTGTAGCCTCTCTATTCTGTTCTACTGATCTGTTCACTTTAAACTCAAGCCAGTATTGCCCTGTCTTAAATGTGATAGTTTTGTAAGTTTTAACAACCAATAGAGCAAGTCCTCCCACCTTATCATTGTTCAAGATTGCCCTGGCTATTTCTAGGTCCCTTGCATTTCCATATAAATTTTGGAATCAGCTTTTAAAGTTTCACATAAAAAGCTGTCAATACTTTGATTAGGACTGCAGTGGAATTACAGATGAAAATTAGAAGTAGACACTCTAACAATATTCGGTTTGCTTGTTAACAGTTTTTAATCAAGAATGGATGTGGAGAGGATTCTGGGAAGACAGCAGAGTAGGTAACAACAGGAAATTTGACTCTCCTAAATAACAACTGCAATGGCTGAATCTAATGTTAACTTAGAACTCTGGAGTCTGTTGAAAACTTGCAACTTCCAGGGGAAGACATGGACAGTAAACTGTCATTAATTGTGATCAATTTCAGCCATTATCACATTAGCAAATACCCACCCCCGCCCACTACATGGCAAAGAGTTGTGCATGCATTCCTGGAGTAGCTTGCACAAAGCTTATGGGAGCCAGGGTGGGCAAAAGGACCCTGTCCTCAAACTATAAGAGACCTCTGCTCTGATTACTGCTTCTGATCACAGAGGTGCAGACAAAGAGGCAGGCAGCCACCATTGTTGCACCTTCCCTCCACTGCTAAAAGCCCTTAACCCTCTGTCTTAAATGACTTCCAGAGGATTTAGAGGGCCAACACCCTTTACCGTCCCTCCGTTTTCCACTTTTGCTCTTTCAGAAACCAGACATTAAAGACTAGAACATTCATAAACAACTATACATACAAGGAAAATTATAAAGTGACTGTGTACGCCCAAGAAAAGGCTCAGAAAAGACTTCAGGAGACCTTAAGCTTACAACTCAGTCAGATTCTCAGCACAAAGACAGCCTACATCAATCAAAAAAATAAAAAACAATAACAAACAAAGGAGCAAGCAAAACCCTGAGGAAGGAGAATCAGATTTCCATAGATACCACATTATTAAATTCAAATGTCCAGTGTTCCAACAAACATCACAAGGCATGTAGAGGAAACTACAGCCAATTCAAAGGAAAAAAAATCAACAGAAACTGTACCTGAAAAAGGACCTAATGACAGCTATACCAGACAAAGACTTTAAAACAACAGAATTAAAGATTCTCAAAGAAGTAAAGGATGTGGAGAAAGTCAAAAAAACCTTACATGAACAAAATGGAAATACCAAGAAAAGAGATACAAAACATGAAGGCAAAAGAAAATCCTAGAGCTAAAAAGCACAAAATCTTATAATGAAAAATTCACTAGAGGGATTCAAAGTCAAATTTTAACAGGCAGAAGAAAGAATCAATGAACTTGGAAGATAGTACAATGGAAACTATGGAGTCTGAGGAACAGAAACAGGAGATTGAAGAAAAGCAACACCACTGAGCAAATCAACATATACATCATGGAAGTTCCAGAAAGACATAAGGTCAGAGAGAATATCTGAACAAATAATGGCTAAAAAGTCCCAAATTTGAGGAAAGACATAAATATAAACATCCAAGAAGGTCAACAAATTCTAAGTAAGATGAATTCAAAGAGACCCACACTGAGACACGTTATACTAAATCTTTGAAAAGAGAAAGACAGAGAATCTTGAAAGCACCAAGAACAAATCATCACATACATGGATCCTCAATGAAAATATGAACAGATTACTCATCAGAAGCTTTGGAAGCCAGCAGATGATGGGTTTATATATTCAAAATGCTAAAAGGAAAAAAAAAAAAACTATTAACCAAGAATCCCATTTCAATCAAAACTGTTCTTAAAGAGTAAGGGAGAAATTAAGAAATTTAGAGGTAAAATGTAAGGAAGTTCGTGACCACTAAACCAGCCTACAAGAAATGCTCAAGAGATTTCTGCAAGATGAAATGAAGAGACATTAGACAATAATCCAAAGCCATATGGAAAAATAAAGATCTCACTAAAGGTAAACAAGGGCAATTTAAAAACTAATATTTTTGTAACAATGGTTTGTAACTGCACTTTGTCTTCTACAGGATTTAAAAGACCAATATATTTAACAACAACATAAAATAGTGTGAAGCCCAGTTTTATGTAACTTTGCTTTTTAATTCCAAATTTTGTTTTCTACATAATGTAAAAGACTAATGTATTTTTTAAAAATTATTACTTTACGTCTGGGGGCACACAATATAAAACATAATACTGTGACAGTAACAAATGAACAGGGTGAGGACAGAACTAAAAAGCAGCAGTTTTTGTAGGTTATTGAAGTTAAGTTGGCAGAAATTCATATTAAGAGTATATAATTTCAGGATGTTAAATGTAATGCCTATAGTAACCACCAAGAAAATAGCTATAGAATATGCATTCTAAAAAATGAGAAGAGTTTAAACATTTAACTACAAAGAAGAGTGTTGAATAATGTTAGTATCCCTCTGTTCACACCAAGGGCCATTAAATGGCAGAAAAATTTTTAAGTCTATTGCGCTGACCAAAAAAAGTATTAAATGCCTAGATTTCATGTATTAAAAACATTTTTTAATAATATATTAACTATAAATCAATTCTAAAAATCAAAAAATCAATTTGCTTACAAAATTATGCTTATATGATTAATCCTTGCAGAACCAATTAATTTGAGTGACTCCTTAGAGTAGAAGGAAATGTAATACCATAAAATTTGTTCGAATTATTCCAATAAAGTAGATTCTTCTTATAGTCTTACTGACTGCTCAAAATTTCACTAAAAATTTTACGGATTCACAGTTGGATCATAATTTTCCTATAAAAATTTTTCCTTCCTGTGTTCTTAGTGACTTCTGGAGTTTAATTCTGGTCAAGGGAAAAAGCATAGGGTAAACACACTAACCAAAAAACTTAAAATAATTAAAACCTAACAAATATACAATATTCCTACTTATGTGGGTGGCTTCTGTAACTTATTATTGTTGTTCTGAAATGGAAAACTGTTGCTTTAAGTACAATATGGGAATAAACTCAGTAAAAAGATATGGATAAAACTAATGATTCTGTATTATATTTCATTTTAAACCTTTTAAATATTATTTATATAAACATCATTTAGGTACATGAAGACAATATCTTATTTAAACACTGAAATATCAATTAGAACAGCCTAGCACTGGTCGCAAGACACCAGAGACCAGAAACAGATCCAAATATTAACAATTTAATTTGTAAACCCATTCATTAATCTAATTAAATATTTTTTTTAAACCTTGGGGATAGAGAGAAATGTTCTAAGCAAGACTCCAAAGACAGAAACCATAAAACAAGACCACCAGACTTAACCATCTCTGGTTTTTCCTTTTTTGGGAGGAAAAGGGGGAAGAGAACTTTGACAAAAATTAAAATATAAATTACAAAATGACACCCCAGACCATATAAAGTGCTTGGAAATAGAGAGGAAAAAAACAAACACAGCCACTCCAATAAAGGTTAGCAAGAATTCAAAAGGTCGATTTACAGGACAACCTGGAAGACATGGATAAATCCTTAGAAACATACAATCTTCCAAGGTGGATAAGAAGAAAATTTAAACAGACTACTAATGTGAAATCAAACCAGTAATCAAAACTATCCCAATAAACAAAACTCCTAGACCAAATGACTTCACAGGTGAATTTTACCAAACATTCAAAGAAATTAACACCTTTCCTTCTCAGACTATTACCAAGAAAATGAAGAGGGAAGGCTGCCAAGCTCATTTACATGGCCAGTATTACCCTTATACCAAAGACATTACAATAAAAGAAAATTATAGGTCACTATCCCTGATGAATATAGATGCAAAAATCCTCAAAATACCAGCAAACTGAATTCAGCAAAATATTAAAAAGATCATATACCACGATCAAGTGGGATTTATTCCTAGTACAAAAGGTTTGTTCAATAACCACAAATCAATTAATATGATACACCACATAAACAAAATGAAGTGTAAAAATCATATAACCATATCTATGGCTGCAGAAAAAGTATCTGACAAAATCCAGTATCCATTTATGATAAAAGCTCTCAGTCAAGTTGGGATAAAGGGAACAAATTTCAACATAATAAAGGTTATATATGGCAAACACATAGCTAATACACTCAACAGTGAAAAGCTAAAAGCTTTTTATTTAATATTAAGGAACAAGAGAAGGATTACCTGGTTTCGGCACTTTTATTCAACATAGTGGAAGTCCTAGCCACAACAATCAGACAAGAAAAAATAAATGAAAAGCATCCACATTGGAAAGGAAAAAGTAAAACTGTCATTACTTGCAGATACATGACACTAGATAGAGTCTACCAAAAAACCATTAGTAC
The DNA here is from genome assembly GCF_014176215.1 of Rousettus aegyptiacus. NCBI lineage: Eukaryota > Metazoa > Chordata > Mammalia > Chiroptera > Pteropodidae > Rousettus > Rousettus aegyptiacus. The sequence continues at coordinate 115,573,406 of NW_023416306.1, read as the reverse complement.
TAATAAATGAGTTCAGTAAAATGGCAGGATACAAAATTAACATTCAGAAATCAGTTGCATTTTTATATCTCAATAATGAATTATTAGAAAGATAAATTAAGAAAACAATCCCATTTATAATTGCATCAAAAATAAAAAATACCTAGAAATAAATTTAACCAATGAGGTAAAAGACCTATATTGTTAAGACATTGAAGAAAAAAACTGAATATACAAATAAATAGATGTTACCATGCTCATGGATATAAGGAATTAACATCATTAAAATGTCCGTACTACCCAAAGCAATCTATAGATTCAAAGCAATCCCTATCAAAATACCAATGGCATTTTTCACATACTGGAACAAACATCCTAAAATTTATATGGAACCACAAAAGACCCCAAATAGCCAAAGTAATCTTGAGAAAGAACAACAAAGTTGGGGTATCATGCTACCTGCTATCAAACTATACTACAAGGTTATAGTAATCAAAACATTATAGCCCTGGTATTAAAAAAAAAAAAAGAAGAAGAAGAAGAAGAAGAAGAAGAAGAAGAAGAAGAAGAAGATGAATAGCTCAATAGAACAAAATAGAAAGCCCAGAAATAAACCCATAACCTATATGGTCAATTACTCTACAACAAAGGAAGCAAGACTACACAATGGGATAAAAAGAGTCTCTTTAACAAATGGTGTTGGGAAAAATGGACAGATACATGCAAAAAAATAAAACTACAGCACTTCCTTTCACCATATACAAGAATAAACTCAAAATGGATTAAAGACTTAAATGTAAGACCTGAAACCATAAAAATCCTAGAAGAAAATATAGGCAGTAAACTCTTTGACATCACTCTTAGTAGCAGGTTTTGTTTTGTTTTGTTTTGTTTTGTTTTGGATATGTCTCCTCAGGCAAGGGAAACAAAAGAAAAATAAACAAATGGGACTACATCAAACTAGTTTTTGCACATCAAAGGTAACCATCAACAAAACAAAACAACTGACTGTATGGAAGAAGGTTATTGGCCAATGATACATCCGATAAGGGGTTAATATCCAAAATATATAAGCAATTCATACAACTTAACACCAAAAAAACCCACAAATAATCTGATTTAAAAATAGGCAGAGGACCTGAATCAGACATTTCTCCAAAGAGGACATACAGATGGCCAAAAGACATACAAAATGATGCTCAATATCATTAACCATCAGGAAAATACGAATTAAAACCACAATGAGATATCACCTAACACTTGTCTAAATATCTATCATCAATAAATCAACGACAAGTGTTGCTGAGGATGTGGAGAAAAGGGAACTCGTGTGCACTACTGGTGTGACTGCAAACTGGTGCAACCACTATGGAAAATAGTATGAAGTTTCCTTAAAAAACTTAAAACTAGAACTACCATATAACTCAGCAATCCCATGTCTGGGAATTTATCTGAAGAAATCCAAAACACTAATTCAAAAAGATATATGCATCTCTATGTTCGCTGCAGCATTATTTACAATAGGTAAACAGCTATAGAAGCAATCTAAGTGTCCACTGACAGACAACTGGATAAAGAGGAGGTGGTAATACATACAATGATGTATCATTCAGCAGTAAAAAAAAAAATGAAATCGTGACATCTGCAACAATATGGATAGACCCAGAGGGTATCATGCTAAGTGAAATAAGGCAGATAAAACCAAGTACATATGATTTCACTTATATGTGGAATCTAAAAAGCAAAACAAACAAAACAAACACTCGTAGACACAGGGAACAAACTGATGGTTGCCACATGGGAGGAGGGATGGGGGACTGGGTGAAAAAGTGAAGAGATTCAGAAATACAAATTGGCAGTTACAAAATACTCACAGAGATGTAAAATACAGCATAGGGAATATAGTCAATAATTTTTAATAATTGTATATGGTGTCAGGCAGGTACTAGACTTATCAAGGTGATTACTTCATAAGTTATACAAATGTCTAGTTACTATGTTGTACATCTGAAACTAATATAATTTTTTAACTAATAATATTGTATATCAACTGTAATTGAAAACTTTTTTTTAATTTAAGGCAATTTATAGAAAAAAGTTTATGACAAATGGTCAGTAAACCTATCACAGAAGAAATATAAATTTAAAATAAGATATCAATTTCTGACTATTAATTTGAATATACAGTGTTAAAAGAGTATAGAAGAATTGGCACTATACAACTATTGGGAAATGTGTGATTGATACAACATCATAAATGCTTAAAGTACACTCATTGTACCAGTGATTCCACTTTAATAGCTTATCCTGAACAAAGATGTTCATCACTGCACTACTTATAATAAATAAAACCAAAAAAGGCTAAACGTCTAATCAACAGAACTATAATAATATGAAGCCATTAAAACTAAAATTATAATATAGATCTACACTTGCTGATATGAAAAGTAAAACATGATTTTATATTCAATTTCTAAAAGTTATGATACCACATATACGGCAGTACCTTTTCTATAAAAAATATGTGCATGTATACACACAGTAGATTAACAGAAAATCAGGAAAGAACATACAATTAAATATTTATCACCCAATGATGAAAATAAGTACATGGCAAGTAATAGCAAATAAATGTAACTTTTAATAAAGTAAGAAGAAACTCTCTTCAATTACATGGTAAAATTATACTCAACATATTTAAATAAAACAAAAAGGTAAGAGCAGAAAGGGAAAAAAAATCAAGAATGAAATAATATGTAACATGGTCTACATAATATTTTATCAAAAAATAAATAAGCTTTGCAAAAGAGTATATAATGCTCAACTCAGTTATGCCCTTACTCTGTCCCCAAATCTCCAACCTCCTGGTTAATGGCTCAAACCATGACCAGAGAATTCTGTTGCAAATTTCTTCTTTTAGAAAATAAAATGTTAGTTAACTTGATTACAGTTATTCACAAGTACACATGTCAAATCATGTTGTACACTTTAAATATGCACAATTGTATTTGTCAATTATACCTCAATATAACTAGGGGGAAAAAAAGAAAGTGATGGATTATACTGATCCATCAAAAAACATTCAAAGTACATTCAAAGAACATGGGAGGAGGGGGAAAAACAGAAAACAGATGAAGTTTCAAAGGCATTCTGGAAATCTACATGAGAGAATGATTCAAATTAAGTGCAAGAAAAAGCCATCTTCAAAAGAAAACTTCCATTCAAAAAAGGGGTGTGTGGGTGGGTGGGTGGGTGTGTATGTATCTGTAACACACATGTCATACAGAAAGCATTTAAGGATAATAATAATTTCTTGAAATTCTTATTTGAGCACAGATCAGGATTAAAGTAATACTAATACTATTTGAAATAGCTTTTCAAATAACCATACTTTTCTGTTAAGGGTGGAAAATTTTCCCATAAGCCAGCATTAAGAATTTACTCCTGATTCTGTTAACCAGGGTGTGGTAATCTGCTCAAACATATCCTAATGGCCAACCTCTAATTCTGTAATCTGTTTACTTGTTTTGATGTTAACCAGGGTGTAGTAATCTGCTTACTTATTAACCAGGATGTGGTTCTAGGCTTTATAAACTGCTTCTTTTGGGATCTCGGGGCTGATCTCCTCTGACCCTGCATGGTAGAGAGTCAGTCGCCAGCCAGCTAATAAAGGCTCACGATTCATCTCAATTGGTTCCATGGGTCTTAGATTTGATCGAACCACAATATTTTCAAAAAATAAAATTATACTGTTTCAACTCTGAATTAATACTCACTGTATTCCAGCTTCTTTCTCTTCTTTTTCTCTTTCAATTGTTCTTCCTCTTCTCTGACTCCCTCTTCTCCTTCTTCTCTTTGCTCTTCTCCCAAAGTATCATAACAGACTGCATCACGATGACCAGCCTTCCTCTGGAAATGCTTAGTTTTGGATCCCCCTTTAACAAGTACAACTTTTCTTTTCAAACAAGTGCAGCCAAACATGCAGTCTGGTCGGCGGCAGTGAGCAGGCTGGCGCTTTTCCAAAGCTAGACTGGAACACACGCAACCCAATCGACAGAAGTCATTGTTGCATGGAGGGGCTCGTTTCCTTATGATTGTGTGGATAGGTTTAGTTTTGAGAGATGCCTAAAGTGAAAGCATAAAATTTTAAATCTACTAAATCATCCCCAAACCACCAACTTTCAATCATATATTGGTCTGCCTTCTCTGACTGAGCACTCAGTACTAACAGCACAAGATTAGGGCAGATTCGAAGGACAGAACATGAATATAACCAGGACTCTGAGTAATCTCCTGTTCTAATGCATAGCACAGACAAGCAAAAGAAGAACTATCTTAATTAATTATAAGCCAAAATATCAACATTAATGAATTTATTCTCAATGGAAAATCACACTTAATGTTCTAAGGAATGGGTTAACAGTTTAAGGCCCAAGGATCAAATACAGCCTGTTTCATTGGAATACAGACAGGCTCATTCATTTACATAATATCTATTGAATTACAACAGCAAGGTTGAGAAACTGCGACAGAGAGTGCATGTTCTACAAAGCCTAAAATATTTACTGTCTGTTTTACAGATATAGTTTGCTGACCCCTGCCATGTGGTAATAAAAAGGGAATATCAACATTCATACATAAAAGTCTTTAGGAATGATTAATAATAAAGGACACAAGTCTGTATTGAGTCCCAACACCTGATGATATTCAGTTATAGAATTTAGTCGCAATTAAAAAATGGAAGGTACAGAAATTTTCTAACAAGAAAATTATGGATATTTTATTTTGTCACTTCACACGCACCAGAGGCTCCTAAGATAGGTGAATCAATAATAAATGAAAATTCTTAATATAAAATTTTTATGGGGGGCAGAGAGAGGTAGATGGGGTAAAGGTGTTATGGGTGGACAATTTTCTAGTAAGCCAGCATTAAAGATTTACTTCTGATTCTGTTAACCAGGGTGTTGTTATCTGATCAAGGATATGCTAACCGCCAACTGTTAACCAGGGTGTGGTGATCTGCTCAGGGATGTGCTGGTGGCTATATAAACTGCCTCTTCTGGGAGCTCTAGGCTGATCTCTTCTAACTCTTCCTGGTAGAGAGTCAGTCGCCAGCCAGCCGGCTAATAAAGGCTCACAATTTATCACAATTGGCTCTGTGGGTCTTAGATTTGATTGCACCACAACAAAGGGGGTCAAATATGTGGTGACAGAAGTCTAACTATGGGAGGTGAACACACAGTGTAAATATATATATGCCTTATTGTTAAAGTATATAGAAACTTATTAGATTTCATTAACCAATGTCACCATAAAAGAATAATTAAAAAAAATTTTTTTTTAGGACAAAAGCTTTTCTCTGTAGGTTTATAATTCTTTGGATTTGGCAAGATTTAGTACCTTTTAAACAGAATTTTCAGAGTTGTTTTTAACAAGATCAGCAAATGTACTTGCCCATATACTAGAGAATGAAATTAGAGACATTCAGAATGACCAGCTGCCTTTATACAAAAGAGGAACACTATTCAAGAGCACAATTGTACTTTTTCCCCTCTGCTGGCAGGAGGGATCTACATTTGGATGTCTAGTTGCTAAGAAAAATAAATGTGGAAGACATTTTCTTAGTTGTCACTGAAGTAACTAAATGCCCAATCCTCCTGCCAGAAAGCCCCATTCCCTTTTCCCCCTCACTAATTCATTCTAATCAAGAATGAACACGCTTCTGGAAAACAAGAGATACTTACTTGAGCTGTAAGCAGAGTTGTTAAGGATACATCTGCTCGCTCTTCAGTGATATAGGTCCTTGGTTTTCCTTCCCAAAGTGCACAGTCCTCCAGGTCCATAAGCTTCACTTGAGATTTAGACAAGCCTGGAGGGCGGGTTCCCTGTTGCTGCTGCTGGTGGTGGTGTGCCTGTCGCAAACTAATTTGCTTTGGGAATGTATTTTCATCTAAAGTTGGCACAACGAAGTTATTCACCTGATTTTCTGAGATGGTACTTGAAGAAGTCTTGGTAACCTTATCTCCTAAAACTACGTGAGTGTGTTTCTGCTTTGGTGAAACAGGGTATGGTAAAATGGATTTATAAGACGATTTAGTTCGGCCACTGAAAGTTGCCTGTTTGTTTTGAGCCTTTCCCTTTCGAGAGGCAGGGGGTACAGAATGAGGCTTCAAAGAGTAAGAGGTAGAAGGGGAAATGGTAGATTGCTTCTTTAGCACACTATCAAGTGTTCGTACATAGCTGGTACTCTTGGTGGGAAGCTGGTACACCACAGGAGATGTGGGAGCATTGGAAGAGAAACCCATACTTGTTTCCATCAGCTTGCCTTCATTTTCTAAGTACTCATCTAGCTTATCACTGCAGAAGGCAGAACGGTTTTTCAGTGAACCTTCTGAATTTCCACCTAGAAATAATGAGACACAGATACTTAAAAAAATCTATGACCGATCTAACTCCAGAAAAATACACTGAAAAAGGCCAGGAGCATTAAGTTAAAAGCTACTGAATCTTCTAAACTATCCCTCCTCTGAAGGAATAAAAATTATAAAATATAGAGCCAAGTAAAGGGAAGCATCTGAGATCTTACTCTCCGGTATATGTCATTGGTCTGGCTCAAATAAAGTCTTAAACAAATTTTTTTTTAAAAAAAAGAAAAAATAAAAAAAAAACAAGATTAAATGGTATACACTAATTATATTAAAATCCATTAACATTATCTTAAATTTATCTAAAATTACCTTATTACATATATTTAGCAATAATTTCTGCAAAGTGCTATAAATTTTGACAACTTATGACCTCAGTATAGAGACCACATGTAAGTAAAAACTTAAGAGCAAAAAATATACTTAAATCTGACTTCAACAGAATGCCAAGAGATTGTTTAAGAGACTATAGTACCTGCACTCTGATACAAAATGCAAGGGCAGAGGAAAGGGCTCAAAAAAGAAGAGTATAAAATTTAGATTTTAAGTAATGAAAAAGCGAATTTAGTAGAGAGACAAGCATTACACTACTCTAACAGTACACAAAGACTCAAAGATGAAAAAACTATTCTGGACAAATAAATTTGTCCGGTTAAGAGTGTAAACTGTCAAGGAATGAGATTTGGATTTCTAAACTATGGGCATGGAGTTAGGAATGTATTCATGTCCCACAACTATTTGACCCCTGTAAGAGGAATTTATATTGAATAGGATGAGTTGGGAGGAAAAATGTCCAACTAAATTTTGACAATTTACTCTAAAGCATCAGTTTTTCCTGCACTCTATAAAACATTTTTTTAATTATTGATATTCCTTTCACATTTTGGAGTTAGCATCTAAAATTTTTTATTATATGCATAAATGGTTGCAAATTGTGGTCTTCCTAGGTGGTCTCCTATCCAAGTACTAACTAGCCCTGACCCTGCTTAGTTTGAGATCAGACAGGATTGGGCATGTTTAGGGTGGCATGGCCATACACAAGAATGAAATTTTAGAACAGAATTGTTCCATCATGTTTAATGTGAGTCAAATGAATCTAAACACCATAATAACTTTAAGAATACATGAGCAAGCTTTTCGTCAGTAAGAAATCTTATGTTATTCCATTTTCTCTCTAAACTTACATTTTCATCCTCCAGTCCCCAAAAGATTATTGATCTTAATGCAATAGACTGATATGCTTGAAAATCTTTTATTGATCAACCTGTCACATTCTCTTCAATAAAATATACATATGAATTAAATTTTAAATTTTCAAAAATGACTAGGACCATTAAGTATGACAACCTTTCTTCTGAATTAATTATCATTAAAAGGGCTTTTAGTGCATAATCAATGAAAACATAAATATATTAAATATTGTTAGAATTAATAAACATAAAAGTAAAATTTTTAAAAAGAGTGTAATCTACAGCCATGCCACTCTAACAAGCCCAATCCCATCTATCTAAGAAGCTAAGCAGGGTCGGGCATGGTTAGTACTTGGATAGGAGACCACCCAGGAAGACCAGGTGCTGTAGGCATAAAAAATAAAAAATAAAGGATTGTAAACTGACAAGGTCCTTGCAATCTGTGAGGTCCACCAAGGGTTGCCTCACCTAAAAAAAAAAAAAAAGAAAGAAAGAAAGAAAAGAAAAGAAAAAAAAAGTGTAAACTGCAAAAACTAGCAGCGGAAAAGAAAACAATGAGAAAAGAGACCAACAAGCATACAGTCAAAATGCTTTGAAGTTTATGCTATCAGGAATCACTATTCAGCTCTAAAGGATACAGTTTTGAAGTAATGCTTGAAAATGATGCTTTTTATAATTGCAAGAATAACAGAAAGGAAGAGCAGTTAAAAAAGATGTAGGGATTATTAAAGCCTGACACATGGTTAAGGACTGAACCCAAGATCAGGGCCATGGGAACACAGAAAATAAAAATCAGCAAGACAATTATTTTCAGTTTACTTTAAAGTATGAAAAGAAGAGATGAAGCAAAACAATACTTTTTATTAAATAGGAGAAAATAAAATTTTAATACATGCCCATAGGGCATTCACATAAGCATGAAAATTCCAAAGACAGTGAGGAAACCACACAGTATATATGACATTTCAGACAAAGGAGAAAAGGTTTGAAATGAGGTCTTAGACTTCAGAAGTGAGAATAGGCGATTTACCAGTAGCTGAGGAAGGGCGAACACAAGTGGCAGCAAAGTCTTGCTGAGCTACTCAGAAATAAACTAACACTTTTAACAAAAGGCTATGGTCATGTTTCAGAACATGTTTATAGTTTTTTAAAAAGCTGATTACCTTCATTCCTAGATGCAGAAGCACTATGGAACTTTCCTCTCCATCCTTTGATCTTGGTAAAGTCATTGGTCTTCCCTGTTCTAGAAACAAAGGGAAATCCAGCATCTATAAAAGAAAAAGCAAAAGATGATCAAAATCCTAGCAAGCCATATTTAATATCTAATTAAGTTCTAAGACTTTACCTGAAATGTATAACTCACTAGGACTATGCCACTAGATAGAAGATCTACTCTAGGCTACCCTAAACTTACAATGTCTCTAACACAGGTGGCTTTTTATTTAGATCACAAATCTATTTGACTTCACAAATGCTACACACTCACCAGGAGAGGCAGGGTTGGTTCCTGTAACGTTCCAGAAAGGAAAGCTAGTGGCTGGAGCCAAAGGTAGCTGTACTCCCAAGTATTTAAGATCAATGCTCATTGTTGGATCCACTGAATTCAATTTTAAGCCCACTACAAGAAAAAAGGACCACAAATCATATTGGCTTTTTTTTTTAACCCTTTGGTTGAAAGAACGGAGGAGTTAATAAAGGTGATAGTGAAGAGGAAAAACAATGAAATAAAAATTAAAAATGGCAGACACACTTTAAGACGACCCTATCATCCTCACTTCCTGGTATCACATATTTGTGTAAACTTCCCTCCCTCTACCACTGAGTATGGGCAGTGACCAATGGCCAATGGAATGTGACAAAAGGGATAGAATATATATACGTATGTAATAACATAAGAATGAGTATATCACCCATCTTGCTAGACCTGTAAGGATATAAATTCTACCAACAACCTGAAGGAAACTGGAAACAGATCACTGCTCAGTCAACCTCTAATAAGAAACCAGGCCTGACATCTTCATTGTAGCCTTGTGGGACCTTAAGCAGAGGACCCAGTTAAGTGATACCCAGATTTCTGACCCAGAGGAACTGTAAGGCAATGTGTTGTTTAAAGGTGCTATGTTCGTGGTAATTTGCTAAGCAATAACAGATAACTAATAGATGAACATAGCAAAATTCAGATCTTTTATGTTTTAAGACTTTCTAAGACCTCTAATACAAATCTGCCAGACTTATGTCCTGCTATGCACTGCTTATGACTACTAATTCTCTAGTTATTATGAATATTTGTAGTTAATTGAGCCTTAAAATATTATGACTTATTTGTAAGAGGCAATCGATCTTTGGGGGAAGTATTTATTTATTTTACATATATTTTTACTTTTTTTAGCTTAAGATTTTACATCTGAGACTCATCTATGTTTACAGATTTATCTCTAGATCATTTATTTTCACTGTTTTACACTATTCCAGATTATGAATATACTCCAATTTATTAACCATTCTTCCTGATAAGAAATGAGTTGTTTCCTATTTTTAACTATTACAAACAAAGCTGTAATACAGTTGTACATCTTGTACAAGGATGTTCATCACACATGTGACCATACAGAGCTTCCTCTAACTTATTTATTAGCTTTTCCTTATGTCACCTTCCCAGGAGTGAAACTGCTATACAACAGGATATGATCCTCTTTGAACTATATTGATGTTGTATTTCATATATCTGTGGCTGCCCAAAATATTTGTGATGCCCTTCCAATAAGCTGTTGCTTTTCCCCATTAACTCCTACCTGCTTCAAGGCAGGTGTTAGAAAAACTCTCCAACTTCTCTTGCAGTTTATCTGTGGACATGTAAACACGGGTTTTACTAATCAAATGCATCTATGAAAAACTTCAATTTAAGAGAGAGCACCATGAGGAAAGGAACACTGTGCAAAATTATGTAAATGAGGGTGACAGTTTTGGCCAAAGAACAAACTTTTAAAAAGTAACCAAGGTCCTAGCCATAGGGCATTGCGTTCAGTGTCTATACTGACAATGGTGTTGATTGTCCAGTGTTATAGGATTGTATGAGAAGTCTAGGAATGTAATTTGGGCATTTTTTCCTGACTGCATACTCTTAAGGCCTGTTTCACTGTCTTTTCAGGAGACTGTAAGTTATCTGATATTCTTTAATAGATTCGTATTCTATTTTACCTGTAGAATGGATTCTGATGTTTATAACTAAGAATTCTAACTGAAACAGTTATCCTGAACCCTTATGTAAGGGAGTATAAGAAAATGATAATTACATGACATACTGGGATAAACATGAGGCTGCTTGTGGCTAGAGGCAACCAGCTCTACAGTTACTAATTTCCTTTGGCCTTGCCTGGCCACTCTGAGGAGATCAGTATCTCAAGAGCATTCCTGTCACACAATCATGGATCACCATGTGCAACAATGCACTAGTTAGAAATCTGTGTTCCAGATGCTGCCAAATTACTCTCAATTTATGTTCCCTCCAGTAAGGCCTGACAGTTCTTGCTGATTCAAATCCTCTCCAATATTTGATATCACTGGATTCTAAAAATTTCCCCAATCTTATTGGTATAAATTTACATTCTATTGTTCTAATATTTGCATTTTTCTGTTACTAGTGACAATCTTTTAATTTAGATTTTCTCATTTGTGAATTACTAGCTTCACAGTATTAAGTGTGAAAGTATTTAACTTAAATTTTAACATAACTGAAGCCAAAAGAAGTTCAAAGTACTAAGTATCATAGTAAGAACCATTAGAAGTTATAGGTACAGGTTTCCAATAAAAACTTACAGTGTTAGTTCTTTAAAAGGTAAAGACAGGTAAATTATGAGCTACAAATTCTTACAACTAATTTGTATATCCTCCACAAAGAACCTAGTTGGAAAAAAAAATGGCTCTTCTGTTTTAGTGTGGAATTTTAAATATATCAGTCTTATTTTATTTAATCACAGTGTAATTAAAAATAACAAAAAATATATTCTTTCTTCATGTTTCCAATCAACTAGGGAAAAAACAAGATTATGAATCAAAACACAAAACAACTAGTTTCTAATCTTGTCTTTGGGCTAAACTTCTCTTAGCCTTAGCTTCCTTATCAGTAAAATAAATATTAATCCACCATACTGGGTTTTATGTTTTAAGAATTTACTATACCTTCTCTGTGAAATACTCTGTAATATGGATGGTGGTAGACATAAAAGACATTTCCCAGACCTCAAGGAGCTTTGCTGTTATCTTTCCCCAACTGACTCAGTAGTTACAATAGGATAAATAAGTCCTATGACAGGTAAACAAAAAAAAATGACACTCAAAAAACCCAAGGGAATCTGGTAACTTTGCAGAGAGTGATATTCTTAAGTTATTCTAACTTAATTAGAAATTAACTAGGAAAAGTAGGGAGGGATAGCAGAGTGGAACCAGAAAGCAAGACACTACAGAGATTCAAGTGAGAACAAAATCCTAAACTAAGGATAAAATGAGATACTATACAGCTTTCAGAAGAAAAATACACTCCATTATTATTGTTGACAAAAACTACAACAGCTGACTTACAGAGAAAGTAGAAAGGAATTAAGCTGTTAAAAATGTACCCAACACAGCCAAGTTGATAGACATACAAAATCTAAACCCATACAATCAAATTTAGAGAATGTTTGCCTACATTTCTTGTCTGTATTTACTTGTATTTTGAACTGCCACCTTCCCCAAAAGTGATACTGTCCTAAAACAAAAACAAAACTTATTTTAAATATATATTAATTTTTAAAGCCCTAAAAGTAGAGGTTAATGGCACATAAACACTGTTCTAAGTAACTTTCAATTTAACTTATTTAGACTATCCTGAAATATTTGCCTTGCATGAAAATCCCTGCTGAAGATACCTGAGACCTAGACTCAGTTGGTTTCCTTTGAATAACCTGAGCTTGCAGAAAATGAGTTAAATAACACACATAAAGCATGGCCCAAAACATAATTCTTTACACATAACAGTTTAAACAAAATTTCACTCCTAAATGCTTTTGCCATTTCACCACAGTAGGAGATACTTCTTAAAGACATATTATCACACTATTGTAAAAAAAAAAAAAGAAAGAAAAAAGAAAAAAGAAAAAAACCATAAAGATAGAACTAAAAAAGGAAAAAACCCTTCAGATTCAAAGTCAGCTAAAATAATTAACTGCAGCAAAAAAGTAACTGCCTCTAGCTAAACACCCTGAAATATAAAGTACCCACAAAAACACACTCAAGAGGAATAAACACCCAGGTAAACCAACCTATAACAGAACAGAAAAACAGATACATATATAAAACTCTTGCTGATTTAACACTAAAAATAAAAAGGTGAGTGCTCTGGAATGATGTCACCAAGAACTTTAACATTAAAACTGATGCGTTCACGTCGACATAAATGAATAAACCAATACAGGAGAAAGGCAAATCTCTGGTGCAGAATTCCAAATAATTTATTAAAGTAGAGTATAACTCCCTACTCATTAAGTATAGGCTACACAGTAACTTCTTTCCAATGAGTACAGCATGGAAAGAGGTCAGTGACAAACAATGTTAATATATAGCCTTAATATAATGGGATGACAATGGCCCTTTATCTTTGTGGTCTTCATCCATGAACATATAACCCCAGTCTAACCATGAAACATCAGACAAAACCTCAACTAAGCTTATTCTACAAAATACATGACCAGTACTCCTCAAAGTCATTAAAAATAAAAAAAGTCGAGAAATGGTCTCAGCCAAGAGAATCCTAAGGAGACATGAGTACTAAATGTAATGTGATTTCCTAGATGGAATCATGGAACAGAAAATCTGAATCAAGTATGAACTTTAGTTAATAATATATCAATACTAGTTCACTAACTGTAACAAATGTACCATACCGTTAGGTGTTAATAGTGGAAACTGTAGAGTATATGGGAACTCTGTACCATGTTCCCAATTTTTTTGCAAATCTAAAATATCTAAAGCAAAAAGTTTACTTAAAAATTGACATGAGGAGGGCGGGAGTAGCTCCATAGTGTGGTGGTTAACATGTCTGCTTTGCATGCAGAAGGTCCTGGGTTCGTGCGCCAAGTGGAACCACGGACCATACCCCAGGTGCGCCAGGCCTTGGGTGCACACCGTGAGCATGTGGGAAGACACAGCCCGCCTTCAAAGATCCAGTTCTTTAAGGGGAAAATGGCAACATCCATGGGTCAGGTTAGGGGGACGAAAGGAGGGGGGCTGAGGGGGGGAAGGAATAAAAGAGGGGGGAAAAATTGACATAGAATTAACCTGGTAATAATGAAGTAGAAATGCTTTTAGAAAAATAGCTTTAAAATTCAAAAACAGATAATCACTTCAGGTAGACCGAAAATAAATCGATTCGGATATAATAAAGAGTCTGGAGACAGAACAATATAGTACTGTGGAAAACCTTACTTTATTTTAGCAACAAAACTACCACCAATAATAAAAACATTTTCTCTGGCTTAATCAACATTTCTTCCATTATTGGACTGAAATTTAATAAATTATTTCAAACATCAATTTTTAGAGAGGGACCTGGAAGAATATTCGTTATCTTCAGAGACCAGGTTGGCATTACTCAGTTAATACAAAAACTTAGCTAATTTAACTTTTTATTTTGAAATTTTAAGTCTTAAGAAGGTTAGGCTGGAGGAAGGGAACATCTACCAAAATAAAATGGAGGAAAAAAAATCCAAAATAGAACTCTACCTCATATCTTACAAAAAGTAAGTACCATATGGAGTACAGATTTAACTGTTTAAAAACAAAACTATTTAAGAATGCAGTTGAATTAATTTTAACAACATGAGGATTAAGTAAAAACATGATACCAGATGAAGATTCTGTACAGCAGTGAAAACTGATGGCTCACACACTTTTTGTTTGGCTCACTGTGTTTTTAAAGCTTTGCCCAAAAAACCAGTATCGGCTGCTACCACTTAAAAGTTGAGAGACAATATATAAAAATACTGACTTCAGCTTCAACTGAATAATGGGAATTTCTGAAAATACTGGGCCCACATTACCATATGACAACAATCCACCAATGTGGCTGCCCCTTTAGAAGAGGCACCTGTGCTCTAGTCCAGAGTCCAACCCCACCCACAAATTCAGGCTAATTTCACTTTATTTATGTTTCTTGTTTAATTTCCTTAAGCATTTGACTTTGAAGCTCCATTACAAAATGGAAAAAATTACAGATTTGGCTAAAATGTCTATAAAAGGAAAAAAACTCAAACTTTAGACAACCAGGAAATAATAAACAAACAAACCAGAGCAAAAACACCGGCAGGGATCTCTGAATATATTCAACTCTACAACTAACACTAAAAACAAATGTGGAGATTAGGGTCAAAGAACACAATTTCAGTGTTAAAATACTTATACATTACTAGAGTTCATAACTAACAAAAAATTAAAGCAGGAGGAAAAGATAAATAACTGATAAAGAGAATATTATTTAAATAAAATAGCAGAAGTGAAAGCTGACAATATATGACAGCAATTGTTATTTCAGCAAGACTAATATGTAACTGCGACTGTCCATTACAATCCACAGTACCCATTCCTTATCACTTGAATTGAGATTTGCACTTATAACACTGTCCAATGTATGTGGTCTCATACTAAAGCAAAAGTTCTTCAAGCATTACCATCTGATTTAGAAATTGAACGATCGTTTTATAAATCAACCTTCTGTTAACATATAATGCTTTGACTCTCATAAAAATGACCTACTATATAACGTAAATCAGACAGTCTTTTGAAAGGAAAACTGACTAAGTCAAAAAACTCAAACTACTCAAAGAAGCACAGTTAAAATCAAAGATGTAAGAAACTAAAAATTGGAACAGTTTACAATCTTTTATTTACAGTGCAAATGAGAAAATCTGTAGTTACTATGACAATAATAAGTATGGTAGATTTCACTATTTCAGAAATAAAGATTAAGCAATGTAATGAAGGTCAAGATAATCTATTACAACAAAATACTGATAACTTTAAATTAACTCTCAAGTAATACATAATATAAAATGTTTATAGCCACAAAATGATAAAAATTCTTTTCTACTTACACATCTGAATATATTACTATGTAAGACTAAGTAGGACCATTCCATCCCCACCCCCACGCCCCAAAAAGCCAGAGAAACGAAAGTAAACGAAAAGTAATCTAGACATTTAAAAGATGAGAAATGGCGGGAGGTTTGACACTGTGTTATAAGAAAGAGAAGAGAAAAACTTTTTAAATGCATAAGGTATTGTGCTTAACCAAGATAAGACAATATCTTCAGAATAGAGTTTGTCTTAAGGTAAAAAAGATCTAGACGTGTTTTCAAGAGGGAAAATTAGGAATGGAGAGAAGAGAAAAATCCAAGCTGAGAGGCACTGAGAGAAATGAAATCAAAGATGTAGGAAAGGAGGTAAAACAGAAACGGGAGGAAGGAAAAAAAGGAAATGGGTAAGAGGTGAAAAAGAAAAAAAGAAGAGAAAAAAAACAAAATTTCATATTGGCTTGTGTATATAAATATTCGTTAAAGACTATTACCTTCTTGAAGACCAGGATGTATCACCTGCTTGTGCCGCAAGGCCTTCAAATCTTCTATCAATTCCTTTTCCAACTGGGAAATTCTTGCTCTGCAACCTACTCAAAAAACAATGATAAAATAAGTTAGTATACAATACAGAAGAATGAACATTGCATCTTTCATGTCTAGAGCCAAACCTCAAAATCTCTTTTTATATCATTATGTAATACCTGGGTCATTTGTGGTTGATGCCTGAAGACTCGAGGGTTCTTCTGTTGTCCCATCCACTGCATGAATGTCTAGAGCTTCCTATATTTAAAAAAAAAAAAAAAAAAATGTAGCTCACATCACTTCTACAAAGATTAAAAATAAACCAGGAGCATTTCTTTTCTTTTTTATACTTTTGATGTTTTCTAAATGTTCTACATTAACATCACTTTAATAATCAGAAGGGAATAAAGCAAAAAATCTGAATATAATCAGCTAACTGATCTACAACTGTATTTACGCAATCTGCATAATGATTTCTTAAAAGCCTAAGTAAAGACCGCTTACTCGGCAATTAACAAGGAGGATAGAAAAGACCAGGTAGAAATAATCCAACCTCTGCGCAGCCAATTCAGAACTAAAAACTAGGCTTTTATAAAAATCTAAAAGAAAAATAATCCTATTGAAGAACTGGAGTAAACCAAACCATCAATGAGTAAGATAGCATAATTAATAAGATTTAATATTTGTTTCTCCAGTGGTACTCTGCTATTGCTGAGGTGTCTCAAAAACATTAATGAATTTTTCTTGTATTTATGCCTTTTTAAAGTCTATAATAAAGAGAATTCCAATAACATCTGAAAATTTTTAAAATTTCAGCTACACAGTGCAAAAAAAAATTATGAACTGAGATCAAAGCAAACATAATTTCTTAAGTTCAAATGAAATATCTTAAGTGATGCCTGTTAACTAAACCAAACACTCAGCTCCCCCACACACACCCTCACATAATGGATGCATTCATAAAAACTAGATTCAAAGTTAGTTATCAGCCAGTATATGATTCAAGAATGACTATTTGGCCTTGGGAACAATACTGAAATAACAATCTTACCTTTGATTCAAAGGAAACAAAGAGAACACCATCCACGTCTTCCAGATCAGGCTTCACATCTGGAAAGGTGCTCCCAGGGCCCACAGGAGTATTCCTTGTAGAAGTTAAAGATTTTCCTGTGTTTTTAGGTGGTCTCCCTGCCTTAGAGAGTTTCAATTTTCGTGGCCTCCCTCTTTTTCCAGTGATATTTGGATGGACATTCTGAATAGTATTCATATTCTTGGATGCTGTTGAAATCTTAAGTAGAGTTGTTCTCTTTCGGCCCAAGTCCTCTCTTCCTAAAAATGAGTCCCCAGCTGAACTCTTTGAACTGTCAAGTATTCTTTCTGTGTAAATGCTGCCAGAGATATCAGGATATTTCCATTGAGGTTCTTTAAGAAAGGGATATTTTTGTACCACTCTGAGATCTGGTGAATGTTTTCTAAGACCATTCTCTGATTCCTTGCCTAAGCAGAAGCTAGTCTCATTGGAATTTTCAATGTATGTAGGCAAATAGTCTAATTCTGTCAACAAAGATTTATCCTTCCGAGATGTGGAAAGCACGTTATCGGGGAGCTCAGAAATCTTCACTGTACTTTTGGTGACAGCACAGGGCTCCAGATAGACTACTGGCATCTTTCCAGCATCTAATTTGAACATTTTAGCTTTAGCAACACCTGATGGGCTATTTGGTAGCCATTTAGAAGAATAGTCAGCTTCTAGGTTATCGACTTTATTGTGCCTCTTTAGCTGTTTCTCTAGTATAGGATCATCATCACTGTTAGAGTATACATCTGTTTCCTCATCTGTCTCTTCTTCCTGTTTCACAGTGACCCCTTCTGGGAAATCACCAAGTTCATAGTCGTAATCATCTAGAGGCTCCTCTTTAATGACAACATTGAAGTTTCCATTTGGATCTAATGGTGATACTACATGGGAGTCGTCTTCAAAATTGCTGGCAACAAGTCTGGAGGGACAGTAGAAGGAGGGTTACAAAGGAGAGAACTTCCCATAAATAAGATTCAGAAGGAAAAAAAGGATTTTTGGAAACCAAATGACACATCAGATTTTGTGAGTGTTTCCTCAAAAAACACTCTGTATAACGAGGATCTCAAAAGCAGTTTATTAATACCACACTTCTATATTTTGTCAATGTCTCACAAAAATATAGAGTAAAAGTTTTCACAAGTGACTCTTGCCACAAAATCAAAAAGTAAGATACAACACGTATTTTACTAATGGTATTTTTCAAACAAACTAAATTGTGAAATTCAGCTGGCACTGATCCAAAATCAAACTCTAGAAACCTACATACTTATTAACAGCAGCCAAGGAAAGCAAACAAATGTCGATTATAACTGAGAATTGCAATAAATATTGGGAATGGCCTATTCAAACTGCCTTATTTTTTTCCTTTTTTTTAAATTAAGACAAAATTCATGTAACATAAAACATAACACTTTAACCATTTAAAAATGTACAACCCAGTAGTAGTTTTTCAGTATATTCACAATGTTGTTGCCAAGTGATTTTTCAACTTAAAAATTGAAAGTCACTTTCATTATAAAGAGTCTACCATCCATTCTTCCAAAACAAAAAAGGAGAGTAATTGAAGGCAAGTACATATGACTCAGGTAGATTCAGTGTTTATAATTCTTCAAAAAACAAAATCTTATTTTTCAGCTTCCCCATCCTCTCAATTATCCATTAAAAGAACTACTCACTAGACCCAATTAAAGTTACTGTTGGTAAAACTTTCATTTATCTCAAATATGCACAAGTAACCTTTACATTAATGTATAATTATTTGTTTCTTATACAACTTAAGATCATGACCTTACTCAAAAATCCTTCAGTGGAGGACTTTGACTTCCAGTTAGAATGTGGAAGATCACAAAGACCATCACTTTTGCCCTAACAATGAGAAAACACTAGATAAATTAAAAATCCTATTTTTCTTTAAAGCCATAAAGACTTCTAGACACAAATCTAAATTAACTGAATCCCAGAGATAAACCAGCCTTTTCTAGGTGACCACAGATTGCTACTGCTTTCAACCCTGATTAGCATTTACAATGCCTAAAGCAAGTGAACAGAGTAAAAAGTAGCTATAGCCAAAGGATCTTTACTGAGACACAGAGAAATCAGTTAAAATTTTAATGCCTGAGTATGAGCACACTAGAATCTGGAGAACCCCCAACAGAAAACTAGTCTTCACTCCCACCAATTACTCTCCAGGGTACTTCTGCAGAATAAGCAACAATGATACAGCAAGGTTGGCCTGAAAATGGAGAACTGGTACTCTCCCAGCACTTAGATCCCAAGGTCCTGCCAGAGAAAGGAGTCCAATCCTGCCCTTAACACATCAAAATGCAAGGTGAGCTGAAATTTATTAAAGTAAATCGCCTAGACTGAAGGACAAAGGGGAAAAAAAAGAAAGCGTGTCAGAGATCTATGGGTCAACATCAAATGATCTAACATAATAGTAACTGTATTTACAAAAAGGCAGGAGAAAAGAGAAACATTTAAAGAGAAAATAAACCAAAATATTCCAAAGTGAAATTTGAACCCACAGATCCAAGAAGTTTAGCAAACACAAAGGAGCACAAATACGAAGAAAGTCATACCTGGGCATATAAAGATCAAAGTACTGAAAATTAAAGACCCAGAGAAAAACCTTGTAAGCAGCGGTGGTGGGGGTGAGGTTAGGGGTACAATGAGAACAAGAGAATACTCATTAGAAATAATGTGAGCCAGAAGACGACAGAATGACATCCATCACAAAGCATTAAAAGAGTTAACCTAATGTTCTAGCTCTACCAAAAGAAGCCTTCAAAGCTGAAGATATTTTCAGACAGCTGAGAGAATTTAGTCTTAAAAGAGATACTACCTCCTAAGATCAGAAACAAGACAAGAATGTTAGCTGTCACCACTTCTACTCAATTGTACAAAAGGTTCTAGGAGGGTGAACAAGCAAATAAACAGAAGACACCCAGATTGAAAAGGAAGAAGTAAAATTATCCACGCACTGATGATATGATTGATATTGTATACACAAAATTTTAAGGAACCGACTAAAGAACTACTGAAACTAGTAAAAAAGGTGGCAAGAGTGCAGGATCTAAATACATACACAAAAAAATTATATTTCTATATGCTACGATTAAAAGTCAAAAATAAAACAGAGAAAACAATTCTATTTGCAATAACAACAAGAATACTTAGGAATAAACTGAACTAAAGAAGTATAAGATTCGCACACAGAAAACTATAAAACATTGTTGAAAGAAATTAAAGAAAACCTAAATACAAGCACAAATACCCCATGTTTACATATTAAGAGACTTAATTAATATTCAGTTAAGACAGCAATATTCCCTGAAAGCAATCTGCAGATTCAATACAATTCCTATAGAAACCCACCTTAAATTTTTGTGGAAAATGACAAGTCAATCCTACATTAAGAAATGCAAGAGACCCAAAAATAACCCCCCAAAAATCCTGAAACATAAAAACAAAGTTCTCTGAGGATTCACACTTCCCAACTTCAAAACTTACTTCAATGCTACAGTAATTAACAGTGTTATACTGGCATAAGGCTAAATATACAGAACTAAACAGAATTCAGAGTCCAGGAATAAATGCTCGTTTTTTTTTTATGCCCACATTTTTATCAACTGATTTTCAACTGCCAAGGATGACAATACAATTAATTCAGTGGGGAAGGAATAGGCTTATCACTACCCAATACTTTCCACACAAAAATGTGTACCCAAATTTCATGGCAACATTATTCAAAAAAGTCAAAAAGTGGAAACCACTTTAACATCTATCAAGTGATGAACGGACAAATAAAATGTGGTATTATCTACATAATAATATATTATTCAGCAATAAAAGGAATGAAGTATATACATGCTACAACATGAATGAACCTTGAAAACATACGATAAGAGAAACCAGGCACCAAAGATGACTTATTACTTAATTCCATTTATACAAAATGTACAGAATAGGGAAATTCACAGAGATAAAAAGGAGACTGGTGTTTATGTATGCTTGAGGTGGGGTTGAAGGGGAGCTGAGGGAAAATGCAGAGTGACTAGGAGAGGACCCCGGTTTTGGGGGGAGTTATGAAAAATGTCCTAAAAATAACTGTGGTCGTAGCTGTACAATTCTGTGAATACACTAAAAACCACTGAACTATATACTTTATTTTCTTATTTTTTTATTAAGTTTATTGGGATAATATTGGTTATGAACTAAATACTTTAAAAAGATGAATTTTATGGCAGTGAGTTCCAGAAAAAAATGAAAAGAAAAAAAAAAACAAGAAAAAGTAAATGTTTGAGTAAATATAAAAGACTGTTTGGGGGATTTATCATGTGGAAGGATATGAGCTATATAAGTTATTAGCTCTTCGAGAACTGTTATATAATATTAATGCAATTCTACTTGCGTGATTAAAGATGCAAATTATAATCTCTACCGCTGCTACTAATGGAACTGTGTCCCTCTCAATTCATATGCTGAAGTCCTAACCTTCAATGTGACAGTACACGCAGATAGGGTCTTGAGGAGGTAATTAAGTGTAAATGAGATCATACAGGTAGGGAATCTCTCCACCTCTACATGAGGAGACAGCTAAAAGGTAGCAGCCTCCAAGCTAGGACAAGAGCTCTCGACAGAAATTGAACCCTGCCAAAACCATTATCATGGACTTTCCAGCCTCCAAAATTTACATGAAACTGGTGTTTACTACATTAATAGAAAAAAAGAAATCCACTGGAAAAAAGGAATGCAGTGTGCAAAAGAAAATAGAAGAACTCTTGGAAACTGAAATCTGATAGCTATAATAAAAATTTCAGTAAGTCAGAAGCTAAATAGATGAAATTTCAACATAAAGTAGAGCAAAAATATAACAGAAAATAAAAGATTGATTTATAAAATAATCCAGGAGATAAAACATCTAACTATAAGAAGCTTCAAAAAAAGAGTAAAATAAAAGTGAAAAAATTAGGATACTGAAAATGTTCCTAGAGCCAAAGAATATCAATGTCTTGATTGAAAAAACACAGGACAATGATGAGAAGAACCACACCAAGGCTCATCATTTATAACATTTCATTAATATGAGGGATCAACAAAAGATCTTAAGAGCCTTCAAAATGATCAGGCATCAAATTCTCAATAGGAAACTGAACACCCAACACATTTTCAGCTCAGAACTCTATACCTAACCAAATAATTTGCTAAGTATGATGGCATAATAAAACTATTTTTCAACATGCAAGAAAAAAATTAGGTGTTGAGACAGTTGAGGCAGGAGACTACTATTTTCATCAGAAGTGATTCTAGGTCCCATAAATCCCTCAGCAAAGTGAAATCCCAGAAGGCAGTTCAGATTGGCAAAGGAGGATAATGAGCAATTTAAGAAATTATTCAGAGAAAACAAAAAAATTTAATTTCATTAGATGAGTAAGTGTATGTGTGTGAATGAAGTCAGATTTCAAGTTTAATTAAAGTATTGAGAAGAATTAGTACCAGGTATATAGAAAACCATGAAAAAATATAACAATAATTACTGAAAAGCAAAGTTATATATATGAGAAAATATGTTTACGGTATATTACTTGGCTCAACAGTGTAGAACGTTGATATAACATTAAAAAATGGATACTTATTTCTCTGATAACTATACTGAAGTACTTGGATAACATGTAAAATTGATCATTAGTTCACATCAAGCATTTAATTTAGACAGGCAAATATCATGAGAAACGAATGAAAGTGGAAATCACCATATTTCCATTAAGAAAAAAATTAGGAGTGAAGAGGAATGAAGCAAGGGAGTATTATTTTCATCATGTGGTTTTATTTAAACTTTAAATTATGTATGTATTTACTGTATAATAACTTATTTATCTGGCCCTTCTCCAGGGTTCCTGGCAGAGCTTCTAAAACCCTTTGAAATTCCTGAATGACAGAAGTATCTTTCTCATTCATAAGCCCACTGGATCATACCTAAGATTATGCTAATGAGATGATTCACAGTCAGCCTGGGGATGGTCACTAAAAGACCAACTCCACAATTAGAGGATTGGGACTTTAAGACAGCCTGACCTCCAGGAAAGGAGAGGGAGGGTGAAGACAATTCAGTCATCTGGCCAGTAATTTAATCAACTAAACCTACTTAACAAAGCCCCAACTAAAACTCTGAACACTAAAACTCAATGAAGCTTCTTAGCTGGTGAACATATCGATATGCCAGGAGGGTAACACATCTTATGTGTTCCCTGGGAAGAAGGCACCGAAGCTCTACATTTGAGACCCTTCTGAACTTGCCCAACATGTCTCTTCATTTGGCTGGTCCTAATCTTTGTAACGAAACTGTTCTAAATATAGTGCTTTCCTGAGTTTCTGTGAGTCATTTTAGTGAATGAGTGAACCTAAGAGGGTTCATAGGAACTCCTATATTTGTAGCTACTTGGTCAGAAGTCCAGGTGTGGACTTCTGGATGCTGTCTGAAGTAGAGGGGTAGTCTTCTCAGAGACCTTTCATTTAAAATCATGGAGTCTAACCCCTACTCTGAGTTAAGTGTCAGAACTGAAATAGAATATACATCAGTTGGCATTGAAACAGAATAGTACTATTTCTAAAGTTGTTTTTTTTGTTTTGTTTTTTAATTTAAAGGCAATAGGTAGACCTGAAGAATTAAAGAGTGGTAACAATGTTCAATTTTCTTTCAAAAAATTAAAAGGTTGACAAGGGCAAAATTGGAGGAAAGGACATTGCAACAATCAGCAATAAACTGAATACAATCAAGAAACCAAATAATAATATATCAAAGTAGGTAAGAACCAATAAAGACTAATTTTAGTAAAAGGACATACCCCAAAGATGAAGTAGGGTAGAACCATATAGGTGGAATCTAAAATTTAAGAAGTTACCATTACAAAGTTATGCTAATTAAAACAATGTGGTTTTGGCCTAAGGGTAGACAAACTGAACTAGGGGGAAAAACAGTGTCAAAGAACAGACCCTCACATATATGAATCGCCTAAGCAGTCCCAATGGTCAATAAATATATAAAAAAGTGTTCAACTTTACCGATCAATAGAAAATGCAAATTAAAACCAAGGTGCTCCCACTTTCACTTCTATTCAACAAAGTACTGGAAGTTATAACTAAAGCAATTAGGCAAGAAAAAGAAATATGCATTTCAAATTGGAAAAAGTAAAGCTACGGGTATTTGTAGATAACAAGATATCCCATGTTCATGAACTGGAGCATAGTACTGTTAAGGTAAAAACACTAACCAAAGCAATATAGATTCAGTACAATCCTTATCAAATTCCCCAAAGTGCTTTTTGCGGAAGTATAAAAGCTGATGCTAAAACTCATATGGGATTTCAAGGGATCCCAAACAACCAAAACAATCTTGAAAAACAGGAAAGAGTTGGCACGCACACTTCTCAATTTCAAAACTTAATATAAAGCTATGATAATAAAAATCACTGTAAAACCAGCTTAAGAACAGACATACAGGCCAATGGAATACAGAGCCCAGAAATAAACTGATTTTTGACAAGAGTGCCAAGACCATTTAATAAGAAAAGCACAGTTTTTTTTGACAAATGGTGATGGAAAAAATGGATATATATGCAAAAGAGTAAACTCAGCCCCTTTCCAAAATGGATCAAGTTTAAAAGCTAACATATAACTCTTAGGAGAAAACACAAGGGAAATTCTTTATCATCTTAGATTTACTGATTGTTCCTTAAGAAGAACACCAAAAGCACAAGCAACAAAAGAAAAAATTAAAAAATTATACTTCATCAAAATTAAAAACTTTTGTTTTTATTCAACAAAGAACACTATCATTGGTCAACTTATAGAATGGGAAAGTATTTTCAAGTCATTTATTTAATAATGGATTAATAACCAGAACACATGAAGAACTCTCATAACTCGACAAAAAAAAAAAAAAAAAAAAATTTAATGGGCAGAAGACCTGAGCATTTTTCCAATAAAGATGGACAAATGACCAATAAGCACATGAAAATACGCTCAACATCACTACTCATTAGAGAAATAGAAATCAAAATCACACTGATACCTTTCATACACATTAGATGGCTATTATCAACCCAAATGAACTGAAAACTTGGACAGGGAAGTTTTTAACAGCCTTATTCATACTTGCTAAAACTTGGAAGAAATCAAGATGTCCTTCAATTTGGTGACAAACAGAGGGGAAGGGGGCTGGGGGAATAGGAGAATAGGGTGAAGGGTTAAAGAAGTAAAAATTAGCAGGTGATAGTTGGGCAAGGGATAGGGAGCACAGCAGAGGGACAGTTAGCATTAATATGATGGCTAGGTGGAGGACTAGAGGAGGGAGAAAGCAATTGGGGGGATCGTTTTATGAACTACACAGATGTCTAACCAATGTACTACTTGAAACTAATTTAAATAATTTTTTTTTTTAAAGTATGTCCTTCAGTAGGTAAACAGATAAACTTATACATCTAGGCAACGGAATATTACTCAACACTAAAAGAAATGTGCTACCAAGCCATAAAAAGATATAACAGAACCTCACACATATATTACTAAGTGAAAGAAGCCAATATGAAAAGACTACATACTGTATGATTCCTTCCAAGTGTATGACATTCTAGACAAGGCAAAGCTATGGAGACAATATAAACATCAGAGTTTGCAGGGAAAGGTAGTAGATTAATAGGCAGAACAAAGAGGATTTTTAGTGCAATAAAAATACTCTGTATGATATATATGGATGGATTGATGGATACGTCATTATACATCAGTCCAAACTACAAAAGGCACAACAAAAATAGTAAACCCTAATGTAATAATGTAATCACCCAAATGGTCTTTGGGTAATTATGATGTATAAATGCAGGTTCATCATTGGGTAATTATGATGTATAAATGCAGGTTCATCAATTCTAACAAACGTACCAGACTGATGGGGAATCTTGATAATGGAGGAGACTGTACATATGGAAGCAGGTTTATGAGAAATCTCTTTACCTTCCTCTTAATTTTGCAAAGTTTGCTGTGAAACTAAAACTGCTCGAAAAAGTCTTTGATTAAAAAAATAATATGCAAGATCACATTAAAAAGACAACAGCATACCATGCTATTTTAAAATGTAATAGCCGTCAGCCTTTTTTTTCTCCCCCAGGCAATTCATGGATTAGAATGCTCAGAGGGCAGCAAATTCTTAACTATTAGCTATAAATAAGTTTACTCTGAATCCCTTCTGTGCCTCATTTGGATAAATTTCATGTCAATTATGACATTTCTTGGGGGTCATTTCTTTTCTTTTCCTCAATCAATAGAGTTGTCTACATATAACCAAGAAACAGTAATGCATGATTAACATTCTAAATTTAATGAATGAAAGATCCTCATCTAATTTGCCTACAATTCTGAACCCTGAACCCACTGATATTCATTACAGAAAAATGAACTGTCACCTCACTGAATGTTAAAGTAGTTGTGGTGTATTTTTTAGCGGCTTACATTTATCAATGTCTAAAGTCAACAGTCCACACAACCAACATATTAAATTCAAAATCTTTCTTATCCCCAAGAACAGAAAAATTGTTACCTACCTTTCAGAAACCTCTTGCTTCAACTGAGGAACTTCACCAAATGATGAAGCAATATCCATGAAACCAAGGAAGTCTCGATTTATATTAAGGGAAGGCTTCTCCAAACCTTTGCCTGATGTTTCAAGACCCCTAGATAAAGGATCCGAATCAGTTAGCTGTATCTCTGACCCCTCACCTTCTGTAAGACGGACCCGCTGACCAGGAGAACTAGGAATACTATTCCCTTCTTGGTCAGAGATATTCTTTTGCTTTCCATCTCTCTGGGGCTTACTATTTAGCCCATCATCCCGGAAGCCTTTAGCAAATGGATTGTAATCTATTTTCAGCTGGGTAATCTGAATGTTCTGATAAGCTGTTACTGCAAAGAATTCAGTCTGTGGGAAAGTAAAAGTGTGGACACCAGGGCCATTTAATTGTATCACTTCTGTAGCCTTTTCTGCAGGTACCAAATGAAGCCTTGGCAGGTAACGATGCATAGAGTGCAAGATGATATGCCCTTCTTGGTCTAGTGTATTGTTGGTAAGTTTGAGTTTATAGAAAGATACAGGTTGATGCATCCAATAATGACCTGTGGAAGGAGATTCTGGATGAATAAAAACCCTCCCCAAAACATGGGGCTCAGCCTTCCCACTGGGTTCCCACCAGCGACCATTCCATTTATAACGATGGTTATCCACAGGAGATATATCCATGACAAGGATATACTTCATATTTGAATCTAAACCTGTTATCCAATAACGACAGTAAGGAAACATGCGTCTTCCCTGCTTGGTCAGAATCATCTCTGTGCTTCGATGATAGAACTCATTCCACATACTATTGTTATCCAAGGTGACAGTGATTCCTCCCACAGTACAATCAGCTGGAAGGCAAATCTTCCCTTTAGATTTTCCTGGTGATGATACACTGCTAGCCAAAGCACAGGCATCCCTATTAGTAACCAAAATTCCTTGATCAGTTTTGCCATTTCCTGGCTGTTTTAGGATGACAAAGAAGGTAGGTGCTGCTCCTGCCACTGTCCCACCATCTTGATTAGCCAAAATAATTTGCTGTTTCTCCTCCATGATTCCTGTGGGAAACTCAGTAGTAAAATGACTGTAGTCACCACATAGTCACAATGGCCTTCCAGCCTAAGGAACGAACAGGGAAAAACAAAAAAACAAAAACTTTCAATTAAGTGAATATTTATTTTAAGAAAAGTACAAGATTAATTATGTTATCCCCAAAATATATTACTAAATTCTTCTACAATGTTGCTTCTAACTTTCTCTCAATCAGTGTAAGGATATTCACTCTATAATATTTAATCATTGTTTTAAAGTTCTATTTAATTAAATCACTCCTATCCCAGCCCTCCAATAACTCACTATAAATACTATAATCTCACATAAAAATAAAAAATACTTATTTTAGAAAAATTATGTAAATTGTTTTAGGAGATTAAATTGGAAGATTATTTACATTTAAAAACAATCCCAACACTTTTATGAATTTGCCAGAATTATGAATTGTTACATATCAACTTCTCCTGGTATAAGTAAAAATAAACAAATTTCCATGTTATCACTGTACATAATTAACTCTTCATTATAGTATTGGCATGGGTTCATAAAAAGTAAAATTCTACCTTAATTTGATAGTACATACATTTAAAGAAACCATGACAAATTACTGGAACTTACTGGGAAAGAAAAAATTGGCTCCATACGTCAGACTTTATATTGAACAAAATTCCATTAAGGATCAAACATTTAAATTCCTCCTCCATTCCTCACTGTAACTTTATAATTCTTAAATCCTGAGAAAACTTTTTGATAACGACACAAGATCTTTGATAAATTCAACATCATGTAAATTTTTTAAATCTAGCCAAAACACGGGGCAAAATTTAAAATAATGGCTACCAGGGAAAAGGTATTTGCAACTTATTATCATGAAGAACTCAAGTCCCTAATATAAAAAGGGTTCCAACCAATTGAGACAAAAAATCTAATAGAAAAATGGGCAAGAGGAGGAAGAACAAATGGCTATAAAAATGTATAGTCTTAGCACATGAGAAATGCAAATTAAAACCATCCAGAGATACTGTTTTTGACCTTATGATACTGGCAAAAATCTAAGTTTGGTAGAGGTACTGGAAAGAGTATTAGATCAACCAGCATCCACATCTAACCAGCTGCTGAAAGTATAAGATAACAGACTCTCCATATGTAATAGAGGATAACATAAAAATATCAAATGTAAAAATGAGTATATCCTATGGAACAGCAGTTCCTCTAGGACTTTATCTTAAATACATATGTGGGCATGCACATTCCTGATAAAATGATATATACAGATTATTCCCTGCATTCCATTTATAAGAGAAAAAGATTGGAGAAAAAGTCCATCAATGGAGACTGGTTAAATTAACAGTGGTACATCCACAGAGTGGAATACTCTGCGGCTATTAAACATGCATGAACTTTACAGACTCACACAAAATTACCTACAAGATATATTAAGGGCACAGTGTTCAAATAAAGAGTTGTTCTAGATTATGCTACCCTTCTCCATAAAGTAAAAAACAAACAAACAAACAAACAAACAAAAAGCCAAAGAAAAGAGTATATATCTATTTGCTTGACACAGACTTTAAAGATAGAAAAGGAATCGCTGGTATTGGCTATATTGAGGGAAAACCACGTGACTGGGAAAATACATACTGAAACTTTCTAAAATTTTTCTTCTGAACATGCAACCCATTTGAAAAATAAAGTTAAACATAAATATTTAGAAGTTATAACAAAAAACACCACATATATTGTATGATTCCACTTACACAAAATGCCCAGAATTAGGCAAATCTATAGAGACAGAAAATAAATTAGTGGTTGCCAGGGAATAGGGAGAGAGGCATAATTGCTAATGGACATAGGGTTCAGAAACTAAAAACCATTCAAGTGTATCTGTTAAAATGGTGAATTTTATGCTATGTGAATTATATCTCAATAAAAAGTTGTAAAGAAATCTCAGATTGTTTAGCACATCTGAGCTGATGTGCTAAATTACCTAAATCTTCTACAAGATATAAAGCTATCACCTCCAATTAACCTTTACACTAAAAAGGAAGATGTTACATTAGTACTCCTTTGTAAATGGGTCAGTAACTTTGATTAATCAAATTTAGCCACTTATTGGTGCTCCTCATTTTAATTAAAAAGTCTAATTTTACCTTTTACCAGAGCTACTGACAAGCAGCAAAAGCACCTGGTCTAAATTTATTTCTTTGTACAGGACTGGCCACATCTCTCTCTCTGTGCATGTCTCTGTCTGTCTGTCTGTCTGTCTCTCTCTCTCTCACACACACACACACACACACACACACACACATGCACACACACACCCCTCCAAAACTTAAAATATTCTCTAGCTTGAGGATAATAGATATAGGTTTTCTAAAAATCAAGACTTCAGAAAGGCTGGCTATTGTTTCCAAGAGAAACCCACTTCCTAATACTAAAGTACTAATGCCTAAGAAAGGTGAAAAAAGAATCACTCTGATTTGGAGTGTATTTTTAAGAGATAAAATTTAGGGAGATTCTTTTCAAAAGCTGCCTCAGGATTAAGACGATTAAATTTACTGGTTTCCTAAAACTAAAGTTTAGACAACACCTATCAGATATTCATAAAACAAAATTTTAACAGATTTAGAGGTCACAAATAAAGTGACTTTGTAAAAACAGTAAAGCTAAGAAAACACAAAAGCCAGTAATTCCATATAACTCAATGCAAATTCCTAAACCTGTATTTAGTCCATAAAGTTCAAAGAATTGTTACAAATCACCATTTTTGTGAGCAATTATGCTATATTCTCAAGTACATTTAAATATGACTATGGCGGCAAAGAACTACCTGGAAAAAATTGTTGGCTTTTCCAAACCTACAAATAACTTAAAGGATACAGAATTTCTTAAAAATTATCTTCTACAATAGTAAAAGCTTGGTTTTCAGATCATTACAGATAAAATTAAGGCAAAGAAATTCTAACCAATACTTTAAAAACTAATCCATGAAATGTCAAAAGTTCAACTGTCAGAAATCCAATTTAGTGCTACAGACTGCAATGAAGTAAATTTTATGCTAACTTTATACATACACATTTCAAATTTTTCCTTTTGCCTAAATAAGTGCAGAAAAGTCAGACTGCTCTATTTCAACTCTACACGGGTATCGAAATTTAAATGAAAAACGTGTATAATGACAAAAAACATTAGAACTTTCAGATATGATTTGTGTAAGGTCTTTTTTTTAAGAATCCTCCGATCAAATTATTCCATGAGTTGATCAACATGCATAAAACCAAAGACCCAATTTATGCCCCAAAAAACCTCTATCTTGACCCATACCCTGCAACTCATTTAGGAATAAGGAATTGAATTCTTATTCCATATCGATCTTTAGGCATAGATTCCACTTCACTATAAGCATATGGATACGCTTTTAGGATACTATATTAGATTTTCTAATTAAAAGATAGTCAATTCAGCAAATTAAGCTGTTTCAGACATATAATACCATTCTAAAGTCTAAGACAACTTTAACCAATTACAAAAACTAAATGTCCTTTAGAAGAGCTAGGTCATTCATGAAGAAATAAAACTCCTTCTAGTAAGATTCTAAAAATACTCTGTATCTGGCTCTCTAAAAGCTTTAAGGAAGATCACAGTTTTGGTACATCTATATAATTTAACATCCAAAAAAAAATCTCAGTTCAGCTCTCCAGGAGCTAGCATTTATCGGCATAACTATAGTAACGAATCAAGGAAATAAGTTTAGTTGGGAATGGAAAATATATATAAGCAACATTCTGAAAATGTCACAGAAGACAGAGACACTTTCACAAAGATTGTTTTCAGGTAAGTAATGTGGCAAGTTCCATTAAAATAAATGTTACAATTTCATAGTCTCTATTCTAAATGTCTTTTCACCAATAACCTCCTTGGGAAATGTTTATTAAAGCAGTGACCTGCATACAACTTACAAACTACACTACTTAGGATACTAGATAGTTATCTAATTCAGTGATTCATGTATTGGAAAAAACAAACACACACCAAATCAAAACCACTGCTTTAAAAACACAAAATATTCAAATGCTGGTCAATGCATTCTGAATATTTCCAAAGTTGCTAAAAATAATCATAACCTTTCATACAACAAATGCATTACAGTATTGTAGGCACCAAGATGTTAGTTTGCGCCTTAATTTGATCATTCACTACAAGAGTATGATTAAATTACATTCCTGAAAAAAAATTTAAGAGAACAAATTCACTTGAATTTACAATGGGCTCAGACATTTAAAAATCTTAAGAATAGATTTTGGATATAATCAGAAAATGATAGCAAAGGGTGGCAAAGACAATAAAACAACCATGTGCATGCCAGTTTTTAATCGTCATTAGATTAACTTTAAAAATTGAATAAATGGTACTTGTTGTCTATTAGTAAGCACTTACTTCGGACCGGACAATATCCTAAGCATTTTATCATCACCACAACCCTAATAAGGTAAATTTCAAAATATTATCTCTAATGCTTTAGTTTTAAGGCACGGAATTGCATTTACCTAAGATATAAGATAGTACTCTTTCTTCTCTTCTTTCCCCAAATACCATTCGTTAATGTTGGCTTCAGAAGCACTTTTTACTCCTAGGAATGGTGCCTTAACTATAACTACGAATTGGGGTTAGCACGTTCTCAGGTCCTTAGCAGTTGCACAAAAATTTGAAGAACTAACTTTTATGGCACAAATGAACAGGAATGTAACAGCCACCCTGCCTTGATGTAAGTAATCATGGCAAGGTACCTAGGGCACTGAACTTCCTCAACTCCTAAGTATGTGTTTTCTGTTAAGTGAACTCAACCCACGCAACTGCTGGAAAACAGAACGCTACGGCGGTAAGAAGCACTAACGCTGATTCCATACTAGAAACTAAAATGCCGCGCGTCCAGTCCCAGGGAGGAGCAGTCGCCGTCGACAATCAAGGTCCCACAATCACCTCTTTTCAACTGCACAGGCTAGCTGGCCAAGAACCACGTGAAAAAATGCCGCAAGGAAAGCTCTTCCGGGGAAGAGGAGTCCCGACAGATCACGTGCCGCCGGCCGGAACCCACGGATCGCTCGGCGGGATCCAGTCGCATTCTGTTACCGTGGAGACTACAGAACCAGCCACCCGGCCCTCCTAAGCCAATTCCCTTCCCAACAGCCGTCACGCCGCCTCCCGGCACTTTCCCTGAAGCCTAGCCACGGCGTCGTGCCCAAAATATAGAGGCAGATCACGCAGCGTTTGCCAGAAACTCCGCCACAGAACGAGCCCTGGGAAGCTTTACAACACACACCGCGGCTCGCTGGTGGGCTCCAGAGTTCTCTTGATCCACGTGTCTACTCTGGCGACGCGAACCCTGGGAAAGTGGTCTTTCCTTAGAAGGTTGTTACTTTAGTTGCTCACTGTGTTCTGCCATCACTAAACCCGCTTTTCAGACCTCCTTCACCCCTACTTTCGCCCTAGCCAGGAAGCGTCCACAGGGTTCTAAAGGCAAAGCAAAAATCTTCACAGCAAGGCACTACCACTTTCCACTCACTTTCAACCCAGTTTGAAATGATACCTAACTTCTCCATAATCTTCGCACAGATTCGTCAACTTTAGTGCTGCTCAGAGCGGTTTATTTACGTTCCTGACCCTCCCTACCACTGAGGGCAGAGACCTACTTGACAATTTAACAGAAACGGGAAGCCTCAAAAACGGAGAACTAGCCAAAGGCTGCCTGCCCCAAAGAGGGAAAAAGAAAATAACACCTGCTCTTCCCACCTGTTTTCCCCGCCCTCATTTCGGCACTTACGTACCACCGGTCCTTTGTTTACCAAGTTCTCACTCCTATACAGCTCACTTCCTCGCCCTCCTTCTTTATTAAACTCGCAATCCTGCTTCAAACAACTTGCTCAGAAATTACATGCTAGAAGAGACGTTTGTACAGGTGTCAAAATGCTGCACACAGCTGCTTGAAAAAGCGACGTCAGTACCGTTTCCCTCGGAGTTTTGGAACCCAGGGACCAGAGCTCTAAAATACAAAGCGCACAAGCAGAACTCTCGACCTAAAGCCCGGAGCCGGATGAAGTCGTCACGCAGATCGTACCATGCGGTGCGGCACCCCACGCACGCGATCGCAAGGCCGCGCCATGGGTGCGTCCCCGCCCGCCTCGTGGCCGCTCTCTCTGGCGTCGATGTTCCCTGTTAGTTCGCCGCGCGACGCGGAAGTGAGGCCGGGGACGCGCGCGAGGTGACATGCGCAGCCTCGCTCAGGGGACCAAAGGCGCGCGCCAAAGGCGGCCCCGCGCAAGGCTGGGCCTGGCCCGGGCGTGCGAAGATCGCTCAGCGGAACGCTTCTCACGCCGTTCAGATACACAAGAGCTTCAAACTCTAGAAAAACTCCAATCTGGCCAGTACTAAATCGACGCCCTCCACCCAGGCCCGAGAGTTACCGTGCGGGGCGTGGCCGGCCTCACCAGGAGTCCTTCACATCGCGCTGGGGGCGGGTTATTCTGTTCGGTTCGCACACCGTGTGTCCGCTCCAGCTGAAGAGCCTGCGCGCGCACCAAACGTCCACGTCACCGCGCACGCGCTCCTACCCGCTCGGAGCCCGCCGCGCTTGCGCAAAAGGAGGCGCGAGCACCACCTCCCTCGCCCCTCCCCCAACACCAGGAGGCCAAACAGCCCCGGAGCAGCGACAAGACCCTTGGGACCCGCCCCTGGAGCTGAAGCCGCTGCCTTTCCGGGTCCCAGCAACCGAGAAAAGCCTACTGAAGCTTCCAGAATCAAGAAAGGCGAGGCAGGAAGAAGGCACCCCAATTCCCTCAGCCTCGCACACGAAGCCTTCGTGAAAACTGTGAAACCTTTGCCCGCAGGCTTTCTCAACTGTGCCTTCTACCGTTTTCCTCGGGCTCCTTGCCGGCCCCGCCCCTGCCGCGCCCAGCCCCACCCACAAGGGGATCCGCAGCCCCCAGGGCTTCTCAAACCCGTCAAAAGAATCCGAGATCTTTCCTCCCTAAATGCTCTGGGCTTGGATAGAGCCAGAACGTCGGGAAACCTTGAAGAAAAGACCTTGAGAGACGAGTCTGCAACCACCACAACCCGAAGAACAAGGAAAGTAGGGAAGAGAACGAAAACCTCACTGCCGACTGGAAAGGGAAGAATTGCCACTAACTTGCCTGATTAAAGAGAAAGATGCCCTGATAAAAAAGTAAAACTTAGAAGCGAAAATTTTGCACGATAGAGTATTATTTAAGCTTTTAATACCCTGGTCCTGTGTTTTCACTTTTTGTTTGTTCAAGATATTTAAGCTATGAGATGCAAAGAAAAAATAACTGAATATCTGTCAGACAGTTGCTGAACTAAGTTTTTGGACAGTATTTCTCCCAACCAAACATCAAAAATTATCTTCTTATACCTAACCAGCCACTCTTTCCTTTGTACTAACACTCTAGTAAAAAGGGAGAATTATTTAAAGTGAGAGAGGGAAAAGAAGCAAAATAGAAGCAGGTAATAGAGAACAGAAACTGTGTTCCATGTTTCCAAATTGTTTTCCATTCTCTTAGAATAATTAGCAAGAACCTACAACTTGCTATATGACCAAATACAAAACTCTATTAAGGAGAATGAGGAGGTTGAAAGAAAGAAGCCAAGAGGAGGCTTATCGAACAGGACTGATCTGAGCTGGACTCCAGGTATATGAGGGTCTTCTTTCTCTTAGTTCCTACTTTCCTCAGTGGAGATGCCACACCATGGGAAGAAACTGCTGGAATTTAGTATGGACTGGAAAATGTGTAAGCTGAAGTTTACAGACTTCTGAAGTTGCTCTGAAACCCCTATTCAAGCACTGTCATGGAGAACATTACCAGTGCAACAAATGATACCCAAGATCCTAGGCAAAACTGAAAATTAACAGTTTCTTTGATACCTTCCTCCTCTTCCCTGACCCCAAGAACCTGTTTCCTGCAAGCTGCTTGTCAGATTCTCCCACCTTACCTCATCCAAGAATGCATTCCTCTCAAGGGTCCAAGGTTTCTTCATACAAAATTTCCATCTTCTGAGGCAGAAATAAAATTTGTGTTGACTTAGCATTAAAGCATCTGATCCCGAGGTATAAATGACTGGTAACTGATTAACAACCATGCCTAGTGGTAGTTGGATCCCAAAACAAGTTAACACAAATGACATGTCTAATTGGGGAATCTGTGAGGACACCTTGATGGAGAGGATGATTTTCTTTTGCTTCTCTTGCCCTATATCAGGCAAACATTATGAAATGCCAGATACTTTGAAAAACACCACCAAATTTTAAGGATTCAGCACTGATCTCCTGGTGGGAGAGGTTAAACGACCAGTAGTTTTTTAACCCATTCCCCATTTGCGGACTTGAGGCTGCAGTGTTTACCCCAAGGTAAATTGCAGATTACAGTCCTAATCTTACGCCCAAAGTTTGCCATGAAATATATTGCTTTTATTATTATTTTTGTGTCGCTCTAATATGTCGATAGTCTTTGGAAACAAAATACATTATTCTATTTATAGCATTTACAAAATACAGTAATTCACAATCACTGAAAATGTCAAATCCTAGAAAACAGCATTCGTACACAGGACGTTAACATCAGTTCTCAAACAGTTGTTACCAAAGGTTCATTTAATGAATCCAATTTATGTATACACTTCCATGTTACATTAGGATTAGAAACAAATTCTGCTTAGAAATAGCTTCAAGAACGGTTTTTATGTTTTATTTTCACATTGAAAACAGAGAGCATGTTTATGTAAAATTAACACTGGCGGCGAGTTGCACTTGTTTCTTCTAAACGAAAAATGAGTTAAAGTGGATCTGCCTAACCCATAAAGGTCTAGAGATATACTATCAAGAATCTGAGAGCTTATAAATGCTTTTATATAGATAATCTAAAAATAATAATACTGCCGCACAATTTCAGTGGCCCAATTTTGGTTTAACGTCATGCTACTACCAAATAACTTTTTTGTTTGCTTTTTTAATCTCTTAAATGGTTACATTCAACTTTGAATGCAGTTTCTCAATCTGGGGTTCTTGGTTATATTTTTTTGGATATATATACACACGAATGCCTTCCTTTTAAAGGCATCCTTATATAACCCAAGTTTTAAAAAATGCCAAGCTAACTACTAGACTAGAGTCGATGCTCCTGAGTTTCACCCTGCTATCAGAATTCTCTTCAGTTGTAGCCCACCCTGTTCACCCCATCTAACACAAAAATCCTTCCCTTGGTTTTCCTTGGTTGAACTTTCAAAGAGATTAAATATTAGGGGTTTGGGGGCTGAAAATGCATGAAACATAAACAATCTGGCCTAGAAAGTCAGTTTTGATCCAAGATTGCTCTATAAACACACAGGCCCCATGCCATTTACATGCATATTTTTCCCATTCAACAAATATTTTGAGTGCCTTGTATATGCTGAGGACAGAGGAAAGACTGGCACCTCATGCACTGATCAGATGTCTACACTAGTACCCCAAAGAGTTGGCACAACTTAACAGAATCCACTAACAAGACAAAATATACACCTTATCCAATCTAGATCCCATCTTCTCAGTTCTGATTGAAGACATAACTCTCTTAATAACTAGAAATGACCTCACTTGTCCAAAGATGAGACCGTAAGAACTCATCAAAACCTGAGTGTCATCTTGTTTACAATATCTTTATTCGAAACAATAAGACCGTTCTTAAAATAAGAGCTACAAGTAGACTGGGTTACAAAAGAGGCTTGGTTTGGTTTTTGTTTGTTTTACAAAAAGTCCTTCACTGGCCATAAAAACTTGTGTGCTACGCAGAGGGGAAAAAAGAGGGAATCTTACTAGCTTATATACAACTCTATCTTTGCTTACCATTTAGTACTACACCTAAAACCAACTCATGTCAATTGGCAAAGTCTGATTGGCCCCAATATCTGAAACTTCGACTTGGGAATTAAATGTAGTGAGAGCCCTGCCTTCAAGGAGCTAATAATCCATCCACTGAAGAGGTTTATAAATTTGTAAATCAGATGCTAATGCTATTAAAAGCATGTTTTCAAAAACGTCTGTTAAGGATAGAAAAAAGATAGATATGATGGAACATTACTACTGTTCATTAGGAAATACCATTCCATCTTTCTGCCTCTTATCTCAAGACCTCACTATCATGTTCCTTACCCCTTTTCCTAAGAAGATCCTCCCAGATGCCTCAAACCTAACTCTGATTCACTTTTCATGCCTAAGCTTAAATGTCACTTCTTTAAGAAACTTTCCTTAAACCTCAAGATCAGAAAGGGTCTCCCTGTTAATATGTTCTCATTGTATCCTGTATTTCTTTATAGCATCTACCACAAATTATTTTTAAAACTATGTATTAATGAATGTCTTGCCACCTAGACTATTAGTTCCACTCTATTCCAGTCCTAGCACAATGCCTAGAACAAAGCAAACACTGAATATTTGTTGAAAACATATGAAATCATGGGTTCCAGTTTCCCAAGCAAATAATATCAAATACTGATTAATATCCAACAATTTGGGATTTGGAAAATAGGGTCATAATATATTTAACTATCCTCAAGTTATAGAAACAAACGAGCATTCAGCTTTGGCCAACATTTTTCCAAAGGGTTACAGCTGTAATTAGAAAAAACTAGTACCACTGACTCTTACCCCAAATTATTTCTCCTTAGAGTAATGGATAAATATTGACAGGGCAGATACTTGAAAAGATAAGAATCATTTTCTAGAAAGTCTAAGTTTTTGAAGGCCTTTTCCCTGAATATTACCTAGAAAATCAACAAAGGCAAACAGATTCTTTGTGTTGAAAGAAATGTTATGATTCAATAATCTACCATCTGGTAATAAAAGCAAGGAGTTTGTAACAGAGACTGCCATTTGCATATACTCATCTAAAAAAGTTAATACAGTATCTTCAAGATGAAAGGACACTTTAGTAACAGTGAATTTGTTTTTCTAAGATCAAAAGAAAAAGTGTCAGAAATCAGTAAAATAAATGAAGTTCAGAAAGCTATTTTCAGGCTTACAAAATAAAAAAAATATAACAACTCTAAAAGAAACATAAACAATAAATGTTTTCCACATACTACTAAGCCCTTAGAAGAAATGTCTTATCTAGGAAACATAAAAGAACAGTAAGTTTCCTAACTAAGCCTGGAGCAGCACAGAGATTTACAACACACATGAGAATGTATAAAAACAGAAACTAGAACTACTGGCCAAAGAAGAAGACTAGAAGATAGCAAGTAAACTGCAAGGCTGGAATCAGCCAAAAATCAAGACGCCTATGACAGAAAAATAGACTGAAAAAATCTGTCTGCAAATGCATATGACAGAAGCTATTCTTACTTTACACAAAGGGTACCACTGCCTCATGGAAATGAGCTACGGTGGTCAACACAGTAGTTCCTAGACTACTGGAACATCATGGACCAGTAAAATTTCCCAAAAAAGATTTAGATGACTATTATAAATTTTTATCTTATAAGTATACCACCTATTATTACTATTCATTCTTAAAATAATGAATATTTGAAGACCAAAATCTGGGGAAAACATATCTCATAATAAATCTTTTATTTTGAATACATTTAGATAAAAAATTTACTACATTGTCCTTATTTGAAAACTTAGCAGAAGGTATTTAGGATTGACTGCTAGCCATATAGCAAGATTCCTAGATAGCTAAGATGTGGCCTTCCAATAAAAAAATAACACATGACAGGTCTAAGATGGGGTATAAGCTGCCCTGCCAAGAAGTTCAAGAGTCAGCCTGTAGAGAAGAAGATGTTAGCCATGAGACATCCCAATCTAGACTAAAAGACAGCAACATAATCAGCAAGCTACTTTGAGTACATATGTTTGGAGGACAGCGGAGGTACTGAAAGCAAGATTTCAGCCTTTGCTCTGTGGCAAAATCCTAGAAACCTGGTAGAGCTACATGAGAACAATTTACTGAAACTAGAACCAAGATCAGACTGGGTAAACCACCCACCCAATCACTGCATACTTAAAAACTGGGATACATAGTGGCTCATGGTGGCAAAGGAAGAGAAAGGTCAACACTTATAATCTATATATAGATAATGTGGATAAGGCACTGCATTCAAATTGCTTGAAAAATCCTTATATTCTCTATTTCAATACTGCTTTTTCCTTTCCTTTAACAGATGTCCCCTACTGTTTAAGCTGGGAATCAGAAAAACGAGGGTGGGTGCAGGGGCCCTGTTTTATCTTAAAAGTAAACCTAATGGGATTTTAAATATGACTTAAAAATAACACTGTAAAAAGAATATATAACCTTTACCTTTACTAAACCTTTAGCCATGATCTAACCACTGGAGGGCAGGGGACACCTGTTAAAGGAAAGAAAAAAGCAATATTGAAATAGAGAATATAAAGATTTTTCAAGCAACTTGAATGAAGTGCCTTATCCAAATTATCTATATATAGATTATAAATTATAGATTATAATATAGGCCAATATTTTTCATCCCAGGATTAGTCTCACCCAAAATATTCTGGGTTATCTAAGTACAAGTAAAATAAATAAGGATATGATCAGTTTAATATTTGTTAAGCACCAACTATGTGCTAGACACTGAACCAGGGATAAAGGAAGTCCCTTCATGAAGCTCAAGTTCTAGATGAAGAGATAGGATAATCACATTGCAAAACTGTTGTTCACAATTTGGAAAAACCCTTTTAGGAACACTGTAGGAACACATACAGCCTAGGGAATCTAGAAAAGTTACAGAGAAGAAGAGACTTTTGAGCTGGGTCTTGAAGAAGAAATAAAATTAATGAGCGAAAGGATGGCATTGCAAGTAGCGGCTTTATAATCAGTAAATGACCACAATAAAATTATCCAGAATTCAAAGATAGGGCTGCCTTGAGAAGAGTAAAATACTTACGATCAATGGTA
Organism: Rousettus aegyptiacus; assembly: GCF_014176215.1. Lineage (NCBI taxonomy): Eukaryota > Metazoa > Chordata > Mammalia > Chiroptera > Pteropodidae > Rousettus > Rousettus aegyptiacus. Next base: position 115,532,479 of record NW_023416306.1, on the reverse strand, counting down.
GAGTAGGTAAAAGCTGTGCTCACCTCTCCCCAGACCACATAAAAATTACACCTAAATTACAGAACAACCATTATTGAGAACTGCCTGAAGTTTACCTGAAGAGAAGTTCTATAACTAAGAATATACAGAAGAAGCCACGTCAAGACACAGAGCAGCTGGTTCCAAACCCATGCGTTGCAGTTAAAAATTGGGAGGGATATTTGGAGGTCCCTCCTGAGGTGTGAGGGGTCCCAGCCTCATACTAGGCTCCTCAGCCTTGGTTCCAGTGCCAGGAAGAGAAGTCCCCCCAATTTCTGGCTTTGAAAACTAGTGGAGATGGCGGCTGAGTGAGACGGAGGGCTGCTAAAGTCTCAGGCATTTCTCTTAAAGGGTCCATGCAGGAACTTAACTCACAGATGGACTGACTCCCTCAGATCTCCAGCGCTGAAGCAGCAACTCAAAAGGCACCAGGGACATATGGGGAAGAACTGAATTGTCTGTCTTAAGGGTGAGGGCTGGAGGGGCACCTTACTCCCAGACAGAAGTGCTAGCAGAATCCAACATTCCTCTGTTGAGCCCTCCCCACTTCCAGCATGCAGACACAGCCGGTGCCATTCCTGAGACTCCACGAACCTGGCTAACACAGTTTGCCCAACCATGGTAATTCCCTGAGATGCCCACAACACCCAAATTGCAGGCCTACTCAAGCCACTTCTGGTGGCTTTTCCATACAAATGGCCTGTCCTGGCTCATGCTGAAGACCTTCCTAAAACCTCTCAAAAGTTCACAAACCCCAAACAAGAAGCATCTGGCCTCAGCATACTTTGTACTTCTTCCTAAGCATCCCCAAGCCCAGGACTAATGTCAGCTGGCCTCAGTTCACAGCTTAGCCTCCCAGGCATCTCCAAGCTCAGCATAAGTTGCAACCATCTGAAAATCACTTTGTAGCTCACACCAAGTGGCCCCAAGCAGGGCACAGGCAGCAGCTGACCTTGGCCTTAAACAGAGTCCCAGAACCAACACACCCAGTGGCCAGCTTCGTACTACACCAGAGCACCACCCAACCACACAAATGATACCCAAAGGACAGACTGAGCAGACACCAGGATCCCGCTAAATTGAATCCTGCTCCATAGGGTCAGCCTCTGCACAATAGATCTTCCTGTAATCATGGGCAGTCCTCACAACCAATTTGCCTGAGGGTCAATCTCTCCCAATGACATACCAACAGCAATCAAGCCTCAATTACAACAGGAGGGTACACACAAACCACACAAGGGACACCCCTAAAGCACCCAGCTCAGGTGACCAGGGAGACTGAGCCACTAGGCCCCACAGGACACCTACTACATAAGGCCACACTACCAAGACCAGGAGACATAGCAACTCTACCTAATACACAGAAACTAACACAGGGAAGCAGCCTACAAGAGGAGACAAAGAAACATGTCCCATACCAAAGAACAGAACAAAACACACATACACACACACACACACACACACACACACACACACACAAAACTAAATAAAACAGAGACAAGTAATCTACCAGATGTAGACGTCAAAACACTAGTTATAAGGATGCTCAATGATCTCTGAGAACTTTTTTAACAAAGAGATAAGAAACATAAAAATGGAGACAGAAAACATAAAAAAGACCCAGTCAGAAATGAAGAATACAATAACTGAAATGAAGTATATATTAGAAGGAATCGACTGTAGATTAGATGAAAGAGAGGACTGATTCAGCAATTTGGAAGATAAGGCAGGAGAAAACACTCAATCAGAACAGCAATGAGAAAAGAACCAAAAAAATGAGGATAATGTAAGCAACATCTGGGACAACATCAAGCACATTAACTTTTGCATCACAGGGGTACCAGAAAGAGAAGAGAGAGAGTAAGGAATTGAAAACCTATTTAGAGAAATAATGATAGGAAACTTCCCTAACCTGGCAAAGAAAATAGATATACAAGTCCAGGAAGAATAGACAATCCCAAACAAGTTGAACCCAAACAGGCCTACACTAAGACACATCATAATTAAAATGCCAAAGGTTAAAGACAAAGAGTAAATCTTAAAAGCAACAAAAGAAAAACAATTACCTACAGGGGAACTCCAATAAAACTGTCAGTTGATTTCTCAACAGAAACATTGCAGGCCAGAAGGGATTGGCATGAAATATTCAAAGTGATGAAAAGCAAGGACTGACAACCAAGATCACTCTACCCAACAATGCTATCATTTAGAATCTAAGGACAGATATAAAGCTTCCCATACAAGAAAAAGCTAAGTTCATGACCACCAAACCAGTATTACAAGAAATGTTAAAGGGACTTCCATAAGAAGGAAAAACAGGATTAAAAATATGAATAATAAAAAGGCAATAACTACGTTTCTATTAATTACTTTAAAAGTAAATGGAGTAAACAGCTCCAATCAAAAGACAGGGTAGCTGAATGGATAAGAAAACAAGACTCTTACATATATATACTGCCTACGAGAGACTCATTTCAGATTGAAAGAAACACACAGATTAAAAGAGGTGAAAAAATACATTTCATGAAAAATAAAAAAGAAAAGCTGGGGTAGCAATATTTACACTAGACAAAATAGACTTTAAAACAAATGCTATATAACAAGAGACAAAAAAGAACCCAGCACTTCTGGGTATTTATCCAAAGAAACCCAAAACAGTAACTCAAAAAGACATATGCATCCACATATTCACTGCAGCATTATTTACAGTAGCCAAGAAATCAAAGCAACCTAAGTATCTATCAGTAGATGAATGAATAAAGAAAGAGTACATATATACAATGGAATATTATTCAACTATAAAAAAGAAATTTTGCCATCTGCAACAACAAGGATGGACATACCAGGTATTATGCTAAGTCAGAGAAAGACAAATAGTATATAATTTCAATTAATATGTGGAATCTAAAAAATAAATAAAACAGAAACAAACTCATAGATACAGAGAACATTTTGATAGTTGCCAAGTGAGAAGGGGTTGAGGACGGTTGAAAAAAAAGGGCAAGGGATTGAGAAGTACAAATTGGTAGTTACAAAACAGTCATGGGAATGGATGTAAAGTATAGCATAGGGAACAGTCAATAATATTGTAATAACTATGTATGGTGTCAGATGAGTACAGATATATCGAGGTGATCACTTCATAAGTTACATAAATGTCTAATCACTATGTTGTAAACCTGAAACTAATGTAATATTGTATGTCAACTGTAATTGAAAGAATAGAAAATTCTTTTAAAAAGTAATTTTTTAAAAATATCAATTCAAGAGGTAAGGTTAGTGTCATGCAGAAGTAACCTACCCTATGAAATGAACTTGGACACTTGGGAAATATTTATCTAATCTACAATTCCATGATGCTCATGTTGTATACATTGACTTATTCAAACATTTAGATCCCTACACTGTACTGTCAAATATTTATCAGAGGTATAGAAAAGAAAAACTGTAGAAGCACAGTGGAAAAAGGAACTATAATTGAAGTATCAAGAAAGGCTTAGTGTTAAATAAAGGATGTCTAGCAGTAGATAAAGCAAAGGAGGGAAGAGCATTGTAAGCAGAGAGAACAGCTTGTGCAAAAGCATTATGATATAAAAGAATATTCATTAATTCCTTGAGTCAAACATTTATTGAACATCTACCACCTATAGATCTTGGAACAGAAGGACAATACATGATCCCTGCCATTAGGAGCCTGCAATCAATTATCAAATAACCAACTATCACATAACCAATGACAACAAAAAATAAAGAATGCTATTATTATGGCTCTCTGTCCAGGCTGTAATGGAAGCACTAAGAGCAGCTAAATCAGAATGAGAAGGTCAGAGAAAAATTGCCAGAGAAAGTGAAAATGAGTAGGGTGGGTATAGAAGAAAAGAATTTCAGACAGAAAGCAGCCTGTATGAAGACAGAAGAACAAGAGATCATGTGAAAACAGAGGAACAAGAGAAGGAACACATTCAGAGAGCACACAGGCTGTAATATGGCTACATTTAAAAATGCCAGTGTCCTATACAGATCTGTAGAGGAGTGTAACTACAGGACTAGAAAAGGTAAAGAGAGCCATATTATATAATACCTAAAAAGTAAGAGTTGAGAGTTTCATCTTGTAGGAAAAAAAGGAGCCATTCAAGGGATTATAAGAAGACCTATGACATACTCAAACTCAAGTGTTTTAAGAAAATTACTTCTGGTCACTAGTTAAGATGGTGTGGAAGATGACAAGACTTGAAGCCAATCAGATTTCTCTCCACATTCACCTATATAGTGCTCATATCAGAAACCCAAGTTGTTCTTTACACATTCCTCTTCTTCAACTTACCCTACGTCTTAGTTACTCACCAAATTTTCCTGTTGGTTCCAAATCCCTGACCTTGCACATGATATGCTCTCAGAACACTGTATACCTACTCTTACGAGAACTTACCACGGGTTTAATTCTTATATTTCTATAATTCTTTCACTGTCTTCTCTCTCCCTCCCCCCATCCTACCACCCCTACGAACTAGACTATAAATTAGGAATTGTACCTTTTTTAACCTCTACGTTGCATCCTTAGCTCCTATTATGATACCTGGTACTTAGAAGCACTCAACTTAGAATCTATAAGCTTCCCACTTCACTTTGCTGCAAAACAGTGCATCACTTTAAATGCCTTTACTGTTCTCCTTTTTGTCCAGCTTGAAAACCTGGAAGTTATCCTTAATTTTTTTCTTTCCTACTCTCCTTTATCCAATCAATTAGGAAGTTTAGTTGATTCTACCTTCTTTATATATTGGGTCTGATGCTTGTCCATTTCCATATCCATTCCCTTAATTCAGGCTCCCACCATCTCTTAGCTGGACCATTTCAACATCCTTATTACTCTCTACTTGCAGCATCCCATTTTCCTCCTTTCCAATGCCACAAACTTTTCCAAATTAAAATTTAAATATCACACTGCCTTGCTCAAAACACAAAAGGCAAAATATATCAATTGCCTTTAAGGTAAAAATTAAACACCTTTCATAGTATATATCACACCTGCAAAATCTGGCCCCTGACTTCCTCTTCAGTCTCCTACTTCCCACTGACTTTTACTCATATATTACTCTTGATCCATATGGAATTCCTTCTTATTGCACTGAGCTTCCACATACTTCTGAAGTTGTACATGGGCTGTGCTTAGAATTCCCATTTCCTGACTCCATTGGCTGATGGTTTATGTCAAAAAGATTCATAGGTTTCAGAGAAAACAGAGGAACTATAACTGTTTTGTGTATCACTATACACTTAGGCCTGGTGCTAGATATAAAGCAAGCTTTCACATTTGCAGAACAAACAAATGAGTAAATAATTTACAGGCAAATGATTCGATTTAGAGACATAAGAGAGAGGGATAAGAATAAATGGGTTAGAGGCAATGATGAGGCATCAGTTTTGGACATGCTGAATTACAGGCAGCTCAGGAACATCTTAGGTCACAACCTCTTACCTGGAAGAGCACACACTTCTAAAGAATCCATGGAGAGGCTCCAGGAGGCCCAGGAACACCTTAAAACTGAATATAAAATTTGGTGTACCTGTGAACTTTTCTGGAAAGAGAGATAGACCTTTAATCAGACTCTTAACAGGATATATAATCCATCAAGTATTTTAGAAACCATTAGTCTAAGTGGAAATGTCTAATAGGCATTTGGAGATAAAAGTGTATACTTTAACTAATTAAAAGATATATGTAACTGAAGCCAGAAATTTGGAAATGTTTTCCAAAAACATATAGAGAATGAAAGACCTCAGAGGATTATGGCCAGAATCCTGGGGAAATAGACATTAAGAGGACAAGTAGTAAAAGAAAACTCTAGGAAAGAGGAAGAGAAAATATTGTCACACAGGTAAGCAAAAAATAGGTGAGAGTAGCATCACAGAGGCTAAGGAGGGGATAATGTTTCAAAGAATAAGGAATCAGGGCCTAATAACCAAGGAGTCAAGGACTGAAGAACAAAAACATGTGTTCTAAGAACTACACATAGTTTCATAAATTTGAAATACAAAGTTCAGGACATCCAGATTGCCAGAAAGTAAATTGATATCAGGTTTAGATTCTCTCATGAAAGAGAATAATATTGAAGAATTAGATGAGAAATCATCAATGTATTTGGAAGAATATATAAAATTGTTTGGGGAAAACACATAGAGGTAGAGCTCTAATCTGGAATCATCTTGGGAAAAGATGTCCTACGAAACTCCTAAAACTGTAAACAGAAGTCTGTGTAAAGTACATATGTCCAATTTTCTGGGGAGAGTCCTTAAGTTTTATCATATTTTCAAAGGGGTTGTGACCTCCTCTTAACTGCAGCCCCCCCCCCCCACACACACACACAAAGGTTAAGAACCAAAGGAGCTAAATGAGAAAAAAAAAAAAATGTCAGGCTAGAAAATAACTTCGGAGAATATTGTATAAAAGAAACTTGAAGCTTATTAAATAGGATTAATAAATCTAAAGAACTAATGTGTACACAGAATAGAGGCAGTCTTCATAGAACTCGGAAATTAAAATTAAATTTGTTATCATATATGCTACGTATTTCTCAAACTTTTCTGACTGTGATTCATAATGAAAGATACATTGATAACCAATTTTCCAGTATCTTGGAATGACAACAATATGGCACTTACTCTCTAAAATGTTCATCTCTAAAAACAAGGGGGTAGAGACTGGAGTTTATAAAGAATGGGTTATTAAAGGCTTGTGTTTCTGCTTTTTTATTGTTGTGCATGTCTTCAATAGATATTTCTCTTCAACTTAATTTTTTCAGTTATTATATAAACAATTTTAAGTTATTTTTTCTTTCAAGAACCAAAATTAAAATGTCCCTTGGCTTCTCTACTTTACTAGTTTTATTTCCCCTTGATCTATACCGTATCTCACTACTGGAAAAAGGGGGGAAACGAGATGGGAGAGTAGGCAGATAAGATTAAAAGCAAGAATAGAAGAAACACCAAGGTTCCAAAGAGTAGTTTTTCTAAAGTACAGGCTCTATAAATGCACCATTTAAGTGATCAGACTTTGAAAAAGATAGTCAACAGCAGACAGACCAAAGCAGTTCCATAAAGTGGATAAGAAACAAAGATTCTGGAGTCACAATGAATCCTAACTCTGCTATTTCCTGATTGCGTGACTTGAGAAAATTATTTCATTCTTTTGTGCCTTGTCTATAATTCTTTTGTTTCCTTGTCTATAAAATGAAAATAATTTAACAGTTCCTACTTCAAAGAGCTGTTAAGAGCATTAAATGAGATATAAATAAATGTAAAACACAGAGAATGGTACATGGGCTACAGAGAATAGCACATGTATAATTAATCATTCAATAACTGTTAGCTATTGTTGAATTCTTAATTATGTATAACTTCAAAAATATTAGTCATTTGTTTTTTTAAAGCAAATATATAAAATAAATAAAATTTAAAAAGATCAGTCCCAAAACACTAGGTTGTATACTTTCTTAGGAGACTTAGAGCAATGGATTTAAAGTAAGATTCTTCAAAAATCACCACACTGATCTACAGTGCAGGAATTTTATTTTTTACTTCTATCACATGATACATATGTATTTAATTAAATATTTTTCTACAATAACCAATACAATTAAAACTTTATAATAATTGTCTCTGAGCCCTAAATATGTCTTTTATATACATTCTGAATATTAAGGTTGTTTTTCCCTATTCTATCTATATTCTCCCACTTAAATGACTTTTAAGAAAATCAATAATTTTTTAAATCACTTCATAAAGTGTTCTGAAAATAGAAAATACCATATAAATACTAAGTTTATTACCAAAAAGCAGTAAAATAATCAAAAGCACTTTTATTTATATAGCTAATGAAAAAAATAAACTCACATTTGTATTGATTCTTATCTTTTTAAGCTGTTATTGACTTGTTTAATTTAATACATCTCTAACAGTTAAGCTATAATAGCTTGTCAAAATTCTATTTTAAAAAATTAACAATAAAGAATGAACAATCACAACTACACACACACAAAAAAAGAAGTAACAAAGGATTATGTGGTTTTCACCCAACCCTAATAAAGGATTTTGTACCATAGCTATACTAAGAGTGTACTTAGCTTTCCTGAATTATCTGTGGAGATAAATTCCACCGACTTACAATTTCAAAGAACTCTGTCAAAACTTCCTACAACTTCATTACTTGTTGAGACTTATGGAAACAAAAAGTTACAAAAATGAAAACTTATTTTACTTCCTATCCTATGCAAAAACAGCCGAGATTAAAATTTCAAACCGAAGTAAGAGCAGTGCATTACATGTTTTAAAAATCAGTTCAAAAATCTTAACACACTTTTCTTATGTAAAAAGAAAGTTCATATTCATACTTGTTCACAGTTCACATTCGTATGTGAACATACTTGTTCACATAAAAGACCTAAGATTAGAAACTCAGAAGCCTAAGAGCTCTTCAGGCACTATACAAAAAAAAAGAAAAAAAAACCACACACACAAAATTGTACAAGTCTTTCTTTAAATAAGTAAAAACCAAACTATATAAACTTTCAATCTTTTTTTTTCTTCTAAGATAATATCAATCCTGACATAAACCAATATAAACAGTATAATTTAATGCAGCAAAGATAGACCTAGAGGATATTATGCTAAGTGAAATAAGTCAGATGGAGAAAGATAAATACTATATGACCTCACCTGTAGGTGGAATCTGAAGAACAAAATAAACGAAACAGAAACAGACTCACAGAGAACAAACTGATGGTTATCGTATATGTGGAAGGGAGGTTGGAGGAGCTGGGTGAAAAAGGTGAAGGCATTAAGTACAAATTGGTAGCTACGAAACAGTCAAGAGAATGTAAAGTACAGCATAGGAAATATGGTCAATAATGTTGTAAGCACTATGTATGGAGCCAAGCACTATGTACACTAATCAGAGGAATCACTTCGTAAATTATAAGAGTGTCTAACCACTACACTGTACACCTGAATCTAATATAATGTTGAATGTCAACTGTAATTGAAAAATAAAATAGTATGATTTAAGGGTTGTCAAAATGTCATCCAGAATAATTTCCCTCACAGACCTGCCTCTATCAAGCATTTTTCTCCCATAGACTTATTCTTTTGGAATAAGGTAGAAGTTAGCAAACTATTATAGCCTATAGCCCAACTAGGGCCCTCTGCCTATTTTAGTACACCCCATAAGCCAAGAATGACTTTTACATTTTTAAACAGTTAAAAAAAGAGTACTATTTCATAATATAAAAATTTTATACAATTCAAATTTTATACACTGTCACACTTACTTACATAATGTCTATGTCTGCTTTTACAATGGCAGGCTTAAGTACTTACAAGAGACCGTATATGGCACTCTTACAGTTTTGCATTGCTGCTCAGAGCATTCCAAAGTAGAGTGATGCAGTTACAATCGCATAGCTTTTCAAGCACTATGCTTACCACCATATGTTTTATTTTTTATTACCTGTGCATACCCTTCAAGTCAGAACAAGAAAATAAAAATGAGCTTCAAGCGTCATACTCTTAAGATACATTGGATTGTAGATAATCTTGTTATATTAGATGGCAAAGTATTGTTTATTATACAATGCCATTACAGCCATCCTTAAAGAATACAATATACATAAACATTACCAGACTAAGCACTCATCACAATATTTCCAAATCACAGGAGAACAGTCAGAAGAATTAGAAAATTTAAATAGATCTCATCACGGTTGAATTTCTTCATAAAAATGAAGATGCAACCAAAGTAAGCTTTTTATCAATGGTAAGTTAAATCATGTTTATAGCAGCCAAAGAAATGTGCCTCGAGAAAATAAATTTAGTCTATAAGCCTTTTGACAAGAATGATACCTTTAAAAAAAGTAGCTGAAAGAATGGAAGACATTGGTAACAATATTTAAAAAACATTTAATTATCAATTAAAAAACAACCGCAACTTGAACGGAAACATGGTGGAGTGAGAGACATCCCCAGATTTCACCCCTTGAAACAACAATAAGCTGAACATCTAAAACTCAACAAAAAGTACCCAAACTGCACACCAGCACATCTGAGTGTGGGATCTGCCTATAAGAACTACCAGAGGTCAGAACCCCAAGGGTCAGGCAGTGGAATGGAAGAAATAAAGAAGCTATCTCTAGCAGCCTCCATAGCTCCCTAAAGGAGGGAGAGAAGATGTGGCAACTTCCCTGAACAGTCTTTCCATGGAGAGCTGTGAGTTCCATGCAGCTGGCAGCAGGGCCCAGTCATCAGGGCAGAAAGCAGAGAAGCAAACAGGATGGCAGAGAAACAACAGCTGATTTCTACAAGCCGCGGTTGCAAAACCGAGGTTGAGCTGCAGCCCCCAACTCCCTACACAGAGGGCCCCTCCCCCCATACTCTCCAAGACTGATCACTGCGGAGCTCCAGGGGAATCTGAGCAAACACTGCCAAAACTATTGCTGACACTGACAGGGACTAAAACTGAGGGTAGCAAGCAAGATTAAATGTCTACAAAACCTTTCCAGACATACAAAAATTGAAGGTTTTCTCCACTACAAGGCCTGTACTACAGGAAATACGGAAAGGGGTCAGCTCACCTAAAACAAAATGGAAAAAAAAAAAAACATAATTAGGAGTAAAGTGGACTATCAGGCAAATAGAAGCAGAGGAGTCAATCCTTACTAAGAACAGGGCATTATAAGCTTAAATAATAAAAAGAGAATTGCTATAGCAAGATAGTAATGAACATTCAGCATTCATAGGGACAAACTGAGATAATAATGACTGAAAAGGGGAGGATTCCAAGATCCAAATTCACAAAGGGGAGTGGAGATAAGGCACATGCAAAAGAAAATGGACGACTGTATGTATGTATGTATGTGTGTGTGTGTGTGTGCACGCGCACGCACGCGCACACACACACACACACACACACACACACACACAAACTATCCTTTACATATTTGTAATGGTGACCATACACCAAAGATTCAGAACTGAAGTATATAACCTAAAACAAGGAGACCCAGAAGGAAAACCCACAAAAGCCAACCAAAATTAAAAAAAAAAATTTTTTTTAATTAATAAACCAGAAACACAAGGACAAAGGAGCAATGGAAACACCAAGTTGCCAGAAAGGAAAAGATAAAATGGCTATAATACCTCATATTTCAATAATCACCCTAAATGTAGATGGACTGAACTTATCAATAAAAAGGTACAGAGTTGCAGAATGGATCAAAAAACAAAACCCAACCATATGCTGCCTCCAGGAGATACATGTCAGCTCCAAAGACAAATATAGACTCAAAGCGAAAGGGTGGAAATTGATATTTCAAGCAAATGGCATTCAGAGAAAAATGGCAATAGCAGCACTAATATCAAATGAAATGGACTTCAAAATAAAAAAAGGTAAGGAAAGATATTGAAGGACACTTCATAATGATAAAGAGAATCATGCACCAAGAAGACATAACACTTATTAATATCTACACTCCCAATCAGGGAGCCCCAAAATATGTATAGCAATTACTAACAGAACTAATGGGAGAAAGAGACCAAAACACTATCGTAGTAAGGGACCTAAATACCCCACTGTCGGATATGGACAGATCATCCAAACAGAAAATCAATAAGGAAATAACATCCTTAAATGACACATTAGACCAACTGGACATAATTGACATTTACAAAGCCTTCCATCTCAAAACAGCTTCTTATACATTCTTCTCTAGTGCACACTGAATATTCTCAAGAATCAACCAGGGTGGTAATCACGCAATAGAATATATAGATGTCAAATTATAATGTACACCTGCAAATTATATAATTGTATTAACCGATGTTACCTGAATAAACTTAAAAAATAACATTCTATAAAAACAAAAAAGAAATAAAATAATAATAATAAAAGAATCAACTGCATACTGGGACACAGAGATAGCTTCAACAAATATAAGAGGGTTGAAATCATACCAACCATATTCTTTGATCATAATGTTCTGAAACTAGAGATAAACTGCAAAAAGAAATCAGGAAGAACCACAAATACATGGAAATTAAACAACATGCTACTGAAGAATAACTGAGTCAGGGAAGAAATAAAAAGACAGATCAAGAGATACATAGAAATGAATGATAATGATAGCACAACATATTAAAATTTTTGGAACACAGCAAAAGCAGTCATAAGAGGAAAGTTCATATCATTACAAGCCTACCTCCAAAAACAAGAACAAGCCCAAATAAACAACCTAACACTTCATCTTAAAAAACTAGAAAAGGAAGAACAAATGAAGCCTAAAGTTGGCAGAAGCAAGGAAATAATCAAAATTAGAGAAGAATTAAATGAAATTGAAAAAAAAATAGAAAAAATAAATGCAGCAAAGAGCTGGTTCTTTGAAAGGTTAATAAAATTGACAAACCCCTGGCTAGACTCACTAAATAAAAAAGAGAAAGGACACAAATAAACAAAACCAGGGATGAAAGAGAGGAAATTATGACCGACATCGCAGAAATACAAAGAATCATACAAAAATACTATGAAAAAGTATATAGCACTAAATTGAATAACCTGGAAGAAATGGACCAGTACTTAGAAAGATACACTCTTCCTAGACTGAATCAAGAACTGGAAAACCTAAATAGACCAATCAGCAGTTTGGAAATTGAAACAATCATCAAAAACCTACCAAAAAGTAAAAGTCCAGGACCAGATGGCTTCACCAGTGAATTCTACCAAACATTCAAAGAAGATTTAATACCTATTCTCCTCAAACTCTTTTAAAAAATTGACAAGGAGGCAATGCTTCCCAACTCATTTTATGAGGACAATATTAATTACTCTGATACCAAAATCTGGTAAAGATAACACACGAAAAGAAAACTACAGACTGATCTCTCTCATGAACACATATGCAAAAATCCTAAATAAGATACTAGGTAAACCGAATACAGCAGCATATTAAAACGATTATACACCACAATCAAGTGGGCTTCATCCCAGGGGCACAGAGATGCGTCAACATTCACAAATCGATTAACGTGATACACCACATAAACAAATTAAAAAATAAGAATCATATGATCATATCAATAGTGGTATAGAAGGAAAGTACCTTAATATATTAAAGGCCATGCATGACAAACACTCAGCCAACATTATACTTAATGGTGAAAAACTAAAAACCTTCCCTCTAAGATCAGGAACAAGGCAAGGCTGGCTGTCCACTGTCACCACTGTTATTCAATATAACATTGGAGGATTTAACAAGTGCAATCAGACAAGAGAAAAGAGATAAAAGGTGTCCAAATAGGAAACGAAGAAGTCGAACTGTCACTATTTGTGGATGACATGATTCTCTATATGGAAAACCCTAAAGATCCAGAAGAACACTACTAGAAACAATAAGCAAATACAGTAAAGTCTCTGGATACAAAATCAACATTCAAAAATCCATAGCATTCCTATACTTTAATAATGAAGTGTCAGAAAAAGCAGAAAAAAATAATTCCTTTTGCAACTGCAACAAAAGGAATAAAATACCTAGGAATAAATTTAACGAAACACAGGAAGGCCCTATAAAAGTACGAGACCCTGTTAAAAGAAATCAAAGAAGATAAAAAGAAATGGAAAGCTATTCCATGTTCTTGGATTGGAAGAATCAACATAGTTAAAATGACCGTATTACCTAAAGCATTATATAGATTTAATACAATCCCCATCAAAATCCAATGGGCATTTTTTTAAAAAATAGAACAAAAAAAATCATCAGATTTGTATGGAAGTGCAAAAGACCCTGAACTGCCAAAGCCATCCTGAGAAAAAGGAATAAGGTTGGAAGCATCACTCTGCTCAACTTCAAATTATACTACAAAGCGACAGTAATCAAAACGGCATGGTAATGGCTAAAAAACAGACACACAAACCAGTGGAACAGAATCGAGAGTCCAGAAGTAAACCCATATTTATATGGGCAAATAATTTTCAATAAAGATGCCAAAAACACACAATGGAGAAAGGTAAGCCTCTTCAATAAATGGTGCTGGGAAAAGTGGAAAGCTACCTGCAAAAGAATGAAACTATAGACTGTTGTCTATCACCACACACTAAAATTAACTCTAAGTGAATTAAAGACCTGAATATAAGACCTGAAACAATAAAATGCATAGAAGAAAACATAGGAACAAAACTGAAGGACCTTGGACTTAAAAGGATTTTATGAATTTTCCCTCAAAGGCAAGGGAACTAAAAGCAAAAATACATGACTGGGACTACATCAAACTAAAAAGCTTCTGCTCAGTGAAAAAAAAAAAAAACTGTCAACAAGGTAAAGAGACAACCATCCAAATGGGAAAATACATTTGCAAGCAACGCCTCCAATAAGGGCCTAATATCCAAAATATACAAAGAACTCATATGACCCAATAACAACAAAAGAAAACAAACGATCTAATCAAAAAATAGGCAGAGGACATAAACAGACACTTCTCTCTAGAGGACATGCAAATGGCCAGCAAATATATGAAAAGATTCCCAACATCACTAGCTATTAGGGAAATGCAAATCAAAACCACAATGAGATAACATCTCACACCTGGTAGAATAGCTATAATCAACAGGACAAGTAATAATAAATGCTAGAGAGGATGTAGAGAAACAGGAACCCTCATACACTGCTGGTGAGACTGAAAATTGGTATGGCCACTATGGAAAACAGTATGGAGGTTCCTTAAAAAACTAAGAATGGATCTACCATATGATACAGCAATCTCTCTACTGGGTATTTACCCCAAAGACTTGAAAACTCATATACATAAAGATATTTGCACATCAATGTTCATAGCAGCACTATTCACAGTGGCCAGGACATGGAAGCAACCGAAATGTCCTACAATAAATGATTGGCTAAAGAAGCTGTGGTACATATATACAATGGAATATTACTCAGTCATAAGAGATGAAATACTGCCATTTGCAACAACATGGATGAACCTTGAAATAATCATACTAAGCAAAATAAGCCAGACAGAAAAAATTGAAAATCACATATCACTTACATGTGGGATATAAACCTAAAAGCAACAAATGAACGGGAAAAACAAACAGAGACTCATGGACATGGACTATAGGCTAGTGGTTACCAGAAAGTAGGGGATGGGGGAGGAGGGGAGAGGTAGATGGGGCAAAAGGAGTCAAATATAGGGGGTAGGGGAAGGGTGAAGTGGGTAAAGGAGATCAAATATATGGTAGCTGAAGGAAACTGGACTTTGAATGGTAAACACACAACAGAATATACAGATATGATATTATAATGTACACCTGAAAATTTTTTTAAAAAATAGCATCAAAAAAAAAAAAAAAAACCCAACCACAATATCAAGGTAAATGATTTTGAGTGTTTTTCTTGGCTCTTAATGAGCTGACAGGAGTTACCAATTATTGCTTTTTGAGAAGTTGTTTATTTGAAGACAATACAAGTTTTGAAGTGACTAAATTAGTCTGTGTGAATTATCTGCATGGAACAACAATAAATAAGAATATTTTCAAAGAAGCTGGGAAAGCACTAATTCAATGCAACCTGAAGTGAAATGAAGTCTGCTAAGATGTTACAACTGAGGTGGTAAAAATTCATGTGGGCAGGAAAAGGCTTAATTGAACAATTTAAAAGGCTTTAAAGCTTATGGTTTTTCATTGCATCATTCATTAGAAGATACTTTCCAGATAATATCTGAATCTATCATGTGTTATTCAACCAGTAGTATCAATGGTTGACTTTACTCCCATGTATTTAATCACCTTTGATTCCATGAATTTTTGTCAGAAATAGATGAATATCTTGATTTGCCCTGCCACTAAGGCATTAGCAGGCTTAGCAGTGGTAGAGTCTTAATGAAACTTTTTCAAGCTGAAATATCTCCAAATGAGAAGAACCACTCTCAAGCACTAATATAAAACAATGAAAACTTTGGAAATCAGCTTTTCCGACAGACTTGATAATGTCTCTCAACGAATTCAACCTAAAATCAAAAGGCAAAACAGTGATTATACTTATATTGTAACAAAGTCATTTCAATGAAAACACAGTTTGAACCAGAAGTAACATCAAGCTGCATACACATCCCATGCTGTCAAGAGTTAAAACAATGCAAAAAATTTCTACTCCCAGAGATATCACCTCGTGCCTGTTAGAATGGCTATTACCAAGAGAGAGAGAGAGAGAGAGAGAGAGAGAGAGAGAGAGAGAGAGAGAGAAATGCTGGTGAGGATGTGGAAAAAAGGTATTAATGTCACAAAATTAAGATTTGAATGATGTGCAATCTTATCTCAACTACCAAAAAAAAAAAATTCTATCACTTCTCTGGACTAAACTTTACTCATCTGAAAATTCTCATAGGACAGTTAAACAATGAACACCAAGTTGTACCTAAACTCCTTGGCTTACTTAGCATAAAAATACCTCAATATCCTGAATTCAGCTTTCTTTCTTATTATTACTATATGCTGGACCAAATATGCTCCACACATTTTTTTTTTTACCTGCCCTTTGGATTTTCAATTGCCACTGCTTTAGCATCTTCTCCCTGCCTTCATAGCCCATTAACGCACAACATTCTCCCTAATCTCCTCCTCCTGACATCTTCCTCATTCTTAAAAGTCTGGTACAATCAGGAACTGTCTTCATGTCCTTGCCAGATAAACATTGGCCACCTTCTAAATGCTTAAAGATTGTTTCGTGTAATTCTATTTTGATGCACAGCAATCTAGTTCTTACCATACTGGACAGATTGGTCAATAGAAACACAATTCTCCTTCAAGGTTAAAACTCTACCAACAGTTCCTTACATACTAAGGAGCAGTGTGATGGCCTCTTATTTCATATTATTTCCTAACCTCCAGGTAAGTGCCACATGACCCTGGCCCTGGAGAGCCTAGGTCACCAGTTCTACAGACTGGCCATCAGCCTATGAGGAAGAAGCTTGCTAAAGAGCTTAGCCCAAGAATGATAGACAGATTATCTTTCTTAGATGTACAAATGCACTCTCTCTCTCTCTCCCAACTGATGGAAAGTGGTAAGAGGGACTCACATAGTCGGGAAGAACAGAAACTAAAACATTGTCAAAGAATAGGTCATATGATAACACGGACCATATATGATATGAAACCGTAAGGTAAGAAAAAGCATATACAAAGAAGAGGGTGAAGTCAAGGATTGGATGGGAAAGGAATGGTATAACCAGAGACCAAAGAAGACACTATAAAACCCCAGTATAAGGGGAGAATGGCAAAGTTTCATGCTGTAAAGGCTATAAGAAAATATAGTATCTACAGCTTCAGTGGATTCCTTCAGTTTCCAAAGGCTTAGATCCATGCTGCTCATCCTGGATTACTGTGGGATTCCAGGCTCCCTTTTACCATGTGGACTTGTGAAATGAGCACCCAGTTCTTAAAAGACACTCAAATATCTCTTTGTTACTTGTGATGGAAAGAAGCCGAACACACACTAATAATCCTTCTAGGCAGCCACCTCCTTAAAAGTAAAGATTAGGTTTATTCAATTTAGGATTGCCAAAAGTACCTAGAACTATGCCCTTTGCAAAGCTCAGTAATCACTGAATTTGTTGTAGAAATACTAATTAAACAAAATCTCAAATATCCAGATTGTTCTAAAAGCACAGGAAAATTCTAGACACAGGAAAATTCAGATATAAGATTATTCTTCTGTATATAAAGAAGTCCAAAGCAGCAAGAGAAATACTGATCCTAACCCATAACTACTAGTGACCTAGATCTAAGTCAATCAGGGCATTACATTCCTGTCTATACCTAAGTCAAAGATGAACACATGTCTCAACCAGTCAATGACAGACTCAGGACTTTCATTTGAGTTGTTGCACTTGTACTGGAAGGGCAGCAAGTGGAGCTTTTTCAGCCATCTTACTGCCATAAGAAACCTAAAGATCAAATCAATACACAGTGGAGAGTAGATCTGAGTTCATAGAATGAAACAGACTAGGTTCTGGTGACATCATTTAAACTACAAAATCCATGCCTGAACCCAGCGCTTTCCCTGAACTTTTTAGTTAACATAAAAGAAAATGTTTTCTTTTTAAGTCAGTTTAGGTTGGGTTTTCTGGTCTTGCAACCACTACTCTTAATTCACATAGAAGCTCTCCAAAAGTCCCTATTTCATTTTTCTTTTTAATTTTTAACAAAAATTATAGAATATTTTTGAAATAAAAAATTAATCTATATCCCAACACCCTAACATAGTAATTATTCATTTCTTTTTGTTTCAAGTTTATATACACAAGCCGTTCAATTTTAAGCAGATAATCACTCTAAAATGATCTTTGTCACCCCATCCCAACACCCAACATGGGTTTATAGCCCATCTTCAAGAATCATGGGAGTTCTTAGACACAATTGGCCCTTCTACATATTCCTCCTGGGAGCCTAACAAGGGAATTTAAATCTGCTGAGGACATCAATCTCTCACCCAGAATAGGGCCTTTGTTACCCCTGCCATTAATTTTATACAAAGCCTTTACCACCTTTATAAGATCAAGTCAAATACTATCTAGGACATTAAATCATTTCCGGTATTAACTTGTGTCAAAGTTCAAACAATTGAGCCCAATGAGTAACTGCCAACATACAAAGGCAATAACATCCCCACCATTATCTGCCTTCCTTGTTAAACTGTCCTCAGCCTTGGTTTCTTCCATACTATCACCCCATATCTTTTTCATTACCTACCAACAGATAATAACCATTCTCTTGTTTCTATACCCTAGTCTGCCTCAATCTTTTTGAACAATGCTCTACTTGTTTACCTTGACTTAAAACTTAGTTCCACCCTAAAGATTTTCTCACAGTTCTCTCTCTTTACTGCTGCAATCCATAGCCCCATAGAGCCAGAAGTGACTGGTATTCACTTCCCTTCCTACTGTATCTTTAGATCATGACCATCCTCCTTTGTGGTCCCACCTTCAAGATATATCTTCTCTTCATTAGCATCTTCTGATCCCTTAGTCCTAGCTCCTCATTTACTGAAGACCTGGAAGCCTTGTTCAGTCTTCTCTATTAAATCTCCTATCACAATCCTGAGAGATTTCAATGTCCATAAAGATAACCTATCCAATTACTGTACATTAGAATGAACAAAACTTCAATTGCAAAGATTTTTAGTTCAACTCTATTTGAGGCATCTATTCTTCTGGATCTTATCATTGTTCAAAACTGTTCCCCTTTGATTTCTCTAATAACTCACAAAAATTTTACTCTGACCTACTTACTCTATCACTTTACAGAAAACTCCTGTCCTTCAAATCCTGATTCCTCCCAACCCAGATCCTATAGTTGGACATCTAAATCTCTGAGCAGCAATTTCATATTTGCACCTCTTTCTCTGAATCCGATCACAAAACCACAGCTCCAGGTAAATACTGTTTCTGGATACTGAGCTACTCTAAAGAAAAACCACACTAGATACACTGATATCACTATCAAGTCTCCAACTTTTTTCCTTTAAAATAAACTGGATAAATTCCCTCTTTCATTCCCCTCAACAACTCTTTCAATCACTTTCTCAGCTCAAGCCCCCCAGTCATCTCCTGCCCAAGCCCTTCACTTTACACCAACAATCTTGATTCAGATCTTTTATTCGGACCTCCCTCAACCCCCATGACCCTTCTTGTAATCTTATCTATATTCGTATCTCTCCTTACTTATTTTTGTTTCAGTCCTAGAAAATGAGGTCCTCCTCCTCCTGTTCAATGCCAGCCCATCCACCTGTAATTGACCCACACTGTAACTCCCACCTCCTTCCTACCTCTTTTAACCATACCACATCTTGAATCTTTAACCTCTCCTTCCCTGTTAGCACCTTTCCCCCTCAGCACATATACAAAGCCAGGCCTTATCCTAAAAAGAAATTCCTTCCTGGTTCCCATCCAGTCTTCCTCTTCTCTGCAAACCTTATCAAAGAGAAATTATTCTTTTTTTCTCCTTCCCTCTCTTTCCTTTGTTATCCTTTCCTCCTTCCACCACTCAACTCTCCCGCCTCTCTTCCTTCTTGCTCTTTTCCCCTCTCATTCTTTTGCCCTCTCACTCTCCTCTATTTCCTCTCACTCACTCCCCTTTCCTTTATCTTCTTCTTCCCCTCCTCCTTTATCATTTGCCACTCTTTTACCAACTGTAAGGGGGATTCCACCCTTAACCTCCTACTGAAACTGCTCTTAAGGTCACCACAACTTCTTAATCACCAAATCAAATCAATATTTTTCCTGTCTTTATTTTTCTATAACCATGTACTGTATTTGACACTATTATTCTCTCTCTCTTAAATTTTTCTATTCATTGGCATATTGGCCAGGCACACAATAGACACCCAAATATATTTGAATAAATGAATAAGGGTACACAGTGAAACAATATCACATATTTCTCTGTCTGGAGAATGAGTGAGAGTCAATATCCCAAGAAATATTCATGGTAATTAATTAAAACATCAAGAGCCAAATTAGAGTAACCAGCACGTATATCAGTAGTGGAACAATCAGCTCAATTAAATGATTTTCTCCAATCATCCTCAGCATCCAGAAATCATAAACAGAAACCCACGACTGAAAAGGGCAAAGCAATGGAAATGCTAAAGGAATCTAGAGTGCTAAGAAAAGCACAATCCAAACCTATTTTTTTCCACTAAATACCATGTGATACACATCCTCCATATATAAAAGAAAAAAAAAAACTATACCTATGTGTCATGAGGACACATTAACATGGAAAAGAGCTAAGCATTAATCAGTCCCAAACACTGAACTTAAGAGTTCATATATAAACTTGAAGTTTAGTTTTTCAAAAGTTATGAGAAGTGAAATAGCAGAAGACATACATGAGAATGTAGAATCCCTGCTGTATCATGCCAAACTTAAACCACTGAAAATTCACTTTGTTTCTAAGCATGCCTTCCCACACATTTTTCCCTTAATTATTCTCACCATCAATGTTTTAAATGATTTCAGGTGCTAATGTTAGCAACAGTACTTATTAAAAATATTCCTAACTTGTAAAGAAACCTACTAGATATATGATCGAGACTCAGAAACCTAAGACTTACAAACACTATGGTCCTAAAACACCAGAATCTTCTGTAGCTTCTTGCTGTTTAGAGCATCTTGACTCAATAAGCTTTGTATACTCTACACAAAGCAAATGGCCTTCTCAAACATGGATTATAGATATGTATAACATTTTAAGTTTCTAAAGCATTTTAACATAAACTTGTTTCATTTTGAACTCACATCAAGTCTATGAAATGGCCAAAGCAAGCATTAATATTCTTTTACAGTGAAAAACCAAAGCCTGAATTGTTCATTGATTATAATAAACTGCATAGCTAAAAAGTATCCATCAGGCACAATCCCTCCAAATTATCTCATTTCTCCTACTCCTAGATCCTCAACCATTTTTACCTCCTTCCTATCTCACTTAAAGTAGGAGGTATCTTTACTTTCTAAAATTAATTCCCACCCAAACTCTTAAGCCTAGAACCCCAAACCTCCTCTGGAACCTTCAATTAACTTTCCCACCTAGTATCTCCCTTTCCTCTAACTACAACATCTCTTTTCTATAAATATGCTGAACTCTTCCATTCCTTAAACAAAAAAATTTCAACTCTACCTCCTATCTCACAAGCTGTGTGACCCATTCTCTTTTCATCCTTTCCCTGCTAAACTCTTCAAGATTAAAGTTGTAGGCACTTTTACTGCACTTCCATCTCTCCACTAAAACACTACCATTCCTAAAACTTGCTTCATTCTTGGGCACTGCTAGGTCCCTCTCTCATAATTCTATCATTGACTTCCTTCTTAGTCTTTACTTAACTCTCATTCTTTGTAAATCACCTACATGCTGGTCCACTGTAGAGTTCTCCCTCCTTTTCTCTCTTCAGCTAAACACTCTCCCTAGTCAATCTCTTCTATAACCATGACCTCAGTTAGCAACCAGTTGCCTATGATTTCCTAGATTCTATGGTCTCTACACACCCTTTCATTCTTTTAGGAAGAAGTTAGAACAAAAGTGAATATTTATCAAATCTCTGGACAGGAAAAAGAGGAAGATAGGCCAATTTTCTAAGCTTAGAAATAAAAAAATCACAATGAAAACAGATTTGACTGCATAAAAAATTAAAGTTCTGTAAACTAAAGCAACATGGAAAACAAAGAAAATACACAGACACATCTTAATTACACGCATTCCCATAAAAATATAACTTGATGAGTAAATGGAACAATCAAGAAATTTACAAAAGAAAGTGAACTATTTTTAAAAACCATGGAAAATGTTCAACACTATTAGCACATAAATAAGTTCGATTCAGACCTATTATTTTTAATAACGAGGCAATCCATATAGCGCTCATAAAATTTTTAAAGCTATCCTTTTGCTCTCCAAATTAAGAATTACCATATTCCTACTCATATTCTAAGACAGCATCACCATGAGTGTGTATGTGTGTGGTTTTATAATTTTGACATCAGCAGTTAGTCCTCATCCACATTGACTTTCCGCAGATTTTTGAAAATGGTAATAGATACATAGTTAACCAATGTATAGAGCTTGTTTGGTAACTCTTAACCTCATTACATTTTCTGGACAAATGCGCACAGATGGGGTACAAAACATTCCTTATTTCTTTGGCTCAGCTTTGTTGAGCCTGGTATCAATGCACACATCCAGAGTTTCCATCTCCTTCATGGCAAATTTTCTGCATCTCTTTGGTTACTCAAAGGCCATGTTTCTTGAAGCCCACTCCATGGATGTGCTTGTAAATAAATGGTGATGTTGTAGTCTCTGGTCACTATCTCACTGATGGCAGAATGGCCCTTCTCGTCACCCTCCTTTACAGGAGCTATCCCACCAGGCCCAGGATGAGAAGGAAGAACACAAAGTATTGTTGCATTCATTTTTAAAATAACATTATAATGTGTTCTTAACACTCAAAAGTCACCCCTACCACATGTCAGGCACACTTGCAGGTACTATCAAATATGGCAATGAACAAAATGATAAAAATTACTGTCTCCCTGAAGTTTATACAGAGCCTAGTCTTGGGTTCGGGAGGAGAGACAAGTAATTATATAAATTATATATAATATGTTATATGGTAATTAAATGCTATGGAAATCATGCAGGAAAGGGAGACTAGTAGTAGTATTCGGAAGGGTTACAAGTTTATATAGTGAAGTTTGGACTGACAAAACAGGTAACATTTAAATAAAGACTTAGAAGAGGTAAAGGAATAAGCCATATCTGGGAGACGAGTATTCCAGGCAAAGGCCCTCGAGTGGGCGATTTTCCAGAGTGTTTGAGGGATATCAAGGAGGCATTAGAGCTGAAGAGAATAGAGGGAAAAATAATAGAAAAATGAGATCAGAGAGGTAATATTCCATCTTATGTAAAAGTATTACTTTACTCATCTTTTTATCAGGTGAACCACACTGAAAAATATTTCCATTAGGAGTTACCATGAGGTTACAGGATTAGTAATGTGATCAAGTGAAGAATTTCCCTAATAACATCAAAATTCATCTGCATCAATGAATTAGAGAAAGTGGATAGAGGCCAAAGGGTAAATGCAAGGTAACTATTATTAAGCACACCCTCAGTCAAAACTAGAAATCAAAACGGGAATAGTTCCTAGCTGCAGAAAAACCAAGGAATAGAAATACAACAATGACTACAACAATGACTTCCATCTTCTCAATAGAGATTATTATGCAACATTTGGATAATTTATAATGATGGTCATGAACAATCTGAGCTAATCATCCCCGACTAAGTGGTTTCCCAAATTATAACTTAATAGTTAATATCAATCTCCTAATAACAAGGTCCTCTCTACCACAATTTATATCAATATGTTATAAATTAAGTGGTAGTGATGAGCCTTTGGTTCAACCCAAAAGACAACTGAGATTTACTAGATCTAAAAAGCGGTGGTACAAACAATCTAATTAAAAAATAAACTAAGGACTTGAATAGACGTTTCTCCAAACAAGATACAGATGGCCAATAAGCACATAAAAATATTCCCCACAACACTAGTCAGGGTAATGCAAATCAAAACCACAATGAAATACCACTCCATACCCATTAAGATGGCTATAACCAAAAAGACAAGTGCTAGCAAGTAAGTGAAGAAACTGGAACTCTTGTGTATTGCTGGTGGGAATTAATGCAAAGTGGTGCAGTCACTGTGGAAAACAGCTTGGTGATTCCTCAAAAAGTTAAACACAGCATTACCAAATAATTCAGCAATTCCACTTATAGGTATATAATTAAAAGCAGTGAAAGCAGTGACTCAAACAAATTAGTTCTACTCTATTATTTGTAACATCATTATTCACAACAGTCAAATGTAGAAGCAACCCAAATGTCCACCTACAAATAAACGAAATGTGGTATATACTTACAATGGAATATTATTCAACTGTAAAAAGGAAGAAAGTTCTAACACATACTACAATATGAATGAACCTTGAAGACATTGTGCTAAGTGAAATAAGCCAGACACAAAAGGGCAAATATTTTACATGATTCCACTTATGTGATGTATCTAGCAAAGTCAAATTCACAGAGATAGAAAGTAGAATTGTGGTTGCCAGGAACTACAGGAGGAGGGAATGGGGAATTAGAGTTTAACAGGTATAGTTTCAGTGCAGGCAGATGAAAAGTTCTGGACATAGATGGTAGTGATGCACAATATTGTGAATGTACTTAATGCCAATGAACTATATAATTTAAAAGAGTTAAATTGGTAAATTTCATGTTATGTATATATATTTACCACAACATAAAGTGATAGTAACATTCTCAAAGAAACATCCTATGTAAAACTGAAGTAGAATTGCTAAGATAGGACTTTATCCCTCCTTCGAAGAGTCTGGTATATTGTAAGGATCAGCTGACGCTAAAGAACCTTTGTAAAGAATGGATAAATCACAATGCTGCACGTTCACTCACTCTTATCTCAAAGAATAATCCTTTATGTATCTGAAATTTTATTTCAATGCAATTTTTGGAAAATGAATGAATCCTTTACATCCATCCTTGGACCCATTAATTGTCCTGATTTTCAAGACAGTCCACACTGTAGTCTCAAAAGCCCCTTCGTCTTTTATCTCTCATCATTTCCTGTCATAAATTCTGCCCTATAATCACACTAGTTTACTGAATACGCCCTGAACATACCTTATACTGACCTTCCTCTATAAACTCTGCTTCTTAATTGGAAATTCCTGTGTCTCCATTTTTAGTAGCACAGCAGGTGAGATCTAGAACTTTGAACCCTCATGGTCTCGGTTCAAATACTACCTCCAGCACTTGTTAGCTGTGATAGTGAATAAAAGCCCTGGGAAAGCAAAAATGACACCGCTTTGCCACCATTATGAATAAATGTTACATCCCATTGATAGGGGGAAAGAAAATAACATTGTACCTTGAGATAAATAAAAAATAAGAGTCACTCTCTTTAATTCTGGTCCCAATAATACAAGAAATCGTAATCATTTTCTGTAAGCTTGGACTCTCTAACTAAACAACTTTTTCCCCTAACTTCTGCAATGTTGGTATCCAAAAAATGTTATGACCTTTGTGGATATAATAATCATGTTTTTCCACTATGACAGACTAATGTAAACTCAATAATATTGGTGATCTCATGTTTTGTCCCAATATATACCTGTATTTTTTAATTCATCGAGCCAATATAAGTCTGATTCTCTTACACTATTTTGCAAGTAGATCTCTTTCCTAAAATCTTTAGTACCTGAGACTTCCTTTCTTGTTATCTTAGTTCCAAAACATTCTTATTTTTAGAATTTTTTTCTTTTGTAATATATCTTTAAACAATAACTCAAAATTTCAAAGCCTCCTTTTCATCTCCACCTTCGAAATCTCAGTGCTCCTTCCCCAGAGGCAACCGATATTTAAATTGAGTATGTATCCTTCCAGACCCTTTTTTATGATTTTCATACATATATATGGACCCCACTGAAAACACTGTAATCTCCAGGTCCTTCATTTCTACAATAGGAATAGTAACTATACCTGTCTCATAGGGTTGTTAGAAAGAGTAAATTAAAAAATTTCACATAAAGTGCCATGTGCATAGTACTTAGCACAAGGGAAAATCCCATTCCTCTATCAAGGTCCAGCTCAAATTACACAGCTTCTCCACCAAGTTTAAGCAGACTATTCAGCTTCAGATAATTTCTTCTTTCTCCAGTGAAGTTTCTTTACCACTTGCCGAACACATCATAGAGTACCTTGGGTCATGGCCCATCCTAAACTCCTAGAGGAAAGAAATTCAATCTCTCTATCCTTCAAAACAACTGCCAGAGGGTTCTATAAAAAGTAGGTACTAGATAAATTAAAATACTGTAAATGTCTAAGAAACAGAAACTCAAGCAAGGTTTCTTCCTGATACACTCACTCAATTCAAGTGGTTCCAGACTTTTAACTATGTAAATGAAGCTGTCTTAAGTTATCAGGTATATAATAAAAGCCAGTTCCTATTAAGTAGAGACCCAAAATCTCATTGATAAAGCATCCTATGCTTGTCTGTTTTTCTCCACTTAAAATTTAAGTGCTTAGGAAGCAGGCAAATCTAATAACTTTATTAATAAAACATATGCAAAAATGCTCTTTTATAAACACAACTAGGCTTACATAATGAATATGTTCCTTAAAAGTCACAAAAGTTATTTCATTTTATTTATTTATTTTTACACTTACAGCACCTGGTCTTCCTAGGTGGTCTCCCATCTAAGTACTAACCAGGTTCGACCATGCTTAGCTTCCAAGATCAGACAGGATCGAGCTTGATCAGGGTGTCATGGCTGTAGACAAGTTATTTTATTTTAAATGAACTGGTGGAATACAAAAATGAAAATGAACAACATATACAGCTATGACAACAGAAAGATAATTTTTTAGACAACAGCAGGATAACCCCATTAATAAAATAATGTAAGCGACAGTTTGCAAGAAAAATCCCTAAATATATCCAAACAAATGATTACCAACCATGATACATATCCTAAAAAGGGAGGGGGGGGGACCTAGTATAAAACATGCAAAAATTTTTAAGATATGAAAACGCAATTCACATGTGAAGAAATACACATGTCAATAACTCTACTAAATAAATGATTCCTAATCTCAGTAGAAATTAGAAAAGGTAAATTAAACTCAACAATGAACTACCATTTTTCATCTATCAGTTGGCAAAAATAAGACAATATCTACCACTGGTGAGGCTACGAAGAAACAAGAACTCATACACTTTTGGTAGAAGTATAAATTATCAGTCTTTTATTTAACCTCTAACCCAGCAATTACAGGTATAGAAATTTGTTCTACAGAAGTATGAACTGCAGCATTTTTTATAATAGCAAAAAAATTTTAAGCCCTAAACTAACTTACACCTGCACTACCAGCCTAGGACTTCTTAAATTCTCCTTAATCAGGGACAGTACTGGTCCCAGACTCTAGGGTAAAGTTGGGAGCTTACTGGTCCCAAAAGGTATCACTTACCAAATGTAAGAAACAATAGCTACCCTATCATGACATTGGCAAAATAAATTTCTGCAGCACTGTGAACCCAAAAAAGCAAAAGGAAAACAAAACAAAATTATTTAAAGCCCATTATAGCCAATCACCAAAACAATTTTAGGTTTTTCTTTTCTCTTAAAGCTTTACAAAAATAAAATGAGCCAAAGGAGATTAGTTTTAATTGTCTAATAAGAAGCATAAAAGATCAATATGAAGAAAATCATAAAGCTCTAAAAATGATCACAACAAAAAAGAATAAATAAATAAATATATTCCAGGATATTAGACTCAAGTGTGAAGATGTCGAATTGTTTTCAAATTATTTTATAAATTTAATGTAATTTTAATCAAAATACCAACAGAATGTTTTCTAAAACGTAATAATCTATCCTAAAACTTAACTAGAAATTCTCAAAATGAGACTATCCAGTAAAATTTTAGAAAAGAAAGAGTAGGGGAGCTCTCTCTACCTGCTCTCAAAAGCTGTAAAATAGGAATATGGAATGACATATGATACTGATGCACAGATAAAAAAATAAAACAGAAAGGAGACTCCAGATACTGACTAAATGGGAATTAAATATATGATAAAAGAGAAATATTTCATCAGAAAGACAAAGCATAATGGTAGTTGCCAGAGGCCCAGGGGGAGGGGAGTTCTTTAGCCACTGAGGTTCAGTTTTACAAGATGACAAGAGTTAATGGGGATGGATTGTGGTGATGGCTGCACAACAATGTGAATGTGTTTAATACCACTGAACTGTATACTTAAAGATGATTAAAATGGTAAATTTTACATTATGCGTATTTTACCACAATAAAAAAAATGGCATTTCAAATCACTAAAAAAGTATCCAATTAATTTTATTGGGTACAACTGGGCTGACCATATGGGGAAAAAAATCTTTATCTTATGCCATACAAATACAAACTGAGATGAATTAAAAGAGCTAAGTACTGAGGTGGATTAAAAAGAGTTTTTTTAAAAAACTATACTAGAGGACAAAAGAATATATGTGATTACAGGATAAGGAAACAAAACCTGGAAGTCATACAGGAAAAGACTAGAACTATCCCTACACCAAAACTTTAAACCTCTGTATAGTAGAGCACATCACAAAAAAGTTAAAAGTAACGGACTGGGAGAAAATATTAACAGCATACTTTACATGCAGAGGATTAGTATCTGAATATCCAGAACACAAGAAAATTTGTATTCAATACACATAGTGACAAAAAATATGAATATGCAAACTCACAGAAAAACACAAAAGCAATAAGCATATGGAAAGACATCCAATTTCACAACTAATCAGGGAGATATAAATCAAAACAAGATAGCAGTTCTTTTTCAGACCAGGAAATAATTTGGCAGGAGGTAGGGAGAAGTAGGTACTCTCATACATTATGTGTAGAAAGATATATTGGCATATTAGCTCTACAATTTGACAACACTTATCAAATTCTAAAAGCACATAGGTTCAACATAGCAATTTCACTTCTTGGTATCTATCATGTCTAGAAATATGAACATTGACACAAAAATATATAAACAACAAATATTAACATGGATTTCACTATAGTTATGATTGAAATAATCTGGAAAATATACTTAAGGACATTTAAGTAATGGTTAAATAATTATGAAACAACCATACTTTACAATAGTATTAGATAAAATTATATATACAAATAAGGAAAGATCTCTAAAACACATTCAGTGGAAAAAGAAAAATCTTGATTTTCCATTCAGGATTAAAAGAACAACTATATGTATGTGTACACACACACACACACACACACACACACACACAGAGTAATCCTCCTGATCTGCAATTTCACTTCCCATGGTTTTTCAGTTACTTACAGTCAGCCTCAGTCCAAAAATATTAAATGAAAAATTCCAGAAATAAACAATTCATAAGTTTTAAAGTGCATGCCATTCCGAGTAGTGTGATAAAATCTCACACCATCTCACTTTAGCATGCCCAGGACACAAATCATGCTTTTGTCCCACATACCCATGCTATCACTACCCACTACCCTGTACCACCACCCCCAAACCCAGTTAAGTCACTTAGTTGTGTCTAAGTTAACATATCAACTGTCAAGGTATCACAGTGCTTTTGTTCAAGTAACCTTTATTTGACTTAATAATGGCTCCAAAGTGCAAGGGTAGCAATGATGGCAATTCAGATAGGCCAAAGAGAACCCATAAAGTGCTTCCTTTAAGTGAAAAGGTATGTATGTAAAAGAAAACTTAGTGTATATAGGGTTCAGTACTATCCACGGTTTCAAGCATCCACTGGGGGTTTTAGAATGTATCCTCA
Source organism: Rousettus aegyptiacus (assembly GCF_014176215.1). NCBI lineage: Eukaryota > Metazoa > Chordata > Mammalia > Chiroptera > Pteropodidae > Rousettus > Rousettus aegyptiacus. The sequence continues at coordinate 115,502,482 of NW_023416306.1, read as the reverse complement.
AAGATAATGAGGGACTACTATATATGTAAATGCAAATGAAAAAGGTTTAAAAAGATGCATACCAAGTTATTAACAGCAACAGCAGTATTGATGGGAGAGGAGAAAGATAAGAGGAGGGAGGAAAAGCAAAAAGGATTTTTTTTTTCCTAATCTATAAACTTCTGTATCATTTGATTTTTTACTATAAAAATAATGTATTACTTATATGTTTAAAAATAAAATTAACAAAAAAATTGGGAAATATATAGAATTAAGTAATATTATGCTCATATTTTCTGAATCAACCTGTCTGATGAAGACTTTTCAAAAAGAAATGAATGTGAAAGTCTCATAAAAGTATAAAAGTTAAATTGCATTTAATTATACATTTGACAAATCACCTTTACTGATAAAAAATTCACTGAAATTAGATACATAGGGTATTTGCTTCTCCCTGATTATGATACTTATTTGTGGCTACCTCATAGGAGGTCTCTCCATGACCCAGTGAAAAGTGTCATAGAAAATAGAATTTCAGCTTCAGGTACATACATAGCTATTTAATCTTCAGTTGAACAGGGCAACCTTCCAACCCACTTGTACGGGCTCATACTGTGCTTTCAAGTCATGCAGAAAAACAAAGTCAGCGCTACATATTTCTTCACGGTATTTGCCTACCTGATACTGAATTTAAAGGCTGCCCAAAGAAAATCAGCTACTATCTGAGCTTCATATATACACATACATATATGGTAAGACTGAAATACTTTAAAATAAAAATGTATCATGAAAAACTGGAAATTTTCTTTTACATTTAAAGACATTTGATAACTACCTATGAAAATACAATAAATGTAGAAATATTATAATATTAATTCATGCCTGTCACTTCTTAACAGTAATGTGATCCAAAGGTCTAGTTTAGTCACCCACAGAAAGCAACACCTAACAGCTCTCTGATACTTTAAAGGGTGTTCAGCTGTAATTAAAACATTACTTAAGGAAGATCTAAGGTTTTCAAATATTTTCAATTGGGATTTAGTCTTTAAAATAGGGTATCACACAAAAAGTAATTAAGATGAGGTAAAATAAAAGTTTAATTTCTAAAAATTTGTCAATTTACATTCTTTTAAAATATTTTATATGTAGTGAGCATAAATGTGCATTTTAACATTCTTTTTATTATTATCTGAAGAACTCTTCATAACAAACTTATAAATCTAGCATTCATTCAAAACAATTCGCCACAAAGCACTAACTTAACACTTACTCAGCACTGTAACAGCATGTAAAAATTCAGAGACAAGTATAAGGTTCCCAACCTCAAAAAACTTAATTTTCTAATAAGGAATATGAACTGAACACACAAATAAAATTAAAGAACCATAGATAACATTAAAGTGATAAATCAAGTAAAGTAGACTGATGCTATAGGAGTTCAGAGACAAGGAAAACAACAAAGACTAGATGGAAATTACCCAAAAGTTCTACAGAATACAATCCTAGACAAAGGGCTTTCCTTATCCAGGGTTGACTACTAATGAAAATAAGACTCCTCTAAGCAATCATCAACAAAAATCACCTTATTAGACCACTTTGATAAGTTAAACAGGTCCTTGCCTCACATTGTTTATAATCAAAGGGGATACAGAACAAATACCAGTTAAAAGACTATATAGCTCATCACCGGGAGTCCTCATGAGTGCTGTTAATAATTCTTTCTTGATTCAGGTGCTAGATCAAGGGTACACTCTTTTTGTAAAAATGCATCAAGTTGTACATTTATGATATGCGCAGTTTTCTATATGTATGTTACACTATATGAAAATAAAAACAAATCGATTATAGCTCCAGTCCTACCATTCCTGCAAGCTGCAGTTACACATTTCCCGCCACTTACTGAACATCACCATCTGGATGTCCTGCCCCCACCTGACTCCATCTTCCCTTCAAAACCCAAAATCCCTCCAGACTTTTCTATTTCAGTCAATGGTACAGATATCCAAGCTGAAAACCTTGGACTCAGAGGGCTTCTCCCACATAGGTGATTTATCAAGTCCTATTTCAAATCCAGTAAGTGCCAGGTACATTTCTAAGTACAAAAATACAGCAGAGAAAATGACAAAAGTCCATTCTCCAATGGAGTTCACATTCTAAGGGAGAGTGACAGGCAAATATATATTTTAAAACTAGGTAGTGATTCAAATTGCAGTTTATGCAAACAACGAAATATTATTTAGCCATAATAAGCAACAAAGTAGTGATTCATACTACAACATGGATGAAACTGCAAAACATTGTATTAAATGAAAGTAGTCAGACACAAAAGGTTACATATTGTATGATTTCATTTAAATGATATTCAGAATAGATAATCCATAGAGACTGAATACAGGTTGGTGGTGGCTAGGAGCTGGAGGAAAGAGGTGATGGAAAGAAATTACTTAAAGGGTAGGAGGTTTAACTTGGGCATAAAATGATTTGCAGCTAGAGAGAGATGGTGGACGTTGCACAACAATGCCACTGAATTGTTCATCTTAAAATGGTTAATTTTATGTTATGTGAAATTCATCTCAATTTATATAAGATGTAGCCATGTATTCATATTATGTGGAAATATGAAGGTATATAAATAAGTAAGAAAATATAAATTTTTTTATACTGTGCAATAGTATTTAGTCTGTTAAACTGTCACTGATAAAATTTCTTAAAAAAGAATAAGCCAATGATCATATACTACGATGATAGCAAAAAAGAATGAAGCAATAAGAGAGGCTGCTTAAAACTGGTGATCAGGAAAGACCTAAGAGGTGATTTAAACCAAGAACTGAATGACAGGAAGGAACCAGACTTGAAGAACATTCCAGGCAAAGAGAAGGCAAGTGCAAAGGCATTAAAAACAGACTATTCAAAGGTAAGAAACAGCCGGTGTCGCAAGAGTATAGAGAATAAGAGGAAAGGCTGCACAAACAGGCAAAGGTCAGATCGTGTAACATTTGTAGGCCAAAGTAGTTCAGATTTTATAAGTCATATTGTAGGTATCTTCTCTCTGTGCTTTAATTTCTGCTCTCACTTCTCAACTTCAGTCCTTGTCGCCTCACTTCAGAACTATAGCAGTATAATAATCTCCTAAGTGTTCCTAATTTGATTCTCTTCCCACTCCAAGCCCACTCTCATCGCCACAGTAAAATCAAATATTTTTAAAGTGGTATTATCCATTATCACTCTTCTGCTCAAAAACTTTCAAGATGCAATAGCTCCTTAGTCTGAAGCTCAAAGCTCCCAAGAAATGGGGTCATAGCCCTCTCCCTAATTTTAGCACCTATCATACCCCTAAAACAAAATCTCACTCTAGCCAAAATCTTCCTAAACATACATACAATTCCTACTATGTGACCTTAGCTCACAATATTCATCCTTCCACCTCCTCAACAACCTTCATTCCCTTGACTCCACTATATTACCATTTCTTGTGCAAATAAAGATCTCTCAATAGGGAACAGGAAAGGAAAAGAATACAATGAGAAAACAATGAGGGAAGGCACAAAAACGTGAGTACATGATATTTACACACACAAAAATAATGTCCTATGACTGAGCACAGAAGGCATGGTTAGATTTAAGAGGAAATAAAGCCACTTAGCAGAATGTAAGAGCTACATAACCTTATACAAATTATTTAACCTCTCTGGGCTTCAGTTTCTTCATCTGGAGAATGAAGGTAATAACAATGCTCATGTTATAACATTGTGACAATTTACTCATTGACTAAGCACTTAACTCTGTGTGCCAGCATTGTTCTAACTGATGTGGAAGCAGCAATGAACAAGACAAAAATCTGTAACCTGTGGTACTTAAATTTTAGTAAGGGAAACATAAGACAAACAAAATAAATAAATATGACATGATGTTACCTAGTGATAGGTGCTACAGAAAAAAATAAAGCAGAGGGATAGGAAAGTAAGCAAAATTTGAATCAAGACATGAAGAATTGGGGAAACAACCCATGCGGTATTCCAGACAGGAAATCAGAAATGAAAGGGCATGAACAAGGGAAAACAAGGAGGCTAAGGAGTTAGAGCTGAGAGTGGGCAGTAAAATAGTCAAAGATGAGGTCAAAGATGTAAAAGGGATCAGATCACATAGAACCTCAGTTGCCACTGTTAACAATTTTAGCTTTTAATTTACCAGAAACAGGAAGCCACTGCAGTATTTGAGCATGACATGACCTGACTTTAACAGCATCTCTGATTTGACAGCATCTCTCTGGATGCTATATTAAAAATATACTACAAGAGAACAAGGTCAGGAAGAAGCGACCCCTTAAGAGATTAAATCAGGTAATGGTACTTAACACAATGACTGGTACGTAAGTAAGCATTCCTTAAAAGGTAGTTATTTTTCCAGGAGTGAAAATGAATTTCTCATCCTGTTGGACCAAACATTAGTAGTAAAATAACCAGTTAAATTTAGGCTGAAGTATTGGGGTATGGCAAGTGTATGTCATATAATCTTAGTCTCATTGAAAAAAATTTTTTAATTAAATAATAATTCATGATTTTTATAATGACTCCCTATTTCCCATAAAGATGGTGCAGGTCTGTTGCTATCCACATTTTTCCTAGCATGCCACTCAGAAAGGAAAGAGTCCTCAAAAAAACAAAACTAGCAAGAATTTGAGGAAATAGAGTATGCATAAAAATATTTCAATCTGGAAAAAATGGCTCTTCGATTTCTACTGTTTCAAATGGCACCATATTGGTTACCTCTATTGATCTGATTGTTAAATTTTTAGTGACAATATAAAATGCTGGTTGCAATTTATTTTATTTAAAATAAAAAGGCAGTTATAACACTTCAAAATAACTGAAAAGAAACCAGCGGTGCTAAAAAGCTTTCATTTTGAAAATATACAGCTAATTTGTAAAACATGCATAATTCTGGTAAGGGGTCACCCAGTTGATGAAAGACACACATGTACTTTGACCTCTCCTTCCAAACTCAGTGAATGCAACTTGGGACCAAATTCTTATGTGACTCCAACTTCTATATTAGGCTCAGAGCTATAGGATTCTCTCATTCCCATTCCTTAACCCTAAAGCCCTCTAGTATCACTTCAGGCTATCCCAGACTTTGGATATGAAATCAAGACTCCATGCCATAGGAACCCCATAGTTCTAACAGGTAGTTATGGACTGTCAAACCACTGAAAAAGGCATTTCAGTTTGTAAATGATACTGATGATGATAACTATTTACTAAGCGCTTACTATATGCCAAACATTGTTTCTAGCACGTTACATTATCTCATCATCCTTACAACAAAGCTAAGGTAAATATTATTATCCCATTGTACTGATGAAGAAAAGTGAAGAAAATTTAAGTAACTTTTGTAAGAGGCACAAAGAAAGTAGTGGGAACCAGGAGGAGGGGCAGGGAGGAACCAGTTTAAACAAAGGATCAAGAAAATAGAATAGCAAGGGATTTCTCAAAGCTAGAAGCAAGGGATTTCTGAAAGTTAGAAGCAAGGCCTTCAAAAATTCTGAAGGAAAATAATTTCCAATCTAGAGTTCTATTACTCTATCTTCATAGAATGGTAAAGGTGGTGGTATATAGATGATAGGGGTTATTGAGGCCCGATATCTGTTTTTATAGTTTTATTGGAACACATCCATGTCCACTCATTTATGTCTATAGGTGCTTTTACAATACACCACCACAATTGAGTTGTTAAGGCAGAGACCCTCTGGCCAACAAAACCTAAAACATGTAATATTGGTCCTTTACAGAAAAAAATTTGCCATCTCCATGGTTATCAGAGACAATGACAGCCATGAATAATAGAGAACTGATGATTAATAATTCTGGATACAGTGTTGGAAAATAAGGGTAAGGCTATAATGGTACATTTTCCTGTAAAAAGCAGGTTTTCAATACTTTTTGGAGACAGAGATCAGTTTCTGATTTTTATCCAAGCACTTAACTCCTGCCATTTCTGGAATTCTGAAGAAAGCTCCTAGAAAATGTATAGTCATCATTAAACTATTTGAAGAATTATAAAATGTATAGTCTTTCCAGAGGTTTTACATCTTGTATTCTCTGGCTAGCCATCTTTTGAATGTTCTGTTACTTATTAGCACTTTCAATGAAGGTAGACAGGAAAAAAACAAAAATACATTAAAGGCAAGCTGGCCAGTTCTGTTACATCAGCAGTTAAACACTGCAAAAAGAGTTGAAAATTGTTATAATGTGTTAGCAAAACTAAAGTTTTAAATACCAAGTAAATCCAATATAAGCCAACAGTGAGACATATCTGCAAAAAACTCTAAAATGGAGATTTAGTATCCCTATCCTGAGAGGAAATAATTCTTCTATATGCTGGCCTGGCTTGCCTAAATCTTGCCTATATTTTGTTTTGTTTGGGGCACCACCTTTTAAAAGGACTAAAACAGTCCAGTAAGGGTGGTGAGAGTAAATAGAAGCTGTAATGTATTAAAGAAAGGTTGAAATCATTGGGAATCTCCTTTTTAATTTTTTTGTTTTAATTTTAATAAGCATTATTATAGCATTAAACAGTAAAGCCATCGAAAAGAAATTTCTGAATTCAATTCATTACACAATCAACAAATATTTACTGAAAAACTACTATAAGCCAGACACTGTTCTAGGACAGAAAAAATCCCTGACCTCTTAGAGCTTACATTCTAGTAGGAAACACAAATAAACAAATAAACCAATAAATAATGTAAGATACCTACAATCTTATCACTGACCGTAACTTTTTATTCCTCTGAATTTCCATGTGCACGTATGTATATTTTTACATGTATTTTTATTTTTTTATAATTTAAAGCAGGATCTTTGCAATTTGAATCCTACTCTTCATTTAACATTATTTTGAGAACATATTTTCCAAGTTGCTACATTGCCTCTAATTCATATTTTTCACTTTTAATACCACCATTCACTTAATATTCCTCTAGTCTTCAACACATTATACCCAGTCTTTGCTATAAGTACAACAAAGGACAAGGTGGGGAGTAATTTCCTAAAGAGGATACTTCATGCAAAAGGCTAATCAGTTTTCTGTTCTGCTTCTGTAAATATGCTTGCTGCATGGACTGTACTCGAAATTAACTGACAAATACCCTCCCTTTTTGTTTGATCTGTCTAAGCTACAAATGTTAACTGTTTGTACCCTCTAGCAACTGGAGGTTTGTAACACTTTGTAATTACCAGTAACCCATAGCAACTCCGCTGCTTTGTAGCCGCCTGAGTTCAAATTACCCAACCAGGCCTTGCCGAAAAGGGTCTATATAAGGAATGCTGCAACTGAGCTCCTCCAGCACCACTGGCATAATAAACCTGAGTTGTCCGACTCTCCAGGTGCTGCTTGGTTTCTCGCTGGTCTGATTTTGGATCTTTTCCACAACATTCCCTGTTCCAGAGGAACTTGGACAGGGTAAGCAGTGAGCTGTTGGGTCTGCAGGAGGACTTCAGAACTGACAGAAGGAGCCCAGGACATTAGGACTAACATGCTTAAAGAAGAAGGAAACAGGCCATATCCAATCACTCCAGGCAAAACCTCAGGTAGAAAAAGAGGTGAAAGAGAGTAGAGGTACCTGGTCTCTATTCAGGCACCCTGGTTGACTGACTAATGGCAAGGAAGGAATCTTGGCATGCCTGTACCATGTGATAGTGCACTACCAAGCCCAGCAGAACTTTTCTCAAATTCCTTGAAAATCTATGCAGTAAGAAACTAAAAGCATGAGGTCAACCTTTAGGGAACTTAGTAGGAACTTTAGTGATATCAGGAGAAGCTAACAGGTCAGTAAGGGCAGTTACGAGGTCAACACTGGTAATACCAAAGGCTGGGGTCAGCAATAGAGATGAGATCACACAGAAATGCCAGTAGCAAATTAAGGCCACCCAGGCAGTAGAGGTTTGTGCAACACTGCCAATTTCAGTTGAACCAACCAATTGACATCCAAAGAACAGTAATGAGCCACTGAACAATTTCCCAGGAAGAATTTGGTGATAAGTCTCAAAATCAAGATGATTTTCATTATCACTGCCTAGAAAATTTAAGAGGTGGTAATGGATCATTAAGATATTGAAAGGGTCATTTGAAGGTTGTCACGGAAGCAGGAAAAGATGATTCCATACGCTTTATGGGGTCCTGGAATGGAAGTTTCTGAGTAGATTTCATATCAGTACAACGAATAACCTTCTGACCTCTAAAATACCCAACAATGAAACAAGTTTCCTCACAAAGTGAGGAAGTATTTAGCAAAAGTGACTGATTACCTTTCATGGCTTTTGTAAAGAACAATCAGAATTTGAATGGGTTTTTTGTTGTTGTTCTTTATCAAATATCTTTAGTTTTTGTTTTTTATCAAAGTTATCCATTAACAGAGATTAAAGAATTGAATAAGTATAAAAGCATATTACAAAAAAGAAACAATGATCCTCTACCCCAACAATTTTCCAATACCCAGAAGCAAAATTTTCAATTTTTTGTGGCTGACACTTTTGGTATGTATCGCCATATCACTATATGTTTTTTATCTTTTCTTTTCTTTAGGCACTAAAGAAAACTTCCTACTGTAGAAGATGAGTATTTAGTTCTCCTTCATCTTCACATCTCCATACATGTGCACACTGTCTATCCCCGAGACTTCCCAATATAATTATATAATTATAATCAGATAAATACTCGGTTCATATAAAGACTATTCAGAACGGAGCATGTAGCATACTTATTAGAACAGATCCTAAAATATCAGCCTGGTGAGTGAATAGTCAGGTCACTAATTAAGCCAGTTGTTTTCCAGAGTTATTCTGGGACTCAGACTGACAGCAGCTCCGCCATCTTGACTACAAAGCTTCCAAGTTTGTTTTGGATGTTGCATCCCAGATAGCCAGGAGAGGTAAACAAAAGAAAAACATAAAAAGGAGCCCAGGCCCAGTTCCACTCATATTCCACTAAAGCAAATTTAAGTCAGGGAGTCTCATCAAACTGCACAGGAGACTGGGGGATTCTGACTAGCTAAATGCCCAAAGAAGGGGAGAGCAAATTTGAGTAGTTAGTGGTCTCTAATACATATACACCATAAATACTTTCTCAAAAAAAAGTGAGTGGAAGAAAAAACTGTAATTTATCTTAGAAATAGATAGTGAAGGGAAGAGGAAAGAAAGGCTATAAGGGAAAATAAATTAGTTAAATAAATCTAAAGGGAGGTTAATGAACATTCCCCCTAAAAAGAGAGAAAAATTAAAAGGAGGTGATTAATTCATTCGATAAATACTGTGCTCTTATTATGTACTAGGCTCTTGTTAAGGACTAAGGAATTAACAAAAATCATATAGACTAAATGCTGTGTAGTATCCTCAATTAGATCCTGAACAGAATAAAAACATTAGTGGAAAAATTAATGAAATCCAAATAAAATCTGGAGTTTACTCAGTAATAGTATACCAATGTTGGTTTCTTAGTTTTGATAAATGTACCATAGCAGTGTAATATGTTAAAATTAGAAGAAACTAGGTGATGAGGTATATGAAAACTATTATTTTTACAACTTTTTTATAAATCAAAAATTATTCCCAAAAAAGTTTACTTTTAAAAACTCAGTCATAATGGTGCAGCCACTGCAGTTCCTCAAAAAATTAAACATGGAATTGTCATATGATCCAGCAATTCTGCTTCTAGATATATACTCAAAATAATTGAAAGCAGAGGCTCAAAAAGATGTGTGTATACCCATGTTCACAGCATTATTCACAGTAGAGAAAGATGAAAGCAACCCAAGGTCTACCTATGAATGAATGGATAAACAAAAAATGTATATACAAACAATGGAATGTTATTCAGCCTTAAACAGAAAGGAAATTCTAACATATGCTACAACATGGATAACCTTTGAAGACATTAGGGTAAGTGAAATAAGCCAGTTCCAAAAGGACAAATATTTGTTACCATTACACTTATGTGAGGTACCTAGCACAGTCAAATTCACAGAGAGAGAAAGTAAAATGGAGGGTTTTAAGGACTAGGGGGAGGGGAGACTGGTAAGTGAGCATTTTATGAGTACAGAGTTTTGGCTTGGAAAGATGGAAACTCTGGAGATGGATGGTGGTGATAGTTGCAAAACAATATGAATGCACTTGATGCCAAAATCCTGTACACTTAAAAATGGTTAAAATGGTACATTTATATTATATATATTTTTACAATTAAAAAAATATACAGTCATATAGGCATAATGATAGAGGTTTAAACAGAGTACTCCCATGACCAAAAAAAGATCTAAAACAAACTCTGACTTCCCTGAGACTATGACATCTAAGATTAAATTTGAACAAGACAGTCATTCTAGGGAAGAAATGGGGAAAAGGGTATTGAATATAGACAGAAGCACAGCAACTGTGGTAGTCTAGCTAGAGCAAGAGAGAGCAAATTACAGCTCCACAGGCCATGTCCTGCCATCTGTTTTTTTACAGCCCACATGCTAAGGACGGTTTTATATTTTTTTAATGGTTGAAAAAATTTTAAATAAAATTTTATGACACACAAAAATCACATGAAATTCTGTCACCGCAATAAATTTACTTTAAAAAATTACATGAAATTCAAATTTCAGTGTCCATAAATGAAGTTTCCCTGGAACACAGTCATGATCCTTCATTTATGTAATATCTATGGCTGCTTTTGTGTTACCACAACAGAGCTGAGTAGCTGTAACAGAAACAGTAAGTCCCATAAAGCTTAAAATATTTACTATATGGCATTTTACATAAAATGTTTGCCAACCTCTGGTCTAGAGGCCTGAAAGTAGTATATGTAGTATGGATAAAACAAAAGTATATGAGGGAGACGCATGGTAAATGAGATAAGCCAAAGAATCTGAACTTGTCTCAACTTGATTCCATTTACTATGAGATGCCACTAAAGAATTGTACTGAGAGTAATCTGATCAGTTACACCTTATGTAAAGATAATTATCCACTTGTTTCAAAAGGTATCTGAGCTATTCGTCTTATTTACTAAAAACAAAACTTAACACTAAAAAAAGGTCTATAAGCCTATCAATAAGGCTAACAATGATAGTTATCATATTAGAAAATTTTTTATTTCCTTCTTTGTGCTTATCTGTTTTTCATATTTTCTCAAATGAGAAGAAAACTGCTTTTATAATTCAAATTAAAAACAAGTATAATTGATCCTTGAACAACACAGTTTTGAACTGCATGGGTCCACTTATATATGGATTTTTGCAATAGATATATATAGTACTATAAATGTAATTTCTCTTCTTTATCATTTTCCTAATGTTTTCTTTAGCTACTTTATTGTAAGACTACAGTACATAATACATACACAAAATATGTGTTAATCAACTGTTTATGTTATTGGTAAGTCTTCTGGTAAAATGTAGGCTACTAGCAGTTAAGTTTTGGGGGAGTCGAAAGTTATATATAGATTTTTGACTGCGCAGGGGTCAGCACCCCTAACCCCCATAATGTTCAACTGTACTTTTAAACTCATATTCATACACACACAAAACTTACTCTCTAGGTTCTATGCTCTTCTCTTCCTGCCCTTAGTAGGAAAAAGTATGTCTAGGAAAACCTACACATAACAAAACTATGAAAGTATGCCTTTGTCAGACTTATAAAGAATAAATGACATTCTATCTTATGTATTTGCTTTATAGATATAAAAGGGCAGAAATTGCAGAGCTTGCAGGTCAAGTCAAAATGTTGAAAACTGATGCAAGACTGCACATAACTCTGAGAATATAATTATAGGTCTAAGAAATACAAAGTTCTTCATTTATACCACAGTACTTTGCTCTTACCGATACACTGCTTATTAAGATTAAATTCCTTTTTAATGTTATGTTTCAGTTCCTCAACTAAACTGTCAAGGATTCATGTGCAGGGAACCATATCTTTTATTTCTTTTGTGTGTCCCCCACAGCACCTCATACAGTGCCCATATAAGGTAGGTGCTCAATACATGCCTACAATTGAATGACAAAATAATTAACCCTACTTTGAGCTCACAGACTAAAACTCTCACATTTATAATTCACATAATTAAGCCTCTCTCTATGCAACAGTTTAAAGGACATTCCTGGAGTGAGAACTGCTGATTCTATTGGATTTATTACATTAGGTTTCTTCTCCAGCAAAGAGTTCAAAGTATACATATAATGCTAAAATAGAATTCCTGACTACTGAGAAGGTGGGTGGGAAAGTGGGCAAGTGAAGAATATTATAATAGCTTGCTTCCAGAGAATAGCATTATTCAGTCCTAGAGATTAAAACATTCCTAAAATGTCTCTGAACTAAGTAAGACTCCTGACATCGTTTCATTACAATTAGTACTGGCTAAATTCTATCACAGTGAATGAATATCACTAAAACCAAAAAATCACTATAAAAAAAATTCTAAAAACCTCAGCTAATAGACCATATGATTGTATGTTATAAGATCTAGTTTTATTTACTCTCTTTTGGCAAAACAAAACTTTCAAACTTTTTCAGAGCATTATGATTGAGCATCTACCACATGCCAAGCACTGGGGAAACAAATGAATAAAAAAGCCAGTCAAAATATCAACTCATTTTGTACCAGTATAAATTAAAGTACAAACAACAAAGCTGAGGAAGTACTGTGCAGCAAGGAGCCAACTTCTATGTGGGGAAATCTGGAGAAATTACATAGCAAATTTAAGTTGGACGTCAAAGACTGAGTAGGGGTTTGAGGCATAGAGCAGGAAGAGGGGAAGAAAGAGTATGCCAAGCAAATAAAGGGCTATTGGACAAAGCACATTGGGTATGACAGGAGTGATAAAGAGGAGAGAGGATAAAGAGGAAAGAACCCTAGGGTAGAGTCAGATAATGATGGGTCTGGTATGCTAAACTCTGAAATTTGGAGTTTACCCCTCTAGGTAATGGAGAGAAAGTAGAAATCTTCAAGTAGTACAGTGACAAAAACCTGAAGAATAAGTTCATATAACAGGAAAAACCTTAGTTACATTACAATCATTTCGAAGGCATTATTTACTATTATACCATATTGATGCTGTTCTGTGAATACTGTGCTGATGCAGATACAAAAAAAAAAAATCTAAGTGTAATCTATTCCTCTGTCCATGCTTTCAACTTAGCCTCAGGGCTCAGTCATTGACCCTCTTCTCTACTCCCTGGCTAATCTCACCAGACCCATGTTTTTAAACATCTATGTATTTAAACACTTAAATACATCTATGTATTGCTATCCAAAATATAGTATATTCACAGCCCTGATTTGCCTCTGGGTTCCAGACTTGAACAGTCAACTCCCTACTCAATGGGTATTCCTGGATAGCCAGTGAGCAAACTCAAACTCAACATATCCAACTAAATTCACTTTAAACCCCAAAATAGCTCCTTCCAGTTTTATATCTCTGCACAAAGCACCAGCTGCTCTAGCTAAAAACCTTGGAATCATCCTTGATTCCTTTCTCTTACCTCCTACAACTAATCTATCGGCAAATTCTATTAATTCTACCTTCAAAATATACCCTGAATCAGATCCCTTCTCATTGCATCCGTCATTGGCCCCCTGATCCAAGCCACCATATTCATCATTTCATTCCAAAGACTTCCTAAATGGTCTCCTGCTGCCCCTCTTGCTTCTATAGCAGTCAGTGACCCTTTAAAATATAAATTAAATTGTATCATCTTTTTTAATAAAAACTGTCCAATGGGCTCCATCACACTTAGAATAAAATTCAAAGCCTTCCTGATCTACAAGGCTCTACATCATCTGAGTCACATCAACTTCCCAATATCATGACCTACCATTGTACCCACCATCACTACCACCAATTAACACCCCAGCAATCTCCAAACTTTAGAACACTAGCCTTCCTGCACTTCCTTGAAAATCCCAAACTGATTTTCACCCCAGAGTCTGTGCATTAGTATTCCCTCTGCTTGAAATGCTCCACATGTCAGCATGACTTACTCCTTATCATTCAGGTCTCTTTAAGTTCAAATATTACCTCAAAGAAGTCTTACCTAGCAACCTATTTAAAAGAACCACCAAACCCAACAGCACCATTACACTCTATCTTCTTGTACTATTTTCTTCATAGCACTTTGAAAATATCTGAAATCATATTATTTATTCGTTTATTACCTACTATTATATAAATTACATGAGAGTAGAGACTGTGTTATTCACTACCCAATCCCTAGACCTAATATATCTGGCATACAGTAATGTTCATTAATTACTGGTTGTTGAATGAACAAATTAACCTAACTGGTCTCATCTATTTATATTCTCATCCTGTTATACATAATTGAATAATTCCTTCCCTAGCCTTGAATTCAGATCTAATTCCTGATTAGATTACTAGACCATTCTTCCTTGAACAGAGTTCTAAACCACTTTGAAGATCATTAAAACAAGCTACGCTGTACCACTGCCTTTAATTCCTTTCTATAATTAGCCCTTCCAGCAACTTGGCCAGTTATTTTTCTTTGACTATAACTTTCATTATCCTCTTTCTATATTATCCAGCTAGTCAATGTACTGCTTATCATAAATGCCTTTGATAAAGAGGGACAGACATGCCCAAATTATAACAAATGGTTTTTTTTTTATATTGTAATACAAATTATTTAAAGAAAAGCAAAAATTTAAAAACCAAATTCGCAGGTCAAGGCCGATAACAAGAATAATAAGTCATGTTGATAGTATATACTCTAACCCTAGTCTAATAAGGGAAAAAAACATCAAATACCAATTAAGGGAAATGCTACAAAATACCTGACCAGTATTCCTCAAAACTATCAAAGTCATCAAAAACAAGGAAAATCTAAGAAACTATCACAGCCCAGAGGACCCTAAGGAGACATGATTACTAAAAGTCCTTATGGCTGTGTAATGGGTGGTTCTGAGAGACAGTAGCCTCATAGGAACTCTCTAGAGATGTCTAGGAAAATAAGCAACCGGCTTTGTTACAATGAAGCTATGGCCATCTTCGTAACACATTCCTCATTTGTATTCACTTTCTCCCTGAGTTCCTTTTTCCCCCTAACACCTTCTTCCCTGGAATGTCACCCATCAATAAAGCATCAGTACAATTAAAAAAATAAAAAACTATCGTCGTATTATGGTATCCTCAATGCGATCCTGGAACAGAAAAAGAACATTAGATAAAAAGTGAAGAAATTTTATTAAACTGTGGATCTCAATTAATAATAATGTATCAATATTTATTGGTTCATTAATTATAACATATATATCATGCTAATATGTTATTAATAGGGAAAACTGAGTGTTGGGTATATGTAAACTCTCTAAAATATCTTTGCAATTTTTCTATAAATCTAAAATAGTTCTAAGAAATAACATTTTTTTAAATTAAATTTATCCAAAAAATCCTACCATTCAAATAAACACACTGGTAGTTCACATTTGATGTATATAATTGTAGACTTCACTGTTTACATTTGATGTATGTCATTTTAAACTATTATGTAAATAAACACATATAGGTATATTCCTACAAAAATGTGATTATGCTACAAATATTCTGTAACCTACTTTTTAGACTTAACAATATACATACTATGCTTTCCAAGTCATTAATAGAAATTTGTTATATCAAGTCTACTAACCGCAAAGTATTTCCCTCTATGAAAGCACTATATATATTTAGCCAATCCTCTATTATTTAACATCTAAGTTTTTCCAGTTTTTGTTTTTATAAAAAACACTACTAAGACAACTCTTAAATGAAAATCTTTGCGAACATACCAACTAGTGCCTTAACAAAGAAGAGCTGCTGAGTCAAAAACCATATAGGCTTTGAATGCTTTCAGTAAGTATAACCAAAATGCCCTCCTTTAAGGATGTTCATATTTACATAGCCACCATTAGCAGTGTACAAGTGTGTCAATTTCACCATTCCTATGCCAATACTAGATATTAACATTTTATTACATACATGCCAATCTGTCAGACTGGGGGGGAAAGTTATTTTGTGTCATTTATTTATAAGTGAAAAATAATGTATTTTTACCCTTGTTGGTTATTTTTTGTTTCTATGTGTGACCTACCTATTGACTGATGTCTTTTGCCCATCCATTAGATCTTAAGTTCATGAACCTAGGTCTAACACATAGTACAAGATTTTTTTCCCACAATTTGCCCAGCTTTGATCATCACTGGACCCCCTACACCTGAAAAACTGCCTGGCACATAGTAAGCACTCAATAAATATGTTAAATGAATCCTGAATGAATAAATTTTCCTTTTAACTTTATAGTGTTTTTGCCAACTAGCAGATGTTTTATGCAATAATTCTATCAAACTTTGCCTTTATGGAGTCTGCTTTTCAGTCATGCTTACAACAGCTCATCCTATTCCAAGATTGGGAAACTGTTCATCCATTTTTTTAAGTAATTTTCTGACTTTACATTGAAATATTTAATTCACCTCGTTTTTTATTTTATTTACATTTTAAGATACAATTCCTTTTTTAAAATGGTTAGCCATTTATTCCAACATAATTTTGCAATTTTCTCAAAATGCCACCTTTATAGCACTAAATAGCGTTAGATATTTCTAGATTAATCTGTTCCACTACTCTATTCCAGAGTTACTTCTTTTGTTTTGATTATCACAGCTTTATTTGTATATTCACTAGTGCCCCCTCACTTTTTCAAAATTTTTCCTACTTTACAGGTCCATTCTTCCAAATGAAATTTAGAATCATGTTGTCAAGTTTTCAAAAGGAATTCTGGTAGAAATTCTGTAAAATTATCAGTCATATGACCTTATGCAAGTTACTTAATCTCTCTGTTGCTATTTCCTTATTGGTAAAGTGGAGATAATCGTACTTACCTCTTAGGTTTGTTATGAGCACTAAATGAATAAAGACATATAAAGTATTATGCTAGGAAGATGTTAACTATAATTGCTCAAAAGTGAAAACTATTATTATGATTGCTCAATGTTTTCCAGATTTTATTCCCACAACATTCAAAGCCTCTTTAATGTACATCAAAAAGTACCATAAAACATAAAGAGTGATATGAAAAATATATAATGTATGCCTGCTTCATTTCACTAAAGGCCTTGACCTTTGGTAAAATGAAGAGCTGAAGCTGGGAATAGGGAACCATGAAAAATTCGGAAGGCTCGTGACTGGAAGCCTTAAATTTTTTACAAAGACTGTCCCACCAAGTGGAAGGCACTAGCAAGTCCCTTCTAATTATGTTTCCTCATCTCCATAGTTATGACAATACTACTTATCTCGATTTCTTTCCAGAAAACACACAGGGACTAGTAGTCTAAAAGAAGTTTTCAAATAAGAAAGTGGGCAGGTAAGAGTTTAAATGCTATCAATAAACATAGACAAACATCCCAGGCTATCATAACAAATTACTTCTACCAAGTTTCCCACATCACTCTAACAATGGTGGACAGAATTGTTGGGAGATTTTTTCTTGTGGTGAGATGAGACTGTTTCATAATTGTTTAATAATTTGCTTATTCTTACTCTTGTTATGTGCATGACATTGGGATTAGACAGAGATCATATACCACATGAAAGACCTTAGAAAGATATTCTATATTGAGCTAAAATATACAGGACAAAATGGAGGCCGAGAGTGGCAACGTGACTTGCTAATTACAACAGTAGCCAAAGGCTTAGATCCCACGTCTCCTAATTCTCAGGCCTCGGCTCATTCCACTACACGATACAGCTTCTCGCCATGGCTTGCCACACTTCGAGGTGGGAGGAGTAAAAGCAGACAATCTGGTCGCAGCAAAGGCGACGAAAAACCACAGGCCAGCGCAGTCGACGGCACGTGACTGGCCACGCCTCTCCCCTCTCCCACCCTCCCCTTTCCCCGCGCCAGCAGCACGCGCTGCCAACCTCGTCATGTGACCTTCACGCGGCCCCAGCGCTCCCCCTGCTAGGCGACTCTTTCCAGCAGCCATTTTGCCGACTACTTGTCGTCCGTGCTTACAGCGGGGCTGGACGCTGCGAAAACCTGTGGCAAGATTTTACAAGCCGCACACGCGCTTCGAAAAAGCGCTCCGGCCGTCAGGGCTAAGCCGAACCTCACTGAACACGTCGCACCCCGGGGCGCCGGGGAAAACTGTGGGTGCGCCTCGGCCTGCGATTGGCTGTGGCGTCCACGTGACGCCACTACCCCTCAACCCTCTCCTTCCCCCTACCCACAAAAACACCCCAGCAGCCGCTTAACACCTCGCGCCCAGTACACGCCACTGGGCGCGTGGGGATGAACGGAGCGCGTGGCAACCAAGGCGCCTGCGCGTACCTGCCGGGGCCGAACGGAGCGGGCCCACGCGCTGCTCGGCTCACGGGTCCGGGAATCCTCGCGCTGCTGGACCACCCGGCCAGTCATTGGCTGCCAGCTTTGGTCACGTGCTCAGCTCAGGCCTGCCCCTAACCGCTAATCACCTGGCACCGTGCTCGAAGCGGCGCCGAAAGTCGTTCGCACGCGGAAAGGGAGGGTAGTTAGAGGACCTCCTTTTCTGCAGTTAGGGGGTTACATCCACAAAGGGGAAACGAGAAAGCAGAGTCTCAAAACCACGGAAGCTCACACCTACCGGTTTAACTTCGCGTGCCCCTCCAGGAGCCGGGAACCATCGCCCTTGGGCGCTCCCCGATGCACGCCGGGATACGTCTGGCGCCCCTCGGTGTGCTGCAGAGCATGCCGGGAAAGGCACCTCTCCCGATTTCCTGGCTCTCACCTCCCGGGCATTCCTTTCTTGTCCTGTTGAAAGCCCGGTCCTTGGGCACGGAATGAGGCGGTTTGAGTAATTATGGGAGTGTAACTGGATATAACAGGCACTTTCAATCCCCCCTTCCCCTACTTGTTCTATCTGTGTGGTCTTGGGGAATCCGCTTAACCTTTCCTCAGGGACCAGGCATTTAGTAAGAGCCAGCTGAGTGCCTTAGTAAATACTGCAAAAAATAAATAATAGCAAGAGTATTTGCTTACAAGTAAACTACCAGCTTTTCATGGTCAATGGAAAAGAATGCTAATCTACATACTACTTACTGCAAACCTTACTTGGGAGAGGATATAATACCAGAACTTCTCTTGGGACTGAAGACCAGACCTTTCTTTGCACAGTTACCACTCTTGCTGGGAAAGGGGGAGGCGTTTTAAAGGGGCCAGAGATGTGGTCTTACTACATTTTCTGGCTCAAGCTAATACTATGTATACTGGAATGGAGAAAAACACCATCTGCTAATGCTGAGAAAAGATGGTCTTAAATCGGAAAGTTACTTTTGTAACCTATGCACAACCTCCTGGTCGAAATTTAATATTTCACTCCCGTGAAGCCACCAAGTAAAACCATTTATACTTCTTCCACTTTGAACTTCATTCCTCAACTTTGCTGATTTCAACTTTGTTTTTTCAGTTAACAAAGGGATGATCAAGCTTGGGGAATTTGACTACCACTGGTCAGACTCACAAGACCACTGATTTATAAACGAAAAATTAAATCTGTTAATTTATAATGTGGCTACCAAGCCAAAACATATAGTTTCTGCCATCCTTCTCTAGCTTCGAAATACTCGATGAGCCTAATTAATTATCGGAAAATTATTTCTAGACTAGAAAATTGAAAGAGAATTAGACTTCTGGAAATTTATATGAAGAATATGAAACACTAATTTAAAAAGATATATGCACCCCATGTTCATTGCAGCATTATTTATAATAGCCAAGATATGGAAACAACCTAAGTGTCCATCAAGGGATGACTGGATAAAGAAAATGTGACACACAAACTCACATTCACACACATAATGGAATATTAGCCATTAAAAAGATGAAATATTGCCATTAACAATGACGCACTTAGAACTCGAGAGTATTATGCTAAATGAAATAAGTCAGATGAAAAAATACAAATACCATATCAATTCAATCATATGTGGAATACAAAACAAAAAGAAACAAATTAACAAACAAAAACACACTCTTAAAGATAAGCAACAGATTGGTGGTTACCAGAGAGGAAGAGGGAGTAGTGATAGGGAAAAATAGCTAAGAGGAGGTCAAATGTATGGCAATGGATGGAAACTAGTTTAGATATATACATGCTGTAGTGTATACAGATATCTAATAACGTATAGCTGAAAATTATGTTACTAACCAATGTCTCAATTTAAAAATATAATAAATAAATAAATAAATAAAAATAATTAAACATAAAAGAAAGAGAATTAGATAATCACATAACAAAATCATTAAAACTACATCTATGTTAAACTTGAAGTTTATGAAAAACTCTTATATACTTTATTAAATGAAATCCTAACTGAGATACTGAGAGAAAAGTCCTCTAGTGATATTACGTGTTCTGAGACAAGCTTCAGTGGGAAGCTGGAAAATGTGTTTGAATATATTCTCCAGACAACTGTGATGCACAACTAGATTTGGGGTCTATTGCTATAGTGGAAAGAGCTCAGGCCTTGAAGTCAGACCATCTGAGTGAAACTGCGGTTCTCTCGCTTACCATAATTTGACCTTAAACAAGTTTTTTAACTTTTTGAGGCTCAGTTCAATGAACTATAAATTGTAGCCAATCATACCTAGTCTTTGGATTATCATGATGATTCTGAGATTTTAAAATATGTTTAGAATTCGTGTCACAATTCCTGATAAATAGGAGGCACTCAATAACAAAGGTTGTATTCTAATCAGAATCCTGTACTCTGTCCAATATAGCAGACTCTTGAATCCTTTTTTCTCCACTATTCTGTTTCTCCCCTAGACAGTGCTAGAGGCACACTAACAGATTTCTACACTGCAGATCTCTTTGAGACTCCTTGGTGACTGTAGCCCATCTGTTGGTACATATTGTTACATTATCTCCTACCTTTACTTCAAGTATTGTTTTCTTTCTTAACATATTAAAATGCTGAACTGTAGACATTATTGAAGTAAAATAATGCTTAGAGGGTGGAGGGGGTACCTGTGCCTACACTTCAAGGAGGTTAAAATTGTATATATTTAAATACCTCAGAGCAAAGACTCCCTCAAAACTCACTTTCTCTTCCCTTATATAACACAATATTTTAGATGCTCCCTTCCTAGTCGCTTTCCTGTGATTTCTTTTCCTCTTCTAGCTTCATCATTCACTCCGAACAAGAGAGGGTTTAGCTAGGACAGAGTTCACCACACACATCTGAAATTCAGTATTTCCATGATGAAATTAATTACCTGTCCCTCCACCCTACATACCAGCTACTACTGTATTCCCTTAAATGTGCAGTGACACCACCATTCTAATAAGTCTCCCAGCCAAGAAAATCTCCATTATCCCTAACTGCTCCTTCTCATCTATCTTCCACATTTGATTGGTTACAAAGTTCTGTTGCTTCCCACACTTAAATATCTTTTGAATTCAACACTTACTTGTCATTTCTTCTATGCATTAGTTCAACCCTTACGTCTATTAGACCCTACAAATATAAATATTTTATTATAATGATAATAGCATGTTAAAGCTGATTTCAGAATACAAAATTTGTCATCTATATTGTTTTTCATAGGCTAGTAAAAAGTTTGTAATGTCCTACACAGCGAATGCTCTTAGGATGAGTGAAATATTTTTTTAATATAAGCAAATATATCTAAAAACATATTATAGGAAGTTATAAAATGTAGAATTTTTGGACAGATATTTTATTGAGTGCTGAAGAATGTTAGTAGTGATCTTGGAAATGGCTGTACACATTTATGCTATTTTTAAACATTTCTGGGTCTCCCAACTTTCAGGAACATAATTGTTCTTCCTTGCTCCTTTGAATTTAGGAGTGATTATATGACTTGCTTAGGCAATGAAATGTGAGTGGAAGTAGCATGTTTCGCTCCTGGGAAGTTTTAAATGCCAGTGCAAAATTCAGCCATTTTTTTCTTTCCTTCTGCCACAGCTACAAACAATGTTCTAATTGGTGATTATACCATGCGCTTTGATCTCATAATATGAATGACACAGAGCAGATACCCTAAGCCAACTACTAGTGAACATGTATCATGAGCAAGAAATAACTTAGGTTGTTTTAAGACACTGAGATTTGAAATCATCAGTTATCCCACATAACCTAGCACACACTGAGCGATACAGAAATGGAGGAAGTTGCTAGAGATGACCCCAATCCATTCTGTTAAGGAAGACCCCAATTGCTAATGTCCACAATGTGATACAAGTTTAGAAACACAGGAAAGTAAGAGATTCTAGCAGCATGAGAGGACAACTGCCTGAGGTGATGTAAAACAAGAGCCTTATAAAGAACGCTTATTGGAAACTTGCCTTTCATCTCTGTCTACTACATAATCCGTTTTCACAGACCAGCCAAAGTGATCTTTCAAAAATATTAGTAAGATCTTAGGACTCCTCTGCTTGTAATTAGCCAATGTTTCTTATTATACTTACAATAAAATTCATACTCTTTACCTTGGCCTGTGAACCTTAACTAATTTGGCCCTTGCCTACTTATCACTTTACAGTTTATGCACTCTTGATCAGTATCATCATCCCCATTTTATGACTTTTACAGTGGTTGTGCCCTCGGCCTGTCTGTGTGGATGGATCCATCTCAGTGGTTCTCATTAGCTCAAATGTCACTTTCTAAGAGAAAGTTCTAACTGACTACCCTATCTAAAGTAGATTCTCCCATCCACTAGTCGTTTCTGTTTTATCACCCTGCTTCTTTTCTTTATAGCACTTCTTATTGTCTCTTATTTGTTTTTGTTTTATTGTTTTCTTTCTGCCTCTACTCTCATGCAAACTCCATGAGAGTAGAGGCAGGGCCTCTGTATTTACAACATCTTGAACAGTATCTAGCACATAAGACAGCAAGAATTTATTTGCAAATCATAAATATAAGAATTTAATATCCACAGTAATATAAGAACTCCTATAACAACCACAAAAAACTTGATTAAAAAAAAAGACAAAGAATTTGAATACACATTTCTCCAAAGAAGATATACAAGTGGCCAATAAGCACATGAAAAAATGCTCAATATCACTAATCATTAAAGCAATACAGATCAAATCAACAATGAGATCTCAGTTCTCACCTCTTAGGATGGCTATTTAAAAAAAAAAAGAAAACAACAAGTGTTGGCAAGTGTGTAGAGAAGTTGGAATGCTTGTGCATTGTCGGTAGAAGTGTAAAATGGTACAGCTGCTATAGAAAACAGTATGAAAGTTCCTCAGAAAACTAAAAATGCAATCATATTTTTCTGTATAACCCAGTAATTCCACTTCTGGGTATAGACTAAAAAGAATTGAAGGTATGGTCTTAAAGAGATATTTGTACATCCATGTTCATAGCAGTATTATTCAGAACAGCCAAAAGGTGGAAGCAACCTAAGTACTCATGATAGTTGAATGGATATGAAAAATGTAATATATACATACAATGGAATATTATTTATCCTTTAAAAGGAAGGAAAATCTGATATATGCTACAACATGGATGAATATTGAAAACATTATGCTAAATGAATTAAGCCAGTCAAAAAATGATAAATACTCTATGTTTCCACTTATATGAAGCACCTAGAGTAGTCAAATTCATAGAAATAAGAAGTAAAAGTAGTTGTCAGGGGCTGGAGGGAGGGGAAGGTGGGAATTGTTTAAAAGGTATAGTTTCCATTTTTCAAGATGAGTTCTGGAGGTTGCGCAACAATGTATATGTACTTAACACTACTGAACTGTACACTTAAAAATGGTTAAAATAGAAATTTTATGTTGTATATATTTTACCACAATTTTTATAAAAAGACAGTTGACAAATACTTGTTGACTGGATGAAAGAATGAATGAACATATAAACTAAGACTGATGTTTCTGATGATACTCAGTTACCATTTCAACTTCTCCCGACTTGTCTATCCAATGATTACTAGTATTGAATGAGTGTGTGGGTGTGTGTGTATGCATGTGTGTCAGAGAGAGACAGAGGGGCAGAGATAGACAGATAGAAGGAAAGACAGAGACAAAAAGAAAAAAAATGTGATGGATTCCAGGATTAATAAAATGTTACACTGAAAATCACTATGTCATTTATTACTCATATTAAAAACCAGACTTTGATTTTTAATTTAAAAAAAGAAAGTATTATACCATATTATACCATATTTTATTTATAGTATTTGCCCTAAGAAGTCAGTTTCTTTCTGTCTCTGTCTTCGTGTGTGTGTGCGTGTGTGTGTGTGTGTGTGTGCGCGTGCGTGCATTTGTGTTTCTCCCACTATTCTCTATTTTCTTCTTTGATTCATCATTTTACTCAATTCTTATGGTAGACTGCTCACTGGTTTCCCTGTCTCCAATCTCTCTCCCTATCCAATCCATCCTCCAAACTACTCCCAGATTTACCTTATTTTTCTGAAACATAGATCTCATCATATAATGCCTCCATATAAAACCACTGACAAAGTCTAACTCATCAACCTTTTCCTTTATGGTTAGTGCTTATTGTGTCTTGTCTAAGAAATCTTTGCCCACCCCTAAGTTGTGAAGATTTTCTTTTGTGTTTTTGTAGAAGTTTCATAGTTTTAGCTTTTATGTTTAGGCATAATGTATACCCCAAATTAATACGATGTGAAGTAGGGGTTGAGATTCTTTTTCTTTCTTTCTTTTTTTTTTTCCATAAAGATATCAAGTTGATCTAACACTATTTGTGGAAGACTATTTTACTCCTTTGAATTACCTCGGTACCTTTGTTAGTTATCTATCACTCTGAAACAAGTTATCCCAAAACTTAGCAGCTTAAAACAGAAAATATTTATTACCTCATAGTTTCTTTGGTTAAGGAATCCGACCACAGTTTAGCTAGATGCCACTGGAAGAAGGTTTATCGTGAAGTTGCGTCAAGCTGTTGGTCAGGGTTGCAGTCTCATCTAAAGGCTTGATTCAAAGAGATAAAAGTCTGCTTCCAAGCTCATTCATGTGGTTCTTGTCAGGCCTTGGTCCCTCACCACATGGTCCTCTCCACAGGGCTGCCTTACAACATGGCAGTTAGTTCTTTACAAATAGCAAGCCATTCAAGAGAGAAAGAGTTTTTCCAAGATGTAAGTCATAGTCCTTTTTAAACTAACTCCAGAAGCCACATTCTGTCACTTCTGTTAGACCACACTCAAGGCGAGGTGAATTACACAAGGGCAGGAATACCAGGAGGAAAAAAATCCTCGGAGGCCATTTTAGAGGCTGCATACAACTACATCCTTTTTCAAAATCAAATTGACTATATATGTTTGGGTCTATTTCTAGACTCTGTTCTGTTCTGTTGACCTATTTATTTGTCCATATACTAATGCTGCGCTGCCTTGATTTCTGAAATTCTATAGTAACTCTTTTAGGTCAGGTAGTGTAAGTCCTTTAAATTTCTTTTTTACAAAGCTATTTTGACTAAGTCCTTTTCATTTCCATACACATTTTAGATTCAGCTTGTCAATTTCTATGAAAAACCTATTGGTATTTTAATTGGAATTGCACTAAATCTATAGATCGATTTCTGAATAATTAATATCTTAACTACAAATATTGAATAAGCATATAAAACAATGCACAATACTATTAATTATCAGAGAAATACAAGTTAAAACCACAATGGGATACAACTTAATACCCTCCAGAATGTCTAAAATTAAAAAGACTGACAATAGCAAGTGTTGGCTAGATTTAGAGCAACTATAACCTTCAAACATTGCTGCTATGCATATAAAATGATATAATCCTTTAGAAAGCAGTTTGATTATTTCTCATAAATTTTAACATATACCTATCCTATGACCCAGAAATTCAACTCCTAGGTATTTATTCAAGAGAAATGAAAACATATCTCTGCAAAAAAGCATGGTTTAAGAATTTTTATAATCACTTTATTTGTAATAACCAAAAACTAGAAACACCCCAAATGACATCGACAGATAAATAAACAGATCGATTACCAGTGGAATATTACTCAGAATAAAAAGAAATGAACTACTGATAGATATAACAACATAGGTAAATCTCAAAACACATGCTGAGTAAAAGAAGCCAGACATACAATAATATACACTATATGATTATATGACATTCTAGAACCACCAAAATCAACCTATGAATAAAGATGGCTAAAAGGTGCTCTACCCCTTTGAATTTGGGCTGGTCTTGTGAATGCTTTGACATACAGAATACAGCAGAAGTGATGCTCTACCAGTTTGGAGTCTAACCTTTAAAAGGACCGGAAGCTTCCACCTCCTCCTTCTTGGAACCCATGCTGTAAGGAAGCCCAAACAGCTGTGTGGACAAAAAATTAGGTCTCTAACTGGCAGTCCTAGCTGAGCTCCCAGATGAAAGCTAATTTCGACTTGCCAGCTATGTGATTGAGTTATCTTGGAAGTGGATTCTCCAGCCTTGGTCAGGCTATCCCAGCTGATGCCACAGAGAGCAGAAACAAATTGATTTTACTAAACCCTGACCAAATTGCTATACCATGAGCAAATAAATGATTTTTTTCTTAAACCACTAGGTTTGAGGATGTTTTTACATATCAATAAATAACCACAATATATGGCAAGTTGTATCAGTAGTTGCCTTGGGGACGTGGGGCGATCAATTGCAAAGGACACAAGGGGATTTTCAGGAGTGATAGAAATGTTCTGTATCTTGATTGGGGTGACAGTTATAAGGATTTATCAAAATTCTTTGAACAGTAAACTTAAAATCTATATATTATAATATATATAAGTTGTATCTAATAAAGTTAATTTTTTAAAAAAATAATAACTTTGATGACTCTCTTTAATAAGAAAATAAAGATTAAATTTCTTGGCTTGCTGAGAGATGCCTCACAAAGTAGCCCCAGCCTGAATTCCCAGGATATTCCCTACCCACTCTTTACACTAAATCTAAACAAATGATGTGCAGCTCCACATGGCCAGGGCTTCTTGAGGTTCTTCTGTCTCTGGCATGTCACTCCTTCTAATCTCGGGCTGCTGAAGTCCCAGTCATTTTGTGACGCCCACCTTTACCCATCCCGGTGCTGAGACAGTCTTAGTCACCACCTCCTCTTGCTTGCAGAATACTTTGTGAATACTTTTATTATAATACTCGTTACACTTTATCGTAAGTTTTTGTTTACTTGATTTTCTCCTTCACTAGACCCTGACTTCCTTCAAGAAAAAGATAACTTCTGAATCATCTTTATATCACCATAATCTAAGTACTGGGCAGGTAATAGATAGTATTTAGTAAGTGGTGGGTGAATTATAGAACATTAGCCAAGGTGTCCTTTTGCTTCTCTCATTGCTTTATTGCTCTTCGCCAGTCCTCTGTTGTATAGGTGTTTCTTGAGTCTCCATCCACTGCCATCCTCCACTATCTGCTTTTCTCTCCCTTTCTCACTCTCTCATCCCTTTGGCAGTACCTAAAGTTTCACCCATCATTATGGCTACAACCATTTCTTCACTACAGGTATCTCCAAAAGTTATTCATTACCAGCAAATGTTTACTGAGCATTAAGGACACTCTACTAAAGGCTGGAATACAAGGACTTACATAAGAATCACAAGACTTGAGGATTTGAAGAGTACTAAATGGCGAAAACAAGAGAGAAAGGAATCAAATCTCTTCAAGAAACTGAGTTTGTATGCCTTAGAGAATAAGGACACATCATCAAATGGGAAAATATGAAAAAGGATTTGGTATGGGAAGAAAAATAATAAATTTTGTCTTAACCATGTTGGGTGTTGAAATATTACATTCAAATGAACCTGTGTTATTGATGGAGGTACAGAATTTTATGCATTTATGAATGTCCCTCAAAATATACATATAGTTCTTGCCTTCATAAGACTTACTGAGTTGACAAACACAAATTGAAGAATTTCATAAGTAAATATAAAATTGAAATTTAATGCTGCAAAGAGGTACATATTATTATGAAAGCATATTATAGAAGAAATTAACATACTCAAGGAAGTTGGCACTGATCACTGAAGGAAGAGTAGAAGTTGACCAGGGGATGGGGAAAAAAAGGCTCTAGGCAAAAGGAACAGCATGTGCAAAAGTCTACAGCATAAAGACAGAAAGTAGATTGGTGATTGGCAGAGGCTGATGGAGGGCGAGGAGAAAAAGAAGGGCCTACTAATGGGTATAGAGTTTCTTTTTGAGGTAAAGAAAATGTTCTAGAATGAGATAGTGGTGATCATTACACAACTTTGAGAATATACTAAAATCCACTGAATTGTGTACTTTAAAGGGATGAATTTTGTGGTGTGTGAATTATATCTCAATTTTTAAAATAGAAAAATAATATAACAAAGATGAAGATGAATGCAATAACAAATTACCAATAGCAAAAGGCCTATGTCAGACAGACCACAATACCATCAACAAGCTAGAAAACAGTTAGCATGGCCAAAACACAGAGCAACGGCTGAAGAGGCAAATACAAAGAGTGAAGGAGCCATACTCAGAGAAATAATGATAAGGCATGAGACAAAAAGGAGATCAAAGAGGGAGAATCCAGAGACATACTAAGAGGTTCCACAGTCAATCTCCCACGATGCCCATAGCTGAGGAGCGGAAAGAAAAAAATGGAACCTGTAAGGGCATTAGACAAAGAGGCCACAGAGAAGAGAAGAAGCAGCACAATAGACTTGCACACAGGCTGAGAGAAGAGAGGATTCCTCAGAGCAGATTGTGGTCTGCAATGCTGACCACTGAAAAGAGGCTAACGAGGACAGAAATCAAGAAAAGCCCTTTGAATTGGTAGATAGATGACCATAGACACAGCCGTGAGAGAGTGGGGGTTGGGAGAAAGAGCCAGATGGCAGAGGAATAATGAGAGTATGCGTCATGAAAGCATGGAGGCACACAGTATTTGGCAGTGGAAAGATAAGGAAAAATGGGACAGTAGCTTAAAAAGAGTAGGGTCATATGGAGGCCTTTTTCAAAACAAGAGAGGCCTGAGTATCTGAGAATGAGAAAAGGGAGTAGAAAAAAGAAATCAATTTGAAATTTTAAGGAGAAAAGAATTCATGTGACAAATTCCCTTGAGAAGATAAGAAGAGATAGAATCAAGACAGGTGAAAGCACAGACTTAAAAATAAGATAGCTTTTACTCTGAGGTAGGGAAAGAGAGGAAATAATAGTTACAGAGATTTTTTTCTAGGTTGAAAGAAGTTTGGATAATGGAGTTCACATCATTGGCCTCTGTCTTCTCAGTAAAATTAAGAGCTAATATTTATTTAGCATTTACCATGGTATTGGCCTAAATAATTTTTATATATTAATTCATTTAATCTTACTACTTCATAAAATAGGTGCTGGCATACCTCATTTTATTGAACTCACCTTTATTGTGCTTCACGGATTTTCATTTTTTAGAAATTGAAGGCAAGACTCTCTACCAGCAAAAAGATTATGACTCATTTTATTGTGATGATCTGGAACCAAACCCTCAATATTTCTGAGGTATATCTGAGGTATTTCTGAGGTATGTTATCCTCATTTTATAGTTAAAGAAACAGAGTCACTGAGCAGTGAAATGGCTTTAAGAGAGACACGCAAGTAATAAATGGTAGAATTTCTCACACGTGTGACAGGGAGAGACTGAGGTGATTTGCCAAGAAGAAGGAGTGGGAAAGGAAGGAAAAGAGAAATTGAGAACTTGAGGAACAAAAGAAAGTTTAAAATAGCTGAAGTGAAAAACATGCTACTGAGCATGCAATTAAAGTTAGATCTTTCTGGATATTTTCTTTCTTATGAATTCCTGTACCGAAGGATTCCATGATTGAGATTTGTATAATTCCTCTCAGTTTTAGGTGTGTCAACCCTTCCCTTCAAATTCCTGAGCTCTGGGTCTGCCCATTGGACAGGATTCTGGTAAAGTTGAAGATGGCAGAGAATTATTCTGGCTCTCAGAGATGAGGACTGAGGCCACCCACACACCTGGGCAGCTTTACTGAACCTTAAAAGTGTATGTTTCATATGGGCATTAGAACTGGGGTCTCAGAAGCCCCTATGTTTCAGGAAAGATTTTCTAATTCAAAGTGAGTTAAAGAGAAACAATTTCTTATGGAGACTGTTCCTACAGCCCTTACCACAGGTAACAAACCTGCTTTTTGAAAACCAAATTTGAATTTTCTAAAAACTTTTTATATGTTCCATAATTATTTACATCTCCAAGGAAACAGAAGAATTTACAAGAAGCCAAACTGTCTCTATTCTCTTCCTCAAATGTCAGCTGTATGTTGGCAAAGATTCTTAAAGGAGTGAGAACAGAAAAGCAGCAACATTAAAAAGCCAAAAACCTCCTTATATAGAAACATCAATCAAAAACGCCACAATCCAAATTTCATTTCAGAGAAAGGCAAATTGGATTCAGAATAGATTCCAGGCAAATTTGTATCATTGATATCACTTCCTGCAGCAATATGTATTAGCATTTTTTCACATCAAAACATTGTGAAGAACACCCACTTATTAATAATAATTCTCTTAAAGTATAAACATTCATACAATTCAATATTCCAGTTCACATGTCCATGTAGAGTTGAGTTGATGAGGTTTCATGACTCAAAGGATAAATATTGGCACAAATACTTTATACACGAGGCAGCCTGGATATTCAGCTAGGCAACCAATTGGGAGTCAAGCTCAGATATGAAGATGTAGAGATCCATTGTTCCTGAGATGCTAACAAGGAGCAAACACAGCTCAGAATGGAATTGGGTTTAAGGATGTGTCATGTGAATCCGCCTACAGACAACTCAGAAATGTTCCTGAAATGGGAGGAGGCTGTCATCACCTCTTTCTCAGTATCATCATGTGCCACAGCAATCATTTTTGTTTTGGAAGTGCATTTTGATATACTGTCTCCCTTCCCTCATCTCCCTCTTCCCCACTCTGGGAAACAGACTCAATGCTCACTAACCTCGGCATTTGAAGTCAGAAGAAGGAAGTGGGGTGAGAAGTAAGGGCAGTTTCACAGAACCCCTGTGGAGCTAAGCTGCCCCTGGCATCACTCAGGCAGGCCTGCTCTCTACCTCCTCCTAGTGGTTGTGGAGGGAAGACTAATTCCTTTTAGTGAGGTGTAAACAAAGCTAAATTGTGGGCAATAGAGAGTTGGCCAGTGACGTTCAGTTCAGAAGGATTGATGGGTGGCTTTGACCTGTTTCTTCATTCTTCATTCTCTGTCGACAGATTTAAGAGGAGTGATAAATGGCAACACCCAGTACTTTACTGGGACAAGAGACCTACAGTTTTTCTAACTGCACCTTGTGAAGGCTCAGGAAAGACACAAAAGCAGACTGAGTTTAGAATGTTAAAGCCATAACCTTAACAGCTTACCATTGCTATCCAACCACAGTCCTAGGGAATCCAAGTAGTTTCTTATAAAAGAAGCAGACTGTCTTCTGATTATTTTTTCTAATCAGAGCTCGATGTTATACATCCATCCACGTGTGCAAGTAAATTACAGATTAAGGGTCATTCCATGCCATCTGACTTTAAGCTATCCGCCTGTCTTTTCAAGGAAGCTCTATACAGTCCCAAAGCCCCACCAAGCCTCTGTCTCTCCTAGAAGAACAAGATGATACCTGTAGATTCTAAAAAAATTTATCTTTCCCCCATTACTTTTCCTCCTTACACAAGCTCAAAAACCCACTTTTTGAGTTTTCACAATGTATTTCATTCCCTCTTAGTCACTGTTTAGCTATGTAGATTTGGTTCCTTATGTTGTACCAGAGATTAGCTCTTCTTTTCTCTTAGTCACTTTCTCTGTTCTCCTCTTCTATTGGTTTAAAGTTATCTCACCATAATCACCCAGAAGGCCCTACTTGTTAGTGCATTATTTATCTCTCTAGCATTTCCAAGGTCATCCCCCTACACAGACACACTGAGTATTTACGTGGGGTTCTGGGCCAAAGTAGAGTCATCCTAAATGAATATGAAGAACCTGAATTCATATCTCTTGGGGAGTTTGGCCCTAGAAAATGTGCTTAACTGAATGAAGGGAGAGCAAGGCTCTGAGTTGTGAATATGTCAGGTGGATCACTGTCCATAGAACAGAAAATACTGAGAGGACAGACTTCATATTAACCCCAAAGATCTAGCAGTTGTTTTCCAAGTTCTCATCAACATTTCCTACTGATATAGGAGATAGGAAAACTCTGAAAGCATACTAATAGTACCCTTACTGATAATCACACTGAGGGATGGAAAACTTGTGTTGTTGGGGAAAGCAATTTCATCGCAGGTTACAGCCATCACAATTAGGACTTATGTTGTAACTTGCAATATGCAAAGCACTTTTACAAATGAGAACTGATTTGATCTTTGCAGCATTCTAGTGAAAAGGCCAAAGTGTTCTTATCTCCGTTTTATAGATGCCTAAGATTCAGAAAGGTTTAGTGACTTATCCAGGGTCAAGCAGGCCAAAAAATGACACAAAGCAGAACGCAAGAAGGGAAAACCCAAGAAAGAAAAAATTACAGTGAATTGTCTTCAGAGAGCTATTGGCATCTCAACTGCTATGATGTAGGGGACCTTCTGTCAATGCTGGGACAGGGGAGTGCAGTAAAGCCACTTGGCTCTACTAGTCTTCCCAATTCTGAGTTCTCAGACCCAATTGCAGAGGAAACCTGGGGAGTTAGTCCACAGCTCTGCGCAGTGTGCACTGTGCAAACACTGGGTTTTATCATCAATTAAAACTAAGAGCTTCCTTCCTTCCTTTCTTATGTATATTTGATGGGTCACTGTAAAACATTAACCAGGGACTCAAATTAACACTGTCATGAGCAGAACCCCGCCTTTCTGCCTTTCCCTCACACCCTCACACTCCTAGTTTCTTCTGCTCCTGCTGCCGCTGCTGCTGTTCGCCTTTTTCTCCTCCCTCAGCATCACTCACTTCCTCTCCCTTTTTTTTCCATGAGTTTTTCTCTCCAGTCCTCCTCCTCCTCACTGTTTTCCTCCTGTGCTCCTGGAGGAACCAAACTGCTCCACTATAAGGACTCTGTGAAACACAGGAACATGCTGTCGTTGACTGACCCGGTAAGTGGAAGACATCACAGGAAACCACGCTGATATCCTAGGGCTGGTCAACCTGAGCTGGGCTGGAGTTTCCCTTCTGTTCTATTGGCAGCATCTCCAGGGAGTCCAGATGGTCCTAGAAAAAATCTCTGGCCCAAGGATATAAAGGCAGAGTTGATTTTAAGCCCCTAGAAATGTTGGATTACTTTTTATGGACTCTGGAATCAGGCTGCATCTGGGAACCCCGATAGCTGGAATTTGACCTAACCCTACTGGGAGTTCAGTGTGTTTTCATCAAAGGGTCTTTAAACCTAGGGCATCGTCAGGCACTCCCAGGGATAGTGCTGGTAGAAGGAATGTCAGTGCTGTGACTGAAAACTAGGAGAGACATAAGCTACTCCTTGGAGGGGGGAAAAGGACAACCCAGAAATTTCCTTCTCAAAAAGAATATGGTTCAGAGGAAGCTCTTCTACTCCTCAGGACCTCAGGAAAAGACAGCAGTGGGCTGAGCACATCATCTGCACGTTTCTACTCCTGCCTAGTGCCAATGCTGTCCTGAGTTCAGCACGATAGAGATGAGCACATGCACACATCCTCCCTCGTGGGGAAAGATGCTCCTTCTGGTGTTGGGAGCTGATTATATTCTGGTTTAACATTTATTTTCAAATATTATAGCAATGTGGCCTTATAGAGTCCATGTTGCCTTCCTCACCCCAATCTGAGTGGATGTTTGCAGATAATTAAATAGGTTGTGGCAGTGAATGGGCAGGATCAGGGGCCATGAGCTAGACCTGAGTTGTTGAACCAGCCTTGGGTTGGAGCAAAGGAAGTGCCAGAGCAGCTAAGAAGAAGAGAATCTAAAAGACAAACAGGGAGAAGAGTTTCCTTACTCAGCTGATAGTGAGAGTAGAAGTATCTGGGTTGGGATCCCTAAAAGCAAACATGGCCAAGAGGACGGGCAAAATGGCAACCATCCTGACAGCAAGAATTTCTAGAGAAAATAGGCTGCAGACTGGGTTAGAACAATCCAGTAGAGAAATCTTACTTCTTCATCCAAGAAATTACTCCAAGAATTTGGCTGAAGAGCATAGTGGAGGCAAAAACAACCCTAGAATCACAGAACTAAGAAGGAAACGAGAGATCATCTAGAATTTTCTCCTCCTCCTCCTCCTCCTCCTCCTCCTCCTCCTTCTTCTTCTTCTTCTTCTTCTTCTTCTTCTTCTTCTTTTTCCCAGGACTAGTATCTACTGGGGTAGAGGGGCTGCAGACAGGGTAGTTCAAGCCAGAGAGGTAAGAGATAGGGTCCAGTAAAGGAAGTCCTGAACCTGGCAACCCCAGCAAAGGGCAAAAGAGGATTTTGACGTCTGCAGGATCAGAAGCCTGCAACCAAGGAAATTCATTTACTGAAGACCCAAATAAGATATAGTAAATATAGTTGCTAACCCTAGGACACAGAACCTGGCCCGAAGCAAAATAGGGATGGCTGGGTCCCGAGCAGGACAGGAGGTTTCTCTAGCATCCAGGAGGAAAACTAGCCGATGGACTGGAGGTGACACAGAAAGGAATAAAAGGGAAAAAACTCGCAACTGTGTCCAGCCTTCCTGGGGCTTTTGCATGCTCTGGGAAAGCTCTGTTCACCAGAAAAAGGTCTACAGCTTGGACATGGTCATAGGATAACTGTCAGAACAAGCTCTAAATAAGAATGAGATCTCTTTTAATTCAGAATTCCCTTTATGTATTCCCATGTGTATACTTTTCCCTTCTGCTCATACAGCATTTGCTTTAAGACAATGTTTCTCAAGGGGGTGGAGGGTGGGGAAAAGGCGTAACAGATTCCCTGGGTAGGCAAGAAAGAAAGGGGTAGTAGGCGTTTATAGTTTGTAAGATTACCCAGCTCACTTTGATGTGTTCCTCCCTTGCCTTTTTGAGAACTCCTGATCAAAAAGTCACCCAGAGAGAAGAAGAAAGAAGGGCTGCCTCTTTGTGGGGGTTAATGTGTCTTCTATTGGCCCACCTAGAGTGATAGCAAAGAGAACATGATTTAAATCATTACCATATCAATGGTGAATGCAGTCTGGAATTATCCAAACTCTTTGTCTTAATCCATTCAGGCTGCTATCACAGAATATCTTAAACTGAGTGGCTTATAAACAACATATTTCTCACAGTTCTGGAGACAGGGAGTCCAAGATCAAGGTGCCAGCAGCTTTGGTATCTGCTGAGGTTTCACTTCCTGTTTTATAGACAGAGGTCTTCTAGCTGTGGCCCCACATGGTGGAGGATAGAGGAAGCTCTGAAGTCTTTTTTGTAAGGGCACTAATAATACCATTGATAAGGGTTGAACCCTCATGACCAAATCACTTCCCAAGGGCTTAACCTCCAAATACCATCACACTGGGGATTAGATTTCAACATATGAATCTTGAGGGGATATAAGCATTCACCCTAGTACCACCCCAGAAATTCCATGTTATTTAAGAAGTGAGTACCTTATAGGAAGCTAGTACGAGCCAAACTAAATCTTCTCTCCTCCAAAATTAGCAGGATTATTATATGGAAAAGGTAATATTGTTATGGGTAGACAATTTTCCAGTGAGCCAGCATTAAGGATTTACTTCTGATTCTGTTTACCAGGGTGTGGTGATCTGATCAAGGATGTGCTAATGGCCAACTGTTAACTGTTAACCAGGGTGTGGTGATCTGCTCAGGGATGTGCTGGTGGCTATATAAACCACCTCTTCTGGGAGCTCAGGGCTGATCTCTTCTAACCTGTGTGGTAGAGAGTCAGTCACCAGCCGGCTAATAAAGGCTCACAATTCATCTCAATTGGCTCTGTGGGTCTTGGATTTGATCGCACCACAACAATATGTTGTCCTTGATTCATTAATTCGGTTAGTCAACGAGCTTTTATTCAAGACTGTTTTTAGTTTCTCTATTCCTGTTGTAACAAATTACCACAGTTTTAGTGGTTTAAAACAACACACTTTTATTATCATACAGTACTAGAGATCAGAAGTCCAATGCAGGTTACACTGAGCTAAAATCAAGATGTTGGCAGCGCTGTTTTTTTGGAGGCTCCGAGGGGATCCAATTCCTGTTATTTTCTGGTTTCTAGAGGCCACCTACATTTCTTGTCTCATGGTTCCTTTCATCTTCAAAGCCATGTCCAGCAGTCTCAGGAAGTCCTTCTCACACAATCTCTAATTTTCCTCCTTCTGCCTCTTCCACTCACAAGGACTCTCTTGATTATGTTAGAGCCACCAGATAATCCAGGATCATATCCTCATTTCCAGGTCAGCTGCTTAGCAACTTTAATTTCATCTGTAACCTTAATTCCCCTTTGCTAAGAAACCTTACATATTTACAGGTTTCTGGGATTAAGAAGTGGGCATCTTTGAGGAGCCATTACTCTGCTTACCACAAAGCAATCACAGTAATATTACAGAGGCTGCTCCAGAGAGTAGAAGCAGGACCAGTCAAAAATGCTTAGTTTGTTATCTTGTGTAAATTATACTTCCACAAAGCTTTTAAAAAGTTAATACCTTGACATTCAAGGCCCTCCATAATCTTAATAATAGTTATGGCTTCCACCTATTAATAGCTTACTATGAAACAAAACCAAAAAACTAAAATTGCTATTAAAAACTTCATTGAGTCTATGAACAAGCCCAATTTCAGTCTGATCTCGGAAGATAAGCAAGGTTGGGCCTGATTAGTACTTGGATGGGAGACCACCTAGGAAGACCAGGAGCTATAGGCATAAAAAATAAGGGATTGTAAGTTGATAAGGTCCTTGCAATCTGTGAGATAAACCAAGGGTTGCCTTGTCTAAAATTAAATTAATTAAATTAAATTAAATTAAATTAAATTAAATAATAAAATAGTAAAATAAAAACTTTGCTGAGTAATTTTTCTATTGTACCACGATGAATCTGGTGTGCAGTGGGAGGAACAAACAAAAATAAAAGTAAATTAAAAACTAAAAAAAAAAAAGAGTTTACTATATAGCTTTGTACACATTACTTCCAATTGTTCTTACAACAACCCTCTGAGGCAGAGGATACTAGATTCCCTTCCTATAGATGAAACTAAGGCTCAGAGAAATGAAGTGAGTTGTCCAGGCTCACACCTCTAGTCAATGACAGAGGTGGGATTGGAGCTTAGTTGTTGTGAACTCCACAGCCTGTGTACTAATCTCAACTCTTCCTTCAATATACCCACCATGCTCCACCAAGGCAGCCTGTGCTCCGATTCCAAGGGTGGTATTCCCAAAGCACCATGCACACTTCTACCATGACATCTCTAAAAGATCCATTTCAAAGCCACTACTACTGGGAAGCCTTTCTTATTCCCTCATTTACAAGTCCTTACTACTTGTGGGCTCACATAACTCTACTAATGACTTCCAATAGAGCAGTTTTTGGTCTGTCTTATGGCGCGGTATGTTACAGGTTACCTTCTTTCACTATATTCTAATCTTTCTGAGAGCGGGAGCCCTTTCTTACTCATTTTTGTATTTTCACAGTGCCTTGTCAGTTTATTGTGCATTGTGCATTCAAATCTGTTCTCTGAGACATTTTGAGGCAAGATGACTGTGAGGCACTCCCTCTGCTCTAAATACATAGCAAGGCTAGATAAAACATAAAAAGAAAACACCAAAACGATAGTTCTGAGCTCAAAAACAAGATTATCATCTCTATGACCCTGAACTAAAAAGAAACATAAAGTCACGAGCAAGACTAAAGTCTCAAGGTTTCAAGGATCCTAGCAGAGATGCAGGGGAGACAGCCAGGCACTTAGGGATCAAAAAGTATTCCAATCTAGAGTCGGGCTCAAGGCTTGAAGCCAGAGCTTAGGGCAGTTTCTCCACAAGAAAAAAAAAGAGACTGAAAAACATAGCTGCTGACAGCTGCCATAGATGTAGCTTATTTGGGTTATAAAAGAAATTTTGTGTAAATGGTAAAAGATTGAGGGTTAGACAACACTGGAAGTAATATATGGATAAATTAGTGGAGCAGTGGAAGACTATGATAACAACAAAGTGCAACTGAGATAGCAAAACAAAGACCATAGATGACATCACACCTTTAGTGGCAAAGCATTTCTCTGAATCCACAAATTCAAGCAGGCAAGAATAAACTCTATCAGCTACAAAACTTGTATAGGATCAGAATCTGTGTGGAGGGAGGCAAAGGGAAAGAACTTGGTTTTTGACAACCTTGAAAGTAAGAGAACCACTCCCCACCCACCCAACCAATCACCAACAGTCAATGGAAGCCAGGAGGGCATCCTGCAGGGTCCAGCTCACCAATGAATACAACAGCACCATGAAGATAAGGTCTCAGGTAATGGGGCAGACTGGTCCCTGCAAGCACACAGAACTACAAATGAAGCTTCTTCCAAGACAAAGCTCTGCAATGAGGAGAAACTGCTGGATGAAATCCCAGGGACAGGGACACATAAGAACGTCCAAATAAACATAAGGGAGGAGGCAAATCTCAGAACATATGAGGCCAGATTTTTTTTCAATCACTACGTAAATGCAGATAAAAAGGAAGCTCTACTCTAGAACTTGAAACTATATATTGAAAAAACATGCTACGCATCTGGGAAAATTAATCCAGAATGGGCAATATAAAGACATGGTCTATTGAGATTATTGGACTTGAAAGAAAAAGAAACAATTATTGGCATCCAGGCAAAAAAAGAAAAAAGAAAATGAGGGGGAAAATATTGATATCGTTTTTTAGTGAACACTTTATCCAGAAAGCAAGAGAACATATTTAGAGATACTCGAAAGAAAATGCGAACCACAGACTTTGTATCCAGCCAAACTGACCTTCAAGTATAAAGGGTATAGAGAAATTGTTAGGAGTATTGCAAAAACTCAGAATCTACTGTTCTTTTTGAGAAATCAACCATATAAAATTAGCTAAGTCAATAGTCAAATATAAAAAAAAAAAGAGAGATTTATTTCAAAGCTGTGGGGTGGACACACCCAGCTATTTCTCTCAAAACTTTTCTGATTTAAAAAATACTATGGGGATAATAATTCTCACAGCATAGATTCATTCGTGGTTGAAGGCATGGACTCTGAAACCAGAGGTTTTTGCCACTTATGAGCAAGTGACATTGGGAAAGTTATGTAACATTTCTGTGCCTCATTGGAAAAAATGGGATAATAGTCTACACTTTTTGCCATTGCTTAGTAGGTTAAATATCTTAATATTGTAAAGCTTTTTTAAAAACACAAAGCAAATGGTTATGTCTGTTGAATAAGTTAAAATAGCTATTTTAAAGTTTGAGGATTAAAAATAATAACGTTTACAAAGGTCCAAGAAAAGTCCCGGTAAGCAGAATATACTTGAACAGAGTATTAGGAACAATGATTATAGGGCCAAATAGCTTCCAGGTATCAAAAAAGCCTATGAGCTGATTAAAAGAAATAATAGCAGAATTCAAAGAAGGCTGCACAATTCCAGTAATATTTAACATATTTCTAGAAGACAGTACTGGTGCATTTCAAAGCTCAGTTTCTATGAGATTTAACCTTTTCCTTGTCACAAGTTTGCAACTCCAGGTAATGTGAGATCGTGCTGGTAGAAAAAAACATGTTGCATTTTTACAATGGAAGTGTGAGCAAGAAACGGTTCTGCCTCTCCTTTTTTCTCATCTTTAAATTTCAGTTTTGGACCAAGTTATCTCAGTGTCACAAATAGGAAAGCGTAGAGCAAAACAGGAGGTGGGGCGCTATAATAAATTTAACCAAAAGTAACCTCATAGGGTGATCCGGTCAGGACTTCTTAACTGGGAGGGTCCTGGTGGCAGTCACGCCTCAGGCCTGTGACTTCCCTCGTAAAAAGTTATCTTTGCCTTAAGCAATCCCTGTCTACTGTTTTTGTGCATTTAGGTTAACACACCTTTGAAATGCCTGTTTTACAGACCCTTCATAGAGCACCTTCTAGAGAGTACATAATCTTGTTAACTATCCTGTAATCCAATCCCACCTTGCTTTCTCCCACCTTCTTGAAGTCTTCCTTAATTCCAAGTGTATAAAATGTAAAAAAAAGAAATCACAAAACTGTCATTCTCTGAAGCATTTGCGGCCTTGCTTCCTGGTATTGTTGTCAGTTTGGCTCAAATAAACTCGTAAAAATTCTTTGCAGGTTTGGACGTTTCTTACATCAACAAAAGTATTACCTAATAAAGAAGATTTAAATGTTTCGAGGGTTTCATTTATTATTTTCATCCATTTTACTTACTGACATTATACATAACATAATATTTTGTTTTAATAAAAGATTACTGCTAACAGCCTGTAAAAATATATTGAAAAAAATGTTTATTGAACTGAATTATGGTCTTTGGCTTTGGCAATGTCCTCGGACTCTTCATTTACATTTTGCCCAGTAAGCATTTGCAGACCTTGTTTCCGTGCGTGGCATCCCCACAGCTCCAGCCACCTGGCTAGTACATTTTCCTGCCTCCACTCTGCCCAGATGGCTCCCACCCACCTAGTTCTCTCCCTCTGCCCTCCCGGGATACCTAGTGTCCATAAAGCAACTCAGCTCTTTAGCTCTTCCTGAACAAGCTGGGGATGCTTTCTTTGTTTCCCTAAGCGTGAGCTCCCTGGGCGTAAAAACTGGAGCTCACAGTTTTTTTCTCCTCTTCTCGGCCACGTCAGTCCTTGCTGAAATAAATTTTATCTCCAGAAGTGACTAACTTGGCTCTAACAAAAGCAGGGCCCACCTTTGGTGACCCTGGAATGTCCTCTGGGCGATGGAAGGATCCACCCACTCAGCCTCTGGGGATCTCTCACCCCACCCCTGGCTGGGAAGCGTTCCTTCAGGCCAGAGGCTCCACTCTCAGGCCTGCAGCTGGAGCCCCTCCACCCCGCGGACAAAAGGGCTTGTGTCCCGCAGCCCTGCCTGAGCCTTTCCCTGCCGGCCACAGAGAGGCCTCTGCAGAAGCTAGGGCGGACGCACCCGCATGTGACCCTGCCTGTGGCCCAGCTCCCTAATGGGACAGCAGAGCCCAGGGCTCTGGCTCCAGAAGAACCTACTGGAGCCTCTCCTGGTGGATCCCATGGGTAAAATTCTGGACAGCTACCTCCAATCCCATGCTGCATTTTTGGGCACGCTGGAGCAAAGTTCAGGCACAGTCATCTCGGTTGAATGTAAAGTTCTTTTCACCCTTTTCATGATCCAGGGGCTTCTGCCACCTCTCTATGTTTTAGGGAGGATCCAAACAGCTTCTCTCCTTTGCTTTTTCCCAGGGAAAAACAGGAACTTGGGTGAAAGGAGAGGAGTCATGCCTAACATTTACTGAACTTGT
Organism: Rousettus aegyptiacus; assembly: GCF_014176215.1. Lineage (NCBI taxonomy): Eukaryota > Metazoa > Chordata > Mammalia > Chiroptera > Pteropodidae > Rousettus > Rousettus aegyptiacus. Next base: position 115,461,070 of record NW_023416306.1, on the reverse strand, counting down.
CTACGGTGCCAGGCACTCTTTTAGACACTTAGATACTTAGTTTTAGTTAATCCTCAAAAGAACTTTTGAGATATGATTATTTCCCCATTCCATCTTTCCATTCTTAGAACACTGAAGTTTTTTCCCTCTGTGCCCTAGGCTCTGATTAATAACTTCCTCATTCACCACATCCTCCATTTATAAAATTTACCAGACTCTTCCTTTCCTTTTACTCCCACATCCATTTAATGAACATATATCGAGTGCCTACTTATGCGCTAAGGTGCTGAGGATACTATAGTGAATAAAACAGACAACACCCCTAGGCTCACACAACTCAGAGGGAAGGGGATGACAACCACAAACTAGTTATTATAATTACAAAAGGGAAATAAGAGCCCTCAAGACAAATTCCCCAGGTGTTGTGAAGGGGAGCTTTATAAGGGTGGTAGGATGATCTGGTCTAGGTTAGCAGAGGTCAGGAAACTTCCAGAGCTATTGCAATAGTCCACAGAACAAGTAAGGTCTGAGGATGCTGATGGCAAGAAGAACCAATTCAAAAGAAACTGGGAGAGTGTAATCAACAGGACTTAAAGACCTGTTAGTTGTGGATGGTGACTGAAAAGTGGACCCAGACTCTCTGCCACCTCTACCCTCCTACCCTGGGGCACTGGAAAAGAGGGAGGAACTAGGTAAATACCTTGGTTCTGATGTTGATTGTGCCCCTTCATGCCTGGTGACATCATGGACAAATCCCTCTTCTGTAAAGCCCTGAGAGATCTACATTCCTTCCTTAAACTGCAGGCATACCGCGCTCTATGATGGTGTTCCTTAAAACTTAGAGCAGCGGTCCCCAACTTTTTGACACTAAGGATGGGTGCTCCTATGACAATGTAATACCTGATGATCTGAGGTGGAACTGAGGCAGTGATGCTAGGGCTGGCGAGCAGCTGAAAATAAAGAAGCTTCGCTTTTACCTCCCTCACTGTCGCTCACAACCTGCTGTGCAGCCCGGTTGCTAACGGGCCACGGACTGATACAGATCTGTGGTCCAGGTGGTTGGGACCTTAGAGAAACATTGCAAAAAAAAATGTAAGAGGAACATGTAGGAAAACTCTATCATGCATCTACAGTAATTAAAATAATGTGTTAGTGGTACTGGCACTTGGAAATAGGATATAGAGTCTAGAAAAACCCAAATACATATGTGAATATGGCATATGACAAAGGAAGTAATGTATAGAAATACTTATAGATCTTTCAAGCAACATTCAGAAAATATAGATTGTTCAGTATATAGTGTTAGGATAATGAATAGCAATTTGGAAAAAAAAAAATTTGGATACATGTATCACAAGATACATTTTAGATGACTCAAAATGAAACACCGAAAAATAAACTTTAGAATCACTAGAAGAAGATTTTAAAAATAATATTGGAGGGTAAAAGTAAGTATGACACAAAACCCAGGAGCCACACATACACGTGCTCACATAGACACAAACAAACACAACAAAAGCACCGCATACACCACATTATCACAAAGGAATAATTCCCTTAATATAAAATGAGTACTTACAAATTAGCAACAAGAGACTGACCAACAATTTAGTAGAAAAGTCTATGACAGTTTATAGCAGAGAAAATCAAAATGGCTCCTAAACATGTGAAAAGATGAATCACTCATAATAAAAGAAATGCAAACCGAAATTACAACGAAATACCTCTCTCACTAGCCAAGTACTAGAAACAATCAAAATGTCCATCAATAGGGAACTTGTTAAATAAATTATGATATCATATAAAGGAATGGAGATGCATACATACAGCTAGGGGGGAGAGAGAGAGAGAGAGAGAGATACGAAAGCAAACAAAAACATTGTTCTACTCCTATCTTTTCTCTTTGACCTCCACCTTTCAAAACTGCTTTGGTTAGATGATTCTGGAAAACAAATTGCTAACTGAAAGAAGGTAAAACAATCCAACCTATATGACATCATTTATATGAATTTCAAAGAGCTACACTAATCCATGGTATTAAAAGTCAGGATAGAATTTACCTCTAGAGGGGAGGAGGAAGGAGGTAGATTGGGGCAGGGTCCAAGGGTTGCTTTGGGAGTGTTGTTATGTTCTGTTATTTAGATCTGTTTGTGAAAAGTTTTAAGGACTACTTCTGATTGATGTATTCTTGTGTCTTACTTCAATAAAAACGTTTTTAAATTTTTCACTATTATCAAACCAACCCGAACCCCCTTGAACATGGGGGGGCCAAGGTGCTTGGGAAAGATACTGAACTGATAAAACTACCTACACTGATTTAATTACCGATAGTTAACTCCCACACACTCATGTCAGAACTCCCTTGCATTTTAAATTGACTACTGACTACATTCACCCAAAAGATGACATGATCACAATAGTTTCAGGGTACTCTCTGTGGAGTGATGAGAAGAGAAGGAGATGTACAGGTTCTGCATTCTGACGTGGGTTTCCAGCCTGGATCTACCAGTGATTAGCTATGTAACCTTGGGCAAGTTACTTTGCATTTCTGTCCTACTGGAGAATGATAATTATATTCCCGCTTTATAGGAGTGCTCTGTGTATTAAATGATATAATATATATGAAGTGCTAGGCACAGGGCTTGGTACGTAATAGGAGACCATTAATGGACAATTGAGAGTAAAAGTCTTTTCAATCAATAATTTCCAAACACCGCACAGATAATCATTACCTGCAGTTAAAGCTAATCACAGCAGGAAAACATTCTGAAAGCCACTTTCCTAGCAGACAGTTCAGGGCTCATGATCCACGTGGGAACTAGAGTCTGGGGCACTAGCAACAGGTTTTTCAGGATATTTGCTTTCAGAAGCACCCGCCCATTCCATTGCTCTCAGCCAGCAAGCACTGCAATACCTGTGTACCACCCAGTCTTCCCACACCCCTCAACACAGAGCTGAGCCTGTTTCTCACACTTCCTGCTGCACGTTCCCATGAGCTTGCTCAAAGCTTTCTAAACTAAAATTTTCAGGTGGAAATAATTAGAGGCGAACTTCATGCTATTTCTAATCCTCAGGAGGCTCACCATTCTCTTTGCCCAAATCTTCCCAGAATTTCTACTGGCTCCTGGAAGGTGTAAAGGTGAGAACAAAGTCTCCACACCCAATGATAGAAGGAAAGTCTGATAGAGGGGTAGGAGACAGCCAAAGCAGTTTCTGTGTCCTTGTTCTAAGGTAAAGAACTCTTTCAAAACATCTGCCTTTTCAAAAGGTCAATGGTGGTTATCTCTAGGTGGTAGGATACAGGTATTGGGCATTTAAAAAATGATTTTCTGCATCTTCCTCATTATTTGCAATGACTGTGCATTATTATTAATATAAGATTCTTTGGGGTCTTCTCTAATTACAAAAATATTTTGTGCTCAATGCAGAAAACTTGGAAAGTACAAAGGAAAAATTCTCCTTAACTACATCATGTAAAGATAACAGCTGTTAACATTTTGGTGCATCTTTCCAGACTTTTCTCTATGCAGAGATGCTTCATGGGCGGGGAGGCGGGGGTGAGGAGTGGGGGGGTGGGGGTGGGGGAGTAGGGAGTAAAAAGACAAAGCCTTGGGTTCAATTTTATTTCTGCTTTTAAACAGCATCTGATGGTTTGGAAATATTCCTAACAGCAAGGGCCCACCCCATGCACTCCCCCAGCCAGGGCTGGAGTCCTGACTCCAGAACTTCCCCTCCCCCACACCAGCCATCAGACCTGTTTTCTCTCTTCTCCAGAGGCCTGGGACTCCAGTTAGAGGGAAAGTTGGAACTAAGGGACACTGCAAGAAAGGATTGGGCTCAAACACAGCTGCCTTTGTTAGTCTTAGGATATTTCGGGAGTTGGTAGCATGCTCAGACATACTATAAGAGGACGAAAAGAGGGGCTCCTGGACTCCTCTCTGGCCTCATTCATCCCCAGGCAAGCCCTACTGCACTCCTTCCTCTAGCCAGGCTCAGGGCATTGCCTTTAGAAGCTGGGCAAATGGTAACCTGTGGTAATCCAGCATGCCTCATGGTGACCTGGTCAGCTGCACTTTACTCCTGGCCTAGGCGGGATGGGTAATCAGGAAAGTAATGACGATTCAGACCTGAGTGTTCCACTGCCTCCTACCACAGGGCTTAGGTCCTGACTGTACCAACCCCTTGCCGACTCTCACCTAAAGGGGGAATACAAGGGCATCTCTTTGTGAGGTGAGGCAAACCTGGGCATTTAAACCCAAGTATGGACACAGCTGGGCCCCCAGGCCAGAGACCCCTCAGTGCATGCACTGAAGCAATAGGGGCAGCTCAGCCGGGAGAGTAGGGGCCCACAGGGCTGGATGTACTCTCCCCAACTCCTCTCCATACCCATGGTAACCATGGAAACATAACCACCCCCTTCTGCCAGCTGCCTGGGTTTAGACAACCAGGCCTGGCCCACCTCCACCCAGCCAAGGCCTGAACTGATGCCAGGCTGGCCACAGAGTGGCTGCAGGAAGAACTGGGATTGGGCGATTTGGTCAGTCCAGGCTTCCAGCACAGCTTGGGAAGACTACCACAGGAGCCTCCACGCCTTGCTGCCTGGGCTGGGGTCAGACAGGGTGAGGTCAGCCAGCATGGCAGCCAGCAGGGCCAGCCTCATGGCCCCAGATGCCCTCTGCCTGTGGGCTAACAGCTACTGTGGGGCAGTAGCCCTTGCTGCAGCAGTAGCAGCCTCTGGGCTTCGTTGAGGGGGCTTCCTGGCTGCTGCTCCTCCTGCCCGGGCCGCTCAGCTAGCCCTCCAGGGCTGAGGATGTACCGATAGTCACTGGGGATGCCCCCTACTGCCCCCATGCTACTGCTATCCTCAACCCCACCACTGGCCTGGTCCCCACTAGGCAGCTCCAGCCTGCTTCCCTCAGCAGACTCCTCGGCTCTCTCCAGGTTGATGTACAAAGGGTCCCGGCTGGTGGACAGCACAGACAGGTGGCCCAGGATGTTCTCCAGCTCCATTCGCAGGCATGTGAAGCTTGGGCGCTGCTTGGGGTCGGTGCTCCAGCACTGGTACATGAGCTCATACCTGCGGCAGGCAGAAGGGTGAGGGGAGGTAGTGAGGAGCCAAAAGGAAGGGAAAGGATGGTTCTTCCCTCAAAAGTAGATGCCCCTTTATCACATGGAACTAGGATTTAAAATATTTTATTTAACACACTCATGTATAGGGCTTACTATGTGTCAGGCACTCTTCTAAGTATTTTACGTTTATTATTTAATGCTCACAATAATCCTATAAAATAAGTGATCCCTATTTCACCTACATGGAAACTGAGGCACAGAGAATTTAAGAACCTTGACTTGGGTCACACAGGTAGAAAGTGATAAAGCTGCAGTTTGATGCCAGGTGGTTTAGCTCCAGCTTCCCTCCTCTGCTGTTTTGGGAGGGGGTACTAGGAGTGTTTTTTTCTTGCAGAGCACAGCCTGGAATGTGGATTTCAGCATCCACCCTTTGTCCTAAATCCTCACCCACTCAGTCTTAAATCCTCTTTGTTCATGGGCACCTTTGAGAATCTGGGAGAAGCTTCTAGCCTTCTTCCCCTGGCAGAAACACTTTTGATATACAATTTCAGAAGCCTTACAGATTCCTTGAGGTCTTATCCTGTTCCCAAGAAATGTCTCAGGCTGAGGGGGAAAAAAAAAAAAAGAACTAATGGGAAGGGGCTGAGACCAGACTTACTCTGAGAGAGCAAATGTCCGACTCTCTTGCCTGTGCCCATAATAAAAGCTCCAAACACTTTCCCCTACACCAGCACTTCTGACAGAGGCCCCCAACGATGGGCAGAATCGTGCCAGATATCAAGTAGGCCGTGGGAATGGTCTGGGGCCATGTGTCTGTGGCCAGCCTGAGATACATTGTCAAGGCTGTGCTAGGAGCCAGTTGGCGCCAGTCCACCAGGCTGCCTGCTGGGAGGCCAGCATCCGCCCACCCCCTATTGACAACACTAGCTTCAGCCTGGGAGACTAAGCCAGGGATTGGTCCCCACTGCCTAGAAGAGTTTCTGTAACTCCAGAGGCCCAGGCAGGCTGTAGCCAAAGGGAGACCTGAGCTTCCTGCCCCTGCCATGCCCTGAGCTATGCTGAATGAATAGAAGTGGTAGGGCCTAGTTTGTGCACTCGAGAGTTCCCTCTTACCCAGAGTCCAGGCTCGGGGCACTTAGAACCTACTGCCTTGGAGAAAGACAACCCCACCTTTCCGGCTAAGCCTTCTTCTACCTGTCTACATTCTTACACTTCTGGAGGTCCAACCCCACAGCAAGAAACAGGGAACAGATTCCTTCCCTGGCTCACGGTAAACTCCTTCCCACTGGTACTAGTGAAAAGGCCCTCTGAGGGCCCAGGGAGACTCTGGCTTGCTTGGGGTGGGAGAATAACACTAGAACAGACAAATTACAGTTGGCGAAATGGTTAAGAAGCACATATTCTAAAATGACAGGGGATCTAGTCATCCAGAGTCATCAATTCATCCACTTAATAGCTGTGTGACATTGGTCATGTTACTTAACCTCTTTAATCCCAGTTCCTCATCTACAAAATACGGATAATAATAGCCTTTTCCTCGTAGAGTTAGAGGAGGATTTCCTGAAAGAATGCCCATAAAATTCCCAGCTAATGTTAGTGATACTGTCTTCTAGTCACAAGGGGTTCATGACACTCCCCTGTGAAGTAGTAGGTGTATCACCACCCTCCCCACTCTTGAGAACTCCAGACTTCCTGAAAGGAAAGAAGGCAGTTCCCTCTCCCCAGGGTCTCAGTTTGTTATGTTAGGTCCCTCTCCTTCCTCAAGAGGAGGCCAAGACAAGAAAGGAACCCAACCTCCCGCCCCCAGCGCCCCCTCCTTGTCAAGCGAGGAATGTGATGGAGCAGCAGTTTTTTCCATGCCCCTGTGCAGCCCTCTTAGGGGGAGGGAGAGCTCAGCCCAGGAGGTTTTCTTTGACTAGCTGGAGACTGAGCAGGAGCGGGGGTGGGGAGGGAAATCTGCACTGTTGCCCATTCCTATAACTTCTGCCCTCATGGCTCCTGGTTCCCCCCTGGAAACTAGAGAAAATAAGAGTAACAGGAAAAGACTGCAGCAAGAAAATATGGGATAGAAAAGGGGGAGGGGAGAGAAAGAAAACGGGGAGGTTGGATGAAGAGGAAGTTTGGGTGAAGGTCAATCTTCCCTCTAAGAAATGACAAGGACATTTCTAAAAAAAAAAAAAAAAGTCAAATCAAGGTTCTGAGCTGCCACTGGCCCAGCAGCCATTGTGGTAGCCATCAGCTGAAACCCCAAATTCCTGTTTCCTCCCAGAATTCCCTTCCCAGGGCACTTACAAGTCCTCCATACAATCCAGAGGCTGTTTCAGGCGGTTCCCGCCGATGAGGTAGTTGTAAATCTCAGCATTCTCGATGCCAGCATATGGCGTCTGCCCACGGGTCATGATCTCCCACATGGTCACCCCAAAGGCCCACTGGGACAGAATTGAGGTCAGAAGAGAGGTGTCAATAGGCTTCCTGAACCAGGCAGTGCCCTGAGGTTCTGGGGCCTCGTACAAGGCAGCCAAGGCCCAGAGTACAGTAAAAATCCTAAAGGTCCACCCACAAACTAGTCCACAACACTTGCGTTACCGGAGCCTTGTGTCACCATGCTCACCACATCACTGTGCACAGTATAAAGGTTGTCAGCCAGGCTCTCCAGGGCCAGCCACTTGACGGGCAATTTGGAAGCACAGCCCTGACGATAGTAGTCCCCACTATAGATCTTCCGGGAGAGTCCAAAGTCAGCCACACACACTGTCATGTCTTCTGCCAGCCTGTGATGGATGTTGGAGGATACTTAGTAAGGCTGGCAGCCTTACTAAAGCCAGAGCATCTTTGCTCCTGAGCTGTCCCCTCACATAGCAGATACTGCCCCAGGCACAAGCTGAACATCAGGCACCTACCTCTTCCTGGCACTAGCCACTCCCTTCCACCCCCAACCTCCCCACCAGAATTCACATACATGCAATTCCGAGCAGCTAGGTCTCGGTGGATAAAGTTCCGGGAACTCAGGTATTCCATGCCACAGGCGATGTCCACCATGAACCGGATCAGGGTCTGCAGGGGCAGGTTCTGGTGGGCAGATAGAGCAAGCTCAAGCCGGGTCTGTCCACCCAGCCAGGACAGGATAAATGGGGTTTCCTGATCAGAAAGCCTAAAGGCTGTTCTTGGAATCACTGAAAGGAAAGGAATAAAGGGGCTCCCCAAGGCAAGGAAGCTTTGGCAAATCTTCCAGAGCGCCCTGGAGTCAAGAGTCCCCCAATCTGGGACTTACTTCACAGGTCTCTTCTTCCAGAAAGGCCCCTTGCCCAGCCTAAAATTCCTAGCAGGGTCTTTCTTATGAGGGAAAAGGAAGCCTGCTAGCATAAGGAAAGTCAGACTCAGAGCCCGCCTCTCCCAACCAGCTCAATTGGCCCTCCCCACCCACCCAAACAACCTCTCTCCCAGGGTCTTTGTCCCTTTCCAATTCCTGGCTGCTTCCACCCCAGGCACTCACAAAGGGGTTCTCCCCAATCCGGGAAGCAAGTAGGAAGGCGTGCAGGTCCCCGTGCTTCATGAAAGGCAGGATAACCATGGGGATGGGGAGACGGCCTTTGGCCCTGCTCCGGAGGCTCACCCCTGAGAACAAGGGAGAATAAGGAACAGGGCACATAAATGTCAAAAACTGGCTCAGGTGTATACATGAGCCCCTCACCTGCTGGGTCCTACCTCTAGCCCTGGCTCTGCTACTTTTCCCCCCTAAGTTCCACATTGGCCTGGTGACCTCCCCAAGAAGAACGCTGGCCGCCAAGATCTTTGGAGCATCTTCTCTGTCCATCCCCACCCTTCTCTCTCCTCTGTTCATACGAGCAGTCTTCATGTGCAGCAGAGATTGTAAAACAAACTCTCTATCTGGAGTCTGATTTCAGCCAGGATGCCCCTGGCTATTTTGCCATCTGCTTGTTCACCAGGTAAGTCTAAATTTCACTCCCACAGGCTGCCATCCCGCCTTGGGGGGAACACAGTTTTAGCCCTATTTTATATCTTCCTCCTCCAGGAAGGGGCTCACCAATAAGCTTGGCCACGTGTGGGTGATCAAACTCCTTCATGCAAGCTGCTTCCCTGAGGAACTCTTCAATGTCACTTGAGGCAATGATGTCAGCTGGGAGAAAAGGACAGGAGGGAGAAATGAGGAAGATGCACCCCCAATTCTGACCCAAGATTCCTAGGCTTTGTCCCTCATGTGTCCTGGGCTTCCTAGGGAGGCCAGGACACAGTCTGGCCATAAGCAGGAGAAATCCTGCTATAGGAGTGGTGCTATCCAACAATTTCTCCACTTGCTAATGCCTTCCCTTTAGTTTGAACAGCCAAGCAACTTAGACAACCATAGCTTTAATCACCTTGAGTAAGGCCAGGACAGTCACTGCTGACACCAGAGAGCAGAGGCTGGGGCACAAATGTATGTGGGTTCATGCCTATGAATAATCCACGTGGCATCCCAGTTAGTGCTAACTAACTCTTCTTGAAAAGTCTAGGGGCCAAGCAGAGCCTGCTTCAGGATCAGTCCCCCCTTTCACCCTCCCAAGAGATGCCCTCATGCCATATCAACTACTCTCCACTCACCTTTTAGCATCTTTACAGCCACTTTCATGAAGGAGCCATCCTCCTGCTTTAACTGGGCCTCTCGCACTGAACCAAACTCTCCTATAAACCAATCCAAATGATGGTGAGTCCCCTCGCCCTCCCGTCTTAGACCCCATTCCCTCCCAGGTGACTCTCCATGGGCACACAAAATCATTAGACTCTGGGCTATTGCAGGAGTCTCCCTCATCCATAGCCAAAGCAAAGTATGCTGGGAGTGACTCCTCAGCCCTCCTGGTCCCCATCTACCAACCCCCCAAGCACCCTAAAACTCAGGAATCTATAAGCATATCCTGTTTATAGGAGCTGACCCAAATCCACACCCTCAAAGTGATGGAAGCAACCAAACACACCCAAACACGACAAACTCTACTCATGCCAGTCCCCGCACAGCCCCACATACCTTTGCCCAACATCCGGCCCAGGGTGAACTGCTGCTCTGGGATGAGCACATCCTCCAGTTTGTCCTTCAATTCATCACTGATGCCCAAGCTGTCCACTGTTGGTGAGAAAGGAAAGGGACCCCTCTGGTTCCTGATCTAAAACCCAGCCTGCCTTCTACCCCAGACTCCACACACAGCACAGATGAGTTTAGTTTAGCTCTCCCACAGCTAAGACAGCAACCTCTACAAGGGTAGGTCTGTGTGTCTATTCCATTCTGTGTGCTTGGGACTCGTCAAGTTTCAGACATATTGGTCATATTATTAAATTAGTAAAAAGAATGCAGGTAGGGGCACAAGATAGCCCATTTTTTCCCTCTATGATTTCCCACCACTCACATGTGGCCTCAATGCGCTCAGGTCTTTCCCGATTGAAGGACCGGGCTGCCCGGAAGTGAACAGCTGGCTCCCCTCTGGCCATGACACTGTCAAAAGCTTGCCTAAAGGGAGACCCAATATGTGGAGTTAGCTCCAAGGTCTTTAGTCACCACTGGCCTCTCCCTCCGTGTCCCTACCCCTTACCCAAATCGTGTCTCCTTCCGCCTCTTTCGAAGCAGGATGAGGGCCAAAGCAGCAGCTGTCACCAGGGCTGTCAGCACACCCAGGACCGCAGGCACCCAGGATGTGCGGCTGTGGGGAGAGCCCTGCTGGCCTGTGGGAGACAGGTGCATGAGGTAGGCTGACATCAAGGAGTCCCTTTACAATTTTCTGACAACAGCCATCTGGCCTGGTCAGGGGACTCCCCTAAGCCAATTAAGATCCCGAGTGGAAAGAAGCTCCAAAGAAAGACCTGAGACCTCTTACCCTGTCAGTGACAGGTCCTGGCTACTGAGACCTATGGCACAATCAGGGATTTCTATTCTAGTCTGGGGCAGGGGAAGGAGAATGAGATATAGTTTAAATATCAACCCTAGCCTCAACTGCTTGACTCTTTGGGACTATTAGGAGGGAAAGTGCTGCCAGCCTCCTCCCACCAGTACAGGGTGCCCTCGAAAGCCCCAATCCCCTGTTGTCACCCTCTGTAGGCCTCACCTGCGTGGTCATGAGAAGAGACCACCAGTGGCTGACTCCAGGGCCCATAGCCAGCTGCATTGGAGACGCACACACGTACAGTCAGGTCCTTCTGGGGATCCCAGACCGTCAAGTTGGCCTGGGTCCCCTCCACTATCAGCTCACCCTGCAGCCAGGAAAAGCCCCCATCCCACATTGAATCTGAGGGAAAGGCTTCCAGCTGGGGCCCAAAGGTAGAAAAAGCTAGGAACACGGGAGCCCAGGGACACTGCTGGTTCAGAGGTTGCAGGAACACAACCTGATGGGAGTTATCACATTCCTGCTCCGGGCTGCAGGGGCCTTTCCTGAACACAAACAAGGCTCAGTCCCGGACTGCAGAAGTGGGGGATGGGAGCGAACTGGGCTGAGGATAAGAGAGCCTTATCTGTGCCCTTCCCCAGCTTGTGCAGAAATGTGTTTCCTGCTTTACATACAAAGTGGCCACTGGATGCAATCCTAACAGGAGACATAATCCAATAAGGAGAGCAGCCTAAAAGGGAAGGGGAGAGGAGTGGACTCCCTGGGGTGGTAGGAGGCCCAGCCTACCTAGGCCCCCAGGCCCAAGGACAGCCATTCTGAAGCTCTAAAGGCCTTTGAGCCCTGCAGGGTGACTGGTATACCTAGAGAGTGGAGGCTTCTTCTGTCTCTCCTTACCTGGGTTCCGTTGTCTTGAACCCAGGACAGTTTATAGGGTCCCAGGGGGCCTTCCAAAGGGCCCTCAGGGATCACTTCTTCCCATTCCAGGATGAGGCCTGAGTCTGTATAGATGGCATGGAGGTTCTGGGGAGCGCTGGCTGGGGCTGTACCAAAGAGAGAAAGTTGCTAAGAGCCCTGCCCTTTCCACCATCACTATCCCATGCAGGCTTTTGGAACCAACTCCCAAGAACTAAACAGCTCAGAGGGCAACAGGTGGAGGAAGAGTTTGCCTCCCAGTTCTGACTGTGCTCACCCATGTCCTGGGGAGGCAGGGCTGAGCAATGGCAGTATCCTTGCTAGGCAGTGTTGCTCTTCATCGCCCTGGTGACTGCCTCAGCCACATCCTTCACTACTCCCCTCTCACAGTCCTCCCAGCCTCTTTGCAATTGCTAGAGAACTCCAAGCAAGTTCCCGCCCTGAGGTCTTTGAATTCACTGTGCCCTCTTCCTGAGGTGATTTTCCCCTAAACATGGCTCCTTCCTTAGCAATCAGAACTGTTTATGGGAGTATTCCTGACCCTTCTGGGTACACCCGTTACTGTACTTCCTAATATTTTCTACTTTGCTTATCTGCTCCACCGACTAGAACCAGAGAGCTGCATGGGAAAGAGGCTGATTTATCTAGTTCATGAGTATGCCGTAGGCATCCAGTAAGTGTTCGCCAAATGATGCATAAAGCTCCCTTTCAGGTCATGTCCACTCCTAGTCAACTCGTTCAGAGCTGGAGCCAACATGGCCCCTTCCCCTGCTCCGGCCCTTTCCAGACACTTTGTTCTGTAAGTCCCTTACCTAGACCCTTTGTCCGAAAGGGTACCCAGTCAGCATATGGAGAAGGCCCCAAGGCGTTGGCACAGCGCACCCTGAGGCTATAGTTAGTGGCAGGTGCCAGGTCCCGGAGAAGGCAGGTAAAAGGTGGCACAGGGACCACGACAGCCAGGACCTCCCAGCCTCCTGGTGCCTGCGTTACCTACAGAAAAGCAGAAAATTAATGATGTATAGGGAGATGGAAGATGGGATAGGTATGGGTATGGGGTGGAGAGGCTTGAACCAATTCTTCCTAAGTGTATCAGCAAACACTTGCAATCTATCCCCTCCCATTGGCCCCATTCCAATGACACACCAGGTTCCACACCTCCATGCCTTTGCAAATGCTGTTCTCTTTGCTTAGAATGACTGCTCTTCCTAGCAAAGTCCAAATCATCCTTTAAGACTCAACACAAATACTACTTTCTCTGTGAAAGCCTTTCTAAACTACTCCAGAAAACTCATGCCCTTTCGTGCTTGGTGAATAACTCAGAGTAGTTATAGCTAGCATTTATTGTAACTATTTACATACCAGATAGCATAGTCTCAGTGCTTCTCAAGGGCAGAGTAACTGGGAGCCTAGGGGCACCATAAATCAGGCCTTTACCTTACATTTTGGGAGCCCAGGACAAGAGTACAAGTGGAGATCCATGTACCATATAGCTAAATATTTAAATGCTATAAGCCAGCTAACAAATTATTAAATATTTCTCATCTTAATATATTGACAAATAAAACTTCATAATAACCTGAAAGGTCAGGTTTGCATTTATAATCCTCCAAATCCTTGAACTCCCAAGCCAGAATATGATACCACAAGGATCTGTACTATGAAGGCTGTCACATGCACAGGTGTGGAAATGCTGCCAGCATACCAATACCCCACAAAAGCTGCCCTCTGGACATAGAAATGCATATACCACACTCTCCCAAAGATGGACCAGGCAAGAGGCCCACACAGGCCTGGAACCAGACTTTCCATAATACAAGAGATCCTGAGTATCTGGAGTATGATGTAGTATAATGGTTGTAGAGAGTTTGGGAGGAGGTGTTTTCCTCATGATCTGGATAGGCATGTCCCTTTGGTCCTGCAGATTCCTTGCCCAGCGGTACAGTAAAAGAAGGGCCTGAGTGGGTTACTGTAAATGGTGGAGCCCAGAGCAGGGGCCTCTCCTGCCTGGGGGAACTGCCTAGAACAGTTTCAAAGGTGCTCATTAAATATCTTTCGAGTAAACACATGTAAATGAATACGCTTGCATCATCTCTTTTTTTTAGTTTCACCTTACCCAGGTTTTTCACTCTCTGGAGTTTAGAATCCCTTCTAGTCCCCTTGTTCTCCTTGGCATAAGTCAGGGAGCAGGGCTTGAGAGTGCAAGTAAATCAAAGGTTTGGGTTTTTGACAGCATAATAAAATCTCTTCTAGACATGCAAAAATCTGCTCTACTTATCTGCTTTCCAGCCTGAAGAATGCATGGGTTTGAGGCAACCTACATAGTCACTTGGTTGCCAGAGCATCCTATGATAAGGGGCAGTATCCTGGGCTGTTCCTGGTAAGGGAACGACACCTGAATAGAGCTGGAGACCAAGCCCCACAGGCAACTCTTCACAAATGTGATACTACTGTACAAAAAGTGCCACTGAGGCAGCCACAACAAACATGTTCAGGAGAGCCTGTCCCACCCTCTTAGCTTACCTGAACTGTACAGGATTGAAGCATGGCTCGGCCATCAGAACCAGGTGTCCAGGCCACACTAGCATTGCTGCTGGAGAGCTTTGTCACTGTGATGTTGAAGGGGGCTGCAGGCAGTGCTATGGATGGGGACTTAAAAGTCAGTGCCCTGAAGTTCAGTGTCCAGAAAGAATATAAGAGGAGGGAGCAGAAGGTCTGACCCCCGCCCCCAACCCCAGGACCACAGCATTATTCACGCCAAGTAACCAGATAGAGACGGCTGCTCATAGCCAGCAGTGCCTAGGTTGTAGAGAGGGGTTGCCTCTTCCTGAATCTGGGGCCCTGTCTGACCAAGGAAAGGGATAAGATAGTGGGGTATATGGGGGGACAGCACCTTGCCCTTGGGAGATACAAACAAAAGGAAGTCCCTGCAACCACAGTCCATTCCTCCAAACAATGGCTCTCTCTCTGTTCCTCCTTCTCTCCCTCTGTGCACACTAACCCTTTGGGTCTCCTCTATCATCCTGCCAGGCTGTTTTTCCCTCCCCCATTCCCTCCACAGGGGCTGGCGGAAGCAAGGTTGGGCATGAGCCTTGACCATCTCCTGCTGGCTCCCTCTCCCCCTCCCTCCCAAGGGCTCTGCTTCGTGATGGGAAATCTGCTGTGACGTCAGGTTTCTATTTTCATCTCAGCCACAGCAGGGTCTCAGGTGCTCCCACTAGGAATGGAGCTACGCCAATTAACCCCTCATCCCTCAGATCCCAGCAGGGCCAAGGGGAACTGGAACACCAAATGATTCTGCCTTTACCCAATGCTGGACAGCATACTGAGAACGCCCCTGCTTCACCTATCAAACCTCCCGCCAATCCTCCTACCTTGAAGACGAACCGTGGCTGGGCGAGAAGAGGCAAGGCCTTTCAGGTTGTGAGCTTCACAGGAGAACACAGTGCTCTGGGTCACCCCTGGGGCCAGAAAACCTCTGTCAGCCCCCCAAGCAGCAACTCCCACTCAGTCTGGTATTGGGGAAGGCAGATACTTAGGCTCCAGATCTGAATATCCTAGAAGTCATCTCTGGCCAAGGGAGGGGCTAGGCAGTGGGGTACAGCAGAATGAACAGGGATTTTGGAGTCTATGGGCCTAGATATAAATCCCAGAACTGGGGCTCTGTCTTCTCATCTCCCAAATGGAAGCACCATGAGAACCAAATGATGTAAAGTGCATGGTACATAGTAAGCATTTGAGAAATGCTATACCATTCCTCCCACCTCAATCCCATTTCCTGAAGACAGCACAAAGCTGCCTCCCTTTTCTGGTCACTCCTTTATCATACATTCCAGAGCCCTTCTCTATTTGCTCTGTGCCATATCATTGTTGTATTTACAGATTCTTTGCCTTGCAATAGTTTTCAGCTCCTTATGCATGTATCTTGTCCTCCAATTATACTAATTCTTTGGGGGCTGGACAGGTGGCTTCTATTTCTTTTGTATTCCTTCTATCCCCCATGGTACCTAGCACGTGGTGTGTGAAGTAGTTCAGTGAGTGATTATCAGGCTGGCTGCCTGAGGGTCCCAACCACGCACATCTGGAGAGAACCGCACATCTGGAGAGAACCGAACCCAACTTCCCTTCTAATCTGCTCCAACCCAGGGCCTCTTGAACAGGACCTCCCCTCATTTCCAAGAGGTCCTGCCTCTTCTCAAAATTCATATTGCTAGGGGACTTGGCAGATTAGAGCCCATCCCTCCCACCTTCCAGTACACGAGACCAAGCTCAGACAACAGTCTTTTTTGAACAGTTCAAACCTGGACAGAAACATTAACTTTGTTTCACAGATAAGACAGCCTCAACAAGCATGTGAGGTACCTGCCTGAGGATTCTGGGGTCCAGATGGGTATGCGGGCATGGCTACTTTAGGTCTAACTGTGAGTAGGTATACAGATATAGCTGTTTGGGAAAACCATACAAAGGCCATTAGGAGAGAAGACCCTGTATCTTTGTGATGGGCTCCCCTTCTTGCTTTCCTTCCCCCTGCCATTTCCTACTCTGCAGCCTGAGCCTCTCGTTTTCTAGGCAAGTCTGCCAGACACTCCTCCTAGCTCTGCGTGGGCTGCTTCCTGGCTCCATCCCTTGAGGGGGTGGGGGGGATGGGTGCCCCTGGTCCCACCCAATTCATCTCCCAGGGCTAGCTGTACACAGCCTGCACTACTGAATAAGGGAATGAGGCTCCAGCATCCTCCTTAAGCATACACAGCAGGATCACCACTAATCATTCCACCCAGCCAGCCTAGCACACCTGATTAATGAGCTTAGCAATGATGCAGTTCATATACCCAGGCACCAGGGTTTGTTCTGGACACACAATAGCAGTGTTTTTTAAGCAGATTTGAACTCTGCCAGCCACACTACCCCTGCTCAAAGACCCCTCCAGAGGCTGCTCACCTGTTACATTTAAAACAGAAGGAGAGGGAGCAGGTCCCCCAACCTTCGTGCCTCCTCTCCACCAGATAATAGTAACAGGTTCAGGGGGACCCACAGCCTCACAAGACAGTTGGAAAGGAGCATTGGGTAGCACTGCCAGATCTTTTGGCTCCACAGTGAAAAATGGCACACCTAGGGAGAAAAAGGAGGTAGGGAGTGAGCCTTGCCATCTCTGTCTCCAACTGTCCAAACCACAAGTTTGCTACCATTTGAAGCCCTCTCTGCAGAAGATCCCACAGGCCCTTATGATTGGGGTAACTGCAGAACAGGCACCTAGCTTGAAGGGAGAGCTCTTGTTTGGTTCCCTTAGGAGTATCCTTTATGCTGTCCTTTTGGGCAGAGCAGATCCTCCCTTGCCAGACCTGCTCTAACAGCTCTTCTGGGAGCAAGGGAGGGGGTAAAGGGTGAGGAGCTGAGGGAAGGGCAAAAAGGGAGGAGAAGTGGGCGGGAGCTTTAGCAGAGTTCTGTGAGCAGGCTTCAAATCCAGTTCAGAGCCCTTTGTTACTTTCTTAGTCACTTTGTTTTCCTGGGCTGAACAGTTCTGAGCTCCCACAGCTGCAGAGCCTTCCTCCCCTCCCCCTTCTCTCCCTCCTGGTCTGGCCATTTGGCAGAACAGGGTCCAGACCAGATGGGTGCTTGAGGCCTGTTGCTCAGAAAACTGAAACTGACTGCATGACATAGGTTGTGGGTCCTAGTTGCCCTCTTGGTTTTCAAATACCCAGACTCCAGTGAATATGGTCTTCTGGTGTCTGGGGTGGGCCTGGAGCCTGGTTTAACCAGGCCCCAGAGGGCGGTGAGGCAGCTTTCTTTCACTGAGTTTTCGTCTCCAGAGGTGTGGTCACCAGCAGGCAGCCAACATGCCCACATGCCTCCTCACCTTCTACTGTGAGCCACACTGGCTGGGAGGTCTCGGTTTCACCCCCATCTTCCACCTGGCACCAGTACCGGCCGGCATCAGAGCGCTCCACTGACTTCAGGCTGTGGAAACAAGATGTCAAGGTTAAGAGGGCAGCTCTGCTGGGCAGACTCAATGGGTTCAGCCTGCCCCCACTTCTGGAAGTTCCCACAGGTTGCCAAATAAGAAAGCACAGACTTGTGGGCAATAGCATTGCCCCCAGCTCCCAATGTCCCCAGAACGGCACCTCACACCTTTCCCCACAGTCCTGCACCTGAGGAAGCCGATCCAGTGCTGATCACTGACGGAGATATACACCTGATCCACACTCTGGACCACAGCCCCATCCTTCACCCACTGTATCTCAGGATCCTCCATCCCCTCCACACTGCAGTTGAGCTTCACCGGCTGCCCCTGAGACACTGTCAGCTTCACCGGGGCTCCCATGAGCTTCAGGCCTGTAAGGTGAGAAGGAAAATTCATCCGTTAGCTTGAGAGGTCCCCTGTCTCTGGAAATATCCCCCATCCCCTTCTAGAACTTAGCCTTTGTGTCAGAGGGCTCATTCTCAGCCAATGGCCAAGGAAGCAGAGGCAAGACAGTGTAGAAGGGAAGGTAGCTTAGACTTGGACTGTGGGAAGTGGCATGACAAGCTCTTCATGCACCATTTCTGCCACTGCCAACTTTCCCCCAGTTCTAAAGAAGTGACCTCTTACCCATACCGTCCTGCTGGGCAATGTTAAGTTCAACCAAAAAGAAGGCAAGCCAGGCTGAAACAGTAGGGCATTCTCATACACAGGGGGCAGGTACTGCCCTGGCAATAACTGCTGTATCCAGCCCATGCAATAGGCAGCCAGCTCTCTTCCCAAGGTGTCAGCCCAGACCTGCACTGCTGTTGGCACTCCCCTGCACCTTACCCAGGCAAATGAAAGGCTGAGGAAAGGAAGGAGGGGGTGCTCTCCTGAAGTGGAGAACATATGGCTGCAAAACCACGTCAGATCAAACACATGGCAGCCTTCCTGGCAGCCGCCGGCTCTATTAATACCTGAATGTGTGCAGGGGCGGGTGCTAGGAAGGTAGGAGGTAGAAGGAAGAGGAGGGGCCCTGAACACGGAGCCCAAGACCCCTGAGTTACTGTCACATCAACAGAAGCCACCCTCTGAACACTACCCTCTGCACGCATACACACGCATACACACACACACACACGCGCGCGCGTGCACACCTCTCTTGGTTTCCTGGCATGATTTTAAGCAGGTAAGAGCAGGTGAACTATCCACATAGCTGAAATCCAGTCCTGCTTCTTGCCATTTGCTGTGTGACACTAGGCAAATCTTGAGCTCTCTGATCCTTAGACACACATACTTGTCACTCTTTCCCTTCCCTTCCCTAAAGGCTGATACAGCAAGGAGTGCTCTCTCAAGAGGAGGTGCCAGCTCAGTGCCTGCTGCTCTGGCCTGTGTGTTTCTTCCTAACTCCCTTCACCCTCTCAGGATCAGTCACAGGGCAAGGAGGGATAGCCTTACACCCCACACACACCCTGGAGTCCCAGGGGTGTGTAGTGTGAACCTGAAGATCCAGGGTGCAGCAAGAAGCACTCCTGTGACTAGCAAATGCCTCAGTGGTTATGTGGGTATGTGGGAACACAAGGCAAACCCCCACAAAGACTAGAAACAGTGCCCCAGCCCATCGTCTCCAACACTGCTTGCTTCAGGAAGCTCTGAGTGGGCACAGGAACTAGAGTATATATACCCAGATGTTTTCTGTGACCGGGCATCACAGTCCCTGTACCTAAATGGTGCCTCTTGGGTGCTCAGCCTCAGTCTCTGTTGTTTCTGAGAGGTAGTTTTGTGTGGGGGGACGGCAGAATGGGGTCCCCAGGACTCGGAGGGGAGAGCAAACAACTGGGAACATCGAGGCGGGAAAATCCAGTCCCAAACACCCCCCACTGACCACTCAGCCCACAGCCCCACTCTTTTCTTCCCACCCTGCCAAAAGAGCCCCGGACGCGAGAAAGTTGGGGGTGGGGACCCCAAGATCCGGCAGCGAACACACCGCTGCGCCCCATCTTCCAGCCCCTAAACCTCGGCCTCCGAGCTTTAGTCCCCCTACTCAAATCTCTGGCCCGCCCAGGCCCGGGGCTCGCTTGGCGGCTGTCCCTGGGCTCCGACCCCGGCCACGACCCTCTGCAGCCCCCGCTTTCCGCCACCTCCCCGGCCAGCCCATACCTGCAGCCACGGACTCCGGGAGCAGAAGAGCAGCCAGACCCGCCAGCAGCAGCAGCGGCGGCGGCGGCGGCGGCAGCAACAGCGGCGGGAGCCCCGACCGCCCCATGCTCCGCCTCAGCGCCATCCGCGGCGACGCCGAACCATGCCGAGCCCGGCCCGCGAGCGACTACGGAGGAGGGAGGAAGGAGGAGAGAGGAGGGCTGCGGGAGGGGCGGGGGCCGGGCCGGGGGGCGGTGCTGGGGCCCGTGCCTCCGAGACCCGCGCCGGCTGCGAGTTGCGGCGGCCGCCGTCAGCAGCGCAGGGTCCCTGGGGCCGCTCCTGGGCCACCGCGCTTCCTCCACAGCCGTCGCCGCCGCCGCTGATTCATGTTCTTCTCGGTGCCGCCGCCTCCTCCCCAGCCCTCCCGCCCGCAGCTCGAGCTCGTACCGCCCCCCCGCGGAGCCCCGGGCGGCTTGCTCCAAGCGCCAACCCCGCCGTTGCCAGCCTGGCCTCTGGCCTCCAGTCGATCCCTATCCACATACCTCCCTGGCCCTAGCCAGCACCCCCTACCCCAGCTACCCCAAAGCCGACAGAGGATCTGGCTCCGTCCCCTGGATGGACATCCCAGCCACGCCCCTCCTTTTCCGAAATATACTCCAGAATCTTTTCAAACCCAACACTCCAGATCCTTCCCTCAAAACATCGCTAGAGGCCTCTACCACATCCCAACTTTTGTCCAGACTGATCCCGAAACCCAGTACCCGCCTCACAGGATATAAACCATCTCAATCCCCTAGACACTTACAACCATCAGCCACCCACCTCCCCTCCCCCCGCCCCATATTGTCCCGACTCAGAACTCCCCCACTATCTGCACCCATTCGTGCCTCTTTCTGGAGCCTATCACCCAAATTTTCCATGTTTGTGCTCCATTGCCTACCCCTTTTTCTCCAAGACCTTGGGCCTTGAGTCTTGAGTTTTCCAAGCTCTTCTTGGTAACCCTCGGGTTTTATCTGCTATCCTACTACTACACTACATAGGCCAAAGCCCAGTGGCCCATGTGTTTTGGGGTTGTCATTCTTCCTAGTTACTTCCTCTCCTTCTACCCCCCATTTCCTAGGACATGGTGTAAAAGTTGGCTTTATCATCACAATATCTAATAAAACATTAGCTAGTATTAGTAGAGCACCTTGCACATAGTAGGGACTCCATAAATAAATAGGCCTGTTAAATTGAATGAATAATTGCCTCAGAGCTTGGCCTATCCCACAACCAGTAATCACTGGGGTGGTTGTGCCCACGAACATCCTGTCAGGGAGATGCAGAGCTGGTTCCAAATCCAGCCTACCAAGAGTTCTCCTCCCCTTGCCCAGGCCTCTACCTAGCCACTAGAGCCTACTCCAGAGAGCCCTTCCCAGAAGTCCCGGATTAGAAGGCAGGACAAGCCACTCAACACTCTGTTCCCTGTAGCTTCACTGGATCTTTCCAGGGATTCTCTTTCTGAGCAACAGGGGCCTGCCTCTTCCTAAACTTGGCCCCATCAGCGATTGTTTATTAATTATACTAATGATAAAAACAACAAACAGCAGTGCTGGCAGCATCCTCAGATCCAGCTGGGGGCGCCCCCAGGTGGCAGCACAGGAAAAGACTCTGGAAGCGCTGTCAAGAGTTGGATGGCAGGTCCTGGAGTCACTGGTTTAGCTCAGCACTTTGTCAAATTTTTTTTTGGGGGGGGGAGGGGCACCATAGGTTGGCTCTAGGACGCTTTCCTAAAGGAAGAAAACTTGCTCTCTTCCAGAATCCATAGCTTCTGACCTTGGGCTGAGTCGGATCAGGGCAGACAGACAATAGTATTGGGCTGAAGCCAGATTTGCAAGGGCTGCTACTGTGGCAATGTGGCTTGAACACTTGTCATTCCTCAAGGCTCTCTCTCCCACTCTAATCTCTGAAGGGGACTTCAAGTTTCCAGTGAAAGGAAGCCTCCCCTTACTGTCTTTGGCTGACATTGGAAAGACCCCTCCAAGAGGATGTTGAACCCAGAGCCCAAACCTAGCCTTCTACTTCCTTTACTCCCCCATTTCTTCCCCATCATTTCCTGAACTCTGACAAAGAATCCCAACCCAAGGATGCCGCTGCCTTTTCCACTCAGAGTCTTGACAAACTTCCTAACTCAGCTGCAGACCTGAGGCATATCACTGTCACCCTGTAGCTGCACACTTTCCACGTGGGGTCAGGAACCCTGAGTTCCTGCTTCCTCTACTCCTGCTTCTAAATCTCTCTCAATTCTTAGTATTTTTACTTGGAGGGTAGGGGGACTATGGGGTCCTAATTCTCTGAGTTTCTAGCTCCTACATTGGGTGCTTGCCTTCCCGAGCCCTCACTACCCATTCTTCTTACCTATCTCCCCCATCTTTCTCCCTCTCTCTCTCTCTGGGCAAGGTATAGGAACATGCTTCAAGGGTATACAAGCAGGTGTGATTTTGCAGGAGAGGATGTAGGTGGGTGAGAGGGTGTGCATTGTGATGTATGAGGGAGGGTGTGCATTTGTGCAAACTCTAAATGTGACTGACACTTTGTGGGTGGATAGGGAGAAAGAGTGTGTGTGTGTGTGTGTGTGTGTGTGCGCGCGCGCGTGCGTGTGTGTGTGTGTGTGACTGGAGGAGGTTGGCTCCTTATGCAAATACATGCCTGCAAAAATCTCCCTTTCTTTCATAAACTGATTGCTTCGAAGGGAACTAATCATATCAACAGGAAATATATTTGACCTAATGCAGAAGCAGCTGTCCCAGGAGTTCCTGTCCTTAGAACAGAACCAGAGCCGGCTATGATCTATCCCTAGGGAGTAAGAAGGGCCTGCAGGGGAGAGGAAGGAAGGGCCAGCAGCAGTCCCTTATTATGGATAGAGCTAAGTTAGACCCTGACATCTCCCTACTCAGGTGAATTAAGTATCTGCCCATTCCCTACCTTTTATGGCCCAGGACTGCCCAAAGAGGCCAGAGGAAGGCAAAAACAAACCTGGAAATAAAAACTATCTTCCCATAGTAACTGAACACTCTGATAGCAACTTCCAGCAGTCTCAGAAAGCAGCTACTTCAGCATTTTCAGAGTTATGACCTCCTCCTCCAGCCCCTCTGGGTGGGTGTGGAGGACCAAGAAGGAAACAAGGAGAAGCCGTGGCAATCTCCTTGGCCATGTGACCAAGAACCTATTCTTTCCCAACTACTGGTTAAAGAGGTGAGAGTTGGGAAGTTACACTTAAGGAATGGGGCAGGCCAAAGACTCTGTTCCTCATCACCTTAGAGAAGCCAGAAAATCTATGCATGTGGGGCTTGGAGGGAAACTACCTACAGGTGTGATGCCAGGCGCTCTGGGAACTGTTGCTGTCCTGCAACTGCTAAATATTCCTTGCCTGAAATTCCTAAGCCAAAACAATGCCACTCCTTGCCTAGCAAAAGATGCAGAAGAAAGGTATATTCCTAAGAGAAACTACACTTTGACTTACAGTGACAGGGGACTTTCAAATGATTGGATTTTCCCCCAAAAGCAGGTTTAGGAAATGGGAAGAGAACAATAAGTTTGGGGTTTCTGAAACAGCAGATGGATCCAAATATGTGGAAGAAAAAAATTGTCCTTTTCAAAATTTCACCTAGGGATGGCCCTAAGAAGAGTTTCATGTGTAACTGTGTGTGTGTGGGGGGGGGGGAGTGGGGATCTGAATGCCCTGTATTTAGTTGTTTGTATTTTTTCTTTTTGACTTGATCCTGTTTCACTGCAGCCTGGTAAGTGAGGCTTTTCTGGCATTATTTTTATAAAAACGTTTATTATGGACTATTTTAAACATATACACAAATAGGGAGAATAGTATAATGATGAATCCTCAATGTACCTATCATGCTACTTCAGTGATTACCTTGCCCAATTGTATTCCACTGTTCTATTTTTTTGTTGTTTTGCTGAAATTTTTACAAGCAAATCTTAGCCATAAAATTAATTTTAGCTGTAAATATTATACTATGTATCTATAGCAGACTTTTTTTGTGTGCCTACAGCACCTGGTCTTCTTAAGTGGTCTCCCATCCAAGTATTATAACCAGGCCTGGCCCTGCTTAGCTTCCAATATCAGACATCAGGCTTGTTTAGGTGGCATGGCCATAGAATTCGGGACCTTCTGCTTGTGAAGCAGATGTGCTAACCACTACACTATAGAACCATGTCCTGTAACACATTTTAAAAAAACTCATCCATATATAGATTCAAATTTTATAAATATAGAAATATTTATAGATGTGCATATATATAACAGAATACTCATATATTTCCTTTTTCAGCTGAGAAGGACCTAAAAGCAAGACAGCCCAGTGGCAATGAGCATACCTAGCACCTAAATCTTGGTTTCTAATACCACTTTCCAATAAAAGGAACCAAGAGTCCTTGGAGAAATGGCTAATTCTAGGATTGGAGCAGTAAATATACGGCTTAGGGCATCAGGTAGTACCAGAAACTAAGGAAGTGCTCAAAAACAAAAACAAAAAACCCATACACACACACACAGTGCTGGGGTATGTCAAAGGGTCAAATATATATTTGAATAAATAAATTAATGGGGAGCATAGATAAATCTCCCATGCAGAAGAATTGCAAATAATTTATGTAGATACTTCACTCTCAAGGAGGGGGCGCACAACCTTCATGCTAGCATAGGTTGTGCAAAGTGACTACTTTCCAAAGAAGACAGAATGGAAAACGGGGAAAAAAGTAACTTTACAATCTATGGCCATGCCACTCTGAACATGCCCAATCTCATCTATTTCATAAACTAAGCGGGGTCAGGCCTGGTTAGTACTTGGATGGGAGACCACTTAGGAATACCAGGTGCTGTAGGCGTTTAACAAAAAAAAGTAACTTTACAGTGGGAAGATCTGACAAACATTACATAAGCCAGGTGATTAAAGTTAACATCAACAGTGGTTAAGTCATGTTGATAGTAGCTCCCCTTAATACGATATGATAAAAATGGCATTTTAGCTCTGTGGTCTTCCTCCCAAATAACTGTGATCCCAGTCCAATCATGAGAAAAACATCAGGCAAACCCCAACAGAGGGACATTCTACAAAATACCCTGCCAATACTACTCTAAACTGTCCAAGTCATTGAAAACCAAAGTCTACAAAACTGTCACAGCCAAGAGGAGCCTAAGGAGACATGACAACTAGATGTAATGTGGTATCCTCAATGGAACAGAAAAAGGACATTAAGGAAAAGGTGAGGATATCTTAATAAAGTATGGGTTTTAGTTACTAATAATGTGTCAATATTGATTCATTAGTTCAAAAAAATGTACCATATTAATGTTAGATGTTAACAACAGGGGAAATTATGCTTGGGGGTAAATGGAAACTCTATTTGCGATTTTTCTATAAATCTAAAACACATACATACCCCCCCCCAAAAAAAACCATACACATCCTTACCCAATAAATTTTTTAAAAATCCATAAAATCATCCTCACTTTGGTAGCATATATACTAAAATTGGAATGATACAGAGAAGATTAGCATAGCACCTGTGCAAGAATAGCATGCAAATTCATGAAGCGTTCCATATTTTTGACAGAAAGAAATCTAACTATGGGAAGTGAACACGCAGTATAAATACATATATGCCTTACTGTTAAAGTGTACAACTGAAACTTAACTGGATTTCATTAACCAATGTCACCATAAAAACTGTAAAAATGAATAAATTTTTTAAAATCCATAAAATCATATTATACCTAGTTTGTGTTTAGTTCTACCCGAGAGTCTCAAAAAATGTCTTTTTACAGTGGGTATGTTTGAATCAGGATACAAACAAAGACAACATATTTAATTGATTATCTCTTATAGAGTTTTAAATCTCCCTTGGACATGAAATTCATCGCAGAAATTGGGTCATTTGTAGAATTCCTACAATCTAGATTTGGTTAATTGTATCCTTGTGCTATCATTTAACATGTTCCTCCACTACCCATTCTTCCTGAAGATTGATTGTTAGATCTAGATGCTTGGCTAGATTCAGGTTGTTTCTTTGCATGAAGCCTTCTGAGAAAGTGTTTTGTACTTCCAATTTTATCATAGCAGGAGGCACATTATGTCCCGTGGTCCCATATTTAGTGATCCATCTATACAAAGTCCTCATCAACCTTTCACCTAATAATTTTATTGATCATTGACGATCAGTGCCTGGAGTGATTATATCATCGGTTGCAAACAATGATTTTCTACTGTCATTCTTCCTGCATTTTTGGCTCTAGTTCCCTTCTCTCACTTCCCATAACATCTGATCAAATGTTGGACCCCAAAGCTGGCTAAATCCTGGTAACTGAAATTTACTGCTGCAGTTGCGATTAAGAGGAACTAAAGAAGGATTCTATAGAATGCATGGAAACTTGTTGGAAATGCAAATTCTTGGGTCCTGTTCGACATCTACTGAATCAGAAACTCTGAGGGTGAGACCCAGTAGTCTGTTTTAACAAGCCCTCCATGTGCTTGCTAAAGTTTGAGAACCACTGCCCTAAGACAGCCTTCAACAAAGCAATGATCTACTAAGGTCCTACGTGCATGGCAATATGCTGGGTGCTGAACATTATGGATGCAAAAAAGTCCTGATGACCTGGTGCCCCACCATCTATTCAAGGAAACAGGAAAAGGTAACTAGTAATATAGTTGATAGTGTTCCCAACAAGCCACACAAGTGGTACAAGTAGAAGATTCCAAGGAAAGTTCAGTGAGTTGGCCTGGTTGGCCAAGGTTTTAGAGTTGACTCCAGCAAGGCCTCAAAAGAAGAGAAAGACTTTGGGGGTAAGGGTGGAAGGGAAAATAGGGAGGATTTCCAATAAGGGGCACTAGCATGAACAAAGGAAGGATGCTCACGAAAAGGATCACCTTGCAGGCAGTGAGGCTGCTTTCTTTTCTCCTACCACCACCATTGAGGCAGTTTGGGTGCGGGTGTAAGATATGGTTAACCCGGCTGGTGAGTGCAGAGGGACGTCTGGATGTTGTATGTTTAGAACCGCCTGTGCCTGCTGTACATCCGAAGGACAAGTGTTCTGAATGTCGGCGTAGAACTCACGTGGTGGAGTACCTTCGCACTCACTGGCTCCGAAGGCCAAGCGGGCGAGCCCCGGCGTGGACTAAGCCACACCCGGGGAGGCGGGGCCCGGCTGCGGGGCGGAAACTCAAATCTGGTGGCGGCGGAAGCGCGGCCCCTGCAGGGCAAGATGGCGGCGCCCGGGCGGTGCTAGAACAAGTAGGTGGCTTGGCTGGAGAGACAGACTTCATCAGTTACCGGTGGACGACTGTCGTGCAGGGTATCCAGTTCCTTTGTCGGAGCCTGCCCGAGTGCTCTTGGACTGCACAGGAGTGGCCTCAGCCCCTCGGGTGAGGAGATCCCGGGGACAGCCGCCCATCCCGGAGCAGCATAAGCTGGGACTCAAGATTTCTCTGTGCTGACGCGGGTGGTCCAGGAGCGCAGGAGACCACAGAGCCCTTGAGGGACCAGATAGTGTACAAGTCTTGTACTCCTCCCATCCAAGTACTAACCAGACCCGACCCTGGTTAGCCTCCGACATCAGACGAGATCGGGCGCGTTGGGGGTGGTATGATGTAGACCAAGTTTTGCACTTCTTTGGTGAAACTTATTCTTAAGTATTTTATTCTTTTTGATGCTATTGTAAGTGGAATTGTTTTCCTAATTTCATTTTCTAATCGTCCTTTGTTAGTATATAGAAATACAAGTGATTTTTATATATCGGTCTTTTACAGCCAAGGTTTTCAGTAATTCAATAGTCTTAGCCCAGGCACCTTCTCTCCAGGTTGATACAGAACCACTATTACCTGATATGACTCATTTATCTGTCTGGCTCCTGATGGCATTTTCCTTAGTTCCCCTTTGGTCATTCCTGAGTTTTTATCATTCGCAGGTTGTAAACAACCTAAGTTGACAGTAAATATTGTCTCTAGACTGATGACACCAGGGCGGAAATGGCAATGTATGAAATGGGAAGAAATGGGTTGGCATGAACCCAAAGAAAAAGAGGTTTTTTTGATGCATGATAAAAAGAACCAGGGTTCAACTACAGAGGGTCCATCTTCTTTATTGCTTTTAGGGGTGAATGAGAGGGTGTCCCCACACCGAAGCAGTGCTGGAAAGTCACACTGGGGAGGCAGCTGGAGTGTCACAATGCTGTCAAGGCCAAAGCCAGGGGAGTCTGAGGTGGACCTGCTACAGTTCCAGAGTCAGTTTCTGGCAGCTGGTGCAACCCCAGCGGTACAGTTGGTGAAGAAAGGAAGTAGAAGAGGTGGCAGTGCTAATCCAGACCAGCCTCTGCGGCAGGATCATCGTGATGTGGTGATGCTGGACAGTGAGTGGTTGCGGGTGTTTGGCTGAGAAGAAGAGTACAACCTCAGGGTCCCCTTCTCTATCCTAATGTGGCTAGATTCTGCCATGCCATTATTTCAGACACTTCATAGCCTCTGTTGCTGCAGGCCCATTTTGCAGGCTCAAAGATGTTAAAGATCTTGCCGAAGTTGATATAGCTTGAGTCAGGGCCCCAAAGTAGCTGCTTTTCTTTCTTTGGCTTCTCCCTAACCTTCAGTCTCTTCCTGGGAAGGTATGAATATCTTCAGATCTGGATTTTTTTCTTCCTCAGATCTCTCAGATTTGCCCCCAGCTTTGGTTCCTGCTCCCCCGAAAAGAGCCAGGCCCAGCCCTGGCCATCTCCTGGCTGAACATGAGGACCCTGAAGAGAGGCTGAACAGGCATGATCAGCACATCACTGCTGTTTTGACTAAGATTATTGTGCGTCTCACCTGGCTGAATGGGACCAGTCATCCTAGGGCAGCAAGGGTGGGGTTGGTGAGCTTTATGAATAGTGATTCAGAAAGATAAGACTTTATCTCCCTGAAGTCAGGTTGGGGGCTGGTTTAGAATTACTATGCCCTAAAAAGCAAGGTGGGTTTATCACTCCCTAGAGTGAGGTTCTAGTAATATAGAACCTGGGCTAGTGAGATAGGCTCTATCTAGGGAAATCTCTTTATCACCACCACTTTGTGCTTTGTTGCTTCAGGAACGAGACACAAGTTCAGCGGCTGTGAATCTGCCTGTGCCCAGTGGTGTTGCATTCCCTCCTGTATTCCATCGCTCACAAGGGAGACAGGTATGTAGGAGTAACTTTAGATGGTGCTTAGGGTATAGTTGGGTGAGCCTTGTGGTGCATCTTCCCCAGGTAGGTAATCTTAATAATGATAAGCAATTCTGTTGTTAAAGCAGCACCATACTAAGCACTTTATATGCATTACTTCATTTAATCCTTATAATAACTGTGTATGGTAGGTATCATTATCCCCATTTTTTCAGATGAGGAATCTGAGACCCCCCCAAGAGATAGATAACTTGTCCAATACCACATATCTAATAGAGAAACCCGAAATCCAACCCAGATCTGTTAGACTGTTAAGACCTGTGCTCCTGTAGTGCTCTGCTTCTTCTGAGGACTAGGGTTGTGATCCTTGGATATTAAGCAAATCCACTTTATTTCTTTGTTCGAGTGACCTTAGTATAAAGAGATTGAGAACAAGAATGAGGTGATGAGTATATCAATCATCTGGGTTTTCTTTTTGCCCCATAGGGGAAGCCAGCAACATGCGGTAAGAGAAGCATCTTTGCCCAGGAAATTGCAGCGAGGAAAGTGTCTGAAGCTAGAGTCCCACCGGTTAGAGAAGTTGTGTCTACCCTGGACCCACCAGAGGGTGAGCTGAGGTTGAAAAGTCATGAGCTTGGCCTTTTCGTAATACACGATCATAGAGTCATCTTTGGATAGACATGTTCCCAGCCTCAGATATGAAGTGCATTTGAGCCATCTAAAGAGAAAGCTGTCCCATATTCCCACTTAGAGTATTGAGCATGGGTGGCTCGGCTCCACATATCGGTCTTAGGTATAGGAAGAGGGCAAGGCATGACTCAACCTTAGGAGAAGGGAAGAGTATAGAAGTGTCTGGCGGAGACTATAAAATAAAGATAGAAGCCAAAATTCCTTTAAAGATACAAATTACTAGCAGAATAGCTGGGGGCAGGCCCTAGAGGCAGACAGCTACCTGAACATCTAAGAGGAGAGTCAGAAAGTAGGATGTTTCTAAGGGAAACTTTTTATGTAAGTTCAAGGGGAAGAATGAGTGGGTTGGCGTGTAGAGGTTACCATCCCAACCCAACTTATTAGGGGTGGGGGACGGTCTCCACTGTGTCTGGGAAAGTTCTGGGGCCTCCTTCTGTCTTCCAGGGCTAATGGGATTAGAAAAGAGGGCCAGAAAGCCCAGTTAGTATGAGGTGATGAAACTGATTATACTCTTCTTTCAGGTACTGTGACCTGTGAGTCACTCTTACCTAGGGAGCAGGACTACCAGGTTCCATGGGGCAGCCAGAGCTTCCAGGGACCCCATCTGGTCACAGGGAAGGGGCTCAGGGGCCAGGAGGCTGAGAAGGAAGCCCAGACTATCCATGAAGAGAACATAGCAAGACTGCAAGCCATGACTCCTGAGGAGATTCTGCAGGAACAACAGCGGTTGCTGGCTCATCTTGGTATGGGTACCTGGCTTTCCAGCTGAGACCAGGCTAGTAAGGGACTGCCACTTATTGAAGAAGGTTTACTCTGAGTATCAGGTGTTGTGCTGAGTACTTTAATGCATTATTTCATTCTGTCCCCAAACTGTTCCTGTGAGGTAGCTGGTACTAACATCATTTAATTTTGGGGACGGGGAGGGTGGGAACTGAGGCTCAAAATTTTAAGAAATTCTTCCCCAGGTCACACATCTGGGGATGAGGTGTAAACCCAAGTCTGTGTGGTTTCACAAGCCCTACTCTTAACCATTCTGCTGTATGTACTATACTATCTTAGTGTAACAGGCATAGTATTATAGTAATCTCTAGTATGGCTGCAATGTACTTTACGACACACTACCTCCCTCCTAGTTCCTATTCACCAGAACAGTAGTACCAAGTCAATCTTGTGCTAAACTGTATACCTAACACCTATATAGAGCATAGCATATATTAGGTTTTTATTAAATATATGTGCACAAGTAAATTAGCTGAGAGTGAGAGAAATTGTTCCTTAAATTCTTTGTCTTTCACCCTAGTCAGTATTCATTCATTTATTCCATAGCCACTTAACTTTGGGCCTCTGACCTGGAGCCAAGCACAGGGATGAGCATAAACCTGGGCCAGGGGACTGTGAAGGGTGGAGGCAAGGGTGGGCAGACAGGTCCCAGTGACAGATATAGGCCATTGAGGCCCCAAGAGAGTCCACGGGGCTCAGGCAAATGCTGGGAAGTGGCCTGTCTTGGCCTTGGCAACCACAGGCAGGCAATATTCAGCAGGTTTCAGGTCTAGAGGAGGCTAGGGAGGATCTGTCCTCGCCCTCTCTCCCCTCTACCTTCTCTTCTAGATCCCAGCTTGGTTGCCTTCTTGAGATCTCGCAGCTGCACCCATGAGAAAACAGAACAAATGGCCACCAAGGAACAGAGGCCTAGAGGACCCTCTCCAGAGGTCACTGGAGAGGAGCCCATTATGACAACTTCTGCCAGCGAGTCCAGGCAGGAAGATGAGCTGGAACCAGGAGCCCCAGGTTTGGAGTTAGAGGGACATCTTTTTAGAAATCAAAGTAGAAGAAAGTATTAGTTCTCCTGGGCCTGGCAGATGAGAAAACAGAGAATCTTCTCTGTGGATGTTGTTATCGCCTTAAAATCAGTCTTCTTTTGCTGATGTGTATGTCCTTCCTGCACATGCTTTCTGTTTTCTTGTCCTCTTATTGCTCCATCTCCCCCTTCCCTGGAAATAAGTAGGAGTGTGTGGTAGCCAAATGGCCCTCTCTCCTGGCAGATCATCTTCCCTCTGCCTTTGCAATAGCTGCCCCAGCTGTGGCTCCATCCATCCCAGAGTTTTCTGCCTCTGCTCTCGATGTTGGGAGGAAGATGGCAGGGCCACAGTGATGGGACAAGAGTCTGACGCAAGTTGTATGAACATGCCAGACCTGAAGCAGAGAGGCCAATGGAAGCACTCATTTTCCAGGAACCTGATTATTTTATTAGTCATTGACAAAAGAAGAAATCGAATTACGAGAGCCAGGAACCTCTTGCCCTTGGAAGAGCTCCAGGCCAGCTAAGCAGTTTGGGTAGGGGTTGGGATGAGGAAGCAAGAAGATGTTCTGGGTGTGTGTTTTGTACACCCCGCTAAGCAGTATGGCCACCCCCTCATTGTTTCCACTCTCCTGCTCCTTTAGGAGGTCAGTCCTTGGCAGTGGAGAATTGTTTTACCTGATATGTGTGGTCCTCCATTCCTCCTCTGCTCCATTTCTCTTCTCTTCCTTATCTTTTCCTCTTTCTCCCTTCCCAACAAATCCTTGGGGTCTGAAAGGGGCTGGAGCTAGGGACTGGGTGTGTTCTACCATATATGAGACATTTGCCCAATTCCCAGGAGTTCCAGCCCCTGGGTCATGCCATTTAGACATAACCAAAAACAGAGTCTGCCAGACTCCTGGGCAGAGGTGGATGTGGCTGCTGCTGGGTGATGGCTGGGACCTCAGTGGGTCAATGAGTTGATCTCCTTAGTAAATAGTACTCTGCTTCTATCTCCCCAGCTCTGGCACTGCCTGTTACCCCACACAAGGAATGGCTACACATGGACACTGTTGAGCTAGAGAAGCTTTATTGGACCCAGGACCTGCCCCCACTCCAGCGGCAGCAGATGCAGGAGGTGAGGAGGGCCAGCTGGCCTACAGGGGTGGAATGGGGTGGGAGTGGGGCTGTGGCTTTGTACCTAGAACTCAGGCTTTTTTTTCTTCGCTGGGCTTGAGAAATATCTCTCCTTTGCACTCACCCTTCTGGCACCATAGGCCAGAGGAGCCCCATTTCTAGTCAGAGGTAGGACCTAAGCCCTGAGAGGCCTTGGATTTAAGGTAAAGAATGGGTGTGGGGAAGTTGGTACTGTCCCTAGCCCATAGTCCTCTTTCTCTTCTCATTAGAGGATGCAGGCCCGATTCAGTCTTCAAGGAGAACTACTGGCCCCTGATGTGGACCTACCCACCCATCTGGGACTGCACCACCATGGAGAGGAGGCAGAGGTGAGGCATGGGGCTCAGGGAAGACTGGGCAGCTTTTAACAACCATGTGGAAAAGGACCTCTGGTCAGATGCCTTCAACCTCCTGTATGCTCTTTCTGTATGGCCTTTCTGTCCATTCTGGTTCTTAGGTTCAAAATCTTTCTCCTTGTTCCCTCACTTTCTAATCAGTTGCCAGAACTTGCCAGTCCTATCTCACCTCCCCTTTATGTTTCCTAGATAAGAGCCTTGTTCCCTTTTGCCTGCTCTATCTCTCTGTCTTGCTCTGTCATGCTGTTCCATCCCATTCCTCATGGGGCTGCCATGCTGATTCCCTCTGGCCCAGCTTGGGCCACGCTTTGCCTGAGAAAGTTTTGTTGCTCCTTTCTGCTCACAGAATAAGGTCTTGGCTCCTTAGCCCTGCAAAACGGTCCTTCCACAGTCTGTTCCTGCTTCCCTCATTCCTGCCACACCATTCTGCTGCACTCAAGAACCTCCAGGGCTCAGCTCCTGAAGCCTATTCCAGGAACTTCCTTACCCTGTATTCCAGGGTAAACTCTGCCTACCCACTGAGACCACATAACTTTTGCAGGTCCCACCTCTACATAAGGGTTGCTGCATTTATGTTGAGGGGTGCTCCCTGTGTCTTGGCCCTTTCTGATTTTTTGTTCCTACCCCAGAGAGCAGGGTACTCCCTGCAGGAGCTGTTCCACCTGACACGCAGCCAGGTGTCCCAGCAGAGAGCACTAGCACTGCACGTGTTGGCCCAGGTCATCGGCAGGGTAAGTGGTTTTGTCCTGCCTACCCTCACATCTCACCTCTCAACCTTAGTCTTACTTCCTGCCCTTTTCACTCTAGATCACCAGCCCATACACCAGCTGTCTGTGGGTCAGACGGGGGATGAGATAAACCCAGGGCCATAGGTGGGCAAGTGAAGGGTTTAGGACAAAGACTATAACTTCCTCCTACAAGGTTTTATCCTCCTGCCTCCCAGGCTCAGGCTGGTGAGTTTGGTGGCCAATTAGTGGGCAGTGTCTTACACCTCCTTTTGGATGCTGGTTTCCTCTTCCTGCTGCGCTTCTCCCTGGATGACAGAGTGGATGGGGTCATTGCAGCTGCTGTCTGGGCTCTTCGGGCTCTGCTGGTGGCTCCTGGAGATGAGGTACAATATGGATAGGAATGGGGCTTTGAGACATGAGGGTCCCTGCTCCTCCTGCTGGGCATGCCCACATTGTAAAGGCTTTTCAAGGCAGAGCAGAACATGGGATGAGAATGTCACCCTCTTTTCCTAAAGACCCCAAAGCATGGAGCCTTGCCTTTTTGTTCTTTGTGGGTGATTCTGCTCTCCTGGACCTACTTCCTGGCCTGACCCCTCCTTCCCACCCCATTCTCTTTCCTCTGGCAGGAGCTCCTTGACAGCACCTTCTCCTGGTATCATGGAGCTTTGGTGTTTCCTCTGATGCCCAGCCAGGAGGACAAGGAAGATGAGGATGAGGACGAAGAGCACTCAACAGAAAAGACAAAAAGAAAGAGCCCTGAGGAAGGAAACCGGCTTCCATCTGACTTGGCCCGATATGACGTCATTAAGGTGAAGATGCTGGGACAACTGCATGTGTCTCGACCTCAAGGGCAAGCACTCGTTGGGCAAGAAGGGTCATCAAAGCCTAGCTGCCTTTGGCAGTGGATTTATTTCTCTGATCCTCAGGGGCTTCTGGCCACCAACCTGCTTCCTCGGCTGCGCTATATTCTGGAGGTGACCTGCCCAGGACCTTCTGTGGTCCTTGACATCCTGGCCATGCTCATTCGCCTGGCCCGGCATTCCCTGGAGTCAGCCACACGGGTGAGAAAGAGGAGGCAGGGAGTGGGGGAAGGCTTTAGCTGGGCCTGGTCTTGACCCTCGCCTCCCTACCTCTCTTCCTCTTGTCCCCCACAGGTTCTGGAGTGCCCTCGGCTGATAGAGACCATAGTTCGAGAGTTCTTGCCCACCAGCTGGTCCCCCATTGGGGCGGGGCCTACCTCCAGTCTACACAAAGTGCCCTGTGCTGCTGCCATGAAACTACTTCGTGTCCTTGCCTCAGCTGGCAGGAATATTGCTGCCCGGCTGGTGAGGAGGATACAGAGCAAGGGGCTGGGTGGAGGTGGGGGGCCTTGAAACAGTGTTGAGTTGGAGGCTAAGCATGGCTCCTGGACTCTGGATGGCCCACTCATGACATCTTCATCTGTGTCTCTGATCCAGTTGCTTAGAAATGCAATGAAAACCACCAATCACGAACCTAGTGACCTGGAGCCTAGTGAATCCTGTAGGCCTACTCTGTTCTTGTTACAAAGGGGGGGCTCCCTGTTCTGTGGACACAGACCAGAAGAGCCACATACAGATGGGCACCCATCACCCATAGCCAAGTAGCCCTAGAAAAGGTGCCCACCAAGTGCTTGCTAAAAAGTAGAAGAGGAGGAGAGAGGCATGGAGGACAGTTTCACCCTGGCCCAGAGTTATGATTCTGTGGTACCAGTGGGGCCTGGAACAGGGCTGAGTTGAGCCAATCACTGTAGTGAGAGGACCTGAGATTACTTGGGCCTGCAAGATGACCTCGATTCCTAGACTCTGTTCATCCTCAGTTGAGCAGCTTTGATCTCCGGAGCCGGCTGTGCCGCTTTATAGCTGAGGCTCCTCAGGAACTGGCGTTGCCCCCAGAGGAAGCTGAGATGCTGAATACTGAGGCCTTTCGTCTGTGGGCTGTGGCTGCCTCCTATGGCCAGGGTGGTAACCTTTACAGGTGAGTAGAGACAAGGTAGGCTTCCTGGCAGACCCTTCCAGTTCTGAACTGTGGCCTAACTTGATGACAGCCTTGCTTCAGGCTTCAAGCTTGGAGGGAGATTGAGAATGAGGAAAAGGGGATTCTGGGAGTAATGAAGAGGACTTGGAGGTCAGGACCAGCCAGGAGAGAGTGGAACAAAGCTGGATTAATTACATTCTGCACAACAGCTTTGGTATAAGTCATATTTAAATTCTTCTTTGGGAAGCCTAGAAGGGCTCCCTCCTTCCCTTCAACTCCCAGTCTTCTTTCCCTCTTGAAGCCTACCATCAGTACCTAGCCCTGGGGTTTTTCCTTGCTAATGGTCCTTAAACAGACTGCAGAGCCCTGGGGTGGGCTTTGCCCTGTGTGTTTTATCTCCATTTCTCTTTTACACACTGAAAGGCAGTAATTGTTCTTCCCAGGGAGCTATACCCAGTGCTGATTCGGGCCCTGCAGGCCGTGCCAAAGGAGCTCAGCACCCACCTTCCTCAGCCCCTGTCCATGCAGCGGATAGCCTCATTGCTCACTGTTCTCACCCAGCTGACCCTGACAGCCAGCGACACTGCCTCCAAACTCAGGTAACAGCCCTGAACTGCAGGCAGGTACCTCCTACCAGGAGCTCTGGGACAGGCAGGAGAGCTCCTCCCCAGGGAGAGGGTGGCTAGAGCTCAAAGGGGAATCAAGGCAGTCAGATCCTCACTGTTGCCCCCTTTTGGCACTCCTGTAGTGACTCTGCTGGGGCCACCCCTTCCTTGATCACTTGGACACAGGTGTCAGGGCTCCAGCCTCTCGTGGAGCCATGTCTAAAACAGACCTTGAAGTTGCTGCCCAGACCTAAGATGTGGAATGCTCTGGGCCCAGTGCCCACCGCCTGCCTGCTCTTCCTCGATGCCTACTACCAGGCATGGAGCCAGCAGGTGAGTGTTGCCTACCTGCCTTCCACTGTGCCCTGGGTGCCCCACCTATATCTTAACACTCTATCCTCTTTCTCTCTCTCTCTGTCTCTAACTTTTCACTCCTACCTCCTCATTTCCACTTTTTCCTACCTTTCACCTTTTCTCTCCTACCTTTCATTCTCTTTCCACCTACATACCCAATAGAGCTTCCAAAGAGCCATGTTGGTGGGGACCTGAGAACCCCAAGCAGTATCTCAGCCTCCTTGAAGGCTTTATGCTCCCTCAGGACCCCAGACAACTAGTGCTAGAGCAACTGCAGGGTCTTCTCTCCCTCCAGAAGGGTCAGAAGGCAGAAGCCTCCCAATACTGACTCTTCGGGGCTTTTGGAACCGTGGGCTTTGCCTGGGTACAGAGAGTTGAGGAGAATAGGTTCCCTGGGCTATTAGCTCAGTGATCCCATTGGTCCCCCAGCCAGGCTTATGCCCAGGGGATTGGCTTCAGGACATGGAGCGCCTGTCAGAGGAGCTGCTGCTGCCCCTGCTGAGCCAGCCCACTTTGGACAGCCTGTGGAATTCCCTTGGGTATGTATTATGTGTGTATAGTTGAGAAAGGAAGCAGTTTCTCTCCTTGTAGGATTCCGGGATCTAGCTCATTGGTCCATCCCAAGTGGAAGCCCTCAGCCAGAGGGAAACCTGACTCCCTAGCAGGCAGCAGTTGGGGGCTCTGAGGAAGGTGGGCACCGATCTGCACAGCCAAGCCCCTGCCTGTCCCTCTTGCTGGCACACATAAGGCTAGAGCCCCCCTCAGCTGCTCCATTCTGCTTCCAGGCGCTGCTCTCCTCTCTGCAACCCGCAGTCCTGTGCTCCGTCCCCCGAAGCTCTCTCCAGCCTCGTGTCACTGGGCTGCACAGGAGGCTGCCCCACTCTCAGTCTGGCTGGCTCAGCCTCACCTTTCCCAGTCCTCACTGCCCTCCTTTCTTTTTTCAACACTCTGGTCCGGATCCACAAGGGGCTATGTGGCCAGGTGAGCCCTAGGTACCTGTTTAGGGGCCAGGCAGGGGGCCAAGATGGCAGGAGTCAGAAAGAAAGGGAGAGGGTGGCCTTTCTGCCAGCACCCATTTCTCTTAATTTGGCTGGTGAGGGAGCAGCCACCTGGGGACCCCCAGAAGGGATCAAAGTCACCTTCTAGATCTGAACAAGTTTGCTTTTCCTCAGCTGGCTACCGTATTGGCTGCCCCAGGACTTCAGAACTACTTCCTCCAGTGTGTGGCTCCTATGGCTGCACCGCAGCTCACACCCTTCTCTGTGTGGGCCCTGCGCCATGAGTACCACCTGCAGTACTTGGCACTCACCCTGGCCCAGAGAATGGTGGGTATCCGCCAGCCCCCACCTCTACCCCCTCATCCTTACTTCTCTTTTCTTCGTCCCCTCTCAAATTCCTGGCCCCCTGCCTTCTGTCCACAGGCAACACTCCAGCCAGTGCCAGCCACCAATGCTGCCCTCCATCATAGCATGGCCTTGGCCCTGCTGAGCCGGCTGCTGCCTGGAAGCGAGCACCTTGCCCATGAGCTACTTCTGAGCTGTATATTCAGGCTGGAGTTCCTCCCGTGAGTCCAGAGTTGGTGGCATCAACTCACTTCTTTGAGAGGCTGCTGTGATTGTTGATAGAGCTGTCCTGAATTTGGAGCCAGGAGACCTGGACTTAATTCTCTTTCTTCTATGAATTACACTTAACCTGTCTGAGCTTCCATTTTCTCATTAGTAAAGTGAGGATGAGGATAACCATATTAGAGAATTATTATGAGATTTCAGTGTGACCATATAGCTAAAAAATGCTTTGTCAACTAGTTATACATACGAAATAGCTAATGGTTACTGAGTGCTTACTCTGTGTCTGGTAGTCCCTTAATATTTGTCCATGTTTTTTAAGTATTTTACCTGTACCATAAGGTAGGTATTACTTTTTTTTTTTTTTTTTAACATCTATAGTACCTGGTAGGTATTTTTTTTAATTTATATTTTAATTATAGTTGACACAATATTAGTTTCAGGTGTACAACATTGTAATTAGATATTTACATACCTTATAAAGTGATCACCCTGCCACACACTCTACATGGAAAGTTATTAGAGAAATAGGGAGGAGCAATATTGGACCTAGGAACCTCTGGGAAGCCCTGGAGGGTTGGCATGACCTTCTGGGTGCTGTGGTTTCCGCTCTCATTTTTGGCTTTTGGGTTCTGTTACAGGGAAAGAGCATCAGGGGGTCCAGAGGCAGCTGACTTCTCTGACCGACTATCCTTAGGAAGCAGCAGGGACTCTGGGTGTGAGCGAGGGGCCCTGCTGGCTCAGGCCTGCCAGGACCTCCCCAGCATCCGCAGCTGCTACCTGACCCACTGCTCACTGGCCCAAGCCAGCCTGCTAGCCTCTCAGGCCTTGTACCGAAGGGAGCTACAACGAGTCCCAGCACTACTGCTCCCCTTGCCTAAGGAGCCACTGCTGCCCACCGACTGGCCTTTCTTGCCATTGATTCACCTCTATCACCAGTCCTCAGACACCCCCTCAGGGTTCCCTGCTGCTGACACTGTGGGCACGGCCATGCGGGCCCTGCAGTGGGTGCTAGTCCTGGAGAGCTGGCGCCCCCAGGCCCTCTGGGCTGTGCCCCCTGCTGCCCGCCTGGCACGGCTCATGTGCGTGTTTCTGGTAGACAGTGAACTGTTTCGGGAGACCCCAGTGCAACATCTAGTGGCAGCCCTCCTGGCCCGGCTCTGCCAGCCTGAAGTCCTGCCAGATCTCAACCTGGATTGCCCACTTCCTGGCCTGACGTCTTTCCCTGACCTCTATGCCAACTTCCTGGAGCATTTTGAGGCTGTCTCTTTTGGGGACCACCTCTTTGGGGCTCTGGTACTCCTTCCCCTGCAGCGGCGGTTCAGTGTCACCTTGCGCCTCGCCCTCTTTGGGGAGCACGTGGGAGCCTTGCGAGCTCTGGGCCTGCCTCTGACTCAGGTACTTTCTCAGCCCAGCAGAGCCTACCATGGGCATTCTGTACTGGGTCTTGGGGACAATCCTGAGGAGTGGGGAGCTTTGGTGGGCCTCAGGTTTCTTATCAGGGGCACTGAAGATCGAGTAGATTTGGATTGTTGAGGAGGAAGGACAGAACGTACCTAGTGGAACAGCATAAGTAAAAGCTCAGAGGCAAGAATGAATATAGCAGGTTGGGAAAAGGGAGCAGTCTAGAACATATTTCAGTTTGGGAACTTGGAAACACGGCTAATAAAGTCCTAGAGGACCCTGAATATCAGGTTGAGTTAAATTTATAAGCTGTAAAGAGCTATTTTTTAAAGATCGGTTTTTGAATATAATATATATTATATTTTGGTAAACTTAAAATATAAATATTTTAATATGTAAATACATTTAATATGTGTATATAAAATATGTTCTATTTTATATAAAAAACCAAAGTATAAAATATTTTCGAGAATTAAAAAGAACATTAGAGTCAACCATCACCCCACTGTCCAATGGTAACCATTTTGATGTCTTTTTCTAGTCTTTTTTATGTGCATATGTATTTTTATACATTTGAGATCACTGCATAATGTTTTCTTCATTTAACATTTTATTTCCAAGAAATCATGGTTTATTATGTAATCCATTTTGTAGGTATACCCATTTTTATTTTAACAAAACCCCTCAGTGGGCATTAAAGTTGTTTCTGATTTTTTGCCATTTTAAGTAGCACTGTGATAAACACTATTGGACAACTTTATTTCTAGTTCTCTCTTAATAATTTCTGCAGGAAATTAAGAATAATTTTTTAGAAAGAGAATTGTTAGTTCAAACAACATGAACTTTTGCAAGGTTTGATAATATAATTGAGCAGTTGAACGTGACATTTTGAAAGTTTTCATTTTAAGTAGATTAAACAAGTCCCGGTAGGATGTAGAAATTTATAACTGCTTCTCAGTTTTCCCTGTTTTCCAGCACTTTAGTCTTTAACCTTGATCCTTGTGATAGGGAAGGACGTCTGTCCAGGACCTAACCTTTGCCCTCATGATTTGACTCATGTGACCATTAACTATCTACCCTGTTGTCTGGTGATACACATTCCAGCCCTCACCCTCCGCATATCTCATCTTCCTTGTCACAGTTGCCTGTGTCCCTAGAGTGCTACACGCGGCCTCCTGAAGACAACCTGGACCTCCTTCAGCTATACTTCCGGGCTTTGGTTACTAGTGCACTCCGTCCACACTGGTGCCCAGTGCTCTATGCCGTGGCTGTGGCTCATGTCAACAGCTTCATCTTCTCCCAGGACCCAAAAAGCTCAGTAAGTTAAATCGCCATCTCTAGAGGGAGAAAGGGAGCCTGCAGTTAAGCTGTCTCTGGGCCAACTGGAGAGTAGGTGAGGGCCAGGCAGGGCCAATGATGGGTACCAGGCCTTGGCCCAGTGCCACTTCTGCCTCTTCTGCCTCTAGGATCAGGTAAAGGCTGCCCGCAGGAACATGCTGCAGAAAACTTGGCTGCTGGCAGATGAGGTACGGTTGGCACATCCTAGAGGGATGGTGGGAAAATAGAGGGCCTCGGGGGGACAGAGGCCTCAACAGAATCTCACTACCCACTTCATAAAGTTTCTTCCCTCTTTGCAGGGTCTCCAGCAGCACCTCCTCCACTATAAGCTTCCTAATTCTTCCCTCCCAGAGGGCTTTGAGCTGTATCCTCAGTTGCCCCCACTGCGTCAGCAGTACCTCCAGAGACTGACCTCAGGGATGCCCCAAAATGGCATCAGAGACCTAGTATAGCTGCTACAAATGAAGAGATGGATACATCCTCCAGGGGTTCACCAACAGATACCTGGCTAGACAGCAGCGCTTGTATTCTAAGGGTGGGCAGGAGGCAAAAGGAGCAGAAGGCTTGCCTTCCTGGAATCAGGCTGTTTGAGCTTTTTTTGGAGCAGGGTAAGCCCTACCTTTATATCCTAATATTTAGAGCTCAGGATCTGGGGCTCCTGTGGGTCTATGCTGGGAATGAAGAGTGACTTAGCTATTTACCCCCTCTTGGGGACAAGACAAACTAAGTACACCTCTTTCCTCCCCCTACCCCTACTCCAGGCTAGGATATAGGAGTGCTATAAGCTATGCACTGAAATAAACAGATTTTTTTTATCTCCTGGAAATCTGATTTGGACTGATTTCAGATATGTTAGTTCAGGATTGATATGAAGGGTTGGGTTATCTAAGGAGAGAAGCATGAGAGAGATGGGGGAGGAATTATGAGTGGGAGGTGAAAACTGAGTTTACATCTGGGCACAACTAAAATATGGATCCCAGTTCTGGAGTAGAGGCAGGCCAGGGCAATGCTCTTGGGAATGGAAGCACTTGGGAAAGACTCTCTTGGTAGTCTCTTTGAAGTATAGGTATCCTTAATGAGGTCTTTATTTCCTATGGTCCCTTATTTATCTTTTAATGATCCCTTATTTCCATAAACTGCTATCCTAAGACATGAAGGAGCCATAAATCAG
Organism: Rousettus aegyptiacus; assembly: GCF_014176215.1. Classification (NCBI taxonomy): domain Eukaryota; kingdom Metazoa; phylum Chordata; class Mammalia; order Chiroptera; family Pteropodidae; genus Rousettus; species Rousettus aegyptiacus. The sequence continues at coordinate 115,418,828 of NW_023416306.1, read as the reverse complement.
ACTGGTGCGGTGGATGTTTTTCTTATCCGTTTGGGCTGCTATAAAAATACCGTAGGCTGGGTGGATCATTAACAACATATTTATTTCTTACAATTCTGGAAGCTGGAAAGTCTAAAATCAAGGTGCTGGCAGATTTGATGACTGGTCAGGTTCTGCTTCCTAGTTCATAGCTTTCACATGGCAGAAGGGACAAGGAATCTCTCTGGGACCTCTTTTTATAAAAGCACTAATCCTATTCCACCCCTGAGGATGGAACTCTCATGATGTAATCATTTCCCAAAGGCCCCACCTCCAGATACATTGGAGGATTAGATTTCAACATAGGGATTTGTAGGGACACAACCATTCGGTCTATAGCATTGTCTTACAACACCCCTTCATCATGGACTTTATTGGTCATAGTCAAAGGCTAGGGAGGAGTGGGTCAAAGCATAACTGGTTTATTGGTTCATCTCTTTGATAACATTCCTCACACTTAAGGTTGGTGTCATTTGTTGTGTGGAATTACTTATCATTGTATTTACAGGTCATCAGAGTGAGTGCGGTATGCCTTGTCAGTAGGTAAAGAAAAGCTACTCCCTATAAATGGACAAAATTATGCAATAGATTTTATTAAGCAACTACTATATCTGCAAATGCTAATAGTTCTCAGACTTATGTGACAAAAATCACCTGGAGAATGAATTAAAACAGATTGCTGGACTCTACACTAGTGTTTCTGATTCAGTAGGTCTAGGGTGAAACCCAATAATTTGCATTTCTAACAAGTTCCCAGGTGATACTGATGCTACTATCTGGGCTCAATCATGCTTTGAGAACCATTGGCTTACAGGGACCTTGCAAAGTAAATGCCGTGACCTCATAGTACAATAGCTTCAGAATTAAATATGACATAGGTAGCAGAGTTTTTACAAAATCACTGTTGTGTCTACATCTAGCCATATATACTCAGAGACTTTACCAAGTAGCTAAGTACTACTATACCTTTTTTTCCCCCAGTGTTTTATATTAAACACAGGCATCAACCTTTAAAATTAGTATTTTGAACAAAAGAGTGAGGGAGACACAAAGCCATCTGAAAGCTGAATGACCCTCAGAGTTGTAGGGTGCCTTGTGGTTTACAGAGCAATTTCCCTTCCTATGATTTTGTAGGTGGTGGGGAAACTCGGAACAGTTGGGACTGTGCACCATCACCCATTGACCAGGGATGCTAGCGCTCAGATTTGACCTCAGGATCCAGGCTTTCACCCATCACAATAAGAAGTTGTGCAGAGTTAACAGGCAGTGGAATTGTATGCGGTGAACCAGGACATGTTTCTGAGGGTGTGACTTGCAGTCACAAAGTTATTGAACGACAAGTAATGGCAAGTAATGATGCCTTACTTGAGACAGTTTAAAGAGCATTTCCCATGTCTTATCACCACTGCCAACATTAAGGAAGTGCACATACACACCCACTGCTCCTGATGTGAGAGACCAAGAAGCCCATGTAGGTTTCTTTTCTTTTTTTTTTTTTTTTTGCTTTTATTGTCTATGTAGGTTTTTAGGGATGTTGCTCTCCACTCTCTCATGGTGCTGCCTCAAAAGGGTGGGGGCACTTCCCTACCTCTGACCCCATTCCCTGGGGCAGCCAGCAGTAGACCCAGTGGCTGGAGACTGAGGCCTTGGGTAGGGGTCTTTGCAAGGCTCTTCCAGGGGCATGGGGACCTCTCTGCTCACATTCTCTGCCCATCACTCCTTCAGCATCCTGGAATCTGAGGTGAGAGTGGCCACAACGACGGCAACTTTAGGGCCCCATGGTGTCTAGCAAGCGGCTTGACATCCATATAAAAGGCAGTTGGGGGCTGAAGTGGCTGGGTCTGAGCCAGCAAACCTAGCTACCTGGAAAGACCAGGCAGTGGGCCTCTCTGACCAGTTTCTGCTGTGGCTCAGAGCTGTGGGTATGAGCTTTCCAGCAGTCAGCAAACTGTCTGGCCAGAGACACTTTCCTAGGCTTGGGAACAGTGGTCATGACAGACTGGGTCCCAGTGGCTCTTTTTTGGAGGTTTTGAACCCTACGGCTAATGTTCCGAGTGGGTGCTTGGGAAGTGCGGACTGAGAAGAACTCGCATCACACCTCTCCGAAAGGAGGGACAGGCCCTGTGGTCTCCACAGTGCCCGGGGGCGGAACCTCCAAGCTAACCCGAAGAAAAGATGAGGGAAAGCGGCTGGGTGCAGGACCGAGCTCAGTGGAGCTCAGTGCGACTCCCAAGTCATTTGCTGGGAGGGGCTCTCAGGAGAGAAACTTCCAGAGGTATCAGAGGGACCCCCACGGGGCCTGGGCGACCAAATTTGGGTTGGGGCCACCTTCCGGGCTTTAGGTTAAGGTAGGATTAGGGGCATGGCCACAAGAGGCAAGGTCAGCTATCGGCTATCTATCGAGAGTTTCTCTTTATCTCTCCATCCCCGATTCCCCATTAATAACCTGACCCCACCCCTAACCATGCTGTCTCCCTGTCACCTTTCAGAAGCCATTCTCTGCTCCAGCTCCTGGTCCCAGGCTCCTTTTCTGTCAAACTCACTCTAGCTCCAAGCTCCCAGGACACATGTCACCGCTCTGCCCAGTGGCTTAGAGCCTGCCTCTCCCCTTATCCCCTCAATGAGCTGCAGGCCCCTTCCTCTCTTGGTTCACCATACCTAGCAGGGGCAGGTGGTCTCTGACCCCTTCTTCCCTTCCTGCTTCCAGACACTGGGGGGGCCTTGGCAGTTCTCCATCTGTGAAAGGTGAGAGCCCACACACAGTACGACTGTGCAAACACCGGCAACAGAGTGGTGGTGACAGTGGGGGCTGCCAGGCCTTTGAGAGGCACTCAATTGTGGTGAGTTCCAGGCCCCAGCCAGTACCTGTAAGTGTGTAGAGGTGGGTGGTGACCTGTGAGTCTGAGGTTCTACTGTCATCAAGAAAGGCCACGTGCGCATTGCATCTTATTCCACAGCAATGCGTGGCCCTGGCAACTTTGTCTTCTTTTCAGCAGAACTCGGGAGAAGGGTGCCAATAGTCACCACCGAGTTAGCCCATATCCAGGAGCCTGTTCCTACCAAGCAGACGCCCCCTAACCCACAGTGGTGCCGAAGTGTAGCTTGAGCTTTCCCCCCACCTCCATTAAGCTTCCTAAAAAATGAGTGTAAAGTCTAATGTTGTAGAGTGCAAACCTAGTCTCATCCCTTCAAAATCAACTACAGCCTCTTATGTCCCTCAGATAAGAAATTCTGGATCATGCCACCCTGAACATGCCTGATCTCGGAAGCTAAGCAGGGTAGGGCCTGGTTAGTACTTGGATGGCAGACAACCTTGGAAAACTGGATGCTGTAGGCAGAAAAAAAATAAGAAATAAATTCTGTCACCATCCTCTGCCCTAGACAGGTGGCCCCAGGACCCACGATCTAGGGCCTGGGTCTCAGCACTCATTTTCATCAGAATCTCAGCCTCTGGAGAGGCAGGCGGCAAAGGTGCCAAGAACCACTTGTCACAGGCGCCTGGCCTCTTCCTCTCAGCGGTCTTCTGCCTTGGTCGCTGGGAGCCGCTTTATATCCTCATGCGGAAGCAGAGAGAGGACGCCTGCCCCTGAGTAAGTGGAGCCAGTGGGAAGAGGAGACTCAGGCGCTCCAGGGAGAGGGCTGGGTGGAAGGAGGGGGAGATCCTGAGTGTTCAGACCTTGTCACTACGAGAGGAGGGGCCGGGGGCCCAGCCCATGGCGCCTGATACCCGCAGGGCACAGGGCAGCCGCAGAGCAGCCGAAAGAGCCAGCTCTTCTGTCTCCGAGAGCCGCTGAGGAGCCCGCACGAAGAATGGTCCAAAGGGGTCCTGGGGTCGCCACCTACATCTTTCGGGTACGCGCTTTCCTTCACGGGGGCAGCTCTGAATCCCAGCGCTCAGTGTTGGAATCCCAAACCTCTTCTTACGGGCGCACACACACATGAGCTCTACGTACGGGCCCCGGGCCTGGCTGGGAGCTCCCTCCCTTACCACACTCCCAGGGGCGGCAGGTAGCCCTTGCCCAATGCCCAGGTCCTCATTCAACAGCTGAAGGGCGCGCCCCTGAAAGCTCCGCTGGTCCCCTAGCTGCACGCAGAGGAGCTGGAGCCGCTGCTGATGCCGGCGGGAGGAGGCGATCGCGCCCACCTGAGGCGGCAGAACCCAGGTAGGAATCAGGCGTCCCAGAAAAATTAGAGAGCTGCTCTGCGGCGCGGGAGTAGCGGGAAAGGCGAGGCAGCAGGTGAGCGCGGGGACCGGAGGAGAGGCGAGTGTGCTCCCCATCCCCATGGCCGGACGTTTTGCTGTCACTTCTCAGGTAGAGGGGGAGTCTGGACATTGCGGGCTCGCTCTCAGCAGGCTGGCAGCTAACAGGAAGAGACAGAGGGCGGCCAGGGCTGCTCAGAGACCTGGGCTACACTTGGCCGCAGCCGGAGGCTTAGGGGTGGCAGCGGGGCCTGCCTACAGAGGCTACGGAGGCTACTGGGCAGCCCCCATAGTGAAATGAGGTAGAGCCTTAGAAGAGGCTGAGTCCTTCGAAAGGATGGGTGGGAAAGGTGTTGAGCGCCGCTCCAGGCCAGAGCAGGTAGAGTAATAATTAGCTCTTAGAAAAAGAGGTCAGGTAAGTTGCAAATCACACATGCAGACTCCACTCTCTAGACCGTCATTTAAATCCAGGATTTTTCCATCACAATAGGTCTCCTCCTCGGTTCTGCAGCAGCCCAGAAACTTAGAACTGGTTGAGTTAGCAAGCTGAGAGGACAGGCAGAAGGCAGGGATAACTTAAGTCAGTAGTTCTCAAAGTGTGGTCTCTGAACCAGTAGCATCAGCACAGCCTAGGAAGTTGTTAGAAATGAAAATTCTCAGCCCCTCTCCAACCTACTGAACCAGAAACTCTAGGTGATCCTAATACACTCTAGAGTTTAGAAACCATGGATGTAAAGAAACAGAGCCTTGTGTTTGTTTGGGCTGTAGTGTTCATAAGTACTTTATATGTGTGTGTGTACATACACACACACACACACATAATTCTCCGTTATCACAGAAATGGAACATGTGGTTGAGCCTCTCCCATTTCATAATTGAGGACGTGGGACCAGAGGGGTTAGATGGAAAAGGAGGTGAGACAGGTCTAGCTGATTACTCCCCACTCCCTGGCTCCTGGCTCCTCCTCGTGAACTGGCAGCACCTGCATTGTAATGCTAGTGCAGAGAAGGCCACACTAGGATTTCCATTGGAAGACTCCAGCCTCCCCAATCTTCATAAGCCAGCTTCACATCTGTGAGGCAGCTGTGTACCCCTTCGTCCCCTCGTTTCATAGCCAAACCCTCTTTCCATTTCCATTTCTATTTCCAGGAGGTGATGACTCTGAGACCAATATCTTCTGGGCTAATGGGGAAGATGGGTTATCCTTCCCACACCCAGCAATGATCTATACTTGTAGCCTCTGGCAGGTTTTGGCCCCTATCTCCAACCTTTCATCCTGGCCTGGCTCTTTTCCTCAATCCCTGAGCCCACTCCCATCTGAGCCATCAACTCTGTACTGTAAACTACCTGCTTCTTGCACAGCACAGGAATTTGAGAACTGGGCTGTCGGTTGTGATGCCAGCATGGGGCATTCTGGAGTGCTTGTCAAGTATCTCCTTGCTTTGAATTCTCAAATACCTTTGAGCTCAAGGATTCCAGAAGAGGGAGTATTCAGGCTAGACAGAAGTCTCCCAAGCCCTCCCGCCCACACTTAAATCCCTGGTGTTGCTTCTTGTTTCAAAGTCCAGGGCTAGAATTAACCACATGGCTGGGAAAAGTATGTATGTCCCCTTCCTCACCTATAATATCTGTTCTTTTACTCATAATAATGGGGAACCATGGAGAAATGGAGATCTGACTGCACCTCGATTGCAGTCATTGCCTTTTGAAAGACTTAATGGCAAGCAAGCTCCCCTCAGCCAAATGCATGTGCCCAGAGGGCATGGAGCTAGCTGCTGATAACATCACTAGCATGAATAAGTTCTGCCTTTGTCCAAGGTCTGGACTCCTGGGGGGCCACAGGCTGGGAGAAGTTGGGTACTGGACATGTTGCCTACTATGTGCCAGGCACTGTATTAGGTATGGGCAGGAGACTAGTGATATATCAGTGCATGTTCTGCCTTCAGAGAGTATGTAGTTTAGTGGTCTAGTGTGGGAGGGGAGATAGTTATCTATATCTATCTATCTATCTATCATCTAGATCTATATATATCTATATTGATATATGGATCTATCTATCTAGATCTACATCTAGATATAGATATATATCAAAATAGCAATTGCCATGGGGGGTGTAAAGTGTTTTAGGTGTTCTCCAGAGAGAGAGGTGCTTGTCTAGGATAAGTGGGGAAAGTGTCATGGAAAAGTTAACACTTGAGCTGAGTCTTGAAGCATGGGTAAAACCTGGGATAGAGGGACAGAGAGTAGCTTCCCACAAGAGGTATCTCTCTTTCTCCCTAGACATGCCCATCACTCCTGCCCCAGGCCCTCTGGTTCTATTGGTGGTTGTGGTGGTGACCTCTACACTGAGCCTCCTTGTGTGTGGGGTCCTGATTCTGGCTATGAAGCATCCAACAGGCATGGCTATTCAAGGCTGCCTACCTCTCCACTGAGCTGTGTGGTGTCCCAGGAGCAGACACAGCTGATTTCAAGACCCCTATTCCCAGCAGAGCAGTGGCAGACTCCTCTGGGGTTCTAAGAGTAGAAGCAGCTGGAGAAGCTCAGGGAAAACATTTGCTTTAATGGGCATCTGGAGAGGTGTCCTGGGCAGGGGGAGGCAAAGCAGAGTGGGCCTGATAAGCAGGTAGAGAGTATGCCATTGTTCCTTCCATCCTCAGTGAACCATAAGAAGTGGCAGGGCCTGGTGACAAGGCTTCCAGGCCCTGAACTTGAGCTAAGCAGGCTTTGAACCTCCACCATCAGGACAGCTCCCAAACCCTACTACTGCCATATGGGGCTTGGCATGGCCTAGTCCTGGTCTTTGCTTCCAGGGCTGAGGTTTCCCCAGCCAGTCATCCTGCTCGTGAGTCCTCCCCCTCCTTCTAAAAACCTATGTACTCTGAACCCCTATCCCACCCCACCCCCCATCCTGCTCCCCGCTGTGGGGAATTATAAATCCTAGAGAGCAGCTAGCTCAAACCCCTTGTGTAGAGGAGATAGAGGCCAGAAAAGCTCCAAACGGAAAAGTAACTTGTCCAGGGTCAGCTGTCATCCCCAATTCTGGGGAATGATTCCTTTGGGGCAAGGGTTGCCTCCACCCCAGGGTGTCTGCAAGGACCTAAGGGATAGCCTCATACAGACTCTTATTCCACATGTGCCCTCTCTTCTGCCCCAGCTCTGTGTCAGTCAACATTGCCTCTTCAGGGCTTGGACTTGGGGACATGTCATGATTTGATACCAGGAGAGAAGCAGGAGTTCAACCCACCCATGGCTGTGAAGAATCCCCCTACCCCTCAGACCCTCATATAAGGCCAGCTAGAGGGCAGGGGTGGGGCAAGGGAGGTAAAGGAGACACTAGACTCTTTAGGACCCTTCCTCAGGCTCAGCCACCTAGTCCCTTCCAACCTGTCTTCCTGCAGAACCCTGGGCCATGGCGCCTTTGGAGAGGCCTATGAAGGACTGGTAATTGACCTTCCTGGTGCCCCTAGTTCCCTGCAGGTGGCTGTCAAGGTGAGAGTGGGTAGGACTTTTGGCTGGAGGTAGGAGAGCAGGGATCAGTGGAGGGAGAAACAATTGTTGGAGCTAGGGTCAGCCCGCCCTCCTGAAGCATCTGAGGAGGAACTCAGGAGCTCTGTGCCCCTTTCCTTCCCAGACCCTGCCAGAACTCCACTAGTCAGGACAAGCTGAATTTCCTCATGGAGACTTTCATTATCAAGTGCACCTGGGGCCAGGGGCCAGGGTAGAAGGTGTGGGGAAGGCACCCAGAACTGCCTGCTGGAACAGCCTCTTTTTTCCCCGGAGCCAAGAGGTTGCAAGCCTAGGGACACAGAGGTCCCCAACATGTTTTCTTCCCCTGTTGGTGATAGGGTATGTATACTACCCACCCAGCAAGTCCAGCCATCAAAACATTGAGCATTGTGTGAGGTTCAGCCTCCAAGCTACCCATTGTCTGATTCTGCTGGAGTTGATGTCCGGAGGGGACATGAAAAGTTTCCTGAGGCACAGCTGGCCACACTTGGTAAACCTTCTACCAGCGCTCCATGCTCCTCTAAAGACCCTGTTTATGTATCCCAAAACCTCTTTGGATTAATGTGCCCTCTGCCCAACCCAGGGCCAGCTGTCAAGTTTGGTCATGCAGAACCTGCTTTAGCTGGCCCAGGACCCACTATGTGGAGGAAAATCACTTGTCTATAGGTTGAGAGTGATCCTGGCTCCAGGGACCCCCTAGCCCAACCCTCTCTCAAAGAATGAGCCCTTCCACATACATTTTATGAAAGTAGATTAGAACCAGAGATTCTGAGTTTGGCAGTAATTTGTTTTTTGCTGACTCTACAGGGACATTGCTGCCAGGAACTGCCTGCTGAGCTGCACTGGGCCCAGCCTAGTGACCAAGATTGTGGACTTCAGGTTGATAAGAGGCATCTATAGGTGTGGGGCCTAGGGAGGTGGGGAAGCCTTTTGCTTCAAAGGAGTTTCCCAATAGCACTCTGTGGCATTTGAACTCATCAGTCCCCTCTTTCCTCCTGTAGAACTAGTTATCACTGCAAGGGGGGCCAGGCTCTGCTGCGGTCAAGTGGATGTCCCCAGAGACCTTCCGAAAAGGAATCTTCACATTTAAGACAGACTCCTGGTGATAACACATCCTCTCCCTTTCCCTGTCTTGGGCCACCTCGTGTGACGGAAAAGGGAAACTATGTCTGATAGGCTTCATTCAGTTTCCCCCACTCATGATGCAGGTCTTCTGGGGTACTACTATGGAAGATCTTCTCTTTGGGTTACATGTCCTACCCTGGTTACTCAGGACTTTGTAGTTGGAAGGTGACACATAGACCCTCCCAGGGACTGTCCAAGGCCTGTGTGAATATGGAGTGTTGCCCAGGGAGGGAGATCCTTCACAGCTATGGGTGGGCATGAACTCCTGCTTCTCCCCAGGTATCGTATCATGACTCAGTGTTGGCAGCACCAGCCTGAACTCTGCCCTACCTTTGCTGGCATCTTGGAGCATCTTCAATACTAAACTCAGGTATGCCCTATGACCTACCCTGACCATCCTGGTCTTGAGGGTCAGGAAGGAAGCTGTAAAACAACACCGGCCCTCTTCTCCCTTACCCTCCCATTATAGGATCCTGATGTGCTAGATTCACCCCTGCCAATGGAACTGGGGCCCACCCTGGAGGAGCAAGGAGCTTCTGGGCTAGGAAGCAAGTCTTTGGTGGGCCTAATATTCCCACAGGCCCAGAAATTGAATCTGGAGCTCTTGAAGAACTGGGGAGGGAGCCTTCTTGGCCCCTGGGTACCCTCAAGCCTCAAGCCCCCCAAATCCAGGGGCCTCCAATCTCAGAATCTTTGGAATCCTACCTATGACTTCTGGGCCCCAAGGGTGAGGACTCAGGCACTGATGCTAGCTAGCAAGCGTTCCTCCCTGCACTCCTCCCCAGACTTCTAGGTGGCTTGTTATTCCAGTAGCCTCTTTCCCCACCCCCTAGTCTGTTTTGTGTGCCTGGGCCTGTCTCAGGGTTGGCATGCACCACTGAACTTTCCATCCTGGAAACCAGCCCCAGGCCTCCTGGGGAGGGGCCTGGCCACTCCTAGTCTTTGATCTTTGGGACCAGAGGCCACCCCTCCCCCTCCCCAAGAGTTGAAATTGCCTCCTGCAGGAAGCCTTCTCTGGATTGCCCTTCTCCCATAAGTATCCTTCATTTGAGCAGCCCCTAACCCTAAAGATGCTTCTAATAAAGAACTCATATCCTCCATTGATCTGAGTGGACATGAAGGATGCCTGGGAACTGAGAAAGAGGAGACCAAAGGAGGGAGCGGATGAGGCTGAGTCACCAAAGCTGGTGTCTTTGAGTTTTATTGGGAAGGGGAGTCCGTTGTAGTGTGGGAGATTAGACCAGTAGATCTAGTGCCTGCAAAATAAAATTCCTTATCTGGCCTCCCTGGAGAGGTACAGAGCTCTCTCGAAAGAGCTGGGCTGAGGAAAAAGCCCATTGTCCCAGTCTATTCCAGTAAATTAGTGTCATCAGCTCTGGGACCCCTGGGGCTCAAATGGGAGAGGGTGGGGGACAACCCCGGTGTGTGCAGTGCATCCCACAGTGGTTGGCACTTGGCTCCGCAGGACCCTGTGAACTACCCCAACCTCGGGGTTTTAGTCTCTCGCCCACATGCAGGCATCATTCACGGCAGGGACGCAGCCTGAAGGTCCATTGTCAGACCAGCTGGTCTGTAGGGAAGCAAGAGCCTAGCCTCATCTCTCCGCCAGACTGGCCAGGATGCTAATGAGATTGTCCAGCCCCAGCAAATAGCCGTCCTCGCGGTTGCCCTCCTCCCAGGGCCTCCGGTGGTCCAGGGTCTGGCCGTCGGGGAGGGGCGTGGTCTTGCCGAAATCGATGAGCCACACACCAGCGCGATGACAATGATCATGCACGAAGAGCAGTGAGCTGCCAATCACCTGCCGAGCCCCACTTGGTCTGACCATGGCCCTTTCTCCCAGAACCTCCCCCACCCTTTTCCTTCCGTAACCCTCACAGACCCCCCCCAACCCCCCAGCCCCCCACCTGAGCTTACGCCTCTCACCTCATGCCTGCTGAAGAACTCAGAGACCTCCAGGGTATCCCGGATCTGCAGCAGGCGGTTCAGATACCTTCTCTAGAGAGGGTAGAGTAGAAGAAGAAGGCCAATTAGCTAAATGCTAATTGAGCCTCTGTTAATATTAGGGGCCACGATGGGGGCTCGGCTTGGCGAATGCCCTGGTGAAGAAAATACAAGCCCCCACGTGGTATGCTGAACAGAAGGGAAGGAAAGGAACGTAAAACCATTACAACGCAATGTGAAAAATTCTAAGATGGGGGTCACAGGCGAGGGCAGTAGACTGGATGACCTGAGGGCATCTCTCAGTTTCAGGCTCCAGGAGTATCTCAGGGTTCTAGGATCCAGAGCTCACCAGCACTTCCGCATCCCCTTGCACAAACTCCTCAAAGACACGGATCACCTGCTCCCGGCTTCGGGTGGTCTTGAAGTCGGTGCTGCAGGATCCGTCAGCTTTCTTAAGGAAGTGGGACAGGAAGTGTCAGGGGCCTCGTACACGCCAGAGAGGGAAAATTTGAAAGGAGGGACCTCTCGGGATGTTGGAGGCTGGGGACAGAGAGATGGCCGCCAGAGGGTGCCTTTTCAGGGGGGTGGGGGGGCCGACATGGAGAGCAGACACTGCGCTGTGGGGCTCGGGGGAGGAAGGGCTGGAGCTATGCAAAGCAAAGCGGGCCTGGCCCACCTTGACGCCCTCAATGCGGAAGCCGAGTGTGGTGCTGGAGCTGATGCCTTCTCGCCACTGCATGTATCGCGGCTTGGTGACAGCGCGCTGCGCGTGTTCCTCCTCGGTGGGCGCTGCAGGATCCACCGCCAGCATCTTCTTATACATGTCCTTCCGCAGCTTGGGCCGCTCCCGGGCTTTGGTCAGCTCCTCTTCCAGGTAAGTCCTACGGAGGCACAGGCAGCGACAGAGCATGAGCCGGCGCACCCCAGGACCCAGTCGAGCACGGCCTTGGGTACTGGGTAGAATGCTCGTCCCAGCCCCAGGCTCCCTGCCAGGTGGTCTCCACCCAGCCGGGCAGGGCACACGTACCTTACGCCCATCTTGCAGTCAAGTACGCAGGGTCCATCGAAGCCGTCGAGCAGGTCCTGCAACTGCAGGTAGCTCTCGCCGTCGCGCTCCACCACGCCGTGGAAGGCGGGCACGCAGCCGCGCAGCGCATCGGCCATCAGCCGCGCCAGGCAGTAGCGCTCCGGCTCAGAGCTTCGCTTCAGGATCAGCCCGCTGGTGCCCGCCGCCTTGAAATTCCCTGCATACTCGCACCATTAGCGCTGCTTAGTTCATCCCTTACGCCCATACTCACTCACACAACCGCGCCTGCCCCATGCTCACCCGTGTGCCCAGCCAGCTGCACCCAGGCGTAGCGCTTCTTGAAAGGGCTCATGACCGGCAGATTCACCATGGTCCGAATCTTCTGCCAGTGGCTTTTCTGAAAGCAACACGGTCCCGGTCTGCGTGTCCGGAGTCTCAGCAATGCATAAACCCTCCCTCCTCTGGAATAAAGTCTCGGCCAGCCCTGTTAGTCCACAAGCAGCTATCGCCTCATCATTCATTCATTCAAGTAAAATTTATCATGCGCCTGTGTAGCGGACACTGAGATGCACAGGGTGGTGACAGATACCTGAATGTGCTGAAAAGAGCCCTGGATTTAGCATTGGAAGGGTCAGGTCTGCACTTCAGTTCTGCCGCTCAAAAGCTGCATGGGTAGGTTACTAAACTGCTCTGTCCAGGTTTTAGAACTTTCGTGAGCATGAGAATCACCAGATGGTCACCCTTATTAAAAATGCAGATTCTCAGGTTTACCTAGGGAAATTCTGAGTAGGTCTGGGGTGGGACCAAAAATTTGCATTTCTACCAGTGCCTCAGGATATTCTGGGGCCTGAGAAACAAACCTCTGAGCATCAGTTTCTTCATCTGTAAAATGGGGAAATAACACTTTCACTGGGTTAAAGTAAATGAGGCTTGAGGGTAACAGGCTCTCTCCCAATCCCATTTTCTGGCAAGAAGCAGAAGCTGGACGAATCTGGATTATTGATTCATTCACTTGGGACCATAGGTTCCTTTCATTTAGAGAGACAGACAAAAGCAGTAACAAACATTTGGCCCAAGGCAGGGAGGACAGCCGGTCAGCACCTGGAGAAAGAATTACTTGGGGCTTCCCCAAATCCTCTGTTATCCCTGGATACCATATCACTCTTCGTCAGTTGGCAAGACCCAGGGGCACCCTTGGTTCTGATCTGGACCCAGAAACCTGAGCTTTGAAAATGGGAAGCAGAGCTGAGGGCCTGTCATCTTAGATGGGACAGGGAGGGAAATGTAGATTTTGGGTGTACCTCTTGCCTCACGACCATTGCTTCTAGCCTCCACCGAATCCTGAGAGCATCTTTATACTCTGGACCTTTCCTCTTCCCACCCAAAACTCATCACTCCTATGTAAACAGGTTTGTAGTACACAGGTTTGCTCATCCAAATTGCATGTCTGCTGCCTCCTCTCAGGGGTGCTTGCTTTTAGAAGAGTTATAGAGTGTGCCCCCACAGGGCTGGAACTCAGAAATCCAGCCTCCCTGACCAGAGGGAGTTCTTAGAGGGAGAGGGAGAACTGGGGCAGTGGCCTAAGAAGGGGAAGGCTATTAACCATTAAGCCCTTTCTCATGGAAAGGAGATGGGGGGTAGTAACAGAGCACTGGATGGGGAATCAGAAGTTAGTTCCAGTCCTGGCTCTGTCAATTTCTAGCTGAGTAGCCCAAGTGAGAATTTCATCTCTGTGAGCCCATTTCCACTGGGAGGACACAGCTGCTGTCATAACAAGAACTACCATTTGCTGACTGCCTACTGCATGCCAGGCACTTCTCAACCTCCATCAGATAGCACTGCTCTTGCTTTCCTACTGCAGTCCCTACATGGCACACTAGGGTGTGATCACATGTCCAATCCCCAGGGATCTGGGGGAGTAGCCAGAAGCAGCCCACTAGAAACATGACATCTCCTTCAAAACTCCCTTTTTTACTCTTTAAATACATTGAGGCATTATGCTGCATAATAAATCCAGGTTTTATTATAAAACCTCCACCTCCAAAGCCTCAAATAAAATTCCAGGAAGATGTGCCATGTGGATTCAGCAGCACCATCCTATACACTCTTCTCCCACATTCAGTTTGAGAATCATGATGATGATGATCATTATCATGTACATGCACAGCAAGTACACGGGGTGGTGGCCTTATTGCCATTTTACAGAAGGGAGTCAAAGCTTAGAGGAGTTAGCATGCCCTCACTCCCCACCTCCAGCCTCTCAGTCTCTGGCTTAAGCTCTCTAGCAGCCCAGTCCCCTCCTCATGTTCCAATTGCTCCAGTATGTTCCAAAGTCCATGCTACCACCCTGACTCACTCTGGGGATCAAATGGGACCCTGGAATGAGAAATAGCTTTGTATTGGATAAAGTGATTTGCAGCTACAAGGTCATGTGTGTTTGGATCTCTGGGGAAACAGTGAGATCTGCCTGGGGACCCGTCTCTGTTGGCTAGACACCTTTGCCTTCATCAAAAAGAAAGGGTTCAATAGTGGAGCTTCAAGCACCTTCAGGGGCCTACTGGCAGAATGTGGGGGACAGTGGGATAAGAGTGGAATTCATCAAAGCATAGATCTATTTCTGTAGCCAGCCAAGTAGAAGAAGGTTCCACCAGTCTTGGGTCAGGTGAGATGGGAGAACCGCATCATTCATTCTTCTGGGATCATATAAGAGTAGTGAGTGGGGCAGAGAAGGTGGAAGAGGACGTGGCAGAAGAGGCTGTAGTAGCATCTGCAGTCCTAGACTACTGCCACTTGATTAACGTGGGATAACACAGCATTGTAAAATATGGTTATCACCTTTTCTCCCCACCTTGATTTTGAGATCATATCAGCCAAGAGCAGCAAAGACTGAGGCTGATTCCAGTCATGCAGGGTACAAAGGGGTTTCATACCCATTATGTCATTTAAGCCCTCCCAGCCACCTCTTGAGGTTGTTGATATGATAGAATTAACTCCCCTGATAGTAATGAATATGGTCAAACACGGAAGGAATTGATGCAAGTGTCATGGAACTCCTTGCCATTCTCCATCTGAGGGAGCTACCTCCCACAAGGAACATATGCATATAAAGATGCATGTCTCCAAAAAGGTTCCTGGAAAATCATTCTTTGGTGGGTGGGTGGGTGGGGATTTGGGCACATGAACAACAGCAGGGAAGATATTTTTGAGCAGGTAAGGCTTTTATTGTATGGATATCAAAAAGCAGATTTATTATGTTACAGAGTGAAATCTAGCTGAAAAGAAGGCCAAAGCCCCATCCTCTGGCCCAGCCTACTCCCCACAGAAGTCTAGGAAACCAACTCACAGCCAGAGCCTATCTTGGTATCTTGGGGCAAAAAGCCCAGGAGAGCTGACTGTGTGAGTCTTTGATGAGGTCACAGGAAGACTTGCTGATAATTGCTCACACCTGGAGCTAGACAAGGATCATCTTTCTCTGGGCAGGGTTTGACTGCACATTAGCCTTTGATGCTTCTTTGTCTAAGCTCCATTTGGAAGACCTGAGGACTTCTGCTTCTCAGATACACTTAGTGTCTGATGTGATATGAGCATCTTCCAGAGTGGACCCTTTTCTCTGTCTTTGGTACTCATCTCCATACTTCCTGACTCCCACTCCCTAACTCCAGCTATCCAGTCACTGGCTGAAGCTCTCTATCAGGCCAAATCCCTCCGAATGTTCCCTTTGTCCTATCAAACTAGCACTCTTGGTGTTGGTGGTGGTGGTGAAAGCAATCAGTTTAAATTTATAAAATCATTTGCACTAAGGTATAAGTGACCCACGACTTCACCCTCCCAGAGGCATTTACTTTTAAAAAGGAAGTCGGTTAACCTAAATTCTGCTCTATAATTAGTGAAAAGTGAAGTGTGGGAGTTTTGGGTCCAGGACAGGACAGCATCCAGGTCTCCTTACCCATCCTGGAGCACCAAGAGAAAGAGAACCAAATGAACAGGAGCCAGACACCCTCTCTTCTGCTAGAGGAACACTCCAAAATTATTTTAAGAAGCAGACAAGGCCTAAGCCTATGCCAGCTGCCCTTGGGGAAAGGGCCCTAACTCTGCCCCTGGCTTGTATGGATTTCCCTGCCCATGACTTTTCCATCTGCTAGAAGAAAGGCCCAGGGAGAGTGGCAAACTGTCTATCTCCAGCTAGCCTGGAGGGATCCCAGCTTCAGGCTCCTAGAAGAAGGATGTATGTGCCAGGCAGAGCCAAGGTAGAGCCTTTCCAGGCTTCCTTCAGCTCCAGCTATTCCCTTTATCTGCCCAGGCCCGAGTACTTATACTGGTGAGCTGGCAGGAATGCTGCTGCAGTACCCTTCTCCCAGTTGCATCCTCATGCTCTGCCAGCCTATGGGATCTGCTCCGTGCTTGGGGAAGCCCTAAGGGCAGCCTGGGCGGGCGCGCTGTGCCACTCCCGATACGCTGTGAGGCAAAGTCCGCACCGGGGCGGCCCTTCCACGGGACGCAGGCAGCCTCTGTCAACACCCCCTGGCTTATCGGCTGCCGTGGCTGTTTGCCTTCGGGGAGGCCCCGGAGAGCTGGGGGTTGGGAAGGCCTGAGAGACGCAGCTTTGGAGCTGCAGGGCCGTCAGCAGCCATCTGCTCCAGCTCCTGCCCGTGTCGGGAGACGGCGAGGCCCAGGGTGGGAAAGGCCGGCCAAAGATGTCCAGGGCACAGCTGCGACTGGTCCCTGGAGCCTTCACCCCAGCCAGGTTGTCTACTTCGCGTACAGGCTTGGGTCGCTGGACGTCCTCTGCCCGCGGACCTTAGTGGGAAGCGGTATTTGGACGGATCTGCCCTCGTGGCCCCCTTCCTCCTGTGCCCCCTCTCGGTTGTCAGATATTAGAGCGGGAGGGGGGTGGGGGGTGGAGAGAAGTGCTGTGGACCCGGAGCTACTGCTCCGGATTTTCGGAGGCGGCGAGGGAGGAGTCCTCTCACTGCCCCACATTCCACCACCCCCTGGGTACCCGCCTCCCTACGTGGGCTAGGGTTGCGCTAGAACGAACATGGGTCAGGGGCATCCTTATTCTCCGGGGGAGGAGAGAGGGACTCCCTGCACCCTACACCCTGCGGCGGGGTATGTTCCTAGTTTAAGAGATTTCTTTTCTTTTTCCTCTTGTGTTACAAACCACACTGCCCTCTGGGTAATGTAAGTCTCAAGGGGTAACTAAGTCACAGATCCGTGGCAAGTCGTTACAGTATCTTCCCTGCCTAGTCCAATCCGAGCGTGTGGCTGGGTTCGGCAGGCCGGGGCCGCCCCCAGTGCTGTCCCCACAGCTCCCAGGCAACCCCGGTGCGCGACCGCAGTTCTCATCCCCTTTCTGAGAAGGCCCGGAGGCACCAGAGTCTGCAGAGAGCCCTTCGCCTCTACCTCAGCTCACGGGACACTTGCATAACGTGGATCGAGAACAATTCCTTCGCACTAACCACAGGGAGTTATTTAGAGCATTTCGCCTTCGTTTAAACAAGGGGCAAAAGACGGCTGTGCTGCGTGCGGCACACCCCAAAGGGACAAGCACGGGGAATGACTTCACCGTAACTTGGCCTGGATTATTCGAGGGTCAGATCTGGCCTCTGACACCAGAGACGGATATTAGCAGGCTGATCGCGCCCTTTCGGCCTCAGTTTACCTTCCCCTGGCCATAATTAGGAGCGGTAAACCGAGAAGGGCGGCGTTCCGCCCCCTGTCAGAGCTCCCAGCCCCGCCCTTCCCGCGTCCACGCCTCGTGCGGGCGCCGGGAGCAGACGGTGGCGGTTCCTGAGCAGAGCCTGGAGCGCCGCTCCACTCCCACTCAGGAGAGGGAAACCGTGGCAACGGCGGGGGTGGGGCCGCGACGCGGGAGAGGGGGCGGCGAGAGAGAGAGACTCGTTCGCCCCTGTCTCTCCGAGAGTTCGCGGGGCAAAGCCCTACGATTCGTCCAGCCCCACTGCGCAGTTGGCAGGTCACGCTCCCCCGCTCCCCACCCCACCGGGTCCCCGCGGCCGGTCGCAGACTCCGCCTCACTCGCCCTCTTAACCCCTCCAGGGCTCAGGCCGCGACCCTTCTGTGGAATCAGGGTGAAAACGGCCCAGGCGGGAGGTCGGCCCGGTGCCTCCCTCCGACCCCTAGGTCCCTTGCACAGTGAGAATCGGACCCTCGGCGGAGCGAGCTCGCGGCAGCAGCCGGCCCCCCGCGCGCCGCGAGCCGGGTCCCCAGAGCGAGGGCCCCGCGCCCGCGCTGGCCCCGCCCCCGCGGCCCGTACCTGACCCGCGTCCTCGCCGGCTTCCAGCTGCACGTTGCCGCGGCTCCGGCTCTCGCTGTCGCTCAGCAGATCGTCCTCCGAGTCCTCGGGCAGTGACGAGGAGCCAGTAGAGGAGAGCGACGAGGTGGAGAGGCGGCGCGGCTGCTGCAGGTGCGACGAGACCTCGGCCGGGAGCCAGCCGCCCTCGGGCTCGGGCGGTCCCGGGCTCGCCGGGGGCACGTCCGGCTCCTCGGCTGTCACAGTCAGCTGCGGGATCACCGGGGCGGGGGGAGCCCGCGGAAGCCCGTTGGGGACCTGTCTCCCACGCCGCTTGGCCCCGCGGGACCGGGGCTCCCCTGCGGCGGCGGCGGCCGCGACTGCGGCGCAGCGTGCCTCGAAGAGCAGACGCAGCTCCCCGACACTCCGGCGCGGGGCCCGCTCCAGCCCCGGGCTGCAGGGCCCCGCGCCTCCCGGCCGAGCCATGCCCGTCGGGCCCCCGGGCAGGGTCATTTCCCGGCACAGGAGCTGCAGTGGAGCCCAGCAGCCCGCGGCGCGGCGGGGACTGGAATCGCTCGGCGCCCCCGGCTCGAGACTGCCCTGAGGCGGAGCCTGCGCCGCCGCCCGCCTGGGCCCCGCCTCGGCCGCGCCCCCCGCCCACTCCTTTCACTTTCAGAGAAAGCGCGGGTCTCCAAGGGCCTTAGCTCGGCGGGGATGGCTCTGGGTTAAAGCTGCCGGTGGCCAGGAAGCCCAGACTTCGTAGACTTAAAACTAGGGTCTGGTGCTCACGGCCTCTCTGTGCCCACCCTCGAGGAGACGGGAGGGGCGCTCCGCCTCCGGGTCCTACTGCCTTCCCAGCCTTCGGGGCTGTAGAGGAATCTTCCTCCTGCCGGCTCCAAGGTCCCTGACCCCGCAAGGGAGGAGCTAGTCCTGCTCTTGCTCTCCCACCCAGTCCCTCTGGTTCCTTTCGGCGTTCCATCCATCCTAAGCCAAGGTTTCCAGGTTTCCCGGCCTTCTCTCTCCCTGGTGTCCCTTTCAGCACAGAGTTCAAGGCCACTTGCTTTCTAAAGAAGCCTCTCCCCAGGGCGCGCGCTCAAGCGGGGACTCTGTCCCGGGAACAGCAGAGACTTCTCCCCTCAAACACCCCACTTCCCTGCGGTCAGAGAACAAGGCCAGGGGGCGGAGCCTGGATCTCACGTGTCCGGGCAGAGTGCTGGGCTGCATCCCGGGCTGCTGGCTGGCAGGAGCTGAGCCCCTCTTCCCTTTTTACTTATGGAGTTTGTGGCTTGGAGTCTGCTGTGTGCAAGTAAGTCATTTCACCTCCTTGAACTGCTGATTCTCCTCCGCAAGGTTGTTGTCTACCTCACAGGATTGCTGTGAGAATAAAATAAAATGAAAAATGTGAAATCTCTAAAATGTTAAAACAGTTTTAGGGTGGGTGGTAGAAATAGCCAGTCTCAGGTTTACCACATTCTAAATGTAATTAGGAAAACCTCACCTGACCCACAGAGTTTGGGCTGTGAAACTAAGAGGGGACTGCTGATGTTGGTGAAGTGTTTCATACATTGCAGTATGCTCATCAGTGGCATCGTTGTGGCGGTTCTTTGGACATTTCACATGGTGGTAGTCGGCTGAACTGCAAGGCTGCTTTGAGTAGAAGTCAATGTTTCACAGCATTTCCCGGCTTCCTGCTTGTCTTCCCCGCAAATGCAACAAGTGAGGATCCCTTATCAGGTGCCTGGTGCCTAGGGATTGTTGGGGGCCCTGTGGGAAGAGTGCCCCAGAAGGATTGCCTGATGCCGGTGAAGGTCAAAAGGAAGAGCTTTCCTTTTCTTATCTCCCTTCATCTAGGATTCAAGGATGGCCCAGGAGGAAAGAAAAGGGGGGTGGGGGGAGAGAGAGAGAGAGAGAGGGAAAGAACAGGAGCTTTTAGTAAAGAAGAAATGAGAGGATCCTGGGGGAACTGATGAAAACAGAATGGAAGGGGGAGGAGGGTGCAGAAACTGAGGGAATGGAGTAAGAAAGTAGGAAATACAGGAGTTTGAATACTTGCGTCCTCTGTGGAGAACCTGGGAAATCACATGGCTACCTCCTCTGGGGCAGAGATGTCTGTAAAAGCCTAGGTGTCTGTGTGAGGGCTGAACTCTAGAGCTTGAAGGCCCAGAAACACTCATGCCTTCTGCATTCTTCACCCTCCTTTGGAGCTCTCCTGGTCTGTGGTGGGAGCTGGGAAGGTTCTACTCTCATAGGGGGTCTGGGGACAAACCCAGCATGGGGAGAGTCAGCAAAGATCTGCCAGAACTAGAAAGATGGGTACTGTGCACCTGTGTGCCAGTCCGGGCAATGTTGTAGGCACAAGCAGACTAGAAGCTGGGTCTCTGTCTCAGCTTCCAAGAGAAAACTCAGGGGCAATTCCTTTTTTTCAGGTATCAGGCACTTGCCCAGGGGCCAGCAACCAAAGAAGAGCTCTTTGCCTTACCTGCCCAGGTGTCCCTCACTGGAAAGTTTTTTTTTAATATGTACTCATTGACAGAAGTTTATTTAAAATAAAGAATGAAATTACCTTTAATACATATTAATTCTAAAATAAAAATATAGGTCTATAGGGTGGTAAGTAAAGATCATCTTTAATTGAAGTATTTGTTAGCATCATGATTGTATTAACTTGTATTATGTTAACTAGATCATTTGACAAAAGTTAAGGGCAAGCCTGAGAATAGGTATTGAAATGGAGCTGATTTCATAGACTTTTAGAGTAGGCAGGGCCTTTAGATGCATCCTATCTTCTTCTCTTACAATACAGAAGTAACGAAGGGGTTAAGTGACTTACCAGGGAAGTTAAGGCACTTGCACAAAGTTACACAGCTAATTAGTGGTAAAGCCAGAGTAAGTCCTGGCTAGGGCTCTGACTTTTTTTCCTGTGATACGCTCATTCTCTTTCATTAACATCTCATAGTTTAGTCCCTACCTTATTCAATGGAGGCAGAGTCTGCCTCTACCTACTACAGGCAGAAAGCATAAGGGTATATATTGGGACAGGGTCTGGGGGTTCCAACATAGCTGTGGGACAAGGTCGGGGGCCCTTATGTTCTCTTAGTTGAGCCAAGAATGACATTTCAAATCCTGGAATCTTGTTCCTCATGCCTCATTTTCCCCAGTCCTTCAGGCCCTGAGTAGAGGGACATGGAGAAAATTAGACTGACCAATACATAGGTGGAGGAGTGGCCTCTTTGTGCTGCAAAAAATAGGGAAACAAGAGGTATAGAAGAATATTTCAAGGTTTTGATGGTCATTAGATGGCTGATATGAGATAGGCCATGGGAGTTCCTCTGCCTTACCCAGAAGGCCAGTGTGTCTTAGGGAAGAACTGATCTTTTTTTTTCTTGTGGCATCTCAGTTCAAAGATCCTTCTGTACCCTACAGGCCTGAATCCTGGGGTATCTGAGTCTTCATGCCTCTCTAATGGCTTTCAGGATTTATCAAGCCTGAGGTCCCTTCCTGAAGGGTAACAACACTGAGGCACAAAAGCTGGGAAAGAGGGGGCCAGAAAATGGGGTGTGTGAGGTAAGGGGTTTCTGGGGCATTGGTTTTATTACCCAGCCCGTGTCATTTAGCACCGCCCCTTCTTTACCCCACCCCCCAGGCAGCATCGATGGCCCCAGGGGCAGGAGCAATGACACCCGTTATTCACCATCCTTGGCCAGGCACAGTGCCAGCTTCTGCTTCCCAAGACCCACAGGCAAAGCCTCTCACCTGGGGGAGAAAGGATGGAGCACAGCCTTTGACCTGACCAGTGCTCCTGAATGTGCCACTTTTGTTGCTTTGAGGGGACTTGAAGGCCTCCTCCTAGAGAGCAGAGCCCCTATAGTGTGTGTGTTGGGGGATGGGGTAAAAGGAACAGGAAATGTTCCTCTAGACCAGGTGGTTTGGAGTCTCATTCTAGTTAACATTTTGGAGACATGCTCTGTGGGGCTTGGTGTCCTCCAAAGTGTCCCAAAAAGTTCCAATATTCTGTGACAATATCTGTGATGGATTTATTCACTCATAGAGCAAACAAACTTCCATTGAGCAGCAACTATGAATCAAGCTAGGTGAAAGGGATACAGGAATGAGAAGCTACTATGATGACTCCCTCCTGGTGGTGTATCATTTACATTGTCTTTTGGAGGAAGGAAACCAGAAAGGGCCCAAACAGAAAACAGGCCCCACGATGCCAAATATCTGCATTTACTCTGTTTCCAAGGGACTGTCAGTGAGACCTTGGTGTTTCAGCGGCTTCGTGCAAACAGTTCCTCAACCCTGGGCAGTCAGATGTCCTTCCCTGTCCAGAACATACTAGAGGGGTTGCTGGAAGGCCAGCCAGAGAAAGGGGCCAGTGGAAACTTGAGGATTGGGAAGAATTACAATCCCCTTCCTCCCGGGGAGAAAAGTGAAAGACTGTCTTCACCTGACAACCCCAGACCCTTTTCCTTGCCTCTGGGTTTCTCCTCCTCCCCATGCCACCTCTGGCCTCATAATTGATAGACTTCATGGAAATAGTCTGAGATTGGGTGCTAGGATAGTTTAACAGGGCTAGGGATCTAGCAGTGTTCACTGACCCGCCACCATCTGAATCACTCTTGCCTTAAAGAAACAAAATGTGTCACCACACCTGTGTATGTGCAATAAGAACATTTTCTCTCTTGACACACTTCAGAACAAGGTTTCCCACCCTCCCAGGAGGCTGTGTTACTGTGGTTTTCCCTCCTCCCTTTTTCCAGAACTCAGAACCAGAAGGATCTCTCTCAATGGCCAAGTGGAGAGGCAACTGTTCAAAGAATGCCCAAGGTGCGGTTGGCCTCTGTCTCCCACACTGCCTGCCACCAGGGCACCACTCTCAATCTCCTAACTGCGGGGAGAGGGCGCAACCCCTAATTCTATTTGTGATCTCTCAGTCTGTTGACGTGCCCTTCACCCCCGGTACATGCGCTGCAACCGAATTCACAGAGCATCCTGTGGCGGGGCAGAACCGGAAGCCAGGCCCTGGGTCCCTAGGCCTCTGCGTCTGCTGCGGGGACGCCATGAGCTAGGAGTGCGCCTGAAAGCTGAGGCCCCTGCTCCCAATGCTGGGAAGCCACAGGGACCTGCGTCCAGCCAGGGTCCACACCCAGAGACTCGAGTGCACGCCTGTGCAAGCAGCAGGACACTGGGCCCCGAGGGTGAACAGAGGAGGAAGCTGTTGGCTCTTCGGGGCTCATCAGGGCCGAGGCTCATCAGGGCCGTGGCACACCAGCATACCGGCCGGGGTGAGCAGGACGCTTCCATCCACTGCTGTGTCCAACTCAAAGAACCGGCAGCTTGGACTTTTACTGGGGGCGGTTTCCGCGCTGCCACATCTCATTCCTGCATTCGCTGAGGTCTGGGGACTGGATGAGAAGTGGAATCCAATGCTCTAGAACAGGGCGGCAGCTACTGGACATCCACTTGCCCCACTCCCATGTCCCCTTCCCTCCATCGAGTTTATTGGGCATTAACTAAGTGCCAGGCGTTGCTGGGTGGTGGAGTTACAGAGAGAAATGAGGCCACACAAGTAGCTTCCAAAACCGAGTGGGTAGGGGAAATTAGGGAAGGCTTCCTAGAGGAGGTGACTTTTCTGCAGATGCTGAAGCATGAGTTCACCAGGGAAAATCAATGGAGATAGAACAGTGCATGCCAGGAGAGGTAAATGTGTGTGTGGCCACAATATACGGTCTCCGTATGCGCTTAGCAAAGCAGGGTCATAGACAGACAAAAAAAAAGTATTTGGTATTTTAAAGAAGGTATGGAGGTAGCCATCATGGGAAGGATCAGAACTTTGGGACTTCTTTACACTTATTTCCTGGTTGTGTACTGTTTTTATGTTTTAATTATTGGTGGGGGCGGGGGTGGGGGGAGGTCGGGCCTCACAACCTTTCTGAGCCTGCTGGGGCGGCGGCGAGGTGTCCGAACCACTGAAAGCTGAAAGGCGGGTCTCCGCTTTCAGACCAGTCATCAGTAAAGATGGTGTGTATTGCGGGCTAGAGAGACTAGCAGCAACAAGGGGCGAGCGGGGGACAGGGCGGCTGGAGGGCAGCTCTGCTTCTCTGGAAGGTTCTTCAGGCCAGCCCCAGTGCCCACCTGTGGGAACGGTCAGCCAGGAGGCGGAAATTCTTCCCCTCCCTCACCTTAGGTGGAGGCTGCCAGGAGTCTCTGTGCCCAGCTCTCGCGCTTCTGGTGCTTCTGGTGGTGTCTTCTGCTCCCCTACCCCAGGGGCTGTTCTGCGGCTTCCACCCCCTCCCTTCCCCGCAGCTCCTATCTCGCTGCCTGCTGCTAGGCCCCCGACAGTTTCTTCTCCAAGTCCTAGCGGCCTCTGCTGTCACTAGCAACAGCATTTATTGAACCCCTATTGGGGAAAGGAACATTTAATCTTTAACACGATTCTGACAGATTTTATTTTAAAGATCGAGGACGCTCATTAGAGTAGTTAACTCAGCCCTAGTGAGTGGCTGACCTGGGGTATGAACACTGCACTAAGCCTACTATACATGTAGCTCTTGGCTCTCTCCCTAGTTCAAAGCACCAGCTGGAAGGCCCAGATGTGCCTTTGCAGTGGCTAAAGCCCCTCTTACAGGCCAAGAACTAAACCTCCTGTTTCTGCTCAACCGCATTGGGACTGCCCATTAGCCCTCTTAACACTGCTGTTCCCTCCAGCCCCCCAACACTTTCCTCCCCAAGGGACATCAGCAGCCCCCTTTGGTCTGGTTGGGGAAGTCATGAAAAAAATCCAAGGTGGGGCCAGTGGAAGAAGCTGCTGGACACTGCCTTTCAGGATCACACAACGAAAGCCAAGCCCCACTCAACTCTGGAAAATGAAGTTATGCAACCCTGCGCCCCTCTTCCCAGGGAGGTCAGCTCCCTTGTTCCCTCAGATAGGCAGCAAGTGGCATCCTCACAGCACCAGATCCTGGGAGATGAACGGACTAGGCTGTCCTCTGCTTAAATCCCTGATCTCTAGGGCCCAGAGAACCCATTGCTCTCAACGGTCAGGTAGTGGGAGTAATTAGGAGTCAGAGAAAACCTCATTGGATGCAGTTGCTGGATGAGCCCCAGTGATCCACCTCTCCCAGAGGTAGGCATGGATGGGGTTCCTACCATTGTTTGACTGTTACCTCCCACCTTTCAGTCTCTAAAGGGGAGGATCTTGGATGCTAGCTAAAACAAGGTCAGAAAGCTTTGAGAAACAGCTTCAGGCAGTGGGTGTGTGGAGCCCTTAAAGACTATATTTCCTCCAGGTCCACACTATTCCTGGATTCTCGCTTCACAAGAAAATAAGATAGCAAAGGAAGTGCTCCTAGGCCAACTGAAAGCTGAAAGGACCAGACTCTCACTAGCATTAGGCAGTGTATCAGGGACCTACCTAAGTTCTGTGAAAGCTTGGTGGTGTCTTCCAAGGTAGGAAATAAGTCAGGCCAACTGGAGGTTGCCCTGTCTGGACAACTGCCATACCGGAGAGGCTTCTGAAGACTTGAAAACAGCCACTTTAACTTTTAGAGGTATAGGGCTAAGTAAGAGACAGGAAAGGAGAGAAATGAAGCAAAAGAGAGGCTAGGCCCTCTTGGACTTTCAAAACATGCCTTTGAGAGTTGCCACTCAGGATGCAATCCTTGGATTAAATTTGATCCTCTTGTTAAAACAGGGCATAAAATTTATTTACAAATATCTGTACAGTTTGAGTGACAGGCCAGGATTTCACAGAAACAAAGGAAACAAAAACATTCTTTCTGAAGGGAAGTTGCACTGTCAGAAGGCAAGACAGACAAACAGACCTATACATCATGAGCTAGGCATATGGACACTGGCCTTTTTGCTTCTTAGAAGGTAGCGAAAAACGTATAAAACAGCCTTAGGTACTGCACCCTTCCATACTGAACCACACTGGCATGTGTTTGTGGAACAAGGGGCCCCTACAATTTCCCAGCACAAGAACTACCATGAACCACCAAGAAACCCAGTTGATTCTATAATTTCATGACTTATGCTTGGTCAAGATCTCAGTTCAGAGGCCCTTCCTTAGGTGAGATGGAGCCAAGTACTTGGTTTTGATACTAATTTCCAAGCAGGCTACTCAGGTGATAAGTTAACTTTCGGTCTTCTTTGGTTTTTCTCCCTGTTGTTTTGGTTTCTCAGAATGAAAGTTTCAGCAGCTGCATGTGGGGAGGTAGTGGCGAGGCGGCTACAGTGTGATGCAGTTTTAATAAAAATTTTATTACACAGCCATAATATAATTGACACTTCTCCAAATCCAAATGATACTAAATACAGATCTACATGGTGGATCAGAATGGCTCCAGCAAATTATATGGATTCTATAATTTCATGTTTTTTAAAACCAGAAAGAGAAAAAAGTCCAAGTTCATCATGATCAAAGGTCCCAGCAGCCTCCAGAACTTTGCCGGAGTCCACGCAATGTTTAACAGTTTGTGATTCTACATTTACACAATAGTCTATAAAGGGTTTTGGTCAATGGACTATTCAAGTATATATGATTTTAATGAGTCCATCACCACTCCTTTGCCCAACTGAACTGTGTCACAACTACCACATAGCTGTGTCACAGTCATATTTATCCATTTTACAGTCACAATACTTTTTAAAAACCATCCATTACTGTTTTTTTTTTTAAAATAAAAAAGTGTAAACTAAGTTAAAGCAATGCTGAAGCTCTACTAAACCCAGAAGAGTTACCAAGTCCATTTTTATGTTTAAATACAACTTCACTCTGTGGTTTCCCATTATCCTACTTCCTTATTGAAAAGTAGGGTGAAGAAGTACAAAGCAGAACTTCTAGATTCCTCTCCCTCTTGTGGGAATCAGCAGCTCTCAGCTCTTTCTTTAGCTTAGTTCTTGGTATATATAGTCAGCTGTACTTTGTTCTGAAAAGATTTGTTAAATGCCACTTTTATTTACACTTGGAGCTTTACACCTGAGAATGATTATCAAGCAGTCAGCTTATCTCTTTTCAAACATTTCATAAAGACATACATACTTCTTTGCTGGCTTCACCCTAGCTGCACAACAATATATATGCTTACCATATATATATGTATACACACACATAAAACTGCACATGCTTTTAACATTTGCAACCTAAATCTTTTTGTGTTCGTTCTCTCCACATCATGTTGAATACTTTCTCTTAAAAACAAAACATTATTCTTGCTGAAACAGCTGTAAAACAGAATCACTAGGAAAAGATAAGTACATGAGGTGGGAAAAAAGACTCACGCTAGATTCAGCCAAGAAGCTGTGGGCTACACCCTTGGGATGAGCAATACATCTGCACTGCCCTCCCTGGTACCTGACCGTGGGCTTCCCTCCCACCTGCAAGGACACAGCCTACAGGGCAGGGACCAAACTGGGGAGTTTTCTCTAAGGTAGGGAGGTGATGGGGAAGAGGAGGTAGGGGAGGGGAAGTTACACAGCTACAGCAGTCAGGCCTGTTTAGTAAGAAGAATCACATTTAATGAGTTTCTTTCTTGCAGTTTCAGATGCTTGAGTACAGGTGAAAAAAATCTGAAACAGCTATAGATAGACCCAGGACAGACTGATACAAAGAGTACTGCATTTAAAAAAAATGATTAAAAAAATCCACACACTTATAGACACACACACACACACACACACGCTCTCACTCACTCTCTCAAATAGACCCCCCTCCCTCCCCATAAATGTACATTTTTTTAAACTAAATTGGTTTTGAAAACCCGTCTTCCGCAGAGATGGGAAGAAGAGAAAGATGAGGAGGGAGGGAGGAGGACTGCAGATGACCAGAACTCACTCCCTCCACAAGGACCAGGTGCCAAATGTTCAATGGTTGGGTCAAAGGCAGTCAGTCCACAGAGGAGACTGCCCAGTGCTGCTGCTATCACCACCAGGGGCTCCAGCAAAAATCTCAGCTCCATGGTAATACTGAATGCGTGCAGTGTGGCCAATGAACTGTGCTGGTTTAAAAAAAAAAAAAAAAAAAAGGCAAACACAAATCTAAAGACATGGATAAAGCCCAAAAGAGCCCAGGACCACACTGGGTAAGCCCTGGGTAGGGGGGAGGGTTGGTGGGAGATGGTGCAGACAAGGGAGGTCTATACAGCAAATGGTTTATATTACAGATGACTGGCAGTTTAGAGTCTCTTCCCAGTTCTACTGCTGCTCCAGCCCAAAGAGGGCAAATTAAAGGAAAAGAGGAAAGGTCGGACACTGTGATGGGGCATGCAGGGTCAGAAGCAGCAGCCTGGGTGTGCTCAAATAAGCCCCCGTCGTTTTTTGTAGTCTTCCAAATTCAGAGATCTTCTTGGAGCCCCATCCTTGGCTGGTGGAGCCTTGGAGGTGATGGCCAAAGCCTTTGACTCTATGAGAAAGAAGAGCAAATTGGCAGCGGAGGTACCTGCAAAGTCCTTTTAGTCTTGTGCTTTACTCCTTCAGGTAGCTTCCTGACTGTTCCTGTTCCCTCTCACAACATACCTGCAGCCTCCATAAATATTGATGAGCTGACACCCCCATTTCTTCCCCAAAATAAGCTGCCTTACAGGCTGAGAGGGCCAGAGAGCCATCTGATCCTTGGCTATTACCACTCCCACCCTCACCTACCTGAGCTGGGAACTTGTAAATCAATCTTCACATCAAAATCATGTACTTTGAATAAATCTTCGGAGAGGTCACTGGCTGACTTAGAATTCAAATCTTTATCCTTTCCCTGACCCTGTAATGTGAAGAGAAAAACTAATTATAAAAGAAAAGTGAAAGTGGACTTCAAGTAGCAGCTGCCACTAATATAAAAGCTCTTGCTCAAGTTCATTACATTTTCCTACTAAAGTCCTTCTCTGAAAGGCCACAAAGAACTTTCTTTTCTGAAGCCTAAAAGCAAAGGCGAGAGAGGACGGGCTTATGTCTGTGGTGCAAAGGTAGAAAGGGTGAGTTTTAGATGGCAAACCACCTTCTGACTCAAGATTTCATGAATTCCTGAACCAGTTTGGGCTCCACAGGAGAAGGCCTAACTTACGCAGAAATATGCTTTAAATGGACAGTTTCTCTCAGTTTAACATTTTAGTTTTCAAAGAGCTTTCACTTTTATAGCTTATCCTTACATATCAACTGCTCCTAATTATCCTGTAGGTAGGGTATAGAGTGTTATTCCCATTTTCCATAAGAGAAAATGTGGATAAGAGAGCTAGATGTCAGTTGCCTAAATCACAGTCAAGGCCTTAGTCAATTAGTGGTGTTCGGTTTAGAATTTAGGTCATCTGACCAAAATTCCGTAGCTGATTATTACATTTGTACATAATTGGGATGAAGAAAGGACAGCCAAGTGGGACTCCATGTTCCTCCAGGTGGGAAAATCAAGCCCACCTGGAGGAACACTTTGGTGCCCAGGCCAGCAGCCAAGCTCAGTGGGCTATCCCAGGGTAGGGTAGTGCTGCACTTACCTTGCTCATTTCCTTTGGGACATCTGGTAACACTCCAGAACCGTATTTTGCATTCAGCTGGGCCAATATGGCAGCTTGTACAGCTGGGTCTCTGGACTGAGAAAGTAAGTTATTTTGCAGATTGTTCAATACTTGCACAGTCCTACTGTGATCCTTTCCCACCTACTACCACTACCATCATAAGCACCACAGTGGCCCAATCAGCAGCTCAGTGGGGTTTTCCTCAAGGTAGCAAAAAGAGGCAATTAAAAGCTTTGAAGCCAAGCCCAGCCCAGCCAGGCCCTAGGTAGGTGACCCAGCCTACACATTCCTAATGTCTATGGCAATGGTAAACACAACCTGGTACAGAGGGGTTAGTCCACAGGTTTGTATAAATCCATGCCAGGTTTTTACTACCTGTATGTCCTACAGCAAGATAAAAAAGGAAGTATCAAGACCCAAGAGTTTGAGGCAAGCAAATCCCACTAAGACAACATTATTTTTAACTTTTTTATTAATCTCCTAATGGAATTCATTTTATGTCCCAGAATCTAGGTCCTGACTAAAAACGTCCTCTTTAGGGCACTCACATTAGAAACGATGGTAGGTTTGCACTGCCGCCTGGTAAAGGGATCCATCTGTTGGTTTTTCATGTTGTGACTTTCAGCCTGAAACAGACAGCATGCATTATAGAACTGTATCTCCTTCCCCTCTCCTCCCATCCATCATAAGCTTATGTATAAGTAATAGTCTTTGCAAGGGCCTGAAAAAAGTCAAAAGCTATCTATCATCCTTTTTCCTTCGAGAACACCAAAGCAGATAAGGGGGCGACAACCCAAAGAACAAAACTGGAGGCTGATAAAAATAAATACCTGTGGAGTAGGATCTAAGGATGGGGAGGGGTAAGATAGGGCAGAAGACTGCTGCTTTTCATTATAAATTATATGGGTATATGTGTGCATACAGAGAGTACATATATGTTTAGTGTACAGGTTACTTCAACAATTCAAAAAATAAACTTGAACAAGATGTAGACAAGATTTCATAACATTTTATTAATTGAAATTATTTTTAGTGATCCAGATAAAGTTGTCTTACTCACCACAAGGGCCTTCTCAGACTCCACAATGTTCCACTCTCGGTTCCGCTGGTTAATGTAACTGGGAGGTGAATAAGAGAAATAAGTCAGTGACTGTGAAAGGAGGAAAGGAATCACTGAGCCCTGACGTGGGAGATATGTGGAGCTAGTGCAGCACAGAATGTACAAGGCCACAAGCTTCCCTAATAACTGTAGCAAGGTCCATGAGCCAAGGATAGGTGCTCAATGAAAACAGGCTCTGTAACACACCTGATAGCAGATATGTTCTTGGTCCGCTGGCGGTCCAGGGCCTCTGCCCGCTCCTCCAGCTCATTCAGCTGGTCCTGGATTTGTTTGGCCTTGTCCTGATCGCCCAGGTCCTCAGCCATGGCCTGTGCACAGAGAAAAGAGTAGGTTTTTGGTTATAACCATCTCCATATCAAATGTCCCCTGTCTTCTAACACAGGCAAGATATCTCATATCTTCTAGCATAGGCAAGATATCTCATATGAACAAATGACAGAAGTGAAAGAATACTGAAAACAAACTTTAAAAAAGCTAGGTATAATTTTTATATAGAACACCTTCCAGTATAGCTACCTGGCTCTGGGTCCCTAGTAGCAGTGATGTGTAACATTAACCTAAGAACCCAGGCCCCCTATGGCTAACTTACCCCAACAAGGCTTACTCCATCTTGATGTAAAGAATAGAAAACCACCCACCACAGTTGGGCTTGGCAATATCATTTGTCTCTTCACCCCAGTGCTGACACTAGCGTGGGGCCTATAAAATTACATATGAAACAAAAGTGACTAGACAGTAAGGAGAATAAGCAAGAACAGTTGCAATTTATAGGAAGGAAAACCCTGCTACTACTAACATGGCAGAGCGTGAATAAGTCTAATTTCCACATATCCTTACAGGACAGGGAAAGAGGTTCGAGTATAACTCCTTACCTTTTCCTTTAGCAGCTGAGTCTTCTTCATAGCATAGTTGGGTGGAGCTTTCCTGAACCTTTCTTTTTCTTTTACAATCTGTACCAGAGAAGAGATACCAGCAGTGAGGTATTCCTAAACTATTTTGTAGACAGGCTAAGTGAGCCCATTTTGGAGATAAGCAGCTAGTTAAAAGGGAGCAGCTATTTCCTATAGCAGTGTCATGCCCAAGAGAGAGAGAGAGAGAGAGAGAGAGAGAGACAGACAGACAGACAGACAGACAGACAGACACAGAGAGAGCGCGCACGTGTGCATGTTCATTCCAAGGGATACTCTGAAGGAATATGTACCAGTAAATAGCAGCAGCCCAAAGGGCCTGGTACTGTACTGCTAGCCACTGTCCAAGAGAACAGAGATCAAAAACTTTTACCAAAATGTTCTGGAGAAAGAAAATTCTTGAAGGACCAAGACTAACAGAATACAGATCCCTGAATCCTGAATACATTTCTTTAGACAGACTTCAAATGAGAATGCATAGAAAAAATTCTTGATAAACTATAGACAGTAAGATAGTAATATCAGCATTCCTGAATCCTCAAGCATAGTAGCATAGCTAAAAACATCAAGATATAGGGAAAGAAAAGAAAATCATTCTTTTCTAACACTGGTCCTTGATGAACCTCTAGGCTCTGGGGCACCAGGTTTCTTACCTCTTCAATGTCCTGGTCATTGAATTTATAATTAAGAGCTTCTTTAATAGATAATTCCTTCTTATTGATCTCATCTAGAGTGGGCAACTGCATGCCAGCAGAGAACATCTGGTTCAAAACAAGATACAAGGTTATTAAGGAATTTTGGAAAGAGATGCTCTTAATGTTTTCATGAACAACTGTTAGGTAATGTCTATCCACTTACCGCTTCTTTCCACTTCATGAATTCGCTTTCAGTGAATTCTTGGTTTGAGACAAACTCTAGGCGGAATACTCGCTGGTCATTGCCATGCCTACACAAGAATGGGTATGTTGACTACAGTACCAGCAAAGCAACCCTCCCAGACTATGTACTACCTATCTCTGTGATTCTCAAACCTGGCTAACCTTTGGCATTGGTTAGGAAGATTTATAAAAATTCTAATGCCAAAGCATCACTGTAGATCAAATGAACCAGAATCTCTGGGAATAGGAACCAGGCACTGAAATTCAACAAACAAAACCTCCCAAGTTGTTCTTATGGGCAGCCAGGATTAAGAATCAAAGCTAGTGTTGGAAACAGATGGACCTGGCCAGTATTTCAAAAGACCAATTACTATAAAATCCATCATAGTCAACTGGCATCTAGAATATAAATTATGTAGATACCTGAATGACAAGGAAACTATTCATTAGAGAGGAAGAACACTGCCTTTCTACTGCCTGTTGTGCTGGCAAAGTTAAGTGAGTCAGGGACAAACACTAGCTGCACATTATGGCTATTGCCCTACCCCGCCTCAACTAGTTTTTTTAAAACAGACCAGGAGAGATGATGGGGATAGGATAAGGGAATGGAAGATCCATAGAGACAAAATTAGGCTCTAGTAGAGCCATGTCTATTACCTGATATTTGTAGTAATCATGGCAAACTGCTTATATTCTTTTCTATAGGGGGCTTTAGAATTTTCAGGCTCCAAAAAGGCAAAGACTTGTGTGTGTCTATTTTGTTCTTGCCTCTATCCTGATGCCTAGTATAGTAGCACGTAGCAGGCACTCAGTGAATATCATGTTACAGAAGAGGAAAATAAGTCCACAGAGGTGACGTGACTTGTCAAAGATCAGGTTAGTTAGTGACAGAGCCAGGATCAGAAGCAAACCTCCTGATTACGCTCAAGAAATACCAGCAGGGCTCTGAGAGGAAGGAGTCTCGCAACCTGACTTTTTTTTCCTGTATGTCCTACCACTTCATATCCCTGATATCCCCTATGACAGAGATATATCCCACTCTCTAGAGAGAAAGGCAGAATACAAATTTCCCTCCAAGTCCTTTAAAAACATCACATTAGGAGAGAGTAACAACCCACACAAACAGTGCCTATTTGCACTGTGGAAACAGAAGCTGCCATAGAAGCACCTCTCCTACCGTAGTTGTAGTCCTTTGTTTGTTCTGGTGCCTCCGAGCTGGTAAACTTTGGCGGTTTCCACAACACCTGTGATCTCAGCAACCTAAGTGAAAGGGCAGAGAAAACAGTAAAAAACAGATTCTTTCAGGGCCCTCCATATCATATTCTCTTTGGCTCAATCTACCTAAGTACAGACAAGCGACCCTTCACTGAGAGGAGCCCACAGCTGAAATATGTTCTGGCAACCTCTCTCAGGTTTAGAACTGATGGCCAACCACCAGGAGCCCTGTGCCCAGAGTAAGCAAGCACCAAGAGAGAAGCCAGTTAGCCTGGTGGGGCTCGTTAGAAGCTTCCTCTCCAACTTAATTATACCTTACTAGGAGATATACTTGGGATTTCAGAGGTTAGTTTTATCAACCAAATGTGAACACCACAGAGGTCAATTTCTATAGCCAGCTTTCCAGGACATGGTATAGCTGTCTTCAGAGGAGGAGGTAAACACATGTTAAAACCATACGACGCAGAACAAAAACAAACAAAAACAAAAAGCAAAAAGCAAACAGCTATGTTCTAGTCAACCAGACCACTGGAGCAGTGCTGGAGCCCACAAAATACCCTCTTTTAAGCTAGAAGGTTTTTTTTTTACAACCTCAATATAATCCCCTATTCCAGAAGTCACTTAATATGTAACATGGAAAATTTTCCTTTAAAGCAGGTCCTCAATGTCATTTTGCTACAACATTGATAAGAAAAAATTGATTCCCAGTTGGGACCACTGTCTGTGTGGTTTAAAAGTTCTCCCCATGTCTGTGTGGGTTTTCTCAGGGGACTCCAGTTTCCTCTGACTTCCCAAAGGTGGGCACATAAAGTGAACTGGAGTGTCTACGTTGTCTCAGAATGGGTGTGTGCATGCATGTGGGTGTGAGTGGCTCTGTGACGGAAGGGTATTCTGTCGGGGTGGGTTCTTGACTTGAGCTCTGAACTACTGAGACAAGCTCCAGGCACCCATGATCTTGAACTGGAGTAGGAGGATTGGAAAATCATTACCTCACTTCTTTTTATTTTTATCAATCTTTCTTAATAAATGTTTCTTAAATATGTTTAAAACATTTATTTAAATGTTTAATATTAAAAGTGTTTTAGATCTCTATTTAGAAGTTTGGTGATTTTTTGTGATCAGAAATATGCCATAGGAACTTAACTTTTGTTTATATCAATTAGCCTATGACTAAAAACTGGTTTCATTGTATGTTGTTTTGTTTAAAGTCTCAGTTTCCAAGAACCTACCAATGATGTTTAGTGGGAACTTACTGTATTTATTTTTCAAATGAGCAAAGCTCCCAGATTATGTAACTTACAACGAAAACTTGTCTCCCTTCTTGCTTTTATGTAGAAGGAAGACAGAGAAAATTATTCTAAACCCAAACCTACCAGTCCCTTCAACTCCAAGCACTATCCCTGGCTGTGATCCCCAGGTACCTCAGACTGTCACTATTCTATGGGCATCTCGACTGGAGTCTATTTTCCCATCAAACAGAGGCTGAAGAGTGACAGATTTGTTCAGCAGTTCCAACTTCCAGTCAAGAATCATTCATTACATTTAAAACATAGACTACTGTCCAAGGAAGAAAACACTCACCCGGTAAACTGGTTTGCTATTGTGGTTTCCAATGCCAATCCGTACAAAGCATCCTGTGACAGTTTTAGCAAAAAAGGGCATGTGACACCAACGTTCTAGCTTATACCGTGATAATCGAACCCGATTCAATTCTTCGGGTAAGGAGACGGGTTGTGATTTTGGAGGGATCTCTTCTTTCCTATGAAGAACAAAGGGCACTGGAGAAAGTATTCATCATAAAAACATATCAAGATAAATAAATAATATCACTTCTTAAAACTTAATGCAACCCAAGTACATGTGATTAAGGCAAGAGGAGAAATAAGTGAATCAATAAAATAGTAAGAGAATCCTACTCCTAACCAGTAGGTGAACTGTCTTGAATAAGGCTGCCATCCCAGATAACCTATCAGTAAAAAAACTAATGGAAGCTCCGGGCCAATGTGAGGGTAAGATGAAGTCAGTTCCTACTTGCTGAGCCCAAATGAAATGTCCAGGGGTGAACGCCAAGAGCCAAAGGCAGTAAAGTATCTTTGGACTAGTATACTGAGACACTCAGCTCAGCAATTCAGGGTACTGAACCAAAAATAGTTCATAGTCCAAATGGCGATTTTGGAAACTACGCTAAGCTTCTTCTAAAAAAATCCACCTATCCTAACTACTAGACAAAAATGTATACATCTTACTCTTCTTCTTCATCGGATGACGATGTTCGGGATGAACGGTCTGATTTTTCACTGGACTTGTCATCCTCTTCCTCTTCCTCATCGTCAGAGTATACCTCACTGGTTTTTAATGGCTGTTTCTTGGCGAGGAGCTCAGCTAAAAAGAAAGGAGAAATGTTCACTTAGCCCCAGTATACAAAAAAAGGGCTGAGAGATTATTGCTAAGTGGGCAGAAAGGGTCACCAACTCTACTGACGGTGGCTTTTATTGCACTCACTACACTTGAAGGTGGGTAGAAAAGATGGAGGAAATTTTTTTTTGTCTTTAGGGAATCTCTGAGAAAAACTTGATATGGTAACTGTCTCAACTACTCAACTTTGCTGTTGTAGATAGAAAGTAGCTATAGACGATTATGAGACAAATGGTCGTCATTGTACTCCAATAAAAATTTATTTACAAAGTTAGTTTATCAACCACTGCTCAACATAAAAACTAAGGAGTGATTTTTAGGATACACAGTTAAGTGAAAGAAGCAAGGCAGAGAAAAGTGTCCACAGTATGCTACCATTAATCTAGGACAGGAGTTATATCTGTGTCCTTTTGTTTAAAGGGAAAATATTTTAAAAAATTTAAGTGGTTATCTATTATGGGAGGAAGGCAAGGGATAAAATAGAAAGTTATATGGAAGCTAAATTTTTTGAATAACCTTGTTTAGTAGATTTGCCTTTGCACCTGCTATTTTATATAATCATAAAATACAATAATAACTCAAACTCATGTCTACATTTCACAAGCAAAATGAAACAAAGTATTCATTTGAAGGCACCACCACAGAAAATGGAAATATAACCAGCAATTTTAAAACATAGTCATTTGAAAGTCACAATATAAACCAATGGAACAGAAATCCCAGAAATAAACACTTGCATGCATGTATGGTCAAATGTTTTTCAACAAGGGTGTCAAAACTATTCAATGGGGGAAACAACAATCTATTTTAAAAAAAAATGGTATTCATAAAACTGGATATCCCATAAGTAAAACCAAATAACAAAAAAATGAAGTTGGACCCTTACCTTATACCATATACAAAAATTAACTCAAAATGGATCAAAGACCTAAATATAAGAGCTAAAAACTATAAAACTCTTTAAAAGAAAACAGAGGAAAAGCTTCATGACAGTAGATTTGGCAACGATTTCTTGGTTAGACTACCAAGAGCACAGACAATAAAAGAAAAAAAATAAAGTTAAATAATAAAATATATGGTCTTTGCATCTGGCTTCATCAAAATTAAAATTTCTATGCATCAAATACATTATCAAGAGTGAAAAGACAACCTACAGAATGGGAGAAAATATGTGTGAATCATAGATATGATAAGGAATTAATATTCAAAATATAAAAAGAACTACAACTCAACAACAAAAAGATGTTAATTAAAAAAAAGATTTAAACAGACATTTCAACAATGAAGTTATCCAAATGGCCAATAAGCACATGAAAAGATGCTCAATATTATTAATCATTAGGGAAATGCAAATAAAAACCACAGTGAGATACCACTTCATACCATACCCACTAGAATAGTTACTATCAAAGAAGTCAATAATAATTGTTGAAGATGTGGAAAAAGTAGAACCCACAGATTGCTGGTGGGAATGCGAAATGATGAAGCCTCTGTGGAAAACAGTCTGGTAGTTTCTCAAAAGATCAAACACAGAGTTATTAAATGCTTCGACAATTCTACTCCTAAGTTTTTACCCAAGAGAAATAAAAGCATGTGTCTACTCAACAACTTATACACAAATGTCCATAGCAGCATTATTCAACAAATGGAAATAACAAAAATATCTATGAAGAGGTGAATGAATAAATAAAATGTGTTTATTCATACAACATAATATTATTTAGACATAAAAAGAAGTACTGATATATGCTACAAAATGCATGAACCTAGAAAACATTACGCTAAGAAGCCAGACAAAAAATATAATTTATAATTCCATTCACATGAAATGTCCAGAACAGGCAAATCCATAGAGATATAAAGTACATTAGTGGTTGCCTAGGGCTGGGGGATGATAAGTCTGGGGAGGGAGAGTGGTGGCTAAAGGATATGGGGTTTCCTTTTAGGGTAAAGAAACAGCTTAAAATCCACTGAGTTTTATTATAGAGCTCTGCGAATATACTAAAAACCATGGCCTTGTATACTTTAATGAGTAAACAGTATAGTATCAATTATATCTCAATAAAGTTGTTATAATAAACAAAATAAAAAACTCTGGCATCCTGATTTTGAAATGGACTTATGAGCATGCTCATGATAAATTTTATTGTTAAAAAAAAAAAATTCCAGCTTTGTACACTGAAAAAGTTTATATATAATAGCCAGCCTAGTAGCATAAGCTAGACTTATCTCTAGACTATGGTGTCTAAATACAATTTATCATAAAAAATGAACCAGGATTTCTTGAAGAAATGGCTGATTCCAGATCCAGAAAGCAAAAAGCTGTTAAAGAAGACTGGCGTCTCATGTCCAAAGGACTTGGGCTACGACTGGTTGAAGATGGGACATTATAAGTCTCAATAATAATAATAACTGCAATGAATTAAAATATATAAAGTATTTAAAAATCCATGAGTTCACAAGGATATTCAAAATAAACTAAAAAACCTTACTGATTACCTTTGGAAGGTAAGGAACTAACTCATTCTTTTGAAAACTAGTAAAAAAACCAAAAACCAAAAAACAAGAGTTTATTCTGCCTTTTTAAAAATATAAAATGGTTTTAATTAAATAGCTGATGAAAAGTTTCCCTTTATAGAAGTAAATCAGATAATAAATGAAGACAGAATGATAGATTAGACTATCACCAGATTATAATTCATAATGTATTAAATGATCTAGGTGATAATTATCAGTGGCTGCTGGAACAGAACATATTACCATTAATAATTCTTCACCTTCTCTGCACCTATGCCCTTTACCATGTGACTCAGTAGTTCACCCTAGTCATTAGTGTTGGGCTTGATCATATGACTGGCCAATGGAAAGAGCACAAACCTGAAATGGCCAATTCCAAGTCTAGGCCTTAAGAGATGTCTCATGTTTCCGCTTGTCCCTACTATACTTTTGCCATCACCATGAGAAGAATGTGTCCTGGGTATACTGGTCTGAGGAGGGAGAGACAGGTGGAACAGACCTGGTCCCAACCTATAGCTAGGGAATAATTACAGCTGAACTGCAAATGCATGAGCAGAAACAAACATCTGTTTATCTGAGTTTGGGGCAGTTTTTTGGTAAAAGCTAAGTGAGAACTGGTAGCATCACAAAATGAGACAAGCATATATTATGTGTCTCCTGGTGGTAGTATATACCATCACCTAAAACCCTTCCCCAAAACCAGAAAACAAAGTAGAAACAGAACAAATTCTCTAGCTTTGACTACAAATTACACTATATTTTGTGTTTGGAATTTCCCATAATAAAGAACTAAAAAATGGAAAAAGTAAAACTAGGCTCCAGAAAGTCAAATCACATGATCAAAGAAAGATACAACACAGCCATTCCCCACAACCCCCACTCACCTGTTCTGTTCTTCCGTTTTTCTCGCTCTGCTTTTAGCTCCTCCATGGCTTGAGATTTCTTATCTAGTTTCTCATCCCGTTTGGAACGCCGTTCCTTGTTGTGGGATGTTACCTGGGAAGGAAAAGATAATGTAGGATGGTTCTTTTTACCAGTTGCTCATGATATAACTTTCTATATACCCAACAATCAATCATTCAGTTCCTCGCTGTGGATCTATATTGGCTGCAGAAACTGAAACTTGTTTAAAGGGACAGAGCATCCTCTTGTGGACAAAAAGGATAGAGCAGTAAAGTCAGCCCCTGCATTACCTGCCTAATAAAAGGAAAGCCTAAGAATTATAATAAGCATTTTCAGGAAGGACATACAGATCATAGCTAGTATTTGTTGATATTGTCCACAAAGCCTTTTGTGATGAATAAAGACATGACTAATTTTCCCAGCTACATTTACTAGCATGTCCAGGATGACATACACTTGAGTAAATTGACCAATCTAGCTACCTGGGACAGGATGTATACTAACTTTCACATCAGTGGGCTGCCTTTTAAATGCAGACTTGAGTGAAAAATTCTTAAGGAGTTAATCTTAGCAGCTAAGGGTGAAATGATATGTCCAGAGAGTAATGAAACTTAGAAAAGGAAGACAACAAACAATAGTCTTGCACTAACTGACGTAGGCTGATTAATATGAACTCATCTTTTATATAAATTTATGTGCAAACTCTCCCTCATCCCTCTCCCTCTCTCAACAGAGATTTTACTCTTTGGATAATGAAGAGCATTGAATCTCCTACCTGAGATTCCTGAATCTGTGTCAGCTTTTTCTTTTCCTGCTCTTCTTCTTGCTTTTTCTTTTTTTCTTTCTTTTCTTTCTTTTTGGCTGTTTTTAGTTTTTTCTTGATTTCAAATCTAGTTAAAAGATATTTGTTTAGTTTTTAAGTGATAATGAAATATCTATAAAGACTGATTTCTATTAGGAGAAAGCAAGCAGGGGGAAGGAGTTAATAAACATTTGGCTTCCTGCAAGAAACTCCAATGTATGTAAGTACCATAAAAATATTAAAAATAAGTATATCAAAAGTACGTAAAAGCATTAGGTTGGAATAGCCTTAAAATGAGAGAAAATATTCAGGGTACTACTGTAATCCTATTGGTGACACACAGCTCTTCCTCAACCTTCACAAAGTAGAAGAAAACAGTTGATTTTTAGATCAACTCCAATGGTGTTGAATTACAAATAGAATGAAGCCATGGAGAGCCACTGTCACATTTTTAAGGTGGTCAAGACAAAGGCTGTATTTGAATCAGACTATTTTCTATCTTTCTTCATCATGAAACATGCCCTCCCCCTGCCAGTAAACTTGTGGATAAATATGCTATTCTCTTGAACAAATGGAATCTAGGCTCCCTCTCTATAATAAAAATCAGGATTTTATGAAATAAAACTATTTTTTTGTGTGAATTTAAGGAATTTATGGAGGGGATAAAGGAATATAATAAACATTTTTTCTTACTTCTTAACAGTACTTAAAAAAATTTATGTCCTTTTTACTCATTATTAAGGTTGTTAATGTACTTTTATAATGTGAGATGGAATATACTGTTATGAATTACTCCTTAAAAT
This sequence comes from Rousettus aegyptiacus, assembly GCF_014176215.1. NCBI lineage: Eukaryota > Metazoa > Chordata > Mammalia > Chiroptera > Pteropodidae > Rousettus > Rousettus aegyptiacus. The sequence goes on along the minus strand of NW_023416306.1, from coordinate 115,377,700 downwards.
AATTCAACAACACATTCTTAAATATCCAATGTGTCAAAGAAGAAATCACAAAGGAGATTAGAAAGTAATCTGAGATGACTGAAAATGAATATACAACATATTAAAACTTACATGATGTAGCTAAAGCAGTGCCTAAAGGGAAATGGATAACTGTAAATGCCTATGTTAAAAAAGACATTTCAAATCAATAACTTAACTTCTACCTTAAGACAGTGGAAAAATAAGAGCAAACTAAATGTAAAACAAACAGAAGAATAAGAACAGAAATTAATGAAATATAGAATAGAAAAACAGTCTTGGTTAGACTGACCAAGAAAAAAAGAAAGACAACTCAAAACACAAAAATCAGGTATGAAAAAGGTGATATCACCAATAACCTTACAGAAATAAAAAAGTTCACAGAAAATACTATAAACAATGGTATGGTAACAAGTTAGGTAACTTAGAAGGAATGGAAAAATCTCTAGAAAGTCATAAGCTCCCAAACTTGACTCAAGAAGAAATAGAAAAATATGAATAGACCTATAAGAGATTGAATTAGTAATTTAAACACTTTCCACAAATAAAAGCTCAGGCACAGATGGCTTTCTTGGAGAATTCTACCAAATACTTAAAGAATTGTTACTAAGTCCTCATGAACTTCCAGAAAACAAAAGAGAAGGAAACAATTCTCAATTCATTCTATGAGGACAGTGTTGTTCTGATACCAAAACCAGATAATGGCATCACAAGAAAAGTACAGACCAATATCTCTTAAGAATACTGATGTAAAAATCAACAAAACAGTAGTAAATTGAGTCCAGTAACTTATAAAAAGGATTTATCTCAGAAATGCAAGGTTGGTTCAACATAAGAAAATCAATCATTGTAATATGCCACATTAATGTAATAAAGTACAAAACCCACATTGCTGCCTCAACACAGAAAAAGCATTTAACAAAATCCAACACTTGTCTTGATAAAAACGCTCAACAAACTGAACAGAAGAGAACTGCCTCAAACTCACAGAAAGACATCTATAAAAAAATCCACAGCTAATATAATACTTAATAATGAAAGACTGCATGCTTTCCCCCTTAAGATCAGAAGCAAGACAAGGATTATCCTCTCACCATTTCTATTCAACATGGTACTAGAAGAAAAAAAAAAAATCCATATTGGAAAGAAAGAAGTAAAATTAATCTCTTTTTGCAGATTACATGACCTTATCTTATATATAGAAAATCTTAAGAAAGCCACTATAAACTATCGAAACTAAATGAGCTCACTATGGCTGCAGGATACAAGAGCAACAGAGAAAAATTCATTTTATTTCTATATACTTGTAGTGAACAATTTGAAATTAACCAAGAAAACAATTCCATTTACAACAGCGCCCAAAAGAATAAAATATTTAAGAATAAAGTTAACAAATACTAAACTTTTACAACAAAAAAGTCAAACATTGTTGAAAGAAATTAAAAAATACCTAGAGAAGTAGAAAAGACACCATGTTCATGGACTGAAAGACAACAGTTTTAAGACGAAAATACTCCCAAATGTGATCTACAGATTTAAGATAATTACTATCAAAACTCATATGGGAATGCAAAGGGCCCCACAGAAACAAAAACAATTTTGAAAAAGAACAAAGTTAGAGGACTCACACTTCCCAAGTTAAAAACTATTAGCCACAGTAACCAAAACAGTATGGTACCGGCGTAATGAGAGACATATAGATCAAGGGGAGAGAATTTAGAGTCAACAAATAAACCCATATATCTATGGCTAATCGATTTTTGACAACAGTGCCAAGACTGGAGAAAGAATAGTCTCTTCAATAAGTGGTATTGTGACAGTATCTATATGCATATCTATATGCAAAAGAATAAAGATGGAATCCTACCTTATTCCACTTATAAAAATTATCTCAAAATGGATCATCAATGACCTATATATATGAGCTTACAAGAAAACACAGGGTTAAATCTTCATGACCCTGAATTTGACACTAGATTCTTAGATATAATATCAAGAGCTTGGGCAAGAAAAAAAATTGTACTTCATCAATATTAAAAAATTGGATGCATTAAACAACACTATCAAGAGTGAAAAATACAACCTACAGAATAGGAGGAAATAGATGCAAATCATGTATCTGATAAGAGTCTAGTAATCAGATTACATAAAGAACTCTTACAACTCAATAAGAAAAAGACAAGTAACTCAGTTAAAAAATGGACAAGGGCTTGGACATTTCTCCACCAAAGACATATAAATGGCCAATAGGACATGAAAATATGCTCAACATCATTAGTCAACAGGAAAATGTATGTCAAAATCATAATGAATTATACTTTACATCCATCAGGATAGCTATTATCAAAAAAGAGACCAGGTGCTGTAGGCGTAAAAAATAAAAAATAAGGAATTGTAAGCTGACAAGGTCCTTGCAATCTGTGAGGTCGACCAATGGTTGCCTCACCTAAAAAAATTAAATTTAATTTTAAAAAAAGAGAGAAAATAAGTGTTGGCAAGGATGTGGAGAAACTGGAACCTTTATACATTGCTAGTGGGAATATAAAATGGAGCAGGGGCTGTGGAAACAGTTTGATGGTTTCTCGAAAAGTTAAACATAAATTACTATATGATCCAGCAATTCCACTCCTAAGCATACACTCAAAAGAAATGAAAATAGATCTCAAATATTTGTACATAAATGTTCATATTAGCACTATTCAGCAAATAAGTGAAAACAACTCAAATGTTTATCAATAGATGAGTGGATAAACAAAATGTGATGTATATATAATGGAATATTATTCAGCCATAAAAAGGAATGAAGCACTAATATATGCTGCATGGATAAACTTCAAAAATTGCTAAGTAAAATAAGCTGGTCACAAAAGACTATATGTATGATTCCATTTAGCTGAAATGTCCAGAAATAGGCAAATCTATAGAGACAGGAAGTAGATTAGTGGTTGCCTAGAACTGGGAAGCTTGGGAGGAAATAGAGAAATGAATATCAATGAGTACAGGATTTCTTTCTGGGGAGATGAAAATGTTCTGAAATCAACTGTGGTGATGGTTACTCAACTTTGTGAAAATTTAAAACCATTCAGCTGTACACTCTGAATGGGTAGATTCTATGGCATGTAAAATATATCTCAATAAAATTATTTTAAAAGTTAATAACAGCTTACATTTACATAATGTTCTTATATGTATCATTTCACTCAAGGCTTACAATTCCTAAGGAGGCAGCTAAGGCAGGAAGAGGGAAAGTGACTAATTTGGATCACCCGGACAGTAAGTCTGACTTAAGGTAGACTGTCTGACTGAAAATGTCAGTGCTCTCTCTGTAACCAAACTATCTTTTATGCTACCTGCCTTCACCTTAAAAAAAAAAAAGGCAAAGGGTCTAACGACTGAAAATGACATCCCTCTACTGGTGCTGCTGGCTATAACATGGGATGCTAATTGTGTTTACAGTAAATGATCATCATTATGATTAAATGAGATTTATATAAGATCTTTATTAAGTGGAAAAAATGGAGGAAATTTCTGAGTTACTCTACTGCACTGCCTTGCAGCTGAACAAATGAGCTATGAAAAAAAATCTCAATTTTCTGTGAATGGCTCTGAACTTCTGTCTTAATTATCATCACTGTAAACATTCTTCCAGTCACCAAAAAAGGTCACTGAATCAGTCGACTGTTTCATTCACATAAAGTGAAAATTATAAAAATCAAGCTTAAGATAAGCCACCCATTACTCTTGAGCTACTCTGTGATTTTATCATAGGGTCCTACTGGCCTTATATAATAAGAACCTCCTGTTATGCTCCCCACAGTTCAAGAACACACATTTTAGAAGTCATCCCTAACCATCTGGTAACTCTGACACAGTTTCTTTTAAGTCCTGTTTGTTCCAATACAGGTAACCTTAGAAGCACTCACACTCAAAACAAATGTCTATTACTTGCTTCTGACTAAAAGCCAAACATTCTTTTCTAGGATAACTCACCATACTTAGTATGGTCTCCAGAAGGGACAAACAGACTCCCAGATGAAATGGAACTAACTGCTGCCAAAGAAATGCTTCTATTTTTCTTTTACGATAATAGGTAGGTAGGGGAAGGAGCCTAGTTCTGAGGACTATTTTATTTCCTGAGACAAAAGCTAAGTTTACCTTTACCTTGAAATTATGTTAGGAGATAAAGAAGAACTTTTGCCATTTAAATATGGCAAAAGAATTCAGAATACTGAAGCAGCTTCTGAATATCAAAAAAGCAATATAACATTTGAGTTTTTTCTTTAAAAATACAAAAACCATGCTGGAAGGCTAGTGAGACAGCTAATTCATAAATAGTGATGAGAAATTCCAAGTCTTAAATCCTGTGGAGACAGGGCTCTAAATGTGAACTTTTGAAAATTATTTTATTATCATTAAGGAACTACAACCTTACCTTCTTTTTAACACCTCTCTCTTCTCTATGCGGTTGAACAGTTCTTGCTCTCTCTCCTTCTCTGTCATCTGTTCTAGGCGAGCCCTGTCTTCCTCATCTCCCATGAGGTCTTCTCCATAGCCATCATGGAACTCTTCATCTTCTGAGGAAGAGTCTGAATCTGAACTGGAGGAGGAGGTATTGCTGTCAGAATCTGACACTTCGCCTGCAACAAAGGCCAAACACAAGATTAGGCTCTGCTAGTGGAGACTGAGGCCACGGGTGATGCCTGAACATTGATAATCATTACTCCTTGGCAATCCTAGGTAAAGCGGCATATGGCTATCTCAGCTCCCTTAGGAACAGTCCTTGGTCTGTCTTTGGCAAATGCAAACACAGGCTAGGGAAAGTTAGGGTGGACTAAAAAAAGCAGCCTGTTTTTAACTTTATTTTGAAAAAAATTGCAGATTTAAAGAAAAAAGTTGTAAGAGCTGACTTCCATATATCTTTTACTTAAGTTCACCCACTGTTAACACTGCCAATTTACTTTCTGTCTACATATATAAAATAATGTATACATTTTTATTATTTATTTTGCTGAACCGAGAGTAAGATGCAGAGACTGTGACCCTTCACTCCTAATAAATTCTAAAAATGACAGTTCATTACATAACCAATTATACAAGTAACAAATTCAGGAAATTTAACGTTGATGTAATGCCATTATTGACATAGTCTATATTCAAATTTTACCAATCGATGTAACACAGTCCTTTATAGCCACTTCCCAGCCAAAGAAGGGCCCAATCTAGGAATATACACTGCATTTGGTTGCTATGTCTACTACCCTGTAATCTTTTTTTTTTTTACCCTGTAATCTTTAACGGCTTTTTTGTCTTTCATGCCACTGGATTTGTGAAGAGTATAAGCCCCAAAATTATCTAATAGAAGTCTGTGAGGTGACGATAAAAATATTCTCTATCTGAACAGTAGCTGCCACATGTGGCTACTGAGCAACTAAAGTGTGGCTAGTGCAACTGACTGAGACACTGGATTTTAAATTTTAATTAATTCAAATTTAAACAGCCACAGTATCAAATGTCCTCAATTTGGGTTGGTTGGTTTTATCAAGAAGTATTAAGGTTATGAATTTTTGGCAAGAATACTCCTAAGTTATTATGTCCTTTTCAAAGTATTATATCAGGAAACACCTGACATCTGTTTGTTCTATTACTAGAGATAGTTATTTGGATTTTTTTTTTGTTAAGACAGTATCCTCCGGATTTTTCCTTTGTAAAGGCCCTTTTTTTCTCCTTTGTAGATAGTAAGTGGGGGAACATCTTGTTCCCCAGCAAATTCTAATTCAATGGTTTTAACATATGTTGATAATTATTAAGTAAATCAATTATTACTACGATGGTTGAAAAATGGTGATTTTTCTATCATTTCTTCTACATATATCAATTGGTATTTTTAAAAAATCAATGTTTTGATGTCATTAAATTGATTAGTGAGTTCATAATAAGAACATTTTTTACTGAGTTTTGTATCTGGTTCAAGAATTTTCCTCTTCAGTCATACCATACATAATGAAAAAAAAGGGAAGGAAATGTACTCAGGGTAAAGTGAGTTGAAAATCTAACGTAGGCACTTGTCATGAGTTTCCTGGATAGGTTTCAGGGGCCTCATTAATCCTTTGGAATTGCATGGATTTTTCTTGCTTCATTCAGACTCTCGAAGGACCACTGAAAAGGTTATGGACTGCTGTAATGCAGGCACCTTTCCCTTCCATATATGACCTTGCATCTTCAACTGACAAGAGTAGTCCTCTCCCAGGGTTTGGGCTGCTTGGCTCACCTTCCTCAGGAGCTGAGCTCTCAGCTGAACTGTCTTTGTCCGAACTGCCTGAGGAAGCAGTTTTATTGGCCTGTTTCTTCATGGTTCCTTTTTTCTCTATTTTTCTGGCCTTTCCTTTCTTCTTATTTTTATTGCTCCCAAATGTCCACTACAAGGAGAACAGAAAAAGAAAAACTGAAACAAGGACTTTATTAGGAGAAGCTGGAAGATTCAAGAGTTGAGTCTTTGATGTTCATCAAAATGATTACAAGAGTCTCTACGTTGCTTTGTATCCAAAACAAACACACTTCATATGAAGAAAGATGAATTTATGACGCCTCGGTTAAAACTTCCTAACTTCTGGTTTGTAATTTCTCAGAGATAGTAGATAATTGATATAATAAACAAAAATTAATCAATGCACTTATTTCACAGCAGAGAAACAAAGACATCAGCTTTACAGCAAGTCAACTGAATTAACTAAAACTGAGTTGTTACTGAAAACAGCTTCCAATGTTTCATATGGCAGAGAGAGCAGTAATTGGTAGGGGTTGGCATGTCTGGGTTTCAGCACGCACAGAATGGTTTAGTTCTTGAATGGGTCCCAGGAAGGCAAGGAATAAAGTTAGCAAGAGAGAACTGCAAAAATCACAGGCAGAAGGGATGAGGGCCACTCTGATATGGATGGTAGCACTGGTATGAACACCAAGGAGGCAGAAAGTAAAACAGATCATTTTGTGTGTGTGTGTGTTTTTTTAATCTGCATATATTATACTACAACATAATGTTTAAATGGGATCATAAGTAAGAGATCCCATACATCTTAACATAAGAAACCTGTAATTTGCATTATTAAAGTAAGAGGCAGGCAATATACAATTAATCATTCTATGGCCAAAATAAAAAATCATCTTCATCAAGCATTTTAATTGTAAGGCTGAAAGACCACGCAACTGTTTTAAAAAGTCAGAGACTATTTTGTTACATTAAACCATACCTCCTTTGATATTCACCTTGTCTATTTAGGAGAATGACTTTGGTGAAAAAATTTTACTTGAGAACTTCATGTACTATAAAGAATAATCATCTTTTCAGCACCACAGATTGAATTATAATCTAGTTTTATAAAATTTCTATATCTAATATTTAACAAAAGCACAAAGTCTTTGCTCCTACAATGTGATCACAAATTAACCTCCTACCTCACAATGGCTAAGATCAGAAGTACATTGATTTAGGTTTCTTTTGGGGGCATGGATAGAGGGGTAGTTCTGATGAGGTTTCCATCTTAGAATGTTCCATATGAGTTATTCTTATAACTAGTTTACCTTGACAAAATATTGTGAAAAACTGTTATTTTAATCTTCCAATTTTCCATTTTAATTTACTCTTAGTTAATTTAATTGCCACTTTATTTTTGCACTCAAGAGCTAGAAAGAAAGGACAAGTAAAAATAAAACAGCCACATGTTCTAGATGACATATTAAGTGAATAAATGGTGACTTCCCTTTGTAAGTGAATTTACTTCTCAAACTTTACCATTTCAATGTGTAGATAGATCATGATCATTTGGGAAAAAATCCTAGTGCTTCTCTTCTAAAGCCTAGTTCTCAACCATATCAAATTTTAATCATTCAAGGAAGATAATTTTAGGTCAGTTTGAAAGAATCTAAGAGGCTAAGAGGCTAAAGTGTTTAACTTCTGTTAACTGAGCTAAAATCAACTTCTGATGCTGACAACACAGATATTACTAGAGGCAATACTGTATATAAAACATCTTTGCATTGGCTTTGGTTACAAGAAACAGCACAACCACGACCATATTAAGAGAGTAAATATTTACTGGTTGGTTATGAAAATGGGCATCACCCACCTCTTCCAAACAGGGTGTCCTGGCCCTTTGTACTTCTATCCAATGGGAATATGAAGAGGCCGAGAATGTAAAGGTTGAGTTATCAGGGACACATGTGTGCTAGGGTGGTTAGGTCTATTTTGCCTACAGATTTGGGTTTCTCATGTGCAACAGAGCCAAATTCTGGACTCCCTAGAGGAAAAAAAAGTATTTATGAGAGCAAAAAAAGACCTAAATGTGACAGTACACAGATGAATCCAATTCAGGAAGTGCTAAGGGGCTACCTGGCTTCCTTATCAGTCTACCCTCTATCTGTTGCAATCTGCAATTTATCACTGCCCAAGCTTAGCAAGTGTCCTTCATTTATAGTCCAGAATGTTTATCCCTTGGGGCAGAGGGAGAAAAGAGTAAAAATAGGAGAAAATAAAATATTCCATTTAAAAAGGGCTTTCCTGGCTAAACTTGAATGTGGGAAGGGAACCTTATTTTTTCCTTCCAATGATTTTCAAAAGAAATGAGACATTGAAGCTGCCTCACTTCTCAAGAGACTGACTCAGTAGGGTCTATCATGCCAGCAGCAAACAACCAATCTCACTATATGTGACTAGATTTTAGGGAAATTATAACAACGTAGGTAACTTTATTCTAAAAAATAAAATTTCTTGTGAATACACCTTTCTGTACTGAGATGTTCGATTAAGCTATAAATGTACACTTCCTTTCTAAAAACTCTTATTTTTGAGAAACCTTTAAAATCTAATTTTAAAAACAATATACGTTCATTACATGGAACTTTAAAATAATAGAAAAGTATTTTTAAAGTTAAAAAAAAAATCACCTGTATTTCCATCATCCAAAGATAAATAGTCACTTAAAATTTGGGAGCCAGTCTCATTATTATTCCCATTCAATATAGAGGAAGAGACTCAAATGGGTCCCAATAATCTCCCAGACCTTTTTTCCTGCAGAACAGATCAATTTGTTATATTTTATATTTACTCCTATAAACCAGAGGTTCCTGAATGTTTGTTCTAAGCACTTATTTTAAATTGTTGCTTAGTACTTCTTTTCCCAAGATCACAGAATCTAATAAACTGTAAAGGAGATGCTCAAGACTTATGGCAAGCATATTGATATAGAAATGTCTTAATCCAGCCATTATCCCAGAGATTGTTCACTTATCCCTGCAAATACCATGTTTTGTTGACTCTGAGACAGAGGGAAAATGAATTCTTTCACTGCCAGAGTGTGGCAGTAAATGGAGTCTAAAGAGTAAAGAACAGGATTCAAGGGATGCTCCTACGCTTTCCCCACCCAGCAGAGAGGTGAGGAAATGACCTGGCATTTCTTAATTTGTTTTGGGAGCTACGGCTCTACTGAAAGGCAAGCTCTGCTGTGACCTTAAAAGTGCCCTAAAATGCACCACGCAGAAGGCAAAAATGGAAAAAATCAGTGCCTGCAGATCCGCATCTCAGTATAGAGGCCAGAGCCACCACCCAGACAGAGCTTCACAAAAATAGTCTGGGAAAGTGAAAGCATCCATGGTCAGTCAGGACTCCCATATACAATGACATCCTGCTTTCCTAAGCATTCTACATGCATGTAGGCCCACAAATACCAAGGGAAATATTATGTATACATGCACTGAAGAAAATCTATAATGGAGACTGGAAGGAAGATTTTTCCTTAATAAATTAAAAGATTAGTAGTCTGACTCTCACTGATGTAACAGATACTCTAATGGGTGCAATTATCTAATAATTAAAGGAGGGTTAGTACTACACAACCCTGTGCCACCCCGAGTATGTGTGGCGTGTTATAAGCAGGTCCCTACTCTGGGAAGCAGCTGACCTTCCTTCCTGGCACTCAGCTAGTTGAAAGACAAGAAGGAACATGGAGAGGGACGTGGTTGCCTTGGACTTGGCTAGCTATGAGATGTTGAGTACTCTGAGCATCCTGGAGGCAGAAAAGCAAAGAAAACCAAAGAGAGGTTATCTCTAATGAGCAAAAAAGATCACAGTAGAGGTTTTAGGACCCAGAATAGAAACCATTGTAGCCCAGTTACTCCAAAATGAATTTACAAGTGAAACAAAATACTTTGAGGTAAGTAGCACTTAAGAATAGCTGGACTAGTGATAAACTATACTAGAATTATGGGTTAAATGAATTGGAATACAGCCCAAGCACTTAATCTGAGATTGCTTCCTTATCTGTAAAGTAGGAATAATACTGTTTTGACCACCTATCAGGGTAGTGTGAGACTCAAAGGAGACAGAATAAAAGAAGTTTAGAGTACATAAAAAACCATGAAGTTCTATATGAATGTAGGGTACTATTTTATGATGGGAAAAGAAACTCGGAATTTCTGTGAGCTTCTTTTATCTTATCTGTAGTCTAGATGATCTCTTTGATCTCCTGGACTTTTAAGCTGTAAGATTCTATATGATCTGAGGGTTATACTAAGTCTAAGAAAGTGTCAAAAGGGTTCTGTAATTCTTATTCTAGATTTTGATAGTGGTCAGCAAAAAGGTACATGTGGGAAGAACATGGTTCCTGATTTAGGTGTGTTTTCTTTCTGAGAGCAGAAAAGGGTCAGTGGAGCTGAAGAGTAAATACAATTAACGTCAGCCTAAAGAACATGAAAAATAGCCTAGCTTTCTTTTCTACTCTGTAATTAATCAGACAAAACACAAAAGACACTATTTTATAATCAGGCAATCACATATGTTTAACTAGAAAACACAGAGAATCCCTACACTCAATCTCAAAAACTTACAGTTGGGTTATAGAGATAAAAGCAAAAGGAAAACAGATGAAATACAAACAAAAGTAAAATATAAGCAGTACTCCAGTCCACTGTTTGGTAGGGAGTGTCAGAGTTTCTGTAAATAAGTTTGAGCTCTATGAAAATCACTTTATTTTTCTAAATTCTTGTGATGTGATTTTAATGGTGTCTAGATAAATAGGTGCTACTATATGATTATCTACATAGCCAAGAACTGAGAAGTATATTAAATAAGGCTTGTAAGCAATTCAAATAGTTGTCGCTAAGTTCAAGCACTAAAGCAGAGTATTCCAACCTAAACTCTACAGGGTCCCCTGGTTTCCTGACCCCAGAGCAGATCAGATGCAGGAAGTTGGAAGTAGAGCAGATTACCAAGATGAGAACAATGGCCACTTCTTACCTACAGTAACGGAGGAGAAAGAAAAGGTGTAAAAAAGCAGTACTACAGAGCTCGACATTTTGGAAGTCATTATTTCACATTACAAGAAATGCCCTTCATAATCATGACTAAATCAACAACTAAATATAATAATAATAAAATATCTATCAAAATTAAAAAATATATAGTGGGCTTTATAATTTAAACTTTCAAGAGATTAGGTTCAGTATTGGGATAATGCATCTGTGTGGAACATCTTGTTCCAGAGGTACCATATGTGTAAAAACTTTACTAAATCAATATATACACAGGAAAATACTAGCTTAGCGGTGAAGGCCTTTATCGGAAGCATGTACTAATTATGTATTATCTGTACGGTAAAGCAATAACAAAATGCTCTTGGATATCTAGGCTGACTTCCTGGAAAAGCTGTTACTAAATGAATTTATAAGCTGTACCTTTTTCGAAATGTTCTATTAATAAAAATATTGGAGCCAAAAAGAGATAAGAGAGTGGGAATTAGGAGAGTATATCAAAGTGGGAGAGCCTGAAAGATCAGATGGGATAAGAGAATAAGAGAAGGAAGAAGTTTCAGAAGTAGAAAAAAATGGAATGGGGGAAAAGCGAGAAGAGACCAGGGTTTTGAAGAGGCAAGTGGGAGCATAAACGTAACCAGGAAGGCTGACAAAAGTCTTGGGGAAGAAAAAACAGGTATGACAAGTGCTGAACTACAGGAGTTGGGCCAAATGCTTCTATTTCTCAAAAATGCTGAAAACAAGATTATATGTGAAGCTTTAAAAAATAATAATTCTTGTTTAGGCAGAGGGTTAGAACATAACTCAGCTGTTTTCTAAGTCTAATGCAGCCTAATTCAATTTTGAACAACAACAAAAAAAGGGTTTTCTTGGTATCCAATGTAATTTTTACTGGTAACAAGTGAAAATCTAAACTTTCTTCTTATTTAGCTGCAGCTATCTGTTTTTATAGGATCCATCATGTTACCAAAAAAAAAGAAAAAAAGACTGAACTATTTGATTTAGGACCCCATTATTCCTAACAAATGGACTATGTGTTTTGGCCATTTTTTAAAAAATCACATCTTGTGAGTAAGTGGCTACTAGCACTCCTTTTCCTAACCTTGTTATTTTTTTCCCCTACCACTCCTATTTGTACCTGCGGTGGTGTTTCTCCAAACAAATGCTTTCAGGGAGTGACAGCACCAAAGTAGCATAGCTTTATGACCTACCACTGAGATGTGCTTTCCAATTTCCCAGGCTTGGTCAATGTAAACCTTATAGAAAGAGTCCTGTTTCTTATTTTTACATGTGCCCCAAGACATCATTGAGAATAATGCATTTACCAAAAATAATACATATTCTTTTTCATCAAACTTAGGGTTTTCCCCCCTGCAAAGATACTATACATGAAACATCTACTACTCCCTCCCTAATGGAACCTTAATGTCCAATGCATCCACTTTTTCTGAATAGGAAACTTTCATAACTTCTCTCCATTCTACTCCCACCCTCCCCCCATTAATTAGCTAGTTATCTTCTTGCTCTAAAATCAATGCATGTCTCTCCTTATAACAAACCACTTGTTAATCTTCTCAGTTGTTCTTGACCAGTTTTCTGTCTTAGCGAATCTGAGGGGACTAACATACACACACACACACACACACACACACACACACACACACACACGTATATGTATTTTTTACCTGTATTCATTGCTCATTAACAACAATAAACAATAAAAGAGGCAGGAGGGGAGAAGGGTTGGGAGGTGTATTTGAAAAACTTCAGAGTAGCTTCTGGTACAAGTAGGCTCCATCTGGCTGAGAATTTCTAAAAGGCTAGTTTGCAAATAATAAAGATCTAAAAGCCATAGAGAAATAAGACACAGCAAATTACCTCAGTTGGGATTTTTATCTACAGAGACATGTGAATATCATTATGAAAGTGGAAAAAAGTGAAAGTCTCTGTCTCGAACATTATATTCTAAAGATTTCTCAGAAGTCTCCTATTCACACCAAAATATCTTTATACTGACCATAAATCTGAGTTCACAGTAATACCACTGAGATCTCTAGTGGTCGGCAGGATTTTTTTAAAAAGATTTTCTTAATTTTTTTGGATGATTTGCTTAATTGTCCAAAGTAATGAAATCTTCACCTTCAGCTAACAGTCTAGGCTAAAGAGTGATAATGTAGACTGAAGAACAGGTGCTTTTCAGAATGGCCATGATAGTGAGGCTGCTAATCCCAGTGAGGTTGGAGGAAATGAGTCTGGAATAGAGCTGCAAGAAGCTTGTGGGACTGGGGGGCTGGGACCTGGAGACAGCAGCAGGAGTTAGAACCCTGTGGGGGGAAAGTTACTTAAAGTCTCATTCCCCACTGGGCAGAGTGCAGCTTGCCTATCAGCTTTCCCCCCAATAAGTGCATAAGCAGTTGGGATAGTATTCTATGGTAAGAACTTTTGGTTAAATAGCTGCAAGTTACAAAGGGAACCCTAAGCTGTAAAAGTTTTTATGAACTCTGGATGTACTCTAGCATGTTTTGGGCTCCTCTAATGCTGCAGAGATGACACACACTCTGTACCCCTGGTAGAAGCAGATAAAAAGGATGAAGGGAATCCCTACCGTAACTGCATAACTGAGGCTGTGATTTAACAACAGAAATATTTCATAAGATAGTTACTGCTTATAACTTAAGGAATTGCAAAGACTATAAACATGTTACAGGGTACTCTAGACACAAGACAGATTCACACTCAATAGAATATTATTAGGCAGAGGGAGGGAACCTACAGCAGCTAAATTCTGAAACTTGAAAATTAAAGCAGGTGATGTAGGAATAGTGGGAAAGGGACATTATTTCAAGGTTTTCCTGTAATGTCTATTTTTTTAAAAAAAGAAAAAGGAGAAACAAAACAAATAAGCAAATTGCTTCATAGAGCCCATTGCTTTTCTAACAGACTGGATCATCAATTTGAGAGGAATTAAGGCTTTCTCTATTAAAAATAAACAAACAAAAAAATAAACTCACATATTCGCTACCTCTTGCTGTGGAAAGCAATTTTAGGTTTATTAAATTATTTAAGATTAAAAGAACATCACTACAGTCAATTAGAATGTAATCATTCCTAATTTGCATATACAGGGCACTAGTAATTACTGTTCTAGATGTTAATTAAATTTTATTATAATAAAAAACATTTTTTTTTTATTTTAGTGGAACTATAAAACAAAATAAGCACATTGTTAAAAATACTTTCTTAAGACTGTAAGATTAAACAGAAAGATGATACCCAGCCTCTCTCCAGGAAATTACAGTCATGTAACAATGGGGATATATTCTGAGAAATGCATCGTTAGGTAATTTTGTCATTGTGCAAACAGTACAGAATACACTTACACAAACCTAGGTGGTACAGCCTACTATACATACCTAGGGTATACGGTGTAGCCTATGGCTCCCAGGCTACAAACCTAAACGACATATGACTATACTGAATACTGTAGGCAAGTGTAACACAGTGCTAAATACTTGTGTATCTATGCACATCTAAACATAGAAAAGGCACAGTAAAAATACAGCATAAAAGATTAAAAAATGGTATATCAGTATAGGGCACTTACCGTGAATGGAGCTTGCAGGACTGGAAGTTGCTCTGGGTGAGTCAGTGAGTGAGTGGGAAGTGAATGTGAGGGCCTAGGTCATTATTGTACACCACTGCAGACTTTATAAACACTGTCCCACAAGCCTTCCCCGTTTCGTTCCGACAAGGTCAGAAACAGAACATCAAAGCTGTCAATGCTGCTCCATGAACAGGGATGTGCGCTGGATTGATTGGAAATACCAAGCAGGAACTGGCTGGGTAAGGCGTAGACCACCATAATAGTGACTGTCAGGAGGGAGTGAAAGGTGGCCTGAGGATCAGTAGGAATGAGAAATCAAGATGGAAAGAAAGGAACATAGGGGATTGTCATGGTAACGTGGTTTTGGTTACTGAATTTTGGAGCAGTGGTCAGATTAAGAAAATTTATGGTACTCATAAAAAAACAAAGTTTTTAACATGGAGAGGGAGAACTGAGGACTCAATATTGGACTTCGGAAATTTATTTTTGGTTCCATTGACCCTTTCAGGCACAAATGGCTCTCTCTGGCATTGAACTAATGGAAGAAATAAAACTTACCTATGCTATACATCAATACAGCCTGAAAATAATTCCAAAGTACAGGAATAGGCTGGCTCTACAGTACCACAGCAAGTCTGTACTAAAGTGGCAGTGGAACTTAATACTTTTTTAAAGGTAGTTCCTGTGGACCTGCATCCTTATACAGGTCTTACTTGCTCACCAAAGCATTTATGGCAATGTACTCTGAAGACTATCAAGCTAGATCTTGGAGGCCTATAGCACCCTATGAATATGTAGTGCTGTGGGGACAGGCTCCTCTGTGCTGAAACACGTCAGTAGCTGACCGACTGACATCTGTGCACTTGATTTGAGGTGCTGTGAGTGAGAAGGAATCTGTTGCTCCCATCAGAGAAAAAAAAAATCCTCCTAAACCACATACCCTTCCATTGCTAACAGGAAAGCTTCTTGTCTTGCTAAAGTATTTCCCACTAAAATATAGCATTCTCAATAGAATTTGTTTTCTAACATGAAAGTGGGTTTAAAAAGATGAGAAAAAAATAATAAAAAAGATGATGACTAACAAGTTGTGCCCCTTCTGCTGCTGCAGGGCTGAAAACAAGACTAAAAAATGTCCACAAATGCCCTTCAGAAACACTAAGTAACCAGCAGTACGAGGAACAAGACAATTCAAGAGTTTTCCTTTCCTAAGAAGTTCTTGTAGACCTTAGGCTATAGGTCTCAGTTTAAGGAAAAGAGACCACCAGGAGTCACCAACACATGGACCCTCAAATACCTGTCACTCCCACAGGTCTAGCCTATCCACACCTACCTCATCATCACTGTCGGATGTCTCAGAGTCTGAGGAGGCAGCAGGCTGACTCACAGGCGGCTCCTTCTCCTCAGAGTCACTGCGCTTCCGCTTTGCCAGGGACAAGAGCTCCTAATAGGGCAGAAGTAGTAACATGAGTTTTGTTCAACAGAGAAGAAATATTCAAGAATAAAAGAATGCCCATCCTCCCTAGATCTCTTCTACCTCTTTGCGTTTTCAATTGAAGAACATCATCATGGGAACTTTTAGCACATGCACAAACCAACTGCCAGTATTCCTAAGTGCTAAAAGAAGTATGTCTTCAAAATCTGTTCTCTCCCTCTTAATGGCAAATATATGTTTGAAATGGAAGAGTGACTATAAAACTGAACTGGAGGCTACTTTCAAATTACCACCATTTCCTCTGTAAGCCAGAGAAGTACTGATTCTCAGGAATTACTGTTAAGAACGTTTACAAAGGTAATTTGCTCACTGTTCTTACTGGTATGGCTAACCAACACTTTGAGTATCCTCTTTCTGTAATTCATAGTAAAACTGGCATTATTCCAATCTGTCAGTCTGGAATACACTGACAAACCACAAGGCATTTTTTATTTTGAATGTTTAAACCAGAAAAAAAAAAAGTATATTTATGGTGGTAATCTCCAGGGTCTGACAAGCAGTAAATGTGCTGGCCACCACATTAGAATCCTAATTCGACAATCCTAATGTTCCCATTCACCACTTCTGCCTCGTCCTGGTGATTTAAGAGAGACTAGAGAAGGAGGAATATGCTATTAAATAAGTCATGGCTACAACCAGAATTTGCTCTCTCATAGGGTTCCCTTCTCCTGTTACTTCTCTCCAACTCAGCCCAGTCACTTACAAATGCAACAGAAGGATACTTGCTCTGCTTCTTCCTCTCCCTTAATATCAATGCCAGTCCACAACTATACCGTACTTACTGGATGCCAGATACTTTTCTAAGCATCTAACATTTTAATCTTCACAATAACCTTAAAGTAGGCATCACTACCATTCTCATTTAAAGATAAACTAAAGAGCAGAAGAGGTTAAATAACTTACCCAAAGTAACATAGCTAGTACATGATAGAGCCAGGATTCAAACCAGGGCATCTAGAATCCTAGCTCTTAATTCAGTCACGGTTTACAAGTCTAAAATATTTCCCCTTCTGCCAAAAAAGGAAAAATACAACTAATAAAAACTAGCAGTATTATTCCTTGATGATAATGGTGCTATATAATTATAAGTCAAGTGCTAAAATTGATTTTAAAATAATAGACTACTACAAAGTATTTGTTTTCTTCTTCCAGTCTCTTTCTATTTTAGGAGTATACCTTCCTTGGCCAGAAAGAGAAAATGACCTTCTCAGATTAACAGCTGACATGCTCTCTTTCATAAGTAGTCATGAAATGTTACTCATTAGAGAGAGCTAGCACACCAACTTCCTAAAAAGGCTGAAGATCATAAGAACACTCTACTTTTTCATACCAAAATGGTAACTCCTATTGATCAAATACAAATTAAAGCAATATTTGTGTTTATGGTCTTGTAAAAACTTGAGGTATAATTGACATATAGTACATTTTATCCTTTCTTATATACATTTCTATGAGTTCGACAAGCATATAGTTTACTCCCACAATCAAGATATATGGACAGTTCCATCAACACTCCAAATATTGCTATAATTTGCATTTGGTCAATAGGTGTTACCGTTTTGGGATGAAAAAGTAGAATGTTCTTATGATCTTCGGCCTTTTCAGGAAGTTGGTGCTTTTCATACTCCTCTCCCCATTCCCTGCAACCATAGACCTATTGTCTGTCCTTATAGATCTGTCTATCATTGAATAAATAAAATCATACAGTATGTAGTCTTTTGAGTCTGGCTTCCTTACTTAGCATAATGCATTTGAAATTCATTCATGTTGCAACACGTATCAGTAGTTTACTCCTTTGTTGTTAAGTGGTATTCCATCGCATGGATATATCACACTTTGTTTATCCACTTATTAGTTGAAAAACATTTGGGTTCTTTCTATTTTAGGGCAATTATATGTTCATGTACAGTTTTTTGTGTAAACATAAGATTTTATTTCACTTGGTAAATACCTAGGACTGGGATCACTGGGTTATAATTTGTATACAGTCTTTCTAATTATTTTTTTTCCACATTACCTTGATCTAAACTTATAAAATTTAGTAAGACTTCTGTAGGTAATCTCTTTCCTGACCCTTTGAGGTTCATGAATATGCCAAAATTCTGTTTTGATACTAACTCATTATAACATGGACTTGAATACACTATCAACCAAATCTTTCCCTGAAACATTAACTGTTACATTAAAAGTTACTATAACTAAAGTGTTAAGATGTTAGCACTGCCTTTCTGTTAAAGAAATTCCGCTCCATATTAAAAACCTAACAAAAGGCTCTCCTTCATCAAGGAACAAATGCATCTGATAGGTACAGTCCTTCTTCTTTTATGCTATTAAATACTATATTAACAATAGTATGGACACAGCAAAGACCTCTTAACAGTGTGAAAGATCCTTTCTAGAAGTTGAGAATTGTATAGGAAGTTACTGG
Organism: Rousettus aegyptiacus; assembly: GCF_014176215.1. Classification (NCBI taxonomy): domain Eukaryota; kingdom Metazoa; phylum Chordata; class Mammalia; order Chiroptera; family Pteropodidae; genus Rousettus; species Rousettus aegyptiacus. Next base: position 115,358,860 of record NW_023416306.1, on the reverse strand, counting down.
TGGACCTCTTGGCAGGACTACCCTTTATAGTTAAATCCTTTATATTTTATTGAGGACTTGTAGGTATAGCTGAATAGACCAATGTGCGACATAAAGGTCTTTCCAACACTGCACACAGAAAGAGACCATCAGATTCACTACCTGTGGGGGTTGATTTACTCAATGCCTATACTCAAAAAAAGCCAGTCTAAAGCTGATTCATACAGAGGGTAGGTCCATCTACAGCTCTCTCCTACCAGCCTGCTACACTGTACCCTACTTGCTGAGATAATGTTTCTGTGTGTCCAGTAGTTCTCTCTCAACATCATCTCTCTATTTCACCTCATCCAGTTTTCACTTATCTCAGAATTCCTCTAGGGGAATAGCAGCAGTGTGGAGTACCAGCATGGTATATCAAATTTAAGCTGAACTAAAGATCTACTCAAAGTAATGCCAATGCCCAATATCTAGAGGTACGGCTGTATAGGATGCTATATCTGGTTTCTAGAGCAGTTTCATTAACAGTGCCCAAAAGCCATATTAACATAAAACTGGGCTGCCAAAACTGAGACCCTATAATAAAGTAAGTTTAATTGCACCGAGGTAATGTTTATTAAAACAGATTATTATGGTTAAGATTACAAGACTCATAAACCTTTAGATTTAATTCCCCAACACTATCATTCACAAATAGTATATTTTCTGTGATATCATGTTAGGATCAACCTGTAATAAAGCAACTTAGTTCCTTCTTACTTAAAAGAAATTAAATCTCATCTCTTTATCAGACCTCCCATGATCACATGTAAGTGGGATACATATTCTGTACCCCAGAAAAAAGAGAATAAAGGCCTGTATGGATACACTCTGAGGTTTTTTTATAGCCATTAGCATGCTGAACTCTTTTTTCATTTATTCATTCCACAAATATAATTAATGTAAGTAATTAGTACCACCTAAGGTAACCAAACATCCTGGTGTGCTCAGCACTCTCCTAGTTTTAGGACAGTTGTTCACTCTGCTCCTAGTACTTACTATTTACCAAGCCCTGGATAGAAAATCATGAAGACACACAGTCGACCTCATGGAATTTAAAATCAAGAAAAGGAGCCAAACAATAAACAAATAAACAATTAATTACATTTAGTGATAGTGCTAAAAGGGAAGTGAATCAAGTGAATGGGGAACCTATTTGTGATAGGGCGATCAGGGGAGGCTTCTCTGAGGTAGTGGCATGTAAGCTGAGACTAGAAACTTTGGGGGAGAAAGAAGCGTGCAATTTTCTGGACAAAGACCTCCAGATGGAATGGCTAAGGCCCTGATGCTGATGATAGCTTAGCTTTAGTTAAGTAATTGAAAGAAAACCAATGTGATTGAGGCTTAGCAGGCAAGGGGGAGAATGGAATGAGGTAGGTTAGAGGAAAGAAGAAACCAGATCATTCTGAGGTTTATAAAGCAGGATCAGAAGCCTAGTTTTTATCTGAAGGCAGTAGGGAGCCATCAAATGGTTTTATTAAACAGGAGAGTAACCATCCCCTGAGGGTTTTCTAAAGAGCATTCTGACTGCCAAAGGAGCAGACTAGACAGGCCAGGATGGAAGAAGAGAGAAGAGTCAGAAGGAATCTACAGTAGCATCATCAGAGTGGTTGGTCACCTGGATGAGGTTAAGTAGTTGCACAGACAAAGAGAAGTACTTAAGACATGCTAAGGAAAGAGTAATAATTAAATTTGAGATTTAATTCCTATTCTTTCATATCAGAACTGTTGGTTGAGGAACTTGATTCTAACAGTGGATACTGGTCAATTTTCAGGAGCAAGGAACAGAACCAATGTGTGTAGTATGTTTTTGGGACAGAGAGGTATTTATTTTGTCTGAACAGTTTCAACAAGAATGTACTATTTTTATAAAAGAAAGAAAGAGAGATAGAGAAAGAAAGAAAGAAAGAAAGAAATAGAGAAAGAAAGAAAGAAATAGAGAAAGAAAGAAAGAAATAGAGAAAGAAAGAAAGAAAGAAAGAAAGAAAGAAAGAAAGAAAGAAAGAAAGAAAGAAAGAAAGAAAGAAAGAAAGAAAACAAATCAAAACAATTAACATATACACAAAACCCTTCAGCAATAATTCCAAAGTGGCAGTATACCAATCCTTTACATTTCACATGATTGGCACTAAATGTGGCAAGTTACCCTTTTAATTCCAGTAAAACAATTGTAGATAAAACACTATAATATAAATGCCCACAATTTTACAGAATTGACAAAATAAAATCACTTTCCAACTCATTCAAAAAGAAAGGTACATAAAAGTTTTAAGAAATTCTACTATTGCTAACTTGTTTTTACTTAGCTCTCTCTCCTAATATACTTTCCAACTAATACCCATTTCTACTCCTCAAAGAAGGGATATCATTATTACAGCAGAGGGGCTGGAGCAAGAACCCCAAATTGACAATGTCCTTTATCTCTGTAAGTGATCCTACTCTAACCACGTTAGAAAACTTGGTAAGTAGCATTTGCCAAGTATCATTTGCTTATTCAACAAAGATTTACTAAGTGCCTACTCTGTGTCAGGCAAACATTATATAACTACCTAGTTAATGTCTCCACTTGGATATTTCATAGACAACTTTAAACTACACATTTAAGACTGAACTCATGATGTGAGTTAAAGGTGAACTCTTCACCTTTAAACAAGATCTTCCTCCAGGGTTCCCTGTTTCATGCCAGAGCCTCACCCCAACATCCAATCAGTCAGTGAGCCCTCTCAGTTTTATATCCTGAATATTACTTTCTCTTGTCTCTATAACTACCATACCAATTCAAGTGAGACATTCATTTAACAAATGTTGACAGGATGTCTCCTGCATGCCAGGCACTGTTCTAGATACAGGAATACTACAGTGAACAAACAGCCCTGCTTTCCAGGAGCTTCTATTCTAGCAGAGCTTATGTTATGCTCTTCTACCTTCTTTCACCTGGATTCTTCTGCCACCTAACTGGTATCCCCTTACCTTTTTCAGCTTAAAATCATTCAATGGTTTCTCATTACCCTCAGAATAAAGTCCAAAGTCCTTAAGATTGCCAAGATGGCCCTGCCAGTAGATTTAAACATTTTTACCCCAGAATACAAGACCCAGTATACATGTATATACATGAAACACAGTTTCACAAAACAATATTTATTACTAGGTATGACGCACTTGATGTTTTCTATTTGATTCTATTTCATTTCTATTTTTTAATGCTGGTTGTGATCCACTAAATTGAATTTTCCATCCTCGAAAGGTCCAACAGACCACTTCTGCGGCTTCATTTGTACCACTCTCTCTCCAACTAGTTATATTTCAGTCACTGTGCTTCTTTTGGTTTCATAACGGTGCTAGGTCCTTCCTGCTTAAATGCTTTTGTACATGCTGGTCCCTCAACCATGAACACCCAACACTCCCTTGTACTCTTAATCTCCTTTTCCCTAACACATATTTCATGTCTCAGTTTAAATGTCACTTCCACCAGGCTAGTGTATGTTCTATGGACATGCTCTCATAGTATTCTTGCTCTCCCTTCATACAGAGACATAGTAAAATGACTCTCTGTGCAGTGCCTGCCTCTGCCCCTCCCTCCTTTCTTTCCCTCTCTCACTCTTCTACTTTATCTCTCTCCTCTATGCTCCTTGAAGGTAGAAACTGCTTCTATTTTGTTCAGCCAAGAGCCCTAGTGTCTAGCACTGTCCAACACATTTATTTAAAAATAAACAATCTCTGCCCTTCAGGAACTTATACTTTAGGAAGGCAGCCATAAGTACACGAACAGAACCAGTGTCAATAGATGGGACTCAATCTTCCTGGCACTATTTCTAAATAAAAGTTTAGTGAAATTACCAAATGAGTTACTTCAAGTTACATGAAACATTATGACACAAATTTAAAACTTTGGAAGTCAGTAATGACATATCTCACAAGTTCAATCCAGGCTTTAAACACTGCTCTAATGTAAAAAAGACTACATTAAAATGCACAGCTTTTAAATTTCCCAACTTTAATGGGGAAGGTTTATGGAAAGATACTTTATAACAATAATATTTTTTACATGTAATGTCTAAAAATAATTCCTAGAAAATACTTAGGGGGTCTATTATCTCAAAGACAAACTTAATTACTGCTACTTCAAGTAGGATAAGCAGAGAAAAACTGGACATGGCAACATAATCATTTTAAATATGAAAGGAAATTATCAATAAAGCAACCCAATATGCATGTAGCTCAATTTTCTTTTTCTTGAGAAAGGCAGAGTAAAGTTTTTATAAACACTGAGCTGTACTGATCTGAATAGAGAACTCCTTTATTATCTTGGATACTTTTCATTTCCTAGGACCCACTGCATAAATATTATTCCATGAAGAGTGACACATATTATCTCCGTGGAGGCACGTGATAGAATAAAAAGCCTAAGTTTGCCTCAAATTCTGTTTTCTTTTTTTCCCCCCAAGAGATGCCAAAGGCAAGTATCTTCATGATTTTCGGTTTTAAAATGTTGAGAAAGGGTGTGGTCAACATAAAAAGTAAGGTCACTATAAGGTCACATGCTAAAAGACATCCTTCATATTCTCAGAGGTTTGAGTTTAAAAAGCACTGAATGTTAAAACAAATTTTAAACAACTCCAATTCAGTTACTACCTATCTCTTCCCATCAAAAAGGAAAAAAGAAATAGGCCTCAATAAAAAGCATCTCAATAATTCAAATAGCTTCACGAATCCAGAACCAGCAGCTTTACAATGTTAAACATCACTGTTAAGTTTTTCAGTTATACCTGCACACACTGGCCAAGACAGGCATTTCTCTCCCAAACTACTTAAAATGTCTAACTAAAAAGATTAACTGGCATACAGACAGTGGTGTGGTCTCAATCATTAACATAAATAAGTACCTGGGCTGCAATTGGTAAAAATGCTGAGTCTAGGACTCTATCCCATGAGGGTAGGATTCAGTAGGTCTGGAATGGGAACCCCTGCAAAGTACACTTTAGATAAGCAACCCAGGCAAATTCTGACATAGGTGGTCCTTCTCCCACCCTAGAAAAAAAAAAAAACTAACAAACAAACAAAAAAACACCGTAGAAGGCTCATTTGCCTCACCTGCCTCACCTTTGGTAAGGACCAAGTTAGGGATATTTCTGACATGATGGTTTAGATTCCCATCTGGAAAACCCAGGGATAAAGGATCTTCTTACTAACTGTTCTCAACTCTCACATTAGACAAAGATTTATCATGGTTTGTTCTTTTCCACAATGACAATACACTAGAGAGCAAAAACAATGTTATATCCCCAATGAAGACTCGGAACTAAATGGAGCAGCCCAAGGCATCTTGGTCAGGAAAGGCCCAGGTTGCATTAGTTTTGTTCTGAGGATTCTGGTGAAAACTTCTAGAGAGCAGAGATCTTTCTCTGATTCCTCTGACAGCTCTGGCACAGTGCTGAAAAGAGAGATAGATTGAAGGCACTGGTGCCTCTCTTAGGATGTGCAGAGAAAGGGAATTTTGATGTGATTCCCATTTGATAAAAGAATGCCAATAAGCGGTTGAAGAAGAGGAAGTTGAAATTGTTGTTAAAATGCATTAGGTATTACTTACATATTACATGCTAATGTCACTTTAGAAATAGAGTTGGGTTTAAAGTTGCAATCACTTCCAATTCCTACTTCAGAATAGCTTTGTGGATCTACCACAAAAGGAAGTTCTCAACTCATTTCATTTGTCAGACTTCTGTGGAAAATCACTAAGGACAGAATAATTTGCTTTAGTTCATTCGTCATGAGAATAGATGTCTTGAGAGTACTTTACCAAGGAAGGCCCCCAAATAATCTTTATAACTGATATATCAATTTTCTCTAACCTACTCAATGCACTTTACAGACATGAATTCCAGCAACACAGAAAATGGCCAAGATATATCATTCTTATTCTGCAATATGAAAAATTTAAAAAGTGTAACAGATTAAGTTGGTATAGTATATGCCTTGTTGTCACACAGGTTTGGGTTCAAATTCCAACTCTACCACTTAAAAGTTGTGTAATTCTAGGTAACTTAATCCTTCAATCTCCATTTTCCTCATATGTAAAATGGGGAAAATGATACCAACTTCACAATAATTTTAAAACTTGGCAATTTAAATAAAGCACCTAATTAAGGTGACTAATTCACTCGAGGCAGTATGTATGGTAGCTGATGTTATTGGAGATATCTATATTGCTGATCGAAAAATAGCAAAAATAAAAAAAAATTTAAAAAAAGAGGTCTAATTCCCCTGTTAGTCTAAAATTATCAACCAAACTTTTACAGTCAAGAATGTATATTTTTATATTTTTTTAAATTTCAGGAGTCTTTCAATGAGACTATTGCTTTCGATTCTTAACCCAAAATAAGGTTTGTATCCCTTTGATAATTCTCCACAGATCCCATTAATTCTCCACCCCAAAACACCATTTTCAAAATAGTCCTCTTCAACACATCTCTAGTCTCTCCTCTTAAAGTCCTCCTTTTTCATACCCTAATATTTTGGTCCTGAGATCTCTGGCCTAATACAAAGGGACCCCATGAAGTCATTTATACAAAAGTTTTATTTGCAAGTGCATATACCAACATTCTTACATTATCTTTACAATAGCCCAATTAGATATACAAGGCTGGTATTATATCTACATTTTAGTTATGGTCAAAGATACATAGCTAGCAAGCGGCATAGCCCAGCCTAGAACTCAAATTCTCAGATTCCAAGTTCAATACTCTCCTCGTTTAACTTATAAAGCTACTTCTTTCATATTCTTTATATCATTTGTTCACAAAACATGGTAGGGACAACCCTCTTTGTATCTTCTCGTATCACTATAGCACTGCTACAAAGGACAGTTTCCTCCCTACAGTATTTTCTATAGTATATAAACAAACAGTTTGAGTAACCCCAAGACACTGAGATCAAAAGTTTCTTTCAATAGTTCCTGCACAATCTCCAAGTAAGAATTCTGGGATGCTGTATGAAAATGGCAAAGAGGCTTCGGCCATAGTCCCTTCCATGCTGCCCTATATATTTCTCTACTTCTGCACTCTTTCCTCCTCCTACGAGTTTTCTTCAGTCTGACATCTATCTATCTAATCAGTGGCTCTTCTCAACTAAGAACGACCACAGATGCCAAATAGATTCGTGCCAGCAGCTAAGTCTTCTTCGCCAAGCCCGGCAGAGGTTCTCCGGAACATTTACGAATGTCTCTCCTCTCCATCCACATTCCTTGTCTGAAAAACTTGATCTTCTAGAGCCCGCATCTTCTCTCCACCCCCCAAAGCCCCACGTTCACCCCCTACACCTCCTCCAAAACCTACCAGCTTCCCGGGTTGGCGGGTGATACTTCCTATCTCTCTGGGCCCGGATAGCCTGGCCTGCAGACCGTCGCCCCAATCTGGCCCCGGCAGATCACGGATCCCTTCAGTCCCCCGAACCCAAGGCCCACCAGCCTGGTCCCTGCCCCGCCTCCCCGCCCAAGGCGCCAAGTCCTCGGGCTCTGTCTCCAGGCCCCAGCCGGACCCCGAAGGCCCCGGGAGCTGCAAGGAGGACAGGAAAGAGGCAGCAGCGGCGGTCAGGGCACGAGGCGGGCCGGGCGCTCGGGCCGGCAGGCCCTGGGCCCGGCCGGTTCCCGGCTCCCGTGGCCCGGACTCAGCCCTCCCGCTCCGCCGGCCCGCGCCTCCGCGGCCTGCCCTCACCTGATCCAGGTTCTCGTCGCTGCCGCTGTCCTCTGTGTCCGAGTCGATCACCACGCGGCCTTTCCGCTTCTTTACCATGGTGGTCCCCCGGCTCCCACGCCGGACGCCGCCCGGACTCCCCTCTAGCCCGCCTGCCAGTGGGACCGCCACTGCCGCCACCGCCGCCGCTCGACCCACACAAAGGCGACCGCGCATGCGCGCTCCGCTCCGCCCCCTAGCCCCGCCCCCGCTCGGCGCACGCCGTTCGCAGGCGCTCGGCGCCCCGCCCTGTCCCGCCCCCGACGCAGCGTGAGAGGCAGGGACTAGCGCCGGGCTGGGTTTCCGGCTCTAGACCGTTTAGCCTTTCCCTGCGCTGGCTCTTGGAAGGCATCGTTGCATCTCGGGTGCGGGGCCAAAGCTTCGTGGGCTGTCTACCTTTCGTGGACTGGATTCACAAGCATCTGGGTCCGCTCTGAGGAGCCTTTCTACTGTCCGACACTGATGGAGTGTGGAGCGCGACGTCAAAGGCCGCCCTCCCGGAAGACATAAGTCGCCTGGACCACCCTGAGGGATGAAGGATGAGGGATGTAGCCCTCCTACCTAGGTCGTGCAAGTGACAACTGAGCTGTGACCTGGAGGATGCATCTGAGTTACTTGAAAGAAAAGTAGAGGGAAGGGTGTTCCCAGCAAAGAACCGCGTGGGCAAAGGCCCAGCGATAATAGAAAAAGTTGGGTTCAGGGAACTGAAAGTTCATTATGGCCGAACAGATGGCATAGTGTGGGGATAAGACAGCGGAGGGACGGAGCGGCCACATCATTTAGAGCCTAGTAAGCTATATGGTGAAATACTGGAAGATTTAAAATTGAATAATGAACGACATTATTAGATTTGTGTTCTTAAAAGATTACTTAGCCTGCAGTGTGGCGAATGCATTAGAAGGGAGGGAGACTAAGGGCAAGGAGAGCATATAAGTCTTTGGTATCATTTTAGCAAGAGACGGTAATGTCCTGAACTAAGTAGGAAGCAGGAAATGGAGAGAAGTGGACGGATAAATTGGAAGGTAGTATTACCAGGATTTAGAGATTAGTTGGGAGAGGAATAAGGTGAGGGCCCAGACACAAATGATGCTCAAATTGTGGCATAGGAAGCTGATGGTGAGTGGGCCTTTTATAAGGAACACAAGTGGAGAAGGGGTTTGGGAAACTAATGTATGTGGGAAATAAATTCAGTTTTATATGCCTGTTGAGCTTGAGGTCAGCTGATAAAAAGGGCAGCTCCAGAAGTGATTTGTGGGATTTGGAATATAGGTTAGGGAGCATAAGCAATAACAACTTGAAACTGTTCTCAAAGTGTTTAGGAGCCCATTAATTCTTTATTCTGATTGTGAACTTGGCAGTTAGACCCCAGTCTTCCGTAAGCATTAACTGGGCAGAGGCAGGGAGATGAGTTCTTGACTTCTGGCTCCCTTTTTCTTTTCCCCTTTACTGTCTAAATTTTATTTTCTCCAGGTTTAAATACATATTACAACCATACGTGCCTTAAAATAGTAATAAAATGTTGGATCATACATAGAGAAATTCCTGGAAATAAACACATAAGAGAAATCCATACCGAGATGTCCAGTTGCCAGTGAGTCTGAATAGGTGTTTGAGATTCAGAGAGAGAAAACAACCTAAATGAAGCACAGCTACCTCTTTACTCTAAAGATATTTTCTTAAGATATAACTCCTAGACTTCTCTCCCTTCACATATACTTGGAACTGAGACCATGGCCAAGATGATCCAAAATTACTAGTCCAGCTCCTCCATTTTTAGTCACCCTGAAGCCTGGTGCCCTTCTGTGAGGTAGAGTCCTCCTTTTGGTGACCTGATCATCTCCTAATTAGTGGGTTTATGGTCTGAAAACTGGCTCAGATCTGAGAATGGGCAAAGGATGGTCACTTATTGAGGCAACTGCCCTCAGCCCCCTGATCAGCCAACCTTGATTGCTTCTGATTGAAAGTAGAAGAGTCCCCTTGTTGGCTGTCCATCTATTTTGTCCTTGGGGATACTGCATTCTGTTAACCATCTCCATAATTCCCTGAGGGTCAGGTTTTGGCTGTCACTCTGACCTTTCCACTCATTATAATACTTGCATCTACCTGGCTTCTGGCAGTTAAGTGCTGCCACCTAGCCTCTTGTTTCAAGATCCTATCACCCTATTGTTTTTAATTAGCTGAGTTTTGTAAAATCCCCTCCTACTGTCCTGTCCCACATAGGAGAACCACCACTGAACTTCAATAAAGTCCCTAATCCAATTTTACAATCAGATTTCCTTGATCAAGCATCCTCAGAATCCAGTGTCTTGCTACTCTTCCATTACATGCTTAGGTAGTTCTTACAGCTCCTTTGGGATATAGTCCCTTTCTTCTCTTACCAGGTTCAATCTGTCCTCCACTGGATTACATAGTGTTTTAACTTCAGTTATCGGCCTAGTGTCCAGGAGGAAGGTAAGGGCAGATGTTGAGGAGGGCACATGCAGTCTTTAAGGGTACAGGTGTCTGCACTGTCTAATAGCAAGGGGAAAGCGCTGGACAGTAAGCCATTTCTGCAGGTACAGAGGTTTCAGGAGAGTCAGAACTCAAGATCTTCAGGGGGCATCAATCAGATAGCCCCATCCCAAATGTCGTGGTCCCATTATTTCCCAACTAGGTCCTTGGCCTTGGCTTAGATGACCTGCCTGGCTTGGGAGTATAACCTTATTGGAGCTCAGAGTACTCCAATGATTATCCTGGACCTCAGCTTTCCTGCCCTCCCACTTCAGGTGTTGAAGCCCTCTTCATATGCTATTAGGAGGTCCTCTGGCTTTCACACTTGGCTTTCAGTAATAGCAACCCAATTCCACTATCAAAGTTACTATACCCCCATATTTTTAAAATGCCTGATACATCTCACCAGCTAGTACATTCCCTTCCACCAGCATACTATCTGTATTCACCAAGGATGAAATATTCAACAATAGGACCACCGGATCTTCATTGCCAGCTGTGTGGTAACCCAGCTTCTAAACATATTTTATTACCTGTTTTCTCAGACTACTCCTAGCACCAACTGTTGCAGGTTGAGTTCTGTAAGGAGCAGACTCTGAGATGAAATTTAGTATGCAGGATACTTAGCAGGGAGTATCCCTGGGATTGACAACTGTGGAAGGGAGGGAAAGTGGGAGAAATTGAATTGCAGGGCATTCTTGATTACAGTGTCAACTGATCATATGGGCACTCTGAAGCTAAAACAGATGGTCAGAGTAGTCCCATATTGGGCTAAAATAGCCAGACCTTTATAGCCCTGCATCAGTCAGTCATTAGGTATAGGCCACCTGGGAAGGCTGTGACCCTAGGCAAGATGGTCTCTCTGCAGCTAACCAGAGGCTGAAGTATCTGAGAGCAAAAGGCTATCAGCGGGGCCAGTGAGTCCCTCCTGGATGGATGACACATTTCTGTGTCCATCTAGAAAGTGAAGCACAGAGAGGTTCCCAAGGCCACACAGTTGGTAAGTAATAGAGCCAGCCTGACTCCAGAATGGTGTTCTTACCCATCACCAGCAATTTGGTGCCTCTGCCTGATCTAGTAGGCATGCAACTACAGCCTACTTATCCAAAGCAGTCAGGGACTAGCCCACTAGAAATAGCTTTAATGTAAAACAAGTATAGGGGCAAGATTATAAAGGTGGTCTAGACAGGACAGGGGGATAGAAACACAGTAGCCGGAATAGGGACTAGGGAAGGGAGATTTTTCTAGTCTGCCTCCATTGCTGCAGAGCAGGGTCCTTGAGCAGTTGGCTTGCCCTGTTCATCACCTTAGCCACATTCTCCTGGAAGCCTGGGAGTAGGTTATGCCAGACTTCCACATTTTGGAGAAAATATCACTTCACAGCCTCCAAATCCGTCTCTGAAGTCCCTGTTCTCCAAGCAGCCTCCTAAACCAAAACAGCTTTCCCCTCTGGGAAGAAGCTGTACTGCGTGGCTGACAAATATTCTTGGCAAATATACTCCTAATGGTAAATTATTAGTCAATCCTATAAATCACTCCTGTCTTTAGTTAGTAGAAACTGGTTCACCAGAGCCTGATAACTTTTTAGTAACGAACTGAGCAACCAGGCATTGAGGAGAGATTGCAGGCTGGGGACACTGAGCTCAATGTTCCCCTCAACAAAATATGATGCTTTTCTTGCACGGCCCTTCCTCTTTCTTCCCTATCTCTTTTTTATTTCTCTGTTTTGGACTGGATGACTCTCTTTTTCAGCCTAAAATCATTCCCTAATGCCCGTTGTGTAAATGTAGTCATATTTTCCTATCCATTATTCTCATGTACCTCTTTGGTTCCTAATATTAGTACTAGAAGGTAGTATGGTCAGCAGTGCTCCTTTGCTGCACTTTTGTTGTTGTTGTTGTTTGTTTGTTTGTTTTTAGAGAGGGAAGAGAAGGAGAGGAAAAAGAGAAGGGAAAAAAAGAGGAAAAGACGAAATCAAAAGGAGAGGAAGAAGGCAAACTTCAGCTGTGTTAAGGGTAGAGCTTAAAGCCAAAGTTTTTTTTAAATATCTCCTCTAGGCTCTTTATTCATTCAACAAATATTTTTTGGACACCAGTAAGTGCTACATATGTTTCTATGTTCTGTAAAGTGTAAGTTGGAGAGGAGGGGTAATATGTGGGGCATGTTCCAATCACTCCTAGGTCTTTTAAATTTGTTTTTTTTTTTAAATTAATATATGCCTGTTGTAAATAAGAAATCCAAATACATAAGTATATTAAGTAAAAAGGAGGCCCTCACTTCCATTCTCCCAATATAATTCTCTAAGAACTCCTATGACCAGTTTGTTGCTATTGTTTCAGACCTTTTGGAGAACACATGTAAACATATCCATAAACAGTATCATTCAACATGTATTAGCCTGTAACGTAGCCTCTCGCAAGAATGTCAGACTGACTTAACTGCCAGGCCAAAGCAGCATAAGAGAGTGTGAGAAACTGCTGTATATAACTACAAGGTCATGTCTACTACCATAGGCCTAAATTCTATGACTAAGTTGTACATGTTGAATACTCATTACATGGGAAACGTGGGTTTCTTTGTATTTAATTGTTCCTTCCTGGTAAATGGTAACTGATTTGAAAATGTTTCAAGGTCTGCTCTCTCTCTGGCTTCTCTCATATAGCTCCATGGTTCATAACCTTTTGTTCCTATCTCAGCACACAAAACAGATGCTGTCTATATTTAATATGCACATACCCTGAAGTGTCCTCTGTACTCAAAAAGCACTCAGGGAAGCACATCAGAATGCCAAAAAGTGAAAGGGTTGTTGCCATAGGGATAACCTTATATACTTAAACTTATTTTTGTAATTATTTGCCAACTTTGATTTTTAAGTGTGATTAATTACTCATTACTTGAGATATATCACAAATGATTGTAACATACTCTGAGCCACTAGCACACGTGAATCCCATAATTTAAATTCTTACACATATTTACACTTATTCACACATTCATGTGTCAGACATTCAATTGAGTACCACCTCTGTGCCAGGCACTGAACCAGGTGCTGAGAAAACAAAGGTGAGTAAGATACTATTCTTGTTTACAACCTAATACAGTGGTTCCTAAACTTTACTGAGAAGCTCACCTGGAGCTTGTTAAAATGCAGATAGAGTCTGATTCAGTAGATGAGCCCAAGGAATTTACATTTTTAACAAATACCCATGGTGATTCCTTAAAGATATGGGTTGATCTCATTTTGAAAAACTGGTCTGGACAAAGAAAATTTCAAAATCACGTAAAGAATTCAGGATCAGGGACTTTTTCTATGTCTGATGTTTTCTTGAAATAAGCAATACATGTACACGATAAGAAGATATTCCAAAGCTGAAGTTAGGGTGATCCACTGAGAATGACTTCGCAAGATTCAAAATGAAGAAAAATACAGCCATCTATCAACAAATTGTTGATATGTAGGAGTTTTCAGAAGATTCCAAATCATTAATCTATTCACTTGACAAATATTTATTGAGTGCCTAGTATGTCCCAGGTTCTGTGGGGCATTTCTTTCTAAAGCTCCTTCTATATTCTGTTTCTTCTATTTCTCAGAAGCATTATTCTATTGATTATTGCTTTTCTTTCCCATGTCTGCAATCTCTTTTTCTGCTGGCTCCTTTTAACACATCTTTTTTGTCTGAAAAGTAAAAATATCTTTGACCTTGTGTTTCCTCTTGCTATAATCATGTTATGTTCTTCACACCCTATCAGTTAGGATGCTTTTAGCCACAAGTAACAGAAAATTCAACACACGTTGACTTATAAGCACCTATTATTGGCTCATATGGAAAAGTTCAGAAGCAGGGCTCGCTTTAGGCAAGGCTTGATCCAGCAGTTTAAAAGACTTCAGAAGGTGCCTGCCTACTTCTCTATTCTTCGCTCTCCTTAATTCTTTGTACTCCACCCCACTCACATCCAGGCAGCCATAGGTTTTCTCCTCATGGTTGCAGAATGGCTTGGATCCACCCCATTAACCAGGGAAAGATAGAGGATCTCTCTCAGGAGCATCCCAGGAAGAGGAAGGTGCTGCTTCCTAGAATTCTCTAGTATTCTTTGGCACTAATTGGGTTAGTTGTCAATCCCTGGGGCCAAAAGGATAGGCTATGCTGATTGGATTAGGTCAGTTAGAGGTGGAGCTAGATTTGGAGTTAATCCCACCCAAATTATTTAGCTGAGAATGGAGGAGGAATGGTTTTCCAAACTATATTTGAGGACACAGTGCTACAAAGGAGAGGAAATGGTCACTTTAAGAGCCATGCTTCTGAAAATACAGGCCCTGGTCATGGTTGTACTGTCTGTTTCATCTTCCTTGAACCCAGGATAAGAATTGGACCCCATGCTCACATCATTAATCACTTTCAAGTCACTATGCCTCAGGGTTCTGCTTCATGGGGTGGAATATATTCTCATGTTACAATAAATGCCTAAAGAAGGAAATTTACCATTCTAGCTGCAAACCTGGCAGACTGGACCACCCTCATCATTCCAGGTGATGCTAAGGATCACCTTGGTTATTCAGGAATATTCCTCTGCAGGCACTTCTACACAGGCATTTGCACCTAGCAAGTCACGTTTTAGATACAATTGGGAGGCACTTTGAGCAAAAACAGGTGGTTTCATTTCACGATTAAAGTACAAATCCTGTGTGGGGAATATAAAGCAGATTGGATACTAAATGAAGTTACAATGAAGTAGAAGTGGGTGAAACCTCAAAGGGGGACAAAAGCATGAGGAACTCCACATTTAGGGAATGAAGGAGACAAAATGCACAATAATGCCTTGCTTGTTAAAACTATCTGAATCAATATTACTTGACTCTCGAAGACTTCATTTGTGGCAAAATTTATACTTGACAAAAATCCTACTATCCATATGTTTATGAATCTCTGGCTTTCACATATTGACCAATGCAGGAGTAATTCAGAGTTCTCTTTCCATCATCTAGGACTATACTGTCCAAT
This sequence comes from Rousettus aegyptiacus, assembly GCF_014176215.1. Taxonomy (NCBI): domain Eukaryota; kingdom Metazoa; phylum Chordata; class Mammalia; order Chiroptera; family Pteropodidae; genus Rousettus; species Rousettus aegyptiacus. The sequence goes on along the minus strand of NW_023416306.1, from coordinate 115,343,628 downwards.
ACGGTAGCCACTAACCATATGAGACTATTTAAATTACTTAAAATTAAATAAAATTAAAAATTGATAGTAGCCACATTTCAAATGCTCAACAACCACATGTAGCTAGTAGCTACTGTATAGAACACTGATTTATGAAACTGATATAGAACGTTTCTATCATCACAGAAAGTTCTATAGGCTTAGAAGTTCTCTGAATATTTGCCTGTATTTTCCTTTGGTTCTACCTTGATATGCTATTTTTATTAAAATAGAAACGACTCAAATTTGGTCAAGCTGTATAATTATAGTGGCGCAAACTGGGATATATTGTTTAGGATTAGGGACACTTGTGGGTGATAAACTCAAATTAGCAATGGCTTAAATAGGAAAAAGTTTATTTTTCATGTTAAAGTCCAGATGTAGGCAATATAGGGCTGCTATAGCTGCTCTGATTCACAAAGTCGTGGAGGTCCCAGGCTCCTTCCTACTTTCTGCTGCTTCTGCAGGAGGTTGCCCCCAACCTCATGGTCCAAGATGGAGTTTTGTAATTTCCAAGTTCTAGGTAGTAATATGAAAGCAAAGGGGAAGGAGAGGTAAGACATGCCGGCTGTCTTTTAAGGAAAGCTTGCAGTAGCTATCACATGATATTTCCACTTCTATTAGTAGCTGCGAAGCAAGCTGGGAAGTGTAAACTTTATTCACATGCTTAGCTAAATATTCTATTACAAAGAAATGAACGAAGAACATATCAGGAAATAATGAGTTGTATCCTCAGAGCTCAACCTCTGAATATGAGAACCGGGTTGGGAAATGACAGAACCCAAAGCTGTTAAGTCGGTCCAATTGCACTCTAGCCAGTGAGGTTTAGTCAAAAGTAGTTCAGGTTGAGAATATTTATAATGGTGTGGCAGGTATATCATGTCTTTCCCAAATCTAAGTCAGGAGGGTACTGTGATTGTAATTGTGAAGGAGGATAAAATTGCCTCAATCTTAAGTGATTGTCATGCTCGCATACGGTGGGGGATGGATTGGGGTTTACCTGCCTGAAGTCAATTACAACAAGAGCCATAGAAAAATAGCACATCTTGTGTCCCGATATTTATCAAAGTGGCATCACAAAATGCCTGGCTTTTATCCCCAGAAGAAGGGTAGACAGTTCATTTTGTTTAACGGAAAATCCACTTGAACACTGCTGGCTCTTTCTAATTAGGTGACCCTTTTTACCTGCTGGTTGGTCTGGACTGCAGGATGGGCTTCCTCATCAGGAAGGACTGTCCTGGAAAGGTGACCTTGGATCTCACATCAGGCCTATTTTCTGTTGTTGGTGAATAAGTGGTCATCCTGGTTTGTCATTTCTCCTCCTGTGAGGTTGGTTGGCATAACGTAATCCTCTGAGTAAACAGATACAATCAAGTTCCTGGATTAGCAGAGAACTAACCCCGCATCTGTAATGAGACAGACCACCATGACTCCAAATTCCCGCAAAGTAATTTCCTTTTCTGAATCATTTATTTCCTTTGCCAGGATCATACCACATCATCCTTAAATTCTGAAGGGATTCTATCAAGATATGAAACTGCTGAATCATATTTGCCTCTTGCCTGAAATATTGTGGTAGTCTTTGCTGGCTTGTGTCACTACTGCTCTTCCTAAAGGTTTTCACGAAATTTGTCCTTTGGTCTCTTGAGTCAGTACCCATTCTGTGTTGAAATTTGTGCAGGTTACTGTAGAGGGTATGTATTTTAAAGGCTATGACAAAATCATTGCCTTCAGGGTTCTTCCCCTCCTGTTGAAAAGGCTTGTACACATAAAATGATGAATGAGCAGTTTAATCGTTTATAATTTAGTTTTCATTTGAACATAATTAAATGTCAGTGTACATAGTATAGAGAATAAATATAGATGTCAGAAGGAGGGGATTAATTTTGAGATGGATGCATTAGGGAAAGTTTTTAAGGAGAACATGGAATTTAAGATGTGTTCTAAATAGGTGCAGCCAATGTATCAATTAGGACCTATTGGTTGCAAGTGATAGAAACCCAATGCAGATTAATTTAGGTAAAAGTAATTTATTGGTGCTTGGAAGTCAAGGAAAGACTAAATAGCCAATCCATGGAAAGACAATAGATGCAGCTGGACTTCAGGAACAACTAGAACTAGCAATATACATGCTGACTTAACTTTTTATCCCTCCACTTCTGTCTCACACCTTTATCTTCCTGCAAACCAGTTTTCTTCACAATATTAGCAGGTAGCTCAGGAGCTTCACAAGAGCCACCAGGGTTAAAAGGGCTCTTTTCCAGTTTTAGTTCAGATAATCCTTGGGAAAAAACTGACTGGCCCAGCGCAGACCAGGTATTTATCACTGGACCAATCAGCTGAAGTAGAGAGAGTTATGTAATACCCGAGATAAATCTTTTGGGATGCAGAAGAGGGAGGTATGCTGAGCAGAGAAAATATTAACTATTATGAGGAAGAATGAGTGTTTAGGCAGATATCAACTTGGATGAGAAATTGTAGATAAGTATGAGTATTATAGATAGAGTACTAGATTATGGAGGCTTTAGAATTTATGCACTGGCAAGTCTGGAGGCCAAAGGAATATGATATTTAGCTCTAGGTGTCATGTTTTAAAATGGAAATAGACAAACTGTTGTGTCCAGAGTAGGGTAGTCAGTAGACTGAACGCAAGTTATATGAGGGTGATTACTATCCAGGTTTCACTGGGTTTGGAAAAAAGGAGCAAAAGATCAAAGATAGCAAAGAGAGCTCAATAGGTTTTAGTGTAAGAAGAGGGCTTAGGGAAAGAAGCCAAGGATAGCCAAGGATGTCTAGCTTAGAAGGATGTGAGCATTTACAGAAATAGGGAAGATAAGAGGAGTTAATATGGGTAAATATGATAGTTCAATTTTAGACATACCGAATTTTAGATGCTAGTGGTACATCCCACTGCTGGAACTGCTATTAGGAGGTTGGAAATGTATGCTGGGGTTTAGGAAAAGATTATCAAATTGTCTTTAGATAACTCATATCTGAAACTAGAAAAGAGGAAGGTGCTAGCTGGACTTTGGAGACAACTCCATTTGAGGTTGTGGGAAGAGAAAGGAGTCAGTGAAAGGCAGGCAGCTAGGGAAAGTTCGAGGAGGTAGGAGAAGTAAGCAAGTGTAGATGAGAGAAGTCAAATCAGAATTTCAATAAGGGAGTGGTGGTGGCGTGGAAACGAGTGATGGAGGAAACTTGGAAACGGCAATTATATTTGGTAAAGTCTTTCGAACTCTGAATTGCAAGGATTACAATTCAAATTCGTGCAGAGGGCTTAATTCCTGCTGGCACTATGCTAGGTACTGGGGTCAGGAAGAACAGAACAGTTCTGGACCCAAGAAGCTCACAGCGTGGTGGAGGAAGTGAGAAATAAATGGATAATTAAGATACAGTGTTGAAGGTCCTTAAACAGAGGCGTGCACAAGATACAGTAAGAAGTCCTGCGTAGTGGGCGACCCCATGGGGAGGGACTGGGAAACGGCGGGTAGGACGATTTGCTGTCCAGGTGCGTGGTGGGTCTCCAAAGATTCCGCGAGAGCAATTCCAGCAGATCCAGTACTCCGAGATCGTAAACAGCTCTTTGGCGGCTGCGGGGTGCTGGAGCATAAGGGGACCCTGGCGTCTCGAGGCGAAGGATTGTTAACAATATCTGGGTCTCATTTGAAAGATGAGGGATGGAGTTTGCAGCCTGAAAATGAGATGCAGGAAGAAGAGGAAAAAAGCTTCCCTAAATCCTCCTCACTTTCTCACAGAAGGTAGAAAAATCAGGAGCGGTAGAAGCTGGGCCTTTTTTGGAAACTAATCGACCAAAAGCCTCAAGTAGCTGGACTTGGGGATTCTTGGGGATTACCACACCCGGGTTTCCACTTAGGAATACTGGCAGTTTCCGCAACGGGCCGGAACTCTAGTGTCATAACTCCTGGTTTGGCGCCGGACCGTTTAAGCAGATGGACTTTTACAGGGAAAGTGGAGTACGAGTCGGGAAAACCCGGGGACCTGGGCGGAATCCGCTGGTGAGCGTGGACCTGGGAGGCAAAAGGACACCTGCCGGTGGTTGGTGTGTCTGGGACGTGCGACCGCTACAGAGCCCAGCAGGTGAGGGTTGAGGGGATTGCCGCAGCGTGGCCCGGACCGTTTCCCCACTCTAATCGGAAGCTTAATTTTGGGGCTCTAGATTTATTTAGTTTTGCCACATACTAACTGTATGACCTCAGGCGATTTTATCTTGGAACCTGGGGTTTTCTCTATAATTGGAGTAATAATGCCTCTCACAGGTTGTGAGGAGTCAATGAAAATATACTTAGAACAGCTTCTAGCACATAGTAAGCCCTGAATATACTATCTTTACAAAGACTTCTCCGTTTGGCTGCGTGCCTTACCAACTTCGGGCGGAATCATCTATTAATGGGTTTGACTTCGTTGGTAAAAATATGAAACATTTTTATAATTGAAGTTATATCATTAGAGAAGTAACACTACTAAGAGTTTGAGAAATAGGGTGAATAGAGGTAAAATCATTAACTACTATCAGGGAAATTTAAATATTACAGATGATTCCAAGACCTCAGATCAACTTTGTTTTTTTTTTTCCTGATTTCCTTCTGTTTTTAGTCCATATGAAAATATACCGTTTACATGGTTTTCATTTATTCACCAAACATTATTAAGCATCAGTTATGTTCAAGACATAGTTCCTAAGATTAAGGAGGTCAGGGTATTAGGTAGTTAAAAGCAAGAGTCTAATGTTATGTAAGGACTGTGAGAGGTATGCACAGGTTCTTATGGAAATATGGAGAAAGAGCAATGTCAGTGCCTTCCACAGAGGCCACCAGGAACATGCCTATAGTTGAACAAGCTGGGTTTATTACTCCTTGTAATGAGGGAGAATACAGGCCATGGGAAATCATGGGCGTCTCAGTAAGAGGGTGTTGGAAGGGATTTATTACAGACGTGTCACTTAATGACAGGGATACATTCTGAGAAATGCATCGATAGGTGATTTTGTCATTGTTTGAACATCATAAAGTGCACTTACACACCTAGACAGTATTGCCTACTACACACCTAGGCTATATGGTATAGCCTATTTCGCCTACACTACAAGCCTGTGCAGCATGTTACTGTACAAAACATAAGATTAAATCAAGCACAAGAGAAAATAATGCAATCAAGAGAAATAGTAAGCCCAAGATGTGAGAGGCTGCTGCTGGTGTAACATGCCATTCTGTTTTGCAGCAAACTTTTTTTTTTACAAGTAGAAAGAGTACACTCTACAATAACGATAAAAAGTATAGTTTAGTGAATACATAAACCAATAATGTCATTTATTATCATGATTAAGTATGTACTGTACATAATTGTATGTGCTATATTTGTATATGACTGGAAGTGCAGTAGGTTTGTTTACACCAGCATCACCACAAACATGTGAGTAATATGTTGCACTATGATGTTAGGATGGCTACAATGTTGCTGGACAATAGGAATTTTTCAGTTCCATTATAATTTTATCTAATGGGACCACCTTTATATACTTGGTTCCTTGTTGACTAAAATATTATTTGGCATGTGGCTGTATTGGATTTAGGCTTATGTTAAGGGATTTTGGGGGAAAGTAGTCAGGAGGTGGAGGTAATCCTATGATTAGGTATCTTAAGTCTTATCTGGGAGAGACTCTTACCTGCCTAGAGTAAGGCTAATGCCATGACTGGTCAAGATATAGCATTCGCTCATATTAGCTAGGATAGAATGTTTGGCACTGTGGTTTGAACATTTTTTTTCTGTGTGCAGGCAAGATTATAGTCACTTTTAATAGAGCTGAGGGTATTGCCCATGGATGTAAGGAGAAGTTAGGCCAAGGAGTTGGGCACAGTTTGGAGGGTCTCGTGTACCATTTTAAGAACTTGAATTTCTGGGGAAATTGCTGAATTATTATAAGGGGCATGCCATCATATTTAGAAAAATTCCTTTTGTTGCTAGACAAAGGATGGATTGGAAGAGGAGGGGGAGATCAGAATCAGAGACATCTATTAGGACTTTGCTACTTAAAAAGTATTCTTTGGGCCACAAGGGCATCAACTGGGAGCTTGTTAGAAATGCAGAATCTCAGGCCCCATCCTGCACCTACTAAATCAGAATCTGCATTTTAACAATATTCCCATATAATTCATAGGCACTTTAAAGTTTGAGAAGCCCTTTGTTAGGGGAATTATAATAGTCCTGGTAACAAGCAATAAGTCCTTGAATCAAGACACTGGTAGTGGATGTGGAGAAATATGGAGATATTTATTCAACAAATATGAAAAGCTTTTGCATGCCTGAGACCATCCTGGGAGCTGGAAGTACCATAATGAAGATAATCTCTTCCCTCAAGATATGTCCAGTTTGGTGGGGGTGACTAACAAGTTAACCAGTCAGTAAACTTTAGCAGGGAAAGTGTAAGCCTGAGTAGTTAGAACACATCAAAGAGATGTGGGGCTTGGTGGAGTGGAGTAGTCAAGGATCTTGGAGGATGTAACATATCTAAGATGAGTCCCAAAGGATAAATTACCCAGGCAAAATCAGTAGAGGGCTTTCCTGGCCTTGGAGCAGCAACTGGCCAAGGCCTGAAGCCCAGAGAGGGAGTACTGAGTGGCGCTTATTGGATCACAGGTTCTCTGTGATGGGAGCACAGAGTGGGATGTGACTAGAGGTGAGGTTGGAGATATGAGCAGAGGCCAGATCTGGAGTCTTGTGGAGAAATTTGGGCTTTATTCTTAAGACCACGAGGGAGCTTCTTAAGAGTTTTAATCAGAGAAGATAAATGATCAGTTTTGTGTTTTAGGCCCTTCTAGATGCTAAGTGGTGGGATGAGGTGGGGGTTGCAAGCCTGGAGGCAGGAAGCAGGGTGCAGTGATCTAGGAGAGAAGGTGCTGACCCATCTGATATGGAGAGTGAAGGAGGAGGGGTATTCTATAAGGACCACCAGTTCTATGTTGTGGAGTAGTCTGGGTGTTATTCTGATGTAGACTGGATTTTGGCATTTGGCAGACATTTTATCTTTCTATCTCTCTATCATCTATCTATCTATTTATTTATTTATTTAATTTTCAGTTTTCCATTTAGTTTCTCATTCAGTACCATGTTCTGACTAGCGGGTGAATTTTGTTTTTTTCTCTGTCCTGGTCTCTGAGGCCAGGACAGGAGAAAGACAAAGAAATTGGCATTGCATATTTTATTTTGCCTTATGAGCAAGTGAAACAGGTAGTAGGGAGGACTGTTTAGCTTTCTGGGTCTGGTAGCACTTCCTACCAACACTCATTAAATGTTGCTGCTAAGAGAAAAGCTGTTATTTTGCTAGAGTTATAAAAGTTATATTGCTTATGTTTTGCATATAGAGAGGCAGCAGCATCTAGTGGAAAGATTTAAGGCCAGGGTTCTAGTTGTAGCTTACATATTGATTAGCATTGTGATTTTAGGCAAGTCACTTCATTTGTTCGTGTGTTTCCTGGGTAAAGAAAATATCTACCTGTCTTGTTTTACAAGAGTTGTTTGTACATTAAATGAGATAATATATCTCAGGTGATTTGAAAATATTAAGAATGGTATTTAAATGTGATGGTATTAGTGCTACTGTTGTTTAGTTTCTATCTTTGAGGAGCTCAAGTAGTGATTAATAGTCAAAGCCTTGTTACTCAAAGTGTGAGCCTTGGACTAGAAGCTTGTTAGACATGAAGAATCTTGGGGATCTTGTCAGACTTACTGGATCAGAGAACCCTCTTACAGCCATCATTCTACCTGATCATCAGACGAATCCTTTAGTAGGTAGAGGGAGTGTTAATGCAACCTTACTCCCAAGGAAATGGAGGCCTATAAAAAGCAACTGCTTTACCTGAGGGTAAACAGCTTTATTAGGTTGAGCCAAATGAAATTGCCAATATTCATAATACTCATAACCGAATAAGAGAGCAGAGCCAGGTATCAAGTCTGTTTTCTGACTCCACATATAATGCTCATCGTAGTCCCTTTGTTTTACAGATGAAATGCTAACATATTGTTAGCTGGCCTCAGTTCTGGAGCAAATTAATTGAATGTTTTAAGAACCAAGTATTTCTTTAATCCAGCATAAAAATTTGTTTTGAAATGACACAACCTTTTGAAACACATACTTGAATTATTTTGGTGTTGATTATAAACTTCATGAAGGGGACCTGTGTTTATGTTCATCTTGGTTTTTTTTTCACAAGGCAGTGGGATGTATTACATACAATGTAAACTGTATTCTCTTCATAGTAAGTCCTACTTAATGTCTATAGAATTAGAAAATAAGTTCATGAATTTCACAATATATGATCCATGTCAAATATGAAATTGCGATGTATATTCATTGCTACACTGGTAACTCTTCAATGCCTCTTTCGTTATAGGTGGAATTGGGCCATTTGCTGAAGCTTCTTTCCCTGGTAACCCAGGGAGAAATTTACATTTTGACTTTTTCTTACCATGGCTTTAGTTCACAAATTGTTAAATAGCACTTATATTCTCAGAAAATGCCTGAGGCCACGAGTTGCCCCCCACCCATTTTTGAATACTCGCTTTGCAGACTTTTGTTCCAGGAGTCTTCAGAAACCAGTGGCTAGTCCCGGCAAAGCTTCCTCGCGAAGTAACACTGAAGGGGGTTTGCAAGGACGTGACCAGAGTGAAGTTGCTTTGGATATAACTTCTCCCGAGGAGAAGCCTGAAGTTAGTTTTGATAAAGCAATTAAAGATGAAATAAAGGAACATTTTAGGCGTTTGAAGGATGATATTGTGAATCATTGGATAGGGCCTGAAGGCCGCCCTCTGCATGAGGTCTTGCTAGAACAAGCCAAGGTTGTCTGGCAGTTTCGTGGGAAAGAAGATTTGGATAAGTGGATAGTGACATCGGATAAAACAATTGGAGGAAGAAGTGAAGTGTTCCTGAAAATGAGCAAGAATAACCAAAGTGCACTGCTGTATGGAACTCTGAGCTCTGAGGCACCTCATGATGGGGAGAGTGGTCGCAGTGGGTACTGTGCAATGATATCTAGGATTCCAAGGGTAAGTGAGGCTTGGGAGCCTCAGTTTTCTAGTGAACTGGGGTAAACTTCATTGTAGCATGAATTATGGCAGAGAGCATTTGTTTCTGTAAATAAAAACACCTGGTATCTCATCTGTGTATAGGGTTAAATAACTACTGGGCACAAGTGTGAAGCTGAAGCACAAGGGGGAATTGGTTCCTGAGGAGGAACTACTTGTTTCTGGGCATCACTTTGAACCAGAGTAGGACATTTTTATCTGAGGAACCCTGATAGGTTAGATATTTGAACGATGATCTGGGGAGACTTGCATCTCCTCTAATGTAGGCCACAGACCCTGTATTGTTCCTTAGTGTGGATGTAGGATCAGCCTGTGGCATTTTTTAAAGTAAACTTTTAATTTTAGCATAGTTTTAGTTTTACAGAAAAATTACGAAGTAGTACAGAGAGTTCCTGTGTACCCCTCACTTAGCTTCTCCATGTGTTAAGCATCTTACATTGCTATAGTACCTTTGTCATGATCGAAAAACCTACATTAATACATTACTATTAACTAAATTCAGCCTCTATTTGGATTTCACTGGTTTTTCCACTAATATTCTTTTTCTGTTCCGGACCCTATCCAGAGTACCACGTTACATCTAATTGTCATGTCTCCTTAGTCTCCTCTGGTCTACAACAGTTTCTTAGTCTTTTCTTATTTTCCTGAGGACCTGAAAAACACTGGCCAGATATTTTTTTTGTAGAATGACCCTCAATTTGAGATTTTCTGATTTTTTTTTTCTCCAGGTTAGACTGGGGTTCTGGGTTTAGGAAGAATGCTACAGAGTTAAAGTACCCTTCTCATCACATCATATCCAGGCATATGCTAGCAATATCACTGATGTGTTAACCTTGATCACCTGGTCAAGGTAGTGTGTGCCAGGTTACTGCATTGTTACATTACTTTATATCTTTCTATACTCTGTTCTTTGGAAGCAAGTCACTAAGTGCTTCCTACTTTCAAGACCAGGTAGGGTGTGGGATTAAGTTCTGTCAACCTGGAAGGTGTAGTATTTACATAAATTATTGGGATTCTTCAGAAAGGAAGATTTATTTCTTCTCTCACACTTATTCATTCATTTAGTATTGACTCACACTTTGGGTTATAATTCAATACTGTGTTATTTTGTTGCTCAAATTGTTCCAGCTTTAGCCATTGGGAGCTCTTGAAGGATGACTCCTGTTCTTTTGCTGTACCCCATCCTTTTGTTTTTTGAGCACTTTTTGACACTACAAGATGTTCTCAGCTCATCCTGTTCCAATCCTAGAATTTGCCTGTTCTGGAAGGAGCCCTGGTTTCCTTGTTTTTTTGGAGAATAGTATTAGAAACCAAGATCTGGGCATTTGAGTATGCTTGCTGCTACTAGGTTGACACTACTTCTAGGACGTCTCAGTAGACATAGCTAGGAGTAAATGTATGCATACCAACCTGTGGAAACACGTCTATAATTATTTCTGTATATTAAGCTAAATATGAGTTTTTACTAATGCTCTGACTTTAATTTAATACTATGTAGTTTAGTGTAGACTTCCCCCTCTTGCTTATCTTTAACTTCACTCTGTAACAGCAAGAAATAACGTCTCCCACCATTTACCATTCATCTACTTATTAATTTAATCCCAGTATGCAAGTAAAGCAGTTTCAGAATTTTTAACCCATAAGATGATGGGAGACAACCTTACCAACTAGAATTCAGAGTTTATGTATAGTTTCTTTTGTCTTTAGCCTTACAGTTTCCAGTCAGAACACTATTTCTCAAAGTTACTTAAGTCAGTTCCTTTATCTCACACCAGCCTGTGGCTTTTTGCAAATTTGCTGACCAGGTATTGTTTCAGGGCTGCCTTGGGCAGGCTTCCATGCCTGGCCTGGACCACAGCTCCTGATGTTTGCTTAGATGTTGTGCTTTAAGGAGAAAGACAAATGTTAGGGGTACTATTATGCTCCTTTTCTCCAGATAGTGAGGAAAAAGAAAGGTATGTGTTCTTTCAGAAGCAACAAACTATACATACAAAATTTTTTTTAGGCCCTAAAAATCCACAAAATGGATTTGGTCAGTCCACAGTAGAATGTAATTCTATGGCTAGATACACTGTGGAGTAATGAAAAATGTTGATAACATTTATTAAGTGTACTCTGCCTGTCCTTGTGCTAATTATATACATTATCCCTTTTATTCATCACAACAATATGGTAAGGTATGATCACCCCAATATTACAGATGAGGAAACTGAGGCTTAGGGAGATTGAATAACTTATCCAAAGTTATACAGCTAGTAAACACTAGTTCATATCTGTACACTGGTGTCCTTGAAATCAGATTATCTCTGAGATTAGTATAAATAAACAACTTTGGAAATTAACACTAAATTCCACTTTCAAAAAGAGAGAGTATGGATAGTTGTTAAGAACACAGATTTTGGAGTTAAACAGCACTGGATTTATCACTGATTAGTTGACTGCTTAGTTTCTTCATCTATAAAATGGAGCACAATTGTATTAACTACCTCATAGGGCTGTTGAAAGGATTAAATTATGCTTGTAAAGTACTTAATGTAAGTTTTCAATGGATGGTAGCTGTTGTTATAAAATATCAATTTAAACTTGAGCTCTTTCAGTTTTCTCATTTATGGGAAGGCAGTTTCATTAAATTGCCCACTCAGAAACCATTGCTCCATCAGACCAGGGAAAGAATGTACAGTAATTCTTTTCCATTTAGTAACACAAGTGAGTGCATACCCCATGTAAACACTGTCCTGGGCTAACATGTCTTGAACATGTAACTTACCTTAGAAACATATAACTATGTCAATATTTGGTACTAAAAAAAGAATCACCAGATTTATCTGTCTCCTTATGGTGATAGAGCAGAAAAAGAAAAATAGCTGGTGGATCCTTTTGTTGCTACAAAAGATAATGACTCACATTTTGCTAATAATGGAAAACGAGGTGAAATTAACTTTCTTTTCTGTACCTTAGGGCCCTTTTGAGAGAAAAAAGTCTTATGATTGGTCCCAGTTCAACACTTTGTATCTCCGTGTCCGAGGAGATGGTCGGCCTTGGATGGTGAATATCAGTGAGGACACGGATATAATCCAGAGGAAGAATCAGATGTACAGTTATTTCATGTTCACCCGTGGGGGGCCCTACTGGCAGGAGGTCAAGGTAATAGCACAAGTCTTTACTGTCTATGAAATGAGGTCTTTTGAGATCACGGTTACATTGTAGTTTTTTTTTTCCCTGAGTCCCTCTTGAGAGCTGTGGGAAGGGAAAGAAAGAAGAGAACCTAGGGGCGAGATTTACATAATTTGACCTTTTCTTTCATTAATTAAATGTTAGCTTACTAATCAGGAAATATTTTTGATAAGGATATAGCCAGGTGCATGCTAAGTCACAGATATATCTCTGCTCTGTGCCCAAGTAGACATTTTTAAGTTTCTGCTGTATCACCTCTACCAGACAATTCTACTAAGCTAGTCTCCCTATCTTAGTAGAAAGCCTCTCTTAAGGGGAATAAAGATTTCATATTTTACAATCATCAAAATTTTTCTTTATTTTTTTGTAGGATAAGGCAGTCTGAGAAGTTATGAGAAGGTAAAAAATGTTAACCTGGAAGAAAATTAAGTGGAAATTCAGGGAATGAGGACAAAATGAAATGCCCATTCCTGTCTTCTGACTAGTGAGGTTTTTAATCTATAAAAACTATCAAAAGAAAGTCTCCATTTTGATCATACTTAAACCTAAGCCTCATTCTGGATTCCTTTCTTTCTCACCCTGTATTCAGTCTATTTAACAAATCCTGTTACCTCTACTTCCAAAAAACACCCAGAATCTGACATTTCTAGCCATCTCTTCCACTCTCACCCTAGTCCAGGTCTTTGGATTACTGCAGTGGCTTCTTTATGGATTTCTCTTTGTCCTCTTGCCCCCTTAAAATCCACATTCCCTCCACATAGCAACCAGAGCGAGCTTTCTAAAGAATAGCTTAGATCACATCATTCACATGCTTAAAATCCTTCAATGGTTTGCCCTTATAATTAGAATAAAGTCCAAACTCCCTAACATGTTTCCCTGGGCCTCTACTGTCAGCCCCTGTTTTCATCTTCGGTTTACACTCCTTCCTCTCTCCTGCACACTGACTTCTTTTCTGTGTGTCAAACTCAACAAGCTAAGTTCCATCCCAGACCCTTTGTATTTTGTGTTGTATCTCCTGGTATGCTCTTTCTCCATATCTTCACCTGCTTCTTTCCTATCATTCACCTCTCAGCTCAAAAGTTGCCTTATAGAGCCATTTTCTGATCCGTTTAGCTAGACTTGCAGCCTCTAACCTAGTCACTGTGTTTAATTTTTTCAAATAGCTCATCGCTATGTAAAATTATTTTGTTCATTAACTTGTCTGTTTTATTATTACTCTGTACTCTGCTCCCTGGAACATAAATTCTGTAAATTCTTAGAGCAGGGTCTTTGTATGGTTCATATTTGTTTTCCCTGTACCTAAAACAGTGCTTGGCATTTAACAGACTTTTGATACATGTTTGTGCACTAATATAACTATATAACCAAAAAAATTACATTTGTAACACTTGTATATGAGTAATATATAATAAATTATTAAACATATTTAATTTTAGAAAATTTGGAATATGCAGAAAAGGAAAAAATATCTTGTAGTACCATTGCCCAGGGATAGGTTGAGTGAGTTGGGTGACCAATGCCTCTTGAATGGCAGGCAGGTAGTGTTAATTGCATTTCTAAAATGTATGGAATAATGAGGTAGATAAAATGCCAAAGTAGGATACAAAATGAGAAATTGGTGGTTGGCGGGGAGAGCTTTGTTTCAATTTGACAGAAATGAAGGAAGCAGGTGAAATGAGGATGTGACTGTATTTAGATTTGCTATGTGAGCAACATAATCTTTTGCTATGGTGGTTTATTATATGAGCTTTGAACTGTGTTATTTTTTATGTCAATAAGCGTTTTTGGTGATAAATAACCTGAACAGTACATTGAAAAATTTCATGATTTTTTGGTTCAAAAATCAAAATAGAAAGATGTATAATTGAGAAGTCTCACTCTCATGTCCCTATTCACCCTTTTCCAGCCTATCCTCTGTAGTCACTTTTATTAGCTTTGCAGTTTCTTTATGCAAACATAAGTAAATATGTCTAATATTGTTTTCTCCATTTTTTTACTAAAAAATAAATTTGCAATACTTTATCTTTTGCATCTGTTTATATTTTTAAAATTGAGAACCTGGAGAGCTGCTTTATCACTACATGGAGTCATTCTTCATTCATTATTTTGTTTGGTACTTTGTTATGTGGATATCTCTCAGTTGATTGAATGAGTCCTAGACTGACAGACACTTGGGTTGTTCCCAATTGCTATAGTAAATATTTTATTAGTTTTTTTGAGGTGTTTTAAAATTTTATATATATATTTTTAAAATGTGATTATATTGTAGATTTTGTCTATATCCTTCTTTTTGACTAATAATGTGGAGGTCTTTTTTTTTTTTTTTGCTATTAGGACAAGCTGTATCTTTATGTATTTGTCAGAGTTTATCTGAAATATAAATTTCTAAAAGTGAAATCGGTAGGTCAAAGCTATGGCATTTCGAATTTTGCTAGATAGTTTTCTGCTGCTACATAAAACACTTACCATAGATTTAGCTTCAGAAACTCGCATTTATTAGTTCACAGTTCTGTAGGTCATGAGTTGGGACACAGTATGGCTGGGTTCAGTGCTCAAGGGCTTATAAGGCCAAAATCAAGCCATCAAGCTGGGTTGTATTCCTTTCTGGAGGCTCTGGGGAAGAATCTTCCAAGCTCATTCTGGTATTGGTTCCTGTGATTATAGGGCTAATGTCGTTGTTTCTTTACTATTAGCTAGGAGTCCCTCTCAGCTTTTAGAAGCTGCCCACTTCCTTACCATTTAGCTCTCTCCATCTTCAAAACCAACAGTGGAGAATCTCCCTCAACTCCACTGAATCCCTCTTATGTGGCTAGTCTCTTAAACCAGTCCCGCTTTTGGGTTCAAGTGATTAAGTCATGCCTACAGAGGATAATCTTCCCTATTTAAGGTCAGCTGATTTAAAACCTGCCTTCTGCAGTTCCTTCAGAGCAGCACTGAGATTAGTGTTCGAATACCTGTAAGGTGTGTGTACACTAGAAGGTGTAAATCTTGGGGGCAACCTTAGAATCCTGCCTGTCACAATTGCCAGCTGCCCTCTCAAAGAGCTGTACTGATTTGTACTCCTACCTTTTCTGTTTCTTTCCACCACCATTTTTTCTATTGGGTTGATTAATCTTTTTCTTAGTTATATATCTGTGATCCAGAATACTAGCTACTTGTGATAACTGCATATATTAAATAATTTTAGAATTAAACTTAAACTATTTTTATCATTGCAGTTACATACAAATACCTTAGTTAACTTACATTTCAGCTATGAAGTAAATGTTTTTTTTTTTTTTTTTTTCAGATTCCTTTCTCCAAATTTTTCTTCTCTAATCAAGGAAGAATCCGGGATGCTCAGTACCAGCTTCTGCTTGATAAGGTAACATTTTCTTCCACTTTCACTCAGAACTATATTATCTTTAGTGAAACAGAACTCCTATGAGGATAAGTTCAGTCCATTTTTAAAGGCTGGCAAATGAAAGATGGAAATTCCTACTCAAGGCCACCCCTGTAATACCTAGACAGATGTTGATTCAGACCTTTCCTTTGAGCCAAACCCCCATCCTGCAGAAATTTCTTTATGGTCTTCTTTTCAATATGCCTACATTTTATTTTAGCTTTAAAATAAGAAAACAAGTATTAAGGTTTTCAAAAGAGCTTCAAGGAACCTCCATTAGACTGATTAGTTTTAAGTAGTACTGCATTAAAGGGAGATAAGAATGTGGAAAGAAAAACAGCTCTGTACTTCCTCTATAATTTGCTACAGCATATGAGAACTATGCTATACTTGCTAAGAGCTGATAGTATAGAGACCTAGCTATAGTAATCACCCCTGGAATTTCAAAACTCTAGTACATTAATGTATACAATTTTGATCAATTTCTCTATTTTAAATTTAGATCTCTTCTATTGGATTCACCCTAGCTGATAAAGTAGATGGTCCATTCTTCCTGGAAATAGATTTTATTGGAGTGTTTACTGATCCAGCCCACACAGAAGAATTTGCCTACGAAAATTCTCCAGTGCTTAACCCAAGACTTTTTAAATAGAGATCATGTGGTAATTTTGTAATACTAAACTAAGGGGAGTAGTATGCATGATGACACAGAAGCAAAATAAAGTATTTCTTTAATGGCATCCAATCAATAGCTGGTATGTATTCCCTAAGACAAAGCTAAATGCTGCTGCTAAGTAAGGGACCATATAAGAGGAAACAGCATGAAACCAGTTTCTAAGCTATACCTTTATTTAAAGAATGCAAGTACTAATGCACACGTATGATGTAAATAACTCTTTAGTTAGACTGAGTCTTCTTAGAAACAATTCCTACCTGACTAGGTGGTTTCTAAAGCAAGGAATCTCCAAGATGACTGTTGATGGCCTTCTACCACTCTGTTCCTTATAGGTCTCTTCTGTTTTCTAATCCACCTTTGAGGATAGGAGACTACTGAAGAATATTAAGATCCCATAGAAGTCACTGAGACATACCTACTGTCTTAGTCTTTTTGGGCTGCTATAACAAGTTACCAGAGGCTAGGTCGCTTAAACAACATATATTTAATTCTCACAGTTCTGGGGCTGGGAAGTCCAAGATCAAAGTACCTGCATATTTGGGGTCTGGTGAGTGTCTGCTTCTTGGCTTGAAGATAGCTGCCTTCTTGCTATATCTTCACATGGTCTCTTTCTCTTCTTTCAAAGGCATTAATCCCATCATGAGGGCTCCATTCTCATGACCTCCCAAAAGCTGCACCTCCAAGTACCATCACATTTGGAATTAGGGGTTCAACATATGAATTTTTGGGGGACACATAGTCCATAACACCTACTTAGAGAGCTGGTCTGCCAAAGATGGAAAATCCTTACCAGTTCTTTATAGTGACTTTTACTGTAACGACTAATGTCCCTAACGCTTCCCTAGTCATTTTAAGTATTACAGCGATTGCATCTACCAAAAATAAAATCCGATTAACAGTTTAAATTGATCAATTCTTGTCATCTCAGAGGTAGGAAACTATAATATAGTCAGAGTACCCTAAATGAGCCAAGTTAAAAATAAGAATATACAAAGGCTATATATAAATAGCTTTTCCATTATCTTGGCCTAAAATCTATTTTATATATTTTCATGTAATTATCTATTTTTAATAGCTTTATTGAGGTATAACTTATATAACAAAGTTTGCCTGTTTTAAGTCTACAAGTCAATGATTTTTAGTATATTTACAGAATTATGCAGTCTTTACCGTAAGCTAATTTTAGAAAATTTCCATCAGCCTAAAGAGAAACCTTTGCAGTCACTTCTCACTGCCACCCCCAGCCCCAGGTAACTGCTGATCTACTTTCTCTGTAGACTTATCTTCTTTGGATATTTCATTTAAATAGAATCATACACTATATGACTTTTGTGTCTGGCTTTTCACTTAGCATGTCTTTGAGGTTCATTCATGTTGTAGCATGTTATCAGTACTTCATTCCTTTTAGTGCATAATCTTTTTTTAATCCATTCATTCATTGATGGACAGCTGGATTTTCCTCTACTTTTTGGCTACTATAATACTGCTACAAATATCTGCATACAAGTTTTTGTATGGACATGTATTTTCATTTCTCTTGGGTATATATACCTTGGTGTATAACTGCTGGGTCATCTGGTAGACATACATTTAACTTTTTAAAGAAATTACTAAATTTTTTCAAAGTAGTTGTATCATTTTACCTTCCCAGCAGCAGTTACCCTGAGGTTTCTTGATTGATTTGATCTTTTTGATAGCAAAATCTGAATTTATTAAGCACCCAGGAGTATGTTCTGCAGATTCATATATGTATAGCAATTGTTATAACAATCTGATAGGTGTTATGAAAATACAAGAGGAGGACTTGGTTGTTTCTTCTTGAGGTGGGAGTGAATGGTCAAGAAAAGACGCATGAAGAGTATAAACTCTTGCTAATCTTAGTTGATCAAATAAATCTTGGAAGCCAATTATGTTTACAAAGAATAAATCTACCACTGTGAGAAAAAAAATTTATTTATGAAAATCTTAAGCAGTATAAAACTCAGAAGATCCATTTTGGTGCAACAAACATGGATATAATGCTAAACAACTCTAGTCTTTTCCATTAATTGTATAAGATTTAAGTTTGACACAGCATAGTAATCCTTAAAGCAATCCTCAAATTTCAATATGGCCCTGTATATTTTTAAATAAGCAAAGCTAGAATGAGCTATAGAGTTTGTTTTTAAGAATATATTGAGTGACAGATGGCAATTACATGAACTGATATGATCAGAGGTGCATATAAGCTTGAACAAAACACTTCACATAGGTAAAATATTGTTGCCATAACCAACTCATATGGCCCACAGTTTCATCAAGACTACTAGATTCTCTAGAACATCAAGTGGCTTTTCCCAGCTTACCCTCTTTATAACTTGTTATTGTTCAATTTCTATTAAAGCCTATGATATAACTAGCTACTGACAGGTAATTGCTTTTGGCTAGAAGACTGCAGTTCTGTTAATAGAGCTAGCAGAGGGAATTGGCATTAAAAATCTAGGTCAAGAATCTATAGGATGGGTCTCATTAGAAAACTGGGTTGTACAGGGACTTAGGTTAAAACCATTTTGAAGAATTTGTGAGCTTTAAGGTAATAACATCTTTTCAGGGACTATAACATGAAGAACCCACCAACACTACATATTATGAACAAAGTTAAGAACAGAAAATACTTGACTAAAGTGAGGAGGACAGTATAAAAATATTTACAAAAAAGGTTCAGAATAAAGAAATATTTACAGGATGTTAAAAACTATTAATCTGCAGCCATGAGGCCCCTTCGAGCTCCCAAAACCTTTGCCTTCTTCTCCTTTTGTTCTTGCACATGTTTCTTCCGCCGTTCCTCCCTAAGCGAGACAGGTACGTTAGGTTCTAGTGAAGCTCCACAACAGACCACTTTAAAGTGCTTATTGTTAGACTAATGTCCAAACTTAAAAGATCCAGCACACTTGGAGGACAATTATAGGACATAGCACTCTATCTGGTGGTCTGTGTGATAGAAGCCACAACTGTAAGTCATTGTGTTAAAGAACTAGAAATTAGTATTTTCCTTTTTATCTTAATGCTGCATTCTAAAGTCGAGCAAAGAACTGGAACCAGAAAGCGCAATGGTGATTGAATTCAACCCCTATAGTTTTTATTTTAAATGAGAAATTTCTACCTCTGGAAGTCAAAGTTCAAGCTCAAAATTACATAGCCTAATGAAAATGTTGGCCTAGGGTCTACTGACTTAAGCTACTGTTTTTCTGAAAAGGATTAGGGAAAAATAAAAAGCCCAGGATCATGTTAATGATCTTAATAGCAAATATAGTTAGTAAAGTTTTTGGTAGCAGTTGGATATAGGCAAGTCAAATGACAGGTAACCACATATCAGGAGAGTTTCTTGCAGGGAATCGATAACTAGGACCAGCTGCAGCCCAGAGCGAGCTCCGGCTTTAACTCAGTTTTCATGCAGAAGAAAGCCTCTAAGGGCAATCTAGGGCTTTTCCTCAGAGCCCTGAAGCCTAGTAAGCTTGGTTTCCCTGAGAGTGAGGAATTTATATCTATCTGCATGCTTAGGTTCCATGGGCACTTCAATTGGTGTCTGGAGGGATATTCAGGTGCACTATTTGGAAGAGAGAGGTCATGTAAGAGCAGAGCTCTGAATCTGAGTCTTCTGAATCACCTGAAAGCAATGCAGATGCTTTGGCCCCACCTTAAACCTACTGAATTAGAACCCATTGTGCTGGGGCCTAGGCACATGTACTTTTAGAAAGCTACATTTCTACTTCTAGCCCTTTAAATACCATTTACTGGGATTCCCTCAGAGGTTCTACTTTTATATGGTCTTTCAAAATTAACAGCATTAGAGAACTGGATAATAATGTACTTACCTAGCCTGGAGACGAGGCTGTTTGTACATTTTCTTATGGAGGCTAACTCTGTTTACATGCTCATTCTGAGATTTATTTTCTTTAGATTGTCCCCATGGTTTTAGTTTTCCTAGTTTAGGACAGAGACAAAGACGGATTTATGAAAATTCTTGTATTTATAGTCTCAATTTTATTAACCTGTGGCTACTTGCTTGCATTATACTTTGTTTTATAGACATTTGCCAGTATAAGTCTCCTATTAATTTTAATTTCATATTTCACAGATATAAATTGCATTTTTTCTCTAGAAAAATGTAGTCTACTTTTTTGTGTGTGTGTTCTACTTTTTAATCCTTGGAAAGTCACAGAAAAAAAATCTTAATACTAAAAAACAAACTCCCATTAAAAGCACATAGCACACTAAAAGAAGCCATCATAACCAAGTAGTTTATCCCATAGGTATTATGTTTATTAATTATAAAAGTAGTATTTCACTTGTAAAGTTTGTTATTATTATTGTTAAAATGTATCTGGAATGGAATGAGTGGGCTTCAGAATTGGAACCAAATTTCCAGATGTTTACGTGTTGCTTTATTTGTATACTTTATGACCTATTTCTGAGTACCAATGATTTTCATTTGTGGTGTTTCTAATTTTATAAAAATTACTTCCAGACCCATTGTATCATTTAATCAGTAACTGCTGAAGTAGTACTTATTTATTTTCCCTTTTATAAAGGAACTAAGTGATTTGTCTAGGATATGAAAATAATCAGCACAGATAAAGCTCTACATCCAGGTTTTCTACTGTCAGTCAAAGTTAGTGGTGGTCACAGTCATTTCCACAGCAAATACTGTTTGAGTACCTGGTATATGCCAGGGACTATTATAAGTACTGGGGAAACAGCAATGAACCGAGTAGTCAAAGATCCTTGCTCCCTTGGGCTTACATTTCAAATGTAGAGGTAGATAGTTAAGTAACATAACATCAGGTGATGCCACATGCTAAGAAGAAATGTAAAACAGGCTAAGGAATAAAGAGTGTGGGAGGCAGGGGTGGGGGGGAGGAAAGGCCTGAGTTGGTGACAGCTGAGTGGATGCCCCATTTAAATGGGGGGAGCAAGCTATGCAAAGGTTTGTGGGAATAGTATTCCAGATAGAGGAGAGGGATAACAAGTTCAAAGACCTGGAGATGGGAATGAACTCAGTGTATCTGAGGAGCTGAAACACCAGTGTGGTTGGCACCAAGTCAGGGAAGGGAGGAGGTGATGACTGAGGTTGGGGGAGAGATGAGAAACCTTAGGAGGTTCTGAGCAAGGCAGGGATGTACTCTGATTTGTTTTCAAGGTTGCGGCAGGGAAAACAGGCTGTTCTAGAAGCCCAGGTAAGAGATGATGACCTGGATCAAAGGGAGTTGAAATAAAGGGTAAAGTGGTCAGATTAAAGCTCCATTTCAAAGGTAGAGGAGAAAGGACTTGGCTCAAGGCCTGGATATGGGGTCTGAGAGAGAGAGTGAGGAGCCAAAGAGGGCTCCTAGGTTTCTGCCCTGACAACTCAGTAGATAGAGGTGCCATTGCCACAGATGGGAACACTTGGGGCGGGGGGGAATAGGTTATGTGAGAAAAGTAGAAGATTTTTTCTTTATACCACAGTTCAGTTGACTGCTAAATAAGATTTATGTTTTCATCATTCTTATGTTTCATTGATGTTCGTAATTTAAAGATAAACACTGTTACATAAACATGATTACTATAGGAAGTTTTCTTTTTTTAAAAGTAATTCCAAAAACACTGAAAGATCACAATAAGTATAGATATTTTAAATAGATGTAAGGATATTTTAATATATGCCCAAGACTGACATCTAGGTAATAAATGTCCCAAGTTGTTAGACTGGTGGTTCCCAGCCAGCCTAGGATCGTTCAAAAGCTGTAAAGAAAACATTCATATATATGTCTTCTTCTGAACTTCTGAGTGTCTTGGTTTTGAAGTGAATCAATTACTTAGTATTTAATGGACATTCTTTTTAATCATGGGTCATGTGGACACAGGGATGCGGGTAGGAATTCTAGGTGGTCAAGTAAGGCTTCCACTGAGTTACTAGAATTTTTCACATTCTCAGATGCAGAATTGGTTAATCTTTAGGCTTTACATGTCTTGTACCTCAAGCATCCTCACATACCTTTGTGTGGTTCATAGTTGAGGGGACGAGACAAACTTGCTTTGAGATCAAACACTGGTTTCCTCTGGGAGACCGGAGTCCGTGTTGCATCAACTGTCAACCTGAGTGGGGTAATAACTAAAAAAAAAAGCCAACACACAAAACCCAAGGGCTTAATTCGAAAAAAAAAGACTTGTTATAATTTTATATTTAAGTATTGCTACTCAATCTTAAAAATATAATTTATAGAACAGTCTGACACAGATGTTAGAAGGGGGCAGAAATGAATAACCGAGGAATGCTAAGTACTGACATTTGTTTCCCCCATTAGCAGCAACTCAATAGTCTAAACATTATGACACTTACTAGATCAGCAGGGAGTTTAGAATCCTGTTTAAAGAATTAACTGGGTAATTTTTCAGGCCGTTGCCCTGATACTATTTATCCTTCTTAAAAATTATATATTATTAATACTAACATTTTCATTAACACACATATAAGCCTTCAAGGAAGGCTGGTTTTTATTAATAAAAGTTATTATTTAAGAATGTGAAATTTTGTACCATAAGTTAAAAATATACCAGGATAGTATAATTTAGTAAGCCAAATTTTTGCTGCGGTTGGGCACCGTCTGCGTATCTGGCACACATTTTATAATCCTTTCCGCTACAGGTTGCATTCGGCCATTGTCAATTGTTAGCATTTGCCTGTACATGTGAATGAGCAACCTGGATCTAGGACCACCTAGTTAAACAAAACAGAAAAGCACAGACCCCTGTGCAGTAAATAAATGTCTGCATCTGCATACCCTTCTAACCAGCAGCCCCACTCCTAGGTCTAGATACTCTTGCACATGTATAAGAGACATGTTTAAGAACGGTCATAGTTATAATACCACGTAGAATAATAAAAGTTAGAAAAATCCACATGTTCCTGAGCAGTAAAATGGATAAATTGTAAATAACGGTACCAGTGAAAAAGTGAAAATAAACTTTAGCTCACTTATTGATACGGATGATTCTTGAAACATTATACTAAATGAATGAAGCAAATCACGGAAAAAGTCAGTTTGATTTTGTTTACATAAAATTCATATTTGATAACTGGGGGAAAAAGTCCAATCCCAACTGGCACATCCTTGAATTACTTAGAGGAGAAAGATCAGAATATGGTAAACATTTAGTTTCTGCCTCATGTCTTTATTTGTGAGCATATGTGAGTCCTTGCTCATTATAAGGTAGGTAGCTACTGCTCAGTGAGCTCAGAGAACATAATGCTCTTTGTAAAATGACAGTGTCATAACCCTAGGCAATTCCACTCTGTATTTTTTAGTGCAGCCCTCTATCCAAGCCCCTTTCTTCCCATATTACAGGATGATTTAGAATGTTCCATGGAATGTTTTCTTGCTAGTATAGATAAGATTAAGTTTTAGGGTTGGAATGAGAGAGGTCATTTAGAGGAGGAATTATGTATATTTATTATTCCCACCTCTGGACCCTTGAAATTTAGTTGTTACTTTCACTATTCAATCTTTACTTTAGATCTTTAAAGGCATGAAGAAATCCTCAAGAGTCTCCACAGTGATTTCCAATGATCCTCTAGTCTGAAGGTCCTGCTAGATTCCTCCAGTCTCAGGGAATCTGGCAATCCTTTCTGTGTAATCAAGGCTCTTGACTGACATATTCGATAGGACTCCCAGGAGAATATTGACATAGCTCTAATACAGGCCTCAACCTGTTGGTGATATTGTTTTAAACCTTCACACTGATATTATTCTTTTGAAAATCACCTGGTCATTGTAGATGATTAAGTGGAAAGTGTGAACAAGAGTATCTTTCTGGCTTACCCAGTCAATAGTGTGGCATTTATTCCATGAACTCTGTGATCCTGCTAGTTTCGGAGTCCTGCAGGACCATTCAGAGGCTGTAATGAACACTAATCTTCCTAATCTCTGAGTCTGAGAAAGGGCTAAATGCTCTTCAGGGTGGGTCACCATCTTGAGACTCCTCTTGGACAGGATGGAGTCCTCAGCAGATATCAGCTTTTTGTTTGGGTCTCTGCATTTCCCTCACCAGTATAAAATGAATAATATGCTATGAGGATATGCTTGCTTTTGATTTTACAGATATGGAGAGGCTTTAAGGAAACAGATATACTTAATAATTTCAGGAAGTTACATGCTTAAAGATGAACCAAAGTTTTTTTTACCTGCAACAGAATTGTCTTTTGTGGTCTTTAACTTCTGAGTCCCAAGCACAGCCTGGCCTTTTGGGGTACCTCCAGCTATGGTTGCATGTGGAGACTTTCTGGCTGGAGTCTTGGTCAGTGAACGCTTATGCTCATTATCTTTAGTAGTAGCTGAAAACCTAAATGGGACAGTGGAGTATAAGACATGAGTAGTGTCAAGAGTAACTTGTGTCAAGCTTATAAACAAAACTACTTTTCTATCACCAATTAGTGAAAGGGCCTCAATAGTGTTACACAAATAAACCTCCTCTGCAGAACAGACATGTTCTTAAAATACTGATGCTCAAGCAAATCATTTATTAACTTTTGTTATTTGTAAAATATGGCACTGTATTCTTTTTTCTCCTGGTCTTGGCCAATGACAATATAAGACAGAGCTTGAAAGTGATACCTGTGGGCATCCTTACAATTTAGGAAGATGCTCCCCTTATTTCTCCTCTTCCTGGTGAAGGCAAGTCAGAAGGAACAAGAGACTGCTATACCAAATGAGTGATGAGAAGAAAATCTTACATCTTCCTACAAGAATGTCATTCATTTCAGTGGTGCACAAGCCCATTCTCTACTCATAGCAAACTGCCATAAATATCTTTCATTGATTCTCTGGTGCATAGTGTTTCCTACCTTTTAACATCTCTGAAACTGAGATGTTTTACAATTGATAACACATTACGGTTAGTTGGCAGTGATTTTTCTTACTGGTTCATAAAAAATGGCGAGCTTTCACTTGACAATGTCTTATAGTCAATGAAAATCTAGTAATGACAGATATAAATATACATAGGGTTGTTGGTAGTGAATTAACAGAAGGGGACTTAACAGCCTTGAAACAAAAGATTTGATGGTGATCCTGAATCGACACCCAAAATTATTACTAAAGACTCTGCAACAAAGTTAAGAAAATTGGATATGCTAGGATGGACACTATTTTGTACCTTGCAATGAAAGAAAGGCTAGTCTCTGACCATGGTGGTCTTAAATAATATTACATACAATCAGAACTGCCAAGTATAGGTACCTCATATTCCAAGCTAACTCAATAAATAGAATTCCAAACTTAAGGGCATTTTTAAGAGTTAAAAACTATGTCAGATAGTTGTACATGTTGGAGAAGTATTACCATGCACCAGCTGTATTAGATGCTACAAATGCCCTTAAAAAAGAATAAAAATTTGGGGACAGCCATAATTGAAGGCTACCCTGCTGTCAGGAAAAGTACAAGCAAAGAAAACAGAGGAATCAATGGGGCATGAGAGTTATGACACTGCGATACCTAATGGCTAATAGTATTTATACTTTAGGACGAGACCATTTTTTATTTCACTGCACTGAGATATTTTCTGTAGGAATTTAGCTTCACCTTTTTATTTAAGTCAATGGAAAAATGTCTCTTTACACAGGCATACATTAAACTAATAAAATGAAAAATATCCATATATATCTTATTTTCTATCTTTACTTACGAATCAAATGTGAGCTTAGAGAAGTTGGATAAAACAAGAAAAACAAATTTAAAGAAAAAGATTAGAACTTATAATAATCATTTGGTGATCTTTCTCTATGTTCTGATCCTTGTTCTTGTTCCTCGATGTAAAACTTATTTGATGCAGTCCACCTGAAAAGTATTAGAAGCAGTAAAGCTTTGACACCTTGACCTCAATCACATTTTAGAGCTCTTTTTTACCTGACATTCATTTTAGTTGCTGAGAGAGTGGAGCGCTTAACTGACCCCTTCACACACGAGGTGTTCCGACCTGCAGCACCCTGGGCTTTTGGGTGCCGCTGGCTTGTGGGTGTACAAGCCACAGAGAATCTTCCTTGGAGATAAACTGGAGTTGCCATCACTCCCTTAGTGACAAGCTGCTTCTGAAGAAAGGGAGATGCACTGTTAAAGCTTGACCTCTTAGTATTGTCTCCATTGATGCCCTTGTTTCATCCCCACTACCTCGTCCTATCCTACCTGTCTGGCAGGCTGGGTGTTGCTATGGTGACTCTGGTTGTGCTGAGGATCTGTTACAGAAAGCCATTCCCAGCTCCCAAGTACCCAGGTATTTTCTAACTAGAGAGAGAATGTGGCTTAAACAGTCCCCTGTGGCCAGAAAGGGACAATAAATAGGTTCTCTTGAACATATGATACCTCTGAGAGCATGATATGCAGTTTATTAAACTACAAACTCAAAGAAGAGCCTATTATATAATTAGCATGTGGAATCTACAAATAATTTGATTGCCAAATGGCCCTCTACTTGCCCCTACCCCCCACAGCTTTTAGAAGTTCTTAAAAAAAAAAAAAAACTAAAGAAAAGAAGGGAAGGAAGGAAATGCTGTCTTTGAAATGGGTGGGAAGGGTTCCACTTAGGTTTTCTTTTTGTAGATACTGTCAAGACACAAATAATAACTGAATGTCTTACTATCATTAGTCTAAGATTTGTTCCAAGCAGAAGAAATATAACTTCGTTAACTGACAGTAGAGGTAAGACTACTATAACTGATAATAGAAAGCCAAAAAATAAAAAATTCTGATTATATCCTATGAAATACAAACTAGAAAATTATGTTAACTTCTCTTTTTGACATACAAGAGATTCTAATGTGAGACAAATTTAAAACTAAAATATTTAGTAAATACACATCTTTACCATAAGCTGAGAACCCAGGTTAGATGAATTAGTTATACTATTATATTTAATTACATCTTTTATGCTGCCTTCTATCTTTCTCCTAAAATTCCCTTTTCTAGTATCTCCTCACAGTTCACACTTGGGTGCCAGGATCCTCAACTCTGCATCTTTGCTTGAGTACTTTATAATGTATTAATGATTCTACTTGCACTAAGTACCGATCTTTTTGACTTTTTTTCATATACAATATTATGCTGCTGACTCTACTAGTACTAATTCCTTTTGTTAGCAATGTAGCTAATCAATTCCTCCCTTTCTTTTATCAATAAAAATCTTGTCTAACAAAGCAAAGAGCTCAATAACATCATAGACAAAAATAAAAATGTGAACTAAAGGTTAAAGATAGGGAAAAATAATAAAAAAGCTGTACATTTATAAGTGCATTTTTTTAAATGATCGTGGGACGGGCAGTGCATGACAAAAAAAAAAAACAAAACTGAGCCCTAAAAGTTGGATAGATTAACTAAAAATAAAACAAAGATACCTTCTACAAGGTAAAAGACACTATTAATATAAAGAAATTGGGAAAATATTTATAACATATATAACATATCAATAATATAGATTAATGCTTATAAATGTGCAAATATTAAGAAAAAGAAAATTTACAGAAAAACAACCAATTCCAACATAAAAAGATATAACATAAATGGCATGTAACGAAATGATCAAAGAAATGCCAACTCAATTGGGATTTTTTTCATATTATCGAAGATTTAAAAAGTTTGATCATTCCCACTGTTAACAAAGTAAACAGGCATCTCTGGGGCACAAGTTTTCTGATCTTTGTAGAGGGCTATCTGACAATCAAATCAAACAAGTCTCCCTCTTCTGATCATGAAAGTCAAGGAGAGACTGGTCATGGCCCGGATGATTCTCTCTAGGACTTTCGCTCATTTATTACTATACATCACTATCCAAATGACTAACCCTAAAGCATGTCAGCAATCAAGAAAAACTTCATATCAACTATGGCAAAGTCACTGTACTTGTTTTTACTCTCCAGTCTCCAAATAGGTCATACTAAATAATCCACCTGATAGGTCAATTCCTTAAATAATGAGAATGGTGTGAGATTTTAGAACTAAACTCATTCAGATGGGGCTATCACTAAAAAATAAGATAAGCCACTCATTTATTCAACACATCTACAAAGCTACACTCAAGTTTATGGTTGAGGCAGTTTTTCTGCCTTTAATTTTTACCTGGAAAATTAACTCATCCATATTATATAGTATAGAAAGCTTGACTTCATCAAGTACTTCAGTAGACTCAGCTTCATGGTAAGGAAAATGAGTGGCCCTGTTTCCAGCGTATTTGAAGCTAGCTCATGCCTATGCAGAAAAAGAAGCTAAATATCTACTTTCTGTTGAGTATCATCATTAGGTCTCTTGTTCTAGTATTCAGCTGTGAATGTAGTGATACCTAGCCCTTGCTAATATTTAGGAAAGTCTTACTATAGACATATTAATTTCTTTTCTCTGGATTCTTACTCATGTTGTTAGATCAGTATGAAGAAATGGAGATGTTTAATGCCGTGACTTGGCATTGTCGCTGTTTGCTAGAAGGTTGATAAGTGTCTTTAACTGTGGTTACAGTGGTTTTAGAAATATTGTTCAAATGCATGTTTATTACCCAAGATTAAGTTTCTCACTAAGAAGCTTATGTTTATAAAAAAATTATTTAGAACTTACCATCCACTGCATTTTTCCCTGTTGGCATTAGTATTAGAAAACTCAAAACTCAACTGTTTTGTGTTATGTGTAATACTACAAATCGCTTCATTCTCTTTTTGAGAAATAGGCTGGTCGTTATATATTATTACATTCTAAAATAAATGTATCCCAGCCCTCTACATGCTTCCCTTTTTAACACCAGATACCAATAGGACTATAACAATAGCTTACTATTCTTCTAACTCATCACCTTTTATTTGATGGGACCCTGAATCCAGCAGGACCTGAACTGAAGGCCTCCCAGGGAGCTCCAGTTATCACTGGAAACCTTTAAGTTAGCCACTGCTAGTGACTCCTTTTTTGCTTTAGGTGAGAGATAGAGAAAACAGATGGCTTCAGCCAAGTATCAGTCCATCCCCAACAAAAGTGATATGCACAATGTATGATTGTGGAAGACAAAACTACTAACGGCTATTTTGGAATTTGTTCTATATAGTGAGAACTATTTTTTCTGAAGAGTTTTGAAAATTCTCATGTTGGGAGAAAGCAATTTAAGATAATAAAAATACATTAAACTCAAACAAATCCATTCCGCTAATGGAACAGAAAACTGGCTTTACTAATCATGGTGTATATATGGTATCGACATTAAAATCAAATAGTTTATTCCCATTAAGAACATAATTACCTTTTCATTAAGTAAATTGTGTTGTTCAAAATGTTTCTTTTTTCTCTCAATATATTGATCAATGGACTCCATTTCCTTAAAACGAGCCTCGTGAAGCTTCTTAAAGTCTAGAATGTTCCACAAAATGTGAAAATTAAT
This sequence comes from Rousettus aegyptiacus, assembly GCF_014176215.1. Classification (NCBI taxonomy): domain Eukaryota; kingdom Metazoa; phylum Chordata; class Mammalia; order Chiroptera; family Pteropodidae; genus Rousettus; species Rousettus aegyptiacus. The sequence continues at coordinate 115,313,860 of NW_023416306.1, read as the reverse complement.
ACCAATACAAAGTTCATTTATTCTCCTTCCCTTTGTTTTCCTGTTAATACTTATTCTCTTCTCTGCATCCCTAACATTCAATTTCAACATCATCTTTGTCAAAACTTTAATTTCAAAACATTTATTTTTTGGAAACTCAGGGGCAAAACATATTTATCTTAAAAAACTATCTTGTGACAACATGGATAGACCTAGAGGCTCTTATGCCAAGTGAAATAAGTTGGAGAAGTACCATACATTTTCACTTATATGTGGAATCTAAAATACAAAATAAAAAAACAAAAACAAAAAACTCATAGATACAGAGAACTGATGGCTTTCAGATGGAAGGAGGGCTAGGAGCCTGAGTGAAAAACGTGAAGGGAATAAGTAGTACAAATTGGCACTTACATAATTATCACGGGGATGTAAAGTACAGCATATGAAATATAGTCAATACTATTGTAATAACGATATATAATGCCAGGTGGGTTCTAGACTTAGTGCGCGGGGGGACTGCTTTGTAAGTCATATAAACGTCTAACCACTACGTTGTACACTTGAAACTGATATAATATTGAATGACAACTGTAATTGAAAAATTAAAAAATAATATTTAAGCCCCCCCCCCCGAAAATGATCAAACATGTGTCATCCCTTGACTGTCCATTTCACTGCTAACTGACATGTTGGTTTAGTCCAGAGGATAAGAAAATAACAGATTTGTCTTCTCCTCTCACCAATTAATCGAATGGCCTTAATCATAAATTTGATGTTTTAAAATGCTAGAAAGCTCTGTGCTAAGCATTGGCAAATTTTTTTTCTGTAAAGGAGAAGATACTAAATATTTTAGACTTAGTGGTTTCTGTCTCATACTTTTTTTTATACAATCCTTTAAAACTGTAAAACCCATTCTTACCTCATGAGCTGTAAGACAGGCCAAAGCAGGCAGCAGTTTGCGGACCCCTGCTCTGTGCTATTCTAATTAAATATAATTAAATAGATGAATTTCTAATATATGCTGAGCAGCATTCTAAGTACTCTAAATATATTACACTCAATCAACATTCTATGTGCCAAGCAATAGGGAAGAATTACATGTCCAGAAATGGAGTCCCTTTGACTTTATTTTTATTTATTTATCTATTTATCTATTTATCTATTTAATTAATTAATTAATTTAAGCGCCTACAGCACCTGGTCTTCCTAGGTGGTCTCCCATCCAAGTACTAACCAGGCCCGACCTTGCTTAGCTTCGGAAATCAGGAATGTTCAGGGTGGCATGGCCGTTCCTCGACCTTAAAAAATTTATTACAAGGTGGACATTGTGCCAAGTACTTTACAGACATTCAATCTCAGATATTCATTTTTATTATATTTATTTTTATTTTAGAATTAAATTTATTGAGGTGACAATGATTAATAAAATTACATAGGTTTTGAGTGTACAATTTAATACGTCATATAAATGTTGCATTGTTCAGATATTTATTGAATACTTGCTGTATGCTAGTTACTGTGCTAGGTAATTAGAAGTGGAAAACTAGCCTCAATTATTCTATATATCAACCTAATGAAACAGGCAGTACAACCATTCCCACTATCAACCGAGGAAGTGTTTTACTGAGGATAAGTTGCCCACTCACAGCTAGGAAATGAGAGAATGAGGATGCCAGCCCCTATTCCAGCATCCCAGCTGTTAGCTATGACGGTACACTCTCTCTCCAACATCTGCCTAAGGGGACAATCATTATTTTATGTCACTTTGAATGCAAAACTTACTTGGAGTAGTGCTTGCGGTTCTTTTATTTTTTCCAGATTTGGAAAACCCATCTGTGTAGAGAGACTTCTTTCTTTCTGAAGGTGCCTTTGAGTCTTCATTACCTGAATCCAAAGATATAGTACTAATGAAAGAGTTCTAAAAAATTCTTCCAATTAAGAAATGTCTGAAAGAAACATGGAGCTTATTTATGTAATAGGCTCTGCCAAGGCAGTGAGAGAAATGGCACAGAAGGAACACAAAGAATTATGGCATCACTACAATCTTCGCTCATGTGCTTCAAGTATGGAAAAATTGTCTGCCTCCTGTATAGAAGTTATATCAGAAATTTAAACATACTTTTTCAGAACTTTTGCTATGAACATGTTATTATTATAACTAGAAAGTAAAAATCACACGATCCCACCAGCCTAAGAAATGCTATTAGCATTTGGTATATTTCCTCAGGTCCTTTGCTTCTATATAGGCACAAGGCATTGCAGGTTCAGTTCCAGGCCACTACAATAAAGCAAGTTGTACTATATTTTTGCTGCTGCATTATTTTTTTGCCTTCAATTTATAAAAAATGCAGTATCTGTGACATGCAATGAAGGGGAAGCGCAATAAATTAAGTATGCCTCTACTTGTTTAATCTTTGTTCTTTAAATCCAGTTGAAATCGTGGTGTATATAAGGTTTACTATTTTCCCCCACCTATAATCATTTTCAACGTTCTGATATCTTTTTCGGCTTGAGGTAATCTACTAACAATGTGCAAGTAGGTTTTTAAGAAATACCACTTATAAAGTCATCCATCCTTAAGGTTCCCAGTTGCATCCATAAAACAAGGCAAAAGAATATTTGATAGAGCAGGAAGGGCTCCAGGGACTTCTGCTTAGACAGTGGCTCTAAAACCATAGTAAAGTTCCATGAAAAGCAGGATATTTACAGTAACTTTATAGAGGAGCTACTTACTGGACACCACCAAAACCAGGTAATGGAAGTTAACATGACTGTCATAGGACAAACAGTATCTGTGCCTTTTGGGGTGTTGAGAAAGACCCAACATCACTCTTCCTGCCAAAAGTGCATGATCTGAATTTAACCATCAGCACACATTAGACAAATCAAATCAGAGGACCAAAAAAACTAGGCTGTATTTAAAAATGTCAATATCCTGAAAGATAAAAGAAGACTAAGAAACTATTCCAGATTAAAGTAGACTGAAGAAATAAGGCAATGAAATACAAAGGATGAGCTAAAATTTTCCTTTGTTTTAAGTGACATAATTGATGGAATTATTGAATAAATGGATGGAAATATTCAAATAATTGCTGAAATAACTGATGAAACTATATAAGATCTATCTATAGATGAGCAGTTCTCATACTTTCTGGTTTCAAGATCCTTATATACTCTCAAGAACTATTAATATCTCCTAAGAATTTTTGTTTATGTACATTAGTTATATCAATATGTGCCACATTAGATACTAAGACATTTAAAAGCATTTGATTTACTAAAAAATAACAATATGATCATTAAATTTACACATAAATTTATGAAAAATGGCTAAAATTCCTAAAACAAAAATAGTGAGTAGAATGGTTTCCTTTTAAATTATAACTTCTTTAATGTTTGACTTAAAAAAAGGCAGCTGGATTATTTTGTCCGCTTCTGCAGACAACATTACCATGTTGTTTTGGTTGAAACAGGTATGAAAACAAATCTTGCCACATGCAGATAACCTGGTTAAAAGGGGAGAATATGTTAATAGCCTTTTCAGATAATTGTTGATATTATTTGGTACTATACTAAAGCTTGACAAGTGGCAGTTTCTTAAAAGTTAGTTGTGAGAGAAAGTCCTTGTGTTTTAAGAAATAAAAACTTCACCATCAAAGCTGTCTTAGAGCTAAGTCTCCTTGATAAAATGATTGGTAGAGTAGCAGACATTTGTAATCCCACCCCCACTTTTGACTCTTTGTCTTATTTCTTAACAGCTTGCTCTAAATCATAATTTTAAAATGAGTTTATAAGGCACATGCATCAAAATTACTTGTAGTGTTTATTAAAAACTGCAGACTCCCAGGCTCACCTCGGAGTTACTGAATCAGAACAGTGACCACCTAAAACTAGATTTAGTAAGACATGCAAAATTCTGGGGAAAATGGGAAGCCTCAGTATTAGAAATTCTTCATTTAAGTGCTTGATGTACACTAGAATATCTTATCTTCTATCTCAATCCCCTCAGGCAAGCCTCAGGAATCCAAAGAGATTGGCTAAGGCGAAACAAACACCAAGACTGTTGCAATTAGGTTTTCTGAGGAATGAAATCAGAAAGCATGAAATCCTGTTAGGTATAGGGGAACTGAAGTTTTCTGTTATTGAATTAAACTTTAATTTGAGAATGTTTAGGAAAGAGGTTTTTAGGTTAGAGACTAAGAAGAGTACACATTTATTATAATAAAGGCCACACCACTGAGAAGGTAGACTTTGCAGCTCCCTTTCAACTATTCTATTGAATAGGCAAACAATTCTTTGTACCTGTCTCTGGAGTAGGCCAGAAGGGGCTACTGGACCAAGTGCAGGCTCTCCTCATCACTGAGCAGAGATCAGTTTTCTCAAACTTCCCAGCTATCACTCTTATTCTAGTTTCTCAAGTTACTAAAGATGACCTGATGGTTTACTGTACTTGTTTCTAATTTTTGCTTTAATTGTCAAACCCTATATAAAATGGTGTTATGGGTTGAATTGTATCCCTCTTTACCCCAAAGATATGCTATAGTCTTAACCTCTAGTAACTGTGATATTACATCTTTGTAGGTATAATCAAGTTAAAATGAAGTCATTAGGGTGGACCCTAATCCAATACAACTGGTGTCCTTTTAAGAAGACATGTAAAGAGACACACAGGGAGAATACCATGTGATGACAGAGGCAGAGATTTAGAGTAAGGCGGCTGCAAGCCCAGAATCACTAAGGGTCAATAGCCAGAAGGTAGAGTCCAGGAGGATTCTACCAAGAGTCTCAAGGAAGATGGCCCAACTGACATCTTGATTTCAGACTTCCAGCCTCCAGAACTGTGAGAGAATAAATTTGTTGTTTTAAGCCACCCAGTTTGTGGCACTTTGTTATGGGAATCCTAGGAAACTGAGGCACACACTTTCCTTAACAATTTTGGAATTTTTTTTTTTTTTAGTTACTTGGCATACCATTTATTCCACTTTTCCCCGAGCAAACTCCATTTGCATCTTCTTGGCTCTCAACTGGTGTAGAAGGGACCTCTGCTGCAGTTCTGAGGTCCTGGTTTTCCTGCTTTTCTTGATGGCGGAACTCAGTGGGATCTCTTGTTTTTATCTTTGAATGATCCTGCTACAAGTTAAAAAAAAAATGACTTAAATGATAAAAAAGTAATCACATTTGAAAGTTGCTGAGAGTAGAACTTAAAAGCTCTCATCACAAGAAAAAAAAAATTTGTAACTATGTACGGTAATGAATGTTAACTACTTATTGTGATAGTCATTTTCCAACACTACAAACATTGAATCATTAGGTTGTACACCTGAAACTAATGTTATATGTCATTTACACCTCTACTAAAAAATATGCCCTTAAAAATATTTAAAAATATTGCTTATAGTCATATACTTGAAAAAAAAAAAAAAGAAGAGAATAAAGAAGTAATCGCTGCCTTCCAAAGACAGGTCTGAAACTGAGGGGGGAAAGGAGTTAAAGAAAAAAAAAGTAGAATAAAATGTAAGTGGCAGATTTGGTTCTCTGCCTTACCAAGAGCGTGAATTTGGGGCTAGGAGAAACCAGGGACCAGTGGAAGGCATAAATGGCAAGATTAGTTCTCTTAGGGATGAGAAATACTATGAGACCCAGATAGGCTAACAACTAAGGGACAGTACAAAGCTAGAAAATAAATATTAGGACCATGTATTATAAAAGTTATATTTGAATGAAAAGACCATAAAATCAGTGTCCTCTCAAAGCAAGTGAAGGAAGCTCCTGGAATCACATGGCCAGACTGCTGAAAAACTTAGAACTGCGTGATCACCAGGCCTGGGACAAAATAGGAAATGAAAAAAAAAAAATCATATTTGATGTTAGTTTCTCTTTCCTTCTTATTTACTACACCTCACTTAAGTAAACACTTAATGAAGGTTCATATTTCTTCAACGAATATTTAATTGGTGTTTAATACTTAATAAATGTTTCCAAGCGCAGCGCAGGGGGTGCAATGATGAGCAGCCTGGACTTGGGGTCTGTGAATTCATGGAGCTTACAGCACAGGTGGTGGCTTATTTTCAGTTTCAACCCTTCTATTCACCTGGGAGTCAGAAATCCTGTAGACTGTCCTGCGCTTTCTCCTCGTTTTGGTGACATGGGAAGCCAGCTCCCTCTCTGCTTGTTCTTGGCTGCTCATCTGTATCTCGGTCTCATCACAAGAGGATGCGGAAATTTGATTTTCATACTGAAAGGAGAGACATTAATGTCGTGTCCTATTTATAAGGTTATAATGCTCAGGAAGAATCAGCAGTTAAACTGAATAAAAAACATATTACACAATTAAAAGATATTTTTAAAACTCTCTAGCACTAAATTATAGGCAAGGACAAGAATTATAGAGTATTCGAAAAGAAACAATCACATTTAACAACCCAAGCTAAAAAACTAGGCCAGGAAAAGCATTCAATCTTAGTGTCAGTAAATGAGCAAGCTATTAAAAGTATATTAATTTATTGAATATATACTGTGCCAGGCAGTATGCTATAACCAATAATAATTACAGCTAATATCATGGCTTTATTGGACTACGTGTTTACACAGACTATCTCATTTATTTCTCAGAGCCTGTGAGACAGGTACTAATATTATCCACAGTTCAATGATGAGGGCACTGAGGCTTAGAGAGTCCAAAGTAACTTATCCAAGGTCAAAATAAGGGAGTAATGTAAGAATGGAACTTGCAGTATCCTAAACTGAAAGTTGAGAGCTACATTATCAAAACAGTGTGGTACATGTACCAGAACATTCCAAACAGAACTGCTTGTATAAGAAATCATTGTATGACAATGGTTGCACTTCATATTCATAGGAGAAAGTTTGGATTTATTATTTAGCTACTACTTAACCTGGGTTTTTCTGTTTTTAATATTTTGGGGGGGGGGCAATGAAACTTGATCATTCTCTCACACCAAAATGAAATCTAGATAAATATTTAAATGTAAAAAATGAAACTAAAAGCACTAGAAAAAAACTAGATGAATATAAGTGTGAGGAAGGCTCTCTTACCTAGAGACTATAAAGGACAGGCTTCACTTGTTTTTAGTGTTGTGTTATCTAAGTTTTTTTTGAAATAAATCAATACATATGTATGCAGCCTTAAAAATCAAATACTAAAGAGATTATAATGAAAAGCGATCGGTTTTCTGCCTACCCTTCCTATTTCTAAGACTTAATTTCAGGTTGTTTCTTATATATCGGTAGTGATTTGCTAATGAGATATTCATTTATATTTTCAATAGCTGTTTTTAGTGTCTATCATGTGCTAAAATTTAGCTCATTTGTACCACTTTCATCTCTCCATCTTCTTCCTAACAGAAGTATACCACTTTAGTCACTCTATCAGTTACTTTTGAGCTTTAAATATACTTAACACTTTTAAATCTTGTTCCACAACTATAGGTATCTAGCTTATAAACTGCAGATATCAGCATCCTATACTTCTCTTTATCTATTGTCCTCCCTTTATTTCTCAATCTCTGTCATCTATTTAAGTTTCAAAGTTGACAACATTTATAGCCTGCTATGTAAAATTAATTGAATCATCTGTGCTTTGTGTAGCTTGATTCTAAGAGTTGATTAATCAATGTCATTGTAAGGCTTTTTTTTGTGAAAGATTTTGTTTTCTGTATCATCTGTTTCCTGTAGGGTCATCTTTTATCTTAAGCTCTCAAGAGCTATTCTTATCTCGAGCAAAAACCTCATTAGAAGCTTGAATGTGTGGGAGTGCTCCTTATTTAAATCTACTATATTCATTAGGTAGAGAGAAGGCTATTGTGCTAGGGGATGCTTTAATGCCAGAAGGCAGAGGCCTTTGCTTGATAACCATTTAATTTCCTTCCAGAGAAATCTAATATTTTCGAGGGTAGTAGATACCTGGGACTCTGCACAGGGGATAGACAGACTGCTTTGTACTCTGACTTTTCAGTCCATTTCATAATGGTGCCTGGACCCCACCCTTTGAGAATGATTTAGGTGGCCTGAGTTTTGGTGATGCTTATATATCAATAATTTTAAAATGTTCCCCAAATGATTCTCATATACAACTTAGGTTGAGAACCACAATATTAAGTAAATGTGTTGAGAATAAAAGAATAAGGAGGCTTAGAGAAGTTTTAGTCAGAGGTGAAATACTACATAATATAGTTTCAAGGGATATGAGGCCCAGGATATGCCCAAAGAAGTGGATAACTGATTAATAGTAGAAATGAAAGTCACAGGAATTAAGGAACGAGGAGGCAAGGGTAGTAAGGGACATCCAGATGACCTGGTGAATTCACCCAAAATAAGGCCAGGACATGAGGTGATGGGGAAGACAATGAGACAGTGAACATTGGAAAGCAACCTGGAGGTCAACAGATGCAAGATGAGAACAGGTGAGCATAACTTCAAAGGAGCAGGGCTATTTACATGACAGTAGAATAATGCTATCTAGATTCCACTTTCCAACTCCTTGGATAGTCATGAGGAAGAAAGGAAAAAGAAAAAGAAGAAATTCTCCACTATAGAAGTGGTACCTTTAAGTTATACTACATATTGCTAGAATATAAGAGGCATTTTTACTTATTTATCCTATTCCCTATCCTGGCCCCCATATATATATAGCACAGGTGCTATAACTAACTGGTTTAGAAGCCTATTAACACAACTCCCAGAGATATTTTGTTTTAACCCCATACACCTTAACCATGGTATGTTAGTCTGAGAGGCAGACAGTGATCAGGGAGAATGTGTTCATTCCTGAATGCATTATATTATCAGACTTGTCTAAATCCAAGACTGAAGAGGCACACCTGGTTCAGATGAGGAAGTCCCCAGCACATAGCCAGACAGACTAACTTATATTCAGAGCTGCTCCAACTCATATAGTCAAGGCTGACCTACAGTGGGAAAATAAGGCTTCTAGAAGATCCGATGTCACTTACTCAGATGTGATCAACACCTGTGCACTAACCCCCAGGTGATGAATTGGAGGTTTGGAAACTTACCTCTCTCTCTATCCTTAATGACATTAATGATCTCTTTGCCATGCATTTGAATTGTGCAGACTCTTTCTGTAGCCTTAGATAAATAAACGCTTTGCCTATGTCAGGTTTTTCCATCAATCTAAATTCACTATTGACAGATTTACCACTTAGGAATTATGTATCTGACTGAATTTTGACTATCACCTTGCTCTTGCAAAAATTTTCAAAATGGAATGGCCCCTGAGGTGTTGAATTTAAAGTACAGTAGATCATTTTTAATTCAGTCTATCAATTACAGCCAAAGTAAAATCTCGATTTCAGATAGCACTATAATCATATATCCTTAACCATTTAAACACAAACACATACACATACAATTTAGGTGATGTAAAAACTTTTAAAGCTGGAATTCAAAATTAATTATTTTTGTTGTCTATTTTAAGTTAATGAAAACCTGGAATCAAAAAGAATTTTGAATATTAAAAAATTTTAAATGTTTATAACTTGGAGAGAGTTACAGAGACTATAAAGACAGAGAAGAGGAAATTAGATTTTCAGTTTATGTTTATATTTACTTTCATTTCCAGATATATAATGGATGCTCTCCAAAGCCCAATTCTTTAAGGCCTTTCAACATTTTCCTCTATTTCACATTAAGAATCCTGCGCTAATGAAGCATTTTACGATCCATTTAGGTGCTGTGCCATGTCAAAAATTTTTGGTGTGGGTCTAAATCAGTCACGACAATCCCTCCCGTCAGCAGTGGTTTATTTTACTACAAATCACTTTCATAGTCATTTCATTTGACTCTCATAGGACTAAAGTCAGCAGTGCAGATCTTATTTTTATTTTACACAACAGGATACTAAGAAGGAGTTTGAGTTTTCTGAGTTCGCACGAAAAGTAATGACAGAGTTGCTACTTTAACCTCAGTTTTTCTAACTTTGAATCTAGTTCCCTCTCTACGCATGCCATGCTATCTCTGTAACTTTTGGCAACTAGTAGTTAACCTCTGCATTTGCATAAGAATATCTTATTCAACAAATTACTGGCTGCAAGGCAATTTTGCCATTTATAACAAATAGTTATTATGAAAGGACTTACAATTACCAATAATGACCTCTTTGGTAATAAACAACATGTCTTAAAAGTCATCACTAATTGTGTTTATCACTCGTTAACTGAATGATTGTTTTGCTATTAAATAAGTGATTAAAAAAAAAAAAAAAACAACACCTTACCTGATTCTCATTTTCTTTTCTTGCTTCCTGTTTAAGGTGGGCTTTCAAGGCTTTTAACAACTTGTCTGCCTGCAGAAAAGTTAAAGATCTTAACAGTAAAGCCAAAAATCAAATAAGACAGAAACACTGAACATCTTCACCTGTTCTTGTATTCATCAAATGTCCTTTGGGCAGGCTCTGGGAATAGAGTGATGACCAAAATAGAACTGGTCCCTGCCCTCACAACTTTCACAGCAGAGTGGAGAAGTCAGACAAGGAAAGGGACAATGACAATGCAGTGGAGTCAATGCCAACATAAGGAAGCTCAGGCTATTGTGAGAGAGCACAGGTAGGCTTGGCCACCAGTCTAGCACACAAGGGTAGACTTCAGACACATCAGTTCTAAGATAAAGACATGATGTCTATAGCAGCTGAGGTGTGAAGGAAGAATAGGAGAGAGTGGGATGCAGGGAAAAGGGTAAAGGAATAGCATGGGAAGGCAAGAATGAGAGTGGAGTTTGAAGAAAGGTGTGGTGTGACTAGAGTGTGGAGCTGTTGAAGATCAGGTGAGAGAGAATACTGAGGAAGTGGGCAGCACCCTGATCCCACCAAGCCTTGTAAGCATCTTAAGAGTATAAACTTTACCCTCAGGGTAAAGGGCAGTCTCTGAAGAGTCTGCAGTAGGGCAGAATGATCACTCTGGTTGAGCAATGTGCAGGATGCATTTGATGAGGGTAAAGCAGAAGACAGGAAAACAGGAGGCTGTTGTTGGAAACCAGAGGTGCCTGTGGCCTGAGCTAGAACAGGGCTGAGGCATTATGGATAGATTCAAAACCTTCCAAGAAAGTATAATCAGCATGAATATAGAGGATGAGGAATAGGGAAACTTCACTACACTGGATTTCTGGCTTGGGCAGCTGGTGAAATGTGATGGGGTGCCCTAAGATGGAGAATGCCAAAGATGGGTGGTCTTAGAAAGGAGTCTGGTTACTGGTCCCTGGGAGAAGGCTCCTAGTTCCTCTTCCCACACCAGGAAACTTTACCTTCTTATTTCTTCCTAAAAGAGGAACACTAATCCAATAGTAATGTTTTTCTATGCATATAGGGTCAAGCATATTGGCTGGTTTCTCTTTTTTTCCTCTTCCATCCAGCTATGCAGTTGACAACCAGAGATTCCCTTCTCAAGAACCAGCCACTGGGCTCAGCTCTTCTTACCTTTATTATTATCCATGTGTCCAGGACAGAATGGCAGGGATTCTAATTTATTTTGAGGCTTCAAGGGACAGGAGAGGTTATTTAGGGTATGAAGCACATGCTCCAGCCCAGTTTACCAGAATGCTTTACACCATACCAGCTCATAATAAAGTAGTACCTAATTTTCTACTTGTCTTTGTTCCTTGAACCTTTCTTGGGGTCTTCATGTGTAGGGGGTGATTGGCAGGGCAGAATCTAAGCATTTCTGGTTCTTCTGACTCTAAAATCTCCCTTTACTACAATTACTTTATTGAGGTATGATTAACATACAAAAAGCTGTTGATATTTAATGTATACAATTTGATGTGTCTGGAGATAACTATGTATCTGTGAAACCATTATCACTGCCATAAATTCATCCACCAACTTCAACAGATTCCTATTGCTCCCTTTGGGTTTTTTTTTTTTTTTTTTTAAATGGTAAGAACACTTAAATAAGACTGATTTTCTTAGGATATTTTTAAGTATATAATATTGTTAATCATAAACTCTATGTTGCACAGATTTCCAGAACACTTTGAAATACTATGAAAATCTCACCAAATATAAAATGATGATGAAATGGGGTGCCTGTGGCAGAGCTGTGTGAGGGCATCTAGCAGTTTGTATGATATGGGGTGATGCTCAAGAGAGTTGAACTGGAGATACAATATTAATATCAGCACATATTCATGCATTCCCTCGACAAGCATTTACTGTGCTGAGCACTGTTCCAGGCCCTGGAGAAATAGTGGTGAACAAAAAAGACAAGGTCTCTGCCTTCCAGGAGCCCTGAGCAGTGGGTGAGTGGGGAAATGGCCAATTAACCAAGTAAGCTAAAATAAATGATATGACATCAATTGCTAAAAAATGAAAAACAAAACTGGTAACTGAGGTGGGAGTGCTACCTGAGTTAAGATGGTCAGGAAAGGACTCTCAGAGCTGAGATGTGGAGGAGAGGAAGAAGCAGCAGGTGAAGATGAGGGGGAGGAGCCTTCCAAGTAGAGGGACACCCAGCCCAAAGGCCCTGAAATGGGTTGGTGAATGTGAAAAACAGAAAGAAGCCACACGGTGAACACTGGGTCAAGTGGAGGGCAGGGAAATGAGAGAGGTGACCAGAGTCTGGGTCAATAGAGGGTTACAGGCCACAGTGAGCAATGTGGATTTCTTCCTTCTAACTACTGCAAAAAAAAATGTTGTTTATAGAAATAAAGTCACAGGCTTGTTTTGGCAGCACATATACTATAGAAAAGTTGAAATAGTTGAGTAAATATTCTTATAGTCTCCACCTAGATCCGACAATCCTTAATATTGTCTCATATTTGCTTCCTCTATATTGATATATATTTCTTGCCAAGCTATTTGAAAATAAGTTCCAGACATGATACTTTATCACTAAATACATTAGCCACATCTCCTAAAAATAAGGGGATATTTTCTTATATAATCTCTAATGCATTATCATACCTAGGAAAAATAATAATTTCCTAATATCCTTAGTATAGGATAGTAGGATTATTGTAGCCTACAATCAAATTCCCTCGACTATCTCCAATATTAGCAGTTTTCTTTTTTAAAAATTTCCCTCCAAATCAGGATCGAGCCAAGTTTTTCATATTACTTTTGGAAGAGTTTGAATTCTATTTGAGGTCCAAGGAAAGTCACTGGGCAGAAAAAAAATGGCACATTCGAAGTTTCAAATAGCACCCAACTACCAAAAGAATATTGTGAGGTCAGAGTAAAAGCAGGGAAAGCATCAGACAGGCTGAAGCAGTTGTCAAGGGGTGAGGGTGCCGTGGCCCAGGTTTGAGACAGTGCACAGGGGTCATAGTTCAAGTGTACTTGGGAGGAAGAGCTGACAAGGATGAATGCATGTGGGCAGTGAAGGGAGGAATGAGAGTGATCTAAGTGGTTTTGAACCATTCACTGAGATTGGGAAGAGGTTTTAATTGTTTTTGAACTGAACATGCTGCTTAAGATGCACTTAAATTCATGATTTAGCAGCTCAGAGAAGAGAGAGGTCTCACTGGAGAAGTGGATTTGGGAGTCATTATCCTAGATGAACTTAAAATTATGAGAATGGATAAGCTCACCAAGGGAGAAAGTACAGTTAAAGAAGAAAAGGCCAAGGAGAGAAATCTTGGGTACTCCACATTTAGAGACCTGCCAGAGGGAGAATCAGGAGACTGGGAAAAAGTGCTAGGAAGGCAGAAGAAAACAAAATATCGAAGAAGTCTAGAGAAGAAAGTGATGTGAGAAGAAGAGAGGGTTCGATTATGCCAAATGCTGCTAAGGAGCAGGTGAGGATAGAGATGGACCATAAACTTTCTAAGATGAAGGGTATGGTGGCCTTGATAAGAGTGATTTTAGTAAGAACAGAGAAATTGGGCAGTAGATGAAAGATGTGGGGTCAGGGGAGGGTTTTTGTTTCTTTTTTTTTTTTAAAGATGGGTGATATGAAAAATTTACCGCATGTATTATGGAAATGAACAGAGTGGGAGAAATTGATTTAGAAAAGAGATGCAGGAATATAGTAGTAGAGGAGGGAGCAGAATCCCCAGCACAAATGGCAACACAGACTTTTCCTAACAGGAGGGAGGCAGAGTAGGCAGTGACAGGTGCAGGCTGTCTGGAGGGTTTGGTGGTGGAAACATGAGGTAATTCTTAGCTGATTGTATCTATTTTTCCATGACCCATGAGGAAAAGTCATCAAGTGAGGGAAGGGAGCCAATCTGAGGTTAGACGATGTGAAATAATTGTCCTCAAATATGGGAAAGTTAATGACTACCATGGAATTGTAGTAGAATCAAATGCGCCTTTTACTTTATGGTCATCAAATTAAATTAAGCTAAGTCAACAAACTCAGGTGATTTTCTCCAGCCAGGATTAGCTGGTTAGGTATAAGCAAGGATTGATTAAGTATACTGCTGGGTTGTATTAGGCTTAGAATTTTGCCAGGTGAAGGAGGGGAGCTGCAAGAAAGTGTAAATAGTGCCAGTCTTTGTAATCTAATCTTGCAAGAAGTGAGGGAATGAATGAGGAAAGGACCAGTGACCATACATAAAAATTATTAACCGATTCCTTTATTTTGCTTTGCCATTAACAACAGTATCTCGAACAAAAAATAATCTAATATTTTATCTTCTAAATTTATTTAGAATGTTATCATCCTGGTGAAATGTATTTAAATCTTATTGTTACCTTTTTTAAATAACCAAATCTTGATAATTAGAACAATTTATTCATTTTCACTATGTACTTGGAATTCAAAAAGGCATTCAATCTAATGAGCTCTTGGACTGTACCAACTATAAATAATTTAAAACATTTTAATTATGGAAAATTTCAAATTCATACTAAAATAGAGAGGATAGTGTAATGAACCCCCATGTATCACCCAGTTTCAACAATTATCAACATTCTGTTATTCTTCATCTAGTCTCCTTCTTTTTCCTGGAGTATTTTAGAGCAAATCCCAGGGATCATAACATTTCACCTGTAAATACTTGGTATGTATTATTAAGAGATAAGGACAAAAAAAAAAAAAAAAGGGAGGGAAACATAACCACAATATCATTATCACACCCAACAAAATTAATAATACTGTAATATAATTAAATACCTAGTCCAAGTTTACTTTTCTCAGTCTCAAAGGTGTCTTTTTATAATTAGTTATAATAAAGCCTTGTATGATCAAATTTGTCTGGGAAATAGTACCTCTCAACAAATACCTGACACCTACTAT
Source organism: Rousettus aegyptiacus (assembly GCF_014176215.1). Classification (NCBI taxonomy): domain Eukaryota; kingdom Metazoa; phylum Chordata; class Mammalia; order Chiroptera; family Pteropodidae; genus Rousettus; species Rousettus aegyptiacus. The sequence continues at coordinate 115,298,669 of NW_023416306.1, read as the reverse complement.
GTACAGGCAATCAGGTCTGTAGTGACAAATACTGTACCACTCAACCTCTGTGAAAACAGATGATTAACTGACTACCTCATACCTCAGATCAGGTGCCTCAAGAGACAATGATAGGTGGGGCTTTCAGGAAAAGATCTAAACTTGCAATAGCTCTAGAGATCTGAACTCGGGTAGGAAACCTCCACTGTAACTCTCTTGCTACCCGCTGGTGCATTATTCTAGCACTGCCAAAAAGTGGGTGTAAATAATAGACTGAATAATTATTCAGTATCTCCTATATAAAATGTACTGCACTTAGTGCTATAAAGACTTCCAAGGTGGATGGATGAGATCTCTATTCAAGGAAATTTACTTTTGGTAGAGAATATAACATACATACACAAATAACCAGAGAACAAAGTAGAAGCCTGTAAGTGCTCAAAGACACTAGTTGAAATTAAACTGTTTTACCTAAAAGCCACAAATGAACAGGACAAACAAAGACTCATGGACATGGACAATGGACTAGTGGTTACCAGAGGGGAAAAGGGAGGGGGAATTACACAAGGTAAAAGGGGTCAAATATGGGGTGTCAAAGAAATCTAACTATAGGAGGTGAACAATGTAAATATATATATGCCTTACTGTTAAAATGTACAGCTGAAACTTATTGGATTTTGATAACCAATGTCACCATAAAAATTAAAAAAAAAGAAAGTGAATTGTTTTAAAAGCACAGAGGGTTCCTGGGATTGTTGGGGTGGTGGACCTATCGCTATGGGAATAAAGAGGAGGGGACGAGGCAACTAAGTCAGTGATGATGTTTCAGTTGGACTGTGAAGAGAATTGGAAATTATTCATACAGATAAAGAAGAGGGAAAGAGAAGGGGATCTGAAGCAAAGGGTCAAAATTAGCAAAGGTACAAAGATGGACAAAGGTACCAGTGCTCAGGGATCAGTCCAGTTTGGATGCAGTCTTGGATAAAAGATGCCAGGTAGATTGCAAAAAGCCTAAGGTATTTCAGCTAAGGTATTAAGGTTTTGTTTATGAAGTATTAGGGAACTGTTAAACACCATACCTCAGAAATATCTCCGAAGCCATTCCTTTATCATAGAGCCTCAACAGGTACCTGGACACTGATTACTTCGTTTAAACTATTTAAAAACATTTGTGATGCCTGATTTAGGCATTCACTCAGTGTAAATACAACATCCAGCATAACAAATCGCCAGAGGATACATTAGCATTATGAGAAAACTCCACAAGAATCTAATATAGAACCCCAATCTCAATTGAATCCTCACATTTTATCCCAACATTTTGCAGCCTCGGAGTCAAAAGCCCTTACTGATTTGGAAACAGAACACTACAATAGTGATCAATAAATGAATGATCATACTACATCAAGGCTAAATTATAAACATGTATCCATGGGGATGGTTCCCTAAAAACCTTTCTTCCAGATCCCCTACTAAGTAGCCAAGAAATTTTGGGTGCTATTACTATTTACATAAGTGTTACTGTTGGAATTTCCCAGAAGCCAAAGCAATTACTTCTCCGACTGCCTAACAATCGGTTTTAGACCCAGCATTCCTTGAGCATTCTGGGCCTGCATTTCGTAATTAACAGTCTGGGAAGTATCGCAGAGTACTTCCAATAAAATCAAACGAACCTTTTGAAGCCGAGGCCTATGTGAGCCCCCAGAAAAGTCAGCTTCAAAATAAGGTGAATACTATAATTCCCTTTCAGTCCAACTTTTGCAGAATTGGAGGGACCCAAATCTACCTTGACCAAATCTACTGTCTCAGGGACGAGCTCAGTCCCCTCCCACCGCGTCTCCCTAAGGCTGCTACACCTAACACTCCCGCTACCCGCCTGCTCCACCAGACCCGTACCTTAAGGTTAGCCCGGAGGCCCAGACTCTTGGCTAAGCTCTGCAGGTCACTGTACTTGAACGAGTCCAGTTCCTCCACGGATGGGACGGTCATCGTGATCGCCAATCCAGGAAACCACGCAGAGTATCAATCACCCCAAAAGGAGCGCCGTTCAAAACGCTGGCGCCGATCTTAACGGTGACGAAGCCACTTATATAGACAGTTTAAACTAAAACTGCTACACTCCCATTGGTTAAAAAGATCTCAAAGGCGGTGCTTCCTAGCATTGACCAATAGAAGGTCTGATTCCCTTGTCCATAGCAACAACGTTCTACCCAATCACCAACGCTTAGGAGCCGTAGGCCTGCGGAGCCCCCGGCTCACGGTGTCCAATAAAGACGTAGGAACTATACTTGGGGCGGGGTCTGGTTCGTGTACGAAACCGTGGCGCCAGCCGCAAGAAGATGGCGGCTCTGCAGCTAAGAGGTTCCTCTGGCTATGCAAAGCTGCGGGAAGGCGACTTTTGTGACGGCGCTAAGATGACTGACGAGCCTTCTTTTACGAGTTCAATGGAGTGGGACACGCAGGTGGTGAAGGGGTCCTCGCCGCTCGGGTCCTCGCCGCTCGGCCCCGCGGCGCTGGGGATCGAAGAACAGCTAACCGGCCAGCGGCTGCCGTCATGGCTGCTGCCCGAGAGGTGCGCCGTGTTCCAGTGCGCGAAATGCCACGCTGTGCTCGCTGACTCGGTGCACCTCGCTTGGGACCTGTCGCGGTCCCTCGGGGCCGTGGTCTTCTCCAGTGAGTTGGGGTGGGGGGTGTCTGGGGAAGGCGAAGGAGGGCCCAGGCGGGTGTTCCAGCTTTCTCACGGGGTATCCGGAGAGCAGGCTTTGACGAACACGGGATTAAGGTCTGGAAATTAACCCTTTGCCAGGGATGGGGGCAGCTTTTCTTAATTGTGGCTATGATGATCCTGTTTAGAGGGGGCAGGTTTTCCCTTCCAAGGCCTCACAATTACTCATTCTGGCCCGCTTTTTTTTTTTTTTTTTTTTTTCTTCCTAGGAGTCACAAATAACGTCGTTTTGGAAGCTCCCTTCCTAGTTGGCATTGAAGGTTCGCTCAAAGGCAGGTACGTGCTGAGAATTCTCGATCGGTCTCTAGTCCCCGACTAGATAGTGAGGAGCATGGAACTGACCTGTACGAGATAAAAATAGTTTCTCTCTTGCACTAGAATAAAAGTTTATTCCATCCATACAGTATGTCGGAATTATGCTCCTTTGATCTGTTTGAGTTTTGTAGAACTTGGTGCGTTAATGAATGGAAAAATTATATCTGTGTGTAGATTTTAAGAGCTTTCTGAGGGCCATATCTCTCTAGTGGCTTGTGCAAGTGAGGCAAAGAAAAATATGTCTAGTAGAGGAAAATGGAGAATAACTTACTAGAAACTACAGTCCTTTGAGATAACTAGGACTTTAAAATTTGCATTTAATGTGGCGTTTGTAATAAGCAATGGAAGGACTAATTTCTGTTATAACCCAGGAAACTGGAGAAAAACATAGTTGAATGTTATGTACTTGAATACAGTAGTCCCCCATTATCTGTGGTTTCACTTTCTACAGTTTCAGTTACCCATCGTCAACCACAGTTTCAAAATATTAAGTGGAAAACTCCAGAAATTGTGCATTGTTCAACATAGCAACGTCCTGCCCTTTGTCTAGCATGTCCATGGTGCATACACTACCCACTGGTTAGTCACTTACTAGCTGTCTCAGTTATCAGATCAGTTGTCCTGGTATCAATGCTTGTCCTCAAGTAACTCTTACTTAATAATGGCCTCAAAGTGCAAGAGTAGTGATGCTGGCAATTCAGTTATGCCAAAGAGAAGCCATGAAGTGTATGTATGTATAGGAAAAAAACGTAATATGTATAGAAGTCAGTATTGTCCGCAGTTTCAGGCATCCCCTGGGGTTCTTCAAACAGATCTCCTGTGGATAAGGGGGGGTACCACCTAGTAAACTTTGCATCTTGCCTGTATTGTGATTTACAAGTGACAACAAAATACTCAGTAAATTTAGTATTTCAAGGCTCCTAAATTTTGAGTGTTGGATTTAACAGTAAGACAGTTCATTCTGATCATAGTTTTAGGGTTAAAGTAATGGAATTCTTAGTTGCTTTACTTAGTGACCAGGAAGAGTTCTGCTTCTCCTTTTTCCCAACTGAAAGATACTCCCTATCCTTATGGAGTGTTCTCTTCCCACGCAAAGGAAAGAGAGTGAAGGAGTGGTGGCTTGCTTGGAATTGGATCATGTGGGTCAGAGGCAGAAGATCTGAATACCTTCTTAGAGAGGATGATAATGCATCCAGAGCCATGCTGTCCAATACTGTAACCACTAACCACATGTAGTTATTGAGTACTTAAAATGTGGCCATTCTGACTTGAGAATGTTGTGAGTGTAAAATACATACTGGATTTTGAATACTTGGTACAAAAATAATAATAATTTAAAAATATTGATTATATGTTGAAATGATAATATATTTGGTAGCAGAAAATATATTAAAATTAATTCACCTTCTTTAGTTTTTTTTTTTTTTTTTTTAAACAAGACCAGTCGAGAATTTTAAATTACTTATGTGACTCATACTATATTCCTGCTGAACAGTACTGATCTGGATGGTTTATAAAACACTGGGGGAGGGGAGGGAAGTCCCCTATGTTTAGGTTATTTTTAGAACGAGGGGAGCAATAGGACTTGGCAAGAAGAGATTTATATCAGGAATTGGCTTGTGTGATTATGGAGGATGAGAAGTCCCAAGAGTTGTAGTTGACAAGCTGGAGACATGAGAGAGCCAGTGGTTTAGTTCTAGTTCAAGTCCACAGGCCTGAGAACCAGGAGAGCGAAAGGTGCAAGTACCAATCCAAAAGCCAGCAGGCTGGAAACCCGAGAAGAGTCCACATTTTCAAGTCCAAGTCCAAAGGCAGGAAAAAAGACCAATGCCACAGCTTAAGGTAGTCAGGCAAGAGTTTCTGTTACTCATGAAAGGGTCAGTCTTTTTGTTCTATTCAGGCTTCTAGCTAATTAGATGAGGGCAATCTGCTTTACTTGGTCTACTGATTTAAATATATATATTTTTCAAATATTATTCTCATTCAAAAGCAACCTTACAAACATTCATAATAATGTTTAACAAAATAAGTGGTAACCCTGTGGCTCAGTCAGGTTGACGCACAAAACTTAACCATCACTTATTAACTTGTCACCCATATGCATCTCCTAAAACCATACTTAATCTCCCAATAAAGACAATAATATGGTCATAATTCTGCCTAACATGGTACCAATATCCTGCATATAACTGAAAATGCAATACCCCTTTTCCAGAAAAGGAGGTAAAGTCTATAAGTGATGTTCACTTTTCTCCTTGATAGCTCATGACTTAAATACTATGATGTAAATTTAACAATACTTAAATACTGTGACATAAAGACATATCTTGTTACATGATAAGAGAATAAGAGGCAAGAAAACAGATATTTGCTAAGAAGAAGAAAGCAGAGGGAAGAAAACACAAACATTCATAACAAAATAGAGAGGAAATACTCATGACAATTATAGTCCTTGGTTCTATAACTGGTCACATGCCCATGATTGGTATTCATAACTACTTTCTTCCACTACCATATGTGTATTCCCTCTGCCTTCAGAAAGCACTCAACTGGTCATAGGTCTTTACGTGGTGTGGTGATACAGACTTTATTTATAAAGGATCTGGGCCATTTGCAGACTAATATTTATTAAAATATTTGTTTTATATTGCATGCATAAGAATTTTGGATTTTTTTTACATTTTGCTTTGTGTCATATATTGGTTTCTGTGAGACATTTGTGTATAGGTACTGTGCTTTGTCTGATGTAATTAATTCCTAAGTAGGAATTAATTCAAATTAATGTAACTTTATTTCATGGCTTGCTTTTTCAGAAGCCTAGCCCTAACAGGAATACCTTTCGTCACCAGATTCTACTAAGAAAACCTAATCATTGAATCTGCCAACACGTAGTATGTCTGAGCCTTACTAATGACTCTTGTCACAACCTCCCTCACAGCCATCTACAGCACTAGAATTACCTTTTTTTGCAGATTGCCATATTCACAAAAAATACAGTACTACATCTGTGTTATGGGAATTCATTTACCTGTAAATTTAGTATATTTTGTTGCTTGGTCTTTTTTAATATCCATTGACACGAATCATTTCTTTTTATCCAGGTGATTTTTATACTCTATAAACTTTTACTGCATAGTATATTACGTTTATACAAATAATTTTTTCTCTTACCAAGGCTCTTTAAAATTGCTTTCAGTACATGCATGATGAAACAGTTTATCTTTCCCTAAAACATTTCTTTGTAATATTTGGATATTTTTATATACCAGCAAATATGGTAAGTGACTTACTCAAGTGGTTTTGTTGTAGTCGCCAGCCCCTGAAAGACTCAGGGACCACTAGAACTCAGTGAGTGAGTTACAGGAAACACGCTTTATTCAGCTGGGTCTGCCAGGGGTATGCAGACCCAAAATTAAGCAGCAGCAAAATGCAGAAGTTCAGGGTTATTAAGCCCAAAATCCCATTCTTCATTCTGTCTAAACACAAAGGTCTATCCTTCTTCTATTCATTACCTGTCAACTCACAGGTCAGGTGCATAAGCGGGGTTACAGAAGCAGAAAGCTTAGAATGTTATGTTCCTATGTGTAACAGCCTATGTTTCCATGGACATAGCCATGTTTCAATGGGCATAGCCAAGCAGTAATTTTCCTGCAAATAATAAATTTCTAGCAGTCATTTTTCAGCCATTACAGTTTAACTAGAACTAAAAGCAACATTTCCTGTGATTCTGCATCCAGTAATCTTTCAGAGAATGAAGGAAAAGAAAAATTAATGGCTTGCTACCGTAATAGGATTCCTTTTCTCTCTTGCATTTTGGGTAATTTTTTAAGTTAATTTTTTTATATATGCAAAATAAAAATCTTGATTTGAATTATATTAATTATTGTTAAGTAAACCCCAGACAACTTGATTATTTTACTTCAACTGAGAATTGGTTTAATGGTAGCTAATTTATAAGGTCATGTATGATTTTATATTTAAATGTTAATCTGATTAGATAGCTCTTTGCTTTCATATGTAAATTAAGGTCTCACAGTTAAAGTGACAGTTGCACATCCATGATTTCCTTTGTGGCCAGAATATACAAGGGTATCCGTAATCTGGGGTGTAATTATATTAAAATATAAATTAACCTTTCTTGAATGTGACATTTCTTCTTTCTCATTCCTATTATAGCTTAATTTTAGGAATGCTTCCAGGGACTGGTTACTTTGTATGTGTTCTCTGATTTTTTTTCTTACATATATTCCATTTTTTTCCCCCCAGCACTTACAACCTTTTATTCTGTAGTTCCTGTGGGATTCCCATTGGTTTCCATCTATATTCTACCTATGCAGCCCTAGCTACTTTGAGAGGTCACTTCTGTCTTTCAAGTGATAAAATGATGTGGTGAGTAGACTTAGATATTCTTTATCAAATAAATTTTAAAAGATCTTCCAGAAAAGGCAGAATGTTTATACCAAAGAAGATGCTAAAGCTAGGCACTGTCCATTACAAAAAAAGATGGCAGGGAGACTAAAATACAGTCTCATAACATTATGATCACATTAGATGTCTTATACCATGTCTTCATAATTATATCATGGAATAATTGAGGTGATAGTCTTTCACTACAGAAACTTCTGCAAGTAAGCTGTTGCAAAATAATGTTACAGTAGGCACTTTTTGGGTTCGTGCCCAGTCTTTCTCCCTCCCATAGAGTGGGACCTTGTGGCAATGTTTGTATCATAAATGATAACACTCTCAGGTGATGGGATCAAGAATTGATACCTGACTTAAGCTAAGCCAACAGGCGTTCTACCCTAGGAATTTGAAATAAAGACCCAGAGACACTGGTCACGTGTAGATGGTACTGGTGCTGAAGTTGGGAACTGAAAGCTCTAGGTTTAGGGCAGCTATTTTCTACATTACACATGTAGATACATAATACAGAATTTTGTCTGCAGAAAAAGATGAATTAAGCAGATACACAAAGAAAAATAAAAAATAATGACCATGTGGCCTCATAGGGTCTGAAAAATTACCCTACTGGCTGATCCGTCTCATGAATTACTTTGGATATATCTTTCTCTTCCTAATAAGTTTACTTTTTACTTAAGTATTTTTTGATTATTACAATAAACTGAAACATCCTTCGACGTCTTTTCTTGACCATTAAAAACAAAAAAACACAACAGCCATTGAAGATCTATTTGTGCCAGGCATTATGGTTACCTCACTGAATCTGTAATATAAAAATACAGGCTCAGAGAGGTAGAGGAGCTGAGATTTGAATCTATGTCTTAACAGTAAAACTCATAAATCCCATCTTTTACCAAGAACTCTTTCAGTGTGCATTAGGTATACCATTTGTTCTTTAATGCAGATTTTCAAAAAAATATATACTTGAGATGTACTGATATTTTACTTTCAATTTTTAGTTTCTTCTTACATAATTTCTATTTAGAATTAAGTTTAGTGAGGGGGGAATAAAAGTATCTCTAAACATGTGCTCAAATCTTTTTTAGAAATAATTATAACTAATTGTTCCAGCAGAGCTATAATTGAGTTTTTGCTTAGGGGAAATAAGTTTTTAGAAACAAAAATTTTTAATATAAATTTGAAAAGCATTATGGGACTCTAACTAATTTCTTAATCTTTAAAATGAGAAGTTGGACTCAAAGGTCAGTATATATATATATTTTTTTTGATTGAGTAGAAATTAGGAAAGTATAGGTAGCATGGGTCTAGGAAGATAATAAATCTGTATCTGTGTATATCAGAATGAATTTGGCTACTAGTCACAGAAAACCTGACTAACAGTGGCTTTAATAAGTAAGGGGTAGGAGTGGTTGGCCACTCCAGGAGTCTTCTAGTGGCTTAGCTGACAGGGCTTTGAGTCAGCATCTCTGGTTCTCTTGGTTGCAGGATGGCTGCTGCAATTATAAGCATTAAATCTATAGACAGTAGCATCCCCAACTGGAAGGAAAGAGTATGGGAACATGGAATAGTCTTCTAATGGGAAAATAATTATTGTCCAGAACGATGTCACATGATCTCCTTATGCTGGGAAAGCAAGTATATGACAACAGGGAATAAGGTTGCCACAATGGCTTAGAACAGTTATGGTTCATCTCCTAGCACTGGGCACACTGTCTCATGTATTCCTTCCTGGCTGGCAAGGCATGGGATGAGGCACAGAGTCTCTCTGATTTGTTAATTGTGAATTTGTTTTCTCTACAAAATACATTATTAATCTTGAAATTGAAATCAGTAAGAAGGCAGTCTTTGGCTGACAGATATTCCTTTAGAGGGCAAGTTTAGTTTACTGATAATCTTAACTGTGATATGGTACTAATATTTTGTTTTCTATCTAGCTATCTCTTAAAAACAAAAGCCATAGTAAATGCATCTGAAATGGATATTCACAACATGCCTCTACCAGAAAAGGTTGCAGAGGTAAAATTTTGTGATTATTGTGTTTCCTTTAATGTAGACAACACCTGATAATTTGTACCCTTTTCCTCATTCCTTTAACATTTCTTAAAAGAAATACTGGTTTGGTGGTGATGAACTCCTAAAGCTTTTTCTTGTATGGAGGAAATGACTTTATTTAAAACTGTGTAAAGAGATGTTCAAGTCTTATGGGTGCTGCCTAAAACAATGGAGATTTTGGTAGTAAGCATTTAAGTGGAAGCTGGTAGTTCCATGAGATCAAGAAGCTAAACTTTAACTAGTTCATAAGAGAGAATCAGGAAAATAGCTAAGAAGAGTCTTCCTGGAGCTGTAACAAAAAAAGATTGGCCTTAAGACTGTCCCCCTATAAGTGGGGGTGGGGTCGTGGTGGTGGTCTGAATTTAATTGGATTAGATGTGGCTCAATTTATGTCCTGGAGCATTTTCAAAAACAATAGAACAATCACCCAGCAATTAGTGGAGGCTAACAGCTGGGTATGATCCTAATGGAGGCACACAGCCTCCTTAGAGATCTGGGAAAAAGACAAAGAGAGCCCTGCTAAAACCACTGTAATCCCAGGGTGATTGCACTGCCCAAGACTGTGTCCTCTGAGGAGTGACATCAGAGGCTGCACACTGTGAGCGAAACCAACATCAATAGTCTTGCCAACTCACTAACAAATAAGCAAACAACCACCATGAGAAGGGGTTGTGTATCCAAAGTTGCTACAGTATGTTATCTAAACTGTCCAGTTTTCAATAAAAAATTAGACATACAAAAGTATGACCCATACACAGAATAAAAAGCAGGCAGCAGAAAATGCCTTTTAAAGGGCCCAAATGTTGGACGTAGCAGACAAAGCCTTCAAAGCAGCTGTTATAAATATGTCCAAAAAAACTAAAGGAAACCATGTTTAAAGAAGTAAAAAAAGTATGATGACAGTCTCATCAAATAGAGAATATCCCTAAAGAGAGAAATTATAAAAACCAAATAAAAACTCTGAGTTGAAAAGTACAATAACTGAAATGAAAGATTCACTAGAGGGGCTCAACAGATTTGAACTGCCAAAGAAAGAATCGGAAAACTTAGTTGATGAGCTTATGAACCAAGACTAAGACCTGTTGGACACCATCAAGTATACCTAAATATGTTTTGGTGGTGGGAGGACAAAAAGAGAAGTAGAAAAAATATTCAAGGAAATTATGGTTGAAAACTTTTCAAACTTGATGAAAAACATTAATCTACATATTGAATACCTCAACAAGCTCAGGTAGGATAAATACAGAAATCTATACCCCAACACATCATAGTAAAAATGTTGGAATGTAGATAAAGAGAAAATAAAGAGAAAAAAAATCATGAAAGTGGCGAAGAAAAATGATTGATCGATCATCTCCAAGGGCACACAAGTAAGATTACGGGCTCTAGAGTTATCTCTTTAAACAAAATTTTCTGATGAATTTTGGGTATTCTTGTATCTTAGACCATAAAAAGATTTAGTGTACTGTGAGAAGTATATCAGAAATATAATTTATTTTGATTAACCCTGACTTTAACATAAGACTTATCCATTATTCCCTATTCCATGATAAGTTTACGAGTCTAAGTACATGAGTAATAACACTAAATTTGGTTCTAGATACAGCTATTCTAAGGTAAAAGAACTACTGAAAATTAATTACAACAAATATCTCTTCTAAACCTGACAACCAGAGCTACTTTTGAAGACTATTAGCAGAGTATTAAAGAAAGGTATTTTTTACTGTGAACAAAGATTTAGGGAAAAAAGATTGCTTGCCACTAGAAAAGGAGGGGAACTATTCAGTACTTCTGTCTCCACAAGCTCTTACCCCAGTTTATTCTTGTCTTCCTTCCCAGTCATTGGAGTTTAAACCTGGTAGGAAGAAGGGAGACAGAAACAGTGATGCTCAGCAATGGCTGCCTTTTTTTCACGTGAAACTATATCTGAGGATCTTATTGTATTGTTGAATAAACTTCTTTCAGAAATAGAAGAAATGTACTTATGAAATGTGTTCAGACATTGCTAGCTCCCAATCACAACTAAAATTTGAAGTGGCTTCTAGAACCAGCAAATTGAGAGTTACACTTAAGATGCCCTGATATCTATCTATATATTTCTTTTCCCAGCTAAAGGAGAAGATAATGTTAACGCATACTCACTTAAATTTACTGATGGAGATTCTGAAGGAAGTGACTTCTGACCAGTCCAAGCCAGAAAACTGATCTAGAACCAAAGCATGAGTTTCAAGATCAGGCCTTACTACTGTCTTCAACAACAGGTGCTGTTTGATCATTTCTTGAGAAAGACTGACTTCAAAAATCGATGGGAAATGTGGTTTATTATGTTTACCTCTCGGCTGATTTTCCAAATGATTTGTGAAGCTTTTTCTAGAAGATGAGAAATTAAGGAAGCTTCTGCCCGGGTTTCATAGTTATTTGCCGTATGAACTTGGTTTAGCCACTTAGCAGTTTCATAATACTTATTTCCAAAAACATCTTTAACTATAAATTTAGGGATTAAGAAGCAATGTCCCATGAATGCTCTGAAGATGTATGAAAATAAAGTTGTACTTAATGCTGACTACTGTGATTCCTACATGGAACAGTTGTTATATGAATACTGAGAATCATTTTTTAAATGTAAAATACAGGTACATACATATTCTGTAGGTAATATTCAAGTTGGATAGTAGTTTTTTTTCTCTTTAGTTGGAAACAGCTTAATAGGATAATGAAAAGAATAATAAAACATCAAACATTCACTGAAATGCTGTTTTCTCATAGTTTGCCTTATATAGCATTTTGGCTCAGTAGGTTATATTATTAATTTAATAAAGACGCTAGCTACTGGGGATAAAAGGTAAGCAAAAATAGTCATTCTCCCCTCACAGAGCTTATAATCTAGTCAGAGATGGACATTCAAATAACCATACGAAGACATGTAAAATTACAACTAGTAAATGTTTGAAAAAAGGGACATAGAGCTACAAGCACATGTAGCACGCAACTGACCTACCTAGTCTGGGGGTCAAGGAAGACCTCTGTGAGGAAGTGAAGTTTCAGCAGTGGTCTGAAAGATAAGTAGGAGTTAATGAAGTGGTAGAGGGAACAATTTGTATAAAGACTCTGCGAGGCCCCTAGAAGGCCTGCAGGAGTTTTGGTGGGTAGAGACCAGAAGGTGCAAGGCCTTACTGGACTCCCGAAGGATGTTTGTTTTTATTTCAAGAACAGTGAGAAGCCCTTGAAGCATTTCAAAGGAGGCCTCCGAGAGGATCAGAGAATGTTAAGAACTAATGAGGTTCTTTTTCAGAACCTCATTATAGTTCTGTAGAAAATGGGTAGGAGTGACTGCCAGCCTACCACTAAAGGATCCGACACTAGCACAACCAAGAGATGATACGGCTAAGCAGTAGTACAGAGAAGTTAACTTGGTTCAGATGTAGCTAGCAGATTTTTTTAAATAGCAGATTCTTAACATTTTATACAGTATAGAGGATATTTTCCTTAAAAGTATTTTAAATTGATTTGCTTTACGCTTTTGTATTGCAAAATTTGGTTTTGTAAGTAAGGATGAAGCCTCTGGCAATACCAGAAAATCAGTACTATATTGAATCATCCTGGGGTTTTTATTTGTGCATGTGGGTATGTCTGCCTCAGTTTATGTCCTTTATCTAAATTTAAAAGGTGTTCTTATGTAGCTATTTTCTTTAACCTTTGGATTTGCCTTTTTAGTACACTTTCAATAAAAAATTAAATGCTTGAACTTGACATCAAATTAACCTGGCTGGTTTTAAATAGATTTCTTTTTTCAATTACAAATTACATGCTCACTCTTGAAAAACATGCAGATATAAATGACACAATAAAGGGTGTACACTACTTTCCATTTTTGAGCAACATAATATAGTGTCCTAGGAAATGAGCAGGCTCTAGAGTCAGACTGTTTGGATTCAAATTGTGCATTGGGTACATACTTGTTAGCAGTGAACTTGAAGAATGTATTTAAATTTTTCTTGTAAAATAGGGATTAAGAACTAATGAGGGATATAGTGAGGATTAAAAATAAGTTAATATAATGTAGAGTAGTGTTTAACACATAGTAAATGCTTGATAAATACTATTATAACTTAAGCATGAGGATATACACAGATAAGACATAAAGGCAATTTTTTTTTTTTTTTTTTTTTTTACTTTTATTAGCATTTATTTGATACTAAATTTACTCCTGGGCCCTAAGTTTTTGTTTTTCAGTTTCTTCTAGGATATCTTTTTCTTCTGTGCAACCTTCTCTTCTGGTTTAGGAACAATCTGCTCTTTTTCAGTAAGGATCATTTCAATGCGACAAGGAGAGATCAAGTAGGGGTTAATCCGCCCTGGAGCTCTGCATCTTGGGAGCTTTGTTTACCTGGATGTGCTCAATGACTAGAGAATCTTTTAAACCCTTAAGTTCAGCATTACTCTCTGCATTAAGCATGTGTAGCAAGAATTCAGCATTCTATTTAGGTCACGGACCCTGTATCGAGCCCCACTGTTTGGCCCCTATCAATTCCGCCATTATGATGACAGAATGGCACACGTTGCTTCTGTGAAGTGACATCCTTCAGATACTTGGTGGCTTTTCGGATATGCATACTCTTGATGGCCTGGGCAGTTTCATGAGTGTTCTTAAAGTAAACACGAAAATTTGAACCTCTTGATTTGCATGATTTTGTGGGGTTTTCTGAGTCAAGTGAATAGTGAACCATTTTCAGATGTCACCTCAGGCTGCTTACGGAAAAAGCCATAAAGGCAACTTTATGTTTAACATTCTGCAACCTGCTTTTCACATTGTTTTGGACAATTTTCTATACCAGCCCACATGCACATTTGTTTTTAGCACTTGCGTATGATTCAATGAACATATCAAAATTTAACCACTCTTATGTTGGATCCTTGTATTTGCATATATATCTGTACTGATATTTCTGTAGGAGTGATTCCCAAAGTGGAACAGAGTCAAAGGGCATGTGCAGTTATAATTTCAGTGTTATGCCTTCTGTAAATGTTATACTGATACTTCCACAAAATCTTTTTCCCAATTATGGTTGACATTCAATATTTTATTAGTTTCAGGTCTACAGCACAGTGGTTAGGCATTTATATAATTTACAAAGTGATCTCCTTGATTAGCCTAGTACCCACTTGGCACTATACAATGGAGATGGGAGTTATAAATTATAAGTTACTGTATTTTGTATGCTGTACAAATGGTTGGCTTTTTAAACATGCTTTAGGTGGTATAAGAGCTCTGGAAGTCTAACAAAATCGATGATAGGTGACTGATATTAACAGATTCTAAGGCTACTTTACTACAGTTTGATACCATTTAGTATTTTATGTATGTTGAATAATAGTTTCAAAATTCCATGTAGTTATAAGAACAGTAAAATTGCATATCAAAAGTCCCTGAATTGTACTTTTGAGATCCTTAACAGCAGAAACCATCTCTGTTATTGTAACCCCCAATATCTAGTGCAGTACCTGGAAGTGGAGTATATCAGTATATGTTAAATGAATAAGTCTTATATAGACCAAAAGAAGCATTACATAGTAGTCATGCCCCAAAACACAAAGCTTTTGTCTATTTGACAATAGCCTATCCCAAGGAAGTTTGTAATAGTTTATTTCATACTTGGGGGAAAAAAACCCTAAAAAACTCCTTTCCCCTGAATCAAGGATCTCTTTATATATTGTTAAAACCTCTTTAGTTAACTTTGTCAGCATCTAAATATTAAACGTAAAAGGATCTTAAATGCTTTATATATTTCAGATAGGATTCCCTGCAATAGTTATTATTGTACCTAGCTCAGTATTTCCTTAGCAGAAACATTTATTTGCTCATAGACCTAGTATAGGTTGGCCTCAAAGGTAAAAGGGGAATGGCCTAAGTTTAAATGGGATGCCCCTCTTTCTTCAGACGGCTGCTTGTATCCTTGGACTAGACCTGTGAAACAACTGCATCTTGAGTATCAGGAAACCTGGGTCCTTTGTCTGTTTCATTTTTGACATCTGGAGCCTACCTCAGCACAGGTCTGTGCATAGGTTCCTTTCCCATCTCCATTATTTACTGTATTATTAGAAACGACCCATTCCAAGTAACACAGTGAAATTTTAGTGCATTCTCAGCCCATGCTGCTTTATTGCCAAAAATACACACACACACACACACACACACATGTGCAGAGTCCAACTCTTAAAGCAGTTCCTTTTTACATCAAAGAATAAAAAA
This sequence comes from Rousettus aegyptiacus, assembly GCF_014176215.1. NCBI lineage: Eukaryota > Metazoa > Chordata > Mammalia > Chiroptera > Pteropodidae > Rousettus > Rousettus aegyptiacus. Next base: position 115,282,926 of record NW_023416306.1, on the reverse strand, counting down.
AACTCTTCTAAAATCCCAAAGATGCATAGATTAAAAAGCAAACTGCTTTTCCTAAGACTAAACATTCAATGAAAATTTTTAACATCACATATACCAATGGTGCAATGAAGATGCAAAGAGCAAGTAAAATCAGTGAGCAACAATTGTATTTAACAGGACAGTACATAAAAATCTATGTGAAAGGTACTCTAGTATGAATATTTTTTACTTACAAAGGATGAATGACTTTAGGGAAGCGCCAAGACAATTATTTTTGTTTAAGAACTGATGACAATGTATTACAAGAATACCTTTTTTATCTAACAGAAAAATGTATTTTTATCAATGGCATAGCATACTATCACCACAGGAGACAAAATCTTTTGAAAATTGTTAGTAACCTTAAGATATCTCTTCTGACTTAGGAGTATGGGTTCCTGGAGAAATCTGTAGTATTTGGTATAACTTTTAAAATGCCACAGGAAAAAAATGAGAAATCTTTATTGTATTTGTTGGTTAACAGACATGATATCAATGAATGAAAAACAGAAAATTTACCTATGGGATATGACATCTCACTTCCTGTATTTGAGTGGAGACCGAACCCTGCAGTGGCTACAAGTCTAATTCAATTCTGAACTACTGGAAAGATACCATTACACTTAATATTTCAAAAGGTATCCAGAGTGAACTCCCGCAGCAAAGGAAATGAGGTTAAAATAATTTGGAAAAATTATTTTTCAACCTGGAAGGAGTCTAGTAAAAAACATCTAGTCTAATCCTGATTTATATTTAGGCCTCTTTCAGATATAATGAATTCCATTTGTACTTTGTCATAATCACTTGTAGTTGTGAGTTATTCCAAAGTCAGGAATCTTCTCAAAATTTTAAGCTACCTCAGTATTTTCTTCATCAAACAAGTAAATGGCAAGGTTTCCCTTTTTTTTTTTTTTGCCAAAATGTGAAAACTTGCTCCTGTTTACCTAGTATCAAAATCTTTAGGCAACAAACTATGTACTCTGACCAAAATATCAAGAATAAAATTCTGGCTATTAAAAATAACAAAAAAATTCTTAATGTAATACAGTGACAAAAGATAAACCAAACCACAGATGTCATTATTTTCAGGATTATTTCCACACAATGGAATGGTCTCCTTTGCTGTAGAGATCTTTTATGGCTGGTCAATACCAGTACCATACAAACATTGCCTAGTTATCTGAAAATCCTGGAACATATTAAATATGTGCATATTGCCTCTATTCACTTCCAAGATACTAGTTTAAAGAGATGCAAACTTAAGCTACATACACTTTGAGACAAACCCCATACCTAATTACTTCACAAACTCCACAATGGTATTCCCTACTTCCTACCCTTTCTGAAACTCTGCACATCTTTCTGATTATTATAGACATAGCAGCTTATTTATTCAACATGCTTAGTTTATGCCTTTTGTATTGTTTTAAAACATGCTTGGGGACTAATGGAACCAGGCAGGAGGTTAGAGGGTAAGCACTGTTATGATCTATTACAGTTTGAATGTCTTGTGGTTCCCCCTGTTTATCTTCTAGCTCCCATTTTCAGTGGAAGTAAGATAACTTTTAATTAGAAAATGAAAAATAATCCAAACAATAAAGTCAAGCTATTTAAATCTCTATTGCTTCACTATTAGTAAATGCACATATATAATTACTAGTAACCACATAACACTGGACATTTACAGTCATGCATTAGAATATTAGTACTCTAAAATCAAAGTCACGGGCCTGCCACTATTGCTTGCACTTTCATTCAGACCCAATTTTAATAAACATGCAGAGTAAACCCCTTGATTCAGATTACAATAAATAACAAAGACACATGCAACTCCAAAAATGTGGGTTAATAAAGTGATTGCTTAGAAATGCAGGCTGGTAGTCTACATCTATCACACTACTTCAGAATAGAGGTACAAAACACAAAAAGGGTTAAAATTAGGACCACTGTTCAGTTATAAAAGGCTTAACTGCAAATCCTGGTCCTTTTGGGTATAGAATGATATAAAAACTCTGGGAAAAGAATCAGGAGATGCACAGTCTTCTTGAGCAGTAAGTTTTCTTGGCTATTTATTGAGTGCTGAATCGTAGAGGAGCATAGGTGGTATAGGGATGGTGAAGATGCTCTTGAGTAGAACGGTTTTTCTGGTTCACATTAATGAGCATTACCTGCACAGCTCCCTGGGGAAAAGGAGTTTACGAACAGCAGAGCTACAATGTAAACTCAAAAATGCCCTGAAATTAGCATAGCCCTCTGCTTTTGAAAACTGTTGGCCAGGGATCCTTCCAAATATGGTGTAATTAATAGCCAAGCAATGTTCTGAATAAACAAGTAATTTGCTTGCACCAGCAGCACCATGAGAATGTAAACTCCTGGAGGCCAAGGGTCTCTTCATATTTTGCATATCACGGGTATACAAAAAGTAAACATGAGACCACAACATTGAAAAGTAACTGCATACTTTGAGACTACCAAAACTTGTAGTGCATTTTAGCATTTAGAACTATTAACATGGCCATCAAGGGTCATCTTTAATTGTTCTAATTAAACTGTTGACATCACAGTAATATGCAGTGGTATCCTCATGATCATGCAAATGCCTGAATATTCTTGGTTATTCCAGTGTCTCTAATACCACTGATGTATGTGTAGGATATATAAAGAGGAGCTATAATCAATTTAATATAGACTTCTCCCTCTCCTTTGGAGTTGCCATATAAGAATTAAATATTCAAGAGACTATTTTCTTAGATCTACTTCACTTTTAGTACCCCTACCCCTGCCCTTGGAAAACAGGGAACATAGACCAAATCTTTTTAGGGATCTTCAAGATGCTAAATGGCCAAGTCGACATGAAGTAAAAGAGAATAAGAAGTCACCCTCATTCCACTATTGTGCCCTGATGTGAGCTGTATGATTCCTCAGATCAAGAAACTAGTTTGCTGGGTTCTTTCTGAAAATAAGCAGTCACAGATCATAGGCCTATAGTGGCACATCTACATTAGACAAGGTTAAAAAAAAACCCAACATATTATCTTTGGTTACTCCCTTCAATCCTTTTGTTTTACACCTTTAAATTCTAACTCCCCTAAACTAACCATACGCATGAGGAAAAGCCAGCTATCCAAGTTATTGGTGGTTTTTTTTTTTAACCCTAACTACACAACCAACAAACTTTTCCTTTTTAAAAATGCAGCCAGGAAACGAATGGAGAAAGGGTAGGTGACAAAGCAAAAAGTACGCTATTAGCCTGATGTTAAAAGGAATATCATAAGCAAAATCCCCACATGACATCTTAAGTGGGGCTACATTAGGAGTACATTTGTTTCCAGGTTAAGCACTAGAAAAGTTTCATCCAATGGCTCTAACCCTCTGCTCTATGAAACAAATAGGGTCTTTAACTTACGCAAAACTTGCTATTTCTCATACACTGATATAGTCATATACATTCATAGTTTTAAAAGTACCTTTTTATATGCTCTTTATCCAGAACACTTTTTTTTGTGCAACTGTTAATCAGAGCCTCACAAGCTCAAAGTAGTAATACTTATTCTACTGTACAACCTTGTTAATGAAACCTATTATACATGCAAAACTTATTGCTACCTCTTGAAAATTATTTTATGGCTTTTTTTTTTTTTTTTTTCAACAGGAAATACCCTTTCCTATATACTGTGCTATTTTGCATTCATTACCTATTCAGAGGTATTTAAAAAATATTTAAATGCTTTTCAGAAATGGATTCTCGCAGGCACTAAACTACTTGAGCCAAGAGTACAACTATTGAAAATACACTGTAAGAATCTGAACCTGGGTCCCTGGAGATCTGCTGCCAAAGAAACTACTTATCTAAGCTTGCTTCTACACATGAGACATACCACATTAAAATAGTTTTGCATTTCCTATCATGCTAACTGCACAATCTGTGTCAATAAATCCCGGACTCTCCTAATACCGATTTTTAAATAATCACCTCAGAAAACTGCCATTTCCAAGTTCACAAGGCAGCTTTTAGAAGTAGGAATTTCTTTTCTACAGAAAGCTATCTTATGCTTTCAGAATAAAAACCTTTTATGTCTACAAGAAAAGTAGAAAATGTGAAAGCTGTTTAAGGTGGCTTACTATAATCAAGCAAAAGTTATTTATTACATGGCAACCTGGGTAGGCTCCATCGGCTCCTTTTCAAATTCTCATGAAAAGGCCTGGAATCCTATCAATATTCAGTTCAGATATGGAAAGAGGAAAAGCCTGCACAGATTAACCTAGGACACTATGAACTACTGACCAGTGTTCTTGCATGCTGCAGACAGGAAATGTAAATGGTCTGCAGATTAGAAAGCACTCAGTTAAGCAATTAACATAGCATATCAGTACAAAATGCAAAATATACTTTCTTGATGCAAAAGGAGTGGGAAAAATAATAAACCTATAAGACATACAATGTATAAACAGCATAAGAACTATCTAACCTCAAACTGAGAGCAGAGCAGAAACAGGAAATGGGGCCTTATTTTGATTTGAGGTTTCAAAAGACAAAAAGCTTGAATATCCTCAAACACAGCATTTCATATTGTAACCCCACATTTCTATTCATAAATGAGTCTTTCTGGGCTAATCTCCTTTCCCCAGGGAGAAATTATCATGGCTACAGAAATTTATGAAAAGAGAAAAGGTATAGATTTTCCACTCTTTTTACACTATTACTATAATAATTCATCTTGAAGTTTAAATAATTACTAGGCTCATGCACTAACCCTAACATGGCACTACAAATATGCTACCAAGCACTAATGCTTACAAAACTATACACATCTCAAAATGGAAGACATTGGTGATTTTGTTGTTCTTCAACAACTTGTAACATTTGTCCACAAGTATTAAAATATACATATATATATAGTTCTATTGCACATACCCCATTTTTAACTTTTTAAAAGATAAATTTCCAGCTAACGTAGATGAGCAAAAGTAAGTAGGCACGGCTATAGATCGAGGCACAGTCATGCCTAAAATTATAGCTTTTGCCATTAAGAAGGGGACCAAAACAGACCAGGAAAAAATAAAGATGTATTTACGTAAATGCTGTGCAAGTACAACTGGAATATACATTTTTGTTGAATGCCATCTGATGACAAGATGCAAAAACAAGAGCAAGCATTAAATGGTGGTTCTCTTAGCTGTGAATGAAAAAATATAAAGCAACTGGAGAAGCTGAGTGTGATAATAGATTCAAACAAGTGGGCCAGAGATGGTTTCACTGGTACTGATAGTACAAGGTCCCTATTTCCTGCCAAATGATCCTACCCAAAAAGTTGCCAAAAGGACACAGGGAAAATGAGTAACAACTGAAGGTACAAATTCTCCATAATATAATATTCTCAATGTACCAATGGAACCCATGTATGTAAGTTCCATTTTATCTTTAACAATTCCAAAATACTAAAACATGAGGAAGTGGCTAGGAAGTTACTTAACTTAGTTTTCTTTACCAAGTTTTCTGCTATGTTTTACCATTCAGTAACTGCCCTCCATTGAAAGAAATATTTTACCTATATAATTATTTTACCAAAACCCTTTTTATGCCAATTCAAATTGGCTGACCAATTAAACTAATCATGGAATGTGTTCAACATTTCTCATTTTTGGCCATTTCTATTATTCTCAAATCTTGGTAAATCTGCCCTAAGTTTTCAGCATCATAGCATGTACGGCATTGGGCAAACATTCCTCAATTACAGAGATGATCTAGGGAGATTTGTTCTTAATTTTACCTAAGAAGTTTTAAATTCTCTACTCAAAGACTCAAAAGTTTTCATTTTTCTTATGTAAACACCTGAACAATTTATATACTGATCCTCTGTTGATTTTTAAGCAAGAACAGCTTTACACTATATATACTGTTCATCATATAGTATTAGTTTCAAGAAAGCAAGATCCATATTTTTGATTGGAACTATTTTCGTTTGAGGTTTTTTTTCACAGCCTGAATTTCTTCTAAATCTACAATGACCCAACCACAAGTTTGGGAACACTGCTTCATAGGCCCATTCTCTGATGAGAAAGTTCAGTTCCAACTGGGGAAAGTTACCTGAGTCCCAGACTTTTCAGCTTAACATTATAGCTATAGTCTAGAAAAATAAAATATCCAAGTATAGATTTTAGGTCAAAAGAAAAGTTATTTATGCTTTCACAAAAAAAGACAGCTATAGAATGTAAAATGCCATAAAGTCAGGTGGAGCTGCATAAGGCATTTTCACTTCTTTTTCTTAGGAGAAGGGAATTGTATTGAAACTTCTCATTTTTTTCCCATTCCTCCAGGTCCAAAGTTGAAGGAAAGATATACTGTAGGGTCCATCGCATCTTCGGAACAGAAAAACCACTTATGCCACTTTTCTTCCAGCCTTAGCAGCATGGAAAACCAAGTCTCAAGTGCTATATAAAACCCCACAAAGAAGAATGAGAGGTGAATATGGTTCCATCGCTAGACTCAACACTCTTGTTTCCTTTTACCAACCTTTCACTAAAACCCAAAAATGCATTCACAGGGTTAGCATTTATCTGCATAATGCGAGTTCTTCCTTAGAAGAACAACAACAAAAACATTTTAAAATACCAAATGTCCAAAGTCTTCTAAGAACAACAGTTCCTTCTCTAGGAGAAAAATCCCTCTTCTTACCAAAAATTTAGATTTATATATGTAAAAATATTTATAGAGACTCATGGTTTATTCACATATGAAATTAACTTTGTGATATTTTTTTTTCTTTATGCTTCATCACACCAAATGTTTTATTGCAAAGTTGGACCTTTGTTCTTATCCAGTTAATCTATGTCACAGGATGAACCAGGATTTAGAGAAAAAAATGCAATTTTTTAGCATATCTTTCATTTCAAATTTCAGCACATACTTGGAATTCACTATTGCAGTCTCAACTGTGCTTATCATGATAATGGCTGAAACTGGAAGACATTAAAGAAACCCTGATGTCATCCATACTTGCTATTTACACAATCTTCTTGTTGGGAACAAAAGGTAAAGAATTCACAAATACTACCATCTAAGCACCTATTTCAAATCAGCCTTGAGCTTGCAAAATAATTTCTTTACAAGTAAGCAAATTGCAGCAGAAGACACATGTCAGTTGCTTCTTTCTTCCTGGAGAAGTCAGCATGATGACTGCATCCTAGGAGCTTCTCTGTGCTGAACTGAGAGGTGGAAGAAAAAAGAAAAGCAGCCTTTTCCAATCCAAATCATGGAGGTAAATATAGAGAAGGGATATCCACACTTCAAGATTAGGCAAAGTGGCTGGAGAAACGAAGGACCCACTCCATGAGACAACATAGAAATACCTGGAAATACAAAATAAATTAAAAACAGTAAGGTTAAAACAGGTTTCTGCATGAGCTTACTTTTAAAAATATTTAACACATAGAAGGCAATATTTTGGATTACACATTGTATCAAAGAAAATGTCCAACCATAACACCAAATTTAGTATCTTCATCAGAGAAGCAGTAGCCAGAAAAAAATAAACATGGAACAAAAAAGCTAGATTTATACAAAAATTTTAAAGTGAGATATATACACATCGATTTCCTGTTATGCAAATAGAATGAAGTACTCCAAGTTTTACAGCCATAATTCTATATAAAACACGTTTAAAAGCAGTATTATACTCCAAATTTGATGTCTAATACTTATTACTCAAAACTATATGAATCCTCTTACTCTGAGTTATTTCAACTACATAATACCAACATTGAACACTAAAAATTTTGTAAAATCTAAAATGCAAGCATGTAGAAACATTAGTTCATTGCTGCTAAACATAATACTTATAAAACTGCAAGTATCTGCAAAAGTAAATCATACAAAAAGGACAAATGTTGTATAATTGCACTTATATGAGTTACCTAGAATAGGCAAATTCAAAGAGAAAGTGGAATAGAGGTTACTAGGGCCTGGATGAGGGGGAATGGAGAATTATTGATTAATGGGTACTGAGTTTCTGTTTGGGATGATGGGTAAGTTCTAGAAATAGACAGTAGTAAAGGCAACAACGTGAATGTACTTAATGCTATTGTACGTTTAAAAGTGGTTAAAATGATAAGTTGTATGGTATGTGTATTCTACAATAAAAAATAAAAAATCAGATACATATCAAAAGCTTAATAAATTACTCTGACTTACAAACATGGCTGATAGCAATTAGCTAACTAGTATTCCTACCCTTCCATTTTTAATATGTCACATATATATCAAAAAAAACACCTTAACTCTAAAGAGAATTTGAATAACCTATTTTGGTTGAAGATAAGAGTTCTCTGGGCAGTGAACACACAATGCACTATATATATGCCTTACTGTTGAACTGTACACCTGAAACATGGATTTCGTTAATCCATCTCACCATAATAAAAATAAATTTAAAAAATTAAATTGGAAAAAAAAAAAGAAGACAAAACAGTTCTGATTCAAAACCTATGAAAGGTGACAACGGCCATGCCATCCTGAGCACACCCAATCCTGTCTGATCGTGGAACTTAAACGGGATTGGGCCTGGTTAGTACTTGGATGGGAGACCACCTAGGAAGACTGAGTGCTGCAGGCGTAAAACAAAAACAAACAAAACTTATGAAAGGCAAATGTAAATTAACTCAATCAAATCAGGAGGAAGAGAACTATAGAATTTGCATTTATTGCAAAAGCAGCAGTGAAGTAAAAAGAAAAAAATGATGATCCACAGACAGGCCTTTAGAACCCTATGGGCAATGGGGATATTTCATTACATAAGCTTACTCAGGCTTATTCAAAACTTGCACCAGCCCCTAAACTGTTAGGCAGTTCAATTCTAAAGAAAAGATAATTGGCATAATGTTGGGGTTGGGGGTAGGGAGGGAGTAAAAGCCAAAGTTCTGACCAAAGAATGACCTACGATTCCCCATAAAATCTACATCATCCCCTTACACTGTATCTCTTCTGTCCTCAACTCTATCTCCTACCCATCATGGGCTCCAACCACAGTGGACTGCTTGCTCTTCCTGGAATGTCAGGCATGCTCCTACCTTATAGCCTTTTTACTGGTTGTTCCCTTTGTGAGAAGACTCTTACTTCAGGTATCTTTGCCTTTACTCCGATGTTATTTTCTTAATGAGGACTACTTTGAGCCCCTATTTAAGATTATACTGTCCCCCCATCCTACTCACAGACACACTGCCACTATTCCCCTTTACCTTACTCTTTACTTCTCCTTTTATCCATAGCATATAACATCATCCTACTACATGAGGTACTATGTTTCTTATTTACTGTCTTGTCTAAAATGTAAGCTCTACCTGGAAGGAACTTTTGTTTCCTGATGAATCCCAAGTACTTACAATAGGGTGTGACTCATGGTAAGCACGCGATAAAAATATATTGAATAAATGAATGATTAACAGAGCTCTTAACTATACTTAGCCGACATGACTTAAAATTTAAATAAAGATTAGAGTTAGGTGAGGAAACTACAACTATGCACTGTTCTACAAAATTTACAAATAAGAGCCCTGTAAACCTGGTACCTAACTAGGCACTTCTGGGTCTCTGTAGCTATCTGTTTAGTGCTGTTGAGTACATAAAGTCACTTTGTATTGGGAAATCTGACTTATTGGGAGGATGGAAAGGGAAAACAACTTTCAATTTAGCACTTGGGCTAGCTAGATCTGAGTAAAATGACTTTGTGTGGTACTCAGACTCCAAGATGGTCCCAGTTATTACTGCCTCCTGATATTTACGTTTTTTTAAAGTCCCCTCTAACAAAGCATCAAGGCTGATCTATGTGACTACTGTATAAACAAAGAATTTAACTGGCCTTTGTCCTTGAGAGGGAGACTCCAAATCCTTAGAATTTACAGTAAACGAGGCAGCATAAATTAAACAACATTCCAAAATAACCAATGGGTCAAAGAAGAAATCACAAGGGAAATCAGAAAATATCTTGAAATAAATGAAAACAAAAACACAACATACTAAAACTTATGGGATGTAGCAAAAGCAGTGCTAAGAGAGAAATTTACAGCTGTAAACATTTACATTAGGAAAAAAGTTATTAACCACCTAACTTTACACCCTAAATAACTAGAAAAAGAAGAAACTAAACGGAAAGCTAGCAATAAGGAAAAAAATATATGCGCTAAATAGAATAGAAAACAGAAAAATAAAGAAAATCTACGACACCAAAAGTTGGTTATGACTGAGTGGCAATCCATGAATTTGTAGCCAGTTGGTCAGAAGTTTGAGAATCCTCCAAAATGCAACTGGCATCCAAAGTGAGGGCAGTCCTGATAGAGACTATGCCCTTTGATTTGTGGGGTCTGCATTAACTCCAGATGGTGTCAAAATAGTGACCAACAGAATGAGGAGAAAGTGATAATGAGTGACTTCTAAGGCAAGGTCATGATGGATGAGGTTGTGACTTCTGCCTATTGTCCTGGGAGAAGCCAGTTGCTATATCATGATGACACTCAAGCAACCCTGGAATAGGCTGACAATGGAAGGAACTGAGGCTTTAAATTACCAGTATTAATTTGCCAACCATGTGAATGAGCCACCGTGGAATCAGTTCAGAAGATGACTGCCACCCCAACCAATATCTTGACAGTAACCTTATAAAAGACCCTAAGCCAGAAAGCCCCACCTAAACTGCTGATTACTGATACACAATCCAAGAGAGTATCTATCATAAAAGGATAGTTGTTGTCAAGGATGTTAAGCTTTTTCTGGGATACAATTTTTATCCTTCATTCTTTGATGAATCACATTGATTGGTATATGGATGTTGAAACATCCTTGGATTCCTGCAATAAATCTCACTAGGTCATAAAGTATCTCAATGTAATAAAATAGCCCAGAAATAAACCCACACCTTTATGGTCCATCAATCTGACAAAGGAGACAAGAATTTACAATGTATACTGTAAAGAGATGGTAAAAACAGACTCTCCGATAAGAGATGCTGGGAAAACTGGACAGAACCATGCTAAAAAAAAAAAAAAAAAATTTAAACCAATTTCTTACAATATACAAAAATAAATTCAAAGTGGATTAAAGACTTAAATTTAAGACCTAAAACCACAAAACTCCTAGAATAAAACACAGGCTATAAACTCTTTAGCATTAGTCTTAGCAACATCTTTCTGGATAGGTCTCTATGGGCAAATGACACAAAAGAAACAAACAAATGGGGCTCCATCAAACTAAAAAGCTCTACACAATGAAGAAACCATCAACAAAATGAAAGACAACCTGCCAACTGGGAGAAGATAGTTGAAAATTACACATCTAATAAGGGGGTAATACCTCAAATCTATAAAGAACACATAGCATTTAACAGCAGAGAAACAAACAAGTTTAAAAAGGGGCAAGAGGACATGAACAGACATTTCTCCAAAAAGGGCATACAGATGGCCAGCAGACATACGGAAAGATGCTCAAGGTCACCAGTGAGACAAAATGCAAATTAAAACCACAATGTGAGAATGGCCATCATCAACAAATCAACAAACAACAAGTGTTGGCTAGGATGTGGAGAAAAGGGAACCTCATGCTCCAGTTGCTAGAAATGTGAATTGCTACAGCCACTATGGAAAATAGTTTGGAGGTTCCTTAAACAATTGAAAACAAAACTATCTTATGACCTGGCAATTCTACTTCTAGGTATGTATCCAAAGACATCCAAGACACTAATGCAAAAAGATAGATGCACCCTGATGTCCATGGCAGCACTATCTATAATAGCCAAGACATGGAAGAAACCTCAGTGGAAATGGATAAACAACTGGATAAAGACGACGTGGAACGTGTATGTAATGTTGCACCATTTGCGACAACATGAGTGGCTCTAGAGAGCATTATGCTAAATGAAATAAGTCAGACTGAGAAAGACAAATACTACATATGAGCTCACTTAATCTATGTTGGATCTAAAGAACAAAATAAATGAACAAAACAGAAACAGGCTCATAGATAACAGAGAACCAACTGATGGTTGCCAGAGAAAAGGCAGGGTTGGGGGGTCCAGGTGAAAAAGGTGAAGGGATTAAGAAATACAAAGTGGTAATTCCAAAGTAATCATGGAGACATAAAGTCTACCTTAGAGAATACAGTCAATAATACTGTAACAACTATGTATAGTGCCGGCTGGGTACCAGATTAATCATGGGGATTATTGCACAAATTTTATAAATGTCTAACTACTCTGCTGTACATCGAAAACTAATAATAGACAAGAACACTGAATGTCAACTGTCATTTTTAAAAATCATTAAATTGGGAGGAAAAAGAAAAAAAGGGGGGATTATAATTCTTGGCAAAAGAAAGCAAGACACGCTGCCTACCAGAGACTCGAGTCAGACTGAAAGACATGCACGGACTGCAAGTAAAGGGATGGGAAAAGATATTTCATGAAAATGGAAACAAAACAGCAGGGGTAGCAATAATTACATCAGACAAAATAGGCATTCAAACAGAGGCAATGAGAGACACAAAAAGACATTTCATAATGATAAAGGGATCACTCCAAGAAGATATAACCCTTGTAAACACTGATGCACCCAACATAGGAGGACCTAAATAAAGCAACTATTGACCAACGTACAGGGAGAGAGTGACCCTAATACACTCACAGTGGGGGACTTTAACAGTCTATTGACATCAATGGACTGATCTTCAAGAGAGAGAAGCAACTAGGAAACAGCAGTATTCAGTGACAAACTAGACCAGATAGACTGAATTGATATTTTTAGAGCATTTCACTCCAAAGCAGCAGAATAAACATTCTTATGAAACACACATGGAACATTTTCCAGAAAAGACTACAAAAGCCACAAAAAGTTTCAATAAATTTAAGACTGAAATCGCATCAAGAGTCTTCTCCAATTACAATGGTTAAGAAACTAGAAATCAATACAATTAAAAACAAACACACACACACACACACACACACACAAACAAATGGATGCCAAATAAGATGCTACTAAACAATAAATAGGTTAACAACAAGATCAAGGAAGAAATCAAAAGATACCTTGAGACAAATGAAAACACGATGACCCAGAATCTACGGGACACACTGAAAGCAGTCCTAAGAGGGAAATTCATAGCAATATGGGCTTACCTCAGGAAACAAGAAATGTCTCAAAAACAATCTAACCTTCTACTTAAAGGAATAGAAAAGGAAGAACAAACAAAGGACAGAAATACAATGAATCATTAATGAATACTTAGAACAACTGTAAGCCAACAAATTCAACAATCTATAAGAAATGGAACGATTTCTAGAAGCGTGTAAACCTCAGACTAAAACAAGACACAGAAAATCTAAACAGACCAATCACTACCAATGAAATTGAAGAAGGCATCAAAAAACTCCCTACAAAGTCCAGAATCAAATGGTGAATTCTACCAAACATTTAAAGAATTAATACCTATCCTTCTTAAACTATTTCTAAAAACTGAAGAAAGAGGATCTCTTCCAAACCCATCTTACAAAACGAGCATTGTCCTGAGACCGACACCAAACAGACATCTTAGCAAACATGAAACCGACAGGCCAATATTCTTGATGAACATGCATGCAAAATTTCTCAACAAAATATTAGCACACTGGATTCAATAATACATAAGAAGATTATACTCTATGACCAAGTGAGATTTATTGCAGGAATACAAGGATGGGTAATCTGTTACGGATCAATATATAACGAATACACTTTGCTTCCTCTAAGGACAAGAAAAATGATAATATGATAGTTATATATGCCTTTCTTACTTTGTTATATAAATAAATTCAGAACACATTTCACAAAATACAATGGATATCAGTGTCATTCAAATTAAGTTTTTAACTGTCTTATTAAAAAAAAGTGCTGGGCTTACTGGACAGTTTCTATCCCCAGATATAGACTACACTAATGTAAAATTACTGCCTGAGCAAAAATTTAACTTCTTAGTCATTTACCAAGTATTTATTGCTTCCTTTCTTTGAATATTTTAAATTAATACTTGAAAGGTAACAAATGCATATGATAGGAAAAGGTACTAGAAGGTGTACAGTGTTTTTTGCATATCCTTTTAGAGATATTCGACAACTACGAAACATCTATATAAGTAGATTTATTCCCTCCTCACAAATGACAGCACACTATACACCTTATCCTGCAACTTGCTTTTCCATTTAATGTATATTAGAGATCATTCTGTATCAGAATTAAAGCTACCTTGTAGGTTCAGAAGCACTTGCATTTATTTACATCAGTTTCCTATAGCTCAATATTTAGATTGTTACCAATATTGTGCTATACCTATGTCAAGTTTCTATTACTGTGTATCTAGACTTAATTAAGGTTCTACATCCAAGCAATAAAGCCTCTTCTCTAAAGGGCATATGATAAGCCTATCACCTAAAGGGCATTTGGCCCCAAAAGTTTCTATTCCTTTTCCTAATATGATGGTGGTGGTGGGAAAATAAATAAATAAATATATATATATATATATATATATATATATATATATATATATATATGGAATTTACCTTTTTTCAATTTTTTAAAATTGTGGTACAATATACATAACAGATAATTTACCACCTTAACCCTTCTAAAAAGTTCAGTGGTATAAAGTACATTCATATTGTTCTGAAAATATCACCACTACCATTCTCAGACTTTTTATCTTACAAAACTGAAACTCTGTACCCATTAAAAAACTCCTGATTTTCCCTCCCTGGAGTCCCTGGCAACCACCATTCTACTTTGTCTCTATAATTTTGACTAAGTATCTTATATGAGTGGTATACACAATTTTAATCCTTAAAGCAGTCCTACCTTGAATGATTTTCATAGAATATGATCATGGTATATAACTAAGTAGATGTTATGGGTTGAACTGTGTCCTCCCCAAATTCGTATGTTGAAGTCTTAAGCCCCAGTACCTCAAAATGTGACCTTACTTGAAATAGTCACGGCAAAAGTAATTAGTTAAAATGAGGTCATACTGGAATAAGGTGGGCCCTAATCTAATCGACTGAATTTAGGACACACACACACACTCAGAATACCAGTGGAAGACTGGAGTTATGCTGCCACAAGCCACGGAACTACTAAAAACTAGGTCTGGAATAGATCATTCCCTATGCCTTCAGCAGAAGGATGGCCCTCTCAAACACTTTGGTCTTGATGTATGATTTCCAATACTGTGAGACAATTTCTGTTGTTCTAAGTCACTCAGTTTGTGGTGCTTTGTTATGGCAGCATTAGGAAACTAATATAGTAGGTATGAACCCTATTTTGCAGATAAGCTAATGTCAGTTATGAAATAAGCAAATATCACCTCTTGCTCTTTGAGCAACAGAACTTATTCTGTGGTGAATTCAGAAGATACCAACACTTGGCACAGAATAGACTCATACGTAGGAATATTAAAGGTATACTGAAATGCTTTAGAAATTAAAGATTAAAATATTAATATTTGTCTATAATTAAAACTTAAGTGTATATATTATAATATTTGCCTATTAACATTTTATCAGTTGAACTTCAATCTAATTAAATCAGTATTTTTTCTTTATCCAAAAAAAATTATTGGTTTGGGCAAATGGTGGTTTTTCTTTTTTCTTTTTACTTAATTGCTTTTGCTGAAAAGGCTTAGCTTAATTATCAATAATTTACAGTCAAAGTTGATGTTCATCTCCAGTTGAAGCTAATGGTTTATTTTTCCACTTCTTTCTAGCTATTACTAAGGGGCTTAAACAGTATTTGGAAGTATTAGCCACTATTTTACTCACTTGCGAAATCCTGAGTTCAGAATTTTGTTTTCTTTCCGAGATGAATGTAAAAGTACCTAAAAGCCAAGGAAAATGTTCTTCCAATGATAGGGAAAAATAAAAAGAACATTACAAAAAGGATACAGCTTCTACTTGTTATATGCATTCATGCGCAAAATTATTCAAATGAATCGAGCTATTCTAAAAAACACTAGCAAAAATCATTCAGAAGAAATGATCAAAAGTTATTCTCTACTTGCACTGGCATTAATTTTATAAAGATGTCAAAAGTCTTGAAGCAGTGGTTCTCGAGTTTTTATGGAACACTGTCCCCTCTGATGATGATGCTATGGACCCTCTTCTCCCCATAAAATACCTCTTTTTTAGTATAGATGACCACTTCCTTCTTGTTTGTAAGGTAAGAAAAATGTTCCTTTCCTTTCCTCTGCCCCTTTTTTCTCCTCATGGATGAAATTAAAAAACTACTCCCAACAAAATCAACAGAAAGGTCTTATTTGGAACTGCTTCTTTACCTGGTATTTTCAGTTTTGCTAAATCCAGGGCCAGCAAAGAGCATACGAGAAACATTCATTTGTATTATATGTCATTCGAACTGGACCCACCTAACATGCCAGTTTTAAACAGATTTCACCAATTCAGATATCTAATAACTGGAATCTTTCCCAGAATTTAAAGACCGAGTGAGGGGTTATAACACTCCAAATTACGAGATACCCCGTAATGTTAAACAAAAAACGAATACAAATGCCTGACAACACTTTGCGATACACATTACCCAAATTACGTTCTAATAATTCCTCAAACTCATGCTCGACTTAAAAAATAACCAAAAATTGTACAGTGACTTCTTTATTTCTGCAAAACAAACAACGGTGAATTCTACCGAGACTTAGAGTCAGTCGAGATTAACAGGGCATTAGGCAATTATTAGGTCGCACAAGGACAAAGCTGTTACTCAAATCTTAAGTAGGAGAGGTACGAGTGGGAACGAATAAATATAGTAAGGGTAGCAAAAGAACGTGAAACATACAGACTCAAATTAAAATCATGGAGCGTACGTGTTAAATAAAATCTCAAGGTCAACGGACCAGAGACACAAAATATTGAGCCGGAGTAGGCCTGGATTGATACCGGGGCCTCAGGCAAAACAGTGACCACAAAGCGGTGAGGCGAGGGCTATAAAAGATATTCTTCAAAAGGTAAACCGATGGCCCACGCAGCTGCTGCCAGATATACACCCGCGTGGATGCAATTACCGGGGAATTAGCCGGCAGCCGAAGGCATGGTACTAAGACGGACAGCTGCGCGTCCGAGACAGGGGTGATCCGACAGACCCCGAAGGCGGGTGCGGCCTCCCTGGGACAGCTCCGGCAGAAACGCACATTGGCCTATGCCCGCGCCAGCTGCAGGAAAGCTCCGCGCGCTCCTGTACCCTGTACTTCGCCGATTTGGGCTACGCCACCTACTCGTTCCCCCGTCACTGGCCTTCTAGGCTTACCTCGCACGAGCCAGCAGAGGCACTCGACCGCCTGAAGTCCGGCCCACCCCGGCCTACAGGCCGGAACACCACAAAACTCGTCACTCCGCCATCTTTGCTCCTTCCCAAGGCCGCCAACCCTGCGGTGGCCGTTTCCACAAGCCCCGCCTCTGCTGCTGCTGCTGTGTGCTGATTGGATGATGATTTGCGGAGGCGCGCTCTCCTTCCGTCGTAAGTTGGTTAGAATGTATGTCAATCGATAGAGAAGTCCTATTCTTTCCATCGTTTTTTGTTGGATTGGGTCCCAGGGTTGAAGTAATAGGGAAAAATGCTTTGGTAATTCATTGGTTAGCGATGTAAAATTATTTCCGCGTAGGAGCAGTGTTACTTTGTGACAAGGTAGTCTGGCTGGGTCGCATGACTTTTAAACAACCATTAGGTTAAACTATACTAATAATTTCATTCTCAGGGCCTGGAGTTTTTAATTACGGGCATAACACGACACCTAGGCAAACAATATAATAGCTAGTTTGTCTTCCATCCAGGACGTTGGCAGGGTCGATTGATTACTAAGTCGGTTACTCAAATATTAAACTATTTCCACACTTGCTCAAGAGCAACCATTGTCTCAAACCTGAGTTTCTCCTCCCCTGCCTGACTCTTTTTCCTCAGGACCCTCCTCAGTTGCTTACCCTCTAAGCAACTGAAGGGTTTATTGCCTAGCATAGCAGAGGATCTCCTGGACTCTGCTCCAGCCCTACATTCTGATTGGTCAATGCAGCAGTAGTAGTGGAATATTTTGAAAACCACCCCAAACACAGGTATTTTTCTTCCTGGGGCCCAGGCAACTATGGAGGAACCAAAAACAAACATAAAATAGTGTCAGATAAAATAATACCGACTTTTTCTCATTTACTTCCTCTTAACAACCATCTCCGTTCACATTTGAAAATTCTGCATATATACCAGTGGGTGTTTCTCAAAACAAAAACAATTATAAAAAAGTTTTATAAAATACTGTTATATCTACTTGGAGAACCTAGTAATTATATTATGAATTAACAAGCAGAGATTCTAGATCATCTAGGTAAACCTCTTGTAATTTAGGAATTCTGCAAGGTCCCTGACAAAAATGGTTATTCAGAATTGTGCTTAAGCCTGTGCAGAGACTGCTGGGTGCCCCCAGTGTCCTTCTACCTTCTTCCTTAGGAAAAGCAATATTTTCCAGGCTACCTCACAATAAGGTGTGACCAGGTGACTAATAACGTAAAAAATGGTCATTCAAGATTTTGCCTAAAAATCAACCACTAGAGAGCACACTAGTTTTGGGGATATCCTTTTCTTCACTTGATAAGTTGTAATTATTAGGAAATTATTTCTAATTCGAATAAGCTGGAATTTGTCAACCTATCACTTCCAACCATCGTTAATAAATCTGTATAAAGCTTAGCATGTGTCAGGCACTGATTTAACCCTCACAGCAACCTATGAGGTTGGTACTGTCAACATCATCATCGTCATAATTCTTACTTTATAACTGAGGGAAAGGATGTATGGCTTATGATTTCAAACTTGAAAGTGATTGAATTATATAAAATTCTTATAAAACACAGACGAATCAACCAAGTTATATTGTTTTAACCACAAGTGTTTATTGATGGATAGAATACAGTTTTAATGGAACGATAAGGCACAACTGTGGATTGAAACAGTTTGCTATACAGCCAAAAGGAGGAAAAAGCCATAATCTTAGGAACTTTAAATATGCAAGTCAAGGAGCCTTTGAAGTATTTCTCTAACAAATCAATGTCGGATAATTCTTTACACAATTCCTATATTATATCATTTGATCACAAAGTCAGACTGATACTTCATCAAGAATCCCTCAGTCATTTATACTTAAAGCATTAGCCTGACTACTGTTCTGGTCCCCACTCTTTCCAATACCTTCGCAGTGTTTTTTGTTTTGTTTTAGCAGTTCCCTTCTGAAAGTATTGTGTATACATCTTGGATAGCTTTCCAAAGCAAGGAAACAAGCCAGCAAGCAGTGAGTCAGAAAATCAGCCAAGGGCAGATATAAGAATGAACAGACTCATAAATGACCGACATTAGGACGACAACAGCCTGATTCAGTGAGGTCTTTACTTAACTGGCTTAGGCAGAGAAGTTGCTCTGGTTCGTGCAAAGGCCTGTAATGCCACCTCAGGTTATGCTACCAATGCCAACTCCTCATTTCTAAGGGATTAGCAGTGGTCTGAGAAGAGCTAGGAAGTCAGTGTAACTAGGCAGCTAATGATACAACACATTCAATGCTTTGGACCTGTATCAAAGGCTGACTATGGCTTCCAGCATTAACATTTGCCAAATGTAAAATTCATAGAGAATTTTGTACAAAACTTCAAGACACTAAGGACAATCTTTAAATCTCTTGGACTGGGATAGTTAGGCACTTCCGTAACACTAATCTTTCTACCTAGAAATGTGAAGTAAGAAACATTCCAGGGCACATAACACTGAGGTATAAACCATGCTGCAGAGGTGGGAATACATGAGGCTTTTAGGGTGCCCAGCCTCCTTGTTCAAAAAGCCACGAGAAAGTCCCCAAGCATACTGTCAGAGCAGCCATTCTGGTGGTATTGGTGTCCCCAAACTAAGCCAACCTGCCAGCACGTGGCTATTTTCTGAAAAATCAACACTGTACTATTAAGGGTAGCCACGTAGGTATGTATGTTGAGAATAAGAAGCCAGAGGTAGAGCGATCTGAGCAAGCCACTGAAAAGACTTGGCTCTACATCTCTCAACAAGGCCACCACCTTTCAAGAAGAACATCTCCAGCCCACAGCCCTTTGATGACACAGCAGAGTGCAAGAGACCAAGAGATGGTCACATTCTTCTGAGAGAAGTGTTGTTATCGAAAAGCTCCTGGAAAGGCCACATCCCAGAGACCCATTCAAGAGTAACGGTAGATTAAAATCTTCCAGACCACCAAACTATCCTGCCAAGTCAGAAATTCATTGAACAGGCATAGCTTGGAGTGCCAAGTAGAACAAAGGGTACCGAAGCTTAATAAAAATCAGGGAGACAAAGACTAAGTGAATGGTGTATTGAGTGAAAGAGAAGTAGGAAGCAAAGGACATATAAAAAAGGATAGAGGAGCATGCCAAAGCCTAGCTGGAGGGATGGTGACACGGCTATAGTCTATATCCAGTGAAAGAGCTTTCCTGGTTAGTTCTTGGCATAATTCCTTCTCTCACTTCCTCAGACTAGATGGACATGTGGCATTCAGTAGCAGAACTGGGGTGGGGGAAGAGTTGGGACTATTTAGAAATGGAGATAACCAGTGAATGATACTGAACAGATATAGACGTGGTGTACCATTCTATAATGCCCTGTTTATACACCAAAGGCAGGTTTGTGTTGACAGAACATATCTGGGTTATCATGCAACAGCCTTGGTACTTTGGGAGAAGGGGAATGATGGAATGGAGGTGGGGCTGGTGGACAGGAGGATTCTTAAGTTCCAGTTCTTAAATACGAGAAAGCATGAAACAGTTTGACCTCAGTCCTTTAGTGAAGAAACCGGATGCTCATTTTCTGCTCTACGTCCACCTTCTCCAAAACCTGGGGGAGGGGGAAAACCAATTACAGTTATGAAGGAGATATTGTCCAAAGCTCTTACCTGAATGTTTTTCTCCCTCCCTCCTGTGCAGCAGAATTTAACTTTTCAAAGTAAGAGGTGACCGACCTTAACAAATTCTGTAAAAGATATGGCGCTATCTCCATCCTGATCAGCCTCCTGGATGGTCCTGTCTGCAATGCTACCCAGTTGTTCATCTGAGATATTCACTCCAACCATCATGCGTAGGACCTGCAGGACCAAGAGCCAGGAATTACAGAAGACAGAGAGTCAGGGGGGCTCTTCTACTAAGACTAAAGATAATGCTACCCCAATCTTCTTTTCCTATGATGTCCTCAAATATAACAGCCAGAAAGCTGAAACTGTATTTTCTCATCTAGACCACTCTAAATAATGCCATGAACAGAACTCTCTTGCAAGGTCATTGAATAGGAAAGCAAAGCCTCACTTAGGGACAAGTCCTTTGTATTTTGTTCTTCCCTATTTTTCCTGGCTGAAATGTAGATAGGATATCTGGGGGTACCATGAGGTAAAAGTCACATGTACTAGGGTTGCCAGAACATGAATATAGAAGCTTGGTTCCTGGACATCATTCAGGTACTATACCAACCTGGACAATCTACCCCCAGATTTCTTGTTGCACCAGGTGAATTAGTTCCTTATTGGTTTTAGTCAATTTGGTAGGGCTTCCTGGAATCCCACCCACATGCATTCCTCCTTTAGGTAGAGCATTAGCCTGCTATCCCTAAAGTATAGCCAAGAAATATTAAGATCCTTGAAGGGTTAAATACTAAATCCTCCTCTCTAGAAAAATAAAAAGCACATTTAAAGGATTATGAGAACT
Organism: Rousettus aegyptiacus; assembly: GCF_014176215.1. NCBI lineage: Eukaryota > Metazoa > Chordata > Mammalia > Chiroptera > Pteropodidae > Rousettus > Rousettus aegyptiacus. The sequence goes on along the minus strand of NW_023416306.1, from coordinate 115,261,126 downwards.
GCAATAAAGAGAAATTAACAGTTTCACTAAATTTATCTCAAACATAACACCTCTCAACCTCCGCTGCCAGTTCTAACATCTTTAGCATGTGCATATACTTTGAGGATTGCAACCTTAAGCAAGATAAACAACTTCAATGATATTATGACTCTTAGACAATATGAAATGGGGACAGGGTGCTTTTGTGATGCCTCACATTGCTATAATCAGCCATCCCTGTCTTCAAAAGACAAGAGCTGAGATTTTCAACAGGAAAGAAAGGCTTTCTAGCCCGGCTGTTCACAGGCCTCCTTTTCCCCCACTCCTTTACATTCTTCTCCAATGAAATAGTTTTTAAAAAGTAAATTACAGGATTTTCTGAAAAGAAAAAAAAGGGCTTAAATATTGATTTGCATCAACACTGGTCATTTTTTTTTCACAATTCTTGAAAACTAGAAGTTGTAGATTTGGGGCATAAATGTACATAAAATGACAGATTAATAGAAAGAGGCGATGCTAGCAAAAATTAAAAATGACTAGGCCATTTGTCATCTTCCCTGATTGTATGTGGCCAACTAGGCAAATCCATCCTCAAAAAGCAGGAGCTTTTTCAGATCTCAGTCCAATTATTCACTGAAGTGTTTTAGTTGTAGAATTATAAAATTGAATTGTACATGTATGCTTTGTATATACAAGGGGGTGATTTCTTTAAAAAAAAATCACTCATCTAGTCTGTTAATGAAACCGTGAGGGTCCAGAAGTGGCTTGATACAGGTCTCAGCAACTAAGGCTCTGAGCTATTTGCCCAGACCTCACGCCACAGCACTTTCTACCTCTCTATAGTATCACTTACAGCTCCAATCAGAAGTTTATTAGCAAATAGGGCTTTTATTGTGGCTAATGTCTGGTAAGATTTTTGTGTATATACCCTTTTTTCAAGTTTAAGAAAGTTTTATCTATTTTTCTAAGACTTTCTTTTTTAATATGTTAATAGCAAAATATATTCACTGATTTTCTAATTTTAAACCAACTTTTCACTCCTGATATAAACCTACCTTGGCTATAATATAGTATCCTTTTCATATATTGCTGGATTCAATGTACTGATATTTTAAGATCTGTGTATCTAAGTGAATGAAAGAGATTGTGCTGTTATCTTCTTGTATAGTCTTCATGTGGTTTTCACATCAAAGTTATACTAGCCTCATAAAATGAGTATAGTAACTATATTGAAGTATAACTGATATATAATAAACTACATATTTAAATTGTACATATTTAAAATTTACAATCTGATGTTCTGACATATGTACACACCTGTAAAACCATCACAATTAAGATAATGAACATATGTATCCTTCCAAAATTCAAAAAGGACTTGTATAAAAATCATACTAGAAAAACGTGACCACTCAAACTTTCCTCAGGATAAAATAAACTCACCACAAACTTTTTAACATCCACTGAAAAGAACTGCATGTTACCAAACGTTTTAGAAATGGCAGCATCTAGAAAGGTAAACTTTGTTCTCTTCTCACTTTGGATAGTTCATATCATCTTCTTGCTAAGATAAAACTAGTTCTCTGACACCTTAACAGTTCATGAGCACATTTGTCCTAAAGTCATTTCAGGCCTGATGAACATTCTACTAACACTGACTGGCATTCTGGCCACATGATCTCCTCCCCACTCCTTGCCTCAGGCTTTTTTTATCCTAATAATAGAAAATAAATCAACCTTCCACTCCAAAACAAAACAAAACAAAACAAAAAACTTTCTGGTGGCCAGATATGGGCCAGAAAGTAAAAACATGCAACTATAGAGTGACTGCCTCCACCTTTTTCTTCAGAACTCAGAAGCCTATACGCAGCAATTTTAAATAAATTCTTACTAAAGAAAGATATCCCCAACTCAAAAGCAAAGGACATTAACACTGACCTGTGGACCATTTCAGTTTGGGGTTGGTCCTTAATCTGTCCTGAGTAACCTTCAACTTAAGAGATTGCTCAAGATACTGAATAAGTTCAGATTTACTTCATGGTGAATGGAAACCACTTAATTTTTTTTGTTGTATCTTGAAATAGAGAAATTTTCCCATGGAAATTCCTGAATGTGTTGGCCTCCTAAGGTCCTCTAGGTTTATAAATATTTTAAAAAGAAAAGGAAAAAGAAGAATTTTCTCCCCTTCTACACTTGTATTTAGGGGAGGGGAGAAAGAAAGAACAGAAGGGCAATATTAATAGGATGAAGAGACAATCACGTCTAGCAGAGGACAGGAAAATGTGCATAGGGAACAACAAAGAACAGAAAGCAGTCAGCTCAGTTGCACCAGCCTAGCAGCAGCTTCTTACCTCTGATGTCAAGCCCAAGGATAAACACAACAGCAACAATTATCTAAGTGTCATAAGAATTACCTGGTTGCCGATAGACTGACAATAACTGAACTATTTAATTTAAATCATCTTGCATGTTTTAGCTCTGCCAGTCAACATCTAAAAGACACTTAGTTAGCTTTTAAATAGTGGAGACATCTGTTTGTCTGTGAGAACTCAATACACCATTTCAAGTTTCCCCAGGTCATCTGCTCTGCCTTAAATCTAGGACAGGACTCTGCGCACAACAGGTGTTAAATAAATGCTTACTGGAGGAAAGAACAATTCCTACCCACAAGAATAAGTAGGCAGGACCCAAACACAAGTTATCTGTGTGCATGGGAACTCTTCCACATACCTGTAACAGCTCATCACGGGAAATCTTGTCGTCTTTATCCAAGTCATATAGTCGAAAAGCGACTAGTAGGGAAAAACGAGAAGTTAGTGGACATTCAGTAGTGTTTGCGTCCTCTGAAGGAACTAAATATGTAAGAGACAGAAAACTGACAGCAAATTAATAGTTTTTCCAAGAGCAATTGCCGTTACTTGTAGACCTTTTAAAGACTGCAATATTTAAGAAATTGAGATGTCTCTCATAAGTAATAGTATCTTAGCTTTGGTGAAATATGGGCCCCTCCTCAAACAAATCAGAAAACTTAACACAAAGTTGACTGTCCTTTTTCTTCTTATTTTTTTTTTTAACAAACCATATGTCGTTATCTAACTTCGGCCATCTCACACAACCCCTTAAGTCTACTGTGTACCACTCAGGGGGAGCTAACAATAGGAGCCATACAAGTACGAAACAGCTGACTACAGAAAGTATTGCTCTGTGAAAATGGCCACTTTGGCAAATTTGTGCCAAATTTCAAATAACTGTCTATCACTTGAGAGTCCTGAAGGTAAAGAATTTCAGTTTCAAATAAAAATGCCAAGAATTTGATGGTCTTCGTGTTTCTTTCTCTTTTAACAATAGGTAAGTCTTCTAGAAAGCCGTATATATAAGAGAATTCAGAAGAGCAAAATCATTCAGACAGTACCAAGTTGCTGAAAAGCTACCAAGTAAATAGTGTGACAACACTGGATGATTTTATAGGCACTGTGTGAAACCATCACACTGAGGAAGTGACTGCCTTGCAGTTATAGCTGATTTTAGTGTGGTTTTGAGACTTTGAATCACTTCAAGTACGCCCCTAAGATTTCTGATTTTCAGTAGGGTGCTATGAATATATACAGCTAGAGTTATTAAGATATACAGATTTATGTCTTGTTCTTAGGAACTCATGATCTTGTCCTTAGAGGAGAGCAACACACACTACTCACTTTAACACATTCTAAGGGCTGTCACGCATCTGAAATTCAAGGGGACAAAGCATATGGCAAATATGCCTTTCTGATTCAATTAACATTTGAACAAGTCTGATGAGCAGTGCCATTTCAAGCCGAGTTAATACTAGGTACAAAAGCACAAGAACATGGATGAATAACTAAGTTTAAACATCAACTCTCCCTGCAAAAAGGAATGAGATCAATAAAAGTCAAAGTAAACATTTTTTAAAAATCGAATTTGCTCTTTGAAAGGTCATACTAGAATTCTGAAGGGGTAAGTTAACTGGGAGAGACTTTCTCTGATGTTTGTCTGTTCTCTTTAATTTGGTTAGTTGAATAATTACCCTTACCAAACTTGATAATTTATATGCTTAAGGTTCGGAGTCTAAGGGAAAGAAGACAGGATTATAAGGGTTCCTAAAGGAATGTGTTTAATATAGTCCCCAAACTAAACACATTCTCTTTCTCTCTTTCTTTCTCTCTCTCTCTATCTCTCTCTCTCCCCCGCCCCTTCTTCCCTCCCTCCCTCTCTTCCTCTCTCTCCTGCATGTGCTGTCATCTTTCTAAAATACCATAAAATGTGTTATCTACTAAGCTACCTTTAGGATGATTTCAGGATAGAAGCTTATTTGCTCTATAACCCATAAATATCTATTTCTTAATTTCTTAGTGGGGTAACTGGAGTAAACACATCCCTTTCTGCCAAAGTATTTACAGAAGCCAGAATTGCTAGTTCTTTTTTTTTTTAATTTATCAGGGTGACATTGGTTAATAACATATAAATTTTAAGTGTACAATTATATAATACATTATCTGTATATGCATTGTATGCTCACCACCCAAAGGCTAGTCTCCTTCCCTCATCATATATTTGACTCCCTTTATCCTCTTCATCCTTCCCCCACTGTCCTTCTCTGGTTAACCAGTACACTGTTCTCTGTGTCTATGAGTTTATTGCTTTATAGCCCACATATAAGTGAGATCATATGGTTATTATCCTTTTCTGAATTATTTTGCTTGGCATGATACTCCTAAGATCCACCTATGTTGTAAATGGCAGTATGTCATCTTTTCTCATGGCTGAGTAGTATTCCATCAGATATGTATCACATCTTTATTCATTCATCTATTGAAGGATACTCAGGTTGTTTCCATGTCTTGGCTACCCTGAATAATGCTGCACTGAACATATGGATATATATCTTTACAAATAAATGTTTTCAAATTTTTCAAGTAGATGCCCAGAAGAGGGAATGCTGGGCCATACAGCTTACTCTTCACTTGAGAAACCTCCATATTGTTTTCCATAGTGGCTGTACCAGTTTACATTCCCACCAACAGTGTATGAGGGTTCCTTTTTCTCCACATCCTCTCTAACACTTGTTATTTCTTGTCTTACTGATAATAGCTATTCTAACAGGTGTGAGGTAGTATCTCTTTGTGGTTTTGATTTGTATTTCTCCCATAGCTAGTGAAATTGAACATCTTTTCATATATCTGTTGGCCACTTGTATTGAACCCTTGAAACCCAGCTGCCACAGACTGAATGTTTGTGTATACTCCCCCCTTCAATTTCATGTGGGAACCCTAACCCCCAATGTGATGCTATTAGGAGGTGGTGTCCTTGTGGGTGATTAGGGTTAGTTTAGGTCATGAGGGTAAGGTCTTGTGATGGGATTAATGCCCTTATAAAAAAAAAGAAGAGATCTCTTTCTCCCCGCTCTGTCTCCACATCCCCCTGCCACTCCTCATGTAAAGACACAGCAAGAAGGCAGCTGTCTGTAAACCAGTAGAGGGCCATCGACAAGAAGAGATTATGTTGGCACCCTGACCTCAGACTTCCTTGCTTCCAGAACTGTGAGAAATGTCTGTTGTTTAAGCTACCCAGTCTATGGTATCCTGTTATAGTAGCCTGAGCAGACTAATAAACACCAGAAGAGGGATAACTAGAGATCACTCAATAGGGTCTTTAAAAAAAAAAAAAAATGTAGCAATAGTAGTTATTTTTTAACTGACTTGGACTCCTGTCAGTTGGTTCTGGCCCTGAATCAGCTGAAACATTTTTTTTCCACGATAACGAATGGTCAAATGTACAAATGACTGAGCCATTTTGTTAGGTTCTCTCTCCTTTCCTCCTCTCCCTTTCCTGATTCTTGGTCCTATAATGTGGACTTTAGTTTCCAGAGCAGCCTGCCTGCCTCTCTAGTCCATGGCTTCAAATGCCATTTAATGCTAATGACTCCTGAATGTGCATCTCCAGATTGGACCACTCCCCTGAGCTCCTACCCTTGATGTCAGAACAATACCGTACAAAGGTTAAGGCTCCAGCTCTGCTGAATCCTGGCTCTGATGCTTACCAGCCATGTGAATATGAGCAAGTTATTTAACCTCTCTCTGCCTCAGCTGCCTGAGAGGAACAAAATAAGAGTAACAGTAACCCCACCTCATAGGGTTATGAGGACAGAATGAGTTAGTATAGGAAAGGCACTTTAAACAGTACCTGGCACACAGTAACAACTCAATGTCATCTACCCGCCATCATCTCTCTGCCTTCCTCTCCTATTACTCACTTCTTTCATGATAATGCTTCCTTATTTTCTGAACACACCAAGTACTCATTTCTACCCACAGGTCTTTATGCTGGTTGTTCCCTCTGCCCAGATCTCTTCTGTTCTTTGCATGGTTGGTTCATTCTTAGCACAAATTTCAACTCCTCAGAGAGTTCACTGGTCATTTTTTTTTTTTTTTGACCACCCTTTCTAAAGTGGTGACTAATAAACACCAGAAGAGGGATAACTAGAGAGATCACTCTCTATCACTTTCTTGTCTCACCGTATTCATTTCCTGCACAAAACTTGCCATGATCATAAATCTTGTTTATTCATTTGTCTTTTCCCATATAGTCTGTCTCTCTTATTAGATCATAAGCTCAATGAAAAAGCAAAGACCTTCTGATTTATGCATCATTGTATTCTGGGCCTAAAATAATAGCAGGCATATAGTAATTACTCATACATTAGCTTAATAAAAGACCAGATGAATGATCTCAGTCAAACCTTTACCTTTTAATCACTATTATTTCTTTTTTAAAAAATTGTAGTAGTAAAATATACATAAAATTTACCATTTGACTCTTTTTTAAGTGCATAGTTAAGTATTTTCACATTATGGTGTAACCATTACTACCATCTATCTCTAGAACTTTTTCATATTCTCCAGCTGAAACTCTGACCAATTAAACAATAATTTGCCACTTCCACCTGTCCCCAGCCCCTGGCAACTTTCTATGAATTTGACTACTCCAGGTACCTCAGATAAGAGTAATCAAATAATATTTATCCTTTTGTGTCTGGCTTATTTTATTTAGCATAAGTAGATTCATCCATGTTGTAGCATGTGTTAGAATTTCCTTTTTAATTAAGGCTGAATATTCCACTGTATGTATATACCACATTTTGTATATGCAGTCATCTGTCAATGGACACTTGGGTTGCTTTCACCTTTGGTTATTGTGAATAATGCTGCTATTTCTTCTTGGCTACTCTCCCAAACTCAACTTCGCCAATATTCCTCATCATCCAAATAAAATATCTTTATCCTTCTTTCCCACATTATTCATTATGTGTTATAAAAAACTTAGACCATTTAAGAGGACAATTAGAACACTGAAAGGGAAGGTTATAGACCTCTCCCTTACTTACCATGCTCTCAAGCATTGTAAGGCGGTTCATCTTTCTTGTAAGCCATTAAAATCTCTCTGATCTAAATAGAGGAATAAGGAGCCATTCCTGGGAGACAAACAGATCAGTAGTACTATGTGTGCTTAGGCCTGTGCATACATAGATACAGTTAAGCCTTGCTGGTTGCACCTGACATTCGTTCACTGTGGTATAAAAGATCAAAGAGGATGAAGTGTGCTCTCAGAATTCCTGGAGAGGATGTGGAAGATGTACCGTAAACAAATTTGGTTCAAGAATACCACATTTTTAGTTAACAAATCCCCTATATGGAAGGTTAAAGTGCCTTACTGGCAAATGCATTACTAGATATATGTGCCATCTTGCTGCCTCCACAGCTCTGTGGGAAATTCAAAGAGAACCAAAATACAGGCAGAGAAGCAGACATCCAGGACTCCTCCTGTAGGTAGCTTTGGTTTCATTTGTGGTCTAGTTACATGAATGTGATCCCTACATATATACCGCAACAGAATTCTAATTCATTTTCAGCTTCCTGTCAAAGTGGATCCGAAAGCAAAGACTAAAGTATGGTAAAAACCACGCATAACTTGCACAGCACTTTGTTATTATTTTATATCATCCTAAAGTTCGACATTTAAAGTGGCATTCAGACCTTCTTCCTTCCTAACAGAATCTCATCCACAGCTTCAGGAGGGAATTCTATCTCTGTCTGTCTTTCTTTCCCCGCTGTCAGATGAAAACATAGACCAGCTATCACTGAAAGCCATCATGTAACCATGAGGAGCTATGCCTTCAGATGAAGGAGACCCGAAGGATGGCAAAACAGGGCAACTGAAAAAATCTGGGTCCTTGACGACACAATCAACCCTGACACTTGTCTCACCTGACTTGTCAGGTGCGATAATACATATCCTTATTATTGAAGCCAGATGAGTCTGATGAAGGCATCCAAAGTGACACACCCAGTAACTAACAAGCACACTAATGCTATTTGGAATATTTCTTTTAGGGTCAGTGTGAATTAATGCATTAAAATTGTAGCAATTTATGAAGGAAATTAACTACAAAAAATAACTCTATGTATGTGTTGCATAAAATATCTGAATCAAGCCATGGGAATACAAAGCTAATGAAGTATAATTTTTTTCTTTTCTTATTATTAATTGGTTGCTAATTGAAAGGTTCATAATGTAGAAACTTTAAAAAACTACACGAGGTTCAATTCACTTTACTATTTTTTTGTTTCTATTTTTATTGTGGTAAAATACATATAACAAAATTTACCATCTTACCCATTTTTTAAGTGTACGGTTCAGTGGTATTATTTATATTGTTGTGCAACCATCCAAGCACCCATCACAACTCTATCTATCTTGTAAAACTGAAACTCTAGACCTACTAAACAATAACTCTCCAATCTCCCCTCCCCCATCCCTGACAACCACCATATTTTGTCTTTATGAATACGGCTACTTTAAGTACCTCAAATTAGTGGACTCATATAGTATTTGCCTTTTTGTAAGTGGAATAATGTCCTCGAGTTTCATCTATTTTATAGCATATGTCAGATTTTCTTCCTTTTTAAGGCTGAATAACATTCCAGTTTATGTATTTTGCTTATCCATTCATCTGTTGATGTACACTTGGGCTGCTTTCTCATTTTAGCTATTGTGCGCAATGCTGCTATGAATGAGTGAACAAATATCTCTTTTAGACTCTGCTTTCAATTCTTTTGGGTACAAACCCAGAAGTGGAATTGTTGGATCATACAGTAATTCCATTTTTAATTTTTTTGAGGAACCACTATACTGTTGGGCCAAAGAAATATCATAATTCTGAACTACTGAGAAGCACAAATGACAAACTGAGGTATTCACATTACAACAATTGTAATGTGAAGTAAATGTCTGATTTCTGTTGGTGTCAAGAGTCACAGGTACTGCTATTACTGCTCTGGTTTGTTGCCAACATTCATAAATGAAAGAATACCAAATTTCAGTAAGGGCTGGGAGAAAAGGATATATTTTTCCTTCCCATCTTCACAGACTCCTTTCTCTATAGACCCTGGGTTAAGCAGCGGTGTTCTACAAAATGCCTGTTTTTTCCCCTTGAACAGGGAATTACTACCTTTTTTTGAGGCAGCCCTATCCATATCCTTCTGCTGAACTGAAATATCTTCGTGATCCTCACTGCATAAATTCTTTTCTACATGAGACTTTCATATATTGGAAGATAAATCTCTAACCCACAGTCTTTTCTTCTTTTTTTATCTAAAGTTGGAACTATTTTTTTTTAATTGGTTAATACAATTATATAATTTTCAGGTGCACATTATAATTTGACATCTATATATTCTATTGTGTGATTACCACCCAGAGTCCAGTTTCCTTCAGCTACAATATATTTGATTCCCTTTACCTACTTCACCCTCCCCCAACCCCCTTATATTTAACTCCCTTTACCCTGTATAGTCTTCCCTCCTCCCCTGCCCCAGTCTTTCCTTCTTTTAACTTTATGCCAAGTTCTTTCAAAATCTTTCTTAAGGGTAAAAAGGAGAGTTTAATGGGTCTAGAGTTTGTTATGTGTTTTTTACCACAATAAAAAAAAGAAAAAACTTCCTTATAATGATTTATGGTTTTTGGTGCCTTCAAACTTCTAGTTACTTTCTTATAAATGTGCTCATTATAGTTCTGGGATTCAAAATGAAATATGGTTCCCAAGATATATTCTCTTTAGCACACAGTAGGCTTACCACTATTCACATTCTAAATAATACATTTCTATTCTTATGGCCTGATAATACATTACTTTGGGGTGTGGGTGCTGCAGGCCAGGTAGTCACAGTGTACAGTGGCTTCATTTGAGATTTACCCTTAGATCCTGTTCATGCGTGTTGTTGGACCCAAGCACAGCACTCGAGTTTATCCCTTGTAACATTCATTTTGTTAGATTTAGTCCAACTTTTTTCAACCTATCAAGATCTCTTTTAGTTCTGATTCTGTGATCCCTATACTCGTTATGCTTCCAAGTATACAGTCAACCAGAAACTCGATATATTTGCTTATTTCAACTTCAATGAAAAGTCACTGGTGAAAAGAATGACAAATAGCTAAAAGAGCCCTGAAACATACTACTGGGTACTACCTATTTCTGGTGTGACACAAATTCATACCTTTTGGGTATTCTAACCTATTGTTCCATTGTATACAACAGAACAACAAGGAAGACCTTATTAAATGTCTCCATAAAACCTATTTTAAATCAACTAACACCATGAAAAAAATATGTAAGAGTAGCACATGAATGAGTTTCTTGTTTATTTTCCAATGTGATGCTGGCTGTTTTGTTTGTTTCAATTTTTATTTTGGAGTAATTAGAAATTCATTGCAAAATATATACACAGGAAGGTCTCATTTCCCTTTCACTCAGCTTCTCTTGGTGGTAGCATAAATATAATACACCATCAACACCAGGAAACTGACAGTGAGTGGTACAATCCACACAGCATATTCAGATTTCACCATATGTGTGTGTGTAGTTCTATGCACTTTTATCACCTTTGCAACTTTGTGTAACCACTACCACATTCCAGACACAGCTGTTCCAAAGCCACAGACCTCCGACTTTATATCCTGTTACTTAATGTATAATAAAGAAGCATATTTATTACTGTAACACAATGTTGTTTTAATATTTCAATTGTATTTCAATATAATTAGTTTCCTTTATAATCCTATGTATTTTATTTTACATATTCAAAAACATTCTGAGATAGGGTCAATAGGATTCACCAGACTGCCAAGGGAACTCATGATTTGGGAAAAGTAGAGCCCAAACTGTACAGGGAATTCAGGTAACAGGTTTGTGTTAGACCTGATGACCTTTAAAGTCTCCTCTAATCCTGGATTAGAAAAACAAACATAGTTTGCTTCACAGAGCGTAGATTGTCTCTTAAATGTCTTCTCCCTAATCAATTCATTGGACGCACAGATGTTCTCCCTGCCCTCTGCAAATTGTTCCAACCGATGTGGCAGCACACTGTATACTTGTAGCTGAGATGCTATAAGAGTATCCACTTCACCTGTTGAGTTGGATGTTTACTAAGAGTCTGGTGTATCAACAGTCTTAAAACTGTTTGTATTCTCTGTACATTTAATAAAACTATATAACTTAATAAAAAATAAGACATATATATGGAAAGTTATTGTTTCTAAGAAAATTAGATTGACTACTTCTAAATGACTCAAGATTAAGTCATGAAAAAAAACTGTTGCAAAGGTAAATATGGCAGGGCAACAACTATAAAAGATTGAGGAAATTGGGGGTCTGGGAGAATGGGGTGAAAGGTTAAAGAAGTACAAATTAGTAGTTGATAGATGGTCACAGAGATGGGGAGCATGGCATAGGGAATGCAGTTAACATTAATATATTGGCTAAGTGGAAAACCAGAGGAGAGAAGGAGCAATTACGGGCATCATTTTATAAACTATTAAATATCTAACCAATATACTATACACTTGAAACTAATAAAAAGAATATATTTTTTTAAAAAGATTGAGAAAAAAATGTAAATATTTAGAAAGATTCTATTCTCAGAATGCTTTATAAGTATCTTTAAGCTCTCTTTCCACTTAAAAGATTCTGCAACTAGAAACCTTAGACTATACATTATAGATGTGCTCTACAAAAGAAGTTGTACGACTCCTATCAGCAGACCTATACTAAAACAAAACAGCTCTTGGTCCTATATCAAAATATTGGCCAGTGAATGTATTTTTAAATATTTTAGGGTAAAATAAAATGTTAAACCATATATTCTTTTTTATGATTCTATGCTATAGCTGCCTTTTTCAATTTTTCAATTCTTTATCTGACAACACTGAATAAATTTCTACTCTATTAACGTCAGAATCAGACAAATGTACTAAATATATGCTAAAACTCTTAAAATATAAGGCTCATGGCTTTGTCTCAAACAGTATTTAGTCTTGAAAGAAACTGGAATTCACTAATAAAGTATCCAATAAATTTGAGAACAATTAATTAGAGTTCTATTTTCTTCTGTATTGTTTTGTTTGTATTTAAGTGTTCTGCTTCTTCATTAAGGTACATGATCTTGTAATAAAGAAGAGTATTTTATTATTTTGGTTCAAAAATATTCCCTATCCTATTAACAATATTTATTTCAGTGCCTCTTAAATTATCTTCTTGAACTATTGACAAAGGAGTGTACTCATACCCTTTGTATGAACTCATACAAAGAGTAGACAGGGAGACTGGGGATATGGCCCAAGGGCCACAAAACAAAAGTTTAAGTCTTGAGAGAAAAAAAATGGCATAGATGATAGAGGCTCTGTTCATCCTTCCGGCGACCAAATTAAAGTTATGATGGTAATAAGGAGCAGCAGTAAGTAAAAATCACCTGGGAATAGATGAACAAACCATACAACTAGGGAGAGGTCCAGGAAATCACCCTGCAATGGCAGAAGGTAGGACGGGGTGAGGACATGGGGCTGCCCAATTTCCAGCGGCTGAGTGAGATAGAGGCTATGGCAGCAGCAGTGGCAGAAGCCTCTTAAAGGGGCCGTGTCTGCAAGCTGATTTTCACAGTAACGGACCTGCTTGCTCTGAGCACCAGAGCCAATTCAGCTGCATGTAGGGGGCACCAGGGACTTACAGGGAGACATTGTCGGAGTGAGGGCTGATGGGAAACTCTGTACAGAAGTGCCTGCAGTATCCATTGTTCCCTGTTGAGCCCTCACCCCTCCCAGTGCGCGGACACAGCACCACCACAGCTGTGACATCATCAAACTGGATAACAGAGGTCACTCTGCCTAGAGGATTCCCTGAAACCCCGCCTCCCCCAACTCTCAGCTCTTCCCAAGCCATATTCAGGTATATCTTCAACGAGTCAGGTGCTCCTTGCTGAGCAGCGCCTAGGCTCATACTGGAGGCAGCTCTGGCCTCGGTTTCTGGTGTGGCCTTTTGAGGCAACTATAAGCACAGTATCTGTGGATTGCTTGCTGAATCTTAGCAGGTGGCTCTAAAGGGGTAGAGGTTTGGGCTAAGTTTGGCCTGCAGCTGACCCCCTCTGAGGACTGTGCCACTGGACGCCTACTTCACAAATACACACTTACAGGACGGGGAGACTTAGGAGCTTTGCTTAGTACAAAGAAACAGACACTGAAAGGCAGCCAAAATGAGAAGATGAAGAAGCAGAAATCATACAAGAAAAGAGTACAGAGATCTAGATATAATGGAGTCCAGTAATCAAACAGATGCAGAACCGCAACAAATAGATAAAAAACAAAAATGGAAATGGAAATTATAAATGGGAACCAGTCTGAAATGAAGAATACATTATCTGAGATGAGAAGTACATTAAATGGAATAAAAGAAGTGAATAAAGAAGAGTATCAAATGCCCTATCTAGAGGATAGTAAAACCAATCAGGACACTGAATCAGAATGGCAAGAAAAAAGACACCAATACTATAAAAATAATTTATGGAGGATATGCGACACTATTAAGGGTCCAAATATCCATCTGATTGGCGTAACTGAAGAAAATCAAGATGCTGAACAGCTGTTTGAAGAGATAATGCTGAAAACTTCCCTAACCTTGTGAAGGAAATGAACATAAAACCCCAGGAAGCTCAGAGAATTCCAAAAATCAGGAATCCAAAGAGGCCCACACCAAGACATATCATAAGTAAAATGCCAAAGGTTAATTACAAAGAAAGAATACTAAAAGCAGCAAGAGAAAAACAAATAATTACATATAAGGGGAAAACCCATAAGATTGGCAGCTGATTTCTCAAAAAAAAAAAAAAAAACTATGCAGGACAGAAGGGCTTGGCAAAAAAATATTTGACAGGATGAAAACCCAGGACCTACAACCAAGAATAATTTATCCACCAAAGCTATCATTTAGAGTTAAGGACAGATAAAGAGCTTCCTAGACAAAAATAAGCTAAAGGAATTTATCACCACCAAGCCAGTATTACAGGAAATGTTGGAGGGACTTCTTTAAGAAGAAAAATCATGTATCAAAAACAGGAATAAAGAATGGTAACAATTATATTCCTATCAATAAGTACCTTAAATGGAAAAGAGTTAAGTGCTCTAACCAAAAGAGTGGCTGAAAGGATAAAAAAACAAGACCCCTACATAAGAAAAGGAAAAGGATGGAAAAAGATATTGCTTTGATGGATCTAGAAGGTATTTAAGTCAGACAGAGAAAGATAAACACTATATGATTTCACTTATATTCAGAATCTAAGGAAAAGAACAAACTAATCAAAAACAGACTCACAAATATAGCGGACAATTTGGTGTCGGACAGAGGGGAGGGGGGTTTGGGGGATTGGGAGAATGGGGCGAAGGGCTAAAAAAGTACAAATTAGTAGCTGATGAATGGTCATGGGCATAGGGAATGCAGTCGGCATTAATACGTTTGCTAGGTGGAGGGTCAGGGGAGGGAGGATGCAAATGGGGGGACCATTTATGAACTATATAGATGTCTAACCAATGTACTATATACTTGAAACTAAAAAAAAAAAGTTTAAGTTTTATGTATCATTTTCAAATATATGTAAATTTGCCATTATAGTCTATAACTTATATTTGTATTAATATTAAAAAGCCTTTCCTTTTTCTTTATTTAGACCTCTCTGTATACCACTGTGTACCTTTGCAAGAGCAGCTTGGGCTCAGTCAATTCAATATAATTTCAATTCCAATTCTGACTTGTATTGAATAAAGAGAAATTAAATTTCACTTTTTTGGAGAAGTGTTGTAAGAGGTTGGGTAATATCATATATGAAACAACAATGGCAGAGGGAAATCTAACAAACACCCCAAGAAAGGAGACAAGAGGCATGGGAACAAAAATTATATCTTGTACTAACCCAGCTGTCTACCCCTATTTAAGTCATGTTCAGTATCTAACAAATTCTAAAATGGGCTAGGGATCTGGCCATTATTTTTTATATGCGGGGCTGGGTCTTTTCCACTGTTGTCGCCCTAGCACTTACAACAATACCTGGCACACAGTGGGCATTCTATGAATTATAAGGATAACATTAGTAGCTAACTCTTATTTCCAAGCACTGTTTAAAGTACTTGACATATAAATTCATTTAATCCTCACAACATCCCTATGGAAAACCCCTTAATATTCCATTTTACAAAAAAGAAAACTGAGGCCCAAAGATTTTAAGTAACTTGCCCAAAGTCACATGGTCAAAAGTGGCAGAGCTGGGATTCAAACCCAGTCAGCTTAGCTCCAGTGTCTGATCTCTTAACCACTATGCTCTTGTAAATGCTTGTTCAATAAATGAATGAGTAAATAAATGATGTGTAAGAAATAAAAAGCAAATATTTTAAACCGGAAGACTTGATCTCCTTACAGTGTAGTTTGTTGCTTCGACTGTTGAGTGGTTCTGGTCCATTCACATCTTTACTCTTTTCATTATCCTCAATGGGCCGAAAATGAGCCAGAGTTCTCATAAATCCACGGAAGTTTACCTGGTCCTCTCTGATTGGGAAATATTAACAAACAGAACACCGTGTCAATCAGAGTGATTACTTCTTATGAATTTAACATATTGGAAATAGCTTTAGTTAAAGTAGCCTGAAAGTTCATTTAACGAGGTCTCTTTCCATAAGTATAGTACTTTAGGGCTCATAAAAACATCTTCATTTAAGCCTCACCCCAACCTTGTGAAATAGGTATTATTATTTCCACTTTATAAATGATTAACGAGCATCCGTCACTATTGAATTTATTTGTGTATCTTTTCTCAAAGAGGATTTTGAGTAGCTTCAGGGCTACACAACCAGACAAGTAGGACTTAAACTCACCGCTTCAGATTCTGCAGCAACAGTAAAGTAGTCATTCAACTCAAGTGATTCCCCAACCACCTCCCATGTCTCTCCTGCAGTCACATATACCTAGCGATATTTTAAGGTTAAAACATTAACCTTAATATGGACAAGCTGCTTTTAAAATAAAGTTTACTAAGTTACAAAAGCAATAAATACATTTCTGGTAATTTGAGGAAAAAAGTGGAAAGAAAAAAACCATTCTTAGTTCTACCAATCAATTACAATCATCACTAATATATTTTCTTCCAGTAATTTTTCTATGTTTTTGGGGTAACTGTGAACACACTACACACAAACTTTTGTTATATCTTGATTTTTAAAACTTTTACGCATATCTCCAACCTATGAAACATTTTAAATGTCAGCATAGTAATTGTGTGGCTGTATCATTTTATTATTCCCTCATAATTGGATAGATATTTCCCCCACTTTTCATGATCACAATGTTTTGAAAGACCTCTTTGTGTATAAAGTTTTGGTACTTAAAGTTTAAAGAAAATCTTTTTATTAAGCATAAACTAATCAATAATTCTAAAAAAAAAATTTAAAAACTTGAATGAGGAATGTTCTTTAATATCAAAAAAGAAGGTCCAATGTGACAGATTCCTTTATCTAAAGCAGTCATGGAAAGAACAGGTTGCTTGGTTCCTGTGGCTATCTAAAAATAACTCCCAGTCTGTGTGCCTCACTGAACAGATATATTATGTTGGGTCTCTTAAGTACCAGGTAGACACACAGAGACCGGAGCCCATTATACTCAAAAGAATGACCTTTAGCTCTTCAAGGCAGCTATAGCAAAATGGAGCGGTATCTTGTAAAAAAATGTAACATCTGAGGAATTAAGTAATGTAGAATAAGATATGGGTCATATGTCAGGTCAAACAGGTTTATGAGTACATATGTTACTGGCATAACGTCTCTGAGTAAAAGGTAACTACATACCGACATTCCACTTTCAAATCTTATCTTAAAAAAAAAAAAAAATTCATCTACATAAGATTAGAGAAGAAAACAACCTGGAAGCCAAAATCTGTATCTGATTAGAAAGAGCAAGAAGCAGAGGAACAACTTGCTGAGAGCTTAGCAGTGTAGCCCAGTGTGGGCTTCAGCTTCTTTATGTACACCTGTCTATTGTCCTCAGCAGCCGATCCCTGGGTGCTAAGATGGCAGGCAATACTGTAGTCAAAACAAAGGTGGTCTGGCCTTATAAAACAGCTTTTCATAAGCTGCTTCTTCAAATAATCAGTGATAACTGTGGAACTCTGAAAAAAAAAATTGGCAAAATGACTCTACTGGGTTTACTTTCCATTGCAAAAGGTTCGAATACAAAATATAGCTGTAAAAGTTATCTCTGGAGAAGGTTCAATACTCTGCATGGGTTAAAAGAGGAAGCAGAAAAAAAGGAAGAATTCAGCACAAAAATCACACCTGTAACAAACAGGGCAGTTCAGGGACAGAAATAGGGGAAAATAAGGAAGGGCAGGAGATTACACATGGTCGACATGAATCTAAAAAGAGCAGGTCTTGGTCTGATATGATTCTCATCTTCACACCAACTAGCTGCCACTGTTTTTCCTCTGTCACTCAGATTTACTGAGTATCCAACTTCTCAAATTCATTTGGTCTCAATTCAGAGTTCTAAAATTTCCTCTCCAGGCATTTTATCTGATAGTGTCCTCACTGACATTTAGTCTCATTATTAAGAACTGGCAACCATATATAACTTTTTTAAATCCTCTGGTTCATACAGAGAAGTCACAAGGAACCAGGAAGAGACTGTTAAAGAGATGACTTAAAATAAGATTATATGATAAGTTTTATTCATGAAAAAATACCTAATCAAATCAATAAATATTTACTCAGTACTTTGAATGGAGTGTATTAGGTAGTGAAGCATATCAAAAGCCTAGTCATACATTAGATAAACTTAAATCTATTTGAGAAAATGTGTGTGTTGTGGGGGAGAACTGTATCCTTAGTCAATGCTGTAAATGAAAAATAAAGGCTGTGGAAATGGTCCCGATTAACGAAGGCTAAAGAGACATGACAATGGACCCAGACTGGATCTTGTATTATAGGGAGGAAAGGTGCTATAAAGGAGATTACTGGATGAACTGATTAAGCTGGAATATGAATAATATATTTGACTAAAATAATAATAGGTGAAGGTGGTCAAAGAGTATAAACTTCCACTTATAAGATGAATGAGTTCCAGCAAAGTAATGCACAGCACTATGGTTAACAACACTGCATTGTATATTTGAAAGCTGCTAAAAGAGTACATTATAAAAGTTCTCACCACAATACAAAAAGTAAATGCATGAGGTGATGGACATGTTAATTAACCTTATTGTGGTAATCATTTTGCAATATATACATATATAAAATCACTATGTTGTACACCTTAGCTCACATAATGTTATATGTCAATCATGTCACAATACAGATGCAAAAATATAAAATACATATTTTGTATTATTATAGCACTTGATAGGTACTGTAATTATAAATTACACACTAGATTTAAAAACTTAATATGAAAAGAATGTAAACATATTAATAATTTTAAAATATTGATTAAATATTGAATGACAATATTTTAGATATATTGGAATAAATATATATTACCACTATTAATTTAACTTGTTCATTTTTATATTTTCATGTAGCTACTAGAAAATTTAAAATTATGTCGGTGGCTCAATTATATTTTATTGACTAGGACTGAGAGACAGGAACACACAAATGAGGCAAAATGTTAATATAACAATAGATGCGTCTGGGTAAAATATATACAGGTGATCCTTGTACAACTTATCTGCAAATTTGAAATTATTTCTAAATAAAATTAAAGAGTTTAGTTTTATATCAAAGATAAAGAGCTTAAAGACAGAATTTTGAAGATGGGCTCATATACCTATTTGAAGTTTAAAAAGGGGAGGAGAGTAGAAAAGAAGAGATATTCTACATATGACCAAGTTAGGTATGCCCAATATAATCAGGAGTATCGTGGTCTGAGATGACCCAACCAATATCATTATTCCTGATTAGCCTCAGAAAGGAAGCCCAACAACTGTAGGGACTCACCCCTCTGGAAAGAAGGCATTGATGATCCGGTCCCCCAATGGGTTGATAGCAAGCTCTGGAATCCGCTGGAAATCTTCCCGGCTGCCATGAGAATCACCTTGAGTTAGAGAGCATGGGCCCTTAGCATGAACTCCTTCAGTCATTCATGCAAGAGTACAATGTAGCAAGGGTATTACCTCCTGGAATTTATTTCTGTGGCAAATTAAATTAAAGAACTGCAAAAAAATAGCACTTTGATAGCTGCCAAGTGTTTCTTGCACCAACTCAGGAGTGGAAGAAGCCAAATTTAACTATGCCACATTCCAGTGAATTTGGCACACTGGTTACATCAATAAACCACTGATGAGCAAATATTTAGTTGTCCCTGTAAATGATTCCCTGAGTATTACCACTTTGTACTTAGTTATTAAGTTTGGAGAATGAACAGCAAACGCAGAATATCAAACACTACAGAGCTTGAATATGGGAGCAAAAATTCAGAGGGCGCTCCGTACCCTTGGTAGGAAGATCTACAGCACTTATGAAATCAAGGGACTCTTCTTAGGCAATACTTAGGACAAAGAAAGAATAAAACATGGCAATTGAGTTCCATACTTCCTTTCTATAATTCTGGCTTTTTCCTCCATTGTCTTTTTGAGACTAGAGCTAGAGAAGTATGAGGTCCTGAACATGACAAGAACAGTCACCTCTCACAAGTTGGAAGTTATGTTGAAATGAGTATTATTAGTTACCATCACTGTATACACATCATGTGCTGCTCTAACTCTGTTTATATACATTATCTCATTTCTTCATGAAAACATTTTATCTATACCCTTTTAGAACTGAGGAAACTGAGAGTCAATGAGATAAACTTATTCAGTGCTACAAACTAGGAAGTGGCAGAATTGTGATTGAAATCCAAGTCTGTAAGTCAAAGCACGTGTTCTTTTCTCCTAAAACCACATTTCTTTCCCGTATGAAACATTTTGAAAGAAAGGTGTTCTCTCAAAAAATGTTGTGTTTTTTAAAAACTTTTTGGTTGATATTCTGTGCCAAGAATATAAAGCTGTCTACAACATAACTAACTGCTGTACTCTTTAAAAATACCAGTAAAATAAAAGGCAAAGATAGGCAGAAGATTGTTCCAAATCAAAGGGGACTAAAGTGACATACAACTAAATTCAATGCATGATTGTAGAGTAGGAGAAAAATTACTATGCAGGACCTTACTAAGCCAATAGGTAAAAATGAAGATGGAACATTTGGAATTGGAATATTATGTAATAATACTGTATCAAAACACTATAAATTTCTTGATTTTGATGAGAATGTCCTTGTTATAGGAAATACATACTTAAGTATGTGGCAAAATGTTAATAATTGGTAAATCTGGGTATTAGGTAAGCAAAAGAATATAAACTTGAATAAATCTGATTCTTGCTTTTAAGATCATTACTAACAAGAGGTAAAACTTACTCCTCTACCCTCTTTGTACTAAATGCTAATGTTCCCACTTACCCAGGAGACTTCAACACTAGTTTTTCTTGTGGTTTAACATTTACACAATGCTTAATTAATTCAAACAGTTCATCTCCACCACATCTGGTGGTGACACAGGTAGAAACTAACCTAGGAGACTAAGCACAAAGTTCTGGAACAGTAACTCTGGATTCTTATCTTCGATCTCTTAGAGTAATAATTTTAACTGCTTTGCTTAAGATGATAAAAGATAAAGGAAATTACTGAGGTCCTGATTATCTAATTCAACAAATATGTACTGTAAACTCTTATTACATACTTTGCACTATAATACAAAGTCCACATTATCATCAAAATGTAGCTTCTCTTGTTTGACAGAGGTTAAGAAACAATAACTACTCTCTTTTCAATGAAGATTAAGGCTGATCTGAATTGCATGGCCACGTATCTCAGTTTAATATCTAACACGTTTAAGCAATTTTAGCTGAGAAAGGCACGGTTTAAATGCCAGGTCTAGTATCAAGTGGCAAGTGCACAACCTACCTTGAATAAGGGATCTAGTCTAGGACTTCCAATGTCAATAAGAACATAAATGCAGTCCTTTGACACCTTTAAACTCTACTCTTAAAATTTGGATTGTATATATACAGTGCTGTTCTATTAAGATCAAGGGGAAGACTGTTGAAAGTATCAAAATGAAAATAAAAGAGTATAAAAAATAGTTTGTAAACTATTAAACAATACACAGTTTATTATTATTAGTCGTTTTATAGCAGAATGAAGATTGTATGGGCAATTTCTCTAAACTTAGTTTCTCAAATTCGTCTACCTACACAAATCTAATTAAAAAAATGCTCCAAGCAGCCTACACCCCAAGTGTAAGATTGTTCAAAATGTAGATTTGGGTGTACTAAAAAAAAAAAAGCATACCAATAGCATATTCTACCTCATAATATACCTAGGAAAATCACCCTCGAAGATTTTTAAAGAAAAGACATTACTGGTAGCAGGCAAGTCTTTGTGGCCAAGAAGTTCCCAGTGAAGAATGGTTTTCCAGACATTCATGGGCACAAGGATGAGAGACCAGCCCCTCTACACTGATCTTCACTGTGCAAGACCCTTCTCTTACTCAGAGATGTGGCCTCACAATTAACTGCTTATATTTCAAGTACTCAGGGTTAATGCTTAGATGACTTTTACATAATGAGAACGTCGAAATCTGTTAAAGGAATATACTCATGGGAATGCATTCAATTAAGAAAAGTTTTCCATATTTAAGAACTATATAATAGAGATGTCATTTATTCTATTTATAATATAATTGTATTTATTAACATTGAAATGACAATAATTTCTATTATAAAAAGCAATTAATATTTTAAATTAAATTGACAAAATAATTTTGGTTTTTTGATAACAGAATTCTCTTTATATACAGTGTCAATAAGTGCTAAATCGTTCTTTGCTGGTTTTGAGTGTTCTAGGGCCAGACCTGCTTATTTGCAAGGATGTATGTGACTAGGTTGAGGGATGGTGGGCACATATACAGTTACTTCCTCTCGTTCTCTAAAATCCTCCGAAATGTCAGCAAAAATGTACACTTGGGAATCCATCTGTGACATAAACAACCAGGATAGGAGTGTACTAGTAGATGTGGGATTCTGACAAATTCTGAAGTAAGAAAATGGATGCGAACATAGTGACAAGAGTAGAGGACCCACGAAAAGTGCAGCAGAGTGGAGAGCCTGCAGAATCTCAGCAAGGCACCACACTCAGAGTTGCCAGGTAAGAGAGCAGCATTCAGGGTAATTAACTAAACTTTTAAAGAATGGGCCAGCTGCCCGCTGCTGCCAGAGTCTAGCCCAAGAACATAAAAACACTTGTCCTTAGGATAAAAATGGAGAACTGCTATGGAAACAAACCAAGATCAACCAAGAGTGGGAAGTTGGTCCCCTCAGGACGTTGGTTCCCCACCCCCTTTTACCTGGGAAGGGGGTTGTAAATCTGTCCCCTTGCTTCCTGACCACATACCCTAAAGTGAGCTCCACCAACTTATTTGTCCTACTCTGAGTATAGAAGTGAAAGACCCATGGAGAAACAACCCCATGTCAATTTTCTACAATAATCTATCCAGGCTTTTTCATAACTATGAATGGACAACCAGGGCTCACCAGGTATTCTGGGAAAATTAATAGCACAAAAGAGTAGGATCAAGATGAACAGAAATAATAATTTAGGGAACAAAAGAGAGTTCTGAAAGATTCTATTAAGTAACCCAACAGACATTTGATAAGTTTTTACATCAGTAAGACGAAAATAACTACTATGATAAAGCATGGGTCAGAGAACAAAAATTTCTTAGAAATTAAAAATGACTGTGGTCTAAAAATGTTCATAAAAAGGATAAAAAAATAAATTCAAGGATATCTTTCAGAAAGCAAAGGAAAATGTCAAACAGCTAGAAAACTTGAGAGAAAAGTTGTATCACTGTACTCCAATAGCCAACCAACAGAAATGTCATAAAGAACAATAAAGAAAGGAGAGGGAAGAAAATTATCAAAGAAATAAGAGAGGAAAAAATTCCTAGCTAAAAGACCTATTTTTAGATTGAGAAGGTCCCCCTAATACTAAGCAATGAATAAAAAATAACCCACAAAAAGGTACATCATTGTAAAATTTAGAACATCAAAAGGAGATATTTGAAACTTTCAGAGAGGGGGAAAAAGATTATCTACTAAAAGAATGAGAATTAGATCGGCATCATGGTTCTCATGTATGAAACTCCATTCTGGAATGACTGATACCACGGTGTACAAAGCAAGTGCTTGTCCAGAATATTGAAATTATCTGTCCTCTGGATAAAGTTAAACAAGAAAATGAACCTCCAAAGCACTTAATGTTTAAGCAGATAAATGGCTACCATGCAGGACACAATCTCCTAAAATTTACGGGTGATCTTTAAGTGATATGTAACAAGACAGTCAACTACCAATTCCCAGAAATAACTTCTTATAGAGTTTAGCTAATCTAAACTGTCTCCTGTACTCAACTTAACCTCATGATTTAATGTCCAGGAATATTTTTCATCATGGTATTATTTGAGTGAAAGTATTATCTGAGAGACCCAATATTAAAATTGTTCAAGAAAGGGAATATTTTTAAAGTAAACTTTTATTAAAGCATAACATAAAGAAAACAGTACAAATCACAAGCATTTGTCACAATGAATTTTCATGAAGATTATAACTTTCACCCAAATCAAGAAAATGAATATTGTGAGTACCCAGATATCTCCTTCATGTTCCCTTTGTCTCTACCTGTTCCCCTTCCCAAAGAGTAATCATTATCCTAACTTTTAATACCAGGGATTAGATCAGCATAGAGGACACTTAATCAAAAGAAATCATCTTTGTATTCAGATGCTGACCAGGTTCTCTCATCTTGACCTGACCTACAAAGGACTACTTCAGACTCAGCTTACTTTTTAGAAAGCCCAATTTCAACAGCAGGGGTATACTTCACTCTAAATAATGACATCTAAAGAAAGTAAGATGTGTGAAGTTACAGAATCTTTTTACATCCTATGAAATACCAATATGAACAGGAGTCTAAAGGGAAATAGCAAATCATTTTGGCAAATACTGTTTACAATACTCCCCTCTTGAAGATCCCCAATTCATTTGAGCATATTAAAGATGCTGGGAAATCCCATTATAAGGAAGCCAATTTAGTCCTATTCATCGAGCTTTCACAAAGCTGAGTTGGTAACTTTTCTTTTCTTAACACGACACTTATTGGTAGACCAAGGAACTAGTGTTCTGTAAAACACACTTTGGGGAGAATGTCTGACAGCACTTTGTGGAAGCTCCATTTCTAACCAAAGCCTTCTATAGTTTCTGCTTTATGTCCCCAAGGGACTGTCACTACAAAGGACAGAATGCTTTGGACAGTACACTATATCGCCTATCACTCTGCAGAATTTGGCTTCAGACCCAAGATATGGAGCATCTTGAAAGAGGAAAGTTAAAATGTAGAAGGGAAAATGTTTCTCCTAATAACCTTCTTAAGAAAGTGGAGCCTGATCCAGGTAACAAAAGAGTTAGAGGTCACCTGTATTAGGCTGAGTGCCCTGATGGGTTCTGGAAAGGTCAAGATAGGCCCTGAGCTGAGTTTGGCAGTAAAAGGCTGGAAAAACTAAATTATTCTGTATCACAGAAAAATTCAGAGTTTACCAGGTAAACTTTAAGGATGAAGGAAGCAGAAGAGAAAATGGGGTTGGGGAAGAAGGAAAGACAGTGTAATAAGATGGTGGGTACAACAAAATGATTTACATATATATGTTAGTTGTTTACTATGTAGTACAATGAGGTAATTTCTTCTTGCATTCATGGTGGCTTGGGGCTTCTCCTGTATTTTAATCTACACCATGATGGAGACTAAAGAACAGATTTAAAACCCAGTGCTCTGTAAAGCTGAGCACACACAAAAAAATCAGTTAGCTCCAGGTAACTAAGAAATAACAAATTACACCAGTGCTTCCTACTACCTCTTCTCCCACCAAGAATTTGTAAAAACCAGCACTGAGAACAGTGCTCAGTACATCACAGGCACTTAATAAAATCTATCAAATGAGTGAGTTAATTTACTGGCTTTCTACAGTATGAAATGGTGTTTTAGAGGTTGAGCAAATCTTACCTAGATATTAAGGAAAAGTAAGACTAGCTGACACCTGGAAAGTTTTCATCCCTTTCTAAGGAGAAACATTTCCTTTTACAAAAGCTTTTCCATTGTTTTCCAGCAAATAGTGAAAGTGATTAAAACATACACATTTACAAATCATGCACCTTCTATCATGCACTTTCTACAAAGAAAAAAAGGACTCACAACTAATCCAAATCTATATCTTTACTTAGTAATTAAATCTGAATTTATGAAGATGTAATTCCAAACTCAAGCAAATTATTCAAATATTGGAGCTGAAAGAAAAAAAAAGTAGAGATTTCTAGTCTAGTTTATTTTTCAACTGCAAATTTACGTAGTCTAACAAATGGTGCTGGAAACGGATTTCCACATGCAAAAAAATAAAGTTTGACTCTTACCTCCTACCATATATATTATATGCATTTTGTATAGGTATACAAAAATACGTATATATATATATATACACACACACACACACACACACACAAAATAACTCAAAAATGAATCAAAGACTGAAATATAAGAGCTAAAACTATAAAACTCTTAGAAGAAAATATAGGAGTAAATCTTCATGACCTTGGATTGGCAATGGTTTCTTAGATGTGACACCAAAAGCACATGTACCTAAAGAAAAATCAGATGATTGGAGTTCATCAAAATCTAAAACTTCTGTATTTTAAGAAACAATATAGAGTGAAAAGAATCTACAGAATACTTGCAAATCATACCTGAAAAGGGTCTAATAGTTAGACTATAAAAAGAACTCTTGCAACTCAACAACAAAAAGGCAAATAATCCAATTAAAAAACAGGCAAAGGATGTGAAGACATTTTCCAAAGAAGATATACAAATGATAAACCAGCCATGCTCAACATCATTAGCTACTAGGGAAATGCAAATCAAAACCACAATGAGATATACCACTCACACCCACTAGGATGCTTAAAATTAAAAGATAGATAAATAAGTGTTAGTGAGGATATAGATAAGTTTGAACCCTCATACACTGCTGATACGAA
Organism: Rousettus aegyptiacus; assembly: GCF_014176215.1. NCBI lineage: Eukaryota > Metazoa > Chordata > Mammalia > Chiroptera > Pteropodidae > Rousettus > Rousettus aegyptiacus. The sequence goes on along the minus strand of NW_023416306.1, from coordinate 115,234,592 downwards.
TGTAAAATGGTACAGCTGCTTCAGAAAAGTTTGGTGGTTCCTTGGTTAATTAAGCATAAAATTATCACAGACCCAAATTCTACTCCTAGATATATGCTCAAGAGAATTAAAACATATGTCTACACAAAAATGTTCATAGTAGCACTATACTTAATAGCCTAAAGGTGTAAACGACCCAAATGTCCACCAACCAATGAATGGATAGGCAAAATTTGGTATATACATACAATAGAATAATATTATTCAGCCATAAAAAGGAACGATATACTGATATATGGTATAACATGGAAGAACCTTGAAAACATCATGTTAAATAAAAGAAGCCAGTTGCAAAAGGCCATATACTGTATGATTCCATTTATATGAAATCTCCAGAGAGAGAAAGAAAGATTAGTGGTTGCCAGGGACAATCACTAAGGAAAAATAAGAAGTAACTGCTTAATGAGTAAGGGGTTTCCATCTGTGATGAAAATGTTTTGGAACTAGACAGTGGTTATGGTTACATAATATTGTGAATATACTTAATGTCACTGTATTGTACACTTTAAAATGGTACATTTTAGGTTATGTGTCTTCTACTTCAATTCAAAAAATAAAATGCACATAGTGTGGGCTTTGTACACAGTAGGTATTCCATAGTCATTGACTTTCACGGCTGTGCAGTATGGTTTTGTTCAATCCAGCTTCTGCTGACTGCAGATTTTGCCTTGAGCAAACATGTCCCTGTGGATTTACCAGCATTCTTTAGCTCTTCTGCCTGAGAATTATGTACAAAAACTTAGCAACTATCTTCTTTCCTCCTTTATGCTACATCTCATAACTGTACTAGAAGCCTTCCAAATAAAGTCCTAAACTGTTTCCTGCCTGCCACCAGAAAGGCAAGCAGCTTTAGCCTATACCAGTCAATCAAATCTAAGGAACGACAATAATAAAAGCTGTTGCTGAGAGTTAGGTTGTAAGGTGGTGGTAAGGAAGTATTTAATTTAACAATAAGACAATTACAAATATAAAATGATATAGCATTACATTACTATGAAATCATATACTGACTCTAGATTGGTGGCACTTCTGACATTCAGGGCAGAATAATTCTTTGTTGTGAGACGATGTCCTGTGCATTGTAGGATGTTTAGCATCATTCCTGGCCTCTAGACAAGAGTAGCATTCCCCAGTCATGACAATTGAAAATGTCTCCATACATTTTTGCTACCTAGGGGCAAAATAGCCCTTAGTCGAGAACCACTGTTCTGGACTAAAATACTGAACATCTTATCTAACATTAGTACATATAAAGTGATGTACTCTAGGGTTAATGGTTGTTTTGGAAAATGAGAGGAGAGAGGACAAAACAACCTGACACCTTGGATGGCTATGGGTCAACTTTCTAAAAGCTAATACGTTTGGGAAAGGGCTATAGGAAAAATCAAGCAAAGAGAGCTGAAATTCTCAAAATTACTTTCTTAGGACCAGAATAATGGCCACTCAAACTAAGGGGAATTGGAGTAAAGAAGCAAACACCTAGTGATAAATGTAATGTTGTTCTGTTAATTTAACTCTCTTTTGGGTAAATGATACTCAAAGACCAGTGAAAAAAATGGTCCCTGCTCTCCACAGGCTGGTTGCCTACCATGCCTGCCTGCCCTTGGGATAAAGGCAGCTATTCAGTCCTTGCCAGAATATAAAGAAAGAAACTGCCTACCTGAGAGTCCCGTTCTCTCCTTTGTCCAGGCTAGTGAACCGGCTGTAGAGGCGGGTGATCTGACTGTGGGAAACTAAAGAACACAAAATTAGTCCCAATTGGAGAAGTTGCCCTCCAATCAAACTGAACCCCTGGGGCCCTGGAGAAGCCAGCTGTCTTGCTGGTCTGAGCCCACCACTGAATGCTTCAAAGTGAGCAAAACGGGGAGACGTCTCAACTCTAACTCATCTCTAGAATGTCAAAGCAGAAAACAAAAGCTGAAGAATTTAAGAAATTAGAAAATAAACTAAATCAAGAGCAATCAAAATTGACTCTCAGGAATGAAGTATATAGATTTGCTTAAGACTATGTGTTAAATATTATTTAGGTGGTTAAGATTTAACAACCCAAATGCAATTCTAGTTTTAAAAAAAATTGTGAAACTTTCATCTTTCAGTGCCCTGACTTAGGAGCTATAAAAATTCATCCTTTGATTAAAAACACATACTTATTAATCATTTTGATGTTTTAGGCTGGCACTGCTGGGTAGGTAACTTGTACTGAATTTAAGATCGGGGCACATCAAACAGATTCTATTTTTAAAATCTGGTTTACTGCTGCATTAGTGGCTTGATCTTTTCCCTCAGTACTGATCTTTCTTTCAGTAAAAGATCACCACAGCTTTGAGTCAGCTATGACTGCATGAATTCCACTAAGTTCTCAGTAAAGGAATGGGGTCCAAAAAAATAAGACAATCTGTAAAACTGTTACGTTATGAGACGACGGCTACAAGAAAGTTTTTGTGCTCTTCATTTTAGATCAACTCAGGCAGGAGCTGGCAATTAAAATGAGGTAATAACAATAAAACTTTGAACAGTGCAAAAAAGGAATTTCTGGGAAAGTCTCCTGGCAGATTGGTGGTACAAGGGGAAAAAAAGAGTTATCATAGGAGAAAAGACAATAGCCAAAAAAGGTATGGCAAGTGTGGACCTTGTCTCAGGCTGTACTAAGGTTCAAAGGGGTGGCCGAAGTAGTTATGATAGTTGTCCTCCTCCCCCAGCTCACAAAAGAAAACTACTAGTAGTTTTAGGAACAATGGGACAAAGTAAACAGGGGCACAGCAGGAGAAGCAGAAGCAGGAAGCAAGTGGCCCAGAGCTAGGCTGAAGAGACACACTAGGTGTGGCTGTGAATGCTTTGGCATCAGGTTTCATCCCAAGCTGGGCTCTGTGCTGTACTAGCTATCCAAGGAGGGCAAAAGCAAAGAAGGCCAAATCATTTCCAGCTAGGGAAGAGCCAGCAGGGGTCCAGGCACTAAGGAAGCACTGTGGACCTTTCTGCCAGCCAGGCAAGTGTGAAGAGCTCAGTGTACAAAGTAGTGTTGTGAGGGTCAGGTACACAAACTGATTCCATTCATGGCACCACTGCTTACCAATGAGGGGTGAGTAAACAGGTCTATGGAGTGAACTAACTGAGGCCATGAGAGCAAAGTGCTTGGCAAAGTGTCTAGCACATGGTAAGCACTCCAGGTTAGCTATTATCATCATCATCCTTACATCGTGAGCCTGAAAGTAAGTTTACTGTTACACTAATTAATCTCCACCTTTCTCCGGACTCTGCCAGCCATAGCCATTTTCTTCAGGAACATGACCAGTTTACCCTGGTGTTGGCCTCGGGCCTCAAAGGCTGCTCTAGAACTCATGTTCCCTTTAGTTTAACAAAAATAAGTCAGTTAATGAATGACTAACTTTCTCAAAAGATTTTTCTGAAAAAAAAATTTGTTCACGATCTCACCACTGTTTTCATTTCTTCATATACCATCCAATATCACATATATTTTACATAGTTATAATCCCTACTTTGCATTTATTAATTCATAATTTTTCTATATTGCTTTGGAGTCCTTTTTAATAACCACATAATATTAGTCCACTGTGTCATATTTTGGTAGAATATTATGTTTCAGATTACTTTTCTTTACCAAGGAAAACATTCAAATTGAGAAATTTCCCCAACGAATGAGTTTCCCAGTCTCCCTTGCCAGAGGCAAACACTATTACCAGTTTCTTGTGGATCGTTCTAGAAATTCCATATGTGTATCTATAAGTATGAACAGCGATGTATGCAATTTTAAAATTGGAAGGAATGTTGTCACCTAGTCTAACCCTTTCAACTAATAAATGAGGCATCAGACAGCTTTCTAATCTAGATCATCATCTGAAAAAACTAGGCACTGAAACCTCTTATGATTTTTTAAAATTCCCTTAAAGTACTGGTAAAACATTACACCCCACAGGTGCACTGAGCAATATGGAAATTAGTGAAGAAATATATGATCAAGTATCAACTTTACACAAATCAATATGATCACATTTCAATATATCTCCTAAATTTCTAGAACTAATGCTATGATATTGTTAACAAAGAAGAAGAGGAAAGGGGAGAGGCGGGCAAGGGAGAAAGAAAAAAAGATTTAAAGCTTTAGGTGCTAAATCCACCATAATCAAGAATATAAAACAATCTTCAAGGCACAGAGCTTGGAGCAACTTCAAAGAGCAGAAATGTATTGGAATTGCCACAAATAAAGGCAGGACAAATTTCCAGTATTGTCGCCAGAAGGCACTAGGCTAGCAGGACAGGTGCTCCAAACCTGCACAATTCAGCGAAAGTCTAAAAAGTTGATAATTGCTCTCTGAAATGGCTGTACACACGAACATGTCTTGAATGTAGCTGTATTTTTCTATACTGATGGGCAAATAATTATTTTATATTACTCAAAGATTACTTAGAAGACCCTAACTACACATCTATCTTTTAATCATCTTTCTATCATCACTGCCTCAAGCCCAGAGGAAGGCATTTCGAAGAAGTGCTAAGCACTATGGAGTAATGGCAGAGGGAAAAATAAAAATGAAAACAGAGGAAGAAAAAAGTTATTTTACCCTTGCCTTTCTCCTAAATCTTAATGCAGAAAAGACTGATAACCTAGGCAAAGCATGCAAGTGCAATCAAAAAAGGTAATGTAACCGTGCAAAAACTTCTCTTTTTTAAACTTACTTTCTCTTTTCTTCCTCCTAGATTCAAACTGGCCTTGTCAAGTCTTACAGCACCATGACTCACTTGCTTTTCTTTCCTTATCCTTCCACCTTTGCACACATTGCATGACCACTCCCTTAATTGTTAAGCCTTAGGATACTGGATTCTAGTCAACATCAAATAGCCCTACAGTCAGAAACAGTTTAAGTCTAACCACAGATAACATCTTGACCTCAGTTGGGTTTCAGCTGGAGCCATAAAGGTGGAGTGACCCCCCCCCTCACCAACCACATCCCCTTGAAACCAAACAGACCTACCTTGATGATGCAATTATCAACTACCTCCTACCTTAGCCCTGACAATCAGTAAAGCCCCCGACCCCTACTCCCTTAGCTACCATGACTAATATATAACCTATCCCCTAGAGGCTGTAGGGGAGCCAGGTCTTTGAGCTCTAGCTCACCTGTGTCTCCAGGCTTGGAGTCATTTCCTTGAATAAACCTTTACTATCTTTGCTGCAAAGAAAGTTCATGTCTGTGTCTCACTGGCCTTTGATGGCCACAGGCAAATGAACCCCTTGAGTTCAGTAACAGTTCTAGATAAAAGATTAAGATTTTGAAGCCTGCACCCCTAACCATTTCTCCTGAACACACTGCATTCCAACATTTCCCGTGTTCCCCTTGACAAGAGGACTTCAAGGAATCTATAGATTAGAAGAGACTTAAAGGATTAAAAAAAAAAAAAAAAAAAACTATAGACTGAATGGTAGATAGTATAATAAAATTATTGTCAACTTTCCTAGATGTAATAATAGTATTGTGGTTATATAGAAAAAAAAAAATCTCCATTTTCAAAAGATACATGCAAAAGTATTTACGGATGAAGAGTTCCAATATCTGCAATTTTTAACTGGTACATCAAAAAAATATACAAATAGATCAAACAAATATAGCAAACTGTTAACAACTGTTGAATTAAGGGGGAAGGTATATAAATGTTCATTATACTATTTTAACTTTTCTATATATTTGAAATTTTTCAGAATAAGTTGGGAAAAAAGTATAGAGCTTTACAAAAACACTTAGCCCAAACCAGCTAAAAGTGTTAGTTATATGTGCATTTCTATTTCAATAGGAGCCAGAAGAACTTTCAGGAACTATGGTATGGCATTTAGAGGTATTAGCAGCCTCAAGTTGAACTTGTACTTACATTCTAGCCCAGGAGATTCTCGAGCAATTGCCTTTGCCAGGCTTGTTCTTTGTTGCAATTGTAGAGAAACCCATATTAGTTCTATCATCACTACATCCATCAAACAAAATCTCACCAGCCTGTACAACTTGCTTCCTAAATCGGTTCAACACCCTCCCCATAACAAATGACACACACCAGAAGTTAGAGACAAAACATAAAGATATCTGCATTCATTATTACTCAGTTGGTATAAATTATTCCTCAAAGATTAAGTGGCTATTTTTTTAAAAAAAAAGATTTAAATAATTCAAAGGTAATTACTACAGTTAAGTGAACTAGGGGTAGAGATTACAGAAACTCTCAAGACACCTGTGACCTTCCCCCAATGTCAACTTCTCTTCAAATGAGCTTTAATTTATAGAAATGCTAAAGTGCAAAAGAAGATAACAGAACAAAGACAATATAGCAAATGTATTATGCCAACACAAAGTGTTATTTGTGTTTCTAAATTGTTAGAAATAACAGGATTTCTACACATTTAAAAGTTCTATTTACTTAGAACAGAAAAACATTTGTACTCAATTCCTAATCAAATGCCCCCTGAAAAGAGAAATAAAATGCTGTCACATCCCTAATTACATAGCCTTAGACAGTTTTTATAACTAGCACATGCAAATGGTATTTTCCTAATAAGATGATTGTTATCTATGGTTCAAAATAATAAGTGCTAACACTTACCTGACATGTTGTATACCAGGCATTATTCTAAATAGTTTACATAATTTATCTCATTTAATCCCCATAAAAATCTTATAAAGTAGGTACTATTACTATTCCTATTTATAGATGAAATTGAGGCTTACAGGTAATTATTACCTAGAATTACTTTCCTAGAATCATTTAGAGATGAAATTTCAAATACCAGCTAAACTAGTGATACATGAATTCCAATCAGTTTAGACTTATGAAAAACGAATAAATATAATCATCAATTACAATGCAAACCTTTCATACTGAATGTGAAGTCAGTTTTCCTCAGTTATGCTACACTTTCTTACTAGCAAAGGGAGTAGTGAACTGTCTTATACTTGCTCTTAATTTGAAGTTTCTGATTGATAGTTCTCCAAATTCTTAATGGATAAAGAAGATGAAAATAGGACAAATTCCATCTCTCTACCCCACCCTCAGGTATCTGTTTTTATTCTTCTAAACCATTTGCATCATGCTAAAATTACTGCTTTAAAAATCAACTCTGCAATAATATTGTAGTAACTACGTATGGTGTCAGATGGACACTAGACTTATCAGGGTGATAACTTGTGAGTTATATAAACGCCTAATCACTATGATGTACAACCAAAACTAATATGATAACGTATGTCAACTGTAATTGAAAAATGAAAACATTATTTAAAAAAATAAAATAAAAATCAATTCTTCTGATGGGATAAACTGATGGCTCAACTCCCAGGGTGGAGGAATGACTGTGTACCAGGCTAGGGGAGAATGCTCCTCCAAGCCACCCAAAATACCCTAACTTATCCAAATCTAATCTGTTCATGCTTGTATCAAGGCCAGATTCCTGTCCTCCACAAGACCAGCCCCACAAGGCCTCTATCTTTTCTGAGTTCTGCAGATGGGATGCAACACAATTTCAGTTACCTTATGTTGTGATGCTAATCCTAACTCTTCTTAGATTATCTCCATGACCAAGTTGTGGGCGTCTTTCTTTTGTCACCATCCACTTTGACTACCAGCATAGTAGTGAATACAGACATTGCAAAAATTCGATAAGCACTTGTTTCATTAGGTTTTCTGGCTCAATACACATACATTTGCACTGGTTGTAGTTAAGAATCTCCCTCAGGCTTGATTCATTTTGGGGAACTAGGAAAACAACTCTTGAGCAATATTTAATTCTGTGTCCACAAGTTACACAGTAAAATAACCCAGAGTCCTATAGCATTCCAGTCCTTTTTTACTTGGTCAAATGTAAATAAATCAGAATGAGGTTACTGGTTCCTTCGTCTTGAAACAATCATAGCTTTTTCCCAACCTCTCTATGGTTTACACTTCATCATTAATGTGACTTTTAATTTTAGACACAAATGCTTTAACTCTGGTGTCACCTTAGACCTAACATAGTTCTTATATTTACAAGTGTGGCCAGCAGTCATGGCCACAAAATGTAATAAAATGCTTATGAATCCAAACTGCCTATATTTTTACTCTTGGAGTTAAAATGTCATAAATAAACCATAAGGTCAAATGGCCAAATACTGCACATTATAAACTGCTTACTACTTTCTGTCATTCATTTAAAATCATGAAAGAGACTGCGTTGGTAGGTGTTGATCTCATTACCATTAAAGGACTTTACGGAAAGTCTTGATGGCTATATGTTAGGGTATGCTGAAAGCAGTAAACCACTCTGACAAAGACGGGCCAGATAACATCCCTTCCAACTCAAAGGTTCTAGAAAGTTGAATTTGTCAGAAAACACAGGACAGCATTTAATTTATCTCAAGCCACCGCTGCCTGAGTAATTCTGTAGTTCACCCAGCATCCTTCTATATTATCTGCATATAGGCCACCAAGTTACTTACTGGTCACCTCATAATCAAAGACCGGTAATGAGAAAAAAAAATCTCAGATGCTTACATAACTCATGTAAAATACAAGAGTCATAATGGATTACCGAGAAAATATTGTACGCATTATCAAGGGCTATATAAATGTATGCAATGCTGTTTTATAGAGGTTCTGGATTCCCAAAGCCCTGTTGCCCCCTGGTTCAGGTTAATGAGAAAGAGAATCAGTTCCTAGTACAAATTCACACTGAGATTGCTGGAGCACATCCAATTTCCATAGCAACTGCATAAAGTACACCAGCACAGTAGAAATCAATATATGTGAAATTAGCACAGCAAGCATCCTCAGTGTAAATAAAAACTGGTTATTAAGGTATCTGCTTTTTCACAAGTTCAGAAGTCTTTTACTCGCAGACCCCTGATTCTTTAAAGGTCTCCTGTCACCAGGTCACGTCTTCCAAAGTTTTACTATACAAGTTTACTTTCTGTGTTTATTTTTCCAATTGTGGCAAGAATTTGTGATTTCCCACGGATGTCGATGGCTTTAAGTCCTTGCCCAGAAATGTCACAATAATGGATTATGTTTTCTATAGGGTCCATACAGAGTTCCTGAATTTAAGGTTGGTGAGAGTAAAGATAAAAGAAAAAAGTTCGGGTGGGGGACTTTCATGAGCAAAGAGAGGAGAAAAGAGTAGTGTCTGCTCTAGGGTGGTCGCGACTCCCACTTTTGAGGCGAAGGACAACCCTACGAAGAGCCAGAACCCCTGTCCAGGTACCTGTAGCTGGAAGAACAGGTCCTCCAGCCCTCGGCCCCGAAGCCCCAGAGCTGGAGGCTGCCCAGGACCCCCGCAACCCCAGCTACAGACCTTACTGACCGCCGCCCTCGTCTTGAAGCCAGCCAGAGGCGCCCGGCCGCGTTCCTACCCCCTACCCGAACTCACAGCCAGTCTCCTTCTTGATCTCTTCGAGCTCTTCATCCCGCAGTAACGTGGAGGCCCGAGACCCCATCACCGAGCCGGAAGGCTCCTCCGGGAGCAGTGGTGCCAAAAGCGACGGCGGCAGCAGGAGGGAAGAAAGAGAGAACCGCCAGGGGTCAAGAAGGAAAGGATAGCTTTACCACTGCGGACCGCGGAGGGAACCCAGGGCTGCTGCGCGCAGGTGGGCGGCCCCGAAGGTGGCCAATTAGAAGCGAGGCTGAGCCGGGCGCAGGAGGCGACGTCGGCTCCCCCAACTCCAGCCCCGGAATGAATCAGCCCAGCGCCAGCCTGGGTCTTGCTAAAGACGGACCACGCCTCCGGAACCGTGATGCAACCGGCCTTAAAAGGGCAATGCCACTCTGGCCGTAGTGACCGCAATTAAAAGGGCAACGCCATTGATTCACCGTTTTTGCAACAAACTAACCTGTGGCTGGCAGCATAGCCAAGCAGTTTCTCACAGAACTCTAACACTAGAAATCTCACTGTCCGGGAGGCACGGATCGCTCAGAGAAACAATAAAAGTAGGTAGACAAAACGTCGCTGTGGGGAACTCTAGGGTGTGCCTCCTGGGAACAGCATGCTGGGAGTTGCACTCCTCATTTTTCCTGGTGTTCCTCTCTCCTTCCGGCCACTGGGGGCGCTCAGAAGTCGAGGTCGCGCGATGATTGGTATCTCTGGAAACTGTCGAGCTGGCTCGGCTCAGCTACGCGGTTCCCCGCCGTGCGTACTTTTCTCTAGTCCTTTGATAACCGCCACCGCGGGCTTGGAACTGGGTGAGAGTTTTCCTTAACAGCAGTCCCTCTTCTTCTTCTTCTTTTTTTTTTAACGCTGAAGCTCGAGGAACTCACCATTCGGCCGAAATTGAGACAGAATTCTCCAAACTTCCTTCGGGAAAAAAAAAAATCCCGACGGCAGAGGAGAGTTGAATTCCTAGCGTATGGCCCACCGTTTATTTGACGTTTTTTATTTTGCTTTAAAAATGGGGAATTTTGCATTTTACCTTATAGCATATTTTTGTTTGTTTTCCTGAAAACGTTTAGAGCCACTCGTTAAATTAGTACACCCTCTCAAGGTGAACCAATTCTTTTCCTGTGGCCTCAATGTCTTTACACCCCCTCCCCGTCCCTCAGTATTAACCTTTTGTACAGAACCGGTTTGAGGTATAGACGAAACAAGTTCTGACCACCATCACTTAGTACCTAAACACTAGGGGACTTTCTTAGCAAGCTGCTCAAGATATCTTAGGTCACTCGTTTAAAGCTTGATGTAAGGCTTTAACTGCTACTTAGCATGAGACTGAGGTTCTAGTCTCACCGAGTTGTTTTTATGATTGATCTGCTTATGTCGGACCTACCGATGACCTACCGATGACGTCTGCCTTCTTACTCACAGTGTGACATGTGCCACAGGAGTATCTTCATCTTCCGAATATGAGTATGGTAGAAAAACCTTGATGTCTGCGACATCAATGTCCCTTTTTTGAGTCTGCCTTGAAGCCCATTTCTAGATCCTTACCTTACTTTTTCCTTCCTAATACTGAATCTAAACCATTTGCAGCTGTCCTCAGTCGAAGCTTTCTTTTGTTTTTTTTTTTTCTGATTTAACATTTCTTAAATATCCTTACTGTCCAAGCATTTCACAAACTTTTATTTCTTATATATATATTTTAAATATAAATTATTTTTACCCTCTATTAAGGGCTGGTTTTTCCAGTTTTATATACTCTATTGCCGCTGTAAAAATTTCCCTTTTGCCTATTGAACTGACTTGAACTAAAAAGAATTATTTTCTCAGGTGCTCTGGTGACTTGTTTGTTTGATGTTCTCTCTGGATACACAATTCTTGGTCTTGCTCTGGACTGTACACACCCTCCAGTAGACACCTGTTTTTAATTTGGATTTTATTGCCTTCTAAATGTGTGACTTTAGGCAGATTTCTTTAATCTTTAGGCCTCAGTTTCTGCATCTGTAAATTAGATGATGGTCGTTATAGGCAGCAAATAACATTTATGCAACCATTTGCTAGACCTTAAAATATAAAAATATACATTATTTATCTGGTTAAAATGCTGTGTGACTTCTCACCTTCCTAGTTGAATTAGGCCTCATTATTTTGTCAGTGTTTTATAGTTAAAGTAAGTTGCAAAATTCACTGGTTGACAATTTCTAGTGTGGCCAAGACAAGCAGCTTTTACATTTGAACCACTGTAGAGGAACATTTATCTGGGATTCTGACTACAGGGACACACAAATAACAGGGTTGTTCTAAAAGATACTTTAAAAAAAGCATTCATCTTTTAAATCACAGTAGTATACTAAAGAATATATATCTACTATGAATGAATAGTTATTTCTGCAAGGTAAAGTAGTTGTACATTTCTACAATGTTATCATTCTTTATTAAGAGCACACATCATTTTTTAAAAAACAGTTGAATTTTACAAAACCATTGTATGGAATGTGGCAGTTTAATCTGTCAGATTGCACATGACTAGTTGATGATACTACAGTAGCCCAGTCCCTGAGCTGTGGTCAGAGTTGGGTAAAGGGGCTCTTGCAGTGCCATGGAAGTTTGGATTGGTAATGCATAACTTGTGATAGTTCTAAGTCACTTACTCTTTGCTTGGTAACAATGTCAAACTCTGGAAATATTACTAATCTAGAAGAGGCCAGATCCAGAAGAGATTAGATCCCAGACATTTTTGGGTAAACAATTTGTTGCAGCATGTATTAGCAAGTGTTTTGCCCGTATCAATTTTTAAAATTTGTTTAGTTGTTTTTTGGTTGGTGTTAAAAAGACATGTATGTGCCATTAAACAGCCTCTAAATATTCTGCTTGTTCATTTAGCTAAGGAAGTAAAGGCAGTATTACCCTATTTTATAGACCAAGAAGCCAAACCTACCTTGCCCCAAGTCTTCCGGTTTTCAGTTTCCCATGTATAAATTAGAGTTGGTTCTGAAAAGATGAACAAAACTTAGTTACTCTCATGTTTTTATTTTTCTTGTTCCTTCCAGGTATGGGGAAAGGGTAAATAGCCCCATTACCACCCCCCCTGCCCCGCCCAAATACTTTAAAAACTATAGATCTGTTTCATTTTCAAGTGTTTGGATACTGAAAGAAGATCACTTGAAGACTGCTTTTAGAATTTAAAAGCATGGATCCCAGCAGTGACTACCACTTCCTCAATCAGATTTTATGGAGAAGGGTGAAACTCACATTGGTTCGTGGCATCTTTGAGGGAGTACTCCAGCATGTGGACCCTAACAAGATTGTTGTCCTGAAGAAAGGTCTCATTTTATTTTTCATAATCTTCTGCCTTTTAAGAGATTAATAACTGAGTTTGGGTGATGGCTGTGTGCTTCATTAGCAGCTGGGAAGGAGGCATTATTCCTATTTTAGGGAAGAGGTGAGAGGAAGGTAAGTATGTTCTTTTCTTTAGCAGAGCAACATGGCTACTATGCTAGCTTGTCCCCACTTGTATAGTTTTACTTATGTGATAGTGGAAATTTTCAATATCAAATTTCAAAATTCAGTAGAATTTTTTAAATTGGGTACTTCTTTTAATTTCTCTCCATGTGCCCCTTGAAATTAAAAATAATCACTGTATTAGGTGCTAGACTTGCTTTCAGTTTGAGCAGACAAATCCACAAAGATGATAAGGAGTTAATTTTTCTCATGCAAAATGAAGTCCCAGACGTAGGCTGCTAAGGAATAGTGAAGTGGCTCAAACATTCCAGGAGAGACCAGGTGTTTAGTGCTCCTGCTCTACCACCTCAATGATCATCTGTTATCCTCATGGTCACAAGGTAGCCTCTACATGTCCCAGCTTCAATTCCAATTCATTATAAAGGATACAACTCAGGAACAGCCAAGTGGAAGAGATGCATAGCATGAGGCACATGGGAAGAGGCTTGGAGTTTCCATGCCCTGTCTGAGTGTGTCACTCTCTTCCCTGTTCCACATGTTCACCTTGAAGTTTCAATATATAGGTTTTATTCAGCTCGACTATTGGCTCATTAGGGTAGTTGTTTTCCTGGCATGATAAGTTTTCAAGGTCACAATTGAAACATGTATAAATGGCCTTTGAGAAATTGGTGTTATTGTTAAGCCACCCTCTGGGTTAAAAGAGACCTTTGTGGGCTATGATTGGATTATACTAGGCTTTTGCAATTTTCATTCATTCAGTCATTATTTACTGTTAATTTTTTTATCCCAGGCACTGTGCTATAAAGCAGGGATGTAAATAAGAATAACATGGTCCCTGTCCTCCAAAAACATAGTCTAGTAAGGAGACAGAAGAGCAAGTAGAAAGATATGCGGCAACGCAGTGTGATGCCCCCTCTAAAGATGGTATGGAAACACAAGGATTCAGCTAATTTAGATCTGGGAGTGGCAGAGTTGGGACAGTGGGGAAGGCTTCCCAAAGGAGGAATTGGTGATGGAACTTCATCCGGATAAGTAGAAGTTAACTAAATGGGAAAAAGGGCGAAAGTTGTTTTAAGCCAGTGGTTCTCAGACTTTATCTATGCATCAGAATCACATGGAAGACTTGTTAAAACACAGAATGCTGGGCCCCCTCTGAGAGTTTGTGATTCTTAGGGTCTGGGATAGGGCTCAAGTATTTGCATTTCTAACAAGTTTCCAGGTGATGCTGATGCTGCGCTGGAGAAGCACACTGAGAGAATCATTGTTTTAAGCAGAAGTAGCAGCATGTACAAAATTGTAGAGAAGTAGGCACTGGACAGATGAGAAGGATCTTACCTATCATAGCATTTGGACACTTCTGAAAGCAATGTGGAACAACCTGAAAGATTTTTAAGTGGGAGGCATATAAATTTTCAAGTTAGTTGCCTGAAATTTTTAATGCTGTGTCAGGAACCATGTTCAGCTGTTAGAAACAGAGTTGGATTGTTGTCCCTGGTAGTATTATTGAGTGTGTAGCATGACATGAAACAGTGTGGACTCTAGAAGTAGTTGGCTACCTTAAAATTCTTTCTGGAGTTAGGTGGAGTAAAAATCATTTATTTTTAATTAACACCAGGAAATGTAATAAATAAATATAGTCCTTAGCCCGAAAGGCCTCAGAATAATCTTGGGAGAAGTTTAAATCCAGTGTGCTACTACTACCCTTTTATTTTCTCTTGGACCATTCTGGAGTTCCCTCTTGTTTCCAGGCTATTGCTTTGTAATTTGTTATTGACTCTTCATTGCTTGGGAAAAATAATTTGAGGATTTTTCTAAAACTCAGATTTGGGCACTTTTGAGAGGGAATGTTATTTTTCTTATAGTTTCAGGGAACGTTATTTTTTATTAACCAAATAAATTGTTTTCTGTAACAGTGAAGAATGTGGAGACCGGTCGCAGTGTCCCAGGAGTGAAGATGTTTTTTGGACATGAGATTTTGAATGGTAGGAGCTTTATGTTCCCTGAATGCTGTTATTGAGATTTCTAGTAGTAATAAATTCACTGTTCTATCTCATACCAGTATTTAAAAAAAAATAAATAAATGAGATGCTACCTTGCTTTTAATATTGCATTTATGAACTCTTAAAGTTGGTATTTGAGAATTGACCCTTATCTTACTATTTCGGTGGATGATATGAGTAGAATAGTCTTAGAGAATTTTAATCATCTTGGTTTTACAATGTGAGGATGGCTGGTGCTTGTTACTAGAGACTAAGCCAGCAGGCAGAGTTAGAAATCTGAACAGAAAGGAATTTGTCTTGCTCAGTAAGCGAGTTTAACACTACAGGTTCACACTACATTCACAGTCCCTTATTTGAAACCTCAGGGCCAGATATTTAGAATACAAAATTGTTCTGGACCTATGGAAAACCTCACACACGGTATATGGTGTTCATATTACATAACACCTCAAGCAGAACTAGGCAGCACTCTGTAATAAAACACATTTATACAGAGAAATGGGTGAATAACCATACTAAGTAGAATAAAATAAGACTATTAATAATAAGTCAGTTCAGGTTTTGCTACCAAAAGATTTATAAAAATTTTTTAGTTTTCAGAGCTTGTGGGATATTGGAATAGCAGGAAGCAAACATGTTCTTTGTTTCTACCAGCCAAAGTCATTTAGCAAGAGTAGGTCCAATTGTTTGCCTAAAAGAGTAGAAGTAGAAGCTCATCTGGTCAAGTGTGCTTCAGACAGGCCAAATAGACTAAGAAAAAAGGGCTGGGAGCAAGAACTATTCTTGCTTTCAAGAACTCAAAAGTATAAAGCTCTCCAAGGAGGAATAAAGATCAGTGTGGGATGAAGAGGGTAGGGATGAGGGAGTGGGAGATCTGGGACCTCATAGAACTGTGCATGTCTTACCATTGGGGCAGATATGAGGAAAGGAATAGAAAGAATTCCAATAAATGAGAGATTACTGCTACTTGAAAGATTACTTTGTTTTGTGAGAGAAGTAGAATTTAGGAAGAGATGAAAATCTCACCAAAGTAATGACTGCCAATCCAGACTCATTGCAAGACAGACAAGCCCGGACAACTGTCTAACTGATTTCTCATTGAGTACACTGCTGTAAACACTCTGTTCCTTGAACAACTTTTAATAATGATAGTGGTGGTGGTAGTGGTAGTAGTGGGATTCTTAACTGTGTTTTAACTATTAGCCTTTGCAGAGGAGCAGAGCTAGTCAGCGGTCAGCCTCCTTCTGAGTTTGGGAGACAGTATATAGAGAAGTGAAGGAATCACTGCTACCGTCTCCCTAACTCAGAAGGAGGCTGACTGCTGACTAGCTCTGTGATCTGTGCTCATGGGTTTCATCTCCTCCTAAATTCTTTCTCAGAATTTGGCCTTTGTTCATAATTTTTAGGTTCAAACAATGACCTTTTCCTTCTTTGCCTGGTGGCTCAATCAGCCATGGAGGGGTCTTCCTGAAAACACCTTGAATAAGAATTATCAAGGTGAATGATAATAATTTACGAATCAATGCTTTTAGTGAATTTCACTTTCTCTGCCCCAGATTCAACACTTCTACATGATGCATGGGAAAAAGACATTTGACACATAGTGGCCCCTGAGAGACTTTTTCCCCTAAAAAGTACCTAAGTGTACTTAATCGAATCTAAGAAACCATTAATTATAAAGTATACTATTACTTTTCCCAGTCTAAGAAAGAAAAAAAGCTGCTAATTAAATTTTCATGTGCACTTATGCTTAATTATATCCAATTTCAGCACATCTTAGAATTAGTGACATACAATATTTCCCTACATTCTCTTCACTGCTAGGTTAAAAATGAAAAGTTTCATAGTCTCTGTGGAATGTTTCTCTCATATATCTTTTGTGATTTCCAGCCTAGCTTTTATTACTTTTCATGTCACTGAACTCTTAATGCATCAGCCCGTGAGAGTGAAAGGAACAGGTCTGTAAGTGATTTCAGAGAAAAACCCCAAACAGTACATAGTGTGAAGGAAGTGCATTAGGATGGAAATGAATAGGGAAAGAAAAGATATCTCTAGAACCAATCTGCATGACTATGAAGGTGCCCTGGAACAAAAAGAGTAAAGAGAACATGTAGAAAAGTTCCTAATCCTGCTGAATAATCACATAGGGAGGCTGCATAGATATATAATATTAGGAGTTTTCACAACCTAAGTGCCCATCAATTGATGATTGAATAAAAAAGAGGTGGTACATATATATAGTGACATATTACTTTGCCATAAAAAAGAATGAATTCTTACCATTTGTGACAGCTAGGATGGACTTAGAGGGTATTATGCTAAGTGAAATAAGTTAGTGAAAGACAAATACCATATAATTGCACTTGTATGTGGAATCTAAAATACAAAATAAATGAACAAACAACAAACTCACAGATAGAACTAACTGATGGTTGCCAAGATGGGAGGGGGACTTAGTAAAAAAAGGCAAAGGGATTAAGAAGTACAAATTTGCAGTTACAAAATAGTAATGGTATGTAAAGTACAGCATAGGAAATATGTTCAATATTATAATAACTATATATGCCAGAAGGGTACTAGACTTATAGGGTGATCACCTTGTATACAAATGCTTAACCACTATGCTATACACCTGAAACTAATATAATATTGGATGTCAACTGTAATTGAAAAAAAATATTAAGAGTCTTCAGTACCTTGTATAGTCTTTTCTGCTCTATTATTGCTAGCTGATGAAGGCCTCTGTGGACTGACATTTTATTTACAATTACAGTTTGTAGAATACAGTCAAATTATGGGTAGGGGCAGATGGTGGTAGTTAATTGCTTTCAGATTAGAAGCTCTGTTGGAAGCCATTTGTTTATTTTACAGTGGAGCTGCTGGATGAAGTGGAACAAGGTGGAGAAAAAGCATCTTCTGTTAGGTATGCTGAATAATTTCTTAATTATGATGTTACCCTGATGTACACATTAGGATAGGAAGCCTTAACTTTAATTCACTTGCTGGGTAATTACTAAAATGGCCTGAAGTAATAGAAATGAGAAGAAATAGATGAATGTTTTTTTGCATCTATAGATGGTATTTTCAAATCAATATAACAAGTAGATAAATGGGTTCTCTATGAAATGAGGTCCAAAGTTCTTATCATTGATGTGTGGCAAAATCTGTGTATGGCATTAGCAACAAAGAACAGTTTCACCTGAGTGTTGTTTTTTGTAAGTGTAGCCCAAATACAGAAAGAACTAGCATGGATAAAATGAAAGATGAAGACCTAAATGTATGTGAGCCTCCTTCTCCTGCCCCTGAGGTACCAACCACCTCTCTGCTGAATGACTTCAAGTACAGCCCATCAGGTGAGTACTGGGGTTTCTTTATTATGGTTCAGAACTCTTCACAGTTGGCATAACCCTGAGTCAGGATTATGTACGGAATGCTCAGCTAGCTATTGCTTCTAGGGTCTGAATTAATATAAAATTTCATGAGTCATTTGTTTATTTAATATGCAGGTTCACACTATATCTAGACATTGGAGATACTAAGGTGTGGTATTCATGCCTTCATTGAGTACTAGTATAGAAAACAGACACTAAAAAATTAAATAAGATAAATTAAAATTATTTCAATAGCCTCCTAACAGATATTCCCATTTTTACCCTTTCTCTCCTTTCAGTATCTATACAATATCCAGAGTGATCTTCTGGTACATGGACTGTGTCCTATACCACTTGAAAGTTTTAGAGGTTGGGAGATGAAGAACTATATGTTATGCTAGTGCCAAATGCTATGAAGGAAATAAAAGAAATCTGTGGAGAGGGTGGCTTTATAGTTGAGGGCATCTAGGACAGGTGTCACTGAAATGATGACATTTGAATGGGATGGAGCTGTATGAATATCTGTAGGAAATGTTTTTTAGGCATAAAAAAGAACAAATACACAGGTTTTGAGATAGGAACATGTCAGGATCTTGACCTAATAGCAAGGAGTTCAGTGTCGTTGGAGCAAGAAGGAAATGAAGTGGGATCAGTGGATCATAGAGGACATTGTATGTCATTGACGGGACTTCGGCTTTTACTCTGAAGTGACAAGAGAAGCCACTGGAGAGTATTTGGGATTTATCTTCTTTTCTAATGACTAAAAATGTTGAGGATCTTTTCATGTGCTTATTTGCCATCTGAACATCTTTGGTGAAATGTCCATTCATATCTTTTGTTCATTTTCTTACTGGATTATTTTTATTCATTCAGGAGTTCTTTATATATTCTGGGTACAAGTCTTTTTTCAGATAAACTCTTTGCAAATATTTTCTCTGAGTCTGTAGTTTGGCTTTTCATTCTCTTAAAGTATCTCTCAAAGAGCAGACCTTTTAAATTTTGATGAAGTATAATTTATTAATTTTTTTCTTTTATGGATTATATTTTTGATGTAATATAAGAAATTTTTTCCTAACGAAGATTTTCTCCTATGTTTTCTCTAGATATTTCATAGTTTTAGGTTTTACGTTTAGGTCTAGTGCCCATTTTTAGTTATTATTATTTTTTTTTTGCATATGGATATCCAGTTCTTCTAGCACCATTTGTTGAAAAGAAGATAGAGTCTCTGCTCAGTTACATTTGTACTTTTGTCAAAAATCAGTTGTCCATATATGTGTAGGTTTATTTCCAGCTGCTCTATTCTGTTACATTGACCTATTTTTTCTGTCTTTACACCAATAATAGACTTGTGTTTACTTTTGCTTTATGTTTAAAATCGGTGGTTTTAGTTTTCAAACTTTATTCTTTTTCAGAGTTGTTTTGACTATTCTGTTTTTCGGTTGTTGTTTATTTGTTTGTTTTTGCATTTCCCCATGGACTTTAGAATCAGCTTATTAATTTCTACCAAAAAAAAAAAAAGCCTGCTAGAATTTTAATTGGGATTGCATTGAATTGATAAATTAGTTTGGGGAATATTGGCATCTTAACAACATTGATTATTACAATCCATTAACCCAGTCTATTTCTCCATTTATTTAGATCTTTAATTTCTCAGCAATATCTTACAGTTCTCAGCATATGTCTTCCACATCTTTTGCCATATTTATCTCTAAGTATTCCATATTTTTATACTACTGTAAAGGGTGTTTTTTTAAACTTCTATTTCCCTTTGGAGAATTTGAGCAGAAAAGTAATATAATCTGACTTCTGTTTTAACATGATTACTCTGGATATTGTATAGATACTGAAAAGAGGGAAAGGATAAAAACATGAATATCTATTAGGGGGCTACTAAAATAATTTTAAGATGAGTGGGTATGGTGGGACTTGACCCTAGTGGTGGCAATATGGTTGGTAAAAAGTGGTGAAATTCTGGTTGTACGTTGAGTTGCAGCATACACGATGTACTGCCAGGTTAGATGTGGGTGTGAGAGAAAGAGGAATTACAGATGACTACAGGAGTTTGGGTCTGAGCAGCCTGAAGTATGGAGTTGCTATTAAACTGAAATGGGAAAGACTGTAGGTGCAGAAGTTTTGGGCAGTTATTTAAGAGTTTAGTTTAGGTCAACCAAAGTTTTAATATAAATCTAGAGATGAAGACAAAGGTCTGAGATGGAGATATAAATTCAGGAGTTAGCCTATAGATCATATCTAAAGCCTTGAGACTAGATGAGATCGATCACTAAGAGAATGAATATGGATAGAAAGAGGTACATGGACTGTGTCCTATTCCACTTAAAAGTTTTAGAGATTGGGAGATGAAGAACTGTATGTTATGCTATACCTTTAATTTTTTAAATTAAGTAATTAACTTTCAGGACCCAGATAATTCCAAAAGTATGGACACTGGCCCATCTCCAGAACTAATTTATTTTAAACTATTATTTTTTACTATGAATATGCTTTTAAAAAGTGCATGTCTTAAAGTACTCAAGACATAAACCTATAAGGAGAGAAACAATACTGGATTATAACAGGAAATGAGTAAATAGTTAAATTCACAAGATTTTCATTGGTGGGGCTTTCGTTTTTTTCTCAGTTGACAAACAGGATGCTAATAATGTTCACTGTATTATGTGCTGATACAGGTGATAATAAAATAACATTAGATATCTGAGTTGCACAAGAGTAGGCATTTATGAATATGGCTAAACTTAGTAGGAGGGCTATTCTATTGTCAAGGAAGACAAATATATCTCATATCATCATTCTCCTATAGAGGAAGAGGAGGTGACATACACAGTCATTGATCAGTTCCAGCAGAAGTTTGGTGCTGCTGTAAGTATTGCCCTAAATCATTCCCAGTATTATCTACATATTGGTATCATGTCTGTGGCTCACAAATTTCTCTCACATTATAAGGTCATTGATATTTTTCCTAATACTTCAACAAAATATTTCAGTGCCTACTATATACCAGATATTTTTCTGAGGTCTGGGGTAAAACAGTAATCCAGACAAAGTTCTAGCCCTCAAGGAGCTTACATTTTAATGAAAGAAAACAAACAAATAATTGTATATTAACTAATGATAGTTGCTATATAGAAAAATATGGTGAATAGAGTGACAGGGAGTTCCTATTTTACATAGGATAGATAGAGAAAACCTCTATGAAGAGGTGACTTTGGAATACAGACCCGAAAGAAATAAGGGAGCTAGCTATGTGGCTATCTAGGCAAAGAACTTAAACAAGGTATAATTAGCAAGTGCAAAAGCCCTGAGGCTGAACCACATTTGGCTATGTGAAGGCACAGCAGGAAGGTAAGTGTGGTAGAACTACAGTGAAGAGAGTGATAGGAAATGAAAGGTAACAGGAGGCAGATCAGTCAGATAGGGCTTTTTAGACATAAGAATTTTGAGTGAGAAGGACAGCCGTTGCACGTTTAGAGGAGAGTCAGAAATTCTTTTACTTGTATTTTAAAAAGACCATTCTAGATGCTTTTTAAGGCAAATCATTTATACCATTCATGATGTCATAATTACAAAATTAATTCCCTGGAGAATTTTATTTGCTTCCTTTTTTTCAGATGCTCCACATCAAGAAGCAGAGTGTCCTGAGTGTGGCAGCAGAAGGAGCTAACGTATGTCGTCATGGGAAACTATGTTGGCTTCAGGTAAAAGATAGTTTTCTAAAAACATCTTACTTTGAAATAATTGTAGATTCACTGGTAAATTTGTTTTAATTGTTTTCTTTATGTCACTGTTCTATAACATGTTCATAATGTCTTTCACTCTTTTAGTACTCAATTTATTCTTTTCCAAAGAAAAGAGTTTCTGTCTCTTTATAGGTTCATTTATAATTATCACTGCTGTCTCACAGACTGCCCGAGGTCTTCTTTTCCACCTCTGTTCTCTTGCCTTAGATATACAAGGAGTTTCTCATCTTTCCTACCTGGTTGGTGGCTTTCTATAGCAGGTTTCTGACACGTTGTTTTTATTTTCCTGGACCTGGGAGATGTCAGGTGTGGGTAACCATTATATCAAAAGAAGTTTGTAGTGAATCTTGCATAGCTAGAGGTCGGGTAGCCACCTTTGGATCACACTCAGCAGCATCAGTATTTAAGAGGCGGGAGCAAGAAAACAGGCTGAATCCTCAACCAATGTCTTCTATCCTTTGAGTCAGGAACTACCTTCACCTACTGAGAGAATATTTTTTATTAGTATTGGCAATCTGCCCTCCTGAACTTCTCCCTCTGGAATGTTCGCCTTCTTGAAGGAAAGGAATGGCGGTATTAAGCCCAGTTTTGCTCAAGGATTGAATTACCTCTCTCGTTCCATGCACTTTCTAGGTAAACTTTAGCTTTTAGATGACTAAGTTTGAGTTAGCAGCAAAAACGCAAATTACTTAAAGCAAACCTCCACAAGCAACAAAAGCAAAAATAAACAAATCAGACTACATCAGACAAAAAGCTTCTGCACAGCAAAAGAGAGGATCAATAAAATGAAAACACAGCTCATGTAATGGGAGAAAATATTTGCAAGCCATATATCTGATAAGGGGTTAATATCCAAAATATATAAGGAATTCATACAACTCAATAGCAAAAAAGAAAAAAAAAATAATCCAATTCA
The DNA here is from genome assembly GCF_014176215.1 of Rousettus aegyptiacus. Classification (NCBI taxonomy): domain Eukaryota; kingdom Metazoa; phylum Chordata; class Mammalia; order Chiroptera; family Pteropodidae; genus Rousettus; species Rousettus aegyptiacus. The sequence continues at coordinate 115,211,652 of NW_023416306.1, read as the reverse complement.
AAAATGGGCAAATGACATGAGTAGACATTTTTCCATCAGGGAAATGAAAATCAAAACCACAATGAGATATCACCTCACACCTGTTAGGATGGCTGTTATCAAAAATACAAGAAATAATAGGGGTGGTTTAGGATGTGAAGCAAACTCTTGTATCCTATTGATGGAGATGTAAATTGGTATAGCCACTATGGGAAACAATATGGAGGTTCCTCAAAATATTAAAAGTAGAACTGCCATATGATCCTTTGGCCTACTTCTCAGGGCCACATCTAGGAATCTATCCTAATTAATTCAAACTATGAAAAAAAAATATGTGAGAACTTATTCATTTATTCATCTTGGTATCATTTATAATGGTAAAAAATCAAAAACCACTTACATATTTAATAACAGATGTTAACAGTACATTTGATAACTGTCAATGTGGCTATCAAAAATTGATGATAAGCACTATATGGAAAACCGTTTGAAAGTTTATGAATGGCAAAAGTAGGATATCATTTGAGTGCATATTATTAGAGCCATGTATATTTATTTGCATACAAAAAAATGGAGGGGAGTATTGTATTACATGTATTGATTCGCTGAAGAAATGTATAATGGCCTTTCATGTGCCTGGCTCTGTTCTAGTTGTTGCATGGGTAGTGGTGGATCTGACATAATTTCTTTTCTCATAGAGCTTACAGTCCAGCAGAGAATTATTTTCCAAACTTTCATTGCGTACCTATTATTCACTTTAAAAGTGAGGATGTTAAATATTTTATCACATGCCTTTCTTGATCCTCAGAGCTGCTCCCCTACTTCTTCCTTATCCTAACATGTATGTCTGGATGGTCTATTGTAGGTGGCCACAAATAGCCGAGTTTACTTATTTGATATTTTCCTTCTGGGAAGTCGTGCTTTCAACAATGGACTTCAGATGGTATTAGAAGACAAAAGAATTTTGAAGGTAACTGTGTGAGTGGATTCCTCTGCTAGTAAACTAGCAGCCAGGTTCTAATTACTGTCTCTATCCTCTGGCTCCTTAGGTTATCCATGATTGTCGTTGGCTTTCTGATTGCCTCTCTCATCAGTATGGAATTTTACTGAATAATGTTTTCGACACACAGGTACATGCAGGGAAACACTGAATTTAATCTGGCATGCATAGTTCCTGTAGAACATAGACCTTGTCTGATGAGTGGTTGAACGTCTTATTGTGTGTGTGCCCATTCCTGCTCACTTCTGTAAGGTGTTTGTACAATATACAAGAACATTTAGTGCTCACTTTTGCAGCACGTATACGAAAATTTGAATGATACAGAGATTAGCATGACCCCTGTGCAAGGATGACTTGCAAATTTGTGAAGTGTTCCATATGTATACACATTTTTTTGCATTCCATATTTTTAACCAATGTAGTGTATACTTGAAACTAATTTAAATAAATAAATTTTTTTAAAAAAGAATGTTTGATGAACTGTAAAAGCACTTCAGAAAAGTTACTTTAAAGTATTTAGGATTTTTCCCTTTCATTTTGCTCCAGAATTTGTCAAATAAGGAGCAAGCTCCATACTCCTTAACATTCAGAAACAAACAATTTGAGGGTTTTTCAGAAGTCTGACATGAAATACTTGGTATGAAGTAAGCAATCACAGCTCTGCCTTTACCACATATGTTATCAGTTAAGGTTAGTGGCTAGTTGACATCTAGCTCAGGGATACAGGTTATCCCACATATGCACTAAAAGCTTCTTATGGTCCAGAATAGCCTGAAGATATATTTTTCTCTGCTCTAGAGGACCCTAGAGAAATAAGGAATTTCTAGACTATGCCAACACTTGGAGCTGATATGGCTGTGAGAGCAGTAAAACTACAGTTTTCACTATGTTTTCTTAAGATTCTTCTAGGTTTATGTCAGTGAAAGGGAAATCTTGAATATATAAGCCTAGAGCCTTTGGAGAGGGGTTAAACTAATAAGATGGCCAATTTTATGTTATATATAGTTCAAGTTTGCTCTTTATGTATCTGCTCATAATAAATTTATGCTAGGCCTCTTGTTTACATGTTCCTTTAGGCCTTCTTTCAGGATCTCTCACTATACAGAGATTGCTTTTGTGCTTACTCCAAAATGTAAGAGAATTGCTCATTGTTCCCTTGGGGCCATAAGGCTTTTTGAGTAGATACCATATATAGTGTGTAATGAAGATATTGGCATATCTTTTCACGTTTTTCTTTTCAGATTTTCATATTGCAAGAAGCAGAAATTGAGTTTTTCTTGTTTGTTTTCCTTTAACATGGTGTGTTCATTTCCTGTTGCTGTTGTAACAAATCACCACAAATTTAGTAGCTTAAATCAATATAAATTACTCTCTTACAGTTCTGGAGGTCAGAAGTTTGAAATTGTTTTTACTGGGCTAAAGTCCAGGTGCCATCAGGGCTGGTTTCTTCTGGAGAGTCTGTTTCCTGGCATTTTCAGCTTTTACCTATATTCTTTGTCTTGTACTCCTCCATCTTCAAAATGTGTCACTCCTGCCATCATCATATCACCCTCTCTTCTGACTGTAGAAAAAGCTCCCTTTGTTTCCTTCTGATAAAAACACTTGTGATTACATTTAAGGCACACCTGGATAATTCAAGATACTCTCATCTCAAGACCCTTAACTTAATCATAATTGCAAAGCCCATTTTGCCATATCAAATAACATTCATAGTTTCTAGGAATAAGACATAGATATCTTTAAGGGTCATTATTTACCCTACCACACACAGATAAAGAATTATTTCAATTCTCAATTTTATTAGCTTTCCTTACCAAAATTTTACCAGAGTTGCTAATAAGTGATAAAATGATTCTTGAATTTTATCTTCCTTTCCCTGTTCCCCAGAGGCACCAAAGTGTAGTAAATGACCATAAGGCAGGCAAATAAAAGAAATGGAAAAGAAAGTAGACAAGGACACATTAAAGTTGGGTGATACTTTTTCTTTTTCTTTTTTCTCCCTAACTTTTCAAAGTTGACTGAAAATTTTTAAATTTTCTGATGACATTGCCTATCATGTGGGTTATTAGGGAAAATGTATTTAAAGACATTTCTCTGACTATATTTATGCTATTTCTACCAGGATATAGATCACTGTATCTATTCTACAGACTGGTCTGTTTGTCTTTTTTTACTGCCGCAGGTGGCAGATGTCCTTCAATTTTCCATGGAAACAGGCGGCTTTCTTCCAAATTGCATCAGTACTTTACAGGAGAGTTTAATCAGACACCTTAAAGTAGCCCCTAAATATCTCTTCTTTCTGGAAGAGAGACAAAAACTCATTCAGGTGAGTATTAAAGGATCAGAAATGATAACTGCCACATAAGCAATTGAGCATTGCTGAAATCTTAGTTGTGCCAAATGGGAACAGTTTGTTTATGGTCTCAAGTTGACAAGAGCCAAGATCCAAATTTGTTGTTTATCAATTATAAAACATTCTGAAATAAATTTTTCAGTTGGTACAAGAAGGAATATATTGAGAATTTTGACTAAGGTCAAATAATTATCCCAATTATTTCTCCCAAAGTAAGGTAGATTTTCTTTGGCTCCTGATAGTGTTACATGCAAACTTGGGTTATGACCACATGGCTTCAGTTTTGGTCATATAAGCAAGTTTGCTGCCTCCTGTTTTAAATGAGAAGTCCTACTGTCTCTCTGTCTATCTTTTTGTCTTTCTCTCACTTCCCCTCTCCCTGCCTCCCCTGAATCTCCCCACTCCCATATACTGTATATACAAAGTGTGTGTGTGTGTTTGTTCTCAGAAGGCTAGCCATAGAATGAAAGCAAAGATAATAATTGAAGAAAATGGTAGTAATAGCGTGTTAAGTTAAGCAACACTTAAATAAACAGTTATTGTCTTTAAGGTTTTGCTTACGATTCAGAGAAAATTATTTCGGTGTCTCTAGGAAAATCCAGAAGTGTGGTTCACACGACCTCTTTCACCCTCCTTACTGAAAATTTTAGCCCTGGAAGCCACCTACCTGCTACCTCTTCGCTTGGTACTCCTGGATGAGATGATGTCTGACCTAACCACCCTGGTGGACGGGTACCTAAACACTTACCGAGAAGGATCTGCAGACCGGCTGGGAGGCACGGAGGTAGGTGCAGCTCTCTGTGGCTGCATCTTGAGGACTTCCACTTCTGCCTTATTCTTCATGGAGGTCACAGTGATACCTACTCTTCACAGTTGCAGGAAATTACATGAGGCAGACTTGGTGATAAATGTTCCTGAAGGGGCTATATTTCAGGCTTAATCCATTTCCTTGAGCACTTTTTCACAATATTGAATTATGTTTCCAATAAATATTTCTGTCAAAGAATGGGTAAATTTAAGATTGCATCAGCTACTTTTATGAAGCCAACAATATAAGAAAACTATACTTACAAGTTGGGAAACTATTGCCCAAAGGCCATATCTGGCCCATGACTTATTTTTGTACAGCTCACAAGCTCAGAACAGTTTTTATGGTTTTTAAAGGATTGTAACAGTATAAAAGAAAAAGTATGCAACAGAGATAGTTTGTGTCTCACAAAGCCTAAAATATTTACTATTTGGCTCCTTACGTAAAAAATTTGCAGGCTGCTGATATAAACCATTCTCACTTAGAAATACTGATGTAGAATCCTAAATAAAATATTTGGATTTTGAGTACAAACCCCACTTAGATGTATTATACTTTTAACGTGTCAGTAGATTCTAATTATGAACATGGTTCAATATCAGAAAATTCTTTATTTTATTAGAAGCAAGAAAGTATTATGATTATCTCAGAAATGCTGAAAAAAATTATAACTTTTTCATATTTTGCTCTCACTGTTTGACAAAAAAAGTACAACATAAAAATCCTTACATATCTTGTTCCATTGAAGAATTTTATTCAGTAAACAGCCTTAGGCAATTGACTAACTATTGTGGGGGAAGAGAATCAGAGTCAGATTGCTAGCTCATTACACCAAAACCAACTCCATGAATCAAGCATTTATGTAAAAAATCGAAATGATAAAATTATTGGAAAAAAACAAAAGAAAATGATCTCACAGTAGGGAATGCTTTCCTTTCCCCCCAACTTTATTGAAAAATAATTAACAAAATTAATTGTATGTATTTAAAGTGTATATCTTGATGATTAGCTATACATACACATTTGTGGAATGATTACCAAGATCAATATAATGAACACATCCTTCCCCTCACATAGTTAACTTTTTTGTGTGTGTGGTGACAATGCTTAAGATCTACTCTCAGCAACTTTCAAGTATATAATACCAAATTATTAATATGGTAACTATGCTGTACATTGTATCCTCAGAACTTATAGCTGAAAGTTTGTACCGTTGACTTACATCTCTCTGTTTCCCCCTTCTTCCAGCCTCTGACAACCATCATTCTATTTTCTGTTTCTATAAAATCCGCTTTTTTTTTCTTTTCTTTTTTTAGATTCCACATGTAAGTGATATCATACAGCATTTGTCTTTCTCTCTCTGGTTTATTTCACTTAGCATAATATCCTCTAAGTTCATCCATGTTGTCACAAATGGCAGGATTTCATTTCTTTATGGCTGAATAATATTCCATTGTATGTGTGTATATATACACACCACACCTTTTTTTTTGTGCAAAAAATGGAATCTTCTTTATTTTTATGTTCCATTGGTGTATTTGTTTTTCCTACACCTTCTTAATCCATCATCCATTGATAGACACTTGAGTTGTTTCCATATATTGGCTATCGTGAATAATTGTAAATGGGAGTGCTGATATCTCTGTAAGACAGTGATTTATTTCCTTCAGATATATATCAAGATGCGGTATTACTGGACGTCCATATCTGCTAGCCCTATTTTTAATATTTTTGAGGAACTGCCATACTATCTTTATAATGGTTGTACCAATTTATATTCTCACCAACGCTGTATAAAAGTTCCCTTTTCTTCATATTCTTGCCAACACTTATTATCTCGTCTTTTTGATAATAGCCATCCTAACAGTTGTGAGATGATATCTCATTGCAGTTTTGATTTGCATTTCCCTGATGATTAGCATCGTGGAGCATCTTTTCATATACCTATTGACCATTTGAACATCTATTCAGGTCCTTTGCTCGTTTTTAATTGGACCATTTTCTCTTTTGCTATTGAATTGTATGGGGATAATGTTTTTTTTCTGTACAACACAAAAATACTCAGAACTCTTAAAAGATTAATAAATATGACTTTAAAATTTTTGTATGACAAAAATACGGCGAACAAAGCCAAAAGACGAGCCACCTGGGAAAAGTTATTTACCTCATTAACAAAGAGGAAATTTTCCTAATGTATTCATTATTTTAGTATTTGCGTGATCACAGTTGAAAAAGGAGACTTACTTTTTACTGTATAATTTTGATAACACACAATACACACACAAAACTGGATTCAAAATATTTACTTGAAAAATACTACTACTGTAGTTGAAGACACTAGAGGGTGCTATAAGAACACATTTGAATAGAATGTCACTTACCAAGTACTGTTAAGTATAGCAAAAGTGATTTTAAGGAGCATATTCAGAAGTTTTGTTATAGTGGACTTGTGTTTTTCTTTTCTTAGCCTACATGTATGGAGCTTCCAGAGGAACTACTTCAACTCAAAGACTTCCAGAAGCAGCGCAGAGAGAGAGCTGCAAAAGAATATAGGATGAATGCACAGGGACTCCTAGTAAGGACAGTGCTACATCCAAAGAAATCAGTGACAGAGACTGCAGGGAAAGAGGGAGAAGTAAGGGGTTTCTTACTTTGTGAAAATTCTAGGCTAGGTAAAGCTCCAAGTTTTATATCCCATAAATATGTAAATTTACTGAAAGAAGAAGCTAAAAGTAAACAAACTACAACAGAACCTCCGCATTTACCTGCCATAAAGAAAGAAGCCAGTGAGGATACCAGTAACAAAGTGATTTGCCCTGAGTCACAGGTGTCGGAGGATCAGAGAATAAATCAAAAACAACACATTAAGACACCGAAACAGGAGTTTCAGACAAGTTTATCTTTGAAGGAGGAGATAGAACAGTTACTGATGGAGGAAAACAAGGAAGATTTAAAGTGCACCAAACAAGATATTTCTGTGTCTCCTTCTCTTCCTCAGGAAACCAGAGTGTCTCCAAGTGACACCTTGCATCCTTTTCGAAAAGCTGTGCTTTCTACACTTCCTCCCTGTCCAGCCTTGGAGAAGACTGATTCCTGGATAGATCCTTCTTCAAATCTGCCTTAAGAGATCTGTAATTTGTTCTTGAGGCCACTAAAGTGGCTCATTTTGCCAGCCATCAGAGCTTTCCTCAGTGCCTAAGTTTCTCATATGGTAAATTTAGTTAAGCCTTGTCATAGGCTTCTGGGAAAATTATATCCTCTTCCTTATTCCTACATTCCTGGGGTTTGATTAGGATGGAAATGAGTAAGTTAAATAATGGAAGAAATACATTTTCTGATGATGTCACTGGGCAGAAATGTTCCCAGTAGCCAAAGTGAATTATTTCTCATAATTTGGATTTAGAGGATTTGAAAAGGGAAAAAATCGAGGGCTTAATATCTGGAAGTATCTATACTTTTAAAATTTCATTGTGTTTTTTCGTTTGAAGGTGGTTGGTAAAACTCTTTGCCATAAGTTTAAAAATAATCGATACTTGAAAACTTTATTAGTACTTTTTTCATTTTTAAAATATTATCTTTAATTTGTCAATTATATCTCAATAAAGCTGAAAAAATAATAACTTTATTTTTGGATTTTGAACGTTTTATCGATCTCATAGACGAATAATAGTTGATGTTATAGGAATCAATATCCCAGTTTTAATTTTTTTAGACCATTTACTTTTAGATTTTGTTCATTTTTCTAACATAGCAAGATTTCTTTTTAGTATGTCTATTATGTAAACTCAAAGTTTAATTCTACTCTATTTGGTATACTTTCTTAGGGTGAAAGGAAGGTATTTTGTACTGAGTCTTTTTTTATATTGAATACTTTCAAGTTTCTCACATTCGTTTGTGTAATAATAACCAGTAAACCTGTATTGGCATTAGGTTATCTCTTTTCTTATTTGCGTCAGGGTAGGAATAAATTGGAATATATCTGGATTTCAGGAATAAATTGGAATATATCTGGATTTCTAGGTATAGAGTCCAGTTTAGAAATCTATAATATGACTTTTACAGGACTGTATTAGTTTTTGCACTTAGGGAAAACTTAGGGACAGTCTGTGATTAAGAATATCCTTATCTAGACCAGTTGATTCTGTTATGAGTTCCACCAAAAGAGCTGTGCCCTTCCAAACTCCAGAGCCCAGATCTAGTCTAACATAAGATGATGGTAGGCCCAAGAGCAGTCAGCTCAACACTGCATTTGCTATGTCTCACTTTGTCTTTAGCTTAGAAAGTCACTTCAGGCCAGGGTAGTTTCTGGTTCATTTTGGGTAAATGGATCTTCAGGTTGAGCCCAGAACGTGGTTAATCTAGGCTTACTCTGATAAGGGCATGAATTCCTGTAGAGTTCCTGGAATTGATTTAGCTTTATACCCCACACGACATATATACATACAAGTTACAAAGCAAAATGTAAACATTATATTCTTCATGTTTAAAAAAGGATTCTTTTGTTATGTATGTTTTGTGACTATACTTTAAAAAAAAAAATGGGATTGTGTTGGTCTTTTGCTATGCCGCTCAATATGGTAGCTACTAGCCATGTGTATTTAAATTTAAAATTAAATTAAGTAAAATTAAATAAAATTTAAAATTCAGTTCCTCAGTTACACCTGCCATATTCCTAGTACTCAATAAATAGTCTCATGTGACCAGTGGCTATCATATCAAACATCACAGATTTAAAACATTTCCTTTGTTTTAGGAAGTTCAATTGGACCATGCTATTTGAGAAGTACTTCGACTCCCAGAACTAAATGAATCTTTGGGTTTCATTACAATATTTTCTCAGGGCAACATTCGTATTCTTGAAACCCATTTTTCTCCACATCCTCATCTAGCCTGGAGTGCCTATCTAAATTTCATGTATGCAATCAGATCCTATCATGAGGTTCTGTCTTTTGCTAGATAGAGTGTGAAAAAATCCCTTGGTCATTCAAGCCTGTTGCTAGTCCTGTGTGCCATTACTCAGATTTTTTGTCTAAAGTTTGCCCAGAATCTTGGGAAATGCTGAGTTCTTGTCCCAAACCCATCAAGTTCTTTATCCCATATTTTTCTAATTGAGAGCTCATAAAACCAACCATACTGACTGTTTTCCCAAACTCTTGGGGTTTTACTTCAGGCTACACTATTCCCCTGCATCCTACTCAGGTCTGACCTTTCTGATCTGACCTTTCTGTACACGACCAACAATTAAATATCCTTACCAGTAATTTGAACTTTTTAGTTTGGGAATTAGAAAACAGAGATAAATTACTTCCCTGAACAAAAACACAGCCCTGAGAATACATCCAGTGTTTCTTGCTTGTCGTCATTCAATGTTCTTTAACTATAGTGTGAAAAATCACTGCAGCGGCATTGCCTCCAGTCTGGATGTGGGCTTGATAAATCCCAAAATGACACACAGTAGAATTTTGATGCCTTATTGGCATCTCATTGTTTTGACACAAGGCCTGCAGCAAACTGAGATGAGGCCTAGAGCAAACTAGGGAGCTTGGGGGTGATTAGCTGGGTAAACTTATCAAAAAGGCATTTGCACTGTATTAAAGAAAACAAATGCTTTACAAAAAAATTTAGAAAATAAAAGGAAAAATATAACTATCATCCCACATTGTACATCCTTTCCCAGCATTTTAGCATCTTTCTCTCAATTTTCTCTCATCCTTTTTCTCTCCACTCACATACATATTTAAAACATAGTCACAACCATACAGTAAATACATTTATCGTGCTTTTTATATCATTTATTTTTCCATTTTATAATCCTAACAGCTAATATTTTCAATAGATTTTTTTTTTTAGAAGTTTCATTTTAAAACTCGTGTTGTTAAATAGAATTTGGAAAATAAGAAAAGATTTACTCTTATTTCTCTAACCTGATAGAAAAAGCGGGTAACATTTTTGTTAATTCCAGTGTTTGTGCACAGGTTTGTCACTCTCTATCCTTGTAATCATACATATGTATATATAGCCTGCCTTGTGAATGTTCCCCTACTGTTAGCCAACCTTTATAAAGATTTTTACTAACAGCGTAATACTTCTAAGAGGATGCAGTGTGGTTTAACTGTATTTTGGTATTTTGAGATTGTTTCCAATTCCTTACTTTGTGCTTTTTGTTCAAAGTTTATTTCAAAGTTTCTTCTACGTTTTGAACCATTTTGTTAGAATGAAATTCCAGAAATAGAATTAGCAGGTCAAAGAGGGCTTCTTGTTTTTGTTTATAGAATATTTGTGCAGCTCTTGCTAAGTTATTTTCCAAAAGTATTAATTACATTGCCACTTCCAATTTTTGTAGAAATGATGCACTATTGAGAGCATTAGATTTTTTTTTTTCTTGAGCAGCATGGCATACTTTTGACTTTTAAAATTATTTTTCTTCCATAAATCTGAAATGTTTATTGTCATTTTCTATAACTTACCTGCGTTGCATACTATGGTGATTAATGAGAACATAAATGTTGGAAGCACTTAAATCCCTGGTCTCTAAGTAAAGACAATATTATGGGTAAAATATTTTAATCATAGAAACTCTAAAAAAAAAATCATAATCTATATACTCATGATAAGGGATATCTTTCAAATATCTTCGGAGTTCTCATTAGGGATATCATAGAAGATTATGTTTATTATATGAAATAAAAATCTTAGCTAAATTGCTAGGTTTACCCTAAGACAAAGTTTAATACATTCTATTTCCCATACTCATAGGAATTGAGTCTTTGACTCTATAATAGACCTCCTCAAACAGAAAGAACCATCAAATTGTAATCAGGGCATAATCATCAATCCAATCTTAAAATAACATGTCATTTCAAATAAAATGTGTAGGCTATGCCTCAATTTAGTCAGACATGAACAGCATTTTTTAAACAACAGAATTGAATAGAAAATATCGGAGCGCATTATACATAGTAAGGGAAAGTATCATCTTGTGAAACTTTTTTCCTCAATTGTATGCCTGAGGCATGTGTGCTTTTATTGTTGGTTGTAGCAAAAAACAAAACAAACAAACAAAAAAAACTGAAGATAAGCATAGAAGAAAATTTATATCTTGAAATACTTATGCAATAAAATGAGAAAAGATCTAAAACCAATGATGTCAGCTGTTACCTTAAGCTAGAAAAAGAAGAGTAAATTGAATTTGGCGTAAGTAGAGGATGAAATGAATAATGAATGATAAGAGTAGAAATCAATCAAAATATCATAATTAAAAGTGGATGGAGGAAATGAATAAAACCAAAATCTGATTCCTTGAAAAGATCAATATAATTGCTAAACTTTTAACCATACCAACCCGGAGGAAAAAAAGACACAAATTATCAATATCAGGAATGAAAGAGAGATTATCATTACAAAAACTGCATATATTAAAAGGATAACAAGGGACTGCTATGAACAATTTTATGACCACAAATGAACAGCTCAGTTGGAACAGAGAAATTCAATGAAAAACACAAATTATCGAAACTGATTCAAGAAGTAATAAAAATCTGAATAAACCTAAATCAATTAAACAAATCAAATTCATAATTTAAAACCTTCTCTCTAGCAAACTTTGTACCCAGATAGCTTTACTGGTGAATTTCTATCTAAGAGAGCAATCATACCATTTCTTCTGTGAAATAAAAAAGGGGTCACTTCCCAACTCATTTTATGAGGCCCGCATTACCCTGACCCCAAAACCAGACAACAACATTGCAAGAACAATATAGACCAATATCCCTCATGAACATAGATGCAAAAGTCTTTAATGAAATATTAGCAAATAGAATCCAGAAACATTATAAAGAGGATAATACATAATGATCAAGTGGATTTTATCCCAGGATTGCAAGTGTGGTTTAACATGAAAATGTAATGTGTCATATTAAGAGAATAAAGGAAAAATACCATCTGATTATCTCAATAGCTACTAAAAATTTTTTTTGACAAAGATATACATCCATTCATTGTAAAAAGCAAACGAACAAATAAAAAACAATAAAACCATCAGCAAATTAGGATTAGAAGGGACTTCCTCTACTTAATAAAGTTCTTATTAAAAATCCTATTACTGATACAAAAGACACAAGTAACAAAAGGAAAAATAAATTAATTGGACTTCTTAAAAATTTGTGTTTCAAAATAGTAAAAAGGCTAACTATAGGATGAGAGAATATATTTGTAAATTATATATCTGATAAGAGATTCATATCCAGAATATATAGAGAACTCCTGATTCAACAACAAAAATACAGCTTGGTTCAAAAATGGGCAATAGGCTTGAAAAGACATTTCTTCAAAAAAGATATACACATGGCCAATAAGCACATGAAAAGATCCTCAGCATCATTAATCATTAGAGAAATACAAATCAAAACTACAATGAGATACCACCTCATACCCATTAGGATGTCTAGTACCAAAAAACTGAAAATAGCAAGTGTAGATGAGAATGTGGACAAATTGGGTTTATATTGAAAATAAATATCCCCTTCCCCTATCCTTTCCCTACCTCAGTAATTTTCCCCAGGGCACCCACTTTTAATACTTTAATCCCCTCCTTTTTTCCTCAGTGAACTAGAATGTAAACTGATATGTAATAGTTGATGGAAGGCACTTAATTGTGATGTAAACCAGAAGTGCCAGTAACTTAAGCCTAAAGCTGCCGATCTCTCTCCACATTGCCACGACAGCCTCTCTGATTTGTATGAGATACTTCCACATTCTGAAGTTCTCAAATTCCCCAAAGTACATTCTTGTTAATAACTTGAAAGCCACCTGATGGCTAAACCCAAATGTTTTAAATAAAAAGCTTTGTAATGGAAACAAATTCTAATGAAAACATCCTTAGAATGGGCCAAACAGCAAATTCCAGGAATGAGGGAAAGAAGTTCTGTTCCTTATTGTGTAACTTGTTGGGATGCCATCCATAGTTTGCTTTTCCAGAAGCCATTGAAATAGCAAAATCTTTGTAAAGAAAGGAAACTCTTCCTCAGCTCCTCTTTATGAGAAGGCAATCTTAAAAGAAGTAAAATGTGACGAAAAATATTACATGTATGAGTAGTGTGTACTTGCCTTTAAAATAGAGAACACCGAACTGTCGTTATAAAGCTGCCTTACTGCGGTGTCTCGCATGCTAAGCTTCATTCATGTATTTATTAGCAATTAACTATTTTGGAATATCTTTTGGAGCCAGGCGCTGGCTGGGGTAGCTTGGGGGATCAGAGATAAAAAGACACAATCCCTACTCTCAAAGAAATTAGAGTCCGGTGGGACATGTACAAAAGTTTAAATCGAAACAATAAATTCAAGTTGGAGTGGGAGTGGGACTGGGAAGGCAGAATAGCTTTTGAGAGGACATAGCACTTGCACTTGTGTCAATGGGCTTCTTAAGAGGTAGGGTAAAGGTGCATTTTGGGTAAGAGAACTATAAGGAGTTCAGAATTGCAATAGAGGAAAACATATAGCGTGTGATAAGAGGTAAGGCTGGGAAATAGGATCCATGTGCCTGTTACGGCTTTTTGGTCACAAGCAAAAGAACTGTCTTCACTAATGTAAACAAAAAGAGAATTTATTGGAAAGAGAGTAGCTCACAGAATTGACGGGAAAGCTGGAGAACTAGACTTGGAAATAGGATCAAAGGTAGCTGCAGAACTCTAGGCAACAGGAACTACTTAACTGTCAGAGTGAATGAGAGCCAATTTCTTTTTTTTTCATCCCTACATTATTTGACTCAAAATCCTGAGAGAATATAGTTGACCTTGTGTCATGGACCCACCCATCGACGGCACTCTGATTTATAGTCCTAACTAACGCTGCCCACAATGGGGAAAAGGTAATTTCCAAAAGAAATCTAAGTGCACTTCCTAAGGAAGGGAGAATTGATGATGTACCTTGTTGAGTTTAAGTTTTAGCTTATAGCCTAAAGGAAACCATTGAAAAATTATGAATAAGAAAGTAAGAAAGGGGGAGGCTCCATAGTGTAGTGGTTAGTACGCCTGCTTTACACGCAGAAGGTCCTAGGTTTGCACCCCAGGTGGAGCCACGGACCATACCGCGGTGTGCCGGGTGCACACCTCGGGTGTGTGGGAGGAGACGCCCTGCTCTCAGAGAACCGGTTCTCAAGGGGAAACAGCAACATCCATAGGTCAGGGGTAGAAGTGAGGGGTGGAAGATGTTAATTAAAGAGGGGAGAGGGAGAAATTAAGATGATCAGAAATGTAGGTTTTAAATCACCCCGGTTTAAATTGGAGGATGGGGGAGACTTGGTTAAAAACTCTTGCTTTAATTCAGGTGGGAGATGGTGAATGCTTGAATTTGATAGGGACACAGAAGTTGGTAGGATGAAGAGTAATACACATATGAAAGATATTTAATCTATCTCATACTATAATCTCTTTTACCTTTCTTAAATCTTAGTTCTACAAGGAATTATATAGTTAACGTTTACTACTGGTTTTTATGTCAATGACTCTCTAGTCATTCTGGTTGTCTGAAGATATTCCTCTAGTAGATTCATTAGCAGGGGCTCATGGGTGCAATATTCCCTGATTTCTTGCATGATTTAAAAATTTATCTGTGCTCTTTATATTTAAAGATCAGTTTTGCTAGACATAAAATCTTTGATGCATATTTTTTTTCCTGAAATGTCTTAAATATGTTATTCCATTTTCTTCTGGCACAGAATATTTCTATTGAAGTCTAATGTTATGTCATGTGGTCTTGTCAAAATGCCCAGAGGATTTTTCTTTTTCATTAAAGCCAAAAAATTTTACTAGAGTATATTTTAGTATTGGTAATTGTGGATCACCATTGTTAAGATATACAGTGCAGTTTTGCGACTTGTAGTTTTAAGCGTGTTGTATTTTTAAATTTTAGAAAAGCTTTTTTGAATTATATTTTTAGTATTTATTCTCCTCTTACTTCATTTTTATTCTTTAAAGACTTCTATTATCCATGTGTTGGATTTTCTTTGCCTGTCTTCAATATTTGCCATGTTCTCTCAAATTCTTTAATTTTCTTCATTTCTTTTATAGTCAAAGAATATTCTTTTTTATCTATTTTTCTTAATATATCCATTGTATTGATTTGCTCTTGTGTTCATTCTAGTTTGGTCTTTTTTTTTTTATATGTATTTTTGTTTCTTTTTGGGTTTCTGTCACCTAATTTCTAAATATTTTTAACTCTGACTTAATGTTCTTTCATATCTTGAATAATATTCTTAATGCCTTTTAGCTTTTTATACACTAGTACATTAGCAAGTTAAATTTTTTTTCCAGTATTTCTTTCAGGCATGATTTCATTGGGATGTTAATCTGCTCCTTTTTTCTCTCTCTCTTTTTTCTTATAATGAACTTATATGAGATTTGAGTAGCACGTTTTTCTGTTGCCCATATTTATGTGAAACCAATTTTCCTAAAATTTGGGAAGGAGGTTTGGTTCAATTGTCTTTATTAACTTCTCAGAGCTTCTTCTTTTGTTGTTTTTGTATAGTGTTAAAATGAGGGTAGTTTGCTTTCCGAGATCTCCTGGCTTTAGTTTCCTACCCCACTTTCATCAGGACTTACTCTTTCCTTCCTTTTTTGTTGTCCCTGCCCTGCTCAGTTTCGATTTCATTTCCAGCAATTTCTTCCCAGTGTGCGACCCTACCCTAAAAAGGAGCCATGATTGGTTATTTCTCAGAATATAGGATCTAGACTGTTCCAGCCTGTATAGCCCTTCATACTGTGAGATCCTTACACTCACTTGCTATTGGAATGGTTTCTAGTGAGTTCCTATTGACCATTTTAGGATTTTCTTCTTAGGGCCTTCAAATGCTCCCATTGTTTCCCTTTACTTTTTTTTACATGGATGCCAGTAGTTCTTAGTGGTTTGTCCCCACCTGCTTGTAATTTCAGTTTTATGGGATACTTTGTTACCTAGTTTTATTGAAAATATTGTCCAAAGACAGTGTAAATATATATATGCCTTACTGTTAAAGTGTATAGCTGAAACTTATTGGATTTCGTTAACCAATGGCACGATAACAAATTAATTAATTTTTAAAAAAGAAAGAAAATATTGCCCAAGAATTTGAGGTTTTGCTATCTAATTATTGTGTTTTTGTATGGAGAATTTGGAAAGCTCTGAAAACTATGCCACCACAACCATTGCTGCCATCTTTCCAGAATCTTAGTATATACTTTTCACTGAAAGGTCTATTACAGTGGCTTCCTTCTTGGGGACACTCTCTCAGATCACTTGTTCTGAGGGGACAGAGCTGACATGTCAGGAGAATACTCATGAAGAGGTCAACTGGGCAAAGAACTGAGGACTTCAGCCAACATCCTCTGAGGAACTATGTCTTGCCACCAACCACATGAGTGCGTTTGCAAGTGCATCCTCCCTAATCAAGCGAGCAGATGACTGCAGGCCCAGCCAACAGCTTGGCTGTGACCTCATGAGAGACGCTGAACCAGAACTACCCAGCTAAACTGGATTCCTGATCATCAGAAACTGTGAGATAAATGTTTGCTGCTTTCAGTGCTAAGTTTTGGGGTAATTTGTTACCCAGTAACAGATACCAGATACATTTATAAACAGATGATTCCACTTTGTGGGCGCCTAGATGTCTTGCTGACTTCAGTGATGTTTTTCCAACATTTTATTATAGAAAATTTCAAACATGCAGCAAAGTCACAAGGTTTTACAGTGAACACCAATGTACCCACCACCTAGATTCTATTAAGATTTTTCTGTGGCTTTTAATGGCATCACATAGAACTTATAGGAAAACATTCCATCTGTAACATTTTGAAATATGTACCAAATTATGGACTCCAAGGTTGTCACTTTTCAAGGCAAACTGTTCCCCTTTTTAGACAGTTCTGCTTATTTAAATCTTCTTCCTTATTTTGAGTTGAAATTTGTTTTAATTTTCCATCTGTTGATCCTCCTATGGTGCCATGGAGAATAAATCCATTCCCTCTCCCTACTGGTAGCCATTTGGCTATTTGGAGACAAATGTTGTGACTTTTCTGAATCTCCCTTTCTCCCTAGTCCATTCACTTCTTGTCCTTTCCCTGTTCTCCTGCTTTTGTTGTTTTTCATATGATTCCAGCTACTGGGAAAGATGTTCACAGAGCATCCCCATTCTGCCTTAGGCACATCTCCAACATCAATTGCATCTCCCCCATGGCTCTATTACTAGCCTGACAGTTCTGCCATGCTTTCAGCTTCTGCATAGTTTCAGCTTCTACTGGCCCTAGTAATACCATTTCTCTTTGTTCCTCCAGCCAAAGTGCAGTAATCTTTCTGCTGTTGAAAATCTCTGGACTGCTTTACCATCCACTGTTGGCTTCTCATCTCCTTCAACAGCTGCATAATTAATTTCCTGCATTAAATTTTCTGTTTCAAATATTTAAGGTGCTTTCTGTTTTCCTGATTAGATCTTGACTGATACAAGGGTATACCACATAATTTTTGAGGAAGATATGTCGTAAGAGGGTACTGTAGTGCTTACCACAATCGTCTGTGAGTTCTACCAGAAACAAGAAATTATAGGGATTTATGTTGCCTTATCTGTGCTTTGCAATCCATGGAATGCATGAAGTTATATATAAAAAAAAAAACCTATTTCCAGAGATGCCGTTGGAATTAGATGAGGAAAACTTACAATAATGGTATTTTGATATACAATAATGGTATATTAATGAGTTACAACTATAGGAAAGGAAGTGTTAAGGGTGGAAAATTTTCAAATAGCCAACTTCTGCTTCCATTGTTTAATGTCAAACAGGATGTAGTTCTAGGAGATATTCTGTGCAAAGACATGCTAATGTTAAGGGTAGTTATCCTGTGTAAAGATATGTTAATGACCAGCCTCTACTTCGTAAACCTGCTTGCTTGCTAGAGGGGGTTTTGGGGCTTTATAAGCTATCTCTTCTGGAGGCTCGGGGCTGATTCTCTAGTGGGGGGAGAGTCAGTCACTGGCTGGCTAATAAAGGCTCATAATTAATCTCAATTGGCTCCGTGGGTCTTAAATTTGATCACACCACAACAGAAGTAGTCTTTGGAGTGATATTCTATAAATGAGCTTAGAAAAACTTGATAACCAAGGAGGAATTAGTAAATTAAAGTCAGACAGAGACTGAAAAGCTGAATGTGTCTTGAAAAATCTCCCTTCAGTAATTGAAAAAAGGCCCAGTCGTCATGAAATGTAAACACTAGTAATATTGTATGACTCATTTTTAATGTTTAAAAAACAATAGGGAAATCAAAGCATTGTGCATTAGTAGTGCTTCTCATTATATGGCATGGATTAAATATTCTATTGTAATTTTTACAGAATCTCAATGGTGTTATTATTTTAATTCATCTCTGTCTATACTGCAGGTGCTGAATGCATAATAGGGATTAGAGATGAATGAAGAATAAATACATGAACTTCAAAAAATGTTTCTGGAAATCACCATCATGCAACTATGATCTCAATGTTAAATAAAATAGTGGAATAAATATTTAAAAAGAAAAAATGCATAAACCTCTAAAGGATGAAGGAATTCCGACTAATCAACAGCAGTGATGAATTATAAATAGTGGACTTTGCCAGACTGGCGGGAGTGGTTTTCTGGGGGGTTTTTGGATTTTAAATTCCAGGAACAAGAGAAGAAAAGAAGTATTAGATATTTGAGACAGGGCTATCAGTAAAGCATTTTGATCTAGCATCTTGTGAAATCTCAATTACGAAATTAATTTATAGTGATTTCCAGGTGAGAGTGGTAACTGGAAACTTTCAAGAAAGACTTAGAGGAACAAATGAGCAATGGCAGGGAATTTTTAAAAAACTTTTATTGTGAAATATATGTAGAAATTTATGTAATAAAAATGTACTGTTTAAAGAAAAATCTAAAGTGAACACACAGTTCAGGAGCTAGAACATTGCCAGTAACGTAGACTCTTACCTGATATTTGTTTTTCATCACAATCCCTTCCACCTCCCCATCTCCCAGAACTCACTATCCTGACTTTTGTGGCAAACATGTTTTTGCGTTTTTTAAGCGTCAACATCTACCTGTGAATTCCCCAAATGGAAAGTAGCTTTGCCTGTTTTGAACATTATAAACATGTAATCACACTATGTGTATTCTTTTGTATCGGACTTCTTTTTATTCAATATTACTTTGTCATTATATGTTGAGTGTGTCTATGTCTCATTCATTTTCATTGCTGTATGGTATTCCATTTGGGATATATATCACAATTTATCTACTTTATTGTTGTATATTAGCTTTGCTGCAGTAAACTACCCCTCAGTCCCACTGGCTCCAATAATAAATACTTGTTTATTGCTCTTAATACTTGTAAACTGTATCAACTTATGTTCTTTTTATACACATTTTCTCATTTCAGGACACAGACTAAAGGAGCAAACTGACTGGGACATGCGTTTTTGTGGCAGAGGTAGAAGCAATAGCTCTGACAGAAACTCATTAAGACTCTTATGGAAGGATGTAGTACATATTGTGTCTGCTCTGCTCATATTTTAATGGCCAAACATGTCTCATGGCCAAGGCCAAAGACAATTAGGTGGTATGTATACTCCTCCCACAGGAGGCATGGCAAGTCGCATAGTGGGGAGAGATAAAGTTTTTTCAAAGGAAAGATAGTGCAATTTACCACTGCTATCAATGTTCCCATATTTGGTTTATCACAAACAGTGTTACTATGAGTTTTCTTGTAAACATATTCTGATGCAAATGTGCATGAAATTCTGCAGGAGTGAAATTGCTAGTTATGTGTGTTTTCTACTTTACTAGACAATGTCAGACTGTTTTGAAAAATGGTTTCACTGATTTACACATCCACCAACTGTATATGAGAGTTCCAAATGTGCTACATCCTCACTGACTGTAGGTATTGTTAGTCTTTGTAAATTTTAGGTAATAGAATCTGGTAGGTAGTTGTAGCTTGGCATGGCTTAATTTGAATTTCTCTAAGTATTAATGAGTTTGTTTGGCATTAAAGTTTTATACTTTTTCCATAGAAGTCTTGCACACACATCTTTTATATCTAGAAGATTGAATACTGTTTTATATACTAATTGACTGGGAATTTTTTTAAGACCCTGTTAAAATCTTTTGCCAATTTTTTGATTGAGTGCCTTTTACTTAAGGAGTTTTAGGAGTTCTTTATTTTGTATATGAGTCCTTTGTTATGTATATGTTTGCAAATATCCTTTCCCAATCTTTTACTTCCTTTTTCACTTGTACTAGTATCTTTTGATGAATAGAAGTTTTTAACTAGTGATGTCCAGTATATCATTGTTTGCATTCAAAGCTAGTGCATTTTTAACTTAAGAACTCTTTAGTCCTAGGGTCTGAATATACTGTGTTTGTTACGTTCTTTTTGTTTTGCCTATTACTTTTAAGTCTGTAATACACCTGGGATTGACTTTTAAATATAGTATGAAGTATGGATCCAATTTTGCCAGTTTCTGTACATAGATACCTAATTGGCATCATTTATTGAAACACTGTATTGCTCCCATCATCAGGTATTTAGCATTGATACTGTGCCTACAGTGCCAATATCTGCTGCTGAGTTCTCCCTCTGTTTATTGGATATTTGTCTCATGTCAATAATACACTGTCTTAATTATAATAGCTTTATAATAGATCTCAGTAACAAAAACAACTCATTCTTCAAAAGTATCTTGGCTTTTTTGTATATTCATAAAAATGTCAAGCGTGTAAGTTCCACAAAACTTTTAGTGTTGATTAGGATTGCATTAAATCTACAAATTATTTTAGGGGAAACTGACATTGACACTAAACCATGAATTCTGAACCATGATTTTGGTATCCCTCTCTATTTATTTGGGTTTTCTTTAACACTTCTCTATATAAAGTTTTATACTTTCTCCATAGAAGTCTTACACACATAACTTTTATATGGCACATAGAAGGTACTCCATAAATGTTTGTCGAGTAGAACAAATTCATAGAGACGAAAAGTAGATTAGTGATTGCCAGGTACCTGGGGTGAGGAAGAATGAGGAGTCATCGCCAATGGACATCGATTTTCTTTTGTGGGTGGTGGTTGCACAAGCCTGTCAATATACTAAAAACCATTCAATTGTACATTGTTAAAAGGTAAATTTCATATGTGAATTATATCATAAATTTTAAAAAGAGGATCATACAAGAGAGTAAGAGGAACAACCTCTGTAGAAACTGGTATGATCATTCAACAGGTCAACTTAACGTAAGAGATACAAAGATGTTCAAACCCTTTGATTTTGTAACTCCATTTTTAAAAAGCAGTTCTAAGAATCTGGATGGAAATGCAGATGCAGATGTTAACTACAGTATTATTTATAACTGTGAAAAAAATTGGAAATAGCCTAGCTTTTATGGGAATAGTTATGGTAAATCTAAATGTAAATGATACATCCATTAAAATGCTTTTGAAAATTTTTAATAATGCAAAAAAATACTCACATTACCTTACATTTTAGAAGGCACTAATCGAAATAATGAATCAATTTGGTTTTTAAAAATACATATTAAAATAAGATGGGTAGAAAATGTAGCCAAACGCTGTCAGCAGTCATCTCTGAATTGTGGAATTATGACTGATTTTTTTTTAAAGGTCTTTATCGAATTTTTCTGCAATGAACATATAGTTAATACTTTTTTGAATCTGAGGAGAAGTGTGTACTGAAAAAAACTTTGTCACGTTAGGTAAATAATAGTAAAACCTGGAAGGAAGGATATATGATCAAGTGTGTAGTCTTAGTTCCCCATCTCACCACATCCCATGAAGGCATTCTTAAGTAATTGTAGAGTATGTTCCAGAGAGACCTCAGAATTTGAACTGCAGCTGTTATCTTCTATAAGTAAGATAATGATTACCTATAATGGCTAATTTGCTAAAATTTTTCAGGCTGATAAGCCTGATTTATCTAGGTTGATAGAACTGAGGTAGTTTCTTGAGTGAGACTATAATAGTCTCACAGGTTTTCTAATCCTCTCTGAGGAAGAGAGAGGATTGACAACTCCTACTCACCTTTCAACTCCAGGGCAAGTATTCTGTCCTTCGGGAAACTTCTGATGTCCACACCAACACCATCCCAGACTGGGTTAGATGTGTCACTTAGCTCCCCATACTTATTACCTACCCTCTTTGCACTTGATGCAAGACAAGGCAAATTTCCCCAAGTGGGGAGAGACCAAGACCTGCACCGAGAGAAGAAGAGGGTCCTTTGGCAGAGAATGTAGACAGAATTCAACACACATGCCAAAGTTAGAGTCAAAAGGAAAGTTTATTAGAAAAGGGTTAACACCCCACAGACAGAGTGTGGTCTCCTCTCACAGGCATAGAGTGAGAGGGACAGTGAGAGAGCCAGACAGGGACAAAATAAAGGCACTGAGAGGGACTCAGAGGGACAGAGACAGAGAAACAAAGACAGTGATAGAAACAGTAAAGGCAGTAAGAGAGACCTCGAGTGTTCGGAGAATTCAGTTTATACGTCATTCTTTAGTTCCCATTTCCTTTCATGTGGACATGCAGTGAGGAAGGGGAAGAGTATGTAGCTTGAATAGGTAAGAATATGTAGAGTGAAAGGCCTGCTGGAAGTTCCCAGCCTTTAATCCATAGGTTCCCCAAGATTTTAGCCATAGGAAATGACCTTTGATTTCTGTTTCCCCTTCACAGGTGTGGAGAATGGGCTGTTAGCAATCCCAGTAAAAATCTTCCTTTGTTCTGAAGGTGTCCTCCTGGCCTGAGGCAGGGCTGATCAGCATATTGCAGTCTCGAATGTGGCTTGATTAACATTTTAATTCTCTTGCCTCCTCCTCACATTACATTCACTACTTTGAGTCATAAGATTGGTTTTTGTGTCTGTGTCCCTCATAAAGCTGCACTTTTTAAAGGCTGAACCAGGCCTTGCTCAACTTTGTAGCCCAGACATCTGGTATATGGTCAATATTCAATATGTTTGATGAATACATAAGGAATAAATGAATGATGAGCAGGTGGTACAAGATGCCAGGCTGGTAAAAATGGAGCTGGATTCAATGGGAAGCCAGCAAGAGGATTTGGCAGGTGATCACCCTAGGCAGTCACAGGAATATGTATCAGATTTTAGAGGTCAGATTCTCAGACCGACCAAATGCCATACCAAGAAGGAGAGGACAGGAATTTCTGCTAGTGAGATTATTTCTCAAGTCCACGTTTTTCAAAGTCTGCTCCAGGGCTGCCAGTGTCACAACCACTGTGTGCTGATTTTTAATGCAGATTTCTGGGCCTCCTTTTCAGCCCTTCTGAGTCAGAGTTTCTGGAGCTGAGCTCAAGGAACCTGCCTTTGAATGGTTCCCAGGTGATGCCCTAAGGTGAAAAAGGCCTCTGGAGTAGGCGATTTAGTGCTAGAATCTGAGCACCCTGTAATAATTTGTTCTGTTAAACTGTCTGTATGTGAAGTTCCAACCTACCGCAACAAATAGACTTGTGGCACCATCTCAAAGATTATTAATCAATAAGTTTAGGGGGAATCTTGAGAATATATGTAATAAAAAAGTAGGCGCAAGCCCAGCAAGCAAAGATTATATTTGGACATACCAAGTTGTCCAGTTTGAATGGGAATGAGAATTTTTTCCCCCAGCAATTTATGACAATATTCATCAAACCCTCTCATTTATTATATATTTTGACCAGTCTATTATTTATTTACTCTATGCAAACAATGTGCTAAGTAACTATTGTGAGAAATGAGAAAGTAAATTGGACATAGCTTTTATGTTTAAGGCTCTTATAATTGGAAGAATAAAATGTGTGGAAATAATTGTCATAATGACATAGCTCTCAGATTTGCATACTAGTAACTTCTAGTGAGGACCTTAGAATGGGGGAGACCAGGATGAAGACCCATTATTGTGTCCAGAGGACATAATTTTGTGGTCAATCTCTGAAGGTCCCAAAGTGAGAGGTCAAGTTATGATTGCAAGATTTATTAATGCAGATACTGGCCAACATGTAGAAGACAGAGAATCATACAAGTTAATGTAAGCAATACTGCAGAAAAGGATAGTTATAAACTGTGTAAGGGGTCAGGGCTTTGACTGAAAAAATAGGCTCTGGGGCAAGCTACAACCATGGAAGGAAATTGCAGTGAGAAACAGGGACCCAGGCCAGAGGTCTTTTGTCTAGACCGGCCATGCACATTTGAGGGGTAAACAGGAAGACTCAATTCAGTGTTCCTGCAGACATCCAAGACTGTTCATACTAGGCCAAGAGCAGCAACTGACTACATCCTCACTAGAGGAAAAGGAACAGAAATTGTGCCAGGCAGGGGCCTCAATAATTTGGGACTGGTGGGGAGGAATCTACAGATAACAGGAGGCTCTCAGTGCCTATAAATATCTGGGGCAGGGGCTGGAACAAGCAGGAAACAGTTCTTGTAAGAATGTGATTTTTGCATGAGAAAGGTCTAGATCTAATTTGACTGGAATTAGCAAAAGAGAAATGGGAATCAGAAAGAGAATCAGAAGGAATGAGAATTTGAAAAGAATTTGAGAAATCAACGCTAAGTAGGAAAAATGAAACTTACTGGTCTGTTAACAAGGTCACTTATGGAGCCCTTCTCATTATTAGGAATTATGTAGCAATTCATCAAAATCTTGGCCCAGTGACAGTTAAATATTTTCATTGTGTGTATGCAATTGAATCCTAGAATTTGTCAAAAATTCTGAATGTATGCCATTTGTTTCCAGTGCTCCCCAGCCCCCCACTGAATCTTACTATTAAAAATGTCAAACATACACACAAGTTATTTCACAGTTCTCTGGAGAGTCATGTAGCTTGTTGCATGCATCAATACTTCCCTCTTGCTGAATAGTATTCCACAGTATGACTCTACCACTGTTTGCTTAACCATTTACCTGTTAAAAGACATCTGAGCTATTTCTAGTTTTTTTATTATTATGAATAAAGCTGCTATAAACATTCGTGTATAGGTATTCATGTGAACATAAGTCCTTATTTCTCTGGGATAAAAGCTCAGGTATTCAACTGCTGGGCCAATGGTAGTTACAGGTTTAGTTTTAAGAAATCACCAGATTGTTTTCCAAAGTGGCTGTATCACTTTATTCTCAATAGCAAGGTATGAGTAATCCAGTTTCTCCCAATCCTCAGTAACACTTGGTACTGTCTGTGTTTTTTATTTTAACAGTGTAAATGGGGTGAGGTGGTATTTTACTGTGATTTTATTTAGTATTTTCCTAATAGCTACTATTCAACACTTTTTCATGTCTTTATTTGTCATCTGTATATCTTTGTTGAAATGTCTGTGCATGTCTTTTGTCCATGGATTGTTTGCTATTTGAATTGTTTCCTTTTTACTGTTGAGTTTTTGTTTAATGTATAAAGAGCTAGAATTTTTTCTTTAGTCTGCCAGATGTCTTCGATGATCCATTCGAAGATCATTTAGTCTAATGTGGTGAAGCCTATATCCTTTGTGTACTGGCACAAATACTGACAGCATTTATTGAGGTCATATTTCCAGATCAGATAGTGCTGGTTTGAGCAGAAGTGGCAAGAGTGAGAACCTTGCCTGAAATTTTATAAGTGGCTCTAGTAGAACTTCTGGTGATCCATCTTGCTTTCATGGATTAGATGAGACAAAGGGCCACTGTTGAGTTTCAAGAATTTTTTATGTATTCTAGATACTTGTTTTTTGTTGGTTTGCAAATATTTTCTTCCAGTCTATAGTTTATCTTTTCATTCTTTTAACAGAGTTTTTGTTTTTATTTGTTATGAGTTTTAGGTATACAGCACAATGGTTAGGCATTTATATAATTTATAAAGTGATTCCCCAATTACTCTAGTACTCATCTGGCACTATGCATAGCTGTTACAATAATATTGATTATACTCCCTATGCTGTATGTACTCCACATCCCCAAGACTGCTTTTTGTACTTCTTTATTCCTCCTCCTTTTTCACCCATCTTTCAACCCCCCTCCCTCTGACAATCACCAGTTTTAACAGGGTGTTTAAAGAGCAAAAGTTTTTCATTTTAATGAAATAAAATTTATCAGTTTATTTTTATGGATAACGCTTTTGTTTTCAAGTCTAAAAACTCTTTGTCTAGTTCTACATCCTAAAGATTTCCACTATATTTTTTCCTAAAAGTTTTATAGTTTTATAATTTACATTTAAGCCCATGATCCACTTTGAGTTAAATCTTTATGTGGTGTGAGACTTTGGTCGATGTTCATTTTTCTGTCTATGGATGTCCTGTTCCTCCAGCACCGTTTGTAAAAAGGCTATTTTTCTTCCATTGACTTGCTTTTGCAATTCAGTTAGTCTTTGTGACCTTGAATAAGGTAATGATTGCCTAAATATCACAAATAATAAAATAAAAAATATGAATTAGACCTTATCAAAATTAAAAAAACTTTGTGCTTCATGGGACACAATGCTAGATTTATACCTAAATATTTCTTTCTTTTTTGAGTGATTTAAATGATATTATATTTTAATTTTGGTGTCTATGTGTCCATTGCTAGTATATAAAAATATAATTAATTTTTGCATAATTATCTTGTATCCGGACACTTTGCCAACTTCATGTATTAGTATTTAGATTTATTTTTTTAGTAGATTTTTTGGTTTTCTATGTAGACAATCATGAAACCTGCAAATGGGATGGTTTTATTTCTTTCTTTCTGGTCTGAATGCCTTTTATTTTCTTTACTTGCCTCATTGTACTTCTTGAACTTCCAGTACTCTTGTTGTCTTAAATATTTCTTTTACATATATTTAGAACATCAGACACTGATTATTTTCATCTTTTGGGGCTGCTACAACAAAATACCAAAGACTGTGTGGCTTATAAACAACAAAAAATTCTTTCTCACCCTCTGGAGGCTGGAAGTCCAACATCAGGGTACCAGCATGGTCAGGTTCTGGTGAAGACCCTCTTCTAGGTTGCAGAATGTTGACTTCTTGCTGTGTCCTCACACAGTGGAAGGAGTTAGGGAGCTCTGTGAGGTGTCTTTTACAAAGGCACTATTTCCATTTACAATGGCTCCACCCTTATGACCTAATCATCTCCCCAAAAGGCCCTACCTCCTAATACCATCACCTTGAGCATTAGGTTTTCGACACATGAATATTGGGGGGACACATACATTCAGCCCATAGTGGTGATATAATTTTTACTTCAACTATCAAACATAAGCAAGAAGAATACATATAACAAATAACAAACACCGAGTCAAATAAAATCAAGAGGAGAAGGAAAGCCTACCATATTTACCTGTAGTTTTACTTTTCATATTCTTTTTTCTTTCCTGATAGTCCAGTGTTCCTTCTTTTATAATTTCCTTTCTGTTTAGAGAGCTACTTTAGCCATTCTTTGAGGATAGGTCTGATTTTAACAAATTCTCTTTAGTTTTTCTTCACCAGACAACATCTTGATTTCTCTTTCATTCTTGAAGGACGTTTCACTGGGTATGAGATTTTCATTTGTCAATTCTTGTCTTTCATCACTGAAAAAAATATTGTGCCACTTCTTTCTGGCTGTCATGGTTTCTGATAAGAAATTCACTGTCATTCGAATTGTTTCTACTTATTAAGTAATGTGTCACCTCTGTCATCTTAGTGTTGCCTTCTATTGATTGTATTTTTTCATTCAGGTCGAGATGCCAGTTCTTGGTGATTCTCCATCAAAACCTGGACATTTTCATATTATATCTTAAATAAAATTCTGGGTCTTATTTAAACTTATCTTAGTTAGCTTTCTCTTACAATACTCCAGCAGGGAAAGTTGGGGTGTGTATCATCTTGTTGCTGCTAGGCGAAGGTAGTTATCTAGGTTTCTTACTTGGTTTCCATTGATATCTGAAAGGGCCACACCTCGTTACTGCTGACTGGGGGTTGGAATCCCAGATTTCTACATGGTCTCCACCGATGCTATGGGATAAGCACATGGGGATGAAGGTCCTAACTTCCTACTTGGCTTTCTCTGATGCTACCCTAGCAAGGCAGTTGGGACACCTTGTTACAGGCTGCAAGAGTGAAAGTCTAGGCTCCCCATTAAGGCTTTGCTGGCATGAATGTGTGCTGGGTCACAGTTTTTTTCCTGTGTATTTGGCTGGAGTAAATGGTTATTGTGTAAAAATTTTCTGTCTTGCTAGGAAGCCCTTTTTCTGGTCATTTGGCTAAAAAAAGCAGGATTTTATTTGGGCTCTTTTGGTTTATACCCACTGATTTCAGGGTTGTAATTTCTTTAGATCCAAATTTGATATATGAGACAAAAAGACAACCCAGAAAACCTGCCACCATGTCATTCCTTGGGTTCTGAGGTCCCTTGGTGGTTAGTCTTCTCTTTTCTCCACCCTTCAGAGTCTTGTTTGTTTTATATATAGTGTTTAGTGGGTTTAGTTGTAATCAGTAGGAGGAATAGGGAAATGTTTGTTTACTCCATCTTCCTGGAAATCCAAGCTAATGTTTCTTAGTTTGAATTTCTCTGATTTTCCTCACAATGAGATTTGGGTTATGCTAATTCAGCTATATTTCCACAGAAGTGATGCCAAATTATTTTCAGTGCATCCTAGTAGAAGGCACATGATGTCACTATCATTACTAGTGATGTTAACTTTGTTAGTTTTGATCACTTGGTTAAGGAGAGGTTTGCCAGACTTCTTCCTGATGAAGTTACTATTTTACCTTTTATGGTTAGTATTTTGTAGGGAGATACTTTCAGACTGTGTAAGTATCCTCTTACTCTTCAAAGTGTCATCCACTAGTTTTAGGATCATACACCGATGACACTGTCTGAATCAATTATGATGATGATTTTCAAAAGATGATTTTCCGATCCTATCATTCGTTTGTCATTTATTAATTTACATGTAACTGAAGAGAAAGCTTTCTCTTATTTACCATTTGTTCACTCATTTATTTTTTATCTATATATTTATTTATAGCAGCTGTGAATTTTTATATTATAAATAATAATCTTATACTATTATTTATTTTGATGCTCAAATTGTCCCAGATTTGGCCAGTGGGATCCCCCTCTAGTTGCTTTCTATCTCCCTGTGACATGTCTTTATTCAAAGACAACACGATCATCTATGTAAAAAATATCCCAAAGAATCTACAAAAATACATATATATACTAAAACTATAAGTGAATATTATAATATTGTAGGACATGAGATTAATATACAAAAAAATCAAACATATTTCTATACAATAGCAACAAACAATTGGAAATTAAAATATTAAAAATATCATTTACAATAGCAAAAAAAACATGAAATACTTAGGGATAAATCTAACAAAATGTGTGCAAAATTTGTATGCTGAAAACACAATTGATGCGAGAAATTAAAGAAGACTTAAATAAATTAAGAGGCCTACCTTGTTTGTATATGGAAGAGTCAATATCATTAAGCTATTAATTCTTCTCAAATTTATCTATGGATTCATTACAAACCCAGTGAAAATCCCAGGATCCTTTTTGGGTAGAAATTGATAAGCTGATTTTGAAATTAACATAAAGAAACAAAAGATCTAGAATAGCCAACCAGATCTAGAGTAGCTTGTATAATCTAATTTCGAGACATTATTCTAAGCTACAATTGAGACTGTGTGGTATTGCTACAAAAATAGACAAATATATCAGTGGAAAAAATAGAGTCCAGTTATAGACTTAAACATATGTGGTCAATTCATTGTCAACCAAGGTTTCAAGATGTTTCAATGGAGAAAGGATAATATTTCCTAAAACTGGTTGTGGGAACAATTGAACTGCCATATGTAAAATATGAGGTTTGACTCTGGCCTTGCAAGATAAAATAACTCAAAATGGATCATAGACTAAATCCTTAAAATCAAAATATAACTTTTTGAAGACAACACATGAGAAAATCTTTGTGATCTTGAGTTAGGAAAAGATATCATAAATAGGATGCAAAAAATACAACTCAATAGAAGAGAAAAAAACCAATCTGGCTGAACAATGGACAGAGGAAATGAATAGACATTTTTCTCAAGAAGACA
This sequence comes from Rousettus aegyptiacus, assembly GCF_014176215.1. Lineage (NCBI taxonomy): Eukaryota > Metazoa > Chordata > Mammalia > Chiroptera > Pteropodidae > Rousettus > Rousettus aegyptiacus. The sequence continues at coordinate 115,181,430 of NW_023416306.1, read as the reverse complement.
TTGCCTAATGGATGAAAAGATGCTCAGTGTCACTAATCATCAGGAAAATACAAATCAAAGCCACAGCAAGATATCACCTTATACCTCCTAGAATGGCTACTATCAAAAAGACAAGCAATAACAAGTGTTGGGGAGGATATAGGAAAAAAGTGAACCATTGCACACTGTTGGTGGGAGTATAAATTGGTGCAGCCACTATAAAAACAGTATGGAGGTTCCTCAAAAAATAAAAAATAGAAGTACTGTGTGATCCAACAATTCCTCTTCTGGGTATGTATTCAAAGGAAATGAATACATGATCTTGAAGAGATAGATACCTGTAGTCCTGTTTATGACAGCATTATTCACAATAGCCTAGACATGAAAAAAACCTAAGTGTCTGACATTTTTTCTCAGTTGGCTTAGTAGTCAGCTTATGATTAGACAGAGAAAACCTTAAATGCCTTGAACTTGTAAGCCTCCCAAACTTTTCCAAAGGTCTTCTTGTGTGTAATTTGGACACCCCTTCAATGCTCCAGCTTGTATTTCTCGCTTACATAACAGGCGTAAAATGACTGATTGATGATATGAACAAAATTGAGCCACCCCATAGCCAGAAGAGAAAATATGAAATTGTTGAAGCCACTACATATAGTAAGAAAATTGGCTAAAATCCAGATCCGGTAGCATTTCCGGTTGGAGTGGAGACAAGCTGCCAGGGTCAAACTCTAATATGCCCTGGAATGAGGCATAGAAAGTCACCCATAAGGATTTTTCATGGAAGCAACACTATTTGAAGACTTGGATTGTCTCTACATCCACTAATCAAGTTGGCAATCCTATGTCTTTTCCTCCAGGGAAGGGTGGATTGATTTTATCAATGTAGGTTGAGTGAAGACTGAGTTTCTAAGATCATGACTGATTGCAACTAGAGTGTGCCAAAAGATACTAGACAGAATATTTTCCCTTTTTAAAAATATATTTCTTATCAAAAATTTCTAACATACTTAAATGTACAGAAAATAATGTAATGAGTCCTGGGTACCCATAACTGAACTTGCAGAATTATCAACATGATAATTCTGTCATTCTTGTTTCTTCTACTCACTCCCCCCTCCCGCCCCGCCCTAAAGTACTTTAAAACAAATCCTGGACATTATATAATTTCTCCTGTAAATATTCCAGTTTTTATCTCTAATTAAAAAAAAAAAAAGACCTTGAAATAATCACACAAACTCCTTCAATTTCATCAGGAATTTATTGATGTCATGTTCATGCTCAGCCTTCTGCGATATCTCCCATGTCAGTACCACCTTCTCCAACTCTGAGTGGTTCCCTTCTTAATTTCACACTTACAATTCAAGTGGCGGTGGGCCTATCTAAATTTACTTCTCTAGTGACTTTGATGTTAATGTGGTTCTTTTAATTTCCCATTTGTTTCTTGGGTAGCAAACCATTGGCAAAACAAATTCCTTCTCTTCTCTCATGAACTGGCCCAAATATCTTCTCTGAAAAGTTTTCTCTGAATTACGTTGACAGTTACTGACGCCTCCTCTTAGCTTCCTAAATACTTTGTATATATCTCTTTTGTTGGCCTTGTCATGTTATACTGTGATATTTTTAATGTTATACTGTGATTATTTAATTTGTTACCTCCCTCATCACACTAAATAGCCAGGGGCTAGCAATTGCTTGGCATAGAGCAGTTAGCTCAGTAGGTGTTTGTTGAATGAAAGACTAAATTATAAAGATACAAATCTAGAATTAGTTGTGATCACTTAAGGTAAGAAGAATGTGCCTCTATAGAAAAATAAAATGTCTTACTATAACTTCACATATGTAGAAACCAGGAAGCTTCAAAGGCTCTCAATCATTTTATGATTTCATTTTTAACATAATACTTTTTTAAATTATAAAGAGTAATAATAGATACTTGTAAAAAAAAAAAAAGCTCATATATATCAAATGTGTTAAGTAAGAAGTAAAAGTCCTCTGAAAAGATGCTGCCAATTTAGACTTCTTCATTAGTATATCATAGTGCCTATATCCTCTCAGCCTTGCCTGTGCTAAACTTAATCCTTGCAAATCTGGTAAGTGAAAAGATGTATTTAAATTTAAAAAATAGTGTTTATTTTATCATAAGTGAAGTTGAGAATGTTTTGTATGTTTATTAACCTTTGATATTTATTTTCTTTGTTGTTTTTTTCAAAGCCATATCTCCAGTGTCTAGAACCATGCTTGCATACATTAAACATTCAGTAAATATTTATTGAACAAATGAATGAATTCCATTTTTTTCTTCTTCACCCCTTTTCCTATTGGGATGTCAATTTTTAAAATTTGGTATATAAATACTTTTTGTATTTTAAAGAAATTGGCTTTTTATGGGACTTACAGTGATTTTTAGGTTAGGGCTATATTGATTTTTTTATGTTGTATTTATCAGCCTTTATGACTTCTTTACTTTATGACTTCTGGATTTTATGGCAGGCTCAAAAGAATTCTTTCAACCTCAAGATTAAAAAAAAAATTAATCTCTGCTTTCTTCTAGTGTCTGCTAGATAGTTTTACTGTTTTAGCTACCCAGAGAAACACCCTACTTGTTTGGAAATCTGTTTTTTCTCCTACAAGCCCGTAGTTCTGGTAGTGGCTATCTCTCAGAACCCACTGTTCCTGTTCAGCCCCTTGCAGACCAGAAGCTCCTTACCCCCTCGTAATTTATAGATACACATTAGTTTCCAATTAACTTCCGGCTTTCTCCCTGAATGCATTAATGTAGAATTAAGCAATACTCTGGATAGCTTTGTTCTGTCCGTGTTAGAAGTCTTGAATAATGAGAGTCAACGTCTGAAACAAAGGTGCCCTGACCTCTCAGTCTGTTGGATAGCCCATTACCAGCACGAATTCAATGTCTTCCTGGGCCTTACTGACTGACTCCTCCTCACTAACTGTCCCTTCAACTTACAAGTTAAGTCCAGAGAAAAGAAAACAACAGAGAAATGCAGACCTTTAAGAGAAAGCTGGAACACACAGATGCCCCCCCACCCCAGTTAATGACCTTGTCCTCTGGGAACTCTGCTCCGGTATGCTTTTATGATCCCAGAACCATGTGAAGTTTAGTAGTGCAAAGGGTACTGTGAGAAGTGTGTTGTTGACTGAAATGGAACAAAGTGTCTCCCCAATGAGAGGTGGGACTTGGCACTGCCCGCTCTCTCTGGGTGAGGGAAGAGCCAGAAAACCAAACATGACTTCTAAGACCTGATTGTGGTGGGGAGGATGTTGGAAAACTGCTTGAAAGCTTCAAGCATTTCATAGACTGAGTGAACCTATTAAGAGATACCTGGGTTTGGTGCTCTTGTCATAGGAGGTCTGCATTCCCTGGGACTTGCCTTGAGCATGTGTCAAGGTGGGAACAAACACAGGGTACTCTTCTAGACCCTGCCCAATCCTCTGCTGACAGAAAGAGGAAAATGGGCTGGTAGTATAAACAACCTAGAACCCATGACTGGGTTTGCCTCTTGTTTTAAAACTAGACAAAGAACCACTCTTCACCAGAGTCCATTGTGCATCATTCAGCTCTAGGCTTTTAGTCATGTCACTTTTTTTTGGTCCTGCCCCTTCCACCCTGCCCCCTCCAACCTTCCCCCCTCGCTCCTCTGTCAGTCATGTCACTTTTAACACTGGCATGAAATCAGACTGGTTTCTCCCTTTTGGCAGATCTGACACACAACATTCCCTATACGTACAGCACTGGTAAAGCTAAAAGATGAATGAGTAGTTGTTCATCCTGTTCCCAACATCTGTCCAGGTATGGTCCAGACATATGGGATATAAATTCAGATTAGTATAGACCGGAGACATGTACAGGTACTCAGGGTTGCTAAGGGCCAACTAAAGAACACTTTCCCAGCCTGACAGAACCTTTAGATTTGGGTTAGAACTGGCCTCTGGGCTATTCTATTATCATTTTTTATTTGAGTTCAGTGATAACCATGCTAGGGGTTATCCGAAGTAGCTAAAATGTGGACCTCCACTATCGGATTCATTTAAGAACACCTCCAAAGCTCCATTTGTTTATTTGTTTATTTAGCATTGTCTACAAAAAAGAAGGGAGTACAGGGGGATGTTGCTGGGGAAGTATTCTTCTATAAATTTAAGTCCATCCTCATAGCAGTCTTATTCTCCTTGTCACATCTTCTCTATTATAAAATAACCACAATGGAGAAAAGAAACTAAACATGTAAAATTATTTTTAAAACTTTCTGCAGGCCACGTTTTACACACTCATGGCTAAATTTATTTATCTTTATTATATCGTCCTCTAACACCAACTTAAAAGGGTTCATTGTCATGACCACTAAATAGATCTAATTTCTTTTATTTGTAATTTGTCTGTTTTACCTACTTAAAACTCCAGCATGCCTCAAGGAATTCAAAATCCTTGCATTGTACTTCAGAGCTCTTCACTAGGATGCTCTAATTATCTTTCAAATATTGTGATATAGTGGAGAAAACATGGGATTTACATTTAGAGATCTTGAGTCAAGTCCTGAATTTTCTGATGACTATATTTGTGATCTTAAGTTTAATATTTTTGAGGTTCTGTTTTGTCATCTATAAAGAAGAGATGTTAATACTATCATCTTTATAGTGTCATATCAGATGATAAATATAAACATAAAATATGTAACATTAATACCAGATATATTTAATTTAATGTATTTTCTTTTTATCTCTCCCAGCAATCAGCCTAGCTCTGTAGATGTTAATGTTGAGAAACTTGAGGTGGAAAATACTATCTAGGGTTAGTGGTCATTTGCTATATCCTTTAATATAGCAAGAAAATAAATATCTTCAGTAACAAGCTCCTCCACTTTAATTCTTTATACTTCTTGGAGATCCACCCACAACTAGCTCTTTTTCCTTCTTAGAGGACTTGAGTCTTTTGCCAATGCTCATTCTAAAACTGTCAAGATATTTCATCTTCTACTCTGAACGTGCCTCTCCTCAAGTTTGGCCTTGGCTATACCATAACTACCATGTGATAAAATTCATCTTTTCATTTTACTTGGGATAGTTCCTTTACCAAGTATTTCTCAATCGTTTACTGATAACTTATGTTTGTGTGGGGTTTTATTGTTATTATTTATAGAGCACTTTCAGTTGAAGATGCACATACCTAATGACTCAGTAATCTGAGTCATTGGAATATGCCCAGAGAGACTACCTCAGGTGCATAAGAAAGATGTACAACGTAAAAGATAAGACAACTCTTATAATTTATTTATTACTATATAAGACAATATAATATCCGAGAATATGTTAGGAATAAATCTAACAAATGTTACAAAGGGAAAAGTTGCAAGAATATTACAGAGTTGTCATATACCTATCATCTGGATTTCCCAAATGTTAACATTAAGCAAACATTTGCTTTCCCTTTCTTTCATATTTATAATATTTTGTATATATTTTTTTCTAAATTGTTAGTTTTGGAGGTGAATGTAATAGCCCTTTACCCCCAAATAGTGTATATATTTCCTTAAAACAAGGAATTATCTTACATAACACAATTATCAAAATCAAGAAATTAACATCAATAGACTACTATCATCTGATCTACAGAACTTACTCAAATTTTGCCAGTTGTCCCACTTACATTCTTATAGTCCCACTTCCCACCCCCAACCAAAGTCGTGGCTCACGTATTGCATTCAATTGTCATATCTCTTTAGTCTTCATTAGTCTGGAACAGTTTCAGAATTTTATTGATCACTTGGTTAAGATGGTGTATACCAGTTTTCTTCACTGTAAAGTTACTATTTTACCTTTTGTAATAAGTATTTGTGTGAAGATATTTTGAGACTATATGCCACCATTTTTTATATAAGGTAAAACATCTAAAATTTAAAAATATATGCTTTTAAATATAGATCCAATAGAAAGCAAGAGAATGATGAAGATGGGGCTCAGGATGATGGTTATATCAGGAGGCAGAAGGTGAAAGTGTGGGATATGATATGTTAAACACAACTTATTGTCCTATATTTTGTTTTTCATAATGAGTTTGCAAGTGCTATTCTAATATTAAAAGTAAGCTAAATAAAAGGAGCCACTTACAGACAGGCCTCTGATACACTGTGAACCAAAAATTATGATTAGTCTGATTTTGTGAACCTGAAATTAGTCCCCCATTTAAAAACGATAGAAATATAAAATAATTTAAAGACATAGACATTAACATAGATAAAAATCTCAAAAACATAATGTTGACTGAAAAGAGCAAGTGAAGATAGGTATGTGTAGTATAATTTTTATGGAAATATATATAAAATACAGATAGGTATTGTTCATAATAAATTCAGGGTAGTGGTTACTTCTGGGAGTGGGGAGAGAGGGGAATTAGGATGGAAAGGGCTATATAGATAGCATGAACTATGTTTGTAATGTTTTATTAATAAAAACAAATGTGACAAAATATTAAGATTTGATAAATCTGGTGGTGGGAACACAAATGTTCATTATATTTTCTCTATGCTTTGTGCTGGCAATATTTCATAATTTGAAAATGAAACAAAGGAGTGATAGTATCAAAGATTACAGATAGGCAACCAAGTAAGCAAAGCAAATGAAAGTGATAGGGTAAATGTTTGGTATTGTGTAAGAATACAGAACTTGTTGTCTGAAGACCTGAGTTTGAGTCTCTGCTCCATCACTTACTATGTGTGTGAACTTGAACAAGTTCCTTAATTATTATTTTATAACATTAAGCCTCAGTTCCCTCTTCATAAAATGGAAATAAAAGTCTTTTATACAGGTTAAGTGTGTATTGCTCATAGAGCAATGCCCACCACATTATAGGTGCTCTAAAATGTTAGGTATTATTGTTTATGTACTTTCAAAACAGCAGGAACCTATACTAATTAGAACAAAAAAAATCTCAATGAGAGTGACAAATTAAAATAACAATCTTTTACTGTAGGAATTGCAAACTGAAATATCTGCAGAAGCTGGGTAGTAATGGAAAGTGTCAGTAGATTGGGTTTAATCAATATTACAGGGAGTAATAGGGACTCAGGTGAACAGGAGAGCACATACTGTGCCCATAGGGAGAAGCTACTGTTTACTTCCTTTCAGCTGTTGGACTGGTGTTGCTAGATCTCTCTAGTTTTCAAGAAAAACTTTTAAAAATAAAAAACAAAAGCACAAACTTTGCTTCAAGTCAGCTATGGCCAAAAACTACCAGTTTCTGGCCCTTGCTTTAAGGCTTAAAATGTGTGTGCTGCAGACCCCAGGCATAACGCACTTGCTCATTAACTCCCAGTTTTCCCTGGAAGCCCAGATAGCAGTCAGGATGGTAGGAACTATCCCGTTTCTGGAGTTGGGTTTGGTGGGCGCAGCTTTGTGGTGATTGTTTGCTCAAATTGTTACTATCTCTGCTACATTTGAGAAAAGCTTGAATTTATACTCCAAGCTCCTCATAAATGAAGTCCCTTGTGTTTCCTGTAATTTCAAGTTAGTTAAGGACAATGAGGAGAGTGTGTTTTAAATATTTTTCTACTCTCATGTAGTTCCTGCACTTTCCTAATTTGTCAAGACCAGAATCTAGAACAGTGTCTTAAGAGTCTCCTAGAAAACTAAGAGGATATCGATCCCAAAGTCAAGAGAAGACAGTGTTTCAAGAATGGAGATGAATACAGTTTAAAGTCAAATGGAATAAAAAATAACTTTTTATGTTGAACTAATTTTAGACTTACAGAAAATGTGTAAAAAGATCTTTTGTATATTCCTCACCCAGTTTCTCCAATGTTAGCATCTCACATAACCTTAGTACAATCACCAAAAACAAGGAAATTAACACTGGTACAATATTATGAACTAAAGACATTATACAGATGTCACCAGTTTTCTACCAATGTTTCTTTTCTGTTCTAGGATCTTTTCCAGGATTCTACATTGCATTTACTTGTTACTTCTCCTTAGTCTCTGGCAATCAGTAAGAGTTCCAAGGTATTTCCTAGTCTTTATCTTGACAGTTTTGAAAAGTATTGATCAATTATTTTTTGGACAGTCTCTCAATTCAGATTATCTATTTTTTTTTTTAATGATTGGAATGAGGTTATGTATTTTTGGCAATACCGTAGAAATGATGTTGTGTTCTTCCCAATGCAAAATATCAAGTGGTTCACTAAGTGTTACCTTGATCACTTGGTTAATTTGGTTTCTTCTGAGTTTCATCATAATAAAGTTACTATCTTTTCCTTTGTGCTAAAAAGTATCTTAGGTAAGACACTTTGAATCTATGCAAATCCTGTTTCTCTTCAAATTTTCACCCACCAATTTAGTATCCATCAATGGATCTTGACTGCAAGTTATTGCTGTGGTGTTGCCTAATGGTGATTTTCATTATTGCTCTTTCCTTCTACTTCTACATTAAATTGAAATTCTACTCTAAAAAAAAAAAAAATCTGCCCCTTCTCTCCCATTCATTTAAATAACCAATTACTTATATCAGTATGGATGCATGAATGTTAAAAATATCTATGGGTCTCTGGGTCATACTGCAATATTATCGTTATTTTGTTGCTTTCACCATTAGGAGCTCTTTCAGGTTGGCTCCTGTGTTCTCGTGATATCCTTTATTGAGCATTGTTTTCTGGAACCACAGGATAGTCTAGTCTACGCGCTCACCTTGTATTTTACCATCCTCAGCTCAGAAATTTTTCCAAGGTTCTCCTTGTTGGAGAATGATATTTAGAAATAAAGATCTGGGTACTAGGTATCCTCATTTCTCTCAGCAGATAGAACTAGAAAATATATGTATATTAATCTATACATACACACTAATCTATATTTCTGTAACTACCGTACATATATCAAAAAACCACGAGTTTATGCTGATACCTCAGATTCCAATGCAAGACCACAGACTTCATTTTCCCTTTTCCTTTTTCCTTAAAAACTTTTCTCCGACAATGAGACACTCAGCTCATGATTTACAATTATTTAATTCTAGCATATAGATTACTACTTTCAAATTGTTGACTGCCCCACATCCCGTGGAAAACAATTAGTATGTGGATCACAGCATTTATTTACAGTTCAGCTGGTCTTATTTTTAGGTATCCAGTCAAGATACTTTTTCCTCAGTTACTTAGGTGACTTCTTCCTCACCCCCTGCAGAGTGGCTATGCTACTCATTTGTAATACAGTTAAGTTCATTCAGTTTTGGGTCTCCCCCACATCATCTCCATGCATTGTAGTTTTTATTTTTGGTTACTACTTTGTTAGCAGAAATAAAGTATATATCTTAAGTCAACCACAGTTTCCTCAAAATGATCATTAAATAATATTCTGTACATTTTATTTTCTAATGAATTTTAAAAATTAATGAAATTAAGTATTGCATATTGAATGATTGAAAACGATATTTAAAGAAAGCCAAAGAGACTCCTCTTTTTTAATAGAAAACAGAAAATGTTACAATGAACTATAAAATAAAATCAAGATATCTCTGGAAAACATTAAATTTCAAACTTAATCCAAACTACAAATAAATTGTGGATTAAATTTTATATATACTAAATCATTAAGGCAAAGAATGAAGCTGTGTTAAACTTCTGACCAACAGAACTGTTCATAATTTGTAATCACAGCAATAGAAAACGCAAGGACAACCTACACTCGAACTTTAAAGTACTGTACAACTGAGTTTCTCCCTAGCTTACTTTCCTCTCTTTATTCTTTTCCTTTTGGTCTATGCTCCAAACAGCTCATTGTTACTCAAAGTATCATTCTACTTGGGATTAGATATTTATTTAGGAGTGTATATGAAACATTACTATGGTTCTAAGAGCTAATCCAATACAAATGATTTGCCAATTTCTCATCAATCTTGCTACCCTGTTCCCATTCCCCTTCTTCTTCTCACCCCTTCCCATACAGGAAATAAATCATTTTAATTTCTAGTTTATCCTTATATTTCTTTTGCATAAATGAACAGGTATTTGTTATGGCCCCTTTTTCTTACACAAAGTGTCACATACTATACTTTTGCCTTTAAGCAAAATTAACTTTTAAAGTCCAGGGAATTTAGCACAAGAAGTTTACTTAAGGACCTTAAGCAAATGCTGTTTTAATACTAAGGGCCAGGTTGAAATGACTAAAGCTTGAGACCTGAGGGAACTGAAAAAGCATATTTAACCTTCAGGAAGTTCGAATCCTTATCTGCAGTTAGGCTATACACTAGGTCCTTCTCATTACAGATCCTGGTAATTGAGTTCATTAACTTTAGTAAATGTGGGTGGCAAATGGAGCTAAAACTATGGAGTTGGCACAAATCAATTATTCCCTTTTCAGAGTCTCATTAGGTGGGTATGCGAACAGGGAGACATTTCCGATGACAGGTCTATTTGTTCCCAAGTCCTTGAATCCTAAAAGTCCTCGGTTGGGCATCTTGCCTATGTCATAAGATCGTGGTCTAGTTTCTGAGCCTAAAGCGGTGCCCTAACCTACTGTATAAAAGAGTGCTCTAAACAACGGGTACTTCGAGGACAATGTACAACCCCGCCCAAAGGGGTCAGAAACAGGATAAAATATCACACCTGAACCTATCTTTTCCTTCAAGAGGATCTTCTCAGTGTTCCGCAGCCCCTAATATACTAATCTCCGACACCCTCCCACCTCCTTAGAGCAGGGACGAATATTCCCAGGACCCCGGGCCGTTTCGATTGACGTTACTTCCGGGAAAAGTAACCTTTCTTCGGCAGTTGCAGGCCTGGGGAAGTCTCGCGACATTTTCTCCCGCGAGATCTGCTTGCTCACTCTAGCGATGACATCCTCCTCCTCCTTTCCGCCGCCTTTCGGCAATCTTCGCCAGTCCCAGCCCCGACCAATCTGCACTCAGATGGCATGGATTAGAGTCTCCCCCCGAACCCCGGTCCACGCGGGGCTTCAGGCGGCAGCGGCGGGGTGCGAGCTGTTCGAGGCCGACAGCAGCGACACTGAGGGCGGCCGCGGGCTGGCGACGATCAGTGCGCGTGGGCGGGGCGGGGGTAAGCCAGCTGAGTAGCGGCTCGATTGTTCTGGCCTGGCTATGGCGCCTCTCCTCCCCCCCGCCATGGCTCCCCGTGTCCCTGCTCCGCTCCTCTCAGTGAGTGAAAGTGGCCGCCGCCGCCGCCGGCCCAGCGCCCGCAGCCGCCTCAGCGCCGCCGCCATCTTGGGGTCCCAGGAGCCGCCGAGGGAGCGGGCTAGGAGCGTCCACGCCCAACGCAGTCACCGTCCCACGGCCTCAGAGAGCGAACCGCGGCTCCATCGTCCGCGGGGCGACCCCCCCCTCCGGACCCCGCCCGCACCCCGCCCCCCCTCCGCCGCCGCTGCGGCGGCGGGGCCCGGCGGCCCGAGGTGAGGCGACTAGACGTGGGTGGGCGAACGGAGGGGGGGGTCGTGTAGGCCCCGTTGCGCCCCTCTCTGCGGGCGACAACTGGGCCGCGTCTTAAAGGGGCCGTAGCCCCCGGCCCTTGGATTTGTTGGGGTTAGTGGGGAGGATGGGTGTGAACACTCTCCGTAGGGTTGGGACCTCAGGGACTTGGGCCTCGTCCTTTCCCTCTCATACCTCTGAGATCTGGGGTCACGCGGTGACCTCAGCCAGCCGAGGAAGCCCGTGGGGCGCCCACACGTGGGGAGTGTGTTAGACCAGGTGCACGTGGGACCCGGTGGGGCGGTGTCGGGCTAACACGTGTGTGGTTTTGGGGGTGGGGTGGGGCAGGGCGGGGGCTGGCTGGGCTCGAGTGGAAACCCTGTGAATGTCACACCTGTTCCTTTTAAGCAAATGAGATCCGAGGGGATTGATAGTGTGTTAATTTATGGGCAGTAAGTTGGGGTATGGGGTCAGTGGTGCAAGCTGCTTGTTGGTGTTTGGTGGGGGTAGCCTAACACGAGCACAGACTTAGAAGTGTGCAGGTGACACTTTCTGATCTTTAAGCTTTTGTAGGGCGTCTAGTCAAGTGTCATCCTATTTGACATTCTTTCTTGAACTTGGTTGATGAAAACTACTTCCGTAATCACCGAGGTTGGAAGCCCCCTACAGTTTGGGAATGATAGAGCCTAAGAAGGTACTCACTGTTTTAGTTAACAACAGCCAACTGTGCCAAATTTTTCTTTGATTCATACACTGCATAGTTTGCTGCTCCTGTAGTTGTTGGTAGGTAGGAATGGGAGAGGTAATTAGGGGGTTGACCTCGCTAACATTGCAGGTAACCAGCTCAACTTTTCCAATCAGTGACTTTCTTGATTTGCTTTCCCAAGGAATTTTTCACTCTAGTTTACTAGTTGCGGCTATTCATTTTTTAAACTAACAACGTCATTGATGTATAATTCACATACCAAAAACCATTTTTAAAGTGTACAATTCTGTGATTTTAGTATCCTCGTAGAGTTGTACAGTCATCGCCATTATCTAATTCATCACCCTCAAAAGAAGCTAGCTCCTTTAACAGTTACTCCACATTTCTCTTTCCCCAGCCCCTAGCAACTAATCTATTTTGTCTTTATGATTTGCCTATCCTGAGTATTTGTAAAAACGGTGGCTTCTTTCACTTAATGTTTTCAAGGTTTATTTATGTTGTAGGTAAACATACATCTATGTTTATCAGAACTTCATTCCTTTTTATTGCCAAATATTCTATTCAAATTGTGTTTTATGCTTGAAATTCACAAGGTCTTTCTATAAAATGACAATTTGATATTATCGTACGGTAAAGTTGCATAGCTACTAGATTTTAAAACATTTGATTTTTTAAGGATTAATTTCATTATTTTAGTTTACTGTGTTCTTTTCCTCCACATTTTTTTTTTTGTTTCAGAAGAATCTAAACCAATTTTTAAAGATCTGTCTTTTGATAGGAAATAACTATAAAGAGCACAAATGTGATTAGAAAAGCTTATGACTAAACATTTTGAGTATATCAATGTGGAAATGTTGTATAAGCAACAGACCATGAACTATGGTGTTATAATTGCACTTAATGAAAGTTTGTCATAGTACTATGTCAACATACAAGTTCACACAAAATATAAATGCTGGAATGCAGTGAATTTTAGAGTAGTCAGAATGGAATAGGGTTAATAGGAAACTTTGAGTTTGTGTAGGAAAATAAGTGAATTTGATGACAGATTTTAAAGTTGGATCTTAAGTATACAAATTTTAATATGATAGGTTATAGCCTGTAGAGGATGAGCAGAGCGTAGTCACTAATACTTAATAACCAAGTAATACTTACTAACCACCTTTTATAGGCACTAATCCTAAAATTTTGAGGGCTAGATCCTACCTCCTAATACCATGACCTTGGGGGTTAGAATTTCAACATATGAATTGAGGTAGCCAGACACAAACATTCAGACCATTCCTTAGGTTAAATCAGAAATTTAGTTAGAGAAGTATTGGGTTCACTTGCTAATCATATAATGCAATAGGTTTACTTAGGGTTGAAAAGTTGATCACAAAGACACTTAATGCCTGTGTTTAGTAAGTACACAAGAGAGATTTCCATACATGTTAGATCTGAAGTAGGAAATCAAAAATAGTGAATGTAGTTGACATTTAGCTATAAAAAAATTCTGGGATTAAATGCTGTCCTTATTTTGAATGACTAGAGGACAGGTGAGTAAACTGTGACACGCTTTTATAAATCTTCACTACCAAAGATCGACAGACAGCCTGTGCGATAGTCTCTAAAGAAGGCAGGGTTCTTACGTTTTTTATGTGCTTTGGATGCTTTTGCAGTCTAAAGAAGCCTGTGAACCCCTTCTCAGTATGACTTTTAAATGTATAAAATATAGTTCACATATTTAAATTATTTATGACATAAGAAATTTGTTTTTATTATTCAATTAAATAACAACCAGTAATATCACTGTGGTATGCTGCCTACATTCAGAATTGGAGGAAATGCTACTTTCAGTTATAGGTTAGTGAAGATAAAGAAGTAATTTTTTTTTCCATGCAAGTTCATGGTCCAGCAGTTTAAAACTCATAGTATAAGAGCCTCTGCTAGAGTGTCCAGGACACATAACTGAGTTATTTCATATGGGGCAAACCAGTGGTTTCATAATAAGTAGGATTATTGACTCTTAAGTTCATGTTCACAAGAACACGAACGTGACTTAATGGGAAAATCAAGTGATAGTCCAGCTAAGGAGAAACCTGGTAGCATAATGGAAAGACATTATTTTTGGATTTTTGGACATAAAAAGACTTGAGTTTGAGTCCCACTTTTATCACTGGGTAAGTTACTGAAATTTTTTTTCTTATCTATAACATGGAGATAATAATTTTCACTTCTGAGGTTACATGACATTAACTATGAAAAGCAAGCATATCGATAAATGTTAAATTTTCATCTTTCAAGAAATTAACATACCAAAGGTTGTGGCATATATTTAGTTTCGATTTGGAAGAGGAGAAACTTTAGTAGGAAGAAACAATATGTATGGCATATAGGCTTTTCTCAGGGTTATTCAAGTGTAGAATTCACCTTTTGGTAATGGTACTAAAACTATTCTTGTTTCTTGTAAAAGAACAAATAAGGTGCCTCCAGGTTTGCATGTTACAGTTGGTAAAAAGCCACAATACATCCACTCTTAGGCTATTGAATGAATAGGTTCTTTTTTCGTACCTGAAGGAAGAGCAAATTAAGCATGAGGGACGTTTCCAGAAAATGGCTGTATAAATGATGAAGGCAAGGGTGAGGCTTTTATATGAAGATAAATTTCATTCTACAGTGGAATAATGAAGACTGAGATGGACTATGATTAAATTGTATTGAATTAGGAAAAATGAATAATAATCCTGGAAAATTAGAACTATCTTGGAACATGAATATTGTTTGACAAGGCTTGAGTAATGACTGGTTTGTTTATGAAACTTACTAGCACAGAAGATGGCTAAGGCTCAAGAACAGACCAGACATAATTTAAGGATTACAAAGCCAGGACTTTTGTGATCCACCTGTAATTCATTTCAGGTCAGCAAACCATTTAATAATACTTGTACCTAATGGTTTATGAAACTCCTATACTCAATAAATATTTATTGAACGCCTAGTGAATGCTTTTTGATCTTCTTAATAACCATTTGTTGAGCATCTACCACACTCAAGGGACTATGTAGACTCTGAGGGTGTACAGGGAATTAATACAGTTGTATCTATTTGGCGAGTACAGAGGGGCTCTGCAAAGATAAACAAAATTATCTCAAGTGGCCATAGAGAAGTATAAACCTAAATGTTTCTTTTGAGGTACTGATAGGAATTACTAGTATTTAGGTTTTTTTTTTTTTTTTTTAATGAGACATTCTTTTCATTTGTTTAAAGGCCCTACTCTGTCTTGTTAACAGAAGCATTATAATCCAATGGCAGTGTAGGATAGCCCAATCCCTTTTAGATCATAGAGACAGATGACACATGTTTAAATTTTAGCTTTCCCTCTTGTTATCTGTGTGGTCTTTTGGAAAGCTATTTAATCCTGTTTCTTCATCTGTTAAATTAGAATAATAGTAGTACCTACTTTATAGAGGGTAATTGTGAGAGAAATCTTTGAGTACATAGAAATACTTAGAATCATACCTGGCACATAGTGCTCTTGCTACAAGTGTTAGCTATAATTACAAGTGCCATTTTATTATGACAGCGTAATCAGGAATTTAGTAATCTAGAGTTTTAATTTATAAAGTACAGAAATCAGAATCTTTTTATTAGCAGAAAGTATCACAGATTTTTAGATAAGGCAGAGGAAAAGTATATCAATAAGAAAATAGTTATGCATTAATCTTTATGTAATTAATACCAGTAGATGTTAATAGAAATATCTTTCCATTTAATATTATAACTCAAAGAGGTGGTATATTGCAAAATAGAACTTTTTAGTTCAGCCTCAAAATATTTCTGTCTAGGATGTCATTCTAATGTTAGTAATAGTTTGCCCTTCTAAGAGTCATTCTCGGAATATAATAGCCCAGGCTTCTAGAGTAGGGCTTGGAAAAGTTTTTCTGTAGAGTCACATAATAAATCTTATGCCTTGCTGGTCATGCCTTCTCTGTTGCAGCTACTCAGCTCTGCCATTGTAATGTGAAAGCAGTCATAGTGAATATGTAAATGAACGAATGGGGCTGTGTGCCAATAAGAGTTTATGGGCACTGAAATTGTAATTTTATATAATTTTTTTGTGTCACTGAATAAGATTTCCCCCCCCAATTATTTAAAAATGTAAAAACCATCCATATCTGTCTAGATTTACAAGAATTGGCAATGGGCTGAATTTGACATGCAGGCCATATTATGCCGACTCCTACTTTAGAGTCTAGGGTCTAACTCCCTGGCTAGGTGATCTCATACAAGTTATTATTAAGCCTTAATTCCCATCTTTTAAGTGGGGGCAAATAATAGTATCTACTTTACATAAAGGAGTTGTTAGAAATAAATACTTCTGAAGTGCTTAGCACCATGCCTGACACGTGTTAAGTGTTTAATAAATTTTATATATTATTATTATCTAATTGAACCTCTTTATTTTACAGTGAGGATGTTGGGATACTGAGAAGAATCACTGATAGTCTTAAAGTCTACCAGTAGCTTGTCAATAGCATTAAATGCACAGCTCTTGATTTCAGCTTCTCTTTATACCCTATCATGCTGCTTTCATAGAGGACTGCACTATTTAATTCAGTGAAGATATTGCTTGCCGAAACTATTCTGTTGAATACCATAACGGTAGATACATAACAATATGCATTTGTCAAAACCCATAGTGCTTTACAGCACAAAGAGTAAACTTTAATGCGTACAAATTAAGCAAAAATCATTTAGGAGGTCAGGGATCCTAGGAAGGAATGTGGACAGACTGTGACAAGAGAATCTAATTGTATTAAAATGTACGAAACAACCTTACGCAAAAGGGGAGAAGGGTAGTGCTTACCTAAATAACCTTGGAAATAAGTGGAATCTAAGAAAAATAAGAATTGCAATAAGTACTGTAGTCTAATTGATAAAATTGTGTCCCATGGGGGTACAAGTTAATTCTGATACTGATACGCATGTATACTGCAATTGGACAATTAAGTAAATGGCAGGAGACAGGCTTCTTACTGTTGGGGTGGGAATTTACAGATAAGTGGGAAGGAAGCTAGAATGATCCATGTGATAATGGATTAGAACTGAAGATATGAGTATGAAACCATGTTTAGCTTAATACAGATACAAATGGTTACATACTGAGATATTCATAGATAATGTACATACTTGGGTATATATGCACAGTTTTTTTGTGCCCCTGTCAGCTGAGAAGGTTAAAAGAAAGAAACCCAGGAGTACACCTGGTACTCAGATCTTGGTTTCTAATACCATTATCCAATAAAAGGAACTAGAACTTAGAGAAATGGCCAAGTCTAGGAAATATACAAGATGAGCCTGGAGCATCTTGTAGTGCCAGAAAGTAAGGAAGTGCTCCAACCACCACCACCATAAGACAACCACAGCCTCACATTGATGAGCATATGTCTAAGGAGCACAGGAGCCAATGACCAAAATGAACAATTTGAGCAGCAAAATAAACAAAGCAGCATTAGATTATAACCCATAACATAAAATTGACATTTAAGAGTCTATATTGACCTAAATATGTAATTTAATAAATGAATATACTTTCAAGTATAGGAAAACTAAATATAAAGGTGTATATTGGAATTTTGGCTGTTTATAGATGGCTCTTTATTCTTAATAATAGCCTTTCACCATCACTCATGTAGTAATGGAGGGTAACTAAATTTTTTCAGCATTTAGTGTGGGATTTTTATTTTTCACAAGTAACTATCAAGTAAGTTAATATTACCTTCCCTTTGCTGAGGAATGAACTGAGTTGCTCAGGATTTTCTGGGCTGATAATGCAGTCCTTCGTGTCTTCTGCAGGAGCATTTTTTTTTTTTTTCCTCAGCTATCTTATTTCCTGAAAAAGGTAAGTGTTTTCATTGATCTAGCTGTGAAAATTGTTGAAGTCACTGATTCTTCAGTAAGAGGGATTTTTAGCAATGTTTTCAAATTTTTAATTTGATAAAGTGTTACTAATTCATATTGGGTATTTTTTACCAAAAGACTTATGAAATATATAGCCTAGGACCTCTAACATAGCCTAATTTAAAAAACAGTTTTTTTTTTTAAATTACCATGTGAAAGGTTCACCAGCTCCTTCAGGAAAACTTTTCCTCCCCTTAGGATTTTTTCAGTTAGTAATATTTAAACTCTAAATGCTTAATAAATAGGGATTACAATTGTTTGACCAAATCATCTCTGTGGTGTTTACCACAGAACTCCCTGGAGGCAGTTGTGCTAATAAGGCTGTTTTATAATTCTGATAAAAAGTTTTAGTTACCTTTCTTGGTAAAGATATTCTTCTAGGAAGTTGAAATGGTCTTTCCTAGAAGAAAGCATATGCATTGTAATTGATTTTTTATTTTGACCTTGGTAACATTTCTTTTGGTACAATATCCTGATTTCATTAAGGGTGAAAAGTTGGGAAGGGAAAATGTGGATAAGCGTTTTTTTCTTTCTCACAATCTACCTGTTAGGCCAAAATGTTTTTTTCTTTGCCATTTTAGAAATTTATGAAAGAAAGGGCCATTCTTTTTTAGCTAGGAGTTCTTCATTCCATTTAAAATGCAGCTGTTATTTTTACCTCTGGAACTTTTGGTAAACTCTGGGCTTGTTAATTTGCTAGACTGTTCTCATGCTTTTGTAGTGATCTCTGGTCGAGCAGGTGGTTTCTGTCCTCCATGTAGAGGGCTCTATCAGCATCTGCTCCTTGAGGACAAGTTCTTTTCTCCTAGCGTTTAATTCAATATCTGGTACATAGTAGTCTCTTAGTAAATATTCAGTGGTCTGAATGGAAAGTTTTGGTTCAACTTGAATATTTAAAGAGTGCTTTGTGATTTACTTACCTCTTATTTGCCATGTGTAGGGTGACCAAATATTTATTGTTGAAATGTGAATACTTTTGAAAGCAAAGGGAGAGTGACTGTTAGTAATTATGCTTAAGAAAACAGGCATAAACTTAAACTGTCTTAGGCAAACCAGCAAGGAGATATGGTCACCCTAGTCATGATGCTTTTTTATTTTTATGTCATAACAGAGTCTGGTAGTGAAGAATCGAGTTTTGGAGCCAGTGATAATAGATCTGAGTTATAATCCTGGCTTGGGCCAACTTTTGAACTTAACTAAAATGAGAATAAGATTTGAATTATTTTGAGGATTAAAGGAGGTCGTACTATTAAAGCACCTACCTCGGACGGAAAAGCCACTTATACTGGTGTTCTCTCATTTTGTGTTAAGTCCTTTTTTCTTTCCGCTCATCATACCAGAACTAGAATTTTTACTTTCAACTGAGGCTGGCTTTGAAGGGCTTCTTTTTTTCTTTCTTTTTTTTTTTTTTTTATTAAGATTATTTGAAGCATTTCAGGGAATGCAGAAATGTTTTTTAGCTGAGCCATCGAACTTGTTTTTTGTTGGTTATATAATTTTTGGCGGGTAGGAAATGAATGCCCTCTCAAGCCTCATTACTCTTACTTTTTTTCAAAATATTTGTGAAAATCTTTTTCCCCCAGTTATTTTTTACAGAATTGCTAAAAGATATTTTCATAGTTTAGATTTAGCAAAATAAAAAAAGTCACTGGTAACCTTTATTTCAACTGAATGGAGTGATACAAGTAAATTTTATTGGGTAGGAAAAAGATGATTTAAATGAGAATTTCATTAAGTTTTTTATCAGTATTTATACCATCAGAACTATGTGTTCTCTTTTGGTATTTGAATTATTTTCCCCCCTGTATTTTTGATGTTTTGCTCATTTAATCTATTTTAATTATTAAAAAAAAAGGAAACCAAAGAAAAGCAGTTATTGTGTGCTTTGTGCATTAGTACAGGCATCCACGTTGTGAACCAAAGGGAAGTATTCCAGTACTAAGACTTCCAACTACTTCTGGCATTGCATTTGATTCTTTGCTTTTTAAACAACAGATAATAAGGTAATGCAGAAAGACCTAGGGTATAGAACAATCACAATGGTACAGATCCAAATAAGAAAACAAAGGGAAATTATTTGCCCATTAAGTATACAGTAAGTTGTTGCTTCTTCAAAAAATCAAGAGAGTTGGTAAAGATCTTCTGGAATATTTCTGGATAGTCTTGGAGTCCATCAGACTTCCATGAAAAACCTGACATTTGTTTTGGGAATTTTCATTTTATTTGGTGTGTAGTTGCAAAGGCACCCACTTAGTCCGATTGCATATTGTTTTAACGCCCACTGTAGGCTGATTTTTTAATACCGTTGCTAACTGATAAAGAGTAAAACCAAGCAAATAATGATTAACACTTTTTTTAAATGTAGAAGTTTCTAATTTTGATGTAGTCAGTTTATCAATATTTTCTTTTATGGTTAGTGCTGTCTTTGTCCCATTTAAGAAATTTTTACCCATTCCAAAGTCACAAAGATATGTTCTTATATTTTCTTTTAGTTGTTTTATCATTTCATCTTTACATATAAGTATGTGATTCATCTCTCAATTTTATTTTTGTGTATGGTATGAGATAGGTAGGGGTTTGAGGTTCACTCCCCCCTGCTGCCGTATGGATCTCCAGTTGTTTCAAGTACATTTGTTGGAAAAACTTTCCTTTACCTGTTGGATCATTTTAGTGTCTTTGTTAAGAATCAGTGTGATCGTGTAACTGGCCTTATTCTGGACTCTATTCTGTACCATTGTTTTATTCGTCTATCCTTATGCCAGTGCAGTACCATTTTGATTACTCTAACTTTTTATAAGTCTTGAAATCAGATAGCATATACTCAAACTTCATTCATCTTTTAAACTTGTTTGGACTATTCTAGGTCCGTTGTATTTCTGTATAAATTTTAGACTAAGCTTGTCAGTTTCTTCAAAAACTCTTCTGGGATTTTGTTGAGACTCTAGAGATGAATTAGGGGACAACTGACATCTTAATAATAATGAATATTATAATCCATAAATATATGGTGGTAGCAATACATATATCTGGCAAGGGAATTGTAACTCAATTCCCGTAACTCAGCAGTAAGATAACAATTTTTTTCAAACATGATAAAAAAGACATTTTACAAAGGAAGTTATACGAATGGCCAATAAGCATGTGAAAAGGTGCTCAAGTTCTTCAGTCAGTAGGGACGCACAAATTAAAACCAGTGATTTTGAGATTTGATATATCGTATTACCAAGTGTTGGCAAAGATGGGAAGCAACTAAATAGAACTCTTTGTTAGTGGGAATGTAAAATAGAACCATTTTGGAAAATTATTTGGTGGTTTTTCATAAGGTTAAACATATATATACCTCTGATCTAGTAGTTCTATTCCCAGGAATTTACCTAAAGAAATGAAAATCCAAATATCCATCAATAGGTGAATACATAAATTTGGTTTTATTTATTGTTATACTGGAATCCGATTCAGCATCAAAAAGGAGTGAACTACTGATACTACCATGGATGAATTACAAAATATGCTAAAACAAAAGTATACATGCAGTGCGATTCTTATGTAAATTTCTAGAGCATACAAAATTAATCTGTGGTGATAGAAATCTGAACAATGATTGCCTCTAGAGCAAGAGAAAGGAACTGACTGGGAAGAAGCAAAAGCCTGAACTTACTGTGGTAATGAGCAATTCTTGATATGCCTGGGTATCATCAAACTATTTTCGTATTTTATATCTGTACTTTTCAATATATATAAATTTGTAAATTTATTTGAAAAATAATGTTAAGAATTTTGAAAAATATTAAAATTGAAATTAAAAAATAGAAAGTAGAAGAGGTTTCTCTTAGTCCAATTGCTAGAAATAAACACCTTTTGTTGTTTGCGATATAACTTTCCAGATGTTTTCTAGTCTTATAGCATAGCAGTCAAAGGTGAGGGGTCAGGTTATCTAGATTCTAATCCACATTCCCTATTAAATTGTGTGATCTTGAGCAAGTTATATAACATAAATTTTTGGTTTCTTATCTGTAAGTGGGATAATAATAGTAACAATTTCTTTAAACAGAAAATTTCGGGGTGGGTTCTGTGTACCAGAGGTGTTATACTGCTGCTAGAATTTTGTAAGAACCCTCTATATGAGATTTAAATTTGTAAAGTGTTGCAAATATTTTTCACAGTTTGTCATTTACTTTTTAATTGTATTTTTTTTCTGTGCAGAAGTGATACTTGACTAACATTATTAAGATCTAATTCCCAGTCTATAAAATTCACCCATTTAAAGTATATATGATTGTAGTATATTCATTGGTTTTAGTGTACTGTATTCACAGAATTGCAGCAACTACCACAGTCTTAAGTTTAGAACATTTTCCTCAGCTCAAAAAGAAACCACTACCTATTAGCAGTTGCTCATTCCCTTCTACCCCCATGCAACCACTAATCTATTTTCTGTTTCTATGAAGTGGCCTTTTCTGGGTATTTTATATAAATGGAATCATACAATATGAGGCTTTTGTTGACTGGCTTGTTTACTTAGCCTAATGTTTTCAAGGTTCATCCACATAACATCTCTCAGTATTCCATTCTCTTCTATTGTCATAATATTCCATTGTATGGCACATCACATTTTTTTGATCCGTTCATCAGTTGATGGACATTTGGGTTGTTTCCACCTTTTGGCTATTGTGAATACTGCTGGGAAGATTCATAACTAAGCTTTTTTTTTTTTTTTTTTTTTTGTGGACATATGTATTTATTCCTCTTGGGTATACCTAGCAGTGGAATACCTTTATGGGTCATATGGTAAGTCTATGTTGAACCTTTTTTTTTTTTTTTTTTTAGGTGAGGCAACCCTTGGTTAACCTCACAGATTGCAAGGAGCTTGTCAGTTTACAATCTCTTATTTTTTAAGTTTTTAATCCTACAGCACCTGGACTTCCTAGGGGGTCTTCCATCTGAGTACTAACCAGACTTGACCCTGCTTAGCTTCCAAGATCAGACCAGATCGGGCTTGTTCAGGGTGGCATGGTTGTAGACTATGTTTAACCTTTTGAGGACCTGCCAAACATATACAGACTGGCTACACCATTTTACATTCTCACCAGAGATAGTATATGAAAGTCCCATTTTCTCTACATCTTTGTCAACACTCATTATTATCTTTTATTATAATCATCCTAGTGGATGCTAAGTATCTCATGGTTTCGATTTGCATTTCCCCGATGCTTAATAATGTTAAAGCATCTTTTCATGTACTTATTAGCCATGGGTATATTTTCTTTGGAGAAATGTCTATTAACATTTTTTTCAACATTGGGTTACTGTCTTTATTATTGTTTTAAGAGTTTTTAAAAATATATATTCGCGCTCAGTCCTATATCAGACATATGATTTGCAAATTATCATCTCTCATTTGTGGGTTTTCACTTATAGCACTAATGGTAATTTTAATGAAACCAAATTTATTTTTTGTTGTTGCTTTTGCTATTGGTATGATATCAAAGAAACCATTATCTCACCTGAGGTCATAAAGATTTACCTTTATGTTTTCTTCTTTAGCTCTTATTTATGTCTATTATATTTTTTTGAGTTAATTTTTGTGTATAGTGTAAGGAAGAGGTCCAACTTCATTTTTTTGCATGTCACTATTCAGTTGTCACAGCACCATTTTTAAAAAGGCTATTCTTTCCTCACAGAATTATTTTGATACCCTTGTTGGAAATCAGTTGACTCTATATGTAAGAGTTTATTTCTGGACTCTCAATTCTGTTTCATTCATTGATCTGTATGTCTAACCTTATGTCAGTACCACACATCTTAATTCTTGCAGTTGTGCAGTAAGTTTTAAAATCAGAAGTATGAGTCCTACAACTTTGTTCTTCATTTTCAAGATTGTTTTGGCTATTGTAGATCCCTTGTATTTCCACATGTACTTTAGAATCAGCTTGTCTATTTTTGCAAAAAAAAAAAAAAAAAATCAGCTTGGATTTCGATGGGTGTTAATTTAATCTGTATATCATTGCCATACTAAAAATATTAAATCAGTTGATCCATGAACCATGAGATGTCTTTTCATTTATCAAGTTCTTTAATTTCTTTAAACAGTGTCTTGTTTTCAGTACATGTAAGTATTTGGTTAAATTATTCCTAGGTTTTGTTTGTTTGTTTAAAGTCACAAGGAAAGTTTATTAGAGAAGGGGTAACACTCTATACACAAAGTGTGGTCTCCTTTCAGAGACAGAAAAGGGACCAAGAGAGGCTTGGAAAGATAGTAGGAGGATATTTTGTTCTTTCTAATGCTGCCGTTAATGGAAGTGTTTTCTTAATTTCATTTTCGGATTGTTCATTGTTAGTGTATAGAAACATATTTGCTTTTTGTAAATTGATCTTGTACCCTAAAAGGTGACTTAGTTATTTATTCTAATAATCTTTTTTAGTACGTTCCTTAGGATTATCTATCTATATACAAGATCATGTCATCTATACATATAGTTTTACTTCTTTTCCAGTCTGGATGCCTCTTTTCTTTTTCTTTTTTCTTTCTTAATTGCCCTGGCTAGAACTTTTGGTACAATTCTGCAGAGAAATTGTGAAAGTGAACAACTTTGTCTTGTTCCTGATATTAAGGGGGATGGCATTCTGTCTTTTACCATTAGGTATGATATTAGCTGTGAGTTTTTCATAGATGCCCTTTTATTAGGTTGAAGGTGTTCACTTCCATTCCTGGTTGAGTCGTTTTTATTTTGAAGTAGTGTTAGATTTTGTAAAATAATTTTTCTGTGTCTATTGAGATCATCAAGTGAGTTTTATCCTTTGTTTTTTATTGTGGTGTAGTATGTCGGTTGATTTATAGTTATACCAACTTTGCATTCCTAGTATAAATTCTAGTTGGTAATGGTGTACAACCCTTTTTATATATTGCTGGGTTCGGTTGTTAATATTTTGTTGAGGATTTTCTTTTTTCTATATTATAAGGGACATAAGTCTATAATTTTATTGTGATATATTTGCCTGATTTTGGAATCAGGGTAATACTAGCCTCAGAATGATGTGGCAAGTGTTCTTTTCTATTATTTGGAAGAGTTTGTGAAGAGTTGGTATTAATTTTACTTTAAACGTTTAATAAAATTCACCAGTGGAGGGATCTGGCCTGGGCTTTCTTTTTGTGCGAAGTTGGAAGGATTAAATTTTATATGATCATATACACCAGACTTTTCATTTTCTTTTGGTCATACGTATATATAAGGATCTTCCACAACCTTACCTGTAGTTTTCTCATCAAAGATGCAGATATGTAGATAATGTAGTCTTTAGGGGTCACAGATTCTTATATAACATTTGACATAATCTAACACTCATAAGTAATCACCTTTTCCTGATCTCCCATGGCACTTTATCTATACATTTTTAAGTGACTGCCCATGTACTTTTTATTGTAGTTATTTATGTTCAAGTCTTGCTTCCTCTATTAAACTGAATTTTCCAAAGGAAATACTTTTTTTGCACTGCATTTAGAGTTCAGAAATTGAAAGGCTGAGTGAATGAAATGGTACTCTAATGTTTATGAAAAATCACATTTCACTTTTTTTTGGTTTTAACCTCTATCTATTGAAATATTTTAGAGTTCATTTATTTGGCCTGATCGTGTTATTTGTGCTATAGTCTTGCAAATTATCAGTGTAACCTCTGGATCTGATTCAGTAAATCACATTCAGTCATAATAGGTTTGGGCAACAGACTCTCACTGAGTTACAGGAGAGCAGAGGTGGGAAATTCAGTTATTTTGTTTCCTTAAAGTTTGGCTTTTTGTATAAGCTGTAGTTCATAACCTGCTACAGATTGTCTTTAGTCCTTTAAAAGCTTTAAAGCTATAGTTAATCTCATAAGAGCTGTACCTTCATTCAACCTTTTACCAAACATTCAAAGAAGAATTAACACCTGTTCTTCTCAAACTATTCTAAAAAATTAAAGGGAGGGGGAAGGCTCCCAAGCTCATTTTATGAGGCCAGCATTACCCTGATTCTAAAACCAACGACATTACAAAAAAGAAAGTTGTAGGCCAGTATTCCTGATGAACATAGATATAAAAATACTCAATAGAAATATTAGCAACCCAAATTCAGCAAAACATTAAAAAGATTTGTAATTTGCTGATGTCCTGTTACCGTATATAGAAAACCCTAAAGATTTCACCAAAAAACTATTAGAACTGATAAATGAATTCAGTAAAGTGGCGGGATATAAATATTCAGAAATCTATTGCATTTTTATACACCAATAATGAACTATCAGAGAAATTAAGAAAACAGTTCTATTTACAATTGCATCAAAAAAAAGTACCTAGGAATAAAGTTAACCAAGGAAGTAAGATACCTGTACAAAGAAAATTATAAGACATTGAATAAAGAAACTGAAGAAGATAGAAATAAATGGAAGCATGTAGCGTGCTCATGAATAGGAAGAATTAACATTGTTAACATGTTCATACTATCCAAAGCAATCTAAATTCAATGTAATCCCTGTCGATATACGAATGACATTTTTCACAGAACTAGAACAAATAATCCTAAAATTTATATGGAACCACAAATGACCCTAAATAATTAAAGTGATCTTGAGAAAGAGCAAAGTTGGAGATATCATACTACTTGATATCAAACTATACTGCAAGCCTGTAGTAATCAAAACAGATGGTACTGGCAATAAAAACAGTCATATAGATCAGTGGAACAATAGAGAGCCCACAAAGAAACCCATGCCTGCATTGTCAGTCTGTGACAAAGGAGGTAAGAATACACAATGGGATTAAAGAGTCTCTCTAATAAATTGTGTTGGGGAAACTAGACAGATACATGCAAAAAAAATGAAACTAGACTACTTTATTACAACAAATATGAGCACAGCAAAGAAAACCACCAACAAAACAAAAAGGCAATTTTCATCTGATTGGGGAAAGATATTTGCCAATGGTACATCCAATAAGGGGTTAATATCCAAAATATGTAAGGAATGCATACAACATGACACAAAAACAATCCAATTAAAAAATGGGCAGAGGACCTAAATAGACATTTCTCCAAAGAGGACATATAGATGGCTGGGTAGACATGAGAAGATGCTCGATGTTACTAATCAGAGAAATGCAAATTAAAACCACAATGAGATTATCACCTCACACCTGGCAGAATAGCTATCATCAATAAATCAGCAAGTGTTGGCAAGGATGTGGAGAAAAGGATGTTGGTGGGATAGGAAACTGGTGGAAAACAGTATAGAGGTTCCTAAAAAAATTAAAAATAGAACTACCATATGACCCAGCAATCCCACTTCTGGGTATTTATCCAAAGAAATCCGAAACACTAATTTGAAAAAAAATATGTGCATTTTTATGTTCTTTGCAGCATTCTTTACAACAGTCATGATATGAAAGTGACCAAGTGCCATTGATAGACAATGGAATATTACTGGGCCATGAAAATGTTGTCATTTGCAACAAAACAGATGGACCTAGAAGGTATTGTGCTAGGTGAAATAAGTCAGACAGAGAAAGACAAATACCATATGATTTCACTTATAAGTGGTATCTGAAAAATATAAATGAACAAACAAAACAGAAACAGACTCATAGCGATAGAGAACAAACTGATGGTTGCCAGATGGGAGAGGATTGGGGAACGGGTTAAGAAGGTAGAGATTAAGAAGTACAAATTGGCAATTATAAAATAGTCACAGAAATATAAAGTACAGCATAGGGAATATAGTCAGTAATATTGTAATAAGTATGTACTGTGTCAGGTGGGGACTAGACTTATTGGGGGATCACTTAGTAACTTTTATAAATGTCTAACCACTGTGCTGTATACCTGAAACTAATATAATATTGAATGTCGACTGTAATTGAAAGACAAAACATTTTTTAATAAAAAATAAAATTATTTTAGAATAAAAAAAATTGGCCATAAATGTAAGAGTTTATCTCTGTATTCTTAGATATGTTCCATTGGTCTATGTGGCCATCCTTATGGCAGTACCATACTGTCATGATCATTGTAGCTTTATAATACGTCTTAAAACCAGGAAGTATAAGTCATCCAAGCCTGTTCTTTTTCACAATTATTTTGACTATTTTGGTTTCATGTGTTTCCATTTAAATTTTAAGAATCAGCATATCAATTTCTAAAAAAAGCAGTAGCAGCCTGCTGGGAGTTTGATAGGGATTGTTTTAAATCTATAATTCATTGGGGAGAGAATTTCTGTCATTCTGTTTAAGTAGAAAGATTATACTAGGAAAACTTAAAAAACTTAATAAAGGCAATGATGCAACATAAAGACGTTACTGTTTCCTTTAAAGCTTATACCTTAGTTTGTTAGATTATGAACTCTTAAAACATACTTTGTCATTTATTGAGTCATCTTTGTAGGCCAGATGGTTGACTGATTGCTTTATCTATGTTATCGCATTATTCCGGTCTTAAACACTTAACTCTTTAAAGATGACATGGTAGAAAGCAGAAGATGTTACATGAAACCTGGGAAATTGTTATATTGATTATTTCTCTAGTGAAGACATTCTGACTTTAACATTGTCTTTAACAACTTAAGGTAACAAAAAGTACGCTCAGGCTATACCTATGTTTCTCATCCTTTTATTCTCCTTGCTCCAGTTTTCTAAATTATTTCTGAATCTTATACTTTATGGCATGTTTACAAGGGATCATAAAATACTCTGCCAATATATCTGTTCTCTTGTTAATGGAATACCTCACACATATGCGAATGCAAAATGAAAAAAAAGGAACATCTCTTGAAAATGAAGCTGAGCAATGTGGTGATGCTCCCCTGTGAGGTGTACAATAATGAACTTGTATAGATTTGGATTAATCTGAGTAATTGTTAATTGTAGGGCAAAAGAGAAGTGTGTATAAATTTTAAGTTGCTCTTTGAAAGAAGCATATGAATTTCCATTGTGATATATGACTATTTCTGTATTTTGATCTTCTTTTAACTTCTGCCTTTGCATTAGAAGGCAGTACCTATCAAGAACTTTTATCATCATCTTTCTACATACTGTCTTCTCGCATGTTGTACAAGGTGTGATTTCTCTTCACATTGATAGCAAGGAGGCAAAATAAAGAGAGAATGAGTAGTAGTTCATCTTTCACTGCTTATATCCATTCTACAGCCGTGTAGTCGGAAACCCTTGTGCATGAAGACAGATTTGTTCTATGGCCTCGGAGTTGGGTGCCGGGGACGATGGCGGCTGCACTGAGCTGGCAAAGCCCCTCTATCTTCAGTACCTGGAGAGGGCCCTCCGGTTGGACCATTTCTTGCGACAAACATCAGCCATCTTCAACAGGAATATTTCTAGGTATGCTAGTCCATCTTTCCAATATAATGTTTGGCCATATTTCCTTCTTTTTAAAAATATCTCATAAAGATACAAATAACAACAAGAAGGATACTTGAAGTAAGTTGAATGTGATTTTTTTTTTTTCCTGCCATCTTGACTGGAAGCCTCCTGTTTGGCCACATTTCTGATTCCTAAATTCTTGTAGATTTTAGGGTTAAAATGTTTTATGATTTTTAGTGTGTTTGGTATTTTTTTCTTCCTTTCAAATAAAAGACAGTCAATTTATTCAAAGGATCAGTTTCTTCTATAAAATGTTCAGTGTACTAACCATAAATTATAATTTTCGGTCAGCTCTGACTATAGATTTACCATTCTTCAATTTATAGTGATGAAAGTGAAGATGGACTGGATGACAATAATCCTTTATTGCCCCAGTCTGGGGATCCCTTAATACAAGTTAAGGAAGAACCTCCAAATTCATTGCTTGGTGAAACTTCTGGAGCAAGCAATTCTGGAATGTTAAGCACATATTCACTGAATGGAGTTCTACAGTCAGGTTAGTGTGTCGTGAGATCCCTCTTTGGACTCTCAGTTCTCTTGGGGCAGTCATCCTTTCATTTTATTATTTTTTATGTTTCTTTACACAGAATCAAAATCTGACAAAGGCAATTTATATAACTTCTCTAAGTTGAAGAAAAGCAGAAAATGGCTAAAGGTAAGAGAAGGCAGAATGTTTATAATTAAGATAACCTACTAAAATTACAAATAAAAGGGAAAGGATATTGATTCATTTCGGTATGTTGGCAGAGATTTTTCTAGACATGAGTCTTATTCTGGGTGTGGTTTTTTTGAAGAAATAAAAGTCTTGAGTACTCAATGAAGTTCATTTTAACAAACATTATTGAGCTCATAGCACAATGTCGAATGAGGGAGTACAAATATATATTAGATAAGATCTTTACCCTCACTGGCTTACATTGTCATCAGAATTATTAATCTACTTTTTATCAGTCTCGAAGTAGTTTATTTACCAAATTTGGTTGAGCGCATCGTACATGCCAGATACTGTTGTAGACTAGACATGGTTCCTGCCTTATAGAGCTTACATTCTAATGGAAAGAGGCAGTGAGTAAGCCTGTAAACAAATAAGTAAACATGGCTTCTCGAGAGAGGTAACATTTCAACTAATTTCTGAATGATCAGAGAGAACCATGTGAATGTTTACTATACGAGCATTTCAATCAGAAAGAAGAACTGCGGAAGTCCTAAGAAAGGGAGCAACTCAGTATGTTTAGGGAAGAAAGAAGGCTGCTGTGGCTGGAGCCCAGTAAGTGAGGGGATGGTAGAAGTTCTCTAACCTAGAGATCTGAGCCTGATCACTTAGGCCCTTGTATACCATGTTAAGTAATTTGTAGTTTAGTGACAGTGGTAAGTCAGTTATTGGAGTGTTTATAAGCACAAGAGTAGAATAATCTGGTTTATATTCTTAGAAGATGACTGTCGGCCAAACTGTGTTAAGGAAAGGATTTCTTCTGTTGAAACTAATTATTTCCCTATTTCATACTTTTCTTGTGAAGAGCTCAAAATAACAAAGATACTCTTATTACTATCACTAGGCCCTTTTAAAAATTCGTGTGTGTAAAAAGCCTGATTTGCTTCATATCAGTGAAGGCATTGGGAATGCAGAAGAAATCTTTGTTTAGCTATCACATTTTTAAAAATTGAGGTGTAATCATGCCATAAAATCTACCCTTTTAAAATGTATAATTCAGTGATTTTTAGTATATTCACAAAGTTTTGTGCAGCCATCACCACTATCTAATTCCAGAACATTTTCATCACTCCAGAAAGATGTCTCTGTACTCATTAGCAGTCATTTCCCATTCTCTGCATCCCCAGCCCCTGGCAACAACTGATCTGTTTTCTGTCTCTATGGATTTGCCTATTCTGGTCATTTCATATGAATGGAATCATATAATAGGTTGCCTTTTATGTCTGGTTTCTTTCACTTAGCATGACATTTTCAAGGTTCGTTCATGTTGTGGTACATATCAGTACTTTATTTCTTTTTATGGATGAGTAGTATTTCATTATCTGAATATTTTGTTTCTCCACTCATTGGTGGATTTAGGTTGTTTCTCCTTTATTAGCCATCACAGCTTGCTTTCTGTATTTTCTATCCTATAGAAGTAGTTTTCTGTTTTGTTTAATTTTTTAGGTTTTTTTTTTTCCCTTGGTATTTGACATTTAGTTAAACTATCTTATGTATAGTGTAAGTACTTAATAAAATTTAGCCTTGTTGATGTTTATAGCATTTGCATTTTAGTGCTCTTTAATTTGCGCCCATTGGGTTTAATTGGTATCATTTTGTTTTTCAGTTGAATTGGTAAAGAACAGTATAGGGAAACTGGAATGAAGCTGTTTTTGTCATTGTTTTGGCATCTGGAAAAAATGCTTGTATTATAAAAAGAATGGCTTCATAGGAGAAGGTCCATTCTATTTCCTCCCTTTTTCAGAGCATTCTGCTAAGTGATGAGTCCAGCGAGGCAGATTCTCATAGTGAAGACGATGATGAAGAAGAAGAGGAGGAAGAAGAAGAGGAAGAAGAACTCAATCTCAGCAGAGAAGAACTTCATAACATGTTACGGCTGCACAAATATAAGAAACTTCACCAGAATAAGTATAGTAAAGACAAGGAGGTGAGAGTTTCAGAGAAATCTCAGACTGTCATGCTGGGAATTTACCCTCTGGGTTATATTAATTAAAGATAAATCATTTTAACTTTATATTCGGATGGTAGTGGTGGTTCTAACGACATCTTTATTGAAATATATTTTGTATACCAAAGAAATTTAGCCTTTAAAGGTATACATTTTGGTGGTTTTTAGTATACTTATGTAGTTGTGTTAATTATCATCACTGTCTAATTCCAGAATATTTTCTCACCCCCACAAGAAACCCCACTCCTCTTAGCTCTTGCCCCTCATTCTCTCTATTCCTCTCAGCCCCAGGCAGTCATCAGTCCACCATTTGTCTCTATAAATAATGTCTAGTCTAGATTTTTCAGACAAATGGAACAACATGAGGTCCTTTGTGTTTAGCTTCTCTCACTTAGCATAATGTTTTCAAGGTTCATTTATGTTATGGCATATATCAGTATTTCATTTCTTTTTATTGCCAAATAACATTCCATTGTATGGACATATCACATTTTATTTATCCATGCTTCAGTTGATGAAATATAATTGGATTGTTTTTACTTTTTGGCTATTAAGAATCATATCTATGAATAGTGAGTTTTTCCACCTTTTGGCTATTACGAATAATGCTGCCATGAAGATTTGAGTATAAGTTTTCAGTGTGGACGTGTGTTTTCATTACTCTTGAGTATATGCCTAAGAAATAAATCACTGGTCATATGGTAGTTCTGTGGTTAGCCTTTGAAGGGACTGCCAGACTGTTTTCCAAACTGGCTACACCATTTTAAATCTAGTGGGTTTTTTAAATACAGTTGTTCTTTGGAAGTGTTCCTATTTTGAAAAAACTCCCTTCATATACTAACATTAGATTGATAATAATTTCACATGGCAGCTATTTGAATGCTGTTAAAGCCTTCTGATTTTTGACAGAAATGTGGCACTCTGTACATAATGAGCAATAGCATGTTTGACGGTCTAAAATCTTTGCAGTGATTATTTAATGTCCAAAGTTAGTTCAGAAAGCTTAAATAATATGCTAAAGGCCATAAACCCGTAGAAGTGATAAACAGTCAGAAATCTGACTGTTTTTAAGGTACAGTACTCAGGTACTTGCATGAAATTTAAC
The DNA here is from genome assembly GCF_014176215.1 of Rousettus aegyptiacus. Lineage (NCBI taxonomy): Eukaryota > Metazoa > Chordata > Mammalia > Chiroptera > Pteropodidae > Rousettus > Rousettus aegyptiacus. Next base: position 115,148,223 of record NW_023416306.1, on the reverse strand, counting down.
TGAAGTAAAACACATATGGGAAAGTCCACAGATTTTAAGTATACAGCTTGATAAATGTTTATTTAATTTTGATCTTTTGACAGGGGACCTTGTAATAATTCTCCATGTCAGTCTTCTATCCTAGTTTCAGTTCCTGGATGACTCATTTGGCTGTAATCCAGGAACAAGACCCAACAGTGGACTACCTAATTTTAATTTAAATTCATTTTTATCCATTAGTAGTGAGTGCGATGGAAGTAATATGAGCTTTGGGAGTCAGTTTAAATAAAATGCTTGAAAAGATTAACTACATCCTGGAATGAAAGAAAGTAGATTATTCATATGTTAGAATTTTGGCAATATAGGTACTATCCATAATACTGTCAGACTCTCTTAGTGGGAGATGAAAAGAGAAAAGAAAGAATGAAGAATTGGAATGACTATTCAAACCAAATATAAGACTATAAGCCAGAATAGTAGCCACCAGAAACCTTAGTAAAATCTGAGGACCTATTGGTAATAGAAATACGGTTTATTTCTTATTGATGAATTCCAAGAGGAGGTCTTTGTGCAAAGAATTTTCTCTCTCAAATATATGTCAGGACTAAGTAAATATTCTGGTGGAGATTCAGAAGCGTGAAGGGTTTTTCTTAAGTTATTTCCAGCAACTTGTTTCGTGCATTGCCAATGAACCCATTTCGTTTTGAAGTTTAGGAAATAATTCACTTTGATGTGAATTATTTTATTTTATTGGTCTCTTTGTGGGAAGATACCATATTTAGAAGCTATGGTTTCTCTTTGGCTCAGCCTTCTATAGTAAAGATGATTTGAAGGCTGTGGTATAGAACACAGGCCTTGCCTTGCTAAGCATCACTGTCTTTGCCTGCTTCAGTTGCAGCAATACCAGTACTACAGTGCAGGCCTGCTCTCCACATATGACCCTTTCTATGAACAACAACGACACCTACTTGGACCCAAAAAAAAGAAATTTAAGGATGAAAAGAAACTTAAAGGTGAGCTTATTGACCTGTCTTCCACATTTACTCATTCTTAGTTTCAGGATTATGTTTGGCCTGCTGGTACATTTGGACTTTGAATATAATTCATGTGACAGAAATTTGCTTTACCTAGAAAACACTAGTCTCTCCTATCTAATTAGTTAATGTATCATTAACTTTATTTTATACTTGGTTTATGTTCTTTTCTAGGATCATGAAGACATAAGAACTATAGATTTCTAGCTAGAATTTTAAGCTAATTAGTTTATACTTTTTTTTTCCTTCTATACATTCTTTAAATGTTGAAAATGTTCTGGGAATGGAAGAAGTTGGGTATGCACAAGGGAATGTGAAGAGTAACCTGACATGTTCGGGCATAAGTTACAGTTGTTACTATATGTGGTGATGTTAAATAGATCGCCTCCTGATGATCTTCTGTAGTGTTTTGCATGTTTGTCAGGAAATGTCCTTTCCTGTCTTGGTGAGCAGCTGGAAATCGGGAAGGAAATAGGAAGGGAAAGTTAAACTCTTCTGTATAAGGCAGACTATATTCCCCTGAAGGTATGAATTCTACTCAGAAAGACTCTTCAGACTTCTTTTCTTTCTCCTACATCCTCCTTGTTAATCTCTGTTTTCTCATCTTTCACATCCTCCCCCTCTAATTAGGATTTTGTTCCATGTATGATTTTCTCTTCATAGGTCTTAGTGTCATTATCAATTAATGCATTTTTTTGTTATTTTTCTTTTGTTACCTTACATTGTCATCAAGTAGAAATGTTTTCTTCCTTTTGATCATTACTTGAGCCCATGATACTTCATAAGCTTCCTTTCCTATTGCTGGATTCAAAAGAAATTTAGTTCTTAGGTTTTATTCTGTTTCTCTTTCATGTAAACAGAAGGAGTATCCAGTATTCTTTTTCAAAGTAGAAAGATCTTCCTCTTGGAATATTCATGGGCCTGACTAGATAAAGGGATAAACATTGCCAGCGCTGGTGGAATGAGGAAAGAACCTTGAATTTTCTTAAAGTGATGAGGTTGTTTTGTGGCTGTCTCTTGTGGAAGGGAAGAAATGCAACTTTCTGAGAGTCTATTCTTTTGCAGCCAAGTTGAAAAAAGTGAAGAAGAAAAGGCGAAGGGATGAAGAACTTTCCTCTGAAGAATCCCCTCGTCGCCACCACCACCAGACCAAAGTCTTTGCCAAGTTCTCTCATGATGCACCTCCTCCTGGGATCAAGAAGAAGCACTTATCCATCGAGCAGCTTAATGCTCGTCGCAGGAAAGTATGGCTCAGCATTGTGAAAAAGGAACTACCAAAGGTAAGTGAATGCCTCCAATATAGGCAATGACAAGAATGTTTTCTCTCCCTGCCCTCTAAAGAGGAGTTATAAGAGCTAGATACCTTCACAGAGTCTGGAAAGGAGGCTAATCTGTTAGAATTAGAGAAGGCTGAGTGCTGAGTAAGTACTTTCTTTGGTTAACTGTTTTTCTAAAATATGATCAGAATTCACAAGACAATTGTAGTGTGATGTTCCTTGCCCCGCCCCCCGCCCCCAAAAAAACCTCTTTGAAGAAGGAACACAATTTATTACATATAGCAATGTAAATTGACAGTAAATAGGTGATAATAGAGGGGAATTAAAATGGTGGAGATTTATTTCTTAGAGGATTTATGAACATTTGGATGTTACTGAATAATCACAGGCATTAGAAGAAAATGGGAATGATTGAAGAGAAAAATATATAGACATTCCTAGTGCTGGGATAACTGGGTAGCCAGTTGGAAAAAGATAAAATAGATCTGTGTGTCATACATGTTCTCTAAATGGATTAGGAATCTCGATGTAAAAAATGAAACCATCCAAATACTAGGAGAAAACAATTGCATTCCTATTTAACCTTTGTGTAGGAAAAGTTTCCCACTGTAACTCAAGAAGATATACAAAATGAGTTTTGCATGACAAAAGATAACTGGCAAGTTGGGAGAAATAGAAATTATTTACATTGTATACATGGTCGAAGGGATAATATTGCTAATATATAAAGAACTCTTAAAAATTGAGGGACAAAAGACCACAAGTTGAGTAGACAAATGGAAAAACAACATGAATACACAGTTCACAAAACAAGATATAAAAATGGCCCTCAAACATAGTAAAAAGATTCAAAGTATCTCATAATTGGAGTCAAACAAATTCAGATAACACCTTACCACCATTTGTCACCCATCACACAGGTAAAATTTAAAAATATGACAACACATTCTGTTAAAGAGGCTGTGGGGAAATAAGCACTCTCATGCTTCTAGGAATGCAAATTTGAGAGTACTGTTGTGGAGGGAAAGTTGCCAATACCTGGCAGTGTACATTTGTACTTACCTCTCAAACCAGCACTTCCACTTCCAGGACTGTACCCTGAAGCTAAACCTCCAACAATATAAAAATAACGTGTAAATGAGGTTATTCATTGCAGCATTATTTGTAATTGCAAAATAATGGGAAATCTAAATGTCCATATATGGGGCTTGAATTACACAAAGGTGTATCTACACAGTGGATTATTAACACTGCTATTAAAAAGAAAGAATGAAGAGTAACTCAACTGCTGTGAAGTAATTTCTAAGACATACTCAAGTGAAAAAAACAAAACAAACAAGTGTCTAGAATATTTACCCTTCGTATATAAACAAAGGAATATAAGGAAATATACAAGTATCTGCCCATTCGTGCAAAAGAGATTCAGGGAGCATAAACCAGAAATTAAAATGATTGATTCCTTATAGGGGAAAGGATAGGGTGGCAGGGATAAAGAGGGGAGAGACTTTGAGTACATCTTTTTGTATAGGGCTGACTTTTAGAACTGCAGTAATGATTTACGTACTCCTGACATATACCGCCCAAATAAACAAAACAACTAAACCAACCAACATGTAGTAGGGATGGAGGTTGGGAATATGTGTGGGCAAAATGGAATAAAAACAGGACAAATGAACTTATTGTATTAGAAATGAGTTAACATAATCAAGTTGCAGTGAGTGGAGATTAAAAAATTCACCTAAGTAACTGAGGAAAAAGTATTTTCACTGGATATGTAAGGCTAAGACCAAAAGAGCTATGCATAAATGCCATATTGACACAGCAAAAGTGTTTCTCATGGGAAAATGAGTTAGCAATTTAGAAACTATTTTATGTGTGTACTGGGATTGGACAAATAAATATATTGTAGATGAGAGCCAGTTTCTCACTGGTGAAGAAAGAAGTTATAAGGAAAAGGGGACAGCTAACATGAAGCCTGTGAAGTTTGATTGGAGTCAGAGATAGCAGTATAAATTCATGACTTTTTATATAGATATAGATAGATAGTTACAGAAAGATAGTTGGGTGTGTATGCATGGGTTAATATGCATACATTTTTTTTTTCTAGCCCTCTTTTCTGAAAGGGCCTTGGAGCAGTGATACCCTACTAACAATGAGGATTCCTAGCATGGAGATCTTAATTTCTTAACACTTTTTATTTTCTAATAAAAGGAACCAAGGCTCTGTGGAGAGGCTGTTTTTTCTAAAATTTGGCAGGGGAAAATACAAGATGAGCCTTAAACATCTTGTGGTGCCAGAAAGTAAGGAAATGCTTGAACAAAGATGGAGAGCTTGTCAAAATAACATAGCCAGCCTGAAGGTAGCTGCTCATGGCCAAAGTTAGAATAATTTGAGCAATAAAATGTAATAATGCTGGATTTTAACTCAGTAAAGGAAACATTTATGCTATAAATAAATAATTGAATAAACAAAAAGGTGAGGTAGAAGGAATAACTTCCTTACAGTAGAATTCCAATTAATAAGTATAGAAGGAAGGAAATAATTATTAGGCAAACACCACAGTAATAAATGTTGCAGACTGGATTCATTGATGAATGATAAAATTAGGGGGCACAAGTTAGAGGAGAAACAATTTGCATAGTTTCATACCATCTGCCCCAGCATACATACTTGCACAAAGGAAAAGAAAGTAAATATAGTGGTAAAAACTGGCAGAATGCACCTTAACCAAACGATCAAAGTAAACATCACAAGTGATAGGAATTTTGACATTGTGAACTCCTTGTGATACACTGTGGTGTTCTTTCCAAAATGTATAATGTCATTCCAATCATCAGAAAACAACAAATTTTGGGACATTATAAAGAATTACTTCTTGTTGCCTTACAGAAGTGTTAAGGACAAGAAAGAGAAAGATTGAGAAAATGTGATGAATAGGAAGGGTAAGGAGAAAAATAGCTAAATGTAATGTGAGATCTTGTATAAGATCCTGGAACAGTAAAAGAATATCAGTGGGAAATTGTTGACATTGAAATGAGACCTGTGGTTTAATTAATATTTTACTAGTGTTAATTTCGTTTCTTAATTGTACTATGGTTATATAAGATTCTAAAATTAGGCAAAACAGGGAGGGATGTCAGGGAACTGTACTATTTTTTTGCAAATTTCTGTAAGTCTAAAATTAGTTCAAAACAAAAAGTTCAAAAAATAAATGGCAAGAATAATGCAAGGAACTGCCATGTATTTTTTACTTATATTTAGCAATTGTTTTTCCTCATTTGCTTTTGTTATATAAATGCTTGCTTTTTTTCTGACATTTTGAAGGTTTGAGACTTTGTGCTAAACGTAATAATTCAGTGTGTATTTCCTAAAAAAAAAGACATCTTCTCATATAACCACAGTACAATTATAAAAACGATCTGATCCATAGACCATATTCAGATTTCCTCAGTTGTCTCAGTAACGTTTTCTATAGCAGGGGTCCCCAATCCCTGGGCTGCGGACGGGTACCAGTCCGTGGCCTATTAGGAAACCGGCTGCATAGCAGCAGGTGAGCGGCCAGCGAGCAAAGCTTCATCTATATTTGGAGCAGCTCCGTAGCGCTAGCATCACCGCCTCAGCTCCACCTCAGATCATCAGGCATTAGATTCTCATAGGAGCACCAGTCCCTGGTGCCAAAAAAGGTTGAGGACCACTGCATAGTGCTTTTTTCTTTCTTGATTCAATCCAGGATCCAATCTAGAACTACATAGTGCATTTATTTTTATGTCTCTTTAATATCCTTTAATCTGAAACAGTTTCTCAGCCTTCGTCTTTCATGACATTGCTATTTTTGAAGAGTATAATAAGCCTGTTTGTAGAATGTTTCTGAATTTGGGTTTGTATCCTGTTACCTTATGATTAGATTTGGGTTATACATTTTTGGCAGGATTACCAGAGGAATGATGTGTTCTTGGTATATCATATTAGGTACACGGCTATCCCAATATTGGTGTTACTAGCTTTGATCCCTTGGTAAAGTGTTTTTTCTCTATTGTACAATTACTAGTTTTTTTTTTTTTTCCCACTAGCAATGAGTATTTCTAGAGAAAGTTTATGACCATTCTCAATGAGATAAATTATGGGAGAAACCTGTTTTGTACCAGGTAATGCCACTCAGCTCTGCCTCTTCTGTGTTTTCTCCCATATCAAATAAACAATCATGAGAAATTGTTTCTTTATTGAGAGTTTTTTTTTTTTTTTTTTAACTGAAATGGAAGACATAATAAGCAGCTCAAGACTGGATTTTAGGTTGCCGAGTCACCTTGTGTTAGGTCTGCCTCACAATTTCTTGTTGGAGAAGATGAGGCTTAAGTGGTGGCAGAAATTGAGTAATAGGTAGCAGGCTTTCTCTGGCTAGAGGTGGGGCTAGAATCACAAACTAGGAAGCTAGTTTACATTTGACAATTTTTATATCTGAGTGCCTTTCTTTTTCAGCTTCTTTGCAGATCAGCCCTAGAAAGCAATGTGTTTTAATTAGGGTGGTGCTAGGGTTATAGGATATGTTGTTGCATTTTCTTAGTCCACTTCAAGCCTTAAATATAACTTAAATTCTTTCCAAAAGTGTACAGAAGACTAAGGCAGCCGCAGCACTAGCTTATTCTTTTTAATGCTGCTTTAGTAGCTTTCTGTGTGATTCTGAGTCAGCAATATGCTTGGCTTGATGTTTTATTTTTTTAACTCTGGTGTTGAGTGTTAGTCTACACAATCTCTTTTCAAAAAGAAATCCTAAATGACATCTTGTTTTTAAATATTTCAGGCCAACAAGCAGAAAGCTTCAGCTCGTAACCTGTTTCTCACCAATAGCCGAAAGGTAAATAGTAGTTTTATATTTCCCATTTTAAGTTTTGCTGGAATGTATTCTTGTTCTTTAGATCCATGCTTCCGACTTTTGTCTCTTGTGATCTGTTGATAATGAATCTAATAGTATTAAGAGAGTTTCTAAATGTTCTCAATCTGTTTTATAAATAAAATTACTCTTCCTCATCTTTCTGGTATTTGAATCTTTTTGGATAAGATCATAGTCCACTCCGATTCCTTGGGCAGATATGGAATTGTCCTGATCTCAGTCTCTTTATCTAAGAAGCTATATTAATACTTTCTCTTAGGGGAAGTAACACAACTTTCTTTGAGACTTATGGGGATTAGATGAGGTAATGTTACTAGTTACATTTCTCTAGGCTAGTCAGTCACTCATCCTTGGTTTACTCATCTATAAAATGAGGATGATGACGATAAAAACTTTATAGGTTTTTGAGAAGAATAAATTAGTTTAATATATGTTAATCTTAGAATGTTGCCTAGCATATAATAACCATTGACAGCTATTATTATTATTAGTGTGTGTAATAACACTTTGTAACTTTCTAGCACATCTCAAGTCATTACACTTTTTTTTTTTTCTTTCCAATTTCTAAGGCATTGTGCCTATAGACTTTTCATTCCTGATATTACCTCAGGGTCTGGTACTGGGTCACAGTACTCTACAAGGACATTAATCAGATTGGGAAAGAAAGTGACATGCCATAGGAAGATTGTGTGCACTGAACAGACTGAGGAATGCTGTAGTTTGGAGCCCAGGGAGCACTGGCCCTGGTGTTGAGTTCTTCTCCATTGTGATAATGTTATTGTCTGTAGCTTGCCCACCAGTGCATGAAGGAGGTACGTCGAGCCGCTTTACAGGCCCAGAAAAACTGTAAGGAGACCTTGCCTCGTGCCCGCCGCCTCACCAAGGAGATGCTTCTGTACTGGAAGAAGTACGAGAAGGTGGAGAAGGAGCATCGTAAGCGTGCAGAGAAGGAAGCCTTAGAGCAACGGAAATTGGATGAGGAAATGCGAGAGGTAGGACAATAGCATATCAGTTTGAAAACCCTGATTGTTGCAGCTATATCAAAAGATTGGTTTGCACTTCATAAATTATAAGTCTAACCAGTGAAATTGTTGAAAAATGTTTTAAGACATAACTTTAAGCATAGTGATCTTGGTCAAGCAAACCAGTTCTGTTTTCTTTCTTTCAGTAAGGCCCTCTCCTTGGCCTCCACCTCTCTTCTATGCTAATTTGCTTTATCCTTTGCAGCCTTATTACTTTGTATATTTCTGGAGGACCTCAAACAAAAAAAAAAAAAGAAAAAGAAAAAGAAAGAAAACAGCTTATAGCTTATCTTGGCTTGGTTCCAGGTGCTGGCTGCAGTTTCGATTTGTTGGAAGATCAGGGCTTGTTGCCACATTTAGGGCCAACCTGGGACAATGGACAACTAGCCCAGTTTTCTGAGACCCACCCCTCCACCTCTTTTTGTCTTTTAACTTGCAGCTAGTACTCTTGCTAAGCCTGATGTCAGCAGATGTAGGCTGAGTATGTTGTTCAGGGAAGCAAGAAAGAGAATACAATGACACAGTTATTGTGTTGCCGTTGGTAAACAAGTTAGGATGAGTGGAAAGAAAGGTGAGGTCTAGAGAAAGTAGAGAGTCAAAGGATTGGATGATTCATTCTTTGAATATGGGTAGTCAAAGTATTGCTGCAGAGCCTCTTCTGAGCTTTTGACCTTCCCTCCTTTATCACACCTTTGGTGACCTGTATCATTACATGCAAGATAAACATATTATTGAATTAGTAAACATTGGGTGCTATCGGGAATACTTACTGAGTTTAGAAGCATTTGAGAGTCACGGATCTTGAAGTTTTGCAAGTGGCTTGGCTTATGATCTAGGTTTGTGAGATTTTTTTCTCAATTACGTTGATAGCTAACTGATGAGAATTTCGTCTGTGGTTATGTTGGATTTTGTGCGTTTTTCTCTGAACTTTTGAAAAATTATTTTTGATGGATCTTTATTGTTCCTTTAATTTCCCTTGTTCATTTATTTAAACATAGAGTTGCTTTCTTTAAAGTGGAAGGAAACATTACTCTCTCTCTTTTAATTTAGAAAGGTTTTCTTGACAGTACTTTAGCTTTGGAACATGAACATTTGTATCTATTATGAAAAATAAACTCAGTTTTTTTTCAAAATCTCTTTCAAATTTTCTTCTAATTTGAATCTGTGTCAAGTATTTTAAAACCTCAGATAGAAAGAATAGTTTTATATAGTGTACTTTAAGACTTGTGTCCTTTCTTGTCCCTGTCCCGTATTTTATTGTTGGTTTTCTTTTGTGGAGGTGATCTAAGGAAAATTGAATCCACTTCATAGGAATTTTATTATAGAATAGTTAATGCAAAATAATGACTCAATTTTATATTTGTTGTATATACTATATTCCATATAATTCGGTCTTTTGGAGTGTTTACGCATTGTTTTGATGAATAATTTTATTTATTGACACAATTGTTTATCAGGTTATTTCAAAGGCACTTGGAATTCAGTTTTTTCATACTAAGAAAAGTGTGTATATATTTGGTCTATGTACGTATTTTGTAGCTATCATTATTACAGATAAACTATAGGTTGTTTTGGAGAGCTTCCCCTCCCCTTTGATTGGCTTCATATTCTCAATACCTCCTGCATTGACTTTCAGAATAATTTATAGCTCCTAGTCACTTATTTTGATTTTTCGTGTTAAAGAAGAGTTTATGCCACGTTTACATTTTTAAAACTAATAAATTGTACCACCCATGTTATGAAGTAAAAGTTTGTTGTTTAAATTTAGTTGGTATTTCAGTGCCTCTAAAGAAAAGTAACATAGTAAAGAAATAAGCATTTTAGACAGAAGCCTAATAGAGGAAAGACTTCATATTATAAAGGAAAGCAAAAAACATAGATTATTATTAGACTATAAGTGAAGATTATTATTTGCTTTTAGTATTGCTGATTTGGTTATTGTAAAACAGTTCATTAGCAATTTCTACCTTTCTAAAGGTAAAGAATTTGTAAAGGAATTATGTGCAAATATATATAGGTTTGAAGAATTCTGCCAATTACCTCTTTTATGTGATTGATGGTGTGACTATTTTCACTTTAACTTTTTTTCTGTTTAGGCTAAGCGGCAGCAGCGAAAACTAAACTTCCTAATCACCCAGACAGAGTTGTATGCCCATTTCATGAGTCGTAAACGTGACATGGGCCATGACGGGATCCAGGAAGAAATCCTAAGGAAACTGGAAGACAGTTCTACCCAGAGACAAATTGACATTGGTGGAGGGGTGGTAGTTAACATCACACAGGAGGATTATGGTGAGTCCTGAATCAGGAGTTAGAGGAAGTAGGTACCCTTCATTTTTTTCATATCTAAGGTTATACACATTATTAATTCTTGCAAGTTTTGTTTTGGTTTATAGGTAATATTGATCTGTAAAGGGGAATTTATTCTATTGAAGTAGGAAAAGTGTGAATGTTTCTATAAAACAAGCATGTAAAATAACTTTGGTTAAAGAATTTGAAAAGGAAAGAGTAAAGTTATATGATCTTGCAAGTTTGGGAATATTTTATGTTTTGCTTTGTTAGTAGAAATAGAAGGTATTAAATCAGAAGAATTCAGTGAACGTGTCTCAGCAGAGAAAATCATCTCTCACAAGGTTCTTGATGATACAAGTCAAGCATGAGAAAGAGACTACTTTTGGTGTTTTTGTGATCACAGGGGGAGGGTGGAATTGAGATAAAGTTTTAAGAAGAATTTCACAGAGAATAGTGATCAAGATTATTTGAACTAAGTATAAAAGAGAGTGAGAGTGCTTCAGAGTATCTTAGGGGTTACACATGTCTGTATTTCTTCTTTTGGAATAGTTTCATCCAGCATAAATGTATTACAATTTTGAATCCTCACTGTCTTGTTTTCCTGGGTTTGGTGTTATTTCATGTAAGAAACCCAGGATTAGGAGACTGGAGCTCAGTCTTTGGGTGATTTTTGTGAGCTGGCTTTGGTTGTTGGAGACCCTGGCAATCTTCTGCCTCCATTTTCACTTCCGGGTCCTTACCTTTGTTAAATAATTTGAGCCTTCTCCCTCACCTTCCATGAGCCTAGGGATCAATACAATGGAGAGTCAAGGATCCCCATGTGTTGGTGTGAATTGCATCTTTTAAAGAACTCCATTAATGAGGTAATAATAATCTATAAGTTTTCCTTTTCAGATAGTAACCATTTCAAAGCCCAGGCCCTGAAAAATGCTGAAAATGCTTACCATATTCATCAAGCTCGGGTGAGTCTTAAAAATGAGAAGATAAACTGTAATAGGCCCTGGAAATACACCATAACCTTTTACCTGGGTGGTTTTCCTTTAGTTTTAATATTTTAAATTAAACATATCAGCAAATGTGTGTATGTATAGGTGATTGCATATTGGGTAGGGGATGTGTCTCTCTTTTAGAGCAGTAGGAGTTCTTGAAAGCAAGAATTCATTTGTCTAACATTTAGGAGTGTGTTGTTTGAAGCTAGGACAGTGTCTTATTTTTTGTCCTCTTGAATAATCATGGGAAATACAGTAGGAAATGAAGTATTACATCCAGTGAAAAGACCACATTCTTGTTTGTGAAGAGAGCTATATCATGCCTTAAGAAAACTAAGTTAGTATCTTCTTTCATTTTGGTAATAATTTGCTTCTTAATGATATCGTGATATTTAATGAAATCAGAAAAAATGCAATTAGATTGAAGTAAAGAAAACACAGTTTAATATACTGCATAGGAAGCCATATATAACTTTAACAGGGTCCAAGTCAAACATAGACCTTGTCTCCACCAACTCCAACCAAATTTTATATCAAAACTTTAATAACTTCCTTGACAAAGTGAGTAATTATGTATAAGGCTTAGCATCTGCATATTTTTAATATAATTTTAAAATTGATTTAAAAATATTAGTAATATACTTCAATGTATTACACATTATACTGTCAGATAATATCAGAAATTTTGTTCCACTTAGCACAAAATAGATATGTTGTCATTAATTTTATTTGAATTTAATTTTTTCCTCTTTTATTTTTCTTTTAATATATTTTTATTTTCAGACAAGGTCATTTGATGAAGATGCAAAAGAAAGTCGAGCAGCTGCCCTCCGGGCAGCAAACAAGTCTGGCAGTGGGTTTGGGGAGAGTTACAGCTTGGCAAATCCATCTATCCGGGCTGGTGAGGATATTCCACAGCCCACAATTTTTAATGGCAAATTAAAAGGTTATCAACTGAAAGGCATGAATTGGTTGGCCAATCTCTATGAACAGGTGAATTTTAGAAGTGTATTATATTCATTCTCTTTCATTTGTTACGTTTTCCTAAAGCCATTGGTTCAGTGTATTGGGAAATGAGCACAAGAGAATGTTTTAGGTTTCATTTCTTTTTAAAAAAAATTTTTTTTTATTAAAATATAGCTAACATACAATATTATATTAGTTTCAGGTGTATACCATAGTTATTCCACATTTATATACCTGTAGAAGTGATTATCAGGATAAGTCCAGCAATCATCTGACACCATACAATGCTGTCACAATATTATTGACTATATTCCCTGTGCTGTACACCACATCCCCATGACTTATTTGTTTTATACATGGAAGTTTGAATCTTTTATTCCCCTTCATTCCCTACCCCCCCGCCCCCGCTTTTTGATTTTTCAGTCGAAATTCAGTATTATTTTATATTAGTTTCAGGTGTACAGCATAGCGATTAGACATTTGGATTTTATTCCTTTTAAAAAGCTTTATCCTTTGACAAGAGTCAGAAAAATGTCTATATTTTTAACCTGGTGATTTTATTGGAGAATATTTATGTCATGTATATAGTTTGTCTTAAGTGATCTTGGTAATCCTGATTGATTGCTTTTGTGCTTAGATTAGATTAGCTGAAAAACTAACTGGCGTTTGCCTGTTGTGACAGTGGGAAACAGTGCCAAAGCTGGGTATCTCTAATCATTTTTGTTTGAACAGTCAACATTTTGGTTATTTTTTTTGACAGTAGATGAACCCTGTGTGATAGAATGTGAGAGGTGCTGACTGTATGTATTTTTTTTTCCAGGGTATTAATGGCATTCTTGCAGATGAAATGGGCCTCGGTAAAACAGTACAGAGCATTGCTCTTCTAGCCCATCTGGCTGAGGTGAGTTAGATGCAGTCTTTCTGTTTTCCTCTCTCTAGATCCTAGGATCATTTTCCATTGAGAATCAGCCATTATCAAGTGCTGTGTTAGGCTCTGGAGCGTACCAAGGCAGTAGGACTTGCTCGTTGCCTTCAAGGCCTTTACAGAGTGACACAGTGTGATGAAACAATTTGATTTTGAAGAAGACTCGGGCAACTTGTGAGCATATGTGGTTTGGAAACACTCCACTCCCTCCACCTCTAGTTGAGAACCACCTGTATAGTGGCAAATATACTGTAGAGTTAGATCAGAAGACCTGAATTCACATCTTAACTAGTAGTATAAACTTAGGCAATTCACTTAACATCTTTGACCTGACTTTAACTCTGAGGTTGTTTCCACTTCTGCAAAGTGGAAATAATATATACTTTATAGGGATTTTGTGAGAATTAAATGAGAAAATACGTGTAAAAGCAAAAGCTCTATACCCATTAAATAATAGTAAAATTGTTATGATTATCTAGTATAGGAGAAAGCAAGACATACAAGTTAGTATGTTGCAAGTGCTTTGTGAATGATATGAATTAGAACCTGTAAGAGATGGTGGGGGCAGTAATTTCTTGGTCTTCTTTCTTGCCTATGTTATTAACATAGGGTATTATTATTGAGTGTGCAGATTTAGTAGATAAGCAACATTTTTCTTGTTATAATGTATTTCCTATCAAACTGCTTTCGTTGTGAATTATTATTTTGAATTAAATATCTTTAGTTTTACTACAGTTGGCTAACCCAGTTTTTCTGTTTCAGAGAGAGAACATTTGGGGACCTTTCTTAATAATTTCACCTGCTTCTACGCTTAACAATTGGCATCAGGAATTTACTAGATTTGTTCCGAAATTCAAGGTAAAAATTACTCCAACATAAAATTCTGTTGCTCTTTAAAATAAACTTTCTGACTCTTTTGCTGCCTTACTTATTTAATTGTTTATAATAGTTTTTAATATCTTGAAATTTTTTTCAGAGTAACTTGCATACATTGCCTATAAAAGTTACTGATGGGAGCAGTAAGAGAGCATGCTACATCTTTATGTTTCATAAGTAAGATAGCCAAAGTCCAATTTGAGTGACTTGCTGCATTGGCCACATGAATTGATACTTTTGGTCAAACTACCACAATAGAAAATAGCTACCTTGCTGGTTTAACATAGATATTTGGCAGATCATCAGGACCATATATCCTGTAGTTTATGGCATTGTTGTCGTGCCTCCCCCCCCCCAATATATTTATAAATAATCCATTTTTTTAATCCTACAAAGCCAGATCTTTAGTCTTGGTCCACATTAGTAATGTCTGAGGTAGATAATATGAAAGTTGATTTTAACTCATTCAGAGGAAAAGAATTAAAGTTGAAGTAGGAAGTGATCAGTAGGGAAGTATGTTATATCAAAGTGGGTAAGACATGGACGAGAGGTTTCATTATGGAAAGTTGTTGGGATATAAGAAAATGGGTAGGATTTATTAAATTGTTTGCAAGTAAAAGGGGGAAAATGAGTCAAGTACGTGTTCTGTCCCTAAAGGGATAATGACATTACATGGTGAGGATTTTTTGGAGATTGTGTATCAAGAGCTACTGACGTTTAGTCTCCATAATAATCATGAGTTCCATGCCATTTAAAGGGCATACAGGATATGTTTGAAATATGGTAGACAAATGTTTTTCTTACACTTTGTAAGGAATAGGGATGTGTCTGGGGCATTTCCTTCATTGGCCAATAGATGGCAATATAACACTATGTCATTGTTACCTCCCCCTTTGACTTTATACCCACCCACACCTGAAGCTGAGCTTTCATTTGCATGTTGTGCTTCCTTTTGATACTGTAGTTTATAGTCAGTAAAACATAGCCTTTGGGCCAATTTCAATTGTCACTTGTCCCAATTTTTTAAAATTGTGATAAAATGTACCAATTTAAAGTGTATAGTATAGTAGCATCAAGTATGTTTACAGTGTGGTGCAGTGATCACTGCTGTCTGGTTGCAGCATCTTTTCATCATCCCAAACAGAAACCTCCTCCCCAGTAAGCGGTCACTCCTTAATTCTCCTTTCCCTCTGGACCCTGACTACCGCAATCTTTCTGTTTCCATAGACTTCCTTTTTTCTGGATATTTCATATAACTGGAATAATACAATATATGGACTCTTTTGTCTAGCTTTTTCTTTTCACTTAGCACAGTGTTTTCCAGGTTCATCTGTATAATAGAATGTATCAGCACTTAATTCTTTTTTACGACTGAAAAATATTTCATTATCTGGATATATCATATTTTCTTTATCCGTTCCTCTGTTAATGGGTATTATTTGGGTCGTTTCCACCTTTTGGCTGTTGTTAGTAGTACTGGTATGAACATTCTTGTGTAAGTTTTTGTTTTTTACATGTATCTTGTTTTTCATTTCTTTTGGGTATATACTTGGCAGAAATGCTAAGTCATTCTGTATTTGACTTATTGAGAAATCTGCCATCTGTTTGTTTGTTTGTTTGTTTTTTGCATGCTAAGAATAGTTTTTACACTTTTAATTGTTGATTTAAAAAATATTTCATAACATTATGTATCAAACTTAAATAATATTAGAACACAGCCATATTCTTTTTTTTATATATCAATTGTGGCTGCTTTCTCATTACAACAGCAGAGTTGAGTAGTTGTGAGAGAGATTGTTTGGGCTACAAAGTAGAAATATTTACTACCTGGCCATTTACAGGAAGAGTTTGATGACCTCTGTTCTATTGATTCATTGTTTCTATTGCCATTACTCCTTTAGATTTTCAGAAATGTGTTCACTTCCTTAGGGAACATAGACACAGACTCAGCTCAGGTTTATAGTTACATTACATTCAAAAGGTACTTAGATCTATGATGATAACATCTGCAAGTTCATTTTTTTTGTTAAATCTCTGAGTAACATTTGTCTTATTGTTCTAGTGTGGGCAATGTTTCTGACTTCTTCCTTTTTCCCATGAAATACACTTTACATTTTTCATGTACCATCTTTCATCCTTGAATTGGCTAGTCTATGTGTTTTCTATTTCATTTATTCTATTCTTGTGTTCTTTTTTGGTAAATTTTTAGTTTTCTAATGTCTTGAGATAGAGCTTAGATTGTTGGTTTTCAGCTTTCCCTAATATATGCATTTAAGGGTATTAATTGCTTTCTAAGCATGATTATAGCCATCTAAAGGTTTGATGAGTCACATTTTCATTATCTTTCAATTAAAAATAATGTTTAGCTTCTACTGCAAGTTCTTATCTGACTCATTAGTTTATTTAAAAGTGTGGTTCTTAATTTCCAAACAAAGGATGGTTTTTTAGGTACATTTTTTGTTATTAATTTATAGCCTGAATCCACTGTGGTAAGAAAACATGCTTTTTGCCATTTTAACCATTTGAAATCTATTGAACTTTGCTTTTATGGCCCAGCATATAGTCAGTTTTTATAAATGTCCCATGTATGTTTGAAAATAATAGATATTCTGCAGATGTTGAATATGGTTTGTACATACGTTGATTTGGTTTTGTTTAATTCGTTCAAGTCTTCTGTATCTTTACCGATTTTTTTGTTTGCCCGTCCTATTACTGACTGAAAAAGGTGTGTTAAAACTTTCCACAGTTATGGATTTATCCATTTTGGTTTTCTTTTGTCATTTTTACTTTATATATTTTGAGGCTGTGAGATATTACAAATTTATAATTATTTTATAATCCTGGTGAATTGAACCTTTAATTATGAAATTCTCTTTATGACATGCCTTGAAATCTATGTTCTCAGATATTAAATAAATTTTCTTTGGTTAGTGTTTTACATGGTATCTTATCTTTCCTTTTACTTTTAACCATTTTGTATTTTTACATTCTTTTTATTTGGAATATTTGTGCTTACTTTTAATATAATTATTGATATATGGAATTTAAAGCCGACTTGCCATTTGCTTTCTACTTCTTTTACCTTTTCAACTTTCCTTTTTCTTTCCTTTCTTGGGTTCTTTTGGATTGACTAGTTTTTATTACACTTCTTTTTTTCCCGTCTTAGCTTGCTAATTATATATTCATTTTACTCCTCAATAGAAACCCAGGAGAATATAACATGTATTCTTGACTTTTTAAAAAGTAATGTTTTATCTCGTTAACCTCATTAGACATTTTATTACTTATACATTTTAAATTTATTTAGATTTATTTTTATTACTCACATGTTCACTGTTTTCATTGATCTTCATTCCTTCATATTTGTGCTTTCATCTGGCTGCAATTTTTTTTAAAAAAAAAACAACAAAAGACATCAAACTACAAATTTAAGAAGCACTTTGAGCCACATATGAATAAAAAGAAAGAAGGCCACACCTAGGGAAATCACAGAAAAAATGCTGAATTTTTCACTCTTTTGTTTCTCCATGTTCTAGTCTGGATATTTTCTTCTATCCTATTGACTAGTTCACTAATTTTCTCTTCAGTTGCACCTAATCTGTCATTAAACCCATCATTGAATTCTTTTTAAAAGTGTTTTCGGTTATTTTCATTATCTAGATCTCCTGTGGTTTTCTTTCTTTTATTGTTTTTCATGTTAGTTTTCAGTCATGTGGTCTAACCTTTATGTCTGCGTTTTTGTTTTGTTTTGTTTTTATTGTCTACCAGACATTGTATAGGAAAAATTCTAGAGATAATTCTGGGTTCTGGATAGTATTTTTCTTCTTCTAGAGAGAAGATTTCTGTGTTTGGGTTTTGTTTTGGTTTCTTGCCAGTAGTAATTTTTTTTCTGGGGCACTAGTACTACAAAGTCCCTTAATCTAGTCAAGAATTGAGGCAATTTGAAGCTGAAATTCAGTACAGTTGGCCCTCTGTATCTGAGGGTTCAGCATCCATAGACTCAACCAACCAAAGACGGAAAATATTTGAGGAAAAAGTCACATTGTTGCTGATGTAGTTAGGCTTATGATGGTTGTGTCTGTACTGAACACATACAGACTTTTTTCTTGTATACAATATAACAACTATTTAAGTATTTACATTGTGTTAGGCAATATAAGTAATCTAGAGGTGATTTAAAATACATGGGATTTAAAAATCCTTTAAAAAAGCTTTCAACATTTTACCAAGAAAGATATATGATTTCTATCGATTTTTTTTGGTAGATACCTTTTATCAGATTAGGAATTTTTTTATATTCCCAGTTTTCTAAAGAATTTTTTCTTTTATCATAAGTATATATTCAACTTTATTAAATGTTTTTTCTATATTTATTAAAATAACCATATGATTTTTCTCTTTTAATCTGTTAATATGGCAAATAGTATTTAAGTTTATAATGTTAAATCTACTTTGCATTTTGGTTGTTTTTTAAATATTTTGTTTAGAATTTTTGCATCTGTGTTCCTGAGTGAGATTTGCCTGTAATTTTTCTCATATTGTCCTTTTCTCGTTTTTGTATCAAGTTAAACTGGTTTCAAAGTGAGATAGGCAAAAAATCTATATATACAGGAGGATGTGTGTAGATTATCTGCAAATACTACACCATTTATGTGAGGGATTTGAGCAACAATAGGTTTTTGTATCTTCACGGGATCCTGGAATCAGTCTTCTGCAGATACCAAGAGATGACTGTGCCTGTTGAGGCAAGTCTTTGTGTAATGTACCTTTACTTCCAGTGTATATGTATCCTTTGATCCCAGCTTAAGGCCAGTGAGGTTGGTGGTTATCAGAATCCCTCCTCCCTAAACTGTGGTTTTTGTTCTTTGGGCCTTGCATCTCCTTAATAAAACATAATTAAAAAACAACAACAACAACAACAAGAAAACTGTATTCAGTTTCTTAATCTCTAAACCAGAACTTTTGGAAAGGCTCACCTTTAAAGGGAGTGTATACTAGGTGCCAGGATTTCCTGAATAACATGTTTGTGATGATAACTTTTAAGATTATCAGTAGGAAATAACCTATGTATTGGTCTTTTTTCCAGGTGCTACCATATTGGGGAAATCCTCATGATAGAAAAGTCATCAGGAGGTTCTGGAGTCAGGTAACTTTCATTTTACTGCATATGTATGTACACATATGCAGTCATCATTTCTCCAGTTGATTTGAATAATTTTTCATGTATAAAATTTTATATATTTCTGAGCACTAAGCAAGTGCAATTTTTTCTTTTATAATGCTCTTCCTATTAAAGACAATCAGCTAGTTTTGAAGTCCATGTTTAAGCAAGAATTTTTTTTGTTTAGTAACTGGAAAACTATTTTTAACGTGATTTGTAATTAAGGTGACTACTTTAAAAAATTATAGTTTAATTTACTGTACGTCGCCACATGGGAGAAGCACATCTTTAGAACTTCTCGGTCTTAGAAAATACAATCCATTCCTTGTTCTCTTATTATGAATCGTTATGTATCTCTTTTCACCCTTCCCCTCTTATATTTACAGAAGACTCTTTACACTCAGGATGCCCCCTTCCATGTAGTTATCACCAGCTACCAGCTGGTGGTGCAGGATGTAAAGTATTTCCAGCGGGTCAAGTGGCAGTACATGGTATTGGACGAGGCTCAGGCACTCAAGAGTAGTTCCAGGTAACATGAGCAGTAGAAACCGAACTCCATGTGCTGAGCATATATAGATATGTAGTATATGATTACAGTTGACCCTTGAACAACATGGTGGTTATGGGTGCCAATTCCTACCCCTACCGCTTCACACCCTGCAGTTGAAAATCTGTGTATAACTATCGATTCTCCAATAGCCTGCTGTTAACTGGAAATCTTAACCAATAACATAAAGAGTTAATTAAAACATATTAGTATGTTATGTATTTTATATTTACTGTATTCTTAGAATAAAGTAAGCTAGAGAAAAAAATGTTACTAAGAAAATCATAAGGAAGAGAAGGTACATTTACTGTATTTATTGAAAAAATCCACATGTAAGTGAACCAACTCAGTTCAAACCAATGTTGTTTGAGAGTCAACTGTATCTGTATAATATATACACACATATGAATAAAGGTCAGAGAGGTTTCAGAACGTGACCATGATGTGGTCTCTTCATAAGCCATGTGTATGACTGGAAGGCAGAAATTCCCTTTTGTATTTTTCATGGAACCTAATGTTTAGAATGCAAAGATTTTTCTCAACTTCTATCTTCTGTCAATAATCATGACATTTTAACAGATCTTTGTTCTTTAAGTAAATTTTCTATGGAGGAAGGGGCATCTGCTCATTCTTGAGGATTTATTTTAGACAGGAGGTCTTAGTAGGAAATAGAATGTTATATTATGTGGATTGTGGGTTCTCTCTGTTTTATGCAAGTTGTCTTAGTCCCTGAGTGGTTATTAGATCCCCAAGAATCTTTTTATTGGAAGTTATATCTTCAAAATATTTTGATACCTTTAAGGTTCCAAACTGATTAGTAAATGAGTGCTTAGCTATAAAGTGTTAGTCAGTGGTCTTAAACCTTGGGTTTGATACATTTTTATTAACTATTAGCAGATAGGACTTTCTTAAAGGTTTATATTAACTAGCAGTATAATATTTTCCATGACACTTTCCATGCTCTGAAGGGCATTACTTCATGCTGTACTCTTTTCATTTTAAAGCTTCCTACTATAGATAAGTACCTTGTAATGAAATGGTTTGTGTCAACACAAAGAGTTTATCAAAGCAGCAAGGATCCTACTTTGTCTATTTGAGAGCATTTTTCCCTAAACCCTAATACTATATTTCCAGTATAGAGGAGTTAATTCCTCTGAAATTTCCTGTCCTCTGCTTTGTCGAATAATATTTTTCAATAGTTTACATGGTGGAGTACTTGAACCTGAGTGTTTGTTATTTTTTTAGAAAGCATTTTTAGAAATATGGGGTCTTGGTAGGATAAAAAAAGATTTACTGCTAACTTGGAATTTATAATTCATCTTATTGGACAGCGTTCGTTGGAAGATCCTCTTGCAGTTCCAGTGTCGGAATCGGCTTTTACTAACTGGGACGCCCATTCAGAACACCATGGCAGAGGTAGGCACTAGTAAAGATCTTAGTTTTACGTCTGCATTAAACAAAGTGGTTCCAGCACAGAATAGAATTCTTTACACATGTCCTCCTGTAGTGTCACTGCTCTGTACAAATTATAATCCCCACATAAAAGGAAGAATTGCAACATAGCTTGCTCATTAAACATTAAAAAAGTGGGGTTTTTTTTTTTTGCATTGTTCTTATTTTTTTATTCTCTGGCATAAGGTAAATAAATTACTTTATTACTTTGTATTTATATAATAGTGGCCATATTAGGAATGCTACCCATCTAATGCAGAGATACTTTTATGCTAGAATGAAAAGGTAATCTTTAAAAGTGAGGGGGGCTAAAAACTTTTTCCTTAGGAAAGATAACTGATCATCTACAACAGAGGTCAGGAAGCTTTCTATAAAAGTCTGATAGTAAATAATTTAGACTTCATAGGCCATGCATACAGTCAGTCACTGTCGCAACTATTTAACTTGCCATTGGCATGTGAAAGCAGCCACAGACAATACGTAAATGAATAGGTATGCTATATTCCTATAAAACTTTATTTTTGAAATAAATGACAATACCAGACTTAGCACCACAGACTATAATTTGCTGACCCTGATCTAGTTTTTATTAGCCAGTTATGCTACCTCAGATTGTGATCAATTGGGGAATGGATTGTTTTAATATAAGATCTTTAAAACTATAGCACTGCAAAATCTGAGGATTTGCATCTTCAGACTTAGTTTGAAATTAATTGAAAAATAACCACATTTTGCTAATAGTACCTTATAGAATTAGGATTGGCTGATGAGGCATGTGCTTACACATTCTTTTTGTTTTTCTGATTCCATCACACATACACATGTACCTAGACACAAACATAACAAACATACCTGTAACTTTCATACTCTTTCTCTCTCTCCAAACCCTCATTATATCCTCCCACACTGTCGTTTTGTTGCTCTACAGCTATTTCATTTTTTCCTTTGTTTCCAGCTCTGGGCTCTGCTGCATTTCATTATGCCAACATTATTTGATTCACATGAAGAATTTAATGAATGGTTTTCCAAGGACATTGAGAGCCACGCCGAAAACAAATCCACCATTGATGAGAGTGAGTACTGTTATGAATTTTATTCTACTTATCAGTATAGGCAACCACATAGTTGTATATTTTCTTCTCTGTGAAGAATGTTTCTTCTAGTGTACGTAGAAGGATAGGGGGAGAAAATTTTATCTTTCATAGAATAATTATGTACTTCGATTATGTTTAAAAGAGTCAAAAAAGGACTAATTCAGGTCATGTTGCTGTATTGGCTAATCAAGGCAGAGCAGGCACAGTCATAAAGTACATTTTGGCTTATAGAATTCTTATTTTCCACAAAGATCCTGAAAAATTCCTATAAGAATTATATTCTTTGTGATGGGATTTTTTTCTTGTGATAAAGTCTGAAAATGTTAGAAGAGTCATTTTTGTTATTTTCTGTTAGGATTTGTTCGTGCTATGAACATTTTTAACTTTGTTTATCAATACTTTTGACCTTATCGAATATAATCTTTTAAGAGAGTTATGAGGTGTTTATTACATAGACATATAAAGTAACATCTACTATTAAGAAAGTCCTTAAGTAATTTTTTATACTACAAGTTGTTAATTTGCTGACAAACTTTGAAAAAATGATTGTGGGGGAACACTGGGAGTCCGAGATAGCTTACATTAGACCTATATAAGAACCCTATTGGTAAAAATTTTTAAAACTTTCTAAAGGTGAACTCTAATAAAAATGAAGTGGTCCTTGTTGGTCTGAGTAACTGAGAGCAAAATGCATTTTGCCCAGTTGACTATGAGAAGATGCTGTGGAAAATTTAGGTTCCTTGGTTTCCTACTTGGGAAAAAGATTTATTTCATTCTTTTTTTAGAGAATAGTTAAGCCAAAAGGTGTTAAAACAATTTAGTGAGAGATAATTATGATTTTTCTTTTGTGTTAAATCAACAAAAATGTATTATTTATGGGGGGGCTTCTGGCATTTCAGATCAACTCTCTCGCTTACATATGATTTTGAAGCCATTTATGCTGAGGAGAATCAAGAAAGATGTAGAAAATGAATTGTCTGACAAGGTAAGGAAATAAGACCTCCTGAATTTATTAAGTCATAATAGGCACCAACTTAGGGTTTCAGGATGAAAAAAATTCCTTGATAAATGTTTTATTTCATGCTCTTTATTTATGGAGAATTTGAAACATTAAAAAAAGTAGAAAGAATAGTATGATGAACTCTCTTGTAACCACCATACAGCTTTAATAGTGATCAACTTATAAACACCACCCCCCCCCAGATTATATACTGAAGCAAATCTCAGATGTCTTATTTCGTTTATGAAAAATTTCATCTGTATCTCTAAAAGATTTGGTCTTTTTAAAAATATATAACTACATATTATAACCTCTACTGAAAAAGGCAGTCATTCCATTGTAGACATTTATATAGTGTATGAAACGATCCCCCTAATTATACTCTTAATAATTAGATTTTTGAAATCGGAATCCAAGCAAGGTCCACATATAACATTTAGGTGAAATGTTTCTTAAATATCTTTTAATCCCTCCCTCCCTTCTTTTTTGCTTGTATTTCTGTGTCGAAGACAGAGTCATTTGTCTTATAGAATTTTCCATATACTAGATTTTGCTAATTGCATCATTATGGTATTTATGCAAATAGATTTACAAGTTTAATGTGCTTTGGGTTATATATATTTTTCTATACAAAGCCAATAATTTTGGTTTATAATTTGGATTTTTACCATACTTCTGTAATTTTCTATTCTATTCTATGAATTCTCCCCATATTCTCCCTCCTTTTTTTCCTAGCAGTTCCCACTCCCATCTTCTGTAGAGTACACCTGTTTCTCATAATTCTACTCTCTGCCTAAAAGGCATCTTTCCAGATTCCTGATAGTATCAGGTGGTTCTCCTCTAACAGTATCAGAAGGATGGATCATTTTGAAGTCAGTAACTTTCTTTGGAAGATTATGGTGGAGATGTAAACCTTAAAAGAGAGGAGTAAAAGTGTACCTTTGTTTTAGTCCTTTTTAAAAAATCTTGGTGGCCGTTTTGTGAAACTGGCTAATTTTGTCTAAATAGCACTGTCATGCAGATGTTCCTGATAGAAGGAAAATACTTTATTACAAAAATGGATCCTTGAGGCTTTTATATCAAAAAAGGGCTTAAAAAACAATAGCAGTGTCATAATTTCTGTTATTTTGTTAGTGGTCAATAGGGAGGTGATCAGAAGATGCAATATGGTTCTTAACCACTATGCACAGTATAAATTTCTTAAATATCATTAATGTTTCTAATTTATTAAATAATACATATATTTATTGAACTCTTACACTGTCCGCCAGCCCCTGGTACATAAAGATGCAGACTTAAGGTTCTGTTCAGATTTCCAAGGGAGATAAATACATAAATAACTAATATTATGTCCTAGAGATACAGTGATTGTCTATGTGAACTATAGTGGGAACATAGATAAGGGAATAGTTCTGTGAGGAGCATTAGACAAGGCAGTAAAGTAGAGATGATGTATGAGCTAGACCTGGAATAATAAGTTGTCATTTACTAGAAAAATATGTTAGGACAGTAAGAGCAGTGTGAACAAAGGTAGAGTAACATTCAAATATGCAGCATATTTGGCAAACATTCAGACCATAGTTGCTAAGGTATATGGTGGATATGGTGATCAGACTGGTATAGTAGGGTGGGTTAGATTATGGGAGGTCTTCTCTGCCTATGGGAGAATTTTTAATTTTTTACTATAGGCAGTAATGTACATTGAAGGTTTTTCAGTAGTTGAATTACCTTATAAAATTTGTATGGAAAGTTTCTTAGAACCAGGAAAGACTGATTCTAAAGTAGGAAGATCCCAAAGTATAATAGCAGCCTAGGTTAGATCTGATGGCATTCTGCAGTAAGGTAATAGAAGTGGTCACAAAGGGTGGATAGAAATAAATTTCCAGGTTGAGTTGAGGAACTTAGGAAATGATAGAACATGGAGTATGAGAAAGAGAAAAAAATCAGAGCTGACTCAAGTTTCTCTTTGGGCAACTGAGTGAATGGTAATGCTGTTAATTAATTTAGTGAATTGTTGAAAAGATAATTTTTTTTCTGATATATCATATACAGTTGCTGCAGACTCAGAGTGGTACTGTTATAGCAGGTATTTGAAAGTATAGGGCTAGGGATGTTTAGGAATATATTTTCGTTGTAAGTCACAGTGATGATAGATGATAGCTGGTTTATTGGAAATGGAAGAAATTGATGAGAGCATGTAGAATAAGTAACAAGCAAAGAGAAAAAATATATTTTTCTAGATAATTAACCATATCACAAGTTTATAGAGATATTGAGTTTATAGAGATATATAGATCGTTTTTTTTTTTCAATCATAATCTCACTTGCAGGTGTTTTCAACTTTATGCTGATACTAAATTTTCTTTCAAGCTGTTTTTCAAAATGTAAATGTTCTCACTGGTTTTTAGATTGAGATTCTAATGTATTGCCAACTGACCAGCCGACAAAAGCTGCTATATCAGGCACTAAAGAACAAAATTTCGATTGAGGATTTATTGCAGTCTTCTATGGGCTCTACCCAGCAAGCACAGACCACCACCAGCAGCCTCATGAATCTGGTCATGCAATTTAGGAAGGTAAGAACTTAGGTCAGCTGCCCTGGAGTTGTCTTTCTTAAACCATTTCAAGAAAAAGGCTCTAGCCTTGATGCCAAATAAGCAAAGGCTGTTAAAAAGAGATGAAAATGAGAAAGTATATATTTGTAAGGGTAAATATTCAGGGTTTGTGTCCCCCATCATTTTATACAGTGGTGTCTGCATATAATATCATCTTATTATTTTCCTTCCTGTTAGGTGTGTAATCACCCAGAGTTATTTGAACGACAAGAAACTTGGTCTCCATTTCATATTTCCCTAAAGCCATATCAGATTTCCAAGTTTGTCTATCGTCATGGACAGATCAGGGTTTTCAACCATTCACGAGACAGGTGAGTCAATATTAATATCTTTTTTAAGAGTGTTTTTGTAATTTGGAGGTTTGTGAAGATAAATTTAATGGAGAGTGTTTGAGTTTCCCAAGAGATTTTATACAAAGGGTGGACAACTGTTTGTTGAGAGATCTTATAGGAATCTGCTGTGTACTATCATGGGTTTAACTGGATGGCCTTAAAGGCCCTAGCCACCTCTAATTCCCTTTTCAAAAGAGGACTATGCACCTGTGTGCAAAAATGTACTCATACCAAAAGAGATCAGCAAATGTCTCAAAACTGAAATTGCCTTATGGCTTACTTTGTACTTACTATAGCATTTGTGGGAGAACTAATTGGATTTCAAAATAACCAAACCTACCTTCTTCCCTGAATCAGTAATGACAGATTTTGGTAAAGTGAAGTGGTTGTTAATTGTAATATTCTAGAGATCACGTCCATTCAGACAATAGGTGTGTTAGGCCTATTCTGCATCTGTGAGTGAGGGCGGCCTTGTCTTCTGGATTTTTTAACAAGCTCCCAAAGGATTCTCATGCACGATCACTTCTGAGAACTATAGATTTAGAACTCCATCTGTAGAGAAACAATGTAAACAGTACTATCAAAATAATTAAAACAACCTTTAGCCTAATGAAACTGAAATCGAGACAGTGAAATGGAAATCGAGACATTTCTTTGGTTCGATTTTAAGAATTCTAGATCTGTGATAGCTCTAGGCTAATACTTAATTAGATGGGCAGAGGAAGCTCTGTAGAGCTTTTCGTTTAATATAGTATATGATAAATTAGGATGCTAGGTTCGTGAGTCTAAAATAAAAAATTACTTTGAACTTATCTCTTTATACCTTTATTAAGTATTTAATACTTTGACATTTTATGCCATAATTTTTTCCTGGTAATAACAAACTTCTTAAAAGTATAAAGAGTTTTATCTATGGCCATGCCACCCGGAACAAGCCCGATCCCATCAGATCTCGAAGCTAAAAGCAGTGTTGGGCCTGGTTAGAACTTGGATGGGAGACCACCTAGGAAGACTGGGTGCTGTAGGTTAAACAAACAACAAACAACAAACAAAAAGTATAAAGAGTTTCAAACCTAAAAGATTCTGTTTAGTTTGGAACCTCCAGTTTAGTTAACTTCCTAATATTTATATTTGCGTTTGGATTTATTTTATTTATTTACTTTACAGGTGGTTAAGGGTTCTTCTTTCTCCATTTGCACCGGACTATATCCAAAAGTCTCTGTTTCACAGAAAAGGTAGGTGTTTTGATTTTGGGGAAAGAAAGTATACCAAGGATTTACCACGATGCTGTTCTTTGTTTTGCTGAGTGATTAATTTGGAACTGGTATTTGTTTGCCTGCATGCTAGACTTTTATTTATAAAGTCTAGATAAGATTTAAGTAAATTAGTCATCTTCATTTATAGTCGCTGTGATTTGTGACTCTAATAGGAAGCAATAAAAAATTATTACATTGACCTTCCATCTTTATTTTATACCTGACTCTTAAGAATTGCCTACACTCTTGAAACTTGGCAGAGACAATGCAGGATTCTTATTAATGTGGCTTAGTTTCCTCCCCATTAGTCTAAGGAAAAGAAGCTGCTCAACTTTGAGCATTGTCCAAAGTATTAAGTATTAAGATCAGAATCTGTCACCTCTGTCCTTTCCTTTTTCCTTTTTCCTGACATGATACAAAGAGAGGAGAGCAGTTAGCCAACAATCCAAAAACCCCAAAGGTAACTATTGAGCCAGCTTCACTCCAGCCTATATATGCCATATCTCATAGATCTACCTTTTCTACTTGTGATAGTAGTACAAAAAATGATACCTTGACTTCCATCAAAGTGGCAGAGGTTTGGAACCTTTGTACTATGTTTTGATTCTTAAACCAAAATTCAGCAGTTCAGCAGACTTTAGTTGATTATTATCTCTTGGTTTGCTATTGAGTTTAACTTTGTCCTTTGATATTCTAGGTGTTAATGAAGAAAGCTGTTTTTCTTTCCTTCGCTTTATTGATGTATCTCCAGCAGAAATGGCAAACCTCATGCTTCAGGGACTTTTGGCCAGGTGAGAAGTTTGCTCATTGTTTGATGAGAGAGCTGCTGGGAATAAACAAGGACAAATGTTGAATACTATGAAATTAAATAATTTAATTTATCATCTTTGAGAGCCTCTCATTTTTTTTCTATTATTAAGAATAAAAATTGTAATTTAAGAGTCATAATTTTCTTTTAATCAGTTAATAATTGTATGCGGGGTCTCATATTCTTATGGACCCTCTACTTGTTTGTAGGTAATAAACTTTGGGGGAAAATTTTTTTAAAAAATTGCATGATGCTTCACAATATACCGTAAATAAAACCTTTTTAGGCTTTTCTCCCAAATGCTACCAGAAAGTCTTTAAGTCTTCTTCATTTCTAGTTGTCTACTATATTTTTTTTGTCTCTATAGGGCAAATAATGGCTGGTGATTCCTTTCATTAGTTGTGATTACAGTATAGCCTGCCTTAAGTATTCTGGGAAACTTAGTTCTCTGTGTTCTTATGTTCTTATTTGAAATAACGGCTTTCACTTATTTTCTTACCTTGTATTTACATAAGTAGTGGCCTCATTAGGAAAGGCGCTCTCTCCCTAGTAAGAAGATATGTGTAATAGAGTTGAATATTTCTCAATACTGAGGTGAACTTTACGGAGGATTTTAGTTTTCATAGTAGCAAACCAAGTCATACCAAAGATAGAATTTATAGAACAACAGTATAAAATGGCATTATCTCAAAGTAGGAAAGAACTGTTTCTAAAATGCTCAAGATTTACAAAAGAGACATGTTAATGAGACGAGGTTCCTTGCTGCTATGAACTACCCTCAAACCTCCATGGAGCATTGAATAAGCATGTCTGCTGTGGTTTGTTTCAGATGGTTAGCTCTTTTCCTGTCTCTGAAAGCCTCCTACAGGCTCCATCAGCTGCGCTCCTGGGGAGAGCCAGAAGGAGAGAGCCAGCAGAGATATCTGAGAAACAAGGATTTCCTTCTGGGGGTTAATTTTCCACTCTCCTTTCCCAATCTTTGCAGCTGCCCTTTATTAAAGGTAAGCAATTATTTAAGCATCGATTATCCATGTAGTAGTACTCCCTTCCCTTTTCTTTGAATCAGTAAGAGTAATAAATGATGGCCTGATGGAGCTAGAAAGTTCCCAGAGGAGTGGGAGCAGTATATTGAGTTATAATTTACTATATATACTAGACATATATATTTGTGTGTATGTCTATTTGTGTATGTATTAAATATATATATTTATATATAACTTTACTGTAAAATACGCATATCGTAAATGTGCAACACTGAATTTATGCATGTATATACACTTGTGTAACAACTACCTAGATTAAGATGTAGAACATTTCCAGTACCCAGAAGTCTCCCTCATGCTACTTCCCATTTAATACCTCTAGTTCAAACAAACCAACAAATAACGTTAATCAGTATTCTGCTTCTATCAGAGCAAATTATTTTTGCCTGTTTTGAACTTTATGTATTTGGAACTATCCAGTATGTACTCTTTTGCATCTGGTTTCTTTCCCTCAATATTGTATCTATGAGGTTCATCCACATTGCATTATAGACCACAATTTATTAATCTATTCTACTGTTGGTGGATATTTAAGTTGTTTCCAGTTTGCGGCTATTATGAATAAAAGTGCTGTCTATGTAAATTCTTGTAATATCTTTTGATGAACATAAGAGTTTATAATTAGGAGTGGAATTGCTGTATCATCCAGGTATATGTATATTTAGATTTAATAGCCACTGTCAAATATTTTTCCAAAATGGTTTTATAATTTACACTTTCACCAGCAGTGTGAAAGATTTGCTGTTCATCATCCTTGCCTGCACCTGATATTTGCCATTTGTAGACTAGGTAAAGGGTAAAGTGACAGGAAATAAGGTGATAGGTGTAGATCCAGGATATATGGGGTCTCATAAGTTATTGGTAAGGATTTGTATTTTATCCTGAATGAAATGGGTAACTGGAGAGTTTTAATTTTTAAGAGCTATTTTTTATTTTATTATTATTATTTTTAATACCTACAGCACCTGGTATTCCTAGGTGGTCTCTCATCCAAGTACCAACCAGGCCCAACCCTGCTTAGCTTCCAAGATCTGATGAGATTGGGCATGTTCAGGGTGGCATGGCTATAGATACTGGAGAGTTTTGAGATTTGTATGTTTATGTTATAGTTCTTCAACTAGATTAGAAGATAGAAACATTTTCCTTGTATTCTCTAGAACAGTGATCCCCAACCTTTTTGGCAGCAGGGACTGATTCTCCTATGAGAATCTAATGCCTGATGATCTGAGGCGGAGCTGAAGCTGTGATGCTAGGACTGGGGAACAGCTGCAAATACAGATGAAGCTTTGCTCGCTCCCCTGCCGCTCACCTCCTGCTGTGTGGCCCGATTTCTAACAGGCCACAGACCAGTACTGGTCTGTGACCCCGGGGGTTTGGACCCCTGCTCTAGAACATTTAATGGATCATTAGTCTTAACTGCTGTCAAATGCAGGATGTTCTTTGGCTGGATCTGGTGTGTGCCTCCTGTGCAATGGAGAACCTATATGATTTCCTTCTCTTCTGTTTTCTCAGTTGGTTTCTTAAACATTGCTTTGTATACTTTTATGGGCTCTGGAGATAAGTTCAGTAATGCAAAAAGAGAATAGAGTTGGGTTTCAGCTTGTTTCTAATAATGTAGTCAGTAGTGGCAGAGTGACTTCCTACTCATGAAATACTGTTATGTCTGATGAAGTGTTGCTTAACCTCTCAAGACCAATTTCCCTACATCTGGTAATGTCTATTACACTACAGTTACAGAATTTTACTGGCTTTATTTTTAGTGCAGAAAGGACCATCCTCCCAAGAGTTTATTATGCCCTATTATGTAGACACCTGCACCTTATTTAACACTCAAAGATACACATCACTAATTTGTAGTCTTCTGTTTTATGAAAATATAGTAGTGTGTTCAGAGTACCCATTCAGTGAAGTCCTTTTACCAATTAATGCATTTCCTGAGAAATTCAGGTGTGGGCAGTATGCTTTATGGGAAATTGGTAGTGAAATCTAAAAGTTTATCTAACTGAAGTTAGAGTCAGTTCCATTGCCTCTTTTTAAATTTTGTGTTGTGGATAGATAGACATTTGCTCTTGTAGTGGCTTAGAATGTATACTTAGTTACTGAGTCAGTGGGCCATAGGTGGCTGAAAGCTAAATTATATTGTATAGAGACACCATTCCACTTTTGGTCTTATCCTTACCACCAATCTACATGTGTTGAAATACCAACCAGTGTATTTTGCCAGAGTTTGTTGATCTATGTATTCTAAGGAATCTCTACTTTGAACTAAGCAGAGTGATCTTTACATGGTATCTAGCCTTAAAGGCTAGCCTAGGTTCTAGATAAAGAATTTTTTTTGTTGACGCTCCACATGTAACAATTAATAAAAATATAATGAAGCCTATTATGTGTGTGGATTTTGAAGTATTGATCATGACTCAAATCAAGTATATTTTATATCACCAACCTGGTAAGTATTTAGATATATCAAATATTACACATACATAAATTTTTAAACAAAATATTCACAAAATGATACCCACATATACAGCATACCATGGTCTTTTTTTCCTTTTACTCTTTTAATGTTAGTAGGAACCTACTAAAGAAATTATTTTATGACCCTCACTGCTCACAGCTTGAAAAATATAGCATTAAATGACTGCACGATATTAGAATAGCGAGAAGACTCGATAAAGAGAATCACCATGTAGAAGATTCTGAATCATTCTTGTAATAGTAAGAAAGGAAAGAAACTGACATTTTAGAACTTAAGGAAAGGTCTCATTTTCTGAATATGAAAGAGAATACCAGAAGTTGTGCACATTTCATTGCAGTTACCCTGACATGTAGGTGGTGATCAAGATCCATCTCTGTCTTAGAGTATTCTGGTATGTACCTGTTATATTCCTGGTATTCAAAGATAAGTAAGTAATTTTGAAAGAACCAACTAATTTAAACTTGAGCAAGGTAGTTTATTATGAGAACTACCCCAGCATGTCCCCGTTATAGTGCTGTTTCTCACACTGGTTTTTTAACTGAGTCTTTCTGATTCAGGAAAGGTTTCTTTAGGGGATGTTAGTTTTGTCTGTTAAAACTTAGGATGCATGATGTTTTAGCATACATATATATACATCAGAGCCACACTTCTAAATTTTATAGTTTACTCTGATCTTGCCAGTTTTTAGTTTTTTAAAAAAACACATGATTGGCAAAAATGAGTCTTTTTAAAAATAACTCATCAAATATGGACAGCAGTGCTGAGACTTTAATAATTACCAGTTGTGCTGATGTTTGAATTTGTCCATTGGTTTTAAATATAAAGTCTTGAGTTTTTTTGTTTGTTTATTGCTTTGTGTGGGATAAATTCATCATGTGTGTGCTTTGTGCCTTTCATTTCTGATATGAATTCTTTGCTGTCATTCAGGTCTACAAAAATACTTTTGGCATTGTTAATAAAATTTACAAATTCTATGAAAGACCCTTTTGCTTCAATGAAGATCCTACTGCTCTGACATCAGAGAAAATGTTTTATTTTCACAGAACACAGACTTATTACTACGCTTACTATTTTTAGCACATAGTGTGAAAATATGACTTGAGAAGTATTTGCTATAATTCATAGTGTGAATTAGAAACTCAGGAAAGACAGACTTAACGATTAGAAAATGGCTGATGTATAAATGTAGAAGTCCATCTTTAAAGGTTGAGTGGGTAAGAAGAAAACTCGGAAATGATAATAGTACCCTAACTAAATTATTGGGAGGTTTAAAAAATTTTTTTTTCTAAGAGAATTAGTAACTATTTGAACTCATGATTCTGAGAGGCAAGTAACTTGATTATGAAAAGATGACCATTTGCTTCCTTTAGTAGATGACAGGCCTAGTAGATTAGAGAGTTGGGGAGAAATAATCATTTTAAGCCTTTTCTCTTGTGCATTGGCTTTCCTTATAGAGATATTAACATGCATATATAGGAACATGCACATACAGCTTAATGACTTCACAAAATGCTACCAGAATTCTACTCCAGAAGCCCTTTTGTGCCCACTTCCATTCACTGTTCTCCAGTGTCCTTCCCACAAGAGTTACTATAGGCAAATATTCAGGTTGTTTCTAGTTTTTGTCATTACAAATAGTACTACTATGAATATTACTGTACCTTTTAGTGAAAATTTATATGCATTTTGTGGGGTATATATCTAGTAGTCAGTGCTGGGTCACAGAGTATACGTATTGTTATATTTAATAGATATTGCCAAACAATTTTGTAAAGCAATTGCATCAATTTTTACTCCCATTAACAGTGTACGAGACATTCTAGTTGCAGCACGTCCTTGCCAGAATATGATATCATTTGACTGTTCATTTTAGCTCTTCTCTGTGTTGGTATCTTATTGTGACTGTAAGTTATATTTCCCTTATGAGTAATGATATTCAGTACCGTTTCTAACACTTATTGGCCATTTCAATAACCTTTATAAAATGTTTATTCAAGACATTTGCTAATTTTTCTATTAGACTATTTTTCTTTTGTAGTTCTTTATGTATTGCTTATATCTTTACTCTATAGCTTACTTCTTCCACTCTCAGTGGTATTATCTTCAGTCAAAGTTAGCATTTTTGTGTCTTGTTGAGGATATCTTTGCCTGTACCATGGTCATGAAGATAATTCTCTTTTTTTTTCTTTAATTTATTTATTTTAATTAGTTTCAAGTATACAGTACATTGGTTAGACATCTATGTAATTCATAAAACGACCCCCCCAAATGCTTCCTCCCTCCCCGACCCTCCACCTAGCCTACATTTTAATGCTAGCTGCATTACCTATACCATGCTCCCCTTCCCCGTGACCATCCATCAGCTACTAATTTGTACTTCTTTAACCCTTCACCTCATTCTCCTAGCCCCCCAAACTCCTCTCCCCTTTGTCCCTCATCAAATTGTCCACTGTATTTGTGAGTCTGTTTTTGATTAGTTTATTCTTTTTATTCCTTAGATTCCAAATATAAGTGAAATCATACAGTGTTTATCTTTCTCTGTCTGACTTAAATACCTTCTAGGTCCATCAGAGCAATATCTTTTCCCATCCCCTTCCTTTTCATATGTAGGGGTCTTGTTTTCTAATGCTTTCAGCCATTCTTCCTTTTGGTTGGAGCACTTAATTTTTTTCCATTTAAGGTACTTATTGATAGGTATGTAGTTGTTACCATTTTTATTTTTTGTTTTTGATACATGCTTTTTCTTCTTATAGGAGTCCCTCCAGCATTTCTTGTAATACTAGCTTGGTGGTGATGAACTCTTTTAGCTTATTTTTGTTTGGGAAGCTTCAACTCTAAATGATAGCTTTGCTGAATAAATTATTCTTGGTTGTAATTCTGAGTCTTCATCCTGTCATATTTTTTGCCAAGCCCTTCTGTCCTGCATAGTTTCTTGTTTTTTGTTTTTTGTTTTTTGTTTTTGACAAATCAGCTGCCAGTCTTATGGGTGTTCCCTTATAAGTAACTTTTTCTTTTGCTGCTTTTAATATTCTTTCTTTGTATTTAACCTTTGGCATTTTAATTATGATGTGTCTTGGTATAGGCCTCTTTGAATCCCTGATTTTCAGAATTCTCTGAGCTTCCTGAGATTTTGTGTCCATTTCCCTCATCAGGTTAGGGAAGTTTTCCAGTATTATTTCTTCAGACAGCTGTTCAACATCTTGATTTTCTTCAGTTATGCCAATCAGGCCAATATTTGGAGCCTTAATAGTGTCCCATATGCTCCTTAAATTATTTTTATAGTCTTGGCATCTTATCTCTTGCCATTCTGATTGAGTGTCCTTGGCTTTCCCGTCCTCTAGATAGAGCATTTAATCCTTTATTCCTTTGTTTATTCCACTTAATATACTTATTATCTCAGATAATGTGTTCTTCATTTCAGACTGGTTCCCTTTTATAATTTTCATTTTTATGTTTTTTATCTCTTTGTTGAAGTTCTCACTGAATTTATCTGCACTTCTCAAAAGTTCATTGAGCTTCTTTGTAACCAGTGTTTTGAATTCTGATTTGTTAGATTACTTGACTTCATTATATCTGGATCTCTGTTCTTTTCTCTCATATGATTTCTGCTTCTTTGTCTTACCATTTTGGCTGCCTTTCCGTGTCTGTTTCTATGTACTAAGCAAAGCTCCTAAGTCTCCTGGTCTTATTAGTGTGGATTTGTGAAGTAGGTGTCCAGTGGCACAGTCCTGAGAGGGGTTCAGCTGCAGGCCAAATTTAGCTCAAGCCTCCACCTGACTGGGGCCACATGTTAAGATTCAGCAAGCAATCCACAGATGCTATGCTTATAGTTGCCTCAAAAGGCCACACCAGAAACCGAGGCCAGCTGTCTCTAGAATGAGTCTAGGCGCTGCTCAGCATGGAGCACCTGACTTGCTAAGGATACACCTGGATGTGGCTTGGATGGGGCCACTAGTT
Organism: Rousettus aegyptiacus; assembly: GCF_014176215.1. Classification (NCBI taxonomy): domain Eukaryota; kingdom Metazoa; phylum Chordata; class Mammalia; order Chiroptera; family Pteropodidae; genus Rousettus; species Rousettus aegyptiacus. The sequence goes on along the minus strand of NW_023416306.1, from coordinate 115,112,231 downwards.
GGGGGAGGTAGGGTTTCAGGGAATGCTCTGGGCGGAGCAACCTCTGTTATCCAGTTTGATGATGTCATAGCTATGGTGGCGCTGTGTCTGGCGTACTGGTAGCGGGGATGGCACAACAGGGAACCATAGATACCGCCGGCACTTCTGTATAAGGCAAGTCTTGCCTCAGCCCTCACTCTGACAGTGTCTCCCTGTAAGTCCCTGGTGCCCCCTGTGCGCAGCCAAATCGGCACTGGTGCTCAGATTGAACAGGTCCATTGCTGCGAAAATCCGCTTGTGGGCGTGGCCCCTTTAAAAGACTTCTGCCACTGCCGGAGCTTCGGTCTCATTTGCTAGAGACCAGGCATCCCTGTGTCCTAGCCCTGTCTTACCTCCTGCCATTGGAGGGTGATTACTTGGCTTTCTCCTTAGTTATATGGCTTTTCGTCAAGATCCCAGGCAATTTTTCCTTGCTGCTTGCTGCTCCTTGTTTCCATCACAACTTTGGTCACCAGAGGGATGAACAAGAGCCTCTGTCATCTTTGCCATTTTTTTTCCTCCTCATCTTCTATGTTTTTTTCTCCAAAAGTTTTTTTAATTTACTTTTCACATTCAGATCCATAAGAATTGGATTTTTTGTCTATATTAAGGTTGTCATTTTTGGTGCATATAGATACGTGTCTGTTTGACTCAACTCCGTTTATTAAAAACCACATCTTTACTACACTGCAGCATCACTTTTATCAAATAAGTGGCTGTATATGTATGGATCTGTTTCTGGACTTTGTTCTCTTACATTAGTCCATTTGTCTATTCCTTGAGCTAGTACCGCTCTATCTTAATAACTATATAGCTTCATAATAAGTTTTGATAACTGGTAGCACAGGTCCTCTAGCTTTGTTCTTCAGTATTGCCTTGTCTGTTCTTGGCCCTTTGCATTTTTATGTAAATTTTAGAATCAGCTTCTAAGTCTTACTCTAAACTCTTTTTAGCAATGTAGATAGTGTAGGCGAGTAGTCCCTAAATATTTTTTGAATATCTCCGTTTTATTAAATCATTCTTGACCCATTTCACCAATGCCTATGTATTATGTTATTTAAAATTATAAGTATGTTAACATATTAATATTGTTTATACTGTGAAGCTTGCGTGTGCTTTCTTGGATAGTAAAATTGAGTAAGGAATGGTGAAAAAGGGGAGGATCCAGTATTTACTGGAGAAAGTACTCTTTTTCACGCACACTTCACTTTTTCTCTCTCATTCTGTTTTCAGTTGTTCGATCCCAAGGGCCAATGTAATTGAGTGAATAGGCACATTAATTTATATGGGAGAAAAGCTTATTGACTGATTAAATGTCCAGTGTTAGAATGTGATTTTGGCTAAATGCTTGAGGATTGTCTAGTGCCCCTCTTTTTCCCTGGTCTGGGCTGCTTTCAGAATAGCCTCTTCCCAATGCCAGTCTACTCCAGCAGAGGGAAAAGATGTGTAATTAATGTTGTTTACAAACCTGTCATACACCAGTGTCTGCTGTAGGCAACGTATGTTAATAGTCGTAGTCCCTGTTTTCTGGTTTGAAAAATCAATTATGCACATAGCAAAAATATATACATAAACTTGGAAAGATTTAAAAAATAAAAACTTCCAAGATAAAGGTAGAAAGAAGGCATAATTAACTGCCAGATTAATGGTAGATGACTAGTGTTAAAGTTCAGAATAGGAGATGACTTTAGGTTGAAGTAGATGAAAAGGTCATTATAGAAATGGTATTTTTTCTTTTTTAACTCCTACAGTACCTGGTATTCCTAGATGGTCTCCCATCCAGGTACTAACCAGGCTCAACCCTGCTTTACCTTACGAGATCAGGCACATTCAGGGTGGCATGCCCATAGATAGAAATGGTATTTTTTAAAGTTATATCTTGAGTGGTAGTAATCTGGATAAGAGGAAGGATATTTCAAGTTAAAGATTTGAGCCAAAATAAAGTAGTGAGGAAAAGGGCCAGAAAGAAAGTCACAGGATCCTTTGACTGCCAGTTCTATAAAGATTTAGATATTAAACCAAGAGTGTAGCCCTTTTTTGGCATACTTTCTTCAAAAGATGCTACAGTTGTAGTCCTGGGGGAATAAAGTTTTAGCGGCTACTAATAAGCAATGTGAAGGAGTAATCTGATAGCAGGCTTCAGGAAGGCTGCTAAATCGCTCAGGTCATTATAGCATACCAATGGGGATCTCTGTCATTTGATGAAGATTGATCTCAGAGTGTGATATCAGGAATCATCAGGCACAGGGGTCCTTTTTAAAGATGTTAGCAAAAGTCGGAAGTATTGGGTACTATGAACCCAACTGTGAAACGGTTATAACCAAAAAAATATAAAGAAATGAGCGAGGGACTCTGACTGTTTTGGATATGGATGAGCATTGGCAGTGGAGGAATCACTTCTAAAACCTAGAGTTCAAGAGATGTTCCAGAGGGAATGGTAAATTCTATGTCAAGTTTAAAGTGAACACATAGGCGTGAGATTAGGAATTCTTTGATCTTATGAGTGCGGATAGAATAGAGAAAGCCCAGGTGCAGGGATTTACAGGGAAAAAATTTCCGGTTAGAAAATGTAGAGAGTGGGCAATGAAGTGTGACAATTAAAAAGAATAGAGAGGTATCTAGGAGGGACAGTTCAGTTAAGTCAGAGTTAAGTTTGTAAGAGAGGAGACTCAGATTTGAAGACTGAATAGGAAGAAGGCAGCAAAGAGGGAACTTGAACATAGAAGAGAGACAATTGATGGGGATGCAAAAGTGGTTAATTACCTGTTTTATATAGTATAAAACTCTAGTGTATACAGGCAAGAGCTCTATAATTAACAAAAAGTTTTTTCTGTACCACAAAGAATGTTTTCCAATGTTCAGAAAGACTTAAGCTTAACATGAAAAAAAAAAAAAAAAAGTACTCTTAAGCAGTTCTGTCATTTTTTTTTCTTCATTCCTTTTTCTCCCTACAATGAGAATGCAGTTTAGGTGTTTGGACTATATAAATGTCCTTCTTGTTTTTGTGGTCTGGTTATTTTAAGCACCTTGCATTTTCAAGGTACCTGAATGACTTAGTATTGTTGCATTGTATTTATTATTGTTACTTTTCTCTTTGGAACTTGATGTGTATTCTCATCTGAAGGAATGTCCTTCAGCCTAAAAATTATAAGTATAATCTTACTCAGTATTTAAAATATTATTTTGTGAAAAGTTCTGACTTTTCCATGGGGTTTGGGAAACGTGGGTGGGATTGGTTACTTGTTTAATCATTCATTGATTTTATTGTATATCAGTTTTTTTCTCTGGCATTTCTTGGCACTGAGGAATGCCAGCAAGGAAAAGCTAATGTATAGAAATCTCAAGAGTAATTGCAATAAGGGTCAGCTTTGTTTTTTTAATGCAGAAAATACTTCATTCTGTTTCTTTTGTGCCTTAATTTGTTTTTATAAATAATAGTAGTTATTGTTATAAGCAGCCTGTCTCCTAAATGCAACTTCCTACGCTCAGAACAAGGTGATGGCATTGTTCTTAATTCCTCTGAGGATGGGTAATGAGTGTAGACTGAACTACATGTTATCTTGTTCTTAAGCTCAGATCACATGGATCATATTCAGCAGTCTAACCCAATCATAACGTTCCCTACCCCATCCCCCCATGGATGTGAGTAAATCTGGAGAGGGAGAACATATTATTTCCCCCACAGTGTGCTTATAAAACCCTGGTTCTCACCCTGCAGTGAATATTAAATTTGAATTCTGTGTTACAGAGTTCAAGGAAGTACCATCCTCACTTTGGGATGATAGATAAACATGAAGGAACTAATAACTAGCCTAAGAACATAGATCAGATGACATTTATGAGTGTTCTGAATAAAATTTAGGACTTCAAAATCTCTTACTTGACATGAGTGCTTGTCTGATATTTCCTTTTCTTGTGATGCTGTGTTCCACTTAATTTCATTGCACTCCCCCTTGCTTTGCTGGTGAGAATTACAAGAAGGAATAGTGTTTAGTTAAAAACTTTCATAAATTAATTCTCACACACCTCCCCAATGTGGCTCTAGCCAGAGCTCCTTTATCGTACGATTTTGCAGAGATTAAAGAGTGCAGATCTCACACATATGAATCTTTTTTTTTTTAATCTTATTTTGCTTAGAAGAATAAAGACAGAAATCACAATCTGTAGGAAATATATTGTTTAGCCATATTTTAGGGGAGGCAGAGCAGATTTTATACTATAACCAATTAAATGTCACATTAAGAATGATTGATGGAAACAAGAGTATCAGCATTGATTCCACCTATCTCAGTCTCAGTGAAACTGTTGTCATGGTAATGCTACTTAGGCATCATATGTGTTGAAGGCTTTATATGGTCTACAACTCTAGTGAGCCAACAACCTCATAGAAATCAGGGGCATTTCAGATTTTGCGATTTAAAATATACAAAAGAATCTAAACATAATTGCTTTGAAAAGAGTGGTGCGTATTTTAAGTTTTAAACACTTTTCTCTATTAAATGCTTCAAAAGCTTTGACTGATTATTGATTGAAGAATCCCCCAGAGTTTTTGAAAACTCTTTCCCTAAATGTTAATTTGTAACTATAGTATCTATATCTATATCTATCATCATTTCCTGAGATCATGAGAGCTGCCAATACCCCTTTATGGAAAGCTCTCGGAAGCCATTGTGTTCAGGCTTTTTCTGTATTTTATTTCCTCCTTTTTGTTTGGTCACTTAGAATATCTGTGAAAATAGAATCTATGTAGTCTAGCAATTATGTATAAACATTACTCTCTTTTATTTTCTCTATATTTCTTTTCTCTATATCTAAATTTGTTATTTAACAACACAAGCAAAAAAATTAATTTCTAAGTGATATAGACCTAATGTTAACATAAGTATTCTTTTTAAACAAGACATAGCAAAGTATAGCCCCTTGTTAAATGAATAAGTCTGTATCTGAGGGGAAAACATCTGTGTGGTTTCTATGCCCTACTGTGGCAAGAAGTGTGCAGCTGTGGAGCCTATTATTCTGCCCTACTTATTTTCACTTAAGACTTTTACTTGGTGCCAAAAGACTAAAATAAAAAAAAAAACCCTAACTCAACTGCTATGTACATACTGTGGTGCTGGCAGCAAAATGTACACAGCTGCCAGTGTCTGCAATGTAATGAGACATTTAAGACCCTGAGGAGGGGACATCAGAATAGCAAAACCTGTGACCATATTATAACCAAATCACATCTCCCATAGTGTGACCTTTTTCTTTTTTTTCTAGTTTGTTTTAGGCTAAAATAGGCTAAAAAAGTAATGAACCTTCTTTTCTGTGCCTACCCCCACCGCAATCATCCTACAGAATGGTATTTAAGGTGTCCTTTGTGTTCTTGCATATTAAGTGTTAAAGTTTTCTGTGTATAGCAAGCAGTTCATGTCATTAATGATGGGGATATAGGTACCGTAGTACCAAGGATCACCTGTACTAAGGAAGGTTTGATAGAATCAATGTTAAGAGAAAATAATCTAGAAAAGTATAGATTAATTAAAATATACTGGGAGTAGTCAGAGTTTCTCTAAAGCTAAGGCTATGTATATTGAACATTTTGAGCTAGTAGATGACTATTTTTTTTAAATCTAGAATTAGAAGGCTATAGACCACCTTGACTTAGTGATTTCCAATGAGACTTTCATCTTAACCTAGCTCCTAATAGAATAAGTGAACATGTTCTAATTTGGGAGTGACCACCTCTAGAAAGAGAATTGTTATTGGACTTTTTCCAGGAATGTATCACAAATGACATATATTAAAAGGATTTCCTACAGTGAAAGTTGTATCCCTTAATAACTACAGTGTTGAAGAGAAGATAAGGAAATGTTCTTTAATCTTTTACCTTTATACTCTAGGAATGAAGTAAAATACAGGTTTCTGTTGGTTTTTGTTATTAGAGAATACTTAAAATGAAGGTAATTTTAAAATCACTGACAGAGACATTTTTTAGTTGTTTTTCTTTAGAAGTTAGTAAAGGATTCAAGTCTGTAGGTCAGCTACTGTTGCTACCTTCAGCCACCTAGGTGGCATTAGACACCCCTACTAGTAGCCCCGGACTACTACTATAGCTGGATGTCATGAATAGTGGTTGTTAGACTTGTTATCTCTTCTTTCCATTTCCAGGGTGGGCAAAAGGAGCCACTGTTGATAACAGAAATGCACTTTCAGAAAACAAGAGAATTTTTTTTTACCTTCGTCTGTGCATCAGTAATAGGGTTTTTAAAGTAATGTTCTTTGCTGTTCAGTATTGGAGGAACAGGGTGACACCCAGTCTAATAATCTTTATCATGATCTTCACACTAGGCATTCAGATAATAATGGACATAAAAACATGTAGAGGTGGATGAACTTCAATGTAGATCCCAGCCAACACAAAGATGAGAACACCAATACTGTTGAAAAACTTGTCAGAAGTTTAAAATTCTTTTATGGATAATAATAGGGACCTCAGAATCTAGAGAAAAAAGTCAAACATGTCAAAGCAACATGAACTCACCATTGTTAATAAAGTGTTGTAAAAACTTCCATACAATGTGATTAAAAACGACCAAACATGGCCCAGCTCTGCTGGAAACAGTTAAAGCCTTTCATTTTGTTCATGACCATTATTTAGAAGATGCTGATTGTTTCATGGAAGCAAATTATGATACACATGTCCTACTAGACAACTTGACATGACTTCTCTCAAACTATGATCCTGAAGAATCCATTTACTTTAAGAGAAAATATGTACTGAAAAAAAAAGCCTCGAAGAGATTTGGTACTGGAATTATAACTACTGTTGTTCTGCAGAGGGTCCTGGTTAATGTTCACCTTGCCGTTTCTTTTCTTGACTTTACAACAGTGTATAAATTTGACTGCCTTGTGCATTATCTTCATCTATATGGTTACTTAAGTTATCAACATGCATTATTTGAAAAACCAGTTAAACAAAGAAGTAATCAAGAATGAAGATCCAACAATAAAATGTCTAACACGGAAGAAAGAACTACATCTGCAATATAGAACACTAATCCCACTGACAAATTTTTTGTATATGAATATTCTACACTTTAAATCTTTCATATGAATGGCTGTAAACTGAAGCTTTAAAATGAGTTGTGCAGGCTTTTAAAATGTGTTATTGATACAATAATATAAATGAAGAATTTATATTTTTTAAATGGTAGTTTCCTATTCCTGACCACTTGTATTGATGTCATCAAGTAAAACTGCCTATCTTGTTAGATCTGCACTGCACTATGTTAGTATACACGTGCTGCTAAACAGATTTGTCTTAAAGAAAAATTTAGAAGGAAATATTGTTGGTCATCATTGTTTTTAACTCAAGACATTAGTTTGCATCTATGGTATTACAAATGAACCAAACTTCCCCCGTAAATACATGCATAGTGTTTTGTCTAATGCAAGTTCTGCTGTTGTTATTCATAATTAACAGTATCTCTTCCAGAAAAAAGATAGAATTAGAAATGGTACTTGTTTAAAGTATATTAATAAAACTACATCTTGAAATTAACATGGACTGTGACTATAATACATTTGGTTCTAAATAGTATTTGTTTATTAGAATTAATATTCACTAGGAAGAATGTCTTTGAATTAGGTGTTTGATATGTGATTTTTCCTCAGGTTTTGATTACATTAAATATAATTGTCAATGGCACTAATTTGTATTTTTGTTTTGTAGTCTCTGGTTTTCAGCAGCCACTGTAAAGCAGTGAGTGGCTACTCAGACCAGGTCATTCATCAGCGGAGATCAGCTACCTCCTCGCTTCGTTGCTGCCTGCTCACTGAGCTGCCATCTTTTTTGTGTGTGGCCAGTCCACGAGTAAGTACCACAGGAGGGAAGAGACAAAAATAGGTGGTATTTGAAGAAATAAACCAATTTTCAAGGGATCCGTTTTTTAAACATAACTGTTTTAAGCTATATGGACCTTGAGAAATATATAAATCCTCAGTATTTAGAGCATCCACGCAACAGTCCTGACTTTCCCAAGACAGCACTCCTCACTTTGAATTGTGTTGGTTTAAGAATAGTTGTATGGTAGGTAGGAGTGGTTTACTTTCCCTGACCATGTCTCTCCTGTGTAGTTCCTCTTATTTAGTTAGAGGCTCTAATCTACAGTGGGAGCAAGCCATCTGTCAGGTAGATTACCACCCAACAGCAGGGTCAGGGACAGTGGAATATTTGAAAAGGAGAGAGAGCCATTTGTCACCTGTGTTGAGGTTTTTGAGGGTTCTTCAGAGGAGGGGGCCAGATTGGGAGGGAGATTTGATCTGGCCTTATCGCCTGAGTGCAGCCTCTAGATAACAAAAGGAAACCTAACACTCTGTCATCAAGAACCTTCTTAGTCTGGTGTTCTCTCACTTTCCTGAGCAGTCCCGCCTGGACTGTGGTTCACAAGTATGTTCCCTCTAAAAATGACTGTTGTGCAGTATTCGCCATTTAGCAGTCATAGTCTTACAGGTTGGAGGTAGTTTCTTTGGTGGTTTCAACTTTGAGCAACTGTTGGATCCTTCCTATACCCTGTTTATCAAAACAGGGTACTCCAGTAATTGTTGACAGCATTCCTGCAAAGGCTCCTCTTGGCACACTGTGGTTTACTTTGCTTATATCTTCTACACTCCCTTTCTAGTCCTTGTTAATCAATGCCAGACAAAAGCTATTCTGTAACCTCAAAGAAGTATATGAAGGTCAGAGAAGCAGAGTAGAGATATGACCATGCTCTGTGGTTAAAGCAAAGAACAAATTTTATTACAGCTTGTTTCATTTTGCCCTAAGGGGTACCTTTCATTTAGCCAGAAGACTCTCTGTAGGCTGACATTTTCTTACTCTTCTCTTTTGTTTTGTTTTCTCCATGCATCCTAGCAAGTCTACTGTTTTCATAGTTCTATTCAAAGACGGTAAAGCCTTTTGAATCTTCTTTAGTGATTTACATCAGCGTGCATCCTTACTTCATTATCAAAGGTCAGAATTTGGCAGAGGATGCAAAGAAAGATGATGAACGGGCGTGAGATGATAGTATTTAGATCTACTGATTTCTGCCTGCCTAGATTTCTTTCTGTTGGTCCTGTGTTACATGAATTTGATTCCCATGCCACTGTCAACTTCATTTGGCTTATCTTGACTATCCAGAAAGTATTTTGTATGTCCTTCCAAATTATTCTTGGTTAAGTTGGTACAGAGAAATGTGCTTTTTCTAGGAAAATATCTAAAGCCAAGTACTTTCATAGAAAGCAGGCTTCAGGCTTCATTGTCATGTGGTTTGTTTCCTTCTCACTCTCCTAATCTGATGTATATACTGAGATATGATAAGAGGAGGTCTAAATTTCTAAGAGCAGTATGTCAAGACATTTTTACTTCTTATATTCCCAGTGTTTTAGCCAATAAAAAGTGAACTGCCTTGAACTATAATTACATTTATGGGCTTACAAATGCCTTTATTTGCACCATTTGGAGCTCTCTAGTCAACCACTCTGAAGAACAGTCCCACTCTCCCAACATGCTCATACATGCATACCCCAACTGTACTATAGAGTGTTATTTTCTGAGGAGCCAGAAATCTAAACTATTATGCCTGGTGCTGCTGTTTCCCTAAAGAACAATGAATAGTAACTTGAAGAGGACTATAATAGCATAAAGATGTGGTGGCAGTCAGGGAGCAGGAGAAAGTTTTTATCATTTGGTTGAAGAGCTCCTCCCCAGCATCCTACTTAGCCTCTCCTGCCATATGTATAGAGTTCCTTCATTTAGCATGTGCTAAACCTGAAAATAAGAGTAATTACACCATGGTTATGAGGGCAGGAAAAAGAGTTTTAAACATGTCTGGATATTTAATATACACACAAACAAATTTTTACTTCTCAGATCAGACCTGGGGTGTGAAAAAGGCAACATTTCATTAAATACCTTAATTATATTGATTTCTAACCAATCTGTGGCTGAAACTGATTTCCTTTGAAGTGTCAACCTTGGCCTTAAGACAAATTAGTTTTCCTGGCACATACTCTGAAAACTTTAGGGTCAGTTCAGGAAGAACTGTGCCATTAAAGAAGGAATTACAGGAGTTCCTTTCTCATTAGCAAAAGGAATAATTCTGCAGGGTTAATAAACTAAAATTCTGAGAATTCTTCTTACCAAAAAACCATAGCGCTTGGAGCAGTCACGCTTCTAGAGCTAGAACAGGAGCATACATGTCTCCAGGAAGGACGCGCTGAATGCTTGAGGAGGCAGCCCCTGAAGATACTATAGTTTAGGAAGTTAATGAAGCAAGAAACAGAGGTTAGTTCATGTGGGACTAAAGGGAGTATATATTTCCATTTGTGGGGAGGAAGAATGGTATGTCATGCTTCATCTCCCCCTGCTTGTGAGCAATCAGGAAAGCCACTCGGGGTTAGTGGAAAGGATAGAAGTTGTCTAGGAGAGAGCTGCCTGGGAAAGCAGGATTTAAACAGAAATGGATTTGTTTGCCCCTTTTTGGACCTCATGAGTTCGCTGCTTACGTATTTACAACATGACATTCTATGATTCCGCATATATCTTGATCCAGGGCTCCTGCCAAAGAAGCTTATCAAAACATTAAAAAATATTTCACTAAGAACTGTACCCTGCAAATCTTCCAGTTTCAGTTCTGGACTTGGAAGGATATCAGCAAAATGAAAATTAGAAGATAGGTAAAAGGTCATAACTGGAAAAAATTTGGTTTGTTTTTAAACTATTAAGAATGCATGAGTTCCTAGGCAGGGAAAGCATTCATCCTCATGTCACTTTTCTACCCTTATTCCTTCAGGCTGTCTAGCTTTCAGTTTTTCATCTTGAGCATATTGGCTCAAAGTCTTTATATATAATTCCAGTATAAGTTCTACTGTTCTACAAATTAAAATCAAATAGTTATCTTTGAGTGTAAAATTGGCCAGTATGAGTTTCATAGATCAGTGGTCCCCAGACTTTTGGCACCAGGGACTAATAATCCTATGAGAATCTAATGCCTCATGATCTAAGGTGGAGCTGAGGCAGTGATGCTAGTACTGGGGAGCAGCTGCCAATACAGATAAAGCTTCACTCGGTCCTCCATCACTCACCTGTTGCTGTCCAACCTGGTTCCTAACAGGCCACGGACTCAGCCATCTGTGGCCCAGGGGTTTGGGACACCTATCATAGACCATACTTGACTCATCCAAGAGTGCATGCTGTTCGAGACAGAACTGTAGTCCAGACCACTACTTCCTTAACCATTTTTATGGAATTATAGCAGCAGTTGATTGTGAAGTTCTGGGATTTGTACCCTAGATGATAGATGTCCACTCTGGTCCAGTATCTATAGGGCCACTGTCAGGGCAAACCGTCTGAGGGAGAGACCCAATTTTATCCACTTGCTTTGTATTTCAGTGTTTATTTGCCTATGCTCAACTTTCAATAAGAAAAATGTTATTGGAAGCAAGAGAACAGAATCTTTTTGGAGAGGGTAGAGATGATATGAGACTATCAAAACCTGCTCCTAGTACTGTCTGTATAAACCAATTGCTGTGTGAACCTGTCTGGGTTTTGGAGCTCTATCGGCCCAGCTTGCTGTGACCCTCGGTAATTTTGCATTTGGACTGTAGATGGCACTGCTTTTTAGCAAACTCAGTTCAGCTTCACTGAAGGCAGAGTAATATATTCTGTGGTTATTGGTAAATGATGCTCTTTCTCTGGTTTTGGTATTCTCTAGTCCCCAGCAAAGGCACCTGCAGCCCCATAGTAAGCTGGCTGACTGTACCCCAAGGCAGTAAGTTTTCAAGGCTCAGCCTGAGATAGTGGGATGCTTGTTACAAACCTAGATCTATTGGCTCCTCTCATCTGAATATGCAGCTGCTTATTAAAATAGTAGTAGACTCAGATAGCTAAAGAAGAATAAAGCCTATGTTTCTAAATTGACAGAAGCCTTCTTTGGGGGGGGGGCAGCATTTGAGTGTTATTACACCTTGCGTTGAGATAAGAATCTGTGCATAGTCTTTGCCCTAGCCAAGAAATGAGTCCACTACTTCTGGCAAGTGCTCCCTCATTCCCCATCCCCCAGCTTTCATGGTATGAAAGATTCTCTTTTTTTCCATTGTTTGTCAGTCAGCAACCTGGTCAGAGAAGAAGATTTGCCTCAAAGTTGTTAAAGATAGCTCCAAGTGTACCACACCCATACTCTAGTTCTTTAATGATGACTGTCTAACTCCAGCTCCTTTTCTGGTTTTACCATCCTGTGTATGGCAAATAGAACTTTGCCAAAAGTAACATCCAGCAATGAAGGGAGGTGTAAAGCAATCAGACACATACATCTATGATTGAATTATTCCTAATCTGGTGTCCCAGTTTATCTGCAAGCTACAGCAGTCTTTGGATCTTTATAGTTTGTTGTTGGTTCATGTTACAAGAGGTTATCTTTTTACCTGAGAGAGCTCGCTAAGGCAGTTATTAGGGACAGCTTAGTTAGTTCATTAGGGCAAAGAAGGTAAAAGCACTAATCTAAGAATTATCCACATTAGTCTGATTTCAAAGTGGAGGTTCCCAAAAGGCTAGGTAGGTGTGGAACAATGTGAACAAGCCCTCTTGTTTGAATCTTTGTCTACAGGTCACCGCAGTGCCATTGGATTCTTACTGCAATGACCGAAGTGCAGAATATGAGCGGCGAGTGCTGAAGGAAGGAGGGAATCTGGCAGCCAAGCAGTGTTTGTTAAATGGGGCCCCTGAACTGGCAGCAGACTGGCTAAATAGACGATCCCAGTTCTTCCCAGAGCCAGCTGGAGGACTGTGGAGCATTAGGCCTCAGAATGGCTGGTCTTTCATCAGGATTCCAGGTGAGTCCTCCATTCTCTTGAAATATGTTCCCAGCTTTGTGGTTTCAGATATATGGAATTCAAAGTTTTGGGAGTTTCTATTTTCTTTTTGCCCTTAGTAACATAGGTAAGAATACTTAAGTAATTTGTGACTTGAGAGAGAAGTGTGTTTTAGGTTTGTGTTTAAATGCTCTCCTTTGATAAGTTTACAGTTGAGCAAGGAATGCCACTCTTAAAAAGGGGGACGGGGTAGAAATATGCATGGTAGGAAAGGCTCCAGGTCGAGTGAGTACAGTTGTCTTGTGCCTTTGCCAGCGAGATGAATGAGAATGTCGTCACTCACAGAAAGCCTAGTTTAAGTAGCATAAACAGTGTCCTGCCCAAAGCACTAGAGATCTGAATGATAACCAGAAGAAAAACAGTGCGTTTTGTGCCAAAAGGCTAGCGGATTCCCAGACCTCCCAGGGTCAGGGTCGTGGGTTGAGAGGAAACTAGGATTTCATCTTTGCTTTAGTGAGACTACTTTTAAGGAAATTGAACACAGGGTTCATAGGCTCATGTTTTTTCCTTACACCTGCTGGCAAACTGGAGTGGTGGCTTAGAGCTACTATGTTAGTTTTGGTTGTCCACATTCTCTGATACTTTGATTATATTAATCTTATTGGCATGTAACAGAAGTAAACTGGAGCTAAGCATTCATTCAAAAGAGAGAATCTGCTGATTCTGGTTTTTCCATTTTAATGTTAACTTTGTCAAGTGTCAAGAGAACTTGGGTCAACCTATTAATAGCTGTGGGGGTGCTTTGAACTGGAAGATGCCATTTTGGGCATACAAGAGCAATATTATAAACAGTCTCATAGCTGACTTAGTACATGTGAAAGCAGTGGGTGAAGGTATATTGTTGAAAAAGGGGAAAACCCAAGTGTAAAGCACACCTGAATACTAATGAAAATAGAGGGATAGAATCTAGCAAGTATGAAAACCACAGAATCCCAGGCAGATGATGAGCACAGGTATTGAAGTAAGTTAACACCTTTTTCTTCATTTTCCCTTTTTCATTCTGACTGCTTAGTTCCCAGTACAGGAGTAGAAGGCTTATTGCTGGCGCTGTGGGAATCTCTTGTGGCTTTTCCTGTTCTTTGAAAGAAAAATGGACCTTGTTTAAATAGCAGGAAGTGTCTGAGTTCTTTTCGCATCGATAAAAAGCACCAGCCTCACTGGCTGTTTACTGTGAGAACCAACCAGCTCCTCACTGACCCTATTGTGCTCTGTAGACTGCTTGGGACAGGGCACTGAGGGGTGGGGAGGGTCACTGGAACCTGTATTTTATATTTCTTTTCTCTGGACTTTTACATTTTCTGTTCCCTGAGAAGGGTTGGTTCCATACATTCCTTGAGAGACTAACCAAAATCTTCTGGATTTCACACCTTGAAGGCATCTCCATGTTTCACCAGGTGAAGGATGTACAATCTCTTCAAAAAAGTCTCATCTCCTTGGTAAAAGGGGATATTAATCTGTTACCCTGATTTTACCGCCATAGGGTACATTGCTTTATCTCTGAGCAGAATTTTAACATTGGTCAGTAAGAACTTCTATGTAAGTGAAAATACTATAAGTTTGAACCATGGCATTATAGGAAAGACAGCAAGAAAGTAGGTCTGTTTGCAACATTTTTTGAGCTGTTTTAAAGAAAGAGCTAGACATAGGTTTGACTGGGAAAAATCAGCCTAACTTCTAGGAACTGGTGCTATTGTTGGCTCTGCGCCCTGCTTAGCAACGAGTTGTGCTCTTGTCCAGTGCAACTTTGGTAGCGCCAAAAAAACTGGGTAATCGGTACCAGGCCCAGAAGACATAGGTGTATACAGAGAAAGAAACCAATTTTTCTGCATAATACAACAGACTGACTTCCTTCATCTAGCATGCTTGTGAGAGAAGCAGAAATATTCATTGCTTAAGTGTTTTAAGGCTATTGCTTTAAGTCTCTTTCTTCTTAGGCCTTTTCCTTCAGAGCAATCCAAAGAAATTCAGTCTGTCAACTTCTACCTCCCCACCTACAAAATAACAAGCTAATAACAGATGCCACTTATTGTTTCTTTCAGGTGCATCAGAGTTCCATCTAAGTGTATGCACATCATCATCATCTGAGCTTTCCAAATCCTAGCATCAGTTAATTTTGATTAGCAAAGTAAAGTAGATGTGGGAAGCAGGAATGTGTGAAAACCATGATTTTGAGATGAATTGCAGCTTCTCAAAATTTAGACAAATATTTGTGATGTGGGAGAGAAGGGTAAACAGGCTACAGAAATCTGATGAGCTTAGCTTGACCATGCTTGCTCAATGTCTGAAAAGTATATGGGTTTTTCCCCCTACCTTCCTATGCTTTTAATGAGAAAAGAAAGAAACTTAACTGTCTCAAGCTGATTGGTAACTCTGTGGGGAATGTTTAGGAGCTATCAAAATCGAGGGACCCCAGGGAATCCAAATAAAGGAGAAAACCTTGAAGTTATTATGAAAGCCTTGCTGCCTGATCAGACTTGGAATTTATACAGGCCTTCTTGTCTGGTGCCAGCGAGAGGGCTTAGCAATCGGTTCTGTCCCAGCTGCAGTCATTTGATTGTGTTGGTAAGGAGACCAACAAAAAGAAGAGCATTTCAATAATCTAAACAGGACCAAACAAAGAGGCTGAACAAAGGTGTGTGCCACAACGTCGGGGGCGCAGGGCAGGGGGGGTGGAGGGAGAGATGTGGCCTGGCAGCGTTCCGAAGGTGGGAAAAGGGAGGCTGCAGTGCAGAGGAGTAAACATCCAGGACCTGTGGCTTTGTAGCAAACACAGAGTGGCTGATGATTTGTTATGGTGCTATCAGCACATCCGTTCTCATTTGGTTTATATAATAATTGTACACTTGGCAAATAGTGGCAAGAGCTGAGAAATGACTGTCGAGAACTCTTGGATTGCCCTGTAGTTCTGAGGAACAACCATGGGGTGCAAACCCAGAAACTAAAGATAGACAGTATGTTTTCTTAACAGTTTTCTTTTATACTTTTAGTGGTCAGCCATCTATGTCATATCTCTAGCCTTTTTCTCTTCCTTTTTGTGTGCCACAGTCACTTCCACATATACTCTTAAATCTCCCAGCCCCTTAAGCCTCATCTCTTTCCCCTCTTAATAACAGCAATTGTTCAAGGCATGTTTATAGACCAGTCTGCAAACAGGAAACTCTACTTCCTGAAATGTGATGGGAGTTGAATGATACTGAATGGATAAGATGAAAATTTGTGAGTTAAGTGTTCTTCAAAGATCTTTGGCTGAAATGATTTTTTTTTTTTTTTTTTTAATGGGAAGAGGAAGGAGACAGCACAAGTTAGTGAGTGAAAGCAGCTTTCATTTCACAGAAACCCAAAGTCAATCTTTCTGGAAAAACTGAACAAGCCCTAATGTCTTTATCAAATTACTGCTTAGAATAATGGCATTTACCAGCCAACCTATTAAAAATCATCCAGGAGAAGGAGTTTTGTTTTTTTTAAAGGCAAATGGGTTTGTTTATTTGCATTTCTTGGTGTTTAAGTTTCTCCAGGGGTAGGCAACAGCAACCCTTGTTTCTTTACATTCTCATGCTTTTAGGAGGTAAACCATTTAGTCACAGAACTAGCAGAAACATATCTAGAGGTAATATGGAAAAAGAAACATCAGATTTCTCGGGTCACAGCAGATATGACATGGACACACTTCTAAGACGTTCACGTGTACCTGCTGTCCCCTGAGTAGGGAAGCTTTCAAGTGCCTATGTCTGATTGGGAACTGTCATTTGGGAGGGAACCTACGCCTCCTTCTTCTAGGATATTTCTTTCCAGAGCACTACTGGGTCATAATTTAACAGTGCTTTGCATTCTTCTGTAGAGTACTTTCCTGCTTTCATGATGGGAAACATTCTGGTTGTAGTAATTTTGGTTGCATACAGCTTTGCAGTGAGTGATTTTGCTGCTTTAATTAAAAACAGTTTCTCCCTTCTTCCTTCTCTTCTCCATAGGCAAGGAGAGCCTCATCACTGACAGTGGAAAGCTATATGCCCTTGATGTCCTGCTGACTCGGCTCAAGTCTCAAGGACATAGGGTCCTTATCTACTCCCAGATGACCAGGATGATAGACCTACTGGAGGTAGGAGAAAGAACCTTGGGGATCTAGGACACCTTGACATTTAACTCTCAGAAATCAGATGTCTGTGACGAATGTCAGTCTTGCTTAACTGGAACTCAAAACTCGTCTTTGTGATTTATTCTCTAAATAGGAGGAAAAGTAGCTCTTGGCAGATGTGAGAGTATGCAAAGGATTTCTTTCACCTCCTTTATACCAATGAAATATAATACCCCTTACTACCTTCCTTTACGAAGGAAGAAATTCCCTAATTTTAAAGTAGATCGGAACCTAGGAATTTTTTTGACAAACCCAATGAGATTCTGTATGGAAAACAAGATTTGAGATTAGCTCTTGATGTGTAAAACCAGGACATGGCTATTCAACCTGAGTTAATGTAGCGATTCTCAACTCAACTACGCATTACAATCTCCTGGGGAAGCTTTAACAAATACTGATGTCTGGTCCCATCCCCAGAGATTCTTATTTAATGAGTTTGGAATGTGACCTGAGCATCAGGATATTTGAAAGCTCCTAAAGTAATTCTAATACGCAACCAAAGTTAACAACTTATGAAAGATAAAGCAGTGTCTCACTATGCAAGGCAGCTTTTGGGTTTTTTTAGTTATCTCTGTCGACATTCTCTGCTTTCTTGTTGTCTGAGTAGTGGCTTGTTACGGGAGAAGAAGTCATGGATGGACATAAGAACAGGAGAGTGAGAGTGAGGACAAATAATCACAAACTGCTAGAGTAGATCTTTAGTACAAGAAAGTTGGAGAGTCACACTGGTCAAGAAGCTAAAGCCCCTGGATGTCAGTAGTGTATAAATAATTTATGTTTTTCCATGCATCTTAAATATCTAAGGCTTCCTATTCTAACCCTGCTGCTCCACGGAGTGGTTGGCAGTAAAAAAGTGGGAATTGGACCATGATTATCCCTATCTAGGAATAAGGGAATGGGGTTATATCAGTACTGCAGGAGTGAAGGGGTAGCAGTAGGGAAGAATTTTTAGATTCTTTGGAAACCAAGGCTGGCTTGCTTAATTTTGAAATGAGTTTATTTGAATTTAGTGACAGGTTCTTTTTTAATAACCTAGCAGCTTCTTTTGGCTAGAGATATAAATGATATTTGAGGTCAGTTTAATCACTAAGTCTTATGTTTAGTATAGTGTTCAGCCTCTGAATGCTGTCAATTTATTGTTTGTATTATGAGTAGGTTACCTATATCTAAATGATGGAAACTGCTTATAGGTGATTGTAAGTCACTGTAAGAGAGGTCATTAAACCATTGTTTGATGTAAATCTTGACTGTGTTAAAGGTCCTCACAGCAATAATTCAAAATAAAAGGACTGCTCGCATATTTAATATTATGTTCAAAGCAAATGATGCCAACAGCCAAAACAAAATGAGTCATTTTCCTTCAGTGGGGCTCTTTTTAGATAAGGTGCACTTGCCTTGTCCTGAAGAGCTTGGTGAAGTAGTGATCTTAACACTGGTAAGAATTATAGAAAAAGCAATATGTTAAGGATTTTGTAACACAGGTGATAACCTTTCTTTTCCAAGGCTATATAAGTATATTATAGAGTCCTAAAAGTTGAATCATTTTAAAGGGAAATGCTAAGGGAAAGTGGATGAGCCATAATGAATGAATGAATGAATGAATGAATGAATGAATGAATAGAAATAATGATAATAATAATAAGCTTATTCTGGTATATTAAGGTGAGTGTAGGTGGTTTAAGTTTGGTACAGACCTACATTTTAGTCCCTCAATCTGTTAATGCACACTTCTAGGTACTCATAAATATTAATAAAATAAGTAAATCAAAGTATGGTAATGAATTTTGTTCAGGATGAATGCTGTAAACCTTACCCACCAGGGTCACTTCCTATCTCTAATCTAGCAGGTTTTTTTTCCATGCAGAGTGTGAACTTTGTGGGTAGGCTTTGCAAACAAGACAGCTTGAAACCTTTTCTAAGTGTAGTTGCATCTCTCTGGGGAATTCTGAATTAGGGAAATGTAAATTCAAAGCCTGAATTTCACAACTGCTACATTCCTTAGCCATATGTATAACATCCATCTAGGATGCTAAAGCCAGAAAATGTTGCAGCTGTTCATAGGTTTTACTGAAAAACTAAAATGAAACCATTAAACTCAAAATTAACTTTCCTAATAGTTCATTCCTTTTGTTGTTGTTGTTGTTTATTTGTTTTAATATTATTTACCTAATTGAACTATAGCCTGTGTTTCCAGAAGTTAGTCCCCAAATAAAATTTATTTTGTGGACATGGAGTGATGGTACCTACAGTGCTTATTAGTACATGTCTGGTCATTTATTGAAATGTAAATGTATTGTGGATGGCGGGAACAGTGCAGGATTAGGTCTACATTTCTTTACCTTTTCAAAGAGTATAATCGGTTTTTTAGTCACTTTCTTTTAGACCTTTTCTTTAAAGAAATATCTTGACCCTCACCTTGTTTCTTTATTAGCAGAATACTGAGGTTTTTATTTCTGTTTTAGATTTTTTAAAAAAATGTTTTTCAGGATTCTCTTTTGCCCTTGATATCCTGTACCCTGTTTGTCAAAAGGGAAAGAAAAGCTTCCGATAGAGCTGGAGTTAGGAACTTACAGCAGGCATTGAAGCTCTGTTGTGGGTATAGAGCATGTCAGCGTCTCTTTCATAAAACAGCCTTTTCGAGTTTTTTGTTCTGTGCCTTAGCCTGACTATCTGTTTGTCTATTTCTGGAACTCAGAAGAACTAGAAGCCAATAAAAACTAGAAGCCAGTAAAAATTCACATACTTCTATGTGGCCAGGTTTCCATATTGTGAGAAATACTAGGTCTGGGCATTTAGTATTTGCTCACTGTTCTCTAATGTGATTGCTAGCCTCCTTATCTTGGGCAAAAATCTGACTTTAATTTAAATTTCTTGTGAATATATCAGATCTTCTTCCAAATAGAATTCTGTAATCTGAAATGTTTTATCCTTTCCCATGGTAATAGTATTTCTGGATAGGGGATTTAAAAAGAAGACTGCTTAATTTTCAGGGCCAGGAACTTTTAGTGTGCCATGGGCAGAAGTCAAGAACAGAAATAGGGGAGGATATGATAGATCACTAAATGTTCTATCATGGGTTTAATTAATATTTACTGAGTCACCTGTAGGGTCTTGACTGGTCGGGGTACTATGGAAACAGACATCCCCTGTGCGGTTGGGATGGTAGTATCTAGCTGAATGTCAGACAAAACTTTTCCTACCACCACGATTTTTATCCTAGTTTAGGACCTCTCTACTACCCTGCCCCCCACCATATTCTAGTGGTTGCAGAGAGCTTTTAACTTTCTACAGATGACTTGTATTATCTCTGAGTCGTCTGAGATTCATTCCTGTTGCATCAAGCAACTCAGTGTTTAAGGAAATAAATCTCAATATTTTCTATGCAGTACAACAGAAGTACTTAGAAAGGGTCAGCCAACTGGTGCTATATGTGGTGTGATTGTTAAGTACTGAAACCCAGACAAAACTTAAATTGTACTAATATATGAAAATAGTGCAATGCAGAATTAGATCCAGATAATCCATAGCTAATGATGACATTTGAGACAGTGGGTTGTATAACTTGTTCAGTCAGCAAGTACCTCACTAGGGAAGGATTCATACTGAATAGACATTCTGTCATTTGTGAGCTGGCTTCTCTTAGGACTCCAAATTACCTTTGGGATCTATGATTCTGGACATAACTGAAAAGCTGGGTATTCTCAAACTGCCCCATAGAATGAAAAGCAAATTGGGGTCACTGTTAACTAGCATTTTCATTAGGTCTTAAGAATGATAGAAAGGATTATATCAGCTTACAACCATACTATATTTATTCTGTTTAGTTAATTTCTTTTTCATAGCAACTGTGAGCAAGGCACTGTGCGAGGCAGATGTAAATACTAGTTAAATGTGGTCTGTAACTACAAGGAATGTATTTAGTGGAGGGGATTATGTGTGTACACGTATGTTTATTGCAAACACAAATAACTGTCAAGCATACCCTCATACTAAGGCCAAAAAATAAGCATAAACGGAGCTGAAGATAGCTAAGTCACTTGAGGCTTTACATCGACAGTGACATCTGAACTTCAATAGAATTTCAGCCAACAGGAAGAAGGGCATTCCAGACTAGGAAGCCAGGTGTAAAAAAGGCACAGAGTTGGGAAGGTAGAAGATACTTGGGGAGAGTAGTTCACTGTGACTGAAACATATGGTATAGGAGAAAAGGAAATAACACAAGTAGTGTGAAGGCAGATTATGAAGGGCCCATGAATGCCCTGTGATTAGGTCTTGCTCCAAAAGTCTGTGTATTAAATAAGGAAGGGTGGCTGCCATGTTTCACTCACTTGGTACAATTTAAGTGAGAGATACCCTTGGTGTCTGCTGGATTCTGAATGTAAGGAAAGGCTGGATAATGGTTAGTCTTTTTTATCCCATAAACCCTCTTTATTATACAGGAATGCTAAGATTGTCACAGTTCCTACAAACCATAGTGAAGCCATCCAGCAAGTGGTAACCATTCTGCCATGGTCCTCAGTCATGGGAGTGAACTACAGAGAGAGTTGGGGGGTAACTGGGAATGTCGTGCCATCTTTAAAAGGTACCTAACTGCAAAACTCAGCAAATAGACAGTTTCTAATTAACCAGATTTTAGCTGCTGGTTTTGTAAAGAGTTTATTGAGCAAGGCTCTTAAGACTAATCTTTAAAACCTTTTGATGTTTTCATTGAGTAGAGATCTTTTTTTGGAGATCAGTGATTTCTAAAGTTAATTTTCAAAAGTGCTAGGAATACTATCAAATCATTCATTAAAATTTATTTGTATTTTAACCAAGTAACATTGAATTTTATACTAAATTATTAGATGTTTTTAGGATTATAGGAAAACCGAACTAGGAATGGAAGTGGGCACAGTTCTTGCAATTTAATAGTTGGAAGAAATTAGATATTTCTTTACAAACGAACATTTGCTTAAGTATATTTTCTGAACAGCCCAGAATTTTAAAGAGACATTAGAATAACTCTGGTATAGCTAGAAATTGTGAATGAAAGAAATCCTGAATTGCTTTTTAGCTCATTCTTTATCTTTTAGATATTATTCTGTGGTGTTGGTGTAAGGATGTAGACATTCCTCTATTCTGCTTTTAATCGCTTTTTCCGTGTCCATTTACTTGTTTTCGAAGCGATTTACTGAAATAGGATCTAAACTAATCTAAGCCTTCTGAAATCCCACTACTCCCCTGGGTGGAAGAGCAAAGGATTAAAGCAGTAAACTGTAAAGATTCACTTGTGTTGCCTCAGTAACAGGCTCTCTGTAAGCAGCGTTAGCTTGATTATGGTCTAGGATTAATATCTCTGGTGTTGTGCTGAACTTTGATATACAAGGGATGTGATGCAGTATCTACAAGAAGATACATTTGTCAGTGCTCTCACTGAGGTTAGACGTTCTACTTTAAAAGGCAAAAAGTGCCTGTGCAAAAAGCCCACCTTTTGGTTAAAGTCCTAATCTGTGGGATGTCTGTCTGTATGATCTCATTGTTTTGTTGTTCTGGATGGTGGTATTCTCTGATTGGATTAACTGCCAAAGTATAGTGAGCCTTTAAATACCATCATGCTATTATTTTTTACCTTTTTTCCTAAATTCCACCTTATCCAAAACACCTACTCTTCTGCCCATAACCCTGTTCCATTATAAGGTTATACCACTAAAGGTGAACTTGAACCTCACTGTGGCTAAATATTTTCTGCCCCTCTTTGATTATCAAAGCCCTTAAAGAATTACCTGGAGACAGAGGAAATAGTTTAAAAATACACACACATACACACACACACACACACACTCACAGTGAAGATGTGCACCTCAGTGAACTTGTCTACATGTCAGCCAGCTTCATTTCACAGCTATCCTAGCCAGAGACCTTTGCTGAGCCATTAAGGATTTTTGGCACTTACTTGCTCTAAGGGTAGGCTGCTACATAAACTGCACCAGCCGCATCATGTGCTGAAATACCCAACCAAGTATAAGAGCTACATATGAGATTATTGCTATCAAAGAATGTTTGAGCACAGAAAATGAATTATCACAAACATCTATCTCCCTAATGTAGAAATGATTAGCCTTTTTCAAAAGGGAAAAGTTATTTTAGAACTGAAATAACTTTTATAGTGTTTCTTGTAACTAGGCAGCTGTGTTGAGATTTTGTTAATAGTTCCTCTACAAATGGTCCTTTTGAACTGTAATCCATATTATCAGAGGTAAAGAAGGAGGAAATCATTTTTTATTTGAATATCATATGGAAGAGGAATTGAAACTTCTAAGAATGGAGATATGATGTCCTCTCCATTGCATCTCTTAAAACCTCTTCTTGGTTCTTAAAAGTTGTAATTCCTCTTACATATTATGTCAGGAACATTCTCTACCATGGAAAGTTACCTCGTCTTATGTTTACTCTGATGCCTTCCTTAACAGTGATGCATGCAAGCTCTGCTGGGAAAAAGAAGCTTAGTCTGTAAATTCAAGGACTTTGGTCAATAAGGATTTGCTGGGAAGAAACACGTTAGGGCAAGTGTTACTTAGTCCATAGCTATTAGAAATACCTGGTTGGTAATTGAAAAGCCATTTTGGTTTGAAGATTTAGGTTTTTGTGTATGTATGAGTGGGTATTTGTTTTTCATAAAACACAGAAATCTTCAGGAGTAAGAGTAGTTTCCAATTTGAAATAAGGTAGATGTAGTCTTCAGGTTACCCCCGATTCTTATACAGACAGTGGACTCCTTTACAAATTAAATTCTTTTGCTTTCACCTCATTCTGGATATGACTTGCCTCCATTATGGATGAAGTAAAAGGTAGTTAGATGCCTGTGGGGGAGGGAATACAGAATTTGCATCAGACTATGTTTATATCTTTTCCTCTTGATTTGCAGGAATATATGGTTTACAGGAAGCATACCTATATGAGACTTGATGGCTCATCCAAAATCTCAGAGAGACGAGACATGGTTGCTGATTTTCAAAACAGGTAATGTTAACAGGAATTACAGAAATCCTCTTTTGACTTCTCTCTACTAGTGCTTGAGATCATGAGTTTAAAAAAAAATACTAACACATCTGTTTTTTAAGTGATCATGATATGTTGTTCCTGCCATTTCAAGAGGTAGCTAAATCTATCAAAAGCAGGTTAGATCTATGTGTATGTGAGAGGAAAAAGGAATACTTGGTATTTTTGTTTTTGAAATCTACTTTCTTACAAAATCAGTGCCTGTTTCTTTGGGCAATAAAATGACTTCTGATTATGATCCCAGACCTTCATGTGGATTATGTATCTATAGAAAAAAATCCACAAGGCTATATTGCTAAATGTTAATAGTGGCTATCTCTGGGTGTTGACTTATAGTTTATTTTATTTTATTTTATTTTATTTATTTATTTAGCTTACCTGTTTGACGTATGAGTTTTAAAAAATATACTTTCTTTTTTATGTTTTTCCCTCTAGCATTATAGTAGTACAATACAGTATGACAGATTGCACTAATGTGCATTTTATTCAGCTGGCAGCTCTCAGTTACAGCACTTCTCCTACCTGATAATGAGCCTATGAAATTTCAAATACTGGTTGCTGATGGCTTACAGAGCCATAATTATCCTAAGTGCAGGTTCTCATTGTAATAAGCAGAGTCCGATTACTGCTCTCTCCAAGGAGAAAGCCAAGCTCTGCTAGTGACAGGTCTGCTGAACTCCACCCTTAATTTTCTTCCTTAAACCTGGACAACTAAGGAATAAAATAGATCTTAATGTTCTGTAAATCATAACATTCTGAATTTCTGGCCTTTAATTGTGAAGTCTGTTAATATTTAACTTTTGAGTTCTTGGGAAGAAAATTAAGCACAGCTATTTGTATTTAGGTTACAATTTTTTAATTCTTTCAGTTTTAAAGCATGGATTACTTTAAATTTAAAACAGTTTAACATAAAACACATTCATAATTCAATATAGACTATCCTCTGAGAGTTTTTGCTATTGCACAATCCTATACAATAGAGCATGGGTAAGGAAATAATATCCTGATGTTTTGGGTTACAGTGTATACTTAGGCCAGTAACTTCTAAGTTAAACTATACATCTGAATTTAGGTGGCTTTTAACTAACAATAGAGGGGAAGGTCTGCTTTGGACCTGTTTCTCTTTGTTATCTTGGAGCAACTCTGTGGATGGCTTAACCTAACTTCTCACCTAGCAGAAGCTATCAGGAGTTTCTTAAATTGAATTGAGACATGTATAAGGATAATAGTGCCTCTAGCCCCACCACATTGTTATGCCTCCAACCAAAAAAGTTTACCAAATGATCATCTTTTCTTGATTCTGAAATCAAATGAAATATATTTTACTATGTCCTTATGTACTCCAACCTAGGAGTTCCCACAGACAATAATCTTATGTACAGTATCTGTAGACTGTGTTACCAATGACTGTATTTTCCCCCAGATTGCCTGTATTTTCTCTAGGCATGCTAGCACCTCTGTGATATTGGCACACTGGTATGAGGTGGCATGGGTTGTGTGTTAGAAGAAAAGCCAAGTAATGGGTATTTTACCTACTTCTGTTTGTGTTTATTTTCCACTAATATGTTTGATATTTTACACTTGAGGATCTCATTAACAGCAAAAATTTTTTCCCCCCAATAACAATTGGCATCTTTACATATTAAAATGCCTACTTAGGAAAATTTGAGGAATATTTAATGAAGAAAATAAGAATTACCCACAATTTCATCACTGTTAACATTTTGATATATTCCTCTTGTCTTTAATGTGTGTGTGGTTATAGTTACATGTTGACACCATATTATAGATACAATTATGTGTCCTGATTTCTTCACTTATCATAAACACTTTCACATATCATTTAAAGTCTTTGTAATCATGATTTTTTTCAAAACTTGTTTATTTAAATTAGTTTCAAGTATACAGTACATTGGTTAGACATCTATATAGTTCATAAAATGATGCCCCCAATTGCTCCCTCCCTACCCTGGCCCTCCATCTAGCCATCATATTAATGCATTCCCTATGTCATGCTCTCTGTCCCCGTAACCAACTAGCAACTACTAATTTGTACTCCTTTAACCGTTCACCCCATTCTCCCAGCTCCCAACCTCTCTCCCCTCTGTCAGTCACCAAATTGTCCACTGTATCTGTGAGTCTATTTTTGATTAGTTTGTTCTTTCTGTTCCTTAGATTCTGCATATAAGTGACATCATATGATATTTATCTTTCTCTGATTTATTTCACTCAGCATAATAACCTCTAGGTCTATCCATGTTGTTGCAAATATAGTCATTATTTTAATGACCAATATCCATTACACTGGGTGTATTATATACTACTTTTCTATTGTTAAAATGTTGAGACCATATCTTTGTTTATAAATCTTTGCCACTATTTTAGATTATTTTCTTAATATAGATTTAATGAAGGGGAATCACCAAGTGAACATTTAAGACTGAATATTGTCAGATTGCTTTGTAGAGAGTTCTGCTGGTTTAGATTCCAACCAGAGCTGTAGTATGTTGACTTCTAATGATTTAGTCTTCTGAGTTGTAGAGCTACAGCTGTTACTGAAGCTGCCCAATTCTCAGAAAACTAGACTATATGTTCCAGAGCTTAGTATATTTATAGTAGAAAATGTCAGTAGATGTAACTAATTTATGACTTATAAGAACTCATTTAACTCGTGAAGCAGTTATTTGGGCAATCTTAATATCACACAGTAGTTTTGAAAAGTGTAGCTCTAAAAGAAGGGTATTTTCACCATTAAATTGTACTGTTATGTACTTAGTAAATATCTCATTTTTCACAGCTTTTATGGGAAACCTTACTTGAAATTTCAAACCCCACAGCTAAGAATGACTTAGGGAACAGTGAGGTTTTTTTTAGATTCAACATTTGAATTACCACCACTTTAACAACCTGCATCTAGTATTAGGCAGAGTGAAAAACAGACCCAAGTCTCCTTCCTGGCCTACAACGATCTAGATAATAAAGTTGAGATTATGACTAGGAAATGATCTCCTATATCTCATGTATAGACATGAACTGTGCCTATACACACCAGAAATTTATCAGCAGACTCCTCCAAATGGGGAAAAAGTTATCAACTTATAAACTTGAGTGGCTGCAGTAGGCCAATGTAGGGTAAAGACAGGTGTTTTTGAAAACAAAAAAAGCATGCCTTGCCAAATATTTTCATTATTATTAATGAAAAGACATCAAAAGAAAAATTATAGTTTCAACTGGAAAGCCCTGTGGCTCAAAGGTCAGCCAGAGTAAACAAGAACTCCTATAAAAAGCCATTTACATTCCCTACATACAAGATTTATTTATGAGGGATCCTTCCAGGAAAGAGTCTCACTGAGACTAAAGACTGGCCAGGATGTCCTGACTGGGCAACATTAAGAACATGTGACCATTGCGTGATCCTAGTAGCTATTCACAGGTCTTTGCTCTGGGGGTGCTTCTGCTTCACTTCTTCATCCCTCATGACATTTACCAAATGGATGCCACTGATTATCTAACCACTCAGGGTGACTCTGGAAAACATGAGAAAAAGTGGGTGTCCTGTGAAATTTTCTTTCTTGGTGAAGAGTTTTGTAGAGATAGTGTCGTCTTTCATTCAGACTTTTTTTTTCAGTCACTCAGCAAGTCTTTACTGTTGTCAGCTATGTGCCCAGCACTATTTGGGCATTTTGGTGCAAAGTGGCCTAAGAGTGAGACCTAGGCATGTCCTTGCCACATGATTTCATAGACCACCTGTAAGTTGGTCTCTAAGGCCTGTTCCAACTCAGACCTTGAGTTGAGATTCCTTTTCAGCCCCCTAGAGGGCACCAAAACCATCATGTTGCCTCCTGGAATATTTTTTTTCATTAAGTTGCAGCCCCCAAACAAATCACATTATCAATACTAGATTTATTAGGTAGAAAGGAATTCTCAGCAGTTTGATTTAGATTGTTTTTTAGTAAATAATACAACAATGTGATCCAAGATGGAAACTAATTTCTTTGATTTTAACAACCCAAGGTTACAGTAATCCTTATTTTTCCATTATAGCATGGTAAAATTTAATTGAATGCAGTCAAACCTTGCTATTTACCATCTACCTCATCATTAAAAGGCATCTTCTTAATACATAGTTAACATCCAAAATAAAAAAGCATTTCCCACCATTTTATTTCTAAGTTTTGCTAGTAATTTATTTTTACCTAGATTCCTTTTGCTAGTGTTTTTTCTATATGTAGAAAAAATTGTAAGTGATTACTATATCTGGGGCTTTATATCTCTGGCTGTCCGGACTATGGAAATGACCCATTTTTATGCTTCTACCCTTCCTTCTATTGTAGTTCCCAACTGCCTTCTACCTCCCTCCCCATTCCATCTCCATTTCCCTGCTCCTACACCATGCTGAGGCTGTGGACTGCTTTAGGAATCACCAAAAAAAAATCCTAGCCATTGGGTGACTCTCATCAGCTCTCACACAGGTATTGGAGAGAAGCCTCTGACCCCTGCCTCTGTAATAACCAAAGCAGGAGAGGGATATAGAGGGGAAGAGCAGTCTTCTCAGACTCAGAGTGGGAAGGATTATTCTTAGATGAGTATAGCCTAGAAAATTCAATTTTTATTTGAAGACTTTTTGTGATTAAGTATTATTCTAAGGGCTGTGAGGTATCAAGCTTCCATTTACATTATCCCACATCTATTGGAAAATATGTTTGTAAACTGGCACATGCCTTTAAACTTTTTGGTTTGCCCTGTATTACGATTTATTTATGACTTAACCATAAAAGATAACATAAATTAAATAAAATTATGAAATAGTAAACTTCACGGTATTATTCAAGGATAAACTAGTACAACTTTCATAAGAGTACAGAGCTTTTGGACTCATGCCCTACAAAAGGCCTCTGAATATGCTCTGTTATCCATGCCTCTAGGAAAGTTGTGTTTAACAATGCAAATAATAGACAGATTTCTACTAGGACCTACCAAGCTTAGTGATTAACCAGGATGCTTATTTCAAAATAACTCCTTCACCGATACTCATGTTTGCTGTTGATATGTCATCAATTAGTCACTTCAACTGTATTCAGAGTCATCCCTATTTTATATCCAGGAAACAGGTCTTCAGCAGTTAAGTGACTTTATCAAGGAAGAACAGCATCAAAAGATGAAAACATTCTGATGTCTGTGTTTCCCTTTTTTTTTTCCTACTTGAACCTACAGAATAGTACCTTGGTATTTAGTGCCTATATACCATATCTTATATTTCACAAAGCAGTACTTATCCTTATGACCTCTAATGTGTTGCAATATTTCTAATCTGTTATATTTCTTTAATGTGATCCAGATCCACCAAACTGATTTCATAACTAGTGATAGCTATGACCTGCAATTTGAGTAACACCGACGTAAATGAATTTCTAGTTGTATTCCTCATTATAGTCATGAAAAAGGAGATTAGCATCTTGACTTAGGGGACTGTAAGGTTTGCTCACAGGTATAATGGAATTTCTTAGAAATGTTCCGGAAAATAATATCAAATGGCAGAAACATGAAAATGCAAGGACTGTGTTCAAACTGAGTGCCTAATTGTATGTGTGTACATAGATAAATCTTATAGTCAAAGCCTGTTTTTTTATGACTAGCATGGGCCTTATTCCTAGATGATACTCAGTAAATATTTGTTGCCTGAGTGAGTGGCAGTGGCAGCTATTAGTTTATTTGTAATTCTAGGTTTCCGTGAAAGGAAATATGATGTAAAGAATAACAGAAAACTGTATGTAATCATATCTGTTTAAGGACTATGTTGGAATTCTTCAAAAAGTACTTTAATTCCAACCCGTCTTCATTAATCAAGCCTAAGTTCAACTTCATACATACATAGAAATCATGACCTGGGTCTTAGGCCCTCAGGTCATTTTTCTGGGACTGACTTTCTTCAGCTGAAAATGAGTGCTTTGGAATTATAATTATTACTTCTCAACTTATTAGGGGGAATACCAGGAAAAACTGATTTATTTGTCTCTTCTGTATGAACTAGAAATGGTTCGCCTAGTTAAAAATATGCCTGTTTTATATAGAGAGAGGCCTCTACTGCCATGATAACCTACTTTTGTATTTACTACATGTTTGTAATTATATTGCCTGTCAGTATTAGTGGGCAGCTAAAGTATATCTACAGATTGGAAGATGACAGCCATGGTTTGATCTTAGCAATGGAGCACATTTTGTACAATGTGTCAAAGAACTATTAGATCAGGACTGTGTAACCACCAAAACTTTCTAGCCCTAGATTCTGTTCTGTATTCAAGAAGTCCCTCTCTTATGCCACATGCCATTTTTCTTTTTCATTTTGTGCTCTTAACATATGCCTCTCTCTTCTGCAGGAACGATATCTTTGTGTTCCTGCTAAGCACACGAGCTGGAGGACTGGGCATCAATCTCACTGCTGCAGATACAGTAAGTAATGAGAACACAATACACCATATGTATATGCAGGTTTTTTACTATAAATATGTCTTTCAATTGGTATTATCCTTTGCTTTCTGTCACAAACTTTATTTCTTTGCTTTCTGTTGTGTTAAATGACAGTAATCGTGCTTTGCCTGAAACTGGAACATTTTTTGGACTTTTCTATGCATTCCTTTGGAATAAGTTTCTAACACTCATTCAACAAATATTTAGTGAATACCTACTATGTGTCTAATATGGTCCAAATACTTGGAGTATGTCAGTGAATAAACACTGAAAAAAAATTAGTCAACCCAACCAGGTTGGTTTGGGGAGCTATAACTGAACAAATCAGGATGCTTTCTTTTATTACTCTTATGCATTATTTCATAGTAAGAAAAACTCATATTTTTGTATCCCAAACTTCAAAAGGTGGTTGGAGAGTAATGAAATTAGTAATTTAAAAAATGAAGTAAAAAAGACATTTCATCAAGTTATCTATCTTCATACTCAATCTCTTTGAAAGAATACTTCAGTATCTGAAAGGGAGTAGAAAGAACATTCCTTTTGAATCTCAGAATTAGTCCCAGTATTCAAATTTATTTAATAACAGTTTTCATAATCTTTTATAAATAGGAAATTTTTTTATAGAAGACATGACTATAAAAATGTTATTTTATGTGGCTGTTGTGCTTCTCTGTGAAAAACAGAGCATCGAAAAACCCACAAATATGAGAAGGATGCAAACTGAAGTATAGTATGGAGACTTGAATAGACTCACAGCAGCTGAACTGGAACTAGATTCCTTGTCTCCCAGTCTTCACTCCTAAGCTGTGTTCGTTCTTTCTTCTTATTCATTAGTACATCACAGAACTGCCTACTTTCAAGAATAAAAAACAGATTCTGTAATATCATTATAAGTAGAATATCAACCATAAGACTCAGCCATACCTCCCTTGGCATCTAAACCTTTTTTGCCAGGTAACCAGGTTGGGACAGGGCTCCAGGGCCTGAGGACACTGGGGCATAGCTAGGTAGTTGCTATATCTGATGTGCACATCATCAGCCTCAGTTCATATTAAGGTAAGGCTATCATTGGTGGTAGGTGCTGTTCTTGTAGGTTCTCTGATGTAATGGCTCACTTGGTGCCATATCAGGTAGCATAAACTTATCTTTCTCTTTGTCCTTTGGTTCTTGGTAAACATTTCATTCATTCCCAACTTAGTCATAATCTCAATGTGAGTACAAGATTCATCCTAGCTGGTCTTTTGAACTCCATTCTCAGCCCCCAGCCCTATATCTACTTTGTTTATATCCTTCTTTTCTAACCATTCCACTCCCTTGCTTAAAACTCTTCAGGGAGTCTACAAGATAAGCTCCTTTACATGGCATACAAGGCCCTTCATTTTGTGGCCTTTATCATCCTGTCTAGTCTAATCGCCAGACTGCTTTCCCTTCTAAAATTTATATTCCAGAAATAATGATAGATTCGTAGTTTTCCTGAACATACCATACTGTATCATACTGTTGCATAAACCATTCCCTCAGCATAGAGCATTCTCTTGGGTGCCTCTTCTTCCATCTGGTAAATTTCAAAACCCCCTCATGATCAGGGGTTGCTATGTTATATGGGCTGGTAAAGCTTCTCTGATAAGGTGACATTTGAGCCAGGATCTAAAGAAAGGGAGCAAGCCAAGCAAATATCTGGCAGAATGAAGAGCATTCCAGGCAGAGGAGATAAGTGTAAAGCCCTGAGGTAAGAACATGCTTGGCAGCATGCAACAGTTAGCTCTATGTAGGTGGAACAATAAATGAGGGGGGAAGAGTGATGTGAGATGAGTGTTGCAGAAGCAGATCATGTAAGGCTTAGTAGGGCCATGGTAAGGATTTCGAGATAGGAGGCCACCGGAAGAATTTGAACAGAAGACTAACATGATTTGGCTTGGGTATAAATGTGCCCCTCTGGCTTGGGGTGGGGAGGGATAAGAGAACTATAGGGAGAAATGTAGAAGCAGGAAGATCAGTTAGGAGTTAGACACAAGATGAGTTAGACACAAAAGTAGTGGAGGTAGTGAGAAATTGTGGGATCTGCGTATATTTTGGAGGCACTGACAATAAGATTTGTTCCCAAATTGGATGTGGGACATGCAGGAGTTGTAGAGAACTCTAAAGTGTTTAACCTATGCTGCTGGAGTGATGGAGATACCAATTGCTGATTATTGGGAAGGTTGGGGTGGGGGTGCAGGTGGGGTTTGATTGGGAAAATCACGAGTTTGGTTTAAGGTACGTTATGTTCAAGATTCTTAGCAGACATTAAGTAACAGTGTCATCTAGGTTGGATAGGTCACCTGGGTAGTTTGAGCGTAAGTTCATTTCATTAAAATGTATATTCTTTCTCAACCTGCCTATCTCAGGTTTGGTCTATGGTTTCTTAAGGAATAATTCCGCTACTCGTTCATTTGAATGATCAAAAAAAAAAAAAAAAAAACAGATTTGAGAGGGGAGATCTGCAGCATACTTCTGCTGTTCACATAGTTTGCCTTATGGGGGTAAAAAGCTCCACAAATAACCAAAATAGGCTCCTAACCCATAGCTAGAGAAGTAGAAATAGAAATTCTGTTTTCATCTGGGGGCTAAAGAGAAGCTCTAAATATTCTTGAGTTCTCAATTCCAAAATAATTTACATTTAATTTCGAGGGGAGGGCTTGGGGACCCACTTGTAAATTAAAACCTTCTGGAATACTCCTCAGAAAAATGAGACCACAGATTGAAATGAATTCCTAGATAATGCTTCGTATGAAGTCAGATTATACTCTGTGTGTTATTGTTAGAAAAACAATAGGCTCAACTGCTTGCCTGGCATTTTTCCTTTGTCCTGAGATTTATTTAGCTTTGGAAGATTCCCAGAACCATTTATGGACAAGGAAGAGGTTAACCTAAAATGTCAGGAAAAACTCGATGTTTTATGGTTGAAAATGCATATATAAACATGTATTTGTAAACAGTGGGACTCTGGCCCACTCTTTTAGTAAAAACATGATTTTACCATGTGATTAATGGCAGCTGCCCCTTACTCTATCTGTGTTGTTCTTTGTGTATTATTCCTAAAGTAGGGATCTCTTTGCATTTGACTTGGCTTAATGTAAGGGGTTATTATAAACTGCACTGTTTTGTTTCTATGTCAAACCTGTTTTAAATGCTTATGTGTAGAGAGAAAATGAGCTTTTTGTCCCTTGGTAGCAATATGAGAAGTCCTATGTTCTTTGAGGCAACATGGGACAGCTTTCGGCCCTCCCAGGGGACTGAATTTCCACCCATTCTCTTGGGGTAAAAAGAAAATTCCTCCCTCTAAGAATTGGTCCAACTTTTTCCAGTTAATTCCTCTTGAAATCTTCCTGTTTTCCATTTCAGTCCCTCATCTCTTGACTACTACTCATTCATTGACCTATATAGCTAGGTCCTCCACCCCATCTCAACTGTCCCTCGTCATTCCTGTACAGCTTGGTGTTTACAACTTCATGAAGATGCTGACTATTCATATATTTCCCTTTAGTCATTGCTGGGGCACGCTTTATAGATTGACTTGCTTTAATCTTTTCTAGTTAAGTCACTGTTCTAATCATTTCATTATTTGTTTTTCTCTAGAATGTCTCACCGAGTTCCATAAATTTGATTACCAAATACAGGTGTCATTTCTGTCCCACTGTGATGGGCATTGCCTCCCCAATTCCCCACCTCTACCACCACCTCAAATTCATGCATAGTTGATTCTGTGTTCATTTTATTGTCAAATTAGATAATAATCATACATCTAGCTTGGTTTTGAATTGTCTCATTCTTGCTCTTGTTTTAACTTATTAGTTTATATTTCATATTCTTTTTCCCCAGGTAAGTATTTTTCTAAATAGAATCTTATACTATTCTCTCTTCCTCCCATATTTCTTACCTCTTTTAATCCATTTAAATTTAATTTTGAGGGGAGGGCCACTAAATAGCCTCTAAATTTGGGGCAGGGGTGAGTTGAAGTTAAATTGCAAACCTGCCTCATTAGGCTTTACTCTTAACTGTTTATGAGCTCAAAAGAACCCAAGTTGAATTAGATTTGGTTGCCACTGGGACTTCCAGGAAAAATGTAAATGTTAAGGAAGTACCTATGAAATGATTCATAATATAGAATTCCCCATTATGAATTCATGCTGAACCATATTGCCGTAGGCTTGAACAACTAAAGGTACTATATTTTAGGTGTGATGTCAGTTCTCATTTTCCACATATGTAGTCATTTTAGGTATATGGGGCAAGGAACGTTTCCCCCTAGTCCAATTGGCAGTCTCCTTTTCATTAATTCTATCTTCTCTTCCTTTGTTCTCCTTGAAAATTTAAGCTGGATTTCCTAGAATTTTATATATTTTGTTGAAGCTCCAAAATGTCCTGTGGTCAGCTTTGCTGTGCTCATCTACAAGTGACAAGCATTTAGTATTTTCAAATTCTAGGCCTGTGGACACTGTGAGTTAATAATAAGCTTTCACAAATGTTTTTCTTTGGGAGGCAGTTTATAATTTTCTCCCCAGTAATTCTAACCTGTACTAAAAGTTGAGGGACTATACCTTATATAAAAGCAAGACAAAAGGAGCCGCAGTGTGGGATCTTATTAGTAGAAGCAAGAGCATTGTGAAAATGTTAATGCCTTTTGTTCATCTTTACCAAAGTCTGAATTCTCCAGAGAATGATAGAATTTCCTTTATTTTTAAATGAGAAAATAAATAAGTTACTTAGGAATAGTGTTAGGCATTGGGAAAAGCATCATACAGAACCAGTTTCAAGCTAGATAGATTTCTCTTGCATTTTTAGGCTCTGTCTAGTTTTGATCAATCTCCTGAGATTTTAGTATCAATTGACTAGTATCTATGGAATCTTGCTTTCTGCTGACGGATGGTGTCTGTCCTCCAATAAGACTAGATGGGAAGATATCTTAAATAGTACACATGAAATAATTGGACACCCATTGAAGATAGTAATTAAGTGGGAACTTGAACCAGGGTGGGCCACAAAAGATATTGTTAATAGTGCAGGTTGTGGGAGGAGACTGTTAGGGTTGTGAGCTCAGGCCAGTCTCTTTTTAATTTATAAGATAAAGGAAATATATAGGGGTTTTGTGAAAATTTAATGAGATATATATGCACACTAGTGCCACATACATTGTAAGTGCTCAACAGATTTTAGCTGTATTTCTAATAGAAATTTAGTTGTTATTTCTAATAGAAATTCGTGAGGAATAGGAAAAGGAGACATTATATAGGCAAGAGAAATCAGGTAGGCCTTCCTGGAAGTGGTCTGAATCTTAAACAACCAGTAGAGGTGAGTCGAAGGATTCTAGGTCAGAAAAACAGCTCGAGCAAAAAGTAGTGTAAAGAAATGTAATATAAGTGAAGAACACTGAAGAGACTTATCTGACAAAAGAGAAGGGGTGTATTTATGTTAGGAAAGAATAGAAATGAAGTTGGTTCAGTTTAGCAAGGCCTGATTATTGACAGGAGTTTGAACTTGGTGTGTTAGAGCATAACTGGCAGAGAGGGAGTGGTGTCCAGTGGTACCCAGTATAGACTGAAGAAGAAACAGATCTAGGAAGCCTTCTGGTCTGTGGGCTAGACATGGGTGGTGAGGGCCTACTCCAGGATAGGGACAATGGGGCTGTAGAAAAGATAAGTTTGTTTCTGAGGAAGCACTGGCTGAATTTTGTGACTTGATTAAATAAAGAGGAGGGTGCATGAGACATGAGTGCCATTTTGAACGGGCTTTCTTTCTGGAGGTCTTACTGGATAATATAGTATCAAGGCTGAGTACCCAGGAGTCTGTTGGTTTTAGGATCACTTGTAGGGTGAGGGAGAGGCAGTATATTTTGTTGTTTGTGTTTGTTGTTTAGCAAACTAAAATTAGCTTCCAGTGAACCTTTAAATGTTTCTTCCCTGGAATTCAAGGAACAAAAAGTGACCCTGTTGATGGGAGCCTGAGAATGCCAGGAGAGTCATGCATGTCTCTTACCAAGTAGGCCTAGTGCTGAAAAAAAGCTTTCCACATTCCTCACATCCCGCTGTTTACTTAGGCTGTGTAATCTTGAATAAATACTCTTAATTCTCTGTGCCTCAGTTTCCTTATCTATAAAATGGGATCGTAATAGTACCTGAATCATAGCTATTATGGGATTTCAATAAGTTAATACACATTAAACAACTAAGTATTAAGTATTAATATTATTGCCACTCCCTCTTTTAATAAAAATCCTGAGTACAAGCCCTAGAGTATGTCTCTTTAGCCAAGAGCAAGCGAAGGAATGGCTTGGTTTTATAAATGGGTATCTGCTCATCTTAATACCCATAAGGAAAAAATCTGGCATCAAACTATTCCAAAGAGATGAATGGCTGAGCTGGGTTGCTCTCAGAATTCCTGATTTTGCGCCGAGAGTGCCTCAGTCTTTCTGTATTCTTGTCCTGCCTATGCAGGTGATCTTTTATGATAGCGACTGGAACCCCACTGTGGACCAGCAGGCCATGGACAGGGCCCACCGCTTGGGGCAGACAAAGCAGGTTACTGTGTACCGGCTCATCTGTAAAGGCACCATTGAAGAACGCATTCTACAGAGAGCCAAGGAGAAGAGTGAGGTAAGCAGAAGGCAAAAGAAATACTATACTTGTGTACTACATATTGACTAGACTAAGACTCTCTTGCCTTTCATTGATCATGAAGGGGTTGAATTTCTACTGGATAGAAAATAAAATCAGGTCCTATACAATGGTAATTTCTACTGCCCTGGCCATTTCTCATTCCTTTACTACCAGAATGGTGTTTACAGCCTAGATTCAGCTCTTGTTTATGTGGAGGTGATACCAGTCATGGCCCTTACGTTTGATATACTTTCATATTCAAGGAAGAAGGGATAACATTTGAGCTCTCACTCTAGTGCTCTCAATTTGATCAGCCTCTGAGGTATATGCCAGATTTGCTAGTTTCCAAAGAAATTATTATTTGGATCAGGTTTTCCCCCCCCCATCTTGATTCATTATAATTGGATCCTCTAACTATCAATTAGCAGTCCCAAGCAAAGACGTTCTTATTGTCCTTTCTGTTGGAAATGGAATAAATATTCTGGATGAGCCAGTTGGATGAATGAAAATAGGGAATCCAGGGGCCTCATTGGAGGATCAGATTGAGAAGGATGTTTCTTTCTTTCTGGATATTTGCCAGAGGGAATAGCATGGTTGTGACGTTTCGATCTGCTTTTGTATAGATTCAGCGGATGGTGATTTCTGGTGGGAACTTCAAACCAGATACCTTGAAACCCAAAGAGGTGGTTAGTCTTCTTCTAGATGATGAAGAGTTAGAGAAGAAACGTATGTACTCTAAACCTCTTGTTTATGCTCTCATTAAACATCAAAAAATGTTTCTCTGGCCACATACAACTGAAAATGGAAGGGGCCCTTGGCTGTGTGCCCAGAGTGAACAAAGCCAAACACTGTATTTGCGAAGAAACATTTTCATGTCAGTATTTTATATTAAAACCCAAATAAGCATGTGTTATGGAGTAGAAAGTAAAATTCACATATATTATTTAAAGTAATATGATTCAAATAAGTTTACACCAGGAAGCCTAGTTCCCTAGACTCCTGAGCAGTAATAAATTTACTTTGTTCTGCCCAGAGAAATGTTTCTGTGGAGAAGATGGAAAAACACACTGCTGTGACATACAAACCCTTCTCCCATGTATTCTTGCTTTCGAAAATAATATATTTCTGACTTACCTTGTGAGCCTCTGATGACTTCCACAGCATCACATCAGAAAATATGATGAAGCTCCTTTTTATGGTGCTTGCATTTGCCACCACCTTCTATAAACCTTTTGGGACTCTATACACTTGAAATGTGCAATGAGAGATATTGAAAGACCGAAAAGAAAAGGAAAAAGAATAAAGGCAAGGGAAGGCCCATGGTAATTAAACTAAATCATGATTTGAACCCAAAAACTATTAAGAATCCAAGAACTCTATTCCTTCTCCAAATTAAAACCACAGGTTATCTGCCTTGGACAGATTGAATCCATTCTTTGGATCATAAATATCAAAGGATATGGCCACTTTAATTTCAAAGAATGAAGATTATGATTGCCACAGATATCTCATCGGATCTTTTTTTTTTTTTTTTTTAATTTTGATAGTAAGGCTTCGGCAAGAAGAGAAACGGCAGCAGGAGGAAACCAACCGAGTTAAAGAGCGCAAGCGCAAGCGGGAAAAGTATGCAGAGAAGGTATCTCAAGCTTGGGCTGCTTGGGCTGCTTGGGCTGACCGACGAGGGCTGGTGGGGGCAGGGTGGTACTTACAGAAAAGGCTTCAGACTATATGGCTTGTCATCTTGGTTACTGGTTGGTAATCGAGCTCCAACTGTGTGTGATAAGTAGCAGTTCTGTGCTTATTGATATTTGATTAGGAGAAATTCAGCCTTGGTAGACCTGTACTCCCTGGACACACTCATCCTTTCTATGGTCATATGTAATTATGGAAACCATTTGTCAGGATGTTACAAATCATAAGGCTAAATGTGGGTAAGATGAATGTATTTACATTATTAGATTTCATAGAATCTTAGAAAGAGACTAAGAGGTCATTAGAGCAAATCCTTCTACCATGATTCTGCTAGCATAACATTTAGTCATCTACCATTAAAAAATAAGTTGCTGGCCAATCTGTACATCTGTTTTTCTCTAATCTATGCCAAGAATTTGAGCTCTTTTTTGCCTCTTTTCTGACATTTCCTGCTTGAGCCCACCAGGCTAGCTGCAAAGTGGGATGTAATTCCCCTATATTTCTCCCTATCTTGCTGTTTCCACTAAAATATTATATCAGTAACCCTTATCTCTAGTCTTTATTGACATGTAAATCGGAAATGAGGCCTTCAGGACTTGTTCTTAGTGCAGGAGTCAGTCCATTCGTTCTAATTTCCCAGACTTATTATATGTCCAAGGACCATTAGTTTGGAACCGCTTTATTACCCTACAGAAAGTGTTTTCTAATTTTTTCTGGCATCTCTATATCTCTGGGCCCTTGGACTATTTGGTTTGTCTGAAGCATATTGCATAGCCACATGTTAAAACTGGTTCTGTTTGAAGTGAAGGTTGGCTTCTTCCCCTTATCGGCGCTTGTTTTGGGCCCTATATCCCTTTAGCTATAAGGCCCTGATGGTCAGCAGCCTAGGAGCCTGTCTATAGTATATGACCATCTACTAGTAGATACACTAGCTATTCCTAATGTAAAATTCACACCCTTGATTGTACCTTCTGCTAAGCAGAACTATTTCTAGCCTGAAGAATGCCCCTGGTATACACTATAATTCCAAAGCTGAAAAATCCCAGGAATGAAGGATTATGTTCTTCTTAGCCTGGGCTGCCATCTCTGCTCAGGTTCTCTGTCATGACTCCATCCTCAAATCTGCAACCCATTACTTACTACTATTTAGAAATGAAATAGTTTTAACATTCAGAAACAATATCAAAGAAGAAAAGGTGGTTTCCTAATACAAGACATTGTAGGATGGACTGAGGTTGCATCAGAAGCCATCTACCAGGAGCATAGAAATTGCACATATGTATCCAATGATAATATAAACTACACGAAGACTACCATATTAACCTTAATATAGGTGTAGAAACAAGTGCAGTTAGTTACAGTGGGCGGGTGTGATTCCCAGAATTTTCCAAACGTTCTGTGATCCTTGGTCCCTAATCTAGGTCCCTAACCTACTGAACTTGGTTCTACAAGTGCTTAGTATAGCTCAGTCACTCAGCCCTTAAGCATTTGCATGTAAATTGAGGAAATAACAACCAAACAATGGCAAAAACCCATCATTATTTCTTGAGTATGATAAGAACATTCATTACCTTTATAAAAAGAAGACAGAGTAAAAAGAGATGCGCACAAAATTTGGTCCTCCCTCTTGTGGGACCACATTAATTCAACCTCTGATAAATGCTGCAGCTTGGATGTGCCAGAAGCTGGCTATGCACTTTGCCCCATGAGGATTAGGCTCAGTGCAGCTTTGGTTCAGTGTGACTGGCTTACTTTTCAACTCTATTATTGTGGTAGAATGTACATAAACTCTTATTAAGCCATCTCTTTCCTCCTTCCTGAGGAGTTTTTTCTTTCTTAAAGATACAGTAATTGAAAAATGAAACCTAAAAGTTCACAAAGAGTCAAATTTCTGTCATCACTTTCTTCTCCAACCTACTCTGCTTTTGGTGCCTGTCCTCATACTATGTCCATACTTCTTGATTTATGTGTTCCCAGAAGAAAAAGGAAGATGAATTGGATGGGAAAAGGAGAAAGGAGGGTATGAACTTGGTGATTCCATTTGTTCCCTCGGCTGATAACTCCAACCTCTCTGCTGACGGGGACGACTCCTTCATTAGCGTGGACTCGGCCATGCCCAGCCCTTTCAGTGAGGTGAGGTTCCTTTATCGCAGCAGTGGGACTGTCCTAACCTTATAGCTTTTGGTTCTCCTAGAGTCCTCCTGCCTTGTAGAAGGGGGTTGCACATTCCAGTTGAGGACAGGCTGGCTTCTTTGGAGCCAGAGCAGGGACTCTAACCCTCAGGAGTGAAGCCAGGTAGGAGAGGGAAATAGTGGCAAGACCTGAGAAGCACGCCCTCATATAGGTACAGGGCCATTTGGCTATAGACATGAGTAGTGGTTATCTCGACCCTTCCTCCTCTAGATCTCCATCAGCAGTGAGCTGCACACTGGTTCCATTCCCCCTGATGAGAGCAGCAGTGACATGCTGGTCATTGTGGATGACCCAGCCTCTTCGGCCCCTCAATCTCGAGCCACTAACTCCCCTGCTTCCATAACGGGATCTGTCTCGGACACTGTGAACGGTAAGTAATTCTAGAAATGACATACAACTTAGGCCTGGTCCATTGCCTCAAGAAAAGCATTAGTTTGGTGGTGGGTGAGATCCCGATTCCTTCTAGGTTGATCGCATTTTCTACTTTTTTTAAAGAAGAATGGAGTGAAACAAAAAGACTTTTTACACTCATTCTTTCGTTAGCACTATTAAGTGAAAGGGGAAAAGGAAGATTTAGGGAAAGCAAACTAAACTTCACAAAGATTTCAGACTTCTTTGTTTTCTAGATAGCCCGATCTTTCACGCTTCACCCTCTTTTTTGCTAGTTTTTAATTAAAGTTAGCTTTGATGGGTCTTTCCTCACTTTGTTCTCAGGGGCTCAGTGTTGCTGCAGTTTCTCGAGATATCTCTAGGTTTAAAACTTGGGAGTAAGTTGGCTGTCCAAGGCAGGAGCACATTGGAACGTGCAGGTGGATCTCAGGTAGCCAGTCCTTGAGAGTTCATTTCATTATGTTCTTGTTTAGAGAAGAAATTCAGGAGTAATAGAACCACTTTTCTAGAAAGAAAGCAGCTCAAGGAGTCAGGGTGTTATAGCCATTTAGAATTCTTACGAACTCTGTGTGATCCCATGATCCAGCCATTAAAATGGGAACATAGACTTCCCTGGAAGTCCTGAAACAAATACCCTTAGAGCCAGCCTTCCCTGTCAGAGTAAGATTCTGTTAACATATGAAGAGATTGACTTTTTTGTCTCTTGGCCCATTTGTTCCCACAGGAATTTCCATTCAGGAAATGCCAACCGCAGGACGTGGTCACTCAGCCCGAAGCCGAGGCCGCCCTAAAGGTTCAGGAAGCACAGCCAAAGGAGCAGGGAAAGGCCGAAGCCGGAAGTCCACCGCGGGCAGTGCTGCCGCAATGGCAGGAGCCAAAGCAGGGGCTGCAGCAGCCTCCGCAGCTGCCTATGCTGCATACGGGTACAACGTGTCTAAAGGTACAGAGGCCCTGCAGGGCTGCAGGCTTTATTCTGGTCAGGGATAGTCAGGAGGGTCTATCGAGCATTTTGCCAGGTAGGACACCCCCAGGCCAGGAAGCTCCTTCCCAGAGCCCATGTTGGGTTCCGCTTCTGCATTGAGCAGTCTTGATCCTCCCCCTTGTCTTTGGGACTTAGTACAATGCCGCCTTCAAAGTGGAAGTAACTGTGAAGAGAGCGAGCTGAATTTTTGAACTCTACTGCTTTAAACTCTCAGGGTTTTCCCTGCTTTGAAAACTGATTTTTTTCCCCGAGACCAATATTTCAACAATTACATTTCAATAGTCTGGGCTAGCATAGTTAACATTTACCAAACTATGTGATTCATCACCTTAGATATTAAGCACCTGCTATGTAAATAGGAGTATAACACAAGGATCCTGCTCTTAAGTATATAATAGAAGTGAGAAAGGAAAGCTGTATGTGGAATATGTTTAACAGCAATTGCAAGGCAATGAGTATTGAGTGAAAAAAAGCAGATTGGAAACCTTAGTTGTAGTTGTAGATCAGAAGGAGGAACCAAGGACCTTACGACAAAGTGCCCAGACTGTAATTTGAAAAGAAGGAGAAGGATGATGAAGGATTTGGACTGGCAGCAGAGAAGCTGCAATGACTAAGGCATATTGGAAAGTCACTGAGCAGATCAGTCAGGCTGTGCTGAAGAGGCGCACTGGGAGTTAAGGTTGGAAAGACATGACATGACTTGATGAGCAATTGCTTATCAGATGTATGACACGGGGCTGTGGTTTGAGGTGACTGTTGTGACCATGACAAGTGGAGGAGAGTTGTAGCAATGAAACATAAGACATCTGAGAGTGGTAGAAGGGGTACTCCTGTTTATAGACCTCTCTCCACATTCAAAACATGGGCTTAGTATTTAGCTCATTGGGTTGTTATAGCAAATAGGGCATTATTGAATAGAAAGTGCTCAGTGTTAGTTCACCTCCCCGTTCTCCTACTGTACAAATATCAGCTTTTATTTATTTGTTAATTTAACAAATATGAAGATAATAGTCTAGGCCAGTGTCTCTTAACCCTCATTATATTTTTGGAAAACAATAATCTTGCCAATAGTCAAGACCACCATGGCAGAGTCTCACCCACAGTTAAGCAGGGCATAATACTCATCAAGCTTTATCCTGGAGACCTGGACTGAGGAGGGGGCAGGAGAGGCTAAGGAGGCAACAGGGGGTAGTGTGTGACAAGAAAAATCAACAGTGCTTGGTAACTAGGAATAGAAAACAAGAGAAAGAACTGCTTCAAAGATTACCTGTAGTTCCACTGTGGATGAAAAGAGACATGTGTCTGCTTACCACACCAAGCACTTACAATTTTTTTAAGAGTAAAACTAGTACACAAATAATTGAAGCAAAATATTGGACAACTTATTATCAGATATAATTGGATTTGGCTTATACAAGAAAAAAATTCACTTTTGCGCAGGAAGCCATCACTGAAGATGGGAGATTTGAAATGGGTCCTTGAAGTGACAGGGCTTGGAGAACAGGGTTAGCCACATACAGCAAAAGAGTATAGGTGCAGGAAAGAGTGGGCAGCCTTGTGCCCTCTGGCCATACTGGGGAGTAGAGGACATCTTCTAAATTAAGAAGCAGCTAATCACAAATAGTTCCTCAAGTAGAAAGAAGGACTGTATAAGAAAATAAGTTAGTGCCTAGAAAGCTACACCTCTTCCCTCACCCTTGGCTTCCCCACATGTAACATATGCTCTGTCTTTGAGAGACAAGGTGATATCTTACTCCTTGTGGATGAGGTAATGTAGAGAGGGCTGGGTAGGTGTTATATTTCTCTTAAAAATGCATCCCTTTTAATGAAAAGACAGTTGATAG
Organism: Rousettus aegyptiacus; assembly: GCF_014176215.1. Taxonomy (NCBI): domain Eukaryota; kingdom Metazoa; phylum Chordata; class Mammalia; order Chiroptera; family Pteropodidae; genus Rousettus; species Rousettus aegyptiacus. The sequence continues at coordinate 115,067,942 of NW_023416306.1, read as the reverse complement.
GAAAAGCAAGCAAATTGCTAAGAGGTTGACGGGGAGGGCTCCCCATGACCTCACTGCCAGCCCAGACTCCAGTAACCAAGATCAGGTGCCAGGGCAGCTCAAACAGGACTGACGTTCACCTTCTTCTTGTCTCTGTCTTCATCCCCACAGGAATCTCTGCCAGTAGTCCTCTGCAGACATCCCTTGTTCGGCCTGCTGGCCTTGCTGACTTTGGACCTTCAAGCGCCTCTTCCCCCTTGAGTTCCCCTTTGAGCAAAGGAAATAACGTTCCTGGGACTCCCAAGAGCCTCCACTTGACCAGCAGCCTAGCCCCAGACTCTCTGGTCAGAAAACAGGGTAAAAGCACCAATCCCTCTGGAGGACGGTAACCACCTGGGCCCCCCCCAGCTTCCTTCAACCAAACCAGGGGCTAGAGTCCTAGCCTGAAAATGGTCTTTGGATGGCTTGCCCAGTGCAACATCTTACATCCCAAGTCAGAGGGAAGAGATGACCAGTTGGAGCGAGGGAAGGACAGTCAGGTTTTTGGTGAGCACTTTTATCACCTGTGTCTGAAGAGGAGCGGTCTGGGGTTGCCTATAGGAAGAAGGCCCATGGACAGGGATCAGCCCACAGCATCTCAGATGAACTTGACAGCCACATCTTAAACCTTGTACTGGGGAAGGGCCTGACATAGACCCCATTTAGATGATCAGACACACTATCTCCATCCCCATTCTACTCTTCAGCTCTGGCCATGTACCTTGCAAAGGCTCCACAAAGTGCTATGAAGAGCCTTCTATAGTGGAGACTTCTCTTAGGGCTGGGATTTCCTATAGGGCTAGGAAGGGAAGAAATCATGTATCTGGCATCCTCAGTCTTTGGGTAGCTCCCAAGGTCTCCAAACCCCATTTGTCAGAGTATCACCATTGAAGAAAACAAGGACTACAGAAATAGGTAGTGGCTTGTGAGGGTGACAGAAGACTAGAGAAAGCACGCCTGGAGGCAGTTGTTTTCCCAGAATTTCCTCCCCTGTCCTGCATGGTTCACACTAGAGAACCTTCAGGTCCCACCAGCAACAGTACAGCTGCTCCCACCTTGGGACTCCTAGAAGCCAGTAAAGAGGCCAGGAGCCACCTCAATCAGCAGGACATCCTCACTGCCCCTCTTACAGACTCCCTTGCCCTTCCTGAATGCACAGTCTCCCCACCCTTGCCCTTCAGCCCCCTGCTTGGCTGTATGCACTGTCTGTATTGCACTGAGAAAGGAAGGGACAGCAGGAGTGAGGAGGAGAGGATGGAGAGAGGGCAAGCTCAGCACCGACCCTCCCAGCCCCAGCCCCACCAGCCTGAGCTTGCTTCCCTCCAAGAGAGGCAAAGGGGTGGTGTTTGCATGGGAGGTGTTTCTGCCTGCCCCCAGCCTGATGTCCCTGGTGGAGCAGGTGCTTCCGGGCGGGCCAGCCTCTAATTTGCACACCTGAAAATCGCGGAATTGAGTTTAAATAGATTGATTTTTTAAACTTTTTTTGGAGTAGGGGTGGTAGGGGAGTCATTTAATTTAAATCATTAAGATTTCCCTACCCAAACCCAGACTCATGTGTACAGATGCTATTTAGAGGGAATCAGAAAAATGCCAAGCCTTTTTTCTCTTTGAATGTGCTGTCTATTTTTATAACTGAATTTGTACATATGTATAAAGAGAGACACATCTTTCTTTTACTAACTGGAGAAAAAAAAATCTTAAATAAAATGGAGTGAGATAATTTTATGTAAATTGGGGTGTCTGTGGTCTTTGCAGCTGCCTCTCCTTGGAGATACATAGGGCACTTGGTGGCATGTATGGTAGGGTAAAGGAAAGACAGCCCCTGCATCATTCCTGTGGTCAAAGAAGGCAGGTGGTCAGTGGGATGAGGATGTTTCTGTGTGTTTCCTCTGTACCATCCTTAATTGGGTTTAGGAATTTGCTTCTATCCATCGGAGAGGAAGCTTGACCAAATGCCTGGCAAGCCAAGGCCAAGGCCCTTAGGGTGTAAGCTCATTATGACTCAGGACCTAGACTCTAGGACTTAAGTGTAGACAGCTTGGCCTGGTCCACCATCAGACAGTTACATAGTAGTAATACTGACACATTCGTTCTCCTAACCACAAGTGAGAGGTTATTCTGGCAGTGTGCAAAGGTTCCAACTGATAGGAACTTTCTGGTCCCAATTTCTAAAACTACGATATATGTACAAATACATGTATATGAACCCCAGAAGCCAGCCCATTTGCAGTTCCAGTACACTAGCTCAATTAAGCCAATGGAAATACAGTATGTCCTCACTTGATGTCGATAGGTTCTTGGGAACTGCAACTTTAAATGAAATGAATATAAGGAAAAATTTTACCATATACTAATTGATATACACAAGAGTTAAGTTCCTTTGGCATATTTCTGGTCACAAAAACATCACAAAACTTCTAAATAAAAATTCAAAATACTTCTAATAGTAAACATTGAAAAAATGTGAGCTATATATACATTTAATAAAGATTTATAAAAACATGTAAGATGATTATTTTCCAACTCACGTATTCCATCCAGTTCAGGGTCTTGGGTAGCGAGAGCCTATCGCAGTAGCTCAGGGTACAAGAGGGGACCCAACCCTGGACAGGACACCTTTCCATCATAGAGCACTCGTGCACTCAGACTGGGATAGTAGACATGCCAGTACATCTAACATGCATGTCTTTGGGATGTAGGAGGAAACCAGAGAACCCATAGAAAACAGGCATGGGGAGAACGTGCAAATCAGACAAACACCTTATCATCGACTTTATAACAAAATATTATTTGAGGACCTCTTGTACAAACAGAGAGGAACTCAGTGTTCTCAAAGTTAGTTGTAAGAACCATGAAGGAAAACATATTTTACTAGGGATTCCAAAGACATACAGACTTTGAAAACTTGGCTCTTTGATCAGTTGGAAAAAGAGTGAATTCCCAAACTAGACTAGTGGTTGGTGTTTCTCTGAGCTAAAACACTGATAGGCCCTTGCATCACCTTTGAGCAGGGCTCGTGCTGTTCCCAAGAGTGTTGGCAGTGTGACCTGAGCCTTGGCTCTGTGTACCCTTGATCGGGTGGGCGGGCTCCTGGGCAGCTGCTGCTCATCCAGTCACATTTTGTTGATTTGAAGTAGCACTGTCTTGTTTTTCTTGCTGGTAAACTTGAGCGAGGCCTCACACAGAACAAACCAGTGTCAGTTTCCCAATTAACCCTGCCCTATTGTCACCACGGCAGCTTCTGGTCAATAAACCCACTGTGATGGGTCCTTTCCAGTTGTTATTGCTGAGCAAGGCCCCCAGTGACGTTACAGCTAGAGCCTGCAAAAAAGTCAGTGGTGGCTGCCTCTCTGGGGACCTGACAACTGAGATCCTAGCACAGCTCTGCCCCGATGTGAATAGGCACTCTCCTGAAAAGGGTGTAAGTTTTGGATCAGAGCCCTCCTTTCTTATTGTCCCCAAGCATGCTACCGTATACTTCTTTTCACTCATTTTCAATCCAATCCCTGAAGAAACAGCTAACATTTCACAATGAGGGATACTTACACCCCAAATGGCCCTTCTCACCTCTCCCTCCCTGAGGGTAGAGGGATGGGACTTGAATCTTAAATGTGAAGGCTTCGAGCTCATTAACAACTTGAGGCAGTCTGAAGTTATGATGATTCATGCCCTGTCTATCTTTCCAAAGACTTCTCTATCTCCCATGTAACTGAGCTAGCTTTTACCGATGAACTCAGGGAGCCAGTCCTTTAACATGGAAAAAATCTGGGGAGAGTTACCACCTAGCTAAAAGAAGCCCGCCTCAGGAAGCCTAGAAGCCCAATCCTAGAGTGTAGGTCTGGTCTGCATTACAGTGAGGGCTGTCCCTTCAGCCAGAGTCTCTTTGCCACATGAGCCAGCTCTGGGAGTCCTAAGTAAGTAGATATTAAGATTGTGGATCTGTATGAGCAGCCCTGGAAATACAGGGTCTGCACTGGACTTCCTATCACAATTTCCAGCCTAAAGCTTTGTTGAAGCACCCAGGATTCTCTGGACTTGCTTGGGTCTGTCTGGTTCTGATGGTTGGACTGGGCAGGAGGTGGGCACTGTGGAACTGGATTTCTCTGTACATCCTTGCCCTGGCATCTACCAGCGGTTTCCATCCGTAGAGCCTCCCTGCTGGATTGCAGGTACAGTCTACACACTTACACCTACCTATGTTCCTCACAGCAGACTACATACTGTTAGAAACATCTTAGCTCCCTTAAATGTTAAACAGGAGCTTGGGCAAGATGAGTGGCTTTTAGCTGGTCTCTGGAGTTTTCTAGATCCCTAGGTGTGTTGCCTCAAGGGCTATTGTTAGTGATGAGCTTAAAGGGGTGTGAATCTCAAATTGAACAGAGCAGCTGTGCTTTTTTTTACTGCTAGGTAAAAATTTTGTGTGGAGTTAAGCTGTTAGAAAAAAAAAAAATTGAAACCTTAATCATCCCTTAAATCAATGTTTCACATTGCATATAAATCACCTTGGGATCTTAAAATGCAGATTATGTTTCAGAAGATCTAGAATGAAACCTGACATCTCAGGTAATGGCCTTGCTTCAAGTCCTGGACCACACCTAGAATAACAAGTCCTTAGGGACCTCCAGCCCTGCCAGTCAGAGTAAAATAAACTCTGATCTCTGTATGCCCTGTCCCCCACTCTAGCCAGACAGCCCTGCACAGGAAATACAACTTTATCTATCTGCTGTTAGTCTTAATCTACCTGATGACAGAAAACGAAATCCCAGCATTTTCAGGAAAATCCAGTCCCTTATGCATTTCTCTCTGTGTGTCTGTCTGTCTGTCTGTCTCTCTCTCTCTCTCTCTCTCTCTCTCTCTTTCATTTTAAAACTGTCAATTCATGATTTCTCCATCACTTTTCTCCCCTGGGTAGCACTAATGTAGGGAGGAAGCAGGAGAACTAAAATGTTAAATCAAGCTATATTCAGAAACCGATATGCTTCAGAAACTGCGATATGCTGATCAGCCCTGCAGCCAGGCCAGGAGGAAACCTGCAAAAAAAAGGAAGATTTCTGCTGGGATTGCTAATCACCCATTTCCCCACACTGAAGGGAAAACAGGAAAACATCTTTAAGTGGTGCTCTATGTAAAATAAAATCATTCATTCCCTGTGGCTAAAACCATGGGGAACCTATAGATTAAATGCTGGAAACTGCTAGCGGGCTTTTCATGCTACATAGCCTTGAGTTTTCACACTACATACCCTATCTTTCCTCACTGTATGTTCATATCAAAGGGAATGGGTAAACAAAGTCTTTAAACTGTAAATCACAGAAACTAAAGAATGATGTATAAACTGGATCCTCCACCAACCCCCACACCACACTCCGCTTTTTTGCCTCTCGGATTTTTGTGTTTGCTTTCTCTAGTCTTTGCTTTTCCCTTTCTTTAATAAACTTTCCTTTTGATTCTAATTTTGGCATTTGTTTGAATTCTTTCTACATTCTCCACCAAGAACCCTCTTCTCTCTCAGTGCAGGGCTTGGTCTGCCCCTGATTCAGTGGAATATGCCCAGTCCTGCATCAGCACCTCTGCTGGATATGATAGGTATGAGAAAAGGTCTCTGATCTACTGCTGCCCCTCTATCCTGTATGGCCTCCACTGATAGGTAATCTAATTGCTGGCATTCATTGGAGGGTCTGCGTTCCCTGGACTCAGTATTTTCTGCTGCATGTGTCCTCTTATCATGACCACCGGGCTTCCTTGGGGTCAGTCTTTCTTATCAAATTCCTAAGCCCTTCTAGGAGACATGGAGAAATTTGGCTGCTCACCCATGCTTCTCTGAGACTACTGGAGTGTGCTGGAGCTGTGCGGTTTGGGAGGCAACCATGGTCAGCGTCAGCTGCCCAATTCAGCCAACTTCCTGATGCACCTTCAGGAAGGCACAGAGGACAGGGCCTGTTCTAGAGCAAGCAGGGCATCTGGCTATTTGAAACCATGTGCTCAGGTCCTTGCTTTATAGTAATAAATGGTGCTAAGAAAGGCATCTGCCTGGGGGAGAGGCCCCTGATGGAAGCTCCCCAACCCTTATCTCCCTCCTCTTAGGTAAGAGCTTCCCAAAAGGCAGGCAATGTGCTCCTGTGAGCACCGCTGCAAGTCCGGTGCCTCTGCTCTCCTGCCCATGAGATTTTGTTGTCTTAGGACCCAAAAGGCCTCTCTGGATCTGGTCTGGACTGGGGATTAGGCTGCAGGAGCGTCTGAATGAAAAAAGGAAGCAGGGGCACAGAGGATCAAAGAAGCTGATGGGGAGTTCTCCAAGCTCCCCCAGCCAGCTGATGGCCCTCCAGAGCAGCTCTCTGGGAGAATGTCTCACAAGCATGCAACCACAAACCCTACCCTGAATCAGGCCCACCTGTAGCTGTTTCTGCTACCAGAGAGGTAGAAGGGGTTCCCTTCCCATTTCCTAGTGGGGAGATCTCCTGGAAGACCCTGGGCAGCTCCATTCTTCGCACCTGTGAACCTGGAGATGGACTATATCTGCCAAAAAGGACTTCTCATAGTTAACTGGCCACAAATTTATAACAAGAGTCTAGTAGCCATTTCTGATAGAGGCCTCTCACACATTCAGAATTTCAGGGGAAAGCCATAAACTAGGCTTTCAACCTCCTGTCGCCTATGACAACCCTTATCGGAGTTCCTGGGTTCCTCTTTCTACCTATTGACTGAGACTTGCCCTGACCAGTCAGAACTGCTCCACAGTGACCAGTCAGAATGCACAATGCCAACCATTAGAACTGCACAACTTGGACAAATCAGAACTGTATGAATTTTGATACCTCATTTGCATAAAATTGGACTATTAGGGAACTTGGACGGGAAATTCCTCTATAAAAGGCAACCTCCCCTTTGTCTAAGTGGAGCACACTCTTCAGTTTCTACCTGAGACTGTTTCCCGAGTTTGCAAACTGTTAAGCTAAATAAAGTCTCTCCTCCTTCAACACCTCAGATTGAGAATTTTTGTTGACACACCCCTGAAATTCATGGTGTCACTTGCGTGGGAATGTCTGAGGAGGGCAGTTTTTGGGAGGAGCAGGGAGTGGAAGGAGGGAGGGCAGGGTGGGGATAGCAATTTTGATGCAGGACAGGGAAAATTTCCCCAAGTTAGGGGAGACCAAGCCCTGCACCGAGAGAAGAGGAGGGTCCTTTGGCATAGAGTGTGGAAAGACTTCAATACACACACCAAAGTTAGAGTCAAAAGGAAAGTTTATTAGAAAAGGGTTAACACTCCACAGACAGAGTGTGGTCTCTCAGAGGCAGAGAGTGAGCCGGATAGTGAAAGACAGTAGAGTACTCAGAGTAAAGGCAGTGACTGAGAGAGAGACACTGAGAGGGGCCTAACTGTTCAGGGAATTCAGTTTATATATCCTTCTTTAGTTCCTGTGAGTTACAGTGTAAAGACTTTACCTATTTCCTTTGATATGGACATGCAGTGGGGAAGGCGAAAAGTACATATATATCGTGGAAAGGTAAGAATATGTAACAGGATGTGTAGCCTGAAAAAAACTCCTGCTGGCAGGTCCCAGCCTTTAATCCATAGGTTTCCTATGGTTTTAGTCATGGAGTATGAATAATTTTATTTTATGTAGAGCACCACTTAAAAACTCTGTTTTTCTTGTTTCCCCTGCACAGGTGTGGGATGTAAGTGGTTAGCAATCCCAGCAGAAAGCTTCCTTTTTCTGCAGGTGTCCTCCTGGCCTGGCTGTAGAGCTGATCAGCATATTGCAGTCTCTGAATGTAGCTTGATTTAACTCTTTAGTTCTCTGGCCTCCTCCCTACATTAATTCCATTGGGTTGTCCCCTGTTTGCCTTCAGCTCCGTGGATTTGGAAGGGGCAGCATAAACTGTTATCTGGAATATTTGAATAGCTAAATCTTTCAGAGAGCTGACATTTAACCCTTTGAAGCACAGGGATTTGTCTTGGCTAGAACTCTCTTTGAGAGATTTTATAACTGTCACTTCTTAAACAGACAATACTGAACATATCTCAATCTTTCCTGAGGGCCTGGTTCTTGTGAAGGTCTGGTTTTCAGGCCATTGCTATGTGACTGACTGCCGTGTGCCCAACACTAATTGATTTTGACAGCTACACCAGTTCACTTAAGTTTGCTTTGAATAGGACCAGTGCCTCATCACTGCTTTTGTGTCGATATGAAGCAGCTCTCCCTCTTCTAACTTACCTTTTCCAAATTCTTGGTGGGGAGCTTGGAAACCAGTTTTCCTAATTCAGAACTTCTGAACCAATGAAACGTACCCTGAGGCAAGAATGATGGGCTCTACTAGGAATAATCTAATTGAGCTTCAGTGCCTGCTTCCCATCTGGCCTAACTTCTCGTCCTCTTCTGGGCTCCAGTACCTGAGTTCTAGATAAGCCAAGTGTTCTAGATAAGCATGTTCCGGTTTGAACCAGTCACCAAAGCTTGTTGATTCTCTCTCCATCTTTCTCTTATTCTTAAAAACCAAAAAATGTATTGATAAACTTAACACCTAGGAACATTTCTGCCAAGGTGTCTAGGTGATAGATTGATTGGTGCATACTCTTTCCTGGGAGGCAATCTTGAAGGCAACGAAAGCAAATGTGGTTCATCATTCGAGTGACAGCAAAGAAACTGAACTGAGTGATCTCAAAATCCAGTGTCACTGAAACTGACCTCCTGATCTCTTGCCCTCCCTCATGCTTCATCTTTATGGGAACAGGCTGGCCATCCCTAGGGGCTAATTGCAGATGTTCACTGGTTGAGCCATAAATCCTCTGGCCAGATAATATTGCTTATATTGGTTAGAGTAGTACACACTGCTGTAACAGAGACCCCAAAATGCAGTGGCTCAAATAAGATATAAATCCACCTCTCTTTTACATAAGTGTTTGAATTCGTGTCTGTTCTACACAAATACTTAAGGTCTCGGGTTTCTTTCATCTTGTTTCTCTACTGTCTTCATGCTTTGTCCTCATTTGCATGGTCAGTGCTGGTTTGCAGAAATATCTTAAAGGAAGAGGAAAACCGGGAGGAGGTTCACCTGCTGTCTTAAGAGTTAGATCCTTAAATGGCTTACAGTATTTTGGCTCACATTCTATCAGAGAGCTTTAGACCCAAAGACCCATCTAACTGCAAAGGAGGCTCCCATACAATTACGAAAGAAGAGAACAGATTTAAACGGACAGCTGTTAGTCTTGGATACAACATCCAAAGGAAAATTGGCAAAAATATTCAAGATTTAATTATTAAGCACCTTCTATGTGGTAGGCTCTATACATAATAGAAAATGCGCGTGCGCGCGCACACACACACACACACACGCAAAAGGGTAATAATAATATGGTGAAATTGTTCAACCTCATTAATAATCAAAGATGCAAAATAAAACAACAATAGAGTCTAAACTTTTCCTATCAGATCAGCTGAGATTTATTTTTAAATGACAATGGCCAGAGTTGGGGGAAGATACAAGGGAACAGACTTTATTACAAACTCCTGGTGGAATCAGAGGCTGATTTTCTGTGAAACATTGTAGTTTAAGCTTTAATATACTTTACTTTGTATGGGCCCTCTTTGTGCAAGTGGCATGGAATACCACCCCAGACTAGGAGACCCCCCCTCTATGCCTTGGAAGAGGTGGTCCACAGGCTGTTCCTGGACCTCCAGTGACAATCTGCTCTTGGTGGCCCTCATCCAGTGTCCAGACCCCATCGTAGACCACAGCAGAATTATCTAGATAAGACCTGCTCAATCTTAACCCAGGCTTTATGGCCAACAAGCCACCCAAGAACTAGCATGATGGGAGGCACTAGAGCAGCAAGGACCTGGCTGGCTGGACCAGCCACCATGAGAAACCATGCCTACTGAGATCAGTGAGAGACCTGGCCTGAACAAGCATCTCTAAGGAACTTACAGAGGTGGCACTAGGACACTTTTCAAATTCTCAATAATAAACAATTGAATGTCAACTATGCTACCTAATCTTTTTATAGAAAGTAAAATTGCAATATCATTATTGCTTGAAAAGGCATTCAAAGAATATGCAGCCCTTCACACTTACTAGGATGACTATAAGAAAAAAGATTAGTGTTGATGAAGATGTGGAGAAATTGGAATCACTCATTGCTTGTGGTAATGTAAACTGCTATAGGTGCCTTGGAAAACAGTTTGAGAGTTTCTGAGAAAAATTAAAAGGTAAACAAAAGTTACTATGATGACTGATTAATTTTATGCATCAAATTGATGGGGCCACGGGGTACCCAGACATTTATTTAGTAAAATATTATTCTGGGTATTTCCGTGAGGTTGTTTCTTTTTTTTTTTTTTTTCCCTCGCCCCCACCCTCACTTCCACCCCTGACCTACAGATGTTGCCTGTCTCTCCTTTTTAAGGGCTGGATCTCTGAAGGCAGGGCATCTCCTCCCAGGAACTCACCGTACACACCTGGGGCCTGGCCCACCTGGGGCACAAACCCAAGACCTTCTGCATGTAAAGCAGATGTGCTAACCACTACACTACAGAGCCATTCCTGTGAGATTGTTTTTGAATGAAATTAATATTAAGTCAGTAGACTGAGTAAAGCAGATCACCTTCCCTAATGTGGGTGTGCCTCATTCAATAAATTGACGGCCTCAATAGAACAAGGCTGAATCTCTCTCCGGTAAGAGAGAAGTCCTCCTACCTTACTATCTTTGAACTGGAACATTGGTTTTCTCCTGCCTTTGTACTAAAACTGAAACATTAACTCTTCCTGCTAGCCTTCAGACCAAACTACACCATTGGCTCTCCTAGGTTCTAGCTTGCTGACTGACTCATCCTGCAGGTCTTGGAACTTGTCAGGCTCCATAATCAAACAAGCTAATTGTGCTATATCTATCTTTCTATAGACCAACCCTATTGGTTCTGTATCTCTGGAGAACCCTGACTAATATGTGACCTGGGAATTCCATTCCTAGGTATAATACCCAAGAGAAATGAAAATATATCCACACAAAACCTGTACACAAATGTTCATGGAAGCATTGTTCATAATAGCTAAATAAGTGGAAATAGCTCAAATGCCCATTGACTAATGAATGGATAAATAAAATGTGGTAAATGCACGCAAATCTATATTATTCAGCAATAAAAAAAGAATGGAAGACTGACACATGGATGAATCTTGAAAACATGTTAAGTAAAAGAACCTAAACACAAAAGATCATGTATGATATGATTATGAGCTGTCCAGAACAGGCAAATCTATAGAGACAGAAAACAGATTAGTGGTTGTCCAGGGCTGGGGGCTCTTAGGGAATAGCAGGTAGGAAGTTCGAGGTTTTAGGGGGGATTAATTAAAATGTCATAAAGTTGACTGTGGTGATAGTTGCATGCCTCCATCATTATATAGTAAATGCCATTGAATTATACACTTTAAAGGGTGAATCGTAAGGTATGTGAGTTATATTTCAATAAAGTTGTTAAGAAAAAAAGAAAATGTAGCCAAAATGTAAGGGAAGTTTTAAGTTAAACAACATGAAATTGCTTTTTAACCATAATGACTTTGTTTTGTTTTTCCCACCTACAGCTAAGGTATTCCTAGCAGGTCTCCCATCCAAGTCCTAACCAGGTCTGACCCTGCTTAGCTTCCAAGATCAGATGAGATTGGGCATGTTCAGGGTGACATGGCCACAGACCATGTATAACTTTTTTTACCTACAAATATGGCAGTTTCATATGTTTCAACCTACTGATATTTTTTAGGAATTGTATTTTATGATTTTTGAGGTATTTGTCAGCTTTCCTGTTTTGTTATTCTAAATATTAACTTTTGCACTTAATTTTTTTTTTAATATGATACCAGTTTATTTTCTTAACCCAACATAAGCCATCCTGAAAGGAAGTTCCAGTCTTATTTTTGTGCAACCACATTTTCCCCCGAAGGGGGTGCACCATTCCTGGAAGTACTGCAATACCAAGATGATGTGTGGGGCGAATGGAGCAAGCTCCTATTCCATCTCCAAATTCCAAAAATCCATTTAATCTATTGCCCTTGGATTGAGGACGTATGAGATATTAAACTGATAAGAAAAGATACTACACTTGATCTTAGCCAAAAGGCCCAGAAGGGATGTACTGTTTTCTTAAAGAGGGCCCTCCCGAATTGTATAAGCTTTAGGCGTCACACACCCAAATCCCAAGGTGGGACTGGAATGCAAAGTGACAGAACAATCTGATGACCTGTATCAAGAATTTTAGAAATATCCATGCCCTTTGACCTGGCCATTTTATTTTTAAGGATCTATTTTCAGAGAATAATCATGTAAGAATGGACTTTTTGACTTTAATGTGCAATCTCCTGAGTGGGGCTCTTATTAAAAGGCAAAGTCTTATTGGATGTGATTCCATAGTGTAGTAGTTAGCATGTCTGCTTTACACTCATGGAGTCATGCCCCCATGGAGCCACAGTTCGTGGTCTACAGCCATGCCACCCTGAACAAGCCCAATGTCTGATCTTGGAAGCTAAACAGGGCCAGGCCTGGTTAGTACTTGAGTGAGAGACCACCTAGGAAGACCAGGTGCTGTAGGCATAAAAAAAAAAATTTTTTTTTAAGTTATTGTTGTAGCCGCCAGCCCCCGAAAGACACACAGACCACCAGAACTCAGTGAGTTATAGGAAACACATTCTTTATTCAGCCAGCTGGGTCTGCCAAGGGTATGCAGACCCCAAACTAAGCAGCCCCGAAATGTAGAGGTACAGGGTTTTTAAGCCCAAAATCCTATTCTTCATTCTGTCTAAACACAAAGGTCTATTTTTCTTCTATTTATTACCTGTCGACCCACAGGTTGGGTGTCCAAGCGGGGGTACAGAAGCAGAAAGCTTATTGTTAGAATGTTATGGTCCTATGGGTGACAACCTATGTTCCCTTGGACATAGCTAAGCAGTAATTTTCCAGCCAGCACATTCCCCACTGGCCTTAGCAGAAAATCAAATCCTTGATTCTTCATACCGAATTCGCTTATAGCCTCTATTCTGTAATACTAAAAATCTAATAGAATTAACTCTTTTCCTTATATATGCAAACAAGAAATTAAGGAAACATGGGCCAAAAGTTAACAAGAGGAGGAGGAGGATTAAAGGTCCAGCTACAGCAGATAGAAGGGTTGTTAGCCATGGTGACCAATTGAACATCCTATGAAACCAGTTATTTGATTCTAGCCTCTGTTTTTCCCTGGCATCTAAATTTCTCTGTACTAGTCATAAGCTTTTTCTAATTACTCCAGAGTTATTGGCATAGAAGCAACAGGTTTCACCTAGAGCCATACATAATCTATCTTGTTCTAAAAATAATAGATTTAAATCTCTTCTATTCTGAAGGACTACTTCTGCTAGTGAATCAACCAGAAATTCTAGCCTGCTGAGGTCAGTTAAGTTTAGGGGAGTTCCTACCCTGACATAGTAAGGGGGTTTGGGGGTTAAGGCACAACCAGCGATCTTGTCCTATCTTTCTGGTTCTGGTTGTGGCTGGTTGAATGCCTGGGCTAAAGAGGAAAAAAGGAAGAAACAAAGGGTTATACTTATATATGCTTGAGTCTTAGTCTTAAGAGCCTGTCTTCCTGAGCTGTCCACTTTCGTGCTGTCTTCATGTGACAATGATGAATCTATGATGGGATGCCGTCTACTTTAACTGCAGTGGGCATCATCAGATAGACAGTGAAGGGTCCTTTCCATTTGGGTTCTAGTCCTTTGGAAGTGAACTTCCAGATCCAGACAGAGTCCCCAGGCTGAATCTGATGGGGAAGTCTGCCCCCCGGGGCTGAGTGGACAGCATGAACTCAGGACCAAATCTCTTTCTGTACACTTTGAAGGGCCTGTAAAGACTCAAGTAAGACAAGGTTACACATTTCTGCCTTTTTCTCATCTTCTATTCTAGGTACTAAAAGTGAGGGTCTTCTAAAGAAAATTTCAAATGAGGTGAATCCATTAACATATTGAGTACACCTGGCTTGGAGAAGAGCAAAGGGGAGAAGTTCTATCCAGGTCCCACCAGTTTCTAATCCTAACTTGACTAATGTCTCTTTTAGGGTCCGATTCATTCGCTTTACCTGGCCCAAACTTTTGGGGCTGGTAGGCACAGTGGAGTTTCCATCGCAAATTTAGGTAGCTAGCCAATTGCTGTGATACCTTTGCGACGAAGGCCGGCCTGTTATCCGACCCTAAAGTTTCAGGGAGACCAAATCAAGGGAGGATTTCTTGTAGCAGTTTCTTAGTAACCATCTTCCCCATGCTACACTCTTTATCTCCATGTTTTCCTGGTGGGGAACGCCTCTACCCATCCTGAAAAGGTGTCTGTAAAAACAAGTAAATATTTGTAGCCCCTCACAGTTGGGGTTACCTCAGTGAAATCGACTTCGCAGTGGTCCCCCGGATAAGTTCCTCTTTCCCTATGCCTAGGTTCTTTTCTCGTCCCCTTTTTTGGATTAACTTGGGCACAAGCCGGGCATTGTGAGGCAACCTCCTCCACGGTTCTACTCCCTTCTGGAGCATCTTAGTTCACCCTAGGTGTGTGGTGTGGTGTTGGTGGAGGAGAATCCTTCTAAGGGCCTGTGAGAGCCCAATTTTTCTATCTGGAGTCATCACCACTCCTATTCGTTCCTAGTGGCTCTCTTGTCTTGAAAATATGTATTTTCTTCTGCCATATAGGTCAGAGATGGAGGCAGTTCTGGGTAAGGGACAACAGTCAGTAGATGTGGTTGGGGCCCCACTGGCCTTATGGCTGCTGTTCTTGCCTCTGTATCGGCTAGTAGGTTTTCCTCAGCCTCAGGACTATTCCCTTTTTGATGCCCTTTACAAAGAACAATAGCCAGAGCCTTAGGCATCTATATAGCTTCAAGTAAAGCTAAGATCTCCTCCTTGTTCTTAATGTCCTTCCCAGCTGAAGTCAGAAGCCCTCTTTCCTTGTAGATGGCTCTGTGTGCATGTGCAGTGGCAAAGGCATATTGGCTGTCAGTGTATATTGTGATTGCCTTATCCTTTCCCCATCTGAGTTCTGCCTTTTGAGCAGAAGTCCTATGGGAAAGAGTTTGTGACCAGATAGTGCCAGTTAGAGTTATGACTGCTGCCCCAGCATACCTCCTTCCTTTCCGTGTGAAGTTGCTCCCATCCGTGAATAGAACTTCATCAGCCTCAGGCAGAGGAGAATCTTTGAGGTGTGGCCGCGAGGAACATACAGTGTCAGTGAAATCTGTGCAGTCATGAACGGGTATCTTGGGGTCTGAGTCTGGCGACAGATTGGCTGGGTTGATGACAGTAGCTTTGGATTTGAGCCATACGTTTGTAGTTATCTGGTGCCTCTCCATTGTTGAACACCTTCTGGGCTATCTCAACAAGTTGGGACAGGTTCATCCCTGCAAAACCTTCTAATTTTTTTTTTTTTTTTTTGTAATTTACACTGGATATCAAGGGCTGCCTGAGTAGCAAAGGCTATATTAATTGCCTGCTGGTTCTCAGGGGCCTCAGGATCAATGCAGGTGTATACCAGGTATGCCTTGTTCAAGAAATGCTTCAGGGGATTCCTGAGGTCTAACTTCAGTTACCTTAGAAAGGTTAGTTGGCTGATGAGCAGCCATCCTAATTCCCCCAACTAGAATCTGGTGGTACCGATCTAATGCTGTCCTCCCCGCCTGAGAATTGTGGCCCCAGTCTGGGCGGGTGGAGAGAAATTCCTCCTCAATCTGTTCCGCCTGCTTCCTCAACTCTCCTCCTTCAGCTATCTTTTGTGTTTCAGTCCAAATGTGTCCACATTCTTCTGAGGTCAAAGGGGTAATTAAAAGCTGTTGGCAATTGTCCCAGGTGGGGCAGTGAGTCCGAAAGACACTTTCTCAGAGTCCCATTAATGCCTGGGGTTTCTCAGAAAAGGCAGATTCTGTGCCTTCCAGTTGTACGGGTCACTCACTAGTTGAGAAAGGCACGTAAACCATAAAGGGCCTGTCAGTGTGCTGCCCCTGGGGTGGTGCTTCTTGCAAGGGGAGGATGGCCAGGGTGATGATATCAGCTGGTATCCTGCCTGGAGCAGGAGCAAGAGGCCCATAGGGGTTACCTGCTGGCCCTCTGAGGAGGTGAGGCGGTGCTATTTGGCCTCTGTTTTCCTGAATTATAGGGTGGGGGAAGGTCACTGTCCTCTGGTGGAGATTGGAAGACTGAGGGACTGGGCTGTCTAGGAGATTCAGTTGCTGTATATTTCAGGGTGCCTACAACTAAGACTTACACCCCTAGAGAAAGGGCACACCGGGGGAGCCAAGGAGGAGGGGATCTGAACAAGGTTTAACCGTTGATTAATGTAGGGAAACTGATCGGGATGTCCTGGGTCTCTCATGACAATCTTCCAAACATTTCTCACTAAATCCCTGTCAAAAGAGCCCTCCTGAGGCCAGTTTACATCAAAAGACATCAAAAGACAGCCCGCAACTTCACACAATGTTCCTAGTCTGCCTGGAGAAAACTTTATGCCATAGTCAGCTCCCTCTACAAACTCTTCTTTGAAATGTCACAGGAGACACCCCAAGGGCGTCTTCTGTGAACTCAGGCTCCCCCCCACCCCCCATCGCTTGCTCAGAAAACATAAAACACAAAACACACACTCAGACAAGAACAATCACTGAGGTGTAGGTGGACCCAGAGAAGTCTGCCACCTACAACCTAGACAGGACCAGGGACAATAAACAACCCGACAACAGGGCACAGGAGGCGGCATCCCGCGGCTGTGGTCCGGGAGATATGACTGCGCCAGTCGCTCCAGGGACCCCCAATGACCGGTCAACAGAACCAGGAAGTTTCCTTTTATCCAGACGCCCGAGGCCTAGGAGGAGATTCCAGATTCTCGTAGGGACCAGGAACAAAGAGCGTGTCCTTAAAGTTGCGTCCTTGACGATTGCATTAACCCCGTCAAGGCATTCAAGGGCCCTTTGAATCCGTAACAGGGACAGCAACTGCTTTGGAGGCTGGTCCGGTGTTAGATCTCAGGGCCCCTCCCTGATCTCGCTGGGGCCTCCAAATGTTGTAGCCATCAGCCCCCGAAAGACACATGGACCACCAGAACTCAGTGAGTTATAGGAAACACTCTTTATTCAGCCAGCTGGGTCTGCCAGGGGTACGCAGACCCCAAATTAAGCAGCCCCAAAATGTAGAGGTACAGGGTTTTTAAGCCCAAAATCCCATTCTTCATTCTGTCTAAACACGAAGGTCTATTTTTCTTCTATTCATTACCTGTCGACCCACAGGTCGGATGTGCAAGCGGGGGTACAGAAGCAGAAAGCTTATTGTTAGGATGTTATGTTCCTATGGGTGACAGCCTATGTTCCCATGGACATAGACAAGCAGTAATTTTCCAGCCAGCACATGATTATGTGTTATTTTATATTTAATTATAACGAGCAGTATTAGTAAAGAATATGTTTTTAAGAAAAATTCAGAAAAAACTCAAAAGCAAAAAGAAAGTAAGATATTTCTCACAATCAAAGCTTTCTTGCAGCATGTCTCCCTATTTCAATTCGGTTCACGTGATATGATAACATCCCCTCCTCACCTTAATGTTTTCATGGGGACTTCAGAGAAGCTGTAGTTCAGGCAACGGCATGGGCTAGAATTTCAGACACCATGGGGAGATATTTTAAGGAAGGTGTGTCTTTTTTCATGCCTCGAATTCGATTCTGAGCATTGATAGACCCCTGCTCCATTCTGTAAGTCTGACATTCTGGTTTATCTGGGCTTAAGGCCAGCTTTTCCTCTGAGTAGAAAAGAACCCCCCCTGAATGGCCCACCACCCAAATAACTACTCTTAACCTCCGAGTGTTATTTCCAGTGCCTCTTTATGCATAGCCCTTTTCTTTTGAGATCTGCATGTTATTTTATTACATATTTGACTTATTTACTTATGAATAACAGTAAATTTGGACAGTTCAAAATCAAAAACATACAAAAAGGCATAAGAAGAAAATGTCTCTCCCATCTCATCTTCTGGCCCCCAATTTCCCTCCTGGGAGGCAAACTGTGTTGACAGTTTCTGGTGATTTTTTCCAGACATATTTCTATGCTGTTTAAAAGACATGATTAGATTCACAATAGGATCTAACTAAAAAAAGCATATCTAACAATATGCTTTTTTTCCACTTAACATTAAATAGTAATGTTAAAAGAGTACTGTAAAGAGAGTAAAATATTCTCCTAACATTAGTAAATACTCTTTCTAAACATTCATAATGACTGAGAACATGTCATCAAAGAGAGAGAGCCATTTGGTTGTCCTACTGCTGGACAATTAGTGTTTTACTCCCTTAAGCCTTCTGACTCTGTCTGAATGAAACTATCTGCCTAGGTTCAGCCAGTGATTGCATTTGGTTTGGACCCTGATTGGCCTTTGGCTCCCTGGGGACACAGGACCTTGGGGTCAGGAGGAGGCTCAAGGCCCAATCCAGAGGGATGAGTGGGTGGTCCCTGGCCTTCAGGGGCTGGCTGTGTGGTCCAGGCCAGCAAAGCAGATATATTTAGCTGGGTCAGATGCTGCTGGCTGTGTCATGACCCAGGAGGACTGTGCCGTTAGTAAACAAACCAGAATGGCCTAGCTTTGGCTAGCCCTCCTTCCTCCTCCCTCTCCCTAGGTTGCTGGCAGGGCCAGGACTGTAAGAGGTGGAGGAGAGCAATGACGAGGGAGAGGGCTCCTACAGAGGGGCCTCATCTCACTGCCCCAAGTTGGTTTCCTGTCATTTTCCCTCTTGCCTTTCTTCGCCCACCCTCCCCAATATGACAGAGCCTGGGAGGCCCAGAGGGCACTTCCTTTCTCCTCTGCTTCCTCTTTATGTTCCCTTTCTGCCTCCACCCCAGTTGACCTGATTTGTCCTCAGAGCTCTGCTAAGTGAGTGGAGTTCATTCATTTAGTCATTCATCTAAGTCAACTGATTTATCCATTTATCTGTTTAGCAAATATTTGTGAGTGCCTGAGCTAGGCCAGGCTCTGTGTTGAGCATGTAGGGAGGTGCCAGCTCCTGCCCTCATGGAGCTTATACTCTAAGAAGGTTAGAAATACTCAAGTAACTAATTAAGTGTTGGTGAAAAATAATACTGTCAAATAATAATCTTAACCAACATTCACAGAGAGCATTACAGTATATAGAGTGTTTTTCACCTGAGAGGTAGTTGGGATTATCAGCCCTACTTTAAAGATGAAGAAATTGTGGATCGGTGATATTAAATAACCTGGACAAGGACTCTCAGGGTACATGGAGCCCTGGTTCTCGAACCCAGGCCCTCTGACCCCAAACCCATGTCCCTCTTGAAAAAGAGGAGCCATTGGAACTGGATGGGAACTAGTTTTTGGTGCAGCTCTTCATTTTACAGTTAAGGAGATGGAGGCCCAGAGAGAGGTAAAGCACTAGGAGCTTAAAACAGAGACTAGAGCCTCTTTATTTGAAATAAAACAGCAGTTCGATGCCCTGACCAGGGTATGAAGTCCTGGTAGATGTGGGACAGAATATTGGTCATAGTAGGTCTGTCTCCTCCCCTCCTCTCCCCTGCACCCCCTAGCCCATCCCCATCTGTAGCATCATCCCTCTTGTGAGGAGACAGTCCCCATCCTTCCTTCGTCAGTGCCTTCCTCTTGCTGAGCGAGTGGGCTTTCATTCAACAAATGCTATCAACACAGTGCTGCCAAAGTAGCAAGAGAAAAAGCACAGGTATCAAAAACATATGGCAGGGCCCCAAAGCCAGGCCTTGGTAGTCAGGCAGAAGAGGTTCAAGGAGGCTTCCTAGAGGAGGTGACATCTCAACTGAGCCTCGAAGTCTGAGTGACAAATTAGCCAGGCTGGAGCTGGCAGGGATTAGACTTTCAGGATGAGGGGAATGGAGGGTAAAAGACAAGGTAAGAAAACATCCTGCACGTCACAGGCATGCTGTAGTCTTCTGTCAGGTCACCTCCCATCTGTTCAGTGTGTATCATGCCTCTCAGAGCTGCGAGTGGCCTGTGAACAGGAACTGGGTCTCCCTTCCTGTGGAAACCCCCATGGGTGAAGGCGTACTCCTGTGGATGGATGACTCAGGCACCGCACATGAGCAGCTCGTCATCGCCTTTCCCCACCATAGACTTACCAACCTTCCCAGCCAGGGCTATCCATATGTCTGACATTC
The DNA here is from genome assembly GCF_014176215.1 of Rousettus aegyptiacus. Classification (NCBI taxonomy): domain Eukaryota; kingdom Metazoa; phylum Chordata; class Mammalia; order Chiroptera; family Pteropodidae; genus Rousettus; species Rousettus aegyptiacus. Next base: position 115,047,752 of record NW_023416306.1, on the reverse strand, counting down.
CCCATCTCCTGCCTCCTGACCTAGCATAGATATGACTAGGTTCAGAAGGGGCTGTGCCTAGCTGGTGGCTTTAACTGTAGTGAGGGGAGGCCAGAGATGGATATATTACTATCTCCTTACTCCCCCAGTCATCGGTACCCTCAGGCTGTGCCTGGGAAGGCCAAACTTCCCCCCTGTGAGTACAGGAAGCACTATTCTCTGAGAGAGGCACACACAGCTCTCCAGCTTAGTGCCAGAGTGGGGAGGACTAGCAAGGGTGTGGGCCCTGCCCCGATATGCCTGCCAGAGAGCAGCCTTTCCCTTGGTGCGTATTTAGGGCCTGGCCTCTCTCAGTCTGAGGAAGTGGGGCCAGGCCTGTATGGCAGCCACTGGCACTGGCATGGGTCAGCACTGCCCTGGTTGGGAGTGCTCTAGGGCTGTCCATGTCTGCCGGTCCATCCTTGCCCTGGTGGCTTCCAGGCCCACATTCCTGGGCTGTGCACATAAACATTCAAACTGAATATTAGCTTGGGTAAGCAGCTTGGCATTCTCCGTCAGCCGTGGCTGAAGTCTTTACAGGATCTTGCCCTCTGAGGATGTGTGATAATGTATTTAGAAGGATATCTCATTAAATCTCGTTCCTCATAGGTACCTTGAGCTCCTATGGGTCCCCAGAGCTGTGCTACATGCTGGGATACACACGGTGCCTGCCCTAGGGAAAAGGGGCCAGTTTAATGGCAACAGACCTGCAAGTAGATCACACCAATACAACATGTTGGGCACAAAACAGAGGGAGTGGGCACAAGGAGAGGCGCCCCACCAGCCACGGGCAGCAGCAGCCCTGGCATGATGCTGGCACTGAGTTCTGAAGGATATAAGAGGGTTGGACAAAGTTGTCGAGTAGGGAAAGCAGTAGGAGCAAAGGCTTGGTGGCCAGAAATAGCATGAGGTAGGAGGAGACGGCAGACAGCATGGACACCGGGGGCAGGATGGAGGGTGGAGCAGGGGCTGGGTCACAGGGCATTTCATCCTGAGGGCCATGAGGGCTGTCAGAGTTCGTCAGTGTGGAGAGTTGTGGCTATAGCTGCATTTTACGCTATGTGGAAAATGATTATCCAGGTAAGACACAAAACGGGGGAAGGTAGGTCAGTTTGGCAGTCATGACAATCACCCAGGGAAAGAGGGCGGTGGTGGTAGTGGGGATACAGGAAGCCACACATGTAGAGGTGTGAGAAAGAAGTCTGGGTCTCATGACTAAGCTTGGGTGAGAGGGGAAATCTAGCCTGGGCTTCACCTTACAGTGGTGCTAGGACAGGGTTGGGGGGCCAGGGCAAGGGGCAGGATCCAGAACAAAGCCAAAGAAAAGACTGAAGCACCAGGGGAGGAGGAGAGCATGAGAAAGCGTGCGTGGTGCAGGGTCCAGATTAAGGAGAAGGGGCAGCACCGGCGGCGAGGGCGTGGGTGCAGATGTTGCCCTCTGCTCCTGGAGGAGAAGGGCCCGACACCAGAGAGCAGTTCTGTGGCTGAGCTCTCGGAATATGTCCAGATTTCCTTCAGGACCAAGGAAACACCCAGGGCAGGGATGAGAGCAGGGGTGGACCTGACACAGGAAGGGTAGGCCTGGCGGGGAATCTCTTCCAGGGCAACTAGAGAAGGGCCGAGGAGAATGGCCACCCGGAGCCTCTGGGCTGGGGGTGAGGGTCCAAGGAATGAGTGAGGAGGGCAAAGCACAGGCCTGATTAGGGACTTTGGTCAAGCTCCTTTGATAGCCACTTGATAAAAGCAATACTTCTCCATCCCAGTTCCCACAGCCGCCATGCAACCTACTGGACACTTTTGAGAGTAAAAGTAATAATTACTCCAGAACAATAGGAGTAAACTAGACATACTCTGGGCACACTGGGATATGTGGTCACCCTAGCCATGGGGTGGGAGGCTGGCCCTTGTGCTCCAAACCTGGCCCTCAGGGACACTCTCCCTGTGACCACTGCCTCCCCTAACCTGTCCCTGGGCACTGAAGTTGGACTCACACCCTTGAGCACCTGAACCTCCTCAGAGCCAGGCCTGGAGAAAGGTGAGGTCCATCTCCCCACACCCTCTGCTTCTCTGATGACTTACATGGCTGCTCCACTGTTTCCAGGGCAACGACAGCCCACAGAGGGGGGCAAACTGGAGAACCCTTAGGAGCCTGCCAGTCCTAGAAGGGTGCATGGAGGTTAGAGTGGTGTTCACCCACGTCCCCCTGCACCGCCCATGCCCCCTCTCAGCAAAACCCTGGGATCTCCAGTCTTCTTCCTCCTACTTGTCCCCTATTTCCCACAGGCTGCCAGAAAGTATCCCTACATTCCCAGTTGCTGGTTTTAGTTCAGCCCTCTTCAGCACCTGCCTAAAACGTTGCAACAGGTGCCCCTCAGGCCTTGCAGCCTTAAAACTATTTTTCCCCTGCCACAGGCCCAAGCTTCCTTTAACCCAGGCCTGAACACCAAGTCTAAGCAGACAAAACAAAAAGAACAAAAACAAACAAAGATCCTTCCGTGGGAGGAAAAACACATGAAAAAAATAAAAACATCACCACAAAGTTCAACTTCCCTACCAAACTAACTCTACAACTTCCTCCGTGAACTGACTCCAAAGTAGCCTTCAGCCTGGTTCTCAACACCTCAAGGCTCACTTCACACAGCTCTTTGCCAAACTGTGTACCTCTCTCCTTTGCTGGAGCCATATCCACACATCTGGAAAGCCCCTCTACCTGGTGGATTCCTGCAGCTTCTTTAAGGCCTGACTACCTCTGCCCCATCCTGAGTTCCTGGAGTTACCTTCATCCCAGACAGGTGTGATAGTGATTCTCTGTTTGGCTGTCTCCCACAGCTTGAGGTCCAGGGCCCGTGGCCTTTGTAGACTCAATAAAAAGGGACTGAATTGACTGATCCTTCCTACTCACTCTGTTTTCCAGAAGGATGTCCTTCAGAAATAGACAAGGTGGCTTCTGAGGTCCCTGATAACTCTGAAACTCTACAAGAAAAATTGCCCAGGGATCTCTGGGGGTCTTCAAAACCCTCTCAAGGGATCTGCGAGGTCAAAACTATTTTCATAGTAATACTAAGAGGTTATTTGCATTTTTACTCTCATTTCCTCATGATTGATTCTACGATGGAGTTTTCCAGAGTTATAGGGTACGTAGATCTGCAAAAGATTGAATGTAGAAGCAGATGAGAATCCAGCTGCTTTCATTGTCAGACTTTTTAAAATACATTCCAATGTCATTCTTTCTTTACTAAATTTGTTTGTTTTGAAAAATAGAAGTCTACGGCCATGCCACCCTGAACGTGCCTGATCCCATCTGATCTCGGAAGCTAAGCAGGGTTGGGCCTGGTTAGTACTTGGTTGGGAAAACACCTAGGAAGACCAGGTGCTGTGGGCGTGAAAAATAAAAAATAGGAGATTGGAAGCTGACAACGTCCTTGCAATCTGTGAGGTCAACCAAGGGTTGCCTCGCCTTAAAAAAAAAAAAAAAGAAAAATAGATAACAATGCCACTCTTTTCACTAATTTTTTTGTTTGGGAAAATAGAATCATTTTTCTTTAAAAACATGTCAATGCGTAATGAGTTTATTATTTTTATTTTTAATTTAATAAATACGTTTTAAACTCTTTAATTTCTAATACATTAAGTGTTGTCAATAGCTATATCCCACATAAACAAAAGCTTTTGGGGTCCTCAATAATTTTTAAATTGTAAAGGGGTCCTGAGACCCCCTACATCCTCTCCATACCCTCTGTTACCCCTCTGCTTCTCTCTCCTGTTAGCAGCTAAATTTCTTTTTTTTCTTTTTCTTTTTTTTTTTTTAGCAGCCAAATTGCTTGAGAGCTGTCTATGGTCCCTATCTTTGGCTTTCTGTCATTGTTCCTGAAATTGCTCTCACTGAGGCCACCAAGGACTCCCGGCATTTCATCCAGTGGACGCCTCTATCTTTATTGTCCTTGACATCTCGGCAGCATGATCCTGGCCCTCCTGGTTCCCCTCCACCTCAGAGCATCTTGTTCTCTACTGTTCTTGCTTCACTCGGGTCACCAAGGATGGGGTCTCAGGGCTGGGCCAGGCCCTTTATTCTCTCCACTCTCCACTCCACAGAGCTTCAAGCACCATCTCAATGTGTATGGCTCCAAATCTCTAACTCCAGCCCAGATTTCTCTCCTGAGTATTAGACCCACATATCCATCTGCCTCCTGAACATCCATGTAGATGCTGCTGCCCCATACAGGCACCCTCAACTCGAACACTCTAACATGGGGCAGATCGCCCCCAAACTTCCCAACTCTGAATCCTGGCTCTCTTCTTTTTTCCTCACTCTCCTAATCACCAGCTACACCAAATCCTGCTAACCTCACCTCCTAAGCTGCTCTCAAACCTACCCTCCTGTCCATGCCCACTGCCACATCTCAGCTCAGGCCACCTACACCTCTCCCTGGCCTCCCTTTGGCCTTCCGCCTCCAATCTGACACAGCAGCCAGTGTTCATTCTTAAGCAGTCTCTTCCCTGCCTAGAATCCACAGGAGGTCCCCACTAACCCAGGAAGAATGCTGCCTCCACAGCACAGCTCACCAGTCCAGCCACCTGTCCAGCCCCTCCCCCATACCACTCTGTGCCAGCCAAGCTGACCCTGTTTTCCCTCTCTAGCACATTCTATTCTCTGCCTCTGTTCACTGAAGACCCCTTCTCAGACTCAGGGGTTAGCCTCATCATTCCCTCCCCTAAAAAGCCTTCTTGACCACCTCTCCCAGGCCAGGAGCCCTTTCTGAGCTGAGTGCCTTGTCCTCCTCCCATCATAGCATATTTCATACTGAAAAGTCACCATTTAGAGTTTTTAGGCTCTGAGTTTCTTGAGGAGGATGATTTTCTTCACTGCTATATCCCCAGTGCCTAGATAGATGCCTTGCCTATAGCGGCTTAGCATATATACTTGCTGAATGAATGGCTTGAAGAATTTGAACTCACGTGCAACTAGCAAGCAGCCCTCCCCATCCCCATTCGGTATAGAGCAGGGCTCTGCTCCAAGCACCCAGACTGGCCTCCTGGTCCTGCCCCAGCACCAGATGCCCAGGAGGCAGCCACCCAGGGCTCCCTGCCACACAGTGCCTCCTCCGGTTCTGCTGTCCTGACTGAGCAACCAGAAGAGGCTGGCTGGACTCCACAATGGCCCAGGCACAAGGCTGCCAACACATGGGCATCCTCCTCTGGCACAACACTGCTCAACTTGGTCAGAGCTGTCCCTACCAGGGACAGCCAGATCAATACAGGACACGAGCCACAAGCGCAGCAGCAACACATACTACACAGTGTCCCAGTGTAAAATAACACTCTGAGGGCTGAATACTTTCCCGAAGGTCACTGGGCCAGTAAGGGAAGGGGTTGGGTTGGTGCCAGGCTTTTCTGCTGCTGAACCCTATCGTCTGGGCCCCACACTCATTCTGCAGGTCCAGGAACAGAGGCTGAGCCCACTCAGGGGCCATTCCCAGTTGCAGAGCCCAGGGTCAGGATGAGATCCTGGCAGCAGAGATTTGCGCCCAGGGACCAGGATGGGGAAGTAGCCGAGGGCAGGCAGGGGGTGAACAAGCAGTATCCCAGAGGGCACCCTAGTAACTCATTCCATTGTGGGAGTCCTGGCAGTTCAGGATAAGTGAGAAGGCACAGTTCTCACCCTGGGAGGCAACAGTGACCACCTGGAACTCAAAAGACAAAGGGTTACCAGGTCTTCCAAAACACAGCTCTCTCTGTCAGCATTGTCCCAGAAGTTGTCACCATCCTACCCTCATCCACATGTTCTTCTAGCATGAAGCCAGAGATCTAGCCTGTTAGGAAGAGGCAGCAGCTGGCCCTGCAACTGGAGGAAGACCTGTTCTGAGCTCCAAGTATGCAAACCTCCTCAGAAAAGCTGGGAGGAGACACAGGGTACCAAGTCGGTGGCAAGGACACTGCTCACAGGGCTGCCAAGTACAGATGCATGGGCTGCATTCTGCATGACTCAGGGTGTTCTTTGTGTGCACTAAGACATGAAGGGCGTCCATGGGAGTGGTGTAACCTGCAGGCCTGCCTGCTGAGCTGCTCCCTGAGGGAGGGATGGAGATGAAGATGGAACCCTTTTCCCTCTCATGAGGCTTCCAGGGCTTCACCACCTCACTCACCCCAACCCTCATCTGAAGAAAGAACCACATTCCTGCACAGCGTGGCTAATAAGAATTCAGTTTATGGACAATATTATGGAACAGATGGGGATGGTGCTGGGACCTACAGTGATAAACTTTCCAGGAACAGCAGATAGGATTGTTCCAGACAAACAGGATAGGAAAACAAAACCAAATGGGCCAGAGGCCCAGGACCAGCCTCAGCAACTATATCTGGACTCCAGATCCAGATCAGCCCTGGGGACCTGGGGGGATAAACAGGGTTGACAGGCGCCTCAGTTCCCATAGGGCCCCCTCTCCTCACTTCCTCTGGTCTCTCACCAGCCAGCTGAGATCCTTCAAAACTGGTATTTCTGGGGCTAAGGAATGGTTGCTCTGAGGAGCAGAGGGTCAAGGCTGTTAGAGGCTTCCTAGAGAGGTGGAGGCTTGGGTAGTGTGGGGTTTAGCAGCAGCACTGAGGGGAATCTGGTCAGGCACCAGGTACCTGGAGTGGGGCACTGCTCAGCAGGGCCCCTATGTCCAGGGCAGGCCCCCCACCCTGCCCATCACACCAACATGGTGTAATAAAGTTTCAAGTAATAAGTCAGTGTTAGGCAGGAGAGAGCTGAAAGCTGACGGACAGGTAGGAGCTTAGAGAAAGGAGCCCGCACTGCTCACTGAGTGCTCCAGCTGTATCAAGTCTATGTGCACAGGAGTGAAGACCTGGTCCCCCTGACCATATAGGTGCTTCCTTCAGGGGTTCAGCCCCTCAGACCAGTGCCAAAGCCCGCTCAGTAGGGCAGAAGCAGGGCAGCATGGTGCCCACAGCATCTACAATGGCTGTCAGGTGCTCGTCCTGTGCCTGGGGCCCACAGAGCTGCATGAAGTCCGCCAGGCGCAGCAAGTACTCAAGATTGTGGCCGGAAAAGCCACTGCAGGCCAGGATCTGCGTAGCGATGGCCTCCTCAGGTGCAGGGCCCAGGTAACCAGGGTTCTGTGGGGTGGCCACGTAGGCCAATGCCTTGAGTGGTTGGTCAGGGGTATCTTGTGGGTAGAAGGTGACCTCCTTGGTATCATAGCCACCGAGCACTGCCTCTCGCACGTTCAGGTACTTCAGGGCCTCGCTCACCTGCTCACCTTGTACCTGGTATGCCACGCCCCAAGTGCAGCCCTAGGAAGAAACATGTATACCAAGGTCAGTCACAAACAGCTCCTTGCTGGTCCCACCCCAGGACTAAGCTCAATAAGGAAGGTGGGAGGAGGCTACTGATCAGCCATCTAGTAGCAGTACATCAAGCCCTCATTCTTCCTTTCTTAACGAGGGTTGACGAGGTGGTCTAGCCCAAGAGTAAGCAGGATTACTACTCAGAGTGTGTCTGAGAACCAATGGCATCACCTGTAACCTTGTTAGGAATACAGCTTTCATGTTCTAACAAGATCCTCAGGAGATTCTTATGAGAAGCACTGAGCTAGACCACCCTTGCCTTGAACCGGAGAGACATGTAATACCCCTTGGTGCTGGGCACTAGGGTCCTCTATTCTTTCAGGCACTTACCTCATGATCTTCAAGGAGGGTCACCACACGCCCAGGCTAAGAAGTGAAGAAAGATTTTGAAAAAGACAAGTTAGAAATCAGCTCTACCATCAGTGCCAGAGAAAATCCTTATTAACCTTGCCAGTCCAGGCCTCAGAGAGTCCCACTCATCCAGGGGAGAGTAGAGGGAGTGATGCAGGCATGCAGGAGAAACAGACACATGACCATGGCACAGATTATAATCAGAAATATTCATTAACACGGTAATCCAAAAGATCACATACTCCAGCCATCATCACACAGTAATCCACTCGGCGGGCACACAAATGTAAGCTGCAAAGCCCTGGCACAAGTTTACACATTTCCCCCATCAACATGGAGTCACAGTCTGCCCAGAGAGCCGTGGACATTCCAGAGCACCAGCACCCACTATCCTTAACCCATCCCCACCCCTTATTCCCCAGGGCATGGTCGGATGCTCACCATCTTGTCACTGCCCCGATGGAAGGTATCTCCCTGCCAGAACCGGCGGCTATAGCCGCGAACGAAGCCCACACGGCTGTCGCTGTAAGCGAAGTCGGGCCTCCACACCAGGGAGCCGTACCCGAAAATCCACAGCGCTTGGGGGTCAACGTCGACCCGGGGAAACTGCGCGGGCGGCAAGGCGGGCGGGTTGTTCTGGGCTGTGGACTCCTGCTTCATGGTGCCGGGCACAGGGACGGACCCGAGCGGCCTCCGGGGCAGGTCTCCGGCGTGGGCACGGAAGGACCGACGGACGCGCACACCTGGCCTGGCACCGCTTGGTCGCTCCAGCTGCGCGGCCCCTTCCAAGGCCCTTTATAAACCCTCCGGCAGGCAGGCCCCCGCCCACCGCGGCCAGCTGCCGCGGTGATTGGGGCGGGGCAACTCCCCTTTTGGCCAATTACCTTCGGGTTTTGCTTCCCGGTTAACCGCGCCGTCCTCTAAATGGGTAACTGAGCCGTCTGTCCCCGCCCCGGTGCGCCCGCTGATTGGTTCGGCTCCACCTCTGTAGCAAACCTGTCAGAAGTGATGCAATGGCGGGGGAGGTTACCCTAGCACTGGCTGCATGCAGCAAGGGCGCCTCGGATTGCGTCAGGCGCCGGGCGGTGGGCACAGACGCGGGCACCGGCAGTCTCTATGGCCTGGGCCCTTCATGAACCACGGCAGGCGGGTCCAGGCGGGCAGTCTCCTCCGCAGTCTTGCGGGTGCACCTGGCCGAGTCACTGCAACGCCGGGCAGCACGAACTCACCAGGGCCAGGGCAGGGCACCGCCAGAAGGAGCGCTCTGGGCGGTATAAATGCCTGTCTCTTGGCTCCGCCTGGGAGCGCGAACTCTGGAGAAGCTAGTAGAGGCCCCCTCCGCATTCCACACGGATGCCTCACGCTGTTGGCCCACGTGAGCAAATGGAGAAACTGAGTCACGGGTCTAGAAAGGGTTCTGCAGAGGCTACAATGCTGAGTCCGAAGCTTGCGGGCCTCACGTGAGGGCTACGCCTGGGGCCAGGAGTAGGAGTCCTGAGCCCAGGTAGGCTGGGAAAGAGCCAGTCAGAGCGACTGGAACTGTTGCCCTCACTTTGTGGCCAGACTTGCGGAGAGAGGCCATAAGGACAGGAAAGCCAGGCCAGTCATGTCTTGAGGCGATAGGTGTAGTTTTGCGGGGACATGAGACTTGTAACAGTGGTTGGGTTAATCTTAATTTAGGCTCAGAGGTTCTGGGAGTGGCGGACAAGGAGAGCCATACTGAGGCCCCCAGGGGGCAGTGAGCAGCTACCGTCTCGGTCTCGGACCGGATAAAGGATCCTCTCTGGTCATCTGGGGTTGACCCCCTAAGGAGATGCAAGGGGCTGTCCCCTGCGTATATCTCTGGCTTGAAAAAGAAAATAGAACAGAAAGCCTGTTGTCGCTCATGGGACTGCTGAGGAGGTCCGGGTGAGCCCTCTGGCAGGGGAAATAGACAATATTGCTTCTCATTCAATTCTAATTAGATACTGAAACAAAAAATTATCTGCGCACTTAAAGTAGTCATTCCAAAGGTGTCTAAGATATTCTCCAGTAGGAATGTTGCACTATAGTGTGTACACTACGAAGCTAGTTCTTTTAAAACAACAAGTTATACATTTATGTTTATTTAAAAAAATAATAATTTGGAGGAACATACTTAAACTGTTAGCAGAGGAAGACTTTCAATGTTAAGGGTAAACGTTTATGGAAAAGTGGATATTTTACAAGGAGCATGAACTACTTTTCGGGTTGGAAAAAATTACAGGCAAAATTGTTGGTTGTTTTTTGTCATTCTTTTCTTTTACCCTCCATTCTCCATGTTCACTCTCCCCTTTTCTCTACTCTCTATCCTGTCCCTTTTAGTCCATATGACATCTCCTTTGCTGCTACCTTCTTAGAAAGAATACCCCCCTCTCCATCTACGACCTTTGAGTGGTTGGGTGATGGGCAGAAAACTGGTAACAAACGATACCTTGCTGGAAGTGTCTGAATTTTCATGAACCCTTTGAAAAATCAGCTTAGTGATACAAATCAAGAATCATAAAATGTCCCTGCCCTTTGACCCAATACTTCCATTCCAGGAAATTATTCAAAATGTAGGGAAAGCCATATGCCTGAAGATTTTTCAGTGTGTTATTATAGGGAAAAAACAAACAAACAAACGAAAGAAGAAAAACTGCTTTAATAACTAAAATAGCTAAATAAGTAAATTATGGTCAATCCACATGGTGGAGAAACACACACACACACACACACACACACACACACACACACACAGAAAACAAATCTCCAACAATAGATGATTACATAAATTTGATATAGACAAAATTAAATCTGTGCAGTCATTAGAAAATTACATATGCCTGTATTTACTGGCATGGAAATCTATGATGTATAATTAAGTGAAAAGCAGGTTATAAAATAGACTAATATGACTCTTTAAACTTAAAACGTTTATATTTCTTTGCTTAGAAAAAAATTTAGAACATATAAGCATGTCCAGTGAGTGCCTCTAAGTAGTAGAAGTACATGAGATTTGCACTTTTTTTTATACCAATTCAGATTATCTTGGATTTTTTTTTAAGAGAACATAAACCATTTCTCTTTAGGAAAGTTAAAAATAAAAATAAAAAGTTAAAAATGGAAACAATATAGTAAAAATGCCTATGATTGCATAGTAAGGCAAAAATGCAAAATATGACTATCACATGCGCTAAGATTAAAATGAAAAACTAAAGCAAAATGAATGAAGGAAAAGATAGAGCTGAGCACCATATACTAATATGTTGAGGTATTGGGATTATGGGTGATTCTTTTCTCTATTTTCTAAGGCTTACAAAGTATACTTTTTAATGATAAAAAGTTCCTTTTAAAGCGTAGGTTTTCTGATAGCTAAGAAGCAGGTAACATCAGAATCACCTGGAGAACATTTTCAGGATACCCATTCTGAGACCTCCCACCAGGACCAAAGCCCCAAGTTTTCATGACTCCTTTGGTGAGGTCATTAGTAATCAGCACTTGCTCCAGGCAGAATTAGACACTCCCTCCTCTGTGCTCCCACAACTCCTTACTTCACTTGTTTATTTTTCTGTTCCCTCCACCTCATGCTTATAACAGAAATAGCCATTTATTGAGAGCTCACCATGAGCTTAGGCAGTTTGCTAATTGTTTTTACATCTATTCTAATTACAAATTTCTCCACTACTTTGTGAGATAAATATCATTTCAAGGATGAGCAAACTGGAGCACAGAAAAGTTAGGCAATCTACTCATGGTAACATGGCAAATTGTGGAACCTGGGACTGAAGGCAGGTAGTCCAACCACAGAGCCTACTTGCTGATAGGCACTTAACATTCTGCTGCCTATGAACCTGAGAGATCCCTGAGAGCAGACTTCATCTTTAAACACCCAGGAGAACCAACAGAGTACTGGCTCATGGAAGCTTCTCCACAAAACAAGGTAAAAGAAGTGAAGCTCTTACTTGAAAACAATCTGGACACCCTGGGGTTCAGAAGAGGAGGAATCCTGAAAGACACAGGTTCAGCTCTGATCCTCTCAAAATAGGAATCCCCACAAAAGTTGTCCCGGAGGTCTTGGCCACCTTCCCAGGAACACGTCTTGTTCCCACACCTTCCTTATCCTTGTCAACATCTGTCTCTTTCCCTACCAGTGGGACACTCCCAGGCAGTAAACCATCCATCCACACAACTGGTTCCTCTCTAACAACTGCAGCAACCATCCCATCTTTCCTCCTAAAATCTTCTCAGGAAGGACCTACAGATGTCATGCCCACAGAGGTACCTGCTCGTGAGTGGTGATGAGAGAATATGACCTCCACCTTGAAGAGTAGCACATGATTTGCACATGATGCATACCTGGTGGTTTTCTTTTTTTGGACCTTTCCCAAATTAATCTTTCCTTATTGTTCCCCTTTAGGCAGTCACTTCTCATTTCCTTATGATCTGTTCCTTCTCCCTTCTCATTCCAGTCACTTCAATCAACTCCTGGTGCTAGTACTCACAATGATCTGAAACAAGGAAGAGCTAGGGAGTCATGTTAATTTATTATGCTAAATGATAAAGTTGTTTTATGAAGCCGATGATTCCAGCAGGGTGAAAAACCTTTCCAGACATGGGCTCTAAGCCCAGCTTGCCCAGATTTGAGCCTTACTCCATCATTTACCATTAGAGTGACCCCAGGCACAGTCTCTGGTCCTCAGTTTTCTCAACTGTAAAATGGGGGAAAATACTGCCTACCTCTCAGGTTCTGATGAGGATTTAAACAACTTAGCACGCATCTGGTATGTGGGAGTACTCAATACATGTTGGCTCATTATTTTCACTCAAGACTTTTCACTTTCCATTCTGTCTAAAGTAGGGCCATAGTCTACTGTGACATTGTGATTTATAATAAGACATATATACTTGGCCTTTGTCCTCTTCCTGGCACAGAGCTCGTAAAAACCTGGGGATTTCTTAAGTGATGAGTGATAAAGATGTCTTCTGTTATTCATAATGAGCCTCTATCAACCACACTTGAGTTTATCTTAATGAGAGAACTTTTGGGAAGCCCTAAAGGATGGGGGCTAGTTGCCAGGGAAACCAACTATGCAATCAGAGGAGAGAAGAGCTGGGGATTAAGTTCAGTCGCCAATGGCCAATGATTTAATTAATAGTGTCTATGTAATGAAGCCTCTATAAAAATTCAAAAGAACATGGTGCAGAGAGCGTCCAGGTTGGTGAACATATGGAGATGCTGGGAGAGTAGTGTGCCTGGAGAGGACATGGAAGCTCTGCCTTCCCACATACCTCACCCTATGCCTCTCTTCCATCTCGACGTTCCTGATATTATACCCTTTTACAATAAACTGGAAATCTAGTACAGAGTTCGCCAACCTTTTTGACACCAGGGACTGGTGCTCCTATAAGAATCAAATGCCTGATGATCTGAGGTGAAGCTGAGGCAGTGATGCTGGAGCTGGAGAGAGGCTGCAGGTACAGATGAAGCTTCACTCGCTTCCCTGCCTCTCACTGTGTCCTGCTGTGCGACCCAGTTCCTAACAGGCCACGGACTGGTACTGGTCCATGGCCTGGGGGTTGGGGACCCTATCTAGTAAATAAACTGTTATCCTGAGTTCTGTGGTCCACTTTAGCAAATTAATTGAACCCTGACTGGGGGTTTGGGGAACCTCCAATCTATAGCTGGTCAGTTAGAAATACAAGTAACAACCTAGACTTGTGGTTGGTGTCTGAAATGGGGACAGTCTTGTGAGATTGAGCCGTTAATCTGTGGGATATGCTGCTATCTCCAGGCAGATAGTATCAGGATTGAGTTTAATTGTAGGACATCCAGCTGATGTTGTAGAATTGCTTGATGTGTGGAAAACCCATACATTTGGTGTCAGAAGTGAGGTAGTATTGTACACTAAGTCCTCACTTAATGTAATAGATAAGTTCTTGGAAACTGTAACTTAAGCAAAACGATATATAACAAAACCAATTTTACCACAGGCTAATTGTTATGAACAAGAGTAAAGTTACTATGGCATGTTTCTGGTCACCAAAACATCACTAAACTAAACGAAAACCCTGAACACTTCTAATATTAAGCATTTAAATAAATGTGAGCTATACATACATTTAGGAAAATTAATAAAAACAAGTAAGATGATGGTTTTCCAACCCACTTATTCCAGTTCAAGGTCATGGGTGACCAGAGCCTATCCTGGCAGCTCAGGGCACCAGGAGGGAACCAGCCTTGGACAGGACAGCCTTCCATTGCAGGGGAACTCTCTCTCTCTCACACACATACACACTCAGACTGGGATAATTTAGATACAACAATTCATTTCATATGCACATCTTTGGAACGTGACAGGAAACTGGATTACCCAGAGAAAATCCATGCAAACATGGGGAGAACATGCAAACTCCACACAGACAGTGGTCCTGGGCAGAAATTGATTTTTTTCCTCCTTCTTCATTAACGTTATAACAAAACAGCATTGAATAAATTGACATATCTCAGGGTCCTGCTATAATAGAGTACTGAGAGTAGATGAGACACACAGGAAGAGTACGTTTTCCTTTACCCTAGTTCTCAATCTGACACAGCTCAGAAGAATTGGGTGGGTCAGGAAAGTGATCAGGGTATTTTTTATTTAGTGGAGGAAACCTCCAGCTTGATCACCCTTCATTCTTGCCATGCAATTCACAGATCATCCCAGCAAATAGGGCACCAAAGCACTGTCTTTAAAAAGCAGAATGGGTGATAGTCTGCCCCAAGCACACTATTAATAGAATAGGTACTTGTGTAAAGAGAGAGATTTTCTGTGTATGCTTGGGTGAGGCGAGGGGTACTAAAATAAATAAATAATAAAATAATCCACTATCTCTGAGGGGCTACACCTCCCACAGACCTCTGATAGATAAGTGTGTCCTTAGGTCTTTGGCCCATGTGAATGAAGGACAAACATCCCACAAACACTCTCGCAAAAGAATAGCAAGAAAGAATAACTGAATCCCTAGATACCATCATGTCAGAAAAGGGAGAGAAGAGATGGCAGCTGCTCTGCTGGTTATACCAGATGAATCTGGAGCCAAAGGATGAAGTTTACTTTAGTCTCACTGTCCACAAAAGCAGGGACTATAAGGATTCACCCATGTCCTGACAGAAATGTTCATGGGATGGTGGGATAACCTGGCTCCCTGCCCACTTCCAGCTTCCAAGGAGGAAGGAAGATGCGGCTGATTGGGCACTCCAGGGTGGCTGGGGTTCCAGTTATTGAGACCTGGTCTAGTCTACCTGGAAGGGGAGGGGCCAGGGCTCCAACAGAGGGTTGGGATGATGCGGCCTCTCTCCCAATTCCAAGGAAAGAGGATGGTGTAGTTTGTAGAGGCAGGAAGTGGCTGGCTGCAGGGCCAAGGAGAACTGCAGAAAGAGCATTTCAGTGGAGCGACAGTACTAAACAGAGAGGAGACCCATGGGATGAGAGTCGAATGTCAGATCCCATGGAAATGCTGTGGTATGGTAGGACCTGGCTTTAGAAGAGAACCCTAGAAAATAGCCTATGTGGAGAAGTATGACTGCTCAAAAGGGGCCTGACTATGGGAGCAGACTCTGAAGCCCACAGAGCCAAGAAATGAAGGCCCTTAAATGAAAGTATTTAGGACACCCTCCCCTTCTGAGAATGGGAAGGAGATCTCAGAACCTTTTAGATCTCTTTTACCAAAGAGAAGAGGAAGCACTGAGTGAAGGGAGTCACTGATGAAGATGAAACTCAGCAGACCAGGCCTAGTAAAATGGGCCTGACCCAGACATCTGTCCCTGTGGAAAAGGACATCAATCTTCAGATAAGCCAAGTGGCACATGCCTTTCTGCTAAGCCCCAGAGCTTGCTTTGCCTCCAACATGAGCCAAGAGGAAGTATCACTAGAGACAGGCAGGCCACGCCTGGCTGGGCTTTGGCTCTGCCCTGCAGGGGGTGCCATGACACAGGACAGCTGGGGCCCATAGCTAACCTCTCACTAAATCCATACTCCTGAGATGCCAGTTACTTTGTGTCTGGCCCTAGCTTCATCTGGCTTTTTGTACCCTGTCATGGCCTCAGAGAGTCCTTGAAGGAAATAGGCTGAGCCCACTCTTGGCCAGAGTGTTAAAGGATGAAGGGGCCCCAGAGGCCAGGGAAAAGGTGGCAAAAGCCACTTGCAGCAGATCTGCAAGCGGAAGGGGGCTGTTGACGACTTGGGGTCCTGCTGTCCCTTCCCACAGCCAGAGTCTCTCTTCCATACACTAACTCATTTCAATCTCATAGTAATGTGCAAGGGTATTATCCTCTGAGAGGTTTATGACAATTAACTAGACAGCTTCCTTGGGCAGTGATCATGTTTTATCGGTAATGCCTGGCATATAAAGGGTGCACAAACAGTGTGGAGGGAATGAAGAAATGTATGGACTTGTCCCAGGTCACCTGGCAATGAGAAGTGGTGCCGGCAGGGAGCTTAAGCATCGCGACTCAAACAAACCCACTGTCCTTTCCAGCCCAACCCCGTTCCAGCCCAACTCCATTCCCTCCTATTCAGGATGCCAGTGGGCAGGGATGGCCGGAGGACCGAAAGCCAGCGGTGGGGAGGGAGCTAGCTGCTCAGACCACTGAAAGGACATGAAAGGACCCTGCTTCTTTGAACCCTGAGGCATATTTAAAGGGAAACGTCTCACTGAGCTCTCTCCAATTTATTCCCTCAGCTTAGTGGTCGAGGCCTGGAGGGTGCTCTACGCGACAAGGACGAAAATTGAGCTCACGTCCAGCTGCTGCTCCCATGGGGCCCCCCAGATGGGCAAGGGCTGACTCGAGTTTGGAGGGACCTGCGGCCCCAACCGTGCGCAGTCCAGACGGCTGCGCAGCGCCCTCTGGTGCCAGGCGGCGGCCCCGGTGCGTTCCCAGGCCGAGGGCGGGATTCGGAGGCGTAGGAGGCGGAGCCGAGCGGGCGAGGGAGTCTCCACGAAACTCCGGGCCTTCCTCGGCTTCCCCGCCCGGGAAGTGAGCCGGGGTCGGGAGGCGGCAAACAGGAAGTCGGGCTGTAACAAAGAGCGCGGGGGGCGGGGAGCCAGGACCTCCGGGGCGCCGGGCGGCCACGGCAGGTGGAGGGCTGACCCGGCCAACGCGCCGCACCTGCTTCTTCTGCTGCGCTGGAGGCTCTGGGCCCAACGAGATCGGCTTGGCCACGGGGTCGTACCGTGCGTCCTGAGCGCGAGGGAGGGCGCGGCCGCCCAGAGGAGGCCGTTGGGACCTCCCAAGCGCATCCTCTCCCCGGGAAGGGACAGTCACAGTTCCCTGAGTGAATCATTTCCATCCCCTTCCCGGAATGCAGCAGACCACGTGGGGCGGAGGGCTGGGTTCAGATCTCAGGGACTCACGGAGAGACTAGGAGTGCTGCATGTGGGTCCCCGTCGGGGGTGGAGCATCCATGCTACCTGAGTTTAGTGGCCTTATCTAGACTGGGCTGTGGATAGGTAGGAGCCACTGTCCTTTTTTTTCTACGCCTTGACCAGTCTGACCATGGCCCTGAGGCAGCAGAGGGACCCTGGCTGAACCTAGCAGGATAAAGGCATTCCTTCCTTCTTCACAGCCTTTGCCTGACTCACCTCCTCATCCAGGTGGTTCCCAGCCAATAAGCCCGGGAAAAGCAGCTGTCCTCAGAGCTGGAGGTCACTGTGCGGTCAGACTTATCCTGTAGGCAGGGCACTGTTTCCAGGCTGTTAAGGAACTCTGAATCCTCTTTTGAAATACCCATGCAGACTAAACATGGGCATTTCCTAAGCCATGGAGAGCACTTCACAGTGAGTGGAGTTATCATCCGGCCTTGTTTCTACCAAGCCTGGGACCTCTCCTGTTCACCTGGACACTTGGTCAGAAAAGTTTTAGGTGCCTTACCTATGAGAAGGGGCTGGAACCTCAGGGAGTGACCTGGAAATCCTCAGGAGAGAAGGGCCTCCATTGTGGCCTGTTCACACCACAAGTGCCTGCCCAGCTTTGGCCATGTTGCTACAGGTAGATCCTGGCATGAGCTATAGGTTGGAGCTTCTCAGACCAAGTCCACACAGAGATCCTTTCTTGTTCCAGAAAGCCTGCATGGTGGGCTCTTGCGGCTCCCTATCTAGGGTATCAGAGCTGGTGAGTGGGTTTAGCCAGCCAGCTCCTCTCCAGGGCTCTTTGAGGACCTGGCAGCCGTGCAGTCCAGCACAGCCTGGTGGTGTGGACGTGCAGGCCTGCGGGTGTCCTACCTGTCCCCCACATGGGAGCCTCGTCATCTCGCCTTCGTGTCCCAGCCCAGTTTCCCCCGCCCCCCAGGGCCCGGGAGCTGCTTTCCTGTTTCATTTTGGGCAGGAAGAGTGAGGTCGTGTTGTTCTTCCCCCTGCTGCCGGCTCAGGCTGTGGGAACAGTTCTCTGAATGCTTTCCTGTTTGATACCCTGTGAATGCAGTGAGGGGAACAGGGAGCAATGAGTGAGGCGTGGAGCCTGTGCATGCAGGGAGTGTGATGAGCTTAGGTCTCTGGCTCTCCTGACTCGCACTGGCACCCAGAGCAGGGGTGGGCATGCTGTATGTGTATCAAGGAAGATGAGCAAAAGGGAGGCGAATAGCACTGCATATACTTGAACTCCATTGAGAGCATCTGGTGGGTCTATTTTGTCTCGGTGTGGACAGGCTGAGAGCTGGGAGCATCTGCTCAGCTTTTTGTCAATGGCTCATTTTATTCATCATTTGTTCTTCATGGGGCGTATGTCTATGGTTGTAGAGAGAGGACTGTGGCAGCTTAGAACCATCTTTCACCTTAGAGAAAGCCAGGCATGAAGTTGACACTGGAAACTCCCTCATTAGTGCCTCAACAGGAGAAACCTGGACCCAAGTAAGGCTACCCCTCCCACCCCCCACCCTTCCCACTGCAGTCTTCAATAAACTCTGGCAGCCCTGGGCAGACCAGGTGCCCAGACTCAGTTCTCTTGCTCAGCTGCTAGACCCAAGGCAACACCCCATCCCCAAAAACCAGTGCCCTATTGGAGCTGGAGAAATAATAGAGTGTCAGCCTATCTAAAATTGTCAGGAGGAAAGACCCAGATGTCATCATGGTTCAGAGACCATATTCTCGAAGAAGGGAATCTTTTTGAAATGAAGAAAACGGGCAGGATTGTTCCCTACCCCCAAATTCCTGAATCCCTTAGGTTGACTCCAGAGCTCATGATCTACAGACTTGAGGAGAGAAAAGGGGGATAGATTTAGGCCAGGGGGCATATGCCCCAAGGAGTGTTGGGAGCATAAAAGGAATGGGGAGCCATAGCCAGCCTCCAACCATCTTGCAGGGAAGGCTGGCCTAGACTGAGGACTAGATGGGCAAGGCCAGGCTCCCCAAGGACTGGAGGGGGACAAAGGCCTGGAGCACAGAGGCCAAGCCCAAGTGTATGCACAGGTCCTGGGGGTTCTTGTTGAGCAGCTGGCAGCAATATGAAAAGGAAAGAGAGAAGGGGGAGAGGATATCTACTCAGCCATCACAAAGACAGGACCCAAGAAGTAATAAACTCCTGTACACATCTGTTCCATATTATAAATACACATTATATACAAAATAATGTTATAAAATGTAGAAAGATCAGTGCTTCTGATTCTTAAATTATCGAAATACTAGACTCCAAAATAAACTACAAAAAAAAAAAAAAAACCCCAAACAAAATAAAAACTCATATTATTGATTTCCGAAGATCAACTGGGGGCAGTAGTGGGCATGGGCAGAGCCCCGGCTCAAGGCCACAGGAATGGGCCTAGGTGATGACAACACCCAATTTCTCTCTCACTAGAATTTCTAGCATCACTGCTCTGAGCTCCCCAGCAAGGCCTGGCTGGCTCCCCACCTGTCTACTCACAAGAACCCAGAGACACCCAAGGCTGGAGGCTGTGGAAGCCAGGTAAGGCTTACTAACATCCTTACCCAGAGGGCCTAGGCCAGGGAGAGGCTGGGTGATGTTATGAGCAAGGCCCATATGCAGTAGTTGGAGGCATGGGGCAGAAAGTGCTCCTTTCGCTTCGGTCGCTCACCTCACCTGCAGGGCAACTCCTGCCAAGAGCCACACCCGATGGTTTCCTGGCCCACAGATGGCCCTGCCCTTACTGGCCTCCACTCTCCTCTGATTTGGACCCAGCTGTCGCCACGGAGCCTGGGCCAAAGGCACTTTTGGAAACACAGATGCCAGTAGAGGCCACAGCAGCTCAAGACCCCACAGGGCCACTGCCACTCCCTCTGGAAAATTGGTCAGAGCCCCAAAGGAGCTCTCTGAAGGCCACTGCTGGGTGGGACAGGTCCAAGTGGCACCTCTCCTCTCCTTGGTTCCCCTGGCTGGTGTGGCTGCCAATCTGATGCCAGATAAACACCTGAAGGTGTGCAAGGTACTGCATCTCTTGGCAAGTTCACAGTCTGTCCAGTTCATGCCATTCCCTCTTCCTCCTGAGAGCAGCACGTTGCATTAAAAATGTCCATCCAGGATGCAATGTAAACAATGCAGAAGGAAGGTCTAGCTGCTGGGCAAAGCTGGGATGTCCTAGGAGGCTCCTGCCTTATACCTGGAGAGCATATGTAGAGTGAGGTAGTGGGTTACCCTACAGCACAAACCCACCCTCCATGGCTGCCCTAAGCCTCTCTTGGAGAAGCCAACGAGGCAGGTAGGGTGAAGGGAAGGTAGGGAAGCCCTACCCGGTTTTCTGCCCCAGCACACACATGCCTGGGAGTCTGTGCGCATAAGGTGGGCCAATGGAGGAAGCCAGGGAGAAGGGGCAGGAGGGGCACAAGGCAACCACCCTCACCCCCCAGCAGCTGGGAAGCAGTGCCTGAAAGCTGGCCAGGTGCCATGGCCGCCCAGCCCAGCACTAACACAGTGGGAAGAGACCAGGCCCAGCTCACTAGCACGGTTCCTGTTTCACACCCTCTGTGGCAACAAGGCCAGCAGGGACCCAAGAGACAATGAACCTGGCCTGCCAAGGAAGAGTCCTGACCCACTCCAGAGTGGCCCCTGGGGTCAAGAGTAATCAGGCTACTTTCCCATCCTCAAAAGGCAGGAGGATACATGCTGGAAAGGCAGGTGAGCCCAATACTCACCTCTGTGGCAATGACACATTCATTCCTCTCCTCTGATATCAAACACACAGACTGGTACATGGAGTCCCTGGCGGAGCATATCGCTGATATCCGACACTCTGGTTTTTCACTGAGGGAAAACAAGACAGGCCGCTGAGGGAGGGATTGATAGATGATTATGGGGAGGGTGGGGGCATTAACCTGGACCTTGGAGAGCCAAAAGGCACTGGTAGAAGTAGCTCTGGGAGAAGACACGGGGACTGGGGGGCAGTTAGGAATAGTCCCCTAAAAGAGCCACAGGACCCCCAACCTTATTGCAGGGTCTCCAGACTGGCAAAAGCAAGCATTGCCACTAGAGGCAAGCCATGCCATGGAAAGATGGAAGTCACAAGAGACACGATGTGACATTTGTGAATGAATTGATAAATGAATGAATGAATGAATGAAGGAATGTGAGGGAGGCACAAAAGACCCCTGGCAGAAATCTTATTGGAAGATCAGTAGCAAAGCCCCCTATTTGCTTAAAAGCAGTCAAGGGCCTGGCACCAGCCTCCCACCTGTCTTGGAGGAGCCCAGGCAGTACCTGGCAGGGGTCCGTGGCCAGGCCCTGGGCCTCCAGGTGCCGCTCACCTGTGTAACCGCAGCGGTGCCTTCTCCCCTAAGCTCTTGTCACTGTGGGAATACTTCCCGGACATGGTCCCCCGCCCCAGGGGTCCTGGGGCCAGATTATAGTCCAATGTGTGGTTCTGCCGTTTGCCACAGTTGGACTTGTCCAGGCCACAGTCCACTTCCAGCTCCTTCTTCTGGTTTGTGTTCTTGAGCTGGGCAGCAGGGATCAGGTTGTCCTTCTGGAAGTCTGACAAGTTGTTCATGGCCTCCCTGCTGCCGTCGTCTGGCCGCCGAAGCCGCAGCTGCCGCACAGCCACTGCCACCATGCCCAGCAACACCAGCACCACCACCAGCCCCACACCCAGGGAGACAGCCACCCAGGGGAAGCTCACAGGGAACTCGCAGTGGCTGCCCACAAAACCATAGGGGCAGTTGCAGACGAAGTTGTCCGGAGAGGGGCCAGTGTAGCAGGTGGCCCCATTGTAGCAGGGTCCCGAGGCACAGGCATCACTTGGTGTCCGCACTTCACAGCGCCGGCCAGAGAAGCCAGCAGGGCAGGTGCACACGAGCCCATTCTCCAGGTCATGGCAGGTGCCGCCATGGGCACAAGGGCTGCGGGCACAGTCGCTGATATGAAGTTCACAGTGGGTGCCTGTGAATCCAGGACGGCAGCGGCATATGTGGTTTGGGCCTCTGTTCAGGCACTGGCCCCCTGTGGGTACACACAGGGCACAAGTCAGCAATTGCCTGGGAACCTCTCTGGTGCAGAGGGTGAGTGCTCCATCCCAGGATGAGCTCAGGTCCTCCTGCCTCCATGAATGCAGCCAGCATTTACAGGTCCCACTACAAAGAGCACTGCACAAAGAGTCAGAAGACCTGGAGTTGAGGTGACCTTGGTCGCTACGCCTCTATGAGCTTATGTATAAAAATTACTGGCATCTCACAGAGTTTTACAATAGAATCAGACAGATATGCTTGGGTTTGAATCTCAGCTATCTCTAGCTGGGGATCTAGCACCTGTTGCTTTACCTTTCCTAAGCCTCTGTTTCCTCATTTGTTAATTGGGATATGTTATCCCCTCCATAGATCTCTGAGGGTTAGGTGGGATGATGCATGATGGCAGAAGCACATGCCTGGTATATAGTAAATGCTCAAATAAATGTAATTATCATTGCTTCATTTAATCTTTGTAACCACATGAGACACAGAGGACTGTGTTTCCTCTTCAGTGACGAAAAAACTGGCTCTAGGGAGCTAACTAAGTGATTAGCCAGATAGCAGACTCCATCTCAGCCCTCTGACCCCTCTCTAGCTCCTGAGGCTTCTCTCCTGCATGGTGCTGTCTGCCTCCCTCATCAGGGGTCACCAGGAGGCCAAGGAGACAAAGATAACCAGCATGCTTTTCATCGCAAAAGATGCTGAACATTCTCGATTCCTTGTGCCATACCAGGCCCCACTTGGCCATGGGGTGAGGTGAAGCCTCCAGGAGCAGGGCCCTGACCACACCGGCTTCCCTCAAGAAGCGACACAAAGCTTCCAATATCCCTCTCTCTAGCCCAGGACTTCCTGGGGAGGGTCAGAGGCCACCATAGCAGAATCAGGGCTCTGACACAGGAATAGGAAGGGAAGACACAGGACTGGGAAGGTA
Organism: Rousettus aegyptiacus; assembly: GCF_014176215.1. Lineage (NCBI taxonomy): Eukaryota > Metazoa > Chordata > Mammalia > Chiroptera > Pteropodidae > Rousettus > Rousettus aegyptiacus. Next base: position 115,024,678 of record NW_023416306.1, on the reverse strand, counting down.
AGACACACAGGGTGCACACTATTCCTAAGGCATGCACCCACTGCTAACCTGCTCCTCTTCCAAAGCCACCCTACTAATTAAGCAAGCTCTTCACCATCCAGAGCAGATAGGGATCCATCTCAGCCTACCCAGGGTGACAGGCAAGGCTTCCCTCCTCTCCTGACCCTCCTTTATCAGAAGGCTCTCTTGTCCCCAGGGTTGGTACACCAGGTTATGAAGGCAATAGGACACACCATTGGCACATGGATTGTTGGTACACCTGTCCACTTTCTTCTCGCAGTTGGAGCCAGTGAAGCTGGGGGGGCATTCGCAGGCATAGCTGGCACCCTGGTTGCGCTCCCGGCAGGAACCCCCATTGAAGCAAGGGGAGTCAGCACAGCTCAAGGTGCTGTGTTCACAATGCAGGCCATAGTAACCCGGGGGACACAGGCAATGGTAGCCGTCCTCTTGGTCCTGGAGAGAGACCCAAAAGGGGCGAAAGTCAGACCCTGGGTAGCAAAGATGTATGGCTGGGAGTTAGGCCCCACCTGCCCACAATGCCTGCCCATGGCTGCACATATATGGGCCACCTGAGGTAGGGACACTTGGGGCACCACCTGGCCAGACTTCTGCCTTCCTGTGCTGGCCTGGGCCTCACCTTACAGCTGCCTCCATTGCGACAGGGGTTGCTGTCACACTTGCTGAGCTTCAGCTCACAGTCCACGCCAGTGTAGCCTGGGCGACAGGTGCAGGTATAGCTCCGCTGCCCACTGTTGGAGCACGTTGCCCCATTCTTGCATGGGGAGTGGTGGGTGCAATAGTTGAGATCTGTAGGGGCAGGAACCAACCAACTGAGCAGAGCAAGAGGATCGTCCCCACCTCTAGGCTCCTTGGAGTACAAGTTCATTGCCCATATTTGGCCCAGAAGCCTCAAAGTCTTCCAGGCCCAAATACCCTTCATCCTCTCCCAATGAAAGCATGTCTATTGAAGTACCTTGAACCACATCTGTTCAGTGCAAGTCAAAGGTGAAAAACACAGAAAACTAACTGCCCGCCAAGTAGTCTCACAAACACCGGCAGGCAGGGTAAAATGAAGGTTAGAAATAGGAGTAGGTGGCAAGGCCACGCGTAGAGGAGGAAGTCAGTAAAGGCTTCATGGAGGAGGGGCAGCTGAGATAAGCCTGGAAGGGGAGATAGTATTTTGACAGGTGGAAATGGTAGAGAGGAGGCAAGAGCCACCACAGGTAGTGACCAGGCATTTTTAAAAGGGGAATTCATTATAATGGTATTTTGAAGTATTAGTATTTGTTTTCTTATTTGAGAAGGACAAGGAGGGAGAACCAGACAGAGTAAATATAGAGACTGTGAGGGCTGTGTTTGCCTGTGATGAGTATATGACTATGTCACCTAGGTGCAAATGTGGGCAGAGGAAACAGAATGGGCAGGAATCAGGGTATGAGTGTGTGTGTGTGTGTGTGTGTGTGTGTGTGTGTGTGTGTGTGTGTGTTTGGGGGAGAAGGGGAGAAAGCAACACAGAAGCACAATACAGGGGCTGAATTCCAAGCCCCTTGTTGCCAGCAATTCAGGTCCTAGGCAAGTTCTTTCTATCCTAGCAAGCCCCCTGCCCACCCTACCCAAGCTTGTGCTGCTGTTTCCATGGCAGCAGCCACCCCATTTGACCCTGAAAATAGGAGGAACATGCTGCAGTTGGCTCACAGAATAAAGGAGATAAACGCTCCCTCCCCCACACTTGGGGCTGGCAGATCGCTGTATAGCCAGAAAAGTGACTGGCCCCAACAAACATCAGAAAGAGACTGTGTGGGCTCAGGCAGAAACAGCCCACACCAAGAAGTCAGTTAGATGTCACTCCACCCAGAGGCCCAGTTCACATAGCCTCTAGGCAGCTGGTGGGCACACCCCACCAGACAGCTGTTTAGGGGAGAGTTATTCAAACAGCCCTGGCAGGTAAGCAAACACTTAGAGGATTAATAGGTAACTATGAGGGAGAAAGAGGAACTGAGCCCAGCATCCTTCTTTCTTTGGCCTTATTAGAATTTATAAGTATGACCTCCAGGCTGCCGATTTGTCAATCTCCTGGCTTTTCTAGCCATCCTGCCTCTCCAGCACCTGAGGAAGAAGGACCCGCCATCTTACTCTAGGCCAGTTGTAAACATCATTATAAAGTCCCAAGCTCCTTGAAGAATAATGGAGAAAGCCAGCTCAGTAGTCAGCAAGTTAGGGTCCAGGTGATAACTCTGGTTCCCACTCCTTAGCCATCTTTCCCATCCCCTCCGCATCCTCTCTTTACCCTGACTCACCTTGGTCACAGAATAGGCCTCCCCAGCCCTCATCACAGGTACATTGCCAGGGGGTGCTGCAGGTGCCATGACGACAGCCATTGTGGGGGATGCATTCATTGCATAGGCGACCCTGCCAGCCTGGGCGGCAGCTGTGGAACAAAAGAGAGGCTGAGGGTGATCTGAGGGCCTGGCCAGGGGATGCCCCCTTCCCACTTCCTGTCCCCTACTCACATGCACTCCGCTGGCTTGCTGCAGTAGCCATTCTGTTCATGACAGCCAGAAAGACAGATTGCTGAGGAAAGAAAATAGGGCTGGGTGAGGTTGGGATACCAACGACTCTGAAGCCCCACTTTCCCTCTCCTGGCTTTGGGGGTTCCCCAGCTCTCTTGGGCTCACTTCCCACTCCTGGCCTTCCAGAGGAGCCATGGGTGTCTTAAAGGGAACCAGTGGCACAAGGAAGGAGAGTCCAGGCTAGGTGGAATGTAATAACAGGGTCCTTGTGGGCTTTTGCACAAGGGGGGAGAAACACTAAAATGACAGAGATCTGAGCCCAAACCTGTCCTAAGTACCCCCAGCTATTTCTGAGGCCCAGCTAGTGGGCAGCCCAGACCTACACTGTGAGGGAGGCAGGCTGTGGTGAGAAGATACCACATTTTTTTTTTCTTTGCTCAGGGGACCCTCCCCCCTCCAGGCAGGCAGGAGGAAGCTTGGCTGCTTACGCTGGTCGCAGTACTCCCCTGTCCAGCCGGGCAGGCAAGACAGGCTGCCATTTGGCTGGCACACGTAGTGGCCGAAGTGGTCATTGCGCTTCTTGCACAGGCGTGAGCAGCTATCCCCATAGTAGTTGTCACCGCAGATGACCCGGTAAGAGTAGCTCAGCCGTGTTGGGAGAGGGCCGGTCTGCTCATCCAGTAACCAGTTCTGGCCCACAGCTAGAGAGCCCTGAATGGTGATCTTGCTGATGAGGGCATTCGGTGGCATGGCCTCTGAAGGGGCAGAGGGCCAGGTCAAGGAAGGGCAGCCAAGGGTGCCAGCAACTGCTGGATCAAAACAGTTGTCCAGATGACCCCCTCCTGCCAGCAGGCATAGGCCAGAGGAACCCAAGGGTCCCATTGCTTAGCTCCCTTGTGTGTGTGAGTGTTCAGGGGGCCTGATATCATTCAAAGAGGGGACAATAGAAGGATGTTAAGATATCCCAGTGTTCTGGAGCCAGATAGGCAGAGGAAAGAGGAAAAGAGGTCAAAATGGAAAAAAAAAAAAAAAAAGACAGAAAGAAATGAAAAATAAAAAGAAAAGAAAAACTCTCCATTCTGGGGAAGACCCTAGAAACAAGGGGTCCTCCGGTGCCCATTCAGGGGTTCTGCCCTCAGAGATGGGTAATGCTTTTCTTTTTCCTTTTTAAAGTGAGAATTGTTGTGCTGCTGAAATATCCTTTTCCTCTGTGTCAGAACAACATCCCAAAGCCATTATTCCCTTTCCAAAGGAGCGGAATTCGCGAAAGGTGTAAAATACAGGAAGGGGCCCGTCAGCGGCGCTGGCAGCTTCGGCCTTTTCTCACCGCCGTGCTCCCCGCGTTCCCACGCCAAAAATAACCCGCAGGAAACGCAATTGTGCTCAGAGTCCAGGCAGCAGGCGGAATCCGAGCGTCCAGCGCGGGGCGCAGCTCCCAGCCTAGCTAAGCGTCCTGCCCCCCATCCCCCGACCCCGCACTTCCCCCGCCTATTATTACTGGTTAACTCTTTCGGCACTGCGCCGTGTCGCCCCCATGTGGCTGCGGAGAGAGCTACTCACCTGGCCGCAGGTCGTCTCCCGGCGCGTGCCAAGCTTCGATGATGAGTGAGAAGGTACCCTGCGAAGCGAAAGAAGGAGGAGGGGAGAAGACAGAGATGGAGAGATGAGCAGGGGGGAGGTGGTGGTGCCTTGCGGCAGCGGGTTTAATTAATCTAATTGCAGGATACAGTTACTGCGCCCGGGTCAACATAACGGGTCTGCGTGCAGCATCGCGCGCGAGCAGAGGAAAGCGGAGAACGCCGGGTAGGAGGAGGGTTGAGGGATTTGGGAATGTATGCGACAGCCATTCGAAGGTGGGGGACGCGCCGGTAAGGTGAATGATGAAAATTGTATCCCAAGAGCTGGGAGAAGAGAGGGTGTAAAACTGGGAAGAGGGAGAGTGGCAAGAGCCTTCCCGAGGATGAGGTCCCGTGAGAGAGTCGGAAAGAAAGGATCAGAAAAGAACACCCCTTGTTTTGCCTTGTTTTGTTTTGCTTTGTTTTGAAGAGGAGCGAGGACATCTGGGGAGAGGGCTTTGGTCCCAGGGAGCCCCCTTCTCTCGGCTTTCGTGACCTCCCAGCGCTCCCAGACTTTGCTCACCGGCCAGGTAAAATTGAAAGGCAATTGGAGAGGGTTGCGTCCTCCGCCGCTACTGTCGTCCCCGACGGCGAAGGAGTTGGTGCCCAACACAGGTGTGGAGACGCTGCCGAAGGTGCAGGGACCGGGAGAGAAGACCGCCTGGAAGTGCATGAGGCAGACGCGGAAGAAGGTCCGGCAGCCGGGTTCGCACGGCCGCCCGCTGGCCAGTACGCCGCGCTCGTTGGCAAACTCCCGCAGCTGCAGCTGGAAGACTCCGGAGCCGGCCGCGCGCTATTGCACAGGGACGAGAGAAGGAGGGAGGGGAGCCGTCAGCTCAGCGGACGCCCGCGTTTCAGGCTCAGAGCGCGGCGAAGGGGGCGGAGGGGCGCGGGACGTTACCTGCTGCCAAAATGCCACCAGTAACAGTAGCGCCCAACCAGAGGCGCTACGGGACGCGGCTGCCATTCCCTGGGGCGTCGCTCTTTCCACCCGTCCGACCTGAAGCCGGCTCGGTTCGGGACGCTGCTTCCCCGTGCGTCCACCCGCCGGAGGAGTCTCTGAAAAACCAGGCTCCGCTCGGGGCTTTCCTCCCGCCTCGCCTTCTCGCTAGCTCTGCTCAAATTGCTGCGGTAGGTAATCCAGGTAAGGGCGTCTGGGCGGCGGCTGCGCTGAGGACGTGTCCTCGGGCTAATCCTGGGGCTGCAAGCCGGCTAGTGCCCGGGTACAGTGCACTGAGGCGGCTCGAGCTGCGGCTCTTCGCCTCGTGTTCACAGCTTGCGCTCAGCGCCGCTACTGAAACCTGCGCGCTCGGGAGCCTTCCTTATATATATTGGCTCCTCTCCTCGCAGCCTGTCACTCACTCGTGGTCACTCTCCCCTCCCCTCTGGGCCTCTAGCTGCTACAGCCCCAGCGCCGCCCGGAGGGGGCCTCCGCCCCCGCCATCCCCCCTCCCTCCCCGCCAGCCAGTCAGGCACAGGTCCCCGCCTCTCCGTGCGGCTCTCAGCCTATGGGTCCCCCAGCTCTGCTCTTACGGAGAAGACCAGTTCTCCGCAATCGCAGGGTTACGCGCGGAGACCCCTACAGTGGGAGAATAACTGGAGGGCCGGGAGAATGGGGCGGGAGGTGAGCGAGTGGTTCCCGGATGGTCGTGGGGGTGGAGACACCGGGGAGTCCCCGTGGGCGGTGCGTCTGGCAGCAACGCTCGTTACCTGCAGCCCTCGAGAAGGTAAAAAAGACTTATGTCCGGAAAGTGAAACCAGCGCCGATGGACTCCGATCTCCTTCACTGAGCTTCGGGAGCCCTCGCCTGGTCGACCCTCAACCTTCGAGCGTCCACCCACCACGGGTCCCCGGCACAGCAGGGAAGCCAGCGGGCACGTTAATCTCTCTGTGACCACTCGGAGCGAGGAGAGGGGCCAAGCGTCTAAGACTCAGGGGCTCCCTCCCTGCACCTGGTGGGCGTTTCCCTTCTTATTGCGGGAGGCGTGTCCAGCGCGTGCCTACTCCCTTCTAACCCCAGCCTTGGCTTGGCGCGTGCCTGCCCCAAGACGCCAGATCACAGAGCTGAGGGAAGGGGGCGTGGTCCCCGAAGTAGGAGAAGGGGGGGCATCAGCTGTATGGTAATGAGGGTCTGGCCCCACCTCCAGCGCCTCCCCTCACCTGGGTTCAGCTTCTGCTCCCGCGCCCACCATCTACCCCCCAGCCCAGCAGCCCCAAGCCCTCTTCCGCGTCCTGTCGCTCCCTTGGGGAACTCTACTGGATCCAGAGTTGGCTCCAGCCACTGGAGAATCAAAGTGAAGAAGGGCTGAAGCCGGGCAGACCTGGGTTCTCTCCTCATAGGGCGAGATGCAGAGTGGAACTGGAAGCGCGCGAACTCATTTGAGTTTCAGGAGGCTTCACGCGTCTCGCCTTCGCGGCTCCCGCGGGTGGCCCCACTTCTCCGAGCGGCGGCAGTGCAGCTGCTTTCCCGGAACCTGACGTGATCCCCGGAGACCTTAGACTGGGGAGGGCCAGCTTCTTCCAGTTTCGAGGATGCCGGAGAGCTCTCTCTCTGCGACGCCGAGGGCGGCGGGGGCCCTGTAGCTTCAGCTGTCAGCCCGCCCGCACAGCGATGGCTGTAGTCCTGCGATAAGATCGGCACGGGGGGAGTAGGGACGCGGCGCGGGCCCGGGGGAGGTTGGAGGGGGGAGCAGGTTGGAGCCTAACAGCTGCCTATGCCGAGTATGGTCTGATTTTTTGACTTGGGGTGGTGGTGGAGGATTGGGGCGGGGGGAAGGATGAAAAACAAGAGGTTGGGAGCGTGGGTTGGGGGAGGGGCGAGGTGAAGAGACGGGCTCCGGGGTCCCCCACGCACGGCCACCCCTCCCAGCCACCATCTGGCGCGAGCGGGTTGGCGTGGGGAACCGAGGTGGGGCGGGGGCCGGCAGATGGGCCCAGGCTGCGCTCCAGAGTTAATGTAGGTTATGGGCAGGCGGAGTCCCCAGGCCCTAGGGAGGGGGGAACCCAGGGCTTGCCTCCCAGTGAATCTGATAAGTGGGTTTCCCATCCTCTCTCTGCCCGTACTCTACGGGTCTCTGGATCTACTTAGGGTGGCAGAGTGCCCCTCATTCTCCTTTGAGCTGACATCCAGCCCTACCTAGTTTGTCCACTTCCTCCCAAATTCTGGCCTGAGAGTTCATAAAATCTCAGTTCTTTTCTGGCGCTGGCACTTGCCGGACTCTCGAGACATCCAGTCCCACAGGAGGCATCTTGTTCATAGCAGTAGATCTGGAACATTCTCTACCCCTCATACACATCTGAATTTATATGCCCCAAAGCACTCTGCAGTCAAGGACCAAACAAAAGTGTCATCATTATCCTCAGAGACACGAAATGCAAGGGATCCCAGAGATGTAGAAATCCTCTGACCTAAGGAGGAAAGGTATCACCATCAAAGGCATTCATGAAGCACCTATTTGAAGTCCATTATTGTGCTAGGATGCCTATCTCGTCCTTAAGTACCCACTAGCGCTCCAATCTGCTGGAGTCCAGCTTTGCCCACTTTTGATGAGTAGAGGGTCGGACTGTGGGCAGGGAACCGAAATGCAAAGTCTCCACGACTGGAGCTCCTCCCTTTTTCTCCCACTGTCAACTACTGACAGAAGAACTAAATACGGGTACTGGGAGCTCCCAGGAGCAGGAGCCAGTGAGGCAATCGGAGGCTGAAAATAACCGTGGGGTTGGACCCACGTGGACATCTGCGGACCCTGCTGCTATCCAGACGCTGGCCCCACAGATCTAGGCTCCCGCGGGCTGACTGTGGGCCCTCTGAGAGCCACGGTTCCTCACCCCAACTGGCACCCGAAACACTGCCCAGAGTCCTGAGCCAGAGCAGGGGCGAGGCCTGGCTTCATGCGAGGCCCACAGCCTCTGCCCCAGGAGCCTTCTGCTTTTGCTAACCTCTCCCCTTCACGGCCGCACACAGCTCCGCAGAAGGCAGAACCTGCACCCCGGGGCGGTAGCGCCAAGGTTGTCTTCCAGCTGTGCCCCAAACTGACCCCTGGTTATTGGGGTGCGACAGAGGCCACGTAGAGCCTCGGGATCCCTCCCCCAACTGGGTAGCCTACGCGCCCTCCGTTGGGCTAGCGGTGCAGCTTGGAGGCCTCCAGCGCCGTTTTTGTCCACCCCACCTCTCCCCCAACCCCCCAGGACAGCGTTCTCTGTGGGGCAAACTGCATCCAAGTAGGAGTGCGGTGGGGCCGGGCCACAGCGCCCGCCGGTCAGGCCAGCGGCCGGGGGAGTTGGCCTGGATTGGGCGGGGCACTTAAGCCTTGAGGGGCGCCACTTGCGGTCGCTGTGGAGAAGGGGCCACGTGCAGGGAGCGGCGGCCAGGGAGCTGCACAGAAGGCGGGGAGATTTGCAAACTGTTGCTGCCACATGGCTGCTCCATTCGATCCATTCACATTGAAATGAGGCCGGCGCGTGCCTCATCTGCCGCAGGGCGCTGCCACGCGTCAGCCCGGCCCGCCGCGTGCCAACTGGGGCAGTGGGGCTGGCAGGGCCTGCCAGCCGTGGGGGCGCAGCCCAGGCCCTGAGGCCAGGAGGGGGAGGTGGAGGGAGCCAAGCTACGCTAGCCGCTTAGGCGCCGCTGTTCCGCGGACCTTGGCCCTGCAGTTGGGAGAGAGCAGACGTGAAAGGACCAGGACGGACGGGTTTCGGAGGGGGGCCAGGATCGATGCCGCCGCTCCCCGCAGATGCGCCCCGGCAGCGCTACTCTCCATCTGCCGCTGCTCGCACCTGCCGGTCAATAAATCGATTTTACAATTTAATGCAGCAGCTTCCCGCCCGCCTGGGACAGATGCCGCCGCAGAACCACCTCCGCCCTCTTCGCTCCCCTCGGGGGGCGCCAGCGGTTAGGGCCGGGATTCCCGCTCGGCAGGCGGCGCCCCGCGGGGCCTCGTTCGCCTGTCACTGGAGTCACTACAAGGAACTGCCTGCTCTGGGTCTTTCCCGAGGGACAGAGTAGGTTCCCCATAGGACAGGCCTGAGACAAGAGAAGAGAAGAAAATGATGACTTGATGGTGGCCTTGAGGACTCATTTGGGAGCTTCATGGTGGTGGTGGTGGGGTGTCAGAATGCAGTGTCTGATAATAAGATGTGAGAGCCCCTGTGAGAGAAAGAGGAAAGGATAGGAATTGGGGCACCGGCGCAGAGAGACACTGAATTCTGAAGAATCTTCATGATGGAGGTGGGGAGAGTTGAGGTAGAATGGGGCCCCTCCCCAACCTCTGGTTGAGTCTACTGAATAAGTGTGACATGGACCTGGCTTTTGGCACTTCCCAATCATGTGATCTTGGGCTTGTAATTTAACTCTACACCTCAGTTTTCTCATCTGTGCAATGGGGATAAGAACGATAGTGACCTGGGAGGGTGATTGTGGACTAAATCTGATTATGCGTTGCAGGGTCCAATAAATATTAATTTCTTTTCCCACAGGTGACATCCTGACAGTCAGGGGCAGACTTGGAGTAAAGGGGAGGTCTCTGACAGCAAGTGAGTTCCAGAAGGAAAGGAAGGAAAAAAGAGCTGAATACAAACAGTCATAAGAGAGATGAGGCGAAAAAAAAGAGAGAAGAAAGCCAGGTGGGCCATTGTAAGGAGGTGGACCTTGTGGTAAACTTCATGTGTGAGGGTCTTTTGTGGGAAGAGAATATGACAAGGTTCTTAACTGGAGGGAGAAGACAAGTTTTGAGAATGGGCTTGGAGAAGAGAGGAAAGTTTGGAAGAACCAATGGTCCATGGCCTTGACCTTCCAGAGATTACCGTTTGGCTAGGACCAAGTGTACATCTCAAGCTGACACCCCTCCTCCTTCATAGTGGTGTTTCAGAGCAGAGGTCAACTTATGAACTATCCTGGTCATTGAGGCTCCTGGCAGTTCAGGGGACTCGGCCCTCCCCAAATCACCTAGAGGGCCCACAGACTAGGCTGGACTGTCTGCCTGCTCATGGCTAATGACTGATAACCCAAATGTACCAAAGAAAGGAAGTCCGAATTGGTGAGACCATTGAGCATGAAACACTGCCTTCTCTGGCTCCTCAAGAGACTAGGAAGGCCTCCCACCTCCTCTCTGCCTGGGTCCCAGGAGCCTGAGGGCCTAAGGTAGCACCATGCTCTTCTTCCTTTGCCTTCTCCGAATCCCAGGGTAGGTGGTGCCTGGAGCTGGAGTAACTGGTGTGGACCAGGTCCTCTCTTTCTAGATGAGAACAGCTTTGGCCTGCAGAGACAATGGGCCCAAGAGAGGAGAAGCTGACGGCCCTGACCTGAGAAGCCACTTTTAACTGTGTAGGAAGGAAATTCTCCCCAAGCCCCCTGTAATCTGGTCAGGAGGAAAGAAAGAAAGAGAGGAGGGGCAGGGTGGAGAGCTGCTGGCTGGAGGCAAGGGCCCTCTTTGGTGGTGACCCGGCAGCTGCCCCAGCTTTATTTGCCAAACCCAGGGGATGCCTGGAAAGCTAGGGCCAGGAGCCATGTAGCGGGTATTTCCAGCCACAGAAGAGTCCAGGGTTTAAGGCAGCCTCCACTGCAACTTTCCCAGAGCCCCTAGCTTCCCCTTCCCTTGCTCCTTCCTGTCCCCACCCTAGCCAGTGAGCACGGAGGCTCAGGGGAAGGGAGGGAAGGCTCAGGAAAGCCTCTGCATGGAGACCCTCAGGCTCAGGCTTTGCCCCAGTCTGCCTTGCCTCCTGCCCAGATCCCTCAGAGCACATAAAATGCTGAGAGGGATTTGGTTTTCAAGGCTAGAGAATGGAGAGCCCAGGGCTGAGGCATTGCTGAGAGTGATGGGGCCAAAAGAGAACCTTTTGCCAACTTGTGCTGAAAGACAGGATGGGGAGGGGAGCAGAGCCTGAGTTGAAAGCAAAGGTTCCGGGCACCCCCTCAGCTCTAGGTCTTGGACCGGCTTCCCTACCGCAAGGTTTTTCTTCCCTTGTAGAAGCCTCCTCACCCACTCATCTTCTGCCCTGACTGTGCTTGCATCCACTGTCCTCTCTTCTTGTCCCCTCCCCAGGGTACAGCTCATTTGTCCCTGAAACCTCTCTTTTCTGTCAGCTTTCACAGATGGGAAGTTCTCCCCAGCCCCTCCCTCCCACTCAGCCTTCACTCCCCTCTTCTGGCCCTGGCCTTCCATTAGCATCCAGGCCCAGCATTGTCCCTGACCCCTTGGTATCCCTGGGTCCTTGTGTGCCCTTCACCTTCTTCCACTGAGCAACAACTCATCTCCTGGAAGAAACTCTGACGTCTCCTCATTTCTTCACATAAATTCTGATCTCTGATAACAGGTGCCACCCAGGACTTGAAGCAAGCAAGAGATAGGGGGTGAGGTCACCCCTCTCCTTCTCTGCAACCCAAGGAACCTGGGAGTGGGGTTTACTCAGACAGGCCGTGGTCCCCTGCAGCCTCCCTGAAAAGAAGGGTCAGGCATGAACCAGGAAGTGCTATATTTCAAGTACTCTCATACACAGAGAAAGAAACCAAGGGCAGGTGCCAACTCCGTGAACAGCTGCCTGAGCAGCCAGGTAGGTCACTGTTTGCTGGAGAAAGTTGAGGAGGAACCTGACTGCCCTGGTCAAGTAGGTAATGGGTCTAAGGAGAGGATGGTGACCAGCTGTCTCCTTCTCCCACCACAGTCAGAATGAGAGGAAACAGGCTTCAATTGTCGCAGGAAGGATTTGGGTTAGACATATGGGAGAACTTCCTGTGACAGTGTCTACACTATGTATCCCAGTTGTTAATCCAAGTTGAACTCTCCCCTGGAGTTGATGAGAATTGCATGTTGATGCTTGCTAATGAGTAACTTGCCTCGCTTGTGATAAGCAAAAAACCTCCAACCCAGAGAGTTCTTATGTCTAGATTGTCCCCAGGGAAGAAGTCCAGGACCTGGTACTCCTCTCAGCCCCAAGGAGATTTTTGGACAATGTTAGGCCTCTGTGAGCCAATGACACTTCGCCTCTGCCCCCAGCCTTCTGGCTGCCACTCAGGAAAACAAGCCCAATGGAGCTGTCCAGCCATTTGAACTTTGCAGCAAAGGGGCAGGCCGGATTTAAGGTCTGGGAGCTCAGAGTGAATTTCCAGAGCCATGGTGAATACTCAGGGTCTCCAACACCAGAGGTTTCAGGAATAGCCTTGGCCGACTCTGTACATTTAGAAGTAGACAGGACTTGGGCTTCAACCCTCTTTTGTGCCCACTCAGCCCAGTCTCATGAGTCCTTCCTGGGCAGCATGAACACTCCCCTTGTTGGAGCCATTCTGCCACCCTGCGACCAACTCCCTCCTCTCTTGCTTCCTCTCCTCTCCTAAGTGGATTGATCCCCTGTCCCTGTTACCACAGCCCTTCTCTAGATAAGGAGGAAGCTGGGGACAGCTTGGACAAGTCCATTAAACTGCTATCAAAAGAAGAGAATATAGGCAAAAACAGTGTTCTATCTGGGGCACGGCACTGTGCACCCCATGGTTAGCTTTCCTGGGGTCTCTGTGTGTGTGCCCATGTGCATACCCAAAGTGTGGGTCTATTGGTCGACCAGTTGTGGCTGAGGTCTACTATGAGCCTAGCACTGGGCCAAGGTCAGTGAGGCCAAAAGGAACATTGAATTCAGCTCCTGATGCCCATAGATGTGCAGATGAAATTAAGGCTATGAAAAGATATGTGACAAACTGTGGAACCAGGGTTCAGAGAGGGACTAGGGCTCCAAAGGTCAGAGGAGACTTTGTGGGGGAGTAGGATTAACTGGACCTGCAGAAAAGAGCAGAACTTAGATAAAGAGAAAAGAGAGGATTCCTATGAGGAATGGAGAGAGGAAAAGGATCAGGGTGGAAATGAAGTAGGTACGGCTGGAGCAGACTTCGTATGTGGAGGGGGTTGGACATGAGGTTACTGGATCCTGTCCCTGAGATGACTGGGCACCTGAGAATGCCAGACCCTTGATGGCCTGCTGGGACAGGCCCTACACTTTTGTTGCCAGCAGCCGCTTCTCTCCTCTTACCCCCTGATTTCCAAATAGAGCCCTGCAAATTCGACTGGCATCAGGGCTTCCCTGGCTTCCCTGGCTCCTATGCTGAGAGTGGGCGCCACCTTTGGCCATGCCACTCTCCCAGCCAGACCTCCCACTTCCTCCCTTTTCCCTCAGAGTCCTGAGGTCCTGCCTGGCAGCCCAGACTCTTCTGGAAGAGGATAAAAGGTTGGATCAGGCCTGGGTTCATCCAACCTCAGGCCTGGAACCCACAAAGGGAGTCAAGAGGTGTCTCAAGGGAATGAGCTGGGGCCCTATATCTAGAAGCTCAAGGTGAGGAGAGCTCTCAAGGGTACTTAAACCAACCCCATATTCTATAGCCAAGGGCTTGAATACCTCCAGGGATAGGGCCATTGCCCCTTCCCCAGGCCGATCCCTGCTCTTGAGACATTCTGGTTATAGAAAGTGCATCCTCTTGTTCATCCAAAAGTCGTGCTGTGGTCAGGGTGGACTGGTGGTACGGGTGGTTTGGGCTAGGCCTTGCTTGGGGATTTTGGAATGGCACTATCCCAGGAAGGGTCCACCAGCCTCTTAGATCTGGTGGCTCTTCCATGCCCCTCTGCTGCACCTGCTTAGTGCCCTGGGCTGGCTCAGTTTAAGTGTGAGAAGCACCAGTCAGTTCCCAGCTCAGTACCGGGGGGTGGGGCAGCCAGGGTGAGGCCAGCCCTGGTCAGCCCTTCTCAGCCTCACCTCACCAGGGAGGCCAGCATTGGGTCAGCCTGTCGCAAGGGCCGGCCCTTCCCAAGCTGAGATCATCGCCCTCCGTCCTTCATAGCAGCCCCCACCCCCAGCTGAGCTCACTGCCCTGGCCCGCTGGGGGACATTGTTGTCTCCTGGGCCCCTCCCCCGGGCTCAATGAGCTGTTTGTTGGCATGTCCGGCTAGGGCAAGTGGAGGGCGGGCACAAGGCGCCCGCACACAATGGGGATTCCGTCCATTCTGAGGTGGCTGCGGGAACCAGGCTGGTTTTGTCCCTGGGACCCTCATTCCCACCATTTAGTGGAGCCGGAACTACAGGCGGAAGGCCCCGTATAAGAACAACAATGTCGTCACCCTGTCTGTGGGGGAGGGTGCTGCAGGCCAGTCCTTTTGGGGCCCAGGGGACCCACAGTCTGAGGCAGCCTGAGGGGCACTTGGAACAGGTCCTAGGGCTGAGGCTATGCCTCAAATCTGAGGGAGACTCAGGAGGCAGAGGGGCACCCCCCCACACCTGACTTGCCAGTCCATCTGCAGCCTGCCTCAAGCATCGTAAAGGGGCTCCCTGGCATCCCCAGCTATGCTCAGCTTCTCCAAGTGCAGAGATGAGTCAAGGTGCAGAAAAGTCGGATACTTCCTACAAGCCCGGTTTGATGGCGTGCCATAGAGGGGCTGAGTTAGGGGTAGCCTGACCATACTTCTGCATCCAACTTGGGCAAAGGCCTTTGCTCAAAGCTGGGCTCAGGCCTGTTTCTGGGTCTCTAGCCTGGCCAGCCTGCCCCTTCGGAAGTGGCTCTGGCTTCTCAGACAACAAGTGTTTATTTTCCGGCGGGGTAGGGGGGCAGGACGTCACAGCGTTTCCCTCCTGCTTGGTGCTGCAGTGGTTCTCACAGTCTGGGCACTGGTGACATCACCAGCCTTTCCTCCTTGGCCCTGGCCTCCTTGCCTCCTCCTCCCTTTCATCCCATGCTCTGACCAGGCTACACAGTTCTGAAGCTCCTGCTTCCGGAATGAGCACTTCTGAGCAGGTCCTCATGGAGGGTGTGAGAGCAGCCAGGAAGTACTGGACCAGCCCCTTGTCACTGCCCTTGGCATTCAGGCTGAGCCTAGGGATAGCTCCTCTGTGCTCACCCTCACCAGAGTGGTCAATATTCCACCCAGGTCCACTCCTAGTGCGATGCTGGCCCTTTAAGGGTCTTGGGAAGCCAGAACAACAGGAAATCCAAACGGCCTCATTAGGCAGCTCGGAGCTCAGCACAGTAATTAGTGCCCTGAAAACAAAACAAGGAAAAGCAGGTGGTGGTGCCCCCACCCCCAATCTCTGCTGCCCCCGGCGTGGCCTGTTAGTACCCAGAGCTAGGCAGCTGGGATTGGAGCCCCTCCCTTTGAAGCTCCCTCACCCCAAGCTCCTAAAGCCTGCTGCCCACTGCCCAGGCCAGGGGTCAAAGCCTAAGCTTCTGGGGAGCAGGCAGTAGCTTCTTGGCCAACCGTTTCCCCCTGGGGAGATCGAAACCCCAGGGACATGCACTGGGGCTTCCCCTCTCCGGCAGCCAGGTGGCCACTTGTCCACAGCATCTTCCACCTGTTTGAAAAATGCTGTGATGGGGGCTGGGAGCTGGGTTGGGATCCTCCAGAGGAAAAGGGGAGACCCCTGGGAATCCTAGGCCAAGAAGGTCCCCTTAGGAGAAGGGAAAAGCCTGCTCTATGGTCCTGCCTCTCAGGATCTCTGGTGATTCTCTAGGAGGGCAAGACCTCTTGGGCAGAGGATGTGGTAACCCACAGGCCCTCTGGAGAGACCCTGGAGACTTGCAAGTCCCTCAGTTTGTAAAAGCCTAGCTGGGAGCAAAGGAACCCTAGTGAGTTCTCTTCAGCCAGGCTGTAGGTCCTGCCTCATTCTGTCCTCCTCCTCCCCATCTTGTCCTTGACCCCTGAGATATATCTCCTTTCATTCATACTGCTAGAGGAAGGACATACTCTGCTCCACTTAAATATTCATTCAACATTTATGGAGTGGTTGCAATACTCCCTACACTGTGCTAGTGGGGAGATCTGGGAAGGTTTGGCAAATTGAAATGGTACTATCCTGTGATTGCTCATGACGTCCCTTCCTTCTGTCTTGAAAAGGCCTTTAAGAGGAGGTACTGTGGCTCTCTCCATGTGCATATGCCCCCACAGATCTAGGTGACTGGTATTTGCTTATGAACAATCAAAAACGAACCAGGAAAGGCCTCTAACTTCAAAAAGGTTACCATGGAAGCCCAGTATTTGGCATGGCACATCAGCAGCACCCTGGCAGGAACCCCCAGTGCTTGGGGAAAGTCACAGCCTCTGTACTCAGAGCGCAGACCTCCCTGGGGCCCTAGGTTTTGTGCTGAGCAAGGACTGAGGTCATTGTGCGGGAAGGAACCTTGGGTCCTCTTTAGAACAAAGCTGGCGATGACCCTGGGATGTGGGGAGGAGCTGTGCCAGGCTTGCCTGGGTTACGGGCTGTGGGGGGTTGGGGGGATGCTAAATGGGGAAAGCTGGGCAGGTTGAATATGGATGGTAGCCAGCCTATGGCCAGTGAATGGGGCTGTAATTAAGCTGTGGGTAGATTTCTGGTCACACTCCTGTTGGCTGAGAACAAAGGCCCCAGGCGTCATTGCCCAGGGGGAAGGAGAAGGAGCAGAGGGAGGGGGCAGGGATAACCCAGAACCTGCTATTGCGTTGGGCAGCTGGCCTCCAGCTGGGCAGGGAACTCTGCAGGCACCTCTGGAGGCCACCAGCTAGGTGGTAATTTCTGAGGGGCCCCAATCTGAAACTGAGAGGACAATGCTGATAGTATAGAGGTGGAGGACACCAGACAGCAAGTGACCAAAGTGTCATGGGGTCATAGGGCAGGGTTTCTCAGCCCTGACTACACACAAGAATCACTAGAGATTCTGATATAACGTCTGGGATGAGGCCTGGGAGGGACTAGTATTTTCTGAAATCTTCCTAAGTGACCAAGTGTCCAGCTAGTGTTGAGAACTACATACAGTTTACTGGGAGCTCAGGGACCCTGCTTTAAATCTCAGGCCCCCACCTGCGCCTCCCTGGAGCCCATAGTGCTCAGAGGCCACACACACTGGACCAAATAGCACAAGTGTTGGGTCAGAGAGGGAAACAGGAACCAGAGGGCTGCAGGTGTGGTCTTTGAAGACGTTCTCCCCTTCTTGACCCCCCTCATCCCCAATGGAAAGTTACCCAGGGAAGCAGCTGTGGGCACACCAGGGGAGAAGCCTGGGGTAATGGTGCTCGTGGGGTGCCCATAGCCTCTCCAGGCCCGCTGGAAGGGACCCTCCTGCCTTACCCCCAGGCCTCTTAGGCCAGGGGTGGGACAGCACCCAGGAGAAGAGGCTAGGGACCAGGAGGAAAGAGTGGCGGACTCAGAGCACCTGAGCTAAAGGGGCCTGCCGCCGTTTGGGGACGTGTGCTGGTCCTGAATCATTTCCCGGATACTGCTCAACAGCCCAGACTTCAAGGTTTTGGGGGGGAGATCGTTTTTCCAAGTTCCTCGATCTGTCATCCCCTCCCCCACCAGCCGGATAGGCCTGGACCAGTGTCCTCTCTCTGCACCCCCCAACCTCCCGGCTCGGCTGCTCCACTGAGCGCCCTGGACATTGTTTCCGCCTCAGGAAGTCTCTGATGCCCTGCGCTGGGTTTTGTTTTCCTTGTTATCGGGACAACTAATATTTTTTCCTGTGCGGAAAAAAAAGAGATTTTCCCAAGCAGATTACAGCTGTCAGTGAGGGGGGAAGGGACAGAGGGTTGAGCCCTCCCTTCATCCTCCCCCTCTGCCACTCTCAAAGGACTGAGCTTTCAAATGGAGGAAGCCATGGCAACTCTGCCAGTGGACCCATTGGAGCCCAGAGCAACTCTGGCCTTGACAGGAATGTCAGGTCCCTGTCCTCTACCTGTGGGGCCTCTGCTCCTTACTAACATGGGCTGGGCCAAATTTCCAAAGATGGGGAGAAAGGCCTGGGCTTGCCTTCCCTCCTGTGCGGCGGAAAGGGCAGGCTACCCCACAGCTGCAGAACATGAGAGACATGCTGGGAGGAGTGGAAGCACACAGGAGACCCAGCTCTGCCAAACTGCGTGACTTTGGGCAATTGCCTCACCTCCCTGTACCTTGGGCTCCTCACCTCCAACATGGACATATTGATACTTGCCTCACCTACCTAAACAGTTATGTTGTGAGGATGCAGATGAGATAAAGTATCTGATTCAATGTCAGGGGTTCTTATGACTCAGGTCAGAGGGGTTAATGGTGTCTCATTACCTGTGTGACCTGTGTGAGGCCCCTATAACCAGCAGACCAGAAAACAGAGGCTGTCGCTGATGAAGTTCTTTTTGAATGGCACACCCTGAGTACACATTCACACAAGCAATGCACATCACACACACACACACACACACACACGCGCGCGTGCACGCGCACACACACACACACACACACATTCTTCCTTGATAAACACTCACTTTCTATATCAGGGTGCTGTGGTTCCAGGGACAGGCTGCCTGGGCCTTTAGGGTAGGAGCTGTAGCATAACCATAACTGTAGCATTAGGGCCTTATATAAGGGCCAAGTTTCTTTTCAGGTCGACAACAACAAATAGGCCTTTGGATGTGGGCTACTCAGTTGTTCGTGCTGTGCAGTATTAAGAAAACTGAGAGGCTCTCCTGCCTTCATCTGTCAGTGTGGTGGGCTCCATGGGGGGCTGTGTGTAGGAGTGAGCCAGGCCATCTATTGGGAGGGTAGAGAAAATAGGAGGATTTCTAATTAGATTTATTTTTTTATCTAAAAAATAAATTGAAATTTAATAACATTTACTATGTGTTTTGACTGTAGTATATAATCTATACATAAATATTCATAATCAAAAAAGTGTGGAGACCATCACCCTGGGAGATTTGCAAGGCTCTGTATCCTACCAGAAGCAGATTTCAGATTAGGTGCTGGGTAAAGAGAGTGTGGAGGAGGGGCTGGTAGGGTCTTGGAGCAGAATCACTTGGGCCGCATCAAATTACCCGACATCACTAGCAATGTGGACCTTCCTGGCCACCACTTCCTCCCATCCCCCATGGCCTCCTTCCTCCCTGGCCACCCTCTTGGACCTGCTTTAGTTCCAGATGAGTTCCAGGACCTCAGGCTGCCATGCCTCCTGCAAGGGAGAGAGTGGTCCTGTGTGACATTCTCCTCACCCCCAGGCTGGCTGAAGTGCTGCTGGGGTCCCAGTCGCTGCCTGGTATGCTGTGTCACCCCCAGGAGAAAAGTCCCTGGCGGGAGGCGGCCCTCTGCCGGGAGGCTGTTTCCTCAACTGGCCAAGGTAAGAAGTGGGGGATTTCCAGCCCTGTCCATGGCGCTGACTTCAGTCCTGGGGGCTCCTCTCCTTTCTCATGCAGCCCAGGCCAGGGCGAGGACAGAAACTCCAGAATTAGGCTCAGTAGTTAGGAAGGGGTCATTGGGGCAACAGAGTCAGCTATGCCCATAGGCCTCCAGCAGCTATTCCATGCTCCAGAGGGAGGTGAGCTCAGGGCAGAACCCCAGGGCTGCACCTGGGACCAACAGGGACCCAGCCCTGGAAGACCCCGATGGGTATCTTGTTGGGGAGTAGGGGCTGGAAATCCAGAGCCACACTTACTCACGGGCCTGTGGGGAATGACTCAAATCAATGAATGCCCCTGCCTAACCCCAGCCTGCCCTGGTTCTAGTGGTAAGGGAAATGGCAGGTCTAAATTTTACTCTTTAAGGCTCTCCTAAAAAGCTGGCATTTACAGGGACGCTGGAGAGTCAATGAAGCCAACATGGGCCCTGGGGATCTGGGAGCCAAGAGCCTCGCTCCCAGACATTTTGCCCTGAAAGCTTGACTCCCAGGAAAAGGGAGCTGTACCCTAACAGCATTCCCTGTATTTCTGCACTGTGGTCAGCTGGGTAGGGAGGGTGGGTGCAGTTCTGAGGGCTGAGTGGAATGAGAGGTAGGCAGCTGTGGTAACTTGGTGATGGTGGTGTATACAGATGTCCCAGCTCCAATGTCAGTCCACTCAGGCCCAGGTACGGGCTTAGGAAACAACTAGATTCTTCCTCTAACTTCATAGAGAGTCTCTCCCATGCCTCGGACACTTGCAAGTTTTATTTCATTACCAGGCTTGCATATGTTTGCTGTGTGCATGTGTATATGTGCTCTGTGCACACATGCACATGCTTATAGGCTTGTGTGATTGAGGCATGCCAGGTGGAGGAATAGGCAGGGACTCATGTAAGACCCATGAGCAGGAGAGAATCTGAAGGGATGAAATAATAAATCCAGCCATCACCAATGCAAGCTAGCAACATACTATGATAACCTATATTCATTATCTTACACAGCAATCAATCCTCTGAGGAGGGTGTTATTATCTCTATTTTACAAATCAATAATATAAGTGAAGTTCAGAGAAGTTAAACACCCAGCATGAGATCACACAGTGAACAAATCCAAGTCAGGATTTGAACCCAGGTCAGTCTAAGGCCAAGCCAGTGATCTCTCTACCAGGCTCTCTTAGCATGGTCCTCCTCAATTACACTCCATCTGCTTGTCTTGGAGGGCCTGGCTGCCCTGGTCTGAGGTAACAGTCTTTTCCCCTCCCTTCCAGTCAAGGTGGCAAAACAGAGCCTTTTCAAGGCCACATGGAGCCCAGGACACTGTGCCCAGATCTTCACGCATCAAACCAGCCCCAGTTCAGAGAGGGTCTGGCTGACCCTGGGCGGGATCAGCTAGGGCTGAGCTGGGGCAGCTGTTTACAGTAAACAGAAAGCTCCTGAGGAAGGAAGGAGGGGAGGGGCTGGGGTCGTCATGGAGACAGGGAGAGCAGCAGGGCCTCAGCCCTGATCCACAACAAATAGTAAGGCATCCCTGCCCCTTCTAGAGCCAGAGGAGGAGGCCCAAGGAAGGTCTCCACAGGGCAGCCTCAGCGGAGGGGCACGGGCAGGCAGCCTGGGCCTCAGAGCAGCGCCTACTGAGAACACACCTCCACCTCATTATGTATTTCTACTTATTATTAACAATAACAACTACTGTTTGTTGAACTATTACAGTACACATGGTACTAGGCTCTTGAGAATATATTTTCTTATTTAACCCTAACAACAACCAGCAGTTAGGTACAATAATAGTCTCTGATTCATAGATGAGGAAATTGAGGTTCAGAAAGACTAAGCCATTTGTCAAGGTCACACAGCTTGTAAGTGACAGAGCAAAAATTTTGGATCAAAAACTCTTTACCAAGGCAGGTAGAAGATAAGCTAGCTCTGAGCCCCTCAGCCAGAGGGGAAACTGAGTCCTTTGGGTACCATGGGGACTTTCCCAGGCTTCTGGCGTTAGTCAAAGAGATAACTGGGGACAGAACCCATGTGTTCCAGCCCTAACCACTAGACCACACGGCTTCTCCATGGCTTGAGCTGGGAAGGTCCAAAGAGAAACTCCCTTTCCAGCCCCAGGCTGGAGTGTAGACTCTTCCCCAGCTAACAGGCTGCCCCTGTGGAGGCCAGGCTGGGCCAGGGTGCTGTGAGGGATGCTGGGGGGTTTCTGCCCACACATACAGTTTCTAGATTCCAGGGGATGAAAAGGAGGCCCTTAGGGGCGGAAATGGGGGATGTGCGATGACAAATTTAGACTGATTGCTTAAAAAAAAAAAGAAAAGGCCAAGAAACCCTAAAAAATAAAAGCAAAAATTCCGCTAGAAAACCAAAGGGAATTATTTGATTGTGAAACTGAGTGTCGTCAGGCGCAGGCGCAACACGGTTTCATGTGGAACAGTATCAAGGGTTCTTTGGACTTTGACGGCTCAGAGGATGGCGGGAGAGGAGGCTCTGTCTGCTGTTCCTAGCTTCACCTGCCCAGCTTTGGGACAAAGATGGAGTCAGGCAGGGCACCTGGGAGAATGCCTAGGAGTTCAGGAGCACTTGCTGTGGGGGTGCTTTCTTGTAAGTTTTGGGTCCTTCAGACAAGTGTCCTGCTGGCTTATAACCATGGGTCCCCACTGGCTCATGTAGGGAGCTGCCCATGGGGAGGCTCCAACTGGTCTGTCCCCAAGAGCACGAGAAAGGATGAACTGTAAGGTGAGGGTATGGAGTATCTCTGAGTCCTATCTAGCCTTAAAAGGAAATGGCCAGGAACAGAAGGTAAAGGAGAGGACAGCTGCCTGGAATTCTGGCCGGCAGCAGGCCTAAGAGGTCAAAGGTCAAGGGGGACAAAGGGGACTTCCTGAGGCTCCCAGGGGAGTGCCAGCTAGCCAGTCAGCCAGGCTGTTGTGCAAGCTCCGGGATGGACCATGAGGGCAGACTGGCAGAGGAACCATGCCTGGGCCGACCCCCTCAGCCTACTCTATCTATCTCCTGGAGCTGGAGTTGTGCCCTCTCTCCTCCAGGAAACCAGGATCCTATCTCCCAAGGCAGCACTCCTGTCCCACCTCAGTGGCCATATTCTATACGCCCGAAGGCTTCCTCTTTCATACCAATCCCGAACCTCTCTTCCCCAGAATCACCATCTTTTGAGAAACCAGAAAAACTTTCTTGAGTAAGCCTTTTTCTTCCAATTCCAGTCTGATTCCCAAAGAGATCAAAGGGGTTTCTGAGGCAAGAGCTGCAAAGGGGCTCACAGGGTCCCAGCCCCTGAGGAATGAGGGAGAAAGTAAAATGGAAGAGAAAGCAAGCTCAGGTGCCAGGTCGTGGGCTAATTTGGCAGATGTGCTGCACTGCTCTTATCTAAGCTTCACTTGAGCCTCTCAAGGTCTGTTATATTTACTCACATTTTACAGGTGAAGAAATTGAGGTTCCGAGGGTGAGATTAAACTGACAGCTGGTAAATGGCAGAGCAGAGACTTGCCCTTGCTCTTGCCCTTGCTCTTTCCAGATCACCTCCCTGCCCCTCAGCACAACCAATTTTGACTGGAGATGAAGACCAACCACAATGAAGGGCTTAGAACAGTGTTTGGCTCGCAGTGGGCATGGGATGACTGCTGGCTGATGCTCAGTCTCATGGAGAAAGGACAAGATCCTGGACAGAGCCTCACACCAGCCACCAATTTCTCCTCAGAGATTCAGTATCTATAAAATCAGGAAGTGGGACTGGCGGTTCGCTGCTTTTCCAACTGGGTTCCTGGGTACCCTGGCATCCCCTAGAGATTGAGATGGGGGAGAAAAGGACAGAAAATAGGGTTATGGGTCCCCCAGCTCACTTTCTTCCAAGAAAGTTCAGATATTGCACATCCATGAAGGTTTTTATCTGAACAAAGGTCCCGCATCATTCCATGGCCTCTATCTGAGGTCTCTGCATCTCTGACCTTCTGGGAGCTGTGATCTAGGCAGTTCATGTCCTGGGCTGCCGAGAGGAGCCAGAGGATCTGAGAGGGAATTGGGAAAAACCATGCCTGGGCTTCGAACCCCGTGGGAAGAAGCAGGTTGAGGTCAGAGCTGTGAGATGAGGCCATGGCAGGGAAGGTGAGCTGTAGCGATACAAGGCACCTGCCTCCGCACCTGGGAAACACAAACAGCTTTGGCCATGGCAGGCAGCCTAGGAACCAGGGGCAGCATCCACTCTCCCGGGGCCAGTGCCCCTTTCTCTTTTCCTGCCAGACCTGCCCAGGTTTGTTCTCAGTGGACATCACTGCTGGTCACCAACCTAGGGCCACCCTAATCTCCCATGATCTCAAAATTCCTGATTGCTCAGCTCAAAGGCTACTTTAAGGAGAAAGCTGAGAATAGGCAAAGCTGCCCAGGAAGAGGAAAGCACACAGTCAGGGGGCATCCAGCAAGCAGGGGCTAATAATTCCCTTGAAAGAAGGACCCTCCATTGTGCCCCTTTTATTGGCCACCCTTTTTTAATCTGGCCGTAAGAATAGTGTCCTTCTCCTGGTAGCTTCAGCATGTATAGCTCCCTGAATATCATCATCTCCATGTTCCAGGTGGAGGAGAAAGCTGAGGGTTCCAGCTATCCGAGAACTAGATCTGGCATCCTCTTTCTATCCCACTGTCCACCCCAGGGCTGCCTCTGACCACCATTCATCCTCAACCTGCTGCAGGGCCCAGCCTCGCTCCACATAAGCAAAGCTGCCAGCAGGGTCCTTTGTGGTGCTACTCCCGTGTGGCACTGCCTAGGGGCCCCACCATGGGGCAACAGATGGACCTATGGTCTCTACAGAACAATGGTGGGGGAGGGGCCCTGGCATCGCCCGCCCCAAACAGGAAGCGCTGCATGAGCTTCAAAGAACTGGCAGGGCTGAGGGGCTGAGTGGCTGGAGCCAGTGCCAGGACTGGCGGCTGCCTGAAGATGCCTGCCAGCCTAGGGATGCCCAGCATGCAGTTGGTGGTGGTGGAGGGGGGGGGATGCTGCGGTGGCAGGGGCAGCTGGGTCTTGGGCAGAGCATGCCTTGCAGTTCCCAAGGCTAGTGCAGCACCCAGGGGGTGAGAGCAGGCTGAGGGAGGGCGGCTCGGACTCTAGGCTGATTCGCAGCTCGCCTGCCACTCGCCAGTGGGGCTGCAGGTTCTTTCCCAGGCCACAGTAGGTCTGGCCCTCCAGCAAGTAACCATGAGGGGCAGGGCTGGCACCAAGCCTGCCGCCCACTCCCTGCCTCCTGCTCCCAGCTGCTCTGCTCAGAACCTTTTCCTCTCCACTTCCTGTTCACACAGGGGGGGGCGGGAAGTGGAGGGAGGAAGTTGGGGGGAGGCGTGTGGGGGGGGGACCCATTGAATAAAAGGAATTAACTGTTTCCCTCCTCTGACCTCTGGGAATTTCCGCCTGTGAAAGTGTCTCGAAGAATCTGCAGAGCTGGGGAAGTGGGGAGGAGGTGTGCCCCTCTTCGTCCCCTCCCACCCCGCCCCGTGGTGGTGATGGTGGTGGCGGTGGTGATGGTAGTGGTGATGGTAATGGTGGTGTGTATGTGGGGAGCCAGATAGCTCCCTCTGGGCCCTCTAACCTTTTGTTTCTCTGGCGCCAGGGGGGCAGCGCCCAGGGCAGCCTGGAGCCTGGTGGCCTCGTTGCCCCCTCCTAACCAATGGAGTTGGTGTCAGCGGGGCCTGCGACCAGAGCCTTGCGCGCAGGGGCAGGAACTGCGAGAATTGGTGGTCCCGGGGGAATGAGCTCACACCCAGTCTGGCCCGGTTCTGAACTCCGCTCCCTCCCTACCAGGGCTGGTGCCCTTGGCCAGTCTGCCTTGGGGACAGGAGAAGGGAGGGCGACCGGGCGAGCAAGCCGGACCTCAGACGCTGGGTAGGCACACCCTCCCAGGGCCACTCCCCCAGGAGCTGTGGAAGCGAGCCGGTGGGCTCAGGAAGCCAGTAGACAGCGCCCCCTAGTGCCCGCTCCGGACTCGGCCGAGCGGCCCCCCAAGGGCTCTCGCAAGGGCGGGCCTCAGGAAGCACCTGCTCCGCAGGACCAGTGGCCGCCCTGCGTCTCCCCCAGGTGGCTTCCTTGTTTACAGGCCTCCTGCCCTGATCCCAACGTCACTGCCTGTGGCCACTCCTATTTCCAGTGACCGCTCCAGGAGCAGCTCATTCATCTTGGCCTCTGCCCACGCAGCTGCTCCCCCACCCCCACTCCCTTTGGCCCGCCCCCAGGCTTTGGGCCAAGGCCCTGAGGGCCTTCTCTCTCCCCTTCATTCCAGACCTTTCTTGGTTTCCAAGGATTGAAGAACTGTGGCTTCCCGTTGCCCTGACTTAACGGAACCCCATTCTGTCAGTGCCAGGGAAGCCTGGGGCCTTTTTCCAAGAAAGAGGAAGCAGCCTAGGCCCAGACGGGCAGGACTGAAGGGGCAGGGGTGTCCCAGGCTGTCTTAGCCAGGTCCTCTGGGAGGAGGGAGCAATAGGGCAGTGCTTGTTTAACACGTACTAGGTACCCATTATGTGCAAAGACAGAAGCCCCAGGCTGTTCGAAGTAAGTGACCAAAGTTTATACCTGACACTCACTGGGGAGAAGGGGGACAGAAGGAGACATGACACAATACCCCCGAGCCCTCTCCTGGGAATGTCTAGGTGTTTTGGGGAGCCTTAGGCTACATAAGGGAAAAGAAGGGAACAGGAGCCCTCCAAATCTTTCTGGAACAGTGGAAAGGGTACAGGATTATGATGCCCTCCCTCTACCCACCAATGAGACCCCTCCATACATATTTACTCCCACTCTTGCTTCTGGGGGAAGATAGGGAGTCTGAGGCTCCTCGAAGATCAGCAGTTTCCAGCCCTCTAAGTTGGCAGAGACGCTGAAGACACCCTGTTGTTGTTCTATTAGTTGGGAAACTCAACAGGGCAAGATTCCACCATGACTGCAGGAGGTAAGTCTTGAAAGATTTGGCCACTGAAGAGAGAAAAATGACTGCAGTCACCAGCCAGGTGCTGGAACCCCAACCCGATTCCAGGAACATCCACGTGTTATTTTATTTCAGTCTGGCAGCTGATAGACCACACCCATAGGGACAGGCAGTGGACTGTGAACACCAGTCAACGGAGCAAAGGGTGCTCAGCTGATGTCACAGGAAGGCCCCAGAAGTATAATTTGGAGGAAGGGGCAGGTCGCAGGCGCTAGACAGAAAAAAAAAAATTTTCTTCCAAATGCCATCGATGGTGGCAGTGGCAGTTTCACCTCCATGTTGGACCTCAATATTATGGTTAATGCCAGACAGTGGTAGGGCAGTATCAAAGCTGGGCAGAACCTGGAAAAGCAGGGATCCAGGATGGCAAAGAGAAAGGCAAGTACAATCTAGCCTGTGTAAGGGCTAGTGGAAGGAGGAAGAAGGAAGGGCTTAGATTATGGTTATGCAGTGGAGGCTCCCAGAAAATTCTTGGGACAGGATTCTAGGGAGGAACAGACTGAGGAAACACTAATGGAAAAACTGACGAGAAATTAGTGCCTCCAGCTGCCTGTGTGTGTAAGGATTATGTGGGGAGCAGCACCACCTGCTGGCCTAAGGGAAGAACAGTCCCTGCTCTAAGGATGATTGGTGATAATTTCCAATTGAAACCTTGGAGTCAGAGAGGATAGAGTGGAGGGACAAGGAAGGGAGCAGAAAATGGCAAAATCATCCTGTCACATATTCAGATGAAGGAGGAAGGGCCAAGGTTTGAAAGCATGCAGGGCCCTGGAAATCCCCACCTCCTCCTGGAGATCACTCACACACCACTCAGCCCAGCATCAACACAAAGCTATCAACTCCCAGAGCCACCACTGCAGTGTGAACAGTTTAATGCTCTGCACCCCATCGGTTCCCCCTGTCCTCCATGAAACCCTCTGCCCGGGGCACCCGTCATACTGGAGCCCTAGACAGTGTGCACGAGAGCACACTCACCATCAGCACCACCCCAAATGCCTAGGATTTGGAGGGGCTATCTTTTCATTTCTGGAACCTGGGAGAGAAGAGGCATAGAATGAAAAGGAAGAATGGAACTCTCACTCTAGAAGGTGAATTGGATGTGTACAGAGAGTGAAAAGGAAAAATGAGCTGTTGAATGCACAGGGGAGGACAGGAATTCGGTCAGAATTGTGACCTCTCCAGGCTAAGGCCCTCTACTAGGAGGCAGGCAGATGGCCAGGCATAATAGCAACTCAAAGGCAGCTCTGAAGAACAACATGGGCTGCAGCAGGTGCACTCAGAGTTGACACCTCGTGGGTGACAGCTATACAGTTATAATTCTACTCCTCTCAACACAGTCATAGCCCTCCAGTCTCCAGGTGACTGAGCAAACACTAGTGTGGCCTTCCCAAGAGGAACCAAGTGGCTACTCCCAACTGCCTGCCCACCTATCAGGGGTGACAGCTCCTACAGCCAACTGAGGTGTTCTTCTTCGTAGCGCTGGGGGTCGATGAATGGCCGGTCAATTGAGCGGATCATCAGCTCCCCACAGTACACGCACTCAGCAGCCACCAGTTCGTCTAGGTCAGCTTTGAGCTGTTCCCGACTGGGCCCCACAGAAGCAGCCCCGCCCTCAGCCTCCTTTGCTCGGGCAGAGCCCTTGGTGGGGGGTGGAGCAGCCCCCAGCTTTCGCTGCAGCTCCTCCAACCGGGCCTGTTTATACGCTGGCAGGCCAGGCCGCACTGCCTGCAGCAGGCAGTCAGCATGGAACATGTGGCCACAGAGGAACAGGTAAAAGGGGCGGTTGAGCAGGGGGAAGTCGCAGGTGGCACATTTGTCCTGAGGCTCCACAGTACCATACCGGCCCCGCAGCTCCTGCAGGTCTCGCCGGATACGCTGGGCACTGGCTGTGGCCTCTTCCATTTCCCGCTGCAGCTCCTGGATGTGGTGGTTGTAGGCCTTCAGTGAGCTGCAGATAGCTTCCTTAAAGTGGTCAATGGTAACAAAGTCAGGAAAGAAGGGCAGCACATCCTCAATCTTGAGCAGAGGGCAGCTGGCCAGGCAGGCCATGGCTGTCTGCACATCTTCTTCCTCCTGCACCACGTGCCGTGCGATCTTTAGCCATAGCTTCTTGCGTAATTCCTCATCTTCCTCAGGCAAGTCGGCACACTGCTTGGCCAGGTCCACATCCACCTGCAGAGAGACCATGAGCGATAAGGTCAAGATTCCTCCCTGATTCAGGACAAAGATCCTGGGAGAGACAGATGCACAGAGAGACCCTGGGCCTGAGGACAGGCCTCAAGGCAGGATTCCCAGCATTCCTGGCAGCATGCAAGGCAGGATTTCTGGGTCCTGGGATAGTTACCTGTGTCAGTGATGGGCTCTCCCTGTCACAGCTATGTAAAAGCTACTTATGATTGCGGGGCTTCAAAATTAGTGAATTTAAAAATCACCTGGGGAACATAATCAAAATACAGATTTTTGGGTCCTGCCCTTGAGTTTTCTGATTCAGTAAGTCCTTAAGGTGATAATTCATGATTTGAGAAATGCCATTCAGCATCTTCCCCTTCTACAATAGTGACAGCATGTATGTAGAACTTACCTAAGCACCAGGCACTATCCTGGGTGCTTTTCATATACAGTACTTTAATCAGCCCTAAGAGAGAGGTACAATATTATCCCCATTTTGCAGCTGAATAATCTGGGGGCACAGAGAGGTTCAGAAACTAGCAAGTGGCAGAATCAGAATTCAAATTGTGACTTCAGAGTCTGTGTTTTTAACCTCTAGACTATAGCCCCTCTCTGCAAGGAAAGCAAGCACCCCTTAGACACAGCCACACACTCCTCCCAACCCTTCAGCTTCTGAAGTTATTGCTCTCCAGGCCCCTTTCTTTGATGGGGTCAAGACTCATTGGCTCACCTGCAGGGCCAGGTCTACGGCCTCTTCATACAGCTCCAGGACCTTGTAGACATGGACACAAGCACGGTGGTGGCCATGCTCAGCGCAGAGCCGCAGTGCATACTTCAGGTCATAATGCACTCGGTGCGGGCTGGCCCCGGCCTGCTCAAGGTAGGCCAGTAGTGAGGCTGGCTGGCCTCGGGCATAAAGTGACAGCAGGTAATTGTGAATGGCCTGCTCAGTCTCGCCCAGCACATTCACACAGAACTCCATGTAGCGGATGGCCTGGCTCACCTGCTGGGCCTCGCCACCCTGGCTATAGTTCACCAGGGCAGGGATAAGCTGCCGAGCATCCAGCCGGCTGCCCAGCTCAATCCAGGCGTCCACCAGCTGGCGGGGGATGTGACGAATAAGGATGGGTGAAAACTTATAGAAGAGCTGGGGGTCCCGGTGGCGGGCAAGCACGGCCAAGGCCTCTTCGTAGGCCTCATGCTGGCAGTGGTATGCCACCACCCGCTCATAGTCCTGCATGATCACAGCAAAGTACACCATGTGTTCTGTGTCCCCATGGCTGGCAAGTAGCTCGTGGATAGAGGCCCGGCTGGCAAAGAGCCACTCCTTATGTCGGGGGCTGCTGAGGAAGGCACGGAAGCGCTCCCGTGTTTCCCGGTAGAGGTTCAGGGCCTCTGGGTCACCCTGCAGAGCCCCGAGTCGGCTCAGGTAAAGCTCCGTCAGCCAGGTGGTCAGCAGCGTGGCCTGGGTACGCTCAGCTGGCTTCAAACTGGCCAGTTTCCGCTGCAGGAACTCAGCCAGAGCTTCCTCCTGTCGGGCCTCCAAGAACTTGAGGGCAATCTCCTCAAAGTAGCTCTGGGTCTGGGCATAGCAGCGGGCACTCTCCAGGTAACGACGCTGGCGAAAGCAGAAATCCGCCTCTCGGGCCAGGACTGTGTCTAGGCAGTCAGGCCGCTCTCGACAATACTCCTTGGCCAGGTCAAAGCGGTTCATGTCCAGATAGGTGCGCCAGACATCCCGGGCCTCCCGCTGCACATGGTAGCGGAATACAGCCCGCTCGGTGTAGGCCCACAGGTGGCCCGTGGAGGAGTCCTTCACCATGTGTTTCAGTGGCCCAAACTTCTCCAGGAAGTGATCCCGCAGCACCACCTGCCCAGTCAGAGTGCACACCGCCTCCACCCGGTCCACCAGCAGCAGCAGGAAGTGGAACTGGGTCAGGACAATGGCCAGGGGTGGGCTGGCCCCAGGACCTACCCCTTCTGGGTACTCCCAGACATGCTCTTCACTCAGCAGGGTGTCAGGACGCCCGTTATCCAGTGCTCCATACAACACTCCATCCCCCATCATCCAGGCGAAGGCCCGTGGTGCAGAGCGCAATTTGGGGGTATAGAAGGCCAATTCACTGTAGCCCAGACTGCTGGGGAACTCACGGAATGGGGGTGGGTGGTCAGTGTAGACAGCAAAGAGCCCTAAGAAGCCCTGGGCCTCGGATCCCTCTGCTGTTCGTCCTATGAACTGGAAGAGGCGCTGCCGAGTAGTGGCGATAACAAAGATGCGCCCATCGGGGCCCCTCTCAGCCTCCAGGGAACACACAGGTGCTGGACCTCCTTCTTCATTTAGCACATACAATGGGCGGAAGTAGAGATCTGGAGCAGGGCCAAAAAGCCCCCCCTCACTGGCTGAGAGTTCTGCTTCAAAGATCTGGCCTTGGGCAGTGCCAACCAGGATGGGGCCTGTGCTGTTCTCAGTGCCCAGTGCCTTGTTCCAGCCTACACTCTCCACCAGCTGCCCCTTCCAGCGTGCCAATGGCCGTACTTTCTGTCCATTACGGTTCACATAGAGGACCTCGGTGCTGCTCAGAGCAATCAGCAGGTGAGAGCCTGGAGTAGGGGAGAGCATGGCACCCTAAAGGACGCTGCCATTCCCACCCTCAGCCTCCTCACCCCTCCCACCCTCAGATTCCACCTACCCAGGCAATGACTTAACCTCAGCTCTACCCCACCCTCCGCCCCAGACCTCCAGCATTACTTACCAGTATGGTCCAGGAACATCTTGTGAACTTTGGTATCATCCCTGCGTCCCAGCTCCACTTGGTTGGGTTCATTTGCCTTGCCCAAGTCGATGCTGTCAGGAGCAGAGTCATAGCATCACTCCAGAGAAGAGCAAATCTTTTTTTCAAATCACAAAATCTTTATAATTTGATGAAAGCCACAGCCTTTCTTCCCTGAAATCTATGTATACACATAAAACTCCAGTATAATCCCAAGAGAACTCTGAAACACATACAGGGTCCTACTTAAGAACTCTCAGCTCTGAGAATTCTTCCACCTCATTTTTAGAAATCACTAAGCATAAAAGTCTTTTCCGTCTGCTCAACAGATTTCCAGAGCATCTGGAAAGATGGGCAGGGGTATCCCAGATTGCTGGAGTAAAAAAAATGAACAACAAATAGTTGCTAATGGTTACTGAGCACTTCCTATGTATCAAGCACCATGCCAAGAGTTTAATCTCGTATACCAATTAATCTTCACAATAACCTTGAGGGATGCTCCTGTTTAAACTATATTTCCTTTATTAAATTATTTTCAAATTATTATGCTCATTCTACCTATCAATGCAAATATGTATAAAGAAAAAGTTAATGATTTTCTTTTCAAATCCCTGTCAATCCCAATGGAAAACTGATGTTAAAATCTTGCTCTATGTTCATAACATAGTGTTGTTTTGTCATTTTTTACAACAATGCCTTCATATTGTGTACATGTGTGTGCATATTAATTTATAAGTTGCTTTTCTCAGGTTTTTAATATCAACGTCAAATAGTTTGCTAATCCAGGTCTACACAATTCTTACTATTTCATGAATATTTCACTGAGTCAATAGAATCAACTCTCATTATTTTAATAACTGAATAATATTCCCTTTTGTGGCTGAACTATAATTTAATCATTTTCTAGTTGATGAGCATTCAGCTAGGATCTAGTATTTCCTACTACAAATAATGCTGCAATCAATATCCTTGTATATATACCCTTGCAAAAACGGACTTTTCTTTCTATGGTCATGTATTCCTCAAAATAGGATTGCTGGATCAAAGTTTTATATAAAATGTTATATATCTATATAACGTTTTTTATATATATATATATAATGTTATATATATATAAAATATATATATAATGTTTTGCTTTGTTTTCTTATTTATTTTCGATTACAGTTGACATTCAATATTATTTTATATTAGTTTCAGGTGTGGTTAAACTGCATAGTGGTTAAATATTCATATAATTTACAAAGTACTCCCCCAATTACTCTATATGGCACTATACATAGTTATTAAAATATTATTGACTATATTCCCTATGCTGTACTTCGTATACCCTTTACTATTTTATAACTACCTATTTGGAATTCTCATCCCTTCACCTTTTTCAAAGTTATATATATTTTAAATTTTAATAGACATTGCCAAATTTTTTCCAAAAGGTGGCCATTTATACTCTCACCAGCAATGTATGAGAGTCCATTTTCACATATCTTCACCAGCATCACATATTACTGTTTTTAATTTTTGTCAATCTCATAGGTTTTTCAAAAATGGCATCTATTATTTTAATTTGCATTTCCCAGAGGTTAAATATATTTTCAGATGTTCAGTGGAAATTTAGAGTTCGTCTTCTGTGAACTGCTTGTTCACATTCTTTGCCTTCCCTTTTCTAAATTGTCTTATTAATTTGTAAGGGCTTTTTAAGAAACAAGGATATGTTGTTAGTCATGTGGAAAAATATTATTCTCCCATCTCATCTTAATATGATTCATATGCTTTTTTGTTTTTATTCTGTCACAACAATTACTATGTAGTCCAATACATCTATCTTTTTCCTTGTGACATCTGAATTTTCTAACTAAAGTAAGAAGGTCTTCCTTCAGCCCAAGAACATAAAACTTTATTAAATATTCTTTTAATATTCACATTGTTTATTTTTTATATTTAAATAATTATTCCACCCAGAATTCATTTTTGTGATAGAGGCTTAGCTGTTTTATTCCAGATGGTTATCCCGAATAGATACACAGTTTTGCTAATACCTTTGTCATATATATTTCTATTTATTTATGTTTTTACTTCCAGTTTTATTAAGATATATTATTTCCGTTTAGAGTAGATTTACTTCAGGACTCTAGACAGTTCCGCTCATCCATGTGACTAACATGTGGGCTGGTACTATCTTTAACAGATAAAGGGACACATTTAGAGAGACTAGATGACTTGCTCCAAAGCTGGTAAGTGGGAGAGCTGGGATCTAAATCCAGATCTATCTGATTCTTAACTACTACATTACATTGGTTCTCTTTGGGAAGGACATTTCTTAAAAATTCCAAATCTACTGTTTCACCTGCCCAGAGGGGTAGAAAAGCCTAAGGCAGTTAATAGTTCCAAAATACCACCATTCCACTCCCTAATCCTACATTTTTTTGGATCTTCATTTACCGGAGCAGTGTATCTTTGCCCAGGCTCATGCAGAGCTGATTGCAGGAGACAACAAGACTTGTGATACGCTCGGAAGGGGTGAAGTCAATACGCTGCTTTGTGAAGATGGGCACTTCCTTCTCTAGCTGGGCATTCACATACCCTACAGGTGAGAAGCAAAGAAAAGGTTAGCTATGGAAGAGATGGAGGAAGGGCAAGGAGAGGGAACAAAAAAGTGCTCTCAACTTTCTCAACATATTCCTACCCCAGGACCTTGGTTAACAAAAGTTTAATATCAATATGTTAAGTAGTTTGTTAATCACCTCTACATTAGTCCTGGGCTCTTCCCACACTTCTGACAGCAGTAAGGGGTTGCTTCTTTGGGCCCTTGGAATGCTGTTATGCCATGATATACCTGCTCCCAGTGGTAATGGGGGAAAGGGTTGAGTGTTTCCCTTATCGATCTTTGGCTCAGCAATCCCAGCTCAACTAAAGCCACCTAGTTCAACCCTCTCCCCTCCTCCCTACCCATACAGTAATGCTCTGTGTGTCTCCAAAAGAATGAGGGCAGAGGGAGTCTTGGAAAACCATTCCAATCAGTAGGTTAACAAACTGAAGCTGCTTTCTCTCTAGCCTTTACTCTCATTCCCTTACCATTGCTCAAAATGCCCCAGGACTTCAGACCCCTCTGCCAACTCTGTACTACTTTCTACAAAAACTTTCCCTCAATGACAGGCTGTACCTCGCTCTAGCAAAGGCCTGAAATACTTTATTTTTCCTTGTTCAGTGACAAAGTTCCCTTTAGGACCATCCCTCCTTCCCCTATAACGTTCCTCTTTCCCCAGTTTCTTTGCCCACTCTCTTCCTCCCACTTCCAGAAAGAGCCTGGTGTGAAAAGCACAGAATCAGGTGAAGCCTGAAGCCTATTCTCAGTTCTCCCAACTGCGGCTCTGTAGGCAAGTCACTTCCTTATCTGGGTCTCAGTTCCCTCTTAGAAAGACCCTACTGGCAAGGCCTAGATAACGCGGCTGCTCTTGAGGCTCTTTCAAACTTCGACCATCCACCAGCTGAGGGCCAGAAGAGTCTGAGTGAGGGAGAATCAGGGACTTAGACCCATAATGCACGTCCATGAAGTGAACCAGACCTTTTGAAGCCACCGTCCCCACTCTTCCCGTGCAGGTGCCAGGAAAGCCGAGGGGGATAGCGGTGCTCTCCCTTCCCTTACCCGAGTGGGGAATGCCCACACTGGGGCAGCCGGGCTGCAAGACGGCCGAACGGGACAAGGAGTCCTCGTATTCATCCAGGATGGACGCCATGGTGCCCCGCCTCTGGACTCTCCGTTGCGGGCCTAAAGATTACAGCAGGGCTCCCCCCAGGGATCCCTGTTGCCCCGGATTGGAACCTGCGATTCTCCAGCCTCTACTGGGATCCGACAGATGCTAGCAGTCCGCCGCTGACTCCTCTTTAAAATCCTGAAGCTTTTCTCGCTCACGTCTAATAGAGCGAGAAGATCGGGGACTCCTCGCCCCTTAAATCTGGCTAAGTCCTGCACTCCACTGCCACCCGCTAGAGATTACCCACTACCTATAGCGGAGCCCAGGAGCTCCAACCTCGCCCCTGCAGCCCAGCTGACTCTCACCCCCTGGACGCGCGCCTATAACGTAACTTCCGGCCTCTCAGAACTTCGCGTACGCTGGCTCAGAAATTCGCAGGGCTGGCCAATGGGAGGCGCGGCAAGGGGCGGGGCGCGGCTGAGACCCAGTTCTCGCTTAAGGGCGTGAGCCAGCAGCGCAGAGGCGTCTCTGCTTGAGGTGGAGACCCGCACGCGTCTGAATTGGAAACCAGTGGGGTGATGGACTGGCCCCGCTGAACACAAGCCTTTCTCTACAGGACCCGACTGCAGTTCCGGAAATTGACACTAGGAGGTAATCCCCGCTTTCTTAGCCCCCTTCCAGGACCTGCCCAGCGCCGCACAGCCTCTGAGATATCCAGAACCTTTCATGCCCAGGCTTCCCTCCCTCAGACAGACCGCTTAGCCTCCCATCTTTATAAACAGCTCGCTGCCCTAGGTTCCCAAGAGTACCTGCCAGTCCTCAGTCTAATGGCTGTCTTGATCCTATCTTCTATGGCACAGGCAAGTAGTCTGGCCTTTCTTCTCTCACATTCAGGGGCCCACCAGCTTCCAGAAATTGGCAGAGCTGGGTGACCCCGAGAATGGGAAGCCATGTGCTTGCCTAACCTACCTCTAACTTGCTCCATAGTGGCTCCTCGGTGTCGGGGGAGACAGAAGGAGCTGCAGAGAAGACCAAGCACTGCTAAGGGATGCCAGGCCGCTTCCACTGGCTCATTCAACAAAATGATGCTGAGCACTTACTCCGTGCCTAGCCTTGGGCTAGCTGCTGGGATCACAGAAGTTAATTTAGTACCATCCTTGACGGTCATAATCCAGCAGTAGCAATGGGCCAGTAACAGTAAATAGATAATTAATGCCAGAAAAGTAATCGATAAATTTGTTCAGAAGTCACCCATTCCACAAGTGAGTGCACTGTCTGTGCCAAGCACTGTTCCAGGCTCTAGGGCACAGCAAGAAAAACAAAAGTTTTGCCTTCATGAGGCGTACCCAGGGAAGTGGCCATAGTACTACAGGAGCATGGAGGAGCGGGGAACAAATACCTGCAAAACCTGGCAGGAACAAGGGACAAATTACATTGGAGGTGAGTGTGGAGTTCTAAGGGGCAGAACTATGAGGGTTCGGATGCGACTGCAATTGGGCATCCTTCTTAGACGAGGTCTTTCCTTTCCGGGGCCCATAGATTCTACTTTGCTAAAGTGGAAGGCTCTTGGCCAGGATCACCGCGGTCCTGGCTTTAACGGGCAGTCCCAGCTTAATGACTAATAGCTACCCCTTTACTCTCAAAAGCTTTCAGGTTTGCGCAGTACATTGTGTGGTCACCCTATTCTTGACATACTTCTAGGCAAGGCGCAGAAGATGACCCCCACCGAGGGCTCTCTGGGTCTGTAGTGGCCCGGACAAGGGGGTGGGAGGGGCGGCGATAGGTTACTCGGTCCACGATAACTTCCGGTCCCGCTGGGGACTCGCTTCTCCCGCGGGAAACCTGCGGCCGCGAGCGGCTCTCCACACCAGGGGCGCTGCCGAGTCGGCTTGGACGAGCCCGGAACATGCCAGAGCTGGGCGGTAGGGTGAGGCTTCTACCCTGAGAAAAGTGATCCCAGTCAGGGAGCTTTCCTGCTCCGCGCAGAAGGTTCCACCCCAGATCACCTGCCGTCTGCATTAGGGAAACACAAATAGGTGCCACCAAAGGTCAAATAATCATAAAAGATTCATCTACCGAGTACCAACAATGTGCCAAGCACCAAAGTTCCTAATATTCACTGTTATTTCATTTTATGCGCACACTAATGCTATAAAGTTGTCATTGCTCTTTTCCCCGTGTGACAAAAGCAGAAACTGACATTAAGATTGTAGAGCAATTTGTCCAAGGTCATGTGGCCAGAAAGTGGTGAACCAGGAAGCAATATTCAAATCCAAGCACACTGTCCATTACCCTCAATGCAAGCTAAGGAAGAGGGATCCAGCTGATTCCTCAGGTCTGGACTGTGCAGAGTGTACCTCCTGCATGGAGCTGGTCAGCAT
Organism: Rousettus aegyptiacus; assembly: GCF_014176215.1. Classification (NCBI taxonomy): domain Eukaryota; kingdom Metazoa; phylum Chordata; class Mammalia; order Chiroptera; family Pteropodidae; genus Rousettus; species Rousettus aegyptiacus. Next base: position 114,987,442 of record NW_023416306.1, on the reverse strand, counting down.
GGCAGCGGGGGGCCGGGGTGGGGGGTGGCTGTCGGGGACACAGTCCTTCCAGCTACCACCTTGCTTTCCCCAAAGCCAATTTCTTGGGCTCCACTGCTCTCTGGAATATATGGGGTGGGGCTTTAAGGGGGCCTTGCTTGCTACAGACTCAGTACATACTCCCTGTTGAGATGATTACAGCAGTATTCCTCCACATACTCATTCCCCACCCTTAGGCTGGACTTTGGAATAAGAGCCAGGGAGCAGCCTTCTTATCCCTCCCCAGTTACTCACTAGCTGTGACATTATGCACACATGATGCTCTTAGCCTCAGTTTCCTTATCTACAGAGATAAATATAATGATACGTACCTAGAAGGTCTGTGTTAAAGAGTTAATGAGGTGATCTAGGAGAAAGCTCACTGCTATAGCATAATGTCTAAAATAGAACATAGAATATGTGATCGATAAACTCTAAATGTTACTTTAATCTGATAGTCACTCTCAAGTCCACCTTCTCCTTGCTTCATAACTTCCTCCTCAGAACTGCTATGGCTTTTCTTGTCCTGGCCACTTACTGGCACCTAATTATTAAATGTGAGCATTCTGATTTGATATAACAGAAACTGATTGTGGGGGATAACCTGAACATTGCTGAGCACAGGAATGCAGAGGTGCCTTAAGGAACTCAAAGGTGCGGATACAGATCCACCAGCTTCTACCCCTCAGAATCTCATGTGGTAGTTGCCACGAGACAGGTAAGGGCTGACTGCCCGGCTAGGGAGAGAGAGGGCTGATGTATAAAAGCAGGTGAATTTGGGCTAGGCCGTGAAGTGCATTATGATTTCCAAAGGTGAAAATGGAAAGGCATTAGGCAGGCCTCAAGAAAACCAAGAGCAAAGGCCTGCTAACAGTGTGCTGTTTGAGGACAAAAAGCTAGAACACTAGGGAGTAGGGCAGTGGAGGAAATGCAACCAGCTGTGGCCAGATTGTGAAAGGTTTTGAATGGGCCCTTGGAAAGCTTTGGTTGGGGATGAGATCATCTGATGCGGGTTCTAGAAAGATGGGCGGTGGCTTGGGTGGAGTCCACAGCAGAAAAGATGAGACCTGAGGCTGAAGCAAAATAGAAGTGAGGGCCCAACCTGAAAAAAGCAAGAGGAGACCGGGAAGGTTCAGGGGAGACATTTCTAAGGAAAGGCCCACTGAACTTAGTGTCGAGTTAGATGTGAGGGGAGGGTGGCAGAAGAGTGCAAGGTGACTCTTGGGAGACCTGGCAGATGGTACGGTGACATCATTGTCCAGGTGGAGGAGCTGCTGGCGAAGGTCACATGATTGAGCTCAGTCCAACAGTGGACATGAGGCCCCTGCAGGGCATTAACTTAGAAGAGACCCAGCACCTGTGGAACAGTCAATAACTAATAAATATTTATTAAACAATTGCATGAATGAGCTTCCTCATGCTTCAGTTTCTACATTGGTAAATGAGAAGAACCTACCTTATAGCATTATATTATAGGATATTATGCAAATCACTCAGCTTTGTACATATATCTAGAAAATGCTCAGTATAAGTTAACTATTAGTAGTAATTGTTAACTGACTGAAGACCTAGACCAAAAAGAATAATTTAATTGACATAAGTGACTAATTCATTTTTTAAAAATAGACTCTTTTATAATGGTTTTAGATTTACAGAAAAACTGAGAAGGTAGTAGAGCATTTCCATATACCTCACAACCAGTTCCCTTTATTATGAACATCTTACATTAGCATGGTATATTTGTTATAATTAGTGAACCAATATTGATACATTATTATTTACTATAATAAAGCCCATACTTTATTCAGATTTCCTTAGTTTTTACCTAATTCCTCTTTCTGTTCTAGAATCCTATCCAAGATATCACCTTTTATTTAGTTGTCATGTTTCCTTAAGCCCCTCTTGACTGTGACAGTGTTTGAGACTTGTTTTTGATGACCTTGACAATTTCGAGGAGTGCCAGCCAGGTATTTTATAGGATACTCTCTATTGGAATTTGTCTGATATCTTATTTATTTATTTATTTTTCCATGCTGAGTTGGGATTATGGGTTTGGGGAAGGTGAAGTACCATTATCATCACATCGTATCAAGGGTACATACCATCAACATGACATCAGCCCTTGATGTTGACCTTGATTACCTGCCTGAGGTAGTGTTTGTCAGCTTTCTCCACCATAAAGTTACTCTTTCCTCCCTTTCCATACTATACTCTTTGGAAGGAAGTCAGTACACACAACCCACATTTAAGGAATAGTTGTTTATACTTCCTTGAGGGTAAAGTATAAATCATTTGGAATTCTTCTGCATGGGAGAATTAGGAATTTGTTTTTAAATTTAATTTTTGTTTTAATCTTTGTAATATATATACATTTTTAAATGGAGCTACAATGAGTAGTCCTTTGCTTCGTCCTCAGTTAAACTCCATTGGGTCTGTTCTCATCTCTCAGTGCTGATCTATTGGATATTCCTAGAATGCACCCTGCCTCTTCAGACACTTGGGTATTTAGTCGTGAGAGTTTTCCTTCTCTGGATTGACTTCCCTGATACTTTTACCCCTGCCAGGATCAGGCCCCTCCTAGGTGCTCCCTGAGCCTCCTACGCTGATCACCCCACATTATGATCACCCTGCATTATAATTGCCTAGTGACTTCTCTCTCTCTCTTTTTTTCTTCTCTCCTTTCCCCCTCTTCCTCTTCTCCCATCCTCCCTCTTCTTCCTCGCTCTTTCCCCTCTCTTCCTCCCTGGGCTGACTGTGCATAAGCTTGCTGAGGGCAAGGACCCGTGGCTAGAACACTCCTTCCTGGGACAGGGTGTGGCACATTCTTGTCCCTGTTAAAATACACCAAAGGAAAGAAGGCCCTCAGCTCACTCAGAACACCTCTTCACAACTCTTTACAGGAGGTCGTACATCTCTTTGGTTCCCTTCTAGATGTTTCCAAACCTACATACTCACCCTAAGTCTCAAAAAGCCTCCCGTCCCTTTTACTGTCATCTCTTCTCTCATTGAGTAAATGCCAAAGCCCAGCCAAAGCATATGCGGACCCAGCCTGCCCTCTTTCTTCCCCACCACCTTCTAGGGTTGTGGGCCCAGCAGCCTCAGAAAAGCACTGGGCATAGGGGAGAAGGACACTTGTCTTGGTGAGAAGTAAAAGTGTCCTCAGGTCAGTAGTCCTCAAAACTAGGGTTCACTCTTCCTTAGATATAGGGAAGGCTCTCCCAAAGGGCACGGGGCACCAAATAGTTTTAAGGAAATCAGTGTCCAGAGTCTCAGCTTCCCTTGGCTCTTTGCTAAAAGTGACCAGTAGGAAAGGATATCTGGGAACAAGGTTAGATTCCCTTCCACCTTCCTGCTTCTACTCTTCAAAAGCAAAGTACACTCCCTGACCAGAGTGTTGAAACTAACACCCCCTACTCCATGGTACATTGTTTCTGGGCTTAAAAATCTGCAGGGAGACCACTGGAATTAAAGTTGGTGTTTCCACAAAGGGAATAAAGATCAGGTAACAAGTCCTTTGCACATCAAATGGTTTCTAGTTCTTTAATTTGAATATAGTTTGAGAACTTAATGAGGTTGTAGCTGACTTAAAAAAATCAGTAACATTTAGCATATAATTTGGAAGGGAGTCAAATGTTCCAGTAACATTGTTATCCAAACCTCTTTTCATTCCCATCTAGTGATTTATGTAAGCAAGTTTTTTTAGGACATTTACAGCAACACAGAACAAAAAATATATATAGAGAGAATTGATGCTGAACTTTGTTTTAGTCAAGTATTGTATCCACAAATATATGAAGTAATTGAAAATAAAAACAAAAAGCTCTGTTTCTCATCAAGAAATGTATTACTAATATAACTTTTCTTTCTATGTGTAATTATTTTTTTCAAAATGTATAATATATTTATGTTTTGATTAGTTAAATAATAATTATAATGATAATTCAAAAGAAAACAATGGTAAGACTTAGAGAATTTTGCCCCCCCCATGCCTCTGCCACCCCCAGCCTGGTGTAGATCATGCCACCAGTGGCAGCCCTGACTGTGAGGAGATGGTAGCCTAGGACAGTTAAGTGACACTGATTCTCCCCACCCCACCTGACCCCTGAGAAAGAGGGACATCCCCTGATATATGATGGGGTAGAGAAGTGGGTAATGAATTCAGTTCCACCTGAGAGAAGTGAGTGGAAAATAAACTTAGAGTCTTTCAATAAGAAATATAACATTATAATGTTAAAAAAAATGTATATACTAATTATAAATAATTAGGATAAGGTAGCAATAAAAACTTTCAAGCATAACGTACATTACAGTAAGATTGGAAACAGTGAAAGAGAAAATGAATAACAAAATTTTCAACTGCTAAAGAAGAGCTTGTCAACGTATTTTTTTTAATGGAGGATGGAGAATATCAGATGATATTGGGCACGTTCAGGGTCATATGGCTGTAGGATAATGGAGAATATCAGATTGCTTTGGTATTCAGATTTCAACGCATAGTTTAAAAGAGCGAGATAATTATTTTATTTAAGCATCAATATTCAGTGTATGCTAGAAATGACATCCTTTGCAACTATTTGGACTTAAAATGAAAAGTTTTAGTATTTAGTATAGTTTTATACATTTCTTTTAGTGAGTATGGCATCTGTTAGAGTCCATGCTTTGTGCTAGCACCACCTCTGCCGGGAGCCCTTCCCAGGCCAGCCTTTGCTTTTCCCACCACCACCCTCCTTATAGTTTGTGCAGGCCCCTCTTCTTTCCAGAATATGGAATCACACTCAGCCAGATGATGCCGTTGGACAAGTCACCAAGCCTGCTAAACTATGACCATCTCTAACATTCTATGGTTCTCTAAAAGCCAAACCCTTGTCACAGTCTATTTAGAAGCATTTTGAGACAGTGTCCAGGAAATAATGATTTTTAGGGCACTGCCTCAGAGCTAGTCACTATGCTTCTTACCTGTCCCTTAGTCTAGGATACATTTTAAAAGATGCCTAAGCCAGGGAACCTTCTCTAATTAATGTGAAACCTAATAAAATCTAACAACCAGTCCTCATCCTGCCTCTAACCTTTTTAGATTATGAGACCTGACACATCGTGAGGACTTGGGAAGTGCCTGCTGAGTGAATGCATGACTTAACATGTTAATGTGCATTTACATGGGTTTACTATGTCATACTGCGTATGTCTGAAATAAACTTGCCTATGAACTCACCCACAATGGCTTCTTGCAAAAACTGTTTTCAAACTTTTAAAAATGATGAGGTTTTTGTCTTTAAAAACAATAGCAACAACAATAATAAAATCCAAAATGTTTTTAAAAACCACCAATACCAAATGTTGTGAGGTTATGGAGCGACTGGAACTCATCGCTAATGGAAATATAAAATTGTGCAACCATTAACAGCCATTTAATATGCACTTACTTTATGACCCAGCAATTCCATACCTGGGTACCCAAGAGAAAGAAAACACATGTCCACACAAAGATTTGTATGGGAATGTTTACAGCAAATTTTTTCACAATAGCCCCAAACTGGAAACAAGTCAAATGTTCATCACAAAAGAATAAACAAATAGTGGTATATCCATACAATGGAATACTATTCAGTGATAAAAAATGAACAAATCTCTTAATGATTGAATCTTAAAGACATGCTGGGTGTAAGAAGCATGACACACAAAGAGTACATAGAGCATAATTCTCTTTATTTGAAATTCTAAAACAGGAAAAAATTAAACTCTAGTGACAGAAAGCTGATCAGTATTTGCCTGGGACCTGACATGGGGTGGAGGATTGACTGGAAAAGTGTAAGAAGGAACTTTTTAGGGGAGATGGAAATGCTCTGTATCTTGATTATGGTGCTGATAACTACATAGGTTGACATCCTGGTTGATACTCATTGAACTATACGCTTAGAGTGGGTGCTTCCTATACATAAATGATATCTCAATAAAGTTGATTACAACACAAAATTTTAAAAAGATCTCTGACCTGATGTGAGAATGACAATTAGTGTTTATAAGGCAAAAGATAATAAAACATTAGATAATCTGCTTGGTAGCCCATAATTCTTGAGGGGAGGACTGAAAAGAGGATAATGTTAGAGTGACAGACCTAGGCTCCACAATCCTGGCTAAACCAGGACTCCTCAGGCAACCTCTATGGAGACTCAGTTTCCTTATCTGTAAAATAAAGATAATAACAATAACAATATAGTAAAATGATGACTTGAATAAATTTCTTTTCGTGTTCCTTGTCTGGGTCACAGAAGACAAAATTCTGCAAATTTGTGTTGTTCATTCTTAGGCAGGGCCTTGACTTCATCTGAAAAAATGATAGTTCACTCTTGCAGAGTACTCTCTAGTGCTGGCGCTGTTCTAATCACAACATTCTACAAAATAGGTACTATTTTAATCTTATTTTACAGACAAGGTAACTGAGGCCCAGAGAAGACAACAGCTCATAAGGAACACAGCCCATCCTCTGGACCATCAAGCTAACTTATCTCTTGTTGACAAAGCTGTAATTTGAAATAAAGGAGGGGAAAGAAATTGGATTTAGAAATACTAGCTCTACATAAACTTAAATGTGAACAAAAACTGGTACCTTTCATATCAGTACTTTCACACAAAAAAACAGTAAGTGCTGATTTCATATTGTTTTGGAAAATTCTGCTGTTTCTAGTTTCAAGTGGTCTTTCTGAAGAGCAGGTCTAAACTACTAATAAGCAAAAGGAGATTTAGTTAGGGTAACCAACTCTCCTGATTTTAGCACTAACAGTTTTGTGTCCCAGGGCATACTTAGTCCTGGTTGCTCTAGGCTGAGCTGTTCCCCAGTGAAATAACCTTAAAGGAAAAGAAGCTGTGATGTCACCTGGATCTGGCTCTTGCCTCTCTTCTTAGCTCATTCTCACCACTCCTTTCCTCTGCCAGGCTGAGCTACTTTTAGTTCCCAGACGGACCAGACTCTTTATTTCCCCTCTGAGCCCGATTCCTGCTATTTTTTTTCAGGTTATTCCCAAGCCCTCTTGGCTTGGTTCACAGTCATTCCAAATTCAGCCAGACTGATGAAGTTCAGCAGGTACATACAAGTATGGCCATGTCAGTTGTTAAAATATCTACTTCCTTGAGTGTACCCTTCCCTGTCATTCCTCCCCAGGATCCAGCCACTAAAGGGTTAATGTCAAGCACACCAGAGGTCTTCTAAAAAGCTACATCAGGCCTTAGAGCCATTCTTCACTTGCTCATGCCCACTTCCACATCTGGAAGTGTACTTTCTCTTCTAATAAAGCTTTTATGCTTTAAAAAAATAAAATAAAAATAAAAGCTACATCAGCACAGGACTGGCATCTTTCTGAAGCCATACCAGTTGCTAAGTAATTTAAATATTATCTCTGATTACAACTATATAAAATGTGAATTTATATAAGCAATATAAGCCAAGAAGAGAGTTTGGAGTGATATTATTAATTGAATGCTTATTTATTGAGTTCTCTTTTTATAAAGTTGCTGATGTTCATCATGATTATTATTGTCATCATCACAGAGACTTGAATAAACAGTGCTATCAGGCCCTAGCTTCTGTTCAAGAGGAGGTTTTGGGCCATTGGACCTAGTCTTTGGGAGAATCAATTAAGGATTTGGTTGGGCTCAGTGCTTGTGGCATCGGGGCAAGTGGAGCTGCTCATCAGTCTTTTTATCATTTTGCAAACCATGCCTCACCCTTCATTTATACATTAATTCCACAAGTAGTTAATAAGCTCCTGTAGTGGGATGCTACTGGAGCAGTAAGAGCTCGAAGCCGTATAAGACCTTCCCTATCTTCTAGCTGCTTGTAGTCTAATCAAAGTATGAGGTGTACACACGTGAAATGTGGCATGGTCTCATAATTTGTGAAATAGCGAGTTCAGAGAAAGGGGTTTGATGTCAGGCAGAGCTGTATTTTGTTCACTGCTGTGTGCTGAGCACTTTCCAGAGTGCTTAGCCCGCGGTGGGTTTGCGAAGAACCTCACAGAACAAATGAACGAATAAATGAGGACAAACTATTCATAATTCCGCCATTCATGGATAATCATTGTCGACACAGTGTATATCCTTTTTTCTAAATATACAACAAATATTTTTTAAATTTTAGTAGCTTTTTCTTTGCAAAAGAAACATGTTCATTGTAGAAAAGGGAGAAAATGTTGATAAGCAACATAATATTAATAGCTAACATGTGTCTAGTGCTCCTTACATGTTAGGTAAAACAAGCTTCACGCCAAGTGGTAATGATTCTCACATTTTGCTACATGTCCTTCATGTAGGCCTGTCTTATCCTAATTGTACACCTTCTTTGAATACTTGGGCTTAAACTGTTTATATAAATCTGTATTATTTAACATTATCTTTTAATTTTCCCATGTCATTGAAAATTCTCTTAAGAACCATTTTCAATGGCTGCTTATTCCATCCTGGTGGGGTACTCTAACTGGAGGATGTGGCATGTCAGGTAGGACTGATAGGAATTCACTGTAGGTTTATGAGAGAAGAGGGGCAGGATAAATTTGTTGTCCTAGGAAGCTTGGGTGCACTAGAAATTAACAGACAAAATCAGGAAGGCAGGTAAGAGGTGATTTTTTTTTTTTTAGGAGGTCACTGTTGTGCCAAAGGAAGCCAAAAGGAAGAGGGGAGTCGAATACTACTTCAAAAAAAGGACTGAGGAGGAAGGAAAAGAAGGAGTCCAAGGACATTGTCAGATTTGGAGACTATTCAGGCTCTACCCCTTCTAGTTCATTAGCTTCAGAGAATTGTGCTACCATTTTCAGAAATAAGGAAGTTAGGAGACGAGTTCATTTAATAAAAGGAGAGGGGTGTCTTTTTAGACGAACGTTTTGGGTGGCAACTCCTGCAGGTGTTTCAAAGATACTGGCCAGGGCCGGAATGCAAGGTCTGGGCAGGAAAAGGGGGTTTGAGGGACATTAGTAGTTGGGATCAGCTGGATGGAGAAGAGGTGGAAGAAAGGTAGTGAGAAGCCAAGGGCTAAGGCTGTTTGGGGAAGGAGGAAGGGCAGATTAGAAGCCCAGGAGGCAGCCTCAGACTAGTGATGGAAGGATGACACGGAAAATGGAGACCATGGAGGCTGGAGGGCTAGCCTGTGAGCGCCTGTTCCAGGGGAGCACAATGAGGCTGACTCAGTCCCATGCCGCTGAGTTTGCCAGTTCCCTTCCAGGACACAAGCACATCAAGTGGATAAAAACCTCAGGAAACCAAATTAACTGGAATGCTCTAAAAGTGTGCAGTCCAATTATTGTAGTAATATTAATAGTATGTTGGAAAATAAATGGGGTTTTTTTTTTCAGCTTTATTGAGGTAGGATTAACAACAAAAAAAATTAAGTGTTAAGTATAAAATTCTTTTCTTGAATCTTTGTTATATAAAAGCTTTCTGACCTGCCCATCTGAGTCTCTGGGCTTGTTCTGAGCAGCAGGACTGATTTGGGGGCCTTGGAATGGAGTATGCAGAGAAAATAGAAAAAGACTGCATGAGGTTCATTTCAGTCACAAAGTTCCTCACCATGGACCTTTTTAAGTAAACTCTCACTACTGTTGTTCTTTTATTAACCCCTTTTCAGCAGTAGGAAAATTAGTGCTGGAGTAGGGGTAGATTTCTTTTGGTTTATGCTTGTTGAGTTGAGGTTTGGCTGTAGGTATCCCAAAGTATGCAGGCATTTTAAATAAGTTAAGGAATTAACAGAACTGCCTAAGAATTTGACCACACCTGAGGTGGACCCTGGATTGCTGCCTCTGGGGCTGTCTGCCACTTACTAACTTCTTTGATCTCTGGGCAAGTCCCCTAACTCCTCTGGGCCTGAGTATACTGATCCCTCTCTTTCCAGAGATCTCACTTGGATTGTTAAGAGACAGGGCAAAAAAAGCACTTTTGCAAGGCTAAAACCAAGCACAACTATGTTGGACATCTTAGAAACAAAAATGTAATAAGCCAGACAAAAAAGTTGAAAACCACATGATATCACTTATATGTGAGATTTAAACCTAAAAACAATGAATGAACAGGACAAACAAACAGAGACTCATGGACATGGACAATAGACTAGTGGTTACCAGAGGGTAGCGGGGAGGGGAGGCAGAGAGGGTAAAAGGGGTCAAATATGTGGTAACTTTAAAGAATTTAAAAAAATAAATTAAAAAAAAAGAAAAACAAAAATGTTAATACTGCCATGATTCACTGTCAGGGCCATGTTTTAATTTTTTGGATTTTTGTCGTTTAATAAACTTTGTTTAGAACAGTTTAGATTTACAGAAAAATTGAGAAGATAATAAGAGAGTTCCCATATACCTCACACCCAAGTTCCCCCATTATGAACATCTTACATTATATAGTACATTTGTCATAATAAACCAGCATTGATACATTATTATTCATTAAAGTTCATATTTTATTTAGTTTTTACCTTTTGTTCTCTTTCTGTTTCAGTAACCCATCCAGCATACATTATATTCAGTTGTCATGTCTCCTTAGGCTCCTCTTGACTGGCACTTTTTCAAACTTTTCTTGTTTTTGATACCTGGACAGTTTTGAAGAGTACTGGGCAGGCATTTTGTGGAATGTCTTTCAGTTGGAACTTTACTACTGTTTTTTCTTATTAGACCATGGTTCTCGCGAGGAAGACCAGAGGGTAAAAATGCCATTGCATCACATCATATCTAGGGTACCTATTATCAACTTATCAATGTTGATCTTAATTTTGATCACCTGGTTGAGGGAGTGTTAGGATTCTCCATTGTAAAATTACTCTCTCACCCACCCCTCACCCCAGCCCTAACCATTTCATACTGTCCTCTTTGGAAGGAAGTCACTATGTACAGCCCACACTTAAAGAGCTGGGGTTTACGCTCTTATTTGGGGGGCAGAGTATTTACATACATTATTTGGAATTCTTCATGGGAAATTTGTCTATTACGTGTTCAATCATTTATATCAGAATAGACTGTGGATATTTATTTCATACTTCATTCTATGATCCAATACTACTTTATTTTGTTGCTCAAATCGTTACAGATTTGGCCTTTGGAAGCTCTTTCAGTTGGCTCATAAGTCCATTTGTCATTCCTCCATCTTGCTATTGTTTTGTTTTGTTTTTTAGTACTTCCTTACTTTCTATACTACTAAATGCTCCAGGCTCATCTTTATTTTTCCTGCGCCAGTCCTAGAATTGGTCATTTCTCCAAGGAGAATGTCAGGACCAAGTTTAAATCTTAGCAAATGTCTGGCTGGAAGACAGAACAGACCATCTGACAGAAATAAGACTCAACCCACCCTTAGGAGGGGACTTTCCCAGCAGAAGCAGCCAGAATTGCAAGTCCTTAGCTGAGAAATAAGTGACTCACCAGCTCCCCAGGTTGTCTCCTCCCTCCCCCTCTTGCTGACAAGACTGTCCCTAAACCAGCTCAGACAGAGGGACCTCGGTCAGAAAGTGTCCCCACCCATAAGGCCAGAGAAGAGTGACCTGTCTCAGGCCAAGTCAAGGCTTTTACCCATGCCCAGCAGACGCCTCCCCCCATTTGTATATTATTTATACTCCTCCTACCTGCAGAAAGGATTAAACAGGATTATTCTCAAATTTACAGCTATAATTATTAAAACCTGGGTAAAAGGACAAGAGCACTATAAAGAGCCTATGTGCAGTGTATGTAGTCATTTTACTCAGATATCTTGGTTGTGGCAACTTCCCTAGTTTCCCTGAATCAGATGCCTAGCATCAGAAGGGCTTTCAGAAATAAATATGCTTCACCTGTCATTTTATAGCACTGAGATGGAACAAGTGATTTCTCAGGAGTGACACAGCTAATGAGCTGTAGGACCAGGAATACTGGGACATGTCTCCTGATGTTCAGGTCTTTTTAAATCCCCATTCTTGACTCCCTTTCCAGAATAATTAAAAAAAAAAAGAAAGAAAGAAAGAAAGAAAAAGAAAAGCTTTCAGGACCTTCTGTGGGATACGATAGCAAGACTACACTTTGGGGCCTCTTTCATCTGCTAGGTGAATAAACTTATGTGGATGTGGCCGAGAAGAGAAGTCTTTGGGACTATAATTAGGGATGATTAGCACCCCCAGAGTTTGGACACAGGGGATGTTGGATGTAGACATGGGGATATGGAAGCAGATACTGATAATCTTAAGATTGCCCCACAGTCAAGATTTTAATGGTTAAATCAGCAGCTTTATAGTTGTTGTCCTCAACTTTAACTTAAAAAGAAAAAAAATCAGGGCCCTTGAGACTTTTTCCAAGAGATTCAGAGATTTGGATTTATAGGTTTTTATAGTAGCAACTCTTTGAGAAATAGGATTATCTCTGTAATATTCATTGCCCTCTCCCCCTCACAACATTCCCTGAACAACTCATGAATAATATGTTTTCGATAATCTTTGTATAGGCTGAGATGAAAAACAGACTTGGAGTTCAGAGAAAGGATTCTGGGCCAGTGTCACTTGATGGTGTGGCCACAATAAAAAGATGAAATTAGCATCAAGCTACTCTACATTTGCTCTCTTGGTGAACTTTCTAGCACTACCTGTCATATCTTGTCTCAGTCTGTAAACTTTTAGGGCAAGGACAGCTGATGGCCCAGAGCAGCATCAACAAATAGGTAGGTAATTACTACGTGTTTTTGATGATGATGATAATACCAGGGGCTTGGGTACTTGGAAAATATTCAAATGAAGAATTGTCCTTGAAGATCCTCGCCACCTAGCTTCTCCAACACCCAGAGTTCCTTTAGTGGAGCACAATGAAAGTATTTAAAGCCTGCCTTCAGGCAGAGTCTAAAGGAATCTCTTTCGTGGAAGAGAGTACAACACATTTGTGCTTGTTGTGTTCACGCTCGAGTTTATTTTCTGCCTCTTCATGATCTGTATATTTTAAAAATCGTTCTTTAATCAATAAGTTATCCAGACTTCTTTATACTCGTACAAATATATGTGTAGTTTCTGTTTTAATTTGAACACAGGTTTAATTTGAACTTGCTTCTTCCTCCTAACAACAAATCCTCGATCTTTCTCTGCCAAGATACCTAGATCTGCCTCATTTTGGCGATTCTTTGTCCCTGTACCTGTGGCACTCTCTGCGCGTCACTTGTCGGCCTGTCTGTCTCGCTCTGAGTGTTTGACATCGCCCGGCCGCTAGCGCCGAGCGCGCGCTGTAGGGGGAGGTCCCAGGAGGACGCCGGCGGGTGGGCGGGGTCAGGGACGCTCGGGCAGACGAGTGGGCGGGGCCCCACATATACCGACGGGTAGCGGCGGATCGACGCGCCCCGCCACGGCGGACTCAGTCAGTGGCAGCTAGTGGAACCTGCTTCTCCGAGCGCAGCAGAGCCCGGCCCCGGACTGTCCCCGGAGTGGGCCATGCCCCCGCGGGAGCTGAGCGAGGCCGAGTCATCCCCGCTCCGTGCCCCGACCCCTCCCCCGCGGCGGGGCAGCGCGCCCCCCGAGCTGGGCATCAAGTGCGTGCTGGTGGGCGACGGCGCCGTGGGCAAGAGCAGCCTCATCGTCAGCTACACCTGCAATGGGTACCCGGCTCGCTACCGGCCCACGGCATTGGACACCTTCTCCGGTACGTTCAATGGCCCCGGCGGCCTCATGGCTGGGGGCGGAGTGCACGCGGGGGCTAGGGCCGGCGCGCAGGCGGTGGGGCACGGATCTCCCCCTCGAGGCAGGCAGGAGCAGGCCTCGAGGTGGCGCTGGTGAGGCCTGGTGGGCCCCAGGACTCTTCCTCAGTCTATCCTCCGCCCCGCCCCTACAGTGCAAGTCCTGGTGGATGGAGCCCCTGTGCGCATTGAGCTCTGGGACACGGCGGGACAGGTGAGAAGCTGGGAGCAGTCTCTAATGGTGTAGGGGGAGGTGGGCTGGAGTCTGGAAGGACCCTAAATGGATCAAGAATGGAGAAGGCCTAGGGCCCTTGGTTACTGGTCTCAGGCCTCCAACCCCAAGTAACAAGCGAATTCCCGCACCCTGTGACAGGGAATAATCCCACTAATGACCTGGCCTTCTCATCCCAGGAAGACTTTGATCGCCTTCGCTCCCTCTGCTACCCGGATACCGATGTCTTCCTGGCCTGCTTCAGCGTGGTGCAGCCCAGTTCCTTCCAAAACATCACAGAGAAATGGTTGCCAGAGATCCGCACTCACAACCCCCAGGCGCCAGTGCTACTGGTGGGCACCCAGGCAGACCTGAGGGATGATGTCAATGTACTGATTCAGCTGGACCAGGGGGGCCGGGAGGGACCTGTGCCCCAACCCCAGGCTCAGGGTCTGGCGGAGAAGATCCGGGCCTGCTGCTACCTCGAGTGCTCTGCTTTGACGCAGAAGAACTTGAAGGAAGTGTTTGACTCAGCCATTCTTAGTGCCATTGAGCACAAAGCCCGTCTGGAGAAGAAACTGAACGCCAAAGGTGTGCGCACCCTCTCCCGCTGCCGCTGGAAGAAGTTTTTCTGCTTTGTTTGAATGGCTATGACAGAGTAGGGAGCAGTAGGAATAAAGCCACAGACATCTGGAACCTGGGGTAGGGGACCTTTGAGGGGGCTACTGGCAAGGCCAGGCCACCCCATGAGACTCAGTTCCATTCTGAACACTGTGGAGACACAGGCCTCTAACTGCCCACTTGTATGCCAGGGTGAGCTAAGGGCCTGGAGGAGGGAAGGCTCTGATTTAGATTTCTGTGGTGAAGGCTTGCAGAGAAATCCCAGCACTTTAATTTTCATGGGATGGTCCTAACAGTGTCAGCCACCTCTAAGCAGTTTGGGATCAAATTCCATTTCTTACTATGGGCCCTCAGGTCAGTCTGGCTGAATTAGGACCCTTAGTGGTGGTTCCCATCCCTTCCTTAGTATAGGGATAAGGGAAAGCCTAGAAAATAGCTGGGCATCTTGGAGGGCTGGAAGCAATCCAGCCTGATTTGGAGAGAAGTTTTGGATGGACTGGGTAAGGTGGAAGTCAGTGAGAGTTTGAGAGGGAGCATAAAGTGAGGATTTGGATCCTTGGAACAGGAGGCGGGCTGGGAGGAGGAGGCGGATAAGAGAGCTAGGCCTGGAAGGAGGAAGAGTGAAGAGAAGGAAAGCAGAGAAGTGGGGCAGCTGAGGAGCAAGGCTGACACCTGGGCTGCCCTCAACCCCCAAGGCCAGGGAGGGCGGGGCTGGTCCCTGGGAAGAACTGGGTCTCAGGGCTCCCGAGGCACTGCCCAAACTGGCTGGGCCAGGAGTGGGGCAGGAGGTTAGAGACAAGGCCCAGTTGAGAGGAGGGGGAGGGGCTGCAACTACAGCCTGAAGGAAGAAGGGACTGGGGGTCACCTCTTTCTTTAAAGTCACAGCCTAGAAGGTAGGGCAATGCAGAGTCTGCAAATAAAGCCTTAAGTTTCTGAAGCTGTCTTTTGTCATTTCCTGGAGTGGTCAGCCCATTGTTCTCAGCCCTCAAGGCCCAACACCGTGGATCTCAAGAGACAGGTTGGGTACAGAAGGACTGAGGCTAGATTGAAAGGTGGGGGCTGAACTAGATGGAACAGTGTGGTGAGAATTGGACTAGGGGGGCAGGTTTGGGGCTCCCCTTTTGGGGCTTAGCTGGTTCCCAGGAGAGCTAGCGTGGGAAGCAACCTGGAAACGGGTTTCCCCAGGTGTCAGCGCCAGAGCTGCTTTCCCATGACCTCACCGGGCTGATGGTGCCCCTCCCCTCTCCTCCTCCTTTCTAGAGCACTGTGCTCAGTGCTGAGGCTTTGGGGCAATCCCAAGCCCTCTAACCTTCCTTCTCTGATCCTTCTAACTACCTTCAGGACCCAGGGTCTCAGGGGCGGGGTGGGGGAGAGCTGTTTCAGAGACTGAGCTTGAAGGGGCTCCCCATAAAGCCTAAACCTCAAACAATGGCCAAACTTCTTGGGTTAGTTGGACTCAGTCTTCAGCCTTGGCACTCAAAGTTCACATAAGGATAGTGAAGGTCAGGGCGCCAGTTGTTAACAATTTAAACAGAAGTTTGGTCCCAGATATCCTGTGGAAGTAAGGGTTCATTGGGTGAGGACTTCAAGAGGAGCAGCGATCTAGAGAACATCCCCTGGGATTGGAGCTGGAAGGAATTTTAAAGGGTACCTTCGGGGGAAAAAACACTTAATTTTACCCATAAAGAAAATAAGACCCAGAGAAAAAAGGTAGTATCTTACGTGAGGTATTACCAGATGGCTGTAAGAGCATTTTGCAAACTCTAGAGTTGGATACATGGATAAGTTATTTCTGTGGAGAGGTATTTCTAAGGCACACCTGGGATACCTGGTAGGCAACTGCTGAGCCAGATGAACACTCACCGTGTCTCAGCCCAGCTCCCACAGGAAGTTACAGGTGTGTGTGTGTGTGTGTGTGTGTGTGTGTGTGTAAGAGCATGGCTGAGGGACAGAAATCCCAGCCAAGTGAAACCTCAGATAATCCCCAAATTCAGTTTTAGCCAAGACTGTCCGGCTCTTGTCCTACCAACGCCCATCCCCCAGAGCTTTAGCCATGTCATCTCCTTTTGTCCCGTTGCCCCCTCAGGTGGAGGTGCTGAGCTGCACCATTGTAGCCAGGTCCTAAAGGGTCCCACAACCCAGCTCCATGGCCTGCTATAACCTCAATCCAGCCTGACACATCCCACTCTGGGGCAGAGACCTGGGTTCAAGTTTAGGCTCTGAGATCAACCATGACCTTAGGCAAATGTTTTCCCTTCTCTGTGTCTCAGTTTCCTCATTTGCAAAATGAAAGACTCAGGACTCTGAGTCTGATTCAAAAAACTCTAAGGGGTCCTAAAGGTGCCATGGGTTGGGGAAAGAAGGCTAATCAGGTGATCTCTGCTTCCCCCCACTTCTTCTCTTTTTCTTTGTTGGTACCAGCACATCCATGTCTCTACATCTCTTCTCCTATTGGGTCACTGAGCTCAGTCGGCACCTCCATCAGCCTTACCCCTATGGCCCTGCCACTGCCACTCCCCACTTTAAACCCTCTAGGGCTGCTGCCTTTCCTCTGGCACCTCCTTGACTCAAGACTGTTACCAATTCTCATTGCCAGCAATGAACCCCCAGCTCCTCATTTCAGCATTCAAGGTCTTCTCAAATATTACACCAACATGAGTCAGGCCAGCATGTCTCAGTGATTCCCACTCCCTGATTCTCAACTATTTCTTGGCTTCTGACTCCAAGTCTTACTTTTTGCCAAATCCTCTAGTTTGGAAAGTGCTCCCCTGACCTCATGCCTTGTTTCTCCTCTAAACATCTTTCAATACTCCCCTTCTCTGGAAAGCATCTCTTACTTGTATTAGTGTCTGTACTGCTCTCTTGGCACATTGAGGGCATTCTGAATTTGGTCACTCAGCCTGTATCTCTCCAGCTAAACTGAGAGAGAGAAAGTCCCATTCATGCCTCTGGGCTCCCACAGGGTCTTGGGCTCAGATAATATTTGTGTTGGCCATTCAGTGTTTAAGATAAAAAACCAAGCAGTGAGCCCTGGAAGAGACCCTGAAGATCAAGTTCAACTCCAGGTTTTTGTCCCTGAAAACTGGAGACAGGCCTAAGAGCAATAGCTTGTTGGAATGGCCTTCTGAGGTATGGCGCCCAAGTCTGTGCAGGACCAGAGAGATTTACCTCTAGTCCCAAACCCACCAGCTCACTCCACTTCTGTTTCTCTCTGTAATATGGTTTCTCTCTACTTTTTTGGGACCGTTTTTATTCCTATCTCTCTTTCCTTAGCTTCTTTTTCCCTGCTTTCTCTACTCTTGAATCTAAATTTAAAGGAATATTGATTATATTAACTGGATAAAATTGTATGTTTCTTACATATACATCTATGTATATTTATATCCATGTAAATTGTTTGCATAATCAACTCTTAATTGACTTTTTAACTTTTTATTTTTTCCATAACGAACACAGACAAATTGGAAAATCCGAGAATTAGCAATTCAAAAATTTACTAATAGTCTTACTTCCCAAAGATAATCAATAATATTTTGATATACTTCCTTTCAGTCTTTTCTTGTATGCATATTTTTTGTGATCATGTTATACATACAATTTTTTTTGTTTGTTTTTTTCATGTAAAATTTTTCAGGTTGTTATAAACTCTGGCCAGAGGCTGTAATCAATCATTCTATATGTTTGCTTACTCTATCACCTGACCATAATTTCTTCAACTAGATCCCCATTTGGGGGCATTTAGGTCATTTAACTTTTTTTCTATTATAAGCGAGACTACATTATCTGTTGATTATTTTTTCCACCATGGGCTGGTAACCACCTACAGAAAAAAAAGTTCTTTGTCTTTGGCTTAGAGACTGGTCCCCAATACAATTCCGAGTTACTCTTAGAGGGAGCTTGGGTTTCTGTGTATGTGTGACTGGGGGTGGGGTGGTTCTTTTGTTGGAGCATGACTTGAAGATTGTGGGTGTTCAATAAATACTAAATGATGACAAGGTTTGTATATATTATATATTCGTGTACATTTCTCTGTGTTCCTGTTTTTTCTCTTGTATATTTAAGGTGAATATTGTCCTTGTGCAACATTGAATATTTCTATATCTGTGCAAGTCTGTGTATCTATGTCTGTAAATGTAGGTATCTATCTTTATGAAAGATGTATATAGCTCTGTATGTGTATGTATATCCAGATGTCTGCCCTTAGAAGTGTGTATTATACATAATCCTATATGTTTTTTTTTTCTTTTAAAAAATATTTTATTAAAGGTCTTTATAGAGAAAAATCCAGACTATAGATCCAGCTGCCAAGGAGAACCTGTTATGCTGTGAGTACTGACTGGGGCATAGCAAGCAGGTGGCTCTAGCTTCCCACCCTTCTGTTCTGAGATGGAGGTGGTGGGCAGTATCTCACCTTTGGCTTTTACAATGCTCACATGGTCAGATAGGGGCTTCTTAGGGCCAGTCTTATCTCTTGTGTCCCAAGGAAGCATGATCTTCATTCTGATGCCAAGCACACTCTGCCTGAGCAGCACACCCTGACTGTCTGTCTGTCTGGGTGTGTATGTTGGTCTTTGTGTCTGTGTGTGCATAACTAAGTCTTAGTTTTTTAGGGGCTATGGGTCTATGTGCCTGTGTCTGCCTAGACTCAATTCTGTGTGGATGTCTTTTTCCATGTGAATCTTATGGTGGGTATATGTGCTGAGCCCGGGCTCATGTGTGGATAGCTGAAGAAACTGTGCCTTGCTTGCTTTACCCCTCGGAGCAGACTTGTGCCCAGGGCAGAGGTGACACACCCTCCCTGAGCTCCCCATTCTCCTGGGAACTGGCTCGGGAGAGTGAGTGAGACTGAGAGCAGACTGCGTCAGGAGCAGGGGCCCCTTTTGTAACCAGCCCAGGCCCCAGGCATTTAAATCATGGCTCTCACAGGTCAGACCTACCCACTGTGCCTGTCTGCCAGTAACCCCGGGCCTCAGCAGGACTGTGCTGTCAGCGTCCTCCTTGGGCCTGGGCCAGATCCTCCGGTGAGCAGAACTCAGCCAGCTGAGGGGCCACATTAGTCACTCCCTGGAAACAGCAGGGAGTGACTTCCTGGGCCTGGGGAGTGCTGGATGTCCCAGGGAACCACTGCCTTCTATTCCTGTATGCTTCAACACTTAGGCAGCCTATCCCCTTCATTGTCACTTTCCATTCTTACAACTGAACTTCAAAATAGCCAGATGACTCTTACTAGCTCCAATTTTCAGATGAAGAGACTGAAGCATAGAACCACAGCACCAAGGTAGAGGCAGAACTGGACCCTGGACCCGGGTTTTCCCACCTTGGGTCCAGGCCTCTTTCTAGTGTGCCACTTAGGGGGTTATGCCCCCTAGAAATGGTTCTTTTAGAGAGAAGAACTGGGAAGTATAATTTATGGGTCATATTAGATTGCCGTAGGCTGGGGAGTGGGGCAGAGGGAGACAGGGCTGGAGGTAAGACCTGAGGAGAGGTATCAGTACTGAACCAGGCCTGCCTTCCTAGTGGAGTGTTCTCAAAGATTTCTCCACTGAACATAGCATTTGTCTCATAACTGGGATGACCATATAATTCATTGTTAGATTCAGGAGATTTTTGAGATTGAATGAGAGCTTTTTTAAGAACCTGGGTTTATGATCTCCCTTTTGGTAACCCATTCGGATGCCAGAGCCAGTCATTGTCACCAGATTCATGGCCTTCTTGACACTCACTTATGCCAATCTGCCTGTCTCTGCAAGTGTCCAAATGACTTCCTCACCCCTTGAAAGGGAGGGGCAGCAGGGGAGCCTCTGGGCCCAGTTTGGGCATAGGAATTCTCTGTGGCTGTGTTCCACTCCCCACTGATTGCCCATCTCTTCCCCCTGCTCAGTACCCTGTCCCAGCTGGGAAATAAACAAAGCCTCTTCTAGAAGCTCTTCCTCCAGGGATGGAGAGACAAGGGACCCTTGATTCCTGGGGCTGTGTGCATTTTCCTACCTATGGCTCCACCCCACCCCTGCCCAACAGGCCTTGTGCTCTGCTGACCACCCTATCTCCCACAGGCCTCCGGTTCCAGCCCCATCCTGGACTTGCTGAGTGACTTGGGTAAATTACTGCCTTCCTCCCTGTCTGAGTTTCTCCCCATTGTGAAGTGGGGCTAATACTCTCTGCCCCTCCCTGGCTCCCAGGAGACCTGCAGGGATAAGCAAGATAATAGAGGGGAACTGATTTAGAGGAAGCTATCAAGAGCCAAGTAAGAGGTATCAGTGCTGGCCTGTGTTTACATGGGTGTGGACCTTGGGTTCCCAGCCTCCTGGGGCTTGGGACCAGCCCTGACAGCTTCTTGGCCTGGTTCCTCCTGGCTCTTTTGTCTCACTTCCAAAGAAAGGACAAAAACAGAAGCCAAGAGTCTGGTCGTATGAAGATGAGACATCAGAGCAAAAAGTTGGGGGCTCAGAAACACTAGTATCCTTGCCTAGCTCTGTCCCCACCCACTGGCTGTGTGACCTTGGGCCAGTCACTGCCTCTCTCTGGGCCTCAATAACTTGGCTCTGACAGCCTTCCCAGTTATACATCAGGGGGCCCTAGAGCCTGTAACCAGAGGCTGACATCATAATTTGTGGGTATAAGGTTTCTGTCATCTAGTCCAAGTCCTTTACTTTTCATAGATCACTATAGGTCCCTTCTGGGGGCCACTGACTAACCCTCATCAGCCTAATTAACCCAAGGTCATAAACTGATCACAAAAGGTATCAGGCAGGAGAGGGTAAGTGGTCAGAGAAAATTCACTAGAAAGACAATCCCAGGTAAGTTATTGGGTCAACAATGTAATCTTGTACTCCATCAGTGTTTGATTTGTCCTTTGTATCTTCGGCCTCTCTATGAGTAAAACTCAGCACAGGCCTCTCCTCAACCCACAGCTCTCTATGGTAAGGGTCCTGGCTCTTCTTCCCTTCCCTTTACAGCCTCTGCCCCAACTGCCTCCCAGCCCCATAGGTTTCCACCAGGCTCCTCCACTACCACTGCCCTCACAATGATCCATGATGATCAGTCAGTCCCACATCACCACCTCCCTCCTTCCTGACCCTAGCAGTCTTTGAAATGCTCTCTTTCTGGGTCTCCTGCCACTCCTCTGACCAAACCTCCTCTGCTTTCCCTTCCTCCAAGAAGAGGCTCTATCCTCACTTTCTGCTCTCTCTTCTCTAGGTCTGCTCTGCTTCTCTAGAAGTAATCTCCCCACTCCTCCATTTCATCCTTATGAGGCTACTCCCTAATCCAGGTGCTTGATTCTCTCCACCAACCATGGAACCCTCACCTCTAGAGTGTTCAGGCCTCACCAGGTTGCATTGCAGCTGGTACACTTAGAGTTAACTATACGGCCCAAAGACTACAAGACTCATGTTTTTGCCTTGTTCCTGACCCAATTTTATGTTCCTTCTTGCTCTTTTTTTTTTTTATCTTGTTCCTACTTTATACTTATGTTATGTCATAACCTATCGTCCCTTTTAAGCTACCTCTAAATCCTTCCCCAGTAAGGCAAGGCATAAGCAAACAAAACAAAACAACAATAAAATCAATAAAACCAGTTTTCATCCGGTACCTGGTACCCCTCACCTTCTGTCTGGTTCTCCTAAGGTCGCCCTTTATCTATTCAGTCCTGCTTCTGTCGATTGCACTGCCATCCATCCAGACTCCCAGGATAGAAAACCTGGAGGGTCCACTGACTCAGGCTCTCCCTCTGTGTAATCTGGTCACCAAGTCTTTGAATTTCTCCCTTCCCCAAATCTCCAGAAACTCTCTCTTCTTTTCTATCCTTACTGTTTCTATCCCATCTCAGAACTTCATAGTCTGATGATTTGTTTCTTTCTGAAATATGTCTGAATACTTGTTCAAAAGTTAACTTTTTCTTATTCCAAAAGCAATGGATATTCATTGTAGAAAATTTAGAAAATGCAGGTGGACAAAAAAAGAAGAAAACGAAAACCACCTATAATTTATCATGAGAGATAACACTATGGATGTTTGGGTTAATATCTTTGTTTAGTTCTGTTTTATTTTGTCATTTTAAACATATACTTTTTTTTGGCTCCATGACAAGGGACCTCTACATTTTTTTTCCAGTTAATTTTCTTGGTCTTCTTCGTTCTGGGTTCCACTGATAGAACCCCCAAGAGCCACTGCAGGTGGGAGAGAAGGACAGGCAGGCTTTCTCAGACAGCCCGTGGGAGAGTTTGGGCCACCCTCTGGGCTAAAGCTGGGCTTCCGGGTTTGCGGCTTCCAGGTGGCGCTATTGATGACAACTCCTCCCAGGGGTAGCTGAAAAGTGCTTTCCCAGGCTTTAGGCGAACTCTGTTTGGGTGGGGAAGGGAGTGGTTTTGTGCAGTAGGGCAAACCACTCCTCATTCAGGGCTGTTTGTTTAAGTGGGCAGGGATGGGTTTGGGAGAAACAATGCAGTTTTTGACAGTGTTTATTTGAACTGTTAGAACAAATAGATTTGAGAAAACTCCCCAATATGGGGAAAACAGGATGGGTTATAAGGAATAAGATAACAGGAATCCCAAAGTTGATTATCTGGGAGCAGCAGGCTGGGTGGGGGCTGGGATGGGTGAGCGTCTGCCTAGCTCAAGAAGACCTGAACTCAGCACCTGCATTACTGCAGGAATGTGGGTCCCAGATTGCCATTCCTCTCCTTTTCACAAGAAGCTAGAAATACGATTTTAAAAAATGATGTTTCCCAACTCTTCAAATGTTAGTAACTAATTAAAGAAACCACTGTTTGGGTCAAAGTATGCTTGCAGATTGCCAGTGCAACTTTTCAACTAGTCTTTACTACACATCTACTATGTACTTCGCATAGGTTACCCTTCCTGATTTACTGGGTGTAGCTTCCTCCCTCTTTCCCTCTCCTTGTGGTTTGACATCCAGTGGTAAGGCTTGCTTTCCTGTCCATTCCTTAAAGATGACTTTGGATCACGTTTCCCCTGCTCAGATCCCCAAATGCCCACCCATGTGGCCTCTACCCACCAGCCTCGCAGCTTTCCCTCTCAGTGCCTGAGCCAAACTGAGCAGCTTGCTGCTCCCCAAACAAAACAAGATCCATGCCGAGCTTTTGCTCACTATGATTTTGTTATGCCTGGAACACTGACACCCATCTGCTCATCTCATTTTATGCTTCCTCTGTGAAGCCATTTCTCAATCTCCTTCTTAATATCTATGGCTTGACCAACCTCTGCTTTCTTCAATAGCCATTTGTCTGATACCTCATATTCACCAAAACGGGAGATGCTGAGATAAATAAGACCCCATCTCTGCCCCGAGGAGTCTCAACCACAAAAGGACGGACATATATTACATGGGCCATGTGTATGCAGCAGAGCTGTGTACAGTGTCACAGAATGGGGAAACAGGGAAGGTTTTTTGAGCTGGATCATGGGGTAAGTGGGAGCTTTCCAGAGGTAAAATGCATTTGAGGTAGAGGCAACTAAGGAATGGAGGCATGAGGTTCTGAAAAGGAGTCATTTGGGTAAGGATAGACAGAGGACAGCTGGGGAAGTCAGAGCTGAACAGTTTGGGAACCAAATTGTTTTGTTACAGTATTTGCATTCCTTCTACCAGCACTCCAGGGTGTAACTCCAGGAAAGCAGGGGCTGCATCTCAGCTTGCATTGCTTCACACCTGACACCTGCTTGGGAAACTCGGCTCAAATCCTTGCAGCAAGGAACACAGCGCCCAGTGGCAGTGAGCATGCCCCCTAGGGGCCTCTGCGCGATTCGAACTCCTTCCGCCGAAGGTGACTCAGCCATGCCTCCATCCCAGAGGATCTTACTGGGGTGGTGATTTGCCCTGCAAGGTCTCACTTCACCTTCACCCTCCCCTAAGAGGAAGATGTTCCCCTTTGGTCCAACTGACATTTATTAAGCACTTATTCTGTGTTGATCACTGGTCTAGGAATTAGGATGCAAAATTTAATGCGTAATCACTTCAGCCCTGGAAGTGCTCTTAGAAAATCAAAGGTTGATGGGAGTTGACTGATTGACAGTGTGGGCGTGACCAGGGGAGGGAGTGAGGCTGTTTTGAGCCTTGAAAGTTGGATGGGGGGCTAGTAAAGTAGGAAGCAAAAATACAGTGCCCTATGAAATGGGAATAGCCAAAGCAGGAGCCTGACCCCCTGCCATCTATTCAACATGTAGTGAACCACTACCATTTACTAAGGTCATAGAGGGAGTATGGCCTGCTGGAGAGCCAGATATGACTAAGATACCATCTGTGTCTCCAGGAGCTCAACCCAGCAGGAAGATGGGTAATAAACAGAAAGGAAAAGGACGTGCTCTGCACTCAGGGTCCTGTTAACAGACATGAATGTGAAGCAGGGAGTGCCTCCCACCTGGATGTGTGCAGGAGGGAATAAGAAC
Organism: Rousettus aegyptiacus; assembly: GCF_014176215.1. Taxonomy (NCBI): domain Eukaryota; kingdom Metazoa; phylum Chordata; class Mammalia; order Chiroptera; family Pteropodidae; genus Rousettus; species Rousettus aegyptiacus. Next base: position 114,962,541 of record NW_023416306.1, on the reverse strand, counting down.
TTGAGCTTAGGGGGTGGCTCCATAGTGTAGTGGTCAGCACATCTGCTTTACACACAGAAGGTACTGGGTTTGCGCCCCAGGTGGAGCCATGGACCATGCCAGGCCCTGAATGTGCTCCCCAGCCTGTGGGAGGAGACATCCCGCCTTCGGAGAGGGAAACGGCAACATCCATAGGTCAGGGGTGGAAGGTGGCGTGGAATTAAAGAGAGGGAAAAAAAAAAAGAATTTGAGCTTAGGCTGAAAGACGAGAAAGGAGGAGGTGGCCTGGATGATAGGACAGGCACAAAAACAGAGGTACGAAAAAGTTAGCCATCAAAAGGAAGCCCATCTGGGGTGATAGGAATGTCTCCTTCTCCATCTCGGTTCTTACCTCCTGGGTGTGTGCGACGAAGGAAGTTCAATGAGCTGTATATTTGTAATTCATGCACGTTAACCTTAGTTGCCCTCCAGTTAAAAGTAGCCCCAACTTCTCACATCTTTCTTTTTCCTGTATAGCACTTGTCACAATTTAAGTCTCTCTTTTGTAAAACTAGACTCTGGAGCCACAGGGTTTGAATCCAGTCCTCCTATACCAGATCTAAGATCTTGGGAACTCAACTTTGCTGTCAGTTTCCTAACCTGTAAAATGAGGATCATAGTAAATTCATCACAGTATTGTGTGTGCTAAGACAATGACTTGAAATATATAAAGCACTCTTGACAGGACTGAATTTCTAATGATTGACAGTACCCAGCACATAGATTAAATAAGTTGTTGAATGAAGAAAAGAATTGTAAGGGTTTTTTTTTTTTTTGTATTTTTATCATTTATTTATTTATTTATTTATTCATTCATTTTTGCGCAAAGATGTAGCTCAAAAGGGAGGGGAGTCTGGGGAGCAGCTATACCCCAGTGAAGAAGCTAAGGCTTCTCTGGGTAGGGTAGGGAGACAGTGGTGACCAGGGTCAGATGGGACCCCTGTCTCTAGCCTCCATACTAAAGGGAGCCGGGGTAAGAACCAGAGCTCAAGCCTGTGTGCCCTCCCTTCCTATCCTTAGCTACGCAGGTATGAAGACTTGCCCCAGATACCAAACAGGTTTGCTGACAGGCTCAAACCAGGAAGAAATTCTACACAGCAGCACTGCAGCTTCCCTGGGCCCCCTACTTCTATGGCCCTCTCACCCCTCCCCTCTGGTGGTCAAACTTGGCACTTCTCTCCACCCAAGGCTGGGGCAGTTTCGGGAAAGGTGGGAAAACCTGCTAAACAGGGTGGCCAAAGCCTGAACCAGTTGGACTGGGCGGTCACATCTCCCCCTCAAGCAGCTGTCTCTTTCCTGGCCCACAGAGCAGAAGCAGAAGCCTCACAGAACGAACCATTTTATTACACTGTGGGTGGATTGGGGTCTGTAGGAAGTGGGGGAACAGCTGGGGGTTTGGTACCGTAGAGCCCTGGGGGATACAGGGAAGATGGAGCAGCTCTGGATCTGAGTACAAGGCCAAGCCAGGCCAGGCCAAGTTGGGGCTCTCTCCTGGGGGAAGAAGAGGCAGCAGAGGTCAGATAGTCCTCTCACTCATCCTCATGGCATTAAATAAACAAAAGAGAACTCTGTATAGCACAAAATACATAGGCAAGACCTTCCCCCAGCTCTGGACTGTACTGAGTGGGAGGGGTAGCTCTGGAGGACAGGGTTGGGGCCTCTAGCTTCTGACACCACCCAGGCCCCTTCCCAACACCATGGTGTGGGGCAGGCAGCTTTGAACAGGAAACAAAACTCCCACTTCCTCTGAAATCCTAGGCAGGCAGGTCCATTTGTGTGGGGGAGTCCTCGCTCAGAGGTTTTCTGCTCCTCTCAGATACTGGAGCTTTCTTAGGAACAAGCAGCCTGAGTTTAGCTGAGCTATATCTGAGAGAGGCTAGAACCCTGGCTTCTGAGGCAGAGTGGGCCTGGGAAACAGGCTGGAGGGGTCTGATCCCAAAGTCTTTCCCAGCCCAGGCCTCATCTTGACAGGAGGAAGCAGGGCCAGGTGAGAGCTGGAGAGAGGCTGAAGGGCCAAGGCAAGCCCCAGGCTCAGAGGGGTCGAGTGGTGTGGTTATAGACCAGGTGCTCTGTGTCCTCGGTGGTGGAGATGGTGGAGCTGGCGGGGGTCGGGGGTAAGGGGTGGTGGTGGCCATGGTGGTATCTGTGGGAGCCCTTTCTCTGGTTCTTGAAAAAGCAGTAACCCAGGATGGCAACCACCACCACAATGCAGGTAGCCAGGAACACTGCAACGGCCACCTCCGCGGAGCCTGGGGGAAGAAAGGACCAAATAAAGAGCTCTCAGGGCCTGCTCAGTTTTGATGCCCGCCCCCCACTCAGTATCGAAAGGATGTAAGATGGATGACAGATGTGGAAGGATGTTCAGCAAATGAGCAGCTGAATAGCTCCATTGGGAATTCAGTGGGACAGATTCTAATGGGCCTGAGGTCTCAGCTCTGGGTTGCTCTAGTTACAGATAGCATGGGGAAAAGCCTGGGACTGATGGCAAACATTTAGCATGCTCTTTGCTGTGCTTCCTTCCCTACCATAGCAGGTATCACTATTGACTGTGACACCCTGTCCCTCTGGCCAACCTCAGGATCCTTCTCAACACAGGTTTAAGTGGTCACAACCAACTGTGTGTAGTTGATCCTTGAGTTGATACCTACTCATTAGCAACAGGGCACACCAGCACTTACCTACGTTGGGAATGGGGTCTTCCCGCCGAAGACCAAACACATCCTTCTCTACAAATGATGGGGAAGAGAGAAGTCAATACTAAGGGCTGAGACTTACCGCTCCCAAGTGCCCCAGACCCCCCACTGTCATCCTCTCCCACCCTCATTTCAGGTACTCTGAGGACACTTCTGAAGAGGCCATGTGACCAGCCCAGGCCTTGGACAGAGCAGGGTGCTCTAGCTAAGCCTTTTCCCTCCCCATTCTCCCATCCCCCGAATGCCATGACACTCACTGGAGATCCCATGACAGGACTTAAGACACTGCTGTTCCTCCTCAAAGTTGTTTTTGTTGCCATAACAACCGCCATAGGTGAAGCGGGCACAGCGTTCACTGAAGGGGTTGTAATACCAGCGTGGGATGTTCTCTTTGCAGAGGCCCGTGTCTGGCAGGTCCACACAGTGCCCTGGGTAATAAGGAGCAGGCAAAGGGGTGAGTAAGTCCATGGGGCCTTCCCTGCTATCATCCACCAGGCTCCACTTGGTTGTTGCCAGCCCTCTCCTAACCCATGTCATGCTGAGGATGGCCATGACTTAGTGAGAACTTTGAAGGCCCGGGAAACATCTGGCCTATATGCAGTGTTGCCAGAAGCAAAGAAGACAAATGTTAGACAATTAGGCCTAGCAATAAACTACACTGACTCACGTAATTATTTCTTTTTCAATTTTCTTTTGGCTCTTCTGATTGTGTCAAGGTCTGTTTTCTCTCTAGCATTAGATGTTCTACCTTTTTTTTTTTTTTTCAGGTGAGGCAAACCGTGGTTGATCTCACAGATTGCAAGGACCTTGTCAGTTTACAATTCCTTATTTTTATTTTGCTTTTTTATTTTTTACACCTATAGCACCTGGTCTTCCTAGGTGGTCTCCCATCCAAGTACTAACCAGGTCCAACCCTGCTTAGCTTCCGAGATCAGACAGGATCAGGCCTGTTCAGGGTAGCATGACCATAACTTTAGGTGGTCTACCTTTTAACAAAAGCAGTTCATGATCTCGGCCTTGGCAGGTAACAGTGCCCAGCTAAAATTTATCTCATTGTTTCATTATACTTATTTTAGCAGTCAATCTCAGTTTGCGTCATGTAATAGTGGCTTTCCGTTTATGATAGTGATGTGAAATTCCTTTTTAATACATTAAGTTAAAAAAGTAATTGATTAATAAAAAAATTAAGTAAACACCATCTCAGTGATATGTGAGCATGGCTAAATTTCTGAAGATGTTAAGAGGCTGGCTGATGCTTGAGAAACAGAGCCAAGAAGAGAGCCGGCAGCCCACAGGCTAGCACACACAGCAAAACCTTTTGGCATGCTGATGGGATGAGTGAAGATGGCAGTGCCAGCACCTGCCATGACCCAGGGGACCTGGGGGGAATCTCACCTTTGTCACTGGGGAAAGGAAATCTTGGAAGCTCCTCGAAGCTATTGGTGTCTGCAAAGAAGAAAGATCAGAGGCACAGGCCCATCAAGGGTCTCTCATTGGTGCAGGGTAAATGGTCAGGACCTCCCCCTCTGCTGCCCACCACCCCTCCACCTCTCAGGCCTCACATTTTTCACAGATGGCCTCATCAGAGGCATCAGGGCAGTCGGGAGTACCATCGCATTCCAGGAAGCTGTCAATGCAGCAGCCATCGCTACAGTGGAACTCAGTGGAGTGACAGGTGCCAGAGCACACTGGGTGGAGGCGGGATGGGAGTCAGGGGGTGAGGTCAGGCTCCAGCAGAGGCCAGAAAGTACCAAAGGTCTACCATCTACCTGGCCCTCTCTACCCCAACAAAGCATCATGACTTGTTCTGTTTCCTTCCCTCCCCCGCCCCTTCAATCCCTACCCTTCTTTCTATACACAAACAGGGCAAATATCCTGATAGATGGATGCTAGGCTGCAAGGGGTGGGGTGCTTGTGGTCCTTTCACATACTATGAGGATAGGAATGGGTTGGCCAAAAGCAGCTTGGTCAAGGGCATGGACATGTTATGGGCTGGAGACCTGGCAGGGGTAAAGCAAATATGAAAAGAAGCAAAGCCCACCTGGATGGTTCCTTTCTATGGAAGAGCCTGGGAAAGAGAAATCAGAGAAGTGAGAAGAGGCAGGGCTAGCCTCAGCAAGGATGAGCTGACAGAGAATAGGGGACTCTCATGCCCACTTCCCTGATTGGTGAAGAGACCACCCACCCCAGAGGAAAGTCACCTGAGCCTCAAAGCTACCCAGCAAAGGTCTACCTTGTACATTGTCGCAGGCTAGTCTGCATTCTTCTTCCCGAAGGTAATTGTTCTTGTTGCCCAAGCAACCTCCATAAACGAAACTCTTGCAGATCTGTTCTGTGGAGTCATAATACCAGCGGGGGAAGGAACCACGGCAGCGGCCCACTTTTTTGGGTACGAGGCAATAGTCTGGGGGGAAGAAAGCTTGTGAGGGGGTCCTATGGGGCCAATCAACAGGGGGGGAGGGTGGCTCCAGATGCTCTCTCTCCACCCTTCCCCTCACCTTCTGTCTGCTTGGTGGACAGCACAGTGACTGTGACCGTGATGTTAGCCATGCTCTCTGGCTGGTCTGGGCTGGCCATTGCCAGCTGGAATTTGTAGATGCCTTCCTTAAGTCCCCACAGCTCCACCTGGTCCGGATCATTCCTCTATACACAGTAGTAGCCATTAGTCTGGGAACCCCTGATGCCCTTGAGCTGCCCCAGGCCCTCCCAGCCATACAACCCGCCTGGGAGAGCAGAGGCATTTGGTATTAAATGTGTCCTCAGCTTCTGTCCACCTTGGCCTATAGCCCCAGAAAGAAAGGGAGCCCTGGAGAGCTGAAGTGGGGTCAGGAAGCCAGCCCAACATCTCACCTCTACCCTGACGTCCGTGTCGCCCTGCAGTAGGTGCCAATCTGTGTTCTCCACAACCTTCAGCACCACAGGTTCTCGGGGCTGTACCTTCAAGTCTATGCCTGCCCAGACCCTGGGGATCTGGGACCCTGGGACAGAAGGTTAGGTACAGTCAACTCTCACTGAACAGACCAGATCTCTCCTGGGGGAAGGGGGCAGTATAGGTCACACTTAAACTAATCTAGGGCTTGGCAACCAACATGGGACTCAGGCGGGAGCCTGTAACCAAACCATATTCTTGTTCTGTATTTAGATGTATTGTCTTTGGTATATTGAAGACATTTTTATGTTGTAAAACCTACTCTCTGAAATAAATTACTGAATAGCATGTGCCATCTGATATCATTTAGGAAAGAAATATATATACATATTTATAGGAAGCTTATTCTTATATTCTACAATAATCAGGTCTTGTACTAATTGCTTAAAAAAGTTAAAGTAACAATATTTGTGAAAAGCCAAATAAGTAATTGTATAATTAACACCCATCACTCCTCTCTGCTGCCCAGCTGCTGCTGATAGAAGCCTTAAGCACAGAGTCTCCAGGTAGCAATGTGGCAAGTCTTGGTGTCCCAGGGTGAGTGGCCACAGGAGAGAGTGCCTCTGCCACCTCAGACTCTGCCTCCAGTTATGAGAGGGCCCGAGGTAACCCATGCTCTCCCTCAGATAGTGCCTGTGCCTGAGGGACTCCCTCACCCCCATCTCAGTTAGAGGCCGGAGACAAAACAAGCACAAAGCAGGATTCCTGCCTGTAGTGGGTTGAACAGTGGTCCATCCAACATACATGTCCATGTCTAACCTCCAGAACCCGTGAATGTGACCTTATTTGGAAAAAGGTTTTTGCAGAAGTAATCGAGTTAAACATCTTCACATGAGACCATCTGGATTAGCCTGGGTAGGTGCTAAATTCAATGACAAGTGTCATTATAAAAGACAGAAGAGGAACACATAGAGCGAAGGAAGAAAAGGCTATGTAGGGGATGGCTGCATAGTGTAGTGGTTAGCGTGTCTGCTGTACACGCAGAAGGCCCTGGGTTAGTGCCCCAGGTGCAGCCCTGGGCCAGGCCTCCCGCAAGGTCACGAAGGGATAGTGTGGGAGGAGATGCCCTGCCTTCAGAGATCCAGTTCTTAAAGGGAAACTGGCAACATCCATAGGTCAGGGGTGGAAGTGGCAGAATAATTAGAGGGGAAAAAAAGAAAAAGCAAAGGCCGTGTGAAGACAGAGGCAGAGATTGGAGTTATGGAGCCACGAACCAAGGAATACCTGGAGCCACCAGAGACTGGAAGAGGAAAGGATGAATTCTCCTCTGGGGTCTTCAGAGGGAACATGGCCAACACCTTGATTTTAGATTTCCAGCCTCTAGAACTGTGAGACGATACATTGCTGTTGTTTTAAATCACCTACTTTGTAATAATTACAGCAGCCACAGGAAATTAATATGCTGTCCTTGAGGAGATTATGGTCCAGTTGGGTAAATAAGACCCAGTGACATGAAGTGACATGGGAGAAAAGACCCAACATGATGAAGCAGTATGCTGTATGTGTACAGGACAAGGAGGGGGACATTCAGAGAATGGAAAGGCTCCCACAGACTACAGAAATAAGGAAAAATTTTCTGGAGAAGGGAGAAAAGATTTTTTGATTTTTTTTGTTTTGTTTTTATTTGTTCGGTTGTGGCAAAAAATGTGCTGTTGTTGATGACTACAGAAAACATGAGGAAGCCAAAGCAAGGGGTTGGGAATTTGCAAGGCCTGTTTGGTACCACTGAGAGCAATAGGCCTGAACAGACCTCGAAGGGTCCTAAATCCTGGGCCAGGACATGTAGACACAGCACAAGTAATGTTCAAATATTTAACAGCTGGTGGTACACGAAGAGGACAGATACTGGCCATGGGAAGTGGTGCAGAGTCCTAGAAGTCCTGGTTGTACCAGACATTGACCTCCTAGTTGCATGAGCAAGGTCCAGGAATACTAAGGCAGAGGCCAAGGGCCTGGCTAGCAGAGGCACTCCTGAGCTCTGGGAAGAGGCTGTTTATCCCTGTTTGGAATGGACCGAGGAGGCTATTGAGTGGACCAGTGTAAGTGGGTCAGGGCAGGTGCAATGGGAGTGGTCTGAATTAAGGGACAGCTAAAGGAACGGAAAAAGGATGCGAGAAACAATGCTGGGCAGATGCTTCAGGCTTCTGTGCCTGATGGATGTTGAGAACTGGGGAGAAAGAGCCAGGGCACAGGCAGAAGGGAACCAGTGGAAATGTGTGGATTCAGTCACAGAGAATTTAAATTTGAGGGAGGGATGACTATCCAGAGGAGAAATTCACAGTGGGAGCACCAGGGAGGCCAGGGTTGGAGACAGATCTGGAGTCATAACTGTTAACAAAGCTGCCACTTTTGGATGTGTGCTTTGCACCATGCTAAGTATTTTATCTGCATCATCTACATCAGGGTTTGGCAAATGATAGCCCACAGCCAAATCCAGCCTAGCATCTGGTAAATTTTTAAATGGTTGAAAAAATTCAAAAGAATAATATTTATGACAAGTGAAAAGTATTGAAAATTCAAATTTGTGTCCAACAAATCTCACCTACTCGGTTACATATTGTGGACGGCTGCTTTCACGTTACAACAGCAGAACTGAGTAGTGATGACAGAGACTGTAGGTCCCGAAAGCCTAAAATATTTATCATCTGAAACTTTACAGAAGCTTTGCTGACCCCTGATTTACATCGCCTACCTTTCTAACCACCCTGCCACAACTGCACTCTCGCCCCTCTTTCCAGATGAGAAAATTGACGCCAGAGGTTAAATGACTTACCCAGGGCCATTCAGTTTCTACATAGCAGAACTGGAACTGGTCTCTCTGACTCTACAGTTCGTTCTCTCTCTAAAACGCCATGCTGCAGATCACTCATCTTCTTAGAAGTGTAATTTTGACTGCTCTGATAATCTTGGGGGTTTTGTTTTAGCTTAGGTTATACATAGATATCGGTGGTCCCTAACCCCTAGGCGCAGGATGGGTACCAGTCTGTGGTCTGTTAGGAACCGGGCCACACAGCAAGCAAGCCAGTGAAGCTTCATCTGTATTTGCTGCTGCTCCCCAGCGTTAGCATCACTGCTTCAGTTCCACCTCAGGTCAGGTGTTAGATTCTCATACGAGTACCAGTCCCTAATGCCAAAAAGGTTGGGGACCACTGATGTACATGATATAAAATTCAAAAAGTACAAAAGGGTAATGAAAATCGAGTCCCTCTTCCTCTTAACCCCCAGGTTCGTCTTTCTAGAGGCATCAAGTCTTATGAGTGTGTAAAAATATCGAGATAGTTTTGCATTCATAAGCATGCAAGTTCTTTTCTCATAGCTTAGAAATAATTCCATAGCAATGCAGAGTCCCCCCCTCTTTTTTTGGTTGCATGGTACTTATTGTATGAATATACTATAATTTACAACTTATTTAACCAGTCCACCAGTCTCCTCTTTAGATGCATCCACCCTTCTTCCTCCCTACCTACTAAGAACTAAACTATACTGCCTCAGGGTTTATTATTATTTTTAAATACATTGCAGTATCCAATTTATTTTTTGAAAGATTTATTTATAGGATATATTGACAGACATCAAGATCTTCCCATTCTTTGCTATTATAAACAATGCTACAGCAAACAACTGGCTGGTAAATTGTTCTAAACATGCCTAAGTATAGCTGCAAAATGAGTTCCTACAAGTGGAATCATGCTGCGGTTATAAAAATTTACAGCTTTGATAGATATTGCCAAACTGCCCTCTACAGAGGCTCTACAGAGAGTATGTCCAATGTGAGAGTGAATTTAAAGGAAGAAGAGAAGGTAAATAGATAAGAACTGGAGGCTGAGTCATAGGGATTCCTCTTTGATGAGGCAGAGAAAGCAAATACAATGCAGGACTCACACAGGGTGGTCACAGAGGGAGGTGGGAAGAACAGGACACACAGTGACAGCAAGGGGATGGGAGAGGAGAGCTTCCACAGAGAAACATGTCAAATGCTGCAGATGCATACAAGAAGGAGAAAAGAAGATCTGGGTTTCAGGGATTGAGGGGAAATAAGACCAAGAGATCAGAAAATGAAAATGCTTGTCTGGAACCTACGCCTAGCTTGGCTGGAGATCAGGAGAGGGCCAAACATAGACCAGCCCTAAGGGGACCTCTGAGAGACAAAGCAAGAGAGACAGGGAGCTGGGATGGGCCTGTTCCTCCCTCCTTGCATTTTTCAGAAAGTAATCAGCTGTCTGAAAGGAGAAAGGAGACAGACTTCTTGGCAGTCTACCTAGCAGACAGAAAAGCTAGCCCCACCAGCCCCCAAGGTGGAAGTGGCGGTCAGAGTGATGTGTCAGATGTTGGGCCAAATTAGCAATGTCCACCCCCACAGAGCTGGTCCTCTCTAAGCTCCAGTGCCCAGGAGCAAGGAGCAGATGCCCTGCCCTGCCGCTCTCTTCTTCCCTCCCCCAAGAGAGCAAAGGGCCAGAGTGATAATAAAGCCAGCCCCTCCCCCAGCTGCCAGGCCCCAGAACAGCGACTCCACCTTCTAAGCCACTCCTTCAACAGAAAGAGGGGGAGGGCAGGAGAAAAGGAAGGAGCAGGGTCCTCAGGAGGCCACAGGAATCTGGACTAGACTGGCCTGGCCAACAGTAGGGAAAGGAGAACAAACCCATCCTAGGGAGGATTTCTCCACTTAATTCAAGAAACAAAGGTTTAAAAGCCCTGAGCACCAGCCCACCTTGCTTATCCTGCTCTTACCCACCCCACACCTCTCTAGTTGGATTTAACTAAAAATGGATTCCTTGACACCATACAGCTTTCCCATTCCCCAAAGCACTGCAACACCCTGAAAATGGCCTGGAGCTCACATTCAGCCCAAGTCCTACCCAGTTCCCCTAATGCCCCGGAAATCCCCACTCCACCTTGTCTTGTGTGGCCCCATTCAGTTCTGCTTACTGACCAGACCTCAGAGTTTCAAGTATTGGCCTAGGAGTGGGACTCTCATGGGGCCTCTTGTCAGAGCAGACAGGGCACCGACAGCTCAGGTCAATTAGAGTCATCACCACCTACACTCTCTGCTACTTCCTTGCAGAACAGGCTCAGGCCTTGGCCCAGTGGGACTTGATGGCCCAGCCTGGCCAGGAGATGGTACCCATTCCTGGAATCTCCTCAGAGACCCCAAAGAGCTACAGGAAGGATAGGGAGAAGAGTGGGCCCTTCACCTGGGAGAGACACTGGCTAAGGAAAAGGCTAGAGAAGGAGGTCCCTTTTCCACTTTCCAGAATTGAAACTACCCCCATACTCTGGTTATGTTACCCACTAGGCTATCTTAGGTCAGAGACAGGTTTCTTCCTGAAAAGGTTGTCTTGTGTGAAAAACAGCACAAGACTTTTACAGGTCCTGCCTAGAGTTGAGTCCCAGGTCTACCATTTATGGTCAGTGTTATCCTGGACAAATTATTTAACATGGGAGTCAGTTTCCTAACCTGAAAAGTGGGATGACTACTAATAGCACAATTTTCAGAAGTGGTCAAAAGGCCTCAGTGAGAGGTCGAGTGTCACAGCAATCAATAAGCTATAAAGTGCTAAGAGAGGTTATCAGTTGTGACCCATCCCCGTCCTGGAGCCCCAGCTGGCTAGAACAGCAGGTGGAGAGAATAGAGAACAAAGGTCTCTGGAGGGGCCCAGGAGTAAAGAGGAGGAGTCTAGGCCCCCACTTTGCTCTTATCCCCGGAAGTAAACAAAGTGAGCAGACAACTTGGCTACCAGATTTAAGCAGGGAAAGAGAGCCCTGCCTGGCTCACATGCACACACACCTGTCTGGACAGCTGACGTTCCCCCCCACCAAGTATATACACCAGTGGGCTGACTCACCCAGCAACCCTTCTTGCCCGCACCCCAGAGCCTCTGACTACTGTGCCCACAACACGGCCCTGTCTCCTTTTGGGTCAACCTCATACTGATCTTGTTCTTTAGCCTCTGGGATCTGGCAGTTTTCTCCAGACCACCAAAGGCCAAAAGATGGGGTGGGGTGGGGCAGGGTTGTTTAGAGAGACACTAACCAGTCCCAAGTCCAGCAGTAGAGGGAAGAGGAGACTCTGCTTCACGAGGATCACTTGACAGGGCCTTAAGGTGTCTCTGACCGAACTTGGCCGGGGTGCCCACTAGTCACCAGGCATATCAGGGTCAGAAGTGAGGAATCCTAAGGAGCTACCCCCTCCATCACATACACACATCCCAGAGCACCAGCTTACTTAACACCCTGAATTCAGGAGCAAGTCTGGGCTTTAAGATGTCACCCCTCCCCACTCACCTACCCTGTCCTTTACTGTTTATACTACTCACTTCTAAGGAGGAGTAGGGGTAGAACGGGACTCTTCTCATTAACTCTCTTCTGATGCTTGCCTCTCCCAGGACTCCAAAACCAGCCCCTTTTCTGAGTCTCTCCAAACCAATCCATCCCCGGACCAGCTCCTTACCTCCAAAGCCCTGGGTTCGCAGTTCGCGGTAGGAGTGGTAAACCTCGCGCGTGAGGTAGTTGACGAAGCCCTCCCTGGGCGCGAACTTGCACACGAAGTTCTGCTCGTAAAGGCAGTTGACGAGGAAGCAGGCGGCGATAGCGTCCTCCCCGTGCTTGGGCTGCAGCTCCACCAGCGCCAGGTTGCAGTTCTCGGTGGTGCAACAGGCGCGCACGCAGTCCCGGCCGCGACGCACGTTGGGGGATCCCAGGAAGGTGGCCCCGTTGCTGACTGAGGCTTCGATGTTGAGCACGAAGGCGAACACCCCGCGGGTAAAGCGGTCCAGGCAGGCGGCTCCAGGCCGCAGCTCGGGGGGCTTGGGAGGCGGCCCCGCATCGGTGTCAGAGAGGCCGAGAGCGCACAGGAGCCACAGGGTGACCGCTAGGATGCGGGTCTGGGAGAACCTGGCGCCAGCCATCGTCTTCCCAGTGGCTGTCGCCCTCCTCCTCACTGGGGTCACCTTCACAGTGCGGGCTTCTGGGCTCCAAGGGTGCTAGAGACCTGAGAGATAGGAGGAGACAGAGGAGGAGACACACTAGATCAGCCGGGGAACCGGATCGGCTGGGGAGACTTCGAGGGAGGCGGGCCCGCCGAGTATAAGTGCAGAGGAGGGCTGGGAAGCACGGAGCACCCCTACAGTGTAGAGGGGCACGCGGGCCTGGCTCCCCACGTATGCTCCGGTGACCCGGCTGCCAGACCGACGGACGAATGTACGGCCCAAGAGGTCACGTATCCCGACACACTCTCGAGCGCAAAACAAAGGGCCAAACCCGCTTCGAGTCCGCTCCGCTTCCGGGGCCCTGGTTACCTGCGCAGGTGAGTGGGGTGGGGCCCGGCCTGTTCAGGTTCCGGTCTCTGCTTCCTGCGCGGCTCGGGTCCGGCTTCCGCCTAGGTGCGGAGTGCGCTGGAGATCCGCCACCTCCTCCCCCTAGTTTCTGGTGAAACTGAGTCAGCGCGGCCGGGGCGGGGCGGACATTAACCCTAGCGTCGCCGGCCCCGCCCACTCTTGGGGCGCCTCGGCGGGCCCTTCGCAGTCCAGCTTCCTCAGCAACTGCCCCGCGGCCCCGCGATCCCCGACCCCTCCCCCGCAGGCTTCTTCTGCCACCATTCCCCGCGAGGGGCTGTGAGGCCGGGACAGGGGCGCCCTGACCCGGGCCGCGCCCTTCGAGCCTGCTCTACGCCGAATCCACAGAGACCAGCCTCGCTGGGTGGGGGAGGGGGCTGCGCCCGGATCCCGGGAGGTCCAGACACGCCAGGACACTCCAGTGAAGTTGAGCACGAGAGGGTCGGGAGCTCTGTGGCGGCTGTCACCTGACCCCCTTTCGTGTCAGGGCTGGCATTCCCAGCCCCAGGCCTGAGGCGCTCGTTAAGGGGTTAGGGGTGGAGAAATGAGGGAAAGCCCGATGCAAATAACTTCGCCGTCGTTGCCAGCCCGCAGGAAATCATTTCCATCTCGTGCGGGAAGAGATCCCAGAGGCTGTGTGGCTGCACCTTTGGTAACTGGAATCCAGGTGCCTGCCCCCGTGTCATGGCTCTTGCCAGTCCCGGGAAGCCCTCCTTTCTGCAAGAGCGAGGAACTGAAAAGGTTTCTTGCTGCCAGACTTCCCTGCTTGCCACCATGGTTCCCTTTTGCTTGAGGCCCTTCCTCATCTTGTAATAACTTTTACTTTTGTTTACTTTCCCGCGTCTCTGTTGGAGCCGAGTGAGTCCCTGTTAACAACACTCAAGGGTCTCTCTGCTGCTCCATCCCCTGGAGTGCAAGTTCCTTCTCTCCCACCAAGGGGGTGCTCCTGATCTGGAGCTGGCCACTCTCTTCCAGTGGAATGCCATCCTTGTAAACAATAGGTCCAGTTCACCAAGGTAGCTGAGTTTATAACTACAGAACGGTGGACTACTTGAAGCCATACTAATTACTTTTCCTGAGTGAAGGACTCCTTTTAAAGACCATTCCTTACAGGTTAAGGTTGTTCCTAATGATTCAGGACAGGGCAAATTTCCCCGAATGGTGGTGGGGAGAACAAGCCCAACACCAAGAGAAGAAAAGGGCCCTATGGCAGAGAGTGTAGAAAGAATTCAACACATATGCTAAAGTTAGAGCCAAAGGAAAGTTTATTAAAAAAGGGATAATACTCCGCAGACAGTGTGGTCTCCTCTCAGAGGCAGAGAGTGAGAGGGACCCTGAGTGTCCAGGGAATTCAGTTTATATATCATTCTTTATTTCCCATTTCCTTTGATATGAACATACAGTGAGAAAGGGGAAGGGAAAGAGTATATAGCCTGAAAGGCTTGCTGGCAGTTCCCAGCCTTTAATCCACAGGTTCCCCTTGGTTTTAGCTATAGGGAAAGAATGATTTTATTTGTGTAGGGGGCTGTTTCCTCTTCCTCAGGTGTAGGGAAATAGGTTGTTAGCAATCCCAGTAGAAATTTTCCTTTTTTCTGAAGGTGTCCTTGAGGCCTGGCTGCAGGGTTGATCAGCATATTGCAGTTTCTGAATGTGGCTTGATTAACATTTTAATTCTCTTGCCTCCTCCCTACATTATTATTAATTCTCTGCCCAAAAACAGATTCCACACCTTTTCATGATGACTTAATACCAACATTCTTCCTAATTTGTCATCTAGAGTAGTTTTACCTATTAGATCTTTGTAGCCAACCCTTCGATCATTTTCCTGGCTAATCTGCAACATCTCCCAGCTGTTCACATTATGGATGTTGCGGGTAAGAATCTTGAATCTGTCTTTCTTTCTCTGAATTGTCTGAGTTTTTTTTCACAGCCCCTGATGCAGAGGTGGACATAAAGCAATCAGTGATAGTATTCTGGGAATGAAGCAAATGAAGCAGATAGGGTTCCGCGTGTGATCTGCCTCCCCCAATACATGATACATGCAGAAATCCTAACACAGGAGACGACTACCTTATGATAATATCACATTACCACAAATTTTTATTATATCCATTATACACACCATTACAAAAATTATTTTTATCAAGCACTGACAATACTGAAACCCTGTTCCTCAGCACTTCCCACACATTGTCTCATATACTCAAAACAAACCAAGAAAATATGTACTATTTTTATCCCCATTTTACAGATGAGCAAACAGGCTCAGACAGGTGAACTAACTTGTCAAGTCATGTGGCAATTAGGTGAAAGAACGGGGATCAGAATCTCAGCAGGCCAATTCCATTGCTTCAGTGGTTTTTCTGCACTTGCAATTCTGAGTTCAGATGAAAGTTCCATCCTCAACTCAGATTCAACTTGCCTGAAACAAAAACTCATTTTCAAGTGATGAGCAGCCACCATTAGTTGAGAGATTTACTGTGTGCCAGGCACTTGACATACATAATTACTAATGCTCACGACAACTCTGAGAATAGTGTCCACTTTGCAGAGAAATTTACTAACTCCATCGAGGTCACATATAATGAGTGGGAGGCAAGGATGTATGGCGGTCGAGCTTGTGGACTTCATGCCCAGACTACTGGGTTTAATTTTCTTTTCTACTACTTACTATTGGGGTGGCCTTAGGCAAGTTATTTAGCCCCTCTCTACCTTAGTGCAAAGTAGGGCTTCATAGGGTTATGATGGTTAAATGAATAATACAGATAAAACATTTGATAATGTGAGCGCTTAATAAATATTACCTGAAAAAAGTAACAGAGCCAGAGTTTTATTCCAAGTCTCTCTGACATGAAAAACTCACTTTCTTACTACCGCATGATGCTTCTTCTGTACTAAAAAGAAAAACTGTACATGAGGGAAGGAAAAAACTAAGAAATAGTCTACCAAAGTAATAAAAGTGATGGCATTTAAATGATAGGAATTGTGATAACATTTTCTTTTTCTTTTTTAAATTGTTTTCCAAGTTCCCTTTAGTGAGCATGGAATACTTCCACAACGAAGAGAGAAATACATCATTACACCTCTCACATTCATCATATTTAGCCCAAAATTGCTCCTCTCTCCACATTCTCTCCTGGTTTCACTGACCCAGGCATTTTGGAGTTATCTTGACCACTGGTACTGGGCTTTCCTTGCAAACATTTAGTCAACCCCTGGGTCCTGACAGGTTAGAATCCATTAGTGAGTCTTGGAAACAAAGCAACTTGCCATCAGCATTTGAAAATAAATAAAGTATAAAGTAAAGTAGTAAAAAGTAAAGTAAAAAAATAAAATAAATAAAATAAAATGAAGTAAAGTAGAATAAAATAAAATAGGAATAGAGTTGAAAATATCAGCGTAAAGATGAGTTTTGCTTTATAAGAAATTTTTGTTTCATGTTTGTGTATGTGTGTGTTGTGATATTAAATAATTCATTCTGAGTTATGGTCTAAATTTTGAAAACTCTGCAGTGTTAAAAAAATGTACAAAACTACTTAATGACCCAAAAGGTATTCAAAAAATATTGTTACAAAATAGCATGCATGTTATAAAATGATCTAAATTCATGAAAATCCCAAATGAGTAAATCTATCTGAAAAATTAAAAAATAAGTACACCAAAGATTATTTATACTTTTCTTTTTTATCTATATTTTAGAGTTTTCTACACTGAACATGTCTTTTTAAAATGTATTTCTTGAATAATAACAATAGTTTTTAAAGTTTTCCTTATAATTATATATCACAGACAGCATTTTCTCAACTATGTTAAATATACATGCATAGACAAATGACTAGAAAGAAACTTGTCAGAATGTTAGCAATGGTAGTTCCTGTGTGGTGAGATTATGGGCAATTTTTAATGTTTTAGAAAATGAGGAGTGTTTCAAAAATGAACGTTTGTCTTTTATAATAAAAATGTTTAGTAAGAGAAAGAAAGGAAGAGGCATTTAAGAACAGCCTACTTCTAATGGGGTCTGCCTGCTGCCCGTTTATCCCAGTACTAGACCTAGGCCAGGCCAAGAGAGTGGGGCAGACACCCTCGCTTCTGGCCAGGCCTGCACCCTCTTTGTTTCCCTGCCCTCATGTAGCCCTGACATCCTGATGGTTTTTGCTTCTCATCTTATCTTATATCTTGAATTCCCTTATTTTTGACAGTCTAACTGATGGATGGTGACTCCTGTAGGCCAGTGAGATGTGTCAATGCTGAGAGGGAAGAATGTAAATAAGGAGACTCACATTATAAATAATGGCCATAACTAATTTTTGTGCCGTTTTTCACCAGGGCCAAGCTGAGTGCTCATGTGGAATCCCACCAACCTCCAGTTTTACAGATGAGGAAACAAGCTCAGAGCAGCTCCATGCATAAACTTGTCTGTGTCCCTCTAGGTAGGCATCCATGAAGTTTGCATGATGTGTCCACAGTCCATCACCAAGTTTCATTAAATATTACCCCCTAAATAGCTCTCCAATCTATCTACTTCTTACTATCGGCAACACTACCTCCTAACTGGTCTCCTTCAACCCTTCTGCACCCTCTGATCCTCTCTTTATCCAACGGCCAGGGTTGTTTTTTGGAAATTTAAATCTGAGCACGTCAGCCTGCCCAACCACCATTGCTTAAGATTTTGTGGTGATTCTCAGTGCTCTTAGGATAGAGACAAAACTCCTTAACATGGTTCACAGGGAACCCTATAGCTATTTCCATCACTTCTGCCTCATGACCCCCCTCCTCTCTCTAATCTATCCCCATGGACCTTTCTTGTACTTAATTTCTTGTACTTACCATCTCCCACCTGCCACAAGGCCTTTAAATATGCTCTGCCTTCTGCCAGATCCATTCCTGTTGGCCTCCATGTCTATTTAACTCCTACTCATCCTTCAGAATTCACTTCAAATGTTACCACTCTCTAGGTCACACCCTCATTAAAAATTCTTATAGCATCTCTTACCTTTTCTTCAGATCATTAAATATAATTGCAGTTTTACATTTGTCTGATTGGGTAATTAATGTTTATTTTCACAATAGATTGGTAAGTTCTGTGAAGGCAGGGACTGTGTCTCTTTTGGATCACCAATCCCTGTTACTGAGCATAATGGTTGGCCTACTAGAGGAGCTCACAAAATCTTTGTTAAGTGAATGAACAAAACTGATTAACTCTTTTGATCTGGCTCCTTTTCTTGAAAAATCTCCTGAACTTTTCAGAACACAGGAAACAGAAGAGAAAGGAAACTATCATCATAATGCCTGCCCATCACAGTGTCAAAGTAACAGCAGAGTCTACAGGCTACGTTTTAGAGGCTTCTCTTCCCCTGCTCATTTCCATCCTCTTCCAAAGAGGGCCAGGAATGAAGCCACTGCGGAGGAGTCCCAAGGCCAGCCTTTGCCGTACAGATCCTCACCAGGAAGGCAGGGAGAATAAGAAGGTGAAGAAAGGAAGGGAATCGATATCTACTGAGAAGAAACTCTGTTTTGGACACCATGTTAAATGTTTAAATATATCATCTCATTTAATCCTCCCCCACATCCCATTTTCCAGATGAGAAAACAGACTTAAAGAGGTTGTGGAAAGTGAATGTCATAAAACCAATGCAGGGCAAAACTGAGTTTGAACTCAGATATTGGCCTTGCTCCAGAGACTGGGCTTTTCCAGGCTTATATTCTGGCCTCCAGCCCTCAAACACCTTCTCCATCCTGTTAACTGAGGGCTTAAAATTAGCCCTAAGGACTCATCTGTTGGCCATCTGAAGGCAACATGTATGATGGTTGAAGTGGATACATTGGAAACAAATCCGACATCATAAAGGCAATCACTACCAGACCTAAAAAGAAATATATAAACCAAAATTGGAATGTGGAAAGTAAAGAAGATGGGGTCTGTAGTGCAAGTGAGTGAGAGAGTTACTTTCACATCCATCATATTGAGGAGATTAAGAGATACTGTCTAAACTGGGCACATTCATGATATTGCATAAAGGGATATTGGTAATCAGAGGAAAACTAAAAACAAGCTGTTGGTGGGGGTGGCCTCTGGGGAATGGAACTGAGGAAAGCAGAGAAACTTTCATTTTTCATTTTTCATTTGTTTGTTCTTCTGAATTGTTCAAAAATTACAGTGCTCTTCTGTAAATTTTCTTAAAAGCTTAGAAATTTTTGTTACAAAAGACTAAACAAAAATACTCTTACTTTAGAATGCAAGTATGTCTAGAAATAGTCCTTGACACCTAGGCAAAACTTAGTCTGCAGGTTTCCTCTGTGTCAGGAAGGATGTGAGTTGTAAGGATAAAATGGCTTCCTAAGCAGTCACTTCTGGGGAAGAGGAATTGGAAACAAACCTGATAAATTTACCTTTGCAAGCACACAGGGCCGGGCTAATAGAGGAGATCTTTCCCCCCTCATATTCCTAAAGGCAGCTCTCATTCAGACATACCCAGATACAAAAGGGTACTGATTCCCTGAGGGCCACAGATAACCACCCTTCTAACTATCCCTTCTAGACTGTCTCCAGCAGTGCCACACTCTGAGTAGGAGTTCCTGCCTGCCAGGGACACTGCTCCTGCATAATCCATCTGACTGCAGCTTCTCAGAGTCCAAGGGGATCCCAGGGAGGTGAAAAGTTCTCAGGTGAGCATGAGTCAGGTCCTGTTCCAGAGCTAGCCATAGAGCACTAATTACAGTCCCACACCCCTCAGGACCTAAGGCCCCTTTCTCCTCCCAAGGCATGGAACCCTCTTGACCTTTGCTCATGTACATTTTATGTCACTTTGGGCCCCAGCAGCTGCAGAAAGGGAAGGTAGGGCACAGCTCAACTCGGGAGTGCTGCTCACTGGCAACAGGGAGCCAGGAGTCTGGTGTTCCCAACAACAGACAAAGGCCTGTTGATCTTTGACCCCTACCCCTCCCAGAGCCTTAGCTCTCCCTCCTTGCCTCCTGCCTTCCCTCCCGCCTTTCTTTCTTCCTTGCTGGCCTCTCCTTCTGTTCTATCTCCTCACTTCCCAGCACCCTTGCTCTGACTGGCATTTTTTCCTAGCTCCTTGCCCAGGCCAGTTTTTCCATGTTGTCTTCAAGCCCTGCTTCCTGCACATCTCCCAATCCGGACAGGGAGAACCCAAGTAAGAAGGTCCAGTGGGCTTCTGAAAGGAGGAGGACGTCATCCACAGACTCAGAGTCAAAATCCCACCCTGACCCCTCCAAAGTGCCCAGGTCCCGGAGACCCAGCCGGCTGACAGTGAAGTACGATCGGGGGCAGCTCCAGCGATGGCTGGAGATGGAGCAGTGGGTGGATTCGAAGATTCAAGAGCTCTTCCAGGTGGGTAGCATGGGGGAGGGTGGGAGGACATAGGGGCCTGGGGCTTGGCCAGGAGTCTGAGAGAGCCTGCTGGGAGACCTCAGGAGGAGCCAAAGGGCTGATGTGAGATACTGCTACAGAGAGAAAGCTTTTCCCAGCACATGGAGCATGGGTTTGCAGTCTGGAAATCTGGCCTCTGGTCTGGGCTCTACCTCTAACTCTCTTCATAATCTGGGGCAGATTTTTTACCATCCCTTAGACTAAATTTCCTAATCTATAAAATGAGCCTAAAAAATGCTTATCATATCTCCTTTAGGACTTTTTTATTTTAATGCCTGTTTTTTTTTTCATACTATATATACATAATTTTTTTTAACATTTTATTTTTTTATTTTCCTCCTTCCCCCTCCCTACTGGTAACCACTAGTCCATTGTCCATGTCCATGAATGTCTGTTTGTTTGTCCTGTTCATTTGTTGCTTTTAGGTTTATATTCCACATATGTGATATCATGTGATTTTCAACCTTTTCTGTCTGGCTTATTACGCTTCGTATGATTATTTCAAGGTCCATCCATGTTGTTGCAAATGGCAGTATTTCATCTCTTCTTATGGCTGAGCGATTTAGGATTTTTTGATGCTCAAATGAGAAAATAGAAGGATTATTCTTTACTTATGTCTTTATTTACTCTCATCATCAATACAAATACATGTCTAGAGCTACATTGTCCAATACTGTAGCTATCACCCATGTGAATCTACTTAACTTTAAATGAATGAAAAGCAAGTAAAATTTTAAAAAGTTCAGTTTCTCAGTCACATAGCCACATTTCAAGTGCCCAATATCCCCATGTGGCTTGTGGCTACTGTATTGTCAGCACAGACATAGAACATTCTCGTTATCACATGGATGGGACTGGACTAGAATGTCAGAGTCAGAGTAACCAGCACTAACACCAGCAGCAGACCCTTGCCTTGGCCCTGGCTCTGAATGACTCCCTTCAAGCCCACCCTGGGAAAAGGACGAGTCTTGGCCCCTTGTCACAGGAAGTGGCACTTTCTTACACAGATACTTCCAAATCAGGATCCTAGAGTCATAGCAACCTCTGCTTCAATGACTACAATAACACTTTGAGCACTTAAGTATGTGCTAGGCACAGTGCCCAGCATGTTACATGCATTATTTCAAACGGCATCTCCGTGACTCTATTAGGTAGGTACTGTTTTACCATGGAGGAAATAAAGGCTTAGAGATGTTGAGTAACTAGCCCAAGGTCACACAACTAGGAAGCTGTGGGACCCGGAGCTGCTGCTGGGGCTCTGCCTATAGAACTTGCGTACTTATTTAAGCATCTAGTGGTTCTCCACACCTGAAGTACTTCAGAAAGAAACCAGTGCCTTAGCTGTACCTCAACTGAATTGAATTTAAATCTGCTAGACTGGGGTCTAGGCGCTGGTCTTTTTTATAAGCTCCACAGTTGATTCTAACGTATGGCTGGCAGAGAACCACTGCACCAAGCCAGAAACCAGGAGTCCTCCTTGTCCACATACCACGGTCCTTGTTTCTTTTCCTTTTTGACTCAGGTTTTGTTTTGTTTATTCCTTTTGGAAGTAGCAATGACCTGTGATTCTTTCAGTAAGGGCTTTGCCAGCAGCCCTGTGGTTGGGGTTGGGGAAGAGAGATGCATGTGGCCCGAGCTTTCTTATGAGATTTACTGGGTCATGTGTCAGTTTGGTCCAGGTGTTGACCATGTCCCCTGAAACCTCCTGGGCCCAGTTGTGGGTGGTAGAAGATGCCCTGGAGCTGGGAGCAGGAGAGGCAAACTTTCTTGGTCTGTGTCTGCTCTGACCTTGCAGGACATTTCCCCTACCCCTCACGACTACCAGCACCCTCCCTCTTGGGATCAATTTCAATTTCTGATAGCTGTGCACTTGCATGAAAAACCTCATATTTCAAACACCTCAGAGAAAATCCTTCTAGGCATTAGAGAAAGACATTAGCCAAAGAACTTTGTTTTTGCAAGATTAAGGTGCAGGGGAGAGACCTGTACAATAATGAGCTCATAACATTGGAAAACAGGACATGTGGCAAGACTGCTTCCAGGTAATGACTGAAATAAAATACCTGGCCTGCAGTTGCCATGGCAATTGTCCAAAGGTGCCAGGTGGCAGTTCCTCTTCCAATCCCTGCTCTTTTCAGCAGGAAGCAGCCAAGTGGCTGGGAAAGTTCCAGGTGGTTATACCCTCACAGAGCCCTTCGCCATGCAACCGGGCTCTCCCCAACATGTCTACCTTAAATGGCACCACTGAGAATGGTTCCAAAGATGCATCACTACTTGTTTTATTCTTTTAATGGGACCCAACCTTTCTTTTTTGGAGGGTCTCACCTCTTCTCTCTGGATATAGAGCCTGCTTTTGGGGTTTTCAGAGGAACCAAGTCTGGGTTCAAGAAAACAAACAGATCTAGGGCCATAGAGTTCCTGTTG
This sequence comes from Rousettus aegyptiacus, assembly GCF_014176215.1. NCBI lineage: Eukaryota > Metazoa > Chordata > Mammalia > Chiroptera > Pteropodidae > Rousettus > Rousettus aegyptiacus. Next base: position 114,939,756 of record NW_023416306.1, on the reverse strand, counting down.
TCCAGAGGTGGAATGTGGATTTGGTTTCTAAGCAGGGACTTAAACACTCATAAGTTTCTCTTATTTTAAAAACACTCTTGTTGAACAGCATGCCTCCCTTTAGTTACCATCCCTTATTTCATGTCACCTTTACAACAGGATTTCTTAAAGGATTTGTCCACCTTCACATCCTTTACTTACCTTTCCCTTGCCTGTCACCATTCAAAATCTAGTTTCTGTTTCCATCACTGTATAGAGAACTTTTGCCAAGGTCACCAATAACGTGGGGCTAGATCTCATGTACCTAGCACCTCAAATTTTGAAAACATTCGTTTCCTATAGCGTCCATCTTTTCCGGGAGGCAGGTAGCATTTTGATGCAGCCCTTTTGATGTGTTGAGATTTTAAGAAACAATCTATGAACCTTCCAATTTTAAAAAAGTATTGTCAGTGGATATGTACAACAAACATTGTTAGCTCATCTCTGAGCCTTACTCTGTTGTTGGTCCCACGGCATAGAAATCAGGAGTTAGGGCATGGAGGTAAAAAAGGAATCAAATCAGGCAACATCTGGGAGGAAACCACCACTTGTAATACAGAGTCATGAGTGTACCACACTTGTTCATCTCAGCAGGAGATTTGATATATCTACTTATTTTCTGAAAATTCAAAAAAATACTTAATGGAAAGAATATTTAGATTATGATATGAGCCCATATTTCCAACTCCAGACTACAGTGGCAATCTGACTCTCAGTAATATACATACCTTATATTCAATATACATGTAGTTAACATCATAATTAGTAGAAAAATGTGGGGTTTTTTGGCTGCACTACTACTTTTTTAGAGGCAGAATTCTAATCATTAGAATATATCTTTAACAACCAAGATTACTCTACCCAGCAAAGTTATTTAGAATCAAAGAGCAGATAAAGAGCTTCCCAGACAAGAAAATGCTAAAGGAGTTCATCAACACCAAACCAGTATTATAAGAAATGGGAATGTTAGGGAGACTTCTTGGCGGCGGCGGAGGAGGAGGAGGAGGAGGAGGAGGAGGAGGAGGAGGAGGAGAAAAGATAAAATATATAAATATCGAAATGACAATAAATCCTTATCTATTAATAATTGCTTTAAATATAAATGGATCAAGTGATCCAATCAAAAGATAAAGTGGTTAAATGGCCAGATATTTATGCTTCTGGTCATGACGGAGTAAAAGAGACCAGATTTATTCTCCTAACATAAGTAACTATAAAATTAGACAAAACTATATGAACAATACTTAGGCAGCCTACTGGTCTTAGAATACAAGTCCCTTCCTCCAGGAAGCCATCCTCAAGAAAACAAGATACTTATGTATAGTGCCTGTAAGAGACTCATTTCAGATCAAAAGACACACAGACTGAAAGTAAAGGGATGGGAAAAGACGTTTCATGAACATGGAAACAACAAAAATAGCTGGGGTAGCAATACCTATACCAGAAAAAATAGACTTTGAAACGAAGGCTATAACAAGATACAAAGAAGGGCCCAGTAATCCCAGTTTAGGCAGTTATCCAAAGAAACTCAAAACACTACTTCGAAGGGAATGTAAATTCATGTGTTTATTGTAGCATATTTACAGTAGCCAAGATATGCAGGCAACTTGGGTGTCCATCAATGGATGAATGGATAAAGAAGAGGTGGTACATATATACAATGGAATATTACTCAGGCAAAAAAAAAAAAAAAAAGAAAGAAAGAGAGAAATCTTGCCATCTGCAACAACATGGATGGACCTAGAGGGTATTGTGCTGAATGGAGTAGGTCGAACTGAGAAAGACAAATGCCATATGATTTCACTTATATGTGGAATCTAAAAAGCAAAATAAACAAGAGAGAAACAAATTCATAGATACAGAGAATATTTTGATAGATGCCAGATGAGAGAGTTGTTGCGGGGGATGGGTGAAAAAGGGGACGGGATTAAGAAGTACAAGTTGGTTGTTACAAAATAGTCATAGAGATGTAAAGTATAGCACAGGGAATATAGTTGATAATGTATAACAACTATGGTGTCAGATGGGTACTAGATTTATTGGGGTGATCGCTTTGTAAGTTATATAAACATCTAATCACTGTGTTGTACACCTGAAACTATTATAATGTCAACTATAAAGTCCACTATAATTGAAAATTTTAAAATTAATTTTTAAAAAAGAATGTATCTCTATTATTTGGCCCCACCCTCCACCTTCTGGGATTTCAGTTATACATATGTCACATCCCGCAGGTCATCAAAGCTCTGTTCTGCTCCCTTCTCCCCTCCCTTCCAGGTTGTTTTTTCTTTCTGTGCTTCATTTTGAGCAGTTTCTTTTGTTATATCTTAAGTTCAACTGACCCTTTTTTTCCTGCAGTGTCAAATATGCTATTAATTCTATTCAGTAAATTTTTCGTTTAAAATATTGTACTTTTAATCTCTAGATGCTCTATTTGGGTTCGTTCTCATATCTTCAATTTCTCTCATTTCTATATTCATGTTTTCTTTGTCTAATTCTGTCCTCTCTATCATTTCTGGGTCTGCTTCTAGTAATAGTTTTCTCCTGGTTGTAGGTCACATTTCCTGCTTCTTAGCATAACTGGTGATTTTTGACTGGATACTAGATTATATTACGAATTTTATGTTGTTGAGTAACTGGATTTTTTTCTTCCTTTAATGAGTGTTGGGCTTTGTTCTAGTAGGTAGTTTAGTTACTTGTAGTTCAGTTTGATCCTTCTGAGGCTTCTCTTTAAACTCGGCATGAGTCTAGAGTAGCCTTTAATCTAGAGCATAATTTACCCCCATAGTAAAGCATGGGTCTTCCAAAGTCTCTATTGAACCTCTGCACGAGCAGTAGTAACTATCTGCTCTGGCTGAGTGGAATTTGATTTGTTTCCAGTCCTCTGTGAGGTCTGGGAACGGTTCATCTCTGTGCTCTCAGTGCCTCATAATATCTAATGTGAAGTTTTAACCTATGAATATGCATCTTATGTTCAGCAAAGATCCAGGAGACCCCTTATGCAGATTTCTGGAGGTCTCTTTCTTTATAACTCTCCTCTCCAGAACTTTGTCCAGCAACTTCCAATCACCTCAACCCTGAAATTTGATCTCTGTCATATCCATTTAGCAAGACCACTGTGTTCTGCTTGGGCTCTCCCTCCTAGCCGTCATCTGGAAATTGCCTCCAGAAAGAAATTCAGGTCAATTATTTTATTTCCCTCTTCTCTCAGATAGTCCTGAGCTACTCATTGTCCAATGTCTGAAAATATTGTTCATATAGTTTTGTCTAATTTTATAGTTACTTATGTTGGGAGAATAAATCTGGTTCCTATTACTCCATCTTGACCAGAAGCATAAATATCTGGCTAACTCTTGCTCAGCCTTCTGGTCTCAGGTTAGAAGTCACTTTCTCCGGGAAGCCATCCTAAACCCCAGGCTTGGTTAGGTTTCCCTTCCATGTGCTCCCATAATATCTCATCAAAGTGTTTATCCTGTATTGCAACTGCCTTTTCACTTATCTGTATTCCTCAGGAGACTTATGCTTTTCAGGGGCAGGATCATGTCTCTCTGTCTTGCTATTATGGCCCCAACACTCATCCCAATGCATGGGGCATAGCATGCTCTCAGTAAATATGCATTACATGGGTAAATGCTGAAGCACATGAGCTAGAAACCAAGGTAGAAAAGGAGAAAGTCCAGAGCTTGGAGTAAGAGCTAACTTAGAACCCTAGGACTATTTATTTTTAAAAACATATGGAGGGAGACCAAACTGTTAATAGTAGTGATCCATTGGTAGTGGGAAGAGTGAGAGGGTAGATGAGGCTTTTTTCATTCTTTTTTTTAAAATCAACTTTATGGAAGTATAACTGACAGAATAAAATTCACCTGCTTGAAGTTTATAGTTAAATGCACTTTGCCATACATATCCACTACCCCAATCAAGATAAGGACATTTCTATCATCCAAAAAATTCTTCCAATAACACTTACCTTTAAACAAATTATACAATATAATTACTTAGTATATCTGTTTTTATTATGTCTCCTCAACTGTCCCTAACTCCTAGGCGCTTTGAAGGCAGGATGTTTGTTTTGGTCACTGAAGTTTCCAAGTTTACAGTACTGGGTTAATAGTAGCCACTTGACACATATTTGTTGAATAAATTCCAAAAGATTAAATAATCAAGTGGAAAAGGTGAAGCTAGCGAATCTCTAGAAAAATGTAAAGACGAATTCAAATATTTATCCAAGTCACTATGAGAAGAACTCGCTAAGTATCAAAAAATAAATAAATAAAATAAACAAAACTTAAGCTGGAAAAGACCATTAGATTCAACTATATAAACAAATATACCTATTTCCCCAACCCCTCTCCCAAAAACAAATGATGTTTTGATCATATGTCGAATGTTAAGGCTAATCTGAATTTTTTAAAAGACTTTTAAAATCAGTAAAAAAAAAAAACAAAAAACCGAACAAACCAATAGAAAAATGGATAAGGGAGCAGTTTTTGAAGTGTGTTCTGGTGACTCCAAGGGTTCCCAAGACCCTTTCAAGAAATCCATAATTATTTCTATAATAATACTAAGATGTTGTTTGCTGTTTTGACTATGTTGACATTTGCACTGGTGATGCAAAAGCAATGGTGGCCCTCAGCATGAATCAAGAAAGCAACACCAACCTGTACTAGTAATCATGTTCTTCACTACCATTCACTTTCACTTAAGAAAGTCCTTGATGAAGCAGTAAGAGAACTATTAAGTTTATTAAATCTTGGTCCTTGAGTCACATCTTTTTTTAAATAGACATATTTTTAGAGCAGTTTTAGATTCACAATAGAATTGAGAAGAAACTACAGAGAGTTCCCATGTTCCCTCTGTCCCCACACATGCATAGTCTCCCCTACTATCACCATCCCTCACTAGGGCAGAGAGTTTGTTACAGTTGATGAGCTTATGTCAACACGTTATAATCACCCCAAATCTATATTTTATATTAGGATTCACTCTTGGCATTATATAGTCTACGTTTTTTGACAAATGTATATTGACATGTATTCGCTATTATAATATCACACTGAGTATGTTTCACTGCCCTAAAAATCTGTGCATCACCTATTCAACCCACCCTCTCCCCTAACCTCTCACAACTACTGATCTTTAGCTGTCTCCATAGTTTTGTCTTTTCCATAATGTCATATAGTTGGAATTATATAGTATGTAGACTTTTCAGATTGGCTTCTTTCCCTTAGTAATATGCATTGAAGTTTCCTCCATGGAAACTTTCATGGCTTGATAGCTCATTTTGTTTTAGTATTGAATAATATTCCATTTACCTACTGAAGAACATCTTGGTTGCATCCAAGTTTTGGCAATTATAAATAAAGCTGCTATAAACATTTGTGTGCAGGTTTTGTGTGGACATGTTTTCAACCAAGGAACACAATTGCTAATAGTATGATAAGAGTGTGTTTTGTAAGAACTGCCAAACTGTCTTTTAAAGTGACTATTCCACTTTGTGTTCCCAGCAAAAATGAATGAAAGTTCTGCGTCTTTCCCAGTATTCGGTGTTGTCAATGTTTTGGATTTTTTGACATTTTACTAGGTGTGTAGTGATAGCTAGCTCTTTGTTGTTTTTGTTTGCAATTCCTTAAAGACATATGATGTTGAATATCTTCTCATATGCTATTTGCCATCTACATATGTTCTTTGGTGAAGCATCTGTTCAGATCTTTTGCCAATTTTTCAATTAGGTTGTTTTTTTCTTATTGTTGAGATTCAAGAGTTCTTTGTATATTTTGGATAACAGTCCTTCATTGGATATATCTTTTGCAAATATTTTCTCCTAGTCTGTGGCTTGTCTTCTTATTCTCTTGAGCTTTTTTTTTTTTTTCATTTTAATTTTATAAATTCTGTATTGTTTAAATTTTTCAATGACAATAACTTTTAAAGACAGCTTTATTGAGATATGATTCACATACCATACAATTCACCCATTTAAAGTATACAATTCAATGGTTTTAAGTCTCTTCACATAGTTGTACAACCATTACTATCTAATTTTAGGCCATTTTATCACCCCCGAAAGAAACCCTATACCCATTAGCAACCATACCTCATTCCCTACCATCACCTCTCTAAGAAGCCACTACTCTACTTTGTGTCTCTGTAGATTTACCTATTATGGGCATTTCATACAAACTAAATCAGGTAATATATGGCCCTTTATAATTGGTTTCTTTCACTAATAGTGTTTTTCAAAGTTCATCCATGTTGTAGCATGAATCAGTGCTTTGTTCCTTTGTATTGCTGAATATTATACATCTACATAATATTATACATCTACATAATAAAAATAATATTATATTTTATTTGTCCATTTATCAGTTGATGGGCTTTTGAGTTGTTTTAACTTTTTGGCTATTACGGGTAATGCTGCTCTGAACATTCATGTGCAAATTTTTGTGTGGACATATGTTTTCATTTCTCTTGGGAACAGACTTAGGAGCAGAATTGCTGGGTTAGATAACCCTATATTTAACATTTTAAGATACTGCCAAACTGTTTTCCAAAGCAGCAGTACTGTTTTTTTGGTCCCTGCTAATAATGTACATAACTTTTGAAATTGAGACACTCTTTTTAAAGAACCCTAGCACTGTCTGAGATAGAACTTAGGTATTCAGTAATTGTTATGGAAGAATGAATGAGTGGTTTGAGTACGGTGGGGAGAGGGACTAAAAATGGGAAATAAAGTGGACATGGGTGAGACCCTGATCGTAACTTTCCCTCCAGCACCAGCTGGCCAGGCCTCTCTGAACCCCATGTGATTCCCAAACAGGATCAACCAACTCCTGAGCTTGAGATTGATCTGGAGGCTCTCCTGGAACTATCCACAGAGGAACAGAAGACTCAGTTGGAGGTAGAATGGGGGACCTGGGCCCCAGGCCCACAGGTTGGGGAATGGAAATTGGGCTTGGACCAATGGGGACCCAGGCACCCAGACTCTGCCTCCTTTGGTAGAGTGGGAGGAACTGAATCAGAGGAAAGAATTCCTGGGAGACTGAGTGGGAGCTTGTGGAAAAGCGCTATGGCTCAGTGACCCACTGTCTGCTCTCTTTTACTCAGGCTATTCTCCAAGACTGTCCCCACCCTACAGAGGTAAGGATGCTCTGCAGGTAAGGGGGTAAGGGGAGGTCCAGTGGGGAGGCAGCTAATGAAAGTTTGGCTCTGTGTCTTTCTCTTCTTCCCTGGCTCTGGGGAGATGAGGTCAGGGGGAGATTTGGGAGGACAGTGCAGTGGGTAGGTGTGACTTCATGCCTTACGTCACCTGTTCCTCTCTCAGCCTTTTATCTCTGAGCTACTCAATCAACTCAAGAAACTCCGGAGACTCAGTCGGCCTCAGAAATAAGCCTTGTGAGACTACCTTCATCAACCTCAGCACTGCCAGACCTGCCCTGAACCTCTGGATCCTGAGCTGAGAGGGAAATGGCTCTTTGGGACACAGGCGAGGAACATGGAAGATGAGGAGGGACGTTTGGATGTCCTAGTATATGTACAGTCACAACCAGTTCCTGTCACCTGGGCTTTCCGGGTGCCAATCATGGCTGTTGCCCAGTGCTATCCTTGGCAGCCAAATGGATAAAATCTTTAGGAGCCCCAGTTGAATGGAATGTGGAGCGTATCTGTGCTGTGGGATGGGGAAGGCAGAGGGTGAAATGATATACCAGAAAGCCAGCATCCTGAGTCACTACACTCTATCCACACACCTTATCCATCCATCCACCTGTCCATCCATCTATCAATCCGTCCAAACTGGCCTTGAGAATTTAAGATGAAAGTCACAGTTCTGCTTCATAAATAACCATCTAGCAAGGCCCAGAGGCTAAGACAAAAAGCATCCTGGCATCATCAAGAACAGGAGCCCAAGTGGCAAAGGCTAGTTTTGAATCCCAGAGGAGAGGTAACAGGAAAAAGCTGAGTCTAGGGCACCAGGCAAGGCTAAATCTTCCGCCCTAAATAATGTGGGAGGCTTCAGGCTGAGGACTCTCTTGAGCTAGCTCCAGCCAGAAGAGAAAAAGCATGGATTAAGCAAAGGGGTATCAAGTGTACATGCTCACAGGCCAGGGGTCAAATCAGGAGGGAATTGCTGGAAACAGACACTGATTCAGAATGGGAGGAAGATTGGGACAGGGACCCCGGGAGGTGGCGTCTTTGGAAGATAGGAAGCAGGATAATGCAACCACTGTTTGTGCAAACAGTGTCTAAGTACTAGAGAGGCTGAGAATCCGAGATGATAGGGGCTGGGGGGCTAAGCTGGGCATCCCAGAGCAGGACCCACAGTTCAGTTTAGCTGAACGAATATTCATGTCTACTGCCTATGAGGCCACCAGGATGGGTGGGGCCGTTCCTGCCGGAAGAAGCTTGCAAGAGGCCTTAATCCTCTACCTCACTCCACAGGATTAGATTTATAGCCTACTTTGTTCTTGCCACCTCTCCAAGGGCCCAGGCTCAGGGCCTACAGGGTTCTAGGGATAAAAGATGCTGGGCCCAAGGAATCAACATACTTTATTTGATACAGTAAGTACTAGGGGAAAGCTCTGGGCTCTTGAGTACATTTCAAGGCTCATCTTTAGATTCAGTCTGGTTTTTCCCCATCATGCCTTTCACACCCAGTCCAGGCTTCACTGGTGGAAGGCTCCCAACTTCTGCCTTCCCTTTGGCTCATCCAGTCATCATCTCCAAAAGAGAAGCTTTCTTTCTTCCAGGGATACCGAGGCTCAGAAAAGGGGGCACCGATGAGCTGTCTAGCCTGCCAGGTCCTCCCATCAGATGTCCTGAGGCTGTGCCCAAAGGTGGGCACCTTAGCCTGTGCAGCTGCCTGTAAGATCAGGGTTTCCTCAGTGCTCTTGGTCTGCATGTGGGGGGCAGTAAGCAGATGTCTGGTGCTCTTTAAGTTCAAAGACATCATGGCCTTCTCTGTGAAACAAAAAGTAATAGGTCAGGGATCACAGGCAGCCCTTGAACTCTCCCAGTTCCACAGAACATTCTACCTGCACCCACCGGAAGCAGCGGACACAGTAGAGGTCTCCATCACAGCCAGCACAGCGCAGGGTGGCATCTTCATTGCAGATGCAGCACCAGGGGAGCTCCTCTTCCTTGGCGTCAAGCCTGGGCGCCAGGGCTTGAACCTTCAGGGATTAGAGAGAAATGGGGGAAGTAAGGTACTTGATGGGGTGTGGGTGGCAGGCTGCTACAAGTGCAGCAGTTGACCAAGCAGGGAAGGAGGCTGTGGTGTTACACCTGGGGGTCTGTGTTGGGCTTTTCTCACCTCAGGCTCTGCCCTAAAGCACTGGGCCCGGGGCTGAAGAGTTGGCTCTGCGGGGATGTTAAAGCCACTTGCCTCATCCAGGGCAGCTTCTTCAGTGAGCTGTGGACAGGGTGAAGAGGTACAGCACCCTGCTCATGGTCCAGGTCCTTCCCCCCGTGTCCCCAAAGGCTCTGTAGCCTTAGTGTCTCAACCCATCTTCCTTTATCTGTTGCCTATAGCTGCTGACACCCCCATCTCAAGGGGTCACAGGCCAGGTCTGAGTCACAGGGACAGTGGGGCTTCAGCTAGAACAGTAGCTGCAGAGTGACTGGTCATCCAGTCCCAGAGTGCAGACAGGGTGAATGGGGACAGGTAGATGGTGAGGCAGTGAGGTAGGGACAGGACAAGGGGTGGTCAGGAGGGTAAGGCAGGCCCACCTGCTGCAGGACTCTCTGGATGGCTGTCTCCTCATCGTCATCACTGTCTGGGAGGTGACAATCCTGGAGGGTCACTTGAAAAGGGAGAGGTAGGAGCAAGGAAGGAAGAGTAAGGTAAAGGGTTCATTTGAGTGGCTGTACTCTTGCCCCCAGGAGCTGGTCTGGTTTCCAGTGGTACCTGTTCCATAGTTGAGCAGCCTCTGCAGCCACTCTGCTCAGACTCGGCCCTTCCCTGCAGGGCTGGGGGGCAGGAACAGAAGGCTCTGTACCTGAAGAGACTGAGGGTCCCTTGCCCTATGACTGCTGCCACTCATTCCTCATGCACTGCTTTGTTCCAGTATCTTTCTTGTGGCTCTGAGCTGAGCTCAACAGACCCCCGGGCATAGGGATCCCTGGTACCTGACTCGGACTAGCAGGGAATGTAGACATTTTGTGGAGCTTGGCATGAGGGTGGAGGTGAGGGGCCTGTTCAATGGACATGAGTGAGCAGCTGCTCCCAGCTTCTACCTCTGTCGGGGTCCTGTCCCCGCAGCACAGCCAAGCGCTTGGCAAGGGCCAGGATCTTCTCCTGCCTTGTGTTCTCCTCCTGCAGCTCGACCGCTGCCTCAGCCAGAAGCCTGCTTTTCTCCTCCTCCAGGGACGAGGTGGCCTGACCCTTGGAATTCGTGCTGTGGCTCCCTGGGTCACCCTGGTTTAGGTCATTTTGGATAGAGGCAGCTGAAAAGAGCAATGCAATCAGGGAGGCAGAGACATTCCAAGATCTCATCAGAAGCCACTAAGCCCATTTCTCAACTTTTTAAAAAAATCACAGATCATCAGCTTTTGCTCAGCACTAGCCCCGGTGGTTTATATTACAAATGAGTATTTCTTCCTTTTTTCCAAATGTAAAAATCTAGTAATTTTAGAAATGTCTTTTTCAACCATGTCCATCCCCACCTACCTAATATTTTAACATGCTGCCCTTAGGGTGGCCATCCCACAGTACAAAAGGATCAGGATATGGGGAGACCTATCAGCTAGTGTCTCTGCCTTATAGGCTGGAACTAACATTTCCAGGGAACAGCACAGAGAGAACATGACGAAAGCTGAGGTCTTATATGTTACTAGGCTGGAAGATTTTTGCCAGTGTGGCTCTGACATGTCCCCTTTAGTGCAGTTTCGGAGCAAGTGGTTTGAAATCAGACAGCTCTGGGATCAAGTCCTAGCACTTGTGTGACTTTGATCAAGTTCCTTAAGCTCACCAGGCCTCATTTTACTTATAAAATATGGATAATAGTATGTACCTCAGAGGATTACTGAGGCTATTGAATGAGATTGTGTCTCTAAAGGAGGATTTCTCAATGGTCTGTTGACATTTTGGGGCAGGATAATTCTTTGTTGTGGGGCTGTCCTGCACAGTATATGATGCTTAGCAGCATCCCTAGCTTCTACTCACCAGATGCCAGTGGTACAAAGTTTCCAGACACTACCAAACAGCCCCTGGAGGGGAAATCATGTCTGGTTGAGAACCACTATTCTGAAGCCTTTGAACAGCATAATCTAAAATAATTTTTTATGATGACGGAAACATTTCATATCATGGTTTATACTTGTGCTGTCCAAAATGTTAGCTATGAGCCACATGTGGCTATTGAGCACTTGAAATATGGCTGGTACCACTGAGAAACTGAATTTTAAATTTTATTTAATTAAATTTAAATAGCCTCTTCCTCCTCCGTATTATCGTCATTGCAAAAAACATTCACTGAGCACTTACTATGAACCAGGCTGGGTTCTAGTTCATAGTCATCTAATTTATTCCTCACAACTTCCCCATAAGGTAGGTTTTACCACACATACCTCCATTTTACAGATGAAGAAAGTGAAATTTAGAGCAAGTAACTTGCTCAGGGTCACACAGCTAGTAAGTGGTAGAACAGAGAATCACTGATTCTAAAGCCCACAAGCTTACCCACTAGGCTTACACTGGCTCCCACTGGAGTAAACACTCAATAAATGGTAGCTCTTATAATGTTGATTGTTCACTGATTTATATTCACCTCCCAGAGGGTGGGCAGCATAGCCTCTCCCACATGGGGAAAAGGGGTACAGGTCCTTGGGGGCCTAAATGGGGAAGTTACCAGGGCCTCCTCGTTCCCAGCTTTCATCAATAGCCACTTCCGCTGTCAGCTGTGTCAGCAGATCCTGTGCCTGCTGGGCCTGGGTCCTGGTGTCTGGTGGCTGATGTACCTGCTCAGAGGAAGGAACCTCAGTGGGGAGGGTAGGGAGGAAGCCATACCATAAGGTCCGGAACAGTCTAGGTCAGGGGTGGATGCTGAGGAGTTCCCAAAGCTCTGGGAAAGGGGAACTAATCCAAACCCTACATTCGAGTAATTTGACAGTCCCCAATAGGACTAAGGGGCCACTCTTGCCTGCCCCATCCAATTCTGCTGCTTGTCCTGGTAGCAAGCCTGAGGATCAGAAGGTGGGCACTGGAAGCTTGCCAACTTCTACAGAATACGTAACCATACAGGTACCTGGGTTTCTGCTTGGCATCATACTAGGACCCCATTTCTTCTCAAGCTATAACACTCACCGGCTTGGGGGTCTGAGAAGGTGGAGCTCTGCCCTGCAGTGCAGCAAGCCGTGCCTCCACGTCCTGGGTGGAAGGGATGGAACCCTGGGGTTCATCTCTTAGCGCAGCTAGCCTGGCTTCTATCTCTGCCTGTGAGGGCACTAACTCTGTAATTGGCATGGGGAAACGTTGTAAGATCCAGAGGAATCCCAGTCCCAGGAGCCCCAGATGGTGTCCGTTAGGCCACCCTCCCTATTCTACTTACTGGGCTTGTTCTCCTGGCGAAGCCGTGCTAGGCGCTCAGCAATGACTTGGTCCGGGTGGGTCAGTCCCTGGTTTTGTAGAGTACTGGGCTTCTGCTTGGCTTCCAAGGCTGCCATACGCCTGGCAAGATATGAGACAGAGGTTCTTAAAGAAGACAGAAGGGAGGGACGAAGGCACCTACTCACTGTTTCCCATTCAAATCATTTCTAGGCATCTAGGGAGGTGTCCAATGGACAATCTTCTGTGGCCCTCAATCATGGCACCCTGCAGCTCAACCTAGCTGCCCAGGCAGAGGGTACAGCTGAAAGGGTAAGGTCTATTAAGAACCTTTCTTGAGGAGAGAGCTGATGAGCTGTTTTCTGAGCCCAAGAGGGAAGTCAGGAGCCTGAGAGGTAGATATTTTCCTGATCCTGTGTTCATTTGACCTAGAGGCTAGGAAGAAAGTCCTACCCTGGGGCTCCCTTGTCCTTTCCCCATCCCCACCTGTCTCAATCCCTTTAGCACTTACTTCTTATAGTTCTGAGGTGGTGACCACTTGGAAGCATTAGCAGGAGAAGATCCTCTACAGAGAAGAAGAAATCTGGTGTCAGAAGTCTTGCCATCTGCCAGTCAGTGCTCCCAACCCCAAATACTTCCTGAGCTGACCTCTGGCGGCAAAGCAAAGGCTGCGAGGGCCAGCCAGATCTGCTGCCATGCCGGGCTGAATCCTCACCCATGTTTGTTTCTCACCTGGTCAGAACCTCATAGCATTGCTTGCAGACTTTCTGTTGGGTATTCCCGGCCCGCGGCACTGCTGCACTGAAGCTAAGGCAGCTGGAACAGAAGGCCCGGCCACAATTCTTACAGCCGTTCTACAAGAAAAAGGATCATGGTTATCCATCTCTCACCTTCTGTGGATTCCTCCCTGGGGCTGTCTGATCACACACAGAGAGAAGACACTGAAGTTGTGACTAGCTGCTGGGAGGAGGTTGAGGAGAGGGACCCATAAGGCCTGGAGAGAGACAGGGCTGGAGAGTAAAGTGATTCCTAGATCTCCAGTCTTTTATTAAACTCAAGTAAAACTTCATGCAAAATTCTCATGCTTTGTACCCTGTTTTCAATTCCCTGACACTGAGGTGTAGAAGACAAATAGAGAAAGCCCCCTCAGGGGGCAGGCTGCGTGATGGTGGTTTCACCTCCAGTGACAAAGGAGAATCAGAGAGAGTGTAGAGCCCATGCCTTCTATGCTCTAGCAGAGATGGAGGGAGGCGTGGTTCAGGATGGGATGATACCAATAGCTTCCATTTATTAAGCACTTACAGTGTGCCAGGCATTAAGCTCAGCATTTAACATCACTTGATTAAATCTTCGCAATTTCTATACGTTATCTTACTTAATTCTGATGACCACCATTATTATTCCTATTTAAGTCGGGGTCGGAGAGGTTACATGACTTGCCCAAACAAAGGTCTCCCTGTGAATTAAACAGCAGAGCTCAAATTTGAACCCTGACCACTCTGACTCCTAAATCTAGGTTTCTGAGTGCTACACGGATCTGCCTCCCTACCTGCTCTTCGTTCATCCTATCTGGTTCCTATCTCCCCGTCGTAGCTGAGGCAGAGGAAGCCTGCAATTTAATTCACAGGGGAACTTGATGAGTCTGTGCTGAGGACGAGACTTTGCCATGGTGCCCTGTGGGCAGGAGGAAGAGCGGTAATTTAACTCAAGAAACCTGAGAAGGGCAGGCTGCGTGATGGTGGTTTCGTACAGAGAGAGGAGCGGCGCATTGGTGAGATGGAGAATGGTTACAGGGTACTAAGACCGGGCAGCGGAGCCGCAGGGTGAAGGGAAGGAAACAGCCGGTCCTACACTTGGCAGACAGAAAAGTCTAGCTTTCCAAAAACGACAGGAGCACGCTTTACAGTTTATAGGGAACTTTCACCTCCAGCACTTCAGCGGACCCACACACCAATCCCGCAAGCGAAGGAGTGCTAGCCCTTTTACAGAAAGAGAAACCGAGGCTTAGTGACTTCATCAAAACCACACAGCTGTAAAGGGGTCGTAAAACCAAGGCTGCAAGTCCCATGTTTTTCCTTCCCTCCACTCCGCGTCTTCCTTAACCCTCTAGTCCACAGGGAGAGAAGACTCGCCTCCTTCTTGAAGAGGGTGAACTTGACAGCGCAGCCATAGCATCTACTGTCCATCCTGGTTTCCGGCGTGGCGGGGAATGGTCGGCAGAATTGAGATTAGGCCTGCCAGGTCCAAGGTTTCTTGTACTTTCACCCAGCTCCACACTAGTCCCCCCACGCCCACTCGCGCAAGCCGGCCACAGCCTCCCACCGGGGAATCGCGACCCGCCACCCTAGTCCGAGAGCAGCAGCGGCGGGCGCGAAGGCTTCTGGGAGTAGTAGTTCATCCCCGACTTCCCGTTTCCCTCAGAAGCGGTCAAGCCTGACCCAGGACACGACATTTCCCAGGGGGCTAAGCGCCATTCAGCCGGCTCGGGGCCGACAGAGTCCGGGGATCCCCGCGCATGCTTAGACTCTTGGGAGTTGTAGTACGATCCAGTCAGTGTTGAAACTATGGCGGTGACCAAGGAGCTCTTACAGATGGACCTGTATGCGCTGCTAGGTATTGAGGAGAAGGCGGCGGACAAAGAGGTGAGAATGGTAGCGAGGAGGGCCGATCCAAAAGGTCTGCTGGCCTTTCCTGTCTTGGCGCCCAGCCCGCAGCTGGCACCGGCTTTCCAGGTTCGCTCAGGCCCTGGGCGGGGAGCGAGGGGCGGCCTGACCGCCTCATAAGGTAGGCTCCCAGACCACTCCAGGGTGGTCTGAGGGCCTCACGAGAAAGAGAGGGGTCACAAGAGAGGGGCTCCTCGTGAGGGCTGCTCTGCTCTCCCTGTGGCCCTTGTCTAGGAGAGGCCGTGCAGGATGAGTCCAGCGGAGAGAAGTGCCTCCTCCCTGCGCCTGCGCAGGGTCAGCCTCTAATTTCGCTTCTGTATTGGCTATGGCTGGAGGTACTTCATTCAGTCTCTCCCGAAGTCTGATTTAATCCCACTTAGAGCCTAGGACGAAAGAAAGGCCAGTTATCAAGGCTTCTCCACTCTCTTTTCACGCCCCCCACCCCTTCCTTGGTATTGGCATCTATGATCTGCCGTCTCTGTTTTTTTTTTTTTTTCCCACCCTAGTCCATTGACTCTTTCCAAGTAGCAGATACTCAAGTGTTGTCCTCTCAACATGTGCTAGCGGGCCAATAGCAGGAGGATCAGAGGGTAAGGCAGAAGGCCTGAAGTTCCACAGGAAGGTGTTGATAAAAGTGCCAGGAAGTGGGACACTCATCAAGCTATAATATTTCTGTTATCTTCCTCTGGATCATAGTTGGTAGTTGTAGAAATGGAGGAAGGGGAGGCTACTAATTCACCAGATGAATATTAAATGCCTGCGAATGCCCCTGTACTTCCAGGCTGTCCTGCTCATGGACTGAGTGAACTTGTAAGAAGAGGAAGTTCTAGGGCAGAAAAGCAGGGAGACACATAGAGCCCCTGAGGAGAGATGCTGTCCACCAGCACAAAACTGTCCCCTGCAGCTACAGCTGAAATCAGAAGTGGGTTATGGGGGGGGTGTACAGGGTGCTAAAAATCTATACTACACTTGTTTCATAAGTCTTAAAATGTCAGTATTAATAATGCCTTATACCTATATAATGCTTACTATGTGTTGGGCAATATTCTAAGTGCTCTACATTTATAAATTGTTTAACTTGTACTTCATTAGTAGTGAGAAATTACTTTGAACCTTCACACCAGATCTAGCCAGTGTGTTGCAACCCTGAAGTTGAGAACTTGTGTGGAAGACTATCAGGAGATGTTGATTTATGTTCAGTGTGCAGAATGGATGTAAGTAGGAAGTGGATGTAGGGAGTCAGGTCGGTCTGTTGTCTAGGCAGGAGACCAAGGTCTAAGCAGGCTAGTGTGATTGTGATCTAATTTTCACTCAAATGAGATAAGAGATGTGTGAGAAGGCTCTTTATAAAGGGTAACAGCTGCTGCTCCTGCCTTTTAATAGAGGAGGCACAACTGTAATACAAGGGAGAACATAGTAAGTTCCTTAAGAGGAATACAAATGCTGTGGATGTTCAGAGGAGGCTGAGGTTTCTTCTAGTTTAGAAGAAGGGGTGGTGGAATCAGAGAAGGCATTTGAAGCCTCAAAGAACTGGTAGAGTTTGGATGTGTGGAGATACGGAGGAAGGGTATTCAAAGAAATGGGAGAATGTAGTCTAATTTGTCTGGAACATAGGCCAAGAAGAAAAGGTAAAAGAAGGTAATCTTTGAAAAGCAGATGGGATCTTTGGATATACTGGCTAGCTTTATGGTCACAGGCACTTTTTGTTAGAGAACCAGGGAGACCTAGGCCCTGGTGTCTCCTCTCCTTGGTTCAATGCCTGTCATATTCTCTAGGGGCACCCGGAGGACCAACAGATATATAAAGTATATTTTAAAAAATTAAAAATAAAATATATACAGGGAAGGCCTCCTAAATTTTAGTTGTCTGGTCATATAATCTAGGAATTCCTAATTTGGGGTTCACAGAAAGGCTCCAAGGACTGAATAAACTCCTGAAATCATGCGTAATGTTTTTTGTGTATTAATTTTTGAGGAGAGGAGGTAATTCTTATCTAAAATAAGTTAAAGAATCCCCGATCTAGGCCAACCTCTTGTGTTACTGATGGTGAAACTGAATCTCAGAGAGGGTAGTTAGTGACAATTGAGACTAGAACACAGATTCCCTAATACCCAACCCAGGTCAATGTTCCTTCTGCTGTTTCACTCTGGCCCTTTCCAGCACCATACAGCTCAGTGGTAGTGATGAGCACCAACACCAAATGTAACTTCTGTTCAGACCATATCTGAATCCTTTCTGTATCCAAAATCTATGTACCCATCTGCCTATTTAATCTCTCCATTTGGATGCTTCACGGGGGTCTGAATCTTACTGCATCCAAAATTGAACCTGCTCCTTCCTTGGAGCTCTCTGTCTCAGTAAATGGGACCACCATTCATCCACTTGAACTAGGAACCTGTAGTCAGTCATTCTTGATACCTCCCTGTCCTCTCTATTCCTGTCATCTATCACCAGGTCCTAATGAGTCAACCTCCCCAATGATTCTCAAACTTATTCATTTATCATCATCTCCACCACCACTCTGCCCAAGCCCCCATCAACTTGCATCTGAACCATTAGAGTAGCCAGCCACCAGCCAACTTGTCTCCCTGCTTTCAATCTAGCCTGTTCTAATCTGTTGTGTTCCTCCAACCTATTCTTATAGAAAGTGGAATAATCTTGGTATTTACTTAAAACTCTGTTGCTCTTTTAATAAAATATTCAAAGAATTTCTTATGCTATTGATACATGCTTTTCCTTACGCCAGAAATGTTCTTCCATTTCTGTTAGCCTGGGTTACTTTTATTTTTCCTTCAGAACTCAGCTTTAATGACACTTCCTCAGAGAGGCTTTGCCTATTTTCTCTTTCATAGCAACCAGTTCTCTTTACTAGCACTTAGTTCAGTTCGTAATTATATATTCATTTGTGTCATTATTTGTCTCATGTCTTACTCCCCTCTGTACTCAGCTCTGAGGAATGGATCTGTTCCATAAACTTTCGTAGTTGTCCTTTCCTTGGTGACTGGCAGAGAGTATTCTCTCAATAAATATTTGTTGAATGAAGTAGCAGCCACAGAAACTACTGCAACAACTTGACTTGAGAATCAAGATACCTGGGGGCAGTCACTCTCTCTCTCAGGGCCTGACTCTTCAAATATAAAGTGAGGGAGTTGAGCAAACTATGTGGGTCATTGGCCTATGACCTGTTTTATTAATGGCCCATGAGCTAAGAATGGTTTTTACATGTTTTAAGAATTATAAAAAACACAATAACAAAAAAGCAAACAACTCAATTAAAAAATAGGCAAAGAACTTGAATAGACATTTCTTTAAAAAATATGTACAAAGACCAATAAATACATGAAAAGATGCTCATTTTCACGAGTCATTAGGTAAATGCAAATCAAAACTACAAGACACCGCTTCACACCCATTTGGATGGCTGTTGTAAAAACAAAAAACAGAAAGTAACAAGTGTTGGTGAGGATGTGGAGAAATTGGAACTGTTGGACATTACTGGTGGTGCAGCTGCTGTGGAAAATAGTATGCGATCCCTCAAAACATTAAACATAGATTTACTACATGACTCAATAATTTCACTTCTGGGTGTATAACCAAAAGAAGTGAAAGCATGCATTTGAATAGATATTTGTACACCATGTTCATAGTAGCATTATTCGTAGTAGACAAAAGGTGGTAGCAATCTAGGTGGCCATTAGTAGATGAACAGATAAACAAAATGTGGTAAATTATATTTGAGTATTATTTGACATATACTACAACACAACATGGATGAGACTTGAAGATATGATGCTAAGTGAAATAAGCTAGTCACAAAAGGACAGATATTCTATGATTCCTCTTATATGAGGTTTCTAGAGTAGTTATCATAGAGACAGAAAGTAGAATGGTGGTTGCCAGGGGCTGGAATGGGATGAGGGGTTAATGTTTAATTGGTATAAAATTTCAGTTGGGGAACATGAAAAGATGTTCTGGAGACTGATGGTGGTGACGGTTGCACAATAATGTGAATGTACTTAATGCCACAGAAATGTACACTTAAAAATGGTAACAGTGAATTTAATGTCTATTTTATGGTATATTTTACCACAATTACCAAAAAAAAAAAAAGAAGAATATGTGACAAAAACCATATGTAGCCCCCTAAAATTTTTATTATCAGGTCCTTTTTTTTTTTTTTAAATCCCGCCCCCCCCCCCACTACTTCCACCCCTGGTTGCCATCTCCCCTTAAGTGGATCTCTGAAAGTAGGGCATCTCCTCCCACGCGCTCATTGCGCACACTGCACAACACACTGCACACACTGCACACACCCGGGGCCTGGGACACCTGGGGTATGGACCATAGCTCTACTGGGGCTCAAACTCAGGACCTTCTGGGTGTAAAGCTGACGTGCTAACCACTACTCTATGGAACCACCCTGCACTACTCTATGGAACCACCCTATCTGGTCCTTTACAGGAAAATTTTGCCTACTCCTGCTAGAGTTAGGGCCATGTCCAACTCCATTTTTCTGTACATGGAGCTAGCCCTTCTGCAAACGTTTTTCTCTCTTATAACCCAGGAAACCCAGAAGTGGACTAAACACCACCTTTCATGGGAATTTACAGAGCAATTACCGAAGGTAGATATTTTTATTCCCCATCCCGTCCTAGAGGAGACAGGACAGGCAAGGTGTCTTTTTTTTTTTTTTGGTAGGAAAGGCTTGAGTTGAGGACCGACCTGGGTTTGGTGTGGAAGTGCTCCTGGGGAGAGGATCATGCCCTGGGAATCCAGGCCCCTGCTAGAACCTTAAGCAGTGAGTCCCAGATTCTTAGGTGCTCATGTGCATGTTCCTGCACACACACACACACACACACACACACACACACACACACACACACACACACAGAGCGGGGCAGGGCCCCAGGGCCTGCCAAAATGAAGAGTAGGTGGTCATGGATTAATGCCATTTGCAAATTCTCAAGAGATTATGAAGGAACCTCAGGAAGTCCTGAGTGATTTTCAGTGGCCCTCTAACCCTTTTTTCTAGTTCTGTTCTCACCCCTTGAGCCTCTTCACACAGCACACCAAGTGAGTCTTTAGAATGTAAATCGGTTGTGTCACCTATGCTCATAACATTCCAGTGACTTCTCATCAGTCTTAGAATGAAACTCCGAAGTTATTCCCTGGCCCATGGGGCCCTCATCGTCTTTCCTGCATGTTCCCTACTATTCTCGTCTTGCTCACTGTGCTCTGCTACATCAGTCCTCCTGTGAATTGTTTTAAAATTTTGGTAAAATATAACCTAATATTTACCATTTTAACCCTTTTTGAGTGCACAATTCAGTGGCATTAAGTACATTCACATTGTTTTGAAATCATCACCACCACCCATCTCCAGAACTTTTCCATCATCCCAAGCTGACATTCCATACCATTAATCATTAACTTCCGTTTCCTTCCCCCCTCAGACCCTGGTAACTACTATTCTATTGTTTTTTTCTCTATGAACTTGATTAGTCTATGTACTTCATATAAATGAACATACAAATATCACATAATTGTTCTTTGTGACTGGCTTATTTCACTTAAGGTAATGTTTTTAAGATTCATCCATATTGTAGCATTTATCAGAATGTCCTTCCTTTTTAAGGCTAAGTATTTTATTGTGTGTATAAAACACATTTTGTTTATCCATTCATCTTTTGATGGACATTTAGGTAGTTTCCACCTTTTGGCTATTGTGAATAATGCTGCCGTTGAACATGGTGTAAAAATACCTGTTCAAGTCCTACTTTCAATTCTTTTGGAGCTATACCCAGAAGTGGATTACTGAATTATATGGTAACTCGGTTTAATGTTTTGAAGAACTGTCAAACTGCCTTCCATAGCAACTACGCATTGCACTGCTAGTGTAATTCAAAACATTACACAGGGTTCCAGTTTTTCCAAGTCTTCTGCAATACTTGTTATTTTCCATTATTTTGGATAATAACCATCCTAAAAGATATGAAATGAGCCTCCAGTTATATTTTTTCAAACTCACCTAACACATTCCTGCTTCATGGCCTTTACACTTGCTAATTCTCCTGCTTAGAACATCTTTCTCCTGGCAGTTGTATATCTCACTCCAACACCTTATTCAGGTTTCCGTTGAAATATCACACTCCCATAAAGACTTTCCCTGACCAACTATTTAAATTAGCTGTCCCCACACCCTTACTGTGCTATACATTTTTAAGTAGTACATCTCACTACTGTACAGTAGATAATATACTCATTTGCTTACCATTGGTCTTCCCCATTAGAATGTAAAAAATCCAGGAAGGAAGAGACTTTCTTTTGTTTACTGTTTTGTCTCTAGCACCTAGACTACTTCCTAGCCCTTGATAGGTGCTCAATAAATTTTTGTTGAATGATGAAATGAATATGAATTATTGTTTTCTTAGGTAGTAGTACTTTGTGACAAAGTAAAATTACTAGCCCCAAAATAAATATATTTAAAAGCTTTTGCAAAACTGTCTTTCAGAAAGGTGGTACTGACTTATACTCCTACCGAGTAGATTGGAGATTGCCCATCTCTCTGCCGGCATTTCCTGCCCTGACTCTTGAAAGCAGCGTGCTTTGTGCCCAGTGCCTTGCCTAGAGCAGGCACACACACACACACACTTAATTAAATCAAACTTTTAGTGTTCTTCGCTGCTTTTTAGTTTCCTTTCCCTTTCTCCATGTGTGTTTTAGAGGAGAGTAGAAAGATTTCCCACAAACACCATTTGATTCCACAAACTTTTATTAAGTGCCTACCATGTGCCCTTCTAGAGCCTGGCCTGGTGTTAGGGATACAGATGTGAAGAGAGCAATCCCTGTAGGGTCACCCCATCCTTTCTGTTTCTAGCTTCCCTGTATCTTGCTCCTGTGCCCATCATTTGAAATGCAGAAGTTAAAGTTGATAACTCTAGAAGTTGATGTTTTCTACTCAGATGATGATTTCCTAAGCAGGAGAATTAGCAAGTATAAAGGCCCTGAAGCAGGTATGTGTTAGGTGAGTTTGAAAACATATAGTAACTTGGTAACTTGGTGTAAAAAATAACAGCGTTTACAACTAATCTTAACCAGGACAAGAATTATTGTCTGTTACATCTACTGTGTGTAGAGAATGGATGGAAATCATAATACAGAGCATTGAGCAAGGTTGGAGAATTGTGCCCATGTACTTACCACCAGTGATAGTTAAAGTCTGGAGTCAGACTGCCTGGGTATTGGTCCCATGACTTACCTAGTTTGTGACCTTGAGCCAATATTTTACCTCTGAGTGCCTTGGCTTTTCCCTGTCTGCAAAATGGGGATGATGGCAGTTCCTCCTTGCCGGTGCAGTTGTGAGGCTTGGTCCAGGTAAAGCACTTAGCACAGGACCTGGCATAGAGCATGTGCCTACTACAAGTTAGCGCTTGGTATTTTCATTCTTATTCCATCTTCCTTACACTGAAAGTGCTAAAGTCAAACACATGCCACACACAACTCATGACTGAGGTTGCCTTCCATCTCTCACCCCTCTCCTTCCAGTCCTGACAGACCAGTACTG
The DNA here is from genome assembly GCF_014176215.1 of Rousettus aegyptiacus. NCBI lineage: Eukaryota > Metazoa > Chordata > Mammalia > Chiroptera > Pteropodidae > Rousettus > Rousettus aegyptiacus. Next base: position 114,916,973 of record NW_023416306.1, on the reverse strand, counting down.
ATTCTCCCAACTATACCAGTGATTCTTGACTGAGGTAGTGGTCAGGATAGAAAGGAAGTGGGGAATTAGGTAGAACAGTGGGGAATCACCATTCAGTTCAAATCTACAAGTGAATGGAGTATATCACCATGGACAAGGTACACGTGGGACTTTAGAGCTGAATAAGACATCAGTTCTCCCTTAAAACAACTCACACAGTATAGTAAACAGTGATTTCTGAGGTAGAGTGAAAGTTTCACTGAAAGTATATGAGGACGATGCTGTAGGAATGGAGAAGACAGGATTCATATACTTGACAGGATCAGGGAAAACTTCCCTCAGGAGGTATTTTTGTACAAGATCTTGAGGGGAGAAAAGAATGTATTGCAGCAGAGTTAAAAGTGATCTTTGTGGTTATCTACTCTCTTCATTTTATACACAGGAGGATGGAGGTCCAGAGAGGTTATGGAACTTGCCAGAGATCACCCAGTGAATTAGCCTCTGGCCAGACTGGAGCCCCTGTTTAATATTCTTTCCACTCCTTTGCAGCTGACACATGAATTTCTCTCCTGTGTATAGGAGCTTCGCCTTTTCATTTGAAGGCTTTCGAAGGCTTCACACTCTCTGTATCTTGATAGGTCTTACTTGGTGAAGCCAGGTGCTTGAAAATGTATTTTGATCAACTTCTTAAAGACTCAAATTTTAAGTGTACTCACTAGGAAAACTACCATGGAAACTTAATATTGACACTTTGTGGGGGTATATTTTATTATTGCTTTAAGGAAAAGGCTATTTTACCTGCATGCTAGCTAATACCTTTATTTAAGCTACATATTTCTGTTATACCTTGGAATGTAATGCTCAAAATCATTTACAGACTTAGGAGTGAGTGAGTTTTTGAAGACAGAGAAGGGCTTCAAGGAACGGCATGAGCATGAAGTTATAGAAGTAAAAGTGCCCAGCATAACAAGGAATGGGGCATTGCATTTGTTGAGGATGTAGCAGGAGATGAATCTGAAAAAATGTGGTGTCTTTGGGCCTATAGGCCCTAGTGTGCTTGGACTTGATCCTGTGGACATCTAGGTGCCATTTCTGGATTTGAAGTGTGCCTGACTGGGTCCACTGTCTCCAACAGGAGCCTCTCCTAAAGCCTCTTAGCTCCAGGCCAAGTGCTGAATCCTTGAGGCTGGGCACTGAGCCTGGTTTCACTTGATGACAGTCGTTTCTTCACCGAGGGTTAACTAGCACTGGGCAGGATCAGGAGGAGCCAGACCGCCAAGTCTTGGTATCTCTGTAATGGTTAATTCACTCCTGGGTTTGGTAGTCAGGCTGAAGCTCTGGATTTTTGAAGTTACTTGGCTGCCTCTTAAGTCAAAAGGAATGACTTATTTGTTTTTGTAAGCCGTAAGCTATTCATTGGCATTCAGGATAATACCTCACATGTATATGACACCAAAGTGCTTTCACATAAATTATCTCATTTGATGTGATCTTCAAAACAAGCCTGTGAGGTAGGCAAGGACCATTAGCTTCATTTTATAGATGAGAAGATGAAGACTGAAAGAGTTTAATTGATTTGCCCGGCATAAGGTGGCTTGTAAACGCATAGCACCTGCCCAAACCTAACTTTCCTATTCTTTCAGAGTTTTTTCCATGACCCACACTTCAGCAGCAGTTAGGGCAATAAGAGACAGGTCTTTGGGCTCCAAAGGGCCTCATGTCTCCAGCTGTGACCCAGAAATTTGACTCTAAGCTGCCCAGCCTAGGTGACCCTGCCTGGTATTAAGCCAATCTGAATAGTCTGAGGAAGTGCGTTAAAATTTGCCTTAAAACTGCAGCAGAGTTTCCATTTCAACTGAGGCAGTATTCAAAATGTCCTCAATTTGCATAGCTGCTTCCCTATTTTTGCTTTTTCTGAGTACTGTTATTTAATTAATGTTATTTTTCTTTAAATCAGTTTACTTTTTACTAATATAAATTTGTTTATAAAGGAAACCAGTGCATTAAAGGGAAAAAGAAATGAATGAGATGTAGGACGTTTTATACCCTGGGAAAGGGCAGAAGCTGGGCAGAGAGAGCAGCTTTGGGGCTGGGGACCGAGGTCTCCAGGGATCGAAGGCTACAGCACGCATTGGGGAGAGTGAGAGGCAGCCAGACCCAGGGTATCTGACAAACCTGAGGGGTGGGAGTCTCTAACCTGAGAGAAGAAGGTGGGCAAAAATTTTGTAGTCTAAGCCTGACATAGGAGTGCTTAGGGTATGGGTGGGAGGGAGGAGGCAGGGCCTGAGAGAAGTGGGCATCTGATGATGAGTAGGAGGAATGGGAGGAGGATGGCCATAGACTGGGCTCCAGGCGAGTAGCTGGCTTGGGAAGTGGGCTGAGAAGGAGGACAGGACAGCGGTTGGGGCCAAGGAGGGTGTTCTTGGAGGGCTAAAGGAACAGGGGACCCAGAGGTGAGAACCCAGGGGATGGAAGGAGCCAAAGAGTGACTTCAGAGATGAGCTGAGGATCGAGATCCCAAAGGACACATAGGGGAGACATTCGGGGAGAAGCAGGCCCTGTGCGTGGTCCCAGTTGGTCCAGGCTGCACAGGTCACTGCCCTGAGTCTGGACTATCGACCATGGTTAGCAGCCTAAGAGAGATGTTGGCGTGAGGTCCGGGTTCTCTCAGGTTCATCTTGGTACCACCAGCAGGCCCACATTTGGAGAGTGTTGAGCTGAGGGTGTTGGTCTGTGGGATGGATGGCACTGAGTCTTAAGAGCTATCCATAGTTTCTACAGTGTAGCATGTAAAGATCTCTCTGTAGTGCTCTCGCAGTGTGGGCCACAGGCTATAAGGAATGAAAGTGACCAATCTTTTAGGGAGAGAGGATGTCTAGATAAGTGCCCAGAGCTCTGTGGTTTATTTCCTGCCTGTGACATCAAGCAGTCACATAACCTCTAGTGTCTGGCTAGTGTAAGGACAGAGAGATGTTTGCTTCCCCCAGGCTCTGGGAGAAGTTACTGCCAGGTAGTGATTACTGACTGTTCCCATTCCTGGAACCTGGCCTTTCTAGCTGATTCACCAGGGTGGTTTGTTCATTCACTACCTGTTGTCACACAGAGTGAGTGGCCTTTCTACATGTCTTCTGTATCCGAGTCCCATCTATGAGTCTGGCTTTTGAGAACTGGGCCTAATTACTTGTACCACTTACTTACCTCGCTCCAAGTTTTATCATAAGAAAGGACAGCAGCCTTTAAAAAAATAGTAATCTGTTCTTTATAGGGCACTTTTCTTCTACGTTAATGATGGCTATTTTATATTTTTTGGACCCCTTAGTGCCTTGAATTTTTGAGGTGAGTCGGGAGTTTATTCCCCTCAAGAGGTGGGAACGGAGGCAGGTGTGTTGTCAGAGGTCGTGCTCTGTGCATGGCGCAAGGCCCCTGCAAAGCCCATTGGAGGTTGTGGGAGACTCAGCTCCCCGCCCCCTCCCCTGATCTAGGCTGCAAGTGGTGGAACCTGTTTTGAAGACTCCGGGAAGGGCTAGGTAGCTTTTAATTCATGACTCATTCTTTCCCTCTGTGATGTGGGCTTTAGGGGTATAATATTTAGTTCCTGCTGTGGTTCTCCTGGCAGTGTGCTATAGTGATTTCTTCCCTTTTCCAGCTTGGTTTCTCAAGAGGAGGTGATGGCAGGTAGAAGGGGAAATTGTCAAATAGTGGTAAGGTCTCCAAGGTTGGGACAGCACCTGCTTCCTTAGTGGGCCTGAACTAATTGACATAGTTGAGGCTTTTTATAATTGTGTTTTGGTTAAGACCAAATGACTGTTTGCCCCTTTCATTCAATAGGTATTGTGTGCCTGCCGAGTGCCAGGTGTTGTTCAGTGCACTATCCTGGGCGCTGGGGATAAGCAAAATTCTATGCCCCCTAAAGTGCATTCTTTTTATTTGTAAGAGAAACCCCCATAATTAGCTATATCTGTATGCTCTCATTTGAGGTATACTTCTAACCAACTGATCTGTTTTGCCAGAACATACCAGAAAAGAAACTGCAGATTAGAAGCACTTGCAGAGAAGTGCTGGCATCTGGTACAGTCTAATAAGGCTGACCAGGTAAAAGATAGAAAAACTGTTTTTATTAAGTAGAATTTAAGATCACCACCTAAGCATAGGAAAAGACTGATTCTTTACTCTCAGTAGCATGTGAACGTGTTATACTGTTCAGCAGTTTATGTTCTGGATGATGATCCTTAGACATGGAGGACAGATTAAACTCACATAATGCCCTAGGATGGAGAAGGGAAGGGGATGGGCAGTAACATTTTAGAAAGACATCAGGAGAAGGACCACACTTCCGCAAACTGGAATCTGAAGTCCTTGTGGAGCTTATGTTCGTCTGAGATCTTTACTGTTCTGAGGCTAGGTCTTGGAGACAGCCTGTCCTCTGAAAAACCGGTCACCTATAGCTCCTCTCTGTTAGGTTCGTGAAATGCATATGAATGATTCCAAGTACCAGGGAGATCAGAGGACTTAGGGGAAACCTAGAGGTAAAGAAGGAAACTGCAAGTGTTAAGACAATGCAATAGCCTATGGCAACTTCCTGTAGCTGCTTCAACTTTGCTTAAGGATCCCAGCTCCTGCAGACTCAGTCTCATAAAGAAGCTGCCAACCCTGATGCCTAGAATAGACAGTGCTATCTTATTCCCACATTATTCCACATATGGTCCCTCTGTTTCTTTGTTCTTCTGAAAGTTCCTCTTCCTTCCCACCTGATGAGGGTTAATATACAAAATACATAAAGAATTCATACAACTCAATAGCAAAAAAAAAACTCAGTCTGATTAAAAATTTTCATAATTAGAAACATATTGTTGAATCTTTTTGGCCAGAATCCAGCCTCTTGTGCTGTTCATAAGGTAGGATTATTTCATAATAAACAATATTAATACCAGAAGCTTTTTCAAAGGCCTGCTTTAGGAGAGTTGTGTTTACATGAGAAATTCTTCAGGCAACAGTCACTCCAGGAGACTGGGCAAAGCTGGGAATCTGGTTTGTAACACAAAAGACCAAACTCCAGGCCAACTGGTTCAAAGTCAAAACTGGCCTTCTAGGCTAAAACCCAGGAATGGGCCCTGCCCAGAGCAGGCTTAGCAGCTAAAGATAGTAATAACTAGTTAATCAGGACAGACACACTTGACCAACATTCTTAGGCCAGCTGGGTTTTGGTTTATGGCCACTGTAGAAGATCTACCCATGCCCTCTACCCTTTGAATGAGAATATTTCAGAGTCTCTGGGGGCTAACCAATAAGTGAATTTTAGAACTGTCCCCTAGCAGTCTTGAAACCGGCCATGTTCACCTCAAGAATTCGAATTGGGCTGACCTGGGCTGACCTGGGCCCATCTACGTCCGTCCCTGGAGTTACTGTCAGGTTGGTTGGCATCATACTGGCAGTGGATAAGCGAGGACTTTGGAACTTATATTGAGTACTTCATTTTTGTCAACTACTTCACATGGATCATTTAATCCTCATAACACGCCTCACTTTGTAGTTGAAGAACCTAAAGCTGAGTGAAATTCTGTAATTTGCCCAAGGTCATGCTAATTGTATGTGGAAGATTCAAAATGTGAAAATATATCCGTTAGACTCCAGAGCTGCCTTTCTTTCAGTGACCTATGCTGCCTCCTAGCTTAGAACAGTAAAAATAAGCTAAACATTCATACATAATTGACATATAACATTTATTAGTTTCAGGTGTACAACCTAATGATTCCTTATATGTATATACTTCAAAACGATCACCACAATAAGTGTAAACATCTATCACCAACATAGTTATAGAATTTTTTTTCTGCGACAAGAACTTTTAAGATCTACTTTCTTAGCAACTTTCAAAAATACAATATAGTATTATTTACTCTAGTCACCATGCAGCACATTACTTATTTATTTTATAATTGGAAGTTTGTACCTTTTGACGTCCTTCATCTATTTTGTACACCCCCCTCCCCTGCCCCGCCTCCCCCCTCTGGCAACCACCGGTCTGTTCTGTGTATCTGAGAGTTTAGGGTTTTTGTTTGTTTGTTTGTTTTTAGATTCCATATATAAGTGAGATCATGTGGTATTTGTCCTTTTCTGCTTGGCTTCTTTCACTTAGCAAAATACCTTCAAGGTCCATCTATGTTGTCACATATGGCAAGATTTTCTTCTTCTTTACTGCTCAAATATCCCATCGTGTCCATCCACACACCACATTTCCTTTATCCATTCATCCATCATGAATACTTAGGTTATTTCCATGTCTTGGCTATTGTGAATATTATTGCAGTGAACATGGGAGTGCATGTATCTTTGAAGTTAGTGTTTTCATTTCTTCCAGAAATGTACCCAAAAGTGGAATTGCTGGATCCTATGTTAGTTCTATTTTTAATTTTTTGAGGAACCTCTGTACTGTTTTCCATAGTGGCTCCACCAATTTACATTCCCACCAACAGTGCGTGAGGGTTTCCTTTTCTCCACATCTTTGCCAACACTTTTTATTTCTTGTTTTTTTTTTTTTTTATAATAGCTATTACAACAGTTGCGTGGTTTTGATTGGCATTTCCACAATTAGTGATTTGAGCACCTTTTCATGTACCTGTTGGCCTTCTGTATGTCTTCTTTGGAAAAATGTTTCTTCAGATCCTCAGCTCATTTTTTAATCAGATTGGGATTTTTTGCTATTGAGTTGCATGAGTTCTTTATATATTTTGGATATTAACCCTTATCGGATATATGATTTGCAAATATTTTCTCTCATTCTATAGGTTGACTTTTCCTTTTGTTGGTTTCCTATGCTGTGCAGAGCTTTTTAGTTTGATGTAGTCCCACTTATTTATTTTTGCTTTTGTCCTTTGTTTTTGGTATCAAATTCAAACCATCATTGTCAAGACCAATGTCAAGGAGCTTACCACCTATTATCTTCTAGTTTTATGGTTTCTGTCTTACCTTCAAGTCTTTAACCCATTTTGAGTTTATTTTTGTATATGGTATAAAACAATTTTAATTCTTCCAATCTGTGAGCATGGAATATCTTTCCATTTATTTGTATCTTCTTCAATTTCTTTCATCAGTATCTTATAGTTTTCGATGTACAGGTCTTTTACTTCCTTGATTAAATTTATTCTTATGTATTTTATTCTTTTTGTTGCAGTTGTAAATGGGATCGTTTATTTTTTCTTTGTTTATTTATTTATTTATTCTAATTTTTTTTGATTCCCCACACATACATACTTCCACCTCTGACCTACAGATAATGCTGGCTCCCCTTAAGAACTGGATCTCTAAAGGTGGGGCATCTCCTCCCATATGCTCACAGCATGCATCCAGGGCCTGGCACATCCAGGGGGCCTAGCGCACCTGGGGCCTGGTGTACCCGGGGTATGGGCCATGGCTCTGCTGGGGCTTGAACCCAGGACCTTCTGCGTGTAAGGCAGACATGCTAACTACTACTCTATGGAACTTCCCCTGGGATTGTTTTCTTAATTTCTCTTTCCGATAGTTTTTTATTAGTATATAGAAATGCAACTGATTTTTGTATATTGATTTTGTACCTTCAACTTGAGTTCATTTATTAGTTCTCATAGTGTTTTGGTGGTCTTTAGGATTTTCTGTATAAAAATATGTCATATACAAACAGTGACACATTTACTTCCTTTCTGACTTGTATGCCTTTTATCTCTTTTTTCTTTTCTTATTTTTTTTCTTTGCTTAATTGCTTTGGCTAGGACTCTATTACTATGTTGAATAAAGGTGGTGAGAGTAAGGCATCCTTTTCTTGTTCATGGTCTTAGGAGAAAAGCGAAGAGCTTGCCACACAGTAAGCATTATATAAATGCTAACTACAATTTTTGTTGTTGTTTTGGAATGTAAGTTATTTCTAAATTTTCTCTATTATAAATAGTGCTGTAAATGAACATCAGTGTTTGTAAATATTGTATCAATTTCTAACTATTTCTTTAGGACAGACTTTTAGAAGAGACCTTGCTGGATCAAAGGGTCTGTACTCTTCAGAGCCTCCTAATATGTACAGACAGCTTTCCAAAATTATCATGTCAATTTACATACTCCCTATAGAGCCACCAACATTGAGTATCATCTTTTTTTTCCTACTTGTTGTCAATTGGTAGGTGAAAAACGACTTAATTATTGTGAGGCTAAATATTTTTCATGTTATTAGTCTTTTTTATTCTATGAATTGTCTCTTCATGTTCTTTTTATATTCTCTTTTTGACATTCAATATTTTTTTTTCTATTCCCTTGTAGTTTGTCTTTGTCTTGTTTTTTTTTTTTTTTTCCTGTATGAGTTATTTATATAGTAAGGATTTGATGTTTGTCATATTTCATAAAGATACTTTCCTTTGTTTTCGTTTCCCCTTTTGTCTATGATTTCAACTTACAGAAATTTAAATTTTTTACCTTGTAAATCCATTCAATTTGTGTGTGTGCATGTGCGTGTATATGTGTTTGTGGTTTTTTTGCATTTTAACTCTTAGAAATTTCTTTCCCATCCTAAAAGCAGATTAATGATCACATCATTTTCTTTTAGGTTTAAAATTTTTTTTTATAATTGCTTTTTATATCTCTCAAATTATTTTAATATATGGTTAAGATGAAGATCTAACTTTTTTTTCACTTAGTGTAATAAATTATATGACCTTTTCTCATACTTTGAACTTTTACACTTATCTACGGTTTGTTTCTTGGCTAGGCTTATGTTCCATTAACCTTGTATGATGCTTTTGTGCTTTATGATACACTTTCATAGTAGACATTGTTGAGATTCAAGCTTTTTGGACTTGGAGACACCATAGGCCTCCTCAGTTATTCATTCCAGTTCATTACCTTGAACTCAGAAGGCTCTCCTCATCTGGCCCTGCCTGTAAGCACATGGAGCTTTTCCTTCTAATTGTTCTACTCTCTGTTTTATGAATCACACATATCATATGAATCACATTAACTTTTTGTATATTTTCAGTATCATACCTGAGTTAACTTTATCATTCTTTAATCCTTGTTTTCTCCTTTTCTCATCCCAGTTTGTTTTCTTTGCCTATATGCTCTCCTTCCCTAGCATTTCTTCATCCCAAGTCTATGCATTTACAGCTGTTTCTCTGAATCTGTTCTTTGGTTAAAGTTTTGAAATTAACCAAACTATCTTTTGCCAAAAACATTATTTTTATTTCCATGTTTTACTGCAACCATCTCTCTCTTTTCACGTCCTTTTCTGTTCTCATATCTTTTTCTCATTAAAGCAAAATTTTTAATATTTCTTCTCTAAGCTAGGACTTGAAGAGAAGTCAGGCTCATTCATAACCTTTGTCTTGAATGCCCTCTGGTTCTGCTTGGAGAACTACTCACCTTTCAAAACCAGCTCCGTCATTGCTTCCTCTGGGAAGCCTTCGGGACTAAATTTAGTCACTCCCTTCTCTGTGTTCCCATTCTGTGGATCACTCTTATGGCATCTCATACACTGCAATGTAGTCAACTGTTTTCCCAGCGATCTTCCTTGCTGAGCAGTCTCCTTCCCCTTCAGTGTCAGGGAAATGACTGATTTTTCTTCGTATCTCTAGCTCCAGCTCAGTCCCTGCATATCCTAGATGCTCCCTTAGCAGGCCCAGGACTGAGGGAGATTCAGTGCTATACTGAAGGGCTTTCAGAGAGTCACCTTCTTCTGCCGTTAGATGTCCCTCCCTGAGAATGAATGCTAGCCTGACCTTGACTTTCTGGCCTCACCTCTTTCCCTGCTAATAACTAGTCAGTACAGGAGACTGGCAGTTTTTTTCCTATAGGATTGTGAAACACAGAATGTTCAGCCCTTTACACTTGTAAAACGTAGTATAAAAGTTGAAGCCCAGGCCATGCCTTGAGGGAATTGGGGTCCAGGATTCATCAAGCCGATTGAGGCAGTTGTGTTTGGTTGCTGGAAGGGTAGAGTAAGATGGGGGTCCACCCAGAGTCGGAGTAAAGTAACCTAGGTCTAGTTATACTAGTAGCTTCAACTAAAATCTGATGAGACTGTTATAGACATTTGTCAAAAGAATACATTTTAGAAAAAGGATTGATAAGGAAGCAAATTAATATATGTAGATTAATTTCCCATTATTATATAATTTTTTCAGTTCAAATAATTTTGTTTCCCTGTTTAAATAAAACAATTTTCTGATACAGAACATCCAAAATGAATTATGAAACACAAAACAATATTTAATATTCCTTTAGAATAAAATCCATAAAATATTCTCTCAAAAAAAAAGGAAAAAGAAAATGAAGAATATACTACCCCATCCAGCCCGCCTCATGTCCCCCTTATCTTGCTTTCTTACTGGTCCTTCTTGCCCTTCTCTCTCTTCTACTGTCCTTAGATTTACAAAAAAAGAACCCATTACACTTTAAAAGAGCCCCATGATACAAAAGAAACTGTCTTCCACAAAATCCCCCAACATCCGTAGGGAGGGCATTCCTGCTAATCCTGAGGAAGTTCATTCCAAGGGCAGTGATGTAAGGTAAGGTGATAGAAAACCTCTTCTCCATACCTCTTCCTCTCACCTATCTTTGAGAGGATGGGGATAGAATTAGAGAGAGAGGTGGGAGAGAGGCAGAACAAAACCCAAAGACTCCTATACTTGCGTTAGGTACTTATATTAGTTGGAATGATCAAGGAGGAAAGTTTAGAAGGAAACCTACCATCCAGTTAACGTTGGGACCTTGAAGAGAGGACTGGGGAAACAGGGAAAGAACATTAACTTTTTTACTTTCTCCTTATACACTTTTTGTATTGTTTTACTTACTGAAAAAAAAACAAAGGACCCTAAACTACAAAGAATATATAATAAAGACTTGATTTAAAACGAAAAGGAAATGAAGCCTGGGGCACAATGGAGGAAGCAAAGGAGAGAAAGAGAAGAGAGAAAAAACAAATGACAAGGGACTAAAGAGTAAAATGACATTTCAAATGTAAGACTGTATGTAAAACTATCACTTCCCCTTCCCTTAGTATTATTTCTTGGTAGTGAAAACATCTAGAGTTTGTCATTCTTGTTATTTTTTAATAGTGAGAACCTTGGTTGGGGTGGGAACCAGGTGAGAATAGCTGGGCGTTTGAGAAGGTGAGAGGCCAGGGAGGCATGTCTACACCGCTGTTGCTGCTGAAGACTTGCCCTGCCTGCTCAGCCCGGAGAGCCAGGTGGGCGGGGTTACCGTGGCTGGTGAAGGTGTGGTGCTGGCCGTGGCCCAGCAGGTGGCAGCACAGCCCACAGGTCTAGGTGACTGCTCACCTTCTTGGCGGTGGAGATGGGAGGAGAGTGAGGCACTTCCTTGCACACCCTACCCTGGGCCCTTATTTAGCATACTTTGGTTTTATTGGTTCCCACTGAAAAGTAGAAGTTCTGCATCCAAAGGCTTCTCCTCCCAGGAGGTTTGAGCTGCTGGTAAGGTATGCAGGTAGAAGGGAGGGCAAGGCCTCAGGAAGCAGAGGGCAGATTCTGGGATTTTGTGCCCTTCCTTCCCTTAGAACAACTGAGTGGATACTATCTGAAAGAGAATCTTGGTGCTGTTTATTTTTACTAACAGAAGAAGTGCTACTTTTTTTCTTTTCAATTCAAAGATATGCAAAGATAAAAACTAAAAATAGACCATAACCTCTTGACAATAAAGAATGATAGGAAAATAAGACTTGTTTAAGGTTTGAAAATTTGAACTATAGAATGGTATAAAATGAGAAGCACATGTTTTCATCCCCTCCACTTTCAGCTTCTCTCCAAAGGAAACCACAGAATCTTTTTTTTTTTTTGCCATGAGGACTTGAAGATCTTTCTAGTCAGCACATACAACTTCTATCATCATAATTTTTATAATGAGTGTCCTTCATGATGGAGATTTTGGTTGGCTCCAGTTGGTAGCCAATATAAATAGTGGTGCAGTAGGCATCCTTGTTCAAGTTCCTAGGAATGGGTCAAAGAGAAAGTATATTTTAAAATTTGGTGGTGAAATTTTCCTCCAGAAAGGTTGCCCCAGTTTACTTGCCCACCAAGTTCCTTTTTTCATGTGGCTCCTGTAGGGAACCTGTCCCTGCCAGGAGCCCTTTGACATCCATGGTGTTGAGAGAGTGCTCAGTAGGAAGTAGGCCCAGTGTCTCTGCTGGGGGCGGTGGTGGGCTCCCTCTGTGGCCTTTACCTCCTGCACTGCAAATCTCAGTGGTTGTGAGATGACTGTCTCAGTGTACGAGGCAGCAACCTATCTTTTAGGGATGGGAAGCATTTTCTGAATTTCCATGTCACTTTAGCAAAATTTTTCTGTCCGTCTCAAGGTGAGAGAGTGAATGACAATGTCTTCTGACTCTTCTAGGTGAAGAAAGCATATAGGCAGAAGGCCCTCTCCTGCCACCCAGACAAAAATCCGGATAATCCCAGAGCAGGTGAGACTCTCGTAGGCATGTGGAGGAGGAGGAGGCCAACTCGCCTGGGCATGGTGTTTTTCCCACCTCTGCTCCCATGAGAGTGCTGTGGAATGCTGGCCCACACAGCCTGGCTTTGCACGTTAGAGATATCTGATCAGTTGCTGATGTGCTAACCCTTCCTTGATGGTCTGTCATCTGATGATGTCAGCTTTCTGCAAGCCTGTGTCTTCTTTAAGGTGATCTCTGGAGGGAGCACACCATCACCGCATCTGACTTGATTTTTCTCTCTTTTTGATCCTTCTGTTTAGCTGAACTCTTCCATCAGCTTTCTCAGGCCTTAGAGGTACTGACTGACTCTGCAGCCAGGGTAAGCACACCCTCCTCTATTGGAATTGTTTCCCGTGGTTATAGACCGCTGTGGCGCTTTATCCTCGGTCCTCCATACTCTGCCAGGCGGCATAGCCCTTGCTGTCCCAGCCTGAAGATCGGTCTGTGGGACGCCTCCTGATGGCTCTGGGGCTAGGTGGCAAGGCCAGGAAGGTGGCTGGGCCCAGTGCTTGTTCTCTCGCTGACTGCTCCTTGGTGCTCCTTTCTCCTGCCAGGCTGCATATGACAAGGTCAGGAAAGCCAAGAAGCAAGCAGCAGAAAGGACCCAGAAACTTGATGAGAAAAGGAAGAAAGTGAAGCTTGGTAGGTGACATTGTGGTTCTGGGTAGCCTGTGGTTTCCCTGGGCCATTTTCATCCAGCTCTCTCACCTCTCTTCTTGGAGCTTCAGTTTTAGCAACTCAGAGCCTCTTGGCCCCAGCTCTGGGCAGCCTATTCTCAGGGGTGGCTCCTAAAGGAAACTCTCAGGAATAATATCAATGATTAGATTTACTATTAGCTAAGCACTGTGACAAAGGTTTTATTTTCTCCTTTAATTATCACAGTGATCCAGGGAGGTGGGTGCTAAGCCCCCCCCTTTTTTTTTTTGGTAGACAAAGAAGCTAAGGCACCACAAAGATGTGCACATGCTGGAGCTAGGATTTAACCCACACAGTATGAGTAGATCTGTGTTCTTGTTCAGCGTGCAGTCTGGGTCTTTTTATTTAACCCTTATTTCTACACAGAGCTGTCACTCTGAGAAGTCCCCTTAGAAGGATCTAATAAGGGCCAGGCATTCTTTTTTTTCCAAAGTGTATTTTATATATTATAACATCTACCCATTTCAAGTGTAAAATTCAATGACTTTTAGTAAATTTACTAAATGGTGCAACTATGACTGTAAATCAACTTTAGAATATTTTCATCACCCCAATAAGATTGGTCCAGACATCCTTCACTCAGTTTTCTCTTTTCTTCTTGCCTGTTTGATATCCATATATTTAGTATCTAAATATACTATCCTAGTACATCCATCTCTCTATCAAAAAGAAACAAAAAACCCCTGGAGGTTTCAGGTAAATAAAGTGCACAAAAAAGAAAGCAGTGAGTCCCAAGCCTGAGAGAAGAATTTGTTACTGCAGCGTCCTGGCACAGGGCCACAAGCAGGTTTCTCTTGGAAGGTGGGAAGGGCTCCAGGACCTGGGGTGATGTCCTCACACACCATCTGCCATCTCTGTACCTGGGTCTGCAGGGAGGCCTGGTAAATGTGAGTTGGGAGGGAGGTGAAGGAGACAGTGGCAGCCTGAGCTCAGTGGTGGGAAAAGCATCAAAGACAAGGTCAGGTCGCAAGTCAGGCTGTGGTGCCAAACCACAGGAACAGAGGCCAGCAGTTCCACCCAGTGGCATCCCTGACACACGGCCTTGGGCTGCTGACATAAGCACCCACCCACACCCGGTTCACTGATCGGAGAACCAGCCTGGTCAGTGTGAGCTAACTTAACTCTTCCAGACCCCAGCCACTCAGCTGGAGCCTGTACTTCCTCTATGCTGTGACTTTTCTCAATGGAAATGAATTCAGGAGCACATGCACATGGAGGGAGGAGGCAGAGTCACTGTATGGTTTCATCTGACTGGGGAAGCAGCCAGAACTGGGTGGGCTGAGGCCATATAGAAGCTTCTTAGATCTGCCATTGGGTCATTCAACCCTTGTGCCTAGACCTGGAAGCCCGGGAGCAGCAGGCCCAGGCTCAGGGCAGTGAGGAAGAAGAGGAGTGCCGGAGCTCAAGGACACTAGAGCAGGAGGTGAGTGTTATGCACACGGGCCTGAGGCCACCTGCAGGAGGTGGAGGAGGGTGAACCTAAGTGACTGTAGTGACTGGGGAGGGCTTGACCATCCCACCTTTTTCTATGGGATCTGGGTAATCTGTCCCGCCCACAGGTTGCTGAGCCCTAGCTTGCAGGTGGAACCTCCCAGGGACCTTTACAAGGTGAGCCAACCTGGAATTGGATCTGCACAGAATTGTCACCCCCAACCTCCGCTCTGCAGATCGAACGCCTGCGAGAAGAAGGTTCCCGGCAGCTGGAGGAACAGCAGAGGCTGATCCGGGAGCAGATACGCAAGGAACGGGAGCAGAGGTTGAGAGGTAAGAGTCTGTCACCCCCACCCACCTCCCACTATGAGGCAACTCCAGATGCCTAGAGTGGCCATACTGGCTGCTCGGTGGAGACGCTGTGGAGGCTTTCACCTGCTGGAACCCTGGGCCATGCCACTCGGACATGTGCCACCTGTCTCTTCTTCCTACCAGTTCTCTGGGGCCTATTTGCTTTTCCTCTGCCTGGGCTCTTCTGGCCTGGTATGTCTTAGTACCAAGCAGAGCTGCTCTATTTTGGAGCATGCCACTGTGGGGAAAGGCTCTGGGATACTTTGTTTTAGTAGAACTATATGGTCTATAGTTATACCTCCTATCCCCAGAAGGTGTTCACAGGTCTTCGTTGGCAGAGTTCTAACCATGGTCTTCAGGCAGCTGGGCAGACCACTTCTGGGGGTGGGAGTGAGATTGCCTGTGCCTTCCCCATCACGGTCCTCAGCAGCAGGCAGATACTGCCCTTGGTCAAGAGTGACCTTCAGGCCCTGGGCTGTGTCTCCTTGGGAGAGCTTTCTGGCTCCCTTGTACTCTACCTTGCTAATATCCCCAAATTTTCTAGGAAAGGCAGAAAATCCTGAAGACAAAGGAACCCCCAAGCTAAAGGTGAGCCTGCGGGATCCATGCATCACCTTACACTAACCCCTCAGCAAGAATAGATGCTTTCAAGAGTTGTGGTGGGGGATGCTGAACCTCTGTGGAGCCAGCACCACTACCCACATCCTTCCATCCTTCCACTGCCCGGGGGTCAGGATGGCCTCTCAGAGCTGGAAGGCTGCTCTTAGCCCTGATGGTTGTGGGAAACACTCCCCAGAAGCCTTCTAGAAGAGCATCTATAGGTCTAGAAACATGGCTGTGGGTTAGCATGCCTCCCCGCTTGTACATTTTTCAAGGGGAACACATTTTAGACGGTGCTTCCTAGATTACTATTGCTTTGAAGACTAGGAGTATGTCTTCTGAGACTATAAAGCTCAGATGTGTGTTCAGGCAAAGATCAGTGTTCAGTAGTGATGCCCACTGTTACCTTTTCAGCTAAAATGGAAGTGCAAGAAGGAGGACGAGTCAAAAGGTGGCTACTCCAGAGATGTCCTTCTGCGGCTTTTTCAAAAGGTCTGCCCTGCTCACTTCCTTCTTTCCCATCATCTCTCTCCAAACCCCAGGATCTTCATGCCTTACCATCCCTTAACACTTCTACCTGCCTTTTTTTTTTTTTTTTCTCCCTTTCTTATAGACCATAGGACAATCTAGCTTCTCCCAGACCATGGCCGTCCTCTCACTTTTGTTGCCATGTGCCTCCTCCAGCCTGTCTCGCCTTCACTGCTCAGGTCCGCCCTTGCCATCCTTAGAAGCAGAGGGCTTAGCTGAGTGTGTGGGGAGAAAGGAGGTGGGTATCTGGCACAAAAGCCCCATCCTCTTCACCACCTTCAGTCATTGAGGTGGTTAATGCAACTCCCCCATTCTAAGTCTCTAGTCTTTTGCCCAAGTCCCCTTTGCTGTCCTGCATTTCTGGAAAAAAATCCTTTCCTTCCCACCTCTGCTCTCCCCTCCCTGGGAACCTAGCAACAAGAAATTAATCCCCCATCCGAACAGGCCCTGGTGGGCTTCAGGCTTGTCTCTGGCATGAGCTGTCCCTTCTGTGTCCCCATAGTATGGAGAGGTGCTCAACCTGGTGCTCTCCAGTAAGAAGACAGGCACTGCTGTGGTGGAGTTTGCAACCGTCAAGGCTGCGGTGAGTGCTGCATGAGGCCTTGGAGAGGCCACTGCTGGCCCTGCTATTCAAGGGTAGGGACCCAGTTCTGTGGACATCCTGAGCTTAGGTATCTACACTCCCAGGGGATCTCTGGGCCAGCTCAGAGCCAAAGTCCCCCAGAGGTCCCCCAACTCCCAGAAGTACAAGCACAGTGGATGAAGGGGTGGGTGGGAGAATGCTCTGGAATGGAGAAGAGCCCAGACTAACTTGCCTTCCTGCTGCTTAACCCTACACCCTCCGCGCTCCTGTGGGAGTTGCATGCTTCCAGGTTGGGTGCCCCACACTGCCTTTCCCCCCTTGTCCCACTCCCCAGTCAGAAGGCGTATTGTTTACTCCCACACACACTGACTGACAAGAAGAATCAAAGCTTCACACTGTGTGGGAAGGTTGCTCAGTTTTGCTTGGAGGACGAGAGTACAGGTTCTGGTGCTTCCTGTGGGAGTAGAGAGAGCCACTTTATAGCTGATTGTAGCGATGGGGCTAACTGGATGCTGTGTTGGAGCAGGAGCTGGCTGTCCAGAATGAAGTGGGCCTGGTCGATAACCCTCTTAAGATTTCCTGGTTGGAGGGACGGCCCCAGGGCCTGGAGGACCCCAGACATCCAGGAATGTCACAGGTAAGGAGCCAGACCTCACTCTGCTGGGACTGCTCAGGGTTTGGGGGACCTTTTCCTGTTTGGGTTCTTCTCAGGGCCCGTTTCTTGAAAATTCAGGTCATTCTGCAGGTCCACCAATTAGAGCAGGAGGACTGTGTTTCCATGGTGACCCCTTTTCCTCCCTTGAGTGCCAGCAGGTCCCACCTCGCACCTAAGAATTCTTAGACCTTACTTTCCTTCCCTGTCGCAATCTCCTCTTGGAGACCTTCATCACCCAAAGGTGTTTTCCAGCCTTCCTGGCAGTCTGCTTGGTTGTGGTGTGAAGTATTTGGGACTTAGATAACTCAGTGCTACAGGGAAGGGGCGAAGGACACAGGCAGCTGCTTCCTTCCCCAGCTCATTTTCCAAGTGTGTCTGTGGCTGCCAAGAGGCAATATCTCCTCCTTAGAAATAACACTGGCTACCCTGCTGACATCAGGGCACTCGCTGCCCGGGGGCCTGATTCATGGCAAAGCACAGACTTCAGCTGACATGTGCCCAACACTAGGTCTTCGTCCTCACAGCTCCATTAAGGCTTTTGTTTAGCAATGCACGCGCGCGTGCGCGCGTGCACACACACACACACACACACACACGATGGCCCTGGTCACTCCTGCCTCCACTTTGGTCAGACAGAGAGCTTTGGGGCCAAGAGCTCTCCCTTCTCTGAAATGGCCTGGGGTCTGTGTGGGAGCCTCATGCTGGTGTGTTCAGTCCCTTCTGTGGAGAAAATGCCCCTCCATGAGTCAGCAAGGCCTTTGCTGTCATTGCCTCAGTCATGCCACCCCTGCCATGAGAACAGGTAGCTCTCTGGGAGTGTGTCCTGGACCCTGGAAAGAGGAGGAAAAGGAACTGGTCTGAGCTCCTCTCGAGACCCTTCTTTAGAGAGCTCATTCTCCCGCTGTTAAGTCCCAGCATTTCACAGCCCCAAATGACACTCCATAGGCCGTGTCATACAGAACTTTATTCATTATCTCCTGCATCCAGAGAGGATCGCTTCCTCTGGGCACATCCACACAGGAGGAAGGAAGACGGAAGCCACAAGTTTGAGTTGTGGAAGCAGTGTGCATCAAAGCTGCTTTCTCCCCCTCCGCCACACTTGGAAAGTCCTGGAGTGTTGGAACCACATGGCCTAGCCATCCTGGGCTTTGGTTTCAAGTCTTTTGGCCAGGCCATAGGGTGGGGCAGTGCACAGCATGTGTCCTTGACCCAGTGGGCTCAGCCCCAGGTGGCAGGCCCCCATCAGCAAAGGGTTTAGGCAAAGCAGAGCTCCCCAGTCCTGGTGGAGGATTCCTGAGACCAGCTGTGCCTCTTCATGGTAACAGCTACAAGTCTTTTGTCCATCCCCTGGTCAGGTCTTCCTGTGTTCTCATGACAGCAGGAAGGAGAGAAATCTGCCACTGTTTTTGCTGCATTTCCCAAGGGCTCCCATCAATAATTCTGGAAACTCCCCAAAAGCAACCCTTTTAAGCTGTGTCTGTGCCTTCAGTTGGCATTCCCTAGAGCCACCTTCTTCAGGCACCATGGAGTGCTCCAGGCAGCTGTGTTGGCAGCTTGATCTCTCATGCCCCCTTTCCTGTTAATGGTCTGTGTGGCCTTTTTCCTGAGCTATCATCTGTATCTCTGCATGGCTCACCGTCCCTACTCTGCCAGCCCCTCCTTTCCGTTGCAAGCCCCTATGCTTCCCCCTTCCCACCATGCCACTGCTGACCCCAGGCCTCAGTCTAGGCCAGCGCTATCCAATAGAACTTTCTCCAGTGAAGTTAATGTTCGCCCTGCACTGTCCAATGTGGTAGCTGTTAGTCATGTGTGGCTATTGAGCATTTGAAATGAGGGTAGTGCAGCTGAAGAACTAAATTTTTATTTTATTTAGTTTCCGTTATTTAAATATAAAGTTACATGTAGCCAGTGACCATTATATTGGACAAGGTCAGGCCTGTCTCATCCCTCTCCCCTAAGGTTTCCCCGACTTTCCTATTCAGCCTAAGTTGGGCCACTTTTGCTGTAACCTCTCTCTGTTGATAGTGGCTTCAGAGGGGGTTGGAGCAGGGCACCTGTCTGATCTGTCCAGTCTGTGTGTCCTTCACTCCCTGACTTGCACCTCGTGCTGCTGTCCCTCTCTGCTGGCCTCTGCCTGGTCCTTGGGGTCGCAGGCATGATCTCCCTTTCCCAGCCTGGCCAGCTGCCTTCAGGGCTTCTGTTAGCAAGTGCCCCTCACAAATTCCTAGCTTGCCTCTGTGCCTCTTTCCTTCCACTCCAGGGTGACCTGGAGGACTGCTGGGGACCCAGAAGGCAGGCAGGGCCCTGAATTCCTATCCCCACCTTTTTCTTACATGACTGTACCTTCCTTCCCTGGTCCCTGGGCTTCCAGCTCTTTCAGTCGCCCTACCTTTACCCACCCTCACCCTATTCAGAAGCTGGGTTCACTGGGAAATTGCTCCCTCAGCATCTGTAGAACTTCCTCAAGAAGCGAAATCCCCAGGTCCACTTTGAAGGAGAAGAAGGGATCATTGAGGTCTGGAGCAGGTGTCCTCTGGAAGGGGGTGGTGTCCAAAAGGTCCTCCTCAGAGTATTCATGGAGGGCGCCCCCCAGGGAGAGCGCCGAGGGCAGGGTAGCCGAGTAGGCAGCGGTGTAGGCAGGTGGGGGCTCCAGGATGTTGGGGCAGCTGGAGCTCTCTCGGTAGAGGCGTGGGGGTTTGGGTGGGGCCAGCAGGGTGGCCCGGGGCTGCTCGTCCCCCCACAGTGGCAGGCGCCGGCCATCTGGCCTCCCTCGTAGCTCCCGGACTACCTCTCGGTTGCTGTACTCCTCATGGTCGCCACCAGCTGTGCTGGCTTGGCTCAACACACTGCCCTGTCGCCGGAGTCTCCTCGGCCGCCCCAGGCTCAGCCGCTTGAAGAAGGAGGCATTGCGGAAGGAGCCTTTCCGCCAGGTTTCCATGGGACCCAGAGAGCTGGCAGACCAGCCGGTACCTTACAAGCCCAGTTCAAGAGTGGCTAGGGACTATTTGGTCCCTGTTGGAGCAGTGAATGACAAGAATTGGGGAGACAACACATGTGGGCTTCCAGCAGAGGCCTCCGGCTTTCTGCTCAGTACAGCTCAGGCCAGCATCTTGGATGGAAGAGGAGAGCAGAGTGGTGTGAGTTCCTGGCAACAGAAGTTTCCCAGAGGGACAGGAGTGGCCTGGTTACATGATAGGGCAGTGGAAAAAAAACCCCAAGAAGAAGTAGCACTTACTGGAGCTGGCGTGAGGGTGGCTCTGGGAGTGTCAGATATGGATCTTCTCAGGTGGGCAGGGTGGGTGAAAGTGGTCCATATTCCTTCTCCGGTCCTGGCTCCTCACAGCCCCCAGCTCTCCTTCCCTCTCTGGCCCCTGCACCTCTCTGGTGAAGCTCCCCAACTCTGATTAGTGTCTGGCTGGTTGTGCTGGTGTGTGGTGTGGTGTTTTGTTCTCAGCTGACTCAGTCAGGTGGGAAGCCAGGTTTCATGCTCTGAGGTAATTGCAGCATCCGCATGCAGGGATTGGGACAGCTGTGGCCAACACCCCAGGGCACTGGGGAGCTTCAGATTCCTCTGGGGACTCATCTGGGCAGCCCTGCTTTTGTGCATCATCTCTGCTTCCTTTGTCCCCACCGCCCGGGACCCTAGCAGGTGGTCCCTGCTCCCTAGCACCCAGTGTGTCTGGGAAGGAGGAGTTCAGGGAGGGTGGCAGTTAATTGAAAGGCAGGCTTGTGGAACAATTTGTTAGGAAAGGAAGAGACCTGTTGCTGGTACGGGTGACTCAGCCCTGGGGCCTGGTCACAGGCCCTCATTAGCAGAGCCCACAGGTATGGGGGAGAGAAGGAGGCAGAGGGTGTGTTAACAGGGAGCAGCCCCATGCCTATAAAGGGCTAACTCCTCCCAGGGCTGGGCTCAGGGCATGCAAGGGTGACTTGAGTTTTCTCAGCAGAGCAGTATTATCTTGGGGAAGGAAGAATTGCCCTCCCCTTGGCCTGACACCCAGTCTGGCTGCTCCATTTCCGCATCCTTCCTTGATTCACCAGATGGCCTTGACAGGAGAGGACAATTGAGTGCCAGGGTCCTGCTGCCTCCTACCCTGTGCTCCAGTCCTTCCCCATAGGTTGCCTGGGCCTTACTTTAGGTCCCTCATCTGTGGAGGGGGCTGGGCCACATGGAGCCCTGAATTGTCAGCAGTGTTCTAGGCCAATCCTAGGTGAGTGGGCTTGGCTGGAAGGGAAAATCTCCTGGGAAGTGCTGCAGCCTGAGAGAAAGGAGGAGGGGTGGGGCTGTGAGGAGGAGCAGGGGAATCCTGGCTGAATAATTCTCTCCAGTTCTGTATACCCCTTACTGGAAACCAGTTGGCCAGGACTTGGCATTTTAACCCCAGCTACTCCCTTCTTATTCCCCAGGTCACTGACCACCAAACTTTCTTCCTGACTTATTCCATGAGAGTGCACCAGCTTGGCAAACCAGAGAACAGGGTTCCACAGATTTTGACAGGCTCGCTTCTGTGCCAAGTCAGGTGGACTTCATACTTCATACAGTCTCGGCTGTGTTGAGGGAAGAAGTGATTTAATCCCCTCTGCAGACTTTATCAGGGCATGTGGTTGGCAGCTCAGGGCTCATGGCACTGTAGAACTGACTCTCCACCCCACAGCCTTGGCCCATTGAGGTGATTGTTTATTATTTTTTTTGACTATTAAAATATAGTATTCTTTAATTCCCCACACTGTGCTGCAAGATCGTAAAAGAAAAAGCCACAGGCCCTGCCCTCAGGAGCCCTGGTGTGTACTTTTAGGAGGCAAGCTGGCCTCATGCTTGTTTCTATCTCCTTCAAGGGTGGGGCTAATTGAGGCTCTGTCTAGGGTAGGGCTTCCTTCTGGGTTCTGGGCAGGAGCCAAACCACAGGGAAGATGGGTACCTGGGAGGGGACAGTGCTCTTGCCTCTGCCTGCCAGACCAGAGTGGATTTCTACACCTCTGACAACTTCACTGGAGACCCGTGAGGAGCGGAAGCGGTGGGGTGGATGAAAGGAGTGTCAAATAAAGGGCTGAGAGGAAATGAAGATAGTCGAGGGCCTAGCTAGAGCATGAGGAAGTGATTCACCCGGGAAAGATTAGCCAGAGCTGATGTAGATGTGAAGGGCCTGGGAAAGGGGAGATGGTGTTGATAACTGTTGGAGATGGGTTGAGAAGATGGCTTAGCAGCCAAAGGCCTACTTGCTCTGAAGGAACATGGACGAATGGGGATTGCAGGTTGTCCAGGGGCCCTTCCTTTCCAGGGCATCCTCCCCCCCTGACTCTGAACTGTAGCTCCGCCTAGGCCCTGTCCTTCTATTTTTGAGACTGTAGGGCTGTGTCTTGCTACACCCTGACCCTTCCTTGTCCCACCTCTGTCCCCCAGGGCTCAGTATTGTCCGAGAGGGACTACGAAAGCCTCGTCATGATGCGCATGCGCCAAGCAGCTGAGCGGCAGCAGCTAATCGCCCAGATGCAGCAGGAGGACAAAGTGGGGCAGCCCACGTAGCCTCCAGCCCTCCCACCCTCTTCTTAAATATCACCAATAAACTTTTTTTTAAAGAGTCTACCTCTATTGCATACGTAGGTGTAGGGTGCTGACCTGCCCAAATGTGGCCCTGGTTTCTGGGCTCTCCCTCCCAGAAGTGGACACAACTCCCAGAGAGGCCCTTGGTGAGAGTCCCTGCAGAGAGGAGCAACCACTCATCACAGCCCTTTATTGGTCTGGACTAGCTACATAGAAACCATCCGCCCATCCTTGGGCCATGCTCCTGGCCGGGGACGGCCTGGCTCTTGCCAGCCACTCAGCCTCCGCATGAACATGGCTTCTTCCAAGGCCCCTGGCCAGGCCGGAAGGTGGAGGGGCTGCTGAGGGCACCATGCAAAGGGCTTTGCCCTCCCTGCCCCCTGCTGAGGCAGGTTTCAGAAAAGGCCATTTACTGCCCAGTGGTGCTGGGCCAAGGGAAAATGATGATTTGGGAAGAGAGGGACAGGGTCGTGAGGGAGGCAAAGGCTTGGGATCAGAGCCTTTGGCACCGCTTGAGGGGTGCCCTGTCGGCTGCTCAGTGTGAGGGTCACTCCTTGTGCAGGCACCACACGAGCGTCTGGCCCACCCCTGTCATGCTCAACACATGGAAGCCCCTTCGTTCCAGCTTGTCCAGGACTATGCGAGGAGGGTCATTGACGTAGTACTCACAACTGTGAACAGAAGGAGGAGAGGGGGCAGCATGAGGGGGTGCATAGCACAAGCTCTTCGTACAAAGCCAGTATCTGCTAAAAACCAGGCCTAGTCAGGAATACTCATAACAGTGACTAATATTTGCTCGTGTCTTCCAAGTGCCAGGCTAAGTGCACATTCTCTGCCTCATTCCTCTGCTAAGCACTGTGTGCATTATCTCATTCCTTTCAACAACCTGAGGAAGGCACCATTATTATTCCCATTTTATAAATGAGAAAACTTAATTGTAAGTAGCTTTCCTAATGTCAGAAGACAATAGAGCCTGTGTTAGTCTGATGAAGCTCCACATGCCCTGGGCTGCTCCGAGGCGGTTCAGAGAGCCTGCTCTCCCCAGGATCCTCCCCCAGGCTTCTAACCCCTCCTGCTGCCCTGGCTATCCTACAGTCCTGGAGCAACAGGTTGGTCCCTAAAGCACCTGACTGGGTGCCACGCCCTAGCACAGAGAATGCTTGGTTTCCCCTTCTTTCAGGATGAATTGATTCTAAAGGGTCTTCAAGTAGATGAATGCTTCATGGCAAAGGGATGGGGTTGGCTTTCAACATTGACCCAAGCTGCTGGCACCAGTTCACCTCCCCTTTGCCCCCTTTGAATTGGGGCTCATTCTGGGAAGCCTTCTCAGGAGTTCCAGCCTGGGGAGCCAGGGTTCTTCCTGCCTACAGGGTAAGGAGAGGGGCTTAAAAGGAAGCAGCACTCACTGTTTAGACTAGGAGCTGTGTAAAGGATGCCAAGAGAAGAGGCTGAGTCCCCAGGCAGCTGGCTGAGCTGGAAGTAGGACCCAGGCTGCCTGCCCCCTGTTTCTAGGGCTTAGCTTTGTTACTTAGCCAGCTCTTCAAAAACAGAAACGTTTCCCTCTGTGCCTATCTTGATAGGCTCTAGCTTGGAGATAAGAAAGCAGGGTGAGCAACAGCCCACTTACTCAAGTCTTATTTCCAGGAAATTGGACTTTGTCCTGGGTCTTAACTTTGTCCTTGGGCTCCCCGGTGAAGGGAGGACCAATGGGAAAGCTTTCAGAGCAAGCCTGGGGGGCTGTGAGACTGTGGACAGGACCAAACCTACAAGAGGACAGAACCCTAGGAGACAGGCAGAGGGGCTCTGAGACTGGGCAGTGGCATTGTCCCTGGGCTTGGTGATGTGTAAAGGGAACAGGGACAGGTCTAGGGGCAACTGAGCAGAAGGTACTTAGGAATGCCACTACTTACAAGTTGTTTCCCAGGACACTTCTTTTTGAAGCCCCCAGATGCCGCATCAGCTCGGGATCCGAGTACTCGTCGCCCACCAGTGTGGGGCCCACCTCCTGCAAGGTAAGCCACAGTGGCTGCTTGGCTGGCTGCCAGGTAGAGGTGGAAGGTCTCACCTTTCCTTCCTCCCCTGCCTGCTGGCCGGGAACCAGCTTCGGGTAAAGGCTGGATGGAGTGGTAAGGGACTTTGAGGGCTGAGCACAAGTGGGGAGAGGGTAGAACCAGTCAATCTGACCACGCAATGTGAGGCTTCCCTAGCCCCTCCAAGCTGAGCTAGTCAGTACCCGGCTACTGGCACCTTCGTGCCAAGTACCACCACTTGTGTTTGTGTATGTATCAGAATCACCTGGAGAACAGAGATGAAAACATGTCCATACAAAAACTTGTACAGAAATGTTTGTAGTAGCATTATTCATAATAACCAAAAAGTGGAAACCTAAATGTTTTTCAATGGATGAACGGATAAATAAAATGTAGTATACCCATATGATGCAAGAAAAAGGAATGTGTGTTGATACATACTACAATGCATATGAACCTTGAAATTATGTAAGTGAAAGACACCAGACACAAAATACCACATATCACGACAAAGTAGATTAGTGGTTACCTGAGGCTGGGGGACTGGGGCGCGGAGTGGGAGGTGGCGGGAATGAGGAATGACTGCTAAGGTGATGGAAACGTTCTAAAAGTGACTATAGTGATAGGTGCACAACTCTGAATATGCTAAAAAACCCAAAACATTGAATTGTACACTTTAAGTTGGTGAATTCTATGGTATGTGTATTATATAGCAATAAAGTTGCTAGATTAAAAGAATCACCTGAGGGGCACTGAATTCCCACACCTCAGGCTGAGTGTTTTAGGAAGTCTGGGAAGGGGCCCAGGGGACCACATTTTAACAATGACTAGTTCTCAAACCACTGCCCAAGGGCACTGCCAAGACCTCTCTTGTCCTGTGGTGTGCCTGCCTGTTTGTTTCCCCGATGGATCACTCAGGCACTGGGGAGTGGGAAGGGGCAGAGGAGCATCCTGCTGCCCAGCTTGGGGACCTAATCATACTATTCTGAAGCTAAAAGTGCATCCTTCTTAGACTGCATTTAGACCCCTAAATGGAGTTCTCCCCACCTCTAACCCCATGGACAGCAATCTCCCCTTTCTTGAGGAGCAGGAAGGTCTTTTCTTTCCTAAAGCCTCAGTGACAGCTGTTACTTGAAGTGCCTAAGGGTGCAGCTAGTGGCTGTAGGTGGACCAGGCACTTGGCATGGATGTTTTAGCGTCTTGGCATGTCCTTTTCTTTTCCAAACATCTTTTCCTCGGGTTATTTCACGGTTTTCCCCCTCTGCGGAGCAGGTCTGTGTAGGTCAGTGGGTATTGCACGTATGAGGCCAGGGCTTCCTGAGCCCCTGTCAGTGCTCGGCCCTCTTGTGGACAGGTAGGGCAGGAGCCACAAGCGCCAGGAGCTCGTTGGGTCGCAGGGACACACACACCTGGGCTCCTTTATGGCGCTGGAGGCGTCTGCCGGCCAGAGCTTCGAATCCCGAGATCCAGGCAGAGTAGGATCACCAGCCTCCCTCCCCGCGGCCTGAGGGCGCTTGTCTCAGGCGGTTTTTGGGCTCAGCATCCGGAGGGCTGCCAGGGAGGGAGGCGCCAAGGTGCGGCCATAGTCCCTGAGGTCCCGGCCCGGCCCTAACTCCAACTAGCCGGGCAGTGGTACTCACCATGCGGGTCTGAGTGCTGATGAGCAGGTAGGGCATCGTGCGTGCGCCGCGGCCAGGCTCCCACCTTGGGCTTTGGGCTCCGCTGCGACCCCAGCCTCTCGGGCTCCAGGATTGCAACCCGCAGCCCCCAGTCCCGTTACTCCGGCGCTGGCTTGGGGCATTGCCAATACCAGGGCGCACAGCCCGTGACCGCCGCTGGCCAATCAGGAGCGGGCGCCCCTGACGCGCTCCAACACCCAGAGATTCAGGGCCCGCCCCTCCCCCAGGGCAGCGCACAGGACCTTGTGGCGCCGCTCGTGGTTTCTGCGGGGATCCAGCCTCGTGGAGGATGTGTGTTGTACGGGTACGCTCTGGCACCCGAGTCCTGGAGGTGGGAATGACCCTCCGGGCTTGGCTGGCTACCGCGGGCTGTGGCGCCAAGCGCGCCTGTTGGCCTTGCGCCCTCTTACTGCAACATCTCCAGTAACAGGTTCCAAAGTCCTGCTGGTCCCCGTCCCCCGTTCCAGTTAAGCAGAACAGGGAGCAAATGGCGACCCCACTGAAACCTCCCAAGCTCCTGCCCACCGCACTCAGGGATGCCTCTAAAGCTTTTAGTGGATCCCCACTTCCCACCCCCAAGACACGTTCTCCAGAGACTCCTTCAGCAGAGGAAAGACAGGGGTAGGAGACTTGTGGCTACAGCTAAAATACCACCTCTGGCGCGCTGTGCATTCTCTCCTCTCCGACTGTAATTCCTAGCATAGCGGCGGGCCCCTGCATTTCTGGGGCACTACATGTAAAGCTGTAAAGGAACTAAGTGCTTGGCTGGATACAAGGCCTGGGGAGAATTAACAGAATCTGGCTTTCAATTCAGAGAGCTTCCAGCGAAGCTGGAGAGACGTGGCGCGCACACAGATCACAAGGCAACACCCAGAGCAAAACAACCAACCATCTCCGGACCAGTCACCTATGAGAGGGCAGTGAGTTTGCTTCGGTTCGTCCCTGCCCTCATCTGGATGTATCAAAACCTGACAACTCAACATTCTTTGTCTTGTTGTGATTAGTTCTTTTAAAAACAAAACAAAATGAAAACAGCCTGTAACCTGCCTGCCCAGCCACTGAAAAATTTTAACTTCACCTAAGGTCTCTTATGGGGCATGCTCTGAGGTCCCTTGAAAGTGGAGTAAGTTTTTGGTTGATTCTGTTAACGAAAGTTCTAGAAGAAGTTAAGAGTTTTATTCATATGTGATTTGCAAATGAGAGTGTAGACCTTGGTTTAAACCAGAGAGACATGCTCTGAGGTGGAAGGGGGAGAACAGGGTTTTTAAAAGGGATAAGTTGCTAGCAGGTGATCATCAAAGAGACAGGTTGCTAGAGGAAACAAGACTGCAAACTTACATCATTCATTTTCTAATTGGTGGGGGCAACTGGACCCAGTGGTCAACAAGTGGGACCTGTGATACAGAACAATGGGTAATCAAGGATTAGCCATTTGTCAATGTCCTAGTTCTAGTCCAGCTTATAAAACAAAGCTTTTGGGTTACTTATCAACAGAAATCAAACAGCACAGACAGACTTTGTTCTGCAGGCAGTTTCCAAGTCCAAGGAGCAGAGTAATGCTCTGTAAGCAGCCTCAGAATTCAAACCGCAAGAATCTAAATGTTGGGCCACAGGTTATGAAATAAAGTTCTTATAAGTCCTTTATTCATACAATGGAAACTGTATAGCAATGAAAATGCTCAGTGAAAAAGCAAATCTTGGCATAATATAGAGCAATTCTATTTACATAAAGCTTACAAACATAAAACTAAACAATGTACTGTTTGGGGATAAAAATGTGTGGTCAAATTATAAAGAAAAGTGAGGGAATGATAAATGTAAATTCAGAAAAGGGTTTATCTCGGAGAAGAGGATGGGGACAGACATTGAGGCATCTTAAAAGGCAAAAGCGATGTTCTTTTTCTTATACTAGGACATGGGTGCAGAGAGTTATAAATGTACTCAATCTTTAGATGTGTATTATAAATATTCTTTTGTAGTCGTTAAATAATTTATAGGAACAATTTAAAAAATAAGAACAACTTTTTAAAGGGTCAAGTCTCTTAGAGGTTAGACACAAGGGATAGATAAGGCCAGCATTCCAAGGCATTTGACTATGTTACTTCTCTTGGAACAGCCAGGTAGATGAAGGTCATGTTCTGGGCAGACAGCAGAACAGGAGTTTGGGGGCTGCTCTGCTTTTCTCTCTCAGAATAGCCTGTGGAGGAGTAGGGAGGAGACTGAAGGGCAGTGCATATCTCAGGCTGCCAGGGCTTTATTACATTTGCAAAACTGGTCTACAGATGCAGCATAAGATAGAGAGCTCTATTCAGAATAACCCACCCACTGCTGATTGCCCCTGGCAGCCTCACACCCGGCAGATAGCATCTTTAATATCATGGTGGTAGGGGGGAAGGGAAATGAATTCTCTCCCTTGTTTTGCCCATCTGGCTTTGCCTCTTGCCACAGTTTATCTGGCAGATCTTCCTCCCTCTTAAATAGAGGAGAAATTGTTCTTCCACAACTCAGCTTTTCATCATGAAAATCATCGTCAAAGTGGCAGGGCCTGGATATTTGTCATTCCTTCTTTCCTTCCTTCTTCCATTCAGATTTTATGGATGGCTTCTACATTAGAGCTGTGCTAGGCACAGGGGACATGGAGATGAATCAGGCATGAACCCCATCCTAGAAGAGTGAACTATCCAGTGGAGGTAGACAGACTAGAAAGCAAATAGTCATTAAATCAAGTTTAATGAAAGTAACTGAGCCTCAGGAGCAAAGAAAGATAAAAAGATTAATTCCATCAAAGTGGTGGTTTGGAAAGGTTTCCCAGAGGAAATGAATTTTTATTCCTTCCAAAATTAAGTTAATATTTTTTCTTATTACAAAAGAAACACATCCTTATTTCAGAAAAATGAGAAAAAATACAGAAAAAGGATATTAAAAATGCCTATGTTTAGTTGTTAACCTAAAAATAAAGGCCAAGTGAGGCAACAAGCATTTAAGATCAAAAAGAAAATTCTGGAAGCACTGATTCAGGCAGAAGCCCAAACGAATGTTCTGATTAGGAGACAAGGGCAAAGGGTATTTATAAGAAAGGTGCGTGTAAGCTAACATAGTGATGCTAATCATAAACAATGTTGTTAATTTTCAGTCCATAGTCATCAGTCCAATAGACAGAATATTTACTTTCTTATCTTTGCAAAAATGTTTTTTTAGGACACAGCTGCTTTATGCCCAGTCCAAAGGTTAATTTACCCTATTCAACATTCCAAAGGTTTGAGGCATAGGATATGCAAAACAATTCCTCTGGGATGGCAGCTCTGGCTCCATTTTAAAGTGGTTCCATTTATATTATTTTTGTTACACATTGCAGCATTATTTACAATATCTGAGACATGTAAGCAACCTAAGGGTTCACTGACTGATGAATGGATAAAGAAAATGTGGTACCTATATACAGTGGAATACTACTCAGCCATAAAAAGATGAAATATTGCCATTTGTGACAACATGGATGGATCTTGAGAGTATTATGCTGAGTGAAATAAGTCGGAAAAGGAAAAGGAAAAAAAAACATGATTTCACTCATGTGGAATATAAAACAAAAAGTAACAAACAGAATAAAAACAAACTCATAGATTCAGACAACGGAATGGTAGTTACCGGAGTGGAAAGAGGGTTGGGGGGAGGGCAAGGTGGATAAAGAGGGTCAAATATATAGTTACAGAAGGAAACAAGACTTCAGGTGAGGAGGACAGATGTCAAATTATAATCTTGTACACCTGAATGTTATATAATGTTATTAACCAATGTTACCCCGATAAGTTAAATAAAAAATAAAATTAGAAAAACACCCTTTTCTCACAACCAGGACAATTACAATTAATTCTCTAGTGTATTTCAAGAGGTACTAATTGAAATGAATTCTTAAGAATTCTTAAGTAGGAGGTATTGGTGAAGTTCTATTCCTTAAGCTGTGGGGTAGATACTTCATTGCTTTTAAATTATTCTTTGCAATGTACATATACATAAAATGTAGTTATATCTGTAAGTTAATATAGTATCTAATCAAAGATTTGTAGAGGACTGATCTAGATATTTTGGTTGTCATTAAACTTAATTTTAACTCTTAAGAAATGCTGACAATAAAATTGGAATCGTCTATAAAACTGTTTTTAGTTTCTAAAATTACAAGAAGTTGCATAAAATCATGAGTAAAATGGAATTACATAAGAATCTGTGGGCCATGGGTGAGCACAGAAAAACCGATGAACACGGATTAAAACAACAACCTGAAAATGGTATTTGAACCAATTCAAGCAATCAGAGATCCGTGTAGGTTTTAACCTCACTCAAATGTTAAAAAATGTTATCATTAGAGGAACGAATTTCATTTACATTCTATAAATGGAAAAACAGATTATAACCTTGTCCTTAGTTAATGTAATAACGACAATGTAAAATTTAAGGTTTTTGGTTTGTTTTTGTTTATTTTTTAGTTGGGATGTGCATCTATGAGTTTTTAAGTGTATATGGTAAGAGTATTTAAGAAGCTGGCCCTAGGGACTCAGGGACCTCTTATGGCTAACGAACAATTTATCTGTTCAAATTTGAACTGCCAAAGGCACTAGTGTTTAGCAAGTGGTTTGAGTGAAAATGCATAAAGAAATTAAGCCAAAATCAAAAAAAGTCTGAGTTATGACAGTAAGGAAAGGTGGGAGAGGGTGGTGTTCCCAGGTGAAAATGGATCATTCTAGGCAGAAGCAACAGTAGACGCGAAAGTAGAAAGATATTCTGGGACGACCAGGTAATCTGGTGTAACTGGAGAGAAATGGAACCTCAGACTGCCAGCCCGTGGGAACTACTGCTCTGGCAACCGCCGAATAAGTCCACTTTCCCCTTCTCCTCTGGGTTCCATTCCCCTTTCCCGCCTCCTTGCTGGCTCCGCCCTTCTGGCGGCGCCCGTGGCCCCGCCCTCAGCAAATAACACGGCCTGTGGCGCAGCCTGGAGTCGTCATCTCACCGCGCCTTCCTAGCCGGGCGCGGGGCTGATGGCCCTGTTTAATGACGTCACGGCCATTGACAGCGAGGGGCGGCGGTGGCTGCTGTCATGGTGGAGAGCAGCCGGGTGAGAGTCTGAGTTTACCTCCTGCCAGGCCAGGGCACCTTCAAAAGGCGCAGGGGAGGCCAGGAGTTTGCGGCCAGGGCGGCGGGTTTGTGGTCTGCAGTGTCATGAGGTTGGGGGAGGGTTTGGAGACCCAGAAACTCGACTGCCGGATCAGGACTAGGGGGCGTGTTAGAGGGGAAACTGGTCCACGCTGGGTGAAAGGTGCGGTGCTGGGGCACTAGGACTGGTGGAAACCTTAAGGTCCGGATTGGGGTGAGGGGAGTCAAGAGCTAAGGGTTTGGGCAAGGAGATATCTTCAGGGGTTCAGCATGGGGGTGGGTGGACCACACTCACTAATCTCTCTCCCCACGCCCGCCTGCTCCCGGTGGCACACGCGGGCTGCAGGTACGTCATGTCTAGAACGGGGGTCTTGGGCGGCGCCTGCTCAGGACTGGGACTGCTGCTGGGCACCGCCGCAGGCCTTGGATTCCTGTGTGCCCTTTACAGCCAGCGGTGGAAACGGACCCAGCGCCATGGTCAAAGCCAGCTCCTGCCCAACTCCCTGGACTACACACAGACTTCAGAGCCCGGACGCCAGGGTAGGAACTGGTCCACTGGGACCGCAGGCATGCTGACGGATGGGCCTGAGGTCCAGGCTGCCTTGCCTGTTGGACAGGACAACGGAGGGGGATGCGAGAATTTCATCTTTTTGGAAAGCTTATTGAAAAGGAAAGCAGTCTCCTTCTTCTGTACTCATTCCCCTATAATCCCAAGAGAGTATATCGTGAAAAGGCTATTTAGCTTTCGCTTTTAGTCCTTGCCACAGTAGTGCTTTATGTGTATTAAAGGCACTTGGTTAGTGCTGGGTGGGGTGTTTAGTAAGTAGAGGAAGAGTCCAAAAGTAGGCAAAAGGAAACATTAGTCTTGTAGGAATTAAAAGTCTTGAGGTTTACATATTAAATTGTGTATTAGAATTTGAAGGGATCTTGGAGACCATCTAGTCCAAGTGTTCCTATCCTCCTTATGATGAAATCAAGATTAAAAAAGATTGTGTAACTATTCCAAGGTTGTCACATCACAATTAAGTGGCAGATTGGGCCTGGTCACCTTGTCCTGTGGACTTTCCACAGTATGGGGCAAGGAGTGCACTTACTTCACTTACAGTGAAGCTGAATATAGTTGGAAGCCAGCCACAGCTGAAATGAGTAGTGCCTTTAGTTTTGCAAGATTTTCATAGTAAATTAACTCATTTGAGTAGAGTATCTAGGGCTGGTTCAAACCTCATGTTTGTGTAACAGAGGAGCATTCCGATCATCTCACCCCGTGTTAATTGGGAATGAGTGTTTTATCTGATTACCAAATGCCAGGTGGTTTAGATAGTTTTAGAAGAGTTTTCTAAGAGTTATTACCTTAGATTGAAACTGTCAGCATTTTATAACCTGGTAGTAACCTAGTGTTGCAGTGTGCTTGTCTTTCCTTCCTTTTCCTTGTATTTTGTTTGTAATTTCTTAGCAGTGGTCTTTCTTTGGCCGAGGTTGAGAGAAAGTACCTATGATTCCAGGCGTCTTTCTTGTTCTACATTCTTGAGCGTGGTTGAATGTGTATTGTAATCTCGCCTAGATTGTTGTTAGATTTTCTTAAACAGATTTATGTTTGCTTGACTGTGGGTCCTGCCTATTTTCACATTTTCCAGTATAATTGTCTTAGGTAGCTATTAGTTTACTAGCATTTACTGTGGGAATTTACCTAGATCTCAATGCAGGGCCTGTTTTTCCAATGGGTTTGGATGGGCTTTTCCCAGTGTACTTTTCTGTCAGTAACTGTCCCTTTTCTCTTTGCCACTCTCTGATGATAGTAAATGAAGTTCTTGAGAGGAATTCAGGTTTCCTTTGCTCTTCTTTGTGAAATAAAATCAGAATTTGAGCTCAATTTTGATTTGGCTGTGTAGTTGATATTGGCTGGTATTATATTCGCACTGGTATTATATTTGACCGGTGTATAATACATAAATGTATATGCGTTTGTGCACTATGTACAGGCATACCACATTTTATTGTGCCTTACTTTATTGTGCTTCAGATACCGCGAGTTTTGTTTGTTTGTTTTTTTTAACTCTTCCAATTGAAGGCAAGATCCTCCACCAGCAAAAGATTATGATTACTTTACTGCGATACTTGACTCATTGCAGTGGTCTGGAACCAAATCCCGTATACCTGTAGCTAGGAAAAGGTTTTTCTTTAACAGGGCTGCTGTCCTGCCTTTGAAAAGGTACCTCACTTTTGCAAGAATTTTACATTATCTGCTGTGGTATGCAGTGCTGCCAAAGGCCCTGCTGGGGAAGGTTCTTAGAACAGAGGACTCCTGTTTAGAGATTGGGACCTTGTTGTTTTTTCTGGGTAGTTACTTGGGATTCATCATTACCAGAACTTAGCTGTGAACATATACTTTCTGAGCCATAAGGGTCTTTGTAAATTGAACTCCAAAGAGTAGCAAGTGTTTTTGAATTCTAGGTGCAACATCTTTTCCTCGCTATGTCCCATGGGCGTCATTGTCTCTTGTCCTCCTTCCTTCAGTGAGGCCATTGCGGGCAGTCCCAGGTGAGGCTGGAGATGCTGCAGTGCTGCCCAGCCTTCCACGAGAAGGGCAGGAGGAGATACTGGACCGCCTGGACTTTGTACTGACCGGTCTAGTGACACTGCGGCGGGAGGTAGAAGAGCTGAGGAGCAGCCTGCAGGGGCTTACTGGGCAGATTGTTAGGGAGATCCGGTGAGTAATGCGGCCTCCTCTCCTGCCTCGTCCCCTGCTCCCAGCTTTTCACTGCCCCTATAGCTTTTCAGCTGAGCTGTGTTCAGGCATTTGCTGTCTGTCCCTAAGGAGGAAATCAGCTTTATAGCTTCTCACCTAATTGGCAGGGAAGCTATAGGCTTGGTACCTTTCTTTACACAAATTTCTAGCTGCTTTTGGGGCCTCATGGTCTGTTGTAACAGCTGAAATGCTTTGTTCTATCTAACCTGGTCTGCCCATGCAGGGTGGGTCCAGAAACCTGCCCTTGTTGTTCTCCTGAGTGGAAAGATCCAGGATTTTCTCTGTTCTTGGCCCTTTAATGAGGAGCAGTAGTAAGATGCTCCCTCATGGTGAGGGGAAGGATAGGCTGGATGGGGACTAATGCTACCCTCTGGAAAGATTAATGCCACCCTGCTTTTCAGGTCCCACATGGAAGAGAACCAGAGAGTGTCTCGGCGGCAAAGGTTCCCGTTTGCCCGGGAGAGGAGTGACTCCACTGGCTCCAGCTCCGTCTACTTCACGGCCACCTCGGGAGCCACATTCACAGATGTAGAGAGCGAAGGAGGGTGAGTTGTCTCTTCTGTAGGCAGCTGTGGCTCCAACCAGGTTATATTTTGTAAAAAGTGATGTTTATCAGTGGAAAATTCACAGCAAACTGCTCTAACTTTTGGAACAAGGGTATGAATAAATAAAATACTGTACAGTGGAAATAAGAAAAGTCATCCACCTTATGTCATCCAGACGAACAGAAATTTTAACAGTGACTATTGCTTACATCTGTTTTTTTTCCTCGCAGTAGGTTTGTTTTTTACATAGTTGTGTTTATTTCTCTTTTCCTGTAACATTAGTTGGGCATTTACTTATGTTATCACAGGACTTTATTTCTTTCACCGAATGGCAGAGCCAGGTTACAGAGCTCTCTTAGCACAGAGTGTGCTCCCCTCTCCTTAAAAGTTCTCTTCCCACAGGGCAGGCTTGCGCATGCTCCTTTGCCGACTGTACAGGTGGGATGTGACTGTCCCGCGTAATTGGTGGCCCAGCAGATCTGAGCATAGGCTTTATTGTGAGAGAAGGGCAGCAGGCAGGAATCTTGTGGACAGCTTCTAAAGTTGGTCAGACTCAGGGCTTTTCATTTTAAACCACTAGTGCCATTTTGAAATTTTGGTCCCAAGCAGAGTCTGAATGAATATCTTTGTGGTGGTGCCTGATGCTGTCGGTGGCACCATCTGCTCTTTGCTGCTAGCTCCAGTCATCCAGGTGGCCTACATGAGGTCTAAAGGCTGATCTCTCTTTGGTGGCCTCTGCAGACCTTTATTCCTCCTTAAGGAAAAGATAGGCACAGAGAACAGCCAAGCCTTCTGTCAGGTCAGAATTGGCAATTTAGCTATAAACATGCAGAATCATCTTTGCAGCATTGTCTCTCTTTAGCTCAAACACCTTATAATGTTAACTACCGGTTATTCTTCCTTTGTGACAGACACTGCTTAGCACTGTAGAGGTATCTCCTCACTTAATCCTCACAAGATCCTGTGGAGCAGGTACTCCTTTTCTCCGTTTCTCAGAGCAGACTTGAGGCTTAGCGAGGTTCGTTGCCTTGCTTCGGGTTGTACAACTGCCAAATGCAGGCTTAGCCGGGCTCATTTGCAGGAGTGTGAGGGTCTGCATTCTGAGGCATGGCTTGGTCATCAGGGCACAGAAGAGCTTTCATAAGAAGACATGTTGCATGCAGCCCTTGAGAATTCTTCCTGTTGACCAGGAGCTGCCACAGCTCACTGCCCATAGCAGTGTGTTCAGTGTATCTTACTCATGAGATTTCAGCCTTGTTTTCTAGCTTGGGCCATTGTATTCTACTTCTCCCTCATTTGGTTTTCTAAGAAAATTAATAGTATTACTCTCTTTTTCCATGTCACTGCCATTGGACAACTGTGCTGGATTTTATTATTGCTCAGGTGTCTCCTGAAACAAGTGAAGTCCTGGTAAAGAGCTTAGTCCTCCATCTGTGACTACTGATGCCTGGGTTATCTGACCTCTGTTATCTGTATTCTCGAGGGCTAGCAGAAGTGGCCCTTTTCAATTTACCTAATAATTCTGGGCTGAGAGATGCTTCCAGAGGGCTGTTTTAGAGGAGGGGCCAAATGAAATTAATATTTGACACATTTGGATTGAAAAGGACAGAGTAGTTGATAGTAGGCCGAGACTTAAGGAGCATCTTTATGCAACCCAAAGAAACAGGTCACTTGGGCAGGGAACTGACATTTGAACTTTGTAAGGCAGTCAAACAGGAGAGGTTACAGCTCTGCCCAAGATTAGGACTGTAGAACTAAAGACCTTTGATGATTTTAAAAAGTACAAATTTTTATGGGCAGTGAGAGCCAGCGTGTTTAACCAGGAAAGCTTGTAGGTGCTCACTGGGGCTCCCAAGGCCATAAGGGGTAGGACAGGCCTTTCAGCCACCTGTGATAGGATGGGAGGAAGGGTGGCTTTCTTAATTAAACTCCAGCAAGCTCAGCCCCATGACAGATTGTGTGGCATGTGGAAGCTAATGGGTTATGTGACGCAAGACTCTGGTTTAGCTGGGTGCCATCTAGGGCAGTGGCCATAGTGAATAATTCTTTTTGCCATGGTCAGTGCCATGTAGGTCAAGGAGGAATTCTCGGAGACCACAAACTCTGGAATGACTTTGAACATGTGGGCCTAGAGGAAGGAGTGCCTCTGAGGGATGAAAGGATAAGAATTTTTGATGGGCTACTCTATTCCACTAAAAGCTGTATTCCCATTTTCTTTAAAAAAAAAAAAAAAAGCAACTTTGAGCTCCCAGGGGATCGACTGAATGTGGCAGGGGCAAAATCACTGTGTGGGTCTGTGAGCTTGTTTCCTGAGCATTGTACCAGACATGGCTTTAGTCCCTTCCCTGTTAAAACTCAACTTGCTCTAAAACACCAGATTCTCCAGCAAGCCTTCCCAGGTGTCCCAGCCAAGAGAGGTTGCCTGCGACCTCATCTTCTTGGGCAAGTAAACAGAAAGGCCACCCCTCTTTCTCTGGTAGATTTCTCCAAGGGCTAGGTTGGTGATGTAAGAGGTGTGAGAACATGATGTGAATGTAGGGACGGCAGCCCATGTAGCTCTAGCACCTGATCAATCTCTGAAGCCCTAGAAGCCCATGGGGCTGGTGTTGGTATTGAGCAAGTGTTTGCCTGCTCACTGTGTGCCAGGCAGTGGGGCTGTAGATTAGTGAGGAAGAGAATCCTTAAAGTGAGGCTGAGGTGCAAAAATAGGCCTTCTCACCATGGCGCCTTGCTAGAGCCTCCCTGCCCCACAGGGCTCTACCAGCTTTCACTGTGGGTGGCAGTAAGCCTCCTCCTGACTTCTCCTTTTCCTTCGCCTTTAGGACCCGAAGAGATCACAGCATTGCAGGAATTTCCTCCTGGCTCAGCTCCCTGGAGAGACTGTGCTACTGTTTGTACTCCAGCAGGGATAAGAGCAGGGGTCCCTCCCTGGGACATTCCTGATTTGAACTGATTGGCCAACGCAGCCTTCAACCCAGAAGGGAATGGGGCCTTTCC
The DNA here is from genome assembly GCF_014176215.1 of Rousettus aegyptiacus. NCBI lineage: Eukaryota > Metazoa > Chordata > Mammalia > Chiroptera > Pteropodidae > Rousettus > Rousettus aegyptiacus. Next base: position 114,879,000 of record NW_023416306.1, on the reverse strand, counting down.
TTCTTTCTAGCAATGGAAAGAGATGAGGCTCAAGTTCTCCGCGCCAGATAACCTATTCACTCATTTAACTTTGGGCTTGGTTAGGCTGAGTAGGGGCAAGTTATTGTCCAAGACTTAGGAACTGGTTGGGAGTTTCTTTAGGCTGCTTGTGGTCTCACTCATCGCCACTCAGGTTGGTTGTGAAGATGATGCCACTTTCCTTGTCCCTTAAATTTGTGAAGTTTTTACTGCACATTGCTAGAGGGGAAAGATACTTAGATAACCTCTTAAAAAGCAAGGTGAAATTAAGATTTTAAATACCTTACAAGTTCCTGTAATAGATGTTAACTGGGGTCCCTTCGTTAGATGATTCTGGAAGCTCCTTGATAAAGCAGGAATCAGCATGGATTGGGAACCAGATATGGTTGCTCATTTGGTACCTTCTGGATGGAACCTACTTCCTTGTCGTCTCTGGCTTTCTGGCCTACAGTGTTCGGCCCCTGATGTTAGGCCATTTTGTATTTTGTTTGTAGCTATCTCCCTCATCTCTCCTTCAGTTGTTTTGCTTCAGCCATAGGGATCCTGCTCCTGTCTTTCATTCCAGGATGGAGGAAGGCTTATCCCTAAATGACCTTAAGATCTTCCTTCTGCTTCAGAACCTTCTGGCTTACAGAACCTGCTTTCTCTGCACTCAGTCTGGAGGGCTCTCTAATGTCTGGTTCTGGCTCCTTGAAATCTTACCTTCTGCGCTGCTCAGTTTTTGTCTGATTGAATTGACAGTTAGGAAAAACATCCCAATCAGCTGCTGGTGGAGGCCAAGATCTGAGAGAAACGTGGCTTCCTCTTTGGCAGATACACCAAAGTTGGGGCTCCCTAGGGGATCCCTGGCTTACGGTGGCCCCAGAGATACCTTTCCAGGGGTTCTGTTTGCATCTTTCTCCTCCTATGCTTCAGCTACAAGTGCCCTGCCCCAGCAATTCCCAAGGTTTCCAAGGGCTACTCCTCCTGTAGTTTAGGTTTGGTGGCTGACTTGGGAAGAGATCCCTGTTGAATTGGGAAAAAAAATGTGGATATTTGTGTCTGCCCATTGCCTCAGAGGCTAGCATCCACCCACGTTGGTTCTGGCAGGTGTCTTTGGCTGATAAAGGAAAAATGATTGACAGACTCCAAGCCTGGTGAGCCATTTATCTCAGGAGATCAGCTCTACGACATTAAGCTTTTTATCTTAAATGTTTCTATTTTATTTATAAGACTATATGCTCACTAAAGCAGTCATATATAATATTAAGAGATAGAAAAATAGTTACCTTTAATCTTCCTATTCTAGGATAGAAACATTTTGGTACACACCTTTCTAGGCTTTTTCTTTATTTTCTGGCCTACTTGGTGGTAGCTAAGCAAGGGGTTCTTGTATTGGTCTGTCACAGTGCCTCAATTTGGTCAATCACTCTGTCCCTCCTGGATCACTCTCCTAGCCCACAGTTCCCATAGGAAGCTTTTCTATATGACTAATTTTTACCCTTAAGTGGGGGGAATAGTTCTCGGTGCTTTAGACAACAAGGTCATGGAGAGTCCCTCTTTGTGGTCGGGGGACAAACCCTCGGTCTCTAAGGCTGAATAATCCCCTCCCTTCACCGTATCATTTACATTTCTTTGCCACAGTTACACAACAGCCAATGCTGACTCTGACTATGAGCGGGACTCAGACAGGGAGAGTGAAGATGGGGAAGATGAAGTGAGCTGTGAGACTGTGAAGATGGGGAGAAAAGATTCTATGGACCTGGAGGTAGAGGTGGCTTCAGGCCCAGTGCCCAGAGCCCTGGAGGCTGAAGGCTCCCCTGGCCTGGAGGATATGCTGCCTCTCCTGCAACAGGCGGATGAGCTGCACCAGGGCAATGAGCAGAGCAAGCGGGAGGGCTTCCAGCTGCTGCTCAACAACAAGCTAGCGGTGAGGCTCCAGCTGCCTGTGTGTCCTCCCTTCTGACCTCTGCTGCCCCTAGGGAATGAGGGCAAGCCACTGTGGCTACTGACCCTGCAAGGTGACAGGGGAAGGGGAATGAGGATGAGATGGCTGGTTCTGTACCTACACGCCAGGGTTGTATGTCCTCTCCCAAGGGGGTTAAACATTGTTCCTAGGGGCCCGGGTTTACCACCTCCCAGGTTTCCTCTGCCTCCTATAGTTCCACCTCCTACGGCAGAGGGGTGGAAAGAACTGGTATGTCCTTTTCCTCTTTTCCCTTGAGGAAGAGACCAAGGTGCCTGCCCTACTTGAAGTTCCAAGCATTAGTGATAAATATGTAGGTTATTCGATCACAATTCCCTTCTCAGGTTCATTGCCAGAATTTATGTCCTTTCTTGGACATTTTCACATTTTTTTCATTTTGTCAGCAAGACTTCTTTTGCTGTGTCTTGTTACATCTTGGAGTTGACCCTTCCTTCCTTCCCATATAGGCCAGAATGCCCTCACTCTGTAGGTAGTGCAATTTACAGGCTAGAGATAACATATGGCAAGTTAACTAATTGAACAAGGGAGGCTGTGTGGGGATGGAGGACTGTGTATAAGGCTGGCCCAATGTCAGTCAGCATTTCTAACACGCTAGCTTGGAAATTCAAACCAAAGCGGGACGGGGTGAGTGGGTGGGGTGGGTGGATGGAGGGTGGTCGAGGAAGGCCAGAGCCCCAGTTCTTTGTGGTTGAGGGTACAGGGGCCTCATCCCTCTCTTTTTCGTCTGTAGTATGGAAGTCAGCAGGACTTTCTCTGGCGCTTGGCCCGGGCCTACAGTGACATGTATGAGCTTACTGAGGAGGTGAGCGAGAAGAAGTCATATGCCCTAAATGGTAAGTGCTGACAGCTTCCTGGTGGGAAAGTGACTGACTATGGAGATGGAGACAGCTCATTTGGTTGGGGCCCAGGAGAACCACCAAGATATAGACTGTCAGGGCCTTTGTGGCTGTTACTCACTAGGGATAAAATGGCTCCCAGGGGACCCCTGCTTCCTTGAGATGGAACAGTCTTTGCTTCTCTGCACATGGTGGTAACACAGATGCACGTTTTTAGGAGTATTTGTATATTAGCACAATTTTTTGTTCTAACTCCCCAGAGTTGGTAAAACCTCCTTAATTGGAAGTTTTTGTTTTTTTGCTGTGGTTTGGGTATCTATTTTCAGTTATGGAGACCATAGGGCTGGTGTTCTAAGAATACAAGTGGAGTATGATTGAACACCTGTAAGGGAGAGTTTGGGAGAATACTGCTACCTTAGAAATTCCTGGGATCTACTTAGCATTTCTGTTGCTAAGTCTGTGCCCTGGGGTGTAGGATGTATCTGACTTATGCCAGGTTCAGAGCTTGGCCCTTTCTGGCATGAGGTCACTGAGAATCCTGGGACTTTAAAAAGTTCCAGGTTTCATGGGGAAGATGTTTTGTCTAGCCACACACCTCCCAAATCATGCACCATCAGTGAGTTTCCAGGTTCAGTTGTCTAAAGTGGATTCGTTTACTTTTTCACTTTTAAGTACAGCCTTGCAAACATTATCAAATCTTTGATAATGCAGAATCTGACAGTACCTCCAGGTCATTGTTCTAAACAAGTATAGAATTAGAAAGTCATGTAGAAAGAACAGGCCCGTTAAGTCGAATGTTTATTGATACAGATCTTCAGGAAAATCCCTGGAAATTTTAACAAAAGATGCTTAAGGCTTACTTACCATTTGCTTCTCTTTTTAAAAATTTCTGCTTTCCCTCCTAAATTTCAAGTGAGGATTCTGATCAGCTTTGGGTCTGATGTTTGGTATCTAGAGGAACCTTTCCTTTGCCTTTGATCATTGATCATTTCTTATTAGTACTAGTAGCCAGTCAGAGCCCTGAGGGGGAAAAGCAGCTATGGCCAGCACTGGTCTGGTCTGGCTTCCCAAGCTTAGCACCCTGGACAAATCTGTTCTTGCTGGAGATTAGATGACTGTGGAGCATACTGAAAAGCACTGCTCTGGGACACTAGCTTTTTAGGACCATCCTTGCTGGGTCTAAGGCTCTTCATTTTGTTTTGTCTCTAGAAGGTAAACTACCAGGAGGCAGCCATTCTGTGGGATCTCAGGTGATATTTGTTCACTCCTATGTCTAGCCTAGCAGGAACTGGTTCTCATTCTTCCTGTTATTTTCCCAGTGAGACAGTGTTTTGAAAGGGGCAGAGAGAAATCTCCTAAAAGACAGTGTCCCTCACTGGTGGTGCCACATGGTCCTCTTTGCAGAGGGGGATGTAAGGGTCTCATCAGTTATGTTAAAAATGTATTTGTTGCATAAACATTATACTATAATTACTGAAACATTTCAATTAGCCAGCCTACCATCTCAACACATTACTTTTATGCTATTTTCTCCATGTTCCCTTCCAAGCCCTCTCCATTTTAATCAAAGAAGTCCCATTTTGCAGGGTGCTATTTTCTCCAGTGTGTAGATGTGATGGCCCTCTGGAGGGCTCTAGGCTCCTTGACATTCTAGGGGACCACTGTCAAGAGGTGTATTTAGGCTTTGGTTTCTTTTAGTCTTGGTGCCTAGAATACTTAGTAAGACTAAGTAAAAGTGATCTCTGGTCATACCTCAGTCCATTTGGTTCTGATGAAGAGCCTAGAGCTGTGACTGTTTTGGGATCATGGATTTTTAAAAAAATTTTATCAAAGCTGTGGACCCTCTCAATAAAATGCACATGTACCTAAAATTTAATACCACAGAGGGATTCACAGGTATCCAGAAGCCTGTCCACTGACTCCAAATCAAAGATTCTCCGGGGTCAGGTCTGTTGGGGAGTTTCAAATTGGCGTTGGGCCCTTTTATATTTGAAGTGCTATGAGCACATCAGGTGGGTGTAATAAAAACAAGGTAGCTGGGGCAGCTGATGAGAGATAGGGAAGGTGAGGTGAAGCAGAAGTCATTCTGGAGAAGCTATCTGCAGCTTTTTCATTCTGTTCAAGTTCACGACTATTTCCAAACAAGTCCAGGTTGGGTAAGCCTTTGTGAGAGCTGGAGTAGTCATTCTTCCCGTAGCCCCTTTGCAAGTGTGCTTGGGAGCACCTGTCAACTCTGGATCACCTTTATCCTACAGGAAGAGAAGAAGCAGAGGCTGCTCTGGAGAAGGGGGATGAGAATGCTGAATGTCACCAATGGTAATTAACATCCTGCAGGGTCCTGGGGAGAGCCAGCATGGGTCAGAGTGGAGGGCGGGCCCTTTCTTTTCTCTGCCCTGGCCTCAAAGCATTTGCCAGAGGAACCAGGAGAGGGAGCTCTGGCCTTTATTTCTGTATGCCCCACCCGGCCCCACAGCTGGGGACCCAGAGGTTTCTTTGGGAGGTGCCTTGGGGGTGAGACAGGTGAGAGTACAAGCCATTTTTCTGTTGGGGCTTGGAGAAACAAGCAGCTTTGTGAGTCACCCTAGTTACAAAACTTGTGGATTCTTGGCTCCTCAGGGAGGCAAGAACAATTTGCGGTTTCTCTTGCACAACCTCCTCTTTCCCCTTGCTGCGATCCCTGGCTGGCGGTGGGCTTTGCTTCTTTGCTTGGCTTGCATGAGGAAAGTGAGTTCACCCTCAGGAAGCTCAGTAGTCATTTTATTAGCTCACAGAAACAGCTGTTTGTGGTGTCATGAGAGACAAAGTTCTGCCAACTTATGTGGATCAAGGCCAACTTGTCTTGGGGCCTGGTTCCAGGACCTCAAAGTGTTAGTGAAAATGTTCCTTTCCTACCTCTCCCCCTGCTTTACTTATTTTTGCCCTCAGATTGTGAGCTGAGAGGCTGTTTAATCTGTTGCTGAAACTATTTCTGCAAGGGCTCTTCTTAAAGGCCAGGTCATTGTTTCTTGGGTATCACAGGTGCTGCTTCTCTTGGGAGCTCCCGGGCTGCCAAGGATGGAAATTAGCTTCATACTTTCTTAGCTCTTCTTGGGGAACAATTCTTTGGACTAAACATAGAAATAAGCCTCTGGAAGAACCTGACAAAATGCCTTCCAGATATTTAATGCATATATTAAAAAGCAACTTTGGCCTTTACATACTCATTTAATGTCAACTTCTAGATACAAGGCTGGAGGGATTGGGTAATGAGACCTGTTTTTGAAGACATAAAGTGGAAAGATGGCTGGCTTTGTTCCCCTGAGAAGGATGATATGACAGAGAGGGCTGAAATCAGAGGGCTTTCTTCCTCTGTTGGTTCCTCAGTTAACATTAGAAAGTTCTAGAGTGTCTCATCCCAATTTGTCTTTCCTATTAAAGTTTTTATGACACCTATGGCTGTACTCATTATGAGGGGAAATCTGTTGGGAGATTTGGACTGAGACCCTAAATATTAAGTATAAGAGAGATTTACTGTGGAGGACCCAACTGTTTTGTACTCAGTATGTGTACTTTGGAGAGCCTACCACTGTGTTTGCTAAAGACTATGAATTGGGATCACAGGTCTGTGAAAAGAGGAATTATATACAGATAGAAATATTTTCAGCTCTAGTTGAGGGTGCAAGGGTGAGAAGCAGTGCAATTAGGCCATAGGCCGGGAACCCATTTCTTATCCCTGAGCTTGCTACTGCTTTCCCCCTTAGGTATGCAGTGCTTTGTGGTCAGCTGGCTGAGCATGAGGGTATCCAGAAGCGCATCCAGAGTGGCTTTAGCTTCAAGGTGAGGAAAGGCTTCTCTTCCTTCCCTTGTGCTGGTCTAGTACATATTCCCTTCCCCATCTTATAGGAACATCAAAGGGTGTTCCTATAACCTCTATGACTTGCCCTCTTCCCTTAGCAACTGTGGTGTCTCATAGTTTATATTTTTCTCCTCAGGAACATGTGGACAAAGCCCTTGCTCTCCAGCCAGAAAACCCCATGGCCCACTTTCTCCTTGGCAGGTGGTGCTACCAGGTGAGCTGAATTCCAGGGCTTGAGGCCAGGGCTCTAAGTGTCCTGATCTCATTGCAGTGAAAACTTTGGAGCAGGTTCCTCAGCCTAGCTTAAGTGTCATTTTCTCTGAATGGTCATGTTACTGGTGATTGGACCCAGCCCTGTTTGAAACTTTTTATTCACACCTTAATCTTTTGATGGTAGGTCGCTCACCTGAGCTGGCTAGAAAGAAAAACTGCTAAAGCCTTGTTGGAAAGCCCCCTAAGTGCTACTGTACAGGATGCTCTCCAGAGCTTCTTAAAGGTATCAGGGAAGGGAGGGGTGGACAGCAGCCAAAAATGCCTAGGTAACCTGTTTTTCTAAGGACATTATTGGGAGGGGTTTCTCATAGGGGGTAATTTTGTCTGCCTGTTCTACGGGAAAATCAGAACCACTTGGAGAACTTAGAAAAAATATAAATTCCCAGACCCACTAAATCAGTCTCCAGGTAGAAAACTGGAAACCTCTATATACTTCAGAGCCTGATTTGAATTTGGGAATACCTTACAGAAATGCCTTCCTCCCTTCTCCAGGCTGAAGAACTACAGCCAGGATTTTCTAAAGCAGGAAGGGTATACATTTCCAAGGTAAACTCACTTGCCTATTTCAACATAGATGAAAAATATGTATGATGATGATATTCTGGGAACTCCTGAAAGTATACCTACTCATCCCCTTCTAGTCTCCTGGTGAGATTTCTCCCAGGTTTTCACTATTGTCTCTTCTCAGTGCTACCAAGAACTAGGAAGAAACTCTGAAGCTAGACAGTGGGTGAAGCTGGCCCTGGAGCTGCCAGATATCACAAATGAGGTAATGTTTTTAAGAGCTTTTCTAACACTGGGTTCCATTATTGAGTCACCATATGACCTTTACAGGAAAAATCTTCCCTAGGGATCTTATTTCCCTCACTTTTACATGTAGGTGCTATCACAGAGCTCAGAAAGGAAGCAAAGGGCCCTTCTGATTGGGTTCCAGTGGTTTGGGAAATGGTGGCTTAAATTTTGAGTCCTAGTCTTATTCTCTTGTCTCCTTAGGATTCAGCTTTCCAGAAGGACCTGGAAGAATTGGAAGCAGTTTTAGGAGACTAATCACATTTCAATGACCTTCATGACTTGAGAAATACCACTACCTAAGAGACCAAAATAGAGTCCTTGTACCCTTAGACCCAGGAGACCGAGTAAGATTGGTTAAGGGAGTGTACCGACTCTGACTAGTACGTGCTACCATTCCCCATTTCTTGCCTGTTGTCTACTGGTTAATTTATTCTAATTTTTTAATCTGAAATTGGGAAAAAGTACTTGAGGCATGGGTTTCTATTGTTCTGTCCCTTAAGCAAATTCTTGAAAAATCAAACCTAATTTGGCACCTGTCCTAGGGGTTGAGTGTGGGTAGAGCATTTAAGGCTGACTTCCAATGGCTGCTAAGGTGAATGAACTTCAAAGAGCTATATGAACAAAACAGAACTTGTACTCTCTTTTTCACAGATTAATATTCAATACCAAAGTATATAGTCCTAGGATCACACCCTACCAGAGTAAAAGGAAGGGCCCAGGCAGTCCATGGATATTGCCTTCTTGTCACCTATCATGTGGATTTCTAACTGTATGCCTGGGCCGAGGGGCTGGACCACTTGAATTCCAGTCTTGGCTGCTTTGGGAATGGCAGCAGGCTTATGAGACTGAAACTATGATCTGAGGAGTTGCCTGGAATATTTTTTGGCACAAACTTAATAAACCAAATATGACTAGAAATGACTACAGTCTTCTGTTATCAGCTCCTATTCTTGACACTTCCAAAACTTTTCTACTACAGAGGCTATTGCAGACAAGTGGAAAAATGACACCAAATAGTTTATAATAAGCTCTTTGGTTAATGCTATTTCAGTGAAAATTTTAGTTATATGTAAAATATAGGCAGAGAGCTGGTTTTTAGCTTCACAAGACCTAGTCCAACTAAGCAGATGTTCCTTGACCCTCTCATGTTCACTTAGAGCCAACACAAAGCCTAATCCTACCTACAAGAAAAATCGAGACAAATTTCAAGAGCAAAAGCACTTAAATACTACAAGACTAAGATGCTTTTATACAGGCACCATGCTTTTATTCCAGAATCTGTCACTGTGGTATAGAAATGAAAAAACAACCTGAGATATACTCCATTCTTTGAAGCTAGGGAACAGAACTTTTGAAACAAAGCTGCATTACATTAACTAAATCCTCTTATCTCCCTACATATAATAGGATCAACATAGGCAACTGCAGAGATTTTCACTGCCTTTCCTCCCAGTACTAGCTGAGAGGCCCTTGGAAATTCAATTCAAAGAGCTGGTTAAAACCCATCCTGAGTAGGAGTTTGAAGGGGAAAAGTATCTCAAACACCTGAAGTAGAATATTCCAGGCAAGTATCAGAAGACCTCTACAACACGAGACTTATAGAATAAAAATAAAGGCCACAGGAAAGCCACGGTATAGCCACCTTGTAATTCTGTATTAGGCTGAAGGACAATAAGCTCAATCATCTGAATGTAGGACTTTAAAATTTTCCATTTTAAAACAATAGAAACTGATCGGCCCTATCTTGAAATACTTTAGCTTATATCAGAATTCCTATAAACAGCACATTCACCACAAATTACTTTATTAGCAGACCCCTACTGAATCTACTTAAAGAGCCTCTAAAATGCTTACGATTCCAGAATTATCTTGAGTTGCTCTTAGCAGTAAAAACAAACAAAAAAACCCCAAACAAACCAAGTAGATGGTGAAGGGCTGGTGGCCCAACAGGTCTGTTAAGTACCCCTAAACTAAAAACAAATTCTTACACAAGATAATCCAGGCAAAGAAACTTAAAAGCCTCTAATTGACAGTTTTACTGATAGAGCTGACATTTTTTTCAACATTATTCAGAAAAAAGTCAGGTGTCCCAGCTTTACATCTCTTGGACACAAGATTTCCAGCTGTTAGTCCCGAGTCAACCTCAAGGCACTATGTCACAGGTATTCCATATACTGTGCCCCCTCTGACCAAAGAATTCACAGAAATTAATACACTATAGAAAATATAAACATTTTAGATCAGTTTGTGACTACTGACCTGTCTCCTCTTTACACCATCAGAAAAGTTGATACAATAACTTTTTCCTGGAAGCTTTTTTCTAGCAATCACAACAGGAAGAGGCCTGCGAAGAACCATAGGGAGCAGTCTTCTCCATTAGGCTGCAGGATAGGTTTATCACAGGAAAAAGCCCAATGGTTCAGTCTTTGGCATCTCCTACTCCATCCGCATTGATGGCAAACATAGCTTCAGCTTCAGGAAGACAGGGAGAGTCGTAGATTTTGCAGATTCTGGTTTCCCCTCTTCCTTTCCTCAAGTACAGTCTGACCCAAAGACAGATCAAAACACCAAAGTTATAATTTAAAAGGTCTCATCTTATTTATGGTAGATCTGAAAAAATTTTGGATGCATACTTCTTAGAAGGATTTTTCGGATTTTTCTGTATTCCTTAGGGCACTTCCAACCTGGAAGAATCCATTTCTGGCCTGCCCTACCCCCAGTGGATTTTCCATATTAAAACAATTATGTTTTTTTAATAATGAGGGAGAGGCATATCAATTCTTTATATTCAGTCTTCCATATTTGAAGGCTTTTCATTTCTTTATGAACTAAAAGCAAACACTGATACTAACCAGAGCATGACAATTAGATTGAGGAAGTACTCCTTTGTCTAATTACACAACAGTAGCTTGACAGGGTTTAAATGAAAATGTTGTACTTTCATATCTACTTCACAGTTAGCATGACATTCCAAGATGAAGTCCTCTATCCTATCACTTTACCTGGTTGTTGAGGCATGAGCAATGATATTTCCTCCAATAGGTTTTTTAGGATCTGCAGCAAACATGGCTGCTCCATCCACTTGGGCTACCACCTGGTTGGTGATTACCACTGCCACACCAAACTGATGGAGAAAGGGTAACTGTTATTTCTTGTGGCCACAGGTATCCCAAGGACCTTACTACTGCCACCCTTTCTCCCACAAACCAATGAATGACTAATGTCTCTGTATCTAACTATTATCTTTATACCAGGTCCTAAGATCTTAGCCTCCCAGCAAGGCTCCTGGAATTCACGGCCCCTGAAAGTAGGCATTCTCTGTCCCTACCCGACAACTTACCTCATCAGCGAGTCGCAGAAGCATCCGCAGAAATCTGGCCAAGTGCATCTGCCTAGCTGAAAGTTCGCCCCGACCAGAATAGTCTGTTCTGTAGAGGGCGGTGGCACTGTCTACAATTAGCAGTGCATACCTACAGGGAACAAGGATTCTCTGAAGCCTATTTCCAGCTTATGTCAGACTCTGCTTCCTTCCTCACTATACTAAAATTTCCTATTCATAGTTACACTTGTATGTAGATGTTTTATTAATATATTTGTATAGCATTTATGTCTAAGGTACCACATAACAAGATAAAATTTCCAAGAAGTTCAGGTGGATGATGGCTTCATTTTTTAACAGTAACTTTTAACCACAAAGCAAGAGTGTCAAAATAGGAACTAAAACTGATATCTCCCTATTTCTGATTCAAGCAACTATCAGTTTGGCTAAGCAGTCTATACAGGATTTAGGGCCAGGGCCCTAGAAGTAAATTTAGTGTCTTCTACTGAGCACCTACCTGGACTCGACCATCATGGCTGATGCTTGATAAAGTAGCTGGGTCTGGTGGTCTGTGTTGAATCCACGAGCATATGCAACATTATCTAGGACATCACTGCCAGAGAGGCCATATCTAAAAGAGAAGAGAACATTTATAGGCTTCATATAGAACTCAGGCAGATGAGAAATTCATCTCTAACAAAGAAATTACCTGGATGGGTAGGTAAGAGGTGATGCTGGGGCTAAAGAATATTAATTCTCCTTCCTATTAGGAAGTCCAGGCAAACTATATAAAGAGATGACAGCAACGACTGCTTTGGAATAGATCTACCTAGCAGAACTTCAGGATAAATCAAGTCTATTCTTTGAGGACTCCTGAACTAGAATGAGAAATTTCCAAATATAAGGAAAACAATGTTCTGGAAAAACCAAGGGCAACAAGACAAGACCAAAACAAAGATAATGAATCAAAGATCAATTAAACAAATTCATATAAACTTGTTATATAGGAATAAAACCTTCTAAGCAAGGACTCAAAACTAAGTTCAAGAGAAACAGGTATATTTCATTTCCTTTTTTTTAAGGCAAGGCAACCCTTGGTTAACCTCACAGATTGCAAGGGCTTTGTCATCTTACAATCCCTTATTTTTTATTTTTCACGCCTGCAGCACCTGGTGTTCCTAGGAGGTCTTCCATCCAAGCACAAACCAGGCCTGATGCTGCTTAGCTTCCCAGATCAGACAGGATTAGGCTTGTTCAGGATGGCATGGCCATAGACCATTTCCTTTTTCTTGCTAGTAACTAGTTAAGATAAAATATGTGACATGTATCTGGTATGGTTAAATGAATGTTACCTTACTTAATTTATCTTATACCTTAATATTTTATTCTTTTGCATTAAAGGCAAATAAAATATCTCCTATTTTCTTAGAACTATCTATACTTTTTCACCTTTGTACCTGCTACCTAAGTACATGAATGATTTGAGTAAAAGTTTTCATTCTCATTAAATTACTGTAACGGAGCCCCATTTCTTCAAAGATAGTTTGATTTATGCATCTATCAAGACTCAACTAAATGTCTGCACTTTTATAAAAATTTCCCTCTACCTCTCAAATAGACGTGATTCTCCTTCTTCTGCACTTCCAGAAAATTGACTTAGGTCTTTTATGGTACTTGTGAGGAGCTACCCACAAAGACCCATTTGTGGTCTTTGATTAGACCACAAATTCCTCCAAGGGGAAAAACTAAGCCTCTCTACCTAGTACATTTTTTGTACTTAGTAAATTCAGAATGTTGCTGAATAAAGCTTTTATCCATAATCCAAACAAAAAGAGAACCATATATATCACTTTAACCCATCATATTTTTACATTGTCACCTAAAATTAGTCTAAAAGTATATAATATGTAATAGTTCAAAAGAACCTATTTAAAAATTACAATGTGTTGTTGAGAATCAAAGGTTTATGATTCTATCAGTCTTGAAAGAAGCAGTCTATGTGGAGACTGATCATTACAAAAACGTGTAATACATCAAATTTATTTTTTCTGAAACTTAACTTTACTAGTTTTCCTCTCATTTTTCTTCCTCAAAAGAACAGAAAAATAAAAGAATATTCTAGCACTTGAAGTAACACTGCAGTAAGCTAAACCTTGATATCAGGAGATCCCACTCTACCCAACTGCATTTTCCACACCATACAATGAATTCTTCATATTAGGTATACACGGTCCTGGCACTTTCCTGGACATTTCATCTGCTATTTGTTACCATCAGCACAGATGAAAGTTTAGCCCTGACATTAAGTGGATTGATGATGATTAGTTAAGCCTGGGCATGAAGATAAGAAGATGGAGGATGGAATTTTACCTTGGGATCCTGACTAAATAAAATGGGAATAAGGAGATAAAATTTTCCATATTTCAATCATGGCTTTAAGATTTTTTAAAAGATTCAAGGGGCCTAAGTACTGGACTACACAACTCTTCTAGTCTGCCTCAAGAAACTTTGATATAATCTACCATCAGGAAGGGAGATTATCTTTTGCTATCAGAACATGGATGGTTTACTAGAAAAATGAAGAGTTATCTTGGCTTTACACTCAGCAGTGTTCACAAAGATGACTGTGGGGATCTCTATGCTGACATCCCTAAGCAACATGGAATTTTTAATTCCCACAATTTGGAAAAAGTTGGTTGGAAATAAGCATCCTCTCTTACAGTGTTTCCAGAACTTCCTTAAAGATAACACCTGTTAAAAAAAAAAAAAAAAATTCCCAGGCCTAACCCAGACTTAATGAATCACAATTTTCAGGGAAGAAGTGTATTAATATGTATATTTAACAAATGCCTCAGGTAATTCTTAACATGTAAGTTTGAAAAATTCAGCTGTATTACCTCAAGGGAGTTCTGTAATTCTCTCATAGTACTAATAAGAACTTTTAAAAGAGGTGGTGACACTATATACCTAGCAATTGTGACCATGGTTTTCAAACTTCAGCAAGAATTTGGATCACCTGGAGAGCCTGTTAACAGATTGCTGAACCCTATCCCAAAGTCTGTTTCTGATTCAGTAGATCTGGTGTGGAGTCAGAGAGTTTGCATTTCAAACAAGTTCTCAGGTGATGGTAATGAAGCTGTACTGAGGACCACATTCTGAGAACCGAGCTACAGCAACCTGAATGTGGGTTAATATTCTTCAACAGGGCACGGCAAAAATTAATAAACAAGGGTTCTGTTGAGAAGGGAAAGTAGTCATTAACTTAAGAAGGCCCTGTAACTTTCTCAGAACTATAAATTTAAATGCAATATATATAAACAGAAAATCAATTATAGTTAAAAATGATTAAAATGAATAAATGAAATTTACATTTAAATATATTTTTCTTTCAGTTGACAAAATAGTCATAAACATAGCTCTACTTAATATTCATTAACAAATACCGAATGCCCTGTTCAAGGGCTTAAGGATAGTGAGCGATCAGAACAAAGTCCCTGTCCTCATAGCCAGCATTCTACTATCTCATCTATCCTATCTGAACACCATTTATGTTACTGTGCAAAATCCCTTTTTTGGGGGGCCATTTATATATTTATTCTTAAAGCCTCTTTCGGGTATAAACTATTTTTCTTTTGACATTCAATATTACTGTATATTAGTTTCACGTGTATAGCACAGTGGTTAGACATTTATACAACTTGTGAAGTTATCCCCAGATTAGTCTAGTACCTACCTGGACAAAATCTTAGTGACTATACAAGAGAGAGAACTCTTCAACTACTAAAATAGTGCACTTAAAAATTAAAAGTGTGATTTTTGTACAACACTAAAAACAACTTTGGGAGGGAAGATACAGTTTAATAGACATATCTTTAGAAATTTAAGATCAGGTTACAAAAGAATCATTCTTTTTTCATGTCAGGGATTTTGTAAGCAGAGGCAAAGAACTACAATTATTGTTCCAACCTAATTTTATACCTCAGTGGTATACATTCCATGGCTTGGATTCCTCAAACTGTAAACTGGGAAAGAGAATTTGGTTATAAAACTAGAAAACTCCTCAACGTAGCTAGGCAGGTTCTGACTTGAGCCTGACATTTCAGCATGCAATTAAATTCTATTTAATCACTAGGTTTCAGCAAAATGTGTAGGAGGGACCAAATGATCACATTTGACCCTAGACAAGGAAAAATAAGTAAAAAATTTTGACTTATTTGAAAGTTGTACTAGAAACTTAGTTGTACAACCATCATCACAATCCAATTTTAGAATGTCTCCATCACCCTAAAAAGATCTCTCAAGTCTATTTGTAGTTACTTCCGTTCCTACTCCCAGCCCCAGGCAAACAATTAATCTACTGTCCCTATATACTTTCCCCTTCTGGAAATTTCACATAACTGGAATATACTATGTGTCTAGCTTCTATCATTTAGTATGTTTTTGAGGTTTATCTATGTTGTAATACATATTGACACTTCATTCCTTTTTATGGTCATATAGTATTTTGCTGTATGGATAAATCAAATTTTATTTATTCATTTACTAGTCGATGGACAATGGGTTGTTCCCAGTTTTTGGTGATTATAACAAAATTATAAACATACATGTACAAGTCTCTATGTGGACATGTTTTAACATCTCCTGGATACATAACCAGAGTAAAATTAATGGGTCATTCGATAAATTTATGTCTGACACATTCTTTTCCAAAGTGACATCATTTTACATTCTTACTAGCAATGTATTAGGGTTCCCGTTTCTCCACATCCTCCCCAACATGTGTTACTATCTCTTTTATTACAACCGTCCTCATGGTGGTATCTCACTGTGGTTTTACTTTGCATTTCCTCTTGACTAATGATAATAAGCATCTTTTCAGTTGCTTATTGACCATTTGTATATCTTCCTTGGAGAAATGTCTTTATAAATCCTTTGCCCATTTTTTAATTGGGTTGTCATTTTATTGCCCAGTTGTGAGAGTTTTTATATATTCTGGGTACTAGACCCTTGTCAGATCTTTCTCCTGTTTTTTCTAAAAGTGTTAATAGTTTTAGCACTTACATGTAGGATTTTCATCTTTTAAAAAAATTATAGTAAATATACATAAAATTTACCATTTTAACCTTTTAAAAATATACGGTCCAGTGGAAATAAGTATATTCTTATTCTTGTGCAACCATCACTATCAGAGCTTTCATCATTCCAAACTGAAACTCTGCACTCATTAAATAATAACTCCCTATTCTCTTCATCCCTAGCCCCTGGAAACCATCATTCTAATTTCTTTATGAATTTGAAGACTGTAAGTACTTCACATAAGAGGAATCATATAACATTTTTCCTTTTGCAACTAGTTTATTTTACTTAGCATGTTTCATCCATGTGAGAATTTCCTTCATTTTGAGATTGACTATTCCATTGTATGTAAATCCACTATTTTATTTCCATTCACCTGTTGGATACTTGGATTATTTCCACATTTTGGCTACTGTTAATAGTGCTACTATGAACACTGATAGACAAGTATCTGTTCCAGTCTCTGCTTTCAATTCTTTTGTGTACATACCCGGAGTGGAATTGCTGAATCATATTGTAATTCTATTTAATTTTTTGAGGAATCATCAGACTATTATCCATTTTGAGTTAATTTTTTAGGTATGGTATAAGGGTCTAAATATATCTTTTTGCATGCAGATATCCAACTACATTAGCCAGTTATTGAAGACTATCATTTTCTCCATTAAAGTGCCTTGGCACCTTTTTCAAAAATCAAATAACTATAAATGAGAAGGTTTATTTCTGTACTCTTGATTCTGTTCCATTGATCCATAAATCCACCCTTCCTTATGCCAGCCAGCACCACACTGTTTTGATTACTGTCGCTTTATAGTAAATTTAAAAATTGGAAAGACTAAGACCCTCCCCCTCTTGCCCCCCAGAGAATGTTTTGGCTATTCTGAGTCTTTGACATTTAAATTTTATAATCAGTTTGTCAATTTCTGCAAAAAAGCTTGCTGGAATTTCAACATGGATTGTGTTGAATTTATAGATCAATTTGAGGGAGAACTGTCATTTTAATAGATTGTGTTTTCCAATCTGTGAATAGGAAATGTTTCTTTATATAGACTTTTTCGATTTCTCTCAGCAATGTTTAGCAGTTTTCAGTGTACAAGTCTTGCACTTATTAAATTACCAAGTATTATTTTTAATGCTGCGAATGTGATTGTTTTGTAATATTGGAATTGTTCATTGCTAGTATACAGAAATACTGACATTGTATGCCACCACCTTGCTGGACGAATTTAGTTCTAGTAGTATTTTTTGTGTATAGATTCTTTAGGATTTTCTACATATAGGATCGCGTCATCGGTGAATAAAGAGAGTTTTGTGTCTTCCACTCCAATCTGGATGCCTTTTATTTTCTTACCCGACTGTATTGGGTAATATCTTTGGTACAATGTGGAATGAGTGGTAAGAGTGGACACCCTTGCCTTGTTTCTGATCTTAAGAAAGCATTCAGACTTTCACTATTAAGTATGATGTAAGCTGTAGGTTTTTATAGATGCCCTTTATTAGTGCACTTGATAAATGTTATAACCATTATTGGAAGTGTAATATTGGTCCCCAACTATTATGGTTGAATTGTATATTTCCCTAATTATGGCAGTTTTTGTTTCACATATTTGGGGGCTCTGTTATTAGATGTGTATATGTTTATAATAGTTATCCCTTCCTGATGAACTAATCTTTTAATTATAAAATACTCCTTTGTCCATAGTAATACTTTTTTGGTGTGTCTTCAAGTCTACTTTGTCTGATATTATTGTAGCTACTCCAACTCTTTTATTGTTACTATTTCCATGCAACTCTTTTTCCATCCTTTTACTTTCAACCTATTTGTGTCAGCATATAGTTGGATCTTGTTTTTTTTTTAAAACCCAACTCAAATTTTTGGCTAAGAAGAATGTTTTTCTTTAAGGAAGGTCATTTTTTTCAACCACACATACAACTTTGGAATATGGAGCAATGAGACACTCTTCAGTTAGACTAACCTTGGCAATCATGACAGGGATAGGTGCAGGTATATTTCTCTCATCTAATCCAGTAACCTACCTCTCGGCCACTGCTAGCAGTCGTTCTGGCCTAAAGGTACCCTCGGTGTCAATGTACATGGCCTTTCCTTCACCTCCACCTCGGTCAATGGGAAGCTAGAGAGAGGAGAAAGAACTGTGGAAATGAACACTGTACTTCTGATATAACTAACCAAGTTCTCCATGATGGGTTTATAATTCCCTCCACCTCCAATAAGGCGAAGGGAAAAATCACTTTAAAGTGACAGAGGTGGGGAAGAAGGCAATCCCTTCCGAGAGAAATACAGCCAACAGTAGATATGAGGCTCACTGTGCCCCATACCATATGAGGCTAGAGTCTTACCAGAGTTGAACTGCTTGGAAATATAGTCCAAAGTAGGTGACAAACTTCTATTTCTGCATACCAACACACGATTCATTGATCCTCTCAAGAGTACAAACATTTGGAAGATTATTTACCTTAGCTTTAGTAACATCCATTTAATTTTAGCATAACATTTCACTTTGTGGAACCGAGTTCATTTCTGCAAGTTATTAAGGAGCTTGGCAATGCCCCAGGGCATCCCTAGCAAGTTTAATGTATGAGCAAGAAAGAAGAAAAAAGCTGTTTGCTCTGACATTACATATAGATGTTAAAAAATGAACAAAAGGAGAAAAAGGAAAATAACAGAAAGAAAGAAAGAAAGAGAGAGAGAGAGAGAGAGAGAGAGAGAGAGAGAGAGAGAGAAAGAAAGAAAGAAAGAAAGAAAGAAAGAAAGAAAGAAAGAAAGAAAGAAAAAGAAAGAAAGAAAGAAAGAAAGAAAGAAAGAAAGAAAGAAAGAAAGAAAGAAAGAAAGAAAAAGGAACACTATGAAAACTCTCATGAGCTACACAAGGAAATCTGTGCTTTAAGTTACCCAATCCATGCCAGACAGCTTTGAGTTCTACAAATTTTAAGTGAATAATGCTAACAGGTAGTTTCCACCCTAGAAATCTACTTGGGAGTCATAATTCACCTTTAAATTCTGAGGAAAATCCCTTAGGATATTTTACACTAAGGGCCTGGCAGTGACAAATTTTTGTTTCCTATTTCAAAACTACAAAAGTATTACATTTGCATTAAATACTCAAACAATGAAGTAGACTATTTTCAAAAGTACAAAAGTATTACATTTGCATTAAATACTCAAACAATGAAGTAGACTAAAAATTGAAAGCTCTCTTCATCACTCTCATCTCCCAGAAGTAACCTTCCAGGTCATTCTCTATGTATTGTCATACACTTTTTATTATATATGGTTCTGTCACTATGTGTCCCTAAGAATATTATTTCCTTCTCTGTAAAACATAGATAAAACCCACCTTTTAGGATTGTTTTGAAGATGAAATAATTTATGTAAAGTGTTTAGCATAATGATTAACATACAGAAAGAACTTTGAAGACATGATATTCTCTACCTCTAGAGCACTAATTTTAGCATACACTCAGTTACAAATGGCTTTGTTAACCCAGAAGAAAAATGGTTGTTATTACTTGGCAGGTTGGCAGACAAAATTTTTCAAATCATAGGAAGCCATGGAAGGAACAAAGGATATAAGAAAATAAGGTCTTGACAGAGGAAAAGTGTGGAACCACTGGCCAAGAGGACAGGAAAAAGATACCTGTTTTTTGGGGGGGAGGAGAAAATCTTGACACTCAAGGGCCTAAGTCCATAGGAATTAAGATGATGGGGTTCTCTCTTCTCTCACTTTCTGATACCTTCAGTGCTAACATGAGAGATGTTTCTTTTCCAGCTAGGCAGACCTCCTTGGGAAAAAGGGAGGTCATAGGTGGCTAGACATAGGTAGTCAGACTGACAGCAGAGGTATGGGCAAGGTCTCAGTGTATTATGGGGCCAGTCTCAAGGAAAATGACTACATTTCTGCACTCCAGCTCATTTTACCTCCTCTAATTTGCCCTCCCAGTGCCATTGCAGTCATCTTGTGTTACTGGACTAGGATACTACCAAGTTAGCTATTTTAAATAACTGCTTAGTACCATAATTTAACTCTTCTTTCTATTTCATAGTGATGCAAGTTGTTTTGCACTTTCACCATTTTATAATGCTGTGGTGTAAATTCACTGTACATTTATTCTTGACCATATGCAAAAAAGTTTTATAAGACATTTTCTGTCAAAGGGTATGTGCATTTAAAATTGGTATTTACGTTCAACTGTCTTCCCAGAATTTTTAAATTATGCCATTACTTTGAATGATCATGAGCTGTACATTTTTGTAACTTAACTGTGGCTCCCAACTTTATATAACTTCACTATTAGACAGAGATCTAATATATAGTGGGCTTCACTTCATTAAATTGAGAAAATATGAACAAATGAGAACAGATGATGTTTAGATTTAAGTAGTAATCTAACATTCTCTCTATACCTCTGGTGCCAGCTCTTAGGCTGGTGAAATGTAATCCTTTTTATTATTAATGAATTAGCATTTTTCTCTGAAACAGATATCAAAGATCTACAATTGTTCAATTATTTTTATAGAGGATATGTTTATTTGAGAATTTTGCTTCAGTTTACTGTTGACAGGCATTATCTGACTGCTTAATAAACATTCCCAGGATAAGTTTCTGTTTATACCACTTAAGAGCATCAGTGTGATCATCTGAGTTGCCTTGGTAACTACAGATATTGTGTACTGTACTCTAAATATTTATTCAAAATGAATCCCTGTCAAAACATGGGGAAAACATATCTATTTAAAAAGGTTATACATCATGTCGAATGACCCATGTGAGGGTAATATTTTAAACAGTACTATTTCCCTTTAACAATTTTCTAATGGTGCTCAAGCAATAAGCTATAGTTGCCACAGCTTACTATCACTCTTAGTCTTCTCAATG
Organism: Rousettus aegyptiacus; assembly: GCF_014176215.1. NCBI lineage: Eukaryota > Metazoa > Chordata > Mammalia > Chiroptera > Pteropodidae > Rousettus > Rousettus aegyptiacus. The sequence continues at coordinate 114,857,990 of NW_023416306.1, read as the reverse complement.
CTTCCCCCTTACTATTCTAAAAGCTCTCCAATCCCCCTCTTTCCTCCTTGGAATTAGTTATGAGAGACTTAGGTCTACTTGATACTAGAATCCTAACTTACATGAGACATATAATGACATTTTGGTTTGCAATGAAAAGATTGGTAGAGCAATTAAGGAAAGAACTGCAATTAAAATGACAAGTGAAAAAGGAAAAAAGGATGAGATGAGAAAAACAGGAGACTATTAAGTTGGGTCTCTTATTGTTAATAAACTTTTATTCATAAAGAACCAGAATATATTCCTATCTCAAAAAATAGCATTCACCACTTTAAGACAGAAGCAGTGACTGATAAAAGACATCTGTAACATGAGAAAAATAAGAATATAGATTTCCTTGGGTGACTTGAGAAAACCAGCCTCATTACATTAGTTTCTGCAGATAGATGTGTTTACTAAATGTGAACCCTAGGCAAGTCACAAGACCCAGGGTCCTAACAAAACCCATATTTTTTATGAGACATACCATCCTACCTATAACAATAAAGTAATGTAATAAACATTTTTTGATAAAGTGCTAGTTAAATACAGAATAAATTATAAAGGACAGTTCACAACTTGTTTTATAAGGGGAAAAAACACAAAGAAAATATATATTTGATGTCTGAATTTAGAAACAGGTTCCAAGAACCATTATTTTGTTAAAGGGACAAGAACTCACATTAGGATAGAAAGATACTAGGAAGCCTCCTCTATTATACTGATACATGGAAGCAGATTTCATTTCAGTTGTTCTTGAACTGCATCAATAAGTTGTATCCATGGAAGAAGTGAGTATAATCTATCTAGATTAAATTTCATTTTCTTCAAAATACCTAAAACTGAAATAAAGCCCTGAAAGATTGTAACAGAAGAGTTGTTCCATGGTAATGGATCAGGTTCCAGGGTACTTTGTGGGCCAGCCACTCAGCAGCAGCATATCCTTAAAGCCAAGGAGTATCTAGACCCCATAGGGGAAAGAGATCTCCAAAACATTGCTTGAAGTTGCAAAACAGTAAATAGTTTATTCACTTTCTCTTCTATATCCTTCTCCCTCTCTCTAGCTTTCATTTTGAGAGATCCCAATGTTCTCTATATAGGAATTAGGTCTACATCTCTAAGTACTGCTGAAAATTTTACTTGGTTGTCTCATCACCTCAAACCCACCATTTCTAAACTTGTACTCATCTTTCATTAAAAACTGTCTCTCTCATCCAAACCCTTTTTAGAGTTTACCAAATTAATACACTGTTGGACTGAGGCATATTTTTTATTGTCGATCATTGAGTGTGTTGCCCTTTACATCTTCTTCCTGCATCCTTTCAGTGTCACTATTTTAGTTTTCTAGTCCTGTTCAGCTAATGCCTGTAATAACCATACATCAAATATCCTCAGCTCTTACCTCTCCTTCCAATTCATTCAACAGATTGCTACCAGAATATTTCTGAAAATCGTTTGTTACTCTTTAGTTGAAAATACTGATCTCCATTCTTCACAGAATCAAGCCTTACACTATAGTTAAGACCTTCTAAAATATATTCCTGATGTATCCTTTTAAGGTTTATCTCTTTCGACTTTTCCAAATAAAACCTCTGGATACATTACATTATACCTGTCTGCCCCTTACATTTCCGTCATACCACTCCCTACAGTTAAATGCTTTTTAATTTCTTTACCTGATCAAATTTAGTATTCTTCAGGAGTCTGGTCTAATCTTTTTTCTCCATGAAGTATTACATGATTACTCGAGGGTGTAATCCCTCTCTCTTCCTTAAATAGTTAGGCTACTTCTTCTATAGCATTTATTTGATAATATATCAAGTATGCCTTAGGACATCTACTCTACCATTTCCATCCATTCAAGTATTTACTGAGTGCTAAGTATTGACTTAGGCACTAGCAATACAGGAAGAGAACAAGCCAGTGACAGGTTCCACTCCTATGAAGGTTTTAAGAGCATGGGCTCTGAAGTCTGGTTTGATTTTTGCATCTACTGGTACTTAAATGCAATATGATCTTAGGCAATTATTTAATTAACTGTGTCCATTTCCAAGTCCATCAGTGAACTGGAACATAAGTAAAGGAAGAAGAAACTGAAGGGGTTCAGGGAAGGTTTTTTCTTGATGGAGGAGATACTCGACATGCTTGTATACAAATGAGGATAATTGTATACAAAGGCAAAATAGAAAACAGAAGGAATAGAGGCCTTGAGAAGGTGGCTGGAGACAGTAAACAGATCACACTGACAGGATGGGCCTTTGAGAGGAAAAGAGACATTTTTTCTTTTGCAATCCAAGATAAGAAAAGGTAGGTATAAATGTAGGTAGATTTATAAAGGTGATAAGAAGAGCAGGTTAGGCCACTGGATAAGAATAAGGGCTGAAGAGGAGCATAAAAATTTGAGGAGAAATGATAAAGTATGAAACAGTACTCTTACTGAGTGGGAAAAACTATGTCAAAATAGAGAAATTCAGTAGAACTGCCAAGCAGTTTGTTGAATTTAAAGTGAAGACAGTCAACTTTATAGTATGATTTTTCTCCAGTATGATCAGCTATTTGAGAGTAGGCATTAAGAAGACAGATAAGGTACATTTCATTCATTCATTCATTCATTCTGCCTATAGCACCTGGTCTTCCTAGGTGGTCTCCCATCCAAGTACTAACCAGGCCCTACCCTGATTAGTTTCCGAGATCAGACGGGAATGGGCTTGCTCAGGGTAGCATAGCCGCAGACAGATAAAGTTCATTTTAGATTGGTTTCTCTTCAGGTGAGAAATGTAAATCTGAGGGTATTTGTAAAGGAATGACTTTAATGATGACTCATAAAATCTAGACTACTGAAGACGGCAAGTCAAAGCCACAGGAAGTCTAGTAGATGGTAAGAAAATATTTTAAATCAATAATCTGAAAGTTTCTATGATGTGGAGGAATTCTGCAGTAGGGGTCTACCTTTTAATTAGCCATAGGATTCTTAAGGACAGAGAAAGAATTTTATGTCCATCAAAACAGACGCTTGAAAATAGTAGAAATCAATTCATCTTGCTGATTTGATTAGTTAGAGCCAACAAAAGCTCACCTGGCATGTTACAGCCAATGTATGACAGATCTGGGTCTTCCCAGTTCGGAATTCTCCAAACATCTCTGTGATGGATCCAGTCTCAATTCCTCCTAAAAGAGAAATAAGAAATACCTCTTAGCATAATACAAATGATTAGAAAAAATAACTTGGAGCTCAGCAGAAAAATGTTTCTACAGAAAGGTACATTGGTGTAGGAGAGATGGCTAACTCTCAAATTCGAGTGTGATTACTGAATTCATGCTTTTGTACACTCTAAAAAAAAGAGAGCGAACTTGAACGATTAAATATTTGGAGAAGTAACAAGAACAAAATCTAACTTTACAATAATTTAGGACAGGACAGCAATGCTTTCAAAAGTTTGAAAACTTTACAGGTTTCCATAAAGTCCTGAAGATTAATGTATGCTATAACATTACAATATTCAAGCATGGAATGTTTTAATCAGTTATCAGATTTTCAACCTTATGTTAGAGTAGAAGGTTAAAATGATTTCTTTAGGCAAAGAGAACTTATGCCCTGAATGCAACATTAAATGAAGATTAATTGACAGATACTTTCAGTATTTCGTATCAGGTCCCACTCCATTGTAGTCTTACTTCACTGATGGAGATACTTCTCTTATCTCTTAATCATATCTAACACATAAATCCTAACCAAATACTTTAGTTTTGTCTTATAATCTGGAAGCTTTGCTAACTGCAGTTCATAACATAGGATAAAGAATTACTATACCTTGAAGTAGTTTGTCAAGCTCTTTGGAGCCAGTTGTAATCTGTATGATCTCTGATCTCCTTTGGTGGAACTCAGTTGCAGTGGTGAAACCCATTGGAACTAATTTAGCTGCCTCAGTCTGAAAAAGACAAGAAATGTCAAATCAACAAAATACGCTTTGCAAAACCTAAGTCAGGCAGATAGTGGGAAGAGACAATACCTAACAAATTTCCAGAGTGACTTCTTTTTAAGAAGTCATCAAAAAACTAGCAATTCTTGTTCTAGGACTAAATTAACTCTCTGACAACTAAAGAATAAACTAATTTAGAGACTCCATAATGATTAATTTTTAAATTGCCTATTCAAGTAATATATTCATGTAGTTTATAAAAAACTTGTATAGACCCACATATATGTATTTGGCCTGGTTTACGACAAATGTCACATAGTACAAAGTCCAAAACATATTTAACCCAGCAATTGCACTTCTGGGTAGTTATCCAAAAAAAAAAAAAAAAAAAAAAAACAAAACAATAATTCATAAAGATCTATGCACCCCAATATTCATGGCAGCACAATTTACAATAACTAAAATATGGAAGCAACCTAAATGCCCATCAACAGATGATTGGAAAAAGAAATTATGGTTCATATAGACAATGGAATACTACTCAGCCATTAAAAAAAAAAGTAAAATCCTACCATTAGCAATGACATGGATGGACTTAGAGGTTATTATGCTGAGTAAAATAAGTCAGACAGAGAAAGATAAATACCATATGATTTCACCCATATGTAGAATCTAAGGAACAAAAAGAACAAACTAATCAAAAACAGACTCACAAATACAGTAGACAATTTGGTGATGGAGAGAGGAGAGACAGGATTAGGAAAAAGAATGGGATGAAGGGTTAAAGAAGCACAAATTAGTAATTGATAGATGGTCAAGGGGATGGGGAGCACAGAATAGGGAATGCAGTTAGCATTAACATGTTGGCTAGGTGAAGGGCTGGGGGACAGAGGGAGCAATTGGGGGGATTTTTTTATGAATTATATAGATGTCTAACCAGTGTACTGTATACTTGAAACTAATTAAAATAAATTAATTAAAAGAAAACCTTTTAACTCTTCATTCCCTGTCCCATCAACCACGGACTGTATCTCTTAACTTTCTACTTTGTTAAATAAGGACATATGTCCTTTGATCTCTCCACATTGACTTCCCCATCTCTGTCAGCTGTACCTGTTCTTTCACACTATTAAGGTTGAGACATATCCTATTTTGTAGTTCTTGATAAGTCTTCAATGATAAGTCTTTAAGCTGATTCCAAAATTTAAAAATAAACACATTCACAATTATGCAGGTATTAAATAACACCCTCCTAAATAACCAACGAGTCAAAGAAGATACCATATGGGAACTTAGAAAATACTTTGAGGTAAATGAAAATGAAGACACAACATACCAAAACTTATAGGATACAGCAAAAGTAGTGCTTAAAAGGAAATTTATAGCTGCAAACGCCTATATTAGATAGATCTTAAATCAACAAGCTAACTTTCCACCTTAGACTACTGGAAAAAGAGCGAACTAAACAAGCAGAAGGAAGAAAATAATTTAGAGTGTAAAAAATGAAAGCGAGAACAAACTACAGTAGGAAAAAGCAGTGAAACCGGAAGTTGGTTCTTCAGAGAGATCAACAAAATTAATAATTAAAAAAGATGAGAGGGAAAAAAAATGGCGTAGAGGCTCTGTTCATCCCTCTGGTGACCGAATCAAAGTTGTGACAGAAACAAGGAGCTAACAGCAAGGAAAATTGCCCTACAACTAGGGAGAGAAATAAGAAATCACCCTGCAACGGGAGGAGGTAGGACAGGGCAAGGACGCAAGGCTGCCTAGTACTGAACTGCTGAATGGGACAGAGGCCACAGCAGTGGCAGTGACAGATACCTCTTAAAGGGGCAATATCCATGAGCAGACTTTTGCAGTGACAGACCTGCTTGCTCTGAGCACCAGTGCCAGGTTGGCTGCGCAGGGGGTACCAGGGACTTACAAGGAGACAATGAATTGTCCGAATGAGGGCCGGAGGCGAGACAGGCTTTGTACAGAAGTGCCACTGTTCCTCTGGTGAGCCCTCCCCACTCCTAGTGTGCAGACTCAGAGCCACCATAGCTGAGAAGTCATCAAACTGGATAACAGAGGTTGCTCTGCCCAGAAGATTCCCTGAAACCCTGCCTTACCCAACTCGCAGCCCCATCCAAGCCACATCCAGGTGTATCCTTAGCAAGTCAGGTGCTCCTTGCTGAGCAGCACCTAGCCTCACTCTAGAGACAGCTGGCCTTGGTTTCTGGTGTGGCCTTTTGAGGCAACTATAAGCACAGCATCTGTGGATTGTTTGCTGAATCTTAACAGGTGGCCCTGGAGGGGCATAGGCTGGAGCTAAATTTGGCCTGCAGCTGAACCCCTCTCAGGACTGTGCCACTGGACACAAAGCCACACTAGTAAGACCGGAAGACTTAAGAGCTTAGTTTAGTACACAGAAACAGACACAGAAAGGCAGCTAAAATGAGAAGAAAAAGCAGCAGAAACCATGAGAACCCAAGAGATCCAGAAATAATGGAGTCAAGCAATCTACATGTGGAGTTCAAAACACTGCTTATAAAGATGCTCAATGAACTTATAGGAAGTGTAGATAAATTCAGTGAGGACTTTAACGGAGATAAAAAAACATAAAAATGGAAATGTAAATTATAAAAGGGAACCAGTCAGAAATGAAGAACACATTATCTGAGATGAAAAGTATATTAAATGGAATAAGCAGAGTGGATAAAGAGGATCAAATGACCTGTACAGAGGATAAGAAAGCCAAAGAAACTCCATCAGAATGGCAAGAAAAAAGAAGCCAAGAGTATAATAATAATTTAAGAAGCCTATGGGACACAATTAAATGTAAAAATATCTGTGTCACAGGGGTACCAGAAAAAAACAAGACGCTGAAGAACTACTTGAAGAAATAATGATGGAAAACTTCTCTAACCTGGTGAAGGAAATAAACATAAGACCCCGGGAAGCTCAGAGAGTCCCCCAAACCAGAAACCCAAAGAGGCCCACACCAAGACACATAATAATTAAAATGCCAAAGGTCATATACAAAGAGAAACTCTTAAAAGCAGCAAGAGAAAAGCAGTTAGTTATTTCAAGGGAGCACCCATAAGGCTGGCAGCTGATTTCTCAAAAGAAACTATGAAGGACAGAAGGGCTTGACACAAAATATTTGACATGATGAAAACCCAGGATCTATAACCAAGAATATTTTATCCAGCAAAGCTATCATTTAGAGTTGAAGGACCGATAAAGAGCTCCCCAGACAAAAATAAGCTAAGGGAATTTATCAACACCAAGCCAGTATTACAGGAAATGTTGGAAGGGCTTCTTTAAGAAGAAAAAAAGGTATCAAAAAAAGAAATAAAGAATGGTAATAACTACATTCCTATCAACAAGCATCTCAAATGGAAAAGAATTAAGTGCTCCAACCAAAAGATAGAGTGGCTGAATGGATAAGAAAACAAGACCCCTACACATGCTGCCTACAAGAGACTCACCTCAGATTAAAAGACACACACAGACTAAATGAGGATGGAAAAAGATATTGCCTTGATAGACCTAGAGGGTATTGCACTGAATGAAATGGGTTGGATAGAGAAAGACAAATATCACATGATTTCATGTACATGTGGAAACTAAAGAACAAAATAACAACAAAAGAGGAAATAAACTCACAGATACAAAGAATATTCTGAGGGCTACTAGATGGGAGGTGGGTTTGGGGGGGACAAAAAAAAAAAGCAAAGGGATTAAGAGATACAAATGGAGAGTTGCAGAATAGACATGGAGATTTAGAGTGTAGCATGGAGAAGATGGTTAATAATGTAACAAATATGTAAGGGGAGAAAGGAATACTAGATTAGTGGGATGATCGCTTTGCGAGTTATGTGAATCTCTGATCACTATTGCATACAACTGAAACTGGTATGTTATTGTATGTCAACTGTAACTGAAAAAAACTCAATGAATTGTACAATGTAAAATACAAGCAACTAATTGTCTATTATATTTCAATAAAGCCAGGGAAAAAAAGATGACCAAAACCATGAATGAAAGAGGGGACATTACTACTAACCTCACAAAAATAAAATTATGCCAACAAATAACTTGGATGAAATAGGCAAAGTTCCAGAAAGACCCAAACTATCAAAACTCACTCAAGTAGAAAAAGGATCCAAATCAAGATACTGAAAAATCGATTGAATGTGAAACTAAATTCAGTAAAAGAAGCTGCCTGCATCTGACTACAAAAAAAAAACAAAAAAAGGAAATCTGAATAGATCTATAGAAAGTAGAGATCAAACTTGTAATTTCAAAACTTTCCATAAAGAAAAAAATCAATGAAAAGCTAAGTAGTCGCTTTGTACTATTCTCTAAACTTCTCTATATATTCTTAATACTTCACTTGAAAATTTATATTATAACTTTGTAAATGAAATTCACTGCAATACTGGTGTGACAGAAATACAATTTCTTCATTAAGGTTCCAATGTTAATCCTATGTCTCTCGAAGGTTTCTACTGTTAAATTCAAATGAATATAAAAATTTTATACTCTATCAGTTTCAAATTCATGCTTCTCTTAACCTTGCTTTTATATCTGAGCCACATCTTTCTCTAGTCTTTGACTTTACCATTTCTCAAATTTCTCAACCCTTCAATCTTACTATGTATTACACTGAATCCTTATTTCTCCCTGAACATCTCCTTTCCTTCTCCAAACTGGACTGTCTGCTCGCTAGGCTTGTCCTGGGTCTTCCTTCACTCAGTACTTGTGCTGGAGCCACTTTAACCTAAATCCTGTTTTCCACCTTCATTTTGGTAAAGTATATTCTCAAGTAATGTCCTAAGAAAGAGTGGGTAAGAAAAATGTTCTGAATTCTTATATTTCTGAAAATGTTTTATTCTGCCCTAATACTTAATAACATTGCTAGAAATAGAATGTTAGATTTAAAATTATTTTCCCTCAGAACTTTGAAGGCATTGCTCTACTAGCATCTACCACCCAGATTTCTGATAGGAAATGTGGTACCTGATTGTTATTCCTTTACAGGCATTTTTCTCTAAAATCTTGCAAAATCTTCTCTTTATAATTGTTATACTGAAATTTCACATTGGTATGTCTGGGTATTGGCCTTTGACACTCTATGGGGTCTTACTGTGTAAGTCGTCTGCCTCCTTTTAGCTCTGGGAAACTTTCTTGTATTATTTGAGAATTTCTTTCCCTCTTTTTCTGTGATCTCTCATCCTATAACTTCTAACTAATCTTGAGAATGGATAAAGATTAATGAGAATTAGAAAATAAAAATACCAAAAAGAGGAGGAAAGGAACTATAAACCAATACTGAACTCTAGTCAACATATGCTAAAATATTTAGGGGGTAATGTACTAATATCTGCAACTTTCTTTGAAAGGCATAAAAATATCCAAGATTAACTGACTGTTGGATAGAGAGGAATAGATAGGTGATAAAGCAAGTATATTAGAATGTTAACTGATGAGTGTAGGTGGTGGGTATATGAATCTTCATTGTGTAATTCTTTTAGCTTTGCAGTAATTTGCAGTAAGTTCAAACGATAACAAAATGCTGAGGGAAAAAAAACTCAGAGGAGATGCTTTATCTTCTTGTCACTTTAACTCCTGCATTTTCTTGTCCATGAGCTCTTAAAGGAACAGAATATAATCGAAGTGAAATTTGAAGTAAAAAACCATGCAACTGCCTAATCTGGCAGAATTTTACTTCTATTCTTATACTTAACATATAAAGCTTGCTTTCATCTGTGCTAGGTAGTTTTAAATCTTTGTAAGTTTTTAATAGCCAAGAACTATCAAACCCTTAGACACAAGACATAGAATTGCAAGTGAAAATATTACAAAAAATATCCATGCTGCCTCTGTCAGTGCTATCAGTGCACTGAGAGGGCAGAGCTCAACAAAAGCGAACTACAATTACTTTAAACTGTGAAAATATGGAAAAGGCCACAGGAGTATCTGTTACCTTCTGAATGAATTACCTCATTCACAGTATCTTTCTCAACTATTTGATTATATTCTGAAAATTAATTTTCCTTTAGTTTCCTTTCTCCATTGTGACAATGGATATTCTTGCTAAAATCTCAATTCCAAAGACTTCAAGGAAATGGGAGGGAATATGCACAGTACTGAATGTTCTATAACCTTTACAAATAAATAACACAATCAATCTTTACCCACTAAAAACTTGCAATATAAAATGTCTGAAATCAAAGAGGACAGAAAAATCAAGACATATGTCTATATCATTTTGTACATCTCATTTCACTCATTACAGGTTCGTATTTATGTTTTCACAGAAGCAGAACATTGATTTCTAAAACTAAGTTCTGACAAAGCATAATCAAAGATCCTGTCAGGATTTGTTCAGTCACAAAAATTGATGTCCAGAAAGAAATGACAAATAGACTTTAGGGACACTTACTGGCTTATTAACAAATAATCTTTCAAGAAGGTATTATGGACTCAAAATTCTTATTTCCAACTTAGTCACCACTTCAACAATCATTTATTTTTTTGAGTAATCCAATAAATGATAACTTCATACTTCCATGGATGGCAACATCTTTCCTCTAAGGGGTCAAATTAAGAATTATAATTCTTGAGTTCTGACTGAATTATTATTACAGAGTGGTCCTAAATAAGTGGAGTAACAGCCCTGCCAATGCTTAAAAATTCAAAGCTCTTAGTATAATACCCAATACAATAAATTCACTGGGTTGTATAAATATTAATATGTGAGATATTAAATAAGTACATATAAATCTCAGATATTGTCCATTTGACTAAGTTACACGGCAGAACTACAGGCACTGAAGCTACCCAATACAAAGGATGCATTCTTTTGGAAGATTCTTTAGCTTTTGGAGATAATTTTCAGAGAAAATTTCTGTGAAACTATAATAGTAATCAACATAAAATATGAAAATATCTACAGCCATGCCACCTTGAACAAGCCCGAGCCTGTCTGATCTCGGAAGGTAAGCAGGATCTAGCCTGGTTAGTACTTGGATGGGAGACCACCTAGGAAGACCAGGTGCTGTAGGCATAAAAAATAAAAAATAAGGAATTGTAAACTGACAAGGTCCTTGCAATCTGTGAGGTCAACCAAGGGTTGCCTTGCCTTAAAAAAAAAAAAAAAAAAAATACATATACACACACCTATATATGAAAATGTAATTTTATAGATAAATATTTGCTTTACACTATATAAAACTTCAAAAGTAAAGTTAATCAAACTCTATAACTATAATACCAAACGATAAGTGCTTAAAATAAAATGTGATCATGGGAAATTTTGAGTGTTAGAGAAATATATGAAGAAAAATAGTAGCTGTTAAGATACTGCAGGGAGATGAAAAAGAATCATAGTATAATAGGATGAAAATAACTGATTCTAGTCTTAGTTCTGCCATCATCTGCATAATAAATCATTGTGCCTAAATTTCCTCATGTGTAAATTGGATAATACTGGCCCTACTTATGTTTCTTAGTGTTGTCATCAAGGACAAACGATAATATTTATGAAATGGATGGGATTTCAAAGTTAAAGTGCTATGTAAGGGATTATTACCTCATTTAAGCCAGTAAATTCACTTTTGCGTCATTTATTAAGGCAAAAAAAACTAAGTGCATGATTTGAAATTACATTCTCTTTATCATTAATAAAGAACCTTGCCTGTGATTAGTTGACTAACAGATTATATACACTGAGAGCCTAATTAATGATTTAATATTCAAAACTGATTTGCTATTTGACAGTGAAACATGTTTATTATAGAAAATGTAAAAACTTCAGAAAATTGAGGCAAAAATAAAAACTGTTCACATTCTTACCATCCAGAAATATTTTAGTGTATTTATCCCAAGTGCTGTATGTTTATAAATACACGTTTTTCTATATTATAATTATGTATGGTATCAGATGGGTACTAGGTTTATTGAGGTGATCATTTTGTAAAGTATATTAATGTCTAATCACTATGTTTATACTTGAAACTAATATATGTCAACTATAATCAAAAATAAGAATGTATTATAAATACATACATTTAGAATTAAGCATGTGTATACACACACACACTCATTTTATTAACCTTTCTTATGTCGAGTTATGTCAATAAATATTCCTATGTCAATATCCTTTGAAACTTTTTTGTGACTGCAATACTAATGAGTATTTCTAAGGCATGAGATCATAATATCTAGAAAGATAAGGTACATACCACTCACAGCTGGTGGGAGTGTAAAGTGACAGTCAATTTGGCAGTATTTATGTTATACACCATGATATTGCAGTTCTCTAGAGAAAATCCCAATTTATGGAAGGCAGCACATAGAGATAATTAACTGGTAATGCAGTCACCCCTAGAAAGAGGAACATGTCAACAGGAGGGATAGAAAGAGGAAGACAGCAACCTTTCTTTGTATAACCTTTTAAACTACTCCTTCTGATGCCTCCCTAGTTCACATAAGCAGTACTTACCAGAATTTTATCAGCTTTGGCTTCACTAATCCCCTTAATATTTATGAGCTCCTTCTTTGGAGCATAGGCAACAGCCTCCACAGTATGAAATCCAGCTTCTTCCAATTTCTTCACATCATTGGCATTTATGCCACATTGCTGCAAGTGAAGAAAACCATAAATAAATTTAAATTTTAGTTCTCTAATCTATCTAATATGGATATCTGCCCTACCTATTTCACAGAGCTGTTTGGAAGAACTGTGGTATTATATCCCAAAGCTTTGAAAAGAGTGCGTTACATATAAGGTATTTATTAACAGATTATCGACCTTTCCATGATCAAAATCAGCATTTTTAAACTAGTACTATCCCATGCATATTAAAATGGACTCATCATGAATTGGGATTAAACCAGTAACTCCCAAGCACTGGGGGAAAAACCTGTAACGCTCAACTTTTTATGACTGGGACACTAAATAAACTTTGAGACCCTGGGTTCTAAAAGACCACTTTAAATCAGTATTTCCCAATGTTTTCCACATCGAGCACATATACAATTGGTATTTTTTACACTAAGCTGGGGTAAACAAATAAGGCTGCCCCAGACCTCAGGGGAGCACTATCTTAGCATGTCAATACCCTTTTTGTAACACAATGACTAGAAAGCTCTGCTCTTACAACCTACATTGAGATTACAGAAAGTTTTTGGTCAGAGACTTATATATCATTTACCAAAACAAACCACTGAAAGCCACCTGTTTCTCCGCATATACAAAATCAGCTTTGGTTTTATTAGCCACCAAAACCATGACTTCTGGAAGAGTATGAGTTGTGGGGGATGTGTATGTATTTGGGGGTCAGGGAAGGTTTGAAAGATGGGAGAGAATATCTGTCCACAGAAACCATGTCTACTGTTAATATTTAAGCAATGTGCATTTGTGGGTATAAGGATGTTCATGATACTGAAAGTTATGACTCTGAATTCATGAACCTGTTTAAGTAGACTTCTGGAGTCTTGAAACTTAGCTGGGGATAGGAAGAATGTGTGTAAAGAGGCAAAAGAAAGAAGGCTTTCTCTGCTTACCCTCCTACTTATTTCAGCCCATGTCGGCTGCGCTCATACTAGGGCCTCTGTACAATGGGCAGAAATAGTGCAAGGCTCCAGCTCTGGTGCTTGATGTTCTTGTGCAGAGTCCTAAATTGGAGCTTGGCTCTTATACCTTAACAACTTACAAATCCTTCTCCCTGGCCCCCATGACAGCTGTCTAGCTAGTTAACTTCAGCACAAATTTGGGTCTTCTATCTTCCCTGCAATGCTGGCCCAGGCTACTGTAATTCCCTGGACAGTAATTTCATACTTAGTACAAGAGCATCCTCCACCATTGGATCCTAGGGTTTCTTAGTTTCTGACAATCCAGCTCTAAGAAAAGTGATAAAGTAGGAGGAGCATTCTTGACAAAAGGAGAGCTCTGTCCAGACATGTTTAGCAACTATCTTATGCCTTTCCACATGATCCTTGACGACCCTTTTAAAAACTCTAACTTGGGTCCTGACTACAGGCAGTAAACCAATGGTTTATGTAAATGTTGAGGTTTCTCCCAATAGGTAATCTAGTCTCGCATTAAATTAGCAACTAAGCACATACCTCTAATCTTGAGATAGGTTGTGGGCCAAAGCTCTCTTCTTCCAGGGAAGTATCTGCATTTGCTTCAAGCTGCATCTGCATAGCCATTACTCAGTGCTCAATACTGAAAAATATAGATGGCCATCAGGAAGAACACTACAGAGAGTAGAGCTGTAAACTTAATTTTGCAATAAATCTCTGAAGAATTACTTGCTTATCACTGACCTACCCATGGCAGGAAAAAGAACAAATATTTCACGAACTTTCCCTTCTACCTAGCTAGTTTTATCAGAAAAACTTTAAAGAATAGCCAGGGGAGAGTATTAGACAAGGGGACACAGAGAGGCTTCTGGGGTGCTGATAGTCCTCTATTTCTTGACCTGAGTGGTGATTACACAGGTATATTCATTTTGTAATAATTCATGGAGCTGTATACACTTTTGCCTGTTTTTCTACATGTATACTGCACTTCATTTTCAAGGTTTAAAAATACTGCTCACTCCCTAGTCTTCACGTGAACCGTCTTCCGATTAGATAGTTAAAATATCTTTTTGTCAAGTGGACGTTGGTGGTAGGTAGTAAGAAAAGCATGGCATAATAGAAAGAGGGCGGACCAAAAATCCAGCTCTAACACAAAACAGCTGTAATTTTAAGTCATTACACCTCTCTCGACCTCAGCTTCCTCGCCCACCCCCCTAAGTGTTGGAAATGAAGGCCTCGAAAAGATTCCTCTCTACTCGTAACGACGGGTCCGCTTCTGTTTTGGCCACAACGAGCTCCGAGAGTCGGTTGGGCTCGGGCACGCCCTGCCTCTTTTGTCGCAGAAGGGCCGGATTAAGTCGGCCGCAGGAGCACCGGCCTGGGTCTGACGAACGCGCGGACCCCGCCGCGGCGGAAAGCGGCCGCGTCTGCGCCTGACACACTCACCTCAGCCTGCAGCGCTCCTAGCTCGGACGCGCTGGGCTGCGGGCTCCGACTTCCGTCCGCTGAGCGGGCGCGCGACCGACCCTGGACTGACTCCAGACGCCCTCGCTTGCGCCTCACTTTTCTGCTCCCTTGCTCCAGCCTTCTGCACACAACCCAAGCGAGTTCCGGCTCCCAAAACGCGCCGGGGGCACGTCTCAGCTCTCCTCAGCACTCAGCCTCCCAAAGCTGCGCGCGATCTGCCCGCCCGCTTTTGGAAATCCCGCCAAATCCTCTAGAGTAGGGTCACGCCCGCGTCGACGTAACGCCTCCCTGCCGTGTTCGGATTCGCCTTCTATCCAGTCGCGGCGCTGCTCGCGAGCCAGAGAGCTAGGCCCGAGGAACTTGACCTTGAATGTTACTAAGAAGTACCCTCTTCCTTTTAACCCTAAGGACTTATTCAAAACTTGAGAGTGGCCGCCTTCTCATTACCAGATCGAGAACTACAACTCCCAAGAAGTAGTGGAGTCAGCCCGAGACTACATCTCCCAGCGTGCACCGCCCGTGTACGCCGCCGCCGTAGCTTCTCAGCGCCTCCTGGAAATAGTCTGGTTCCAAAGACCTATTTTTGATTAACCTAAGTATCTAAAGGTGGGCTTCCAACTCAGTCAAATCCCCGGAGCCAGAGGCTTTCCAGGCCCCTAGAGGTGGTGGAGCTGAGGAAGCTACAGTAGATGGATGAAACTGGGAAATCGAGGTAGTACCAGGAGGGAAGAAATGGTTGGAATATTTCCAACCATTAGTGCTTTACTGGAAATTTACAAGACTCCAAAAGAAGGAGGCACTGATTTTAGGAAGGTAAACCATATCGTGTTTTACTGGAAAGTCTGATCTGTGATTCCGGTTTTAAAGGGTGAGTAGGGGTTTCTCGGACGAAGAAGAACCAATGGAAGACAAGCAAATCATATTGAACATGGAAATTTAACAAACTAGTCTAAGAATAATATTGTTTAATGAGGGAGGAAAAGTTTAAAAGGTGATGAGACTGGAAAGTTACATATAGTTCAGGCTTTGAAGAGGCTTCAGACCATGTATGGAGCTTTGGTGTTTATTCTTTAGATAATGGGGAAATCATTGAAAGTTTGTAAGCAAACAAGTACGGTTATATATTCTCTTCATTACTTTGTTTGTGGAGTGCTGTAAAATTCGTAAACTTTAATCCTCACACCATTATCTTGTAGCATTGAAGGATAGATATCAGGAGAGTAAACAACAAAAACTGTTAAGAAGCTTGTTGCAATATTTCAGGCAAGAGATGAAGGCTTGAGTTAGAGCAATGACAACAGATTCAGGAAGCATTTTGGAAGTACAATTAACCTAACTTAGTGATTATAGAGAGTACCTGGGGATAATAATGAACTGCCTTCCATACCACAGGTACCCACAGTTACCTCCTATTTTTCACACCCCTATCCTTAGAGCATCTGCAAACCCATAGCCCCTCTTGGCTGAGTGAAGTCATATGACTGACCCTTCATTAAAATTAAATTCCTGTGGCTGTGTGTATGTCAAATGAGAGAAACCCCTTATAGAAAGATTAAGAAATTGAGAGACTAAGAAAGTGAGAGTCTGAGAAACAGTTTGGGGAGGTTAAAAAAAAAAAGTTTCAAATTCTGACTGCTTTCCAGGTCTCCTGTCCAGGTTCTCAAGGGCCCAGCAGAACTTACTGTTCTTAATGTCTATGAGATACTCTGCAGTAAAGCTCCCTTCCCATTTTTTTCTGCTTCAAATAATTTGAGTAGTTTTCCGTTCCTTTCCTCTAAGACAAACCACTAAGAACTTTGAAATAAGACAAACTAGATTTCTCACTAACAGTTAAAAAGCTTGGGATATATTCTTAATTACAACCTAAGTGACCGATCTGAAATCTTCAGGAGGCAGGCAACCTCTGATAAGACCAAAACTCACAATCAGCAGAAACCTAATTTTTGTCTCAAGAAAAATAACATCATAGTCAGCCTGAAGCATAGAAAGGGAAATCCAGAAAGGGAAACCCAGTGTCCAAGTGATCCATTTGAGTAGTGCAAGGATGATTCAAAATTAGTAAGTCTTTTATTATAATTGACCATGTTAATCAGTCATGGAGAAAAGAATATGGTTAATTTCATCATTTTGAAAAATCAATAAAATTTAACAAATTTCTGATTAAAGAGAAAAAAGGTAAAAAAATATATATCTCAAATGAACTGCAATCATTTGCTCACTGGTGAAGCGTTAGAAACACTTCCATTAAAACCAAGGACAAAATTGTCTATTGTCACTATTATTTACTATTGTTTAGGAAGTGCTACTCATAATAAAAGAATGAAATAATAAGATAATAAAAAATAATAAAAGATGCAAATGTTGGAAAAGCTTTACAAATATGATTATATACCTGGATAGTTTAAGGAATAAAAACACATTAGTGTAACTAATTGCAAATATAAAATCATAGCTTTACCACATGCTAACAATAACCAATTAGACAATGTAATAGAAAAAAGATACCATTCACAGTAGAACAAAAACCATAAATATCTAGGAATAAACTTTTAGAAATGTTCAGGACCTACATAGAAAATATCTAAAACCATGTTCCCTGAGGAGGAGGCTCAATATTATAAACTTGAAAATTCTCCAAAATCAGTGAGTTCCCAATAGAAATCTCAATGGGATTTGTGGCAATTGCTATTGATTGCCTACCCAATAGTCATTGCCCTTCTTTATAGCTAAGAAAACTTACTATGTAGGAGGATGCTCACTCGTAAGCTTTTTGATGACTTTGCCTTCATCTGTATTCTTTTATGCATCGTTTGAATGTTTAGTTTTAATTTGATTTTTGATGATAATTTTGAAACTAACAAAAACATAAAATATCTTGAAATAAACTTAACAAGAAAAGTGCACATCCTATACAAAGGAAACTTTGAGATATTAAAGGATACAAAAAGAAAAGCTTACTATTGGAAGGCTCAACATCTTAAAGTTATCAGTTCTCCAGTAGTTGATCTTTAGATTTAATATAGCATGATCTCAGTAAAAAATGCCAGTATTTTTTTTGGAACTGAATAAGCTAGTTCTCACCTTTATGTAGTAAAATAAAAAGAAGAGCCAGGAAAATCCTGAAGTAAAAGGGCTTCTACCAACCAGATATTAAAAGATATTATAAAACTACAATAATTAAAAAGTAGTTGTATGAAAAAGAAAAGTCAATGGAACAGAATAGTTATCCTGGTGTTTTAGTTTCCTATTGCTGCTGTAACAAATTACAACAAAAATGTATTATCTTACAGTTCTGGAGGTCAGAATTCTTAAATGAGTTTTACTGGGCTAAAATTAGAGTTTTGGCAGAATTGTGTTTCTTCTGGAGGATCTAGGAGAGAATCTGTGTCCTTGCCTTTTCTGGTTTTTAGAGAAATCTGAATTCTTTAGCTCAAGGCCTCTTCTTCTGTCTTCTAAGCCAACAATCACTTTGACCTCTGCTTACATCATCACATCTCCTTCTCTGACTCTGACACCCTATCTCACTCACCCTTGTGATTATAGTGGGTCCACCTAGCCAATCCAAGATAGTCTCTCCATGTCACAATCATTCAAAACATCTGCAAAATCCTTATCACCATGTAATGTAACATTCACAGGTTTCAGGAATTAGGAATGTGGATGTCTTTGGGGGACTATCATGCTCAGATACATATATAAATACATAGAGAAATTTAGTATATGATAAAAGAGGCATTCCAAACCAGTGGGAAGAAATAGACTTTATTAAATGATACTGGGATAACCACATAGCTATCTGGAAAAAATTAATTTGGACCTTATACTTTTTTAGAATAAATTTCCAAGTGGATTAAATATATAGATGTAAAATATTAAACTATAAAAGGTCTAAGAGGAACCATGGATCTTACAGTGGAGAAAATCTAAGTATGACACAAACCCCAAAGCTATAAAAGAAAAATAATACATTTGACTATATATTTTTGAAGTTCTTAATGGCAAAACCCATCATAAATAGTCAAATAAAAAAAAAACAAACTGGGGGAAAATTTAGCAACCTATATCACGAAGAGTTATTTCTTTTTATATTTAATGATGTCCTACAAGTCAGTGAGACAACTCAGAAAAATGGGCAAAGGTTATTAACCATACAGAGGTAAAAATTGCTCAAAAGTATATTTAAAGACTCCCAGCCTCACACGTAATGAGAGAAATACAAATTAAAACCATAATGAGATACGATCAAAAAGTGGAATATAATGTACTAAGTTTGGAGAAAGAACCAGGCACTCATTGCTAGTAGGAGTGACATAACTATTTTAGAGGGCAATTTTGTGACGTCTATTAATTAAAATTATAAATGCAACTAGCCTTTGAGTCAACAGCTCCATTTCTGGGAAGCTATTCTGCAGATAAATTTATGCAAAATTTCAGCATTGCTTACAGTACTAAAAGGTGATAGATAACCTACATGTCTATTAGTAAATGTGTGATACATACATCCAGTGATTAATTCCTTTAATTAAAAGGAAAAAAATATGTGTTGGAAGTTCTTTATGCACCTATCAAGATATGTGGTTAAGTGAAAAAGGCAAAATTAAAGACAGTGTATATTGATGTTTTATTTGTATAAAGAAAAGAATAAATATATATTCATACACTCATACCTTCTTTAATACATGTTTGCTTTTGTATCTCAGATAGCTTTGGAAGAATGGATAAGAAACTAGTCACACTGGTTGTCTCCAATAAGGGAAAGCTACGTGTCTGGGGGCAGAATAAAAGCAAAAGTTTCTATATTCCTTTTAGTACTTTTTAAATTTTAGACCATATGAATTGTATTATCCACTCAAAAACTAAAAATAATACATATTTAGATCTAATTAGAAAAACACAACAAAAACTTTTCATTTGGGAAAATTTGTAAATGATGGGGGAAGACCAAGAGCAAGAATTTGGCATAGTCTAGGGCAGAAGAAACAAAATTTGGCATCAAAAACAGTTGCAGGAAGATATATTCCCTTATATAACAAAAGTGATTCATCAGGCTTCCCTAAAGCCTGGATGAAATCTCTCAGAACTGTACTACTCCTAGTTACTTGGCCATCAAGCAAAACTTTTTCACTTCCAAGTTTTTCATTTTGAAAAATTCAAGTTACAGAAATGTTGAAAGAATAGTACAATTAAACACCTATTACCTAGATGCATCAATTTTGCTGTTTGCTTTCTCTCATTTCTCTGTCTCTCTCTCTGCCTCTCTCTCACACAAACATATAGTTTTAAAAAGCTATTGAAATTAAATTGCACACATGTATTTCCTACTAAGGACATTCTCCTATATAATAATACCATTATCGCACTGAAGGAATTTAACATTGTTAAAAGAATATTATCTAATATATAGTTTATATTCAAATTTCCAAGTATCCCGAAAATATCCTTTATAGGTTTTTTTTTTTTTTTTAATGCAGGATTCAATCAAGGATTAAGCACTGCCTTTAAAAAGTCTCTTTAGTCTCCTTTAATCTAGAAGCTTTCTCAGGTCTTTTTTGTGTTGTTTTGATTTCATGACATGGACATTTTTGAATAGTCCAAGCCAGTTTTCTAGAAAATGTCCCACAATCTGGGTTTGGTTACTTTCTTACTCATGATTAGATTTGGGTTAAACACTTTAAAAAATAAGAATACTATATAGGCAATATGTATCAAACAATCTAATCGGTTCCTTACTAATTTAACTTTCCTAATACAATGATAAACTAGGAGTAGCAGCAGACATGCATTGTAAATGAACACCTTTCTACCAATGTATTTCCCCAAGTTCAGCTGAATAGTTTTGCTATGATTCCTTAAGATTCTATCAGATGTGAATTTTGATTTTACATCTAATAATAAACTCAGTAAGCATCCAGTTCTCTATGAAAACTAAGCCCAGCTGAACCTTGGGAAACATAATCAATGTATTTAAAATATACATATATGTTTATATGAGATACTAGCTACCATTCATTGAGTAACTTACTTTGTGTGACACTTTATATCCATAAACTCATTTAATCCTAACACTACGAGGAAGTACTACTATTGTATTCAGAGGAACAGCTGAAAAACTTGGACTCAATAAATGAACCATATGAACCAGATAACCTGGCACACAATCAGCTCAGACTCACCAATCACCTAGAAGCTGACAATTCTGGACATACTACCACTGGACACATTGACCAATCTGGACTCTCCAATCATCTCAGTGAATGACCCAACTAACTAACCTGGGATAGAAAGACATGCTCTTCACTCACTGTAACCATCTGCAGAGGATGAGAATGGGAAATGTTAGAACTAGAGTCCCTGATAAGTAATCCTCTATTTATATAAAATACTGATGAGTGTGTTTCCTTGGAAGTTCAACTGAATGTGGTTATCTTACAATCACTCTTCCTTCAACCATCTTCAGATGACGTAAATTAACACTAATTATAAATACTGATACTGACCTTGACAAGTAAGCAGTGATGGTTTCTGAGAATTTGTTTCTTAGTTTTCTTATTACATCTGTTCGACATAATTTTAGAATTTCTACAAGTGATGTTTCAAATGTGGATGAAAAAAGGACACATACTAAACCTGAAAAACTCAGGGGAGGCCAGCATGGTGGGCCCTAGAAAGTCAGAGATCAAAAGCTACCACATACAATGGTCTGAACATAAAAATTTCTAACTAAAAGCAGGTCATGGCGGGTAGTCACATCCTGGGCCTGTAGCTTTCTCGACAGGTCAGTCTTTACCTTAAGTAAACCTGTTTATTGTCTTTTTGCATCTAAGATAATATACTGTTGGAATGTCAAGAGTAATCCTTTCTCCAGACCCCTCAGGGCACAACCCACTGCACCAGAGCACAGACCACAGACTCCCTTATGGTTATCTTGTACCCCGCATACCATCTTTGTGTCCTAAATGTTAACTCACCTATAACCACCAATGTAAAAGTATGTGTCCCTCCCTTTTACTTTTCATCTAATCCAAGATTTCTCTGCTTTGCATTCTCCAGCCCCCTTAATCTACTACCAAAGGACCCTCTTTATGTCTCCTTCTTTGATCCAAGTGTATACTAAAAACTGCAAAACTACCATTCTCTTGGAGCATTTCCTTAATCCGCTGAGATTTTGCTTTCCAGCAATTGTCATCAGTTTAGCTCAAATAAACTCATTAAAATTCTCTACAGGTTTGGATATTTCTTACATCGACAAAAATTACACTTTTGAACTTAGTTGGCATGAAAGTGTTCAAAGAATCATATGTGCTTTTTAGTTTGACATAGGAACATATTTCAGACAATATGTGTTCTGTTTTAGACCTGTGCTGTCTGTGTATTTAGCTGTGGAGAACTACATATTGCTCTCACAACATTGATTCCTGCAATAATTCCATCCTGATAATATGAATGCCAGTTGTGTTTATAAGAACTGATAAGAGGAGTAAAATCATATGATCATTACAGCAGACAAAAATAAAGCATGTGACAAAAAATCAATATCTATTCATGTTAAACCTTTTAAAAACTAGGAGTAAATGAGAACTTAACTAGACAACAGTATATCAACAGCAACAGTAACAACATAAAAACCTTTTGTAAACATCACATTTAATGGTGAAACTTTAGAGCTATCCTTTGAGATGAGAATCAGACAAAGATGCCTGTCTGTCACCACCTCTAATCAGCACTGTCCTGGAGGTTTAATCCTGCGCATTAAAGCAAGAAACAGAAACAAAGGGAATAACTATTATAAAGGCAGAAATAAAACTTTGCAAATGGTATTATGTATATTAAAAAATTCAAAAGAAATTTCATAAACTATTAGAATTAATAAGAGTTTAGCAAAGTGGCTGTACACAAAATCAATATACAAAAATACATTGTATTTTATAGACTCGGAAAAATAATGACATTTGAAAAATGATGCATTTTTCAACAAAATCAAAAAGTAACAGTAAAGAATAACTCTAAAAAACTATATATACAATCACAATTAGGAAACAAAATTTTATTGAAAGGCTTGAAAGAAGACTAATGAAGAGACATCATAGCTATGGATTGGAGGTTCAGAATTGTATATATGTCAATTTCCCTCAAATTGATCTATAGATTCAATGCTATCACAATAAAAATCCCAACAATTTTCCCTTTCCTGTTTGCATCTTCACAATCTGATCCTAAAAGTCATGTGGAAATGAAAAGGCTAAGACTAGCCAAGACAACCTTAAAAAATAAAATGACAGAACTTTCTTCTCCAGATATCAACACTTAAAAAAATTTTATTTTATTGTTTTCAAGAATACAATATATTGATTAGACATTTATATAGTTTATATAACAGTCTCCCTAATTGCTCTTTCCTCTGGCTCTCCACCTACCCATTACATTAATGCTAACTGCATTCCCTATACCGTGCTCCCCATCCCAGTGACCATCTATCAACTATTAATTTGTACTTCTTTAACTCTTTACCCCATTCTTCCAGCCCCCCAACCCTCCCTCCCCTCTGGTGGCCATCACTTCTATATTTGTGAGTCTGTTTTGGATTAGTTTGTTCTTTTTGTTTCTTTGATTCCACATATAAGTGAAATCATATGGTATTTATCTTTCTCTGTCTGACTTATTTTACTCAGCATAATAACTTCTAGGTTCATCCATGTCATTGCAAATCAAAACTTCTCTTAAAGCTACAGTGATTTAGACAGTGTTTTATTGGCTCAGCTATAGACAAGTAGATTAATGGAAAAAAATAGAGAATTCAGAAACAGACCCATGCATATATGGATTCTTGATTTATGACAGAGGCTATTACAGATAATTAATCACTAGGGAAAGGATGACCTTTTTAATAAATGATGTTTGGACAACTGGGTATCTATTTAGGGAACGAAATGAACTGCTATCTGATGTACATAAAAAACAATGTTAGGTATATTGAAGATCTGAATGTGAATGAGAAAATTACAAAGATTTAGAAGATAGAATATTCTTTATATTTGGTTGTAGGAAACGTTGATACACTTTTGAAAACAATTTAGCATTATCTACTAAAGTTTAAGATTTATATATCCTTTGATTTAGCAATTTCTTTCTTTAGTATATGCTCTATATTCTAGGGCCTAGAGAATTATTTGCATCAGAAACTAGAATGTCTATCACTGAATTGTACATTTATAAATGATTCAAATATTATTATTATGTATATTTTACCACATTAAAAATATTGCACAGCAAAATGTTACTTTAAAAAAAGCAATTCAGTGGAAGGATAGGCTTTTCAAAAATGGTGCTAAAGCTATTAGGTCTAGTGAAAAAAATAAACCTCAACCTAAACCTCAAACCTTTTAAAAAATTATTTCAAAATGGATCATAGATTTAAATGTAAAGCATAAAACTATCGAACTTTTAGAAGAAAACATAGGAGAAGATCCTCAGGAACTAGGACTAAGTGATGAGTTCTTAGACATGCCACCAAAAACACAATCCATAAAAGAAAAACTGTTAAGAGGATGAAACAACATGCTATAGACTGGGAACAAACATTTGCAAAACACGTATCTACCAAAAGACTTGTATGTTTAAAGAACTTTCAAAACTCAACAGTAAAAAAGAAAAAAAATCCAAGTAGAAAATGAGCAAAAGACATGAACAGACATTTCACCAAAGATATACAGATGTTAAATAAGCACACAAAAAGATATTACTGTAAGGGAAATATAAATTTAAACCACAATACTATCATTATATATTTATCAGAATGGTGAAAATAAAAAACAGTGCCAATCTAAATCCTGACGAGGGTGTGGAGAAACTGGATCTCTCATGTATTGCTGGTGTGAACATAAAATGGTGAGGCCACCCTGGAAAGTAGTATGGCAGTTTCTTGTAAAACTAAATATACACTTGTCCTATGATCCAGCAAGCACTTTCTTGGGTACTTAGAGACATAAGAATGTATGTTCATACAAGACCTGTATATAAATATTCATAGCCACTTTATTTGTAATAACTCAAAACTGGAAAGAGCCTAATACCCTTCAATGGGTCAATGGTTAAACGCACTATGGTACATTCATACAGTGTGTATAATCCTGCGTAATAAAAAAGAAGAAACTACTTACACATATGACGACTTGGATAAACGTCAAGGTCATTATGTCAAATGAAAAAAAAAAGCCAGTATCAAAAGGTTACATACCTTAAATTCCATTTATATAACATTCTAAAACTGATAAAATTAGAGATGAAAAACTGGTTAGTGGTTGCCAGAGGATAAGGATGAAGGTGTGGGTGTAACTATAAAGTGGTAGCAAAAGGGAATCATAACACTCTGGTGATGGAGTTCTGTATCTTGATTGTGGTGGTAGTTACACAAATCTATCTATAGGGTAAAACTGCATAAATCTATACACATACATGTAAATGAGTTACATGTAAAAACTAGTGCAACTGAATAAGGTCTGTAATTACCTCAATGTAAGTGGAATCATACATTATTTGTCCTTTTGTGTCTAGCTTATTCCACTAAGCATAATATTTTTTAGGTCTATTTATTATTTAGCATGTATCAAAATTTAGTCCTTTTCATGGCTGAATAGTATTCCATCCTATGTATAAACCACATTTTGGTTATTCTTATGTTGATAGACACCTGATTTGTTTCTATATTTTGGCTATTGTGAATAATGCTGCTATGAACCTTGATGTACATTTATCTTTTCAAGTCCCTGTTTTCAATTCTTTTGGATATCTACCTAGGAGTAGAATTGCTGGGTCATAAGGTAGTTCTATGTTCAACATTTTGAGAAACTGAAACTGTTTTCCATAGTGGCTGCATCATTTTACATTCCCACCAGCGATACACAAGACTCCAAATTTTCCGCATCCTCTCCGGTGCTTATTTTCCTTTTTTTTTTTTTTTTTAATTATATCCAACCTAGTATATTTAAGGTGGTATCTCCTTGTGATTTGAACTTGCATTTCCCTAATGACTAATGATATCAAACATCTTTTTCATGTATTTACTTATTGGCCATTTGTATATCTTCTTTGTAGAGATGTCTATTCAAGTCCATTGTCCATTTTAAAAATTGGGTTGTTTGTCTATTTGTTAAGTTGTAAGAATTCTTTACATATTCTGGATACTAGACTCTTACCAGATATATGATTTGCAAATATTTTCTCCCATTCTTTAGTTTTTTTCGCCTTCTTGATAATATCCTTTGATGCACATAAGTTTCTGATTTTGAAGAAGTCTAGTTTTTGTTCCTTCTCTTTTGTTATCTCTATAATTCCATTGCCATGTATGTCATGATGACATGAGGATTTAGCCCTATGTTTTCTGCTGAATATTAATAGTTTCAGCTCTTATGTTTAGGTCTTTGATCAATTTTGAGTTAATTTTTGAATATGGTATAAGGGTCCAAATTTATTCTCTTGTATGTGGATATCCAATTTTCCCAGCACCATTTGTTGAAAAGCGGGTGGTTTTTTTTGTTTGTTTTTTTTGAGGTGATAAGATTGTTCTAAAATTGATTGTGGTGATGCAGGCACATATCTGTGAATATACTAAAAACCATTCAATTGTGCACTTTAAATGGTGAATCATGATTATGTGAAATATAGTTCAATAAAATTGTTTTTTAAAAAAGTGAAAAAACCAACAACACAGATGGCTAGTTCCCACTCCTAGAGTTTCTGATTCAGCAGATTTGGGAGAGGCTGATGCTAGTAGTCTACAAACTACACTTTGAGAACCACTCCATTAGCTTGTAGAAATGAGTTTTTTGAGAAACTTCAAAACAGTTTTCTTTTATTGTCCTTGAGAGATAGGGTAACTGTGGTTTTTACCTGGTTCTTACACTCAGTTCCTGGCATATTTTAATCTTATTTTGGTTTTCAAATAAGTGGGTGTTCTTAGAGCTTTCTTTGGCATATCTTCAAAGGTCTATTGGATACATGGTAAAAACACTCTTCACTTCATAAAGAGACACTGCTTAAAAAAGATTTCATATAATAAACTTATTTTAATAGTGCAAAAAATAATCTGCTTTCAGTCAGTGAAGGAAAACTTCCTAAAAATTTAATAAAAATAGCCAATACTTGGAACAAAATCAAATAACTAAGTAAATATCACAATTCTGTACTCCAAATCTAAGAAAGCAGAGACCATCATTACAAGCCAAATCATTCTTGGAACTGGTCATTCCAGGTTACCAAAATGCACAAAATAAAACTTCTACTTTTTTAGGCTTACAGAAAATAAATAAAACAACTCTAGTAAGACAAGTAATTTAAGTTCAATGGGAAATAGAACATATTGGTGACTTTAAAAGTTTTTCGAGGAGTTTGTGAAAATAGAACACATCTACATCTTAATTTTTATGGCAAATGAGTTTGATATTGACTTTTGAAGCTTAAAAGACCGTGTAATCTTTTGACTAATAACTCAGAAGTCAAAGTAAACCAAGAGGGAGCATAACATTCATGAGACCCATAGGACTTTAACCTGATCTTAAAGTACAAAGCAAAATTTTAAGGTAATTAGTTTAAAAATGCAAATATATTTCAGTTTAGAATAAATATAAAGTAAAAAAAATTATCATGATTAGGATTTGACTAAAGTTTGGATGAAATTTTTCATATTTATTTATCTCACAGATAGTATTGATCATTCAATATCAATGAATATTTTTATTTTTGTATATGAGAAGGGTATGGCTTCAGAAACCCATACTTATACTAAGTTCATTACTATTGCCAGAATTTCACAAAGCTGGTATTTTGGGTATGATATTGTTTGAAGTGTATTTATTTAATAAAAAAGAGTTGAGAATAATGCTGTAAGGTATCTTTCAGAAAGATGGAAACTGGGCAGAAGGGTACCTCTCTATACATACATCTCTGTATACTTATATATTCATCTCCTTACTACATCACAAACACAAAATCAATATATTTACATATATGTACTGGGCCAAAATGAACAAATTTTCCCTACAAAATTATATTTATTAAGAAAACACTAATAGACATATATAATAAAAGGAGGCAAGGCCCCTGAGAAAAGAAGGCAGCCAATCCAATAGTTGAGTGCTATTGCTTTCCCTTAATAACATTTCTGGAATGGTGAAAAGAGAGGATGAGTAGTTTGTAGACAGACATGTCTGTATTCCAGAAATATCTGTTAGGCAGAAGCCAGGCAACCTGAATATCATAACTCTATATATGGGGAAATGGCTTATGTTTTTGTCAGTGGTAATACCACCTCTTATACTTAAGTTTCTCCTTAGGGCATGTACTAAAGCAGAGAGCACCATTTTAGTTAGGAGAAATTTTCCCTCAGTGTTCTACTAAACTTTTAGGAGAAAGATGAGCAAGTTGATAGCAGGCTATTTGAGGCCTTTCATTATTCCTGACTTTAGAGATTAAAAAACTAACCCTACGAATTAACTATAACATCATGAGAAGGTATTTTACCAGGCTTCTTTCTAGGAACTAAAGACAAAGATTAAATAGTAGTGGGGATTCTGACATAATATCATTATTAAGTGTACTGTGCTTGGTTGTTACAGCTGTGGTCCATGGGTCCACTGGTCGAAATGGCGGCCCTGAAGCAGATCTTGGTAAATTTGCTTGACTACATTTTTTAGGTAATTGTCCTCCAGTGGCACTTTAGATAGAAGGGCAGCAATTTCGTCGTGGCTGAAAAGAACAAAAGATTATTTTTCCTGGAAACTCACACTTATCTGCATTTAAGTAGAATTCATGTTTTTGTATAAAGTCTCTGCGTCTCCCGGGGAGCACACATAAGCGTTTCTGGAAATTAAATTAGGTTATCTAGTTTGAATTGATATTCTAAAAACAAGGACTAAGAACTAATTCTGTATGTAATTGTGAGGTCTCTTGACCTAACTGTTTTCTCTGGCTATAAAAAACTAAATTGTTGGTGTTTGCTGATGGATTTGAAGTGGGCACATTCTGAACTCTGCTGTCTTACAACCTGTTAGTGGTGTGTCTAAAAAGTCACAAAATATATAGTAGGAATGAAATATTTTTAGGCCTGGTTCCACAGACTAATTGACAAAAGCATTATGACCACACAGTTTTTAAATTATTATTCTGTTTTTAAGGCCATAAAAGTTGTTCACATATGACCTGGGCTAAGCTTATGCAGGAATTTTTCCTTCTTGATTCCTGTTTTAGTTAAGAGTGTTCAAAAAGTGGTGCAAGTATAAAAGAACGGACCAATTGTCTCCAGTATCCCCTGGAGATAGTAATGAAGGTCACTGACTTTAAAAGAACAAATTCTTCCAAATGAAGTCAGAGACAAGTAGCATTTGGCTTTCACTATTACCTATTCATTTGCTGACCACTTTAAAGGGTCTTTCTTTCTTTTTTGGCGAGGCAACCTTTGGTTGACTTCACAGATTGCAAGGACCTTGTCAGTTTACAATCTCTTATTTATTTTTTTTATTTTTTATGCCTATGGCACCTGGTCTTCGTAGGTAGTCTCCCATGCAAGTACTAACCAGGCCTGCCCCTGCTTAGCTTTTGAGATCAGACGGGATTGGGCTTGTTCAGGGTAGCATGGCCATAGAGAAGTATCTTTCAAATGACATAACAAAAGTAAAAAAGTTGTTGGAAGCCCTATCCTGCAGGCCCTTCACTCACCCAATGTTTCCAAGGTGATTTTGAATGGAGAAAGGTATCGGAACACATGGATAATGGACTGAGAGAGATAAAGTTATCTCAAACTTTGCAAATGCTGCAAGGCTGGAGAATAAAAGCCTCAATCTGTAAAAGACAAGATCCTCAATTAAAAATATAAAACAAAAATAGAATGAAACACAAATATATTTTCCTTTTACACTGGCATGTGAAATTTAGGTATGTATTATTTCTTGTCCTTATCAAATGGACAGAGGGTAAAACATCTGGAATATTATGCTATTTGTTTTTTTGTAACTAGTCATGAAACCCATAAATTAAATTATTTTAATACATTTTTAACTGATTATTTACTGTTATGTTTGAACCGTGTCTCTTCAAAATTCTCATGTTGAAGCCCTAACCCCTAGGACCTCAGAATGTAGCCTTATTGGGAAATAGGGCCCTTGCAGATTTAATTAGTTACGAGTTCCTACTGAAATACGGTAGGCCCCTAATCCAATATGACTGGTGTCCTTATCAAATGGGGACATTTGGACACAAACATACATTCAGAAAAACATCAAGTAAAGATAAAAGCAAATATTAGGGTTATATGTTTACAGGCTAAGGAATGCCAAAGATTGCCAGCAAATCACCAGAAGTTAGGAAAGAGGTATGCAACAGATTCTCTTTCACAGACCTCAGCAGGAACCAGCTCTACTGATATTTGCTCTCAGACTTCTAGCCTCTAGAACAGTGAGACATTAATTTCTGTTGTTTAAGTCACTCATTTTGTAGTACACTCTGTTATGGCAGCCCTAGGGAACTAATATACTTACTCAGTATTATTCACATCTATGTTCATTAGGTTATAATTTGGTCCCCATCTCTTTAAAAACTCAATCTCCTCTCCAAGGAGTCTGCAATGGCTTATTACCAGTGAGATTTCTTGAAGCATCTGGGAAAAATAAAAGAATAATAAATTATAAAAACATTTCAGTGTTAGTGCCTCTTTTATAAAGAACCCTCCAAAGTTAAACGATTTAATATATTTATCATTTCAGGATCCACCATTATATATATAAAATTTCGGTTCTGCCTTTTGAGACAGATGACATAATTTTCCTTTATATGCTTCAATCAGAATTTACCTTGGGTACCTGTTGCTGTGTTGTACATTTCTTCTTCCAGGACTCCTGCTCTTTAATGTACTGGAAAATAAGCTTATGTACTAAAAGGGAGGAAGTAGGAGCTTTATCCTCTGAGGAAGAGAAAAAAAAAAAAACAAGAGCATGGTTTTACTTATTATTCAAATGTGTGTATGTATATGTGTGTGTGTGTGTACACACATGCTAGAAATACTACATAAACTAAAAATACCTCCAAACTGTCTACCACCATGCTGCCCTGAACGTGCCCAATTTTACCTGATCTCGGAAGCTAAGCAGGGTTGGGCCTGGTTAGTACTTGGATGGGAGACCACCTAGGAATATCAGGTGCTATAGGTGTTGGAAAAAAAAGAAATACCTACATACCACTATGTGTCTAAATGGCCTCTCCATTTTATTTTCAAACACATAAATCAACATATATGGTGAACATAAGACATTCTTAGGAAAACTCAAGGCTTTATCACATACAGAACAGAACTTGATTAAGAGCATGGGCTTAATCTGAATTTAAATCCTGGCTTTCCTTATTACCTGAGTGATCCTAAGCACCATACTTAATTTTTTGAGTTGTAGGTTCCTAATTTGTAAAATGGGGAATAATACCTACCTCATAGTGTTAATGTTAAGTAATACACATGCCTGATACAGAATAAGTACTCATGATTTTTAAATTATGGAAATAGTTATTATTAATCATTTCTCAAGATCTAATAAGAATAAATCATTTCTTTTAAAACCTACTCAATATTTGGAACATTATCTAAACAGTTTTATGTTTAATACACATTTGTAAGGACAAATTATTATTATTATCATTGTTTATATTTAACTAAGTATGTGAAAGTTCTCAAAAAAACAAAAATTTAGTGGCTTAAATGTTTTGAACTTACTGTCTAACAGAGATTGAAATTTCAGGTCAACAATCTTCCTATAAGCCTTGTTCAGGAAAGGGAGACCAACTAGAAAGAAGAGAATAAGAACAGTATTTCCTTTTATTATCTGATTTTAAGCCTCATACAACTCAGTATTTTAGAGTCCTGCTCTTTCTGGGTAACAGGGTTTTTTCACAGGCAGTTGAAGGTTCACCCTTGAATCATATTATTCTATGTAGTAAAGGCTCCTCTGAGTCTTTACTGATTGGCAGGCCTTTGAAAGAAATTTAAAGAGTAGTACATTTATAGTTAAGGGTCCTTTGACCCTTAACTTCTGTGCAAAGATAATATTAATTTCAGGAACCATATAAAGAAAAAGGCTATGACCTCCCTCACTTACTATCTTTGATGAATACAGTAAAAATGATTCATTTTTAGCATTACATTAATGAGTTTAAGGTAGCCAGGATAGCTGCTTGTTTGTCCAGACTCTAGCATTGTCTTCAAATTCTGATTCTTTTCACTTTTCAACAGTGAGACAAACAGACATGATCAATCTACATTCTTCAGAAGCTTATAGCTCAGGGGAACACAGAAACAATTGCACTAATAAACACACCAAACCGTGATGAACACTATTAAGGAAAACTGCAGGAAGCAATAAGAATAGGAAGGCAAGTAGCAGACGGAATAGGTAAACTTAGAGTCAGGGAAAACGTTCCTGAGAAAGTAATAAATGAGCTGAGCTGCTAAGGAAATCAGTAGAAATTTATTTAGCGAAGACAGGGTGCTATGATCTGAATATTTGTGTCTCGTCCAAATTCATATGTTGAAATCCGAATGTCCAATGTGATGGTATTACGAAGTGGGACTTTTGGGAGGTTCTTAGGTCATGATGGTAGAGACTTCTTATAAAGAGACTCCAGAGAGCAAGCTTGGCCTTCTATCATGTGAGGATACAATGAGAAGCCTGCAACCCAAAAGAGGGCCTTCACCTAACCATGCTGGCTTCCTGATCTTGGACTTCAACCTCCAGAACTGTGATAAATAAATTTCTATTGTTACAAGCTACTCAGTTTATGGTATTTTTGTTATAGCAGCCCAAGTGGACCAAGATGGGGAAAGAGTTTCCTGGTATAAAAAACACCAGTATGATGGTTGTGAGGTAGGATGGAATATGACTGAGAATGAAAGACCATGATATTTTAAGAAAATAAAAGAAAGCTACTGTGGCTGACATGTAGAGAACAGTGTAAGATGAGGCAGGAAAAGAGGGAAAATGCAATTTATGCAGAGCTTTACAGGCTATATTTTGATCATTAGTCTAACAGTAGTAGTAGGGGCATGATCAGATTTCAACAGTCATTATAGCTACAGGAAGGAGAATGAATTGGAGAGAAAAAAGAGAAGAACCAGAAAGACTGGTTGGATTGCTATTGTAGTCATTTAGGTTACAGATGACTATTGATAGAAGAGGCCAAGAAAAGTGGATGAACATTAAAATCAATAAGTCTTGTTGATGATTTGGATATGCCTGGTAAGGGAGAAAGAGGTTTAGAGTGATTCCTAACTTTTAATTTTGGACCTGGATGGAAGTTGATAGTGTTCATTGAGAAAGAAACTTTTAAGGAGAATCATGTTTGGAAGCTAGGCAATTGTAAAATCCTAGGTTCCAATTTGGCCACATTTACCCATAGTTGGCTATAATGAAGCTAAATGTTTCAAAGAAAAGACCTAAAGATACTGAGAGGAGACTCCAACAAAATAGGTAGTACTCTCTCCAGTTACCATATTGTGATATCTACCTACTTTGTTAAAGCCTGCCAATACATACAAAACTTCCAATGAATGTTTTAGGTTAACTTAAGTACAAAAAAGCAGTCAAGAGTTATCAGCCATTAGAGTAAATCCTCTATCACAAACAACGGATAGGAAAAAGGCAGTCAGAGTAAATAGATATGAATAGCATGTTGATTCACTATTTGGATAGGCAAAATTTCTATTGTCTAATGTAATTTAACAAAAGCCAACTTTCAACTAGCTGAATTTTTTACTCTAGCTAGTAAAATAAAAATAAAATTCTATTCCTACTAATTAGTGATTGCCTGTTATAAGATTTTCAGCAGTGCTTTCATTATGTCAATAGTTATTATTGCATTAAAATAAAGATGTGAGTTTAGCCATATATTTTTCTTTAGAAGAATTATCTTACTTTTGCTACTCACCTACTGGCTTGTCAAAGGTGATGGTGAGTTCTATTGTGTCATAAAGAAAGGTGAATACAGCTTGATCATCACTCCATTCAATGACATCCCACTCAGACAAGCTAGAGATAAACAAGACATCCCCCCCACCCAAAAAAACAAACAAAAAAACAAACAAAAAAAAAACAACAAAAAAAACACTTTTTAGAGATAAGAGGAGAGAGTTACCTTTAGATACCACCCAAAACAGTACCAGCAGTGGCTGCTAAGAGTTTTTCTACTGGATTGGGAGACAGCATTTTAATTCAAATATTGTGAATGTACAAACTTACATTTTTGAAAGAAATAAAGAGTTCACTAGATCTTGAGTTATACACAGAGAAAAACCAAGTCTAGGCAATATAAAGTGTTAAATACTTTAAAATTATAATTCCATAGCTCTCCCACCTTGTATACGTTCAACTTAGTGTTAAGGACATTGACTTTTTTGTGCTAAAAATAGTGATATATACTATAGACACATGTTAACTGCTCTAGTACATTTAGATAACCACAGAGGCACAGGATGAAACACAGACTAATGATACCTGCTTTTCCTTACCTCGATTTATCCAGTAGCTCTTCAGTTTTATTTGTTTGTTTTTGCACAAAGTCTATTTGAGCAAGGATCTGTTCTTTCTGTACCTTCAGTTCAAAGAGATTTCTGCAAATCAAACAAGGTATTCACAGAAAGATAAATTTGTTGTTAGAGAATTCAGACTCTTTAAAATAGAAGATTTATGACAAGAAGTCACATGCTAGACGGCACCCCAATGAGGTGAATGGCATCCATTTTTGCATTTTCAGTTTTTTTATTATTTTTTATGAGCATTAATCTAGAAGTGTGGTCAATTAGGAATGGCCTAAATCAAGGGGTCTCAAATTAGGATCCATAAAGATATGCTTGGGGATTCATACATTCTTTAAGACTTTTATTAAAATTTACATTTTCATTTTGATGATAAAAATATAAGCATAATGCATTTCATGAGAATACTTACCTTAAAAGTGAGAAATGCCATAATTTTGGTATCTGCCTCTGGTTTTGTTTAGTTTATTAGATCTAAATAAAACTATGCTTTGTTAGTCATTTCGCTAGCATCAATTTAATTTCAGCCAAACATTGTCACCTGCCAAATTAATGTTGTCAATTGAAATTTTACTGGCTTTGTCATTATTATTTCTTTTAGTCTTATTAAGTTAACGAAGACTCCGTGAGTATACCCCATTTTATACTTACTTAGGTAAAACATAAAAGTACAATATAAGAATAGTTTAGTGCTAGGTTTATTTTCTTCAAAAGGATCCTGATATTATTCAAGCTTGAGAAATACTACCTTGAGTTAATGCCCTGAAAACAACAGTGCATAGAAAATACTGTCAACTAAGATGGCCTCCAGGGTCAAGGTCAAAGTAGAGTAGAAGTCCTGAGTCACCCTTAGTCAATACTCATGTCCCCAATCTTGTCACTTCCTGAAGGTAGTAAGTCATTTAGACGCGTGAAGTTTAGCATGTTTTCTAATACTCAAAATGAAGGCTGACCTTTGAAGCTCTTCTTCTTCAGTTTTCAGCTGTTCCAGTTCTTTGGGGGGGGGAAAAAATAAATCAGAATGAACATACAGAAATGTTGCTGTAAAAATCATCTGTTTTATTGAAAATTCTCTCACTTAATCTTACCTAAATAAACAAATTCAGAACAGATTTTTTTTCTATTTATCTCCTTAATTAATTCAGTTACCTTTCTCTGCAGCTCTCATTTCAGAATCCCATTCTTCCATAGTACTATCTTTCTCTTTATCCTCCAAATTCTTAGTTTCTAGGTAGAAAATGTGCATTAGAATAACTCAGTCAAAAATAATTAAACCACTGCAGATGAAAGGAATAGATGGTCCCAAAATGAATTGTTAAGAATATTTCACAAACACTCATCTTTCCCCCACCTTTCTTTGCCAATAAGCACTGAGCTACAATTATAATTTCATACAAAAACCTGCTTCTAGAGGTAGGCAACTGAACTTTGAGCAATTTGGTAATGATCCCTAATAGCCTCTCAGGAGCCAACTTTGAGTTAGAAATTGTTTATATAAATTTGCATATATCAAAGTTATTATTAGGCAACCTCATGCACTAAGCAGGAATAGATATATATGTAAATGCATGCACACATATTTAAAAATTTTTAATTTGTTTTTAAAACCTTGGAGTCATCCTTAAAATTCTACTCTCTGCCCATATCCAATCTGAGTTTAGATTTTTACTTCAAAAATATTTTTTGAATCTACTTTTTTCATTCACTACCATCAGCCTCCTTTAATATAAGCTACTATCCTTTCTTAACCACACCAGTTCATAATTACTGAACTTCTTGCACTTACTCTTGATCTATTCAAATCCAATCTCTACATTGCAACCAGTACTTAACACCCTTCAAATGGCTATTCACTGTTATAAGAAAAAGTAAACAATACTTAAGAGGCTGTCTTTGGCCTAGCCCCTAGACCTCTCCAGCTACAGCTAACATTCCCTTTTGCTCTATTCTAGCCACATTGGTCTTATTTCAGACCCTTCTACTTGGTATATTCTTTCCTACAGAATGGCTTCTGCATGTATTAGCTATCTTGAATAGTCTGCTTTCCTCTCCCTTCTCACTTTAACTCCTACTCATTCTTTGGATCTTAGCTGAACTATTGCTTCCTCAGAGGGAAGCCTTTCCTACTCAGCTAGGTCAGAATTCTGTTTCAGCACCATGTAACCTCTTTTCCACAGCACTTACTATATAACATTATTTAATTCCCATATTCTCTTCTAAACTAAAAGCTCCATAGGGCATATAGTTTTTGTTTTTAATCACCATGGTATTCTTGGCACAGAGCACTGTACATGGCACTTAGTAAATGTTTATTTGCTCAAGGAATAAAAAAGGAACAAGAAAGAAACAGGGAGCCATTTAGTAGTGGTACCTAGAGAACACAGTGTGGTTGTTGGTATTTTAAAGATGAGAGAGAAGTGAATTTATCTAGCAGAAGAGGCAGAGAGGTTTAATATACAAGAGATAAGGGAAAATCAGTGATATACAATTCCTGAGCAGAGAAGAGGAGATGAAATTCAAAGTTTAGGTGGAAAAATTGGTCTTAGGGAAAAGAAAGAAATGATGAAAAAATGGATATACAGATATATAAACATTTGGTTTGTTTGGTAGCAGGAAGTTTAGAAGTTCCGGCCTATTGGCTTCTATTTTTTTCCCATGAAGTAGAAAGAAAGATAATAAACAAATGGGTGGGGCAATCTAAGACTATGGAATTCATAAACTAATTATCAAGTCAATGCAGAAAACATGTACTAGACACTTACTCTGTGGAAGGTATAGTGCTAAGAATTCTGAAGGACATGGAGAAAAATAAAAGCCAATCTTTGCTCCCACGGAGCTCAAAATTTACTTAGGAAAATAAACTATACAAAAGTAACTCTAATTATAAGTAAATGTGATAAGTACTATAAGAAGTACTAACAAAATAGCCATGGGAGCTCAAGAGAGATAGAGCCTTTTTTGGTAGGAGAATGTTATTAGCAAAGAAAAAATGGCAGGACTGTATAGAAATGACAAGATTTGGTTGTAATTTAGAAAGTGTAAGGGAGTAAAATAGTAAATCATGTAAGAAAGAAAGATCTAAAAATGATTGTAGAGAATGTTACAAGTCATGTTTAGGAGCTTGGACTTCATTTTGTAATAAATGGAAAGACAGAAAAGTTTTTCAGGGGAGTAATATAATAAATACTTTCCTTCATAGTTATGAATCTGATGGCAATGTGCAGATTGGACTGGAAGAATACAGAATGAAGAATATAGAAAAATGTCAAGTTAGAAGAGTTGAAATAGCACATTTCAGAATTAATAATTGCCTTAATGGGAATGGTAAAAAATATAAGAGATGCTGAAGAGACAGATATGACAGAACTTGATAAGAGAGACTTAAAGACAATGAAAATTTTGAGCCTTCTACAATATGTAAGAATGGTATGTCATTAATAGAGATAAGAAACATCATAGGGAGAACAAGTTTTCATATTTTATTTTGGAAATAGAAGACAATAAATTCCATTTATTCACACAGAGTTTAAAGTACTTAAAGACATGTTTGCAGAGAGGTTCCCCAGAGAGCTAGAAATGTTAAGTACAAAACTCAAGATAAAGAGGCTAAAGATGCCCTCTCCTGAAATGAGTATAAGCTATTTAAGGGCAAAATCTGTGTCTTACATATATTTTTTCTCATGATAAGCACAGTATCTGGCATGCAGTAGGTGCTCAACAAATGCCTGATGAAAGTAAGTGAATTTGGGAATCATTCATTTAAACACACTTGTTAAGGCAGATGAAACCATTAGGGGAGAGTATATAGAAATGAGTAGATGATAAAATCTAAATCTCTACACGGGGTTAGTTAGAGAAAGGCCAACAGAGGAACTAAAAGAAACAACCAGGAGAAAAAAATTATATCAAGGTAGTGCAATATCATAGAGGCGCAGGGAGATTCAAGTTTCTTTCAGCATTGTCAAATGCTGAAAGACGTCAAGATGGCTAAGGAGTGAGAACTACCAAATTTGATGGTTATGTGGAATTCTGTGATCTTTGAGAAAGCAGTTTCAGGATAACAACACTAAACAAGTTGGGATTATGCCAGGTCAAACTGAAAGGCTAATTTTCAAATGGAAATAAGTTCATCTATATAAAAAAATATGGTATAGGTTATGAAAAGCTTTCCAAAGAGACTTATTATCGTGGGCATCTCCTATTGATTGTGTTATGGAGGACCACGGTAAAGCAGCTTTAATTTGCTCTAATTTAATGTCTTGAGTTGCTAATACAAGGCTTTAGCATAGTGATACAAGCAATCTGTACTGTAGGGAAGAATTCAGATGAAATTAAATTTTCTTTTGGAAAAGTATTTAAAATACTTTACCTAGTTCCAGATCAGTGAGACAGTTAGCAGTCTTCTTAAGTATGCTGTCCATCTCGTCTATCCTTATCTGAATTTTCTCTCTCTCATTCTAAACACACAATATTATAGACTGTCAAGTTAAAGTTCTGAACAAAACATTATAGCATTATAAATGTTTCAAATAGCTGATGTAACTGCTGTGTTTAAATCATGACTAGGCAGATCTTAAAATGAAGGTTGAAGTTTCCAGCCTAGACTTAAAATTTTTTTTAAAGCATATATAACAGATTAATATAAACTCATTTTTATACTTTCACTTATTCCAACATTTCCATGTAATATAAGATACTGATATATATATTATTTTTTAAAAAGAGTTCTTTAAAAAATGTTCTGTGGACAAATGAATATGGGAAGCACTGGTCAAACAGAATTTCAGCATTTTTTTCTTTTTAGACTTTTTTAAAATGAAGATTTCTGACTTTAGACATTACTATGCTATCATACTTCTCCAAAAGGGGGATATTGTATGTAACACATCCCAGACTTATTTGCTAATAGAAAGTTTTTAAATATAGAACCTTTCTTAAAGGAAAATCATTTGGGGAAATGCTACTTTAATACACAAACATACACAGCTAGGTATGGACTATGAGGAAGATAATACTACAGTATACTCCTTAGCAATGGAAGATCAGAATCTCATATTGTTTTATTTCAATATGTATAACATATAACAATTCCCAGACGAGAAATAGGCCCATATTGGTAAATATATTTAGAATTACTCAAGATGCCAGGATTTGCCACTTTTGATAAATTGAACCCCATCTCTCGTGAATAATTTGAAGTTTTTGCCCAAGTCTCATTCGCATGTCTAAGAAATATTCTTCATATTCCATAACCACCGTAAAGTAATTTTAATAGATCTTTCTTTCTGTGCTATTAAGTGTCTCAAATTACCTGAGCTGACTGCACCAGCTTGCTGTAGAGAGCCACTTTTCCTTGGTGAGTGAAGACTTTAGCCATCTTGGTAAAATGTGATTTTATTTTGTTCAGGTAAATTCCAAAGGCCTTCAGCTGTCAGGAAAAGTCAAAGGCTATATTAACACTAAAACGAATGAGGCAAATGGTCTGAGAAGGTTGACTCAGATGATATGTGCTAAACTTCGTCCTTTCTAGACTCTTGATTCATAAGGCAGGACACCTCATTTGCAAATTTAATCCCATGTAATAGTTTAAGAATAAACCAAAGATTTTAATTTTCATTCTTGCTTTTAATTCACTTATACATATTACAAATTAGAAAATGATAGGATTAGTTAATAAAAGCCTTTTAATATATCAGGGCACATATAAAATTAGTTCCTTATTATTTAATCAATTAAATCTTTTCCTTATCTAAATCTAAGTAAAAGGCAAACAAGGAGGAAACTCTAAATAAATTTGAACTGTATTTCATATATTAAATTGATCATTTCAGGTTTGAAAAGATTACAGCCTAATAATTACTCATAATTAAATAAGACCTTGGTAATATATTATACCTGAGAAGTAAGTTAAAGAATTAATCACTAATCACCAAGTAACAGTTACCTATCTCACAATAAAAAATTTTCAAAATGTCTATACTGATTCCCATTCAGAAAACGAAAAAAGTACCTCCTCATCAGAGCAGTGTCTCATTTTTTCCCATAGGTTCCTATTTACATCAGTCAAAAGTTTATCTTGGTTCAATGCAGAAAGCTTTAATCTAAAATATAGAAAAGTTAATTAGCATAGGGTTCAGTAGTCAGCTTGAATGAACCAACTCAGATCTATAGGCATATTTAATTTAATTCTTCCTAGTTCTTTTCTATGTAAGAGGGAATTCACTCAAGAATAGTGACTAGCCTTATTATTTCAACACTTGTAGAACAGTTCAAGAATGTTATGAATCAAAAAACCTCCCCTTACAAATAGAATTCTCATTTCAATGTATCGACTTGCTCCAACATGTTGAAATAAAGCTTAAAATACTTAAATCAGCTTACATGGCTAGTGCTGTTGCCAGGATTAACCTGTCTGACTATAAAGCCAAACTCCTATAAACATGCTGTATCACAATGCCGGTTAATGTCATCAACTTTTTTCTATGCCAGTGTTATTCTAATCAAAACCTTACGATACAGATTATTAATCCATCCAACAAACACACACAAAATAAAAACTTCCATACTCTTCAATCTTTTGGCGAAGAGCCCCAATATCTTCTCTATAAATCTGTATCTTGGGTCGGTAAACATATTGACTTAACATCAGGTCTTCTGGAGTAGGTTGTGTGTTTATAGCAAACTGAAAAAAAAAAAATCCCTCCAAATTGGTATTTTGAGGACAAACCATGTTCTACAACTGTTTCAAGTTTCAGAGTGCCTGTTTTTAAAAGTTGTACAAAGACAAATTTGACTACTCAAAATGTGAATACCTAGTAAAGCCACAAGCTGGAATCTGAATTCAAGTCGGACATCGAAGTCCATTTCTCTAGATGTTTAGGTGAACTGTAGATGTTTCACTTACATGAGACTAAAAGTGATTTGAAAATGGCTATGCATTATTTTAAGTAAATTGATACCTAAAAATTCATTAGCTTTACCATTTATTTGCATTAATTCTGTCTTCCTGCCTTTTTTATGGATGTTATTTTGTTTCAATTTCTTGAAGTATTAATTCCTTTGTTTTTAGACTCTCTTCTATAACAACATGTGAGGTTTTAATTTCCTGCCGAATATAATTTTTACTGTATGTCCCACAGATTTGCTATTAACTGTTCTCCTTTATTTTGCTTTTTAAATAGTTTTTATTTATTTTCTGTTATAAGAGTTATCTAGAAGTATGTTTCTTAATTTCCTAGAAGCTAAGAATGTTTTAGTCCTTTCATTATTTCTAATTTTATTGAGTTGAGATCAAATGATGTGGTCCATAAAGTCTCATTTTTCAATTTGTTAATGGTTTCTTTGTGGCCAAGGGCATAACATTAATTTTTGTAACTGTTTGACATATTTAAGAGAAAATATATATTCCTCCGAAAGTGTTATAATTTTTCTATTAATCTTTTAAATTGAGTTTATTGACTGTATTATTCAAATAGTCTATGATCTTACATATTTTTGATTTCAAAAAATATTTATTAAAAACTGCTATACTTGAATTTTTATAATGGTGGTAAAAGCATATGTTTAGTAAAAAGCATCAAAAACAAAACAGATGCAAAGAAATAATAAAAAAAATAAAATTCACCTTATCAAAATCCATGATATAAAAAAATATTGATTTTTATGCTAACTACGAATGTACATATTAGGAAAACTTCCTATAAAGAAATTTGCTTCCTTAATTTTTAGTTTCTGAATAAATGTTTGCTCTATACAATTTAGTAAGTAAGCACAATATATTTTAACTGAGACAACTATTTTGTCAAGAAATTGTACTTACTTTGGCTGGGAGAGTACTCTGTCGGGGTTTCTGTATCAAAATATGGACCTGAAGAAGTATAAAGAACTCCTTTACTGTTATTCTTCCATCTTTGAGTTTCTGAGGAAAGGAAAAAAAAGTCTGCATGACCATTTAAGGTGAATTCATTTTAATTACAACTACCTCATTTACTTCTAAATAGCTTAAAGTACTTTGCACATATTTGTGGAAATACTATCCAGATATTTGTATGCTAAACATGAGTAGATTTTATCTAATATTTATTTCCGAAGGCTATTAAGTAACAGTAAAATTGAGGGAAAAAAAACAAAACATAGGTCTTCTAATTGTGCTTTCTACTCCATATAATTAACTGTCATGTCAGGTCCTTAACGAAGAAAACAAAATTTGTCTTCTGTATATTTAAATTATTTCATAATTTTTAAAAATTAAAAAAAAAAAAAGGAAATAGTGCATTAGAAATGGGAAATACCTCCTTCAAGCTTTCTTCACAAATACTGTCTGTGAAAAACTGTGATTCCATTTGACTACTGCGGTGTGCTAGAAGTAAGGCAAATTCAGGTGATTAACATGTTATACTATAAATTTTAGTGTAGTTCATGCTCCTAAAGCTACCCATTAGGATCTTTTTGGGGAGACAGTCATTTATAAGGCAAAGTATGTTATAGTTTTAAGGTTCCATTCAATGTTTCTCTACTGATTATAAGCTTCTTAAGGAAATCACTCTACCCCCTTGTATATCACTTCTCATTTTATTAAAATAACTATGAATTAAAAATAAACTAAATAATATTTTACTTATCAACTATTTATAACTTCCCTCAAGCTTCTACAAATTTCAAACATCTCCTGAACTGAATGCATTTATTATTAGTCAAGTAAACAGATGACCTCTATTAATTAGCTTTCATGAAGATCTTACTGCTGAAGTCCAGAGAGGTCCCATCAGCCTTGATCGAATCCAGAGAACTGCTGCAACTAGATGGGGTCCTGCTTGGGCTTTTTATCAATACACTGTTAGCATTTTTATATATATCCCCTTCAGCATGGTGATCAAAAATCTGCAATTATTGATGAAGGAACATCATCAGGATAAAATTATGACACTGTGTACTTATAATGACTAAATGTTTGTTGAATACTAATAGAAATACTGCTAACATAAAATTTATCTATAATATATACGAAATATCTTAGTAAAGAATTAGAATAAAGAACAGGCAACTGAGGCCTTTAGAGTTAAAAGTAATTTTATTTAAAAATATATAGAAATAACTGTGCATTATACTGTATAAGCAAATTATTTTTCGGATATATCTAAGTTATAGTCAGATCCTATGAGATATCAAATGTTGACCTATCCAACAATTATTCCACTAGCCATGACGGTCAGGGCTACTACGCTATAGAAATCCAGAATAGAATATTGGCTGTATGTGATGGTCCTGGCTAGAGCAGAACAAAGAAAATTATTTCCAGGCTTTAGTACTTCCTTTTCCTGGTGATCAAAACTCTTAGTTGAGGTCAAATGAGTCATGCGGTACTGCTTTTATCATTTTTACGATTTGCCTTTACAGCCTTACCCTTAAATCCCATTTTCATCTACCTACTTCCATATGTTTTTGAGAACATTATATTATTTGTCTAAATGCTAAATTGTAAGCTCCATGAGCGCAGATTTTGGTCTACAAATTCCCACTGAGGCACCTAAACAGTACCTAGGACATAGCAGATACTCAATAAATACTCATTCAATAAAACATTAGTAATTTTCATAGAATCTATTCAGTTATTTTTTTATATTACTGTT
Source organism: Rousettus aegyptiacus (assembly GCF_014176215.1). Lineage (NCBI taxonomy): Eukaryota > Metazoa > Chordata > Mammalia > Chiroptera > Pteropodidae > Rousettus > Rousettus aegyptiacus. The sequence continues at coordinate 114,813,813 of NW_023416306.1, read as the reverse complement.
ACTACTTTCTCAAAGCTTCATAAACAAACCATTTCCTCAGAACCTCAGCTTATAGAACTACCAAAATAATCTAAACTTACATATTTAATAGTCGAAACTTTGTTTTCTATGAACCTCTAATACTTTTTTTATTTCTCCACCTATAAAACTCAGTTTAAATGACTGGTTTTTTCTTGCAAGTTACCCAAATCAGTGTTCCCTCAACTTTAATACCTATGACCACTTTCATAAATACAAAATCTCACTTTCTTCGCTTTGAGATACTGGGCTTAACCTAGGTATTTTCCCATTCACTAAGGAATGAACTCTCAGCTTCTACACATCCTCATTAGTCGAGAGAATTTAGTCAAGGTTTTATATGGTTTGCATAATAAAAAGGCTTTTATCTTCCAAATATTTATAACATTGAAGATGACTTTTCAAATTACATATACCCTACCTAGTGATTTTCATATGCAAAATCACAATGACAAATCACTAGAGGTGACAGATACAGAATTATACAATTTCAACATTTTTTGTACTACTGTTTCATTTTCTGTGTAACTATTTGCCACTTCAAACTGTTTTTAAGTCGAACTGTGAATTAATTCCTTAAGAGTCTACATAGAAATATTTTTTCAGCCCCATCACTGGGAATAATGAATTCCCGCTTATGCAAGATTAAACTTAAAATTCAAGAATACTCATAAGTTTTTTAAAAATCAAGAACATTTGTTAGTTTAAGAAAGAGCTCACCTCTTGATCTTGTGCAGTATCACTAAACCTAATCTCACTTTTTCTGATTTTTCTCTCATTCTGAATATCATCATCTTCTTGTACCCAGGTTCTTTTTTGGCTACTACAGGTTTCTTCCATTTTATTTTCGGATGGTGAAATCTCTTTTTGGTATGTCTCGATCAAAGCCTTCTCCTCAGTTTCTATGCTAATAGAGTCTGAGGAATTAATCTCACCAGGACACACAGGAAGATTTTCCTCATTTATATATTGAGATGGACTTATGTTCAGTTCAGCTGCAACAAATCCAATGACAGAATCCTTACTGGAGATTGGCTGAGTTTCCAAGTGATTTAAATCAGTTGTGTCTGACGGAATCTGCTCCAGGTCTTCAATACCAGTGACACTACAATTTCTCTTGTTTGGCAATCTGGGCAAAAATATTCCTAAAGAACATCTCCTCACTTTATCTGTCATTAATGGTACAGAGTTGATTTCAGTTCCATTACGAGAAATTTTTTCATCTCTATCTTCTTTAACATTGCAGGATACTACGTTAATTTTACGTATTTCTGTAGCTTGCACTAGACTCCTATCATTGTCTGACTTATTTACTAATTCGAGTAATGTTTCTGGAGAAGGTGGTAAATGAACAGTTTGGAAATCTAAAGAATTTTCAGTTTTCCCATTCACATTATTCAGATTTGATTTGATAGTACTAAAACTTGCAGCATTAGATGCAATTACAGAATCTGATGCTTCTCTAGGATTGGCAGAAGTTTGAATAACTTGCTTAGTGAAGTCTGAGTTACTGTGGAAATCTATAGCTGTATTACATTTAGCCGTTTGAATATTTTCCCTCAATTCTACAGTAAACTGTTTCTCATTAAGCATTTTGGACTTGTTTTCACATGTGGGTACAGAGGAACTTCCTATAACAATATTTAAATTCTTATTTCTTCTAACTTTAGATAATATTGTTTCATCTTTATTAACAAGATTATGTCCTTGTTGAGGTAATAGAGGTAGCTGGGCTGAAAAACGAGGCTGAGAAGCAACACAAAAATCAACAAAGGTCTGCTTTAAACTATGTTTTGCATTATCAACAAAGGCTTCCATTTGATCCTCAGGAAGCTTAAAAGATATTTGCTTTGCATCAAGTCTAGTCGTGTCCCTGAGATCTTGACCTTGTACTAAAGTCTGACTAGCTAACAGATTTGGGGGCTCCTTAATTAGATTTTGATCTTTGACCACTGTTTTAATACAATCTAACTGTTCTGTGGTATTGGTTTGAATAACTTTTTCCTTCTCTAACAGAAAACTAGGGGCAGAGAATGGCGGTCCCTCAGATTTCAAGTAATATTCACTGGCTAAATCATTTGCATAATCAAGGTCATTTTGCACTGGGCAATTATTTGCTTTCTCATCTTCATCACATAAGGACACAGCATTTCCGTCCAAATTATCAAAATAGGAAATAACATTTAGTAAATTATCACTGAATCCACAAATAGCAGTTGCACGACTGTTGGTTAAATCCATATTTCTATCTGTGCTATTTAAGTGGTGGTGTTCAAGTTTGGCTTTTTCCACTGTACAGGCCTGGTCTATAACTTTTCCCATAACCTTTTCATCCACAGCAGTGCTATGGAATTTGATTTCTATCTCACCTTGACCCCTAGACAATGTATTAGTAGAATAGGGTATCACATGTTGCTTTTGCTCAGTGTGAAGAGTAACTTTGTTTTCTACAACTTGTGGCTTTTTTTCAGTGTTTTCTTGAACAGAGCTACCATCCTTAGTAAAAGAAATACCCAAGGTTTTTCCTCTTGCTATTCCAAATTTAGGGCACTCTTGAAGTCTCTTCTCCACAGTTTGACAATCAATGTAAACAGTATGGGACTTGGTGACTTCCAGATCACTGTGATCACCTATAAACAGTACAGTACTATCCCTAGACCCAGTGGTTATTTTATCTGGTGAGGTAGTTTTACATTCTAAGGCAGTTGTGTGACTTCTAGTGATCTCCATGTCATCCTGTCCACATGCATATAAAACAGTTTTAGAATTTCCTAACGAAGGCATCAAATGGGAGTCCTCTCTATCTTCCAGGGTACTTTTGTTACTTATTTCCACTGTACAACTCTGGGTGATATCCATATCATTTTGATTGTTACTTGAAAATGCAATAGGCCTGTCATTTTTGAGTCTAAGGCTTTTTCTTCTTTGACTTTTGCCTGACAGAGGTTCATTCAGAAATCTAGGCTTTTGTACATCTTTGTCACTTTTCCAAAAGGTTGATTTAGATACCTCTATGTTATCATTTGCCATAAATGCTACAGTTTTCCCTATAGGACCACTATTAGACTGTTCCCTCAGTACTGTCAGCTGGCAGACTTTTGCTGAATGGTCACTTTCACCTTTCTCTGAAAGAAACACACTGTCCTCAGAAGAAGTCACTTTTAATTTCCCTAGGCTCTTCCTTTCAGATAATTCGAAGTCAGGTCTGTCTGGAAGCACAGTTCTTTCCTTTGCTTGGTAGTCAATGAAAACAGTGTGGGATTTTGTCATTTCAAGTTCATCATGATTATCCATAAACATTACAGTTTTGTCCAGAGGCCTAGTAGTTATTTTATCTGGTGAGACAGTTTCACATTCTGTGGCAGTTGTGTGACTTCTAGTGACATCCATGTCATCCTGCCCACATGAATACGAAATAGTTTTAGAAGTTCCTGCCAAAGGCACCAAATGGGAATCATGTTCATCTAATGAAGGTCTGTGATTTATTTCCACTGTGTAACTTTTGGTGATATCCATATCATTCTCACCACCTTCTAAAAATATAATAGTCCTATCAAGTTTTAGTCTGCCAACACTTTTCCTTCCACAGATTTGGACATTTTGCTTTTCATTCAGAAATCCAGGTTTCTGTACACATCTGTCCTCCAACACATCCATATCATTAGAAATAAATACTCCAGTTTTTTCTATAGGAGTTTTATTACATTTTTCAACTTTTATAGCTACTTGTCTATTTACTGTTAGTTGGCTGTTAGTATTTTCTAAATTAGTCTTACCAAGTTCTTGTAGTTCAGAAGAACCAAATCCAATGACAACAGTGTGACTCTTGGTTAGATCCATATTTTGTTCCTCTTCTGAACAAACAATTATTTTGTCATGAGAACAGTCCATGGTAAGATTGCCTAAGTCTTTCTTCAGTGGTTCAGGCAGTTTAGAATTCTGGTCTGGTATAGATTTTACTGTATGACTGTTAATAGCAGTATTATGATTTTCCATGGCAGACTGTCCTTCTGATGAATATTGTTTTGTGGTAGGAAACAAAGACTGCTCACATGAAACTGCATTTCTATTATTTCCCAGTGCTACTTGTTTATTAGGATCTCTACCAGAGTATGCTATATTACAACTTGTTGCTTTGTCTGGGTTAATATTGGCTGAGCAAGGAAAATCTTTATCAAGATAGGGTGAAATCTTCAAAACTTGATCTTTTTCTTTGCCGCAGGTATCATCAGTTGGAATGTTTTGAGACATTATGTTTGGTTGCTGGGATGGTTCAATATGACTTTTGGTCATTTCTTCCCATTCATCTAAAGAACTTTTGCTGTCAGGGTGAGATTTACTGGTATTCCCAGATGCTAGGCCATAAAATGCAAGAGGAGCTTGACATATTAAGTTAGTTGTGTGACTTTTTGTCAAATTCTTATCTTCACCTGTGAGGATTACAGTGTTTTTGTCAGTCAATGAAAGAGATAAAGGATTTACCAGGCCTTGCTGTAATCTTCTCTTAGACATATGAGGAACTGAGCTACAATTTATATTCAATCCCTCATCCTTTGACATGGTTAAGTGATTTGGGAGCATTTCTTTTTCAGATGTTTCAGGTATGGCTATCTGTACATTTGTCTGATCTTGTTCAAAAATTTGATTATCTATTGCAACTGTGTGACTCTTGGTAATGTCCATGCTATCCTCCCCTGAATAAATAGTTTTCTCTATGAGAAGAGAGGTGGCATCTGGATTGGGATACATTTTGGAATAAATACTCTCATGCTTCAGCAAATTTTTTTCCTCTCTCATACTTGAAAGACACTTGGTAAGTTCCATGGCATCATTACAACTAGAATAGGAAAATGTCTTATAATCTTGAATAACCAGACTGGAACATGTAGATTCTGGGATCACGGCCAATGTTCTGACATCTTGCTTAGAAGTCTGTGTGTCTGTATGAGTTTCTGTCCCTGTAATACTTCTGGTAATATGTATTTCACCTTGAGGATTTAAGGAAGGGTCTCGAAAAGCAGTATTCGGTTTATTCTGAAAGACTGTTTTCTCTCCTGGAGCTTTAGTTCCATAACCTGTTGTAACATCCATCGTAACAGTCTGAGTTTTATTTTCTATTTCAGATAAATTACCTGCTGAGGGTAAATTTTGAATAGTGTGGTTCATTGTCAAGTCCATCAAGTCACTGTCATAAATTGTAATATCATCACTTTTAAATTCCCTTAATTTGGCTTTACTGGACGTGGGAACCAAACTCTGAATATTGGCTGTATGACACTGCGTGAAATTCATCCCTTCATCTTGTTCTCTAAAGAGTCTAGTCATATTACTGGTATTTTCATCTACATTAAGAGATACATGCATTTGGTGTACAGAAGAAGCCCTATTTGACTCCTTAGAATGAATAGATATCTCAGAATTTTCTTTATCAGGTCCTGTAGAGGAAGCATTAGATTTTCCTGTTTTCAATCTTTTTATGAAGTCATTAAAATTTATTTTCTTTCCTGAAGAAGTGTTTTGATCCAAGGAAAAATTTAATTCTTTTTTCATTTTTGAATTCTCAGTGTGGAGCTTTAAGTTAGCCAGAAACGATGTGGTATCTATCTTGGAAGACTTTTCATTTTTGGTATAATCGACAAGGCCTTTGGCAATCATCACAGTATGACTTGTTGTCAGGTCCATTTGGTTTTCATCTGAAAAGATGACTGTCTGGTCATTTGCATGTTTCTTTTCATGGTTGTATTCTGTAACTGAAATCTATAATGAAAGCAAAGTATTCAAAAATCAAATAAAATGCAAACTTTTAAAAAGGTATTTTACAACATGGAATATATATAGAGTACTATATAAGTAATCATTAAAGATGGTTTCATGATAAATTGCTTTGTTTGAAAATGGTGTGGTGTGTTGTATGTAATTTGTTATTAAATTTTTTTCTAATACTTTTAGTATTTTGGTACAAATTAAAAGTTCAAGGTTAATTATACTCCATTAGAATGACTAAAAAAATAAAAAGAACTGATAATACCAAATACAACTATAATGAAAATTCTAATTACTGTATTAGGTCATTCACATTCTAAATAAAAAAGACTTGGACAGGAATACGTGCATGATGGCTAATTTATAGCACCCTCTGTACTCCTGGGAATTGGGTTCTCATTGAATTTTAACGCAGTGGTTTTATTTGTAAGGACATAGTCAAACTCCTTGTTTCTCAAAGTATGGTCTTAAGGACCATACAATGCACTAGTATCACTCCAGAGATTGTATAGAACCTCAGGGCCACATCGGATCTAATGGATAAGAATCTATATTCTAACAAAATCCTGAGATAATGCATATGTCCATTAAAGCTTGAGAAGTCCTAATATAACTAACATATTTCCCTGTTATTTAAACTGACAGTGATGAAACTATCTTTAGTTAAGTCAAAGGGTAGGAAGTATATCCCAGTCTATGGGTCCATTTTGGTAAGTAATCCCTAAATCATGCCATTACTATTAAATTTGGAGTTTTTAAAAAGTTTTAACTGCCAAGGGAGATTAAAATATGAAGCCACTTGTATAAGTTCATACCTCTCTCTGTTGCATTTGGGTCTGAATGGGAGCACAAAGCAATGGATTCATCCCTATTGAGAAAAAAAAAAAAAAACTACAGTTAATGACAAAAATATATATCAAGAGCCTGATTCTCCTTTTCTTAGGTTCCTCATCAGTTATGACTATAGTAGCCCCCTTATTAGTGGTTTTGCTTTATGCGGTCTCACCCACAGTCAAACCTAATCCAGAAATAGTAAGTGGAGAATTCTAGATATAATTTAAAGTTTTAAATTGCATACCATTCTGAGTAGCATGATGAAATCTTGAGCCATTCTGCTCCATCTTGTCTAAGACACAAATCATCCCTTTGTCCAGCATATTCATGCTGTGTACACTATCTGCCTATTTGTCATTTAGTAACCATCTTGGTTATCAGATCTATTGTCATGGTATTATGTGCTTGTGTTTGAGTAAGCCTTATTTTACTTAGTTATGGCCCCAAAGCATAAAAGTAGTAATGGTGGCAATTCAAATATGCTTCCTTTAAGTGAAAAGGTAAAAGTTCTCCACTTAATAAAAAAAAAAAAACTATATGCCAAGGTTGCTAAAATCAATGGTAAGAACAAATATTCTTACCATTGCCTAATTTGTAAATTAAACTTTAGCATAGGTGTGCACTATAGGAAAAAACATAACAATTTCAGAGCTTTGTATTATCTATGGCTTCAGGCATCTACTGGAGGTCCTGGAACATATTCCCCACAGATAAGGGAGGACCGCTATATTTATTAAAATTTTATTAGCTACTAAGCCCTTTATAAGGACTTAGGTGTTAAATTTTATTTTATTTTTTTAATTAAATAAATTTATTTCTTTAAATTAGTTTCAAGTATACAGTACGTTGGTTAGACATCTATATAATTCATAAAACGGTTCCCCAATTGCTCCTTCCCTCCTCTGGCCCTCCACTTAGCCAATATATTAATGTTAAATGCATTCCCTGTGCCATGCTCTCCATCCTCATGCCCAACTATCAACTACTAGTTTGTACTTCTTTAATCCTTCACCCCATTATCCCAGCCTCCCAACCCTCTTCCCCTCTGTCTGTCACCAAATTGTCCACTATATTTGTGAGTCTGTTTTTGATTAGTTTGTTCATTTTGTTCCTTAGATTCCACATATAAGTGAAACCATATGGTATTTATCTTTCTCTGTCTGACTTATTTCACTCAGCATAATAACCTCTAGGTCCACCCATGTTGTTGCAAATGGATATTAACTTTTAATTGTCCCATTTTAGAGACAGAGAGAACAGTGATCATTGTATTTTCTATGTGACTGAAACATTTTTAGAATGTGGACAGATTTTAAAGGTGGAAAGTTTGGACTACTTGTTTTCCTCCTTTACTCCTCTATTTTAATTTCCTGGATAGTAGAGGTTACATGGTAAAGAGTATCAAATGATAAGAATAAAATGCTAGGGTAAGATTTTGAAGTTTCTTTTATTCTATGTTAAGTACTCTGGACAGTCCCATGATGAAATGTGCATTTCATAAAAATAATTCCAGAGAAGACAGTAGATTCAAGAGAAGATGAACCAATAAGGAAGCTACTGTTAATAGTTCAGATACAACATGATAAGTTTATGTTAGGGTAAGAGACAATGAGAATGGAAATAGGGGATTAAATACATTTTAGAAAATATAAAGGTTTAGGTAACAAACTGGACTTTAGCAATAAGGAAAGAATTAAAAATTCTACAATAAAAAAGAAGATACATTTAAAAGCACTAAAGTTTAAATACAAATCTTTAACATTTTAAAGAGTTTATGGCAACCTCGACTGAGCATGACAAAGTAACTATAGGCTGTTTATTGGAAGCCTCATTTATTTATCATGTTTCCACTCATTTATTCAACGAATATTGATTCAGAACCTATTATGTGTCCCAAAACTTACCTATCTACTAAAGCACAAAGAACAAGATATAATTTCTAGACTCAAAGAGTTCCTAGTTTAACAAAAGAGCCAGAATTAAGTGTCTAAAATACAATGTGATAAATTCTACAACAGACTGAGAAATAAAAGAGGTGTTATGAGTTCACAAGACAGAATAACTAACTTCTTGGTTTTGTCAGAGAAGGTTTCATTTTAGCTAGTACTAATAAATGTATGGTGCCAGTCTGTGAACCCCTTGTTACCATTTCATGATAGAATAAGGAGCTTGCAGCCAATGCAAATCATGTAAATATTTCCTTCATCAAGAAAGCTTTGCTAATAAAAAAGTGTCAGCTAAACTAAACAGTAGCTTACTGCCATAGCTGATTTACATTCTAGGGCAAATTCCTCTTCTTCTAACAGTTTGCAGACTGGTTACTTTGCATAGCTGAAGTTAAGGGAAGTTAAGTGAAAAATGAGAAGACTTCTAGGCAAATTGGAGTAAGAGGAATACTTTAGGTACAGGAAATAGCATTTACCAATGGATACAGGCAGAAAAAGAGTCCATAAGAGGAACTGCAAATCGTTCTTCATGGGCTAGAGAATAAGATGCCTATAAAGGGAAGGGAATAAGGTTGGAGAAGAAGAGAAACCAAATCATAAAGGGCTTTCTAAATCTATGCTAAGAAGTGTGGGTTTAATCCTGTAAGAAAAAAGAAAGCCACTGAACAATTTTAAGCTAGGAGGTAATATGATCAGATCTAGAAATATATAGAATGGATTAGAAGGATAAGAAACTAAATACAGTAGCCCAAGAAAGAATAATAAGAACTTGAATTCAAACAGTGGCAGAAGGAACAGAGAACAGGTAAACAGATATATAAGATTATTTAGGAGCTAGAAGAGAAAGAGTAGGGCCAAATATAGATATAGAGAATGAAGCAAAATATAAAAAATGACTCGATTCCTAACTTGAGCGAATGAATAAGTGGGAGTCCAAGACAGAGAAAACAAGAGGAACGACAGGTTTGTGAAAAATTAATAAATAAATTTGTGGAATTTTAAATTGAAGATTTTGTGTAAAGAACAGAGCTCTCTTCACATTTTTTTGTGTGTGTGTGTGAGTCATTTAGATATTATTTATCAAGGAATCTGGATGAAGAGAAAGTATATGATTAAAAAAGTATTCTGATCATACTCACCAGTAATCTCACAGTAATTATCTTCTGGATTCTTATTCCTAAAATTTAAAAAGTGTTTTTAAAAATCTATACCCCAAATAATTACCAAGAATCACAACAATTTGAAGAGTAGGAGTGGTAAAAGATTTTCATAGTGAGTGGCAGAAAAATACAAAGACATATTTTTAAAAAGACTCATCTAATATAGAAAAAATTAAAAGGCAATTAAAGAACCCTTTTCAAATTGGTCTTAATAGTTTGCTAATTTTTAAAATACAACAAAAACATGCTTAATACACGCTGCATACTTTTTTCAAATAAAGAATGACCTATAGAGCAATTCATTTTTCTAGAAATTTAGGCTTAAAGATAATTAAAAAATAAAAGGAAACAACTCAAAGGTCTATCAACAGGGAGCTGACTAAATGTTACCAGATATGCAGCAGATTATGAGTAGATCTGTATGTAACAACATGGAAAGTACTACAGGACATATTATTAAGTGATCCCACTTTTGTCTTGTTTTTAAAAAAAAAAAAAAAGGCTAAAGAGAAACATAAGCTTGGATATACATATAAAGTTTCTGCAAGGATACCCAAAATAATCAACGGTGGTTATCTGGGAGGGCCCTCAGTAATATGACTTAAGAGATTTTTCTGTATTCGTATATAAAGAGAATTTTTTCCAGCTCAACAGCTGTCAATTACACAGAAAATTTGTACTTTATTTAACTAGTCTCTTACTGATGGACTTAAAGGATCTCTTCACATCTTTTGTTATTACAATGCATGCCATAGTGAATGACCTCATATATTCATCACTCCATTTACAAGTATATTGGTGAGATAAATTCCTAGACATGAAATTGCTGAGTCAAAGGGCATGTGTATTTAAAACTTTGCATGATATTGCCAATTGCCTTCTACCATTAATGCCCACTAGCAATAAGTATCTTTTTACTTATATTCTTAATTGATTACATGAAAAATTGTATCTCAACATAGTTTAGGTTTGTATTTCTCTTGTGAAGATAAGTATCTTTTCATTTGTTCAAGAGCTACTGGTATTTATTTTTCTATGCATTAATATTACAAAAACTAATTTAATGAAAAAATCTGTAAACCTGGTATTTATTATTTTATACTTGCTGATGTATTTAAGGATTTATATGATGAAAGTGTATTTCATTTCTCCATTATAAGTATAAGCGCATATTTATTAGATATAGCAGTGTATTAAATTCTACAAAGAATTTGTTTTCTGAATTAATACTAAGTATTCCACAAAATGGACACAAAAGTAAAAAACAAAAAGAATATTAATTTAAAAAGCACTTCATTTAATAGGAATAAACAACTTTTAAAATATAATCTGAATCACATTTTCTGTACTTACTGTATAAAGAGAACATTTTCCCTTGCATCTGTTTCTAAAAAATGAAATAAAATTTGTTCAAGGATACACTGATAAAACATTAGAAAAATTACATAAGGACATTAACTACAATAAAAAAAACTTACTAACTACCCACCTTTCTGCCCCTCATGGCTCAAGTTATGCTTTTTATGCAACAAGATGGACAATAAGCTTTACCAATTATCTGGTTTGATAGCCACTGTAAAGTTTTATAGAAAACAGATTTATCAGGGACTTCACTGTAATGTATTTACCTGCAATTTCTGATTCTCTCATTATTTTCATATGAGATTCTGTCTGGAATACCCTAGAAGAAAAAATAAAGAATAATGAAAATCTACAACTTTGAATCAGAACACTATGGTATTAATTTATGCTGTTTTGAGATAGGAAAATATACCACTTTGATTTCAGCTTCCTCTTTGCTGTATCACATACTACTGATATTTCAAATGCCAAAATCAGTTTACCACATTAAAATCATTGTGGATTTTTAATGAGCTGACCAAATAATTATTTTATTCCTCTCAATAACCCGAAATATTAATTTTATTCAACATTTATTAAGCACGCGCTATAAACCTGGTGCTATATACCACAGTCTGACACATGATCCTTGACCTCAAAGTGCTTTTACATAAATAAAAAGCTGGAATAGTGAGTATAAATATTACTTCACTAACTTTTGTTATTAACAGTTCAGGTAAGGTGGCATGAACTCCAGAGGAAGAGATATCTTTTCACTGAGGTGATTAAGCTTCACAGAGAAGCAGCATTTAATATCTGCCTTGAAGAATTTGACCAATTCACTTTCATTTTGCTAAAATTATCATTCATTATATACAAGTTCTTAATTGAAAAGAATTTTATTTCAATTACAAAAAATAAGTGAATATTTGCATGCATATTGTGTGCCAACCACTGTACTGTGTTCTTTACATGTATTTTTAATGATGAACAATTCCTGTGTTATCTTACAGATGTAGATATTGAGGTTCATAAAGGGTTAAGTAATTACCAAGGTTACATAACTGATAAGTGGCAGAAGCAAAATGCAGACCCAAATATGTCTGGTTTTAAAACCTGAGCTTTAACTACAAGACATACTCAAAACAACTTTTCTTCAAATGATTTACAACAGAATAATAGAAGCCTTTTTATTTAATATGAGCAGAGTCAGTAATTGGTCATTTAATCAAAAACTATCTTCTAAAATAAGAAATGCTAAATGACCCATAAATACTTAAACCATTTTTAAAAATGTATTTAAATTTGCAAATCTCCTGATATCAATCTGAGGCCTTTACTCTTGAGTGTGGATCTACTGATACAATTTCAGTGTTCATAAAATTTTCGAAGTAACTTTAAAGTGGTATTAACACAGAATCCTTCTAAATTTTTATGATTGGTTTCCCTAACTTTTATTTTATCACACTCATAACAAATTTGAAAGCATTTTTTAAAATAAATTCACCTTTATCAACTTTTTCCTAGCCATTCAATATATTTTTCATAGAAATAACTTTTTTCTTGAACTCATTATCATTGGCTTATGTAATATTAAATTATTTAACATTCAACTATATAAACTAGACAAACACTGCTTGGTAAGCCAACCAATCAACTCTTAGGATCTGAAGTTTATGGACCTGACAGTGTTCAGTGTACTGTAGCTATCAGTATGTTTTACAAGGGGAATGGAGAATATAGGTTAATTCTAATAACTCAGGTGGGAGTTTTAAGAGAGCTTTTACTATACCTGTTTTTTATATTTTACTGTACTTGTTTCTATATCGAGAATCCTGTGGCTCTTTTTCATTTTTTTAATTAAATTTATTAGGGTGACATTAGTTCATAAGACTATATAAGTTTCAAGTATACAATATCTTTAATAGTTAAAAAACTAAAGTTTATATAAAACCACTTTTGATTAGTTGAGACAGGTGAACTTCCTATGTTAAAATGATCATTTCGACATGATTATTGAGATGACAGTTTTTTGAAAAGTAATTTTATCATCACTCATACATGGTCTAACAATACACAAAGGTATACCAGGCAAAAAAAATAGCACAGATAGAAATCTTAATATCGGTCTAGGTAAAATTTGGGTCAAAAAGCAATAAACAAAACAAAGATAAATATTTCATAATGCTAGAAAGTGCAATTCTGAATAAAGATATAACAATGATGCACCAATAAATATAGAATCAACATTCACAAAGGAAAACTATTAGAAATATAGAGATATAAAGTGAGATGCCTTATCAATGAGACTAATTCACCTCTCTCTCATAATTCATGATAGTTTAAAATGACTAAACCTATGTAAGATTATAGGAGACTCAAATAACATAAGGTATAAGGTGGATATAACTGATATATACCAAACTCCATACTCTTTAATACAAAATATATCTTCAAGTACCTATGGATCTTTCACAAAAGTTGATTATATACAAGATTACAAAAACAATTTCAATAGAAATCAAAATAATACAAGATTAACATTCTCTGACAATATAACTAAAAATTAATGATAACAAAATGCCCACTTAGATATTTTAAAAATCTCTATCAAACTCTTCAATCAATGAAGAAATACAAATATATTGCTGAACATCAAAAAAATAATCATGAAAACACCACATATAAGAATTACATTAAATTTAAAAATTAACTTAGGGAGAAATGACATCTTTATGATGTTGAATTTTTTTATTTAAGAACTTATCTTCATTTGTACAATTAATCTTTAGTATCCTTCAGTAATATTTTAGTTTTTATATGCTTTTATTATATTTACAGCAACAAAACATAACAATTAAAAAAGACATTTTCTCTATCTCCTTATTATTTATATACAAGAAATATATTGATTTCCATGTTAATGTTTATCCTGATACTTAGCGTCTGTAGAGTTATTTTAATTGATATTGGATTTTCCTAATATATAATCTGCAAAATGTAATAGATTTATCCAATTTTTATAACTCCAATTTCTTTCTCTAGTTTATTTTTGTTGCTTAGCACCTCCAATACAATGTTAATAACAGTGGTTAAGACAGTTGTTTTGTTCCTTACTTTGGAGAGAATGCTTCTAATGTTTCTCTTTTAAGCATAATCCTGAATAATGACTTTTTAAATAACAATTCTCAGATGCTTATCTAATTGAAATACAGGTTATCAGAGTCAGTTAGAACTAATATATCTGGTCTGACACACAAAAAAACCATTACAATTATTTTAAAATTATTTCTCATTTCAACTTACTTTATAGTATCTGCAAAGCTGACTCGACGAGAGCTTTTCTTATTTCTCAACGCATTGGACTCCTAAAGGCAGAGAATATATGGTGTGATTCTTCATGAAACCACTGTGACTTAAGTTTCCAGAATACTGCAGACAGACCAAGTCTTATTCTGAATGAATTTGATATTATTATTTATTTCGATTATTATTAGGTTCTCCAAAATAATCTCAATGTAGAAGCACTTAACAAACATGAATATAATTTTCAATGTGAGTGATAATAAGCATACTGATATAAACAACATATGCTTAAGGAAGGTGATTACTGCCCCTTATCTTTTCTCCTTTTTAAATGAACGGCTATTTTGCTATCAAGAAGAAAGACTGGGAACAAAGCAAATGATACGTCGCCTGTTATTCTAACCTTACTGTACTATTTTTAAGATTTAAAAAAAAATTTAAATGTAAAATATACATAAATAAAATTTATCTTAACCATTTAAAAAATCTATTTTTATTTCATTGTGGTAAGACTCGCCTTACAAGTGATCTACCCTCTTAACAGATTTTTAAAGGTATAATACAGTATTATTAATTATTGGCACAGTGTTGTACAGACCTCTAGCACATATTTATCTTGAATAACTGAAACTTTATACCCATTGATTAGCAACTCCCATTTCCCCTGCTATTGCCCCTAGCAACCACTACTCTACTGCTCTCTGCTTCTGAGTATTACTATTTCAGATACCTCATATAAATTAAATTATGCAATATTTGTCCTTTTGTGATTGGCTTATTTCACTTAGCATAACATACTCAAACATCTTCACATTTTTAAATGTACAGTTCATTAAGTATTTACATTGTTATGCAACCAAACTCTAAAATCCTTTTCAACTTGCAAAACTGAAACTACATTCATAAAACAACTCTTTTTCTCTAACCTTTCTGTAACCACCATTCTATTTTCTGTTTCTATAAATTTGACTATTCTATGTACCTCATAAGTGGAATCATAAAGTTATTTGTCTTTTTGTGCCTGGTTTATTTCACTTAGCATAATGGCCTCAAGGTTCAACTATGCTATGATACATGCCAGAATTTTCTTCTTTTTTTTTTTTTAAAGGCTGAATAATATTCCACTGATACCACATTTTGTTTATCCATTCATTGGTCAATGGACACTGGGTTGCTTCCACCCTTTCCCTCTTGTGAATAATGCTGCCATGAAGAGGGGTGTATATCCTGTATATCCAAGATCCTGTTTTCAATTATTTTGGACATAACCAGAAGTGGACTGCTGAATCATATGGTAATTCTATTTTAATTTTTTGAGGAATCACCATACTGTCTTCCATAATGGCCACATCATTTTACATTCCCACAACAGTGCACAAAGGTTCCAATTACTTCACATCCTAGCCGACTTATTCTTTTTTGTTTTTTGATAGTAGTCATTCTAATGGGTATGAAGTGACACTTCATTGTGGTTTTGATTTGCGTTTCCCTAATGATTATTGATGTTGAACACCTTTTATTATACTACTTTTATTTTGCCTCATATTCCTTAACAAGAACACTTTTACTCACACAGATACCAAATACAAAAAACAAGACAGAGAAACAAACAAAATCCAGAGAATTTTACTGTGTTAATTCTGAATACCTGAATGTAAATCTTATTATAACGAAGAATGAGGAATGTTCATCCTCTCTGTTAAGACCTTAGCAGATGCTATAGGTGGCTTTGAGCTTAATATGACAATAATATTGACATAATTAATACTGGGACTAAAAGAGAATATATTTCTTTTTTTTTCAACTGTAATATAGTGTCTTTTTATTCTAGAAATGCTTTCTTTATAGAAGTCTTTCAAGATCTAAAATGAAGTATTTAGCATGAAGAATAAAAAAGCATGTGTGACAAGAACATTTCACCTAAGCCAGTCCCCTCAGAACTGATCTTCAAAATGCAAACTCCAACCTCTTTGGTATTCTTGGAAGACATGTGGATCCAGGCAATGTGGCCTTACACAGACTAGGTGTACATTCCTCCAAAGGTACTTATAGCCACTTCTCTCTTGACCTGCTAAAGTCTGACTAGTTCTGTCAGAAGAGACAGGAAGGGAAATTGCTAAACTATTTCAAGTCTTCATTGGCTGGGGCTTTCTATTGCTCTTCAATAGTATTCTCAGATCCCAATATTAGTATATTTATTACTAAAAAAAGAAAATCATGTTTGCGTAGCATGTGGAAAAGAGCGCTGAGCTAGAAATTAAGAGATTAGAACTCTGATTTGAAGCCTGACACTAACTAGCATTGTGGGCTTAGACAAAACATTTAATCTCTTTGGACATCATAGTTCTCATCTATAAAATGAAAAAACTAGATTCAAAATTACTGAGGAGGTCCTGTTGGTTTTAAAGTTCTATGAGTCTATGGATCTGTCATTTAATCATTCAAAGTTCAATAATTTTTTTTAACACACACACACACACAACCAGATCCTGTGCCAAGTGATGGGAAAACAACAGTAAAGAAAATACAGTCTCTACACTACTGAGGATTAATGCTGAGACAGACATTAAACAAAAAAATCCAGTAACATAAAACTCAACAGTATGATAAGTAATATGAAGGAAACTATATAAAAAATGAATTTAGCTTGAGAATCAGGAAAGATTTCTTTGAGGAAATACATTTAAGTTGAAACCTAAAGGATTAGTTAGTCCAATGAAAGGCAGAGGGAAAGCATTCTAGGCAGAATGTGTGCAGAGGCCCTAATACAGTAAAAAACTTGATGTATTTGAGAAAAGAGAGGCCAAAGTAGAATGAGAACTCAGAATTACATGGTCTCCAAAACTATATCAATCAACAAAATGTACTAAAAGCCAACTATGTACTAGACACAATAAATTAAAAAAAAAATGCATGATAAAGTTCTTGCCCTCATGGAGCTCTTGATTTAAAAACAGACATAAGTAATCAATTACAGTAGGTATTGAGGAATGATTTTCTAAGATTAGTGATTCCAAAGCTGAGTCTTGAAAAACTAACAGGAATTACCCAATAAAGAGGGCTACAGCTTTGTGATAAAGCACATATGATAAAATATTAATAGTAGAACTTAAGTGATGACTATATGCATATTCACTGTAAAATTCTTTCTACTTTTCATTATGTTAGAAAAACTTTTAAAATAAAATGTTGGAAGGACTAACCATCTAGACCATATGCAAATACTTGCAGGCTTACAGGTCATGTCTCGTTTGGGAAATAGTAAGCAGTTCTGAATAGTAAGACACATGTGTGAGAGTGGCAAGAAAGAAGGCTGTAAAGTAAATACGGGTTAAAAATTATGAGTGCCAGCTTACTCTAGTGTTTGAATTTTAACCTGTGGGTCATGGGATGCTTACTTGTACATATTCAACTGAGAATCATTTATGATGTTCTCTTTTCATATAGCTAATAAAGTTCCTGACTATTAAAAATATCACTGAAAATAGTAATCTATAAAGCATTTGCACTAGGAACTTACCTGAACAATTTCATTACCACCTCTGAGGTCCTGAAGAGGACTCCTTGGAGGTTTCAAAATCTAGAAGAGAATTATTCAAGAAAATCTGGCATATCTATTAATAATCAGTTCATTTCAAGTCACAGTATGAGTAGAGAGGTAGAGATGCTAAAATTCCTGTAAAAATCTCTAAAATTCCTCAAATTCATTCTATTCAGTGCTATACTTTGTGGCTCGTTTAAATACTTGTCATCTATTCCTTTCTCCGTCCCTGCCCACCTTCCCCAATTATTTTCCCAACACTCATCCCATGTGGTCTGGGTGAAGCTCTAACCCAACCTACGTGTACAACACATAACCCTGGTCTAGCATAATCTGCACATAATATTCTCTCAGCAATAGTGATTGGTTCAGGAATGAGAGCTTGATCCTATCTAGATAATCAAGCCAATACGATTCAATCCTGAGTTGTTTGTATTTTTTATCTTCAGGAAATAGATACTATTTTCTATGTAGGACTTGAACCTGAATGTTGGGAGCTAGATATACTGTAGTAAGCATGGGGAGCCTATCTAATAATGAAGATTACCCAGAGGAAGCAATCAGAGTAGAAAAATTGAAAGGAAATCCTAGTACTAATGATATTGTTGGAACCCCAAGTCAGTAAGTTGTGCCTGATGTCATTCCTATCTTTGGATTTTTCAGCTTCATAATCCAAAAAAATTGTGCTTAAATCAATTTAAGTTGGATTTTTTGTGTCTAGCTTTGCACATCAGTTTAAATATATTTTAAACACCTTTATTGAAATATAATTTACAATAGCATATAACTCATAAAGTTACCATGAAATTAATAAAATGTGAATTTTAGTATATTTATTCAACTATAAAACTATGTAAGGTTAAATATTTTATTCTTTATCCAGGGAGCAATAGGAGCCAGTGGAGGTAGGATAGTGATGCCACAGTAAAAATTACTATGGAATATAGTCATCATTGAAAAAAAGTTAACAAATAAGTGTTACATACTGAGGAATGTCGTCTTCTAACAGGCCTCTCTATATTGTCACTGAAAGAAAGGAAAAAAGTTTACATACATACTGATAAAAGTCTGAATTTTCAAAAGCCATAGTCACATCAACTTACATGCTTTTAAATTAGCCATAACTTTCACTTAATACTCAGCATCACTTTCACTTAGCAAAATTTATAACACTTTATATTCAATATTTATGAAGTCAGTGTTTTAAGACACATATTATATACTACAAGACTATCCTGAAACACAATCAGTACAACATAATTTACCATATTTATGGAGGTACAATTGCAAGATAAATGGGCTATAAATCAAGAGATTCTAGCACTGGTTTTATTACTATGTGATTTTTACATCACGATTTAAAAATTCAAATTCCCATAGAGGCTAAACAGATAATTCAGTAAGTATAAGAAAAATAGGTGGGGTGGAGACTATAATGGAGAGTTCTTGCCTGGTTTAAAGGTCATAGCCACTACTACATACAGGTTATCTGTTGCCAAGCATAAATACAAGCCCAGTGTTGCCACAGTTGATTTTCAAGAGAAGCTGAAAATCTACTTGTAATTTGAAATCTTGAAATTCTGACATTTAGCAACAAAATCAAAAATTTAAAAACATTGTTTGGGAAAAAAAATTATGTCTCTGGTTGTAAACAGATGCCAAGTTTAGACAAATCATTTTGTTTCCTTGGGCCTCAATTTTCTCATTCTTAGATAGAAGAAATGGGAGGTGGTCTGTAAAGTCTCTCAGTTTTGACTCTAGATAGGTTTATATAAAGATATGGCAAGGAGGGCTATGACTTTGTAACATTTACTTCTTTTCCCTGGAAGAGAATACGAACAGATTTCAGAAGTTATCAACAGGTTTTACTAACTGGAAAAGTATCTGTTTCTGATAAAGAGTTTAACATTTTTAGCTGCATTGCATGAACTTACTTTTCTTCATTAGTCTCTGAAGACATCCCATCCATTTTTGAAGAAAACCTTTCTGTAACAAACACACAAAATTAGAAAAGGTGAGAAAGTATAAACTATGAAAAGATTAAGAGCAGAGTTGTGACTTTAGTATTACTTTCTGGGGGAAGACCAAAAAAAGAAAGAAAAAGTACCCTATGGAACTATAAGAAATGAGAAATTTTTATTTTTATTTATTTATTTATTTTTAGGCCAGGCAACCCTTAGTCGACTTCACAGATTGCAAGGACCTTGTCAGCTTACAATCCCTTATTATTATTTTTTTTTTATTTTTTACACCTACAGTACCTGGTCTTCCTATGTGGTCTCCCACCCAAGTACTAACCAGGCCCAACCCTACTTAGCTTCTGAGATCAGACAGGATGGGGCTTGTTCAGGGTAGCATGGCCAAGATACGAGACATTTTGAGGAGTTTAGACTATGGACTGTGGTCTACTGCCATGCCACCTGTAACATACGGATGGATCTGGTCTGATCTCTTGAAGTTAAGCAGGGTTGGGCCTGGTTAGTACTTGGATGGTGAGACCACCTTGGAATACCAGGTGCTGTAGGCAGTTAAAAACTACATATTTTGTTAAAATGGGACCTTCAAAGTGTTTTTGGAGTTTTTTGTTTTTTACATTTTGAATGGGTTGTAGAAAACAAAACAAAAAACAAATAAATATGTGACAGAAACCATGCCAGTGACCATGTAGACTTCAAAGCCTGAAATATTTACTTTCTGCCTCTTCGTCCATTCCTCCATTTATACTACCAATAACTAGAGTTAATATATTCCATAGTGTCCACTGATATAGGGTCTAGACCTGTGCTGTCCAAACAGCAGCTATTTAAATTTAAAGTAATTAAAATAAAATAAAATTTAAAATTCAGTTCTTCAATCACAATAGCCATGTTTCAGATGCTCAATAGTTACATGTAACTAATGGGTACCCAGATAGACAGTCCAGATGTAAAACATTACAATTATCACTGATAGGGCAGCTGTCCTATCAATATCTAGTAAATCTTCTAGTCTCTTATTTAGCATCAAACATAAATTTATTTCCACTTAATAACAACTTTTTAAGTATTGTTACTACTAACACATCAAACATTGTTACTCAGTTTTTATCTATCTGTCATCTTGTAAACATTTCCAGCCACCCATATAGTCAAGAAGAATTATACTGCTTTGAACCCAACCTTTAATTAGCCAAATCTTAGGGTACATTAAACTTATCTCCATAAATCATTCTTCTCAAGTTACACCTCAAATCTCACTTTAACTGTAAAGCTTCTTTCAGTCTCCATTGTTAAAGGAATCAAATAAGTTCTCCCTTCTGTATGTTCCTATGCCACTTTAGAATGTCCTATAATCTTTTATACTGTCTTGTATTATAGTTATCTGTGTATATTATTTCCCCTTCTGGACAGTAAATTATTAGATTAGGGACTCTGAATCATCTGTTCCCAGCCCTGGCATATAACAAGAAGAAACCCAATAAATACCTGAGGAATTTGATCCAATTCAACTAAAGTGAAAATTTTGATCTTAATATCTAGAGTAATCTAGAGTAAGTTCGGCTTTAGTCTTGTCATATCTCTAAAAACTTATTTTTAAAATTCCAATCAGTGATTTTTTAAAGAATTTTTTTCTTAAACTCTAGTATTGAGATAAACAGCAAGAAAGGGGGCTTTAACTCTGAAGCTAATAATGGACAGAGAAAGATTTTCAAAAACTCATTTGTGGAATACTAATAATACTGGTTTATTTACTAATGTATTATATCAGCAGGAAATGGAAAATCTGTTTACTGCGCGCTAGTACTCCAATCAGACACTGTAAATAAACCACGATAAACCGAGAGTTTAAAATCACTTATTGCTGTCACTTCATTTACAGCAAGAAAAGACCGAGTCAGAAATACAAACAGCCGAGTTTCCTAGAGAAGAGAGCCGGGGTGCGAGAAAGAGTCCGGCACCCTGGTCAGAAGAGGACTAGCGGGACGCCGCGGATTCGGACGCGGAGAGAGTAACAGCAGCCAAGCTGAGCCGAGCTTAGCCGTCCTGACCCGACCCAAGAGGCCCAGGTGTGGATGGGAAGTGCTAGAGAGGTGGAAAGCGGCTCAATGTGCAGGCCCAGATGAGGAAAGAAAGAGCCCCACACTAGGAGAGCAGCGTCTACTCTGGCCCAAAGCTTTCGGGGGCCGCCTGGCATAGGGAGCGTCCCCCACCTCCTATCGCTGGACGTTCAGAGTGCTTAGATAAAACCTAAAGTCCCCCCAAGAGCCCAGACGCAAGAGTCATTCTCCTTACCTGTCGCAGCCTCCTGCTTAAAAAATTCTCCTTACACCTGTTTGGGGTCAGCGGGGTTCGGCTGGGGTCCGCGGGGTTCGGAGAGGTAGTTCACGGTCGCCTCTGGACGTCACCTTACAGCGCCCAGACAGCTTCCGTGCAGCATTCAAATCTAACCGCCTAATCGACGCGCATGCGCAAAGACAGTCTATGCGTCGACTCCGCCCCTTAGACGCTGGAGCAACCCTAGTCCTAAAACTCCTGTAATCGAACTTCCTTTCCAGCCTGTCTGCCAATATTATTCCCTTCAAGGTTTCTCATTTTCTGTTGAATTTTCTTTCATTTCCCGCATTGCTTCCCATCTTATGGGGGCGGCCATCTTCTTTCGATTACTTGCTTTAAAAACGATCGGCTCTTTGTTTCCGTACAAAATGGTGGCTTCCATAATACTGCGTCACATCCCCCTAGTATCACTCCCAATAGCTACCAGGAAGGAGTAGGTTTCTGGGACGAGGTGGCCGAGTGGTTAAGGCGATGGACTGCTAATCCATTGTGCTCTGCACGCGTGGGTTCGAATCCCATCCTCGTCGGGAGCGACTTTTTGACTCAGGTGAATGCAGATTTACTTGCAGAATGAAAGTAGTTTAATATTTTCCAGTTACGATTGACTAGTCGATTGACCCTAGCTCCATCAATCTCAAGTTCAAAATATTTAAAAGACAACTTTTGGAACATTCTGACCTTACAAAGAAAAGGGCATTTTCTGGGAATCAAAAAATATCTGCTGGGTTTAATTTCTTTTTATACGAAAAAAACAAGTGTATAGAATTGTGCGATTACTACTATTCCCATATCTTTTAATGCTGATCTACTCCATATTAATTAACTAGATCCTGATCAAGAGGCTTCAATTATTGTGGACTCTTAAGCTAGAGTTTTTAATACCTGTTCTTACTACAAAATACCAGATTTCATTTCAAAAGCCACCTCATGACACTGTTTATTTCAGGATTCTCTTCCAGTCCCCAGTAGGTTGTGGGTGCTCAAGAAAAATAAACACAGGGAAACTAAAAAGATGTTGACAACATGTGTAACCTTGGTAGTACATATCTAGTAGCCAGAGACTTAAGACCTGAAACATGGCTACCTTCCCAGAGGAACAGAAAGTGCTAAAACCTCTTTCGAGTTTAAGCAGTGAGGGAGGCATAGGAAGCAAAAAAAAAATAGAGAGATTCCTCTCTTGAAAGGTCATCAGGCAGATTCATTTCAAGTCATGTTCAACAACCTTTGCTTATCCAATATTTATCTACAGCTTTGGTAATGAATTACATCACTTCAACTCACTGTAACCCTGTGATCATGATAGACATTTTTATTACTCTATTTTTCAGATGAGAACAATGAAAGATAAATTTGCTCAAAGTTAGACAGCTTATATAATTGCAGAAAGGGCAGTGTAACCCACGTCTGTCCAACTCTGGTGTCTCTTAACCACCATTTTATAACGCGCTAGAGATTATTAGTAAACAAGGGCTCATCCATCCCTTGCAGTAATGATTTACACATTCTCTGAGCACCGCATGGTACCCCAGAACCTGGTGCCTGGCAGGTGCTTCAGCTAAGTTTGTGGCACTGAGGGTGGAAGGCAGTAGTTCTTGCTAAACTGGCTCCACTGACTTGTCCCTCTTAAATCCAAATCCCCTGGGAATATTGATACCTCCTTGGGCTGAGGGTCACTCCAGCACCTGCCCTCAGCCTTGCTTTCCCATCTATTTGCCACCCTGCAGTTGGAAGGGTTCCTCTCTAAATTCCACACACTCTCAAAGGACCATGGATAGAATTCAATTGATTAGTTGGTTGAGGAGAAAAATTGCATCTTTATTTTCACTAATCTCTAACCGAAAGCATTTCTTTTAATAAAGATAAGCAACAGAGTACAGTAATATTAACCTTACTTGTGATTTTGTCACCAATAGAAATTACGGATATTTTTAGATCATGTTATCATTTTTGCTTTATGCTTATCACTACTTCAAAATAATGGTCGTTGTTAGAACTTCTATTAAATCTTATGTTATGCATTCATAAAGAAGTACATGCATTATTGTATTATTACCTTAAAGATTTAAAAAATATTTTGATAATTGTACTCTAACATAATTGGTTGCCTTTGTAATCCAACAATTTTAATTTTATGCATTTTAAAACAACATTCTAAGAAGAGAGACCCATAGGCCTCACCAGACTACCAAAAGGGTCTATGTTACAAAAAAGGTTAAGATCCCCTGAGGGACTTTTCTAAAGGACCTTCAAGACACTGATCTTAAGCTTTCCCTGAACTAGGCCTTGCTCTCACTCCCACAAGACCTTTGCAGATGCTGTCCTTACTCCTCTCCTTGGAACAGGCACCCAGTCCCCCATACCTCCTTCCCATCCACCCCTGCCTAGCTGGGTCCTATTCCTTCTTCAGATATCAGTTAACATATCATCCCATCAACAGGCCTTGCCTAGCCCTGAATCCTGAAGCTTAGATTTCCTTCAGTTAGTCCCTGTGCTCTCTCTTGTTTCAGGGACTTTGCATCCCTCTTAGATGCTCCTGTAGCTTCCTGGGTTTCTTCCAGAACTTGCCAGACAGTATTTAAATTGCCCATTAGTGCTTCAACCTCTCTGGACACTAGTAAGTCTGAATCATTTTTCTGAGTTTTGCTTGCTTCTTGCAGGGATGACTTACTTCCTTTGGAAAATTGATAAGGTCTATCAATGTGTCTAGTAAAAGGGTTCTCTTCTCAGTGGAAAATCTTCAGCTATAGAAGTTCTAAAAATACAAAGCACCGGAAGTGTCTAGAGAAAAAAAAATAAGAAAATTTGAGTGGAAGCTCACTATTCTATGCCTCAGTTCTGTACCTCTTTTCATGCTTAGTTCATTTATGGTTTCTTTCCTATGAAATTTCAGTAAGACTTGGTAAAAGTATATTTTTTGCATTTCTATGATCTCTTGATCTGTGACAACTGTTTTTTCCCTTTTCCAAGAGAACCAAAAAAGAATCAACAACACACCAAATTATTTAAAAGCCCAGGAAAAAAACACTCAGATCAGTAATAGAAAATAAATTTATAAAGCACTAAAAGAGTTAGAGACGCCATCTACTGGAGTAGCTGCAACTGCACGATGGACAAGACAGTTCTACAGAATGGCTGCTTCATTTGGAAAGATCCTCATTACTCCCTCAAATTTGTCAACAAACCACAATTCAAGGAAACCATTCTCCATCAACACCAGGTTCTTCTTCATAAGTCCTATCCTTAACAACCCTTCTTCACCCCTTCAACTTCTAGAAGGCCATGGGAGAAAGAACCATTACATAGTCAAGTACATTACCAAGATATTCTAGCTCTTACCACTTTGGTGCCAGGGAATGGTTCTTCATTCTCCAAGTACAGCTTTAGGAAGACCCATTTTGTCTGGAGAATGAGGTGTTTGGGAAGAACTGTCCAGTATTTAGCTGGTGATTATTTGCATCCAGGCAGACCCTTAAGTGTCAGCAGCCTTAATTATGATATAGCTCTGAAGGAAGCTTTGAAATCAATGAATTTTTTTTGTTTGCAGCTCATTTCTTAACTTTTGCAAACAACACAAAACAAAAAACAGACCCCAGGCTGAAAGATTTGCGAAGATTGATTTTGAGAGGCAGACAACGACAAAAGTAACTTCTGCTTCTCACCATTAGGAAGTATGGTCCCACTGAAGAACTATCTCTGTGAAGACAATCATGACAAGGCCTTGAGACATTCAAGAATTCAAGACAGGCATTCTTCTCTGAGTCTGCAAGAAACATTTCTCTTGGCTCAAATCATTCCCTGAGCTACACACCATCATGTGAAAACATCCACCTTCCTATACCAGCTTCTAGTGAGCTAAAAATGAAATTTTTCATATCGAAGATCAATAGAGCAAAAACTGAAATCTATTTGATAGTAACCTTGCTTAGGAAAGACAAAGTAAATAAATGCCAATGACTGTGGGAAATGGAGAGTAACACTTGTGATATTTCATGTTTTGAATCTTCTGCTGAGAAAGCTATGGATAGTTAGCAAGCAACAATGATTACACCATTCCTTATCATATTTAGGAGGAGCAATGCCCCACATTTCAAATTTCAAAATAATTTTTTCCTTTGAAATCTCCAGAATGAAGTAAAACAGGGTTGAGCCCAACTCTGTGGAATATGGTGAAGTTAACAGATGAAGGCAAGACCTGAGGACATGACTGGTGATTTCATAGTTAGAAACAGAAATAATTCCTTTTTTTATTATAATACCTATAAAGTAGTACATTTTTCATATTTCTCTTTGGGCTAAATAAAAAGGTCATTGACTCTGAGCATTTTCCCCCTCTGGCTTTGTTAAAATTTTGGATCTCAAATATCATTATTTGAACATATTGATTTATATTTATCAATTCTAGATCAAATTCCTTTAGTAAATGCGTAGGTGATACTGATGGACAAATGAAGGCTGCATGAACTATGACAACAAAAGGAGTGACAAAAACAGACCATTGAAAGTCCAAGCCATCTCAATGATCAACTTTCTGTTGATAGCAAATATAGCTAAGGAATTAAAATTCTGATTTTTAAAGTCTTGAATGACAGAAACTTGGTATCTAAAAATATATATACACACATCTATATACATATATATTTAGCTTTTAAAATATTGAAATAACTCCTTGACAATGGTTTTCTGTGTACTCACTGAAAGGATCACTCCCAATCAACTCTCCTTTCAATGATTGTCAGTAATCACTTTTTGGTACAACCTAGCAAGTAACAGAGGCAGTCTTTATTTTAGCTCATGATGCAGGACTCAATTTTTTTTTTTTTTTTTTTTGGCTTAAACAACAGAAATTGTCCCATAATTCTGGTAACTGGAAGTCCTAGATCAAGGTGTTAATGGGATTGGTTCCATTTGAGGGCTGTGAGGGTGAACCTGTTTCATACCTCTTCCCTAGCTTCTGGTGGTTTGCTGGCAATCTTTGTCATTCCTTGTATTATTAAATTCTTAATCCCTACATTTGCCTCAATTCTGATTTTGGATGATTTAGCATTTAGGGCAAAATATGTTATTTAAAAATTCTTGACCTACCTTAATTTCATTTAGACTGTTGAAAAGTTTATAAGAAAAAGGAAATGGAGAAATTGCATCATTTACTATTTACTTAAATTACCGGCGTATTTTCAAGAATTTTGTGTATAGATGCTATGGTAATGTGTTAGAAAATGCAAGACACAGACCTCTCTGTGTATCTGAGAGCATGCCATATCTACAATACCGAAACCATAAATTGCTTTATTTATTTATTTTTGGCCATAAGCTGCTTTTAAATCTTAGTTCTTTTATGAGAAAGAACCAGTATTTGAATCTGCTAAGACATATTAAAGTCACATTTGCAAATTATTATATATTGCTTATCATTATAGTCTCCAAAATACCAAACATATGTTCGCTTTCCATCCCTGATGAAAATGACCCATGATTGAGGCACTTGGAATGGTACCCAACCCAGCTGCACAGAGGTCAAATAGACCTAAGGAGTTGTGTGTGTTGGGTAACTAAAAGAGGAGAGTTACATATCCAAAGGTTAAAA
This sequence comes from Rousettus aegyptiacus, assembly GCF_014176215.1. NCBI lineage: Eukaryota > Metazoa > Chordata > Mammalia > Chiroptera > Pteropodidae > Rousettus > Rousettus aegyptiacus. The sequence goes on along the minus strand of NW_023416306.1, from coordinate 114,786,007 downwards.
AAAGAGATTTACATTTTTTATTAAAAATTTTTTATCTTAAAAGATATTGCACAATGACATACTACACATACATATATATTATATACATAGTTTAAAAGAAGTGATAAAAACCAATGCCACGTATATGGTCCAGCTTAAGAACAGAACATTACCAGTGCCTTTGACACTTCCTATGTGCCCCTCCCTGTTGGTTTCCAATCAGAGATAACCACTTTACTGAATTTTGTTAATCATCTTCTTGCCTTTCTTAGCAAATATGCATGTATATATCCCTAAAAAATATTTTTTTTTGAGTTTTATATAAATGGAATCATATTGTATTTATTCACCCATCATTTCTTTCATTCAACACTGTTTTATCCAGGTCATTCATTTTCACTGCTGCTTAGTATACGATTATCTGAATATAAAATAAAGTATCTATTTTCTTATGGATGGTTGTCTCCAGTTTTTTCTTATTATAAGAATGCTGCTGTGAATGTTCTTGTACTTGTCTCCTAGGGTACATGTATATGTGTTTCTCTAAGTATAGAGCTAGAAGTGGAATCATTGGTTATGTACATGTTCAACTTACTAGGCAGTTCTTAACTGTTCTGATGTAGTTAATGACTGATAAAAATGTTGCAGTTTTAAAAACATGGACAAGCTTCAAATGAAAGGAAAATAATTGAGTACACAGAGGGTTTAGCGGGCAAGAAGTAAAATTCTCTCTCTTTGCAGATAACATGAAACACACACAGACACACACACACACTTTATGAATCCATACACACAAAAAAACTATTAAGTTAATAAACTCAGCAAAGTTGCAGGATACAAAATCAACCTAAAAATCAGCTATAATTCTATACATTAGCAATAGATAGTCCAAACATGAAATTAAGAAAACAATTCAGTTTTAAAATAGCATCAAAAAGAAAACATAAGGGTAAATATTTATGATCTTGGGTTTGCCAAAGGATTCTCAGACATAATACCAAAAGCACAATCAATAAAAGAAAAAGTGGACTGCATCAAAATTAAAATTCGTCAAAAGCACAGGCAACAAAAGCAAAAACAGACAAGTAGAACTACATCAAACTAAAACGCTTCTGCACAGCAAAGGAAACAATTAACAGAGTGAAATGCAGCCTATGAAATGGAATATCTGCAATATATCTGATAAGGGGTTAATATTAAAAAATATAAGGAATTCCAATTCTAGAGCAAAAAATACTCTAAACAGCCCAATGGGCAAAATATCTGAATAGATGTCTCACCGAAGATATACAAATGACTAGGTTAGGAGAGCTTCTAGGTTGAACAAGAAGGCATCCGTGTGCCCAGGAGGTGGCACACTCTGAGCTCTACAGTATCAAAAGAAGCAACTGTACTCAGGAGCCCTCCCTCAGGTTATCTCATCTGGCCATTCCTTTGTATTCTTTAAAATCCTTTATAATAAACCAGTAATTTAGCAAGTAAATTATTTTCCTGAGTTCTGTGAGCCATTCCAGCAAATGTGGTTTTGAACCTAAGGAGAAGGTTGTGGGAAACTCCAATGTACAGTTGGCCAGAAGCACAGGTGACAATCTGGACTTGAGATTGGCATGTGAGGTGAAGGCAGTCTTGAGAAACTGACCCTTTAATTTGTGGGATATGATGCTATCTTCAGGTAGATAGTATCAGAATTGAGTTAAACTGTAGGACACCTACCTGGTCTCAGACAATGGCTTGGTGTGCGGAAATCTCCACACATTTGAGTATAGAGTATTTTGTAAGCGAGTAAAGGAAAACAAGTTTTTCTCTTCGGGTATCTAATAAAGTCAAATACAAAGAAGCAGAGAAGAGAATGGTAATATTGGGTTGGGAGCAGGGGTAAATGGGAATTGCTATTCAACAGGTATAAGTTTCATTTATGCAAGATGATTAAGTTTTAGAGCTCTGCTGTACAACACTGTGTGTAGTTAACAATATTGTATGTACACTAAAACTTTTGTGAATGACAGTACACTATCAATAAAATATACAGACAACTTACAAAATTGAAGAAAATATTTGCAAATTATATATCTAATTGGTCTCATATCCAAAATAAAGAACTTATAACTCAAAAAGGCTAACAACCTAACTCAAAAATGGGCAAAAATCTCAAATAGACATTTCTCCAAATTAGATATATACACAAACGAGCACAAGATGATAAACATTATTGGTGAATAGGGAAATGCAAATGAAAACCACAAGATAACATTTTACTTCCACTAGACTAACTATAATCACAACAGAAAATAAGTATTGGTAAGGATGTGGAAAAATTAGAAACCTAGTGTGTTGTTGGTAGGACTATAAAATAGCTCAGCCACTGTGGAAAAGTTTGATGACTCCTCAAAAAGTTAAACATAGAATCACCATATGACTGACTCAGCAATTCCACTCCTTGGTGCATACTCTAAAGAACTGAAAAAAATATTTAAGCAAAAATTCGTATACAAATGTACACAGCAGGTGGAAACAACCTAAATGTCCATTAACTGACGAATAGATATACAAATGTACAATACCCATAAAATGGAATATTATTCAGCTATAAAAAAGAAATGCGTACTGATGCATGCTATAAATTAGATGAACCTTGAAAACATTATGCTAAACAAAAGAAGACATGGCAAAATGTCACTTATATGAACTGTCCAGAACAGGCCAATCCATTGAGACAGAAAATAGATTAATGGTAACATGAGCTAGGAGGAAGGGGAAATGGGGAGTGACTGTTTAATAGGTATGGGTTTCCTTTTGAGTGATGAAGATATTTTGAAATTAGAGAAGAGGTAATGGATGCACAACACTGCTAATGTCACTAAATTGTATACATTAATTTGATTATCATGTGAATTTATCTCAATAAAAAGCAGCAGTAGAAAAAACAGACATTCCAGGTATAACAAAAATGAATATATTTATGAACCAAAAAGTCCTTAAACTCTAGCTTGAAGGAGAGGAAGGAAGGAGGTAGTATGAGCAGGTCCTTTAAGAGCCCAACCTCACTCCTATAGAAACCCTAAGAACCAGACCATGAGGTCAGTTCTTTCCTCATGGCCTCTTCCAACCGAAGAAGCGATCTTTCCATTGGCCACAGCTTTCAGCCCTCTTGCCAGTCATCCTGTGCCCAGGTAGGCATGGGTGAAAAGTACTCAAAGCCTGGCCCTTTATAGCACAGGGCATGCAGAAACATCACAAGGTCCTGGGGCAAGGGGTCCTGTCGTACCAGCCGGCACTCTGCACAGAGGGGGTCTATCTCTTGATTCATAACATCTGTTTCAGCTGCATTCCCTGGTGCCAAGGCCATTGTGTTCAGATCCTGAGATGCTATACTGACTACTCCATCCATCTTTTGGGCAGATGCAGCCAAGTCTTCTAGGCAGTCCTTGCCCAGCTCTGAAGAGGAAACTGTAGAGTTTGTGAGTCCTGGAGACAGGTCACCTTCACAGAGATCTAGCACATCCAGGCTCTGTTTGGCTTGATGCTCTGCCACAAGGTCCCGAAGCAGCTCTTCATCTGTCTTGGGAATGTGGCCACCCCGGCCCCGTGAAGGGCCCCAGGCCACTGAGTTATAGATGGGGTCATTGAGGATGGGGTGGCCCAGGAACTGGAGGTGGACTCGGATCTGGTGGGTGCGGCCTGTGAGTGGCCGGCACCTCACCACACTGGAGTGGCCATTGTAACTCAGTCTTTGAAACACTGTCTCACAGGGCTTGCCCCGAGCGTCTACACGGCACACCCCGACCTTGTAAGATACTACCAAGATGGGTTCCTTGCAGGTCACTTCCTCAGCAGGGAACTCCCCCTGCACTCGGCATACGTACTCCTTCTCTAGCTACAAAGGAGGGAAGAGGGAGAAATTCAGCACAAACTCATGAAGCCCAGGCCCCCTGCAAGTGATGAGAATGCATCAGTGCCAGACAGAAGAGGATTCAAACCCCAGCTCCGCCATTTGCCAGTTTCATGATTCTGGGTACATTACTTAGCCTCTTTAAATCCTATTAACTTGTCTAGAAAATGTGAGATTAGGAAAGCATTTATCTCACAGGGCTATTGAATTTAGTTAGGCTTTAATGTACTTGGTATTTAGCCTGGTATACAGTAAGAACTCAGTAAATGTATCACAATGAAATTGAAAATTACAAGTCTCAAGACCACAATCACTACCATTTAACTCTTCTATCCAAGACTCTTAGGATTTCATCCATAATCTTTCTACCAAGTATGCTCTCCCCACAATCTTAAAAACCTCGCTCAGACTGTCAGTAGTTAAAAACTTTGAGAGCAAATTATAAAGAGAGGCAGAGTATGCCATCTCTAAAAATCTCTCAAAACGTAAGAGATAATAACCTGTCTTTGGCACATTAGGTGTTTACCTCTCTGAAGGTATGAAGCTTGGCCAGATAAACATGAAGGCCCACTTCAGATATAACTTGGTGATGTCCTTTTGACACATAGCATTTGTGAGCCCAGGAAGCCACCTGCATGAAACGAAAATGAGACCCACCTGCCGGTCCCGAACCTGTTCATGAATTCTCTCTGAGACAGATGCTGTCTTGGCAAACATGAGGACCCCTGAGGTAAGGCGGTCAAGCCGATGCAATGGGTGTAACTCCTTGAGTTGGTGCTCCTTGCCCAGGATGAAGATGACCGTGTTGTGTCGGAAGCGGCCGCATGGGTGGACAGGAATGGAAGAAGGCTTGTCTACAACCACTACGTCTTCATTCTCAGCCAGCAGACGGATAGGCTCTGCTGTAACTGGTGGCTCATGCCTGTGTACTGTGTTCCGCAAGAAGTCATTGTCCTGCCAATGATACAGGCAATCGGTCATCCCAGAGGCCAACAACCTGTAATCAGTCAACTTCGCACACAGATTCCCCTGTTATTTGACATAGGAAGAATGGTCACAGTATTTCCTTACACAGAAAAAGCAGTATGCATACTGTATTCTCATTCTGTAAATATACAGACAATCAGACAGTAGCAGGCATTGAAAAAGAACTAAGATATATACAAAATGTTAATGGTGATATCTCTGGGTGATGGGATTATAAAAGCTTTTTGATTTTGCTTATTTGTATTTTCTCTACAATGTTATATTTAAAAAGTAAATTTTTCCAAAATGGTGGGAGAAAACTTTCTTAAATCATCACTTTTCATAACTTCGAACAAACAACATCATGTTGTAAATCTAGAAATCCGAGTTCTAGAACTGGATTTCCCACAGGCTCACTGCAAGTCACTTGACGTCTCAGGGCCTCAGTTTCCTCATCTGTAAAGTGTGAGGATTACACCCGACCTGTGCTTTTCAAAATTGGGATGAGAGAGGGGATTCAAACCATCCATTCCCCAAGTACTGAAATCACTTTGTCTTCCCTCACAACCTAGTGAGCCAGTATTACGCACAGGGGTGTCTGGTATGTCTTAGCTGTGAAGAAATTTTATAGAAAGATCAAAGCACTGGGCTAGACAACTCTGGTCTTCATCCCTGACAGTACACAGTTCTATCATATCAGAGTCTAAGATTAATAATTTAAGTAGTAGTCATAAGAACACAGGCTTTGGAGGTGACGCTGTTGCTTTACTTCTGTGAAGTTTATCTTAGTTTCCTCACAGGCAAAATGAGGTGGCAATAACTATGCCACAAGGCTGTCGTTACATGTTAAAGTATTTAAAATGCTTAACTCTGTGCCCAGCACATACTAAGGAGACATAAATGATACCCTCTATTATACTATTTGTACACAATGCAAGATAAAAACGTGATCAATGATCAATTCCTATGGCTTATTTTATACACCGTCTTGTGGCACATGCCAGTGCCACAAGACGGTGTATAAAATAAGCCATAAGAATTCCAATTTCTGTCCCTTGGAAACAAGGAAGCCGCTTGGATGGAGGGGTGAATTTTGAAGCACTGAAGCTACTTGCAGAAACCGGGTGGGAGAAGAGAGCTAAAAGACTGTTCCAAGTGAAAGCGAGAAAGCTCCTGAATTACCCCGATTTTACTCCAGTATCTATGCCCTGCGAGCTCGGAAAAAAAAAACCGTGCCCCCTTTCCTCGACTCTTTCGGCCAGTCCCATCAGCAGACCACCTTGAGCACAATGCTGAGGTCCTGTACTGGCTCCTCGTTGAGGTGGAGGCGTCCCGCGCGGACCGCAGCCTCGTAGTAGGCCAGGGGCTGGGCTCGGAACTCGGTGCTGAAGACGTGCAGCAAGCTGTGGCCCACCCAGCGGCCTTTGCAGTAGGTCCGAAAGTCAAAGTAATAGGGCCGCACTTTGCGCAGGCCTCCCTCGAAGTAGTAGCTAGTCTCTGCAAAGTGCTCATCGCCGAAGCTCACCCCTGCCCGCCGCTTCTTCGGCGGTGGCACCACGCGCTCCCTGGTTGTGCCCCGCCGCTTCTTCCGCTTGCCTGGGCTCAGCGTTGCACCCGTGGCCAGCTCCTCGTTCCCTGTGGCCTGCTCTCCGTCTCTAGGGGCCAGCTCCACTCCCTGGCCCGCCAGCCTGGGGCACACTGGGGGCCGCTCACCCTTCGCATCGCCACCCGCGTCTCCGTTTTGCTGAGCCGGAGGCCTCACCCCGCTTGCTGCCTCAGCCCCAGTCGAGCGCGTTTCCTCCATTGGGCCCCTAAGGCCACCCCAAGTCCTGGCAAAACTGAGGGACCGGAGGTTGAAGCACCCCTGCACAAGAACCGGGAGCCACCAGCGGGCGCCTAGCCACATAACCGCGCGGCCATAGCTCCTGGGTCGCGATCTGAGGACGTCACTTGGCACCAGCCAATCAATAAGGCCCAGTGCTGAGGCGGGGACTGTGAAGAGAGTGGGAGTGAGGCAAGCAATAAGGAAGTGAGTTGAATGGCTTGTTAAGAGGCTGTGAGGAAGACTCACCAAAAGCGTTGATTTTTTATAAATATGCTGAAACTTCTTTGCTCTGGAAAAACTCTTGCAAGGAACTTTATTTGAAATAAAATACTCTAAATTTAAGACAAACATTTTATTTAAAACAACAAAACAGACTGCTAAACTCTGAATATGCTAAGAATATTTAGGCAGTTTTATACTTTAAAAGAATAAATATTACACTGTGTGACTTATATCTCAATAAAGCTGTTATATGAGTATTTTAAAATACACACACCCCAAAAGCAATGTTTTTGGCACCTGCCTTTCCCCCTAACAGTGTAAGAAGGATTAGAGACCTCCCATTGCTTCCCATATGCTCCTGGCCTAAGATTAAAACTGCAAGTGAATCAGAAGATATGTTTATCAGAGCTCTTAAATGCAAAATATTGAAACTAACTCTGATTAACTTCATCAGAGATGGAATAAATAAAAGAATATTAGTACCTCATAGAGTTCACAAGAGATTTGAAGAATAGGTTCAGAAAAAGATGCAAATCAGAAGAAGCCCAAGCTCTGAGAACCAGCACATGACAAAAAGATGATATGTGAAGTATATTTTAATAAAGTTGTTATTTTTTTTTAAATGGTTTTCAGAATGTGTCTGAAGCACAGAGAAGGAGAGAGATACCAAAAAGATCTAGAGAGGGAGATTTTGTGGGATCGTATGAAGTCTTGCTACTCGAAATGTAGTCTGGATTAGCAACATGCACAACACCTGACAACTTGGAACTGCAGAATCTTGTTTCTCCTTCCTTCTCAACCTTCTCAATGAGAATTTGCATTTTAACAAGATCTTCAGATGATTTGTCTGCATATTAATTTGAGAAGTATTGGTATAGATCACAGAGAGCAGACATTTGGACATTCAGCATCTTTCCGACACTCTTCTTTTGTGTGAGGAATTTCCCATATAATAAGTACTTCCTTCAAGAGGTGGAAGCCAGAAACTGGCCTTCCCAGCCTCCCTTGCAGCTTGGACATTGGTGTTTCACCTGGGCTCCTCTGATCAGGCAGAGCCTTTGGTACACAGCAGAGGAAATAGGCATCCATGTCTGACAAGATAGCATTGGAGGCATTGATTTGGGAAGCTAACAGTGGAGGAGGTTCTTGTATCCAGTGCCCAGTCAGCAATGCCAGCCACAGTGTCTATGTTCAGTGGCAGTGGGGTGTTCCCTGAGCAGTTCCTCAGCAAGGTTTAGACACTGTTCCTGGCTCTATAGATTCCCCAGCCTGACTCTCTGGGCCCATCTTGAGATTCTCTGTACTACTTAATATTCTTTAATCCTGAGCTATACAATAGGGTAGCCATTAGCCACATGTGGCTATTTAAATTTAAATTAATTAAAATGACATAACATTTAAATTTTAGTTCTTCAGTTGTACAAGTTGCATTTCAAATGCTCAATAGCCATATAAAGCTAGTAGCTATCTTATTGGATGACTCAGATACAGAACATTTCTGTCATCACAGAAAGTTCTATTGGACAGAGAGCAGCTTTAATCAATTCCTCTTACTGCTTAAACTGGCTAGAATGAATTCTATTATTTGAACTAAGAACTCCAACTAACTTACTATGATAGGAATTTAAGTATTTTATGATTAATGGGTGGGAAGGGACAGCAAAAAAGGACAAGTACAAATGGATAGTTGCAGAACAGACATGGAGATGTAGAGTGCAGCATGGGGAAGATGGTTAATAATGTTGTAATGAATATGTAATGGGGAAGACGGGTCATAGATTTAGTGGGGTGATCGTTTTGTGAGTTATATAGATCTCTGATCACTATGCTGTATAACTGAAATGTATGCCAATTGAAAAAAACTCTGAATTGTACAATGTAAATATGAGCAACTGTCTATTATATTTCAATAAAGCTGAAAGGAAAAAAGTAATGGGAAATCATCAAAGAGTTCTTAGGGTATATGTGTGTGATATGATTTGATCTCCATTCCCAAAGAATCACCCTGGTGGCAACACAGAGGTAGTGTAGAGGCAATCACAAGGGCTAGTTCCAGTTCGGTGTCATTCTTGACCATGAGGGCTCTAATTCAAACATTCACACACTAAATAAATTTTGAACATTCGCCAGACATTGCTTGACTCTGGATATACAAAGGTAAGATATATTTATCAAGAAAGACATGGTTCCTGATCTCAGTGAAGGAGAGGCTGGTCTAGGATACAAATAAAGAACATATTCATGCTAATCACACTGCTATTAAAGCAGAGTCCAAAATAGAGGAATGCTGACTGCCTTCGTGTGGATTCCCACTGTGAACAGTCATTGGAGAAGAGGACATCATCATGGTTTATGGTTTCAGATGTAAAAGTCCAGCATCTAGTTTGGATTTTTCAGCACACACTAATTAAATTCAGAGGGCATGGGTGAATCACTAGGGCGCCAATTTGTTACTTTACAACTGTAACTTTAAGTTATAAAATGTATTCCATTTCATACTAGCAATTATTTGTGCCTAATGTTGAAGGCACCCTCATCCAGGTATCAAGATATTTAACATACTTTTAAAGTCCCCTCATCCTGTTAATAAGATATTTGAAATCAATAGTTTGTTTGGTCAGCAAGAGAAAAGGGCATAAGTGAGTCAAGAAGCCATGGAGTAGCTTGATGAAGCACCCATAAACCTACAACAGTGCCTTTTTCTATGAATCAGATGCTGCCAGATTCATGTTGTTGGTCAGGTGGTAGCTGGAAATCTCTGAGGATCCCTCATGGTGAGACTCCCCATCTATTCCCTGTGAATAAGCACTGTCAAAATCTTGCTTATTATTTGCTCCTTTGTTTTCTAACCTCCTTGCTTTTCACTTCCTTCTGCTTCCATATTCTAAGAATGGTTATCAATGTGAGCAACAGAGTACCTTGTAGCTCCCTTTTACATGGTGGTAGTTATTGCCTCCAAAGCTACATTGATTGGCTTTGGATACATCTTTATCATTAGCCAAGTTACTTCTACTGATGGTTGGCTGATGTCTTTTGGCACATGTTTCTTTAAGAGAGAGTACTCTGCCCTGGAAATTGGAGCTATAGGGGTAAGGAAGGTTGCGTATCAGTGAACTGATAGCCCCTAAAGGATATCAAAGTCATCTCTTTGAAAAAAAGTGTTTCTGACACACACCTTCCATGGCCACCCTCTCCTTTATGTACTCTGGCCACACTTTGTCATCTCCTTTATAACTATTTGCTGTTATTGTAAACTTGTCTGCTCCATGGCGCACCCTCCTACACACTGAGCTGTAAAGACCTCTGGGACCCATACTAAGTCTGTCCTGAATTCCCACTTAATACAATGACTTGAACACAGCAGGAACTTGGCCTTTGTTGGTGAATGGGACATTGGCCTCCAGTGACAGTAAGAAGTCGCCTCCTTCTCCAACAGCAGAAGTGCTCTAAGAGCTGAAATTTTCGAAGACAAACACATGCCCAGAGAATTACTAAGAAGAACTTGCTCAGGGAACCAAGAAAAGTCAAAGGCCTTCAAAACCGGGCTTCTCAATCCCAGCAGGTAATGGGTGCAGAGTACTGTCCGCGCGGCTAGAACACGCAGCTATAAGGGGAATCAACCTGGCTCCAGGGAAAAATTGTAACCATGGGCACATGACTCCGCCGTTTCCCGGCAACGACAGGCCCACCCATCGCTTCCTTGAGCTCAGCTCCGCATTTCCTCACCCAGCTGAGCTCCACTCAACCTATAGACGCACAGAACGTCTCCAGATCGGGCAGTGGTTGGACAGCTTCCAGGATCAGTCACTCGGAGACTCCGCCCCCTATTTCTTCCGGGCTGCCGGAGACAGAACGGAACTGAGCGTTTGCGGGCTGCTGGGCCAGCTGTTGCGGTACGTGAGGCGGGGAGAGAAGGGGTATCCAGCGTTTTGCGTCCCCGGCTCTGGCCCCATGTCGAGACACCACAGAGCGTCCTCGGAGCTTGACTCATCCCTCCCAGCCAGTCCTTGAAGCCAGAGTGGTCGAGGCCCAGGGGTCTGGCTGCCAGGGTTCCCTGCTCTGTTCTGGACCTCCTAGGGAGGAAGTGGGAACCGGGGCTCCGGTATGAGCAAAGTTTTGGTTTAGTTGCGTTCAAACAATTTCTGAACGGAGGTGAGTATTCATTGTGGCCCCTGGCATTAGTTTATCCTTGGACGCCGTGACATATCTGTCTATTTTACTTCCTGGACCTTTCGCTAGCTGGGCTCTCCTAGAATTATTCAGACCTTTCTGCAGGCAGATTTTCTAATCTCAGAGGTCCCTCCTGAGAGACTGTGTCAACCCATGCTATAAGACTAGATAGATATGAAAGTCCTCTGGCTCTGTGTGTAGGCTTTACCACCTACTTCTGCTTGGGCTACTTTCAGTATATTCCCAAACAGGCAGAGTGGATTGGGTAAAAACATGGATTTTGGAGCGGCACAGGTATGGTTTCCAAGCAATGATTCACCACATATCAGTAATGTACCAATAACAAGTTACCCTTCTGATCCTCAGATTCTTCATCTATAAAATGAAGAAAATGTTTGTCTTTCAATGTTTATTAAACTATGAACATGAGGCATATAGCCCAGCTTCTACATATAATGTGCACATGCGTTTTTGTATATGACAGTACTCTCTGAGAGACAGTTTTCACCAAGTAGCACTTTTCTTATCCTTGTGTGTATGGAACTGTGCAAGACCTTTAGTCTGTGCCCTATTGAAAACAGTTTATTTGGCTGAGGATAGAGTGCTTGAATTTGTTAGATTTTTGCAGAAAAGTACAGGATGATTGTCTTCACTGGAAGTGTGGTAGAAATTTGTGTGTATGTGTGTGTCTGTGTTTATGAGAAAGATATAAAACATACATATAAAACTTACCATTTAAACTTTTCCGATGTATAGTTCAGTGACATTCACATTGCTGTGCAGTCATCACCACCATCCATTTCCAGAACTTCCCAAACTGACTGTACCCATTAAACAATAGCTCTCATTCCCCACTCCTCAAAACCCCTAGCAACCAAGATCCTATTTTCTCTGTCTATGAATTTGACCATACTAAGTACCTCACATAAGTAGGATCATTCAATATTTGTCCTTTTATGTCTGGCTTGTAGACATTCCATTTTTAAAGATAAACTTCATTACGAAAACAACTTGAGTGCAGAGCCAAAAGAGGAACCTAATACCTTTTCGTCATCTTTTTATCTGTAACACAGAAAACTAACAGAAGACATTTTAAATTTATTGAGGGAAACTTCTTAAAAGCCTTTTACCTTCCTTCATTGAGTAAACAAATATCCAAGTACTGCATCCTTATACTATATTTTTAAAGCCAGTTCTTGCTCACTTGAACTTCTCTTTTTCAGCTCAAATCCCAAATGAAAATGTTTGAGAGCATTGATTCTACAGCCACAAAATCTGGCCTGGATCTTTGGGCTGAAATCTGTTCCTGTCTGCCAAATCCTGACCAAGAGGATGGTGCCAACAATGCCTTTTCAGACTCATTTTTGGATTCTTACCCTCCAGGCACAGGCCAGGGGGAGACCCCAGACTTTGCTGCTCAGGCAGCTCTAAAGCCTTGGGCTCCCTTACAGGATTCGGAAGTGTATTTAGCATCTCTAGGTAAGTTTAGTGGCTTTAAAACATTTTTTTTTTAAATCAGAAGCTGGTGGTTATAAGGAAGCTTGAGGTTATTTTACATCAAACCTGGTTTTCTATTCGTAGTTTTTTCTTTTGTCCTCACAACATGTATCTGTCAGGTGTTATTTAGGGGATATTACTTATATACCCCTTAAAACAGTCCTTTTCACCTCCTGACTCTGTTTCATCTAAATTCCATTTTATTTCTTGACATTCTGTAGACCTCTTGCCTACTGTTGGTGGCTCATATATTCAAATGACTCAAAAATATCAAGCCTTATGCCATCCTGAAAGAAAAGGTCATGGCCGCAGAGCTACATGTGGATTTCTGATGCTACAAATTGAAAACTATTATATTAGATTGTTGGAATGGGAGCACGTTGGCATAAACTTTGCTCTGTCTCATTAGCCATTTTGTTTTTTTAATATTTTCTGAACACATCTTCACTGTCTTGTCCTGTGATCTTAAGTGTAAGTATTTAGAGAGACTCCAAACACAGGAAAGAGATTAAGATTGTCCCATGCTAGGGGAAAGAGAATTATCAGTGTAGGGCAGTGATTGCAGTTTTTAAAACTGTGATATCTTTTTATTATTAAACATTCATGAAATCCATCTATGTGTCATACTAAACCTGAGAATAATTATTTGAGGAAGGAAAGGCAATTCAGGAAGAAGAAGCTTTTGAGGAAGGATAGAAAAAAGAGTCAGAGTTTACATGATTGCTAAGAAATACCTTGGAAAAACAAAAGGAATTTTGTTAATGATGTAATGGAAGAAAAATATATGAAAAAAACATAGGTGGAATGATGGATAATGAGAAAGATGAGGCTGTAATGTCAGATTTGTTGGGAAGCCACCAAAGAAAAGATAGTAATATTTGCAGTCATGGCTGAGGACGTTGACAACTGTGTTTTGTGGTAGTCAGAACATCTGTTTAATAATGATGAGGAAAAGAAGCAACACTCTGAGAAAGCTGAGAATTAGATCTTTTGGCTTGTTAGTGCTCTGTGCCCAGAGATTATAAGAAGCTTTCATGGATTCAGTGATGATTTTGATAGGTTCAGAAAGTTAAAATTCTCCTGATCTTTTCTAAAATCATTTAAGACGATGATTAAAATTTCTGTCTCTGAGAAAAATTAGAGCCATTTCTGGTGCCTATGGAAGAGCCTGGGAGACAACGCCAGGCAGGTTTGGAGTATGCAATACCTGTTTCTGCGTGCCCAACTTAGATCACACTTGTTCAGGGACTTAGCACACTCAGAAAAAGGAAGACTCTTTTTCAGCCCAACAGAGTACCCTCCACCTTGACAACCAAAGTCAGACAATAAAAAGATTGTTTTTATTGCCGAATAAACCTATATCAAAGAGAATTCACCAAGATCAACAATTAAAAATGTAGCCATTTCAGCATGAGATATACATAATCCTTTCACATCCTCAAAGAGAAAAAATTTCTTAAATACTTAACTTTTATCAACTGCAGCTGTTTTACATGGGTGAGCTCTTGGTGGTAACCTGCAACAATAACAGGTATTTACTGTTTTGATTAGAGAGTGCTAGCTTAGAAATGAAAACAGGATTGCAAAGCATAAAGTTCTAGGCTTGATGTCTACTTCTCTCCTTCAAGAAAATTATCATTTACCTATTCATTGTAGTTGAAGGCAAGACTAAATTAAGGGAGAATTAAGATACCCTTTCTTGTGTTCTTCAAAAAGGGATATCTATTCAACAGTTATACTTAAAATGCAAATAAGAGTAATTATACATCTATCATCAGGAAGCCATATGGACCACTCTCAAAAGGATTACAAGATGTTTGTTTTTAATAGGCTCCAACATCTAGGCCATGAGTTGAGCGACTTTAAAAAATGTTGGGGGATTCCTTCTTTTTAATCAAGAATTTTATCAGAGAAATCTTAAAGGTCTCTTATTACTGAGTTCTCATCAAGTCAATTTTAGTGTCTAATGAACCATTTGATCTCATCATTTTCTCTAATTCTTTCTTATGAGGTTTGGAAACCACTTCATGTCACTGTAACAAAAAAAAAAAAACATTTTGAAGGAGTTTAAAAAAGACAGTAGTATACACATGTCAAGTCAGGGAAAGCAAGCATTCCTTAGAGTGATACCTGCTGGGCTTCTGTGATTTCAAAGAAAACATGCCATTGATTTATTTATGAGAATGTATGGCTTTACCCTTTTCCGGGGTTAAAGATTTATTTGATCCAATGTAGAGTGAAGAAATTGCAAAGGAAAAAGAAAAATGTACATTTCCTTTTACCCTTTTTTAAAAATGAGCTTTTTTAGGGAGTGTGGATATACTCGCCAGTGAATTTTTAAGTTGGCATTTTGCATTTTAGATTTAATTTCATACTTACTTTCCTTGTTATACTCTTTAGAGAAGAAACTGAGAAGAATCAAAGGTTTAAATCAGGAATTAACCTCTCAGGACATGCTTCGAACCCTGGCGCAAGCCAAGAAGGAATGCTGGGATCGATTCCTCCAGGAGAAACTAACATCAGAGTTCTTCGTGGATGGACTTGATTCTGATGAGAGGTAATTGATTCCCAGTCCAGTTCCAGGTGACAGTCTTTCACTGAGGGCATTTTTGTTTTTCTAAAGAATTCAGGGAGAGTTGAGATATTATTTGATATTAGTATCAGCTTTTCCGAGCTAAAATCATCCTTTGTAAATTTGCTCTATTTGCTCTTAGTCCAGCAGCAGATTTCTGAGAACAGGTATTTTTGCCAAAGGCAAACACTCCAGGTACATCTTGATATAGTTGAGGATAAACTATTGTCTTCATTTTTAAGTACAAAATGCACTTGAAAAAGTAGTCATCAGCAACTGGAGCTATGTCTTCCTGCTTCTGACTCTCCATTGCCTTTTGGAGTTTCTGTCATATTGTTGCCCCTCAAATTTGTGTAGACTAAATAAATGAATTTCTTAAGCATCTACTGCATGAAGGCACTGTGCTTGGTGTCATGGGGCTATCGCTGTGAGGTGGCAGGGAGATGTAAGGAAGTTTTAGATCCTTTTCTTAGTCCCAAGATCTAGTTAGAGAGAGATGACAAATACGTATATAAAGACATACCTGACAATACCAGGCAGCATAAGAGAAGAGCCAAATGAGTGGAAGTTGACAGAAAATGCTGTGAGTGTTGAGAGGCCATTAAGCTCCCTATGGGCTTTGGTGTTGTGCCAGGGAAGGAGGCAGGACTTAAACAGAACCTGCAGGTGGGCCAGATGCAGAAAGGAGAGAGGGCATTCTGGGACAAAGAACAGGATAACACTTGACACTGGGAGAACAGCTCTGGAACTTATTGGTTGTAGGTTCTTGGGTAAGTAACCTGTGCGTGCCTCAGTTTCTTTCTCTGTAAAGTGGGAGTAGTAGCTCTCAACCTCATAAGGTTGTTATGAGGGTAATGATTTACTATGTATAAAGTGCTAAGAACAGTGCCTGGCACATGTTAAGTACTATATAAGTGGTAGCTATTATTAATATTATTCTTCCCAGCAGAATTTTAAAGTTTAGTAAGAAATTATTTATAGATCAATGAAGGGAGTGGAAACCTGAATTTTGCAACATTATCATTACCATTGATTTTGAGAGTCTCATGGTGTCAGATGAAGGCGCTACGGCTGAAATCATGGACAGTATGAGGCTTTACTTTTTAACTCGCAAAGTACTTTCACTTACAATATCTAAAATACTACATCAGCATTCCCTAAGATCCTTCAGAAATCACTGTGGCATCTGAGGTCAGGCCAGTTACCCTGTCAGGGCTCAGAAAATAGTATAAATTTTGCTCTTTCGAGCATGTTGAGCCTTAAACTGTCCCAAACACAAAAGACTTGAAGATGCACAGATTACTGACCCACAGTATTCTCTCTACCCTTGAATATTTCTCCTCTCTGAGAAGACAAAACTTTCTCCTGCCTAGGAATTCTTTTTCTCTGAAATCAGATCAGCACCAAGCGTCCAGTTAACATTTCTTTATATTTATCCATACCTAAAATAATGTGGTTTTCCTTTCTCTATAGAAATAATTGAAACAATTCTATGAAAAGTGTGATAGATGAAGATTAAATGCCCTTGTAGCACCTGAGTCCCCTGAGCTGTGGGTACTTGTTCCCCTAAGCCTACATCTGTGGGAATGCTTCTTTGGATCATTGATCAAAACAAGCACCAGGAAGCAGTAGATGTGCATTTGTGTGAAACTTCTTAAGACTTTGTGCTACTGAAGAGCATAGAATGAAGTTTACATTATTTCCAGTCATTTATACTCCACCCTGGATGTCTAATAGCTTTAGAGCAAGGATCCAGTGTACTTAAGGAAGTGAGGAGGGGAATACTTCCCCTCCCCACAGATCCAAACAAAAAAGGGCCCTCTGGCATAGCGCGTTTCCTTTGTGGGAAATTACTAATTGCTCAGATGTTTCCATCTTGAGGGCTTGCTATGAGATGAACTAAACAAACAAAAGCCCACAAACAAACAAACAAAAAAATTGCGCTCTGTGCAACTAAGCATAATTGAATCTCAGACTTACTCAGGTATGAGATTTCAAGATACTTAGGTTTCTGCCTTGCTAATAATTTGGTATTTATTTGAATGTTTCCTCTCCTTGACAATTTCTCCTTTAGTTTTAAGGACAAAAAGACAGGACTGAGGCATAAGCTTTTCAGCTGTTCTCATCAAGCCTTCAGAGACTCTGCATTTGAAGGGGGCCTGATACTGCTTATAGCCAAAGAGCCCACTAGGGGGTAAATTATGCCTGGGGGCTGCCAGGATGTACAGCTGTTAGAGGAGTAACACCGTTCTCCCCATGTTTGTAAAAAACAATTGTAGGAAGAAATTGGTGGTGGGTGGGAAGGCATATTGAGTAACTGGGATAATCTTGGAAGTCTGATGCAGCCACCCTTTTCTCTTGCTCTTTCCTAGCACCTTGGAACATTTCAAGAGGTGGCTCCAGCCAGATAAAGTAGCCATCAGTACAGAGGAAGTCCAGTATCTGATTCCTCCAGAGTCACAGGTTGAGAAGTCAGTGTCTGGAAACGAGCCAGCGGTAGTGGAACAATAAATTACACACACACACACACACACACACACACACACACACACACACACACTCTCTCTCTCTCTCTCTCTCTCTCTCTCTCTCTGAGCAGCTGCTTCGGGTCCAGAGGGAACGAACAGTGGAGAGCTTGGCAGCAGCAGCAAGGAGACATCTAGAGAGGGAAAAGCTCAACCTTCCGCTCTACAAAGCAAACAGCTGCAGGCCCCTGAGGACTTTTTGGGGCTGGCATGTGTGACTCTCTTGGATAAAGGGACAGACCCAGTGCATGCTAATTCAAATTACTGCTTTCCTGTATGTCTCACAGTTTGCCTGAGTTCTGCTGCTGCAAGTGAGAAGTCTGCTAAGAATCTAGGGAAGGACCCAAGTGTAAATATATTTGGAGAAGCTGATGTCCTTGTGTATAATGTATAAGTTAAGTGAGCCATATTTTTTCTTGCCTTTTCTGGATGTTCCTGCCTGTGTTCCAAGCATTCTCTTGGTAAATTGTCAGAGGTGAGTGAGACCAAGGAGGGTGAATTCTGCCTCCTTGAATCCAAGCCCCTCCTGGGGCTTTTCTAACAGTGCGTAATAAACATAGGAACTTTAAGAAAAGAGCTTGGATGTTTCTTTCCTCCGATTGGGTGTTTCTTTCCTCCGATTTGTTCCTTGTGGGGAAAATGAACAAAAGAAGTGTGAAAAGGTGGGTGTTTCTGTGTGTATATTTTTTCTTCCCTGCGTGGTTTCTCTCCTAACTTCTTCCTGCACTTAAAAAGAGCTAAGTTCCAAATTAGACTTGCAAATATAGTGTTGGTATTTGACACCACTGCCGAATAGTTCCCTGCTTGCTCCTTGTAGCAGCTCTCCTAGCTGAGCCTGTGCTTTCTTCCTTGTTCATGGTGTTCTTCAGTTTGTGTTGTCTGTATAATACTTTTCCCATCAGAACAACTGTGTGTGGCACTATTGACCTGATTTCTCCCAGAGAGATGCTCCCAGGCAGTGGGGATGGCAAAAACAAATGGCACGCCAATGCAGGGGAGCTGGTAACTTCTGCCAGCCTCCTATTTTTAAACATGTGTTCTGAGGATACCGTTCTGAGGTTGCAGCTCCATGGATCTTCTTCCTGAGTAATAGATTCCAAGTCCCTAATGATGAGCAGGGTGGCCATAAAATATTTCAGAGAACATTTGCTCATTTTGAAATCAAGTATTTGCTTTGTATGAAAGGATGGGAACCAACTAGGTGATTCCATATCCTTGCTTAATTAGATGAATATTTTTGTTGTAATTTCCAGATATATTTTTGGTTTTTCCCTCACTGACTAATGGTGTTAGCTTTATTCTTACTTCTTTTTATTAGTAGGATACCTTTGACATAGAGGGTGGGCCTCTGTGTTCCCCTAGACACTTTGAGGAAGCCAGACACTGATAATAATCTGGTCCTGGCCCAAGCTTGCAAGCTGCCATCTCTGCTTGGGGATCAGGTGCCAGACCTCTCACTCTTCCTACAGGGCCATCTGATGGCCTTTGTTGGATGGATAGGTTTAAAAAGAAAAGACTAAGATATTTCTTCTCCCGGCATGATAAAAATTATTCTTCCTCCATAACAATAATTTAAGAAATAAAAGCAATAAGGTCCCAAATGCTCACCCAAAGAGCAGCTGATCATAACATGGTTAAGGAATGTTTCAGTATCAGAAAATAATGTTTCTGTAATTCAGGCAAGAGTCTAGCTTTGCCTTTTCTCAACTTCTCATCTTCTACCTAAGAAACAAATTTTAGTATGAGAAGGTGGGGAACTGATTTAGAGAAACCAAAAAGGAATTGTATGACTGAAAGGCTTTAGCCCCATGTGAAAACCTGGATGAGGTATGAGGGGAAGGCCCCAGATCTCTAGCTACCGTCTCACTTAACTCTTTCAAGCAGAGACAGTTTTCCACAGAAGAGAGTCTAATAAATGGTAACTATCGTTTCTTAATTAGTTTAGAGGTGACATCTTAAGTGATGGTTCTTAAAAGAAGCGAAACTCCATTTACCAAAAACAAATTTGATTTTAGTTTTTCCATAGCTAACTTATTAATATAGATGTACCTTAGGCTATTCAAGTTGCACTAAATTTGAAACCAAGAGTCTTGGGTGCTATCTTTATCTGTCTTTTGGCTTACTGTGTGATCATAAATAAGTCAAATGACCTCTTTGTGTTCCAGTTCCCTTTCAGAAATTGGACCAACCATAGGAAAAATAGTATTGGCCAAAAATACTGATCTATTTCCTTTGACCCTGGAAACTCCCAAGGAACTCTAGTTAGGACTTCCTCAAATCAGCAGAATTTATGAGTTGAGAGAGCCTTTCTTAGCGCCCTTAACTTTCTTCCTTCCTCATGTCCTTAGTGAAACAAAGTCAGAACAAATGGAGCAATATTTAATGCTGAACCTTAGAACCAGGGAAGGGTAATTACCAATAGGGGCAAAGCAGTAATGACCTGGTATACGCAGAGAAGGCTGGTTTGGAGCCAGGGAGATAAGCTAAGTGACTGCCACTGTTCTCGGGCACATGAACTCATCACTCAGGGCTTGGCAAATTAGTGCTGGAATGACACAGGCTTGCGTCCAGAACCTGCTCCAGAAATAGGCTCTGGATATATAGGCGCAGCAAATAAACAAACATGCCACCAGCTGTTCCTGAGGTGTGTCCCTCCCAGACAGGACTGCCCACATGGACTATTGCTGGGAGAGGGAAGACACTCGGGAGCCACTCCCTTGCCCCACCTGGGAGTGAGTCCCCAAGGCTGGGAACAGCTCCAGTCACATGAAACGGTCAATATTTTCCTGGAAATTCCAAGCTATCCAACTAGCTTTGGTTCTACTTCAGTTATGAGTCAAGACAGGACAGCGCCATAGCAATCTTAGGTTTGTGAGAGGGCTGTTTACGTGAATCGAGAAGTGGGTTTTTTAAGGCACAGATTCCTTCATCTAACCGATTTTTATTGAGTCCCTGCCACACTTCAGGCACTGTGCATGGTGGTGAATAAAAAACAAAACCACATCCTCTCACATGGGATGGTGAAGGGAGAGAAATGGCCCAGCTAAGTAGTACTGTAATCACGAGTGCTGGAGAGCCTAGATGTAAGCACAGGGTGTTTTGAAAACATATGAGAAGGAGATAGGAGAGCTGTAGGCCAGTCAGAGTGGGAGGCTGGAGAGAGGTTGTGTTAGGGAAGCTGAGTCTAGAAAAATGAATAGCAGTTAGAATAGGGGGCTAGAGCATGGATGCAGAGAAAAGTCCCAGAAATAGAAAACAGAATGTACAAAGGCCTATAGGCAAAAGAAAGTTTGGAGACTGGAGCATAAAGGACAAAGGAGGAAGCATTGAAAGGTGGGGTTGGAAATTAAACAAGGTGTGAAGGGCTATATAAGCCATGTTAAGGAGTTTGGAATTTATTGTGGGGATAAGAGAGGACTAATGGGTCGTTTTAAGAGGGGCAGTGACAGGGTCTGATTTGCATATAGAAAGATGGTTATGGCTGCCATGGTCTTGACGTGATTAAATTGATTAGAGGAGCACAAGTTCACACTTGGCAACGTTATGTCTACGTGGAATAACGCAATTAGAGGAGTCATGGTTATCTTTTGTTTTTATTTTTTAGTTTGATCTCTTCGAAGTTAATTTTTCACTATTACAGAACAAATAGAATCATGTATAGCAGATTGTATTTCCCAAAGATGGCCACATCAATATATCACATTCCACACTTTCATTTTACAGTGTGGTGTGGACACTCCACTGAGATGTTGGGTCAGTATTCCCTCTCCTAGAACCTGGGTAGACCTATGTAACTGCCTTGCTAAAAGAGTACAATACAGATAATACGACTTCCGAGACTAAGTCATAAAAACATCCCACCTAGGTACATGCTTGCTGTCTTGCTCTCTCTCTCAACATACTCTTTGGTAGTTCTGAACCAACAGGTTAAGAAGTTTGGCTGCCTCGAAGCCACCAAACTAGAGAGGCCACACAGAGACAGAGGTGCTCCCAACAGTTTAGTTCCCAGCTGTTTAGATCTTCCTACACAGACATCAGATATTCAGATGATTTCAGGCCCTGGTCTTTTTTTTTTTTTTTTTTTAATGCCTACAGCACCTGGTATTCCAAGGTGGTCTCCCATCCAAGTACTAACCAGGCCCGATCCTGCTTAGCTTCCAAGATCAGACAAGATCCGGCACGTTCAGAGTGGCATAGTGGTAGACACCTGGTCTTAAAGCTGCCCCAGCTGTTTCTGCAAAACCCTATAGATTCATGAACAAAATGAATGTCATAGTTGAAGCTACTAAGTCTTGGATTGGTTTGATACTCAGCAACAGATAACCTGTATATCTTGATCAAGGTTTCAGATTTTGTATAGCTAATTTCAAGTATTTGCATTTCTCTTTGTTTTCGGTAGTGACAGAATTTTGGATGCACTATGGAGAGGAGCAAAACTGGATGCAAGGGACCAGCCATGAGGTGGTTGCAGTTGTCTGAGAGATGATAGTGACTTGAGAACTTCTATTTATGCTGAGAATGTAGAATGCTGCAAGAAAATGTCACTCCCATTCCTAACAATGAGAAATAGCCAGATCATTTATAAAATCATAGCTTTTCCTGAGCCCTCAGAAAGCTGAGATCACAAGGCAACCAAGTAAAGCCTGTTTAAGAGGGGCACATGAACTGTTTCAACTTTAGTAGAGCAGGTGAGAAAGAGGTGGCTGTCACACAAACAGGAAGAACCAACAAAAATTTTAACAAAATTTTGACAGCTACACATGGGCCAGCATGCACAGAGGCATCTGTACTCACAGGCAAGCTTTTTTCCTACAGACTTCCCCCTGGGTTCATGAGAAAAAGTAGGAGCAGCGCAGAAACTGGCTGAGAATTTTCTTCCTCGGTGGTGCAAGCATGCAGGAGTTGATTAAGGCAGCTGCTGGGAGAATGAGAAAAGCCTCAGCTGCTTCCACAATCCTACTCTTTTATAAGCAAAAGCCTTAACTACTGGAGAAGGGGCAAACTCTTGTTTCAGGGGAGGGATAAAAACAAAACTCACCTACTTCTGGGGAAGGGGTACAAAGCTTCTTGCCCTTCTTGAACACAGGCA
The DNA here is from genome assembly GCF_014176215.1 of Rousettus aegyptiacus. Lineage (NCBI taxonomy): Eukaryota > Metazoa > Chordata > Mammalia > Chiroptera > Pteropodidae > Rousettus > Rousettus aegyptiacus. The sequence goes on along the minus strand of NW_023416306.1, from coordinate 114,763,273 downwards.
AAGATCTGTTGCTTTGGTTGGAAGAATAGAAGTGAAAATCTTCTACCCTGAGGGGAGACACAGGAAACTGTCTTAGGCTGAAGACTCAAACACAAGTCTACTGTGTTAGGGGAGAGGGCAGAAAACTCTGGCCACCCAAAACCAACCACACAGATAAGGCAAAGTTTGGCAGTCATGGGGAGTAGGGGCAGAAATACTGAAAAAGCCCCTCTCCTGAGGCTCAGGAGCACAGGACAAGCCTAAAACGGAAGCTGAACCAAGGTAACAGGGATACCCTTTACCCTCCATTCCCCTGCCCTGCTCCTTCCTCCCTCCGTGAGCCTAGCACCAAATAGCAAGCAATAGCAGCCTGCCGCCGGTAGAGGGCAGGCCTCCAGTGATAGCTGAAAACCTGAGAGTGGAGCAGGAACACAGAAAAACCCTCTGACGCCCCAGCCCCACTCTAAGCAGCCCACCACTAGAGGAACTCGAAGCCTGTGATGCATTGAGGTAATGATAGCAACAACAAAACCCAGACCCTGACTAAGTCCTAATTAGGTTGACTCACCCCCCTCCCTCCCCACCCCCAAACCAGCAGGCTGATAGAAGAGGCATGCCCACTTTCAGGCACAGATACTATTTACCTCAGTCTCTGCTGTTCTACATATGATGGGCATCCGATAAAAATTTATAAAACATACAAAAAGGCAAGAAAGAGAAAACCCCAATCCGTTGTCAAAAGATAAAGAAATCACAGAACCAGACTCACAGATAACATTGATGTTGGAATTACTGGAAAGGGACTTTAAAATAGTAATGACTAATACGTTAAAGGGTCTAGTGGAAAAGGGCGGGCAACTTGCAGAAACAGATGGGGACTTTCAGCAGAGATGTGGAAACTATAAGAAAGTCAAATGGAGATGCTAGAAATAAAGAAAAAAAACCATGATATCAGAGATGAATTCCTTCAACAGGCTTTTCGATAGCTAGGCACAGCTAAGGAAAGAACCAATGAATTTGAGAAAGGTCAATAGAAATCATCCAAAATGAAATAGAAAGAGGAAAATGAGTGGGGGAGGGGAAGAAAACAAAACCAAGCTCCCGAAAGCTGTGGGACAGTATCAAGCAATCTAATAAACGTGTAATTTGAGTCTCAGAAGGTAAAGAGAGAGGGAATGGGTCAGAAGAAATATTTGAAGAGGTGATGATTACATGAATGTGGCAATGAGGTTAGAGAGAGCGGATATGAGAAGTAGTTAGGGGGAAGAACCACTGGAACCTGGTAACTGAATGGAATGAAGTGTGAGAGAGTGGGAGGAGTGAAGCATGGCAAAAGGTAGTGGTGGGCGGTTAGCAAGAGCTAGTGCCAATTGAGAGCCCGTGATAGCCTTCTCCAGATCCTTTGCTCTTTGTTGCTGTGCAATACTGCCACCTACAGGCCAGACTGGAATGACGTGGGCCTCTGCTGCTTGAATCCCCACCCTCCAATTCCAGGTTACTTACTACACTATCACTGTGCTGCACCCTCTCCCCCACCCCCACCTTGAGTCAGTGTGTGGCTAAAGGGTATTATCTTCCAGTCACCCCCATCTCCAAAGTGCTACCTCTCACAGATTGTTCTGAAGTAAAGATTTTCTCTTCTCCAAAAGACAGACTATTCTCCCTTTACAGTGACCTAATACACTTTTAAAAAATCGGTTCTTGTGCTGATAAGTAGGGAGGGAGGAGGCAGAGGCAGAGAGTGAGGATTGTGTCTATGTGTATGCATGCATGAGTGCACAGGAAAGAAGATGGGTTACTGAGAGTTTATGATCATTTTAAAGAATAGGACCAGTTTTGGTTTTGCAATCATGTCCTTTTTTGATGAGATTATCAATTGGTAGTTCAGCAGAATGCCAAGGTGCACTGTGGTCTTTGGCAGGGGGCTTAATAAAGTCACAAGATCTAGGAGACAGGCTGGAGGGTGCAGGCTGGGTAAAAGTACAGTTGAGTAGATTCACAGTTGTCTGAACAACTATCTCAAAAGTATACTCATTGATTAATAAACTGATGTGATGTGATTTTTTTTTAAAAACTCCAGCTCAACATTTCAATCAATGCTTTAGATGAGTACATAGAAGGCATCCTTATCAAAAATGAGAGGGATAGGTAATTGATTGAATAACAATTATAATTCTAAATTTTTCTGTAGACTGGAAGGATGGGACAAAATATGAAACCTAGTGATATGAATGTGAAGCCCTTCATTTAGGATCAAAAAATTAACTTCATAATTAGAAGACAATGAACTGTGTATGAATTAGTTGGTTCTAGTGACAGAAGCTAAACTCAATCTAGATTAAGCCATAAAGGGGCATTGATTAGGAAAGGCAGAAGTAAAGTTGGCCTCAAGATCAGCTGGATCCAAGGACTCAAAAATATCTTTAGTCTACTCTTTCTTTCTCTCTTAACTTTTCTCTGTGTGTTGGTATAGCACAGAGAGTTCTGGGAGTTCTGCACATTATCTCAGTTTAGCAAATTCATAAGTAGACCTCTCTTTTCCAAGTTCATGTAATAATTCCCAGGGAAGAACTCTGATCGATTGGGCTAGCCTGGATCACATGCTCATCATTGAAGCAATTATTGTGACTAGGGAAAGGAAACTTTTATTGGCTAGGCCTAGGCATGGGCCCAAACCTATGGCTAGCAGTACAGGGTACTGTGGTTGGCAATTCAAGAATAGAAAGTAGAGGAAAGTTTCTGTTACCTGAAGAAAAGCAAAAAGGATGCTGAGAAGCCAAAGTGGATGTTCAGTGTCTTCACAGTTCAGTTAAGTCAGCAGTGTTGTATACCTGGCAAAGAGTTAAAATTCTAGGAATCAATAGTGAAAATGTACTTAGGGACATAGTAGTGTAAAAGTACATTCTGCACAGGCCATACTATTCTGAAGCATCACCTGGGTACCATATTGAAAGAGGAATATTTACAAACTCACAGTGCTCCCTGCAGGCCGAGTCCAGGGTAAGGAAGTTCAGTAGAGGAAGTCATTTGAAGAAAGGTCAAGACAATAAGATTTTTTGACCTGGAAAATAAAAGATGTGATAGACACTGTTGGCCTTAAAATACTTGGAGGAGTCAAATATGAAAATGAGATATGGAAGTACAAAGGACAAACTAGCACCAGTGGGAGAGCATTGCAGAGAGATCAATTACCATTCCATTTAAGGAGAACTTTTTAATAGCTGTCCAAGAATAGACAGGGATACCTTATAAAAGGAAATAAGTTCCCTGTTACTGGAGGTGTTTAAGCAGGTGTCAGAGAGCTTGTAAAGGGGATTCCTGCATTACATAGAAAGTTGGATCAGGTGACCCCTAAGGTCCTTTCCAGTTATGAAAGTCTATGGTTGTCCACTGGAGACCTACAGGGGCTTTCTGCTAATAAGTCGGCCCTGGCCTTCCCAACAGTTGGGAGACAGAACTAGCGAGCTCTTTCTCCTCCATCAATGATAGTGACCCCTTCCAATAAACACTTGGTCACCTACCAATAAACAGTCAGAGGCAAAATCCTCCAACATTTCTTATCTTAGCCCAGCCCTGTGAGACAGACTCTGGTTGGGAAGAGCACAGATAGCCTTTGTGCTATTTTGTATCCTCTGAACACATACCTTGAGATAAGGACTTGGCTGTAGGCAGTTTATGTAGGGCGTGAGCAGGAGTGAGGGAGCAAGGAGAATGAAACAACGGGGAAGGGTGCCTCGATGATAGATCTCAGTTGCCCTGGGATCACGCTGATGAACCCTGGGATCGTGCTGATGAACTGTAAGATCACAGCTCGGAATTTTCCCAATGAGCCACAGGGAAATCTGGGGTATAATTCCACCGGTGCCCATCCCTCATTGGTTGAGTTTTGCCCTTTGGGAATATTAAGCTCCAGCTACTTCCATGCTGTCCTGTAGGGGCTGAGAAAAGCCTCAGGCAGAAAAGGAGAGAGGTGGGAAGCTGTGAGCATACACCAGAACTGCCTACTGCAGCTGCAGATGGACACAGAAGTGAACTGAACGGATGTAGGGCATCAATAACATCAGCCATAGTCCCTTTTCTGCCTGGTCCAGGACCCATCTTCCAGGGATGTGGGACCGTTGGTTTTCATATTCCAGCCTCTGTGGGCCCAGTTTGTTCAGCAGGTTGGCTAGTTCAGCATAGCCTTGTCTGAATGTTCACTCATAGTTCTCTTGGGCTCAAGTCTCTCTTCTGAGCTCCCTCACTGGGCTCTCTGGGTAGAGGGTACCAGGGCAGTGGGCTCTCTAGGCTGCCACCTGTTCTATTCTATACCCACACATGGTGACATTAGGGACACTGGCTCCATTATCCCCTCCACCCTGTGGTCAAGGTCAGGACAAGCTGAAGGCCAGATGGGCTCCAGAATTTCCTCTGCCAATGGCCTTATTATTTTTTAGGAATCAAAGTCTAAGAATGACCAAGAACTCAAAGATCCTGAGAGACCTCACTCAAAGCCTCAGAGACACTTCGGAGATGGGAAATCATCGCACTAATGGTGGAGGCAAGGTTCTTGGCCAGACCTGGAGGACCAGTCCAGGCCAGCCCACCCCTCCTGTTACTTCTCTGACCTGCCTCGGCCAGAGCTCTGACCCTGTCTTCCTCCCTCTGCTCCTGACACCCTCTCACCCCTATACTCCCATCTGGTACTCACGGTCTTGCCTGCTCTTCTCTTATTTCCTCTTTCATGTTATTTACCTTCCAGGACTTTATCATCTCTGATGTTCACATTCATTACTTCCTAATTTTGCTTCATTTCCTACCATCCCTGCTTTGTATTGTGATGCCCATTTTGCCTCTTAGGAGGGGTGAGGATAAGAACAGGTATTAGAGATGAGTTTGGGGCAAAATGGGTGTGTGTGTGTGTGTGTGTGTATGTGTGTGTGTGTGTGTGTTAGGGTGGGGTTTAATTTTACCTTTATTAGCTTAGGGGAGGTCCTCCTAGGGTGGTAAAAGTTACCCAGCCAGAGGAAAAGCCTGGATGAGACCTCAGAAAGGATGAGACAAAGAAAAACCACTGGATCCAAGTCCTGCTCAGAACAAGTAATTCGCTGGGATGGAAGCAAGGGCAGTGGGAGAGTTGACTTCTTTTACTCCTCTCCCGTCTTCCTCTTCTCTTCCTCTCTCGGGGCCTTCTCCATTATTTTTTTAGTCTGGGGTTCTCTCTCCCTGTGTTTTCAGGGTCCCCTGTGCCTTTCATGCCTCTGTTTGTCTCTTTATCTTATTTCTATCTCTGACTCTATTTTGCTTTATTCGTCTCTCAGTCTTGTGTCACCGAGGCTCTGTCATCATCTCACTTTCTTGCATCTTCGTATCCTCTGTGCCCCTAAATATGCTTGTTTCTCTTTGTCTCAGTCTGTGTGTGTGTGCCTCTGTCTGTTTGTATTCCCAGAAGCCCTATAACTCCAGAATGCCTGGCAGGAGTGGCTTTTCTGAGATTGGAGCCTGGGACAGCCACCCAACGTGCTGAGTAGAAGTGGCTAAGGACATTTCCAGCCCAGCAGTCGTCATGGTAACAGCCAGGGCGGGCCAGGCAGGGGATGTGCAGAACCACGTGGGCTTGACCTTTCTGTGGGTGTCAGGTTTGAGTGGGAGCTAGGGAAAAACAGCAACAACTGCTTCCCTCTGGCCCAGTCCTCGGGCTTCCGGGCTGGGCTGAAAGGAGAGAGGGAGAGATTTAGAACAAGGACAGCTGGCAACAGAGGGTTAGCCATCTAGAGAAATCAAGGGAGAGGGACAAGAGCACAGGTACACCGGCATGCACGCGCTCACAGGCTCCGAGGGTCGTCACCAAGACTCCCTTTGTGAACTGACCTGTGGAGGGCACCAGACATCATTCCTGGAGGCTCAGCTTCTGCTTCACCAGCTCCTATCTAGGTGGGTGGTTACTAAAGGTCAGTTCCCCACGCTCAGAGCTCCCTCCCCCCGAGACTCCTTCAGAGCAAATGTCACTTTTTCCATATTGCAAAAACCTTTATCGCTCTAAGGAAAATATGCTAAAATAAAAAGAGCCAAATGATTCTTTCAAAAATAGAAATATTATAAATGCAAAAGTCCAAAGAAAGACACTAAAAGTAAAAGACATTCTAATCCTCCTTCTGCTCCCCCAGCTCTCAAGTTCCCTCTACAATAGCTCCTCATGCCAGCCAGTCAGGGGGCAGAGACGAGGCTGGACCCTAGTGTTCACTTCTCTGACAAGGACACAAGAAGGGAAGCCATATCGGTTTTTGCTCATTTATGAAGGGGGCTTGGACTCACAGCACCTCCTTTCAGCCCATACACACCCACTCCGCTCCTCCTCTTTCTCCTATTGGAGCAGACACATTATAGACACCAGGAAGAGGTGACCACAGCTGCCTAGTTAACCCCATGACTCCTTGAGGGATCAGCGAGGGGTACAGGGCCACCTCAGGTCAGCTCCACAGAGAACACAACTCACCTGTAGATCTCATTTCCAGACTTTCAGGTCATGGCTACACAAAAGATCTCAAGCTTTCTGAGACACACAACTATGGAAAACAAGACCGCAAACTCAGAATGAAAAATAAGGTCTTGTCATTTACTGAAACTCCACATTTAGAAAAGACATGAAAGGGATATTCACCAGGCAAGGGGATGGGTGACTTAACACACCAGCACTCCAGGCTTGCTTTTTTACAGCAGCGCAACCCAAAATCTCCTTGGAGAACTGCTGTTGTCGCACTCAGGTAGAGGAAGGGGAGGTCTTGTGATACTCAGCAGGAGAGGGAACAGTAGACCCTGTGGTCATAAGTTAGCACACTTCCAAAAAACTATTTGAAATGAGTTCTGATTACATATATTTGAAAGTGGTCACAGTGTACTGAAAATCCAGTGTTTCTGAGATAATCCTTTCTTTCTCTGACTTATGTGGGTTTATGTGTTGTGGGCCTTTGTTTGGGAGTTGATTGACATCACCTCCTAGTTCTGCCCCTACAGATTCACCACTGAACTTTCCTGCTCCTCCCAGGGGACAGAGTGAATTCTGGAAAACTTCAAGTACCTGTGCTTCCAGAGCAGTGGACGGAAGACATGAGGGCCCCACACCTGAGGCCCAGGCTCCACCCTAGGTCACACATATTGCACCATTCCTCTCCTCTATTTGTGGTTGTTTCCCTGAATGAAACTCAGCCCAGGGCTAAGTCCTTCCTTTTTCATTCTGCCTGAGCCCTTTCCCTCCACTTCCCTCTTCCCTCTGTTAGCCCCTAACTCATTCCCGATCCCACCCCCTCCAGCTCTGCACAAGGGTTGGGACAGCTCCCTATAGAGGCCAATAAGGTCTCGGAGCATCTGCCCAGCACCTGAAGTAGTATAAGCTGGGGAATGTGGGTCAGCTTGGTAATTGCTCCTCTCAGTCCTATGACCCCCGATGGCTTCCCTAGAATCCATCCTTTGTCTCTCCACTGTCAGGCCAGCTGCAGCTCCTGAATGCTCACTGGGCCAGGACAGATCACCTGCTTTTTCATGCCCCATGCCTTGGCTTACTCTGTTCTCTTTGCCAAAAGTGTCTTTTGTGGTGAATCCACATTCTATTTCAAGGTTCAAGTCGAATGCTACTGTACAAGTAAAGCTGTCCGCAGTCTACCCTAGGCTGCCCACAGAACTTTTTCCTATCACTATCACAGTAGTTATGTCCCTGTTTTCACATCTGCCCTCCCCCCACTAGAGGGTGTGCCCTCTGGAAAGGACTGGGTTGTATTAACTGTGGCTTTCCAGTACTCAGCTGAGTGTCGCTCACTGAGTATTTGTAATTACTGCTGGCCCTCACTCAAAGCAGACTCTTGGACTGGGGCGTGAGCCAGAGAAGGTCCTAGATTCCTTTGAGACAATGGTATACCTGCATGCCACGGAGTAGTAGGTGGTATGAGTCATGCTTCCTCTTTGTTGTCAGACCACAGCCCCATCCTGCTGCAGGTCCTGTAGTGCCTGCAAGACAGGGGACTCCTCACCACTGTGAAAACCACAGCTTGGCCCACTGGCACCCCATGGACTGGAGAGTAACACCTGGCTGGTATCTGGACGCTTTCTCTCTGGCCCCTGGGCAGCCGTCTCCTATAGTTGTCCCCGCATCCTATGGCTTTCCAGACTCCTCTTTCTGCACTAAAGAGAGCCCCAGAGAGCGGGCTCAGAGTGGGAAGACAGAGCTGGGGGCATCCTTCCCGTCTTCCTCGCTCTCCCTCCTCCTGGCTGGCTGCAGCTGTGCTGCGTGATGTGGAACTGAGCACAGTCTTAATTACCGCTCAGCCCTGCTCATTAGTGCCTCTGGAAGCCAGAGAAGCTCCAAGTTAGAAGTCTCCATCGCCGTAGGGGTCAGGGCCTCAGATTTCCTGGGTGATTGATAGTCCCACTCTCGTGGACTGGGTCTGTGTGACTTGGAGTCCCTTTCGGGTCTCTAGAGGGTGATGCCCCTCCCTGGAATGGGGGAAGGGCTGGAGCGGGAGGGAGCAGAGGAAAGGCAAAGCCTCCTGGAGGACTCTCACTCCTGTGCGCAGAGCAGCGCAGGAATAGCATATGGTGGGACATGTGAAACTCCACTGCAAGCAGAGAAAGGTGAACAAATGATTAAATAACCTGAATACGCTCAAATCCAGCACGCCGATGACTTACTTATCTGCCTTCGAAGGGTCTTAAGCGAGGAGTTTGGTGCATTGTTCAGCCACTCTTTTTTTTTTCTTTTGTAGTGGAAATGGAATAAAGGACTGCGAAGTGCCTGAATGCTGAACAAAAGGAAGCTGGGTGAAGGAGGAGAAGAGGGGCAGCCCCTGGAAATTATAAACCCATAAGCCTAGCTCCAATATCTGGGAAATCTCCTTCACAAATATCAACTTGTAAACACTCTAGAAGATCAAATGAGATAATACACATGAAAGCACTTTTTGAACTGTAAAGGGCTTTAGAAATATAAAGTATTATTATGTAATATTTCTGCTCAGTGCAGACTATAAAACAGATGCTATAGGGAGGCTGGAGATTTATGATAATGGCTCATCGCCCACAAGGTACTCACACAATTTGGGCTGTTTCATTTAATTAGTCATTGCCTCTCATATAGACTACTGCAGAGGTCTTCTAAATGGCCTCCCACCTCCACCTTCTCCATCATTCCATTCATCTTATACGCCACCACTGGGTTAATTTTCCTGATGCAGAGATGTGATCAAATACTTGCAATGTTCCTCTTGCCAGCAGCATAGAGCCTGGAGACCTTGGCTTAGCAGTCAAGATCCTCCATAATCTGGTCTCATGTGACTTTCTCAATATGATTTCCCTCCTTCCATCCTGGCAGATGTAGGCTCAGGAAGATCAAGTCACTTTTCCAAGACCACGCAGATACCAGGTGGCAGATCCTGAAACAAAGCCCTCAAACCCTGGACACCTGACGCCAAAACCAATCTTTTTTCTAGCTCATCACTTTTTCACTTTGATGAATACATCTGCAGTATCTTCCCACATAGAGCTTTTTACTTCTTGGGAAAAATTTCCTCAGGACAAACTCCTAGGAGTGAGATCACCAAGTCAAAAGACATTAATATTTTTATGGTGGCTTGATTTGACATACACCTTGCAAAGGATCTGAGCTGATTTATATTTTAGCCAGTAATATAAATATATACAAATTTCACCAGACCCTCCTCTCCACTGCAGGTAACTTTTGAATAAATTGCTAATTGAATAAAGTATTTCTTTGTTTTAGTTTGAATTTCTTTCGACTATTGAGGTGGAATATTTTCCATGCATCCGTTTACCATTTGCATTTTTGTCTTGTGTGAATTATGTGTTCGTATCTGTACCTCATGTGATTATTAAAATCTTCACGTTTCAGAATTTGCAATGTACAAGAAATAAAAAGCGATCTTGAATGGCAGATAGAGTAGACTCATTGATATCGGAGCAGAAGTCTCTATCTGATAAAGGCAAGCAAATAAGCCGTATATTTAATAAATCTTTAAAACAAAACCGAGGTCAACTAACTTAAAATACTAGTCTAAAGTATTTAAAGGGAGAACTTAGGAGACAGCATTTCCTGTACTCAGACTACTTTTCCTGACCCTGTCAATGTGTCATAACGCTAACATTCATTATTTAATTTCTGAATCATTTTGGTAACTACATAATTGTCCTAAAACAGCACCGCTTTGTTTTTTTATGTTGTGTTAAGAAATGTTTTTTGAATGAGTTAAGCATACATATGGAACAAAGGTCAGAAGATATAAAAGTGTATACACTGAAAACAACATCTCCCACTTTCCTCTGTCTTCTAATTACCGTTTCCCTCCTGGGAGACAGACATTATTACCAATTCCTTGTGTATCCTCCCAGGGATATTTTAGGCATATATGAGTCTCTACAAGTACATTTTTAATAGAAACGAGAGCATACAATATGTGCTGATCTGTACTTTGTTGTTTTGGAGAACATTCCCTATCAGCTTAAATAAAATGTTAGAAAGCTTAAATATGTTTTTAAAACTAGTATCCAATGACTGTGTTCTACTCTAAGAAAATTCCATAAATAAAAATCGATATATGTAAAGCATATTTCCAGGAGGTATTTACTTCACAAACTGAAATCTTCTAACTGGTAAGCCAACTTTGCACATTTCAGCTATGATTCATTTCATAGAATTTATGTTTATATATTTATGACAGGAACATTCCATAAGAAGCAAAGGCCATTTAAGTTGGAAATTATTTATTAAGCAAATTGATTGTTAAAGAGTCTACTTCGGTCAAAATGGCATATCCTGACCTGTTCAGAAAGCATGGTTGTGTATTTGAAAAAGCTGATCTTATGTAATTCTTGTATTTTTTAAAAGCCACAGGGGTAGTTCCATAGAGCGGTGGTTAGCACGTCTGCTTTACACACAGATGGTCCTGGGTTCGCCTCCTATTGGAGCCACGGTCCATACCCCGGGTGCGCCAGGCCCTGGGTGCACACTGCAAGTGCGTGGGAGGGGAAAAGGCAACATCTGCAGGTCAGGGGTAGAAGGAGGGGATTAAAATAAACAAACAAACAAATAAATAAATGCAAGCCACAAATGTAATAATTCTGCCTATACAATTTGCAACTTATTTAACAAATATCAGTGGCACGAAGTATAAAGGAAAAGACTTTCAGTGTAAGTTGACGTGGGATATGCAGTCCAGGGTCATCTGGACTACTTGGTAGGGCCCAGCCTACCAAGGTCCAGTATCCTCACCTAGCATGATACTAGACTTTTATCCTGGATCACATCAAAGGGGTGAAGTATATTCTACAAATATCCCTATCTTCTTTCAAACGCTGACCCCGGAGCCCATGTGTGTGGGTTTATTGAGAACTATCCTGTGCTTCAACCTATGGCATATTTAGGGGGTGTAAGTCTCAGGTGTTTACTGCCTGCTGTGTAAGTAGCTTGCTTTCTTTGCTCCAAAATGACTTTGGGCAGCACACTGGCATTATTTATAGAGTGAGTCATTGTTCGCCCTATCTGTTTGTGGTAAAATCTTTTAAACTTTGATCGTCTCTCCTTGGAATTTATCTTTCCAAACTTAGGGTCTCAGCCCTTCTGTGTTTGTTTTACTTTGAATTTCTATTGAGGTGAAATACTTTATAATTGCATAGTTAGAATATATCATAAAAGTCATCTTATTTGTTCATTTGTTCACGTGGTATTCACTACTCCCAGTCTTTGCTCAAATATTACCTCCTCAATGAGGCTTACCCTGATTACCCTATTTAAAATTGAAATACTTCTTCCTCCTGTATCTCCTTAGTTTCTTTATCCTGCTCCATTTTTCTATATTAGTTCATACCACCTAATATAATATGTACTTTTGTTATTTATTATACATCTTCTTCCTCTAGGATGTAAACTCCGTTTTGTCTATTGAATTGCTTATGTGTCCCAAGAATCTAGAACAGTGCCTGGGGCATAGTATGTCCTCCATAAACATTGTATTTGTTGAAAGCAAATGGTGTGAGCTCCTGCTATAAGACACTGGGCTAAGCATGTTGAGGCCTCCAAAATTGAATCTGCACTGAGTCCTATCCTCAAAGAGCCCAGAGTCTAGCCTTGGAGTTGAGACATGGAACTAATAATTACAGTACAAGTTAGAAACTGCACTACTAAACAAACAAACAAACAAACAAACAAACAAGTTGTGCAGTTAGAGGAGGAGAAAGAGAAAGCTTTTAGGCAAGAAAAAATTGAGAAAAGACATGAGTAGAGGCATGAGTTGGGCTGAGTAATCAAAGAGACTGGAATTGAGCCCTGACTCTGCCCTAATTGAATGAGATTTGCTTGTTATAAGCTTATCTGCAAATTGGGGGTAAAAATATTTATCTTAGAATTGTGAGGGTCAAATAAGATAATGCATGTGCATAGCCTATGGTGTATAGCACCTGGTACCAAGTTTGTGATGAACTAATATTGACCCCCTTTTTCCTCCTGAGTATCCATCAACAGGAAAGCATAAGTTATGACATATAATAAACATTATAAACCATTAAAATGATAGCTACAAGGGATGTGTAGCAATATGAAAAACAGCTTATGATTGACAATAAGTGAAAAAAGGCAGACTACCAAATTGTCCATAATTATGACTGCGTAAAAATAATTCAAAGTCTACACAAAAATTAAATCTATTCTTGGGCTAGTCTGGTGAGAATCAGAATTAATTTACCTAAATATGCTCCTTTGATTTTTGTGATACCAATTTTTTGGTCAACATTCAATTTTGATACATTCAAACTTATAGAAAAGTTGTACGTTAATATAAGGAATTTCCAAATGCTTTTTACCCAGAGTTACCAGTTATTTGCATGTTTGCGTCCACTTGAACACAGGTTCTCTTTCTCTCTCATTTCTTACTATTTTTACAAATAAAATGGCCTAGAGAGTGTACCTTTTTTTTTTTTTTTTTTAAGATCCTGGGCAATAATTTCACTATGTTCAGGATGCAGGGCTCTTTGTAGTCTTTGGGCTTATCACATCTGCAAACACCAGTAAACCACCCAGTCAGTCATGCTGCCTGGGAGGAGGGCCCCCTTAAAGTGCCTGGCAGAGGGAGTGATATCCTGTGCCCCTCTAGGTCATATGGGGGAGTGTCTTAGATGAAGCCACCCTTGGGGAGACTCCTGTTTCAGGACTGGAATCCTACAGGTGTAGGGCCACAGAGGTTTCTGTGACTCTTCCACTTGAACTGGGCTTCCCAAGGAATGGAATTTTAAGGAAAGGTCACTTAGCTGCCTACTGGCTCCCCACTCAGAGTTTGCTGAAAATGTTTCTTCAAACCACTGAGCTCTAAGGACCAATCTACAAGTGCTAGAGCCAGAGGTAGCTAAACAAAAGTCTGTCCTTGGAACTCCAAAGCTGAGAGCCACTGTTACGCAAGGAGGGTTTTTTATGGCGGTGCTTTTTATTGGGGGAATGAAGTCTGTGTTGAAGGCCCTGAGCAGTGACTGAAGTAGCAGCCATGTGAAAGAATGAGAGAGGTTTCCTATTAGTTTGTGGACAAGGCCTGCATATAATCAATTCATATATGTCTCTGCCATCACTGGGAAAATAATCTGTCCCACTTTTCCCTCAGTCCTTTCCAGATCCACGGCGTTCCTTTCTCCATATTTTCAGCCGTCACCTCATGCCAGGCCAGTACAAGTGCAAGCAGAACAGATCCCATATATGGCAGTCTATTGGAAGAAATTTAGCATTATTCCCAGCCCCTACCTTTACCCCCATGGGTCTGGCTTTGGCCTTGAGTCCCAGGCCTGGTCCCGCCCAAGCCCCAGGGTTAATAATGGCCTTACCCTTGCTACTCTTCCCTTCACTCTGGAACATCCCTTCCTTCCTGGCTCTGTTACTTGTTAACTCTATGATTTAGAGGAGTCAGCTTCTCTGGACCTGTTTCCTCATCTATAAAAACATAATGACATTTACCTCAGAGGGTGGCATCGGGGAAGAAAGGAGACCTTGTGTTTGAAAAAGGACATGACTAACTGGGGTAAGCATTAGTCATTGTTGAAGCTTACCCATGGGCGTGACCAGAGTGTGACTTCTCTTAATTTATAGTCTACAAGTGCCCCGTGCTGAAGGTTATGAGCTACTCACTCAATATCAACAGGTGAGGCTGATTTTTATTGAAAAGGTTATTGCCCATTTTCACCTGCCAGATTGACAAAATTACTTAGAGACTACAGGGAGCAGAGTCCTCTCATACACTAGAATTAAGAGAATAACTGGGCATAATCCAGATACCTGGGTACAACAATTAGGAATATTCAGCACATTTCTTTGAATTAAGCAATTTTCCTCAAAGGAGTCTATCAGAAATATCCACAAATGTGCACAAGGGTGAATGACGAAGGTATTCATTATAGTGTTATTTGTAATAGGAAAATACATAGAGGCAATCCGAATGTCTAAAATTAAGGAACCGAAGGAACTGTGGAGCTGTGATGCTGCCATGCTTTGGGGTACATACCACTGTCAAAAATAAAGACGGATTCCAAAGCCATCTACAGATTCAATGCAATTTTTACCAAAATCTCAATGGTATTTTTCACAGAATTAGAACAAATAATCTTAAAATTTGCATGGAACTACGAAAGATACCAAATATCCAAAGCGATCTTGAGAAAAAAGTATAATGCTAGAGGCATACACTTCCTGGTTTCAAATTGTATTACAAAGCTATAGAAATTGAAATAGTATGGTACTGGCATATAAACATTGACATATAGGTCAATGAAATAGAATAGAGAGACCAGAAATAAAGTCATGCATACATATGGTCAGTTAATTTACAACAAAGAAGTCAAGAATAGACAAGAGGGAGAAGACAGTCTCTTTACTATATGGCACTGAGAAAATTGGATGGCCACGTGCAAAAAAATGAAACTGGACCACAATCTTACACCATATATAAAAATCAACTCAAAATTAAAGACTTGAATATAAGACCTGAAACCATAAAACTCCTAGAAGAAAATATGGAAATATAGACAGTAAACACCTTGACATTGGTCTTGGCAATGATTTTTTGGATTTGACACCCAAAGCAAAAGCAAGAAAAGCAAAAATAAACGAGTGGGATTATATCAAACTAAAAAGTTTCTGCATGGCAAAGGATACTATGAAAAAATAAAAATTCAACCTATGAAATGGGAGAAAATATTTGTAAATCACTTCTGATAAGGGGTTAATATCCAAAATATATAAGGAATTCATATAATTCAATAGCAAAAAATAAAACAAAACAAAACCCCAAACAATTCAATTAAAAAATGGGCAGAACTGAGTAGATATTTTCCCAAAGAAGACATACAAATGTCTAACAAGCATATGGAAAAATGCTCCACATCACTTACATCAGGGAAATGCAAATGAAAACCACAAGGAGATATCGGCAACAAGAGTCAGAACAGCAGTCATTTAAAAAACAAAACAAAACAGGAAATAGAAAGTTTTGGCGAGAATGTGGAGAAAAAGGGAATGCTGTGCACTGTTGGTGGAAATGTAAATTGGTGCAGCCACTATGGAAAACAATACCCAATAAACACTTCTGGGTATATATATATATTCAAAGGAAATGAAAGAGATACCTACACCCCCCTGTTCATTGCGTCATTATTTACAACTACCAAGACATGAAAACAACCCGTGTCCATTAACATATAAATCTTAAAGAAAATGTGATATATGTATACAATGGAATATTATTCAGCCATAAAAAGAAGAAAATCCTGCCATTTGCAACAACATGGGTGGACCTTGAGGGCATTATGCTAAGTGAAATAAGTCAGAGAAAGACAAATACTGTATGATCTCGCATGTAGAATCTAAAAAAAAAAAAAAAAAAAAAAAACCTCATTAGAAATAGAGAACAGATTGTAATTGCAGAGGTGTGGGGAGATGGGGAAAATGGGTAAAGTTGGCCAAAAGGTATAAACTTCCAGTTATAAGATGAATAAGTTCTAGGGATCTAATGTACAGCACGTTGATTATAGTTAACAGCATTGTATTGTATATTTGAAAGTTGCTAAGAGAATAGACTTTAGAAGTTCTTAGTACAAGAAAAAAAAATTATAACTATGTGAGGTGATGAATATTAACTAAACTTATGATGGTGATTATTTTGCAATATATACACGTATCAAATCATTATGTTATACACCTAAAACTAATACAACGTTATATGTCAATTATATCTCAAAACTGGAAAATAGAATAAAATGAAACAAAAAAATTTTCAATCTTTCTCCTGCTTAAAATGCCACAATTACTTCCATGACTATTTACATGGCCTCCAATGTCCCAGCCCAACCTCACCCTTCACGTGTTGCCCTTCAACCCCAACGAACTCCTTTCAGTATCAGCTATCACAAACACATAGATCACAAGTAGCTGTACCCATCCGACCAATTCTCTTTACAGATTCACAGTAGAAAGCAAAACTGAAAAATATGTTTTAACCCATTAGAGTGAAAGAGCCTATGACTTATGTCTGTAACCAATGCTATTGCCTGATTCCCTAATCTTAGGATATCTATTCATTGCATTCCACTAAATAATGGTTGTAGAAGTAGCTAAGGGTCTTCAAGAAATTCCACATTTATCAGAGCATAAAATACATTAAAGTGATAAATACATTGTTTTACAATGATAAAAAATGACAGATTATTATGTAGCGACATGGAAAGATTTTATGCTTTTAAGCAAAAACAGCAAGTTGCAGAATTATTTTCAATGTTCTAAAACGGTGCCTAGCATATAGTAGGTAATGAACAAATATTTATTGAGTTTAAAGAATACGATCTCAGAATTTTTTTTTTAATTACTACCCCAACACACACACATAAAAACAAGCACACATATTTTCATGTGCTTTTAAAAAGCTCCGGAGGGACAGTGACCACTTTTAACTGTGTTTATCACTGGGGTATGAGGGTATAAGCAGTTTTAACTTTCCCTGGCTCTGGTCTACAGATCCCACATCGTGTGAGGCAAGGCTGCAGTGGAGAGCCCACGCATACACCCAGCAACTCACAGGAGGTGATGTCAGAGGGGCCTTTAGTCCTGCTCTGTCAGTGGGAAAGAACGGTAAAGCCCAACCACTTCCAACCACTAATCAAGGTAGCTTGCAGGGTCAGAGAGAAAAAAGCCAAGGACAAGATGTACGATTACTCAGGACACTGTTTTATTTATACCTGAGGAGAGACACCAGAGTATAACCCCCCAGGGGCTTGGGCCTTTTGCAAGCCAGACTCTGTGGGAGGATGTCTTCTAACGCCTGGAGAACCCAGGCCGGAGCCAGCCAATATGGCCTAAGCAGGGGGTCATGCTTCAGTGGCCGAATCCTGAAAGTCCTAGATTTCTGTGCTCAAAGCTTAAAGGAGGAAAAGGGGTGTTATTCAGGTTCAGCTCTAGGGACAATGTGAGGCCCTGGTGGCACCAGGGCAAGGTCGGAGGATCCCTTGAATCTGGGTGAGAAGTCACTTAAAAGCAACAGGGTCCTGAAGAAGACAGGCAGGCTTCCCTGATTTTGGATATGGATACAAATGGAATGGCTTTGGAATATTCAGAAGGAATTTTTGAAAATTTAGGATTTGAGAGGAAGGG
The DNA here is from genome assembly GCF_014176215.1 of Rousettus aegyptiacus. Lineage (NCBI taxonomy): Eukaryota > Metazoa > Chordata > Mammalia > Chiroptera > Pteropodidae > Rousettus > Rousettus aegyptiacus. The sequence goes on along the minus strand of NW_023416306.1, from coordinate 114,745,638 downwards.
GCAATTTACTTCCCATTTGCCCAGATGAGGTCTGCCTTAGTCTGCTCAGACTGCTATAATAAACGGTAGTTGACTGTGTGGCTTAAGTAACAGACATTTCTCACAGTTCTGGAGGCTGATAGGTCTAAAATCAGGGTGCCATCATGGTTGAGTTCTTGGTGAGGGTCTTCTTTCTGGTTTGCAGACAGTCATCTTCTTGTATCCTCACATGGTAGAGAGAAAGAGAGAACTCTGATTTCTTCCTCTTCTTATAAAGACACAAATCCCACCATCACCATGGAGGGTTAAGGCTTCAAAATATGAATTTTGGGTGTACACAAACATTCAGTCTATAACAGAGTCTGAGTGACTTTGGTGTAGTCGAGACAGCTTATAAACGCTCCCAGGCCAGTCAGAGCAGAAAGCATGTTGGGGTCAGAGTAAGGGCAAAGAGACAAAGGTCAACCCTGACCCCCTTCAGGCTCTCAGAGGCAAGGCAGATCCCAGTGGTTCCCCAACCATGTGCCATGGGACCTGGGTCCTTCAGAAGGTGAGGGCTGGAGATGAGATAAACAAGCCAAGATCCAAGCAGGGGGCAACCAGAAGGACCTCTCAGGCAGTTAGGTCAGGATTGTGGGGAGTCTGGAAAAGCTGGAAACCTTGGGGATCTCTGCCTTATAAGTTATGACTAATTTGTAAAATTCATCAAAGCTGTACTTGCATATATGTTATCACATTTGATCCTCATAACAATACTGAGAGAGATATTTATTTAGTGATCAATAAGACTTTATTTTCACCAAGGAAAACCCATTTTTAATGTCTATTATGATAATTAATGAAGCAAGTGATACAGATAAGATATAGAGACAGCTGAAGCACTTGTAATAGCCAACTCTGGAGAATGGACTTATTTTTCAATCACCTTTGTTGAGGTATGATTTACTTATAATAACATGTACCCATTTTAAGTATATTAATTTTAGTGCACATCAAGTACAATAAAAGCAACTTTCCAAAGGTATACACCCATATCACTATCACTCTAACGAGGACAGAGCATTTCCATCACCTAAGAAAGTTGCCTCATGCTTCCTTACAGTCAACCCTCCTGTGCCCTTTGTTGCCTGGAAACCACTGATCTGCTGTTACTATAGCTCAATTTTGTCTGTTCTAGAATTTTATGTAAACAAAATCATCCAGTATGTATTCTTCTGTGTCTGGCTTTTTTCACTCAGCATAATATTTTTAAAATTTATGCATGTTATGTATCAGTAATTTGTTATTTTTAAATTATTAACTTCAATTGTATTAGATATATTATAATTTATTTAGCCATTCTCTTATCAATGGATATTTAGGTTGTTTCCAATTGTCAGTTATTGTGAATAAAACTGCTGTGAACATTCATGTATAAATCTTTCTGTGGATATATGTTTCATTTCTCTTGGATAAATTATTGTTATGTTATGTGTATTAACTTTATTAAATAAAAAAACCTGCCAATCTGTTTTCCAAAGTGGTTATACCATTTCACACGGCCACCAGCAGTGAATGAGAGTTCCAATTTCTCCATAGCCTTACCAGTATTTGATATTGTTAGTCTTCATGGAACAGAAGACTTAATATGGTTAAGATGCCAATGCTCCTCAAATTGATCTACAGATTCAACATAATCCATATTAAAATCCCAGCTGAATTTTCTGTAGAAATTGACAAGATGAATCTAAGATTCGTATGGAAATTCCAGGGACCCAGAGTTGCCAAAACAATTTGAAAAAGAACCCACACTTCCTAATTTCAGAACTTACTACAAATTCATAGTAATCAAGACAGTTCGATACCGGCATAAAGATAGTCATAATCATAGAGCAATAAAATAGAAGTGTCCAGGTATAAACCTTTACAGTTATAATTAACCAATTTTCAACAAGGGTGCCAAGGCAATTCAATGGAAGAAAGAATAGCCTTTTCAACAAATGGTGCTGGCACAAGTGGATATCCAATTGCAAAGGAGTGAAGCTGGACTCCTACTTCATACCATATATACCATATATCTCTGAGAAGAAATATAAGAAGAAAATATAGGCACGAATCTCTGTGACCTTGAGGTGGGCAAAACACAAGTGACAAAAAAATAGATATATTAAACTTCATCAAAATTAAAAACTTTTCTACAACCATGCTAACCTTAACAAGCCCAATGTTGTCTGATCTCAGAAGCTATGCAGGGTTGGGCCTGGTTAGTACTTGGATGGAAGACCACCTAGGAAGACCAGGCATAAAAAATAAAAAAAAATAAGGGATTATAAAATGACAAGTTCCTTGCAATCTGTGAGGTCAACCCAGGGTTGTCTCAGCTAAAAAACAAAACAAAACAAAACAAAAAAAACTTTTGAGCTTCAAAAAACACCACAGAAAAGTAAAAAGATAACCCACAGAATGGGATAATATATTTACATATGAGATGTCTGCTAAGGGGCTTGTATTCAACATATATAAGAGGCTCTTATGACATAATAATAAAATAAAAAAAACTCCAACTAGAACAATGAGCAGAGGATCTGAATAGACATTTCTCCAAAAAAGCTTTGCAAATGGCCACTACCCATCAGGGAAATGCAAATCAAAACCACAATGAAATACTACTTCACATCTATTAGAATGACTATGATCAAAAAGACAGATAATAACAAGTGTGGTCTAAAATGTGGAGAAATTGGAACCCACATACACTGCTACTTGAAAATAGCCTAGTAGTTCCTCAAGAGGTTAAATTGAGTTACTTAGGTCTATATCTATGAGAAGTGAAAACATATATCCATATAAAAACTTATATATGAATGTTTATAGCAGCATTATTCATAATAACTAAAAAATGAAAACAAACCAAATATCCATCAATTTGAATGGATAAGTAAAAAAGTTCCATACAATGGAATATTATTTAGCAATAAAAAGTAATTGTGATAACATGGATGAATCTTGAAAATATTATGCCAAATGAAAGAAGCCCATGAAAGACCATATATTGTATAATTCCATTTATATGAAACGTCCAGAATGAGCAAATGTATAGAGACATTGGATTAGTGTTTGCTTAGGTCTGAGGAAGGAGTTTGGGGAGAAATAGAGAATGTCTGCTAATGTATACAGAGTTCCTTTTGGGGGTGATGAATATTTTCTAAAATTAACTGTGGAGATGGTTGCAAATTTCTGTGAATATACTAAAAAAAACATTAAATTTTACACTTTAAACAATTAGGTGAATTATTTTTTAAATTATGCAAATGTCCACTTTAATAAATTATTAAACATTTTCTTGATTAAGAAATGATTTTATAAATATAGTTGCATTGTTATTTTGTAGATAAAGTACTTTTATTACAATTCCATAGACCGTAATGCAAAATGATACCATTATTCAATACACTTCATATTGGTTGTTATTTGCTGAAACTATATCAACATAGTGCATTGATTCTGCTTCAAAAGCAGGAATGATTTCCAATATGATGAACAATGTGTAGACTGAAAGCAGAAAATATACATAGAACTGAGTACAAAGTAAATGTATTTTCTTCAATATTCTGTCCACATTGTTGTCCTGAAATAACAGATTCTAAACATTAAAACAAACATGTATATAAAAACAAGAAAAATGACACAATTAGTAAAACATGTAGAATGCATTCTTAAAGCACATTTTCTCACACACACACACACACACACACACACACAGAGTCCAGCTGGCAGCTGCTAGACAAACTGGCAGTTGTCTAAAGACAGCTAAACAAGTGTTGGTGGGGAAGGCTTCCCAGTTTTCCCAAGGAAAGGGACATTTCCTGATTTGCCATCTCTACTCCCTTGCACTATTTGCATTCCTAACCAGGTGCAGAGAGGGAAGGAGCCAGCAGTGTACATCAGGTTGTCTTTCTTCTTTTAAGGGGTGCCCCTGTGTTTTCAAGTTAAGAGGAGAGTAGAGGGTGGAGGACACTCTAAAGGGTGCAGCAGAGGGTACTCAGCTCAAGGAGGGTGGCCTCAGCAAGCAGCACTGCCACCTTGTGGTTTGGGATGATCCCGCCTCTGGATAAGGTCCCAGGGACCCTCAGTGGGGCTCCTTCAGTCTCAGGAGAAAACATCGGGTAATTCAGTAACATTCCTTCCAACATAATTTTTATTGTTCCCTCTTAATGTAAAAGTAATTTATGCTTGCTTTACAAATTTTAGAAACTAGAATTAAGGAAAAAGAAAATAATAAAAACTACCTGTAAATCTAACCCACAGAGATAACCAAAGTTAGGCACTTGGGTGTATTTTTCCAGTCTTTTTTTTTTCCTAAATATTTTTAAAAACAAAAATAGGATCATATAGCACATACTGTTTTTTTCATAAACTAAATATATTGTACAAATATCTTTCCATTTGTTAAACATTTTCTGTAACACCTTTAAAAAAAATAAGGAGAAATTTTATGTACAAAAGAAGAAAGCCTAGTATAATGGGTTCCTATATACAAATTACCCAGCTTCACTGATTATCAACCCATGGCTGATCCCAAAATATTTTTGATGACTGCATGATATTCCTTCTTTCTTTGGGTGACTGGTCACAGTATATTTAACTAACTCTTTATTGTTGAACATTTATATTCTACTCAATATTCATTGATATAAACAATACTGGGATGAACATTTTTGTTGTTGAATCTTTACAGAATTTATAGTTATTTTCTTTGTTAAATTCCCAAGTCAAAGTGGATATGAAATTTGTAAGGTGTTTCATATATTACCAAGATGCTTTTTAGAATGACTGAATTAGCTACCTTTTAAAAATTATTAGTTTCAAGTATACAGCACAATGGTTAGGCATTTATATAATTCATGAAGGGATCCCCCAAATTACCCTAGCACCCATCTGGCACTACACACAGCCATTATGATACTATTTAATATATTTCCTATGTGATACTCCATATCCTCGTGACTGTTTTGCAATTACTAATTTGTACTTCATCCCTTCATCTTTTTTCATTCTGCTTCTCAACATCCCTCTCATCTGACAATCACCACTTTGTTCTAGGAAACTTTTTAACCATAAAAAAATGTGAGGACCATGTGATAGTAAGGCACAACTTGTAGAGAAAACTTACAATGATTTTTTAAAATACCATACATTAAAAAAATTGTATACCAGGACCAAGTGGGATTCATCCCAGGGATGCAAAGATGGTTCAATATCCATAAATCAATTAACATGATATATCACATTAACAAAGTAAAGAATAAAAACTATATGATCATCTCAATAATGCACAAAAAGCATTTGACAAAATTCAACATCCTTTCATAATGAAAATCCTCAACAAAGTAGGTATAGAACTCAACTCAATAAAGGCCATAAATGACAAACCCATAGCTAATATTATATTCAATGGTGAAAAGCTGAAAGCCTTTCTTCTAAGATCAGGATTAAGACAAGGATGCCCAGTATCACCACTTCTATTCAACATAGTATTGGAAGTCCTAGCCACAACAATTAGACAAGGAAAAGAAATAAAAGTCATTCCAATTGGAAAGGAAGAAATAAAACTCTCATTATCTGCAGATGACACGGTACTATATATAGAAAACCCTAAAGACTCCACCAAAAAAAGAAAAACAAACCCTGTTAGAATTAATAAATAACTTTGATAGAGTTGCAGGATATGGAATTATTATTATTCTACACACCAATAATGAACGATAAAAATAAGTAATTAAGAAAACAACCCCATTTACAATTGCATCAAAAAGTACAAAGTACCTAGGGATGAATTAACTGGAGAGGTGAAAAACTTGTACTTTGAAAACTATAAGACATTGAAGGAAGAAATTAAACAAGATACAAATAAATAGAAGGATAAATCTTGCTCATGTATTGGAAGGATTAATATTGTTCAAATGTCCTTATTACCTAAACTGACACACAAATTCGACGCAATTCCTATTAAAATACCAATGGTGTTCTCAGAATTAGAACAACTAATTCTAAAATTTAAATGGAACCACGAAAGACGCAAAATCGCCAAAGAAATCTTTGGGAAGAACAAAGTGGGAATTATTACACATCCTGATATCAAAGCTATTTAATCAAAATAGGATAGTACTGGCATAAAAACAGATATATAGATCAATGGAACAGAACAGAGAGCCCAGAAATAAATCTTCGCTTATATAGTCAATTAACAAAGGATAGGATATACAATGGGGTAAAAACAGTCTCTTCAATAAGTGGCATTGGTAAAACTGGACAGATACATGCAGAAAAATGATATATGCAATTAAACCCAAAATGGGTTAAAAATTTAAATGTTAGACCTCAAACCATAAAACTCCTAGAAGAGAACACAGGCAGTAAACTCTTTGACATCGCTGCCAGCAATATCTTTTTGGATGTATTTCCTAGAGCAAGAGAAAGGAAAGAAAAAGTAAACAAATGGGACTACATAAAACTAAAAAGGTTTCGCATAGCAAAACAAAAAGAGAGCCTACTGAATGGAGAAGATGTTTGCCAATGATACATCTGATAACGTGTTAATATTTAAAACATATAAGGAATTCATAACTTAACATATGAAAAAAATCTGATTTAAAAATGGGGAGAGGACCTGATTAAACATTTCTGAACCAAGAGAGGACATTAAGATGCCCAATAAACATATGAAAAGATGCTCATCACTAATAATCAGGGAAATGCAAATAAAACCACACTGAGATATCACCTTACACCTGTCAGAATGGCTATTATCAATAAATCAAAAAATAACAAGTGCTTGAGAGAGTGTGGAGAAAAGGGAACCCTTATACGCTGTTGATGAAATTGCACCCCTATGTTCGTTGAAGTTTTACTAGTAATAGCCATGATATGCATGCAACCTAGATGTCCATCGAAAAATGGATGAATCTCCTCTGTGTAAATACTATACATTCAGTGACATTTTAAAGGTGGGGGTTATTTTTATTAATCACAACTATATCCATATATTTTTCCTCCAAATTTTTTATTAAAAAAATTCAAAACTACAAAAAAGTTGAAAGAATAGTGCTGTGAACACTCTCATACTCTCCACCAAGCTTCAACTATTTTTAACAGTTTATCACTTTGCTTTCTTTGCTTTTTCTCTCTCTCTATTTTTATATCTATACACACACACACACCTTTTTGCTGAACTTTTTGAAAATAAATTGCAAATATCATTCCACTTCATCCCTAAATACATTAGCATGCATCTCCTAAAATAATGTCATTCCCTTACATAACTTCAAAACCATTATTACACTTAAGAAAATTAACAATAAAACCATAATATCATCTGATATTATTAGTCCTATGAAAATTTCCCCATTTTCCCAATTATAGCTTTTTAACAATCAGATTCAATCAAAGCTCATGAATTATTGTATCATTTAATCTAGATTAGCCACTTTTTTCTTTTTCTACGAAATTGTCCTTTTGAAGACTGTAGGCCGGCTTTCTTACAGAATGTTCCATATTCTGGATTTAGTGATTGTTTCCTCATGGTGTGGTTGAACTTGTTCTGCCCCCTGTATTTTCTGCAAAGTGAAAGTTAGGCCCTCTATAAAAGAGGGGTATCATACTTGATTATACTGTTTATTGGTCCTGATTGTAGTCTAGCCTTTCTTCTGAGGTGATTATACAACCTTTCTCTTTGCTATGTGACTTGCAGCACTCCTTTCTGTAGAGGAAACGTAATTCCCTGTCCCATTAATGGCAGGCATGGCCATTAAACTTGCTTTGGCTAATGAAATCTGAGTGGAGATGGCTATGCTCTTCTCTGCAGAAGCCTTAAGAACCACGCAGACCACCACTCCTTCTCTTCTCCCTCTGTTACAAGAATGGCATGTTCCAGATAGAGGCCATGTTTCTGCCTGGATCCCAGAATGGAGAAGATAACACAGAGCAGAATACCGAAGACCACAGCCAACGTAAAACGTGCATGAGAAATAAACTTTTGTTATTGCAAGTCACTGAGATTTTAGAGTTGTTTGTTACTGCAATATATCTTAGGGAGAGCTAATTAATATTTAATCACATATGTAAAATATGCTATCTATTTCATCACAGGAAATCCTGGCTGAATGCATGGGGTTGAGGACAAACTCCTTGTAACACTCCATGCCTGTTAGGTTCTAGAACCACTACCTAATGTGTATTGTATCAGCTCTGCTCTTAAGGAGCTCAAAAAATGACTCTGGGAATCCAAGCCTAGGACCAGTTTGCCAAGGTTGACTAAAGAAGGGGTTAGATAGAGAGGCAGGGTCTATAACAGTGCTCGACATATATAATACTCAAATATTTGTTAGATAAATGATTTACTCGCATCTTTGTGTAGTGATTTCTTAAGAGCCTGTCTATGGATCACTGATGATCTTGAAGATATTTTCACCAGGCAAGAGCAAAATGAGGAAAATAAGGACTATGGAGTGAGTTTTCAAAGAGCCAGTTTTATTTTATTTAAAAGACTTGTTAATTCATCTGAGAAATTGCTTACCAATTCCAAAGGGAAAAACAATAATTAAACGGTGGAGAAACTTAGTTGCCACCATTCCAACCAAGTGACCAAAGTTAACATCTCTCAAAATAGGACAAACAAATGTCATGTGCCTCTTGATGTGATATACTGAGAAAGGACACATCACTTCTGTGGTATTCTTGGCAAAAATGCATTACCTGAATATAATCAGGAGAACATATCAGACAAACTCCAACTGAGGGACATTCTACGTAATAACTGACCTGTACTTAAAAAAAAAAAAAGTCAGTATCATGTAAGACAAAGAAAAGTGGAAGAACTGTTCCAGACCGAAGGTGACTAAAGAGACATAACAACTAAATGCAATATATGATCCTGATCTAGATCCTGAACTAGAGATAATGATAGCTGTTAGAAGAATAGGGAGGAGGAGGAGAGGGAGGAGGGAAAAAAGAAGGGAGAGAGGAGGAGAAAAAAAAAGAAGAAGAAGAGGGAGAAGAAGAGGAGGTGGAGGAGGGGAGTAGGAGAAGTGGATAGGAGGAGAAGGAAGAAGAGAGGGAGGCGAGGAGGAGAAGGAGGAAGAGGAGAAGGCAGAGAGGGAGAAGGAGGGAGCGACAGCAGCAAGAGGGAGGAGAAGGAGATTTTATTGGGACAATTGACAAAATTTGAATAAAGTATGCAGATTAGATAATAGTATTATATCAAAGATGTTAAATTTCCTGATGTTGATAATACTAATGCAGTATTTTAGGGTTAAGAGGCACCATATCTACAGTTTACTCTCGAATGGTTCAGATAAGAAATTTATGTATATAGAGAGAGCATTTCCTTTCCCTTCCACCCCGTTCCTCCATGTGTATGCACATGTGTGTATGGAGAGAGAGCAGGAAAATGAATGATAAACCAAATATGATAAAATGTTAGTAATTGGCAAATCTGAATGAAGAGTACATAGGAGTTTATTGTACTATTCTTGCAACTTTTCTGTAAGTTTGACATCATTTCAAAACAAAAAGTAAAAAAAAGCAAAATCTGCTAGTCATTTCTATATCTTTAGAATTAAGAAGTTTGTTTACAAATGAAATAATGGTGATAGTAGATGGCAGTTATTACCAATGAACTTCTTGGCAAAGTAAAAAGTTGGCCACCCTCAGATAGCCTCTCCTCCAATGTTTTTCCTTGTGCAAAAAAAAAAAAAAAAAAAAAAAATCCAAAAACATAAGAAGCACTATCTTTTCAGAGATAAACTGATTTCATCCAGACACGGGGACACACTGTCCTCAGGAATGGGCCAAGAACGGCTCTGTGGAGTCCTCATGGGGTATGAGGGACCTGCACGTATATATCTTCTTAAGTGTCCATTTATAGCACACATCCTGAGTGCCCCTGGAAAGGGACTCCAGCCTCCCTTGGCATGTGTCTGGCTGTCTGGTTTAGTGTGGTGGAGTGCTACAGAGGTAAAGTGGCTATGTTGCCATCATCAACGTCAGAGCAGGGGCGGCAGAGACAAGTTCAAATCAGCCCTTGCTTCCTTTACCAGTTCTTGGTGGGAATGTTTAGCTGACTGAACAGCATTTCTGGGTGTGCCAGAAAGAAGGATGAGGCAAGCTCCTCTCCTCCTCCATCATCCCAGAAGGTCTTTGGAGAATGTAGGACCTTCGGTGGCAGGTGAGATTAAGATACAGGAATCTAGTCCTATGGACAGAAAGCAGGTGCCTAAATCAGTTCTGTGGACCTCAGCAGGCCTGCTGGACAAGGAGAGAGGATCCTGCCAGGCCTCTGGACTCCACTGATAACCCTGTGAGCATGAGTGAGGATACAGGCTGGGGTGGGGACTGGAATCTCACATGCGGATACCAGAAGGCCACCAAACTCCATCAGGCAGGGTCAGGAGAAGGTTCTGTGTTGGCCTGGGACAGTGACTCCAAATTCGAAGGAGGTGGGGGGGGGGGTTAAGGCCTGTTTCTGAGACCGTGATGACAGCTGGGGGAGGATAGTGTTTGGGGCATATGTTAAGGACAGAGATTAGTGAGGTGGGGGAACAGGGAGCCAGAAATAGCCACAGACTTGTGAAGACTGAGACATGGGGATGGGAGTTGAGTACTAGAGTTATTGCTGAAGCTGTTAAGCTGCGATGAAGGTTACTTAAGGATCAGGGGTAGGGCTGAGAAAGGGTCTGGGGGATGATTAGGTCACTGGGAAGATAGGGTGATGGAGAGGAGGAGAAAGATGGATGCTCAGCAGTTAAGGGTGTCAGAGCCAAGAGAGTTCATGCGTAGTCCCAAAGTAGAGGTTTGGGGAACAGAGGAGCAGGGCAGAGGAGGGTGGGGTACTGTCAGAGTGAGCGCCAAGAACTGCTGACCTCCTCAGTGAGTTAGAGGGCTTCCCTGGACTTGCCTGCAAGAGGGCTTGGCTCATCCACAGCTGCATTACCACCTAAGCGCACTGAGGCTGTGACTCTCCCTGTTTTACACTCTCCTGTCTCAATCCAAGCTACTTCGGGAGCGTTGTCTTAAAACTCTGGTCTGAAACATTCTGTTCCGATCAGGCAGAGCGCAGGCCCCAGGGGCGCCCGCGGACCAAGCGGTCGGTTGGCGCAGCGTGGCCTCGGGTGGCCACCCAGCCAGCAGCCTCCGCCCCTCCCTGCCTTGGGGTCCAGACCGGCGCCCAGTCTCCGCCCCGTCGGCTTTGGCGGAACCGGCTGCGCAAGATCTGTGCCAGAGCACCGGCACGTTCCCGCCGGCTCAACGCCAGGGGGCGGCGCTGAGAGCGGACAGAGCCGAGACCTTGACCCTGGCCGGGCCCCTGGGGAGAGAGAGCCCGGCGGGAAACACGTCCTTGCGCACCCTTCGGCTCACACAGTAGGGAGTGGGGCGGCTGGCTGGCATGAGGCCAGAGTTGCGAGCCGATGGCTGCAGTGAGGAGAGCCGCCAGCCCACCTTGGTGCTCGCGGGAAGCATAGGGTCCTGTCACCGCACGGATTATAGGCCGCTGTGGCCATATCCTAGGAGGCAGACCCTGGACCTGTGCCGCCTGGGCGAGAACACACGCGGGAGATTCACTCCAGGACATGGGGTGCGACATCTGAGTGGGCCCAGAGTCTACGACCAGCATGAAGCTAAGTGGAGAGTTAGGAGAAAAAAAATTGCTCCCCAGAGAGAGAGGTTTTGCTGGCCCACAGGCAAGGCAGAACTGTAGCCCGCTCTAGCCACATCCTCACCGCACGAGCACCCATCTGAAAGCGCAAATACGCCTTCGTTGTTATAGAAACCCTTGTACTGGGGAATTGACCTGAGTCTACAGTGTGGAATGAGGCAGGTTCCTCTGCCAAGCGTGTACACACGGGTAACACGACATAAACTGCCTACTATTTATTAAGCACGTACCCTGAACTCAGGACTGTGCAAGGCACATGCGTAATCCAGATTTGGGTGTTTGCAGTCTACCTTTTCTCCCTGTGCCATCCTTGAAGCAGGACTTAGCAATTCCTCTCACTCCTCTTCAAAAAATCCATATACACAAGAGCTTAAGTAAATCTTGTAGACTTTTTTTGAAGGCTTATAGAGGAGACCAAGGAGAGAGAGGATTTTATACATATAGCAGAGAGTGCAGCATTTCATTCCATTAGACATCTCTTCCCTTAATCACCTTTTTGGCTGTTCCTCGACCACTCTTTCTCTGAGAGGCCTCTGAATCTTGCCCAGCCCCAGTCACTCCCAGCCAACTGTTTCTCTGGGCTTCCCCATCTCTCCCCCTTCCTCATGCAGAAAAGAGCATCTGGGTCCTTCCTTTCCCAAGCTGCTCATGGGAACACACACTTTGTCCCACACCAGACAGCCTGCTTAGCAGAGACCCTCTCATCACCAGCATTCACCCTCTGCAGAGATCGGCATAGTTTTTATTTCTGAAACATGTACTTTCTCTTTCGACTGTCCCCCAAATCCACAGAGGGTATGTATTATCCCCATTTTACAGAGTCTTAGCAAGGTTAAGTACCTTTCTCAATATCACATGTAATAAGAATTGCACCAACATTCAAACCTGGGCAGTCAAGTGCTTTCTTCTGCCCCAAGCAACCTCATAAAGGGGCAGTTTAGTCAAATCTGAGGTGATGTCTTCTGATGCATCTATGAGCAGTCATCATGGGACTGTTGCATATGTGGTATTCAGGTAACAAGAATGTGTGGTGTTCCTTGCTTCATTCTGTGCTTCTTTGGTATTTGGACTTGAAGCAACATTTCACAAATATAGAAATTATGTCAGGAAGTTAAATCGGATGACTTAACTATCCACATTTAAAATGTTATTAATCGAATACTAATGTAGTTGAGGTATCTGGCCCATTTAACCCTCACAACCTCCTATGAAGTGGGGACAGTGGTATGATTCCTCCTCCCCCAGTGTGAATTTCTTTATGGGGAATTCTGACATATAGTACTTTAAAGTGTCAATCTTTCCCACAATGTCACAGATTTTGGATTAATTACAAATACTATGTACAAATGCTATGTAAATACTACATGAATATACTATAAATGCTATATAAATACTTATATGGTAATAGTTCTATGCCAGACACTGCTCTAAATGTTTTACATATTCATTTAATAATTACAACAAAAAAATAAAAAATAATAATTACAACAACTCTATAAGGTAGGTACTATTATTTTTTCAAAGAAAATTTTAAATTGAAGTCTAATTTACATAAAACATTATTTAAAGTATAATTCTGTACATTTAGCAAATGTATATAGTCATATAACCTTCACCTCATTCAAGATATGGAACATTTCCATCCCTCCAGAAAGTTCCCTTTGCCCTTCTTAATTCATACTATCCAAAGAAACCCACTGTCCTGATTTCTTATACTACAGGTTAGCTTTGCTTTTTCTAGAACTTCATATAAATGGAATCACCGAGTCTGCCTTATTTAGTATAATGCTTTTGAGATTCAATCATGCTGAAGCATGTATCAGTAGTTTTTTTCTTTATTGCTGGGTAGCATTCTATTATATGAAAACATCACAATGTGTTTTCAGTTTACTCGTTGATGGAAATTCGAGTTGTTTCCAGTCTTTGGCTATTATAAATTAAGCTGCTATGAATATTTGTAGGCAAGTGGACATAGATTTTAGTTTCTCTTGGGTAAATACCTAAGGGTTGAATTGAGTAAGTGTATATTTAACTACAAGAAACTACCAAATAGTTTTCTAAAGGTTGTAAAGTTTGATTTTATTATACAAAAGAGGAAACTGAGGCCCAACTAGGTTAATTAGTTGCCCTCAAATAACTTGTCCAAGCATACATGTTCTAGAGTCTCTCTAGTTGGGAATGAATTAGAAAAAGGGAAAGGTGGGGCTGAAAAAACAGGAGTCTGTGAGATGGATGGGAAGAGTGCTAAACCCAGAGAGCAGCCCTCTCTCTGTCCTGGGGGAGGGCCCGAGCGCCATTCTGGCTGGGCCCTGGAGCTCCAGCCTGGGAGTTAGCAGATGACACCCATCCTCTCCATGCTTCTCAGGCCCCTGGCCCACCACTGCTTGCCCAGACACCCCACCAGGAAGCACCTGGCCCACAGGGCGGGCGGTAAGCTGCCTTTTACACCCACCTCCCAGGAAACAAGGCTAGAATGCTTTGCCTAGAACGATTCTCTGCGGATCCTGCAGAGGGTACCCACTCCCACCTCCAGAGGCTAGTGGAGGGCGTGTTTCCTCTTGGGAGGGATCTGGTATTGGGAGGTGGGGGGAGCTCCGGCCTTGGCGGGAGTCTGTCAGACTTGGCTGTCCCTGCCGCCGCCAGCTCCAGCGGTCAGCACAGCATGCTCTGGAGTCTTGCGTTTTTTGTCTTTCCTCCACTAAGCGATTTTTCAGGAAGCAGCTCACATGGAGTAGTGAGATCACATTTGTTTCGTAAAATCAGACATCTCGGCCGAATTATCTTTTGGCTCAAAAGACACCAACTCGCAGATTCTAACAGTAGAGTTGTCGACATTGAAACAGTAGTGGAGGAAATAGATTTTTCATAGTGAGAAAATAGATTTTTAAATGTTGGCATTTGATACAGACAGCCATTTGAACCAGAAAACACCATCCGACACACAATAGGTAATTGACTGAATAGAAAGCAAACACATTATCATCAATGAGATGGAAACTTTTTTTTTAACCTTAAGATACCCTCTGAGGAGGCCCAATTTTCCTGGCAACTTTCTACCTTACTTGTCCTTTCCCTCTGATATTTTGATTTCCTTAAAAGGAGGAAATGGAAAATACATAAGGAGTGCTCTTGATAAAAAGAGGTGAAAGTCTGAGAGGACTAATCAATCAACAAGTTGTCCTCAGATCCTGACTGGTACCCAGGTTAGACACTGCAGAGGATCCAGAAGAAGTGAGGGCTGGTGGTTTCACTGAGGAGAAAAGACTTGGGTGCAAGATGAGCAATACAAGATGATCTGTACCATACAATTATGTCACTAGTCATGAAAATTCACATTTTCCTAATATCATCATTTTACGAAATCTGAATTAAAAGTTCATTGAGATCTCGTTACTTTTTAAAGTTTAATTTATTGAACAGGCAATACATTAACAAGGTTAGAACATCAGGAGATATTCAAAACTTTCTCCCAAAAGTCTCCCTCCTCTGGCATCTCTTAGCCACCAGCTCCCATCCACTATTATTAGTCTGATCCCAGAGTTTATGTGCCAGTAAGCAAGTAGGAATAATCTCTTTTATACAAAATGGAGCACATTGTTCATACTGTTCTGCATTTTGCTTTTCTCCTTACTATATCTCAAAGATCTTTTCCATATCAGCTCACAGAGCTTCCTTATTAAATTTTTTTTTTTATAATATGATAGTGTTCTACTGTATGAATGGGCCACAAATTAATTATCCAGTCCTCTTATCTATGGATGTTTAGGTTGTTTCCAGTATTTTTGCTATTACAAACAATAATATAATGAATAACTTAGTATACATGTCAGTTTGCATGTAAGTTATATCTTTAAGGTAAATTTCTCAGAGTGGAATTGCTGGGTGGAAAGATAAGTGCAGTTTTGGTTTTGAGAGATATTGTCAAATTGCTGTCTGCAGAGGTTATTTCACAACACCCTCCTTTCCCCCCCACCCCCACCCCATTTACAGAGTGTGTTATCAAAGGTTCAGATATTTGCCAAACGTAGTGAAATGTTTTCAGTGCAGTTTTAATTTACACTATGAATGAGGTTGAATATCCTTTCACATATTTAAGGCACACTGTATTTCTTTTCTGTGTATGGTCTTTTATATCCTTTGCTCATTTTCCTATTGGGTTATTAGTGAGGTTTGTTTTTTGTTTTATTTCTAAGAGGTCTTTATATAATAGAGATTCACTTTTAGTTATGCATGTTGCAAATATTTCCCAAGATTTTACATTGTCTCTTGTCTTTGCTTATAGCATTTTTGCTATGCAAGAACATTTTCTTTCTAATGTGGTTGAATATATCAATGAATTTTGTGTATGTGTGGCCATTGGGATTTAGTCACAGACAAAAAGATCTTCCCAATTTAAGGGAGGAACATTTTAAAACAGCAGAACATAGCATTATTTACAATAGTCAAGACATGGAAACAACCTAAATGTCCTTCAACAGATGATTTGATAAAGAAGATGTGGTACCTATATACAGTGGAATACTACTCAGCCATAAAAAGATGAAATATTGCTATTTGCATCAACATGGATGGATCTTAAGAGTATCATGCCAAATGAAATAAGTCAGATGGAAAAGGACAAGAACTGTATGATTTCATTCATATGTAGGATATAAACAAAAAGCAACAAACAAAAAAATGAAGTCATAGTTACAGACAACAGAATGGTGGTTACCAGATGGGAAGGAGTGTGATGGGAAGGTAAAGAGGGCACAGGGTCAAATATGTGGTGACGGAAGGAGTCTAGACCTCAGATGGTAAGCACGCAATTGAATATAGATATCGTACTATATAATGTTGTACACCTGAGATTCATATAATGTTATTCACTATGTGCTGAATTTACCTGTTATTGGAATGTTATTCTAATAAACTTAATTTTAAAAAGTTATGATGAGAAGGGAACAGTGGACGCTGCAAAAGTGAAAACAAAAAACCAAAAACCCTAGCAGGACATGCTATATTTTAATAAGTCTATTTACAACAGGGCATTTATTGCATAATATCAATCCCCTCTGTTGTCCCACATTAGCACATAGATAAATAAGCATGATATCATCAAGAAGAAAAATATCTATATTTAGATATTTTTAAACATTTTTGTTTATTATGCACCAATCATATAAAGAACAGAAATTTAGTTTCTTAACCCATTGCCAGATTCAGAGCTGGGTAGCAGATTCATAATTAAAGATATGGGAAGACCTCAGTTTAGGGTACATTTTTATAGAATGTACTTTTTTCACATTAAAGAAATATTCGTGAGAGGGATCGATGCCTATAATATATATAAAACTATTTAACTAAATACTTTAGAACAGAATACTCAGGTAAGACATAATCATAAACTCTGGATCCTTAATCTGTCAAAACCCAATAAATACTTAGCAGGTGCCTGCTGTGGCAAAGCACTGTTAGGTACTGGGAAATATAAAGAAATTGAGGGGTCATTTTTCATGCTTACCCTTCAACATTTTACATAATTTTGTATTTATTTATATGACAATTTAGGTATTAAGCTATTTTTCTAAGGTATTTAGCTGATAAGTCATCCAGAATCTTTGGCCAGGAGAGAGCAAATATGAATAACTATGCAAATTGTGTTACTAAAATTAAAAAAAGGAAACCAGTTGATACTTCAGTTCTTTTTTATCAGCTTGAAGGGTGGTAAGGAAACTAGACTACAGCCTCCAACAAACTGATTCATCTTGCCCTCTCTCTGCATCTGCTCCTCTCATAGAGTAGAAAGAGGCAGATGTCGGTAATCTTGCTACTTTGCCTTTTATTTCCCTGTGCCTAACTCATTCCATCTTGGGGGTACACTTTTATGACCATTGCTTTTGGTGCAATAGTGCAGTGTCCCTGTAAAACACAAGTGATTACAGTCTTATTATTCCTATGAGTTTGTGTAATGCATTTTAACTGTTATTTAATGTGTTTGGGGGAAGTGATAATGGGTAATGTTTGATGGAGAAGTCTGAAGATATTTCTAGACATTTTTGCATTCATCCTTATGGAAATAATTACCATTAATAAGGTAGAGATGGACTGTTGTCTATCAGACTTCTTGCTCCTCTTTTATAGTATAGTATATTTCTAGGAAGGAGCTTTCCATCCAGGAATTGTATTTCTAGATCCGCTTATGTCTAGGTTTGACCATGTGCTAAATCCACATTGATAGAACACGAAGAGAAGTTATTGTACACCACTTTCAGGCAAGGATTAAGAAATGCGGGTGCCTTCTCCAAGTTTTTGCTGATTGGCTCAAGAGGATGACAGAGTCCTAGGAGATGGCAGAGCCATGTGAGGGAAGATATCTCCTGCAGCCTGAGTCACCAGAGGGAGGACAGCTACCCACTGACTAGGAACATTAGCACTGGACTGTTATCTGAGGGAGAAATAAACTTCTGTTGTGTTAAACCTCTGTGGTATTGGAGCTTATGTGTTACTGCAGGTATTACTACCCTAACTAAAGCAAAAATCCTTTCATTATAAGGTGCAGTTTCCTGCAATATAACTCCAGTATGGAATGTAGATCAGTCCTCTATTAATTTTGGTCCCTCTGTCTTTATGGAAGTTATAATTTAGTTGACTGTTCTTTCTTGAGCCCCATTCTTATCTAGTGACCCTAATGAATAGTAGAAGGTCTAAAAAATTTGCAGATATACGCACAACTGAAAGGGATAACATTATGCTCAATTGAAGAATCAGGATTCAAAATTATCTAGACTAGAAGGATAGGTCAAAAGTAACAAGATGAAATTTAGGCATGCAGTAAAATAATATGTTTTCATAAACAATGGTTCGAAATAATGATTTCAATATTTGTAATGATTCAGATATTATTATGAATTGGAACATGTAACATTTGATAAGTAACAGTAGAAAAAAAAGGATCATTTTTATTACGTGTAAGGGAAAAGTGATTCTTGTACTCCACAAGATGCAGCTAAATCTCCAGCTACCCAAATAAAGAATCTGGGTCAGAATATTTTCAATTGTCATTTAATACTTTGAATATATATGTCTCAGACACAGAGACTTCCCTCTGTTTGGAAGACTTGGTTTATTTGAAAAACAATAAAACACACATCAGAAAGACTGAATTCAAAAGATTAAAATCCACAGGTTTTTTTTTTAATTCATTAAAACATTTATAGAAGAATGGGGACTCATTCTATGTCAGACTGTCTAGGTGCTGACCTCAGCAGTGAAATGGAATATAGTTCTGTGTGAAATTACCATAACAATAATCACTCATTTTTATGGTTCTCTAGAGCAGTGCTGTCCAATAGAAATATGTGAGTCACACATGTAATTTTAATTTTCTAGTAGCTACATTTTAAAAAGCAAAATGAAACAGGTGAAACCAATTTTAGAGATATATCTTATTTAACCCAATATAATATCATTTTAACATATATTTCATAAGAAAAATTATGAGACATTTTGCATTTTTTTCATACTCCATCTTCAAAATCCAGTGTGTATTTTATTCTTGCAGCACATCTCAGTTCAGACTAGCCACAGTCCAAGTGTTCAGTAGCTACATGTGGCTAGTGACTCCCGTATTAATTAGCACAGTTCTAAAGAGTTCATCCACATTTTTATGCATGCAAAAGTGCTCTGCACAGCTCTCGTCCATGGCAAGTGCTCTGAGGAAGGTAATGGTTATTACCTTGACAACAAGCCCAGTGCTCTTTCCATCTTCCCATACTGCTTCCCAGGAGCTTCTACTTTCATTCACTGAGGGTTCATTCTTGATGTGTGACTTTTACTGAGAACCATTGAGCTGCATGATGGTTCTGACTCCAAGGCCAGTCTCATCCCTCTATATCACAGCTGCTTTGTTATCATTTTTTGGTCAGACATATTGCCATCTTCCAACATCACAGCGTGTGATTACTTTACAAAACACAAAGCAGACCCAGAAATGTTTGAAGCCAAACACACAGTTCCACTCTAAGACCCCTCCAAAGAGTCACCTCATTATTATGGGGATCATAGGAATACCTGTCACTTGGTTCTGGCACTGTCCACCCCTTCTTCAAGCCCTCTGCAATCTGCACAGCTGAAGGGAGGAGGTAGAATGTCGTCAGGCAGGAGCTGCCACATCTTCTCAGCCTCCTCCCTGCCTGGCACTGGTATCCTCACTTATCTGCAGCATCGCAACATGATCCCTTCCCCCAGAGCCAGGTTTAACTGCCGGCAAGCCAGTAACAGTGTTTTTTACCACTCTGAATGAAATACTTTAATCAAATATGGGGTCAAGTATCCAACCCACAAGTAGAAATATTGTGGCACTCCCACATGCAGTATGCACTGGTTAGTGACTGCCTCGCAAAGTGTTCTGTTTGCCATCATGAGAAATAGGCTTACTGAAGACCGGCTCTCAAAAGATTGATACATAATGAAGAGAATCATAGTTTATTCACTCATTCGACAAATATTTATTGAGCCCCTACCATGGACTAGGTGTTGTGCAGGGTGCTGGGGATGTGATGGTGGGCAAAAAAGGATTGCTGCCTTCAATGACCTTATCTTTTAGAGGGGGGTATAGATAGAATCAAATATAGAATTACAAACTGCAGTAAGAGGTACAGAAGAGAGGGGAGCAAACCACAGAGAGATCCGATCTGCTCTGTGGGTCAGAGGAGGTTTTCCTGAGAAAGTAAAGACTGAGCTGAGGAGGCATAGACTATGTGAGGGAGTGGTGGGGTGGGGATAGGATATATATCTTGACAGAGAAGAAAGTGTAGCAAGAATTATGCTTGGGTCACCTCAGCGCCTAGGATAATAGAGCTTGTATCAAGACCTCTCCTATATGAAAGCCCACTGTATCCTGGGGAAGAGGAATTTTGGGATTCAAGGTTGGGCTCTGGGAGCTTGAAAATTAACTCTTCTAAATAAGAAAGGTAGAAAAATGCTGCCCCCAACTTCTGAGAGGAGCAAGCTGGGTGGGCAGGTAGGAGAGGGTTGGGCTACATGAACAGCATCAGGGGAACTAGCTTGGCATTTTGCTCACAAGCCAGACTGTTCAGGGTTGGCCCAGAGAGCTGGGCTTGGTGACCATGGTGGAACCATCATTCCTCCCTCCCACTGCAGAGGGATGTCAGCTGCTGTTGAATATTATGAGAGCTGGGATAGTGGCCATGATCTCTTTTTAGCAGCCAGTGGCTGGAGCAGTAAGAAAGTGGCAGCTACAGAGTGGTAGAGGTGGGAGAGGTAAGAGCAGCAGCCAGAGCAGCTTCAGCTGGGCACGAGCCAGTGCAGCTGACCCAGTGGAGAGGGTGGGCCTGGGTGCTGGGGCCTCACTCAGTGACTTCAGTGTGCTGGGGGCTTGTCTATAGAAATCATTGCATTTTTTATGCCCTTGACCAACCTCCAGGTGGTCAGGTTGTGAAAACATGATAAAGATAAAAAAAAAGTGTCCAGGATTGGGAGGTATGTGTGAGCAGCACAGCTCATGATCCCTTGAAACAAGTGGCAGTCTCCTAGGGGGACATTTTCAGCAGCACTGATGAGCAATATGCACAGTAACCATCTGGCACATTCAGGGTTTAAATAATATTTGAGACATCAAAACACCATTTACTGTAAACTCTAACTCTTTGGGTGCCCACACTCCCTCGTTTTTTGTAGACCCGCCCACAATTGAAACATATCAAAAGAAAAGAGGTGAGAGTAGGAAACCTTAACATTTATGGTCATTTAAGAAAATATAAATACAAACCCATTAAATACTCCTTTAAAGCAAAATTGAAAAGCCACTTTTGAGTTTAGCATTTTCAGTGTTTGTAATAAGTAAGATTCCAAAGCTATGTTAAGGGTACAAAGGTAAGCAGGATTAGACAGTCCCTATCTGAGTGAAACTCGGTGGCTAATGGGGAGATGGCTGTTAATTAAATAACTTTACTAATAGATCTAATCACACAGACAGGAGTGCCATAAAGATGGAGTATATCTTACTGTGAGAGCTTAGGACAGGCCAATTGATCTACTGTAGAGGGTCAAGGACACTGTTTCTCTTAGGAAGTGACAATCGAGAAGATTTGAAGGATGAGAAGCAGTTAAACAGGCAAAATGAGGTGGAGGCAGGGGAGGGAGAACATTTTAGATAGAAGGAATGGCAAGTGCAGAGGCCCTGTGGCAAGCAGGGAAGCAGGGGTAACTGAGGAAATGAAGGGCCACTGTGGTGGGAGAGGAGGACAGGGGCTGGACCATGCAGGGCCTATGGCTGTGTTGGGGGTCTTTATCCTAAGACCAGAAGGAAGCTATTGAAGGATGTAAGCAGAGTTGGGTTGGGATGAGGGTAATGGTAGTTTGGGGAGAGAGAAAAAAGGCTATTGCAATAGTCGAGGCATAAGATATTGTTAGTTATCAACGCGCTTTGGCACTAGGGAGATGGAGTAGAGATAGAGAGAAGTGGAGGCATTTTGGAGATAACAAGGACAAGACTGGTGATTGACTAGAATCTTGACTTGGGGAGAAAAAGATGTTAAACAAGATTCCAAGGTATGTGGCCTGTGAAACTGAAAGAATGGTGGTCATGTTCACTGTGGCAGGGAGAGAGCACAAAAAGCAAGGCTTGCTTGTTTGTTCCTTTCTTCCTCTCCCCTCCCTTCTTCTACTCTTCCTTTCTCTTCTCTTTTCTCCCACCTCTTTCTTCTTTTTGGGGGAAAAAAAACCCCATGAGTTTTAGACATGTTGAATCAGGAGTACCTTTGAGACATCCAAGTGGTGATGTTAATTAGCAGTTGGATATAAGAATCTGTAGCTTAGAGGGGGAAGTCTGGGCTAGAGATCTGTGTGTGAGATCTTGGGCATATATGGTGCTTGAAACATTGGGCATGAATGGATGGCTGGTGAAGGAAACATACAGTAAGAAAGAAATGGGCCCAGGAAAGATCTTGATGAACCTCAAGTTCAATGACTGAATGGAGATGAACCCACGAAGTAGCCAGAGCAGGTGGGGTCAGAGAGTGAGAAGGAATGCCAGTAGAGGTGGTTGTCTAGAAATTTAAAAAAGGAGGGTGTTTCAGGAAGGAGAGGGTGATCCATAGGGTCAATGCTGCTGGGAGGTCAAGAATGAAACCTGAAGATGCCCGCTGGATCTAGTGAGTCAGAGATCCCAAGATCTTGTCCTTGGGGAAAGATGTTTCTATGGAGTGATGGAAGCCAGAGTTGAGGGATAAATAGGAAGTTAGAAAATGGAGACTATGAGCATAAAAAACTCTTTCTAGAAGCTTGATCATTCTGTTAGAACATGCAATTGTGATGTCGAAGCCTGTGCCTTAGGATTTACTGAAGCAAGTGCCATATTTCAATGGAAAGAGAGCCATCATTTGTCAGTAAGATCCACATACTAACAGAATCAGTGCTACCCTTAATGAATCTTTGGAGCATTGATTCTGGGGAATGCTACAAATATCACAGCGGTTACAAAACAAATGTTCTTCATTTTGGGTGTGCACCTGTAAACCTAAACAGCATGATTTCTATGTGCAGATGGTTTGGAAAACAATTACTGATAAGGGGGCATTTTTAGCTCATTGATCTACTAGGAATGGGAAGTGACAAGGAAAGAGACTAGTCACGGTAATGGATATATGCATCAGAATTCCTGACTCATAGCATGTATCAGTACCCAGGCCTCACCACCACTGCCTGGGACTGGTCAAACAGCACGGAGGCCACCTTAAAACCAAGGGGGAGGGTATGCTATGAAAACTCAGGCACATGCATTCATTCAAGTGGCAAATGAGAACTGTGCAGGACCAGGAATCTGGAGACTGAAACATATACTGACACTCACAACTTTTCTACCCAAAGACAAAGGCAGAGGATTATTTCAATCATTTTGAGTCCTAACACTTAAGAAATCTGACCCATTTGAAAACAGTAACAATATTTACTTGGTACTGTATAGAAATCATTTTTTAAAATTATTATTTTTTTATTTTTTCCATTACAGTCGACATATAATATTAGTTTCAGGTATACAACTAGTGATTAGACATTTATATAACTTATGAAGTGATCAACCTAATAAGTCCAGTACCCAACTAACACCATACCTAGCTATTACAGTATTATTGACTGTATTCCAGTGCAATCAGCATTTTTTTAAAATCTGTGTGCATATGCCCCAAATCTCCTACCTCTAATTCTTGACACCTAAAGCTTCCATTTGAGAAGTGAGTATCCCTCCTTCTACTTAATCTTATTTACCTGGAAAGAAGTGGATACTGAAAAGTTGAAATACATGTCAGAAAAACATCAAATGTTTGAAACTGTCAACTTGGTGTTCGTTAAGGCAAGTATCTCATTGGCACATCATATTGATAGCAGAGATGCCCTATATTGAGAGCACTAGTACTTAGAAACAGCTTGGGCACACTTGAAACATTTATTCATAGACCATGCATATATTAAAGGAAGGGTTTTCAGAGAGAGTTATTTGATAGTGACAGTTATCCAACTTCAGACATTTGGTGCTTGGTTCTCCTCATTCCTGAGCTCTTTGTTGGGTTTAAGAAAGACACCAGAGCTGCCAAAATATCTCCTTTGAGCCACAATTCACTTTAATAAATATTAGGGTCCCTAAGTCTTCAGAGGAGGAGAATGAGACAGGTAGGCTGAGGCAGGACATTCAGAGGTTAGGGCCAAGGGCCCCAGGGTCTTCTGTTGGAACCGCTCATTACCAGGTGAAGAAGGCAACCACCGATCTGGGGAGAATTTTGGGTGCAAAGGACCCCCTGGGTGACAGATTACGACCACACACACAAAAAAATTCTTGCAAGTCTGGAATTCCTCTAACAGAAATAAGAGATAAAATGTAAATGCTTATAACCCTGCAGGAGGTAATTCAAAGATTTAAATTCACCCTCAGGTATAAACGATGCTTCCAGAAAACTGGTTGGTCACAAAGGAGAAAGATCCACACCAGAGGGCAAGGGGTGCTGCAAGGTGGGGGAAAGGGTTCATGCGAAGTAAACAGAATCCACATTTTGGCTTTTGTTCCAGGCTGAGTCTAACTTGGGATGGAGGGGAGAGGGTTCTTCCTTCTCTTGGGAGTCTGAGCAGGTGGTCGGGCTGTCCAACACCGGGCTTGTTGGAAAGACACCACCCTTTGGCTGCCCTCTCTGCAACCTTCAGGTATTTGCTTTCACTCGGCTGTATCCAGCATCTTTTCATCAGTCTTCATAGCTACCATGCCAACCCAGTACCTTAAAATTTTTTCAAGACACATTTTTGAAGCATTTGCTCAGAAAAATCAATCCTGCCCACCTTCACTTTCTGAGAATCAAGGTGATAGTTGGTGGAGACCAAACCAGATTTAGGAAAAGGATTCCACTGAACTATTCTATCCCTACTTTAATATTATGGTTTTAGCATTTACACTTATCTTCTTAAATAACACCTAGAATCTTAAGAGTCTGTATGTGTCTGTGTATGCGTGGGCTTGCCATTATTATTATAACTTTTATTTCTTAAAAAAATAAAACTTTTTATGAGAAGCAAGATAATCTGGTGTTTAGCGACTAGGTCCAGGAGCCAGATGGTTAGAATTTAATTTCTAGCTCATGTATTTGCTAGCTGTGTGACCTTGGGCAAGTTACTATAAATCTCTTTGTGCCTCCCTTTCTCCTTATGTGTAAGTGAGGCATGATAGTTGTACTTATTTTGTGGGGTTGTTATGAAGATTAAGTGAGATTATATATGGAAAGCCAGGACCCCGTGCCTCCAGAAATTATTTTTAGAATTATTAAAATATTTTTTAAATAAAAAATATTTCACAGACAAAATATTTTTTAACTTTTTGTATTGTAAAACAGTTTCTTGAGTGAATATGCTGCTTATTTTAAATTCCGAAAGGGATGGCTATAAAAGTAAAACATTTTTCAATTACAAAAAAAAAAAAAAAAAAATGCCAGGACAATGCCCACATGTAGTAGCACCTAATAAGTGTCAGTTTTGTTGGTG
Source organism: Rousettus aegyptiacus (assembly GCF_014176215.1). Taxonomy (NCBI): domain Eukaryota; kingdom Metazoa; phylum Chordata; class Mammalia; order Chiroptera; family Pteropodidae; genus Rousettus; species Rousettus aegyptiacus. The sequence continues at coordinate 114,719,942 of NW_023416306.1, read as the reverse complement.
GTTTTGCTTGCCATATTATCCCAGCTCTCTAAGTCACAGTTTAAAATATTTCTCTGTCCTCTGTATTTCCTGCAAATTGGCAGCTGGTTATCTCAGGTTTTGTGATGTTAGTAGCCGTCGATGCTCGGCGCCTATGTATATTAGTTCATTGGGGACCACAAAACGATGATATTTTAGCATTTATTTTTAATCTATTATTTGGGGTACTTTACTTAAAAATAAACACTTCCCTTTATCTACTATTCAGTTACACAGTAGTAAAGTTCAGTAGAAAGGCAAAATAAATCCATCTTTCCATTTATTTATCAATTCTGAAGATAATGAGACTATTATTTTTTGAAGATGACTGTTTTCTAAATAGTGGTATGAACTCATAAATTTGAACACAGTCAATGTTTTCAATCAGTTACAATTATTATCCTTTCGAAGTTAAAATTGTCCCATCTTTAGTTGGTAGTTAGTCTTTTGACATGACCGCAGTGGTCTTTGGTTACTTTCTTGCTATCCAGCAAAACAAGATGTTCAGGCTAATCTTGTCTATTTCCTACTCCAGATCTGGAATCAGCCATTTTACCAAGAAGCTCTGGTTTCTTTTAGTAGAAAATAATATTTTATGACTACAATCCAAATACTATAGATACTTGCTGCTACTAGGCTGGTAAACTGTAAAACAGTTTCTCTAGTGAATATACTGTGTCTAGGCCTCTTAAGATGACAGATTTAGGATGGATAGATGAATTGATATATCAACCAATAGATAAATATAAAATACCTCATGGGTTCTTACTGATATTTCCAATTCATATTCAGGACTGAGGAGTTTTTGTTTTTGTTTCTTAGAGAGTTTAATTAGTCATGTATACTTTAGTAAGAATTAGCTAGACCCTTTCCAAATTGATAGGTAAGACTAAGTTCTCAAGTAAGCTTATGGAGAAAAACTAAGTTTAGTATAAGGATATACAGAGCCCAAGGATAGAAGTGCAGCCAGGCCCCAGGAAGGGAATGAAACCGGGGATAAGAAAGTTGTCAGGTATCAGGGAAGTCTCTATGGGGCAGCGTCTTGGTTTTCTGTTCTCAGATCTACTTCCTCTGCTTCATCTTACACATGTTTAGTAAAGGTATCCAAACACTTCTAGTTGGTGGGTATTTTCATGTGTTACAAACATAACTACTGGGAGTGGAGACTGGGAAAGAAAAAGGAAGGGCAATTCCCAGGCAAGAGGGACTGTCAATGAGCTGGAGTCCATGTCATGCTGGGTGTGAGAACATAAAAGTTGTGGGCACAAGGCAAGGCAGCTGTGGCTTGTGAAAAGAATGCAGGATTACAAGGTTTTCACTTAACTTTTTCTGTATTATATTGGCATCTCTTTTCTCCTATTCCAAGAAGCCTGGGGCAGGATAAAATTGGATTATTACATTATTAATAATCTACTTTATCCCACATCATACACACTAATAGTCTCAGAATAACATGGATACTACCACCATTGATATAATTAGTGAGAACAGTTAAAAATTTTTTTGCATATGCCATCCCTGTTTCCCCCCAATTTTTATAGTTGTCCTATAGCTACATTACATGATCATATGGTTTTTACACAGTGTATTTTCTTTGCTTTAACTCTCACTCAGTCTTAATCTTATGAGTAATTGTATATTTCGTGCTCATATCAGTCCTTAAGTTGATGTTTCTCTAGTTATCTTGAATGTCTTAATTGTGGATTTTTAAGAATATCCAAGTTATATTTGTCAGCATTCTTCACAGAAGCAGAACCAACTCTGTGAGTGTGTGTGTGTGTGTGTGTGTGTGTGTGTGTGTGTGTGTATTATAAGGAATTGGCTCAGGCAATTATGGAAGCTGAGAAGTTCCAAGATCTACAGTTGGCAAGCTGGAGACCCAGGAGAGTTGATGGTGTTGTTCTAGTTCAAATCTAGCAGGTTCAAGACTCAAGAGCAGATGTTTCAAGTCTGAAGGCAGGAAAAGACCAACGTCCCAGCTCGGGGGAGAGGGGGGTAGGGGTCAGCTTTTTTTTTCTATTCAGGCTTTGAACTGATAAGACCCTCCCACATTAGGAAGACCGATCTGGTTTACTCAGTTTACCGATACAACTGTTATTCTCATCCCCAAACACCCAGGATTATGTTTGACAAAATATCTGGGCACTGCATGGCTCAGGCAAGTTGACACATAAAATTAACAATCAAAAAGTAGAGGGCAGGAAGACATTTTGCTGCCCCTAAAATTAACAAGCAATTATCCATTCTGCTTGCTAGTTCACATGGTCAGTCATGGTGCTGGTAAGTACTTTATATGAATTGCTGCAATTTATAGAGCATTACATGTATTATCCCATCTAAATCTTCAAACAAACTTTATCCTTCAGATCCAGAAACTGAGGCTTTGAGAAGTGAATTAATTTACCCAATGTCATAGAGACAAATAATGAAGTGGGCATTTAAATACAGAACTCCTTGATTTCAACTCCTTGATTTCTCCTAGTACTCTAAACTACTGTTATAGATATCCTGGAAAAAACAGAGGATAACAAGTATAGAAGGTGAAGTTTTTTACTCTGTGGCACACAGTTCAATTGGGCAATATTTACAGGTATTCTAAGCCTTATAATCTCTTTATGTATATTTGAAAGAAATAGATTTAAAATAATAATGAGAAAAGAATAAACCTGTTCTGAATAATTTTTAGTCTTGCTTAGTATAATTTAAAACTTCAGGAAGCTCATTTCTCTATTTCTAGAGTTAACGAATAATAGTATGTGAATTATAAAAGCTATGGTACTCAGTATTAAAGCAAGAGAAAAATAATTTCTAACCAAAGATTCATAAAATATAGGTACATTTCAAAGAGTAATAAAATAAACACTCATACACACCACTCATCTTTCTACCAGCATCATACCTACTAATTTTTACTTTTTCTAGAAATTCGAAGTAGATGGAAACATTTAGTACATATGTTTATCTACAGGAGACAGTCTAAATAGCAAAGCTGATTTAGGAGCTGGTTTGTGCTTTCTAGAGATTTATCTTTCCCAAAGTGAAATCAGAGGAACCCCAGACCTGTGAAAAAAGGGATCATGGAGTCAAATAAGTTTGAAAGAACTGTACATGTACCACTGTCTCCACCTTCCACTCAGTCTACAAGACACAGTAATATATCAGGAAAAAAAAGTCCTGCGGTAATCTATTAAATTTCATGTAACTCTTGATTTCCCCAAAGTATTTGACCATTAAAACTTTTCACAAGGCCTGTTACCTCCTGAATGCAACTTATGTTCCTCCGGGAAATGCCAGCACAGGCCTGGACTCTCACTAATGACTGTAGCCCAAAAGGATGCTTTTCTGACCAGTGATGCTAGTAACAGCACAATCTGAATAGTAAAATATCTCTAGACTCCTGAGTAACAGAGAGGTTTAGGAGGAAGGTGGGAAGTGGGACAAAGTCAGAGCCATTCTAGTCAAAGATGTTCAGAGGAGGGATGGGCAAATTTGTTTTGCTGGTCCAAGGAAAACTTCCTTCAAGTTTGCAATTTAGGCAGTGGTTTCCAGGAGGAAAGGGTGGTTTGAATTATGAAAAGTAAAGTGTAAGATCCTGTTATTTGACTTGTGCTTTGATCAGTAAGAGTCTCTTTGTCAGTTCGGGTTGCTATAACAAAACCACAGACTGGTAGCTTAAACAACAGACTTTCATTTCTCACAGTTCTGGAGGCTGAGAAGTCCAAGGTCGAGCTGCTGGCAGGTTCAGCATCTAAGAGCCCTTTTCCTGGTTTTCAGACTGCAGCCTTCTCATCGTGTACTTCCATGGTAAAGAGGGAGGGAGCTCTGGTCTCCTCCTTTTCTTATAAAGACACTAATCCCATCACAGGGACTCCACCTTCATGACCTAATCTAAATTTAATTGCCTCCTAAAGGCCCCACTTCTTAATACTATTACATTAGGGATTTGGGCTTCAATGTATGAATTTTGAGGGGACACAAACTCAGTCCATAGCAGTCTCATTAACAATTACTGAGTTAACAAAGATTGTAAAAGTTTGTTGTCCCATTGTGCTTAAGAATACAAACTGCTGAACAAAATGCATTAACACATTGTGAAGTTGTCCCCCAACCTGCTCAGATACTACCAGGGAACACTCATGATAATGACTTCATCACCAAATTTCCACACCCAACCTGATGAGATAAGGACAATTAAAAATGATGCTTGTCCTGCCCCTGTGGGGCTTATAGTCTGAGATGATAGACCACCAGAGACTCAAACAGAAAAGAGACAGGTTTTGAGAAAAGCAGATATCCATTTTAGTGTGAAACACTACTACAGTGATAATTAGTTGATGGAATATTGCCTTCTAATTAATAAAGCTTTCAAGGATACAGATTAAGACAGCAATATTTTCCCCAAAGTGAGAATAGTGGTAACTGAAAAAACCAACAGCAACAGTATGAAGTATAAGGCCAGATTTGTATTCCATGAGATCCTTTGGATTGGATGATTATGTGTGATTTCCCCTTGCATCATGACAAATCCACTACCTGCAGCCATCATTTTTGACCTTTTTGTTACATGTGATCAGGAGTCCAATCTACAGGTTCCTGGGAGTCTTCAGATGTCTGAGCAGATACTAGGTTAAAAGGCTCAGAGGCAGACACACGCAGTTCCAGGGGGCTTTCAGCACCCCAAATGCCATCTAGGGATTCTGGGAACATAGGTTAAGAGCCCCTGGTTTACAAATGGCATTTTTTTGAAGAAATAGAAAAAGCCATTCTAACATTCAAATGGAATTTCAAAGGATACTGAATAGCCAAAACAATCTTGAGAAATAAGAGCATAGCTGAAGGCCTCACACTGATTTCAAAACATATTATAAAGCTATAGTGATCAAAACAGTATGGCACTGGCATAAAGATAGACACAGAGATCAATAGAACAGAATAGAAAGCTCCAAAATAAACCCTTGGATATGCCATCTACAAAAGTTAACTCAAAATGGATTAAAGGTCTAATCCTTTAGACCTGAAACTATAAAACTACTAAAAGAAAACATAGAGGGAAACCTTCCTGATATTAGAATAGGTAATGATTTCTTAGATATGACATCAAAAACATAGGCAACAAAGCAAAAGAAGAAATAGGCAAATAGGACTGTATCAAACTTAAAAACATCTGTGCAGCAAAGGAAACAACAAACAGAGAAAAAAAATGCAACCTATAGAATGGGAGAAGATATTTCCAAAGTAAATATCTGATAAGAGGTTAATATCCAAATATATAAAGAACTTGTACAATTCAACAACAATAAAAAAATGCAATTTAAAAATGGGAAAAGGAATTGAATAGACATTTTTCGAAAGAAGATATACAAACGGGAAACAAACATATAAAAAGATGCTCAGCATTGCTAATCATCAGAGAGATGCAAATCAAAATCACAATGAGATATCACCACACACTCATTAGGATGGCCACTATCAAAAAGGAAAAAAACAAAACAAAACAGAAAATAAGTGTTGATGAGGATATGGAGATACTGGAACCCTTCTACACTGCTGAAGGGATTGTAAAATGGTACAGCCACAATAAGAAACAATATGGAATTTCCTTAAACAATAAAAATAGAACTACCATATGATTCAGCAATCCAACTTCTAGAAATATACCCAAAAGAATTTAAACAGGATCTTGAAAAGATATGTGCACAATCATGTCCATTGCAGCATTATTCACAATAGTCAAAATGTGGAAGCAACCTAAATGTCTATCAGCAGATAAATGAATAAACAAAATGTTGTATATACATACAATGAAATATTATTCAGCCCTAAGAAAAAAAAAAGAAGGAAATCTTGTCACATACTACAACATGGATGAACCTTGAGGACATTATGCTATTATTCCAGCCACAAAAAAAAAAAAAAAAAAAAAAAAGTACTGCATAATTCCACTTATATGAGGTATCTAAAATAGTCAACTTATGCAAACAGAAAGTAGAATGGTGATTGCTAGGCACTGGGGGGAAGGGAAATAGAGAGTTGTTTAATAGGTATAGTTTTAGTCATGCAAGATAAAAAAGTCCTAGAGATCTATTGTATAACAATGTGTATATAGTTAACAATACTGTACTATTCATTTAAAAATTGTTGAGAGTGAATTTGTTACTTTTTTTTTTTAATCACATACGCACAAAAAAACCCTTATCTAAGAACTTCTGTTGCTGCTCTGAGTGATGTTCCTCAAGCAGTGTCCTCTAGCCAGGCCCCAGGAAACTTATTTTCCAAGTTCTTTCTTAAAAAGAAATGTAAAACTGAACTTTCTGGGCACTTGAAGAACTGGAATGGTGGAAGAGAAACCATCCTGACCTTAAGGAGTCAGGCATGGCAACACAGGGAGCTATATTTACAAGTAAGAACATGACAGCACAGATACATACTAGTTGGCTGGAAAGGAGGTTGTGCCAAGAGGAAGCTGGCCTGAGGAAGAGCATAGCCATTCAAGGAAGGGCGCACAATGTCCAAGGCTGGACACCATCCCACAGGCTGTTGAGTAGTCTAGAAACATAGATCAAGGTCACCAGGACAACCAGAAAAGCCCCCACAGCAGTGGAGGGGCAATGTGAGCTGCTGGGACTCTCAAATAGAGAGGGAGCCTGAAGTTCCGGGGACAACATTGCCACATTAAATGGGACTCAGAGTCCAACAAGAGCTATACATTTTTTTTAAAAAGCAACACTGGTAAATTACTTCATAGTTGATCCTTAAGAGGTTCTAAGTTAATCAGCAAAAGTTGAACCATCTGACACTTTGTAGGTTTTCTAATTTCAGGCCCTGCTACATAAAAGAAAAAGGGAAAAAAAATATATAGCATATATATAGCATATCTAGAATATATATATATTTAATAATAGAACTATAGAAAACATAACTTAAACGCTTTCCTGAGTAGGTTAGGAAAGGAGGAATATTTCATTGACACCATACGTTGAATGTTCCCTTGACTTCATGACAGTTTGCCCCCAGCCCAACTCCATGATTAGTGCTTACATCATAAGAAGTCATATCTTGAGAAAGTCAAGCACAGTATAAAACGTTCACCAGAATAAAGACACCTATATATTTCAGCTCTCATGATATGAGAAAATGACTTTGCACAAATCAAGGAATCATATACCTGACATCTCCAGAGATTACTAGGTAATTTCCTATTTAATTGTGTATCTGGGAAGCCTTTGAAATCAAGTAACTCCAAACTTGAGACTCTAACTCAGTCATTCTTCAAAAGTAAAAGGGGTAAGCTAGAGAAGGAAACATGAAGTTATTAATAAGTACCTGAGCCAGCATTTCTTGCCCTTGAGTAAATTACCCCCATTAAAGAAGAAACAATTCCCAGATCTCTGGTGTTAATTTGTTACTCAAGTTCAAAACATGAATCTAAAGGTAATTACGCTAACATTTATGATATTATTGTGAAAACCAAAACAAAATTACTAAAAACAGTTCAAATTAAAATCCCTAATTTTATGTGATAAGTGATACAGTGTTGCTACAACTGAATTCTGCCCACCTGACAATGGTGCAGACCACTTGGGTGCAGGTTCTTTGAATTCAGTACACTTCGTTCTAACGACTTCCTCACCATCTTCTTTTTTTATTGTCATCATTCACGTATTGGATCTGTCTCTGTTATTTTCTAATCAGAATGGAACAATTCAGGTAGAGCTGCTTGGCATCACTTCTGTTGTAGATGCAAACTCGGCAGCTGAGATGGCGTGGCAATACTGGATTATGAGGTAGTTGTTCAAGCCATCAGGAATACTATACAATAATTTGTTGAGGTTAGCATCAACACTGAATGTTCAAAATTAAAAGCCTCCCTGGAATACTTCCTCAGGTCTTAGTATGACAAAAACTTCTGCAGCCTAAACTCAAGGCTCTTAACCTTTTTTTTTGTGTCACAGCTTCGTTTGGCAACCTGGTGAAGCTTCAGAATAACGTTTTGCATAAAGAATGCATATGATTGCAAGGAAACCAATTATATTGAAATTTAGTTATCAAAATATTAAAAAATAAAAATATCATATTGATATGTGCTCCTTTATGAACACATTAAGGGTCTAGTGGCAGGTCTAATAACACCTAATTTCTAAATAGTTATTAATGTAATTGCTAGTTTGTGATATCTTCAACAACTGTAAAATAATATAAAACATCTATCATTTCCATAGATGACAAAGTCACTGATTTTACTAATATTTCATAAAACTATGAATTTATAATATTTCATAAAATATTTTACACATTTCAGAAGAGGTTAGTGAAAATAAAGATATAACTTGTCCCCAAGTTTACCAAACCTCTGACTTCTGTCTATAGATCCCTAAGGGGTCCCAAGGACCTCAGGCAAAGACTCTTGTCCTAAATATTACCCAAATAAAATGGTTAAAGTTATACACACATATTCAAGATTAACTGCAGGCCTGGATGATTAAGGAGTTTTCCAGGTACATGAACCATCTATCTCTCTACTTACACGGAGGAGCATGGCCAGGACCCAAACCCAGCACTCTTGGCCAGTAGGTCTCTAAAACTCTGTGGCACCATTCCACAAGAAGCTTGACTATCCTGGCATAATGAAGTTCTTTCCCGAAACCTCCTTTTACCCTTTTCTCTTCAAAAGTTCACTGCAGAGTGAGATGTGCATTCTCCCTTAGCTCTCAGACACCCCTCCCTGGGAGGAGCCCTGCATTCTATACTGCACTTGCATTGCTTCCAAGCCAGGAAAAAAGGCCCTAAAGAGACTCTGCTCATTCCCTGTGAGGAAGGTACCTCAACAGAGCACAAGGACCTCTGTGGTTGTTAGGCAACTTGTTGTGAGGAAGAGGGCCAGGAGACCTCCACAGCAAGAGACTCCCAGCCAGTCATGGGGTTGCCTTCTCTACTCACCCTCTGGCTGGGAAGGGCTGAAATGCCCTAGGGTTGTTAGACAATGGGACAGAATTCACCTATGACAGTACCCAGAAGATTGTTACACTGTTAGTAGTGTATGGCATGTGGTGTGTGAGTGAGGATGTGTGTATGTGCGTGTGTTTGTGATGTGACATATCACTTCCCCTGTAGGTCTTTAGAAAGGAGCTGAAAAAGTCAAATGTCTAAAATAGCCTAAAGGAGCTTTGGGGGGGTTCCCGCCAGGCTGACCATGGAGGCTAGGGCTCACTGCAGAGTATGTTGGTGGTGCCACCTCCCACGGAGTATCCCTTTTCTTCTTGCACCAGGTCCTGTCAAAATCTTCTCTCCATTCATGGTCAAGGTGCTAAAAGAGGCTGCTAAATTCATCACATAAACCAAATGATAAGCCTTCACAGCTCTCTGGGCAGTGTGGAGTATGAGCATAGACCCAAACTCTCTGCATCCAATCCCAGGACACCCTGTCAGTAGCTGTATGACAGCCCTCTCTGAGTCTCGGCTTCCATTTCTGTAAAATGGAGTAGTAAAACCCATTAGAGAATCACTAGGAGAATGTAGATCAACCTGAATCTAACCATGAGGAAACCATCAGAAAATCCAGCCTGAAGGATATGCTGCAAACTACTGATTTGAACAATTCAAAATGTCAATGGCAAGAAAGACCAAAGGAGGGGGTCACTATATAGAAGACTGTTTTAGATGAAAGGAAACTAAGAAGTCATGACAAGTAAATACAGTGTATGATTTTTGACTGGACTTAAAAAAATAAAAAGTCAAAAGACATTATCTGGATGATTGGAAAAATTTAAATGTAGACATATAATACTGTTGTAAAATGTCTTAGGTTTGATTACAGTCCTAGGTTACACAGCATAATGGTTTTTTTTTTTTCTTAGGAAATACATGCTGCAATATTTTGGGGGCAAAGGATGACAAAGTCTGTAATCTAGTCTGAAATGGTTTAGAAAAACATACATATACAGAGATAAAACAAATGTGACAAAATGTGAACTGGTGAATCTAGGTCTATGGATGTTTGCTATACTATTTTTACAACCTATATGTAGGTTTGATCATTCTCAGAATAAAAAATAGAAGAAAAGATATACAGACATCTCTTTGCACAGGGCCTGGCACAAAGGGGCAGTTCATAAATGACAGCTCTTTACTATGATTGTTTGACTATTGCATCTACATGGGGATAATTTCTTAAACCAAAAGAATGACTGTAAACCAGTGAATGACAGGCTCTGACATGGAATGATGGCAGGACTCAGGCTGCTGGAGCCTTGCTTGAGCCTCCTCCACTCTGCCAGGCCCCTCAAGGGGTGATGACAATGTTCCTTGACACAGAGAGGGAGCTCATCTCACACTCCGGGAAGAGGACGTCTGGACCCACCCAGCCCAGGTCATCAACCATGTTCAGAGTCTGGTCTTCAGATTTCTCCAGGGTGGGAGTTAGGAGATCAGAGCTTGAAATGACACTTTTAATCCCTATGTACAGAATTTGGAGAGCAGAGCTTCGTGAAAGATAAAGAGGTGCTCCTTCCCCTGGGAGACCCAGCCTACATCCAGGCACTAGATGCCCAATCCCCCAGCGCAGTCCTGATAATCTCTTTTATGTAACATTAGCTTCCTTTTATTGAATACCGGGCATGTTCTGTGACTTATTTTGAAACCTCACAACAATTTTTCAGGATAGATGTTATTTTGCTCATTTCACTTGTGGAGGAATAGACTCAGAAATGTTTAGAGGCTTGTTCAACTGGCCCAGCTAATGAGTGTCTAACAAGACAGAAAGTATCTGAATTCAGGATTTCCTGACTCTGTAACTCTCATCCCACTGCTGCTCTCCAGCCTTCTGCTTGTTCAGAGTTTTATGCCTTGTAAAATTCCTTTCCTCATGTGGTCTACAAGTCCCCACACGGTAGTGAAGTGACAGGTGAGGTAACTGAGACTTAGAGAAGGGAATTGCTCAAGATCATCAGAGAGGCTTGTGGCAGTGTCTGGACTGGAATGCAAGAATCAGGTCACCTTTATACCTCAGGTGATTCCCTCCCTAATTACCACTGGAGGCTGAGACTCACCTTGTAGGAAGCCTAGATGGGTGATTCCCTTTTACCTCTGCTTTAGGGAAGCCATTTGAATGTTTTAAGTTCTTCTCTTTGGTGAACTCCCATGGTCACTCCTCAGCTCTTGGGTTCCTCTCTTGTTTCCTCTTTTCATGACATCTGTCTCTCACTTGGCTATATTCTTGACAATCCAGGTAGCACATTTTCCCTCCTGTATCTCAAAAAGCCCTGGACCCCGGTCCTGCCTGGGCCATTTCCTCCATCTGCCAAACCTCTGCTATTGCTTCCTTAGTGGTTCATCTTTCCCTCCCCCCAGCTTCTTCCTTTTAAGAAGCAATATGCTAACCACCAGATGTCCCCTGTGATTCCTCATTTCTCTTCCTACAATAAGTTCCTCTTCTTTATTCCCCTTGTTGCCATTTACCCATTCATCCATCCATCCACATACTTTCTCATCCACCAATCCACCCATCTGTCTGTCCATCCACTCATCCACCTGTCCGTCTGTCTGTCCGTCCATCCATCCATCCATCCATCCTTCTAGCCATCCATCCTTCCATTCACACACATACACATACAAGCACACTCACTCACATATACCTGTTCACCCATCCATTCATCCATCCACCCATTCATCCATGTACTCATCCATTCAATCATTGGACCTTTCATTTATTCAACCTTTATTGAGCACCTTCCCTGTACAAAATACAAAGAGAAACAGGCCTGGCCCTGACCCAGTTTATAGGGCAGGGACAGACAAGGGACCTCATGGATTGAAAGCTCTCCTAGAAGTGAAGGGCTAAGTGGTCATAGCTGAGAAAAGCCTCAGAGAGGACCGGACGTCTGAGCTGAGACTGTGAGTCCTGTTCCTTGTTCTGTTTCCCCTCTGTGTTCACAGCTCCCCAGGCCTCTGTCTATTCATTGTCTTATATGTGGGTGCTGGGGCTATAGTTTCAGTGAACAAAAATCAAAGAGTCCTTCTTAAAAGTTGCACTGGAGCTGGCTTTCCCCTTCTGGCTTCCCTGCTTTAGTTAGGCCAGCTCTTTCATCTGTCAGAACAGCTTTCTTTTTATTACTGGACACTTGCTCCCAGGAAGCAGGAGACCTCCATTTCAGGGGACTGGCCTGCCATTGTGTCCAACAGCTTCTGTGGAAAAGGCTCACTACAGCTTCTCTTTGGTGGGTAAGGAAGGCATGCCCACATTGCCAGTAGTCAGCTGACCCCTAGTCTAGCTTAGATCCTCAGCCAGAAAGCCTTGGCCCATTACCCCTACCCCTACCCAGCCAACCACACCATTCTTGGGCTTGCCTCAAGTGCTTTTCTCCAGGCAGCTTGTGGCCCTTTGCTCAGGGGCCAGCCTGATCTCTAGTTCTCAAGAACTCCTCTACTCTGATGTCCCCTCTGGCCACGATGCTTGGACTCTTGGGGCTCTGCTGCCCCTTGGGCAACTCAATCTCTCTACAGTGGAGGACAGAGAAATGATCCAGTGGGTAGTTGATGACCTCCTGCCCTATACACTACTGTGAGATCAAATATCTGGTTCCCTCATCTGCAGTCAGTCAGTGAGGTGGTAGCCCAGCAGGTCTGGGGGTGCTGGCGAGAGTGACATGATAGGCTCTTCCTTTCCAAGATCTTGAAGCCCCTCATGTCTTTCCACTTCCCAAAGCCACACACAAGACTGAGGCTGGCACAGCTTTCTGGATACAGGGTTGAGGTGTAGAAGATGACCTGGCCTGAACTCAGTCCATCCCCTTACAAAGGCACAATCAGGACTGATGCTATGTTTCTCTTTGTCTCTGTGGGACTCCTCTGCAGAAAGGTCTAACACTGGGCAGTAATAAGCTCAAAAGCTGAGTAGGGGGATGCTACAGAAGACCTGGTGGTATCCGTGGCCATGCAGGTCCCTTTAGGAAAACTTTGTTTCCCACTCAGGCTGCCCTGGATTTATGTGGATAATCAGATTGAGAGGAAGCACAGACTATATCCCCTGGGAGGTCTGGGGCTCCAGCACTCAGACACAACTTCTGGGGAAATCTGCTCTCACCTGAATGGATGTGAGCCATGAGAGATGAAAGCTATACAAAAGTGATCATCAATGTACACCAGTTAATGACAATGACACAAACCAAAGATAATCAAAACCTGTAGCAAGTTGGGTAAATCGCAGAGGAAACATCCTGAAAATGACAGTATTGGCATGTCTTCCAACGCCCAAATGAAAGCAGAGACAGTAGTAGTCCTGCTATAAAACCAGGGAGTGGCCATGGGGAAGAGTTTAGTTCAAGACTCTCAAGATATCTAGAGGTTCTTGTAGGCCAACAGCTGTTTTCCGGTTGTTGAAAATGTCCTTATCTCAACAGAACTTTTGGGGACCAATGCCCATTAGTCAGAGTAGCCAAGTTGCGTCTGTGTGACAACTGTGGAGGTGCTGTGTTCATATTTCCCTTTAAGAGAAACTACCGTGAGAAGTGCAATTGCTGACAGTCCCCAGCTGCTGCTATAGTTTTTGATCTACTTTTGATGGGCCTCAATGTTTGTGTCCCCCCACTTTGACTGAGGGAGGACTCCTCCAATAGGCAATCTTTGCCTGGGATTCGCCACTGGTCTCGCTGAGACTTTCTTTGAGCTGCACTGTAATCCGACTCTTCCCACCCATTCTTTCCTTCGCTCTCCTTTCACAGGTGTCAGTCTCTTTCAGCCTCCTCCTGCTCCCTTGCTCTTTATCCTTCGCAGCTGTTTCTCCTATAAATCTCTTGAACCTCTAATTCTCCCGTGGCTTCTGCTTCTCAGGGGACTCAAACTGAAAGTCTAGTATATTCAGAATTTGGGTCCAGCACTGTTAAGAAGCTGATTCTCATGGTGGGCAAATCTGGGGAATTTTGTAATAGCTGGAGATGTCTGTAGACAGAATCACTTGTGGAATGTTGGGAAGAAGGGTTGGAGACAGTCACAAAAACCAGAGAAAATGAACACAATGCTTACCAGCAAATGCAATGAGCTGGTTAACTTATGATGTATATTCACATGCGGAGAAGCAAACATTAGACGGAAGTGAGTTTTAATCCCAACCCCACCATCTCTGTGGACAAGTCACTTAGGCTTAATTTCGTCATCTATAAAATAGAAATAATTTTACTTACCTTCCTAGGTTGTTAGAATGAAGAGGATGATGCAGTACCAGCAGTACCCGACACAGGTGCTCTTTTTTCGAGTAGTTATTATTAATTATTAGTATTTTCCTTTAGGAAGAAAAAGAATGCCTTCCCTCTTGCTTGAAGCCATGCAGGGGCTAGGTCAATAAGAAAAGCACTGGATCCACCCTGGGAGGGTGTCTGGGGATTTGACCCTCTCTGGTGAAGAGCCCCTGGGAAAGGGGAGGGTTCTGTGTGTACCCAGGGGGAGAGTCAGCTGCTCCACTCAGACCTCACTCCCTATAGAAGGTCTAATGTGGTGGGACCCTCCTGGAGGGACATGACAGAGGTGAGAGAAAAAAAGTTAAACAATTGCCAGCCTTATCCCCCTGTGCCCAGGAGAACTGGATTGTCAGGATGAAGTGAATTCTAAAGGCAGTGGTGTAGAACTTAGCTCCTTGTGGGTATGAGAGCAGACCCAGTACAAAGGGGGAATTCCATAAAGACACAACCAGGTGGCCAGTCCTGAGAATGTCCCTGCCCCACCCCTGGTAACCCAGAGCTTGCCAACCCACGCCCCAGCTCTGGCCTAGGTGCCCAATATAAGGCAGGCCCCACTAGAGCCAACTGGACCCCCAGAACTCTCTGCCACCTCTTCGGCAGCTTCTTTTTAAGAAGTCAGTCCATTTTCCTGAAATGAAGGATAGATGACGAATTAAGTTGCCCAGGGTTTGACTCTAGAGACTGCTTAGCCGTCTCTCTCCCTCTCACCCTCAAACCCTCCCCCCCACACCACAGGTGTCCAGGTTCTGCCTGTCAGGATGCTCTGTGGCCTGGCACCCTTTAATGCCTGGGAGGAAAGTAGTCAATAAGCTAACCACATCAAGGACTTCATTTGTCTCCCACTCCTCTAGGGTGGGGACTGGTAAATGTCAGCAGAGCTAAATGCATTTTTTGCAAACGAAGGAATGAAAGAACTGAAGAGGGAGAATGTGTACTAATGCCCCTAAAAATGACCCCCAACCTGTCCTTTATCATCCTTAACCTCCCTAT
This sequence comes from Rousettus aegyptiacus, assembly GCF_014176215.1. NCBI lineage: Eukaryota > Metazoa > Chordata > Mammalia > Chiroptera > Pteropodidae > Rousettus > Rousettus aegyptiacus. The sequence continues at coordinate 114,704,706 of NW_023416306.1, read as the reverse complement.
TCCTTCTTCTCTCCCACCCTCCTTGATATCTCTTTCTCTCTCTCCGCATCCCACCGCCCCTCAATTTGGAAGCACAACACCTGGGTTGGACTTAGGGCAAGATACTCACCATCTTTGTGCTGGCTTCTGACTCTGTAAAACAGGATAACACCTGTGGCACTGGCCTGTTGTGAGGATTAAATGAGATGAGGTAAATATAACAGCTGTGCCCAGCATCCTCTGGGTTTTTGGTGTTCCACACTGCAGGCCTTGTGAGCGGGACTGAATAGCTGAGTTCCCAGCTAGGAGGAAGGAGCTGGGTGCAGAGTTGGGGTGGGGGACCCCTGAGGAGCAGAAAGCTAAGAGGACTGACTATTTAGCAAGGGAAGTGAACCCAAAGGTCGAAGGGGCTCTACTCTGAGGTAATTCCAGTCTCCAGTGCTGGGTTGACAGTATCCTGACTTCTTCCCTGTCTCCACAGGTCACTGAGGACATAGACGTTCAACTACTATCTCAAAAAAATAACCGTTAAGCCAGGTGCTGGGATGGGCATTTTGTCCCCATTAATCTTCATAGCACTCTACATGATATAGGCGTTATTATTCCCATGAGACAGAGGAGAAAGTGGAGGCTCAGAGAGGTGGTCAGGCAGCTGGTAGACAGAGCTGGGACTTAATTGGTCTGGGTGACTCCAAGCACAGTGCTCATTGTCCTGCAGCAAGATGTACACCTTGGTTCTGTTAAGCCACATACATGCCTACTGTGTGCCAGCCCCTTGGACAAGGTAGGTTCTGGGAACATCAAGAGAACAATACAGACACAATCTCAACTGCACACAAAAATGTACCTGGGCCATTACAACAGAGCATGCTAAGTCCAGATGCTATCTGAGGTGCAGCCCCTAGAGCCAAGGGGACCCTGAAGAGGGGGATCTGACCCAGACAAAAGTTAAGGTAAGAAAGGTAAGCCCTCCTGGTGAGTCGTGGTAGAGAATCAAAAGTGTGCATAGAAGCCCCGTCCCCTCAATTTTCTCCTCCAAAGTGAGGCCAATAGCAAGGCTAGGTATATTCTCCCACGACACCCACAATTTCTTTTGAACCTAAGTCAGCAAAAGCCTGCCCCTTGCTCAACCTCCTTGTCTTCTTTATAATTCTCAAGGCTAGGAATAACCTCCCATTGCTCATACAACAACCCCTTTTTCATCTGGGGATCTCCTCAATCAAGAACTATTCCTGCCTAAGAGGAGGAGGAGCCAGTGTCTCACATCCACTTCCTTCTTCAGAGAATAATCCATGGGGGTGTGCCATGCCCAATGGGGCCTGCCCTGCAGTGGCATCCCAGAAGCTGAGTCTGTGATCTGGTGTGGCCTGTGGGGGAGCCTTCAAATTCTCCATGCTATGGCAATAGCCCCCTGGACTGACCTAAGCAAGTTACATTTTGTCTTCCTTTCTCCACCTGCAAGCTCCCTCTCCTGACCTAGGGAGACAGACATCTAGGAGATGCCTGGATGCACAGGAACTCAGAGAGAATCAGAGAAGCTTTGTATACAAAACAGCTTTATTAAAAATTTGGCTATTAGGAAACAACGCCTTTATAAGGGTTCTTTCAAAAAGTACAAATTTTAAATAAATGTGTCAGAAAAGTAGCAGCCAGATACACCAGCCACTGCCACAATTTTGGGGGAGGAGGTTCCCAGAGCCTCAAGAGGCTGGGCACAGGGGTCTTTGGATACCTGCAGGACCTGGTAATGGATCTACTAGGCAAGGGTCCTGACTCAGTTTTCCTTTCCTTGGAAAAATGGAAAGAACCTGGCAAATGTAGGAAATTCCAAGTCTGAAGCAGAAAGGCACAAAGTACATTTGTAAGGCAGGACTGCTAAATCCAGCCCTGAGGCACAAGGAGCAGATGAATGCGGTGATGAGAGCCCATGCTCCCAGTTTTGGCCTAGTTCCTGATGGTCCACCTCTGGGTTTGGCGACAGGTTAAGGTAGATCAAGTGAATTGTACCATCCCTACAGCCAGGGGCCGGGAACCAGTCTGAAGAACAGATGTGTTGCTTCACTGATAACTGGCTCTGCCAGGGCAAGAACGATCACACTGGTCCCCAAGAAATCCCAAAGGGGAGCACCAGGACTCCTGTCCAACCCTGTCTTCTGAGCTACTGTGGCCACCCACCCAGGGTAAGGAACTTCTGAGGACAGTCTTTGACATCCAGACATCTGGACAAACTCCAGGCTTCAGCGCCAGGGTTTCTCTAAATGGCAGGCACAAGCAGCTGGCATCGTCAAAACCAGTCCCCAACAGCTGCTGGCTCATACCCATGGTCACTGGTGACAGGCTTCCCTGGTGACATTAGGCAGTGGGTAGGCAAAGAGGGAAAAGTCCAGGATGTACTTAGGCAGCACGTCCTGCAGCAGAGCCGGTGGGGCACTGCAGAGATGGTAGTGCAGACTTTCGCGGCTGGCAGGCCGGTACCAGGCCTGGCGCGCCGGGAATCGGACATGGGGTGGTGCCCGCACCCACTCCAGCACCTGGTTAGCATCAGTCTCCAGCCTCTCATAAGACCCTACGAAGTCATAGTGCACGGCACAAGGCTGGCACAGGTGGTACACGGGCATCCAGTGCTCATTCATGCGCTCAGGGTCCTCATCCACTAGGTATCTCAGGAACTCAGGGAAGGTGACATCGTCCCCTGCAGGGCTGGGTCCCGCTCCCGCCCTGTACCGCCTCACGATCTCAGCCCCATAGCGCTGCTGGTACTCTCGGATCTCGCCAAACTTATTGCGGTAAGCCGAGAGAAGGCGTTCCAAGGGGTCCCTCACAAACAGAAACTTGAAGTAGTGCTGCAGGCGGTAACGAATCTCCTCGGGCCGCAGGTCTGACAGGAACACCAGGTCATTACGGTGATCCATCTTGAGGCGGACGTCCACGCTGTCAAGCACGCCAGCTAGCACCTTCAGCACCCGCTTCCAGTTAGAGCAGGCCACCTTGGGGACGTAGCAGTAGAGGAAGCGGTAGCGGTCACTCACGAGGATGTGGCGCAGCAAAGTGCGCCGCTGCCCCAACGGCAAGTCCCAGGGGTCCCGAGGCATACCTGGTTGTCTGCACACTGCCCGCAAGGTCCGGTTCCGGATGTCTTGCCTCACTTGCAAGTCCGAGTCCTCGGCATTCAAGGACAGACCCCCGGTCTGGGAGACTGTCCCGCGCCAGGCCGAGCCCTCGCGAATGGGAGGGTGCAGGGGAAGGGGCTTCATCTCAGCCAAGATGCCCCGCTCTATCATGAGCAGCAGCCCGCTGGAGGCCACGATCACCGCAAACATCAGCATGGACGGCAGCAGCAGAGGCGGGCCCCCTAGCCCTGCCCGGGCTCTGCCCAGTGGGGCCCGCCTCGCCGCCCGGCCCAGGGGCTCGGCGCCATTTGGGGCCGCCAGCGGGGTCATCGGGCGGGGGAACATAGTGCTCCGGAGGTGGGGGCCTGCGCGAGCCGGGCGGATCCGAGGGCTGTCTGCTGGGAGTGGGGCTCGGCCTGGGGGCGGGCGCTGAGGGTTTGGGCCACAAGCTCCGGGAGAGGATCCGGGAGAGGAGCGCTGGCGGGAGGCCCCGACGCGCAGCGGTGACCGGCGGCCGGGCGGAGGCGCCGGGGCGGACGGCGGGCGGCGGGCAGGCTCGGCTAGGAACCAGGGCCGGATGTCCCGCCCGGCAGCTCTCCTACCCCGGCCCAGCCGTCACACAGGCGCGGGGGCGGGCCCAGCTGGGGGCGGGGAGAGGGGCGGGCACCCCTGCAGGGAGCAGGCTGGGAGGGCTCAAGCAGACCCCCACCCAGGAGAGGGCGTCTGAACCAGGGCGATCTTGATCCTCCGGGTGCCGGGGACAAAAGCTCCGAGGTCTCGAAGGCAGAAAAGACTCAGGCCGCGGCGCGTGCCCTCAAGGAGCTGGACGGAGAGAACATGCACCCAGCACTGCCGCATACTCTGGCCTGGCGAAGTCCGCCCTTACGAAGAGTGACTCTGGAGAAAGCACCCTCTCCCCCGCCCTGCCAGCGCTCTCCTAGAATCCAGACTTTGGAGAGGCCCATCTTTCTCGCTTGAAGTAGGGGCTTCAGTGTGCTCCCCTTACCCACCCTGTCCCAGCCACTCCAGTAAAGCGCAACAAGGCTGTCAGGCGCTGACCAGAGGCTCATCTCCATGGTGACTCTTAGATTTAACAGTACCTGGGAGATTAGTGTGCATCCTGGTAATGCTGCAATGTCTGAAAATGGAATCTCTCCCATCTGTCTTCCCTTTCTCAGCCTGAAAGGTGGGCTAACTGGGACACTCTGGTGAGGGTCTAATGACTAGTTGGTGCCTGGTAACTGACCACTGATGTGGTTAGCACACAGTTTAAAGGATGAGGAGCTAGGGGCTGAGCAGCAGCTTCCTTGCCTGGAGCCAAACATGCTAACTGGCACCAGGCTGGCCACATGGGCTAGAGGCAGATGTGGGAATGCTCTAAATGTCAGTGGTCAGCCTGTCCCCACCAGAACTGGGCACTTCACTAAGTATCCAGACCTCAGTATGTGTGGGGAGCCAGGAAGGCTCTGAAACAGAGTAGTGATGTAATTAGAATCCACCTTTATTGAGGCAGGTGCCTTCTCAGTGTTTTGTGTTCTCTTCTTCAGTCAAGTCACCCCGGGAGGTTAGTACTATGGGCATTCCCATTGCACAGCTTAAGAAACAGGCTCAGGGAAGCTGAGACTCTAAATGAGTCAATCTGATTCCAGAACCTAAATGCCTAATCTCAACCCTTCAGAAATGAATGGAGCACAAACATGAAATGGTTGAGAGGGAGGAAGAAGCTTCCACGCTGTACTGAGTGACAGAACTGGGGAAGATGCCAGAGGATGAGTTTAGTGGGAGGATGACACTACTGTTGACCAGATGAATTCAGTATGAGGGGTTTTGGGGAATGAGATAAAGCTAAAGGGCCCCTGGATGATCCCCCAATCCTACCAATTTAAGGGCACACACTATGAGCTAGAGGAACGAATGGGAAGCCTGGTGTCCTCCCAGGTCTTCAGAGTAGGCTCCCCACATCCCACTGTCTGAATGCTGAGGTGCATCTCAGGATGCCATTCCATTCATTGACTTAGAAGTTTGCATGTATTCAACCTTCACCAAACTGCTCCTTGCTTCCAAAAGCACTGAAGGTAGATTTCTGGTGGTGGGGTCATTTTCTACTGAAATTTTTTTTAAAAAAAATATGTACATCTCATACTAAGGAAAAAACTGATTTAATTTGGCACATACTTATTTCTCTTAAGTTTTTCTATTAGCAGTCATAGTGAGGCAGTATGAGTACAGGAATAGTTACCTCTGGAGGAGTCCTAGGGCAAGGTACTTGTCTTCACCAGTTTCCTATCTATGAAATGATAGGATACCACCCATCTCAGGGGACTCCTGTGAACAGCACACTGATAGTGGTGCTATTAGATCCATGATGCTGTCCATGTCCCTAATAACCTCTATGAAAATGCATCTGCCCACGTCCTTACCAAAATGCAAGAGGGTTGGGCAGCTATACTCTGCCTCCTAGGAACTCCCATGGCCTCACAGCCACCCCACCTTGAGCAGTCAACACTGAGGTGCTGGGGCTGTGGTGAACTAGGGATCCAGGCAGTCACAAACCCTTGGCTCTATGATGTAGCCTTCATTCCCTCAGCAAGGAGTGCCTATTGCTAGATACAGGCACCCCAGGCCAGTTTCTGCTGGCCAGCTTCCCAAGGACATGACCCAAGGTGATGAGGTGATATCTTCACTGTGCACCTATGTGGGGACCAGTTCCCACGTCACTGGCCAGGGGAGGGCCAGAAACCCAAGGATTTCACACAGCCCAGGTAGGTGGTTCTGGCTACCACGATGTTAGTTAACTGCAAGTTCCCATTCCCTGTCTCCTCTCCTCCACTTTCCCCCTACTTTCCTGCCCTCTTCACATACTGGCACTAGTGAGCCCCTGCACTCTTAAGTATTAAAAGACCCCCTCACACACAAATAAAGTGAGCCCTTCTGCACCCACAGATAAAAAGATGACAGGACACACAGGAAATAATCCTTTTCTAAATCAATACAATTTCTCAAATTTATTTTTTCTTAAAGAAGTACTTCTAATCTCTGTCAAAAGGGAGGTGAGGAAAGGTCCTCCCTCCCTTGTAAACACTGAAATACAGATCTGAGAAACCGGGGTCGACACACACAAAAAGTGCATTTTACAAAATATCAACTAAAATATATTTTACATGAATTATGCTTCCATTGAAATTCTACCAGCTGCATTTTCAGGTTCGAAAAAATATTTCAACATCTAAGAGATTTCAAAAGCATTTAAGTTCTGGGCAGCAGACCCTGGGAGGAGGGGCCTTAATCTCTCTCCTGCTGGGTGAGGCTAGGCTCCTTGGCAGCAAGGGCCCAGCACCCTGGGAATGAGCAGGCTCCACGGCTGGCTCTCCGGAGTCCCCACAGCCACTCTATCAACCTCTCCTACTGCACCCCCCACCCCCAACCCCAGACTGATGCCTTCCTCCAAACAGCTTATTCCATACAAGGGAACCCGAGTCCCTTCTCTTCGGATTTGGGCTTCCCAAGTAAATTTACCTCTGAAGCCTCCAGGCCTCCCCGATCCCAATGACCATGTAGGAGTGGCCCATTTTCTCAAGGACAGCACAGCGACAGGCTTGCTGGAAGTACTCTCAGCATTCACTTCCACCTTGTTCTGCAGACCCTGCCTGACTGTCTTCATCCGGTGCCATCTGCTTAGCCTTCTGGGTGTCTGCCCCTCCCTGGGGGAAGACCCAGTGCTACCCTCCTTGGCTCCTGCCCCCCAGGGGTATGTGCCCTGTGGAAGTGCTCAAGAGCAGGTTCCCAGCACCAGGCCCAAGCCACATGGGGCTCCTCTCCTTCTCCCTACCATGCTCCTCTTTGGTACAAATAGGAAAGAACCAGGCTGTTCTAGTCCCCTTGCAGAGAGCCCCAGGACCAAGGCCTAGTACTGGCCAGGACAACAAGGAGCTGAGCCTCCTAATTTACTCTGGGGGAGCAGCATGAGGTGAAGACAGGGCCCCTGGGCAATAGGAACAAACTGGAAATTCAGTCCTTAGTTCCTAGAGTGAGTGGCTGCAGCTCAGCAGGTCTGTGAACTGATACAGTGTTGATTCTTGCTGGGATGTAAATTAGTGCAATCTACAAAAGACTAGGGGGTCAGGGATGGCAGGGCAAGGGGAGCCACAGCACTCCTTTGGTTTGATTTCAGGTGGGTGTGGCTTGAATAGTCCTGTGTGAAGTTCTGCAAGAGGTTTCCTAGAACCTCCAAGTATAAGGCAAGAGAAAGTCTTCAATAAATCAGGTAGCAATTTTTCTTGCCCCCTGCCCCCCACCCCCTCCCAGCTCCCTTCTGCCCTCCCAGACATGATAAACAGCATGTTGATCAGTTAACTTCTGGGAAGCCAGACCTGCTGGGTGGCCCCTCACCAGGAGGCGAACAGGAAGCTGACTCCCACAAGTGGGCCACACCCATGACAATGAGGGCCGGGTAACTTGTCCCAGCACCAGGGGCTACTGCAGGGGCCAAGGAGGAAAGCCTGGGAAAGGCCCCAAATCCAGGAATAGGAAGTCAATGCTCTGGAAACCAGACTCTGGCTCTCTACGCCTTAAAGGAACGAGCTCGGAGCTATACTAGAATCTGAAAGAGCCTGGTCCTAGGCTGATAGGGAAGCAGTGGGTCACAGTGGGTGAGGTAAAGCTGGCTCCCATTCCCTCTTGAAGGGCCCAGGGGAGGCTAAATAAAGGTCTGTTGGGCCTGGTTCCTGAAAGACCTCCCCCCCACCCCCCAGGCCCCATGCCCCTCTGGCTTGGCTCAGCATCAGGGAAGACGACTTCTTCAGGAGTCTCCACCCACGGACCACAGAGAGGTACCCTGGGCCAAGCTGAGGGCTATGATGCTTTTCTTATATCCTGGACTCCCCTCCCCTCCCCTGGGGCCCAAACTCATAAGGACCCCTGCCCACCCCCCCCCAAGAGAACCACAGGCCAGCAACCTCAGGCCCCTGTGGCCCCTTAACCAAGTGCTGTGCTTCAAGCAGTGGCCCCTGCCCTGAGCCCCAACTTGCCCATGGGCAGCCCCAGTGTGGGCAGGAGGCGGCTACTGGGGGTTCTTGAGGATGCGGCCATGGCGGAAGTCATAGACATGGCGGCAAAGAAACACCAGCTCAGGGTCCGTATCCTCGGGCACTGTGCGGTGTGGTGGGGTGGAGTAGTCCGCGGAGGGGGGCACCAGTGCTGTCTTTCGGCTGGGAAGGCCCTCACCTCGGCGCTTGGCCATGGCACAGAATCTGCAATGACATGTCGTCCACTGTCTTTATCAAAGCCACCTTTGCAGGAATTCCAATTCCTTTTCTGGACAGGTCCAGAGAGTGAGGATGTCTCGTTTCCTCCTATCCCTACAACGGCTAGTGTTGCTTCCATCCCTATCCTAGGGGTTACACCCTTTCTGCCAATTGTCAGTTTACCTTCTCTGTCACTGGGGAACCACACTTGCTAGAGCCTCCCTCTTGACCACCTGCCAATTCTTGATTTTCTCCAAGAGCAGTACTATAACCCCAACTCTGCCCAACCATTCTACCTCAGACAGGAAACAATTTTTTTTCTTCTAAAAAAATCAGATGGTAAAAGCAGGCTGTAAGGAAGAAAGTTCTGGGAGGTAAGGCTCAGTGAGATCCTTTTGGAGTCACAGGCAGCCCAGAAACAGCCCTGGGGGGTATGAGGGGAGAGGCTAGCCAGAGGTACAGGGCACCACCCACCTGCAGTATTCCGCAAAGGTCAGCACATAGCACTTTTCCTCAATGCAGGCCACACTGTTCTGGTCCTGATGTCTCGATGCAAAGACTTCATTCTGCAAAGGCTCAAAAGCAGAGAGCAGGAGATCAGTTACCAAAGTTGGAAACATATAATTCCAGGAACAAGGTGAACATTAACCCCATTGCTGAGACTCCTGACCTAACTCCAGCTAGTGCTCAGAAAGCCAGGGAGCTTCCCTGAAATGTGAGTCTAACTGCTTGCCACCTGGCACCCCAAGGCATTCCTCCCAGGTTCCATGCTACTCTAGAGAAGCCAGGTGCCTCCTCTAGCTGGTCATTAGTTTCCTAACCCCGACCCCTGCCAGCCCAACCAGCTCAGGGGAGGACAGTAGAGTCGGTCAAAGTCTTCTGGAAAATCCCAGTGAGGGAAACCAGAGTAAAAGGGAGTCCAGACTGAGGGGGAGGGACCACACCCTGGCGGCATTATTACTCTTAGCACACCACTGGGTAGAGTACTAAAGGGTATTGGGAAGAGTCCTTTTCCATCTCCCTCTTGTGCTGCAGACATTACTTGCTCCCATTCTGGCAGCCCTGGCCCTCAAAGGTTCCTTTTTTGTCCCCCTTTCAAGACTGAGTACTATATCCTTTGAAACATGAACCAGGGCAGGGTTGGGAAAAAAGGCTGAAACCCAAGCCCTTCTCCAGGGTCTCTGAAATCCAAGGTAACATGTCTAGGGACTTGACTGCCTACAGCTGCCCTTCCCGAACCACCTTATGCCATGACCTCTTCCCTCTGCCACCCCTGCATTCCCCTACCCATTGCCGGGCAGCTCACCTCGTGCATGCTGGGACTGCGGCCTCCCTGTAAGTGCTCTGGTCTGTAATACCACAGAAGACTCATCATCAGCTCTCCTGGGGGTCAAAGAAAAGCAGTCATGACTTGAGCTGGCAACCCCAGAGTTACTTAGGCAGGCGAGCTGGCCACCCGCTCTGGAGGCTCATCCAATTCTAATACTGGGCCAATCCTGCAGGATCCAACCACCGAAGTCCTCTATCTCAAGCATTCAGAAAGCCTAGCATTCTCTGGCCTGGAATGCTATTAGGCATGGAGGAAGAAAAGGGGAAAAGCACTGACAGGTGAGGAAGGGGGACAGTGTCCAGGTCCTTGTGGCTGGAAAGGTTAATGAGCTGATACAATCCAAGTTACAAGGCCACCTGCTGAGCTCTGCAAAAGATAAACCCTGGCTAAGTAGAAGACAGACTGTGCCAAGAACAGTGCCAGGTCAGACTTCAGACAGGGGGTACCTGATTCGGGGTTCTCCCAAAGGGCAGAGATCTTGGCCACGTAAGGTGTGGATGTCTTTCGTGGGCCTGACTTGAGGAGGACGGTATCCCGAACTCGGATGGTCTCTCCATGCCGCTCTACTGCCTGGTAGCTCTTTCGGATGGCTGGTTCCGGTTCATCCTGAGCAACAAACCAATGACACAAACAGGGTTGTAAGGCCCCACTCAAAATGAAGAGGGAGGGAGGGAGCAAATGACACTCTCTCTTTATATTCCTCAGGGCAATAAAACCACTATGGATGGGAAACTGCAGAAGGAATTTACATGTTGGCCCCTTCTCCTTAAGCCTGGCTTTCAGGGGCATGATGGGATGGGGGTCCCCATGGTTGGAGAAAGGATAAGAAGTGGAAACAAGGGTGGGAAAGTGGCCCAAAGCTTCTTGGGCTGCATTCTTGACCACCACACCCCAACAGGTGGCTCTCTCACTCCAAGCCCTCAACACTGGGAGCTCCTCGGGCTTCCTAATGGGCCAGTCTTGGTTTGACCCTAAAACCACTACTGCCAAGTGGTAGAGCCTTGGGCAAATTACTTAATCTAAGCCTTAGTTTCCTCATCTGTGAATTGAGGATAATTATAGGAACACAGGGTACATACCTCATAGGGTAATGGTGATGATGAAAGCAGATAATGCATGCAAAGTGCTTAGCTTGCTTCTGATACCTAAGAAGTGCTCAATAAATTTTAGTTGACGTTCTTTTCATCATCCCAGATGTTTCTGTATCACTGATTTTCTCTGCCTAATCCCAATTTCCCCTATACATATTTATCCAAAAAGTCCCCATGAAAATTATCCACTTTATAATCCGGGATAGAAGGAACAGCATGAGAAGAAATTAGAGGTGAAGACACTTCAGAGAGCTCCTCTGAGTGTCAGTGACAGAGATGGTAGCCATCAGCTGTGACTTTATGCATGCCTTGACCTCCCCAAGGTGGATAATATAGGATCAGTAGGGTCAGGGGGAGCAGAATGGGCCAGCATACTTGGTTCCTGGAGCACAAATGAACTGGAGACCCTTGCCACTTCACAGTATAGCTAGAGCTGAGGTTCCTGGGATCCACATACCTCACTGCAGGTTCTATGTCCCCAAAGCCACACCCATTCTACCCATGGGCTAAGAGCTAGCACTCACCAAGACATAGACAGCCTTTTCACAAGCAGCTCCAACAGGAACCCAGCCATTAGTGCGGCGGCGTCGACGGCGGCGAGGGCGTGGGCGCTGGACACGTGGTTGCTTGGGGTGACTTGGCCTGCGGGCAGCCTTGCTCCTCACAGTGTGCCTACAGCTGGAACCTGTGCGCAGACCTGACTTGGAACCACTAGGAGGCTTGGCGCTCTGAGGGCATGCACGGGCTACTGTCTGGGGCTCCGATGTGGGTGTCTGAAGATGAGGGACAGGCTCTGCAGCAGGTGGCACGCTGGGCACAGGGCACCCCAGGAGGGGGTGAGCAGGTGAGGCTGGGTGTCCAGCTTCTGGGAGAGGAAATTCCAGCTGGCCCAGGGACCTGCAGCCTTCTGGAAAAAGGAGAGAGGGAGTCAGGGCAGATAAGGACAAATAGTAACCCCCCACCCCCAATCTCTCCATCTTCAGAGTCTGCTCCTAATTCTAAGTGGCAGGTGGGTCAGGTTGGGGGTCTTTAAGGTGGACCGTCAAAGTGACCGGCCAAAGGTGTTTCTTGACCTTGGAGATTGGCCCACAGACATCTCCACTTCTCCTTCTAGTTTGAAAGAAGGAAGGGGACGGGTAATGGGAACAGCTTCTCTAGCTTTGACTTAATCTTCTCCAAGCCTTCCGTAGTGCTTAGGAGCAGGGGAGCTGGAATCAGACAGCCGAGGATATGATTCCCAGACCTGACACTGATTTGCTGTGTAACATGAGGCCAAGTTACTTTACTTCTCAGCACTTTGCAATAGAAATAATACTTGCAACTATCACGTAGTCTGTCTTGAGCTGTTTTTTTTTTTTTAATCAGTGCATTAACTCATGTCAACCTTATAACAACCCTATGAAGCAAGTACCATTATTCCCATTTTACAATTAAGAAAAATGAGACATGTAGTAGTTACTGGCTTGTTCCACAGTCATGTGGCTATGGAAGTGGGGGAGAACATTTTGCTCCAAGCAGTTTGGTTCTACAGTCTATGCTCAATTACATGCCATGTGGCCTCCCATATGTGAAGTGCTTTAGAACAGTGCCTAGCACATGGTATTTACTGGTGTCCCAGGGGCAAGTGGGTAAGACTTTTGGGTCCCACAGGTTATGTCTAGATTTGGAGAGTGATACAAAAGAGGAGGAAAAGCCCAGGAAGAAGCCTGTTCTCCAACTCATGCCAGAATCTGAAAACCAGTCTAACCAGTCAACTGGTCTATAAAGTTGTTTTATAGACCCCTATAAGAAGGATTGTGGGGGAGGGGAGAGCCCTGGGAAGGCCTGGCCCCTCATTTTACCACAAGCAAGGAAGATGTGCCGACCAGGGTGGCTCTGGTCACCTTATTTCTACCGGGAAGCCTAGAAGGGAGCCCAAAGAGGCATGTGAGGACACTTCCTGCCAATTTGGGAGTGCAACACAAGCCTCTCAGGTGTCTAGGTCTTGCCAGGAAGGCAGATACCAAAGCCATGGGCCCTAAGAACACCGTCTGTGCCAGGGAACTCTGTTCTCAGAGTGTGCCTACCCCATCCATCCCTAGCAAAGTGATGCTAACTCTGGGCACTACTCTTTCAAAGCCTGTATGGCCAGGAAGAAGCCGTCCTACTATAGCTGTCACCAGCTATTGGATCTGGTAACTCCCTACCCTTTCCCATGAATGCTTAACTTTTGCCAGCATGCGATGGTCTGGGCTCCTGAAAGTAAGTAATTCTAGCTTTCCATGAGGAGGGCAGAAGGGACATGGGAAGATCTTGGCAAAAACCCTAATTTCAACATGTAACTTGCTACTCAAGAGTCTAAGACTGAGCATGGCATCCCAAAGGAGAGGGAGAAACGGCATTCCCTACCCCTTCTACTACTACAATGCTATCTACCTACCTCCCAGGCCAAGAAATCTCCATAGACAGCAGGAACAGAACAGGGCTGCTAAGAGCTAAACATAGGCCCATTTCCTGGGAGTACTCCTAGGCTTAGAGTATAAAACGAGGGGAGTCCTCCCCTCTCAAAGCCCCCTACCTTCCCTGCAGTACCTAAACCCCAAGGACCCTCACTCTGTTCCACGACCCAACCTATTAGAACACCATGTCTCAGAGACTCCCTGGTACATCCCATGCCCAGGAAGGCTTACCTGCTGCAAAAGGCATTTTGTAGGAACAGCCGCCACAGGTAGTGCCGATGTGGGTAAGAGAAGGGGGTAACATTTCACAGATGCTGTAGCCATTCACTCCAGCTTCCTCACTGGAGCAGTAGCGAGAGCTCCAAGGAGGGTGCTGGAAAGGGGTGCCCGTAGGCACTGGTCTCGGGGCCAAGAAGAGCCCTTCGGTAGGTGCTGCCACTGGGGACAGCTTACTCTCAGGGAGCATGGGGCAGGGAGAATAGCCCCCACATTGCAGCCTATCTTGGCAGTATAGGTAGAGGCTGCCTACTGCAGTGAGCCCAGGCCGACCACATAGGCCACTATAGTCGGCAGGGTTGCCAGGCATCGGCAGGAGGGACAGCTGGGGTGTGGGAAAAGAGGGCTGATGCAGTTCCTGTTTGGGGGCAGGTGACTCCTCTCCTGGACGCCCAGGCTCCGGCTTCAGGGCTGCCTGCCCACCCATAAGCAGAGGCAGATGGGGGCGTAGACCCAAGGGGCTCTCCACAACCTGGCTTAGAGGCTGCCGGTAAGGTGGCTGGCTGGCTGGCCCACGAGGGGTAGCGGATAGCCATGGCTCCTCGGGGCACCCTTGCCAGCCTGGTGGACCTGCAGCCTCCCCGGAGTTGGGCCCCTGCCGAACCTTGGGATAGTTTTTGCCATTGACCTTGGCCCACTTTGGCCTCGGGGCCTTCAGTGTTAGTGGCTCAGTGGAGCGCCCATCTACTTCTGGGTGTGCACGAGGTGGCCGCAGGGGTAGCTCCCGCTCTTGGCTCAGCTTTAGGAAAGCAGCTGCATTCAGGCTGGCCAGTCTCTTGGGAGCTAGGTCACCATCTCGACGGCTACTTTCATCTGGTGCTGGCTCTGGGGACAGGTCCCGACTTCCTCCACCGAGGTCTCTCAGCCGGGGACGTTTCTTGGAGGAAGACCAGCCTCCAGTGGCCCGGTCATGGTCCCGGCTGCGGTGGGGGTCTCCCCCTCGGCTACGTCGGCTGCCCACCAGGCTGCTGGTGTCCTCTCGCTCCAGCAGCAGGTTATTAAGGGCCTCGGCGTTTAGGGAGGCCAGGCGCCGCTTGCGGGGCTGGGTGAGGCCAGTGTCTTCACTGGAAGGGGCTGGGCTAGGGGACTTGGGCAGGTCGGGGGGCAGCTCATCAGCTTCATCTGCACTCCGTGGTCCAGCCACATTCTCCAGGCGGGTCAGCAGCACTTTGCAGGCCTTGGGCTTCTCAGGAACCAAAGGGCGCTTACGCAGAGGGTAGTTCTTGCGGCGCCCTGCAAGGTGCCCGGGGCTCTCAGGCATGCCTGGCTCCATACCTTCCGCCTCCTGCTCCATGCTGTTGCCTTCCATCTGCAGGGGCTCCTGGCGGCCAGTGGGGCCAGAACTCAACATGGGAAGGGACTTCCTCCGAGTGTGTGTCATGGATTATATCCAATCTGTAGGACAGAAGGCAGGTAATGAGAGAAGCTCACTCTGCCTGCTTTCTCCCCGACTGCAGCCCATCCAGCCCTGCCTGTAATAACTCTGCCCTATCTTCGCCCCATCTCCGGTGTGGATTTTCTTGGGAGTGCAAAGGTCCAATGGGGTCAGGGTACTGGCAGCTGTGTAAGGACTAGCTGCCTTGCTCTTCTTTTAGTCTAGGGCCCCTTGAACTAAAACTTTAAAGAGCCTTAAGAGCAGTGCAGACCCTAAGGTCCGAAGACAGAAGAAGCTGGGGGCAAAACTCTTGGTTGTCTCTTGCTGTTCTCCCACTAGATAATCATCACAGGCCAAGAGGAGGCTCTGAAGACACTCAGCCAGAATGGGGGCTTGGGTGGTAGGAGCCTATTTATTCCTTCAAAAATATTACCAACCCTCCTCCCCCATCTTGCAGCTTCTGAGATTGGCCACAGGATGAAAGGAGGCCAGTAAGGAGCTGAGATGAGGAACCTGCCTGCTGGGCTGTGGAGGAGGCAAAGTCCAGCCTGTGATGACATCCTGCCCAGGACGTACAGCAGGAGAGCCATACCTAGGTCTTGCTGGAAAAGACCCAGAGGGGTAAAGGCCTGGCTTTGAGGAGCCCGTGGTCAGAGGAGGTCTCAGCCAGGGCTAGGAGCCAGACCCAGCTTGATTCATGGGATTCCGGTGAAGGGCAGCCTAAATAATGCCAGTGCCTGGGGAAGGGATGTAGGTAAAGCTGGGGCCAGCGTTTCTGGATAGGAAACCAGGGACCATACACTACACCAGGTACATCTTTAATGTCCTGCCAGCCACAAAGAGTTGGGAAAAGAAAATATAAATGAGAAGAACTGAGGCCTAACCAGGGGCCGCCTTGTTAGTCCTGCTCTATTCCTCAGGTCTCCCTTTTAGTAGGCAATAATTCCAGGCAGAAGCCAGAATGTGGGCAGTGCTAGGAAGTCCAGAGCTCCTGACAGAAAATGCCCATAACCAGGCATCATCCCCTACTTTGCATCCCCCCCACACCCCCGCCCCTGCCACACACAAACCACCAACATACACCTGGGGTGCCTGCCCTCTACCTCTTCCCCATCCTGAATGAGAGAGACCAGAGCTGGCTGTATGCTAGAAGCTGATATAGCCAAGGCAATGATGAACTGGGGGTGGGATGGCTTGGTGGCCAGACTACTGAGCTATTCACTCTCTACCTACTCTCCCACCCAAAGCAAGGTGCTGCCAAGTAAGGTACCAGAGGTGGCTGGTACCCTGCGGACCGCCCCCTACCCCCCCCAAGTAGGCCTAGGCTTTCCAGCTTAATTTCCCCACTGCTATTGTTATTCACACTCACTTTACCCAGGGAGCTGAGAGCAGTCCTGCTGGGCCAGGTTTAACCCTGAAAGTCCCAGGCCTGAGGGCTCCCAGGGATTCCAGAGCCCTTACCAGCTAACTCCTGTGGCCTTGGGCCAGTGGCTGGGGTCACTGGCTACCTGCTTTCCTCAGACATGCTGCACTAGTTGAGACAGAGTCCTCAGAAAACCAGGCAGAGGGCAGTGTGGGTGTCCTTCACTCCTGAGAAAGGATTTGGAAAACTGGAAAAGGGAAGCAGCGTGGGATGCTCTGGCCTCTGGCTCCATGCAGAGACCTGCCACTACCCAGAGACCAGGCCCCAGGCAAGACGCAGAGTCATAGAAGGCAAATCCATTCATTCCTAAAACCACAGACAGGAGAACTCCTAAAAAATCCCAGGCATCTGCTAGGTTCCCTAAGATTCCAGCTTCTAATCAAGGTGACCACCCATCCCTGTTTGCTCAGCATACTAATGAGCAATGTATCCTTTCACTCTCAAAAGCATCCCAGTTGCTTACAACCCACAGGCCCTTTTCTCAAATGCAGGGCACCCCTGTGCTGGAGGTGGAGGAGCAGCGACAAGAAGCCTATCTGTATTTCCTAGGAAAGCCTAGGCCCAGACCCTCCCTATCCCCAAAGGGCCTGGAGATGGAGGAAAGTGAACAGACCACACAGCTGAGCAGAGGTCAGAGCCCCTCAACAGGCCCCAAGTTACCAGAGGAGTAAGGAGTAGGAATGGCTGGGGGCCAAGGCTGAGATCACCTGGGCTTGTGGCCTTTAAGGACACAGGAACAGAACAAGGAGGGGGTGGATGGGGAAAAGAGCTTTCCTGCCCAGTAAGTAAAAGAACGAAAGAGCTCTTAGCTTGGGGTGACTGCTGTGTCCCCTGCACCCAGTTTGCTAGTGGACTAGCTGCATGGATGGATGGTCCTGGGATTCTGGAATACTTGCCCCACTACTCAGTCCTTCCTTCTCAACATGCAAAAGGTCTCAAGCAGGAAGAGGTTGAGAGGGGAGCCTTCCACTTTCAGAAGCTTGGCTTCAGAACCTGGGAATTTGTTCCCAGTAGAGTATCTCTCTTTCATCTCCCATTCAGCCCTCCAGTCCCTCAGGGACACTCACTGTCCCTGTGCTGATGAACTGACTATCTGGCTGACTCTCAGGGAAGCCTCTAAATCGCAGAGGGCGAGTTACATTTTCAAATCAAGCCTAAGAGCCTCCTGCTAGTCTCCCCAGACTTTGCCAAATCCCACCACCCGCCAAATACACCCAAGGCCATCGGAAGCCCATAGCAAAACAACTCATAGCTTTAATGTGGTGCCTAAGGCAACAGTCACTTACCAACCTGAGAAGAGACTAGGGGCTCTGCTGCCTGCCTCACTATACTCCAATCTGAAGAGAGCAAGTGTTGAGTCATGCTTTGAAGCTGGACATGTGAGAATCTCTGCTGCAGCTTTTCCACTCACGGTGGGACTGAGTGGAGAGGGGGCTCCCAGCCTGTAGGGGGTGGCCCAGCTCCTTGGGGAAAGAAGATCCTGGAAGCAGTAGGCTTGGTTCCCATACCAGCTCTGCCAGTCCTCCTGCTATCCCTTCCCTCCCACTTATACACCAGCGCAACCAGGAACTTCTACCACTGCCAAGAAACAAGGGTGCCGGGGTTCACTCAGCATTACCCTCTTCTTCTCTGCGATGCCCTGTCCTCCCAGGCACAGGTAGACCTGGCCCCCTCGGGAGAAGGTTCCTAGGAGGGATTCCCCAGGGACTATTACTGCCATGGAGGATAGCGCGCTGGTGGTTTCTCCAGGCCAAAGACCAGCAAATTACATGTTGAATCCAAAATCACAAGTGTACTCTAGAGACAGTCAACAGGTCATATCGGCCCCCAGGCACTATCAGGTCTCAAAATCAAGTTGGAGATCAGGTCCAGCAAGAGTGCTAAGGCAGGGTCTGGGCTTCAGTGCAGCCTCAGCCTGCCTAGGGATAGGGGAAGTTATCTCCTCAGAAGTAGAAAGGGAGGGAGGAGTTGTCTTTTTACCCTTCAAGCTGCAACAGCACTGTGCACCTCCACCCCCACCAGCACAGGTGGAGCATACCCAAGGTACTGTGTGCAGGAGAGGGTCAGAGGCCTGAAAAAGTGTAGGCTGTGGGCATCACTGAGGAAAACCAGGGTACAGCCTGGGCAGGCAGGTCAAGCCCAGATCTCTCTATGCAAGCAGAGGATGGCCTTAGGGTTGGCCATTGCTTTCCTCTTATGCACCCAGCTCTAGGCCACATTGCCCCACCTCCAGACTCAGGGATCCTACTGCCCTTCCTAAAACCTCTCTTACATAGTGCATTTTAAATTTTGCTTGTCAGGCTTTCTGGTTTATTTTAATTGGAGGGGAATATTCAGGAAGTCTTAGGTAAGGAGAGACCTGATAGTCATCTGGGTGAGTGCCAAGAAGGGCCCTGACCCAAGCCACTTTGCCACACACCTGGCACTGAGTTACACACCGCCCTCCTCTGCACTCTCTCTTGGAATAACCTCCCTCCTCCTCTGAAGGAATAATACTTTCTCAGGAGCACTGACCTTCTTGAATCTTCTGTCAGAGAAAAAAAGCAAGAGCACAAAGGCAGGTGCCTGTCCACTTAAATTTAGTTGATATCATTTCATGGGAAAACAAAGAGGTGAAGCTGCTGACATTCTTTTGATAATGCCCAGTTCAGGGATGTGGCTGTATTTTTTGAATCCCCAAGAGCTGTTAAGCAGAAAGAACCAAAGCTTTGAGTCAGGCAGATATGAATTTAAATGCCAGCCCTGCCCTCGTGGCAACTTACTTAACTTCTCTAAATTTCAAATTCCTTATCTAAAATGGATATATCAAAATGAACTTTCCCTAAGAGTGGTGGTAAGGATGACAGAGTCACTGTTCAGGAAGAGCCTACCAGGGTAAGAGTCAGGGGCGCAAACATCACTCCTCTCTTCCAGACCCAGATAGATGCAGGCAGCCTGTCTTCTGCCTGGGCAGTTCCCCTACAGTAGGAGCCCAGAGTGGCTGGGAAGCCAGCTTCTGCTGTTTGAAATCTGAAAACCCAGACTGCACCTGAACTCTGCTCTGCTACCAGTCCACCGAAAACACCCGTGTCAACCCCAGGGAAAGATGGAGACGCTGCTCCTTTCTGGGGCAGGACCTAATGTGGGGTGAACTGTGGGGTGTTCAGTATTCAATGCAATGAGAAGGGAGGGACAGAAACAGTATCCCAAAAGACCCTAAACAGCAGCTCCATGCCTCTAAGAAACACTCAACTCTACAGTGAAAGGCGAACTCCTCAGATGCTAAAGGCCTAGAGGATAGGGTCAGAGGGCTTATGTTCTGCCTGTTTTGGCCATCTGACTGCTGCTTCCCTGCAGCCCCCCTACCCCACCCCCACCCAGAAGTCCCGGTCAGCACCAGCACAACTCAGAGCTCAAGCCCTGGGGCACTGCCCCACCTCCATGATGCCCATTCAAACTCATTCACTGGAGGTTCTCCATTCAACTCCACAATCAGGCCGGGATCCTATGAACGGAAGCATGGGGCACCCAACCAAAGGGAACTCACTTGATCCATCTGTACACGGCTTGTTTTATAGACTGCCCTCAGGACTGGCAGCCATCTGAGGAGGGGGGTGTACCCCCAGAAGGCACCAAGTCTATCTTCGGCTTGTCAGTCCACCTGCTGCTTACACTTCACTGTGAAAGCTCAAGGGAGCTGAGAGGAGGGAGCAGCCCTGCAGGGAAGGTCTGTACCCACCTGACCTGGGTTTGGGGCATGGCCAGCCCTGCCTTTGGCTACTCCTGTCCACTCTGCCCATTCCAGTAGGAAAGACCTGACACAAAGGCCCAGAGCTGCACCCAAGCATCCAGGACCTCCACTTACTGCTGGCTCCAAATGCAAACCCAGGCATTCCACCTCTTGTAACTGTAAAGGAACACTAATCTCAGTGCGGAGGGAGAGGAGTTTTAACTCAGACTATAATAAAGGAGATCCCCCCATTTTATATTAGAATTGCAATTAAGTACAGGAATATATTAACAATAGAGCTGGTGAAATCTCCTCCTCACTGAAAACCGCCAATGCCCTAATGTTAGGGCAAGGCCCTTCCCACAGGTAGGGAGGGGGCAGTGTACCCCTCAGATCTAGAAGTCAATATATACACACAGACCTCCGAGCTAGGGCAGTGAGCAGAAAACATTGCATTTTAGTCATACAATAGTGCTCTGCTTTAAGAAACTCCAGCCTGACAAATTAGGAGGTAATCAGGGGCAACACAAAACTAGAATTTACAGGCTTTCTTTAAAGGCACATGCTCCTATGTTAAGAATCTGCCTTCCCTTAGCTTCTTCCCAGTGCAGGGCTCCTGTGTGCTAGAGGTAGACCTGTACCTGCAGGCACGGCTCCAGCTAAGCCAAAGCACCCGCTGCTCATTCCCAGGCACACAGTACCTCTGTGACCTTTGCTCAGCCAGCCAACATTTACTGGTCCCTTGCCATAGCTTAACACAATGAAGACGAGACCCACATGGGGCTGGAAGTCACTTTGTGCCACTGCTAAACCTAAGTGACCTGGGTCACTGCCTTGATCTTCTCTGAGCCTTGGTTTCCTCGTCTAAACAGCAAGGTTGTTATGAGAATCAAATCAAATAGGAATGTGTGTAGAGGGCCTAGCAGAGTGCCTGTATACAGCTGGTACTCAATACAAGCTCATTCTTTCCCCCTACATGTCAAGCATTAGGCTAAGTGCTGAAAAAAATGCAAAAGACGAAGAGTTTGGAGCTTGGGTTAACAGGAAAACAGGACAAGAAAGTGAGATAGGGGCTGTAAAGGAGTGCTCAGAGCTTGGTGGAGAGAGCTCTGGCTCCAAGGTGGCTTCGCAGAGGGCATGACTGAGCCAGGACTTCATTCAGAGTCTTACTGAGGGCCGCCTTCATTCCAGGTGTACTGAGGGAACAAAAGCCCAGTAGGGAGTGGGCAGCATTGAGAAATCACTTCAGAACGTTTGGTGCAGGAAGGGGCAACAGACAAAAGCTGAAGTCTTGAGACAGAAGACAAATGCACCTTTTCTCAGACTCAACCCTACTGCTTCCATGTAGGATAACTCCAGGCTAAGGACAAAGGAGCTCTAGGCTAGGGCTCCCTCAGATCCTACCACCCAGACTCCATAGTGCCCAGACTGAGCCAGAAACAAATTTCCTGGAGCAGGACCTATTTGTTCTGGGCAGTTAACAGTTTGGAAGAAATAACACAGGAATTGGGCTGGGCTCCCCAAAGCTCAGCAACAGGTCCTTAGCAGAATCAGGTGGAAACCTCATGTCATTGATGTACTATTCCTCAAAAACACGACAATAGCTCATCAGCCTGCTCCCAGTACCTGCCCAGGAGTGGCAAAGGATATGTGTTGATTCAACCACCAGGAAACTCCAGGAACCAGCAACTGAGCTATCTAAGATGGCTAGCCAAGACTGGAGGTGCTATCTCTTGTCCTGAACAGAAGAAACTGGCCGACCAGGCTGGATGGGAACTCTGCCCTCAGCCTCCCCAGCAGAGTGCTAACTTCCTGAATCACCTAGCCATTCAGGAGGAACAAGACCCAAGACCAGGCTTTTCCAATGTTCCGCCAGCACAAGCAGAACCACAAGGCAGACCCTACCAGAATTCTAAGTACCAAACCCGATTATCTCATACCTAACTAATTGATTAGTGCCATTCTCATTAGGATGCAAGCTCTATTGAGACAGGCAAGCTCTGCCTTCCTTACCACTAAATCCCATCCACAGGGCTTAATAAGAGGTTACTGAATGAATAAAGATCTGCCCACCTGCCCCACCCCATATACCCTTTCTACCCTAGATTGATAGCACCACTTGGAGCCTAGGACAAAGAACTCTGACCCCCAAACTCTCCCCTATCCCCGGAAGTTGACCATGCCCTCTTCAATGTAAAACAGTTCAATAGGGCTAATTTAAGAAATCTCGTATTTACACAGCACAACCCCCTTTAACTATCATCCTCTTTCTTCTCTCTCTCGACTTACCCAGATATCTCAGGAAAATATTCTTCTCATTCTACTTACCTCAAACCATTGAGCAAGCAAGGTGGTTACTAGAGGCACACTTATATCAACACAAAACGTCATAGATATTCAGTTAGGTAAACTCAGCAGCAAAGAACCAGAGTGAGCATTATTAGTTCTCAAATCCTATAAGGGTCCTGGGTAGAGAATTCTTGATCTACCACGGAAGTTTCTACTCTAACAGGATGGCTAATGTTTGTCAAGAACTTGCTATGTGCCCAGTGCCACCCTAAGCACACTAGATTCACTCTCATTTATTCTTACAACCACCTCATGGGGTAGTTATCCAAAAAAGGAGAAAAAAGAGGTACAAGAGAGGTAGGTAAAGGAACTTGACCATGCTCTTGTGTCAATGAGAGTAGAGGCGGGGTGGGGTGTCTGTGGTCAGTCCCAAAGCCCACATGCCCACTGCAACACAGGACAGTTGCTGGGTCAGACCGACAACTTGCATATTTTTTTCTATGTTGTTTTAATTATTGGCATTAATACATTATTAGTTTTTCCTGATTTTTCACCACAAAGGAACTGAAAATGTACTCTAACTGAATGACATCAGTAGGGTGGCCAGGGAACTTAAATATTATTTTACAAATTGTTTCTACAGAAAAGCCTGCTCAAAGTTCCCAATAAACTCTTAACAAGCACTTTTGAAACAAACCCATTTCATGTCCTAGAAAATGGTTAAGAATTTCAAAGATTTGTCATGATTTTACAGTAAATCCAGAAAAGTCTAGACTACCCCCACGCATCTAACCACATCTCTTGAAGCAGGTAAAATATCTTTCTTCTAACCTGAACTAAAATGAGGATTGAAATTTGGTCACACTCCAAACAACCACATTAATGTTCAAAGACAGAGCATAACTGCCCCTTGGCTACCTCTCTTTGGGCCAAATAAATCTAAGTCCTTTCAATTTTCTCTGAAAATCAACTCTTATAGTCATTTCATCAATTTTATAATTCTTTTCTACATTATGTCCAAATTGTGTGAATCCCTCTAGGCACACAGCAGGGGACAGACCCATACTTCTGAGGAGGGGCTACAGTGAAAATGTGAATCTTCCCCTTCTGGCATATTCATCAGGATATCCTGACATCAAGCAGTACCCTGATATCTTATCATTTTTATAAACTTCCTCTAAAAACTGATAATTCACCTCTAAACCACTTGGCCAGATAAAAATGTGATTAACAAACTGAATTTTCCCCATCTGAGGCAGGTAGCTGCAGTTGAAGAAGAGCCTAAGAGAGGGCAACCTCCCCTTCCTCTGCAGGCAGGAAGCTAAAAGAGCTGCATCTTGGGAGGGTGGGGGGCCCAAACAGGATTAGAGATGGACAAGAAGTAGGAGCAGTGAGCACCACTCCAGGTGAGATCTCGAGGTCAGGAAAAGCAGAAACACAACAGATCTCATATCCTGAAAAGAGGACAGGGTGGTCAAAGCACCTTGCACCCTGCCCCTGCAACCCGTTAGGAAAGAAACTGATTTGAGAAAAAAGATACAGACCCCAAGTTCCTGCCGACATCCACACTGTTAACTAAGAAGAATCACCTGTCATTTTTTCATTCCGGTACCTCAGCAAAAAGTTCCCATTTCAGATCTCAGAAAGGTGGAGAGATAAACTCATTCTTTTATTCCTGATGGACTCTACCTGAAGAGGACCTCAAGGACAATGTTGTTTTTCTTTTGTGTGGGGGCAGGGCAGGGAGGGGACATTGAATCAGGTGAAAACCAACCATCCTTGCAGGTGTTTCCTACTGTGATATATGAAAATCTTTCCCAAGACACAACACGAAGTCCTCGACGTGACTTTGCTCTGAGGCCTGCTCACCAAACCCAGTCCTCTGGTCCCCAGCTTCTAGACCAAGTTGCCTAGGGTAGGGCACCAATCCCCACAGTGAAACTTCAGGGCCCTGCTGGTGCTCAGCAGCTTTCTCTGGCCAAGAACAGCCATCTGCAGCCTCCCTATCACCAGTGCTCTTCCTCCTCCTCCTGTTAGCCGGTTTACTGCTCATTAGTGACCATACCAGGAGGTGGGCAAGGGAAACATAAAGGAGCTGAAATTCAAACCAGTCCATTTTACTCCAGTTAGGTGCCTCTCATAAAACCAGGCCAGATTTCATCATCCAGGTCCTCCCTGTACCCTGTCCTGGAGAACCTGATGCAGCCTGAAGGGTGAGGAGCTGCAGAATCTCAGAACCCCAGGTGTCAGGAGTGTGTACTTCTAATCATCAGCTCTTGACTACATTGTGTATTTCTCGTCTTTTCAAGATTAACAGGCACTCCTCACCATGAGCTGGCCCATCAAGTCAAGGCCAGAGACTTGCAGAGCA
Source organism: Rousettus aegyptiacus (assembly GCF_014176215.1). Lineage (NCBI taxonomy): Eukaryota > Metazoa > Chordata > Mammalia > Chiroptera > Pteropodidae > Rousettus > Rousettus aegyptiacus. The sequence goes on along the minus strand of NW_023416306.1, from coordinate 114,680,072 downwards.
CGAATGCTCAGTCTGCCCTAAATATGAAGTACACTCTCCTTATCCCCCCAAAGTCCCCAGCACAATGGCAAGTTCACAAAGGAAGTCAGTCTTGCCAGACTGTGCTAGCAAATTCCCATAAATCCTTGGACTGGGGTAGTACTGCTAATGTAAAATGCTTCCCCATTGAGAGATGCTGCTTTATTTACATTCTTCACAACCCATTCATAAAAAGGAGGCCCTTTAATGTTGGGGCCGTTTGTATAATGCTCCATAAACCTGGCAGCTTCAGCTGGCAGTCTTAGTTCAACACAGGCTACTTCTCAATTCCAGAGACTTTTTTTTTCCCTAAAGATTTTTTCTCTTTAATGACTCACCTTGCGACAGGGTGCTGAGGCCAGATGTTGCCGAAGCAAGGCCAAGAGGAATAAGAACAGATAAAATGAAAACACACAAGTCCTCCTGAATGCTGGGACAGAGAGGTGGGGAGGAATGAAAATAAACTGAAAATCCCCATAGAACTCCAATGTGAACTAAGTATGTGAGGAGGTTGAATTCCTTCCCTTTTTACTAAAACTTCTTTTATGGCTGTCAAAATGCTCCCCAACTTATACCTTTACATAGCAGAGATGGCATGGAGGGAAATTTTTTTTAAACCCGAAAGTAAAAGATAGAAGAGGGCTCTTTCTGGCTTTTAAATTGGATGACAGATGAATTAAAAAAGAGTAATTTTCTCTGCTTCTTCATAGAACTGTTCCAGGGGACTGCTGGATCCAAGAGGAACACTACTTGCTGAGGGTGAAGAAACTCAGGCAAACCACAGGAAGAGAGGAAGGACTATGTTCTAGCGCACCAGCCTGAGCAGATGAGGGGAGCCCAGGAGCCACATTCTGAGGTAGCTTGTCTACTGCTACAGTAGAAGCAAGGAGAGAAGTAATAGGGATTTTTTTAATTGACGGGGAGCGGTCCACATTGCCATGGCAACTGTGAGGGGTGGCCTTCCCGCTTGGAAGGGAAATGCTGGTCCATTAATCATCAAACTGGGGCACAAAAGGGAGGTTTGGGGGAAATGGGATGGATGCAGAATTTATTTTTTCACTGTCTAGACTCAAACCAGTTACCAGTCCTCTTTCCCATTTCCCTCATGGTCCAGGGTTAATGGTGAAAAAAAACCAAAAAACAAAAAACAAAACGGAAGTTCCAAGAGAGCTGGGATCCCAGCTTTCCTTTCTGATGGGTCCAGTGTGGGGGTGATCATCAGCGATGCCCCTATAAACACCTCTTCCAACACAAGTCCCCAAAGTCCCAGCAATCTTTTCCTTTTCTCTTCTCAGAACCATGTTTTCTCCCTCATTTACACCCGGGATTAAAAAGAGATAAAACATATGGATTCATTTAGCATGGACAACAAGGAAAATTGCATAAGAGCAGCAAAGCCGGGTGGAGAGTGGCCTGGTGGGGTAGGAGGAAAACAGGATTACAGCCCTTTTCCAATTCATGTCTATATGGTGTCATGTGAGCAATTCACAAAACAGACCTCACCAGCCAGAATATCAGAAACAGCAGCTAAATTTCATCTGTTTCCCATGCTAAAGCACCCCAAACATGCCTTATCTATATGACTTTGACAGAAAAGGTTGGAAACCACCAAGGACTCCATACTGAGCATTTCTGGGGAAGCAGAAGGGAAGGCTTCCCCCTCTGTTCCCACCCAACTAGGCAGCCAACTGTATTTATTCATTCAATTAAACAATGTATACAGCACTCTACCAAAAATCCTAGAATATTCTCTCCCCTCGCCCTATCTCTCTCTCTCTCTCTCTCTCTCTCTCTCTCACACACACACACACACACACACACACACACACACACAGAGGTTTAACACTTGTACTGTCCCTGTCTTTTAAAAACTTTCAACCCATAAAACCTCTCAAGATGACACCATGTTGTAAAATTCAGGGTCACAATCACAGAGGCAAGCAATGTTGGCCTGGAGTGGCCCAAGAAGAAAGATGTGTAGGCTTTGGGCAGGAGAAGAGGAAGGCAAAAGATGCCTCAATTGGAGACAACTGGGGAAAGCAGCAAAAGCAAAGATGCAGGGACATGAATGTGCATTGTATGGATAGGGGAGAGTCCAAGAGGAACTGTCTCTGGTCAGTGAGAAAAAAGAAAGCCGCTGCAAGTTTGTGAATAGAGGAGTGACATGGGGGGAGAAGTACTTTAGGAAAAATGATCTAGCAGCTGTGTACAGACTGGATCAGAACCAGAGGAAGCCGGAGGGGAAGAGGGGCCATGACAACAGTGCAGGCCTGACATGGGGACAGCAAGGCAACAAAAAGGAAAAGAGAGACAAAAAAAAAGAAAGAGAGAGAACGATAACGAACCTCTTCACTGGCTAAACTCTCCAGAGCAAACCGTCTTATAACACTTGATCTGACTGACATGAGACTCCTGCCAGGTAAGAGCCTGTCAAAGAGGGAAACCATTGTTTTGGTAATTCCCCTTTGTATTCTAGTGGCCAGACCAGGTCACCCCTTCTTACTGCCACCAAAAGATATCACGTACTGTGTAGCCCCAGAAAAGAGATGAGGACCTTTGAATTCTTCATCGTTCTCGGAATCTTAGACAATTTAAAGTTTGTTCTCTAAGAACAAACTTTAGTCTCCTGAATGAGGTAATACCTCTTTCCCACAAGCTTCAACTCCACCCAGCTGGGGGGTTTAGACCCTCCTGTGGAAGGGGACAGAGGATGACCACGAATTAACTTAATGCCTATACTAAGCAAGGTTGACATCAGCTTGCCCAGGTGAGATTACAGCCAACCACACCTGGGAGCAGCTCTTAACCAGCATCTACCTGAGGTGTGACTTGAACCCAGATTCTCAGCAAAAGTCCCCATTCTAAACAGTCTGAGTCTCTCTGTCTTTGTGCTCCCAACTCTTCCATTACGGTGTCATATAAAGGGGCACAAGAGCTCTGAATGGGTTTTTAAAGATGGGAAAATAGTGTTCTAGTTTAGAGTTGATCACTAATGGGTTTAGAGGCAGTCTCGGCTTGAACCACTGGTTCCCACGTGTCCTCCAGCTGGCCAAGGACAGTGGTGTCCCTCTAGAACATGTGGTCCTTCTGGGGCCCTTTTCTCTTTTTTCCCCGGGAAGACATGGGGGTGGAGAAGGTAGAAAGGAAAGTTTCTCAGGTGGCACAAAGTAAAAAGACTGAAAACCTTTTTTATTTAATCATTAAATTTCTACCTGGATTTATAAACTAAGCTTTCTATTTCCCTATGTGAATACCTTCTCGGGTTGAATAAAAGTGCTAAAGGCAGTTGTGGATGGATTGCTGGCCCACATTAAGGGGTGTCTCCTAATCCCCAATTCAATTGGTCTCTGCCCTGTTAACATTGTCTACAATGGGCGATTGGGAGATGTCCCCAGTGGAATTAAACCTCTGCCATGGGCAGACTGCTTGCTGAAACCCCTTATTCCTAGTAGCCTCTAGAACAGCTCCCCGGACTGTCACCTCCATAAGTCCAGCAACCTGGTCATCCACCGGCCAGGCCCAAGATATGCACTCCCACCTCTGCCCCTGTGCCCCTACAACCTGGCTGGGTCGACCCCACTCTTCCCAGAGCCGCGAAGCTATCCGCGGCTGGAGAGATGAACCAGTGCCGCAGCTCCTCCCGGCGGGCGCCTCGGCCCCCGCAATCCCCGGGGCAGAGTCCGGCACTGTCGCCCGCCCCTCGGGGTGGGTGGCTCGGACCCGCTCCCCTCCCCGACGCCACCACCTGCGCCCGCTCCGGCGCCGCCTTTGTCCGGCTCTTCACCGCCGAGCGGGCCCCTCGGGCCCGACCTGACCCGGCCCCCGGCCCCAGAGGAGCGGCGGCGGGACGGGCCGGGCAAGACCAGGCCAGGCAGCGAGCACGGGGTCCTGCTGTCACTTGGAGGCGGTCTGACAACTTCGATCCCCCCGCCCCACCTCGGACTCGGCCGCCACTCCGCACGGTCCCTGCCGGGCCTCCCGCGGCCCACACTCGCTTCTCGAACCGGTTCCCTTCCGTCTTCGGCGCCTCCCTTCCTCTCACCCGATCCGATCGTCTACACTATCCCCCGCCCCAGCGCGGCCCCCATCCCTGCCCCCCATCCAGCAATAACCGGTCAGCTCCTAGCGCGGGAGGGCGCCCCCCACCCTGAGCGGACGATCCCGCGGCGCCGCCCCCAGCCTCGGCCCCTTGCCTCGGGGACCGCGATGGGGGAGGGGGCGCGGAGTGAGAGGGAGGGGGCGCGGCAGGGGGGGCCAGGGCCTCACCGCCCGCGCATTCGGAGGTGAGCCGGCTACGCCGCTGCGAGGAAACAACCGGCGTCCTCCCGCCCTCCGCGGCCCGGGACGCCCGCGCCGCCGCCGCCCGGCCGAGCTGCCACCCTGAGGCCGCCACCCACCCCGCCCCCGGCCAGCGAAGAGGGCAGTCCCGGGGGGCTGTCACCTCGAGGCGTGCCGCGCTCCCCGATGGCGGGACCGTGTCGCCGAACCCGGGGAAGGGACGCGGCGCGAGCGAGCGGGCGGCCGCACCTGCTTCGCGTCGTCCGTCCGTCCGTCCCTTCCCGAGCTGGCGGGGGCGGCGGCGCGGCGCGCTCGGTGGGGCGCGCTGACGGGCGGCCGGTCCTTTCCCCTTCACTCGTCCGTTTTCCTCGCTCGCTCCCTCCCGCCCGCTCGCTCCTTTTCCCCTCTTCGACCCCGGCCTTTGGCTCACCGGGACGGCGGCGCGGACGGCGCGGCTCTGGGCGCCCGCAGGCCCCGGCCGGGCTGGAATCCGGCGGCTGGAACCCCCCAGGGGCGCTCAATTCCCGGGCTCCACGCTGCTGCGTCAGCGCCTCCTCCTGGGGGCCGGGGCCGGGCGGGCGGAGCGGGGGCCGCAGCCGGGCGGGGCCGTCGGGGGGGCGGGCGCGCCTGGCCGGGGCGGGAGGACGGCGGGGGCCGGACGGGCGGGGCAGACAGCCGGACGGGCGGGCGGCGGGGGCCGGGCTCCGGGATCCGCTACGCCGCTCGCGGTTCCCCCACAAACTCCCCGAGAGCGGAGCCTCCGCCGCCCTCCTTCCTGCTTCCTCGTCCCCAGCCAATCAGCGGAGCGCCCCTCGGGCAGCTCCGCCAATCAGCCGCCCCGCCCTGCGCTGGCTCCGCCAGCCAATCCGGCCCTCGGCTCCCCCTCCCAGCCTCCGACCAATCAGAATCGTGGGTCGGTCGTCCCAACGCAGGGGGCAGCACGAGGCGGCTGGGGGAGGCGGTGCGGGGAGTGGTGGGGCCTGGGGGGAGGGGTACGGTGCCAAGGGTGGTGGCGGGTGGTGGTTTTCTTTGCCGGCTTCTTGGCTTTTCTCTTCGTCTGCAGAGCCTGAGCCCGTATCCCATGGTGACCCGACCCTGGAGCCCCAGTCCCCCAGCTGCTAGCCCCCCACCCGAGAAACCTTATCTCGCCCCCGCCCTGATCATCACCCCTCTATATCCCTCTTCCCCCTTCTCTCCCCTAGCACCCACTGGAGAAAACTGCGGGCTAAGGAACACCCCCACCCTCGCCAGCGGCTGCTGCCCCCAAGGCAAAGCTTCGAGAAGACCAGACGAAAATCAAGCGAGAACAACCCCCCTTTCCTGCAGAAAGGGCCCCAGACTCCAGCAAAAGGGCCCCGACTGCTGAAAAGCCCCTCCCGCCCTTGCCTCATCTTTCCGACTTCCCGGCCTGCCACGTCTCCTTTCCTTTCAAGCAAGGTCGGTCCTGGCTCGGTAACCCCTCACCCGCATCTTTTTCCCCCTTCACCTACCGCCCCCCACACTCTAGCTCCTAATTTAAGAAGCAGAGTGTGGATCCCTCATCCATTTCCATCTGACAGTAGAGCCTGGTCTGAGTCTTTGACACCCACAGATCCTCTTCCACCACCGGGGAGAACATCGGAGCTCTCCGGGGGAGCGCCGTGGTGGGGGGTGGGGGACAGCCTGACAGCCCAAGCTGGACTTCCTCCCTCGCGTCCCCAAGCCAGGATGGGACACTTACCTGGCTTCCCGCTAGTCACTGAATGCTGTGGCTCCGTCTCACACCCACAGACGTGCCTTTCCAAGCCTGAGCATGCTCACGGGGTCAGCAGGGTGGGTGGGCACGGCAGGCTGAGGTCACACGGAGGTGTAGGAGGTCCCTGCGAAGTGAGGAAGGGGCTGTTTCGGGCACCTTGTAACGCCAGAGGCGACAGAAGGACATAAAGATTCACTTCAACCAGCACTGGATGTGCACGTAGTAGGTTCTTGAGAAATGCTGAGTCCACCCCAGAACAAAGCCTCGGTCTCTATTCAGGCAGGGGAAAGAGGTTTGGAAGGTAAAAGCAGCAGCAGGAGCAAGAAGGGTAGTGTCAAGTCATCAGAGCCCTGGGAGCAGCCCAGGGAGGGGCTGGGTCAAGGATGGCCTCCAACAGATAGAAGCACCTCAACTGCTGGGGCTGCCTAGTCTGGAGGAGAAACCCAGCCTTGGGAGTATGGCTAAGGGGCTCTTCCTGCACCTCACATGCTATCTAGCCATTCCTAAACCTTGAGACTCAAGCACTTAAGTATAGGTAACCTTTAAGACAATCAAGACTTCTAGCCCCTATAGCTGGGAAATAAACCCCTGAAAGATGGTTCCCCATCTACTTCTAGAGCTGTCAGTGGGGTCCAGGCAGGTTTAGGTGTACTGGGGAACCTATTTAAAGGAGAGGGCCACCCAGCAGGGGAAGTGTGTGAATGGAAGCTAAAAGCTAAGACTGGCAGGGAAACTCAGAAGAGTCAGGTTCTCCTAGGACAGCTGCCTCTATTTCTCTCACCTCCCACTCTTTGGAAAAGCAAAATCTATAAAAGTAGGAAACCGAAGATTTCTCTCCTCCCTGAGCATCCCAGGACAAAGATTCCTAATAGTCCCCCCACCATCACCAGACCAGCCCTACCCCTACCTCACAAAATGTAACCCTGTAACAGTCTGTCCTATGGGTTGATGTCCCCCACCTCTCATCAGAGACGGGTGGTAGAAAGTCACAGCAGCAGTGGCCACAGGCAGAATGGAGCCAAGACAGTTGAGGGGACAGGGATCCTGTCAGCAGATCAGCCTGCACTGACCTTGGCTTCATGCAGGGATTGAGGCCAAAAGGAAGAAGAGAAATGTACCTAGTAATGGGGAAGGACCTAAGTGGCAGGAAGCCCATGCTCAGCCTAGGAAGTGGTCATAGGGTGAGTTTAGAAGACTGGACTTTCCTCCAGCATTCAGGAGTAAAGATCCAGTATCCCTAAATTGGGGGTTTAGTGGGGAGAGAGTTGTCTTTATATGGGGCCCTGGTGGGAGGGGAAACAAGGGAACACTGATTGGAGAAAAGGCAGAGTGGTCTTGAGAGCCCATTCCCAGCGCCTGCTCTGCCTAGCAGTTGAATAAATTCTATCTTCAGAGCCTCCCCCATGTGGGTGGCTGTCTCCTTTGCTCCAGGAGGCTCAGACTGAGTGAGCCAGGTTCTAGGAAACAGACTGGCTAAAGGCACTTGGTTTTCCTCCTGTACCAGTCCACAGACCTACTCCTGTTCCCCACTCCTCTTTGTTATAGCTGGTCAACAAGCCAACTTAAAAGAGGTTGTGGGCCGTACACCCTGCCCATCCCCTAAGAGACCTCTCAGCCTCTCCTCTCCTCTGCTTCCAGAGACCTCTGCAACTGGGCCTCATTCCTTCCCAGTCCAAAGCCCTTCCACATCTAAAAAGGGCTCCACCTCTTCCTTCTTCCTTCAGCAACTCTAATCTTTCCTGAGTAAGTGCTCCCCTCACTGACTCCACCAAGGCAGCTGTGCCAATACCTGGGGCCCATCACTTTTCTTCACCCTGGCACACCCAGCAGCTGGGAGGTCCCCCACTGAAAAGGGTTTGTGGCTGGGTCTGGAGAGAAAAACGGATCCATCAAGTTTCCCCTCCCTTCCTCTAGGCAGTGGGGCTCTCTCAGGAGCCTCTAGACCCATTAGGAAGGGTTAACTGCCGCAGAGCAGGAGAGCAGCAGAAAGAGGGAGATACAGAGAGGAAAACATCCAAGGCTTTGAGAAAACCCGCGCACACCCCTCCCCCCACTACCTACGACCAGACTGACAGCAGGGACAGACTGGCTGCTCAGTCATCTCCAGTCCAGTCATCAGGCACCTCCCCCACTGCCCTCCGCAGTCCCTGCAGATCGCCTGCTGTGGGTTCCAACCACCTGGCACCAGGCAGGGCACCCCAGCCGGCAACTCAGTCCTTGTAGTGGTGGCAGTAACCACTTTCCCCTTCCTACATTCCATACCCTGGTCCCATCTTTCTAGGGTGTGGGGCAGCTGCTCCCCTGCCCCCTAAAAGTGCCTGAACTCTTAGGTCCCAAGAACGCGTACTTAGCCACCTGGCCTTTAAGCCCCATTGGACAAACGGGAGCTCCGGAAGGTACACCAGGGCACCAATTAAATGCGGCTGCAGCAGTTGCCCCCTCCCCCATCATAGGAAGCCCCCGGGGGTGTGGGAAATAATGAAAGCTGGACTTTTATAGTCCTTTTATCTGACCCACTCCTTCTTAAAGGGATCAGAACCCCCTCCTTAAAGGGATCTCCAGAAATTATTTGCCCCCAGGCAAATGCAAGTGTAGATGTCTGCTTGGTCTTTACCTGCTGGGGCCCCTTCTCTAGGGATGGGGGAGGCAGAAATGCTCTCCTGGGACTCTGAATTGGAATACCCAGCAAAGAACAAGATCTCTTCTTTCTCTCATGGCAGCCACTGCCACAGCCCGGGGTGGGGTTGGGGGAGATCAGCCGGCTCTGTGTGGGCCCCGTATCTTCCTAAGAACAAGGAGGTGGGGCGGTTACCTGCATTCAGACTTTGGGGAACACATATCCATGGCACTGTGTCCAAAATCCCCATCTGTCCAGTGCTAGCCTCCAGATTGCTGGCCAAGGGAAGTCTTTGCAAGTTGCCGCTCCCCAGAAAAAAGCTGTTTCTACACTCTCCTTTCCTCTCTCCCAACTCCTCCCTCTTACCCATTTTAGGACCCCGGCCTTCCCCTTGGGGTATCCTCTCTGACCCTTATCCAAGTTGCCTCCATCAAAGCCCCAACAACTACACACTACTCAAACCATTTCAGGCTGTTTCCTGCGCTAGGTGGCATGTCCCTGGGGTCCATCTCATCCCCGCTTTGCCCTCCCCCCCAACCCCAGCCCGGGAAGTGGGGGATGGGCACACCTCGGCTCGCAGGAGCCCCTCAGAGTTTCATTCTCTCCCTCCGGCTTACTCAGCTTCTAGTCTCTCACTGCCCTTGGGGGGCTGCAAGGTTCGAGGAAGGGCGGGTGTGAATGGGGTGGGGGTGGGGGTCCGAGGGCACTTCAGACCGAGAGAGGGACAGAGTCGGAAGCAGACGCTCACTGAAGCCACCCCTCCTGCCCCTCCTCCCTTCGCCCAAGGAGGGTCGAATCTGCCAAGGGAGGGTCGAATCTGCCAAGGGAGGGTTTCCCGGGCGCTTGGAAACTCGCCAAGGCTCCCACCCCTGCCACTCCCTGGAGGAGAGGCTCCCCCAAGGACTGGAGCTCCGAGCCCTCCCCCACCTCCCTCCGGCAGCTGCTACAGCCTCCGGCTGAGGTCAGGCTCCACCTCCTTTCTCCGGAGGGAGAGCGAGGGTTGTTTGTTGTTGGGGTGTGAGAGGGAGAAGGTTCGAGATCACCTGGCCCGGTGGGCATGGACTCCGGGAGCGGGAAGTGGGGCGGGTGGGCTGGGTTCGCAGGGAGCCTACCGCAGAGGCTGAAGTGCTAACCTCACCCCACCCTCACCCCGCAGGTTCTAAAAAAGCAGTCCCATCCGCAGCTTTAGTTCTTCCGACCAGCTGCCCACTCACCGGTGCCCCCGCCTGCTGTCCGTCCCTTGTGGAGTGGCTAGAATGCCCCCTGCGAAAGCGCTAGCCCTTGGGTTACCACGAGGAACAAGACTTTTTCTGCTTTCAAGAAGCTTTCAGTTGGGAGCTGGGATGTGCTGGGGGCAGAGGGACAAGTAGACAGAAAACAGCTTGATAAACGTAACTTTGCGACAGAACATGTAATGGCTGCTGAGAAAGCAAAAGGAAGAATGCCAAGGTCTGCCCCTGGTGTGGGGCTGGAGTGAGGTGCAAGGACGTTGAGAAGGGGCTAAGCGGCGAGCAGTCTTTATGAAGGAGCAGGCATTCTTCACGTAGACCTGACATTGATAGAAGGGAAAGTTGAGGACATCCTAGGCAGTGATACCGGCTTTAGCAAAGGTGCAGAGCTGTGAAATAGGGGATGAAGCAAGGGGTAAGTAAGGGTGGAGAGGTGGCTGGGACCACCCAGTTTTTCTAAGTCCTGCGGAGGATCTTCATCCTAAAGGCATTAGGGGCCACTGGAGGATTTTAAGGGAAGTAAGGTCCTGGTCAGATGGTGTCTGACAGAGATCTGGGGAGGCAGTTTGGGGAGCAGGTTGGTGTGGCTCATGCTGGGGGGATGCTGCACTTCACTTTCCATCCAGTGCTGGCTTCCCTGAGGGAAATTTAATCCTGGGTCTCTGCCCTCCTCCCAGGTGGGATTGGGCAGAAAGGGTCCATCCCTGAGGAAGAGTCATCCCTCAGGGTTGCTCCCACTGCCAAGCAGGGGCGCTACCTTCTCCCTCCCCAGGGAAGGAGTGGGGCGCACTCACTGCATCCATGTTCTCCTTCACCCCTCTAGGTAGTCCTGCCCTCCCATAATCAATGCTATGATAAAGATGGCAAACGTGGGGACCAGCTTCGCCTTCCAGGTGCTCTTTCCCACCCCATTTGGGACTAGAATTATCAGACATTGCTGATAAAAACCATATAGAGACACCGACAATGTCTCTCATTGGGGTTCTGGGGCTGGCTCATCAGACAGCATGCTCTGGAAGCCGGTTCTGTCCTCACCCCAATCCCAGGAGGTAGACAGGATCGCTGTCACCATTTCACAGATTAGGAAACTGAAGCTTAGAGCAGTTTATTCCTGTCCCAAGTTACATAGGTGAGGTATATGCCAGTCTGCCTGACTCTCAGGTCATGGATGTACCCCCTGGCCCCAACCCACAGCACTGCCTTCTACAAGCCTGGAGAGCTTTGCCTTACTTGCCTGCCCATTCTGACCATGACCACGATCGAGCAGGACAAGGTGTGGGAGTGTTAGTAAAGCCTCATACTGTATAGCCCTGCCCTTTCCAGCAAGCCTTTTCCAACATCTGGAAGCAAACTCTTTATGGTTTTTCTTTGGGGTCCCTAGCTTAGGTCATGCCTGTTCATTTTTGTTCCTGTAGCTCCCTGGACTCTACCTCTGGAATCCTCATGCTCAGAGTCTCAAGCCTGACTTCTTAGAAAGGTATCCCAAAGTGAGGTCCACCTTGCTCCCTGATGCCCTGAATTCATAGGGGCTCCACACTGTCTCCTGCTATGCCTTTCTGACCATCTGCTTTGCCTGGGTCTCTCCAATGACACTACAGATCCCTGGAAGGCAGGACTATGGCTTCAGCTTCCTGTGTGTCTGGCATATCCCTATACCCAAGGAAGGACAGCATTCTAGGTTCTTCAGACCCTGGCCCCAGGACACACAGTCCTTTACCTCTCCCCTTGCAGAGATCCATTCAGGGGTCTCAAATAACCTCTGAGCAGAATTCGGCAGGCACATAAGTATTGTTTTTGATAAATTCCTTTCTCACAGGGCTTTCAAAAAAGATTGAAATTAGGAGCCAATGATGAAATTTTTGAAGGTTTAAAATAAAAATCCAAATTTCCGGTTTCTCTTGAAAAATCAGAAGATCTGGCTACCTTTGGCCCACGTTTCCACTTGTAACAACAGGTTAGTGCCAAGAAACAAATGCCATCTTTATGGGGAAGGCATGCTCTAGTTTGTCATGGTCTCACTTGCCCTCTTTGGGAATTTATGAGAACGGCCTGACCTCTGAAGGTTTTCAAGTTTGTGATCCTTGTATTGTGGCCACAGAGACAAGGATGCATGTCATGGTCCAGACCTTTGGATTGTCCGCCTCCGTTGGAACTACTTTGGAGAGCCTTGTTATATTCTCACAGCACATCTCTAATAATGCCTTTATTATTGCTCTGAGTGCAGATGTTTACTCAGAACTCTCCAAGATCCATGGACCCAAGCTGGAGATGAGATGGAAAATAAAACATGGTCCAGTGTCTGCGGGCACCTCTAGGTGACTACTCTTGAGAACATGGAAATAGCAGGTGCCTAATCATATCGGATTAACTGAATAGTAAATGATTGGTAAATAACAACTGAATAATTTAATAGTGAAGGGAGGACTGTTACAAGAAGCATGAAATGCCTGTGATCTGGATGTGGGTCGCTTGGTACTTTAGCTTCCTTGGAGTCACTGCTTTCAGGACACTTGTCTACTCAGATATAAAACGAGAATATGTTAAAGAGGACCCCTCCCAGAGTCCTGGGATGATGAGGACACCCAGATCTGGAATGAGCAGTGTTTTCCAAAGCCAGGGGTCTTACAGAATGCATGGGCACACACTCAAACACGTTTCTTTATTAAATCCTCAACGACCGTTTTAGCTAAATGTTATACTCAAATTTATAAACACATAAGGAAACTGAGACCTGGAGAATCTAAGTAACCGCTCAAGATCACAAAGGCTTGGAGTGGCTCCAGACCTTTGTTTTTTAAAAAATGGCAGTTAGCATAAAGGTTAAACAGAGTTCTAACCCTCTGTAGGTCTAAAACCTTTACTCTTTCTAGATTTCACATAATGAAGTTTTTAAAGAATACAAACTCTGTAGCCAGACTTCCTGAGTTGGAGTTCTGGCTCTACAATATCTTAAGAGTGCCTGACTCTTAGCAAATGCCCCCCAAACTAGCAATTGTGAATCTACTCCATCACGCTTCCTTCCAGCCATGCCTGCAGTCTGCCCTGTTTCTGGAATCCAGTCCTACAACCCCTGTTTGCCGCCTCTGTCTCCCAGGTGGAGTTCCTACCACGTGGTGTCCATGGCTGTAGTGTGTCCACCCAGCTGCAGTGTGTCCCACTCTGGCCTTACTCAGGCTGGATGCCTCCCTTTGCTGGGTCTGGAGGAGGGGCCAGCTTCCCTTCCCATGGCTTTCCCACTCCACCCTCTCAATACCAGAGCTGTCTCTGTGACCCCAGCCATCTTCCTCTACATTTGGAAAGATTTTTGGTGGCATCCCTAATTGCATTTCCCAAGGTAAAGTGGCTCCATTTCCTACAGGCTTCCATCCATAGCCACTGGCCTCTCTAGTCTTTTGAAACCAAGAGCAGAGGGAGATAGTCACCTGTGGCTCTTTTGCCATTTTCTGTCAATCTCAACCCATGAGAGGCAAGACCAGTCCCTCCCAGCAGAGATACACCCTGGAGAAGTTTCCAAACTACAGCCTGGACTATGCTAACCAACCACAGCACCACTCACACTCAGCACTGTTCAGGCACCAACAGGACCTCGAAGGTGATGCAGATAAGACTGCTTCTGACCTTGGAAAGCTTCCACTCCACCCGGCAGAGAAGAGATCTTCTGAAACTGAAGACTCAGCAAAGAGTATATAACCCAAGCAACACTGGGCCAAACAATAAATAGCTGGGTAGGTGAACCAAGACTCAGGCATCAGGTCTGACAAAATTTTCTAATTTGTGAATGTTATTCTATTTTTAAAAATCTAACAAGGGGATTTGTGAAAATTATGCTTAGTTATATGGACAACTTTTCTTCATCATTGAAAAGCAGAGGGGGAAATCAGCAATTGCCTTTTTCATTTGTTTCTCACTGTTGGTGTGTAGTTTATAGTAATAGATAAAATTCTTGGAAAGATTCCATGAGCTAGGTACTTACTGTGTTAAATTCTTTATACACTCTTTTAAAATCTTCAACCAGTCTTATGAAATAGGTAGTTATTATTCTCACTTTACTGATGAGGAAACCGAAGCATAAAGAGTTGTGATAACTTGCTCAGAGTCCCACAGCTAATAAGTAGCAGATCCTAGCCTTGTCATTTTTAATTGGTCCTCCATCGCTTGTTGTTAAATGAGCTTCCCCAAATAATTCTTTGTTCCTATGTTTTCCAGTCGTCTGTTAGCAAATCATTTGGATTTTACACAGGAAGTTGCTGTGAGCCACATTCGTCTCACTATTAGATGGGGGGGGGGGGCAAAATGTTGCAAGCGTATTGCCATGTTTCTTTGTAAAAAGAACATTCCTTTTGCAAAGTCTCATCAAAAATACCCTTTCCCTGCCCTCTGCACTCGTTTTGACACTGAAATGACAATGTGGTCTTTCAGGAACATCGGATACACTTCAACCAACTTCTAACTATAGGCAAAACCAGTGTTCTCCCAGTGTTTCCATTTGAGGGTAAAGGCACCACCTCCTACCCAGTTTTGTCTAATGCATCACCACAGCCTGACTGATTTTTACCTCACACCTCTTCCTTCCCACCCCAGCGACAGCAGCCCTGGTCTCCAGCAACAGATCTTCCCCTCTCCACCCCCCAGACAGTTTCCGATGCAGCAGCCAGAGGGATCTTTCCAAAACAGATCGCATCATATCATTCTTTTGCTTAAATCCTTTGTGGCTCCTACTGGCTGTAGGGATAAAGATCTAGATCTCAAACAGATAATTGAGGCTGCCTCAGCCAGAGGCTCCCTGATCCCTATACCCCTTTCTCCTCCCTCCCTCCCAAGCCCACTTTATTAAATGATGAATCAATAAATGAATGGCTGGAAGAGAAATAAAACTTTTGTCTGTGCCTCCAAGACTCTACAGTTTGCTTTGCCACGTAGTCACAGTGCTGGAAAACCACTTTCTGTAGCCACACTGTGTGTCAGGCTCTGCCAGCTACCCTTAAACTCATTCTTCCCAGTTTGCATATTTTCAGGAGTAATTGTAATGCTACCTTGGCCTCTGAGTCTCCAACATGAGTGGGTTTTGTGATTTGTGTATTTTTACTGTAAAATTTACTGATTTGATAAACTTAGTGACTGGATTCTAACAGTATGGGTTCAACAAAGCAGACTCTTCAAAATCTGGAGTATGAAAGGTACAGTTCTGGCTCTGGCAGTCCAGATGGCTTCTCCAAAAAGTTAGAGTCTGTGACTCCAGACTTCTGCTCTTTTAGTTGCTACTAAAAAGATTGGAGAATTTAGTTCAAGGTAAAAGCCTTGGGATTTCCTCTGCCCACTTCTGCTCCTCCCCCCTGCAAGTTTGCCCTTGATGTTTCAGTTAAATCTGATTTCATTTAGATAAGCTTGGTGGAAGGAGACAGGAAGAGAGGTGGTCCCCTCCTGCAGCCCCCCAGGGCAGGCATTCATCTTGCAAGTATTTCTTGGGCAAGCACCTCATTAAGCCAGACTTAATGCTGGGGATACAGCAGCAAACCAGAGACAGGTAACGTTTGGGTGAGTAGTGCTCATGCTAGGTCTTAAAGAATGAATAATATCAAACTTGACCAGAGTGACTCAACTTATCTGTTTTACATCTATCTCCTCAAGTATTTTAAGTTTTTATGGCCCCATAACTGTTACTGGTCGTTGAATTCCCAGCACCTCTGGCACGTAGTGGCCACTCAGCAAGTGAGAGTTGTTCTGAGATGGAATTGGTGGATGCAGAGATGGGTCATTCAATGGGCTGAGCCTGAGGTGTGCTGGCTGGGGGCAGGAAGGTGGACAAGCAGGTCCATCCACTGCCTGGGGACTGGGTGGTGGGCCACAGGAAACCCCATGCAGAATCTGAGGTACAGAGAGATGAAGTTTCCAAGAGGCAGCAGGGAAATGGGTTGGGAAGGTGTTCCTGGTGAGAGGGGCAGACTGGGGTGGAGAGTTGGGTGGAGGGAAGGGTCTTATCAGAGAACCTTGTGGGGAAGCACAGGAGTGGCCACTTGGGGGCAGAGGGAAACGTGGAAGTTTTAGGAAGGCAGACTATGAGATAGGAAAGGGTACCCATTAGTGAGAGAGATGCCTCTAAGCTAAGACTGAGAAGCCTGCGTTTCTGTCTGACCCTTCCTTCCTTGGGGAGCACTAACAGCTTCACTTATGGATTGTCTTGTTAACCTGTTGACAACAGGCTCCACACTCTGAGGCACCTTCAGGACTCTCCCCAACCCCCATGGCCTCTCTCCAGGGCTCAGGAGTCCAGGACCTGAGGTTCTAGCCCCTGGGAGGAGTGGGTGAGCAAGGAGTGGGAGGTGGAGGGAGCAGAGAAACTGCATCATGAAGCTCTCTGACTGGCCCCTAGGGGTCAGTGAATGGCGTAAAGAGTGGTAAGTGGCAAGGTTTCAAGCGTCTGGGCATCCTGCACAGGAGAAAACTAAAGAGGGCCCCACTTGCTTTCCAGTGAGGATTTCACCTTCATTCAGGAGTCAGGCAGCCTCCCAGTGAGGGAGATACCCCAGGAAGACAGAGATCCCAAAGGCCAACCTGCTCCCTTCACCCCTCTTATCAACCTTGCAGGACCAAAGGGGATAGTCTGCTCAGGGGCACGAGGGAAGTGGGGACAGGGACAGCAGTAGTGAGAGGGGCTGGTGCTTGCTGGGTCTCAATATCTTGGTGATTCTTTAGCCTGAACTGTTGCCAGCTGGGCCACTGGAAGCAGTCTCAGCACTGGGAGCAGATCCTCGCTCTCCCAGGCAACTGCAGTCATATAAAATCCACATACCTCCAGCCTTAATTAGAACCTTGCAACCCTACCCTTCCACTCTGGGTCAGGAGACCCCACCCTTCCACTCTGGGCCAACAGAGGGCGTCTGGAAAGAAAGGAAGAACTGGGCAGGCTGCAGGCCAATAATGAAAGGACACAGAGTTTCATCTCCTTAGCTTTTTCTCATTTAAGAGTCCTCCTCTTCCTATTTTAAATTTTAATTCAGCTTACAGTAAATTTGATTAAACAATTTTACTTCACCAAGTAAAGTGACCTATTGCATACCCCCAACCCTGCCCAGACTGGGAGCATGAGACAGACAGGGCTCAAGAACAGACTAAGAGCCTTTGAAACCCCATTCCCATAAATAGAAGAAGCATTTGGGGTGGGGCCCCCAGGTTGTCCTGAAAAGCCCAGGCAGATGTGCTGGGGCAGGTCAGGCAGGCGGCCCCTGTTCTGCGCTTATCTCCCAAGGGCAGCTGCTAGCTCACACTCCTGGCCTGTGCTCCTGCAGTGTGTCTAAAGCCTGTTTCTTGGTGTATGCAGCTATGTGTATCTCTATGTGTGTGTGCACCGTGTTTGCCCCTGGATGGGCACAAGGGAACAGGTGTGTTCAGATGGAAAGATGTCTAACTCTGTGGTTCGGGCACAGCCCAATCTTCTCTTTCTTCCTTCCCTCCTTGTGCTGCTACAGGGCAGCCCTCTGTCCTTCTTCCACTGATCCACTGTCTTCCTCTGAGCAGGAAGATACATCCTGTGCTGAGAGATCTTAGGCTTGGAATATTGCTCCTCTTTTCAAGAAACATCCAATTACCCATTCAGCCCTCACTCTCCTATATCTTCCAAGGCAAAGTTGTGTCAGGCTACCTGGCAGAGTAAGTGCGAACATAACTGTCCCTCTCTGAGGCCGTCTAACTTAACGCTGTCTCTCAGCCCATGGTCCAATGAGCGGCTCTTAGCTGGTCTATAAAGGTTTGTTGACTAGGTGGTTGATGGGCCTGAGCAGAGAAGCAGTAATACATACCCTTTTGCCATCTGACTTTGCTGAAAATAAGCTCATGGAGTTGGCCCTGGGGCTGACATGCCACTTCTTCCCTGGGTTACCTCTGGTGGCATTGCTCTAAAAATATAGGAAATATTGGAAAACAGCTTGGAATAACCTAGTAAAGTTGATCAGGTGTATACCCTATAATACAGAACTTCCATTCCTGACAATAGACCTAAAGAAACTCTAGCATACACAAACCAGAAGAAACATAGAGAATATTTTAGAGTAATCCCAAACTGTTAACAACCCAAATGTCCATCAACATGAGAATGGATAGTAAATTGAAGTCTTTTCACACAATGGAATACTGTACAAGAAAAAAAAATTGTCCAAATTACAGCTCTACTTATTAACATGAACAAATCTTTAAAAACTATACAATGATGAGCTCACAAAGCAAGATACAGAAGCATATATTTACTATGAGTCCAATTGTAGAAAGTTTAAAAACAGGCAATCTAAGTAAAATTGTTTAGGATACACACACAGGTAGGAAACCATAAAGAAAAGTGGGGAGAGGACTGTCACTAAATTCAGGGTGATGGTTCCTTCGGGGAAAATGCATCAGGGAGGGGAGCAGGGGCTTCTAAGCTACTTGGAATATTCTCCTCATTGACCTGGGTGCTGGGTACATAGGAATTTGTTTTACTATTGTTCTTTACACTTCATATGCATGTACATATGCATGTACATACTCTTCTGTATATACCATACATTTAATTCAAGAAACAAAAAGGATGGCGTGTGCTCTAACTCTGTCCCCTTTCTCCATCCAAATCCCATTCTTGTCCTCAGCTGGCAGAAGAGGGGCCACTGTCCCTCACTACAGTTGCTTTCTGTTTCTGAGTGGGTCAGAGAGATACTGAGAGGGAGCCCTCACCTCTGCAGCTGGGCCCTGGCCACGCTAGGTTTTGCCTGAGGAAAGCAGGGCCAGGAAAGGCCGGCTGGCTCTGCTGTTTCTGCCAACTCTGGGGATTAGGCCAAGGCTCTGGCCCACCTGTTGTTTCACTCATTCAGCATGAACATAGCCATTGAGTGCTTACTGTGAGCACTGGGTGCTGTAGGGAGGATTCGGATAAGTGAGAAATGGTTTTTGACCTCAAAGATCTGACAATATTCTCAGAAGGGATAACATAGACAAAAAACTATGGCACAGGCAAAATGTTAGCTGAGTGTCACATGACTATCCACCTACTCTTTCAATAAACATTTGTTAAGCACCTATTATGCACCAGGAACCATGCTACATGGTGAGCATACAGAGGCAGTTAAATCACAATCCTGGCCCTTAAGTTCTTAGCCTAATGTAGGGGAAACAGACATTAGACGAGATAAATACAACAGTGGGTCAAGCCCACTGACGTATTTATGCCCAAGGAGAAGCAGGAAGGGGCCCCACTCAGGATGGTTGGGGTGGCAACAAAGAGTGGAGAAGGAAGCTCTTCCTGAAGGAGATAGCTCCTGAACTGAGGCATTAGGGATGAGGAGGCAAGGGTAAGACGAAGGGCTAAAAGGACATCCTCCATAGATGGACCAGCTGGGACAAGGGCACAGGGATAAGAAACAGCATTTGTAAGGACTATTTGCAGCTGCAAAAGAAGTCCTTGGTGGGGTTGGGGAGAGGAGCCACTGCAGAGAAAGGCAGGGGCAGATGAGTCCTATTTGCCTTGCCAAATCTTAGCTCTTATAGGTGCTAGAAGCCCCAGAAGGATTTAGGGGGAGCTTGGTAGTTCACTCTGGCCCAGTATAGAGGAAGGGTTGAGAGGTGTGGATTCAAAGAGAGCAGGCAAGTTGTCAAGTTGTTGTAGATCCAATAAATATTTAGACAGGCTAGCTCTGTCTGAGAGTGAGTGATGGGTGTAGGAAAGGTCAGCTTTAAGAACAAGCTCTCTGCCAAAGTGACCAGGTGGAGCACACAGAGAGGCAGGCTCCTGCTCTGGGTACTGGAGAGCACTAAGTGTGGGCAGAGGCAGGGGACAGCTGGGGATGTGGATGGGACTCTGCACCATCTGATCCCAGAGCTCCCAAATGCTGTCCTGTGAACAGGACTGACCTGAGAAAGTGAGGAAAATATGGGCATGTAATGAGCTTCTTAAAAGTCAAATGTATGCACTTTAAAGAACTATCTTTAGGAGTGTCTGCGATTAAATCAATAAGTAAACATATCACTTAGAAAAGCACAAAGTGAATTACCAAAAGAAATCTCTTAAATATTCAAAAGTGGTTTTGTCCTGTGTGGGGGGGGGGGCATGGAAGATTTCTTTTATCAAATAAGCCTTTTAAACTATCATATTTTAAAACCCATGAACATAAAACATACACATTTTTTAAAACATGACTACCTTTTTTTGCTAAAAGTGGCCTTTCTTGCAAAAAAATGATACAAGATATAAAATAACCGGCTCTATTTTTATTGTCCCCCCTCCCGCCCGCCCCCTTACTGTCCTCATTTGGCAAAACAAAACGTCGCTGAGCCCTGAGCATCTTGAACTCATTGACCGGGAGCCGTCAGAACAGCACGGGGCAAAGGCCAGAGCACCGGGCACTGAGCGCCTGCGACCCTGCAGGCAGCCGACAGGGGTCAGGCGAGCTCTACGCAGGACCCGCTGAGCCGCGCCCGAGCCCGAGCCTGAGCCCGAGCCCGAGCTCGAGCCCGAGCCCGAGCCCGAGCCCGAGCCCGAGCCCAAGACAGAGTTGACCAACGCTCCGCGACGCGCGATGCTTTGGGGGATGGGGGCAGAGGGAGGACCCTGAACCTACCTTTAACTAGGAGTCGAGACTAACCTCCGCCTAGGTCCTGGGTCCAGTCTCCGCCCGACGGAACGTGAACTGGACTGCCCTCCCGAGCCCCCACGCCGCGTTGACACCAGCTCTGGCTCCACCCAGCGTCTGGGCGGGGCTGGCTTGCTGGCTGTTTGTTTGCCTGGCCTCCCTTGGTCAACTCACCTTACCCATCTCCTGGAATGGGGCCCCGTACAACCATGTGACGCCCTGGGGTGTCTCGAAGATCAAGGAGCTAATACGTCAAAATGAGACTTGAGAGGGCAGCATAGGTAAGGGATTCCCATTACTAGACAATATGGGTTTAGAATTAGGAATCAGGCCTCTGGGGAAGCATCCTCTCAGCCAAGGTCAGTTGTTCTAATAGGTTGCCGCCTGTGCCTCAGAATTATCCCTGGAGATTGATTAGGTCTGGGGCCAATCCAGGAATCTGCATTTTTTATAGGTTGCCAAATTCTGATAAAGAGTGTGCCCAGACATCGCTTGGAGAGCCATTCCCTTAGGCCGTTATCATAGAAGGCAAACAGTGGGAAAACAGGGATCGTCATCAACAGGGGAGCTGGGCTGATAGTGACCTGCTTAAAACTCAGTGGAATTAGAGGCAGACCCAGGAAGGACTGGCAGTGGCTGCTGTAGAGTTGCACAACCAAAACCTCCACAAGAAACAGAGTGGAAGGGCCCCTTGCCCTTCCATTCATGACTCAGACTATGATTTTTTTTTTTGGCGGGGGTGGGGTGGGGATGGGGGTGGAGAAGGAAACTTTATTTTTAAACATATCTATTTCACATATAGTATCAGGAGAATGATCACTTTCTCCCTAAGTTGGTGGCAGGCTTGAAACCCCCCGACTGGAAAAAAAACATCCCACTGTCACATTCTGACTGTCTCCAAGCTGGTTGTTCCAGCCACACGCTAAAGGCAGCAAGACCACCATTTTAGCCACATTCGTTTCCAATAAATCAGGAGGCAGGGTGGGGAAGTGAAGGGGCAGGGCCATAAGCCCTGGGTCTTCTCAGGCTAGAACTGTGCTGGTGTAGGTACAGAATAGCACTTGCTTATATAGGCCAGAACCAAAAGTCAGAAGATGCACTGCTGAGCTGAGTGAGAGCCAAGAAAACCAATTCTCTTTCGGGGAGCTTAGGTAGGAGTGGAACAACCCCAAAATGTTCCACTTTGACTATGCTCCATCCAGGCAGCTCTGCAGTAGGGCCCAAGGCTGGCCCCAAGAGGTTCTCAGAACCCCTATCCTATTTCTGGTGATCTGAATTCTAGCTCCAGCTCCAACCTTCACAAAATCAAATTGTCTTGATTTTTTAAATAAAAACATGGAGCTAGTTTCCAGAAACTTAGGAGTTTCCTTCTAGCTCTACCATTCTGGGCTCCCTCCTTCCTTTAAAAATCCCTGGAAGATCTGGAAAAGGGAGGCTGAGGACTCCTCTTTCCTAAGGGCTGATTCCAACCCTTTGTCCTTAGCGAGTATACTGAAGAGCAGGAGCAGGACCTGGACCAGCCACTCTTCAAGGACCAGAGGCTGGAGCCAGACAGGAGACAATAGCCAGTCGATTGCTTCTCCCTCAAAACCACCAGTGTAGTAGCAGATGGGTTTGCTTCATAATGTTTAATACAAAATGGCAGCAGCCGCTGTGCAGCTGTAACAAAATTAGCCATAGGGTGTCCAGAGAAATGTACACAGGCAGCCTTGGCTGGAGTCGAGCCAGACAATGCAGGACTGCTATCTAGTCATCTGTGGGCTGTTGCATGGCCAGGACTGAACAGTGGTAGTGGGAAAGCAATGCCAAAGGGCTTAGAAGTGCTGCTACAGAGGCCAGTATTAAGATGACCCTTCATGAGCATGCTGGCTTCTACTCCACAGTGGACTCTGTGTAACATAGGGGTTCTGAGATGCCCATTCCCAAAGTTGTAACCAATATGGTGGGATTTCAGCCCTACAACATGAAGCCCTGGAGAGACAGACGGGCTGCTGTAGGGTGAGCGCCTGCTCATAAGCTGCTGGGTGCTGATGCCTCTCAACATCAGCAGAAACAAGGGCGAGATTTGGGGAGGTTTTCTCCTGAAAGAGGCTACCAATTTCAAATAAATGGACAGGGACAGTGTGTTTCTGGTATACTTCATTAGAGGGCTCCCTACCATGGGCTCACCCAAGAAAAAAGGGTAGGTGCTTGCCTGCCCCAGGTGCCCACCCTGGGAGGTGGGAGGCGTCAGCCTTGGAAGTTAAGAGAGCGAGAGCACAGAGTCACCAAAGCCCATCCCACCAGTTCCAGAAAAGCCGCTATGCTTCCTGCCAAGTCCATTTTAAACCAATGAATGCTTTTCCTGGACTGGCTGCCTGGCCTAGCTCTTAGGCTCATAGTGCTTGGCAGCTGTTGGGCGAACTCAACCTTATAGAGAGGCCAGAAGGCTGATGCAAGAAGGACAGCTGAACAGCGGGGCCTGCCTCGGGCAGAGTGTTGGCACACTTCTACTTCCAAAGGCCTCTAGGTGCTGGGAAGAGAGGTGAAAGGTCCTGGGGTTAGTGGAAGTCTGCGTTGAAGGCTCTGCCAATGACCAGCCGCCTTATCTCACTGGTCCCAGCCCCAATCTCATATAGCTTGGCATCTCGCAGAAGGCGGCCCATGGGAAAGTCGTTGATGTAGCCATTACCACCTGCAGACGAGGTTTGGGGAGAGAAGAAAGGACAACAGGAAAAGTGATCAGTAATGGACAAACAGAAGACCAAGAATATAGAAACAGGCCATAGGAGGAGAGATTGGCTAAAGAGAAGCAGCAAAAGATGGCGAGTAGGAAGAGTGTGGGGAATATCTAGTTGAGAAGTGGGTGGACAAGGGGCTGGAAGACCACCCAGAATACGGAAGATAACAGGGAGGGAGAGGGGATGACTACTGGCAGACATGGAGAAGGGGGACAGACAAGGAGATATTGAATAGCACTTACTGGGTGCTAGGCCCGGAGAGGTGAAGTAATTTGCACAAGTCACAAAGCCAGCCAGTAGTAGACCCAGGATTCTAACCTGGGCCATCTGGCTTGAATCTGTGCTCTTAACTCCTGTGCAGCATTAAAACGAGGCTGTTCCACCTCTGAGGCATCTCTCTCTGCCCACTTCCCAGTGTCCATAGGACCAGGAGGTGGGGGTGGATGAGAGCAGAGCAATGCTGAAGGTGGTAGCAATTTATGGCCTCTAGCAGTTTTCTCATTTGCTTTTCCATATCCTCCTCCTTGGTGGAGCAGGAGGAGCCAAACAGCATCAGCTCAACTGCAGCTGGCTGAAACTCAGAGTGAGGGGTGAAGAAGGAACCTCTGGAAGTGTGGGTAGCTCTAGGAATGGGGAGTGGGGGCTACTTACCTAAACACTGAATGCCATCCAGGGCCACCTGTGTGGCACACTCAGCAGAGTAAAGAATCACACCTGCACAATCCTATGGAAGGAGGCCAGGGGTCAGCAGGGCCCTGCCAAGGCCACACAGAAAACAAGTCCCAGCAGCTGGCCCACTGCGTCCTTTGGGGCTGGCCCTTACCTTGTTGGTGCAGTGGCCCTCATCACAGGCCCTGGCAACATTGTAGACATACTGCCGACATGCCATGAGGCGGGTGTACATGTCAGCCATCTTCCCCTGCATCAACTGGGCACAAAGGGAGGTCACAGTCAACATGCTGAAGCCACATTCCTTGCACTCTCACTTGTTTCTAAAAGCAGGTCAGCAGTAGCAACCTGACAGCCAGGAATGAGGATATCAGAACACAGAAAGGAGATGGGACTTGCCTAGGATCACAGAGATGTTAGTGGGTCTGGACTTAAGGCAAGAGGGCCTTGGACACACTGAGATGGCCCTCTACCTACCACCACCCTCATTAATATCCTGCAGCATCTTCAGACCAGAAAGTGATTAGAAATGCCACTCCTTTCCCCCATGCCTCCCCACGACTTGCACACTTTGCCTTCCACCCTTACAATGCCTAGTTCATTCACCTCAAACAGGAAGTGAGGTGACATGTGTCAACTTTAAAAGCCAGGTGTGCTGAAGAAGCCTGTATTCCAAGCATTCAAACACATTTTCCTGGGGAAGGATAGTAATGCCCCATTGCACATGCCCTGTGTACTGATTTGTTAAAGAAAACTTGAGCCCAATGACACGGTACATTTCAACAAAGCATCCCACTCACCTGGAAGTGGCCGATCTTCTGGCCAAAGGCTTCCCTCACATGCAGGTAGGGAATGGTGTGGTCGAGGACGGCCTGCATGAGCCTGTGGAGAGGAGAAAGGGCTGTGTCTTGCTCTCCTCCCACTGCCAGTCGGGGTGGCAAAATGCCAGCATGGAAAGGCCTTAGGGGGACAGCAAAGTGAGCCAAAGAGGTGGAGTTCTAGGGAGGAGAAAAGGAGTGTGAGGACGCTTGTCATCCCTGCTTAGTCACACTGCACTGACTGCCCAGGACTTGTGCTCTGTCCTCCAAGACCAGACAGAGTAGCACGACCCCAGCATAGAAGAGCCTTAGAGCCCTGGCATCCTGTTTCACATCCTGGGTAGCTAAGCAGTATTGCTCCTCTGGCCTTCACCTAATGATCTTTCCCTTTATTTTTATTTTATGTTATTTTATGTTTTTATTTTATTTATTTATTTATTTTATTATCTTTTATTTTATTATTTTAGGCAAGGCAACCCTTGGTTGACCTCACAGATTGCAAGGACCGTATCAGCTTACAATCCCTTATTTTTTTATTTTTTACACCTAAAGTACCTGCTTTTCCTATGTGGTCTCCCATCTGAGTACTAACCAGGCCCAATCCTGCTTAGCTTCCAAGATCAGATGGGATCAGGCTTGTTTAGGGTGGCATGGCTGTAGACATGATCTTTTCCTTAGTGTGAAGAAATTATACGAGGGAGGATGAGATTCTTTTTTTCCTCCAGTAGAGAAAGTACATCTGCCTGAAGGTGTTGGCTCACAAGGGGACAGCTGCAGCTGCTGTTTGCAAGGACACCACTTGCCAAGGAGGCCAAAAGCCCTGTCTCCCACTGAAACTCACACTCACCCAAGGGGCCCACCGGCCAGCACCAGCCGCTCCAGGTCCAGACCACTCATCAGCACATAGACACCCTTACTTAGATCGCCCAAGATGTTGTCAGCTGCCGGGAAAAGTGCTGGTCAGAGGGAAGAGAGCTGTCCACGAATTCTCCACTTTTATAAAAGCTACTAGGCTTGGTACCATGGCTCTCACACAAGGCACTAAAATGTATCACTTCACCATTCCCAGTTAGATGTGGAGCATGCTGGATGGATTCCACCACCACCACACACACACCAACCAGAAGACCAGACACAAAGGCTCGATCCTCAGATTTGCCTCTTCTCTTCCTCCACTGCCTTGGATGGGAAAAAAGAAAAGCTAATTTGGTCTAGAAGTCATCCAATCCCTTCCTAGTTTTTCTACATTTGTGTCCATGATTACTTTTTCTCCCAGGTCTAGCCTGTTCTGTTCCAGTAACATCCACCTCCTCCAATCCAAGGGCGGTCCATGGAAGAATTTTTGTCCAGGAGATGGGCCATTCAGCATTAGTGACAGAAACTGCTGAGTACCTCTCTACCCTGGAAGCCAGGACCCTGGATGGCCCTGGAGTGTTTTCCTGACAAGGATCTGTACTGGTGTTTTAGCATTGTTAATGAACACCTCACCGAGGCTATATAGGGGAACATACAAACAAAGATGTCTGAAAGACATTATGGGCGAGGGTAGGTCTTACCGTTCTACTCTGGATCCTGGAATCCGACCCCTGGCAACGTACTATTCACACAAGGAAAAACTACCTTTCACTGCAGCCAGTCAGGCATACCAGAATAGCTACCAGAGGCCCAGAGTTCCACTTGTATGGGCCAGTGGGCAAGGACAGCAGTGGCAGACTCACCGTCTAGCCACAAGTCATTGGTAAACTAACAATGGGGAACCTCTCCAACCCAGAGATGGGCTTTCTTAGCTTATGAAGGTGTCAGGACAGGGGCTCACCCTTTTTCAGACTCACCTGGAACCTTGCAGTCTTCAAAGATTAGCTCACAGGTGTTAGAGCCCCTCATCCCCAGCTTGTCCAGCTTTTTGGAGGTGCTAAAACCAGGCATACTCTTTACAGAAACAAGAGGTGGCTTTGATTATAGACCAGGCCCCAAGGGGGTCTAGTAAAGGGAAGACCCTGCAAAATGCCCACCTTCCCATCCAGTCCCTGTACTCTAAGGCACAGCAGCACCCTATTCCCAAGGTTCCGACCTTGTATGTGACTGCTCCTCTCCTGGAAGCTCCGGCCCTGACACTTCACCTTGACCCTAGCCTCTTCTCCTACCAGCTTGCTTTCTCCCCACTTCACACAGGAGTAGTTCTCTCTCAAACACCTGATCCCTGGGGTCCTCATGATCCTTCCTCACTTTGTTTCCTTTCCTTAGGGAAATCACTTCCAAGACATACCCACCAGCCCATTCAATTCCTTTGCCCCCTTGTTCCTCTGCCATCTGTACCTAATTGAGTCTCGCCTTGGATAAATTTAACCACCTGTATACTTTGACCTGGATTAATCAGATGCAGTGTGAGTTGGCAGGTGCCCGGTGGAGCGCTTGTGATGCTCCCCTCACCTCCTGGCTGATGAAAATGGTGTTAAACCACCTTGAATTTCCTAATCTTAGCCAGGCCCTTTGGGCTACTCACTTCTCTTGCCCTCCAATCCTAGTCAGCTACTCTCCCTCTCCCTAGGGAGGGTACTGCAAACCTTTAGGACATTCATTTACGAAACTCTACCAACTCCCCCACCCCCATGGTTCCCAGCCCTCACAGGTGCCCTGGTCTCCCACCTCAAAGTCATTAGATACATGTTCCCCCATCACCTATAAACCAGCCTAAATCTTCTCCCTTAACGCTCCATTGTGTTTTGCTCACTTGCTCCCACACATCTCAAGTTCTCTCTCTCCTATTTTCTTCTCTTTACCAAAAAATTTGCTCAGTTCACTCCCATTTTTAAAAACAAAGTCCTAATTTTTCATTCTAATGCCTGCTCACTCCCTCTTGCTTCTTCTGTCAAGATTCAGAAGGTACAGTCTTCAGTGTCCACTCGCATTCCCACTCCTACCTCAGTCTCCCATAGCTGCTCTCGGCAGCCCCCTGATGACATCCTCACTGTCAAATCCAGCTGTCTCCTTTCAGTCCTCAACTTCCTGGCCCTCTTCATGTGGCCTGGCTCTGTGGCTGGCTCCACTGATCTCAGACTTGAACCGTCCTTCCTGGACTCCACTTTTTGGCTGCCCTCCTTTCAGTCTGCCCTTCTGCCTCACCCCCACCCCAGGAGCCCTGGCAGAGTACACAATATTGACCGTGTTTGTGATCAGTGAAGGGATCTGGCGCTGGCAGCACTATCAGGAAACAAAAGCCACCCCCACCCACCCCGGTCACACTCACCTTCTCCACGATGAAGGCTGTGATGCCCCGAGAAGCTGGCACAGCAGCGAGATCTGTCTTGGCATAGACAACAAAGATGTCAGCATCGGGGCCATTGGTGATCCAGAACTTGTTGCCATTCAGGATGTAGTGATCTCCTAAGAACAGGAATTTGGCTACTTACTCTAGCCATGTTGGCCCATCTTGGCCAGCTAGTCCACAGACCTGCTGCTAAGCAGGAAGCTGCCCAGATGAGATATAGTTCTGGAAACCTAGCAGAGACTACCCCCCAATTTTTGCTCCCTTATCCCGAGAAGATCTGTCCCTCTGCCCATTTCAGCTCCTAAGTCAAGAGAGGCCTCACCTTTCTTTTCTGCTTTTAGCTTCATGGAGACAACATCAGAGCCAGAACCGGGCTCACTCATGGCCAGGGCTCCAATGTACTCACCACTGATCAGCTGCAAGGAAAATCCCAAAGGGCTTGGTTATGTCTTCAGAAGTACCGATAGGTGCTCATAAATACTGCTTGCCTGTTCATATAACCCCTTAAACGTCTCTCCAGACTAAGGTATTGGTAAAGTCCTACAAGAGAAGCCAAGTATCTACAAGGTTGAAAATATCTCTCCTTTTCCCATTCCCCTTGCTAGGCAAGCAAGTCCTAGTCTTCCATTTCTTAAAAGTGCTCTCTGCACATGCTGTCCAGTGAAAAACTCAACTCAGGAGGTCTGGCCCAATTTTTAATTTTTTTCACTGAAGTATATGAAAGCAAATCCTTAACCTCTTCCCAAACTAACCATATCTGTTCAGGGCATCATACTACAGAAAGCAAGTATGACCAGATCTTGCCAGTGTGGTTCATGGCTGGTGATTATACCACAAGATCGGCATGTGTTTCTCCATTCCGATTTCCTTACCTTGGGGAGGTACTTCTCTTTCTGGGCATCGTTTCCATTGCGCACAATTTGGTTGATGCAGAGGTTGGAGTGAGCGCCATAACTGAGTCCCACTGCTCCAGAAGCTCGGGAAATCTCCTCCATCACCAGCACATGTTCCAGATAGCCCAGGCCAGAGCCACCATACTGGGCTGGAGGTGGAAGTTGTATGGGGGAGTGGAAAAGGTAGCTCAGATTAAACTATGACATTGGCAGGAAGCTTACATTTATTAGGTGCAGGGAAATACTTTTGTAGCACCTATTCCAAGTTTCCCCAGCAAATTTAACAGGCTGGTGCCATGGACTCTGCTTACAAACACACAGAACTGGTTTTGTCTACTGCCTGTCAGCCAAGGTATGGTTCAGAAAACAGTCATTGCAGTTCCTGCTTTATCCAAACAGACCTCTTAATGAAGACAAGAGGACCTGAGTACTCACTATTTGGAAAGCTACGGAAGTGCAGAGGCAGATGAATAAATGAAGAAAGAGGACTTGGAGTTTTACTAAGAAACACATGCTGATCAAAGATGGAGAACCAAAGCACAAGAAACAGATACAAAGCAAAGAATGTGTGTGTAAATAGCCTGAGGAAGGTGAGAGTTACACAGCATAGGTTTGGACTTGAAGAAGCAGGACTATCAAATCAACATGTTGTATACCATAAACTTCCACATCGTTATATGACAATTATATCTCACTGATAAAAGTAAAAAAAAAAAAAAAAAACCAATAATAATAAAATAAAAAGCAATATTAGAGGACAGCAGAACCGTAGTCTGAGAGAAAATCGGAGCAGCAGTACAGCAGAGGGCAGAAGAGATGCTGGTAGGGAGTTTCAGAACTCCTTACAAAAAAATGTACCTTTTCCTTGGTAGCAGATCCAAAACCTAAGTGGCTGGGTCATCTGGTACCAACCCCCTGCCCTGCTGTTTGGGTAAACTCTGGTGAGGCCTTCTGCACATGTTCACTCTGACCAAGAAGTCAGGCTCATCCAAAGCTCCAGAGAAATGTTGGCCTGACCCCTGCAATTCTCGGAAGGAAAGCCCAGAGGTGGATGACACTGTAAACAGCTACCATGACAACCATGTGGAAACCAGAACTCATATCTGGCTTTCTTTTCAAGGTTCCCCCTTAAAAGGGTTTTCATCTGATTTCTAATTGCCTCTTTCTTCCATTAAATACCACCTGATTCAGAAGCATCTTCTTTATGTGCGTCACAAACCCCAAAAACACAGAGGAAAAAAGTGTCTTGTTTGGGAGTTCCAAGTGGCCTTCCCCCTATCATCTTCCATTGAGATGGTCAAATTAATTTTTAAGAGGTTTCATTTTATCATTACTCATGATGTAACTTTTATGATAGGCTCAAAACCCAGAGCTGTCTCCAACTGGTGGGGGGAAGATGTAAGAAGAAGTATATTGAATTCCACCTCTATTTCAATGTCTAATGAATACAAGTCAAAGTAGGGTATTCCTTTCAAGTTTTGTCTGATGAGGCTACCAGCTCATCTATTTACTGGGTACTGCAAGCCAGGCTGCGCCTCTCCTTCACAGGCCAACATCCAAACCAGAGCCCACCAGCCCCGTGCTCTTTATCCCTGGAAAATAATAAGACCCACAGGGGACACAGGACAGGCCCAGGAAAACAGGAAAAGCCTATGAAACACATCATCTGGCCATCATGTGTGGAGGCTCAGATACAGGCATCCTTCTCCTCTGCACTACCTGCTCCCAAATGAGCTCCAGGGCCAAGCTGTGGGCAAAGGACATAAGCAGTCCCCACAGTGTCATACCTAACCTAAGTAGTCCTGCCTGATGCTACTAGTAGGGCAGAGCTTTGAGATTAGGGGAGGCAATAACACTGAGGTACTAAGGCAACTACCAGAATCACTTGGGGGAACTTATTAAGCATGCAGAATTCAAGAGTCCGAGTGATCCTGATTCAAGTGGTAAACCACACTGACCTAATCTGTCTCATCAAGGCCACTGCCTAAAGAAACAGAAGAGTACAAAGAGAAGGGCGTAGTCTTCTCTGGGCTGACAGTCCATGGCCACTTTCTCAGATCCAAGGGGGGGGGGGGTGAAAGTTTTAGGTTTCTATGAGCATAATCCCCTCCTTTCCTGCTTCTTTTGGGATTGGTGTTAAAGAGTGTGCAAGATAGGTTTTCTTTAGGAAAAGAAACTATACTTACCAGGAGCTGTGATGCCCAGAACTCCCAGGTTCCCCAGCTGCTTCCAAAACTCCTGTCAACAGAACGCAGTGAGTATAGTAGAGTTGTGAGAAGTCAGCCAGTCACAGATGCCTGGACACCTGGAACAAGGAGACCCAAATGCTTCACAGAAAGGTGTATTCCTAAGGAAGTTTCATTCATCAGAAGACTTTGAGCCCTTCTAGGCAGCAGTGCAACTCACAGCCCAGCCCAGCCCAGCTCCTAGACTTCCCCGCCCCCTCCACCCCCAGTGTGGGCCTCAGGACTCACTCGAAGGTTCTTAAATTCGTTGCTGTGATCAATCTCCTGGGCCTGGGGGACTAGGTGCTCCTGAAGGAACTTAACCATGGTCTGCCGAAGCTAGAGGAAAGAGGTAGGCAGATGTCTATGAAATAGTACATTATTGCCACTGAGGACAGCATCTCCACTACTAAGGACACATTCAGGGAAACAGGCCACAAGTAACCTCACCAAACAGCATCAGACTAAAACTTAGAGGCCCCACTAGTTTATGCTTCCTCAGACAGGATCTTCAGCCCTCCTTCTTGAGGTTCTCAATCTAGACAGATTGAAGATTATTTTTTAAATGCCACGCCCCTACATAAAACCATTCCATGGCTTTCCATTGTACTTAGAAGGCCCTGCACAAGCTGACCCCCACTGACCCTTCCAGCCTTCCCCAGTACCTCTCCTTACCCCCACTTACTGAGCTCCAGCCACACTGCCTTCATTTCTAGGTGCCTGTCAGGCTCTGACAGGTGGCTAAAAATGATTAGAAACTCCTCTTGAGAGGAAAGTTTGAGAACTAGGATTGAACACTTTCTCTCTGGGGGGATTTAAAGCTCTGTCTGCTGACGGTAAACCGAAATGGGCTTTGGAGTTCAGGGAGGTGCACGCACATGCTCAGAGCGACAGGAGAATAACATTAGGAGAATAACATTCTCGGAGGGGACTCTGTTCATGTAAACACCGTGTCCTTACTCCTGGAAGGGTTCTGGTTCAACTTAATTTGTAATGGCATCTTTCAAATATTTTGTTTAACTTTGTGCTCTAACTCTGCACTGTGTCTTTCAAAACCCAGGTGTGTATGTCAAAAAGATTTCTTGGGGTTCATAATTAACCAGATTGGAGAACCACAGCCTTGGGCAGTGTTGAGGTAAAAAGGACTTAGGACAGATTGAGGGCCCTTTTGCCACATATAGGTGGCCCCGGCCAATCCTCCACCAAAACACCTGTCTTTGACACCTCATCTAACTCTGAAAGCTGGGCACACGCCGCGGCTGGGTGGGCGCTGGGCAGGAGAGCACGAGCACGAAGCAGACCTGGAGACGTTGGGGCGGGGAACGCGGTCAGGCTCCCTACCTGCTTCTGCTCCTCGTTTAGCCCGTTGATCGTATCGTCCACGGGCAACAATGAGTGGGTCCGCCGGGAAATGAAGCCAGCGAGGGGCGACAGCGATGTCTGCAGCCTCCAGCTCGCAACGCGCCGTCCCAGCATCCAAGCCATAGTCGCCATCTTCGCCTTTCTTAGGGAGCCGGAGCCGCAGCGGCTGGGAGGCAGCCCTCCGGGCTCCACCAATCCCGGGCTTCGCTGTCCCCACCAATCGGCGAGAGGGGTGGGTGTCCAGCAGCCTATCACCCTCCGCTGTCTGCTGAAGGCCGCGCTGGCCAGATACCGACCCCTCAGTGGTAACTCCTGACCACAGACTTTGCTCTGGTTAGGTGCGTGCCGGGGGCTCGGTACCTCCTGTAGTCAGCGTTGGGGTGCGTCTTCTTTAAGTAGAATGGCAATAAGTGTTTTGTTTTTGAGTCGAGGATATAGTATCCACCTCCGCCCCCCACCCCGCTTCTTTGTGGAAATAGCAGTCTGTGGGAAAACAGGATTTAAAACAACAAACAGAAAACTCCCCAAATGCCCAGTGTTTGGGAATAAATTGTTAAAGCAAACCTGGGATAGCTCGGACTGGGAAATTAGGCTCGCTCTAGTGTGCACACTGATTATAATTCATTTAAATTTGCTTTATTATGCAACAGGGTTTGTTGATTTTGATTCGAGGTTTATGGGAAAGCTATTGTTAAGAGGTTGATGTCTTCTAGAGTATTTAATGTACAATAAGAACAGCAGCACTTTTTTTTTTTTTTTTTAACGGAGGCAGGATGCGCTAGGAGACCGGAAAGGAAAAGTAGTGTGTGAGGGGAAAGAGGAGAGTTAAAATTCAGCCTCTTTTGCTATTTCCGTCCTCCTTTGTGGTGGGCTAATGGCCTTGAACAGTTCATCTCAGGTAGTTCAGCGCCCTGAGCCCAAAGACTAAGCTTCGCAGTCCCACTACCTAGCTGTGGGACTTCGGACAAATTCTTGGCTCTTTACTGTCTCTATTTCATTGTCTATAAAATGAAAACAATACCACACACTGAAAGACTGTTGAGAGGAGTAAAGGAGATTGTTTAATGACAACACTCTTTGTCAACACCCATCAGTCCAAGGTCCCAATCACAGCTAAGACAAAAGCCAGGCTCAATAAGCTGGTCCAGACTGAAATGCTTTCTTCTTTACCTCTCTCCCTTGTACATGCCCAGTCTACCATAGATGAAGAATAGTGTTTCCTCTCTAAACACCAAATAGAGGTTCTCCTTCTAGACCCCAAACATGATCTTACCCTTCATCTTGCCCTGTTTTCAGGGGCCAAAGCTCAGCCAAAGGGATAGAATATTTCTCCAAGACTCCATGCCACCACCTTCTGGAGCACAACCCAGCTGAGAATTGTGGGGGTTTGGAGCTAGTCATCCCAAGATGTGCTTCTGTGGTATGTGAAGGCAATTTTAGCTTCAGGCTCAAGAGAAACTTCTTGAATTAGAGGTCTTGCCCATAAGAGATTATCAGCAATAACATTTTTGACCCATCTATATGGTAGGGCAAACTTTTATTTACTAAACATTTGATCTTATCATCCTGCAATGACCCTTTGAAGGCCCTAAGGTGTCTTACCTGCAGGATCTGGTGGAAGGAAAAGTGTTGAGGATCTTCTAAATTTAGATTGGCGGGAGAAAATATTTGTGAAACTCATTTCTTGAGTTAGCTACTCTTGGTTACTTGGTATGAATACTCATGGGATTTTGTTTTTCTCTGTCTCTCTCCTTTCGTCTTGTATATCCTGCGAACTTGGCTTTATGATGAATGAGAATATTTTCTCTCTGGCTGCTACCATCTAGAGGGCGCACTTACAAAGGTGTACCTTGCTCTCCATCTGGCCATGACGGCCCTCCAGAGTTTTCTGTGTCTATCCCATTCCTCCCAGAGATGGTTTATTATTTCTACCAGCTGGATGATGCTTATGC
The DNA here is from genome assembly GCF_014176215.1 of Rousettus aegyptiacus. Taxonomy (NCBI): domain Eukaryota; kingdom Metazoa; phylum Chordata; class Mammalia; order Chiroptera; family Pteropodidae; genus Rousettus; species Rousettus aegyptiacus. The sequence goes on along the minus strand of NW_023416306.1, from coordinate 114,645,696 downwards.
ATCTGGCAGGCAGCCAAATAGGCTGTGGATCCAAGCTTAGGGAATCTTAAATCTTATTCTGTTCAAGGGAGAAAGCACATGATTTCCTGTGTTTTGAAACAGTCATTTAAAGAGTGTCCCCGCTCCCCGGCCCCCCCACCCCTATCTCTTAGGCCAACTCTTGGAATAATTTTAACTTGTGAAGGCTGCATCTTTTTTCCCACTCTCCTTTGCATCCACAGTATTGGTTTTGAGTCTCTATGGAGTCTACGGTCAAGGCCAGACAATGGTGTTTTTAATTGGAAAAACTTCCCAATTGAAAAAAAAGAAATATTTTAGAAAGCCCTCATATTGTTATAATAGCTAGTCATTAAGATTCCCCTAATAAGGAGGAAGGACAAATTACAACAAAAATCAAAGTCCACTCAGACTCCTTCCTATTTGCCTTTAGATATTTGCAGATATTGTAAAATATCAGGAAATTTAGAAGTACAATTGTCCTGCGCTTAAAAAGAAATATGAAAGAAAAAGAATGACAAAATCTTGCTAAAAGACAACCTATAATTTTATGTCCTAAGAACTTAGCTTGGTAAAAGCTCCCAAATATGGCCAGACAGAAATGTGGGCTAAACTTCATTTACAGCTAGAGTTCTACCAAACTGCTGCCAGTCTTCAAGGAAATGTTACTCTAAAATTACAATAGCCACTATGAGGAATGTTTCAATTAGATTAGATCATTTAAATGTGTAGTTGAAAAGTAAGGCCTTCCAGAGCAAGCTTCTGGTGGGCCACAGGAGGAATATGGCAGTTGAGTTGTGGGTTAGCCAGGAGGAAATTGAGCAGGAGAAGCTGATGGAGTGAGAGAGGATGTGCCCACTTGCTGCTGTCTGTCTTTACACCAACGACCTTCCAGCCCCACATGGATGAGTTCTCCCTTGGGAATGTGTGGCAACCTTGAAAGAACTGACTAGTTTTATGAAAGGAGTCTACTCAGAAGCTAGAAATAAGGGCACACACTTCAATTTTGGAGTTGTTTTTATGGATATTAAAAGACCTGGCTATCAAGTAAAGGAGATTGGCAGTACCATATTTGAGAGAGAAGAGACTGACAATTCCATGACCCTGCAGTTGCAGAAGTTCCAGAAAGGAGATTATTTGGACATAGCAGTCATACCTCCAAATTGGGCACCACGTTCTCCTTTAGGGTGCATGAAGCCATATGAAATTTTATTGACTATTTCTTGTGTTTATTTTTCATTTGATTATGTAAAACGACCCTAAGCTTTTTCTCCCCTCATTATTGCCATTAAGCCTTTAAACCCTAAACAAATTGTAATGCATCTATTTAGGAGTTAGGTTTGACTATGCTACGGTATAAATATAAATAGAAAGTCCGTATTTTAAGTCCTTCTGTAAAATATGAAGGAAGTACTCTTAGCATTCTATGTAAAATTGTATCGTTAAATATATGTGTGCAATTAAAAAAAAAAGAGCTAAGGCTTTCAAATGAAATAAACAGAATGAGATACCTATTTTTAAATATTAATAAGGGGGAAACAAAGAGAAAGTCGAGTCTCAGGACTCCTCCCAGCAGAGTGGAAATCTTTAGTTTAAAAAAATTTGGGATAAATAAAATGGTCGTCGATGGGTTTAAACAAAACTTTTAGTACTGTAACAGTGTAAAAGTGCATTTCAATAACATCTTCCTTGTTCACATCTCTCCTCTTTATTCCGGCTGTGACTACTTTGGAAAATATGTTGTTATGGGTTATTGGTATCAATTCCTCAGTATGTCAGCCCCAAGGACAAGGCAGAGAGTGATATCTCAAAGCACCAGCTGCTTAGGAGAAAATAGCTCCAGAGGCTCCCAAGAAAAAACAATGAAACAATATTGTTGCCAACATCTGCTTCTGTATACTGCTTGCTTGCATAATCAAAGGCCACCAAGACATAGTTTTAGGCTTTATAAGCTGCCTCCTCTGGAGGCTTAGGGTTGATTCTCTGGTAGGGAGAATCAGTTGCCAGCTGGCTAATAAGGGCTCATAATTAACCTTAATTGGTTCCGTGGGTCTTAGATTTGAACACGCCACAACATTTGGAGGCCCCAAGGAGATCTCTCTGGTGGCGGAGATCTCCTAAGACTCACGGCCCCAGCCACCTTGGGCAAGGACCTGCCCCGTCCAGGGGACAGCCGCTGAGAGACGTTCCTCAGCCCTGGACACCAGGCAGACTTGCCCAGGAGGGCAGGTGGACAATTCTGATTCTCTAGTGGGAGAATCAGTCAATTCTGTAATGACTGGGCATGAGCCATCTGGAACAGCTTCATGGGTGAGTCAGACTGCATTACAGCTATTCAGATTTTGGGGTATCTGGTTGGTTGGTTGGGCCCTGTGAACTAGTGGTTGGTTGGTTTTGTCTTGTTTGCACTGGTGCCTGTCTTGTGTTGGTCCATCATTTCTGTCTCTTTGGTGTCTGTTTTTGAAATTGTAGTCTCTCTGAATGTCATATGTTTTTATCCTTCTTCTTTTCCTTATAGGTCTATTGATTCTTCTTTTCTCCCTTGGCTTAGCTGCCACTGCCCTGCCAGACTGGTCCCCGGGGGAACACGTGGCTCTGGCTCTAACTTTTTTAACTTTTACAGGTATCATATTTTCTTTCACCGCTGTTCTGACCGCCATGGGTCAAGCTTCTTCCAGACCCACTCCTCTACAGTGTCTCCTCCGTAATTTCAGAGACTTCAGGCAACAGGCTCAAGGTTATGGGTCCCGCGTCACCGCCTTCGATCTCCAGAGTTCTGCCAGTTAGATTGGCCCACATTTGGAAGAGAGTGGCCATCAGAGGGGTCACTCAACCTGCAAAGAGCCTTTCAGATGAAGAAACTGAGGTGCAGGAAGTTTAAATAATTTGCCCAGTGATAGAAGTGAGTTTGTTTTTAATATTGAAAATACAAGAGTTAAAAAAGCTATTAGGGGCCTGTTAGGCTAATCCTTTATATTTTAGATTAGAGCAGGGAAGAGCAGTAGGAAAATGGTTGTGTAAGTAGAGATTGGAAGCGGGATGTCGTTGAGGGATGGTGGAGAGATGGACATGCATTGGTGTTGGAGGTTTGAGTCTGGAGAGTGACTGAACGTGAATTTGAATAGAAGGTTCACAGAGTGTAGAGTCTCCTTTCTAACTGGTTCTTCGGTTTGGGTTGAAGTTTATTTTATGGAAAGGTGGATTTGTAAAAGAACTCTGCTTTGGTTGGTTTAGAAAGACATAAGCACTTATAGATAAATTATGCCTTCCTAAAATTGTACTATGAAAAAATGTATGCCTTTAAAAATTATAAAATTGGTATATTCATAAATTTACTAATCTATTGAATGGTAATATATAAAACGCAGTTTGCAATTGCCTACTTCATTGTTTTCTCTAGAAATTAAGGCTGCTAAGAGTTATGAATTCTAGTATATGTAAATGAATTACTAAGAATAATACAAGTAAAGGAAAAAATTCTGTATATAAAGTATGCAAGGAAAATAAAATGTGTTTTGAGATATGAAGGATGTGTTTTTAAGAAAAAAGGAAAGAAAATTTTGTTTTATAGCCAAGTTGGCTAACATTAAACATATTTATCATAAGGTTTTAAAATAAACTTTAATATCAACAGTATATTGACACAAAACTAGAGTTTGGATTATTGGTCTGTTCCTAATAAGAGATTATAAAAGATTTTTCTTTACCTGTAAACAATACACTTAGGAAATAAAGATTCTATATTTTGTCAAAATAATTTATTGTGCTTTATAGTCTTTATTTAAAAAACTGAGTCTTCTTAACATTAAGAGTGCTAAGTGTTTTATATAGTCATATTTACCTTTGAAACTTTTATTATCACTTTGATTAAATAGATAACTAAGTATTGTTTCATAGTGACCTGTAATCCTATTTAATCAAGTGATCAAACCTTGTGACATTATGACAAATTTCCCAACATAAAACCTAAATAAGATCTTTTGTTTTATCTCGAAATAACTTTGAGACTTCCCACAGGGCACCTAGAAAATCTGAAAGGTTTAGTTTTGTCACTTTATAAAAGAGAAATGTTAAGCTAATTCAGTCTATTTGATATATTAAATTATATAAGAAGCATTGTCAAGTAATAAATGATGCTTAACCTTCTTTAGGTTACATTTTTATAAATGCATGTTACCAATATAAGTGTTTTTGAAATTGTATAAAGTTCCTAGAAATTTGTCAATATCTTTCAGTCATAATTTCAGTTATTATAAATTGTCGTATGTCATGAATATCAAGAATGGACCTGACTGTTCAGAAACAAAGGGCTTGTTCAGAAGCAAAGGGCATGGCTCTGATTTGGGCCATGACAATAAAACTATTACAATAATTAGATAGCTATGATTTGAGTAAATACGTGGTCTTGATATTGAAATTGGAATTTCGGATAACAGGAAAGATCTGTATAAATGGAAACATAAAAACCTTTCTTTCTCATAAAAACCACAGGGACTAATCTCTCCTTTAGAGACTATTTTCCTCACTCATCAGCCCACCTGGGATGACTGCCAGCAGCTCTGCAGGTTTAATTCACTTCAGAAGAAAGGGAGCGGATCCTGCGGGAGAGCGCCAAAGCTGTGTTAGAGCCAAACAGACAGCCAACTACAGACCCAGCTCGTATTCAACATGTCCTCCCATACACCCATCTGCCTTGGGACCCCAACACCGAACAAAGTAAGGAGACTCTCAATTGGTATTGCCAGCTTCTGATAAAACCTTACTTTTGTTAGTCAGTCGGCCCCAGATATTAGGAAAAAAGTAACAAAAGTTAGGAAGGTTTAAAGACAAGAATTCGAGTGAGCTAGTTGAGGTAACCCTGTGCATCTTCAACAACCGGGATGAAGTTAATATCACTCAGATTAAGAAAATGACTAAAGTCATACTTAACAACAATAAACCCCACATTCAATTTCTGAAAACTGCTGCTCTCAACCTGGCCACCCTGCTACCAGATAATGACCCCAAGCAGCCCATACACGACTGCCTCGAGGTCCTAGAGAACATCACCTGCCTTAGACCAGACCTGACTGACGTCCCATGGCCATAACTGGATGACTGAGCAGCTTTGTCTCAGAGGGAGTCAGGTATGCTAGAGCGGCAGTGGTTACAGGAGGGACTGTTATCTGGGCACAGGTCCTAAGCCATAGAACTTTAGCTCAGCGGGCTAAACTAATAGCAGTGACTCAGGCTCTGTGGTGGGGTGAAAAAAAGACTGTGAACACTTATACAGACAGCAAAGGAGGCTGCCAGAAAACCAGTGGGGCCAATTGACATTCTGCCGGCCCTACCACCTAGGGTGCTAATGGACACCCCTACCTACATTCCAGGGGAAGTTAAACTATACAACAAGCTGAGAGGAAAAGAGAAATCTACTGCGTGGGTTAGGCTCCTGAATGGCCACATTGTAGTACCTGAAGCCTTGAGCCGAGACCTTATAACCCAGGTTCACCAGAGCATGCACTTGGGAGGAACCAAGTTAACTGAACTGTTAAAAAGAGACTATTACATTCCGGGACTGCAACAAATGGCCAAGCAGGTATCAGCCCAGTGCCACATCTGCGCACAAGTGAATCCAGGGCCCTTCAAGGAAATACAACAAGGGACGAGACTTCATGGACAAGCACTGGGGGAACATTGGGAATTAAATTTTACAGAAATAAGCCCTGGAACTTTTGGATTTAAGTATTTACTTGTGTTCATTGACACCTCATCGGGATGGACTGAAGCCTTCCCCACCAAGCAGGAGACGGCTCAGATACTAACAAAGAAATTAGTCTCAGAAATAATACCTCGATTTGGCCTGCCCATAACACTGGGGTCCAACAATAACCCGGCGTTCATCGCCCAGACCAGCCAATCTCTAGCAAAGGTGTTAGGGATCAATTGGAAATTGCATTGCATTTATAGGCCTCAGAGTTCAGGACAGGTAGAAAGGATAAATAGGACCTTGAAGGAAACCTTAACTAAGTTCGAGGTGGGAACTGGCGAACACTGGGTGAGTCTCCTCCCCTATGCCCTTTTAAGGGCTCGGTGCACACCCTATTGTAAGGGCATCACGTCTTATGAAATCATGTTTGGAAGACCCCCACCTCTCCTCCCCAAGTTAGGGGAAGAAAAGCTAACAGAAGTTCATAATTTTTCACTGCTTAAGTCTTTGCAGGCCCTCTGTCTCGCACGGCAGGAGACCCACCAACTGATCTCTGCCACCAGAACAACCGCTCAGCATCCAGTCCAGCCACACAACCACGCTCCAGGCAATTGGATCTGGGTGAGAAAGGTACAGCCTGCTTCTCTTGAGCCCCGCTGGGACGGACCTTTCCCTGTCCTCACAACACCCACTGCGGTCAAGGTAGCTGGACATCGTCATTGGATTCACCGTACCAGAATCAGGGGTGCGCATCCACCACAGACATCAGAGCAATGGACCCTGCATTGGACAGAGGACCCACTAAAGATAAGACTATCGAGGGTCCAGTCTGGACCATCTTAATTCTCTCTGCCCTAAAGTAAGGGGGTCTTTGTATGGCTTTAAGTGAAACCTGACAGAATAGGAGAGGATTAGACCTACTGTTAACCACGTATGTCAAAAAAGGGTGCGGGCAGTGAAACTCACGGTTCTCAGAGCTCACTGCCCACTGCTCCAGGTTGACAAATCAATGATTTGAATTCTCCTAGAAAACCAGTGGAGAATGTTAAGGGTGGAAAATTTTCCAGTAAACCAGGAAGGATTAAGGATTTACTCCTGATTCTGTTAACCAGGGTGTGGTTCTAGGCTTTATAAACTGCCTCTTCTGGGAGCTAGGGGCTGATCTCCTCTGACCTTGCATGGCAGAGAGTTAGTTGCCAGCCGGCTAATAATAAAGTCTCACAATTCATCCTAATTGGCTCCATGGGTCTTAGATTTGAGCGAACCACAAAAGTTAGGAGATAGAAAAATAAATTTTCAGGACTCTCTGATATAGGACTTCATGAACTGTGGTACCAAAACCCATAGGTGAAGCCCTGGCTTGGGCTACAGTTAGATTAAAAAAATATAGAAATGTAAGGCTAGATAAGATTATGAAAATTAGACAGGCTTTATGTAAAAAAAATGTTAGATCAACTTTCATTGATTGCATCTCTTTTGTCTGATTGTATTATATAAACAGACGTGGAATCTCTACCAAAGAAGACTTAAAGGTGAGATTTCAGAGCAGCTTGCTACAAGAAGTGCTTCTGTGGTACAGATTGTTTTGACCTAAGGGCTGTCAGTCTTTCTTTTGGCTATCAGAGGATAAGGCTCTAAAAGGTAATAATTTTTGTGCCCTCTTGGATCCATGGAATTGTTTAATACAGCCACAAATACGTACTGTTTATCCTAGCTAAAACATGACAAGATATTTGAATGGATTTAATAGCTTTTTGAAGAGAAATTTGGCTGGATTGGAAACCCTGATCTCAGAGCCTGAAAGAAGTGTACCCTGAGAGAAAGAAACATTCCAACACCGGGCAGATGGATTTGTCAGTCCTTTGCAACTTTTCAGGTGGCAACTCAACTCTTGAGGTATTAAAAAAAAACTGTCTTTGTTATACAAATGAAGTCTGTTCCTGACCAAAGATGTGGCTCCAGAAACAATTCAAACCCCACCATTTCTTCTTACCTTTCCCAAACCTCCCTATTTATCTCAAAGGCTTATAAAATTGGCTTTATGAAACCAAAGACCTGGAGGAAGCTTGCATTTCTTTCCCTGTACCTTTGAGATGTAAATAGCTGGTCTTCTCAAAGAACTCCTATCGGGGCCATCTTTTAAAATGCAAATTTCAGTAAAGTAATTCTTAATTTAAAAAAATTTAGCCTTCTGATCAATTTGATTCTCTTTGCTTGGCGTTCTGCAAATAAAACAGCTTTAATTTCTTCATTGTGGTACCTGTCTCATAACTAAAAGATCTCTGTGTCTGTGTGTTGTGTGGTATTTTCTACTTCCGAATGGTATTGTTAATTTGTGTGTGTGTGTGTGTGTATGTATATGTATATAAAGCTCTATTAAATTGGCTTAAAAACACAGCACTTACATGAGCATTCTCAAAATCATAACAAAAACTAACCTTAATGCTTTTGAGAATTATGTGATTTGGGAAAATATTTGATATTAAAGCTGATTTGAGTTTGGTTTGGATAAAGAGGCATATTTTAGAATCATCAGCGTTAAATAATGCGTTTATTCTACTTGTGTTTATTAGTTCAATAGTTCATTCTATCTGTTTCAAAAATTGCCAGTGAGAAAAATAACTTGGTATGATGAAATTTTCAGTAGGAATCTGAACTTAATTGTTAGGAGCAAGTAAATTAAATAAACATAAATGGGATAAGAAGGTTCTTTTAGGTTTATTCTTTAGCAACTTTAAAATGCTTTTCTAAATCTCTTTGGTAACCTGCAACTTTAAAGTTTTGCCAGCAAAATTAAATGATGAATATTCATTGAATGTCTAGAGCATTTCCAAATAAGACAATAATGAAACATTAATTACCAAACATAGATTTATCTACTTTTGCTGTAATTAAACAGGAACTAAAAATATTTGGGTCCATTAGTAAACATGTCTTGTGCCACATTTGAAAAAAAAAATTTTGGTGCTATGAGGAAATATATATTTCTAGAAATTATGAAATGTGTGCATAAATGTATTGATCGGCCGGAGGAGACGAGAATGAGGAGAATGAGGGTGAAATTGATCCAAAGCCAAGTATGAAACAGGCTTTTTTAGGATCCTCGGGTGAGATTGACTAGTCCAGCAAAAGGGCCAGGGAAGTCACACGTGTCTGGGGTATAGGCGCGGTTTTTAAAGGTTTTGGCTCAGGATGTCGGTGGGGTTACAGGGCGGGGACTTTTCTGTTTGGCTGATCTTGCCACATGGAAAGCCTCTGCTGTAACTTTGGTTGTGAGCCCTCAGCCATCTTAGGTATTGAGCCACCTTCCCGCTGGTGTAATGGCGCCCATGAGCAACCGAACATGTATCAATCTAAAGAATACAGATGAAAAATACGGTTCACAATTGCTTACTTAGTTTTCACTAGAAATTAAGATTTTAAAGGGTAAGAATTCTAATATTTGTAATTAAAGCTGAAGAGGAATTTCTCTCTTAACTGGCCAACATTTCTAATCAGTTCTTTTCTGCTTCTGTAAACATGCTTGTTGCAAGGCCAGAGATCTCAAGGTCAACTGAGAACTCATCCTCTAAAGAAAGATGTATTACTTTAGTGCTTGTTAGATAGAAAATCCTATGATCTGTAACTGCCTGTAGCAACTTCAGAGGTCTGTAAATCAGCCCATGCCAACTGTAACAATGCGAATATAAAAATAAAATTGCCCTTAAGTTCAGGGCCCAGATTTTCAGAGCACTAGCTCTTCTGGGACCACTGGCGTAATAAGATTGAGTTACTCCAAACCTCCGGGCGTTGCTTGGTTTCTTGCTGGTCTGAGTTTTTGCAACTTTTCTGCAACAAAGCTACAGAAATTAATCATAACGAGGAAAGCAACTGTATATACGAGAAAACTAGAATATGTTTTGGCTAAAAAAAAAAAGGTATGAGATATGGTTTGTTAAGGGAAGTGAAATAGTTTTGTCCTGATTATTTCTGAATGGGTGAGAGAAAATTCCATATTAAAAGGGACACAGAAAATTATGGAAAGTCTATGAGAATGGAGTCTTGAGAAAGGAAATTTTATATGAGGTCAAGCTGAATAAGAATGAAATAAATTTAATCAAGTGAATTTAAATATCAAAAGTCAGTGGGTAAAAGATTAGAGTTTGGTTTTCTCTTTCTGCTAAAAAGGACAAAATCCTCTTAAACTATTGGTCTGCTACTGATATTGTGTACAAGTTTCCTGCCTAAAAAGCCCAGTTTGTGTTTTATCAAAATAACTTTCTGTGTTTTATGTTGTCTTAATCAGGACCTTCATTACTTAAGAAAACTGAATCTCCTCAATAGTAAGAACTAAGTTTTGCTAACAATTATGTGAACTTCTATTTTTCTTTAAAATATTTGATTGTCACTTTGGGTAAATAGATAATCATCACTTAATAAAGACTTATTATCCTATTTAGTCAAAAGTCCAAATCTTTTGATATATTTTGATAAACTTCCCAAAATTTAAATTATAAACAATCTTACCTTGGAAATAACTTTGAGGCATTCCAGAAGTACCTCCAAAATACCTCAAAAGATTTGTGTTCTCTCTTGTTTCTCAAAAGAGAAATATTAAACTAATTAGGCTTATTTTGGTGGGTTGAAATTACATGGGAAGCATTGTCAAAAAAGAAATAATGCTGAGCTTTCTTTATGTTGTATTTGTATTTGTACATGTTATAAGTGTTCCAGAAATTGTGAAATTCCTGGAAAGCTGAAATGTTCTAACATAAAATGTCTGTCATCACATTTGGGGCACACACTAGAAGGATTGAACCTGAGTATCGGATGGTGATACATGTGGATTGTAATAGTGTAAAAGCGCATTTCAATAACATCTTCCTTGTTCACATCTCCCCTCTTTATTCCGGCCGTGACTACTTTGGAAAATTTGTTGCTATGGTTATTGGTATCAATTCCTCAGTAAGTCAGCCCCAAGGACAGGGCAGAGAGTGATATCTCAAAGCGCCAGCTACTTAGGGGAAAATAGCTCCCAAGGCTCCCAAGAAGAACAATAAAACAATATTGCCGCCAGAGTATAGATAACAAAACTAACCGCCAACATCAGCTTCTGTAAACCTACTTGCTTGCTGGAGTGGGTTTGGGGGGCTTTTTAAGCTATCCTCTGGAAGCTCAGGGCTGATTCTCTAGTGGGGCGAAATCAGTCGCCGGCCGGCTAATAAAAGCTCATAATTAATCTCAATTGGCTCCATGGGTCTTAGATTTGAACGCGCCACAACATGGATGAAGTCCATTCTATTTTTGCAAAAATGACCCCTTATTGCCAGACTTCGCCATCCTGACGTTCTTGAAAACCCAGTCTGGGTTTTAAAAATGTTTTTGTTGTTTCACCTTCCACAAAGCTGATGCCCTCACAGTAGCACAGAAACTGTTAGAAAACGCATATCCCACTTAGCATATACCTGTTGCGGAGATGGTTTGGAAGAAGAGTCAGAATCTGGAAATGCTTTAACTAACATGGATAAGGGAGAGAGGATGAATGGCAATGCTAGCATTCCCCATCCTTGTCTCCATGGCTTTTTATTAAGTTTCACGACAATGCTGGCTTTGTAATTTATTAATAGTTACTATCAGGTTAGTAAATACAAGCTACAGCCAATTCCCAGATTCAGCCTCAAAGCCACCACCATGTTCTCAGCTATTTCTTCTCTGAAGTATCCTCTTCTAGTCCCTAGAGCAAGAAGTCTCAGAATCAGTCAGGTGTGTGCACCCTCCCTGTGATGTGTCCTTGTGCGTAAGTCCACATCTGCTACTGATGTCCTTGTTGCTCCAAGACCAGGGATTCTGCAAGCACTGCAGGCGTCTCTTACAACATATACCTGCACAATCTATAGTGATTGGGACACTCACCTCGCTGAACAAATCACATGAGCTTTTATGGACAGCCTTGCAAACTTTTTGGAATTATTACGGGCTCTATCACCCTCAATTAGTTCTCAAGAATCACAAATAATGGGAAAACTTGATCAAGCAGAACAAGTTTAATTACACAGGACTGAATGAATTGATGAGAATGGTAAAATTTTATGACTTTTTATTTGAAATATTGCTAATTTAAAAAATATTTTGTTTTCTAGATATAAGGATTTTTTTTCTTTCTCTTAAGCTAACTACGACTTAGAGCAATTTGGTACATTATACCTTTGTAAACAGAATTAAAACATTAATTTTTTTCTCTCTACTTAATCCCTCTAGAATTTGGAAACTCTCAATGAATATTTTTATTTTCATGGCAATATTTTTGTTTGCCTAAGTTCATTAAGAATCTGTTCTCTTTATAACAGGACACAATTGGAAACGGGTTTTATTACCAAGGCTTTGACTAGAATGTCACGTTTGAGAAAGAGGTGCATAGACTTAAATACAGCCAGAAAGCTTTAAGGAATTAAGATTGACTTTGGAAGCTAATTAAAGCCCTTTGGGAAAAGAGCCTGGTACCTTGCTTACACAGTTCACAGCAGATTTTCCAGGTAAGGTTGTTTCCTGAAAGATGTGTTGTGAGAGACGTCTGCAGTCCTGGCAGGATACCTGGTCTTGGAGCAACAAGGTCATCAGAAGCGGGTGTGGACTTGCATACAAGGTCACACTGCAGGCAGGGCACACACGTCTTACCTATTCTGGGACTTCTTGTCTAGGGACAAGGATAAGAAAAAGAAGAAATAGCTAATAACATGATGGTGGCCTTGGGGCTGAATTTGGGAGTTGGCTGTAGTTTGTAATTCTAACCTGATAGTAGTTAATAATAATAACAAAGCCAGCTTTGTGAGAGAGAGACTAAAAAGCCATGGAGACAGGGGTGGGGATGCTAGCATTGCCATTCATCTCCTCTCCCTTTTCCATGTTAGTTAATGCATTTCCAGACTCCGACTCTTCTTCCTAACCAATCTCTGCAACAGAGATGCAAATAAAGAGGCTCAAGATACATTGGGTACCTCGAGAAGGGAGAATTAACTCCAAATCTATAGGTATTGCAGGTAAAGTCTGATGGCAAGGACGTGGTTTGGCTTCTTGGCCTTGAAAGGCCTTTTAAAGTTCCGTCTGAAGATTCCTTATGAAAAATTTCAGCAAAGCAGATTTAAAAGAGCCTATGTGGTTAATTACTATTCTTGCTGGACTTTTACAAGTAATCAGGCTGAGTTTATTGAAACTAGACTTATTTTGCAAATAAATTAATCTAATTTGTCTATCTTTGGTTAAAATGGGGGCGATTTTAGAGAAGAAAATTGTTTCAAGAGAAGCCGTAATATACTTTTGTGGATATTAGATTCTAGTGCTGTTTATAGTCTTTTGCATTAAAAAAAAATATTTGTACCTATAAACCAGACTGGACCCTGAATTTTTCTAGTTTTATTAAGTATTTAGCTGCTTCTCTCTGAGTTAACATTTTTATTTTCCCATCCTTTGACTTTGAATCATTGAGGACTAAAACTGCCCTCTTCCAAAAGCTATGCAAGCTGAAGCTGGACAACTTGATGTAGACTTCAGAGAAATCCCAACAGCCTATCTACAGAAATCGTTGTACCTTTCAGAAAGATCACCAGGGCCATTCACACTGCAGACCAGGAGAGTCTATCAGACTGTCACTGTCTGCCTTCTTCCATCTTAAGATGATTTCAAGACAGACATCTAAAAATCTTAACTGCCTGCCTTCAGAACTCAGAAATCAAGATTATAGTCTGCTCCAATTATCAACCTTTGTTTTTCTTTTGTTTCCACAGAATGCCTCTTATTAAATACCTGATTGTTTGTATCATGGGATTCAATTTGGGAGTCCATATATGTGAGGTTCCCACACCCAGGTATATATTAAATTTGGTTATTTTGTCTTGCTAATCTGTGTCATGTCTATTTGATGATTAGAACTCCGAAAAGAACCCTGAGGGAAAGTTAGTTCCTCCCTGACAGTGCCAAGAGCCTTGAACTTTAAGGAAGTAGTTAATAGTGTCCTCAGCTGCTTAAAGACCAAAATGAAACTGAAAGTCTGATGGATTTACACATGGACAAGTAAGTCATTGATGACCTTAGCAAAGACAGTAGTGAGACAAGAAGCCAGATTACAAGAAGCCATTGGTGAATGAAGAAATCACAATAGAAGTTAGAAAATATTTTGAACAGAATGCTAAATAAATAAAATATGACACAACAAAACTTGTGGGATGCAGCTATCTGGCCCTTAGAGAGAAATTTATAGTTATCAATGCATATACTGTGTTAACGAAATTTGACAGAGTAAATTCGAAGATCTAATTGGCTTTATTAAGCAATTCATGAATCGGGCAGCATCCTGTCTAGCAACTAACAGGAAGCTCTGATGAGTTGTACAAAATGGAAAGTTTTTATAGGCAGAAAGAGATTGGGACTAAGAAGTTAAAAGAGTGGATTATTTTAGGCAAGGACACCCTCAAGGGGAAGATGGGGGTGGAAGAGGTGGGGTGAGAGGCTGGTCATATCAGGTAGATTACCTCACCAGTGCTGACCAGGAAATTCCAGACTGGTTTAAAAACTCAACTCCTGGGAGAGTCTGAAACTGCAGTTAGGTTAGTTATTAAGTTTTGGTTTCGTGATGTGCCTTAGCAAAAATGACTCCATTTTGGCCTCTTGCTTCTTTTTTTTAACAATTTGAAAAGAGGAAAATTGAAATGAAATTATCTATTCTCTTTTCAGAAAATAAAACAGTAAATTAAAAACCCAAATATAGATGGAAAGAATGATAAATATAAGAATAGGAATTATGAAACGGCAGATATACAATGAAGAAAAACAACACAAAATTGATAAACCACTAAAAAGGCTGATCAAGAAAAAAGGAGAAATTGCAAATTACTAACATTAAGAATGAAAAAGAGGGTAGTCTTCAGAGCTATAACTATGAAAAAGAGGATAGTTTGAACAATTTATGCCAACACATTTGACAATGATCAAATGGACAAATCCATTTATATAAAGTTCAAGAAAAGAATACTCATAGATGGTGATTTTCCATTAGAATAGAGCCCCTCTCTGGAGGGGACCAGTAATTTATTAACCTGTACAATTAAGGTTAGTATACTTTGGTAAGCCTCAATACATCGAAATTTATAGTAAAATATACATAAAATTTGCCATTTTAAATTAGCATTCACGATATTATGTATCCATCACCACTACCCATTTCCAAAATTTTTTATTATGACAAACAGAAACTCTGTGCATATTAAACAATAATTTCCTGTCCCCTCCTCTATCCAACCACTGGTAACCTCCGTTCTATTTTCTGTCTCTATAAATTTGCCTGTTCTAGGTACCCTGTATAATTGTTTTTGTCTTTAAACTAAATTGAAACGGGAAGAGGACGGTGAGTGAAAACACTTCTTGAGAAATTTGACTGCGAATAGAAGATACAGGGTAGCTGGCAGGGATGAGAATGAGTGCTTTGTGTGTTTTTTTTTTTTTTAAAGATTTTTATTAAAATATAGCTAACATATTGTATTAGTTTCAGGTATACACCATAGTTATTCAACATTTATATACCTAAAGAAGTGATCACCATGATAAGTCCAGCAACCATCTGACTCGGTATGACCCTATCACAATATTATTGACTATATTTCCTATGACTTATTTGTGTTTTACTGTTTTTGTTTTGTTTTGTTTTGTTTTGTTTTAAGATGGCTATGATTTGAGCTTGAGTCAAAGCCGAAGATCCTAGTGAAAGGGAAGTTGAATATCTGAGGTTCGCAAATGCATAGTAAAATCGGGGCACTAAAGAGAGCAGAGACAGAAGAGGTGGGCGAGAGCGAGCACCATCATGGTAGTGGAAGTTAAGGGCAAGATTCTGAAGGGAATCATTTGTCAAGATTAAAATTTGAACTTTAATAATAATCATCATCAGGATTTGAATACCTTTGCTAGGTACTGGGTTAGGTGCTGGACAAAATTCTCTCTTACAATAACCCAGCAAGATGGATATTATCTCTCTTTTACTGGTAAGAAATTAGAGAAGTCATGTGCCAAAAATCAGTTTTTAGTGGTGAAGAATAGAGTGAAGAAATAAAATGGAGTCACTATAGTCAAGTAGCTAAATTACTAAAATCAAGGAGAATGAGATATGAAAAAAAAACTTCTATTTTTGTTTTAATTAGCCTGAGAACATAACCTTTTGAACTTTCCAGTCCTACATCATTGCCTGAATAGACATCAAATCTCCAAACAACCCTCTGATTATCCCTTGAAGGGCTAAGGAAAGATCGTTCACATAGCCAGACCACCTGACATCCATTATCGAGAGCTCCAGTCATCTAGAGTTAGGGTCTCCAATGCCTAGGCCACTGATGGTACTGGTCTATGGCCTGTTAGGAACAGAGCTGCACAGCAGGAGGTGAGCTGAGGGCGGGCAAAGCTTCATCTGTATTTGCAGTTTTTCCCCAGCGCTAGCATCACCTCCTCAGCTCCACCTCAGATCATTAGGCATTTGATTTTCATAGGAGCTCCAGTCCTTGGTGCTAGAAAGGCTGGGGATTGCTGCTTTAGAGGATTACTATCTCGAACAAATTCAAATGCTAAGAATACAGGACTGATTCTTTTCAGAAATGTACTTTTTACTATAAGAACCCTCAGTTTTTCTTCTTCAAAACATTCTGTATATTGCCTAGTTATTTCCAGTTTGGAAACCCTGAGACCTTTGAAGAAATCTTTATCGTTTATTCCTAGCCAAAGCCTCCAGACTCTTTTTGAATTTGTTGTACAGTGGGTAGGCTGGGATCCCAAACCAGCTTCTGTCTGGGAATGGGTTGCAAGCTGAAGTTCTAATATCCCAACTTCATAATTAATTCTCCCTCCCCCCGCCCCTTTAAATTCCTTTCCCCTCCCACTTCCACCCCTGACCTATGGATGTTACCGGTTCTCCCTTAAGAACTGGATCTCTGAAGGCGGGGCGTTCTCTCCCACACTTCATGCACTGGAGGGAACGGGCGGGGTGGGCACACCAGGGCTATGGGCTAATGTTCGTGGCTTCACCGGGGGCGTGAACTCAGGACCTTCTGCGTGTCAAGCAGATGTGCTAACCGCTACACTGTGGAGCCACACCTATAACTAATTCTTATTCTGTCATCTCGTTCAAAAACCTCTATGTAGATCCCTTCCCTCCATACCCTTCTGCCATCAATTGATTCCTGTAGTTTATATTTCAAATCCTTCTTTATACCTTTGTCATCATGGCCCTAACATCTGATTCCTATCTGTCCTGATGTCCCGGACTCCATTCTCTTAATCCTCTCAAAAGTTCAGAAATAGACAAATACAGTTTGCAAACTGGGAGTACTCAAATCAAAACATGGAATGAGGCTCAGGGGTATATTGTTATAAAGAAGCTTATATGATGAGAAAGTGTTACTGAGCTGAACTGAACCAAACAAGGGTCCGCTTGGCCAATGTGCAGCAAAACCAAACACTGAACATCAAGGTTTGCAATGGAGAAATTAAAGCTGTTTTATTTGCAAGGTGCCAAGGAGAATGGGAAGCTATCGCTTAAAACTTGAATACCCCAATGGCTTGTAATGAAAGGTTTTAAAGGCAAAGATTGAGGGTTAGGGGTTAGCGGGGACTGCTGGTATGCATCACTGGTGGTTCAGGTTTGGCTTGGAGAGCTTTGGGACTTGGCCATTTATGATAAAATATGGTAAGAGGCTTTTACACCAGATCTTGCACAACAGACCCTTTTTCTGCAAAAGTTTCCTCATTTCCGGTCATGTCCTAGTCCTTCGGCTCTGTGAGGGGGATGAAACTTTGGCTCCGGATGTAGCTGGTCAAAGTTCTCTCCTCTGCGCTTGCTCTGGCTGTGACTTGCTGTTTTGGTCTGCTGACTGAAAGACAACTCAGTATTTTGTTAGAAAAAGGATAGGACCACTTTGAGTTGGTTCTACGGTTACAAATGCAGCGACTGTTTATTCTTCACAGTGACTGGTTATATTAGAACTTTCAGTGGTTATCTTATGTCAACCTTGAGAAATAGTTCACGTTTTGCTTATAATTTCCTAAAACAAGCAAGAAATGACCCAGGTCAAGTTAGTCTTGTACAATAAGCTAAATTAAGCGTTGTTCATATGACTAAACTGGCTATGTCTGTTAATTTTCAAGGTTGGTATTTTTGTTTTTTTCACACTGCCATCTATCTTTAACACCAATCAATGCCAGATTCATTTTTCTAAAACATTCATTATGACGAATGTCTGCTCAAAATGTCTCAGTGATTCCTTATTGCCTAGAGTTGTGGTTCCCAGGCATCTTTGGGCAGCAAACTCACAAGAATGCCATGGGATATTTTAAACTTTTGGGGGAATCAGTGATACTTGACATCTCTTAGATAACATGTGAACTACTTAGCTTGAAGTAGGTCAGTTTCAATATTAGATCACACCACATTCCTTTTAATGTCAAACAGGGGAATGAAGGCAGTAACATCCAATTTGATTCTAAGGTTTGAGAAATTAAGCAGTGCCCAACGTCCCATTAGTAAATAAGTGTAGTTATTTAACAATGAAATATATAAACAATTTTTTCTTTAGATTTGTGTATTACTTTTCAAACAAGTATTCAATTTTTAGGATATAAGTACTTATTGTCTGGATATAACTACTTGGAGTAGAACTGTTAGGTATTTCTTTCGGTGTGTCAAAAAATATTACTGAGATACTAGCAGCATCATGAACTGAGAAAGTTTGGAAACCTCTGGCCTGAGATGATAAAGACCTATACTTCTTAGCCTGGCATTCAAGTTCTTCGAAACTTCTGGTAACACCATATATGTCCCACCCCCACCCCCACCCCCACCCCCACCCCAGCCAAACCCTCCCATTATTCCCTGGCTCAAATTTTTCTCCAATACTTGCTTGTTTAACCTTGGGAGAATCAACTTAACTTCTCCAAGCATATCTCCCCAGCTGTACAGAGAAGCAATAGGGCTTACCTTTAATAATTGTAATGGATTATATGAGAATGTACATAAGGAGAAACATAAACATCACATATGGCATATTACAAGTGCTCAATTAAGTGTTGGACATAAACGAACCCCTCTCATCTGAACCCTCTCAACAAGCCCAACCAGTATTCTTACTCGGTTCTATAACTGGATATTCCCTTTTCTTTTTTCTTCAATCTTTCATTTTATTTTATCCCTAGAGGTTTCAATGATCCCCTCCTTGGGTTTGATTAATTTGCTAGAGCACCACAGACTCGGCAAAACATTTTTACTAGATTACCAGTTTATCATAAAAGGATATAACTCAGAAACAGCCAGATGTAAGAGATGTGCATGTGGGGACAGGACATGCCCTCTCTGACCATGCCACTCTCCTCAAATATCCATGTGTTCACCAACCTGGAAGGCCCTCAACTTTCTAGCTGGCCTTTCCAAATGTTACTTTTCCTTCAATCCCATTCTACCTCCATCAAGCCTTCCTCAAGCAAACTAGCCCATAGTTTATTAACTCCTATAGGATACAACTATCATCACACAGCCTATTGTATTTTTTGTTATTTAACTTGTATATTACCTGCACATTTTGTTTCACCAAATAGACTGTAAGCATCTTTGAGGTTAAGAACGTCATGCTACATAAAGTTTCCTATAGAATCCAGCAAAGTAGAGGGTGCAAATTGCTATCTGCTGAGTTTATGTATAAATTTGGTCAGGCTCCCGATCAGATTAAACACCCAGAACACAGTTACATGTATAATAGGCAGATGGAGCAGTAGAGGTTGGAAGGAATAAAAGGCAAGGATGCACAAATGCTGGCTGGTGGCACAAAGTCGAACTGTGAGGCAATGGCCTCTTGGTGAGACCAGGCCATGAGAGAACAAACAGGGTCTCTACATTGGGAAAGATGGGTAACAAGACATTGAGATACATTCCTAGGAGTTAACTAGGGAGGCACGATAAGGAGGTGAGGATCCCACAACTGAGTTTTTGACTCTCCAAGAAGGAAGTAGAACTTATGGCAGGGGCCAGAAAGGGCAATTAAAAATTTACTTGGGGGACTGCCCTTCTATTTGCTAGATAGGATGCTGCCTGATTCATAAATCACTTAAAACAAATTAGTTCTTTAAAAAAATTCATTTGGGTGAACTATCTTTTAAACTATAAACATCCTGGAAATAGGTAGGAAAAAAAAACCATTCGGCCCTTCTTACTGGCAAGAATTAGCTGGGTTTCCACCTCAAAGTATTTGGGACATAACCAACTGCATGAATGTTTGTGTGTGAAGGCTAAGAATTTCAGCCCTGTTAAGCTAGGCTGGGAGCATTACTTGGCTTGTTGGCATGGCTCTGGGTAGCCACAGTAATGCTGAATGGTGGGGGGAATTAGGTGAAGAAAACCTGGGAGGTGCAGAAAAAAATGGGCCTTGGCCAAAGCCAAAGCCTGCCTGGTTTCACTAAGAAACCAGGTCGTGCCTTTGGTAAACCAGGAGGGTCGGCCTGGTTAAGGATCCATGGGGGCCAGGTCCACGCACGGTTGGCTGTGTAAAGCAAATAGCAGGTACATAACCATGCCGAGGAATGAAGGAGAACACAGGCAGCTAGTGCCACAAACTTGGTGGACAGATTCTGGCACCCACTGCCACAACAGGGAATACCCTCAGAAGACTAATATTCCTGGAAGATGGTGTAGGGGTGGAGCAGGTGAGTAAGCACAGAGTACTTAATGAGTGGAAGAAAAATATTCTGGGTAAAATCAGTCATGAACTTGTTAGATTAGCTCAATAGTATTCAGTGAACATTTTTAGGTTAAAAGCCTATTTTCATCTCTCAATGTTGTAATCCGAATAGTGACAGAAATATTTATTTTAAAAGTAGTACTTTATAAAAAAACCGAAGTGATTTTAGATTAAAAGCTCCATGGTGTATTGTTTCAGGTAGGTGTTATTGCTATCTATACCTTTACCCCATTTATTAAGCCATTTCAAGTAACTTCATGTTCATAAATTTACGATGAGGTATAGAGCCCAACCAAGAAAGAAAAGAATGTGTTCCAAGTTAGAAGAGAACAGCATGGCTCCTTAACGATGTCTCCTGTGGAGCACCTGTGCTCCACTGTACAATTAGGGGTTAGGGGTTTCTTCCCACACATCCGAATGTGAAGTTTTGGATCTTCTGGCTGTGGCTGGTTTAGTCTCTTGGTTCTAATGGTGTGCCGTTTTGTTGCTTAGGAGTTGATCCAAGGTTCCAGTCCCCCCTCTTGTAGAGCTGAATACGTGCATGTGAGGTTCAGAAGAGCTGACCAATCTGAAGGTTGTGAACACTTGTTTAAAAGAGGAACCACCACTCCGGCATAAACTGTCCTTAACTCTACTGCAGAAACTTTTCATTCTGCGGATGGTGAGTCCTAGAAGACCAAGAGGCAGATGTCCTTTTCGTGGCTTCCTCTAAGAGTTTATGAGGGAGCCAAGTGGCCACTTGCTTTTTATCACATTTCTAATAGCTGCTCCATTTCCTCAAGAGCTGTTGTAAAATCATTTACTTGACTGTTACACAAGGTCTGCTGTTCTAGGAACCGAGCCCTCTCGTCTTCTTTCATCTTCAACTTTACTTTTAAAGCCTGAATTTGGAAAGATATTCAAGA
This sequence comes from Rousettus aegyptiacus, assembly GCF_014176215.1. NCBI lineage: Eukaryota > Metazoa > Chordata > Mammalia > Chiroptera > Pteropodidae > Rousettus > Rousettus aegyptiacus. Next base: position 114,624,370 of record NW_023416306.1, on the reverse strand, counting down.
AGAAAAATAAACAAACAAACAAACAAAAAAACCCCAAAACACACAAAGCTTTGACTCCCCCCTCACCCCGGGAAAGAACATTATGCTTCTATTCCACTGAGAAAGAACACAGGAATACTGACCTATTTTCTATCTTAGTTTTGTTTTATCTGTGATTTTAGGAACTGTCCCTTTCTACTACAGACTCTTATATCTAAACTGGAATGATGAAATCCTCTAGGATTCAGTTTTATATCCCATGATTCACCCAAGCAACCCAAAGCAATCCAGACCCAAGAAGCTGGGTTTTCTATTACAGGTTTCCATGAGGTATAAAGTTTCCATAGCCTAGATTTCACACAGGTCTCAACTTTCAACTCTGAGCAACCTAGTATGTTCCATGTTGCCTCATGCCCTGCAGATGTGAACATTTCTAAGTCTTTAGAGCAGAAAAATAAAAATTGTTGAAAAAATAAATTGGTGAAATCACATGAAGTCTTGGAATTTAGTTAATAGTAATGCATCAATGTTGGTTTCTTAGTTTTGACAAATGTACCATAAGATAGTAATATTCAGTGAATTCAATTCTCTGTGTTATCTTTGCAACTTTTCTGTAAAACTAAAATTATTACAAAATAATTTATTAAAAACATTCTTTTCCATCTTGGTTGGGCTCTATACCTCATTGTAAAAACAAACAAACAAACAAATAAATAAGAACGAACCCTCCACAGATCTACCTATTGTGGTATGAAATGATAATCTTGCCTCAGGGTGAACTTGTTAGATTAGCTCAATGGTATTAGCTAATGTCTGTCTCACCTGTAACTCCTCCATCTGCCTTTTGGCGGTTTCATTAAAAAGCTTCAGCTCATCTTGCAAAGTTTCTAACAGCAACTAAGAGGAAAGTACAATGTAGTTACAAATCTTTATTGAAATGTGAACATTTTCTTCATATAAACCAGTCTCTTTGAATGAAAGGAGAAATTAAATGATTGCTAACATCTCTTCTGTTCAGTCATTTGCTGAGCATCCAATCACACGTGCTGTGTCTGGAGCCATTTTGAGAAGCCATTATGAGGCACTGAAGAAGTCACATAGCTAAAAGCCATGCTATGGCTGATGAGTTTAAAACAATGGTCACCTTGGTAAGCCTCACAAAGTCACCTTGTAAGGTAATGGAATGTTATACTACCATGGAAACAAGAACATGTAGGATCTTATGTAATTGACAAGCATTGTTTTAGATATGTATGGTGTGCTTTGCTATGGTAACGTGATTGATTACGGTATTCAAAAATCACATAAAAAGGCTATGCTAAATAAACTCGGGGTTGCAGCTCTGACTGTATGCCCTCCCGGAAAGATCTTTCCTGTCTTCTCTTTTTTCCCTTAGGCTTCACCCCCCTCTTTCAGGTACTGATTGACTTTAGCCAGCTGGCTCTGGCAATGCTGGGCTGTCTGCTGGGCACCCTATAGAGAAACTCAGTTCACTGGATGGACAGATTACCCCACTTCCATTGGCTCTGCTACAAGGCAATATGAATAAAACATAGTAGCCATTGAAGGTGTGACTAATAACCTAGGAGAGCTGAGGAAGGCTTCCATATCTGGTATTCTATGATTCTAAAATGACAACTGATCTTGGAGAAGAGATAATAGAAGCTCAAAAAATGTTCATCTCAAACAATTACTTTCCTACTTCAGGGAACGAACCAAGAAGGAGCCAAATGTAAATTCAAGCTGGACCTTTGCATCATACAGTTTTCAGCAAAGGAATAAGGAGAAAAATTGGTTAAAGTGTAGAATAGAATAGAGAAACCAGAAAGCTATCTATACAGGTCCATCCTATTATGTGTTTTAAAGTAGTGTGTTTTCAACTCAGACTCACTCATATTTTGTAAGCACAAAGTCACCTGCCAAGTAAAATAAGCTATTCTGAGTACACATTCATTGCTCCTCTTCCACTATCCTGGCTAACCAAAGGCTGCTTCTTGGGGTCTACTGAGCATATGGCAATATGGCAGAGATCTTAAAGTTGCAGAGCCCAACAGTCACTTGGCCCTTGCTCACTCGCACCCATGCCCTCACCATAGAGTCCGTGTGATCCGTGGTGGATTCCTGCTGTGATGTCAGGGTCTCACTGCCTAAAACGGATGGAGACAACAAGGTCAGCCTTGCTTTGGGAGCTGTACTTAAACATAAAATAAAACCCCTCCAGAACAAGCACAGGAGTTTTCACGAGGGAAAGTTCTCCACGTAGCTGCTCCCTCTTCCCCTTTTTCACCTTGGCAGGGTCATCCATGCCTGCTCTCCAGAGCTACATCTGACTTTCTTCCTCTCTAGGTTTGCATATGGCCACCCAAAATTCATTCTGCTTTCTCCTTAGCTCAACAGAAAATTGCTCCAAAGGAAAAGTATAGGTTGGATTTTTTTGTTTACAAAACACAAAACTATTTTTAAAAGCTTTCTCAGGCCTTAAAACATTCCTTAATTGTCGGGAGCCATTTTGAGAAGCCATTATGAGGCACTGAAGAAGTCACGCAGCTAAAAGCCATGCTATGGCTGATGAGTTTAAAACAATGGTCACCTTGGTAAGCCTCATAAAGTCACCTTTTAAGATTATGGAATGTTACACTACCATGGAAACAAGAACATCGAGGATCTTATGTAATTGACAAGCATTGTTTTAGATATGTATGGTGTGCTTTGCTATGGTAACGTGGTGATTGATTATGGTATTCAAGAATCACATAAAAAGGCTATGCTAAATAAACTCGGGGCTGCAGCTCTGACTATATGCCCTCCCGGAAAGATCTTTCCTGTCTTCTCTTTTTACCCTTAGGCTTCACCCCCCTCTTTCAGGTACTGATTGACTTTAGCCGGCTGGCTCCGGCACTTAATTCGAAGAAGCCTGGGCCCCTTCCCTGGGCAATCTTAGGCCCCTCGACTCAGCCCAAGGCCCTCTTACAGTCTTCTTTGCTATAGACTCTGTAAAGGGACAGAGTAAGAACCGGAATTACATTTTAACCACTGTGATTCTGCTGATTAACCCAGTTTAGGAACCCTTGAAACAGTATCATCTCTCTCGCCTCACCTGGGAAAGTTACCTGTATTTTCTCTTCCTTGAAAGAAATAAAATATTTCTGGTCTAATTTGCAAGGTCATACTTTTTGGCACCAAACGAATGGTATACAGTGTTCTGTTAAGAAAGCAATAATCCTCTCATGACCACTGAAATTCTGTTGGTCAGGCACAATCAATATCACAAGAGAACAAAAAGGAGCTCCCCAAAATCTTTAGGGCTTTGCTAGGCAACCCCTTCACTGACTGGGCCAGCTGCTCCCATGCTGAATTCCTGATATATAGTACAGGAGGGGGCATGTGCACTGATTCCTTTGAAGGGCACCATGTGCTGTTTATTACCTGGGTTGAGGCCCTTGCTCTCCAAAATTGCCAGACAATTGTCCTGGAACTTCTCCAGCAGCTCCACCTTTTGGGTCAGGTCCTTCAGCTCTCCCTGTTGGGGTGCCATGTAGACAGATCAGGCCTGTCCCACTCCTTAGGGGTGGTCTTAACTTCCCTTGCTCTTGGACAGCCACGGCATGAGCCTGGTGTCTTCAATCTCTGCTCTTGGGCATCTGGGCATTACAAGCTTGCTCCCACCTGGGGGGCTGTCCCTCGGGATTCCACATGCAGCACCCAGTGCAGCTGATGCAGAGGTCCAGTGGGTCTCTTACCTGAGTTTCAGTCAACTTCTGGTGCAACTGCTTGTTGACAGCCTCTAAGAGCTGGTTCTTATCCTTGAGCTCTTCCTCTGATTTCTGCTTACTCGGTGGTTTGTAGCTGTAATGATAATTGTTCTTACATGAAGACATAGAGGGGTTAAGAGTATGGGTTATGGAGTCTCACCAACAGGGGTTCAAATCTTGGCTTCATTACATAGTAGTATATGACCTTCAGTGAGCTGCATAACCTTTCTGAGGCTGTTTCCTCATTTCTAGAATTAGGATAATACCTACATCTCATATTATTATTGTGAAGGATAAGAATTACATGTACAATTCTGAGCACAGCTACTGATACATAAATAATAGTCATTATCATCATGAATATTAAACTTTTTTTCAAAATCCTCAATGTCCTTCTTGATAGCATTGTTTTCAGAACTTTTAAGACATGCCCAGATGTGGAATTAGAAAGTATTTCCACAAACTTTTCAGCTTATATTATTCAGGACTGCAAAATGTCCAATGGTCCTCAAAAAGAGAAAGATGGACCCTTCTCCAGGATTTTGCCTTCACCAGCACCTGTACCACCACCAGAAACATCATCTTGAAATCACTAACCACATGCAGACCCTCCTATCCTGAAGGTTTCACACTCCTAGCGATGGGACATAGCTGGGCTAAATTTCTGGTCAGTAGTGGTCCTGGTGTGGAGCCCAAAAAGCTTTTGTCTGGCACTTAAGACTGTAGCATCACTGACCTTGCTCTGACAGTGTTTCTCAAACCTGGCTGTGCCTCACCCCTGAAAATCCCATTCAGATTTCCAGGGTAGCACCCAGATTGTAATGCATTAAACAAGTCCAGGAATGATTCTGATGTACTTGAGATCCACTACCCTAAAATGGTGGCCAAATTTCACTTATCCTGATGTTCACCTCTTTTTGACGTTCTTCTTGATGGCAATATCTGCAGCTTTCACCTGACTAGAGAAGCAAAAACAAAGAAATCAGGATGTTGACTTATTATGGTGATCATTTTGCAATATATACAAATAGTGAATCATTATTATATACTCTTGAAACTATAATGCTGTATGCCAATTATATCTCAATTAAAAACAACAATAAAGGAATCAACCAGAGAATCACAGTATGTTGTTAGGTGTGTTGTGAAGAAAGCAGAACAAAGAGCCTAGTTTTTTGAGGGAAAAAACAGAGACTACATACAATGCAAAAAGCACAAGCTTAAGAAGCTCTGAGGGCCCACGAACTTTTGTTTTGGTCCAGGCAATTGAAAAAGGCTTATTAATAAGGAATGAGCTCCCCTCCTGACCACTTCAACAACATGCTCAAAATAGCGTGGCTATCTCATGTCAACCTCACTTATGTGGGGACTGAGCACTGGGTGGAGGGACACACACACACACACTGGACCAGACTGTGCTCAGACCAGCAACATAGATTAACAACTAGCCCCTACTCACCATGACACCCACTTAGGGCTGTTGTTTGATCACAATAACGCTATTTGTATACTCAGAGCAAGTGGTAAGAAAGAATATTTCTTATCATAACCTTTGCTGTGCCTCTTCAGAGCTAATCAACCTACAGGGTCCTGACGAACTTGTCAGCAATGCTGCACTAATCTGGGTCAATGACTACAGGCTAATTGTTCAGGTGTCTTGTGCTCTCAAAAACTCTATTTTCTAATTCTTGGTACTGAGCAATTTCTACCAAGATGTTCTAACTGGATACCAATGATCTGACTCACCCCTTGTCTCGTCTTGATTTGATGATTTTTGTAACATCATTCTCTGAACTTCCTGAATGAAGAAGTCTGGAAACATCGACTTCTTTGGACTTAACAGGTAACAGGCTCTTAGAAGTGGCTCGAGCTTGTGCGTCTACAATGGAAAATAGGATGGTGAAACCTCAAGCATTGTGACCCAACAGCTTTAACTCTATAATAAACAGCACTCCATTCTAAGCGATTAGAAACCTGTATTTCATTCTGGCCAATCTCAATTTGTGAATATTAATTCAGAAGACATCTATGCTAAATGTGACAGTGTAGTGTTTAAAAGTAGCTAAAAGCTGGATGACATATCAAACTGAATGACCAGACGTATAAATGTGAAAGTGGAGGCTGATATAAGAAGTGGGGAAGTTAGCTGAATCCTTCATCAAACACCAGTGGAATCCGAAAACCTTGTTAAGCTCCTAAACACTCTGCACGCTCTCCTAAGGCTACTCTCAAGCTCCTTTGAGTTTCTCTTTTAACTACTGCTTAGTTGTTTTAACCAGACTGTCTCCCTAACTACTCTAAAATGTCTCTGTATCCCTAGTGCTTAAGAGAGCATCTAGCATACTAATAGAGAGGTTCAATACCTGCTTGGGTTGTTTCACAGACCATCTCAAACTACCTCTAGTCTTCTTTCCCACTTCCATGCTGATTGCCTTTACTATGAGGCCTTTTAATGTTTATCCATTATTGTGTTTAGAGGTTCTCTATTTGGCATTCTGTTCTCATCTTCTTGCTAGGCTATTGCCAGACAACCAGAGAAACAGCCCTGCCATGACACCCTTCTTCCCCAGAGATTATTCTCTCCCTAGCTCTTATGCTGCCCTTCACTGCACAATGACTTTGCACCATTTATATTCCATACCACATTCAAGTAGTAACTTGTTTTGGAGTCAAGCATGCACCTGCCTCCCCGCCCATTCACAAACACACTTTTCTAGTTTACACTAACTTTCACTTTGTTGACTATAAAATGGCACCTTCAAGCTTAACCTAAATAAGGACCCAAAACAATGAAATTAAGTTGAAGAAATGAGGTACAAAGCACCAGATCACAGGGATTAGAAAATTTTGTATTTGTATTTGACAAAGATTTTATTTTGATTACTCTAATTGCACAACAGTTTAGAATAAATACAATTTCTCGGGCTGACAGATCATTTCATTTATAGGTATACTCACTGGGCACTTACACCTATTTTCCATACTCTTACCCACAAAGCAAATATTAAAAGAGTTCTTTTTGAGGTTTCTGTCTGAAGCAAAAGGTAACTCTGGGAGAATGTATCTATCTTCTCCTCTCTCCATAAAACCAAATCTTTCTCATGTACAAAGGTATTATTAGTAAATTGATCAAAATTAACATCCTTCATTGACTGGAATTAGTTCCAGTAATTCGTATTTACTAGAACCTAAGGATTGCATTGTAGGACAAATTTAGCAGGATTTAATAGACTGCTAAATTAATAAAATGAAAGCTGCTAGGAAGGAAATTGGATGGCTGATGTTCAAGAAATGGAAGTGGACTTGTTTTTCACTGATATTGTTTTCTAACTTTGGATTTTTTTACATGTGTATATGTTACCTATAAAAAACTAAAACTTGAAGTAACATCAGCATCATGGCTGAGTAAGAAGGCTTCTTTGTTTCTTACCTTAAATTTACAAGTCGGACAACTATAACTCACCCAAGGATCCCCTGCTCAACACACAAACACACCTGAAAGATCCACGCATTGGGGCATCTGAAAGTGGGCATAATGGAACGAGTAGGGGAGGCAGAATGGGGGGAAGGATTGTGTTGGCAGTTACCATCCAGTGCTCACCATGGCTCCAGTGAGTGTGGTAGCAGTGGGGAAGTCAGGTTGCAGTGTTCACTACAGCCTGTAGTGTAAAAGGGGCAGAAGCAGTGTTTCTCTGGGGAAAGGCATCTCCCTTCCCCTCTTCCCATTGTGGAAGACCCATATAGAGGTGGCTGGGAAGCCTTAAACAGTACAGCTGTGACACAGAGAGGAGGGGAGGAACCATGAAATCAGTTGTCTCCCTTGCCCACCCCCCCCTCACCCCATCGGAACCAGGTAGAGGCAATGTAGAGGCCTCCAAAAACACAGCAGGGCCAGTGACCACTAGTGAGAAGAAGGCTGTGCTGGGAATTTGCAAAACCAGTTCTCTATCGCTTGTCGCATTCTCCTCACCACAGTGGTGATATCCCATAACTGAGGTCTCCTGGTCACAGAGGGGACACCCACCATCCCAGTGGGTATGCAGCATTTTCCTTAACTGCAGCGACACTGCTCCACCATGATCCAAGTGGTGCAAATAGTGCAGGTAAGAGAAAAAAAATTACCCTATAACACCACCAAAAGACAGTACCCTACCTATCAACCTCCTGAATAATTGAGAGCAAAACAGTATCTAAACAAGAAAAGAGTTCACTAACTCAAATGTACAGAGGAAACAATTCATCAAATACCATAAATAACCAAGGTAACATGGGAGCACAGAAAGAAAATGTTAAAGTCTCTAGAAACCAAAGTCAAAGTCACGGAAGACTGTGACTTAAATGACAGAGAATTTAAGATTGCAGTTATGAAGAAGTTCAACAAAATACAAGAGAACTCAGAAAGGCAACTCAATGAGTTCCAGAAAAAAAGCAATGAACAAATGGAGTAACTTACCAAAGAGACTGAAACTATAAAAAAGAACCAAACAGAAATTCTAGAGTTCAGCTTCTAGAGTTGAAACCTAGAAGTGATATATAAAGGAGAGAACTAAGAGTTGAAAGGAAAAAAAATGAAAGAATTCTACAAGAGCCATCCAATTCCATTACAAAGAGAAACATAAAGATAATGGGAATGCCAGAACAAGAAGAGGGAGAAGGGAACAGAGAGTTTACTCAAAGAAATAATTGATGAGAATTTCCCAAGCCTATGGAAAGAACAACACTTTAGGCCAGAGGAAGCTAACAAAACATGTAATTATATCAACAAAAAAGGCCTTCTCCAAGATGTAAAAAATTAATGACAAAAAAAAAAAAAAAAAAAAAAATCTCAAGGCAGCCGGGGGAAAAAATACTGTAATCTACAAAGGAAACCCTGTTAGATTATCATCAGATTTTTTTTCAGTAGAAATATTACAAGCCAGGAGAGAGATAACTATTTAAAATACTGAAAGAAAGGAACCAGCAGCCAAGGATAATATATCCAGCAAAGTTATCCTTTAGAGAAGAAGAAATAAAGGCTTTCCCAGACAAACAAAAGCTTAGAGAATTTACCATCACAAGACCTGCATTAACAAGAAATGCTGAAAGGAGCTGTTTTACCAGAAACAAAAAGACAAACATTTACGAAACTTTTGAGTAAGATGACTAACAGAAAATTGCAACTCTACTTCAAAATAGAATAAACAATTATCAAGTTTAAAGAGAGGAAAAAGGGCATTGAAAAATAGCTATAACTACTGCAATTTGGTAACAAAAGCACAACATAAAAAGAGACAATTTGTGACAATAAAATCATAAAAAGGGAGGAGGAAAAGGAACGGGTACAGGTGAATAAAGATAAGAGGTAATCAGAAGAAGGACCATTGTATGTATGAAACATTTTACACAAACTTAACGGTATATACAAAATAAAAATCCAGAGCTGAGACATAAAATATAAAAAGAGGAAAAAATCAGAAATCATAGAAAACCAAACTAAAAGAGCAAACAGAATCACAAGGAAAAAGAAACAAACAGAAAACAACAACAAAAAACAAAGAGAAAATAAATCCTCATATATCAATAATCACCATAAATGTAAATGGACTGAACTCACCAATCAAAAAGCACGGAGTAGCAAGATGGATTAAAAAATAAGACCAAACTATATAGTGCCTGCAGGAGACTCATTTCAGCTCCAAAGATGAACATAGGCTTAAAGTGAAAGGGTGGAAGAGAATATTCCAAGCAAATGGCATCCAGAGAAATAATCAGGTGTAGCAGTACTTATATCAAGCAAAATAGATTTCAAGATAAAAAAGGTAACAAGAAACAAAGATGAACATTTTATAATTATAAAGTGGGCAATTTATCAAGAATATATATATTAATATATATATTAATATATATTAATATATACATTCGACCTGGGAGCATGAAAACATATATAGCAATTACTAACAGACCTAAAGGAAGTAACTGACAAAAACGCAATTACAGTAGATCTGAACACCCCACTCACAGCAATGGATAGATCTTCCAGACAGAAAGTCAATAAAGAAATATCAGTCTTGAATTATACACTGACTTAATTGATATTTACAGAACTTTCCATCCCAAAACAACACAATACACAGTCTCAAATGCACACAGAACTTTCTCAAGGATAAATCACAAAACTAGTTTCAATAAATATAGGAAGACTGAAATCATACCAAGCATATTTTCTGACCTCAACAGTATGAAACTGGAGATTAACTATAAGTAGCAACCTGGCAAAACCACAAATATGTGAAGAATAAACAACATGCTACTGAACAATTATTGATTGGGTCAGTACCAAAGCAATCCTGAGAAAAAAAGAACAAGGTTGGAGGTATTACACTGCCTGACTTCAAATTATACTACAAAGTGACAATAATAAAAACAGTATGGTATTGGCAGAAAAACAGACATACAGACCAATGTAACAGAAATGAGAGCCCAAAATAAACCCATGCATATATGGACAACAAATTTCCAACAAAGGATCCCAAAACATACAATAGAGAAAGGAAAGTTTCAACAAGTGGTGTTGGGAAAACTGGAAAGCCACATACAAAAGAATGAAACTAGACTGCTATCTCATACCATTAACTCAATGAATTTAATACTTGAGCATAAGATCTGAAATAAAAAAATGCATAAAATAAAATATAAACAGTAAACTTACGGACCTTGGTCCCAGAGGGGTTTTGTGAACTTGACTTCAAAGGCAAGGGAAGTAAAAGCAAAAATGATAAAGCTTCTACATAGCAAAAGAAACCATCAACAAAAGGGCAACCAGCTGAAGGAGAAAAGATATTTGCAAATCATACCTTCGATAAGGGGCTAAATCCGAAATATATAAAGAACTCAGACAACTCAACAACAACAAAGAACAATCCTATTAAAAAATGGGCAGAGGACCTGAATAGACACTTTTACAAGGAAGACACAGATGGCCAACAAATATATGAAAAGATCCTCAATGTGACTAGTTATAAGGGAAATGCAAACCAAAACCACAATGAAATACCACTTTACACCTGTTAGAATGGCTATAGTCAATAAGACAAGATATAAGTGTTGGAGAGGATGTGGAGAAAAGGAAACCCTCGTACACTGCTGGTAGAAATGTAAACTGGTACAGCCATTATGAAAAAAAAGTACAGAGGTTCCTCAAAAAATTAATAGAGCTACCATACAACCCAGTAACCCTCTTCTGGGTATCTATCTGAAAAATGTGAAAACATTTATTTGTAAAGATATATGTGCCCCTATATGCATTACAGCACTGCTTACGATAGCCAAGACATGGAAACAACCTAAGTGTCCTAGACTGATGACTGGATAAATAAGATGTGGCACATATATATATATATACCATGGAATACTATTCAGCCATTAAGACGAAACACTGCCATTTGTGACAATATGGATGAATCCTGAGAGTACTATGCTAAGTGAAATAAGTCAGATGGAAAAGGACAAGAACTGTATGCTTTTACTCATATGTGGGGTATAAAACAAAAAGCAACAAATGAACAAACAAAACAAAAAACCACATTCATAGATACAAACAACAGAATGGTGGTTACCAGAGGGGGAGGACAAAAAGGGTCAAATATATGGTGACAGAGGGAGACTAGATTTTGGGTGCTTGCACACAATAGAGTATAGATGTTGTATTATAAAGTGGTTCACCTGAAATTTATATAATGTTATTAACCAATGTTACCCCAATAAATGTAATAAAAAACAAACAATAAAACTTAAAAACAACCTATCTATGGTCAAAATCAAAACAAAAGACCTGGGAGATGGCCTAAAAATGTTAAACTATTGAGGTTACATATGATCGATCATAAAGATCGAACAGGGATAGAAAGCAAAGAGATGAAAATTTTCAGCTTGGCAGGGGAGAGCCAGTACTCCCCACTGACAGAGGGACACTGCTCTAAGTGGTGTCAACCTTTTTTGGCACCAGGGACTGGTCTTCCTATGAGAATCTAATGCCTTATAATCTGAGGTGGAGCTGTGCAGCCCCGTTCTTAACAGGCCACGTACTGGAACTGGGGGTTGGTGACCCCTGCTCTAAGGAAAAGTCAGTAGGAGATGACACTTGGCTCCTGATCTCCCAGCTACTCCTAGGCTCTTTTAATGCCAGGATTATCATTCAAGTGTTCTGAGGCAACATAAGCAGGACAACCCTCTAAGCCTTTAGAGAAAAGCCTATTTATTTCACAGATCAATTCTGCTACTGCGCATCAACCAGCTGCATGGAGTCACTGAGAAGCGATCTTAAACAGCTGCGTCAAAATCTGATGTTTGAAGCTTATTCTGTGCTATAATCTCTAGATTAGGCAGCTGGACACCTGCTGACTTTAGGCAATGACTTTCAACCACAAGCCAAGTAGCATAAAGCAGGACGGGAAAGCAGTAAAAAATTTAAATGTATTTTTTCTCGTTTCTCGAATGTTCTAGCTAGGCCTGACCCTCCCCCTCTCTTTTCACTCAACAAATGTTTATTAAGAATGTACTATACGAGAGACACTGTGCAGATACAAATGTGAACCAGACATAGTAGAAAACCCTAGCACTGTCCCCCTTTTTTGCTTCTCAAATGACTCTCTCCTCCCTGACGACAAACCCAGTCCCCCTCCAGATAGCCCAACTCTGGAAATAAAACGGTTAACAGTTTAAAAAGAGATCCCTAGTTTAATGGGAACAATATTGTGGAACAATCAGCAGCTTAAAATAACGAAGGCAGCACGGTTAGGTTTGCGGGAGTAGAGGCCCAGGGCGGGTCTAAAATCCTACTGCATTGCCCTTACCGTAACTCCCATCATAAACCTAGACAGCCAGGTTCTGGGGAAGTTAGCAGGTTGTCAGAGCCGATGGAATGCCCTCTCCCCTGCCCAGGCCTCCTACTCTGGGCCACTGATTTGATCCTCCAAACTCCGCCAGAGAGCGGCGTGAATACTCACCTGCGGGTGGGCCGCTGCTCAGCACAGAGGCGGGCTGTAGTGTGTACACGGTCTTAACCACGCTAGTCATAGTGACGAAGCGGCAAGGCTGGGCCCTGGAAGGTGCAAGGTGAATGTTACCTCATGGTGGGCCATTCTCTCTCCACCCCGCCCCCACTTCGCTTCTCCAGCAAGTGAAGAGCCCGGGAGAGCGCGACCCAACCTGCCCCTGCTCCAGGGAGGAGTCGGGATAGTTAAATTCCTCCATTCCCAGCCTATCCCGTCCGCCCTCCACATCAGCCCAGGCCCCCGCCCCAGGAGAGCCGAACCCAGTCGCCAGCAGCTCCTGTCCGCAGTCTTTGTCGCTCTGATTCAAAAGACGCTCCACGGCAACTGCCGCAATGCTGCCCGGGTCTGCCGCCTGTGTTTCAAATGGAAACTTCCGGTGGCCGGGTGGGAGGGGCTGCAATGCGCATCTCGTAGGCGGCCATGTTGTACGGAAGGCACTGCTGTGTGCGACACCTTCGGGGGCTGCCATGCTGTACGGAAGGTACGAGCTGAGATGCTAGCCGAAGCTTCCTGGAGGTGGTTGTTGGAACCCCGGAGTCTGGGCGGGGGAGGAGAGTGGTGCACCTTGCCCGCCTGATGGAGCTATGAGCCATCGGCGTCACTTTCTGGGCTTGGGACGGAAACGCAGTCACGTTTAGAGTCCATGTCACAATCCTTCTCTTACTTGGTCTGTGATTGTCTGGGGTATAGCATGATGCCTCATTGTCAAGAGCAAAGCATATTTGGATGGGCATAAAACTACACATTGGAGGATGGAGAGTGGCAGGTGAGGTTTAAAGAGGGCTATGGGCTGAAATACCTGAGGCACCTGGATAACTTTAACAGCAGTTATCCAGATTTTAAGCAGAAATTTAAAGCTACTCCTAGCGAACAGGGCAGAGTTCTCAAGCATTTAATTCACTCATTCACTTCACTCAACAAATATTAATTTTGTACCTGCTATGTGCCAGACCACTATGTAAATGGGCTGATGGGGTGCGGGGCAGCAAATTCAATACTGATCTTGGCTCTGCCCTTCTGGAGTTTACAATCCAGGAAAGAGTAAATGAACAATCACATGAACTTGTCAATTATATCTCAATTAAACTGGACAACAGCCAAATGAATATATATTTACCAAATGTAGTAAAACTATGAAGGAAAAATACAATTTGTAATGAGATAAAAGCCGGGAAACTTAATTTGAATTGGGGATGCAGGGAAGACATCTGAGTGATGTCTGATTAACAAAGGACCGGTGGAATTAATCCAGATGAACAGTGGGGAAAAGGGGAGAAATGAAAAGCCCTAAGGCTTGTATGGTTTTTCTCCTAGAAGAGGCTGAAGGATGAAAGGAGAGGGGTACAGATGAAGCTGGAACAATGGCAGCCTTTGTAGGCCAAAGGTAAAGAGATTAGGTTTATCTTAAGAGTAATAGACAGTTATTAAAGTATTAAGGCAGGAGAGTATTATTCAAGTTATATTTTAAAGAGCTCATTCTGGTTACCCCAGGGGGAATGGTTTGAAGGGAGTGAGAGTGGAACTAGGGAGACAATTGGGAAGCTACTGTAATCATTCAAGTGAGAGATGTTGGTGGTGGTATTAGTGGAAATGGAGAGAAGCTGACACATTTTAAACAGCTTTTGGAGGTGGAATCTCAGGACTCAGTGCTAAACTGGAAGTAGGGTCTGGGGTAGGGGGATAAGGAAGACAGAGATCTTAAGGATTACTCCCAGGCTTGAATAATTGTGTAGATTGAGTCACTATTTTGTTTTGGGAGAGACTGAGAATTTAGTAAACTTAAAATGCCTTTGAGACATTTAGGTATTTAAACTATCAAGTAGACAGTTGGAAATGTAGGCTTTGAGCCCAGAGGAGAGTCTACATTGGAGATACACTCTTGGGAGTCACGGGTATATGGACGCATGTTCATCCACAATATTAGATGAGATCACAAGGGAAAAAGTGTACAGAGAGCTTTAGGGCCAAGGACAGAAACAGCAGTGTTTGGAAGGTGCGATAAGAAGGTGCCAGCCAACAAATCTGATAAAGAGGTGCCAGAGAGGTGAGAGAAAGAAAAAAAAAAGTGGCATCCTAGAAGGTCAGAAGAAAGAAGTGGTAAACTGCTGACAAAGGGAGTGGTAAACTATTGAAAATAACAAAGAGCAAACAAGATGGAAAATAAAAAGGGTCCATTTAATTTAGCAACAAAAAATCATCGATGAGTATGGGAAGAGAAATTCTGGTGGAGAGGTTTGAGTGGAAGCCATGTTGAAATAGGCTGAAGAATGCATGAGAGGTAAGGAAGCAGAAATGGCAGGTATAGACTCTAGAGTTTGTGAATGGAGTAGAGCAATTGGGCAATAACTGGATGTGGGTTGTGGGGGATCACGAAGATGCAGATTCTAGTTGATATATGTGCTGATGAGAATGAGCCAGCTAAGAGGAAGAAATGGTTGCTTCATGGAGAGAGTGGGGATGATCAAAGGAACAAATTCATAGAGAAAGAGGGAAGGAAGGTGGGAGCTAGAGCAGCATCTTCAAATTCTTTTGTTCATGTACCCCCACAAAATAATAGAACAAAAAAATGTACCCTCTCACCCATTTTTAGTTGATGCCTAAAATTTTCATAATTTTAAATATTTATAAAGGATATACTTTTTACCTATTATATATTATATATAATCTTATTCATTTCTAAAATTCTATTTTGACATTTCATTTTGGATAATTTCCTATGTCTTCAAGTTCACTCTTTTTTTCTGTAGTGTCTAAACTGTCTTTAATTATATCCAGTTGTGGTGGCTGAAAAATTGACTCTTACTGGAAATTACTGTTTGACTATTACTATGGGCACATAGGCCTTTGATTATAGGAACATAACATTCTAAACAAGCTTTCTGCTTCTGTTACCCCGCTTATGCACCTGACCTGTGAGTTGACAGGTAGTGAATAGAAGAAAGATAGCCCTTTGTTGTTTAGACAGAATGAAGAATGGGATTTGGGCCTTAAAAACCCTGTACCTCTACATTTCGGGGCTGCTGAATTTGGGGTCTGCATACCCCTGGCAGACTCAGCTGGCGTGTTTCCTATAACTCATTTGAGTTCTGGTGGTCTGTGTGTCTTTCGCAGGCTGGCGGCTACAACACAGTGATTATTTTTTTTTATCTCAGACATTTTAGTTTCTATCTCTACAAGTTTAATTTGGGTATTTTAAAAATAGCTTCTAATTTTCTATTTAGCTATATAAACATATGGAATACAATTATAATTGTAAGGTAAACGTGTGACAAAGGTCCCGGACGAAAAGAGAGGAGAGGCCCCTCAAGGCCTCTGGAGGCCGGGGGACACAATCTCCTCCAGGGTTTCGGCACCAAATGTAAGGTAAATGCGTGACACGCCGAGAGAAGTTTTAAAAGCAAGTCTTTATTGGTAGGGGGCTCCCAGGCCAGGTTCTCTGGTCCAGAGAGGAGACGGGCCAGAGAAGTCGCCCCCTGAAACAGGAGGGCGTAGTTTTTATAAGGTTATGTGGGGTTCGAGTATAGAATGGGGAATGCCAGTTGAGCATCTGGATCAGGGTGGTGACGATCAGGGGATTAGGGTGGGCCCTTGTCCTATTCTGATGTCAAACTGGGAAGCCTCCAGGCAAGCCCCCCCCCCCACCTAACAATAATAACTGTTCTTGATGTCCTTATCAAGTAATTTTTATATAAGTATCAGTTCTGGGTTGGTGTCAATTGATTTTCCTCCTCACTATGAGTCATTTATCTGCTTCTTTGCATGATAGGTTTTTTTTTTTCTTTTACATTTTTAGGTGCTAGTTATTTTTGTATTTCTGTAAATATTCTAAGGTTTGTTTTGGGATGCAGTTAAATTATTTAGAAAGTTTGCTCCCTTCAGATCTTGATTTTAAAATTTGTTAAGTGGGAATGAGCAATATTTAAACTAGGGCTACTGAGTTCCCACTACTGAGGCAAAACCCTTCTGAGAACTCGAACCAATGCTCCATAAATTATGAGGTTTTCCAGTTTGGCTAATGGGAATAGGCAATATTCTATCTGTGTGTGACTATAGTAGCTACTATTCTAATCCTTGGCCTCATAAATCCTGGGTGGTTCTTTCCTTGGCTTCAAGTAGTTTCCTCACACTTAGATGATGAGCAGTGCTCTGCTGAATACCCGAGGGGGTGCTTTGCAGATCTCCAGAATTCTCCTTCTCTGTGCACCTTTCTCCTCTCTAGGATTCTTTCTTGAGCATTCTAGCTATCTTGGTTGCCCCAAACTCTGAGCTACCTCCTCAGCTCAGGAAGTCTGTCGGGCCTTGTCTGGGTTCTCCCTCTCTGCAATGCATCCTGAAAACTCTCTTAAGCAGTAACTCAGGCAATCACAGGGCTCACCTCATTTGTATCTTTGTCCATCAGGGATCACTGTGCTTTGTTGTCTGACATCCAGAGTCATGGAAACTGTTGTTTCATATATTTTTTGTTTGGTTGGTTGTTTCAGGAAGGAGGGTAAATCTGTACCCTATTACTCCATCTTGGCTGGAAGGGGACATTGTATATGTACTTTAAATGTATTTTTGTTCAAATCATGAAGCTTCAGATTTATTTATTTATTTACTTACTTACTTACTTACTTGTTGGTTATTTTTTATTTTGTTATTTTTTTATTTAAGAAATGATTTTAATTAATCCCCCCTCCCCCCACCGTCTACCTCCCCTCTCAGATTTAAAAGATTCCATTTTTGGAAAATGTCCACAATATATCCTATTTGCAAAGCCAGTCTTCTGTGTCAAACTCAGCCAAATCACATCGACTTTCTATCAGAAAAAGTCTGATTTTGTTTTTATTTAAAAAATTTGTTATTTTGTTTTCAATTCAAATAATTCAAATTAAATCGAGAAAGCACAGAACTGAGGTACAGGGCTGCCCCTTTGAAACTTCCCATGGAAGTTCTCTAGGCTTTGCGCTCTCAAGGACTTCCTCAAGTAGAGCATTCTCAAGTAGTCCTTTTGTTTTTTATACTGCAGGACGAGGTGCAAAGGTAGGATTCAAAATGAAGAAGGGGGTCAATCGGGAAAGTAGAGGTGGAGAAGGAGAGTTGGCTGACCTGAGGCTCCTTCTTAGGCTAATGAATATGAGAAGGAATATATGAAGGAGGAAGCTCTGGAAAACGATTCCTTTAAAACTGTCGGTGTCCACTTAACCTTTTAGAAGGTGTTCATGTCCCTGTGGGAATGTGAAGGCCTCTGGTGCAGTGTGTGAAGCCACTGATGGAATAATTACCGCATCCTTTGTTGTAATAGAAAGGATGTGGGAGAAGCAGGCAGGAGCAGGGATATGTAAGTTGGGGACTTGATACCTTATAGGTGAGGAAATTTCTATCTGATGCCCCCAGTTTTCTTTACGAAGAATGAGTTGTCTACTGAAAAGGGGGCTGCGGAAGGTGGAGAGCATCAAATATTTTAGGAAGGAAGAGAAAGGATGAAAAGGTCATTATGAAGAATGGAAACTAGGAACGAGAGTGGAAACTAGCTAGGTAGGACTGAGAGTCCAGTTGAGGTTGATAGTTATAAATTCAGATCTACATCAATCTACCCAGCTGTGTGATTTTCTTTAGCAATACTGAAGCTCTGGTTTGATGTTTGTGAATTTGGTAAATGTTCATCTTTTCCCTTTTTTGAGGGATAACATGAATAATCGCACAGAAGCCTGACAATAATTATGTTTATCAAGGTCCTTCCAGGGCTCTTCGGCACAGGGTAGCTTTGAACAGCCAGCCATTTACACAGCACATAATGGCTTTCTTTTGTTTCTCATCTTCCTAGTGAATTGCACTGAAATTTCTTCTCTTAAGCATAAACATCTCTAGACCTTGAGTTATAATCACCCCTGTGAAAAAGGGTGAGGGAAGAAAGAGTGAGGAAGGTCTGTTTTCTATCCCCAAGCAAATGGGTTCTTGATGCGTGGCATGGAGTGCTAGAGAGCTTGTTGTTGCCCACATGTATTATCAAAGGCTGAAATAAGGCCACCATAGAAGAAAAGATAAGAAACTCTCCAGACAATGGGTGAAGGTTGCAAATCAATGTATTCTCTTTCTTGACACCCCTCACCTGCTCCCCTGTCCTGGGAGAAGAATGGAATGAGTCGCAGGGTGCTGAGAAAGTTGGGCTTATAAATTTCTTGTGAGATGTCTTTTTCAGAATCAGGCTGAAGCTGGGATATTGCCTAAATATCATGGCATGAGATATGCCACGCGCCGGTAAAATCTGAGATGCTTCCAGTCAAATCAATCTCTAACATTGTCACCAAAGCACCACAGCCATGGAAGGATGGGTTTTCCCATAGTAACAAGCTATACCAAGTTACATTTTAAAAACACAGCACACATACTCTGAGTGTGAGTTCACGGATCTGTGGCACAAATAGGAGAAATACTCTCAAGTCTCAAATGATTGTTAATATAGTTCTATTTTAAAGTGTCTCAGTGTTAAGAAACCATTTCTTAAATTTTTCAGAGCAAACATGAAAACTTTGCCTCACAGCATGCTTCTAAGCCTCTCCCCATGTATCCAGAGCTACACATTCATTGTAACACCCATGATAATAATAAAGTGAATAGGTCTGCTGAAATTCAAAGGAAATTGAAAATGCTTTAAACCCTGCTTTCCAAAATTGGGGCTAGAAAGGCAGGCTGGATTACCCACTGAAGTAAGGTGCCTGCTGTTGGTTTAGGCCATTCGTGGTACGAAGTGAAGTTTTTGATTGCCACTGGGTTCTTCCAGTCCTTTGGGCCTGGAAGCATAAAGAACAAATCCAGTTGGTACCTCAGCTGCTCTGGCTCATCTGCCTTCCAGTAGGGCTATATGGCCATGGCCAGCAGGAATGGGACTCAGAAATCCCCGATAGGGTCCTCAGGTGTGCTCAAATCCCTGATGCCTACCCCCTCCCCAAGGCTCTAACATTTCAGCGGTTGTATTCAGGCAAAGTTTTTGAAGCTCCAGTCCAAGACACCAATGTTTCACTCTGCAAGACAAAAAAGGGTGTGGAGGAGCAGTTTCTTTTCGTCCAGGTCCCTGCTGCACTCCCACAACTCTCAAGAAGAGCCTCGGTGATCTGTTGAGAAGCATTGAAGATGCTGGCTCTCTTTTGAGTCAAGGCCAGACTTCTGCTCATGCTCAGGAGGAAGGGCTCACCTGCCCTCCCTCTGGCTGATTATCAGGTGAGAACAGGGCTCTCGCAGCTTAGAAGGACACGGTTCATGATGTAGAATAGTCAGGATCCTGATGAGCCGCCCTAGGCCACAGAAGCTGTATTCTACTTGCACATGAAGAGAGACAGGTCCAAGTTAGATCCTAATCACTGCCTCACCTTCCTGATGTCAGGAGCCAAATGGGTTTGATTTGCTTATCTTGCAAAGTATTCTGTCATTACTATGCATAGTCTTCTGTCTCTTTCACAACTCCTGTCTCATTTGGGTTTCTGTTCCACTTTTCATGGGTTACTTGGGGTCAGAGGCAGGTCTCAACAACACAGGAACAAAACAAAACAATACACCCCCTGATTTGTCTCCAGCTCTACCAAAGACTGTCTGTTTGTCCCTAGGACACTCCTTTCCCCTCTATGTTACTCATCTGTAAAATGGCCTGAATCAGGGGTTTTCACACCACATTCTGTGGAGCCATCAGAAGCTTGAGCAGTTCCCCAGGGGCCCCTGAGAGGCATAGCAGAAGGCAAGGCTAAACTGGTTCTGTACTCCCCGAGCCAGCACCCACCTGAGTAGCTGCTTTTTATCTGTTTATATACCATATCCACAATAATTCTTTGAAGAAAGGGTCCTGAGGCTACAAAGTTTGAAAACTGCTGGAACAGATGATCATTAAGGTAACTTCCAGTCTGAGACACTTAGATTTCTATAGCCCAGCTCAAGTCTAGGAAGCCCACCTCCTCTAGGAATTCTTAATGTTTACCCAGTCCTAGGTACTTGAGCTCCAATAATATTGATGGTGACAAGCATATGGCCCTCAGTGAGGCATTGGTGCCTGCACTGATGTGTAAACTGTTTCAGCTAGACAGTGAGCTCCTTGAGAGCACATGTTGCTTTTCTTTCCATGCCTCTGTCCCCTTATAGTACCATATGCAGAGTAGGTGTTCAGTAAACTTGCTGATGCTATATAAGTGTTATGAGCTCTCACGTGGGATGAAGCCTTCCTAGAGAGACTCATTGCTTTGAGCGGGAGTCAACCTCTGGTCTGCTGAGGGTCACCAGAGAGACCTGTCCTTAGGAAGCTGGGGACCCTACCTGGGGAACAGCTCTGGATTTACACACTCCCAAAATGGGCAGGCCTGAGTTCTCGCCTTAATTGAACTCTGCTCCACCTCTACTGCCTTCAGTTGTATCTCCTGGCAGTGGCTCTCCATGCACCTGCCTCTGAACCTGGGAACAAGGTCAGCTAGGATACTATGCGGCCAGTAGGAGTCTTAGTTGAATCTGGAGGAACTCTGGTCTTGCTCAGAGTACAGCTCTCTCTCAAGATGGAGGCCTAAAGGGGGAAGGAGGGAAGTTTACTAAGAGACACCTGAGAAGGCAGGTCATAGGAGGGTGCTACAAGTGAAAGATCGGGACAGCCACAGACCAATATCTCTGGGGCAGTTAGCCAGGAGAGTGGGAGTTGTGGTAGTGGAGTGAGTCTGGAAACCTATTCTGCCATTTACTAGCAATGTGATTTGGGTAAATCGCATTAACTTTACTTAGTCTCAATGTCTTTACTTGTAAATTGGGGACAAAAGAACCTGGCCAACTGCAGTCTACCCAAGTGAGACAATGGGTATGAAAATGTTCTGTAAACTGGCAGGGATGTTCTGTAAAGAGGCAGGGATGGAAAGGATTCTGATTGTTCATTAACTACTCTTGCCTGCTAGAGCAGCTTCTGATGAGGATGTTCCAAGGCTGACCAGCTCTCCTCCCGCTTCACTCCCAGTCACCATCTCTGCGGGGCCTTGATGAATTTCTGGTCAGACTGGGGTGTGTGTGTGGGTGGACATAGGGCTATTCAGGACAGAAGCCCCGGCCCAATTCTGGTCTAGAGGAGCTCTCCAAAGAGAAGGCAGTATCCTGATAAAGAGCCCTTGAAAGGTGGGAGGCCTAGGAGGCTGCCGAGGTTCCCCAGGGCTCTTTTGCTTGGTGAGGTACCCCTGCAGGGTCCTAAGGACTAGGCCCCTAAGTCCCACTGAACTTCTTGCCACTTGGCATGGGGGCCAGGTCAGCCTCCCCTGATACTTGGTGCTACACATCTGGCCTTCCCCCTTCCAGAGGATGAGTCCTTGTTGGCACTGTGGGGGCAGATGAGCCCTCGGCAGGTAACAAGAACTTCGTGTTTTCTTCCAAAGACCTTACCGACTGAATCCTCCAGATGTGGGGAGTAAGCAGCAGCCTGGACCAAGGCTGGAACATTTGGCAGGGTTTAAAGTCCACAGCTGGAGGGTGAGACCTCTACATGCTGATGTGGGGAAACACAACCAGGTTCAAGGCTGACACTGCCCCTACCTTGTCATCCCTGACAGGCTCTGTGACCTGGTCTGGCCTCTCTGGGTCTCCCTCAACTGCTGTAGCCTGAAGTGTGGGTGCTGGGCCTGCGCAGCCAAACATCTGGCAGATCTGGTTGGCTGTTGGGCAGCACCACAGGGCTGCCATCCCCTGGGCCTCCACGGCCCTTCCAGGATGAGCTGCTCTGGTGGGAAGCAGGTAGTGATGGGTCGTACACGGTCTCCTTCAGTGCCAGCCACAGGGTGTCCCGTTTCTCGTTCAGCTGGCCCCGCTCAGGTACTGATTGCTTAGTTTCATCCAGGTCCTCTGGGGAGGCACCCACAGAATCTGGAACACGGGCACTGGGCTCAGAGGTGCTTAGGCAGGTCTCGTCGGAGACGCTGAGCCCCTCCAGGGTGCTGGCTGAGGAGCAGAGGCAATCAGGTGGCTCTGCAGCGTTCGGCTTAGGAACATGGGCTGGGGCTTCTGGCGATGCCAGCATGGGTTCAGCCTTCTGCCCTTGGGAGTTCTGCCTGGCCCGGGTTTTGGGGCTGGAGCTAGCCTGCTTATAGGGTGAGGAGGTCTGCAAGGCTGGACACTGGCTGAAGACTGCCTGGTGGTCCAGGAACAGCTCCCTTGGGGAGGCAGGGGCCGGTGGGGCCCGGGAGCAGCAGGGGCCATCATGTAGCTGTAGATCCTCAGAAAGCACTGAGGGCCGGTGGGACAGTTTGCTCGTGGCTGTGCTGGTGTCAAAGCTGGGGCTCCGGCGCCGTGCCAGGGGCTGTAGCTCATACTGCTCTGAGCAGGACCCAGGATGCCCCCCCACTGGCCCTGATCGTGGACGGCCTGCCTTTTCCCCACCACGCTCCCCAGTTCCAGTGTCCCATGGCAGGTGGGCACAGGGCCAGAGGATCTGCCCACAGTTCTTTTCTGGTCCAAAAAAACAGCAGAGAGATTGGAAGAAGAAGCTGGCAAAGCCACAGCTGACGCACTTGACCATCATGATGATGATGCCCAGTTTGCGATAGAGCAGCACCGTGGCAGGCAGCATGAGCACACCAGCCGCAAACAGGGCTGCAGCCCCCACGGCTGTGGCGCAGCTGGTCTGGCGCAGCGAGAAGGCCACACGGCTCAGACGGTCCGGGTGTGGGCACAGGTGATAGGAGATGCAGTAGTTAACGGTGAAGTCTACCGAGAGGCCCACAGAGGCAGAGAGAAAGAGAGCCTCGGCAGTGTTGAGCTGCCACTCAAGTAGAACCAGGAGCCCCACTGTGAGCAGTACGGTCCCTGCCACAGCTGCCACTGAGAACAGGCTAAGTGGAACATTCCAGGTTCCCAGCAGCAGTGTGGCAAAAGCCAGCGCCAGAGCCAGGCCCAGCACCACAGCAGGCTCTGTGCTCAGGCTGTGCTGCAGGCTGTACAGCTCCAGACGACTGGTGAACCAACCCTGGCGGAGGCCAGAAGGTGCCCTGCCCAGCTCCGCTGCCAGCCAGTGGCTGATCTCAGTGTAAAAGTGGTGGGCCTGGCTATAGTCTGGACTATACTGGTAGTTGGTCTGGAACCGTAGAACTAGGGCAGCCAGGCTGCCCTGGGTATTGAAGCGGGGTCCCAGGTCACGGGTGCTATTGGGGCCTTGCTCCAGAGCCATCATCCTGAGGCAGTGCAAGAAAAGCTGGGGTGCCCAGGGGAAGCCTGAGGGGCCACAGCACAGGCCAGGCCCTAGGCGGGCACAACCAGGACTCTCCATCCAGTGCTGGAGGGCCTCTATGAAGCACAGTGTGGGCCAGCCCTCTGGCTGGGCGCCAAAGAAGCTCTGATTCCGAGCTCTGTTGCAGAGTGCTAGCAGCCAGCGCTGGGCCTCAGGACTGCTGGCTGAGAAGGCAGGGTCACTCACCAGGGAGCTGTTGCTGCGAGGGTCCAGCGGGTCCCCAGTGTCCACGGGCAGAATGCCCCACACCAAAACCACGGGCATGTGGCCACCCTCACCCTCGGGCAGCCGCTCAAACAGGAACTGCTGGCGGTACTCTGCGTCGAAACGCTCGAAGGGGTGGCTGGGCCTGAAGACCTGGCCGCGGGGCGGCGGCAGGGTGGGCAACCGCAGGCGGGGGCTGACGCCAGCGATGTAGGCTCCCCCTGCCGCTAGCGCGGCGAACCAGCAGATCCAGATGTAGCGGAACTTGATGACGCCGCAGGGCAGAAGGCGCTGGAAGAGCAGGCGCGAGGTGCCTGCTGTGGCCCGCCGAAGGCCGCGGAGCCGCCGGTGCAGTGCCAGCGCCAGCCTCCGGGGCGCGCTGCCCGCCCACGGCCCCCGTGCCCAGGCCGCACAGCCGTGCGCCAGGTAGCGTTCGTGGAGCACTGCGGAGGAGGGCAGCCAGGCCAGCGTGAGCGCCAGGTGCGCCAGCACGGCGGTGCCCATGTAGAGGGCGAAGCAGCGCACCGCCGGGAGGCGGCTCAGGTAGCTGGCATAGAAGACCGCGCCCGTGGTGAGGCCAGAGACCAGCAGCAGGTAGCCAAAGTGGTGCATGGTGCGGCCCACACGCTGTGCCAGCCCCCCAGAGGGCAGCTGACTCTTGCTGAGGCGCCAAAGATCAAAGAAGATGAGAGTGTGGTTGGTACCGACGCCGCTGAGCAGGACAAGCGCTGCCAGATTGACGAAGGGGAAGTAGGCCATGCGGAAGGCCACTCTGTAAAGAAAGAAGGCCACCAGCAGGGAGCCCAGCACCCCCAGCAGCACCATGAGTGTGAGGAAGAGAGAGCGCAGGTAGATGGCGATACTGAGGAAGATGGCAGCCAGGGCCAGCAAGGGGTACACCGTATCCTGGGCCAGGTAATGCCTCAGCAGCTCCTGCTTGAGGCCCAGATCCATACCAGTGATGGACGTGTAGTTGTCAGAGAGTCCCCAAGTAGTGGCTAGGCGGTCCAGGTAGATGCTCATCATGGAGGCACCCTTTGGGGTGGGCAGGAAGAGCAAGCTGTATTTCAGGGAGGGTACCTGGTAGTCAGCAGTCTGGGGACTCAGAAAGTCCCTGTCCAGCAGAAAGTGCAGGAGTTGGTAGATGGCATTGCTCTGGGAGCACTTGGTGGGAACCTGGGCACAGCGTGGTGGCTTGTTCTGCCCAGGTCCCAGACAAGAGGGCACTAGGGAACCACGGTGGTAGTAGAGGGCACAGGCCCGCAGTAGGGCCAGTGTACGGGCTGTATCTGCTTGAGTAGTGTCCAGGCAGGAGGAGCGGTTAGAGAGCACTGCCACATAGTTGCCCAGGGACCAGCTGGGGCAGCACTCGTTGGCTGTGGTACGCTTGCACAGAGCCCCAAAGTGGGTATGGGAGCGGATCTGTAGGGTAGGGCACAGACAGCAAGAAAGAGCTCAGGGGCACTGCAAGGGCCCAGGTTTCCCCAGTCCTGTACAGGACCCTCTCATTTCCTTTCAAGGTGCAGGGCAGAGGCAGAGACATATCTCGACAGCCTGGCATAACTGGCTTGTCTCAGAGCTGCCTTTGGCTCCTGGCCCAGGTGTCAGCAGCTGTATTTTGACTCATCGAAGAGGAAGCTCAGGGATGCTGCCAAGGCCTCGGCCTAAGAGGTCCTGCCCTAAGGGCCCCTGTAGGTCATACACCCCAACTCTGCACTGCCTGAGCCAGGAGGAAGAATGGAAGTGGCAGCCACAGAGGGAATAGGGCCAAAGGTCCAGGGAACTAGAAGTAAATGATGAGAAAAGTGCCCCAGGATCAGGGGCACTGCCAAACCTTAGCCCCCTCTCTCTATAAACTGGTCTGCTTAAACCTTCTTAGGCACAGGGCTGTTTCTTTTTCAGACCTCATGTCTCCTTTTCTCTCCCACCTGCTGATGACATCACAGTAGCTGGTGCAGTTACAGAGAGCACCAGTCTGAGAACCAGAGGCCTTGTTCTGCTACCAGCTGGCCATATGGTCTTTATGGTCTTGGATGTGAGATCATTGTGACAATAGTAGCATTTACGGAGAGATTACTATTGATAGTCATTATGCTATAGTTTTACAAATTCTGTCTTAATTGTCATAACATATCAATGATGAAAATACCGTCCGTGTCCCCATTATATATGTGCAAAGACTGAGGTATATAACCTCCTGAGAGGTTAAGAGACATGCCTGAAGTTACATATTTAGGGAGCATTAGAGATGGCCTTGAATTCAGGCATCTGACTCCAGAGTACATGTTATTACCCAGTGTCTTTGGTAGTTCAGATACCCTTGTGTGAAGTGAGCAGTGTGGGCAACTTAGTGGTGTTCACACTGTTTTTAGCAGCAAATCTGTCTGCAAATGTTATGGTATATGGTTCTCTAGCTAGCATGATTGCATTGGCACTGCTTGGGTTGATGGGGCTAGGGCCCATGGGCTGGGGCTTCTGCAACAGCTCTTGAGGCTCCTTTTTAGGACCTTTAGGGAATCCCCAGACTCTGCATAGTCTGTCTTTCAGCACTTGCCCTGACTCTTCTGAAAACAATTGACTCTTCTTTCCCCACTCAACCTGGAGCCACTCAGCAGGGCTGGAATAATTTTCTAAGCTCTTCCTTAGTCCACTCTAGCAGTCCTGGTTCAAGTATATTTCTTTGGGATCAGGTCTCTGGTATCCTTGGTTCACTACTCCCCACGCCCCAACCCCTGCACCTTCCCAGTCAGCTCACCTGGTCCTGTTCCATCTGACACATGGAATGGATGGCATGCAAGTTCCACAGGCTGCCCGCTGAGGTGGACATGAACACCAGCTGTGCGTAGCTCTTCTCTGCAACACACCCCCCAGAACTCAGCCCTTTGACCCCAGGTCCTGGGCCCACCAAAGGGAAGATGCTTACTCAGAGCCAAATGAGATTCAGATTCTCAGGATCCTGAAACCTATGTCTGGCTGTTTCATTCTGGGCCTGCATCTCAGCTCCTGTGCCCCTCTCACACCCAGTTTGACCCTACCTGGCTGGAGCACCTGAGACCTGCCTCATCTTCCCAGATGTAACCCAAGTTCTTTATTTTGGTTGCGGCCAGCTGGCCTCCTTCGCTTTCTGTCTCCCCAAATTTGTCCTTCTGGGCCCTCTTGTTTTTGTAGGTGGGATGGGGATCACCATTAAAGCCAGGAATTGGCCAGGCTGCAGCTTACCAGGGGGGCCACAGAAGAAGCTCTCCTGCCCTCTGCCCTCCTGCGGCTCCACCATCCTCCGGGGCTGGAGCATGCCTTCCTGGGTACTGTTCCAGAGTGCAGGGCTCAGAGTGGTGTAGGGATTTGAGCTGAGATAGAAAGAAAATGATGCCAGGTATCATCAAAGGGTGGAGGGCTCAGAGGAGGCCAGATACTACTCCCCAGGGGCCCCAGCAAGCCCCTCTGACTTGCCTATGAGGGGGTCACCTGATGGCCCCTCCCTACTTCCCTCAGCAGTGGAAAGATAAAAACTCATTACCTGTTCAGCTCAAGGTCTGGGGAAAAGGAAAGCAGCTTCTTGGGGCCCGTAAAGGCCTGCAGTGCTCTCCATACCACTAGCTTGCGTCCAATGTCCGTGTCCCGAGGCTCAAAGCCCTGTAGGGAGGAGGGCTGAGAAGATCAGGCAAGGAGAAGGGGGCTTCTCCATCTGGCCCTACTTGGCTCTGCCCCCTTGGGTCCCTGGAACAGGGAAGGCCAGCCTTCCTGCCTCAATTGTTGGATGAGAGTATCATCTCTATACCATCTCCTCAACTATCTCTGGAGGTTGAGAGTCCACCACTGCCATCCTATCCCAAGCTGAGCCACTCCAATTTTTTGCCCCAGACTTAGTTGAAGTGGTCAGGTTGGAGGGCCCCCTTCCTTCCCTTTGGCTCCTCACCAGCAAAGGCTTGGAGAAGTCAGGCGGCTGGCCCCCCAAGAGCCCAGCCAGGGTGCAGAGGAGGATGACAGCCAGACACAGCAGCAGCACAGCCACTGGCCACTCGGCAATCAGCTGGGAATAGCTGAGAAAGAGAAAGAGAGCCCACATGAGTTGGTGTTGAGTGTGGTAGCGGGGGATGGGTGGGCATAGGAGATGGCAAGAAGTGGGGGCGGGGCTATGCTGGGCACTTACCTCTTTGGCATCTGGAAGACCCGTTCCTGCCTGTAGAAGAGAAGAAAAGACACTTGCTTCCAGAGTCCTTTTGTAAGGTAGGAGGTGGGGGTTAGGGGTTAGAGGAAGATGGTATTAAATTAACCCTTTTAGACTTTCCCATTCCCCAGCTGCAACCCTTACTTCTTCCTCCATCCAGGCTGCCTCCTCCATTAGATGCAGGGGACATCCTGGGCTGCCTCCTTATGGAGTCCAGAGCTCGGGGAGTTGACCCCAGTTTTAAGCCCTGTTCTACAATCCGGTAGCAGCTGCCAGGCTTCTGGACCCCTTCTTACCTGACGCTGACCACATGGTGCTGCACTGATGGTGGCTTCCAGGCCCCATCATGCTGTGAGCGGGCTGGGGAAGGGCTGAGGCTGGAGCCATGGGAGCACAGAGCTGCCCGGTCCCCAAGCCCTGGCAGGGAACTGCCCCCCCGGTATTCCTGTGGTGCCTGGGCATAAGTGAAGTGGGTAGGGGCCAAGGGGCTAGATGGGCCCACAGGCTGGAGGGTGGCAGTTGCTGGTGGAGGTCCTGAAGAACTGGAAGGATCCTCAAGGGGGCAGCTGTGGAGGGAGGAGCTTCTCTCCGGGCTTGCCTCAGGGGCCACAGCCTTGCTCGGGGACCTGGGGATAGAGGAGGCAGGGAAGATCAGGTTGGGGACAGTGATGAGGTCACCCTGTGCCCTAGCATTGTTCAGCAAGCCAGCTGAGACAAGGAGACAGGGGCTTGGGTTTTTCTATTACTAGACCTGGAAGAGAGGTGAGAAGGGTGGGGGCCCAGCTCTACACCCCAACCTACCTCATGGGGCCCATTGTCTTATTACTTCATCTGTCCATGCACTTAAAAAAACATTATTGGCAGCCTGCTCTATGACAGACACTGCGCTAGGCAATAAACATGCTTTTCCATGTATGATCTTATTTACTCTTTACAAAAACCCACAGGGGAAGTCTTTTCCTTGGTTATAGATTTGAAAACTGGGTCTTGAACCCAGTTCTGATTTGCATTCCTGTGCTCTTTCTGCTACAGTTGTCAGCGCATTCTCTTGTGGCATTTATTGAGCACCTGCTGCACTCTTGTTTCCACAGATAATTGCATGGCTCACGCACTCTCTTTATTCTAATCTCAGTTCAACTATTACCTTCTTAGAGAAGTCTTCCCTGACTACCCTCTCTAAATAACCATCCATCAGCTCTTCATCCCCCTACCTGCTTTGTATTTCTTCAGAGCATTTGCCACAACCAGATA
Organism: Rousettus aegyptiacus; assembly: GCF_014176215.1. NCBI lineage: Eukaryota > Metazoa > Chordata > Mammalia > Chiroptera > Pteropodidae > Rousettus > Rousettus aegyptiacus. Next base: position 114,594,772 of record NW_023416306.1, on the reverse strand, counting down.
TTATATTATATAGTTGTCACTTATATGGAATGTGAGCTCTGGGAGATAAAGGGTCTGGCACATTCGTTCATGTCTTTATATCCTCAGGGCCTTGAACAGTGACTTGCACACAGAAGATGCCTAGGGAATGTTTGTTGAATGAATACTAACTGCCAGACAGACTGCTAATAGTGGTACTAGGATGAAGAAGGCCCAGTCCTTGTCCACAAGGCACTCATAGTAGGTGGCAGATGTGGACAATCCAACATGTTGAGTGCTGTAAGAGAGGAAGTCAGAGGGCTAAAAGAGCCCAGAGGAGGGTTCGACCTTCACAGGGATGGGGGTAGCCAGGGGAAAGTTTGGCAGGGCATCCGCTTGGGCCATGGGGCAGAAGGTTTGCTTTGCAAGGGTGTGCACGCTTGGGAGAGGGAGTTGGCACTCCCAAGGAACTTGCTAGGGAGGAGTCAGAAGTAGATTCCTCCTTCGAAATTATTCACAAGGGCAGCACTCTGTGCAGGGACCCCACCCCACTCCTTGAGTGCAGGACTAGGTGGAGTCCCATCCTAGTGACAAGATTGCCAGATCTAGAACAGAGTACTGAGGGCCTCTGCATGGAGGGTTTCCCAGGAGTTCTGATCCACATTTGTTTGGATCACCTGGCCTGCCAGAGCTTGTATAGCTCCCACAGGAAAGCCAGGAGTGTGCTGACCCGGCCCTGGCTTCCAGTCCTGCCTGCTGCACTGTTGAAGCGGCCATGGGCCAGAATCCTGATGCAAGTGAATATTGCCCATGGAGGCTGGGTTCCACTAGGAGACCAAATAGAGGAACTGAAAAGAATAGGAAAGCTCATCTTCTTCCTCCCTGAAGGCTGACTGGTTGACATAGCAGTCTAGGAGGAATGACCCTTGTGCTGAGAGCAAAATGGGAAAGCAGTAGACGTAGGTTCCTGGCTTCATCATCCTTTAGCTCTGGAGCCTTGGGAAAGACACACAATTCTTGGAGCATTGGCATTCTTGTCTGTTGAGTGAGGATATGATGATAATGACCCCTCCCAGGTTTGGTATGAGGATTAACTGGCATAACATATGTGAGGTGCCTGGGCATGGAGCCTGGCATGTGGAAGACATGTTTACTTTCCTTCCATTTATCACACTCAGTGCTGCAGGGAACATGCAATTTAAAAAGTATATTTATATTTATAATTTGACCTCTTTAGGTACCTCACACGATATATATCTTTACTTGAGAAAGAACTTTTTATACCTTGAGAATCTCACTACATAGATAATTATAAATACTTTCCTTTTTGTATCCAAAAGCCACATCAGAATTTGATCTCATGATTTAAATCACTGATACTTATTTTGTTTTAACTAACACAAAATTTAGAAAAGTAGGAATTTGACCAATGTTGTTCTAAAGCAAGACCTTAGATGACCCCATAATGTTAATGTCATCGCAAGCAGTGTCCTGGCAGAAAAAAAGACCTTATGGGCCCATCTTCATGGGCCAAAAGGGAGCTGGATAAATGGCCTGGGTTTATGAGTATAAGTATAGACATCTACTTATTTAAGATTTACATTCTGCAGATCTTTTTTGAGCACCTACCACATTTTTGGCACTGTGTTTGGTTTGGGTTGGATCCTGAAGGCATGAAGATGACCCGTCAGTTTTATTCTTCCTTTTTAGAGCAGGGCATGCTTTCCAGGGATCAGGAGGCTGGGACAGCCACGGTGCCTATTCCAATTGCCCATGGCCTTAGAGAACTCTCTGAGCACTGGGCTTGTCCTAGGAACCAGGAACCCACTTGGAGTGTCAGTTCCTTTTTCATTAAGGGAAGCCAGAAATCTAGCCAGTGCAGGAGGAGAACAGGAGCACTCTTCTTTAACCAGTCTGCCAAACCTCATAAGCCCAACTCCTTCCTTAGGTAGCTGCTCTTCAAGAGGGATTCTAGCATCTACCATAGGTTTGCTTCTGTTGTGTTCCTCCTGGCCCAAGCCCCTTCCTTTCAACCCTTTCTATCCCTCTTTGGGTACCCAGGATCAGCTGTTCCCAAATCTCACCCTTCTTGACTGTGCCCATCATTGTCAGTGTGGCAGAATTCGAAACCCTCCATATTCCAACCACTGTAGGACCAGACCCTTGTCTCAACCCTCCCAAGGAGAACAAGCCAAACTCTTCTCAGATTAAAAACTTTGTCCTTCCAACCCCTGCTGCCCTCTGTTCTCAGGAGACCTATTAATAATACGAGTTAAGGGCTCCAGGCCTTGCCTCCCCAGGGGCTTTCATTCTCACCCTCTTAGTTCCATGGCTCTGACTGGGATGAGCAACTTTCTGGGCTGCTTGCCTGGGCCAGCTGGCTTGGAAGACAAGTGACTGGGGCGGGCAGGTGGATAGAAAGTGGTGACGCAGGCCTCCTCAAGAGGCCAAAGTTGCAGCAGTCAAGGCCTAGCTAACAGGGCCCCAGACACAGAGGCCCCACTTGGGAGCCTTATAAGAGGCAATGTACATGTGCATTAACCTTGCCCCCAAGCCCTCACACGCATAGCCATATGGACATCCTTGTGATTCCGCAGAGTGGCCAAGATAGGTAGGGGAGCAGCTCATGTCACTAGGAAAAGAAAAATGTAATTTTAAAAACACAAAGAATCAACTATTTCAAATCACTCTGTAGTCAATGCATTAGTAAAGGACTCTGTGTGTGTATGTGTGTGTGTTTGCGCATACATCTGCTTGCCATAATATTCACTGTGCATCTATCTCCAGAGTTCTACTTAGCTCAGCAGCAGCATGTTTGTGTTTCTTTAATTGAATTGAACTGAGTCCCTTTGCCTGATTAGTGTCCAGGATCTTTTGGGAAAGTACAGTGAGGGGCCAGAGTTTCTAAGGAGTTTCAGGAGAAGAGCAAGTGGTTCCTGTGCTCAAGAATGGGCCTCATGTGCAGGGGAAGTGAGCAGACCAGAGAGGGCTGATCCTTGGCAAAATATCCAAGGCACCAAATGACTCTCTAGCCCTGTCTAGGGAGATATTCCTGGCCCCAGACCTCTACTCTGCCCTGTCACTGTCCTTTCCCTGTCTGCCTCAAGCTCTTTGGGCAGGCCATAGTGCAAGGCAGTCCCTTGGTCTAGAGAACACATGCATCCTGTCTCACCCCCTTGAAGAAAGCTCTGTGCCTTTCTGATGGAAATGTTAGATAAATCAGCCCAGGCTGATCTGTTAACAATAGAGGAAGAAAAGATTTTTCTCCACTTGTGGGGTTTCCTCTTGCTCTGTGGTACAGACAGAATATATATTTTAACTGGAGCAGTCTGGAGACAACATGTCCACCTCTGCTTACTGCCCCTAAAGAATGCCTTTTATTTCAGTCCAGGCAGGAGAGAAAGGCAGTGTTATGTCAGGGGAGGGATTCTGGAGGCAGCAGTCCAGGCAGGGCATAGAAATTGCGCCATATTTCTACCTGGCTGGGCTGTTTCCTCACACATATGGTGGAGGAAGAGAGAGGAGAGGCCCCGAGATCTGGGCCCTCAATAGGAACATATTTCTCCTGTCCAGTCAGCCTGAGACTCCTTTGGGGATGGTTCTGAATGAGGCCTGAGCCTCAGAGGCTCCGGGGAGTGCAGGTAGCTGCCATAGGCAGAGACTCCAGCCTACATTTGCGCAGCCCGCCATGCAAGGCAGAGTAGAAACTGACGGTGATGGACAAAGACAGTCTCAGGCGTGGCCACTGAGTAGAATCTACCTTCCGCAGGACACAAACCTTGGTGAGCCTCCCATCTACCATACATGCATACCCTCCAGCACACTGACACGCTGGAACCTGGACTGAGGTCGCTGAGGGTTTGGGGCTTATTGAGAAGACACGGGGGCAGGGTCTAGAGGGAGGGGGGCTTTGGAGAAAGGAAGGGCAGGGAACCCCAGGCCTTTGAGGTTAGGTAGGAACAGCGTGGGGGGCAGGTACCCGGGGCGGTGAGGGCAATGGGGTGCTGACAGTAGGGGTTACCAGGGAGAAAGAAAATTGACCCAGCAGAATGAGGGTGTGGCCGGGGGACTGAGAGCAAGGAGGAGCCAGAAAGGAGCTCTGGGAAGAGCTTGGGGAATGAATGGGGCAACATACGACTGCTACTGGGAATACCTGAGGCGGGGGTGCATGGAAGGTCTGTGAGCTGGATCTGCGGAGCGGTCCGCCCTACCTGTTCGGGGAGCTGCCGTCTGGGGCCAAGAGCTCCCCCTTGGGCCGCTGCTCCCCTTCCGGACCTGGGCCGGGAGCCGGACCTCTGCTGCTAATGTCGCTACCTCCGTCCATGCCCGTGGGCGGCGCCGCTGTCCGGGAGCTGGTGCTGAAGCAGTCGCGGTGGTGATCTTCTGCGCATGCGTAAACGCTGGGCGGGCCGATAGCTAGGCGGGGCAGACGAGGAGCCCAGCCACAGGGCAGGGCACCAGGGGGCGGGGACAGAGGCTTCCCGCGCGGCTGCCCAGTGTTGGAGGCTCGCTGTCTTTAAGACCTCCAGGATGGTGGTGTGGGCCTCTCTACTCAGGTCTGCTGTTGGGAGTCCCGCAGTCTGACTGTAGTCAGCACACCAGCTTTTCCTGGGAGGCATCGGTCTTCCCATAAGAACAGGAAGGGAGACCCCAAGCACGGTATACAGAGCCTTACAATTGAAATGCAGACTTTTCTAGTGGGAAAGAGAGAACAGTTCCGCGCCAGTACTTCACTGTACAGGCCCCCGAGAAGTTAAGAGGTGGGGCGACTTTAGTCCCATATTTATCTCTGCTTGGTTCAGCGCGGCTTCGCCCCCGCCTCCTCCCTTCGCCCCTGCTCCTCTCCAGTGTGGGCTCGGCGCCTGCTCAAGTTGTGTCTTTCTTTACGTTTGTCTGGACTCAGACCTGGACCTGGGTCTGCGCCCATCAGACGTGGAGCCCCAATTCTGTTAAAGTGCGGAGTATGGGAATGGGGGAAGGAGAAGATAGATACTCAGAGAAACGCCCACTTCAGCATGGGAAGTGCCCAGTAGCCACTCACTCCAAGACACTTTCTATCCCAGGTCAGGGAATGGCAATGAGGGAAGGAAGGTGTGATGGGCTGTGGACAGGCTGGCTAAAGGGCTGTGGTAGCACTAGAATAGATAAGGACAGTGTAAGAAGCCTGGCAGTTGGCAAGTGGAGAGGGACCCAGATATGGTTTGGATGGGTAGAATGGGTTTCACAGCAAGCAGACTGGCTGAATGTGTACGGAGGTGCCTTGACTGAAGAATGGGGCTGGGGAGAGAGTCAGAACCCAAGAGCTTTTGGAGTATAGGTATCCCTAAGCTGTGCGCAATTGCCACTCTATGCAAGTCATAGGTTGATAGAAGATGGGGGTGGGTCAATCTAGACATGTAGAAGTGGTGGGCCTGCCCTGAGTAGCTTAGTTTGGTTAGAGAGATAAAAGGCCAGCCCATACATTAGTGCCAACTGGGTAGGGCGTGGTCAGGCCCATGTGATAGTCAATAGAAGGAAGCAGTATGCAAAGAGAGAGGACCTCTCTTTTCCTAATGGATTTAGGGTAGGCTTCATGTTGATGGTGGAGCTTCAGCTGGCTTGGTGGAAAGGCATTCCTGACATGCGGATGGAGTGGTGGTGGTGGTGGTGGTGGTGGACTGTACAAAGTTAAGGAGGCTAGAAAGTTCAATGTGTATTCAGAGAATGGTGAGAAATACATCTGGACAGTAGGGACTCATTGAAGGCTTCTGATCTGTAGAGGGAGGCATGCAGGATGGAACTTTGGAAGGCCCACCAGGTCTGGGTGTATATGATTGGGTAGAGATGATGAGGTCACACTTGAGGCCCTTTGATGGGAGAAAGCAGAAGTGAAAAAGAAAAGGTGGCCTTATACAGCCATATGCAATTGGGACCACTGAGCCAACCTTCTGAGAATGCCTGGCTGGGTACCCCATTCTCATAACTAGGGAACTCAGAGACTGCTGGGCTCCCTGAGTGCCAGGTTGGATGTGAAATAAGACTGGCTCCTTTAAGAGTAAAACATAGCTGTTATGAGGCTGTTTATTAGAAAGAGAAGATTCTGGTTCAGGCCCCATGTCAGGTCACCAGGACAACCTACTCAGGCTCCCCATTCTTGTGTTCTGTTTCTTCTGCTTCTTCAATGATGTGGACCAGGGCGTGGTCCAGAGGGCTGTGGGGGATGGCTTCCTGGAGGATGGCCTCCTGGAGGATGGCTTCCTGGAGGATGGCCTCCTGGAGGATGGCCTCCTGGAGGATGGCCTCCTGGAGAATGGCCTTTCCCAGGGCAGTGCCCAGGGCCATGGCCAGGCCCGCCATCATGGCAGTGCTCCTGTGGAAAGTCAAGTGAACAATACTAGAGTCAGAAGTCAGTGCCAATATTACCCCAAATCAACTCCCCTTCTTCTTCTCCCTTTTCCCTACTACAGAGGACTCAAGATTCCTGGGCACGAGCAGAGGATCATGGTAGAGGACTAGGAGGCAAGAACAGCAGTGACAGCTTCTAGCTCTGGGCCTTTTGCCTTGATGAAGCCAGAGCACTGAGCAGACAAAATGGGAGGAACCTATATTTTTTGGTTTCCATTCCTTGAGCTAAGATACGACACTCCCTGTACCTCAGTTTATTTTATCTGTAACTAAGAAGCATAATTATCTCATCTTCTCCCTTTCATCACCCAGGAACCCTTGCACAGTGACTAGAGGTTTTACCATGCTTGAAACTGCAGGCTGACTATACTTAGAAGTGAGGGTGGGCCTATGGCAGCTACAGAGTTCACTGTGGGCCAGTGGCAAGGAGACAGGAGGCAGGGTCCTGGGAGATATAGGAGCCAAGGAGGAAGGGGAGGGGTTATGAGAAGGGGGAGACCAGAGGTAGGAGGTGGCAAGGCATGGGATGTGCATATTCTCCATTGCAGGTAGTTTATGCATGTGTGTCGGTACAAGGGTATGTGCTAATTTACAAAGAACTGTTTACATTTGCATGGGTGGGTACGTATACATGCCTGCTCTGTGCACTGATACATGCACATGGGTGTTTGTGCATGGTTGTGTGTACAGGATAATAGGAATGTGTGTGAGCCTATGCCTGTCCCTGAATAGATGCCAGACTCAAGAAACCAGGAAAAATAGAAAGTAAAATCAAGGCTTTACTGACTCAGCTAGAAGAGGCCTGGAAAGAAGGTGGTTTAGCCTTTTGTCTTGGCTGGAACCACTCCTGAGGCCCTAAGGCCAAAGGAGTTTCTTTGCCCCTTGCCACAGGTCCAGGGAAGAGGAGAGAGACACCATGCTTGGGGGCCTGAGGGAGCAGGGGTGGGACTATGCCCCTAATCTAGGGGTGAGATAACTCCCCAGTCTGCCTCTGTCTCCTAGGGCCTGTTAAAGGCTTGGGGTAGGGGGTGGGGAGGGTATTGGGATAGGAGGGAACGGAGGTGGGTTCTAGGGCTAGGGGCTTTCCTGTGACCATGTTAGAGCAGCTTCTGCTAAATTCAGGCTCAGTGATACCTGGGAACAGCTTCTTCCCACCCTGCCTGCCTCTCCTTCTATGATTCTTTTTGTGGTAGGGTCAGTTCCAGGCCCAAGAGCTTGGCCTGCTAGTGGTAGCGAATAGAGGGAGTAGGGGAGCTGAGAGGAGAGCTGGCACCCTCCCCTCTGTCAAAGGCAGGTCATTGGGGCCCTGTACTGTGGTTGGAGTTTGGGAGCAAGCCAGCTATCCAGAGAGGCCATGTGGGTAGCCAGGAAGGCAGAGACACATGGAATGGGCCAGCAAGCAGCAGGAGAGAGGATGGACTGCTGGGGCAGGGAGGGGATGTGAGGAAAGGAGAGAGGACAGATGGGAAAACAGGAGAGGAACCAAGGAGAAGGCTGCAGCCAGTAGGGGTTGGATGAGTATTGTTGGGCCGATGCCTGAGCCTGCTCCTTATTCTTCATTTGGGAGAAGTCGTCGCTGCCTCTGAGCATTTAAGAAGGCTGCTAGAGGTCTGGAGGACACGGCGGTAGAGAGGAAAAAGATGAGACTGGGGAACTTTCCTACCTTATGGCCTGTGGGAAAGAAAGGGGGGAAAAAAGCAGCAGCTTTAGTCATTTTGTTCTGCAGTGAGAAAACTGTCCTCTCCCTGGTGCCGATTTTTTGCCCGCCCCCCACCTCCAACAAGGTTCCTCGGACTTGGTCATTTACCTGACCATTATTCCTTCCTTCATTCACTCGACAACAGATATATTTACATAGAAAGTCAATGCAAAGTTCAGCTGTGCATCCGTGTTTACTTGAGAGCTGACCAAGTCCTCCCGGGTAGGGTGGGGTCAGTTAGGAAGTATGGATTCTTGTCCCTGTCAGCCGTCTGCCCTCCCAACCTTTGCCAAACTCCATGACACTAAGAGGGAGGCACTCGGCAGTGGCAAACCCTGATTCTTCTGCTTCAGACAGGCCCCATCCAGCCTCCCCATTTAGCCCCTCTCCCCAAATCCCACTTTTGTCAGCCCAATCTCTGCTCATACTCTCGGTTGTTTGTTGGCTCCTGCTTATGATCATTTAGTCCCCTCTCTTAGCCTTTGCTCAGATCTCCTGCCACTTGGAAATCTCTCTTGACTCTGTGTTGCCTTCCTGCAGGAAGTCTGCTTGGATTAGGCCGCCCTGCTGTCCTGTTACAGATCCAGTGAGATCATTCTGCAATAACCAATCTGAGTAGTCTTGGGTGTTCTCAATGAGGCTTCTCTGGCCTTACCCTGAGCATGACCCCTAGTTTACCATGGAAGAAGCACCTGCCTATTTTACTCCTGTCGTTGAAGATATAGTGAGATGAAGGATGCATGAGCTTGTTTCTTAAACTATAAAGTGTTCTACAAAATGTAAGGGATTGTTTTAATGTGGAACCCTACTACCACTTTATACGAACACACAGTCTTGGCATGCAGATATAATGTGACTGATTGCCCTGGCCTTCACCCCTCTCCTTCTTTCTCTCTTTCTTCTTCCATCCCACAGCCTCCCAGCCACAGTACTTACATGGCTTCATCTTTATGGGGCAAGTGCAGAGAGTGACAAAAGAACACCTGTGGTTTAACAGATAAAATTTAGTTTAGTATAATCTAAATCTCGACCTTTCCTATTCCCTGCTAGGGATGTACACACACAACCCCTTCAAGGGTAAAAGGGATAAAACCACTTATTCTGGCTTATATTGATACCTAGTATGGAACTGGGCACTGAGTAAGTGCCAGGAAAGGGTACTGAATGGACACAGGGTGTTCACCCACATGGCGGGTAGACAGGTAGAAACATAAAAGCATCATGCACTGGCTCCTCAACCCTACACCCTTACAATTTACCCCAGAACCACCCCAGACTCACATCTTTTATTAATTCAATTCTACTTTGGTCAAAGTCAATCACATTCATTATTCATATTGTGTGCCTACCATGTGCCAAGTCATGGTACCAATTCCCTACAGATTCTTGTCCCTGTGTAGACACCTGGCATAAAGATGGGAGAGGGTGGCTTAGTAAGATCAGTACACCAGAGCAGGGAGGAACAGGTTGGGGGTAGTGGGAAGGAGCCTCTGGAGAATCCAGGAGACCCTAAGACTTTTGTCCTTGTAGTACTGTGAACGGAAAGCCTTCCAGGGTCCTCATTTCTTATTCTTCTCTCTCTCCACAAGATTGGAAATTGGTGGGAGGCTTGGAGTCTGAGCCAATTTGTCATTGACCAACAAATGTGTTCTCATTGGTTGGAGTGGCTGAGGTACTCTGGTGCCAAGTTTGGCCTTGATTTGCTTGGGCCTGGCACATAGGTCACAATGGACAACACCAGAATGGACCGAGTGCACACACAGCACATTTGCTTTTTTCTGACCCGCAGATCAGAAAACATTATGTAACATAAAGGCCAAATACTTGGCATCAGTACTCTCTAGTACTAATATAGTTGCTGGACACAGAAGCACGTATGTTCATGCACACAAACACATGCACACTCAATACCACCGCCCCAGCCACTTGCAAGACAGGCCCCTTGCATCTCTTGAGGCACCCATTTTTGTTGCCTTCTAATTACACCTCAAATGTTCAGCCTCTGAGCTATGCCCGTGGTCCTTTCTGCCCCCTGGATCCTTTCCGTTAAAGAGTAGAGAGTCTGAAAGAGATCCTTGGAGCTAGGATTGGGGGAGGGAACAGTAAAGAAAACCTTAGCACTAGTCAGAATTTGGCTTGGAAAAAGAAGAAAAGACCGGCCTTGGGAAAAAACCAACAATCCAATTAAAAAAATAGAGGATCTGAAGAGACATTTCTCCAAAGAAGACATACAGAGGATCAATACATGAAAAGATGCTCAACATCACTAATCATCAGGGAAATGCAAATCGAAACCACAATGAGATATCACCTCACACCTGTTAGAATGGTGATTATCAAAAGACAAGAAATAACAAGTGTTGTCAAGGATGTGAAAAAAAAGGAAACCCTTGTACTCTGCTGGTAGGAATGTAAATGGGTGGATCCACTATGGAAAACAGTATGGAGATTCCTCAAAAAATTAAAAATAGAACTACATATGATCTAGCAATTTTACATCTGGATATTTATCCAAAGAAATGAAAACACTAACTGAAAAAGGTATATGGACTCTCATGTTCACTGTAATGTTATTTACAATAGCCAAGACATGGAAGCAACCTGAGTGTCCATCAATAGATGAATAGATAAAAAACGTGTGATTTTATATGTGTGTGTGTATATATATATATGTATACACACACATACAATGGAATATTATGTAGACATAAAAGGAAAGAAATCTTGCCATTTGCAACATGGATGGGCCTTGAGGACATTATGCTAAGTGAAACAAATCAGATAAAGACAAAAAACACTGTATGATCTCATTTATATACTCCCAGAATACCAAACAACAACAACAAAAAGCCCTTGAGCTCATAGACACAGAGAACAGATTGGTGGTTGCCAGAGGTGGTGGTTGTGGGGGGAAGGGATAGGAAAAAATGGGTGAATGGGGTCAGAAGGTACAAATTGTTATATATCTGAAATTACTGTATGTCAATTAAACCTCGACTAAAAAAAAGAGAGAGAGGCCTTGGATTGTGTCTCCCCAGTTCAGACCAAAGTGCTTGAGGGACAGGAGTTGGTGTCTCTGAAAGGGAGCTAGTCATTCAATCCCTTTGACCTCGGTGAAGCCCCTCTGCCTGGCATGGCAGAGGCTGTAAATTCAATTATAACTCAAATAGAGAGCGGAGGTGCAAGGGCTTGGCTCGGAGTGAGGATAGGGTAGGTAAGCAGACATGGATACTGATACATAGACACACAATACAGAGACCCACATTATACTCATGAGACACACACACAGACCTATACACACAGATGTATGACACCCACACAGGAGTACAGATACCAATTCAGTACACATGCACATATCCCCAGAGAGACCACGACCACACAGACCCACCACACACTCTCACAGAGAGCCCCTCCTGTCCGTTGCCCACAGCCAGCAGAGTCAGACCCTTACCTGAGAGTGCAGAGCAGGGGACAGGAGGAAGTTTGAGGCTCTCTGGGTCCTCAGGTGTATTTGTATCAGGTGGGAGGGGTGGGGATGGTCAGGTGCACTGGGAGGATTATGAGTAGAGGGTGTGGAAGAAAGAGGTGGGACGGACTGATCTTTATCTGGGCAAAGAGCAGCTGGAAACAGTTTTCGTGTGTGTGTGTGTGTGTGTGTGTGTGTGTGTGTGTGTGTGTGTGTGTGTGTAGCAGGTGAAGAAAGTGGGGAACAACCCATTACCTGATTGGTCTGGTAACAAGATGCCAAGGCAGGGGTCCCAAACTCTGGCAAGGCTGTTCACACCCAGGGGTGGCTCTAGATATACATTTGTGGAGCGGCTACTAGACACCAGGCCTTGAGCTGCTCCACACACTTTAGTTAACCCACTGACTCCTACAAAACAGACAGGACTCTTACCGGCTTTCATGGGTGGAGTTGGAAATAGTGATTCTAGTGAAGGGACCTGGTGGAATCTTTGCTTTGGGCAACAAGCCCCAGGTCTGAGTTTCAAATGTGCTGTCCCAGCCCAGGGAGCCAGCCTGTGAGTGGAACTCAAACAAGCCAGAAACGGTGACTTTGAGAATGGAATGTAGACAAATGGGAGGGAAGCCTAGGGCTTTGAAGTCCGGGGTGCCAGCTTGCTCTGCACTCTGCAAACCCCTGTGGTCTGGCCTCCACCAAGCCCTCTGACTTCTGCTGTGGGCCACAACCCTTTGTTCTGTGTGCTCTGGCCACACTGGCCTCCCCTTGTCCCCTGCAGACAGGCCAGGTGCCCTTATTATAAGCTCTCCTTAGCTACCTCGATCCTTTCTTCTAATGTCTCTTGCCCCCACTGCACTGCATGCTCACTTTTGTATTCCCAGGGACTGGCCATTAGTAATTCTCCTGGCACTCAGCAGGGGCCCAGTAAATATCTGGTGAATGAATGAAAGGTCAAAGTGTAGTTATTGCTTGGTACTAGTAGAAATATTACATAATGTTATATATAAAAAATAGTCTCCATTTCTGTGGTTTACGTTTTGTATTTTTTTTATTTTATATGTCTTTTTAAAAATTAATTTTTTCTCCTGAAAAAAGAAGGAGGACGATGTCTTTCATGATTACAGCCCTCTGGCTGATCTGAACTCATGCTACCCACCCTTGGGTTCACAAGGTTGGGCAAAACTTCCACCCTCAACTAGGCTAAGGGCTCACTTGACCCCTGCTTTAATCAAGGAGAACAAGAACCACGTGAAATCAAAAGCATGCAAGAGAAAGCAAAGAAGTTAAAACAGCCACTGTTCCAGGTTTTCTGCTAAAGAGCCTAGATGAACTATCTGCACCTGAACGGCATTAAATTCATTATTAAAAAGCAGCATACCTGTTGCCGGATGGGTACTAGACTTATCGGGGTAAACAATTTGTATGTGTAAATGTCTAATCGCTATGTTGTATATCTGAAACTGATATAATATTGTACATCAGCTGTAATCAAAAAATAATTTAATAAAAAAAGAAAAAAGTAACATACCTGAGAAATGAAAACAGGCCCTCACAATGATTTATACTTGAATGTTCAGAGTAGCTTTGTTTGGGAAAGCTAAAAATTGGGAGCTTCCCAAATGTCCATCGATAGGCGAATGAAGAAATTGTGGTGCATGCATTTGATGGGGTACTACTCAACAATAAAAAGGAAGGACTATTGATAGATGCTAAAACATAATTCAATCTCAAAATAACTGTCCAGTGAAAGAAGCGATAAAGAATATATGCCATATAATTCTGTCTATAATAGATTCCAGAATTTTATAAAATTTTTTAAAATGTGAATTAATTGATAATGACAGCAGATTAATGGTTGCCTGGGGACAGCCTTGTGGGAATGGGGAGGGTATGGAAGGAAATGTTAGAAAGGGACACCAGGAAGCTTTTGGATTTGATGGATAGTTTCATTATCATGATTGTGGTGATGAAGTATACATATTGCAAAAGTTATCTAATTGTGCAATTTATGCAGTTTATGGTATGTTAATTTGGTGGTAACTAGAGCTATAAAGGTTAAAGTAGCATAACTACATCAGAAGGAAAGGTTGATTCTTCTTGATTTCCTTAGTGATCAGAAAAGTATTTGTGTGTGTCAGGCTCTTTTATAGTATCAATGATCTCATATCAGCTCCTGGAGATAGGTGTCATCTTCCCCTCTTTGCAGATAAAAAAAAAAGTCCAGGACTCAAAGATGTTTAGAAACTTACCTGAAGTCATCCAGCCAGTGTACAGTTTGTCCCAGTCACAGCCATCTGAGTTTAGAGCCTTGTCCCTTTACCTTACCATTGTCTCTCCTTTCAGGAATGCTCTTGTGAAAAATTTAGCCTGCTTTGGCAATTTTATGGGCACAGGACTTTGGTCCATGACTAGGTGGGGAGTTATTACTATATCACACACATATTTGCTGGGAGCCTTCTGGGAGCCAGGGCTGGGAGGGTGGAGTGCAGATATCTGTGGGGGAAGTTTACAAAGGCTTGGTGCTTGCAGAGCTCCCAGCCTTTAGCCCACACGGTGTGAATGGCATGACACATGTCCCCCACGCCCTGTCCTCACCAGCCCTCCACCCACTCCCTACCAGGAATCCCCCTTTTTCCCTTCTGGGATCCTGTTGACGTGATCTCCCCACTCCTACCCCCTTCTTTGGCAGGAAGCTGAAAGGAGATAGGCCTATGTCCTCAGGGACCCCCAAAAGGGAGAGTGGGGCTTCAGGGCTGAGGCGTGTGGGGTGGGCTAGAACTCGCTGCCCTGAGCTTGAGGTTCAGGGATTCAGTTTTCACCATCTTTGTAGTTGGGGTCCAAGCTCCGATCTGGTCTGGCTAGTAGGGGTGAAGGCCTTGAGCAGAGGACATAGACCTGTCTTACTAGGGCAGACAGACCACACAGGACAGACTAAGCAGCCTGGGTGGGGTGGGAGGCCTACCGTAAGGTGAGGATGCCTATAGCAGGGTGAGCACGTCAGAGTCAATTTACAACAGAGTATGGTTGGTGTTCACGGATTCTCCCCTACCCAACCCTAAAGTGTTGCAGGCCAGCAGAGCCTCAGCCACATACATCCCCCCTTTCCTTTAGCACTGTGCTTTATTAGTGGTAAATGCTCAGCAAGTGCTTGGATTTATTGCTTGGCTGAGAGGGGTGATGCTCCCCTGTCAGAAGCTGCACTAAGCTGAAGAGGAAGGAGCCCTGGGGAGCAAAGAAGACCTTACTGAGGTGAGGAGCTGGGCTCAGGGAGAAGAAGGCTGAAGGGAGTTTCCTGTAGCAGAAGAGGCTACAGATGGGGGTCTCAGGAGGGTGCGGACTAACAGTATAGGTCAGAAGGCAGGATGTCCCTCTCTGTGACCCCCAATCCCTGTCATCAGAGCCAGCAAGGCCCCCTGCTCCTGGGTGCCCTATGGAGTGGGGAGGGAGGCAGGACAGCCAAGCACCCTTACGTGGTTTAGATGGACAAGTTTCTCACAGCAGGAGGGCGGAGGTGGCTGACCTTGGGTGTGGGGGCTGGAGAGCCTGCTGCAGGGCTGGGGCAATGGCTTCAGTGATTCAGGGCAGGTGCAGTGGGGAGGCCTCCACACCACCACCCAAACTGCTGGGCAGGTCACTGACCCTGATTGCCAAAGAGAAGCTAATATCACCTGCCCTGGCTAATTCACAGATTTCAAGCTTGACAAGATCAAATAGCATCGCATGTGTGAGGGCTTTGGCAAGGTCAGATGTAAGTGCAAGTTGTTATTACTATTATCAGGATTAGCACCAAGGACCTATTTGACTTCCTGGCCTTCTCATTCCTTCACTTGGTCACACTGGGATCTTCCTGCCAGACATGGCACTAACTCTGGCCTCTGGTATCATTCAGAGTAACTCACTGACAGGCTCCTGAGAGGTTTCCTTCCTGCCTCAGCCTCTTGCAACACCCTCCTTCCCCCTAAGGTGACCAAATGTCCAGGTTTGCCTAGGATCAAAGGGTTTCTGGGTGAAGGATTTCAGTACTAAAATGGGGTCAGTTCCAGGCAAATCAGGACAAATAGTCACCCTATTGTCCTCCCCACCTCCAGGTTGCTTCTTCTTTCCTGTGGTGACTATGGCGTCCCTGGCATTTCGGCATGCTCTCTATCAAAGGCCCTTCCCCCTTCTTGGTGGGGCTGGCGAGCTCCCTCCAGGTTCTGGGCACAGCCTCCTACTTTGTGCTCCCCGCACCTTGCTCTTCTCCATGTCTCACCTGGCAGACCTATTCTGGCTTCAGCTTCCTAAACTACGGCATGGCCTCCTCAGCTCTTGCTGTGAAACTTCCAGCGAGCCCCTCTGGACCACTTTATATGCCCCTGCCGCCCCACGCCCTTTCCTCACCCCTCCTCTGCCCTTCAGTAGCCTCCCCCGTCTAGTCTGCACCTTTCTAACCTAACTTTCTCCTGCTGGTCAGAGCCAACACCACTTCCCATGCGGCATTCGTGGAAGGCCCTCTCACTACCATCCCCTTGCTGAGTCTTGCTCATCTGCTTGAAGCTGATCTCCTGGAACAGTCCTCCTCCATTGGTCTAAGCCCTATGCTGCCCTGGCGTCACTCAGGCTAATCGGCCTGGCATTGGCAAGTACCTCTGAAGTGGAGCCTGGGTCTTCACCTACTTGTTCCCTCATTGCCTTGGCCAGGTGAAGCACACAGTAGGGGCTGCTACCGCCATAGGGAAGCCCTAACAGGGGCAGGACTTAGCCTCTGGTGTGGGCAGCTCTGGGCTGGGACTTGGGGTTGGGGTTTGGGGAGTCCTGGGAAAACACTGTCAGTCACCTTTGCAGCCACCAAGGAGAAGAGAGCCCCCAATAAAAGAGAGCCTCAACAAGGGAGCCAGCCCCCAGGGGTTCAGTTCCACATCAGGGTTCACATTCCATTTCTGGGCCTAGAACTGGGAAGCTTGTGAAGCCCCAGGCCTGGGTGTGCCCCAGAAAGCAGAATGGAGGGACGGGTCCCCAGACCAGCCTTCCTTCTGCTTCCTGATGCCTCAAAGGGCTTCAACCACACCCTGCTCTGGCATGTGTGTTCTTGGGAGGGGCAGAGCCCAGACTATGTCCCTGCCAACTGGAGCCTGCCCAGGGCTGGTCCCTCCAGCCCTAGGCCCTACCTCCTATACTGAGTCCTCCCCATGCAGAGCTAGGACTATCCTGACCCGAGAGATCTGTACATATTCTAGTAAGTAGGAGTTAGGATAGCAGTTTCTTGAGCCAGGAATGGCCGTGGTGGGGAGTAGGAGGAGTGGGTTTATAGGAAAGGAACAATGTACTTCAAGCCACCCTTTTTCTCCCTCCCATTTGGAGGGCTGCCTGTCTAGTAGCTGGGCTCTCATGGAATCCAGCCTTGCCCATCCTCTTCCTCAATACTCGTCCACCCACCTAGAGCTGGCAAGTGGCACCAGTCAGTGACCTCTAAGGGCTCAGATCCAGCCAAGAAGAATGGCTCCTAGGAACTGGGATGTAAGCCTGAAACTGGGCCCGGTGGGATCCAGAGGCAGGTAGAGCACAGGGATTACTTCCAGGAGCACCCAGTGCTAGCTGGAGAGAGATGGCAGCTAGCGCCTGGGACTTCAGAAGGTACAGGGCATGGGGACCAGGGAGGGAGGACACCATTGAGGGGGTGGGGCGGGAACCTGGCCTTGCTGGATTTGCTGAGCAAGGGACAACACACAGGGAGGCATAGTGAGAATGCTGAGGGGGCGACTCAGGATCTCCTCACCAGGTCACAAAATGTTCTCATACCCCAGGGGTCTTCAGTGTGTTCAGGCTGGCAGGAGGCAGCCTTTGGGGTGCCTCAAAGGATGCTGTGCATCCAGAATGTGCCTCTTATGGTTACCCGAGGTAAGAAGAAAACTATTTTAAGCTTTACCCTGGGTCACATGTTGTTCCAGATACATATGGATATTACCGTGTTATTTCATTTCATCTGCCAACGACTCAGTGAAGTAGGTATACCTCATTTTAGAGATGAGGACCAGAGACATAAGGGATTACCTAAGATCACACAGCCAGTGAGGGGCAGAGATAATTTGGAATCCACCATCCTGCTCTGCCTCATCTTACGACAAAGCTGAAGAAGGACAAGGGTTGGAGTGCTTATATTTAATGATCAGACATCTACAGGGCAGCCGTTCTGGAAACAGCAAATGGGACCTTGAGAAGTGCAGGCCCCATAATGGGGCCTCTGCCAAGTCTGTGCCCTCAGTCTCAGCCTGTGGTCCAGAGGGTCTTTCCTCCTTTGAGGTTTCCCTCCTCCTTCCCCCTCAATGAGAATCCCCTGCCTTGCAGCAGATCTTGCCCTCAGGGTTGGTTCTGAGTCTGTGTATGGTGGACCGAGAATACCTTCCCCAGGGAAGAGATATGACCTGCCCTGTAAAGTATGGGGGTAGGTGGTATGGGGGAGGGGAGTGGAAAGAGAGCTGGGCGGGGAGGCAGGTGACAGAGTGGCTTCTGGTAGAATCTCTGCTGCAAACAGGCTGTGCAGCTTGGGCAAATGGCATTATCTCTCTGGGCCTCCTCATCAATAAAATAAGCCTTCTACAACTGCATAGCTTCTTTAGTCTGATGGGGATGGGAGGTGGGGATTACAGAGACTTGAGAGAGGAGCTGGGGAGCAGGAAGGGAGAAAGGAAGACCCCCTCCCCCAACCAGGCTCGTGTAACTCTGCTGCCCCCTAGTGGTTGCACGGAGTAACAGAGACATGGTCTCATGGGGAACATCATGCAGGTCATCTCCCTGCCTCCCTCAGAAATGAAAGAAAGGTTCACTTTTAGGGGCCTTTATCATCACTGCCTCCATCAGGGCTGTGTACGTTCTGGGTGAGAGAAAGGCAGTCGCAGCCTATGCTCAGGGTACGCACGGCTATGCCCAGGATTGCATGGGTTATGCACTCATGTATTCATTCTGCAAGTGCTGCAGGAGGGTCTGTAGTTTGCAAGGGCACTGTGCCAGGCTCTGGCAATCTGGAGGCACTTGGCACACCATTTCTTCCCTCAGAGAGGCTCTGTTCAGTGGGAGAGCAGAAAGGCAAACCACAGACTCTGGAGAAAATAGGAGAATGTGGTGGCTGCTCTAAGGTGTGACATATTGTGTGAGTAACACTTGGGAAGCACATAGCCAACAACTCTGAGGCCCTGTCTTAATGCTGGTTTGTCCTGGGCATATGAGCCTCCAGCCAGATGGGTCGGAAGTGTCTCCCAGTAGGCCCTTTCAGGAGAACTGGGTCATCCTCCCCATGGGATGGCTGGATTTTTACCTGTGCCTCCTGCTCCCCTGCTACTGTCCTGCCCCTAGTCTGGCTGGGAAAGGGAGGAAGCAGGACAGCAGACCTTGCCTCACCCCTGCAGCCTCTTCTATCTACACCCACCCTCCTCAGACCTGGTCTAGGAGACTGGGTTCCAAAGATGACAGAGAACAGGCCGGTGCTCTATGGACCTCCCAGCTTCAACAACATGGTGTGGGTAGGTGATGGGAAGCTTGACTGCCACCCCACCAGTGCCCTGCCCCTCACTATCAGAGCCTCTGCTGGAATTCAGCAGCCTGTGTAGGGAAGCACACAGAGAAAGCGAGAGATGGAGTGAGTGTGTATGTGAGAGAGAGAGACCCAGGGCTCCTTAGCCCGGGTGCGTCACGTTGCTGGGAAAGTAGATGAGTCTGACTCAGTGGGAACATCCGGCAGGAAAGGAAGAGAGAACACTGTGGCATTTGGGATGGGAACTCTGGGGCTGCGGAGATTGGGTGTGGGGTCAGAGGTGCTGTGTGAAGCCCTGTCTAGAAAAGAGTCCAAACATGGTGGTGGGGGGGGTGCAGACAGGAAGGGGAGGTTCAAGGGGAGCAGAGGGTGGACCCTCTGGCTGCCTGGGTTGATCTGGGGAGGACAGAGATGGTAGTGGGACTTTCTGCTCTGGAGACTGAGGGGGACAAGTCATGGAATGGAATTAGAGAAACCGAGATCTGATCAATCAGGGATGTGGGGAATGCAGAAACCTCTGATCCTCCCCCTCAGGGCTTAGAGATTTGGGCCCTGTTAATAGACCCCAGGTGCTCCTGACACACAGATAGTACCCTTCTTCCCAGCACCCCAAATCCCCAGTCCCAGAAGCTCTCAAGGTAGGACTGCCAGGCAAGCTGCTCCCTTGGGCAGAGGGGGACCGGTGTTAGCTATGCAGGAAAAATTTGAAAGAGACTTTCCCAAGAAAGCTGCTTCCTTTCTCTGGGTCGGAGAGGCTGAAAGGCCTAGCCCTAGAGAGCAAGGCTAGGAAGAGCCCAGAGTTCGGAGTCTGATGGAGGAAGTTTGGTGGCCAGCTCTGAATTGTGGTGGCAAGGGCCTTGAGGGAAGGCCCAGCAACCCACACCAAGGGGAGACCCGAATAGTTGAGGAGCCTCCCAGCAATGGCTATACTTTAAAATACAGAGAAGACAATGTTTGACCCATGGAAATAAATGCTAATGGTGCTATTTTAGGTGGCCTAGGGGAGGTGAGCTTCCTGGTTCCTTCGAATTATTTAAACAAGTGCTGGTAAAGAGAGTGGGGGGAGGCTCATCTGAAGTGGGGGCCCTCAGATCAGGGAGCCCAATGGGCTGTGTCCTGTAGGCTTTTCTCTGCTAATGGGAAAGATGAAGGCCCACATTGTCTGCCCAGCTATCTGTAGGCAGGCCCAGATGAGGCTTTGCTGGGGCACAGAGCCTTGGGGAAAGTAGGGCCTGGGGCAGCTGGGTCCCCTGTGTGGGCTCAGCCCGCCAGGGAGAGGTCTCTGTCTGGGGACACTGGGGCAGGACAGGGGCGAGGTGTTGAGCTGGGCCAGCTGGCTGCTGGTGTCCTGGTCCTCGCCCTCTGAGCATGCATGGGTGGGGGCAGTGGCCACAGCATTCCTGGCTGGGAGCCCAGAGGAGTCTTTTGTAATCACAACATGATCTCGTGTGCTGAGAAGCGAAGCCGGCAGGGAGAGGCCGGCAGAGGCCCGGCTCCGGCAGCGCCGGCGACGGCGTCCCTTCTGCTCTGGCTCCCCTGGGGCTGCTCTGGAATTCCCTCTGTGCCCGCCATTGCCATGCACTCAGCTGTGAGTGGCACCTTGCCCTTGGTGGAGGGCTTCTTGGGTCTGGGAGAGGGCTAGGATACCAGGAAGCCATACTCTGGGGGCAGCTGGGGACAGCTGGGCCTGGGAGGAAGAGGGCTGTGCCTAGGCGGGTGGGGAGCTGGGTAGGACATTGGTCACGGTGGAGACCCTGCAGCCAGACAGGGAGGAACCTGGGCCTACCCGTGGAGCTGGCTCTCCCCTGTCTCTACTGCCAGCAGCTCTCAGCCTGGAGAGGCTAGGCCCCTGGGAGTGGCTCTTTCCCACAGGCTAGACACAGGCCTGGGGAGTGGGGTCCAGGGCCTGGGAGCTCAGGACAGATAAGGGGCCTCTCTTTTTACTGTGGTTCTGGGCCTGGGAGCCGAACAGCTCCCTTGTCGACCTCCTGAATCCTCTGGCAACTTCCCAGTCACGGCAGGTTTGCTGCCAGAGCCATTTATAACTCCCATTCCAGACTCTGCTCGGCAGTGGAGCTCCCTGGAGAGCCGGGGGAAGGGCAGCCCACTTTTGGGAGCTCTGGGCCTGGGTATGAAGCCCTGATGTGAACCCCTGTGGTGGCAGAGAGATACACAGACAGGCCTAGTCAGGTGGGGGCTTCGGGCCTTTTATGTGCCATCCCCCCTTGTGATGCTAGCTCTGGATCTGGGGATCTGTTCCTTGGATGATAAGAATCTGGTGGGAAAGTTGGGGCACTTCTAAGGGATGGGCCCAGTAGTCAGGAGCTTGGGGCCCTTGCTTTCTGCAGGGACCTCATGGGGCTGAGTCCCCAATGAGCAAGCAGGAAGAAAAGGATGCAGAGCTGGACCGGAGAATAGTTGCCCTTCGCAAGAAGAACCAGGCCTTACTACGCAGGTATCAGGTGAGTGGGCTGTGCTAGGGGCCAGGGGGACTGACTGGGTTGGCACTCTCTATCTGACCCACAGACCCTTGTGTGGGGGTCTCACCCTGCAGGCTCTGCCTGGGAACAAGGTTTGGGTGGGTGTGGTCCATTTCAAAGGCTCTGTGAGGGTCTTGGGGACTCTGTGATGTGGTGCCTCTGCCCCCTGGTGTCCCACTGGTATTTCTCTGTGTAGGCCTGTCAGCATTTGTGTTTCTGTGTGTCTGGGGGGCCATGGCCTCTGCTGACCCCAGGCCCTCCCATAGGAGATCCAGGAAGATCGTCGGCAGGCAGAGCAGGGGGGCATGGCTGTGACCACCCCGGAGGTTCTCCGACCTGACAGCCTCACTGTCACCATCAGCCAGGTTCCTGGTGTAAGCCCCACCTGGGAGACAGGGTGGGGTGGCAAGGAGGTGGAAGCCCGGCCCGTATCAGGGGAGGACAACTGCCCCTGCTCCTCTGCTTCTCTCACAGTTCTAGGGCGCACCCTCCAGCTCTCAACTTCATGCAGCCCAGGCCACTGCTGTCCTACTGTCCTTGAAGGGCTATAGCTAAAAGGTCACCAAATAGAAGCCCCCTCATACCCTTTCCAGCCCCACAGCCCTGTATGTATGCTTCAAAGCATAGGCCACTACTAAACCCCAAACCCCCAGGGGACAGAGAAGTGGGGCTGAATGCCAGGAACAGTGGCTGAGGGACAAAGCCCCATTGTCCAAGTGCTCTGGATTTCCCAGCTCAGAGATGGCGAGCACTGTGGCATCTTGGGCCCCTGGGTGGCTCCAGGCCCTGGATAACCTAACGCCACTGGCATGTGAACGCCCTGCGGAGTCAGCTCCTCTGTGGGCATTCCAGGGAGGGCCAGGGCTGGAACCTGGCCTGGGGAATCACCCGAAGGACCCAGCCCCCAGCTCCTGCTCAGCACTGCCCATGTGGCCTGAGGGGACAGCACCTCATTCTGTAGGAGAAGCGTGTGGTCAGCCGGAACTGGTCAAGGAGCACACTTGGACCTGGAGCAGCCACTGAGATGCTTGAAGATGCGATGGTGAAAGACCACACTGGTACTTTTTGCTCTGGAGAGCGAGTAGAGCTGGCAGTGACCATGGAAAACAAAGCCAAGGTGAGCAGAGTGGGTGGGGGAAGCCCAGGTTCCAGGCAGGTAGCCTCTTCTTCCCCAGCTTTGCTGTGCTGCCCATCCTTACCTCCCCAGGCCAAGCGGATTGTACGCGAGAAGCCCTCCAGAGCAAGGAGCCAATATGGGGCAGAAGGGTCACCCGGAGAGGGCTTGGGCCGTGGCTCCTCCGTGCAGGTGGCCGTCGGCATGGATTCTGCACGGAAGGTACATCTTCAAGAAGGGATGGGAACATGAATGGGGGGGGGTCCCCATTTAGGGGAGGCTGAGAAGCTGAGTCACATATGCCCAGGCAGGACTAGCAAGAATTCCCACCTCCTCCTTCCTTTCTTGGGCCACTTTCCACATTGGGAGGGCTTTGCAGTAAGAGATAGAGTAAGCCAGATATGTGATCCAGCCCCTTACCCTACCTGGACCTCTGGTGGCAAGCGAGTGTGGGCCAGGAGTGTAGAGGACTGGCCATGTGCCAGGTATGACCTCTAGGTGGCAGCAGCCCCTAGTTCTGGCTCTTGTTCACAGCCACTGGGGGCCTCTCCTCTCTGGGCCTGGTCACACATTCCTATAGCACCCCTGTGAATAGGTGCAATTGTTACCCTCTTTTTACAGATGAGGAAATGATACACAGAGAGGTTCAGTAACTTGCCCAAAAGACACAGCTAGCAATGGATGGAAACCTTGCCTATGGCAAACAGTACGTTAGAGATTGAACTAATCTAATTTTTAGATGGGGATGTCAAAAGCTTTGAGAGAGGAAGGGGTTGATAGACTCTGGATTTCCAAACTCCGTGCTTTTTCTGCTTTTACTACTTCTACCGTTTGGTGCTGAGTGTCTTCTCCTGGCAGGGAGCTCAGGAACCCCCGAGTCCAGGCCTGGTCCCAGGCCCAGTTCCCCACCACCCAGTGCAAGAGGCCCTGGAGGTGAACTGGGACTATGCCCAGTGGAAGCAGGAGCGGGAACAGATCGACCTGGCCCGCCTCGCCCGGCACAGAGATGCACAGGGTGACTGGCGCCGCCCGTGGGACCTGGACAAGACCAAGCCCACGTGGGTGGCAGGGCTGGGTGGCTTGTTGGGCTGACATGCTTGTGGGGCTTGCGGTAGGGCTAACTGTGGGTCCTTCCTGGAGGGCTGCCGGGACCCTCTTCAGGGTGGTGAGGGTCTGTCTGTCTGGGCCTTTGGGTCAGGGCTCTATGTAGGCACTGGTCCCCCATCTTTCTTGGCCTACCATCTCCCTGCTGCCTTCAGCCCTGGGTCTGGGATTGGGGGAGATTGTATCGGTGTAGGTCTTGCTGCAGCCTCTGCCCTTTTGCACTAGCAGCCTGACTCCCTCCGTCTCCACAGGCTACAGGACTTCAGCAAGCCTCGGAAAGGGGGCCCAGGCAAGGCGGGGAGCTCCAGGGGTGAGCCAAAACCCACCTCACCCCCTGCCCTTCCTTGGTTTTTTTTAGCCCTCACTCTCTTCTTCCTCTCTTTTCTCTGTCTCTTGGTTCACTACTTATTTTCAGAGCTAGAAGGAAGCATGGAAGAACATCTTTCTTCCTTTCCCTATTAGAGGAGGGCACTATGATCTCCCTGGCCTTCCTCCAAACCACAGCTCCTGCCCTGGGGTTTTGACCCCAGAGGTCTGGGGAGGAGGCTCATGAGGAAGTCTGTGCCGAGGTCCCATTGAGTTGTTGGTCCCTCATGGGTAAAGGCCCTAGTGTCCCTGTCCCTGGACTATTGTAGGAACAGAGCTCTGCGAATTAACTGGTCCCTTTATTTTATATATGGGGAAGCTGGGGCTGGAGAAGCTGGCTAGTCACTTAGCCAGGAGTGGCAGATTGAGCACAGGGACCCAGCTCTCCTGATCTCCAGAACCAGGTATCTTTGGGGGAGATAGAAAACTCACAACTGGACCAAAAAGAGGACAAAAAGCTTCCTGGTCTTGGAAGAATTGGTGATTCTGCTTTGGGTCCTCTGTCACCCCATTCTTTCCCTATTTTCTTTTCCTTAGGTCCCAGGAGCCACCAAAAGCTACAGACCCCACCATTGTCCCCTGATGGCAAAGGTGAGTTGGGAAAGGAAAAGCAGGGTCCTATGAGCTGGGCTGCTAAGGCCTTTTTCCCTTCTTGATTTGCGACCATTTCTTACAGGTGGTACTACTTGGGGTGGTCAACCTAGCAGTCTCTTAGTGGCACCGGCCACATGCAGCAAAGCCCGGGGAACAGAGAGGCTGACTGGCAGGGCCCGCAGGTAATAAATAGGTGGCAAGGGGCAACATCAAGGCAGGCATCTGAGCTTCCTGATTTCCTGGCTCTCCCTTGCCCCTGGGAGTTCAGGACCTGCGCTGGTCCAGGTGCTTGCACTTTGTCCCCAGGGCCTCTGCCTCCTGGCTGACTGCTGCCTGGTGGCAGGTTAATGAGATTCAGGGAGAGGCCATCAGCAAAGGCAGCAGCAGTGAGTCTGGTGCCCAGGGAGGTTGGCAGTAATTACAGCAGTTACTTTCCCCTGGGAAGTCAGGTGCCTTTCCCAGGCAGCACAGGCAGAGACATGCCTGAAGTTCCCACAGAACTCAAGGTGCAACAGGCTTGGCCATAAACAGCAGCTGGGGATCTGGGATGGGGCTAAAGAGGGTGGTGTTTAGAGGAAATAGTTGGACTTGGGGAGCAAGGTGTGCTGGAAGGGGAAGCATCCTAGAACATTTTTCTGGCTCTGATGCTCCTGAGACCTTGGGGCTCTAGCTTCTCCCTGGGGAACATGGGCTGCCAGCTACCATGCAGGCAATGTAAAGTGTGGAGGGCAGGAGTATGGCTTGCCATGTGCTGTGTTTCTACAGGTGGGAGACAAAGGAAGACAAAGAGGAGGTAGAGAGCCAGGAGGTAGGTACCTGGACAGAGGGTAGGGTCGGTTAGGGACATGATCCCCGGATTTGCTAGCTAGCAGGGCCAACCTCTTGTTTCAGAGAAGTCAAAGCATCAATAAGACTCTGACTGAGAAGGAGCATGCACAGCTGCAGAGCCAGACGGAGCAAGGAAGACCCCCGAGTGCCCTGGCAACCAGCCCAGCCCCTGCGTCTCTGGAGGGGCCAAAAAGGGAGTCAGAAGCTTCAACAGCCAGTCCAGTCCCTGGCTCTCCACAAAACACTGACTTGGTTCCCCTTGACCTTTCTCTAGGAGGCACTAGTAGCTCTGGGCCTGGGAAGAGTACATGTGTGGTCAGTCCAAGCCCTGGTGCCGAGGAGAGCCCTGTGTCCTGGCCGGATAGTTCTGAGCAGCCCCTGGGGCAGAATGATCCCCAAGCTGAGCCAGAAGTCCAGACTTTCTCTGAATCACAAAGCGGAGCAGGACCCCTAGAGCCCAGAAAAGATAGGTCTGGCAAGGCTGGGGCCCAGCAGTTCCTGGCACAACGAAGCAGGCCTGCCAGAGGAAACAGCCAAAGGGCAAGGGGCACAGGAGGTATGAGGAGCAGGACAGGGGGCCCTGGGCCTGCAGGGAGATGCTGAGCAAAGCTCCTGGGAGGAGGGGGACCAGACTGGGGAGAGAAGGAGGGGAGAACACAGTCAAGAGCCTTCTTTGTGATGGGCTTCTGGTGGCTGGTAGCTCATGGCAGTATGGTTGAACAGTTTAGCAAACTCTGTGGCACAGTGATATTGTGAGGGCAAGGAGCTGTCCTTCCCTGTACCTCACGTGCACATCCCTGTACACATGTGTGTTTTCACCTGCAGGTGCAGCATCTGGTGTATTCCTGCACCACACCTGGTCTCTGAGGCTGATGAGCCCTGTCCTGGGACTACTGCTGATTAGGCCACGAGCTTCCCCTGCATGGCAAGAAAACAAGCACTTAGCACTTGGCTAGCCTGGCCTTCCTTTCCAGCTGCCAGCTGTCAGCTCCTCAGGTGCAGGCAGCCTCAGCAGCTGGCATGGCCAGCCCAGGCCTGGCACTTTTCCCATGCCTCTGCCTTGCGCCCAGGTGACTCATAGCCCCAGACATACAGAGTGGCCAAACCAGGGGAATCTCACCAATTAGCTGGAAGCCTCCTGCTTTCTATAAGAGAAGGCTGAGGCCCAGAGAAGGAGGCCACAGCGGGCAGGGTCTGAGCTGGGGCTAGAAGAGCAGAGCTCAGGTGTCCTCAGCGAAAGGAAGGGTACCTGGAAAGGCCTCCTCTCTGAAGTCGGGTGAGGGGAGGACAGCCTCCTCTCCCCATAGTAGGGTGGGAGAGCTTGCCATCAGGGACCCCCTCCCCCACACCCAGGTTGGACACTGTGTGCACCCTGAATATGCAGGGGCAGCCCCGCATACCAGGGTCATTTCCTATCATCTCCTACTTCCTCTTCCCACCACTTCCCTGCACCGTGGTCAGACAAAAGCAAGGATTCAGACAAGGACTCAGAGAAGAGAAACATCAACTCTAGCTAAGTACAACATCGGGACTTGTCTTTCCTTCTTAAGTCTCCATTCCTGCCCCTCCCCTGAGGCCCACGTCTAGTGAATTATCCAGACTCCGCACAAGCTGTGGCTTCCTCTCAATTCAACAAACATTTCCTGAGCACCCACTACCAGCAATGCAGCTGGTGGGCGATGGCAACTTTGCCAGCAAGAGGGAGGAAACAAACCGTCATCCGGCAGATCCAGGCTGCACAGCAGGAGCTGTTCTTGGCTGTAGGTGCCTGACAGAGGCTGAGGGTGGTGAAAGGAGCCCAAAGGGAGCCATCCCACCACTGTTCACAAAGGCAGGTATTCCTTCCTTTCTCATCATGCCTGCCCTTTGCCCTCAAGCCCTTGCCTGAATCTCTTTGTTTGGCCCCCTCTGTGCCCCTCCTCTCTGGTCCTGCTGGGTTGTTCCTCTCTGCTGAGGGTCCTTGGCCTCATCAGCCTCCCTGGGTTTCTCTTTGGAGGTGTCCAGATCATCCCCAAGATTTCTCCACTGTCAAAGAGAGGCCTTAACCATGGGGTCGCAGCCTTGGGCTTCCTCACTGGCTCTTGTTCCCCCCTCTACCCTTCTGGTGAATTATCCAGACTCTGCCCAAGCTGTGGCTTCCTCTCAGTTCAATAAACATTTCCAGGAAGTGTGAGGAGGGGGTCAGATTGTTTAGAGCAGTGCTTCTCACCTGCTAAGACATAGAGTAATGCAGATTTTAAGTCAGTAGGTCTGGGGTGGGCCTGGAAATTTGCATTTCTAATGCATCTCTAGGTGATGCCTATGCTGCTGATTCCCAGACCACTAAGGGTTTGGACTAGGATACATGGAGGGCTGGGGCAAAGGTAGACTCTAAACTCTCATTGCTCAGTTGCTGGCTACATAGGGAATGGGGGAGCGCCACCCCTGCGGGTAGGAGCTTCTTGGCTTCATGGTTGGGTGGGAAGCTGAGGCACTTAGGAAGATGCTTGACAGACCAGTGAGTGGTGATGCCAACTTCCTGTAGTAGAGAGTGAGAAAGCTGGGTGGGAATGGGATGAGGGGAAGGGAGGTTGAAGAGGTTGCTGTGGGGTTGATTAGAGGGGTTTTAGAAAGGCTTGGGAACATTCTTATGTATGTGGGAGGAAGACCCATGTGGGAATGAATAGGCAAAGAGTGAAAAAGTCCCAGATCAAGTTTTCCTCTTGTCTTCTAGTCACATACATTTGGCTTTAGAGCTTGGCTCAGGCCCTCGAACCCATGTCTCCCAAAGGATAAAGCTGGGGTAAATCAGGTTCAGGAAGTCTTTGAATGCAGATGTTTCCAAGAATAATTGTGATCAAGAATTCAAATTCTAATTGTCACAAACTGTTCCCAACCCCCAATGCTGCCAACTGTACACATGTGCCTTCATTCAAGGGTCTGTGCCAAGGCATGTTTGATTATGGGATGAGGATGTAGTATTTGGGCAGAGCTCTGGTTCAGCCCTCACAATAGGACCTAAGCAGGAGAGAAAACTGGGCAGAAGGCTATGGTGAGATAGGGCTTTACTCCTAGAGGGTAACATCTAGAAGGATGTTGTGAGAAAGAATGTCATAGGAGTCACTAGGGCCTGGAGAGAATGGAGATTGGCACAGGATGTCTTCGCTGGAGGAAGATTATAGGGCAAGACAAATATTGCTGAGCTTGACTCAAAAAAGGGGAGCTCTTCTTCAGGACAAAGGGGACTAGCAACCATGGGGGCCACCCTTCCTGCTCTAGGATGGAACAAGCTATGACCCACAAACCTTGAGGTCATGGAAGGCTGGTTGTATCTCTTCCTGGCTCCTTTGTTTAAAGGCCTGTCTGGGAGCCTTCCTCTTAGATGCCCTTCTCCTCTCCAACCAACAGACAAGATTGCTCTTCAAAGATGGGAAGTTCTTCATGAGACACAGCTATCAGGAACCCAGGCAGAGCTGGAAGAACTGAGAACAGAGGGCACACAGAGTAGTAGGGAGCCAGTAGGGAGAGGACAGCTTTACCTAAGGCCTCAAAACAAGGCGGGCAGAAGAGGCAGAAGACATCCCCTTCCCGGGGGCCCATATCACCTTGCAGAAGAGAGTGGCAGACCATATTGCAAGGGAGGTATATTTTTTGATGACAGGCAGTGTGGCAGAGTGGAACAAATATGGGCCTTGGAATCCGACAGACAGAATCTGAACCCTGCCATCTGCTAGCTACGTGGCCTTGGTCAGTTTTAACCTCTAAAGCCTCAGTTTTCTTACCTGCATCACGGAGCTAGTAATACCTACCTTGAAGAGTTGTTCAGAAAATTAAAGAGTATACAAAATATATCTGGCACACAGTAGGCACACTTTTAACAGCCTGGTACCCAGAAGGCACTTAGTAATTAATTATTTATTGAATAAATGAAGTAGCTATTTGGTGTGATCTGTCTACTTTGTTTCCTGTCTTTTCCCTTACTCCCTCTTCTAGTCTCATCTTTATTGTAGTCAGGGAAACAAGGGATGGTCTGTAAATTTATCAGCCTTCCAGGACAGTCAGCTGTTTTAATCCTGGGGCGTCCAGTTTAGTCAAAGCCTCAGGAAGTGACTCTTCTTTTACAGGGAGGGTTCTTTGTCCCCATCTTCCAGTGGGATCACAAGAATGTTGTAAGCATTTCTCCCTAACTTCACACACTGGCTCCCATAGCTCGGAGTGGTTTCTCTTTTCCTCTGTTCGTTTACATCAGTAGCAACCTCATGAATTTTCACCACAGCTTTTGCTTTACAATTTCCACCAAAAACAAACTCCCTTATGGAGTTTTCCCCATGCCTCTGAGTGTTAAGTTTTGTCATCCAAAGGAGCAGCATGACTATATTTTCCTATGGTCAAGGGATGGGTAATTGGGGATCCAGAGGCTCCCCAGCTACTTAACAAGGCACAGTGGGAAGGTTTAACTGCCAGTCAGCTACAGTTCCAACCCTGGCCTCAAGGTCAGGAGTAAACAGAGATGGCACTAGCTCCCCAAAAGAACAAAGGAAATGGTAAAATCCACGTATCTTATTTTTGGTACTAAATAGGGGCGGGGGGCAAGGGCGTAGGAGAAACTAAAAACACCAACCACTTTATTTCTGCCTCTCAAGTCATTTATCAGTGTCCACAGGCCCTGGGAAACAACTGTTTCTGAGAAAGGGTAATCAGGGCTTATAAGGAAGGGCTGACACTGGGTGACTACAACCTCATTGAGGGGGAGAACTCAAGGCTGGGAAAGGCAATGAGAGGAGACAGCATAAGGCCCAGACTGAGGCTGCTTTCTCTCAACAAGTCTGCTGGCCCACGTCACAGCCTCTCATTAAGCATCCACTTGACACCGGGGAAGTGAAATAGCGCAGACTTGGCACCAGAAAGTACAAACGTGGCACCCACTGCTCCTTTTAAGGACTTGTTGGAGGAACAGCAGGCCCCAGGGTAGGAGGTAAGGCAAACATATCAGTACCTTTGTGGGAAAGGGAGGGAGGACTCTTTCAGGCCTGCCTCCTTCTTAATAGGCTCTCCAGGGTAAATTCTCCTGCAGTTGTCAAAAATAATCAACAATGTAGGCTTTTTCTCCTTTTCTCACAAACTCTGGGGACAGTGTCCCCACCCCTGTCCCAGCAGCGCCGCTAGCTTCAAGCAAGAAAAAGGATCAAAACCCCTTGATAACCATCCATCAAAACAGAAATACCCTAACCCTAAGTTACCGTATCAGAGGGAAAGGCTGGGCCCGTGGTTCTCAGATTTTAGTGTGTATTACAATCAACGGGGAGACACAATGCTGAGCTCCACTCCCTGAATTTCTCATTCATTTGGTCTGGGATGGGGCCTAAAACATGGCATTTCTACCAAGTTCCAGTGATGCTGATGCCGATGGTCTGAATACTGGTGTAACATCTATTACCTGCCCCTTCACATTTCTTCCTATGTATCAATTTTGAACAAAGGGACAGACATTCTCTTGAAAACATACTACCTCATGTGTGTACACTGTACTTTTATTCCCAAGATCTCCAAGCCCCATCACATCTATTACTTCCGTTTGCTCACATAAATTCTATTTTGGGTAGGAGAAAACAGAGAGGTCAAAGGCCATAACTAATGCCATTATTGAGTCCTCAGGTTTCCTATTTTCCTGTACAAGGGTTCCTCCTAAGAGTGCATTGCTTCCCGCCCAGACCCTCATGATGCTGTAAGCTGTCTACGGATCAGAGACCGGCTGTTGTGACACAACACTGTCCAGACTGCCCAATAGGGAGCTAAGGGGGCAGGTGCCTCCAGGACACAGTCGGGGCAGACCTCAACTCATGATGCAAAACATTGAGGTAGCACAGAGATATATTTAAAAGAAAATCTTTGGTAATCAACATAATTACTTTTTTTAGACAAGTTAGTCTGGGGACATCTGAAGCTCAGTTGGCACACTATAGGCATTAAATAAGTAGTTCTTGAATTAATGGTAGTGGTTTATGGAAACTCTTCTAAGGCAAGTTAGAATCTTATTGCTGTTTAACTGATAAGCTATTGCAAAAACATTACTGAAGCTAAGAAAACAGGGCAGTAACAAGGGTAGATTCTTGTTGTCACGACTGTAAATTCCTTGAGAGTGAGAACTGCGTGGTAATTTTCTGGTCCTTTAGTAGAAGCTTAACAAATGTTTATAGAGTAGAACCAGGAAACTGGTTTGGCCCTGGTGTTCCTTACTGACCAGGTGGCTTACGTTCACCGTGGGAGCCATGGCTGTTTTTGCACTTAGGATGGAGAGCCTGGTAGAGTCTGAGTGTGTGGTAAAAAAAGCTTTGTTTTTGTATTTTTAAAATTAGCTACTGGAAGGAACAAAGAACATAACATAGGTTTCCTGGCAGCAGAAACTCACAGGTTATGTCAGCAAGTAAAACAGATGTGACCAAAAAACTGTCAATGGAGTAGGTATAGCTGCTCAGCATAAGCCTTAGGGCCAAAACAGGAGAAAATGACCAGGTTGCATATCTATGTTGCCTCTATTAAGCACCACATGGAATACAACTGTGGACTTCTGGTGCCTGGAAAGAATAGGCAGGCCAAGCCCAAGTCCCTCAACTTGGAAATAAAGAAACTGTGACCAGAGCGCCCAGTGTTGCTGTGATCTGCAGGGGTTCTTTTTAGCAATCCATGCCCTTGAACCAGATTATGGGCTGTGAATGTGAGTCCACAAGTGGATTATGACAGTGACAACACAATGACACAAGGAACAATTCTATCCAACATAGGGATCAACCAGGGGATCAGCAAACTCAGAGCACCTACTACTGTGCCAGGCAATGAGCTTGGCACTAGTCCTGCGAAATGAGCAAAGCTATTGTGGTCCCTCCAAGGAGGGGAAAAAAAAAAAATTGTACAGCTGTAGTCCTTTTGTTTCTGTGTTATAATTCCAGAAATACTTCCATTCTTTGCAGACAGGAAGGGGAGGACAATTATTACCCCTTTTAAATAGCTGTGGTAGCCCTAAAGCTCCAGAGCTGACCTTTCGGTTCCCCTTAAAGAAACATGTAGAAACAAGTAAATGCTCTCCACTCAGCATTTCAAAAACGGTATATAAATACTCAACTAAAGAATGCACTAAGAATTCCCAAGTGAAAACTGGAAAACAAGGTAGACAGAAAATGGTCTCACACTGTGTTGAAATCTAGACATCTTAGGAAGAATAATATTTCTTATGCTTAAAACTTTAGAGAAAAACTTCTTCCTCAGCATCTATTGGGGAGAGAAATGATAACCCATACACATTCAAAGTAACTGGCTTAGCAAACTCCTGACATCCTCACCCTCCAAAACTTCACTTTCGAAAGAGGATTATCTCTTCCTTCAAACTCAGGATGTCAGGGAATAAGCGCATGGTTATTCTAATATAAGCAACTTGCGGTATGAGTGAACACTTAGAAATGATCCTGGTGGTGCAGGTGCAAAGCAGTTGAAGGAAAGTAACTTCCTCTGCACAGACCTCTCCTTCCTGGCTCAAAATCTGAGGACAATCTTGCAGCTAACCCTTGAAAATAAAGCTATTCGGACCACTGCTCCGGCCAACTGGGCCCTGTTCTGGTGGAACATTGCCCTTCTCATTGGCCAGCAGGGCCCTGCTGCACACACTGCTGTATGTGCCTGTGTGAAGCTGCAGCAGCCATATGTCACCATCTATAGGAGGGGCTGACTAGAACCTCAAAACTCTCCTTCCCCTTTTGCTCTGCCTTACCACATCCTCTCACAGAAAGCCATTGTGTAGGCTGAAGAGGAAAATAAAAGAAGGGCGGACTTTTTCCATGCTCCCCTGCAGACTACAAGGTGATATAAAAGCACAGCAGCCACCCCCCAATGGCTCTGGAGAAGTACAGGCCTCAGGGGGCCCCACCAACACTGGGTTCCCGCTTGGTGTGTACTGGGCAGCATTGTCTAATAATGAGCTGAGCTCAATTGCTTGCCATGTATTTTGCAGCATAACTAATCCCTTATATTTGTGCCTTTTACCCTCATGTCTTTGTGTTTGCTTTGGGGGCAGAAAAAGCCTCACTCACCTTTGAAGCAACCTACAGCTTCTCTGAAACCATTTGGCTCTCTCACCTCCTCCATTGTAGACAAAGCTCTGACCAACCACTCACTGCAGCTTCCTTGGTGTGTCTTTGACAATTTTAGCACTTCTTGAGCTATCTAGGGGCCCGTGGTTTAAAGGCGAGAATAGTGATGCTATCAGGCAGCTTATCCTCACTTCAGCTCTTGGCCAGCTCAATGTTTGTAATAATTCTTAATATGCATGCTGACTGGTCTTGTAGCTTCCTCAGCTAAGCATCCTGCTCAGAGTCCTTTAAAAGCAGAACTTTTCTCAACCTAAAGCTACATATCACTGTTCTTCTGACCCCATCATGCTTCCTGACTAAGAAGTATTCCTGCCACCCTTCACTGATCAATTCAGTGAAGCCATCAGGCACAGAAAACATAAGGGTAATTGCTTTTTCCTCCTACACCTACTCATCATCCATCCACCACATCTCGGACCATTTCCTCTTCCAACTTCTGCTCCTTCCCCAAGAAGTTCAAAAAGAGAAAAGATCAACTTACAGAGGCTTATGTAGAGTTCTTAGAATGTATTTTTGTTCACCTTAAAAATAAAACTTTTAAAAAATATACAAGACTTTTTGAGTACAGGTATATCTTAAATGGCTGAATTTATAAATAATGTCTCTGGTCACGTTCACAGCTAGAGCTGGAGCTAATGTCCCAATTCCAGTGAAGGCTTTAGAGAGTCAGGAGGCCAGCAGCTGGACCTATGAGCGGTCTCTCTAGACTCTTTGATCCATCCCAAAGTGGATTAAACAGTCCAAATGCAGGGATCAGGATCCGGACAGGAGACTGGATTCCCAGATGTTCTCCTGCAAGTTCAAAGGATTCTTGGAATAAGATCAATTTACAAATTATTAAAATATAGGACTAAAAATTCACACAATAAATATAAATTACAGGTTATTATTGGAGTTATAAAGTGGCATTTTATGTTTCTTCCCCCCAAGCCCCCACCAAAAATTTAAAAAGGCCTCAGAGGCTAATGACCAAAGGCAAGTCAGTTGCCCAAAATCTCTTCCAGCCAAGACACCCTGGCTATCAGCCTGTCCCCAGGCTATGACAGCTCAGCTGTTACATTGCCCACAACAGGACATGGCTTAAAGCAAGGCTGTTTGTTCTACAAATTTGGATCAGAGCTGAGAGAGTGTATGCCAGAAAACTGGAGAGATAAACTGTTTCAGGACTCAGGTGGGTAAATTTTTCTTTTTTAAAAAGTGCCTTATTTCCCAAAAAGGAAATACTAAGGGGTTTGATATCTTGTCACATACCCACACTCAATTGCCTAAAAGCAAGTGGCAGAAGAAAATGAAACCCGAATTGAGAATGCACAATTCTTGCTGCCCTAGAGCTATACATATGTCATTTTCCTTGATGTTTCTCATCTCAAAAGTATAAGCTGCATGTAAATAGGGTTTATCAAAAGAGGTAAAGACAAGCCAATTTAACCTTCCCACGGCACGATCCTTAATTTGAAGTCCACCTTATTAGCCTTTCCTGTTCTATAATACAACTCAGAAGCAGAGGATGTGCTCAAAACTCTTCTTTCACAACAGATTTCATCCTAATCGCAGGGCTACATTGTCACTATAGGCTCAGGAAAGAGCTAGGGTGATTACTGGAACAAGACAAGATCTTAAGGAACAGAAAAAAAAAAAAAAAAAAGATAACATACTTGTGAGTCACTCTACTTCCAAAGCTTGCTCTTCCTAAAAAACTGAGGAGAGACGGTCAAAGATTGAAGGACAGAGGCATTGCTCTTTCCCTTCCTTCCCTGACCCATATCCAGATACTTAGGGCTGCAACAGGAAACCTCTTGGGTGGGGGCACTAGGGTGGGAAGAGGAGGGTATCAGTACACTCCCCACCCTCCCTAAACTGCTTCTACTTGTAAGGTTTTCCACTTTCAACAAATCTAAGAATGATTATGCTCTTTTGTGTCATAAACCTATATTTCTGAAATAAGAGGGAGAATAGAGGAAAGAGTGGGTGATGGAAAAAAGTGTTTGTGCCCTCTAGCTAGCTGCACTTTGGGGGGCCAGCAAATAACACTTGTTTGACCCCACCAGTCAGTAGCTACAGGGTGTGGGAGGATATATATAGATCTATGTAATTATAGCTTCTAGTTCATATGTCAACAACTATATACAGGGATCGATAAATTAAATGCATTTGTGGCCACTGCAACTAGGTTGACGTACCTGAGCTCCGCTACTTCTGGTGCCCTCCTCCCTGCGAGAGCTGCAGCTTATTTAAGAGCCCCTACAGCTCCCTCCTTTCTCTGAGTCTTGCGGGGCGGAAAGCCCGTGTCACCCCTGCACGTAGGCTACACAAGAGAGAGCCGCGCAGAAGGGTTCAGTGCTGGGATCTCCCCACCCCTCCCCCCACCCCCTTATGGCTCAGGGCCCTGGCGCCGCAGCACGGTCCTGGGAAGACCAAATCCCGAGTCCCCGGCGAATCGTAGTCTCCTGGCTGAAGATCGGACTGCAGGCCGCTCGCCCCCAGGGCGAGCCAGCGATCGTCGAGGGAAGGGGGGGCGTCCACTCCCGTGAGGGGCACTCTCCTGAGCTCTCCGCCTCGTCTTGCTGTGAAGTCCAGCGTCGGGGCTTGGGAAGGGTGGTTCCCGGCCGCCTCTGACGCGGAGATGTTCAACGACTCCCGGGCGCCGCCGCCGCTTCCTCCTCGTCCTCCTTAGGCCCCCGCGGCCGCTCCAGAGGCTCGGCCAGGGGACTGTCGGCGGAGGGCTCGGGAGGCACGGGCCGCGCCGCCTGCAGCGGGGGCGCGGCGCGCGGCGCCTCGCGGCGCGACGACCCCGTGGCGTTGGGCCCCCCCGCCGTGGCCCCCGAAGTCCCGGACGGGCCGGTGGCGTTGGAGCCGCCGGGGGATGGGCCGGCGCCTCCCCCCGAAGTCCCGGCGCCCACCGGCTGCCAGATGAGGCTATAGTAGACGGCGAGCACGATGGCGGCCAGCGACACGGAGAGCACGTAGGCGAACACGGTGGCGAGCCGGACCCACTTCTTGTTGGTCTTGGCCGCCATCTTCGCCTTCTTGTCCCCGGTGTAGGTGGCCGGCTTGCCCCGCTCGGCCGGGGCCGCGTCGCGCTCCTTCATGGGGGGGCCCCGGCCTTTGCCCCGGTGCTCCACTGCCCCGGCTGGAGGGGGCCTGGCGGCCTGAGGCGACTGGGCGAAGGGCGGCCCGGCGCCCTCGGGTCGCGGCCGCTCCGCGCTCCGCCGCCTCTCCTCACGCCGCCGGCCCGCAGCCCGCCACCGCGTCGCTGCCGCCGCCGCCGCCGCCGCCGCCGCCGCCGCCGCCGGGGCCTGGACCCGTCACCGCCGCCAGCGCCGCCGCCGCCGCCGGCCCGTCAGCTGCTTCCGCGCCGCCGCCACAGCCACAGCCGCCGCAGCCGCCCGGCTCCGCGCCCCCATCCGCCGCCGCCGCCGCCCGCCCGGCCGCCGGCCGCCCGGTCTCCAGTGGCCGCGCGGACCGCGCGCTCCGCTCCCGCCGGGCTCCCCCGCCTCGCGCGCGGGCAACAGGGGGCGGGGGAGAGCGCCGCTGGGGGCCGCCTCTTAAAAGGGCGACGCCGGGGTCCGGAAGTGCCCCGCGGGAAGGCGGGCTTCGGCGGCGCTCCGCGAGCCCCGCAGCGACGCCCCGTTACGAGAGAGTTAAAGGAGGCTGGTTCTTAAAAGGGCGACGTCGCCGCGGCCCCGCGCGCGGCGGAGCGGCGAGGGCGGGGGCCCCCGCGCGTCTTCGCAAGGGGAGCGGCGCTGTTCCCAGCGGCGTGCGGAGCTGTCAACTCTGGCACCTCTCCTCTCTGTCCTGCCTGAAATGACGGACGGAACTGCAGCAGCGGCTTCGGCCTTCAGCCTTCCGTTTACCCGCAGAGTGGGGGTGATACCACGCTAGTGCTCTCTGCTCGCGCCTCGCTCCACGTACCCTCTGGTCGGGTCTTCCAGACCCCTTTACACCTGGCAAGCCCGGCTCGCGTCCAGCGTAGGCAGACGAGAACCACAGGAACTCCCACTCTGGTCACAGCTAGTTGCGCCCCTTCCCCTCCAGGCCCACTCCCGCCTTCCCGGTGCCGCCCGGGCTTCGGGGCTCTGCTGAAATCGTCCCGATTCCTTGTCCTCTGAGAGGCCCCAGTCAGGCTGCCCAGACCTTCCAGACTGCACCACGTTTTTATGCTCAGCTGCTTTTTCAGACGCCTCTCCTACCCTAGTGCCAAAGTTTGTAACAGGTCTCAGGTCCCGCTTTTTGGGGCTTCCAACTCCCAGGTTAAGAGGTTTACTGAACCCGTGGACGGCTCCCAGAACTTTTTCCATCGCTGATCTTGTGCGAGTCTCAGAGCCCGGGCTGTTGTTCCCTTGCCCCCTCTTTCTATGTAAGGTTTATCTTCCCTCAGGTGGGTTCCGACGACCTCTCTCCCAGCTCAGACTCTCAGTAGTCGCTTTCTCCTGTGCCTTTCCGCTTCTTCCACCCTCCTCTCTCCTCATTCCCTTGAATTCCATTTCCTGTGTTCTCAGCTGGATGTGTGGACCTCCTGGGTGTCTCAATGGGTGTGGGAGACTCTGCCTGTGTATGTGGGGAGAGGACTGTGCTCTTGATGGCCTTCTATGGGTGAACCTTCCTCCCACCCCAAGTGCTGACCCTGTAGATGTGAGCCTGACTCCTGGCTTCTGACTGCGGGGCAGGACCCTCTGCCTTTCCCATTTCCCCTCTTCCTCCACAGGAACCTTTGGCTTCTGCTGCCCCTTTATGGGGAAGCCCTTCCCCAACACTATTGCCAGGCTACCTCAACCACACGGAAGTCAAGTGGCTGTCAGAATCCAGTGTGCTGTTGCTGGGGGGGACCAATGGCCTAAAACCCAGCCCCTCACTCCAATTCCTGAGACCCAGGTGTGAGTCTGCCACTAGCAGGGGACAACTGGATGCTTTTTACTTTCAAGGATATTGGAAGTTTGGAGTGTATATTGTCTTCTGTAGGCTGATGGGGAAAAGACAATCACTCTTTCCCGGTCCTCCTCCAGAGCCCATCTAGCAGGGTGACTTGTTAAGTTAAAATCCCTGAATTGTTTCTGGATGTTGTCCTCTCTTCTCTCCCCTGCTCTCTGGCTTTCCTGCCAGGACTGATCATACCAACCATACCGAGGTGAATTATTCTGAAAGATACCAGGTAAGGCCAAAAACAAAGCCTTCATCATCTTTCTTGAATGCATTCTGTATTTATTCTGTTGCAAATTAAACTTCTTTCTTCTTGCTTGGTTCTCAGTGGAGCAGAAAACAGCATGTCACTCTTTTCTATACTAAAGAATAAATGTACTTGAAGCCCGTATTCAATTCTTCCTACCCTATTTTTCTCCAAACTAAACAGTGCCAGATTCTTTAACCTATCATCAATAAGCCCTATTTATTATCTGGATTTACATAGTGTCTTTTACCCTAGGAACTCAAATTGCTTTCAGATATAATTGAGCTTGATCTCCCTGGTGCCTGAGCCATTAAGAAACCATTAGTGTATTCCTTTTGCAGGCAACTAAATGGCCCCCTAGTGGCCTGAAAGTGAATATGTTTCTTTAAGTGCCTCTCCCCCACTAAGGGTAGTCGGAGAGAAATCAGAGAATTAAGACAGAGTGTAGACAGAAAGGGCCCAAAAGGTTATCTTTTGTAAATACCCCCACAGACCCTAGAACTCATGCACAACATCCCTATGGAACACTCTCCAGCATCAGCTAAAAAACCCTCCATGGTGGTATACCTTGTCTGCTCCCTAAGGCAGTCTTCTCAGGCTTTGGAGAGTTCTGACCAATTATACTAGTAGCAACATCCATGCTCTTATTATGTGCTAAGCACCATACTAAACACTTATATTCATTGTTTCATTTGTCTCACAACAACCTATCAGGTCTGAAAGGGTTGGTGATACATCTTAACTTCAATGGGCATATTTTCTTGATATGGATTTCTTTTTCCTCAACCAGCACCACTCTCTGAGGACTTAAAGAGTGTTTGATTCACTGACATGGGATCTCACATAACATTGCATTAGACCAAGAGTCCCACTTTATAGCAAAAGAGAAGGCACATGGTCATGGAATCTTCTGGGCATACTACATATTTTGTTGCCCGCTGGTGAATAGAGTTGATAGAGTGAAAGAACGGCCTTTCAAAGGTGAGGCTGAAGCATCATTTTAGAGATGATGGAACACCATGCTCTGGCATGGAATATGTACCCTGTTGAATAACTATAATATTGGGTTATGACTCAATAGCTAAAAGGGTTAGAAGGGTTAGAAGGAGAAATAACCTCATTTACCATCACCTCCAGTCACCCATGTTCCCACATGGGTGTGTGTGAAATTTGTGGTTCACATTCTACAGTTCTAGGTCCTCTGGGTTTAGAGAATCTGGGTCCCAGAGGTAGAACACTTCCATCAGGGTACAGAATAAGCATCTCATAAACATTAATTGTGGCTGCTTTCTGTCCTTCATACTCCTTGTGCTAAGAGACCAGCAGGAAAAGAAAAGAGTCACTTTCTGACAGGGGTACTTGACCCTGTCAGAGGGCTGCTGCTGTATAGTGGGGTTAGGGAAGAATATGTTTGGCACCCAGGTGATCCACTGGGGTCTCTCTTGGTACTCCCTTGCCCAGTTTTGATAGTAAGTGGACAAATTCCGAAGCTTGGTTTGAGAAGGGCATGGTAATTATGGGCTCAGATCCCTCAGAAATGTCATTACGTAAGCAGCCTAGACCAGCAGAGGTACAAGCTGAAGATAAGGAGAATCTAGAATGAGTAATGAGGTGTGGGGAATGCCGGATATCAATTGTGACACCAATTATAGTGGGAGCTATGTTTCCTTCTATTCACCTTCCATTAAGTTTGCCAGAGAAAGTGGTCACCAGAATTCTGGAGGTGCTGTTTCCAGGCAGAGTGACCTTCATATGTGAAGCAAGTAGTTGGAGCCATGCCAAGGGAATACTGTTGTGGTGCTATGGTGAACCACCCAGATCCTGCCTTTGAGACCAAGAAGCTTATCTCCAAGTTTCCAGGAGTGTCAGCTGCCAATGGCTCATAGCTGAGTCTCTCCTTGGGCATTTTCAAAAGGAGCTGCCTTATCTAACTTCCTGAGCCCTCCCTAAGGTTAATCTGCCTGGTCAGTGTGAGGGTTCAAAAGTCCAGCCATCTTGCGTTAGTTGGAGCCAGCTCTGAAGGATCATCCCAACCCCAGAAGTCCCTGTGGAGACCTCCTTTGTTGTGACTGCATCACAGATCAGTTTCCTTCTCTCAATCCTGACTCCTCCACTCTGTCAGATGTGTTGTATTGTTTCTGGGAGCACCTCCCAATAAACTTCTTGTGAGCAAATTTCTGTCTCAATGTTTCATGAGAAACCTGACCTAAGATAGTCAACAAAGTCACCTAAGATTCTAAGCTTGGAGACAACAGAGGACAAGTTTCATTCATGTGAAGGTAGACCTCCTGGCCACCTGTATCTTCTATGTCATGGTTCCCTCTACCAATTCCCACGGTGTTGCTTGAATCCTACATCCTGGCTGCCCTTCACCAAATGTCCTCCAGCTGTGTGTTTCCCTACACTAAAACAACTAAACCAAAGTCCCAGAGTACATCAGATGTGACCTGACATACCAAGAATGAGATGGGACTGAGTCTTCCTTGGTTCTAGAGCCCTGGCTGCACATTGGAACCAAGGGTGAAGCTCTTTAGAAGTTCAAACTCCTCACCTTTCTTTCTTTCTGCCCACCCACCCATCCTGGGTCCTGATTCAGAGGGTCTGGGTGCAACAAGGAAGACACAGTGTTTACCAGAGCTTCCCGGGAAATTCTGATTGATATCAAGATGGAGAATCACTGGGCTCAGTATTCGACTTCAATTCAGCAACCTAAGAGTCCGTCACTTTTCTGGCAGCCTTTTCATTTGACTCATATGGAGCTAGCTGTCAGCAAAAACCCTCAGTTTTATTCACACATGCTTCTGCTAAGCTGCTACTTCCCTACCCTGTGGTTGTACAGTCGGTGCCTTGGAGCCAAGCCCAGATCTCTCAGTTAAGCCCTATTCATTTCACCTTTGAGGTTCAGGCTGTTACTCCAGCAGGTTAGGATGACCCAAGTGTGTCTCCCAACATATCCCTGTTCTCACTGGCTTCAGGAGCTTGTTCACTATGGCTTTGTCCAGGTCCTGATAAAAAGGTGGATGAGGACAAGAGTAAGGATAGAAGCAAGCAATCTGTTCTGAGGGTAGTCCTTATGTGCAATGCACCATGACTGCCTGGAGAAGAATATTTTCTAATTTATTTTCATCACACCTAGATAAACAGCTTCCTTTCCAAGTAGATAAAGAGGGGCAGAGGAGATGAATAATGCGTCCAAGAATGCCCTCCTGGGGTAGGGTCCAATCCTTTCCTGCCATTTACAACTCTCATCTCTAGGTTCGTCATCTCTCAGAGGAATAGTGGGAGATAAAATTGACAAGGTTGGTCCTTCAGATGGAAAAGACAGAGGTTTTTAGAGCTGGGAGGTATCTTAGAAGTGATCAAAAGCTTAACAAATCAGAGAGCTCAGGTAACCTGCCAAGATTATACAGCAAACCTTTGCTCTGGTTGAGACTAAAATCTGGATTTCTTGAGAGTGGATCCACTGTTCACTCAGCTACAACAGCCTGATCCAAAATGGCACTTCAAAGGGAAACACACACACACATACACAGGGCCTATTCTTTTCTGTTTCTAAGTCACAGATAGTTCTTTCTATGCTTCTAGAAGGGCTTGGCATGGAAGGATAAGCAACGTCTTCCTCCTGGGCTTCTGCAGAGAACTATTGATTGCCTCTCCTCTCCTACTTACTTCAGCACCTGCCACCCAGCCTTGTCCCTGCCTCCATTCACACTTAGCTCTCAGCCCACAAAGGGTGGCTGGATCTGGAGCTACAGCTGGACATACAGGCAGACTGATGAACAGCTCCTGGTCTCCACTCTCACACCTGCCTCCTCAGCTGTCGGGGCTGTGGTGATGTGAAGGTGATGGGAGGTCGGCATTTTACTTCACAAGTTTTGGCCACT
Source organism: Rousettus aegyptiacus (assembly GCF_014176215.1). Lineage (NCBI taxonomy): Eukaryota > Metazoa > Chordata > Mammalia > Chiroptera > Pteropodidae > Rousettus > Rousettus aegyptiacus. The sequence goes on along the minus strand of NW_023416306.1, from coordinate 114,552,107 downwards.
TAGGGGACGGTCTGCTGCAAGTCTACAATCAGGAGCACCCCTAACTCAGCCTGCCCTGTGCAGTCCTTGATCTGCACAAACTGCTGAAAACTAAACAATGCAACACAAACAAAACAAAACAAGACAAAACAAAACAAAACAACCAATTGCCAAAGAGCAAGACAGTGAAGATATTTGTTAGGGAAAGAGTAGCATATATACTGAAGAGGAAGTAATAAGAAACTGCATTTGTCCTGCCCGTGTCTGCTAAAAAGAATAAATAAATAAAATAAATAAATAAATAAATAAATAAATAAATAAAATAAAATACTATTTAGCACGTCTACTTTACATGCAGAAGGTCCTGAATTCATGCCCTAGGTAGAGCCACGGACCATACCCCATACCACGGGTGCGCCAGGCCCCCTAACCCAGTGCTCAGTGTGTGCCAGGCCCTGGCTATGCACTCAGAGCCTGTGGGAGGAGACACCCTGCCTTCAGTGATCCAGTTTTTAAGGGGAAACAGCAACATCCATAGGTCAGGGGTGGAAGTGGCAGGGGTGGGGGTAGGGGGTGGAAATTAAAGGGGGGAAAATATTATTGAGCTCAAGTGAAGGCATTGTATTAAGTACTTTACATCCATTATATTATTTAGTCCTTACAACAGCACTTGAAGCATTGTTATCTCCATTTTACAGGTGAGAAAGTTGAGACACAGGAAGGTTAGGTATCTCAAGATAAACCAGCTAGTAAGTGTCCCGGTTCGTAGAGTAGTTTTCCTGGGTCAGACTGGGAAACAGACCCCAGAGGATGCAATAACCGAGCCTTCTTTATTCCAAAAGTAAGCTAGCCATTGTTCCAAGACCCACGACAGGCCTCCAAGCTCCTGAACCCCACTGCTCCTTCAGGTAAGTCATGGTACCAGGTAAGAAACCCACCTAATCTGACTCTTGTTTGGCTGGTAACTGGATCATCTGAAGATCTGAGTTCAACTTCCACTAAACTTCTCTTATGAACAGGTTGGTAAACAAAGTATGAGTTTCCACACAAAGCTACCAAGTGAGCTAGTGAATTCAGGATCTCCCTCTAAGGCTCCAGGCCACCAACATCTCCCTGGGAAGCAGCAGTGAGTTGAATGTAAGTCCTCAGAATGTTCTACAGCCCAAAGCTCACATATACCAAACTCTCCAGCATATGTGTCTCCACAGATCACAACTGACACAGACCCTCTGGCCACTTCCCTGAGGGTCTGCTTTCCGTGGATCCCCGGCCTTTCACCAGGAGGCACATGCTTTCCAGTGCACCCAGCAGGGGGCATCCTTGTCCTTCTGCCTTCTGCCCTGTGGGTGGGATTGGCAGATTGCCTGGGGGCCCTTTGCTCAGCTCATCCTGGGAAGTACATTTTCCAAACTGTGTATTTGTGTGACCTCCTGATTTTCTCCATATCCATTCTACTGTTATTTATACAATTTTTTGTCAATTTATTGAAAACCTAAATGAATTTTTAAAAGAAAAAAGCCTTCTTTGATGAAGGTTTTCTCAGCTCCTCTCACTGTGTGGATTTCCTGCATTCTGAGGGCTGCTTTGAAAGGATGTAGACAGGAGAGTACAGGCCTCATGGGAGCTACAGTTGGGGGCCGGTCTCAAGAACTGGGTCCAGGCAGTGCCATCACTGGGTAAAGATGGGTAAGGATTTATTCAGAGCCTCAATCTTCAGAGCCCAGGAATGAAAGGATCAGAGTAAAGAATCTTGAATTCCCTGCCTTCCTGGGCACCCCCAGTCCTGTGAAATGAGAGGAGCCTGTTCCTTTTTTCCCCCAGCCTGGGGGACAGGGAGGGAATTGTCTTGCCATGCCCAAAGTGGAGAGAAGCCTGATGGCTGCAGGGCAGATAAGAGGGAGGGACTTGGGTGCAGATCCAGGGTGGCTGCAGGTGGCAGGTGCAGGGGCTTTGGGAAAGGCAGGGATTTCCCTTGCAAAATGCATTCAAACAGTCAGAGAGGGAACCTGATCCCAGGGAGGGAATCGGAACTGCAGAGGACACCAGAGGGGCCCCCAGAGGGGCCCAGAGCTGGAGGGATGGGGGAGGAGAGATGGGAGACAGCAGGGCAAGGAGGGAGAGAACACAGGAGTCCTGAGGGCAGAGGGCAAGGGAGCTAGAGGATTACCAAGCTGCTTCCAAAGGCTCAGTCAGGCCTTGCTCCAAGCTCCACCCTGATGGTCTTAGAATTGCTTTTCTGGAGGTTATTTTTGTGCTAGAGAATCCTTTTAGCTCTAGCCCCCACTGGCCCCCATCCTCCTGCTCTGGCCCACACTGGCCAGCAGAAATAGTTCTAGGGACTGAGTGAGGACGCCATAGTTGTCAGGGGGTAGCACAAAGGCTCATGGTGGAATCTGGTTGCAAAAAAGCCGGGCTCTGAGAGGGGAAGGAAGTCCTGGGCAGAGCTACCTGCTCCCCCAGTTGAATTAAGGGTGATAAGCAGATCAGGTTAAGCAAGAGGAAGTGGGCTCACTGAGCAGGGCCAGTACTGAGTTCCCGGGGCTGGAGCGGTGTTAGGGCCATGCACCCTGAGCAGGTGCCCAGAGATGAGGCCTCTCCGAGCAGCCTCCTGCCTCAAGTGTTCTCATCCCAGGCTCTAGGCACAGAGCAGAGCAGGGAGCCTGATGGGAGAGTCCAGTGGAGGCTAGTGGCCAATTGTTGCTCAAACCAGCTGTGTTGAGCGGTGGCTAGTCAGCGGGGGTTCCAGGTCTCAACCAGACCCAGAGGGCCAAAAGGAGAGATTCCTGTGTGGTGGGTGAGGGGTATGATTACCTCACTTGCACCTCATTTTCATGGAGAGGAAGCATTGAGAAAGATGAGCCCAGTGTTCAGCAAACTTTGCTTATTCAAAACACTCAATCCTAGCTGGGCCCTGCCACACCCTAACTCCAACCTCCAGAGTGGTCCTAGACTCCTTAGGCTCTGGGAGAGACTCTTACGCTCTGGACCCCACCCCTTTGGAGGTCACTCCCCCTGGTGACCTCTTTGCTCCCTCCTCTCGGTCCCCACCTGGGCAATAGTATCCCCAACTGGCCCCATATCATTCCCCCTCCAGTTCCCCAGCTGCTTCTGACCAGGGACTACCCCTGGGACTGGGAGGCCCTTGCTCCAAGACGACCAGGCCTTATGACCCGCCTCACAGTCCTAAACTGCACAGAGAAGGAAGCCCTAAGCAGGAAGTGGTGAGGCACAGGGTGAGGGCGGGGGCTTCGAGGAGGGGAGCCAGCCTCCCTGGGCAGGAGCTGAGAAGCTGTGACCACAGCCCCCACTGTAGGCAGACGGGAGGAGGCTGATTTAAAAAGCGGCTGGGCCTCTGGCCGAAGCACTCAGCTCTGCACCCAGCACTGCCACCCGGGGACTGTAGGAGCACCCAGACTTCCGGACTGGCTCAGGGCGGGTGCCATGTGAGCCCAGCTTGGCTCTCCTCCTGCTCTCCCTCCTCCTGCACTCCTCTGCTTATCCAGCTTCTTCAAAGACGCATACTTGGCACCATGTCTCTGCTCAACCCTGTCCTGCTGCCCCCCAAGGTGAAGGCCTATCTGAGCCAAGGGGAGCGCTTCATCAAATGGGACGATGTGAGTGGGGCAGGGGCTGTGGGCTGCTGGGGCGCTGGGATGACTGGGGGCCAAGCTGCTATAGGCTTTGTCTGGGTGAGTGGGTTGGTTTATGCCTACCGGGAGCAGGTGCCCGTGTAGTTTGGCCAGGCAGCTGACAACTGCCTTGATAAACAAACCTGGGGGTGAGGGTGTGTGCCCCAAGAATATGTCTCTGGGTTGCCGGGGCTAGGACCCTGTGTGTGGATGTGAGAAAAGGGTGGGCTGCCTGGGTGGTCACAAGAGACAGTTTCTCTGGGTCTGGGTCTGTCCTTCCCCAAAGCCCCCAAGAAGAGCAAGATTTGTTGCTCTTGATCTCAGCCTTAGCAGGAGGAAAGTGTGTCCTAGAGCTGAGGCAGAGTTAGAAGCAGAGGTGAGCCAGGGCCCTACTCCCAGCGCAGATACTCCACTCTTGCCTCATTAGGATGCTGAGACTAGAATCCTTAACCCCTACCCACATGCCCCTATTCCTGTCCCAGGGAAGCCTTGCTCTCCCCTGAGCTGCTGGGGCAGCTACCAAAGGCCCCTGAATCCCAAGTGAGCACCGGAGGCTTCTGCTCCCAGGAGCCTGGAAGGGAGTGCATTGACTTATGCTTCCACTGGAAGCTCTCAGGCAGGCTGCCTGACGCCTGCCTGTCTGCAAGGGAAGGGGGAAGGTGCTTTGCCTTGTACCTCTGTCTCCACTGTGTCTGCTTCTTCCCAAACTGGGGACTGCTCCTCAGCCTCTGACCTTCCCAGACACCAGAGGCCAGGGATCCTCTTGGGCGTTTGAGGAGAACAATATGGGGCCCCTTCTTCAGAAAGAGCATGCTGTCAGGCTGGCGCAGTATGAGAGTCAGAGGCACTGGTCCCAGGGAGGGAACATGCAGCCTCTGTGGGAATGGGGGGTGAAGTGTGGAGAGGGCCTTTAGGGCTGGCCGGTTCTCCTTACAGGTGAGATGAAGGGGTTCTGGGTCTGTGAGTTAAGGCAGACTTCAGGGCTGAACTAGGCTGAATAAACTAGTTGCCATGACTATGGGGAGGGGGCCCTGGCTAGATGCTTTCTGCTTTCTTAGGAGTATGTGGTTGATGTGGCACGGTGGTGGCACGTCCCAGGAGCCTATGGGATGAAGGAAGTGGCTCAGAATGAAAAGCGAAGTGGCCTCTCTCAGTTCCTCTGTGTAACTCGACTAGGCAGAGGGTCATTAAGGGTGGGGACATGCTTTATGGCCATCTCTGCAAGCCATTGCCTGGATACCTGGTTGTCCCGCTCCCTTCTACAATTCAGGGCACTGCACAGTCCTTGATCCTGACTTCCAAGAGCAGGAACCTCCCAAGCCTGGTCACTGGGCACATGGACCTGGGAGCCCGGGCTCTGCTCTCAGACTGCTTTCAGCCCAGTTGGCAGATAACTTGGGAATTTTATGCCATGTTGAATAAGCACAGTGAACAGGATGTAATCAACTCCCAACTTAATTTTGTCTCCCGTGCCCCTTTACATTGTATTTGGTGGGAGAAGCTCTCCTGCCCATGGAAGGAAAATCAGACAGTCACAGACATTCCAATTACTCTTGGAGAATAGACAATTCTATGGCCACTTTTCCTCACAATGCTTATTTCAGAAACTAGTTATAATTCAAAATTCCAACCTTCATTTAAAATGATATCTCCCCTCCTCCCTATAGAAATGGTTTCATGTGGGCTGCAGGCCCCCTGGAAAGGCTTCAAGTGGGATTCCCTGGTCCTCCTCCTCTCAGGGATGGGGCGCAGGAAGGGGGATGGGAAAGGGGTGCCAAAGTGCTTATTGAACAGGTGCTATTGTCAGCTGGCTTGTACTCTCTGAGCCTGGTAGAGGTGTAGGCTTTTTCATTTTCTGGTACACATTTTTGAGGATTCTTGGGAGACCCCACCCCCACCCCTGCCCTTGAGCTAGGGATCTCTTGATCAGGGTCCTCTCACCATCTCTATTTCAGAAGGTTGGTTGAAATGACTTCTTCAGCCCCTCCAAACCCAGTTACCATCTTCAGCTTCCTTTAGCTTTGAACTCTTTGTCCCTCCCTTCCACAAACCCACTCTGGATCCTAGCAAATATAGTGTTCATGGCCCCAACAGACTCTGGGGTTTGGGATCATCTAGCATGCCAGCATCTCTCTGTCCCACAATGACACGGACGATTAAAATTCTCCAAGTGTAGTTGAAACCCCTTATTAGGCTTAAAGTGAGGAGTGGGCACCCCCAAGCCTCCCTTGGAGAGGGAAGGGAATGCAACTCGCAATATAGATTTCTCCAAAATTAGCTTCCTCACAAAGTGTTCTCTTTCCTCTGTACTTCAACCACCCCTGATCTGAGAGACTTTTTTTTTTTCCCCCTTTTTTTGGCTGGGGTCATGGGGAGATTATTTCCTTTGTAAATTCTGTATTTGGTCTAGTCTGGCATGCAAGAACTACCATGCATTGTTGGAAACTTCCTTTTTAATATCTTGTTATATATGCAAAGACCATTACAATTAAAGGTAGTCTGTGTGCTCTGTGAGCAGAACAGAAATTTAGAAGTAAGTTTATTCATCATTCACATTCATCAGTCACTCGCTCTTCAGGAAACCTGCAGCACCGAGCTTGTGGTCTAGTACTTGTTTCCTGGGAGTCCACGGGTCCCTGGGAATTTTCCAGGTGGGCTTCTAGGTCTGAGATCCAGCCCCCAGAGTGTTTCAGAAAAGGCTTTTAAGAAGAACTGAGGCTTGATGGTGTTTCAGGCAAGGGAGGGTATTTAGGCTTGGAGGTGGGAATGCCCTTGGTGCCTATAGACAGTTGAATGGATGGGATAGAGGGTGGTCCCTGGAGGGGGGGACTGTGCATGTGGGAATCTAGGTTGCTACTAGGTTGTGCAGGGCCTTGGACGTAGGCACAGGAGTTGGGCTCTTGGCTCTCACTGTGCTGAACAATCCTGGAGGTAGTATGGAGACTTAGGGAGAGATATTCTACACCTTTGGCTGAGCTGCGGCCCTTGAAAACAAGATGAGGTGGGAGTCAAGACCCTGTTTGGGGGTCTAGAGGGAGAACTTCTCTTTGGGGTTTAGAGGCGAAACCCTCTTCTCTTCCAAAAATGCCATCTCCAATCCTCTCCCCTTCTCTACCCCTAGTCCAGAGCTTTTAAAGCTTATGCCCAGCCCTTAGCACTGAAAAACAAAGGGAAATGCCTGCAGATTCCTGGGACAGCCACCTGCTAGGGAGATGGTGAGCTCTGAAACCCCTGGTGTGGGCCAGGGAAGCTTGGCCTGGAGTGTCAGAGAAGGGTACTGATTCCTTCTCTCCACAGGAAACAACGATAGCCTCCCCAGTTATCCTTCGTGTGGACCCCAAGGGCTATTACTTATACTGGACATATCAGAGTAAGGTGAGACAGCCCCTACCTACCATGGCCCTGAGTCCCTACTGATTTATTGAGTTAATGCAGCTTTTTGGTGATTTGGAGGTGAAGATGTGGATGCTAGGGAGTGTAGAATGACCTGGAAGGGTGGCTTTGGGGGGTCTCCTGTGGGCAGGGGCTATTTGCTTTGGAATGGAGGATGCAGTCACTCTAATCATGGCTGCCTTGCACCCAGATGCTCCAGCCTTAGCATCCTGTGGAGAGGAGGAGGAGGAGGAGGAGGAGGAGGAGGAGGAGGAGGAGGAGAGAGAGAGAGAGAGAGAGAGAGAGAGAGAGAGAGAGAGAGAGATGGTTGCAGCTGAAGGCTGATTCTTTGCTTTTGGTTCTGGGTGAACTTGAGGGCTTAGAGAAATCAGAGAAGGATCTCGGCACCCAAACAGGAAGAAGGGAGGGGGAGCCTGGGGAGAGTTCAGGATGGTGGAGGTGAGACTGCAGGCTACAGCTTCCCAAGTAATTCAAGTAACTTGAATGGCCAGGGAAGGAATGAGCAGAGAAGAAGGTAGGAGAGTCATCATGAGTAAGGAGAATCTGATCACTGGGAAGGGAAGGCTGGGGTCTGGGTGGGCCTACACAGTCTTGACATTGAGAGAGGGCAGTCGACTGAGGTGTGAAGAGATATGGATGTTCCCTCTACCCCGCTCTTTGTCCACATCTCCTCTTTGCTCCCATGGGGCGCCTTCCAGGAGATGGAGTTTCTGGATATCACCAGCATCCGTGACACACGCTTTGGGAAGTTTGCCAAGATTCCCAAGGTAGGTGGGCCTGGCAGTAGCCCAGGTGCAGCATGGCCACCACCTCCATGGGACCAAGGCAGGAGTCTCTCAGGGGGTGGGAAGCCTGATCTCTGGAACAAGGTGAAGGGTCCCTGGGCTGGGCAGCAAGGCCTCATTCTGAGATGAGGAAGGGGCATGGCTGCTCCAGGGCCTGCTGGGGCCCCGGTGTCAGGGTACCATCAGAAGAGATGTCATGAGGCCATCTCCTGCCCTTAGAGCACCCCAGGCTATCTGGCAGGTGTTGCTCATACTCTCGACCTCCTGACTACTTTGCCTATATTTACCTAATGGTGGGAGCAGGATTCCCTGAGACTGGGAGCTAAGAATCTGTCTTCAAATGAAAAGTGACAAAACACACAGGACTCCCAGGTCCCACAGTCTTGGTCAGCCTCTTCCTATGGGTCTCCCACTCCCAGCCCCAGCTTCTGGAGTCCGGGATGAAAGATGCTGAGACCTGTGGCTCCTAAGATGGGGATGGGATTTCACCCCAGTGGACCACAGTTCAGGTGGCTGAGATGGAGGGACGAGGAGAGCCACAGCGGGCAGGGATGGTCCTAACCATGTCTCCATTGCTGCAGAGCCAGAAGCTCCGGGATGTCTTCAACATGGACTTCCCTGACAACAACTTCCTGCTGAAGACACTCACTGTGGTGTCTGGCCCCGACATGGTGGACCTCACCTTCCACAACTTTGTCTCCTACAAGGAGAACGTGGGCAAGGTGCAGTGAGGAGACCTGGCATGGGGCTTGGCCACTGGGATAGGCTAGACTTCCTGAGAGAGGTCTGGGCCATGGGGTGGTACAGACACTTTTAAGGTCAGGAGCCTGACTACTGTGCTCTGGGGTCCTGCAGAACTGGGCTGAAGATGTACTGGCTCTGGTCAAGCACCCACTGACAGCTAACGCCCCCCGCAGTACCTTCTTGGACAAGATGTAAGTGCTTCCTGCCTGGCCTTAGCCTTCAGGGCTAAGTGTGCCAGCCCCAGAGCTTGACAGGCTGCTTTCTGCCCCACCAGCCTGGTGAAGCTCAAGATGCAGCTCAACCCTGAAGGGAAGATTCCTGTGAAGAAGTGAGTCTCCCCTCCCCTTCCCCACACTTCTTCCCAGCTTCCCAAAACCTTCTCTCTCCAGGCCCTGACCCCTCTCTTTGTCTGATGCCTTTCTCTGCTCCTTCAGTTTTTTCCAGATGTTTCCTGCTGACCGCAAGCGGGTAGAAGCTGCCCTCAGTGCCTGCCACCTCCCCAAAGGGAAGGTGAGTGGCTCCCCCTCCCTAGCCCACCCTAATATTCTTCTTACCTGAGCTGGCTCTGACCAGAGGGCAACTTGGCAAGGCCTGATTGGGGGTGGGGAGGGTGGGAATGACAGCATAGTTCCAGTCAACAGTGCCAAAGCCGATTGACTTTAGAGCCACTGGTTTCTGATACACAGAAACAGTACCAGGGTGATGGGGTGAGGTGCCAGGGTTCTAGCAGGCCGGTCTGTACCCCTGTCTCCGAGTGGTTGTGCGAATAGTGGGTGTTGTTCAAAGCAAGAAGCAAGGATTGGTGCATTCCCATTCCAGCCTTGGAATGGAAGTGGAAATGAATGTTTTCAGCCTGCAGGAGCTAGATAAGGTCAGCAGGGACAGGAGGCAGTCTGCAGAGATCTGAAAGCTGCAGGAAGGTCTATTAGTTCTTCAGGGTGTGGGGTGAGAAACAAAACCAAGGGCGGAAACTGCCAAAACAGTCTTCAGCTCTACACAGGAAAACATTTTTCTCTTTAGTTAAGAAATTACTTTTTAATTACAAGTTATATGTAGGGTCATCCCATGAGGTACATTATATGAATTACACACAAATAAAAGAGACCTCTGGGGCAGGTAGACACAGGCCTGAGCCAGGGTTCGTGCCTGGCTGGGGATGTGAATCTCAGCTCCTGCCCTCCCTTGGCCATGCCTTTATACAGGGAACCACCTGCACCCCATACGGTCTTTTCTTCTGGTAAGAATTTGGAATGTTATAATTAAACTAAAACCTCATGGATCACCTGTTCCCATGAATTCCAGGAAGAATACTTCCCCCACAGTCACAGCTCTGTGGAGTTGGTGACCCCGGGGCGCAGTCAGCCAGGTGATGCAAGCATGGAGTGGGGGAGAAGGTGGGCGCAGGCTCCTGCTCAGGGCCCTGCAGCAAGCACCGAGAGCTGTTGTCAGTACACTTCCGGCCTCCTTTTCTCCTGCCTCCTGAACTCCTACATTCACTAAATCCTCCTGATTTGTCAGCAATTCTTGTTTCCCAGTAGAGGCCACTGACCCAGCTTTGCTTGGAGCTAATGGGTTCAAGATTTAGTCTTAGGGACATTTGGTCTAGCTCTCCTGCTCCAAACTAAGACCGATGTTGGCCTTCCAGTATGACCCTTGAGGACATTCGATGGGTTTTTCTGAGATGGAATGCAAAGACACAGAATCTCTAAATGCCACTACTCGGCTTTCTATTGCTATTCATTTGCCTGCTCTGGACATTTCATGTAAATGGAATCATATATTATGTGATCTTTAATGGTAGGCTTCATTAATTTAGCATAATATCTTCAAAGTTTATCCATGTCGAAGCACATATCAGTACTTCACTCTTTTTTTTTAATGGCTAATAATAGGCCATTGCGTGGATATATCACATTTTACTGACCTATGCATCAGTTGGTGAATATTTGGGTTATTTCCACTTTTTGGCTATTATGAATAATGTTGCTATGAACATCGTATACATGATTTTATCCTGATATATGTTTTAAATTCTCTTGGGTATATACCTAGGGGTGGAATTGTTAGATCATATGGCTACTCTATATTTAACATTTTGAGGAACTTCCAAACTGTTTTCAGAAGTGACTACATCATTTTACAATCCCACCATCATTGTATGAGGGTTGCGATTTCTCTGCATCTCCAACACTTGTTATTATCTTTTAAAAATTTATTTTAGTCATCCTAGCAGGAATGAAGTGGTTTTGATTTGTATTTCTTTAGTGACTACTGACATTAAGTATCTTTTCATGTGCTTATTGGTTGTTTAAATATCTACTTTGGACAAATATCTATTTATGTCCATTGCTCTTCTTTCAATTGGGTTATTTGTCTTTATACTGCTGAGTTGTCCCTTCTTGGATACCAATTTGCAAATATTCTTTCACATTCTGTGGATCTTTTAAGCTTTTTGATAGTAAACTTTGAAGCACAAAAGTTTTTAATTTGGATGAAGTCTAATTTAACTCTTTCGTTATTGTTGTTTTTGTGCTTTTTGGTGTCTTTATTATTGTTGACTTGTCTATTTCTCTTTTAAATTCTGTCAGTTTTGGCTTTATGCATTTTGGGGTTATGTTGTGAGCCATATTTTTTATATTCAAATTGCTTCTTTTTGAAAATTTGTCCTCCACTGGAAAAAAAAAAAAAAACTAGTTTACTGCTTTGGCAAGTGGTGCCACTTAATTCCTCCTCAGTCTGGTCATTCTTAGTTCCAATCTTGCCCCAGCCAAAAGAGTAACCAGTATCCAAATTTAGGGGCAAAGCAAATCAGCTAAGCATGCTCTCTACTCAGCAATGAGGGCCTTGAAAAGTGGGTGCTCAGCATGTCCTTGATGCTTCTTTGTCTGCCTAGAGCCCTCCTTCTTACCAGGCCCCTTTGTACAAGGTTGGTCCTAGTTGGTGATTCTTAGCCCTGAGAGGGTCGGGCAGGAGTGATCAGGTGACTCTCTGTCTCCCCAGAATGATGCCATCAATCCTGAGGACTTCCCAGATTCTGTCTACAAGAGTTTCCTCATGAACCTCTGTCCTCGGCCAGAAATAGATGAGATCTTCACTTCCTAGTGAGCTTCCTGGGCTGGGCTGGACATGGGGAAGAGGTGGTGGTTAAAATTCTCACTTGCCATGCTGAGATTAGGCGGCTTCACTGGAGAAGGGGGATTGTCTGAGTTTCCTAGCCTAGGGGATTTAGGCTTGTACTCTTCTCTCTGGCCTGCAGCCATGCCAAGGCCAAACCCTACATGACCAAGGAGCACTTGAGCAAATTCATCAACCAGAAACAGAGGGACTCCCGCCTCAACTCCTTACTGTTTCCGCCAGTGCGGCCTGACCAGGTGCAGGGCCTCATTGAAAAGTATGAGCCCAGTGGCATCAACGTGCAGAGGGGTGAGGACCAAAGGAACCCCTTACCCCCTATAGGCCTGTTCTGCTTTGGCGACTGGACTGTGGCCTTGACAGTCATCCCTTGCCCTCCCCAGGCCAGCTGTCACCTGAGGGCATGGTATGGTTTCTCTGTGGGCCTGAGAATAGTGTGCTGGCTCAGGACAAGCTGCTACTCCACCATGACATGACACAGCCGCTCAATCATTATTTCATCAACTCCTCACACAACACCTACCTGACAGGTAGGCCCTGGCCACCTCACTGCTGACTTCTCCTTTTATGGAGGCTGCTCCTATTCCTGGAATTCCTCATGGGGCTGCCCTCGGGTTGCCAATAGGACAGACCATCCTGGAGTGGGGTGGGGGAGAGCAGAATAGCCCTTAAATGAAGTCCCTGCCCTTCCCCTTGCTCTGACTCAGCTGGCCAGTTCTCAGGCCTTTCCTCGGCTGAGATGTATCGCCAGGTGCTGCTTGCTGGCTGCCGCTGTGTGGAGCTGGACTGCTGGAAGGGGAAGCCCCCCGATGAGGAGCCTATTATCACCCATGGCTTCACCATGACCACAGATATCTACTTCAAGGTAAGACTCAGAGTGTGGAAGCTGGTGGTGGAGGCATTAGGGAAGGGCCCTCGCCCCCAAGCTTTCTGGGGGTGGGGGAGTATGAACCAGAGAGGAGGAACAGCTGGGAGGCCTTGGACTGGTGTGGGAACTAGAGGGAACCAGAGGTGACAGAGAGCCAAAAGTCATCCTCCAGTTCTATGTGTTGGGTGAAACTGGGGAGTGGAGAAGGATATCATTGGGGGAGGGGAAGCTGGAGCACTGTCCTCCTCTCCATCAAGTCCCCTTCTCCTCCAGGAAGCAATTGAAGCGATTGCAGAAAGTGCCTTTAAGACCTCCCCGTATCCTGTCATTCTGTCATTTGAAAACCATGTGGACTCGTGAGTGTCCAGGCCCATGCCTTGCCTTCAACTGTCCCTAGCCTCTAGCCATGCCCTTTGCTCTCAATACAATTTCCTCAGGACCTCAGGCTCTCCTGCTATGTCCCTGCTTCCCTGAACTCCAGTGCCCCCGAAGACCCAGATCAGGGGCCCAGAGAGATGACCGAGACGAGGGCAGAACTGCTGAACTCCGCCCCACTTCTACTCCCTACAGACCCCGCCAACAAGCCAAGATGGCTGAGTACTGCCGGGTGATGTTTGGTGATATGCTGCTCACAGAGCCCCTGGAAAAGTTCCCTGTGAGTGAACTTCACTGTGGGGCATCTGGGCCCGGGGGCTGGGGATCTCGGATGTGGTGGAGGCTAGGTTAACCACATGTCAGGCACTGTGCTGAGCTTTGGGGGTACATTAGCAACAAGGATGCAGTCCCAGCCCTCAGACTACTTACCCTCTAGTGGGGAGATAGATAAGGAACCTGGCCTTGACAACCAGTGATTGCTATGGGAGTACTTGGAGAATTATGATCTGATCTCAGGGATCAGGGAAGGCTTTCTGGAGGAAGTGATGGCTAAGCTAAAACTGAGGGAAATATTGGACTCATGTTGGTGAGATTGGGGAAAGGGAGTTTTAGACAGACTGAATAGATGAGAGAGAGCATCATTGAGGAACTGAAGTCAGTCTGGTCAGGCAGGGGGTTAGCGTACGTGAGGGAGCGATGCGAGGTGAGGCTGGAGAAGCAAGCAGGGGTAGATGGAGGACAGCTTGGCATGAAGAAACTTAGGGTACACCCTGAAGGTGAGGAGATGATGCCGACCCTCTCTACTCTCCCACAGCTGAAACCAGGCACCCCCCTGCCCAGCCCTGAGGATCTCCGTGGCAAGATCCTCATCAAGAATAAGAAGAATCAGTTTTCTGGCTCAGCATCCCCCAGCACAGAGCAGCCGGGTGGAGAGGCTGAGGGTAGCTGTCCACCCAGTGGCCCTGTGGGTGGGGACACAGGTGAATCAGCCTGGGAGGAATGGGGCTAGGGATGGGGAAGCATGTGGAATGGGAGAGGAAGGCTGGGCCTGGAGTGGATGTGCTGGGGATCCAGACTGGTAGGGGGTTGCCCCATCCCTAGTGCTGATGGAGCTGTGTGTGTGGCAGTGTGGACGGGTGAGGAAGGGGCTGAGCTGGAGGAGGAGGTGGAAGAGGAAGAGGAGTCGGGAAGCCTGGATGAAGAAGAGATAAAGAAGTTGCAGTCAGATGAGGTGTGTGGAGACATCCTTGAGCCCTTTCTGCCACCTCCACTGCAGAGCCCTTCAGGTGAGGGAGTGGGCAATGTCCCTGTGCTTATGACTCTCTTCTCCACCCTCCTCTTTCCTCCTTAGGGCACAGCGGGCCTGGAGGTGACAGCTTATGAGGAGATGTCCAGCTTAGTCAACTACATTCAGCCCACTAAGTTCATCTCCTTCGAGTTCTCTGCCCGTAAGTTAGCATGGGGTGTTGATAAGCTGGAGGTTCAGCTAGATTCAGGAGAAGGCCCTTAGGAAGTGTGTTGTGACACCAGGCAGCTTGATGGGTGGGGGTGGGAGGAAGGAGAGTCCTCCTCCTTCCTTGGACTGAGGACTGTCTATAAATATTCCACAGTGGAGTCAGGCAAAGGGCTTGTTTAAGTGGCAGTGGCTCCCATTTCCTGGCACAGTACTCAGGAACTTGGCACCAAGCAGAATGCACTGGACTGTGTCAGTGACAGGCCACCTTAGCTAGGCTGGCCTGGGGCTCCTGCAGCCTTCTGCAGGTTCTGTGGCTCCCAAGCCCAGAAGCCGAGGCGCTGTGACATAGCCCCTGGGAGGGGGTGGAAGGCAGAGAAACCAGCCAGTGCACATCTGCTCCCTCTACCCTTCCCTTTCTGTGCACTCCATGCTACTTATCTTCTCCAGACATACACACAGTGCCTTCCTCTCACTCTCTGTGCATGTTTCCAAGATGAACACCTCTTTCTGCATATACTGGTTCATGGTGTATACCTCTGCCACCTTGACTCCTCACCCCTGAACCCACAGCCCTCACCCCTACCTGTGCCCACCCATGATAGACAGCACCCTCGGTGCGTACCTCTCACCTCCACCCCAACCCCTCTTGTTCAGCAGAGCAGGTGTGCTTTAGGCCTTGTCCATTACAGCGTGTTCCTGACCCCCTGGTCTCATCCCAGAATGTTCCCACACCCTCTGCACCCACCCAGGGCAAGCACTCCTCACCCTTGAGACTGACACACACCCCATCCCGGTGCATATCTCCCAGCATGCATTGTTACCCACACAGATCTGCGCATCCCCCTGCCCCCTGAGGTTGTCTCCTGAACCCTCAGGCTTTGCCATGTCGCTATGTTGGAGGCGATTCTGTGCTGGAGGGAGCCACGCCAAAGAGGAGGGCAGGTCTGAGGGAAGGCACAGCCTGACAAGGACTCTCACTCCTCTTTCCCCCCTACACAGAGAAGAACCGAAGTTATGTCATCTCCTCATTCACAGAGCTCAAGGCTTATGATCTTCTCTCCAAGGCCACAGTGCAGTTTGTGGAGTATCCTTGAGGCCTCAGTAGCCTGGGTCCCTGGTTGAGGTGGAGGGAGGGGGACGGTGCTCACGGGCCAGGGGTGGGTGCTGTTGGGTCCTCCTGGTGCAGGCAGCCTCGGACTCCTATACTCTGGGGCAGTTACAACAAGCGCCAGATGAGCCGCATTTATCCCAAGGGAACCCGCATGGACTCCTCCAACTACATGCCTCAGATGTTTTGGAATGCTGGTTGCCAGATGGTCGCCCTCAACTTCCAGACGATGGGTGAGGGCACTCTCAGGCCCTTAAGAATCTTTCTCTGCCCCTCCCACCTTCATCCCATCCCTTCGTGGGGGATCTTTAGAATAGACCAGGGTGTCCAGATGTTCGTTGGGGCTCTGGGAGCACATGCAGGCGTGTGAGCATTTAAGGACAGAAATGCATTAGCTCATGCCTATATGACTGCACGTATATGAGTATGCCTGTGAAGATCCCAAGGTGCTTGCATGGGTTCTGGCTGCTCTCTGGGCGGATCTGCAGGAACACCTGCTCCACTGGCCTCTACTCACTCTGTGAGCCTGAGATCTGATGATGGCGTTGGTCCTGCTGACTCCAGGTTGAGGGCCCTTTCTGAGAGACGAGACACCCAAAGAAACCAGGCTGAGACATGAGAAACCCTCATGTCAACAGTCTACTCAACCACCCCATTCACAAGACAAGAGAAAGGCTGGGAAATGAGGAAACAGAGACTTGGTGCAGACGCAGAGCAGGGCCTTCCTCATCCAGTGCCTTTGTCCCCCCAGACCTGCCTATGCAACAGAACATGGCACTGTTTGAATTCAATGGGCAGAGCGGCTACCTCCTCAAGCATGAGTTTATGCGTCGGCCGGACAAGCAGTTCAACCCATTCTCGGTGGACCGCATTGATGTGGTGGTAGCCACCACCCTTTCCATTACGGCAAGACCCTGGGGCGAACAAGTGGCTGGGAGGGCTGAAGCCTTGAGGAGAAAGCCACAGGAGCCCCACTCTTCCACTCCCAACCCCCTCCCCTGATAATCATGGAAACTTCAGCCCCAGCCAGTTCGTGCAGTAGCAAGTTGCCTTGGAAACTGCCTCCTCCTCAGCACTGGAGGCTGCCTCTTGGTCCCTATGGAAACCAAGGGGAAGGGCTGAGGCTAGGGTGGGGGAGGGGAGAAGAGTGGGCAGAGTAGGGCAGCAGGAGCCCCAGGCCCTGGGGGAGAGAGATGGGGAGACCACACTACTTCCCTGAATGCTGGAAGCACCCCGGTTATCAGAGCTTAGCTTTAACCCTTGAGCCACACAGCCTCTACTCAGTGGCCAGAGCTGAGTGGGGCTCTTCACAGTACTCAAGAATGGATGCTTCAGCTAGAGGAGCTGGAGACCCCAGGTGCTGGGGAATGGCCTGGGTGTGGCAGCTGATGCTGGCCTCCCCTGGTCCCCACCTCCAGGTAATCTCTGGGCAGTTCCTGTCGGAACGCAGTGTGCGCACCTATGTGGAAGTGGAGCTGTTTGGCCTTCCTGGGGACCCCAAGAGGCGCTATCGCACCAAGCTGTCACCCAGTACCAACTCCATCAACCCTGTCTGGAAGGAGGAGCCCTTTGTCTTTGAGAAGGTAGGGAGCTAGGGCAGGTCAGGGGCTGCAGTCCGTCCCTACTTCCTGGCCTCTGTTTATAGAAAAGAGGAAATACATAAAGGAAGTTCCTTGGTACTCCTCTCCTCCCTACCTCTCACTCTGTGCCCTCCTGAGTTTCGAGAATCCAAACGGCAAGTTTACAGAAATGAACTTGGTGGGCAGGTTTTGAGTGTGTACATGTGCTGATGTGTGTGCATGCATGCATGTTCATGGTAGGATCAGTGGCAGAAATGTGAACTCCCAGACCAGGGTGCAGAGTCCCATGGGATCACAGGGGTCTTTTGCCCCCACTGGATACTTTTGGCAAAGCTGCCACAGGCTGTCTGCACCAGGACCCCCAGAGCCCTGGGCTGCATATTCAGCCCTTTTCTCCTGTGTGGATTGGCCGTGGCCAGAGCTGTGAGGATGTCTATGTGTGTTGCCTAGACTGTGCCCTCTGTTTTTGCCAAATCTGGTCATATCTGCTATGTTCTCACACTGACCCTAGACTTCTGGAACCAGGGAGCAGGGCAATTTTGCCACCCTCTCCCCTTCCTAGCTTGTTCTGTCCTGGACTCTCCCCAGATCTTGATGCCTGAGTTGGCCTCCCTCAGGGTGGCTGTGATGGAGGAAGGCAACAAGTTTCTCGGACACCGCATCATCCCCATCAATGCCCTGAATTCTGGTAAGGTTATGGGTCCTTCTTTGCTGTTCCAAGCAGGTCTGAGACCAAAGCCAGCTTCAGGGGCCTGTCCAGAGGGTGGGGCAGTTTCAGGGAGGTGGTCCTGAGACCTTACTTAACACTCTTATGTTATCGGCTCTAAAGAGTGTGGCAGGAATAGTACCACTTTAGGATACTGACAGAGGTGGGGACTCTGCCCACCTAACAGAATGTCTGTAATTTTCTGGAACCACTGGGGCAGTTTCCCCAGTAGCTGACACTTATTGGGCACTTAACATGCTTTAAGGGCTTATAACATACTCTCACTTAATCTTAACAAAAACCACATAAGGTAGACACTATTATCCCCATTTCACGGATGAGAAAAGTCTCAGAGATTTAAAGTAACTGCCCAAGGTCACACAGCCAAGAAGGTGCAGAACCAGACTTGGGCCCTGGTCTCTGACTCCAAAGTCAGAAGCCTTGACTAACTTGACGGCTCACCTGCAGTGCTGGCCACAAGGGGATCTGCTCACTGCCCACCCCATCATGCCCAACAGGGTACCACCATCTGTGCCTGCACAGCGAGAGCAACATGCCCCTCACCATGCCTTCGCTCTTTGTCTTGCTGGAGATGAAGGACTATGTACCTGACACGTGGGCAGGTAGGAGGCCTACGGAATGCTGGGAGCCCGGAGCTGTCCTTTTCCCCTCCCCACTCCTCAAGCCAGCCTCCAGAGTGGGGCAGGCCAGGGAGCCTTCCAGGTATATCTCCATATCAGGCTCATGATGCCCCTGTGCACCCAGATCTCACTGTGGCCCTTGCCAATCCCATCAAGTACTTCAATGCCCAAGATAAGAAGTCTGTGAAGCTCAAGGAAGACATGGGAGGTCCGCCTGAGGTCTGTGTTGCTGGGTCCATTGCCAGGGGCCCCCAGGAGCTTTGCCTTCTCCATGGGAAGATAAGGGAGGGGGAAGAGTTACCCACTTAGGGAGAGAGGGCTATTTGAGCCATCTTTCTAATCCACTCTCCCTACACAGATGCCCTTCCCTCTGGGGAGTCCAGTTGCCAGCCAGGTCAATGGGGCAGCTGCCCCAACAAGCAATGGATCAGCAGGTATGCACTGCGATGTCCTCCCACCTACTGGAAGAGTCTCAACTTCTTCCGCTGTACCCACATTCCAAAAATGTGCTTAAAAAATTAAGACTAACCTGGGGAGGGAACACTGTGTCTGAAGCCTCAGCACCAAGCAACTGTGCTGCAGGGGGTCCATACTGCCTACCCCTGCGCGCAGGGGAAGAACAGAACTGACCCTGGGACCCCAAGGCACATGTCTGCCTGTCCTGTGGCTCTTGCAGCAGCTGGGGTCAAGGCCAGGGAGAAGGCCACGACAGATGCTGCGGGTAAAGCCTGCTGAGGCCTAGTGTCTTGGGGACGAGCCTGGGGAGGGCTCGGGGCTCGCGGGGGGCTCCTGGGCGGTGGGGCGCCTCACCCGGGTCCCCACAGAGCCGCGGACCACTAGCCCGGAGGAGCTGCGGGAGTTGAAGGGCATCGTGAAGCTGCAGCGGCGGCATGAGAAGGAGCTGCGAGAGCTTGAGCGGCGCGGTGCGCGGCGCTGGGAGGAGCTGCTGCAGCGGGGCGCCGCGCAGCTGGCCGAGCTTGGGCCACTGGGCGCGGCGGTCGGCTGCAGGGGCCGCAGGCTCGGTCCGGGGAAGGGCTCGCGCAAGAAAAGGTAAGGGTGGCGGCGGCATCCTGCCTTCAGCGGTGCGGAGACGGGGGCGCGCGGCTGAGGGCTCAGTGTCAGTCTTCCGTGGCCTCCACAGGACTCTGCCCTGCGAAGAGGCCGCTGGGGCAGCGCCGGGTGAGGGTCCCGAGGGCATGGATCTGCGTGTGCGCGAGCTGAGGGACAGGCTGGAGCTGGAGCTGCTGCAGCAGGGCGAGGAGCAATATGAGTGTGTCCTGAAGCGCAAAGAGCAGCACGTGGCCGAGGTGCCAGAGCGGGGGTGGGGAGGAAGCGACCGCCTAACCAACCCCACACCCTGTGCACAACAAAAGACTTCATGCTAAGCATATCTGCCAAACCCATCCTTTCTCTCGCTTCAGCAAATCACCAAGATGATGGAGCTGGCTAGAGAGAAACAGGCTGCAGAGCTTAAGACCCTCAAGGAGACCTCAGAGAGGTATGACTGCCCCTCTCTTACATCGGACTCTCATCTCCCAAAAGGGCTCAGGTCCCACAAATCATCTCCCTGATGCCTGTCTCTCTGCAGTGACACTAAAGAGGTAAAGAAAAAGCTGGAGGCCAAGAGGCTGGAGAGGATCCAGGCCATGATCAAGGTTACGACAGACAAGATGGCCCAGGAGAGGTGAGTCCCTGAGGAGAGAAAGGCCCAGGACTCAAAACTCCAGGCCCAGTGCTGAGTAGGAACCACTCCAGGTGGGAAGGGGCCTTCCTACAAGTGGATCCTGACTCGATTCCCAGAGATATGCATGTCTCATGGCTCTTGAAAGTTATCTAACCTCTGGAACCTCTGATCAGAGTGTCCTCAGGCAAAACACAGATGCCAGCACTATTTGAGCAGAGAGGAGAATTTAAGGGAAAACCAAGCATGCAAAGAGAGAGGTGAAACCTTGAGACACCAGCTTCCCCCATATGCTTCCCCATGCATGCCTTGAAGGATGGTGTGAGTTAGTGAGGAAACTCTTTATTTACAGGGCCTCTGGGGCTTTCGATGGCCCCTCAAACCCTCCTTGGGTTCCCATGTTCACAGCTCTGGCTGGTTTCTGTCCCTTTGGCAGATGTTTTTCTCACTTTGCCTACACTCTGAGGAGTCTTGACCAGGGGCCTCCAGCCCTCTCTGAAACTCTGATCACCCCAATAGGTTGAAAAGAGAGATTAACAACTCCCATATCCAGGAGGTGGTGCAGGTCATCAAACAGGTGGGTAAAGCTGTGTCCTTCCCAAATACATACCTATGCACGCATGCATGTGCACACACTCACATGCACGCTCTCCATAGGAGAGAAAAGGTGGCCTTGGCCTTTATTTTGCCCTTAGGAGATACTCTGTCCAGAGAAGCCGATATGGCTAGGGATGGGAGGAGTCTGTCCAGGGGACGAGGTGCTCTTAGGCCAGCCTGAGGTTCTGACCTTTCTGTGGAGGTTGAGGTACTAGCCTAAAGGGGTCTGTCTCTGGCCAGCTGTCCTGGATGAAAACAATATGGGCTGTGGGGATGGTGGGGGAAGGCAGGGAGAGCGGAGGGGAGGATGAGATTGGGGTGGGTGGATGAGAGGGAGCAAGAGGGGCTTCCTGAGGCTCCAAAGAGTTGGAAGAGGAAGAAAAGCCCTGCTGAGAATGGACCTAAATCTCCCCTGGGGATTATTAACAACTGTAACAGAACTACCAGCTACTGAGTCCTGACCTTGTCCCAGACACTAAGCCAGGTGCTTCACATAAACTGTCTCATGTAATCCTTCACAATCCAGAGAGACAGGTACTATTATCCTCATTTTGCAAATAAAAAGACATATTTATAGGTTAAGGAATTTGTGCAAAGTCTTACAGCTGGTTAACTGTGGTTGTAGCTGGTTGCCAACCCAGATTGCCTGTCCCTGCTGTCCTGATTCCCTACCTCTCACTCTCACCCAGATGACAGAGAGCCTGGAGAGGCATCAGGAGAAGCTGGAGGAGAAGCAGGCAGCTTGCCTGGAACAGATCCGGGAGATGGAAAAGCAGGTGACAGTGACTACTACCCTGGCTTCCAGAAGCTAGCCTGGCTCCAGGGTGTAAAGAGGGTTCTGTTCCTGGGAGCTGCCAGTCAGGAGTTCAGGGGAGTGGAGGCTCACCTCTCACCAGTGGGTCATAGGTTCCCAAGGGGTTCTGAGGCCTTTTCAAATGAGGTAGCTCTGCAGATCTCTTTGCTTGGTTGGCACCCGCTCTCCTGAGAGGCTCCCTGATGGGCTCCACTATGCCCCACATCCCACTTTCATTTCCTGGGAGCTCTGAAAAGACCAGGCATCTCCTTGTTCCACTGTCCAGGGGAGGGAGAGTGGGCAGGTGGCACCCCCTGAGCTAGGTGGTGGTCCTTGCTGTCCCTACAGTTCCAGCAGGAGGCACTGACAGAATACGAGGCCAGGATGAAGGGCCTGGAGGCTGAGGTGAAGGAGTCAGTGAAGACCTGCCTCAGGGCGTGCTTCCCTTCTGAGGCCGAGGACAAGCCTGAGAGCCCCTGTGGGGCGTCTGGGGAGCTGTGTGAACAGGACCCACTTACAGCAAAGGGAGATGCCTAGGAGAGCCACCTCTGATACCCCCATCCAACTGAGACATTCTACAAGGACATTCACCCTTCTCTGAGATGGGGCTCTATCTCCCCAAGAGAAAAGGCCCCAGAAGCCCCAGCACTCTGAGGCTGTAGGAAGCTGAGGCTCCCTGGGATTGGGAGCCCCCTTCTCAACAGCCAAGCTGGCAGAGGAGGCATGTACCAGATACCATCAGGGCAGTGGCCCATCTCAGGCCTCAAGGTTCCCTCCAAGCTGACTTTCTGCTCCTCATCTTTCTCTTCCACCTTGAATAAGTGTCACATATTTGTTGAGGGCAAAAACAAAAACAAACAAACAAAAACAACAACAACAAAAAACATGGACTAGGAGGCAAGAAATGGGGTCCTAGCCCCACTCTGCCTTTCCTAATATGCAACTAGTGGTGCCCCACTCTGGACTCAGTTTCCTCACCTGGAGAGTTAGGCCTGGCCACATGGAACTTCCATTTTAGTGCCTGTAATTTAAGCAGGACCAACCTCCAAACCCTTCTGCAGTAAGGCAGGCAGCTCACCCAAGTTTCTAGGCCCCATCTCAGGCCTGCCCTGAGTTGGTCTCATCGTCAGCTCCCTGATACAGAGACTGGCACTATCTCTAAGCTCCCTGGGGATGGCTGGCCCTAGGATCCCAGGCCTACATCCCTTTTCTGGCTTCTTGCCTGTGAGGGATGGGACGCTGACATGGAAAAGCTGCCTCAGCTGTCTGGCCCTCAAGCTCCTGAGACAACTGGGGCTGTGACTCATAGTGAGGGGAGAAGGACAGCCTTTTGGGTACTCTCCCACCCATGCTAGGAAGCACCCCCGCCAAGGCTGCCTGACAAGGTCGGCATCATTTTCTCTTCTGACTTTATGAGGTTTATTTATTTTTCTCCTTCTTACTCCTACTAAGGAACCCTGTCCCAATACTTCCTGCCTAAGCCTGGCCTCTGTTCCACAGTTAAGAAATGGGGGACAAGGGAGTAGAATTCTCCTAAATGAAGTGGGCTGGGGAAAAACCCTTGGGAGCTGAACCCCGGGGCAAGGTGCCCCCCAGAGCCCAGCAGAATGGTCCTGCCTCTAGGCTTGAAGAGGATTCACTTCCCTTTCTGCTGTCCCTGGTGCCACAACTGGAAAATGATGTCACCCTCTTCTCTACCCCCACCCAGATGTGGCCCTTCCTTGTCTCCACCCTCAGAGCTGGAGCCAAAAAACCTAGTGTAAAGGTGCCCTCCACCCACTTTTGGGGAGTTGTAAAACTTCAGGCCACCTGTGCCCCTTTAGGCAGGCTTAGGGTGGTCAGATTCTCAGACCCCTGTGGCAGTTGTGGTTGACTCCAACACTTGCTATGGAGGGGCTGGTGGGCAGCCACTCACTACACCTGTGGCGCTGTGTCAAATCTCAACAGGAACAGGCACTGGCTTGGGAGAAACAGAGTTGGGGCTGATTCTTGGAATAGGCTGTTTGCTTATCAGAGAGTTATAGTAAATGCCATTAACTGTGGACACCTGTGCCTTCATAAAATAAACAGGAATCCCTCCCCCAACCATCCCTCTGGGGTCCTGATCTCTGTGATCCTAGTAGTCCCTGGCTGCAGGGTGAGGTAGAGGCCTTCTCATTCACAGGATTAGGCCTGTCATGGATCAGCCTGTGTACTAACTGGATACAGCCTTGGGCAGTGCCCTATCTGCAACCCTCCAGCTGGGCTACTCAGCTGCTCCATTTGTTCCCCAGTCCAGGGGTAGAATCATGCAGGGATGAGGACCTAGGCCTAAAGGAACTTACTGACCCAGGCACAGGGGCCTAAGCCAAAGCCAGTGCCAAATAAAGCCCACTGGGCAGCTTCCAGCTTTTGCTAATAACTGCTCAGGAGAAGGAGAGGCTGCCTTCCTTCCCCTTATCTCTCTGCCAGGCCAGGTATTGTCTCTGGGCCTCTAGTATGGAGCTGGGGAGCCCAGGAATGTGGAAGTGGATGCAGTCCTGCCCCGAGGCCTCTGCACAGGCAAGGTGGGGGCTTTCCATGAGGCCTGGCCCTGGTACCTGCCTCTCTGCTTTCTGTCCTCTGAAAAAACAGTAAGGTGGCCCCTGGGAAAATGTCTCTGGGCCCTGGAGATGAATCGACCCCTGGTTTCAGGGGAAGTGCAGAGGAAAAGCTACCCACCTTTAGGGCACTGGGCAGGTGAAGGGCACCTGGGTTCCATTCCTGGTGTATCTATGGGGCTGGGGCAAGTTTCCTGTCCACTAGTTATGCCTCAGTTTTACCTTTTGCATAAGAGAAGGGTCCCCTACCCCCTTCCCAATCCCACTGCTGATTCAGATTCCAGAGTCCCCTGCTGACTCACCCACCCCCTGCACCTCCCCTTGGCAACCCCCCTCCTCTAGCTCTCTGGATCTCCCAGCCACGTGCCACCAGGCCCAACCCAGCTGAGCTGGTGCAACGTGACAGGGTGAGGGGGTTGGTGACACTTGAGGAAAGAAAGGGGACTGTAGGGGGGCAGCAGCAGACAGAGTGACAGACTGCAGACCTGAGGCGCCTCTGGGAGGAAGCCCTTTTGCCAGCCTGGGGCCTGCAGTGGGAGAGGCTCAGCGGGTGGGAGAGGAGGGGAGAGTGGAGTGCCTTTCTGCCCCCTGCCTGCCTAGGCTCTATCTCTTGTCAGCCTCCAGCTCCCTAAGCGACAGCTTCTAATTATGGCTGTTGGTGCCTCTGTGCTCTGCAGCAAAGTCTGAGCTTTTTTTCAGCTTTGCTATTTCTTTTCTGTTCAGAACATACTGAGGCCATAGGGTTCTCAGAGCAAAGGCTTCAGGGCCTGAGACCTGGCACCCCCCTCCCCCCAGTCCCACCACAGGCCTGGCTGGATTGGCGAGGCCAGCTGGGGCAAATAGAGCCAGCTACTCATTTCAAAGAGCATCCAGCACAGGGCTCTCTGACAGACCAGGGCGAGGCCCTGAAGGGGACCTGCCCCAGCATCTCTTCTTCCCTGGAACTGTCTCCATCCTCCACAGGGAACAGGAAAATAAGTGAGGCAGAGTTATCTCAAGAAGGCTGAGGGGGGAGGAGGCATGGCTCTTTAGGACCAAGGAGGTGTCCAATGGGTGTTCCTGCTGCTTCTCTCCTCCACTTAGGGGGTGTCATTGGCTGTACGATGGTCTGTCACACAGATTTCAGGAGTACCCTCTCCTTTGACCCTGAAAACAGAGAAAGAAGGAAACAAAGCAATTTCTCTCATGCTGGAGAAAAGGGAATTGAGTCATGAAGGGAAGAAAAACGCTTCTTCAGCTGAGTAAAGAGGGAGAGCATTCCTGCATCTTTACTGGGCTGCAGATGAGGTAGAGTCTATACTCACTCCTGGGCAACATGCAAGTAGGGGCTCCCAGGTCTAGGGGCCAGATTGGGCTTTCTGCAGGCTGAATAACTGTGCAGCTCTTTCCCTGACACTCTCTAGTACGATCCTGAGTGAAGCAGGCAGGGTAGTATTACAGCTTCATTTTGCAGGTGGGAATATGCAAGCCTGGGGTCACACTGCTAGTAAACGCCTTCAAGCTGGGACTTAACTCTGATGTCAAATACTGTCCCCTTTTTGCAACACCATGTGAGCAAATTGGCAGAGCCCTGAGCAGGGGGTTAGGGTTGAAAAATGCAAAGAGAAAAAGAGAGGCTTCACAGTGTGCATGGGTATACATCACATGATCCCCCAGGATAGAGGGGCAGGGGAGCTCCTGCCTCATGGTTGGGCCCCATGCCAAGTGGCCATCCCTTGAGCCTGGAGGTGGCCATCCCTGGAACTTGGGAGCTGGAGAGAGGCAAAAGTTCAGGGTTCAGAGCAATGCGCCCACTTTGCTACTCAGCCACAGTCTTCTTCCTAGAGGCAAATCCTCTCTTTGCTCCATGCCTTTCTCCAGGCAGCTCCTGCTTCAATGCTTCTTGTCACTTTCATTCTTCCCTTAATTTCCTGTCTTTCATAGGAAGGGACCCCTTAAAGCAGCCCTCAACACTGTCCCTTAAAGGTGTTTTTCCTGCATCCGTTCCCTTGCCTCCTTAAGCTGTTTGAAGTGTCCTTGTTTCTTAGCAGCCAGATCCCATCCCACACACGGTAGAAGACCACCTCAGAAGCCTTATCCTTGGAACACCCACAACTCCGCCTTTTTCTCTAAGGACTGTCTTGGTTTGTATTTAACAGATGTATTAGGTTCTCAGATGATAATCTCCACTTTTTATGTCCTGGTCCTGAATTCCCACTTGAGAGGGGAGGTCTTTTCCATCCAGAATTGTACTTCTGCTTCTGTATTTCCCACAGCTGGGAACATAATACCTGGCTCATGAAAAATCTCAGTAAATACTGTAGTTGATACCTGACTCAGTTCTTACTTTACAAATATCTATTCAAAGCCTACACACCCTCCCACCTCCATTCCGTTCTGAGGCGCCGGAACCCCCCTCACCTGAGGCCTGAGCCCCACTCCCCTACCCCCGCCCCCAGGCCCGAGCAGCAGCCGGGCCAGAGGAAGACTGGATGCGGTGGTTTCCCCACACCCTATCGACTCTAGCTCCCTTCTCTTTCCTCTCCTAAGGGGTCAGCTAGTAGTCAAGGTCAGAGCCTTGTGGTCTAGGGGTGGTTTTGTGCTCTAGAGTAAGATGAGGACTGGGGGGAGCCTAGCGTGTGTCCCTCGCTCTTTGCTCTTCCCGGTGGCGGTCGGTTCTGAAGCAGCGGGAAGACGGCGCCGGGGAGTTGCTAACACGGCAGCAGCACTCCGGGATCCTAAGGCGCCCATTCCAGCCGCCGCCGGCCGCCGCGTGTCTGCTCCTCCTGCTCGTCAGCCCCTCCTGGGAGCTGGCAGGCGAGCGCGTTTTCGGGGTTGGAGACGTCTGAGATTGAAGAGCGCACTCTTCCCCACCCCCGCTCCGAGTGAGCCTGTGCGGAGGAACAACTGTGTGTGAGTGCCTGTTTCGCTACACTTCGAGTGGCAGTTCCCAGCCAGACTGAGAGCCCCCACCCCGCGCGCAGCGCAGGTACCCCCTCCCCCCAATTACTCCCAGCCTGCCTTTCGCCGCTACCCTTAGCTAGTTTACAGTCCAGTTTCCACCCTCGTGGGATCCCATTTCCTTCCATACGGCCAGCTGGGGGTAGCCCTTGGTCTTCCCCGACGGACCCGAGGTCCTGGCAGTTCCTAAAGAGCCTAAGACCTCGACTACGATGGGGGCGGAGGGCGAGGAGAGAAGACTGTGACTTTGGGATTGGTCAGGTCGGGTTCATGTGGTCCGCAGCGAGGAGCCCCTGCCCCCGCCCCGCAATTGCCGCAGCAACTCCAGGGGAGCGCGGAGGAGGAGCCGCTCCCCGACATCTTAGGCCCACGAAGGAGTAGGGGGTCAGGGGCAGTCTCCCCCGCCCAGTCCGTTTCTACCTTGACGGCTTAACTCGCTTCTAGGGCAGCCATTGCCATGGAGACCCCTGAGGCTATAAAGCCAGGTATCCAGGCGGGCGGCGGCTCCTGCGCCGCTGAGCCCCTCAAGTAAGGAGCAAGCGCCCCGGCGTGGCCCGGCCCCCGCGAGAGGGGAGGAGGCGGAGGAGCGGCGCCAGCAGCTTGAGGAGCGGCGCGCCCCGCCAGGGCTGGAGGCAGGCTCGCAAGGCGGGCGCCACCGTCTCAGCAGGGGAGCGGGGGCTGCCCCGGGTGCGGGTGAGTGGCGAGGCTCCAGGTCACGAGGGACTGAGGGGCGCTGGACACGGGGAAAGCAGCGGGAGAATCAGGAGGGGGCCAGGCTTCGGCTCCCGTCGTCTCGTGGCGGGCCAGACGCGGAGCGCGGAATAGAGAGCAACCTACACCTCCAGGCAGGCGGAAAGCCCAGGAAAGGAGCAGCGAGACGCCAGGCGTGCGGTCCAGGAGCGGCAGGGTAGCGGGAGCCACCGGAGTACAAGAGTGGGAAGCTCAGGACCCTCGGCCGCGGCCGCCCACACGCGGAGAGAGCCACACCAGGGCACCGGAGGAGTCCAGAGCTCCGTGGGGCACGGGAACAGGGGCGCCCCCGTGCGGAACTGCCGGGCCGCCTAGGCGCGGCGGCCGGGGTCATGCTCAAGCCCAAGGACCTGTGCCCCCGAGCGGGTACGCGCACATTCCTGGAGGCCATGCAGGCTGGCAAAGTGCATCTGGCCCGCTTCGTGCTTGATGCGCTGGACCGCAGTATCATCGACTGCCGCGCGGAGCAGGGCCGCACGCCACTCATGGTGGCGGTGGGGCTGCCGGACCCCGCGCTGCGCGCGCGCTTCGTGCGACTGCTGCTGGAGCAGGGTGCAGCCGTGAACCTTCGAGACGAGCGCGGCCGCACGGCACTTAGCCTGGCGTGCGAGCGCGGCCACTTGGACGCAGTGCAGCTGCTGGTACAGTTCAGCGGTGACCCCGAGGCGGCTGACTCCTCCGGCAACAGTCCAGTGATGTGGGCAGCGGCATGCGGTCATGGGGCGGTGCTCGAGTTCCTGGTGCGTTCTTTCCGCCGCCTCGGCTTGCGCCTCGACCGCACCAACCGCGCAGGCCTTACAGCTCTGCAGCTGGCTGCCGCCCGCGGCCACGGAACCTGCGTGCAGGCCCTCACCGGGCCCTGGGGCCGCGCAGCAGCCGCCGCTGCAGCCCGGGGCTCCAACTCCGACAGCCCACCTGGTCGTCCAGCTCCTGCGCCCAGCCCCGAGCGCCGACGACCCAGCCCCCGCCGCCTACCGCGGCCTCTCCTGGCACGCTTTGCGCGAGCTGCCGGAGGCCATAGTCATGGCGGCGAGGCCGGCTCAGCGGGCAAGAGCTCGGGCCGGCACCGGGCGCAGGGCAGCGAGCGGCCGGAGCTGGGCCGGAGCATGAGTCTCGCTCTGGGTGCAGTGACCGAAGAGGAAGCGGCTCGACTGCGGGCCGGAGCCTTGATGGCCCGACCACACTCGCCCCAGTCTTCGGGGACCGGGCGGTGGCGTTCTCATGAGGTGCTGGAAGGATCGCCCCCAACCTTAGTGCAAGCCTCCATTGGCCTTAGCCCCCACCCCGAGGGCGGCCTGAGCTCTGGCCGCTTGGGTTTGCGCCGACGCTCCACAGCCCCAGACATCCCAAGCCTGGTCGGAGAGGCACCAGGGCCCGAGAGCAGCCTGGAGCTAGAGGCCAACGCTCTGCCTCACTCGGTGCCTGGGCCCCAGCCGTGGCAAGCAGACGCGGAGGCCGTGGTGCTGCACGCTCAGCGGTAAATAGTGTCCACAATGAGCCCTGTTCCCTGCACCTTCCTGTCTCTGCTCCACTGGGATTTCTCTCTTTCTTCCAGGTCCCTCACTTTCCTGGCAGTTTCCCTCCCCCCTGTGATCCTAGAACCTGTCCCCACTGCTAAGGCGAGTTGTCTTGTCTCTGAAAGAGACCCCTATTATTTATTTTTTGTGCTTGCTGGAATTTTTGGTGTTTCATGCCTAAGTCTCTCACCTTCCCCACAGCCTGCATTTTCTGTCCTGGAAGGGGAGGATTAGAAGACCTGGTTCCATGAACTACAGCCCCTAACCAGGAACATGGTCCCCCTTTCCTCTCCCTAAGGCTCAGTCCCGAGTTTGTGCTGGCTCCTGTCAGGTCTCCTTTCCCAGGTTTCCCAGCACCCTGGCAGAACAAGAACCTATTCCCCCTTCCCTCCCAGTGATGCTGACAATAATGCCACACATGACCTGAGCCTCCCTTCCCCTTAAGTGTTGGAGAAGGGGAGCACAGAGATGGGCCTCAGAGACTTTCTGGACAGAAAGACTGATTAGGAAGGAATAGAGGTTAAGTTTTTGGGGGATAAACTCCTGCCTCAAGACAATTATAGCATATTTTGGATGCAGCAGAGACCCCTGTGTTGAATGTCAGTTGTCCATTGACCAGCTTCTGGTAATTCCAGCTCCCTTGACCTCTGCCCCAGGCCCACTCAGGATTCAACTTCATTGACAAGGTGTGGTCATTGTCTCACCCCAGCCCCTACTCAGCCCACTCCAGGGCTCAGTTGCATTTGAGTTCCACCTTTAAGGTCTCACCCCTCCTGGCCCAGCCTTACTTTCTCTCACTCTCAGAGGCATGAAATGGAAAGGACTTAGCACTTCCCCCACCCCAACTGCCTCCCAGCTCCTCCATCCCGCACGTGGGTGCTCCTGCAGGGTGGAACCGTTGCGAAGGCTTTGCTTAATTGTATTTCTTCCAATCCTCAAAGAACTCGTGTTTTGAGTCTTTGTATATGAAGCAGAAAGCAGCAGGTTTGATCTGAGGCTTAAGAACCTGACAATGTCTCTTTAAATAGAAGCTCCGCGAGGGGGATAATTGACTGAAGTGTTTGCCACGTTAAACGGCGGCGCGCGGGAGTCGGAAGCCCACACGAGCCTCAGGTCCGGGTTTAAATTACATCAAACTCCGGGGAGAGCTGGGAGGGGGCTGTCAAATGGCTCCTGCATCTTGCTGGGCCGTTAATGGAGGGCTGGGGCGGGTGATGGATGCTAGAGGTCGAGACCAAGGACCCCCGCCTCTGCCCCAACGCGTGGGACGCAGGCCCGGCCCTGCTTCATTACAGGGCAGATTAGTGAGTCAGAGGCAACCGCAGAGAAGTCGTTAAAGGCCCTTTCTCGGCCGGGTCCTTCGTTCCCACCCTCCCTGCCCCCTTCTTTGTGTCGGCCTAGGGAAGGGGAACTAGCGGGTCTGGCAAATCGCGTGCCCTAGGACCCTGCGAAGTGCTAGCACTTGTATCTGTACCCAACTCGTGGGGTGGTCGTGCGTGGGGACTCTTTCTGTAAACCCCGAAGGTTGAGCGTGCATCCCTTACCCACTTGCATTGGGGTCTTTCCAAGACGTCAATCTATCCGTCTTGGCAGAAAGGAAGGTTTCTCAGCAGTAACAGTAAGGGAACTGCCCAGAGAGAGAATGACCTGTGCTGAGAAATTGGGCCTGGTGGTGAGGGGTGGGTGGTCAGGAGTGGGCCCGGTGTAGGTAGGTGTCAGACACCTCCCCAAATCCTTCCACCCTTCCAGGCCCGCGAGGCCGTAAGGACCCTCACACTGGAAGTGATCTCTGGTGCCCCCTGGTGGCAAGCGCTGCGATTTCCTCGCTGAGCCCTGGCTCGGAGTTCCGACTTCTGGTTTTATCTGAGATCTCTGCTGTGTGCTTATTTCTCTGTGTGCATTTACCCATGGAATCCTCTAACTCTTGTAGTGTATTAAATCCTGATACTTGAAGTCATTTCACAGCAGTGAAGTGAGGGACAATGAACATTTGGAGTAGCAGGAACCCAGACTCTTCACTAAGGACCCCAAGATCTTCCAAGACTCTGTGTCCTGAGAGGTCCTGCTGTCCTCTGAAAAACTGGAGTTCCCAACCCTTCCCTTATGATTTCTGAACCTTGGGACCTACTAATTATGCACTGTTTTTTCCCGATGAGCTTTGTTTTCAGTTTCTGGGGTGTTTTGTCCTTCCCCCACTCCTTTTTCCTCAAACGTCTGCCTCCCCTTAGTTCCCCTTTCTGAGTGGTAGGTAAAGAATACAAAAGAGCCTGAAAAGCCAGAGGGAGAGAATCTGGGGTGGGATGGGGGGATAATTGGATATCCCAAGTGCAAAGTCCTGTTTTCTGATCCTTGCTTGCTCACTTATTCCCTTTCCAACTGTGTTTAATTTTCACGAGGTTTTTAATGGTATAAGAATACAAGGATTTTGGCTTCTTCAGGTCTGAGTTGCTCATTGTATTGAAGGTGTCGCTGACATGGGACTTTCTGGTCGAATGTCACCTTGTTCCCTCTTTACTGGATAAGCAACCATGAAGGCTCCTCTCTATGGCGTTGTCAAGGGCTTGATGGTTGAAGGCGATGTTTCTAAAAAACCACAACAGATCTTTCCTGTTTGAACTGAATTGTGTGTTCGACTGATTTGCTGTTCTTGCAGATTTCTTACCAGGCCCAGCTCTGAGCAGAACTT
Organism: Rousettus aegyptiacus; assembly: GCF_014176215.1. Classification (NCBI taxonomy): domain Eukaryota; kingdom Metazoa; phylum Chordata; class Mammalia; order Chiroptera; family Pteropodidae; genus Rousettus; species Rousettus aegyptiacus. The sequence continues at coordinate 114,520,168 of NW_023416306.1, read as the reverse complement.
ATATGTTTCACCATATTTCAGTCTCCTGAACTTCCTCTCATTGTCAGCCTCAGGATGTCGGGGCTGGCATCTTCTCTAGCTCTCTCCACTTTAGAAGAGACTTTTCTAAACATTTTGCCTTTCCAACTCTTGTTGCTTTCATTGTGGTGAAGAGTCATCCATGCTACTGGAGCTTGGTACTCTAAGATCAAACTCAAAACTGGTCTGTGTGAGGCTGAATGATATATGCATATGCTTTTGGAATGACACTGTGTGGTGGAAGGACTATTAGAATGCAAAAGAATTAGTTAATAAATTCAGTATTGTTCAGTTACAAGAACTGGCCTTTCTTTGCCTTATCAACCGCTCCTGACTCCGGGCTCTCTTTGGAGAGGTGGAAGGGTGCACTTGCTTCCTGCAAAGGTTCCACCTTCCTTCAGCTTCCATCTCTGTCCATCCAGAAGGTAAGACTCAGGTGCTGTTTCTGACTGAGCCAGTGGGACTGGGGCCCTTGGACAAGGGCAGCTATCTAGGTGTGAATGCTTTGGGGAGCAGGAGACTCCTTGCTTCTCATTAAGAGGTTTCAGTGAGCCCTGGTTAGGGGGTAGGATGAGCTCTCAGGAAGGAAATAATGGGACAAGTGTCACAGCTAAAAGTTTAAAGATAATTTTATCCACCTCTCCACCCCCAGGACTAGAACCCAGGTTTCTTGATTTGCAGCCACTACACTGCTCTTACACAACTCCTGTCTCCCTCAGTTCCAGGACCTTTCCTATGGACAGCTCGAGGAGAGCAGTTTCTGACCCTCTAGGGAGTGAGAAGCAAACAGAAGGCAGAAGCTGCTGCAGAAAGTGGTCATCAGCCCAGGTGGCTGCCCCCAGAGCCCATGTGGCGCCAGCAAGCAAGGTGCATAGTCCTGGCTTTCCTGGCTGGGTTCTTCTCCCCTGTGAAGGAACCCTGTCTATTTCTCAGCTCTTTCAGTCCCTAGGGCCTTTCACTTCCTGTTTCCCTGCTTCTCTGCTCTCATTTTCGGCCTACACACCACCAGGGAGTTGGTGGACTAGAGTGGCCCCTGAGAGCTCATGCTGGGGAGGAGGAGGGGCCGCGCCACTGCCTTCACTCCTAGAAACAATAGGAAGTCCAGAGGTTTTGAACACTCAGTTTAATTTAAAACAGGCACAAGTGCAAACAATTCACAAAAGTTTCTAGGGAAGGTGCTTTTGTTTTTAAAACTCTGACCCTTAAAAAAAAGTCCTTGCAGTTTTTTGTTCCGTTTTGTTTTGCCCTAAAGCAGGCCACTAGGGAGTAGAGGAATCTAAAAATATGATCTAAACGGGGTCTAGACACCTAGAATTCTTCCCTGGGCTTCCTTGTGTCACAACAGCCCTGAAGGTGGCGAGGGAAGGAGGACAAGGAGACAGGTGTCTGAGGAAGCTGCTAGGGGCAGAAGGTTTGCACAAATGGGGTGCCCATTCTTTTGATGTGACAGAACCCCAGGAGCTGGTTTACCTTCTCCGACCAGGATTTTGAAAAGAAAGGATCCCTGATGACCTGGTTATTGATATGAAGCTCACAAGTAAAACAAAGTTTGTTTCCTCCTCCTTATGGTCTTGGGCTCTCAGACCGCATAATACAGGAGAAACTTGGAACCTGCTCAGTCCGCAGGAAGTATCAGACTCAATACAGACCTCTTCACTGGTCAGGTTGCAACATGGGACTTAAAAGGTGGGAATCCAGGCCAAGAAAGCAGGTCTCTTCAGAGCAGAACTTAGTGGGAGAGAGGATGGGGAAGCCTTACTGAAGGGGCCAGGCTGTCAGGGTGCCCTTCCTCCATTTACACACACACACACGCATGTGCATCCTGTAAAGTGACACCACCTTTATACCACCAACCCCATTATTTCTCTTTCACTCAAAAAATGTCCCTCCTCCTCCCATAGGCTTCCATGGCCTATGAGCAGGCTGCGCATGAGAGTGTTGTATGTCGTCAGTGCAGGTGGGTCAGGAAGCAGGTGCAAGTGGAACTGTGCCTTCAGGAAGTCAGACGCAAAGGAAGAAGATGGATTCAGGCAATAAAAACCTTCTCTATGGCCCCCTTGAGACCCCGGGGTTTGGAATTGGAGCTGAGAACAGGAAGTATCCTGGTGAATACAGGCATTCTGCACTCTTGGGTGGCCTGGGATGCTAGTGTACAACTGCCTTTAAAAAACCACAGCAGCCTTTTCTGCTGTGTTGGCCACAGTGGCCAGAAGTGCTGGTCTTGGTGTTTCTTGGAAATATCCCTGTGCAAATAACAAAGGGTCATTCTGAAGAAGGGGTCTCCATCATCCCAAAGGCAACTGGGGACTCTCTTGGAGGGGAGAGATTCTGAGGGGCAGGTCCGGCCTGGCCCAGTGGGCTGAGGGGCAGGAGGGCAGGGGTGGGGCTTCACATTCAATCTTTGGAGAGAATACTGAGAAAATGAGGCAGGCAGTCCCTGCCAACAAGCTGGTTGCCCAGTGTCCCCTGCCTGTGGGCACAGGTGACTGGCTTGCTCTAAGGATAGGCTCAGCAGGTGGAGGTCTGCTTGCGGTAGAGCTGGATCAGGGGCACCAGACACTCAGGTAGCCCCGTCTGCAGCAGGAAGGGATGGTCCAGGAGCTCCTGGGCCGTTGCTCTCTCCTGGGGGTCTCGCACCAACATCCGTTCCAGGAAGTCTCGCAGCACTGGGGAGACCTGTGGAAACAGGGCAGCGAGATGAAGCCACAGTCTGTAGTCATTTTGGGATGATACATCTGCCTGGTCCCACCATCATTTGAAAGTCTTAAATTCTCTCTTTTCTTACTTCCTGGTTCCTCATTGGTTCCTCCATTGGATTATAAGGTAGGTACATAAAGGTCAGCATCAGTCCAGGGAAAGTGGCCAGTTCATCTCTAGGGGGTGCTCGTGAGCAATGGAATTAGGAGGCTTGGAGCATTGGGGAGCTGAGTTTCAAATATAGCCCATCCTACACCCTGCTTCTCTGAGCTCTCAGCGTTCAGGCTCTGTAGCTCTGTGGTAAGGGGCATGAGATTTGTATCAGTGATCCAGTCTTGGGTCTATCCCTGATCTTGGGAAAGTTGCAATTTTCTCTAGACCTCAGTTTTCTCATCTGCGAAATGGGCAGATGATAAGATGTGCTTGCCCTGTCTGCCTCATGGGGCTTTAGTGGAGACCAAAAAGAGTTCATGGGTGAAGAAGTGTTTTTAAAAACACAAAAGAACAAGATAGGACCTGAAAAAATGATTTTATTGATGCAAGCTTCAGAGTCTAAGTCAAAGGCTTATCTTGGTTCATTTTGAGCCAATATCTTGGGATGAGGCTGACTCTTAGGCTGTTACAGAAGGCTACATCCTCTGGGGAATTAGTCAATTGAAAATCTCCTCTATACGAAAATCTTGGGATCCACAGTGTTTCCAAGGACTAATTGTCTCTGAAGATGTTTTCTGTCTATCCTCCCATCCACATGTGTTGGGGCCACAGAACTTTTTGCTACTTAGAGACTGGGCTTCAACTCTCTGGGACATTTCTCACTCTGGCCAGCAGATGGCAGTGCCGTTTTGCAACCCTCTGCTGACCTGGGGGTATCCACAGGTAAGGCCTGCTGGTTTGGGCAGAAAAGGCCACACACACACACACACACACACACACACACACACACACACACAATTTTAAGGGGAAAACTGGCTCAGATGTGGTCGGGATGTGCATTGATGGAGGACAAGCCAAACACAGTGATAGACTGAGAACACCGTGCCATGGTATAGCTTGCCTGACAGATGGGGTGGAGAAGTTCCTGCTCAGTTAGCATCTCTAGATTCCACCCCAGAACATCAGATTCCTGGCAGTCTTGCTTTCACTTCTCTTGTTTTCCCGTCAATCACTTGCAGGTGGAAACTTGTCGGAGTGACATTGGGAGTTTGTACATAGACGTGGCTCCACACCCAAGTACAGGTTTTGTGTGGAGAAAGAGGAGCCTTTTCCAGAGGCCCAGACTCTCTGCTTCTGTGAAAGGGAGCAGCTGGGTCTGGAAGCCCAGGCTCTGGTCCTCTGAACCTCAGGAAAAATGGGGTCTGTGTTGTCACACACCTTGTATACTGACTGACCTTGTGAGAATTTTTCAGCTTGGGCGGAGGGCTGTCCCGGAGCCTCTTCATGGCTTGCACTGGGGAGTCGCTGAAGTAGGGTGGCTCCCCGTCCACCATCTCAATCACCATGATGCCTAGAGACCAGATATCCACCTGCATGCAGGAAGAGAATGCCCCTGACTCCACTGGCCCCTTGGTAGCAGCATGCTACAGGGGGAGGGGAGCAGTTGGTCTCAGTTGTCTTTGGTGAGTTGGCTTTCCTGGTCACCTACCCTGTGCCGCTACTTCCTATCTGAGTGACCATTGACTAGAGACACAGCTGTCAGCCACTCTCTGAGAAAGGCCATCACACATGGGGAAGCCTAGCCATATCCCACCCTGCTCTTGAGCCGGGGGGTGGGGGGGTGGGGGGAGCATTTTTGGGACCAATTTGTGGCAGTAAAGTCATAGGCAAGAGTAGACCCATCTAAGAGGTGACAGTGAGCAGTAGGGTAGGATATAGACTAAGTGAAAACCTGAGAACTGGGGCTATTTTTGGTGGGAGGGGGCCTCTGGAGGGGGCCGAAAGTGGAAGAGTCAATGTTCCCAAGCCTCTCACAAAAGGACTCGGGGATGGAGAGAACGGTTACCTCGGTTGCATACAGAGACCTGGAGATCACTTCAGGAGCCATCCAGTAGGGAGTTCCCACCAGGGACTTCCTCTTAGGGACGTCTTTGCTGATCTGAGCACAGAATCCAAAATCCGAGAGTTTCACCTGGGGTTGGGGTGAGAGGGAGAAAGTGGAGTGAGTGGTGAACTAGGAGGAGGAGCCATGCTGGGAGCAGGGCAGTGGGGGCATGGGTGTGTCAGGGTGGGAAGGGCTCTACCCTGCCATCGAGGGTCAGCAGGATGGAGTCACTCTTGATGTCCCGGTGGATGACACCCTGGGCATGCAGGTAAGCCAGGGCCTGCAACACGGCCTCACACACAGTGGCGATCTGCTCCTCGTTCAGCCTGGACAGGAAGGCGGGGTCACCGGAGAAAGAGAATGTTAGCCGTGGCTGAGCTGCAGGGGAGATGGTCTGGGAAAGTAGGCACCCCTGCTACCTGGCCCCACAGCTTCTGGGCAATGTATGGGGGAGTCTGGTCAAGATAGAGACCTGGTGGGAAAGGGCATAGGCCTAGGCTGGCGACTACCTTGCCTCCCACTCCCTTGAGACCCCTAGGTCTCTTAATCCAAACAGACAGGGGGTACTCAGGAGAATCTGATAGGCTCTCCAAGTCTGCTGGGCCGGAGGCTGCCTGATACCCTTGCCAGGGCAATCATAGGTACAGCCAGCACTCAGGGCCCAGTGCTCCAGCTGCCTACCTGACTTGGGAGATGATGTCCGTGAGGGCCCCGCCCTGCAGGAACTCCATAAGCACCCACAGCTCCTCGCCCACCAGGTAGCTCTTGTACATCTCCACCACATTGAGGTGCTGGTAGTCCCGCATTATCACCACCTGGAGGCCGGTAGAGATGCCTGAGTGCTGGGCAGTCCCTGCTGCCCATCCCAAATGCCCACCCAGGTCTGCCCTCTCCTCCCACCTCATTAAAGAGCAGCTCCCTGCGCTGCTGCTTCCTGAGGTCCATCATCTTGACAGCCACCTGGCGGCCAGAGTGCTTCTCCCGTGCCAGGCAGACAATGCCTGTGGAGCCCTCGCCAATCTTCACGTAGCTGTCCAGCAGCAGCCGGGGGTCACCCTGGTCCACCACCATCCTGAGCGCAGCCTTGAACTGCTCATGCGTCACGACTCCCGTGTCCTCACCAGCTAGGGCACCCTTGGCCACTGCGGGGTCCTGGGGCAGGTACAGGTTGCTGGTGCTGATCTGGGCGTGCCGGGTGCGGGGGGAGCCCGCTGGGGAAGACCGGCCTGGAGGAGGGCCAGTGGCTGGGGCTGTGCGGAGGGACTTCTGGGGGCTGCTGGTATCCAAGGTGGTCAGAGGGCTGAAGGTGCCCATGGGCTGGGCTGAGGGCAAGGACTGGGCCTTGGCCACCAGACTTGGAGGGGACTCTTTCTGTGGTGGTTGGAATGAGGAGTTGGGCTGCAGGGAGAAAGAAACAGAAGGGGGTTTGGCTGAGGGAGTGTTTGGAGCAGCCTGCACAGAGGCAGGAGGTGGCTGCCATGACCTCTGGACACGGGCAGGTCAGGGCATCAGACCAAACTGGGGAGGTGCCATGAGCAAAGATTTTCAAATGGAACTGAAGCCAAATCATTGTCCTGCTCAGGAAACCAGCCCCCACTGTTCCCAGGAGAGCAGACCAAACAAAAGCTCTTTACGTCCACTCTGCCTGCTCCTGGAAAGACAGAGAAAGCAGAGTCCCTGGGGTGTCCTTGTGTTGGGTATTTCTTTGTGGGCAATTGACAGCCAGACCCCAGAGAGGCCACCGGGACGCAGTCCTGCCTTCGCTGCGGGGCTGCTCGGGGAATCTGGGTCAGGGGTAGTTGCTTTCATGGCTCCCCCACCCAAGGGCCCATGCAGATGGAAGCAGCTCTGTTGAGTCCCCTACAGGGGACCACGGAGGCATGTTTCCATCCTGGGGTTCTGAGGTTCCCCCTGAACTGAGGATCTGGTGCTGGAGAGATCTGAGATCAGATAGGTGGGTCCAGCCAAACCAAGTCTTGGGGCCAAGGATCCTGGGGAGGTTTCCTAAGGGTTCCCCAGAGAAGACCCTCTACTTGCTCCCAAGCAAGAAACTCCTGACTGACGACCCCACACAAGGAAGGGAAGGCAGGGCCTGTCCTTAAGGGGTGGGAGGGAAGGTAGAGCTGGGTGGCAGCCTGGGCCCCCAGGGAGCCCTGCAGGTCCCGCCCTGGAAGCATTCCAGGCTCCTTGCCTTTCTGGGCCCAAGCCCTATGGCCAGCCCTGCCAAGAAATGATCCCGTCCTTGGGGTTCTCCCCAAGCAGCTGGTGATGTGCAACATGACTCTGCCTAGGATTATGTGTTTTTAAAAGGGGCACCTGGAGAGGGCCCTACATAACCTAACAGTGGACACTTCAGGGGCTGCTGGGAGGCCTTCTTGGAACTTCTCAAAACCTACCACAAAGTGGTTGTCTAGGGGCCTAGTGGCTCCTGGTCCTGATTCCCAGAGCTAAATGGACTTCCAGAAAATCTCCTTAAGCAGTCAGCTTGGGCTGGGCTGATGGCTCAGGGACCCCAAGTCTGCGCCTCAGGCCCACCAGGATCAGCCAGAGTCTTTTCAACCTCTTCATCACTCCCTGCCCAGGCTTTAGGGCTCCCGCCCCCATCACAGTCCTTGACCTCGCCTAGGGTCACACACGTGAACGGGTGCCCCTGCCAGCAGAGTTGAGAGCACTGGGACACAGGGCATGGGAGGGTGGGGCCAGGCTTGGTCTTCACCTCAGCAAGCGTGGGTCCCAAGTGTCTCTTCACTGGCCCTGCTGCCTACCTCCACAAGGAGGAAGATTTTACTTAATGTAACCACAGAAAAGGACCAGATGAAACTTGCTAAACCACACCAAGAAAGGGAAAGGGAAAACAAAAGGTGGGATTAATGAATTGTTATGGGCTCTGAATTAATTCTGGAGTTACTTGTGTGACTGAGACCTCTTGGGCAGGAAGCCATTAGAAGAGTCATACGTTGAGTTAGAATGATGCCTCATTTCCCTTCCTGGGCCATGGCTGGCAGAGCCAGGCTCTCCAGCTGTGGGCTTGGGGCACTTGTACCCCTAAGTGCCTCAAAGGCAGAGGCCATGTCATAATATTAAAAAAATAATAATAATAAAGCCATTTATTGAGGGCTTACCACTTTGACTAGGGCCTTGAATGCATTATCGCACCTAACTCTCATAACCCTGTGGGTTATTTTATTTATCCCATGGGAACTATTGGTATCACATTTGTGGATGAGAAAACAGGCTTGGAGAGGTTAAATAACTTCCCTAAAGTCACTTAGTAGTAAAGGGCAAGGCCGAACTTCAGCCCTGGTCAGCTTGAACCCTGACCCCTATGCTATATCCCTGGTGTCATGTAGCCTTAGCATACAATAAAGTACATGCTACACAGTAGGGACTTAACCAGTGTTTGTTGATTTTTGAGATCTTCTGACTTGGCCCTTCTGCTTCTAAGTGGAACCATTTCTACATTCCCCAAACATGCAACCCTCTTACCTCGCTGGCCTCCCTGCCCCCACTTGAGGTCTTCTTTTGCCTTCTAGCTAATGTGAGTGACCACAGGCCAAGCTTCCGGGGCAGAGTAAAAGAGCCCTAGGGCCACAGACCCTCCTGTATCCACGCCTGGCACACCAGGCCATTGGCAACCTGACCTCTCAGGGCATCAGTGCACGACTGCTGCTTGGGAGCTGCTGTGAGTGTCCAGAGCCAGCCCCTGGGGTGTACTGAGGTGCAGAGGGCTGGCTGCTGGCTTGATCTGGGAGTTCCTGGGAGGGAGGGGGAACAAGCTGGATGTTTCCCATCTGTGTTGTAATTTGCCTAAAGCTGCGGTTTGCAACTGGGGGTGAGTTTGCCTTCAAAGGACATTTGGTAATATCTGGAGGGATTTGTGGTTGTCCCATCAGTGGTGTGCTACTAGCATCTAGTGGATAGAGGCCAGAGATGCTACTAAACATCCTACAATGCACAGGACAGCCCCTACGACAAAGGATTCAGATGTCAACAGTGCAGGGTTGAGAAGCCCTGGCCCAGAGCAGTTCGGCCTTGCCTTTAGAATCCTGGCTTAGAGTATTTATCAAGAAATGTATGCCCAAAGTGCTAAGAAGGAAAGCACTCCCCTGGATTTGGAACTGTGGCGTCTCTGAGCCCAAGGCGACCACCACCTCCCCCTATCTGCCCCCACAGAAGCAGGGGCTAGCCCTGCACACACAGCAGCAGAGGCCCTTGGTGGGTACCTGGTAAAGTGTGCAGCACGGGCAGGCCAAACCGAGGCTGGGTGGATGGCCTATGCCTTGCTGTGGAGTGCAGGCAGGAGCCTAGAAACCTGCACCGTCCGTGCCCAGCCCAGCACTAACCTGTTCTTTTTCCAAATCCCTGAAGTCTCCCCACAAAACTCCCAAGAGGCAGAGAGTGGTAGATTCTTGTTCTCACTTCCCTGACAGTGTGCTCTGCGCTGCTCCCACCTTTGGTTTTCCGGGGGAATGTCTCCCCAGGGGCTCAGCCTTCCAGAAACACCTCAGCTCATAGACATGTTCCTTAACATGGATAGATGTATCAAGCCACATCTCATCTGTCTCCCAGATCCCCATCCCATGGGGGATCTAAGCTTACTGTCCTTGTCCCAGTGTGAGGCTGGAGTGCCAAAACCCAGCTCCTTCCCTGGGTGCCTTGGGTTGGCAGTAACTGGGAAAGGTTAAGGGTCCAGGCTGCTCCCCAAACTCCCCACCCAGGTGCAGACTGGACCAGACTTGTGCCACCACTGACAAGAGGATCCAGGCTTGTCCTCTTCCAGGGACAGGAGGCTCCATCACTAGAGCCACGGTAGGCAGTTATTTCTTAGGTCTGACTTATAGGCCTCGTGCCCCCACCTAAGCTCATTTCTGCCTGTACCTCAGGAAGGAGCTAGAGAAAAGTGGCTGCCAAGATAGCAAAGCCTTCTTGAGTAAGAGACGAGAGCTGAGAGGCCCTCTCATGCCTTCCTTCTCTGACTCATTTAAGACACCTAGGGGCTCTGTCAGCATCTCTGAGTCAGTCTTCTCATCTGCCAAATGGGAAAGGGTGTTATTATCACTATGGACAGGATGTCGCAGGGCATGTAAGAAGCAAAATCATTCTCTGCCTGCCAAGAAGTGTCACCATTAGGGCTCCCTTCACTGTTTCCTTTTTTTTTTTTTTTTTAAGAAAAATATGTGCATCTGAGACTGTCACGCAGGCCAAGAGTCAGCTCTCCTGCTGCTTCTGGACCCAGGCAAATGCAATCCTCTAGCTTTCCATATGATACACAAACTCGAGAATAAATCATTACAGAAATGTTAAACAAAACAATCATCACTAAAAAAAAAAAAAAAAAAACGGGCAGGCAGGCAGCCAGGCAGAAAAGAATCCTCATTAGAAGAGAGAACACTGCTGAATGCCTCAGGGAGAAGCAGCCCAGGGAGCTTCTGCAGGACCTCAGGAGAGCCCTGGGGCAAGCAAGGGGTGGAGGCAGAAAGGTCTGGGGAGAGGAAGGCAGGGAAAGCCCCTGTCCTGCTCAGGGCTGGAGCACCTATCTCTGTTGGGGTCTGGGCGAGGGTTGCTGGGCACCAGGGGCAGAGGAAGGTCTGGGCTTGTGGTTAAAGATGCCCCTTTTTCAGGGGCGGGGTGTGTGTGTGTGTGCATGCGCAAGTGGGCGCGCCAAGCCAACCAGCGTGGTTCACCCAGACATATCCCAGAGGTCAGGAGTGCAAGGTGAGTTTAGAATAAGCCTCTCAGAGGCCCCCCAGAAAATGACCTGGCTTGTAACCTCTGACACATGCTAAACCTTTGGAGCACAAGGGCTCAGTTGATTCAGAGTAGAATCCTCAGCTGAGGCTGAGCTGGTTTCTTGATTTTTTTGTTCCCTCATGCTATTCCCACCCTGACCCTTTAAGTGGGGAAGCCTAGGCAGGGCCTGTGTCCCTGACTCGTACTCCTCAGTGGACACCTGCCAGGCCAGCTTCCTGCCCTGCTGAGAGTGCCCCCAGGGGGTAGCCCCCTGACCTACCTTGCTCTGTGGTGGAGGGCCCTGCTTGCTGCTGCTTGGAGGGGCCACGGCAGGGGTAGACAGGAACATGCTTCGGAACAGCCTGCGCTTAAGGCTGCTCTCTTGGGTCTTAGGGCTGGGGCTGCCTTCCCCACTCGGCTTGCCTGCAGCTGAGCCCACCAGGCAGGACTGTGGCCGGGCCTCCTCAGATCCATGCCTGGTTGCCTTGGTCCCACGTCTCCCAGTGGCTGCGGGGGGCGAGGTGCTGGGTGGGGAGCTCTGCAGGCAGGTGCCCAGCTTCAGGCAGCGCTGTGTGGCACCCTGGAACTCTGCAGGGCCTAGGGACTGTGCCTTGGTGGCCAGCCCATTGGGCAGGATCCGCGGGCTCTGTGGCTCTGGCCATGGCATCTGCCTGTGGCCTCCTGGTGCGCCCCCGTTGCAGCTGAGGTAGAGGCCTTGGGGGTCGGTGTGCTCAGACTGGGGGCTCTGCAGGTACATGTCCGGGTCTGCAGCCCAGTGCTCTTCCCCCAGCAGCCCCAGTGACTGTGCTCGTCGCCGGCTGGTGGGGCTTCGGCCACGCAAGGTGTTGGAGCTGATGACAGACAACTTCTGGATGTCGTTGAGCAGCCCCGAGATGTAGCCATCTATGGGCACAGAGCTGCCCCTCACCACTGTCTGCAGAGGAGGGGAAAAGAGCATGGGTGAATGGCCTGTTCATGGAGGGGTGGCCTGGGACCAGGTCAGAGAGCCTTCCCGGGGTACCTTAGGGAGGAACACATAAGGACCTTGCCTGTGGTGTTATCTATCCATTCCTTAATTTTTCAGTCATTTACCAGGGTCTGTGGCAGGTCAGGCCTGTGCTGATGTGTAGAGCTCTCTGAGGAGGCAGGGACCAGTCCAGGGCTCTCCTCCACATGCACTGCTTTTGTGGCCTCCAGTCCCTCACAGGGCCCTGACCCCCTCCCCTACCAGGTTGTTGGACCCACCCTTCTTGACCCACACAACTAAACCCTGCAGGTCCAAATGTTGCATGGCACACTTAATACTAAAAGTTTATTTATCTGCAATTCAAATGTTATTGGGCATCCTGTATTTTTATTTGCTAAATCTGGCAACCCTACAGCCCTGCAGAGAGGGACTCCCCAGGCTCCTCCTCCCCGGGTCACCCAGGGAGCAATGAGAGGCTGATTAGCAGGGAGTGAAAACAGCAGCTAATTGATAGCTGGCGATTAGGTGGTTTCTCCAGGCGCCTTTGTGGTTTGGCCAGGCACCAAGAAGTGCAAGAGGCTGAACTTGGCCATGCCATTCCCGCTGCCCACCTTACCTTCATGGGCTGGAGCTGCACCCGTGTGATGCGTGAAGGGTCCACCACAGGCTTGGGCCGCCGAAGTGTGTCCAGGATGTTCTGCCATTGTGGGGGGAGGCCCACGAACTTGCCTTCTTTAGGGTCAAAGGAGGTGTGCACACGGTGCTGGAAGTTCTGTGGGGCTGAGATCTCGGGGCGTTTCTTCTTTTTCTTACGGAACATGGTGCCTGCATAGAGAGGGTCAGGCTGAGCTCCAGCTGGGGTTTTGCAGGAGCCTGGCCCAGGCAGCTCATGTGGCTGTGGTGGGTGCAGGGGCACCAGACTCTGTGCTCCCTGCCCTCAGCACAGCTCCCCTGTCCTGAGCCTAGGATTTCCCCTCACCTCTCATCCCTACTTCCTCAGGGGAATGCCTAGCTCCCAGCAGAGAAATCCCAGAAACAACGAAAGCACCATATATAAGCCAACATGGACTATAAACAAGGAACAGAGGTATGTGTCTTCTTGTCTGTACCAGGTCCCCTGCTGAGCAGGCAGACTCTGGGGGGTGTGTACTTATAAGATCCAAAGCCCATTACAAATATCATTCCACTCTCAAAGAATTAAAAAGGGGGTTAGAAGGAGGAGAGCCAGCAAACGTATTTTATGAAGCAAGTATGACCTTAATTCTCCAACCAGATAAGAATAGTACAAGAAAAGGGAAATTTGAACCAGTCTCACTTTTGAACATAAATGTGAAAATCCTAAATAAAACTAGCACATTGAATCTAATAGTATGTTAAAGTTTTTACTTTTTTTTTTTTTTCATTTGTTTTTTCACAATCAACTCAGGTTTGTCCCAGGATGGGTCAACAACAGAAAATCTGTTGATGTGATAGGAAACATTCATAAAAAGCCAACCCACCGAGTCACAGACATGTTACCCAGTCTGGGACCATTTCTCATAGAACCAGGAACCCCAAGAGGGCCCTTGTGGTCACCAGGTGCTCAGCCCTTATTCTGGAAAGCCCCGAAGGACGGCTATCTCAGGGCTACAGCTCTCCAGGAAAGAGAGAGCCCCCTGCCCTTGGGCCCCTTTCTCTCAGGTCTCAGAACTCTGTACAAAACATCACTTGCAGTCAAACCTCCCTCTCCCTCCTTGCTGATGTGAGGTTTGCCTAAGGCCCAGGTGAGCTCCCTCAACATCTCAGAGTGATTGTGGTGTGCGGATTTGAGAGAGGGAGACTGGAAATCCAGGAGGTAAAGTAATTCTTCCCAAGTGTTGCTCTAGCCTCACTTTTAGGGAGTACCCGGCTGGAACCACGTGGGATGGAGGTCAGGGTGGCTGGTGCCCACTTGAATGCTTTTGTGTCTAAAGTGGCTCAAAGGAGCTCAATAGGTGGTGGTGGTGGTGGTTGTTGTTGTTGTTGTTTTAATTTTTCTTTATTATGGTAAAATACACTCAATGGGTTCTTATGTCCCCTGGAATGGTCACTTCTAGGTTTTAAGAAACAAACATGTTTGCTTCTTGAATGCTTGGATAATTCATCTATGCACAAATCTGTGGTATCTTTGGATATTGGGGCATTCTTTTGACTCCTGCTCTGGAAACGGCATTTTCCTGGTCACTTTAGCAGGTTCTGGAGTAGGTCACATCTGCGAGGCTGCTGGAACCCACCCAGAAAGGCCGCGGGCTCAAACAGCCACAGCTTCCCCGCTAGAATGAACCAAGCATGAATCAGTTTGAATCCATGTCATACATCTTGGATTATCAGCTGCTTCTTGGGACCTGGAGGTTTAGGAGTCCACCAAACAGCCCCTATGAGCAAAGCCCCTGTGCAGGACCCCCAAAGACTAAGCACTTTGGAATGACATATGCCAGTTGGGTTGCAGGTGAGTTTAGGGAGTCTCCTACTTATTTGGGGAGACTTCAAGCAAGTTACCTAAGCAATTTGAGCCTTGGTTTTCTTTATCTACATAAAATAGGGTTGATAAAAGGTATTTCACAGAGTTTGAAGAATATTAAGTGAGAAAATTTCCAGTAAATGGGGGCTGTTTCTCTTGCTATGTTACCTCTCTGTATCCCTGTCTCTAAGCTCAGGGCCCTACTGTTGTGCGAATAGGAGCAGATACTAGTCTGGGAGTGATGCTGAACTCTGACCTCTCAGATTCACTTGTCAAGGGGCCCGGCCTGACTTCTGGGACCTCAGGCCCTTGACCTCTCCACTATGTAGACTCTCGATAGTTTGATAAAACTTGACCTCCTCCCTTTTAGCCGTTGGCAACAGAGGAGTCTTCATCCCACAGTCTTTCCTCACGGTCTCTGAGACGGAGCCTCTCTCCCACGCTTAGCTTAGCTGATGGTTTCATCCTGCTCCCTCCTCTGTGAACTCTTTTGGAGGTGAAGAGATACACTCTAGAATTAAAGAAGAGCTGGCTAATACTTCTCTCTCCCGTCCCCAGAAGATCCATCTCCAACTCCCCTGCCCCTCCCAAGGGCCCAGCTCTTGCTGTAAAAATGCATAGGGACAGTGTCTTTAGTAAATTGTCTGAATGACTCAAGGATCCTTCTTCTGAGGCTACCCCAACAATGAATCCGGAACAAGTTCTTCCCAGAGGCAGCAGGGAAGGCCTGAGGAGAAAGGATGGGTGGCGCGTAGAGTCCTAGGGTCTGGGTTGTGGTGGTGAGTGTGGGAGTTGGCCGAAGCAATGAATAAGCTCAGGCTTTGGGGGTGGGACGAGCAGAGATTTAGAAGTCAGAGTCAGTCACTTAGCTAGTGAGAATCCACACCTATAGGAAGGCTGCCAGGATTCTTCCAAAATGTGGTGAAGCCGACATTGCCTGGGATAATATAATTATGTACATAGAAAATCCAGAAAAATCTACATACAAACTATTGGGATTATATAAGTGAATTTCGAAGGTCTCCAATTCAAGGTCAATATAAAGATATCAGTTGTAGTTCTACATATCAGCCCCAAATACAAAATGAATTTTTAAAAAAGAGTCTGTAGTACAGTGGGAAATAGAAGTTTGGTCTTTGTCCCTCATTCCTGGCACACGGCTCCTAAAACTCTTGGAATCCCCAGAGTGGCAAGAATGTTTGAACTTTCTGCACCCCCACCTCCCATCTCTGGGAAGAGGAGAAGGGCCATAGATTGAGTTATTCACCAATGGCCAATGATCTAATCAACCATGCCTATTTAATGAAGCCTCTGTAAATCCCCTAAATGACAGTATTCAAGGAGACTCTGAGTTGGTGAATACATCAAGATGCTGGGAGGGAGAGGTGTCTGGAGATGGCATGGAAGCTCCATGTTCCTGACCACATCTCTTCCATCTGTGCATCTCTTGCATCTGGCTGTTCCTGAGTTGTATCTTTTCTAATGTGCTGGTAACAGTAAGTTAAGTGTCTTCTGAGTTCCATGAGCCATTCTAACAAATTATCAAACCTGAGGAGGGAGTCATGGAAATCCTTGATTTATAGCGCGTTGGTCAGAAATACAGGTGGACAGGGACTTGTAACTAGAATCTTAAGTGGACTGAGCCTGTGGGGTCTGTGCTAACTTCAGGTAGTCAGTGTCAGAATTGAATTGAATTCTTGAACACCCAGTTGGTGTCTGAGTTGAAGAAATGGTCTCAGGAAGTAAAAAACAAAACAAAACAAAACAAAACAAAACTCATTTGATATCAGAAGTGTTATCGGGGGGAAAAACCCCTCAGATATCATTTACCATTTTACATTAAAAAATCAAGTACTTAGGAATAAATCTAATCAAAGTTTTGTACAATGAAAAGTATAAAACAATTACAGATAGTAAAGAATGTTCATAAATTAGAAGACTCAATAGTGTAAAGATGCCAACTATTTCCAATTAACCTAAAGATTTATTTCATTTTCAAGGTCTCAGCATATTTCTTTTGGTCTGAATTGTCAAATTGATTCTAAAATACACAGAGAAACATAAAGAACCAGGAATAGCCAAGACAATCTTGAAGAACAAAGTTGGGGGATTACACTACTAGATATCAAAGTTTATTATAAAGCTACAATAATTAGCATACTGTGAAACTGGCATGAAGATTGATGACTAGACCAATGGAACAGAAGAGAGAATTCAGAAATAGACCCAGTCATATGAGGTCACTTAATTTATGACTAAGGTGACACTGCAATATGGTGGGGAAACAGATGACTTTTTCCATAAATGTAGCTGAAGCAATTAGATAGCCATATGAAAAAAGGAAAAATCCTGAAAAATGAATTCATATCATCCACCAAAATTAATTGGATCTAAATGTGAAAGGTAAAATAATAAAGCTGGTGGGAGTGGTGGGTGGGGACAGGAGAAGGGGGACCCCAATGTCTGGCCATCCCCTGCCCAGGTCTGGTGTGAGTATGTGGGGTCCAAGTTTGGTGGGCTCTCCCGGAGGCCGCACCTGCTGGAGCCCAAACCTGTCCACATCCAGGTTGCCACCTGCAGGTCTCCATTTTCCACCCCTGTCTAACCTTCAGACAAGCCCAAGGTCTCCCACACTGAGGGAGGGTAGTTATTGCATCTGCCCTGAGGCTAGAGATAAATTAAACTACCAGGTTGTTTTTTGTTCAAAGCAGATTTTTTTTTTTAATTATTATTTTTATAAGAGTTTGGGCCAAACTGACGAGGAGCAAACTGCCAGGGAGCAAGATCTCAAATGCTCTCTAGAGCAACAGTTTTGCAATTTCTTTTATGCATTTGAAATTAAGGAAGACCGAATGAAGGTGAGAGAAAGCAAGGGCAAGACTGGATTACAAACTAGTTAAGATTATGTGCTCTCACGCTTTAAAAGGAGGAGTCTAAAAGGGGGCATTTCAAAGGTATGTTAACCTAGATGCACAGAAACAATGGATGGGGCTTATTTATTATAAAGTTACAATAAGCCTTTTATTAAAGAAGTTATATGCTGGGGATGTGACTGTGCACCATGATCTGCTCAGTTGGGAATTTATAATCATATTACCCTGTGAGGTTACTTTCTATAGAATCTCTTTTTCTTCTACACCAAAGCAGAATTCTTGATCACACAGGTTAGGAGTCGGGCTTTTTTTTAAAGATTTCAACTAGGTTAATTTGTAAATGCAGGATGAGTACGATGAATAGCTAAAGGAAACACAGCAAAATATTCATTGTTGTTTCGTTTGACTGGTGGGGCTTCAGGTAATTTCCTCCCACCCCATCTTTCTACTCTTCTAAATTTCCTTAAAGATGATGGACTGCTTTTCTAAAGTAAATACAATATTTTTAAAGAAAAAAAGAGTGATCATGAAGACTCATTCCTAAGAGACATTCACCCATAAGGTTTCCAAGTTACTGGGTATGAAACACCTGAGACACAAACATCCTGCATCTCTTCAGCAACGAAGCCTGTACCCTTGGAGAATACCTGCCCACTCAGATAGGGGCCCTCAATTTTCCATTCCTAGGTCTCCATCTTCCACCCCAGTTTCTAACCTTCAGACCCAAGCCCAAAGCCCCGGAACTGAGGGAGGGTGGTTGTTGCATCAGCCCTGAGGCCATAGTGTTAAAGCCAATCAGGCCAGACCAGTCCTTAGAGTTGCTGTCCCTAGAATCTCACTTTGCATCCACACTCAGTTCTTCTAGTGGAGGAGCTTTCCTTAAAGAAGATACCCTGAGGAGGAAGGAGGAAGGAGGAAGATGATTTTCAAAGAGCCAGTCCTTGCCTTTTCTTCTGCCTAGCCTGATGGAAGTGATGTGGGCCTGAGACATGCAGTAGAAATGGGCAGAGGCAGGGCGCCACTCAGGCTCAGGGTGACCTCCTGTCTGACACCTCACCCCAGCACAGGGCAGGGAGGTGCTGAGGATTCTTTCCCAGGCTTGGATGCATTGTTGTGACTGAGGAATGCTTTGAACTTTCCTCTTCTGAATGTCTGCAGACTACTTTCTGTCTGGCGGGCCCATGACTGGACCAGAGTGGGATGCCAGTGTCGGGAGGGAAGAGCCTAGCCCAAACCAGTTTGAGAAGGAAGCTCCCCAGGCACAGCTCCTGCTGAGGCTGCTTCCTCCAGCCTGAGCCTGGCAGATGGGGAGCAGGTCAGTTCCTGGCAGAGATTTTCTGGAGGAAATGCTGCCACACCCAGTAAAGCTGAGGACAGAGCTGGCAGGAGAGTTTAGGGAGCCATAGGCTGGGGTCACTGAGGGTTGGGACTGTCATGTCAGAGGAGATTCGAGGCAGAAAGGGAAGTAACTGTTCTTGAGCACCTACTGTGTGCTAGGCCCTTCCCAAGTATCAACTCACTTAATCCTTACAACAACCTTGGGAGGAAGGAATTATTATTACAAAGAAATCCAGATGAGGTTCAGAGGGGTTAAATAAATTTCCCAAGGTCATAGAACTAGGAAATGACTGAGCTGGGGTTGGACTCCAGATCTGGTTGCAAAGTCCCTGTTCATTCCACTATGCCTACTCTGAGGGTGCTTGGCTATTATGAGTCTTCCTGGGTCTTTATGAATAGGAACAGGGCTGAGCAACCTGCGTAAACTCATGGGAGTGTGTAGAAGGGGATAGGCCGGGGCCAGCTCTCTCAACCAAGATTGCTAGGTTCTTTCCTGGGCTGATCTGTGAGTCAGAGGCCAAGGGAACTGGGGCTGCCCTGACTTGTAGGCTGACCCTTACTTTGTGGAACCAGGTTTTCTTTTGCCCTGCAAGGAGTGTGTAAAATGTTCCAGAGGGCTTGGCATATATGAAAAAAGTTACAGACACAGTTTATTCTCTTCAGAGCAGGTCAGGTTCCCTCAATAGAGACTCAGGCAATCTGTGGGCTTGGCACAAGAAGTGGTAGGCAGAGCTTTGTGGCTGATGCTACTGTACCCTGGCGACATGGAGTTTCAGTGGTGGCCCTCAGAGCGGGGCACTGTGGCTTGGCTGGTCTAGAGTCACAACTGAGGTAAGCAGAGCAGCCACAGTGGGTGGGTTACCCTCTCAAACTGCTTCTTCTCCAGGAGGAGACATTCATCTTCCAGGGCCTGGGATGCAAGGGCCACCCAGCTGTTGGGGCCCACAAACCCAAGGCAGAGCTGTAGAGAAATATATCTGCATTTAAACCTCAGACCAGAGCTCACACATTCAAATGAGTGCTGCCAGTTGAGGCAGAACCTTGGGAGTGATTCTGCCTGTTCCAAACGTGTTCCAGTACTTTCGGAAGTCCTCTTTGGAAATCACCTTTGGGGCTCATCATGAGCCAACGTCAACCGTTCTGTTGCCTCTGCTTTTCACTGGAAGTGGTGGTATCTGATGTGTTCATCCACCTTATCCTGGCTTCTAGTGGGTTTTGACTCTTTCCACACATTGAATTCCTTTTAAGGAAAGGACACTTAGCCTACTTAAAGGATTCACAAGAATGTGCTACAGGCGGGGAAGGTGGTTCCCAGAGAACACGTCTAAAAGAATTTGTAGTTACTCTAAAGTGGGCAGGGCTTGGTTGGTTAAGTTCTGGGATGTTGGTTAACTGTTAGGAATGAGGCTGGTGGAATTTCCCTCCATTTCCGGGTGACTGGAAGAGAGAAGGAAGCTGAACCCTGGGCCGTGCTCCCAGTGCCAGCACATCCCTGGCTGGAGGCTCAGGGCCTGCTTATCAGAGCTGAGCTCTATCTCAGTATGGCCCCAGGGCAGCAGGTCCCAAGGTTCTGGCTTGTGACTTTGGCCTACTCTCCTCCTTTCTAGGTCTCAGAATTTCAGGTGGTGACAAAGGACTGGACTCCTTATCCTCTGCCAGCTTCTCCAGGTATAGTGAGGAGAGAAACAGCATCTGTTCTAACTCAAGGGTCCATTTTGGGTGTTTTTAGTAACCATTGCTCAGGAAGTGCCTAACATAAGCACCAGGCTGTGAGCTGAGGCATTTCTACTTATGCGAGCTCCTCACCCCAAGCCTGTGAGGTAAGATCGTTATTGTCCCATGAGGAAACCAAGTCATACAGCAAAGAAGGGGCAGAGCCATGTCCATCTGACCCAGACTCTGATGTGAATGTGGCTGCAGTCAGCTGTCACCTTCCACTACTCACACTGTATCATTCTCAGGCCCACCCAAAGCTACTATGGGGAAGGAACTATCCTAGAATCATGACAATGAGGCAGATGTATGCCCCAAGTTCTACAGCGCTTTGATAGGCGCCCTTACTACTGCCACCATCAGAGTGGCCCACCAAGGACCCTATCACCTTCAGAGCTCAGCCTTCCCACCCAGACATCTGTAGCAGGGCTGCCTGACCTCTTCATCCTCGCTTGAGAACTGGCATGCCACACACCCTTCCTGGAGAGCTGTGTGCCTCTTGTCCATGGTCAAGAATAGTGCAGACAGAAGTCAGCCTCCCATCAGAGTATTCTCTTCAGCCACAAAGATTTTTTCCAAACTTTGCTTTCTGGAGTTTGTTTAATTAAATATAAATATGATTACATTATTTATTCATTTATTCAGAAGTATTTATTGTGCATCTACTCTGCTCCAGACTCTGGGAACCATGGTGAACAAAATAAAATCCTCGCTCTCATGAAGTTTAGCTTGCTTTCCCAATAGATGTTGCTAGACACGCCCCCTGACCTCACGGACCACCAGGAGAAATGGCGATGCACACCCCACACCCGGAGGGACTTGTTCATGGATTCTGGACTCCCCTTTGTCCCTCCCCAAATTGCAGTCCTTCAGTGGCATTCCCGACAGAAGCCTGCCCCCGTCTGCACCCTGCTCAAATGAGGTCAGTTATGGGGAGCTCCTTCCCCTTCCCAAGGCCCCTGCCCTTTGTCCCCTTGCTGCTCATCCTTTGTGTAGAGTTAACTCTGTCCTCCCTCAGCCTCCGCCAGGGGTTCAGGCCTGCCATCTGCCCCTCTTCACATGATAGTCAGGAGAGGCGGCACCCCAGAAACCTTTCCTGGCCCCTCAAAATACACCGGGGGAAGGGCCTGAAGAGAATTTCATTTGCTTTTCTGCACAGTTATCACTTGCAATGTGGGTGGGTCCTAGGCTGTGGCCTTCACTGCCATTGCCTGAGGGCTCTGTAAGTTCTGCCCGGGGCCACTGTGCTAAAGTGTAGAGTGTCCCCAGGATGCTGAGTAGTACTCTGAGGTTCTGCTGACCCACTGGAGTGGCCCTAGAGAGAAGCCGAGTGTGCAGGGCAGAGGGTACTATGCACATAATAAGCTAACACATCTGGGCTCCCCAACCTTGTCATCACTCCCACAGTACAGGTCCCAGTGAATCTCTAGAGGAGAGATAATGGGGCTGTTGTTGAAAGGAATATGATAATAAAGCTCATTCAATCACTTGTGTCAACACTCCAGTTGAATGAGAGGCCAAAGAGCCAGGCTGGCCAGCCAGAGAAAGTCAATATTGACTCAGTCCTGCCTCTCTGCCCAGCCTGTACACTCAGTGCTGAGGTCCAGCAGAAGCTCAAGCCAGGCCAGTCCTTTGATCCTTGTTCACTGTACTTAGAATCCTAACCTCCTCCCTGGTCCACAGCACTGGGCTGTCCTGAGCACAGGGTTATCTCCAAGGGAGGAGAGAAGAATGGCCTTCCTGGGTGGGCTGCAGACCAGGCACCTCTTCACCAGCCCAGACTTTCAAACAGCCTCTGCATGCAGAGGCCCGAGTCCACATCAGAGAGTCAGTCCTCAATGCCTAACCAGAAAGAACCTCTAGGGTCCCCTACTCACAAGATTAGGTCCCCAATCACACATATGCGCATGCACACACACACACACATACAGATTATGCCTTTTTTTTTGTTTGTTTTACAGCCTTTAACTTTCTATAGCTATTTCGTTTGCCTCCTCACTTTGTGCTCACAATACTGCTGTGACTTGGGCCAAACCTGCTTTACTGGATGCATTTTAAAGACTGCAGGCAGCTAGAGAGAGGAATGAGGAGACAAGAAAGGTAATATACATATACATGTATAAAGTACCTAGCACATGTCAGGCACTGTGCTGGGTACTTTTTATTAGTGAATTAAATGATCACAACTCTACTAGGTAGATATAATGAGTTCTGTTTTATAGGTGAAGAAACTGAGGCTTTGAGAGAAGTAATTGTCTGAGATGGTAAGTGCGGAATCAGGACTCAAACACAGATCACTTTGGCTCCAAGCTCCTCTGTCATGCCCAGAGAAGTTAAATAACCTTCCCATACCCTACAGCTACTTAGAGACAGGACTGGAAGCCTCAGGGAAGAGGCTACCTCTATGTCACACAACACCTGTGTCCAGGATCACCCATGAACATGTGACCACGTATGAGGTGTAGAGAGCTTTGGTTTTTGCCTCCAAAGCCGGATTCCCTGCTAGAAATGGCCTCTTTCTTGGGCCATCTGCCTGCTCGCCATGGACATACTCTGCCTTTACTGTATTCCCATTGCTTTGCTCTAGCAATCTCCACAATCTCCTGCCACATAGCCAGACTTCTCAAAGTTCTCCAAGAGAGGAGGGCTCAAGTAGCTTCGCCTTTTCCAATACAGACAAGTGGAGGCAAGAGGGAGGTGGCTCACTGCTACACTGTTTAATTTCTCACTTATCACTGTGACTCTTCACAACTATCCTATGAGGAAGGCACAGTCCTCCTCCCTATTTTATAGACAAGGACATTAAAGTTTGCCTAAGTTCTCAAAGGCAAAGTCAGAATTTGAACCCAGCTCTTTCTGGTTTCAAATGTTGTATTCTCAGCCTCCATCCTAAATATGGCCTGCAGAGAACTTACAGTATTGCAATATATGCAGCACCAGCCACAAAAGACCTGACCACAGACAGACAGGAGCCCCCTCTCTTCTTGCATCTAGAAAAACAAGTCAGAAGAACTTAAAGAACACCAGAATGAGTCAAGATACAGAGAACACAGCCTACACCCTGGGAACTCTTCGCGTCTTGCCCTTAGTGTTCCGAGTAACATCTACCTTCCAGGTTGGATGCTGTGCACTGAGTACCGGAAAAGCTGGAGGGATTTTAGCAGGTTGGAGGTCTGGGGAATGAGTTGGCAGGTTGGGGTGTGCTGATCGGCACCTCTGCCTGCTACTGTCCTTCCTGTTTGGGAGCCTCTTTCCCAAGCAAGAATGCAGAGCACCGCTTTGGTGACACTGCCTTGTCCCAGACAGGCATCAGGCCTGACGACAAGCAGAGTCTGGGCCAGGGCAGGGCATGAGAAACCCTGCCACCTGCTGTGGGCTGAGGTGGTGGAAGTAATAATGCACATCTACTAAGGACTGAGAAATGGCTCCTAGAAGGGACCAGCGCCCTGCCTAACAGTACCAAGAATGGGCCAGCCCAGAAGGGCCACTTGCCTGCCCAGTGTCCCTTCCAGCCTGTGCCTCAAGCTGGTTTCCAGAAGGCTCCTGGACAGCCCACCAGGGTTGCAGGTCCCTCACTCACCTCTGGAATGCCTTCCTCGCCTCCTCTTCCACCTGACTCCTCACCCTTCAGTGGGCAGAGCTCTCAAGCACCAGGAGAGGGAAGACTAAAGACCTTCCTGCGAGTTCTCAGAGGCCTGGATGGAAACACATCGGAAAGTCATTGTCACAAAGGTGGTAAGTGCCCCTGGAGATTTGGCAAATGGCCCGAATACAGAGTATTTGGAACTGCTCCACGCCTGCAGCCACCTGACTTAGCAGCCTTTCCAGGTGCAGGGGGAGGTGGAAGGTTCCCCGGCGTGGCGCGCGGGAAGGAGGGGGCAGTGAGCACAGAGCTTCCGGCCCTTCTCCCCACCGCGCTCCAACCAAAGCAGCCACAGGGCCCACCTCACAGACCCGAGTGGTGCGGGAGTCTCCCAGCCAGCCCCGGCACAAGCGCCGGGTGCATGGTGCACACGCGCAGATAGGTCCCGGGTCGCAGCGCCTGAGCTCTCTGTCCCGTGCTCAGGCCCCTCCGCCCCGCAGCCGCGGCCCCGAACTTCGGGGAAGGAAAACCCGCATGAAGGGAGGCCAGTCCCCTCGTCTAGGCCTCAGCCAGGGGAGGTTAGCCAACCTTCAGGGGTGGCCAGGGCACCCACCTGCGAGCAGGAAGCCCCTGGAGCGCTCGGAGAGGACGCGGGAGCCGGGCCCGCCCTCCGCAGGAGGGACCTGGGCGCCGGGAACGGCAAGGAGAGGCTGCGCTTGCATGTTTGTGCAGCGCCGGCTTCACCTGGCCACGAGTTTGATTTCAGGGTGTGGCCTCAGGTAGGACATGGCGAACACAGAGCCCGGGAAAAGTCTCCAAGGGACTCAAGGAGCCTCTCTGACCGCGGGGCGCTTCCCTGCTCAACCTTTTCCTTCTAATCTATGGGCTCCAGCTTCCTCCGGCCCTTCATCTTCAGTCCCTGATCCTGGTCCGGCAGACCCACGGTGACCTGCCCGTGTCCCCAACATCCCTGGGCCACCATGCAGAGAGGCCTGACCTGGATTATCTGCTGAGTGCCTCTCCTTGTAATGAACTCATTAATTTGCGGTGCAGATACTCTGGAGGCCATTGGCCTCCTCCTCTTGGATCTTTGAGGTCTGCTGCAGGGCTTCAAGCTCCCACCACATACACTCTGGAGACCCCCCAGCTGGAGTCCTGCCACCTTGGTCTGTCTGTCCCATCTGGACAAGGCCCCAGGACTGTCTTGGGGTAGCCCCCCGTGTGTAGGCAGGAAAGCGGGATTTAAAGATTCTAATTTCCTAGTAAGACCTTGCTCAGTTCTGAGAACCCTCTGGCCTCAGGATTTTAGGGTAGAGAAAGAATGCTTCCAGGAGCCTTGTACCCCCAAACAGAGGATGGAGCTGGTTCCAGAGCTAGCATTCCTGGGTTGTCCCCAGCAGTGCCCTGGCTTAGGAGAAGGATGGCTATTGGAGTGGCTTACTCCTGACTGTCCTTTGCCCTGCTTCTTATGGGTTGGAGGGTGGTTTCTCCTGTGCATGTATATTACGGGGGAGGGGCAGGGGCCACCTATCTGTCTCTTCCCCAAACAAGAAAGTGAGAAGACTCTTGTCCTAGACTTGGTCCCCCAGAGAGGGCTTTGTCCAATTGAGTGCAGAGGAGATTCTAGCTTGGAAATTCAGAACATCTAGAGTCCAAATGCTGCCCCCAAATAGTGGCTGGGTGACTGCCAGTGTCACAGAGCAGGGACCAAGGACAGTGCAGAAATTTTTGTCATTGTTGGGCACCTCAAACTTTAGTTTTTGAGGTTACTATTGCCATGTATCATTTTTATTCACTGATTCTTTAGATATATCATTGTAATTTGTGGATAAAGCATTCGCACATGGGCTCTATTGCTTATAGACAGTTTATCCTAGGCTCCTACCAAGCAGGGCTAAGGCAGAGAATGGGAATTATCCAGGCCCAGACAGGCCTACATCCTGTCTGGCTGCACCACAAGCTTCATGCCTTCAGCCTCCCTGGGGAGAGGATGGTGGTGCCAGGCGCCAGCCCTGGGAGCCCTCGGAGAGTGGCATGGAAGCTAGGGCAGCTGCAGACACATCTCTGCTCCTCTCCTTACCTTCTGTCTTCCCTCCTCCTCTTCGTGCCTTTCCCAAGCTTATTCCTCTGCCCGTACAACACTGTAGGCCTGACCTTGTTAGCCAACCCCTGACTTCCTGTGGTCCCCTAGGAAGCTGCCTGCTGAGCCTAGGATGAGGGGGCCATGTGGTGGGGAGGAGAAGGTGATACAAGTATGACTTTCCCCACAGGTTAGGTACCAGGGGCACCGGCCGAATGTTGGCTGTGGGAAGTGGGTTGTGCTAGGTGGGGGTCGAGGGCGGGAGTGGGGATGAGGGGAATTGGTTGCTGAGTATTTGAAATGAACCATGAATCAAAGCTAGAAGGAAATGCATAACATTGTTGAATCTAGAATCAACACCCTAAATTATTTTTCACTGACTCACAAATGCATACATAAATTCTTTTCTTTTCATTTAAATACCTTATATGCCCAAACCCCAGCTCAAAGCAGTACTTTTGAACTGTCGAACTACAACAAAGTGTGAACATTAGCCTATTATCAGAAGGGAACTGGTATTTAATTTGGTTTGAATCCAGGCTTTGGTATCCCACAAAGGCTACTAGCCAAGTACTATCTTCACCCTGTAGGGAGTGAGTCTAGGAAACCTTGGGGTCCTCCCACCTTTAGGAGCTGTGATGGGATTTGAGGAGAGGCAGAAATTCTCAAATAAGATTAACCAAGGAAGTAATGAACCCCCCCATCACTGGTGGTATTCAAGACCCCAGATAACTATCAGTCAGATATGCAGAGAAAAGGTTCTCATACAGGATACGAGGGCTAGACCAGGGGACTTCTCGGGCCTATCACAGCTCCAAGTTTCTGCACTTATAGTCACATCTACAGGTGGGTCAGCTGCACTGTGTTAGATAACCCTCTGTAAATAGGGATGGCTGGGATGTGCAGAATGGGTCCTGAGTGATTAATTCCTATGTGTGACTGACTCCCCCCTTCTCTATGCACCTCTGATTCATGCCCAACTCAGCCCTGTCCAGAAGGAGAGGGCAGAAAAACAATGCATGAAGTGGCAGGAACAGTCTGGGGGACAGCATCTCCTCCAGCGTTCACGTGCCTCCCTCTGGCTCTGTTCCCAGGGTGCCGCGCTGGGCACAGAGAGGAAAACCAGGCATACCTACCTTTCTTTGAAGAGCCTTGACGGTTGACAGAGGCCTTTTGGTTGAAGGAGTTGTCTATGCAGTGCCATTCTACCAATTGGACAGGAGCTCTGGACAGGACACTGAGAACTGACGTTTCACCCTGGGCAATGACTCTTGGAGCCCTGCCAGCTCTGGGGCATTGGGCAACCAGAACTGTCTGGGAGGGCATCAGGGCAGGCGCATTGGGCAGGGCAGGCACTTGCCAGCTCTTTCTCAGCCTGTGGCTGTTGGGGCCTGTTGTGAGCATCTACAGCCAGGGCTGGAAGCCCAGGTTAGGGCCAAAGAGGAAAGATATGGATCAACTTGTGGTTTAGAAACACAAACACAGTAACCTTTCCCTTGCACCTTTCTGCTGCGTGACTTGAAAAGCTGCCTGGGGATCAGGAGCACTGCTGACACACTCACTCCTTCTGAGGCTCCTTTTTCTGGATGACTCTGCTCTCCTCTAATAATAGTAATAATAATTCCTGACAATGACCGAATGCTTCCGATGGGCCAGGAACCATGCTAAGCTTCTTACACGTATCATCTCACTCAAGTCTTCACCATGACATTGACACAGAAGAACAGTACTATTATTATTCTCATTTTACAAATGAGGAAACTGAGGCTCAGAGTGGTTAAGGAATAGCTCAAGTTCTTGTTAGTGGGTGGTAAAGCCAGAATTTCAACCCAAGTGTATCTGCCTCAAGCCTATTCTCTTAACTCTGTGCTGCTCATAAGTTCCCGGTTCCAAGGACCGTATGAGGTGACTTGATCGTGTGGGGTCAAGTCCCTGGGAAGAGTTGGTGGGGGAGACACTGGTCTTTTCCCTCCTTGTGCCAACTCTGCCACCCTGAATAGGTAAGTCATGTGACGCAGAGAGGTGGGAGATATCCCTCTCCCATTTCTGATAAGAGCATAGGACTGACCCCCCCCACCCCTGCCAACAGCACTGGGTTTGAGGGCAGAGGGGGCCTCAGTTTCCCCAACCCTGTCACTGGGTCCCCCGCTAGGAACCAGGTGCTAGGTTTCCACAGTTATGAGCCAGCACCCTGCCTGAGGTCCTTGCATCAAGCCACCTGTCCTTCACACACCCTGAATGGGCCCAGAACTATGAGGCCCATGTGCAGGCACTGCTGAGGAGGTGGGGCCCGGCATGTCTGCTTGCTACTTGGCTGGAGGAACCCCCCTGGAGCCTGGACTCCAGAAGGGATAGCTACTCATTCACTCTGCAGCCCCCAGCCCCAGGAGAGAGGCATTCTTTGGAGAAGATCCCTTCTTGTACCTCTCTTCCAGACTGTCCCTTCCTGCTCTTGGGGTGGCCTGGGCCAGTGTCCCTCATCCTGCAGGAGCATGCATCTCTCTCTGCTGATGGGACTGAGAGGCAGGTGCCCATCTCTGAAGATCTGGGAGCGGGAGTTAAGGGAGCTGACATTGCCAAGCCCTTGGGATCCTTAGGCAGGGAGGTGGACCGAGTCTAACTGCAAAGAGAACCAGTTTTTGCAGGATCAAATCTGTTCTGTTTCACTAGACTTCCTGTGTGTCTCAGTCTCTTAATGTGTATAATTGGGGAGGGAGTGCCCCTTCCCTTGGGAAGAGGAAATGACAAGGTCTAGATTGCTGGGGTACAGGGGCCCCAAGCATCATCACCCCCAAACAGGGTGAAAGGTTCTTGACCCTCAGCCCTCACAGCTGCTAAAGAGACCAAGAAGGAAACTCTCCTCCCCCACACCATGCATGCACACAGCTGTCACAGGGAGCAACGGAGCCCCATTTGGTGGGCCTCCCAGGGTTCTTCCAGGTGAACTCGCTATGAAATCAATCCTACGGGTCTGTCTCCTCCAGATCCTGGAGAGAGAATCCCAGCCCAGGGGGCAGCACTGTCTAGGCCTAGTTTGGTGTTTGGGAAAAGTCCATGGGGTGCCCCTGCCTGGCCGCTGGACAGATGTGTCCTTCTGCTGTCTTGAACTTCAGCAGAGGGGAACTCCCACACCCAGAAGCCTCTAGACTCTCTCTGCCTTTTTCTCAAGTCCTGAATTTATCCTATGCTCTCTATGCCAATGGGAATACACAGGCCAGTCCTCCCCAAATGCAAACTGACACTGGGGGCCAAACTTGCCTGACAGTCTCAAAGGGGCCTGGTGACCTGGACAAGCCACTCAGATGCAGGGGCCACTACCTCAAGGGGCCAAAGCAGAGGCAGGGCAGGCTGCGGCACCCTTCCCAGGTACGGGGGATATGAACTACCCTGGGGAGGGCTGGGAACAGAAAGAGTCACCTCTGTACTGAGGACACTCATTTTAGGGACATGATAAATTCATTTAATATCTTATCACTATGATTACTTTGCAGCCCCTGCACTTAATGGGTTCCAAAGTTCCAACCAGATGTCTGTTGCTGGCAGTTTAGCTCTCTGGCAGGCATTTTTGCTGGCTGAACTAACAGCTGGAAGCCTCCTTGAATGGAAACCCTTCATTGTCTTTTCCTCTCTCTTCTGAGCCTCCAGCGGCTGCCCCGGTCTGAGACTGGAGCAGGCCTGTGACTGGCACCCATGCCCTGGCATCCAGGGTCTGACTTTAAGGGAGGACAGGTGAGTGGGAGAGAGTAGAGGCTTGTGACCAGGTGAAGGCTCAGGCCAGAGCCCAGGAAAGGAGAGAGTCTGAGGAAACACATGCTGGCTGCTCAAGCTCCATCCACAATCCTCTGGCTGGATTAGCTTTAATTGCACAAAGTTCACAGGCTCTGGGCTGTGTGGCCTCCTGGGAGCACCGATCACCTGGCTATAGAGCTCAAGGAACTCTGCCTTCTGTGTCTGTCCTGGGTCAGTGCCAGAGGCATGATCTGTCTGCCACTCGACTGTGCAGTGCTATACTTGGAGGATCCTGGAGGGGCCCAGGCAGCTACTGCCATCCCTTCTCAGGGTTTTTCTTTCCTTAGTCTCTGGCCCACACCTTGACAGTGGCAGGGGTGGCAGCCTGCAGGATCTTCATGTGAATGCTGACATGGCAGAGACCTGATGTGCACTGCCACGCCCTTGCCGGTGGCTGGCAGGACAGCCTTTGCTGGGATGATGGACCATCCAGCGGCAGCTGGTCTTCCTGTCTTGGCCTCCCCTCCTCCACAGGAGCCCTGCACTCTTGCTCATTCTTGGCCTTGCATTCTTGTCCCTGGGCCTGACTCCATCCCTCCCCAGGGTCTGGGACCTTCACCTTTCTCCATCTTTCCTGATCCTAGACACACCATCTTCTAGCAAGACCCACTATAGTGGAGTTTTCTTGTCTAGCTTGGGCCTGGTGACAGGGTGACAAATGACAGGCCTCCTGCCATTGGACATTTAAATTCCTGCCTGGGGTCATAGTATATTACTGGTAAAAAGACCACCTGAGGTAAAAGGTCTACTGTATGCCTCCCCTAACCTCTGCCCCGGAACCTTTCATTCTTAGATGTTCTCATCTTACTCCCTTCTCAAGACATTGACAGTCTTCTAGTTAAAATGTAAAATGCTTCCTGGGATAAGTAGAACTCCAGTCACTTCATTTACAAATTAGCTGGATCTGTTTACACTCAGAGAGTGGCTTGGGGGGCGAGCAGAGCCTCTTTTTGGGGGACGCTGCTGAATAATCAAGGGCTAAGCTGGGCTCCATGTGGAACAAAATGGGAAGATGGGGAGGGTAGGAGGACCAGACCGTGTCAGGGCAGGAGGCACGGGGGAGCGCTGGGACCTGTCTGGTCTCCCTCTTTGTCAGACTGGGCCACCTCTCTAAGCCATCATGCTATCTGGTAGCCAGCATCTGCTCCTGCTTGGGGCACCTATGATGCTGCTGCAGATGGAAAGGCAGCCTGGGTAGTGAAAGAGTACTGGACCAGGAGGTGGCGACTCCCGGGCCTGAAACTGGCTCCACCATCAGTTATCTATGTGATCTCAGGACCCACTTTCTTTCCCTCAGCCTCTTCTTCCCTCCATAAAATTATGGGGGCTGGATTAAACATTCTTAGGGACTCCCTTTGGCTTGAATGTGCTACAGCAATCCAAGGCAGCTAGCTCCTCTCTGGGGTAGCCCTTTCCTCCTCTGCGCTTCTTCCCATTGACCCAGGACTGTACTCTGGACAGTGCAGTCCAAAGAGGCTGAGGCATATCGGGCCCCCTGGCTCCCTCCATCCTCTGTGCCTTCTTGTGCAATTTCAGTGAAACTTCATTTGAAGCTGAAAGAAAGAAAATGAAGGCTGGAGGCTCCAGGCCAGGAAGCTGAACCAGAGAACCAGTCCTCCCAGTTTTGTTTTTTTTTTTTTTTAACCCTGCTGCTGCTGAAGTCTTCAGGAGCTGGGGCAGATAGGCAGGCAGCAGGGGGCCTTGAGCAAGGTGACTGCTTCATTGCTATTTGCCCTGGGGTGAGCTGCTGTACTGGAATCAGAGACCAGAACAAGCTGAGCTTTTTGGACCTACTTCTCTGAGCACCTAGAGGCCCCCTCTCCACCTCTCCAGGTCCTGGACAGCCTAAATATGCAGGAAAACACAGCCCTGCCCCCACCTCCTTAGCTAGAGGCCCAGGGACCTGAGTGCTTTGAGGCTTGGGCAAACCAGAGCCAAAGAGAAAGACTCCAGCATTTGCAGACTGAGGCAGCACTTTCAGGGGGAAAGGCCACCAAAGAGAACACACGGGTGTACAAAAAAGGTCATCATTATCCGTCTGTAAAAACTTGAGTGTTGGTACTGCCTGATATGTCATAATGAGGTTTC
Organism: Rousettus aegyptiacus; assembly: GCF_014176215.1. Lineage (NCBI taxonomy): Eukaryota > Metazoa > Chordata > Mammalia > Chiroptera > Pteropodidae > Rousettus > Rousettus aegyptiacus. The sequence continues at coordinate 114,488,775 of NW_023416306.1, read as the reverse complement.
ATAGAAAATGCTGCCCAGAATGGGTGTCCTTTTGCTGGGGATGATGTGGCGCCCTGTAGTTATGAGGGAACCTGTTTTTCACTTGCTAATTTCCCCAGAATATGAAAGTCTGTCAGATTCTGGGTTTGCCTTCTTTTTTTAGGTGAACAGAACCCGGGATTACCTTTCCTAAATTCACAGAACAGATAACCTTTTGGTAGGAAAAGCAAAATGTCTCTGAATCTGAGCCTTATGATTCCTGGGCATTTCTAAGTCACCTGCCACAGTGGTCAAGGAAATCGCTGTGGTCTCCAGTCTGGCCCCCCTGCACAAAGCACCTCCAAGTGTGTGCTTCCAATGGGGCTCATTCGCAGACAGTTCTCCAAGGAACTGGAGCCAATATGTGACAAGATTTCAGGCCCAAAGGGGAGTGGGACCAGGGCCAGACCTGGCCTCGATCCCTTCATGATATATTTATGACCCACATCAAGTTCTCAAGACCTCTAACTCTAGACCCCAGAAAGAGGGGGAGATTCTTAATAGGCTCAAGTCATTCCTTAAAGAACCTCAGTGGACAATTTGCTACTTGGGAAAAAAACAGACCTGGTATTACATTTCTTCCCAGCGATATCGGGCATGGATTTGTAGGTGTTCTGAGGGCAAAGTTCTCCCAAAGCCACCTCCTCTGCGAAGACTTTTCTGATTCCTGAAGACCCCAGTGAGGTCTCTCCTTCCTAGCACTTTGTTCCTCTGACACTAATAATCATCACAATGATAACGTTGTCTTTTGCTGAGCACTTATGTGCCAGCCATGCTGCTAGGAGTGTTCACATATGGCCTGATTGAATCCTCTCAACAACCCTGTCTCATAGGTGCTATAATTATCTCTGTTGGACAGGAGAGGAAATTGAGACCTAGAGAGATGAGGTAACTTACCTGAGGTCACTCAGGCAGGGAGAGGCAGCCCTGGGCCTGACACTCACCTGGCTGACTCTCGCTGTTAACCACCTATCACTCTGCCTCTTCCTGTTCTCGTATATCCCCCTGAGCACTTGTCTCCTGCCCATAACTGTAGACGTTGCTTCTTCCTTTGTTTCTCATTCTTAACTAATCTTTTTTTTTTTTTTTCTGTCTTTATAAACTTCTGTGTTAAGAACTACTCCTGGTATTGGTCTACATTTATAAATTATCTGGACCGAATGGGTCATGGCTGACAATTTCAGTGATGACTCGGGGGCCCAGAGTAGGCAAAAGGACAACGCCCCTGTTGCTGATCATGGCTCTGTAGCTCATCTGGTTTCTGGTGGGGTTGGCCCCATGCTCAGCTTTCCTCTCTACTCCTCTGTTTAAGGGCCGTAAACTCACCAGGGCAAGGGCACCGTCCCATTAATTTCTCTGGCAATTTGCCCAACTTGTTCTTGCCACAAGTGGTTTGTTTTTAGTAGTCAGGCGATCACTGTTCCCTGCCTACAAGCAAGTGGGCCAGAACAAGGTGCCAATTGCCATCTCCTAGTGCTGCCTGGAGCCCACGTCTTGCTAATAAAAGTTCCCCTTTACCTCACACATCTCGCCTTAGCCCTTAGCAGGCCCCCTCAGGCTGAGCTAAGAAGCAGGTATCTTCCAGTCAGCTTGCTCATCCTGCAGAAGGGCCTGCTCAGCTTCAGGAGGTTGAGAGCTCTTTCTGCCTCCAAAGCTTCCATTTTTCATGCTCTAGTCCAGCCTGTTGGCTAGCTCACTTATTTCCAGCAAGTCAGGTTCACTTCTTGAGCTCTCTTCTTGAGCTCTTCTTATAGGACAGGCTGCAGAATGCCTGTGTATGATGTTTGCCGGCACCCTTCCTAGTGCCCAAGTCTTAGAAACTTTTGAATCCCGGGCCTTCCCACACCTGAAGCTGCAAGATCTCTGCTTCAGGCCACAGGATAGCTTCCCACAGGTCCTTCCTGCCTTCTGTACCTGAGACAGAGTGTGCTAGAGGTATCTCTGGGGCCCTTTGGGAAAGGAATGCAGTCTCTCAACATGTCCACCTCCTCCCCACTTGGCCCTCCCACAGAGGCAGGCAGGCATAAGAAAACCAGCATCCAGAGCCCTCTCAGAGCCCTCTTAAAATTCCAGTCAGCCTTTTCACCTCCTGCCTCCTATATCCTGGTCTCTACCCTCTGCTCCCTCCTGGTCCCGTCAGCTGCTCCTTCTGGCCGCTATTTGTCTGGTGCTCCATAGCCTCTCTGCTCTGAACCCACTTGGGCACCAGATGCTGCTCAGCTCTGCACATGCTGGGGACCTCCAGGCTTGGAGTCACTTTTTGTGAGGAGGCAGGAAATACCCCCACAGCTGGGTTATTTTTCCTATTCTGGAGCTAGGTGTGGAGACGGAGTGGGAGACACTTAAGGATTGATCCTGACTTTAGTCCCATGTGCGAGGACAGGGGGCATTTCTGGTTGTCCTTGGTAGCTATGCACAGAGTGGGCTTTGTCATGCTAGAGACCCCAGACCGTCTTGCGTCTTCTCTGTGCCTGGCACATCCCAGAGAGCTCAGCTCACAAAACTTAAGTCTGTCCTTGGGAGACTGGAGGTCTGTGCAGCCCACACACTCTCACTTTGCAGCTACTTACGGGGCACAGAGCTTTCCACCCAAATCAAGTGCTTCTGGAATGGAAGCCTTGCTCCTGGTGCCCAACCTCTCCTGACTAGGCACCTTGTCACTAGGGTTCCCAGGTTTGCCACTCTTGAGCTGCAGGGGGGTCCCCTTTTGGCCCAGAGGCCTTATTTCCAGCAAGATAAACTTCCGTGGGGTTTGGGGCTAGGCAGCTCAGACCTCATTCTCAACGTTTAGAACCCAGTTCCCGCCAGAATCAGCTTAGGGAGGAACCCCAAGCAGGGCCCTCCCTAAGCCTTCTATAACTCTGAGCTCACTGGGCCCGATGTCCCTGGAACTGACCAGGTCATTAACCCTGCCGCAGAAGTGGGGAGCCCGATGCCTGTGAGGAGGGATGGTGCTCAGCCAGGCATCCCCTAAACCAGGCCTGCTGTGGTCTCAGAGTCAGAATTTGTGCCTGATTAAGCTCTGCTTAAGTGCATGACTCGGAGCCTGGGTCCCAGTGATTCTTCATAAATATTTGTGAGATGAATACGAAAGGGGACTGTCCCAGAGGTGATGGGTTAAGAGAGACCTCCTAGAGGGGCATCCTGGTGGCACAAGCTTAGCCCAGCAGGAGTGGGAGGTACAGGCAGGAACAGCAGAAATAAGCATTTCCTCCTTGGGCTGGGAAGCCAGGGGCCAGCTTGGACTGGGCTGTTTCAAAATCTACTGGAAAGGGAGTGGCAGGTGGGGCGGGGCATGCGGCTCTGTAGCTCAGGAACCCAAAGCTGCCACCCCTGCCCCAGATGGCACCATGGCCTGGACACCTTGGTACCCCCACCCCTGCCCAGGAAGCCCGAACCCACGACAGTAGCAGGGACCTTACCTGTGCTGTTCCTCTGGGCAGCTGGGCCTGGTGCTCCCCACTGCAGGCTGGTGCTTGTCTCTAGCCCAGGAAGCGCCACTCCCTTCAGGCAAAAAAGAAAAAAAAAAAAATGAAAAAGAAAAAGAAAACAGTGCTTTTCTTGCCCAGCCGCTTCTCCCAAAGAGTCCTGGTTGGTGTCATCCTGCCTCTGTGGGCACACAGCCTCCTCCCTCCGCAGCTTACTCACCGGTGTGCCCGTGAGGCTGCCAGCTGTGTGGGGGAGGTGGGGGGGTTCCACTCCCCTCTGCCTGACACACACTGGAGCATGCCCTGTGGGGGCCAGGGGCGCAAGGGTCTGGCCTCAGTGCCAGGCTGAGCGATGGTCCTGGCTGGGTCCTAAGTATGGGGAAGCCGTGCCCTGGCCAGCACCCTTCTCAGGCGACACACCCCTGTGAACTTGGCAGAGAACACACATAGATGCTGACTGGCACTGCATGGGAGAGTGCTAGAATTCCTCCTAGGAAGTTATCTCCTTAGTGCTCGGGGCTGTCAGAAGAGGGGCAGCTGATGTACCGTCCAGCTCCCTGGCAGATTGGTTGGCTCCCATCCTTGGCCTGCCCCTCTGGACCACTCCCTGCTTTGGCATCCTATCGTGTCTCCGTCCTGTGGACACAGAGAAGGCCTGGGATTGTCTGAGCTAGAGCTGCTCCTCATCCTGCTCAGGCCAGGTCCTTGATGTCCCTTTTCCAAATGACCCATCGCAGAGCCTGCCCTGGCCCAGCATCAGTTAGGATGAACTGCTGCCAAATTCCCCATCCCCAGCTCTCTGCAGGACCCCCTGCTGTCCTCGGCAGGGGGATCAGTCTCTCTCTCTCTCTCTCTCTCTCTCTCTCTCTCTCTCTCTCTCTCTCTCTCTCTCTCACACACACACACACACACACACACACACACACACACACACACACACACACGTGGGGCCACACCCAGCACAGAGCCACCTACCTGCCCAGGCCAGCCTAAGCCAATCCAGCCTCGTTCTCCAAATGCCGCTCTGACCCTAGAAGCCACTCATTTAAAAAAATACCTCGTGGGAGGTAAGTTCAAAGCCAGCCCAGGAGGATCCCAGTCAGTGCCGAGCAGACTCGCCTTCTCTCCTGATACCTTCAGAGGACACGGCAGCCAGATCACCATATTTGCTATTGCACTTTGTTGGCTGGTGTTTCTCCCTTGGCACCTCGGGCCCCCACAGCATCTTCCATATCCTTAGGGGATGGCAGCAGACTCATAGCAGGTCCCATCTTCCTCAGAGCCCAAGGTAGGGATAGAAGAGCTAGGAGGGGCAGGACTCAGGTGCAGCTGCAAGTTTCCAGCTCCCAAAATAATCAGATGCAAAAGAGAAGGCAGAAACCTTCAGGCCAGTGAGTGACTCAGTGCCAGTGGGCTGGCTTAGTCACCTGGATGGCTGCTCCCGGCTCCTGACACATCAGGCAGGGAGCAGTGCCCTCCCCCACCTGCTGTCCACAGCAGGCTGTCAAAGGGAGCTTGGCCGGAAGCCCCAGCTGCCCCCGGGCTGCTTGGCAGGCAGCACCAGCGGCTCTAGCCTCCTTCTTGATCACGGCGTGCCCCTCCTCCACAGTGCACCCCGCACCCTGGCTCACTTTGGGATTTCTCCATTAAATCCTCAGGCAGCGACCTGCTCCAACGTTGCTTGGCAATTTTGATATCGTCGAGGGTTGCCATGGGGAGGAGGGTGATGTCATTGACACAAAAAAACCCACTGAATTTACAAATCAGCTGGGGCTGGAGCTATTTATAAAAACACGTTTTTTCCCTGCCTTCCTTTTCTGAGAGGGAGGGAGAGGAAGGGCTGCTGGCCCGGCTCAGTGGGAACCGCCCCCAGTGCCCCAGAAGCCAGACCTCCCAGGCTTCCCACCCCTGCAGACCTTGAGATTTCAGACCACGCTGACAGTGGCCACAGCTGGGCTGAGCTCCCCTCTCTGGGTCTCAGATGGTTTTGCTGTGAGCTGCACACAGGGGCTGCTGGGCAGTGTGAATGCTGGCTGGCTCCCTGGGTTAGCAGGGACTCAAGCTGACTTCTTCATTTCATGGCTCTTGGGCAGTAATAGGGGCATGTACAGGTCGGTAGCTTGTGCTCCTCTGTGCACCCACCTACCTGTCAGCCCCGAGCACACCGGGTGAAGCCTGACCGTTCACAATGCCCTCCCTCTCTCTGAGCCTCCCGGCCACTTTCACTGATTCCTTTTCCTTTCCCAGTGTCCAGCTGTGGGACACCCAAGTCCCAGTCTTGGCCCCCTTCTCCTCTCTCCCCACACATACCTGCACTTCCGTTGAAACACTATCCTTTCTGTGGCTTTGACCATCGACCTGGAAATGCATACCCCGGAGCCCATCTCCTGCTGCCCTGCTGTAGGTGTCACCCTGACCGGCCAGCTTGGCTCCCAGTGCCCACTGCTGCAGACAGATGGAAGCCTGCTCTTTGACTCTGCCCGCCCCCAGCCCCTTACTTCCAATGTGGCACTAGGCTGCTCATGTTATTTTTGAAAACTCTTTCATAAATTTTCTTCCATAGTGAAACGATGTGGTGTTTGGTTAAAAACCCAGGCTCTGAGTTTTCACATTCCTGACTTCATGTCCCAAACTCTACCGTTCATTAGATGAGTGACCTTTGGCATGTTATTTAACCAACTGAGCTCAATTTCCTTATCTACAAAATGGGAACGATTTCACCTGCTTTCCAGGATTGCAGGAAATAAGTGAACAAAGCTCCTGGCACAGAGACCACTCATCCTGAGAGCTCAATAAACATGAATTTTCCTCTCAGCTTTCAGCTTTCATGACTGCGTTTTGCCTGTTGCTCACTCTTATCCACCCACCAACTGGCGGCAGGTTAATCTTCCAAAACGATAACCCCATCACCTCCCGTGCAAAGATCTCAAGCTGCACACACAGACGTTTTGATTGAACTGCACAGCATTGACCCATATGGCATTAATCATAAAAACTTTAATTAGGTCCTCCAGCTACCAGCCGTGGAACCCACCTTAGCTCCATCTTGAGCAGGAAAGGAATTTTTTTTTTTTTTTGACAGCCATCAACTCACTCATTCCTAGCTCTGACGAGAAGTTTGGAGTATCAAATTTAGGCCAGAAGCTAGGGTAGCCCCAAGGTCTCCAGGCCTCAGAATTGACTCTGCAATCTCCACACTTCTCCATACCTGAAGGGAAGGTGCTTCCACTGCACACTTCACCTGGTACACCTAGTCAAAGAGCAGGGAGCATCCGGTTGGCAGGCTCAGGTCGCAGGCCCACCTCTAGCTTTGGTGGAGGGGAGGGCGGCCTAGGCACAGTGCTTCTGTTACCAGATGTGATGTGGTGAAGAAGAGGAGGGTGGTGGAGTCCCCAAACCAGCCATGGTCACCACGGCATATCTGCCACCTTTTCTAATCATTTAAAATTCATTCCTGTGCGTGATAATTAATAATTGTTGATTCTTTGTTCTTCCTTGTCTTCATGGACTTTTGAAAACTGATGCCCTGCACAAAAAGATTCATTCCTCTGGTCTATCATGTTGCATCACTTCTTGATTTGGTGAAAATATCAGCAAACTTATATGCATTTTTTTTTTCTCAGATTGTAGGAAGGAGGGGGATCTGCCAGCCATTGGAGGAAACCCTGCAAAGCGTGGCTGCCTTTTGCAGGGGGACAGGCACATAGATGCCTGAGTTCCTGGGCCAGCGATGTGCCCTATGCCTTTCTTTATCCCAGCAGAGCCACCTCTCTGCTGACCCCAGCAGGCTATGAGCGCTCCAGGGCAGGGATCTCAGCATGGTGCTCGACACATAGTAGGTGCTCGTGCAAACTTTGTTGAATGAATGAATGAACATCTGAAGAGGTTCTGTGCTCTGGCCACCCTTGGAGCTGAGAGGGATTCTAGAATCATCAGCACCGCCCCGCTTTCTATAGGTGAGAAAACAGCAGGGCTGAGGGATTAGGTGGCTCAGGGAAACCACAGAAGAAATTAGAGGCAGAGTTGGGACAGGAACGTGGCTTTCCCTCCTCACGGGCCCCGTGGTTCCCTTTGCTGCCCATGCAGGCCCATCCTAGCTTACGCCCTGAGTGCGATGTATCTGTAATTCCATTAAAGGCAGCAGCAGTGCTGTCACTGAGGGCACTTCTCCCTTTGCATCTCGGCTCCCAGGGTGGCCACAGTGTGAATCAGCCAAGATGGTATCCTTATAATTTCTTCATAAAGTCTTTCACTTGAAGTTTTCTTTCTTTCTTTCTTTCTTTCTTTCTTTCTTTCTTTCTTTCTTTCTTTCTTTCTTTCTTTCTTTCTTTCTTTCTTTCTTTCTTTCTTTTTTTTTTATTGAAAAAGGATATATACTTATAGCCTCAAAAGCAACTTGCCCCATCTGCACCATTTTAGTGAGTTAGGTTCAGCTGGAATGATTGCTTACATCAGTACTGTCTCACTGCATAGTTTTAAATGAATCATTTGGGGATGTGTTTAGAAAGACCATGTAATAGCGAAGTTTAAAAATTTTACTAAACTAATGCTTCCTAGGCCTTCCCAAAGGATAAAAGTTTCAGAAACAAAGTCTAGGGTTCTGTGGGAAAAATTCCCTTTTACTGCCAGTTTTTTTTAGATCTGTAGATCCATCCCCGCACTCCCCGCCCCCTCGTGCTGCATGGATAGATTGGTGCTTTACTCAGGCCTTTCTGATGGCTGAGTGGGCCTGTCCTCACCTGCCTACACTCATCGACGCCTCTCACCGCAGGCCCAGGAAGAGAGGAACAGATTCTGCATGACTTCACCCCCCACCATCCAAGCCAGGGCAGGCTCCAGAAAGGAAGGGCTCAGATCAAGGAGTAGGTAGGTGTCCCTGGAGGTCTTCTGTGTCCTGCGCTCCAGGGCTGGTGTTTCCTCAGAGGTCTCCCTCAGCCCTGGGCTTCCAGGAGACCCAGATCAGAGGTAGGGGCCCTACCTTCAAGAGATTTTCCCAAATGGCTTCCTACATGGCAGATGAGTGAGGTATCTGGGGAGCAGATGCCTGCAGGGCACCTGCCCACTCACCGTGAGGTGCTGGTAGTAAAAGGGAGGATGACCAGGGGGTCCTCTGTGGGAAGGAAGCTTAAGGGGCTTGTCAGATCGGGATGCTGTGTGTCCCTTCTGTGCCCTCTCCTCTGGCTCTGTTCCTCCTTCCCTCTCACGCGGTGGGGGCGCCCAGGGTAATGATGTGCCCTCATGGCAGGGTAGGGTATATGGAGGATACCTAGCAGGGGCTTCCCTCCACCATACTCCGCGAAATGGGAGAAGTGCCTACTGGGCTGCAGATTAGGGAATTTCTCCATGAACTTTTTTCTTCAACTAAAGCAAATTGTAAAAGCCTAGGAGGAGTGACTATTGCTCTTGACCAACAGCCTTGCTGCCTGGCCACTGACACTCTGGCCTTGATCAGAAGGCCCAACGCTGGCTTTCTGCCTAAAAGGGAAGAGGGAACGGCGAGGCTCTCCCATAGCCTAGCCTGGGCTACTGAACCTGCCTGGAAACCAAGGGGCAGCAAAGTGGGGAGGAGGCGAAGGGACCCTATGCTGTATGAGGGCAAACAGGGATTATACCCTGAGAAGCTGGTTTAGCACTCCCCACCCCTCCCCCCACCCCATGCCTCTGTGGGAACTGGGGGAAGCAAGAAGAGAGAGCAACAGGAGTATGGCCAGTGGGGGAGTCAGATGCAGAGAAGAAGACAGTGTCAGCAGCTAGCCTGGGGGGGCGGGGCAGAAGATGGGAACCGTTTTATATGGTCTTCCTTTCTCGCCCAGTCCATCACAGTGCTATAGGGGACATGAGGAAGGAGAGCACAGACCAGAATCTCATCAGGATTAGGAATGACCCTGGCTAGGGACTCTGCTGTTGACCTCCAGGAGTTCCCCCTCAGGAGAAACAGTATTTTTCAAGTAAGTGAATAGGGACTGGAATGCTTTTTCCAGGACCAGGTGTGTGGAATTGTGAAAATACTTGGTTTTCTACAGCAGCTGAACATTTTTATGAAGTATTTGGCATGTGCCAACATGGTACGTCTAGACTCTTTCCACTTGTTAGCTCACTGAATCCTCAAAACACTGAGAAGTAGGTATTATTATCCAAATTTGTACAGATGAGGAGTCTGAGGCTGTGCTGCCCCGGCTCTCACTGTAAACGCTCCCTCACTGCCCCATCTTCCCAGACTGAGGCAGGAATTCCTGGGGGAGCTCTGGCTTGGCTGTTTCTTGGTGACACTGCACGGATGGCTGAAGGGAGCCACTCAGTTGGGGTCTGGCCATAAGCTGCTTTGACAGGCTATGCGTGCTGCTGAAAGGGATATGCCTGCCTCTGGCTGGCTTTCATCTCTGTGGGATGGGAAGGACAGGGCCTTTAGACTTCAAGAGGGAGTCAGCGCTTACTTCCCAGGAGTTCAGCGGCTGGCAGCAGGCCCAGCAGTAGCATTTCTTAGGGATAAGCCTTTCCTGGGAGCAGCCTTTATGGGAGGGATTGGCTCATCTCTGTCAGAGCAGGGTAAAGGAGGGACTAGCAGAAATTGTCTGAGCCTTCACTGGAGACAGTGAAAAAGAAGTCTTTTGTCTGAGTGAAGTGGGCACCCTTCTCTGCTCTGGCAATATGGCTTTAGATGTGACGTAGCCTGGTCCCAGGGGGCACTTCAGGGGATTGACCTTGAGGTGTTAACAGCAATGTGAGGGCTGCTCAGAAACTGGCCAGAGAAGAGTTACAAACTCCGGAGTCCCAAGTACTGGACCCCCAAGTGTGTCCTCTTTCCAGCAGAGAATGTGATAGGCTTTTGCCATTCCAGCCCTAGTCCACCAGGAGCAGAATCAATTCTTGACACATTTCATATTCTGCAATGAGCAACGAGTGATAAATCTGGCAGCACAGGTGATACAAGGCAGCAGACACATGTGGAGGGTTCCTCATGTCTCTACAATGTGTAAGTGAGCTAATTTTCTTGTGCCCTTATTCATTAACTCATTAAATAAATCCATTCAATAAGTATCTACTGAGTACTTGCTAGGCACGAAGCTCAAGTCCTCGTCTTCATGAAATTTACAATCCAGGTAGAAACTATTCTCCCCTTTCAGTAATGAGAAAACTATGGCCTCCTGAGGTTAACTCACTTGCTCAGGTCACTCAGAGGGCAGGTGTTTGAGACTTCAAGGGCAATCCACTTCAGAGTTCAGGATGCTATTTTGCTACCAAATCCTTTTCCATCCCAACACCACCCGTGTGGCAGACACTACTGGCTGCCTCTCTAAATCCGTCTCATACTTGCTGGAAGAAACCCAGTGTATTTGGATGTACACTCATCTCCTACCTGTGTGCTCAGGGAGGGGCCCCTCCCCAGCACCAACCCTAGGTGCGAATCGTGATTAGTTTGGACCAATTTTGACAATTCTCTTCCTTTTGCTCACCCCATCTGGGTGAGCAATCTGGTCAAGAGGTAAGAGGAGCATTTTGCTGCGAGGGTTTTTGGGAAGTTTTCTAATGCTACCCTAAGTTGAGCTTGGAACTGTGGTAGCCAACTGGGTACCTAAGGGGACCAGCCTGAGGACAAAAGCCAATATGTTGATGGTGGAATAGAAAGGTGGAAACCACCTGCTGAGTTCCAGGCTTATTGTTATGTGAGATAGAAGATATCCTTACCTCTTATGCTATTAGGAATCGTTTATTTTTTTTGTAGGTGAAAACTACCTAATATAAAGCAGTTCCAACCCCTACCATGCCATGACGGCTTCCAGGACAGTCCAACCCAAGCTGGCCCTCACTTCCTGAGTCCTAACACACCTGCTCTACTCCTTTGGCTCTTGATCATCATGGCTTACCTAGCGTTGTCCTTTGACTTACTTCTCTCTATATTGTTCTGGTTTTTAACTTGTAATATCCTGTTTCTCTAAATTATAAACTCACTGAAGTAAGCATGCCTTACATTTCTTTATATCCTTCCTGGTGTCTGTGGAGCCGCAGCAGAGTTTAATATTTATTGGCTAATTTTCTCTGAGACATTTTAGGAGATTATTTGCTGCCCTGGAGCGGACAAATGGACATGGACAAATGGACATTTCCACAATGTAAAACAGCAGTCAACAGGTTGCAGCTGGAAGCCTGAGTGAGTAACAATGTCGGGCATCTCAATTGCGGTTTAGATTTCATAATGGATTACACCAGTTTTGCCTGCCTCCCACATATGCGGCTCCGGGCTGCTGCTGGGGAGACGGACAGGAATCCGCTGCTTGCTATGAGCCAAAGAACTTTCGTGTTCGGCAACCGTGTCATTTTAAATTCTCACAGCAGCCCTCTGGGGGTAGGAGCCATCAGCGCTAGTTTTTATATGGCAGACTGACTTACCCTGATCAAGTAGCTGGTAAGGAGCACACCTGGGGGACAAGCCCAGGTTTTCCAGTTTCTGAATCAAGTTTATAGGGTTTCCTATGCCCCCTCCCCTATTTTTCCTATGAAGCAGTAGTCACCTTTTATTTATTGGCTCAAGATAGGGATATAGCAGAGCGTAAAATAGAAAGTTACAAAAGCCTAAGCTCTAGTAGGAAGTCTCAGGAAGACACTAAATGTCTTGGCCTTAAATGGGGTGAGTAGGCCCTGCTCCCTAAGACAGAACATCTTTCCCCAGGTGTGGAAGAGGAAGAGAAAGGAGAGAGGAATGAGATGTATCTGTTAAGTGGCTAGAGAAGGGATTTGCATCCTGCTTTCCACCAATGTGGGCAGCAAGACCCCACCCAATAATCAGAGCAAAGGGACTGGACCTGAGGCAGCCTTTAAAGAGTCCTATGCTCTGGATATGGCACGGAAGCAGCAGAGAGCTGTAAGCCAGAGGAGGCCCTTCAGACTGAAATGCCCTTGTACACTGAAGACTGGGGGCCAGATGGACCTTCCTGAATAGCTTGGTACTCGGCTGATCTTGAAACTGTCTTCATTAAGTACATATACTTGTTTCCCTGAAAGTCACTCTCAATAGAAAAAACTAATTTCCCCATATCTTCGGATTACAGAACATGTTTCTTTTACCAGCCTTTATTATTTTACAGATTTAGCTGTACTCTCTATTGTAAATTAAGCCGAGACAGTGAGGCTCCAATCAACTAATTGAGATCCCAATCTACTTGAGAGATTTCCAGAGAACTTTAGACCATTTAGACATTAGAACTAAATCAGTATGAACATCTACAAGAATTTGTACTAAGAGGCTCAGAGAGGATAAGAAACTTGTTCAATGCCACACAGCCAGTATTCATGCCCAGGCATTATGTAGAGGCAGCATTTCTAACCACCATGCTAGCATTTGCTCTGGCACTATTGGCAGGGGTCACCTTAATACTAAGGAGGCTCCAGCAGGTCCTGGGCCTATGAAATTGACGCCCTAGAATGTAAGCGCTACATGCAAGTTATAACTAGGGTATAAAGACACAGATCTTGTCCCCAAGAGCTCATCTGAGTTAGAGAGGTAAGTAAGGTATGTACACATACTTGTCCTAGGCAACTAATAATATAATGTAGCAGGGGAATGGTACAGGTAGGAGCTATGGGACTGAGCCCTATGGCCTATGCCATGAACCTTGACCACTGATCCACATGGTGTGACACTGGATGTGCCTGACTGAGTGAGCTCTGAGCAAATGATTTTCTTATCTGTTCAGTGACAGGGCACAGTTGATCTGAAAAGACTCTCCTAGCAATGCTAGCTAACTTTTGTCCACTCTGCCTAGCTCATGTTTCTGCCCACCTGACCCCCTGGATTCACTGGGACTCTGACTCGCTCACTGCACCACACACATACTCACCCACAGCTATCTCATTTCCTTAAATGAACCAATCTCATTGAAGCTTCATGCATCATCTTTTTCATTTTTATCACTTTATTTTAGTGTTACCAATTTTTTTCAAGTTTAAAAAAGGCAAAACCAAATAAGTAAATGTATATTCATCATTTTGTTCACAGATTTTAATGGGTATTTGTTTTTATGAAATGCCATCCTCACTTTGCTAATTGCCGGACTAAAACAATTAAATAAAATACATCACATGACCAGGCCAGTAAGATTAAGCTACTTTGAAATTGCAGCATATGCTGATTCACATAACTGTTTCAAATGAATGTGAGGCTGAATTAAACACACGTGGGAAATAAACACACATTTTTATGGAATATACACCTGTGAAAATAATATTTAATTTTGAAAAGAGTAAACAGGACAACGAAGTGTATCACGATATAAGGTCAGCAGCAAATTACAACAGAAGGATAAAGAAACATACATGAAGTGACACAATAGAAACAAAAGTGAGATTACGATCCAGGCACATCGAGAGCCTGGGATAATTTTTCCCCTCACCAAGGCTCTAATACAACTAGTTATTTCAAAACTCATGGCTGTTCTTTTCCAACATTTTAATTCACTACTTATTTTTGAGAACTATGTGCTAATTTCTAGGAGTATATAAAGTTAGTAGACACATAGTGCTCAAATGGGGTTAGATAAACTAGTAGTTTGCTTGGGCAACCACTATTTCCCATGGAGAGGCCAATATGAACTTACAGGACAATAGCCAAAAGTTTGCTATAGGAACCTCTAAGAGAGCAAGATTATTGGAAGTAGTATGCTCTGATGAAAAAGCTTATGTTTAAGTTTAGTCTATGTTCATCATTGTTTGTTCTTTTCTTACCCATGCACTGTCAGTTTGCAGAAACTCAAGTTTTTACACAAAAACCATAAAAAATTGTTTTGAAAAAAGTTGAGTTTTATATAATTCAATCCCTTGTTCAGATATAGGAAATTGTAATAATAGGAAGATGGTAATTTTAGAAAGCATATCTTGAATAGAAACATTACAAAACAAAAACACATATGAATTTTTATCATACTAAAAATAGTTTAGATATATCATCTTTGATGATTTAAAATTATTTTCAGTCTCTCATTTTAATTTCAAATTAATCTTGCTTTTATATTTGGATGACAGAGTCCCACATCTCTCACACAAAAAACCAACTAACACTTATTAGGTTTTTTGTTTTTTTAAATGTAGAGTAAGGAAAAGATGATAAAGTTATGGCTTATAATTTCTTAGTCTAGATTATCTCATAGACATAAAAAAAATGTAATACAAGTACATGGTCAGAAAATTCAAAATGTTCAGAAATGTGCAAATTGAAAAGTAAAAGCCTTCATTCTTTCCTCTCTCTACCCCTAAACACTCTCCCAAAGGCAATCACTTTTTCCTCTCAACCTTTCTTTTTTTTTTTTTTTTTTTTTTAACATGTCTGGAACTCATCTTTTAAAGCCTCACTCAGGTTCTGCCATCTCTCTGAGCTCATGCCAAACTGGGAAACTGGCCTTCAGGATAGGGATGCCACAGTATTCCCTGCCCTAGTCTATAGAAATGGTCTGGTGTCACCTCTGCATTAGTTCTAAGACTCCTACTATTTTTCCAGGGTCTGTCATATTGATTATCCTTTTGGGACTAATGAGACTTGGAAGCAGGGAGGATGACTATTACAGTGCTTTATCATTGAGCACCTGTGCCAAAGTTTAAGATAAATTTTAGAAAACTATCAGCTGAAGGGAATATTTAAATTTAATAAAAATTACCAAATCACTTTCTAATAATGTATCAAATTTGCCTCCAACTAATAAGTGCCTGCTTCCCTTTCACTCTCACAAATAACATTTTTAACAATTTACTATGTAAACGATGACAATTTCAAGTTTATTTTGCACTGTATTTAATTAGGGAAGAGTGAATATCTCATGTATGTTGCCCATTAAAATGTCTTAGTGGATTGTTTAGGATCCTTTGTCTACTTCTATTGGTTTTCAGTTTTTTTAAAGAGTTTTTTGTATTTTAGGTAAAATAGTGCTTTGTCACATTTTATTCATTCAGATACTACTGCTCTAGGCTCTGGGGTTAAAACAGGAAAAAGTAAATACCTTACCTTAAGGAGCTTAAATTCTAGTAGTAGGATACAGGAAAAAGAATTTATATACATACATACACACACACACACACACACACACATACAGATATGAGGTGGTGATAGGTGTTAAAGAAAAAAATAAGCAGGGTAAAGATAGAAATAGCAGTGTCTAGAGGATCCTACTTTGTACAGGATGGCCAAGAAAGGTCTATCTGATAAAATGGAGATCTGGGAAGACTCCTGAAGAGAAGAATCCATGTGAAGATCCATGAAAGAATATTCCAGGCAGGAGAAATAGCAAAGCAAAAAATCTGTAAAGAGAGAAACTAACTGTCATGTTTTGAAGAGCAGCAAGGAGGGGACAGACTAGAATGGAATAAACAAGGAAATGAGAAGTCAGGAAAGTGGTCAGGAGCCGTCTGCTAAGGTCTTTAGGTTTTGTGCTGCGTGAGATGTGAAGCCATTGGAGAGTTCATATATGACTGGAGGTGGGTAGGGGAAGCATAGAGGCTAGTTGCGAGACCTTGAGATAACACAAGTGAAAGATTATGCAAATAATGTTTGCAAGTAATTTTTCCTAGTTTGAGTTTATGTGGTTTTTGGTTTTTGAGGGGGGAGAGAGGTGGCCATGTTAGATTTTGTTGATCTACTACAGTAATAAATAGCAAACTTGCTCATGTCTTGGTTTTGTTACACAGACAAGATTACAAAGGCATCTAGTATTTATATTTTCATTTTTTACATTAACATTTTTCATCTATCTCAAATTGTTTTGTGGATAAGCAGTAAAACAGGCAAAGACTACTAAACATGGCTATGCAATTTATTCACTGCACAAGGGCACTGGGCCAAGGAAGAGGGGACTGAAATCCAGTCAAACTATGATGCACTGAGAGGTACTGAATCCACTAGAGGAAGGAGCCTTTTTTCTAATTTGTATGAAGGTGCTATATGAACTAGTGGTGCCACTGGTGATAGAGTTCAAACTCTAATCCAGTTTCAATATCAGTTATTCAATAATCCATCTTTTCTCATACTGATTTGAAATGCACCTTTATCCTATCAGATATTCATGGCTTCTTTTATCTGGTAAACTTAGGGATCTCATTAAGGTTGAAGTTTGCCGTATTAAAAAAATTATTTTAAATGTTATCTTCTTTACTAGGAAAGTCTTAATTTTAAGAACCAGACTGGAGGCAAAGTTTGGCATATTACAAAGAGTTGGTACAGTTGGATGAAGAATTCCTCATCTTCCCATGCAACAGAAAAGAAGTGTTTATTTGTTGTCTTTGCTTAAAGACTTTAGCCTAAACACATCAAGTCATTCCAAAGAGTCCTGTGCTAACCCTCTGAAAGGCTTTCTTATCTACCTTGAGATAAGAGCTCAACTAACAGTCTAAAGTCCTATTGTTATAGGAAACATAATTTCCTGATTCATGTTTGGCATCAGTTTGAGCACTTTGACTTGGGTGGAAGGTTTCTTATACAACTGTCACAGGAGGATTAAGGCTCTTATAGTGGTAGATTCGTGGATGCACACTTTGTGAATGGTGAGTCACTATATACTCCATGGTCTCTTTTCAAACAAAAGTAAAAATCCTGTCTTTTCAGCTGTGTGACTCCCTGCCACGCACACACACCCAGGTCCATCATTATGCTATTCCTGCCTTAGTGAGACAAGAAATAAAAATCATTTGAGGCTTCTGTCAAAAAACAGAGGTTTCTTTCTGCCAAGACAAACAAGCATAAAATATAAGGGAAATAGAAATGTTCCCGCTTTGTGGTTTTACGCTTAAGCAAAGAGAAAACTAAGACACCATAGGTCTTAGTTGGTCAAGTACAGAAGGACTGGGTTTGGAGGGGTATGAAATGGAGAGAGGGGTGGCAAAACAGTTGCCAGTTCTCTAATAGAGTAGCTTCCTCAGATTCTCCTCCCTCAGAGTGGACTTTCAGAAACAAAGCTTTACCCGTAGAGGAGCTGTTTGTCAGCATTCAAGGCTGCTGAAGAATTCACTAGATGGTAGCTAAGCCTATGTTAAGAAAGAATCTAAATCTATTGTCTGGCCTCAGAGTGATGACTTTATATGTCAAAGCGATGGATTGAGAAATGAGGACAGCAGAGGTGTAGATGGGCTCAATTACATGAAAAATATAGATACATAATTTTACATCATCAGTTGTACAAGAAGCAAACATGAAAATGTTTGAAGAGTTGTATTTTGGTAAAGAGTAAGAATTTCTAAGTTGATTATCTTTCAGATCCAAGTCATGTTTCAGTGCTTCAACTATATATGCTTAATTATTTTTAGTTGATATATACTTAGAATTTTCTGCTTTCCAGCAATTTTAGAGCAGTAACAGTGACAACTAGAGTTTAAAAAAAAATCAGGCACAAGCATGGAGGTATATTTGGTAATTCTGATACTTAGATATGAAATAGATAGTTTTCAGTGCCCTTTTATACCTATTTTTTTCCCCTATCCCCAAGGCCAGGCACAGCTTATGCTTCCCTGTAGGGGGTCCAATACTCCATCTATACCTATTCTCTCCCAAATTATTCCATACTTAAAGGTTATCTTTTTATTTGGAACTTTGCCCTCTTCAAGTCTTTCAAACAACAAAACCCCCTTCTATTCCTTCATAGCCCTTGAGCCCACCATCATTCTGTATGTAATAGAATGGTGATCATGCCATTTCTGAGAGGTTGATAAACCCTATTCAAAACCTTTTCATTTTTTAACAGCTACAGCGCTAATCAACAGACCCAGTAACAGCAGCACTATGAGATTATGTAAATAGACCAAGGGGCTTAGTGGATAAAAACAAAAACATTAAAATATAATGAAAATGTAAACAATCTTAGCACTTGAAATTTAAGAAAATTTAGCCTTGTATAAATTATTTTATCTATTTTTCAAACTAGACCACTTAGTGGAAGGTCAGGAACACCTAAAAGAATGGTTGGCTATTCTGTCTTGTTACAATCCTACCATAACAGTTCCAAATCTAGGGTATATAAATTTCCATGGTAAAACAGCTCCTGTCTGCAAAATCAAGCCATTTATTATCTTAGTTGGCAAAAAGTAGATAAGATGTTAGAAGCACAAATTTAACAAACACTATTTTATTATTTACAAAATACATAGTGATCATACATGTCACAAATTACAAAAGGGAAAAAAGTACAGGGAAAAGTAGACAAATGTGTTAAACGACAAGGTACCCATATACGTGTAGTCCATTTAGAATAAAACAGTTTTGTTCTTTGTTAAAGTTAGACAAGGCCAAGAGTAGGTACATTGCTGTGTAAAAAATGCCAGTTACCTAGAAATATACCGTACTATCAAAAAGTAAAAAAGTGTTGATAATGTATCTAAATGTGTCCTAAATTAGATTATATAGCATATACAGGTCCAATGTTCCACAACAGAACAATTGGTTTTAGGCAGGATTCTGTGAGAGACTTGACTGCCTATCTTGCTGGAAGAGCAAAGCCCCAGGACCGATTAACTTCCCTACCTTCCATAAAGCTTTGTTCAGGTGACTTTGAAATGTGGTATCAAACACCCAATTCATTTCTGCTGCAAGTTCCCTCAGAACAGACACTGTGGACTCATCACTGGCATTCAGAATCCGCACAAAGAATTTATTCCACAATTCACCATCTTTTAGCCTAAAAATATATAAAACCGTTTCCATCAAGATTAGGCATATAAAAGTTAAAATTCTTTCTGTGTCTAACTCAGTGGTACATTTACGCACCAAGATGTTTTAAAGTAATGCCTAGAACTCTAGGGTTAGAGATCATTCAAATGGTCCTTTGAAAGCCAGGGTGGTACTAAAAAAAAAAAAAGACTTTTCCCATAGTGGGAAAAGCCATAATACAATGTACATAAAAGGAAAAGTCTCTCATCTAAATCTATAAATTTCCTCTGTGTACAAAGATGCAGCACTTCTCTTCTACAAATAGAAGAAAAAGGAATTTTGTCTCCTTTTCTCTAACTTTCCTAAAGTTTAGGTCATTAGAAAGACTACAGCTCCCTGCACCCACAATGGTTATCTTCGAAATCCTAAGGATCCTATGCTTAATTGAGGTAACTACTGCTTAAGCCTATGACCTTTGTACTTAAAAAAAAAAAAAAAAAATCAGAGAAGCTTCCATTATTGTATAAGGCAGAGATATTAGGAAACACCACCTGTTTCTGTTTGTGTTAGGCCCACCTAGGACCATAACCACCTGGAGATACCTAACTCTATCCTATGTGTCTTACATTATATTGCAAGCCTACTTTTAAAGTATGCATTAGAGGTAAGACTGGGCAAATTCTAAATTCAATAAAGAAAAAAATACAATTCCATTGCTGGGAGCGGGGAATGGAGAAAGGGTGGTAAATCTTCGATACTGATTTTTTTTTTTAAAAAACCAAAAAACATACCAGTAGTGATAGATTGATTAGCTTATTCTGGGAAGTTTTTCAGTCTGATGAACTGAAGTGGAACATGGGCTATTTAATAAGTTTTATGAGCAGGCTTCAGGGAATACTAAGGTTTTGAGACCAAGCAGCTCTTATTAAGAGAGCATTTACTTCTTTACAAAGGAGATTCAGTTCTCTGCTTTGGTATCACCCATTCATTAAATAAATAATAGCCTACAATTAGTATATAATTTAGAAATTTAACTCTCTTCAAGAGATGCTTATTAACTTTTGATAACAATAGCTATTAAAAAGGGGTATAAGACTAACACCAATTGGTTAGAAAATCATTCTCATGAAATGTTCCTACTAGCATTCCAAATTGAGAGGCTTCAAAACTATAACTGTAGTCTGTACAATACATCTAGGTCCAGAACAATATCCTGATATCTGAATAGTTTTGTATTCTTAATTACCAATTCCTTTGTCCTGCACTAGGTGCTCCACTGACACTCTAACAAAAAATGGTTGGAATTAATGGAATTATGGCATTTAGACTAAGAAAACTAAGGCTGCCAAAGCAGGGAAAGCACCCAAGAGAAAGAAAATTATTTGGACAGGCAAAGACCCTGAAACCACCAATACTTACTCAGAAATATTTTGGCTAAGTTTCCAGAGGGACCCATCCCAGAAGACCTGTAGATGTTCCTTGAACAATAGTAAATGTGCTAAATCTGCTATACCAAACAGATCTACCTGAAATCACAAAAAGCACCATCAGCTAAAATAATTCTCTGCTACTATCACGGCAATTTATGTAGGAAGTTGAAAGATACTATAGTGATTAACTAAATTTATTTTATGACATATTTTAATAGATTGTTCCTTACCCTATAGTAAAGAGACAAGTTCCCCAAAGAAGTGACCAATAGAGCCAACTCTAGAAATTATCTTTAAGAATAAAGGTAACAAAAATATCTAGACTGTCAAATTCAAATTTATAGACCTACTGAATTTGGATGGACCCCAGCTATGATTTAAATGTGGTCTACATGACTAGTTCAGGTTCATGCTACATATTTAATCAGCAAATGCCTTATGTCCAGAGCTGAGTGAGAAGGAATATAATATATAATGCCACTATATAAAACACTTTACATACACCCTGATGTTTTTTATATACATTATTCAATTTAATCCTTACAACAATTCTGATGTACACAGAACAGACTGTTATCCTTATTCACAGAGAAGACCATAGAAAATGATTTATAAAGACCACATAGATAAGTGGCAGAAATGGCCCTGACACTTAGGGTGCTGAGTTAGTCATGGGTCTGCACGTGTATGTGTATGTTCTTCAGTGTTGTGACAGAAAAATGGTACATTTTGCTTGACTTGATATTTGAAAACTAGGCCATCTATTCCAGGAGAGACAATATCAGTAAACACTAGCTTTCAAATCTTATTTAGATTAAGAAACCCTCTCCATATTTACTCAGACTTGTTTTACACTTACCTGGTAGGGAGACGAACAGTTAGCCAGGATCTTTTGTCCTTCCAGGATCTGTACAGTCCGAAAGCCGCTGAGGGCAAAAATGTCTAGCTGAGCCCTGAGGTCGACACTGTAGGAAAAGTCCACTATGTTCAAAGCTTGATTGTTCTTATTACAATCATATGGATCGTGGATTCTAAGCCCAGATTTAAGAGAAAGAAATAATAAAAATAAGCCATGAAAGAAGCTGCATAGCTGGTCTTTAAAAAAAAAAGGCGGGGGGGGGGGAGGGTGGGAGATACTGCAGGTGTGTCTTAGCTATGCCAACATCTCCCTCCAGTGGTTAGTTTTGAAAATGCACCTATAAGAGCAGCAGTTGTACATACCCAAGTGGGAAATGTAAAGATTATAGTTTAGTGACACAAAGTATCTAAACCATAGCACATGACCACCACAGAACATTTCTCAAGTTTCCATATTATATACAGTTAAGTACTGAAAGTAGAGTACGGATATCTGCCTTGTACTGTACACATTAATACATATAATAGCAATGATTTATACACTGATGAGAATTATGATGGAGAAAATAAAGCTTTTATAGGTATCAGCCTTTCTTGTTTACTATTATAAATTAGGCTTTCCAAGTGTTATTCATATTCTTCCCTTCCAGAGTTTAACTGAAAATAATATAAGACTCATTTTTGGTAAAGTGCTACCTATATTGTACACTATCCTGGTTCTATTAAACTAATACCATATTCTATTTTACCTTATTCTAACCCTTACTTCCTAAAACAAAACAAAACAAAAATTTTACAATACCAATTCACTATTTATTTTGCTTTCCTTGTCTTTATCTATTCCATGCAATAAAACAGGATCATCCCTTTAACATCATGGGTTTTCCTGGAGTCCTCTGCTGACTGAGAGGAGGGATATATGAATATATAGTGCACAAATGCCCAATCATTAAAAGGTTATCTTTTTGCTTATTATTTCCATAGCCCAGAGAACTTTAGCACTATGCTCCAAACTTTCAGTGCTGTGAAATGGGGTGGAAATAAAAACTATACCTGGGGTTCTCACATTTGGAAACATATGTGGGGATTTCTGGTGGTCACAATGGCTGGGAGAATATAATTTGTATTTAATTTGGTGGAGTTATGAGCGAATAGAAACATAAAACATAATTATCTCATCCATGAACACACAATGCAATATACGTATGAAATTATTGAACTGTACATTGGAAACCTAGTTGGCTTTATTAACCAATGTCACCCCAATAATTTTAATTAAAAAATAAAGGATTATCTCATCCAAAATACCTATGGTTCCCTGGATGAGAAATGCTGCTGTATTATGCCTGGGGAAGAACTGAGGATTCTGCTGTCTCAGGAAAAGAAGGTAGGATCCTCTAGTTCTGTTGGTTATAATTGGAGATATACATTGAGGGTTCTTTTAATTTCCACACCAGCTATAATTTAAGTCTAACTCAGTATCCTCTTACAGATTAAGTAGTCAGAAGAAATGTAAAGAATGATTGCAGCTTTTAGTGTATACCAATGACCTCAGAGAAAAAGTTAACTGCTTATCCAAGGTTGAAGCAGACAACCCATTTTTAAACCAGACTGCTTTACTCAAATACCACGAGACAAATAATCACTAAAAGGGTATGCTGGTTCCCCAATCCTTTTCATAAAACAAAAATCATGGGCTGTCTTTTTATTGTTCATGCCTTGTTTATACTTCAATGTGTTTTATATTTTCTCAGTTTTTAGTATTCAGGCTTCATTTCTTATTTCCTGCTCTGTGCTCAACCCTTGAACCTCATGACTAAACTGGGTTTAATCTGAACACTAAACCCTTTTTCTTGGCATAGTTTGCATGTGTACTCTGGTTTTATCTGTCCTTTTTGGCAATTACCTCAATTTAAGTTTGGTCTTTAAAACTGAGCAGTACCTCGGTTTCACTATCACACTTGCTATGTCTACACTGGCACCACTCAAAGACAGACTAGATAATCTACTTCACATTCTCACAAATATTCATATTTTATACTTCTTCTTATAAATTATTCCCAATGATTATTGACT
This sequence comes from Rousettus aegyptiacus, assembly GCF_014176215.1. Classification (NCBI taxonomy): domain Eukaryota; kingdom Metazoa; phylum Chordata; class Mammalia; order Chiroptera; family Pteropodidae; genus Rousettus; species Rousettus aegyptiacus. Next base: position 114,465,349 of record NW_023416306.1, on the reverse strand, counting down.
TTCAGGTAGAAAATATTATCTTATACTATGTTCATCAACATGGCATTTATCGAAAGCAAAAGAAAATGGCAACTATCCATGTTTTAACCCATTTACCATTTGCTCCAAGAATACTTGAGGGTGGCACTTGCAACTGCAGCATTTACCCCAAGATAACTCACAGATTACAGTTATAATCTTACCCCCAAAGTTTGCCATGAAATATTTTGCTTTTATTCTTATTTTTGCATCACTCTAGTATATCAATAGTCTTTGGAAACAAATGACATCAATCTATTTATAGCATTCTGTTTTGAGTATTATTTCCATTTACAAAATACAGTAATTCTCGATTGCTGAAAATGTCAAATCCTAGAAAACATAGCATTCCTACACAGATGTTAAGTTAACGCTGGCAGCGAGCTGCACTTTTTTTTTTTTTTTTAATCGAAAGGATTAAGAGAAAGCTGACAGAACTATAAGAGAATGAAAAGGACCAACCTGTTTCTAAGAATGAGACTCCTTGGACTCAAGTCACCATGGACTATTTCCGCTTTGTGTAGTTTCTCCACTATTGTCAAAAGGTTATAAACAATCAACACTGTTATTTCATGGGTAATAAATTCACTGTGTTGAAAAAGATCCTGGAAAAAGAAGGACAAAACCTCACCATTTCTTAAGTCTGGGTAACTGTACTTAAATCAATACCTTGCTAACTGCTGCTTTGTACTCTTCCTTGTTGTTCTCTACTAGAATGTGGGCTCCTTTATAGGTTAGGTCTTTGTCCCAATTTTAACAACACTGCTCTCCTGTAAGATTGTTTGTGAGAATTTAATGAAATAATGAATGAAGAGCATCAAGCATCAAGGATGAACTTGGCCCCTAATAGATAATCTATAAATGGTAATTTTAAACTACCCTTATTCCAACCATTTTAGAGAATTCATATTACCATCAAAATATGCGGCAAAACCTTAAAAATATTCCAAAAAATAAAATGATATATTATATTTGGATTCTAAAAATAATCCAGTGGGATGGTGGTAATACAGATAAGAGTGGCAAAAATAGACCTCTCAACCCCTGGTTCCCCTTCCCTATGCATGGAGCTTGGAAGTCACCGTTCTGTCCTAACAAGAAAAAAGCTGAACAGACTGAAAAATCAATAACTCTCCTAAGATCTGTAAGCATAGAGGGGCTTCCACACTTGTGTGAGTTTTACCTTTAGGAGCTAGACCAGATTCTCATTAAATATCAGAGAAAAATTCCCCTCATCCTTCTGGCAGGGAAAGGGAAAAGGAATCATTGTGAAATAGGCCAGAGCACTCTGTTCTTAATAAGACTTGCCCTCAGGAAGGGAACTACCCAACTTGAGCCCACTCTAGCTATCCTGTCCTACATAAAAAGGGGTTGAAAAAAAAAACCAAACACTTGTGAAGTTCACAGTCCAGAGGCATAGGCTCACTATAAAAGAATATAAATCACAGGACTATACAATGCTTCCCTCCCCTCACACCTTATCACATTACTGAAGGCCTATTTATAGCAGTTCCTTTTACCTAGTACATCATATCTGGCTATCAAGAAAAAAATTACAAGTCATAAAAAAGGAAAAAACATAATTTGAGAGACAGAGTAAGCATCAAAACCAGACATGGCAGGGATGTTGGAATTATCAGATCAGGAATTTAAAACAAGAGTGGCCACGAACTGATGATGACCATAGTGAGATGACTGAGTCTTTGAACTATTCTGTGTATTTTTATATATGTTTGACAACTGACATAATAAAAAGCTAAAAGATGTTCTTGGTCAACATAACTTGGGAAAGAAAATGATCAATGCTTTTAATTTACAATGAATCAGTCTATTTCTAGAAGATTAACAGGAATTTTGTACTAAATTATTTTGCTAAATGGAGCACGAATCTCTCTATTTGAGGACTTGAAATTATATTTTTACATTAGTGCAAACCTGAAGGGTGAAGCAGTTTATATACTGGTGCCAAATGATACAACCATCTTGGTATTGATAATAGCTGCACAAATGATCACATTCCTCATTTAAACGTTCCTTTAACTTGAGGTTGATATAAAAGTCCCATGGGACAGTTTGAGAAGATACCTGTAAGAAATTGTATTTTAAAAATCAGAGCAATTAGAATCTATGATTATGGTTGGCAGATTGAAAACACTGCCTCCACCTCTTCTGATATCCCAACAGAAATAATAATAAAAGGATGTTTTAAAAGGCATAAATCTATAATAAAGGACATAGGGGCAACGAATTCTCAAAGCTGGAAAGAGAACAATAAGAGGTAACAATCCACTTAGCAGACCCAAGGAAAACTGATTCTAGCAATGGAGAAAGCTAAGTGTAAACAAATTTACACTGTAAGACCATCTCCCTATAGTATAAAACTGGTGGCACCAAATACCTGTAGAAGTAAGGGTGAAGGCAGAGCTAAAACAGGTGTGGTTGAACTCTTATTAAAGAGGAAGTTAGATACCAGCTTCTCCTACCTCCTTTTGTAACCCAGCCTAGCAACTGCCTCTTTCCCATTCTGTAAGACCAAAAGTTTATTCCTAGAGAGTATAAAACAGAAGGGCTCTGGACTAGAGGACACCAGACACTGTTGAGGGTGAGAATACCATTTGGAAAAGAAGAAAAAGTTTATATAACAAATGTTAAGATGTACCTTCCACTCTCTAGACTAATTTCCCCACCAAGCTTTCAGGAAGCTAGTAGCCAGGATTATATGCCCTAGGCAGGAAATTAGAGAAGTATTCTCTGAGGGATCTGATAAGCTCAAGAGTAAAGACCTAAAAACTGAGATTTTCTGATAAAATGACTAAGCGATATCATCCTACAGTGGGCCCCATATCTGTCAAGGTTCCTCCATAGACAGAGTTTTCAATTAGCCTTTAGAGACCCACAATTGAATACGATTAAAGAGCCAAAGACTTGAAGAAAGCCTCTAATATGAAAGACAGAGATCAAAACACACAAAGGAAACAGATAATGTAGGGAGAAATAAATTTAAAGCATCATTAATATATTTAGAGATAAGGAATATTCCATCTTTAAAATGAAAAAGAATGCTACAAAGAAGAAAATTCTGAGAATAAAAAGCTCTTTCAAATTAAATACATGACAAAAGAAATAAAAAACCCAGTAAAAAGACTAAAAATAAAGTTGACAAAACATTCTAGAAAGTAATGCAGAAAGATAGAGATAGAAAACAGGAGAAAAATGATAAGATTTTTAAAGATCTGTACAGGAGACCCAATATCCTAATAAAAAGAATTCTGAAATGAGAGAAAAGAGAAAACTGAGGGGAACAAAAATGTATTCTTTAAAAAATTTTTCTCAGAAATGAAGGAGTTTCCAGATTGAAATGGCCATCGAATGCTTAGCGTATGGACAACTTTAATAAAAGCATATAATTGTGAAATTTTGGAATACTGGTAACAAAAATAAGATCCTACGAGGACCCAGAGAAAGGGAAAAATATTCTCAAAGAATGGCAAAAGACTTTACAAGCAAGGTTAGAAGTCAAAAGATAATAGAGCTCATCTTCAAAATTCTAAGGAAAAAATGTTTTAAACCTAGAATTCTAATATTAAGTCAAACTACCAATAAGGTAAAGATGTAGAATGAGGAATTTTCTGACATGAAAGTGTTCAAAAAACCTACATTCCATGCATCTTTTCTCAGGAAGCTACTAAAACATGAGGGCTTAAATCAAAAAAGAAAGAAAAATGGGATCTAATATAACTGGGCATCTAGTGTAGGAAAGAGTTCATGTGAATCCCTAGGATGATGGTGAATGAAAATTACACAATAATCGTGTGTGTGTGTGTGTGTGTGTGTGTGTGTGTGAAGGCTAGAATGTCACCTGTTCAGATTAGAGGCCAGAAATTTTCAGATTTCTTCAGAAAGATAAAATTGATAGAATATTTAATATGTTTGGACATATTGAGAAACTTACACAATAGTTTCTTATTTTTGATATCTGATCCTGGCATATAATGATGAGTGATTTTTTGACACATCACTGACTTTCCTATAAGGAGCTTTGATGGTGCCATGGGTCCACAGTTTACCACTTAAACCCCCATTATTTACAAGGTAATTGAAGTGACAAAAAAAAAAAAAATCAGTCTCACCTTTATTATGGTTAATTCTGTAGAGTTTCTTGGTGTCACCCAGAATAATTTGTAATCTTCACATACTAAGTATTCTTGCTTAATGCAATAATCCTCATTACCTGTTGAGAAAGTTTGATTCCATTTAAAAACCACTGGAATATGTATAGCCCCTTAGATTTTACTTCCTGGTTTAAGGTCTAAAGGTACTTTATATTTGCCAGTTAGTAGCAGCTAGAATAGTTTTCAAGATCATTTGCTAAAAATTGAAAGAGAAGACAGAATTCCTATTGTTACTGGGATATGAACTTATCAATATGTCAACTTCTATGATCCTATTTCTTGTAATTTGCAAATATTTATTGTACAAAGGCATCAACTCAAGTACAAATAATCACTTATTTGTACACAGTAATATACAAAAGGATATGTATTCAATGGTACTTACCTAATTCAATTTCCTTCTCTGTTTCCAACTTAGGCATTGGTCTGTCTTCTACAAAAATCTCTACAGAGGCACTCAGCTCTGGTAGGGATTTTAGTAGTTGTCTGCGGTACTGTGAACACCAGGGTGACTGAACAGGATTTTCTGGGGGGGGAGGAGGGGAAAAGTTGTAAAAACATCACCTAAAACCCTAAAATGAGTATAACAGGGGAGGGAAATAAAACAAGATTGCATGATTAATATGGCTAAGCTAACGACACTCTTTTATCTCATTTCTTTATATTACATTCAGTTAATACTGATTTATTCTAGAAATTTCCAATTTATAGGAACTTTTCTATTGAAAACAGTTCAGTTTGTGGAGATAAATAAATGTTCACTGAAGATAAATGTGTTCATAATATATACCACTAAATAAGTGATATATATGAACTTACCTGCAGTTTCATTAGTAAGCTCCAGTTTCTCAGGAATTTGAAGACATTTGAGGGAGCAGGTGCTTACAACTGAGGCAGAAGATCCAGAGAACCCAGAGGAGTGTGTGGCCTCGCGGCTATCTTCAATAATTGGGCTGAAAGAACAACAAATGAGTCAATTATCATAGGGAAAATATATATCAATTTGTCTACTACAATTTTATTTGATATAATAGTCTCATTGTTAAAGTCCTTTATTTTCATGAAACAGAAATAGATTCATAATCATAATCTAAGTAACAGAATCTAGGTAACCCTGGTTAATAAGCAATACCTATCATTAAATTTCTGAACATGTGCTTTATTTACCTAACCTATAGTAAATGCCTATTCTACATCTATTCTAAATTATTGAAAAAAATTGACTAAGACACAAACTTTCTTTCTGTTTACTCCTTCTTTGGACTTTTTACTCTGCAACAAGAAAAAGTCAGGTAAAAGTGACACCAACATCACTAATGTGAATACATGCAAGCAAATGTGAAAAAAAAATTTTGGAGAAAAAATTTGAAAATGCAGTTTTAAAAGCACAAATTAGAAAACTGGGATTGGTTCAAATGACTTTTAAATATGGATAGATCATAAGGCTTAGTCCTGGCTCTCTATGCCATTCTCTTATACCAATTCTTTACATTTCCACCTATCAAAAGATACTTAAAAAAAAAAAAAAAATCCCTAGTTGCCTATTTGAAATTAGTATCAAATTATTTTATCATTATTTTAAACTTAATATTAAAGAAAAAAATAAATGCCTCCTCTATCCCAAGCAGGTACACTGCCAAATTTCCACAAAGATATCATAATCCTCCTGGGCTTTTTTTACCCATAACCTTCAAGATTTATTTCTTCTAACTCTCATATTCAAATTACGAAGTCCCACTAACACTTTATCTGGGGGAGCCCTACTGTCATGTAAAGCAGAGGGCCCCAACCTTTTTTGCACCAGGGACTGGTACTCCTACGAGAATCTAATGCCTGATGATCTGAGGTGGAGCTAAGGCGGCGATACTAGCTAGCACTGGGGAGAGGCTGCAAACATAGATGAAGCTTTGCTCCCTCACCTGCCACCCACGTCCTGTTGTGCAGTCCAGTTCCTAACAGGCCACAGACTGGTACTGGCCCATGGCCTGGGGGTTGGGGACCCCTGATATAAAGTAAAGGACTTAGCACAGTACCTGGCACATAGTAAGAGCTTGATAATTAGTTGCTATAATTGATAATCACACACAGAATAAGAATACTTAACAATCTGGTTTGTGCAACCTGTATCACCAATTACCTCAGCTTCTTGATGCTGAGAGTTGGATTGTAGATAGTGCCACAAGTAGTCTGTTGGTCCTCAGAGGTCTTCACATCTAGATCCTCTTCCTGCAAAAGTCTCTCAGGATCAGAAGGGAGATCCTTCAAGGATATTATCTCATGAAAAGGAGTGGATACAAAACGAGCTGCTCTAGCAAAGTCACAAGTGTCTTCTGGGTTAGGACAAATAGTTATATTCCTGAAACCTGTGATAATAGCATCTTCACTCAAGGGCTCAATTCCTGTGAATTCATCCTGAAATAGAAACCATGTAAAGTTTAGCTGAAATATTTCAATAAGCATATCTATGCCTTTGTCTTTTTTAGTTGGAGAGACATACATCATGTAAGTGATTTTCAACAAAGGGTACAGAGTAGCATATCTGAATCTTTAAGGAAAGACAGTTTTAAAAAGCACATTATAACATTCGAGGGAAAAGGTTTTGTATCATGAAAATGGCAAACTATATTTCATCAAAAAATACACTGTGAGGATTCTCCGTACAAAGGAAAAATACTGTATAATATTTTTTCCTCCAATCAATTTTACCAAAGAACTAGAGGACTAATACTATTTTTCTTTTTGCTTTGGCCTAGAAAATGTTCTGGTAATCTGCTATCCTCCTAGATTTTAAGTGGTCTTGTACACCAAATACTTAATTTTTACATTATTTTATTTCTTAAAAATAACTCGCAATCATGGTAGAAAATATGGAAAACTAAGTATAAAGTATTGAAAAATGAAAAGCACTAAAAAGTAATATATGTACATGGTTTTAAAAAGTCAACTAGTTTAAAAGGATATATAGCAAAAAAATCTCCCTCCTACACTTAACCCCCCATCATCTCCATTTGAATTACTACTCCCAGAAACAACTGCTATTATCACATATTTCTAGTAAGATACATACACAAGCATATTCTATGCATTTAAAAAAGGTTTTAAAACAGGTAAAATTATAGCATACGTGCTAGGAAAGTTGACCCTTGAACAATGCAGGGGTTAGGGGTGCCGACCTCTGTGCAGTCAAAAATCCTTGTATAACTTGTGACTCTTAAAAAACTTATTCATTGGTATCTCTGGGAGATTGGTTCCAAGATCCCACCATGAATATGAAAATCTGGGGATGCTCAAGTCCCTTATATAAAATGGCACAGAACAATGCATACAGTTGGTTCTCCACATCCTCGGATTCCCAACCATGTATGAAAAATACTGTTTGCGATCTGTGGTGATCCACAGTAGGTTGAATCATGGATGTGAAACCCAGGAATCTGGAGGCGAACTATATATTTATTGAAAAAAAAAATCTGTGTAAGTGGACTTGCACAGTTCAAACCTGTGTTGGTCAAGGACCAATTCTATGTATTATTCTTTCTTGTATTTTTATCATATCTTCTGTGCTATTAAAAATCCTTTAAAAACATGGTGATCACACCATGGGGTCTATCAGAAGTTAATGAATTCTTTTAGATTATTCTGTTTTTTACTATTATAAAACTATGCTAAATATCCTCAGACATTTAAATCTTTAAGAATATCTTAATTTTTTAAGGAATAATTCCTAATAGTAGAAATATTAGGTTAAAAGGTTATGAACACTAGGTTCTTTATGCATATTGCCTAGCTGCCCTCAGAGAGATTGTACCATTTTATACATTTACCTGCAGTATCCAAAAGCACCAATTTCATTTAACTGTGTATACTAGACATTAATTTTCTAGATTATCAATTTGACATATACTTTAAATTTCTGAGTCAACATTAGTAAGTAGAGGTGAGAGGTACATCTAGAAAAAAATAATAAATGTGGCTAAAATATTATAAGATTAAAAAATAGATATCTATAGTCTAAGAATACATTTTATGCAAACACTACTAATGGTCTTATTACTTTAGACATTTTAAATATGGTTATTTTTAGGGGAAAAAAATTCTGATAGGTGCCTATTAACAAAATTCAAGTAAAAGGCTAAAGATCGACTCCTTTAATAATTTGGCCCATCCCTGAACAGCTGAACCTGGAACCACTACCTCCATTTCCAGTCTATTTATCATGTTCTCTGGTGCTACTCTCAAGAACACAGTATGTAATTAAATACTCTTCTACACTGTTATCTTCAGACTAAACATATCTAATTCTCTTCAACCTCAAGACAAGTTTCCAGATGCTGGTTTGAAGAGAGGGATGATTTTATTCCTTAAAACTTCAATGAAATGTCAGTGATAATGGTTATTTACTTTGACTTGAATGTCTATGTGGGGTCCTTTTACCCTAAGTATTATGTCACTAATCCATGGTTAAAATAGAACATTACTAAAGAAAAATGGTTGGCCCACATAACTCTTCCATTGCCGTGAAAAGCATTTTACATAAAAGAACAAAGATCCTTTGCTATGTTGATTAAAAAAAAAAAAGTTCTAAAGGCTTTTAAGATAGTGATTTTTTTTTCTTACTTTAAAAAAAAATTGAGATATAATTCACGTACCAAAAAATTTACCCTTTTAAAGTGTATATTTCCAAGGTTGTGAAACCATCACCACTAACTCCAGAACATTTTCATCCCCCGCAAAAGAAACTCCCTACCCATTAGCAGTCACTAACACTCCTTTCTCTATAATCGCCTGGAAATCCCTAATCTATTTTCTGTCTTTGTAAATTTGCCTATTCTGGACATTTCATATAAATGGAATCATATGATACGTGGTCTTCTGTGTTTGGCTTCATTCACCTAGTAAATTGTTTTCAAGGTTCACCCAAGTTGTAAGATTTATCAGTACCTCATTCCTTTTTATGGCCAAATAATATTCCATTGTATAGATATACAATATTTTGTTTATCCATGCATCAGTTAATGGACATTGGGTTGTTTCCACTTTTTGGGTATTATGAATAATGCCACAAATATTCACATACAAGTTTTTTTATGTGAATATGTGTTTTCAATTCTTTTCTATATAAACCTAGGAGGAAATTTCTGGTCATAGGGTCACTCTCCGTTTACTATTTTGAGGAACTGCCAAATTGTTTTCCAAAGTTATCACACAATTGCACATTCTCACCAGCAACCTATGAAGGTTCTAATTTCTCCACATCCTCACCAATACTTGTTATTTTGTCTTTTTGATTATAGCCATTCTAAGTGCCTGTGAAGTAATAGCTTACTGTGGTTTGGATTTGCATTCTCTGATAACTAATGATGCTGAGCACCTTTTCATGTGCTTATTTAAAGCCAGTAATTTTCATTTAAATGCTAAACATGAGAACTGAATAAAACAATCTACTAGTCCATTTATATTAACTTAGAAATACTGTTCCTTACACAAACATCTGGAGACACATCCTCATTTGAAGTGATGTTTTCTGAAGTTTTGAGAACTGCAAGGGGTCTTCGTTGGACTAAAACCTGTGGGGGAGCTGCAGGGGGACTGGAAAAAGACATACTCCATTTAGCAATTTTTTTTCTGTTGACATAGATAACAGTAACCTCTTACTAATAATAATAGAAAACTTTTAAGTGTCAAAACAAATGTCAAACCTGATATTCCTTTTTTCTGAAAGAAGAAACTCATCAAAAATGGAGAAAGGCATACTGAGATCTATAGAAAAAAGAGACTAGATTTATATTCTTAAAAGTAAATGCTCTATTATTCACAACTACGTCAATTAATATTTCACATTGTTTGAAAGCAGAAAGGCAATCCGGTTTTTTTAAATGAACAATTTCAAACATATAAAAGTAGATATTATTTAATAATAATGATCTAAACATGGGTGATATTTATTTCCTGCCACTACCACTACTCCCCAAATCCAACCCAATTCCAATTATTTTGAAGCAAATCTAAGATATATCATTTCATCTATAAATATTTCAGTATATATTTATAAAAGGTCATTATTCAAAAGCATAACTTCAAAATATGATCATATCTGTAGAATTAATTTCTAAATTATCAAACATCCAGTTAGAAGTTTCACATTTTACCGAAATTTTTAAGAAAATCTGAATTAGGAATGCAGAGTAAGATTCATGTACTGTGACTACTTGAAATGTCTTTTAAAACACTTTTATTCTATAGAATTTTTTTTAAGTTGTTAGTTTTTTGAAGAAAGTAAATGTTTGCCCCATAATGCTTAATTTTTTTGTAATTACATCCTCCTGTGTGGTTTAACCTGTTCTTTCATGCTTTTATTTCCTATAAGTTGGTGGTTAGAATTAAGGTTTACTCAGATTCTATTTAATTTTTTTTTAACTATTTACAGGTGTATATTCATATTTTTACCGCTTTAACATGTTTCTGAATGGAAAAAAGAACAAATCTGAAAATAAATAGGCTTAGTTTTAAGTTTTTTTTTCTTTTGTTCCGAAAACCACTTTCCAGTGTTGGCTGCTGTATACTATAGATATGCTTAACTTACTGTATACTAACTGAAGTGAAAGATTATAAATTTAAATTTACATTTAAACCAAATATTTCAAAACAATGAGGAATCTTACAATAATATTCCTTCAAATGTCTATCTAATTTTCAATCAAATGCTTATAACTGAATTCCATGATTCAAAGATACTATGTTTCCTTCTTTCCCTTCTTTCAACTTCCTTTACTATGATTAAGAAAAATGCTTACTGCTTGTTACATAAAGCATGGGTTATCAGTAAGTGCTCCATGACATTGCCCAGCACAACTCACCTTTAGAATGAGGTTGTTCTTGCCAAACGTTTTCTGCGAGTGAAGTTTCCCTGTAAAGGAACTTGTTTTAAAACATGTGCTTAGTACCCACAGAAAGAATAATTTAATTCTTTAAAGTCAAGAGGTCTTTTCATTAACTATTATAATCTTCACTCTAAGATAAGAAAATATTCTAATACTATCAATCCAAATTCTTAAAAATGTTGGAACTTTTGGTCACTAAAATTGTTGAAGTCTACTTGATAATAGATGTTAAGTTACATTAACATATAAAGCAGATTATTAATGTTAATAGTAGTCATCTCGTGATGGTTTTATCTTTTAAAAATTATTTAAATTTAATTGCTTCTATAACATCCATATATTTTTAATTAAAAAATGTACCCTGTCCTTCCTCATTAGCATCAAAGTTTATGTTGTGACGGAGACTTGCAAAAATCATGTCTTGATGCTATATGAGTCAATGAGTCTTCAAGTCACGAGAGTCAAAAGTTGGTTCTGAATGCCCTCCCATAAGCATCATCCTTTCCACCAATGTGATTCTACCTGGCACAAGAGTTTATTGGGCAAACAGCATTGGACAGAGTCATTCCTGGGATTTCCTGAGACACTGAAGCAATTCGCAGTTCAGCTATCTCCTTTGTAGACGTCTTCTCTTCTTGCTATTTGCATGAAATAAACAAAATCAATTTGTTCTTCCTTTCTAGAAAATGCTATTTTCAATGTTTAGTTTCAAAATTAGCCTTACCATACTTTCCCCCTACATATCCACTAACCATATAAAATGTCTGTTCCACAAAAATTATTTCCAATAATTTATTAGCATAAACCAATACTCTGTATTCAGCTAAATGGTGCCAAGAATATAGCATGAATTTCTTTAGTTAACCTCATTTTAATGGAGCATGACTAGAATAAAGAGCTAAAGTTAGAGGTAACAAAACTAATGGGTGAGTGTATAACTAAGAAATCAATAAATTGCATCACTTATAGCACATGCTACGAATTGCATTGAAGTCACCTATTAAATTACTTTTCTGCTGAACTTAGCTGCTGTTAATAGCTGAGAAACAACAGAAAACTCTAAATGGGACTGGGAGGACTTTTATCTTCTATGCTTTTATATAGCTTAAATTTGTGTCAATAAGCTTTAGTTTTATGTATTAAAAAAAGAGAAATAACCTGATCAACCGTTCTTTCATGCTGAGTAGTTTGAATTTCTTTCAGCTTCTTCTCCATCTCTTCAATTTGTTTCTGCATTTCTGCTCTCTTCTCTGCACTAGTCAGTAGCTCAGCTAGAAACAGTAAAGTTGGCTGAACATTTACTCCTCATAGCAATTTATTTTGTCAAAAACTGTCTTTAGGACTTATGTCCTCAACATATGTATGTTAGTATTACAGATGAGGTCGCTATTCTTTTATTTATTCAAGTCAATAAAAAGAGAATGCTACAGGCCAAGTACAACTCTGAGCATCTAAGTTTCAGTGGTGTATAATACAAAGTCCTTGGCCATGTGATGCTAACATTCAATTTCAAGGAGACAAACACATGAATTAACAGAAAACAGGGTTTAAAATAAAGTAAAATAGGTAATGTGAAATTGTGTGGCTGGGTAGGGGCATGGCGGTCAGGGGCCACTTGAGACCAGTGATCAGAAAAGATCATTCTAAGAAAGAGATATTATAAAGCTGTAACCTGAATGACTAGGGGCTGGTCATATATAGAGCTGGGGAAACATTCTACGCCAAGGGACTAGCTGGTACAAAGGACCTAATGCAGAAACAAGATCATTGTGGCTCAAGTATCCAAATGAATGCAAGCATAGTATATAACATAGCAAAAGGGAGAAAAGTAAAAGATGAGGTTGGAGTAGGCAGGTGCCAAGTTATGTGGGCACAAAGAGTTTATATTGCATTTTAAGACAATAGAAAAAATTGGAGAATTTTAAGTAAAGGAGTGACATGGTTTGATTTAAAAAAACAATTTGCTATGAGCGAATTAATGAATTATGGGGAGTGACTAGAAAGTCTAAGGTGAGAACACTAAGGAGGTTCAGGAGGTAGAAAAAAGATTGAGGACACAGATCTGAAAGAAATTAGAGATTTTGAAGGAGGGAAAAAATGATTTGAAAGTAGCAAAGGGAAGAAAAAACAACCCTGTCTCTAGGCCCTGCCTGTGGCTTCCTCATTTCTAGTATTCCTACCCCACAGTAAGTAGTCAGCAACAGTCTTTGAAGCCAGTTTTTAATAGTAACAAGAAACCACTTTATTATAGGCATGAGGATTTATAAGAATACAAACTATATACAGCAGGGAAATTACAAGTTCATGAACTCAATTCAGAGACCAGCTTACAAAATGAGTATTAAAAAATCCTCAGAGGTCTTTTTACTTGTTCAAATCCCATCTAACCCTAGCACTGGTCCTTCTTTCGCTAGCTAAGAATAAAATGTATTTTCATCTTATTTTTATACCTAGTATAAGCTAGGTATATAAATACCCTTAAGGAAACTAGTTTTTTTGGTTGTTGTTTTTTTCTTTTACTTATTTTACACCATTTTATTGAGGTATAATTGACATACAATGTTCATTTCAGGTGTACAACATAATTATTCAATATTTTTAAATATTGCAAAGTGATCACAATAAGTCCAGGTAACATCCATCACTATATGTAGTTGCAAAAAAATTTGTTTCTTGTGATGAGAACTTTTAAGATTTACTCTGTTAGCCAGAGTCCCCAACCCCTGGGCCATGGACCAGTACTGTGGCCTGTTAGGAACTGGGCAGCACAGCAGGAGGTGAGCAGGCAAATCAGCGAAGCTTCATCTGTATTTGCAGCTGCTCCCCAGCACTAGCATCACCGCCTCAGCTCCACCTCAGATCATCAGGCATTAGATTCTCATAAGAGCACTGGTCCCTGGTGCCAAAAAGGTTGGGGACTGCTGTTCTCAGCAATTTGCTGATGTGCAATACAGCATTATTAACTATAGTCACCATGCTGTGACTCAAAGCATCTTCTAATGCTTTAAGTTCCAAATAATATACTTCAATACTTCAGCCCATTCTGCACTACCTTTTGCCCCAAGTACTCCAGGCTCTAAAATCAGAACTGCTTTCCATTTCCCCCAAATTTTGAATTTCTCAATTTATAGTAAAACTTCTCTTAATTTAGAAAGAAGAAAATGTCTTTAATATAAATAACTATCATCTAAGTAACTGCAGTGTGATTATGTTAAACTGAATAAGCCCTGGGAGAAATTTCAGGCAAAGTATCAAAAGTGAAATAGTTCAGGCAATATGACGAAAGCACTTAATGGGGAGGCATGGCAGGTATGTGTATGCATGTCAAGGATCATAGCTGTCTGCCTATGGCATTGGTGAATATAAATTGTTCCTACAGTTCGGAGCTGCTTCTCCTCCTTTACTTTTGAACACAGACTTAGTTGCTTAGTTTTTTTCCCCTGGGAGTCTCATGGAAAGCAGCAATGGGAGTTCAGCTTAAGAAGAGAGAGAAAAACAGTAGAAACCATAGAAGCATCACATAAACATACAAACAATAAGACAATTTTCCTCAGACTTAACATATGAGCTCAACCTTCCTACAACTAAGTTGTTATTTTTATAAATTTGAACTAAATCAATGCACCTACCTTCCCTTTGCTTTTTTAATTTCTTCCGGAAAACTTCAGCCCGGATCTCCTCAAAGGAGAACTCCCCAACTCCTGCATAAATTTTCTCCTTACAATACATCATCTTCTCTTTCTTCTCCTCAGAATCTTGCTGATGGCTTTGAACCCTTTGCAGGAGATCCCCTTCTTCCTTTCCAGGCTTTCTTGTGCTTAGAATGTGGTTTATACTGGGTTCAATTTTACATGGTGTCCTAAAAGAAGCAAAATAATAATTATTCACCATACAATTCAAATGAGTTATTTCTTACATGTTTTGACAAAACACAGAGACGATAACAGCAACAAGACTACATGTAATCAATTTCAAAATGAATGAATGAATGAATAAATAAATAAATAAATAAAACAAATAAGGTTGAGGAAAGAGCCTAAAAATAATTTACATGGGTTATCAACAATTATGTTCTGAGTACTACTGTGTTATGAGGAGGAAGGAAATTAGCCCTAAGTTAAAGTCATTAAATAGCTTATATTCCTTATAGGTAAAAAAATATAATACTATGTCTTAATCAAACCAAATGTATGAGAAGAAATTAAGCCCATTTTCCACTATTTAGAACCCAAAAGAATCAGAGTTAGAAACACAGCATTTAGGGAACTAATGATGTGAAGTTTAAGGTTCTCAGCTGAGGGGGAAGAATGAGAGTGGTAATACAAGTTTGAAAGGAATAAAGCATAAAATTCCTCAATCAGGATAGAACACGTTTTCAACTCTGGCTATGGATCAGAATCACTTATATATCTTTTATTTTCTTATGTACCTTTTTACAACTAAAGCTACCTACCTGGACCTTACCCTAGACCCAGTGAATCAGAGTCTTTAATGGTAGAGTCTAAGGATCAACATGCTTAACCTGATAAAGGACACCTATGAAAAACCCAAACATTATACTTGATGCTGAAAAACTGAATGCTTCTCCTGCTAAGACCAGAAACAAGACAAGGATGTTCATTCTTGCCAATTCTAGTCAACATTGTACTGGAAGTTCTAGCCAGAGCAATTAGGCAAAAAATAAATAAGTAAAAATAAATAAACAAAAGGCATCCAGATGGGAAAGGAAGAAGCAATCTCTATTAGCAGATGATATGATATGATCTTGTTATATAGAAAATCCTAAGAATCCACTTAAAAACTATTAGAACTAATAAATGAGTTCATCAAAAAAGATACAAGATCAATATATAAAAATCAATTGTATTTTATATACCTGCAATGAACAATCTGAAAATAAAATTATGGGAACTCTATTTGTAGCAGCATCAAAAAGAATAAAATACTTTAGAATAAGTGTTTTAAAACTAATGTGGACAGACACCTTACTGAAGATAAATAGATGGCAAACAAGTATATGAAAACATGTGCTCAACATCATATCATCAAGGAATTGCAAATTAAAATGAGACGCCACCACACATCTATTAGAAAGAATAAAATCTAAAATTTCAACACCACCAAATGCTGGCAAGGAATATGAAACAATAGGAACTCTCACTACTGGTATAGACACTTTGGAAGAGAGTTTGGCACTTTTTTACAAAGCTAAATTTAGTCTTACAATATAATCCAGCTAAATAGTTGAAAACTTATGTCCACACGAAAACCTGCACACAAATATTTATAGCAACCTCATACAAATGTGCCGAAACTTGGAAGCAATCAAGATGTCCTCTAATAGATGAGTGGGTAAACATCTATGCAACAGAATATCATTCGGCACTAAAAAGAAATGAGCTATTAAGCCACAAAAAGACATGGAAAATGACATGATCAGACTTGCATTGCAGGTGACCAGGGAAGACTGCACGACTGGGCCCCACAGGACACCTTCTACATAAGACCACTCTACTAAGACCAAGAGACATAGCAACTCTACCTAATACATAGAGAGGCAGCTAAAATGGGGAGGCAAAGAAACATGTCTCAAATGAAAGAAGAGAACAAAGCTCCAGAAGAACAACTAGATAAAATGGAGATGAGCAATCTACCAGATGAAGAGTTTGAAGTGCTAGTTATAAGGATGCTCAATGATCTTAGTGAGAACTTCAACAAAGAGACAGAAAACATAAAAATGGAGACAGAAAATATTAAAAAGAAATGAAGAATGTAATAATTTAACTACAGAATGCAATAGAGGAAATCAACAGATTAGATGAAGTAGAGGATCAAAACAGCGATTTGGAAGGTAAGGTAGCAGAAAACACCCAATCAGAACAGCAAAAAAAAAAAAAAAAAGAATCCAAAAAAGATGAGGACCGTTTAAGAGGCCTATGAGAGATCAAGCGTACTAACATCTGTATAATAGGAGTACTGGAAGGAGAAGAGAGAGCAAGAGAGAAAGAAACTGAAAATTTGTTTGAAGAAATAATTATGGGAAACTTCCCTAATTGGTGAAGGAAATAGATATACAAGCCCAGAGGGTCTCATATAACTTGAACCCAAGGAGGACCACAACAAGACACATCATAATTAAAATGCCAAAAATTAGTTATAGACAAAGAAAGAACCTTAAAAGCAGTAAGAAAAAAGCAGTTAGTTATCTACAAGGGAGCTTCCATAAAACTGTCAGCTGATTTCTCAATAGAACTTTAAAGGCCAAAGGGATTGGCACAAAATATTCAAAATGATAAAAAGCAAGGACCTACAACCAAGATTACTCTACCTAGCAAAACTATCATTTAGAATCGAAAGTCATAAAGAGCTTACCAGATAAGAAAAAGCTAAAGGAGTTCATCATCACCAAACCAGTAGTATAAGAAATGTTAAAAGGACTTCTTTAAAAAAATTAAAAATATGAATAATAAAATGACAATAACTACATATCTTGCAACAATTAGTTTAAATGTAAATAGATTAAATGCCCCAATCAAAAGACATGGGTGACTGAATGGACAAGAAATAAAACCCTTACCTATGCTGCCTATAAGACACCTTCAGATCAAAAGACACACACAGACTGAAAATAAAGGGATGGAAAAAGATATTTTATGAAAATGGAAACAAACAAAAAAGCTGGGTAATAATACTTATATGAGACAAAGCAGACTATAAAACAAAGGCTATACTAAGAGACAAAGAAGGACCCAGTGATCCTGCCTCTGGTTATTTATCCAAAGCACCCCAAAACACCACTTTGAAGGGACATGTGATTCTATATGTTCATTGCAGCATTATTTACAAGAGCCAAGATATGAAGGCAACTTGGGTATCCATCAGTGGATTAATGGATAAAGAAGAGGTGGTACATAATACAAAGGAACATTACTCAGCCATGAAGAAAGGATTAAATCTTGTCATCTGCAACAATGTGGATTGACTTACAGGTTACTGTGCTGAGTGGAGTAAGTCTGATAGAGAAAGAGAAATATCTTATGATTTCACTTATATGTGGAATCTAGAGAACAGGATAAACAAACAAAACAGAAACAAGCTCATAGATACTGAGAGCATTTTGATGGTTGCTGGACTGTGGGGGAAGGGTGAGTGAGGAAATGGGTGAAAGGGAGAGGAATTAAGAAGTACAAATTGGTAACTACAAAATGTTCATGGAGATGTAGAATACAGCATAGGGAATATAGTCAGTAGTATTGTAATAGCTATGTATGGTACTGGACGGTACTAGATTTATTCAGGAAGATCACTTTATAAATTATAGAAATGTCTAATCACTGTGTTGTACACTTGAAACTAATATAATATTGTATGCTAACTATAATTGAAAAAATTAAAAAATACTATTGGCAAACGGGAAAAAAATAGCCTCTTTCATGTTGAGCTCTTATCAGACAGGATTTTTAATTAATCTTACCTATTTTTAGATTCCTACACTACCTAGAATATAGTAGAGCGTTACAGATTAGGAAACTCTTGCACTGGGACACAGAGTACGTTCTAGTATTAGAACTCCAAAATGTTATGTATTAGACTAAATATCAGACTGCCTGATTATCTAATCATCACCTATCGTACTTTTTCTTTTTTTTCCCTCCCCCTCCACTTCTACCCCTAACCTATGGATGTTGCTGTTTCCCAGTAAGAAGTGGATCTCTTAAGGCAGGGCGTCTCCTCCCACACACTTGCAGTGTGCACCCAGGGTCTTTCACCCCTGGCACACTCGGGGTGCCTGGTGCACCTGGGCCTGGCGCACCCAGGGTATGGTCCATGGTGCCACCCGGGGCGTGAACACAGGACCTTCTGCGTGTAAAGCAGACATGCTAACCACTACATTATGGAGCCACACCTCGTACTTTTTCTTATAAACAGAAATGCTAAGGACTAGGAAAAGAACTAAAAGACATCTAGAAGGAAAGAGTAGGATCAGAGGAAAAACTATCATAATTTCTAATTACTGTCAATAACAAAGATAGAACATCTTACTTAAATCCCAGTGATTATCTTTGACAACAGCAATATAAATATAAACATATCACGTTAACCAATCACATTTATTCCTCAATAAAAATTTTATCTAATGGTCTGTTAGCTCTAACATACTCAAAGGAATACAGACATAAAGGAAACACCAAACTGGTTACTTCCACCCCCACGGAGAAGAAAATGCCTTTGGGAACTAGGATAGGTGCCCCTGTCCACTCTTATTAATTCCCACCTCAATTTATCTGGAGATTAAACTCACATAACTGGCTGTTGTGCAGTCTCTTCCACATATGGAGTAAAACTGGGAAGCATAGAGGGTACAGCTGTCACAGAAGCTGTATTGCCACGAGGCTGGCAATGAAGAAGAAAACTAAAATTACCATAGTTTTACATTCTGACACAACATATGCAGACCATGCATAATTATTCAAGAGAAATTAAAAGAGATACTAAATATTCCTTTAATCTAACTCTATAGTTTTTGTAATGTCGGCAAAAACACTAGATGTAAGAGTCCTTACCCTGTGTTCCAAGGGCCTGCCTGTGTTCCAAGGGCCTGCTTGCAGCTCATTTTCTTTGGCCCTGGACACAGGGGGTGCAATCCATGGCTGGACTGTAGGCGTAGACAGCTCTGCTATAGAAGCCTCATCAGTATTTTCATCAAAAACAGTAATTCTAGAATTACTTTGCATTGGTTGAGGAAATGGATTTTGGAGTCCTCGGTTCTGGTTTGGAGCTAGGAGAAAAAAATATTAAAATTTCATGTAAAAATTTTAATTATCAACTTAGATGCCAGATAAATTATATCTAAATCATCTCCAAATCAAGATTACTTCTACTACCATTGAATCAAAGTTTAAAAATAACAATTTCAAAAAAACCTTAATGAGTAAAATTACTAACTTTTTAGTCCATTCTGTGTTTATTATTTATACTCTCCCAATCTTTTCCTCATCTCCAATCTTTCATTCATATATATATATAAAAATTCTACATTTTCTTTCAGTCATCGTTCTAACATTGCCTAGTTTTATTGGAGACTAATCCTAACTTAATCTTCATTGTTGAGTTTAAAATTTTCTGTCGATGGAAATCAGCTAAGATATACTGAATCTAGAGAAGACAAATTAAAATTAGCCCATTTATTAGGGGTGTTCTCTGTTGTAGGACTGTTTATTACAATCAAGCTTCATCATGTTCTGAATAAAATATTCTTTAGGACCATATACTCCCTATACTTTAATTCTAGAATCTCCAAGAACATTCTAAATATTGATAAGTTGATACCAGGAAAGGGATAAGAGATTTAAAATAAATATTCTTGTCTACGTCCAATGTCTATAAATTTAGTTAATAAATTAGTTATTGCTCTCTGTATCTTCTGCTAATGTTGCTGTGAACCTAAAATTTCCAAAAAATTAGGTGAATTAAAAAAAAAACCTCAATGTTGATTATCTTTCAGTTTACAAAGAAAGCCTAATTTCTAGCCCTGAAAGACTGAATACCATATTTATACACTGTCTGAGGCTTTGGTACATGTTTACGTTGACAATACTCGATATTATTAGATCTTTCAACTAACAACTCTTAAATTCAGAAATTCTTGATGCTTCCTATATATTAGTTTTTTCTTAGGACAAAATTGTTGACATGTTTTGGTTTTAGTGCACCCTGTGATCTCAGCTCTTCTTAGACTTCCTTCTTTTTGCTACCTAGTACTCAGCAAACTAGGACAGTGGCTATGTATATATTTACACATTATCTCTTTACATAATTTGCCTACCACCCGAGACTAAGTCTCCCATAATAACATTTAACAAACTTACCCTTGAGAGCACCTCCTATACGGCTGATTGGAGCTCTTGCTGTCTTTTTCCCTTTGCTTTTTAGTTCAGCCAGTGTGCTTCGCTGTGGTACAGAGGCTCCAAAAACTTCCTCTTCTTCTTTCTCAAGTGCCAAAAGAGTTTGCCGAGTCACTCGAGCTTGGAATTGTCTCAAGTAAAAAAAGAAAGCAATTAACTTTTGGTGAGATAAGTACTACGCGCCAGATTCAAATTTTCTTCTTCTTCCTTTTTTTTTTTTTAAAAAAAAAAAAAAAATCATTTATTTATTTGTTTATTTATTTATTTTTATGGTGACATTGGTTAACAAAATCCAGTATGTTTCAGGTGTACAATTTAACTGTAAGGCATATGTGTGTACACACACACACACACACACACACACACACACACACACACTGTATTGCGTATTCACCTCCCATAGTTAGATTTCTGTCACCGCATATTTGACCCCTTTTACCCTATCTACCTCCCTCCTTTTTCCCCCTCCCCAGATTCAAAATTACTAATTTGTTAAAATAAACAAGGGAGGTGGACAGGATGGGGTAAGAAATATGTAAAACAGCCCAAACAAAGTGTTTATTCTCTCAGGAATAAAGAAAGCCACCTTGATATCAGAGTCAGTTTTGGCTAGAATGATTTAGCTCCAAGTTCAATTAATTAAAAATATTCTTGAAGATTACCATTAGGTTGATCTGGGGATCAGATCAGGGTGACTAAGACTAAGATTATCGCATTTATTAAGATCAGACTTTTTATTATAAAACTTTAAATTCATAAAACAGTTGAAAGAGTAAATAAGCACCCATATACCCTTCAGGTACATTCAGCAATTGTTAACATCTTGCCACATTATTTTATCACTGTATGTGCCTCTTTCTCTTTCTACAAACACACTGCTCTACCTACCACACACCATTTTTCTGTAATCATATGAAATGAAATTGCATCCCATGTAACATTTTACTTCAGCAAAGCTGGCAGAAGTTTGAAGACTAAACTTCCTGTGCTGCTGCCAAAGTTTTAAGTATTATCAAAAGGGTAAAAAAACTGAACACAGTGCATATGCTGGCCAAGATGGAGTAAACCCACAATAGCCTCTCTCTCAAGGATTAGAATTAAAATCTCTAAACATAATACAGAAAAGCAACTGAGGCCTCTGAAAAATAAACAAAACAAGTGCACTGTGGAGAGGAGTTAAACTCGAAGAAACAACACATAGGGTTGTTTCCTGTTTTTTTCCCTTCTGCTCTTCTCTCTCGTGGTTTTGAATTGTTCCAACAGTGAGGTTTAAAGCAAAAACTCCTACAGAACCTTCACCTTCTGGCCGGAGTACTGGGAAAAGGGGACTTTGAGGGCCAGGGAGAAAAACGGGAGAGGATGAGCTGAAGGGATTGTTTAACTCTGTACATGAATTGGCACAAAACCTGGACACTCTTGAGCTATGCATGCACAAGGCAGAACCAAAGCAGGACAGAATAGGTTGAGAGAACTGAACTATAATATAAACCACTGCAAAAGTCCCAGACTAACCCTTAAATAACACATATGGGATAGACCCAAAGGTCTTGAAAAATGAACTGACATGGAAACCATTACCCACATGAGATGAGAAAGAACTTGTGACAGCTGAAGGCTAGTTGCCTACTAAGACAAAAACATCAATATTCTCCACAGAATATCACCAACAGGATATAGAGTCTAATAATAAGTAACAGAATAGAAAAGCCAATAAAATAAAATACTAAAAAATAATTAGATTATGCAAAAGGAGGCCAGAAAGGGATAACAGATGAACGAAAGACAGAGAATAAACTGAAAACAAATAATAAAATAGTAGACCTAAATCCAACATAATTAATAACTATATTAAATAGTCTAAACATAGCATATTAAAAAAAAGGATATTGTAGAGTTGAAAAAAAATAGCAGAATACACATATTTTTCAAGTGTACATGGTATTTTCACCACTATAGACCATATTCTGGGCCATAAAATGAACCTTTATAAATTTAAAAGATTTGAAACCATACAAATTATGTTCTCTGACCATAAGGAATTAAATTAGAAGTCAGTAAGAGGAACATATCTGAAATATTTCCAAAAATTTCCTAATTAAATGAAACACTTCTAAATAATCCATGGGTCCAAAGGAAGACACAGGAAAATTAGAAAATAATTCAAACTAAATGAAAAGGAAGATACAGTATTATATCAAAACTCATAGGATACAGCTAATGCAGTGCTTAGAAGGAAAAAAGAGCAAAAATTAATAAAATTAAGAACAGAAAATCAATGAGAAAAATCAATGAAACCAAAAACTGGTTCTTTAAAAAGATCAATAAAAATCAATAAACTTCTAGCCAGACTGAGAGAAAAAGAGCAGCAAATTACCAATATCAGGAATGGAAGAGGAGAAATTACTATGTAACGTACAGACACTAAAAGGATAACGAAGGACTACTATGAATAATTCTATCCCCATAAACTCATCAATTCAAATGAAATGATCCAATTCCTTGAAAACATAAACTACCAAAGTTCACTCAAAGAAATCAAAGATCTAAACAAAGGGAGAAATATACCATGCTCATGCACAATATTAATCGAAATCCCAGAAATGTATAATTCTCAATTTTAAAATTTATACAGAAAGTTGAAGGACTAGAAGAGCTAAAAAGGACAAAGTTAGAGAACTCATTTATCTGATTTTTAGACTTACTATAAAGCTACAGTAATCTAGGTAGTGTGGTATACACTAATGAGCTGACACATTGATCAACGGAACAAAACAGAAACCTACACAAACATGATCAAACTGAAACTGATTTTTGACAAAGGTGCAAAGGCAATTTAATGGAGAAAGTCTTTTCAATAAGTGTCACAGGAACAAATGGAGGTTCATCTGCAAAAGAAAGAAAAACTTGACCCATACCTTCTACAAAAATTAACTCAAAATGGATCACAGATCTAAATGTAAAAAGTAAAACTGTAAAAACTTCAAGATGAAAAGACAAGAAGAAATCTTTGTGACCTTTGGCTGGACAAAATTCTCAGCTATACCAAAAACGTGATCCATAAGAAATAATTGATAAGTTAGACTTCTTCAAAATTAAAAACCTTTATTCTATAAAAGACACTGTTAAGAAAACAAATAGACCTGACTTAAGCTGGGAGAAAAGATTTACAAATCACTTATCTGACGTAAGCCTTGTATTCAGAATATATAAAGACCTCTTATACCTCAAATACACATTACGATAAATCAAAGAAGCCAGACTCAAAAGGCTACATATTGTATGATTCCATTTATATGACATTATGGAAAAGGCAAAACTGTAGGGCTGGAGAATAGATCAATGGTTGCCAAGGGACTGGGAGTGAGAGTAGGTGTTGATCACAAAGGGATAGCATGAGAGAATTCTATGGCGTGATGGAACTATTCTATAACATGATCATGGTGATGGTTATATGTCTCTTTTCATTTGTGAAAACTTATAAAACCATATACCATAGAATGAATTTTACTGCATGTTAAATAAAAAGTTTTAAATATGCCTTTTAAAAAACTGAGAACTAAGTAAACTTGCCAATCCAAGAGAGCACTTTATGATGCAAAAACAACTATTTACAGCCACTAGTTTTAAAGAGTTAAGACAAACTCCAGAGAAACAGCATACCGGTGCTGAGACTGCAGTCTTTCCAGTGGTTCAGCCTTCTGTTGAATTCCATCCTGAAATATCATGTCTGCTTTCTTAAAGTTTTCTCTAGCTTCATATTCTTCAGCCCATGAAATATAGAACTGAGCAAGCGAAATGCCAATCCCTTGGTTGTGTAAATAACTGTACATATCCAAAGGCTCGTTGCATAAATGCCCCTGTAACAAATTAAAAGCATTAAGAGTTAACCAATTTCTATTCACTTACTGTCTATTATGTGCCAAATAATCACTGGAGATACTATCTGTAGTTTCTGCATCGAAAAAAAAAATCTATTATAATACAATGTTGTAAGGACTATACTGGGAAGACTTAAAAAGAGATTAATTTGTAAGCAAATAGGACTGAGAGGGAAGACTTCAAGAAGGTATATTTGAGTACGGCCTTGAAAGAGGAATAGACTTATATCAGGTAAAGAATGAGAAAGAAAAGGTGCACTAGGTGCAAATAGTTTGTAGGGAGGGGTTCAGACAAGATAGGAGTTTGAAAAAAAAGGTGTAACAGGTCTTCAATGTCAAGTGAATCAATTTTTGATTTATCTGATAGTCAATGTATGTGTGTTGGGGTGGGAGAGCTATAAGCAAAGGAATGAAAAGGAATGACATGGTCAGATCTGTACTTTAGAAGGAACCTTGTAAGACCAGATACAATGTAGATAATTCTAGTAACAAGAAGGTGCGGCGGGGGTGGAAATCACTAAAAATCCCACACCATTAACAGTTTGATACCTATTTTCTTTAGTCTTTTATACAGAATAAAAGGATTTTTATCATTTTTATAAAATTTTATAAAAATTGCTTTTATTCCACTTAATGTATCATTTATTTTTCTATGCTGATGCTTACTCTATTATTTTTAAATAGATGAATAACGTTTACCTATATCTTCCATCATTTAACTATTCCTATTTTGGGGATGAGTAACTTTTAATTTTGCCCAATTCGAAATAATTCTATAATAAATATCTTCATGCATACATCCTTTCATGTTTTACATTACTCCCTTAAGATAAATTCCTAGTAGGACTTTGTTAAAAAGTTAAAAATTTCTTAAGAGTTGTACAAATTTAAAATGCTAGTAGTGATTCCCAACTATTTTCACAGAAAATACTTTTTAAAACTTTCTAATTTCATATAAATATAGCATTTCAGTATTCTAATTAGGAGTTCTTTTCCTACCAGGGAGGCTAAATATCTTCTTTTTATTTACGAGATATATTTTCTCTCTACCGACCTTTTCCTGCTTGTCTAGCCTAAGTCCTCTTTTACGTGTGTCTTTACAGTTAGTTCAATACTTCTGTTTTTTGTTTTTTGGTTTTTTTTTTACTTATAATTAATGCTTAACATCCATCTTTTCCAATAAAGTAAGCTCCAAAAACCCAGAAAATATTGCTACTATACCTCAGTCTCTAGCCAGGGTCTGGTAGAAAAAGGCTGAATAAATGAAATGCTCCATTTTTATCTTCGACAAAAACAGTATTTTATAGTTTAATTTTGCAGTAATTCATTAAATTGTTTTTTCTGCTTACCCTAATTAGTGATGATTTTCCATATGTGATGGTGTTTCAAGCAAAGTTATAATTCTGAATGTGCTATAAGATCCAGTCCTTGGTATCTGTTACTATATAAATAAGGTTTAACATTTCACTTTGCTAACAGCTTTCTGAACAGCTCTGATGCAGCATAAGTCAGCCAATAAAAGGTTGGCTGTCCCATGGTTATTCCAGAGTGCTGAATGAAATCACTTAAGAAATAACATAAATAAAAGGATATCGCAGTTAGAGTAATAGATCCAAAAGTCAAAATCTTTTTGGTAACCCCTAAAAAAGTCAAACTAAGACAATTTTACACTTTTAATTAAAAATACAGAATATTTTCTATGAATAAAATTTTCCTTAGCTAGACTGTAATTATCCCTTATAAAAATAACTCTGACTAGAGACATCTTTCTGAGAAGCAAAAAAGAGTAGTGAGAAAATCATCTCACTCTTCCCGACCATCACATAAAGAAAAAAAATAGCAAAATAGTTTAATACGTACCTTGTTATCCCCAAAGTTCAGATTATTGCTGATCGTTTTAGGGCTGTTCATTTGAATTTTAGGGTTGTCTAGATTAGTGCTTTTCAGATTACCTGTGGTTAAGGGGCAAGCTTTGGGAGTTTGTGTGTGTTTAAGAATTTTTATATTTAAAAATAGAATAAAAACAGAAGTTACCAGATAAATGATAATGTGCTTAGATGTTGTGGCAATGTCAAATCATTAACAAAGTTTCTAAATGATTACTACTCTCAATTTTTGTGTTTAACTCGAATAGTCTGCAGGCCATTCTTTCAGCAGCACTGGTTTATACTATGATTTTTACTTTAGGATAATGTCATTGCTCTTCAGTATCAGCACTAGGTTAGCATAAGTGAACAGAGAAATTATCTCATTGTTACTTTTAATAGTTCCAAATATATACAATCATAGACTCCTGGGATTAAGTCCTTTAGAGGTTTACCTAGTCTAAATTTTTAATAAATTTCATATAAGAATATTATACAAGAATATTACATAGAATAGAATGAAAAACAAAATCTATTAGTATACCACCCAGGGACTATAGTATTCACACTAACAAATCTGTTTAGTATTCTTTGGGTACAATCCTTTGTTATAGATTCCTACAATATCCCTAAGGTAATTTCTCCAACTTGCTAATAAAGATAACAAAGATATATCAAATGTACTGTGGAAATAAAGATATATTATGCCTTCAAGACTCACCTAATTTCCTATATTATTAACTATTTGATATATTTCAGTCAAAAATTTTTATCAATTTCAAATGCCAATATTTTATAGTTGTTGTAAATATTCTATTAGTTAGAATTATCCAATTTATTATTTAAATACCTATTTCTGTATTTTTTAATTTTTAAAAATTTATTTATTTTTTTGTATCTAATTATCTGTTATCTAACATTATAAATATTTATCACTTACTTTTTTCTTATATCTTTTAGGATAAAAGCAATGAAATTAATGTCTAAGAAACCTTGGTCATTATTTGTTTTGAAGATATTTCCATAAAAAAATCTTCAAGAGTGTTCTAGAAATAAAAGAACTACACGTCAAGTAAGACAGTACAAAGTAGTCAGGCAGACATTTTTGGATGCAGCAACATACTAGGTAAAAGAAGCCCAAAGACAGACAAAGAATTAAATGTCATTTTTTATGATGATGATTCTCAAAAAGGGAGAAATACCAGAATCACCTACAAAAACTTTTTCTTAATTTTACTAAACATCATGTGTTGGCTCCAACACATCCTCCTCCAATACAGTTGCATGACCCAGTTAGGGAAAGAAGGAGGGAGGGAAGGAGGGAGGGACTAAAAAAAGAAAGAAAAGAAAAAGAAAGAACCCACTCCCATGGAGAGGTATACAAACCAGCCTTGTGATCACTCTTAAAGGGGTAAAAAACCTTATATTAAAATCCATCTTTAAAGTAGAAACAATTTACCAAATATTGAGTATTTATTAAATGTTTAGTATCTACTAAATGGTTCAGATTTTGCCATTTTTTTGTGTGTATCAGGATCTCTAGAGAAAAATCTCTTGGTTTAATATTTTAAACCCAAATAGCACCTGAGACTTACCAATTTAAGCCAGAGACTGAGAAATCGAGGATCATTATAATATCTTTTTTCTCCTTGTAGTGCTTCTACAGCTCTTTCTAATAATGTTGACATATTACTCTCCTTGCCCCCCTGAGGATAGTTCTGCTCTGTCCAGTTAATATACCTGAACAGGAAGAAAAGGAAAAGAATATTTTAAAAATTTAATGTGTGCTCTTGTTCTTGCTTCAAGACCCATTCTTGATTTTTTTTAAAGCAGATCTAATATATTGAAAATGTTTATTTAGAGGTCCTCAGTGACATGACCTAAGCCTGCATCCCTCAAACTTTTCCAAGTATCTCTAATAAGTGCCTGTTGGAAACAATGGGGATGGGATAGAAGGGTGTAGCTCACAGCTGCATGCCACAAACTTGAAATGTCTTCAGTCTTGAATACCTTAGGAAAGGACGCTAAAATTATTCTCTGTGTCCCCAAGATACCTCTTTATATTCCGGCACACTGCTCAGGACACCTCAATTTGAGAAGCAGGGCCATAGGGACTCATGTTAAGTTTCCATTGCCCTTGTAAAATAAAAAAGACCCACCTATCCCAAACATCCAGAGGGTCATTTCCGGTGTAAAATCGAATTTCAGATTCAAATGCCCTGAAATTTAAACAGAAAATGTTAACATAAGCTATAATGACAAAAGCCAAGTGAACAAGTATAACCTCTATTTTTATTCATGTATTCAGTATTTAACATCAATCTAGATAACTCTACTGGAATTTGAGGGTTAAATAGATAGAAAAAGAATAGAATTAGGATTCTGCCTGATAACATAACAGGAAAGACAAAACATGTAGAAATTAGAGAAACAAATTCTAAAACAACATATAGGAAAGCAGTATTATACAGCAATTTAAAGCTCTAGAACAAGACTCCCTAGGTTCAAATGCGGCTTCACTGATTACTAGCTGAATAACACTGGATAAGCTATTTAAACTCTGTTTTCAGTTTCCTCATCAATAAAATGGGGATAATAATTGTACCTATCTTATTAAGTTGATTAGTCTTAAATGTAAAATGTTTAGACACAGTAAGCACTCAATAAATGATAGCTATTATTTTGTATATGATAGTATTGAACTAAACACGTACACAAAAATATATGTACAAATAAGAATCTTTAAAAAATTCCATAGGCAACATTAGTCAGAGAATAATATCATATAGAATTTTAGAAGTGTCTTAAAGGAAGTATAAATTATGACTTTGTAAAGACCTGAGAAAGGCAAAGTGCTAAGACTAAGTTGAGACTTACCAGTTGGAAGTATTATATAATAAACAATTTAGATAAATCAACAAAAACTGTATACGGGGTTATGTTTGATATAAAGAAAAACAAAATAGTCCCTGACACAAAAGGAATTTATACTCTAATAAAAGTTGTTTAAAAAGTTAAACATACATTTTTAAACATACATTTATGACCCAGTAATTCCATTCCAATAAAAGTGAAAATCTATGTCTACAAAAGCCCTGCACAAGAATGTCTATAGTAGCTTTATACATAAAGCACACAAAACTGGAAAGAATCTAAATGTCCATCAATTGATGAATGGATAAAAAAATGGAATACTACTCAGCAATAAAAAGGAATAATTTATTGATATATGCAACATGAAAAAGCTTTAAAAGATACGCTGAATGAAAGAATTGTATGATTCCACTTATACAGAATATTCTAGAATAAGCAAAAGTAACCTATGGAGATAGATTGCGATCATGAGTTGCTTTGATTGAGAAGGGGGATGAGAGAACTTTCTGAGGTAATGAAAATGTCTTGAAATGCATGTCAAAACTAGTTAAACAGTGTATGTAAAAATCTCAGCATTTCAGTGGATGTAAATTACTCTTAAAAACAAAAAACAAAAAAACCCCACCAGTCCTTAGGAACCAACTAAATAAAATTAGGGTGAGAGCAGTAAGATAATTTAGGTGAGTTTTGGTACCAGTAACCAAAATGGAGTAGAAAAAGGAAGGTCATTTATGTAAGAAGAGATTCAATAATACGTTAAACATTTATCTAATTATATGCTATAAAAGATAAAAAGACATTTAGAAGGCAAGGAAGAGATGTACACAGTTGTTAAACAATCATGGAAAACTTGAATATGGACGGAGAATGGAGGAAAAAGAACAGAGACTTAGGTAAAATGCAGTAGGAAGCCAATAAGAAAAATGGAAGAGTAGTTAGAGAAGTAGAAAAACTAGTAAAACTAGTGTAATGTTCCAGAAGCCAGGAAAAAGAGGTAAGATTAGAACACCACCAACTCTGAAACAGAACCATAAAACCCAATGCTTTTAAAGATCCAATGAGATGAACAGGGATATTTATTACATTATAACCCACAATTATGATAATTCGTGTATGATGGCAGAAATTTTTTTGTCAGTGATTAAGGGTAGTAACTGATACTTTACTTTTTTGAAAAAAGTATATTTATCAAAACATGTATTAGTCAAAGGAGAACAAATTTCCTATGTCCATTTGAATAACATACTAGTATTTTTCAGCTTTTGTTTATCCAGAGCTTGTTAAATGATTATTGAGAAATTTTTTAGTATAAAGTTTCTCTGAGGTTCACATTTTCTTTGGAGATCACTATTTCTTTTTGGCATATTATCAAAAATACTTTCCTAGAAACTTAATAATTGAGTATACATGAAAGGTAGCAGATTCATTCTCCCTCAGTACTAAGAATCCAAAGAAATTTCTCTAATTGATTACTATCAAAGAGTCAATTCTGTTTAGGGATTCAGAGTGACATAATACTTCAGGGAAATATTGTAATTTGATACTTGCTTTACTCTGCTTCACATTGCACTCTGTATAAGATGTATTTCTATTGATACAAGAGTTTGGCTGCTCCATGATGAAATGAAATCCTATACCTCTTGCTCTTAATTGTACTTGAGGAGATCTTTAGATAGCTGTCATGTGATGAAAAAGCAGGTGGGAAACAGATTCTCATACAACTAATTTTTGAAGAATACTCCCTATGCCATTGTGCATCGATCCATACACATTATCTACCACAGCTGACGATGAATGATGACAGGTTGAGTCACGACTTGTTTACACACCGTTTCTGCTGCTGTAGAGTAGTGTTACGGGCAGATTCCTGCTGTGCCAATATTCCCTGAAGTGTGGATATGCTCCGCCCCTGCCTTAAAGGTTGTACATTTTCTTTACTCAGCTCCCATTCATCTCCCTCCGGGGACATGGTTTCACTATGAAGGGGGAAACAAAAGTAAGTCTCATACAAACATGGAGTTATTATATTGCTAGATTATTGTGAATGTTTTCAGATAAGCGATTACTCATGATCTCTGCATTGAAGATCGTGGACAGGCACACTAGTAGTATTACTACACTCCTAAGCTTCTGAGCCATCCAAATTTATGGCTCAGTATTTGCCTAATGAAAGAGAATGTAGCAATGGTATTGTGGACAGTACTGTAAGAATAAAGTTTAAAGCAAGAAGAAAAGAAGGAAAAAAAAGTATTATAAATTTAGCAAAGTAGACAAAAAGCAATTCTATGCTTACCATTGAATGCAGTTTAATTTAGAATTACCAAAGTGTTCATCAGACTAATATCTATGTTTCAACTCATGACTTAAAACTGAAGTTTACATATATAGGCAGCCCAAAGCAGAAACAGAGAAATATACAGTTTACTGGTCACAATAGCCCTTTTCCCCAAATTCTATCAAGTCTGTGGGGGGCATCCCCACAACTTTTTTTGAAGGCAATCACCATATTGAATATGTACTCTGAACTTCAGAGTTCCACACTGGACAGAGAGCCTATTTCTGGATGAGAGATATTATCTCTGGGTTTAAAACAAAGAGACAGATTAGGAACTAATCTTCAAAATAGAGTAAAAGTTAGGTATGATCTCAGTCTAGATGTCAGCAAAAACTCTCTTGAAGAAAATAAAGTATAAGTGGTTAATAATTTAGGTTGTAGCTACTCACATCTTTTTAATATTGTGTGAATCCTATAATGGCACTGTCATTTATTTTTGTATCCCCATGGTCTAATACAAGATCTGACACTAGTAAGCACTGAATAAATATTTGTTGAGTTCATCTTTCTTCTCACTCTTAAATTAATTAAATTATCTCAGTTATATGTCCTAAACTAAGTTGCTTCTTCCTTTACCTGCCTCCTCCCAGGCCTGCTCCTCCCACAGCCTTCCCTCATCTCAAATAAATGGCAATTTCACTTTTTCAGTTGCTCAGGTCAAAAGTCTTGGTGCTAACCATGATACCCTTCTCACAACTCTCATTAACTGAGTAAATTTTGTTGGTTCTACCATCAACTTCTCACCACCTCCACTGTTTCCAGCTTAGCTCAAGCTCCAACTTCTCTCACCTGAGTTATGTCGATAACCTCTTAACTGGTTTCTTTACTCCTATCCTTTTCTGCCTTTAGTCTTTTCAACAATTCAGCCAAAGTGATCCCATTTAAATTCATGTCAGATGTCTTTCCTCTACTCAAAACCTTCCAATGACTTTCAATTACAATCAAAGTAAAAGTCAAGTCCTTACAATACCTACATCCTCACCTTTTTTCTTCCATTTCCTTTTACTCTCTCTCCACCGTTCATTCTGTTCCAGCTACTTTGCCAGGTACAGCTCCTCCCCTAATCCTCACCCTCCATCCAGATTTGTATTTCCTCCACATACAGGCATGATGAGCCCTTGAGTTTCCTTCAAGTCTTGACCCAAATGTCAAGTCTTGACATTCTCAGTGAGGTGAGACTCCCCGTTCAAAACTATCTAAAATTGCACCAACCCTCTCCCCAACAGCTTTTCTTTTCTTTTTTTTTTTAAGTACTGACCACCATCTAACTTTTAGTTTATCTTGTTTCTTGTCTGTTGTCCCTAACCTCATCCCCCCTAGAATCTAAGCTTCAGGAGGGTGGAGATCCTTTTATTTGCTATACCTAGTGCTTAGTAGATTGTTACTAAATACTTATATGAATTCAAGAGCTTGTGACATGCTATTTACCTAAGTATTGTGTACCCCATAATTAAAATGCCTACGGAATTCCAACCCAGATGAGTTGATACATATTTATATAAGAAAAGCAGTAAGCATATTTATATAAAGAGAAGAAGGGCTTTTTATATTTCTAACTATGCTAGTGGCATAATGACAGCAACTACCATTTCTTGAGCACTTATTTGGAGGCAAAGTGTTACTTTACAAACACTATGAGTTTTCCCAGAACCCGCAAGGTAGGATTAATTTCAGCATTTTCCATATTAAGACGTGTCCAAGGTCAAACAGGAAATGGCTGAACTGAGATACAGCCCCCACAACAAATTCCAAGCTCTTTGTACCACTGGGGTTCCACAGCCTCCTTTGTGTTGAAGCTGGATGCAGCGGAATTCTTACCCTCCCGCAATTCCACTGAGGTCAGTGCTTACCTTGTGTCTTCCCCTGCACCCCTTGCATCCGACTTCAACAGGAAGGAGGCCGCGGCCTGGCCTGCTTTTTTAATGACCGTGCCACTCCTCTCCTTGACTGTTCTGAACGGGGCCCTGTCGAGTTAGGCACCTTGGGTCTCGCAGGCCCAGCTCCCAGTCCTTCTCCCGTACCTACCTCGATCCACCCCCTTCCTTCTTCATCGCCGCCATCCTGCATTCCCGGCTCAGGTCCTCCACCTGCTGGGGGCCTTTCCTCAGCGCCGGAGACCGTTTGCAACCTGCCCTTAGAGGTATCGAAGCGACCAGATGGTGTTCCAGGACAAAAGCACGAAGCTGCCTCTCACAAACCAGCCACCTCAAAACCAGCCGCCAAGTTTCAAATTTAACGGTCCCGCGCGGACGACGTATCCACGCCCCTCCGTTCTTCCGTACTCGCGCCCCTTGCTCAAGGCATTCTGGGGCTTGTAGTTTATCCCGGTTTTAGCCCTTGCAGTCGCGCTGCATAATGGGAGTTGTAGTTTCCAGAATCTAAGGCACCCAAGCCTCTGGTCCCGCAGGCTTAGGCGTTATAAATTCTTTGCAGGTGCTGCTTGTGTCCTACCTCTAAGGCCAGTCTCTGAGCCAAGCGAGGCACACGTTAAGCGTCAGAATGTCCTTGA
Organism: Rousettus aegyptiacus; assembly: GCF_014176215.1. NCBI lineage: Eukaryota > Metazoa > Chordata > Mammalia > Chiroptera > Pteropodidae > Rousettus > Rousettus aegyptiacus. Next base: position 114,430,915 of record NW_023416306.1, on the reverse strand, counting down.
TGTTTTGAGTTTAAGGAGAGTGAGTCCTTGTGCTTGGCCTGATTTTTTTCTGGGCTGGTTGGCCAGGCTATGATCACCCGTCCTGCCAACCAAGACTCACGTGTGCCCAGAGATCTTAGGCTGCTCTGACCCAGCTGTTTCCTGCCCAACTCTTGAATTCAAAAAAGTTGGATTCTAGTTCTGTAAACATCATACCAAAGTTACAGCTTTAGGTAAACCACAATCTCTCTGACCTTTAATTTGCTACACAGTCCACAGGCAGAAAACACAGCTATGCCATGGCTTCCACGGTTTTGCCTCTTTGCCCTTTCAGGAAACCGCCTCTACTGACACTGGACTCTTAGGCTCAGTTCCAATTTCTTGAGGAAGAAACTAGTACGTCAGTTGTGACCAAGGAAGAAGATGATGCTTAACCCAGGACTCATGTGATATCACAGGACTGGGCCTCCTATTTCACACCTCTGCTCTTCTTCACGTTGGTAAATTGTCATTCTCCATTGAGTAACGGTTTCAGGACTTTATCCTTCCAGGGTCAAATTCAGACTCAGGAGTCATTATAATTAGCTCCTTCTCCACACAGTCACTGGGGCTAATAGATTTGGGGCTCTAATTGTTCAGGCCCAGATTACATGTTTCACCTTGAGACTGAGATAAGGGAAGGGTTGGTTCCCCATAGGAAATTTTGATTACTCTTTACTTTCAAGTCCTCTATATTCAGGAAGCCTCCCTGGATTATAGGTGATGTGGTATTTGGGATTCTCTCTCTGGCTCATTTTATCTCTTATCCTTTACACTAGTACTGACCTAGCCCCTCATTTCCTTTCCCTAGAGTGTCCTGTTCACATCCACAACTCCTCAACTTCAATTGTTTCCTATAAACTGTCTCGGAAGTGTAGTATTCACTCCTTTGATCTCAGCCTTGTAGCCTACTCAGATGCCCAGTAAACTGTGGTACAACACAGAACACATTCAGGCTAAGCCCTTTGCTTGTTTCACCAGAAAAAGAGGGAGACAGATAAAACAAAAACAGGAACAAAATGTGTGACAGAGGTGCTCCGTGGTCTTATTTGAAATGTGAGTTCTTATTTGGCTGGACTACGGCCAGGTGGCAAACACAGGGCCAACGCAGGCTTCAGTGGCAGCAGCAATTGTGGTCCAAAGATGATGAGGCAAAGTCTCAGCCTGAGTACTTTAACATGCTAGGCATTGGTGGGACACAGAAGATGTGTATGAAGAACTAGATACAGTTCTTGTCCTCTGGGAACTTAAGGCTAATGGAGAGACAAGTAAATAAAAAGGCAATTTCAGTACATTGCTGCCACAGCCAGATTTAAATAAAAACAGTGGGCCGTGGAGGCACATAGGAAGAGCTTCCAACCTAGGCCTAGGGAGAAGAGTAGGTCAGGGAAAATTTCCTAGAGAAGATGAAGGGCAAGGAGAATTTGACACAAACTATATTGAGCGCAACACAAGTTACGTAGCTGCTGAAGTTTTTAAGGTGCACCCACCTCCTCTCTACTCCTCATTCTCTCTACTGGGTTCTTGCACCCAGGCCTCACCTCTTTAGACCTCACATGCTGGCCCATCAAAACTTAGCTATCCTGTGTCCTATTCTTCTCACCTAACTATCACATTGAAAACATATGAATGAAATCACACTAAGATGGTAATAATAATTAACGCTTTAATACAATATTTTTCCACATCATTTTCTAAGATGACAATAGATGGTACAGGGGAATAAGTGTCCAATGTTTAAATAAGTTTCTGAAATGTTGGGTTAAATGGGCATCTTTACTGAAAGGCTCTCTAAAGCCCCTGATATGCCAAAGTGTACCGTGAATCTTTAAGGGAGAAGGGGTATTGGTTTTCTATCGCAGCTATTACAAACTGCCATAAACTTAGTAGCTTAAAACAACACCAGTTTGTTATCTTACTGTTTGGTAGGTCTGAAGTTTGACTCAATCTCACTGAGCTAAACAGGTGTTTGCAGGACTATGTTTCTGGAGGTTCTTTGGGAGAATTCATTTCTTTTTTTCCAGTTTTTAGAGGCATTCACTGATATTCTTTGGCATGTGGTCCCCTTCCTCCATCTTCAAAGCAAGCAACAAAACATCTCTCTGGTTTCTGTCACCACATCTTTTTCTCTGACCACAGCCAGGAAAATCTCCCTTCTTCTAAAGGCTCATGTGATTAGTTTGGATGCATCCAGATGATCTAGGATAACTTTCTATCACCTCAAGGTCCTGAACTTTTATCAGATCTGCCACGTCCCTTATGTTACATAAAGTGACATATCTACAGGTTCCATGGATTAGGAAGTAGATATCTTTGGGGGCCGTTATTTTGCCTACCACTGGGGGTGCTGAAATATGTTGGTATCATGTTGGTGTCTCTAAACTTATTTGATCATAAAGAAATCTTCTCATACATCTTTCAGAACAGATTTTAAGCTCTTTATAGTTTAACAGTAGGCCTCGGGAGAAGAAAATACATAAAGGAATAAATCTTGGATGTGGTCCCATAGTGTAGCAGTTAGCACGTCTGCTTTACATGCAGAAGGTCCTGGGTTCATGCCCCAGTGGAGGCATAGTCCATGGTTTACTGCCATGCCACCCTGAACAAACCTGATGTCTGATCTGGGAAGCTAAGCAGGGTTGGGCCTGGTTAGCACTTGGATGGGAGACCACTTAGGAAGACAAGATGCTGTAGGCATAAATAAAAATAAAAAAGGAATAAATTTTAATGGTGGAATTTCAGGCACAATGGCAATGTGTAGCAATTGGGGACTAGCAAGCCTCTCATTTTCATCCATTTACTTTACATGCAAAGCCATACCTATCTGCACCAGTGGCTATTAGAGAGATTTAATTTTCAGAAAACCTATGATCTCTTACTTGGTCTTGTGGAGATGCATATGTTCTTGATTGTCAAAGGCTGATTTCCCCCAACTTTGCCTTCATGGATTATACAAAATCCAGCTTTAGCAGGCTAAACATTGCAAAGATGAAAACCTCTGGGTCTCCAGGGAACCCTTGGACAGACTACTTGTTTACTGTGCAACCACAGGAGGAGAGAGAGACTGTCTGGGGGTGGGAGGAAGGTCAAGAGAGATCGAATGTGGGGGTGTTGTGTGTTCAGGGCCTGAAAGAGACCACATCTGGGAAAGCAGCATCACCATGCTGGCCTTTACCCCAGCAACAGATCAGCCAATCAGAATAGCATCTGCATCTTGTAATTACCAGTGATGAGTTTTCTTGAGGTAGAGGAACCAATGAGAAAGAGACATAGTAATCCAAACCATCTTGTGTTGCCAGGAGGAAGGGAGGTGAAGGGTGAAAAGATACATTAGCCTGGGGCTGGGGACTACTGGCTGCTGCCCAGTTGCATCTCACAGTAGCTGTTGCTGACAGGGTATTAGGGTATTCTCCAAGGAGCTGGATTTCTCTCTTTCATTTCATGGAAACTCTTCTAGACTATGTATCTGCTTTTCTGCAGAGCTAACTTACTTTTCAGGAGTCTTCTCAAACCATTGAAAATTGCTTGACCCAGAATTTCTATACTGATATATGCAAAAAAACATACATACTGAAAGAGGAGATACCAGTTATCAACTTTTTTACCTCTGGCAGAAAAGAACCAAAAGGTCGGAATGGCCCATAAGCTGAGAAGGGAAGCAGTCATATGGTAGAGCTATTAAGAAACAAGATAAGAAGTGAATCTAAATAAGCTATGTAGCTAATAGGTAGTGCAAAATTAGGCTGTTTGGCTCTGGCATTAACTTGACCAGAGTTTTGTGCTCCAGGAAGGTCTTGGAGGATCTAAAGAGTTCCCAGGTATTCACTACTGTGCTCAATTTATGCACGAGGCAATCCAAACTCAGATAAATAAAGTGGGTATGAGAGTTCCCTTTGAGGAAGAGCAGAGTAGGATCTTAACTTTGCCAGCTTCTTATTTCAAGCCCAGTACTCTGGGTACCACAAACCTCAACTCTAAATTGAAGGATTCAACCACTTCTAATGTTTAATAAACTTTAGCTTCTCGGTTCCACATCCTGGGGGAGGAATGAACCTAGGGTCTCCCAGCATCACATGTAGTGGGAGCCTCCACTCCAATGTGTTATATATTTCTCAAAAACTGATGGGTGGAGCCCCTGATAGGCAATTTTGTTTGCCTTGAAGGAAGAGGAATGGTTGATACAGGAGAGTTTTCCCATGAGGAATGAGGAGGCCACCTATCTGATAGCCACCTTGGACAGTGACCCTCCTTGGCATGGCCCTGAGAACTCCTGGCCTTGTGGAGAGAGAGCCTGTGGCAGAGGCTGCAGGAGGCCGTTCTGTGTAAGGCTGGCTTCCAGCAGCACTGTCTTCATACCCAGGTGTTGAAGGCACAGCGCAGCTCCAGCATCTCAAAGACTGGCCACTGTGAGAGCACCGGGAGACCACGCCTGGGCCTAGACATCAGCACCCTCATAGCTGGCTTCAGCGGACCTGAGATACCCTCCATTGGCCTCAGAGACAGGGCAGGAAAAGACGAACAGGGCAGATGACAGTTGGGAACTGCAGGGAGTGGACCAGTTGGTGGGCACAAGAGCTATGAAAAATACCCAGATGACCTGAGGGAGGCTTCGAAAGGGGGGCTGACTCAGGGCTGCATACATAATTGTACAAATTATGTTGTGTCTAAGACTGCCTGGCCAGAGGCACAAATGGGGACAATTTTTACTGTTTTGTTCACTCAGCGTAGGCACCTTTAAAAGTTTATCTGTCCAGAGGGGCCTGCTTTTTCTAATTCACACAAAGCACTGCATACACTGACTGTGGCCCTGGGCCTGGAGGTCCCATGGAAGAGACTGCGGAATTTTCATTGTTCTGTTCCTGTGGATCCACAGTGGTGAAGCCTGAGCTAATGAGTTATATACGGGCCTCTCCATCCTCTTTCAAGGAGGTGATGATCCCATGATAACGGAACAGCAATTGGGATGGCTCTTGGCAGAGCCAACCAATGTGGGAAAGCCGACAGAAAGATGGTGTATCTGGGGGTAAGTATGTCTGGGCTCCCATCGCTTCTCTGCCAAGGCCAGCTTCCTTGCTCCCTTTCTCAGACGTTGCCTCCTGGGACCTGGTGCAGACTGACATTCTGAGGGGCCCAGCGGTGGGAGACATTCCTGCAGATTTGAGCTCTACATTGCTTTTCTGAGGAAAGGCCAGAGGTCAGAGGCCCCCAGGCTGGGAGAGGGTGAGACAATTGGAAACAACTTAGTTTGGCTGAATGTGGGAGCCAAGCATAGAGATGTTTGGATCACACCGTGAGAAGCTGACCATGGCTCGGTGTGGGATGATTCAGAGAATTATGTGAGGTGACAAGCTATTTGGCCTCTGTTCCCACTTCTACACTCTACCCAAAAAAACTGTCTTTTTTTTGTACTTGTCTAGAAATATATGTCTTCTTCAGGATTGGCCAACATTCTTCCTGTCTTAAAACAGTTCTGAAACGGAAGGCCAGGAGGAAACCTGAATTTAGGACCCTTCTAGAACAGTGGTCCCCAACCTTTTTGGCACCAGGGATTGGTGCTCCTATGAGAGAATCTAATACATGATGACCTGAGGTGTAGCTGAGGCAGTGATGCTAGCACTGGGGAGCCGCTGCAAATAAAGATAGAGCTTCACTCACTTGCCTGCCACTCACCTCCTTTTGTGAGGCCCATTCTTAACAGGCCATAGACTGTTACTGGTCCTCCTTCTTAGAGGTCTTAGGAAGTTTCTGTGCCTCTCTTCCAACACAGGCTCTCAAAATGAAGCAGAGAGAAGAGAATTCAGAGATAGGCACGTATTGTCTCCCAACAGCCAAAGTCTAATCCTGTTCTGATTTTTCATCCAGGCCCCTTGTAAGGAGTTAGGGAAGGCGATGGGCATCCCAAGAGAAGAGGCAGGGATATTTGGTCTCTGTGTTTTTACTAGGAGAGCTGTAGTATTGAGAGGCTGGCTTCTGCCAACTATGTGCCTGGACCAGACAGACTGTGGACACAGATTACATATGGTATTGTCATAGGGAAAACCCTGCTACACAAATAGGTATAAGAGAGGCTCATCTCTTCCATTCATGGGCTGCAGTTTCCTCAACTGCAAAGAAATGGAACTTGCTGGCTCCTCCCAGCAGTCACAGGCTCTGTGTTTCACCCTTACTCTGTTTCTCACTGGAGTGTTGAGCCCAGAGGCAGGGTGTGGCAGTTCTTGCTCATCATTGAATTCCCAGGTCCTGGCCCAAGGCAGGTACTCATTAAACAGTGGTTCACTGACAGAAGAGAACAATAGAGAATAGTTAGCTCACGGCCTTGTTAGACCAAGCACTCTAGGATGTCTTTCATTCACTCTACAAACATTTATTGAATATTTTGTATCAGGCACTGTACCAGATGCCAGGGGTATAAGTATGGGGGAAAAAAAGGGAAAAAGAGCCCAAGTGCTATGCTCAAGAAAAACAATCTGTAACATGGCAGCTTATGAACTATAACCCAGTATGTGCCTAGAATTTGGGGAGCTCAAAAGAGGATGCAGCCCCTCCCCGACCTGAGCCTGGGGGCTGAGAGAAGGGAAGTCAGAAAGTGCTTCCAACAAGGGTCTTGAAAAAATGATTAGGAGTTACTAGATGGAGATGAAGGGAATTCAAGGCAGAAGGAACAGAAAGTCTAATGCAGGGAGGCAAGAGAACGCACTAGTGTCTTGGTAACTATGGGTAAGAGCTTAGGGGAGGTGTAAGGACCTGGCTGAGGTGCCCCTGACTCACTGCACCTGGCAAACAGCAAGGTTGGAGGGCAAAACCAGTCCTCTTATGCTTCCAGTCTAAGGTGGGCATCCAGCTATAGCCTGGAAGCTGGTTCTCTTCCTACTGAGCTCTCAAATTTTCCAGCTATATTGCCGCCTATTCTTCCTACTTTGAGAAGAGCCTGAGGATCCACACACATACACACACCAGTCCCAGGTGAGAAAGGGGTGGGGTAGGGCATAGACTGGGCACCTCACCCATCTGGATGCATTCTCTTCCTCACCTCAGACTGATGCCAAGCTGTTTTCATCTATTTGCTTTTTCCTGACTGAGCTATCGAGGCTGCCCTGACCAGGGGGAACTGCCCCAGTTGGTCTGACTGGCTGGGCTGTAGGTTGCAGCTTCTGTCTTTCCCGGAGGGCTTCTGTGTCTCCCCTGCTTTCCTTATTGCTGCCCCAGCTCTGACATGTTCTTGTTATCTGGGGTGGCTTCTCCTTGGCCAGTACTCATCACTTGGCACTGCCCTACTCCACCCTTGAGGGTGTGATGGAGAGCACTGTGAATTTTTAACTTCTGAACCTTTCCTTGTCTCCTGGATCCATCTGCAGACTGAGGCAAGGAACACTCCTTTTAAGGGTTTTGCTCCCCAGGTGGTTCTACTCCTAAGCATATGTCTGTAGGGTGAGGGTATTTCTGGTTGTCTTGGGGACCAGGGAACACTGTAAACATTTAATGGGGATGGGACAGGGATGATCTGCAGAGTGGGGACAAGCCCACACAACAACAGATTGTCCCATCCAAAAAGGCCATAACCTCTGCCATTGAGAAACTGAATCTGTGCCCACCTTATTCATAGAAATGAAATTTGTGTAATCTCTACATCAGAGCTCCTCAAACTTTACTATGCACATGAATCACATGGTGATCTTGTTAAAATGCAGATCCTAATTCAATAGGCCTGGGGTGCAGTCTGAGATTCTGTTTCTACCCAGCTCCCAGGTATTGTTCAGGCTGCTGGTTCAGGAACATATTTTGCAAAACAAGGCTCTATAGCACAACTGTGCACGTTTCTTTTAGGGAGGGGCATTGTACTTGGGGGCATTTTATCTGCAGAATCTGTTGGACTGGATTTTGCCAGATATTTGCTTAGATGGGCAGGTTTAGTCCAAGAGTGATTTTTTTTTTTTGACTGTAACAACTAGGGGATGCAGAGGCAGGGGTGCTATTAGCATCTAGTGGTAGAGGTCAGGTATACTGCTAAACACCCTACAACAGGACAGCCCCTCACAACAAAGAGTCATCCAGTCCAAATTGTTAGTAGTGCCAAAGTTGAGAAACTCTGGGTTAGATAAAATTTTAAAACAATGTGAAAAATATTTGTGGGTAATCTGACTTCACTGTAAATCGGTGACTCCAGCCACAATGCTGTGAACATGTATCATTGACTGAGGCTTGAACCTCTCTGAGCATGAGCACATTAGCAAGTTAGAAATCAGAAACACTGGGTTGTGGTCCAGGTGAAAAAACTTCGGTAGTACTAGACTTTATAAGCCTTGGAGATGAAATTTTTAAAAAATTTATGGGGTGGAGGGAGTTAGTGGGATGGCAGGGAGAGAGATAGGATGAAGGAGGAGAACAAGGTAGATATGGATATGGTCCATATTTTAGTTCTGGCGCTCAGCGTTCATGTGTTTCTTATATTCTTTTAAAATAATTAAATGTAAACACAAAGGCAGGCTATGCCTCATCAGCGAAGAAAGAGAGCTATAGACCAAGGATTGTGATTAAGCCAATACACCTAAGGTGAAAAAGAAAATTACTCAGGGTGAGTGACTAATAATAAAGTAATACAATTATACTTGTGGCAAAAATATCTATGATAGGGAGAGGTTATGCAAAAAAGACAAAAGTAGGCACCATGGTAAGAATGTCACTTGTCTCCAGTCTGACTCCCAGTGCATGCATGGTGGAGCAGGTATTTGGAAGGCATAGGAGGCAGGCTCTTCTCTCTTGTGTTCAGTTTCAGCCATGCAAGGACCCTGAGGACTGTCACATGGGGCGTCACAATGGAAGGCCAATGGCTACCGGTCACACCTGACAACTGAGAGGGGCCTACCATCTGGTCCTCTGGCCAGTCCTCCTGGAACAAGGTATCTTCCCTTGCCCCACCCTGCCCCACTGCCCCTCTGCAATCCTCAGCCTGGCTCATCATGCTCAGCTATTCTGCTAGACAGACATGGACGATTGAAGGCATTTTCTTTGGCAACTTTCTGTGCCCCCATAGTTCCCAACTGTCCTTATGTCCCCTATGTTCCAGTTACTCAGGATCCTTGCCCCCTCTCTATTTCCTGTGAAGTCTCAACTAGTCCCAGAGTACCTGGACAGTATACCTTGTTTCACACTTTCTTCCCTACCCATATCTAAACTTACCTCTCCTATGTCCCCCTCCCTCAAGACACTTCTCTCTGAGACCAGCTAATTATAAACATCAGATAATTTTCCTTAGTGATGCTGATGGAATTTGTATTATGATAGCCTCCCCACTTTGTGCATGTGTATTTTAACAGAGAGTATTTGGATAGCTAATGTCCCAATCCAAAGAAATAACTCCAGAACTGGGAGTTCTTTCATCCGAAGTGGAAGTTAAAAATCACCACATGTCAGAACGAGAAGAGGTCTTGCAGATCTTCTCGTGCAACTCTCTCCATTGACAGACACAGAACCGAGATTGAGAGAAGTTATTTGCCCAAGGTCACACAGCATGCAGTAAAATGGAGAGCACAACCCAACTCCCATTCCTTTATTCAGTCAGTCACTCAGTCAATGAATCCTTTTAGAGTATACGCTATTACATGCTAGGCACTACTGGGCAATGGGGTCACAAATAAGATGAGGTTCTTGTCCCAAGTCACTCATAGTCTCATGGGTGAAGAGAGCCCAGTGGGAAGGAAAAATACAGTGGGGCCAGTGATTTGGCAGAAGTTATCATATGCAGGTTGGACACAAGGAGGAGGGAGAAAGAACTTCTGTAGAACACTTTGCAGAGCAGTTTTCTGACTATGTCTAGGGTTTCTCTCCATCACTCTCACCAAAGGAGGGAACTTGATACCAGATAGTTTTAGGGATAGTGGGTCTGTGACTGCCTTTTACCTTTAACTGGCTGCAGACATGACTCTAGCAATTTGTTTTAGTTTTGTGTTCACGATCTTATTGGGGGGCCCAGGCTGCATTCCTAGCCTTAGAGAACACTGCAGCTGTCAGTATTCATGAGCTACCCAACACCAGTTCCCGCTGCTAATATGATGATTTGTTGAGATGGCATTGTGCCCCGCCCCAAGCCATGGATCATGACTTTCCCAATCCAGTCATGACAATTCTGTTTCCCAGTTTCTCAGCCTTCCCCTATATCTACGAGTGGTCATATAATCTAGTTATGATCCAAATAGAAGTCTGGAGAGGATAGGAGTGGAAGAGACACAGTCAGCACAACACGTTTGTCTTTCTTCCTGCCTTGCAGATAGATGTGATATCTGGAGCTGGGAAGCGTCTTATGACCATGAGGTGAAAGCAAGAAGATAAAAGCCAATATACTAAGAGAATGCATAGTGGAAAGGTGGAAAGAGCCTGGCTTTATAACAGCATCATGGAGCCATCATATCAACCTGGAACTACTACTCCCGGATTTCTCATTATGTGAGGCAAAATACCCTATTTCTTTAAGCCACTGTTTGTCAGGCTTTCTGTTACTTGAAGTCAAATTAATTCCTAACAGAGACATTAACTCTATCAGTCAGAGTCTTAGCAGAAGACCAATGACACACCGTGAGGGAGATTTAATGAAGGTAGGGACAGAGTTAAAGGGGATCAACGAAGAATGGTGAAGTACTCAGAGATTAGCAATAGTGGGGAGCCGTTACCCCTGTTTCTGATGGGCCAGGGGCTGGTAGTTGTTCCAGGAATACACCAAGCACTACAGCAGTGGGAGAGCTTTGTGAGAGATGTGGCTGAAGGAGAGGAACTCAGCCAATGACAAGCATGGTGCCACAGAAGAAGAGACACTCCAGCCTCTTTTTCTTTCCATCTTCTGACCTCCCGACAGGGCCTCACAGTGGCCAAAACAACTTGAAGTCACAGGGCAAGAGAACTGGTTGATACGGTCCTTCTAGGACACTTTTGAGCAAAGAAGAGAAAGTGAACCAGTTGGGGCAGGTGGGGAATAGGCAGCACACCATCCAAGGCAGGTTTCTAATTTACTTTATTGCTGTGAGATAGTGCGATTGAGAACAGAGCTTGCTTTGTAACGTGCCAGTGGTGGCCCTTGTTCTCTGATAATGAGAGGCATGTTAAGTACCAGGTATCCCTTATTTGACTTGGCTGCCAAGAAGTTAGATGTGAAATGTTACATACAGTTGCAATAATTATCCTTAACGCATATTTTCTGGAAACACTCTTATTTATTTTTCCTTGTGTGCATGATTCTATCATTTTTTTTTTGTCATTCACTAGAAGTTGTCTCAGATTATTTTTTGGAAGTAAGTGGAGTGTGAACAATAAGTCTTAACATACTTCTCTCAGTAGGAATTAGGTTTGGCTGTGGGTAGCAGATCAGAATTTGGTAGTGAAGAAAGGAAGGAGAGTTGAGTTTGGACTCCAATCAGCAGCTATGGAAAGAGGAAAATGTCGCTCCTTCAGAGGCAAAGGCCCAGATGGGGCTGCATGGGAAGGCAAACCTGGCATGTAATTCCTTGGAGTGTGGCTAAACTAGAGGCCTATAGCTAAACCGTGCTAGAATCAGTCCCTGGGTATCGGAAGGCAATCTGCAAAGATATAAGTAATCAGTGAATAGTGTGATTGTAGTTTTAATTGTCATTAGGTAGTTACTTTGCCTTGGCATAGTGTCCTGGCTTCCTGGCTTCAGATTCTCCACTATATGGTCTCTGTTGTCTCCCTGGCATTTGCCCTCCCTTTCCAGGAGGGTAAGGTCCAACATCACAGTGCAGGTATCCAAGAAATGTGTGTCCTGTCCCAATCCCTTCTCCTCTCTGGTGAGGGGCTTTGAGTGAGCTTTAGGACGGGCCTGGCTGGGACTTGCCACAGTCAAGGGCCCTCTCCCATCTCAGGTCAGCCCCAGAGTGCTTTTTGGTCCCCTCACTACCCTTCTAGAGTTGCCTCGGGCCAGGCTTAGCCTCCTGAGCCTACCCACTGAGTCCTGAGCCCAGATCCCTACATCTTCCTGTGCTGGATCATGAGGGTGTATCCAGAATCATCAAAGTGGAGCAGCAGCAGTGAAGGAAGGGCTCATGGGGCCAGGCAGGGGCTCAGTCACCCCACCCCTCAGCCTTCATAGTCAAAGACTGGCAGCTACACCAGGGGTACCATAGAAACTATTGTGTAAAACAATAGTAGGGATGGATAGTAAAGGGGATACTTTTAATACTTATTTTTGGATAACGATTATATATTATATGTTGGGACTATCCTAGGCTAACCTGGACCCATGACCTTCCTAACTCTAAGGTATCTACTGGGGCCTGTTCCCACTGGCCCTCCATCACGCTGGGAGTTACAATCCAGGTTAACTTCCACCATTCTCAGCAGCCAAGCAGGGGCCCCTCCTTCTGGCTCTGATTCCTAGGACTGAAACACAGTTCTGCCTACTGGTCTGTGACATGGATGGTCCGAAAGCTGATAAACCAGCTCTCCTTACCCCGACCCTCCACCCCAGGCAGGGGATGTGCCTCTCTTCTCTGCATTCCTTGTGCCTTGCTGAGGGACACAGGGAGGATCCTCTGGGGACTGTGGAGCCATCTATCCTTGTTAGGGATTTTGGCTCCAGGGAAAGGAAGACACCACTATGGACTGTTTGCAGAGAGCACTTGGCCTGGGTTTGAGTTTAGTGTTTCCTTCCTTTAAAGAGAAGGTGTCAGGCCTGAAGAAGGAACTTCCAGCTTTGAAATTTCTTGATTCTGTGATGGTTCCTGCTCTGCACAGATACTGAGTGACGAGCCTGACAGTGTTCAGTCTTATCCCTGTACCAGGGTGGGTGTTAGATTTAAGGTTGTAACAAAATCTGCACACCCTCAAAGCAGGCCTGATTCGAAAGAAGCACACAGGGCTCCCTGCTTAGAAATGACAGGAATATGAAACTAACCCACAGTGAGTTATACTCTGACTAGTTGCTTGGTCCTCTTTACTTATATCTCTCTTTATAAGAAGGGTCCACATCTGGGTCCTCATGTGCCTCCCTCTGATGCACTTCTTCTAGCTCATTTCTTGGAGGTTCCCCACAGCCAATCCTGGGTCTTCTTAGCCTATGAGAAAACATTCACACTAGCTAGGCCAAGATGTCAGTCTCTTTTCTTCCAGCAATTTCTATCAGAATGAAGAGAGGAAAAGTGAGAACCCCAATAGCATATTTACCTGTATCATACAGATGTTGCCCTTATACATTAAATCTGCCAAGTGGCTTGAGGTTTGAAATCCACCAAAATCTTGCACTTTTTCATTGAAATCAATGAAATCCACTTTCTGCTGTGCTCTCTTCTGCGCCTCTATTATGGCACTTCTCACCTCCGTCATACTATGTTGTCTGGATTTTAAGCAAAGTGAGGGCGGGGACCTTGCCTTTTACATCTTTGTGGTTTGCCTTGTAATAAGATCTCCAGGTGATTCATTAAGGTTTGAGTAACACTGTGCTAGGTGTTCAGTACGGTACTCTTTAAATGTTGGCTTGAGCCAGGAAGTGGATATACTGTATGGATAGTTAGAGGCAATCCACTTTTGAAGTAACATGTTTTGTGGGTCTGTTTTCTTGTTCTTATTAAACCATAAGCAGAGAAAAACCTGTTGGGAAGAGGTTTGGGCTGAATATTACCCCAGAGAAGCTGGAGCACCTCATATAAGGGAGGCCACAGCCTCTTTCTTCAAGGCTTACTTCTAGTAAAAGCTACATCTTCAACAGGGGCCTTCTGGATATTCTAAAGGAGGGATTCCAGTTATGCAACCCACAGGCCTCAGGGCAGGCTGTGGGAACCCCGAGGCTTAGAGATCCTTCTCACACCAATTCACATTGGCAGCTGCCATCTTGGTCCAAGTGTGGATGATCCTGTGAGAGAAGAAGGTAACTGTAGCAATATTGTGTGAGTGGCTCTGGCCTGGGGGTCATGCAGGATCTAGACACCTTGCCTATGGTTGGGCTCTGCCCTTGGAAGACTGGGTGGCTAAAGGCTCCAGGGCACAGAAGTCCTTGAGAGTGAGAATTGGGGCTAGAGGTCAGGGCAGTACAAACTTCCCTCTAACCTGGGGTCGCTGCCAAAATTGCTGTCCCCTCCCACTTCCTTCAGGCACTGTCTGGCCTCTGGGGCAGAGTTCTGAGTGACAGCTCATTAGATGCAGAGAGCCAGTCGAAATCCAGACTTCAGAACAATCTGTCTGGCTTTGTCCAGGATCCAGGCTGGTCAGCAATGACCAGAGAACAAAGGGCTCCACAGATATGGAAGAAAACAACATGAAACTTTAATGATGTACTTTAAAGGCAGGTATAATGGATCAGGGCCAAATTTTCCCACACTCCAAGGTCTGCTCCTCTGCCGGCCTTCCTAGAGATTTCCTTACAAGGCTCTATGCTACTGGCATGTTCCTGTATGTCTGCTCCACTGTAGTTACTATGCAGATTCTCTTGAGAGGTAGGCACTATCGAAGGGGTATGTGCCTGGCAACCCCCTCCCCGCCCCAGCCTCTTCCCAGACAAGGAACTCTCTGCAACCTGAAGATAATATGAGGCTCAGGCTCACCTTATATCAGTGCTTTCAGGAGGGAGTCACTGAGCTATGGCCTGCCCTAAATCTGGAGAGAGAAGGGAGGGAAGATGGGTCTTGATCTGGAGAGGGAAAAGGGGGAAGTTGAGAGGGCAGAGAGATCAAGGACGAACACTAGGTCTCTGTGTCATTGGGTTTCTGGCCCTCACTTCGGGGAGGCCCTAGAACAGTAGCTGCTCCTTGGCTGCAGCCACCCTGCCCTGTGGTCATGCCACCCGCTTCCCACAGGCCAGCTTGTAATATTAGGGTTGATTGCAATCATCACTGGGCACCCTAATTAGTTCATTATTCGCGTTTGCTTCTAAGTATATGCAAATGTATTCAAATAAGCACACCATTTGTGGCCATCCCAAGAGGCCTGGTATTATTGTTGTTCAGATTCCCAGGCTGGGAATGAGGAGTTCCTGTGGGCATTCCAGAGGGCTAGGGACATTTAAAGAATGGGACCATTTCCTTATTAAAGAAAATAGCCCATTTTCCCTCTACTTCCTTTTCTTCTTTCTTTTAGAAATTCAGCCCAAGACTCTGTAAGAGAATGGAGAAATGTAAACCCAAACTCAAAAATGAAAGCCCAGAAGAAAGCCCTAAGCCCTCATGGGAATGGGTACAGCCTGTGAGGCACTGTCTCTCCTGTGAGGAAACAGGGTCACAAGATCGTCATATTATTGTTTACAATAATAATTTTAGAATTAAAATAAATTTTGTGTTCTGCTTTTTGTTTTGAGTTTTTGACCTAGGTACTGGGAATGTAGATTGTAACACAAAATAGATTATGTCACAAGTCTGCTGCAGCTCCTGTGGGAGGGTTATTAGAGAAATATTTAATATGTAAATCTTACACTATTCTTAATTAGCAATAGCTCTGAAAGACACATACACTGAGTAGCAGGGACACTGGTGATTCTGGGGGTCACAGAGGAGGCTTGGACAGCTGCCCAATCATACCCCTGCTACGCCTTCCCTTTTCTGGGAAAGGGAAGGGAAACTAACATTTCCGGGCATCTGTGTGGTCGGCACCATGCTTAGGACGTGCACATTTTGTCATCTTGTTTAATCCCTGTTGTTTATAAGCAGTCAAAGAAACTGGGACTCAAAGAAGTTAAGTAATTTATAAGGGGCACAGCAGGATTTCTATCTGTGTCTGAGGATTCCAAGCCCAACCTTTCTTTCACTACTGGCTACTTCCCTAAAATAGCCTGTAGCAGAGGAAACGTCTGCTTTACTGGCTAGCACAACCTGAAGACTGGTCTCCCTAATTGCGAGCAAGGCTGGGGGCCAAAATCTACTGCTCCCAGAGGCCTCATTTTACACAACCACTTATACAGGACGGCACATGAACCCTAGGTTATCCTGCTTCCATTTTACTACCATACTCTGCTAAGTTCCACACCAACTTCTCTTTCTGCCTTAGAAATCATCCTGGACTTTGAAGGCACCAAAGATATGCCAGGTGGGTCAGGGTGTGGCCAGTGTTTATGCAGAGGACAGGCTACATCTTGGGTCAGTCTGGATCGGTGCACAACTGATAAAGGATTAGTGTATTTGGATGGCACAAGACCCTCTTGTGTTCAAGGGAGACACCTTGTCCTCCAGAGGGAATTTAACACTGAGTGATTAAAAATGAACATTAGGCTCAAACTTTTAGTGTCTGTTCCTGGGATGGCAGTCCACCCAAGGGGAAGAGGCAGGACGCATTGCCCCATGACCCCCAGCTCGACCTTGGGTTAGGGAAGAGGCTGTGTTATCACCTGAGTTTTTCTTCTTGTAGGGCAGATTTGGGAGAAGAGGACATAAAATGGGAAAGGGGGCATTTTAGGGCCTCTTTCATAACTTGCATTTTCAATTAACTTGCATGGTCAACTTACTAATTTTAAAATTTGAATTTTCTTCCTCTTGTTAATGCAAAGCTCTACCTAGAGGTATAGTCCTAAACCCCAGATGTACATTTAAATAACCTGGGGAGGTTTCAAAAATTCCAAGGCCTGGATCCCATCCCTAGAGATTCTAATTGGTCTTGGGAAGAGCATAGCATCAGGATTTTTTAAAGCTCCCAGGTAATTCTAATGAGCAGCCGAGGTTTAGAACCACTACATCCAAATCACCTGGCAGGTTTATTAAAACACAGATTGCTGGGCCCCACCCTCTGAGTTTCCGAGTCATTAGGTCTGGCAAGCAGAGCAAGAATTTGCATTTCTGACAAGTTCCAGGTAATGCTGCTATAGCTGGACCAGTCACTACATTTTGACAACCACTGTTCTAGAGGGACTCTTAAGGTGACTGTTACTAATTACTGCTACCATTTATCAAGTGCTTATTATAATATGTCAGCACTTCGGTGTCAAGGATCTTGCATATTATAGTCTCATTTTTCCCTATCATAGTAATAGTTAGTATAATATGATCTTTTAGGTAAATTACATGCTATTTTTATAATGCTGCATTTATTTTGTATGTACTTAATTTCACTCCCCAACTAGAACATGTGCCTTCTGAAAATAAGGCCAATGATTTTTCCATTCTTCTTCTGGACTTTCTTTCCCTATCCTATGGTTGTCACACAGTGCTGAACGCATAGTAACGACTATGAATTGTTGAGCATCTACTATGTACCAAAGCATTCTACTAGGTGTTTTGCTTAGCTTATTACAATTTCTACTCCCTAACAACCACATGAGGAGGGTGCTATAATTATCTCTATCTGACAGGTGGTGTAACTAAGTTCAGAGAGATTAATTTACTACTTCCAAATCACCAGTAGGTGCCAATACTGGGATTTTAATTCCCATTTGTCTGACTCTAAAGCCTTGTTCTTACCCTGTTATTTTATCTTGTTAACTGAATCACAGTATTATCTCTGGCCACCTAACTGAATTCCCAAGGAGACCTGGCCCCCTTTTCAATGATCCCTGGGCACGACTGGAGTGGAAAAGAGGTGGGAAGATCTTGATGACTTTGGGGATGCTGGTTCCCCACAGCTTTTATCTCCCCAAACCACAGTACATGGCACATAGTTGATGAACAGTAAATATTCACAGGCATACTTGGAGATACTTGAGAATTTGATTCCAGACCACAGCAATAAAGGGAGTTGTAATCTTTTTGCTGGTGGAGGTTCTGCCTTCAAGTTGTAAAAAACACAACATCTGTGAAGTGCAATAAAGCAAAGTGCAATAAAACAAGATATGCCTGTATTTAATAGAATAGCTCTGATTGTACCTTATAGTAGTATTTGGTTATATACTTGTATTAAATGTCCTCTATTCCTTCTTCTGTGTAAATTGTACTTCCTCAAAAGACTATAAGATAACAAAAGATTAGCAAAAGATATCAGCAATACATAAAAAGGATTATATGTAAAATGGAATTGTCCCAAGATTGCAAGGTTGATTTAACACATAAAGTCAATGAATATAATACATGATCCAATTTAATAGGCACAGAAAAAAGCATTTGATAAGGTCCAACATGTTTTCATGATAAAAACACTCAATAAACTAGGAATAGAAGGGGACTTTCTCATCCTGATAAAGGGTGCTTACAAAAACCTCACAGTTAACATCATGCTTAATAGTGAAGGACGGAAAGCTTTCTCCCCAAGACCAGGAACAAGACAAGAATGTTCTCTCTTGTTATTTCTGTGCAACATTGCACTGGAGGCTCTAGCCAGGGCAGTTAGGCAAGAAAAAGAAATAAAAGGTGTGCAGATTGGAAAGGAAGAATTAAGACTATCTCTTCTCTATTTGGAAATGACCTGATCTTGTATGTAGAAAAGCCTCAGGAATCCTCAAAAAAAAGAAAAAGCCTATTAGACTAATAAATGAATTAGCAAGATTGTAGAATAACAGATCAATATATAAAAATTAATTATATTTCAATACACTAGCAATGAACAACCTAAAGATAAAAAAAAATAATTATATTTACAGTAGCATTAAAAAGAATAAAATACTTAAGAGTAAGTATTATGTACACTTAAAACTATAAGACATTATTGAAAGGAGATCTAAAAACACAAAAAAGATACCCCATGTTGATGAATTGGAAGAATTAATCTTGTTAAGATGGCGTTACTCCTTAATCGATTTATAGAATCAATGCAATCCTAATTGAAATCCCAGTTGGCTTTTTTTGCAGAAATTGAAAGCAAATCCTAAAATTCACATGGAAATGCAAGGGACCAAGAATATCCAAATAATTTTGAAAAAAAAAAACAAAGTTGGAGAACTCACTTTTCCCAATTTCAAAAGTAATTATCCAGCTACAGTAATCAAGACAGTGTGGTACTGGCATAAAGGACAGACATAGATGAAATGAATAGGATTGAGAGTCTAGAAATAAACCTCATGTATACAGTCAATTCATTTTTAAGGTTACCAAGACCATTTAGTGAGGGAACTCTTCAACAAATGGTGCTGGGACCACGAGATGTCCACACACAAAATAATGATCTTGAACCCCTTCTTTATATCATACATAAAAATAGCCAAAAATAGAACATATGTCTAAATGTAAGAGCTAAATCTATAAAACTCTTAGAAGAAAACATATGAGTAAATCTTTGTGACCTTGGGTTAGACAATGGTTTCTTAGATAAGACACCAAAAGCATAAGTGACATAAGAAGGAATAGACAAAATAAACTACATTGAAATAAAAAAACTTTTGTGTTGCAAATGACATCAAGACAACAAAGAAAAAGACAAACGATAGGAGAAAATATTTGCAAATCATGTATATGATAAAGGACTTGTATCCAAAATACACAAAGAATTCTTAAAACTTAACAATAAAAAGACATATAATCCAATTTTAAAATGGGCAAAGGATTTGAATAGACATTTATCCAAAGAAGATATACAAATGGCCAATAAGCCCATGAAAAGATTCTTAACAGCATTTGTCATTAGGTAAAAGCTAATCAAGCCCACAATTCTTCAGAAGATTAAACACAGAGTTACCATTTGACCCAGCAATTCTACTTCTAGGTACAAACTGAAAAGAATGGAAAACAGGTGTTCAAACAGAAACTTGTAAACGAATGTTCATAGGAGCACAATTCACAGTAGTGAAGAGGTGGAAACAATGCAAATGTCTATCAACTGATAAACAGATAAATAAAATGTGACATATCCATATAATGGAATAGTATTCAGCCATAAAAAAAGAATGAAGTATTAATACATGCTACCACATGGATGAATCTTGAAAACATTAAGTGAAAGAAGTCAGTTATAAAAGAACATAGTATATGATTCCATTTATATGAAATGTCCAAAATCGGCAAATGTATAGAGACAGAACGCAAATTAGTGGTTACTTGGGCTGGGGAGGGGTTGAAGGAAATGAAGAGCGACTGCTAGTAGATATGGGATTGCTTTTTGGAGTGATGAAAGTGTTGTAAAATTGTGACGATGATTATAAAACTCTGGAAATATTTTAAAACCATTAGGTTGTATACTTTAAATGGGTGAATTTTGTGGTAGGTGAATTATTTGTCAATTATATTGCAATAAGGACTATAAAGGCAGGCAATGGAAAGGCAGGCAGGTGATATGTCTTATACTTCATGACTTCCTTAACACTCCTAATATGGTTTGGAGCACATAGTACATGTTATGTGCTATAGTAAATCATTGTAAATATTTAATGTAAAGGAAATAGTTTGTTTTCAGAGAAGAAGTAATAATGATTTCAGTTAAACCTATTGGGGATGTGTAGAAATAGGAAGAGACCTCCATTGCCAAAGAACCAAAAGGGATCAAATGAAACAAGGCCCCCAAAACATAAGACTGAATTATTTCTTAAAATCACATTTCAAAGACAGTGATACAAACTTTGTTTTAAGTACCAAAGAAATGGAATACGGAAGCTATCTGCCTACAGGATATATTTGAGCAATAAATATTTAAGCAAAATTTCCTTCCTGCAGACAAGGAAACTAGTAAACTCTAGGAATGCTTTTCAAAGAACTGCATTCTAAACCCAAAGGCACATCAAGATTCTTTTTTTCTCCTGCCCTCTGAGCATTTACCTAGTCTGAAAGTACAGTAAAGTTCATAGTCTGTGACCTGTCTCAGAGCTGATGTAAGCTGGGGAAGTAGTTTTCCCCTGAGGTCAATAAGAATTTATGTCTGGGGCTTATACAGAGAGAGGTCAATTTTGTCAATTTTATACCCTCATTGTGAGGGCGGTCAGGATTGAAGAAGCGATTCCACTCTGAAGGTTCTAGTAATTTTCGATATCTTTCCCCAGTTGTGAAATCCAGGATTGATCCCCATATTTGGTCTCTTGATCATGAGTTCATATAGCCTCTTAGGATGCTTAGGAGGCCATGAAACCTGGAATGGGTTCCATAACCTGGTCTAATCTGGGGGAAGAGCTCAGAGTCCCTCGGGTCCCCCTGCATTTCTTAGATGTTTATTACATCTAGAACAGGTTTGATGACCCTGAAGCCTTAGGAGAGAGCCAGAAATGGCCCTTTCGTTACCCAGTTTCACATTGCATTTTGACATTTTTTTAAACAAAGTAAACCAGTATTGGTAAGTTAAGCCTGGGCTGGTTCTAAAAGAACAACTTGATATTTATTCAAATTACCAATTCAGGTGCCCTAACCCCTGCCAAAGAGCATCTGAGAGGTGGGAGAGATCCACTCTCTTGTAGAGCCATTTAAAATGTCACTCAGACTCAAGTGAACCATTTTCAAATGGAGATGATAACTCCATACAGGATGACTTTCACGAAAACTGAGCATTTTATAAGCCCATGAAGGGCTGACCACTGTTGCTGTGGGCCAAGGTGAGGCCAGAGAGAGGAGGCAAATGCAGGAAGAAACCAGAGTAGGAAGAGAGATTAAGAACGGAAAGAAAGAGTGCAGCATGGGAGAGGGAGAAGGAAGTTGGTAGAGAGAAATGAAGTCCTGGGCGAGCAGGAAAGGATCCTCAGTTCTAGAAGATTCCATGATGATGTAGGGAGGGCAGCAAAGCCCAGTACAGCGTGTTTGCCAATCTAATGGGCTCTAGACAGCAGGCCAGAAACATCCTGGCTGTATTTGTAGACTCTTCAGCAGCCCCCTCTCCCTGGCCCACCTGACAGCTTGACAAGACCTGGACTTGTGGGTACTCATCTTTGAAAGGCAGATGTGAGGTAATGGTGGCTGCTTGGAACTTGTTTCCTGCATCCAAGCAGCTTTTTTTCTCTGAGCCCACAGGATCTCTGATTGGTTCTTGGCTGGGAAAGCCCCTTCAGTCCGACCTTCCTTCCCCCATCTAGCACTGTTCAGAAAAGGGATGAGGGACCCCTGTTGGTCCTATACAAATCCTATCCAAGTGCCAGACCACAGTCCCTTGTCCAGTCATGCATGGTACCCTAAACCCACAGGGCCAGGGCAGGGCCAGGAGATAAAGCAGTGTGCTCATCATAGGCAAGGATAGAAGTAGGAACCGAAAATGTGCCCCAGAGCTGATGCTGGGCTACTGGACCGCTTCCTGCGGGTGATGCAATCGCTTCTGCCGCAGGTGGTGGTGGCTGTGGGAGTGTTTGTAACTGAGAGAGGCTGGAATTTACCTCACTAGGCTGCCTCAGGCTTGGCCTTCCTGTTCTGGGGGCACAGGGGACATTGTGTTATTGATGGGGGAAGGGGAGTGAATTCTGTCTGTGGGGAGGGACTGGGTGTGCCTTAAGGCAGTAGATGTAGGGGGTGTGAGTACTAACTAACTACATGCCAGACAGATGTGGCCTCAAATCATAGTTTTGTTGCTGTTTGCCTGTCTTTAGAAATGTGACCTTAGTTTTCTGGCGTGTAATATGGCAATGGTGGTAATAGCTCCCTCTTAGGGTTGTTTAGAGTTAGATGAGACACCTTTTGTCACAGGTCTGGTGTTCAGCAGGTGGGAGTTGATTGCATTATAGCCCAAGATCCTCAGGCAGAATTGGGATAAGAGACTGGTGTTGTCCCAAAATCCTAACCCACAGCTGAGCCAGACGGTTTTCCCGTTATGCCACCTGTGAATCTGTAGAGGTAAGGACATAAATGTGCGTGTTGGAAGGTCACCTGTTGATGGCAGACCTGGGAAGTGAACCCAGATCTCCTGACATCTAGTCTAGAGTTCTTTCTACTCGACCTGATGATGGATAGGCTTTGGGTACAGGGAAAAGTGGGGTATCAAACATTCTCAGGATGCCTCTGTGCAAGGAAAGGCACGACCACCTCAGGGGAGGCCCAGCCTCCCTGGGAAGGCTGTTTACCATTCGCTCATCTAGTTGTAGCTCTCCCTGCCATACCCTCCTCCTGTCCTTAAGTTTGTGTGTAGGTGTGCATACAAAGGTTCATGTCTGAAAAGAAAGGGTGCAGATATGCTCAAGGATCCCTGCCCCCAGAGACTGTATCTGCACCTTCAGCCCTAAACTCAAACCTTCAGCCCTAAACTCAAACCCAGGCCAAGTGCTCTCTGCAAACAGTCCATGGTGGTGTCTTCCTTTCCCTGGAGCCAAAATCCCTAACAAGGATAGATGGCTCCACAGTCCCTCAGTAAGATAAAGCTAACTTTTTTTTTTATGGATTGGGCATGCTGAGCCCTGGCCTGGGCAGGAGGTCGAGGAGAAGGGAGTTAAGGACACTGTTCTAAGGGCTGTGCTTGTAGTTTTTCTGTAAATTTGTCTCCACAGACTAAGTTTTATCATGTGCCAAGGTACCAAAGCATCAATGGCATCACCTTTGCCTACTAAGGGGAGGCTTTGCAGGTAAGAAGAAACTCAGGTAAGGCCAGCCATGCCAGGTGGCAAATACAATGTAGACAGAATATTCTTGGAAAAACTTCCACCGAAGTTTTTTTCATCATTTACAGTACCAAACTGTTCATATTTTTCAAATGTGGAAATATACATTCATCCGTTCACTTATTCGAGAACTGTTTTTTCGAGTGTTCCCCAAAACAAAACTGAATATGTGCCGAATGTCACAATTCATGGGATCCTGGACTTCACCTTATCTTTTAGGTTCCACTAGCTTTAGCATGGGAGCCTCAGACTCTGCATTTCCCCTTAAGTCTAGGCTTCTGAATTCCCAAACGTTTTCCATTTAGTACCTGCTTTTTCTATGTGAGTCCCAGTGAGCCAGTGATTGGCAAGTAGTGAGGTCATTGACTAGGAAATCAAGTCTCTCCACTTGTTTACCCAATTAGCAGAAGCCAATCTGTTCTGCTATTCATTCTCTCTCTCCCTCCCTCCCTCTGTACCTCCCTCCATCCATCTCTCTCTCTCTCTCTCTCTCTCTCTCTCTCTCTCTCTCTCTCTCTCTCTCTCGCTCTCTCTCGCTCTCTCTCGCTCTCTCTCGCTCTCTCGCTCTCTCTCTCATTCTCTCTCATACACACACACACACACACACACGAAACTCAGAGAGAGACTATTCCTATGCTGGCAGATGGATCCACTTATGATGCATGGTGAGAGAAATTCACTGTTAGAACAAGTCCAGCAAAGGAAAGACACCACTAAGCATTCCAGGTTCCTGGTCTTTCTTATATTCAGGATCTCCCCTGGAGGGAGTTAAGAGGCAAGGCGGTTAAGCACTATGGGCTCCCCCTCCAAGACCCCCACCTTACCCATAAATCAGTTTTCAATCTAACCCCTCCCTGGGGGTTGAGTTACAAACCTCAGTAACCCCAGGGCAGCCTGCCTGGTAATTCCTATTATTCAGCTGTCAGCTGGTTTTATAAAAACCTCCCTTCCCAGTGATCCAGTTACCAGAGTTTTAGAGCCCATTCCTTGTCTCAGAGAGAAATCCTATAGCCAGGTAAAACAATGGAGAGGGCTCCTGCCCGCTGTCTACAGGGAGCTGGGTTTTCTCTTCTGTTGAAAGCGCTCCCCTTAACTCTTTGTGTCCCTCCCAGATTGTGGGGGAAGGTCTGCCTCCCTTTCAGGCTTGCCTGCCAATGCCATTCAGAGCAACTTAGCCTTTCTCTGGATACCCTCCTTCTAGAACCAGCATCAGACAGCAGAGGAGAAAACAATTTGGGGAAAGGGGTGGCAAGAGAGAGAAAGGAAATTCTCCAACATAAAGGCTTCTGCGGCTGCAATACGCATTTTCTCTGAGCCCAGTCAAAAGCCCAGAGTTCTTCTGTTACTAGGGTGCTGCTGTTGGACAGGGGGCTCAGAGCTCAGCTCTTCAGCTCTGCATGTCCTGACACTGCTGAGTCTGCCCTGCGCTGGAAGGGGAAAAAGGGCACAGAGGGAGGGGTCTGCTTTGACAATGATGAGAGGTGGGGAGTGAGGCTCCTGACCTCCCTGACCCCTTTATCCCTGACAGTCTTTTCTGGGCCCTCTGGCTCAGAAGTCTGGGCCCCTGCTGTTTGACCTTAGAGGCTGAGAGCACAGGAGGCCAAACCACCAGGTGTCCTTTAGAACCAGCCTGGGAAAGCCTGGGAGAGGTCTTAGAAGAAATGTCACTAGAACGTGTGACCCTCCCTCTATCTTGCAAACTGCCCAGACCCACTAAGATGATCTCCTCTACTCCCTGGTCCCATTACCCTACAATGGGGATTTTTAACCTTTTATAGGGTCACAGACCCTTTGGGAAACTGTTGTAAGCTATGGAGGCACCCCTCCAAAAGTGCTCTTGTGAACTCACAAACAGTATTACCAAGTTTCAGGGGTTCATATGACCCTAAAGCTGAGAAGACCCTGGTGAGTCTGGTGAATACATGGATCCCAGGTAAAAACCCTGCTCTACCAGCTTCCTTGTCCTGTGGACTGAATTTCACCTTATAGGGCTGTGATGAAGCAGATAGAGCTATAGCAGCTCCAGTGGGTCAGGAGAATTGGAGTGACCCCTGCCCTACCCCCAGGGATCTGGGGGTGGGCAGAGGACAGAATCAGAGCTGCTTTGTCCTTCAGTTCCACTCTTGGCCCAAAGTAATTCCCATGGTCATATTTAGCCAGCCTGAGACACTAGCTCAGGAAGAAAGCCAATAAAAAGGATGGAAGGAAGGAAGGGAAGGAGATCTGTGGATGGCGAACATGATGAGGGCTCCCAGCATCCTGCACAGAGGCTCGGCTTGGTCTCTTCATCTCCCCACATGTGGCATGAGTGCTCAGTCATCCCGACTGGCTTTGACACTCCCTCTTGGCCAAGCCTCCCAGTAAAATAATGTACCTCCTTTTGGCTCCAGCACCTTTTTTTTGGATATTTGTCAACTCCTGGGGGGACTGGGCTGCTGGCCAACCTTGACTCACCCTTCTTTCCCTTTTCACTCTTCTCCACCCTTTGGGGACAGTGTTTTCTTATTCTAGCAACTACAGCCCTCAAAATGCCTGGTTCACTCTCTTTTAGGTGCCCTTTGAGAGAGCAAGGGAAAAGAATGGGAAGGTAGAAGATACAAGGTGACTTCAGGCTCCTCTGGGCTAAGGGTCCCAACTCCACTTAAATCTGTCTTCGTTTACAACACAGGCAGAGCGGCTTGGTAGTTAGAGGACTGCCAGTCCTCACTGCCCCTGGGGTCATGCCCCATCATCTGTCACCTGGTCTGTTGCAGGGACTGGCTCCCTCTCACTGACTTCTGGCCTCCTCATTTATCTTCCCTAAAATTCAGGCTTGGTCAAGTCACTTGTCTTCTATAAAATTGTTGGTTCCCCTTTGCCTCCAGAATAAAGTACACATTCCGCTACCTGGCATTCTGGGGTAACCTCTGCACTCTGACCTGAATGCGTCCATGCTCACCCTTCCTAAATCCCAGTGTGCACCTAATGATCCCTTCCTCTAGTCTGCTAGGACAGATTCTCCAGTTGAACATTTTATCTGCTGCCCCTAGGCCGAGGCTGTTTTATCTGATTGTCCTTATTGAAAAATGTCTCTATCCTTTAAGACCCAAATCAAAAGCCATCTCTCTGAAGCCTTCCCTAGTCTTTGCCTTCTGAATTTTCTACCTCTTCCAGAAGTCATTATCCCTGAAATTAACACATTTCATACTGCTTTCCATTATTTTCAGTTCTACCTATCCAAGTATATTGTAAGCTTCTTGAGGGCAGGCACCAGGTTTTTGGTACCTAGCCCAATATCTGGCACAATGTAGGTGCTCAATATTGTTCATGAATAGCCCAGAGAGTCCCTTATTGATAGTATGCAATATGCTGGACACTTTGCCCTCATGGCAGCACCAGCACCATCTCTGGATGCTACCATAAGCAGGATGTGTGTCAACTGCCTAAGCAGTCCCTGCATTCTTGATCCCTCCTCTTCTCAGCCAGGTACTTATTTTGTAAGTGTCCACGCCCAGTCAAGAAGAGGACATGAGGATTCCTTTGGATGAGTTCGATATGAATGTCACTCAGTAACAGCACCAGACACACGTGTTCTCGTGCTTCCTACAGATTTGGGGCTAGAGTTTTCTCCTGACCACCTCAGCAAGCAGGAGAGTGCTTTGCCACCCTCCCGGGATCCACCTGCACCCACTGGACACTGCCGGCTGTATCTAAAACTCCTTGTCTCCTCTTCCCCTCCTTCTGGACGCGCAGTATTTATTTAGCCCATTCCCGAGAAAGGGGAGACAAAAGTCATTTTGGCGCCCCCTCGTTCGCTCCTAATAAAGAGGACTCGCGGACTCTCCTGCGCTTCCGGAACCAGCGATAGGAACCGAATCGGCGAGGTCAACAGCGCAACAACTGCGTTTCTGGAGGGTGTCAGAATTTTGCCCGGCCCCTTGCAAAGAAGGTTCGTAGATTCGTGACCGTCCCTGGCAGGCGCCCAGCCCGGGACTTGGGGCTCCACTTACTATTGGCCAGCCATCGGCGTGACGCGCGGAGGCGGGGCCTCATCAGCTGTTTGCGGGATGCCCCGAGCGGACGTATTTTGGAAACAATACCGCGCGGTGCGCAGTGTACTCCTCCCGCGCTCGCCCGCCTGCTGCCGCTGCCGCCCCAGCTCGCTCCTCCCGCCTCCCGCCTCCCGCCGCAGCCCGGTGAGCGCCCGGGCAGCCGGGAGCCTGGCGGAGTTGGATCGCACCTCCTCGGGGAAGTGGGGAGAGGAGTCGCGCTGCGCGTGGGGGCCGGGAAAGGGTTGGGCTGCGGGGCGTGTGGGGTGACCATGAAAGACTGGGGCACTGGGCTGCAGGAGTGGGGTGCCGAACCCACATCTAGGTGCACTGCTCCACGAGGCAACTTGGGGGTAGTAGCATTTGAGCGTCCAAGGAGTTGGGTCCAGGTGGGCAGGGGAACCTGCGGTGCACTGTTGAGCCGACCTAGGCTCCCGAGAACGGCACGGCCTCTGGATCTCTGGGGTAGGACAGGGAGTTGTGGGCGTTCTGCCTCCCTGCGGAGTCTGAAGGCTCCTCTCCTTAACAGCTGGGCTTTTCCCCTCCTTCCCAATTGAGTCTGGGCGCCAAGCCCCCGAGTGCTCGTCACGCTGGACCCTGGCGCGGAGCCCTGGCATCACGACTCGGAAGCTGAGACTCTCTCCTGGAGTCACCCAGGTCTGCTGTGTGTTGTGTGCGTGCGTGCGTGCGTGCGTGTGTGTGTGTGTGTGTTACCAGACTTTCGCCTCTGTTGAGGTTCAGAGTGTGTGGCTCCTGCCTTCTGGGAGGAAGAGGAGTCGTCTAAGTTTCAGCATCCCTGTTAGAGCCTTTAGGGTCTCAGATGGCTCCAGCGAGCTTTAGTTCCCCTTGCTAGGAATAAAACCTTCCCTGGCAGTGCTCTCAGGGAGGGCCCTGCTCCTACCAGTTTGGACATCACCTCTTCAGCTCAGGGGTGGGGGAGAAGAGCATCTCTACTGTATCCCAGTTTACACTTGACTTTGCACCCCTCCGGAGGCTCCCACCTGCAGTTACTGGGGAGAGTGGAAAGGGTCTCCCGGGCTGGTAGAGCCACACCCTGTGGCTGCACCTCCCCCACTGTTCAGTCCAGGCAAGGGTTGAACTTTGGGGCTTTGCTGGAGGGGGAGGGGGAGGGGGAGGTGACGGGCTTCAAAGGAAGAATCAAGACAATGACTCCTGCATGTGATTGGCTTTGGAGGGCCCCTTCTTAAGTTGGGATTGCCAGCTTGCCAGAGGAGGTTGAAGGGCAGTAGGAGAGCCCCTGCCAGGTGACTGGCAGGACAGCTTTTGGTCCTTTCAGCAGGTAACTTTGTTTCCTGGTGCTGATAAGCTGGAGTTCTCCCACCCCTCTTTGGGAAATACTGTTCAAAGAACACCAGATGCCTGTTTTGCCATCCAAGTAGGCATCTCACTCTCCAGGGAAGAGGGCAGAGATAGGACAAGGACTAGATGGGATGGAGGAACTGTTGAAGAATGCACCTCAGAGACAGCTTGCATTTGGGAAAGCTGGGATTTCTGAATTTAACTGAGATTTCTTTAAATACTTTACCAACCCATATACCATTTGGCTTGCTCTTCAAAGGCAAGAGACTTGAGAGACAAAATTCTCAGGGGATCTCTAATTGAATCTGGCAGTGACAAACATTGTCTCTCTGTAACCTTAACTATTCAGGTGGTTGTTGCTTCTGGCTGCCCAGGGGTGCTAAGGGGTTCCTAGTGTGTGTGAAGGGGGCTAGGTTGGGAGCTTAAGATGCCGGGTGGCTCTAAGCTCAGACTTCCAAAATACATCAGGTGGAGCAAGAGGAACTTCTTTGTCACCAAGAAACTCATCAACAACCTGAGTAGTATAGGCAGTGAGTGAGGTCACAGAGAAAGGGCTGAATTTCACTTCCTTCTTAGGAGGCATGTCGTACCAATCTCAGGTTCAGCACTTGTAGGAATGGTAGGCTGGCTATGGGGAAAGATTTGAAGTCTTGGAGACTAGTGAGTAGACTGACCTGGGGGAGGCTGGCCACTTTGCTGAATGCTGGACCTACCCTCCAGGCCAAGCTGTGGTGGGCAGTCAGCTCTATTCTGCTGAGAGGGTAGCTGCAATGCTTAACTTAGGTCTTTCTTCTCTCCCAGGACACACCAAGGAGCCTGTTTGTTGTGTTGAGCAAGCCAGGGGGTGGAGACTAGAATAGATGGGCAGCTGGGCGGGGCTTTTCACGTTTGGAGGGAACCTGGCTGCCCTAGGATTGCTGGCTGGCTTTTGTTTTTACTGCTGAGCCCGGAGCTCAGCTCAGACTTGGTGGTTACTCCTCAGGGCAGTGAGAGAGAGGGAGGAAGAGAGAGAGAGATAGTTGTGAGCACTTTGTGTACAGCCAGTCACAGCACTTTTCTGCCCTCCCACAGCTACTCAGAGGCTAGTCTTGTTGACATTTCCCCAGGTACCCTGCGTGCTTGTAGCCACTGATCATACCTCTGCTATTGCTCAGAGTCAGTAGCAGTCAAACTTCATGATTGTGACCAGCTGGATCAGAAAAGCCAGGAAAGAGGTGTAGAGAGTCCTTGGACAGTGAGGCAGTCCACATTTGGGGGTGGATGTTACCCTTTGCAGGGCTTTATCATCAGCGCATGTTATCCGTTATCTACCTTGGCCCACTTCCCTAGATAAGGGAGACCAAGGAAGAAGGAAGGGGAGGGAAGGACTCCCACTCCAGGGTTGGCCTAGGTGGGCACAGCATCCTGGATGCCTTGTTACTCCCTAACAGGGGAGATGGAGCCACCTCAGTGTGTGGAGGAGCTGGAGGATGATGTGTTTCAGCCAGAGGATGGGGAGCTGGGGACCCAGCCTGGGAGCTTGCCTTCTGCTGACCTGTTTGCCCAGAGCCAGTTGGACTGCCCCCTCAGCCGTCTGCAGCTCTTTCCTCTCACCCACTGCTGTGGCCCTGGGCTTCGACCCACCAGCCAGGAAGACAAAGCCACCCAGACCCTCAGTCCAGCCTCTCCGAGCCAGGGTGTCATGTTGCCTTGTGGGGTGACTGAGGAACCCCAGCGACTCTTTTATGGTGAGTACTCTTAGCCTCAGGACTCCTCCCATAGAGACTGGGGGAAAAGAGGGGACTTTCCCTCCCCAAACCTGCTTGTTGCTATTTCCTTCCCCAAACTGAGTAGCAGGGGCTATTGATTCAACTCTCACCTGCTGCCCTTCTGCTTGTCATTGCACCTTATCTGTGCTCCTTGGGCCCCAAGAAGAGCGAATTGCCTGTCATCATAGCTGTTCTTTTTTCCCTTTCTGGAGGGATTCGTGGTCCATGGTGTCTCCTTGGGTTGGAAAGAGGGTACCTAGGCCTTGGCTTTTACATCCTGTGGCCTGTCGAGTGGCCCAGACTTTTGTGTCCTGGTAGTGATGTGCTTTCTGTAAAGTGGCTAGTGTTGCCCTAGAGAAGGTTGGGGGATCTGTGACTCACTGTTGACACTGAAGGGGAAAACCCAGCCCCTTCTGGGAGGGAAGGTTCCTGAAGGTGACCCCCAATTGTCACTTGGGACTTTCTGTGCTTGGAAGGGGAACCGGAGAAAGAGGTTAGGACTTCCTGGGCTTCATGCCAGCAGAGGGGCTGTTTCCAAGGCTCAGTCAGACAAGACCCCTTCATTTGTGGGCTTAAATGGTTGGTTTTATGAGCAACATGCTGTCCTTTGGCGAGAGGGCAGGGTTAGACACTCTGTTTTCTTCTTTTAGTGTTATAGCTTATGGAGGGAAAGAAAGGGTTTGGAGGCTATCTTGCTGGATCTGAAAGACAGATTGAGGAGATGATGCAGTTATTTCCAGAGGAAGCTGCCCTGTAGGGCAATTCTGGCATAACAGTTCAGGCCGGAGTCAGAGAAGATGAATAAGGTAGGCAGGTGGGCAGGACAGTGAAAAGGAGGGAGGAGGTGCATGGGCGCCCCTAGCGGCAGCTGTGTTGCCAGCACTTGGTCTCACCGGGGACTGACCGCCTCCAGAGAGGAACTTGGCTATTCTGTGGGTCTGAGGAGTTTGCTCTCCCTAGTTTTTGTACCACTGCCCAGAGCTTCAAGACCTGAGACCAGCCTTCCTCTGCTGCACTAAAACGTGAAAACACTTTTTGGTTTTTTCTTTTATTGTCTCTTGCTTTACTCAACTGAGGAACTCTGGAGAGCTGCCTCTATTCTTTTCCAGAGAAGAGTATAAACGTGCTAATACATGAATGATAAATTACGGTCAAGCATAGCTTGGTAAATAAGGACACGTGCACCCACACGTATTACCTTTGCCATGACACTGCTGGCGAACAGAACTGAAGGGAAGGCTGGGACCATTACCAACAATTTTTATATACTCAGGCAACAGGCAAGTCAGGTTGTCCAAATTTTGGCAGAGTGCCCTGCTAAAGGCCTCAGCCCCAGGTCCCAGCCAAGAGTGTTGGGTATGGGAGGAAGGGACAGTCATGGAGAATGCTGAGATGTGGGCCCTCTCTCTTTGCAGGCAATGCTGGCTACCGGCTCCCTCTCCCTGCCAGTTTCCCTGCAGGCTTGCCCCTTGATGAGCAGCCTCCTGAAGGGCTGTGGCAACATCGAGTGGAGATACAGATTGCCAGAAAGCTTCAGTGTATTGCAGACCAGTTCCATCGGCTTCATATGCAGCAGGTAGGCATGGGACCTTCAAGTGGGGGCTGGGGGTTGAGTCTGCTTGGGTTGGGGGGCTGGGGCCTGCCTTAGCAACTCTGTCTCTGCCAGGCCTCAAGGATATGGCCCCAGAGTTTTGGCCTTGGCTATTGTGATTCCTGAGGACTGGATGGGCTCTCATCTCTAAGCTCCAAGTTGGTTATCTGCCCACTTTCAGCTCAGGCTCCAGAAGAGTGGTTTTTTGGGAGATGCTATAATCCTTCCCTCCTGGGGAATGGGATGGCTTTTTGCAGCCTTGCTTGACAAACTCTGTCTTCTTGAAGCCCAGGTTGGAAGAATGTCCCTCACAGACCTAAAAGGGAGATTTTCAGGGTTCTGCAGTAAAACTGGACAGTTGGGTGCAGTGGGAACTGAGTAACCACGGCAGAGGGATGGGCCTGAGTGGGGGAAAGTGGTGGAACCGGTTGTAACCTGACACTTTCCAGCTGGGGAGCCACTCCTCATTGTCTCTGTCTGGGAACTGGGGCTTGGGACTATGGAGAGTGTACCTCAGAGAGTCTCTCCAGACTGGCAGCCAGGCGCTTGGCCTGGTGCTTGGCCGGCAGCCTGGCACCAGCCCCGCCAGGGCGGGACATCGCGTGTCAGTCGAGCATGTGGCAGAGTCCATCAACAAAGGCGGCGGCTGGCAGGCTCGTGCTGGAGCAGCCCTCCGTGCCATGGGCTGGAGGCTGCCGTGCTCTGTAGCCCTGTCTGGGCGGCCCCCAGGCTCTTAACCCTTCCTCTCTGGTCTGGATTTCTGGACAGCTGCCAAGACAGGGAGAGAAGCCTGAGGCTGATCTGTGATAGTACAACCACCTTTGAGGCTCGCCACCTGGAAGTGTGCACATTTCCTACCTCTAGGACAGTGTCCCTGGCCCAGCGAGATGTGTGTGTGTGTGTGTGTGTGTGTGTGTGTGTTGTTGTCTGTCTGGAAATCAAGAGAATAAATAATGATCAGTCAGACTCAGGTTACATGGGTCACTTCAGACAAGAAGAGAGTAACCAGTAGTAGTAGATTTGACTTAAGGGTTTTGGGTCTCCTGAGAACAGGCCATCAGGAGTTAGATATGGTAAGTGCCTTCTGCCAAGGAGTTCTGAGGGAAATTTTGGTCTAGAAGTGGTCCCGGTAGGCAGTCCTAGTCCCTTAAAGATCAGGAAGGGAGGGTGGCCCTGTGCTGAGATAATAAGGCAGCCTGGCCTTGTCTTCTGGCCCCAAGCTTCAATCTCTAGTTCCTCCTTTGATTGTTCCGTG
Source organism: Rousettus aegyptiacus (assembly GCF_014176215.1). NCBI lineage: Eukaryota > Metazoa > Chordata > Mammalia > Chiroptera > Pteropodidae > Rousettus > Rousettus aegyptiacus. The sequence goes on along the minus strand of NW_023416306.1, from coordinate 114,397,617 downwards.
GAAACTTGGCCTAGAGTTTTCCCTCAGGCATGTGTGGACTCACTCTGATTCTTGATTTCTTTCTCTTGGCCTCCCTCCTACCCATTCACTCTACCCTGCTTATACAGGCCAATGGCTGAGCCTAGCTCACATCTTCCAGTCCTGGTGCTAGAGCTGATAAAGGACACAGTGGCTGTGGGTCTCCTAGACTCATCTAGAGAACTGCCTGGAAACCTGCTTTCTTCATTCCCAGCAGACCCAGTCTCTCTTAACAGGTGTTTCCCAGAATATTCCCCCATCCCTGAAGGTTTGGGAACAGGCCGGGAGGACAGGACTAGACCATAGCCCAAGGCCCTTTCTTCCTGACTCAGTCCTGAACAGGAGGAAGTGGCCCTGGTCCCAAGGTCTGACCCTGCTCTTTGCTGCTTGGCATCATTTCCTCCAGTTGAGGGCTGCTGCTTTGAAGGTTTGGTTCAGCTCTAGACAGGGTACTGTCCTCTCAGCCAGAGCTGCCCTAGCTGGGAGGAGGAGAGGCAGAGCTGGAGGACTAACTGTAGGAGCGCCTTCTTGCTCTGCTCCTCACCTCATACGGGCTCCTGAGTTCTCTGTGCCCCTCATCTACCTACCTGCTACCTACTTCTTCTATCTTGCAGTGGCAGGAAGCTGGCCAGTGAAGCCTCTCTAGCCCAGAGCCAACTTTCCCAAATTTTCCATTACAAAGAACCAGGCTTTTGGTCTGTGGAATCCTCTTGCTTTTAACCCCCTCCTTCCCACTAACCCTGCTCTCAGACCTTCACCAGGAGCTCATCCTGCGGGAAGAGCTAGGATAATGGCCACAGGCAGGTGGAGCACTGGCACACAGGACCTTTCCGCAGCTGGTTTTAAGAAGTGAATCACTGGGGAGCATTTGAGATCTTGCTCCCTGATATACGATATACATTGTCAGTTCGACTCAAACTCTGAAATTTTTTTTAAAAAGTGAGTCCTTTTCTGAACTCGATTATTATATAAACTACAGTCAAATATTTCATATCTAGAAAGTACTGTTGGCACTTCTACATTATTATCCTTTACCTTCTTTCCCTATTCCCTTCCCTCATCTTTGCAGGTAGAGAAACGGAGGTACTAGGAAGGAAGTGCTTTAGGGTTAAGTCTCTAGGTTTTGAGTATAAAGTTAGAAAACCCAGGTTTAAATATCAGTTTTTCCACTTACTAGCCTTTGGGAAGTCACTTGACCTTGCCAAGCCTATTTCCTCTTCTGTAAATTTGAGCTAATACCACAGAATTTTACTGTAAAGATTAAGTGAGAAAATAACTATGAAAATTCCAGGCACACAGTAGGTATTCTTTAATGCTGTTTTTTTTCTGTCTCTGTATAATCCTAGTTAGCCTTCACATTCCCCACTCTACCTGTCATGCTGATCCCTGAGTTTCCTGTCACCCTGTCCAGAGAAATCGGTGTCCAGCTGTGGGGCTTGGCCTTGTACATTCTCCTCAGAGAGTGATGTCATTGCCCATTATTGTGGGCTGAGTTTAGGGAGCCACAAAAAACAACCCAGAGGCAGTAAGAAGTTGAAGGGGCCTGGTCATCTCCTTTCTCCTCAGATCTGGGATGGTGTCCTAGGGCTAGACAGTGGCCGTTGGTCTCTGAGTCCTATAGAAGGTATGAGCTCTGCCTTTTGTCCTTGGTTATGGACCTCAGTTATTATTATTATTTTTTTTTCTGTTATCGGGAAGGCTTCTCCGTAGGACATACGGAGCAGAGGAAGTGGGTGATGGGTAGTGTGTTTGTTGTAGGGTGACATTATGGCAAATTGAGTACATCAGTGTGGCCACAGATTGGAAAGGTTGTAAATTCTCTTGGTGTCAGTTTATGCTGGTCATAAGCCCTCCCAGCATATTTCTCAAGGAGCATTCAGTGTGGAGGTCTAGCCTGGTTACCCGAATGATCAGTTCAGGGTGGCTCCTCTGGACTGACCGGGATGGAATCGGAGGCAGAAGATCAGTGTCAGCGAGGTGCTCACTGTTGGCTCTTTGGGTCTCCAAAGCAGCAAGAGAGTTGGAGGCAGAGTGGGTACAGGTAAAGGCCTTTCCAATGGTCACATACCCCACCTTTCTTTGGCTGGGTCTGGAGTGGAAGGTTCTCCTTTTTGCTCTTCTTTGAGCCACCAGCTACAGTAGGTGACCTCTCGTCGTCTGCTGACCATGACCTACCTTGACTCACGCTCTGTGAGGATGCCCTGGTGTTTCCATGTTCATCCAGCTCCTGCAGGAAAGAGGAGGTGCAGGTTTGCCTCCTCACTGAGCTCCTGGCTGGCTGCTCTGGTTAGAATGAGTGAGTCCCAGCCATTCCCCCTGTCATGGTCTCCTCTGGCATGAGCCTAAGATTGGACAGTAACTGGTGTCCCCTCCCGTTTGTAAAGTCTCTTGTCCCCATAGACCCATCTTGAAAATTGTAGGGATGTTTCTGGGCAATGTCAAGAAGCCAAGAATCGTAAAAACAAAAACAAACAAACAAACAAACAAACAAACAAAAACACCCAAAACATTAGCTACTGTAGATGGTCGAGTGAGTAAAGCTACAGGAGGGTTGGAATTCTTCGTGTTGGAAATGGCTTCTTCACTTGGACCAAGAGTGGTTCCATTCAGAACAGTTGGATTTGGAAATTCCCTGAATAATAATTAGACTTTCTGGAAAATAAAATCTGAGAAAAATTTTAGCCACTCATTTGAAACCACCTGCACTATCACAGGATGGATCCTGGACTTGAGACACATCTAGGTTCAAATCCTAGCTCTGTCACTATGTTCACAGGCAAATCATTTATCTTCTCCGAGCCTCGGTTTCTAATGCTTGCCTTGCAGAATTGATGTGAAAGCCGTTTGGAAATTTTAAGACGTATACTTATTACAGTATGAACAGTTTGACACTTTTGGAAGTGTGTTAAAAGGTGACTTTAGGATTTCACTTGGACCTGCCTTTATTCTTGGGGAGCTTTTTTGGACGTTGTACCCAAGCTGGTGTTTGCATGATTTATTAACTAGCAGCTTCTCTGCCAGCAGCCTGGATCCTTTGTTCAGGGAGACTGACTGCTTCTGGACCCTTTGGGATGCTCTCCTTGTTGGTGAGTGGTTTTCTGGAGCTCAGACTGTGGCTAGTGAGGTTGTTCAGGCTCTAGGTGGAGCAGCCCTGGGCAGGAGACCCAGAAACTAGCCCTGAAGTGAGAAGCATCCCCTAAAGAGCCAGTCTTTGTCCCAGGAGTGAGAGGTCCACCTAGGACAGTGCCTGGGAAGAGTGAGGCTGGGGGAGGGGCTGTAGAAAGCTGCTGTGCGTGTGAGAGCCAGTGCTGGAACTTGGGGGCCCTGTGTTTGCTCTGTGGCTGGCTCTGTTTATATCGCTCGCTATATTTAGCTTCTGAGTCATCAGCGTGGCTGACTAGAAGCTGAGTTCCCCACACAGCTCTGCACCTGACTACTCTCTCTTCCAGGAGAAGGGCCTTGTAGTTCCGGACAGTTCATTCCCTCCCAGCAAGGCAAGCCACGGAGGGGAACGGGAGTTGGGTTTTATTTTTCCTAGGGGGAGGGGGGACGATGAGGGGAAGGGTTTGGGGAAGGCACTAGAAAATGAAAGCTAAAGAAAAAATGTCTGATTTGCCTTTTGATCCATGTCTTGCAACCAAGAGAGCATGAGAACAGAATGAGAGCAGTCAGTGTGTATGGTAAGGAAGGGGGTCCGGCCATCTTCCATGCTCAGCTTGTCTTGTCCTGTCCAGGGAACTGGTCCCTGGTGGGACAAGAACAGCCAGCCGCAAAGGCCCCAGGTTAGGAGTTAGAGCTTTGGGGTTCCTACTACAGCCTTGTAGACCTACAAGAGACCTCCCCTCTCCTTGATCTCCTCTCTCCCTTGCCTTTGACCAGAGCACACACCCCACTGTTTCCTTTCTGAGTTCTTAAGATGTTGCTCGATAGTTTAATGGAACTGTTCTCAGACTGAGGGACACTGAAGCACAGAGCCGTCCTAGTGGGGAGCTAGGTAAGGGCCTCAATAGTTCCTACCCCAGGACATGGAAGTGAAAAGTAGAGCTCTGGGGCATGGGTGGTACGAACAGCCCTGTCCCTCATCCCCAGCACCCTGTGGCCGAAGACCTCCAGTTGTGTTTGAAGGCCTCCTCTTGTCTTTGATTGAGAATCTGCTGGCCCCAGGCTGCCCTTTTGCCATGGTGGTGGACTGTGGTTACAGCATCCTGTTAGCACTGCTGGCTGGGCTGGGGAAGCTCTTGGCAAGGAATATTTTTTCCTCTTTCATTTGCCATTGTGTTGCTCATTCCTCGGGTATCTGCATCAGGAGCATTCTGGGGCAGTGGGCCCACTGGGCTCGAGGAGTTGCCCTGTGGGGTTTAGAATTCCTGGCTCAGCTTGCAGCCTGGAATTCTGAAGCCAGCTAGCTCTGGTTGCCATAGCTTATCTTGGAGTGAGAAGTCAAGGATTTCCAGAAGACTCGATAGGTCTGTTCAGAAGATAGCACTCCCGGATGGGCACTGTGAGCAGAATGTGTTGAAGGAAGAGCTCAGCAAAGCAAAGTGGGCGCAGGATCTCCTTATGCTCATCTAGAGGAATGAGCTTGCTCCCTGCAGCCACCAGGCCCCATACTTAACATAGATTTTTCTCATTTGATCACCATAGCAACCTTGTACTTCTAGACCCCATTATTTCCATTTTATAGGAAACTGAGATCAGAAAAGGGAGATAGCATGCCTAGGTTACACTGTAAGTGGTTGAGCTGGGAGTCATACAGCTCTGATTGATCCTAAAATCATGATCTTACCCCACCCATCCCTGCTCCTCAGCAAGCGCATCCGGGAAAGCTGAAAGCAAGAACACGATGAAGCTCCCACTTCCTGCCCGGACCCTGCTCTGCCTCTTGTCACACTTATTTCTATGTTTTTGCTTTTCTGTCCTTCAGATTGTAAAATAATTGAGAACAAGGTTTACGTCGCTCATCCTCATATTCTTTATAACTCTTAGCTCAGTCGGGTGCTTGATAAAAACTTGCTGAATTGAACAAAGGTATCTTCCCAGCTTCTTTCAAGTGGAATTTTCCTAAGGTCTCCCTTATCACTGTGTTCCAGTCCCCAACGGCAGTGCCCTTCCCTTCAGCCTCACCGGGGTGGGTTCAGAGTCTGACGGGGAGAGAGAAGAAGTAGGGAAATGTCATTCTGTAGAGTGTGTCTCCTCATAAAGCAGAGTATATACAATTCTGCATTTTAAAGAAACTGAGCATGGTTTCAGAACATGATCTGAAGTCATAATTTCAGATCAGTTTTAGTTTTATTTCTGTTTGATCTTCAGTTAGCTCTGCCTCTGAAAGGTTTATTTTTTCTGGTCTACAGCATCCTTACTAAATCGTTAATGATCTGGAAACAATGTCTTTAAATATACTAGGGGAGCAATTCAACTGTGATTCACTTTGAAAAGTTAATACTATTTTCATAGTGTGAATAAACTATAATATTTTAGTGAAAGAACATAGCTCTTTTAGTGAAAGAACATAGGTCTGAATAACACCGCCTCTCAACTAATTTGCTTGAGGTAACTTTTCTGAGCCTTTGCTTCTCCATCTGTGAAATGGGAGTGATAATACCTGCCCTTCCTATTTCCCAGATGTTTGTGAGGAACAAACAGAAAGATAGGAGCACCCCGTTCTAAGCATGAGATATAATAAATTATCTGTTTGGCGAATTTGCAGGGTTCTTTTAAAGTAGGGCCTCAGCATAGCCTCGCTCCTTCTTCTAAGTCTTTGGGGGTAAATCAGCTCTTGCTGGAACATTTGGAACACCGGTGACACAGAAAGTCCCCAGAGGGTGTGAATTGGATCTGAAGGGGAGAGGCAGAGGGAGATTCTTATCGGAGGAGTGCAGGGAACACTCTTTGTGTTTAGGGCAGAGGTCACGTGGGATGAAACAGAGTTTGATTTGTGTAATCCAACCATGTCGAACACCACAGCCAGCTATTTAAAAAGAAAAAAAAAAAAAAAAAAAAAAGCCTTTTACTAGTTGGGCCTCTCCCCAGGCAAGAGGCTGATACTATCACATCAAGTACATCTTTAGACCTGGCTAGACATCAGTGGTTCCTGGCCTCACACAAGTGGATTATCTTGCAAGGCTGACTTTTCTGTAGTCAGTCTAGTGTGTACTTGTTGAGTACCTACTGTGTGTCCCTACACATTCCCTATTATACAGGATGAATGGCCATTCAGTCACAGTGCCTTGCGCACAGCAGGGGTGATTGGAATGGCTGTCAACTGACAGCCTTCATCCTCTGAGCTCAGCAAGGAAGTGGGACCGAGTCAAAGAAACACCTTAGGCTTCTATGCCTGGTTTTGCTCTCTTTAACTGAAGAGAACATTTTTATCCACCCTGTTAGAACCCCTTCCCTTAGGGTATTCACCTTTATTCTTCCCCTCCATACCTTGGTTCTACAGTCTAGACTCCGAATTTGAGGCCTTCTGGTATAAGCTTAAATTCCCACCAGCTTCCCATCCCCTGTAGCCCAATCCCCTAGCCCTGAGGGTATCCTGACTATGCATTCTGGGAACTCCCATACTTTGCAGGTTCACAGACTTTGAGGAGTGCTCAAGGCGAGTCTGGGAGAGCTGGGCCTTGCTCTGGGGTTTGCATTCACTCGTCTCGGTTATGTGCTGGGTGCTGTGCCAAGTGCCTGAGAATCAGAAGCCAGACACACTCTTTCCTGGTTCCCCCTTCCTTCTCCCCTTCTCCACCCCTTCTCCTAGAAGGACCCATGTTCTCTGGTGTTCTGGTGTCTTTGTGTACTTCATCCTGTTGGGTAAATGGTGATTTCCTTCCTCCTTACTGTTTCTCTCATTGGCCTCCCTTCAAGTCCTTTTTCTTTCCTTGCTAGTCAGGCCCTTTTGTTTAATTTTTTAAAAAATATTTTATTTATTGTTGCCCCTCAAAATCAGGGCATTCTTTGATTCTCTTGGTGCGAGGCAGCTTGGTTTTCTTTCAGGAAAGGGCCTTTTGGTGGCTGCTTGTGGCAGGAGAAGGCTAAGTGGAATATGTGTGGCATCAGCTTGTGCCCGGAGAAAGGGCAGCTGGGACTGTAGATGGATGGGTTCCCGGGCCTGTTCTTGCTGGTCTCATGGCTGCTGCAGCCGCTAGCTAAACTCTGTACAGGCAGCCTGTTCTCCAGGCCCACCCAGACCCTCTACCAGGCTGACCGGATTCAGTTGTTGGAGCTCTGAGCTGTACTCCTGAAGGTAACTGTGGATGACAAACTCCGAATTACCAAACCTGAGGGCTGGAGAGCACCTCAGTGGTTTCCAAATGCCTGTCTGTGTCCTGGCTGCCGTGGAACCACCTGGGCAGGATTTACCTCTTGTCGGCCAAGTCATTAATCTGGGTGGAACAGATTGAAAGAGATTGAAGAAAACACCAAATTACGGAGTGTTTTCTTCTAGGCTATAGAATCATGAATGATTTTATTTTCTCCTCTGTAATTTCTTGTATTTTCCAATATTTCTACAGTTAACATGCATTTGTGACTAAAATATACAATAACTATTATTTCTGATTTAAAAAATGTCACCCAGGGAGTTTGTACAATATAAACATTCCTGGACCCCCTCTCTGAAGATTCTGACCCAATTGGTGTGGGTAGGACTCTGTATTTACAGCAGTACCTCAGTGGATTCTGTGACACAGTTTTGGGGACCTGGATTTCACTTACAAGGGAAGCGAGGGCTCACAGACAGGCTGGTAGGAGACCCCAGCCTATAGCCAGGTCCTCTGATTTCTGGTGCAGATCCTTCCTTGTGGATTCATGAGGCCTGAGGCTTGTCGTAGGCAGAGGCACAGAACCTGGATCCTTCCTGAGGGTAGACCTGCACATAGGCCTGCCTGTGTCTCCCAGCAAGACCTCAGCCTTTCTGAAAGCGCTCTCTGGCCCACAGCTGCTTCTGGTACCCCAGCACTCCCAGTGATGGGAGTGAGAGTACTGATTAGCCTTATTCTCAGAGACCTCAAGGCTCAGAAAGTTACCCAGGCAGCGGGTGGCCTCTATTCAGGGAATCTGGGGAGAAACTGAGTCATACAGAGATGAGATTAGACCAGGCCCCAAATCATAGTATGGTGATTTCCCTTCCTTGGGCATTATGCTGTTCTGAGATGATCTAGAGAAGCAGAGAATAGAGGGTGAGATTTGGTATAAAGAAAGGTATATAGGGCACCCAGAGCATAGTAATAGTGGGTAAGAACATTGCTCTAGGGCAGGGGTCCCCATTCGGCCTGCACAGTAGGAGGTGAGCAGAGGGCAGGGGAGAAAACCATCTGTATTTGTAGCTGCTCCCCAGCGTTAGCATCACCACCTCAGCTCCACCTCAGGTCATCAGGCATTAGATTCTTATAGGAGCACCGGTCCCTGGTGCCAAAAAAGGTTAGGGACCACTGCTCTAGGGTCAGGTAGTCTGGGTTCAGTCCAGTCCCCGACACTTATTGGCTATGTGGCCTAACTCTTTCAATGATGTCATCTGTAAAATGGAGATGATAATATATACCTACCTCACAGGATTGTTGAGAGGACGAAAGGAGTATAATGTATATAAAGCAGTGCTTCTCATACTGTGTCTCAAATTCACCTGGGGATTTTGTTAAAGGTACACATTCTGATTCAGTGGGTCTGCATTTCTAATAAGCTCCCAGATGATGCCGAGGCTGCTGGTCTAGGGTCCATACTCCGAGAAGCAGAGATGTAAAACACTCAGAACAGAGCCTGGCACACTCAGTGTTACTATTTTTGTTCTAATCACGGCTGTTATTGTTACTTGGCCTTTTCAAACCGGCACCTGAGGAGACTGGGAATTCCAGCAGACCGGCCTCTCCAGGGACCAGTCTTTTCCTGGATTCTCCTGTTCCACCACATGACCTTTGCACCTGTCTCGGGCAGCAGCTGGGGAGGAGAAGGGGCGGGTGCTCTGCCCAGCTGCCGTGGCCTGAGTCTTCAGGTTTGCAGCTGAGTCCTTTTTCACGCTGCTTTACTCTAACCAGATTTTGTTAAGCCGGGTGTGTTTCCTCTTTTTACTCATCTTTGTTTACAAAACACAAGGAAGCCATCAGTCTCCCAGCCGCAGTCTGCCAGGCCTCCTGCCTCTATGGCACAGCCCAGTTTCCCTGCCCCTCTTAGCAGTAGCTGTTCCGCCACATTTCTGGGTTGTTTTCCAGGCTCCCTTCCACAGGGGAAAGAAGAATACTGTTGCCACAGGCGTGGGGCATTCTGTTCTCCTGGGTTGGCAGGGTTCTGAGATCAGCCTCAGCTGACACCTTGCCTCTCTTCTCGTTGTGGCTTAAGGCAGAGTGAAAGGGAACCCAGCGACCACGTGTTTGCTCTGTCCCAGATGTACCTGCAAAGCTTTGGGAGTCCAGGGGACCTGAGCTCACTTTCCAGTTCTGCCACTGACTTACTCTATCCTCTTCCCATCTGACTAGGAGCCTCTTGGTGGGGGCTGAGGCTGTGATTAAAGACAGTCCAAGAGAGGGCTCCAGCTCTCCCTACACTTCACATAAACGTGTCTGCTGCCTGGGCTGCTGCAGTAATCCGGGTCCAGCCTGTGCTGGCTCCTGTCTGTACACTAGGTTTTTATTCCCCTGTCCACTGAGAACCCTTTAGAGAGGGCCCCAGCCCAGTCCTCCGGCCCTGACAAAGAGAGAACAAAGACTGCCTCTTCCAGCACCCCTCAGTCCCCTCCTGGCCTCTGCTGGCCCTGGGGAAATGGTACCTGTGTGGGCGGGACACCAGCCACAATCCTATGAGCCACTGACCCCTGACCTTTGCCCCCAGCTTCTCTGCCTGACAGTAGGACCTGGGATAACCTCCAGAGAGTAGTGCATTCTTTGTTTTTGTTTTGTTTTCAAGTATGTTCTTGCTTAACGTTTAATTGGCTCCAGTCAGTAGGAAAGCGTTCCAAGAGGGGTTATTTATGGCTTACTGTCAAGAGCAGCTATAAAAAGGGCAGCGCTGAGCTGGAGATGCTGGGAAGGGAGAGAGGGCGGGCGCACAAGAGTGTGTGTGTGTGTGTCTGTGTGTGCGTGCGTGTTTGCACTGGATGAAATCAGATTTTTGCTGCCTCAGCAGTGTGGTTTAAATTGAAGATTAACCCTTTGACCTTCACAGTGTCAAATCACTTGCAGATGGAGGCTCCCCCGTTTCCCCCTTGTTCTCTGTGTTACTTTGGAGTGGGGGGAGAGAGGGGAGCACTTCTCTTTCTTTCTGAAGAAAGTTTGTTGTTCATGCAGCTGAGGTTTGAGGGGCTCAGGAGCCAATCTGATTAAAAGCAGCACTTGGCTAAACTCTGGAAAATCCTGCAAGCAGGGGAAGAAGTTTAATCCTCTTGTGCACAGTGCATAAAGAGCCTGGTCTTTTCTTTTTAATGTTAAAACTGCGATTGTTTTTGGAGAACTTAGCTATCACCCCCTCATCACCACTTCTCTTGTCCCCCCACCTCCTCAGTTTGCTATACTGATAGGATTAAAGGGCCGCCCCAGACATGTTGATCTGAACTTTTATTGGAAATGATAAGGAGTCTTCTAAGGCTGTGTTTAGGAGTCATGTTGATTTGTTTTTCCCTTTCAGCACCAGCAGAACCAAAATCGCGTGTGGTGGCAGATCCTCCTCTTCCTACACAACCTTGCTTTGAATGGAGATGAGAACAGGATTGGGGCAGGTCCCAGGTGAGGCTGGGCTGCCCTCTTCGAAAGGGGCACCACAGGAAGGACAGCGGCGAGGACTGACACTGTGTCTTGTGAAATCGTTTGTTGTTGTTGTTGTTTTGAAAATCTATCTCTGTGTACATAAGACATACCCATGTGGGACTTCTTCCCCTGTTCAGTGCCTCGACCAGGAATGGGGGCCTTTGTCAAACACTGTTGAAATAGAGGTCAATGTGTCTGACAGTGGGACCTCCCGAGGGCTCTGACAAGTAGATTCTGCCAACAGCTGTCGAAGATGACCAGGTAGTGATGTCCTCTGGCACGTAGACTATAGTTTTCTCACAGGAGCTTGGTTAAGAAATAGGAGACTGGATTATCAGACTCCTGGTTCCACCAAACCTATCGGCCTTCCACTGTGGACGGGGCCAAGGTCCAGATGGTCACACTGCTTTAACCCCCCCAAGGCCTCGGCCAGGGGCTTTCCAGCTGAGTGTGGCAACTTCATTAGGCTGGTCAGCCTACATCTGGGTTCTCATTTGGCCCAGCCAGTGCCTGCCCCCAAGGGCTCAGGGATTCTTGCCCAGCCCCTGTCATCTCTAGCAGACCTCAGGGAGGGTTGGGTTTCTCCAAGCACCCCTCAAACATGCCACGAAATGAACCAAACTTCTGCATAGGTCTCAAATCTGACTTGTTCCTACTTGGATGCCCCAGGATTGGTGCTGAGGTACAGAACCACTGCCACCTCTGGCTTCCTGGATCTGGCTGGGTGTTAGCCATGGATGAGCCTAATAGCCAATCAGCATACAGTCACCAACAGCTTGTGCCTTTGCCGGCTCTACTTCCAAAGACCCAGCAGCTGACTGCGTTCCACCCCTAATATTGGCACTGTAGGGCTTGAAGGGGCAGGATTGCAGCTGGACTGGGAAATGTGGTGGCCATCCCACTGATGAGTCAGCCCTTGGTTTCCCTAGAAACAACATACCTCCTCCCCCTTATCCCCATTCCTTTTTCACACCTACTAAGATATAGGAAGAAGCCAGCATAGTGGCTTTGTCAGCTGAAATGTGTCTTTTAGAGTAACAGACAATGCTTAGAGTGCGGAACCGGCAAAGCTGGGTACACATTTCCTGTCTTCCTTCGGCTACCAGCTAGGCCAGAAGGGCATGCTCTGGAACTCAGCAGGATCACAGCTGCCTCTGAACGTCTTCCTTTCTCTCCCTGCTGTGGCGCTAATGGAGAGAATTTGAAACAGCCAGTCTGCCAGCTTTGATAGCCGACACACAGAATCTGAAAAGACATGGAGAATCTGGTTAACAGAATCGGTGAACCAGACTCCTGGATATTAAATAATTTTTGCATATATAAGAAAAGATAACATTGGTGCTAACAGGGAAGCAAGGCCTGGAGAAAAAATAGCCTTCCTGGGCAGAGAAGACCCCATGGCTACCAAAGAAATTGGAGGAGTCCGGAGTAGACTCTCAAATCTGAACAAGCCTGAGCTCCTCCAGTTCTGCAGAGAGGAGGTCTTCAGTATTGTAGCGGGAAGCATTGATCTTCTGGATATACAGTCGGGCAGGTTGTTCACTGCACAAGGGAACCTGCGGAGGAAAATAATGGAGGCTAAAATCCAGCCTGCGCTCTGCTCGCTAAGCTGTATGCCCTAGGGTAAGGAAGGCTATGTCTGCCTAGAAGAAGGGGTGCCTTTCCTAATTTGCACGAAGGTTGCCAGTGGCCCTGAGGAGGACTTGAGACTGTGAATAAGCCTTTGTTTTGTTCTGTTCAGATATCCTAGAGGTATTACCTCTTCTTGGCCAGAATTATATTCTCAGGGTGTGTACCATGGTTTGTCTGCTAAGAAGATGGGTTCCTGCTTATAAGGAGCCCAGAGAACAGGTATGAAGACTGGCTCTGGGACACGCTGACTGTTGTGAAATCCAGCCTTCCCTGTGTGTCTCCGTACCATTATGATGTGCATAAGACGAGCTGTTTTCCCTTCTCCTGGACCAAGGCTGTGACAGGCAGACTGCTGGTATACACTTGAGTGGAACATAAAAGAAAATCAGGATTATTTCTACCAACCGTTTTTAACACGTCTTGGCAGACTTTCTACCTGAGCTGAGTGAGAGAGCAAATAAGTGGTTTAGACTTTGGTGCTGAGGCAAAACTATCAGCTTCAGGGACCCTGCCAGGCCCAGGAGGGATGCCCTGTGGCCTGTCCTGAGAACTGAGCCCAGAGTTTGACAAGCCCACCTGAACATTGAGCCTGGGACCGGCTGGAGGGTGGTTTGACTGCACTGTCTCCGTCTTCTGTGCAGCCAAGAAGTAACTCACTATACTAAACAAGCCAGGACAAAACTTACAACCTCCCTCCTTCCCCTCCCCCCGAAAGCCGGGAGGTTACTGGCAGAATAGCCCCAGGAAGGAGAGAGGTTCCTCCTGGCTGGCTGTTGTTAATTGGCCTGGTGATGTAGACTGGCTCCTTCCCCCTCTGCCTGGTGTGCTGGTCTGAACATTCCTCAAGTCCAGCCTCAGGAGACACATCCCTACCCCTGGGGCCCCCTCCCCACCCCTCAGCCCCAGAGGTTTGGCTGTCTCCAGTGAGGGGGCGGAGAATCAGATTTAGAGGGAGGGAGAACCTTGGGTCCTGACCTGTAACCAACTGAAGACTTGTGGAGCTCTTGTGGTTTGCTGAGGGCGGGGGTGCGAGAGGGACTGGAAACCTCCCTTTCCATTGTAGAAATGCCCTGGAGGAAGGGAAGCCTGCTATTCAGGGTCAAAACAGGCCTTCCAATTCAGAACCCCAGAGTAGGGGTTTCTGGAAGCCTGTAGACAGACTGGGGAGGGAACCCCCCAGGCCAGACGTCTGACTCCCCCAGCCAGTTGGAGGACTGAGCCTGGCTTCTCTGCCTGCTTCAAAGCCTGGGCTACTGGAGAGCTGCCCCCATGGCCTTCTCTTGCTCAATCTGAGACAGAAAAAGATTACCTCCCAGTGACCTCTCTGAGCCCCTAGGGGAGTGGGCCTGTGTGTAGAGCTTATGTGGCAGGCATGTTTTGAGTGCTCAGAGGGGCCCAGCTGACTTGTCTCACTGTCCCTAGTGGCCAAGCCCTGTCTGAGTGTGGCTGTAGCCTGGGCATGGCAGGGAGGCGGTCGATTGAGATGGTCCAGCCAGGGCCTCCATCAGCCTGAAGTCTTCCCAGAAGGAGGCTGGGGAGTCACTTGATTGTCCTGGTCAGCAAAGAGCACACTTGAAAGCTTGTCTTTTGAGGGGGACTTGATGAAAAAGGGGTAGGGAGAGTAGAGAGCAGGAGAAGCAGGAATACTTCATCAGTTACCACGGCTCTCAGGGCTTCTGTGGGTGAATCAGTACTGCAGCCCAGGCTGGAGGAAGCCATGGGGTCTCCTCTGTGTGTAGGGGGTGACCTTTGGTGGCAGGCTACCCTGGCTAGACTTATTCCAGAAAAGGGTTAACCTGTCAGCCTCTGAAGCCTCCCGGGGACACTGGGCAGTGAGTACCTCAGGGCCGAAGAGGACGTAGAGCCTTGAGGGAATGGCAGAGAAAGCTGAGCTCTTCCGTAGGTGCACCAGACTCGAGGCTGAAGGTGCTCGGAGCCCGTAGGCTCCTGGTCCACCGCCCCTCTCTGTACAAGCGGCCAGTGCTTCTCCCTGCTCTGTGAGCATTGCCCAGCTGGCCACCCCATCCCTGGGTCCATAGGGGCTGTAGGGAGACCCAGTGAGAATGTAGCATTTTGTCCATCCCAGATTAGCTGCCCTGGGTTTTAGGCACTCTGCCTCTGGGAGAGAGGTAAAGAGGGAGGGGAAAGGGGACCTACTGTTCTTTAACCTGTACAGACTATTTGGATTTCTGTTCTTCACATGCATATATGTGAGTGTATGTGTATCTTTATCAGTTGGTACCATTTTTAATAAAACCATTTAAAGCAAAGCTGGTCTGTCTTTTTCAAGGTGTGGTAAAAATGCGAAGAGACTTTTTAGGGAATTTGAGACTCCTAACTTGTGTCTGAGCTGCCATCCTATTGCCCCTGAGGCTCCTGGCTTGTCAGGCCTTCCCTTCTGCTCTTGGAGTGGAGAAGAGCTCAGACTTCTGACCACACAGTAAGCAGCACAGCAGAGGCCCCATGAAGTGGAAAGACGTGGGCTTTGGATCCAGACCTGGATTTGGATCCAGTTCCAGCCTCCACCAGCTAAACGATCTCAGGAAAGTTATATAACTTCTCTGAGCTGACAGTTCTAACATGTGTAAAATACAGCTGTGCCTGCCTTACAGGATTAGAGGGAATGTGTGCAAAGGACCTGCCCACACCCCCGCCATCCCTACTGCCATCAAGCTGGGGCTTCGGTTTCCTTTTATCAAGGTGGTATCACAGGAGGTAGGTGGTATCACTTGGACTAGGAACACTTCCTGGCTTGCATTTCTTTGTGGATTAACAATGTGTCTGACTCAAGAGGGTAATTTAAAGCTCTTGACAGAGTTCTGAAAATCCTTGGGAAAAACCACCCCTGGTCCTATCAGCAGTAAGCTGTGAGCCAGAGGGCCAACTCGACTCGCCTGTGCTGGGCCCCATGATTTAGGAAGCTGTCGGCATTCTGGGGACCAGCCTTGGACTATAGTTCCCCCCCTCACAGATAGTGGGAGCTTGAAGTGACGCTGAACCATCCTGTCTAACCCCTAAGTTTTAAGGATGAGTAAACTGAGGCCCAGGGAGGGGATGTAATTTTCTCTTTGGGCTTTTTAAATAGCTGAGTCAGTTTGAGGGGGGCTTACCCCATCCATCTGGGTTTCCACTTGGAAATTGCAGTGCTCTTGCCCAGATCTGCGGGGAAGCCAAATCTTGTCTATTTTTAATGCCAAATAACTGCCTCTTCTCCTGTAAAACATGGCACTTCTAACCACTCTATATTTGGACAGAGAGGTTTATTTTTACTGGAGTGTGGTAGAAGTGAGGCCTTGTGCCACGTCCGGATGTTATTCTACATTTCACGTGCTGGATTGTAGTTGAGCCCATTAGCAGCTCCTATGAGGTATAGAGGGAATTAGTAGGTGATTAGTGATATACTGTCTTTCTTTCAACTCATCTACTACTTTGGGTAAGGCTGCACTTTGTTGTCCAGGCTAGAAACCTGAGAGCTCACCCTTGTCCCACTCTGCCCCTCCCTTTCTCTCTCAGTCTCTCTCTCTCTCTCTCTCTCTCTCTCTCTTTCTCACACACACACACACACACACACACACACACATCTCTCCAGAGGAAGTCCAGTGGGAAGTTGTTGAAGGTACAGCTGCCTAAGTTTGAGCCCAGCCTCTGCTGCTCACCTGCTAAGTGGCATCTTATCTGTTAAATGAGATGACAATAGTACCTACCTCATAAGGTCGTTGTGAGCATTAAATGTGTAAATACATGTAAGGTGCTTAGAATAGTGATTGGTACATATTATCAATAAATGTTAGCTGATAGTATTACTAATAATATTTTATTATTTATAGGCAGCTAATCAATAAACTCCCACTATTCTTACTGGGAAATGTCTCTAACACCTATCTTCTATCTCTGCTGCATTGCCTTTTGTGAGTCTTTTTGCCTGGACAACTGCAGAGCCCCCTAACTGGTCCCTTTGTCAGCCTTGCCCCTTCCCCAGGGGCTTCTCTGTGGCCAGGGGAACTTTCTAAAAGTTCCCAGCACTCCCCACAGGAAAATTTGACCTACTGGATGAAGTCCATATTCCTTAGCTTGCCTCTCCAGCTATCCCCTTGTATTAAAAGTCTACATTTGTATTCTATACAGTGAATTATCCCCAAATTCAGCAGCTTGAAAACACAAACAGCTATTACCTCAGTTTCTATGGGTCAGTCGTTCAGGAATGGCAGCCCCAGGTGGCAGACAGCACGTTGAGAGGTTGGTGTTGAGGTAGAGATTCCTGGAGCACCCATTTAATTTACACAAAGTCAACTACACAAGCTCAGTTGCCAGTGGGTGCAGGAGGAGAGGGGGAGAGAGGGAGAGAAGTGCATATGGTGATACAGTACAGCAGACAGGTCTTCTGCATCTCCGCTCAGTGAATGTGTGGTGCCTGGAGTGAGTGTGACATAGGAACATGCATGACAGCCCTTTCCTGGCCTCATCTCACACCAGCATCACACTCAAAGATAAGTTTTCTGGTGCAGCATGGCCCTGAATGCCAGTGGTTTCCTCTGCTGCTCAACTAAGACAACAGAACTCTTCCAAGCTGAAGGAAAAACTGGCTAAGATTTCCTGAGAAGTGATATGTCTGCTTGTTGTACTTCATGAGTGTCTGAAAGCATTTTCAAGGGCAATTTTCACTTCATGTGATTTTTGCCTTACAGGAGGTCTTGGAACCAACCAGTTCTTGTGAAAATGTGACTCCACTGGACGACTAAACCCAGTCACTCTGTCTTTAATCCCTTGCTTCCTAGGAGAAGTCCTAACTGGGAAGGCTCAGAGTGGAGTTAGAATTGGAGTCGCCCTGAGAGGAGGGTGAGATTAAGTGATGTCCTGTCTGGCTGGTGTTTTCATTGCCATTCAAGTGTCCCCTGGCCCTGTGCTACCTTGCGATTGGATCGGTCACTAGCATTTGAATTGATGCCAAGCCTTGGAATAAGTCAATGACACTAGCTGAGCCCCTTTACCATGAACAAGACACAACCCAATGCCCATGCACAGGTTTTAAAGAAACAGGCCACAGGATCCCTGTCCTCAAAAATATGTCCTAAAAGAAATCCAGCTGGTATGAAACAGTGGAAACCCCACCTGACTAGGATTAAAGAGACTGGGTTTTTAAGCTGAGTCCGTCACTAACTGGCTAAAGGACTTGGGCGAATAAATGACTTTACCTGTCTGATCCTCAGTGTCCTCACCTGTAAAATGGGGTAGGACCAGACTGCATATCTGTGACTCCCCCCACCACAGCATTTTACTCAGCAGTTTCTTTTTTGAATCCTAAATTCTTTCAAATTCTGCTTGAAGCAGTATAAGAATCCTCTCCTCAAGAGAAGGCACATAATATGCACAGACTCATTTTGAATAAGATTTCAGGCAGTTTATTGAGTCTCTGAATCTGTCACTTGGTCCCCAGGTTTAAGAACTATAGTTTTATTGCAAAGGGAAAAGCAAAAGAACAACTAATGCAAAAACTTAGAAACCAAAGCAAGTCTTTCCCTCCGTGCACTCCTGATTTTGTTCATATCACAGTTACCTCTGCCTCCTAGATGTCTCTACTGCCCCCACAACACTGGTATACACCGTGAAGGAGGGCAGTGCAGTCTCTGGAGGCACTGGGTACTGCATTCTGATTCAGAGATGCATGCTTCTTCTTTAGCATACTCAGAGACTGAAGCTGTGACAATGGTTAGGTCCTTTTGGAGGCCACGTGCCCAGCCCAGACGGGGTGTTTGTGGCCACAGTTGTCTTTGCAGCTCTGCTATCTTACTCAGATTGAAGAGGGCAATGAGCCTGGGTACCTTTCCACAAACTCAGGGATTAAAGAGACTGGGTTTTTAAGCTGAGGAAAGGGGCTCCTGATGAAGATGTCTCAGGGTCTGTGCTGAATGATCTGGTGGGAAGCAATCAGACGCTGAAGGTGTAGGAGAATGTGGCCTGTGGCCCTGGGAGACACAGGAGCTGTCAAGGGCAAGAGCCTGGGCAGTCTCGGCAGCCCTGATAAAAGGCTCTTGTTTTTCACCTGAGTGAGCCCAAGTTCTGCCCAATGACTCTGTCTTTGAAGTGGAGAAGGTTCAGTGCCTGGTGGCAGCCTCATTTCGAACACATCATTACATTTGCCAAGTGCCCTTAAGTACCAGGCACCAATTTCCTAGGTACTGGGCACACGCATGCACACACACGCGCGCGCGCGCACACACACACACACACACACACACACACACACACACACACTCAGGTGGGCTGGGTATTGTTTTAGATAGCAACAACAGAAAAATCCATCAGCCCCAAGTCTGAGAGATCAAGCCTGGGGCATGAGCCTCCTGCCTAAGAGCTAGGACTTGGTACTGCCTCAGCATGCTACTGCTAATTGTCATTCCAGATACAGAGTTGCAGTGGTCCCTCCCTGAAATGTAGAGAAGAGCTGGTGACATTTTAACTAGGGAAACTGAATCCACCTGTAAGACTAGATTTCATTTGATCAGGACCACCTCTTATCACCAGCAGTCACCATTTATCCAGTACAACTATCCCCATTTTCTTGACTGCCAATGGGCACAGTGTGTGAATGGCTCTGTGCATGTCTGGATAGACTAAAGGTGCCTGGTGCTAGGAACTAGTCTATCTCGTTCACCATTGTGTCTGCACCATCCAGCAAAGAACAGGACACATGTAAGATGCTCAGAAATATTTGTGGAAGGAAAGAGTGATGCGTGGCCATTGGAGGAATGGGGTGAGTATTAATACGATATTCAGCGCCGTATGCCATCTACCACCATGTTTACTTCCAAACTCCTCCTGCAAAGTCCCACAGACCTAGGCTTTGAGTGACAAAACGAACTCTGTTTCCTTTTCCTCCATATTGCTAAAGTCTGAAAGTCAGATTCTGCAGACTTTTAGGAAACTTGACTTGCTCACTTAAGAAAGATTCAATGTAGCAATTTCTGGGCAGAGGTGAGATTGGGGAAAGGTCCTACTGGCACTGGGGCTAAGAGAGTGGGTCAGGCTGAGGGCCACCTGTCTCACTCAGTGTTGATGGTGAATAGCACCCAACCCAAGATCACCAAGTGCCTGTGGGTCCCCAGCACCTTGGTGAATGATGCTGCCAATGGGATGCTGATGCCTGAGGGTACAGCCATGTTGGGCTGAGTCAGCAGCCTGTCAACTTCTCTCTAGCAGTGCTCTGCCAACCACTATTCTCCCAGTGCCTGCGGAGGGGTAATGGGGCGGGGGAATGTCAACGAGGCTGCACTGTTTTCTTCTCTGGTCCATCCTAGCCTCCAGGACAGGAACAGGGAGGAGCTGGGGGGCGTACTGGCACAGGAACAGCCTTCAGTGTTTAGACGTTAAGACTCTAAGGAAGTTCTATAGGATTATCCCTCAACCCAATCCCCCCACATTGTCCCCCACCTCGATGTTGCTTTTGTTTCTAGTTGCTTCAGCCTGCCTCATCTCAACACTGACTACAGGAGTACATGTGTTCCTTTGCAGGCCAAGAAGCTCTATTTATTTATTTGTTTTTGGAAGTTCTTTGCTCTGCCACGAGCTACAAACAGCTCTCTCCACGGAAGACTCGGAGTCTGACACAAAGAGTTAACCTCCCTCCAGTGGTACCCTATCAGACCCTTGAAACCTGTGTCAGCGCTCTTTCCCTCTCCCCCTGTGTTTAGCCTCAGGACTGCCAATCGCTTGCTCTCTGCACACAAAGGCTTCTCTGTTTTTGGCCAGGCTGGAGTCACATGCTTTCACTCTTAACCCCAGAGCTTTAAAACTAAACACCCACCCTCTTTGGCCCCAGATGACCCTGTTTATGTCTGCTGAGCCAATTCCAAACAGCAACAGTAGTGAAAACTTCTGTCGGGAGAGACTTCTTGACTATCGGTGTAAGAGAACAAATCTTCACTTTGTGTAGTGTGAGGACTTTAAGAAGTTTTGGGAAATGACTTAGAGAAACACACACACACACACACTCACGGAAGCCAGCAGCCTGCCCCAACTTCTCTATTTTCTAAAGTGTCTCTTACCAGGGACCCCAGGGGCTCAGGATAAAGTTTGCAAGAAACAGAAAACAGTGAGTGGAGTTTTAATGGCTGAGGGGAAGAACATTCTGGATTTTCTTATTGTGATCCTACTTTGTTTAACCCTTTAGGATAGGCGTATTTTCTTTCCTTTTTTAATTCATTATTTTTTTAAATGAAGGATATTCTCTTTGTGCCACATCACTGATGGTAGAAATGAAAGATTCCCTTCTTCGGTTTCAAGGAGTGACCTGTGAAACTATAGAGGTTTCTGGAGAGATCTGGACTGCTCATTTCAAAGTTCTGGGTCAGAAGAACTTGAGATTCTGTTTTTCCCTAAAGATTCCTTTTCTTTCAGTCTCGCGTTAGCCCATGTTAGCTGTGAAGGAAGTCAGGTTTCCTTCGATTGTTCTTACCCTGATCAAAGTGGTAGAAGTTGAAGGGAAAACACCAGAGGCTGAAAATGCTGGTAACATTGAAATCCCCAGATTAAGTATTTGTAAACAGTACAGCTAACAGAACTGATCAAGTGCCTGCTGGCCTCATGTCCATCTCCCAAAAGAGAAGTGGCGGTAGCGCCAAGCAAGCCGGTTACATATCCTCGGGGTCAGTGAAATTCCTTAGGCAGGGAACAGCAAGTTTCATCTCTGGTGATGATACTGAGGAACTGGCAGCAACCTGCATTGGCAAGGATTCTGATGCTGTATCTAGGCTTAGCAGAAGAGAACACCATGATCAATGATCAATGTCTGCTGGGCATAGGAAAAGGAAATGACAGCGTGTATTTGCTATCCCTGTCCTAGTGCAATCTTAGAAATTTAGATTATCATATATATGTAAAGATAAGTAGAAAACAGGCAGTTCCAGGGAGGAAATGGTAGATAGGATGAGGAGACAGAGTAATCATGGCAGAGATGGTGGTGCTCGTTAAACAGTGTATTTAGTCCTGCATATTAGTTGGGTCATGTGACAAGTTCTGAGTCATGAAGTATAAGCAGAAATGGTGTGTCACCTCCAGACTGGGGCAGAAAATACCTGTGTGCCATTCTTTACTCTCTCTTTCCTTGTTCCAGTGACTGAGGAGGCCTCTTGTTCCAGGCAGTATAGCTACAACATGGTGTAACTTCTGTCACCATAGTCCCCCAGAACTATGTGGAGCAGAGCCCCTGGCAACCTGGAATGAACACACAGCCTAAGAGAAAAATAAACCTTTTTTGTGTCCACTGGAATTTCAGAGTTACTTTATTACTGCAGCATAACTTTGCCTATTCTGACTAATATAGTAACCAAAAGAGAACAGTTTTTTTTTCTTTTATGATGTTCTGTCCACATTTGAGATGACTATTTCAAAAAAAAAGAGAGATAGAATATTGAAAATCATTTCTGGTATTTATGAAAGTTGCCAGCCCAAAAAATGCTGTTCGAAGTAGTAATTACAATTCTGCAAAATAGCGAAAATGTTTGTGAAAGTAATTTGAAAGCATTAAGCGATATACAAATATAATATATTTTAAACATTACTTCTAGTACTAGTACTTACTCTACCAGTACTACCATCACTGCTTGGAGCCAGAGAGGATGGTGAGAAGGATCACTTATGAAAAGGAGAAGAAAAGGCTTCAGATTTATGAAAACACTACTTGGGATAGAGAAATCTAGATATAAAAGGTGAAAGAGACGTTGGCAGTTTAAGCATATGTCAAAGGATTTCTTAGGAAAAAATGCTGATCACCCCCTGATCACAATGAACTATTCACCAACCTCTTCTAAAATGGTTGTACAGACAGTTCAGCTTACATACTTGCTAAACACAGGGCTTGTTGATCAGTTTTCTTATTTTCTTTTCAACTGCTGTTCTTCCTTATTCCCATCACAGCTCTAAGTATTTGTACTACTGTGTAATTGCCCAATCTATTTTCTCTCTGCTGGCCACTTCCCATTCCTATAGTTCAGAGCCCTGTGCTGCACTCACTGTCATTATAACCACTTAGGGTTTGCTTATTGTTCTTTGGCTCCATAAATCTCTGCATCTCTGATGATTTAAGAAATATTCCTATAAGGGTAGTTTCTGGGTCAGAGATATGAGGAACACTAACTTCTTGATTAATCATCCCAAATCTCAAAGGCTTAACACAAAAAAAATCTATTTCTCATTCACGCAGCTATCTACTTAGGATGTCTAGTGGGTGGCCTTCGAGGTGGTGATTCAGGGACCCAGGCTTTCTAGCTCGTCACTCGGCCAACGTCACATGTACCTTCAAAAGCCACTACAAACAGGGAAAGAGGGTGGAGAAGGCACATCTGCTTCTTAGCTATGTAAGTTTGGAAATGCCACATACCATCTCCATTTATTTTCCATTAGTGAACACTAGTCACACAGTACCACACTTACTGCAAAAGAAACTGGGGAATATGGTCCCTGGCTGGGCAGGCACTTCCTAGCATGACCCACACACTATGGAGGGGTCCATAAGTGGTGCACAGATAACCATCTCTAGCCACAAAGGGTAGTCCAAGTCCATTTGCATTAATTCTGCAAGGAAAGTCCCAGGCTCTGTTGGGTCACATGATTGACTAAGATGACTAAAATTTTACCACTTACTCCCTTCCCTTCCTTTTCTTATCACTAGGACTCAGTAAATCACTTTGATTCCTGTAGTGTGTACCTCTTTCCCTTCCACTTTTACTCAGAATCTTGGCAGTCTTGCTTAAGGGGAAAATTTCCCTTTTGGGGGGTAAGAATTAATTTTTGCTGACTGCCCTCATTTGTTCCTGTGCCCTTCTCCTGACCTAGGATGCCTTTCCCCCTTTCTCCAGTCTGAACAGATAATTCCTCTGCCATTCGAGTTTTCTCCACAGACTTATCTTTTGGGGCCTCTGTGGAAACCAGCCCCCTCTACTCTCTTGGGATTTAAATTTTCGGAGCATGCTTTTGCTGGTTCTGGGCCTGCTGTTCACCTTGTCTCCTGGCCTGCTTACAGTCCTACTATTTAGTCCTGTCCCCAGGTCTGGGGAGGTGTATCTTGTTTCTGGCTGGCTTCAGTGTTGATTTTGAAGGGCGGACTTGGAGACCAGGGCTTGGAGTCCTTGGGCCTGGTGTCATCTCCTGCAATGGCTTATTATGTCTGGCATGGGAACAAAAGGTAAGGCGCTTCTACCCCAGGTCCTGTTTCCTCATTTTAATAGTCAGAGGAGTAAAGAGGGAGAGCAGGATGGAGAAATGATGTTAACAGTGTTTACACACTTCCCTGAACACTATACTAGGTTTTCTGGGGGCAGTTAGAATTGCCCAAGGAGAGTTGCTGAGCAACACCAATGCCTTGGGAGAACCGGAAAACTCCCAGTTTGGACCAGGAGTGACTGCCCCACATTCTGGAATTGGAGGCCTCTTTCAAGACCCGTAGGATCCAAGGCTCTTCCCAGTAAATAGCCTCGGCTGCTAAACTTCCTCCAAAGGAAAGCAGCAGGTGGGACAAATTTTGATTCATCAGCAGGCACTAGGAAGTATGTCCAGGAGAAGCAACAGTTCATCACTTTCTTTCAGAACTGGTGATGCACGTGCTCTAATGTGAGCTACAATTGTTCTTCTAGCCCCTGGAGCTCTCTTTTCCCCTGCTTCTCCCTCTCCATTCCTCTGAGCGTGAACTCCACAGGGGAGCGTTGGCAAAGAGACCCCAAAGCCAGGCAGTTGCTGACTTCTGACGCGCCTTGTACTTTAGAAGCCACCCCCTCCCCATACACACACACACACACACACACGCACGCACACACGCACGCACACACACCTGCTTTCAGGATAACCCTCAGGAATAGACCTTTTCTTGATGGGGGAAAGAGGAGGAAAGACACCGATTTCCTCAAGAAGGGTGGGGCAGGGGAGCAGCTGAGAGAAAGCTGCTCTGTCTGGAGAGGAAGCCAGAAAGGAAGACAGAGTCTTTTTGAACTTTTCCCACTGAGCTGACAGGAAAATTGTAAAAACATCCCCAGACTGGATCAGGATGCAAAGAGAACAACCAGGAAGGCATGTCTCCTCTGAAGGTTTCCCGCTCTGTGTGAAGTATGGTTTCTAGAGGGAAACACCAGCTGGAGTGAGAAGCAAGCCTGGCTGCTCAAACTGACCCCACACTGGAAACAGGCTCAGTGGTGCTGCTGTGTTCCAGGTGGTCACCAGAGTCAGATGAAAGGGGGATATGAGAAGTAGATGCTGATGAGCTGGCTGGTGACAGAGGAAGATCAGGAGAGGAATGCAGGGGCCTGCAGAAAAGGAGAGTTAAGCAAAGGCAAGGCCATCTGGGATCCGAGAGACTATGCTGGTGAGGACCAGCAATGGCTTAGAGGGATCCGGAGCAGACAGGTCGGCGTTGGCCTCAGGCCGGAAGACAGGTGGGGGTGAAAACAAAATCCACTATGTAATCTGGGGGACCCAATGTGAAATGCAAATCAAGGTCCCTTGTTAAAAAATAATGAGTAATTTTAAGATGGCAACAGCAGTGTATTAAACCAGTGTGGGTCCTTCTAAGCACAGGGCCTTGTATGGTTGCAGCTGCAGCTGCTCAGGTCACACGCTTATAAAGTCGGCCCTGGGTGTGAGGTTCTCCAGTGTGAGAGGTCTTCAAGCTCCTGTGTAAATGGATGCCAAAAGGATGATTCTAGGATCTAAATGCGAAGGCCAGGGGTGAAAAAAATTCAAACTCCCTGAGGAGTCTTTTGGTTTTAAAAAGTATTGGAGAAAAATAAAGACTCTCCATTAATAACACGTTTTTAACTTTTTAACAGGCCTTCACATCTCTAAAACCGTATAACAAAGGTGACAATTTTATGAGCCAAGTTATGCATAGCACATTTTATGTTCCACAACGACCTAAGTGGTTTTTTTTTTTTTTTTTTTTTTTTTGTGGGTCCTTAAAGGACACTAAAAAAGTAAGTGTGGGGTGGGGAGAATTGTCTGTATTTCTATTTCTTCATCAGATGTCCATATTTCTTTTAGAAAATTCATCCCTCCCACTATTCCTCCTTTTTGTCCAAAATGTCTGGACATTTCTTACCCCTAGTCCAGACCAGTTTTGTTTCTTGTCACTGTGTACATCTTTCACAGTTTGGAAGCCACAACTCCCCAGTGTTGTTAGAACTGATGTCATTTGGTGGGCCACACACTCCCCTACCCTCTAAGCACCACCCACCCTCAGCTAGTCAGTCAATACACATATCAAATGCCCTCTGAGAACAGAGGGCACAGAAAAGTAAAAGATCTGGTCCTAGAGCTTGAGGAGGGAAGCAAAGGAAACTGAGGGTTCGAGAAAGAACAAGAGGCGGCATGAGCCCCAACTCCTTTTCCTGCACTCTTTTGTCTGTTTCAAATGCCTCTATCACTCCCTGGTTCAACTTCCCTCTCTGGGTAATAGGGTGAGGTGGGATTATAATTACCTCCTGGGATGGGATACATCTCCACCTGCAGCTCTGAAGATGTGGGGTGATCAGATTTAGCAGGATTTGACCTCCTTGCTCTCCACCTGTGGCCTCAAGAGAGCAGGGACTGACTGTTACCATGGGCATGTGGCCAGGTATTTTCCCTCCTCAGTGGGGTTTCTTGGACCTCTCAGGAGAGATGTACTGACCATCCCCTCACATTTGGAGACTCTGTCCAGTGGAATGATTTGTGTCCCTGATGTCAGGCCAAATCTGCAAAACTTTTGCTCAGCAAGACTGTTGACACCATGGATCTCCTCAAGATAGGAGGAGGAGCCAACTTGAGATGGAGACCCGCATAGTGATGAAGAGTTGTACTATGTTTCATTGCCCAGGGGAGAGTGTCCAAGGAGAGTCTGGGAACTAGAAGTAAAGTTAAGAAAGCAAAGAATTTCCTTTCTACCCAGCCAAGCCCAGCTTGTAAACTATAACATGAACAGCTTCTTAGCAGTGGAGCTGAGGAGAGTCCTGAAGTTGGCCCCCCTGCCTCCAGTCCTACTGCCTCTTCAGGGTGGGGTTGCTGAGGTGGAGCAGAGCCAAGTGGCCCTACAGGGTTTTTGAGGGACAGGAAAAGAAAGGCCCCATGGGGCCCCAATCTGGAGACAGAATTGAGGCCTGCTTCACCTGCTCTTCCTGCTGACAGACACCAGCCAAGCTTAGCAACCTCCTCAGGTCCTCATTCCTTGCCATCGCCCCCTCCCCCACGCCGACTCTACCCCCAGTCTATGGGGCAGCCTCCCAGGCAGCCTGGGACAGGAAGAGGCCGGATCAGGGACAGTCCCCTAGGGAGGATCAAAGGTCAGGGCCGAGAGTCTGGGGGCCCACAGGGCGGCCCTTACCCACTGGCAGTGACAGCGGCCGGCGGCGGGAGCCCGGCCAGCGGGTGGCAGCGGGAGCCCCGGGCAGGCCAAATGCCCTCGTGGCTAGGGTGACTGAATCTGCCAGCTGTGGGGCCTGCCTGTGCCAAGTCTGCCCTGGCTCCGTCTAGTCGTAATCGATGCTGGCGCCAGGCCAGGCCCCCTGCCAGCTCCGGTCACACTTGGCTAACGCGAGAGGCCCAGCCCATTAACTCCTCGCCAAGGCCCATTGTCTGGGTCCTTGCCCGGTGGTTTATTTACTCCGGGGCTGTAGGGCTGGGGCTGGGAGGCGGCGGGACTGGCGGGCGGGCTGGGGGGGCTGGGGTGCGGGTGGGGAGCGGGGCTCCTAGGCTGCTGATGGGGAGGGGCCGAGGGCCTGCTAAGCCCGGCCGGGAGGACTGGACGGCGCTGCGGCCAGAGCCCCAGGGCAGGGCATGCTGGGGAGAGGTTTGTTTAGTTTTTAGGTGTTTTTTTTTTTTCTTTTTTTTTTATCCCCCACATCAAAGATTCCCGGTAAAGGCAGAGAGGGACAAATGCACTTCCAGAGGCCAACCCGGTACCTTAGGGGTGGGGGCAGGCACTGTAGACTGGATCCTTAACTCGCAGACAGTGGCCTTCAAATCCTCTAAAAGATTGTTTACATTGCATACCTGTTACAGTTGGGGAAGATTTAAAATTCAGTGTCGACCCAATGGCATGGGGATGGGGGCATAACGACCGGACACCAAGGTTTAAATCGCCTCCAACTATAACATACCCTCTTGCATTTTTTAAGTTGGCATTTAAATTTTTTGGAGTCAAATATTCAGGTAACCAGAAGATTTGACTTTGCTTTGTGAACACAAGGCAATTTACAGATGATATATTATTAGATTGTACACTTGAAACCTATATAATTTTATTAACCAATGGCACCCCATACACTTAATGAATTTTTTATCACAAGTTTAAATAGTATCAAAGGATATCCTTTCTAGCATTTTATGAACATTGATTTTTTTCACCTTCTATTTGCCTTTATTCGCTATTACATTACAGTCATGAAAATTCAAAGAAAAACAAATATTGACATTTTAAAATACAAATTTTTAATATCTCTTTTAAATGTCCAAGGGAATCTAATATAACAATGATATCCTCCATTATTCATTTAAAAAATGGAGAAACAAACTAATTCTTTAACAGCCTGGTCTTTTCCTTCCATGAGCTTGTATTTCCATTCCATTCCTGTTACAGATTTTATCCAAATGTAATATATATATTTTATGATTGCAAAGTTTATTGAGTAATATATCAATACAATTTTTAAGTTAAAACTTTCTTGTTCATAAAGCTCTAAGTGTTAATTTTTGTTATGATTTTAGTTGTTGCAGTAATTAACACTCGATTGATCAGAATAATATAAATAATTGTAAAATTTGATATACAACTATTAAACATGAAAAGTAAATTTTTCTTGGAAATAAATCTCTTAATGAGGTGGTTGGGGCAGATTTTCTTCCCAATTAGTGCGCGTATTGTGGATGACTACTGTTTATTGCTAGACTGAAATTTCAGCATCTATTTTAGTCTCATGTTTTATTTTTATAGATTTAAACATTGTTCAACTAGATAGATAAGTGAAAAACAATGAGTTTTGTTACAGGAATGTCATTCAATTCTTCAAACTTCCAACCTATATGCCTAAGATTATTATCAAATTGTTTTTAATGATTCACTGACGATTTGATTAGCATCTCCTTCAATTTTGTTGAAAGCAAACGATTGGAAACCACCTGACTGGTGAAAAGTCTTGTTTACCCCATCTTAGAGTCACTCAGAGTTCTCAAACCTACTGCACAATACAAGGCCCACAGTGGAGGTGAGAATAGGTGAGAGGTACAGCTTTCTTTTGTAAAGCCCTGTATTCCCTCAGGTGAGAAAGGGGTTGCCTAGTCCTAGGTGCCTTTTTATAAAGACTACTTTCAGGAAAGACAGCATAGAAAATCGAGTAACAGAAAGTGGATTCTCTTTAACCTTTCTTGATTTACGACCCTCTTTGATCACTCTTGGGGTACTATACCCCAATTTTATGACTAATACTGAAAATTTACTTGAGGGCCAGAACTTAAATTTTGACTCTTCTGCTAGGACTGAGCTCAAAAATAGATATTATTTAAATACACAGATGCCTGCGGTATCCAAGAAATCAGCAAAAAATTGAGAGGCAGCACCCCCAACATTTGTTACATTTATAAGTTATATACACGTACTTCTCTCACCCCATGTTATGTGGATTAAATTTTTAGATTTTAAAAACAAAGTTTATTGTATTCCCTACCCCTAATAGATTGTCTTGTGAATCTTCTTTGTAATACAGTGCTCTAGAACTTTCACTCAAGGTTGTTCTCAAAGTCCCAGGGAATGCAGGGAGGGGGGTGGCGGGCAGGGCGGGAAGAGGTAGGAGATAGCACTGGGAACTTTGTTCTGTCCTTCTCAAAGCCTGGCGTCCGACAGTCAATATTTACTAAGAGTATGTGCCAGGCACCGTGCTAGGTTCTGAGACTACAAAATGACACAATCTCTTGTGGCACAATAGTGTGAATATAGTTAACACTACTGAACTGTACACTTAATAATGGTTAAGATGGAAAATTTTATGTTATGTGGTCTTTTCCCACACAGAAAAAAGACACAGTCTCTACTCTTACAGTGATTATAGAGTTTAGTGAGGGCAACAGAATTCGCTCATTTGTTTATCTGGCAACTTTTAATTAACAGAGTGCCAATCATGTCCCAGGCCCTGTGTAGGTCCTGGGGAGAAGCCTGTAAGCAAACCCAGGCACAATTAGTCTCTTTTGGAGCTGATAGTCCAAGCCAGACAGGAATATGCACCTGCACTGCCCAATACAATACCTACTAGCCAGTCACACTTTGCTGTTTAAATGAATTAAAATTAAATAAAATGTAAAATTCAGATCCCAATCTCATAAACCATATTTCACGTTCTCAGTAAGCACAGGTGGCTAGTGCTATCATATTAGATAGCATAGATCAAGAACTTTTCCAGCACTGCAAATAGCTCTAAAGTGCTTAGTGTGGTCACTACACTGGATGAGATGAACCAGATCATCAAGTAGGACCCTTGTCAGTCTGTCCAGTGCCTTGCTGGCAATTTATAAAAGGTTTTCCCTCTGGGTGGGTGCAGCTCCATACCAGGGCTAAGGTTCGGGGAGTAGAATGTGGTCCTGGGCCTAAGAGAAGTCAAAGTCTATAGAACAGGATATGTAAATCATCATGTGGGAACCAGAGCCTTGGAAGTTAAAGACTCAGGAACTTTGAGTTCCAGCCTAATGTCTCACACTATACTCTCCCACCAGCATACCATGTGGCGGTGCTCAGCCGAAGCCTTCCTCTCATCTCTGTACCAACTAAATTTACTTCAAGGTCCAGGCGAAATACCACCTTCTTTCTCTCCAAAGCCTTTTTTGATCTCTTTATGAGGCTAATGAACATTTATTGAGCACATATTATATTTGTGTTATGGGTGGGCATGGGCAGTGGAAAATGGTGGTGCCAAGATGAAGATGGAACCTTTCAGTTTGAGTGCTTTTAAGTCTCCACACCGCATGGCCAGTATGATAGTTTCACCATTAACAGGACACAGTCAGCAGAGAATAGGAGGGCTCTAGGACCCTGCACATATCTGCTCCTAACATGTCTTCTAGAGAACAGTAACTGTGCCTGGCACACCTTTGTCCCCACCTCTTGCCTCATGTTACACATAAAAGACACCAGCAAAGGATTTGCACTGAGAAATGGTGAGGCTAACCCTTGCTAGCTGACAATGACTTAAAAGTCTCCAGAGAATCTCTAAAGAAGCCGGAATGTCAGTAGCCACTTACCCTAGCATAGCTTTCAAGAACACAGAGATGCGGGCAGGTCTTACCCTTCTTATGTATGCATTGGGAGAGCCACCTTGTCTGAGGGAGTTTCGGTAGGGACTCTGGAGTGGTGGAGATGCATCTCAGCAAAACCTCCTGCTAGCATCTGGCTAACTGCCTCCTTGACCCTGCAGAACATGTCTGGAATTAGATTGGGATTTCTTCTGTTTCACAGCTGGAGCCTTGGTCAGGACAGCCTGAAGACTCATCCCAGTGCTGATGGCAGGGTGCTGTATTGCCCCATGAGAAAAGGATTAGCTTTGGGCAGGGGTCTGGGTTCAAATAATAGTTCTGCCACAGGTCAGCCCAGTGACCCTGGACAAATGACTCAATGCCTCTGAGCCCATTTTCTTATTTGAAAAATGGAAAGTAATACCTGCTTCAAAGGTTGTTGAGGGAAATGACAATAAATGAGAGTAAGTTGACAATAAATGACAATAAATCTCTAAAATATGGTTTAGAGGTTAAGATCCTGGCTTTGTCACTAACTGGCTATGGGACTTTAAGCAAATGACTTAGATGTTCTGTGTCTCTCTCACCTCATCTCTAAGGGAGAATCATAATAGAGGCTAATTTAGAGGGTCATTGTGAGGATGACTTAATGCCAGATGCACAGTGAGCACTCAAAGAATGTTGGCATGCATTGTTTCACCTCTCAGCAAGGGAGGTAAGCAAGGTTGTTATTACTATTCCCACCCAGCAGGTCAGGGAGGATCACACACTTGCTGTTGGTGAAGCCTGGATGAGAATCTGGCTCCCCCACATCCTAGTCCAGAACTTTAAATAAAGCCCATGGCCAAAACCTTGTTCTGGCTGGTTCCCTGCCCAGGCCCCAGGCTCATGGAGCTGCTGGATAGTGAACAGCCTACACCCTTGATTGCTCAGGATCAGTGGCATGGGACAATACAAGGAACATTTTGTAGCCAGAGAAGAGAAAGAGGGCATGCCTTGGTTCTTACTCCCAGCTATCCTGACAGCAGGAGAGTGATTAATATATAAGGGCTGCAGGAAGAAAAAAGCCTTGGCCAAGTGGCAGTAAGTCTGAGGAGAAAGGAGGTGATAAAAAAAAAAGGAGAGAGACCTGTTACCCACATTGTCTTAAAATACCATCAGAACAATCTCATCATACCTGGCAACCTTCACGTCCCCAGTCACCACCGGAAGTCTGAGAATCCTGGTCATCCTCATCCCCCAGACTTTTATTCCCATATAGCTCTGTAATCCTCTTTTCCCCAAATTCTTTCACTTTTCTCTCTTGAACTCATGGTTTATTATTGGCAAAATCTTCCCATGTACTCAGCCTTCTCTCTGAATATTCTTTTACCTTTCTGATTGAATGGAACCCTCTCTAATCCCCAAAACACAACTTCCTTTCAACCACCTCCTGTGGTGGCTGTTTCTTTTCCTGCTTTCCTCATACTAATGTGCCTGATGGCTATTTCTAGGATTTTCTCCTTCTTTCTCACACTAAAACTCCAACTTCTCTGAAGACCATGCCATCAGAACAAACCAGCCACCACCTCTTCTAGTTATAGACATTTGCCATTCTCAGGGAATATTCTAGTGCCTGGCTCATGATCTTCCTTTCCGCCACCGTTCCTTCATTATTTTTTAAGTCCTTCACACTCATTCTTTCATTCAACAAATATTTTTGAGCACTTACTGTGTGCCAGGTACTGTTCCTAGAATTGAGGATATAAGAGTATGTCAAAGAGAAAATGTCCCAGCCCTCAAGGTTCTTACATTCCCACGGGTGCAAAAATAATCGACAAATAAATAAGTACTGCATAATATAATGTTAGGTAAAGATGCTATGAAAGGAAAAAAGGCAGGTGAAGGAGTAGTGACAGGGGATGAAGGAGCTTTCTTAGAGACAGTGGGCAGGGAAGGTCATCTATGTAAATGACCCACCCAACACCTACCATTCGCGGCCTTTGGCCTCCTCTCTCCCCTAGCCTTCTTCTTCCCACCTCCCGCCCACTCCTAGAGCCATAGTCTGTAACTCAGCGCTTCTAAACCTTCCATTCTCTGACCACCGCTTCCTGTGTTTAGATCATCTACTCTATTTTTTTTGTCCCCTTTGGGATCTCCATTCCCCTGAACTCACCCCTTTCACTGTCCATCAGTCCCTTCATGCACTCATTAACCTCCCTCTCCAGCTTGATTCTGTGGTCTGTGACAGTCATCACCCTTTTACACAAAGCCCTCAACTCTCTCGGCCCTTTCCCTTGGGCTGGACTCTCCTGATACACCTCAACCCTGTTTAACCCATCTATCTACTCTGCACCTGCACTGAGTAGCTGAACATCACTGAGGAAAATTCACAGCCATGCTGACTAGCCGCACTTTACATTTCTAACCACAAACCTCAAGTGGGCACTCAGTTCGCCCGTTAATCCTACTGTGTTTCTCTACTAAATTCACTGCCCCACTTTCCAGATGAGTGTTTCACATCTTCTCTCCTCCAACCCTCAACATCTCCTTTTTTTCCCCTTCTATTAGCAAATGACCTTGCTTCTCATTTCACTGAGAAAATAGATACAATCATATGAAGAGTACCTAACTTCTCACCATCTGATCTCCCAAGGTGCCTGCAGCTATACTTTACTCTTTGCTTTCCTTTCTTATACTGATGACCTCTTCTTAAATTCTGGGCCAGCCCCTTCACTTGTACATCAGATTCTAATCCCTTCACTTACTCGAAGTCTGCCCCAAATCATCCTTCTCTTTCCTGTACTATCCAACTGCCCCTCGCTACCAGATTATTTTCTTCAGCATATAAATATGCTGTAATCTCTCTCTCCTTAAAAACAAACTCTCCCTTAATCCTATATTCTCTTCAGCTCCTGCCCCATTTCCTTCATTCCTACATCCTCACCCCATTCCCTCTTAGCCCACTGTAGCCAAGCGTTTGTTTCTGCTACTCCATTGAAACTGTACTTGTCCAAGTCATCAATGACCTCCTGCTGGCACATCCAAAGGTCAGTTTCCTGTCATCTCATTCAGTCTGGCAGCAACATTTGTCCAGGAGAGAAATTGCTCCTCCTTCAAACACTGTCTTCACTTGGTGTCCAGGACTCTTTCAGTGGTTTCTCTCTCTCTCTCTCTCTTTTTTTTTTTTTTTGCTGTACTCTAAATTCCCATGATTATTTTGTAACTACTAATTTGTACTTCTTTATCCCTTCACCTTCTTCATCTTTTTCACTCCTCTTCTTCTTGACCTTTCAATGTTAGCATGGTGTGAGGACTTCTTTCTGATTTAGTCTCGTTCTTTCTGATCAAATCCCGTCTAGGCCTGTTCCTTTAAATGGCATCTAGAGACTGGAATCTTTGAGGCAAAGGGGAGCAGAGTCGAGAATGAAACAGCAGTTCCAGCTCTAAAACCCCTGGCTGGATGTGAGTCCCTGTTTTGCCCTTGATGAGCTGTGACATTGTTGTTAAACAGTCCTCTGTGCCTTGGTAAGATAGCATCTTACATGGAGTCTCCAAAAAGCAGAGTCTGAGACAAAGGCTTAAGTGTCGGTAGTTTATTTGAGAACATGACCCAGCAATAGGAGAGAGGGAGAAGAAGAGCGAAATGAAAATAGAGGGTTAAGTTAACCCTATGGGTGACTGTTGCTGGATGCCAGGAGCTTTTGAGGGAAATGTAATGAAATGTACTTCAGAACCTGCTGGAAGATAGGGAGAGTCACTTACCCATTGGCTCCTGTAGAGTTTCCCCATGGATGTGAACTGCTCTGCACTTTTGGGTGGCTCGTGTGTCAAAGCCAAGTGAGTTCTCTGGGTGTCACCCGTACCACAATGACAGGAGCCACACACTGCTAGACTGCATTTGCCTGACCCTAGTCCAGGCCTGTGCAAAATGGGTTCCTGCAGCAGTGCATGGAACCAGAGGCGAAGCCGAGGGGATCTAAAGCAGCACACAACATGTGCGCATAGAGCTCTCCTCACAGGATCGCTGCTCCTTGGCATATGATCATTTACGTGGTGATGACTCTGACCCTGATATCTTCCCTGCCTACTGGGCATCTCGGAGACCTGTCAAGTCCAACCTAGAGAGCAGACTTCCTGCCTCTCTCCAGTCTTCCTCCAGTCTTCTCCGCTGGTTTTGAACAGCCTAGATTCATCTCTCTCCCTCACCCTTCACATACAGTCCATTATCAGACTCAAAATACTCCCCGGTCTGACCTCATTAACTTCCATCACAAAGCAACCAGCCCGGGCCAAGTCACATCCCCCCTTCCTGGCCCACTACAGAAGCCCCACAACTGTCTCCAGCTTCTGCTCTCGCCTCCCTACAGTTTATTCTCCCACAGCAGTCTGAGTAATAATGTTACTCCCCTGATTAAAGCAGCCCTCCAACAGCTTCCTGTTATCATTTTTTAATAACAGCTTTATTGAGATACTGTTCACATAGCATGTAATTCACCCATTCAAAGTGTACAATTCAATGGATTTTTTTTTTATATATTCACAGGATTATGTGACCATTACCATGGTCAATTTTGGAACATTTCATCAACCCCATTAGTATTCACTGCCCATTTCCTCCCAAACCTCTCAGCCCTGGGCTCATCTACTCGAGAGATGAATCTACTTTCTGTCTTTATGGATTTGCCTATTTGAGACATTTCACATAAATAGAATCATGCGATATGTGTCTTTGTGACCAGTTTCTTTTTCCTGTTATTCTTAAAATGAGAACCGAACTCTTTGCCATGGTCCGGAGCCCACCTGAGGTTCCCCAGCTTGCTGCCTGCCTCTCCCAGTCTATCTCCTTTGTCCTGCTTTGCGTAAGTCCCACTCCTTTGCCCTCCTACAATCCTTGCTTGTTCCTCTGTCTGGTATTCCCTTTCTCAGATCTGTGTACGGGTCACTCCTCAGGGTTTAGGTGTCTGCTCAAATGTTACCTCCTCAGAGAGGACTTCCCTTTTTTCCACACCCCACTCAATCCTTACCCGTTCCCCTTACTATCTGAAATATTTATGTGTTTGTTTATTTATTTGCATACTAGCTCTCTCCCCTTTTAGGCCTTCATAGAGTGGGGATTTTGTGCTATTCACACTTGTATTCTCAGCACTTGGAACGGGACTGGACATCAACAGGACTGATGTTTGGCATTTTCTGCACAAATGCGTGGGTAAAGCTTCTGGAAATCCCACTAGGGAGTTTCCATGATTCCTTCCACCCCCTAAAACAGCGTGAGACACCTTCAAATTTACAAGTTCCTCCCTAGGTTTACTGAAATCCCACTACGTGACAATCATTTTCTTTTCCTGCTGGGTATTATGGTCCTTACTAGTATATAACTCCCACCTCCACGTACCAGCTAAGCTCTCTTCTCTCAGGGTCTCCTCCTGGGGTCCCTTGCTCCCCCACTTAACAGTTGTGAGGGTTACTGTTCCAACAGAAATAGAACACCATGGCCTGAAGACGTCCAGTCCTCAGTTATCTGTGCACCATCATCATCTGTCAAGTTCTAGGCTTCTGCTCTGTACTTGGCCTTCTTATCTTGCCTCTTTGGATCCCTGATGTTGCCTAGTGGGAAAACAGGCCTTTTCATACATTGTTGATGGGAATGAAAATGGCACAAATGAACCCTTGGACTCTGGGTACCTGCGCACATCTGAAAGGACACATGTGGCACTGTTCATTTGTAGAGAACTGGTTTAGAAGAGGGAACATTTTGCAGCTAGGAGAAGAAATGGAGAACCCTCTACGTGCAGATATGGAAAAATCCCCAGGACATACTGTCAAGAAAAACCATGATTATAGTAAACTACTTATTAAATAACAAAGAGGAAAACTAAGAAGATATATTTACATAAAGAAATACTGAAAGAGTATGAAAATTTTTATGTATCAGGGGATGGGAACTGTTAGGGGAAAATTAGGAGGAAATCTCGTTGAGATTTTATGTTGTTTTTGTATTAGAGTCATGTGACTATATTTATTACACACTTAAAAATAAAATAAATAAGTAAAAATATATTTAAGAAAAATCACAGTTCTAGTTGGGGGGGGTGCTCATCTTCTTAGGAGTCTAATATCTTTCTTTCAAGAAATTGGAAGTGCTCAGTAGTCATGGTTGTGTGCAGATAGTAACCCCTATGATGTTGTCTTGATGTCTGGGGTGTGGCCTGTCAGCTCACCAACGATGGGCCTTGTTTTATTCAACAATGTGATCCCAACACCAGTACAATGGACGACACACAGTAGGCACTGACTAAATATTTGTTGAATAAAATACGAAATAAATGCATGAATAGAAAGATTCCTAACTCAGTAATGGAATGTTTCGGTCTTGACAAAAAGTCCATACTGTTATAAAATTGTCAAAACGAATGGAACTGAGCAAGGAGGATAATAGCAATGTTGTTTAAGTCAGAAATCAGAAGGTGGCACTCTAGATGTGTGCTGTAGCTCTCCCAACAATGGATTTCCTGGAATTTTCTTGACACATGGAGTCTGGACAACCATAATGAGCAAACGTTGAATATAGTGTTAAAACAGCAATAAAGCAAAAACAAAAACAAGAACAGAAACCCTAGGCAGGATTACCTTGTCACGGGCCTCTTTGTGTAGTCCCGTTTTCAGGAGCTTAGAGTTTTTTCGTAAGGCTTTGCCTCCATGTACCTGAAGGCAAACCGTAATCAGCGGGCGATTCCCGGCCACACTCTGCGCTTGCAGCCACGTGGTGCTGCTGAGAATGGGCCAAGCACAAGTCTGGAGTACACAGTGGACTCCTGGCCCTGGTGGGGTGGGGTGGGGCAGGGGTTGGAATCAGTTATACTACTTTAGGAATGTCAGGTTACACGGGAGCCAAAATCGAAGCTTGTCCATTGCCCACCCAGCACACGCCCTCACCTCCTCCGGGCCTGGCTGCCACCTTGCAGCTGGCCTCTTCCTGAGACAAGTGAGTGAGGACCAAATTGTGGCTTCTGCTGGGCCCTCTCTCTCCCTCCTCCCCACATCTGACTCAGGGGTTTCTGCAGATGGGTAGCTCTGTTTCCTTTCAAGCCTTCTTTGCCAAATTGCCCTCCCTCTTCCTATCCTGGTGGGGGAGTTGTCTCCGACAGGGAGCTGGGCTTTTTCTGCACACTAGAAGCCACCGAAGCCCTGAGCCGAGGCTACAGGGCCTCACAGGGAAAGTGTTGAATTGAAGCAATTTGCCTGGAGCTGGATGTGAGATAAGCCAGAGGCCTGGGCCCTGTCACCGCCTATGCCTGTCAGATTCCTGCCTTCCCATCCCTCCATCTCCCAAGCCTTGTCTCTGGTCCCAAGTGAACACCCCTTGGCTGTGACCTGGGGCAGAGCACCCCATGTAGCATCAACTAGATGTTCCCCTGGGATCTGAGCACATGCCCAGTAGCCAAGGGTGGGGCAGGGAGTAAGCCTTTGTCAATGGGCTGAGCCTGGGGACCTCCGCTAACTCATCCTGAGGAAAAGACCCAGCAGGGAAGCTCCCGCACTTTTTCTTCAGTGCCTCAGAATGAGTACTGTTCAGAAGTGTCTCTTGGTCCCATTTGTCTGGCCCAGAGGGCAACTGGGTATCTGCCCAGGCTCTGTGGCAATGTGCCCTGTTCTAGGCTAGACAGAGAACAGAGCCTGCCAGAGTCCTAGCATCGTTGGTTCAAGGTTGTCTTGACCAAGAGAGAGGCCTGACTCTGCCAAATCTCACTTCCTCCTGTTTCTTCCTGTCCTTCCCACTCACCTCTCACGCTCAACTCCCCCTCTCCTTCAGGGGCTCCACTTCCACCCCTCCCCCAGGGGGAATGCCAAGCCCACACTGCAGAGGCCCTCTGCTTTTCCCAGAAGTAAGTTGAAGTTGGAGCAGGGGAGGGGCTGAGAGGCCTTGCGAAGAGGGTCTGAGGCACTTCCAAAACTGGTATCTCTACCTTCGGCTTTGGTGGGAAGCCCAGCAGACCCCTTCCACAACTGGTCACTCAACCAGAGCATTCCTTGTGACAGGTTCAGGTCAGAAGACGGCGAGCTGGACCATGCTACCCCCCAGCTGGACCCAGAGTGAGGAGCCCCTCCCGGGCGCCTCAGGCCATGGGGCCTCTCAGGTTCCCTAAGAGGGAGGGGGCTGCTGCAGAGCCAGCTGCAGCTGTGGGAAACCACACACCGCAGCCTGCAGGTGCAAGGGGCCTGGGGGAAGGGGAGAGGATTAACTATTTCTTAGGAGCAATTCTTCTCTATTCCTTCTATTCCCAAACCCTGGCTTCCCCAAGATGCCAGGCACCACTCTCGGGAGTGTGAGGTGGGTATACAGCCACAGAAAAGTCAAAGAACTTGCAATCCAGGGATTCGAGAGACAAAGCCCTGCCGGAGAGGCCCTGAAACCTGCATAAAGAGGCCAAGGCACTGTCATTGACTCTGGACCAGCTTCGGAGGCCACTGAGAAACCTTGGGTATCCTGTCCCTTTTAATGTCTGGCTTCCCCTTCCCCTGAACGATTCCATGTCATGTGACTCTGCCTGGGGGGAGGTGGAAGGGAGTCTCATCCTTAGTTGCAGCACTCACCCCCACCCCAGGACACCTCGGAGGGCTGGGGGCTGGCGAGGGAAACATTAGGCCCAGCCTCAGAGGAGGGGCTGGTGGCTGAGCAGACCTGCTCCCACTCAGCCGGGGGGCCTCTGAATGGTAACCATTAGTGGCAAGTAAACCACAGCTTGGACACTGCTCTGGGGTTGTCAAAGGGGCTGGAAGCCATTCAAGGGGAAAGCTTTCACACGGTTCTCTGAAAGAAGGGTTCCTTTCAACTATGCCTGTCCCCAGAGCTTACCGTGGTGCTTAATGCTGCCCATCTGCCTGCCTGCCTGGCCTGGTTGGTTTGACTTTTCACCCTGCCAGTCCATCTGCCTGCTTGGTGGAGCACCCACCAAGAGCAGTCTCTGGCAAGAAGCCCAGAGGCCCAGAATCTTGTGGGAAAGGCCAGACTTGCTTTTGTTTTAGCCTCTTCCCCTTCTCAGTCTTTCCTGTATGTCATCCCCTACTCTCTTGATCATTCCTAAATATGAGAAAGGTGTCATTTTCTAAGAGGAACTGAATTTATTCTGTATACATGTCTGAGCACTCATTGCTTGTCAAACTGTGCTAAAGCTTGAGATGTAGAGAAATGTTCTTGCCCTGAAGGAAGAGTCTGGTGGGGTAGACATTCACACTCTATTCAGAAAGATAGATAGTCATACTCTATTCAAAGAGAGAGACATTCATACTTTATTCAGAGAGACAGAGCTCTGCTGAAGGGAAGACATCAAGGTCTTCAAGGACAGAGGAGAGGCCAAAGATAGCAATGAATGTCTTCAGAGAGCTCACAAACGTTATATGAAACACATAGTGCTGGTTGTTTTGAATGAAGCAGAATAGGGTAAGGTAATGCTTTGGATCAGATTGGGAAGATATAAATATGAGTCACAACATAGGGCAGTAGGGGATCGACTGACCCAAAGGGCTTCTGGAATTCAGAGCAGGGTTACTTTTCACTGGGGTAATGAGGAAAGGCTTCTAGAATAACATGGTATTTGAATTGGGGGGAATGTCAATAGGCTGAGTTGGGGGAAAGCAGACTTAAGTACTGGGGACCTCGATGCCAAAGCAGAGACTGGGGGAGGCCTCCTTCTCCTGGATGAAACACTTGGGAGGGAATTAAACATATAAAAAGGATGAAAGATTCTACCAAGATACTAAAGCGAAGTAAAGTAGTTGTTTCTACTGTTTTTCTTCTGGTTCCACTTCCTTAGGAAGGAGGGTGTGATTCCTTCTCCTCTCACCCATTAATTTCTGACCTTATAAATTCGCCCTATCCTACCTTTCTATCCTCAGCTTTCTCTCCTTTGCCCTATAGGAACTGTTTATTACATTACTCCATAATAATAAAAAAATATATTTGATCTTTGCCTCCTTTCCCCAGCACAGAGCTTCAAAATCCCTTATTATTTCCTGAATAATAGAAGTTTCCTTTGTTATTTATAATGAACCCATTTCCACCATTACCTGAGTTTATGCTAATGAGATGATTTACATAGGCCCAACAAGAGCTTCAAGGGAGGAGCTGGCCACACCAGAAAGACTGTGGGAAGGTATGATTAGGGGGTTGGAAATTTCATCCCCACCCCACTCCTAACCTCTGGGGAGAGGAGGGGGACTGAAGACTGAGTTCAATCATGTGACCAATGATTTAACCAACCATGCCTATGGGATGAAACCCCAAATAACAATTCTGGACACTGAAACTCAGAGAGCTTCCTGGTTTGTGAATATATTGATGTGCTAGGAAGATAACATCCCCAGTTCCATGAGGAGAGGGCACAGAAGCTCTGCACCCCCTTCCCCCAGGCCTTCCTTATATGTCTCTTCCCACTGGCTGTTCTAGAGTTGTATTTAATAATAAAACTCTAATTCTAAGTATAGCACTTTTAGTGAGTTTCATGAGTCATTCTAGCAAATCGTGGAACCCAAAGGTGGGTAGTGGAAGCCAAGTCAGATAGAAGTGTGGGTGGCCTGGGGACCCTGTTTTCATCTG
Source organism: Rousettus aegyptiacus (assembly GCF_014176215.1). NCBI lineage: Eukaryota > Metazoa > Chordata > Mammalia > Chiroptera > Pteropodidae > Rousettus > Rousettus aegyptiacus. The sequence continues at coordinate 114,356,433 of NW_023416306.1, read as the reverse complement.
GCATCTGAAGGAAGGGCAGTCTTATTGGGGTCTTTGCTCTTTAACTTGTGGGATCTGACACTAACTCTGGATAGTTAGTGTCAGAATTGACACCGAATTGAATCGCAATACACCTAGTTGGTGCCAGAGATATTTCAGTAAAAAAAAGCGGGCTCCTTATAATCTTCCCTATAAATTACATGCCTAACTCCTTCTCCCACTTGAAATGTCTCTTCATCTTCTACATCCACTGTCTCAGTTTTTCCAAATCCTTTCTTCCCTTAAAAGTCTACCTTCTTCATAACTTGGTACTAGAGGTGCTGCTCTGAAGCTCTTCCTTGTATGCGTGAATTTACCCTCCTGCCAGATAGCATGTTTTGAGAAGGGCCTGCTGGTTGGAGAGTGCCCTGGGCAAAGAAGTTGCTTATTCAAGGCTCCTTGGATAATAGGAGGGGAAGGCCTCATTGGAGTGAGGGAGGCAGGTGGCCTGGCTGAGCAGTCCTTGAAGATCGAAGCCTCTACAGCAGGCTTCCCTACCTCTCTCCTTCCTCCATGTACTGTGAGAAGCAGTATCTTGGAATAGCAAGGGTGAGAGGTGGGCTTTTTGCTCTGCATCTCCCACCACCAATGGCCTTGATGGTCAATACAGAGTTTTAGCATCTTCTCTGTTGTGATTGCCAGTACTCACTTAAGTTAACAAACACACACCCTCTTGTGCATGTACGCCTATGTACACACACACACACACACACACACACACGGGAGCATGCCAAGCCCATGTCTGTATGCTCTGGGCTGCAGTTGAGAAGTGGTACACATCGGCTTGATCTGGCCTGTTCCTCCTCTCTCCCTAAGCTTTTTGCCAACATTGCTCTTGGCAGCGTGCAGCCCTGCAGACTAAAAGCCAATGGAAATCGGCATGTTTCTTTCTCCTACACCCTCTTACCCTCCCTTCCACCCCACGTGCTCTACCCTGCGCTGAAGCTGCCTCAGAGACCCAAGGGTTGTAGCTCCTTTTTAAATACCTGAGGTAGAGTCTATTCACCTGAGATACAGGTAATCAGGTAGGAGGCCCTACCTCTTTCCCACCACACTGGAAGATGAGCAGATGAGCAGGTAGTAGAAGTGTTGGAGCTAACCTAGGCTCCCCTACTAAGGCTGCTGGGGCCTGGGAAGCGTATGTGGAGGGTTTCAGAAAGTGAACCAGAAGGCATTTAGGGGGTCCCCAGCCTTCTGCCATATCACTGCCCATGGGGAACTGATCTGAGCTGCCAGGCCTACGTTTGGCCTAAGAAAAAGCCTGGCTTCTATGATGTTCTGAACTCTACCTTCTCTCTGTCTGCCAGTCCCATCACTCTTAAAGCCTCTCCCAGCATACCCTGGGTCCTAGAAAGGTAGTCTCTTAGTCAGTTAGACCATCCCAGGAATATAAATGATTGTGTCCAGTTTTAGCTGTAACTATGGGATGCAAGGCTTGATCTCCAGCTGAAGGAATTTTAAGGAGCAGCTTAAGTGACAGAGAGCTTGGACCTTTCCTGCCTGGCATTACCACACCCTGCTCTCTGCTCTCAAGTGTATCCATTTTCCCAGCTCATTCCGAACTGAGGGTGAGGGGCTATGACTGAGGAATGACCTTAAAATATCTGGAAGGATTTTAGCTCTTCATCTAGAGTTGGGGAATCTTCTTCCTTAAAATTAGCTCTTTTTGAGGCATTCTCAGCCCAACAGACCCACATCTCTTTATCATGGGGATCTTGGGGGAGACAAAACCCATCTCAGGTCCTAACTTGAATCCATTTCCAGTGTATCTAGCCCTTAATCAGATTCTCTTCCTAATTTTCCTCCCAGCTACCTCAGCCCCAGACGATTACTACAGCAACCTCAAAGCTACCTCAGAGCATCGAAGTCTCACATTTTTAAACTGGAAGGTACCCTCCATCTCGTCAATTCTAGTTCCCCATGTTTGAGGGGAGGAAACTGAAGTCCACTGATGTGAAGTGACTTCTCCAACATCACACAGCTTTTTAGAGGCAGAACTAAGATTAGAACTTAGGGCTTTGACTTCCAGTCCAGTGCCCTTTCTTCAAAGCCATACCACTTAGCATTCCCACTCAGTTCAGAGTCTGGGACCTGGAGATGAGGTCTTTTTATGAAGAGTGACTTCATAAAATTCCCCTCCCCCACCTCTTGTTTTGTGTTTCATTGCCTCAGTAAACTGCAGCAGGGCTCTGGGGTGGGAGGAGGCAGTAGGTGAGGGGGGCTGCTGAGCCGTGTCGTGGCTCTACTGGGCTCTTTGCCTGGGCTGATGGGAGCTTGTCCAAACCGACCTGGGGAGCAGGTGTGGGCCCTCTGTCCCCAGAGCTTCTCTAAGAACAGTTTGTTCTGCAGGGGCTGCAGCTTGGGTGGAAGGAGAGTGACAGACACCAGCACAGCCCTGGAGTCTGCTGCAGCTGCTTCCTGTTGTCAGAGGGTTCCTCCACAGAGGGGCTAAGCTCCCTGGCACCCCCAAACCCCTGCCTAACTCTCCACATGGTCACCTGCTCAGGAGGCCAGCAACTCCCTGTGTACATAGAAGAAGACTGTGTTAAGGAGTGAGAGCCAAGCAAGGTCGTGTCTCGTAGCCAGGCTCATTCCCAGCCTCGTAGCTGTGCAAACAGGGTCCTGTCCTCTGCATGTGTTTGTTTATTGCTGCCTCATCTTCCCTTCCCTGCCTGGAAGACCTTCCCCGCCACCTCTGAAGAGCCGAATTCTCCCTATTCTCAGGGCCTCCTCAGCCTTGTCCAGAGTGACTCCCCTAGTCCATATGGGACTGTCCGGCATGAGAATGAGGGCCCCAATGTCACACTGCTTTATTTTGTGGTTTGACATTTCACCTGAGTTTGTTTTGTCTCCTCTTGAAGACTTAAAGACAGGAAAATTTGGGTCCCTAACCACTGTCTCCTACTTCAAACAAGATCTCCGACAGAGCTGAGCTCAGAGCTGACCCTTCTGTAAGGACACAATAAATCCTCACTGAATGTTCCTGCCTGAATATCAGACATACCAGGGTAGGGCATGTTGGGAAGAGGAGAAGGACGATGTGAGCTCCCCTCCCTTGCCCAGTAGTCATGTTGCCACATTTCAGGAAGCTGACCAATCCCTTGTCCCTCTCCAAGCTTGCTCCCAGGCTTCCTCTGTCTGACTAATAATGAGAGTGTTATGGGGCTGGCCTGAATGTACCACCTCCTGCCCTGCAAAGGATTCCTACAGTGCGAATGCTTGCAGGTGGATGACAAGGGAAAGGGAAGAGTGGTGGGCGCCTGCAAGGCTCCCCTCATGCCCACCTCTAGGGCATCACTCATAGAGCACTCACAGTGCGGGCACTCCAAACTTACTCTTCCTCCTATACTCCAAATCTCAGGTAGGGCCCAGCTCATTCCCTCCAGGGGGTCTGAGGGCCTGGGGTAGGACTGGAGTGAGCAGTAACCCAGGACTCTCAGCCCAGCGCTCTTCCCCCCATTGTGAAATGGCCTTGGATAAGGGCCAAGCAGGAAGCCGTCTCCTAGAGCCTCTAATCTGAGTCCTGGCGCCTGGGGTGTGAGGATGGGTCCCAGGCTCTCCTCTTCCCAGGGAGGGCTGAGGCTAGCATGGAAGCCCACCTGCTAGGAGACTGCCTTAGCCGCCCTTAGCTAATTATAAGGCGCTTATGCTTTTCCCCTGTTGCCCTCTGCCCTAGTCCCATGGAACTTTCAGAGGGGTGTGAAGGGCAGTGGAAAGTGCATGGGCCTGTGGCTCAGGTCTTCCAGCTTCTACTCTGCCAATTTCAAGCTTTGTGACCTTGGGCAAGTCACTCTCCCTCTTAGGCCTCACTCAGTTTTCGTTCTTGTCAGTAATCAGTGATAAAGGGTTGGTCTAGATAGATCTTGGAGGCCTCTTGCAGCTTGATATTGTGATTCACTGAAGTCAGTGATTCATTAATGTTATTACCAGGAATTGGCTCTGATATAATGGCGAGACTATTCATTTCATCCATTTAGGTTCCCTACATAATTCTGCATCTGCTGGTCTCTCAGAGGCATGGAGTGGGCTTCCCTGGATAAATAAGGATACATGATGACAGAGGCCAAGAGATGAATAGCATCTATTACTTTTGGGAGTTAGGACACCTGGATAATTTGTGCAGAAATTCTGGCTATCTAATTTCCTGTCCTTGACTTCCAGCCAGGGAATTGAAATTTTTGGGATCCCTAATCGTCATTAATAAAGGGGCCCCTTCTCTAGCTCATTACACCCATGGAAGTGGGGGAGGGGGGCGGGAAGGAGAAAGACAGGAAGAGAGAGTTCTTTATACCCCAGACCTCCAACTTGGCAGAGACTGTTTGAGCAACAAACACGCCTACTTTTCTTAGTCTCAGTTTCCCCTCATACAGAATGGGTGTGGTGACCCTCCCCTTCCTGAGATTCAGCAAGGAAAGAAATCATCTAAGGGGAGAACCTGCTAAAACTCACACATGCTACATGAGTGCCACCACCTGATTCTGTAAATGGCTCACCTTCCAGGCATGTGGGGCCAGGGCTGTCCATGGGGTACAGTCTGTGGGGTACATGGAATTCCTTTGTACCTCCCAAAGCACCTGAATCCCACCTTGAGAGTCTTTTCTTTGTTTCATATTGCCTAAGTTGCCTCTAAAAATGGAGTGTGTGTGTGACATATGTAATGATTTGTGATGAACATGTTAGCATGGTTTAGCTCTCAGATGGGTTGGTTGTCTTTGAGCAGCTAGTTGAAATTCACAAGAAACTGGGGTTTTAATGGGGGTAAAAGGGAGGAGTTTTGGAGGATGGAATATTTGTATGCTGGCCACTGCTTGAGTAGGAGGGGAAAATAACATTGAAATCTGGCCTTCCTGCCATGCTTCCTCACTTACAACTCTACCACAGCAGTGTGAAGAAGACACTCCCATTTTACAGCTAAAAAATGAAGGCTCATTGGGATTAAAGAAGTGACCTTCCTCCAGAGAAACAGCCAGCTGAATTGGGCCTAGAACTTAAGGATTGAGGACCTAAGAAATAGGATTTTGCCTGTGTGGTAGTGGCAGTGTGGCTGGGATGGCAGTGGACAGGGGCTTGGGACGTGGATCCATATGGAGAGGGAGGGAGGGAAAATGAGAGGTAGAGAGCAGACTCCCAGGTTTTTCTGCTCAACCCAGACCTGTACTCTTTTCTGACTTCCCTCTCTTCCTACCATCGCCTACCCACCTTTCCACCTCCTCTTTGGACATCTGAAAGGGCCTGTCTCTGGCCTGGGTTTCCTTCAGGCTGTGCTATTTTGCTCTTCCTCTCCTGCACAGAGACAGTGCAGCCTGGTGGTTGGCTTTGAAGGCAGTGGCCCTGGCTCAAATCTCTACCCCACCTCTTACTAGTTGTGTAACCTGAGGCACGTTTTCATTTCATCTCTGGTGCCTCAGTGTCTCTGGCCAAAAAATGGACCTAAAACAACTCTCATCTCACAGGACTATTATGAGGGCTCAAGAGAATATATTTAAAACACTTAGAAGTGAGCCTGGCACTTAGTAAATTCTCAGTAAATATAAGCGAGCTATCATTGCCTGAGAAAAAAAACGAGTCCCTCCTCTATGCAGAACTCGGTCAGCTTCTCTGACCCCAGCACCTAGAACAGTGTCCGGAACGATAGGGCACTCGTTCGGTCCTCGTTCAATGATGAATAAATGGTAATATCCGTTCACAGAAGCCTCTAGCCTCAGCATAAATGACTTTGGAAAATAATGACCACAGTCTTGGCTATTATTATGGTCTAAGGTGGTGGGACAAGAAGATTTGGGAAGGCTGCGGCTACCTGTGGCTGTGCTTTTGCGATGAGGTCAGGGCGTCCCCTGCCGGCCCCAAAGGAGTGCTGCAGGCAAGGCCCCTTGGGGTGCTCCCGCAGTCCCTGAGATGCTGGCTTAGAGGGAGGAAGGGCATGGTGGCATTGCCTACTTCCCCTACCTTGCCAAGAGCAAACGGAAGATCATTGCTAACCACTGACACTCGTGTGCTCCTGAAAGTTCCCGAGGGCCCCCAGGAGGGGCCGGGGCAGAGAAGCAGTAGCTCTCAGAATTTTGGAAGTGGAAGTAATCTTAGCAATCCAGTTGAAGCCCTTAATATAATGGTGAAAAAGAAGGAAAAAAAACTACTTTGTGCTTACTTTGAGCCCTTTACATTATCTCACTGAAATCTGAAAACAACCCTTTGGGGGTAGGTCCTATGCAGAGGAAACTGCAGATAAGCACCTACGTCAAGGTCCCACACAAAGTAAGGGATCAGGGACAAAACCACCAGGCCCACTGACTCCCAGTTCAGTGCTCTTATGCTGTCTCTCCAGGGCGCTGGGGCTGGCATATAAATCTAGGAGCTCATCCCTGGCCGAGGGGCAAGGGAAGTTCCTGGAACCCTGAATCTTCCAAGAAGACACAGTGAACACTTGTTGATTGACTGACTGAAAGAAAGAATAAAGGAATTAGTGACTCCAAATCTCTGTGTGGATTCAGTTTAAGGAGTTGTTGCTATGGCTACAGGGAGGCTGTTCTCTCACTCTGGGCACAGAGACATCTAGAACAAGCCCTTGGTTTCCTCTTGCCACCCCTCTGGCCTTCTCCAGGATGCCTTCGCCAGAGCTAACTACTCCCCAAAGGCTCAGAATATCTCCAGGCCTTGGGACCTTACTCCTGTCACCCTGAACCCAAACCTGCCAATGCCATTCCCTGGTTACGTTCTGGTGACACTCTCCTTCCTTCATTCTGAGCTGACCCTAAAGTCAGCATACTGGTGCTACAGTGAGGCAATTCAAAACCTGTGGTGCCCCTCAGAGTGAAATTGGAAACCAGCACAGGATCTGACAAGGTGAGCACTAATCCATGCTTATTGTCATTGTGACCTGCTTCTGCTGAATGAGTCCACCTTGACAAATAGCAAAGGGGAACGGCCAACTCCAATCTAAGGGGTGAGGTGTTACAATGCATACCTTAGTTCATTTACCCCTCCCCACGACACAGTGAGGTGGGCACTTGAGAGACAGAAAAATTTAAGTAAATTTGGAATAAGCAAAAAAGTTAGCAGGTGATTCCAATAGAAAATAATGCACCGTTTAGAACATACACTTCTGTGCCATCTGATTATAGCCTTTCATTGCCTTTGAGCTAGTTTGCAACCCTGTAGGTTGCAGAGAACTGATGGCAATGCTAAGGATTCTTGTCTATGGATATGCAAATGAGTTCTGTTCAACCCTCCTCTCTGGTGGAAATTTCAATTTTGCTTCCATTTACAAATTCACTCCTATATTCTTGATCTATAGATGGTCTGTTCTTTGCATTCACCTTGAATAGGTTGTAACATCTCCTTAGTTCTTTCATTAATAATAAGGTAAATAGATCTTGAATATGTGTGTGTGTGAGAGTCATTTCACCTTTTTAAGAAAATGACCTTTTAATAAGGGTCAGGTGATTTACCTCCAGTTACTTAGACAAAGAGAGGTAGAGCTGGGATTCACCCAGGAAGCCAGGGTGCAGTATCTGTGTTTACAAGCATCACTCTGCCAAGCTTAATTGCATTGTAGTAACTGCAGCTATAAATTAATCAATCCTAACCTAAACGAGACCCTTGAACCTAATTAAAACCTAATAAATTAAATTGTTCTGTTTGAGGAAAGAACACATATGACCACAGCATTCAGGAGAGATGATCCTAGGTGGTACAAGCAGGATACTCCTCCAGGCCCCAGGCCACTGAGGAACATGAGTGTTCTCTTCCAGGTCTTCCTGCAGCAGCCCTGCACTTGGGGAAGGTAAGGCTAGTCAAGCAGATGCTGGTGTTCTGTGTTGAGGGACTCCATATTGCTCTTGGTGCTGCCTAGGCCTTTGCTGAAGGCCTCAGGAAGTGGGAGCCATTTTCATTTCCCAGTTCTCCTCGGGTGAATGAGGGAGAAGGAGTGAGGAGGGGGAAGGTGTCTAGCCAGCGTGACTTGGAGATGATGACCCAGCTTCCTGTCTCATATACTCCTCTGCTCCAAGAGCTAAAGTCCTCCAATCTAATTGCAAGGTAGGATTTTGGGTGTTTGGCAATATTAAAATTTAACCATGTTTCATTGACAGACTCTCAATTTCATTGTTAGCTGAGCTGTCATACCTGACTGATCAACAATTTCATTTTTTTCTCAGCAGGGAATTTATTTTCAGATATTTATTTTTCTAAATTGATTTGTTTCGTTATTACATTATTTATTGTTTTGAATTTTTTTAATATAAAAATTAATTTAACTACATTGTTTTGTAGTACTTATTTTTATGATTTATTTATGGCAAATGATACTGGTTTTTCATTTATGATAATTATATTAAATAAACTTAAGTGTAAAATGAGTCAACATAAAAGAAAGAATTAACTAATAGTACCAATGGTATTATGATAATGGCAAAAATCAAGATGGTGGTGTCCAAATGACAGAAGGTGGTTGGACCATAAATAATAACACCGTTTATTACTGTTTATTGAGCATTAATTGTGTGCCAGCCCCGTGCTATCCACAGCAGTGTCCAACAGAATCTGTGATGACAGAAATGCTCTATCTCTGCACTGTCCAAGACACATGTGATTATTGAATCCTTGAAATGTGTTCAGTGTAACTAAAGAATTGAAAATTTCTTTTATTTAATTTTAATTATTTACACTTAAGTACCCATACTTACCATAATAGAGCAATTGTAATGGTCTTAAAATATAGTATATTATAAAATCTTTATGAGATCTATGAAGTAGTATTATTATCATTTTTCTGATAGAGCTTTTGATCTTTAGAGGTTGCCTGGGGTCACATAATAAGTAGCAGAAGTGCGATTTGAACCCATATCATTTGACTTCAGACAGATGCTCTTAATCACTTCCCACAGAGAGATAGAGCCTGAAGAAGACTCTCCTGTAGTTGAATTGTACTGGGCCAAGAGTGATGCTAAAGCAGGCAGACTTGGATATTTTTATTAGTAGAGTGGTTTATTCTGTCATGGATGGCCTTGAGAGTTAACCAGGGACCAACATGACTGTTGATTCTTGAGTGGAACTGAGGTATGACTGAGCCCAGGAGAAGCAGTGAGGTGTGTCCAATTGAGGGCTAATCCCAGTGAAGCCCCAGATGAATCATGGGTTCCAGGCTCTGTTCTCTTCTAGGGCAGGGACACTTCCTTCATCTTGCTGTCCCCAACACCAACCCCATGACTCCAAAGAACCTCTAGGATCTGAACCTTTTTGTAATCTCCCATTGTGTGGGTCTTGGTGAAATGCCAAGGAAATAAAAGGATCAGAGGGTCACCCTCTTACCCACCCCTAGGACTTAGGCTCAAGCATATGACCTAGGATTGGCCAGCCTGGGGCTCCCAACCAGGACTCTGATTTTGGGGGCTACTGATACCGAGGCCCAAGCTCCTTAGAGGCTTTTCATAGTGGTGGTCATCACAGAGCGATCTTGTGCTGGCAGCCCCATAGGAGGGGTCTCACTGTGCTGGTCCATAGACATTTGTAGATGACTCTCCAATTTTTATTTATAATGTTGACCTTGCCACTGAGCAAGGTCAACTGCTACATTCAACTGCTTTCTTGATAGTTCCACCCGGATATATAATAGGCATCTCAGACATTATATGACCAAAACAAAACTTTTTATCTTTTTACAAAACTTTTTACATCTCAAGTCTTTCCTATCTTAGTAACTGGCACCAGCATCCACCCAGTTGCTCAAACCAAAAAACTTAGTCATTCCTAATTTCTCTTTTTCTCTTAATTTTCATATCCAATTGAAAATGAGTCCTATTGACTCTACCTTCAAAGTTCAGTGAGACCTGACTTAACATTGTCTATAGGATCTGTGACTTTAAGCAAAATGATGTATAACAAAATCAATTTTACCATAGGGTAATTGATATAAACAATGTTATAATGAAAATCTTTATGACATCTATAAATGTTATAATGAAACAACATTGAACGAAATGACATTAATTGAGGACCTGCTGTGTAGCCTAATCTGATTGTAGATGTGCTAGCACCTGGACTTCTGCAATAACTTCTGCGGTAGAGCCCCTCAAAGATGTCTGTGTCCTAATACCTAGACCGTGTGAATAAGTTACTTTACATGTTTAAAGCAGGGGTCCCCAATCCCCAGGCCATGGACTGGTAGCAGTCCGTGGCCTGTTAGGAACTGGGTCACACAGCAGGAAGTGAATGAGGGGGGTGGCGTGAGGGGGAGCAAGCAAAGCTTTATCTGCATTTGCAGCCGCTCCCCAGCACTAGCATCACTGCTTCAGCCTCGGATCATCAGGCATTAGATTCTCATAGGAGTGTCAGTCCCTGGTGCCGAAAAGGTTGAGGACCACTGGTTTAAAGGACTTTGCAGATGTGATTAAATGAAGGAGTTTTAGATGGGGAGGTTATCTTGGATTATCCAGGTGGACGCAATATAGCCATAAGGTCCTTATAAGAGGGAGGCAGGAGGATCAGAGTCAGTGGCAGATGTGACAATGGAACCAAGAAGTTGTAATGGTGTGAGGAAGGGGTCATAAGCTAAGGAAGGCAGGTGGCTGGCTTCTAGAAGGGCAAGTAAACAGATTTTCCTATGAAGTTTCCAGATGGAATGCAGCCCTGCAGACACATTGATTTTAGATGTCTGGCCTCCAGATCTGTTAAAGAGTAAATTCATGCTGTTTTAAGTAACTAAGTTTGTGATAATTTGTTTCAACAGCAATAGGAATCTATAGTTCTCTAATTGCTCTCCCCATCTCCTGCCTTGTCTCTCTACAGTGCATTCTCCATACCACAGACAGGGAGATCTTTTAAAAATATAAATTAGATAGTCACTGTCCTGTTTAAAGAAGAAGTTTCCCTTTTCAACTGGAACAAAATCCAAGTTTACCAGCCCTAAATGAGCTGATCACCTGCTACCTCTCCAAGCTCCCCTGTTCCTTCACTCCTTCCACATGTCTTCTCCACTCCCTCACCACCTCCAGCCTTGTTGAAATAGGACAACTTGTTTCCCTTTTGGGGCCTTTTTCACTAGCCATTCCTTGTTGTCTGGAACAGTTTTGTCCTCAGATCTCTGAATGGCTGGCTATTCCCTTTAGCTTGCAGCTCTGTCCTCCTCCTCAGAGATTTCTCTGACCTCAACCTAAAGTAGTTCCCTTGTTGCTCATTTGTATCATTCTGTTTAGTTGTCCTCACAGCACTCATTGTCTGAAGCTATACTTCTTACTAGTTTTACTGTTTATTCCCTCCCTACTCCTTTAACACAAGTTCTAGGAAACCAGAAACATGTCTTGTCTTGTCTTGTGCTGATTTCCAACTCCCACTACAGTAGTGTCTGGCACAAGCTAAGACCCTCTCAGTAAAACCCCATTGCATGACGAAAGCTTGACTTTACAGAGGGCCTAGGGTTCAAGTTGGCTACTGGCATAGCATGGCCTCCAATACAGATCTCGACTGAATCCAGAGGTAAAACTAAGATCGGGTTCCAGTCCCTTTTGCTAGAAGCTCTTAAGGGTCATCCTGCCTGGTCAGAGAAGAGGGAGAGTTCATAAGACTGTCATAGGAATTTATAATAATAATGACAATAATAATGAAACAACAGCTAATGCGTATCCATAACTTTCTATGTGGCAGGCACTGTTCTTGGTATTTAATAGAAATTTATTTACTCTTAACTACACCGTGAAGTGGATACCATTATGTTCCTCACTTTAATGAGGAAACTGAGGTACCTTACTGTTAGATAACTTGCGCAACATACAGCTGAATATACACAACTCTAGCTTTTTATCAAATCTTTCTTTCGGGCTCACTCGTCCCCTCACTGGGGTGACAGGATTTCTCCTCGGTGAAATCTCGCACAGCCCAAAAATCCGCGGGGTCGTTCCTCCCCCGGGACAGGAGGGGGCGTCCCAGAGACGGGGCGGAGAGAAAGTAGAGGCAGGGATTGGTGAAACAGAATGAAACCTAATAGCGGAAGTCCCGCCCAGCTAGGGCGGAACTTCCGGCTCTAATGCTTGGCTCTTATGCTGACCGAGCGGATCCAGCGGAACCGGGATGGTGCTGCTCGAGAGCGAGCAGGTATAGTCAGGGTTGGTCGGCCGAGGGACGGATGCGGTTCGGGGTTTAGCTCGGGACTTCTGTATCCTTCTGCGGGCGGAATTGGGACTTGACGCGGCGAGGCCTTGGCGCTGTTTAATGGGGCTGGATTTTTTTGTGTGTTCCAGTTCCTGACGGAGCTGACTAGGCTCTTTCAGAAGTGCCGGTTGTCGGGCAGCGTCTTCATCACCCTGAAGAAGTGTAAGCAGCTGTCTATACGGCAAGGCCTGAAGGAAGCTGGGAGCCTGAGCTATATCCCGGCCTGGGTGTCCAGTGTTTTGGAGCCATGAACGGAGTCTGCGGCGCATCCTCGCCCTTCCTTAACTTTACTCCACCCTTGTACTGGGCACATTCAAGGCTGAGGGACTTGAGGATATTAGGGGTTGTTGCCGGTGCAGTTCCCAGCACTTAGCTACTTACGCTGTTTCCATTTACCGTGGGTCCCACCATGTCAGGGCTCTCTCTCTCCCTCTTTTTTTTTTTGGTCACAGATCTCAAATCCCACTATTAGTGGGGTTTAATCTGTTTAGATATTACAGTATTCTTGTCGTGAAAGTAGCAGGTAGTTTCCCAAGGTTCGGCCAAACCGTCGATTATGGTTAACAGAAGTAAAGCAGTGCTCGTGGCGTAGATATCCTCTTCATATCCCTTCCCTACTTACCTTTTTAAGGTATTAACTGCTTGTTAACGTCTGTGGCTGTGTTCACCAGGATGTATTTTTCATGCAGATGATGGTAGAACTAAACCCGTCCCAAGGAAAGGTTCCGTGGAGGGCTTTGAGCCCTCAGACAACAAGTGTCTGTTAAGGGCTACTGATGGGAAAAAGAAGATCAGCACTGTGGTGAGTTGAATTCCTAGCACTACAATTTTGGAGTTTAAAGACTTAAAACTGAGAATAGGGCATATCTGAACCAGGTTTTAAGTAAAGGCTAGTAATTTTTTAGCTTCCGAGCTATTTTGGGATCAGGGCCTTCTGTTATCACCTTAGTAGAAGAAAACTCAAGAGCACAATCGAAATGAAAGTAGAAGTCAAACATTTGTTCTGAGATTTTTGTGGAAATGAGGAGATTGTCCTTACAGTAACACTGTAAAGAGCAGTTGGCATAAATATGTGATTACTTAATCCTTTTATTTCACTGTGCCTTCAATGAACAGTTTCTGGTCCCAGATGATGCTTTTAAGTTTATTATTCCTTTATCTTTGAGGTTCATATAGCAAGAATGTTGCTATGTTATGCTTGGTACTAGAGAGAGTATAAATTTAGTCAAAAGCCTTAGTGTTCCCTTTCGATGTGGAGATTGGCAGAACAAGAAGACTCCCTGGATTCCAAATGAATACAGGCATACCTTGTTTTATTGAGCTTTACTTTATTGCGCTTCCCAGATGTTGTGATGTGGAAGGCAAGACCCTCCACCAGCGAAAAGATTATGACATATTTTATACTCACTTTACTGTGGTGGTCCTAAACAGTACCTGCAGTATCTCTGAGGTATGCTTCTACTTTATTCTGCTGGGGCACAACCAGATTGTCCCCCAATAGTATCAGTTTAGGATATTCACCAGAGTGTAGATACTAATGAGTTGATATCTCCCATTACCAGTTATCTTGAGAATACTTTACAGTAAGGTTTATGTGGTTTTAAAAAATAAAATTGGGTATCATGAAATACAAAAACCTAAGGAATTTTCAGAGGTAGAATTTCTCATTGTGGTAGCTTGCATCTTGCTTAAACAGACCTGAATTAATGGAAGGTTGGTTTAAAGTAAGATGAAGAGGAAATAGTTTAAATGTATCTTGCACAAAAGATTAATACTTAGTCCTTTGACATCTTTCAGAACTCATAGGGGAAAAGTCAGTGCCATTTGTGTAAGAGATTTCAACAGAGGTGAGAAGCACAGTTTCTTGAGGAGGTCACCTCTGCCTCTTTCCCATCTTGGTACAGTTCTCATGTGGAAAAATGTCCAGAGCTACTTTGCTTGTTCCTCAGGCAGAGAAAGGTGAAGTAGAAAAATAGCCTTTAGTGTATCATGACCCTGAAGTTGGAAAGAAATATTTTAAAAATTAGGATGTTGTCTTCTGAAGGCTTTTGAGTTATTATCTGAGACAGGGGATTCCTATATGGATAATAGGGGTGACCTTTTTTCTTTTACAGGTGAGCTCCAAAGAAGTGAATAAGTTTCAGATGGTGAGTTTTTACTGTTCCCTATATTCCCTTTCAGGGAAAGAGTGAGCATAATATTAAACACTAGGTTAACATTGAAATTTAGATTCACTGCTCTCCTATATTTTACTAATGGTTTATGAGTAAAAGCTGCCAGGCTATACATTGTATTTTCAACACTGATACTGTCTTCCTTTTTAGTGTTTTTTTAAAGCTAGATTTTGTCTTAGGCCTCAGATATGCTCTACTTATAGTATAGTTGAGCAAGAAGTTGTCTGCAGTTTTCCCTTTTTGCTTAAAAAAAAAAAAAAAGTGCAATTTACTGTGGATGTTGCAGAAGCTGTTAGAATGAGAGTGTTCTCCTCTCACACCATTTTCCTTAAGATACCAGTATCCCACTGTATTATATGCTTTATCAGATAGGCTTTCTGATTTTGGCCACATTAAATCCATTATGGAAATGGGGCAGCTGCTCCACCAATTCACATCCCTCCCCTGTAAGGTCATGCTCTGTGTCTTTTAGGCTTATTCAAACCTATTGAGAGCCAACATGGATGGACTGAAGAAGAGGGACAAAAAGAGCAAGAGTAAGAAGACCAAAGCAGCACAGTGAAGGGCACTGGATTCCCTGCTTTCAGCAACTAACCACTGAATTGCTGTTTTTCCTTTCGATCACAGAGCTAGGTTTCTTGTTCCCCTACAATAGCTGTTTTCATGTGAGATGAGGGTCATTTTGGATGGAAGAAGTGCTGTGATGTTTACAGGGTACTTGTAAGAAGCCAGTTTATCTTAGATCTGGCTAATTGGTCTGTGTTGCATAGTTGTATATTCCTGGATTCTAGTTTGTCTCTGTAGCCATATGTTGTTGAAGAGCAATGTATCATTAAACCTGTCTATTTATCAGCACTGGCCATCTCTTATTTATTCCTTTTCCCACCCTACAGTAATAGTTTGTGGCATTAACTACTAATTCTAGAATGATGTGATTATGAATAGGTTTTAGTCTTGTTTACTAGGTTACTAGAGTTGAAACCTGACAATTTTATAAAAAGTTGTGTTAGTTCATGGGTATTCTTCCCAACTGGCTATATAATTTTGTCATCATAGTTCCTTTAGCAAACTTGAATGAGTACTCAGTTTGCTTAACCACCTTAGAATGAGCATGTTGCAAATTCAAGAATAAAGATTACAAGTTAATGATACTTGATTTCTTTATGCCCTTCAATTGGGACATTTTCATGTGCTTAGTCATTAGGGCTGAGGGGAAGAACAAGGCTATTTTCTAGTTCTAGCTCCACAAAACCTTTAATGTTACTAAATTTGCAATTAAAAAGCAGATATCTGAAAGCATTTATTCAAAAAGATAAATTTATAATATATTACATATAAAAACAGCTCAACTTTTAGGACAGCTACTTAGAACGTAATTTAAAATTACAATGACTGTACAATATTTTATAGTATACACTCCTGTCTTAACAGTGTAATGACTATTCTTTAGGATTAAAATAAGATTCTGTAGTAATCATCTCTGTAGCTATATAGGAATAGCACGGACACCCTGCAAAAGAAAGGAAAAGGCAGGGTCAATACAATGGGTAAAGAACAGGTAAATAAATTATTTTTAGAACACAACTGTAGTTTTGTTTAATCAAAAATAAGATGGAAGGCTGGGCCCTAAAACACACAAATTTTATAGACGCTGTGAGTGGCAAGGGGCTGCAGTATATAAGGTCGTATAAATGGAGACCACCATTTGCTTCACAGGCTTTATCGTTGCCTTTTAAGCAGAAGGTAATATGAACAACTGGCGTCTGGCATGAGGACATAAAGCAAAGAAGTCACAGCTATCATTTAAACATTTCTAGGGGTTAACTGGATGATTAAAATTATTGCTGGGGTAGCTACTGCTGGGACTGCTGTGTTGTGTTGTTGACAATGTTGTGACTGATTCATAGTCCTGAGCAAGATTTACTGGTTACCAGTTGCAGTTGTAACAGTTTATCAACCATCAAACCTCAACAAGACAAAACATGTCACTTTAAAACCCCTCGCATTTTAACCCATGCTGAAATCTGTGATGCTAACGGGATAACTTACTTTTTTTCTACTTTGATGTTATAAATTTCATCGCAGACTGATTTGAGGTATCTTTGCTTTGGCAGGCGTGATAGCAACTGCTTCACAGTTGTGTTAAATGCCTGTTCGTCAGCATCCCACTAGGAAAAAAAAAAACAGATAAGACTTCACAACAGGTACTAGGGTTTATTAACTGGCTTTTTCTGGGTCACTAATGAAATGCCAGTGCATGCCTCCCTTAAGTATACTGAAGAAATCGTTACAGGGAGATAGAACTGGTGGGGAAACTGCCGAGCATGCTCCTTTGAAGCATCAATTTTCTTTACAGCAGACAACTTACTAGATCCTGATAACAATGCTGTGGCCCGTGTGCCAATGTGACTTCAGACGAGTTATTTCTGCCTCTTGTTAACTTTGTGTGAAATGGAGATAACCGCCTCTGACGTGCATCCATTTAAGTGGATCATAAGGCAATACATTGCTGGTATAGTGCTTATTTACAAGACCACAAAAGAAAATGTAGTATGAAATGTTAGTTTGGGGCAAAGTTCGTTTTTCATCTAATCTGTGACTAATCTGTGTTTAGTCACAAAATATTTGATAGGACATGGTGCAAAAATCACCTAGAGCCATGATTATAATTGAGCAGTCTTAATAGCAAAGGTTTAACCCTTAAATTTTAAAAAGTTCTTATAAGGACCTAAATTTTTACAAAAAGATCTTTCATATAGTTCTGTTTCTACAGATGAGCTTCCCTAGTTGGAATGAAGGTTTGTTCGAGGCAGGAGAGTATGTACAGTGGTTAAGAACATACATTTCATTAGTCTGCCTAGGTTCAAATCTCAGCTCTGCTACTTATTTGTTAGGTGACCGCAAGTAAAATATTTAATCTCTCTACTTCTGTTCTCCATAAAATGCTTCTGTTTATCTGTAAAATGGGGATACTAATGGTACCTCTCCCAGGGTTATTAAATGAGTTAATATTGTACAATGCTTAGAACAAGGCCTGCCAGAGCCTGACACTCAGTAAAAGCACTAAGTATTTGTTAATCTGAAATTTAAAAGAACGTCACTGGAAAAGTACGATTCTTTCAAAATCTTATTTAGTAATTAATATATGTCACATAAAAGGAACAAAGCTACCAAATTCCTGGAACTGAAAAAACATCTGATATGACTAAGAAAATAATGCCATTTTCAATCTTTCGGCAAATTAACAGCAAAGCTTTGGGATTTAAAAAACCACAATGCAGAAGAGTTATCTTGCTTACCTCTAATGATAAAAACTGTAAGATTGTTTCTTTGGGTAAATCCACCTGTCAATATACAGAAGTCTACGTCATTATCAGAGAACCCCAGGTAGCACATATTGACTTGTGACAATGGTGTCACTGGCTGGAGCAACAGAGTCTGGGATGCTACGGTGCTATACAGCGGACTTAATAAACCATGCAGTAATAAGATCTCAGCACTGGTGAACTAATACCCGGTCCTCACAAGTTATACTCCAGAGGCTGGACACTACTACTTGTACTCAGTGTAGGTTTAGTGAGGCAAAGGCCCGAAATATTTAGAAAAATGATTTTCATTTTTACTCCCCCATCTTTCAAGGAGGAAAGGAGAAACAAGCAAAACCTTCAATTCTCCCCAGTTTTTCACAGATTTAGATTACATGTGGTTCACATCAGTGATAACAGGCTTGAAGCTCAATATGGCTGATGTTGAGCACCCTGATCTGATCTCTGAGGAAACTACTTTGACAGCATAGACAGAAGCAATCCTCAAAACGTTAAAGCGACTTACAGCCAAAATTTCAATTTCACTGCTTTTCTGATGTAAGTTGGCAAGGGAGGTCTGAAGTCGAGTCTGTACCTAAAAAAGAAAACATGTCAGAATTCAGAACCCATCAAAACAAGCCATCTCTCTTGCCATTTTGTCCTATTCCAGGAAACAATCACAGGTGACAAACCGAGGCCTATCAGGGATCCCAAATATTATCCTAGAACTTGCTCTTAATCCATCTTGGAAAGATGAGTATGTAGTCTATTATGATTTCAGAAGAAATGAGATTTTACAGCCTATTTTTATAATTTGTTTCATAATCCACCTGGTTGCTTATTTCTTTATAATTTTGAAACGATACCTAGTGAAAAACTCAGTGCAGTGAAACAGTGCATGTAGAAGCAGAATCTATTAAGTTCAGTTTGGCAAAAGGGGAAGGTGACAGCAATGAGAACATGGAACTGAAATACGGTAGGCGTTGAAAACAGTATAAAGATGTGGAAAATGAATTACCACCCAACATCCTGAGAAACAGCCAGGAGAGCTTACAAAAATGAGGTAACCTGATTTTTCATCCTTCAATCTATTTACACTTCTAAAAAATGACTGCTCCGTAACACCCTTTTCCCAAGTGAGGCCAGTGTGCAGACTGTGCTCGTTAGCACTGTCCATACTGCCGTTCCTACTGTCCCTCCCATTTGGAATACCCTAACCTCTTCCTCCCTGCCATTTCGGTCCTTCAGGGATCACCTCCATGAAGCAAACACTGGCCTCTGTCTCTCCCATATGTCTGTAATATACTCTAACACTCACATTAAATATATTTAATTTAGCATTCCATGACTTATTTTCACCAACTGTCCTCCAACTATAAAATGCATATGCTTCTAAGGTTATTAATTCTTTTGAGGATGAGGTCATGTCCAATGTCTTTTATATTTCACATGGCAGCACAGAATTAGGCATATAGCAGATACCAAAAACCTGTATGCAATGAGAAACCTGCCTCAAGTCTTGGGATAGATCTCTTCTGCTTTGTAATTTATAACAAAGATAAACCCTATCGCCATTAAAGCCAGGTTCGAATTTTTTTTTGTTTAGATCCAGTAATTCTGATAACAGCTGCTTCTAAGTGCCCACAGTCCACACTGACCCTTCTTTGGAGGACAGCTGGGGCAGAATCCTGGCACCAGAGAGATGTTTTGTGTTGATGGAACTTTCAGAAGCCGTCAAGTTAGGGAAGTGGGAAGAAAATATTTCCAGGAAACTTTATTTTCATCTCCTACTTTCTTCCTTCTTTGTAGCTCCCATCAGAAAGCCATGGAAACTCTGACTTGTACCTGAGTTTCATACCGCCGCCTTGTGCTGGCTGACAGCTTCTCCGGGGCTATCACACTCACAGTGGGAACAACTGCTGCTCCATGGATTTCAAACAGACCTGAAACAAAGAGTTTCATAATTCATGGCCTTATCTGGTCCTATGTTCTATAATATACCACTAAGGTGGTGGTGGTGGTGGTGGTGGGATTATTAATAGAACACCCTGGTGTGATTTTATGGGCTAGATTGTGTCTGGGCCTTATTTTCTCTTCTCTCTCTGCAACTGCCTGCACATGCCCCAGGAAGAGCCCAGAACTCCAATACCCAGCAGTTTTGATGCTTCTGTCAAGACCACCCGCCTTCTTTCTTCAGGTGGGAGTGGGAGGTGACAAAGACAGAAGGAGGCAATATGAGTCACCAAAAGCTCATGAACCTAAGAAAAAAAATCAGTATCTTTCAAACTCTTCCTTAAATTCCTCCAAATATTTGAAATCTGATGGTGGCAGTCAATACTAACAGAAATAAACTCAAAAAAAACCAATTTTCTTAAAAGCCAAATATGTTCTTGTGTACTTAAATGGGACATTTCTTTTTCCGTAAGATAAATGTGATAAAACTCTAACTACCACAGCTGTTCCCTCCTGGATTTCATGAAAACAGAATGTATAGAGTGTCTTTTTCCAAGGGATTTCAATACTTTTTTTCCAGCTTCTGTATAGGGAAAATTTCCAGGAAAATTATCTACATCTAAACTATACAATAAACTATGTCAAAGGAAGATTAAAGCACTTATAAAAATAAGACAGTAAGACAGACATACCAAATGCCTAGTTGATTTATTATTTTCTAGGATGTGGGCTTCAAAATATAGGGATAAATTCCATTCGGATACAATTAGTTGTATATATGCTACCTTAAAAAAATATATTTTTTTGATGTAGGAAAGTGTTAGCCACAGTCATAAGTGCTTAGAGCAAACACAAACACATAAAAGCATTATTATGTTTCTATTATAATTAGTAATTATACCTGAAGCATTAGAAAATGACCCCTTCAGATTCTGTACTGCAAGATTATCAGAAGCTTCTCTAAAAACAAGCAAACAAAAACAATTAGAAAATGGTCAATAAGGCAAAAGCAACAGTTACTTACAGTGAGCTATACTCAGAGTGAACCATTTTTTAAATATAAAAAATTTAACAAATATTGGTTATTAGTGAAGGAAAATGAAAACAAAAAATTTGCACTTAATTATGCTTTTAGTCAAGAGCAAGTAAAAATTATAAAGGATGTCATTTCAAATTAACAGATGCCTAAGACAACATTCTGATTTGTTCAGCTGGGTTTGAATTCCTGGCTAACATAAGAAGCCAACTTTAATGAAATATAATGGGTGTTCTTTCCGGTACCCTCACAATACAAGGAAATAGCAATGGCACCTTCATTATGGCAGCAACCTTGGCGATCATCCACAGGAGAACATTTAGTAAAAAAGGAGATTCTTTCAAAAGCTGTGAATTAATTTATATAGAGACAGCAGCATTCTATCCTTGGAAAACGGAAATAATCATTCATATGGAGGAAAGATTTTAAATCTTTTGCTGCTAAAAGTAGAGCCCATCTGGCCTTTTAAGTGTCTTGATAATATTCACCTGAAATCACTATTAGTTGATTTCTTGTGTTTTCTTCTAAACCTCTGTTTTTGATTTGGATCTATAATCCTAATAACTAGTGACTTCGAAAACATATTCCCTCAGAAGAAGCCTGACGGTGAATTATGCTAGCTGGGTCCAGAGGGGAAGGAGTGGAGCAGAGAGGGGGAAGAAAGCAAAAATGTTATTTTTATATATGCCAGGATTTGTCAGTCTTGGCATTACTGACCCATTATGGATCTGAAAGTTCTTTGTTGGTGGGAGGGAAGGAGTCAGTCCTGTGCATTGTAGGAGGTTTAGTGGGATCCTTGGTCTTTACTAGATACCAGTAGCACCCCTAGTAGTTAACAACAAAAATGTCTGTGAACATTGGCAAATGTCCCTTGGAAGGCAAAACTGATGCTTGTTGAGAACAGTGATATAAGCCAACAAAAGTTGAGTATGGTATTTTCTGGTTACGAGTATATATATGAGTTATAAATACAGAGAACAGCTTAAAGAAAATTAAGACCCCTTGTAATCCCACTAACCAGAAATAACTACAATTAAAAATGTGGTACATTACTCCAGACATTTTTTTGTGTATGAGCTCTGTATTTTGGTTGAGAAAATTGGGATCATATCATACATCCTATTTGTGGTCATCCTTTCATGTCAATAAACTCAGCTTTACTAGAATCATTTTTAAAGGCTGCACAGTATTTCACTGTATTTACCATAATTCAAACTACCAATGAATATTGTGATGTTATAATAAAGTAAGAGATTCTCAAATTGTGGTCCAGGGTCCCCTGGAAGTCCTTGAGATCCTTTCCCAGGGGATCTGCAAGCTCAAAATTATTTTCACAATAATTCTAAGATGTTAATTATTCTTTTTATTCTCATCCTCTCGCAAACGTGTAATGGAATTTTCTAGAGATTATATGACGTGTGAAAGCACAATAGACTGAATACAGAGCAGATATGACAATCTAGTTTCTTCTATTAAGGCATTAAGAAGATTAAAAAGGTGGAAAACAATGCATTAACAGTATCTGGAAAATGTGAAACAATGCTGCTCTTCTTATTAAATTTGTTTTGGAAAATAGTTATTTCTTATTAAAAATGTTTAGGTTATTTTTAAATAAATAGTTATTTAAAAATGTTTACATTTTAATTTCCAGCAGGAATTATTAATAGATATAACCTACATAAACAAACTCTTCAGGGTCCTCAAATAATTTGTAAGGGTATAAAGGGATTCTGAGACCAAAAAGTTTCAGAACTGCCAGTACAAACAATGCCTTGATAGATATCTTTGTATATATCCTGCAGGAATAATTTTTACGATAAATTCCTGAAATTGGTGGGTCAATTTTTTCATATTTTTAGTTTTAAGGCTTTTACTTACTGTGTTAAATTCCCATCCAGAGAGATGAACCAATTATATTCCCATTATAAGTATATGAGATCCTTTCCCAGAACATAGATCTTTCAAATACATTGACAAAACACTACTGACCAAAAAAGATATTGGCAGGTAGATTTTGGCTCCTTAGGCTTTTCAAATTGATAAAATATTCTTTGACATGTTATAAAGAACAAACTAGTCTTATATAGGAAGTCATACAATTAAACTGCTGAGTTCTTCAGAAGCAATAAAAAGGTTCATTAAAAGTTATCCTGACATGTTTTTATTTCCCCAAATAATCGAATTGACTAAAAATAAATGTAAGTTCTATATAGGTAGTTGTGGCTGGTTTTCTGGGCTTTTGCTTACTCATTACCTGATAGTCCTTTCATCGCTGACTTTAGTCCGCAGTTTCTGCACAACGTGGTCCACAAGATCAGACTCTAGCACACGTTTCTCTGTTTGCCTTTCCTTCTCGAAAGATTTAACCTTAAGAATGAAATAGATCTATCATTTCTGAAGCCAACAGCATAAATCAGGATACCACAGTAAGACTACTCAACAGTATAGGTTGGTGGTCCTTAACCAGTGGAGATTTTGCTCCCCACAGGACATTTGGTCGTGTTTGCAGATATTTTTTTTTTGTCACAGCTGTAGAGGATATTACTGGTCTGTAGTGGGTAGGGGCTAGGGATGCTGCTAAACATCCTACAATGCTCAGGACAGCAGCCCCCACAAACAATTATCTGGCCCGAAATGTCAAAATACGGTTGTTGAAAAACCCTGGCCCAGAACAGCTTATCACAGATGACAGAACTAAATAAAAAGTTGTGACAAACCAGCTCTTATTTCATTTCTTTCTTTCATATATTCTTCCCATTAGACATCCTTTAGTCAGTTACCAAAGTTTCTACAACCCCTCCCTCTCCCTTCCAAAGAGAACTCCTGTCATCCCACTTTGATGGTTCCTGCCCTTTCATCTTCACTCTAATGCCCAGCGCCCAACCTTGGCTTGGGATAGCCTGAATCTCTTCCCACTGCTATTCCTGCCTGCAATTTTCCCTCACTCCATTCCATGCTACACAACCCTGTAGGTTAATTTTTCTCATATACAACCCTGATGTCCCCGTCTGTACAAAACACACTCTGGGTTCTCACTAGCTGCTAAATAAAGTCCAAGTTCCTTGGGCATTTTGGCTCTTCATGATCTAGCTAGAACTGTTCTCTCTTGCTGAAGCACCTTTCTTTATAATCCTGCTCCACCCAAAATAGACCACTGAGGATAATACCAGAATAGTTCTCTGTTAGAGAGCCTTTATCTTTGGGACAATCTATTGAAAGAATTGCCAGTACCTTTGTATTTCATCTGCTTAAAAGGCCCTTCAGCACCCGCCTATATCCTGCCCATCCATAAGAATCCAACATAAATCCCACCTCTACCCCGAAGACTTCCTTGCTCCCTCTGAAATAATCTCCCAGGCTGATGAACCCTCAGAGAACTTTCTCTGTAGGACTTCCATGACATTTAGTATTGTTCTAGGTCATAATCATGCAAAAATGTCTTATGTTCCCTATCAGATTGTAGGATCCTTGACAGCAGGGCCTGTGGCTTAAATGTTCCTGTGTCCTTCATGGCCCTAAATTTAACCCCTCCCACACTATGAATGCTTAAAACGCATTTGCTGAATGGATGAATGAAATGATGTCCTGCCCTTCAAATAGGAAGATAACCTATCATTAACAGGCAGAAGCAAGATTCAAAAGAGCTAGACAGGCTGGAATAATGTTGAAATGAACAAGATCACATTTAATGGAGATAAATATGAAGTCCTGTAATTAAGCCATCATTGTAGAACACCAGCCAGACATGATGATAATTGAAAAGTCCAGTGGGTTTTAGTTGATAAATTTAGTATGAGCCAAGAGTCACTTATAGGCTGTATTAGGAGAACTAGGGTATCTGGATTGAGGAAGGTCAGAGACCCTTCCCATTTAGTCAGAACATGCTTACAGCACTCTGTAGAATTCTAGTATCACATTTAAAGACAGACATTGACAGAGTTAAGTGTGTCTAGAGGAGGTTAACTAGGAGAGTCAAGGATGGGGAAACCATATTATGAGGAATGGCTTAAGTAACTAGAATGCTGAAAACAGAAGAGGACAAAGGGGCATGGCAGCTATCTCCTAAAATTTATTTGAAAGTAGTTGGGAGGAGGAGGATGAATTAGATTTGTTACCTTGACTACTCCAGAGTGTAGAACTAGAACCAGTGAAATTTTGGGAAGCAAATTCTGATTCAAGTTTTTAAAATTTGCTAACCATGATAGCAGTGCATTATTAATTGTCCAGCAGATGCTAGAAAGTCGGTCATCTCTTGGTCATATCACAAGAGCAATTGCTGCTCTGAAAGAGGCCTGATTGATGACCTTAGGGTCATTTATGGTTTTGTGACTAACAAGCATTTGGGGACTTCCATATCTGCCCATGAAGGAGTAACTACTATAAGAATTGTCCCCCTGCCTTAAACTAGAAACCAGATGAAACATAAACAGTGGTTTTAAGACATGGAACAATCAGCAGTGGACTGTCACCTCTGACAGAAGGAAAACAAAGTGAGCCTAGGAGTGCCCCAGGTTACTGTGTTGAGGAAGTTTGCAGACTGCAGTGCCAGAAGCGGGGAACTTAAGTGGAGGCCAGGTATCGTGCTGAGTAGAGCAGACAAACTGGAGTTTAGGCAGGCCAAGCAGCTAGAAATTATGGGCAGAGGACCGAGGAGGAGAGAGCTACAAGTTCACAGAGAAAGATTTCTGAAGCTCTGCAGAGGAGTCTACTCACATTTTTGGCAGAGAACTGAATGTACATGGGTGAGAGGAAACTATCCAAGGCTGAGGAAACAGCCACCAGATAGGAGTAGGCATAATAATTGCTGGAACTCACGGGGCTGTGAATATCAGATTAGAGAGATCTCATAACACACAGGACATGAGGCAGAATCTTCCAAAGGGTATTGCCTTAGTAGTGGAGCTACATTAGGCTGAGACTAAAGGCTGTCCTGGATGTGCCCTAACAAAGCTTAAAATCAAGCCTGGAAAGGATCAAACAGAATCCAAGAATTCTAACTATATCCTAGAACAAAGCTCAACAATATTTATATAAACATAAGAAAACCTGGCATCTAAAAATGTAAAATTCATAATGTCCAACGACTACTCAAAAATTACTAAGCACACAAAGTGGTAAGAAAATATAATCAATTGAAACATTAATAGATAGAAACAGACCCAGAAATGTTGAAGATAATGGAATTAGTGTACAAATATCTTAAAACAACTATTATAAAGCTTATAAAGAATGGAAGGAAAACAAGAACTATGAGGAGAGAAATGGAAGACATAAAGATGTAACTTGTACAGATGAAAATATTACAATATCTGAAAAAAACACACTGGATGGGATTACTAGATTAGAGACTGCAGAAAAGATGAGGGACTGATTCAGGATAAAGCAGAGACAGGAGAGAAAACAACAAAACAAAGCCTCAATGAGCTGTGGGGCAATAGCAAATGATTAACATACTGTAATAGAGTTCCAGAGGGAAAGAGACAAAAAAATTTGAAGGAATAATGTCTGAAAATTTTCCAAATTTGATGAGTACTGCACATCTACAGGTCAGAGAAGCATCATGAATACCGAGTATTAGAAACAAAGAACACGCACTGAGGCACATTATATTTAAATTGCAGAGAACCAATGACAAAAAATCGTAAAAGCTGCCAGAAATGAAAAAAAGATACATTACATACAAAGGATCAAAGCAGACTTTTTAAAAATCAGGTCAGAAGATTTTAAGTACATCTTCAAAGTGCTAAAAGAAAATAATTGTAAATCATGAATTCTATATGTAGCAAAAAAAAAACCCTTTAAAAATAAATGTGAAATGAAGACTTTTTTCAGACCAATAACAGCTGAGAGAATTCATTACCAGCAGACCTGCGTTAAGCAGAAATATTAAAGGAAGCTTGCCAGGCAGATGGAAAATTAAATCAGAATGATATCTGGCTCAATATGAAGGAATAAACAGTTCCACAAATGGTATATATAAAGAACATTTTCTCACTCATTTACAAACCTCTTTAAAAGATAATTAACAAAACCAAAATATTAACAATGTATTGTGGAATTTATAACATATATAGGAAAAAAATATTTGCCAACAATAGCACAAAGGATGAAAGAGGGAAAATGGAAGTATTCTGTTGTAATAGCAGTCTGTTATAATATATGCGAAGGTGTATAATACTTTTTGAAGGCAGAAATGTGATAGGTTAGAGATGTATACTATAAATCCTAGAGAAGTCACTAAAAAAATCCTACCAAAAACAGTTATAGTCAGTAAACCAACTGTAGAAATAAAATGAAAGAATAAATTTCAAGAAGCCATAAAAAGAGAAAAATGGAAACAAGAACAGACAGTAAAATGGTAGATTTAAACTTAACCATTTCAATAACTGCATTACATATAAATGGTCTAACTACTTTAATTAAAAGGTTAGTTGTCAGAATGCATCAAAAAGCAAAACACAACTAGTGACTGTCTCTAAGAAACTCACTTTAAATATAAAGAAACAAGATAGAAAAGGATAAGCCATGTAAACACTAATCAAAAGACTTCAGAACAAGAAATATTATCTGGGATAAAGAATATTTCATAATGATAAAGAGGTCAATTCATCAAGAAGATACACAATCTGAAATGTGTATTCACCAAACAACAGAGTTTCAAAAAACATGAAGCAAAAACTGATAGAACTAAAAGGAGAAATAGATAAACTTACAGTTATAGCTGGAGATCAATACTTCTTTCTCAGTAATTGATAGGACAAGTAGACAAAAGAGTTTAGTAAAGACATAGAAGACTTACATAATGTTACCAACTAACGTGAGCTAACTGATGTTTATCAAACACTCCACCTAACAATGCAGAATCATATTCTTTTCAAGTGTACATGAAACATTTACAGTAACAGACCATATTTTGGACTTTAAAACCTGTCTCAGTAAAATTTAAAGGATTGAAATCATACAGAGTACTATCTCTGGCCACAAAGGAAATAAACTAGAAATCATTGAAGAATACTTTCTGGAAAATACTCTATTTAGAAATTAAACAACACACTTCTAAATAACCTATGGATCAAAGAAAAAATCATCAAGGAAATTAGAAAATATTCTAAGTGGAGTAAAAACAAAAGCACTAAATGTAAAACTGTGTGGCATGTAACCAATGCAGTACTTAGAGTGAAATTTATAGCATTAAAATGCTTTTATTTAGAAAAGAAGAAAATTTAAAATCCCTGATCTAAGCCAGGTGGCCAGCAACTTCTTTTCTATAAAGGGCCAACTAGTAAACCTTTGGGTTTTACAGGTCACACAATGTCTATGACACATACTCTTCTTTTTAAAACAGAACATAAAAACGATTTGTAGCTCATAGGCCATCCAGAAACAAGCTGTGGGTTGGATTTGGCTTGCAGGTTGTAGTTTGTCAACCTCTATCTAAAGTTCTGTCTGTTGATCTACCATATAATCCAGCAATCCCTCTACTGGGTATTTACCCCAAAGATTTAAAAAATCATATCCATAAAGATATTTGCACACCAATGTTCATAGCAACATTATTCACAGCGGCCAGTAAATGGAAGCAACTAAAGTGTCCTATGATAGATGACTGGCTGAAGAAGCTGTGGTACATATATACAATGGAATATTACTGAGCCATAAGAAGAGATGAAATACTGCCATTTGCGACCACATGGATGGAACTCGAGATTAATCATGCTAAGCGAAATAAGCCAGAGAGAAAAAGTTGAAAATCGCATGATATCACTTATATGTGGCATATAAACCTAAAAGCAACAAAGGAACAGGACAAAACAGAGACTCATGGACATGAACTACAGACTAGTGGTTACCAAATGGTAGGGGGTGGGGAGGTGGGGGGAAGTAGATGGGGTAAAGGGGGTCAAATATAAGAGGATGGGGGAGGATGAAGTGGGCAAAGGGGATAAAATATATGGCAGCTGAAGGAAACTGGACTTTGGGTGGTAAACACACAATAGAATACACAGATGTGAAATTATAATGTACACCTGAAAATTATATAATTGTATTAACCAATGTTACCTCAATAAACTTAATTAAAAAAAATTAAAAAATAAAAATACAGTTCTGTCTGAAGAAACCAGAAGAAGAAAAAACTAAATCCCAAATTAGCAGAATAAAGACAATAATAATAAAGAATGGAAATCAATAAAGTAAAAAACAAAACAAAAAAAACCCAAAAATCATTGACACCAAAAGCTGGTTCTCTGAAAAGACAAAATTGATAAACCTCTAGCCAGGCTGATAAGGGTTAAAAAGAAGGATGAGATAAATTACTAATATTAGGAATGAAAAAGGGATATCTCTACATATCCTAAAGATAGTAAAACAAGGAAATATTTGAAAACCTAGATGAAATGGAACCATTCCGGGAAAGATACAAACTACCAAAACTCAAGAAGAGGCAACCTGAATACCTCTAAGTCTAGGCTTTACTGGTAAATTCTCCCAAATATATGAGGATGTGATAATACCAATTATACACAAAATCTTCTAGAAAACAGAAAAGGAGAGAACACTGTCCAGTTCATTTTATGAAGCCAGCTATCAAACCAGACAGACATTATAAAAGGGAGAAAATGTTGACTTTTGTTCCTTTAAAAACAGAAATAAAGGTTATGAGGTGGCTTAATTATGTCCATTTTTAGTTCAATACAATGCAGTAAAACTTGTTAGTAAGCAGCCAGAGGATAGGCCAGTCAACAGTATCAGCTCTAATTATTCTTATTTTCATAGACAGAAAGAGAAAACAAGGGGGAAAAATAGGAAAAAACTACAGCCACAGTGTTTTTATTTTTTAAGCTCTAAGGAAGTGTTCGGATTCAAATCCTCTCTTCATTTTATACACTCTTTCCAATAACAAGCCCAGCAATGCAGGAAGAGTGAAGTAATGAATTTCTACCCATACCCAAGGCCAGGGCCTCAGTGGGAACCTGTGTGCTCCACAGTTAACACAGAGTTTTAGAAATCTGTTGAATTGTGAAAGATTTCCTCCATTGTTTACCTTGACATAGCTTCCTTCTTTATCTGAGACGAGGGCCACATATGTGATTTCATGATGTCTGCAGTACTCCTGTAATTCTTCTTGGGACTGAAATAAATAAGCACAGTGTATGATATAAATACAGAGCACCCGGAGCAGCTTCAAGTAATTAAGGAGAATGAAAACACTGCTCAATTTTATTCTCAAAGTGAACATGCTGACATCAGGGGTTATAAATATTAAGCAAGGAAAGTACAGATTTCAAAGGAGAAATAAGACTTTTTGCTTTCATTACTTTCACTATTGTTCCAAGGGGCCATTGGTGATCAGTGTGGTGAGGATACAGTAAGAGGTTTTCAAAGGATTCAAATCCTGATGGAAAGTGTCAAAAATTACACCCCTCCCCCGCCCCACATGATCTCTGAGGAAAGCAAAGGCGACACAAGAAATAGTGGCAAGTGAAAAGCAAAACTGAAGCATAAAGCAAAGAACATCAGAGCAGAGAAGCCTGTAGGGAATAACACTGTGCTGGACTGAAGTCACTGTTACAGGGCTTATATTTTATTGAAAGAGCACTTCTCTAACAATTTATGAAATAAGAAAACAAGTGGAAAAGGATACTGCTCTGTCAAATGAATAAAAATTATCACTCAGCCTACTTCTGACATGAATTTTTACGTAACACCCACAAAAATGAACAGCAGCAGCTTCAGAAAAAACACCTGGCAGGTGATGTGAAAGGAGGAGGAGGGAGGGCGGGGTTGTTTCCCCAGGCATCTATCTCTTCATGCTCTGGGGCACCTTGAGCGTGGGTGAACGTGTGTACAACTTGGATGATCCCTATCGGTGAGCCACACAGTGATCAGAAGTTAGTAATCTAAAGGCCCCATATTCTAAAGGGCGGGCAGGTGTGGGTGGTCTGAGGCTATAACACACTAAACACAGAATACCTTTGGGAACTGTGATAGGCTGGTTGTGGCCTGCAAAGGTGTCCACATCCTACTCCCTAGAGCCTGTGAATATGCTACCTTGCATGCTAAAAGGAGCTGTGCAGATGTGATAAAGTAAGAATCTTGAGATAGGGAGATTTTCCTGGATTATCTAGGTGGGCCCAGTGTAAGAACAAAGGTCCCTGTAAGGAGACAGGAGGGTGAGAGTTAGAAATATAAGGATAGAAGCATAGATCAGGGAGGAAAAAATATGCTACACTGCTGAGTTTGAAGAGAGGATGGGGTCATAAACCAAAGGATGCAGGAGGCCTCTAGGAGCTGGGCAAGGTGATGAAATAGACTCTCCCCACAAAGCCACCAGAAGGAATCACCCCATCGACACCTTGATTTGAGCCCGGTGGTACTGATTTTAGACTTCTGAATTTCAGAAATGTAAGCTAATAAACTTGTGTTATTTTAAACCACTAAGTTAGTGGTAATTTGCTACTGCAGCAATCAGAAACTAGAGCAGGAAGAAACTCTAACCACAGACATAAATAAGAGTTTGAGAAGCTAAAGCCACTGAAGGTAACTTGCCGTGGAAACCACTCACTCGCAGGTACTTTTTGCCTCATTACCTGTGACCAGTCATACATGATTTCTGCTGTGATTCCCGCCATCCAGAGTTTCTGGGTTATGTTGATGGCCCTGGACATGGACATCTGGCCAACACTTACAACCAGGAGGTCACAGGAGCTTATTGTAACCTGGATCAGAAACAGTGATGATATTTAGAAGAGCGAGACTGGAGACGTGTAGGTGGGACCAGCACCGAGCGGGAGGCAGCACTCACGTGAAGACAGGCATTTTGAAATCTTATACAGCAACATATGTGCAGAAGCCTTTGCTTCAAAATGATATAGTAAAATGAATAACAGTAAAAAAATTTTAATATTAGTCTTTTAAGAGAAAATGATTTCAACTACCCTAAGCCATCAGGAAGATATTGTTTTCCTCTGGGAAAACTAATCTTGCCTGAAACACAAAGGAAAAAGAATCACTTTTAGCTTTGTAGAGCACAGCAGGATTTCTGAACAAGGGGCTTTGATATAAGTCTATTAACAACTGTCACATCTCGCATTTACATAGCTCATTACAGATGAGGAGAGTGAGGCTAGGAAAGAATGGATGGATTGTCTGAGGTCCCCAGCTAGAGGCTAAGGACTGAAATGCAAGGACTCGTGCCAAGTCTTAGGCTTATCTATCATGGTGAAGACAATCTCTCAAACCCTAGTGGATTGCTGCCACATCCAGGGCTCCATGT
Organism: Rousettus aegyptiacus; assembly: GCF_014176215.1. Taxonomy (NCBI): domain Eukaryota; kingdom Metazoa; phylum Chordata; class Mammalia; order Chiroptera; family Pteropodidae; genus Rousettus; species Rousettus aegyptiacus. Next base: position 114,324,531 of record NW_023416306.1, on the reverse strand, counting down.
AAATGACTACAGAGTGAAAGACAACTCAAGGCAAACTGGAAAGCAAAGCCAGAACTTACAGGTTCTTCCATGCTGAGGACAGCAGCAGATATCTTGTCTATGGCTATGCTGACCCCAATGGCGGTGGGAACTGGCCCCAGAGCCTGTGGCCCTCTAAACTGCGGAATCTGCAGAGAAAAACACACAGTTTTGGTCATGAAATGGAGAGGAAACTGCAATTACAGGCAAAGCAATGATATATGGGCATGCTCTCTGTCAGCAATTTATCATCGAAGGGTTCAACAAAAAGATGTATCTGCGTAGCAAGGGAGACAGAGAGTGAAAAGCAAGCACACATGCCAATTTAGGAAAAATGCTATTCTAGAACTGCATTATTCAAGATGGCTGGCAGCTGCTAGCCACACGTGGCTTGAGCATTTGAAAAATGGCTAATCCGAATTGACGTGCTGCTACAAGTATAAAATACATACTGGTTGCAAAGATTCAGAATTAAAAAAGAATGTAAAGAAGCTCATTAATAATTTTTAGATGTTTGAGTACATGATGAAATAGTATATTGGCTTAAGCAAATGGTGATTGCAAATATTTAGAAAAAAGTATAAAGTATGTTAAAAAAGTACATAAAAAAAGAATGAAAAGTAGCTCCTTATTTTTAAAATTTTGATTACATGTCGAAACAATATTTTGGGCATACTGCATTAAATAAAATACATTATTGAAGTTAATTCCACTTGTTTCTTTTTACGTAATATTACTACTAGGCAATTAAAACATGTAACATATGTATGTTCTGGTTCTTGATCCAAGATGGATGGGTATACTTCTCCCTATTCCTCCTGCTAACTACAGCTAAAAATCCTGGACATTACATATAAAACAAACATAAAAAGACTCTGAAGTAGAGGGAAGGTAGTAGACTAGCCAGGATCTACATGACATGTGGCTGGCTAGTCCCCTAGGTTTGGTCTTTGCTTCATATATCCTGGATTGGGTGCTGGAGAAACTGGCGACATAGACATGCCAAGAAGAACCAGCAAAAAAGACCTGATGAAAACCTGCTCTCTCTGGCCAAAAAGACCACAAAAGGGGCAACCCAGCAGGACAGAAAAGTTTTAGGCAAACATCATAGGAAAAAACACAGGCAGACTCCCACCAGCAAAGGCTGAGTGGGGGCCTATACATTCACCTACATGTAAGGAGCCCCTCCCTAAACAAAGTCCCGGGGTGGGGGGCATCAGATAAGATAAAATAGAAGCCAGGACTTAACATGTTTCTGCCTGGGGGTAAAGCCCCCACCCCCAACAGTGTCTATGGAGGCTAGCAACCCCAGGATCCTGGACTTCCACTCCTACCTAAGTAGTAACAAGGCCAACCTCCCCACTGGGGTGGTGCCAGAAGAGGCTGAGTAGGAAGCTGGACTTTCCAGCAGTAACTCCTCCTCCTCCAGCCCCCTCAACATAGCATCAGTGGAGACAATGCAGGAAGCAGTAACGAGGCACTCCCTTGCACACTGGGGATGTCTAAGAAGGCCAAATGAGGACCCTGGGTCTTTACTCCCAACTGGCAGTAGCAAGGTGACACCTATCTGCCCCACAGGTGCAATATCAGAGGAGGTCTGCTAAGCCAGAAGATCTAGATAAGCGCGAGTCTCAAAATACTCAAAATATCCAGGATACAACTGAAAATCACACATCTGACAAGGATTTTCAAGAAATCATAATAAAAATGCTTCAGCTAGCATTACGAACAGGCTTGAAACAAATAAAAAAAAAATGGAACATCTTAGCAAAGAAGATAAAAAAACTCAGTGGATAGATCACTAACAGAATGAAGACAACAGTGGAAATATTAGTACAACTGAAGATGAAAACAGAGATTATTCAATCTGAACAAGAGAGAAAACAGACTCCAAGGCAAAATGTTCCAGGACCTCAGGGATATAACAAAAAATCTAACAGTTATGTCATCAGAGTCCTAGAAGAAGAGGAAAAAGGTGAGACAAAAAAATATTAGAATAATGCCTGAAACACGGTTCTGCTGATACCATGGTGAGAGGGCTGGGGGTTGGGAGAGTTAGCAGGAGACCGTGTTACTGCTGGAAAGTGATGAAAGTTCCAACTTCCCACTCAGGCAAAAAACATAAACCCATAGGTTCAAGAAGCTGAGAAAATCCCAAATAAGATAAATCCAAAGACAGTCATGCTAAGACACATTATTATTATATTTTAAAGACAAAGAAAAAAAAATCTTTAAAATCTTTCCTATAGGGAAAAAATAATCCAAATAACAGCCCATTTCTCATCAGAAACCAGAAATGTTAGGGAAATACAACAGATTTCTTGTCTTGAGTTTCTCAGAGTTTGACAGTTGAAGTAATAAGCATAACACTATCTGATGTGGATTTCAACGTGTGCAGAGGAAGTTATTTAAGACAATTACATTATAAAAGGAAGGATGCAGTAAAGGGACTTAAAGGCAGGTAAGGTTTCTACACTTCATTTGAACTGATAAATGTCCACACCAGCAGACTTTACAGTGATGGAACAGCTCTGCATCTCCATTGCAGTGATGGCTACAGGAAGCTCCACTTGTGATAAAAAGGCCACAGAACTGTGCACATACCGTAGACCAACATCCATTTCCTGGTATTGATGTTTTATTAGAATCATGCCAGGTTTCACCATTGGAAGAAAGTGTGTAAAACATACAAGGCTTCTCTGTACTATCTTTGCAACTAAATCTATAGTTATTTAAAAATAAAAGTTTAAAAATACTACAAATGTACTTTACAAAACATTTCTATTCCTAGATGAAAGATATACAGCTATTCAATTGTACTACTGGTTCAATTTTTCTGTAGGTTTGAAAAATCTCAAAATAATAAGTTGAGGAAGAAATGAAGCCAGAACAGATCAACAAATAATGGGCAAGCCCTCACCAACAGGTCGTATCTGCCACCAGCTGCAAGGATTTCGGATATAGCCCTTTGCCTCCGTCTGATGAATGCCACAAACTGGAAGATGATCCCACTGTGCTGCTGTACTTTGTAAACCAAGCCCAAATTGATCAAGACCTGTTAAGTGAAACGCCACACAAACGTGTCAGGGCACTTTTTTCCATCAATGGCATCAGAACTATCTGTACAGCGTAAACCAATATTCAGTAAGATCTGGCACAAAGTCTGTTTAACTACAGATTGCCAAGTGAGAGAAACTCTGCTCTCTTCAAGAATAACCACTTCTCTGAGGCTAACGGACATAATCAGAATTGCTGTACGAGAGGAATTGTGATGCCTGCAAAGAAATTCTGATTTAAGCTAAATTTATTACTAGATATCGAATGTTCCAAAATATAGAAAGCAGAGTTCTTCAGGAAAAATAAAACACTTATTAGCATTAATAAAATAAAACCCATTTCCCTCTTGTACTGTTGTTAATGCTGCAAATCTGTACTGCCAGAATCAAACAACTGCCAAACCTGTAACTTTATGCCAAGTTTCTTCAACAGTCCAACAACCTCCTCTAGATCTTTTAAGCCATACTTCACCAACTGGGCAACACCTATTTTCTGTTTTATTAATGAATTTATTGTTGGCGTGAGATCTTGCAAATCTCCCTTCTGCTCAATAAATTTGTAGAGTCGACACAGCTGGAAAGCAAAGAGGCACAGTTAGCTTGCAGTCCATGGCAGGGAAGACTCACTTTGCAGTGTTTCATACACAGGGGAACCCAGCAAAGCTTTAGCACTCCAAGAAGGGAATTCTGTAGTTGAAGGTTATTTTAGCCTTTACCACAATCCCAACTGAGGATTATTATCCTTTTCCAACAACTCTAAGGCACTCGTAGAAGTGCTTCAGGCACCTACTCACAGTTCATTGTCAATCACACACACTCACTTGTAGCTAATACTGACCCCAGCAGAGCGGACCTTGGCACTAGCAGAGCCTCCATTATATATTTTCAAGCCAGTATTGTTCCCCTTTCCGTTCTCACGGGTTCCCATTACTACAGGCACATAAGCAGAGGGAGGGAGAAGTGGGAAGGGGGGGCCGGAAGGCAAAGTCTGACTCGTCCTAATATTACACCAAATCGGCCAGAAATTCCCTCTCATCCCTTTGCTTGAATGATTCCTATTGGTAGCCATGGATGCAACTCAGATGTCATCTCCTGCAGGCAGCCTCCTGATCTTTCCTTCCCTCCTACTCAGATCTCAATCCCAGCTCCCAGCTCTTACCACCTGTACACACTGTCCTCCCCGAGAGAAGGCGGTGGCTGACGACGATCTATCTGTGGGCCAGGCACAGGCCCTGGCTCAGAGGAGGTGAAAGAGGTGAAAGGGATTGTAAGACTAGAGGGAAAACTCCCAGGAGCTAAAGTGGAAATTAACAAAAATTATAGCTATTTTAAGGTTGTAGGCAAGCAGAACCTGGTTCAAATATAAATTGGCACCTGGAAACTAAGAGATGAATGAAGACTGGGCTTCATGTAGTTTAATATAACAATTATAAATGACTCGTGTTTAAAAAAATCCAAAAATGTTAAAATCTCCTATAATCTCTTTACTAAAGACAAAACATTCGCATTTAAATTTCTTCTCTTAATAAAATAATTTCTTTTCAAATTTTAACATTAAATTACCCCATTAATAAAATGCCAGAAGCACTAGAGTCAACGTCCCCAGGTTTGGGTCCTCATCCTATCAGCAACTAACTCCATGTCACTTTGGACAAGTCAGTATATCTCTTTGGGCTTTAGTTCCTCCTCTGTAAAAGAAGACTGGGCCACATATCTGAAACTCTTTTACAATATTTCTACTTCCTTTTCTAATATTCGTAGAGTTCCATTTTTAAATAATTAGCGTACTAATTGCCTTTATTAGATACTAATTTTTCCATTTTAAGCTAATCAAACACACAACTTTGAATTAATGCTTATCATCATCAAATGACCAGTGGGTATAGATTTAGCAAAAAAGCTGACATTTTAGCAACCAATGCAGCTTTCATGTGCAAGTGTGAAATATTTTTAAAATGTGACATTAGTTCAAAGAACCTTTTCGACTTAAACTTTTGGGTAAGACATTACTAAAATAGATAGTTTCTTGAGTTATTTATCACGGGACTATTTGTACACATAGGTATGTGCTGTGTACACATCTAGGGTGTTATCTAAGTACTGGTCTTCATATTAGAATATTATTCCACTGGGTCACTTTGTATATCATTAATACCTCCTCCAATATTTAACACTTAAAATTTAACCTGGCTTAATTTCTAGAATTCTTAGTGCGATTGTCTGGGTTTACTTTCTCTGCCTGCAAACTGTATGGCTGATTTCTTTAAACTGTGGTCTACATATGCCGTGAAAATTGTTTAAAAGAGCTGAGGGTAGACACGTGCTGCATGTATCCATCCCTTCATGGCTTTTTAAAGGCTAATTCAAATTAAGAAGTTGAGAGACGTTTGTAGGCTTCTCAACTAACTCCTTGTTATATCCCTAGCACTCTGCGTGCCACACTGTAAAAGTGTGATTCTGTCTAAAAGATCGAGTGATTCTGCCTGACCTGTGTACAATCATATTTTAATTTATCCCCATATGTAAACTCTGCTGATCATCACAGAACGAATAACTGAGTGTCAGACCAAGAGCTAGAAAGACTCTGAAAAACAATTTTTTAAAAAGTCTTCTTATATAAACATTCAGGAAAATGTAAGAAATCCCTGTTGTCTTCTGCTTCTCAGTGATTCAATTAAATGTGGGTTACTATGCCAAAGATCTGGGCCCAATCTGCTGCCTGTAGAGAGAACACAACAAGCCTGGTTACCCTGTGAGATGTTCCTCATGGCCAACAGGGTCAAACCCAAGATTTTAGGAGGAGGAAATGTACCAGAAAAGCAAGAGCTTTAATTCAATGCTGAGGTGTTAGAAGACAGGGGTGGGGTGCGGAATGGGTAGATACCCAAATGACTCTGCAGAGCTCTGTGCCTCAATTCTAGTTGCACGGGCTCTATTTTAGAAGAAGACAGCTAGTCCTAGGTATGCTCGGCACCAGGCTCTACCAAGCACAGCCTTTATAAGGGGTGTGAAAGAGATGTGTCTGGTGGTGGAGAAAGAACAGGATGATTATAGCACATTAAGCAGCAGCATGGAGAGGCATTCTTTGATCACAGCACTGGTTTCTCTCTTCCCCTAATCCCAGAGGTTGCCATGGTACCTGTTAATGCTCAAGGGAAAAACTGTGAGGCGGCAGGAAATGCTGCTGTCTTACTGCAGCAAGAATTCAGCAGCATTTTCTGGTATCACAAAATCAGAGAGAGAGAGCTAGAATAACACCATTAGAAGGTATTTACACTATACTTACACTATTAGGAGACAAAGACAGATTACAAAATTTTGCTTCCACTTCTCTCCTCGTCAGCTTTTCTGTCTAATATAGAAAAAAAAGGTAACAATGAGAGTGACCACACTGACTCTGAACAAGGTACAATTTCCAGGCTAATTCTGACAAGTACACCTTTCATTTTGAACAAACTGCTCCTAATAATGAAGGATAAATTAATTCTGCGATTTACAAAAGTATTTTTTCCAATTCACATTAAATGGTAACTAGCACTGTTTTAAAATCTGAAAAACCCTGACATAAAAGAATTAAAAAGGAGAAAATTACACTTGCTGAATGGCAGGCTTAACCAGGGTGTGTGTTTGTTTGGGGAGGCAGTCAACTGATCTGTGTTCCCCTGATAAAAACCATGTACTGACAGGCTCAGCATTCCACCCCACATTGGCACACTGTGGGATATGAACAAGGCTGACCTGAAGGCCCCCTGCACAATCTCTGGGATTTCTGCCAGTGTCTGACTGATATCACACTGTATCCGTCTCTGCTAAACAGCAGCAGCACTTTTGGGGGAGGAGAGAACCACTAGAAACAAACGGTAATGTTAGGGTCCTCGAGATATATCTGCCAGATAAAGGAAAAGCTAGTTAAGCCTTTTGGTGTATAAAAAAAAACAAGCTGTAATGGACTTCCACTATGTGTTGAGCCTTAATCATGGACTGGCACTGTTACTGAATCTCCTGGATGCCTCTTATTTATTATAAAAACAATGTGTAAGATGAAAAGAAATCAGAAACGATAAGCATTTGCCTTCATGCGAGCCCCATAATATAACACTATTTAAAATTTTCAATGTTTCCCCTTCAAGCTCTGCACACATACTATAAAGTAACTGTACACATACTAAGTAGTAATGAAATACTACAATGTGGCTCAGTAAGAAGAGTAAGTGAAGGCGCTGCTGCCCCACTCCTGCAGGACGGGAGTGGTAAATGAGGCTCCAACAGATATTTAAACCATTCTTCCCCAATTTAACTAATCCAAATCTATAAAGGATTTTACTGATAAGCACAGGCTGGTTAGAAAAATTAACAGCAGGGCATAAGTCTTTGATTCTCAGTATTAACACTCCCTTTTCTTGGCCTCTGTAAAGTAAGTATAATAACAGCACTTGTGAGGATGGAGTGAGTTAATCCATGTAAAGAGCTTACAATAATGCTGGGCACATGCGCAAGCGCTCAAATAAGGTCATTATTATCGGCAAGTATCAGGACTGACTTTTTGCCCTGAGAGTAGGTTAATGAAGAACCTTATCTTACAAATGGAGTAACATAATTCAAATTTATCAAATCAGAATTTTTTTTTTAAAAAAAACAAACACCCTGGAGATCACTAGTAGTATAAGTCCAGAATAAAAGCTCACCTAATATTTGTTAACTATTGACATAATCAAAGAGAAGTAGTTCTTTTACCTTATAGCAATAAGGAAAAGAGATAAAACTCCCAATTCAGTGTTATGCTTACATCAGTAAGAAAATGCTCAGGAATCATTATTATCCTTCAGTATCTAGTCAAAGTAATTAAATGCTTACCACAGCATCATACAGAATAACATAGACTTGACTGAGTTTATCTTCTGGGATCCCACAGTGTAACAGTATTGCTTTCAATAACATGGTATGGTTCAAGTAAATACTGTAATTTCTTTCCTAGGATACCAAAAAAAATATTTTCATTATAAAAGTAATTTAGGTACATGACCAAATCTAGACTCTTTCCGCCAATTAACCATCCTTCATACATGGAAGGATTGAATACAAAGACTGAATTTTAGCATATTGCTTTTTAGCTTATTTTTTCATATATATTCTTTTTACACTGTTGCAGTCAAATAGTATAATATAATTTAACATTTTATTAACACGTCAAAAATACCTTGGCCTTCGGTTATGCTAAAAAGCCTAAGCAAATTCACACAGATTTAAAGGAACAAAGGATCTGGTCTAATAGTAACTAACATATAAGCACAGGCTGGTAGAACAGTTTGTTACCTTTGTTCATACAAGCCAATTTATGAGCACTGAGAGTCATGAGCTGTGTGCTGAGCTAGGTGCAGTGGCGCATACAGAAATGTAGACACATGGGCTCTGACCTAAACAGCACAACCTCTGACTGGATATCTAACAAGAACACAACTCAAGAAAGCAGGTGATGTCTCATCTCAAGTGCTGTCTGTGAGAGTTGAAAAGAAAAGGTGGCCAGCCCATCCATGAGAGAGTAATCAGGGTTCCTGGGGAGAAAGGACCCAAACCATCGCTGGGTAGAAAGAGTCTTTCAAGACAATGGAACATGTGACTGACAGCACCGTGGTGGGTGTGAACAGGGCATGTGTGTGCGGTGGAAAGAAGGCCCGAGGAAAGCAAACCCGTTGTGCTAGAAGTAGTCATGCAAACATGATGAAAAAAATGAAGGTGGGAAGTTGAGAGACTGGGTGTAGGAGGAAACCGCTGAGGGTTTGGAACAGGGTATGAATCAGCTAAAAGCATCCTAGGAATCTTAGACTAAGTTCTTGTATTTTGGAAGAATGGGCAGGAAACACCACCCTTCCCCCAAAACAAGACAAAGAGACAAAACAAAACCCTTTCCTGTGGAAGCAGAGGTAAGAGTCTGAGGCAAACCTCAAAAGCAACATCATTAAACTGTTTTCAGTTGCATTAGTAAAAATGTGAATTACTGCCAGCACACACTGGGGGGCAGCTCTGTAGTCCAGGGGTCCCCAACCCCCAGGCCTGGACCAGTACTGGTCCATGGCCTGTTAGGAACTGAGACACACAGCAGGAGGTGAGCGGCCAGCCAGTGAGCAAAGCTTCATTTGTATTTGCAGCTGCTCCCTGGCACTAGCATCACCACCTGAGCTCTACCTCGGATCATCAGGCATTAGATTCTCATAGGAGCACTGGTTCCTGGTGCCAAAAAGGTTGGGAACTGCTGCTGTAGTTGGTATTTTTCCCTTGACATTTGGTAAAGGACTCTAGCAGCATAACTTTGTAATCTCAGAATACAGAAAAGAACCTGAAGGGCTGGAAACTCTTGGATGATTTCATAGATTGTATAGATGACTTCGGCAGTGGGCAGAGAGCTGTTGGTGGTAGAGGTGACGATATCAAAAGCACATTCCAGAAGTTCTTTGGGATGAAATCGGTCTAACTTGCGAGGTCTGAACACACGTTCGATGCAGTATCTGGAGAGAGAAACGTGGATTTCCAAGGTTAATGCTTACAGGAATCAAATATGCATAAGAGAATGCTGAACAAGATAAAAGTAACAAATGTGAAAGTTAATCAGTGGAATAACTAAGAAAGTTTAAAGACAGACTTGCCCAGAACAGTCGTACCTCATGATCTAGGTTCCAGTCCTCAGTTTTCCCACTATTAAATTATGGGGCTCATTTTTTTTTAATGTCAGAAATGAAGATGAAATTAATACACAAAAAATTATTTAACCTTAGGTGCTTACCTTCTACATGGTGATACTCACACCTTAGGATTATGAACATTAATTGTTCACTTGTAGTTGAGAATAAAAGCATGCAAAGAGCTCCAATTTCTTTTGAGGCAAGGACCTTCAAAGCAGGGTGCCTCTTTGACAATAATACTGCTCCAATTTATGAAGACCTCAGTATTAGACCCCTGTTGTATTTGCATGTATAGAAAACCTGCTAAGTGCCTGGAGCTCCTTAGTGTTTACACTCCTGCTGGTTTTACTCCACTTCCCTACACACAGTTTTTGTTCAGTTATCTGTGTAGGCAGTTTTTATACAGGGACCATTGGCCAATTAAGTTTTAAAAGGGGCCACCTGTGATCAATAATAGCCAGATGTTTTTTTCAAGCCGCCATTTGTGAAAATAATCAGTTATGTTGCTTGGGGACATACAGAAGTCACAGAATAGACTGCAAGAGCTTCAGGACACTTACCTGATGCTACCTTCCTTCTAGGGAGGAGGAGGACTGCCCTCATCACCTTATAGAAAGGATTATTGTGGCTCGGCTTTTGGTCTGTGTTCCAAGATCAATGCTTTAAACCCTACATTCTTTACTGTGTGAGTATCACAGAAAACATTCACCTGGGTTTCTTTCCTACATCCACCAAATGAAACTCCTATTATTTCTTACCGTTTTAAATTCAATATATTATTTCTTGCCACGTATCTTGCAAAAGGAACCTGGAAAAATAAAGTTTCAAAGGTCAATGTCAAGATGTGCCAACTAGCATATTCCTTTTGTTTTTTTAATAAGAGCTTTACTATGAAGTTCATCATTTTAAAGCATGCAATTCAGTGGTTTTTAGTACATTCACAAAGTTGTGCCCTGGTCACCATTCACATTCCTTGAACAGTTCCTGAGTGTGTCAGTCAGCAGGAGACCCCACTGCCGGACATAAAACCGACTGTACTCATTGTAGTATTTCTTTGGTTTTTAAGTTTGAGAAAAATTCACTTTTAGTTAAACATGCTTTTAGTTAAATATGCTTTTAGTTAAATATACTTTTATACTTTTTTGGCCAACTTTTATTGTGCCAAATCCAAATCAGTGCAAGTTATTTGGTTACCTGTAAACCTTTTAAAAAGCGTCATTTATGATAACGCAATCGAAATGAGTATTATCAATTATGGTGAATTTTCTGGTTTGCCTATCAATGTCTTAGGAGAAATTCTTAATAACCACCCACTAATAATCACTACGACTTACACAACCATTTTCATATTGTCCCAAGTGATCTGATAGCATCATTAACTAATAGGTCCAATTCTCAAAACATAATTACTTTTTATTTTTTGGAATAGACTATCAGCTCATAGAAAGGAAGTCAATACTTAAAAATCTATACTTTAGTCTCTTAATGTCTAGAGAAGCAGTGGCCAGTTTTAAGTATAGCTATGTAAATATGTGTATTTCTACCTTTTCCTTCAACAGAGCCCAAATGTCTAATATGTTATTTATCTCTCACTCAAAATAATCCCATATCACTTTATAATTAAAGAAAAACATAAGCCAAGAATATGGAAGGAATTTTTCCTTAAACCATAAAAGCAAAATATGTTCTTGCAATAAGCCGTACAACATAGATATAAAAAAGAAAATGACTTGATTCCATATCTCCTCCAGAAAAATAGTCAAACGTTCAGTGTATTTAATCTTTGACACTTCATTCTATGGTGATAAAACAGCTAGTGTGTGTGGTCATTCACACTCGTGTAGAGCATTTTTACAATTTACACATACCAGGTGATGCAAACGTATAGGGCACCTTGTGCATACATTTGTTTTTTTTTTTTTAAACATTTCTTTCTTTCAATAAAAATGGGATATTAGAATTCTCTTTGAATGCTTTTTTTTTCCAGCTAATAATATACCATGGACCTTTCTACAGATTAAACATACATATGGATGTATGTAAATGTGTATGTACTTTGATTTTATACCTCCTTAATATACCATAATAAATTATCCAACCATTTTCCTATAGATGAACATGCAGTTTCCAGTTTCTGACTGTCATAATAATATGATGGTGAACACTGTTTTAATATGCATACACCAATATATTTTTATTTTCTTTAATAAATTCCTCAAAGTGGAATTGCTGGTTCAAAGAGTATAGTATGTATATAAAATTTTTATTTTTTTATTAAATACTTTCATATTACTTTTCTAAGGTTCAGTAATTTACACTACCATCAGCAACATATGAAAGTGCCTATTTTCCCACATGCTTGTCATCTCCAGATATTAATTTAAATATTTTTGCCAGATTGATGGGTGAAGTGGAGATACTTTTGTCTTGTTTTTCCTCATTATTAGTGAGGCTGAACATCTTTTCAGAAGTTTATCAGCTTTGTGCATTTTCTCTTTTAAGAGCTGCCTGGTTATATCCTTTGCTCTTCTTTTTACTTCTAAGTGCTTTCTGTACATGAGGGGTATTAAACTCTTGTCTATCATATGAATGTACAGTGTTACAGATGGGCAACCAACATTGTGCAAGTGAATGGCTGGTAAGACTGTTGCTGAAAAAGGGAACCCTGGGGATAAGAAGCAAGCAAGCACCAGCAAAATTCAGCGTACCCAATTAGCATAGACACTTGCAGTTACAATAATTTAATTGTTCTAGACACTAAAGTGTTAGGAAATTACTGAAGATCTTGCCAGGAAATAAAGAAAAAAACTGTCTGAGTTGTCTGTGTTAACCTGCTACAGTCTCTCGGCAGAACTCAACACAGAGGTATAGACACGGCACCTACAATGCAAGGTTCTGGTGTCTAGGGCTAAAAGTACTTGTGCTATTAGCAAAGTGAATGTACACAGCATCAACCATTTACTAAATTCCAGTAAAGTTCTCACCCTGATAACTTCCTTAAGAACACATTTCCTAAGGGTGACATTTTGATATGTTTAGAAAAAAAAAATGGTGTGGGTAATCTTTTAACAGATGTGTCACCCCTGTAACCAGACATGGCATCGGAACTGTCAGCAGAGTATTCTCAGCCTCACCCGCAGGTCGAAAGGAAGCATCACCAGCATCCCGCTGTGGTCCATGAATAAGGCCGCTTCGTTGTGCTCATATATTTGCCTATTTCGGGGAAGTAGTAGAGGGGTACACAATTGGACAGCTCCTACACCAAATCAGAAAAAAATAACCGATCATCAAGTTCTCATTCTTCCTAGAAGGCAAGTTAAAATGAACACAAACCTGACAGTGCAGTAATCTCTACTGGGACTGTTGCAATCATCATTAGTCTATTTTTGATTCTCAATGGAGAAGGTGCCTAAGGTTAAATTTGTGAATCAAGTCAGATTTCTGACTCTACAAACCAGCTGTACTTTAGTAGCAAGGTTGTAATAGTCAAATCTGTTTCTCCTCAACAAGATGAGTTGTAAAAATAAGCTTAAATTTCACATGATCAGTTGCTTATTATAACTGTGAATTTAAAGGTAAAATATGATTGCACCCAAATCCATTAACAGTACTTTGTAATAATGAAAAAAACCTCTTTTGAGAATGCATATAATTTTTAAAAAAGAACATACCATGTTTTTTAAAGATGCGAATGATGGTTTCACACACATGCTGTTGTATCTTGGCTGTACGAACTGAGAAGCTGCCCTAAAATGACCAAGTAAAATGCCATCAAAACCTAATCAAAGGGATCCCTTAAAATATTAATCTGTGGCTTGCAGTCAGCATAATATTGCTTATTCTCAGGATCACAAAAGAGATCTCAACAAGTCATACCCTTTTTGGGTATATTCAGGGAAGAAGAAACCACGTGTCTTGCAAAACATCCTGCCTGAGCAGGGCCAGCTACGTTTCAGGTCCAAGATCTTAACCACGTTGATACATGCCTTTCTGAGAGAGCTAGTCATATATATGCACATTCTTCCTGAGGACCCTCAGGGATACTGTGGAACAATAAAAACCCTAAGAACATCAGACCCCTTCTCACATAGTAAGGTGATTCACAGTGGGCCCCTTGAAAGCCACATGGCATTTACATATTTTGTAAAGACCTTTCTTTTTCATTTTTTTATTATAAAAGCAGTACTATTTCACTAGAGAAAATTTAGAAACAGATAAACAAAAAGACAAAAAATAAAACACCTACATTCAATCCTGTATCTAAATACTGCCAGACAGCAAAATCTGGCCCCTGAAATCTAGACTGATCTTCCACAAATCTTGCCATTACTTCCTCTAGTTCTCTTTTATAATTAGATTTTTAAGCATACAGAAACATAAAACATAATGTGACAAAAATCTGTTATTCATCCACCCATTATTCGCCCACCCAGCTTTTTCTAATTTTAACATTTTGCTATATTGCTTCAGATTGTAGTTGTTGGTTTTTTTTTTTTTTTTAAAGAAAATGTTGAAGGCTTCCACCTGGAAGCTCTTAAATGGATTCTTGAAGTACCTCACACGTGGAGATCCTAAGTCATTAAAATGGATGCAGTGTCTGGGTGGCTGTATTGGCAAAGGGCATCTCAAGTGATTCTGATGTGCAGCCAACATTGGGAGCGGCTAACTACCTGATCTACATCTGAGTTGGCTAAATGTTTTCAGCTCTAGGGAGCTGGGCCAGGGCTAAGTCTCTAAAGCACTGCTTCTTCATCTCATGGGAGGAAAGATGGAGGTGAGGTGAGGGTGGGTCAGAAATTTCTTCAAGTTAAATGAATAAAAGTGGGGCTCTTCCTATCATAATAATGTACATGCATACATTTTGCATATATAGGCCCCAGATTAAGAATTTGTGTTGGCTACATTAAAGGAATCCATGAAGAATAAGGAACTGACTTTATCCTTCTGTGAACCAGATTAAGCTCTCATTCAAAGCTTGGCTTAGGCCCACCTTCAGTATGTCGCTGTCATAGGTGTAGTCGATGGCAGGGGGTATGCGCTGGGAGAAGATATGGGCCATCATAGTGCGATAGGCCTTCCCGTCCACGTTGGCCAGGGTGTGGTGCAACACCTCGTGCAGCTCCGATTCTTCCATCTGGGGTGGGGGCAGCAGCTCACTCTTGAGCAGTTCTGTGGCTGTGGGCCGCTTTGCTGGATCGTGGTTCAACAGCCAGGAGATGACAGACTTCTGTAACAAGATGCAGGCACATCAGTAATGGGAAGTAACAGATGATGCTCAGGAATTCTCTTGACAAGTGGTAGTTGCTTCAGGTCAAAGAAAAGACACCACACTTCTTGCACTTAGGTGGTGCATTTTAATTTCTGAAATCTCTGAATTTGTCATTTCCCCCCCTATACTTCATTATGGCCACAGAGTTGTACAACAATGTAATATGAGCATTTCTTAAAAGGCAGATGCCCTTTTTATATTTTATTGTCATAAATGACTCAAAAAATCCTCAACTCAACTATTTAGAAGCAGAACTTAGGCCTTCCAAACACACAAAATACTGTATTGAAAAAGACATGAGAACATAAAACAAATACCTTTAGATGACTAATTTTAGTAAAAATTACGAGTAGTAGCTGCTGGAATCCTTAAAGCAGTGAAAACAGCTTTTTAATTTTTTCTTCTCCATTTATGCTATCTGTATTGATATCATTATCTAGAATGCCCTTGATTTATCTTACTCTTTATCATACTTTCATAGCTACTACCTCATTAAGCAGGGAACTATATGAAGGCAATCTAAACCTTTGAAAGGTTCCATGATGATTCCTTAATTCTCTTGTTTATAATAAGGATGTATAAGGAGTTATGGAATATTTGAGGTCAGAAAATCTCAATTTTAGATGAACATTATTAAGCATTTTCTAATTATATATTTTTAATATATGATCTCCCCTCCCCCTTGATTCATACCCATCTTAGGCTAAAATAAAAACTCAGGTAATAGCTTTCCATGTAAAGAAAGGAACTGACATGATATGACTTTTATGAAAAGTTATGTTAAGTTAAACTGGTTAAAACAATACCCTATTCAGCAAACAGGTTATACTGCTTAATTTCTGTGTGTAGCAAAGATTGTGTCACATGCAGTCTATGAACATTTTCTACGCTGCCTCCTTTCAGATAAAGAACAATGACTGTGATGTGGGAGGTGGTAGTGGTTGTGGTTTTGTTGTGGTGGCTTTGGTGTCAATTTTATACAGTCCAAATGCAAATGCTCAAGGGTATCTAATAAGTATCTATGACGGACAACAATCATCATCGTGAGAAATCATTTGTAAAGCTGCTCTTGTGTTCGTAGTTTAATAAAGTTGATATGCTACCACAGCTGCCAACATGTGGAAATACTGAATATGACTGACCTTGTTATAGGGAAAGGCTATGAAATGAACATTTTACTTATGACATCCAGAAACACAGGAAACGACCCAGTTCAAAAAAAATGATAATAACTAACAAAAAAAGTAGAAATAGGACTCAATGTATTTTCTAATGGTTTTCACTAATTCAACAGGTGAGGCAGAAAGGGCCCAACTAGCCATGTCATATAAAATGCTACAGTTATAGGATGTTAGTGCTGATATATAAACAAAGGGTACTTAATCCCTTTATTTTACAGATGAGAAAAATTAAAGTCTGGAAAAGTTAAATGACTTGTCCATCCAGATATATAACCAATAAGCAAGAAATATCAAACTAATGTAATGTTTGCTAGCTAGGTTTTTGTTCTTGACATTAATAATTTAAATAAGGGATTTTGCCTAGATTATAACTGTTAAGAAAGTCAGTTTAAGGAATAAATTTCCATATAACAAGAGTGTTAAACACAAAATACTTCGCCAAGATAAAAAATCAGCACTAAGAAGAGATGCATGCCACAAGTACAGTATACAAATTCACTAATTGTTACTTCCATTTTAGCTGGATGTTGCTATTTTAACCTATGACATGAGTTACATACACACTCAGATATTTATAGCATGGAGGAGAAATTATTTTGCTTTAAAATACTGTAAAATTAGACTGTCCAGTCTTTCCCTTTACAATGTGAGCTACTTTAACCACAAAAGAGAACAAAATTATAGTTTTAAGTTATTTTTTCTTAAAAATCCCAAGCTTTCTCTAAAAACAATGAGCTGTAAAAGCATTCTCTTTTTTCCAACAGCCAAGCCAAAGTTCTAAATAGCACTTCGAAAGCACAATGAACTACACAAAAGAACTCTGTAGTTTGTTAATTTTCTATGCCAATCCTTGACATTTTTTATGGTGTATTTCAAGCCTAGTAACATTTTAAGTGCTTTATCTTTTGATTTTTTCCCCCACATTGTTCCCAGGAAACAGAATGAGTGGCAGAAGATTACTAATTGAAAAAGAAGAAAAACAGTAATTAAAATCCAAGAGTGAAGACAGTAATTAAAATATCAAAAAGCTACCTGCTTTGTATGCTCTCCATCATCAAAATCTTCTGGAAACTTCGGGGAAGTGGGCTAAAAGAATATTATATTCAAATCAGCAAGTGCTTGGCAGACTGCCACAGTGAAAGCATTTATTCATCAACGTAAGAAAATTGAATAGAGAAATGAAAATCTGCTAACAAGGGAAGGCTGAGGTGATACCTTCTTGACACTTGTTCTTCCATATTATTTTTAATACAAATTTTACCCAAATGACAGTCTAGGTAACAGAAAGCACCTCATCTGAGGACAAAGTATTTTAAAATCAAATTGTTTCAGAGAAAAACAAGGTAGTTTTATTAAACATACAGATGAAAAAAGGCAAAAACACCAAACCACCAACGTAGAGTAAGAGAAAAACATTAACACTAAAATCTTTATTTCCCCAAAAGTTCTCACTTTTCTGGTAAACAGGACCTCAATCATAACATTAACTTCACAGTTTAGATATTCTAGAAATGAGGGAACAAACAGGCATTTTAGACTAAAAAGACATTTCATCAAAGATATAACTAAGACCATTCCATGCCAAGGCAAGGGCACTTTATGAACACAGCTGTCCACGATGTACTGGCAGTAATATAAGTGGTTTCCAAACACTATTTTGCTCTCATTAAGGAAGGAAGAGGAAGGCTCTTCCTCCACATGAATATGTAAATCTAAATTGCCCTCACCCAAACCTTACTCTCCACCTCATCTTAGTGTTGTTTCTAATGAGTATCATTGACCTCACACATTGTGAACGTTAGTCTCTTTTAGTTTGGGCAATCACAGAAGCGAGGATGAATTCCAAGAACACAAATGGAAACTTTATTGCCGAAAAATATTCAAGTGGCTGATATTTCTCCCCCGACCCCTTTTAACTTCTGTTCATGATGGTTTTCTTTAGGCATTACTACACCAGGTCCATTTGGCTGGAACTTTTAACTTCTAAAACTAACTTCATCATCCTTATAACCCATTCCCACTGCTGTAACTGTATTGATGTTGTGCAAAATTTTTGGATTCCTCCTGTGTTTCAAAATTAAGTGTAAGTCTCTCAGAATAATTTTTAAAAAGTAACTATAATTTAGCAACTTCTCCAAGGAGGATTTCTAAAAATAAACAAAATGGGGAAAGTTTCTTATCACTGAAGGTATGTAAGCAGACGTAGATTTCCATTTACTAAAAATACAGAAAATTATAACAGGATCACCTTTTCTGTATTATAAATACCAGAAAGATATCCTGCATTGAATTCTAATTTCCATGCATTAAAAAAGTCTTATACATACATCTCTAAGTTGGTTGAGAACAAAGATCCTTTCTGAGGCCGTGATCATAGGGTGATAGGACATCTCAAAGAAGATAATTCCCAGGCTGAAGAGATCCACTTTCTGAGGAGGAAAAAAAACTGCATTTAGAGAGCCTTGGTATGAAAGTGTAATTTACCAGGCAATTAGAGCATAAGCACTGTTAGTTGGAACAAAGTTTGCATAAGTGAAAAATGAGCCACACCGGAAAAAATTTGATTTCTTCTAAAAAAGTATAGGTATGAAGTACAGATGAGGTAAAATATTTGGCACGACTTCTCAACATTTTTCTTGAAAATTAATTGTAACCAGTTTAGCTATATACACAGATATAGAAAATCACTGGCCAAACACTGGGAAGAATCACTAAAGAGCGAGGACAACTGTGATTTATCATAAGAATTTGCATTGCATCTTCACTAATCCTCTCAAAAGTGAAACACAGACCAAAATCTGCAGTTAATAGCAAAGATCAGCCATTGATTGCAAAGCCATACCACTGAGGATGGAAGAATGGCACAACAGAAAGATCATATGATGAACTCTAACAAAATATGAAAATATGAAAATGCAAGTAAAGAAGAAAAAAATAAGCCAGTGTAGAGTGTCAAGGAGGGAGCTGCCGGGGGGAAGATGACTTTCAGAAGACGATGTGTCCGAGGCAGCTGGGCACAGCTGGCTGAGGGGAAGCCAGCTCATGGCAACTGCACACAGGTACAGAAGCCACTTTCGAGAATAACTCTTGTCTACGGCCAAACTACCTTGAACAAGCCCAATCCTGCCTAATCTCGGAAGCAAAGCAGGGTTGGGCCTTGTTAGTACTTGAATGGGAGACTGCGTAGGAAGCCCAGGTGCTATAGGTGTAAAAAAGAAAATAAAAAAATAGGGAATTGTGAACTGACAAGATCCTTATAATCTGTAAGGTCAACTAAGGGTTGCCTCACCTAAAAAAATAAAGAAAGAAAGAATAACTCTTGAATGAACTTGGATTCGAGCATTAGTAGAACCTAATTATCAGCAGTGACTTCCAAAGTCTTAAAAACAAACACTCATTGTGGCATTTCCTACACGTGTTTGCTATAGAAAATGTGGAACACACAAAAAAGCACCAATAAAATAGCACTCAAATATAATCCCACCACTCGAGCATAGTTACTACTGATGTCTAAAATATGCTTGTTTGTGTTTTATATGTATACAGACATGTACACAGTATAACAGCAGAACCACACTATTCTTGTAACTTTTATTCCCTTAATACAGAGACTTTTGCAATATATCATTTTTCTAAAACAATCATCCTAAAATATGATTTTATCGACATAGTATTCAATTATGTGGAAGTCCCATAATTTCACCAATACCCTACTTTTAAACTGATTCGTTTTTCACTGTTATAAATAATGTTGTGGCGAATCACTTTCACATTTATCTTTCTGGACCATCCCTGGCTGTTTCTTTTGGATAGATTTCAAAAGGTGGAACTTCTGGACCAAAGAGTACAGCCCTTCTAAGAATTTCATTATGCTATTCCAAACCAAACTAGAAAGATGACGCTGAAGGTGCCTTCCCACACCCATGGTGTTTGCACATCCACCTTCCCACACCCTCACGATCACTGGGTCTGTCTCAGTGCTGTCACTGACCAGGGCTCCCTGTCAGAACCAAAACCCAGGCTTGTATTTCTATTGCCTGAAAATATGCTTTGATGTGAATTGCCTGCCTAATATATTTTAAAAATTTAACTCTGCACTCTTGCCCTAAGTGAGCTCACCCAGTCTCATGGCTTTAAATCCCATTTGTGTGCTGATGACTCTCAAATTTATACTTCTGACTCCGACTTTTCTTCTGAACTCGAGTTTTGAGTCTTTCACAGCCTACTGGACATCTCCAACTGGCTCTCTCATGAGGCATTTCAAACTTAACACATCTCAAACATAATTTTCCGGCTGTCTTCTCTTCCTCCTCTGCCACGTCTTTTCTCAGGTTTCCTCATCTCAGTCAACTATTCTCCACCCGCCCCCGCCCCCTGCTGCTGCTCTAGGCAGAAACCTAAGCAATGTCCTGTTTTCCCTCCTTTTTCTCACCCAACATACCCCGCCACTACGAAAACCTGTCAATCCCCTGACCCGAATGTATTTTATATCAGCACATTTCTGCCCATATCACTTGCTACCACTCTGGTTCCAGCTTTCAGCCACTCCAAATGGACTTCTGCAAAGCCTCCGTCAACAGCGAGAGTGAAGTCTTTAGCTCAGGAGCCTTCAGTGGCTCCCTGTGCACATTCCCTATCCTGGCTAAGCCAGCCCTGAACGATCTGACCTCTGCCTTCCTTTCCAGCTCCACTTCATGCCTCTCTACCCATTGCTCGCCAAGCTGTAGCCACATGGACCTTCTTTTTGACTATCTTAAATGTGCCAAGCTAGCTGTCACCATCTTTCCTTTATGCACACTTCTTTTGCTTCACCCCTTCCTCCTAGGCATGCTCCAACCCCACACTCTGCATGGCTTTTCCCTTCCCCTTCTTTATCCTAAAAGCCATCTTCTTGGGGAGGCCTTCTCTGGTTTATCTAAAGATGATGTCTCTTATTGTTCTCTGGTCACTGGACTCCTTTTCTTAGCTCCTATCATGATTTGTAGTTATTTCTTTTATTTTTTTATATGTTTATCATCTGCTTCATCCACCAATGGATCAACTCCCTGAGGACTGGAATAAGACATCTTCCCTGTTATTAGACTGCCTTATTCCTTGTATTCCTGGGCCCTGACCCGAACCTGGGTTAGTTCAAATCTTCTTTAGATGGAGGGACTATAAGATCTTCAGCAGCAACCATGCTAGCTTCTGTCACTGTTCTGTCACGTGTCTTGTTTGGTGCAGACACTCAATATACATGTGGATATATGTATCGAGTGAATAAATGTTTCTATTTCAACTGGTAACTAAACCCCAAATGCAATGGCCTTGATATTCTAACTATTGTCTCACTCTTGAGACCTTTCCTTCTCCCCCAAAAGCTTCCGCTTTACCTGATTGTATGCAGATTTGGTGCTTCCTTGGACCTCTGGGCTCACATACAGAGCAGTGCCAACCATACCAGTCAAATGACCTGCAGAGAAGAAGGCAGAGAAGAAGGCTTTCCAATAATAGGACTCAGATATAAGGCAAATTTTAAAAAGGTTTCTTAAGAGTGTGTCATGATCTATTCATTGTTCACACTATTCATAGAAAGAAGTAGTGGGCATTTCACCAAGCAATTAATGCTAAGTCATGTATGGCCACACACTCTGTTCCACACAGGATATCATTACTGTTGCAGAGGACAGGCAGTACCAGATAGAAGTGAGGTGGCCCAGGTCATGAGGTAACCGCACATTACCGAGTGGGGTCAGATAAAGTGTAACTATCTATCCAAGGGAGCCAATTACTCTAACTGAAGCTCTAATTTCTTAAGGGTTCTAAATAATAATTAATAGTGAAAAAAAAAAAAAGAGATTTCCAAAATTTTGTTAATTTCATGAATAATTGTAACTTGCTTTATAATAAAATCCTTACGAATGAAAAAACAGGTTTCAGATTAAGAAATTTAAACTGTACTGTATACTTAAAATTTTCCTAAGAGGGCAGATCTTATGTTAAATGTGTTATCACAATATAAGTAAATAATAATAACAGTAATAATAAATAAAAGGGCAGGAAAAAACTTTTTGGAGGTAATATGTTTACGGCACAGATTACGGTGATGGTTTCACAGGTGTATATGTATCTCCAAAGGCTTCGTGTCATAAATATTACATATATACAGCTTTTTGTATGTAAAAATAAACAAGAGAAAAAAAATTTGTCACCTGCTTTTTAATACATGAACTAAATATACTAGATTTACCTGAAGGGTCTGATTTAATCAAATGATCTCCAGATGTATCATCTTGTTTTCCATCAGCCTTAAAATACAAGTAAGCCAAATATCACATTAAAATGTTGTATTATTCCATAGGAATGGCTTATCCATTTCTAAATGAAGACCACGTAAAAAATATTATACAGAAACCAGAACAGTTGTAATAATGCTTTTTTTTGAGCTTGAATTTTTTTATTGTTGTTTAGTCTACTAAGGCAGGGCTTACCAGAAACCCAATGAGATTGAGAAGCAGGGCAAGTCACTACAGAATTCTTTCTTCACAGCAGAACCCTCTGGAAACTTACAAAAGCAAATGCCAAAACAGAATCTATTTACTAGGAAGAGTAAGAGTATTTTAACAATAATGACCACCCCACTTCCTAACTTTCCCATTTATCTGGGTCAATTTTTACTCTTCTTTCCTAGAGGATGGTCACCAAATCTATTTTACCATCACTACTAAGACCTTAGGCAGCCTCATCTTCCTCCACCATACCTGCGACCATTATATAGTGAGTGCTGTCTCATGCATTACCCTAAATTGCTATTTTCTCCATAGGTTGCTTTTACAAGCACCACCACCAATACTAGTAGCTTTAACATTCTTTAACACTGAGGTCCTTTACCTGTATTCTTATTTTATCCTGCTGACAACTCTCTGAAGTAGATACTGGTATTAGGTACACTTTACAGACGGCGTACTGAAAGGTTAACTGACTTGCCCACGGTCACATCACAAAGAAGTGGCAGAGACAGGATTCCATCCCAGGTCGGTAGGCCTCCAGAGTCTGTGCTGTTATCTACCTCACTATACCACAACTTTCCAAAAAGCAAGTCAAATCCTTTAGTTTGGGGATAAAGATCCCCATCACTTAGCCCTTCCTTGGTCTTAGTACTGTTCAAAATTGTTCTGGTCAAGACCTCGTCTTTACTGTCCCCCTTCCATTTCCTGCCTCTCTGCTCCTTCTAATCTCTCCTTCTAATTTAGCCCTTAATTACCATTTAGCCAAATAGACTGTTAACAATTAATCCAAATCCTATTTCCTTTTCCTGACCACTCTCAGAATTAACTGCATTTACTGTAGATTTTGGTGCCTAATAATTCTGGTTTACAATGTCAAGTGAAACTCTTCCTCTGGCATTCCAAGGCCTGCCACCTACAAGACTCCCAACCTACCAGCATCCTCTCTCACTGCTCCCCCACACCTTATAGTTTCAATCAACCAGACAACACACTGGCCTTCAAACAATCATGTCTACTTACCCCAGGGCCTTGCTTACGCTGTTCTTGCTCTCTGGAATCCTATACCATGGTGTCACCATGTCCTGCCCTCAATCTCAGCCTGCTGGACTCCCACCCACACTTCAGGGTACATTTGAAATACTGTTTTCTTTTTATGAGCTTTTCTTGATCTTCATAACCATATGTAAATTTTCTCCTGTCTTTTACTCTTATGTCACTATTTCTCTCACTTCATATTATTTTAGCTTTGTATGTTAAACTACTGTACAATTTTGTGAAGAACCGACACCTTCTGGATTACATGTTATCTAGGACTGATGTTTTATGTTTTTTAAGCCTTATTTCCTTTAACTAAAAACCCTTTGAGTGTAAAGCATCTAGCCCAGTGCACAGCATGGCAGACCAAAATACCAAATTATTTCATAAAGCATTATATACCTTTGACCTAAAAAGCATTCACAAACCAGTAATTTTATGTCCCTCAAGTGGAATGTACTCACTAAAATGTACTCACAATGTCAAAGCCTAAAAGGTCATTTCCAGCTCACTCTTCAGATCTGTATCATTTCCTGAGGATTACACAGCAGAGTTCAGTGAACTTATTATCTATCCTGTCTTGTAACACTTTCGTGATTATCAAGGAATATGGGTCCATTTACAGGCACAGCCTATTTCAAAAAATACTCACAGCAAAGGCTAGATGGTCTGTCGCCAAACCAAAATCACCTATTTTCACATGGTCATCAGAATCCAAAAAAATGTTGACAGGCTTCAAATCCCGGTGAATCATTCCCTGACAGAAGAGAGCAAAGAAACAAAGTGTTTCCCAAAGCATAGTTTATAGTTATACTTGTTTCCTAATTTGAAAGGCCAACCTAGTGAGATCCGAAGTTAACAGAATTTTCGCGTCATGAAATATTATTCTTTTGATTTTTAAAAATAATCATTTAAAAATGTAAAAGCTGCTCTTCGCTCACAGGCTGTACAAAAGCAGGTGGTGGGTTAGATTTGACCAGTGCGCCATAGTTAGCTGATCTTAGTTCTAATCTTAAATGTTTTCTTTGAATTTTGGTACTCTGTAGTAATTTATCTTTTGAATAATCTATTTCCTATAGATTATTTCAATAAACCCAGAGTTTCTCCTCTATTTGTTTTTCTCTAATCTTATATTATTTGACGTTTTTATTCAGTCCTAAATTTTATGTAAACATAAGTTTTCAGATATGAAGTGTTGTAAAGTTTACTTTCTCATGGATATACGCCAATCCATCCAAAATCTCTCGAAAAAGCCTCCAGAGTCTGATGGTATCTTGATACAGTCCCTGGTCGATGGTATCACGTAAAGTGCTCTTTTCACAGTACTCCATCTATGGACAAGAACAAACCAGGCAGGATTTGGTTATACAGAGTTGCAATTAAAGAGGACAACTGCAATTAATGTAATCCTTCATTTTAAAACAGGTACTATTTCAAACAGTTATGAGAAAGGCTTGATTTTTTTTAATTGAAAAAAAAAATCAAGATTATTAAAAAAATTTGGGCTTCCCTTTAGTAATGCCTTATTGGAACTGGTTTGCCTGTGGCTCCTGTCCTCCAGAGGTTCTGGAACAAGCCATTCTGCCTAAAGTCATGTTGGTGTTTCTTCTGCACACACAAGGATGTGTGTGCATCAAACTCTACTTGTTCAGATTCAGCTTGTTAGACAAAGTAGAGTTTCCCTACATGCACAGTCTAGCATTTACGGAACTAATTACTTCACAAATGTTATTTCATTTATTTTTCACAAGTCATAAAGATAGCTACTGCTATTTAATTTATGGATGGAGAGTCTCAAACACAGAATGCTAAAGAACCTTGACTGAGCTCATATAGCTGTGACCAGGAGGTGAGCTTAACACAGCCCAACTCCGGAGCCCGTAAGCATAGCTCTATGCTATCTCCTGCTATGGTACAGGAAAGTGTGAGTGCAAGGCTGGGGGAAAGGGCCTCCAAGCTGCAATCCACTCTTGCCAATTAATCTTTGGTAGTGCCAGTGAGTCCCCTCCTGCCCAGTGTCTTGCTGTGGTTTCCTGAAACATATCTACCAGCAACTACTGGGAGTTGCTATGTCACCCAGCTGCATGCCAAGGCCTTACCTGAATATAAAGGTAGTGGACAGCTTCAGTGGTTGCTGATGGCTCACTTTCATGGCAACTGTTCTTTCCATTGCAGTCTTCATCCTAACCCAAGAGGAGCACACAAGAACTCAAAATGGGGCCACTGTCATCATCAAGTCATTTGTGCTTGCCCCGACTAAATGCATGGCCATCCTGTTGCCTCAGAGGGGAGGTCAGTGAGCAGAACACAACCACTGTCCTTTAGCTGAATACAATATTCCAAAGGCAATTTGCTACTACCAGAATCTTCTGTGTAATTTCCAGGTCTCTCACTGTATTAAACAATGGGGAAAACAAGCAGGTATCAAAGGCGTGCAAGCCATAGAAAGACTCCATGTCAAGAGCTCTTTCTTACCATTAACATCTTTCTGTGGATATGAAGGGCAGAATGTATACAGGCTAATATTTTAAGGCTTCAGTTTTAAGGGAATGCCTTCCTTTGGAAACAGAAGATTAGAAATCTATCTTTAGTTAAAACAATTTAAATGTGATCGTATGACCAAAGAACATGCTGCCCTGTTGGCTACACTTCCGGAGAACAAGCATGCGGCGGTGACCACTTATAACCATGGATCCTCTCAACTATTTTTACACGTGGTTAGTATGTTTGTCTTCCACATGTTAACTCAGGTCTCTTAAAAATTTTTTTCTTCTTCTAACAGATATATTTAAATACCACTCCCTGCAAGTATGGAAAAAGCATTAGGTAGCATTTGCTCATTTCTGATACACAGTTTTTGTGTGTGTTTGTGTGGAAGCATCTTTCAGCATTCTTCCTTTATCAAAGAAAAACAAAAACTTCTGCTTTAGAAAAAATCAGGTTCTACTCCTAAATTATTTATATACCCTGGGGATTATCTGTAGAAGACTGTTAATCTTCTAATCAATTAGAATGCCTGTGGGATGGTGCCCTTGACAGAACAAAATCAGAATTATAAATTTGGTGCCCTCACAATAATTAAATGCATAACTAATGCTAAAACCAAAGACCGTTTGCTTTATTAGTACTTTATACTATTTATTCTAGTATTCTGGTTAAATTTATAATTTATAAATTTAGATTGAGAGGATGACTTTAAGGATGATTTTAATAAAAAGAGAATAATTTATTAATGCATTCGAACTTGCTTCAAATCAATTTAACTGCTTATCTCGCAGAATCTATATGTAGACTTTACTATGAATGCCCCTTATAACTGCTAGCAATTATATTTTTATTTCTGGTATAAAAGTCATTGCATTCAACTCCCAGGCATAGAATGCTCCTCTGAAGCAACAACTGACAGTCCTAGTAGTTACAAAGCTTCACCCTGGACTCCATGTACCAGCATCGAGGGGCTTTGCTGGCCAGGGCAGAGAAAAATATAGAACTGAGTGAGGCTCAAGGACTGGGGCAGTGTTTTTCAAACTTTTCTGACCATGATCCACATGAAGAAATATATTTTATAAAACACACAGTACACATACTCATAAGAGGTAAGTTCTACAAATACAGTTTACCTTTACAAGTAAGACACATTTTGGTATTCTCTACTCCTCTCTATAGCATTAAGAATAAAATAGTTGGTTGTGACCTTCAAAATAGATTTCATAATTTGTTATAGGATCATGGCTCACAGTGTTAAAACACTATTCTAGGGGATGGATTATGAAAATAAGGAATCAAGATTAACTGATGTGAGACCCACTTAACTCCACAATTAGGCTGTTTAGTTATTCAATTAATTTGCATTCAATCCTCATCCCAACCATATAAAGTTTCCCCAAATCCTCTAGGACAGGAGTTCCCAACCCCTAGGTTACAGGTCCATGGCCAATTAGGAACAGCAGGAGGTGAGCAGTGGGCCAGTGAGCAAAATTTCATCTGTATTTGCAGCTGCTCTCAAGCGTTAGCATCACTGCCTCAGGTCTACCTCAGATAATCATGCACTAGATTCATTTAGGAGCACAGGTCCACGGTGCCAAAAAGGTTGGGGAACTGCTGCTCTAGGAAACAATTTTTATTTTTAAAAAATATAGGGTATCAACTTTCAAAAAGCAGGCATATTTGTTATGTAGATAAATTAATGCCTATAAACAAACATATGAGTAGAATATATTTTAAATAATTATGTTTTTAAATCGAAGGTCTATATTTGCACATCAGAATAAGGCTTTACTATTCTACCTGAGGTTTATAGTATCAAATGTTAGTTTTCTTACATACCCACCCCATGATGAATAAAATGGTATTTCTATTTATATATCTACCTGATTTTGGCTTTTACTGTTCTCATCTTCGTTGTCAAAGATGATATCACTTTCAGAATCTGAAGCAGGTCTTAAAAAGAGAAACAGAAATACTAAGGAAACCAAAACCTCTGTTATAATTTTGAAAATCAACACTTGTTAGTGACTAGAAAGCAAAGAGGCTAAAGACACTATACCATGACCATGTAGGCATAAAGCTGTCTATAATACCATGCTTATTTATATTTTCCTAATATATGAAACACAAAAGTCTTGATTTAAATAAAAATGGGCCTGAATAATTTTCCTGAAAAAATTTAATAGGTAAGAGTTATGATAACTGTTATCTAACTGGATACAATGAAATAATATCATGAAATTAAATGGGGTGGATTCTGAGATGCAAAACTATAGTTTAAAATCATTATTGGTTTGGTAACCTTTTCTGGAACTACAATTGGAACTATATTGAGACTCCAAATTTGTTCTTCAATGTTTCACAGAGTTGGAAGCCCTTATCTAAAAAATGACCTTTGAAAATTATATTAATGTATTAAGATGAGGTATTGAAAAAAATTTCTATTTTTCTTTTCTCCAGGGCTTAAATTTTAGAGTTCTTTTGAAGACAGTGGAGGGAAAAATCTCCTTTGGATGGCATTTTGTTACTCTGTAAAATTAGGTTTCATATTTTCTTTTCTTTTTTTTTTTAACATGGTAAACAGGGCCAGATTTCTAATTAACTCCCCTCTTTCCTGAGGTGGGCTGGGGGATTAGGTTAGGGGCTTGTCCCAAACAGCCAGGCCCCGCCCCCCCCCGCCCCCAGGCGGCAGGCTGTGAGTGTTCATGCTCTTACAGGAAGGACTGAGAAAAGACACCGTCGTGCTCATCCTCATCATCATCCTCATCGCTGCTGGAGCCGGGGCTGGTGGCCGGGAAGCGGGAGCTGGAAGAGCGCTCGCCGGACGTGCTCCACTCCACCGAGCTGGTGAGGATGGGCGGCGGCGCGGCGGCCTCCACGCTATCAGGATCGTTGGTGTCTCTTTTGTCCATGAAGGCTGGCCCATCCTGGGCCTGGGGCCCCACGTCAGCAGCCGGCCGCTCGTGCCTCTCAATCCAAGCGTTGTAGTAGCGCACGATGTTCTCATGGTGCAAGCGCGACAGCAGAGTCACCTCGCCCTTGATCCTGCGGAAGTGCCTGCTGGCCGGGTTGATGGGAATACGCTTCACCGCGTAGCAACAGCCATCCAGCTTGTTCTGCACCTGCAGTGCAGAAGGGGAAGGGACTCGGTACAGGCTGCTCAGAACTTCGCACAGACTGTCATCTGTAGCATCACCCATCCCCTCTCAAGGGGAAACTGCAGTTCTGAGTGAAAGCCAACAACTACAGAGAGCCACATGTCTGGGACTCTTAAACTAAAGAAAGTTGACTGCCAAAAACTTAGAAAACATTTCACCCCAAGCTAGATGCTCAGAAACCCTGGGGAAAATGATCTCCATTTTAATTATTAATTTCGTTGACAATTACATCCCTGGTTTTCCAGTATCGAATCTGCTATTTAAATTTCTAAGTAAGCCTCGTTTTCTTAACCCTGCCTTAAAAATAATTATTTTCTAAAGCCAGTGTACAGTTTAAGATGATTTTAGGTTTTTTTAAAAACCCTTAGTCAATAAACACAAACTAAACTCCAAACATTTTAAGACCTAAATGAAAATTTTAATTCTCAACTTATAAAGCTGTGTGAACTTGGACTAATTACTTTCCTTGAGACTCAATTTTCTCATCTATGGCACTTTTCTTAATTCAAACGGTGATTGTAAAGATTAAATGAGATGAGGTGGGTAAAGCACTTGTATCAAGGCCAACCAGAGAAAGGTGCTCGGTAACCGCAATTGATATTATACCCATTACTGCCCACTGATTTTGTTACAAAGACAAAAGATTTACCCCTGATGTCGTGTACTGAAACTATAACAGTATAATTGAGAGCACAACAGAAACAAATACAAGAAAACATTTCAAAGGCGAGTCTCTACGCATTCTTATGCTGGGCAGTTTCACTATGCAACTGGGTTGACTGAAGTTAAATTTCATTCACCAGAACATTCCAACCCCACCATGCAGGTAAAATTAGGTCACGAAAAGCAACAATCTGGTCATGGGCAGAGAGAAACCAGCTGATTACAAAAGATAAGAAGAGAACATCATTTCTGTGTTTGGTTCATAGGTTTCAAACAGACTACTAAAAAACTTTTAGAAATGAGAAAGGAATACTATAAAATTGAATTTCAGGTGACCTTTATGTATGTGGAAATAGTAGCTAGAACAAACTTTCAAGTAAAACAGATGTGGGTCTGAATGCTGCTTTCATCTCTTAGTGGATATATGTAACTTCGGGCAAATTACATAACTTCTCTGAGCTTTAGTTCTCTTATATGCAAAATGAGGATAATACCTATTTTATAAGAATGTCATGAGATTGAAAGACATGGCCTAAAAGCCACCTGGCACATAACCTAAAATATGGAATGTGCTCCAAAAAAATGATAGTTCTTTTCCTGCCACATTGGTAGAGTGGAGGACAGCGGGAAGTCTGGACACTCTTTCAACTTCATGTCTCAGTACACATCATATATGCTATGAGTCATTGGTAGGTGGAAATTGCTACACTGGAGATTCCTAGGAATTCATTTATTCAAATGGAAAGGTGCATAAACAGTAATGGGTCCAGCTCCTAACAAAATGCCAGACCACTGAGCAGAATGCTCTAACCTAACCTGGAAACAGAGGTAGGGGGTATGAGGGCTTTAGGGTTCTCATAGGGATCAAAAACTTGGGTCCTTAAATTATTGAGATTTTTTTATTATTATATGAGCTTATTAACAATTTTTAAGTACTTATGAAGAAATGAGGTTTTGCATTCAAGAATCTAAAATATAAAGAATTTAAAAGACTTGATCCCAATTACATGCTTTAATCATTCACTCCTCTTAAAGGTAACTGCTGATGACCCAATCAGGCTATCTGCCCACATAAAATCTATTTAATCACCTAACTGTAATATGTATACTTTCAAAAAGAAAGTTGAAATATTTCCCATATAACATCCTTTTGTAAAAATTTGCTTATGATAGTCTTTCTGCCTGAAAACTAATTCAATTCTTTTTCTTTTCTTTCTTTCTTTTTTTTTTTTTGGTGTAAAAGGCCTTCCACAGTAACACTAGTAATCTTTCCTAATAATACTCTCTGAATCCTAAACAGACATATGCCCTATTGATGGTGGGCTACTTTCTTATGTGTAAGATGCCATATATCTTTTTTAAAAAATATTTTATTTTTATGCTTATAGCACCTGGTCTTCCTAGATGGTCTCCCATCCAAGTATGAACCAGGCCTAAACCTGCTTAGCTTCCAATATCAGACATCAGGCTTGTTCAGGGTGGCATGACCATAGACTATGGACTGTGGCTCCACTGGGGCATGAACCCAGGACCTTCTGTATGTAAAGCAGATGTGCTAAACGCTACACTATGGAACCACGTCCAAGACACCATATATCTTATATGGATTTAATAAGATTCATCTGGGTCTCCTAAATTCAAACAAAATACTTAAATTATATAAAAACAGCTGAAACCTCTTTCTAAAGGGGGAAAATAATAATAAAAGTCACACAAATAGACCGAAATGAAGAACGGAAGACCCAACAGCAGAACACCTTAATAATGGATCGCTAATTTTCCATCTCAATAAGAACTGGAAAATAAAAGCCATTAAGACCATCTGGGGCCATTTCCCAGTTGGAATTCCTTCTTAGTTCTAACCTTGCAGCCCTTTTAGCTATAGCGACTCTGAAAGCAAATGAAAGAAGAAGAATTTTCTTTCTGCACCAAAGTAAAGGTTGACCCCACTGGAAGAGTTATTATGATCATGTGGTTTTCACATTAATGCACTGCATTAAGCAAGGGAAAAGGAATGATGTGTTCTTAATGTGCCCGGTGTAACTTTAAAGCCTTTAACTTCATAAAAGTGAAGATGATCATAGTTCCAAATGGTTGAATTCACTTCCTTTCCCACTCTTGAAATAGAAGTCCGTAAGTCTGCAGAAATGGAACACAGTAGTTCTAAAAGGGACTGGGGACAACTATGTATCACACCTTGATGACAGCTCCAAAAGCTCCTTTGCCAAGAAGTTGTAATTCTTCAAACTCAATGAAATATCGGGAAAACTGTCTCTGTGTCTCACTGAAGAATGCAGCACTGGGTAGCCGGTTCCTAGGAATAACGGTCTCAACGTAATCTTGTCCTCCAGAATCTGAGATAAAAAAGGCAAGACATAAATGAGGCATTAGAAATATAGGAAGAACTACAATATCCAACAGCAATTCAAGGTTTGGAAGGGGTCCTAACTAGTAGTTTGAAAAAGTGCCTCTTACCTGGCAGACCTTTTAGTACTTTCCTCATCTTATCCTCCTTAAATTAGGTGGAAATACAATTAGCCTAAGTTTACAGATAGATGGAGGTAACTGAGACAGAGAGTAAGGAAATGACTGGATAGAGCCAGAAGCCAAACCCAGGTCTCCTGATCCATCTCAAATTCTGTTGAGGTCCCTTTACCTGCTACTTGAGAAGCAGCAGGGAAATCCAGTTACATGAGAAGAAGGGTTACTAAACAACACTATAGATAGCTCAGTATAAAACAGAGAAATGATTCATACAGTCCCTTCCAGTTTTAGGTTTATGTACATTTTATTATTAATTTATGTTGCGCAGGGTATCAAAAAAGAATGGTAAAAGACTCACCTTCAGGACTTTGTTCTAGAAAAGGCATTTTTGGCTGAGGATTTATAAAGCTGTGTTTCAATAGCTGCTGAGGACTCCATCTTTCTTTGTCATCCAGGCAAACGCACCTTAGTAAGAACGAAGAAAGAATCTCAGCAACACACAAATAAACACTAAGCTAGTTAATCTGAGGCATTTAACTATGGGTTGATTTTTTTAAAGATACACAATAGAGAATTCATGTTGCTTATGGACCAAAATGTACTCATAACCAAATTTACGTTAATAAACATTTCTGTAGGATTTACATGCTGAGTAGCAGGCTGGGTACAAATGGAGAAATTTTTTAAACAAGTATAGAGTAGTCCCCCCTTATCTATGGTGTCACTTTCTATGGTTTGTTACCCTCAGTCGACCATGGTCCAAAAATATTAAATGAAATATTCCAGAAATAAACAATTCTTAAGTTTTAAATTGCACACTGTCCTGAGCAGCATGATGAAATCTCCCACGACTCCTCTCTGCAAATCAAACCTTTGTCCAGTGTATAAACACACTACTTTCCTGTTAGTCACTTAGTAGATGTCTAGGTTATCAGACCCGCTGTCACAGTATCACAGTGCTTATCTTCAAGTAACTCTTATTTTACTTAATAATGGCCCTCAAGGTCAATAGTAGCTTAACGCTAAGTCACAATGCCTCCATCAGTCACCTCATCTCATCATGTAGGCACTGTATCATCTCACAAAATCATAAAGAGGGTGACTATAGTACAATATGATATTTTGAGAGACTACATTCACATAACTTGTATTATAGTATACTGTTATGTTTTATTACTACTTATTGTTAATCTCTTACTGTGCCTAATCTATACATTGAACTATCATAGGTATGTATGTATACAAAAAAACATAGTATACGTAGGGTTCGGTACTACATGCGGTTTCAGGCATCCACTGGGGTCTTGGAACGTATCCCCCTCAGATAAAAGGGTACTATTGTAGTCTCCAGAAGCAGAAAGACTTACCCTCATGGAATAATTTTTAGACCATCTAAAGTAGCATAAGTCTGCTATGAATTTTCACTTCCATTAAGTTTAATTACTTGCTAAGTTTAATGCTAAACCAAGCCTTTCTGGGGCCAGTAATAAAACTTTCAGATAGCTGATACAAAGTTGGGCCCCAATGTGATAAACTTTAGATAAAGCCTGCTCATCACAGTATGAAGTTGGTAACAATTAAGAAAGGTCCTATATTTTATCACATACTTTCAATTCTCATTCCTTGAGCCTACTAACTGTTTATTTTCATTTTTTTAAATGAATGAAAACAAGCCATACCTTTAACCCAGTGGTTCTCAAAAGCAGGGTCCCTGACCAGCAGCACCAGTATTACCTGGGAATTTGTTAGAAATACAAATTTGACTTCATCTTGGTCCTAGCTAATCAGCAACACTGGGGGTCTGGGTAGTAATCTGTGCTTTAACAAGCTCTCCAGGTGGTTTCAATCCAAGATAAAGTCTGAGAACCACTGTTTTAATTAATTTAAGCTGTTTGACTTTCATAACAAACGACCTAAGTAGCACCACTTGGTAGCACTTGACCCTGATTATAAACAATGTATTTAAAAGAATCAACCATGGTTCTGAATTCTGGACTTAAAATCTATGCCTATAAAGTGGTGAGAGCAACTATCATAAAATGTTAATTTTATTTTTTTATATCAGCACTAAAAAATGAAGCACTCCTAATTTTATAACTTGAAAAGGCAAGAAATGATAATAAAAGTATCTGTGTAAGATTTGATATTTCCCCCTAATTTAAAATTAATTTTAAATTAATTTTAAACATGAATACCTTTTCTCCTGGCAAATACTATTAAAATATTACTGATAATAATAGTCTTTGACAAGCACCTGAACAAAAGATATAGTTTGGTTGTGTGAATATTGATTTTTTAAAAAAATGACATTATCTTGTACATATTCTACAACTTGCTTTTTAAATTTCACCATGTAAAAAATTCCGCACCCAATTCCAGCATGGTGTGGGGATGTCTCACACCAACAAGCAATTCCCCAACACCAGCTAGGTGTCAAATTCAACTCAATTCTAACACTGTTTACATGGAGAAAGCATTGGATCCCACAGTTTAAGGTTTCAGTCTTAGAAGACCAGATCCCCGCCCCTTCAGACACTCCAATAGCAAGTCCTGGTTGTTACCTGAGCTTCTGACCTTTTGGCTATAGATGAGAGGTTCCAATGACCTCCTCCCTGGGTTTAATTAATTTGCTAGAGAGGCTCACAGTACTCAGAGAAACAGTTTCCTTATTAGATTACTGTTTTATTATAAAAAGATATAACTCAGGAGCAGCCAGATGGAAGAGATGCATGGGGCAAGATGTATGGGATAGCAGAGCTTCCATGTCTTCTCTGGGCACCTCCCAGCATCTCCATGTGTCCACCAACCTGCAATCTCTTCAAACTCTGTCCTTTTGAATTTTTATGAAGGCTTCATTACACAGGCATGATTACTTAAATCATTGGCTATTGGTGATGGATTCAACCTCCAGCTCCTCTACCGTCCCCAGAGATCAGGGGGGTGAAACAAAAGTTCCAACTCTCTATCATGTGGTTGGTTTTCCTGGCAACCAGCTCCAACCCTCACCTCATTCCAAAAGTCACCTCATTAACATAACGAGAGACACCTTTGCTGCTCTAACAGGCCATTCTAGGAGCTCTGTGCCAGAAATAGGGACCAAGACCAAATATATCCTTATTATAAATCACAATATCACACAGTGTGTCTTAGAGATCTAAGAAAGTACTTAAATGTCTTTTTAAATTTATCAGAATTTATTTACACATTCTTCTACTGTTGGACATTTAGTTCATTTCCAATTTTCCACCTGTACAAAAAAATGCTGTAATAAACATCACTATACATGCCATGCTGGGTTTCTGAAGAACATTACCAACTCTACCTCAACCGTGACAGTAATATGATTGACATCACAATAAATCTAGATCAAAAAAATCATAAAGCCTATCTAGAATGAATTGTATCTTTAAGAGATTTTATAGCTATCAAGATCTCAGTTAAAAAGATGAAATTCTCTGAGCCAATAATCTTGGCGTCATTGTAATCATAAGCAGCAGAGGCAAATGCTAGCTCTGAATCAAAAGGGATGAAATGCCTGGAGTCACATATTAGGTCCATACTTCCCACGATTGAAGATGGAGATAACAAACCCTGCCTGACTTAGAACCAAGTGTTAGGCACTGCTGGAAGCACAATTGTGGCTCATTTAACCCTCACAATCACCTCCTCAGTTAGGCGGTGCTATTATTCCAGCATGGCATGTATAGCGATGTTTATTGCAGCATTTTTTTGTACAGGTGGAAAATTGGAAATGAACTAAATGTTATTATTTTATAGGAAGGAAACTCAGGGTAGGCAGTTTAAGCCACTCAGCTAGTAAGGTATGGAGGTGGGATGTGAACCCAGCTTTCTGGCTCTAGAATCTGGGCTCTTTCTTATCACAGAGACTGATTTTAAACAAAACCTTTTCCAAAGGATGTTCACCAATAAGCAAAAATATGGCTAAAATGAAATGTTGCTATACCTTTGTTGTTTGTGAATAATTTTAAAAAATTTTGTTAACAAAGTAGAAAAGGTGGTAAAGCAAGCTTCTTTGTAACCAAGCTACTTTGTAACCAAGCAGTCTATCAAAGCACTGTAGCAAGAGAGAAGAATATATAAAACATTCTAAGGACAACCATGTTAACGGAATAAGAAATAGTGATGAGCTCAAGTTCAAAACTGACAGAGGATAGCATTATTCTCTAAGAAGTGAACTAGTAAGTTTCACCTGCTGAGTCTGTCATTTTGCTATCAAATGTGAAAGATAGGTTCTACTTAAACTTCCCAGTATTGTTTTTATAAATACATAATGTTATTGTTAACCTTTACTAAATTATTCTTGACCAGTGAGAAAACGCAGAAAGCTGAAGTTGCCATTCTGGAGAATGAAATGAGTCTTTCTATCAGTGGTTCTATCATCATATTTATTTTTGGCCAACCACACTGTCAGGGTGCATTTAAATAAATATTTTAAAAGTCCTAGTGATTTAAGAGAAATCATAAGAGATTTCTTTAGAAATCTTAAAATGTTTATATACTTAAAGGAGAGGACACAGCACAAAGAATCAAAGCCGATCCCTTTCCACAACTGTATCTATATTATTTCTACTTCTATTTTATGGCACATAGGAATTACCTTATTAAAAGATAAGTACATGTACTTTCACTTTTGTAATGGGCAAGACTGTAAGTGATAGGAAATAACAATATAGATTAAGTCAAATGGGAGTTGGGATAGTTAGGAATAAGGAAAAGAAATGTGAAGGGTAAAAGAAAAGACATGTAGGGAGTAAATAAAATGAATTTCCAAATGGCTGGAAAAAGGAATAAGGTACAAAACAAGACTATTGGAAAGGGAAGATACCAGTCCATGCTAACTTCTGCTCAAAAGTTGGACCAGGAGCATATCTAGCTAGAAAAACCCAAACTGAAGGGATCTTATTTCTTATCTAACAGAGAAACATAGAACGTAGGTCTGGCTTGGACTAAAAAGTGGCAGGGCTGAATTAGAAAATGCTGAGTTGAAGGACCTGCCCAGAGACTTCAGGCCCGAGGAAAACCTCTCAGTAAGGATTCTCTCAAAGTGGGTAAAACTTGGCTCTGTAATTAAATGTGCACCTGTAATCAATGGGCATAAAAAATCCTCTGGCTAGAGCAAGGAAGTCATTTGCATTCTATAACTTGGCTGAATGAGACATTGCTAATGAAAAATGGTTAAGAACAAGGGGCACAATTATACTCCTAAAGTTGTTTTCTAAAAAGGAGGCCTTGTCTTTGACCCCGAAGGCCAAGATAGACAGAAAGGTCTTCCATTTGGAATAACTGGGCATTTCTCCATGTCACCATCCCTATTGACTTCCTAGAGTATACCAGGCAATTCCCAAAAGAAGTTTGAAAATCTATTATTAAGCCCAAGTGAATTTAGCAGAATGTGGGAATTAAGGGAATGATAAACATTAAGCAAGAAAACAGAACATGTGGCTGGGAAAGAATTGCGAGAACAAAGAATTAACTCTAATCCTGTTCCTCACTTTTCAGCTTATTCATTACCACTTTGATGCTTAGCATTCAAGCACAAGCAAAAGGCAAGGAATAAAGTACAATTAGAATAAATCTCAATGATACTCACTTTTTTAGAAAATCTTGAAAGTCAGCTGGTAAGTCACTAGGGATGGTCACAGGGTACTCTCCACATTCTTGTCCTTGGCTGAGGGAGAGCAGCAGAAGGCCAAGATGCCAAACATCCCCTTTCTTCCCCGTTTTATAAGGTAGGGCATTGTCACTAAAACGAACTCGGGTTTGCTCAAACACATCCTCCTTGCAAATGTCTGCTAGGCGTTTAGAAATGCTGT
The DNA here is from genome assembly GCF_014176215.1 of Rousettus aegyptiacus. NCBI lineage: Eukaryota > Metazoa > Chordata > Mammalia > Chiroptera > Pteropodidae > Rousettus > Rousettus aegyptiacus. The sequence continues at coordinate 114,286,181 of NW_023416306.1, read as the reverse complement.
AATCTGTAATCTTGACAGTGCCCTCTGCATCCACCAAGACATTTGATGCACTCAGAACCTTGTGCACCACGGAATTGCTGTGCAAATAATCAAGGCCCAACAAGAGCTGAGCTGTGTACTTGCGAAGGTGATGCATGGGGATGGGGCCTGAGTGGCTCAGGTGAGCAGCAAGGGACACCCCATTAAAGTGCTCCACTAAAATGTGCACCATGATGGAGCTGTCTTGCTCTTTGAGATTCATTGCAAAGTAGCGTACTATATTGGGATGGCTCAGTTTCACCAGTGAGTTGAATTCCGTTTCTGCCCCTTGAATCTGACAAGAAAACAACAAAACAAAACAGTAAGATAATAGTGGGTTGATGAGCATTAACTGGAGTTTCATTTCAAAAGGAAAATATTCAACAGAAAATGTACTTTCAAAGGAGAGAAGAAGGAAATGCCCTGAACTGAATCTCCTCTTAAACCATATGATCGAGCTAGTAATTCATAAAGATGGAAAAAAATTAGTTGTCAACTTCTTTGATCTCAAACCTAGTAGTGTACAAATACTATAAAATTAGTAAACAGCTTTTAAAATTTCTTTTGTAATATGGCCACTAGAAAAAAGAAACATTAATTTTAAAATAACTTTTTCCGATTATAAAGATTTACTGTCAAAATTTTAACAAGCAGTAATACAAAAGAAAAACCCTCACAAATTATCCATGTGGTCACCACCTTTTATGATTTTGGTGCATTTACTTACATTTTTTCTTTATTGGAAATATACACACATTTCTAAAAATAAGGCTTTACCTACTATTTTGTAACTTTTTTATTATGCGACACTACGACCTGCAATATTAAATGTTCTCCTTAAATTCAGGATTATAAATTAACTCTAAAATATTCTCCTGTTCCCTAGGATTCAGTTTTGTAGCAATTATTTTAAATGATTGCAAAAAGCATAATTATAAAATACTACTTGGAGAGATGACTATTAATGCTATAATAAAGCTGAGAAAGGAGGTAAAGAAAGCAGCTGCAAAAGTTTGGAACATGTAATGAAAGTTCAAAAAGCAACAGCAAAGAGCTGAGGAAGCTCTGGTAAAAAAGGTGCTGCTTCCCAACCATCCCTTCTGGTCAAACAGATCTCATACCATTCTGGATCACCTTTACTAGCCATCTTGGATGCCTACCTGCTTTTTGCACTTATCGATCTTCTCTTTTTCTTGACTGGTAAGGAACGGACCCATTTTTTTCTGCCACTGAAGGACCCACTCATACAAAAAGACAAAGCTGCCAGTGGCTGTCTCCAAAGCATTGTAAACTAATTTTCCAAGCTGTTCATCACTGCCTGCACATTAAAAGAAAATGTAATTAAATCTCACTAGTACATTTTCTGTGGGGATAAAAAAGAGGGGATATATAATTATTCTTCAACAGTGGATACCATGTGCTACTTACAAGAAAACATACTTCATGGAATACAATCTCTTTTGTAACTGATTTTTAATATTTAACAATATACTCTGAGCCCTAAAATATTAATTAGTATAAAAGGACAAGAATCAACAGTGAGACCTTAGTATCAAATCAGTTTTCTTCCAGCAACCAGTATTCACAGTGTTACTTTCACAGTTCAGCTCTGATGACTATGCCTACTGGTGCAACAGTGCACCCTCACACAGCTAAATACTAGCTAACATGACAAAAGGAATCAGAAATAGGTACATTCCACCAAGATTATTCCATCAATGTAGATTGGTGTGTACAGTAAAAACAGATTTTAGTAATTTAGACGTTTGAAAACATCATTGGTTTTCTAAACACAAAATTTGAATATTCTTGGCAAATACAAACTGGCTAATAGTTTCAAGGAAAGGAATAAGAAATAACAGTTTAATATGAAGCCAGAAAGAGACGCATTTATTTAGTGATAGGTATATGGTTTTCGCTAGTTCCTGGAGAGTTAAATTTCTGTAATACCAAAAATTTTCCTATAAAAATCTACGTTTTCTTTTTAGTTTCAAGTGTACAGCATAGTGACTTGACATTTACATACCTTACAATATGGTCACCACATAAGTCTAGTAACCATCTGCCACCATACAAAGTTATTATGTTGTTGGCTATCTTCCTGGTGCTGTATATAAAAACCTATATTTTCATTAAAGACTATAATAGAAAATTACCAAAATATTGGAAATGAAAATATCACCCACAGTATCACCATTTTATTTCCCTTCCAGTTCCCTCTATCCTTTCCCCCCCAACCCCCCCCCCCCCAATTTACCAAATCACGGTATATGTAACAGGGTTTCTCACCCTTGACACAACTGACGTTTTGGACCAGAAAATCCTTTGTTGAAGGGGACTGTCTCATGCACTGCAAGATGTTTAGCAGCATTTCTGACCTCTACTCACTAGATGCCAGTAGCTCTCCTACCCTATTCTTAACCATTAAAAATGTCTCCATATATCATCAAATGTGGATAAAATCACTCCCAATGGATATACAGTATTTTTTTTCCCTTAGTATGTAAATAAGTTTTCCATGATGCTGCACTGGACAAAAAAAAATTTCAAAGAAAACTGAGGATTTTTTTCATTTAAAAAATAAAAAGTAAAATAACCTATATATGTAGGACATAGTTGTCTTAGCAAATATACGTTGGAGAAATGTGGCTGAACCAGTTCACCAAGACTTTTTATCTGAGAAGTAGTTTCAATGCTGACAATTGAAGAAATTTAATTAAAATGACCTGTTATGCTAAGCATAAATAACTCCTAATGTTCTTAGCCTGAGGAAAAACCCTGATATTTGAAAATTTGTCAACCAAAGAAAGATCCTGTGGAATGTGGGATCTAAGCAGTACACATTGGAGACACAAGATATTAAATGTTAATGGGATGAAGTGTGATGTTATTTACATAAAGCCTAGTTAAATTTGTACATTAAACAGTGCAGTGTTTTGCAATCTTTTTTTCCCCGATTAGGATTAGGTAGGTATTTCATAATTGCTGTTTTTTTGTTTTGTTCTGTTTTGTATTTTAATTTTATGATCGCCATTCTCTGTCACTTTTTCATGATGGGGATAAAAAAACATACTAGAATGAGGCTGAAGGAAAACATGTTACCCAAAGAACTCTGACTAATACTCTATAATGTGCTAAAAATCATCGTTTATACACACAATCTCAATAGTGCTTTATCCATAAAGTTCTCAATTTTCTCTAGTTCTAATGGCTTTAAACTGAAAAAACAAATGTTAATTAGTTGATTTATTATAAAAACATTTCACAGAAAATTAGGACATATTTTAAAACTAGACCTATTGTGAGAAAACAAAATTAAGAATTTACATAGTTGTTTTATAAAAAACTTTCAGATTGCAAATGTGTCTCCTGAAAAGGGTCTTAACTAAGCTGAATCTAATGAATATTGATGAGACTGAGACCGAGTTGAGGTGATAAGCAGTCAGATTAATTTCCCTTCCTGATCTTCCCAAATTATTAAAAGTAATGAGTTTAATGCTGCCAACTCATGAATCTGAAATGCCTGAGTCACTCTCATATACTGTTGGTAGGATTGCAAATTGGTACAGCCACTATGGACAAGTCTGGTCATTTCTCAAAAAATTAAAAATGGATATACCTTTTGACTCAACAATGGCACTTCTAGGTATTTATCCAAAGAAAACCAAAACAATAATTCATAAAGATCTATGCACCCCTATGTTCATGGCGGCACAGTTTACAATAGCCAAGATACGGAAGCAACCTAAATGCCCATAAACGGATGATTGGATAAAGAAGTTATGGTGCATCTATACAATGGAATATTACTCAGCCACTAAAAAAAATGAAATTCTACCGTTTGCAATGACATGGATGGACCTAGAGGTTATTATGTTGAGCAAAATAAGTCAGACAGAAAAAGATAAATACTGTATGATTTCACTTATATGAGGAATCTAAGGAAAAAAAAGAACAAACTAATCAAAAACAGATTCACAAATACAGAGGACAATCTGGTGATGGCCAGAGGGGAGGGAGATTGGGGGGCTGGGAGAATGGGGTGAAGGGTTAAAGAAGTACAAATTAGTAATTGATGGTCACAAGGATGGGGAGCACAGCATAGGGAATGCAGTTAGCATTAATATGATGGCTAGATGGAGAGCCAGAGGAAAGAGCAATTAGGGGGATTGTTTAATTATGGGGACTATATAAATGTCTAACCAATGTACTGTATACTTGAAGGTAATAATAAAATAAAGTTAAAAGAATAAGAAATAAAAATAAAATGCCTCTGAGTCATGGATAGTCTCAAGACCAAAGCTAATCATCTCCACCAATTCTGAACCTGCCCAAATGGTCACTTTGCCTGAACAGGGCAAGTCTGTGTATGTGCAGAATCTTGTACAATTCAGGCTGGTTTCAGGCAGCCCAGGTTGGGTGTCCAGTTCATAGACTATTGGGATATTTGGTCTCTTCTCCCTCCACTTGCTGCCTGCTCCCTGGCAGCTCGCCTGCTTATTCATAGCTCCTTTAAGAGGAAGGGGAAAAGACACTGAAAGAACGCCAATTGATTTACATAATTTGGCTGTTAGCTCTGATAAGAATATTCATGGATTGAAAATTAAACTTAATTGTCAAATTTATTATGTGCAAGTGATTTCTATACCAGTTAGTGACTTATCTATATGACTGATAAAAGATGACATACATTTAACCTTGATTTTAATATAAATAACTCAAATCTCAAACTGCTGAACCACCTTCACTCCAAATATCCATCAACAGACAAGACTTCTAAATAAGACACACAGAAAAATAAAGTGGCTTTCCTAGTCAGGTACAATATGCTAAGCAGCAAAATGCTACACAGGTGGATATCAAATTGAGAAAGTGGGACTTGCTCATTAACAAATCAGAGGCATTAGAACTCGTTTTAAGTATTTTATCAGTAATAGATGCACATGATGCAAAATTCTACTGATTCATAATATTTCAACCATTTTGGTTTCAAAAAAGTCAACTAATTATAATGACGACAAATTTTAAATGATCTTTCCGCTAAAAATATTTCCAAGAACCTAAGTTCTCATTTTCATCTCACAGAAGGGGAAACCTGAGTGACTTCTCATCCTGGTTGTTAGGAATGGGAGCTTAGAATGACCAACTATTAAGGAAGACTTAACAGTCTTCCTTGGACCGTGCTGGTCTAGATGACACAGTGTCTATTCTATGCCATTCCTCCATGATTAACTTTTGTTGTTAGAACAATTTAAAAGAATTTAGCTAGTTTACTCACCAACACATTTTCCTTTGTGCACCATAAGCTGGTCAGGATTACCCACAGAGAAATATAGGATTTCACAAGAGCCAGGAGAATCTTCACTACTGCATACAGAATACTGACGTTCTCGCCTTAAAAATCAATTTAGACAATGATTCTCTTTTCAACTTTAAGATTAACACAGGAAAATCTTGCCTCTCCATTTTCTCCTGTGTACCAGTCCCTCTACCATCAAACATCTGTCTCTACTGGTAATTGAGTTGAAGGTGCTAATGGGAGAGTTGTTCACCTCCCAGTGCCCACTGAAGTCTTCTCCACATGAACTCTACAGACCTCTAACTCTAGATCTGTGCTGTCCAGTATGGTAGCCTCTAGCCACATGTGGTCACCTAAACTTAAATTAATTAAATTATATTAAGTTTAAAATTCAGTTTTTAAGTACTCAAAAGCCACAAGTGTCTAGTGGCAGCCATACAGGATAGCACTGATATGGAACGTTTCCTTCATCATAGAGGTTCTATGACAGTGATTTAGCTCAATTCCACATTGATTCCATAATTTCTTCATTCTCATGCACATGTACATCTGGAGAAAGCTGAAAAACAGGAGGGTTTGAAGCACTACAAATTCCTGGTCTTCAGCTGGGTCCCCAAACCACTGAATGCTCATTCATTTTCTTACTTGTCTTTGCTAGGTATTCTCTGTTATCCCCCTTCATAACTTCTCCAAAACACTCAAAATCCAACTCCTCCTCCTGTCTTTCCCTTTTCTAGTTTTTTCTGACTGGGGAGCAACAGCTGGGCAATTAGAGTATAATGCAAAATTAATGAACAGATCAGGGGAGGGGGTTGAAGGGAAGAGGCCAGGGAGGGAGCTCCTGATAGTCAGGACTGAATACCTGTAAGAAATGCTTTGATGGAGCACACAGACAGATCTCTAGAAAGCAGCCCTTTCATTCTAAGATTTCGATGTCTACTTTCACTGAGAACATGGAGCAAGGAGGAGTGAAACCCAAACTTTCGATTGTTTTACCTATAAAGTTACTTGGAATCTATACCATTCTTTCCCACCCCCTCCCGACTGTTCATTCCTAACAGTCTCCTCTGAGATCTTGGTCCATCAGTCAGCCCTTCTCTCCTGTATGTCAATCCTCTACATTAGCTCAGCCTATACACCTCTCTTGTCTCTACACTCCCCTCCCTCAATCTTGCACCCCCTACCCTTTGTTCTTCGTTTTCAAACTTCTACACTTGCTGTTTCCACTTCTGCCCCTTCTGTTTACTCCCTACGCTACTGCCATGTCAATAATAACTGTCTCCTCCCTCTTTCCCACTCTCTATCTGACTTTTCGCCTTGGTTCTTTTATTTTGGTTCATGGCACAGTCATCCATTCCATCTCAACAGTCAAAACCAGGAGTTTCCCTGGGCTCCTAGACCTCCTGCATCTAACTATTCCCCAAGTACCATCCTCTTCTCTCCATTTTCCCTCTGTTGAGGTCATCTCTAACTTTTTCCTGGACACATGCAATATTCCATGATTAACTAGTCTTTCTACCTCGACCTCCAAATCTTCCCCTTGCCTGCCCAACTGCTGACAAGACCTATTATGATATGAGCCTCAGCGTCCACATATCCTAAAAACCAGGGAATGACTAATACATTGTAGTTCTGTTTAAATTTCTACCTCTTTCTGCAAATAACAAAAGTTATTTGTGCAACCATAGGCACACTGAAATTTATGGAGAAAAGAATAAAAGCAAGATTTAAAATGATATATTAGACTTATTAACACAAATTGTCCACAAGCGCCTCTACATCAGCTCTGCCCCCTCCAGTGGATGGTATTAATCATCATTTTAGGCTAGGACATCTTTATGTTCTTTAGCTTGGTGTATAAATGCTTGGTTTTAAGGTGTTTTAGAATATTAATCACCCCCTCATGATTGGTAAGTACAAAAACAATGAAAATGTTAAGAGTGATAGTAAGAAAAGATATATCGTGAAGATTAAAATAAAGCCGAAAGTGCCAAGAAGATGACAAATGTGGTACATGCCACATAGGAGAGATTGTGTGACAGCTGGAACAATTCTGAAGGATAAAAAGTAAACCACACTGAGTTTGAAAAGAAGGAATAACGAGGCAAAATCCGATGTCACTGATGTCTCCTGCTTTCACCCAAAAGATGTACATATATTTGTTTTTTTAGGAGAAGAAAAAAATAAACTGAAACACTTTGCTTATTTCCTTTGACTTTCTAATCCATAAAGACCAATGAATAGCAAGGAAGAAAAAAAATCAGGAGTATACCATAAGGTATTTTGGTATATCGAGGACTTTTATTTCTTAACCAAGAAAGCACATGAACTACACTTTAAGATTCATTTTTCCCTAGTCAGTAGCCAACAGAGTCCATATGGTTATGTGCAATACATTGGCAAAAAATAGATGAAAACTATTTCTTTTCATATTCCTTCTTGGATGCTCATGGAATGCTGTTTATCCAAGGCATACAAATATCACTATACAAGCATTACATATAAAGTTGTTCTACCTATATCAAAGGAAGAGTGAATTTCTTGTCTTTCCATGAATAAAATGTTCATGATCTTTGATCTCAAAAGCAACTCTAATAGACCCTTGTTTTATAGTTAGCCACAAAAATAGAAATTTTTCATTATTCATAGTATTGATTTATTTCTGATGATTCTGACAACTTTAAACTATGTTGCCTACTGGAAGCCCAGTTGCAAAAAGGATTTAAATTGGTGTAAGGAGTTATAACCTTTAAATGGAATTGTTACCTAAAATACTATTTAAGAGAACATTTAGTTCACCATACTGGTAAGTGGTTAAACTTAGTATCGAAATGATTTCTAAGCTGATTTTTGAAAAAAGTCAGTAATTAGAGAAAGAACTGAAATGGTTCCTTCTTACAAACTATAACCTGAAAGTTTATTTATTTAGTTTGGTACCTGAAATATTTCTTTCCATAAAAGAAAAGTATTGTTTTAAGTGCTGCATAGATTCTCATAAGAGATAGTTTAAACACATAAGGAAGTTGAATTATAATCCTTACACTACTTAATCACTCACTCAGTCTCATAAATGGGTCCTGTACTAAAAGTCCTTTCTGATCCACAGAGAGTCACGGCAAATATTTCGGGAAGTCTTGATTTTTTAGTAGAAAAGGATATGGAGGAAAAGGTAGTATCCTTCACGTGACTTCTGACAATAAGGAACAACCCAGGAGCCCACCTGTCAGGGCAGGGAAGCCCAGTGTCTTCAGTGGCTATGGGGCGGGGAGCCCTGGCAGCACACTAGAGCTCCAGTTCTCAGGTAAAAGATCATCTATATCTGTGCCTATCTGTGGTGGGGCCTAAGGACTTACAGGCTGAAAACACATACAGTGTGAAATTTCACTGGATGATGATTCTGATGGAAGAAAATTTTTAAATCACTTACTGAATATTCAGTCATTCAAAGTCAGATCAAACTCCATTGGAGGCAAAATTATGAAGTGTCATAGGCTGTTATAATGGGGGAATGAACTATAAAACTGGTTTAATTAAAAGATAGTGTGGAGGAAAAAATGGCATAAATGATAAAGGCTCTGCTCATCTCTCTGGTGACCAAATCAAAGTTGTGACAGAAACAAGGAACAAGCAGTAAGGAAAAATCACCTGGGATCTAGATGAACGAGCCATACAACTAGAGGGAAGTCCAGGAAATCACCCTGCAATGGCAGAAGGTAGGACGGGGCGAGGACTAGAACCTGCCAGGTCTTGAGAGACCGAGTGAGATAGAGGCTGCGGTAGCAGCAGAAGCCTCTTAACGGGGCCGCATCCGTGAGTGGATTTTCGCGGTGACAGACCTGCTCACTCTGAGCACCAGTGCTGATTCAGCTGTGCACAGCGGGCACCAGAGACTTTGTCAGAGTGAGGGCCTAGGTGAGACTCAGCCTGTACAGGTGTTGGAGGTATCCATTGTTCCCTTTTGAGCCATCCCCACTACCAGTGTGCCAGACACAACACTGCTATAGCCATGATGTCATCAAACTGCATAACAGAGGTCACTCTGCCCAGAGCATTCCCTGAAACCCCACCTCCCACAACTCGCAGCCACACCCAATCCACATCCAGGTGTATCCTCGGTGAGTCAGGTGCTCCTTGCTGCGCAGAGCCTAGACTCACACTGGAGACAGCTGGCCTTGGTTTCTGGTGTGGCCTTTTGAGGCAACTATAAGCACAGTATCTGTGGATTGCTTTCTAAATCTTAACAGGTGGCCCTGGAGGGGCAGAGACTGGGGCTAAATTTGGTTTCCAGCTGCATGCCTCTCAGGACTGTGTCACTGGTCACCTGCTTCGCAAATCCTCACTAATAAGACTGGGAGACTTAGGTGCTTTGCTTAGTACACAGAAACAGACACGGAAAGGCAGCCAAAATGGGAAGACAAAGAAGCAGAAACCACATGAGAGAACAGAACAGAGATCCAGATATAATGAAGTCAAGTAATCTAATAGATGCTGAGTTCAAAACACTGCTTATAATGATGCTCAATGAACTTTTGGGAAGTGTAGATAAATTCAGTGAGAACTTTGACAAAAAGATAAAAAACATAAAAATGGAAAATTAAAAAAGGAAACCAGTCTGAAATGAAGGACACATTATTTGAGATGAAAAGTATATTAAATGAAATAAACAAAGGAATAAACAAAATTAATAAAGAAAAGAATCAAATGCCCTAGCTAGAAGACGGGAAAGCCAAGGACACTCAATCAGAATGGCAAGAGATAAGATGTCAAGACTATAAAAATAATTTAAAGAGCATGTGGGACACTATTAAGGGTCCAAATGTCCATCTGATTGGCGTACCTGAAGTAAATCAAGATGTTGAACAGATGTTTGAAGAAATAATGATGGAAAACGTCCGTAACCTGGTGAAGGAAATGGATTTTAAATCCCAGGAAGCTCAGAGAATCCCCAAAACCAGAGATCCAAAGAGGCCCACACCAAGACACATCATAATTAAAATGCCAAAGGTTAAATACAAAGAAAGAATATTAAAAGCAGCAAAAGAAAAACACATAGTTACCTACAAGGGAACACCCACTCATAAGACTGGCAGCTGGTTTCTCAAAAGAAACTACGCAGGACAGAAGGGCTTGACACAAAATATTTGACAGGATGAAGACCCAGGATCTACAACCAAGAATACTTTATCTAGCGAAGCTATTGTTTCGGGTTGAAGGACAGATAAAGAGCTTCCCAGACAAAAATAAACTAAAGGAATTTATCACCACCAAGCCAGTATTACAGGAAATGTTGGAAGGACTTCTTAAAGAAGAAAAAACATGTATCAAAAACAGGAATAAAGAATGGTAACAACTACATTCCTATCAATAAGTACCTTACATGGAAAAGAATTAAGTGCCCCAACCAAAAGATAAAGAGGCTGAAAGGATAAGAAAAAAAGATCCCTACAATTACTGCCTACAAGAGACTCACATGCGATTAAGACACATGCACACTGAAAGGAATATAAAAAGATATTGTTTTGATGGACCTAGAAGGTATTAAGTCAGATAGCGAAAGGTAAACACTATATGATTTCACTTATATGCGGAATCTAAGGAATAAAAAGAACAAACTAATCAAAACAGACTCACAAAAATAGTGGACAATTTGGTAATGGACAGAGGGGAGGGGAGTTTGGGGGGCTGGGAGAATGGGGTGAAGGGTTAAAGAAGTACAAATTAGTAGCTGATGGATAGTCATGGGGATGGGGAGCACGGCATAGGGAATGCAGTTAGCATTAATACACTGGCTAGGTTGATGGTCAGGGGAGGGAGGGAGCAATTGGAGGGATCGTTTTATGAACTATATTGATGTCTAACCAATGGACTGTATACTTGAAACTAAAATAAATAAATTTTTTTAAAAAGATAGTGTGAAATCAAGATTTGGTTTTATATTATTAACAAATATATTAAGATATGTAGGCTTTGAATAGGTTGTTAAAACTATCTGAAAATTCATCAGATTTCATTACAAGTTGTTTTATTCCTTCTACGTTTTTCATTCTTCCAGATCAGAAATCTCAGTCACTTACCTAGACCTTCCAGAAGAGTTGGTCCGATGTTTACCATTTCCTACAAAGTCGGGAGAGCCTCCATGCAGTATGGCAGCTGTTCTGTATCCTCCTGGGTCCTTCCTAGAGGTATGATCTTGGTTTGACAAACAAGCAATTTCCAAACGTTCCTAGAAAAAAGAAAAATAAACCTACTTTAGATGTAAGTCATAAATGGAAGACAATCATGGTACGTAATTATGAATTCAGTAAAGAGTGCACATTTTATTTAAGCTGAATGCTTTCAAGTGTAATAAAGTTGAACTCGACTTTTAAAAATTGAATGCCCAAATATGTACTGTTTCAAAAACTGAAGGCCAGATTACAGTTTTAAGAAAATGTGAAATTATAAATGAAAATGCTAGAATCTTGGCATATACAGGAAAAGTTAGAAGAGCAAAAGCAGAAAAACAGAAAAAGGAGGCGCTCAAAGAGAGAGCAGAGTGGCTGACAGGAAGGCAGATCAGACATAAGATAGGTGTTTTGATGGAAATAGTAATACCATCTTACGTTTGTACACAGCTTTGTACTTTCAGAGGGCAGTGCATTTATCTGTGTAATTACATGAGACATGAAGGAAGGCATCATCAGTCCCGTTTTAAGGGATGAGGAAAATGAGTCACAGACAGTGTCACCAAAAGGTCACAGAGCTAGGCAGTAAAAAAGCCAAAACTTTAAGCCTGGTGCTGCTTACTTGTACATCGGTGCCTCCTCCCACTACACCTTAGAGTTTCCTTCAAGTTAAATGCCACAATTCTATAAAAGAGAACCAGTAAAATTTTCTCTGGATTTCTCTAAACATGTATAACTGGATTTTAGATTGAGCTGGACTCAGGAAAAATACAGGAAAAACAACTTTATTCTTTTTCACCACTGATTTTTAAACCTCCTCTGTTGAATATTTCTTTTTCATCACAGAATGAAATCTCAAACAGATCCATATGGTTCTGTTCACTCTTTAGTATGAACAAGTTGCTTTATTTTCCAAGTGTTAAGAATTCAAGTCTGGGCTAATGATCAAAGCTTCAATCTCTTTTCTCCCTCGACCTACTTGATAAACTACTATAATTATATGAACCTAAGTCATCTACAGATAATATACAATTCTAAATTTTGCTTCCTGTTTAGGGATTCTTTTATTGCCTCATTTTAGGCTTTAGTACTGATAGTAACACAGGAGGGGAAAATATCACTGGCAATAAAAAAATTTTATGTTTAACAAAATGTAAACTATTTTAGTATGGCAGAGTACCTGCTTGGCCATTTCTTTCCTTTTTTTCTCTTCTTTTATCTCTTCTTTCCTTCTCTGAATCTCATGAAGGATTTCACGTTGCTGAAAGAAATCATACCAAATGCCAATCAAATGCCAATCTCTGAAAACTCTACAATGTATTAATCCTGAAATCACAAACACTCTTGTGAATTTAGGAAAAAAAATTAAAGCTCTCCTTTCCTGAGAGACCTGAATATATGGAACCTTAGTACAAACTGTAGTTACTGGGTTTTATCAGAGTTCTTACACAATAGGCTTTCCCATTTAAATAGGTGTCAAGATTCTGTGGGGAGGGAGCACGTACTCCCTTCTCTCCATGTTTCCAGGTGGGGAGGCTTTCACTATAGCAACACTGTTGCCCTCTCACTTTGCTGTCTCTCTAATGTCTGCCTGTCTGTGGAGAACATGCGCTTGTGCCTGCTATCTACCATGAAGTGTGGGGCTGACCTGGTGGAGGTGAGCTGAGTTGTCTTCAGTGCCTGGGCTCAGGGAGCACAAGTGCCACCCTCACACATGCCACAGACTGTCAGCTGCATTCTCCAGACAGCTTTCTCAGTATTAAAAGTGGTGTTTTGATCCCCATCCAACTGACTCATGTTCTATTGCTCAGTTGGGTCTGAATTTATGTGGAGAAAAAATAATGTGTTTTTATGAGTTCTTTAAATTCCCAGGTCGTAATATCAAAACCATTAAAAGACTCACCAAAAACTGGAAGAGCAATAATACAAAATGAAAAAACATACCCAAAACTTATAGGTAGTTATAGCAGTACACCAAAACAAGATTGTTAGCTAAATATTCACCATCTTCTAAAAATATACTTCCTAAAAACAAGGACAATAAGGAACTTTAAACTCTAAATGATAACTAGGCTACACAATTAAATAGGAGATAAGCAGTAACAAAATGAATGGGATCCACAAAGAAATAGTGTTAACATAAGCACAGGATGAACAAAATGAACCGGGAAAAGAAAAAGGAAAAGCAGGTAAAACAAAACCCTATAAGTAACTGTAAGAAAAAGTAATACCTATAAGAAGAAAACTAGAAAGCCTCACCAACTTAAAACCTGAGAAGGAAATTTAGATATGTACATTATCTTTGATTAAAGGACTTTAACACAGCAGTGTATATACTCTTATGCAACTAAAGAAAATATACAAATGGTTAGTGAACAAAAAAAGTTCAGTCTTTGCCTCTTGCTACTCATTTGGGTATAAGATACTTGTCCCACGGAAGGAAGAACAGCCTCTAAAACTCAGTGAATTCTTGCACAACTTTATAAGTGCAGAAAGATCACAAGAAGCTTGGTTAAACTGAATCCTTTTTTCTGTTCTTTTATTTAAAGACCTGCACTAAGGGTCTTAGGGGCAGTACTGATGTTTGTTCGGAGGAAACTACTTGTAGAATTTCTCAGTGACTCTTAGGGCCAGTTTCCTCACATGAACCCACAGTTCTTGAATCAAATGTTCAGCAAAACATAAAGTTAAGTGTGTAGGCAGAGACCGTCACAACCTATAGAAGTTTACAGTCCTTTGGGCTGGCCATCTGTGGTGACAAGGGTCTCACCTCCTGCTCCTCTTTCTGCTTGGCCTCCAGCAGCCTCTGCTGCTCCTCTTGAGCCCGCCTTTCCAGCATTTCTTCATGAAAAGACTTGGGAGGGGGCTTGTTATGCTCACTGAGAAATGACTGCACGTAGTAAGCCAGTTCAAATATCATCACCTAAACATGTAGATGAGAACCAAACAAAAATGGTCACATAATGGGAACACAAGGCCCAAAGGAGGAAATACAGAAAAACAACCAGGCAGTAAGAAACCCACTTACAGTAGTGACATTCATCTTGATAGGACACATTCTGAATTAGGTACACGACGCAATCACAGCAGGAAAAGGCTTTTATAGGACTCATCTCATCATGTTGCTATCAAGACAAATTACTAGAAAATTAAAAAGCTTCACTTGTGTGTTTTTCCTATTCAATTTATTGGCATTTTCTGAATAACAGATCTGATAAAATATTTTTCTGTACAAATAAACCTAATAAAATATTTAAGACTGCATAAAAATAAAAACTACATTCCCAACTAGAAAACCTGTCTCCATAATGACAGTTGAGCAGAGAATGATCATTGCTAACATCAGAGTTTTTCATCTGTCCACACAGCATATACTGAAATATCCTAGGTGGAAATGAAGACAGATATTTAAAGTCCTTGTTATCCCCATCTTTAGTCATGTGTCAATAGGAGGCTGATCAATACCGGGAATGCTTCCACTTAGGGAAGCATTCATTGACAGTAGTGGAAGCAAAAAGGCTTCCCTTTCAGACATCCTGAGAGTCATAAATCATACCAGGTAAATCAATGGAGCAGGGTTTCTGGGACCCCCAAGAGTCAGGAGTGCCAAATTCCTCCTGCAGATGAGGACCACCACACTGAGATTTCTTTTTCTTCAATTACAATGAAGCATCTTAAAAATTCTTATTTCAATTATATATTTAAAACAGTTTTTAAAGGGAGTAAACAGAGTGGTAAATAATAGTAGAAGTAACTGGGCACAAGAATATAAAGTTAGTTCACTTGGTGTTTACCTTTCCGTCAGGGAGTAAATACAAAGAGATCACAAGCTGTTGTTGGGGAAAATTAATGTATCTTTTATTTACATCAAAAGTTGTGGCATTCACTGGATAGGCTTCAATTTACAATTAAGAAACACCAGACTAGAGTATAAGAGGCCAGTATTTCTAAGAAAAGCTCCCTTAAGGAAAGCTGGGAAAAGTAGGCAGTTTCTGTTACTTTAAAGAGAGACCTCTTCTACACCAGAAAAGAGTTAGGAGCCAAGTGCTGGAGGGTTTTTCTTTTGCCGATCTGTTTAATTCACTAGCAGTTTCTATACAAACAAATCTGATAAAATATATAATGCTAGGTGAAAAAGAACTACTTTCAAAACTGGTAACTGCCCCACCCCATTATCTACATGGTTCATTGTCTTGCTTCCCTCAGGCTTCAGCTCAAATGTCACCTTATGAGACCTCTGCTAACCTATTTACAAGAGCCATTCTTTCACAATACACATCTGTATTAGGCAAAGTTCTCCAGAGAAACAGAACCATCAGGGTGTGTGAGTGTGTACATTTGCAGAGAGAGGAGAGAAGAGGGTGAAGGGGAGGGGAGAGGGAGGGGAGAGGAGAGGAGAGGAAGGCAGAGAGATTGATTTTAAGGAATTACATGTGATTATAGAGTTATAGAGCCTGGCAAATCCAAAATCTGCAGGGCAGGCTGCCAGGTTGGAGACCCAGGTAAGAGTTAATGTTGCAGTTCAAGGCCAAAGGTCATTTCCTGTCAATTCTCTCTTCTTCTACGGAAACCAGCCTTTTCTTATTAAGGCCCTCAACTGACTGGATGAGACTCACCCACATGATGTTAAGCTCATCTAAAAAATATCTTCACAGAAACATCTAGAATAATGTTTGGCTAAATATCTGGGTACTGTGGCCTAGCTGATTTGACACATAAAATCAACCATCACAACACCTATCAGAACAATTAAAATTTTAAAAGTGACAACATCAAAAGCTGGCCAGGATGTGGAGAAACTGGATCACTCACATATTGCTGATAAGAATGTGGTATAGTCAATCTAGAAAAGTTTGGCAGTTTCTTAAAAAACTGAATATGTAACTACCATACACCCACAATTGCACTCCCATGTATTATTCCAGAGAAATAAAAACTTCTGTTGACATAAAAACCTGTACATGAATAGCAACTTTATTTTTAATAGCTGAAAAACTGGAAATGATCCTGACGTCTTTAATCTGGCGAACAGTAAACAAACTGTGGTGCCATGAAACACTATAGTATACCACAGAATACTACTCAGGAATAAAAACTAAGCATTATTGATATATGCAATAATCTGGATGAATCTCCAGAGAATTACGCTGAGTAAAAACAAAGCCAAGTCCAAAGGTTATATACTATATGTTTCTACTTACATAATTTTATTAAAATGAGAGAACTATAGAAATGGAGAAAAATTAGTGGTTGCCAGGTATCTAGGAGGGGGTGCAGGTGGGTGTTAAGGGGGGTGGCTATAAAAGGGCCACATAAGGAGTCCTTGTGGTGATGGAAATATTCTGTCTCTGACTATAGCAATGTCAACATCCTGGTTATCACACTGTACTATAATTTTGCAAAATGTTACCATTGAGGCAAACTGAGTAAAGCATTCATGGGATTTCTCAGCGTTATTCCTTACCATTGCATGAGAATCTGTAATTATCTCAAAATAAAAAGTGTAATTTAAAGTAAAGGGAACCAAGGGCAACAAAAGCAAAAATGAACAAGTAGGACTGTATCAAATCAAAAGCTTCTGCACAGCAAAAGAAACCACCAACAAAACAAAAGGGCAACCTACAGAATAGGAGAGAATATTTGCAAATCATATATCTGATAAGGGGTTAATACCTCAAATATATAAAGAACTCATACAACTCTATAGCACAAAACCAAACAAACCAATTAAAAAAACTGGCAGAAACTCAATAAACATTTTCCAAAGATGACATACAAATGGCCAACAGGTACATGAAAAGGTGCTCAACATCACTATGTTCAGGGAAATGCAAAACAATATCACAAAATCACCTCATACCTCTCAGAATGGCTATTATCAAAAAGACAAAAGATGAACACACAATGTAAATATATACGCCTTACTGTTAAAATGTACAGCTAAAACTTACCGGATTTTGTTAACCAATGTCACCATAAAAAAATTAATTAATTAACCCCCCTCAAAAAATAAAAAAATAAATAGCAAGACACTTGGGGGAAAAAAAAGACAAAAGATAACAAGTATTGGAGAGGAGATGGAGAAAAGGGAACCCTCATGCACTGTTGGTAGGAATATAAATTAGTGGAGCCACAATGGAAAACAGTATGGAGGTACCTGAAAAAATTACAATAGAACTACCATATCATCCAGCAATCCCATTTCTGAGTATATATCCAGAGGAAATGAAAACAGGATCTTGAAGAGATAGCTGCAACCCCATGTTACTGCAACATTATTTACAATAGTCAAGACATGGAAACAACCCAAGTGTCTATCAACAGATGAATGAATAAAGAAAATGTGGAATATATATACAACAGAATATTATTTGGCCATGAGGAAAGACATCCTGCTGGACCCTGAGGGCATTACTAAGTGAAATCAGTCAGAGAAAGACAACTACTGTATGATAGCACGCACTTACACGAAGAATCTAAAAAAGGAGAACCCAGAGAAACATAATTGTGGTTACCAGGGGCAGTGGGCGGAGTGACTGGGGAGATGCTGGTTAAAGGATACAAACTTCCAGTTATAAAATAATTAAGTTCTGGTGACCTAATGTACAACATAGTGATTACAGTACACAATACTGTATTATAAAAAAACGATAAAGCAAAAATATTTTTCAAAAAATCTCATAAGTCATGAATTCAAGAAACCAGAGGATTCTGTAGCTAAATTTTCAATATAACTTCATATTATTTTTTTCGGTTACACATTAGAGTCCCCTTAGACTAGAGAGTACTTCAGAATAATTCCCAATGCCCAGTTTTTGTCGGGTTGTTCTACAATACATTCTGTACCTCAATAATCACTGAAGTTTACAGAAACAGTAACATAAGTGGGCAAAATTTTTTATAGCCCAGAAGCACCCCACGGGTCATGCTGTTATAGAATGCAAGTGAAAAACTGTCAAGGTACTTTACTAGAGACAAAACAGAAACAGAGGCCTAGGGCTTGTCTTTACTTAACTCTTGTCAGTTTTTACAAGATGGGACAGTTAAGCCTAGGCAAAATCATTGAGTAATTTTACACAAAATAGAGGACTGTCTGTAAAGGGAATTGGTCTGGCCTAATGAACATACAGTAACACTCTGCCCTAAGAAGTTACCTAGGCTAGCCTTCCAGAGGGAGAACTCATGTAGACCCTGATGCACAGAGGATTAAGAAGAGAGCATTAGTACTAAATGTAAATAAATGCTTGGGTAGAGGAAAAACACTGAAGGGTTAGAACATGTCACTAATTACTGACAAGGAAAGCAATTGGTGCTTCTGATATGAAAAAGGGAAGTGGCAAAGTTTGGTTAAAAATCACTTGTCTGTAAAAATTTTCCAACACAGTTTCAAATCAAGATCAGGTCATGATGCCAGATCCAAAGTACACAAAAAGTATGGCTAGGTTCATATGGATTGTTTTCAGAAAAATTCTTTACCATCAATGATACCGCCTACATACACTCCACAATTTAATTCATACATACTAAAGAAATACAAATAATAATGTTTCCCTTTGTAGATATCAGTGTGAAACAAAATACTCTGGTCAAAATTAGATTTGATGTACAATGGAAAAACCTGTAAGCCAAAGAAAAGGCAGGAAAGCAAACACTGGTGAACGTGATGAGATTTTAACTATCCTCTTACAATTCCAGTTAAACAAGTCTTACCTCTCCACAATGGTTTTTGGCCACTTCTTCTAGGTAGGATTTTAACAAATTAACACTTTCATTTGATAGACCCTTGGCATTCTTTAACTCTATTTCAGGGACTCTGGAAAAGAAAAAACCAAAATGAAGTTACTCCGAAAAGAGTAGCCTGTTTGCATTAATATTTGCCAAGTTCCAAGCACTGGGCCCAAAGCTTTTATACAGGCCTCATCTGTGAATCCCTCTATACTCTCAGCAACATTTCCCTTCACCTTAAAAGGATTTCAGCTTCCAGCAATTCTATTGACACAGTGCTCATCAGGAAGTCACCTGCAGCCTGTGGGAAGCAAGTGGGTTGGCCAACATGGGTGTGGGCCATCAAGTGCCCTACTCCCCAAGATAACTAGACTTACTAGGGCTCTATCCCAGTATCTCACCAACTCCACTGTCTCTGATTTCGGCTTTACAATCTCATTAAAATTTTCTATATCAACTACTATTGTATCGCCTTTAGAAAAATCACTCCAGCTCTGTGTGTAATTTAACCATGCATGCCCTTGTATGGTAATGCTTGACCCTGGCTTGCCCACATCAATTAACCTGCTCTGACAGGTCACCCGCAAGAGGCCAAGTGCTTTGCTCTAGTTCATGTGCTCTAGCATAAACCAGGACAAGAATAATTAGGCCACATGGAGTCACGATGATCCATCTAGTATTCCCTCAACATGCTGTGTCTACTCACTCTGATTGTAAATGAGGTGGAAAAATGCTCACTCGCTCATGTATAAATCTAGTCCTGCACACTCTGCAAACTCTGCCTGTTCCAAAGACGCCTCACACTCCTCTTCATCTCTATAGAGCAAAACTACGGCTCAAAACTGCCTACTCAAGAAAAGTACACAGCCAGCCCTCAGGTTCCCTTTTATTCCCAACCAATAAACATCCAATAACAAGTTACTGAGATTAAATAGGCTTTATTTGATTTTACTGAAGAGAAGATGATTCTCTACTACCTATCAAGCATTTCAGAGTAATCCATGGTATTTTACCTTAGTACAGCCTTTCCTATTCAGTATCTAAGAGTCCTCTCAGTGATTCAATTATACTAGGTTGCTACAATCATTATCTATTTGGATAGATGGATATGAGACAAAGTAGTTTATATATATGAGGAAAATAGAAATACCATATAGTTCTGAGTCTATGCATGGTCCATCTAACTCAGGATTCTCTCATAGTGGCCTCAAGGGCTATTCTGCAGAAAAGGAAAGTTTTCCTACACCATACTACCCAAGTCAAGCCTTACATAATTAAAAAAAAGTTAAGCAGTTATTATATTAGCAGTCATAACAGAATGGTAAAAACTTCATTTACAACACTAATTAAATTTTTAAAATTCTCCAGTGTTCTCTTTACGCTCTTGCCACATAATCTGTAATTTTATTTGGGTGATAGTGTGTCTACTTTTTAACTTTTTATAAGCATTTCCTTGTTGGTTTTTAAAAACATCATCCCATATTTTCACCAAGTGGACACATCGAGATTTACCTGAATAATTAATTCTCTTGTGCAGTGGTTCTCAACGCCAGTGACTGTGCCTCTCAAGGGACATCTGTCAATGTCAAGAGGACATAGAAGCTTCCAGTATAGAAGCTCCCCTTCCTATATTCCTTGCCAATGCATCTCTTCCATCTGGCTGTTCCTAAATTGTATCCTTTATAATAAACTGGCAATAGTAAGTCAAGTGTCTTCCTTAGTTCTGTGAGCCGTTCTAGCAAATTATTAAACCCAAGGAGGAGTTTGTAGGAACCTGTGAACATATAGCTGGTTGATCAGAAGTACTGGTACTTGCAGCCGGCATTGGAAGCCCTGTGGGACTGAACCTTTAACCCATGGGATCTGCAATAACTACAAATAGTCTGTCAGAATTGAACTGAATTGCTGGACACCCAGTTGATGTCAGAAAAGATGCCACCTATTTGGTATCAGGAAAAATAAAACCTAGACAGGCACTGTCCTCTTTTTCTTTCATACATTCAATTAACCTTTAATCACTTCATTAATTAGCTTTCTGCATACCTACTATATATCTTCTCCCGGCACAGTATTGGGGCAAAAGAGGGTTACTAACTTCAAGGAGCTCATCTTGATCTATCTGTATTTTCACATCCTCTATCACCTTTAAGGATAACAAACTCCATGACATTACCACCCACTGTAAGGCAGTGCTTCCTTTTATCTGTCACTTCCCTTCACTGGTTCCCTGCACAATAAGCTCAAACCACAAAACACAATCCAGGCCAATCTACCTTTTTCCTTATGGAAAGTCTAGGGAAAGATTACATGGAATATTTATGATACTTAAAAAAAAAGAATACTCGAGTCCTGACTGCTATCACTTCTGCTCTATCAGTGGTTCTCAACCAGAGGTGGAATCATCTTCGGGGGAGTTTGGAAATATGTGAAGTTTTGTGATGGTCTCACTGGCTGGAGATCACTCCTGGCATTAGTGGGTAGGGGCCAGGGATGCTACCTGCCCTCTGGGGCATGGGGCAGCCCTGCACAGTGAAGACGAATTAGCAGTGTCCCCCAGAAACAGGGCCACTCTAAATCGTCCTTTACTCTAGAGAGTAAAGTCCCATGTGCCTCAGAAGGCTACTTCAAGTCCTAATGTCAACCATACTTTAAAACTAAGTATTCAAGCTACTAAACCTTTATTCTTTTCTTCTGGGTTGTTCCACGTCTTAGTTTACAAAGAATTAAACAAACAAAAGTAAATGTATCAGAAGAAGTAAACAATTAGTCATGGAGCAAATATTAGCATCTGTAGTGACTATTTTATAACTAGAAGTAGACTGAACATGAGATAGGTTTTATGAAAATGTCTATTGCTGATACAGTTTTGATGAAATGTGGGCGACAGGAAATGAAATTTTAAATGGAATAGGAGAAGGAAGGAGAAAATATCATTAATTTCAACCCGTTTCTATGTTGTTAAAACAGAGAACTGAAATCACATTAAAGCTATTTATAAATGTACTCACACATCTGGATAAGTTGGTGGGCATTTAACCCTCAAATCCACTTTCACATATACTTCTTCACCAGCCAGGCCCTGAGGGTATAGAACTAAACTGATTTCAGGGGGTCCTCTGACCTAAAAAAGAAAAAAAATGACTACTTTTTTAATCTAGAGAGCCAATTATTAATGATGATCATCATCATCTTAGCTCAAAAGTTCTACTTTTTAAATGTTACTTGTAATTATATTTGATACGGTGTTGTCATATTTTCCTAAAGCATAGTTTAAAAAACAAAACCTGTGTCTGACAGAATGCATTTTCCTTTTCAAAGTTATCTGAGTGAACCAAAATGCTTCATATAGCTTCCATTCAAATGTTACTGAGTGCCAATTATGTGTGGGTGCCATCCTAGATGCTAGGAAAACAGGGGTAACTCTAGACAGGCAAAGATCCAACTAGCTGATGAAGACAAAAGAGAACTTTCCAATAGTGGTAAGCATGTAAGTGCTGTAAAGAAAATAACGCAGAGTAATGGGACGCAGTGGTGGGGAGAAGATATTCAGACAGGTAGGTAGGTCAGGGAAGGCCTAACCAGGGGATATTTCACTTGAGAGTTGAATACTGAGATAATAACAAGTGAAAACCTTGACATGGAATCTGATAGCTCTTCTAAAACTGTGTATGTTTTCAACCAACTGCTTTCCACAAAATAACTAAATACTCTATTGTTATTTAATGTATTAAATATACTTCTTCCAAAAAAGTGCTGAGGCAGTTTATATTATCTCTATATACATCATGACAAAAGAGAGGCTGAGGGAGGAAACATCTACTCATACGCTCCAAGCACTTTACCAACTCTGCAAGGTAGGTACTACCTCCATTTTACAGATAGTGCAGCTTAGGTTCAGTTTCAGTGTCTGGCCCAAAGATATACGGTAATAAGGCTAGAATTCAAATCAAACTTCGACTCTTAAACCTGTGTCTTTTTCATAAGCCACACCCTCATTAGTGCCAGTCCTGAGTTGTGACTGAATTGTTGCCTTAACTTTGACTCAGAATGTTGAGGCAGCCAGGGCCAAAAAAAAAAAAAAAGTGACATTTAATAAAAAAGAGAAAGCATAAAAATTCTTAAATTCTTTTAGGAGCAACAAAGTTCTGAGCAACATTAAATTTTAGCAGAAATGTATTATCTGAACCTTACATATGGTACCCTGAATTATATGATAAACAAAGTTCTCTTAAACTAAATGTATAAAATACATAAGTACAGTTTTTATATGGTTTTCATAATCCTTGATAAAAAGCTGTGGTAAGGCTCCAGGAAAGCAGGATTCTGGGAACAGGGTCCTGGGGAGGGTTAAATACCCATGATCCATGAGGCTTTTCAGGCACTCACTCATACGCCTCATCACCCGTGCTTATTGAGCACTGACTCTGTCAGACACTATTAGCGCACAGAGGTGAGAAAACAAAGCTGGTTCCAGCTGTTATGGAACTTCTGGTCTCATGGGGGAAAAACAAACAATACATATGTAAGTACAAGTTTAGAAAGTGCTACTGAAGAGATGATGTGATGCCCCTGAAGGGCGACAGAACAGGCCACCTCATGATACGCCACTTTGGTATAAGGATTATTTTGAGCTAAAGGTGCTTGGAAACAGCAGGTACAAGGACACTCTGACTCCCTCTTTTCTTCCTGAAAGCAGGAGAGAAAGCCCCCATGTAAAAGATGCTCTCCTACACCAGGAAGAAACATTACCAGAGACAGGGTATTGGGACCAGGAGAATTCTGTACAAATGGACCAACCTTGTTAAAATGACTCTCATCCTCCTTTAGTCTCCCCACATCTTTTAGTTACTTTTCCACAATTGCCTCTCTTTGTTCAACCTATTGTATAAACACTTTAGGCCTAGCCACTTCTTTCAATCTTCATTTTCCTGTGGAGCTTCCTATATATGTGTAAAAATTTGCATGCTTTTCTTCTATTAATTGGTTTTATGTCAATTTAATTCTCAGACCCTGCTGGAGACTCTAGGAGGACAGAGGCAAAGTTTTGCCTCTTCTGCACTCAGAGAGTGCCTGGTGGTGGGTAGAAGGGAACACACTTGGATTTGGTCATCAGGGAAGACCCATTTGTGGATGTTGTTGGACTGAAGCTGAGACAAGCCAGAGACCAAGCATTCTAGACAAGGAAAGAACACATAAATAGACTACTCAAAGTGGGAAAGGGACTGGTGTACTCTGAAAACCAAAAGGAGGCCAGTATGTCTGGAACACAAGAGGGATGGGGGAGGCAAGAAGCAGGTGTGGTAAGGAATGGCTGGATCACAAAGGGCCTTGTCAGCCAGGTAAAATATCTGTCAGGGTTTTAAGATGGGAATGATATGATCTAAGACATTTTAAAAGGTCACTTTGGCAGCTGAGTAAAATATGAATGGGGAAGAGTAAAAGCAGAAGTCAAAAGCTATTATAACAATCCTGTGTTGGCAGCAAAGGAAACATAAAGTGGATTTGAGATAAAGCTGAAAAAGAGACCATGCCTCGAGGGAGGAAAACAGAAGTGTCTTACCACAAATGCTCCTTGAAGATGAGTAAGATGAGGATAGAGCCTCCATTGCTGGAGTAACATAGGGATTGCAGATGATCTTGCTAAGAGCAAGTTCCATGGGCACTGAATGCAGACCCAGTGTGATGAGGGGCAAACACTAGATGAGGAAAAGGACACAAGTCTAGACAACTTCAAGGAAGTTTAGGTTTGAGCATTAAGGGGGAGAGAGAATAGGGCAATAGACGGGGGTGAGGGTGTGAAATTGAGGGAGGAATTTACTTTGTTCTGTTTTGAAGATGGGAGATACTAGAGCATGTGAAGATGATGATGAATGTTATGGAAGAGCAGGAAAGAGACAAAATTAGCATCTGAAGTAGCAAAACCCTTTGGAGGGCAGAAGGTGATGGATGGGTCCTGGGCATAACACAGACAAAATGGGCTTTACTATTTGATGGGAGATAGGGCTCTTCTAGAAAAACAGAAGAACATGAGGAACAAAAGCAAGCAGAAGCTGGTGGGTCTCCTCTGAGGATCCTCAAAATGGCAAGGGTGAGACTGAGCTAACAGGGCTCTGGGACTTGTTCTCCCTCCATCCAGGGTAGGCCAACTGTTATCTGCTTTACATATCAGACAGAATTTAGCACAGGAAGCATTTAGCTGCTATGAACAGCTAAAATACATAGTTGCTAAGAAGAAAAAGAAAGACTATTGCCTTGACCAGTCACCTTAAATAGCCTCACTTTTGGAAAAACTTTTTATTATGGAAATTTGCAACAAAAGCTGATAGTGAGATAAATGAACTCTGTGTATCTGCCAGACGGTTTCAACAATTACCAATTTATGGCCAATCTTGTGTATCTATATGTTATCCTTACATGCAAACACTACCTTGGATTAATCTGAAGTAAGCAGTACAAAGATAAAGTAGTGCTCAGTCTTATCTTAAGAAGGGTCAATTTATCTTATACTAATATGTCTTCCCTTATACATCATTCTGCCTTTCATTTTCTCATTTGGCTGTTGAAACTTTATTTCAGAACAAATGAATATATGGCTCGAAATCCATATGGACTGATAGCTTAAAAGAAGCTAAAGAAATAAGAAAGTAAGAAAATGAGGGGAAATGCCATACAGATGGTCTTTTTAAAGCAAAATATTCAAAACCTGGCAAGCCCAATGTGAAAGAGGTAAGTCAAGATGTTAAAATACAAGCACACCACCTTGGAATTAATGGCAGATCTTCTGTTTTTGAAACAATAAAACTGGAGTAGCCCTCTGTTTTGGAAGGAACAAGAATCATATAAATGTAAGAAGTGGAAATGTGATTGTCAGCAAGCTGTACAAGTAGAAACTACAAATGCAAACCAAAGGATAGGCCTTTCTTGAGCCCAGTATGGAAACAATCTTGCAACATGTAGACAACATATACCACAGGAAGTGAGTTACCTCTGCATATGTAAGAAAACAATCTGGTTTAACACTTACTTTTATCTTTATGTAGGAGATGAAGAGTATAGCTGAATGTAACTAACTTCCAGAAATGGTACAGAGAAACATTCGCTTTTATCCGGGGAGTTACTGGAACAGGAATCAGGCTTCAATAAACAGAGGCCTACTGGGGGACTACACATTTTGAAGATATTCTTTGCTTACTAAATCTAGTTAAGGATTGCTGGCAAGCTTCAGCAAAGGAGGCCTTTCTCAGCCAGCCCCTGGGTCCACCAAGGGGAACACTGGGCCCCCCAAAAAGTAGTTATGATTCTGCAAACATTCCTGGGTTGGACTAGCCATATAAAACCATGCAGGCCTAGTGCCCGGTTACTTCCACAGCAGAGCAACACCAGCAGGACAGCAGTGATAATGGTGATAAGGCCAGATAATGCCCAAACTTTTAGGAAAGGGGAAAGAGTTATGAAGTAAAGTGAAGAGATTCCTGAATGCATAAAGGTTTCAGCTTTAAGAGGTGCAGGAGTCCAGTGACGGTGGCTTGGATGAAGGAACAGACCCAAGGCTACTGAGTAATGACACGTGATTGGATAAAACCTCACAATTTGTCCAGATCTGAGTACCAAGTAAAGCCAGCCCAAAGAGCAGGATACGTAAGGTACCAGGTGGCTGACTACTTTGAAGGCCTTTATCTTCGACTGACAGTTTTACTGGACCAGAATGATATTCCTCTTCACAAGGCAAAGACTTTAATTAATTGCTCCACAATAGCCTTTCTCCTTTTATATCTTAGCAATAAAACCTGATTTTTTTTTTTTTTAAGCTGGATATATTTCTCAGACTCCTTTGCAGCTAAGTGTGGTCAATGGGTTCATTTCTGGCCAATAAGATACAAGACCTAACACATGCAACTTCTTCATCCCTTTCTCCTTCCAGTTGGCTGGAATGCAGATGTGATGGTTGGAGTTCAGACAGCCATCTTGGACCATAAAGGGCACATTAAGAATGGTGAAGCAGCAATTTAGAAAAGGCCCCAGACTCCAGACTTTATAAGCAAAAAATTAAACTTTACAGTTTTCTGTCATATGTTGCTTAACTTAATCCTAACCAACACGGGCTCCCCAGGGGGAAAAACAGTTAGGGAATAGTTATTTTACAGATAAGAACAGAGTATTTGCCAGCTTTTTCTCAAGCGAACTAGGAGGCTCCCCAACATGCAAAGAAGCTTTTATGCGAAACATGTTGAGAAAACCATACATTAACTTAAATCAGGGCACTTGAGGACTCCTGGAGCTGAATATAACAATTAAAAATGGTTTAACAACCAAGACGTACTGGGGAGTGGTGTGGGGATAGGGCCTCCTTCATGCATTTGGAAGATACATGGCCATTAGAATTCAGTGTTGATAAAATCTTTGACTTAACCTGCATGAGGAAATAATGAATTCCTAAATTATTTGCAGGCAAATAAACACAAAATAAGGGGTAAACAAAATTTTTTGAGAGCACTAAAGGAGGGGAAAACACAATGTGGAATGTATCAACTATAGAATATACAAAATCCTACATGAGAAAAAAAATTGTTCTGAAGACTGAAAATTCAAGTGACATGAAACAGCCTAAAAAGCAGTAATGGAGAGAAGGTCATATATTGCTATGAGTTAAATTTGCTTCTTAATGGGACCATGAAGCTGGTACTCTCCCAAACTGTTATAAAAATAGCCCAACAAATCCTTAAAAGCATATAAAAAGTCAAAGAATGATATAAATCAGTTCTGATACATAACAGAAGTAATGCTCATTTGGAATTTGTTAAAAAAAAAAAAATTAGCTCTTCAAGAAATAAACCCAAGGATCTTAAATTACCCCCCACAGGATTAGAAACACTGACCTTGGGGACCGTCTGCTCAGCACAGTGCACATCCCACAGAGGAGCCAATGCTTTCACAAATCCCTGCTGCTCAGTAAATGTGGTGTCCTCCAGAATTTCCTAACACTCAGGCTCAACAAATTAACTGATTTGAGGATGTGTCTATTTCTGTTAAGAGTACTAGAGTGAGGAATAAGACTATTAAAAACTGAGTTTATCAGCTACTCCACACAGCAGCAAATCTTTTGGTTTCAAGGCTGAAGCATAAGGGTTAATGACAACCCTTGGTTGTCATTAGTTTATAAGACAAGCAGCAGAGTGAGGATGAGGTTTGAAAAATTAGTTAAAAATACCAACGAAATTTTTCATTGCATGATGCAAACATACTTAACATTACTGAAATGTACTTAAGAATGGTTAAAGTGGTAAATTTTAATGTTATATGCTTTTTACCACAATTATATTTTTTTAAAAATGTTACACGATTCAAACCACTTTCACATTTCTGGCCTAGAATTGTTACCTAAGATTCTGCTAATCGTATTTTCCTTAAATCTTGATGACAAGAGTTGGCTTGACATGGCCTCTTGTTTCTCACTTGCTTCAGATCTCATATTCTGTAACTTCTGTGGGGAAGACACTAGTCCGTGAAAATATAACAAATCTAAAAATGAAGTAATAAGTACAAGCTGGGCAATCTGGGCAAGACTTTGTTTTTAAGTCTGTGAAGATATCAAAGACAGAAATAATGATAGCAAAAGCTCAGAAAATGGAAATTAGATAACATTTCTCTAGATTTTATGGGATTTTTAAAATTCAATATATTTAAACTAAAAAAAAAAAACCTCTCTCTCCATTTCAATATTTGATAAAAATTTTAAAATGAAGTCATGAAAGAATTAAAAGAAAACCTTGAAGATTTCATTTTTTTGGTAATATTGGAGTAGGTAAGTTTTTTATAGGAAAAAAAAACAGAGACCATAAAACAAACAAAAAGGTCATATAACCAAATTAAAATTTTAAAAAATTGCATAAATTACATAAATATCATAATACACATGGTTAATTAGGGGAGAATATTTGCAATATATGACCCAAAATGCTAATTTTCTTAACTTATAAATAGCTCAGACAAATAAATAAGAAAATAGGCAATACAGTGAAAAAATGAACCAAAGCACATAAACAGTCCACAGAAAAAGAAAAATCCATGGCTTACAAACAAAAGTGGTCTATATAATTTATAACTAAAGCAATAAAACGTTTCATCTACCTACTAGCAAAAATGAAAAAGTGTGATGTCTACAATGTTGGGGAAAATGTAGGAAAACAGTCTTAGACACTGCTGGTGGGCCCAGAGATATGTGAGCTTTGGGGAGGGAAGTGGAAGTTATCAAATTATAAATGAGCAGACCCTTTGCTCACATGGAAAATTAGTCAAGATAATTAAGCTAATAATAAATATATAACTCTAGAGCAAATTATATTTTAAATTAGTGGTGTCCAAATTTTTTATGTAATTTTTAGTATTCGCTTCCAAAATGTTTATTTATAAATGATATACATATGCCACTAAACTGAAATCTACATTATAACACATCTCCCAAAAAGAAGTTTAAAAAACTTCAAAAGTTTGAAAAAACCTGAAGTTTATTCAGGTCAATAAATTCTAACCTGAATTTACTGGCAGCAAATTTGGCCTGAACTGACACCAGCCTATCAATCTTTATTTAACAGGGTCACACATTTAGTTGTGTTTGATTTTGGATGCTGACCCCTCCCTCGAACACTTTGAGATGTGTTCGGTAAGGTAATGGAAGGTACACAAATGAACCTGAACACAAAGACTTCTGAATTCTAAAATCCATCAGGCCTCAAGGATTTTGGATAAAAGATAGTGGACCTGAATAACCTTTTCCTAAAGACTGTAAACAGCAGGTGATAATAAGTACTTGCAGAAGGACTACACTGATTCATCCTTATGACCATCAGTTATTTGCCTGTGGGGCCTGGAAGTGTTGAGGCTATTTGCCTTGAGAACCCTGGGCCAAGGACAGCTGTTTGAATCCTTCCGTTTGCCTTTTTCAGTTTTTGTTTGATTTTGTTAGTTTTCTATCTTGTTATGAAGGTCACCAGTTGTAAAAACTGAGATTAATAGTATCTCTACCTACAGCAGCTCCTTTCTCCTGTCAGGTTTTCTGCAGCCTTGGGACTAGATAATTCAGCATGTATAAAGTAAAAAAACTGGCTCTGAATGAAGTCTTAGGGGCTTTGCAGTGATCTGGGCATGACACCTATTTTGGCTGCTTAATGGGCCTACTTACTTCCTGAGTCTCAATATTTAGGAACAGAGAAGTTACCAGATTACCAGAAAGTTATGGGGGTTTTTTATATTATTATAAGCATGTATAAGGGGAATATTTACATTTTGCTATTTCTGGTTTAAAATAACTCTTGAAATTAAGCACTAGAAAAGTAAGCTCCCTGAAGGCAGGGCCTGTTTTCCCAATGCCTTAGAACCAAGATCCTATTTGTTGAGGAAATCCTGGATGGGTAGAAAAGATGTGAAATGTCAAAATTAAAGGCAAATAACTACCTTTTAAATGATAATACTCAGGGACCTAATATTTCGGTAGATAACTCTTCAAGGATGGGGGGGAAACTATCAACAGCTTATAGTGTGCCTTAACTTATTTCCAAACAAAAGGAAAATAACATTCTAAACCAAATGATACTTAAGAAGGTCTAGACTCCGCACATGCCCTCTCCATTTCAGCTAAGATGAATGTATCGTAGAGGAAGGTACAGGAAAGTTCCTCCATACTGGAAAGTATAGTAAGGATGCCTGGGGAGTAAAGTGAGGTTACGTGCTTTACAACCGTGAACACGGGAGGGTGCGACTTGAAGAAAATTTTGATGGACAGCATCAGTAAGATCTGTGCAAGCGCCCCCAAAGCGTTCCCGGAACAAAGTAGTAATGGATCCCTATGAATGAGCTGTTATATTACACTCAAGGGCTTTCAGAGGGGTAAGGGACAAGATTGGAAGGAAGTAGGGATGTTATGGGCTGTCAGTGGGAATAAGAAGCAGTGCCAGGTAAGAGAGTCGACTTGGAGAAATGGCTGTGAGAGAATTTGGCCCAAGTGGGGGATTCTGCAGACCCGCCGAGCAGCTGAGAGCGCAAGGACAAAAAGTGAGCGTGGGTGGAAGTGGGAGGGATTAAAGGACTGCAGAATCCTAAAGAGGGCGGACAACTTGGCTCCGGCGGCCGGGCCTGGCCAGAGGAGGTCGCGCCAAGAGAGGCTGGGCCGCAGCAAACCAGCCGCGGCCCGAGGAGCCACGTTCCTACCGGTCCGCACGCGTCCGGCCGCAGATCCTGGAAGTCGGCGCCGTAAATGGCCTCCAGGGCCTGCAGCTCGTGGGCTTGTCGCTGCGGGTAGCTCTCTGGTGGTTCGTCCCGGCCGCGCCCGGACACCCCACGGCCCCCAGCCATCGCAACGCTGCAGCCGAGGCAGGACCGCCCCGCGCTGGCGGCGGAGGGCAGGCGCCAGATTCCCAGGCTAGGCTCCGCAACCGGGACTGACCCGGGGCGGGGCTCCGTGCCGCGGGCGGAGCTCCGTGCCGTGGGCGGAGCTACACGCCGGGGCGGTCCGGGGGCAGGGTGCCGTCCCGGGGGCGGGGCTATACGCCGGGGCGGTCCGTGGTGCGGGGGGTGTCATTCCAGGGGCTGGGAACCTTGCCGGGAGCACCCTCTGGCGACACCAGGAGTACCGCCTAGGGTGCGAGGCTAGGAGACAGTTTTGCCCACAAAATGTGGGAGAATCCGAGCAAAGGAATCTGCAGGGACTCGAGAGAGTAAATCAATTAGAGTAGAATAATAACAGCAAATGGTTTCGTTTTCACGAAATAAGTCTCTTTAACAGAAGTGCCTGCTGGAATTCCATAATCCTGGCACCAGTAGTGACAGGAAACTCTTAAAAGACGGAATTTGATGGATTTTCAAGTCACCGTCTCACCTAGGACCATCCTACAGGTCTACTAGGATTAAAAGTCGTGACCACTACTCAGTTTTGTATCCCCAAACTCATCCCCTTAATTATAGATTCAATATCTAATGCATGTTCTTTGTCCTTACATTTACATCTTTAGGGATCTCCAGTACCACCTTGTAATATCAACTGAAAAATGTCTTTCCACACAGGCATCTTTATGAGCTACATTCCCTGAAGAGAATCACGTTCCATGCTCAGTTTATTTAATGTGAATTTAGGGATCTTTCTATAATATTCTGTCTCCAATCATATTTTTTGAGTTTGCAAATTAACCTATCTACCCAGATATCATCATTGTACTTCAGCCTCAGTTGCTTACAAAGGCTGCAAGTCGGGTTTAGAATACCCACCTTACCCCAAGTCAGGTTTAAGTAAAATTTCCTTTATCTTGCTTACCACTATACTGTTTGCTAAATAATGATTATTTAGGTAACTTGCTGTCATCTATCCACTCAGTTTGGGCCAGAAAACACAAATGAACTAGTTCGACCTACAATGTCATCAAACCATCTTCTTCCTTCCATAGGCCTGTTCTTTCCCCAGTGATCCCTGTGTAGATAAATGGCACCACCCTCCTAGGATTGGCCCAAGCCTACTAAGTGTGATCCTGGATTCCCTTTCTGTCAACTCTCACATCCAGATAGTCATCATTTCTTGAATCCATCTACTTCACTCCATCCTCACTGCCTCTTAGTTCAGGCCACCATCATCTCTTCTCTGGATGACTTCTATGGCTTGAAAACCAGTCACTGCCTTCTTTCTTGGCCCACTGTAAGCCATTCTTCCTTTTGCAGCCAGAGTAATGTTTCTAAATCACATATATGATCATATCACTCCAATCCTAACTTTAAAGGTCATATTGTGGTCATATAGAAAAGTGTCCTTGTTATTAGGAAATTTCTATTGTAGTCTTAAAGGGGTTATAGATATTACGTATGTAATTGGCTCCCCAATGAAAATAGAGATGATTATAAGTCATATGTAGAATGTCAACCATTGGGGAATTTGAGAATTCTTTAGATGATTCTTGTAACTTTTCTGTAAGTTTGAAACTATTTCAAAGTCAAAATTTTACAACAAAAGAAACTGACAAACTCTTTTCCAAAGCGATTGGTTGTACCATTCCACATTTCCATCAGTTTATGAAAGTTCTAGTTACTGTGCATTCTGCCAGTTAATTTGTATTGCCAGTCTTTTAAATTTTAAACACAGTAGTAGTTGTGTAGTAGTATCTCATTGTATCTTAATTTACATTTTCCTATTGATTAATGATGTTGAGAATCTTTTCATGTGCTTATCGCCATTCATGTATCTTCTGTCCAAATCTGTTGCCACTTTTAAAATTGAAATTGTTTTCTTTTTGAGTTTTGAGAATTCTTTGTATCTTCCAGAAGTAAGTTCTTTATCAGTTATATGATCTGCAAATATTTTCTCACCATTTATAGCTTATCCTTTCATTCTCTTAATACTGTTTTACAAAGAGCATAGTTCTTACTTTTGAGGAAATTGAATTTATCATTTTTTCTTTTATGAATCATGTTTTTTCATTAGGCAAGAAATTTTTGCCTAACCCAAGGTCACAAAGATTTTTCCTTATGCTTTCTTCTAGAAAAGTTTTATAGTTTAGGTTCTCATTTAGGTCTACCATGCAGTTTTAGTTTAAAAGTTAAACATATATCTACCATATGACACAGCTATTCCACCCTTAGGTTTTTGCCCAAGAAAAATGAAAGCATATATTTATACACAGATCTGTATATGAGTGTTCATAGCACCTTACTTCCAAAACTGGAAACAATCTAAATGTTCATCAACAGATGATGGACAAATTGAGGTTAAAATAAATTGAGGTATATCAAAACAGGATATACCTCCAAGAAATGCACTATCTATATGATAATAGATGAATCTCAAAATAGTTACACTGAATAAAGAAGCTAGACAAAAGAGTACATACTGTATACTTTCATTTATATAGAATTCTAAGAAATATGAACTTAGTAACAGAAGATAAGTAGTTACCTGGGGTAGGAAAGACTGGAATGAGCTGGAGGGAGGGATTCCAGAGGGACAAGAGGAAATCCTTGAGGCTGATGGACATGTTTATTACCTTGATTATGTTGATGATTTCATAGGCATACGCATGTATCAAAATTTATCAAACTGTACAATTTACTGATGTCAATTATAACTTAACAAGCTGTTAAAAGAAAATGGTTGTTGTTTTATTTTGTTTTGTTTTACAGTGGTTTGATTCAGGATCCAAACAAGGTTCACATATTACATTCGGTTGCCTTATGTGAAATAAAAGGTTAAGTCAGCAGGCTTGGGTTGTACAAACTCTGTAAATTTTTAAGAAAAGACTGGCCCTTAACTGGCTCCTGGGAGATAACCTCCAATTCCTTGGAATATGTGGCTCAATAAGAGTGTCATTGTATAAGTGGCAGCTCTTCATGCTCAGAAAAGTATAAAGTAAAAATTACTTAGTAACTTTTGCATCATATTGTAAATCTTTGTGTGCATTTACACATTTAAATACCCAAAATGAATCTTGTCCTTTAAATTCTGGACTAAACTAAGTATATACTTTTATTCCAAAGCTGTACTGTTACTTCCAAGTCAGACAATGAGTCACAGTATTTTTATAGTCATATTTCATCTTTTAGATATTACTGTTTTGATCACTTAATTTACCAGAATTGGTTCCAGATAACTTTTGGCTCTTTCAAAAAAAATCAGATTTATTTTTAAAGGATGTATTTGTTATAATCAGGGATACAGGGAAGGATGTACCAGTTTCTGAAGTTAACTATAAAAGAAGAGCCTCAAAAACTGTTGAGAAATCATGATATTCTTCAACGGCAAGGCAGCTTCCCAAGGTGACTCCTTTAGAGGTGTTAACAATCATGGATATTTTAGTTTTGGCATACTTGCTATTAAAAAAAAAAACGAGTCAGGTTGCTTTATGATCACTGTGTGTGTGTGTGTGTGTGAGAGAGAGAGAGAGAGAGAGAGACAGCGATAGAGAGCAAGAGACAGAGAACAAGAGCATACACACGCTATTATTGAGGCTACCTGGGGTGGAGGAGTGTTCGGCCTTCCACCTTTTAGATATTCTGATGAATTTAATAGCAATCTATAGGTGTGAGGACTATTACAAATTACATTAGGAGATATATTAATAGAGTCATATCAGTAGGAAATCATTTCACAGTCCACATATTGAGATAATTTGGAATACATGAAGGTCTTTATTAGTGTTTTTTAAACAGATAAGTGCTTTGATGGTAATTTAACACACCAAAAACTCTGAACCCTAAAGTAAACATATTTAGCCCAGTAATGTAAAGGCTAAATTCTAGACTCCTAACTCTTCCAGAAAAATTTCTCAAAAGTCACTCTCTCCTTTTCTAATTGTAAATTAAGTGGTTCTTCCATTTTTTGAAATACAAGGCTTGTTAGGCAGTATTTTACTTAAATCTATAAAGAATTCTTTAAAATGTTGAGAGATGATACTTTTCTCTCCTTTGATATTTGTTTTAAGAGTCAATAAAAAGGAATCAATACTATATCACCTTTTATTGATTTCCTACAATGTGTCGGAACTGTTGAGGTTTTCATTAATTTGATATTTTATTATCCTCAAGACAGCCTTTCAAAATAGGTATTTTAATCCCTATTCGGTAGAGGAAGAAACTGCACTTGGAGAGGTCATGAAACTGCCCAGTGTCACAAATGGAAATGATAGAGCAGGCATTCAAACCTAGGCCCAACTGACACCAATATTCATGCTGCTCCCCCAGCCCCCACTATACTAGACTCTTAATCTTGAGAAAGTCGGTAGGTTTGCCTATGTAAAGAGACATTCTGTGTTTCCATAAAAAAGGAAATGGGTTATTGTCTATACTAAGCTTAATTACTCTCCAAAAGAGCTATTTAAATGACATAAACTTATCAGAGACTAATATGTTTTTGGACATGAAAAAACCCAACAGCTCAGTTCAAAGATCCCCAGAGACTCTATTATCAGGTACCATTTTTATCTTGCAAGGACCTAGGATATCCTTATTGCCATTACCAATAATACAGAGATTTTTTTGATGTCCTGACTCAATAGCTTTCATTCCCCAGAAATAAAGTCTGTAATCTCTGAAATATGCAGGCTTCAGTTTTTGTAACTGTATCTGCCAGGATAGGCCGGGTTATGCTGTGATAATGGGCAGCTCCCAAAATCTTGGTTGTTTAGTACAGTAATAGTTTATTTCTTGCTCATACGAAATTGGTTGTGGGTCTAGGTGTCTCTCCAGGGTATCTGCCTCTACTCACACGCCCCCTCCCCACTCAACATGGTGAGTCAGAAACACAGGCCACTTCAATATTCCACCTCTTCCAATTCCACACAAGACCCCTTCCACAAATTGCTATGGCAGTGCAGCCAAGATACTTGAAAATCACAAACAGCTTTTCAATGCCATAGCCCAGAAATGATTTGTCACTTTTGCTCACATATCATTAGTCATAATACTCACATGACTCTGCCCACTTATAAGAGCAACTGAGAATAGGTCTTCTGTGTGCCCGAAAGAAGAGGAGAAAGAGATATTGTTGAACACTAGTAATGTCTACATAATAATCTGCACTTCTATGTCTTTTTTATAGGCATATAAATAGCCATTTGGAAATAGAAGTTCTTATTCCAGGTGGGTAGCCAGGGACTATAAGGACCCCTCTGTTATCAGCATGCTGCTGTTTGGGCTTACCAACTCAAAATATTCCCATTTCTTCAGCTTTTTCTTCTCCCCATCTTTAGTGAGAGCCCATGAAGAGGCATGTGAGGGTGTGGAGTGGGAGTACAGAAAGGAGGAGGAGGAGACCTTCAATGAGGAAAGGGAAGAAGGAAGGGAAAATAAAGCTCATAGGCTCCTCCTCATTTCCCCCCACCACCTTGGTTTTTGCAATACGAGGCTTGTTAGGCAAATCCTATTTCATCTCTTCTCCCTACCCAAGCCCCTTCCTGCTCTTCAATATATGCCTAAGAAAGTTGGAATCTGGGGAATTCTTTTGAACGGAAATGGATCCTATTACATTCTATAGATATGGGAAGACTTGCAGATTTTACCTATCACTACACCATAGGAGTATAAGAGAGAAAAAAAACAGGCTTTTTAAAATTACCTATTGTGCATTTGTTCTAGTCAGACCTTCAACTGACTGGATGAGGCCCACCCATTTTAAGAAGGGCAATCTTCTTTGCTCAGTCTACAGATTCAAATGTTAATCTCATCCAGGAATACCCTAATTAACAAGTTCAGAATAATCTTTGGCTAAATATCTGTGCAACTTATAGCCTAGTTAAGTTGACACATAAAATTTACCATTATACCTATTGTCTCATGGTTACAAGAAGAAAAATTCCAAACAAACCCAATAGGTATATTATTAAGGAACAGGTGATTGGCGAAAGCTGTTCTACTCCACACTACTGTCATCTGCCTTCCCAGCACAAGGGCATTAACATTTGTTAAATGAATGAACTACTGGTACAAAGAAAAGAGAAGTAACTATTTGAAATGATGTGGTGACCGAAGGAGGCAGACCTTCCAGAGAAGGAAGTAGATCTACAGACTCAATGGAACTTCCCTGAGACTCCTTAATCCCTAGAGCCTCTCACTCCCTTTTTTTGCCTTCGCTCTGCCTGAGACCCCTATCATTTTTTATCATTTCTATAGGGAATGGATCCTGAGGCTAAACAAATAACTTAAAAACTTTGGGAACACAAGGTGTTTTTTAACTTGGGAGAATGCTTTCTTATACTATTCATTATGGGAGAGGAATAGTACACATAACAACATTTTCTAAGAGCCAGAGACTGCTTATTTTTCACCCCACTTCCCATTACCTGCTTTTAGTGTAGCTCCAGAAAGGTTTGATAAAAATCAAGTAGCACATAAATGGTTTGGCTGGCTGTCCTAATCACTTGCCTTAAGCAATTGAAATATATTACTGATTGCCAACTGTAATTAAACGGATGTACAAGACATGGATTTTTTGCCCTTTCAAGACAAGTAATAATGTTTACCAGTGAAAGTGAAGTAGTCATATTATACCAATCAGCCATGAGGCAACCAAGGAATAACTCTAATATTAATCAGTTCTTAAGCGTTATCATGGGAACTAGTTCTATCAGTCAATATGTCAAAGCCCTCAACCATGTCTCTCACTTATTAAAACGAAACCAGTTTCCTTTAAGTCGAAACAAGCAAATTTTTGGTTGTCTTTTCCTGGCTCATTTCTCCTTTTCCCCACAACACTTTCTCTGGATGCTGTACACATTCCTTTTCCTATTCAACTCCTTTTTACTGTTTCTTGTTTACGGGCTTATCCCAGCTTCCTATCCTTTTGCATCAGCCCACAGGAAATTGCTCCCTCTCAATTCCTCATTCCTGGAATTCATCAGACCCAAGTTCAGTTATATCGTGTACCTTTTACAAATGAGACTCATTAAAAAGGTCTAGGAAATCGTGAACTGGATTCCTAAGTTTCATCTTTCTTAAATGCTTCAACTACACCCAAGGCATAACTGAAGATCAAGGAAACTGGGCTTCTAGCCCAGGTGGCAGCAACATGTAATTATAAGTCTCGGGGAACTCCTACTGATGAGCTATGGAGAAGTAACGACCATAGTCAAGGAAGCAAAGCATAGAAGGAGCCGCTAATTTGGCCACCGCATCCTGACTAGGATCCGCCGTGCCTCCCCCGCTCTGGACCCAGGCAGTCATGCTCAGGAAGGCCAAGATGGCGCCGCCGCCCCCCCCCCCCCCCCCGCTCCTCCCGCTCCTCCCGCTCCTCCCGCTCCTGCCGCCACTGCCGCCCCTGCCACTCTGCCGCCTCTGCCACCTCTGCCGCCTCTGTCGCCTCGACGTGGGGGGCGGGGCCAGCGCGTCACGTGACCGCCGGGGCCCGTGCGCCCCTAGCTGCCCCAAGCGCGCTCAGAGTATCCCGCAGCCGCGCAGACCATCCCTTGCTCCTCCAGGAGCGTTTTCCTGTGTTTCTGCACGGCCGCGAGGCTCTCTCCCAGCTGCCGGGGGGTGGAGCGAGGCCAGGAAAGGGGGCGCTAGGCCTTGCCGAGGCAAAGGGGCTGCGGGAGAGGGTCCGTGCAGCGGAAGTGGGAGGTCGGAGCTCCCTGCCAGGGGCTAGACTGGGGGAGACCGCGCGGGTGTCCTGGCGGGGCCAGGTGCTAAGGGCGAGGCTGCTGGGGGGAAATTGAGGGCATTCCGCCTATGTCATGGGCGCCGTCGGAGACTCGGGGCTCCCCTCGGGGTTTCGACCACTTGGCTTGGGAATTTCACAGATTTCCTATCGCCATCCGGCTTCGAAGCCAACAGGACTGAAAACCGGCTTCAGCCAAATGCTGTTCTGCCTCTAAAAAGTGGGGCTGAAGCCGTCAGCCCACGGTGCTCAAGGGATGCCCGGGCCCTCGGGGTTGGAAGGCGTGGAGGTAGAAGGGGGCGGCGGGAGCGGAGAGCGCCTTCCTTGACCATCAAATGCCTCCTTCAGTGTTTCCATCTCTGCTGAGTGGGCTTGGCTGCGCTGACCACCCGGGAGGAGGGACGGACAACGTCCGGCGGGCTCTGACCGTGCTGCTTTCATGTGGCTGCTGACGGGGACCCAGGAGGGAGCGGGCATGGGGCGCAACCTCGTCCTCCTCCATCCCCGCCTCCCAGGCTCCTGGGCTGGTGATGTGGAGACGTGACGGGGACCGCGACTGCCCCGGGTTCTCCAGAACTCCACCAAGCACCCGCGTGTCCCTCCGCGCCCCAGGCAGGAGAGACTGGCGCGGGTATCGGAGGCGGGCGGGCGGACGGGCTACGAACAGCGCCGTAGCACCAGCCTCGCCATGGGGCATAACGGCAGCTGGATTTCCCGAAACGCCAGCGAGCCGCGCAACGGGTCGGGGGCCGAGGCGGCCAGCGCCAACCGCAGCGCGCTCGGGGAGTTCGGCGAGGCGCAGCTGTACCGCCAGTTCACCACCACTGTGCAGGTCGTCATCTTCATAGGCTCGCTGCTCGGTAAGCTGTCCCTGGGGGCGCCACCTAGGGAAGGGCTCTTCCCTGAGGACACAGGTTCCCATCTATTCTCCGTATGGCAAAGTTGAAGGTGGTTTAAAAATGCCCGGGTAACTGCAGGGAAGTTAAGCAGGGACGGTCAACTCCAGCCCCACACTAGAAACAAGAGTTCCGGTAGGGCTTTCTCCCGGCGCAGGGGACGGTGCCGGGTCCAGGCGGAGGCCAGCCTCCCAAGGCGGCCCTCGGGGAACGCTTCGGGATGGGCGCGCCGTTGTGTCCATCATTCCTTACCTCCCCGGTGCCTGGGAGGAGCGCTGACCCGAGCTCTTGTTTACAAATAGCGAGGAACAAAGCTTCTGTTTTTCTCCACCATCTATTCCGTATATGTAAGATTATTTTGAAAGAGTCTTATTTGGCTCGCGTTTTATGACCCGCATATTCGGAACATCGACCTGCTGGTAAACAAAAGCCTGTAGAGTTAAACTCTGGTAACCTTCGGATATTTTTAAATTCCCAAACAAAAACAAATCCCAATCTACTTCTCTACCTTGTTTTGTTTGAGTAAAGACAGGGTAAAAACACAAAACACCACGCACGACAGCTTTAAGTATTCTTGTTCGGGGAAGAAAGGATCACTGAACTGAAATGAGCCATTAGTAAAAAACGTTTGTCCATTGGTGTGAGAATTACCAGTGCTTCTGGTAGCTACTCTTTAAGTGATGAATGATACGATCGGTATTCATTTCCGTTGAGATTTGTTGAACATGTTGCATATTGTAAATATGTGCCTTCCCTTCAAATGCAAATTCTCTGATATGGCACTTATAAGGATGTAAAAAGATTGGTTTTGATTATGTGTGATTTTATGGCCAAGAGCAATCTTAAAGTTTAAGTGTAGGAATAAATTACTTTTTTTGTAGATGCCTATGAATATCCATGGCAACTAAGGTAACTGAAATCTAAAAGACAATGAAAAAATTTTTAAATGTTTGAAATTTCCCTTTATAATTTCTATAATTGTCATCATCTTGTGCCATTCTATCATATTTATCTTCCACTTCTTGTCATGAGGGCATTTTTTCAGAAATAGGCATCAGTGTGGCTATGTCTAGGGGTGTGTGTGTGTGTGTATGTGTGTGTGTGTGTGTGTGTGTGTGTAAGGTACATGTTTTTATGAGTGCAATGTTAAATGCACATTAACAAAGCAAAAGCTTGCGTTTGAAATACTTTCAACATTCATATAACAAACAACAAATACTAGCAGACACAATGCACTGGGAGTTAAATTCTGGTATTGTCACATTTACTTAAAGTGTACATTATTGGGGAAGCAGTAGAAATGCCTGCATTTTTATTTCTGCAGATTTTTTTCATACACACACATAATAGTTTGTTTTATTTTGTTTTAGCTTTGTTTTCCCCATTGGTAGCTTTAACCCTGAAGAAAGATGGCATTGGGAAAAATTTTCCCTTAGTTTGACTCTCAGAATTTGAGTACCGTTGAAATAAAGGGAAGGGCAAATAGTATACATTTAACAAATGTTCGGCTTCCCATGTACTCCTATTCTTGTGATTGCATTGGATGCAGGAATTCCTAGGTAAATCTGCCTTTATTTTAATTTCTTTTTCACAGAACACTTTAATGGACATGAAAAAATTTATTTTATGAATATCTCTAAAGAGGATACTGATTTTCCTCTTGATCTTTGGTTACGCCTGACTTGGCCTAGGGGAACATATTTTCCTCCTTCCACATTATTGCTTGGGCCCTCTTTAGAGAGAATTTCATTTGCTCCTTTTTATTTTCAGAAAAAATAAAAATATGGTTAAATGTCTAGACATTAAAAGTCAGAGAACTTGTGCAAAAGTGAAAGGCATTTCTGTTTTTCTTAAAAGCTTAGACTAACTAACAGTGCTCTGTGTACTTTGTACTCACTGGTGTTCTTGATGCATTGTTCTCTGAGGACTTGACCTGTATAAACATATCTATATAATTGAATCTTCCTGGTAATGACAGTTGAGGCTCAGAGTTTAAGTTCCAAAATCATGTGCAAGGCAAGTAAACTTGGGAAGCATTGTTTTATGAAGCCCCGAAATAGAGACAAAGCACAGATTAGAAATAAAAAGATTTGTTATGAAAGAATTGATAAGGCTGAAAAGTACATGGAGGATGGAATAGTATCTAGAATAACATATGACTCCAGTTTAATCTACTTGCTTCCCCTGTCCCAAAACATAGATGAATGAGTTTATCTCCCCTCCCTTTAAAAAAATTCAAATATACTTCCTATAGTCTCTAAATATACTTTTTCATTTAGATTTTTAGAGGCTGACTATTATGTCAAAATAATTTTGTGGGGGAGGGAGAAATTTCCCCTCTTTTCCCTGCATAGTTGTTCTGGTTCTTCTAATAAATTGACATGAAACGGATTAACAGGAATAAATAACCAATTATATTACATATGTACATACAGGTGTTCCATAAGAGACCTGAGGATAGATTAGGCAATTGGGGCCTACATGTCATTTTGAGTTAAGGAGAAATGGGATAGTGGTTTGGATATCAAAGGGAAGGTAGGCAATTCACAGGTAGATGATAAGGAGCAAACATTTGGTAAACAAATTCTTGTCAGGTCACCCAGAGATAATGGAAATTTGATGAAGTCCAATTTTTCTAAAAAGTTTTGTTGTTGCTTGTGCTTTTGGTGACATTTCTAAGAAACCATTGCATAATCTAAGGTCATGAAGATTTAAAATTTCTCCTAAGAGATTTACAGTTTTAGTTCTTACATTTGATCTTTGATCCATTTATGTTGATTTTTGTATATAGTTTGGACTGGAGGTCCAAATTCATTCTTTTATATGTGGAGATTCAGGTGTTTCAACATTATTTGCTGAAAAGACTACAGTTTCCTCATTGAATTGTCTTGGCGCTCTTGTCAAAGTTTTCCTGTGAAAACTTTGATACCATTGTCCCATTGCAGGATTTTCGTAAAGTTTTGATGAGGAATAAAGAAGAGGAAAATAAATCTTTTCCCCTTCCTAGCAATTTAATTTATGTGTTTAAAAAACATAATCTAGAAACAGATTTTCCCAGAGCCTTGGAAGTGATGAATGACCTATCCAATATACTAATAAAGACTTGTATTTTGGCTGCAGGTTAATAGTTTTTAAACATCCTGTAAATGTTTCTTTATTCTGAACTTTTTAAATAAATATTTTTACACTGTCCTCCCCTCTTTAGTCGAGGTTTTTCTGTTCTTAACTTTGTTAATAATATGTCATGTGGTGGGTTCTTTACATGCTGTAGTCTCTGAAAAGATGTTATTACCTTAAAGCTCACAATTCTTCAAAAACACTTTTAACCTAAGACCCAGTTTTCTAATGAGATCCATACTATAGGTTCTTGACCTAGATTTTTAATGTCAGTTCCCTCTGCTGGCTCTAATAGTAACAGAACTGCAGTCTTCTAGGCAAAAGCATTTTACTCGACAGTAGCTAGTTATACCATAATCTTAGCAGAATTGAACAA
The DNA here is from genome assembly GCF_014176215.1 of Rousettus aegyptiacus. Lineage (NCBI taxonomy): Eukaryota > Metazoa > Chordata > Mammalia > Chiroptera > Pteropodidae > Rousettus > Rousettus aegyptiacus. Next base: position 114,242,470 of record NW_023416306.1, on the reverse strand, counting down.
TAACAAGTTATGAATAGGGTAAGCCGGGAAAAGCCAGTTCTTCATGTTCTAGAGACTGTAATGGTCTTAAGGGAACTGTGGGCCATATGGCTTGGTTATGGCATTAGTATTTCACCTATGTGTTTTGATTAAGCTTATATGCACTTTTGTTCAGATCAATTCATGTAATTACCATCTATCACTCAATATATTCTTAAAACCAAATGAGCTAGAATGAGGCTAGCTCATTCTAGCCTTACTTATTTAAAAATATACAGGGCCATGTTGAAATTTGAGGATTGCTTTAAGGATTACTATGCTGTGTCAAACTTAAATCTTACTCAATTTATGGAAAATACTACAGTTGCTTAGCATCACATCCATGTTTGCTGCACCTAAGTGGAATTTTGGACTGCTCAAGATTATTCTAAATAAATTTTTTTTCTCATGATGAAAAAAAAGACTTGTAAAATAATCGAGTAATTACTTTTTTCTATGTTTCTTGGATTCATCCACATTGACTAGCAAGTAGCTGGTTTCATGTGTGTTAATATGCCTTGTCTTTTTTACAGCTCAGTCATTTGTAACTGTTGGGATGTTAATAAATGATCTGGCCATATCGTAACTCTGCTACACTAAGTTATTTCTAACAGGAACTACTGTCATGTAAAATAACTAACTCCAGAACTATTCAAAACAATTTCACCTCTCAAAATGTTCCAATAGCAATGAGCCCATCGGAATAAGAAGACATATTAAAGTTTGTCCCATTGTTTTGTTTTTCTTTTACCTGGTTCTGTTTTGTTTTGGACTTTAGTCTGTGGTCCCATGCTACTGAAATGCAGAAACCATTTGACTTTAGTATTAGAAATGTAACCTCATCCCCAATCAGAGCAATGTTTACATGGTGTTAAAATATTATTTTTATGTTGACATTTAAGGTATAATAGTAGAAAATTTTTGATGCTGGTAGGCAAAGCAACTAATTAATTGCTGTCTACAATTTTCATTTTTAGTTACTTTGTTTTTTTATTTGTTTCAGAGTCTCAGCTCCAAATACCGTGGTTCTGCAAAAAATGTTTGTGTACTTTATTGGGTGGGGTTTTGTAGAATGCAAGGAAATTTGTCCTAAAACAGGAATAAACAGATATGGCTTTGTTTTTCTCTGGGATGTCCAAGCCTCGCAAACTGTCATTTCTCTAGAGTTCGTCAAAGAGTTTCTCTATGTGTCGTTTTCTGAATAAGCCAGTTAGATTGAGTAGTGACTGGAAGCTGTTGTAAAAAGTTTTTTATTGTCAAGGAACCTCCACATTGGCTAGGTGGAAAATTTTCATTAGTCATATTGCACCAAAACTTGGAAGAGGTTTTAGCTAGACTGGAAGGTATGAGTGGCTCTTAGCAAAATTTAGAAGTAAAGATTTACCCTGGGCAAAACTAAAAAGTGAAAAAAAAAAAAAAACTATCAGAAAATCAACCCCCAGAATTCTTGTTTTCTTGTCTTCATTCCACTGCTTTTCAGGTATCTCTTGTATTCTTGTCCTTTAGATGCCCAATGACATTATGAGTTGCTCACTTCTCCCTTCCAAACCTAACAGTATCGGTATTCCATTTCCTCATGATGCCATATTGAATAAATAAACCACTTTAGATGTAGATATTAACAGATAATGGCACATTAATATATTGACCTTTACGAGTAAGTTTTTAAAAAAGTTTACTATCGTAAGTGAAAAGAGTGACTTAGTTGAGTATTTCATATAGTTGACGAGTGATTTCCTTAAGTGTTTCTAGGTTTTTGATTGTGAGTCCGTCTCAGTTTTCTGAAGGATTCTGTGAGATCTTGGCTGCAGAAGTGGCCTCCAGAACAGTTTTACATTTGTTCTTGCCAGGTGTCATAGGGTCATCAGGAGCCCAGGAACTCAGGACAGGAAAAGACATATTTCCTTGTCATTTCTCTGATGTAGAGGATACAGTTTTTCTTCTTTGTCATTTAGTTGGCTACCTATTGAGGATTCTGGTTTTATGCAAGAGTTTCTCTTCCAGCTACCTGTTTCAGATGAGTCCAAGGTCAATTCAGTCCCTGTGTGGGTGTTGAAACCCAAAGTTATCTGTGAGGGGCTATTTCCTGGTCTGAAAAATCACCCCTCAATGTAAGCACTCTGGTCTCTGTTTCAGGCAACTGGGAATTTCTTCTAATTTCTTGTAAGCTTGGCTATGAATTTAAAGATGTCTTTCTCTTAATCCAGCATTTCTAGGTGTTCACAGCGTTGTTCTAAGTTTTGCTATGGTGTCAGAATCTGAAGTTGCACATTAAGGGCAAAAGGTGGGATGACTGCTAGACTTGTTTCTAGTAGATATGTAACCAAAAGTTAGGTCACGATAATGTGGGGTGGTGGGATTTGGTCACAGTATGAATACGTTGGAAAATTGAGGAACATAAGTTCATAAATGGAATGAGGTAAGAGAACACAAGAATGTTGATTTCTAATAACTTCATCTAGGAACTTCATCTAGGAAGGTATTACCTTTGGACACTAGGAAATTCATAGAAGGTCTTTAATGAGGAAAGACAAGGAGAGTTTTGCTAATGGGAGATGGATGCTTCCTGTGCAATGTAGGTATCCTTGCATTACTGTTGCAAAAAAGGTCCAAAATTAGACCAGTGTGAAAATATGCAGCACTTGGAGAGTTGGAGAACTCAGGTTTATTACACCAGCAGTTCCACAGGAGCTAGCACTCTGAACATCTGGGTCCTGAGCTCAGTTGCAGCATTCCTTACATAGACCCTTTATGACACAGGCTGATTGAGTAATTTGTCCTCAGACCTTTACAAAGTGCTGAAGTTTGATATGGTTGCTGGCAGTTATGAAGTGTTACAAAGTGCTAGAGTTGCTGGGGTGGAGGTGGGGGATTGTAAAAACAGTTACATTTGTTAGACAGATAAACAAAAGGGAAGGTAAGTCTTTAGTCAATTTTGAGTACAGCCTATGCAGCAAGCATATTTACAAAGCAGAACAGAGAGCTGATTAGTCTTTTGAATGAAAATCCCTCTTCATTACCTGCCAACGTGGTAACTGTCAATCAAGAATACTATTTTAGCCATACATTTATATGGGCTTTGTAATTTATAACATATGCCACATTTTTCAATCATAGTAACCTTATGAAATAATGTAGGGACATTTTCTGTTTTTATTTTTTATTGAACACCTCTTCCCCCTAACAGCACTGCCTTCCCCCAATGACACGTGTGGATTTATTCCTGAGCCTCCCTTCCAACATTTATCAGGTTCTTAGTTGTAAACAATGGAGCCTATTGTCAAAAGAAGACACAGCTACAAAAGTGTTTAGTAAAGAAAAAAATTTTACTTGCAAAGTTGAATTGCAAGGGAGTTCAGGCTTTAGAAGGATTGGTTTGCCAAATGTAATATACAACAGGCATTTAAAAGAAAACCACCATAAGATGACCAAGTTTACAGTTACTATGTTCATCATGGGGAATAAAAACAGTTTACATGAGTGTTATAACCCCTCAAAGAATGTGTCATATATTCAGATATCAACAAAAGTCAATATAAAGTTATTAAAAACAATAAAGTTCATGTCAGGAGCCAGTGACTTACAAGAAAGGCTCAAGATTTCATTTATCGTGTATACCAGAACTAGATAGAGTGGCCCTGGGTCTTTGTATTATATGTCTGTATTTGGAGGGAAGAGAAGGGCTGAGGGAACAATGGGACATGATGTGCTCCTTTTTTTTTTTTTCATCATGCAGCAGGGCAAGGTATTTTACTCTATACCAAACTAGCCAGTTTATGAAGAAAGAAATTTATTACAGGGTATTAGGTTGTTTTAAGAATTTATAGGAGAGCCTTGATGCCACAGAGCTAGGGACACAGTCAAAAAACATGCACAGTCGTACCACTGATTCTAGCAGAAATCATGGTATCACCAGTGAAGTAAGGGATTAGACTCTAGAATCCTAGGACACAGCTGGCCCAGAAGAAGCAAAGGCATCTGTCATCTCCCTGCACTTACAAGAAAACCTGATGATTGCCCCCAGCCATCACCTCACATTTATCATGTCTGCTTTTCTGAGAGAACAGCTGCTGGGCAGAACCTAGACCATGAGCCTGCACCCTGACTGCAAGACTGTCTGAAAATTAGTATATTTTGTTTTCCAGTCTTTGTAACAGAGGATAGCAGATGGCTGAAAGATTATGGAATGAATATTTAGTGAACTAATCTGTAGTATCTGCTGCTGTCTACCTCATGTGGTCCCTTATATGATGCCCCTGACAGTACTGTATATAGCCTCACTCCCACCCAGGGAAACATGTAGGAACATGATCCAGACTTGCTGGTTCCAGGATTCTGTTTTCCTGTCCTCAGTGATTAGTCCAGGGATGGTCATGGGATCCAAGTCCTTGGCATAGAGATGATGGTAGAGAAGCCATCTTTTCCCAAAGGGGCCGTTTAGCAGGGATAAAGGAAGCCAGGAGCTGTCTGCTTAGGAAAGAGTAAGGGCAGAGAGAGAAGCAGAAGTGAGGATGAGAGAGAGCAGGAAGGGTGGTGGGGGGGCGGGGAGAGAAACCATTCGATGATACTGTTCGAGGGGTCATGAGCCTGTATTTTCTAATTACATGAACCAAAAAACCCCAAATCTCCTTTTTCACTTAAATTTGTGTGAGTTTGATTTCTGTCATGCACAACAGAAATATTTGGACTGATATATGTATATACACTATTTTTGTCACCATTCATATCCTGCATTTGGGTAAACAAGTTCAGAGGGATAGTGACTTGCTCATTAGCTTACTCTCACAGCCAGGCAGGGCCTGATACAGTGGAATTTTGATGCCCGGGAAAGAAGAGTGGCTGAAACCCAGAGCCCTGAGAATTTAGCAAGAGCTAGAGACAGACTGGTAGCTGGAGTGGTGCTCACGGGCACTGAGGAAGACTGGACTGTATGTCTGGTTGTGCAAGAGTTCAGCAGTGGAAGGTCATACCTCGGTCCCAGGAATGTAAGGGAGACTGAAGATCATGGGGTCGTCAGCAGCCTGTGTGTGTGCAGAGATAGAGTCCAGAGGAGTCTACTGGGTCAGGAAACACTGGCAACTCTTTGGAATCAGCATCAAACCTCTGATACTTTTTCTCTCAGTAAAACACCCCCTTTTTTTTTTTAAATCAAGAGTTATTTACACATAAATAGTTGCTCATAGTTAATTAATATAAAAATTTGGTAACAAAAAAATCTAGCTATGTTATAAAAGAGAAATGTTACTATTGTTAGAGGTAGTCCCTCAGAGGATGATGAGCTCAACAATCTCTGGGTCATAAGCTGGCCTTCGCTTTTCTGAGTGACTGTAAGAGCTTCAGTGGAGGTTGGCGGGCAAGGCTGTGGGTGAGTCCTGGGAAGCGCAACCCTTATGACAGTCGGTTGTGTGGTGTGGATGAAGTCCCAGACATCTGATGGGTGTATGATTGGGAAATTAGCCACTTTATGTTTTCTGCTTCTAATTTTACCATGGCTGGTGGGTCCAGCTCTCAGGATGGTCGAAGCAGAACATTTCTGGGGCAAGGGGAATGGGTATCCTCAGTTGATCCAAGCCCAGGGCACAGAGGAGAGAGCAGGAGGTTTGTCAGCATAAGGTCTAGCATCCAAGTGCTAGAAAGAACCTGGGCTATCCTCACATGGGCATTGTCAAGGTAAATAGTACAAAAGCAGATGGCACAGAGCCAATGGTGAAAGGTGGAGGGGAGCAAAGCAGAGATCTCTCCCACAGCTTCCAAACAACCTTTCAGTTCAACATGGCAAGTTAAACCGAATGGCCACTAATGGCCATTGCCCTTGCTGTTCTCTCTGCTCTGGGATGTTCTTCCCTAGACCCTTCTTTTAAATTACAACTCAGATGTCACCTCTTCCAAGACAGCTTATCTAAAATAATTCCCCCTCCACTTTTATCATATCATTCCATTTATTTCTTCTATAGCAGTTATAACCCCAGAAATTACCTTGTTTGTCTCTCTCCATTAGAATGCAGAATCATGGGGACAGAGACTTTGTCTCTTTCACTACTGTGTTTCCAGCTTTCTGGAAATGAACATGAGTTTTACCCATAGTCAGGACTCAGACACACACACACACACACACAGTCATATCCAGTGGCCTGGAGCGGTGCTCACAGAAGCCAAATATTGGGAGGGCCAGCTGGTCTCTTGATAAGAAATCCACAAGGACAGAAGTTATAGCCTGATTTACGTTAGAGTGAACCTATGAAATAAGACAGGCATCATTTGAAACAGGCGACATCATGCATATGGGGATGCCACTCTAACTTTTAGAGGCTTTTGGATTCTAGACAAAGTCAAAATTATTGCTAGAAGCAGCCTGGAGGCATGGCCCTGGCTATGAGCTAGTGAGAGGCAGTGTTGTCATCAGGGAGTATTTGACTGCCTATTCTGAGACAGATGGTGCCTAGATGTGTGAAATCGGAGTGGTGTCCTTGAGTGTCTTGCTACTGTTAGGGAACCACTCCTTCTACTTGTCTATCTGAGAAGCTCAGTGGTAGAAATAGGGATGTCGAAAAAGGTCTGAAAATGACAAATAGAATATTTTGACTCTAGCTAAGGGTTATGGGTTGAATTATGCCCCATTCCCCAAAAGATATGTACCCCCAGTACCTCAGAATAGGGTCATTGCAGATGTAATTACTTAAGATGAGGTCATATTGGAGTAGGGCAGGTCCTTAATGCAACGTGACTTGTGTCCTTATAAGGAGAACACCTGAAGGCATACACACAGGGAGAACATTGTGAGATGAGGGCAGAGATTGGAGTTGTGCAGCTGCAAGCCAAGGCACACCAAAGATTGCCGGCAAACCACCAAAAGCTGGAAGGAGGCCAGGAAGGGTTCCTCTGCTGGTTTCAGAGGGAACGTGGCACTGCCAAGATCTTGGTTTTGGACTTCTAACCTCCGGAACTATGAGACAATGAATTTCTGTTTTAAGCCATCCACTGTATGGTACTTTGTTATGGCAGCCCTAGTAAACTAATATGCCAATGTAGCCAGCAAATACGAGGTTGAAAACCCTGATATTTGCACTACTGAATGCAGTGGGTTTTACAAAACAGTCAAAGCATCGTTAGCTGACAGAATGTGAGTCGGTGTGATGAGGGCTAGTGATTACTTATTCCATCCAGTGGTGTACACCTAGCACCTTTTTTTAAAAAAATAAACTTTTTTATTTTGAGATAATTGTAGATTCATGGGCCGTTGTAAGAAATAACACAGAGATGTGATATCTACCCTTTACTTAGTTTCCCCTAATAGTACACTGTGTGGTACTGGTATGTGTGTATGGTGGGTACAGTATCATAACCAGGATATTGACATTGATACAGTGAAGATGCAGAACATTTCCATCGCTTCAAGGATTCCTCATGTTGCCCTTTTATAACCACATCTACTTTCCTCTCGTCCCCTACCCCTTTCTTAACTCTCGGCAACCACTAATCTCATCTCCATTTTTGTAATTTTGTCATTTCACAGAACACATATAAATGGAATAACAGAGTGTGTAAACTTTTGGGACGGGTTTTTCTCTACCCAATATAACTCCCTGGAGGTCTATCCAAATCGTTGCATGTATCCCAGTTTGTGCCTTTTCATTTCAGTTCCATGTGTATGACCTTCTTGAATAAAAGCATGGGTAACTCCACAACTTTCCTGGTTATTCTTCATTCATAAAACACTCGGTTTAGTACAGTAATCTCCCTTTTCTACAGTTTTAATTTCCAGGTTTCAGTTACTCGCAGAAAATTCCAGAAATAAACAATTCATAATAGCACGACAAAAATCTCATGACGTCCTGCTATATCCCACCCAGAATGCGAATCACCCCCTCGTCCAGCATCTCCACACTGTGTCTGCTCCCTGCCTGTTACTCAGAAGCCCTCTTGGTCATCACACGGCCTTGGTATCGCAGTGTTTGTGTTCAAGTCACCCTTTTTTACTAAATAATGCCACATTCACATAACTTTTATTACAGAATATTATAGTTCTATTTTATTATTATTGTTAATCTCTTACTGTACCTAATTTTTAAATTGAACTTTATCATATATATGTACATATAGGAAAAAATAGATGATATACAGGGTATGGTACTATCCACAGTTTCAGGCATCCACTGGGCATCTGGGGATATATCCCTTGGGGTTAGAGGGAGACACCTGTACATAATATGTACAGTCTGGTGAAAGGCAAAGCACCCAACTTGACTGAAGACGAAAGATTCCTCCCTCCCCACAGTCTCCACTCCAGCCCCTTGCCTGAAAGAAGCTTGAAGTTCAGCAGAGGCATCTAGTTGGCTTCCTTCTCCACCCTGAGCTTCTGGCCACTATTTCTTGGCCTACCAGGATTGGAACTGAGGTGGGACTTGGTGGTGTATGGGTGGAGGAGGGAGATGTAGGACGGGCAGAAAAGGCCATAAAAGGCTGATCCTCTTGTAAGTGGCTTCATGCTGTCTGGACCGTCACCTGTCCCTTAATGGTGGTGATATCCTCTCATATCCTTGGTTAGTAGCTTACTCTGTACTCAGCCTGTGAATGCTGCTGGACCTCCAGTTTCTCTTGAATAAGCCCTGACATGACCTCACGCCATTGCTGTTACACCTTGGCTCACTCCCAGTACAAGGGAACATACATGCATCCTTGACCCTGGTAAATTCTGGGAGTGTAGGCTGCCTCCTCTAGCCTCTTCTTTGAGCAGCTTATCAGCCCATCTCTTGCTCTTTAGGTTTCTCAGACAGGAGCCAGTCACAGTTCATTGTGAATCTAATTGTATGGGCCATGCATTAAGATGGCTGCCTGGGCTTGTTGGAGCCCCCTTAGTAGGCTTGAGGGTGGAGACAGCACCTCTTCTTTGTCGCCTGGGTGGATAGCACTCAGTACCCACCCACAGCTCTCTGTTTATTCTTTTATATCCTCCAGACAGGTGAGGGTTCAAGTGTTATATAACCACTTGATCATAACTTTGAAAAATTGGCATCTTGCTCTGACACTTTACTTTGGTATATATACTCTATTGTATCTTGATGCTTTAGTAGAATTTTTCAGTTCCAGTGACAAAATAATCTGTTATTAGAACCACATTTTTTCTATTTAATTGATGAAGCAGTGTTTTTAAATGTTCCACATACCTCTTGACATCAGTAACTCCTTTTGCTGTAAGCATTTCTAAGCCACCTCATACAGTTTTTCAAGGCCCATCTTCACTTCCAAGCTGTGTGAGTGAGACACTGTATCTTTTCTTTCTTTCTCTCTTTCTTTCTGTGTGGGTTTGTGTTCGTCTCGGGAGGGAGGGAGGCGTGAGTTATGTCTTGGGATTGGGAGGGAGGGAGGGAGGGAGGAAGGCCGGAAGGCTAAGGACGAAGGAGGAAGAAGTACAGCTAGGACGACAGAAAGACCAAAAAGAAAGACAAAAGAAAAGAGCGAGAGAGAGACGAGAACCGGAAGCAAGCGAGAGCATTAAGCGAAAAAAGACAAAAGAAAGCTCAAAGACCTCTCGCAACTCTCCCCTCCCTCTCCCTCCTCAGCCTCTCCCTCCCTCTCCTCCTCCCTCTTCTCTTCTCTTTCTTTCAACTCATGTATGATGTGGCCATTGAAATTTCAACCTAAGCCACAAGTAACCGGTATGTTTTTTTTTTAGGCAGCACCCCCCCCCCCCATAACCATTTGTCTGATTGTCATACTCAAACTCCATGACACAATCACGTATGGCTTTTTAATGAGATCTTATAAAACACACCTAGGAGTGATGAATGATACAGTCGCCTCCATTTTTACTTATTCCATTTTTACTTATTCCATCAGATGACCTTTATGAGCTGCCAAAAGTAACATTGATGGAGGTAATTTTAGATCACTGTGTCTTTTCCAAACAAAATTCCAAATAAAGTAACTTATTTCTTGTTCCAAATAAAGTAATTGAGAGAATGCTTTGTATCAAGAGTGACTGTATTTTTTTGAGTAAGAATGTTTGAGTACTTCTCTGCCTCTTGTTAGGGGGGATGTGATATTTACTCCCTGCTTCCCTGTGGGCATCCCTGTGTGTGCTCATTTGCACCTTTAATTACTGCTACTTTTTGTTGGGGCCTCCTGTGCAGTTTCTTAGGACAAGAAACACTTCCAAAGGCTGCTAAATGGAAAGGAAAGAATAACCCTCTGAAGTCAGCCTGAGTGTGAATTTAATTTCCAGGAACACAGAGTTCAAGCAAGACTCAAGCAGAGACAAAATAATCAGATTTTGGTTTCCAGACCCTCTCATTGATTGATGAGAATAGCACCTTTTGTATTTGTCCTGTTGTTTCTGTGGCCTTCTCCCAAGGCAGCAAATCCTTAGTAACGGTGATTCTGCAAATTTCAGAAACCCTAAAATGAAGCTTTCTGTCTCTGCCACATGATGGGCAGTATTAGAGACTAGAAGGTTCAGTGCCTATTTCTCTGTGGGATGCTGCTGTTAAGATTGGATGGGACTTTTTTCTGAAAAGCACCAAATCATTTTTCTCATTAGTAACAAGTCAGTGCGCTCTAGCTGGTAAGGATCACAGCAGGTGCTTAGGAAGGGTGAATTCTAGCCTGGCCCTGCTGTTGAGTGGTGGTGGGTTGGTTGACTGTTGGTAAATCACTTTGCCTCTCTTTGTTGTCGTAATTGGGAGGCAGAGATTCTTAAACAAAGTGTGTGTAAAAATCACCTGTTAAAAATGAACATTTCTGAGTTCCACCATCAGGAATTTTGTTTCAGTGGGTTTAACATGGGGTCTTGGAGTCTGTATTTTCAATGAACACACTATGTGATTTTGATGCAGGTGCTTCACACTTTAACATTGATCTAAGGGATGTCTGGCCGATTTCTTAGTGTCTGTGGAGATGACAGGTGGGCATCTCCCCGGGAGTCAAGCAATGAGAGTACATGTCAGGAGGATGGAAGGGAGAAGAGTGATTATTTTAAGGTAAGTGCTTGAGTCATTAGAAGACTTAAAAAAAACCACAAACTCCTATGGGAGTACTAGCATTGCCTTCTGCCAAATTATTCTTGCAAAGAGAGTGGTTGGGATGGGGAGGTGGTGGGAACTTGATTTTGGGGTATTGGTACCAGTTCTACTCATCTTCTAATAGCTAGTGTTGCTTAAGGTCTGAAGGTAAGATGAAAAAATTAGAGCCTCTGAATATAATTAGGCAGCGCCACTTCTCAAATCTGACTTAGAAACTTACCTCAGAATTTTGTGAATAAAATCATCTAATTTCTTAATTCTGCCCCTGCCAGTCATCTCCATCTTAAACCCTATCCTATAAGTAATAACTAAATTATTTATTCAAAAAGGCAGGAGGGGAGTTTCTGATGGTTGCCTTTGAAGTATATATTTTTTAATAAAAGGAATGGGGAGGGGATTTATGTGACTACTCCTTCAGGGACTCCTCTATCTTTCAATCTAATATCTAAGTGAGTGTAGAGCTTCAGCTGGAATAGTTGGCTGTCAGAAACACGATAGAACCGTTTGAAGCTACATAAATTGGGAAGCACTAAATCATCTTTCTGCTTGATCTATGCAGAATTAAAATCACAACATTTAGAAAATTTGCACTATCTCATGGGGACTGGTCATATACCACTCCTGGTATTTTGAGTCCCTCTTTCCTTCAGCCATTTGAGTGTTCCACCTTCTTTTGGGACTTCTTGATACCTCAGTAATGTGAAGGCCTTGAAATTCCACCCACTCGCCACCAGTCCGGACTTTGCACTGTTCCTGAGACGTTGGAAGCCTACATGTGTCCTCCTAATATCCAATATGTATGCAGCGACTCTCCAAAACTGAGAAAATAAGTCTTTATCAAAAGAGCCACAAGCATTGTAGATATGGGAACACACATAAGGTAGTCAAGGGTCATTTCCAGCTTGGCACAAAAGAGAACAGAGGGGGCAAGTGGGCGATCAGAAGAATCAATGAAGGGCTATTTGGTTTTCAGGACAATTGTGGCTGATTAGCATGCAGATCTCTTCAGAATATTATTAACTACAAGGGAGCATGTGGGCAGCTATAAAAGTATGTTCCACTTCAATTTGGTCTGCCTTATTAGGCCGCCTTATTGTTAATATCAGGCATCTTTAATTTTGACTATGGGATCTTTGTGTTCTATCTCGAGTTACAGAATGGAAAAGCTAGTTTAAATTTCTGCTGCCACCTTTTAGTCTTAATGTGAGTCTTCTGTCGTTGAGTTTGGTATGTAGGTTGAACTGAACTTACACATCCTGTTGACTTTTTGTTAACATCAATATGTTGGCTCGCACTGAATTTAGCATCTACTAAAACTCCCAAGCTTTTATTTCATGTACTGCTGTTATGCTTCGTTTTCATCATACTTGCCTTTATTCAGTTTAGGAGCCCAGATTAGCACTTTAATTTTACCATAATTTTAATTCATCTAAATTTAACTAAAATGTTTTGGTTCTTTGTATCTATCTTTTAATTTTGAGGAGGTGAAATCCTGAATATGCCATTATATAACATTGTTGCTCTTATTGATAGTAACTTTGTATCTTACATAAGCATCTAAATTATTAATATAAAAAAGTTTTGAATCATCTAGGGAGAGAAGGTTGGAGGTCTTGTCACCAGAGATATGCAATTTTAATTTACTAGTCAAAATTCTTTTGGAATAATTGTTAAACCAATTATAAATGCATAGAATAGAACTATCACCCAACCCATATTTCTTTACCAAATAATATTTTGTAAAAATATTTACAAAAATATTTTGAGGCATCTTATCAGATACCTTACTGAAACCCATATACAGTATGTCTACTGCATTTTCTAGGCTTACCAATACACGAAAATGAGAAGCTGACATAATTTATTCTTAATGAATCCATGCTGGCTTTTAGTGGTTTCGTCAGGCCTTCCTGTCAATAGTTTATTCTAGCATTAGGTTGGCAATATGGATTTTGATCTATTTTTCTACTTCCCTTTTTCCCTGTCTCCAGTCTTATGGTTTCTTCCTATTCTCCTTAATTCCTTAATGTTTTCCAGGGTTGGTCTGGAATTGTACTTCTCAATCTTCAGTGTGTAAGGGAATCTGCTAGGGATCTTTTTACAATGTAGGTTCAGATTCAGGAGGTCTGGAGTGGAACCTGAGATTCTGTATTTCTAACAAATTTCTAGGTGCTGCTTATCCTAGGACTACACATTGAGTGGCTAGGAACCAGAAGGGTGTTCTGCATAAGAGATCTAGATTTGAGAGATGTAGAGCAGGAAGGAGGTTTCTGGTGGAAATGCCCTCAAGTTCATAATCTCACACCTACAAACTCCCTATGGTGACATTTTACAACCTGGCTCCTGTTTCCCTCTCAAGCTTGTCTCTTACACAGTCACACCAGGAATTCCAAACTACCCATGGTTCCCAGAGTGCATTATTCTCTTTCCAGGCTCCTTGTCCCAGCTTTTATTCCTTCATCCATAAAAGCTCTTCCCTGCCTTATCACCTGGCCAGCTTCTCTCATTCTTCTATTTCTTTCACTCCCCTTAGAAACTCAAGTTTCTATCTCTGCTTATATTTATTATGTACATAATTGAAGATTGAAAAGAGAGGTGCTGGTGCTTTCCCCCTCGAGGCCGCAGCTGTAACTATGGAATTATTGTAAGGAGGTATTATCCTAACATGATGGTGATCAGTCTTATCAAAGGATATTAAAGATACCAAGTTACTTGGTAAAGTCACTGTAAATCTTATTCTAAAAATGGGGAGATTTAACCATTACTCTGTAAACGAAGAGGAAAAAGAATATATTTAATCTATCATTCCGTGAATTTAGGTGACCTACACAATATCATTGACATGATAGCTCAATAAGAATGAAAAAAATAAAAATAATAAGTTTTATCAGATGTGAATATTTTCACTAATGTGGTCCACAGAGACAGGGATGAACGGTAAGGTTTTCGTATAACCCTTAACTTTGATGACCCTTGAGAGCAGAGTGACAGATAGGGTTACTTACTGGCTTAGAGAGTGGCTTCATGCAAACCGCTAAACTGATTGGAGTTTCTTGACAGTAACAGGGAGCAGCTGCATGAAAAGATGTAGATACTGAGGGCTTGATAGCTTCTTAGCTGATTATTCAAGCTATAGGGGCTCAGGACTTGGAAAAAATTAAATCCAAAAGAAACCAGGCTATGGTCAAATGAAAATTTTTGATAAAATTTAAAAATATTTCCCACAGCTGTAGTCATGATCTCTTAGGCAACACATGCAATTTGTTATCAGATGCATTGTTGCTATGGCACTTGCAGATATGAAAAGGGACAGCAACATATAAAGTTTGAAGGGTGAAGAGACTTAAAACCTTATTTGCAAAATGGTTTTAAAGTGTGCGTTTCAGAGACAAGTCTTAATCCTTTGTACATAATAGATATTCTGTATATGTGTGTGGAATGAATGTAAAATATATGAAATGTTTAAAATTAAATGAAGCAAATACCTTTGCTTTTATTAAGGAACAGTTCTTTGTAGTGTGCTTTTGTGCCTACTGGATCATATTGTGTTCTAAATACCTATAACTATAGAGAAAGGCATGCAAAAGAGAATAAGAATTCTCAGCTTCATTAGGATATAGCATGTGTTGATATAATTTCCTTTCCCTCAGGAATCTAGAACTGGTGTTGGATTACTTTCTAGTTGAAATACCCAGGGTGGGAGATCTGGTCTCCATTTTTTTTTCACTGATTTCCTGATCAGTCTATCTTTGGGTAATGACTCTATTATTTTATGTTGGCTTTCAGCATAATACATTTGATTCAGACTGAATTCTGACTCTGGTAGGTTGCACCAGAAAACCAAGAAACCATAACCAGAGCCTGAGGCAATATTTTAAATTATGAAAGCTTATAGTCATAGTAGTCTATTTTATGAAATAGCACTTGACCATGCCAAACTTGTTCCTCTTTTGAGGATAATGTTCCTAGGATAAAAACAGGACTTTATATAAGATCAGTTTTGGGTAGTGGGCCACAGGGCTCTAGACTCAGGTAGTTCTGGGGGTAAGTCCCGCTTCTGCCATTTGCTAGCATTTTGTCCTTGGGCTAGGTTTTATTATTTTCAAAATATTTTTTCTCATTGTAAAATAGTAAATAATTTAGAAAACATAGAAAGTTACAAAGAATAAATATTTATATAACAAATAAACATTTTCTAATACCATTAAACATTTTTTAAAGTGCCATTTTGTACATTTATAAGGTATTTGATATTTTAGCCATTTAACCATTTTAATATTTTGGACATCGAGGGTGTTTCCTGGTTACAGCATGATAAATAGTGCTGTGATGAATACCATTTAATTAAAAAACAATTTTTTTCCAAGTTTCTTTTTCAGTGTGATATTTCCTAGGAAGGATGTCACATAGACTTGTTTGTACATTTTTAATATTTGCTTTTGAAGCTCTTGATAACTGAAGGCAGAGTAAAGAGTAAATAATTTAACTGAGCTTGAAGTTTCTTATTTATTTGTCTCATCCTGGGAGGATTTGAGCTACTATATGTAAAACACTTAGAACAATGACTGGCAAATATTGTTAATGTTCTTAGTCTTTGCTTAAATATATTCATTGTCGGAATCATATCATTAAGAGCTCAACCACTCCCATTCTCCCCCGAAAAGGAAGATTGACTTTTACTGAATTGTATGTGTTTGTTATGATATAGAATTTGTGTGTGTGACTATCTAGCCTAATGTTCTTTTTTGAAAACTGCTGTAAAAGTGTATATGAAGGTGAAAAGTAGAGGGGAAAGGCATTGTTGTGTTTATTAAAAGCATTTCTTTTGAATTAAAAAACAAACAGGAAATTATTGCAGTTTACTGAAAACTTGGCCCAACTGGCCATTGTATCTCTCTATTGGTTTTAATGTAGTGTCAAAACTTTAATTCATAACTGTGTGAATTTTCTTTTATTCAATGTCTTTTTTTTCTTTTTTTAAAACTTTATTCTATTAGTTTCCAGTATATTGTACATTGGTTAGACAATTATGTAGTTTATAAAACGGCCCCCCTAATTGTTTTTCTCTCCTCTGGCTGTCCACCTACAACTGTGTGAATTTAATGCATTTCAGTTATATGTGTGCCAGCTAGAGGGAGAAGCAAACGAGGCAGAAAGAGGACTAATATTCTTGATATCGTAAATTGTTAGTGTGGTAATATAATTAATATATTAATATAATATAATTAACATAATTTAAGAATTGTAAGCCACCTCAAAAGATGGCATAAAATGGCAATTTTAATAAATAAATCAGGAAATAATAAAACCTTATATCTGTTTTTTTTCCATATCACACATTTACTGCACAGAGATTGGCCATATTAGTTTCTTAGGGTTTCCATAACAGATTACCACCAACTGAGTGGTTTAAAACAATAGAAGTTTATTCTGTCACAGTTCAGAAGGCCAAGGATTCGTTCCTTTTGCAGGTTCTGAAGAGCAATCTGTTCCATGCCTCTCTTCCATCTTTTGGTGGCTGCTCACAATCCTTGGCATTCCTTGGTTTCTAGCGGGATCACTCCAATTTCTACCTCTATCTTCATATCACCTTCACATCGCCTTCTTCCTTGTGTCCCTTCTGTCTCTGTGTGTCCTCTCCTCTTCTCATAAGGATACAAGTCATTGGATGTAGGGCCCACTCTGATCCAGTGTGACCTCATCTTATTTTGATTATACCTTACAAAGATCCTATTTCTGAATAAGGTCACATTTATAACTGGTGGGAGTGGGGGTTAGGACTTGAACATATCTTTTTAGGGGGACACAGTTTAACCCTTTGTAATGGCAAACACATTAAGTTCAAATAGAAACTCATGATCTCTCCTTTCTCCCCATACCCTGCTAGCTTTTTTAACCACAACTTTATAAAGTTTCATTACTTAACTCACTGATTTCTCCTTGCCTACTGTGTTTGGTGTAAGTTTTATGCTTTGTTCTACGCTATACGCCCAAGATGATTTCTTCCACAAGAAATTGCTCTCCTTAATTTTGAATCTTATTCTTTTCTCTTTGTGCTATCATTCTTCATGGAAGGTCTTTTCTCTCTCTTTGTATAAGTAAATTTTATTCCTAAGGACTTGTTTCTTTGTACTTTTTTTTCCCTGTAGTATCTAGCCCAGTGCTCAATAAATATTTTGATTAATTTTCTGATAAAGTAGGAGGATATAGACTATAGATTGGAAAGAAAATTAAATAATGGTTTTATGTGCTTGAATTCAAGAATTCAAGTTGCTTGAGAAGCAGTCCATCTTGATAGATTTAATTATTCAGGTAGGCTATATTTTTCTCTTTGATTTAAAACTTCTACCTGGAGTATCAGTATTTTACTTATTCTGTTGTGATAGCATATTTTGTTTCAAAAATAGCATAAGGAGATGCTCCTAACATATCAATTACTCTGTAAGAAGAGTTTATTATTGTCAATATGGAGTTCAGGGTCTAGAAGATAATTTCTTACTATTGGTATAATACCTGAACACGTAAATAAAGCAAGCTACTTTGTAGCTTGTTGTACCTCCATTATGGTCATTGTTACATAGCTGGAGAATACTTAAGAGGTTTTCTAACCTAGGCTTCTACCTCTTCAAAATGGAGAAGGTCTACGGCAACACTCACTGCTTTCTCCCCCTTAGGTTCTGTCTTAATCCACTAAACTCCACAATTGTAAATTTGAAGGGACACATACCAGGGTACCAAATTTAGTCTATGGCCCTTAAGGAGATCTAGTCAAGCCCAACTTATCTCCGATCTGGTCAGCCTCAGTTCCAATTCAGTTTTCTTACCATTAACAAACCCAGAGCCATTAAGTGGATGGGAATGGATTTATGTTTCTGGTTTTTTACGAACAAAAGGACAAGAGTCAGTAGTTTCTTTTGTCTGGGGGATACCGAACATGTGTATGTGTGGTGTTTGTAGCTAGAGTGATAAGTAAATATTCACTAAACAAATTGGTACCTGGCACATAGTAAATGATATAAGTGTGTTTGTAACTAAAATAAAATGAAAAGTTTAATTTGTAGTGAAAATTAGAGTATTATGATTTTATACTGCTCAGTTCAAAAGAGCTCTGTGCTTAGCATCTCCACAGGTTCTCAGTGGGCTGGGCCTGAGACTCATCTCCTCACTGTTTGAGTCACTCCTGTTGTATGATTCTTGTCTCTGCTTAGTTAACTCTTGTTAACTGTAACTTTATGCAAGTAGGAAATGCCCTCACAGAGCAGATCTTTCAATTTTCAGTCTCTTTTATGGAGACCTCCATCTTGGAGTTGCATTGACCCTAAACCTTGCGATTCCAGGAACATTGGCAGTGTGCTACAAGAGGTGGGAATTAAAGAACAGAGAAAGTAAGGGTCTTATTTGGAGTTCCAGTTCCCTAACTAATCCAGAGGAGGTGACTGTCAATTTCAAGCCATTACTTGCCCCATTAAAAGTTAATATCATCAACTCTAATTGAAAAAAAACCCACAACAACAAGAACAACAAAAGGTTGAATTTTATTTATGGGTTTGATAATTTTAAACCAGCCTTGTTTGCCTGAGATTAACTTAACTTTAATAATGTATTGTTATTTTTCCACAAATCTAAAATAAAGTAATACCGCGTTCTCATCTCAAAAAAAAGTTAGTAAGTCAGATAGAGAAAGACAAATACCATATGATTTCACTTACAGGTGGACTCTAAAAAACAAAATAAATGAACAAACAAAACAAACAACTCATAGAACATTTTAATGATTGCTAGATTGGAGGGGTGTTGGAGGGATGGGTGAAAAAGGTGAAGGGATTAAGATGTATAAATCGCCAGTTAATAAAACAGGCTTGTAAAGCAGAGCAAGTAGGGATTATAGTCAATAGTATTGTAGTAACCGTATGATGTCAGATGAGTACTAGACTTATGGGGTAATTGCTTTGTTACATTATATAAATGTGTAATCACTTGTGCACCGGAAACTAATGTGTTGTATATCAATAGTAATATTGTACATCATACGAATATAATATTATATTTTAATTGAAAAAATAAAAACATTTTTAAAAAGTTAATGAGTTGGTAGCTTACAGAATGGACTGGCTTCTGGCAACTGAAATCCCGTCAAAGAGTTGTGGTCTACATCCTTAAGAAGGGTCAGAAAGGGGTTTTCAAGGCTACTGATGACGGAGCTCAGAGAGAAAGATGATATAGATTCTCCTTTTGAAGAGGATTCTTGGTGAAGATCCTCAAACCTTTGATGTTGAAAATTACCGAGTCAGGCTTAATAATAGGTAGTATTATTAAGGGTGTGAGATTTTCCTCTAGAAAGGTAGGCCCTAAGGAAACTCAAAAGCTTTAGATAAGCAAAAACAGAAAGAAAGGAGACAAACTTTTTTTGAAATTAACTGTTTGATGCTACTGTAAGTTCTGTTTGGGTTGCAGGGCTCTCCAGAATCTCTGCCTTGCTTTTTTTTTACCTGTTGAATAAATGATTCATTTGCACACAATATCTAAGGATGTCGCTGCTTGCCTCAACATCGATCCAGCAAAAGTGGATGGATTGAGAACCGTTCACCTCTCTGTTTGTCTGGAATTTGCATTGCTCCATTCATGCCTGATTCTTCTTGATCTTCCTTACAAGCAAGGACTTACATAGTCTTCGTACTGGTTTGGATTTTAATTTTTGATAGTTTTATTTTTAGCCAAATGAAGAAAACCCAAGTTCATTTCTAGGATGATGACCCCTCCCAGCTGCTTTGGAAAGACCAGTGTGTTTACAAGTCTGGTTTAGGATTACCCATATCACAGTCATCTTCTGGTGCTTCTAAAATACCCATTCCTACAATGTCCCCTACACCTACTGAACTGGAGTCTCTGGAATGGGACTTAAAAATTTGCATTTTTAATAAGTTTCTCAGGTGAGTCATAGCCATAAAGTTTGGGAACCACTGGTTTAGACTCAAAGTCTGTTAGGAAATAACCTCAGAGTTCCCCTGGGGTCCACCATGTGTCCCTTTGGAACAGCCTGACTGACCCTGGGGGTAAGCCCTGGCAAGGTTTAGGAGCTTACTTTCCCATTTAAATCAGGATGCCTACATAATCTGTTAGGCCAGTAAGGACAACACCCCTTCCCAAGGATCATCATGTGAGAGAGGCTACTGCCAGCAGTTCCAGGTTATTTAGCCATTATAGCCGAAGGTGAACATAATTATTTCATTTTCAGCTGCTAAAGTTTAATTCTGCTAACACGATAGTTGACAAAAATTAGCTCAGCATGAGTAAACACTTTTTGTGTCCTTGGCTCACGCTTTGTCACTCTAGTGTATCTATGTGCCAAGTGTGGCTTCTCTCAGCTCAGTAACATTAAAAAAAATAATTCAGCCTCCATACTTAGATCTTAGATTCTGATCACTTGACCTGTTATTGGGGGAAAACAACACATGTTTTTAATTTAGTCCAATGCTGCCATTTTATAGATGTGAAAAATCAAGATGCGAGGGGTGACGTGACTTATTGGGGCATGCCCGGGCTATAGCAAGATCCCAGGTCTTGCCACTTGTGCGTGAGTGTTCTTTCCTTCTTGGGCTGCCTCCCAGCAGGAGGGAAGTGTCCCTGTAAAATTCTCTGCTGAGTCTCACAGTTCTTGGCAGACAAAATCCAGTATTCCCAGTTCTAAAGACGTGTAGTTCAGTGTTTCCCTGTGGTTGCAGGGAAATTGTGTTGAATTGTCTGTTCAGTCTGAAATTTGCATTAATTGTGTCCTCCTCTCTGTGTGTTGTTCTGCATCACTGAGCGCTTGCCTTCTAGAGGAGAGGGACAGTGCTTGTCTGAAATAACCCAGGCCATGGGACTGCCCTCAGTGCCTGTGAGGACAGGTGCTTTGTAATTATCAAATCCTGTGATAATTGTGCAAGTTAATTAATTGGAAGACTTGTCTCTAATTTACTTCGGAGACCTACAGGTGATTCAATTAATGGCTAGAGCAGCTGTCTGAGAGCATTAAGAAGGTGGGAAATGGGTTCGTTTTATGTGGCATTCCCATATCTTCTTCTTACCCCCTCTTTACAGGATTTGCTTTGGAGACCATCCTGACTTTATAAAAGAGCACAGATACATTTCTTACTGTGGAATCAACAGGAAAACCCTCAACAAACATCAGTGCTAGAGGGTTTATTTATTCACTCAGTGGATGCTGATGAGTCAGTGACTCTTTATATCTTCTCTTCGAATGCTCTTTGTGATTGTTACTCAAGTAATGTTTTCTAGAGTGTGGTCAGTCCTTTTGGGGGAGCCGGGTAGTATAAGTCAGTCACAAAGAGTACTTTGATAGTAAAGGATCGGGAACTTAGAGCTATTTCTTAGAGGAAAAAAAATCTCCTGTAGTTAGTAGACAGTTTGAGGTTTGAGTCAATGGCTCTCGACATGTGAAGCTTGAGTAAAAACCTGAATTGTCCTTCATCATGTAGCAGCCATTGCTTGTTCCTTACTCAGTGTCTCTGCTCTTATTATTTCTTAAAGGACCCTAATTTTGTTTAGGGCAACAGTATGCCAAGATAAAAATGCCCTTAGGGAATACCTTGCAGGAAGGGGTGTTCATGTCACCTAGTCTCCACCAGTGAGTTATAAGTGGAAGTTTACTGGGTAGAGCTCTGGGAATGACATTTTTCCTAGTGAAAAAGGACCAACTAAACTGGAACATACCTTTGCCCTTGCCCTTGGCTCTTTCTCCTTTCTGCCTAACATACAGATACCATGCCTAGGGATGGAATGACCATCTTGCAACTATGAGGACACAAAGTACATGTTCGAGAATGGCAGAGTAGGAAGTCAGAAGTCTGGGTCCTTGCTTTGATGACTTCCTTGAACAGCAGCCCCCATCCTCTTCTAGACTTCTGGTTACATGAGAAAAACAACCTTTCTTAGTTTAAGCTATTGTAGTTGGATCTCTGTTATATAAAGTCAAATATAACTTGGGAAATTTCTGGTTCAGTGATCCTCAAAAATGCTATTTGCATTTGTAGTCAAAGCCAATGAAGAGTTCAACTTGCTATATAGAGTTAAAAATTTTAGATATAGAGAGATTACTGTCTCAGCTGAGCTTGCTTTTTTGGAAGTTACAGGACACCAAGATATAGAAATTTGTCAGACATTCTACCTAAGGCAGTACCTAGCAGCAATCGGGAACTATCCACAGTGTTCGCAGCCCTGTCAAACACTGAATAAGGATTACTTCCAATGTCAGAGGGGTCAGGAGCCAACACGTCAGTGTGACTCCCTTATCTTTAGGGGATGGGGCCTGAGGGCATGACCTGGTTACTGCTTCTAAGGGATGGAGATGTTTGGACTTCTTTTATTTATTCTTCTGGGGCAGAGATGGTGGTCCAGGATGATGTTCAAGCACAAATTTATTACCTTACTTGAGGCAGTTCCAATGATCAGGTTTTCTTTAATAAACTCCTTAAAAAGTAAATAACCTTTTTTTCTGAACAGAGTTTTATCATAGAAACTTTACAAGCATTACATGTTCTTGTGTCAGTGTGTATAATACATATTCTGGATCTTACTGTTACCTACCTGAGAAAAACATGAAAATTATAGATTGCTAATTCCATTTTTTATGATAAGAAAGGAAAATAATAACATGGAGAATGTTTTAAGACCTTTAGGCCTATGAAAAAGAAAATTGCTCAAGAATCACATAGAATATTGTACGTAGTATTTATGTGCCAACATGATGTTTCTCAAACTTTTAGCTACTACAGACCATGTAGAGGATGTTTTATGTATGAGTGGACCATAATTTGAGGTAATTTTTTAAAAGGTCAAAAAATTTTAATAATAAAAACCATGCTTCCCAACAGAGAAGCAATAAATGTCTGTTAAGCTGAAAAAAAAAAAAGCTTAAAAAGTAATAGTAAATGTTTTTATATCAGCGAAAGATTATGTTTGCAAATTTCTAAGGGAAATATCTAATATTTAGCTAGGTGGTGGGTACCATACTTAGTGTTTTTTTCTTTTTCCTTATTTCACTAGAATAGAAAATCCTTCTTTATAATTAGTCTGTCTGGAGTGACAAGCAAACATGGAATGAATCTGTCATTTTGGGAAGTTGGATAATTTAGGTTGAACCTGTGTCCAGAAATAGTGGTGTATGATTTCTCACCTGAAGAACGGAGTCAGTGTTACATCAGATGCTAAGTCTACAATTTCTACAAGCACATCTCCTTCAAACTTGCCGTTCAGTCTTTTCAAAGAATTTCTGTAGCTTAATTCTCAATTTTCAACTTAAACATGTTTTTGTCCTGAATGATAAGATCGAGAAAAATCAAGATAACTACATTGCTGACATTCACCACTTGGATCCTGAAGATGCTTTTTCCTGATATATGTGGTACAGGAATGTTTTAGTCTCATTCGTCATTTCGGAAGTTTGCGTGAGCCCCCCTTTGCAGCCAGATTACTGCTCGGGGGAACAATTCAGCTAGGGCTCTCTACCCATTTCTGTGCAGAGCGTGACAAGAAAGCAAATACTCAGCAGCTGTGATTTTATTATGTTCACATTTTAGACTGTTTCTACAATCTTGGATTAAGATTAGGAGACGTATGCCATCCGTTTTAGTGAATAAAGCAGTGGGTGTTTTGGCATAAAGGTGAAACTTCTTTTACTCACTGTAAACATAGCTGGTTATTCCATCAGTACTGATTCTAATGCACCTTCTCAAATTTTCATAATAGCTTATAAAAAATAAGTTCATTAAATGAAAAACTTTGTCTATAGATTTTTTTTTTTTTTGGCAATAGAACAAAGAGTTTTTAGATACTTTTCTAATATGTTCCACTTACCTGCTAATTGATATGCCTACTTTGTGCATCACGGATTTCACCTAACTGTAAAACAAAATATCAGTGCATACGACATTGTAATTATTCTTCCACGTTGCATGCCATTTGATGGCTCTTCCATATCGCAGAGCTGTTAATGATTTTTTCTAAACTTGCATGGTTTGATTTTCCTCAGAACATTTTATTTTTCATTAAACGGTGGCTGGCTCTATGAGTTTTTTGAAAATAGAGTAACCTTTATTTGTTTTGTACGAGGAATGCAGCTTGGAGCAATGCTTCTGCAATTTTGGTCTATTTTCTGCTGTTAGTGACAAAATGAGCCAATTTCATACTGGAAAGCATTATTTTGTACTTGTTTTGGAAAAATTTAGGAAGCTTAATAGGGAAGCTGCTATGCAGTTTTTGAAATTCAGTTTGAAAATGGTATGAAAGCTTTGACTTTAAGCCACTCTTAGATAAGGAGTTATGACAGAAACACATTTAGAAATGGAATAATTGTCCAATATAATCAAATTCTTAAATATTCCTTGGCAGTTGATTGGACCTCCTTCACTTGTGTGAATCAACCCTGTTATATATTCACATTCTTTACTCGTACTAGGATGAGGTTCATCGTTTATATTTAGAAATGTTATTGTGAATTCTAGTATTTTTGTTGCTATTTTATTACATGTTTATGCCTTAACGAGCACTTTTGAACCATCCATTCATTTGTGTGAACTGGGGATAAAACCCAACACATTAGTAACACTGAAACAATGGAAATTTTATTACCAAATAGCAACACACAAAATTGTTGAACTATATTAGCAGGACCAGCTGCACCAAGTACTTCCTTTAAGAGCATGGCAAGTGTGGAACATAACACTATTAAGCTATAAAGAACATAATAGGAATGCTGGGGAAAATCCTAATTAATTTTGCATTTCAAATTTGTAAGGTATATACAGATAAAACTATTCCTCCCACACTGCCCAGTCTCCATTGGATCACTTGGCTGATTAATTGGCCTAAGAACTATACTGTTAAGTCTTTGAATAACTTAGTAGGTTATGTTATACCTTTTAATAGGAAGGTTCTAAGTTTGTCTGTCCATTCTTCTATATTAACTGAATAGTAACCATGCCAACCACTGTCTCAGGTGCTGGAGATATAAACAAGATATAGTCCCTCCTCTTAGGGAATCAGTTCACAGTTTATTGGGAAAGACAAAAATATAAACAGATAGTTATAATTCAATTTGCTAAGTGTAATCCTGGAGATATGCCAGTGAGAGCACACCGTGGTACATGGAAATCACAGGCAGTTCAGAATGGGTGGGCATAAATTATAAGGCAGAGGGCCGAGAAAGGTGAGGCTGGAAGAGTGGGCAGAAACCAGATCTGAAGGCTGAACATGGCTAGTTAGAAGCTTGGTATTTGTCCTTTGAGCCTCAGGGAACCACAGAGTGGTTTTAAGCAAGACAGGGACAAGTGCAGGTTTATATATTAGTAAGATCATCCTGTTGGCTGTTTAAGGGAGGGACTTGATGAGGACAAGCTCAGAAGCAGTAAGACCAATTAGGCTGTTGTAGAATTCTAGGTAATACATAATGAGGGCTCAAACCAGGGAATGACAATAGGGGTGACATGTTGGTAACAAATTCAAGAAATATAGGATATAAGATTGTTAGGAATTGGGTGTTAAGGTTGAGTTAAGGCAGAATCAAGGATGACGCTTAGGTCTCTAGATTGGGTATCTGTGGTGGTGCCATCAATAAAGACAATAATTGAGGCTGGTGGAATAAAGAAGGGTGTGTAGAAGGTAAGGTATTAAGTTTGGTGCAAATTGAAGTTGAGGTGCCTGCGAAATATCCAGTTAGACACAAGAATGTAAAGCTCGTGGGTATAAGTATAGAAGTTATCAGAGTAGATGACCAAACCATGAGAGTGTGGATGAATTCGACCAATGAGAGTATGTTGAGAGGGCATTTTAAAAAACAAGTTAAAGAAGAGGAGTCCCTGTGAAGGAGGCAATGAAGGAATGGTCCCAGGACGTGGGAGGAGAACTGTGGTAGTAAAGTGCCCTAGAAACAAAGGGAGCAGAGAGTTTCCAGGAGGGAGTGATTGACGACATCAAACCCAGCAGAGAAAACTAGACAGTGTCCGCTGGATTGGCAAAGACGAATGAGTGATGACTTGGGAGAGAACAGTTTCAAAAGAGTGATGGGGGTAAATTACTGCTGTCCTAGGAGTGAGCGGAAGGTGAAAAAGTAAAGGGAAAGTGAGTTTCTCCCTTAAGCCGTTATGATCAGAGTTTAAGCTTTCTTAGTTAGGGAAGTTCTGAGTGATGACAAGGTTGAGGGTATTCATTATGACTAAGTGAAGTAAAGAGAAGGTCACATTTATTGGAGTTGACAGGTACAGGATTTGTGGATCTGGGCACCTACATGGGACTTTGAAATGATCCTAGATAATGATGAAGCCTGGAGAGGACGGAGCTGAGTCAGATGCTAAAATCTTCAGCAAATAAGTGAGTTACCTGGAGGCTTGCAGATTACAAAAACAAAGGAGTAGAAGGAGATATAGCCAGATGACATAAGCTTTAAAGGAGCCAAGGTTTACGTAAATATGGAAGGAGAGTGTCCTAGATGTAGGAATGAGGAGCGAGGAATCTGATGACCCAATTCCCAAACCTGAGGTGGAGTGCATAGGAGAGTAACGGTATCTAGTAGGGAAACAGGGTGCTTGGGTTTTAGTTAAGGCCCAAGGCTGCAGGGAATAGTCTGGGAAGTAGGTAGGATATTGTCAAGTGTCTGCCCTAATCATGGAATAGAAGTTTCAGCAGGTACAGTGAGAGGTAAGAGAAGAAAGGAATAAAGGAGAGTAAAGTCAGGGAGAGGAAGCCTGAGGAATTTGGGGATGAGAGTATTAAAAGAGAGTAGAATTTTTTGATATATGACAAGGATGTGAAGTGTGACAGAAGTAACTGGCCTCAAGATTTCTATAGATCTGAAGGATAAAGTCGCCTTACCTGTTTCACAGGCATCTAAAAATCAACTGATAACCACTTACTTGTTTCAGTCAGGGATGTGTGGCTACTATGAGGTTGGTAGGCTTTTCCATAAGGTAACCCCATAATTATTCAAGATTTCAGCACTGGACAGAGAGTTAAGAGACCGGGTTTAGTCCTAGCTCTGCCTTTAGCCTGCTTTGTGGTCTTGGGCAACTCACTTAACCTTTTAAGGCCTCATTTTCTTCATATTTAGAGTGAAAGAACAAGCCAGATGGTCTCTGAAATGGTAGATTGATTCCATTTGTTCTCTAGTTTTCTTCTATTAAATGTGGTGCTGATGGTACAATTGTGGCACCACAACAACACTTGATCTCACACTAATCATCAAGGTTGACCACTTTTAGGCATAGCCACGTACATGTGCATCCAGCAATGCCTGATCTCATTTTACTCCATCTGTGACACTCAGGAAGTACTGTGTCCTCAGAGCTTAAACAGGGATTTCTTGAGTGTTCTGCTCACTGGACTTCAAAGATAGCCCTTCGGCCTTCCCTGACTGTCATTCTGTTCATTTGCTTTTTGTCTCATCCTTTGGTATGGTGAGCTTAATCATCCAAAGATGTTTAAAGTGGTTTTATAACTAAAGGCAAGATGTATTTGTAGTGAAAGAAAATGCACCGTCTCATTGTTTTGAACACCCTTGTTAAGAAATACGGCATGTGTAGTGGAAAGATCATGGAGCTGGGAACCAGGTGGCCTGGGTTCAGTACATCTGTGACCTTGTTCAGAGATAGTTGGTAATTTGGTAAAGGGCAATGATATTTAGAAAAATATTTGCTCACGTTTGGGGCATCTGTTGTGTTTGCCTACATTTGGGTTTGTGTGAGTCTCGGTGAACATAATTATAAATGAGTGTGTGTTCAGGGATGTTTACTTGAACATGTCTTTGTGGATGAGGAGAGGGTAGAAGACAAACCTATTCTATTTTAGCTTTTGTTCTCTTGTTCTTATGTTTCCTGGCAACAGTAACTTCTATAAAAGAGATCTCTCTAAGCCTAATGGGGTAACTAAAGAATGAAAGAAGAGAGAATATAAATAGCACTGAGAACCAACATAGATTTTTGTTAGGTGTTCTCAGAGTTGCTAGACTCAGTAATTGGGTTTTCTTATGACTTTTACTTAGAATTGATTTACTTAGAAAAATAGGGTAAAATAAAATCAAACGGATAAGACAGCCAAGCTCTAGAACTGAAAAACGTGACTCTATATATGTGAATTGAAGAAATAACCCTCTCCCCCAGCCCCATTCAAAGACCAACTTAATGGGGCAAAAGATAGTGTAGAACACTTTTTCTTTGAGTATGTCTCTGGCTGATGCAAAAATTTCTTGCCAGAATGTAAGCTAAGAAACATACTAGTTTTCATGAGATACAAGATAGGCCATTCTAGAATAATAGTAATAGAAATTAATATAAACATCGTTATACCTCAAACATTGGAACAATTGTTAAAACACCATTTTGAGAATCACAGTCCACACTAATCTAGTAATATTCAGAAGATGAGAGAGAAGGTGTGTGAAATCCAGTTTTCTTGGGCTTGAATTCCTTTTGCACAAGAGGGTGCTAACAATGAGATTTCCTAAGTTCAACAGGAAAAGAGATTCCTACAATTCTCTCTTAATCTAATGTGGCATCTGTTAATTTATTTTACATGTTTCATATCAGTTTTGAATGCATGCTAGTACAATCATGAAAGGAGTCAGTTATAGGTGTATGAAACTGGAGCATTACTCCCTTAAAAAGTTGAACTTTGGGAGGAATATAGAATAGATTCAAGTATCTACAGAAAATACACACCAGATAAATCGGTTGGTGACACTTGAAGGTTGTATGTGTATGTGTGAGAAACTTCTTTGAGTTAAATTAAGCAAGACAATAATGAGACTAAATTTGTATCATATTTCTTAGTTTTGAAAATATTTTCAAATGATTTTATTTTTTCAACAGACCCATTATGTAAAGCAGATTGGCATTATAATCGCATTTTATATGAGAAGAAATTGATAGTCAGGATTTGACCAAGCTCATAAAGTGGTTAGAGGGTTGTCTGAAATCTGCTGACTCTCGATCTAGTGGTCTTCCTAATACCTTAGGACTGCCTTCCCCATCCAGTTGAAAATCTCCGTATAACTTTTGACTCCCCCCAAACTTAAATTCTCCCTCAATATTTGTGGGAGATTTGTTCTAGGACCCCTGCGGATACCAAAACCCACAGATCCTTGTGTCCCTATGTAAAATGGAATAGATCGTGCATACAGTCATCCCTCTGCATCAGCAGACTCCTAACCATGGGCTGAAAACAGTACAGGTCTTTATTGTGGACCCATGCCATTCAAACTTGTGTTGGTCAAGGGTCAACAGAATAGAACTGAAAAGCTCAATATATATGAATGAGTCCACTTTGTTTGAGTGTGAGAGCATATGCATTTTTTTCCCTGAATGTCTTTAAAAATGTCAATTCTAAGAGTGATATGAAAATATTTGTCCATCTAATGTATATTCTGCAAAGACAAATATTTCTCTGAAAACCTTATCAAACAAATTATGATACTTTTGTAGTTAAAGAAACAATAGACAGTGAAATATATATTGTCATGGTAATCTAAGATGTTTTCAGAAATGGTTGCTTTTACTTTTAAAGGCTCGAAAGGGAAGTAACACCTCTTATATTAAGGAATTTTAAAACTCCTGACTTTGATAGGTAGAAACAACGCCACACTCCCTAACAAAAGTGAGTCAGCTCTACCTGTTACCAACAGATGGCGATATTGGTCATACACTGGCTTCCCTTTTCTGTTAGTCTATGGTAGACTTGTGTTTGCAAGGGTTGTACTTAATTTGGAGGGGTTTTATAAATGTTATTAACCTCATGTAATATATGAAGGTGGTAAGAAGCATTCTGTTACTTTAGTTCTTATTGGTTCTTAAGAAAGTGAAGGTGATAAAAGGTGAAGAGATGATGAATTCTGTAAGTCTGAAAGAGAGAGAACTCATTTGATACCAGACTGTTTCTGAAGGACAAACTGTAAATCGGGTAACACATGCCCTATGCAGTTAACAATACACCGCAAGAATGAAAGAAAAGAGATTGAGGAAATGGAAAGTTTTGGGTCAATCAGTTTTAAAAATGGATGCCAATTAGCCTAATATTAATTTAGGAGATGGTGAGGAGAAAGCTCAATTTGGTGAAATGAATGGTGGTATCATAGATTTTCGGGCTGTTCTCATCAGCAGATCATCCACATATCCACACGAGGAGTCGTTGGTGAGTGCCTAATGTCATTCCTGAGGGGTTGGCGACTCGAGGAGTCATTAAGGAAGGGGGTTATTACTACTATAGGTAAGAGTTATAGGAAAAGATGCCCAATTCTAAGGAAGATCAGTGGAAAGAAGAGAAAGATGACTTGTGTTAAAGCTTTGAAGTATCACCCACCTATTTGGTTGAAACACATTTAGATTGCAAACTTAAATAAGTCACTTGGGACTTATGAATAACCTCATGAGACCTAACCTTTATATAGTAACCTTTGATGTTGTTAGGTTTTAGGAAAAGCGTGGCTGTTTGATTTCACAGATTTCATTTTACCCAGTAATTTTAACATCTGGCCTGGAAAATCTTTAATTAGGTCCACTAACAGGGAGCAAATTTTATCAGTTTAAATATCACCATCTGGCTTTGCACATTTCTGCTTGGTGATAAAGATGTCGGTAATAAATAGAGTGGCCAAAAGGAGGACCAAGAAGAGTATTAAAGGAAAAGAAAATGACCTGAATGGCACTTGTGGGGATTGACTGGCTGGCTGGTGATAGCGCAGGATACTGATAGAAAATGCATCCCGTGTGGTTGGTCTGCTTGGCGATAAACCTTCCATCAAATATCCATTAAGTGAGAAGAACTTTGGTACGTAGCTGGTTAG
Source organism: Rousettus aegyptiacus (assembly GCF_014176215.1). NCBI lineage: Eukaryota > Metazoa > Chordata > Mammalia > Chiroptera > Pteropodidae > Rousettus > Rousettus aegyptiacus. The sequence goes on along the minus strand of NW_023416306.1, from coordinate 114,211,606 downwards.
TTTCTCATAGAGTGAAGTGCTAATGTACAAGGCAAGGTCACCTGTGAGACTCACCGATTCAGTAGCTTGGCATTTGCTGAAGCTACAGTTGAGAGTTTCAGTCCTATTCTGTTGTTATCTGGGGAGTGAGTGACACTTTTACCTGCAGATATCTGGACCAGAGATCTTTTAGTCATACTTAATTTCTCTCTCTTCCTCATCCCCAAATCTAAAATTGATTCTAACCTCAAAATATTTTCTGTGTTACTTGCCACTGACATAGTTCAGACCTTTCCACCTTGGATGAAATGGAATAAAAACTTGAGCTCAGGAGTCAGACCTGATTTGGGAACCTGATATCACTACCCACTCACGTTATGATTTTGGGTAAGTGACTTCTCTAAGCCTCATCTTTCTTAGTCTGAAAATGAGGTTAGTACTTGTATCTACCTTGTGAGGTTGACTTGAATATTAAATGAGGTAATACAAGTATAGTGCTTGGATAAATGTTAGGTAATAGAATCTGCATTGTGGACTCCCAACTGGTTTCCACTTCTCTGATTTTTTGCTTCTACAAACCATTTTCTTACTATTGTCAGAGTTATTTTGTAAAGCACTGTTTGGATTCCATTACTCTCATTAAAACACACACACACACACACACACACACACACAGTAGTGGCAACAACAATAAAAGTCCTTTCCTGGCATTTCATTACCTATCTGAAGTTTGTCTGTGACCACTTACACTTGGGTCCCATCCTACCTTGCCAACTTCATGTCGTATTGTGCCCAGTTGTCAGCCTGTGCTTCCCCTTCTCGTACTTCTCACTCTCTCTACATCCATCATACGCTTTTAGCTTTCTCTCTGCCTTTGGCTGCATCCTTTTTCAGTTTTGAAGGAATGTTCCATTTGTCCTCATCTACTTATTCTTCAAGGCTCACCAAGTCAGACTGCATACCTTCTTCCTTCTCCCACATGTTTGTATCTCTAGCATACAACTCATTTCTACCTGCCTTAAAAGAGTTTACCTAATTGTTTTCATGCCTCTGCCACCATTACATTCTAACGTTGGGGATCTTTCCTTTCTCTATGGATCCTAATGGAGGGGACTGCATATTTGCAAGTGTTCGGGAAATAAATGCTGAATTAGATAAATAATAATAGCTTTATTAGCCCTTGCTCATTTCATAGCAGTCTCAATTGCAGTGCTAATCCAGTGTTTGAGGGTTCTTCCATTTTCACTTTTGGGCCACTCACTAGGGATCAGTATATAGATGGTATTAATATTAGATTAACATAGGTACTTCGAATTCAAAGCACAACAGGTTAGATTCATAGGTAGGTTGACTTTTTGGTTGCTAGGAAATTGTGTAATAAAAAGATGTCACTCCACCAGGCATTGGACGTCTGAATGGATGGAAAAGAGTTTATATAGATACTCTTGAGATGAAGGGAAAGGACTCTGAGTTCATTGAGGGAAGCTTAGAGAAGGGTTTTGAAGCATTTATTCAGAGAGCAATGAGGAACCACAGTAGAGTGTTAAGGAGGGGATATGTCAAGGTGACAATCGAGGAAGGTCACTTTAGTATGTGGTGGGCACTGCCTGTTGTATACTGATCTGTTAAAGGCAGTGAGATCTGCATTGAGGGAGGAAGGCTGCACTGTATTTCTACAGAAATGCCTTGCAGTGAAACATATGTCTGTATCACTAATCTTCACCTTACCTTGGAAGGATATTAAAAAGAATGGCTTATTAGTTCCCACTTTTTCTTTATAGAAGCTCCCTTCTCTTTGATATCATGCCAGGTGAGAACTATAAAGGAAACATCTCAAAAGCATTTTTTGACCAATGCATTAGACCCTAATTTAGCTTCCTTTATCTTGTATGGGCCACCGACTAGTTGAGAATCTGATGCAAGTCATGGACCCATTTTTTTGTTAAGTGCATGTGTTTACATGTGCTTTAAAATTTTCATATAATTTCAGCTAGTATATTGATCCTCCTAAAGTCTATCCACGTAGCTCCTTGTTCAAATTCCCTATTTGCCATTTGTATTGGTATTCTATTATGGCATAACAAGTTACCACATACATAGTGACTTAATACGAAATTATTATCTCACAGCTTCTGTGGGTCAGGAATCTGGACACATATTAGCTGGATCCTCTGCTCAGGGTCTCACCAGTCTGAAATCAAGATGTCAGCTGTGGCTGTGATCTCATCTGAGGCTTGGAATCCTCTTCTAAACTCATTCAAGTTATTGGCGGAATTCATTTTTTTTGCAGTGATAGGATAGAGGTCCCCATTTTCTTACTGGCTATCACCTGAGAGTCACTCTCAGCTCCTAAAGGCCACCTGCAGATCATAGTGATACAGCTCTCTCAGACCACATCAGCTTACTTCTTTGCAGTCAGCAGGAGAATCTTAGTCCAGTCAGTTATGATGGAGTTTTATAAATTATGTAATGAGTCAAGGGAGTGACATGCCATCATATTCACAGGCACCACCCATCCTCAAGGGCAGAGGGTTATATGGGGTATAGAATGTTGGGGTCATTTTAGAATTCTGCCTACCATACCAACTCTCCATTTTGTTAGTTTTCTGGTTTTGGTGTTATGATACACTGATAAGTTGAGAAAAGTTGTGAGATGTCACAAATAATATATTATTAATAAGGTACTGGGCTTTACCATTTTTTCCTAATAAGAGCAGATTCGTGGTTATCCCTGAAATGATGTCGACCCCTTCATTGGCTCTCTTGAAAGCAATAGAAGTGGATGGAGTTACTTTAGTCCTCTTTGGTCGGCTGAATAATGGCCCCTAAGATATCCACATCCTAATCCTTGGAACATATGAATGTTAGCTTATATGACAAAAGAGATTTTACAGATGTGATGAAATTCAACTCTCAAGATTTTTCTGGGATTATCTGAGTGGAGCCTACATTTAAGAAGGCAGAGGGAGATTTGACTATAGAAGGTGGAGATGTGACAATGGAAGCGGAAGGTCGGAGTGACATAAGCCAAAGAATGTAGCAAACTCCAGAAGCTGGGAAGGCAAGGAAACAGAGCTTCTGAAGGAATCAGTCTTGCTGATACCTTAACTTTAGTCCAGTGAAATTGATTTTGGACTTCTGGCCTCCAGGACTGCGAGAGAATAAATTTATGTTGTTCTAAGCCACTAAATTTGTTTCAGCAGTCCTAGGAAACGAATATGGTCTCTAATAACTACAAAATTCTAGATACACCTCACACATTTGTTAATTAGACATCTGTGATGTCCATATATGTATTTTACAATGTACTCAGACTATTTGGAGGCAAAGTTGGAAGAGGTGATGGAAAATATATCTAAGAATAAATTTTGTTTGGGGTGAAGAATTAATATTATGCTGTTGCAGGGAGGCTGTGGGCCTTTGAACAAAAGTCTATCATGGTAATCAAAAGTAATAATAAGGAAGAGGATTAAGAGAGAAAAAATGATGGAGGAAATGAAGATGAAGGGAAGAGAGAAGAAGACAGAACAGAAAAGTCCAATTTGGCTGTGCAGACTTGCTCTGTAAATAACTTATGACAAGTGGCTTCTGTTTGGGAGGATTGATGGCTCAAGGCTGGATGTCTGGGAGCCAAGAGACCTGCCAGAGGTTAACATCATTACAGAGCTATTCCTTCTCCATAGCTCTGCAGGGTTGTCACATGAGCAGCTTGCCACAGCCTCTCATGGCTTTAGCTGCTGGGGGTCTGGGATTCCTGGTCCAAGAATCTCTACTTTCCTTTTAAGCACTTTACAATGGAAAAAGTATTGAGTGTTTTAAATTTCACCAAATCTAAGTATTTTTCAAAATATCTGTGATAGGCTCCTATTTAAAGTAAAATGATGGGCCTTAAAACTGCAAAATATAAAGCTCACCAACGGGTTCTTTACCTTTTCGTTTTTTACTTGCAAAAAAATAAATGTGTGAAGTGAGGGGCAGTGCTGCTGTCTGAAGGAAATGAAGAGGGGAGTGTAGGCGCAGGGTTTTTGGAACCTTGGACATCTCAGAAACTGTTCTGCAGGGCTAAGGTTCTGATTTGAGGAACGCTTATTTCGGTGGCAAACCCATTTCCCCATTTCCAGTATATTCAGATCCATTATGAAGCTGTACTTGGTATATTTTTTTACTTTCTGTACTGCTCCACTGTTTGTTTTTTATCCATGCTCAGTACCATTGCTTTAATCAAAGAAGCTTCATGGGTTGTTTTAATAGTGATAGGACTAGTTTCCCCATATTGCTTTTTTAAAAAGAGTTTTCCTAATTTTTATGGATTGATAATTTTTTTCATAAGAAATTTAAATTCAGTGTATCAATATTTCAAAGTAAAAGAAACTTCCTGGTTTTATTATTGGATTCACATTAAATTTATACAGTAACTCAAAAACTGATCTCTTTATGATGAATAGTCCTAGGTAAAAGCAAGCAATGTCTCTTCATTTGTTTAAGTTTTGGTTCAAAATTTTCAAAGATCTTTGGAAATTTAAACAAATAATGGCAGCATTTTCAATGACTAAAAATTTAATTTGGCAATTGAGGCTTTATCTCCTTTGAAGAAGAGACATAGATACCAGAAATCTTTTTCAGATGTGGCAAAACTTACTGGTTCTCATTTGATGAACAAAAAATGATTTCAGAGCCTTCATAGATACTGAATAAACATAAACAAATGTGAATGGTTTTACCACAACAACTGCTACATGTACTTGAAGACCAGATGGGTTATTTATAGAATTGTTGCAAATGTGTGACTTGCAACTAATCAGAAAAGATTCTTAGAATCTGTTCAATTTTCACCTCTGTGGCTTTTTATTCCTATGAACCAGGTCACATGACAGCAGACTTACTAATGAGTCTGCTTTTGGGAACAGGGAGAACTTTGTCACTAATAGCATCAGATAAGGTATCATGTTTAAAAGTTCTTACCTTATATTCCCATAGGAAAAACTTTTACATTTTAGCAAAATGACTGATAAAATATGAACTTTTGACCAATTTTTTTTAGCTTTGGTTTTAGATGGTGTAATGAAAATTTATGTTCAAACAATATGGAACAAAAAAAACCCTCAGACAAAACAAGATGGAAATAATATGTAAATAAGCTTAATTTCAGATTGTGTGTATGTGTTGGAAGGAGGAGGTTACCTGTTCTGTTTCTAAAAGCAGGGGTGTGTAACCCAAAGAACCAGGAGCAATACGTGCTGAATAAAGGGGACAAGGACAATCTAAAAACATTGAGAGTCAAACCGGGAGAAGGAAATTCTCACTCTAATGGCAGAAGCAGGGTTAGAAACAGGGACTGAGCCAAGAAAGTCAGCAGTTAATAAGACAGCCTGTCTTAGTATATTTGGGCTGTTATAACAGAATACCATAGACTGGATGATTTATACACAACAGAAATTTATTTCTCAGTTCTGATGGATGAGAAGTCCAAGATCAAGGTGCAGAAGATTTGATGTCTGGTGAGGGCTCACTTCCTGGTTTACAGACAGGCATATTCTTGTTGTAACTTCACATGGTGGAAGGGACAATATCTTTAACATTTCTGGGTTTCTCTGGGTTTCTTTTGCAAGGGCACTAATCCTATTCATGAGGGCTCTACCCTCATGGCCTAATCCTCTCCCAAAGGCCACACCTCCAAATACCATCATATTAGGGATTAGGTTTCAACATATGAATTTGGGAGGATCATAAACCTTCAGTCTGTAACACAGCCACGGTGAGCTGCTGAAGTGTTCCCAGGAGAGAATAGGATCCTAAACAATTACTTAGAACAGAGGGAAAATGCCCAAAGGCCCCATCTGTGGTACTTGAGTATGTCATACTGTTAAAGGCATAAAGTTTGGGCTAATAGTTCTACATTACATCTAAATCTTAACAGTCATCTTGTTAAGATTTGACATGCTGTTACAACTTCTTTTGTGAAACATATCTTTAACATTTTTTTTTTAATTTAATGAGAAACTTCTGAATTGAAATACTAGAAGCTCTCCAACTGACAGCTAACTGATGTCTCTTCGATGTGAACTTTTGTCACATTTCCTGCTGGGTGCACCATTTATCTCACTCATAAATGGGGAATGTCATAATCTCTCTCTCTCTCTCTCTCTCTCTCTCTCCCCCCACCTCTCTCTCTTTCTTCCTCCTTCCCTCCCTCCTTCCTCCCTCTTCTCTTCTCTTCTCTTCTCTTCTCTTCTCTTCTCTTCTCTTCTCTTCTCTTCTCTTCTCTTCTCTTCTCTTCTCTTCTCTTCTCTCCTTTTCTTTATTTTTAAGAACAGATTTTTTTTTTTGCAAAGCCTTATTAATGGTACAGTTTCTGTCATGTTGACACTAATATATAATTTTATAATTAAATTATTTAAGTGTTGTTCACACTATAGGTAAGGTAACTCTAAACTATATATTTCCTGAAAATATTGACTGCCATGGATACATTATATCATGGTTGATTAAATTTTTGCTAGCTGTCAAGATTGTGTAGATTTTTTTTCTTAGATAAGGAGTGTGTCTGGAGGATTTTTATCTAGAGTTTATTGACTTCATTCAGTCACAGTTTACTGAAACATCGAATTCCTGGGGCATTTCAGGGGTCTGCTGGAGCCATGGCGAACAGAATGCTCATAATCAGGACTACCTCGAACCTCCCTTAGGAGAGTTCTGTCTTCGTCAGGGTAATGACTTGGTGCTCATTCCTTCAGTTGGTCCACTCAGTTCCTGCTTTCTAAATGGAGCCAATTTCTGGATATTCCACAGTGCCCAGTACTGTAATACTTAAGAATAGAATTTATGTTTCATTTTCACATTTGGCTTTGGGCATTTTGGCATATTGTAAAAAAAAAAAAAAAAAAAAAAGTAAATACAAGAAAGCAGCGTCAGCCAGGCTCCTTGGGACACAGAGGAGCACCAGCTTGAAATCCCTCTCAGCTTCTTTCCTGCACTGAGGCAAGCCTGCATTCTGAGCCTTCAGGTCTTCTTCTCTTTATTGCCCAGATTTAGCCAACTACAGGAGGCTGTAGTCAAAGACTGGAAAACGTTGGTAAATTAGGTCATTTCCTAACAGACATTCTAAAATTGTAGATCACAGAAGGCGAGGAATCTGGAGGAAAACACTTGATTGGGAATATTTGCAGTCGACCCTGTGTGTGATGCAAACAGGCCATTTAACTCGCCTTCTCTTAGTTTCTCCTTCAGAGACTGGAGCAGCCACCCTTGCTTCTGTTCTCCTTTTCGGAGACATGGAAAATACATAAAGGGAGGAGCACTTGATGACGTTCGCAGGGCAGAGGAGGAAACTGTGACTGCTTTCCCCAGTCTTGGTAATGCTGGAGAAAGCTGGTCTGGCTAAGGAGAGCCTGAAGTTCACTACCCTGAATCCTTGCCTTTGCCAGGACTTGATGATTTTATTTAAAAATCTTTTGTCTACATCTTTTGCATTGTCCATCCTCTCAATCACTCTAAAAAGCATGTATTTACTCCAGTATTCATTCATTCATCCTTATCTTTGGGTGGTTTCTTTTTTTTAACTCTAGTGTTGCTTTTAGAGGAGTATCACTCACTTTGAAGTCTAAGAGCCAAGGAATTACTAAGAGCAGTCTGTGTGGCCGGTCTTAATCCTTTCTTTAATTAGCAGAAATATCATGGGCACTTTTTTCCATTTAAGGCTTTTTAAAATTGTGGTTAAAAACCATACAACATAAAATTTACCATCTCAATCACTTTTAAATGTATATAGTACAGTGGTATTAACTATTTGTACATTGTCGTGCAACAGATCTCTATTACTTTTTCATCTTGCAAAACTGAAACTACATACCCATTGAAAAACAAGTCCTGTTTTCCCACCCCCCTCAACCTCTAGTACTACCATTCTACTTTCTGTTTCTAAGAATTCGATGACTTTAGACATCGCATATAAGTGGAATTATGCAGTAGTTTTGCGACTAGCTTATTTCACTTAGCATAATGTCCTCAAGGTTTATCCATGTTGTAGTGTGTGACTGGCTGAACAATATCCTTTTGTATATGTATATTGCATTTTGTTTATCCTTTCATTCATTGATAGACACCTGGGTTGCTTCCACTTCTTGACTGTTGTGAATAATGCTATGAACATGGATGTGCATATATTTCTGAGTCCCTGCTTTGAATCCTTTGGACATATACTCAGAAGTGGAATTGGTGGATCAAATTTTGTTTCTGTGTTTAAATTTTTTTGAGGAACTGCCATATTGTTTTCTGTGGTGGCTGTACCATTTTACATTCCCATGAACAGTGCACAAGTGTTCCAATTTTACCACATCCTTGTCAACACTTTTTTTATTTGATAGTAGTTATCCTAATGGATGTGAGGATAGCAGGTATTTTTTGAGTGCCTACTGTGTGCCAAGTAATGGTGTAGACATTGTGGATACAGTACCATCCATAAGGAAATATTATATTCTGCCAGGTAAATAAGACAGACAAGCCCTGTCCCTAATGGGCTTATTTATTTATTTACCACCCCTCCCTTGGCTATATTTCAATACAGTAGACATATAACAACAGACTAGTTTTCAGCTTGTTTTGTAAAGTCTTAGGAATTTTTGACTGCTGCAGTCTGAGTGCTGGACTTGAACATTGGTTAAGATTCTAGTCCCAGATAACAAATAGGTGTCAGGGCTCTTACCAACTCCAGTTGAGTGGTAGTGGCTGCCTGGATTGCAGTGTTGTGAAGGATTTTGAGGTCTTGTACTGGGGTCAGAGGGAAGGGGGCTAGAATTTTAATGGTGGCCATGGATGAGAAAGGAAGAGTGGTAGTACATGTGCCTTACATGCTTTCTAGGGCCATTTGGAAACTGTTCTGAAAAACGAAACCATTGCCTTCATTATTCCTTTTTCCCTATTTCTCATAATGTTATAGTTGGACAACTTTATTATTCTTTTTTCTTTTCTGGGCTGGCAGGAAACACTAGACCAGAAGAATAAGAACAGCACAAAATAAGGAAGTAGGTCCTTTCCTTCAGTATTTAACAGTAGGTTATTGTTGCTTGGTGGGCTGAGTCTGATTATGATAACTTTAAGGTAATCTTGGGCTATGATACCAAAAGGGCAGATAGCAGCTAAGGGAGCAATTACAATCAAAAGTCTGTCTAATTAAGAGACAAAGCTGGAAATTCTTTTTTGGTCTTAATACTGTGACATTTTAGAAGCAAAACATATCTGAGACAGAAGAGGTGACTGCAAATGGCACCAAATCCTACGTGTTCTGAAATATATACGAAAAAAAGTGCTACTCTAAGTCTGTGTTCTGAGAAAATCAATTTGGCGTGTGAAATTGCAGTTGCTATGACAACTGGGGGCTGCAGCCCACTGACTTGTGCTCTTAAGGAAAACAAGAGTTGATGTTTATGGATGAGAACCAAGTTCTGCCTTAGAGAGAGAGTGAGCCAAGAATGTGTTCAGTTAATGTCCTCATCTTGAGTGACAGAGGAAATAAGTTCTCTAATACTCCATGGTCATCTGCCTTTTGAGTTAGGTCCTCCAATAACTTTAACTAGGTGAAGTATCCATCTCTGACTTCAGGAAGAAAATACCCAAAAAAGAATATCAGTTTGAGTGGAAAAATTATTATTATTTTTATTAATTTATTTTATTTTGGTGACATTGGTTAACAAAACCCACTAAGTTTCAGGTGTACAATTCAACAGTAGAAAAAAATATTTTAAGTAGACAGTTGACATGAAATAGTTTGTTTACAACTTCAGGATAAGGAACCCTGCCTGTCTTGCTCTGGTATTCAAATTTTCGAAGAAATGATGGAAACAAGGATTTCTGACTTAGCAGTGCTTCCTTGTTTCTGGTCCTTTCCGCCTTATGTTTTCTTCATTGATTTCATTCGAAGCAACATAGCCTGTGTTGAACCTTGGAAGCTCTCCTCCACATATTGGGAAATTATTTACATCCAAACTGTGAATGTTTTTCAGGAAGAGGATAAACTAATTGAACAATAGTCTCAAATCTCAAATGTTTTTGGGGGATCAGATTATTTCTCATCTCAGTAAATGACACCATTATCTATCTAGTTGTCCAAGTAAGAAACTTAAGAGTTATTTTTGACTTTTTCTTTCACTCTCCACAGGTAATCTGTCAGCAAATACATGTTCTCCTAACTGGTCTCTCTTTTACTGCTTTTTATCATTCATTCTTCCCATAGCTAACAGGATTTTTTATATGTAAGTAACAATACAGAGATTCCCACGTATCCAGTTTCCCTGAATGGTGACATCTTGCATGATTATAGTATATCATGACTAGGAAGGATATTGACATTGATACATCGAGATACAGAACATTTCTATCACCACAAGGATCTTTAATAACCACCCCTACTTCCCTTCTACCACACCCTTACCTTAGCTCCCAGCAAACCCTAATTTGTTTCCCATTTGCATAATTTTGTCTTTTAAGGATGTTTTATAGGTGGAATCATACAGTATCTATGTCTGGAACTTCTAGCATTAATTTGAAAGAGCGGTGATAGTGGATGTCCTTGAATTGATCTTGATCTTTGCGAGAAAGCATTCAGTCTTTCACCATTAAGTATAATATTAGCTATAGGTTTTTGTTAAGTGTTTTCTATTTATATTTTTCTGAAACTTTTTTTTGAGACTTTTTATCTTAAATGGCTGTTAAAATTTGTCACATGCCTTTTGACTGATTGATAAAATTATGATCTTTATTAGTGTATTAATATAATAGATTATACTGGCTAATTTTCAAATGTTAAAATCACCTTGGGAATGGTATGTAATTATTTTTATGTATCGTAAAATTCTATTTGCTAATATTTGTTAAGGATTTTTGTGTATATATTCATGAAGGATATTGCTCTGGAGTTTCCTCCTTCCTTCCTCCCACCCTTCCTTCCTTCCTTCTTTCCTTCCCCCACCCCACCACTCCCTTTCTTTCTTTCTCTCTTTTTTTTTTTGTACTTTTTTGGTTTTCATATCAGGATAATACTAGCTTCATAGAATGAATTTGGAAGTATTCCTTCCTCTTCTATTTTCTGAAAGATATTGTACCAAATTGGAATTGTAGGATTATTTAAACATTTGATAGAATTCTTTAGTGACATTGTCTAGGCCTGGATATTTCTTTTTGGGGAAAGTTTTTAAAGTACAAGTTAAATTTCCTTTATAGTTATAGGACTGTTAAAATGATCTGTTTCATATTGTATGAGCTTCCATAGTTTTTGTTTTTTGAGGAGTTGTTCCATTTCATCTAAGTTGTCAAATTTATATGTATAGAATTATTTCCTTATTATGCTTTTGATGCCAGCAGGGTCTGTATTGATATTTCCTGTTTCATTCCTGATATTGGTAACTTGTGCCTTCTCTTTTCTTTGTTAGTATTGCTACAGTTTGTCAATTTTATTGATACTTTCAGGAATCAGCTCTTCATTTTAATAATTTTTTGTGGTGTTCTGTTTTAAATTTCACTGATTTCTACTCTTACCTTTATTATTATTATTTTACTTTTCTTTTTGTAGGTCCTTGAGTTGGGATCTCAGGTTATTGACTTTCCTGTTTTCTAATGTAAGCACTTAGTGCTGTAAATTTCTCTCTCAGCACTGCTTTAGCCGTGTCCCACAACTTTTGATATGTTGTATTTTTATTTTTATTTAGTTCAGCTTACCTCTTGATTTACCTTGAGACTCCCTCTTTGATCCAAGGATTATTTAGAAATGTATTGTTTAGTTTGCAAATATTTGAAGATCAGTTGCTGAAAGAGTGGTGTTGACATTTCCAACTGTAACTGGGGATTTGTCTATATCTGCTTTCAGTTTTATAAGTTTTTGATTCATATATTTGATTCTTTGTTGGATATCCATTTAGGATTGCTATGTCTTCTTGATGAATTTACTCTTTTATCATTATATAATGTTTCTGTTTATCTCTGGTAATTTTTCATTGTTGTTCTGAAGTCTGCTTTATCTGATAATAATATAGCCACTCCTTTCTTTGATTAGGTTTGCATGGTACATCATTTTCCATCCTTTTACTTTTAACCCATGTATATCTTTATGTTTGAAATGAGTTTCTTTGAGACAGTGTATTCTCTCTGCCAATCTCTCTGCCAATCTCTATCTTTTAATTGGTATATTTGGACCATCTGCATTTAATATAACTATTTACATGCTAGGGCTTAAGTCTGCCATTTTACTTTTTGCTTTCTGTTTGTTCTCTCAGATTTTTTTGTTTATTTTTCCTGCTTTCCTATGGATTACTTGATCATTTTTTAGAATTCTATTTTTATTTATCTATAGTGTTTTTTAAGATATCCATTTCTACAGTATTTTTAGTGGTTGCTCTAGGCATTACATTATACACATATAACTTTTTTACCAGCTCATGGTATAGAAACTTTATCTCCTTTTACCCTTCTCATTTATAAATTAATTATTGTAAATATTTTCTCTATAGGCATTTGGAACCACATCAGACAGTGTTGTAATTTTTATTTCTGTCATCCAACAAAATTTAGAAATCTTAAGAGAAGAAAAATTTATTTCCTGTACTTCTACTATTTTTGTTTTCTCTTTCTTCCCCATACTCTAAAATTCTTCTTTTATTATTTTCTTTTCGTTTAGGAGAAATTTCTTTAGTTATTATTTAGGGTAGGTCTGCTTTCCCTTTATTCTTTTTCACTAGATAAATGATTCTTGTTTGACAGTTCTTTTTTTTTCAGTACTTGAAAAATGTTGTGCCACTTCTTTCTGGACTTTATGATTTCTGGTAAAAAATCATAAATTTTAATTTTTTTTTTTTGCTATAGATAAGATGTTATTTCTCTCTTACTATTTTCAAGATTTTTGTCCTTGTCTTTAGTTTTCAAGCATTTGACTGTGATGTGCCTTGCTGTGGACTTCTTTGAGATGATCTTTTGAGTTCACTCTGCTTCTTTTAATCTGTATATTTATACCATTTGCAAAATGTGGGAAATTTTAAGCCATTCTTCCGTCAAGCACTTTTTCATCCTCATCGTCTTTCTCCTCTGCTTCCAGAATTCCATGTTATATAGTTCCACAGATGCCTGAGCCTTTTTTCACTTTTTTCAATCTTTTTTCTCATGTGTGTTCAGATATTGGTAATTTCTAGTCTGTATTCCAATTCACCATTTTTTCCCATTTCCTCCATTGATCCCATTTTTTGAATTTTTTTATTTTGATTATTGTATTTTTCAGTGCTAAAATTTTCATTTGTTGTTCTTTATATTTTTTGTTTTGTTGCTGAGACATTCTATATTATTTCAAGAATATTCATAATTGCTTACTGGAGCATTTATGGCTGCTTTAAAATACTTGTCAAATAATTCTAACCTCTGTCATCTTGGCGTCAGCATCTATTGATTGTCTTTTTTGGTTCAATTTGAGATTTTCATGATTCTTGTCACAATAAGTGATTTTCAATTGAAACCTGGATATTTGGGGAATTATATTGTGAGACTCTAGATCCTATTTCTCTTTTCTTTTTTAGTTGGTACTTTATTACACCACTGTGACAGGAGAAATGAGTGTGCTGCTTTGTTACAGTCAGGTAAGGACAGAGGCCCAGGTTCCCCACTCAGACAACAGGGGGGCTAGGTAGTGCGGTATCTGTGGCTCTCCACTAGGTTCCTATTGGCACCTCTCTGGGTGTGAGGGGTAGAAGGGCCACATTATCTCTCTCTTTATAACCTCCTCAGACCTCACAGGAGGCAGTGAGGAAAGCCCTGACTCTCTCCTGCACTTTCTCTGACACTATTCTGGTGGGATTGGGGAGGGTGTCTCATTAAAACCCGATGAGGCTAGAGGTCTGGGACCCCCACTCGACCTTTCATGGCATGAGTAATGGTGTTTCTGTGCCATTTGGCTAGAGTAATTGTCTAAAAGTTTTCCGTCTTGGTAGACTGCCCCTTTCCTATTCCTTTGGTAGAAGGAGCAAGCTTTTTTGTTTGTTCAGTTTGTTTTATTTGGTTTTGCCTCTGCCCATTGGCATGTGCAGGTTGTTGACTTTTTTCAGCTCCAGGTCTGGGATACATGATACAAAATGAGAACCCAGATAATTCACCACCATCCGGTTCCCTGGTCCCAAGGTTCCTATTTCTTCTCACTTCTCTTGTGCTCCGTAAGGGCGCTGCTTATCACTATCTGAAACTATCCTCTTTATTTGTTACATTTTCATTTTTCTCTGACTTCTAGATCTTATCTAGTAGGAAAAGTAAGTTTAAAGTCCATGAATGGGAAATTCATTTTCTTACTTGCAGTAATTGGGTTTCTGCTTCAGATTCTGGAGACTGAGACTCACATGAGAGCAAGGACCTCATGTGACTTGATCTTTCTGAGCGCTCTGGTTAGACTTCAGAGTTATGAGTTTTCTACTTTTGAACCAGAACTTGTAGGACTGGCCTGTTCTAGAAATGGCCTCTCAGTGAGTGGCATCCTAGCCAAGCCTACCTCCTTTTCTGTCTGAGGTCCCTGCGGAGTTGCTTTCCTGGTGCTGGTGATGCACATATTCTGAGGAGTTGGTATTTGGGGTATAGTTAGAATTGCGGGGAGAGCAGAGGGACCAACTCATCTCAATTTGCTCAGGATTTTTCTAGTTTCAGCTGTGAAAATCCTACATTCCACAAACTCCTTCAGTCTTGGGGAAACTGGTGTGGTTGGTCACCTTAGGACAGTCTGAGAGTTATCGCAGCACCTTTCCGGTTAGATTGGGAGGGAAGAGGTTGTTGAGAAGGTGTTAAAGTGGTTCGAGATCATTGAGGAGCTGTCCAGGTTCAATTCTTCAAAGCCTAGTACTTTTGAGGCAGTGTTCTAGCATATGTCCTCCTTAAACCAAGGAAAAGAATGGGCACTTTCTTGGCCAGGATCTATATATCTTAGAGGTTCTTGTTCATTTTCTCACCTGATTTATTTTTTTCCTGTTGGTGGGCGGTGGGTTGAGGGCAAGGGGGGAGGGGCTCCCATTAGGTTAATAGGAATAGTTCGAAAGAAGAGTCTTTGATCTTTGGTCTGTCCTGTATCTGGTGAGAACCATGAGCACTATCTAGTTGTGGTTTGGATACTAGGGTAGTTGAAAAGCCAAACCGAGAGCTATTTAATGTGGGTCGAGGTTAAATACACATTTTATAGCAGTGTTTCCCAAAGTATGGTCTGAAGTTACCTTTCTCAAGATCACCTGGGGCTTATTAAATACAGATTTGTAGGCCCAACTCCACAGACTATGTATAAATTAGCAGGTTTGGGAAGAGGACCAACAAACTACATTTTTGTAAGCACCTCATGTAATTTTTATGAATTCCAACATTAGAGGATCATTCTGCTGCTCTATCTAGGTGATATCCAGAGGATACTTGGGGAAATCAGCATCTGATTTTACTTCTTGTTGGAAGGGCCATGAAACAAAATATTTGGGACTTTGAGGGACTTTATTCTATATAGTTGATCCTTTGCACAATGTGGGAGTTAGGGGGACTGACCCCCGTAAAGTCAAAACTCTGCATTTAACTTTTGACTTCCCCAAAACTTTACTAATAGCCTGCTGTTGACCAGAAGACTTACCAATAACATAAACAGTCAATGAACACATATTTTGTATGTTAAGTATATTATATTCTTACAAAAAGTGGCTACAGAAAATAAAATGCTATTAAGAAAATCATAAGAGAAAATGCATTTACAGTATTTATTGAAAAAAATCCACGTATAAGTGGACCCATGCAGTTCAGACCCATGTTGTTTAGTAGTCAACTGTATATCGTGTGGCATTAAGGTTTGAGTAAAATTTAGAAGAACAGTGGTAGCAATCCTCTAAACACCTTACTAAAGTTTTTCTTTCTACTTTTAGCAGTGGAAGGAGAGAGAATTTCAGTGGAAAGTGACAGAATAATATCTTCATAGCTGTTTGACAGCTTTTACTCTCAGCTTTACAAGCGTACCTTAGGATTGAAGGGAAAATTAAATGAGGGAGGGAAGTCAAAATCACATAGAAAAAAGATAGCACTTGCTACTCTGTGTTCTGAAACTGGGCTCAATTCCCAGGAGGTCTTTAAGCCATTTTTTGTTGAAGTCAGCATTTTTTTTTTTTTCTGTTCACCGTACCGGCTGCCACCAGATGTCTGGTATTTTAAAAATATCTACTCTAGAGAGAGATTTATTGCATTGTAAATCCAGATGACATCTTAGCTGGGAATTTGGCTTGCTTTCCCACCTCAAGCAGAGCTATGCTTATGTAGTAATCTTTTGCACTAGCAGAGAGTGCTATTGATCTGTCGGTCAACTGGTATGTTCAAACTCCAGATGTGGGCTAACTGGCAAATTGTGATTCTGCGAGTGGCTGATTCACTGTAACTGGGGCCCGTCTGGGGTGGTGGTTTATGGGGTGGGAGTGGCTGAACCGGAGGCTCCTTAATGTTCAGGATTAAATTGGGTCCCTAGGTTAGTCTAACAATGACCAAAACTAAGGATAATAATGATTATTAGAAGTATTATTTTTTTTCTTGATTATAAATTACCTTATAAATATATACAAGTGATGCCATTTTGTGCTGGCTTTTGTCCCCTACTTGCAGGAAGCAGCCCTTTTCAAATTCAGATGGGGCATTTTATATCTGCCCTCAAAAGTCTGGATGCCCATGTGGCAGCCACATTTATTTCCTCTAGCATTTTAGCTATCAGGCTCTGATTCCACATCTGCTGGTGCCTTCTTCATCTAAACTGGATCTCCTCTTTACTATCTTCTAGGGAATTTCCTTCCCCCAAATTCCCAGAAATTTACTTTTTTTCATTTCCCTCTTTTCAAGACACTGGCTGAAGTTTCTCATAAAGTTTCTGCATTTTCCTTTCTTGAACAAAGGGGCTTGAGCAGGAGCTATGGAACTTGAGCCTTCCTAATATAGAATGATCCAAGGTCCTATGTTATATGGTGAATCAGGAACACCATATCTCAGTCACATGAAAAGAGTGTGAACTTATACATAGCAACAAAAGTGACAACACGAAAAGGTACAAATAGGTTCTGGAGATACCATGATATGGCGTGGAGCTGATGGCTTTGTTATCACTCTTCCAGCACAGAATGGCAGATACCTGTGCTTTGTCATAAATAACCTGTGCAATCAGGATGATTTCACAGATATTTGCTTCAATTAACTTTGGTAAGAAATGAAATGATAATCTTATATAAAATAATTTCATAATGACTGGGTATCATGATATTTCATTGTTTAAAGTAGTGTGTATTTTCTGAAATGATAATCCACATTCATCTCTGGTATCGAGTATTATATCTTCATTATTATCAATTATCAATAAATAAAATCTTATTAAACAATAATAAAATTCTTATATATCTTTATTATTTATAACATTTTATTATTTATTATTCTATAAAGAAAACACTTAAGATATTATTTAAAATAGCTTAATTTAAACCAAACCAAACTCATGAGGTCATGAGGAGGTTATAAGCACTCCAGTTTCTGTACTATACCTCCAGATAGTTTGAGAGTCTGGACCTACTTGGGTTATTGCAGATGGAAACAGATCCTCTACAAGAGTTGGTTTTGCTCAAGGAATTCAGTTGAGATCTACCAGATTCAGCACTGTAGCTCATTTAATGTTTGATGTCCTATGTGGACTGCTTCTGGTGCATCTTAAGTATAGGGACTTGTTGACAGTAAGGATTTTTTGCTTGTTTTTTATTTTTTGCTTATTTTATACTTTTATTTATTAACTGTTTATCCTGTACTTGATAATATTCTGGCTATTGTTGGGCTAGGAAAATTGCATCCTTTCTCAAACATAAAGCAGAAGAACAGAGATAAAAATCTATACTTACCCCAAAGTATAGATAATAGGGAGTACTTATATGTCTCTAGGTGTGCAAAGGGTGAAAAGTCCATTTCTCTCTCTCAGTCTCTTCATACATTTTAGGAAAAAAAAAATGCCTTCTAAAGGGTCTGCCCAAGTAAAGGACTTGAGTGTCAAAGTTAGTGTCAGAGACAGTGGGACATTTCCTAGTAGCCTTTCTTGCGCTTTTTATTACAATAGAAACCCTGGGTTTTAGATTAGCACAGGGCTGCCCAGAGTAAACAGGCTCCATGGCAACCAATGTGGTCATATGACCAATGCAAAACATCACATGATAGCTTCCTGGAATTTTCCTTAAAAACAGTTGGCACATGCTGCTTTTTTCCCAGTTTATTCATCTCTTCTGCTCTGCTGCCTGAAGTACAGATGTGTTCCGTGGAGCTTTAGTTGCCACCTTAGATTATGAGGATGGAGACCTATGTTTGGGATGGTGAAACAGTGATCTGGAAAGATGTTGAGAATTTTGCGGGGCAGAGCCCTTGTAAACCAGCCCTAGGCCATCTCTGGATTTTTATATGAGAAAGACATCTTTGTCTTGCTTAAGCTATTTTGTTTCTTGGTCTCATCTAATCATAAGTGATACAGTAATACCCTTTAGGAAGGGAGATTTTGTAACTTTTCATGGAAGCTTATTATAGGGCTTAATCATCCTTAAGGAAAAAATATTCATTTTTATTTTTCAAAAAGTATCTTTGGTACAATCTATTCCTGTTTCTTCTTGTTCAAATCTCTAAAATCGAAGACAGTTGATTGACTTCTTCCTTATAATAAACTTTGTGGATTATAAGATTTTGGTTCTACCTTAATTTTACAGCTTTTTGTCAATCAGTGGATTTAGAACTTTATTTTGTTTTATGAAAAGTATTCATAACCAGACTCTTGTTTTAGTAAGAGAATCGGCTGTGCTAGGCTTGGAGTTCTAATTATGCCTGTAATTTGTTGTTAGTGGATTATAACAAGCTTGCTATTAGCTAAATGAATAAGCTGTTTGCTGAACTGTGAAAGGAGAAGTGTAAGTATGAGAAGAATGTATTTATACTATAATATCAGGGGAGAATTAGTAGGAAATGGTTGTGTGTGTGTGTGTGTGCGCGCGCGCGCATGTGAGAGAGAGAGAGATAGAAAGAAAAAGACAGAATATATTCAAAGCAAAACACTTCATGTTCAATTGTTGCCCCGTTTTGTAGCTTCTTGGGGACAGGAGGTTCATCGCAGTGAGAGAACAGTGTTAGATTCCTCTGGTGCATGAAATTGGGGCCCATGTTTGAGATGCCAGACACACTCCTATGCCATCTGTCTCTATGCTCTGATTTAGTCAGGAGAATACATTCCCTGCAAAACAGTCACTAAAAGCAACCTTTCAGGGAAATGTAATTAAATACATATGACAACTTCCCTCATTTCTGTGCTCCATACCTTTGGGCACACACTGACTGAGTCACTTTTTTTTTTTAATAATAGCTTTATTGTGGTATAATTCACTCACCATATAATTCGCCCCTTTAGAGTATACAGTTCAGTGGTTTTCAGCACAGTCACAGAGTTGTAACAGCCACCACCACCACCAATGTTGGAACATTTTCATCACTCCGAAAGAAACCAGGTACTCACTGCATCCCTATTTCCCTTCAGTCCCCTTCCTACACCCGCTGAGGGCAACCACTAACCTCCTTTCCATCTCTAGGAGCTTGCCTATTCTGGACATTTCATACATATGAAATCATACAGTATGTGGTCTTTTGTGACTGGCTTCTTCACTTAGCATTTGTTTTTGAGATTTATGCATATTGTAGCATATATCAAAATGTCATTTTTTTTTTGGCTAAATAATATTGCATTGTATGGACCACATATTCTTTGTCTGTTCATCAACTTTTTGACTATTGTGAATATTGGTGCTACAGACATTTGTGTACAAGTTTCCATGTAGACCTATGTACAAGTTTTCATTTCTCCTGGTTATATACTTAGGGGTAGAATTGCTGGATGTGGTAGACAACAGAGTAGTTTTCTGCTCGGAGAGAAGCAATGGGGACTGACTGAGGAATGGGTAAACTTTGCCCTTGAGGAGGATATTTAAAATCTTCACATTGGAGCTGTAAACGCCGGTTGCTAAGATTTCAGGTGGGGTGGGGACGGTGCTAATAAAGTCAAAGCGATAAATGAATACGTTTTATAACAGGGAAACTGAATTCCATTATATAGATTTGGCTTAAGTAGCTATTCTCATTTTAATTTTTAACCAGAGTCTGTCAAGCAAATTATGCTCTTAAGTCCTTTCTAGGTGTGTCCTAAGCTCATTCTTCCATTCTAAGAAGTGTCACTTTTCCCTGCAGACACCTGCAACCTCACTCTCCAGGGTTTTCCTAGATCCTACCCCAGAGCACTGGTTATCCTTATAAAGTCTTTGCTTCCTGCATGCACATGCGGAAGCTGGACATTCTTTCTGAGCCTGTAGCTTCCTTACTCATGCCAGTTTTTTTCATGGATTCATTCCCACTAGAGTCAAAACAGTTTCCATTGACACATCCCTGGTCCTTGTTCTGAGCATCAGGGGCTGCATTGGCAGGTGTTGTCAGTTCTTGTGGAGGCAGCATGGTGCAGTGGTTACATCCTAGACTCTGCAGTCTGACAGCCTGGGGCTGAATTCCAGTTCCATCACTTCTTATTCCTATAAACTCATTTCTCAGTGCCTCAGTTTCCTCATCAGTGAAATGGGGTTAAATAGTACTAATCTCATGGAGTTCTTGTAAATCTCACATGATACATGGAAAGACTTAGGCAGTTAGTAAGTGTTCACTAAATGCTGTCAAATAGCATCATTCTTTCCAGTGTTTGCACACTGTATCTACTTACCCCAGTTATCCCAGCCTGGACAAACAGGCCCACATACGATGTGGGGGGAAGGCAGTTTTACTGTGTACTTATCCAAGCTGAAGAGCCTCTGCCCTCAAGTTCACATCACAGTGGAGGCAGTGTTTCCCCGTGGGGTGTGCCAGTGTCTCCTTAAACCCCTTATTCAATTTCCTGGTTCTTTATAAACAAGGGCAGGCATTTTGATTTTATAGGAGCAGAGGGAAATCACACTTTCCTGATTGCTCGTCCTGTTCCCCATGGTAAGAAACCACGTCAGGCACTTTTTAGCCCTGCTACTCTCTCAACCGATGCTAAGTCTGTGACCCCCCCCCCCCGCCCAGGTCCATGTAGGCTGCCTTTCTGGCTGGTAGAGGGCTGACTCACTCCCATGAACAAGGAAGGAAACCTGAGAGCAGCATCCTAAGTAGCACTGACTTCAAGCAACGCAGGAAATGCCTGTGCCTCATCCATCTCTTGTTTTAGTGTCTCTCTCTCTCTCATTTCTCCTTCCCAGACAATGTGCCAGTGTCAGCAAGATACGTGTCAGTCAGGCCTTCGCCACACAGACACCTACCTGTTCTAGTTAAGGATGTTCCTATCAGCCTGCTTTCAGTGCTGGAGTGCAATCAAACTTTCACCGCCACCCCCGCCTCAAGTATTAAGGGCCAAAGAACAACGTAAGGAATATTTGTTATTTTAACAAAAGACTTTTGGAAATAGAAAAATTAACCCCTAAAGATGACATTTTCAGTATCATAACGGGCTGGCTAGAAATAGAGGTAGGGTGTGTGTGTGTGTGTGTGTGTGCGCGCGCACGCGCTTGTGTGTGTGTGTGTGTAAACATATTTTCCCTTTCACTACTTAGTTTAAAAACAAATTAAGTTACACATATTTATTATGCCATCCCCTAAGTCCACTTTACTGGAGGTAATCAATGTTGACAGCCTGGGATATATCTTTCTACATATTTTTTTGTGTGTGTTCCTATACGGACATCCTACAGTTTTTCATAATGATGGACATTCAGGTTGTTTTCAATTTGGGGATCACTGTCAACAATCCTTGTGCAAACATAGTTGAACATACGGTCTTATCTATAGATTTTTTAATTTGTAGGATAGTTTCATAAAAGTAGGACTGCTCAAGGTACATGCATTTAATAGATACTGCTGGGTTACTTTCCAGATATCTATAGCAATATACTTGGCCACCAAAAACACATAAAAATGTTTATATCCTCATGCCCTTTAATAATGGATCTTACACATTTTACTTTATTTTTGCCACAGACTGGTGGAAAATGTCTCGCCTTTTAATGTTAATTTGCATTTTTGCCATTCCCTTAGGATACACCATGTTAGTGATCAGGGTTCCCTCTTAGAGGCTGACTCGGATGGCACCTTTGCAACTGGTTTTAGGCCCCCACGGCTTCAGTTTTCTCCAGCCAAGAGCTAAAGCAGCAGCTTCAGTGAGCTTGATGGATTTTAATCGTAGAAGCTGATGTGCGCTGTATAAATTTAAAACTATCAAAACGATGGATTTCATGTAAATGCCACTGGAAAGGTTATAAGAGCAAGGAGGAAAGAATAGATTATGTGGGGCAGAGATGCTGTGAGTGTTCTGGCTTCAACCTAGCTCTGCAGTGGCCACTCTGTAGGCACAATGCCTTGCTCTGCTGTGCTCTCTGCAGAACTTACACGAGCTGCCTGCATGAGGGAGGACCTTCCAGTGGCTGGCATGGTGGGTGTAGAGAAAGGAGCACACGGAGTGGTAGGGGCTTCCCAGAGTGAGCAGCTTCCAAGCCTTTCTTATACCCTTCCTGTTATAACTAGGTTCATCTTCCTGTGTGGTCCCCTTTCCTGAGGTTTTTTTTCCTGAGCTCTTCAGCACTCCTGGGTCCTGTCCTCACTTTAGGTATGGAAATCTTTCAGCCCTTTTCCAGAAGTTTACCCCCATCAGTGTCCTTTGCTGAATGGTGAATGGATTTTTCTAAAAGCGACTTTCCATCTCTGCTTTTAGTCAGCACCTTCAACTCCCTCATCCCCTGCTCTGCTCTGGCTTGCTCAGACTGGATGACTCTTGGACCAGTTATACTTTGATATTAGGGGACTTCTTTGTTGCACATTGTAGCTTTCCTCTGAGGCATAGGCTTTCTTCTTTTTCTCTCTCCTGCCACTCTGCTTTCCCTTCTCAACAAGCAACCTAGAAGCAGGCACCCCAGTGCAATGCATGCTAATACTCTCTTGGGGGTGCTTTTCCTTAGAGAGGCAGTGAATGTGATCTGGGAGACAACACTGACTAGGACAGTCTGCCTGACCCAAGTAATTAACTGAGCTTATGGTGGATTAGAGCAAAGTTTGACCCTAAATTAGCTGGATTACTTTTCAGAAATATTATAGTAATTCATTTTGAAAAGTATATGCCCTACAAATGATGCCTCATCCGTGAAGCACAGGGCACTGGGCACAGAGATTATTCCTTCTGGGTCTTCGTATAACTTTTCCCCCATCCCACAGCTCTGAATCTCTGGGGTTAATTGACTGATGTGCCTTGATTATGGTTTTTATGTTCTTTCAGACAGCCACTTATCAGGGCAAATCACATTTTGCCAGTTAAGTAGCTACATTTTTGATTTCATTAATTTTACTCCTGATGGAAAGAAGTCAAGCTGATAAACCTTTTTAAAGGAGTAGTAATTGTTTGGGTTTTGGTGTTCATTATACTTCCGAGAAAATCAAAGAAAGAGTAAATAGGAGATTTACTCTCAGGAGTTAACAGCTGCAGTCAGGAGAAAAGTGTAAAGATTTTTAAAAAAATTTCTTGAAGGATAAGTAAGTCGAACACTGCAGAAACATTATTTTGTAGTTGCTCAGTAAGTATTGTGATGCCATTTGTGACTTCTAGAAATAAGTCTCACTAATTTATAGTTAAATGATGACCAGTAAAAGAAAGTTAAAAAATGACGATATGTAACATAGTTATTTAACATTTACTATGGATGAGGCAATATTTGGTATTTTTTATACATCACCTCATTTAATATAACATCCCTGCCAGTGGTGGATATGAACATATAGCAGCTTAAAACACCACACATGTATTATTATCTCACAGTTTCTGTAGATCAGGAATTTGGGAGCAGTTTAGGTGGGTGTTTTTGGCTTTGGGTCCCTCATTAGGTTACAGTCAGGATGTTGGCTGGAGCTGCAGTCACCTGAAGGCTTGTTGAAGAATGTCGGAGTTCTTTATTAGAAAAATGATTTTAAATGTTGCTATCACTGTTTCCTTGATCATTGCAGATATGCTCACTTTTATTTCTTTACTTGGGGTAATAGTAAAATTTCTTGACTGATACTCATTAGCCAATGTTCTGCCTTTGGCTATGGTAGTTGGCTGCTTAAACCTTTATAAGAATAATGTGAAAGGCAAGACTAATAGAAGCTGGGGCTTAATGAAAGTGAATAGATTTTATATTTTATCTTATTTATTTCATCCACATTGAATCAGTGGTATTGATTGCACTGTGAAAGCCAGTAATTTACAAACCCATAAAGTGAAAAATCGGTATTTCACAGGATAGAAAATTCTTCCTTCTGCCTTTTATTTTATAATAGGAAAATAAGAGGTCATATCTCCTCATCGATCTTAGTGCTTTAAACAAGTTAATAACATTTCATGCTGATTTTATTTTGAACCAGTAAGGAAATTGCATGGTAAATAACTTAGTGTTATTCAAATCAACTAATATTAGAGGGAAAATGCAGGAATTGGAAGCTGATTATTCATGAAATGATAAAATGTTAGAATTCTCTTGTTTATGTCACTGTAGTCACCATAATCATGAATCCTGGACTTTTAGAACATGACACAAAGCAAAGAAACCTTTTGTCCAGTTTTTAGCAATGTGACTCATGAATGTGCAGGCATCAAAGGCCTGGAGTGCCTTAAGTAGTTCCTAGGAAGTGCATATACAAAAAAGGGCTTGGCATGGGAGATAAATGGAATAGAAATTATTCTCTTTGTTATTTTTCTCTGGACATTTGCCTTCTTCTTTCTCTCTATTCTTGATTATTGCTTGAGAAGACAGAAGAGCAACAGAGAGAAAGAGAGGTGATAGAATTTGCTTTCTGAAAAGTGTTGTTTCTACCCACTGACATGCACTTCTTCAGAGGTACTTCCAAAATCATGTTACATAGACAAGGCCCTTAATACAGCTTGTTGGTTTAGTTCTTGTCTCATAAGGAAGCATTTTCAAGTTCAGGGTCTAGAGCAACATTGTCTCAGTTATCAAGCTCCTTCCTTGTTACCCAATCTCTTATTTTGATAACTTAACCTGCTCCCTCTTCCTACCTAGCTCTGGGTAGTAACTCATCTTTTTAATGCCTCTTGTGTTCTCATCTCAACTTTGCTGCGACTTTCAGACCCATCACTTCCTTGGCCATCTGTCTTTGGCCCTGTCCTGGATCTGGCCGCCTCCAGCTCTTACGCCATCTGCTGTTCTGGCTCTCCTAGTCCCAGCTCCTCACTCTACGAGTACCAGCTATTGCTGGCCTTCTCCTTACTTTCAGAGATGGGAGAAAGTAGTGCAGAAAGCATGGGAGGTGTACTCTAGAGCACATTTAACCTCCCTAGTCATGGACGAGTAGCCCAAAATCTGTTAGAATTTGAATGCCATTCCTTGCTCCTCCTCACCCTCCAACCTCTCCCCTTTCTCTGGCCTCTATGCACAAACTCAGCTGAAGAAAAAGGAATGGAATTTTCAACTTGTAATTAATGCCATTGTCATATTATGACCGATCATAAGGAGTAAGAGACTCCCATTTCCAAAATCTTTTTTTTCTACCTCACATCAGCGATGCTGGGTCCCCATGGACTGAAGCAGGATTTGGCTCATTTTCCTTTCTTAGTCTTGTAATTATCTTACCCTTGTGTTCTTTGGAACAATTTCCAACATAATTTTTCCTTTCAAACTGCATAATTATAGTTACTGGAACAGAAGGAGTAGGATAATGGAGTGCATGAGTATTCTGTGTACGTTCACGAGACTAATTAGAGTATAGCATGACGGATCATTGCCGAGTGCATCTCTCTCAAGCTGCTATGACACTGGGTGTTGGCAATGAGAGATAGTAAACATTCAGTTTGTTGCCATCCATAGACGTACCCACAAAATTGAGTCCACAGAAAAAATTATTTTGATAATTCTGATAAAATAATATCAAACTTCAAGCTCTTATTTATTCACTTATTTAGGTATTTATGAAGAGACTCCTGTGATATAAAACTATGATTGGTTCTCATGAGGATCAACAGAACTTTCTGAATAAGGTTCTCTTCACCTTTCATGATCTTATGGTATTTTAGAGGAGAAATAACCCCATCTGTGCTAAATGCAATATGGTCCAGAATATATGGACCTTGTCTTCAAAGATTACCTGGGCAATTAAATATAGGAAGGACCTCTTAGTGAGATGGCCTGCAAAGTAGATATTTAGAGCAGTGAACTACTACATTCAATCAAGAATGGCTAGTTTGGATGAGGATCCAAGGTGAGCATGCTTAATAACTTGCTTAACAAGTTAGATAACTTCTTTTTTTTTCCTCTGGAAGCTTTCTCCATACACATATTGAGGAGGAAATGGAACCTGTGGTTATTAAAGCATTTCAACACTGTCACAGTTAGTGGGAGCTAATAGCCTGAGACTCTTAACATAGCTTTTCAGGTAATAATATACATTTCAGGGAGGTTAATAGACAATGTGAGAGATCAGAGAGCAAGATATCTTGTGAAGCTATGGAAATCTCATAGTTGGTTTATATGGAAAAAAATTGCATAATCAAAGGAGAGTTGCCAACTTCAGACTCTGACTGTATATTTTTCTTTTTATCTCGTGCATCAGTGTGTATCTGGCTGTGTGTTAAGAGATGTGAAGGACTGAGCTAATTTTAGGGGCTTTATGACTTCCATGTGAGAGCCCCAGTGGCTGTGGTCACTGGGATCTTTTTGTCTTGATTGTGCTATACAGTTTGCCTTTAGGAATACCACTGTTGCTAAAACATACATGCATTTGTTATAGACTCACCTAAAATCTTGTGTGTGGCCTCCCAGGAGCTGACTGGAAGAGGCTATTGCTGGAGTCCCTTTATATAGTCTTATGTATTACCAAAGTGAATACTGTTAATATTTTATCTAAAATATTCATTGGGAACAAGTATTCTAAGGAGAAATCATCCAAGGTTATATTAGGGATATGTATTTCATAAGATGCTTTTCATTCAAAGTAATTATGTAAAATTCACCATGAATTTTAATAAGCTTACTAACATAGCTTCCTGCTAATTCAATTCCTGCTTAATTTGAACCTCCCGTATCATTTCAGAAAAACCTCTAGAATCAAATTAATTGTAACTAAAATAACAATTTTTTCATGCTTGTAGTGATCAGCTTAAACAGAGTTGGGCAGGTATTAGGTAGTTTAATCACAAGTTACAGCAAATTGACACTTCACTACTTAGGAAAAGGCTCAAATTTTTAGATTGGAAGGAAGAGCAAATTGTACTGAAAACCACCAGGCACAGCCTGTAAGCTGGTCCCCGCCCCACGGCCACCCACATTCTTATTGATGGCCATAATTCTATTGATACTGGTGGCAAAAAATCTCTGTTTATCACTTAGCCAGTCTAACTCTCTGCGTAGCTGGGGAATTTATCTGTATAGGAGATTAAAGAGAGAAAGATTTTTTTTTTTAAATATCAGAATAGATAGAATCTTTTTTAGAAGTTTGGAAGAATAATTAATACTTAACGCTTATAGATGATTATCACTGGATTGGTAATTTTTATGTTCTTAATACTTTTATGTATTGTTTAAATTTAAAACAATAACCATGTGTTACCTTGAGAAACCATAAGTTTATGTAAGAAAGAAAACATGAAGTATTTCACTTGGGAAATACAAAAAACAAACCCGAAACAAAAATGGTGCCCTGAAGTTCTAGACCTCCAAGTAATAAGAGCAGTTCTGATGGCCAAGCTATAGACTGTATATTACACAGTAACTAAAACTATAGCCTGAAGAGCAAGACTCTTGGGTTGCATTCCCTTTTGTTCTGTCCTGCTTTCCCCCTCTCTGTGCAGCTTTCAAAAAGCAACCATATTTTTCAGGTTTTTCCTCTTCTTTGTAAAACAAAATGTGTGGTTGCAATGGACTTTATGGCTACTGCGTGAATGAGCTTATTTTTAAAATGGAAATAAATGGATTAAAGTTGATTAAAATCCCCTGTCCCTTCTCTTTGGCCCAAGACAGTGAGCAGCTGGGAGATATGCAATGAATCAGTGAGCATTGATAATAAAAAAAGTAGTCGAAGAATGTTCTTCTTCCTTTTGTTTCTCTTCTGGGAGAAAAAGGTGTTTCTGTGGCCATAGCTGATTCTGTGTCTGCAGGCCATGTCGAGAAACTGAGCAGCAGTCTGGCACCGATCGTTGGCCAGAGAAGGATTTCTTTGGGGCTCATGGAGACTATGATTAGAGCTCACTGTGACTTACATATTTCTGCCTTCAATATTGGGGAATGTTCTCTTTATATATGAAAAAATCAATGAATACACTGAGGTACTCAGCATGGTGAAAGCTGACAGTGAGTGGCTGTGGAGGTGTATTCTGACTGGTCATCTGAATTTACTACTGAGTATATAAAAATAAAGATTCCAGGCCTTCCAGGGTTCTGATTCAATTGGGCCCAGATGTCTAGGGATCCATATTTTAAATGCTTTCCAGGTTATCCCAATGATCATGCAGGTGTAAGAACTGAACATCTGTAGCATGGTGTAGTAATAAGAGGTGTCTACTGCACAAAAACCTTTTCTTTTTCTCAGTGTTTTGTTCTCCTTTTTATCCCCTTACCTTCTTTTCCTGTTCTCTTTCTTTAAAAATTACCAAACATGTTTTTCTTTCTTGCCTGTGAGAAATCTTATGAATATTTATGGGATTGCTAAATGAAGTTGCCGACTTGTGGCCTGGGATCTGGACCCTGACCTAAATAATGCTTTTGTGTAATTGTGTATGAGCGTTTGTGTGTGTGCGTGTCTGTCTAACTGTCCTGTAAATACCATTTAACAGTATAAATGTTCTAAAGATGATATCTAGCTTTTAACCTAAAATTATGAGACACACTCACACATAAGAAAAACGATTGTCAAGAAACAAAGCAATCAAATATCCCAACTCAGATATGACCTAGATATTGAAATTATCGGATAGGGAAAATTTTAAAACTATGATAATTCAGGGCAGTCTCCCTATTTTAAGGTCAGCTGACAGGAGCCATTATTCCTCTTTGCCATGTAACCTAACACATTCACAGGTTCCAGAGATTCTGGTATGGACATTTTTGGTGGCAGGGCATTATTTTGCTTACCACATATACTACATGTAATTAGAATCTTAGCAGGAGAAGTGAGAAAGAATAAGGAAGAAGAAATATTCGAAGAAATATTGGCCAGGAATTTTCTGAAAATAATAAAAGATGTCAATCCATAGATCCAAGAAGATCAGAGTACCCTAGTCAGGTACAGACTCACACACAGAGAGATAGATAGACGGGGGCGCGCGCGCGCACACACACACACACACACACATTTTCTCTCTCTCTCTCTCTCTCTCTCTCTCTCTCTCTCTCTCTCTCTCTTTCTCTGTCTGTCTGTCTGTCTGTCTCTCATATGCATTATATTCAAACTGCTAAAAACCAAAGAGAATTAGAAAATCTTGAAGTTAGCTAGGGAAAAAAGATGTATTACATATAGGAGAACAACAATAACATTTATAGAAGACATAGTATCAGAAACTGTAACATCCAGAAGACAGTATAATGACATCAGTCAAGTACTGGGGTAAAAAAAAAAAAAAATAACTCTCTCAATTCAGAAAATTATACCCAGCAATCATGTCATTCAGAAATGAAGGAAAAAGGGAGACATTTTCAGGCAAACTTTGAGAGAATTAATTACTGGCAGACCTGTACCACAGGAAATGTTAAGGGAAGTTCTTCAGACACAAGGAATATGATACCAGGCAGAAACTTGGATATACACAAAGAAATGAAGATCTCCAGAAAAGGTTAAAATGATAAAAATAATACTTTCTCTCCCTTAAATTATTTAAAAAATTTCAGCAATGTATTTTGGTTTATAGTTTACATAAAAGTAAAGTGTATGGCAATTGAAGTGCAAAGGTTAGGAGGGAAGAATTAGGAATATACTGTTATAAGATTATTATACTACATGAGAAATAGTATAATAGTGTTTGAAAGTAGATTGTGAGTAATTAAAGATATATGTAGTAAATATAGGGAAACTACTAAAAATTTTAAAAAGAAATAGAAATAATAAACCAACAATGGAGATAAGACAGGATTTAAAAAATACTCAATCCAAAATCACAAAGATAAAGAAGAAAAAGAAACAAAGAAAAGATGAGACAAATAGGGGGCAACTAGCAAAATGGTAGATTTTATTCCAACTGTATCATTAGTTACATTAAATGTAACTAATCTAAATATATTAACTAAAAGACATTATTAGATTAGTTATCAAGCAAAGCCAACTATATGCTGGCTATGAGAAAGCTGCCTTAAATATAAAGACATAGGTAGGCTAAAAGGCATTCCAACTGTTATCTGGCAAATTAATTAAAAGCATTTCCTGATATTCATTTTATATAATTCTTTTAACTCAAGAGACCCTGTTATTGGTTACTTTTTTATTTGCAAACTGAAGGAAAGAAGAAATTTTAAATTTCATTTTACACAAAGTAGTTGTTTGTTCTTTGTTTTTTTCTGTTATGGAATTGATATTACCTAACTTGCTTAGACTTTCCTTTTGTATCACATGGTGTTTGCTGAGTGTAAAAATCCTCTGTAGGGAGGCCAAAGTGAAGTAACAAGAATTAAAAAGACTACAGAGGATTTTGTTACTTCACTTTGGCCTCCCTCTTGGCAGTCTGTCTTCTTAGGATTTTCCTTATAATGTAATATTGCCTCCACTTTGCTTTTGCCTTTATAAAGTTTCACTTTTTAGAATGCTCTGGGAAATAATGTTATCTTTCTGAAGAGCATGGCCTTGATTTTTTTTCTTTTTCTTTTTTACTGCTGTAAGTCTCTGGGGAAGCCTGTAGTTTTTACAGGATAGTGTATTTTCCCAAGAGGATTCTTAATGGCATATTATTTTCTAAGGCACTTTTGGAATATTTTGTTTTGATTACTAGTCTCTTTAATACACCAGGATTGTTGTTCTCACAGATACAAAGCCTATGAATCAGTTAAAAAGAACAACCACAGTTTGAAATTTCCAAATTTAGTTGGAAAAAAAATTTACATGGTGAGTTCCTCAAGGTCTGTCAAGCACTATCTCTTAGTTGTAATTAATTGACATGTTTCTGCCATCACCCTTTCCTTCTTCTTCCCCTTTGGGCTGTGTGCGCTATGAGTACATACTGGCTGTGTTGCTGTCCCCACAGCTCTGGGATTGAATGTTGTCATGGAATCCAGCATTAGAAAGTATAATGGGAATATACATGGAGGAAGAATGGGTATGGAACTTGAATCATATCTAAGGAGGATTAGGTGGTTTAGAACATGATCTCTAAAATGAAAAATATCTCAAGGTTGAATCTGTGTTGCTTAAAATGTATACTGAATTATCCTTAGTAGGTCTTGTTAAGCTAAGATGAATCTAAAGTGCTAGTGAGCTTAAATGGTCAAATATATAATTATCTTGCTTTGTTGTTGTATGTATTTTTGTGTGCATGCCTAATATATGTGTATACTCATGTGCTTGTATGTGTGTGTTTGTGTGTATAGACACACACCTTTTTTACATGTGGCAAGATATTGAGTGTGGATGACCCTCTCTTGATTTTTTGGTCTAATTCAGGTTCTTAGAGCCAAATGAGTCCATTTTTAAGTGAGGGGAGAGAGTAGTTTAGAGAATAGAAAGAACGTAGGCTTCTTAGCTTCAGGTGCTTAATAGCAAAAGGGATTAGGCTCCAGATGCCATCTAGAGTTTTATAAGTGGAGATAAAATGTGATGATAGCAGTCTCAAGTTTTTTAATAATAACCATTGAAAACAGGTTTCCTTACTCACAAGTATGGACATACCAATAAAATATATGATTTTTTTTAAAAAAAGTATGCCTGACATAATAGAGGGAAAGATAGGAGAAGAGAATAGGAGGGTAATGATGGAAATTAGTTTCAGTTAAGTTTCAACAAAATCTACTATGTGCATGAGAGAACTTGACCCACAACCTGCCCTCTCCTTTGTGATGAATTTTCTTGTTTGTTTGGTTACTCAAAATGTTTTGTTCAGCATAACCTACCAAGCTATGAAAACTAACAGTGATGAGAGAAACAGAAAATCTGAATCTTGATTTATAGCAAAGAAGGATTGTGTTTATGGGATGTCCCCCAGTGGACTGGAGCAACCTCTTGATTTTGACAACTGAGGATAGATACTGTGACATGTACACACGTCAGATTACTCTTCATGGCAGATTACTTTAAGTGTCTTATTTCATTTTTGGATGATTACCAGAATTTAAATCCTGTATATAAAACTTAAGTGAGGAAAGATGCTTTAGCCAGATTCTGATCTGTGCTTCAGTGGGAAAAGGCCAGGAAAAAGAATTCCCCCAATCAGTGGAGCTTCAAATACATGATTATTTGCATAGCCCATCACTGAGGTGACAGGAAAGCTTGAGGGGGCCAAAGGTGGTAGTATTAGTATAAACAGTTCTTATACTGAATAAATGTATATATGTATATGTTAACACCGCTGGTTTTATCTCAGTGTGGTAGCTACAAATGCAAGGAAAGTTTAGTAGAGAATTTCCTGGAAGCGGCTTGCCTACTTACCTTACCTAAAATTAGTGGCTTTTTTTTTTTTTCTACTCTGTCTGGCAGATAGGAGGTAGCCATAGAATATTGTGTTTGAAGAGAGTCTCTTGACAGTAAGTTATGTCAAGAGGCATTTAGGCAGCTCCTTGCAGTGACTGGCAGCAGCCCTGAACCCTGCCCCCTTCCCTGGCACCATCACTTAACTTCTCAGCAAGACTGAGCTATTGGCTCAGTCCATTGGAGAACATTCTCTGAGCATGTGTACAGGAGGCAGCAGTGTCTGTGGGTCATGACCGATTGGCTGAATGGACCTGGTTCTCCCATCAGGTAAAAGCTCCAGCAGTAGAATAGGCTGCTCTGTAAACCTGAAGATTTGGTCCCTGTGAGGCTCTGGGGTGGGAGCTATGCACTCTGTATTTCTAAAACTTTAGTCTAGGGGGCCAGCTATATCTGGGGTACTTGTTACAAATGCAGGTTCCCGGATTCCATAGCTATTACTGGGATTCAGGATGTCTGGTATAGTAATTCTGATGCACAGCAAGGTTTGGGAACTACCGATGTAAGTACTACAAAAGGGGTCATCTTACTGCAGGAACTTTTGATTAATGTTTGTCCCCTTATCTTACGAATTCATTTATTCAATAAATATTTATCAAATGCCCATTGTGTGACAGATACTGAGCAAGGCAGTGGAGTTATAACAGTGAACAAGACTGACTAGGTTTTTAGCCTCATGAAATGGAGGGGAAACCAATAAACAAATTAATAATTATGATAAGAGCTATGAAAGTCACAAACAGTGTATTATAATAGAGTATAATGAAGGGAAGAGCAGTGAGTATTTAAAATAAAAAGATGGTTAGAGAAGGTCTTTGAGAAGACAGCCATTACATTAAGACATAGATTAAAAGGAACCAGACTTATGAGGAGCATGCTCAGCAGTGTAAAAAAAAGTGTGCAAAGGCACTGAGACAGGCTCAACCTTGATCCCGTTTCAAAAACAGGGAAAAAAAAAGCCAGAGTGGCTGGTGCCCAACAAGCCTGGGGAAGAGAAGAGGAAGATTAGGCAGAGAGGTACCAGATCTATAGGCTCTTGAGGACCAAGGGGAGGCTAACAGAGTAAGAGGGGTGGTGGATCAACTTTTTTTTGGAAATAGGAATCTGACAGTTGAGGCCTAATTAGGACCCAAATGTGGGAGTCATCAGCATTTCAATAGAGAGAGAGAGAGACAGAGAGAGAGAGAGAGAGAGACCTGGTAAAGAAAACTTGGAACAGCCAGAAACTGGGAGAGATGAGAGGGTAGGAGGAAAACCAGGAGGCTATAGGCCTGCGGAAGCCATGAAAGGAGACTGCTCAGAGAGACAGTCCAATGTGTCATTTCTGCTGAAAGATCTAGAACAGCTCAGTCCTGTTCAGTAGCCACTAGCTAGCTGCATGTGGCTATTCAGCACTTGAAATGTGACTAGTGCAAGTTGAAATGTGCTATAAATATAAAGTAAAATTCACACTATGTATACCTAAAACTAATACAATTGTATTTCAGTTGTATTTCAATTTAAAAAAATGCACAGCGAATTTCAAAGTCTTATTATAAAAACAAGAATGAAATATATTTTAAAGTAGTGATTGCAGGTTGAAATGATATTATTTGGGACATAATGGGTTAAGTAAAATACTCTTAAAATTTCACCTGCTGCTTTTCACTTTTGAAAAATATGGCTACTAGAAAATTTAAATTTGAATGTGTAGCTTGGTCCTAATGTGGAAGTCATTTGCAAACTATGTGAGAGTAGACTGCCTGAGATTAAGTAATATCTGGCAAATTACTTATACTCAGAAGATACTGAATCAGCATCATAATACTATTATGCCTAAATTAAGTAACAAAACTTATTACTAAAAATTCTTCTAGCCTTTTTGAGATGTACGTAATGATTTAATAATTCCACATACACTGACAATATGTAAATATTTAAATGAAACCCTTTGAAATCAACTCTGAAATGTGGTTTTTGAATCTTTTTTAACCTGTATCTTCTTTTCTTTTCTTTTTTTGGTCTTCTTTATTTTTATTTAAAACTCATTTTTATTTTTAATTTTTTTTTTTTTTTTTTTTTAACGTATCTGACCAGGAAACTTCATGGTGTTATGGTCAACTTGCCGCACAGCTGTGTTCAAATCTGTCACCAACAGGTTCATTAAAAACCTGGCCTGCTCGGGGATTTGTGCCAGCCTAGTCTGCGTGCCCTTCGACATCCTCCTCAGCACCAGCCCTCACTGTTGCTGGTGGATCTACACCATGCTCTTCTGCAAGGTTGTCAAATTTTTGCACAAAGTCTTCTGTTCTGTGACGATCCTCAGCTTCCCTGCCATTGCCTTGGACAGGTAAGATCAGGGGCTCAATTTTTGTTTTGTATTGAAACAAATGGGAAATAGTCACCGTTCCACTTTTTTATCAGCTTGTGGTCAACAGAAAGAGAATGAATTGTCAAAACAGATGCCTTATGAAAGACAGGATGATTTAACAGCAGCTATAGGAAATAGGACCATTAAGAAAAGCTGTGGCATTGGGAGGTTACATCATGAAGGTGCTGGGGCACAGCTACAGAATTATGGTGTAGCTTTTGCTTGGTAAGAATTGGCAGTATTTGTGTTGCAATTTGCAGTAGATTGCTCATCTGATTGAAAGCTCTGCAATTAGGGCTTTTTGATGTAGGATGAAAACATTTCTGGAAGAACAAGAGAACAATTCATGGTTATTTAACAAATGATTAGTCCAGATAACACCAGAATGCCTTTGGAGGATTTATTTTCAAGGCTTTATGTTGTGATGGTTGTTGTTTTCTCTTCTCATCCTCTTTAACAGGATGTTCATTTGGAAATGAATCTTACATCTTAGTTACTGCCACCATACATAGTATGATAAAATTTATCAAAGTTAAGTGTAAAGATCTCGTAATCGACAGCTTCTTGCCTTTCCCCTTTGTTGCTAGCATGTCCTGAATACAGTTGAGATAATAATACATTTTAGAGAATAGAATTAAATAAGCAAATGAAATTGAAAAGTATTTTACGTGCATGGGTACTTCTGATTTTTAAGATTTACAGAAAGGAAAAATTGCTGAACCAATAGTGCTGACTCTTCTGACTTTATACTCTATGATAAATTTAACTACATTTTAAATGAATTTGGAATTTTTAAACTCTTTGTCCATTCGAAATGTACTTAATACCTTAATGACCTGTAAGTGGGAGGATTGCAGAACCCATCTATGGAGTCACCTCTCAGGTCTGGAACCCCAATTTCATTAGCTTCCCAGTGTCGTCTGCCTGGAGGGACACAGAGTCACACAAAGCCCCTGCATACTAGGAGAAATAGTTGGTTTAAGAGAGGGAACTCTGGAGCCAGAAGTCTGGCTTTAAATCCTGCTTAACATTGCTTTCTTGGTGGGTAGCTTTGGGCAAAGTGTCTTACTTAACCTGAGCCTTTCTGAGCCTCAGGTTCCTCAACGTTAAGAAGAAAGAAATGAATTATTTATGGCCTGTGCTTGGCTAGGTCATACCAATATTTGTCTCTCTTTCTCTGGGCTTTGCTTTTTATTAACATATTCTTCTTTAGATATATTGTCTGCAATCATTTTATCATCATATCTGGCTGTGAGCCACTCCATCTCTGGAAATTTCTCACTAGAAACTCACCATCCACAGGGGAAGATGAAGCAGTTGACAAATCCAAGTGACACAGGCCAGGCTGAGGTCATGGGTCTGCATTCCTGTTCATTAGGGTTAGTCATTCAGCAGGTGCAGCTAATAGGTGCTTTGTGGCTATCTAGACTTAGTTGGCAGGATTTTCTATTTTCTTAGAAGAGAGATCAGAAATCTAGAATTCTATCATTGTTATGTGTTTGCATTTAATTTACATTCAAAAACTATGTGGACCATTCAAATCCCTTCAAGCTGAATGTATACCATGCAATGCCAGTTTGCCATGCCAGCTTTTTGGTGATTTTGCACGTCTCTTCCATACCCAACAAGAGGTCTCTAAATATCTGGAAAGTGCACAGCGTTAGAATACAACAGTGAAAAATCAGTTTACTTCCTGAACTTTGTGTTGAAGGATTCTGTGTTCATGACAGGTGTCCTTCCAGTTGCCCCTTATACTAGCAGCTTAATGAAGTCTTAAGTCTTCAGTTCATGTTGTGGACTTTTCTGAAAGATTTTTTTAAAGTTTCATTGAGAAATAATTTATCATAAAATTCACCCATTTTCAATGTATGAGTCAATGAATTTTAGTAGAGTTATAGAGTTGTGCATCCATCACCACAATTGAACTTTAGAGCATATTCATCACCCTTAAAAGAAGCCTCATGCTCATTTATACTCACTCTCCATTCCATCCCCAGACACAGGCAACCACTAATCTACTTTCTATCTCTATATGTTTGCTTTTTGGGGGCATTTCATGTAAGTGGACACATATAATATACATTCTTTTGTGTTTGGCTTTTTTTCAAGAGTCATTCATGTTGTAGCATGTATCAGTACTTGATTTCTTTTCTTCCTTTCCAGTTTGCTAGAGATATAATTGACATATAGCACTGTATAATTTTAAGGCACACAGCGTTATGACTTGACACATATATATTGTGAAATGATTACCACAATAAGTTTAGTTAACATCCGTCATCTCATATAGATACCAAAAAAAGAACAATTTTTTTTTCTTATAATGAGAACTCTTAGGATCTACTCTCTGAACAATTTACTTCATTCCTTTTTATTCTTGTTGAATAATAATCCATTGTATATATATACCACATTTTGTTTATCCATTTACTAGGTGATGGATAGTTGGGTTGTTTTCTGGCTGTTGTGAATAATGCTGCTATGAATCCTGAAAGTTTTTTAAGAATAGGACTCAAACAAGAGTGGGAACACATTATGTTGAATGCTTTTCTGTTATACCTGGAATCAATGCAGTAGTAACAGTGGGCTATTTCTGGGTCCTTTGTCTTGGGAAAATAAGCTAACAGTAAGAAATCCTTATTTTCTTTTCATCAGAAAATTTGTACCATTATTTTTTTTTAGGTAAGCATGTCTTTTTAGTAGAAAAACAGAGCTCGTAAGGTCCTACTATTTTATTATTCAGAGATATAAATTATTTGTAAGCTTAAGTATGATGTGTGTGAAGACAAAGAGAATACAACCCTTTCTCTCACTTCTTTCTCAGATATTGGTTTTGTGACACCGATTCAGCAAGTTAATTGGGAGGCCACCTACACTTCCTGCATTATCTTCTGGAGATGTACATACTAACAAAATTATTTATAATGAGCCTGTGTGCTTGTGTTGTAGTCTAGTTCTTAATATATGCAGAAATGACTGGAAGCCTGGGTCTGTTATCTACCATTTAGTAAATGGGCAACAGAGACAGTGGACTCCTGAGCATGTGTTCGCGTGTGGGTTTGGGGCCATTACACTGGATTTATAGAGCTGTGGTTAGAAAAGTTTATTTATATTTGGAGAAATAAAATTGGGAGCATGTGTAACTTATGCATTTCTTTCTTTT
This sequence comes from Rousettus aegyptiacus, assembly GCF_014176215.1. Taxonomy (NCBI): domain Eukaryota; kingdom Metazoa; phylum Chordata; class Mammalia; order Chiroptera; family Pteropodidae; genus Rousettus; species Rousettus aegyptiacus. The sequence continues at coordinate 114,173,384 of NW_023416306.1, read as the reverse complement.
TTCCCCCCTCCTGGAAGGCGATCTAGAACGCATTTCACCATGCTTCGTCCATCTCTCGTCATCCATGGTCATGTTGTGTTTGCATCGTATCTCCCGCAGCTTGGAACATTCTCCCCCAGCTTGTCCCCTACTAGACTCCATCAAAGTGCCGCCTTCTCTTGACATTTTCCCAGGTGCCCCCTTTTGCCATATCTTCTTTGTGCGTACCTCCAAGAGAGCCATCATCTCCTCATTTATAATTGTTTGTTTGCATGCGTTTTCCCCCACTGAATTCAAAAACATTCCTGTATTTTTTATTTTTTTAATCTTTGTAACATGGTGCCTAGCACAGTACTGGGCATATAGGTAGTGCTCAGAAACTCTTGTGGCAGGAAGGCATGCATGTGTACCTGGCCTCATGAGTGAACGAATGTTAATAGGGTTGTAAGGTTGATTCCAGCATTAGCTGACTGCAGAGATGTGGCCCAAGGTAATCTCTGACAATCGCCATATTCCTGATGGCCAGCAGCAGCCCTTTCGTGACAGATGTGGCTCTAGGGTTTGAAGAATTACTCAGTTCCCCCAAATCATTGGTGATATGGAAACAAGGTGCTTTTGGAATTCTGGTTATGTAGTTAGAGAATAATCAAGTTAAAACTTGAATGAAAATCTGATTTAAACAAAAATCTAATCATGTAGGCATTTTAGACCGATTAATTGCCCTTAGGGTCACTAAGTGATTGTTATGGAACAATAGCTATTGAGCAGGCATGATTTTTGTCTGTTGAATTGGTTTGGTGGAAGGACTTTGTCAGAGTCCATCATCCTTCGTACTGGGTTATTCTGTCCTTAGCAACTATAAAGCTTATGTTATCCATGCATATACTGTGGCATGAGTCTGCTTTGGAAATGTGGGCAGACAAATTTCTTTCTGTTAGTGGCTTTGAAAATTGCCCTTAAGCTCCTCTAGCCCATGTAAAAATTTTTTTTTACAAATTATCCTTTACCTTTAAATTGAAAAACAGGTGAAGACTTCCTTTATATTGAGATCACTCTTTGGGATTTAATCTTGGTGGCATTAGTTATAAAGCTAGATATGAATTGTACAGCTAAGTCCTCACGCCTTGAAGTCTGGCTCCCTAATTCCCCCAGTGGTTTCCTTTGTCTTAGGCAGAATAAAAGAACTTGATCCATTTTTCCCTCTCTTCCACTTTTGGTTTCCCCTAATTTAAAGCATACCTTCTGTGAAACGAATTTGGTGCATCTGTTTTTCAGGTACTACTCAGTCCTGTATCCGCTGGAGAGAAAAATATCTGATGCCAAGTCCCGTGAACTGGTGATGTACATCTGGGCCCATGCAGTGGTGGCCAGTGTCCCTGTGTTTGCAGTGACCAATGTAGCTGACATCTATGCCATGTCTACCTGCAGTGAAGTCTGGAGCAACTCCTTGGGCCACCTGGTATATGTTCTGATCTATAACATCACCACGGTCATCGTGCCTGTGGCTGTGGTCTTTCTCTTCTTGATATTGATCCGACGGGCCCTGAGTGCCAGCCAGAAGAAGAAGGTCATCATAGCAGCGCTGCGGACGCCACAGAACACTGTCTCTATCCCATATGCCTCCCAGCGGGAGGCCGAGCTGCATGCTACCCTGCTCTCCATGGTGATGGTCTTCATCTTATGCAGTGTGCCCTATGCTACCCTGGTCGTCTACCAGACTGTGCTCAACATCCCTGACACTTCAATCTTCTTGCTGCTCACTGCCATTTGGCTGCCCAAAGTCTCTCTGCTGGCGAACCCTGTGCTCTTTCTTACTGTGAACAAATCTGTCCGCAAGTGCTTGGTAGGGACCTTGGTACAACTGCACCACCGGTACAGTCGCCGGAATGTGGTGAGTACAGGGAGTGGGCTGGCTGAGGCTAGCCTGGAGCCCAGCATGCGCTCGGGCAGCCAGCTCCTGGAGATGTTCCACATTGGGCAGCAGCAGATCTTTAAGCCGACCGAGGATGAGGAAGAGAGTGAAGCAAAGTACACTGGCTCCGCTGACCTCCAGGCCAAGGAGATACTTAGCACCTGCCTGGGGGGAGAGCGGGGGTCACAGTTTGCACCCCATGTGCCACCCCCTGGCACGGTGGACTCTATATCCCAGGTGGTTCCAGCAGCCCCTGTGGAACCTGAGACATTCCCTGACAAGTATTCCCTTCACTTTGGGTTTGGGCCTTTTGAGTTGCCTCCCCAGTGGTTCTCAGAGACCCGAAACAGCAAGAAGCGGCTGCTTCCCCCCTTGGGTAACACCCCAGAAGAGCTGATCCAGACAAAGATGCCCAAGGTAGGCAGAGTGGAGCGGAAGATGAGCAGAAACAATAAAGTGAGCATTTTCCCGAAGGTGGATTCCTAGCGAGGGTTGGAAATCCCTGGAAACAGCAGGGATCTCCCCCGCTGCTGCCCTCCCTTCACTCTGGCCCTGTATGGGTTGACTCCTCCTGTCTGGGCCAGATGCTTTTGAATGAGAGGGAAATCTCTATAAAATCAAATGTCCTCCTTTTTGAGGGAGTATATATATAGATCTTTATCTCAGTGATCCACGTTTTTAGTAATGTCCCCATCCCCTCTGTGGAAAAAAAAAAACTGGGCAGTGTGGAATGAGTCTTAGGGTGGCTACACCATGTGCATTTTCTGGGGACACCTCAGTTCTGTGGGTCCAGCAGGGAATTCATGCAGGGAAGAGCATCCATGAGCTCAAAGGGAGTAGGGGCTCTCCTAGGGAAGCCGAAGATAATTGTGGTGTGATGTGTCCACAAAGAAAATGCCTATTTGATGGACTTAAATATGACAAATATTAAAAATGGATAATATTGATCTGTATCTTCAGGAAATATAGGGACTTGGCATTTGACAGTTTCTCTGGATGGCCCTGTTATATGAGTCCCAGCTTCTTCCGACGCCCTTCATCCTCTCACTGTGACATGGTTAAGGAATGGCTCTTCTGCCCCATTTGAAAGATATGGCAATAGATGTGCCTGGCGGTAAGGGAGATACTCTGTCCTGGATTATCCTCACATCCTCTTGGCATCACTGAGACCTCAGACACACCTGCAGTGTTGTTGGAAAACACTGCAAGCTCTTTTTATGTCTTTTCCCCTTAAATTGTGTGTGTGTGTGTGTGTGTGTGTGTGTGTGTGCGCGCGCACGCGCGCGCGTTTTCAACAAATGAGAGAAGCTTAGAGGTGGAGAAGAAAGACTGTGAAATGTTCATGCACTGTAGTGTTTTTCTCTTCTCACATATTCTCACCTAAAGGTGCTACTAGCAGTGAGTAGGAGTAAGCTGTATTGTAAAAAATTATCCTGTGCAAACTTTTGGAGTTCAAAAGTAATTAAGAAATGCAAATTTAGTGTGAACTGGGTCCTTTGGAAATAGTAAGCTAAAACTACTTGATTAAGAAAGGTGACTCTGCCAAAAAGAGTGGGAAAAGGCTGACAAAAATCATTCCCCGTTCAGAGAAGGACTCCAGAACCAGGTGAGACCAGTCTCATTTTTAGTCTATTTGTGCAACTGTGACTTTCCCTTCATTTTGGACTTATGGGAGGAACAGAACAGAGAGAAAGAACTAATCATTGTAAAATGCAAAGGCTATACCTACACCAGGTAAGCTTTCCACTTCCTCCCTCTCAATGTAGTTTGAGCAGGAGCCCAAGTGGATAGAAGAGGAAGGACAGTGTCCTCAAATGATTAGTCCCCTGGGGGCTCTCACAAGCAATTTGAGTCCACTCAAGGTGGATTTCACGAGGCTGAATTCAAACCACAGATGACACTTCACTCTTGCTGAGAGCAAATCAAGTGCTAGCCTTGTTCTTCTCTCTAGGGGGTTTTGTTCTTGTTAATAGCACATAGAGGAGTCCATCCAGTGCCTTGAGCAAGCTTGAAAGGAAGTGGGCCTTCTCACCGCACACTTCCATACCCTGAAGGCAGTGGTCCTCACGTATTCTTTCCTTTCATCACACTGGCCCTTGTCCCTCAGACTCTGTGTAAGGAGTCTCCTTTTCCTGTCCTCTCCTGGGTGTGGTGTCTTGTGAATTCAGAGACCCTTCCCTTACAGAAGGAGTGCCTTCCTCTGTGCTTTTTGTCTCCTCAAAATGTTTTGTGCTCCCAGCAGAAACCCAGGACTGCCGTACTCTCTTTCCCCGTGCCCTCTGCCTCCCCGGCCCTCTGTGCATGCCGTCTGAAGCTTCTTGCTCTGATAGTTAACATGTGGCCCTTCAAACTTGTCTTTCAAATCCTTCACAATTGTTACAACTTTTATGAAGGGAAAACGTAATCTGTCAGAAAATTGTGTCCACTTTAGAAGAATCTGTCAAATGTAGCCACTTTGGTGTCCTTCTGATAATATATATTTGTACAACTTAATAAATCTCAATGAAGTGGAATTTGGTAGGTATTTCTCGATGTTTGAAGCAGATGGTTGACTTTTAACAGGTCATCGCCAGGTGTATTTCTATACTCTTTGAAGAATTACATTTTAATAAAAAATTGAAAAGCAGTTTTCTGAACTCAAATGATCATATGAGTTGTGTGTTTTTGTTTCTTCTTTTCCCTCGAGTGGTGTATACTATCTGAACCTCTCTCTTCCTACATTATCTCAAATGAAAGGGATTCATTTTTCCCCATAAATACAGATGCAGTAGCATTGCAGTAGCATTTTCTTGTGTTGGTGCAACTTAAAAAATGAATTCCCAAAGGAGAAAATGCAACGTTTGAATAAATGCCACAAACATGGGTTCCAGGGCACAGTAGAGTGCAGCCTTCATGCTCCCTCACATGGGGTGGGGGTTGATAGCACATGGTTAAGATCATGGGCTATGTGGCCAGATGGCCCATGTTTTGAGACCTGGCTCCACCACTTACCAGCCTTATGACCTTAAGCAGGTGAGGTAACCTCCATCTATCTTGGTTTCCTAAAATCGGGAGATGATCACTATGTCACAAGTCTTTTGCCCCAACTCGCATACTTCACTTCTGATCTGAGCCATGTCTACAGTGGGCCGCTGCTGACTGCATCCACTCACTTACCTGAGAGCAGTCAAGGACTAGTTTCTCTGCTTTCTGCCCTGTGAGAGCTCCCTACCTTCTGGGTAACCCTTGATTAGTGGGGCACGGGAACCAGTAGCTAAATACTCCTGCCTCCTGTACTGCTGGACAACTGTGGGAGACACCTTTCCACATCTCAAGAGGTCAGGCAGAATTAAGCCCCTGTGGCCCCCCATGGTGACAATAATGCATCCTTTTATTGACTTCCTCCTCTTTCCCTGTCTGGCTTTCTCTAGCTCTCATTTATGCCTTCAAGGATCACGTCCCCAAAACACTACTGCAAAAAGCCCTCATCTCCAGCTCTGTTTTCAGGGGACTCCCAAGTGAGACAACAACACACCTCATATAGGCAATTTTGAGGATTAAATGGGATGATCCATTTAACATGATGTTTGGCACAGAGTAAAGCTATATCAATGTTAGTACTTACCATGTTTTGTAAAAAGTGGAGGGGGCTTATTTGGATTTTTTTTTCCTCAGAAAATTATATTAAACTGGCATTTTTACCAGTTACCCCAATAATAATTAATATTCATCATGATGATACTTTGAGGCAGTACACAATACTAAAAGACTATGTGAACCACTGGAGAAGAAATAGCCGTGTAAGCCAGAGTATTTCTTAACCAAACAATTCTCAGTTTCAAAAACGGAGGGGAAAGGGTTAAAAGAATGTTCACCTTTGCTGTAAACTTATAAGGCAGATTGTGAATATGAGTGAGCATAATGTACTATATTGATGAAGAGGCAAGCAGAGTATATAGAGTAACTAAGGGCAGATACACATTTGAATTGGCCCCATTTGTGGAAAAGGAGCTGCAAGTTAATCACTTGGTGTGCTAAGTAACATCTAGAGCTCAGGCACAAGTTTGATTTGGCTGGATACAGGGGTGGGTGCTCCATCTTGGCTCTGGGCATTCTGAGCTCTTGGCAGCCATACACTGAGGTGGGGTGGCTTGGCGAGCACACAGCTGTTGCTGCGTGCCAGAGCTGCGGTGCTCAGGGGAAAATGTTTATTTTAGGCTGAATTTTGGTGGAAGGGGGAAGGGTTAATGCTTTCATATTGTACTCTACCAATGTAGCAATGTACAATGTAAATAACATTACTGCAAAGTGACTAACTTCTGCCAAATAGTTGTAAACATTTAGCAGGTTTGTATCACAACATCTTGTACTATATTAGAGTTCTGTAGCCAAAAGAAAAATAATTCATGGTTAATGACTTGAGAATATGTGAAAAAAAACAGAAATTGAAATCAGTACTTATGCCCAGGATAACATCAAAAGCCTTTTTTTGTGAGCTCGAGGCTTTTAAAATAAATTGAAATGATCTAAGATTCTCCATACGTGAAATTTCAGCAGCTGAAATATCTCCCCTTCTCTTAGCTTCAGGTTCTATGAGTGTTTTTCGTTATTTGTGCCAAGGTGATAAGTTGATTAATAGGCAGAATAAAAGCCTGGAGACTGTCATAGAACTAAAACTATAATCTCCAGGATCGCTTTGCATGAACTTTTTACAGCAATTTATGTTCTGGAGACTTACGAACCACTTATTTCCAAAGGAATGAATGATGAATGAATAAGAGATACAGCACCTGGAGAAGTGGCTAAATATTGCACATGAGCCGATGAAAGATTTACAATCAGTAGAGTTACTGCTGGTTCTTATCGATTTCCTTGGAATGACTCATACAAGGATTAAACCATCAAATGCAAGGTCTTTGATCTACTTCTTGCTCCAAACACCTAGGCCTGGATATAATTCACTAGAGGGAGTGTAAGTTCTAAACCTGGAAGCGAAGTTCAATACCCAGAAGCAGTTCCAGGCATGTGTGTTGGGGGTGAATAATAATTCTTTCATTCAGCTGCATTGATCATAATTTAGTGACTAAATTTCTTTCTTCCCCTCTTAAATTTCCTTTTATATGCTATTCATTGTAGTCTATATGCAAAAAGTAATATACACAAAGGAGGTACTAGAATGACATGTGGTGAACATTTTAAGGCAACATATTCTCAAATACAACATAGGTGAGATGACACCTTTAAAATATTAACCATATTCCTTGATGCATGTAATTTCTCTTTCCTCTTTTGTTTTGCTGTTCACATTCACATGCACTGCCTCGGGGAAGGGAAGATGGCATTCATTGCCTCAAGGAAAGCAAGTAGCCTATGAGTTTCTTTCCAGTTGTATATCAAAGCCTGGGTCTTAGGAGAACAGAGGAGACTCATGAGGTTAGTCCAGTAGATACTTAGTAATGATTGTCAAGAATTGGGGGATGCTCCTGGCATCTAGTGGGAAAAGGCCAGGGATGCTGCTAAACACTCTACAATGCACATAGGTCAGCCCTCCACCACAAAGAATTATGTGATCCAAAATATCAATAGTGCCAAGGTTGAGAAATCTTGGGTTAGCCAAATGTTTGAGATGGTTTGAAGAGGGTGGGATCATTTTCTCTCAGAAGAGAAACCTCCTCTGGAATTGAGGATAGTCTAGAGAAGAGAAGTTATGGGTAATTGATAAAAATATTGACATCTGTACCTTCAAGATAAAAAGGGCCCTAATGCTGCCTTTGAGGCAAAGCCCTAGGGATGCAGCAAAATAAATGCTTGTGTAATTGCAAAAGGGACCTGTGTACATCTGGCTTCTCAGTTTGTAGAGTCCCAGTGTAGAGTCTGGCAGTGATTCCAGGCAGCCAGGGCCTCAATAGGCTGACTCAAAGGTATTTACATGAGTGTCTTGAATGAAAGAGAAAGCTTCAAGTCCAAAGGTGCAGGTGGACAGGAAGGATGGATTACTGTATCAAATGGAGCAAGAGAGGACCATATAGGCCATGACATTGAAGACAGATGTTGTTTCCACATACGAGGCCCACAGAACCATGGTATAATGTGAGAGGGAAGGAAACCTTGCATTCTGAGATTATTTCTATTATCCCATGATCTCAAAATGAAAATTAAGCTATAGTAAAAAAAGAAAAAAAAGAAAAAAAATTATATTTTTCACACTGAGTGTTTGGACTGAAGTAATTAGTTTGTATTCAAATCTAGAATGGGGAATTTGGCTTTAAGTACCCTTTAACTGAAATTTTATGCTTTTATAGCCTATTATTATTATTCATGCTTATAAGAAACATTTTATAGTTTATTTTGGCTTTCCCCTTCCAAAATTCTCATTTTCTTTTTGCATTTTCTTCCCTTTTCATAGAGGAAATTTGGTGTAGACAGGTTTTATGTAATGTTACCCTTCTGCTTCTGGGTCGTTTTCTCTCAGAGGAAAATCTAATCTAAGTGCATGATTATTTAAAAGACAAATGATGAGAAGTATACTTTTCATCTCAAACCCAGCTCTTGAAAGATAATACTAGGCCTTCAGCCAGTGGTAAAAATAAGTGAAACAATGGTTACAGATTTGTAGAAACAGAAAATTGAAACTGTGAAAAGGAGAATGTACCTAACATTTTGATTAAGTTTTTCCACTGGTTTACTGAAAATTGATTTTGGAAAAGAAAGGCTAATACATTCTGTCACTTGAAGATTAATTTGAACTTTTATATGCTATTTGTACGGACACATGTAATAAGATGTAGCAGATGCTGTTTTTTATCTCTTAAACATTCATCTCCCTTCTTCTTCACAGACTTCACCCCATTACAACTCCAGGATTTGATCCTGATTTGAGGAAAATAATCGGTGCATGGTATTCTTCTGGTGACTCTTATTGGTCTGGGAGTGGGTACGTCCTCTGAGTTGACCTATCAAATTGAAGGAAGGATTTATATTCCATGAATGGTTCATCAGCGCACTAGTCCTGCTAGATATGAATGAGGAAGCATACAGACTTGAATTATTCTACTAGTCATCCTATGAGTGTAAAACAGGATGCTCAATAGGAGTTTCCTGATGTTTTAGAATTGTGGCTGAAATCCCAAGGCTGAGGACAGGAGGGGGGTGGGGGGAGAGCGAGAAGGGGGGAGAGAGAGAGAGAGAGAGAGAGAGAGAGAGAGAGAGAGAGAGAGAGAGAGAGAGAGAGAGAACAGAAGAAATTTAAAGAGGGCTGTCTAGATCCTTAGACATTTCTTTGGTGGAAAATGCAGCCTGGCCTTTTTTCCAGTTGGATATCTGCTTAGAAAGTGAACTTGCTGATCTATCCTCTAAAGTGTGGGAAAGGAATTTGAGAGAGATGGAAGGGCAAAAAGAAGAGGAATTCTGCACACCCACCATTTGGCACGGTGAGAAAGGGCAATTTTCCTAAATGCCGAGTAGGCACCACAGAAGCTTGAGTGCAAGCTGGCCAGTGGCCAGTCTGGAAGGAGGCTGTGCGTGGATGCTGAAGGGGGCTGAAAGTGGTCACAACAGTGCTATATCGCACACTAGAGAATTATATAGTGAAGGCCACATGCTGGTCCTCTGGAGATCCCCTATGAGTACCCAATGAGAGGACAATGGCTGCACCAGTCAAATAGAAAATATTTCCTCTTTTCTTCTATCCTTTCTCCCAACTTTCATGGAGGTGACAGGAAGACCTGGAAGAGGAAAGGGTGATGTACAGATGGAAATAGTGCTTGTTCTTCCTGTGGTTAGTTCCTTGGGCCACAAGTCAAGCCTGAATTGGGAGAAAGGAAGAACATTATTAGGAATCATAGTGAAGCTTTAAACTGTACTAGACTTTTTCATATCTGAAAGTGACCAGAGAGTGATAGGATATGCCTGGGCTATAGTTAAGGAACAAGAGAGGAGGTGTTCATGGATTAAGTACCCCTGCTAAGTTCAGAGTCTACAGTGAAACATGACAACCATCAAGGGAAGCAGCATTGGAATGAGGGTAGCAAAGAGGACAGTAGAGTAGAGACATAAGGTGACATGTTCTTGAAGTTGTTACTGAGCTGCTAAATCATACACCCACACCTATGAACTTTCAGTTATGTGAGATAATAAATTTCCCTGCGTGTGTGCCAATTTGAGTCAGAGTTTTGTGCTTTTCTGCTGAGGGTACCCTCACTGACACATGAGTTTATTATTTGCAAAGAGCACATAGAAAAGTGCTCCTGTTTATGAGAGAGAGAGAGAGAGAGAGAGAGAGAGAGAGAGAGAGAGAGAGAGAGAGAAAGAAAGAAAGAAAGAAGACAAAAAAAATTAGAGGAGGAGTCTGGGAGGTCTAATATCCAAATAATAGAAATTCCAGAAAGAGGGAAAAGGCAAAATGGAGAGAAGGGAACCATTGATGACATAATTAAAAAGAATGTCCTAGAACTGAAGAGGAAAGTTTTCATATTGAAAAGACCATTCATTGAGTATCAACAAATGGGATGAAAATAGGCTCATATCACTACAAAATTTCAAAACACTAGAGACAAAGAGAAAAATATATAGCCTCTCAGAGAGAAAAAACAGTTCATATACTAAGGATGAGAAATCCGAATGGCTCTTAACAACACTAGAAGCTATTAGATAATAAAACAATGCCTTTGACATGAAGAAATATTATTTTCAATCTAGAATTCTATACCCAGTCAAACTATTAGTCAAATGTGAAGGCAGAATAAAGATATTTTCAAAAATAAAAGTCTCAAAAACTTACCTCTCATATACTCTTCCTAAAAGTTACCGGAGAATATTCTCTAGTACAAAAAGAAGAAGTCTAGGAGTGGACACAGGGCATGGGATGCAGGGGAGTGACAGAGGAAATCTCAGGATTCATGATGAAGGGAGATCTTAGGATGATAGTTGTACCAGGAGTGGAGGTCAACAGTCCATACTGGAGCAGTGTGACTTGTATGTATGAAGGCTGTCCTTTCTTCTACCATTATATTGTCTTTTGAATCTGAAGAAGCTACTGGTTGTTGTGCTCTAATGAAATAAGGATGTAAACCATGAACGAGGAAGCTCTTAAGTCCAGGAAACAGGGAACTCATTCTGGATATAGGCCAAGGGAATTTCTAGGATAAGAGTAGAAGGAAATCCCAGGATGATGCGCAGTAGGGCTAAAGAGCAGCCAGTCCACAGAGGAGCTAGGAATTCATTTAGGAGGGATGTCTTCAAGAAAAGAGTGTAACAGGTAGATGACTTGACCTGTGCAGAGATACCTTTAGGAGATGTGGGAAGAGTTATCAGTGGGTACAGGGAACACTAAATGAAAGAAATAGTAAGGCAATTATTAACTTCAGGAGAAGTGAAAGGTAAGAAAGAGAAGATAATAATAGATTATAATTTTTTAGGGCGAATAATGTTTGTATGGGTATATTAACGTAGACATAATGACATTGTAGAGGAGGAGGAAGGTAGAAGAGAAGTAGAGGGATGATTGTGCAAGAGAGCAATAGCCTCATCTACCATAAAAGTCTGCAATCTAATTATATTTAAAATAGATAATAAAAGAGTAGAATACACATGTTATTTATAAATGTGGAGATGTGTGAATGCCAGACGAGACAGCTACAATTATTGCAGGTCGTTGTCTCTGAGACTGTTTTTTTTTTTTTTTTTGTTGTTGTTGTTGTTTTAAGCCCTTTTGTTATATTTTAAAAACAATCTATGTATATAGAAAAAATACACGTTAACTTTAAAAAGCTTCTGAATTTTGAAATGCACAGACTAAACAATAGGAAAAGTAAGAAACCATATGCATAACTAAAGGGAATTGAGAAAACAAGGCAATTTAGGCTTTCAGAGCAACCAGTGGCTTTTTGCTGATATGCTCAAATGATGCCAATTTATTCATATAATTCCTTTGGTTTGGTTGTATGAATTGAGTAATTGCAGGCTGTTGTAAATTCTATTTTTTCCCTATATCCTCTCAATAACCAAGAAGAAATATTTCTTCTTTTTTGTCTGTATTAAAGCACTTTTAAGAATTATTAATACTTTTTAGAGTAAGTTTAATTTAAATAATGCTAGTTTACTTCACAAATTAATTCATAACTCATAATATGTCAGATAAATACAATTAAAATGTTGAGTTTAATGAATTAAACTGTTCTGGAATTTGTTTGTTTATTAATTTATGTTCACATTTACTTGAAAATATCTAAAGTGAATGCAATATAAGTACCTTTCCATTAACTGTGTCAAGTCGTTAGGATAGTATATAGATCTTAATTACTTATAATTTCTTATACTCTCTGCCTTAAAGTTTATTCCTTTGGCAGCATTTGGCTTCTCATTGCCTGCTTTGTATTTATATATAATGTTTCATTGGAGGCTATTAAAGCACAGCCCACAGACTTTCTGTAAGAAATGACGTGATCTCTGTTTTGCAGATGGGGAAACTAGAAGCACAGATGGCCATGTCATTAGCCCTAAGAGATGAAACAAGTTAGAGATGAAGCTAAAAACAGTACAGAAAGCATTAAGGCCCAATTCTTCCACTGTACCCTCTAAAGTACTCATGATCATTATCATTTATTGTTATTATGACTATTTTTTGAATACCCATTTGGCACATATTATTAAACTGTACTGGGGACTGGATTAAAATCTTTAACACTTGGCAGCTGTTTTTCTCAATGTCGTTCCTCAAATTTCCTTCCGCTTCACAATTTCCCCTGTTTTGTTATAGAGGCATTTAGTTCAGAGTAAATGTTACAAAACTCAATGGAATGCCAAGATTGAGATCTCTGAGCCAAGAGTACTCACAGGCATTGTCTTCTGCCTTATGTTCTCTTTCTTAATTCTGCGCCTGAGTTTATCCTTATTTTAAGAGTCATCGCTATCAAATCACTTTCGCCAATTGCCTACTCGATATTCTTCCCTGCAAGTATATGAAATATTAGCAGGATTCATTTATTCATAACAGTAAATATTATTGCATTTAATATGCAGTATTATAATGGAGTTTAAAGTGTTCAAGATATGGTCCCTGCCCTTTGGAGAGCTTAGGGGAGAAAAAACGCCCACAAGAGACAGAGAACAGTAAATGATCAAGTTCTGACAAGAAGTGCTGAAGGAAGGTGAAAATTATGTTTCTTCGAGAGTGTGTATCTTCCTCAATGATTTTATTTGATGGATGGCAAGATTTTTCTTTAAATCCAGGATATTTCTTTCTTCATAAAATACCTATTTACTTCGTATAGTCATAGTACTTGGAATTCAGAGGATTTTAGCCCAGGTATATACAACTTCTGTAATTTAATATGGAAAAATCGAGGCCCAGGAGATTCAGTAATTTTTTTTCAAGACCTTGGACCAGAACTCATATTTTTTAAAAAAGTGCCTAATCCATTAACGAGATGTGAGGAGCAGAACCTAGTGCTTTTAAGTGTCTTTTTCATGATGAAATTTAGATTTCAGTAGATAGTAGGTTGAGAAGATTAAAAAAATATTTCCCTTACTGAGGCCTTCCATTTTCTTCTGGCTAGTTATGTGAATAGAGGGGTAACTACTACACAGCACTCAGAAATTCCCCTTACTCCTGAGTCTAAAATGAGTGGAGGCGGGGCACTGGAGGGGGTTTGTGTGACCATCTAGCTCCTGCCCCTGTCAGGATCTCCAAGCAACTAGGCATGATTAGAGGAAGAATGAAAAGCTCATTTGCCTAGAAATAGCTTGCTAGAGGCTTTGTCTCAGAGTGAGTGACCAGTAAAAGGTAAACAATGACTATGTAAATGCAAGAGTGCCACCTGAACAGTAAATTCCCGTTAATTTGGGCCTCAGTAGTGATCTCTACATTCGTAACAAAAAGTAGTTGGCAATTTTCACAAAAATACTAAGTCATCTGTAGCAAAATATATAACATGAAAAGAGCATTTAACAGATGACAGATGTGAATTGAACCTTATAATTCACTTTTTTTCATTCTCCAACATAGATTAGAAGGCTGCTTTTATTTGAAATAAAAGAATTTGTTTTATTAACCATTGCAGTGAAACAGTCAGTATAGAATTTCAAGAACATTTTTATTTCTCTAGACAGTGCTTGGGAGTTATCTTCCTATTATTTAATAGGCCTTTGTTAAATGGAAGCTTAAAGAAGCGAAAAAGCTTGTCCTAGAATCAACAATAGAGGAGGACATAAGCCCACACCTCATAAAACTTAAACCAATTTTTAATTCATTCTATTGCATCATGCTATAAAAATGGGGCACACTTACTGTGGTTTTGCTTTGTTTAATTCTTTATTTGTAGATTGCAGAGGACAAGACAGATGGCTGTTACCATTGCCCAGATGTTTCTAAACAGGCAATCGTTGCCACCCAGCCCGTTGAGCTGGTATGAATATTGTTGAAGTTCAGGTTGGGACACATGAGCAGGTTGTTTCCAAAGAAAGCCCTGCTTACTGAAATGGAATGATCACAGAGTCTCAGAACTGAAAGTAAGTGTAGAAACCTACATCCAGTCCCTTATCTTACTAGATGAAGAAACAGATTAAGAAATGAAATCCTGCCATTTGCAATGACATGGATGGACCTAGAGGTTATTATGCTGAGTGAAATAAGTTATACAGAGAAAAATAAATACCATACGATTTCACTTTTATGAGGAATCTAAGGAGCAAAAAGAACAAACTCATCAAAAACAGACTCACAAATATAGAGGACAATCTGGTGACAGAAGGAAGGAGGGTTGGGGGGCTGGGGGAATGAGGTAAAGGGTTAAAGAAGTACAAATTAGTGGTTGATGGATGGTCACGGGGACAGGGAGCATGGCATAGGAAATACAGTTAGCATTAATGTACTGGCTAGGTAGAGAGCCAGAGGAGAGAAAGAGCAATTAGGGGGATCATTTTATAAACTATATAAATGTATAACCAATGTACTGTGTACTTGAAACTAATAACAATAATAAGAAAAAAAAGGTTAAGAGACCAGGCCCAGGTCAGCTCTTAGTAGAGACCAGAGACTAGAGACCAGATGCATTTAAATTTAATAAATCATTTAAAATAGTTTTGTGTGTCAATACATGAGTTACATAACAAATTCTGAGCCAAATTAATATAGTAATTCCAGTTTGTCCATGAGGATAAAGTGAAGGGAAAATAAACCAGCTTCTGTTAAATAAGGAGTTTGGATGATTAAATAAGAAAAAGATTTAAACAAGAAAGCCAATAGTCATCGAAATGATGACTAGTTCCTAGTGTAACGAACACATTGTATGTTCGGATAGAAATATGAGTTTGAATTCATATTACAAAAAAAGATGTGTAAGAAGTGAGCAAGATGCTGAGCATGCCAGGATTGCAGCCTGATTGCCAACTGATGACCAATACCCTGTGGTTGTTGACCCATTTCTTCTTTGTCTCTGCATTTAACTCTGAGAAAAATAATTTCTCTGCTTAAGCACTCTCAGTTTAGTTTGAATACATCTCTAATGTGCTATGTGAATTGCATTTAGCATCTTTTACTTTGCGTTAAAATAAATATTAAGGTTTATATAATAATAAAGATTTATATAATTTACATACTAAAAATGCACTTTAGTACATAGATCCAGAGATCAATTTAAAACAAAACTATCTCCCCGCCACCTCCACGCCTCCCCCCCCCCCCCGCAAAAAAAACCCCTACAGGATCAGAGACCTAGGCTTGATATAGAAATTATATTTTGGAGCCAAAGACAAGCATGCCAGTAGACTGAAGCATGAAGCATGACACTTAATGCATGGACGGTGTTCATAAACCATGGATTTCAGCCCAATATTGATTGTCACAGTGAAATTACTAAACTTCTCTCCAGCCATTATCCACAGGCAGTGTTCCACCCATTCCTCTGGCAGGAGTGAAATGCCAGGAGAAGCACATGGTAATCTCAATTGACATCCAGCAACGGAAATTGCAGCTAGCCTCAGGAAGCTTCTGGAAACTCTTTAATTCTTTACAGGTACAGAATTGCTGCAGGCGACCAAATTTGGGAGCTAGCAATGACCAAATTTTGGAGCCAGCAATATAACAAGAGGGTTAAGCAATCCGTTACTGTGAGGGAATTCTCTGAGAAAAGAGGAGAAAGAGTTTTCCTTTTCTAGTGAGAAGGACTCACTTGGCAAAGCTGATCTGTTGACAACTGAACTGAGATGACCAAACAAACACACAAACAAACGAACCCAAAAATAACAACAAAAAACAATCCATAAAACCTCTGGATTTTAGAATATATCTTCATTATCTTTGATTTGCCTCACTATTTTTAAAAAAGAAGGCCTCTATTAGTTTTCTGGGTCATATATGTATAGCTGCACTGTGTGTGTGTGTGTGTGTGCGCGCATGTGTGTGTGTATGCACACCTGTGCACGTGCTGATTTTTATGTTCTTTTTTTTTTTTTCCTATATCGATATTCATGTAACTTGAACAAGTTAAACAAAGATCATGTGACAATGCACGGGCTAACTCTTTTCACTTAATGAAATTCAGGAGTTATTATTATGTGTTTGGATTAATATATTTTGAGAAGTAGCAAGCTTCCCGCTACCTCCAATTTTTAAAATGGGGACATTCTTTGACTAGCATATGATTCTTTGTAGCCCTCCACAATAGATAGGAAGAGAAAAGAAAGGGTTCAGCATCAAGGAAGTGGGAAGGGAGAACATTCTTCAATTTCTAGTTTACTGTTTACAGAGGGAGTACTGGATGTGTCTGTTCAGAGACCCTGGGTTGCACAGCTCCAGGGTTCTCCATCCTGCCTCTTGGAGCAGTGACTTCATTACTATTTACCCCTTACAACACAAATTTGAAGTTAGTGTTTTTAAAAGTATGCTCATGTTTCTATTGCACTGGTAACAAGGTACTTGTTAAAGTGAAAATTCCCGGGCTGGACCCTAGACGTACTAAATCAGGAATAGGGACTAAAATCAACACTTAGACACTTTAAATTAACACCTGAAGTGATCGTTATGAAGGACAAAATCTGAGAACCCATTTTTAACAGACTTATTTCATAGCTTTATATACTAAAAAATGTACAAAGAAAATACCGAACACATACTAAAGTTAAGGTGCATTTTATTCGAATAAAGACAGGATTACCTGTTCCAGAACCTGATTTTTAAAAACTTTTTTATTTACCTCCCTGTTCATGATTCTTGATCACATGGATTAGTGTTATGGCTGAGCAGGATTGGGAGGTGTGAGAGGGAGTGCGGCTGGTATAAAAGTGGGTAAATGAAATAAAACATGGACTTCTTTTTAAGTCTGTAGAGTTTACATAAATACAATTGTATAAAGAACTTTTTTCTCGAAGTCATCAATGGTATTTGATATAGATATTTGTAACATGTACAAAGAAATTTTAAAGAATCCATTGTGTGTTTTTTGAGATCTAATTTTCATTTTTCCTATTTGGATAGCTATTTAAAGATGTGCCCAAGCACAGTTCAAACATACAGTATACTTCAGTTGTTTCTTGAATCACACCTGAAATCCGAAGAGAGTTTCTGAGTGTCTGCAGTTTTGTCTTTAACAGAAGACAGTCAGCACCATCTAGTGGAAACTAATGACCTTTTTTTTTTCTTAAATTTAGTCCAGTGAGGTGAAGAGAGCAGTCTTTGGAACTTAGGTTGGAATCCCGCTGACAGTTCCTGAATGATCTCAGATAAATTACTTAACCCCTCTGTGCTCTGCTTCTCAATTATAAATCTGGATAGTAATAGTGCCACCTAATAGCATGTTATGAAATGAAGTGAAATGATGTGTCTAAGGCATGTCCTAAATGCTCAATAAATGTTATTTTTTAATAACACTAGGCCATAGTCTTATAGGAGGTGGGAACTGTCCTGTGGCACACACTTTTAATTGCCCTTCAAAAGAAAAAGCTATTTAATCTAGTTTGCGAAATATATGATATGAGGCTTAATGATGTTCCTCTTCTAGTAGGCTGTTACATTTGGCGGAAGCTTATGGTGAGAAAGAGGAAATTGGGGCAACAAGACTGGAATGGTAGTTGGAGCCCAGATGGAATACAGTGTGGGCTCTCTCTCATTCAAAGTCTGACTCCACTCAGAGGGAGAATGTCAAGAGTAGAGAGATTGAAAACAAAAACAAAAAGCGACGCTGCCATATGTCCCCAATCTGGAATGAGACCAGGAAAATTTTAGCTTAAAACATCTTGACTCTAGAATAAATCTTTATGAATTATTTTGAAAGGCACAATACTTCCTAGAATATGTTTGAGGTTTTGAACGCAGAATTTCAGAAAACAGCATCAAAAATATGGTACTGACAATCTGAATATGAATTGTTTTAATGTGTTACCTGTAATAGCTGACACAAAAGTAGACCAGGAAATGAAAAAAAAAAAAGACACAATTTATTGTGTACTAAAACACAACAAATGCAATTTATTAAAATTTGCCCTCCAGGTACATACAGCTTCTCGGCTGTGTGCAAAAACAGAAGCAGCAGGAGGTAAACTAACAAAGTGAGAATGACAGAAACAATTCTAAATGAGGTGATTTTTATGCAAAATGTCACAGGGAACTTAGTTTGGCAAAGTTATAGACAGTGAAGACACTAAATTTCTATTGAACTTGAATTTGCTTTACATGTACCCTTATGTTGCATAGATTTAAAAAGCAGCAGTCAAAAAACAATGAAAACACTAGTTAATCATGGGCATTGGTCATACCTTTGATTTTTTTAGTTGTTTTTTTCTTCTTCACATCCACAAGAAATCTGAAATGTTCTGTTTTCTTATTGAGCAACATTAGTTACCAAAAATAAAAATGTAAATTGCCTTTATTCATAAAAAATGAGAATTGCGCAGGCACTTGGAGATTATCTGGCTATTATCTACTAAAAGACTGATCAGTGGACCAGAAGTATTGGCATCACCTGGAAGCCTGTTAGACTCCTGGGTTCCACCTGACACTGAATCAGCATTTTTAGGAAGATCCTCAGGTGATTTAACTGCAATTAAAGTTTGATAAGCCCTGGAGTTTCAGGTTTGTTTGCTCTCAGCTACAGCCCTGGGATCAGTAGTTTATAAAATTTCTCCAGGTAATTCTAATGCAGTAAATAATTGCATAACTAGTCCAACCTCAATTTTCAAATGAGGAATTTATGGCCCTCAAAAGGTGACGAATTTACCCAAGGTCACTCAGAATTCAAACAATGTTATCTATCCTCTTTAAAAAATAAATAAATAAATAAAGCAGAATCAGAGAACAGGATAGGAAGTGCGGAGCTAGGGAGAGATTATTTTATACAGGGTAGTCAGGAAAAGCCTGCTTGAGAAAGCAGGTATCTGAGGACAAGAGAAAGCAAGCTACAGGCCATATGGATAGCTGGGGAACTGTATTAAAGCAGAGGAAGCAGGAGGTTGGTTT
This sequence comes from Rousettus aegyptiacus, assembly GCF_014176215.1. NCBI lineage: Eukaryota > Metazoa > Chordata > Mammalia > Chiroptera > Pteropodidae > Rousettus > Rousettus aegyptiacus. The sequence continues at coordinate 114,154,065 of NW_023416306.1, read as the reverse complement.
ATGTGGTGCGTGTGTGTGTGTGTGTGTGTGTGTGTGTGTGACAGAGAGAGAGAGAGAGAGAGAGAGAGAGAGAGAGAGAGAGAGAGAGAGAGAGAGAGAGAGAGAGAGAGAGAGAGAGAGAGAGAGAGAGAGAAGGAGAGAGAGTGTTGGGGGTTTATTTGTAGAGGAACAATAAGCAGTAGTGTTTCCAAATTCCCAAGAGATATTAATTTATAAGAAGCAGAAACAAGAAAACTGCCAGGACTTCTCAAAATCTTAAGTTCTTAAAATACTTCCAATCTTCTTCATATTCTTTACTATTTGAAGCATTTGTTTAAAAAATAATTTAGAAGTGTTTACAAGAACTGTAGCCAATGGCAAATATTCAAATATGGAAAAACACAGAGAAAATTATTGGGTAACATTTGAATAATGTAATATACAAATCTCCAAACAATGTTAACAGCATTTTACAAAATCATGGTTTGGAAATTGCCAATTTAAGGTGTTATTTTGAATCAAAACTTGTTATTTCTTGGAACACCACTCATAGAATCTGTATCAAGTATACAATGATAGGATTGATAAATTGATTGTCAAGTGTGAGAGCAAGAGGAATTGAGGATGACTTCAAATATTTTGGTCTGAGCCTGGCAGGATGGAGTTCCATTTACTGAGATAGATTAGAGGTTGGTAATGGTGGAGGGACTGTGGAAAAGTTTGTTTTCTGACATGTGAAATTTGAGATGCTTTTTACATCTAAGTTGAGATGTCTGTAATTGGAGATGTCACATAGTCAAATAAGAGTGCGGGGTTCAGGGAAGAAGTCTGGACTGGATATAGAAATGCAGGATTTAGAAGCATATGGATGGTGTTTACAGACAAGTTTTTATGCCCAGCACTGCCCTAGATTGTAGCTGTTTCTCTGAGTAACTCACTTAACCTTTGTCTATTTGCTCTGCTGAAAAACACTTAAAAGAACACGTCCTACCCACCTAAAATGATGAGGGTAAAGGTGGTATCTATGTGAATGTCTTGTAAACTGTAAAGCGCTATTCAGACTGAAAAAAAAAAAAGCAGATAGTTCATGGTACTGGAGATGAAGAAAATCAGTTTGGGGACCCAACGAAATAGTCTTCATGTACTGAGAGTTAGGGAAACCATAAATAGCAATTATTACTCTTTTTGGACTGTAGCTCAATTTGTGCACAACGAATATTTTTAATTTATATGGCATCCAAACTTTACCAAGAATTTCACAAGATCTTTTTTAGCTGCACAACAATCTTGTGAGACGGAAATATCATTTGCCTTTCAAGGAGGAGGACCTGCAGGGCACCATATTAATAGTAAGGGACACAGCCATACATTCAGATATCCTCGTTCCGAGGTCAACCTAAATATGAACAAACCATTCTCCACCCACGCCGTCCTCCCGGAACACGACAGACACAGCTGGTCGGTTCCAGCTCGCGGTGATCCACCAGTTTCTCGCTGCCCCTGGCCCCCACGTCGCAATTCTGGATGGTACAGCCCCTTTTTCCTATCGCGAGACTGGAAGGACGCGGCTTCTGGTTGCCAGGGAAACAGCGTTCTCGGAAGCAGGAGTGGTTTGGATCGCAGCTCCCTCCACCTCCAGAGTAGCTGTGGTGGCAGGAAAAACCCCTCCCCTTTGGGGGTGAGTGGGTGACACGGCGAGTGTCAGCAGTGCGTTTCTGAGCCGTCAACGCTCTGACGACTGGTGACTAGCTCCCAAGGTTTCCGCCGGTAAGCTGAGGAACCCCACAGAGTAGAGCCGAACTCGATAACCGCGCGACAAGCCAGTGACAAAGCAGGGCGGAGTCGTGTCAGGCTGCTGGGCCCAGAGACTGGCTGTTAGAAAGAGGAGGCAGGGCCAATGAGAGGGCGGGAGCAGCACCTGGGGGCGGGCTCAGCGGGCCTAGAATTTATATTAAAAATCAATTACCAGCCATTTAAAATAGACCGTAAATGGCAAAGAATGCAAATAGGCATTTCACAGAAAAAAAAAATAAAAACGTGGCCAGTAAACATTCGACTAGAGGCTCAACTTCTGTCGTAATTAAAGAAATGTAATTCACACTTCAGATGCCTTTTCGCACTTAGCAGATTAACAAAGATGAAAAAGTTTTGATGTTAACCAGGTTGATCGCAGTCCAGTGTGGGGAACCGGACACTTACATTTATTTCATCGTATTTTGTTGGTCGTAACGTAATTTGGTACAATCTTTTTGAGGACAGTATGGCAGATTACCAAAATTTGAAATGCAAGTGTTCTTTGACCCAGCAATTCTAATTTATCTCCTGGGTAAGTAAACATAACTAAACAAAGATTTGCAAAAGCAGTTAACTTAAAATTGAGGTATACTTTACATAGGGTAAAATTCACCCTTTAAATGTGCAGTTCTATGAGCTTTGACAAATGCTTACCATTATACAATTACCACCACAATCAAGATGCAGAACAATTTCATCATTTCCTTAAAATCCCCTTGTACCCTTTTGTAGTTAACCCCTCTCCACCCGCAGCCCAGGCAACCACTAATCAGTCTTCTGTTCCTGTAGTTTTTTCGATTCCAGAATATCATATAATTGGAAGCAAACACTATGGAGCCTTTTAAATCTGGCTACTTTCAATTTAGCATAATGCATCTGAGATTTATCCAGGTTTTGTATCAGTTGTTTGTTCTCTTATATTTCTGAGTAGTATTCCATCATATGGATGAACCATAGTTTGTGTAGCCATTCCCTAGTTGAGGGACATTTAGATTGTTCCCAGTCTTTGGCAATTATTAATGAAGCTACTATAATCATTCATATACAGGTTTTTGGGTGAATTTAAGTTTTCATTTCTTGGGAAAATATCTAAGAATGAGATTGTGGAGTCATATGGGAAGTGTCTGCTTAACTTTATAAGAAACCACCAAGCAGTTTGCAACATGGCTGCTCCATTGTGCATTCTCACAGGCAATATGTGAAAGTTCTAGTTGTACCACAACTTTGTCAGCACTTGCTATTGTTAGTTTTTTTAAAAAATTATTTTTCACCATTTGAATATGTAGTTGTATCTCATTGTGGTTTTAATTCACATTAGTGGACTAATGATGTTGAACGTCTTGTACTGGTTTGCCATCCATACATCTTTGGTGATATATTTGTTTAAATCTTTTGTTTTCTTATTATTGAGTCTTCATACTCTTTATGTATTCCGGATACAAGTCCTTTGTCAGGTATGTGTTTTACAAATATTTGCTCTTAATATTTAGGCCTTGTTTTCCTTAACAATATCTTTTGAAGAGTGGAAATTTTAAATTTTGGTGCATTTCAATTTATCAATATTTTATTTTATGAATCATGCTTCTGCTGAATCTAAAAATTCTTTGCCTAGCCCAAAATCACACATATTTTATAGAAATATTATAGTTTTAAGTGTTATTTTTAGATTTGTGATTTATTTCGAGTAAATTTTTATATTGCTTTTAATAGCAAGTACTCCGTATTCAACCTAAATGGGCTAATTTTAAAAAAGCTACATTTTGCAATGGAAAACTATGCCATTGTTTAAAAGCATGAAGTTTATCTGAAAAATACATTAAGTGTGAAAAAGCAAGTTGCAAAGCACCATGGTATTTATTTGTATTTGTATTGGGAAGGAGTAGGTAGGTATAAAAGATAGAAAGTTTGATATGCTTAAAAAAATGAGACCTACAAAAATCTATTAACAGTGGTTTTTGGGATGAGGGGAATTTTGGTTTTAAAAACTTTTATATTCTGTGTAATTTGATTTTTTCTTCTTTCATGGAGTATTCCTTACATAATAAACACATATGTAAAGTGAAAAAATCTACCATAAGATCACTTTTAGATGTTAAAGTCATGAAAATAAATGTAATGACACTTTTTTCTTTGGGTAACCATCATTACTAATCCGAGGAGGATTCATCTTCTTTAGTTCTTCCATTCATCACAAAATATGAAATTATAGCAGCTATGTGTTGGTTGCATGATAGTTGCATTTTTCACAAGTCTGTGTGAAAAAGTTTGATTTTGTTTGAAATGAATGTTATAAAAAGTTGGTATGTATTAGCAGTTATTTGTTACTCTTTAGAATCTGGTCATACATCCTTCTATTTAATGGAATATCATGAAGTAAATAATATTCCATTTTTGAAGTATCTTTAGTGTAATAAAATGCTCATCATGTAATGTTAAGTGAGCAATATTTGGGTCCAATTTTGTTGAAGAGACATAGAGCAAAAATGGAAAAGAAATGTGCCAAAAATGTTTAGCTGAGAGTGGTGAATATTGAGGGATTTTTATTTATTTTTGAATACACTTTAATGTATTCTAGACAATTTTCCATAATACATAGATTCATTAGTTTCGAATTCAAGATATATTTAATAGAAAACCAGAACTACAGATAAGCAAAAAGTAAATAAAGAATGCAAGAACATGCATGAATGCGGCAATCCAGAACCCACCTCTGTTACTTCTTTGATTTGTGATCATCTTTCAGGCCCCTTCAGGTATATTTATTTAATTAGAGAAATTAGACCTGTTTTTTCTTTAGAAGATACTGACAATTTATCTTTCTGTTCTTCTTTCTTCCCTGCCTGCTTCCCTCCCTCTCTCTCTTCCTTCCTTCCTTCCTCTTTTGTTATGTGAAGCCCTTGCTTATGTCCTTAGCTAGTTTTTTTAATTGGAATATTTCTTTTTCTTATTGATTGGTAAGAGCTCTTTAAATATGTAAATTTATTAACCTTTTGTGAATCATCTATGTTGTATAGATTTTTCTGTTTCTCAGGTGCATTTTAATTTGTAGCCTTTTTTTATTTTGGTTTGACACTCAAGAGCATTAAATGTTATGTAATCAAATATATTTGTCTCTTCCTTTTTAATTTATGCTCTTGGTGTCATGCTTAGTAAATAACTAACCTCATTATTATGTAAATTATATTTATGATCCCTTCCAGTCCCCTGGAGAGTTCATATTTTACATTTATTTATTATTTTTAAAATTGAATTTTATTTTTGTTAACGTAATAAGTCAAAAATGTCAAACTGTGCTATAACATTTACTATGGAGAAAAAAAAAAGAAGCAAGTCCTAGTCTTATTTTCTAAGGGCAACCATCTGAACTTGTAAGTATTATGTTTATTTAACTATTGTTTGGGCTTATCAATTTTTGGAGATTCTTTTTGATTTTATATTATGACATAAAATTTCTTATATTTCTTCTCCTTTTATATACTCCTCCCCATTTACACTCTATATCATTAAGGCACAGTATTTGGTTAAATCAACATTTAGTGCTATGTAATTGTAAGTATTTTATTATCATTTGATTGCTTTCCTTTTTGTACAGTGCTTTTTCTTGTGGAATTTCTATGTGGCTATTGAGATTCCTTCTCAAACATTTAAATACATCTATAAGATCCTAATTTAATGCCCTTTATCCATGCTTTTTTCTGTATGGCCAAATTCATAAGATTGTTGGTTATATCTCCACTCACCCTGGGAAATATATTTTATTTAATTTATTATTTTCAGGAACAAACAGAGCAGAACAGATATATTTCTAAAACAAAATGAAAGATCCCTGGAAACTTTTACCTGATCCATGTCACTGATGGCTCCCTGGGCCTCTCCCTTTACTGACATGTATTCTATTGGCTCAGTACTCCCTCTGTAAGCTGCAGCAAGTCTCCCCTGAGAAGCTGCTTAGGGCATTTACAAGACATTTGGCCTTTTGGTGACTTGTGCTTTTTTGATTGTGATGTGGTGTGCCAGGTTGATCAGTCATCCCACAATAATAATGTCAGTGCCTTCCTGAGTGAGCCTAAACCTTTTTGCAGAGTTTAAATAACGTTGAGATCAATGCCTTTTTTCATTGCTGAGATGGAAAAAGTTGACCTAGTGGTCCCTTAAGCATCAACTTTGGCACACTGACTGATTGGGGCCTTGCAGGAGCATCTGGTTGTTTATGTTTGTGCTTCTGCCTGTGTCCAAAACATCCCTAGACTCTGCCTATACTATTGAAACAAAAAGAAAGAAAGATGAGGGCATCATTTTGTAGGGTAAGAAAAGGACGTTGTTATACTTGCCGAGCTGGAGGCAATTGCCTTTCTTTATTCTGTAATGAGAGAAGTAGTTTAATTCATAGTTGATAGGAATTTAGGAAAGGATTTGGTGGATGATATCCATTCACATATGGAGCTAAGTATTGAGAAAGCAAAATTTGTAATTCTCCCTATTCCATTTTCCTCAGCATGCATGATACCCCCATGTTACTGAACAAATCCGGAATGGCCCTGATCAAGGACACAGTTTAGAAGGAGCAATGTGTCTGCAATGCCCAAGTTCTCCCACTAGTTTAAACTACCCTGCATAATATTTCCTGCTTCAGAAAGCAGCACTGGGAATAGAGCAGTCACAGTGGCAAAAGGCCTGTAGACAGTGTCACATGAAAAAGAGTTGAAATGATTGGTGATGTGTATGCAGATAATGAACGTCTTTCCCTTAGTAGAGAAAGTAGGTTTCGTTCTCAGTTGTTTCAGAGGGCAGAAGTAAAATGGTACATTTTAGAAGGGGAGGATTGACAGAAAAAGAACAGTGACCTGGAGATAGGTGTTCCTTGAAAGTATGGCACCAGGGAGGGGTGGAAAAACTAGGCTAGAATGAGGAATGTTGGAATAAGGCAGGCAATACCGTAACAAGGAAGAGGCCTTAGCCAATCACTGTGACAAAGCATGAATCCTGGTTGAGAGGTTCGATGCTCCAAGAATGTCCTCTCAGTCAAAGGACGCATTACAAGTTTCTCTCGGAGGTATAGGAAGCCATCGAGATGACATTTACTCTTTTTTAGCCACTTTCAGAACTAACATCCTAGGCAGCATGTTTTCTACCTAAATAATGATTTAATAAGATTTAATGATCCACAAACACAGATGTCTTTTGATGAAATTAAGGTAGTGTGACTTTGGTAGCAACCTAATCCTTATGAGAAAGGCTCTGAATTAATTGCATATTAGCACTAATGAAACATTTAAATACACAAGTCATAACTTGCTTTAAAATTTTTTGCTTGCTTGTTTCAGGGTATCAATGGATATTATAAAGGGAAACTTAGATGGAATTTCAAAACCAGCCTCAAGTTCAAAAACACGTCCTGGGAGCAGAGGTTCAAATGCTTCTTTGGAGGTGCTCTCACCAGAGCCATCATTCTTCAAGGTACTTTGCTGTTTAGAAATGATTTAAACTCTTCTCGACCTTTAGCAATTGATAAACCAAGGTTGCTTTTGATATCCCATTTTAAGGTTCTTTTTTAGAGGATATGTTCAGGGAGCACTCACAGAGTTCTTGGATTTTTCTGTCGAACGTTTAATATGAACTACTTTTTCCTTCTTTACCTCCCTTCCCTCTTTCTCCTTTTCCCCCTTACTTTGGAATGGGGCTTATTTGTTGACAGTTGTGTTTTGTTATACTCATTTGTTAACATTTTTTTTCCCTAAGAAAGTTTTGTATTTCAACATCTGCTCTGTCACCATCAACTCTCTAAAAACATTCAGTAATTTAAAATATAGTTCAGGTAAAGAGCACATGGTATATGTTTTGTAGGTACATTATCTGGCCATGACTTCCTTTTCTTTATAGTCTCTTTTTCTTTTCTTAAATATCTAAACTTGATCTTTTTTAAAGAATTAGTTTTTTTTTTGTCTATGATATGGAACAATTTATTTGTTTTAGGGTTGTGACAAAAATTTGAACCTCATGATGGAAAAAACCCTGCAAGTTTATAAATGCATTCTCATTTATTTTTTTGATTTATGTACTAGACTCTGCATTATGAAACTTTTAGAGTTTTTGTCTGTTAGGAAATAAAAAGCACTCTAGGTGTTTTCAGCAAAAAGGGACTTAATATGAGAAATCCACCCCTTCAAAATCAATGGAAAGCCAGCAAGAGAGGAAATCACGAGAGGATTTCCATTGTATTATTGGTTCCCAGGTCACGCTGCCATAGAGGAAATTCAGAGATAAGAAAGCTGTTGGTGTTGCTCCTTCTGGCACTGCCACTAGTCCCTCAGGACCACAAAACTGGTGACTAGATATTCTTGATCCAGACGAGTCACATTTTAGTTGCTCAATAGCCACATGTGACTAGTGACTACTGTATTAGACAGGGCAGTTTTAAAGAACAAAGTGATGTTATGTAGATACTTTTAAGAGTTCTTTACATATTCTAGATAGAATCTTTTGTCAGATATATGATTTGCAAATTTTTCTTCCCTAGTCTATAGCTTGAATTTTCATTCTTTTAACTGTGTCTTTAGAAGAGTGTTTTTTATTTTTGTTAAGTGCAAGTTATCAATTTTTTTTTCTTTTGAAGATTGTGTTTTTATGTTGAATCCAAGAGCTCTGTTAACCTAAGGTCTCAAAGATTTTCTCCTGTTTTTTGTTTTTTTCCTGAAAGTTTTATAGTTTCATGTTTTATATTTGGGTGCTTGTGGTCCCTCTTATTACCAGTGAGAAGGCTTTTATATACCCCAATATTCATTCCAGTGTGAGTTGTTTAGTTTAGATATTTTTTTCTGATTACTTTAAGAGTTTTCTCTTTGTATCTACTATTACACACCTAGGTATGGATTTATTTAATTTGTCTTTCTGGAAACTAATACTTCTTCAATGTAAAAATCTGTGTGTTTCGTTTATTTTGAAAAATTCTCAGCCATTGTGTTTTCATGTTTCAAGTGTTAAGTACAGTTCTTTCTGTTTCATCATCTTGGAAGTCATAGTCAATGTCCATTGAACCTTTCCCTTCTATCCTTCATGCCTCTTATCTTCTTTTAATATTTTCTATTCATTTATTTCTCTGTTTAATCCTGGGGAATTTTTAACATATATTTTCTAATTTTTGAATTATTTCTTTTACTGTGTCAAATCTGCTCTTTAATCCATATGCTGAATTTTTAAATTTAATAATATATTTTTAATTTCTGGAAGCTATTTTTAGTTTAGCTGTTCTTTACAGTATCTTAATCTCATAGGTATTTTTTTTGATTTTTTAAAACACCAATTAAAATATTTCTATGATTATCTTTGTCAGCATTTTAACATCTCAAGTTCTTTGGTTTATTGTGATTCTTGCTTATCGTGGGTCCTACATTCATGGCTTTTGAACTTTTGGAATGTAAGCTTTAATTTTGGGAATTTTATGGAGCATAATTTGAAACTATGTCTACCAGAGCAGGTTTCTGTTTACTTCTGCCACATTCCTCAGAGATATCACTGGCATGATTCATATAAACCTAAACTCTGGAGTCATGGGTTCAAAATTAGGGCTCTGCTGACCATATTTTATGTTATCTTGAGCAAATTATTTTGACTCTCTGTGCCAGTTTCTTCATCTGTTCAAAGAATTAGTAATACTATCCACCTCATATGCATGTTTTTAGGATAAAATGAGACAAAATATTTAAAATTCTTAGAACAGTGACTGGCACCTAGTAAGTATTTAGCATATCTTAGCTATTGGTCTCAATTCTTTAGCTCAATTGGTCAGTCCTTCCTATATTATTCACAGCATTCAGCATAAAGTCTGGCACACAGTAAATATTCACAAAATATGTGTTCAATAAATTTAGAATAAAGATTTTCCTACTTTATAGAGGTAGGATAATATGTAAAGACCTGACAAAATTTAGATATAGAATTAATATTTTAGTATTTCTGCATATATATTCCTGGGTGATAACTTTTTTAAAGCCACAGTTTCACAATTTTGGCACACAGGTTTCAATGCATAGATTAATATTACTTTGTTCAAGGTTTATTTATTTAAAAGAAAAATATCAGCAATCACTTCAAGTGAGATTTTATTTGAACCCACTAAACTATAGGTCAAACTCTAGCATATTTATTAGTCAATAGAGACTTTGATATTTATATCGAAACCAAACCTCCTAAAAATCATGACCTATATTAATCAAATTCATGGAAAATAAGGTTTGTCTTAGGCTGGGGAAAAAAGCCACTGATATACTTCATGGTGACTGCTGATTGCAAATGATTCAATGCCTGTAAAACCTTATATATTGTCCGATGATAAATCCTGGAATTTTGATTAGTTTTAATGATTAAATTTAGCCTTTATTAATTTCTAACCTTAATTTTCTGTATGGCAGAAAATGAGTTTGAAATGCTAGATTTTTAAATGAAATTCCTGTAGTAATAATAGATTTCTCATTCAAAATATTTTGGTTTATTGTTGCTTTTGAATATTTTTATTGAAAGAGCCAATAGCTGTAATTTTTTAAAAAAATCCCACAGCTTTCAGGTAGAAATCTAATTGTTAAGAAAGTTTTTATCGAGTATTTACCTTTCCTGGGACTAACATGAAGGTATGGAGTAGGGGACCTGGAGCAATGAAAAATGGAGGTAGAATGTGGCCTTGAGAATGAAGAAAAAAGAAAAATCACATACATAGCCACAGGGTAGAAGAGAAGGAAGGTTAGAAAGAGAGAGGCCAATGGGCAATGGGCTGAGGAAGATGGGTGGAGAACTATGGGTAAAATTGCGATATGGGCAAAGTTTGCCTTCTGTTCTCCAGTTTCATCTTTTTGCCTTATTACTTCCTGCTCATTCTAAGATTTAAGATCATATAGAATGATATATATGAAAGGTCTTTGTATATCCCAAAATGTGCTATCCAAGTATATTGCTAATATCTAGTTATCTTCTAGCTATATTCTTCTATATAAAAACCCATTCTCGGGGAAACATCAGCTACATTCATTTATGTTATGATATTAAGGACTGACAGGGTTTATGTAACCTCTCCCAGCAATTTCAGTATTTTCACAGAACTATATAGACTTAAGGGTTTACTGGATAGTATGGAATTTCAGGCTTTACCTGGCCTTTGAAAGATTTTTTTTTTTTTTTTTTTTTTTTGCACAGGGAACACTCTTTAACACCTCTGAGATTACATAAAGTAGATGTTGTTTTGTTTGTTTATAAATTGGTTCTCCACTGGTTTCATTTTATCCTGGATCTGATTTTTTCTTTTTTAAATCAGGGTAGCAGTGCCTTTACCATAAGGTCATTGTGTGGAGTGAACAAGGCAGTGTGTATAAAATGTGGCCAGTAGTAATTTCTCAGCGAATGGTGGTAATGATTATTATACCACTGACTCACCTCAGTTCCACTAGGGCTTATTTTCTAGTTCAGGCAAACAGAGATACTCCTGCAGTCCTGTATCCCTGGCAGTTTAATTCTCAGCACCACCAACCTTCTGCCTTCGAGGTTAACAAGGGGGCACAGATTACAGTGGGGGAGAGTTGATCATGTAGGTGCAGAGAAGACATAAAACACTCCAAGGCCTGAGCCCTGAAGATGTACAGCCGATAGTGCTTCCACTGGGAAGGGAAATGTACTCCTCTCAGAAGTGGCTGGCTCTCTCTTCCTGAGGTTTTGCTATGTTCATTTGTGCTGTGACTCTCACTGTCATGTTCAGCCCTCAGGGCCTTATGATCCCTGTTTTTTCCTGACACAGCCATGGGTAGCTTGTTCTCAGGAAAACACAGCTGTACCAAATTGGTGTTTTCAAAATGCACTTTGCTAAAAGAGAAACCAAAATGAAATAGGAGAACTGTAAATAGCATAAAATAAACTAGTCACCAAAGCACATGGTTTTGACTTGAAGCATTTCATTAGGAACACATCTCAGTTCAGATTATTCACTTTTCAACTGTTCAGTAGCCACATGTGGCTGGTGGCCATTGTATTATATTGGACAGCACAGTTCTAGACCTTTGACTCTCCATCTGAGTGTAAGCTCAGGGAGCAAAGACCATCATGTCTCGTCCCCAGAACCTGGCAAAGAGCAATTCTCTTCAAGACTGATTTCTGACTCTTCTTCAGTACTGTTAGAAATTGCTAGAGAATGGTGCATATTTCTTTGGTGCGAAATTTAATTGTGTAGTTAAATTACATTTAATTAAAAAGTATTGTATTTTTAGAATACTTTAATGCTAGTGCATGCGTGTCCCCACATATACTTCCATTAGTGTTAAAATAGTCTAGAAATTTAAAGTTAAAAAACATTATTTTTGAAAAATGTTTCTTTGGAAATAATTTTTAGGTTGATACTGCAGTCAAGTTGAACTCTGATAAAGAGGGCTACTCAGAGAGCAGTAATACAGAGGAAAGTAGAAACAGTAATGATAATAAAGGAGAAAACCACTCCGAGAAAATAAAATTGACTGAAGAAGAGTCAGATGAAGATCTGGGTTTGGTTCAACATCAGATAATCTCTAAATGTTCAGGTAGGTGATTGGGTAATGATAATTACAGATGTTATAGTTAGAATATTAGAATTAGGCATGTTTTTTTAAATTACCGAAGTAGAACTAATTAAAAAAAGACATACTTTTTGTGAGCAAGCAATCACAAGTTGTTATTTAGAAGAATACACCTAAATAATAAGATATGTCATTTAATAAAATTGTTATTGTGGTCATTTTACATTAATCAAGTAGGAAGTATTTCTGCATTTTATGACATGATTTATTGATCTTGTTGATGACTAAAATTGTACAATGAAATGTACCCTATAATTTTTAAATGACTTTTTAGGGATAATCCCATTTGATCTTAATAACTTTTGGATTTTAAAAGACTCCTTTTTTCATGGTTATTAAGTTAATACTGGTCAGAGTGAATTAGACCAGCAGTTCTCAAAATGTGGTCTGCAGAGCCCTAGGGTATCTCTGAGATCCTTTTGGGAGCTCTACAAAGTAAAAACTACTTTCATCAGAATGCTGACATAGTATATTAGTAATATAGTTCATCATAATGCTGAAATTATGCTATTTACCTTTTTGCCTACTGAATGAACATTTGCACTGATGGTATGAAAGCAATGGTGGGTGAAATTGCTGATGCTTTAGCATGAATCAAGACAATGGTACCAAATTGTACTATTAGTATTCTTCATGACTAGGCACTGGCAGAAAAAAAAAAATGTCCAGTGTCATGCAAGAATGTTTTTGGCCAAAAAAAAAAAAAAAAAGCAGTAAAAATTAATAATTTTATTAAATCTTGACCTTTGAATACATATCTTTTTAGTATTACATGTGTTAAAATAAGAAGTACATATAAAGCAATTCTTCTATATTCTAAAATGCGAAGATTATGGGGAGGAAGAGTACTTGTGTGATAGTTTAGTGGCTAAAAATACTGAAGTATTTTTTGTCAATGATAAAATTTGAACTTTCATATGAAAGTTGGAATTTTGAAAAACTTATGTATGTCATCGTGAGCTTGACAGCTTCCTGATACTTAGATTTTTCTGATAAAAATTGGTGGCCATCTTAACAAATGTAATTTTTTGTTAGTGTATACTGAAATATTAACATTAACAGTTTGAATTTCTGCATAATCCATTATTTTCCAAATGACCAATACATGGTAGAAGATCCATTTAACATGAAATATAGCTCCATGGATTTTAATGGAACAAATACAAAAAGCTCACTGGTATGTTTACAGGTTTCATATAACAACTAACTTTTTAGAGACTACCCCCTGTTGAATTTTGATATAGCATTGAAGCAGAATATCCATAATTATCTGAAAATGCTATTAAATTTCTCCTCCCCTTTCCAATTACATGTCTCTGTGAGGCCAGATTTTCTTCATAACTTTAATGAAAACAACAGAATGCAATAGATTGATTGACTTTGGAAGCAGATATGAGAATCCACCTGTCTTTTATTGAGCCAGGTATTAAAAAATTAAAGCAATGTCATTTTTCTCAATAAATTTTTTGGAAAATATAGTTATTCATCAGAAAAATGTTATATTTATGTTAACATATAATTAGTACTAATATGTTTTTATTTTAAAATGAATGCATAATATTTTTCAGTCTCGATTTTTAATATCAATAGATCAACTAATAAACAAAAGCTACTTTGGGTTCTGAATAATTTTTGAGACTGTAAAGGGAAGCTGAGATCTTAAACTGTGAAAACTGAAAGCTGTTGGTTTAGAATGTTTGGGATGAGGTCATCTCTCAGGGCAGATGACTCAGGATTACAGTTATCAGAAAACAAGATGTTATAGTTGAGATTAGCTATTGACCCAATTTACATTGTATTGGTTAATATTGGTTCAGTACTGCATGAGTTACTTCAAAATGCCTGCAGTGTAGACCACCATTGTACATGGAGCCTGAGAACGCTAGAATCAGTGTTGGGAATTAGGACTAGAGGCTGCTTCATTTGAAGTACGTAAGCAATAGGATTTGCAGAGCTCCCTATTAATAAGACCAGTATTTTTTTTGGATAAGCATATTCTCTTTAAAAATATTTCATTTTCCTTAAGAATGATATACATTATAGGAAAACATCACTGGACTCTGGAATTGCAAAGGTAAAATTTGGCCTTTCTTAGCATAATATGTCGTTTCTAATGATGTATACTGGGGTAGGTGACACTTCAGTATTGAGAATTTATGCTCATTGTCAGATTATCATCTTTCATTAGATTTCACAGAGGAAGTATTGCCTGGTGGTGGAGAGCTTTGGCTCTGGAGTCAGACAGGTCTGGGTGGAAGCTGACTCTGATGTTTACTAGTTACATTTTCTTGGAGATATATGTAACAATTACAAAATAGCCTCAGTTTACTAATTTGTAAAGTGGGGACAAAATTATACCACCTTGCAAAGTTATGATGAAGGTTAAATGAGATAATGCTTGCAAATAAAACACTTAACACTGTGCCTATCAGATAACTCTATAAATGTTAGCTGCTATTATTAACATTATCATTAATCATAATCATAAGCTTGAATGACCGAAGTTCTAGAGTCCCTAATTCCAAACAAGTTACTATCAATCATCCACAACTAAAGACCATTTTCACTTATTTCAAGAAAATAGAACAAATGAGAGGGGCATAGGTAAAAGTGTCTAGTTACATGGAGTACTTTTCTGAATCTGTTTCTATATGTTGCAGCTACTTTGTGTCACTTATAACATGCTACATTTTACTGCAGCTATTTGTGTACATGCCTTTGCTGTCAGTTAGTCTGAAACAGATTTAAGATAGGGTGTTGTCTTATTTCTTATTTTTTAATTTTGAATATAAAAGACATAACAGGATAAACGGTTTGGGATTTAGAATCACATAAGATGCACTTCTGAGTTCAACGCTTTAATTTATTAGCTATTTGAAAGGACCCAGTTTCGTCAACTGTAAAATAGAGTTACATGTCTATTTCAGAGGATTGTTAGATAATTATATGAAAAAATACATTTAAATCAAGATACATGATACCAGTGTTAGTTATTATGTCAGCTATAAACATTTGTTGAATGAAAGAAGAAAAAGTAAGAATAAAACAAAACAAAACTTACAGTTTACTAAACTTCAAGCTCATTCCTACTTTCAACACAATATAGATGAACCCGAATTGAAAGAATTAGATTCTCAACTTCAAGATGCTATTCAGAGGATGAAGAGGCTTGATAGAATATTGGTGAAGAGACAATATAGAGAAAAGGAAATTAAGAAGCAAGGTCTAGAAATGAGAATAAAGCTGTGGGAAGAACTGAAGGTAAGAATTGTCTAACTATATCTTATCTATGATGAGTAAGAAAAGCATGGACTGTGGTAGTGTCAGTGTGTTTTGTCTTTATTATTTTGTGGAGGTAGGGAACTTTGCAGCATTCCAGATTTCAGGTACTGCACTGGCACTAGCATGTTTGTTCCCCATGGGTAGCCCAGTAGACCTCTCTTACCAGCATCAGGGTGGGGCTTTTCTATCTCTGGAATACAAAGAGGTAAAGCACCTACTTTAATCAAGTATGTGTGTCTACTTTTTCTTCAGCAAGCTTACAGGTTGGAGATAAATACACAAAAACACAAAAATCTAACCCCCTGTGTCTCATTATTATTTAAAATTTTGTTATTAACGAATGGGAGAGTTCACTGTTTCATATGCTGGTCAAGATCTCTCAGGGAGCTATAAAGTATTTGAGGTCTGGGACCATGCGCTGTTTGTTTCTGTCTCAATTTCTAGTGCTAGATTAAGTTTCCTTGGCTTTCTTAAACATCTTGTTCTCTGTAGTATTGAGGGGGTGGAATTGACCAGATGTTGACATTGACTTGATGTATAGCCATTGGCTCACATTTGAACTTTGGCCCTCAAAGGAGAATGCTTTCAAGGTAAAGAATATTATAATAACAGATTGGTTGTTTTTGATAAATTCTTTCTTGACCAGTTGACTGACTTTAGAGGAAATTTCCCAGACAATGATATGAATTAAAAACGAAGTAGTTAAGAATACTTTTATACAAAGTTCCCAGAACAACCACTGAGATGGAAAGAGAGCAGCATATAGAATGCAATACTTTAAACTTGAGAAATAGTTTAGTTTGTGTAAATTTTAACAGAAAAAAAATTAGTCTATCACTTATTTCTACCAAATTTCAAAGCAAATCTTACTTGCTTAGAAACAAGAATTATAACTGGAAACATAATAAAAATACAGTAGTAATCTTGAAATGTCTGAAATTATGATTTGATGCTATACTTTTAGGTTGCTCATTAGTTATAGAAGTATTAAACAGAAACTTAAGAAAGTTTAAGCAAGCTAGTTATCACATAATGATAGGAATATGTACTCTAATTCTTTCTGGGAATACTTTTTGACAGAATTTTATGGGAATAGGAGACAGATTTCCTAATTAAAGGAATGAAAATGACCTGAACCTTCTTTTTGTATGTAAACAATTAAAAGCCATGTTGGAATTCAACAAAATATTAATGAGTATAGTTGCTTTTTTTCTCATGTTTAAACTTTCATTTCTTTTTCATTAGTCTGCAAAAAATAGTGAAGGTTTGCCAAGTAATGAAGAGATGGAAAATACAAAAAAGTTTCTCGCTTGGACTGCTGCATCAGAAGAAACTGTCGGTGAGTAAAATCGATTCATCTTTATTTTTATCTCAGAGTTCTAGAATATTTGGATTAAGGTAAAATTTTCAATTCAGTAATTTCTTTTTTTTCGTTGTGAGTTTAACTCTTCTTTAGGGGAAATGATCACATTAGGTAGGATTACATAGAACTACCTTGAGCTTAAGTATGTTTCACAGTCTTCAGGCTTTATATCTGTTCAAGCATGGGGGAACAAGGCAGTGAAAAATCAGGAAGTAGGCAAAGTACTGCCTTCGCTTCCTGTGTATCCAGGGTCCTCTAGATACCCGATTTTTGCAGATAGTTCCCTAATGGCCTAACATCCTCCCATGAGATGTCTCACTCAGGGCTCCATAACCCCCTTCATAAAAATCCTTTACTGATTTGTCCTATTTCCTGTTCTCTCTCAGTCCTGCTTTTTTGAGACCAGCCAATTAATTTTGTACGTGTTTCTACTCCCCACCTTGTTTGTATGTATATTTGTGATTCTGCCCCCTCTCCCAAATCTTCTTCCTTTTCCTTCTTCTTTTTCTTTTTATACAGAACTACTATGGAGTCATGTAACCTATTTTAGTCTACTTTATATAGTGGTGAAAATTTTAGGGATTGGAAAGCAGTTGGTATTTTTTGGTAGGACACTTTTGAAGTCTTTTCCAGGGGTCCCAAACCCCCAGGCTGTAATTACAGGTCTGTGGCCTTTAGGAACTGGGCCACACAGCAGGAGGCGAGTAGTGGGGGAGTGAGCAAAGTTTCATCTGTATTTGCAGCCACTCCCCAGTGCTAATTACTGCCTCAGCTCCACCTCAGATCATCAGGCATTTGCTTCTCATAGGATCACTGGTCCCTGGTGCCAAAAAGATTGGGGACTGCTGCTGAGTTTAACCTATATAACATAAGTGGTCATCTAGTACTGTGTGGTCATTAGACTGGCTTTAAGTAGGGGCCTCTGATTTCTCTGAAAATTCTGGAATCCCTTTGTCTTTTACAAAGCGGATGTTTAGCATTTTAGAATTCCAACATTCTGATCCAGGCTACTGCAACCCTTAGTATGCACTTTGATGTGGGTGAAATTTCTTCAGGTTTGTTTCTTTCTGGATCTAGCCTTGAGAGCCCAGAAGCTGCTTGGGCATGTCTTCATGCAGAGAGAGAATGATGCTGGCCCATTCCCAAAGATAGGGAGTTTAGTAGTGTCCCTCTGAAATTCATGTCCACATGGAACCTCAGAATGTGACCTTATTTAGAAATAGGGTCTCTGCATATGTAATTAGTTAAGATGAGATCATACCGAATAAGAGTGGGCCCTAAATCCAATACTGGTGTCCTTATGAGAAGAAGAGAAGACTCATATTGCATTTAGTTGTTCAGTCTCTTTAGTCTCCAGTCTGGGATGGTTCTTCAGTCTTTCCTTGTCTTTCATGATCTTGACTTGTTTAGAGAGTACTGGTCAGTTATTTTATAAACCATCCTTCAATTTCAGTTTGCCCGATGTTTCCCTCTTGATTAAATGGAGGTTAGGCATTTTTGCAAGAACACCCCAGAAGTGATGTGCTCTCGATTAGTTATACTCAGTGTACCTAATGTTGATATATCTTATTACTGTTGATGTTAACCTTGAAAACTTGGTTAAGGTAGTGCCTGCTGGCTTTCTCCATTGTAAAGTTACTTTTTTTTCCTTTGATACTTAATAAATATCTTAGGGGAAATACTTTAAGACTATGTAAATATCCTGTTTCTCTTTAAAATTTCAGCCACTAGTTTTAGCATCCATTAGTACTTGCTTGGGATAATTATTACTATATGCTACTAAATTTTGGGTGACTTTAATGCAATCATAGATAACTGGAGTGATTTGCATCAGCATTATTTTTAATTACTGTATATTAATTCACTATATGGATGTACCATCATTTGTTTAACTAATACCCTCCTGTTAAAAATTTAGATTATTTCCTTTGTTTTTCAGTTTTTAAAAAATTATGTGTAATGCTGCAATAACATCTTTATGCGATTATTTTATTACCTTCTGTGGTAGTCTGAAAGAATGCCCTGCTCCCCAAGAAATATCCATGTCAAATCCCTAGTAGCTGTGAATTCTACCTTATTTGGAAAAGGGGTTTTTGCAGATGTGATTAAATTAAGGATTTTAAGATGAGGAGATTATCCTGGAATATGGAGGTGGGCCCTAAATACCATTATTATTATCATTTTTTAAATTATTTTTTTCAATGACATTGGTTAATGAAATCTAGTAAGTCCTAAATTATAACTATCCTTATAAGAGAGGCAGAATAGAAGGCAGTGTGAAGATGGAGGCAGTGATTGAAGTGATATGTCCTTAAGCCAAGGAATGCTGGCGGTCACCAGAAACTGGCAGAGGTCAGGAAGGGAATCTCAACTAAGGCCCTTTGAGGGTACAATCCTACTGACACCTTGATTTGAACTTCTGGTCTCCAAAACTGTGAGAAAATATATTTGAATAGTTTTAAGTGACCAAGTTTGTGTTAATTTGTGACACCAGTTACAAGAAACTAACATATCTTTGAATAAAGTCCTATAAGACAAACTAATTTGTCAAAGGTGTTGGACTTTTAAAATATTTTTATCCATATCCACTTATTGCAAGGTTATATCAGTTTAGACTCCCACCAACATTGTATCTTAATGTTGTGTCCCTATGCCCATGACAATGGATTTCATTTTTGTTTTAAATCTTTGTTTATTTAAAATGGAATCACAATGATTCTTATCTCTCAAGGATGTTGAATATTTATTCTTTTGTTTAGCCATTTTGTGAATCGTCTTTTATAATGTAAGGTATTCCTTTTTATTGATCTGAAAGACTCCTATACATGTTGAGGATACTGATTCTTTGTCATAAATATCAAATACATTTTTCTTTTAACTTATTTTTCTTTAGTTTTGTAGTATTTCTTGCTTTACCAAAGTTAATATTTTTTAAATTTTGTTAAATCAGTCATTTATTTTGTTATTTTGTTGCTCTGCTTAAAAAGGCCATTTCCAATTTAAGGTTATATAAAAATGTACCTTTGTTTTCCTTTAGTATAGTTATTATTTTATGAAGTAATTATGACAATCTACTTGTAATTTGTTTTGGTGTTGCAAATGAAGTAGAGAGTTGATTTAGGTTTTCTCCCCTAAGTTGTTAGCTTGTTATATTGAGACCTTTTATTGAATAATATATGATTTCCTCACATTTGAAATACTCACTTTATCATGCACTAATTTGGTATATTTACAAAATGTTCTATTGCCTTAATATTTCCGTCTATGCTGATGTTAGTATTGCACTATTTTGATTATTGTAACTTTGTAATGCATTTTATTAGGGCAGATATGTTGTCTTTTATAAAAAGTTTTTTTTGGAGCAACATGTTTTTCTCTCTGAGAGCTGTTTAGCAATGACTACATTATTTAAGAAAAAAGATTGCAAAGCACCTCTAACCCTATAGCTTATAAATGCTTTTTACTAATTTAAATATTTAAAGACTATTGTATGAAGGTAATCTGTCTCAAAGTTTTTCTTATATTTTCTTTCCTGTCTCTTGGTAGTTCTACACTTTCATAGAATTGAGACTATGCCCCTTATTTCAAATAAAAAAAATAACAGTGCCAGGAATGTGACTCTGGATGCCATAGCGTCTCAGCAATTGTATTTTAGAAAGCAGATGCTAAATGCTGATTTCTCTAATGGTTGAGGCAATAGATGAGGGGGTCCGTGATGGCCTTTTGACATTAAGGGAATTCACTACCAAGTGAACTTTTGGCCCTGGAGGGCAAGACTTTTATTTTCAGTTCATTGCCCTTTCTTCAGAATTAAATCAGAGCTATCAAATACATGAATTTCTAAAGCTCATGACATGTATATTTGGCTTAAACTTATAGAGCTCACAGTTGTATCCCTGGAGTTCCATGACTACTGTAGGCCCCATAGACAGTTATAGTCATATTAGGTTAGTACTAATGTTGCAATGTGGAGTTGGGCTTAATCAGCTGAAAGCTGGAGTTACCAGGGGGTTGAAAATTATGTTCAGAGAGAATCATTGTTTTAAACACTATCACGTTAGAATTCAGACTTTGAGATTTTGAATTCTTAATTATAACATATTGGGAGAGCAGGTAAGATTTATGAAATTTATTTCTTTATATTTGTATTTTATTGAAATTTTATTTATTTATTTTTTAATTTATATTTCTTTATATTTATAAGACTTATCAGATTGATTTAGTATGTATCGGTAGAGCAGATAAGATGCAAAATAGGGTCGATATAAAAGGAAATGCGATAAAAGACAGGTGAAACAATGTCTATTGACTCTCACTCTTGTTACCATCTGTCTTGATTAGCTCACACTAGACCAGTTCACCAAAGTGAAGAGAAATTATTGTATTCCTGTTTCTTCAGATTCAGTTAGGATATTTTTCTTTGATGACTGGTCTTTTATAAAAGGCAAATTCCTTAATGAAACTTCCTCTGGCTCTTTATATCATAGGTATGTATTTAGCAGTCACGTATTTGATTTTTTAAAATCTTAAGACCCAAAAGAGATAGTGTTTACTTTAGAATACATTATTAGCCTAATTACACATTTAAAAAATATTTTATGTGACATAATTATTACCTTATTTCAAACAAGGAAACTTTTGGAATCTTCAGTTTAAGAAAGGTATTATTAGGAGAGCATCTTTACTGTGTGTATGAAAGAAATAAATAGAAATGTAAGATTTTAATTTGACCACAGCTATCAAACAGCACTAATTTTTGAAAGTCTCATATTCCTACTATTACAACATAACAGCATATTACATAGTGTGAAAATGCTTCTATCTTCATTCTGAGATCAGTTTCTTTCCCATGTTATTCACTAAATTTCAGCTACTCCTCTTAATTAAAAATATAAAAATTAAATAATTAAAAATTATTTTGATCAAGCCTATATATATAGCCATAAGTTTTAAAGTAAAATGTTTCTCTAAGGCTTGTTATGAAAATTGTGATCTTTTGCTGTTTCCCTTCATGATCATTTTTTCTTTGTTACCAGGAAAGTGCAAAGCCCTTGTAAATTGTCCAGTAGATGGCAGCATCTAGTTAACTAACATAAGTGCTTTAAAAAAATCTGAAAATATTTCGAGACAGAAGAACCTGGGCTTGAACTTTAAACACACATGTGCAAACATACGCAAATCTACTTTCTACTTTTCTTCTTATTTTTTACCTTTAAAAAAGGGAGACCTTCTTAGTATGAGTATTTGTTGTCTCTCCCAGTCATTTCTTTAAATTTTTATTTAAAAGTAACTTGATGGACTTTGGGTTGGTGTCAGAATGGCAATTTCCAATCTGTTTTCCCCCAAAAGCAAAGTGCATTCTAGTCCCCTCCCTTCTCATATTACAAATAACAAACAGCAAAAAGAAAAGAAAAGGAAAGAAAAGATACCTGTTCAATTGTTATTTAGTTTTTTTTTTTTTGTAGGTACTGAACATGAATGAAGCCTTGACTCCAAGAGAAAGATAAAAACCCACATTAAATTTATTTTTACCACATTTTGACTTTTTAACCCAGAGTTAATAACCTCAAATTTAACTATGGGGATTTGGAAGTAAACAACATTGTACTTTCTAGAGATTTCAGAAATATTTTAAAAGTCTATCCCACTTCATCATTGAGGGATCACTATTAAGTTTTTCTAGAGAAATGTGAAAATCAAAACTTTACCATACCAGGAGTTTTCCCTTGGTTTTAGCATGTATCTGATGGATAGAATTCAATATTCTCTGAGACATATATCTAGTGATAGGAGCATTTGTTACTGATGTTTTTGTTAGAGGTTATTCTTTTTTGCCTTTGTCATTTTTGCCTCTTGTGTTTCCAGTTCCAAATTTGTAAGTATGCGTAAGCACACAACAGGGACATAAAAATTAATCTCAAGATTAAAGTGCTTTTCGGCGAAATTCAGGGATGTGAATCAACTGGATGGAATCCCTTCTATATTCTTTCTTTCTGTCTCTAAACTGCACTCTGATTGTGTTCCTCTATCCCTCTTCACTCTTATCTTAGATTGAGGGAATGGTGCTCTTCTCCAAGGTCAAAGTCAATAACATCCTACCTATTTCACCCTGTCCCTGGCTCCTGATCCATTAATCACTCACTCACTTTCTCTCTCACTTAGAGCTTCACTCTTTCTCCACTCTGGCTCGTTTCCTTCAGTTTACCATGTTCACATCTTCTGGTCCTAAAACAATATCAAAGAGCCATCAAACCAACCAAATATACAAATAAAACCTCTTCTCTCAGGTCTTCACCCTACTCTCAAAAAGATACCACTCAATTTTCCTCCTCTCCTTGAAAGGTCAGACTTCTTGAAAGAATAGTCTACACCTGTTGGTGCTACCTGGTCAACTTCCATTTACTCCTCAAGCAATGGTATGTATTTTCTTCTATCATACTACAGAAACTACTTCATCAGTGGTTCTCCTAAATTTGTAATCCAGTGACATATTTCCAGTTTTTATCTTACTTGATATCTCTGTAGCATCTGATACAGTTGACCACTCATAGAATAGTAGCATTTTTATTGGATTCATTGTTCGTTGGTGGTTCTTCTCTCTTTCCTCCTTTACTTCCTATCGTGGAAACCTAATCTTCCTTTCATATGGTTATGATTTCATCATCCATCCAGTCTTTGTGATGGTTAATTTTATGTGTCAACTTGACTGGGTCATAGGATGCCCAGAGGTCTGGATAAACATTATTTCTGGATGTATCTATGAGGGTGTTTCCAGACGAGACCAGCATTTGAATTGGTCACCTGAGTGGAGTGCATTACCCTCCCCAGTGTGGATGGGCATCATCCAACCTGTTGAAAGCCTGAATAGAACTAAAAAACGGAAGAAGGGAGAATTGGCCCTTTCTCTGCCTGTCTGCTTGAGTTGGGACATTGAGTTCTAGCCCTCAATGACAATTAAATTATTTTATTAATTCTAATTATCTTTAATTATTTGCTTTGACTTGTTAGTATATGATTACCTGGTAATAATGCTATTTTTTCATGTTCTTTTCAATAATTATTCATATTCAGAGAACTTTAGAAGGACTTAGTGTTGAAATTCACTGAATGCATTTCAATATCTGTTTAAATTATCATAAAGGTTTTTTTTACTTAACATATTTAATGTTTTAAAATTCATAGATTTAAATACCAAATGAGTCTTTTATTCCTGGGTCAATATTTCTTGGTTATGAAAGATTATTTTTTTAAATTTAGTACCATGTTTGAATGGTTAAATCTATTTAGAGTTTTTGTATCTACATTCATAAGTGAGATTCTCTCTCTCCTCCTCCCCCCTGTGTGTGTGTGTGTATGTGTGTGTGAGTGTGTGTGTGTGCATGTGTGTGTGTGAGCGAGAGAGAGAAAGAGAGAGAGAGAGAGAGAGAGAGAGAGAGAGAGAGAGAGAGAGAGAAAGAGAGAGAGAAAGAGAGAGAAAGAAAGACGAGAGACGGACTGTCCTCCATGTGCATGTATGTTATGGTGTTGGAGGTAGAGGTTGGGTTGGGGGTGTATGTGTGTGTGTGTGTGCGTGCTTTGTCAGGCTCTGTTAACTTCATAAAAAGAATGGGGCTGGATGGTCATTTATTTCTATGCTTTGAAATAGTTTATATGACATAGAGATTATGTGTTCCTTAAAAATTTGAAACATTTCACTGAAAAAACCATGTGGTTCCAATAATTCCAATAATTTCTTGGAGGCAATTCTCTCTTTTCTCAGCTTCTTTCATATTTACTATTGTGTTTAAGTTTACTAGTCTTTTGGAGTCAATTTTGGCAATATATCCATGTCACTAAGATTTTCAAGTACCCATTTCACCAAGATTTAAAATTTTACTAATGTAAAATTTCATATACAGCAGTATTTTAAAATAATAGTTCTCCTTATTAATTATATGTTCCATTTCTTATTTCTAATTTTGTTCATGTTTTCCTTCTTTCCTTTAAATCTAAAATTTTTTTTTAGTTAACTTTTTGTTTTGGCATAGTTTTAGATTTACCGAAAAATTGTGAAGACAGTACAGAGATTTCCCATATACCTGAAACCAGTTTCCCCTATTATTAACATTAATATGGTACATGTGTTACAATTAATGAACCAATGTTGATACATTATTATTAAATAAAGTCCATACTTTATTCAGACACTTAGTTTTTGCATAAAGTCCTGTTTCTGTTCCAGGGTATCATCTAGGATAACACATTACATTTAGTCCTCATGTCTCCTTAGGCTACTCTTGGCTATGCACTTTCTCAGACTTTCCTTGTTTTTGATGATTTTAGTAGTTTGGAGGAGTGCTGGTCAGGTGTTTTGTAGGATTTTCAGCAATTGTGCTCTAACTCATGTTTTTTCATGATTTGACTAGAGTTATATGTTCTTGGGAAGAAGACCACAGAGAACAATGCCTTTTCCATTTAATCACATCATACTATCAACACACCTATTATTGTTAATGTTAACTCACCTGGCTGAGGAAGCGTTTGTCAGATTTCTTCACTGTAAAGTTTCTCTATTTTCCTTTCCTTCCTATGCTGTCCTCTTTGGAAGAAAGTTACAATGTACAGACTAAACCTAAGGAGGTGAAGCATAACTCCTTGAAAGTAAAGTGTTTACATATGTTATTTTGAATTATTCTGCATTGGGGATTTGTCTATTCTCTCCATTTACTTTTTATTTGTTTGTTTGTTTAACATTTATATCAGTATAGACTTATAGATATTTATAGTTTGGGTTACAATCCAATACCACTTTATTTATTTCATTGCTCGAATTTTCCCAGTTTTGGCCACTGGGAGCCTTTCAGTTGACCCCTGTGTCCTACTGACATACGTTCATCATTGTGATTTCTAGCACTGTAAGATGCTCCAGACTCATCTTTATTTCCTATATGAGTCCTAGATTCAGCTATTTTCCCAAGGAACTCTGGTTCCTCTGAAGAATATTAGAAACCAAAATCTGGGTGCTAGGTGTGTTTATTTGCTACTGGGGAGCTGTTGATTCTAGGCCCTCTGAGAAAGGAAATATTTATGTTTATGCTAATTTGTTATATACATACCTATAAATATTTCTATGTGTAACTGTCTACATCTGTAATAAGCTAAACATGGGTTAATACTGATGTATCAAACTTTATTACCACACGGATAATTCTACCCTTTCCCCCTTGCTCTTCTGTAACCTCCATTCCAACAATTAGAAACCTGATTATCACCATTGACTTAATTGTTCAATTCCACTATAAATGTATAGCAATATGAAAATTTTTGACCTATACCTCCATAGGACACAGCTTAATCAACTGGAGTATAATGCCCATGTGCAGTTTCTGTTGTCTTTAGTCTTTCTTCACTCATTTCCAAAGTTACATAAGGCGAGCTCCTTTTTCTTCTACCCCCTTCAATGAACTTGTTTTATGCATTTTTAAAAGAGTTAGATTGTTTTGTTAACTTCTGCATTCCATCTGAGATTCTGTGATATCGTAAATAATCTTTTGAAAAGTTGCATACATTAAGGTTCACACTTTGTGCTATGAAGTTAGTGGTTTTCAAAAAATGCATAGCATCATGTAACCACCATTGTGGTATCATACAGAATAGCTTTACCACCCTAAAAGATCCTCTGCGCAAATTCCCATTGAATCCTCCCTTCTTCCCACAAACCCCTAGCCACCACTGATCTTTTTAATGTCTCCAATTTTCTTTTTTCCAAATGTTATATAATTGGAATCATACAGTATGTAGCCTTTTAAGATTGGATTCTTTCACTAGTAAGATTCATCCATGTCTTTTGTGGCTCGATGGCTAATTTCTTTTTGTTGCTGAACAAACATTTCATTCTATGGCTATACCATTGGCTATGCCATGGTTTGTTTATCCTTTCACCTATTGAAAGGTATCTTGATTGCTTCTAACTTTTGGTGATTATGAATAAAGCTGCTTTAAACATTTGTGTACAGATTTTTGTGTAGACATAAATTTTTATTTATTTAGGTAATTATTTAGGAGCAGAATTGCTGGATCATATGTTATGATTAACTTTGTAAGAAACTGCCTGTCTTCTAACTTAGCTGTTCCATTTTGCATTTCCACCAGCAAAAAACGAGAATTACTGTTGCTCTTCATCACTGCCAACAATTGGTAATGTCAGTTTTTTGGATTTTAGCCATTTTAATAGGTATATATTGGTGTCTTATTATTGTTTTAATTTGTATTTGCATTTCCCTGGTGACAAATGATTTTGATGCTTATTTGCCATCTGTGAGTTGTCTGTTTAGTGAGTTGTTTGTTTAGATCATGTGCCTGTTTTAAAAACTGGATTGCTTTTCTTTCTTACTGTAGAGTTTTACGAGTTCTTTGTATATTTTGGATGCAAATGTTTTATCAGATATGTATTTAGCAGACATTTTCTCCCAGCCTGTGGCTGGTTTTTACTTTCTTAATAGTGTCTTTTGTAGAGCAATTAAAACGTTTTTAATTCTAATAAAGTTTAATTTATCAATTTTTAATTTCATGGATTATGCTTTTAGTATTGACTATAAAAAGTCATCACCACACCCAAGGTCACATAAACCTTCCCCCTATGTTTTCTTTTAGAAGTTTTATAGTTTGCATTTTACATTTAAGTTTAATCCAGTTTGAGTTATTTTTTGTGAAAAGTGTAAGGTCTATGTCTAGATTCTTATTTTTGTTGCATATGAACATCCAGTTGTTATAGCACCCTTTGTTGAAGAGGTTTCCTCTCTCCATTGAATTGCCTTTGCTCTGTTAAAGATCAGTTGACCATATTTTTGTGGATCAATTTCTAAATCCTCTATTATATTCCATTGACCTATGTGTCTGTTCTTTCATCAATACCATGTTATCTTGGTTATAATTTGTATTTTCTCTTTTTAACATTGTACTTGAAGATTTTTCTTTTTTATTCCTTCAAGAAGCAGTTTTGAAATTTTATTTTTGCTAATTCTAGTTCTTTATTATTTTTTTTCTTGAACTTGTTTTGTTATTCTTTTCTCTAGCTTCTTCAGTTGTTAGTCAAGCTCATTTCATTTGCTCTTAAAATCTTAGTCTGCTAGGGCTGCCATTAAAAAATAACACAGGCTGGGTGGCTTAACAATAGACGTTTATTTTCTCATAATTCTGAAGGCTAGAAGTTCAAGATTAAGGTGGTGGAATTTTTTTATTTTGGTCAAGTTTCTCTTTCTTGCTTGCAGTTGGCCACTTTCTCACTGTATCTTTGTGGGAACTTTTCCTTGTGCACAAGGGGAAGTGAGGGGGATGGACACACACACACACATCAGGAAATTAACATTAATACAATATTCTTATCCAGTCTACAGGTTTTATTTATACTTTGTCAGTTGTCCCACTAACATCTTTCACAACAAAAGGAGATCTTAGATCGTGTATTACATTTAGTTGCTAAATCTCTTGTTATTCTTTTTTTTTTTTTTTTTTTTTTTTTTTAAATTGGGATTTTGAATACTATAGATGTGTTATTTTGTGGACCACTTCCCAGTTTGGGTTTGTTTTTGTTTTTGTTTCCACACTATTTGGTTCAGGTTATGCATTAAAATTTTTTTTTTTTTACTTTTCAATTACAGATGACCTTAAATATTATATTAGTTTCAGGTGTATCCAGTCATGTATTTTTGGTAGGAATCTTACAGAAGTGATAACTGTGTCCTTCTCAGTGGATCCTATCAAGAAGTGCATGATGTCGATTGTCCATTACTGGGGATGTTAACTTTAATCACTTGGTTATGTGTCTGCTAGCCTTCTCCATTGTTAAAGATATTATTTTTTTCTTACACACTGAATAAGTTATCTTGTGAGGAGATATTCCGAGGCTATTATTGTGTTATTCTTCGAAATTTCACCCGCTAGTTTTATCACCCGTTGATGATGCTTACCTGAATCAGTTATTATCATGATGATTACTAAACAATTTTTTTCTAATTCCATTATTTCTTCTACATTAGTTTTTTTTTTCTCAAGGAGTTAAACTCCTGCAATTGAATGCCTGAGTTTCAAAACTGTTATCTTTTAAATCCAAAGCTGAGCTGTGAGGCCTTTGTTCTAGGCTGCATCCACCTTCCATCTGAGGTAATGAATACTACCAATATCACCAAGACTGGATGATGAATGACAAGGTCACAAGAATAATTTCAGCCTAGGAGAAACAAGCCCCTAGGTTTAAAATTCTCAAATATCATCTTACTATAATAGTTTTTAGTATTACAACTATTTATGTTTTTGTGTTTTTATAGGGGCTTTACTGTATAATTGAGTGAAACTGCTATTAAAAAGGAATTATGGGATCAAAAATAAATATATTCTTTAAGTATATAAAGTAACTTAAACCTAAAATAAAACGTTGCCTAATTGCTGACTTGCTGAGCCTGCTTTAATGATATTTAAAACCCTTAATAATAGTGGTTGCAAAAAAATTAAAATTTGAAAAGAACTTTAAACCTTCTCATCTTTTGAATAACTTATTCCTTTCCCTCTAAGGCCTATATCACTAATTTGCTAGATTAACTCATCAAAGATTGTACAGAGATTAAAATTGCAATGCAATCCCACTGATGATGCATTATCATGAATTCCAGTTTAGGGAACTGGAATTTGTTTTTATTGTATGAAGTTGTATATTTTGAATTTAGTGATGTTTGTGTGTTGGAGTGAAAATATCTTCTGCCTGCTTCTTTTGCCTGTATCAACTCAGAGGGGTGCTTGAATCAGGTTTGTTTCAGAGATAGGTGGTGGATCCTGTAATTTCTTCAAGACTTGTCATGTTTTATGAAGCAAAAACATTTCTGTGCCACAACCTGGCAGAGTCTCTCATGTTAAGGCATAGAGATAGACTTAAAATAGAAGCTACTTATTTATGTTATCAGATTCTTGCAAATATATATTGTCTAAATTAACTATTAGAAGAACATACAATAATTTACATTAAAATAAAAAGTTGAAAAACAGAACTTCCCAATTTCTTTATGGGATTAGCCTAAGAGAATTATTCACAAGAGAAGAGAGCTAACTGCTAAGAATCTCCTGGGTTTTCTCTTTCAAACATTCTTTTATCTTAATGACTGACCATAGATTTAAAATCTTCACCTTGGGAATCTAAAGGAAAAAATCCATAAAGTTACTCAGTATGCATAATCTCTATATTATGAATGTTGGAATTTATATACATTGGCACACCCTTGAACATCCTCTGCATAGAAGTTCTAGAGAAATGCTATTTGACTGTCTTGATTTCTGCTGTTTGTTTCAGTGGCTCATGTACACAAAGATGATTATAATTTTTATCTGGAAGCGACATTGTCTTAAGACATATGTGTGTGGAGGGGATTGAAGAAAACTGCAGACAATATTATTTCTTATATTTTATTTTAAACAACTGTTCATATAGGCAGTTTCTTATTTATTTTATATGTATTGAACAAATGATTTTAAAAAAATCAATAGATCCTTCTTATGATGAGCAAGAAGATACCTTTTTCTCCGTATTTCACACTCAAGTACCACCAGAAGAATATGAAAACCGTATACAGAATGTCAGTCAAGGTAAGTTTTAATTTGTGTGATTTTCTATATTGTCACAAGAAAATGCTAGCTGTATACAGAAATAGTCACAGATGAAATGATTTGATGTGATTTAATCCGGAGGTGGATAGAAGTTGGTGAGGTTTTAATGAAACAAGATTGGTCATGAGTTAATCATTGCTGAAGTTAGTTGTTGAGGGTTTATTATACCATTTTCCTACTTTGGGATGTTTGAAATTTTTTTTACCTAATAAAGAGTTAAAGAAAAGATGGCTGCAAGTTATGAAAATCTAGCTTAAGGAAAAGAGAAAATTTATGGAAAGAATTCTGGTGGTAGATAGCTTTTTTGATTCCCATAAGCATATTCTATGGGTAGTCTTTGAGAAGGAGACTATTTCAAAGTCTTAGAGAAGAGATTAACTAATCTGATTTGGGTTAGGGGCCTACCACTTGTACAACCTAGCAATGGTTAGGGTCACTAAAGGAGCATGGCACTTTCTGCCATGGATCATCACCAGGATGGAGAGAAGAAGAGGACATCTCTAGTAAGAAAATTCTGACCAGACATTCCAATGTTTTCTCCTATAATTTATTAAAAATATGTTTTAAAGAAACTCATAAATGCATATATGGATGCATTTAATTTGAATTATTTTAATGTTGTGTTTTTTAAGAGTATATGAATTTTCAACTGAATGAATAAACCTCATATTTCAACTTAAAAGACTAATACAACTTGAATTATGGGAAAAAGTTACATATTTTGTATCTAAGGAGGCCTGTTGCCAAAAAAGTAACTCATACTCTAACTATAGGTAGTCGATTAAAAAATTATGTTACTGATTAGAAAATAAAACCCCAATCATAAAGCACAGACTTGTCTAGAAACCTGTAACTTAAATTTTAGTAAGACTTTTTACTCAATTTTTATTTGAAAAGAATTTAAGTCCAAAGATCTTACTCTTTTTCTGGTTCTTACCAGCTATTGTTATGAAAATTTATTCTTTAATTATTAAATTTGTATTTAATCTTGGATAATTAGCTGTAAATACACCAATTGACTCTCTCTTAATCCTTTTCATTGAGGTAACCTCTCTTATAATACAAAGATCACTTTTAAGTAAACCTTGAGCTCCTGGCTGGTGTTTTTCCTTTTCAGACTTTCATATGGCAATATATCCTATCTTGTAGGGTGGACTCCATTTGTAGTTTAAGAAGATTCTTCTTTATGCATATTTTTTGAGCTTTAATGAGGGGTTCACATGATCCTGTTTTAAATGCTTTAAACATGACTACAGTGGAAACAAGATATTTAATAAAGAGAGTAAGAGTCCACAAGTATTTTTCTACCCTTATTTTGAGCACTCAAAGGTTGAGTTAAACCTTCTTTGAAAGAAGGTTGAGTTAGACATTCTTTCAAAGGTTGAGAAAACTGATGAACTAGGATGGGCTCTAGGGATTTGTGCACATGGATGTAGAACATCTAGGACGCTTATGCCCAGACCTCACTTAAAAGACAGGTTTGAACAATAAGTTTATTGTTCAGAAAGAGTGATGGCAAATTAATAGAAGAGCAGGAAATGCCCCTAGTCTTTAGGGGGAAGTTTTTCATATGAAGACTAAAATAAATTTTAAAATTCTGATAATTTCAGAGGTTTCTCCTTCACATGTATCTCTTGCAGTTCTTTTTATATTTTCCAGGATTTCAAAGGAATCAACAACAAGAAGTTTGATACATGTTAATGAATAATGAAAGTTTTATGTGAACTCCATTGCAAATTATGTAACATAGTTATCTTTTTAATAAATCTCTGTATTATTAGGTTTCTGGATATGGAATTTAGAGGTTCTTCTGTGTGTGTTTTATTTCTTATATATTTTAATATATGCTTAAGGTAAAATTTTATCATAACAGATAATTGTAATTTTGAAAAAATGTCAAACTTTTTTAATATCAGATTTTACCTATGATGTGGAAAGAGATGAGTCATTGATCAAAGCAGAAAAGAAACCTTTCTCAATTACAGAAAAGATTGAGCTCAGGGGTAAACACAGCCAGGATTTTATTAAGAGAAACATCGAGGTATGTACTTAGAAATTCAGAAGCCAGAATATGGGACTGAATGAGTGGCAAAAATAGAAATAATTGTGTTCAATATCTTTAAATAATTTTTCTCGACTGTGATACCTGTATATGTAATTTAAACAGCATGTATTACTGAGAGAAAAGTTTTTATGAGTCAGTATTTAACTTTGCTTTTTGTATTCAATCCTATCCTATCCTGTCCTCTCGTGTCCCTTTTAAAAATTCCAACTGTAGTTCAATACATTTATTTTGCTATCCAGAAATGAATCTGGTTCCTGCAATTTGAAAAACATTTATTTAGATAAGAGCTTTAAAACATGTCTTCCAGATTTTACATTGTATATTAGTAAAATTGCTTTTTTAAAGTAATGCAACTGATTTTACAGCTAGCGTTTTTAGAAATTTAAATGGAAATTGCTCCTGGCAGAGCTAGAGAAGACTCTCTGATGATGCTGCAAATCTCATTTGGATGCTTGTAGGTAAGCATCGTCCACCAGCTGAGTCTCCTGGCAGCCCTTCACTTGTTACTTGTCTTGATTAGTTCCATGCTTCAAAGACTTGACCTTGGTTTTACAGCCCTGCAGCCTGACTGTTCTCAAGGCAGACTCAGATTAACCAAGGGCACAGGGGCTCCTATATTAGGCCAGGATGCTAATGAATTAATTTACAGCAAGAAATATAAGTACAGTGGACATAAGTTTGGCTCATGGCAAACCATTGAGGCAGTAAAGTTATTAGAAAACTGAATTGGCAAGTGTAAGAAGAGAGAGTTAAATAATTTTTTCATAGTTCAATCCTGGTCCTTGTTCTACAATTGGCATGTCTTTTCCATATTGAATGGATTCATGGGTCAGCCTGCTACTGCCGAGACTGGACTCTGGGACTCTCAATTTTTCTGTGCTCTGCGTTCCTGTGACCTGAAGGAAACCTTCTCCAACTTAATCTGTCTCTGTGCGCTGGCCCATTATATGTTGATTTATTGTTTAATTTTCTAAAAGCAGTAGTGTTTCTCCAGTATCTAAGTTTTTGCTGACACAGCAGCTCCACTATAGATTTCCCTTTTTCCTTTTTAACATTTAGTAACTGAATCTTTACTTAAACTCCTTATATGATATTCTTGAAATTTAAAAGCAGTTTCATTTTATGCCACATAAGAAGTGGCAAGAAGATTCCTTCCAAATGCCCCAGCAAATATGTTTTTGCATTGATATAATATAAAGGGAGGTTTGCAAACTGTTTATTGTTTTATTTTATTTTTTAAATAAAATGTTTGTTGGCACGGTTAACGTGAGGGCCTGCTTATAGTGGGAAAATAACTTGCTTGGAGAATGGACCTATACCAAAAATTTGACATAAAATAAAATTACCTAGCAAATGAAAAATGCCTAATCTCTTAAATTTTACCTTAGTATACCTGTACTGTAGAACCTGCAGGCTTCATTTTAATTTTCCTGAACTATGAATTGCTTTGAGTATTTAATAATTTTTATTAATATATTCTGTAGTTGGCCAAGGATCAAGGAAAACCAGTGTTTATGATTGACAGAGAGAAGAAAAGGCTGGTTGAACTTTTGAAGGACTTAGATGATAGAGATTCGGGGCTGTCCAGTTCTGAGGTATGTAAACTCTGATATTCAATGACCTCTCTACTTCTTAATTTTTATTTTTATTATGTTATTAATCCATTAGCATAAAATTACAATAGTTTTTCAAATTATGAGACAATATTCTCTGACTTTAAAAAGTCCATTTTTGCAAATTTATTTTTATTGAAATTTTCAAATTTATTCTTGGTCATTTCATTATTGACTCTCAAAGGATTATTTTATGTCATTATAAGAGTGACTACACATTAGTTATCACAATAATAACCTCTGCCTGTGATGTAACGGGCTTAGTCATTGATGACATATAATGTGTTTCTCTGTATCCTTTTATTTTGGACATTTCTTATCATCTCTAACTGGCTCTGTGATATTTCAGTTTAGTCTTCAGTTATCCTTAAGAACACTATCCTATTCCTGCCCAGTTAACATTGAGCTTTCAGTTCCCCGAGGAGTCTGCGGAGCATAGACTGAGTCTAAGCAGATGGAACAACATGTAAACCAGCGTGCAAGTGCGGGTATTTATAGCGCTAGGAGTGTAGTGACTCTGGATTTGTACTTGTTTGCACACTAAATGTATAGCAGTATTTTTTACTTCCACAAAGAAATACAGTCTCCTTTCCTGAAGAGTTGCCCTGGGCTAAATGGAAGCGGAGAAGCCCAGGACAGCATACCCTTCCCTCCCCGACCCTTTGACTCAAGATGAGATTAATTCTGTGGTGCAATTTGTCCTTCAGAGCTTTTTCCAAGGGTCAGGTAGCTGGTCTTCAACTGAGGCCATATCCTTGCCTGGCTTTGTTCCCTTGGCCTAGCCTGCTTCTCAAACCCCTTCCCCTGAACACACCCCTTTCCCCAGTAAGTCACTTGAACAAGAATTCCTGTCTCGGCTCTGCATCTAGGCAACCCAGCTGAAGACATATAGGTTCAGGGGGTAGTTTTTGCTGTAGATTCAAAAGCAGTGCATGGGCAGCAATACCTGTGGCCAGTAGGGGAGGGCCTGCCAGTCTGTAGGCGCCAGCACTGAGCATCAGCTAGCAGGAATCCCAGCCCAGGGCTGCCTGGGTCCTCCAGTTTGTCAAGAGATAGTAGAAATTCAGACTTTTATGGGTAATTGTCCTCTTTTTAAATGTTAACCACCAATTCTATTAAACAAAGTTTGGCGTGGGCAAACAAAATCTCTACCCCCTCCTCCCTCATCCCAGACCAAAGCAAATCTGTAGGACATCACAGACTCCAACCTCTCTATAATTTCTGAAATGGTGAAGGCTTAGTGGGGGGTTGTGTCCATGAACAGATGAAGGTGTTGCTATGTCTGGGGCTGGTGAGATTGCCCAGGGAGGTCCCCTGCCAATCCAGAGGACAGCCATGCCTCTTAGCTTCAGTGTGTTTTATGGAGCTGGGGCAAGGAGTATGTAAGATAGACTGCAAAATGCCCGTATAATTCTGAGATATATTAGCTTTAGCATTCATGGTACTTTGTTTATCTTATTAATAAAAGCTAACATAACAGTAAGAATGAAGGAACCTGAGTCTCACTCTTGGTTTTGTTATTAATTATGAAGTTGGGCCAGCTGCTGCCCACTAATCCTCTGGGCACCAAACTACGGCATAATAGATCTTCCTTACATATCCTAGGAATGCCCTAACACTGCGTTTTTATATCAATATTGACTTTCATAGGTTAATTTTTTTTTTTAGTACTTTTGTCTTATCTCTTTATTTTAAACTTTTCTATCATCTAGTTTTAGGTAGATCTTTTACAGATACCATATACCTGGATTTTTATTGCTGTTGTGTCTTCATCTTTGTTTCTTTATCTTTCAATTATTATTTCCTTATTCTTTATCTTTTAATAACGATATTTAATTTATGTATTTTTTATGATCACTGACAATTTTTGGACCTTTTCCTGATATCCTATTTTATATCTCTATTATTATTATTATTTTTTATTTTCTTAATTTTACTTCCTCTACCCCCTGATCCTCTGAAAATTCAGCATCTTATTTCTGATCTGGTACTGTTAACCCTTAAGTTTTAAAAATACATTAAAACATATTTTCTTTTCAACTTCAATAATTAGTCTCTAAAGTCTTATAGCTTAACAAAACAGGATCTTTGGGTTGCTTTTCCCCCTTTCCTTCTATTTCCTCTCCTCCAGAATATATTGAAATTACCTGGAATTTTAGTTCCAGAATATTATAAGTTTTTACCTTTACAACCAGTATGCTTATATTTTAGGAATATTTCTCCACAAATTTTTAGCTACATCATTAATTGTGTATCTAGGCTTAACTAATTGTTTATTTTTGAATTATTCTTCTGGAATTTTTTTGAAACTTTCCCCTAAGAAATAATTTTGAGTGTTTGCATAGCCAAAAATTTATTTATTTTTCCCTCATTTCAATAACAGTTTCAAATGGTATCTTCAAATGGTAGTAAGTAAATTCTAGATGCAAAATTCTTTTTTTCTGGGAGCACATAGGATTTTCTTTTTCTTTTTGAGTTCACAAGTTTTATCAGAACAGGCTTATATGTGTCTTTAAAAACATTTTGTTCCTGCATAGTATTTTGTAGGCCCTTTTTGTCAAAAGGTTCAAGTCTTTTTTCAGTTCAGAAAATTATCTTCAATTATTTCTTCCCTTTCATCATCTCTTTTCTCTGCTTTCGGGCTATCTATAAAATAGAATATCGGTTGGGAATGTGATTGGCTGTGAGTAACAGAAAACTTTATAAACAGTTTCTTAAGCAAGTAAGGAATTTATTTTTCTTCTGTAACAAGAAATCTGGGTATAAGCAGCTAGTTTCTGTTTTCTGGCTCAACATTCCTAATGTGGTTTTGTTTTTAGGTTTGCCAGATTGCTGGTATATCTATAGGTAAATGTGTCTATTTTCCAAGCAGGAAGAAAGGGGGAAAGGATAAGAGATAAAGAGACACTCCTTTGAGGCTTTGCCTTTTAGTTTGGGAAGGTATGGTGTCCCCAGGACTTCCATCTGCATCTCATGGCTGAGCTGTGTCACATAGCCATTCATTTTGTGTGTTGCTGTGAGTGTTACTGGGGATTCAGGTATTTCACTTTCTTGTTTTTGTAGCAGAAAAAGGCAAAGAAAAAGAAAATTGGAAATAAGAATTAGGTTAGTCAATGCACAAGTGTCTGCCATAGATGGGTACAGAACCTCTGGATCTCCCTTTTAGATCTTATAACATTTTTCTCATAATCTTCATCTTTTTTGTCATTTTGCTTATATGGTCTCATTTTATAGTTTTCCAGATTGGGTTTCAATCATGTCTATTCTGCTGTTTAGTTATTCAGCCCTCTTTAGAGATTGTTGTTATTGTTTCACAGTTATTGCTTTTAAACTAATATTTGCTGAGAGATTTTTCTGCAAGTTGTCTGGGGAAAAAGAAGGTCCTCTCTTATTATCCAGTGTGGGAGATAGATATTTTATACAGAAATTCTGTAAAGCCAGATAGATGGTGGCTCATTTTGGAATAGAGGAGATTCAGAGGAGGAAGAGATGAAGTGTGACAGGAAGAATTTAGGAACACTTTGAAGAGGGGATGTATTAACTGTATTTTCAAATTGTATCAAACTTCTAGCTATTCCTCAAATTTGCTGTATTCTTTCCAACTTCTAGGTACACTTTTCTTTATGGAGTACCTCACCACATCATCTCTGACAAATGCCTTTGCAACTTACAGATGACTAAAATGATAATTATGCTTTAGTTCCCCAGAACTCTTGCTTCTGGTTGTTCTTTATAGTGGCATGTTTAACTGTGTGGATGTAATATTCTCTTGCCTCTCTCTTGGATACTTAGAAACTTTTAAAGATTTCCTTGTATGTTGGGAACTCATACTTGCAACTAATGGCATTCTCCAAAGCCAGATGCCTCTACTGCTACCCTCCCCAGAAAAATGGGTTTTGCATCAGATATCAAATTACTCACATCTAAATCAGTACCGAATGTGTAAGTCTGGTTGTGGACCCCCAGTTACTGGCCTGAGCCCTCATCGTAAAGGAGGCAGAGGTGAAAAGCATTTTATGGGTTCTCTCATAGGGAGGCAAGGTTCCTATTGAAATTTTCAACAAATAGCAAGGGTGTCTAAAAGGTGCAAGACATACAGAAAAACATAATATCATCTACTACATATTACATATAATTTCCTTCTGTAATTGTACTGTGTAAGAAGCATTTTAAATTTCATTCGAATTTAATTTAACATGTTCTTTTACCTCTAGTGTCATTAAAAAAGATAAGAATTCAGATAAGAATTTAGAATTTATTAACCAATTAGTCATTTTGATTTCATAGTTTTACTTTCTTGCGATTTTTTATTATTTCTCATTTAAGTCATTTAGTATTTATTTCACTTTTATTTAGGGAAATTAACCAGAGTTTCTCATTTGTGAATAATTAGGTAATATTATTTTAAAAATAATTATGTATCACTTCATATTCCACCTTGCAAGTGTATGTGTTTAAAATATTTATTACTATGTCATATTTTTGTATGGATATACTACAGTTTACTCACTTTTTCTATATTTTTAGACATTTGAGCTGCTGCCCTTGTTCTATATCATAAAAACATGGCAAAAAACATATCAGTCTGTGTTCTGGGTTCCAAGAAACAAGAGATGGATTTTGTTTAAAAAACCAGAAAATGAATTTGTTGGGACACTTGGGTAGCTTATAGACTCAGTGGGAAGTTTGGAGAACCAGGTTTGTAAACCAGGAGATACCAAGGTTGGCCGGAAAAATGGCCATAGAAACTTCTTAGAAAGAGGCTGCTTATGAGCTGCATGACAGTCACCAGACACTCCTGCTAGATGTTCACTGTTGTCACTTTCAGTGCCACCAACACTGGATACTTACTGCTACTGCTGTCACCTTGAATCACTTTCCTACTTTCCCTATATCTTTGCATCTTTCTTCCCCTCGAGAGTCAAGGTCTGATTGGCTGAATCAAAGGCTTTTTTGCTTGTCTTCTCGATGCTAGTAGGTAGGGAGAAAGAGTGTCTGGTGGGGACCTATACCTTACCAAGATTCATTCAGTGTTTGTTTTATGAAGCAAGAAGGGAGATTGCATGTTGGGGTTGAAGGGAGACAAATAGAAGTCTTCATGCATAAATTTTTTGCGTATATTTCTTCTGGTTACCACCTAGGGATTGATTCCTGGTATTAGAGTCACAACACCAAAATGTATGAAATTCTTAAGCTTCTTTATCCTCTACCTGCCCTTTTATTCTAAAAGAGTTCTTCATGATTCTTCTGTCCCCATACTACATGCTTCCCTGTGTGACTTCACCCATTCTATGATCAAACAATTTTAACCACTATAGATAGATGGGTGAGTCCAAAATATTTATTTCCAATCCAGGTCTCTATATTGAACTTCAGACAAATATATTTAACTACCTAACATAATCAGTGGACCTCTGGAGACATCTGTGAATATGAAAAGGTCCCAGACAGAATTCATTATCATTTTTCTTCTCAAATCTACTATATCTCCTGTGTTCCCTAGTTTGGTCAACATGACCACCATCACCCCTAGTTGACGAAATCAGAAATTCAGTTTTTATCTTTGATCTTTCCTCTTCCCTTTACTATTCTATTGAATTATCTCCAGATTCTATAAATTCTACTTCCTAAGTATCTTTGGAATCTATCTTATTTTCTGCATTCCCAGGAAACATTCCTTAGTTCGGATGCTCATCACTTTTGTTTTCGATTATGGCTTTTGCTTCTTAATTGGGTATTTTGCCTCCAGTCCTGCCCTCACCAGCTCCAGTTTTAAAGTGCATAGCTGATCATATTGTTTCTTTGATTAATATGCGATTAAGATTGATTATTTCCTCCAGGAAGCCTTCTCTAACCACTTTGTCCCTTTCCGTCCAACTATCAGTTTAGTCGACCCTTCCTAGTTCCTGTGGCATCCTAGGCTTACCAGGACACTTTACACCTTGTTAAAGTTTTTGCTGCCAAGATTCTGAGAACTCCTTGAGGGCAGAAATTTGTGAGATTCACATTGAATCACAAGTGTCCAGTGTAATGCCTACATACAGTAGGTACTTAGTATGAGATTTTTGAATGAATGTTATAAATGAGTTTTAACCTAGTACAAGACTGGTATTAGTTGAATGAGGAGTTAGGTGATCAATTAAGCTCATAAATTCCAAACAACTGAGTGTATAGATCCTATGTTACTTCTCAAGGACAGATTTTGAAAATACCATGTTCATTATAGGATAAACATTGATTTCTCCCTGTTCAACACAACATAATCACTTTTTCAAAGTGGAGAAATGAGAATATTATGAGAACCAGACTGTGAGGCTGAGATTTATTCTATAGGGGAAAAAACCTACAACATGTAAGAAGATGCTTTACAAGAGTTGGCAGATAATGAAACCATAAACTATTTAATTTTTTTCTTTCACTACACCAATGTTAATGCTGTGTTTTTGATTTATTTCATTCTGTTCATTTGTTTTTGCAAAGTCCTGAGCACTGATGTGGCAATCCGAAAGGTATATTTTGGAAAAAGCATAACATGGATTAACTCTTTGCCCCTTGTTTCCTCCTAGGGCGATCAGTCTGGCTGGCTGCTGGTCCCAGGAGAAGGATATACACTTGCAGTCACCCAGCATCAGCAGCTTGCTGAAATTGATACTAAACTCCAGGAACTCTCTGCAGCCTTCCCCATAACCTTCAGCTTTTCTCCAAGACTGGAAAATCAGAATGACCAGGTATAATTAACTCAAGAGTGTATAGACTGTTCAGGTTCATGTGAGCTAAAGCTAGTTCACATTTGACAGTCTGCTCATTAACTTAAGAGATTTCTTTCTGATTGCTTTTTCCATGGCTATAACTGCAGTGATAGTAATTTCCATAACAGTGTGTATTTTCCTTTGGTGACTTCCACTTCTATTTATTTTTATTTCAGTTGGCAGTTTGCTGGGATGGGGTCATTGGGGAGATATTTATTTTAATATTGTTATTTCTTTATGATTTAACCTAATTCTTGATCATGTCAGGAGGGAGGAGAGGGAAGAAAATTGACATAGTACTCATTAGTCCTTTGAGAACTTTATCTCTCTTTATTCATCTAGTTCTAGGTGTTAACAATTGCGGCCACTTGTCCCTTGTCCTGCTACATTATCCTAGCTTCTTTAATTTAACATCAGGCATTGCTGCTCACTAGGTTGATGGGTTCGCTCCTGTGAGGGTTTTGAAATACTTATGTTTTCTCTCTTGATAGTTCCCTCAAATATTCTTTACACAGATAGTGGAAGGTGTAGAAAAACGAAAGAATAGTGGCTTTGGAAAAAGTAAAATACTTTTTCTCCCACCTATATTTTAGTACTTCATGGGATCTAGTTTGGGGGTGGGTGGTAGGTAGTTTTCACCTGAAGAGAAAATGGCAGGTCATTTGTTATTCTACTAACCCTCTACCAGTTTTGTGAAAAC
Source organism: Rousettus aegyptiacus (assembly GCF_014176215.1). Lineage (NCBI taxonomy): Eukaryota > Metazoa > Chordata > Mammalia > Chiroptera > Pteropodidae > Rousettus > Rousettus aegyptiacus. Next base: position 114,112,302 of record NW_023416306.1, on the reverse strand, counting down.
TTCACCAAATCATTTTCTGTACAGTCTTAGATGCATATGGTTTTCTTGTTCCTTAAAAAGATTTAAATACCAGTAATCTACAGGTAATAATTCTGCTTTATTTTTTCTCCAAGCTATCAATTGAAGATTAAGGATTTGGCTTTGGGCCATTTGAGACTACCTCAGGGGAAAATAGCAGCATTAAAATGTTCCAAAGAAAGTTTGGTCACTGGCAAACCTTTACAGAGCTAACTCAACTTCTTAGGTTATGTTTCTAAGGGGCAGGCACAGCTGCTTCTGAATCCTCTACACAGCAGTAGTGGTGGCAGTGGAAACCACAAATTTTTGGATTGGGATCAGAGTTCTTGGAAGACAGAATTGGAATCTCTGTCCCCACCCAAATGTACTCCAAGGACTTTGACACTAATTATGTTGCTTGTTTATTTATGTTATCGAGTGCCATTTCCCAAAAGAAGGAAGCCAAAAGGAGGAATACAAATTGTTCAGGGATAATATTCTTTGTTCTTTTCATGTTGTTCAGCTTCATGTTCAGTTTCATGTTCAGTTTCATGTTCAACAGCTGACTTTGTTGTTGTTCCAGTTGTTAGATTTCAAGGATAGCTGATATCTCAAAGCTAAATAAGTAATGGTCCTAAAAATAGAAAATGCCTTTTGTTCATAGCTGTCAAATGTTATTTTTGAAAGAGACTGAGAATTTAGAGATTTGTTTAGCCATTAGGACTTCGAATAAAGCATGACCCTGGTCAAATTCTGTCATGGTCCACTAAATCACATTTTCAGAGTTTGCATTTGTGATTCTGATAAAATATTTAAGAAATAATGAAAGAGAAAACCAGTACGTTACTTAGTTGTTATGTATAGCGATTATATTTTTGTGTGTGTGAAACAATATATATTTAGAAAGAAAAGAGAAAACTGCATTTTGGGACTTCCATTGGATGCAGAAACAGAAATGTAGCATTATAGTTGCTGAAGAGAAATAATTAATGCTGCTTGCATGCAAAAATGGAATATCTTTTGAGCTTTTGTTCAATTTCCTCTTGGCATTTTCTCATTTCTAACTAGAACCAGCATTGCATATTGAATTTTTGAGGCAGAAATGCTAACATAGCAAATTATTATATGGATATTATTTTTGGATTGGAATTCTTTTTGAATAAATACACTGAGAAGTATCTTGGATAAACCTGGCATGTCTATTCAGTTGACGAATGGGTTCCAATCTGTTGCTAAACTACAAATATTTATAGTGAATGTTATTTTTATTTTTAACTCATCAGTAGTTTTTCTCTATGCTCCTTAAGAAAGAATGTCTTTTAAGTAGAATATAATTTTCTGTTTTTGACAATTGATTCAACAAGTATTAACCAAGTGCTTACTGTGTGTGAGTAATTATAAGGCACTTAAAGATAAGTCAGGCAAATAAATATACAACTGTGGAGTCGAAAGTCTCTCTTCAAGTTCTGACTGTTTCACATACTAGTTCCAAGACTTGGGCATTAATTAGAAACACTCCAACCCCAAGTTTCCTCATCTATAAAATATTAATAATGATATTATTCTTTAAGGTTCTTTTTAAAGGGTAGATATAAAATGCTTTGTATAGTATCTGACACAGAATTCAACCAATGATGATGATGATGATGATGATGATGATGATGATGATGATAAATGACTTAAGGAATTTATTACAGGAGGCACAAATTATACATAGGTAACTGTGGTACAATGTAGCAGAATATAAGGCTATAAGCAGAGTGCTGTGGTGGTTCAGAGGAGAGAGAGAAAGCACATGCAGAAGGAATATCAAGAAAGTACATTTTCATAAGTGAGGAACAGGAGGGGAGAAAGAGGAACTAGTGATTGATGCAGAAGGGGTCAGAGGCCCAGGAGAAGACTTCGATTATACAGTAGAAGGTTGGAAATTGGTGGCCTGCAGGGCAAATTTAGCTCATTGATGGGTTTCCTTTCTCCAAGCCCACATGGGGTTAACAATCTTTTTTTTTTTTTTTTTAGCCAACATTTAAAATTGGGTAAACCGATATAAAAATCCAAGTTTCTAATGGAAAAATTAGAAAATCTGGCAACATTAGGCCTGAATCCTTGCTCGGCCAACTATAAGATTGAGCTGAGTAGCAACTAGGCTTTTATGGAGCACAGATTCTCTAGTTGCTACAGTATATACCACTCCTATTATATTACAGGCCCTGAGGCCTATTGCATGCATTTCTCTTCTTGTCCAGTCCCTGTACAAGCCATCAAATCATGACTGGATGCCTGCTTATTTCATAGGAGATGCTGGTGGTTGTTAATGTTAAGTATCTAGATTAGTAAGTGGCTTCAAATCTGACCTTAAAGCAGTTTATAAGATACTGGAGGATAGGATGTAAACACAGAACAAATTGTGGAGTGACCACACAATGAAACAGAAAGTACCACAACGTGGGAACTGATCTTAGGAAAAGTACACAAAGTGTATGCTGGGGAGCACAGAGAAAGAAAAGATTATTTCATAAAGGCATGATATTTTAACATTACTTTGGACATTTTAAAATTTTGGACAAGAAAAAAATAGTTTCTCAAACAAATAGAAATACACAGACTTTCTTACTAATCTGTCTATGGTAACTATAAAGTACTTAGTTGGTAAGCACATGAGCCTAGGATGACAAATATACCTGAGTGAGAATAATTCGAGGGACTCCAAAATGTGACTGGGAGATCATGGAGGTGTTTGTTGTGAAAGAGGCAGAGATGAAACCTTTTCCTTATGAGCTGGCTGATTACAATGTTCTCTATGTAGATGCCATGGCCTGGCTCTTAACTTTATGGCAATGTTTTAGAAGCAGCATTTGGCTTTTACATATCTGATTTCCTTAGCATAAAACAAAGCATGTGGTCACATTCAGAAAAAAGTATGGCATATTACTGCTATTGCTGTCGTGAATAATATCATGTGGTTACAGTTTTTACATCTGCTTTTTATTTTCGTTTCATCTTAGCAAAAGAAAACTAATTGAAGCAAATTTTTTCTTAAAATCTGCGGTTTAACTCTGCATACTTTTCTGTATCCATCTCCTAACCATCCAACAAATCAGTTAGTTCTTTCCACGTATTGTAAATCCCACCATAAAATCGAGTGAGATTCCATAATTTAGTACTGTATTTCTTATTTGTAGTTGTATTAGATTCCAGCTTTCTCTAGAAATATCTAAGATATTGGAGTTATATAAACATTCAATTTCTTAAATCCTTAGCAACTGGATTCAATAATAAATTCTGTTCAGTTTGGCTCTTTCAAAGTGTAATTTATTCATTGCTCATGCAATCTAGAATTTCAGTTCATGGTTAGATTTTTTTTTTTCTGGTTGGGAGAGGGTCTTCAGAAATGGCTCTCATTGACAAGATGTACTTCTTTGTTCTTAAGCCAAGTAGTTTAATTGAATAAAACATCCTCCTTAATTTGATTTATTTTCTTGTTCTTAAAATATTGATTCAGTTGTACACAATTTGGTAAGACCAATAAAATACCAACAAATATTTGAAGAAAATTGTAGTTGTATTTATCTATTTTCTTGCCAAGAGCATGCTGTTGCTGACCACAACAATTAACTGGGTTTTTTTTTTTTTTGCTTTTTCCTGTTTCAACATTAGCTAAAACTGAGGAAATTTAAAATATTGCGTAACATGTAATCCTGAAAGATGTTTCGTTGTTGAGTCCAGGGATTTGCAGAGTTTCAGTAATGGCCATGTGGTCCACTTGACTTCAAATTACTTAACACACAAGTTGAAGGCAGGAATCTAGGAATTTCTTATGTGTGCTAGTCACAAGCAGAGAAATCTTATTGACCATGTGCTCATTTCCAAAACCTGTAGAGCATGGAAATGTGAAGTTACTTCAGAGGTACTTGCCTCTAATGTTAACCTATCAAACGTTCTCAAAGCTGGGGAATTCTTGCCACCTATGTTTTACAGATTACTTTGAAGTTTATGTTTATATTTATATTTCTTTCTTTCTTTTTTTTAAATGTGAAGCCTCCTGAGTAGTCAAGTTTTCTTTCATTTCATGCCAATATTCCAAGATGATAAAAACAATCTGGCTGAAATTTTTCCCCCTACTTTTAGTACTGCTAGGCAAATGGTCCATCTGATGGCAGGAAATAGCAGTAGCCTGTGGAAAAGTGTAGCATCGGCTTGAAAACACAGGGCTAGATTGGCTTTATTTAGGCAGGTTTGATTTTTTCCTGGTCCTTAACTCATGCCTTATTTGCATGTCAGATAACTTATAAAGATATGATTAATTTCCTCTGTATTTGGCTTTTGGAAATGAGTTTACTTAACTTCAGAGACCCCTGCTGAAAAATATCCTTAGATATTTTTCTAAGGATGACCTTAGAATCTCCTGGCAATCAATTAGTCAAATCAACAAATACATATTGACGTCAGGGACAGTTCTTGTCTTGAGGCTCCTTAGATATTCTAAGAATTTTCACTGAACTGAATTTTACTTTACTGAATAAAAGCATTGCTACATGACTCAGAAACGTAGAAGCAATATGGATGATCAGAGAGTTTGCTCATAGGAAATCAAAATATTTCCTGATGATCATAAAAACAGACAGTACTAGTTGGCACTTTGACGTGACAACAGAACCTCTCCTAGCATTACAGGGCTTCTTGAATACGCCACTGGGCAATTTTTGCCAGAATCAACGACCACCTTTTTTTTGCTTCCTCTTAGCCCCTGCTTTCATCACATTCTACCCTTCAAATATTTGAACTACATGGTTATGTTTTCAGAGATCATTCCTGAGGAAAGATGTTACATATCCTTAGATGTTACTGTAGAAAATTACAGACTCATAAGCTATTAAAGTTTGAAGAAACTTTATCAGAAGAAATTGAGACCCAGAAAGAGAGAGTTACTTGCTCAAAAATACACAGCTGGTTATGCCAGTAGCAGTGAGGCTAAAATCTCACCTCCAGGCTAATAATACCTTTTGGGTACAGAGAGTCACATTCTCAGAGCAGAACAAAAATAGCCTTGTTAGGATAACATTTTTGTTTTCTTAAAAATAAAAAAACCCTTTTTCTGCCTATGAAATTATTATATAAAATTCGGTAAATACAAAAATATCTAAGGAAAATAAGATAAAATGATTAAGATTTTTAGTATCAAGTTACATTTCCTTCCAGTCTACTTCTCTGCAAATACATATACACACATGCACAGATAATACATACATGCATACATACATGCATATATAGATACATACATAGTGTATCAGTTAGAGTACTGGGCAAGAAACAGAAAAAAAAAACCCAGCTTGGATTTGGAAGATAATTAAATGGAGGCACTATTTATGGATTTAAAGGAGCCAGTATGAGGTGTTGGGACACGCAGTGGGTAGGGGGAAGAAAAAGTGTAATGGAGTTTAGAGGGCTTTAGAGCCATTGTTGAAGAATTGACCACTCCAAATTGTAATCACAGAGGGCGTGGGCAAAGGATTAACCAATTTTTCCCCTTTCAGCATGAGAATTGGAGCTGTAGTTAGTATTCTGTTTCCCTGGCAATCTGACAAAAGTTGATGTCAACAATGTTAGGAGGCAACTTGGCTTCACTTGCTGGATTGGGAGAATTATGAAGACCTAATGGGGAAGCTGTACTTTGGGCTTCCCTAAGAGCAGTGATTCTTGTGGCTGGGCATGTCTCTTGCCAGGACCTTGGATACTGTGGCTATGGGATAATCTCAAGAGATGATGCTCCTATAGGATATGAAGCTTTTAAGCCAGGGTAGCCTCCTTGCCCCTTGTACCTGTGATGACACAGACTGCAGCCAAAACTCCCACCAAAGAGGGTTACCTGACACTGCCTTTCTGTGTTTCCTGTCCAAAATCCTTCTGAGTAGACTGGCCCCAAGTGTAGCCCCTCTTTGTCTTTGAGTGTGAATTTGCAGTTGAATCTAAGAAAACATTCCTGATTGGCACCTCGAGGGTACATCACTGCCAAAAACAATACCAAAGCAGGGAGATAAAGGGGAAAATAGTCCAAGCTCTCTTTTCTCCTGCCCTTCAGTCTCTTAATACTCCTCCCCCTACATTGAATAAACCTAACCACAAGACAGAGGTCAAGCAGAGAGAGTCTGGATGTCCCAGTGTGTGTCAGTTACTCACCACAGTTTGTTCATCATTCTCATGTTGATGTACATTTGGCTATATGATAAAGCTGCTATGAATATTTGTGTACAAACCTTGAGTAATACATTTTCATTTGTCTTGGGTAGATTCACAGGAGTATAATTGCTGGATCACAGGATAGACAAACTTTTTAAGAAACTGCCAGTTTTCCAAAGTGGTTGTACCATTATGTACTTCCCAACAAAGTATGAGAGTTCCACTTGTCCCAAACCTCCCCAGCATTTGTTTGGTGTTGACGAACTTTTTCACCTGGGCCACTGTAGTGCCTGTGTAGTGATATTTCACTGTGATTTTAATTTGCATTTTCCTGATGATTTAATGATGTTGAGGACTTTTTCATATGCTTTTTGTCATTCACATATCTTCTTTTATGAATAATCTGTTAGAATTGTTTTAGAGCTGGGTTGTCTTTATTATCGTTTATGTCATTATTGTGTGAATACTGTTTTTTCATACAATTTGAAAGTAGGGGAGAAAAATCTTTCAGCCAGATTATTTTTGTCATCTTGGAATATTGCTGTGAAATGAAAGAAACCTTGACTACACAAGAGGCTTAACATATAAAATAAAGAAATATAAATATGAACTTAAAAGTAATCTGTAAAACATAAGTGGCAAGCATTCTCTAGATTTAATTGGAGATTAATCACACAAAAATGTGATTCATGTTTTTTCAGACTTGTATCTTATGATATTTTTTTCTCAATATGAGGCTTGCCTATTAATGGTGGCTTTGGATAAGCAAAATTTAGAAATATTGATGAAGTCTGATTTATAAATTTTTTTCTTTCTCTCTTTTCTTTGCCTATCCAAAGCGTAGTTGTAGATTATTAAAAGGATGTCTTTTTTCTTTTTTTAAAAAAATGATTTTTATTTAAAAATGAAATCCAATTTAAATTTTTTTCATATCACTATATTCTATAGACTGAATGTTTGTGGTGCGCACCACCCCCCACCCCACCCCCATGCATATGTTAACATCTAATCACCAATGTGATGGTATTTGGAGGTGGACCTTTGGGAGGTGATTAGGTCATGAGTTTTGAACCCTCATGAATGGGATAAGTGCCTTATAAAAAAGACCCGCAGAGCTCCCTTGCCTCTTCTATCATGTGAGGACACAGCAAGAAGACGGCCATCTAGGAACTAGGGAGTAGGCCTTCAGCAGACACCAGAGCTTGTATACTTTCGGGATTATAGTTTGTGTTGGCTTCCTGTCTGAGCAGTGACAGTGTGGTAAGTATGATGAGGGAACATGTGGAATACCAGAGGGAATAATTGCCCTTCTGGGATATGTCAGGAAATATTTTATAGTGGAAATACATTTGTGCTGGGCTTAGAAAAAGTAGGAGTCTCCATGAGGGCTTGAAGGAAGGAAGCATGGAGTGGTAGAGAATTAGCAGTCATGAATATAGCTGAGGCTTTGGGTCTGAGATACAAGCAATGGGAGATGAGACTGAAGAGATAGGCAGAGCCCAGGCCACAGAGTGATGAGGACTCTGGACCTGGCTCTGTGGCCTCTCTGTCATGGGTGGAATGAATGGGGAGACAGGTGACACTGAGTTAAGAGGCCCAGTTAAGAGGCTCAAGTAATAGCTCAAGTTGATAGTTCTCAAATTCTCAGGTAGCTGAACTTGAGGTTGTTAGTCCCCAGCCCTTACCTATTAAATTAGAATCTCTGGGGTGGAGGCTGGGCCTGTGAACATTTTCACAGGTTCTGTAGGTAAGTTCGCAGCACACTGGAATTTGAAAACTACTGATTGAAGTGAATGAGGGTGAGGCAGTGAGAAAGAGAGAACGACCTTGATTTAAGAGGATTAGAAAGTAAATGGTGACCATTGTTGATGACCAAATATATGTAAGAAATGAGAATGTAAGAGGATTCTGGCTTGAACAACTTCAAAAATGTCATCTTTGTCAGTCACCTACATGGCAGTGCAGAGTAGGAGACCTGTAGGAGAAAAGATAGGAAGTTTAATTATAGATATAGTACTGGCTTGCTATCAAGACATACCCATTTATATCACCTGGAAATAATATTAACTTTGGGAGAATGTGGCTCTATAAATACAAGTATTGCTGATAATAATAAAATACTTTCATTATATAATGCTTGTTCTTTTCAAAGGACATATTTAGCTCATATTTGTTAGTCACTAAGATTTGTTGTATGCCTACTATATACTGCGATGACTTTTAGGCTAGATAGTGTTATTATTACTATTACTATCATTAGCATTTTGCACATGATGAAACTGAAGCTCAGAGAGGTTAAGTGATTTCCCTAAGTCCATCTTAGGAACCAGGGAGAGCCAGGATTCAAAACTCTTGATTCCTCCAAGTCCATTTCTCATTTCACTATTACACAGCTGCCTCTTATAATATGGATGGGTGGTGTTTTTTAAAAATTGTTATTTATATATGATGAACTTGAAGTCCAGGGAAACTGATTTGCCCAAGATTCTAAGATGATAAGTACAGAGCAGGGCCCAGAGGCTAGGTTGCTGTTTCCCAGACACTGCTCTTTTCCCTCTAACTACTTTCTACATGAATGAGTTTATTTCCATCCTTGTTTTATGTACAAGTGGACCTTTCCCTTCTCAAATAGGAAGAGTTTAGAGAATTATAAATATCATTTTTAAGGGAAGAGATATTATTTGAGAAGCAAAGCCAACCTTCACGTCTCAATGGCTTTAGAAGGGTATATGAGGTATATGATGGTACATTTTAAGCCTGTGCATGGATTTTTTTCTTTTTAAATTAGGGACCTGACAATGGTGATGATAGAAATATGGAAATAACTCCAGGAGAAAAGGTACTTCGGAACACCAAAGAGCAACGGGATCAGCAAAATCGGCTGAAAGAGATAGATGAAAAGCTGAAAAAGATGAAGGAAAATGTGGTAAGTCTTTTTTTATTTACACTTTGATCATAACCAATGATTGTATTAAAAAAGTTTCCAGTTTCCTTTGACTGTTTTATGATTGTTTTTATGTGTTAAATCTGTCAAGAGAACCGACATTGAAATTTGTCAGTAAGAATTTGAATAAAAGCTAAAAATATGATTTATAGAACTTAAAATAGTCTAACACTTAATTTATGTGACATAATAAATCTGTGGAATACTATCTGAAATCATTATAATGATCTATATATCTAATAGTCTGACAGTGACATGGATGTCCTCTTTTTAGTGTGTGGAAAAATGTGATATTTGTTCCCCATAAAATCATCTTTATATATTGAACTTATCACTTAAATACTCCCACCTTTGTTCATAATTCATAACATATTATTACTCATTAACTTTAATATACTCTAAATCCTTCTTGAACCTATTTTATGTTTTAATTACTTGCCATTTAAAGACATATCATTGCTGACGAGGGAAAGCTCTTAAATCAAGTAAATTGTGAGCTGATTGATATTCTGAACCTATTAGGAATGCTCTGTAACATTATGATTTTCCAGCTACCCATGTCATGTTTTCAATTGGATATTTGGCTTTTACCTAAAAGTAAACATGGCAAGGCTGAACTTGTGATTCTACCTACATCCTCTCTGCCAGGGCGGTCTTGTCATAGTTGTCAGCAGTACCTACTTTCTGTCTCCTACTAAATCCTGTTATCTTGGGTGATCGTCATGCCTCACTAAGTTTTAGCCAGTATGTCTAATTTGTTGCGATATTCACCACAGCTCATTATGGCTCTTTAAAAATCTCTTTTTTTGTCCTAACTTGTATCACCCTTCTCTCAACATTGTCACCGCCTGTCTAGCTGCTTATAACCTCGTAGCTCTTTTCTCTCATTATTCCATTTTATATGCTGATCCCTGGGAGTAACATCAGGTAAGTGATTTTGATTAAATTTTGATGTCCTCAGAGCTCTCTGAGGGTGTGCGCTAATCCTGGCTGAGATTCTTCACCCCTTATGATCACATCCTGCCGAACTGTTCTTATCATTTGCCAGCCATGGACAGCAGCATTGACCTGCAGCCTAAAAGATGGCTATGTCTACTTAATGAGAGTCAGGCAACAAATCTAAAAGGAATAAATGCATTGTGTTTCTCTTTATAACTCATTTTTATTTACTTTTCATGGGAAATTTAATGGGAATTATATTTCAGGGAAACTCCTTATTTTTATTTTTATTTTTATTTTTATTTTTAGAGGGATATTTTTCTACTTAGGTCTATTGAATGGGGAAGAAGTAGAAGTAAGAATGGTTGGTAGGTATGAAGGGGCTTTTGGTCAATCGTTGTGGTGGCATTGATGGGGCATTTCAAACTTGATGTGGCAAATAAAATGTTTGTGGTCTGACTGGGTTCGGAAACTGTTGGCACTTCTCACCCCACATCTGCCAATCCAACGCAGGCAAAGCCTATTATTCTCCATGAATACTTTCCTGATTTCTAATCATTTATCATATGCTGTGGATATGTATCGGTTCTTTTTTTACTATGTCTGTATTATTATTTAATTTTTGACTCAAAACCTAGGTCCTTTAAGAAATCTTATATTTTATTCTACTATCATGAAGACTGGCTAGACTTGAAGAGATATGATAAATATAAATATCAAGAGTTGGTTGTTATCTAAATGCAAAAGAATAATATATAAGTAGAGAAGAGCAGTTATTATGTACCTACTATATGCCAGGCACTGTTCCAAGTCCTTTACAATTTATTAACTTATCTAATCTTCACAGGCACTCTGAGAGGTAAACACTACTGTCCTCATTTTATAGATGAGTAAATGGGGGCATGGAGAGGTTGGGTAACTTTCTCGAGGTTAGATAGCCAGTAAGTGGAAGAGATGGGCTTCAAATAGTTAGTTTTAACAACTGTGCTATACTGCCTTTCTGGCATTTATTTACTTTACTTTTCATTATTATTATTGTTTTTTGATGATTAATATATGATAAATTTGTTATAACCAGTAAGATTCATGGGCAAAATGTTTAGAACTCCTCATATAAATTCACAGTTTGATAATTTCATAGTTTTGTGTTTTACAGTGATCTCTTCAGAAACTGTTATGTGGTCAATAAGGTGTGTGAATGTTGATCTGTACTGTTTTTATGTTTTCATTACTTAGTGTTTTCTAATAACCTATGAATCATATTGTATATTGTGTGTGAACTTTTGAGGGAAGATACTGGGTCTGCCCCAAACTCTGTAAAGCCTGTTGTACTTCACAGACTTTTAGGTACTTTGTGAATTGAGAATCTGGAGACCTGAGTTCTTTGATCAGTGTTGTCTGTAACCTGCTCTATCACCTTGAATAAGTCACTTAGTCACTTAGAGACTTAGTTTTCTTACTTTAAAATCAAGGAATTATGGCCTTGAAGCAAAATAGAAAAGGACTGTGAGAATGAGAAAAAAGTAATGGTGAACAATGAAGACAGCTCAGTTGAGTTTGGAAAGCCTCGCCATGAAATGGAGCCAGTCAGCAAGGCTTGGAGTCTTCTCTGACAGCCCTCAGCAGTCTACCAAAAATGGAGAAAATGGCCAGGAATTAAGACAGGGGTGAGGATAGGTTGGATGACTGCAGTGGAAGACCAAGGAGGCAAGGTAATTGGTGGTACTTATGAGACCATTAAAATAAAAATAAGAAACAAATGTAATGTATACTCCAGATATCAGCTAAGATCCCTTTGCCCTTTTTCAACCTGGTTACATAACTTATTTTGCACCCGCGCGCGCGCCCACGCATGCACACACACACACACACACACCATACATAATACAATACCATACTGCTATCAAAAAAATGACGTAGATCTATATGTCTTGGAAAGATGTCTGTGATGTAGTATTAAGGAAAAAGTTGCATAAGACAATGATCAGTATGATTCCATCTTTATTAAAAAGTAAGTCATAGAAAAATCTGGAACAGTATACACCAAGTGCTAACAGTGATTACTTTTAGTGGGGATGGGATGGATAGGGAGGTAAAAAAGGGAAATCCACTTTTTATACCATGCACTATTTAAAGAGAGAAGTGTATTGGAATTATGGGTGATTGTTATATTATTTTTAATACTTATCTTTATAACTCAACTGTTCATATTATACATGTGTGACATTTATAAACAGAATTAATGTTTAAAATATGGAAAGCATTGAAGCATGGAAAGATCTCTACTTATCGTCTCTCAGTAAGTGGTCTTTATGCATTTAGAAAAATAGAGGAAGACATCACAAGGAATTATGTTCTACCTTACCAGTGATTCAAATTCATATTCAAACCACCTTTATGCACTATATACTCTTATCAGACCAGCAAAAATAATGATAAATGTGGTATAATTATATGTCAGTGGGTGTGGCGTGGAGGCAGGGACAACTGTAGTGAACATTATCTTAGCTTTTTAAACTGATTATTTTTCCCCTGAAAGTAATTGATCTATTATTATATTATTGGCCTACATAATTCCACTTTTAGGAATATTTCCAAAGAAATCACACTCAAGGAAGACCAAACCAAACAAGAAAAAATTTAAATGCTCTCAAACAGAATGCTAAAGCAATTATACAATCTTAACACATTTATTACTATGATAGGATAATAAAAATAACAGTATATGTATTTGTCAATACAGGACTTTTAGTTGAAAATGAGTGATATAAAATATAAAAATAAAAATTCTAGATAGGTTGTAAGTATCAACTATAACTATGTAATGTGTATATATTTATATAGACAACAATCTGAAAATAAATAGAATGTGTCATTAACTTTGCTTTATTATTTTCCACTTTCCATTAAATTATTTATATGCTTTTATTCCTTTAATATAGTGATGGACTTTTTCAATAAGCTAAATAAATTATATAACAATGCTTCATGTTTAGTCTAGTTTTTCTGAGGGTATTGAGCATTCCATTGTTATAATAAGAGCAAGGGAGTTTTTCAAAAAAAAAAAATAAAGAACATCTTTAACTTTTGGGTTCGGTAAAAATGCCTTTAATGAAGTTGCATAATAATAATTCTAGCTTGCACAAATCAAAATAATTCAGTTTTAGTTTTTGCGTTGTCCAAGGAAGAATCACCAATCTGATGTCATCTCATTGACTCCTTTAATAATAAAATATTCTTAAAGATTTTTTGTTAGTAAAAGCTTTCCACGGTTCCAGTCATTTTAAATGCATTGACCATACTTTTTAGGTCTTTATTGTGTCTCTTTTTGATTCTCAGTTTGAATTTCATTCATTTTTTTCATCATTTGAAGTCTCTACTATTTCTTTCTGCATTCTTTCCCTTTTCTGTTTCCTGGAAACCACTTGAGGTTGGCCTTGTGTGGTGAACTGCATTGTCATTATTGCATCAAAATGTTTAGCACTCTAAGCCTTGTTGCTGAGCATTGAGGATAAGAATGTGGTTCACAAAAGATGATAAGTTCTTCTGTTCTGATTCTTATTTCGACATGCTTTTGCCATTTAACCTAGTATGAGAATACATGGACCCCAATCAGAAGACTGCAGGATTTTTCTGCTTGGTGAATGGTTGGAGGGTCTACTTCAATTGCTAAAGATGCCATAGATTGGAATTATAGAATATGAGAGCTGAAGGGACCTTAGAGGTCATATGGGGCCAGTTCTATGGATCAGAAAGCAGTCTTGAATGGCTAAATAATTTTTCAAAGACTGACAATTAGTTACTTGTAGACTTGGGCCAATCCTCTATTCTTTTGACACTTCCACTTGTGAACTTTTCATTAAATGCAACCTCTTTAAGTAATACCTGTATAGTTCAGCTAATTTTTAGCGAAGATTTGAGGCTACCCATAAATGTGGGCTTCATTCTAAAACCTTTAAGCTGTTTATACATCTTTCCAAAATTCAACAGAGCTCAAACCTGACACGTTTATGGTTAAACTGGAACACTAATTAGTGTGCTTTAATATTTGTATATTAACTTAGACCTGAGTTGGAAAAGTAGTTGTACTCTTTCTTTGGTGTCATTGTTCAGAACCGTAGAAATCATCTTTTTTTTTTCTTTTCATTTGTAACAGCTTTTAAGAAGATAGATAAAATAACATTGATACATAAAATGGTATTTTTATAGAGTGTACAACCTTTGTTTTTCTTCTTTAGGTAATAACAAGTGTGTGCAATAATGCTGCAAAACATTCAGTTGTGAAATTTTGAGAGTGGGATTTGTATATTAACAGTCAAACAAACCTTAAAAAATTTGTTCTTATAAACACAGGCAAAGAAACACATTTTGAAACATGTAGGACATAAAATTTTCAGAAGCACTCATGTATTTCTACATAATTTGATGCAGAAAACTTGACAAAACTTCCTGCAACTGAATAGTATCATTTAATGACTGAGAAACAGCATGTAGCAGTTATAGCTAGCTACATGACTGATTTTCAGAAATTATTATGGAATGAATAAATGAGCCAGTAACCTGAGATTCTTAATTATATACAGTTTTGTATTAGAAATAGGAGAAAACCATGGCCTTGCCGCTAGCCCCTGTGCCAAGTCTCTGAGTCCGAGAGTTTTGCTGTATGGCAGACTAGAGAAACTCCTTTTAGTAGAGCAAATATAAATATGCTGGATAAAATGTATTTTTTAAAGTAATTTTTAAAGCATAGCTGAGCTTGCAGAAAAGCAAGGGAATTCCTTGGAGGACAGAGATGACAAGACAGTTTGAATCAGGAGGGGTAAGGAGGCAGCATTTGTCACTGACATATCTGTTGATCTCCATTTTCCTAGAGCCTGGGTTTTAACAGGCTGAATGTAGGGGGCTCAAGAGACAGAGCTTAAGACTGAGGAGGTCAAATATGAACTCCCAAAGAGAATTGGCACACCAAATGGTTAGAACCTCAGTGGATGAACTAGAAAAACTGCTCAGAAGAGGGAGTGGTGGAAATTTATACCTTTATATCTCTATCTATATCTGTCTCTCTGTATCAGCTTTGGTTGTGGGTAGAATAGGAAACAAAAGTCTCCCATGAGACACAAGTCTGCACGAAGGTAGGTTTTGGGCTTGAGTTTACACTACTTGTAGGGCCTGAAAAATCCCAGGCTGAATGTTCAGTTGAAAGTGCTCTTAGGTCGCAGTACTCCTGGCTCCTGGTAGAAGGAAAGTGAAATCTCACTGGAATTATACAGTGTAAATCTACACATTAAAGAATTTTCACAAATAAAGTTTGAGGACTGTGAATTCACAATAAAGACAACCCCCAATTCATAAGAAAATAAGTCAGAATAAACAAGAGTTAATAGAAAAAACACATTGTAGAATCAGTTTTACATAGACTGCAGTTTGGGATGACCCATTTCAGAATGTAAAATAAGTCTGTTTAATATATTTCAAGAAATAAAAGGGGCTTTTGAGAGTATGGCAATGGAAGATTTGAAATGGAACCAATTAGAACTCATAGCAATGAAAATATAATGAAAGTGGAAATTTTTGGAGTTAGACTTTCCTTGATCTCTGCACAGGATCCTGGCACTTAAATTTATTTTCCCCTCATTTTTCCTGTAGCTTTTCTAAAGCTTTGTATCATCCTTCTTGTGAAGACAAACCAGTGTTTTCAAATCAGCCAGAAAAAAGTTGTTACGTAGCTTTGCTCGAACAGCACATCAGCCTTGGACCTGTAGACAGAAGAAAAAGAAATATGATCACACACAACCTATATTTGCAAGAATACATCACTGTTATTTTTTTTCCCAGTAAGATGGATTTTTTTCCCATCTGTTTATCTGTTTTTCTTACTGCTGCTCCTAACTTCAGCTCTTAAAGTGTTAGCTCTTACTACTTGAGCTTTTTACATTGAGCAATTTTTTAATTGGAACACACACCAGATTTAATAAAATGTACTCTCGGATACATTAATTTTTTTAAATTGACTTTATTTTTTAGAACAGTTTTAGGTTTGTAGAAAAAAGTCACAGAAACTATTGAGTTCCCATATACCCACTCCCAACCTCCCCTATCATTAACATCTTGTATTAGTGTGGTAGAACTAATGAACCAATATCAATACATTATTATGAATTAATGTCCATATTTTACGTTAGGGTGCACTCTTTGTTTTTTATAGTTATATAATTTTAACAAATACATAATGTCATGTTTCTGCCATTACAGTATCACAGAATAACTTCCTTCCTTAAAAATCATGTGTTCCACCTATTAATTCTTCCTCAACCCATAGCAATCACTGATCTAGTTTCCTTTCTTTTTAACAATATTTTTCAATAGTGTGGTATGTTTCTTACAATTGATGAGCCAATATTAATACATGATTGAAGTCTATAGTTTAGGGTTTGCTCTTTGTGTTACATTCTATGGGTTTTGACAAATGTATGATATGCACCTACAATTACACTATCACATAGAGTAATAGTTTCATTGCCCTAAAAATCTCCTGTGCTCCACCTATTCATACCTCTTTCCCTCCCCATGAATCCCCAGCAATCACTGATCTTTTTACTATCTTTATAGTTTTCCAGAATGTTTTATTTTTATAGTCTTCATAGTTTCTAGAAGGGAATGATACAGTATGTAAAAATTTAGGTTGGCTTCTTTCACTTAGCACCATGTGTTTGAGAGTTATGCATGTCTTTATGTATCATAACAGTTCATTTCTTTTTATTAACGAAAAGTATTTCATTGAATGGATGTGTACACATTCATCTACTAAAGCGTGTCTTGGTTGCTTCCATGTCTTCGCAATTAAAGCTACTACAAACATTCAAGTGCAGGTTGTTGTGTGGACATAAATTTTTAACTTATTTGGGTAAATACCTAGGACTGCAATTGTTGGATCCTATGGTGATCTATGTTTAACTTTGTAAGAAATTGCCAAACTGTATTTTAAAGTGGTTGTACCATTACATTCCTACCAACAAGGAATGAGAGTTCCAGTTGTTCCACATCCTTTGACAGCATTTATTATTGTCAGGTTTTGGATTTTACTCATTTTTATAGGTATATAGTGGTATCTCATTGTTATTTTAATTTGCAATTGCCTAATGACATATGATACTGAACATCTTTTCATGTGCTTATTCGCCATTTGTATATTTTATTTACTGATGTGTCTTCATATCTTTTGCCCATTTTAAAATTGGATTGTTTGTTTTCTTATTGTTGCATTTTAAGAGTTCTGTGTATATTTTGGATGGAAATCCATTATCAGATATGTGTTTTGCAAATATTTTCTCCTAGCCTTTGGCTTACATATTCATTCTCAATGCATGATACATTTTTCACTGCTTTATTTTCATTACAAATAAAAAAAATTCTGGAATATCACTTGAAAACAATATGAAATACTAGAGTTTAAAAAATATTAGTTTGAACTCTATGTAATTGTTTTTTTCATAGGTCAAAAATGGTAGAGTATTCACAATTTTATATAGTTCAATCTAATAGAAGCCAATAATATTTCTCTACAGTCTTCTGGGTGTGCACTACCCATCAGCAACAAACTGTTATTTTGTCTTTGAGATGATTCTAGAAAAAAATTAAGCTCATAATAGGATTAAAAGCAGATGTAGAAGTTATAATCACATAGTCGTAATTTTCAAAGACAGCTCTGGTGTCAACTGTTCTGGTCGCCAACCACTGAAATGTCTCAGTTATTCTAAGACCTCTTGCCACTTAAAGCTACATTTTAAATGGGAGCTCAGCTAGAAATGGCACAAAAATCCTGTGTTCTAAATTTTGGTTAAGGAGATCTGTTCATTCTCTGCAGAAGCTCGAGAAACTTTGTATTACTTAATTCTGTTGCTATATTTATGGGAGCCCAGTGGGCTGCCTAGTGTAAGAGTGAGTGCCTTGTATGGACACTCATAGACAATCTTTCTTCCCTGCTCAAAAAGTCACAGGATATTTGTAATAGTTTTCTTTGGACCTCCAAATGAATAGCAATGGGCTAATCATTATTTTGAGGGACATAATTTGTGACAAGATTCAATAAACTGTGGCAGTCAATGATGTAGCAAGATTACTTTAAATTGTACTGTTAAATAGAAAAAAACAAATACAGATTTAATAAAATGCAAACATACAAATTTCTGCATATTTATGTATATACTCTCTTTTATGTATAAAACTTTCTTTTAAAGGTGGAGTATAGAGTCAAGCTTTTGATTTACTGGTAGAGGGTAGAACTTGTAACAAACATGGTAATATAAGACAGAATAAAACAAGTAATATGAGAGAAGTGCGAAGAAAGTACTATATTTGTTCAAATTAGGGAATGATTATAGTGGAGAGATCCAGAAAGGCTTTGTGGAAAATGTGAAATCTGAGTTGGATCATGGGGAATGAGTAGGGCTTAACTTTGTGTAGATGGGGGTGTGCGTTACAGAAAGAAGATACTTTGTGGAAAATGGCCAGATATGGGAAAGCTTGGACCATTTTAGGGAACAGTAAGCAAGATCAGTAGCAATTATGGACTAATCATCTAAAGTTTTGACTTTATGCTAATGACACAAAAATACATGACATTTTAGAGACATGAATTTTGCTGAAGCAAGAGTTGGAATCATGCTTTCTGCAGGGCTCTCGTTTGTGAGAGGGCCAGTGAGCGCCCCCTAACTGCCAGCCCAGCATCCACAGCCAACACAGCTTTCTTAGCTTCAATTTAGCATCACATACTTAGCATCACATAGACCTTAACACTTGTGAAGTATTAAAAACTGTGTTTCTATGTTTTTTTTAAATTAAAAAATGTTCTTCTAGTGATTGAGATTTGAAAAGAAGGCAAAGATAGTGCTGTTTACTAATGACAACAGCAACGCTTCAGAAAAATGTTAGAGTAGAATGCTGAATTTGGTTTTAGATCAGATTGGTGACAGGAGTTTAGAAATTTACAAATGATTTGGGACAAAACTCTTTCTGTTACCAACAGCCTATTTTTATCCAGGTTGACTGGAAGAGAACAGAGGAAAATAAAATCATAAAAGTAGAATGAGACCATATTTAAGAGCAGGCTATGGCAGGCTGATAAAGTTTTCTGGGCAGTTTTTTGATATCTAAATTTTGCTTTTATAAAATTATTTTAATATGTTAATTAAACTTTTACTGTCAACAAAGATGGTGCTGAAAGTTACTATAAGGATGATTCGAAGAAGTAGTAGTTCAGTAAAAGAAATGATCCACATAATAGCTGTTACCTTCTCAAGGTTTCTCTTCTCTCAGTTTTGTACTCTCCATTAAGATTGTAGATTATGTTGGATTTTTCTGTAATATTTATCTCTGTAAGTATTTTTCTCTCTAAAAGAATTGCAATAATTTGTTATAAAAATACAGTTATGGTAGACATTACTAATTGCCTACCCTAAATTTATTCACCTTTTTTTTTTATTGGTAAAACTCTGAGACTGCTGTTTGCCTAGTTAAAAATACTCACAGTCTCAGATTCCTTTATATCTAGGGTGGTCATGTGACCATTCCTATCCAATAGGGTAGAA
Source organism: Rousettus aegyptiacus (assembly GCF_014176215.1). Lineage (NCBI taxonomy): Eukaryota > Metazoa > Chordata > Mammalia > Chiroptera > Pteropodidae > Rousettus > Rousettus aegyptiacus. The sequence goes on along the minus strand of NW_023416306.1, from coordinate 114,092,658 downwards.
GCAGACATATCCTGATAAAAAGAGAAAGACTCAGCTGATATATAGCCTTTGTTCTTCATCCTTTTTCTTCTTCTTGGTTGGAGCATAGGAATATTGCCTGAACCCTCAGGTGGCATCTGGAGACCACGAGGGCTGAGCAAAACGATAGAGGCAGTGATGACATTGTGAAGCCACAGAATCATCCCTTGTCTGCTAACCTCTGACCTATTTCTTAAGTAAGAAAAACTAACTTTGGTTATGTCAAGCAGGTCATCTGGTTTCTTTTATCAAAGCAACCCTAATTGATACAGTAGCCTACTTCCAGTCAGGCATAAAAAGGTTAATGTTTCCTGCTAGTGCACTGAGGGAATTAAGAGAATTAATGAAGTTTGCTGGGGAATTGGTATGGCACTTCAGTGTGTCTGTCTTTTAGGAAGTGAATTTTAACCCCAAATTGAAAGTTATATCTTCCACTAGTGGAGCAGACCACACCTTTTCTCTATTGCTAAAGTGTATATGGCACAGAGGACAAAACATCAGAGAGAAGAACACTGATCACAGGGAGCATAGAATGCTCAGATTAAAGTTGCACAGGACTTTCCAGTAAACACAGAGCCATTGTGGGGGAAAGTGAGTAATTACTGAGAGGCATTTTCAGAATGTGGAGGGAGCAAAACTTCTGCAAAATGCCACCGATGAAGACTTGCTATCTGCAGAGTTATAGTAATGGTAATAAAAATCGACATGACGAGCTAACATCTTAGATCAGCACTGTCCAAAGAAATACAATGCAAATCACATATGTAACTTTGTCTTCTAATTGTCACTTTTTAAAAAAGATAAAAAGAAACAAGGGAAATTATGTTTAAGTCAATATATCCAAAATATTGCTTTAATATGTAATCAATATAAAATTATTAATGAAATAATACATATATTCATACTGTGTTGTGTATTTTAATATTTATTCATATTTAAGCTTGTGTATTTTACACCAATAACACACCTTGATCCAGACGAGTCACATTTTAGTTGCTCAATAGCCACATGTGACTAGTGACTACTATATTAGACAGGGCAGTTTTAAAGAACAAAGTGATTTATGTGTTATGTAGATACATTGGTTTATTCTAAAAAAAAAGGTGAAAAAATTTTCATCAAAATTCTAATTGTCTGGAGTTGTAGGAGAAATAGGCATTAGTAAATTTCTAGGAGAATCTAACAATGGTGAAGAAAAGGGTCCTATGGAAAGTATCCAGCTATCTCTTCAAAGTTGAATATGACCTGGTTTGTTAGATATGATTTAAAAAATGATGGCCAAGAAATGGAAAGTGAAATTAAAGATTTATTGAAGCCACATGTGTAATCTTGGAAACAGAAAGAATCCTCTCAATTTCACCTCTTAGGTATGTTAAGAAGTAGGAAAATGTTTGTGTCTTTTTAGAATAATACGCAATGTCTATCTAAAATGTCGGGACATCATTTAACTTATTTTACCATTCTGCTATGATAGCCTTTTCCTTAAGTTGAGAGAGACGAGAAAAGAAAAATTTGGAGAACACAGAGAAGGCTTTATTACCCCATCTTTCTAGCTGTTGAGCTTGATATCCCCTCAGTTTGTATTTGATTGCTGAAGTTAGAATATCTCAATAATCTTTCTTTGGGCATAAGATTTGCTAATGTTATTGTTATTTACCCCAGTTCATTTAATGCATGAAATATTGTGAGTTTTTCTTTATTTTCTTTTGGTCAACAAGCATCCGATACTCTTTTACCAGTGGCAACAGTCTAATGTTTCAGGTCCCACCACCATTGAAATACCTCCCACTGGAAGTACAAGAAAACATTTTTAAAGGGTCTCTGTAGACATACAGGAAGTTTTAGTGCTTTTTTTTTTTTTTTTTTTTTGGTATAACTGGAAACATACTTTGTGAAGACTAAGAGTCCTCCCAACTAGAAATGATAGGCGACTGCTTCTAAAGATAAAAAAGGAGAATTTGTTGAAAAATTTCTTTAATTATAAAGTAATTATGCCAATCTGATTATAACCTAAATTTATTTTCATAGTGAAATGGCTTTTGATAGAATTCAGGCAACCTAGAAAAATAAAGAAAAGAAAAATCACCCATAATGTCACCTCTTGGAATGGTGACCTATAATACAACCATAGTTAACCCTCAGCCATTATCCTGCCTGATGTTTCTTCTATTCACATGCTCCCCACATGCTCACAACTTTTACCACCACACAGGCACACCTTCCTCCCCTCTTCTCTCCTCTCCACATTTCTCTTCCTGTTTCTTCCTGCTTCCTTTGTCTTTTTACAAAAGTGGGATCATAGTCTACAGACATTTTATAGCCTGTTCTTTCATTTAACGATACATTATGGGCAAATTACTATATTAAAGTATATACCAACTTCATCATTTAAAATAGCATACTACTTTATGAGTGTATCTATTGAGCAAGTCCTCTAATTGTTTATTCGTAGTTATGTTCAGTATTTTTGTTATTATAAATCAATGATACAGTGAACTTCCTTGTCTATGCATTTGTTGAATTACTTTCTGAGGATAAATTCCCACGTGGAATTGCTGAGTTAGAGTATATGTATAGAGAGTTGGGCTCTATGTTGCCAAATTGCCCTCCAAAGATGACATTTAATTTATACTTGCACTAACAGTGTTCTAGAGTGCTACATTTATATCAATAGTGTTATTTAAAAAACTTGCCTATCTGATAGTTTAAGATGGTATTGTTGTTTTATTTGCATTTTTTGGGGGGGGGAGGAGTTAATAGTGTCTTTGGACAGTGTATCGATAGTGTATTTTCAAATGTTTTTTGGCAGTTTGTGTTTCTTTGGTGAAGTGCCTATTTGCATTTTGTTCATTTTTTTATTAAGTTTTTTTTCTATTTTATATAGGTTATCTTTATATATTTAGAACATATATTCTTTGTTACATATGTTACAGATTTTTGTTACATATGTTACAGATTTAACTTTTTCCAAAAAGTTTATTCTACTTACTGTTTTCCAGTATTAAAAAAATTTGCAAGGTACTATTTTTCTAGCTATTTATTATATGGAGTCATTTATGAGAAATATATGTTGGCTGTTGCAGCTTACTTTGTGTTTCTCAAAATGATCCATCAGGAGTATTTATATCCTTTGATGTCTAAGCCTGCATCATCTCTAGAGTATGTTTTGAGTAAGTAATGTCAAGGAAATCACCATCTAATTATGTTTTTGCGGAAGTGTCTGTTACTAGCTTTGAAGTTTGCAGCTAATCTCTTCTTAACTACATTTCTTTGGATCTAAGGTTTAGATAAGCAGTGACAATTAAAAACATAAAAGAATGTACTTTCTTTTCTTGAGAGAGTCTGCTTTTTCATATTTTAGTTTAATGTTAACAACTGAGAATTAGCAAACTGTTTTTATTTTTATTTATTCTATCTCTACATCATATGAAAATACACATAATCAATATCAATGGTCTAAGATTATCCTTCAGAAACATTTCTTAGCCAGTTACTCAAGCAATATCCTGCTGTCAGTGAACTTTATTTCATAGAGTATTAAGAGTTCAAATACCTGTTAAGTCATACTGCATTACATATTTAAATGTTGAATGTTTTCACCACAAAAAAAGAAATAACTATGTGGTGCAATAAAGGTAATAGCTAATGTTATGGCGCTAATTATTTTGCAACCTATAAATATATCAGATCAACTCTTTGTACAATTATACAATGTTATGTGTCAATTATATCTAAATAAAACTGTGGGGGTTTGAAATACCTTTTTTTAAAAAATAGGGCTTTTCATAGTGTGGAAAGTCTAGACACTCATTGGTGTTTTTTCCCCTGTGTCATACTTTTGGATATGAAAGTAATGTGGTAATATTAAATTTGACTATGAAAGATAGTAACACAATAAATTTGCGTCTCTAGGAATTTAAATAGGGGACACAAGATAAATAAATATGTATCTAGTGGGAGAATATCAACTATAAAGATCTCGAAGGATAATATATATGGTGGTATTTTGATAGTTTTGTGAATGGGAAAGAAAACTTTACAGGTAGAGTTCGAGTTACTCAGAGAGGAGTGAAGTGAGATAAGCAGAGGAGGAACAGTTGGGCACTGGCTGCCACAAGGATACGGATGGGGATTGGCAGTCATGGAGGGCAGGCTGGCAGAGAATACCAAAGGCAGTGACCAGCAATGGATCCTGATGTAGATAGAGGTCAAGGACTAACCCCAGGTACGGAGCTAGAACCTTGTCAAAACAGTGGGCATTGTGTGGTTGGTGCAGTCCAAGAAAACAGGAAAATGCAAACATGCAAGCTTTAGAGTAGCAACCTATATAAAAGCAAGACAGAGCCCTAAAATACTATGGTTCTATGACTCTGTATGCTGGGAAAATGTAAACCCCATGGACAACGAGCTAGGAAAAAAAGATTAATTCGTTACGATTTCTCTGTGGTACCAAACTCAACGTTTGGTTTATTTTAAATAGTTTGATTAGTTGACTAAAAATGTCTTTGAAAAATGGGTCATAGTGTAATTCAGACTTTGCATATGTATATGTATAAAGACATGAGCTTATGTCATTTTTGAGAATTTTGTATATATAATTTGAATCTTTTTAAAGTCAACTTTGTTTTACAATAATTGGTGGGATTTTTTTGCCATCCATTTTTAACCATATACTTACTTCATTTAGATAAATTTTATAATTTTTAAAACTTAGATATTCTGACTTCTATATTTTTGACAGTGGATTAGGGAACTCCCAGTGATAACTCCTAGTAAGGGGAGTGAGATGGCCTCAGATGCGAAGATGGCTACATACTAAAATTCTTGAGTTAGACTGAAAAACAGAAAGGTCACTCAGTGTCATTTGCGGAGCATAATCATTCCCTTTATTTTTTATAGTGCATTATAGTTTGCAAAGTACTTACCCCTGCATTTTAACTTGATCTTCATGAAACCTTGGAGGTAGGTGACATAGTGATCACTACCTCTGTTGTTACAGGTGAGGGCACTAAGACATGGGGCTTGCTCATAACCCATATCCTGACTTCCAGGAGAATTCTTTAAATAGGTATACCCCCTGTCGTCATATATGATCACAACTCCTCCCTCAGTTAGGTGATACTGGAAGGCACTACTTTTGATTTATTTCTTCGTTGTATATGCCATATTATTATAAGCTTAGCAGAGCTGGCATTTAAACATTTGAATGAATTATTTTTCCTGTGAAAGGTAATAATACAGCTTCACTTTAAATAGATTGTTAAAATATTTAAATCTTACTCTGGCAGATATTTTGAAGAATAAGATGTAGGGATAGGTTAACAGCCATGCTCTCAAATTGATTCCTTGGCAGAGATTTATTGCAGCAGTTAAGCATGGAGAGTAAAGTGTGCAGACAAATCTTTTAATTAGCCCATGATCATGGAACTTGCCTCATTTGTTTAATAGTTCTGCAAAGGCACAAAGAAAGGTTGTTTCAAATAATTTTCATACTGTTTTTGTGGCTTATATACTTGACCGTTGAGGAGCTACTAGACCATAAAATCCAGCCAGTAAGAGCTTTGGAAATCACAGAGCTCAAAGGTTTATTAAGTGGTGTGAAACTCTGTTGTTTTGTGCATGTGTTAAATAATTGCTGTCAGTGCAAGACTGTTAAAAATTCCCAGCTAGTAATAACATGAATAGCACTTTATGGCTTTAAAAGGAGATAAAGGAAATTTCTTAGTCAGCACTTTGGCGCTATCACAGCATATGTCAGTTTTGTTATTGTGAGGACTTTACTTTTGGCAGACGCTCTCCCTTCTGGCAGCAGAGCTCTAATTACCATATAAATTAAGCTGGGAAATCAGTGGAGGGCACAAAGCCCGGCCCCTTCTGCTTGTACCACATTGCAGGGCTGCGGTCCCAAGCAGGCACAATGTAGGCCGATGGGGTGGGGAAGGCTCCATTCCTCTTTCTTTCCATTCAGATTGATTAGAGGAACATTAAGCTGCTTAGCTGCTATGCAAACACAAGGGTTATTCTTTTCTTATTCTTCATCTTTTTTTTTTTTTAAACCCAGCGTCTTCTCTCCAACAGCATTTCACAAATTAGCCTAATCCATCCTGCATTAATTCATAGGCACTAATTATATTTCAGCATACATTCTTACACACTAAATTATAAGTATCCTTACTTTAATCAGTTGTAACTAGTCCTTAAATTGAGGATTTAGTACTTCCCTTTTATAGGATAACAGACTTTGCTATGTTATGTGATGGGATTAGACCCTTTATTTAGGATGTGGAGTTGAAGATGTAGATGATGCATTAATTTTTTTTCCTAAAGAGCTCTGTATTTTCTTCTAGCTGGAGTTTAATTCAAAACTTTATAATGTCTCTTTAAAATTTGTGAAAGTGTTTAATGCTTAGGTAGATTTGGGATGTGAACTAATAACCACAATTTGTAAGGACATAATTATAACACAGATGAATATGGTTTATAGTTGTAAAGTGTTTCCCACATAAACTATTTTGTTTGGTGTTTAAATAACACTCAACATGGGTAATTTAGGGATTAATATGAGGTAGTTGCTGCAGGCCACACAGTTAGTTGGTAGCACAGCTGATGCTAGAAAAAGTCTTATCTCCCTTTGGGGCCTGTTTCCTCCCACCTTATACTGCTTATTGACTGGAGGTCACCCCCACTGTTAAACTCATATGCTTATAAAGTTTCTGATGAAATATCTTTTTCTGTCAGCATTCTTTATTTATGTTTTCCTTAGACTTTGTAGAAAATTATAATAATTTAAAAAGAACCACTTGAGAGCATTCTGCAAAATTTAACATTTTACAGATAGCATAAAATCAGAAACTACTTTTTCACTCTTTGGAAGGTAATTGATATTCTAGTTCCTTAAAACAAGTACATATATAAATTGTTATTACCATATAAATTAAACTGGGAAATGAATGGAGAGCACAAAGCCTGATTGACACCTTCTGTTGGTACTGCTCTGCTGCCAGAAGGGAGAGCATCTGCCAAAAGTAAAGTCCTCACAATAACAAATATCCTTCCTTCCTTCCTTCCTTCCTTCCTTCCTTCCTTCCTTCCTTCCTTCCTTCCTTCCTTCCATCCATCCATCCATCCATCCATCCATCTATCTATCTATCTATCTATCTATCTATCTATCCGTCCGTCCATCTTCCTTCCTATCTACCTACCTACCTATCTAATTCACAGGGTTTCAAACCCCTTTAAAGATTGTAAAGAAGATAGTCTGATGACTATCTTTTTTGAGAATTGGCTCTTCAGAGTAGGTGAGAGCACTACAGAGATTTCTGTTTTCAGAGTAGATTTAGGTAAGAATCAAATCAGATGAGAGACCTATCAACTTTCAGTCCAATGCCTGCTGCCCTCCATGAAAAAACTGTACCCATTGATCCTTTTACTTCATTTGGATTTATCCTCTTTAATAGATGAGATTGGGTAGAAAGAACCTTAACTTGCCAGGGTCAGAGGCTCATCCTGGAGTTTAACTTCTTAAAGAAGAATATTCAGCTATTGCAATCTCAAGCAGGGCTACAGAGATGACTGGCTAAGGAACAAGAAGGGGCTGAAATCTGCGGTGTTCCATTTGATTAGTTGTGCTCATTGGTGTGCTGCTGAGTTTGCCTGGAAGAAGGGGACAATTTCTCTTTACATAAAAGGCTACAGTCACTGGCTAAGCTCTTCTTCAGTGAGGTGCTTTATCCAGAGGGGCACCTTTTCCAATTCGCCCAAAGACATCCTCTATATAGGTGCTGCTCTGTTTAGAGTAGGGAGACTTAGAGGAGGGGAGGTTATATCATCGTCTACCTAGTCACCAAGGCTAGACACTTCATTTCTCCTCTCCTTTCTCCTCCTCCTCTTTTTTCTTCTCTCCTACCCTCCCCTCTTTACTTGCCTCTTCCTTTTTCTTTTCTTTTATAAATGGAATGAAGTGTCCAGGCACATTGTTCTTTAGGTGGTCATGGAAAGTCACCCTTTATATAATTAACTGGACCCTGTTAATTATATAAATGTAAGGCAAATAAGTAACTACTAGTTTGGAGAAGAGTTACAAGAGGTATTATTGAGCAAGAGGCTGAAAATGAAAAGCAGGGAAGGACACAGGTCGAGGAAGCAAGGGACATACAGAGGTTGCAAAGCAGAAACTGTACATGCTTTTAAATTTTACTTGGGACCCGATCTGCTGGTAGCCTTCTGAAACTGAGGTGGTATTTGTCAGATAAATACAAATAGGCAGAACTTGCTGTTCTATGCCCCTGCCTCTCCAACAATAAACAAAACCAAAAATTTCAAATAAACAAAATACTCATTACTCAGACTTTTCCTTTCAATCTAATGATGCCACAAGTCTTGAGAAATTTGCTGGTTGTCTGTAAATGCTGCAAGTTTATAGCCTAGATCTATTTTTAACAAAAAAATCTTTAAAAACCTCAACACTGTTTAAAATGGATGAAGAAATGATATACACTCTACACTGTCTGCAGGGTTATTTGACATTTACCATCATTGACTGTGATTCAAGAAGTTTTACAGGCTACTTGTTCATTATTATTATTATTTTTCAGTTAGACACAGCCTTATATGTTAAACACCTTATAAAGAGAGGAACAGAGAAGATTCCTGTTATGTGCATTTAGAAGATATTTATGACAGAAAAGAATGAAAATAAATTCATCCCAATTCTATATTATGTTACTTGATACATTGCCAAGGAGAAGGGCAGACGATACTAATTTATTACAGTTAAGTGAGGTACACCAAAGCATTATATGTAGAGAGCTGCAGGAAGCATTTTTAATTAAAATACGTTTTCTGAATTTGTCTTTTTCTTTGTTAAAGTGAGGCACCTGTGTTTTGAATTTTGCACTGCTGATTTGGGAATGCCATGGTAAGGAGGATATAAGGTTTCGAGACGAAAGAAATGGTGTGGAGGCGCCATCTAGTGGTCATGTTGTCTCGTCCGTATTCTCTCTCTTGCCAGCGGTGGTTAGGTCTCAGTGGTAGGTTGCCCGTAGTGTTTGGGTTTCCTGGACAATCCTTTTAAGATATAAGTAGTGAATTAGCATATTGTTGTCCTTGAAAAGATAATATTTTTACTCTTGTTTCGTGGTCACTAAAATAATCCTGCTCTAAATTCATTATTTGAAATTAGTTGGATGGTTTTATTATCCTTTTTGCTAATGTTTTTAACTAATCATGTCAGCAAAGGCTTGAGTTAAACTTGAAAATCATAGCTCAGGGATCACTTACTATTTAATTGAAATGATATCGTATATCATAAATATATGTGATATAAATATACAGAAGACATGTAGACTAGAATATCTGGAGGGTATCATGGGACCTAACCAAAGGTCTGGATGATGGACAGGTGCAGTGAAATTTCATTACAAGTTTTTCTTGTTCTTTTAGGATTAATCTCTCTTTAGTAGAATGTAGAAGAAAAAGATCAATGGGGAAGTTAATCTTTTGGGAAACTTTATTTTTTTAGATGAGCTATGTTCAGCAAGCATACACCTTATTAGAAAGACAGCCACAGATGGTTGACTATAATCATTTCTTTTCTTTACCTTTCAACCACATGTAATCCAGAATTGTGTCAAATAGTGAGCTTTTCCAAAATGAACTGTTAGAGATCTTATGAATGATATATATTCTCACAGGGCATTGTATCCTTTATCTCCTCAGTGACAAATCTTTGAAAGTTCCTCTGTTTGTGTGGGGTGGGCGTAGGGGAGAGGGGAAGGTTTGTAGTAAAGGACTTTCACTGGGATAGAAAATAAATGTTCTCTGGAGGATTTTTACTTTATTAGTATTGTTTTGGTATCTACTATTGAAGTATTTACATAAAGAATTTTAACATTTGATTAAGTACTAATATTTTGTCTTTGTTACACAAGAATAGTGTTTTTTTTTTTCAAGAAAATTCTCATGGTGGAAGTAAATGAAACATTAAGAAACTATAGGATAGCTCTTATAGCTAAAAACTTACCCCAAAGACACTCTCTGAATTTGCAATGACAGCTCAGGTAATACTACAGTCATTTTGATTGTCAAGTGTCTATTGCAGGCTCAACACAGTGACAGGTCGTAGTTGCCAAGATGTGTCATGGAGTCTGGGTTCTTAAGGTCCTAGTAAGAGGCAGTGTTGAGACAAATAAGAAGCCAAATCACCTGTGTTTGAGCCCTCGCTCTGCCTCTTACGCATAGTGTGACCTTGGAGAAGTTACTTGACTTCTCTATGCTTCAGCTTTTTTAACTGAATGGAGATAAGAGCTGACCTTGTAGGGTTGAATGTGAAGTGCTTAGAACAGTGCCTGGAAAGATGGTGGGGATCCAGTCCTCACTAGTTATTTTCATTCTCATCATTTGGTGAGGAAGCCAAAGCTTAGGCACCATACACAAGAGGAAGTCCAACACTGTATTTTATCAAGTAAGAAATTGTTAAACAACTGCCTACTAGAAGGGTTCATAAGAGAGAGACCAGCATAAGCTATGATATTTTGGAAAGCAAGGAATAAGGAATGGATCTGGGTTTTGAACATTTCAAAAAAAATACATTTTAAATCAGTTTTCCCTATTAAGATTTCAATTAAGGAGAGTAATTCATTATGATTCTTGGTGCTATTTTTTTCTACAGGGCTAAGGACCTTTGTCTGCTCACTGTTTTTCATTCATTCAGCAACGTTTTATGGGCTATGCCCTATGTGCCAGGCATTGTGTTTGGTTTTGGGCATATGATGATGAGTGAGACAGACAAGAATCACAGCTGTAGTTTTTGTTTTCTGACCTTTTAATAATGTTCCCCATGTGCCTCAGTGTCCTTTCTGGATTCCTCATGCTCAGCTTTTTAAAAAATTTATTTAAAAAACTTTATGATGAAAAATTTTAAATACACAGAACAATGTATTTAGAGGAGTAAAATGGAAATCAGGTATCCATCACCCATCTTTAGCTTCAACAATTATCAAGTCTTTGTTCTCTTTCCTGACCCTATTCCTGCAGGAGTCATTTTAAAACAAATCCAAGACATCATGTCATTTTACCAATAAATACTTTGGTATGAATTACTAATTGATAAGGAGTTTTTAGAAATATAACCATCACGCCATTATCCACCTAACAAAATTGATAATTTCTAAATATTAAATTATATCAAAGATTTCTCAAAATTTTTTTATTTTAGATTAACATACAGAGAAATAGATTTTTGATTTTTGCATAAGGTTTTATGAATTTTAACACATGTAAGTATACAGAATAATCCCATTGCCCCCTCAAACTCCATGCCTTTATAGTTACAATCTTTCCATATCCGGAAGAGAACACCAAACGAACAGAATAACACAGTATGTATATACTCTTGTGTCTGGTTTCTTTCACTCAGCATAATGCCTCTGAAATTCATCCAAGTTGTTGTATCAATAGGTTTCCCTCCCTTTATTGCTGTATTCCCCTGTATAGAATACAATGAATAGTGTTCCATTGTATGAGTGGACCATAGTTTGTCCATGTACCCGCTGAAGGACATTTGGGCTATTTCCAGGTTTTGGCAATTGTAAATAGAATTGTTATAAACTTCATCATTTCTCTGAGATAACTGTTCAAAAGTGAATTGCTCATTCATGTTATAAGTGTATGTTTACTTTTAGAAGAAACTGTAAAAACTGTTTTCCATAATGGCTGTTTCACTTTGCATTTCCCTCCAGCAATGCATGAGATTTCAATTGTTCCATACTCTTGCCAGCATTTGACATTGTTAGAATTAAGACTTTTAGCCATTCTAATAGGTGTGTGGTGGTATCTCATTGTTGTTTTAATTTGCACTTTCCTGTGACTGATGATGTTGAATGTATTTTCATGAACCTGTTTGCCAAGAGTACATCCTCTTTGGTGAAGTGTCTGTCTTTCGCCTGTGTTTCGATCGGGCTGTTTATTTTCTTACTGTATTTGGAGAATTCTTTATATATTCTCTTTATAAGTCCTTAATCAGATAATGTGTAGTATTATGTGATAGTATATATAGAAATATGATTAATTTTTATGTTAATTTTTATCCCATAAACTTGTTAAAATGATTAGTTCTAAGAGGTTTTTCACCCCCTGCCCTCTGGTACCTGAGGACTTTCTCCACAGCTAACGATATATCTTGTTTGTGAATAGGAGTACCTTTATTTCTTTATTTCCAATCTGTATACCATTTATTTGTTTTCCTTGCCTTTTTTCTTACACCTGCTGAAACTTCCAGTGCAATGTTGAATAAGAGTAGTGTGAGTGGACATTTTTGCTTTGTTTCCAATCTTAGGAGGAAAGTATTCAGTCTTTCTCCATTAAATATGATGTTAGCTGCAGACGTTATTAGATTGAAGAAATTCCTTCTTTTCTACTTTGCTGAGTATTTATTATGAATTTTATTTTGAGTTTTTATATGGATTGGCAAATGCTTTTCTGCATCAATTGATACGATTATGACATTGTTGTTTTTCCTTTAGACTGCTAATATACTATATTACATTGGTGGGTTTTTTGCATATTGAATTAGTTTTGCATTCCCATGATAAACCTCACTTGGTCATGGATCTTGTCAAATTTTGAAGTCTCAACTCGAAATGTTTAATGAGGGATCAACTGGAGGAACACACAGACTTGTATTTGGGCCATTGTATTGGAAATCAGTTGGCTGTTTGGGATGTTAGCCACTCTATGAGCTTCTGCTGGCTGCTCCCCTCCCACTTAGAGACCAGCCCAATATACTTTGCCTCTACCTCCGTCTATCTACTTATGTTTAGTTTCATTCTCTTTCCTTGCCAGTACTAGACCAGAAACTTTTATCTATTGGTCATTTCTGGGCATTTCCTTTCAACATTTATGCTTGGCATATTTAATTTACAGTGGGAGGGTTTGGGGATAAATTGTATTTAAGAAACAAACATTTGCTTTAATATAAACACATCTGTGTTTAGAGTGTTAAAATTTAAATGTTATTAAATAATTGTGTTCACAAATTTTGTCTTTTAATGAAGCAAGAAAAGAAAATAATATGAATGTCTTGCCATGTATAGTCTTCTAAGATCTGATTTTAAATGCAATTTTTTGGAAGGTCATGGAAACAAACCAGAGAGTAATATAAATGTTTGCACGTGGTTAACATAATTTGTTTGCCTCCCCAGAGGCTAAATTCCAAAGAATTTGTTTCTGTATTCTTGAGTCTGAAGACGCTGCAAAAAGACAGAGATTCCTGTGAAAGCAAGCCCTCATCTGGGGAGCCTCAGCTTGCATGGCCACCCTGCTCACCCCTTTCTGGGGAGCAGTGCGAATGCCTTGGGTTGCGGCATGAGCCCAGAGTGCTGCCTTCTGTTAAAACATAGTCTCAGTTTCTTTGAGCAAACCATTAATAGATGTCAAGTTCACATTATAGGTTTTAGTTCCCAAGCAGTGTTAAAAGCAAATGTGTGGGGGTTTTATATTTCCAGCTGCCTTTTTTTTTTTCAAACTAAAATATGTAGGTTTTGGTTTTCAACAGGCCACATTTCTTCTAATAAAAACAGTTGGAACAAAATGTGTTTTATAAGCATATAAAAAATGTTAGACTATAATGATTTTAGTGCTGCATATTTAAAAATGGGTCACTAGTAGTTAAGATATTAGCATCTGCAAAGAAAGTAAATTATGGAAAGTAAATTACAATATACCATTTATATAAAAGAGAAAGTGGTTGGAAACTAGGCCAGTCACTATATTGCGACTATTTTATTTCAGCTTCTATATAATATGCATGTCTTTCAGCTTTAAATTATTCAGAATTTGGCCTTAAAAATTTTAAACTTTTGTATATGAAACTGATCTCTGAAGTCTCAAAAATCCTATTTGTGTTTCACAAAATTCATTTTCTGAAAAAGTACCTTTCTTCTGTGGACTCACCAGAAAGAGCATCTCAGTGGATTCTGGTTCCAAACTATGTTGTGCTTGCTTCCAATGGCCTACTTCCTATCATCTGATTGACATTTTGAGCTCCTTTTTGCCCTGTCTGCTAGGAAGCTCAGAAAAAATTTCAGCCTATTTATAGCCCGTGCATTTTGTACACTGAGCATATATCTGGAATCATTTTAATCTCTTTTTCACCTTGATTTTTCTTTTTGCTTAAATTTTTTCATTTAACTCTTCTCCCGTATTATGTTATACTTGGTGTTATAAGCTACTGTGTATCCATATTGGAATAATATAGTTGGGAATAGATTTTTAAAAATCTGAATTATTTTTCTTTCATTGTTTCATCCACATCATTATATTTTTTCTAGCACTTTGGTATTTTTCTTCATAATTTACAATTACATATTTTTAAATGATAAAATTCCAAACAAGAGAATTTCTAGGATATGTTTGAAGAAATCTTTATTCTTTTTTCAGATAATAAAAGTAATACTCTCTAGTTATAAAAACTTCAAACATTGTAGAAATGTATAATGTAGAAAATAAAGGTCTTCTATAATTTCCTCCTCATTAAAAAAAAAAAACACCAAAAATAAAAACCCAAAAGTTAAAACTCTTAACTATTCAGTGTACAGCTTTATAGCATGACTTTAAGTTGTTTTATATTAGAGTAACAGTGGGAATGATTTTTATTTCCTCTATGAATCTTGGCTATGAAACTTTTTCTCATTTCTACACTGGGACATGAAGTGTATGTGTGTGTATGTGTGTATATATATATATATATATATATATATATATATATATATATATATAATGTGATGCGTTATATATGTAAATGCATATTTTTTTCTTCTGCACAGTCTTGAAGATATGCCCGTCATATCTGAAGGATATATAACTCAGTATCCTTGGAATGCATTGTAGGAGGGGGGTCATGGTGGTTCTCCACACAAGGCAAGTGGAATCAAGGGTATGGAGGGTGGTTCACAGTCTAGCCATGGCACTGGCATCAGATAGGTCTGTGTTCAGGTTCCAGTAGCTGAGGGGCTCCAGACAA
The DNA here is from genome assembly GCF_014176215.1 of Rousettus aegyptiacus. Classification (NCBI taxonomy): domain Eukaryota; kingdom Metazoa; phylum Chordata; class Mammalia; order Chiroptera; family Pteropodidae; genus Rousettus; species Rousettus aegyptiacus. Next base: position 114,077,621 of record NW_023416306.1, on the reverse strand, counting down.
GTTACCTCTCCTCTGTAAGGCTGGTTTTCTGGGGATAGTAATAATTGTTTTAAAGTGTTCTTGTTGTGAGCAACTGAGAGATTATATGCAAAGCCCTAAGTGCAGTGTCCAGTATTTAGCAAACACTAAATAAATGTTAGCTGCTATATTATTTTGACTGATGGTGACTGTTATAGAGAAACTCTAAATAATCATGGTGCAAACAAGATAAAAGTTCATTTCTCTCCCATATGTATGTCTAGACAGAAAGTTTAGGGCTGGTATGGTTCCACAGTTACTAAGGAACTAGGTTCTTTGTGTCTTTATGCTCTTATATCTCCCATCTCATGGTTTAAGATGGCTGCTTGAGCTCTGATCATCTCAACTGTGTTTTAGCCTGGGGGAAGATCATGACTGAGAAGTTGCACATAGCATGTATACTCACATCCTATTAGCCAAAACTTAGTTGTGTGGTCATATCTAGCAGCAAGGGAAACTGGAAAATGAGCCTTTGACTAAGTGGCAATATGGCAAACTAAAAATACTGATACCTTATTAGAAGAGAACAGACATTGGGAGGCAACTTATAGTCCCTGTCTTGGCAGCTATAACGCTCTCTGAGGTAAGGCAGGTGTTCTGAATATGTTCTCTTTAAAAACTATCTCCTGCTTTATTATCTATGCATTTATCAAATACCTTTGTAAACTTGTTTATATTTTTATTTTTTACTAATTCTTTGGAATAGTGATTGTTAGATGTTTATGAGCTTTTATATGAAGAACTATTTTCTTTTATTCTAAAATTACTTTTTGTATGTTTCAAGACCTCCCCGATATCTAGGATTCTGGGCCTTATTCTTAACATTTCCTCAGTTCCGTGTTTTAAGAGGTACATTTATTCACTGAAATTAGTTGAGTATTCTGGGGGCTTGCTCAAGAGTTTCACTATTTCAGATTAATGTGATATAGACTTCAGTTACATGATTATAACATTTTGGTGAATGCTGAAGATTCAGAGTTGGAAAAGCTGAAGGTTTATTATTATAAGTAATTGCTTTGGTACCTTGTGGCTATTTCAGATACTAATGTTAAAATTTGTGCCTGTGACAAGTGGAAAATTATATAGCCAGAGCTATACCTGTGGTGACATTAAATGTGATAATGTTGTTGGGGTTTTCCTCCTTAATAGATTAAGATTTCTTACTATTGATGAATCATTAAAATGCTTTAACATAAATGTTCTTGTTGGTATCTGTGATACTCTTGCATGTGGTGGCAAAATCTTCTGTTTGATAAGGATATCTTTATACCAAGTTCTGTTTCATCTCAGATATGACAGAACTCTTATTTTTAAATTAGACTTCATGGTTGTCTCAGCTGAATAGTAGCTGAGACTGTGACTAAAATTTGGATGTTACTTGAGTAGGCATTCTTTTCTCCATGCCAGCTTGCTAGGACAACAATTCAGAAAAGTAGACTGGCAACATTTGTCCAGATCTGTTTGATTTGTAGTCTAAAACCAGATTTAAGATATTCACAGTTCTTGGTTGCTTAGCTTTTAACCTACTTGGATGCCTAGGCTACTGCAATAATTATACCGAACTACTCTATTTTTCTTAAAACTCTAATGTTGGTTGTCTGAGTATAGAACTTGCTCAAATTTCATGAACATCAATGTAGCTTGTTTTAATTAACAAGGAAAAGAACTGATTCAAAGATATTAAACAGCATAGTAAACTCAGCTGAAGAATGAATGTATGCATATGAATAGCCCGACACCCAGGCAAGATCCACTCTTGCTTTTTGAATTCTGTTTTGAGACCTTTATAGTAGGTACTTTTCCTACATAAAAAAATTAGGGCAACAACAGTAAAATGATACCCAAGGAATTAAAAATCCTAACAGCCTTTTGATTTCCTATCAGTGAATCTGGTCTCTGGTTTAATTTTCGCAGGTTTTATGACTCGGTGCACGCAGATTATAAGGAAGGCAAACATGGGCATGTGGTTTCAGGTTGCCTTCCTGTAGGGATGCAGTGTTTCCTTAGATGAGTGCAGAGTTCTGATACGATCATAGACTTTAGGTAGCAGTAGCATAAAACAGTATCAAAGGAGGAAAATCTGACACCCTTGATAAGAATTGGTAATAGAATTTTATTTTTAGAAAGCAAAAATTGGAAACAACTGTATTTATTATTTTAAAAGATTTTAAAAGTATGTTTAGCTGTTATCATTACTCTATATATGAATGCTTCTATATTTCAAACAAAATATTCACTAATATTTACCTTTCCAATGAGATATTTTATTTGCGTGACTATTTTTAAAGCATGTGCTCATTTTGGTGGAGTTGCTCTTGTGGTGTTTAAACTGTATTTACATATTTTCCTCTTCCTTATGAATGTCTCATTTCTGACTTATTGAACTAAATACTAAATGCTTTTTTGTGGCTGTTGGATAGCTTACAATAGAACAAACACACACAAGAATATGCTTATTATAAATGAATTCATTTATATTTATTAAGGATAATTTTAGTTATTTTTGTAAGCTTTTAAATATATTGACTGATAAGTTCTATTTATTAGCAAAATGTAACTATTTTAACATTTTAGTATATCTTTTTCTAAAAGTTCTTTTTCTATGGATGCAAATACACTCATGCAAACCTTTATTATTATATTATAAATTAGAATTTAGTTGTGTTTATATTAAATATATTTATTATGTAGAGTATATATGTTATATTATGAAAATTCTACTTGTCAATAATTATACTTTGTAAATACACTTTTAAATAACTGTCTAGCACTACATTACATTGTGTGGTATACCACATTTTACCAATTCCCTTGTTATTGAACATTTAGATTTTGTATTATTAGAAATAATACTGCAACAGAGATCCTTGTTTATCTTTGTGTCTCTGATAATTTTCTTAGGATAAATTTATACCCCTAGTATTATTGGTTTAAAGGGTTATGAAAAATTTTTTAAGTCTTTTGATACATAATGCCAAGTTCATTCAGTCAAAAAATATTTTCTGCGCACCAATATTGTATCATGCCCTTGGAATACAAGAATAGATAAGACAGTCTTTGCTCTCAGCTCACAGTCTAGTTGGGGGACAGACTTATGTGTGATTAAGCTCAAGTCCATGCTCTCTGGGAAGGTTGTATTAATTTACATGTCACTAATATTGTTAATTATGCAAGTAGTTTTAAAATGTGTGTATATGTTCTTTTGAAATTAGGGCATTCTAGAATACTTTATAGGAAATAAACATATTTGCATTTTGATTATTTTACGTCCCGAATCACATAACCAATAATTTTTAATATTATAGATTTTGAAAACCCAATCCATTTCAATATTCTCATTTCCGTAACAGAGTATCTATCTACATTCTTATGGTATTCTCATTTCCATAGTTTTGTGGGGGCTTTCTACAGTGTTCTTCCAGTGTCTCAATACTTTCTGTCACTGACAAATAGAATACTACTCTGACCCCTTGAATGGTTGGTAAAGAACACTGAATTCATGTTGTTCAAAACTGTCTGATCACCATTTTGTTCTTTTTTTAAAGGAGAAGGACTCTTATTTTATATATATTCTTTATAAATGTGGATAAGACATGTGACTGGAACCTGAATACCTATAGTAATGAGAAATCATGGTAATGCTATTACACCTGATTTTCAGATTCTTGAATACCCACTAAGCATGGTCTTAAAGTTCAGGATAGTAATTGCAAATTTTCTAGTTTTAAGGACAATAGGTTGATTGGTTGTATCCCTATAACCAGTATATTAAATATCTGTTAATCAAAGGTAATTATTCATCATAAGAATAGACTAATGACATTAAGGAGGGGAAAATCTCACATTTTTAGTGTTATTTGAGAGTTGGGAGAGCAAACATGGCTTTCATGGAGCTCTCAGTTTCATTCCCATGTCCAGAATATACAGTTCTTGGGAATAATTCTTTCATTCATTGCTCAATAGGTTTCCCACATGTGAAGGCTGCCAAGCTCTCCCGGCTTCTAATTTAGGAGCTAAGAGCTTTGCTTACTGGGCTCAAAAATGATCTTGGAGCAAATGTATGGCCTTCCTCATTCAGTAAAAAATGGCTACTGATGGACACTGTACCAAGTGTTGCAAGATAAATTATGTGACTGAGCTGTTTTCCAAAACATACCTTTACACAATAATATAACTAATATTTTTCTGGTCCATTAGAGGTCTTCAAGATTGTCTTGTGACCGAGTGTGTGATTTCAATCCTTAAATGAGCAAACAAACTATTTCTAATAAATAATGAGGGACGGTAGAATATTACTGCACACTTTTAGTTTTTTCAATTTGTCTTTCATTTGCTCAAGATGAAGTGGATAATTTTATTTATCAAATGAAATAAATGAAGCAGATTTCATATTACACCATAGAAATTCTGGAGATCTGTATTTTTAGGATAAATTTTTAGAGAGGTAGGGGTTTCAATTTGATTGTTATTTTGATTCCTGGTTTTAATATATCCTTAAATTTTATATTTGAGTTTATATTTGATAGAAGGGTATCTTGGTAACAAGTAATCTTTTGGGACTTAATTTCTCAGGCAGCATTATGTTGCCAAGATTCATTTATTTTTGTGTATCTTAGTAGCGCATTATTTTTGAGGGCAGCATAACATTCCACAGTGGGAATATACCTAAATTTATTTACACATTTTCTTGAAAATAGACAGCTGGGTTATTTCAGCCTTTTGTTATTATAAATGCTGTTGCCATGAAGATTCTTGTATTTGCTGTCTGGTTTCCATTAATAACAGTTTCTTCTAGTTTTCGCCTAGGAGTGGTATTGCTGGATCATAGAGTATTTGAATGTTGATCTTTACATGATAATGCAATACTGACTTCTAAGTAGTTGTACCAGGTTACATTCCTGCCAGCAGTACTTAAAAAACCTGTTCATTCACATTCTCTCTAAAATATTATCAAACTTTTAAATTTTTGTTAATTATGTGGGTTTATAGTGGATTTTATTTGCATTACTCTGATCACTAAAGAGATTAAATATTTATTCATGTACTTATTGCCATATGTATTCCTTCTTTCAAAAAATGCCTGTTCTTTTGCCTAGCTTTATAAAAATAAAATTAATTCAAGTTTTCTTATAGGAGTGTTTTATATCTTCTTGATACTAATCCTTTGGTGATTAGATGGGTGGGGAATATCCTCTCCCAGTTTATAATTTGTCTTTTCACTTTGTCTAAGGTGACTTTTAATGATCAAATGTTCTGCTTTTAACAGAGGCAAATTATTAATATTTCATTTTATAATGAATACTTGTGTTTTTTAAAGAAAGTCTTCCCTGTCAAGGTCAGAAAGAATTAAAAAAATATTTTCCACTAAAAATTTAAAAGTTTTTCTTCTGCTATGTTAAATTCTGGTCCATCTGGAATTAGTTGTATGATGTAAAATAGAGATTCAGTTTTCAATTTGATCATATAATTCACTGCCTCTGTCATATATTAAAGTTATATATATGTGAGATTTTTTTCCCTGAATTTTCTTTTATTCCATAGATCAAGATGTCTATCCCTGACCGAAGCCATACTCTTTTAATATGTTAGCTTCATAAAAAGTCCTAATACCTGATAGGCCGCAGCTCTCCACTGTCCTCTTCTTTTTCAGAATGCCTTGGCTGTTCTTGGATTTTTTTTTCTCTGTGAATTTTAAAATCAGTTTCTAAAGTTTCATGAGCAACCCCTCTTAAGATTTTGATTAGTATTATGTTGAATTTTTAGGTCAGTTTGGAGAGAATGTTATCTTTATGATTTTGGGTCTTTCCGATTATGAACCTGGTATATTTCTCAATTTATTTAGGTATTCTTTAACATCTCCTAATAAATTAAAAAATTTTTTTGATTTGAATCTTGCATCCATTTAAAAATGTTTATTCTTAGTTATACTTGATATTTTAAATATTGTTATAAATCATGTCTTTTTAATTATGTGTTTGCTGTTTATTGCTGTTGTGTAGAAATGTGATTAGTTTTTTATGTTGATCTTATATCCACTCATCTTGCTAACCTCTCTTTTTTAAAAAATTACTTTTATGTCCTTTTGGTCTTTCTATGTATAAAGTCATACTTGACATTTTTATTTTCTATTTGCATTCTTTGTGCCTCTTTCCCTTATACCATTTAGGAGCCCCATGACAACATTGAATAGAAGTGATGATAAGGGGCATTCTTTTCTTGTTATTGGTTTTAAAGGCCACATTTTTAATGTTTTCTCATTAAATGTGATATTTATTATATGGTTTTAAAAAAATTAAATCTGGTGAAGGATATTTCTTTTTCTTTTCCTAATTTACTAAGTTTTTATAAAGAATTCATATCAAATTTTGTCAAGTGCATTTCTGAATCTATTGATTTATCTTTCTCCTTTAATCTTCTAATGTCTTAAAATAGAAAAGGACTAAAACTAAAGACGTGTATGTGTTATGAACTAAGAATTATAATTAATCTAATTCTGTGGTAAAAAAGAAATTTTATATTTGTTTTTATGAGATTATTACATTTAGTCTTCATTTGGCTAAAAGAGTCTTTTAAAAATGCCCGTATGCTTTATCGTTATTTGTTAAGTTTCTCTTTTTTAGATACTTTCTGTGCAGTTTGGTTGTGAGACTTAATGTTGTGGCTCACATGTGCTTTAGGGTCTACACATCCTAAAAGTGAAAAGTTCCAGAATTATTTTGTGCTCTCTATTTTTGAATCCTAAAATAATCAGATGATTAAGTGGCCCTCGTTTTAGGTGGACACTTTGTGCATAATGTTCTGTAGAAGACTTGACCCTTTCTTTTGGTTACTTCAGCTACACACTTCATTTTTTTTTTTTAATTAAAATTGTTGGGGTGACATTGGTTAATAAAATTAAATAAGTTTCAAGTGTACAATTCAACAATACATCATATGTATATAGCATAGTGTGTTCACCACCCAAAGTTAAATTTCCTTCCCTCACCAAATATTTAACTCCCTTTATCTTTACCTAGCTCCCCCATCCCCTCCCAACCCCCCCCCCCCACTTTCCTCTGGTAACCATTAATCCACTGTCTGTGTCTATGAGTCTCTGTCATGTTTGTTTGTTGCTTCCAGTTTTATATCCCACATAGGCCGCACACTTCTGTATTGAACATGCCATGAATTTCCATCCTACCCAATCCCATCCATCTCATCCCATCATGTGGTCTGTTGTATGAGGTTTGTAGCTTGTAGGGAAGATGCTTGGAATGTGTTATAATGGTTACGAACATTTAGAATAAAACATGCTTGGATTTGAACCTTTGCTCTTCTTTTTACCAGCTGAGTAGTCTTTATAAATTTTAATGACCACTCTGACCATCAGTTATCTGAAGAACTTGCATGACATTTTTGCTATGATTGCTGTGTTAAATTGTATCTGTTATTACTATTATTATATTGTCATATATAATTAATTTTTGCATCTCCAAGTATGCTGGATGCAGTTTTAAGCTACTGATTTAGATTTTCCTGTGAGTGTGCTAAAGGTGCCAGTTGGTTTATTCCCTAAGTGCTGAAAAGAACCACAGTACTGAAATATCCTTACCTTTACTTTACAACCAGTGATTTTTCTATTTTGTCTATACTATTTTTGGAGAGAGGAAAAGGCAGGCAATCATATTGCTTACAGCCAGGCCCTTTCTAAGCACTGCTGACAGATGGAGGTGTTTGGGCTGATCTCAATGCTGAGAATAACATTAATAATGATTGCCCCTGTACTGAGCATCTCTGTAGCACACATCCCTTAAGATTCTCACCCAATTCCCCAAAGCAGATCTTTCACTTTCATCTTGACATAAGGAAGTTGGGGCTTGGAGAAGTTCAATAGCTGGCCCTGTGTCACACAATTAATAATTGGTAAAAGCAGGAGGCACTTACTGGTCTCCTTGACTCTAATAACTACACTTATCACCGCTGCCTATGCAGGTGCTATTCCCTGGAGAGACTTAATATCCTTCTATTTTCTGGATGCTGACCTGAAAGTATGTGGAGCCCAGAATTCAGCAGGACCTGCTAGGTGAGTGACTAGTTGGATTCTCGGTGCCATTTGGGGGAAGCCAGCTCTCTGTTGCATCAAGAGCGGCTCTGGAAACTTTGGGGACTATTTGGCCATTTTCTACTGATAATTAAATCTAAAGAGATTTAATTCTGGGATTGGTAGGTTTAAGAGATTTTTACATTATTCACTTTGGATAAAGAATATTTAGATATGTGGCACTCATGGCTATATTTTGGATTTTTAAGTCAGAAAACTAGAGACTTTATAAAAACCTCTGGAAAATATTTGCAGCATGCCGAAATAAAGTGAGAGCTTAATAAAAATATGCATTAATGCAGGAATCCACTGCCCTCACACTAAGCACAAGAGATCTCTGTTGAACCTTGGGAAAAATAAACTTACTTTCTTGGCTTTTATGGGGGTGGCACTAAAATTTGGTGGTTGTGCCCAGGAGTAGGGTAGTGGCATAGAATGAAAACAGTCTGCAGAAGCCTTCAGGTTCTTTAAAACACAACCAAATTAAACATTAACATGGTCTTTTCAGAATGAATCCCCGATTCCCTCATCCCACATAGACAGTTGATTTTTTGAAATAGAAATTCAACTTAAAAAGTTAGTTTACTTTTCTACTTTTAATCAATCATAATTAACTGAAGGATAAAAGGATTACATTTTTAGTTTAAAATTCTTTCCTTCTCCAGCAAACCAAAAAAGGGACACAAGTTTTAGGAAGAATCATCAAATTTTGTTTTTTGCCCTTTTGCCAGTACCCTCTCTTGTTCTGGTTAATATTAAAATGCTCAAAAAGTAATTATCATTCATCTTTCAACTTGATGAACAAGTATTTTCATTGCAAATGAAGTATGTCCTGTAAATGATTAAACATTAATAAAAACAAGAATCAACCTGATTTCTTTCAACACCTCTATTTCTCTGCAGGAGGTAACATTTTCTGTCAGTGTGTCAAAGTGTTATTTTTGCGGCCTCCCTTTTGCTCAAGTAGTGTATATTTGGCTTGGTTTTAAATTCAGTAAAGACTATGGCTGAGTTCTAAAATGAAAATATAATATCATACTTCTCAGATTCTGTTTATAAATATAATATCATACTTCTCAGATTCTGTTTATGTTGCGTAAGTGCTTATAAAACATTTAGAAGTTTGTGACTCCCTGGAACTTCTATTGCATCCCTCAATAGTACTTGCAGTGCATTTACGTTATCGGTGACATTGAATAACATGCAGTATAACATGGCTGCCCTATCAGGCTTTCCAGTAAGCAGCCTTAGTAAAATAATAGTTGACCAAAAGCTAAGAGCTGTTTCTGCCTAAGAAAGAGGTTGGGTTCAGCATTCCAGTTGAACTAATTGGCCAACTGACCTTTATTTCATGTTCTTTTGTATACTATTAAGAGAGTAATAATCACTACTTTTTAGTTTATAGCTAATATGTGGTTCCTTAATTTACTCCTAATACATGGGAGCACATTTTCTGCCATTTTCATGTGTGGGGTTTTTGGGCCACATTTGTTTCCTGAGTTCCTATTTCTGTTTACCAAACAAAGTAATATTGGAATAGATTTACCCATCCAAACATTGATTAACACATAGTAAGTGCTTAATAATGCAAACATGAAATAAATGCTAGACAGCGAATGCAGGGACTTTTGGCCTCTCTGCAATATCTAATTCAGTGGTCATATATATAAGGGTTTAGAGTGACCATTTTATTTCATATTGTCACTATCTCTGTAATGTTTTAAAAATTATTCTTACCTGGATGGTTTAAAACTCCAATCTTTAAACATTACCTCCAGATTTAGATAAAAGTAAAATTGTGGCATTGGCTATAAGGAAGCGGGAAACTATATTAATTTCCAGTTTCCAGGAGGGTTGCAAAAGAGACTTTCCTTGAATGAGTATGATTTCACTCTAATAGGAGAACTAAAATTAAGTGGTTCTAGTTGCATAAAGACTTGGCAGTAACTCACGAGTGGATCTTTTATCCTTTGCTGGTTTTATATATGTGTTTTTCTCGTGAAAATGCTGTTAATATATTGATGCCGAGCAGTTATAGAACCAGCATTATGTAATACATTGAAAACTAGAATAAAGAGTATCACATGCCTTGGTTGTTGTATTTTTTTGGTACTCTTTTACATCATAGAATTGCATGTGCACACACAAAAATAACTCTATTGATGTTATTATCTTTTTAAATTTTGGAATTTATTTTCCAAAATATAGTTGAAAGTTTGTGCTCTAGGAGAGTAAAATGACGAGTCCTTTGAAAGAGAACCCAAAATAATTTATGAGAATTCATGTTTTATTGCTATTTTTTTGAAGTAGACATTTTTGTTTTGATGCGATATGTGATATGAAAGGAAATGTTCATTCCAAACCCTTAAATATATGAATTAGATACACAGAAAGGCCAAATGTTCCCTTTTGTCTTGGTTAAAGAAGGAATTATTATCTATTTTAACATAGATCTCCGCCATCCAATGGTGCTATAGCAGTGTCCCTGCAGTGATGCTGTTGTTCTATTAGATATTCTGCTTTAGGGTTATTCTTTTATCTTTAGCGTAATAACTTTATTCCAAAGTTATTTGGGATAAAAAGTCAAATGTTCAAACTTGGCACATAATTAAATGAATTTGAGATTTTTTTCCTAAAGTCTCAGCTGGGACTCAATTTGCTTAAAATATCAAATAAACATATATTTCTATTATAATAGAACAATTTCAAATCAAGTTACTCAACAGGCCTATTCTTGTCATTTCGAATATATCATTAAGTTTCATTTTGACCTAATTAATGTCTCCAAATAAGTAAGAAGACTGTGGCAGTTTGGATTCTCTAGAAGCCAGGCTGAGATGGAGTTTGGGGTAAAAGGTGTTTATTAGGAACCATCAACTATACAAGGGAAGGGGAGGAAGCGTTGTTCAGGCAGAGGGAGAAGGTGAACTGTCTTGTAGACTTGGCAAGTCTCCATGGACCAGCAGGGAACAGTGGAGGGAGGGTTTCCAGTTAGCAAGGTCCTGTGTTGGCTGAAGTGGCCGTCATTACTATTTACCTTGCTTCATTACTGAATTTAGCTCATCCTGAAATATGTGTGACCTCAGGCAAGTGGCTCTCAGCAGCTGAGGTGGCCCAAAGAGCTGCTTACCAAAGGCTATCTGATGACCACACTCTCCACAGCTGGGCAGAAAGTCCTTGAGAAGGGGACCGAGCTCTATTATGTGGGGCTCTCTTAGTTATTATAAACAATAATATTTACATTTTATAAATTTATATCATTATCTCCATCTAACTAATGAAAAAGAGATAAAACAGTTTGCTTAAGATCTCGTGGTTAATTCTGGGCAATGCTAGAAAGAATAACTTGTGTGTCCTAATTTATTAGCCTTCAGCAAGCTGACATGATATTGCAATGGACATATTTATCATTTTAAAATTGGTCCTCAGTGTATATGAGGAAAAGGAATTGTAGCTACTCAAGAACTAGTGTGGTAAATGAGAATAGGCACAAGTTTAGATTCCAGTTGACCTGGTCTCCCAGTTCGTAATGTCTCTGGCTCTGTGATAGGCAAGTCCCTTGGTCACTCTGACCTTCTGAGTTGTGATCTGTCAATAAAAGGAATGAAGTTGATGTGTTGACTAAATAGTATAGATGAAAATACATAGTATTTATGTTCGTAGCAGGAAACATAATACATGCTCATTTTCTTAAATACCCAAAACAAGACAAGCTGTAAAATATTGGTAGAAAAATGAACGTTTGAAGTTGAAGGCAGAGAGAACTTTTCTCTGTAATATTTTTTTTTTCTATTTCTCTTATACCATTAAGTGTTGATATATTAGGAAATAACAGACTTTTCTGGAGAAGTTGCTTCTGCAATTGCAGACAGATATGGGGAGGGCACTTTTTTAAAAAAAGAAATAGAAGCATGGAATGAAAAAGATTGACTAAATAAATAGATATTTATGAGCTACTTATTATGGGCCAGGCCTTTTGTTGAAATTTAATGATATAGTTTATTAGAAAGTCAATGAAAGTACTGGATCTGAGACCATTAAAGACTGCCCACTTCTCTCTTTTCCACTGCCATCCTCTTGAGTTAGTCTCCCATTATTGTCCTTGGTTCACTGCAATAGTCTGGCAACTATTTTCCAACTACCTAGTGCAGGCCCACCTTCAACCTATTCTTTAAAGAAATTTTGATCCTGTTAATTTTATTTCCCATTATTTTCATAAAGGGCGAAATACTCTACTTGACATTGACTATTGCACGGAACCTACCAACTTCATCTTTCACTATTTATATTATCAAACCCAAACTCATGACACACTCTCTTCCCTCTCCGCATCCTTCTGCCCCACTAGCTCCTCTCACAGGATTTGCTCCTCTTGCTTCAGGCCTTTGCTCATTTTGGTTCCTAATCTTGGAAAGCTCTTTCTCTTTCTTTCTAAATTGGTTAACTTCTATTTGGTGAACACATTACACATTACTCCCTTTGGCAAAGCTTTTGCTGATCCATAGACTAGATTGGGTCTCCCTCTTACTCTCCTCTAATATTCTCTCTTAGAACTCATCATAGGCGTAGTTATGTGTTTATTTGTGTAACTGTCCATTTTCCTCATCAGACTGCCGCTCCATGAGGGCAGGGACTAAGTCCGTTTTGGCTCACAGTTGCCAAGCACAGTGCTGGCACAGAGGAAGGACTTCGCGAATCTTTGAACAAAGGACTTTAGAAGGCTCACATAATCCTTTACGGACCAGCCTGTGTGTCCCACTTCACTGCTGGGCCCATCTAAGTAAGGATGAACATAGGCCAGTGTAAATCCCATTTACATTAAGCTGTACATTTGGTAGCACAAAGACTAAGAACTAAGCCTTCACTCTGATGTCTACACTTGAAAAATTTTTAATCTTTGTTTAAACTTAGTCGTCTTTATGTCGTTAGATTAAAACAAAATCATGGTACTTTTCATTTATTTAAAAATTATTTTCCTTAATTAAGTCATTGAATTATGAGAAGTGATAACCTTGAAATAGTATTATTCAAATCATATTTTTAAGGACCTATTTTTGGGGGGGCAGGGGGTAGAATCAAGCATTTTATAGATTTCTTCTCCTAAAAACTTTTCCAATCTAATGTTTTTCCTTGGACCAAAAGATTATCTCTTTACAGCAACCGGTGTGTTGTTAGGGAGAAAAGTAAGGATAGAACTGAAGACTTGGAAATCTCTAGTTTGCTTATAAGAACAAAAGTAAACCTTTTCATAATAAGTGCATTTCTTGGCTATTTTATGCTAGTATGAATTCAGGCTGGCCTGCTTTAAAATGGACGTCTATTTTTATAGGAAACACATGGAATGTCTGGCATTCTGCTTAGAAAAAGGAATCTGCGTCCTGCTGTGAAGCAGCAAAGTACTTGCTTTTTGTTAGTCAGTGGTCTTAGACTTCGATTCTAATGGCATCCTAAAAATTGAGCCTGATTGAAGTCAATATTGTATCTTAAGAAAACATGAGAATAGTTAAATGTGTGGAGCAACTGAAAATGAGAGGGACTATATAAATTTAGTTAGAAAAATTCAAAATATTTGATAGTATGACTTAACTGGCCATTTTGTCTTTGTGATTTATTTTGAAACCGTTTATTTCATAAAGCTTTTTACATGGCTATTTATTTTCACTTTGAATAAATTAAAACAATGGGTAGTTTAATTTAATTATTGCCTCTTTGACATTCCAGTGATTCCTATATATGAATGCCAGAACTAATGGACTAAAAAAATAGATTGTAATCATGCAAATAACAATACTGAAATCAAAATAACTTTATTTAGGAGCCTTTCTTATCTTTTTTTATCACTACTAAAACAACTTGTAAATTGTAAGCTTGTAGTTTACAGATAATATTAGTCTTTTTAAGTCTTGGCCATGCTGTTCTGCTACATATGTTAACTGTACTGGAAACTGTGCTGGCTGAAATTTTTAGTAACCCCAATATGGCTTTATTTTATTAGTTCTAAGTTCAATCTGCCATTTCACGTTGAGGAAATGAATTGATAGATCAATAGTCAATTAACATGGGGCTTCTTGCTTCACTGTTTATTACCTTCATGATTAACCAGAAGCTCCAAACTGCTGATATTTTATTTAATTTTTAAGTTTACAGGAGTTAATAAGTATGTGAGATTGTTCGAAGAGCATCGATTTCCACATTGTGACTATAACTTCTCTTGGGTAATATAAAAATTCAAGAAAAAAGGAAATTAGGTGTTTTTCTTGCATAATCATAATCTTGTGGAATCCACATAGAAAAGTAGCTATTATACTCTGAGGGAGTGTTTTAAAAGTGGCTTTTGTTTAGCTCTGTGTGGTATGGCCCAGAAAAAAAAAAAATCTTATTTGTTCATATTAATAGCCTTCCCACAATGAATTTTATTTAGTACAATGAATTAATTAAAAATTTACTCTGCTTTTGTTAATAGACAAAAGTATCAACTACCTCCATAATAACAAAAATCTTGAAATTTTAGGGTGTGGATTGGTAGTAGTGAGACAGAGTAATTAATAGACTTTGTCATGGCCTTAGTCTATGACACTGGGAAAAAAACAGTTTCGGTTTTCAGTTTTCTCATTACAGACTTAGATTATTTTCCATCAAATTAAGTAGTACTCTACTTGTCAATACTATGTCTAAATGACTTTTGCAAATAATGAAAAGTAATTTTTTGTTATTTATTAAATAGGTATTTTTTCTTACATGTTTCTTGTGAAAAATATGAGGTGAGTTGGAAATTAATTTATAAAGCAGTTTTGAAATTCCCCCTACTTCCCATTTGGTTAAAGAAACTTAGCTCATTCAGGCATCGATTTAGAATACAATAAATAGGAACTAGTAAGGCGCAGTCTTTCATCTTAAGTACTTTGTTTTATAGCGTGGAATGAGAATCAAAATAAGGGAGAATATATATTTTTAAAAGCCTTCCCTCCCCATGCTGTAGGAGGTATACAAATATTATAGGAGTAATTAATCTTTAGATGTTTGGGGTCATGCTGATAGATAGTGTTGGCAACGTGAGTGGAGAAAAGAATGTAATTTTCAACAAATATTTAAGGAATATTTACTGCACACCAACTACATGTGAGACTCTTTCACGTGTTGGAGAGCCAGTGTGAATAATACTATATCTCTGCTTTCATGGAGCTTGGATTCTAGTGGGAGGATATAGCTACCTTTGACGAATAGGCAGTATCTTTAAAGGTAGAGAGAGGAAGGAAGTTATTTCCGGTTCTCATTGCCCTTTCTCCCCTTGGTTGGGTCAAAAGTGCTTTGTGGAAGGTCAAGAACACATGGGGGGGGGGCAGGGCTTAGCCTTGATTTGCGGAGGGGCTCCTCCCCCTGAAAACAGAAGGAAGAAAGGGAAAATGGGAACCGTTGCAGGGGTTTGTAACTTGATGTTGGGGCTTTCAAGGCTCTCATCTAAAGGCTTTTGTTTTCCCAACAAAATTGAGTGAGGTCATCAGATGAGGTTGGAGTCAGGTGTTTGTTGAGGTCGTTGTGGTGAGAAGAGCAGGTATGAAACAGTTGTCTGAGATGAGGGTTCACATTTACAAGAAATATAACAGGATTTCTGGGCATCGTTGAGATGAGTGATCACGAATCTAAGAGAAAATAAATCTGCTTGGTTTGATTTTTCTCAACTAATAGCCTACTAGTATTTAGGTTCTAGGTTGTTATCTGGATTCATCTAAGACTGAGGTGGTGATTAATTGCCAATAAATTTGATGAATGGATGGATTGTTGACCAATTTTATATAGGTCTAATGAAATCCAAATGTTCATTTAAAAATACTTTAAGATACACTTCATTTAGCCAAAATTATAACAGTTCTTAATTCTGGTTATTTTTGATCACTTAGACTTGCAAATTGACATTAAAAGTATGCTAAACGCTTTCAATTGACATGTCAATTCATTACTCTGCTTTCCTAATGGAACAATTTGCATCAGGTAAAACTGTTACTGTGAACATTTTTAGTTCTTGAAGAATAATATAATTTTAGAAATATGAAACAACCTGCTTTTTTGCCAGTGCTGTCTAAATGTGAAGGCTCCCTTCCCCCCACATGTTATTTCATGGCTACATTGCTTTCTGCATTTGTTGCTTTTAACAGTCCTAATATTTTCACTCCAAAAAGCTTTTTGTTACCATTAGGAATGGTTCCAAAACGAGTGACAGAAATTAATGGACAATACCTTTGAATAATGCTTTGTTACATTCCATTACACAATATCTATCTCTATAAAATTCTTTTCTTGCCAGTGAAGCAATTTAAATACAGCATAGGATCACTGAATAATGCCTTAAGAAACATTCCTAAAATCTAGATACCCCTTTAAGACTTTTGTCTGTTTCCTTTTTTAAATCTTCCCTTGGACAGTTTTACCCTGGAAATTAATTCTGCAACCCCTTTTGTTTCATGCCTTATATTTCTCAATGCATTGTACATTGTTACTTCTGCTCAAGTTACCTTCAATGAAAGTGGTTTAGTCCATTTTCATTCCTAGCCTTATATTACAAGGATGTATATTATATGTGTGCCAAGTACAGTTTCTGTCGTTTGGAGTGGAACAAAACTGGTGCTACCATAGAGACCTAAGTGTGAATTTTCATTACTTTCCTTTTACTTTATATCAGAATTTAATTTGTACTGGGTATTGAGTTGGATGTGTTTACCTTAGATTGAATGCAAATAAGTAAACAAATAGATATAGATTATTTGTATCCATTTAGATACAAATTAAAATTTGTATATTATTTATGTTAACATATATTATATTCCCTGAGGAGTAAATTTCTCCTGTTGTGATAACAATTTTTTTGGTGTATTTAGAAATTCAATGTGTTAGTGGACCCTATAGGTTTTGTTGAAAAACTGTGAACAAGTGTAAGTGGATATAGTAATGTGATCCACTCATTTTCAAGTGGGCAAGAGTTGGATTAAATTTTGTCACTATTATATGGTGTTTAAGGGTTTGAAAACCACAGTGTAGACCTGTAAGGAATCTTTATTTTACACATCATGAATCTTTTAAATTTTCGGCAGAATTGATTTATGAAAACAAATTTATAATGTGATAGTTTGCTGGAGTTTGGCAAAAATGTTTTCTAAGATTATATTTTAAATATGTCATTCTGTATTTTTGCTAAATAAGTTTTTTTTTAGTAAGAAAATGTATAGAATTCATGAGACAGTAATCCTTTAGTTGTGTTTTGATTTATGATCTCTTGTTTTATGACATTAACCAGATTTGTTTATATTTGCAATTAGCAGAGAATTGTTTTGCTTTTATAAGTGCTATTTAATAGCATTTACATTTTATTATCAATTAATAGACTTTTTAAGAAGGCTAATTAATACAAAACATTAATTGTATTATATTTTCTTACGACTTAATGGATTTTTCTTAACCTTATGGCTTAGTGCTGCATGTTAAGATGATCGTCCTCATTTAATTGAGGAAGTTGATTTAATTTCTCAGTACTATTCAGTGTGGAAGACTGGAGCAGATCTCACCGCCTATTAATGTATCCACTTCATTATTTTTCTTTGAATAATATTATGCAAATTAATTGAGACAAGAGTTACAGGACGTGTGACTACATATTCTTAATTTCTAGAACATCTGTAATTTCAAAACATATTATTTACTAAATATTTCCTTCTTTTAGGTAGATATTGAAACCCTCATGATAATTTATCTTCTGAAAATCCTTTTAGGTTCTGGGTTTTCAACTTTTGTAAGTTTTGTAAGTTTTATTTATAACCGATATATTTAAGGCTTGATTAGATTTTGTCTAGGCATGGCACTTCTAGACTCCTGATAACAAGTATAACTTTATTAAATTTTAAAAATAATGCAACTACCCTTCTTCCATTTGGTCCTATGACTCATTCATTGGGGTATAGAATCCTTTTTTGGTGGGGAATTTAATAAATTTTCAAAGACATGTTGGCTTGTCTCAGAACATAAACTTTTTAATGCTTATGCTGTATTAGAATGTGTTAATGGAATGCAGAACAGGCTCCTGAATGGCTGATTAAATAATATTTTTATATCCTGAAGTAATGTTAGAACCAGGCAATCTTAGTGGGAAAAAAGAGTAATTTCCAGCTGAGCAGAACTCTATTAAATATGACCTAAAAAGTAATATTTGTGGTTGGGAAGCTATATCTCTGTTACAGTGTCAAATTTTCTCTGGTATGTGACTTGAGGGAAAGAATAAGGTAATTAGTTCTGGCACCTATAAACAAACCTATAGTGCTTCGAGTCTAGATTGTCACATTTTCAGCAAGTTGGGCAAATGAATTTTCACCAATATTGCCCAGAAAAAAAATCTGACCATTTTGGAGCTTAAGGTGAATGAACAAAATTCTTTTGGAATTATATTCTAATTTTTACATCATTCAGATTTTCCTCAGAGTAATCATATAATTAGGTCCTAGTAGAAAAATATTCAGGTAATAAGATTATATAAAAGAATCTGGAATTAATTTAAGTGAGAAATTTTACATTAGCTGAACTTGGCTTAGAAGAGTTAAAATTTATAGCAGAAGCTCAATTTCCCAATTATTTTTCCAGACCTATTGTATAAGGAAAGGCACCTCATCCCTTAGATATAGCCTAATTGGAAGTTTACCCCTGTTTTATATGTCGAAAGGGAGTTTGTTAAAAAAAATAGATGGAAGAAAAAATTCAAAGGGGAGTGCTTAGCTCCTCAGTATTTTGAATTCTCTAGTTTGCATACCAACAATCTAGTATGTTTTTCATTAGAGAAGCAAGCAGTTCCCCAAATGCTTCATTTTCTTAGTTATTGTATCTGGGGAAGGAATTTCTGGGTTATATGGCAACTCTATGTTTAGATTTTTAAGGAATCTATTGACTTTTAGTATAACTTCTGAAGAGGAAGCAGTCAAATATAGGCAAGATTTTGTAATTAGGTTATTTGAGATAAGCTAAGTATTGCTATATTTAACTTAAAATCTTATTTTAACACAACATTCTTATTTTGTAATTATAGATAATTTAGGGAGACTTGTTTGTTTGTATAGGTTACACTTATTAAAGTAATAGATTATCATGTTTATTGGGGTTGAAAGAAGAATCACATTTCCTAGAAGAATACTGGTTAATTTGCATTGAATCTTCATATTTCATTGCCTAAAATGGTAACTTGATAACTAATGTTAATAGATTACTCAGTTTTGAAAGGGAAGAGTAAAAGAATACAGTGCAGATTTTCAAATAGTGGAAATGTATCTTTGCATTTTGTTTTATATTAAAGTATATAGTCAATACTCCTGCTAAATTGTAAGTCAAGTTAATCAATATCTCAGTGTTTTGTGCTGATTGTCACTGGTTGTACTAAATATACTGTTCTTGAATGAGTGACCAAAATGCTAATTAGGCATTTTCAGATTTTTTTTTTAACTAATGTATTTCCTATGAATTTGTACAGCCATCTTCTTCTATGATAACTTTCTTTTTACCCACAATTCATGATTTTTGGCACTGTTTTGTGCTCTTGGATGAAATCGCTTCAGCCAATGTCTACTGACTATGATTTTGTATTAATATTAATTTTATGATCAGAGAGTAGAGACTGGTTGTTTTCATTTTTATGTCCCCTAGGATTAATATAGTGCTGGCACATTGTGGGTGCTCCTAAAGTGTTTGTTTTTTGAGTAAGGAAAGAATGAATGGAATTTGTTACTATACTATTTTATTTTCAAGACGGAGGAATAGTGGAGTAAAAGTGCATCTGATATCATCATAAATATTATTTAAACCTCCCAAAGCACAGGAAGTTCATTACTAAATTAAAAGTATGCCAGTTTTTCTCCAAGAATAGAAAAAATAAAATTGAATAAGATTTTTGCTTGAGTTTAATACAATAGAAATAAACATGTCATATTTTTTGTTTGCCAGTATCTTTTTTGTCACCATATCAATTTAACATGGTGGCCACGTGGATCAATTTTGATGTGTAAAGCCACTTTCGTAAATTGTACAACCTTGTCCTTGCTCTTTTTTTTTTGAACTCTTCTCCAAACTGAAGACATGTGATCCTTGGTATAAAATTAATCTACACAAAAGACTTCTTGGCTGATCCTTATTGTTGATCCTGGCTCAGGTTTCCCTTGTAACTGACTATTGTGACTTCTGGACTGAGTCTGGATTTGAAAATTCATATTTCTTGATGATTTTATTATAAGTGTTCTCTTTGTAGGACCTAGGATTATAATTTTGTTTTCTAGTTATTCCTATCAAAGTATAATTTGTTTTACTTAATCTTAGTAAAATAATTCTTTAAATATATAATGAGGGCTACCAGAAGTTGGTAGAATTATGTTCATACATGAAATTCATCCTTTCTAATGGATATAATTTTCTGCTATTTGCTGTTTGTATTTAAAAGCTTTGCCATTTATTCTACTTTTTCCTTGTGGCTCAGAGAGTCAAGAAAATGCCTTTTGTGTTAAGCTCCTTAAACTTCCCACTGATATAGTTTCGGCAGTCACAGAAACTGCTTCTCCATTTTCCCTTTAGTCGATGCCCTTTGCTCTTCATTGTACTGGATCGCAGAGAAGCAATTCTTGGATCTGGCAACCTTGCTGGTTATTAAAAGTCTAATCCAGGTGTTATGTGATCCTCCACTTAGAAAATCTGAGAGTTGAGGAATTACTATAACAGCTACAGTGCTTGCTAAAGAAGAGAGTTAAGTCACTGGTGAACGGGAAGAGCATAACTGACCCTAATTGTAACTATTTAAAATGCAGCCATCCTGGCCAAATGTATCTGGATCTCACATCCAGATCTGGGATGTGAGAGCTATGATGCATGTTTTCAGGCACTCGTGGCACATGGCCAGTATTCTGAATATCAGTGCTGATGGCTTTTTACAGGGTGTGCCAGATACATTTGGTCCCGCATCTGTGTGAGGTCTGTGGGAGGACGGCCAGGGAAGTGCAAAGCCCAAACCTCAGAAAGCAGATTTGGCTCTGGCGACTTCTCTTAGAAACTGTTTCATTAAAAAAAAAAAGCAATATTTTTGTCTAGATTTTTTTTTAACAATCCTTAAAAGTTGACTTTTAAATGCAAGATGTACAAAAATCCCATATTTTGAAAAAGAAAGAAAACATACAATCTAACAGTTCATGAGATTCTGGAAAGTACGCAATTTCATTGATGCTAATAACTCTGTTCTGAGGAGAATTCTCTTAGAAAAAGTGAGAGAGAAAGCCGATGTTTAGGGAGTTTTAGATGTGGTAAACTCTGCTTGAGAAATTGTTCTTGAAAACAGTTATAGGAACTTGGGGGCAAGCATGGTGTCATGCTCTCTGTCAGATTGGAGTGCGAGAGACATGGAGTTGACATTTGGGCCTAGTTGGGAAACGCCCCTCTTTTGCATGACGTGTTGGGGTAAAATCATCTCTGATGCAGCGCACTAGTGAGGATCCTAAGGTGCAGTGGTTCTCCGTCTGCCATGGGAATTGCTGCGTCTTCCCTGAGATCTGTTTTAGCCGATTGCGGTGCGTGTGGAAGGGTCCCAGGTAATGCTTTCCACATAAGGCACAGCTTTTGCTTTTTCTCAGCATCATTGTCGAGACTTCTGGCTTATAATTGGTGAGCAGATCTGAGGTCCAAGAGGCCTGGTTTCAGTTTGCCTTTGTCACCAACACAAGTGGGCCCTCAACCTGTCTGCTTTTTTCCTTCTGTAAATGAGGGCATGAGATGGAGCATGATCCCCTGAGGATAAATAGTTAAAAATAAATGGTTATTTTTTTCCTGGAAAAATGTAAGCTTCGATTATTCTTTCTTAATACTTTAGAACACTTCCAAAAATGTCGCTTAATTCAACAAATTCCAGTTGCCTTTTGCATATAAATGTAAGTCCACAAGATTGTGACAGTGAGAACATCTTAGAAAATGCTTTATAGGTAACAAAGTGCTTTCTGCATATCTCTTGATTCTCATAAAAACAGTGTGAGGCAGGTTATTTGCTTACTTTATAGATGAAGAAATTGAGGTTTGCATTGATTAAGCAATTTGCCCGACTCTCCAGCTCGTTGGAAGCTAGGTCGTAGAGGCAGAATTTGAACCCAGGTCCTCTGCTTTAAGTGCCATGCCCTCAGACAGTTGTTAGTTTTGCAGGTAGGATGTTGGAAGCTTGAGAAATGTCTGGTAGAATGAATGAGGATGGGCTTTAGAATAAGGCTGTCTACATTTATAATTTTGTTGTGGCTTTTAGTTTCATAGGAGCTATATAGGTAAAAGGAATTTATACCTATGTTGTACACATTTAAATTATGAGAATAATAATTTTTAAAATCATTCACAAGTGGCCTATGCAATATGCAAGGCTGAGAAGCATAGTGGTAAAGCATTATGCTGTTGAAGCCATCTCCTTCCTTATAATTTTTACCAGAATTGTTATAACAAACTCTTCACTGACTTTCCAGCATCCACGCACTCCCTGCTCCAGTCTAATCGATTTAGTGCTAACAAAGACATCTTTTTAGGGTTCAAACCCTATTTACATCCTCTCTCTGTGCATAGATGTTCTCACCTGGTATTCAAAGCCCTTTGAAATAGGCACAACTGCACTTTCAGCCTCTTTTAATCTATAATTCTTATTTTAGTCATGTAATTCTATACTGAATTCTCTGCCACCCCCCTCTTATTACTTACCCAGTGCTTATGGTTGTATCCTCTCTATCCCCTGTTTGTCCAGTTCTCCACAACCTTTATAACTAGGTCAAGATCCTTCTTCTAGGTCAAGCCTTCCTGGAAGACTCCAGGCAGAAACAATCTCTCTCTCCTATCTGTTTTTTTAAAATGGTGGTAAAATATACATGACATAAAACTTACCATTTAAATCATTTTTTTCTGCTTATTGAGGTATAATTGACAAATAAAATTGTAAGATAAATGAGGTGATGAACATGTTCATTAACTAGGTGGTGAGAATCCTTTCACAGTGGATATATCTATTAAATCACCATGATGTACACTTTAAATATCTATCATTTTAACCATTTTAAAATGTACAGTTCAGTGGTATTAGCATATTCATATTGTTATGCAAACATCAGCACTATCCATTTCTAGCACTTTTTCATCTTCCCAAACTGAAACTGACCACCCATTAAACAAAAACTTCCCACTTTCCCTTCCTTCCAGGCCCTAGCAACCACCATTCTACTTTCTGTCTCTTTGAATTTGAGGTACCTCCTCTAGGTACCTCATGTAAGTGGAAACATATGATGTTTGTTATTTTGTGTCTGGCTTATTTCACTTAGCATAATGCACTCAGGGTTCATCCATGTTGTAGCATGTGTCAGAATTTCCTTCCTTTTTAAGGCTGAATAATATCCCATTGGATGTATATAGAGATTTTATTTACCCATTCATCAATGGACATTTGAGTTGCTTCCACCTTTTGGTGACTGAATACTGCTGTTAACAAGAGTATATATAAATGTCTGTTCGAGACCCTGCTTTCGTTTTTTTTGGATATACATCCAGAAGTGGAATTGTTAGATCATATGGTAATTCTACATTTACTTTTCCAAGGAACTGCTGTTTTCTGCAGTGGCTGCACTGTTTTATATTCCCACTGGTGATACACAAGGATTCTGATTTCACCACATCCTTGCCAACACTTGTTATTTTCTTTCTTTCCTTCTCTCTCCCTCTCTCTGCCTCTGTCTTCTCTCCCTCTCTGTCCTCACCACCCTCTGCCATGCCATGTGAATGTGTGTATTTTATATTAACCATCCTAATGGGTGGGAAATGGTGTCTCATTGTGGATTTGATTTGCATTTTCCTAGCGATTGGTGATGTTGAGTGTCTTTTCATGCATATCTTTGGAGGAACATCTATTCAAGTCCTTTACCTATTTTTAAACTGTTTTGTTGTTGTTGTCGTTGAGTTGTCCCTTGTTGTTCTTAAGCACTTAGTTTGTGTTTGTCTTATGATATATTCCATAGTCTGGCTCACATGCGCATTTTTTATGTGTGTTGTTGTTTCCCTTTTAGACTAAGTGAGCCTCTAAAAGATGGTCACAGTCATTTATCTCTTTTTCCAGTAGTACCTAGCATAGACATTGCTTTGCACTAAGTAAGCTTTAAATAAAAGTTTGTTAAATGAGTAGAAGATAGTATAGTCATTCCTTTAACACATACTTGGGTGCTAGCTGTGGTCAAGACTTTTCTGTGCACTGGATCTGAGCATGGGGCGCATGGCTAGAGTAGGTGAAGGGCGGCAGTGGGAGTGGGGGAGGAATGGGAAGCAGTCATTTGGACAATATGGTTTGAAATCTCCCCATGAGATCATTTCCATTAAAAAAATACTCTTAAGCCTTAAATAGAATCATAGCTTAATGTCTTATTTTCCTACCCTTCTGCCTTGTTTCTGATAGTTACTTTCCTCAAACTCCCTTCCCTTTTGGGGTCTAGCTAATTGGGGCATTAATTGGAAGGCTGAGATGTCACATGGGGAAATTGGGAGCCATAGTGGTATAAGCCTCTTTCACGCTCCTCCCTTCAGTCGGAAGTTGAGGTTTCCAAAAGCCTGTGGTTATTCTTTTAGCTTTGTCCAAAATCTCTGATATTGATAACTCAAAGTATGAAAAGTATGTGCCAAACCATATATAGTAACTCATGACTTTGCTGTGACATCTGATAAATTCCAGATTTAATTGTGACAAGTGAACTCTGACCTCCTGGGTAAGGGCCTGTTGTTAGTTCCAGGAGAGCCGCTTGTATGTCCCCAGTATTGCAGTTTAACCTTTGGATTTCCAAAGTCAGATCTATTCACCTTAATGAACTAAATTTCTGAAGTTTTAATAGAAAAGTTACAAATCGTGCCCTTGAAATATCCTTAATTCTTTTCAGTTATTTCCATGACAACTACCTTTTAAATATAAAGAATGATAGACATTTATAAGTGTTCTCAAATGATATCAAATTACTTCAATTGAATCAAATACAATTGCATTGTTCTCTAATGATAGGAGCATCTTTGCAGCAAATTTATAGACTTTAGACTTTATATAAATTGAAAATTTTCTAAAAGGTAGGCATTTGACTGACTATACCTTTTAATCATTTTTTATATCTTATTAATTTTCTCTGTAACCTGTTTAGATGATATATTTTTATAATACATGAGTCCCCTTAAAAATAGTGTTGAACTCATTTTTCTCCTACATTTGTGTTAGGAGGAATATTTAAGAACTAAAGAGAAGAGGAGCTTGTGTATTTTTTGGGTTAGAATCAATTGCCTGCAGATTATCAGTGACAAATAATAAAATTCGGTTCCATTATCTACTCATGTCCAGCATACTTTCTTGGTTTTCATCCTATCACTATTTGGTGAGTATATTTAGGTATTTTAAAGAATTTAATTTTAAGCAAAATGATAGTGAGAAGACAAATTAGTTGGGGAAAAGAATTAAATAATTCTTTGTTCTAAGATGAATGCTAGTGTTCTCTGCATTTATAAGTGTTTTAGATTTTTTTTTTATGGCTAAATATTAGCTCTACACACACACACACACACACACACACACACACACACACACACCCCATACATAAACATGCGCAACTTAAAACACTTGAAAATAATGAAGGATTGGAAACATATAATCAGGTAATCATCTGTTATTTTTAATTGTTGAAGAAGCTTGAATCACTTAAACATTTTAGATTTCAGATATTTCAGTATCGAATGTTTGTAAGTCAGGATTTCTGTAGGAAATAGGTAGACTCTCAAATGAAATAATTGAGGAGAGGTTAATAAAGGGACTGTTTACAAAAATGTGAGCATATAAAGTTAAACCTACAAAGGATGGTGCAACTCCATGGGTTAAAAATTGTCAGAAGCTTCTGACAATTTTACCATCCTGTTTCTACCTTTGCCAGAAAGGGCAAGGGAAAGAGAGATTATTAGAAACCAAAGGGTTGGAGCCTCTTGACAAGGCCTTTGTTGGGAGATGCTGACAATCCATGGTGACCTGGCAAGGAGGAGATGGGGGAAGATTTGGCTTCACTCTCTGCCCTCCCTTTAATGTGCTGATGCTCCCTTTCTGCTGAATCCAACAGGAATCTAGAGGGCAAGGAAGCCCGTACATGCCAGCCTCCCAGAGGACATAGCAGATGGAGAAGGATAAAGAGTGGATTTCTAAGAGCAAATGAAAACTATCTATCATGAACATGTTTCTTTTTTTTTCCTCTCTCTCTATAATCCCATCATGATATCCTGATATTGTGTATTAGGTCTTTAAAGAAGAGATTTAACTGTCTAGCTGTCTAGGCAATGTGAACTATTTAATAGTGGAAGTTCTGAATGATGCTATCCCCAAAATCCTGGGCATCCCAGATAAAAATTGTTATGGAGCCTCGTTGGTTCACAGTCTGTTCTCTTAGTGGAGAAGTATCAGGGGCTGCCTTGAACACAGCTCAAGCACTACTTGCCCTGCATTCCTTGATTTCACACTGAGGATTCTTCAGGAGGACAGCCTAAGCATCATAGAAAATTGAGCACATCCAGTGTGCTAGCGATGGACTAAATTCTGGAAACATAAAGACAAATAAGACATATTTCCTTCCTTGAGGAGCTTATATTCTAACAAAGGTGACTGACCTTTAAAAATTACATGCTATAAAAGGATATAGGCAAGGAAGTCTTCATAGAGGAAATTAATCTTGAAAAATGAGTAGAGTCGTCCAGGTGAATGGTCATTACAGCAGCCATGAACAAAGATTTGAAGTGACCTGGCTATATATCCCAAGACCTTATCAGGGCAGTTTTGGACTAGCCATCTCCTCCAAGCCAAACAAAGGAATTCTGTCTTTGAAGACACAGAAGTCAGATTCCTAGCACATGACCTTCCCATTTGGGAGTGTGCTGGTAGCAATAGGCCAAGAGTGACAGAACTGCACCTTCTACTAACTCTTACAACCATCTAGTGTATTCAGAATTTTCTGGGATTTTTAGGCTACTGTCTTATTGTATTCAGTTTCTGAAGTTTTCCTACTATCTTGATCAATTTCTAAAAAACAGAGTGAAGGTCCACCTGTACACTGGTTATGGTTGATGCCTTCAGAGATTTATTCATCTCAGCTGTTATCTAGGCCTATATTTATCCGTATGCTATAAAAATGGTTGCTTTTAGTGTCTTAATGAGTGATTCTGTTCTAGGACCCATAGAAAGGTCCAGACTAACCTGCCTGAGATTCTGAGGTCTATCCTAAAAACATTCTAAAATATACCATAATTGTCTTCTAGGTTGACCTGAGTGCCTCCTTTCCCCCTGTGGCATCTGAGCAAGGAGGATGGTATTTCTCTAGCTTGTCTTTTAAAAAAGTAGCGGCAAACCAGCAACTAGTATTTTAGGGGCATGGACACTGAAACTTGAGAGTTTGAGAAACTTATTGTGGTTGCACAGGTTTCAAGTTTCAGATTTTCAGACCCCATGATATGATCACAGTGTTGAGCTTGGTGGTAGGCATTCAGTAAATGTTTGTTGAACGAATGAATAAATGAATGAATGAATAGATTGTCAGTCTTATTGGAATGTCAGAGTAGCAGAAGAATCAGTTGGGATTACAACTGAATAGGAGAGGTATATTTTTGAAACATGTTGTTCTCTGAAAAAGATGGACATACCCTTTTGATATAATAGATCTCTAGTTCAATATTTTATAGCCTAAAAGGCAACTTGTGCTGGGGGAAGGAATGGGTTATATTTGTGAAGATCCTTTAAAAAAAAGATTCTCTAGTTTAAATTTCATTTCCAGAAGGACAAGTTCTCATATAACATAGTCCGTGATATGTCTTAAATCTTTTTGTACAGCATTCCTTCTGATCTTGTTAATGAAAACACAGGTGTTGGGCAAAGTTTAGTTTGTGGAACACAGATAAAGTAGAATTTCCTTGGGATTTTTCCTATGTTTAAGTTTTATAAACTCTCATACCATGATTTAATTTTATTGATATAACTGATGAGAAATAGAGAATATCAGCTTCAGCAATAGCACATGATTATAAATGTTCTCATGTTTTTCACTATCATTAGAGAAACAGTCATTTTATCAGTTAATATATCTTCTTCCAGAACGCAAGTGATTTC
This sequence comes from Rousettus aegyptiacus, assembly GCF_014176215.1. Taxonomy (NCBI): domain Eukaryota; kingdom Metazoa; phylum Chordata; class Mammalia; order Chiroptera; family Pteropodidae; genus Rousettus; species Rousettus aegyptiacus. The sequence continues at coordinate 114,049,344 of NW_023416306.1, read as the reverse complement.
ATGATTCACCTTTAAGCCTATGGACAAACAACCTTCTTTTAAAGGAAAGGAGTTTACATGGTCAGATTAGGACAGCTTTTTTTCTTGTCATTCATTATTTAACATACTTGGGGGTCGTGGAATTTCGTTCTGTTTAGGCCATTAGTTATAAGAGCCATTGGTCACAGGTCTTCCTGAGTGATGTGGTGTCCTTGTGAACTGTGGTGCCCCAGTGGGCCTCTAGCCCCTGAGACTGGTGAAAAATGAATGCACTTACTATGTCTAAGAGAACATGTGTTCTTGCCTCCTTTTTTAAAACTTCTGAAGGGGCTATCTTTGTTCTGACTGGGCAGACTAAGTTGGATTTATTTTATCTCAAAGGGCTCTAGCAGTTTTCTCTGTAGATGATCTATTTGAAGTTCTTTTTCAATTGTGTTTCAGGTGTTCAGTATTGTCATTTAATATTCTTTTGAAATTTTCTACCTTTGTGGGCAATAAATACAAGAGAAAGGTTGTAATTTTCTAGTCTAATGAATGAAAAGACCAATCCTTCCGGTTTACTCTTAAGAAAAATTGTCTTTCTTACAATTTATGTGACTTTGGGAATACTTCTTGCACCTATGGGCACGGTGAGAGGACAGCTTCTGTTCCATTCTCAGGCAACCTGGTAGTTTGGCTTAAAGAACTAAGGTAGAGAAGATGATCTTGTTATCTATTGTATTAATTTAGTGATTTATATAATCTCTCTTTTAGTGATAGAAAACTTCGGTATTAGTAAGACTTAATGTCTTACGAATATGAATGAAAGGAAAAAGCAATGGGAAACACATACCTTAAATTATTTATTGGTCATTACATACATTCATTCTTGACATTCCCAAATATATATTTGGACTACTAAATTATCTTTGAAGAAGCGTGAAGTGTTTTACACATGAGATCTTATTAATTTATATATCCAAATTTAATTTTGAATGAGAGCAGGAGAACTGGGGAAATGGAAATTGCTATACATTATACACAGAGAAATAACAGTATATTATTGAAAAAGTGTGAATATTTATATCTAGAATCTAAAATTTATTATCCTCTACTAGGTGAGCTCCTGGAGGTTAGAAACTGTGTTTTCATTGCTGTAGTATCCTCTAGGATGCTTGTTTTCTTATCAAGTGAAAGAGAATGGAGTTTTCTGAGCTTTACTGTATTTCTAGTCTATGTTATCTAAGTTACTCAAATTATTGTAAATCATTTAGAGTGGGGACTCTAAGGAGTCTTGTTCCCTGAAAACATCTAGTTCAACAAACACTTAATACTTAATAAGTTCTTGTTAATAAGTTAGTTATGTTTGACCCAATCCAAAAGAGGATAGTGTCTGCTTGAGGAGCTTCCATTAGTTAATAATTATTAAATATTATAACAAATGAAATGGACTGAAGACATAGGAAAGGGTGTTTGAGTAATTTCATAGATAAGTTTACTTTTCCTTTGGTTTTTGAAGTTATTTAACTCAATCCAGAAGAAAGCAAGCCTGTTTAGATAAGTAGGATCCAAGATTTAAAAAAATGGGAGGAATGGTTTAGGTAAATGTAATCTTTTGATTGTTAACATGCATGTGTAAAATCCACAACAAATTTTTATTTCAACATCCCTTAGTACTTTATAAGTAGAATTTGCTTCTATAAATACAAATGCAAGTTCAAAATATATAACTAACAAAGTATTAAATCTGAATGTAACAAATGGTTAGAATGAACTTTTAATTAAAACATCATGTTACGTTAATCCGCACTGGAAGCATTTATCTTAGTAAATGAGTTGAGTTGTACTCTTCAAGACTGAGTTATGCCTCATTCTTGAATAGCACCAGGCTTATTTTTTAAATGCTAATATTTAGACTGATCTTCCCCTTTAGACTTGACTTTACAGAAAGCAACAGTTTGGCTTTTGAGGCTGACTCTGAGTTGGAAGGGAACCATGGAGATCAGCTAGTCTAGTGGATTCTTACCCACTCACATTCACACAGCTGGTTATTGACATTTATGGGAGTATAATTTGTGCCTCCTGCCTGGGGAGGATAAACATCTCCTCCTTTCACTCCTTAATTCATCCTGCGATCTGTCAAGAATTGAGCTATTTCAATCTGGCGTCATCCAATTTTATTTTCCTTCGTTCCCCATTTAATTGTATTAGCTTCTTGGATGATGTGAATTAGGGGAGACAGATACTTAGTGGTTGAGAGGGGGAAGCTATTAAAGGTAAAAGAGACCATATGAGAAATGTTTTTGGGCCTTTTCAATTCTGATATAATTACTTTTACAGGTTGATTTAGAATAGTGCAGTAAGATTTTAGCTTTCAAATCCAAAGTGATTAATCTCTTTAAGAGGCTTAATAGAATCCTTTTAACTGTCCTTTTAAAGAATAATAATAATGCCAATTAAACAACAACCATAATAAAAACAATAATAACAATAACAACAATGATGTGTCATGTGTTTTGAATATGTTATTTTCTTGGAGACTCATGACAACCCTGTGAGATAAGTATTATTAGGATCCCCACATTCCAGATAAGAAAACTGAGGCATGAGAAAACTGAGATATAACTTGCCCAAAGTTACACACCTTAAAGCTTCTTGAAAGAAATAATACATTGTCCATTTGTTAGAACTTGAACTAAATGTAATAATATTGATACCTTTTTAAAAGGTGGTTGAAAGAAAAATATGAAAATGTGAGTTGCTTATCATTTTGCATTAAACATCGTGAGAAAAACAACAATGCTGCAAAATTTGTTAGAATGATGAAATAGAGATCGTTTCACAAGTCATCGCGCCAAGGTGCATGATAACTTTTTTTTCAGATAGACTCTTGAAGCATAAGAAGCTTAATATTGTTTAACTTAGAAATCCCTAAATTCTGAAATGAACTGTTTATTTAGTTATTAAACCACTAGAACTTGCACTATGACTAGACGTGGCGACTTACCGTTTTTCGCATGGAGACTTAGCTGTTTTTCACAGATTCACACACACCTTCTCCCTGAAACAAGTTCCTCTCCCCATGAACAGTGCCCTCTGAGACTTCATCTGACCAGTTACCAGAGATGCATGCTGTAAATTAGAGCATAAGGAGTGTTGCTGTTACTATTATAGCTGAGAGGCATTCCCTTTGCTGTATAGTAAGACTTTTGTTAACGCCAGTCCAAATCGCCAGAAACCTAAATTCATAGGAATTGTTTTCATTTAAAGGAGGCAAATAATAAGAAAGCAAGTTAGTATTAGAATAATAAAAAAGCAAAGTATGAACACAAAGATATCGTAAGCATGTTTTGGGAACGGTGAACTCGGTCTAATACTTGATCATTTCAATCTAACCTTTATGGGATTGTATAGTGAATACACATTTAAGAAATCACAACACTGAGGTGCTGGAAGATAAACCATTAGAACTGGGAGGTTCCCCTTGTTATTTAGATGAAGAAACTGATAGCCAGGGAGAGGTATATGTGAGGTTATTTTTAAGAATGGTGTCATAGTCTTTTGGTTATTCCACCCTTCCTCAGTCATCAAAGAGTCATTCATTGTACTGCTTACCATGGCAGGGGGATAAATTAATGCATCTTAGAAAACTTTCATCAAAGGTCGAGACAGATTTTTCTGCTTTAACTCTTTGCTTTTAGTCATAAGGGAGGTAGGACTTAATATTTTGAATATTTGAAAAGGGTTAGGATGCATAGAAGGGACAGAGGAATAACAGGATAATACTTCAGAGCCAGCATGCAATTAAGTAGTAAATCGCATGGTACCAATTTTTAACAATAATGAATAACATTTCCCAAACAAGATTTCCCTGGGATATCAGTAGTCATGCTGTAAAAAGATATGCCCAAGTAAGTTTGTGAAATTTTTACTACCATACACCCCTCTTAGGAATTCACGACTCATGTTAGCTTTTTAAAGGCTCTGAGAATTCCCATAGTAGAGAAACATAAACTTTGTTTAAATCAAAGATTCCAATTTTATGTGTTCTAGAACAGTGCTATGTGAACCCAAATTGGAAAATGCTGATTTAGGGATCCTGAGGATAAGAAAGCTGAAGGGTAGGCCCTAGTTGAGGATGTTACTGGTTCGGGGGTGCTTGCCCCTCTCTGGATAGAAGTCAAGAGAGTGGGCAAAACTGTTGTGCTGAGATATTTATTAAAGTGAAGGCTTGATGCACCATGGAAGTGCACTACGAAGGAGACTGGCTGTGGCACCCCGAGGTTTATAGGTGCAGCATAATTATGGGCACTCTGAAGGTCAGGCCGTCCCTCATCTCCCTCCAGTCCCTCCCCAATGCATGCAGAGGCAAATTCTTTGTAACACATGTGCAGTGCGACTACATACTACTTCATGCATTGCATGTTGCATTAGCATCTTAAATCTCTATCCTTGGGCATGATTTAAATTAGGGAAACGTCACCTTAGGGACTCTCCTGAGCCTTACTGTGTATGTGTGGTGATAGTCACTTGTTGCTGGTGTGCCTCCGAAGGCTCCGTGATGCCCATCTGTGGTGGAACCCTAGGGAAGATGTTCTTGTGAAACTTATCAGGCTTTGGTAGTTGACCTTTCTAACTCAACAGCATGAAGTTACACTCCTGTCTCAAGGAAAGCTTTGTGGAGGACAGGGCATTTGAGCCAGGATTTTAAGAACGAGTGAGGTATGAGTACACAGAGAGGAACAGGATGAGCAAAAGTGTGGGGCCAGGAGTGAGCACCAAACCTGGCACTCAGTTGGTGCTCAAAAAACGTTTTTGAATGAATGTGTGAGTGCAAATATGGTTTCCATCAAAGGAAGTCAGGATATTGGCTTTATTGGATTGAAAAAGTTGGAAGAAATGAAAACAAAGTTGCAGAGGTAGAATCGTCAGATTACAGAGGGCCAAGCTAAGTATTATTCAGGACTCCATCCAGCGGGGAGCTCTTGTTGGTTCCTGGCCAGAGGATGGCACAGTAAAATAATGTTTGGCAAGAATAACCTAAGAGTGGTGTGCAGCCAGGGCCGGAAGGGGTGGATGGACAGCTGAGCCCCACTTACCAGGTAGGGATGGAAAAGACCAAAAATACAGTGAAAAGCAAGGAGTCTTCGAAAGCGATGCTAACCTCCGTGGGTAGAAAGTAGTCACATACTGGTTTTCATACATGCCTAAGTAAAAGCAAAAACAGGAGACCTTTTAAATATAAGAAATAAGGTTGACTATTCCATCACAATTTGATAGCTTGGAGACAGGAAAGCCAAGGTATGCTGTACTGAAAACTAATAATGTCTTTATTACTAAGATGTATTTGTCCTTTATTATGCTTGCAGGGTGTGAAATTCAGGATAAATTACTCTGTCAGGAAACTTCACTGGCTAGAGTTCCTGGAATGGGTTAGACACTGACTTTCCTAATGTTTTTGATGTCCTCATATTGCAAAACTGTTTGTGTGAATAAGCATGTAATTTTTCTAATGCATCTTATTGCTGCTGAAAGCTCTGAGCACTCTTAACATACTTTCCTTTCTTAAAGAAAGAAGACTAAAATAGTGTCCAGCCAAATGCTTGCGTGCTTGTCTTCATTTTGCAATTGAATTATTGGTTATTTTATGTTTGTTCTACTTACTTCTCTTTCATTCACTTTTAGTTTGGAGAAAGAGTTAAGTCTTCTTTGGGGTGAAATATTTTCTAGAACAGTTATAAAAACTAACCCAAATAAAAAGGTCCACAAAAATATCCCATTCTTAAATAGCATTCCTTTTAAAACAATGATATAAAGATAAGATACTTTATAATTACAGCCATCACTGCTTGGTGGCTTGAATGGTCAGGTTATTTTAGGATTGTCTTGAAATGCCTGCCCCTTTCTTTATTCTGTGATTCATTGACTCTCTTGACCTTTATAATTCAATTTATAATGTCTTTCTTAGGCAGTCTTCCCGGATAAGCCCTAAATCACCTAGCACACCATACAGTCCACACTTTCCAATCAACTTTCACATTTGTGTGCGGATATTAGTATTTTATTTACACGATTAGTATTTTTTATTTGTGTACTTCCTTCTTCTGGGTTCTTAATCATTGCACACATTTTTTTTCCCTGAGAAGGTAAAGTTTTAGAGACCAGTGGTGTGCATCAGTGGATCTCGGCCGCTGAAGATGAGAATCTCCTGGAAAGCTTTATAAAAATTCTGATAGAGATCTCATCCTCTAAGATTATTAGTTAATTTGTAGAACCACTAATCTACATCAAACCCAAATAACAAAAATACTATATTGTGGCGAATAGTACAAAGCCATGGATTCTGTGAACTTATGGCAAATGTTTTATATTAATGTATGGACTAAAATAAAAATTGTTTAGGAAATTTCAAGCTGCCAGTATGATGCCAAGTTTCTCTATTTCTTCTTTTTTGTAACAATTTTACACAGATTCTTGCATGCTAGTGTAGTGCTAATGCTAGGGACTAAGTTCTTTTAATTGATTCAGAGGTAGAATATAGTGATAATAAATTCACTTTTGAACTCAAGACTTTATAGGTCATTCAATTTTTTTAACCAATATATAGTTCGGTATCTATGTGTCCTATGTATCAGATATTGTTAGAACACTTAAACATGCATATTTTTTTGAAATTAAAAATTAAAAAAGTCTATTTTAATATGCCTCCCCTATTTTTTGGGGGGTGTGTGTGTGTGTGTGTGTGTGTGTGTGTGTGTGTGTGTGTTTTCAGTCTTTAATCATTTTTTTGAATGACTGTTTTGAAATTTTAACTAGAAATTATTGTCCTTTGGCCAGAGACTATTAGAAAACATCCAAACCAGAGTAACACACCAGTGGAGTCATGGGGAAAAGTGGGGAAAAGTGGGGAAAAGTGGGGAAAGGGCAAAAGTGTGGTGTGCCCAAGGCAGGAAGGGCTGGGGTGGACAGCTGAGCCCCAGTTACCAGGAGACAAAGCCACATAGTAATTTTTGAGTAAACCCCAAATTACGTGTCCACAGGGATTTTTCTCTCATCTATCTTAACAGTAGCTTTGTTCTGAGAAGCTTTTGAATGTAACTGCTTGATAATTGTGCAGCTCACCGGTGCCTGGATAAGAAGTGGAATTATACCATTTTTACATGAACAGTTTGAAAACTTGAATTAAATAATTTTATTTTCTCAACTACTGAGGGCAGCACACCTGGAAAAGGATTTTCCTGAACAAACAGAAGCTAATTATAAAATAATTTTACCTTTAGTTACATATGCAAAAAATCCTCTCTGCTAGGTTAATTTTTCAGTACTTGCTTGTGAAGCACAGTGTCTTTCAGAGAGGGTTTGAAAATTATGCATCTAGATAACGCTTTTCAGCCCTAGCGGAAATACTCCTCAACTTCTGAATTTGAAACAACTTTGCAAAAATTCTCTTGAGTTCTTGGACGCCATAAAGCAAGTAACAGGCAATTCAAATAAAGGTCTTTCTTCTTATTTGTGTCTCAGATGCACACCTGAAAAGAATCATTTTGGCAGATTTGACTGATAAATGAGCACTTGTTAGAAAGGGGATGCATGGTGTGCTGGTTTAGCAGGACATCTTTACTGGTGACAATAACAAAGGGTCTGGGGTGACCTGTCCCCTGGGAAATAAAGGGGCTGTGCATTTCCAGTCATTAATCACCCCAGGAACAGCTGTTTTAAACCCTCGAGTCTAACCGATAGGGACATGGAACACTTGGCCAGGTGTCTGGAGGTTAATGCACTTTCCTAGAGTGAGGGGAAGTGTTTTGGATACTCATACACATTTCATGCTCAGTTGTGATGAGCATGAAATTCCAGGAGGAGGTGCATTTGGAGGAGTCATGTGTATAGGGGAAATTTCAGAAATTGAATTTTAAAGTACTAAAAGCCTGATGAGAAATCTAAAGATGTAATAGGGTGTCTCACAGACTGTTTTAGTTGATAGTGAGTTTCAGCTGAGGAAAATTACTATCACCAATGTTTCTAATTTATAAACTTCACATGAGATCCTTTGTAGACTTGTAAACCATGTAGTTACATTCTGGCCCTTCAGACTTTAATTTATGGTTGTCAAATTTCCTGAGCTTCGCAGGATTTTCCAATCACACCAAAGCTAAACTAGAAGGTTGAAATATGTAACATTGACTTTTGTTTTAGATTATAACCCATTTACATAACTTATTTATGAAATAATATTTATGTTGAAGAGTAAAGTATGAAAGTACTTTTGTAAAGTGTCTAGCAAGTTGTAGGCATATCCAGAAATATGGGCCAGACTTGATATTCTCACTTGTTTTAGGTGACATTCACTGTTTTTTTGCAAAAGTTGAGAAGTACATTATCTAGATTTGGCCGGATATATCCAGAAGTCCCAGAATAAATTCAAGCAAATTAAAGAATGACAGTCATTACCTACTCTTTCATGGGTGATGAGCAGGTGGCTTGTTTCTGATCAGAAAATAAGCTATGTTTATCTGGTTCTCCATCCTTTTTTAATTTTTTTTTTTATTTTTGCATCGACTTTTCTTATACCACTCCTTTTGGATGTCTCAGGATTAACGCAGGTGGGCAGCTCCACATAGGACCATCATCTGCATAAGACCCAGCTTAGGATTTGTGTGGGCAAATATTTTCCAGAGCTACTTTCGACATTTAGAATCTCAGTTTTAATTTTCTCTAACAATTTCAGGTTTGAAATCCATAAGAAGAAAACAAAATTCTTGTGATATCATTGTTGTCTACTTGTCTTTTAAGTACTTTCTTGTACATATAATCACTATTATAATAAAATATCAGTCACTTCATGTATTGGAACTTTCTGGGTTTTTTTTTTCCTCTTTTCCGCTTCATAATTGAACTTTGCTCTGCCAGTGCCTAAAATGATGCCAATATTCTGCCACATTTCTAACCTCAGGTGCAAAGGATTAATTATATTGGCACAGGATCTTCTCCAAAGGCAAAATATGAATCTGAATTTATTAATTCAATATCATGACTACCATCTAAAAATGAATCGTTTCAAGGATTAAATCAATTGTGTAAAGAGACTGTTTCCATTAGAGGAATTTTATTTTCTCTTTGAAACTCCTGAGAAAAAATTATTATACAGAGTTATTTTAGAAATATGCTCAGTGAAGGTCAACAAGTACAATGGCAATAAACAATTTATGCACTTTACCAAAGGAATGAATTTATGTATTATTTTTTATTTTAGATTCACCTAATGGATCTTGATGTTATTTTGTTATCCAGTACTTAAAATCTAAATCATTTTCAAATTTTATTCCACATCTCCCTTATAAAATAAAGGATTTTGGATTTTATTTCCTTATTTTCAGAGACGTTTTCCTCTGAGAAATGAAAAATGACTTTGTAACTTCGAACTTGCAAGCTGAGTCACAGCAGGCCTGAATATAAAATAGCCAAAAACATGTGTGTGCATTCCTACCCCAAGCAGCATTCTTTATATCATAGATCACTGTCACTAAAGAATTCAGTTAAATACAAAGACCCTCAGGTAGAAATGGGCTGTTAAGAGCCACCCTGAGTCTGTGAATTTGTGAGTGAGCTGGAGAAAGCCACTCATATTTGTGAACCTGGCCGGAAAGGTCGTTGATAAATGCTTATCGCTCCAGTCTAGAAAATGGTTTCTGAGACCACAAGCAGGTTAAAATAATAAAATAATAAAAAAAAAGGGTAGGGCAGGGAAGCTTTCATTAAGACTTTTTTGTCTTATTAAAATTAGCAAGAAGGGATGAGCAGCTAAGATTTTTGGTCCTATGGCATTCCGCTTCTGTACCATGAATGCTTGTAATATTATATAATGATAATATGATAATAATGGAGTCATAGATAATAACTATGACTCATTTCAGTATCACTAACTCTGACAAGTATAACTCTAAAATTGGAGGCTTTATAGCAAAATATCAAATGTGAGGTCAAAAAAATGAAGGTTGATTTCAAGGCTCCCAACCCACTCTTATTCTGGTGACTGCAATTTGCATTTTTATAGCACTCCATAATCAAAGACTGCTCCGTAATTTTGTGAATATTATTAAGGCTTACAGGCTGCTATAAATTTATGGTAGCAGCTGGGTGATCTATTCAGAGTTCTGGATTTTTTCTATTTCACATTTGCTGGTTGCGGCAAATGCCCTAGAACATGGGTGGCGAGGCTTCTGTTTTAATCCTGTGTAGTTGTGTTATAATATAGGAAAGAGAGCAGATTTTGGCCCTAAATCATGTAAATGGTAAAATGGCAAACAGACTGGAAGCCATGACTCATAGTTCTCCCACTATACTTCTGAAACTACATTTCATCAGGTACACCAGGAAAACGACTTTCATTGGAAAGTCAAATAGAACACCATGTGAGTTTTATGTCATTTTTATGCATCATATTTTATGGTATTAGTCATAGGACTTATTTGATTTCAGATACTATAAACCCTGTTAATTATAGTCAGTAAACAGTTACGAGGATTTTTTTTTTTTTGGCCTACTTATACAACTGGTTGCTCTATATAATGCGATGAGAGGCAGATGACAGGCATCCACGGAAGTTGTGTGCATTTTCCCATTGGTGCAATTGACAGTTGCCATCCACCCATGTTGATTCTAAAATAAGGGCTTGAACTTTGCTTTTGTGCTCTGGTGGTGGGTAACATGTTGATACCACAACTTAGACGGTGGAATTTGTTCTGAGGAGAGTAACTTCTGCTTTTTTCTTTCTAGAGAATAGGAATTAAAAATTTGCTTTTTATTTTCAGTTTGAAATAGAAATAGAAAAAAATTTGTACATGTAACTTGCTGTATCTTCTTTACATATACACTTCTATGGCTATTTGAGGCATTTTATCTCCGTAGATTTCTAGGTGTCTCACAGTTCTTTAATATGTAGTAATAAAGATTTTTTTTTTTTTTTAATCTATGAGCCTTTGGGGGTTAAGAAACTTGACTGAAGTGATGTACACTTTAGTGTCCCTTTCAATAGTCTAGTGGATAACATTGAAATAGTTCCTTCCCTATAATGCCGGGCAAGAAGAGGAATTTTGGAGGGTAATGTTTTATACATAGTCTTTCATAACTTTACTTCCTCTTATGTAGCTTTCATTTGTAGCACTTTTTAAGAATCTCTTGAGCATCCATTGTGGAGAATTGAGCAGTTGTTCTTGCAAGCATTTGGTTCCTGCTCTTACCAGCTGAATTTAGGGGAGCCTGGTATCATTTAGAGAGTTTAATGTTTGCCTATTAAATTTTACCTAACTGTAGGATACTAAGTATGCCAGAGAGGGGAAAAAGGCCTAACTCCTGAGTGGGAAATGAGAGACTAGAAATCTAAATATTTATTGTAGAGCTACTTCCATCTATCTTATACACATTCTGATACCACAGTGGAACTCAGTCAACCCAGGAGTTTTGTACAGAACGACTGCATAATGTTATTAAAATGGAAGCAGAAGCAGTTCAAACCAAGAAGTGGTTTGAAAAGTCTTGAATTCCTAATGAGTGATTAAAACAATGGTCAATGCAAGCTAACAAATATCATGAGTGTGTAAGAAAGACTTTAGGACTCTGCAGAACAGAGGTTCAAGGTTTTGCTCTGCTACCAGGGCATTGGGTCAAGGCACTCAAGCTCTCTGGGAAATTTCTCATCTGTGCATTAGTGAGGTTGAATTAGGTGATTCATATGTTTCCTTCTAGATCTAAGATTCTCTGAGTCTATGACATTACTACAGGTCCGGAAAATAATTGCACAGTCAAACAAGACCTCATTTTATGTTATTAATCATAATGGGGCAGAGGAGGGGACCATTAATTATACCCTGAACAATATTATCTCCTCAGAGGCTCCTGTAGCTGTTACATTTGAAGAAGAACTTCTACTGGTTTAAGAATGAGAGTTTTCAAGGTGCCATGATCGATGGATAAAAGTTATTTTCCTTTAGTTCTTTCAACATAAGCATTGTCTTCCTGCCTCTGTTGGGCTAATGAGAAGTCTGCTGTTAGTTTAACTATTCCTATGTGGGTAGCTTTTGTTTGTTTTAATATTTTTTTCTCTCCATCTTTTTGTTTTTGTCTCTCATTCTTTTTTCTTTTTTACCTTTTCAACCTCTGCCTAACACTTAAATATTTATTGAATTATTGTTTTATATATTGAATATTCAGTTATTCAATCAACATTTATTTATTGAGCGCTCTACTAGACGCTGGGATTACAACAATGAAAAGACAAACTTGGCCCTTGTCCAAATGGTACTTATAGTCCAGTGGGAATAAAATATTATTCCTTGTTTAAATTTTAGAAGAATTTGGAACAACTGTTTTATAACTAAATTAAGCTGCTCTTTACTTATTTGGGGTCTTTCATTTTTTTCTCTTCATGTGTTAGTAAAAATTTATATGAAAACATAATCTCTAATACGTTCTTGTAGTATTCTCTTGGGTATCTAGAGTATGCTATTGAATATACAATCCTTAGTAGTATGTTTTTGTTTGCGTTGTGATTTTAAATTGGAAAGGTGCTCTTCGTATAGCTTTGTATATTTTAGGATAGAGACAAAAGGGTTACTTGGAGGAAAAAAACATCTAAAATCATAGGACTCATGAGAAACTCTAGCATGTTCACTTGTGTTGCAAAGTTCCTATACAAAATATAGTTTATCCCGTTCCTGACTACAACCTTTTCAAAAGCATAATTGTAGAGTTTTTTACATCAACTTCTAATTCATTTTTGTTGTTACTCCTTTTATTGCTTTCAACTGAAATTGTTTGTTTAATTACAGACCAAGCTTGTGGTTTCCTGGCTTTCTTTTCACTCACTGGCAAGGGCTTTTAAGGCAGATAGACCTAAGAGAGCTATGTTAAAAATGTTTTAAAAAATCGTTGTCAGAAAAATAAGGAAAATACTTTCTCTGCTTTATCACCTCCAGTGCTCAGAGTCATTCCTCTTAAATTCCTCTGGGCCCCCCACAGGCCTTCTGTCTTTGGCAATGACCACTATAGTTCAGCTTCAGAAAAAAAGAAAGTGGTAAACTTTGGCCTTAGTTGCTGCTTGGGAACTAAGAGAATTTGGTCAATTTTTAACCTCATATTTTTTTTCTTTTCTTTTTTTTCCCCTTCCTATTTTTTCTCCAGTATTATTTGTGATTTTACAATATCCCTTGACTTCATAGATTACATTTAAAATCTAAAGGTACACTTTTTTATTTTTCTCAGCATATAGCATTGGATTAACCTAGAATTAGCTATTTTTCCACCTAGCTTTATTGAGATGTAATTGACATATAACATTGTATAACTCTAAGGTGTACAATATGATGATTTGATATATGTATATATTGTGAAATGACTGCCACAATGTTAGTTAACATCTTCATCACTTCACACAACTACCTTTGTTTATAGGGAGAACATTTAAGATCTCTATTAGCGACTTTCAAACATATAATGCAGTGTGGTTAACTATAGTCAGTGTCATACATTAGATCCCTAGAACTTATTTATTTATAACTGGAGGTTTGTACCCTTTGGCCAACATCTCCTCATCACCATACCTCTTCCCCAAGCTCCTGGCAATCACCATTCTGTTCTCTGTTTGTGTGGTTTCCAGGTGTAATCTGAAACCAGCTGAGGAGAGACTACAGAAAGAGGCAGACCACTCTAGATTGGTAGTTGGCAGGTTTAACAAGCCAGAGAATTTACATACGAACTTGTCTTAGGCAGCTGAAAGATGAGATCTCCACACTCACTTAAAGTTTATATAAAGGCCTTATCTGGGTTCAGTTATGTGTACCATCCAGATGGTCTCGACAACACTTTACTCTCTCAAGGCTGTGTCCTTAGAACAGCTTCCACTGTGGGAACCATTAGCAGAGCCGACATTCCAAGGACAGGGAAAGTTGTGAGGAGGCTTTGCTTGCCCTGATCTAGCTCAAGGGTCAACCCGTGATCATGTTGTCTTTTTTTTTTTTAAAGTTTTATTTATTTAAAAATTTTTTCTATTAAAAAAATTTTAAACTTTATTAGTTTCAAGTATACAGTACATTGGTTGGATATTTATATAGTTTATAAAATAATTACTCTAATTGCTCCTTCTCTCCTCTGGTTTTCCATCTAACCAATATATTAATGCTAACTGCATTTTCTAGGCTGTGCTCCCCATCCTTATGACCATCCATCATCTACTAATTTGAACTTCTTTAACCCTTCACTCCATTCTCCCAGCCCCCAACTCCTCCTCCCCTCTGTCCATCACCAAATTGTCCTCTGTATTTGTGTGTCTATTTTTCGATCAGTTTGTTCTTTTTGTTCCGTAGATTCCACAGATAAGTGAAATCATATGGTATTTATCTTTCTCTGTCTGACTTATTTCACTCAGCATAATAACCTCTAGGTCCATCTATGTCATTGCAAATGGTAGGATTTCATTTTTTTTTAATGGCTGAGTAATATTCTATTGTATATATGAACAGTAACTTCTTTATCTAATCATCTGTTGATGGGCATATCTTGGCCACTGTAAATTGTGCTGCTGTGAATATTGGGATGCATAGATCCTTACAAATTATTATTTTGGTTTTCCTTGGATAAATACCTCTTTTGGATTATCTCTTCCAACAATGAGTTTGGCTTTTTCAGATTTCACATATAAGTGAGATTATACAACATTTATCTTTCTCTGTTTGACTTATTTCACTTAGCGTAATGTACTTAAGGTACATCCATGTTGTTGCAAATGGAAGAATTTCCTCCTTTTTATGGCTGAATAATATTTGTGTGTATGTGCGTATGTGTTTTCTTTATCTATTAATACATCTATGGACACTTATGTTGTTTTTATGTCTTGGTTGTTGTAAATAACTGGCATTAGTTTTTATGTTTTGAAAGAAAAATAACAGAATTGTTAAGTTTAAGGTGTCTGTTGAAATGGAGCAAATTTTCTAGTCAAAACCACACACACACGTACAAAGAAATAATAAAATAGTATATTCATTTCACCTTCCTCTTGGTCTCCTTACTATCTTATATTTTTTTTCTTTTTTCTCTTTCAGTCCTCCTTGTGCTCCATTTAACTACATTTTTATTGTTTTGTCTTTTAGCTATCTATAATAAAATAAATATAGTGATGTAGCTATTCAACTGTTAGTAAGCAGATAAATTATATAGTGCTCAGGCAATTTTTAGGAAGAGAGAGAAATACATCCCTGCTCAAATTGAGAGATCACAGTGTATTTCTGAACTTCTGTATCTTTTGTTTTCTTGATATGGAGAAAAATATCCTGCTTCTCATCAATGGCAAAAAATCTAAAATCACTTGTTGGAGGGAAGAATGCTTTAACATGCTGTGCTATATAACGTGTGCTAAACACATTTAAAGGGAAGAATGAAATAAAATTATTATAAGAATTTTTTTTTCTTTGATATTCATATCCATTCAAATTGATAGCAAATGTTCTCCTGTAGGTCCTCATGGAATTTTAAAACATTCTGAGATAATATTAGCAGATATTTTAAATACTTTTTATGAATCAGCCTTAATGAGAACTAAAAAAAAGGGTGAGGAATCAAGGTTATTACTTCCAGATTCTCTAATTCTCAGGACTAAACTAAAGGGAACTTATGCTCTTTACTAAACTTTTTTTCTTCTTTGACATTCCTGTTTTTCATAGATGCCAAACACCCACAAATAAATGAAACGTTTGCAACACTGTTTTTTCCTTAGCATGAAAAATTTCCATCTTTGGCTCACATGAAAATCTATCTTCTTTTGTTGTAGTGATGCTTCCCAATAATGTAAAGAAGGTACAAGTAGGGGATATTTGTCTTTTTTTCTTTCTGTTTGTTTAGCATATAATTCATCTTCCAATGCTTGGGAAATTACCCATTTTGTGAATCTTAGCAGAATTCAGATCTTGCCTTTTACCATAGAATCTGGGAAGTCCCACTGTTCACTTTCCTGGCAGCCTTTGTCACAGGACACATGTAGACCTGGCCTGTCAGGCATACCTGCTCTGAGCTAACGGATGGAGCGGGAAGAGTGAAGAATCCACTCAGTGTCAGCAGTGGTGATAGAAAGGTCAGTTTAATGAAGCAGCAGTGGCAGCTGTGCTGGCAGTGACATCCTGTCTCTGGTGAGGTGATGCTGGTCAGTTATCTCAGCTCGCTGGCTGAGTGGTCCAGTGGAAGTAGTAGCCTTGAACCAAGTGGCATGATATTGCTTGTAGTTGGTAGCTCCTATTGTTCCTTACTGTTTTCCAAAACCCTTCTCTGTCCTTCTCAGTGACTATGTGAGAATCTCCAATATTATATTAGTTAATTCCATTTCTACGTAAGCAGCCAGTCTTGGTTTTGTTATTTCTGTTATTTGTAACTAGGAACCCTGATTGATATGAAGTTTGACACCAGGAATGGTTGCAGGAAATGGAACCACAGAAAAATGGAATTGTGGGGGGACTGGGGTTGGTTGTCTGGCTTATTTGGAGCTGAAGATATGAAAAATCCAGCTGCATAGGCATGAGACTCTGGCATATCATAACATTCAGTGGCAAATCAGCAAGTAACTCATCTGTCAACTTCTAGAATGAAGTGGTCATTGAAGTAAAAAGACTTTTGGAGCCAAGTGGCAGCTTCCTAAAATAATGTGACGGGATGAGGGTTTGAAGAACTGGGGCGATATTGTAGCTGCTTTTAACAGTGCTGGACAGCTTAAAGAAAGAGAATATTAACTGAAATTCCTGAATTTTTTTCTCTAAGCATGGATTAAAAACCAGGGACCTACAATGACTGCTCTAAAAGAGTCACTTATCTTTTGTAATTCAGGTTTGAAAAGGTCAAAAGCTAAATGTGGGCTGTCAGATTAGAGTGTCAGTTGAATTCTCAGCCAAGTCACTTACGTTAAGTTTGAGCAGTTAGAGAGAAAGGGTGGGAACTAGAATAGGGGTATGTTAGGGTTGGGTGAACAAAGAGTACCCTGAATCTCCAGTCTGCAAGCCACACCTGCCAGCTGAAGCAGCACCTGCATATCTCTCTGATGAGGCTGATCCTGTCTTGGTTGAGTTTTATGTCACCTGAAGGAGTTGCATTATGAAGTCAGTTTTTCTTATTCCATGTATGCCCCATTCCCAGATCTATAACTAAATTTAGATCCCAACATACCTCAAAATGCCAATGACAAAGTCAAAGCTAGGAAGAGATGGTGTATAGTGCTAGAAAATTACAAAACTTTGCCAATTAATATTGAAAAAAAATCTGGGAAATGTGTGTGAGAATGGATTTTGAAGGTTCTAATGTTTAAGAAAGAAAAATACAATTTTAGATGGGTTGAATTTATTGCTATTGAAGCATTTAATCAGAGGTTCTGGATTCAACATGAATTACAAAAAATAAGTGACTCTTTTAGCATGAATAGGTGATACCGAATCTAGTTGCTTCTTTAATTGGTTGACCAAAACTTGGACTTTGGCCCCACTAGAAAGTTTTTTATAGAATGTAGAAGCAAAGAATCCAAACACTCAGGGAGATAAGATTGTTGGAGGGGATGTGTCGTAGATATTAAACCCAATATTTTAACTATGCCTCTTGACAGAGTCTCGAAGGGATTCCCTTTTTCAAGAGCTTGAGCTATACAGTGATGAGGGGTCCACTAGCATCTTAGGGGAAAAAAAATGAGTGGCCATTCTCCGTAGGCCAGTGGTGCTGAGGTAAGATACTCAATTTGAAATGGGGCTTCCTAATGTTGCTAGAATACGAGGATCCTGGGATAATGGAGCATAAGTAGCTTATCATCAGAAGACAAGGTGGACAGCTACTATAATAGACAGCAGGATGGGCATTTCAATTTGAGTGACCAGCAGGAATTTTTGGAAATGGCTATTGATCACGGGATCTTTGTGACTGAGACAGATAGGCATTTAACAATGCTACTTGTTTTTTACAGTCACAGAACTCTGGGTCTTCTGGCACACAGAGGGTTGATTTTAGCCATTACAATAGGAAATCATAGCCTCTCACCTAATTCCCAGATGGAGATCAGTTTATAAGCCCAACATCTTTTAAGTGAAAGCAAGTCAATAACTTGCTAGATAGGGCCCTGCTAAAGAGACCCGAGTGTGTTTATTTAGAGTGACTGAGGAAATACAAAAATTAGTGGACAGTTGCTCTGTTCAATTGAAGCAACTCAACACATGCCCTGATAGTTGATATATGGCAAATGCTTTTCTCCTCTAGGCAAAAAAGTTGAGAATACTCTAAACAGTTTTCTTTTATCTGGTAAGAGCAGCAGAACAACTTCACTAACTTGTCTCAGAGTTATATATTTTTTTCTGGCTCAATGTCACCATTTCATCTACCAGCTTGTTGACCATCACCCATATACCATGCTATTCTAACATATTGTGAACATGCTAATAGGATCTGGAAAGTAGGATATAGCAGATAGCACTGATGTCTTGGTAAAAGATACATGTATGTTAACGGAAGGAGACAATCTAGTCTCCCGCATCCATACAACAGTGAAGCTTCATTCTCTGTCCCTCACTGCTGACACAGTAATGCTCACTGTGTTCTAGACACTTTATTTTGTAGTTAAAAAATCATGAAAGGGTCATATGCTAGTGTCGTGATGAAAATGAATAAAGGGAAAGATAGTTAAGAAAGTTTTTTTCTTGGCCCCAAAATGGAATTGCTAGATAAAGTAGAAAGTTGTATTTGGAAATGGAGCTGGTTTATGAAATCTATAATATGTTCTATGCAGATGTTGCTAAGTGAAATTCCTTCAGAGACCAGGAAGGTTACATCAATGTATGAGATGGATGAAGGTAAGACAATAGAGGGGATTGCTCTGGCTGATTAGAGAACACACACATTCTTCTTAAAGGCATTTAGGTTTAACAAATTTAAAAACACTAGATTATCCAAAAGAAACACTTAGTTTGTGATGCTGCTATGACCCACAAGTAAGAAAAAATGATTTATGAACTTATAATCCTTTGAGCAAGGATTATAAATAATGCAAATATCACTCATGATGTTGGAGATAAAATCTTAACAGAGGATAAAAAAGGATGTTTATATCATGGTTATGTGCATGAACATGTGCAATACATGCTTCTCGCAGAAAAAGTATTCCATTCATTTGCTAAATATTTGTTAAGTTTCTACCACGTCAAAATATTTTTTCTAGGCTCTGGAGGTGGTGCAGTGATCAGTCAAAATCTCTGCCCCCATGGAGCTTACATTCTGTGGGAGGAGGCAGGCAACAAACAAGTAAATTAGGGAGTATTTACAAAGGGGCAAGTGCTATGTATGGAGAGAAATAAAGCCAGGAAGGGACACAGGAAATGCATGTACAGGTAGAAACTGTTGTACTTTTACATAGAGTGGTCAGGGAGGGGCTCAGTGAAAAGATGACATTTGAACAAATGCTCAGAAGACATGAGGGGACAAGTTTTGAAGATATGGGTGAAAAGCAATTCCAAAAGATGGACAGCAAGGGCAAAGGCCCTAAGACAAGAGCATGTCCATCATGTTCAAGTCAGTGAACAGCAAGGCAGTAAGTGTGGCTGGAGGAAGTGAATGAGGAGGGAGTAGGAAATACAGATAGAAATATGAAACCAAATTCTTAAGGAGTTTGACTTTTATTCAGAGGGAGCTAGGGACCACAGGAAGAGTCTAAGCAGAAAAGCACCTAGTGATTTCACTTACATTTTTTAATAGAATCACTCTGAGCTGAAAATACTCAGTAGGGCAACAAAGAGAAGCTGAAAGAACAGTTTGGAGGCCATGCAGCAATCTGGTGAGAAATGATGGTTGATTAGGTGAGGGGAGATTAGGATTAGGGAGGAAGTGAGAGTGAGTTAGATTTTGGATATATTTTGAGGTAGGACCCAAAAGATTTCCAGATACATTGTACATATGGTGTGAGAGAAAGGTAATCGGTTATGTTGGCATTTTGCAAGGATAGTCTAAGTGGGATGATTTTAGACATTAAAAAATGGTAATTATAGGAAGGGACTTCATATCCAGAAGCACTTACCTGAATCCACTTCTCTGTGTTTCTGTTTTTATGCATTTTGTATTTTAGCCTATTATCCTTAAATTAATAGTTATTATTGGATCTAGGGGGAAATTGTGGTTTTATTCCGCTTACTTGAAGTTAAAATATTAATTTGAAATTTGATTAAAAGGAAATAAAGGCTGTTCATTATTTTATTAGACTTCCAGAGACAGTATTTTCTATATTATAGAATCAAAGTACAAAGATTTAAAGCTTTTACTGCATATTTCTATTTCTTCAGCCAAGACATTTTAACATATTCCAATAGGTCATGTTTCTAATTGAACATCAGTTGTACTTGACGGTCTTGATATCATTCATATTCCATTCTAAATAAGCGACTCATTACCCTGACCTGGTGCAGAGGCTGGAGCTTGTCCTAGCTCATCACTGGAAATTAAAGAGAGAATGTTAACATGACACAATTAGAAAATAGGGTCCCTACTCATGAAAGGCTATTTTGGTTTGTTTATATGAAATGTTTATTTACCAATAAAGAACCTTTGAGAAAGCTCTTTCCCTATAAATACTTATGAAAAGAAATGGTTTTCTGCTTTGCTCAAGGCTTTCTATATAAGCGCATGAGATTTCCATAATTAAATCTAACCACAATCAAAGACTGTGATTATTATTCAGTTCTATTTTAATGGCAGACCAAATTAAACCTCTATGTCAGACTTGTAGTGAATATTGCAATGATAGGCCCAGAATATAGATGTTTTATTGTACTGGGGAATTTTTGTGAATCGGAAGCATTTTTCCTTGGTCAGTGGACATGAAGTTGGTAGGGATGGGGGACAATCTTTGTTTGCACCGTCTTTGCCCACAGGTGAGTCATTGCCTGTGAAGGGTGATATGGAGAGTACCAGAAGTATCCTCTCCCTTCAAACAGTATGTCTGTCTGTCTATCCTTGCTGTGATCTGAAATATTAGGGAACTCTTTAGGAATTAAAACATTGTTATCCACTTGGCCCAAATCATAAGTGAAAGGTCAATAATTGATTAAACCATTATCTTCCAAAGCCATGTGGGGAAAGCAGGGTCCAGAAGGAACAGGGAACAAGGGAGAGAAGAGGGGCTGGTACATATCCTGGGACCACTGGCTAGTAAGGGTACAGACTAAGACCATTGAATTTAATTTCTAGGAGTGTGGTGCCACTGCAGAAGATGACGAGTACCCAAAGACTGTTTCATGTAGCCCACAAATCTTTGCCTTATATAGCTCTTATGCCATAGACCTGGGGACACAGAAATGAGGAGGACCTGGTTCTGGCCTTGAAAAGCTTAACATCTGTCAGAGAAGGCAGACTCAGAGGGTGCTGTGCTAATGTAACCTGGAACTCCAGGTTTGGGGGAGGCCGAGGGCAGCTGTCATCCACTGGTAAGGGCCTCTTGTTCACACTTCTGCCTTGGGTTTATGACGTGAAAGGGACTCTGACTGTGTACCGTTTTCAGAGGTAAGATAAGGTGCGGTGCGGGCCTGTCATGGTAACATGCTGCTGCTAGAGTGCTCTCCTTGGAAAATGGAGCTTAATCAACTCTAAGCATTTCTGTGACGACAAGTAGAAATATGAAAAGCCCTGACTTTATATTCAGCTTCATTTTTTTACTAGTTCTGGGTCTTGGACCAAGATATTTAATTCCTCTGAGCCTTAATTTCTTCATCTGTTTAATGCAGAGAACATTTTCCCAGTTTCCTGTACTGGGTGGTGGGGAGTATAAAATGGAATAATGTATGTCAACATTCCTGGTACACGGTGGATAGCTGAAGACTATAAACCCTGTCTAGTCCATGCCTCAACCTTAGGGCAGCTGCCTAACCAGGGTTAGTTTGGATGCATGCCTGATATGAGACCTGACGACCAGGGAGGGTGGCAGAAAGAGTTATCCCTCTCTAATAGCCTCATGCTGTATGTGGAAGGAAAAATTTTTAATTTAAATTTAAGCATCATTTAAGTGAGAGTACACATCAATCTATATCCTTCTGAATTTGGATCTAATTCACTAATGAATTTTTTGTTGTTTTTTGCTTTCTAGAGAATTTAGAAATTCTCGAGAATTAAATTCAGGAGTTAAAGAACCATGAGCCCACAGTTTGGCTCACAGCAAAACTTGGAAGTTGTTGTTCACAGTATATTATCCTTATATTCAGTGGCAGCGTGATTTCTCTTTCAGATTGGCAAATGTAAAAGGACAGTTCACTGAGCAGCAATATTCATAGGGAGCTTCATGTTTATGTAATGACGTCGGGCTTTGTGTGCTGTGCAGAATGTACAGGGGTAATTAGATGTTTCAGATACATGTCTAGACAGGGTAAAGCTTCAGGAGCACTTGCCTAACCCTGGGAAAAGCTACAGGTCTCCCGTTTGTGACCAGAAAAAAAGCTCTCCTTGATCAACAAGTTAAATGTGGAGTTAACTCTCTGGTGCTAGATTTACATCCAAGAGGAAAATCAGATCTGATGAGATTTTACAGGGCCCATCATTTGTTGAACGAGACTAGACCTAACTGTGTGGCCTGAACTGGGGGTGCTAACAATATTGCCTAAGTATCTTTCTACTATCCAGCTATGGGGCCTGGATGCCCACTTTTAGAATTACCTCTATGGATAAAGTAATTCTGATTTGAAAAAGGCTTCTGTAAAATGTGAGCTTATTCATCGGGAAGGTTATGCAGTGACCTGGATTGCTTAGTCTTAGGGACAGTAATGAGGAAACATATCTCAGGATAGGTAAGTTCTAATGTGGGGGCTATATGGAACATTTTAAAAAGTTTAGAACTGAGTGTGCTTTTTGAAGGGGTTGTGGTCAGGTGGAGAGGACTGAAGAGGCAGCATGAGGTCTTTGGATACCTTAGGGAAGGGAGCAGAGAAGGAAGGGAAGGGAGCAGAGAAGGAAGGGATTGCCGAAAGGGGAAAGTGTTCTGAGTGTGCCTGTGTATGTGTGCACGCACATGCATGTGCACACACAGGAAGCAAGGGATAAACCCTTTTCACTTAAATCCCTGTGCTTCACAAGTTTTATCTCAAGCCTTGAGACTGATTATTTTGAGCAAAGATAAAAAGTATCTCGAACCCAGCCCCTTTCTGAGTCCTTCTGGCACTGAAGACTTAATAGTGTCTGCTCTGAAGTGAATACCTTCCTACAGGGTTGACAGAGATTCACATTCCACCTTTCCCTCTTGTGTGCCCTCTCCTAACATCTGATGACCTCTTAGCCCCCACACTAATCCACTGGAGTACACATTGCAAATTGTTAGTTGTGAGATGATCAGTAAAGCTCTATTCCTGGTACCCCAGAGAGACCCTCAAGGGCAGGAATGTTGAACTTGGAATGTGAAGACTTCCTAAGAGGGATCATCTAGCCACTATCACTATCAGCTTCTCAAACTGAAGCTTAACATTACTATTGATATTTTTGGCACCGATTGACATCCTGCCTACTCTGCATGAGTCACGGTGCTAGCAGCTTCACACATGTATATGGTGCTCATTGCAAATTGTTCATTGTTAGTATTCTTCAAAACTAGTTGTTAGGAGCCAGCTAGTTGTTAGTGCTTCTATTTTACAGTTTAGAAATGTGAGGCTTTGAGAGGTCAAGTAATTTGTTCAGGTGTAACAACGGGGGAATGAGCAAGCTCGGATTTCAGCTTAGAAATGCCAGCCTCCCTCTACTACTCTGTGCTATTGTTAAGGGTCTTTCCTCTTCATCTGGGAGTTTCTGTGTTTTTCAAAAAGATAGCACACAACCTAAGGAACACTTAACTTGGGTAATTTTACCAAATGGGCTATAAATAGCTGTGGGAAAACAACATGGACAAAGGGTGCAGGAGACACATCTAAGATGTGGAAGAATGTCACCTTTTTGCATGGCTTGCCTAGCCTCTCATTTTGATACTTAAGTTTCTGCTGACTGGTAGGGTCTGCTCCTGCTTAACTCCCTTTAGAACTCAGGCCTGATCTTGTACTCTGCCTACCCAGAAGGAGGGCAGGCCTCCCCTGTCTGCAGATGGTGTGCTTTAGTCCAGAATACTATACCATGACATCTTTTATACCTTGTGCTTGTTATTTTCTTTCTGTTTGTCTTGACTCTCAAACCAAAGCTGACTTTGGCTTTCTCCTCTTGGGTCCAATTCATATTTTCCCTGCAGCTACGTTACCTCTGGCTGCCCTGGGCAAATGTCCTCCCAGGACTCCAAGAGATTTTCTGTTTTGACCCCACCCCTTGGGCAGTGCTCTGCTGTTCCCATCTAGCCATGCCAGTAGGAACCAGCTATTAAGCCCGAGCTCCAAGGATCCTGAAGCATCACTTTCCCTCCTATGGCCTTGCCAATGCTGGTCATAGCTCTGTAATCCCTGCCCCCTGCCAGCACCCTCCTACCAGCCTTTGACCCATTTGCAGAGACTGCGGTGGAGTTGCTGGCCCTGTGTTCCCAGGCCCGCCCTGTACAACTCAAGCTGCCACTTCTAGAGCCCTGGCCAGAACTTGGAAGCTGTTGCTTATTGTGAATGTCTTAGTCTGGAAGAGCAGAGCCTGAAGCAAAAGCCTATATGCATACTACCATTTAATTGGCGAAAGCAATACCAGAGAAGCAGAAGTGGAGAGAAAATGGAGTAAGACTGAAAATGAGAGCTATATTACTGATCTGACCACTGCTTGCTAGCAAGTATAG
Organism: Rousettus aegyptiacus; assembly: GCF_014176215.1. Lineage (NCBI taxonomy): Eukaryota > Metazoa > Chordata > Mammalia > Chiroptera > Pteropodidae > Rousettus > Rousettus aegyptiacus. Next base: position 114,024,617 of record NW_023416306.1, on the reverse strand, counting down.
CTGATTGATCTTATGGGACATCTTCAGAGATAATCTGTATGGGTGATTACCTTCAGGAGGGTCTTGCTGGGGGAGGGATTTTATTCACTGGCTCTTCTCCCCTTTTGGTCAATATCTACCCCAAGGGCAGACTTGCATTTCTAGTTTGCACAAGTAAGTCCAGAAGTGGCCAGCTGATAATCTCATACTTATTTGCAACTCACACCTCAGCAACAATAGAGAAGTTCTGGGTGGGAGGCAAGAGGGGCGGGATGTGCCTGTGGGTGACTTGAGGGCCTATGCAGTGACATCAGTAGTGATCCCTGGATCCACAGCTGTGGGGGCTGCACAAGCCACGTTAGTACCAGTCAGCCTGGCAGCAGGCAAATGCACAGATCTGGGTGAGGGCTAAATTAAATCTTGCTATGTTGGAGTATTCTCTATGCTGTACACTACATCCCCATGACTTATTTGTTTTATAAGTTTGAACCTCTTAGTCCCATTCATCTTTTTCCCTCCCTTTTTTGATTTTTGTTGGAGCATTTAAATTTTTTTAAAAAAATTAAAATATAGTTAACATACAATATTGTATTAGTTTCAGGTGTAGGCTGTAGTTATTCAACATTTGTATACCTGAAGAAGTGATCATCACCAGGATAAGTCCAGCAACCATCTGACACAGTACAACACTATCACAATGTTATTGACAGATCTGGGTGAGGGCTAAATTAAATCTTGCTATGTTGGAGTATTCTCTATGCTGTACACTACATCCCCATGACTTATTTGTTTTATAAGTTTGAACCTCTTAGTCCCATTCATCTTTTTCCCTCCCTTTTTTGATTTTTGTTGGAGCATTTTAATGTCAGTGCAGCTTGGCTCCTGGGATTGTTTGTACTGCTAGGAAACTTTTTGTCCATTCAAGGGAACTATTCAGTTTCCTTTTCTAGTTCCCAGGGATGAACATCAATCTGAGGGGTCTCTGTTATGTTGGTGTTCAACTGAGTGTTCTCTCTAATTGGTGGGTCCAGATAATGCTACAATAGTGAGATACTTCTCAGAGCAAGAGACAGAAGAGCTGTCAGCTGATCAATGTGACATTGATCACATATCGAGGGCCTGTGTCCCTGAAAAGCAGTATTACTCATGGTCAAATCATGAAGACTTTGTCCAATCCACTGACAGGCTTGTGAAGACAGGTACTACCTTCTAGGCCATGTTTCAGCAGCAGTAGATGGCCTCCTCTGTGCCCTCCTAGACTGGGTGTGAGTGGTGGCCATTTATTTTCCTTAACACCTGCTGGATATTCTCCCCTGACCAGACCTTAAATGAGCCCTGATGGAGGTGATCCTGCAGGGACCACAGCACAACCACCTGCAGGCCACCTCAGAAAATGCATGTTGAAGATTCTGGAGACAGAGTTCTGAGTTCACCTTCTCCTCATTTTGGAAGTTTAGATGATGTCAAGAGAAGTATTTAAAGTTCTAGAGAGGCAGTCCTGTGAGCATACAGATGTTCTTTAGGTTTTGATTATACTGAATTTTTCTAACTTGACTCATCTCTCAGCTGACCTCCTACCAAAAGGTGAGGCTCAATCTGGACTCTGGCTTTAGGTAAGGCATTTAAATACCTAGTTGCCTTCTTGACTTCTGACCCCTTCATGGCCTCCCTTGACACAACTTACCTCTATATAGTGAAAATAGACTTTTCAAATTGAGAGTAGGGAAGACTATACAAATGATTTTCATAACTGTTACTATCCAGTAAACCAGCGATCTGCATAGCAGTGGGAGTTAGTTGCTCTAAAAGTGACATCCTGGATATATTTCCTGGGGAATTGGGGTTTAGGTGAATGGCCCAGCCTGCCGTGACCCAAAAAGTGCTCTGTATCCAAACTTGCTCGCCTCATTCCCAACAACTTCCTGGCCAAGCTTTGTTTTGCTGGGAGTTTGTGGGGCACTCAGACCAGCTCTGGCACCTGAGCTGAGAAGCACCATCACGGAATGCTCACAGCAGCCTTTTGCCAGGCAAACCTATCAGGCAAAACCTTCCAAGCCCTTTGGGGAAGATCGATGACCTGGGCAAGGGTGGTCCTGAGATAGGTTTTTAGGCAACCAAAAACTAAAGGAGTTCATGGCCTGTTACACTGACATGCCAAGCCCCACATAAAAGCAGGCTTCCAACACCACCACGACGTTCATGAACTCACTTTAGAGCTGCTCGCCTTGACCTACTTCTCACTCCATGTAATTCTGTTGACAGATTCTCTCGGCTTCTGACCTGGGGGCTGATTCACTTTCCTGTTTACAGCCTTACCTCAACCCTTATTCCTACTATTTTACACAATTTCTCTGTCAATGACCTTTACTTCCCTTTGGACTAGAGTTCAGATTCTCCTCTGGCCAGACACCCTCTGACTATCCTGGGTAAAAATAATCCAGATCTTGCCTGGCTCCTAGGACACTTGGTCACTTATATGGCCTCCTAAGAGCATTGTACCTGTTGGACTTGCCTTTATATGATTCGGGTAGCCTCAGTGTAAGAACAGAATAGGGGAAACAGAGCTAGGAGGGGAAGGATGAATAAGGCTATTCCTTCATGAATTATTAGCACTATTGATGAACACCAATCATTATACCCCCATGATTTTTAAAATGAACACCAATCATTATACCCCCATGATTTTTAGACTTATTTAATTTCAAAGAGCCACAGGAAGTATTAAGAACCTCTTGAGGCTTTATGAGCCTAATTGGAGTATATTGACTTGATAGTCCTGCTTCATAGTCCAACTGGAAGTATAGCTTATTCTATCCACAAGTGAATACTTTCTGACAAGTAATTCTGCTTTTGTATCTCCATGAACTAACTATTCAGTGAGTAGTCAGATTGAATGGAATCAATCAAGTTTTGAAACACCTTGATTACTAATCTTTTAGTTGGCTACAAACTTCATTATCTCTAAAAAGATTTATTTTGGGGTCTCTGCTCTGCTTATGCCTTCTTCTTTGGGAAACCCCCTTTACCCACAGCCCTGCCAAAATCATGGACTTGGGTGGCCACATTCATACCATTTAACCTTCGCCACAGGTAATTGGAGTAGTGGTGCACACTTGGCACTGATATTGTCAGTCCATCATCTTGCTTGAAAAGTTGAGCTAGTAGACATAGAGACCATTGTCAGTTATTGGTGGGTGCCAGACTCTTAAGGTCATGTTGAATGAGGACCTGGACCATTTATGCTACATAGGCAAGCTGAGGTTGTAAAAGAACAGAAACCATCAATAATCAGGGAAAGCTAGTTTGCAGAGAGGAGGACGCATCAGACAAACAAAGGGTTAAGGGACTACAGAGACTCAGTAAGAGAATGATGAGTCACATGATTTTGGTTCCTGGTGGCTTCTCAGCTGCGGACCTTAAAGGCCTGTCTATACTTCATTTCCTGCTGTTGGTATCTTTGAGGTGACTTCTTAGATCCTATAGCAACACTCACCCTTACCATCTGAGATAGTTTTTCAGACAAGGAAAAACTGAAGGAGTTCATGGCCTGTCCTCCTCCCCTTTTTTTGAGATAAGGATGTCTTCTGTTCCTTATGGCTAAAAAACCTCCATTAAAACTAACTGCTTCTTAGGTGTTGCCTGCAGAGGCTACAACAGACAGTTATAAACTTATATCTTGGTAACTAAACAAAGGGTGGAATATTTTCTAGTTGCTTATTTTAAAGTAGAACTTGATGTCATTGAATGCCATTTGAATCCATATTCTTGTTGTTAATCATTTAGGACATTCTGGCTTTCCACCCTTTTCTTACTTGTGATAATAGTATTGGCTTCGTAGGGTGGGTCTTTAGGAACTCAGCATTTGTGGAGAAAAAAGGAATCGGATATAAGCTTACATCAAAGGATATGATTGCCTCTGCTAGTTTATAGGGGCAGACTTTCTGATTATCTGTACCAGAGACATAATCTTGATTGCATTGTCAACAAATTCAATCCTCAAATAACTGAAGATTTTTATGGCTGGAGAAACTCCAGATATATAGCATAGGAGACGAGGCAGGGGTGAGGATGAGGTAATCCAGTCTGTGATCCATCTCCAGCAATTGCAAGTTTCCCTCTTCATCAGATTTAGCTCCTACACCAAACTGGTATTTATCTAGGTGGGGAAGAGTAAACAGTGGGCATCCTGGGAATGGAGCTGGGGTTGGCTTTTTTTTTTTTTTTTCTGAAATGACCCAAAAAGAGAGGACACTATGTAAGTTTACATGAGATACTAAACAAATACGGGTAATAAAATCCAAAGTTAAGTGAAATACTCTACAGGAAGAGTTATTTATAATATTTTTTTTATCTGAGCGAGTAGACAGAAAAATGTCAGTTGGGAAAAGGATATTTAGAAAATAGTAGAGGGAGAAATCATTTATAGTGAGAGGATTTCGTAGTAGTTGGGCCCATACCATGTGGACCCAGACTACCTAGGTTCAAATCCCAGGTCCACCACTTAGTAACTATAGGACCATGGAAAGGGTACTTAATTTCTCAGTTTCTTCATTTATTAAACAGAAATAGCAATAGTAATTACCTCATAGGTTTGCTGTGAAGATTAAAAGAATTGACACATGCAATATGCATAGAGCAGTATCTGGCCTAGAGTAAGTGCTTAATAAATGCTAGTTATTACTATTCTGTAAAACATCACCTGGTGTGCCAACAAGACCAGCAACATGCAGGAGAACTAAAGCTACAGATGTTCTATATTCTTTTCCTAATGAGAAAATCCAATACATTTACTCTTTGACTGTGGAATGTGTGTGTTTTGGCTAAAACAAGAAAGAAGATCCATAAAAAAGGCTACTAAGATGAAGGTGGGAAGAGAGGGGCTTTCGTATAAGGAGAGAAAATAGATTGGACTCTAGTCTGGAAAAATGAAGACAGAGATGCACTATGATGAATTTTATGAAGGACAGGAATAGCATGAATAATAACTTGTTTCTGAAATACTGGAAAATTAAAACTGGCGTGAAAGACAAATACTTTGAGGTGAATACTTGAACAGATGGTTACTTCACTATGTTTGCACAAAGTCATTCAGTTATGGAGCTCACCAGCTCGGAAGTTTCAAAGCAATTTGGATGAAAGGTATGTGTCATGGTCCCTTAGCTATCACGGGTAGTTAAGGATGTTTGTGATAGAGCCCTAGTTTAGCCTAGTTCAGCATTTGTAAATAACTTATATTAATGTGGTATCTAGCTACTTTAAAACACTCAGCGACGTTAATTCATTCAATTACTACAACAGCAATTTACTGAGTTTATGCTGTAGTCAAGGCTCTGCAGGGAATCAAAAGATGAGAAAGATGACTTGTGTTGAAGGTTCTGCTCTGCATTGCCACTCAGAAAACACTATAAGTAAATTAATTTAATTTGAAGGCTTAATTTATTTGGTTCACTTTTACTTATAACGTTTTGAGACCAGAGGATTTTTAGTTACTTTTTGAATTCATAATTAGTATTTTGAAGAAATTAAAGAAAAAAGTTCACTTTTTGTTATTGTCTCGTTTTCATAACTTCTGCCCAAAATAACTTATATTTATTTTTATTTTATTTATAAAAAGCCATTTTAGAGCTAAAAGTTAATTTAGAAATCACCTTTAGTTCCTTATTTCACAGCAGGAGACATGTCTCTTAGGTGACATGCAAAGATGGCAGAACTTGAACCCAAGCCCAAGTTCTAGTCTTCTGTGTTTTCTTTCCCATCAGTCTGCTTCCTCAGAGGATCAGGGTGATTGCATGATAGGTAAGCTTATTTCTGTGTATGCACAAACTCAAATGTGTTATTCTTCATCTTGGAGCAACCAGAAGTAGATTTACTGTGAAGCCAGTGAAGCTGAAGCATCAAGACGCCCCTCACTTATATGAGCCTTGAGTGGGGAGAGGAAGCCAGGTTGCAATCAGGAAACATTTCTGCATAAGCATTTCTGATAAATGCCCTAAAGAGATAATGTAAGGATAGATTCAACTTTCTAAGGTTCCAGTAATTTGTCGTGATTTTTTATATTCTAAAAAACCCCTCACTTTTGTACTTACTTCCTATTTGTAATTGTGTGTGTGTGTGTGTGTGTGTGTGTCTGTGTATACATATATATATATATTAAAAGAAGCACCCTACCCCTGCTCCAAGATTATATACATTTTAGGCTCTTTAAAACCTGGATCTGCTTCTGATGCCCAAAGATATAATCAGTTGGGAATTTCATTTTAATTTTCCGATTTTTATTTTTAAATTAATTTTATGAAACAATTTGAATGCATTTAAATTACTTTTATTTTTATATTTTATTTTAAGTTAATTTAAAATTTTATTGTAATAATAAAATAGAGAAAAAGTTGTGTTAAAATGTTTTAAAAATGATGCTCCTTGCCCCATCCTTCCCCACCTCTTAGTTTTGCTCACTAGAGTCAACCGCTTTTAATTCCTTTAGATTTTTTTCCTGTTTACCTCTATATTGTTTTTTTAATAATTTACTTTATTGATCAGTTTTATACCAATTTACAGTGATGTAAAGTTTTAAATCAATAATACAATGGTATCATATTATTTTATCAATTATATATTGACTTCCTGTGATGGTAGCTAAAGATTTAACTTTGTTACCCCTTTTCTCTCTTCCTGTTTCCCCAAAATAGTTAAATCACAATTTTTGGTTACCTCAGTTATTACTATTCATATTACAACAAAAACAAGTAGTGTCCTCTGGTATCCTTTCTTGTTTGTTTGTTCTAGAGATAATAATGATCTTTTTCTGCTTAATTTTCTGTGTTATATATTTGAAACACTACCTCTTCTTTCTTTTCGTATAGCTTTTTGTTCACTGAGTTCTTTTGTTTTTGCTTTTACTTAATTTCTCTGTATCTTGCCAAATACATCATCAGAACTGTCAAGCATCTATCTTATCAATATTATTTGTGGAAGCGGTGAAACATTCTAGATAAACTACCAATCTTTCACCTCTCCACCCTTTCCCCCCCAGAGACCTCCTTCCGTAATTCTTCATCCTCCTGCTCCAGGATAGATGGATTTTTTTCTAGTGTCTGGAAATTTTATATGGTAAGCCTTTAGTGAGGATGTTTGGTAAGGATGAAGCTCAGTGGGCTCTTTCTAAATCCGAGGGAATCATCTACTTATTTTAAGCAATTTTATATAAGCAGATTTTAAAAGTGTATTTTAAGTATCTAATACCATAAAAGGACAGACAGCCTTCATTTTTTAGCTGACTAGATTTACAGAATAGGGTGAAGGGAGAGCTCCTAATAATAATGGATAAAGTACCACAACTGAAAGCCTGAAATGTCTAGTGATTAAAAGCAGGATTTGCTAACATATAATTTAACTCCTATTTTTCTGTCATATGTTAACCTTAGGGTGAATTATATGAATTTTGAATCCCAGATAATTATTAAGAATACATTTCCAGACAATTTCTTGTTATTTTCAAACTCATAAGGGCGCTTGCCACTATGAAAACCAGTTTTTAATTTATAGAAGTTAAATATAATAGAAGACACACGATATATTTTGAAAGCATGATACAAAATTTGTTTTGCATACTATTTTTTGTTAGTTGCATTAGAAGCATTTCACAATAATGGGGAATTAACTTTACTAGTACCAATAATAGCTCCCCACCCCAATACTTTATATATGCAGAATATTTGGTTAATTCTTATTGTGTACTATAAAGGGAGGCCAATGGATTTTTTTTTTCTTTACTAAAGTAGAAATTAAAGCCATTGCTGTTAATGATTAGGTTTTCTTATGGAGGATTTTCTGTTATCAGATAATTCATTACAAGGTAAAGGAGGATTTATGTTTTCTTAGATAATCCAATATGTAAATCAAGGGTGGTGCTCATTCTTTAGAGAAGGAAAAGACTATTTTCAGTGTGTTTCTATGTATTTTATTCCTATTCCTTTTTGAGATTGTTGCAATTCAAGTGGCATGCTGCTCAGTTGAATTCTTATAGAACATAATCCTATACTTTCATTTGATTTATTTTCTGAGAACATCACTGGAAGAAAAAAGATTTTGAAATCCGTAAGATCTTGGTGGAAACACTCAATCCTGATAACTTTTACAAGCAGAGATTAAATGTGTTTGATCAAGTCCTCCTCCCAGAATGCACTGCTTTTGGAATGCCCCTGGCCTCTCTAGGCCTGTAGCTTTGAAGCATCTACACATCTCAGGATGCACCACCCCATCACCCTTCCTTTTCTGTCTTCAGTGGTATTGTCTGTTGAAAGTTGTGGACAGACACAGGAGTGGTGAATCCCTGGGGGCAAGGGTAGCCTACCCTGTTTGCCTGAGATTTTTTTTTCCAGTTAAGAAATTGGATGGTGATGGGATTCACACTGAGGAGTGGTAGGAACAGAAATACCTACTGGAGATTATGGCAGGATTCCTGGCTGTTTATCAAAGAGTTCATTGCTTACTTCCTGTTTGATGTTCCAAGCCTTATAAAACTGAAGGTGCTTTTCTAATATCTCTATTTCAGCTCAAGTTACTTCTACGTATAGAAAGAGTATTGGTTAATTGGTGCAGTAATTCATTTCCATCAGTGTTGTGGGACCTTTTCCTGGATCTTAGCATATGTGATTGGTTCTAAACTTATTCTCTAGGGGTGCTGTACATTTCTCCTGCAATTCTGGATTCTTTAAAATGAATGATTTTGCTGAGTGTTTTGCATAAGGGGTTTCTGGGCACTTGCATTTATATTTTATTACTGGAAGCTTACCAAAAATAAATGTTTACTCAGTCAATTGACTATGAAAATTTTTGGTTTGTTTCATCAGTTAGATTCAACATCAGGTCTCTCGGAGGAACAGTTAAGGTGTCTTCTGGATGAATGCACATTCAAACAAAAATCTATGATTCAACTTTCTTCAGAAAGAGAAAAGAAGGACATTGAGGATATTATGCCTGAATCCCCCCAGCTCTCCAGATCTATCTTCTCTGAGTTACCAACTATGTCAGAAACAGAGGTCAGAAGCACCAAGGTGGAAGATGCAAATAAGCATGAGAATGCAGAATGTAAAACATCTACAGGCTACTATCTCACCAAAGCCTTGACTGGGCATTACATGTCACAAGCTCTTGTTATCGAAGCTGAGAATATGAACTGCCTCCAATTTTCCAAGGATGAGGTTTTTAGTGATACAAAAGACTATTTTATGTCAAAGACTCTTGGCATCGGAAGACTGAAAAGGCCTTCTTTCTTGGATGATCCACTGTATGGCATCAGTGTGAGCCTTTCATCCGAAGACCAACATCTGAAACTCAGCCTTTCAGAGAAACCAAAAACAGGTAAGGCTTGAGAGTATGTGTTTTGGTGAAAAATTCTTACTAAACATCTCAATATAAAAGTATTATAGTTTAAAGTAAAGTAGGATAAAGTAAAGGAGGTATGTTTGTGAGTCATAGATGACGTCTTGATTAAGAGCATGTAAACATAAGTATATATTTATCAGTGTTTGTATGAGATCAAAGTTGAGATTAGTACTCTTATGAAATATATTATTAATGATAATTAACATATTCTTTTTTAAATTGGTATAAAATTGGTATATAATATTACATAAATTTTAGATGTACAATGTTATGATTCGACATCTGTATATACTTCAAAGTGATTATTACCAAGAGTCTAGTTACCATCCTTCATCATACAATTGACCTCCTTTACTCATTTCACCTACCCCCAATCACCTTCCCCTCTGGCAACCACCAGTCTGTTCTCTGTATCTATGAGTTTGTTTTTGTTTTCTTTGTTCATTTTTTTCTTTTTTTTTTTCTCTTTAGATTACACACATGAGTGAAATATAGTATTTGTCTTTCTCCATTGGACTTTTTTCTCTAATACCCTCAAGGTCCATCCATGTCATCACAAATGTCCAGATCCCATTCTTTTTTTATGGCTGAGTAGTATTTCAGTAATATGTGTGTGTATATATCACATCATTTTTACTCATTCATTGATGGACACTTAGATTAACATATTCTTGATGGTTATCCAGAAATCAATGTTGATTTCAGAGAAAAAGAGAAATTAGTTTGAATAGATATAAGAATTTGAATAGATTTGCTTAGTATTTCAACTTCCAAACTTCAGTGATGAAAATTTGTTCTAAGGAATTAATTTGTAAAATGCCATTTATTCTTGCAATTTTATGAGTTTCTGTATGCAGACTTTCCCTCTCAGCTACTTATATATTCTCAGCTATTTTGTCTTAATCCAATGTTGCATCTTACAATGGTATAGTGATACAGGATGCAAATTCTATGGGCAGTTTTTGACATAAAAAATTTCAATTATTAATCTGTGTTAGAGGTCTAACATAGTCTGTATTTGGTGAATCTATTTAAATAGCTTCAACTTTTCCTCTAGTGTAGATTAAATATATTATCTGTCGAATATTACTTATTAAATCTATTATCTATTAATTCTGAACTGACTCTTCAGTCCTGTATTTCTATCTGCCTGCAAGGCAATTTCATTGAGATATGGCCTCAAACTGATTTCCTCATCTTTCTTTCAACTCATATTTTCATCTTGACCTCCGTTCCCTCAATCACTCAGGCTCAAAATCTGCATCATCGTTGCATCTTCTTTCTCCCCTGCTTTCTACTTTCAATCTTCAAACATTGGTTGTCTCCTCCTGCAGCATCTCCCATGTCCATCCTTTCCTCGTACTTCCTACTACCTCGACTGGACCAATGCGATAACCCTCTGTCAGGCTTCCCTGCCTCTGGTCTCTTCCCCTCCTCTTGTCATTGTCAACCACCACTAAACTGATTCCCTCAAAGAACAGCTTTGATATCCACACTTCCCAGATCAAAAACCTTCTATGGCTCTTCACTGCCTATTGAATGAAATCTGAATTCTTTCACCTGCTATTCAAGGCCTCCACAATGTGACCTGAAGTTCTCTTCTTAATCAATCTCTGACTAGTCCCTAGATGTTCTTCAGATTATAGCTAATCTGGTCTCAGGATTTCCTAAGTTCCTCAGGAATGCTCAGGTACCCCTTCAACTCTGAATGTAACCTTCCCTGCCCCACCTCTTTTAAACATTTTATTTCTCCAGAGCACTGGTCCCCTATCAGATCATTTTACACACTCTGTCTTCACCTTGTTATGTGCACACACATTTTCTCTTCCTCAAAATTGTGTGACTTCTTTGAGGACAGAGATCCTGTCTTCTGATTCATTGTTACATCTTCCATCATATCCAAAGTGCTGCCTTAAACCAAGGGCCTGTTTAAAAAATAAAAGAATTTAAATTATCCAGTTTTAGAATAATATATTGAAAATATGGTTTATATTTGTTCTTCACATTATAAACTAAAGCCGGTGGTATCACAAAGAATTATGCAAGCCTCACGTTCTATATAAAGATTTTGAGCTTTTTTAAAAATGAAATTTTACAAACTATAAAGTTTTATCCAGTAGCAGAATTCACTTACAACATGTAATTCAGTAAGATGGGTGTGGTCTGCCTTCACCCATCAAAGATCTTCATTTAATAAATGAAAGACGAAAATACAAAAACTTTGTTCAACTCTAAAATTTTAGTGTATTTTCTTTCTTCTTGGACAAAAGGTTTTTATTAGAGAAAAAATATCTGTATCACCTCTTTGTTTACCCCACACTTACTTAATTGGATGTATATAGGGGCCTCATTCCCATATAGGATCATTCCTATATGGGATCAATGTGTGTGTATATATGTGTGTGTGGGGGGGGAGGTGCTTTAGAACAGCATTTCGCTAAGATATGACTTAACTTCCATGTGAATGTGTATCACACTGATGTATATCTGTTGCTGAACAGAACATGACAAGATGGAATGAACTAAAATTTAATGTGACTTAAAGGAAAGAAACTATCGTGGCGTATTTCTAACTACACAGAACATGCCTCTGATGGCACCAGATAATCCTAATGTATGATTGTAACAACCTGTGTCTGGAGGATTAAGATGGTATAAATGTGAATATGTGCACCATATTTTATTTTCTGTTTATTACATAACAAACCTTAAGGAATAGGTCCTACATTATCATTTTGAGTGTGTTAGCATATCTAAACTTAGAGTTTTTATTTCACTAACCTCAGCATTTATGATTATTAAAATAACTTGCTAATACATTTTATTCTAAAATACTAAATTGTACATTATGTACTTTCTACAAAAGTGTACACCAAAACCAAATGCTAAACCAGTTTTCTGGGCAAAAAGCCCTTTAAAGATGAAATGGTAAGGAGAAGTTGCAGTGTGTTCAGCTGTTACATTATATCCTGGCTCTTTCTCGGGAAATAGATACATGTGAATGTGATTCACAGTAGATTTCTATAAGCAGACAGAAAAGAAATAAATACCATTTATCATTTTCTCTTTCAATAACAAATATTATTGGTATGAAGTTTTCTTTTCCTTGATGAACTGAGGTCTGTTACAAGTGTTAAAATTCTGCTGCTAAAATGCAGCGTCAGATAATACTTCAAAGGAGAACCAAACCTAATGGCACTGAGGACCAAATTAAGTTATGGTATTGAAAAGTAAGGCTTTACTTTACAGGTGTATTAAGTTTCCACTGTGAAATACATCATATTTCATGTTTGTACATTAAGTTTAATGGTAACTACTGTTATTTGACTTTCTGGATACAAGGTTCAGTAAATTCAGTGTTGTGCTCACTCACTGTTGGGGTTCTAGGGGATCAAAAACAGCACCTTCTCTTTCCCACCCAGATCAGAACCAACTGAGAGAGAGATGGGTCCCAGCGAATGGCGATCAAAGAGATCGGCTTTATTGCTGATGAAATGTAGGGGATTGTTGTGACTTGAGTAGGCAGCCAGATTTCCTAATGCTGTACCACCAAAGTAAACTTATACATCCGGTCACTAGCAGAAGCGGAAAATCTTAAGTCCCACCTATGGAGACCTGTTCATGTGGAACTAATAGTATGGAGGAGCAAAGAAGCACCCTTGGAGGGGGCGCTGACTTCCTTGGAGGAAGGGGCTGCCCTGAGTGTGCCATTTCTTCTTCCAAACTCACCAATCAAAATAACTGGCTCTTTTCCCCATCAGGAGAGTATTGAGGTCAGATGCCTCCCCACTGTAAGTTCCTCCACATGGGAGCATGAGAAAAGTGAGAAGTAGGTGTTCCTTGGTACCACTTAACCTCAGAACCACTGCTGCGTACGCTGGCACTTGAGAAGGAAAATGATTCAGGTCACTGGTCAGTATATTATTTAGTCAAATGATCTTATGCTGAATTGCTTTCTAGATCATAAAAAGTATTCTTTTTTGACACAAAACATTTGAACTACTTATTAACAGAAATTCATATAATAAAGAGTAAAACAAATAACGAGTAACAAAAATAGTAGAATAGGGTAAAAAAGGTTACAAAGTTATGTAATAAAGGGGACAGAACTATATTAATTCTTCGAGGAAAACAGTGGATTTCTCATAAGATCCATTTAGTGAATAGTGTTCTTAAAAATACTATAACAAATATGAAAATGAGTTGGGTGAAGTTGTTTTAAAAATAACATCCCTAAGTGAAAACTAGAGTGACCAACTGTTTTGGTTTGCTCAGGAGTGTCCTGGTTTTACCATGGAATGTCCCTTGTCCCAGGAAACCCTCACTCCCTGGCAAACTGGGGTGGTTGGTTGCTCTAAATTGAAACGTAACATAGAAAAATTACCCAAAGGGCAAAGCTAACAGTCCAGGCCAGAACCTAGACAAGCAGAGCGATGCCTGGCTTGCCTACCCACTGGCACAATCTGGCTTGGTGGTTAGGGGCGTGGACTCTGGGTAAGGCATACCTGGGTTTGAATCCTTGCTCTGCTCCTGGCAGGTGATCTTAGGCAAATTACTTAATCTCACTCTCCTCTACACTTTGGTTTCATTATAAGTATGATGGCTTAATATTTACCCTATAGGGTTATAATAAGAGCGAATGAGAAAATTTACATAAAATGATTAGGTCAGTGAGTGGACTTGTTTGGCTTACATGGTATTTAATGTGTAATCAGGAGATTTCCTGTAAATGTCTGGATTTCTGACTTTTCTGACAAATCAGCAGATCCTTCCACCAGTGAGGGAAGCTGAGTAGCAGATGTTCCTTTAGAAGGGGGTTGTACTCTCCAGGAAGATATGGTCCGCGTCCGGCCCTCTCTAGTTCACGGGCTTGGCTCTTTGGAACCCTGTGAACATTATTCCTAACCAGGGTGAGCATTGGGGTCATCTGGGGGAGTTTTTTGCTTGTTTTATACCTATGTCAAAGGCTCTAGCCAGACTTACTGAAATCAGAATTTCTGGTATGGCATGTTCAGCCTGTTAGATTGATGCAAACCACAAGATTTTGCTGTGCATATTTGAGAAATATGGGTTTCAGTTTAGATGTAAGAAAGCTAATTATGTTACTCTATTGTGGTCCTCGGATAGAACAAGTTCTATCAAAAATGGCAACTATACAATCTGAATATACCTCATATTGAAATTCTGCCCATCAAAGTTTTATTTGATTCTAACTTGCTCGATGAAGGCTGGTTGCAGGTGGATTGACTTTTGGCAATGCTGTTGTGGTTTGAAGGGGACATGTGTTAATATATGCTATGATTCATACCACCTGAATAGTTTCAAAGAAACTAGGTTGTATTGAGAAAGTTTTCTTTGTTTTAATATAGTCTTTCTGGTTTGCAATGGAGCAGTGAAATTCTAAAAATAGTAATACTATTAGCTGATTTTTTTTCTTTTAGAAATGTTTTGACTTGCTCTTAGGTCAATCCTTAACTTGTTTTGATGGACTATTTCTCTCAGTGTCTGCCTTCAGGCTTCCCTATTAGTATTTGTTAAATTACTTTTCTAAGGCTGCTAATTCCTTCTTAGATGCTCTTAGTAACTTAATCCTCATCCAAAGTGTATTTGATCAAAACATCAGAGCTGCCATATTAGAAATTTCCAGCGTTCCTTTTTTATATATAACATAAGTACATAGTAAGTTTACATTTGAGGACTTTATCTTTTCGAGTTATTTTTAAACTAATTTTCTTTAGTCCAATTCTTCTTAAGATAGACTGTTCATGTACATATCTGCCATTTATTTTTCTCTACGTATAAATTATCATTTTCTCATTTTGATAGTAGTGTGAGCAGCAGCATATTGGAGAGTTTTAATATTTAATATACTTGTCACTTTCAGTTATTGGGAACTTCTGATTTCATTGCTTTATTCAGATTGGGTAAAATGAAAAATTACTGAAGATCATCTGACTAGACCAGCAGTATTGTCATTATCTGAGATCTTATTAGAAATGTGGAGTCCCAGGCCCTGCTCCAAATCTATTGTATCAGAGTCTAATTTTAACAAATTGCCAGGTGATTTGTATGCAGGTTAAGTGTGAAAAGCTCTATCCTAGATATGGTTTACTAGTCACTCTACCTTAGGATTGTAAAAAATATTAGTATATGTGGTGGTGGTGAAAATATCGGAAGGTATCTTTTTTCCTGCCTGCTCAATTCCTGCTTTTTTTCATTTCTATGAAGAAACTACCTTAAATTTCATCCCGATGAAGATACTATGTCTCCAGATTGTCTTCTCTCTCCAGCCATCCCTATTGTCCTTTTGGGTAACCTTCTCCTTAGCCACCGAGAGCAAGCATGTCCTCACTTGAGTTCTCGACTCTTTCATGGTTATGTATACTTGTGATTTTTAGATATTCCTAGTTGGTATCTGCCTCAAACCTTTCTGACATTTTAAGCTGTACTGAGTCCATTCCTTAGGCAGCACTTCTCACTTCTGGTTGCACGTTAGAATCACCTGGTGAGATTTAAAACAGATCAATATGTCGATTAAATCCAGATGAATTAAATAAATTGCTAAAGTTTGGCTCATCAGTATTTAAGTCACTTTCTGAGAGCAGGGTCTGGATGATTCTGTCATGTAGCCACACTTCAGTGTCATTGCCCTTGGTTCTTCATCTTATTAAGGACATTATTTTAGGATATAAAATGAGTAGGACATAATCACTACTCTGAATTATTTCATAGTCTTTTGATGAAGGCAGGCACTTAAGCAGATAGTCACAGTAGGGTGGGGACAATTATAATAAGAGTTTAGGACAAAGTACATGGCAACACTGCCGAGGGGATGATGAAAACTGGGGAGATGGGGAGATGGGGAGGTGATATTCAAGTTACGCCTCCAAGGATGAGTGGTCCTTTTCTGGGTGAGCAAGGAGAGCACTGTAGATGATAGGAATAGCACTTATGAAGGCACGAGGTCATGGTCTCATCATTCCTCACCTTAGGTGAGGTCTGCTTCATATTCATCCCACCTTCCTCTACATCTTGTTTAATATTTCTTCTCTGTGGGTTGACAATATCACTACATTTTTCACTTTACTCTCTGCAACTACAAATCATTTACCCTTAATTGTTAAGTTGATTTTTTTTTTTAAATAACAGCTTGTTGACATATATTTTATATACCTATCTTAGATTCCTGTGGTTGCCGGAACAAATTATCACAACAGAAATTTATTATTGCATGGTTTTGGAGGCCCAGAGTTGAAATCAAGGTGTCAGCAAGGCCACACTCTGCTTGAAGGCTCTAGAGAATGCTTTCTTCTTTCTGTTTCTCAGGCTGTTGACATTCTTCGCTTTCCTGCTTTGTGGTCACATCACTCCGATCTCTGCCTGTCTTCGTATTGCCTTTTTCTCTGTGTGTCTCAAATCTCCCTCTGTTCTTATAAGGACATTTGTTATTGAATATAGGCCTTTCCTGGATAATCCAGGATGATCTTCTCAAGGTCCTTAGCTTAATTACCTCTGCTAAGACCCTTGTTCCAGATAAGGTAACTTTCACGGGTTCCAAGAATTAGGATATAGACAGAACTTTTTTTGATACTATCCAAGTCAATGGTTTTTAGTATATTCACAGAATTGTGCGTTCTTCACTATCGATTTTATATTTTCTTCACCCCTAAAATAAACACTGTACCCATTAGCAGTCACTCCCCATTTTCCCCAACCTTTTAGCCTGCAGCAATCACTAATCTACCTTCTCTCTCGGATTTCTCCTGGCCTGGACATTTCTCGTAAATGGAATCATGTACAATATGTGGCTGTTGTTTCTGCTTACATTTAACATAATGTTTTCAAGGTTCAACCATGTTGTAGCATGTATTAGTACTCCATTCCTTTTTTATTGTTGAATAATATTCTGTTGTATAGATATGCGAGACACATTTTATTTATCCATTCATTAATTGATGGACATTTGGGTTGTTAATACTCCTTCGCTGTTATATGTAATGCTGCTATGGATATTGATGTACAGATTTTAGATGGATGTATGTTTTCATTTCCCTTGGGCATGTACCTAGGAGTAGAATTGCTGGATTTATGGTAACTGCCAGACTATTTTGCAAAGCAGCTGCACCATTTTAGATTCCCACTAGCAGGATATGAAGGTTCCAGTTCCTCCTGATTCTTTTTTTATTGTTTTTTATTTGGTTCTGTTGTCAATACTGCCTTTTAGATAACCTTCTCACTAATGTTGGTAGAAGAATATTTCCATTTCACTTTTGTGTTATAATTTTTTCTCACATCGAAGAAACGAAAGGTGATCAGTTCTTATCTACTCTAAATATATTATTTATTTTTGGTTTCACCTGACTTCTCAGACTTACTTCAAAGCAAAAAAAAAAAAAAAATTTTTATTTTTTTTTTGATATCTATCTCCAAATCCATAACCATTTTAGCTCTCAAAAAACAAAACATTCTCCCTTGGCTGTAAGCTTAATGAAGGCAGGCTCCTTATCTTTCATTTTTTCTTGTAAACTTTGTATGTAGCTTATAGTGACTGTCCAATAAACATTAAGAATGTGGTTATTGTCTCATGCGTAAAAGGATTTAATGTTTTATAGGCTGAATGATTTTTCTTAATTATGTACACATTTCTTATTGCCTAAAAACTTTGCTTATTGTTTTTCATGTGCAGATGAACAAGAGATTGAAGATGTGACAGAAGAATGTAAAGAATCTTAAGCAAAGACTTGCTGGCTGGGGTGTGCTTTAAGAAAGTTGGTAAATTAAGTTAATTTATACTTTTTCTGATTCTTTGAATTCAGTGAATGCATTGTAGAGACCATTCCTCAAATGATTTTAATATTTGGATTCTTTCTGGATTGCATTTCATCGATATTATTGTTCAATGGTTTTCTTCATTGAAATTCCTGAGAAAATTGTTTTTTATTATTAATCTTGCAACATAAGGAATACATTATAGAAACCAACATTTTATGTGTCGGTATTTTAAAACTGGTTGAAGTGCTATGATTGTTTTGTATTTGATTTTATATGTTACAACTTGACTGTGATTCAGACAAATTTAAACACTATGTATTTTTGTTTTGGCCCGGGTTTTCCTTTTTTCCCTCCTCTCTCATGCCTGTTAAGTACAACTTGCCATAGAAATGAATTTTCTCAATAAAGCAAAGTTCGGATAATTTACTATCTTAAGGAGGAGTTTGAATTATTTGATATATTACTTTCGATTTGCTATCTTTGAGAGTTTGCCTTTTAGAATGTAGCAAATAAAGATCAGCCAGCTACTTTAAAAAATTCTGTGGAACTAAGAGAGAAGGTTTGTCTAGTTACAAGTCAGTAACCTGGATTCATGAGAAAATTTCATGTCAACACTACATATGATGAATTGGCATTAGAACTAGATGTCCAATTTATTTTTGATTAAAAAAAGAGCTGGCTATTGTGCTGCCTTTAATGAAATTTGGAGTACTATCTATGTGTTAGTGTATATGTGTTATTATTTTTTATTTGCAAATTTTCATCACTTGATATTGGATACTGTTAGTGATTGCCAACATCAAATTTCCTTGACTTTTAGAATGAAGAATTCTGTAGCTACTATTTTCAGAGAAATCGATAAGCAATTTCTTTTTCGAGCCTCCTCTTACAGTTTATATTAAAATAACGATTCATACTAATGTCTGTGCTACAGTGTAATTTATCTTAATGCTCAGAGGTTTGCTGTGGGGTGCCAGTAGAAGTTAAAAGTCATGGTTTTAAACTCTCATAGGAATGACATGTGTTGTAGGATTTGGGTCAGAACAGTCAGAGGGGAGAGGAGATAGGGGTAGGACTTTGGAGCAGTGACAGAGAGGAGCCATTTTTGCCCATCAGCCTTTCAAAAGAGCTCAGCTTTCTAAACTCACGTGCTTGTGCTATTCAGTGTGTGTGTGTGTGTGTGTGTGTGTGTGTGTGTGTGTGTGTGTGTGTGTGTGAGAGAGAGAGAGAGAGAGAGAGAGAGAGAAGAGACAGAGAGAGAGCGCGAGAGAGACAGAGAGAGAGCGCGAGAGAGACAGAGAGATGACTGGAGAGGTGGAGAGAGCTTATGGCTTTGTAATGTGTTTCTGCAAATGGTGGTGTTTGGGGCATGGTGAGACTTTATGTTCCAGGAGTTTAACAGAGCAGAAGGAAAATAGAATGATCCTAAGTGATGAATTTTACCATTATAAGAGATGACACCATTCCACGGCATGTCAACTGAAGATTCCTCTAACAAGGACTGGTAAGATGAATTTATAATTCAACATCAAGCCTTCAGATTAAAGAAGAAATGTTACTCTGATAGGGAGAGGGGTTGTTCTTATTAAAAATCAGTGTTTTTATTTTAATGTTCCCTTTAGACCTAATGATAGAACAAGATAGAGATGAAAAACTAAGAAAGAATGAGAGCTTATTCATTTCAAGAATGAACTTAGGATTTTAAAATTTGAGATTTGTGGACTTAGGACTTCTCAAGAAGACTATTGGCACCACTTTTATCGTGAATCTCCACAGGGCCTGAAGTTAATGCCCTTCAATCCATCTCTCTCTGAGACACACAAACAGTTGCAGGAAAAAAAGTTAGCGACTTGACGTGATGCTTTTAATTTTTCCCCATATTACAGAATTTAGTAAACAGTCCTCTTAAAAATATGTAATTAGGAAGCAAGTAAAAAAAGAGCAAGACAAAGAAAAAGTACAGGATGGCATATTTAGGAAAAACAATTCATAAAGTAGAATTTGGAGAGCAATTATAATCTTTTCTCTAAGAAAGGAAAGAAGATATTTCATGGAAATCGTATAATTCTCAGCAATAAAGTTAACAGACGAAGTTTCAACATTGCAGAAATTTAAAAAGTCAGTTATATTGTAATTAGCGGAATGAAAGATAAAGCCTAGAAAAATAAACTGGGTATGCTGCATGCCTAAAGTAGAATTTCTTTTACGGAGAATTAAAAATTTTAAAAGTTTTTAAATTACTGTTAACATACAATATTACACTAGTTTCAGATATACAACATAGTGATTAGACATTTATATAACTTAAATGATCACCCCAATAAATCTAGTATCCATCTGACACCATACATAGTTATTACAAGATCATTGACTCTATTCCCTATACTGTGCTTTATACCCCTGTGACTATTTTTATAACTGACAATTTGTACTTCTTAATCCCTTCACTTTTTTCACCCATCTTCCCAACTCCCCTTCTATCTGGCACCCATAAATTTGTCCTCTGTATGTATGAGGTTGTTCCTGTACTTTGTTTTTTAGATTCCACATATAAGTGAGATTATATGGTATTTGTCTTTCTCTGTTTGACTTATTTCACTTAGCATAATATCCTTTAGGTCCACCCATGTTGTTGCAAGTGATAAGATTTCATTTTTATTTTTTATGGCGGAGTATTATTTCATTGTATATATGTACCACCTCTTTATCCAATCGTCTATTGATGGGCATCTAGGTTGCTTCCATATCTTGGCTATTGTAAATAATGCTACAGAGAACAAAGGTATGCATATAACTTTTAATGTTTTGGATTTCTTCAGATAAATACCTAGAAGTAGAATTGCTGGGTCATATGATGGTTCTATTTTTAATTTTTTGAGGAGTCTCCATACTGTTTTTCATAGTGGCTGCACCAATTTACAGTCCCACCAACGGTGCATGAGGGTTCCCTTTTCTCCACATCCTTGCCAACACATTTTGTTTGTTGATTTACTGATGATAGCCATTCTGACAGGTGCGATGTGATACCTCATTGTGGTTTTGATTTGTATTTCCCTGATGCTTAGTGACACTGAGCGTCTTTGCATGTGTCTCTTGGCCATAAGTATGTCCTCTTTGAAGAACTATCTATTCAGGTGTTCTGCCTTTTTCTTTTTGGTGTTAAATTGTATGGGTTCCTTAAATATTTTGGATATTAACCCCTTATTGGATATATCATTGGCGAATATCTTCTTCCATTCAGTAGGTTGTATTTTTGCTTTGTTGATTTCCTTCACTGTGCAAAAATTTTAGTTTAACGTGGTTTCATTTTTTTCTCCTTCTATTTTCCTTGCATGAGGAGACATATCCAAGACAGTATTACTAAGAACAAGGTCAAAATGTTAAATTCTTATGTTTTATTCTAGGAGTTTTATGGTTGCAGGTCTTAACATTTTAAGTCTTTAATTCATTTTGAGTTTATTCTTCTATATGGTGTAAGAAAGTAATCCAGTTATATTCTTTTGCATGTATTTGTCCAGTTTTCCCAACACTATTTATTGAAGAGATTGTCTTTACCCCATTGTAAATTCTTGCCTCTTTTGTTGTAGACTAAATGACCATATAGGGGTGGGTTTATTTTTAGAGTCTCTATTCTGTTACATTGATCTGTGTGTCTGTTTTTATGCTAGTACCATGCTGTTTTGATTACTATAGGCTTGTAGTATAGTTTGATATCAGGTAGAGTGTGATACCTCCAAGTTTGTTCTTCTTTTACAAGATTGCTGTGACTATTTAGAGTCTTTTGTGGTTCCATATAATTTTAAGATTATTCTAGTTCTGTGAAAAATGCCATTGGTATTTTGATAGGGATTGCATTGAATCTGTAGATTCATTTGAGCATTTTGGAGATTTTTATGATATTAATTCTTCCAATCCATGAGCATGATATATCCTTCCATTTATTTGTTTCTTCTTCAATTTCTTTCTTCAGTGTCTTATAGTTTTCTGAGTACAGGTCTTTTACCTCCGTGGTGAAATCGATTCCTAGGTATTTTATTCTTTTTGATGCTATTTATGGGATTGTTTTCTTAATTTCTCTTTCAGTTCATTTTTGGTATATAAAAATGCAAATGATTTTTGCATATTAATTTTGTATCCTGTTACTTGATTTATTAGTTCTAGTAGCTTTTTGGTTGATTCTTTAGGTTTTTTTTCTATATGATATCACGTCATCTGCGAATGACAGTTTTATTTATTCCTTTCCTGTTTGGATGCCTATTTATTTCTTGTTTGATTGCTGTTGCTGGGACTTCCAGTTCTTTGTTGAGTAAAAGTGGTAAAAGTGGACATCCTTGTCTTGTTCCTGATTTTAAAGGATAAGCTCTCAGCTTTTCACCATTGAGCACAATGTTAGCTTTGGGGTTGTTATATTTGGCCTTTATTTTGTTGAGGTTATGTTACCTTTATCCTCATTTTGCTGAGAGTTTTTATCATAAATGAATATTGAATTTTGTCAAATGCTTTTTCTGCATCTGTTGATTTGATGATATGATTTTTATCTTTCATTTTGCTTATGTGGTATATTATGTTAATTGACTTGTGAATATTGAACCAACTTTGCATCCTGAGAATAAATCTCACTTCCTCATGGCGTATGATCTTTTTAATGCTGGATTTGGCTTGCTGATATTTTATTGAGGATCTTTGAATCTATATTTATCGGCTATATTGGCCTATAATTTCCTTTATTTGGAGTCTCTGTCTGGTTTTGCCATCAGAGTACTGTGGCCTTGTAAAAATTAGTATGGGAGCCTTCCTTCTGCTTCATTTTTTTGTAATAGTTTGAGAAAGGAGGTATCACTTTTTCTTTTAAGTTTGGAAAAGTTCACCTGCAAAGCCATCTGGTCCAGGGATTTTGTTTGTTGGGAGTTTGATTACCGATTCAATTTTGTTAGTAATTATCAGTTGTTCATATTTTCTGTTTCTTTCTCAGTCAACCAAGGAAAATAGTTTGTTTCTAGGAATTGATCCATTTCTTTCAGGTTGTTCAATTTGTTAGCATATAATTGTTCATGGTATTTTCTTATAATCCTTTGTGTTTATGTGGTGTTGGTTGTCACTTTTCTTTCATTGCTGTATTTATTTATTTGGGCTCTCTCTCCTTTATGAATCTGGCTAAAAGTTTATCAATTTTGAGAATTCTTATAATCAGTGTTTTGAACTCTGTTTCTGGTAGATTGCTTGTCTCCATTTTGGTTAGTTCTTTCTCTGGAGTTTTGTCCTGTTCTTTCATTGGGTCACGTTTCTTGGTCTGCTCCTTATGGGTGCCTCCCTGTGTTTGTTTCTATGTATTAGGAAGATCTTCTACATCTCCCAGTCTTGGCAGAGTGGCCTTGTGTAGTAGATGTCCTGTGAAGCCTAGTGACACATTCTCCCTGTTCACCTGAGCCAGGTGCTCTAGGAGTGTCCTTTGTGTGGGGTGTGTGTGCCCTCTTCTTGTAGTTGAGCCTTGATTGCTGTCGACACATCAGTGGGTGGAATCGACCCTCAGGCTGACTGGCTACGAAGACTGGCTGTGAATGTGCCAGACAAGCTGCTGTGTGGGAGCCGACTCAATAGAGCAGGAGTTGCTTTTGTGGGACTCTGGTGCCAGCCAAGTCCATACTTCAGGTATGTCATTTATGGAGCTGATTGGGTGGTACTCTGGTGTGATCTAAAACTGGCCACCAGGTTTGTTGGTTCTGTAGCCTCTTGGGAGGGGCTCTGCTGCAGATCAAGTTCAGCTGTCATTTGTGCCCCACTTGTGGCCACCAGGTGAGAGCTACAAAGTGATATGCAGTTGGTGGCTGTTTGTGCTGGGCTTTGAGGCACTTGAGAGAGGCTGGCTGCCACTAGTGCCAGGCTTGGCACCCTTTAATGGGCACCACAATGTGAACTGAGGCCAGCTGCCACTTTCACTAGGTTTATGGCTGCTTAGTTGAAGCTACGTTCCAAGTCAACACTGGCTGCCACTTATGCCAGGCTTGGGCCACCTGATGGGAGTTATAATGTAAGTTGAGACTGGTTGCTGCTTGTGCTGGACTTGGAGCTGCTTAGCAAGAGGTACAAGTCATGCTGAGGCTAGCCACTGCTTATTGGAGTTTGTGGACCTTTGAGAGATTTTAGGAAAGTGTGCAGCTTGAGTTGAGGCAGGCTGCTTGTGTAGAAAAGTTGCTGCAGGTGGATTGGGCTGGGTGTGCTAGTTGAGTGGGGCGGGCTCTCAAGGAATCACCAGGGTAAGGTGAACAGTATTAGCCAGATTAATGGAGAGCTCAGAGTTGGCATCCACCTGAAGGCTGGGTGGTGGGAGAACTCAATGAAGGAGCAATGGTATCTGCCAGCACTTCTTCTCCCCAGAGAGAGCTGCCCCAACCCTGCTATTCCAGCCTTCACCCTAGTCAATTTAGTTCCTCCCTGTATGTCCCTGGTACTTTTCGAGCTGCTGCCTCACTGCCGAAGTTCAGAGTAAGTGAGACAGTGAGTAAGTCTGTGTGTGGGCCCCTCAAGAGGGATGTCTGTCTCACTCAGATGTAATCTCAGCTGGTTTTCACAGCCAGGTGTTATAGTGACTCATTTTCCTAGCACTGGTGCCCTGGGTTGGGGAGCCTAGTATGGGGCTGTGACCCCTCACTCCTCAGGGGGACTTCCATTGAGGAGCTAGCTCCTACAACTCTTAACTACAACACGTGGGTGTGGGACCAGCCCATTCATGTTTTCACCTATCCTACCAGTCTCAACATGGCTTCTTTTGAATATCCTATTATAGGAGTTCTGTTCAGCTAGTCTTCAGGCGGTTTTCAAGGGTGGTGGTTCTATAAATGAGTTGTAATTTTGATGTCATGGGAGGAAGTGAGCATAGCTTTTAACTACTTTCACCATCTTGACTAGAAGTGACAATGGTAGAAGGAAAAAGCTCTCAACTTGGTGTCATTATTTAAATTTTTACCAAGTTCTTTATTTCAATACAATCTGCTTATTTGAAGGCAAGTCTCAGCGTGAACATGGAACATGCTTGGGAAACAAGCTCCTGTTCTGTGTTCTGTCACATTGATATTTTAAGTTACTCTTGGTCTGCTACTTAAAAGTGAATTAGAATTCCCTCCTAAGACTTCACATGTTGTCTGAGAATCAATGATATCATGTTTCAAAGAATCATTTTTTTCCAAATCTGTTTCCAAACTCTGTAATGATTACCAACACATTCTAGTTCTTGGTTCTTCACTTGGGTACCATAGAACGATTTAGCAATTTATGCTTATATATGATTATGCTAGGCTAGATAAGTCTTGTTAGAATGAGAGGAAAATCAACAAAGGAAGAAGATTCTATCTCACTCATTAGTCCTTTCTAGTGTCTAATGAATCTCAAAGCCATACCTTTAAACTACTCATAAAATTTCTTCTACCCCTTCTTAAAACTAGAAGTTAATTGGTCAGTAGTCTACATTCATGGTTAGCCCACCTGAAACTCAGGGTCTGCTTATGGTAATGCTTTAGCCTTTTCTTCATAAAATAATTTGATTTTTTATGTACATATTTTTAGGACTTCTTCCAAATTCTACCATTGTCTTTGGTCATCTGTTTTTGACCAAAGATATATTCTCCAAGAGGTGATATCTGTAGTGTTTGGCTCAACTTTTCAAGGACAATTCCTCCCTCATAACATTTCTAAAGCTTCTCCATAACATGCAATTGTGTTGTCCACTCAGGGAGATTATTCATGAGTCAGAAAATGTAGGTGTGAGAATTTCATGTGTGTCACTCCTGTTTTTTTTTTTTTTTTATTTTCAGAAACTAGATCTTGAAAAGGATTCAATAAATGGCATTTAATGACATTAGTAAAATATGAAATTGTATCCTTTCAGGGCCCGAATTTTGGAGGTTATTCCTCTTTCTCATATTTTTAATGTGGCAGGCTAATTATTTTGCCCCCCCACCCATAAATCCAGTAAATGTATATTCTAAGTCTAAGCAACTCAATCTCCCTAGATCATATAGAAACTGAATGTTAACCATTATCTACTGGAACTTCTTTTTCAGTATACCATATTGGCTTAAGAATGGAATTAACCTGTATCTCCTAACATAAAGCCAGTAGAGAACAAATAAACATGGATACAGTAAGTATAAATATAAATTTCCATATGATTTATTGTTGTTCCTTGTACATAAGAAACAGTAATATACAACTTACACTGCTTTAGAATGTAAAATGGATAAAAATGTGTACAAAAAAAGCACATTCCTAGAAAAAGGTATTGGCAAATAGTAAAAACTGGGGGTGGGTGGGTAACAAGCAAAACACAAATCAAGAAAACAAAAACCAACAATTCTTCAATTCAGTGTGCAAACATTTTATAAAAATAGAAATACTAACTCTACCGGCAGTATTTCCTGATAAATTACTTAAATAGCATATCTACACAATCTGAGATATCTATTCCAATGGCAATGAGAAAATAATTTATAAAAATAAAGCAATGGTATATAAGATGATAGAAAAAAACAACTTTCAAAAGACGTATTTAACATTTCAATGCTATTTCCTTATTGAGAATACTTTTCTGCAAAGAATTTTTATACTATGTACAACATCGACTTTGTTAGGTACTACAGTAGCTTTAAGTTTGTTAGACACTTAAACTCTTTGCTTGAGCCCAAAATTCTTTACTCAGTCACACAACAAATGAGGTAATATTTGTATATAAGTTTCACCTTTGTCATCTTTTTCTTTTGGAAAAAATGAAAAAATAGTAAGTGTAGATGCTTTTCTTCTCCCTGGAAATAGGCACAAGGGGTGGGGTAAAACAGTATCAAAGTCCTCATGGCTTTCTTTACAATCTAAAAACACTTGCAAACAGACAACCAGCTAATTCCACTTGAAAAGACAAAAAAATCCAAAATCATTTACTCTAAGCACAAAGTGAAGAGCAGCTCACTCTGCTGATTTTCCTTGTGCCAGTTTTGTGAGAGATTTGCTGATAAATCTTAACTACCTGCTCTCAAACACTTTCGATATGAAACCTAGGTTCCAGGTAGAACAGAGTTAATAAATAATCTGTATTTACAATCTTACAGTCATGAAGACTCATAACAAAGATGATATGGATAGTCTTTACACTTCTTCCTGTTCCATGAAGTCTTTCAGACAGATCCTCCAGAGTAAGTAAAAAATAAATATTTTATATTGTAAAGCGTTTGTGAAAACAAAACAAAACTACAATCTAAAACAGAATTGGAAAACTCCATGATATTCAGGGCAAAAGAGAAAAGGAATGTGTTAGTTGATAATTTTGTGCCTTTCTAACCATAAAAGTACAAGCACGGCTGCCCCTCCCTTGGGAGGCAGCCTGGTGCTCACTGAGATGGTAGGTTTTATTTTCCTGCTACATCTGCAATAAAACCAACAATTTCATTGTAACCAGGCAGTGTGGCAGCCAGTACCGCCTTACACTCTGCTTTAATTCTGACTCCCTATTCAGATCACTATAAGTGACATGTGAAGGGTGGGGATCCAAGAGGAAGTGCAGAAGCCAGTCCCTCCCTCCCTCCCCTGCTTCTATGTAAGTGCCTATTTACATGGGTTAATCAGCTAACACCAGTCAGCATCATGAAATCCAACAATAGTTTTTCAATCCCCTGAAAATGATTTAGTACCGAACATGTAACAGTTTCTACATATTTTCTCATACAATTGTCTCTTGGGTATGCGCCCTCAAGGCTTTGGCCCCTGCTCCCCCTATTCCTGAGGGAGTAGATCGGTGGTTCTGTTTGCCAATTCTAGTGAGTCCTCCCTTCTCTCATGTCTGAAAGCGCTTTTGAGTCCACTGCTCAGAGGTGGCCTCGCAATAGCACCCTGCTCTGACAGAAGCTGCATGGAGCTGGCACCTTCCAACTGAAGCATGTGGATGGTTTTGCTTTTTCAAAAGCAAACCAAAGTAATTGCATTCCTGGAAGATTCTCTTCTCATTCAGAGGCTGAAGGCTGAGTCTCATTTGGGAAATTGCATTTTCTTGAGGCAAGTCACATGTTTTAGGAGTCCACACTGATGCAAGCAGAGATAAAGGCAGGCAGGCAGAAGTGACCCTGGGGGTTTTCTTAAGCCCGTAGTTCCAGAAGGTGCAATACCAGCATTGGTTATAATCAGTTTTTTGATCAACAGTTTGATGATTAGGAATCTGTTAAGTAAACACAGAAGTATATAAACAAACAAATTCATAAAGGCATTATCATCTTAATATCAGTCAAACGACCTAGCTCTTTTATGATGACAAAAGCATGATTTAAGATTGTCAGCTTATAAAATTAAATGTTAAATTGTTTGAACATTGTTGGATACCAGTATAGCCTGACTGACCTTGTAGAACTCAAGTTATGCTTTCTAAGGCCTGCAATGTTT
The DNA here is from genome assembly GCF_014176215.1 of Rousettus aegyptiacus. Classification (NCBI taxonomy): domain Eukaryota; kingdom Metazoa; phylum Chordata; class Mammalia; order Chiroptera; family Pteropodidae; genus Rousettus; species Rousettus aegyptiacus. Next base: position 113,996,066 of record NW_023416306.1, on the reverse strand, counting down.
AAATATCTTGAGGAAAATCAACCATCTTTTTTCACTCCAATTGAGCTTGTTGGCATTAGGCCTTGTCTCAGTAAACATTTATTAAACACTTATTTTTTTTTGGTAGGCCCAATGCTGGACTCCATGTGAGCTTAAGTAACCCCTAAGTGAATAAGAATGGAGGAAGAAGAGCTAAGGTAAGTAGTGAAAATTAATTGAACATGCCAATATAAAGGCAATACTCATTTCCCTTTCTCGTATAAGAGGGAAAGGTGTGAAAGACAACCTGTGCTGTAATGGCATAAATAAAACTTATAGGAGTGTTTAAGAAGCATATAAAGTTTTAAAGTAGTATTAATGTGGTCTAAACTGTAAGGAGCTTGTCTACAGTTTACCTTTGCACTATGTATGAAGAACATAGAGATTGCTAAGCAAATTAATATTAACAAGGACTCAGGATTTCATAAGCCACTGATATAGCCCTTATTTCATTATCATTGTGTCTTTGACAGCAAAATATAGATAACACTGTCTGTAAAATAGTCTCTAAATCAGACTCTCTCATAAGGGGCATTCTCAATATTAGTCTGAACTAGAGATGTCAAGTGTACATTCAACATAATGTTGCTCCTACCTCTGCATTCATATTTCAGGTCGGAGAAGAAGACCATTTCTTGAGAGAAGACAAACAACCCTAGCCTACCACCGGCATAGGTTTTGTCATAGATGGCTCCTGAGTCAGCCATGATTTTCTTCCCTTCATACATCACCACTCTGCAGGTAAAAGAAAATCTCATTAGTGACACCCCTAGGTTTTGGTCTTCTCCTTTTTGCCCTTAGGTGTGACTATAAGTGAAATTTAATCAGTGCAATCTTACCTAATGAAACCAGTCTTTGGCCTGTGGCTGAGACGCCATCTGTAGGCAGTGAAATCTTTCCAGCCTATATGACGAGGGTCATGCCACAGGGTACGGACCTGAAGGAAAAGGAAAGGGAAAGGTTGGAACACAGCTCCCTCATGAGATTTATATTTCATTCCATAAGAAACAGTGCTTAAAGGTACTGAGTTGATCTAAGTTAGGGGACTGCAATGTAGGATTTTTTCCCAAGGCCTCTTTCATTTGATGTGTGCCCTTGAATGCACATATAAAGTAGAAAGAATGGAAGGAGATTTTTTGTTTGGGTTTGAGGGGTGACTAGTTATGGTGAGCTCTCCTCTCAGATGCTATTCTGTTTTTACAAAGAAGAGCTTGATGCTGCAGTTGGTGATGCTGGGAACGTGACATACAAGACAACCTCTTTGAGTCTTGGTCCAAAGCACAGCATTCCTTGTGCTAGTTAAGCACCTGTTATCTCTCTCTCTGCAGGTGTTCTTACCTGGCCAGGGGTATTTCCTGTGTGCCACAGGGCGTTCCGCAGGTGCTCGCCAGGCCCTGTGGTAGAGTTCACGACTTTCACAGAAAGGCCCGAGTATCCCTGAGCCCTCGTGGGGTTGACGTCCCAGTAGGACTGGGTGATCTGCTTCCACATCACAACGTAGAAGCGGCTGCTGGACTGGTAGCCGAACACAAATCCGGCATAGTCATCATCCCTTTCGGTGTTGATGAAGAAGGTGCCACTGAAGTCCACAGCATTAAACTCATCATAACCTGGAAGACGAGGCCAGACCCAGGTTAAAAACTGCAGCCTTCAGAAGGTTTTTCATTACATCCCAGACATCGATTAGTACCCACAAGAACACACACAACTGCCAGGTTCTATATGTGCTTCTTTTCTTTCTCTTTTGTTTGAAGAACTCGCTACTCACCTATAGCAAGTCCAGGATCACAGTTGACAGTCTGGACAAGTTCTTTACCCTGATGGCGTACCACCCAGTTAGGGTCATTTTGGGATGTCCCTTTGGGATCTAGCGGAATCATCTGGAATCGGCGGAAATCAGTCTCACTGATATCAACATTTTCAGGACAGATGTCATCAATGTCTGGCACGTTGTCATGGTCAAAATCATCTTTGCAAGCATCACCTCGACCATCACCTAAGGTCAAAAAGACAAGAGATCAGTGAAATTCCGAAACACTATTACTGGTGTCGGAAATTCACTATCTTGTCAAAGTTGGCCTTTAGTCTCTTTATCTTCTCAAATGCATCATCTTTGTCTTAATTTCCTCAATCCAGAGAGCCATGGTTTCCATTACTCCCTTAAAAAGTGGCTCTATTGACTCACCATCAGAGTCCTTCTGGTCAGGATTGGGCACCAGTCTGCAGTTGTCTCTGTCATCGGGGATGCCATCATTATCATCATCATGGTCGCAGGCATCTCCCTTGCCATCTTTGTCATGGTCGGCCTGGTTGGCATTGGGCACATAGGGACAGTTGTCCAGGTTGTTCTGGTGGCCATCTTCATCAATATCCTGATTGTTGTCACAGGTATCTCCAATGCGGTCTGAATCAGAATCAAGCTGACAGAGACAGAAACAGAGGGTAAAATATAAGTCATTAATAATAACTTATGGCCAGTGGGGTTTTATGTCTATATGCTACTGCAAAAGACAGTAATATGTACAAATTAAGTTTTTTCCTTGATCCTTGTTTTTATACATAAAAAATTGAAAAGGGATATTTAAACGTTTTTATAAAAAATACAAAATTTTCTAAATTAATAGCATTATTTAATCACTAAGGATGAAATGCAATGTTAACTACTTGCATCTTAATGTTAAATGAAATTCTTTGGGTACATTGTTATTTTCAATCGTAAATTTGTTGACATGACAGTTTCTACTCTAGGCCATTAACTCATGGACATGGCATGCTTTTTGCACATACTGGGTAATGCATATGGTAGGTATCAATTAGTTTATTTTTAGGTACTTAGTTTTATCCATCTAGTCCATAAGGATTGTCATGTGTTGGCTCAAGGAAAGTAAAAATTATGAGTTTTTTTCAGAACTATTTCTCAGAGTCTTTTTACATTATCTAGTGTGCATGGAATGCTTAAGGATTATTTACATACAAACTGAAGTTTTTCTTGCCAGTATTTGTTCTTTGCTAGTAAGATTTTTGCATCCCCGAATTTTGTTATAAATTTTATCACAGTTTGAGGAACCAAAAACTCATTATGGTAAGACCCAAACTCAAAATAGATTACCCTCCATTATATTTGAGCAGCAAAATTATCTAGGATCATTCAAACTTTCCTGTTGTGGCCCCAGAACTCTTTATCCTGTTGCTCTTTGTTTTATAGGACCTCATAAGAATAAACACTAGGAGGAAAAGCTAAATTTCTCATATCTTGAATGTTAAAGATATTTCCATTTTTCAAATTTTCTAAATTCCCAGAACAATGCATTTTGGGGGAAAAAATACCTTAACTTTTGGCCCTGTAGAGCCTGTTCTGGCTAATGTCTATCTGTAGCACTCCCTACTATAGGCTCTAAAGATATTTATTTGCAATGCCAAACACTTTTGAAGAACTGACAAAACAGGAATTTCTCCAGCTTTTGGGAAGTATTTTCCATTTGATGATTTTCTTACAGGCAGAATACTGCATTAGGCATGAAAATAGTTATTTTGCTTAAGGATATTTTCTTTCATCTTTTAGTCTTAAGTATGATTAATATTACTAAAGTTGTCAGTTGAAATGATTATTAGAGTTGTCATAGATTTCTGCTTTGTATAATTTATTTTAATGATACATCATGCTGAACAAGTCACGAACACCTTTTAGAAGACATGATTTAAGTTATAAGACTGTCATGCTAAAGATCTATGGGACTCTGCAAAGAAATTACATCAGGCAAACTGTTTACATGGAAATATTGTCATCAGCTACGAGACCATTGAGAGCTATGGTAATGAGTGTTTGAACTCTATTTTTTAGAGGTCTAGAAAATGGGTATTCCAATCCTTCACTGAAAGACTTTGAAAGGAGTCCACATACCTGATCTGGATTATGTTCCAGGGGGCAGTTGTCACACTGATCTCCAACCCCATCCATATCAGTGTCCCTCTGGTCCACGTTATAGACATACTGGCAGTTGTCTCGTTCATTGAGGATACCTGCCGAGAAGAGGGGACAAGTAAGAACTGGAATCTCCAGCCTCAAATGTTTCAACTAAACCACACACAGCCAGGGCTGAGTGCAGTCACCAATCATGGGCCTGCTGTGGTCAGGGGATGTCTTACCATCCCCATCAATGTCTGCAGCACAGGCGTCTCCTTCCCCATTGTTGTCTGTGTCAGCCTGATCTGGGTTGTGGTTGTAGGGGCAGTTGTCACAGCGATCTCCCACGTCGTCTCTGTCATAATCATACTGGGCTGGGTTGTAATGGAATGGACAGTTGTCCTGCAAAGAAGAAATGGAGCATTATACCACCCTGTGTGTGAAAACAGCTCGACTCAAATCACATGCATTATATATGTATATACGTACATACATAATGTACACACACACACACACATATTCTGCAAAATCTGCAACAGTTATTTTCTATTTAGGGGGTATACTAAATGAGTACTCAAGTGTAAAATGATCACTGCAAAAGTTAAAAGCCAGGACCTAATGAATGAAAAATGGATTCCTGTTGGTTATTAAGTCAGTGAGAGATAAATAAAAGCTCAGTCTCAGTTCTCAGTATGCCTAAAGTGAATTTTACTATAATTTAGATAAGACATCTGAAATAAATCTGGGGAACAAAGTGTCATTTGTTTATTGTAATTTCTTGCTGAAATGGAGAGAAGGTTGTGATGAAAAAAAAAAACCAAACCCTCATTTAAAAATTCTCTTGGCAACATCTGTGTTCTCAAACTACTGAAATACAGTAATTCTTCTCTTATCATATCAGTTTGGTATATTTTTCCCCTATAACTCTAAGTTTATCTAATCCTAAAGTGTTTCAGGCTGTCATTGTATAGATAAGCTGAAAGAGAAATGGAAAACATTTGTTTTTACCCTGTCATCTGGAATTTTATCATTGTCATCATCATCATCACAGGCATCGCCAATTCCATCCTTGTCATAGTCTTCCTGCCCCGAGTTGGGAAGGTTGGGGCAGTTATCCTGGAAAGAGAAAAATGCACATTACAGCTGCAGTTTGCATGCCCTCTGCTCAGTTCATACAAGAACGAACTAAATGCTGCTTTGTAAAATTTTTATAGACAGATGAATATTTTCTTTGGGTGATACACATGCACACACACAGAATTTGTATAAATGCTGTAGGCTTTGTACATGCTGGCAACACAAGTCACTCTGCTAGTATGCAGTAGAGTAGTGAACATTTTTTGGACAAAATGGATTTTGGAACAACTGCCAAATGGGCTTGCCCCACTCATATTCTTGGCACCAAGCGATTTAAGAATTAATGCTGCTCTGCCTTTGAGTGACAGTCTTTCAGTTTCACTTTCAAACGTTAAGCATAAAATACTTTAGGCTGTTCTTTTGATAAGGGTGACGTGCTTTCTCTCTGGAGGCATGAGAGGGGACCAGGTTTTACCTTTTTGCAGTGGTAAGTTGCATTGGCCACGCACACTAGGTCCTCATTGGGCCAACCGTCCAGGTCTGTGTCCTCCCCGCAGATAATGCCATTGCCAGCATAGCCAGGCTTGCACTCACATCGGAACATGGGGTCGCTGTAATGGCCCAGGTAGTTGCACTTGGCATTCTGGTTGCAGTCGTGTGTCCCATCTGTGCATGGGTTGCGGGGTTTGCACACCTGAGGGTACAACATTCTCATGTTAACGCAGAGCCTTCAAGAGTCTCCAAATACCACAGAAGCAAGAACCCAGGTCCCTATCATCTCTGGACAGAGGCTCCATGGAGAAGAGTGTGGGTTACCTGTGTCCTTCCCCTTCTCCCCCTATAGTGTCCAGGTTATAGGGTAACATTGCTTCATATGTGATTTTCCTGAAACTGCTCAGCACTGAGGCATTCACAAGTCCATTGGCTCACAACTTATTCCAGAGCAGCATTTGCAAATGTGACAGATTTACAATGGGTTTTCTAGTCATTCTAAAAGCTGGATTGTGCATTCACCTCTATCTCCCCATCCCTTGTTTTTTTTTGTTTTTGTTTTTTTTTGTTTTTGTGAAGGGGATGAAATGACATTCTTCCCTTTCCTAGTTGTTTCAGTCAAGGACAACCCTCATTTACTGCAGTCTGCCGGCCTGGCCTACTGTACCTGTTTGTTGGCAGTGGCATGCTCCACACCCTGGCCGAAGGGCTGCGGGCCAGTGAAGCGCGGTGGGCAGGGCAGGCAGTTGTAGCCAGGGTCTGTGTTCTCACACCTGTGCTCTCCGTTGTGGTTGAAGCAGGCGTCGGGCACCAATTTGCACTATGGGAGAAATAACAGTTTGCTTAATGTTTAGAAAACACTGCCATTGGAAACGAGTAGGACAGGTTAGCCGCTTGCTTAGATCTCCTAACTCGGAGCCATCAGTTCCTCACCTCATCAATATCTTTGCACTGGATGCCATTTCCACCATAGCCAGGAGGACACGCGCCACATTTCCAGCTGCCGTCTGGGTAGCTAGTACACTTGGTCCCAGCAAAGCAGGGATTGGACAGACATCCATCTGAGACAAGAGACAGGCAAAGGATTGGGCTAAGATGCTAATTGCCATGCTGGTCACTTAAACAAGACAGTGTAACTGATAACTTGTTGAGATTATGTTGTCCATCTGGCATTTTAGAGTAGTCAAACCACTTAGGACCATTCAAAGCTGGAACTCTCTTGAATGCTGACTATGGTATTTGTTTAATAAAAAACCCATGGGTGGTTTTGTCCTGGGCCCCAAGGCTCACCAATTGGACAATCCTGCTCGTTGCAGATCTGGTTTTCCATCACGTCACCAACACAGTCCTTGCCCCCAAACTGGGGGGCGGGGTTGTTGCAGAGTCGGCTACGTTTCTGTACTCCTCCTCCACAGGTGACGGAACAGATGTCCCATGGTGACCAAGGACCCCAGCCTCCATTGACTATACAAAAGTGAACCACATGCAAAGTTAAGATCAATTTTCAATCATCTCACCTGTCAAAGAAGATTTTCCTAAGTTTGTTCAAGAAACCTCTGCTACCCTGGCACATGGGAAGAATGTTTGGGAAGAGGGAAAGTTTGAAAGGGTTTTCTTTGTTTTTCATTAAAAGAAGCTGCTAAGCATGCGGGACTTTGCTTCTATTTGTTTCTCTAGGAAGTAACCTTTCCCCCTCCATGACCCACTGAACAGATGGCTCAGATGCCAAGCAACCAGCTGGGCAGAGCTGCCACTTGGGGCTCAGCCCTTAGCCATGCAGTGTGCTCATACTTACCAGGGCAGGCATCTTTCTTGCAGACTTTGGTCTCCCGAGCTTCACCTTCACATGGTTTCCCATTCATCTGGGGGCTGGGAGAGTTGCAGAGCCGGATCCTTGTAATCACACCATCACCGCATGTCACAGAACAAGATGACCATGGGGACCAGTGGCTCCAGCCGCCATCCTGTTTAACTAAAGTACAAAGCTGATGGTTATAGAGTGCTTACTATGAGCCAAGCTCTGTCCTGATTTAAATGTTATCTAAATAAATTCCTCAAAATAACCCTATCAAGAACTATTGTCCCCAATGTGCAAATATGACCCTCAGAGAGGGTAAATTGTGCTGAAGGGTATACAGGTAGATAACAGAATTAAGGTGCAGATCCAGAGAGTCCAGGACCTGTGCTCTTAACCTCTGTGCTATGGAGTAGGTCGCTCTAGGTGATTAAAGAACAGGTCAGTTAACCACATTCTTAAGTGGCCCTGATGCTTACATCTCTTATCACACTCCTGAATGTGGCAGGTCCTCGTCTGGACAGAGGATCCCTCGCATCGGTTGTTGAGGCTGTCGCAGGAGCGGCCGCGCTGCTGGATCCCATTGCCACATGTTGCAGAGCAGGAGGTCCACTCAGACCATGGGGACCAGCCGTCGTCCGCAGAGTCGCTGGCTGCAGAGGAAAAGGGTTCATTTAGCACACGAGCTTTAAGACTAGATAGTCTGTAGACTGCTCTGTTCAGGACTTGCTTCTCTGGCCAGAGGGCGAAAAGCAATCTATTTCTTAGGCCAACAGCTGAGGGGTTTGTCTCAGGTCATTATGTTTACTGCATCAGGGTAATTGAATGCTTTGCCTGGGCCAGCACAGTGCAGCCTTTCTCCCAGTGTGTGTTCTCCTATTCCTCACTGTCTCCTTTCTCCTCAGAATTTCAAATGAGTTTCTTAAGTTCTCTTGGTAGACATTTCCAGTCTTAGGCTTCCAAGAATACCAGAGTTTTAGGCAGCTTACAGGAGTCACTTGACTTTCGAGGGAGCCACAGACCATGTGTTTGACAGATGAACTTGAAGGGAGCTCAGCTGCTGTTGGCTTTAGGCTCCAGTTTGGTCATGAGGTTAATCAATGTGTTGCTCTTCTCACCCTAGCATTTGGGGCCTTCTCTGCACATATTTTCCCAAGAGAATGTGTTTGTTTACCATCTGCTCAGGCACCATGACTACAATCACATCTAGCTGTATCAGACACAAGATAGAGAACTTATTTTCTCTTGCCATCAGTTGGAAGATGTCCTAGCAATCCTCGATTCAAGTTTAAAACTCCACTAGTCTTCAGCTAGCTTTGTTCCCTTTAACCCACACCTGAAGTGAATGCTGAATAGAAATAGAGCTACAAATGATTATTACAGTGCCAATACTGCTAACATGATCCCTGGATGGGACTGGTGATTCTAAGCTGTGACCAATAGGTGTAGGTGTAGGAGTGTGTGCAAGGTGAGTGTTACTTTCCTGTTTTATTTTTTATCTCAGTTGTGATGAATCATTTTTGACCTATGCCTACTACATTCGATATTATCTCAGCACAGTGATTAATTCACAGTGGTGACAAAAACCAGGCATAGGATGCCATGGAACTATAGTGCCTTATTTCTTTTAGTGCCCTAAAACTCAAACTGCTATTATTTTCTTAGGTCTCCTACCTATCTATCTGCAGGAATAGAACTTTCAGGTCCAATTTAGTGTAGTGCTTGCACTAAAGCCCATAGATTTTTCTAGTGAGCAGATTTTTCTTAACTCTAGGTCATAGGTCAAAATCTAGAAGCAGTCAACTTAGAGCTACTACTGCTACAAATTCATCTCTCTTTTCCTCCAAATATACAATAAGCTTTACCAAGATTATTGCCTATACCATAATCCAGAGGTGTTAAGATTTAGTCACATTGGAGTTTTTGGCTCTATACAGCAGACAAGCTGTCAGTTAACCAGATGCTACAGCAAAAAACAAAAAAATAAACAGCTGTCCAGCATTTATGTAAAATCGACCTAGTCACTGAAGAATGGTTATGCAGTTTTAGGAACTTACGCCAACACCGTGGGCAGCATTCTCCATCAGGAACTGTGGCATTGGAACAGGGCATGATGGGGCAGGACACTTTTTTGCAGATGGTAACTGAGTTCTGCAAGGCAAAAGGGAGAGAGAAATGGGTTACTAAGCATACTGATTGCAAACAAAGTTTACAAGCTATAACACCTCAGATAGAAGATAGACCAAGATCAGGGCTATAAATACTCTACTGGAATTATTTTAATAGGTCTGTCTTATTTGCAGCCACCAGTAGAGGCAGTTCTAGTGCTAGTTACTTGTCACTTCATTCCTTAGAGAGTTCCTTCTTAATTGCTACTTAGTCAATGATAGAAGTTACAGCATGAAGAATTTAAAAGGTAACCACCAAATATAGGTCAAATCTGTTGATCTGCATCTGAAATCAGTCTCATAAAACTCAGCCAGGACTTTTAAATTAAAATATTTTATCTTTATAGAGAAAAGATCAATGAGCATATTTTTCTCATGAATAGATCTGGTTTTATATCATATTGGAGAATGGGAATTTAACCAAGTTGGTTCCAAAATACAGCAATCCATGATTTATATGTGAGCCAGGTAAACACCCAAACTCACTTGCCACTGGCACTGGGGGGGGGGAGGGGGGGGAGAGTCACACACACACACACACACACACACACACTCACTCACTCTGTAGGAAGTACCATCTGAGCTAAGTAGATAGTTACATCTTAACAACACCAGGCTGTTATTTGAATAACAATCGGTACTGTATTAAAAGAATCTCCTTGTCATAGCTAAATACAAATCAGGCTTAGGGGAAAAAACGGAATGTTCCAACCAGCTGTTATTTACCCGACATTCAACACTTAGCCTTTGAACTATAGCAGGTAAATTATTTCACTGTCTTAGTAGATTTATTCTTTTAGATACTTAGCCTGGGGTATAATTAATACTTTGAAAAACTTTCTGAACATTTAGAGATTTTATAGATGTCATAATTGCATGTTAAAAAAAAGAACAACCCACTTTGATATCAGGACATGGAACATAAAAAGAGCTTGTGTGGCCAGCGGGGTATTTCCCCAGAGACTGGCTTCAGCTCCTTGTATTTTAGTTTGTAGGGGTCCCTCACCTGACAGTGACACTCAGTGCAGCTATCAACAGTCCATTCCTCGTTATTCCTGTACTGAACTCCATTGTGGTAGCAGAGAGGAGGCCTCCTCAGCTCGTTGGCCAACTCTTTGTTCTCTTCAGTCTAAAAAGGGACAGGGGAGAAAGGTCATTAGTGTCCAACCTCATTTTAAATCCTTCAGGACCAGTTGTGATACACCTTCCGGGACTGGGTGCGGAGGTCACTGACCACTTTGCGGATGCTGTCCTGAAGTGTGGTCACGACAGTGCGCAGGCCCCTGAGCTCCAGGACCATGCTGGACAGCTCATCACAAGAGATGCCGCAGATGGCCTGCAGATCCTTTGTCTTATGGCCAATGTAGTTAGTGCGGATGGCAGGGCTGGAACCATTCACCACATTGTTGTCAAGGGTGAGAAGGACATTGGTAGCTGCCAAAAAGCAAACACACACAATGAGAAAAGTCACAGAAGAGGCTCTCACCAGCCAGCCCCTGGAATTCCTAGTTGTCAGACATTTCATTTGGGGTGAGGGATACAGGTGGAGGTGATATGTGTGTGGAATAGACTAAGGTCTCTTTTAAATACCTTTTAACTATGTTATTTGGGGTAGATTATACACAGCCAATACTGCTTAAATTTCTCAGCTTGTTTTGGGTGGAATTCCCCCAATTTCCTCACATGCCCTAAAAAACAGAAGGGTACTCACAGCTGGAGCAGCCTTTGTTCCTGAGGACGTCTTCTGGTGTGGTTCCAAAGACAAACCTCACATTCTGCAGCACCCCCTGTGGGCAAAGGACACAGGTTACTCGCAGAGTACAAGGGAGGGGAGAGGTACGTGGGTGGGGGACACTGTTTATGCTAGTAAAAGCACACAATAGATGTTCTAAAAGTTTCAAAGAGTGCTCTTTTAAGATCCCCATGTCAAAATAACACACCGACATCAATTGCCAAACAACTTCAAAATCTTAATCGTGACTTCTGCCAAGTCTTTAATATTTTACAAAGAATCCAGTTATCAGCCTTCTTGGGTATGCAGGAAATGGAATCCGATACTAAAGCTAGAGGATATAATGACAATATACAGTGTCAAAGAATTAAATGTGGGAGTTTCAAAGCTACAGTTGCAAATATCTAGAAGTTTAAGCAAGAAAGAAACTGCAGCAGCAAATAACCACTATTTTAACCTTTTATTTGAGACTGGCTCCATCCCCATGAGGGATCAAATAGCAAAGTAGTTATTTATTCTGCTTGAACAAAGTGTCTATTTCAAACAGCATTAAAATCACTTGAATGTACTTGCGATAAGTTATTTTCCCGAGTATAAGAATATCTAAGGCTTGAACAGGCTGTTGTAGGAAAACCACTTGTTTCATTTAGTGGTTTTCAAAGTGTGGTTCCCAGAACACCCCTACCAGCATCAGCCTCACCTGGAACTTGTTAGAAATGCAAATAATCAGGCCCTACTCCAGACCTGCTGAAATTGAAACTCGGGGTGAGGCACAGCAGTAAGTGTTTTAAGCCTTCTGGATGATTCTGATGCTCCCTAAAGTCTGAGAACCACTGCTTTTAGGCCACAAGCAGTGTTTCCTGAACTCCTGCTTCTCCTGCTATAGCCTTCCTGACAAATCAGCTGGCTACCAGTCGACGCCATAGACCAGGAATCAAAGAAGAGGCCTCACCTGGAAATTGTCATTGACACCCCCTTTTGCGATGCGGAGTCTGGCGATGCTGGCCAGGTCCCTGGTGAAGATGCTTTGGATGGGGACGTCTAGCTCAGCATTCTCCATCTTCTCACAGTCGATGTACAGCTGGGCCCTGTCCTCTTGCACAAACAGGGTGATGCTCTTCCACTGACCTGTGGCCAGGAGTGCTTCTTCCACTGACACCACATGCTGCTTCCCTTGCACGGTCAGGCTCAAGTCCAGGGTGCCCGCCTTGCCATTGGAGACCACGCTGAAGACCTGGCCGGTGTGGTCTTTTCGCTCCACTGCCAGCAGTGTGCCCCGGGTCTTCTTCATCTGCCTCAGGGAGGCCAGGAGGAGGAAACCTTTCTCTGCTCGCACAGCATCCACTAGGTCTTGGAACTTGTCATCAGGCACAGGGGGGATCAGGTTGGCATCCTCAATGCGGAAGGCTGGGCTGGAAGGGTCAGGACCCTTCACCAGCCGGCGCCCAGAGCCCTTTCGGGCAGCCCCCGTGAGTTCAAAGACGTCGAACACGCTGTTATCTCCTCCAGACTCTATTAGACAGGAGCAGGACACGCTGTGAGCTTTCTCAACTGGGACCAGGGGATGGGGGGTTCAGTTCTGAGGGGTGGGGCCAGAGGGACGGGGTGAAAACTGGCAACTGCTGAAAACTGAATAAACACCATGGTTGGAAGGAAACTGCAACCCGATGCTCAGTCAGGGCTCAGGGAAAAATAGCTGGGAGAGGACGGCTGGGAGGGAAGCACACCTGGGGTAACCAGCACCTCCTCTTCCATTGGCCCTCGAAGGTGTTATACAGACTCACCTGGAATGCGGCTGGAGGCACACACATGCACCAGGAACAGGATACCGAGTCCCCAGGCCAGCCCCATGGTGGAGCTGTTTGTGCCCAGCAGGGAACCTACAGGAGGAAGCATAGTTCAGGGTCAGGGGCAGCAAAGCAGGGAGGGTGGGCAAAAACCAGGGCTGGGCATGGCGCCAGGTCCCTGGGGATCCCCCCTCCCCACTGTCCTCATATTGGCTGAAAGGAAAGACAACACGATTTACTTGCGAGAGGGAATCAGGAATAAAACAAGAGTTGAGAGCAGGAGATAGTTGTTTTAAAGTGGGGGGGGGGGCGGCGGCCAACAATCTGGGGGCTTTCCTTGGGAAATTGAGGGTAAACAGCAAGACCAGGAGATGTAGCTTGAAGGCGCGGGGGGTGGTGGGGGTGGGGAGGGAGGGGTTGGGGTGTATGCGTGAAGTAGACTTCTCTAGAAGACTGGTAGATGTAGGGGCGACTGGGAGAGAAGCAATCTTGAGATATCCTGACGAGTGGTTTGTGAACCCCAAGACCAGAGAGGATGGCTCTGGAGAGCTCTTCTACGAGAAGTACCCCGGCGGCTAGGAGGGATAGGATGGAGAAGGCGAAAGGGGAGAGCCTGAGTGAAGTCTTAAGACCCTAAGGTGCTGGAGTCTCGGAGTCCGAAGTGGATGGCCAGGGCAGCGTTGGTGCTCAGCGGCCGCCCAGAGATCCCCTTACCTGTGTAAACGCGGGCTCAGCGGCACCGAGAGGCGGCGAGGGTGCAGCAACCCGTGCGGAGTCCTGGAGAGCGCCGTGTGCCGGGGAGGCGGCCGCAGCCGGAGTCTGAGGCTGCGCGGGGAGAGGACCCGGGGGCTCGAACTCGCCGGCCGGCTCGGCTGCAGTGGCTGGCGAGACCGACGAGCCGCGCGCTTTTAAAGGGGCGCTCACATTCCTGGGCTTTCCTCTGGCCAATGGGAAGCGGGCGGGCAGGAAGCGGGAGGGGGGCCAGTCTGGGTTCCTCTCTCCGCCCCGCGCCGCCGGGCGCACAACTTTCCAGCTAGAAAATGAAGGAGGAGGCGGGGGTCCGGGCAGAGTAGCCCTGTAACTTCTCAGGAAATTTGGTGCTCGCCCACGCGGCCTGGCGCACGCAGGCTCAGCACTTTGGCTCTTGCAGCAGGCGAGCCGATGACTTTAGGGTGGGCATCCCGAGCAGCGACAGGGCTTTGGCCAACCACCCAAGACCCTAAGGGGACTTTCAGACAAACTCGTCTCCTTGAATGCCTGGGCGATGGCTGAGGGGTGCACACTTAGAGACCGAGCCCGTTAGTAAAAGAAAGAAAGAATGAATGAGTGAATGAAAGAAAAGAAAGAAGAAAGGAAAAAGGTAGCCTGATGGGGTAAATGGGACCAAGAGAGAACCAGTCTAAAGAAGTTCCCTCTTGCATACTTGTTGACCCTCATCCATCCAACCCAGGGGGAGTTGTTGACCCTCATCCATCCAACCCAGGGGGGTGGGGGACCACGCGCCAGGCTTCGCGCCGCGCACCTGCCCTTCGCCTGACCCACTAGCGGTGGTGAGTGCGGTGTCGCGCCGGCTGGCTGGGCGGTGTACAGAGCTCGCGTTCCCGCTGCGAGTCTGGACACACTTTCTCCAGTGCCTGCCTCCCAAGATCCGGCGAAAGTCGCTTCTCCAGATATCTACAGAGCTTCCACAGATTGCCGCTTGGGGGCGGTATGCGTATTCTGATCAAGGAGACTAGCGAGGACAAATTTCTAGTCAGGAATGTTAAGGAAAGTTTCTCGTATCCAGTTCTTTCAAGCCAAAATTGACATTATGTCTTGAAAAACAGTTTTTGTGCCCACTCGTGCTTCTTAACGTGACTCCTGGTTGGAGGATTTGCTGAACCATCTGGCTCCAGGGTCTGAAACTATTTACAGAACAGACCCATAGAATAATAAATTACCCTCTGCCTATTACTTTATTTCCTTGTTTCCTCCCTAAACGTTCTTTTCATTTTTCGGCTCCTGAAACCAACTTGCGGGTTACATTTCTGTGGGTGCACCAATTGCCATGAGCGCTGCCACTTAAAGCTTTTGTCATTGGAAATCTGGTTTCTAAGCCACTGTCCCAAGCCAGCATGACTCCAGCTGCCTGGAATTCCATTCATCTCTTTGGTCTGGGACGTCAGCAGCCACACTTCCCCTGCCGTGGTCCGGCACTATCACACCGGCCCTGAGACACAGGGCACAGGTAGCAGCTTCACCAAATAAGGATCTCAGCCACAGGCTGGGGAAAGCCCTGAGGTTCACCTACCTTCTTAGTACTTACACCTGGCAGGATTCCTAATTGCTGGAAACACCCACGGGTTTACATTCATCAAACAGCAATTTCACTTTTCATGTGTGGGAGTGTTGTGTGATAAGGTGCATGTGTGTGTATGGATTACGGAGTTAGTGCTTTCCAGTTACTCAATATACATCAAGTACCTCTAGAAGATGACAAGTATGTTCCTAAGACTCATGTTTGTTTGTTGCTTAAGTAATAACTAAACCTGACAGTCAGATGGCTTTCACATTTTGAGGGACAGAAATAAATCCCTATCAGATGATAAATCACATTCCTGTAGTGGAAGTCATGGGCGGTGATTCATCCAAACAGATCTGAAGATTCCAGAGTCAGCGGCCATACGTATCCCTCCCCTTCCTTCTCTTTCCCTAGCGTCCTGTCTGCTCCTTGAAAGGTGATTTTTATTTTGTCACTTGGTAATTCTCCATAATAGTAGGTACTTAGGAACAGTTTTCCGAGGAATGCTGCCAGCCGATGGCCACCTGCTTCTTGTGGCACACTCGCCAATTTTATACAGGTCAACTGAGGGCTTGAGGTCCAGAAGAGGTCCACAAAAACAGGGTACATCTCTCCTTTTATTAAAAGATCATCTCCCCTAGGCTCAACCACGTGGATGGAATAGAAACTTGCTGGAATGCCCCTCCTGGTTAGATGCTTCCGTGACTAAGGGACTGTAGGAATGTCTCCGGAGTTTTCTTGGAACTTGGCCTCTTTCAGTAAAACAAGGAGAAGCATTTTAATCCTTTACATGCTTTGCAAATAGGAAGGCCACCTCTATGGTGGCAGGAAGAGCTTCCTTGTCAGAGGAAGATGACAGTGGTACAGGAGTTATTTATCTTGAATATGAAGGCCATCCCCAAGTCACAGTACTCCAATTGTTGTGGTGGATAAGAAGGATCATAGTGGAGAGGGTGTCGAGGCAGCTGTTAGGAACTCACCCATATTGCTGCTGCTCAGCATGAGCTGAAAATGTTCCCCAGAAACATAGATACCTCTGGGCAACTTTGAGAGAAGCAGGAATGGAAAGAAGAGGAAAGAAAACCTACACCTTTAATGCAGGGGATATTATTCCTCGTGTATGTGTGTGTATCCTTAACCTACAAGTGTGTGTGATTAAGGAGAGCAAGATAATTGAGAAAATATTTTGTGTATCTAGCAAAGAACAGCAAGGTGGGCTGTGATTTTGTGTAAGGATTTTAAAACACGTTGGAAATGTTCAGCAGTGGAAAATTTCCTAGATGTGAGCAGCAACCAAAAATCATAGTATTTTAGAATAGACCCAAATCACAGCACCTCAAAAATGAAGACAGCATAAATTCACTCCTTCTATCTTCCCTAGATGATGGTTTGAAGTTGTTTTAATTCAGCTGCTTCCATGATCAGAATCGGGAAGAGTTACCAACAGATTTTTCTTATCCTTTAATCAAACATCAACTCAAGCTCTCCCGCCTTCATGAGATCTTCTCTCACAGCTTTATGTTGTGTTGTTTCTTCTTTCCGTGAAAATTTGAAGCATATATTATCTCTACCACATAACTCAGCACCTTATACTCTTTATCATTTTGTTTTTCAAAATTAATTTTATTTTCATACCTGTAAGGACTAGATAGTAAGGATCCAAAGGCTTGGGCTTGGGAAGATCTCTCATATTTGAATTTCCAAATCAATTTATGCTCAAATCAATCTATAGCACAGAAAGACTGAACTGGACTAATCATCATTTCTCTAACCAGCTATACTGTTTCATGCAGTATGCCTTAACTCTTGGGGTGGATATGGTGATTGACTCCCAAATATTGCCCTCCCACCCCCGCCACAGAATTGAAGCAATACCTTTGGGGAATTGATCTCAGTGGGAAGGGTAAGACTATTAGTTTAAGAATAACAACCTTCTCTACCATTCTCCAGCCCCACCCCTCTTTACCAGCTAGTGATTGATTTGGATATTAGCTTGTGACCCAGTTCTGGCTAATGAGAGGTTTGCTAAAGGCTTCCGGGAAAAGTTTTTTCTTGCTTCTAAGAAAGAGCCATGTGAAATCAGCTGTTCTCCATTTTCATTTGGACATCAGCAAGAAGGTTGATAAGTGCTGTCTGGTGCTATTGGCCACTAGGGGAGCCAAACAGACCATGTGACCAATATTGGAGAAGGAGGAACAGAGAGATGGAATCTGTGTTAGACCACGTTTTTGAGATGCTAAATCTTCTTACCCTAAAGGTCATTGTACCTCTGGGTTTTTTTGCATGTGTGCTTATTATTTAAGCCAATGTGTTGATGTCTTCTGTTACTTAGAGCCACATACATCATTACTTGTGCAGCTCTTTTTCCTGTCTGGATCGCCTTTTCACTCATACTGTGCTTGAACCTCTTCTGATTTCTTTAGGATAAGAGGAATAAGAATAGGCCATAGGGTAAAAATGTTTTAAATGTTTTAAATACCCTTCACTCTTTCCTGTCCCTTTGCCAACAGGCCAGCCTAGTCCCAAACGCTATTCACAGCTGACTGGTGAGAGTGAGCATTTCTTTTGATTTTACTCTTTGTAGCCCTCTTTTGGGAACTTTGATATAGTCCAGGGGGTCAAAAGGCATAGAATATCCAGGATGAGCTGATCCTGAGTGAAGAAAGTAGGAAATTGACCTGCCAGGAAATCAAGAGTGTGAGGGCAAGAAGATGGAAAAGGAGATGGAGAGATGTCAGCCTGGACCTGGAGGTAGAAGCAGGAGAATTAGCAAGAAAGGAAACGAGGACATGGAGAACAGCCACATAATACACGATAATGATAAACCCTGATTGCGGCCTTTGCTAAAAGACCCGCTAGTACTTTGGGTAAGAGGGAAGCGTTACTCATGGTTGATGATGGAAAGGCCTATGCTTGGGACCTGCCTCTCTGACCCCCCTTTTATCACTCTTCTCTCTGTGCAGCTTCTTTTTTTTTTATAGCTGATAAATAAAACTGAAAGATATTTCAAGTGTACAACGTGATGAATTGATATATGTATACATTGTGAAAAGATCTCCATCATCAAATTAATTAGTTAATAAACATATCTATCACCTCCCATAGTTACTTTATTTTTTTTGGTAAGAACATTTTACTTCTACCGTCTTAGAAAATTTCAATTATACAATACAGTATTATCAACTAAAGTCACTATTTTCACATTAGAGTCTCAGAATTTATTCTTTATTCAACTTTTCTGCTTTGTCATCTCGACGTCCTTCTGGGGCATCATTGGTATGGGCTGGTTTGGATTCCAATGTGGAGACTTTCTCTTTTCAAGTGTTTGTCACCTCATGGGAAGGCCATACATTTAAAGGCAGCCTTATCAGAAAAAGGATGGGGGCTGGGAAGTCATCAACGTGATTTAATTTGATGAGGCCGAATCACACCTCCTGTCTCCAGTTTCTTTTATCTCCACCAGGGTCTGAAATCATTCCAAAGATAAAATAATGTAAGATTTTGAGTCAGCAAGAGCCATCCAGTCTAACCACTCAGTTAATAGACGAAGTTGATTCAAAGAGGTGAAGCGATAGAACTTGTCAGTGGTCCGGAAAACAACTAAGGTGCCCTGACTTCCAGCTCAAAGTCCTTCCCTTTATATCCTTCTGTTCTTCAAGATTTATTTCATATGGTTTAGAAGATGCTTTAACATCAAAATCAGCAGAGATGCTTTCCATTTTGCCAGTTAAGAGCGAAGTATGTGCCCAAGGTAAGAAAATAGAGAGAGGTGGGAGACTCAGGAGGTGAAGTCAGAGTAGGAGAGACTGAATGTAACTTGTGAACTGAAGGCTGACCTGCAATATCTCATCTGCTCTGCTCTCTTTGAGTCTCAACTTTCCGAGAGCCCTGACTCTCTTTAGAATTTACTCACTGCTGTCCCTGAGAGGGGTGTTGCATTTTGCCTTGAGGTTGGGTGTGTCAATTGCTCTAGAAGTGTGCTATCACTTAAGATTTACACAACCTAGGGTGTGATGCAGAATCCCTTTGATTATTAAGCAGATTGTATGGAACCAGAGGCAACCTGGCCTCCCAGATTTCTGGAAACTGTGAAATAATCTTTCGGCCCAGCACTGACCAATACCTTTTTAGAGTGAGCTGTTTGGTTGTTTTGTCCACAACTGAAGGGCCCGGGGAGCACCTCGGTTAAGTACAGGAGCCACACAGAAGGTTAAAGGACTGAAAAAAGTACAGACAGGTAAGCTTGCAGAGTACAAGAATGTGCCTTAATTCTGTACCTTGTCTTCTCATTGAGATTGTAAAGGTGTCGATCTCATTATTTTCACAAAGGATGTGGAGCAATAGCAGTGTTTCGGAAATGATGAAGGATTTCCTCAAAGTGAGGATGGAAACACATTGGAATGTTACTGAGATAGACTGTGAAATGTTTTCTGGATGGCTTCACCAATAACGTGGACTAGTAGTTAATCTGGGATTGAGTGATTCCAGAGGTCCCTGTCACTGAGGAAGTCAGAGTCTGCACATTTGTGCAACAATGGTGTTTCCAGGACCACCACAAGGAACTCTGCTTCTGATGTAGGTTAAATACATTCCTCTAAAGAATTTAGCTTCCTGAGGTTCAACATGCCACTTGAAGTCACCCATTTATAAATTATAATTTTTCAAATTTTTGGAAATGTCTTCACATATGCAATTCAGATTAAGTGATATTTCCAATTTTTCTGTTTTTACTTTTTGCCCTGGAAGAAAATTACGAGTGTCAATTAAAGAGTGAGATGAGCAAACACAAAGAAAATCCCAACTATTTTGTGAAGAAGGTTGAATGGGACACGGAGATTGGCATCTAATTTAAGTCTAGATGAAAGACTCACATGCCACTAAGAAATATGGACAACAACCAAATGGCTGGGGTACTGGGCATTTCTTTTAAGTCATATCAATATCTCGAGAGGTTGTGTTTTTCCCTTTTTCCTTTTTTAATAGTGAGATCATGACGACTTGCATTTTTTAGAACCGAGCCAAGAGAATTGTCACTCTTTCTAATTTAAGAAGATGAGTGTATAGTCTGAAGAAAGCTTTTACTTTTATTATGACACCAAAGATAAACACTGCTGCTTCCCAGGGAAGAGGTGGAACACGGAGGAAACTTCTTTCTTTCCCCTTTCTTTTTTTCTCATTTCCTTTCCCTTCCCTTTTTCCTCCTTCATTTTACCTCTTCCTTTTCCCCTCCTCCTCCTCCTTCTCTTCTTTTCTCTCCTCCTCCTTTTTCTGCTTTCTTCCTTCCTTTCTTCCTTCTTTCCTACCTTTCTTTCTTTTTCTTTCTTTCTTTCTTTCTTTCTTTCTTTCTTTCTTTCTTTCTTTCTTTCTTTCTTTCCTTTATTTCCTTTCCTTCCTTCCTTCCTTCCTTCCTTCCTTCCTTCCTTCCTTCCTTCTTTCCTTCCTTCCTTCCATTTCTCTTCTCCTTGAGACTATAGTGAGAATGAACTACAGTAACACATGTAAAGCATTTAGCTCATCATTATTCAATGACCTGGATTCCACCTGCTTGAGTTCAAAATCCCAACTTCCTACAGAACTCTTACCACTCCCTTGCTCCCTCTTTGTCTTAAGACTTGAAGGCAGAGGGCATCTTTATGACATCATCCTTCCTGTTTCCCTTGTCAGTCTGTCTGTCCTTCCCTAAGGCATGATGCTCAGGCCTTGAGCCTCATGGCCCTGTTGAAGCTAGTATGTTGTGGGTTGGATTGCATGGGGGTGGGTACCTGAGAAGGGTAGAATGTATTTACCAAGAAGCTTATAGAACGGTAAGTTTCAGGGCCCTTCGTGTGCCTGGGCTCCTTCCAAGGCCCTAGAGAGCCCTACGGATGTGTTTGTGTGATCTCATGTTTGGTAATATTTACAAAAGTAAGATATTTGAACCACAACTGGTTAAGTCCACGCTGACTTTTCCATTCTAACTTGCCTCAGTTCGTCACACTTCTCATGTTGGAGAGTCAGAGTGACTATAGGTGATTTTTGGATCTGACTAAGGGAATATAGCAGAAAGATATATTTATATGGTTTGCAGTCACTTCTACATACAGTGCAGTAACTGCTAGCCATCCTTGCACTGGAATGCCTTCCATGAGTATTTCTATTGCCTACCTGGTGTCCTAACGTGAAGGTGCAGGGTTAGAGGTTGTATCAGAATGCACATGTTCTATGGTGTCTAACACTGGATCCATGTGTGTGATGGAGGAGGAAAAAAGATCCAAATGTATGGAGCCACAGGATAGTCTGTGGGAAAGTGTTGCAGAAGGGCGTAATACAAATATTTTGTTATTATTTTGATTTTATGATGTTTGTGTATTTGTTAACGTATTTTTTAGTTTGTTGTGGCTTCTCTCATTTTAAATAAACATTCTTTTCGGCCCAATTTTGAATTCGTGATTTTATATTTTATTTCTTAAATTAGACTCCATACTATAAACTATATACAATTCAGGCCCACCTCGCTGGAATCCTCTCCTAGAGGAGGGGTGTAGGAAGGAGGCTGAGGAAGGAGAGAGCATAGGGAGCACCGTCCGAATGATGGCAGAGATGACTGGGGCCGGGGTGCGCGGGAGTTTGTCTTTTTCATGCCTGTGCTTGTGTGTATGTGTGGGAGGAATTGTTAAGTGCTTCATATCAGGAGCACTGTAGACACTGACAGTTCTATAGATACAGAAGAGTAAATTAAGCAGGAGCAGGGATAGGAAAGTGTAATCTAGCTGTGCTAATTATTATGATAATCTACATGAATTGCTTACCACCTAATTACTAGATAGCAGCATAATTCCGTAAAGCAATTAATGTTTCAGATTCACGTGTCTAAATTTTATTTGATTGTAACCTCACACGTTCCTTACGTGAAATAATCTTGTAAAGTTTGAAGAGTGAGCTCCAACAACTAAAGCTTTAATTGGTCCAAAATTTCAGTAGCTCAAATCACAGTGCCTTCAATGTATGTGTGTGTCAACATCCTGTTCCAAAAAGCTCCTTACTATTAAAATAAATGGATCCCACACCTTTAGTGGTTAGAGTTGAGAGTTACCTTTCAGCTAATTACCTCTTTTAACAATTTGGAAGATGCAATGGGTTACATATACCTTGTGGGATAGGTCATTGTTTATCTTTTACTATATGCCAGATTTTTTTTTGTTTATAAATTCAAACTGCCCTTACTGTAGTCTTTATTATTTAAACGTACACATGAGTATTTTCTTTTTATATCTTTCTTTAAATGCATGCTCTGAAAATTTCATAACCTATGTATTATGTATCATTTATTATGTACCAAAGACCTGACATATATCTACTAGGCCCTTGAGGGAGAGGGACCCAAAAACACACAAGGCTGATAATGAGGTTGAGCTGAGAGGGATAACTGTGGGTGTGCCGAGAATGGGACGGAGCCTGGTCTGGTTGTATGTGCAGGGTTGAGAATGGAGCGGTCACAGAGGGTTTTCTTGAAGAGGTGTTGTCTAAGCTGAGACTTGAAAGACAGTTCAGAAAGGCTTGAACCTCTGGGTTCAGAAGAAAGCCTAATTAATGTGCTAACAGTCACAGCCACCATTTTTGCTTCCACTAACCACTTTCAGGATCTGGGCAAGAAGATTTGAACAGTCACAAGGGCCCCACAGAGGAACACCTGTGTTTTTGTTTCTACTGAGTGTATTTTGGAAGGATTGCTCTTTCACCTCTTTCTTGCCTTCTCTTGCCTTCTGTGTTAAGATAATACTGTGGCACCAAGAAAGCAATTAACCGAAGCTAGTAATTAACTTTCTTCTTGGATGGGCATAATGAATTGAGATTCCTTGGCTGATGAAGTTTACTGTGGATTGTTCTGCATGATATCTCTCGTTGGCAGTTTTGCCAGCAACATAGGTGCCAGTCTTGCTGAGCTTTATTAAGACCAAAATCTCGGCAGCTCAAATTATAGTACCTTCAATTTGTATGTGTATCAATATCCTGCTCTTAAATGTTCCAGGCTCCTTCCTGTGTGTTTCCCTTAACACAGTGCCTTGAAGTTGATAGGTAAACAGTCAACTTTTGTGAATGAAAGAATAGATAAATGAATGAATGTCGAAGATCAGCTTTATTATCAACATGAGCAAATCTCAAAGTGTGGGGTAGAATGGGAAATAGTTAAATTATTTTCTTTCTTAATCTACTTAATTATGCTAAACTTCCTTCCTTTCCACTTCTCACCAAAAAACCATACCCACCCACAAAAACACTTAAAATTCCAAAGACGGAGGAGGGCTTGGGAAATAGTCTTTGTCTATTTTTAAGCGCACAGGATTTTAAGACCAATTCTCTGTGAAAATGCATTTAATTAAAACAAAACAAAACAAAACAAAAAAACATGCTTTGCTGAGGTCCAAGGACTGTATATATATATATGAACAGTTTATGTTTAAAACACACACACACACACACACACACACACACACACACACACACTTACTTCTCAAAGGAAAAAAACCTCTCCAACCATAGTTGTGGCTGAACAACAAACCCAGAGGAGTGAATTACCCGAGATGACATCTATAAAAAATAGCAGTGTTCCTTCTGGCTGGCCTGATCTGGTTAGGGAAGATATGTGAGCTAGGTTCAGGCATGAGGATCTTATTCTACTCTTGGTCCTCCAACCAGGGAAGCTTCTTCTGCCACTTCACAGATGCTGATATAAAGCCTAGCTGAGTTGTTTAGTGAAACAGAGATGGAACAGAGCAAAACATGCCCAGATGACCTTGCAGTGAATCACTCTGACGCTGGGGGAGCCATGCGTCAGAAAGGTTGCACAGGTAGCACATGTTGGCTCTGCTGTGTCTCAAAGCCCCAGCTGTGTGTTTCCTTTTTTTATTGCTCTCTCCACCACCTTGGACTGTGCATCTAAACAAAAATAGAAAATTGTTCTTCCCTAAGTCATAGCCCCAACAACTAAGAATACATACTGTACTCATCTTCAAGACTGACGTTGATAGGTTTAGAAATTAAATGTAAATAAAAACAATCCTTAGGCTCTGAGAATTATGGAAAGAGTTGTAGGAGTTATTTAAAACATCCTATTGGCAGTAGGAATGAAAACAAGTGTGACCTTCAGCAAAGCTTTCTCTCTAGGACTCTGTTTCTTCATCTGTATTAGATGATTGTGACAATCCCTTCTAGTTCTGAGATGACATGATTCTCTAATTCCACCACCCACCATTTTAGGTCTCATACATCTAAATGTAGGCAGGTTGATTGGTCAACCTG
This sequence comes from Rousettus aegyptiacus, assembly GCF_014176215.1. Taxonomy (NCBI): domain Eukaryota; kingdom Metazoa; phylum Chordata; class Mammalia; order Chiroptera; family Pteropodidae; genus Rousettus; species Rousettus aegyptiacus. The sequence goes on along the minus strand of NW_023416306.1, from coordinate 113,971,533 downwards.
TGATTTACTTGTGTGAGAGATGAGACCACTATACTATGTATGTTTTCTAAAAATGCTACATGCTATGTACACTGTACTTACAATATATGCTTCCTGAAAATCCAAGGATTGTTAACTGTATTAGTCAGACAATTTAACTGCAAAGAAATGAATTCTGGCTAGTATAAGCAGAAAAGGAATTTATTACAAAAATTATCTGTGAAGTAACTCACAGATAACAAAATATGGCCTAACCCCACACAAAGTTGCTCCAGTAAAGACACTACTCAGTTCCCGGATAGCTGGAGCATTGGTTGTAGTCTCCTGAGTGTTGCTCCTTAACTAACCCTTGAGTGTAGGTTCTCTGCTGAGGAAACTGGCTGCCTCTAAGGTTGAAGCTGGCATACAGGTAATGTCGTACCGTGTATGCTGAAATATAGAGAGGAATGCAGTTGCCGTAAAAAAGAGCCCCATTATACAGTCTTGCCTCCCAATGTAAAAGCCGGACACTTACTTCAATCTCCCTTATTGCTAGGCTCTGTCTATTGCGTGCTCTTGCACCTGACTGATTGTGAAGCTAGACATATAAAGAAGCGAGTGAGTTTATTAATTAGCATAGCAAAAATCAGAAATGGGGTTTCACTGTGAAAATGAGTGACTTTTGAATTAGCAAAATGAACATTAGATGTGAGATGACGTTTTGATGAAATCAATATTTAGGATATTATTATGGGCTGAATTGTGTTCTTTCAAAATTCATATGTTGACTCAATATCTCATAATGTGGCTGTATTTGGAGATAGAGCCTTTAAAGAGATGATTAAAGCTTAAATGAGGTCGTGAAGGTGGGCCCTAATCCAACATGCCTGGTGTCCTTATAAGAAGAGGAAATTTGAACACACAATGAGAAACCAGGGATGTGTGTGCACAAAGACCTTGTGAGGACACAGGGAGAAGGTGTCTGCATGCCAAGGACAGAGGCCTCAGGGAAAATACTAAACCTGCTGACGCCTTGATCTTGGACTTTTCGCCTCCAGAACTGTGAGAAAATAAATTTCTGTTGTTTAAGCCTCAAAGTCTGTGGTATTTTTTAAAACATTGCTAGGAAACTAATACAGATATGTAGATTGGCTAAAATAGTAGAGCCATTCCATAACACTTAATGAAGAGGGCAGAAGAGTCCAGCGAAGCCTGCAGCCTTTTGCTTAGGGACAGTGCCTGACTCGATCCCTAAATGGTCCTGTGTCTAGCCACTTAGTTGAAGGATTTCTAGTTGTCTGATGTGGACCATGAGGGATCCAGAAATCCTGCCTCCACAATGCTGTCATGTCTGCCTTGAGAAAATGTTTCATTTAAGGCAGTTGAGAGAGCATCTAAAAAGACAGAAAACTGGGACTTCTCTGAGCTTACTAAACTTGTCATATGAACTGTTAATAAATTTTATTTAACAAATGTCTGTATGTGGAACAGAATTCGGTCCAAGATTTGGTTTCATTGTGATTGGCAGTGAGATAATGGGGAAATAGCTACACTTCGCTCACCTTGGGCATGACCACACTGGCTCGGGTCAGTTTACTGCAGGCACTCACAGGTCCTGAGCGTCCCTTTCAATGACAAATCTCTCTTAGTGACTGGATGGAGAAATGGGCTCCATAACAGGTACAAGACTTTAGTTTCCTATGACCCAAACCTTGGCCTTCCCTTTACCTGCTAATTTTAAATAAGGTTGTCTCCTCAACTAAGCACTTGTGTTTTTCTTTACAGTAGATTCCCAAAATACTTGCCACAAAACATTTCTTAGAAACAGGGTTCTGTGATAAAAGAACTTTGGGAAACAGTTAAAAGCATATTTAAGATTGCTTCGGAGATTCAGAATGCATGTTAAGATCATGTCGAAGATATAGCGAAGTCTGTAGTAATGAAACTTGTTTAAATTTATTAATCCAGAGTTACCCACATGGCCACAGATCCCTTGTCCCCTTTCACCAGTTAATAGCCCAAGGAATTGCTGTCCCATGGAGCACACTATCTAAAGTGCAGATCTTGATAGTGTGATTAGATTTGCTCCTTTTTTTCTTCACTTCACAGAGAAAGTTCTATCTTGCACTATTCGCACATGCAAGTAAATTGAGGCAGGGCATAATTTTAGATCTATGGTGAGCCAAATAATTGACCGATTTAATTATATATCATTTTCACAGACTCAGAGGCTTATTTTTTGAGAGGCCAAGACCTTGCTTGTGAGTAATACAGTGCCTGATGAATTGAAACCTGGGCAGACATCCCCACAGAGCATGCTGGAAAGGCTTTTCTGGGCCATGTTGGTCATGACATTTAAGTGCTAATCAAATAAAATAAAACAAAAAAGGTATAAAATTAAAATGGTACAAACCAGATATTTCTGGATGCAGGTCAAACCAACCACAAAGAAGGAAGCGCCGTGGCAGTTAGGAACATCCCTTCAGAAGTGTCATCCAAAATGGAGTGCTTGTTCAGTATTAATAAAGTTCTGGGGTGGAAAAGGGTAGCTGGGTTTGAAGTGAGGAATGTGCTCCAAGGGAGAACAGAAAAAGAATAGCCACTTTTAGACAATGTAGAGCAGGAGCTCTGTGTGTTTTAGAGTGATATGGTAGTTAGTGCTGTCCATCCATATTGTCAAGTTGTCTTCCTTTTGGGCAAATAGCAGGATTGAATTTTTGAAGCGAGGCAACAAAATGTGATTGAAAATGATGTGTGTCACTTCTAGACCAAGGACTATGAGAGCCGGTGAATAATTTTCTACCTTCTCTAGCCACAAACACAGTAATTGACAGCATTTGATTGTAATAAAATACAAGATGAAAACTATTTGGAAGCAGAGGACGAAACTATCAGTATAAATTATATAGATGATATGATTGTCTATCTAAAAGCTCAAGACAATCCACCAAAAACTGATTAGAAATTCAACAAGATGAATATGTTAAAAATGAATGTTCAGAAATCAAGTTTTCTTTGATATCAACCATAACCAAAGAAAAAATTTATTGGAAAAAACTATCCTTTTTAAAATAGAACACACTGTACAAATTCTAGAAGGATCAAATAAAAAATTGTTTTAAAGTTTGTAGAAAGAAGTACAAAAGGATAAATAAGAATTAATAAAAATGGTCACCTACAGGGAATGGGGTGATAGGGTAAGGAAGGTATGGGTAGATTATAAAAATGTTTATATTTTCCAATTAAAAATATACACATATGTTTAGAATAAAAAACTTGGACAGAAATATAATGAGATATTAATGGTTATTACATTATGTTGGCCATACATAATCTGTATTTTTTGCTTTAATTTTTAATGTAGTTTTCAAATTTCCATAACAAACATGCACTATTTTTCAAAAGAGAAAATTTATTTTTTAAAAGAATGAGAGATAAGAATCTAAAGTTCCCCGAGTACAGATTTCTTCATCCTCTCTACAAAAATCTTTTCATCAAATTCTAATGACACATTATTTCCTAAAGTTGTCATTAAAAACAATTCTTTTAAATATTTTTGTTTAATTTATTTTTAAGTTAATTATAATAGTGCAACAGAAACATTCTCTCTGTTTTCATTGCGCATGTATGATTTTAGCTGCATTGTGAGTTCATTAGGTTTAGACTACGTACCTGATGACCACTGTCCTTTTGGAGAAATGTGTTCTGACCTCTGAACAATGAATTTAAAAGAAACTTTGAGGATACAATCCATTTGTAAGTAGCTTGTGCGTTCCAGATCTTGTAATTTAAAGTTCTGATCATGTATCATTGTTTAAAATGCCATGAGAAACTTTAAAGGTGTGTTCTCATCTCAAGTATGAGACTAGACGCTGCTCTGAAACATACACGCTAGGCAGAAGGGATCATTTTACCGCACTTCCCAAAGTATCCTTTAGGCACTCAACAATGCTCACAGAACAGAATAGGGAAGAGTCTTGGTTTAGAAAAGGTGGGGCGCCAGGTTTCTGCAGTGAGAGGAGCCCAGTGTTGACAGACTGCATTCCAGCAGTTTCCAGGTGGAATGCCCAGCATTGTCTTTCTGGATCCTTCACCTGGATGCAGTGTTCCAATTGCATTTCACTTTAGTGGGTTGGGAACTAAACTCACCAGTTTCTCCTTAGTCTTATTTTTGGTTTCTCTCACTTGCACACACCTGGTGAGACATTGAACTCCTGGTCCGGGTGAGAAGGGGCTGTTTCCTGAACTGAGTTTTGTGTGTCTCAGACTTGAGCCTTCAAGGACACACCCTCCCTAGATCAGTCGGCTTTCCAACAGAGCATCCTTCAACTCTAAAGCTTTTTTTTTCCTCTCTCTGTCAGAGTACTCAGAGGAATTTTGTTCCTCCTAAGAAGACATTAGAATTAAGCCAGTAATAACATAGAAGTAAACTTTTATGATATTTTGCAGGATATCGAGCTCTCAATTTACCCATATTTTATAATAATGGAAGAGAGATTGACCCTTTCTTTTTTCTAAAAGTAAACAATAAAAAAACTCTACATTTTTCTGGAATTTTCTCTCCAAGGGACACATGCCGTTTTGTAGAAGGCACTTACTTCATGTGACAGGAGTTTTAGTGGGGTACGGGCTGTGGTTCAGATATTTCTCTCCACTCAGCTCCACCAGAAACTCCTCTCCTGTTGACCTGGGGCTCGTTTGCTGAAGGGTGGGTTTACATGTCATTCCCTCTGGAACATTTCTATCTGCGTTTAGGTCTTGGAGGCTGTGCCGTTCATTAATTTTTGAGAGGCTAAAGAGTTTCTTTGGGGAAAAAGGTGGCCAGGACTCTGATCAATCTTTCAAGCTCAAGGTAAGATTATCAGTTAAGTGTGATCAAGAGTAGTTGTTCCTTGAAGTGTGAACCACCGACAACCTGGATCAAAGTCACCCGTGGAACTTGTTAGAAAAAGCGAATTTCTGGGCCGCACCCCAGAATCTTAGTTCTTGGGGAGCGAAGCTCTAGGATTTGAGAAATTCTTTCACAACCCAGTCTAGAGGCTCAATGCCAAGTCTGGTTGGTTCTCTTTCTACCATCCTGGCATGCCTCTCTTAATTGCATACATCGTCTAGCAAAATGCTTTCCCCCCATCTTCTCTGCAAGTGGATTACAGTGGCCCAGCCCACTCACATGCGTGCTTCCATTTTTTTTTTCATTCTACAGATATGTTTTGAGAGAATACTATGTTCTAGATATTAGAAAATCTCAAGAAATCTAGCCATGGCATTCAAAGCTGCCTTTGGGGCCAGTAGCTGTAACAAAACAGTATGTATTATTATTGGAGTCTCCTGCCGTTTTCACTTCTCACACTGGAGGGTGTGTGCTAGGAAACCCTTTCATGTGGAAACCGCCCCACCTGCAACTGAGCAAGCAGAGTCCTCATCCAATCCTCTTTCATTTGTGGCAGAAACACACCCAATTTGTGTTTTGGCAGCGGGGGTGCCAGCAGCAGTAGTGACAGTTGTCACAGTACAGGGATTTTGATAGATAGTGAGACGTGGTGGGGAGAAAGACCAGTAGGCCCGTTTGGACTTGTTCATCTGATTTTTGCTTGGGTTCAGACACTCTGTGTTCAGGTTTAATTTTTCAACATCTCAACAGCGTCTCAGTTTGCCCAGGAGGTCCAAAACATAAAAGACTTATCAGTTAGAAGAAGCATCTGTTACTGTCGATTGAACCTTTTGGAATCAAATTTCATGATCATTTCTCCTTCATCCTAACCCACAGTGTCTTCCTTCTTTCAGCCCAAAGAAGCCCAACACGGGCAGCCACCCAACTTCAGTGCATGCTTTGTTTATCTTATTTAGGATAAGTAGTTGTAAGAACAACTTCAGAGGCGTATTAGTCTACACGAGACAGAAGAAACAAGGGATAGTCCTCAGAGAGGTAAACCCAGAAGCAAGTATATGAAAAGTCTTCTAGGGATGTTGTGAATACATTTTGAGGTTGCTGGTATCTGCCTTTGCCACATTTTTGTTTGTTTAGCACCATTGAACATTTCTAAGGGCTTTGCCACGAATGCTCACTATAACCCATTTTACTGATGAGGAAACTGAGGCAGAGAGTTGCTCAAACTCACATAGAAAGTGCTGGAGCCAGGATTTACACCCAGATACTGTAGCTCTAGCATCTGTACTCTTCGCTGCTCCTTTTATTTTGTTGTTGTTGTTGTCGTTGCCCTTCTCAAGGGATGCTGCTTTTCCTTGTCTTTTAAATGCTTGGCTACTGTATGGCACCTTTCATTCCTTTTTGCCTGATTCTTGACCTATTGGGCCAGAGGCTGACTCACTAGAAGTCAGAAACACAGAATTCTGCATGAAGTATTTCTTAGGAGTAGGAACACTCCCAGAAAAGAATATTTTTGCCCTCTCTGGCTCAGTAGTGACCTAAAGGGGCAAGATTGGTGGAAACCATCAATATACACATAAAGAAGAGGCTTTCATATTGGTGGGGCCGCAGTGAAAGGGTCTGTGTGCTAACACTGTCCAACAATGCTTTCAAGGCTCTAGAGGCAGATCTGAGGCTAGAGAGAAAATGGGGAGGAGCCCTCATAAAGAGAACAGTGTGTGTCTGTGTGACAGAGGGAAAGAGCATAGATTGTGGAGCCCTAGGGACACAAATTCAAATACAGACAATTGTACTCACTAGATGTATATCTTCACACAAGTTACGTAACTTCTCCAGGTCCTAAGTACAACAACGGCCTCACCACTTGGCCACTAGGAATCACTGGTCTAAGATGGGACTAGACCAAGGCAGACACTCAGTACCTAGTGGCTATCTCCTCATGACAGAGCAACCCAGCCTCCCCTTTTATTCTTCTTAAATCAGGCTGCTGTAGAGGTATGGGAACTTTTTTAGATTTTTGGCTATTTGCAGATGCCGATCAAAGCGTGGCAGTGGTTAGGGGAAAGGTCTTGTAGTAGATTATTTGGCTAATGGACATTTCTTGTAACATTTAATTTTTCTGAAAAGAAACCATCTATAGCTGGTAATCGATATTGTGAGAATACTCGGGTTGATAATGATCTGAAGGCTGGATGGGATGGGGAGGGATGGAGCCAGGCCTCCTTGGTCCTACACAGCCTGATCTTCCCACTGGCAGGGATGCTGTCCACATTTACCCCTGTTAGTTTGGACATTTTTTTTTTTGTGGTCTGGATGCTTTTGTTTCTGCACCATGAGAGGTTCTGATTAACATCCATCTAATAAGCTAGTTTGCCTTTTTATAAATACTCTCAGTTTTCTGTTTTGTCCATAGGTTAAACTTGTGGGCTCATTGACCTCAATTTGCTCTTCTCCTTGGGATTTGCCAACAACCCCCTTGGCAAGACTTTTTAAAATTCCTTTCAGGGGGTCTTTTGTTTTCTCTTCCACTTTGCTAATTAGAATGCAAAATTAAACCCAAAGTGAGCAAGCATTGACCCCAGGGCACCATGCTAAACACCTCTTCTTCCTTGCTAGAGCCTTGCCAGAGAGCCTCACCTTTCCTTCATAATCTTTTGTTAGTATTAATCCATGTGACTTACTTTCTCTGCCAATTTGAATAATGTTAGCAATTAAAATTTCATGAGATGCTGTATAAAATGCTGCGATTCAAGTCCAAAAATGCAACATTGGCTGTGTTTCTTTTCTTCTATCATGTGGTTACTCTTTCCAAAACAAAAACCAAGATATCACATTGTTTTGCTTTTTTTTTTTCCTTAAGCAAGCCCTTTTGCTTAGGGTTTGAGAATTCCACTGTCCTAAATGTATTTACAAATCATTTTAACCACAACTATCCTTCATTTGTTAATTACAGACTTATGGGTGCTTGTTAATTTCAGGAGAAATGTCCAGACATTTTCAATTTCCACTCCCTTCCAGCCTTCTGCTCGCCAATAAATTCTGAGAAATAATGAAACCTTTCACCAGTTTCTTACCCAGGTCTTTGAACATTGCAAACTACTTATTACCTGGCCCTTTGATTTGTAAATGTTCAGGTTGTCCAGCTACTGCTTTTTGTGTTATTTTCCATTACCTCAATTTGTAGAGTCTTTGAAGTAATACCATAGTCATAATTTCTATATTTAGAAAAGTCTTTATCTGAGAGTAGTGGTTTTTAGTTAGGGTGGCACATTAGAGTCCAGGGTAGAACCTTTTATAAAACACAGATGCCCAGGCAACCCTGGCTCCAAGGTGTTCCCAAATTTAGTAGGTTTGGGTGGGATCTGTACTCTCTATATAGTTTTTAAAAAGTTGGTTGTGAACCACATTTAGCTAGAAGGAGTCCAAGTCTGTAGTGTCCAGACCACAACCCTGACTGGCCTCAGAGGCCCCAGATCTAGATCCTGGGCTCTGGCCTCTACCAGCTCTCCCTGACTGGACAAGGGTCTGTTTGAGCTGGAATGTGAGTTTGTGGGGAAGGTAAAGGGCAAACATGAAAAGAAGCTTTCTAGGTGGAGAGAAGAGCAGGATGAATACAGAGGCAGGAAAGCAGAAGTTGGTCATAGTGCAGGGAGGACCTGGCTGAGTTGGAACTGAGCATAAGTTGCCTGTCAGAGAGCAGTGGGAGTTAAAGTTGGGTGTGGGGCAGGGTTTCTACTTTATACAGGAAGTAGCAATGGAGGCCAGCCCCAAGATAAAGCCAGGTAAGGGGCTGTGAATTCCAATAACGTCACCTGTATAAATAACAAGTCCTGTCTTTCTTCTCTTCATTATTTTCAGGACAGATTATTTAGAACCCAGAGCTTTTTGAAGCAATTAAGAATGCACTTGGCTTTTCAGTCTCTTTCTTAGGGGGATTATTAGTACTGATAGCTTCTTCCACACATGTTGCCCAGAGGCCTGGCTCTTGCTAAGGTGATCCCTTAGATCTCTGTACTTTGCACCAGGACTCCTGTCCCACATCCCCCCCAAGGCAACCAACAACAGCAAACAGAGGTGGTGCTCCCTGTTCAGGACGGGGTTTCTGCCAATGCCAATTTTATTTTATTTTTGCGGAGCTTTATAGGTTCCCCTTATAAGATGGGGAAAGATAGATTAAGAAGAGAAGAGCTTGTTTGTATTTTAATCTTTCTCAAAATGTATTTGAGTAGGCGTTATTATCTATATTTTATGGGCAAGAACATTGATGCTTAAAAGAGGTGAAGTAACTTGCCTGCAGTCACAAATAGTAAATGGTGAAACTCTGGTGAAGAACCAGATCTGTCTGGCCCCAAACCCATGCTTTTTCCATTATTCCTCTTCTGCCTGTCTCCGTGGAGGATTGGCCAGGGGCTGTTGAGGCATCCTTGAGGTTAAATCTCATTTACATTTTTAATCAGACACTAGTCTAATGGCATGTCTAGGCTTACAGGAGGGTTTGGGGCATACTTAAGACAGCTTAAGTGCACATAGTGTTTGGGAGATTGATAGTGAGGCAAAAGTTGGGACAGTTGCAAGACCAACTTCGCCTGCTTTGCGGTTCTGCACAGGGCTGCAGTAGCGCCCAAGGCTGTTGCTTAAGCTGAGATATCAGCACTTCTTTGGTGCTCTTAACATCTGCTCTCTCCAATTTAATATTGTCTTCCTGCTTGGCAGAAGAGGTGGGGGAAACAAGTGCAGCTCTGTAGATTTTCTTGAGTTGTTTCAGGCAATTCTTTCTTCAGGATGCTTCTGGCTGGCTCTCCCTTTCACAGCACTCCCGGAACATCTAAGGTATGAATGCGCCGACAGTGCTGCTGTGTCCGACAGTGTTATTCAGCCTATCAGCCATTGTAGGACAATCTTCCAGTAAATCTCTGAGCTGCTGGTATATGACTTCCACAAAGGCAGGGTCAAGGTCTGTGTATCTCCAGCATCTAGTACAGTGCCTGACATAGAGCAAGCGTTTCAGAAATAGTTGTTGAATGAACACAGGTGCTCTGGTTCCACATGGAGTTTTCTTCAATCAATGGTTCTACATCAAAGAGATTTTTCCAGTTCTACAGACAGAATGGAGAGGAACTAAATCAACTGCACTATTTTCATTTTTCAGTTAGTTTTCTTGTTTTACCACGCAGTTACTTTAGGGTCCCTTTGTCTTGTATAGTTCTCCAACCCATTCCCCTTAGCATGTTCTTACATTTTACTCATTTACAGAGAAATGAAGTGAAAAGGGAAGGGAAGGCTGCCAGCACACTTAGTGAGAACACAAAATCATGGGCCCTGTTTGCTTTGAGGGGACCCTTTATTCATGGTCAGGCTAGGATATCCTTGGGAAGGGGCAGGGCAAGGACAGATAGGGGCTGACACTTCTTGCTGAAGGAAGGACACAAAGCAAACAAATGAAGACAGGGCTCATCTACCCTTGGAATGTCGGTGTAGTTTCCTCCTTCTTCTGCAAACGCTGTAATCGCGGGAGTGTGGAGAGTGGCTGTGGATGGTGGGTCTGCCTTAAATTTCACTCCCTAAAACCTTCAAATAATTTATTCTAGGTGTTTGAACTATTTTGAGGTAAGGGTAAGGGACTGGAAAAATGAGACCGTTTGATTTTTATTGAGACCTTGAAAATGTCAGGGGCTTGGCAATGAAATGGGGTCAGATCTTTTGAACCGCTTTGGTGTGGTTGGGCTCTGTTGCAAGTGAGAGAATCACACACGGGATGATTTAAACATGAAACATTACTTAGCATCACAATGAGTTTATCCAAATATAAAATCTTGTTTTCAAAAAGCTCTCCTTCTCCCTTAATATCAAGGCTGGGTTACTCCTTTTTATTGCCTATTCCTATTCTTGGTGGTACCATCTTAAGCGAGTTTTTAAAATTTATGAATTCTTTTTGTCTAATGCTTGTGATAAAGTTCTGCAGACCGTCGGGTTTCGCGGTGAGAACGATCAAGTGAATTCTTCTCACTGAATTGTCAGAGTAAACCAGAGAAATCAGAAGTCTTCAAGAGTTAAATTGTTAACTGAGAAAAACCAAGCAGAGCAAAGCAAACCAAGGGAAAGCAAAGGAAAATAGACCAAACCCGCACTTTCCTGAGATACTTACCCACTGTGGAATAGAATTCCAGAGGGCCAAAGGTAAAAATTTAAACTAATACTAAATTCGCTCCACCTCAAGCTTGCCAAGAGGTCATTTATGTTATTCCTGAAATACCCAGTGCTGAGGAACTGTTTTTTATTTTATCTAAAAATCAGTCTGACTGTGAGAATTTTACTCAGTTAAAGAAATTTCGACTGTTCTCTTGGATTTTCCTCACATATTTACCATTGGCTCATCTGATTTCTCTTACACACGACAGATCTTTAAGTACTATGTTTGTGAATCATTTATAGCTTTATAGTTTTGTATCCTGCTGTTTTCACTTACATCATATTGTGAACACTTTCCTACGTCAATATATGTTCTTCAAAAACTGAAGTGTAATGGCTTTAAAGAATCCTATACCCTTATTTTACTTATCCTCCTCTTGTTGAACGTCTAGATTATTTATAATATTAAAATTATGTCACAACGGTAAACTCAAAACTCTGATTCTATCTCTCATTATTTCCTTAGACTATTTCATATGTGGATAACCAGGTCAATGTGTATGAATATTATTTTTAGGATTTTTGTATATATTGTGTTTCATATTCTGCTCCAAACATGGATATTTGTGTATAGGAAGTTTAGCAGGGAGTGTCCTCAACCCCCATGAGAGAGTGAGCAAAAAGACTAGGCTGAGGAAGAAGTTGAACTAGGACATATTGCAACAAGGGCCTCAGCTAATCCGGGAACTTTGGAGTGAGGAGGTTCCTTTAGAGTTGTGCCAAACTGAGGTAAGTAAGGGCTGAGGCTTTGTGCCTTGTGCTGACCACTCATTGACTGCAAATGGCCTTCAGGGAGCAGGCATGACTTCAAGGAGGCATCTCCTTTTAGCCAAGGGCAGTTCCTGGAGAAGGACTCACTTGCTAGCTGTCAGCAGCTACCAGTCCTGGAAGCTGGAGGAGTGTTTTAAGAACTAAATGGGAGAAGCTGGTGCTATATCATAGCATATATTTAAGTTACCCTGTGCACTTCTAAGACCCACTTTTTTTTTTTTTTTTTTTTTTTTTTATAAAATTTTACCTTATCTTGGAACAGATTCCTTTAGAATTCTGGCCAGCCTCTTTTCCTAGGGGAATGTACAAGAGAAAGTTTAATGTGACAAACTACGGCACTCGTCGATGCAGCTGTTCTCAGGGACACCTGACAGTCAATTCCTTCCTCTGCAACCCATTACATATTTCTCTCTCCCTTGGCTAGCAGTTCTGCTGGTCCGGGAAGCTTACCTGGGGGGTGACTCAGATTCTTATCATGGAAGGATCTGAGCTCTTGGCTCTCATACTCTTCTCAAGCCATTCTACTACTCTTATCCATTTGTTATTACAATTGGTTAGACAATTACCAAGGGGAACCCCAGAGGTCCTCCTGGCTGCCAAACAATAGCCTTCTCTGTTCCCATTGTGTAACAACAACCCAGCTTTCTTCAGATGACTATGGTAAATTGCCCCTACACAAATGATTATGCCTTTCCTTAACTGTTGATCTCTTGGTACAAAAAGTTCAAAGTGCCTGGGTAGCAGCCGTAACTTTAAATTTAATGAGATTTTTGCAGTATTCCTGGTGGAAGTATTTATGTTCTTGGAAACAGATTCTCTAGATCCACAGAGGCTGTAGTTGTGGGGATGGAAGGCATAGATTCCCTGGTTGGGTCATTGGCTGGGATGATGAGTGGGGCCACCCCTATTCCTACCCTAAACCATGTTTTCTACAGAGAGAAGACATGGTACAATATAATGCTCCTTGACTAAGGGTGTTCACTACACCCTGAAGGATGACACCCCAACCTTAAGCAACATCTCTAATGTGGTGCTTTTAGTAGCACCTGCAAAGGCTGTTTTTTTCACCCTATAAAGTCAAGAGCCTCTGGGTGGTATAGTATGTGACAAGGGCAATATATTCCATGGTCATGTGCTCACTACTGTTTCCCCTTTTGTTTTAAGAGAATTCCTTGGAATGATGTGATGTTATGTGGGATTCTGTGTTAGTGAATCAAACATGAGGTGAGCCCTCAGATAGTGATGCTGAATGAGCTTCTATAAGCAGGAAAGGCAGACCCATACCCTGAGAATGTGTTGGATCTTTCAAGATGGATTGCTGGCACTTTCATGGAGAAAGGGGTCCTAAGTAATTAGTGCACCACAATGTAGTTGGTTGGTTTCTTTGAAGAATGCTTCTGCATCAGGGGCTTGACAATAATCCCTTTTCCTGATAGTCTGAATATTCAGCAGAAGCAATAGATATGTCAGCTTTTTTTCGTAAGCTGGATTCATGCAGAGCCTCTGTTCCTGCCACCATGATTACTCTGCTCATATGCCCATTGTACCAGCACTGGGGCAGCTAATGAGACAGTCTGTCTAATATCAACTGATCAAGTCATTCTGTTTACTTGATTGTGAAGTGCCTCTTCCATGGTGAAAGCTCTTTGGTGGGCATTTACATGGATACCAAGATCTTCACACTTAATGCCCAGTTTCATATTCCTCTTTCTCAGACCATTTTGTCCCTCATCTTTTAATCTCTCTCCTTTTAGGCCACTAACCAACCAGCCAAGTCACTGGTTAAAGCGTCGAGGAAGACCTCTGTCCACAAGTCTGTATGGATTTCACAAAGTGGGTGACCAGGTACATCACCTGAGGGTTTCCCCTTATTGCTGTCACTCAGAGTCACCGCTGAGTGGAATTGAGAACTCTGAAGTTCATTTCTGGTTTGCATCCATCTATCAAGCTTACCCATTTGTGAACAAAGCTTTGCTTTCTCTCTCCTCTGTCAGCTGAACTATATAGGTGGTCCACCAGAGTGAAAGGACATGGGATTTGATTCATGGGCTTGTGCAATTTACTTGTGATTGAACCTTCTCATGCCCAACTCTATTATCTGTCTCTCATATGTCCTTACTCTAATATGGGAAGCATGATGCTGCTTCACTTCCTCAGGTATCCATGTCATTATAGACTGTATCCACCAGTTTCAAAGTGTTGGGACATCCCTTTTTCCTCAGTTATGTTTACTTGCGTAAGTGGCCATAGGACCCTTTGAAGGCTGAGACAGTCATTACCTTACATACTTGCTGTGGCATTGCAAGATCTTTCTTTCTGGGTATTTGGACTTCCCTTCAGTCAAAAGGCAGAAGATCTGAAAAGTGGTTCAGTTCTGGAAACTGGGCAAGGGATCACAAGTTTTTATTGGGTGGTTGCCCTTAGCTACTCATCAAACAGTCTTGGTTTCTTTTGACTATACAGATTGAGAAATAGTCTTGTTAACTGCCCATCTACCTTGCCCTTATGGATGCCACGTTCTATTAACCACTCCCCAGCTCCCTGAATGTCAGGCGCCTTTGGCTGCCACTCCAATTTTGCTGTTCAATACAATTATTGCACTTATCTTGTTTCTGACAGTCAAGTGCTGCCATTTGGCCTCTATTGTGCTTACTATTTCCTTTCAACTTCATTGCTCTCAGGGAGCCCAGTTCTGTACCAGCATCTGCTATGATCAGCCTAAACTGCAGAGAACAGTCATTGCTGAGTTCCTTACTGCTGCTGCTGCTGCTCTCATCAGTACAATTCTCATCACTCTGGTGAATGCGGAGTCCTCCTGGCCTGCTGCAGAATGTAATCCACTGGCAGGTTTTCTAGGTTCCATCATATGCCCCACCTCATGCCCACCTCTTTGAGCCTTTTGATTTCTTTTTCCTTAATATAGCACGGTCATCTGACTTTTCTATTTTACTTATTGTAGACCATTGCTTTCCCCCTTGTTTTCAAGAGCTATTCTAGCAGTCTGTTAATACCATCCGTCTGGGTGCTAAATCCCTGCTTTCATAGCAATAATCTCTCCCTTATTTCAATTTATATTCTACTCCCCTCGATGCAGCCTTCTGAGGATCCAGCCTCATTTAGAGTTTATTGACCCCTGACGGCACATGTTGTCTGGAACCTGCAGCTCTTTTGGGGTATGGTTTCTTTCCTCTAATTGCAGACTTAGCACCTTCCTGGCCAGGGTAGGTTGCAACTTGACTCTCTTGGTGGCCGGGAAGAGAGATCATGCTGTTTCGCCAGGCAGAGAACACTGCATTGCCATGAAATAGGGAAGGAGCACTAACCATTAACAGGAATGAAGTTCAAGTCAATTGTGTTTTGCTAAGAAAGCAAAAGTTTTCTTTTGGTCTTTTACTTCTACGCCAGGTTCTTTCAGGCATCATTGTCCTGTCTCTGGTTTTTGATTTCCCTTGCCTTCTCAAAAGTTTGACTTCTTGTTTACCTGATGTATTATTTTATGTACTGCATATAATGATTTTCTTCTCTAAAATAAGTGAGAGAGAACAGAGGCCTTCCTCAACCCTTTAATCTTCTCCTCCAACGAGACAGCCTACTGTTCTCTTTCTCTCTCTCTCTGTCTCTTTCTCTGTCTCTCTGTCTGTCTGTCTGTCTGTCTCTATGCTGTCCCCCCACCCCACCCCACCACCCCACCATTCACATACAGTCGTGGTGAAAACAAACAGCACATAACCTGGCAGGTGTCTGGGGCAGTGTCTTAGCACCACTACCTTTTGCCTAGAGTTGGCTTCTCAAGCAAAATTATCATCCTTTGTAGCTCTAATTTTGACACAACTTTTGGCTAATTTCTCTACTGCAGTAGCAAGATACATTTTAGCTGTACTGTCCATTCCAACCTTAAATTGCCAAGGGTACCAATAAATCATTTTTTACTTTGCTTTCTTCTTACTCCATTCCTGGTTCCTCCCTCACTTAGGCCATGCCTATTTATTTGGAAATTCTTGGAAAATCATTGCCAGTAGGCTAGCTCCTCCAAACAGTTATTGTGTGTGTGTGGGTTTTTTTATCTATCCAGTAAATAGAAAACTTGGAAACATTTTAGAAAATTTCTTACCTTTCCTACCTTCCAGTCTCTGTAGCAAGGCCAAACTGGGATTCTACCCCAGAATCTGAACACAGGAAATAAGCTTAGGAACCACCTAGGTCTATTGGTTCCTGGGCATTCTTGGGATTGGAGAATGTTTCTGTCTGGCCAAAAATGCTCAGCTGGCTGCAGGCCTTGGAGGGCAAGGCAAGGACAGCTCTAAAGACAGAAGCAAAACTGTACCCTATGTTCTGAGTCTGCCATTAAAACAAAACAGGAAAAGACACACATCTTTCAGGCCCATGTTAATTTTGCACGAAGATGAAATGCTGTAAAGGTCACACATTCATGAAGAAACTTTCTCCATGAGCTGCCAAACTTCTTGTGGTTGCCTTTCTGTTGAGAAAGTTAAAGTTCATTCTTTGGGTGGTCATTCAGCTCAACAATGCAGAGTTTTGTTACTTTTACTCTCTGTTTGGCTTTGCGGCCTTTAACCAAAGACAAGACCACTTTTTCTTCCCTCCAAGACCATGTCACACCTGGTTTGCCAAAACAGCATACACTTTTCTCTCTGGGAAAAGGTGGTACTTGGTTTCTTCAAATTGTTTGTGGGACATGAAAGATTAAGCAATTGAAAGACTGGCTTTACAACTCTTTTTCCATTACACTCTGAATCAACATTTTTCTGAGAGAAGTAACATGTTTCCCTAGTCACAAAAGACAACCTATCAGAGAATAATTTATCAGGAAATACAATAACATTTTAGAGTGAAAACTTTGGTTCTCTTCCGCTTAGAGGGCTTTCTGTTTCCGTAAGTATTTCATCTGACCCTTAGGAATCTGGAAGGTAATGGGGTTGGCTCAAATAGTAGACTAACTCTGATAACGAATTTCTCCAGGGACCTCTTGTTCTCATAAAGGAGGCAGAGCCATAGACCTATGAGCCTTCTCACCGATACCCAGTGAGGAAGGAACTGGCTATGGCTGACTCATTACGAAAAGTGAAGGAAACAGCGGGGGACCGCAAACCAACACTCTGCAAATCTTTATTGATCTTTAACAAAAGCCATGAAGAATGGCTTTTCTAAAGTGTATAGAGTGGGGAAAGTAGACAATTCTCATCTATACTTACCTGTCTAACTACCTGTACCCTTTTCAATGAGCCACAGGCCTAGGCTATAAATTCCTAAACTTCCAAGGGTTGGACTATAACTGATTGACCATAGATGCTCACTATCATGGAAACTTAGTAAAGGTATGATTAGAGAGTTATAGGTCTCTTTTAGCTTGTTTCTTGATTAATTTGAACCTGAAATAAAAGGCAGATGGACGTCTGTGGGACTGCATTCTTATGAGAGGGACCCTGGATATATTTGTACTTGACATCCTTCCTAGATCCTTCCTGGATTCTCCCATGGGTCAGATTATCAGTAGTATTGCTTATTTTAATATTGTGAATCCTACTAATTAATTCTAGATTTTGAGCAGCCTAGGTACTTGCTTAGGTACCTACCTTATTTTCTTATGTGTGATTTGAACTATACATATAGGATTTGTCTGATATGTGCCATCTGCCATGCCATTGGCTTCCAGACACTCCTCTGAGGCTTGTTCACCCTAAAGATTGTTTTGGTCTTTGGATCTGTGCTTTCTTTGGGCCTCCAGACCTAACCCTCAAGCTATGATTGTGTTATTATCTATTCCTCCAGACTCTGACCTTAGATTTTTCCTCGGGACTTTGAGTAAGCACATACCCTCTACACAAATTACTTTGGCCAATGTCTCCAGTCTGACCAAACTCATTCTTCACAGTGACCATGTACATTAGAATCAACTGGAGAACTGGAAAAATATTTCTGCTTGTCCCCACTGCAGGCCCGATGAATCAGAATCTCTGAGTTGAGCCCAGGAACCTACATTTTAGCAAACCTCAAGGTGGTTTCTTAATACATACTAAAGGTTTGAATAACTACCTGTTAGCCCTGCCATTTTGATATGGCCCAAAGTCTTTGTTCCTTCGGTTATCCTGTTTTTCTGCTACTTAGAGCCTGGCCTTGAAAGGCCCTCATCACAGTATATCAGACACCCCTCCTTCCCACCTGTAAGCAGGGATCCTAACCCTGTGGGATGCCTCTTTAGTTTGCTTTCTTGTCTCTGGTCCTGCACTATCCTCAATAACTTTTGGGAGGAACCCATCTCATGTTGGAATGTATGTCAGCTGCTTTTAGAGGGTCCAAGAGCCACAGTAGAGTTGGAATGCACTAGCTCTTGTTTTCCTTCCACTCAGATAGAGATGTAACCATGTGACATACAACAGGGTGATTGAAAACAGGCTGCGGTTTCTGCAGCTTCACTCCTAAGTGGGGAACATTTCTAGTGTCCATATCCAAAGGGAGAGGTGGGGGGGATTAGAGATGCAACAACACAGTTGTTGAGCAGGAGAGCAGATAAACAAAACGACTCCTTTTTTCCTGCTCGGTTTTATGATTTTAAAAGGATGATGAAATGTAGAGATTAAGAAAAAAGATAGGCAAACTTTGCCAGTCCTATTATGAAAGGGCCTTTACAATCTTTCATTCCGATGGGATCTTAACACAGGAAGCAGGAGGTGAGGAAGGCCTGGCCTCTCCCAGGGCTTCTGTCAGGCCTAGCTGAGCCTCTGGGTCAGAGGTAGGGAGCTTCCCTGTGCTGCCTGCCTGGAGAAGGGAAAACAGACCCCTGTTAGTTCCTGCTGATAACACTGCAGACTGTGTGGGCAGACATTGCTCATCCACTGGCTGGAGAAAACACATGCCTCAATGCCTGAGTTATTCTTCACCTTTGTGTACAATGTAGCTTGGCAGGCAAGAGGGGGTTAGCAGGCTGCTGATTGAGATCGTGGTAGAATTTCATGTTTCAGAAACCTCCCCGGAGGTGGTAGCTTTGGGGCTTCATTGGGGGTTAGCAAATCCAAGGTTAATGTTCTTGAGAGGGGGTGCCCTCCTTCAGGTCTCTGTCCCTAACTTTCTTCAGTCCTGTGAAAGCAAGGAAGAGCTAGAAACTTTTTTTTTTTTCCCCGAAAAGGGCTCCGAGAAACAGTTTCTGCACTAAACTCTTTGCTCTGTACACACTCACATACTTGTTTTTCAAAGGCTGTGAATTTAAAAGAAAAAAGTTGTATGTGTTCAAACAAGTAGGGACAAATAGGCCTGTGAGATCAGAAGACCACTGGTGGTGAAGAAGCTCAGAGGAATGAGAAGGTGACTCAAGACAAGGGTTAGCTCTTGCGTGATAGTGATAGCCTGGCACATGTATCCCAGAACACTTCGGCCCCTTGGCAAGGATTTTTAGAGGCTCTATGACCAACAGCCTGGGGAACGTTGTGAGCTTTGCATCCCTTGCAGAACCTACTGTGATTCTTGCATATGATTGGTGCTCAAGATATAATTGCTAAAAATCTCATGGTTTCTTAATGGGCTTTTCAATTAATTTATCAGCACAGAACTATGCCATCTTTTTTTCATTTTTCATGGTTGGTAGGCATCCTACTCCTCATGATGCTGAGGCAGAGGTACCCTGGGGACAAGGTCTCCTGGCCTTCCCCCCAAAAGGATGGTTCCTCTAGGTCCGTGGGCATATTCTTCCTGTGCCCAGAATGAATTAATGAATAAATGTGCCAATTATCTTTAGAGTATTTATTGCCTTGTTCCTCATAAATTTCTGACTTATGAAAGCGGCAAGTAAGCAGCAAGTATCCATCCTCCTCTGCAAAGAAAGCTTCAAAAAACCAATTAGCTTCAAGATGGTTTCTACCCTTATTATATTAGGGAAACAAGTCCTTTCATCTAGAGAATTTCTGGCCATTCGGGCTTCCTTGGCATCCTGTAGCAGGGAGAGGTCTGCCTGGAGATGTAATGTTGAGAATCATTAGTGGTGTTCGAGTCACAAGACTGGTGAGATCACGAGGGGAGTGGATATAGAAAGGAAAGAGAAGAGAACGAAAGACCAAGGGCACTGTAACACTAAGTGATTGGGGAGGGAGAAACCAGCAAAGGAGACCTAGTAGGAGCAGCGACAGAGGTAGGAGAAAAACCAGGTGTGTGTGTGTGTGTGTGTCCAGGGAGCTAGAGGGAGGGAGAATTTCAAGGATGAGAGAGGAATGATGGTGAGAGGTGTAGTAAGATGTCGATAAGCTGTACCACTGGTTCTAGCAATGTAAAAATTATCAGTGACATTGGAAAGGGCTTTCTTGGTGGAGAGGCCGAGGTGACAGCCTGATTCGAGTAGGCTCAGGGAGTTCATTCACCTTTGCTTCTTAATGAAAGCAAAACAAGACCCTCAGAAACCTCTGGTCAGGACAGATAATACCCTATCCTGCCTGTATCATCTCTTTTGTACAGCCTCTCTACAATTTTATACAAATTCACAGCCAATGGGAATGTGGACCAAGATCCAACCATTACTAAGCATGTCATCAAATTTTGGAATTGTAGCAGTTATTTCAAGGCTTTGAAATTAAAGTATCAGCCTTTAGATAGGACATAGAATGTTAAAATAGGAAATTAGAAATCATCTAATTGAATCTTTTTTTTTTTTAACCTATAGGGAGACCGAGGCCCAGATTAGGGAGGTGACTTATTTAAGGTCACACAGCTACTTTTACGCATTGCCTCTCTTCTATGCAAGTGCATCTGGTGGATGAGTGTCTGTACTTTTAAGAAAGATTATTATGGACATGTTTTACCATTTTCTTTGTACCTCCATTTTGGGACTATCAAATTTTATTAACAAATGGACTGACTTACATTGCAATGTAAGCCAGTTTTCCATATAAAGGAGTAAGTCTTATTAAGGTCCAATAATCTGGGAAGACCTAAGCAGGCAGCCCATTCCTTGAGAAATGAGAGGAATCTTCTGGACCAGAAATGGTCTCGCATTCAGAAAACTCTGAACTGTGCCTTCCTGTTCTGTTCCTTGACTTTCCTGTGATGTAAGCAGAGTCCTTTTGCCCAGCTTCCCTGAGACTTGGTTCCTCCGTAGATGGCAGCTGGCTATCCTGACTCCTGCTACTTGGTGTTGTCATTCTTGGACAGGGCCCAGGTTGGACTGTGCTCATGTGATTAGAGCTTGCTGGTATCAGGGTGTTCATCCAAAGGTTTCACCCACTGGGCCTTGATCCAAAGGGAGGAAAAGAGCTCAGAGCCTTCTGTGAGGAGCTATAGATTCTTAATCAGGAACAACAATGAGCTTCGGCCAATCATCTGCCTGAATTGTCCTTGAAATTATCCTGCCCAGATATGAAATGATAGGTCCTTGCTCTGCCCTCTACTAGGACTCCAGGCTGTGGTTGAAAAACTCTTAGTTCCTGGGCTGGGCCTGTGTCTACCGCCTCCTTCCCTAGATCCCTGAGCTCCATGGAAGATATATAAGATATAAATTTGGGACTCATTAGAATTAGCAGCATGGAACATTGATTTAAAATCTATAACGTAAAGAGAGCCAGTAATTGTTTTGTTTGATAACTGGATATTGAATGAAAGAAGAGCCATTTGGAGAGATATGATAAAGCAGTGACTTTCAAGCCATGCTTCCCATTAGAATTACCTGGGGAAATTTAAAAACCCTCAGCGCCTATGTCATACCCCGCACCAATTAAATCTGAATTTTTAGATGTGGGACCTGAGCATCATTAGTTGTTAAAACTCCCCAGGTGATTTCATGTATAACCAGTTTGACAACAAGTCTGATAAATTAACACTTCTCAAACTAGACAGTATATAACAATCAACGGGGGGGGGGGGGCTTGTTGAAATAAAGATTCTGATTGGATAAGTCTGAGACGGAGCCTGTATTTCTAACAAACTCCCAATTTATGCTGAGGCTGCTGGTCTAAGAACCACAATTTGAGTAGCATCTGAGCAGCAAGGTGCTAAAGGGTCATTAACAGTAGGCCAGAGGCTTGCTGCTAAATGACAGTGAGAGGCAGAGGTGGAAATTGCTGTGAGAGCTTCAGTGGGAATTTAGTCTCTGCTGGTCTCTGAAGGAAAGGCAGACCTAGAAAGAGGTGTAAGAGGGAGGGGAAAGGGAGGGAAAAGAGGGAAAGAGATAGGAGAAGGAGGGGGAGGAGGAGGAAGAGGGAGACTCCTCTGTTACTGCTGAGATCTTTGAGGCTCCTGGAACATAAAACACAGTGGCTTACTCAGTAGAAACCTTGAAGAAAGCTGAGTGACGATAAATCTATTCCTTCAGCATCAGTATCTTAGGACTTCAGTGTTGGAAGGCCCTGGAATGATGGGTTTAACCCAGTCCTTTTGCTGCAGATGAGAACAGTGGGGTCGCTTAGCCCGTGTAGCCTCAGTCACAGAGCCCAGCAGCAGTGGGCGCAGGACTGCACCCGTGCACTGGGTTGTGGTGACCTGGGACCTGGTATGACCTCACTGTAGATGGAGCTCAGCCCACAGCAGAGAGTGGCCCCAGGTGCTGTGAGGCTCTTTTGGGGGTCCCAGGATTCTCTCACAGGGTGCCAGGAGTCACATTTCTGGAGGAACTTGCTCCCTGCCATGATCTGAGCCTGCTCCATCTTAACGAGTTTTATTTATTCTCTATAGTCCTGAAGCAGCTTGCCCAGTCTCTACATCTGTAGGACCTAATATCCCCATCGGTAATTAATAGGAGATACACGATACGAAGGAGATCTCCCTGGAAAACAAAGAGGGGCTTTGGTCTCCACACCTCTCTTTGACAAGATGTTCTGGGATAGTGGTTTAGAGAGCCCTCTGCACATGCAAACCTCTGAGAAGACCTATCTCTTGCTGCAGGACTGCTCTTTCACCTCCAGTCAAGGAGAAGTGCATGACAGGAGGTGGGGGAGGAAGGACCGGGAGGGGTTATGTCTGCCATGTGGCAACAGAAGCATCTGAGCTGGCTAGCTGGATCCTGAGAGTACATTTGCCATGTGATGTGTCAGCTGCCCAGGGCAGTGGGGAACACTTATTAACCACACAGTGCTAGGCCTTGGAGATCCAGAGATGAATAAGCCCCACTCTCCTCCTGTAAGTTGCTCCTCTGGGCTAGAGGGGAGACAGATGAAGACCACAGCATTCACACTGAGATTCAATGCTGGAGGCTAGGCTGTTCCTGGGCACAAGTGTGAAGTCTGTGAACCGTCCTCGGAGCCCTTTCTTCTTGTGCTCCTCTCCTCTGGTCCTCTGGCTCTCTCTTGATCTTGTTTCCTCCACTCTCCTTTCCTTCATCCTTCCTGTCTTCATGCAGGGGTGGTAGGCATTAGACAGTCACACTCAGAGGCAGACATGTTGACTCCACAAAGGCGTCTCTCTGCCCCTTGGCTCCCAATGCTGTTTACGAGAGGCCAGGTGGGCTTTGGCAGGGAGCAGAAGATTCCACAGCTGCAGACCCTCTTAGTCACTGCCACAAGGAGCCCTGCCAACCTGACACTGAGCCCAACAGCACGACCTTGTCTGAAGGAAAAGAAGTGTGCCGAGGAGGAGGTGGGAGTGAGAGGCAGGGACTACAGACCTGTCTGTTCGCAAGTTCCACATCTGTGATCAGGGCCCAGACACACAAGCTGTAAGCAACAACACAGACACAGAACTAGTTCAGGGTTGTTTTCAGCCTTCGATTAGAATGGGAGAAAAAAGATCAGGCATAAACAAGGTAGAAAGTTGCTGCTTGCTGTGCTGAACTGCCTTAGAGATGAGTGCCCTTGGAGGTGAGTGTCCATGGCAGCGCCCTTGGGCACTACCTTCAATACCAGCTCTGAAACTCACAGCTGCCTCTTTGCTCTCCTGGCTCACTTGCCCACTGGCTTCCATTTGCTTTCCCATAAATGGTGCTCTGTGGCTTGAGAAAACCACTGCCAAAGCAAATACATAGTCACTTCAGGCCCCAGGGGCTCTCTGCTGAAATTTGGCATGAGCTCCATTCTCCAATCCTGATGTTATCGCCTCTCCAAAAGTTGTTGCCTGCTTAGCTCTCTTGCTGATAGAAAGCTTCCTTCCAAGCAATGAACTGTCATTGGAGAAGGCATTTAATATGTGGCTGTTTTGAGTGCTTTAGGATTCTGCTCTTAGAAGAGTGAATGCACAGATTGAAGGGGAATGGCTAAAATCCAGAGGCAGGAGGAGAGGTTAAGATGGAAACCCATAGTGGACTTGCAGCTTCACAGTGGACTTGTGAGAGGGATGGTGGTGGGGAAGACTGGCCATTATTGTCACACAGGATACTTGAGACATTACATGGGATAGCTTTTGGCAATAGTGAAGGCATCTTCTCATGAGCACTGAGACATAGCTTAATGTCATTGCAGATGTCCCCAGTCCTCAAATGCCTATCCACCTATTGTGGGTGTTCATCTCACTTTTTTATTTCATCCCCTCCTCCGTTCAGAAGTTAGATTTTCAGCTGCTCCCCAAAAACATTCCCTCACTTGGTTTTTGTAACTCCTCCTTCTGTAGTAGGAATGGGGGTTGACAACTTTATCTTATTAATTATATATATATATATATGAAAAGGTAATTTTTAATTTTCTGCAATGAATTTAATCTTGCTCCAGCACCCTCACCCAGATATGTAGAAAAGAAAACACTTTCTTAGTGTTTCCACTTACAAGTAAAATCATCTGTAGCGCTTCTGGTTGAAAAGCGTCTTTTAATTTAAAGCAGTCACCTATGGGGGTAAATTCTCAGTTTTTCAGATTTCTACTCCTACCATTTCTTTTCTCCAAGAAGATGGTGGTGGGGCCTCACAGGAGTGGGGAGTGGACCTCAGATGCATGTGTGGTGCCAGTTAGTAGATGGGTCTGGTCCCTGGGTCCCTGTGCAGAGCTTGCTCACCTCAGCTGGCCCTTGCAGTATGTTAGGGCTACTCACTGATAAAGCCCTTGCGTCTGGCTCTTTGCTAAATCACCCTCTGTGGAGAACACGGCACCTTCCCATTCCCTCAGTGTGTTACATAGGAACTCCTTCAACTCCTCCAATCAGAGCCTATCCTACTCTGATTTAATCCCTTCCCTCACCACTCTCTCCCACCTCTAGTGTGCTACATCTATGAAAAAACATTAATCTGGATGGTCTTACCTCCCTTTGGAGCCATGAAGCTATCTTTGAAAAGTTATGTTCCCACCCCAAAGAAATAGATATGTTAGAATCCTAACCCCCACAGGACCTCTGAACGTGACCATATTAGGAGATTGGGTTTTCATAGAGGTAATCAAGTAAAATGAAGTCATCAGCATGGGCCCTAATCCAATACGACTAGTATCCTTAAGGAGTAAAAAAGTGGGAAATTTGGACACAAAGACATGTATAAAGAAAGGGGAGATGATTTGAGGACACAGAGGAGAGAGCTACCTATGAGTCAAGGAGAGGTTCCTGGAACAGATCTTTCCCTCCCAGTGCTCAGAAGGAACCAACCCTGCTGACAGCCTGATCTTGGACTTGCAGCTTCCAGAACTGTGAGGCGATAAGTTCTGGTTGTTTAAGCTGCCCAGTTACTTTGTTATGGTGGCCCCGGTAAACGAGTATAAAAGGAATTGAGCTTTTTATTTTTTTTCTTATCCTGAGTGAGTAAAGTAGTCCTCCAAATTCCAGTAGTCAGCTCTCCTGTCAGTCCTGGGTGCTCTTGATACTGCATTGCGAAACCTCTTTGGCAACTTTAAGGGCTGAGATTGGCTAGAGACTGATGCCTTTTATATATGCTGAACAAAGTGATTCAGAAGGGAGTAGAAAGAAAATTTCCCCTTCCATTTCAAGGAGACTGTTTGGTTCCAGGCATATCCATAAAATAAAAATTATTTACCATTATTTTGGCTTGCAATGCATTTTCACTTAATTCAGCTTCTGCCTTGATTGGATCATGCCTCTCCCGTTTCTAAGCCAGACTGCAGGACGCAGGCCCCAGTCCTCTGCTTGCCCCCATATCCAAAGCAATGTCTCTCCAGCTTTCTGCAGCCAACCAAAAGGATACTAAGTGACAATGTGACAAACATCAGTCAACCCATTATAATGGGTGCTCAGGTCTTTATCGAAGTCAGGGCATTATTGAAATATTGACTTTGGAAATTCTCTCCCTAGGGATGGCTGTCAGATGCTGGGTGCCCTCAGATGTGATGGCTCTGCAGCCACATCCAGCCATCCACGGTGGCCCTTATTCTGCTGGAGCCCAGGTCCTCCACCAAGACCTGGGCTTAAGTAATTTCTCTTCGCAGGATTCCTGTGGCTTTAAGGCCTTTCAAAAAACATTGCTGAGGGGAAGTAATGCTAAAACCATTGATAGAGACCCTCGAGCTGAAAGGAGAGTAAGGAAACAGAAAAATAAATTTGGCATTGAATGACACATTACCAATCATGTGGTCCCACTGCTTGATTTTACTGATGCTGAAATGAGGTCCTAGACGTTAAGCGATCAGCCCAGTGTCGCAGAGTGTGTTAGTGGCAGAACTGGGAACAGGACCCAGTCGTAACTCCAAAATTGGGGTCCTTCCTTTGCAGAAGAAGTGAGATAAGGCAGCTGTGTTGATTGACAGGTCAATAGCTTCTTAATTTAGCGATCTTTTTCCTGAACCAAAGCTAGTCTCTCTTCCTAACATACATGAAACCCTCGAAGATCCCTCTCTCTAATTCCTTTCCTTCTCCATTCAGAATCCTCTAGCACTTGGCTCTAACCTACATCCTCTCCCCTGCCCTTCCCCGACCACCACACTTCCTTTATTTGTCCCAAATTCTTTGGGTCAACTAACTATACCATTCCCTGACTTGACCTCCTGCCAGTATTTCTCAGATTTTAGTGCTGTCGAAAGTCACCTGGAGAGACTATAAAGATGGAGATACCCTAGCCTATGTTTCAGCTTCAGACATTCTGGATCAGGAAGCTGAACTTTTGACAGGAACCTTCTGTGATTCTGAGGCAGGGAGCCGGATATCACACCTTGAGAATCATTGCTTCCCAATTTCTCACCTCCATCGGGGCAATTTTCTACAGGTGTAATTGAGGGCTTTGGAATTCCCACTTTGTCAATTACTAGCTGATTTGAGCTTGGTCAAAAAGCTTGATCCCTCTAAATATTATTTTACGTCTGCAAATTTGGATACCAGTTTCTATATTCTAGAGGTGTTATGGAGGATCAAGGAAATAATGTTTAAAGTAGTAAGCATTAACTCTGACCAAGTGGTAGTCACAGAACAAGGCATAACATTTTCTTCCGTGGGGCTAGATATAGTCTAAATGTGGACTGGAGAAAACCACAAAGTTCTCAAAGTTTGAAGAAATTAATGGCAAAATATTAAGCAATAGGCTCTAGAAAAAAGGGTGAGATTTTGATCAAGTCCTTGCACAGTCCCCGTAGATACAGGGGTTTGAGATCCAAGTCTGACCTGAACTAGGTGACAGTATAAGTCATATAGTGTGTCTGAAGCTCAACTGCCTCATCGGTAAAATGGGGACAATAATAATGCTGGCATTCCTACCTACCACGTGAGACAGTAGTGCTGATCCAATGGAACACACCTAAGCATTTTGCGACTTACAAAATTCTCTGGGAATATAAGTAAGCCATTTTCACACCAAAAAGGCAGGTGACTAATCCACTAGATATTTCTCTCAGGATCAGAAAAAAGCAGATTGTCAGGAAAAATATCAACTTAAAATAGAGATAGAATTGGATCTGTGCCTCATGTGGTCAAGAAAAGTATTCAATTACTGTTTCTTTTATTGACCTGTTCTGGGAATTGTGTTGCTGCTTTATCATGTGATTAAGGCTTTGGAATTCCTATTCTTCAGTAGCAGCTACAGAACCTGTAATCTCTTGAATTTTTTCCTTATGGCTGACCATATCAAGCTCAAATTTTAGGGTAAAGCTTAAGGGCAGTAAAAAACACCAAAAACAAAAACCTAAAGAAATAAAACAGTCCACTAAGTTTTCCTGAATTAATGCTGATAAGAGGTTGATGAAAGTTTAATAAAGTAGCATCCGGTTCGTACTTGTTGCTCACGAGCCTGGCTTTCAAGACTTCTGCAGGCTGTGCCTTCACTTGCCTTTCTCCCTTCACATCTCAGGTCTTTCCTTTGCGAGTTCTTTTATCCCGCTTAATGGTTGGCTTTATTTCCTCAATCTACTGTGCACATTCTAACCACTGCCTGTGTTCGAATCATCAAACCACTGCCCCAACCATTTGTCTCTTCTGCTGTGCTGTCCTTGGTCTGTGCCTGCCTCTTTCTCTTTTTCAAGGGCTCAAGTCTTCCTCCAAAAAGCTTCCAGAAGGCCTCAGCTTTCCTCGGAGGATCTGCCTGTGCCTCTCATATGCCCTTGCCCTGGGCTGCTTTGCACTGCAGGTTGTCTATTTGGACACCTGTTCTATAGATTCGCAGGCCCTCAGGACTGTCTTTTTACCTCTGCATCCCAGAGTCTAGCACAGGCCCTGAACACATGGGAGCACAATCATTATTTATTGTTGTTAATAAAGATTCTGAAGTCATCATCTCCTTTGATGAGAAAAAGTAAACAGGGATCGGTACTAACTTTTAAAAAGCGGCCTGGTGTGTGACAAGCCTGTGCTAAGTGGAATGGTTGTGTGTGGGCTCAGGAATCAGACTGTGAGCCCATTTTTTGCTTCTAAACTTTTATAAGTATTAATTAAAAACATTAAAAAATTTGACACTGTGCCTCTCTAATAATAAAATTTATCTCTTCCTGACTTATCATTTAAGCTGTCACATTTACTGGCACATGAACTAAAAATGTCTTCTCATTTAGACATTACACGTAGAGGTGAATATTGAACCCATTTAAAAGGATTTGGAACAGCACATATTTTGCTAAAAAACTATATTTTAACCCAGCAAGAGATGCTATTCCTTCAAAGGCATAAACTCAGATCTCCCACAAGAAGAATTTTTAAGCAGTTTTCTTTTTTCAGTATTACAACCATAGTCACATTTAAATAATTTCACCAAATGAAGAAATTTTCTTATAAGACAAACTCCAAGCACTTAGGCCATGCTATAGTGAGTTTTCCATGGGATGCCAAGTTTCCCAGGTATTTGGGGCTCAAGGATTGAGAAATAAATATATCGATGGCATAAACTTATAAATAGTGCTTCCATAATCTAAATGCAACTTATGTTACATAAAAGAAATTATCTTTTTTTTCTCAAGACACTGTAGATCTAAATTGAGGAAACATACACACACACACACTTCATTCTTGAATTCGTTTGCCAGACTTTATTTGATAATGCTGTCATTGTACCTTATTTTAAATGAGTATTGTAAGACATCGGACACTTAGACAAAAACAACGCAGCCATGGAAGACACAACTACTCATCACTCCTGCCCACTGGTAATAGGAGGACGCCTGGCTAGGAATTCTAACTGTTGTGGGTTGGCTGGTAACTGGTAGGACATGCCGCAGAGAGAGATACCTGCTGGCTTTCCTACTTTCTAATTGGCAAAATGGTCTAGTCCAGACCAAGACATGAGGAAGTAAACTAATTAGAGTGCAATGAAATCTAATGAAAGCATTTGGTCCAGCAGCTCTTCAACACTCGTGGCCCCTGACTGCCACATTTACAAGTTGATTTACCAGGTGAGGACATATGGAGACTAGTAAAGCTGAGCTGAGGTGAGGCTGTTCTTGGCAGGATAGTCTCACTCTCTATCTAGAACATCATTTTGATATACACCTGAGCAGGGAGCAGGATTAAAACATGTCCCTTACTAAGTGTTGAATGACCAAAAATGGGTCATGGGAATAAATCACGTACAGTTTACCTCTCAACACCAAGAAGTCCAGTATGCATATTTTCCCCCTTGATTTTTTTTTTTTTTTTTTTTTCTGGGACAGGATGATCAACAGTTAGCCTGTCTTGGAAGCCTGGAAAGTATGGAGTCTTGTCTTGGCTCTAGGATTGACACCAGAAGGAACACCTTGGGCAGACATTGAGCTGTATTTGTGCCTCACTTTCTCCATCTACACATTGAGTACTTTAGGCTTTGGGAAATGCAGTGCATTTGGTAAAATAAGGTTGACCTTGAGTGGCTAGAAGTCTTAGTGATACATGGCCTTCGGTAAATGAAACCTGGTGCCAATTGCCCCTCTTCAGGGAACCATCTCCAAAGGTTCTGCATTTCAGGTTCTGTGAGAATTTCTGCAGTCTATGCCCTAGGGAAAGCGCCCCTCCTCTCTCTCTCTCTCTTTTTTTTTAAATCACATTTGAGAAACAATACTGCTCTGTCTTTCTCTCTGCTCCTCCCACCTGGCCAAGGCCACTGAGTGCTTTGCATTTCACTCCATGTGCCTTTCAGGCAGCAGAAAAACCCCTGAAAAAATGCAATGGCAGCTTTGCACAGAGCTCGGTTGCATACATACGAGCTGAGCTACACTCAAGCCTGAACGGTGTTTTTAAAGCCAGTGATACCTCGTAGGAGCTGACTGGATAAGTATTGTTGGAAAATTTCTGTGTTTAGTTCTAAGTCTTCCTCTCTTACTTTCTTTTCTTGAAGAAAGGAACACAATAGGAGAAAGCAATTTGTTTGCTTTTCTGACATTCCTTTACCCGAAGATCATTAGTGGCCCGTTTCTTATGGTCCTGGTTTGCTACTGGGCCAGAGGGAAGGAAATTGGAGGTATAGGTAGAATGGCCCCTTAATTTGAAAAGACAATACTGCAACCAAAAAAAATCCATGGACTAAGCCTCAGGCCTGGTGCCTATTGGACAAGACTTTGTAAACAAATCGCCACACCTTAATGTTACTGCATTTTCCTTCTTGCTCTGAGATGCATGTACAAGCAGACAAGGGACATTAGCATTCTCTGCTGTGCATCTCTCTTAACTATCACATCTCATCACGTTTCTGATTTCTCCTAGGCTGCAGCTGAATCTAGTGAGAGAATGAGTAAGCATAAGCATTGTAGCCCCAAACATTAGAGCTGGTAGAAAATCTTCAGTCTTAGCCCAAGGTAATTGAGATTGCTACCATATTTGTGAAGTTATGTGTGTAAATTGGCCATGCTAACCTCCTGTGTTTTTTTAGAGGATGGAAATTCATGTAAGCAGGAAACGTGTTCCTATTTAAAGTATAACTCTTCAGGGCATATTCTTTTTCCCTCTAGTGTTTGCCTCCTAACTGTTTGGGGTAACCAGTCTCAGTTTCTCATCTGGGTCAGACATGGGATGGTTTCTATCCTAGTTGTCACACCTGGAACAGTGGCGCTTGTTAAACTTGAATTTGTTTAGTGCCGAGGCTCCATCAATGAAGATTTGGGCAGTAGCCAGAATCCTTGTCACCCCTGAAACTTTGCAAAATGATTTTTAGTGGCAAGCCATGTGTTGGTTAATGGATTGGGGACAGTTTGTTTTTAGACTTTTAGAGTATAAATTATTTTTAAAGGTCATTGTATTCAACCTTTTGAACTCCCCATGCAGAAATGTTTTTTTTTTTTTTTTTAAAGATCCTTAGAAGAAGGGGTATTCTCCATGTTGTAGTTGAAATCCCTCAGCCCTTATTAAGAGCTGCAGCTACAATGTGTACAGATGGTAATATGTATATTGATGTTCAGAAGTGCCTGACATATGGTAGGTTTAGATATGTACCAGACCCTTTCCTTTGCCTCTGGGAAAATTGGAGACTTGCCCAGGATGTTGGTTCCTCTGAGTTTGTGGATTCACCATTAGAATTTGGCCTCATCTGTGTTCTTTCTTTGCAAAGCTTGGATAACTGACAGCTTGATTGTGAATTAAATTTTGATTATGATTGGCAAGTAAGAGTCACAAGGCTACCATGTTTGGCTTAATATAATTTCCTTCTTAATTAAGAGAGAAGACAATATTAAGAAAGAGCCAAGAGTTATTAGCAGAAACTTCTAATCACATAGTGAAAATAACTTAGAACGGCTGTGAGAACTCTTCTTGAGACTCAGGCAAATCCAGGCTATAAGTAATGTTTTTGTCCGATAAGCAAAATGGCAACATGTGGAGGTGGTGATATGGTTTGAGGAATCTTAGACTTGCTGTCTGAAGACGTGGGTTCTTGGAATACTGTTCTTTATTAGCTATGTAACTAGCAAGTCACAATCTACTCAGGCTCCATTTCCTCATCTGTCAAATGTATAATACTTGCCCCAGCCACTTCATGGGGTTGTTCTAAAAAGTAAAACAGATAAAGTTTCCTCTTATATAAAGGTCCTAGAGTCAGAACCTATGATGACAATTAAGTGTGGTACAAGTATTCTTATTTTAAAGGTGATTCCAACACAATTAGTATTTTCTCCATTTCTGGGACAGGTCATTGTATCTTCAGCTGCGTGTGAGATAAAGCAGTCAGTTTGTTTTAGAGGTTGTGTTGTACAAAAACATGTTTTTAAACATTAGGTTTTCACTTCAAATGATGTGATACTCCTAAAATGAGAGACATATGGGGAATCTGGAGGAAGAGGACAGTCCCTTCCCCCGTCTCAGACTCATGAAATGGAAAGGCTGATGGAATCACTTGCATCACAGACATTGTTTCTCTCTTTTTTTTTTTGTAATACAGTAATTGCTTTTCTTTATTGTCTCATGTCTATAGTTGAATTCTTGTAAGTTAATGCACGCATATGACTACACTGTAGTAAAACCTTTGGAAAAAAATCAAAGGGCTATACAAATGAAAGACCAACTTGTAAGGCAAAGAGCAAGATAAAAGGAGCTGCCCAGGATGGTGAATCAGACCAGCCATGGGAAGCCCAGAAGGTTCTCTATGAGGAAGAGCAAACTGGCATACTGGTGCCGAAGCTACCATTGCTATCTAGTTCCTGAGACCAGGAGCTCAGCAGAAAATATTTTTTTTAAGCAACTTTGCAGATGTATTAACAAACTGCATACATTGAGTGTACAATTTGACAAATCTGACAAATGCATATACAGTTGACCCTTGAACAGTGCAGGAGTTAGGGGTGCCAACTCTGTGCACAGTCGAAAATCCATAATAAATTTTGGCCTTCCCAAAACTTAACTACTAATAGTCTACAGCTGATTGGAAGCCTTATCAATAACATAAACAGTGGATTAATACATATTTCGTATGCTATATGTATTATATATATGTACACATGTATTATGTGCATTCTTATAGTAAAATAAAATGT
The DNA here is from genome assembly GCF_014176215.1 of Rousettus aegyptiacus. Taxonomy (NCBI): domain Eukaryota; kingdom Metazoa; phylum Chordata; class Mammalia; order Chiroptera; family Pteropodidae; genus Rousettus; species Rousettus aegyptiacus. Next base: position 113,938,524 of record NW_023416306.1, on the reverse strand, counting down.
TAAGAAAATCATAAGAGAAAATACATTTACAGTATTTATTGTGAAAAATCTGTGTATTAGTGGACCTATCCAGTTTAAACCCAATGTTACTCGAGGGTCAGCTATACTTATGAAACCATCACCACAGTGAAGATAGCAAACGTTTCCATCATTCACAAAAGCTCTCTCGCTCCCATTTGAACACATCCCTTCCTCCATCCTCATAAAGCTGCTATAAACATTCAGAATAAGTCTTTATGTAGACACATGTTTTAATTTATCTTGGGTAAATACCTAGATGTGGAATGGCTGGGTTGTATGATAGGTTTATGTTTAAACTTTGAAAAAACCGCCAAAATTTTTTCTAAAAAAATGTATCATTTTATATCTCTACCAGTAGTTTATGAGACTTCCAGTCACTCTGCCAATACTTGGTATGGTTGGTCTTTTTAATTTAAGTCATTCTAATTTATGTGTGTTGACATTTTTTTGTAGTTTTAACTCACAATTCTAAGATGATATATGAATAATATTAAGCATCTTTTTATGTGTTTTTGGCCCTACATAGTTCCTCTTTTTTGATGTATCTGTTTAGTTTTTTTTGCCCATTAAGGAGATTAGGTTGTCTTTTTCTTATTGAATTGTAAGAGTTCTTTATATATTCTGGGTATAAGTGCTTAGAATATGATTTTCTCTCAGGTAGTGGCTTGCCTGTATATTTTCTCAATATTTTTCAAAGAATGAAAGTTTTTAATTGTGATGAAGTGGCACTGATTCAAAAACATTTTTTAAATAGTCTCTATTCTTTTCATTTTCTATCTGAGAAAACTTTGCCTACTCCAAAGTCACAAAGCTTATCCCTTTTATCTTCTTTTAAAAGTTTTACAATTTTAGGTATTACATGGGTGTCTATGATCCATTTCAAGTTAGTGGCGAGAGCTAAGGGTTAATCTTTATTCCCTGTCCCTGCCCCCGCCACAGTGGATATCCAGTTGATCCAGTATCATTTGTTGAAAAAGCTATTCTTCCCTCATTGAATAGCTTTAGTACATTTGTTGAAGATCAATTGATCAGATATGTGTGGGTCTTTATTTGGTCTCCATTCTGTGCAGTGTTTGCAGTAGTAGCCTGAGGGAGGAATGGGCACAGGGTGCTCATCTTTCCATGATAGGACTGGCCCCCAATTATGGCTTTTGACATAAAGTTTATATTTTTCATTATGAAATTAATATACTATTGATTTCTAAATAAAATCAGGAAGAGAGCAAAAAAAGAAAAGAAAAGAAAAGAAAATATCCACTCATCTCACTCTCTGAAGAAAGCCACTCTTAACTTGAAAAGTGCATATTCTTCCCTTCTGTTCCCTCTGTGAATAGTGAAGAGATATAATCAAAGGCAGAATTGCCCGATGGTTAAAAGTACAGTCTGGAATTAGATTATTTAAGTTCCAATCTCAGCCACTCACTAGCTTTGTTATCTTGGGAAAGTAACAATATCATGTGTGTTTGTTTCTCACATTTATAAAATAAAATCTACAACAAAGCTTATTTTGGGGGTTGAGATAACTTATCTGAAGCACAAAATCAATGCTGCATAATTCTTGGCTAGCTTCATCATTAACCTCATTGCCGCCATCCATTTCTAAACGTTGTTATTTTCTTAAGGCCAGGTAACTAGAATGAAGCGGAGTCTATGAAGTCTCACTGTGAGTGTGATTTCACTTTAATATGGTTATTGTCTTACTGTAGTCATCTTTGCAAGTACTTAACAGATGAAGATGACCCTGAGGAGGGCTAGCGTGTGTTTACTCACTGTGTTCCATGTCCAGTGAAGGTCTTGGGTCTCCTGGGAGCTGTTGGCTAGTGGGCCTGGATGCCAGTTAGCAGGATGTCCGCCTATCTACCTATAAGTATTGGGAAAGGGAACATTGCCAGGCTTCAAATACTGGGTGGTCTCTGCAGGGTTGGCTTCTGATTGTTTGCACAGCTTATCCCCTGATGCAGATATACCAGCACTTCAGAAGTGAACTAATTTCTTTCTTCAAATCTAGGATATATTTAAGTCTTGTTATAAATATAGTATGCACTACAAAGATGATATACAAATGTGGGGATATTTGAAATATTACATGTATTAATGGAGTTATTTTTATTTAAAAAATTATCCAAGTATTGCAAAACTTGAAAAAAAATTTACCTGGATGTCATTCATACTTGAATTCACCTTTCACATTTTTCAGAGCACAGTAAGTACATGTATCCATTGCAAGATTTTATATGTACAAGGAAGGGCAGCCAAGCTGTGATATAGCTGTGGAATCGGAACAGGTGGGTCACAGATCTTAGACCTCCCTTGCAGCAGGAAGAAATACGAGATACAATTTCAACCTCTCCTGTTGGCCTCAGTTCCCCTTCCTCCCCCAAAGATCTTATCTTTTGTAGTATAAATCTGCTGAAGAAACTACATAGATTAAGAACAATGGATATAGACATAAATCCTTTGGCGATATCATGGCTGTCCTCAATCCTCTCCATTTACACCACCAGATACAGCCCACCCTTCTCCACTTCGCTCTGTGGAAGCTGACCTGAATGGAACTCATCAGCCATCAGTGAGCAGGGCGTGGCCACTTGGAGGCATTAGCAGGAGATCAGAGGTTGGGAGGAGAGACTGGGTGGAGTTCACATTCTCCCTTCTTCCTCTGTGCTCTCTCCTCCACCGAAGGATTTAGCTTCTCTGCAACTGCCCTCTCAGTTATGGCTTTTTTTCAGGGTTCTGGTAGCAGCTCCCTTCCTTGATCCTTCAGGTCTAGGAGAGGTGACATCTTTCCGATGTCGTTAGTTCAAAAGTGTTTAACCATTCCCTACTGGCTGGCTCCCTTAACTCTGCCCCTATTATTCCAAATGATTCCTTCATGAAATTTTCCTCCTTTGGAGTGCACCATCTGTTTCCTGCCAGGACTTTGACTGGTACACCAGCCAAAATAAACTCCTCCATATGAGGAGAGGCAGAAAATAATGATAAGGAAGATAATGCTATCCATTTATTGCAGCTTTCTATGTGCTCAACACTGTGCAAAGCATTTTGCATGTATTCAATTAATATTTACTTGGGGCTTAACTGCAGGCTAAATATTGTTGGATAAAATAGATTCTTCTCTTAAAGAGATGATACAATTCAATCTTCATGACAACAATGTCATTCTAATCACTACCTCAAATATCGGGAGGTTGAGTCTCGGGGAGGTTAAATCACTTCACCAAGATCACCAGCAAATAAGTGCAGACCCTGGCTGTCTGACTCCAAAACTTATGGCCTACTCATTCCATTGCAACAATGTCTGCTCAAGGTCCCTCTCAAGTCAACAGCTGTCTAAATTTATGGGAGTGGAACTGTTTTGTTCTGCTTGGGGATGAGAAAAATGTAGGGGAAGCCTGGAGCCTTCATGAGAGAAGGCCATGGGCTGAATTTGCTTAGGGACAACTGTACCCTTTTCATGGTTTCCACTTATATCTCTTTGTTGACATAGCCCAGATCCCTGCCTCCAGGCAAGGTTTCTCTCCTGAGCTTTTGTTTAGTCACTGGATTGTGAGGTCTTCAAAGATGAGAACTGTGCCTTATTCCCCATCATGAATCCCTCAAGGCTTGCACTGCAGGAAGCATTTTATATATTTTCTAATATAATGTATGCATAAGTGAGTGAATGAGTAAATGGTTTCAATTAATATCTATTGAATAAATAACAAGTTAAGATGAGAAGGAAAAAAAAGACTTCAAAAGGAGTACCCATGTGTGGCTTTGTCTTGTTACCTAGAATAGAATGCACTGGAGAATAGCTCAAGGGATGCTGTATTCCACGATAAAACAGATGTGCTAGAAAGGGGCATGGTCGAATATGTTTGACAAACACTAGACTTTAAAAACAAATAGTATTTTTGATCCTCTAATATTAATGTACAGTTCAATGTCCAAAAATATATACTTTTTAGCATTTGTTAATTGTAGTTGAGTACATTTCTGTTTTGGCTTGTTTATTTAATGCACAATAGGAATTCTGCAGATTGAGATTCTGTAAGTAATCAATTGGGGAAATGATGCTCTAGAGTAGCAGTCCCCAACCTTTTTGGCACCAAGGACCAGTGTTCCTATGAGACTCTAATGCCTGATGATCTGAGGTGGAGCTGAGGTGGTGATGCTAGTGCTGGGGAGCGGCTGCAAATAGAGATGAAGCTTCCCCTCCGCCCCCCCCCCACCACACACACATCTGTTGTGTAGCCTGATTCCTAACAGGCCACTAACTGGTACCATCCATGGCCCAGGGGTTGGGGACCCCTGCCTAGAACATCAGATCTTTGACTTGCCACTACTTATAAGGAAATGATTTAAAAAACAATTTCAAACCTAACCCAGTGGTAGTATTCAGTAACTTTTGACCTCTTGTAAGAGAAACTCAGTAGATCTATGCAGACCACTTGGACACGAAAGAGACTATGAGCTTGGCCTGGTGTGGACCACACCCTGGAGAATGGGGAAGAGACATGGCTGTACTTCAGGGTCATATGAGCTCTCTATCAATCAGGCCACCACTGTTAGCCCGTTTGCTATGTTGAATACCATTTTACACTTTCTTCCCGTGCAGAGTAACAGTTCAGTCATGAAGCCCACACACACTGGCTCTCAACTGCAGCTTCTCCCTGGGGCCCGGAGGTGGAGGCAACTCCTCATGCTCCAACAGCTGCAGGAAGCACTGAGTGACATCACCTACCCCTAAGCCAAGAACCCTCCACAAGGTCAGGCCAGGAGCAGCCATCTTGAGACAGAAAACAAGCAAATAATCTACCTCTTTCCACTCTGGAGAATGAGCTCACAACTCCAGGAAGCTTAAGTCTATGTGTGTGTCAGGTAATTTCAAAATTATTGTCCTGGTGCTTCTGAAGCTGCAGGTGCTTTATTCATGGGACACCACCCAGTCTGTACCAGATGGTGGTGTGGGAGATGAACTTCCAGCTCTAGACCTTTCTTTTTTCTAAGTTATAAGGGGAAAGACTCGCCCATTTTTTGGATGGGGTTGTATGAATGATAGGCAAATAAGAATGGGATACATACTAGAGTAGGGTGGGGATGGAGAAGAGCTTCTCTAGAGAGTTTTCTCCAAATAAAAATTCTTGGCAATTGCTTCTCACTTCTATCATCAACCGTTATTCCCTGGGTCATGGAAAATCCTGCATTGTTGGTCATTTATGTGTGTGTGTGTGTGGGGGGGGGTGGTTAATAAGGGGTAGTTGGCAGAAAATTTTTGCTCACAAATTATAAGCAAAAGGGGAGAACTGTTTGGGAATATGACTAAAATCTGAATGGTTTTGTTTAAGTGCATGGACCATAGAATCAGACAGATTTGGGTTTGAATCCTGGCTCTGCTACACAAGAGATTTTTACACACACGTTTTTTCTTAAATTAACAAGTTTAAAGAAAAACTTCATTGAATCAGGAGACATGATACAAATTACAGCAACTTGCATATGAAAGCTGGCACCAAATTTGGCCTTTTAGGAACATGCATATTTTAAAGTACATATTCAGACAAAACAAATAGAAAACAAATAGCAAGATGGTAGATTTAGATCCAATATTACTGATAATTACGTTAAAGACTAAATACACCAACCAAAGGCAGAAATCATCAGAGTGGGTACCAAAGAAAGTCCCTACAATATGCCACCTACGAGAAATACGCATTAAAAATAAAAATGAATGTAGATTTAAAAGTAAAAAAAAAACAAACAAAACAAAATAAGTAAAAGTACATATTTAATTTTCATCAGAACAGTGAAGCCACTAACTGACCACCCCGACAGGAGTAGCTACAAAGGTGGGTCTGGTCTGTGGACACAGGGAGCTGTTGTCCTACAGCCTCCAGGTGAGCCCTAGGTAAGAACGGTTTGCTCAGAAGAGAAGCCAGGAGAGCTTGTCTTTGAAAGCGGTACCCCTGAGAGCACCAAAACGTCACAAGCATGGCATAAAACAAAAATGGTGCTGGGTAAGAAGGCAATGGTGTTGGGAAAGCTGGACAGATTCATAAAAAAGAAAAGAAAAGAAAAGAAACTGTACTACTCTCTTATACCATATACAAAAATGAACTCAAAATAGGTTTAAAGATGTAAATGTAAAGCCTGAAACCATAAAACTCCTGGAAGAAAACTTAGGTAGTAAACTATTTGATATCAGTCCTAGTAATATTGGTTTGGATATGTCCACTTGGGCAAGAGAACTAAAAGCAAAATAAACAAAAGGGACTTCTCAGGATTGTCTCACAGGCTGACCCCTTGTTGCAGTAACTGTGCATTTGCTGTTTCATCAGAGCAGCTGGTCCACTACTCACCTGGCCCAGGTACCAGTCCACATTACTCCATGAATACTAGGGTACTCAGATGAAGCTTTCCTAGTTGCCTTGGGAAAGCTCTTTTCCTTAGGCATGAGGGGAGGACAAAGCCCCCATGCTTCCTCTCATGGAGTGGGGTAGGGTTCACAGCATACCAGCACTCTCTCCATAATTCCTCATATCGTTCGTGTCCAATAATTTTTGACCTGTTTATATTCACAATATGGGTGAAAGGTTAAAAAGAGATTATGCAACTGGTTTCAGAACCCCTCCTTAGGTCATTTTGCACCATGTTTGGAATGTTCTATTCGTTGCTTCAGTACTTCGTTCAAACCTTTCAATGATGATAATCACAATGCCCTCATTTCGCTGCTCCTTTCTAGCTCTTGCTTTCTATCTCTCCCCTATGTCCCTCCTCTTCCTCACCACTGAAATCATTGGCCTGGAATTCTCTTCCTTCTCCTTTCTTAATTGGAGTTCGTTCACTCATCTTTCAGATCTCAAGCCAAGTATCTCTTCCTCCATGCCTCTGTGACGCCTCACTATTGTAAAATCTTGGGAGGTCAGTTATCTTCCCTTTGTGCACTCATCACAGTTTCATTATTAACATTTATTTATATGGTTATTAGATTAATATTTGCCTATTCATCACTGTGTTCCTGGTAAACAGTGGTGCTCAACAAATACTTATTGAATGAATGGATGTCTGTAACACCCATTAGACTGTGGTATCTGTTGAAATCCTTCCCCTAAGACTTCAAGAGGTCCTAGCAGTTGTTGCTGAATAATTTTTGTCAGTCTTAATCTGCCCTCAGTGGTTTTAAATAAGATAAGAACATTTCTTTCCTGGCTTCATTTCAGCATTTATTGAATGTTTACTGCACCCTCAGCAATATTTTAGGTATCTTCTTTGCATTAATATTTCATTGGTCCTCAGAGCACCCTACATGGTTAGCATTATACCTATACCTTATAGGTGAGGAAGCCGAAGCTCAGAGAAGTTAAATGACTTGTTCAAGGAATCTAAGTAATAATCGTGATTTGAATTTGATCCCAGATGCATCTGACACCAAATTTCTTGTACTTTTTATTATTATACTTCTGGTATTTAATACCTCTATAGTTAGGAATGAAATAATGTGTTTCAAATAGATAGAGGAACAATCATAAAGAGTAAGCAATTGATATTCATGTTAGAAAACCCAGGAAATATCCAGAATACTGCTTTTTCTTGTTCATGCATGCATGTTGCATGTTTGTGTTCAAGCAACGAACTCACCAGTGAACTCTAATTTTTCTGCATTAGATTGGTGAACTTCATTATTTGCATATCTCTCAGAGCTCATTTTATTTTCCACATTAGCATCATGTTCTGATTTCAAAAAGGGGACCATTTTTGGTCATTGTATCTGCAGATAATATGGTTCTCAGAATACAATTTTTTTGTTCTATATATAGACCCTTTGAAGATCTAATGCAAATTGTGTGCATTAGCTCTTCAAAGGGTACACGCTGATTATTTTAGAGTCTCAATACTCTGAATTATGTAGAACCCAAGTTAAGCCCCTCAGTCTGTTTGGAAAGTTTCAGAATTTATTGGTTTGATATCGACTGAACATCAAACATATAGCAGAATGGGTGACTGAGCATTAAAAACGCGTGCAAGTAAAAAATATTCTTTATGAAAGAATCGTAGAATAGTAAAGTGAAAGGATCCTTAGCTCTCATTTCCTCTAACCGTTTGAAGCATTAGGTAGGTAGTTGGATGAGGTGATCTTTAGGACTTCGATATAGTTCTATAGAGTTGTTCCTAGTTCTAAAGTTCTGTGAAAATAGTAAGTAATAATGTTTCTTGCAGTAGGCACACATGCACACACGACTGGTCCAGTGTGAATCCTTATTTACCTTCAGGGTGTTAGCCATTGTTTGAACTAAGATGAGACTTTTGCTCCAAATAAGAGTGCCTAGTCATCCTACGGTCCATAGCGCCTCAAATTACAAGCGTAGTGACACAGGATACTAATTTCCTTGGTTAAAATGAGTGAATAAGTACAATTTCTAGTATTTCAAAGTAAACCATTATTAAATTAGAAGAAGCTCCAGAAAATTAAAAAAAACGCTTTTTTTTTTTTTTTTTTTTTACCACAGAGTATGAATGAATCAGACCTGCTAACGTGTAAATCTTCACTGCTTTGACGTCTCTTGATAACATACAACTTCTTGGATAAACTTTATTGAAACTCATTGGTATGGAACATACACCACGGTCAGGTGAAACTGCTTTCCCTTAAGCATGGAATTCTGTATGGGTTTTATTTTTATCTCACTTAATCCTCATATTCTCCCAACAATCTTAAAAGAGATCACTAATGCCTTTTGACATATGAGGATCCTGTGACTTGAAAAGTTAAGTAACTTACCAAAAAATTACACATGTGTGAATGGCAGAATCAGGATTCAAGCTCAGGCTATCGGGTCAAGCTCCTGCCATATTACTAGGCTATGCCACCAAGAAGCACAGACACCCAATTTTGGAGCTTTAAGGAAAGCTAGGCTACCAGGGTCCACTGCACAGGCTCAGTTCAATTTAAGGCATATAAGCCCCTAGTAAACATTAGCTATTTATTACCTAAAGTTTTCTGCTAGCTTCTTCTGAGCTCCCACTCTTCTTTAGCACAAGGTCTGTTTTTTTTTCCCCCCCTAGGGTGAGACCATAAGAGAAACATTTGGTTCTTTAGTACAATCAACTATCAAAGGATCTGTGGCTTAGGTAACCATAGACTCTTTGTTTTTTGAAAGCAGGATTTCCTAATGCTGTTTTGGTAAATATTCTTCCCTACTTGTATTCCATTTTAGCAATTAAAAAAAAAAAACAAAATTAGCCTTCTTTTCTTTATTCTTGCCAGCTGATAGGGGTTGGTGACTCATTGGCAGACTGAAGGCTAGCTTTTTATCTATTTTTTAAATAATTAATTTCGAAAAACCCAGTGGCTACTTTTCAGCTTCTAGTGGAGATGGTCTACATTTATTTCAGGCCTACTGAGGGGTCTGTCATCACTTCTAGTTCCTGGACTCTGAGTTCCAGAGGACAAAGATACTGTTAGCTTGTCTCTAGAACCCCCCTGCCTGGACAAAATGAACTAGTGGCCAAAGAATGCTTGTGGAGTGAATTAATGACTGAGCGAATTAATGACTGAGTGAACTCACATTCAGGGCATCCCAAACCTGTTTCTCTTGAGGGGACATGTGCTGTTCTGGGCCAGAGTGGAGACAGGTTCTGCACTTGCTTGCCATTTGGGTTCTTCGCCAAAAGCAAGGCAATGACAGAAAATTAACTCAGTCTCATTGCTTCCTCAGCTAATTGCCAGTAAGTTATGAAAGAAGCCTAGTGGGTCAGTCTGGGGTTAGTGTAGAATTTTTGCTGAGTAGGTTCTAGAACTGTCTTTCTCATCCACCTACCACCTGTCTAGTGTCACTACATAGTGACCCCAATGGCTGGCCGCATTACATTCTATCTTGTTACATTAGCATGACTCATTTTTTTTTTCTTGAAAATGTTGCTTGCCGTAAGCAAATGCTAACTGGTTTGGATTTAGAAAGGCTGTATACTGTATTAAACTAATGACGTTACTATCTCTTATTTATGTTACTTTCTTGTGTGTGGTTAGTTTAGGCTTTCTTGGGAGAAGGAATGGCTAAATTGTCTAAAAGGAACATTCTGTTTTCCAAATAAGAATTTCATGACCACATTTTTCAGGACCACAGCTTAGCTCAACAAGAACCATATACTTGTGACGACATGAGCCCGATTCTCATACTATGTAATTTTATTGGAATTCTCCACAGTTCCTGCAGTAACTTAATGCTGACCTTATATTCTTTCCATGGTGATGCCCTACAGTCTCCTCTCTGAGCTTGGATGCTGACAAGAGAATGTCAAGCTGGCTGAACAATCTGGGATGAAAGTTTCTAAGTGGGGAAGGCCCCACCTAGATTGGAAAAACTCAGAATGTGTTTTTAGAATGGGATGGCAAAAGTTCCAAAATTATTATAAATCAAATTCATTTAGACTGCATTTATTTATATAGAGAATGCTAATCAACAGGAGTTTGGAACCCCATTCCTGGGGGCTCATGGGCCCACTTCGTTGGTCTACATGTACTCGATTAAGAACCTCTGATCTGTCAGATACTCGTTTTACAGATAAATAAGCTGAGGAGAATCACATGGTCAATAAATGTCAGAGCCAGAATTTGGATCCAACTCTTATAACTCTAAGGTCCTTTCGACCAAACCCTGCCCTGGGAGGCCAGCGGGCCCCTCCACCTCCACTGGATCCATTACCACTAACTGCTCTAAAGTACCCTGGAATATAGGGATCAGATAGAAACCACCTACATCGGGCTGGAAGAAGCCAAGTCTGTCATGATCCCTTCTTTTCCATTAGTCATCTCCTTGACCTCTCTCCTTTTCCCAGGACCCTGGTCCTCAGGGCTATCCACATCGATTTGTGTGAGCAACCAAGTCCAGCTGACTTCGGTGCTGGTCATGAACTCAGGCCTGAGCCATGCAGAGGCAAAAGAGAACTTGGCTGGGGGAGAAGTGGGGATCAGAACACAGTGTGAACTGAGGAGACTGCTTTGGCCCATCCAAACACCAGCAAACTGCATCAGAGCAGGTACAGCCAGGTCAAATGATGGCAACAGCAAGACTCCCTACTGCATCTTTCCCAACTGAGTGCCAGACAGCATCGCCGAAGACATGGGCTTAAACACCCAGATATGACACTCTGGCACCTGTGAGTGGTGTTGGGCAAGTGGCTGGAGCATGGAAACCAGAAAGACCAGTCTTGGGATGGGATAAGTGATATCTGGGTCCCTGCCCAGGCCATGGGCCCAGAAAGGACAGTTCTGGGCCACCTGCAGCCTGAGGTGAGAGGTCTGCTACTTTGGTCTGTAGGATGAGATTTCTCATGTTCAACCTGTGTTTGCAGGCACAGAAACTGACTTAGGTAGCAGGGCTTTTGCTTTGTAAAGAAAAAAGATGACCCTAACTTAAAAACAAAACAAAACAAAACAAAAAAAGAGAAAAGTTTTAGTTTTGGTTTTGTTTAAAAAATAAAGCTAAGTTTAAAAAGCCACCCAAGTATAGACTAAATTGGTGTTTTTCTAGAAATTCTGACTGCTTGTTACATGTTTCAGATTTGTCTGTCACAGTCTGAATGTTTGAATAGTAATAGTGATGAAAAGCATTTTAGTGCTGATTGTGGTAGGTATTTTATGATAATCCTCACAAAAATCAAAGAAAAAAGCCCATAATCCTCACAAATATGTAATTTTACTGATGGAGACGCTCAAGTCAGAGTAAGTAAGTGATTCCCCAGGTTAAAGAGTGGCGGAGCTGGAAACCTAAACCTGTTAGACAGGACGGCTCTTTTCAGGACTTTACGGTGTCCCTCTGCCGGCCACCCACTATTTGCCTCAAATGTTTTTTAGGAGGAAAGGTATAAATAAAACAATACGGGGTTGATATATGGATTTGAAATTGTTAGTATTGCACGTTTTTATTTCATTTATCTCATTTATTCTTTTCAACTAAATCACTGCATCCCCATTTTATAGGAAAAGACAGTATCTTGCTATAGGAAGCTCAGGAGGTGACTTGCCTGAGGCTGCTTGCAAATACTAGAAGGTGGAGAGTGGGCTCAGATCTCACCACCAGCTTTGGATTTCACTTCTCTCTTCATTAGGTCAGATTGTTCTTCCCTGTGAGGAACACTATGGAGCAAATTGTAAAAACTAGCCTCCAAGGGGCCATTCCTTAAGGCCCTTACCTTTAAAGATGTGATTCTGTTGATTTCTCACTGAGAGGTGAAGCCTCTCCTTGAATGCCCCTGACCTTGGGACTTGCTTTAACCAATAGAAATGTGAAGGAAAGTGATTGATATTTGGGGGTTTCTGTGCCCAGAACTTAAAGAGGCCTTGCAGCTTCCACTTTCCCTCTTGGAATCCAGCCACCACATAAAAAAGTCTAGGCTATCCTGTGCGCGCGCGCGAGAGAGAGAGAGAAAGAGAGAGAGAGAGAGAGGCCACGAAGGAGAGAAATGGGTGCCTCAGCTCACAGCCAGCACCAAGGCCTCAGACATGTGAGTGAGACCATCTTAGACCCTCCAGCCTGGCTGCTGAGCTGCCTCAGCCAACACCATGTGGGGCACAGATAAGCTGCACCTGCTGAGCCTTGCCCAAGTGCATGCGATCATTTGGCCATTATTTTAAGCATTTTGAAAGAGTTTGTGACACAGCAATCGATAACAGATACACACTGGCTTTGGTACAGTAAGACAGCAGAGTGACTAAGACATAAGCTCTTCCTTTAGAACATGTCAACTTAGGTTCCAATCTGCTAATGTTGTTCATATTATTAATATGCAAGGAATAATAGTTCCAGGACAGGCCAGGTGAAAACAGAAATTGAGCTACATTGGGGAAAGATGTTAATCTATTTTCTTGGATTACTCTCCTCATCCTCATCTAAACCATAGCCCTTGCTGTGACCCTGGCCATAACCCTGACCCTACCCTCTAGCATCCTATCCAACTAATTTCTCATGACTTAGAGCAGACATGCCAAAAAACAAGAATATCCAGGCACTAATCTCCAGATGCTTTGTTAGGTATCTGCAGCGTGGGGTGGGAGAAAGCCTGGGCCTGAGGTGAGGGAGTGGGCCATGCCAGATGCACTTCTCACTGTTAACTCACCGTGTGTTCTCAGGCAAGTCCTGTCACCACGCTGATCCCTGGATACCTCGTTTGGAAAATAAGCTGGTTGGATTAGACATGTTTATTTGTAAGTACAAGGCATGGGCTCTGGAAGACCCAGCCTATCTTGCACTAAAGCCTGTGATTCTGAAAACGTCCAAGAATGCTAAAAGACAGGCTCCCCAGGCATACTGAGTACTGCGGGTCTTAACAGCTCTCTGGTGGCAGCACCTGGAGAAAAGAAAGCATGTCTTGAGTGATGAGGGACAGTTTTCAGGCAGGATATTTGGGAAATGTTCACTTGGAAAAGATTGGAAGCACCTCAAAAATGTCGATAGGAAACTGCTGGGGCTCAGCCTCGCCCTGCCTGGAACACAGCTATCCATACTGAGCTGAAACACGCTCTTTTCTCCTTGCCAATCACATAGCCAAATAGGAGGCCCCTTGTTCTCTTCCTCGAGGGAAATTCCTGGACGCACGAGCCACAGCTTTGTTTCAGAATGTCATCATTTTCCAGTTATTCTGGTCCTTGGACTCTTTACCCAGTGATGGTGGCTTACTGCTACCTCATACTTGGCCTGAACCGGCTTCCCACTCAGGGGCCCCAGTGCTGCTGCCTCCCAGGCCTGTCTTTGGCACATCCTGGGAATGGAAATATGAAACCCTCAGGGCTTTTTCTTCACAATCCCTCTTTCAGTTTTTTTTTTTTTCTGAGCTGTGGCATACACTGTCACCTCTTCTAGGAGATAGGGCAGAAAAATACCTTGAGGGGTTATCAACTGGGTGAAGCTGAGCCATGAGAATGCACCTTATTTTAAAAGGAAGTCTTTGCAGCTGTTCCAAGATGTTATCACACCTATTATGATCCTTACACAATTGTGAACATTTTTCTTTATGTCTAATTCGAATTCCTTAGTTGCAAGGTAAGTCGATGTCCCGTTACTTTGTGTTTGGGGATGATGGTATAAAGCTGCCTTTACTCATCTTCTATTTCCTACAATGGCTATTAAGGTGGGGAGGTGGGAGTCAGAGAGTAGATTTAATTTTTGCTGCCCCTTTTTTTGCCAATGCTCTTCTGAGTCTATGATTAAAAAAGGCACTGGTTACACAGCTCCAGGTTTGGGTGAATCCTGTGACAGGACAGCTGGCGACTCAAATTGCTGTGGAAACGTTCCCTGAATGTGTGTGAGCTCAGCAGGGAGAAAGTCTCACAGATCCTGCTGTGTGGAGCAGAAAGTTCCAGCTTCCAGTAGCGTTTGGTCCATTTTCCAAACCGTCTGCGCCAGTCCCCAAGTTTAGACCATGAGCCCAGTTCACGAGTTTAGATGAAATACCGGTTGCTATGCTCATTGCTCCCTCTCCATTTCCTAGTTACTCTGGCAAATGACTCCGTAGGAGAAGTAATGCTGTAAGAATGGCGATGATGATGATGATTACTAGGCCTCTGTGACAGCTATCAATTTATTACTACTCAGTTCCAAATCCATTCTTCATGGTCCTGCTTATGATATAAGAACATTTCTTCATTCCAGCTGCCAGAGAGCACTGGAGGGACCTCAGAAACTTTCCCCCTGGTCTGGCATGCTATTTGTGTCTTGCTCCTGAAAGTATGCAGTGGACACAGTAGCATCTGGACACCCAGCGGTGCTTATCTTCCAGCTGTAGCTCCCTGACTGGCAGTATCTCTGCAGGAGGAAACTTTTATTCTTGTGGTTTGCTGCCCTGCTGCCAATGGCTTCTCTGCTGTCCACAGGCCTATAGTCATGTCCTCTCAAATGAGGTCTGAATCCCAGCGTTGGGATCCTCCTCCAAGATCGTCTCTTCCTTGGGTTCTAACATATTGTGATTTATAAGAAGTACATATTTTGTTTTTCAGGTGACCGAAATATACTTCTCATTTATATTTGGTCTTGGCCAACAGTCTTGGCTCACAGCTCCCCAAACCCTTGGAATTTCTGAGCAATAAGGACAATGGAACCAACTTTTGTCATAATATTTGGTCCCTTTTTCTCAGTTCCTGAAATGGCTTTAATGCCTAAAAGGTGTAATGGATGTCTTGTTATTCATAACGAGCCCCTTTCCACCCTACCTGGGTTTATGTTAATGGGTGACTTTTTTTGAAAGCACCTAAGGATGTGGCCTGGATGTCAGGGGAACCAATATTGAGTAGAGGGTTGGAAATTTCAGTCCTACCACTTGATTTCCAAGGAGAGGAGAGATACTAGAAGTTGAATCAGTCATCAATGGCCAATTATATAATTAATCATGCCTTTGCAATAAAGCCTTCATAAAAACCCAAAGGTGGTGTTCAGAGAGCTTCTGGGTTGGTGAACATGTGGCATTTCAGGGAGAGTGGTGGCTTGAAGAGGGCATGGAAGCTCCATGTCCTTTCCTCACACTTTACCCTACGCATTTCTTCCACCTAGCTGTTCCTGGATTATATACTTTTACAATAAACTGGAGATCTAGTAAGTAACTTTTTTTTTTTCTGAGTTCTGGGAGCTGCTTTAGCAGCTCAGTTAAACTCAAGGAGGGGATCATGCGAATCTCTGATTTATAATTGGTTGGTCGATCAGAAGCACAGGTGATAACCTGTACTTTACATTGGCGTCTGAAATGGTGGAAGATGGGGGGTGCCTTGTAGGACTAAGCCCTGAAACTGTGGAATCTAATGCTATCTCCAGGAAGATAGTATCAGAATTTACTTGAATTGTAGGGCAACCAGTTGGTGTCTGAGAACTAATTACTTGGCATGAAGGAAACCGTCCCCCACCCCCAACTCCACCACATTGGAATTGCGTCTCAGAATGCTTTTGAGTGCTCTCATTCATACTAGGATGCTCTTTAGAGTTCTCTTTTATTCTCTTTAGTAGCTCTCTGTAAATCAGTTAATAATTCTTTATGGTAAACTTTCTGTGTTCATATAACCATATTGTCTGGTTTCCGTCTCCTGATGGGACACCTGACTGCTATACCCTCTTACCAAATCATTTCATTTAATTCTAATGATGGCTTTATGAGGTAGGTGTTCTCATTAGTTCTACTTTACAGGTGAGTAAACTAGGGTCTAAGTGGTAGTCCTCAGATTCCAATCCGAGTTCTTGACTCCAGAGCGAATGACTTGGTTCTACAAAAGTTTTTTTCAAATTTCCAAAGTCCTGAGTCTATCACTTTCATGTCAGCCTCAGTTTCTTTATTTATAAAATTGGCATGGTATTAGTTCCAGATAACACCAAGGACCCTTGAGAAGCCTTGAAGAAGAGTTGCAAATGGTATTTATAACTCTGCCATAAGACTAAGTGAGAATAAAACCCTCTAGGTGGAGATATTAGGCCCTGACCGGCTTATTGTGTCTTCCTTTGTTTTTCTAACTCATAATAGGTCTTAGCCTTCTAGGTCCCTTCTGGTGGCTACTACATCTAGCCAAATGGACAACCGAGCCTCTGAGAGGGACTTTTGAGTAAACGTCTCACACTGTGGGTTTAGAGTCCTTCTGTCTCTTGCCTTCTTTTCATCCAGCCTCAAATGAGATTGTAGGAGCTGCTGTTTTGTCCTTTCCATTGGGTGACAGATTCCTGACTCATCTGCACCAGAGTGGGCCTGCCAAATGGGGCTGCATAGACCCCATTTGGGAGAGTAGTATTTGGGGGTCTACTGATGGTGCTTTGGGAAAGGCCACGTTTCCCAGCTTTTGCTTGGGAGGGAGCCCAATTAAATGGAGTCTTGGAAAGGACAAAAGATATTGGTTAAATCCAATCTTTTGATGAAAGAGATCGATTTTTTTTTTCCTCAAAAGGAAATTGAATTTCTTTTGGAAGAAACAAGAGCAAGAGGTTTATTTTCTCTCTAGGGAGACATTTGGAAGCTCAGTGTCTATATTTTCTGGAAAGGAAGGGAGAGCTTGAAATATTGTAGGCTAACATCATTAAAATGCTTTTTACCATGTAATGCGAAATTTGAAAATATGCTGGGTTTGTCTTTGGATCACACCAGGATGGGCAGCCTGTTCCCTCTCCCTGTGTGGTCTCTGGCAGCCAGGCTTCCTGATGAGAATCCTACCAGTGCACACACATGAGGCTGGTGTGTTGGGATCCTCTCTGATTGTGCCATGGCCTATGGCTGGCTTTCAGGACACGAACATGGAGCACAGAAGAGGCCTGGCCTCAAATTCCTGCCTTGTCACCTACTGATTGCATGATTTCAGATGAATTATTTCATGTCTTTTGGGGTTGGCTTCCTCAAATACAACAAGTGATGATAATACTATGTGCTTTTGAAAGTTGTGGACGATAAACAAGAAGATAGAGATCATGGAGCAGCATGTTGTGGCTGCTCAACCAGCATTAGTCCCCTTCTCTGGGATCTTGAAGAATGGCGTTCCGTGTAGAGCTTTATGAGTTGTTTCTTAATTAAACAAGTTTAAAGTGTGAATAACTTTATGTCATCAAAAAAGAGATGTTGGATTTAGCTATCAAGCATAAGATAAAAAGCACAAACTTTAGTCACAAAGATTTCTGTTCACATTCTGGCCCTATTACACAAAATTCTGCAATAAAGAGTAGCTATTATTTCTCTCTAAAAAAAAAATCCCTTTGCCACTGTAGTAATATTCCCTAATTAAGTATTAGGAATAGGCAAAAATAGTATCCAAGTTTCTGCCGCTCAAGTTTTGTCTACTCATTACTATAAGGCATGTTTGCTCATTCACTTAACAATGCACAAATGTCTATAAACATTTAGTATATTAATGTTTTATACCATAATACTAATAACATTTTGTTTTTTAAAAGATAGTTTTGACTGTTTACTATGTTCCAAGCACTATATTAAGAATTTTACATGTATTACTTTTATTATATAATGACCACCATCATTTATTAAGGGCCTACTCTACGCTGGAAGCTACATCTGATGATTTACAGATATTGGCTCTGACTTTCAAAAGGATGTTTCTGATACTGCCATTATTAAGCACTTATGTGGATGGACACTGTGTCAAGCCCTTTTTATACATTCTGGTGATATTGGACCACACACCCCAGCAACTTTCCCCCATTTTCCAGCATGTTCTGACCGTGTTGGAATACTTCCCGATTCTTTAAATAATCACTTCTGATCTCCGAGCCTTCACACTTGCTATTCCTCCTGCCTGTGTGTTTGCACTACTGCCTCCTTTGCACCATACAGACCTCAGCACCACTGTCACGTTTCCAGTGAGCTATTCTCTGACCACATCAAGTAACTGCCACTCCCATCGCAAGTCATTCCCTACCTCGTCACCTTGTGTTTAAACAACATTTTTAGTCTGTTTATTTTTTTTAAATAGATTTTATTTATGAACCACAAAAGTTTTCAAAGAGAATCTATCATAGTTTGCTAGCCCTAACATATAAAATGAGAAAATCCTCAAAAGATATTCTGCAAAAATATGACAAGCTCTAATCAATTCCTAGGGAGTATCTTAAAAGCACGTAATTCTGATTCAATTCCTTTGGGAATTACAGTGTTGTCAAACAAATACAACTGAATGGTTTTATTAGAACACTAAGTGGTTAGCCTAAAATGAGATTCTTTCTCAAATTCTGCTAATATGTAGTTGGCAAATTATTATCCTAGCCACCTCAGTTTCTTTGACTGCACAATGAGAGGGTAAGATTGATTGATCACATGACTCTCTGGCACAATCTCCTAATTTTGTGTATAGATACATTTATTGAGGTTTGATATGCATTGGGTACTATGTTAAGTGCTGTCCATATATTATTTGATCTAATTCTCCCAGTACTGCTAAAAGGTATCTGATTTTAGTCCCATTTTATAGATTAGAAATCAGACACTTAGAGAAAACAGAACTTACCCACCTATGACACACAACTAACAAGATTTTGGTCCATCTATAACCATCTGTTTCAAGCATTAAGCTCCTAATCATGTTAGAACACTGCCTATCTCAGGGGCTCTGGGAGTTGCAGGCTTATCATCTAAGCAGGAGATTAGATTACATTCAGAAGAGAAATATCTCTACAAGAAACAGCCATGAAATTCTTTGTAGCTCCTATTAGAACTAAAGGCTGAGCAAAGCAAAGACGGAAATCAACCTGAAGCTTCTGTCTGTTCTTCCAAAGCCCCTCAAGGCATTTCTCGTGGCTGTGGATCACACTATCTCTAGAATGTGGATTTAGTACTTGCACAGCACCTTTGTAGAATTCAAATTAAACAATTAAGATCTATACCACTCTTTTAAAACTTTGACTTTCAAATTCATTAACTGACTATATTTGCATTGTTTTCTTCTTGGTCTTCAAATAAACTATGCTTCTCGCTGCAACAGATAACTGTGTAATGTTCAGCTCCCCGTGTTGAGAAGGTAAAACCCATAGAGTCACCAAGTTACATGGATTTAATTATGTAAAGCAGACATACTTCAAATGCTTTTTGAGAGAATTTGTTCTAATCTCTAAAATTAGATCAAAGTGCACGCACACACAAAGGCATGCGCACACATATTTTCGCTTTGTTCCTTCGTTTCTAAAGCCTTCCTTTATTGATTCACTTAGGCTAGTGTGTTCCAGAGAAGGGTTTTGTTTTGTTTTGTTTTTGTTAAGGACAAAGAGAATGTCTTTAATTCTACATCTGAGCACATAAACAACCGTTACGTATGGAGGAGTGGTGAGTTCATATTTGTTGACATTGTGATGAAAAGATTTGGGTCACCTAACCTAATGTGACCCAAACTCGCCTGATCATAAGAATCATCTACATATTCTTGGGCCTAAATCAGAACTTTGGAGTCAGAATCTGTATGGAAGATCTCAAGCAATATGTATTTTTAACATGCCCAGTGATTTTTACCATCATACAGGTTTGGAAAACTGATCTCCATTTTTACAAAGGGTATACAAGTCTTTCTTTAGTTTCACCAATAATTTGGGGATTCAGCTCTTTGGTTTTCAGAGACAGAGACCTGCTCATTTTAATCTATAGAAAGGAGGATTTATTATAAGGATAAAGAGGATTCTTTTGGAAATCCAAGAGTAGGCAGTAAAGTACAGCCAGGCCTCATGGAATGAAGGCTCTGTGGTCTTTCATTTATGATGTCTTTGCTATTCTCTGTGCATCAAGTTCATTTCCTTCTTTCTACTGGCCAGGTTTCCCATGACTGCAGCTTGTCCATGGTCCATAGTAGCCCCTTGACCTTGAGTCATCTCACCCTCAAATCTTTCCCTGGAGCCCACTGATTCAATGTTTCAGTTTTCCAATTCAATATTTCTAAGAGATAACTTACAGGTTCAACTCAGAGTTTTAAACCAGGTTATCAGAGATATTGTTACAGGTAACCCATTGATGGAATTCAAAATAACACTCCAGATGTGGTTGGGGACAGGCAAAGTACAGTAGTAATTTTATTATTTGACTATCATGATATTAAAAAAAAAATCTCTAGGTAGTAGAAACACTTGTTGAAAAAATGCATGATTGTCACTTTGGATTATTGGGGAGATGTTCGAAATCAATTTGCACTATGGCTTATTCAGGTGCAGACAAACTCTCTTCAGAGCTGTGAAACTAGGGGTATGCAAATGACTAAATAACAGTAAGTAATGAGAAAACATCAGAAAAACTTGAATAACAACAAGGTTTTGTATAGTCAGAGTTTCTAAAGTTTTAACCTCATTTTGACTTAAGTTTTGGGGGTTTAAATGGTCTTCCCAGAATGCATTTGGTAGCTATGAGAAAGGTCAGAAACAGAGGCTATAGTTGAGGTAAAAATGACTTTCCTGATGTTGTGTTGTTAAGAGTGGGCCAGGTGGCTTTCCACTGCTTAGATACCAAGTTAGGAATTAAAAATCAAGCCAATTTATCACTTTTGGTTTCAATTTTCTAGTACAGATGAATTGCTATCTCAAGAAAGAACACAGTATGAGCTGACTCCTTTTGAATTGCCCCAGCTTTTTTCTTGGGACTTGCACATACATAAAATGGCTATCCATTGATTCTCTCATTGAGCATATGTTTAAATCAAAATAAAATAAAATTTCCTTTGGTCAGATCTCAAATTTACCATCATTCTGAGAAATGTCACAGAAGCAAAGGCAGTATTATTTCATTAAAAATAGTTATGTCAGAAACTAAGAGTTATTTCAAAAACTTCTGGAGGTTTTGACTCCCAAAGCCCACATGATGTCTGGTGACAAGTTCATGTGAGGCCCAAATAATAAAATTTTGTTTATCAGTAGAAAGAGATGATTCTATACCATCTAGTCCACATACTAATTACCCTTTGCTTTCCTGTTCTTTTTGCCTGTTCTCATGACTATAGGCAGAAAAGGCTTTAAAAGGAGGTCAGTCTCAAAAGAGTCAAATTTTCTTCTGGTTGAAAATGTTGATAGATGTTGAAGTTAAAGCTCGCTATAATGAATTTTTGGATTATTGGGGTGGAGGTTTTAAATTATATAGATCTGTTTTTAAATGTGAACATTGGAATATGGATGTTTCATTCACTCTGGTATATTTGTGAAGCATACTCTGCGAGGGTTATGAGAGAAACACAAGGCAAAGCTGTGTATATCTTTTTGGAGTATAAGTGTCCAGGGGGCAAAAGCTATCACACACAAAAGAGCATAACTAAGCACTGGACTTCCTAATACTAAGGACCATAGATATTTAAAGAAGGAAAATTCTGTAATGGATGAATCTTTGAAATAGATTTGTTTTATAAAGCCTCATGGGGGCAGGTGATGAGACTATAAAGTTTTATTTTATCATTTATTATTATATTACCTATTACTGAAAATCCAATTTTGATTAGATTAGAAAAATACACATTAAATTTATAATACTTTTATTGTTTTAAAAATACTTAAAAATATCTTTTCTCTACCAAGTTTGTTTAAAGGGATAAAGCATAAGAAGAGGATCAGACTTTTTCTCAGGAGGTTAGCTAATTGTTGTAACAGTATAGGTAAGACTCAAGAGAGGAAGAAATGTGCCTGTTATGTTCTCTGCTTTTTTGTAGTGTCCAGCATAGTGTGTATTACACAGCAGTACTTGATTAAATGGATCATGTCCATAGATGATGGTTGTGATTTGGTGAGATGGAGGATGGTTTGAGCAAAGGCATCAAGACGGGAACTAGGCTGATTAGAATAGAGATCCAGGGATATGGGATGGTTGGAAATAACATGGTGTAACTAGGGAAAGATTATATTATAGAAAGTTTAAAAGTATGGATGTTTGACAAGACAGACTAAAGAGAGCCAGTGAGTTTTATAAACAGGAAACTAATAATAAATGATTTTAGGAAAAATATCTTATAAGGTTACACAAAAATGAGTTGAAAGGAGCAGAGAGGCCAGTTACTTTATTTGTGAGCTAATGAGGAATAGACCTAGGTGATGAAAGATGAAATAGACCTAAAAGCCTAGTGACAGTATAGCAATAAAGGGCTGAAGAAGAATTAGGAAGTAAAGTCTGGAAGACTAACAGAATGGAGCTGGTATTGAAGAGAAGGGGGTGATTAGGAAGGGGAACCAGTTTGGGTGGGTGGACAATTTGGGAAAGAAAGGTACCTAGACCAGTTTATGATGGAGCAATGATAGGACATCTATCTGCAGGTGGTTGGGTTTATACAAGCTAAGAGAGGTTAGAAGTCGGGGTCAGATTTATAAATCTAAGAAGCATTAACATGACAGTGACAGATCAAGCCATGAAAGAGTAGAGAGAGATGAGCAGAAGGCAGGGATCCTAGGGTCCAGAATGAGGGTAGTAGCTGGTTAATTTGGATGAAATTCTCCTAATAACTCCCTTGAGAGTAGAGGGCATTTCCTATTCATGTTCACACCCCCAACATGAAGTAACATGACTATCTCACAGTAGAAATCTTCAACTACTATTTGCTAAAAGAATGTAATTCCTGCCTATATTAATCCATGGCGATCTGAGAACTTGGGAGTGCAAACATCTGAAGCGCTCACTTGGGATGTGATGATGATAGAGCAGGGGACACAATTTTTCTTTTAACAGCATTGAGGCTCCATTTGACCTCTTTTTTTTCTGTATGCCACTTTTCTTGTTAAATGAAAAAGAATAAGCAAGATGTTAGCACATCTGATTTGTAGTACGTTTTGGGTATAAAAGAACAAGTTAAGCATTCTTTTTTCTTAAGCAACAAAAAAGAAACAGACTTGGCAGGAAACTTAAGTATTTACAGTGTGCTTGGTATTGTGTGGGTCCTAAAGAAACTCAGTCCTGTACCAGGTAGTTTATAATTAAAGTGATGACAAGTTCTCTGAAAGCCAGCTCTGACCCTGTTCCTCAGGCTGCATCATTCTGTGTCTTCATTGGCTGGCATATTTCTTCCATCATGGGGCAACAACATTGCTTTAAACAAACCAGCCTGCTAATTAATGGTCCTTACGAGCAGCCATTTCAAATGCACAGGTGTGAGAATAGCCTTAGAATCTACAATGTCAATCTCCAACAGACCATGATTATTATACATTCAAATTACATGGAATTTTAAAAACCATGAGACAGTTTTTAACAATATAGAATTTCTGTAAACACATGCTTTATTAACTCTTGGCAATGTCTTTGCTTATGGAATTCCTAAAGTCCAGAAAACCTGCCAGAATATTTCCTTTGCTTTTTCCTCTTTTCTTCTTCCTCACCAGACATTGAGGGGAGCCTGTAAGTGTATAATTTATATGATAGCCATGCTGGGTGGATGTGAAGTTTTAAATGGTGTCTTTCTTTGGATGTAGGTTGACAGGCGAATATTGCTGGCAAACTGGATGATTTCAGACTCACAGCTCAGGGCAGGAAAGCCCATGCTGAATTGCTTATTCATTCTTCCTTAAGGGGTGGCGTCTCAACATTCTACTCAGTACCCAGTTAGTTGGGAGAATATTATTTGCTGCTTCTTGCAGCGAGTTTTTGTGAAAAGGCAAAATCAAGAAGTTTATTTTTTATCTTTTATTTTTTTTTTTCAGTGAATAGATTCACAGCCTAAAGTCTTTGACTTCCTTGGGCTTGGCGTCTCTCCTTAGGGCCTGCTTGTCCTATCTGTCTTTATATTTATACTGCTGTGGACACTTTGGCTTCTATTTCCCAAACAGCATGTGATGCTTTCAGCTCAGACTTGGCTGCTGGCCCCTGGAAGGCTCAAATGCTCTGAGGCTATATTAAGTGGTGTGTTAGGGACTTGAAAGAGAAATGTTTCTTTGGGCCAGGCTTCTTCCTGGACATTACACATTACTTCTTCTCTTCCTTCTCACTGGCCAAATGAACATCATGAGCTTCCTTTGGAGGACCTACATAATTACATGATACACAATTGTGGTATCCCTAAATTGGGGCATCATATACCATCATATACTGTACCCTATAGTTGGATGCATCTGAGAAGTCAAACTTCCTTTGTAAATTCTAGTTTCGAGAATGGTATATGGTATATGGAAGATAGTACAAGGTATCTACAGGTTGTCCTTCATTCATTCATTCATTCATCCATTCAATGCACATTTACTATGTTTCGACCATGGGCTAGCCACTAGGGGTTAAAGCAGAATTAAAGTATGATTCTGTTGGTAGTATGGAATCACAGAAAGACCTTAGGATTTGGAGTCAGAAGATATGGTTTTAGTCCTAGCTCTGCCATCTATTGACTTGGGAAAATTTGTATGAATGCAACATACAGGGGCTGAGAGGAAAGACTGGCTAATTTGTCCTGGGATAGTTGGTAAAAGCATCAGAGGGGTGAGTTACATTTAAGCTGCTTCT
This sequence comes from Rousettus aegyptiacus, assembly GCF_014176215.1. Taxonomy (NCBI): domain Eukaryota; kingdom Metazoa; phylum Chordata; class Mammalia; order Chiroptera; family Pteropodidae; genus Rousettus; species Rousettus aegyptiacus. Next base: position 113,913,627 of record NW_023416306.1, on the reverse strand, counting down.
CAAAGAATCATTGGGAGTTTGTCAGGTGGGCAAGGTGAGATGGGGATGGATTCTAGATAAACTGAATAGTAAAAGGAAAATCATATGTGATAAAAATATACAATATCTTAAGGGGACAATAAGCTGTCTGAGGAGGCCAAAGCATCTAGTGTATGGGAGAAACTATTGAGTATTTTGCTGAAATACTCAATATAATCTGATGGGCACCAGATTATAAAGGCCCTTGAATGCCTTGAGAAGGAGTTTGGACTCAATCTGCTGCCAAGGCTAATTTAACCTCAGTTTTTAATAAGATAGATCAAATGGTCAAGGTGTCATTCCATATGTTCTTGGCAGCAGCACTGAGGTGATTTGGAGATATTGGGTCCAGAGGGGAGGAAGGAAGACAAGGGGATTTTTTCCAGTTTAGGTGAGAGCGCAGATATTATTATTTTTCAAGTCTATTTCAATAAAGCACCATTACCGTTTCTGCAGCAAGGCAAGTCCAGTGAGCATGTGCGGATGAATAGTGGAAGAATTTCCGAGACAGTAAAAGACAACCAGCTAGTTATCTAATTATATAGTGGTGACTGAGAAGTCCCAGGAAAGCGGCTGGAGAGGCCCCGAGGTTCTCTGGTGCCAAGTTTCAAAGGCCTCAATGGTGAGGGCTGCCACCTTTCCAAGGGCAGCATGCTAGGTCCTTGGGGCAGTCCCTTGACCCAAATAGCATGACTGAACACTCAGTTTTCTCTGGGTGAGCCTTTGAACCTCTTTGAAGTCAAGAGGATTTTCCCTCTGTCACAACCAGAATGTCAATTCTCTTTTATGTACTTTTGTCATTGGACTCCATGGGGATTCTCTTCTTGGCAAAAATCTTCCTTGTGCACTTGGCTGGAAGCCACTGTTGTTACATGTGTTGGACACAGCTGGTGCTCTATCAAGCCCAGATAATAAAAGCAGTGATGACTGTGATGTCAATCAGAGCTAACTGATAGATAAATTAAATAACATTATTTAATATATTCTATGTATAGTAAGGGAAAGGACCATCGGTCTCGTCATTGTGATGTATGTGGTGAAGTGAGAGATTGTTGCAGGGTCAGACAGAGACAGAATGGTGTCATTAGGATGAATGAAAGGTTCTATTGTGGTAACTAGATGGGAAAAGGAACAAAGTAAATTTGGTCCCCTACAAATTTGTGACTTTTTACTTTATGTGGAGTTTAGACTGAAATAGCAATGTTTAAAATTTAAAGATATACTTATGTAAGAAGTAGCGGAGAATGCACTGACTATGACTGGACATAATCCTGATTCTAGTCTGGCACTCTCATCTACAAGATATTATATCGTTGGCTCAATTCCTCACCCACTTTGAATCATAATTTCATCTTTGCAAATAGCGAGGGGTTGGACCACAGGAGGTACAGTCCCTTTCAATTCTAATATTTTGCATCCAAGATCTTAATCTGCAAACCCACCAAAATGCATAATACAAGCAAAAAAGGCACACTGACCAATTCCAAAAAAGCCTTCAAAAAAGCAGCCCCTGTGTTCAAAAACAGAAAATGGCTAATTCACACAATAGGATATTATGCTATGGATAACTATGTAAAAGAATGAGAAAATGTTTGTGGCATATTGTTAAGTGAGAAAGCAGATCACAAACATTATTACAGTATGGCCTAATTTAAAAAATGTATATATATGTGTCACACACATAGGCACACATAATTATAAAATAAAAGACACAAAATCTAATTATCTTTGAATTGTGGGTTAATAAAATATTTTCAGTTTTTCTACCTACATTTTAACAAGAAAAAAAAATATATATATATGATGTGATAAGGAAAACAAGATTATTTTTTAGTATGAGAAGATCAGTAAGAAAAGTTTTAGGTTAATGTCCTGGGTTTAGTGTCCACATGAGTTTGAGTACCATATTGGCGTGAGGGGTAAAAACAAACCTTCGATATACGCAAAGTACTTAGAAAATGGAAAAGGTGTGGGAATGGACTGCCCACGTGACTCATTTGATCTGAGTCATAGGGCTTACTGAGAACCTGAGAGAACAGCTTATTTCCTCCAGTTGGGTGCAGGAATGCTCATTTGCTGTAGTGTAGGATTCCAGGGCTCTTCATCTCCCTGTCCCGTGGACAGTGCCACTCTGCTGCCACCATGGGGATCTTGCCAGGCCCACCCAGAAGGGAAAGCATTATTTAAGTGGAGACCTGTTCCAAACACTTTTATGGTGGATATAGAACTGAGGCGATTATCTAAATCTGGCTCCTTATTTTACAAGTTAGAAAACTCATGCTCCAAATGACTAAGTTGTTAGCTTCAAGTCTCACAGCTAGTTAATGGTAGAGCTGGGATTAGAATCCAGGTTTCCTTATTCTCTGGGCAGTGACTGCTCCTCCCCAACAGCCCCTCCCCGCCCCATGTCCTGCTTCCTTGTTTTCACATCTAGTGTCTTACAGATCCTCAGCACGGCCAAGAAATATACCTGGAAGTGTAAAAGGAGACCAAAAGCTATGACCATGTTCTGGAAAGCCCTTAAGAACACACATTTATATGATGACACAGTTTAAATGAGAAGAGAGACACTCTGAACTTCCTTCTCATAGAACCTTGTTATAAGACATTTTTTTCCATTACTCTTAATTGTTACTTTCCTTTAAAAGGCCTATTGTTGCCATGGAATCATAAATCATCATAAGCCCGTTGTAAACAGCCATCAGTACATGGGGAGAGCTTGCTTAATAGGAATTCTTGCAATGAAAGGCCAGAAGAATTCATTACATTTCCTCAGCATCAGTTAGCATTGAAACTCAGCTAGTAATCTTACTCCTTTCCTGAGGTATAGATATATGACAAAGTGGTATTGTCTAGATCACGAGATAAAACAGTTCCTCTGTATTCTGTACTTTAAGACCATATCCAAAGTATTTCCCCCAGTCATGGGTGGGCATCACTTAAGATATTGACAACTTAGGGACACCCAGAGAGTGCCAACCAAGGAGCTGACATATCTTCAAATTTAACACTCAGCAGTGGATCATTGATGAAACTGCAATGCATATGTTCAGATAGTGGAATTGAAGAGTATTGAATGGAGAAGAGAAAGAAGGATGCTGGTAAATAGATGAAATTTTCGGAGAGGAGATTTTACTCAACCCTAGGAAGATATTCATAAGAACCAACAGTGTTCAGCCTCTCCATCATGGTAGGGTTTATATAGGGGTATATAACCCGTGGTCGAAGATACTGGAGAGGGACTTCCTGCCCTGGGAAGGTGGTGGGTATGTAAAATACATGACCTTTAATTCTCCCTCCAAACCGTGAGAGATTACAACTCTGACTGAGGTCATGGACTGAGCAGAGATTTCTAAGACAAGGTTAGAAACACCAGAACTTAGAGTCAGGAGAAAGAGGTAAACACTACAGTTTGGGTTAATGAAAATAGCAAGAGTTCACAAAGAGGAATAGATTTTTAGTATTTTTAAATTAATTTTTAAATTAACTAGTTAATTAATTTAAAATTGAGGTGAAATCAACACAGAGCATTATATTAGTCTCAGGCATACAGCATGATTTGATGTTTGTATATATTACAAAATGATCACCACAATGAGTTTAGTTAACATTGATCATCACACATAGTTACAAATTTTTTTTTCTGTGATGAGATTTTAAAATCTCCTCTCATTAGTTTTCAAATATGCAATATAGTATTATTAACTATAGTCACCATGTTATACATGACATCCCCATGACTATTTATTTCTTTATTTAATTATTATTTTATATTCATTTCAGGTATACGGTACAATGGTTAGACATTTATATAATTCATGAAGTGCTCCCTCGGATTATTCCAGTACCCACCTGTCACTACATACAGCCATTGCAATACCATTGACTATATTCCCTATGCTGTACTCTACAGTTCCATGATTGTTTTGTAACTACTAATTAGTACTTCATCTGTTCATCTTTTTCACTCAGCCCTTCTACCAACCTCCCTCTAGCCATCACCAGTTTGTTCTCTGTATCTGTGAATTTGTTTTCATTTAATTTGCTCATTTCTTTTGTTCCTTAGATTCTGCATGTAAGTGAAATCATATGGTATTTATCTTTCTCTGTCTGACTTATTTCACTCAGCATAATATTCTTTAGGTCCATCCATGTCATTGCAAATGGTAGGATTTCATTTTTTTATGGCTAAATAATATTCCATTGTATGTATGTACCATAACTTCTTTATTTAATCATCTATTGAAGGACTTTTAGGTTGCTTTCATATCTTGGCTATTGTGAAGAGTGCTACTGTGAACATAGGAGTGCTTAGATCTTTACGAAGTAGTGTTTTGGTTTTCTTTGAATAAATATCCAGAAGTGCGTTTCTGGGTCAAAAGGTAGTTCTATTTTTAATTTTTTGAGGAAACTCCAAACTGTTTTACACAGTGGTTGTACTGATTTTCAACCCTATCAATAGTGTACAAGAGTTCCCTTTTCACCACATCCTTGCCAATGCTTGTTTTTTGATTTATTGATGATAGCCAGTCTAGACAGGTGTGAGGTGATATCTCATTGTAGTTTTAATTTGCATTTCTCTGATAATTAGTGACCTGGAGCATCTTTTCTTATGTCTATTGTCCATCTGTATTTCCTCTTTGGAGAAATACCTATTCGGATCTTCTGCCCATGTTTTAATTGAATTGTTTGTTTTTTGGTTGTTGAGTTGTAAGAGTTTTTAAAATAAGTTTTGGATATTAACTTCCTGTCAGATGTATCATAGGCAATATCTTCTCCCATTCAGTAGATTGTCTTTTCATTTTGTTGATGATTTCTTTTGCTGAACAAAAACTTTTTAGTTTGACATAGTCCCATTTGCTTATTTTTTCTTTTGTTTCCCTTGACCAAGGAGATATATCAGAAGAAAAATTACTAATAGCTATATCATAGAGTTTACTACCTATGTTTTCTTCTAGAAGTCTAATGGTTTCAGGTCTTACATTTAAGGTTTTAGTCCATTTTGAGTTTATTCTTGTATATGATATACGAAGGTGGTCCAGTTTAATTTTTTTTTGCAGCTAGCTGTTCAGTTTTCTCAGCACCATTTGTTGAAGAGACTGTCTTTAACCCATTGTATATTCTTGCCTCCTTTTTCATAGATTAAATGATCATATAGGTGTCGATTTATTTCTGGGCTCTCTATTCTGTCCCATTGATCTACGTGTCTGTTTTTATGCTGTTTTGATTACTATAGACTTGTAGCATAGTTTAATATTAGGTAGTGTGATACCTCCAATTTTGTTCTTCTTTCTCAAGATTGCCGTGACTACTGGCTTCTTTCATGGTTCCATATAAATTTTTGGATTATGTGTTCTAGTTCTCCGAAAATGCCATTGGTATTTTGATAGAGATTGCATTAAATCTAGAGATTATTTTGAGTAGTATGGTCATTTTAACGATATTAATTCTTCCTATCCATGAGCACGGTATATCCTTCCATTTATTTGTATCTTCTTCAATATCTTTTTTTTAATAATATAATTTTCCAAGAACAGGTTTTTTGCTTCCTCAGTTAATTTGATTCCTAGGTATTTTACAGTTTTTGCTGAAATTGTAAAAGGGATTTTTTTTTTTCCTGACAGTTCATCATTGGTGTATAAAAATACAACTAACTTATGAATATGATTTTGTATCTTGCTACTTTAGTGAATTCCTTTATCAGTTCTAACAGTTTTTTTGCGGAATCTCTAGGGTTCTGTATATAATTATGTCATTTGCACATAATGACAGAGTTATATTTCTTCCTTTACAATCTGGATGACTTCTATTTCTCTTTCTTGTCTAATTGCTATAGCTAGGACTTCTAATACTGTGTCGAATAGAAGTAGTGAAAGTGGACATCCTTGTCTTGTTCTTGATCTTACAGAAAATACTTTCAGTTTTTCTCCATTAAGTGCAATGTTAGCTATAGAGTTGTTGTATATGACCTTTATTAAGTTGAATTATGTTCCCTCTATTCCCACTTTGCTGAGAGTTTTTATCATAAATAGATGTTAGATTTTGTCAAATTCTTTTTCTGCAGCTATGGATATGATCATATGTTTTTATCTTCCTATTTGTTAATGTGGTGTATCATTAATTTGTGGATATTAAACCAAACTTGCATCTCATGAATAAATCCAACTTCATCATGCTATATACTTTTAATATATTGCTGAATTTGGTTTGCTAATATTTTGTTGAGGATTTTTACATCACTGTTCATCAGGGATATTGGCTTATAATTTTCTTTTTTATAATGTCTGTGTTTGGTTTTGGAATCAGGGTAATGGTGGCCTCATAAAAAGAATTAGGAAGCCTTCCCTCCTCTTGATTTTTTTGGAATAGTTTGAGAAGAATAGATGTTACTTCTTTAAATGTTTGATAAAATTTACCTATGAAGCCACCCAGTCCAGGACTTCTTTGTTGGGAGTATTTTGATGACTAATTCAATTTCGTTGGTAGTAATTGGTCAGATCAGATTTTCTGTTTCTTCTTGACTCAGTCTTGAGAGAGTGCATGTTTCTAGGAATGTATTCATTTCTTCCAGATTGTCCAATTTGTTGGTGTAGAATTGCTTGTGCATTTTCTTATAATCCTTGTATTTCTGTGGGGGTTCACTGTCACCTCTTCTCTTTTATTTCTGATTTTATTTATATGAATCCTCTCTCTTTTTTCTTGATGAGTCTGGTTAAGGTTTATCAATTTTGCTTATCCTTTCAAAGAACCAACTCTAGGTTTCATTGATCTTTTGTATTGTTTTTCTAGACTCTATTTAGTTTATTTAGTTTATTTCCTTTCTTCTACTCACTTCGGTTTTGTTTGCTGTTCTTTTTCTAGTTCTTTTAAGTGTAAAGTTAGGTCGTTTGAGAGTTTTCTTGTTTTTTGAAGTAGGCCTGCATTGCTATATTGTTGTGTTTTCATTTTTATTTGTCTCTAGGTATCTTTCGATTTCTTTTTTGATCTCATTGTTAACCCAGTATTGTTTCATAGCATGTTATTTAGTCTCCATGTGTTTGTGTGTTTCTCAGTTTTTTTTTCTTGTAGTTGATTTCTAGTTTTATACCATTGTTGGTGGAGAAGGTACTTGATATGATTTCAATTTTCTTAAATTTATTGGGACTCATTTTGTGGTTTAATGTATGATCTATCCTGGAAAATGTTCTATGTGCACTTGAGAAGAATGTATATTCTGTTGCTTTGGGGTGAAACGCTCTGGAAATATCAATTATATCAATCTGGTCTAGTGTGTTGCTTATGGCTGCTGTTTCCTTGTTGATTTTTTGTCTGGAAGATTTATCTTTTGGTGTCAATGGGGTGTTAAAGTCTCCTATGAGTGTATTAGTGTCAATCTCTCCTTTTATGTCAGTCAATCGTTGTTTTATATATGTAGGTGCTCCTATGTTGAGTGTGTATATGTTTACTAGGGTTATGTCCTCTTGTTGTACTGACCTCTTTATTATTATACAATATCCTTCTTTGTCTCTTATTATAGCCTTTGTTTTAAAGTCTATTTTGTCTTATATAAATATTGCTACCCCAGCTTTTTATTTCATTTCTGTTTACATGAAATATCTTTTTACATCCCTTTACTTTCAGTCTTGGTGTGTCATTTGATCTGAAGTGGGCCTCTGGTATGGGTCTTGTTTTCTTATTCATTCAGCTACCCTATATCTTTTGGTTAGTGCATTTAATCCATTTACATTTAAAGTAATTATTGATAGGTACATAGTTATTGCCATTTTATTCATATTTATGAGGTTTTTCCTTCTTCTAAGGAAGTCCCCTTAACATTTCTTGTAATTCTGGATTGTTGGTGATGAATTCCTTTAGCTTTTTCCTGTCTGAGAAGCTCTTTATCTCACTTTCAATTTTACTTGAAAGCCTTGTTGGATAGAGTAGTCTTTGTTGTAGGTTCTCATTTTTTATCACTTTTAATATTTTGTGCCAATCCCTTCTGGCCTGCAAAGTCTCTTTTGAAAAATTAATGACATTCTTATGGGAGTACACTTGTAAGTAACTAGCTTCCTTTTTCTTGCTGTTTTTAAGATTCTCTCTTTGTCTTTAACCTTTGGCATTTTAAATATGATGTGTCTTGGTGTGAGTCTGTTTGGATTCCTCTTGTTTGCAAAACTTTGTGCTTCCTGGACTTGATGTCTATTTCCTTCACCAGGCTAGGGAAGTTTTTTGTCATTATTTCTTCAAATAAGTTCTCAATCCCTTGCTCTCTCTCTTCTCCTTCCAGTACCCCTATGATGGGAATGTTGGTATGCTTGATGTTTTCCCAGAGGTCTCTTAAACTTTTCACATTTTTTTTGGATAGTTTTTGCTCTTCTGATTGGGTGCTTTCTGCTTCCTTATCTTCCAATTCACTGATTGAGTCCTCTGCTTCATCTAATCTACTATTGATTTCTTCTAGTGTATTCTTCATTTCAGTTATTGTATTCTTCATTCTTGACTGGTTCTTTTTTGGTTTCTATGTCCTTTTTTTTAATGCTTACTCTCTCTGTCCTCACTGGGTCCTTACTGAGTTCATCTATTCTCCACTTAAATTCATTGAGCATCCTTATAACCACTGTTTAGAACTTTGTCTCTTATAGGTTGCTTGCCTCCATTTCATTTAGTTTTTTTCCTGGAATTTTTTCCTATTGTTTTATTTGTGGCTTGTTTCTTTCTTTTCTTTTTTTCTAGTTTTAGTTGCCTCTCCGTGTTTGTTTCAATGCATTAAGAAGATTTGTTATATCTCCCAGCCTTGGCCAGGTAGTCTTATGTAGTAGGTATCCTATGTAGCCCAGTGATACAGTCTCCCTACTCATCTGTCCTGGGGGCTCTGGATGTGTTCCTTGTGTGATTGTGTTTGTTCTCCTGTTGTAGCTAAGGCTTGTAGATGGGACCGACTCTTAGGCTGACTGGCTATGGGAATTGGCCATAGCCTTAGGATAGGAGCTGCTGTGTAGGCGCTGACCCCATGGAGTGGGATTTGCCCTAGCAGCCTCATGTACCTGTTGGGACCACCTTTTGAATGTGCCACTTATAGGGTTAGTCAGGTAGTGCTTTGTTGTGGTGTAATGCCAGCCTCTGGGTGTGTTGGTTCTGGGGCCCCTTGGGAGGGGCTCCCATGTAGGCTAAAGTCAGATACTGCCTTTAATTGCTCAAAGCTACCTGGTGGGAGCTTCAAAGTGATCTGTGAGTTGCTGCTGCCTGTGCTGTATCTGGGGGCAAGTGGGAGAGACCACGCTGTGAGTCAAGGTTGGTTACTCATAGTACTGGGCCTGGGAAGTTTAGCATAAAGACTAGTGCACCTCAAGGCCTGAGGCTGCCTGCCAGCTAGCTGCCCATAAGACTCCATGGCTGAAAGAGCCTTTGGGTTGTATGGGAGTTGGGTGGGGCGGGGACCCAAGGAGTCCCCAGGGTAAAGTGAGCAGATTTCACCTGGCCAATGTAGAATCAGGTTTCATGCCAGTACTGAATCTGAGGCTCCCTTTAAAAGTCTCAGATTGCAGCAATGCCAGCTGCTACCCACTACAGGTGTGCAGACACCTGAGATCTGTTCATGAAATACTGTAGCTCAGGGTGGGGCTTGTGGCCCACCACTGAAAGTCTCTCTTTAGTTGCATGGGCCAGGCAAGGTGAGGGCTGTTTGCTTTCAAATTTGTGGCTCAGAGAAAGCACAGGATGACACTGCAAAAGTCTCAGATCACGGCGAGGCCAGCCATTGTCTGCCTTGGGCCTGCAGACCCCAACTATCCACCCAAGAGGTGCTGCAACTCGGGCTGGCACCAGTGGCCCACCACCTTTTGTCTCCCCCAAAATGTGTGGGCCACACAGGCCCCCATGAGTTGAGGAACACTGTTATCTCCTTATTAAATGCTTTAATTTGCATTTCTTTGAGGGTCATTGCCTGCCCACATATGCGTGGCCCAGGAAGGGTTCAGGACAGGGCCAGCTGCCTGGCAATGGGTCCCCTGTTGGCAATTTGTGGGTTGGTGGGATGAGATGCCAGGGAGACCCAGGGTGGAGTGGGCTGATCTCACCTGGCCACTGTATCTTCAGAATTAGCCCTGTGGTGGGGAGGGCTCGACTCAGGCAAGATGGCACCCAGCTATAAACTACTGTGGAGGGAGATTTGACAAAGGAGCAATGGTGGCTGTCCCCCCAGCCCTCAGTTTGGCACTACACAGCTCAGTGTTTCCCCATATGTCTCTTGAGCCTCCTAAGCTGCTGAACCATCACCAGAGCCTAGGGTGAGTGTCTGTGAGCGAGTGAGTCTGTGCACGGGCCCTTTAAAGGGGATGTCTGGGTTTTCAGGTTTATTCTGTCTCACCCAGATGTCTAGAATCCCCAGACTTTCACAGTCAGATTTTGTGGGAACTCTTTTTCCTAGGACTGGAATCCTGGGCTGAGGAGCTCCTCTGTGGGGCTGGGGCCCCTCATTCCTTCAGGTGGGGCTCTGCAGCCATGCTCTCCCTCCCCATGCTCAACTGCCATGTGTGGTTGTGGGGCCAGCTTGTTTTTGATCTCCACCCTTCTTACCAGCTCAATGTGACTTTTTCTTTATATTCTCAAATGTATGTGTTTTGATCAGCTAGATCTCAGGTGGTTCTCCAAGTTGACCGTCTTATAATTTGGTTGTAATTTTAGTACAGTCCTAGGAGGAGGCAAACCCTGCTTTTACTTTGCCTATTTATCTTGACTGGAAGCTCCTGTGACTTATAAATGGAAGATTGTACCTTTGACTCCTTTTATCCATTTTGCTCACGTCTACCCCCTACCTCTGGCAATCTGTTCTCCGTATCTATGAGCTTGTTTTTTATTCTTCCCTTTTTTTTTTTTTTAAGATCCCACCTATCAGTGAGATCATATGCTATTTGTCTTTCTCTGTGTGACTTCCTTCACTTAGCATAATACCCTCCAAGTTTATTCATGTCATTGAAAATGGGAGGAAAGGATCTTGAGGTCTTAGTGACCTGGTTGCTTTTTGTAGATTTCTCCTTATGTTCCTGCATGTCCAGCTTATCTAAATTTTTCCACAAATATGGGGAAAAATGCAATAGAATGAAACAAAGCACATTTTGAAAATAGCTTATTATATCTAGCCTAAAAAATCAATATTTTACTTTAGTAAATGTATTTACATGTTACTACAACAAATAATTATAATTAGCATAATTATTAAAATATTAACAGTTATATATTACTTATATTTGTATTCACTTACTAAATGTATTCCATCTTCTAAAATCTAGGAGGATTTCTGATCAGTGCTTGGCCACTCTGTAAGCCTTTAGCAAACATGTAGTGAGTGCACCCCTAAGAGGACTTGGTCAATCAGAATCCACAAGTGTGAAAGCAGGAGGAATGGACCTATTTGTAGGGAAGGGTGTTGTAGTTTCCTCAAACTTCTCTCAGAGATGGTGGGGGTTGAGACTTTAAGAACAGTGTTCCATTATTGAATTAAATGAAGTGCCATCATTCATGTATGATAATGGTCAATGTTTCTCAGGCTTTGATCACAGTTTACTATCAGCACCAGAAAATTAGGGAGAATAAAACTGTCAAGATATATAAGAGCTTTATCAGATGTGAATTCCAACTTGTGTATAAAAATTACCCCATTTGTTGAGAGAAAAAATGGATAGAAATATTAGAAACCATAGTGAGCTAGTAATTACAAACTGTCATAATAAAATTTGTAAGCTTTTTTAAAGGACAGTGCTGTGTGAAATTTGATATGGACTGAGTTAATTAAGACTACTCCAGGAGGTTATGTCAGCTCTCAGCTCAGAAGACTGTTAAGCAAAAATGTCTGTTTCCCAATACACAACACCCTGTAGACAGCCATCTTGTTATTATAAAGCTCAGAGAAACAAATATTTAGATAATGTGCAAGAAATGAAGCTGGTGGAACAAAGTGTCTGCTCGTAAAGAAAACAAACAAAAAAACTCTCCTGGTAACAGAGCAAGAGGATCCTGGTTACTCAGGATTTAGGAAACCATGAATATATTTGTGTGGATCTTTTATTATCATATGGACCTCTGGGTTAGATAGAGATTCAAATAAAACATGAGATGAGAAAAAGGCAAAAATCAAATGACCTCATAAATATAATGGTGTGTCTTATTATGATGTTGTGAAAGTACTACCAATCCTATCAGTTTATTTTTGGTGAATGGGTAGAAGCTTAGAGTCTATTCACAGACTTAGTTATTACCCAGGAGGGAAGAATGCTATTTGTAGCAGGAGCAACATAAATATTACTGGTTTAATGAGTCACAAGTTTTCTTGTTGAAGACTGATTTTAGAACCTCCCCACAGGGAACTCTGCCCAGCCGAGTTAACCATTGTGGGGAAGTGCAACTTCATGAGGTCCTTATTATTGCCCCTTTTCATAACCACTAGGACTTTGGAATATGAAAAGGGTTTATACTGACAATAACAAAGATGATACTGGCGATGATGACAATGATGATAACTTCCATTTTGAGGGCTCACAATGTGTCAAAGGTTGTTGAGAAAAAAACAATCTGTAAAAATAAGAGCACTTAACAGTTAATTTTTCATTCATATCTTATGACTGTGGCAGCTATTGGAGGCTCATCTTTCCATTACGAGCTTTACTCAGATTGTTTTTACACATGATACTGACAACTTCAAAAGTTTTCATGTTTAAGCTCAAGCAAAACTCCACTATTTGCTCAGCCTGAAAATTTCCTCATCCATTTAATGCAGGGAATACATTTGAGAAGAGTCAAGACCTGACCAATTACTTCAAGGTCTTAGCATTAAGGCCCCCGGGCAGTGCCAAGCTTCCTGCTGGGAAGAGGCAGAGAGACTTCATATTTCTTCACAGGTTACCACCAGGTCTTGTTGGAGACCTAGTGTGTTGTGCACACTATGGGCATGGACTGCCCAAGCACCTCTAACTCTTTGTTAATTTTTCCAGTGGCTCCTCTGCACCCCAATAATTAGATTGGAAAGGTTACAAAGGATGCCAGCAAAGATGGGCTAGACATAAAGCCTGAGCTTATGAGCTGTGATTTTAGAATGTAAGTGGAAGGATTCTGGAATCCAATTTGATGGCAACTGCATAATGGTTAACAACAAAGGCTGGCTTTGGAGTGATATCCAGTTGAATATATAACCTCTCTCAGGTTTTAGTTCTGTAATAGGGGAATGGATAATGCCTTTTGCTTCATGGGTTTGTGGTGTACATTAAAAAAGATTAAATAGACTTCATTGCTCAGATGATTTACCCAGCTAACTCCCTCAGTTCTTTTAAGTCTCAGCTATATCATTGCTTTCTCAGAAGTGCTTACCCTGCTACTCTGTTTAAAATACACTCTACTTCTCTGTCATAACATTTTAGCACCTTACTCTGCTTTAGTTTTCTTTAATAATATTTATCATTACTCAAAATATATGTCTATGTGTGCTTTCTTTTCTTTTTCTTTATGTTTCTTTATTTTTCTTTTTCACTATTTCTCTCTTCTTCACTAGAACATAAGTTTTATGAAGGCTGGGACTTTTTAGCCTTGTTCTCTGCTCTGTCCTTATCTCCTTGGGGAGTGATGGCACATAGTAGGTGCTCAATAAATATGTTGAATGACTAAATGGATGAATGTGATGAATTGATGTAAAACGCTTTGCATAGTAGCTGGCACATAATGAGTACTGAATAGACTGAAATTCCTGCTATCAATTGTATGTGGATTGGCTTTAGATGGAAAGCTACTCTTGGTTGGGCTCAAGGGCTGGAGATTGATAGATATCTTATTATTTAGATCAGTGGTCCCCAACCTTTTTGGCACTAGGAATCAGTGCTGTGAGAATTTAATGCCTGATGATCTGAGGTAGAGCGGAGCTGGTGATGTGAGCACTGGGTAGTGGCCGCAAATACAAATGAAGCTTCAGCTCACTAAAAACTTGCTGGCTGCTCACCTCCTACTGTGTGGCCCAGTTTCTAACAGGTCACGCACGGACCAGTTTGGTCCATGGCCCAGGGGTTGGGGACCCTTGATCTAGAGAACTTTATCAAGCATGTGGTGACGTGGGGCTTAGCCAACAGGATCTAGAGGAAATTCCTTAACTCTTTCCACACATGGAAACCAGGCAGTTCTTGTAGGTCACAATGGGAATGCTTACGTGGGACACTATGAATGTTCACCATGGCCAAGGCAACATTGTCCTGCTCCCAGGTACACAGCATCTGCTCATCCTTTTCTTTATGGAAATAGAGAATGGCCTTTTGCTTGATGCTTACCTCTGGCCTCAACTTGCATAATGAATATTTTTTTCTTTTAAAGTGTTGTATACAAAATAAAGTTACAGACACTATTAATCAACTTGAGCCTCTATATTTTGTTCCCTGGCTTCTACACTTATGATAATCTTAAGGTATTTTCAGCATGCTAATTTATATCCAGGGGGCGATTCCAGCCTTTTCTGCTTTGTTCCTACAGAAACAGTTAAAATGTCCATCCTTGTGTTACTTATGATCCTCCCAGGAGCAGACCTCAGGACAGTGTTAAATGTTGCAAGAATTTTCTTGAGGGAAGTGCTTTTGTAAAAGGACTTATTGAAGGACCAGAAGACTGGAGTAGCAGTCAAATCATGATGTGAGCCTGACTGAATGAAGGGGAGTAGGAGAGAAGGCTGGGTGGAAGCAGGCCAGACTGCCAGGCAGCCTAAGGAAGCTTCAGCAAAACCACTGGGAGTTCTTGTGCCTGGGTCAGCAAACTGAGGAGTTCTGTGTCTCCCAGGATGGAGTACCTCCACTACACCCTATCACTGGCAGGGAACAGCCCTTAGAAAGTAGGGTCATGGTACAAACAGGACTTAAAAATACAGCAGTTGGGGTTCTGGGCCAATTCCATACCCCACAGAAGGAGGTTTGTGAGGCCTCAGCTTCCACACTCCGTGAAGCTAGATACTACCATAACCATCCCCTAATGCTGGTTACTTTGCCATGAGGTACCTGGCTGCAAAATGGGAGAGCTGGTATCAAAACTTTCACCCAGGAAAACACAAATCAAATGAGTTAACACAGAAATGATAATGGAGTTCCTTCTTCCAGCAGCTATTGTAGCCACAGTGATTATCTGATATTTCTTGGCCCCCAAAAATGTACCACTCAAAAGTTGGTCTGTCTTCTTAGATTCCCCTATATCCTCTTCCCGAGAACACAGATTTTTCTCAGTAGAGCTGTCAGTACAAGTTCTGAGAGTTACGGCATCCAAGAACCAGAACTACCACTTACTCTCAGAGGCCCATTTCAATGCACAGGCCTGCCCACTGGTCCAATCTCTTTCTATGATGATGTTTTCTCTTAGAGGGAACGGTGACTCCTTCTTGTCCTGGGCCTTGGTTAGGGTCACCTAACTCTATGATGAATTTTCACTAAAGAACTTCAAGGAGTTGGGCTTGCCATCTCTTTTCTCTAAGAAGGCCATTTGGGTTCCTTATGAAAATTTTCTCATCCTTCCCATAGCACCTTAACATTTTTCTATCAATAATTTACTCCTGGGAGGAAATTATGGACACATGCTTCACTGTAGCTCTACCCTACTTGCTAGCTTAGAATGAGAACAGTTGAAATAACATCTCAGACAAATATTTTCCATTATCTGTACAGAATAATCAATAGGAAAGTTACTTGGAGACAGTGCCAACATTCCATTTTCTGAAGCATTCTTGTGTGCTGGACTTTGTGGTCTCATACCTTTTTATTATTTCTTAACCACTGGTTAATGTGACTGGTCAGAACCAAGAAGTACTCCTAGTGCAGATTTGTGTAGATGATTTCCACCAAGTTCCCTTTATTTTCCTAGAGTTTTCGTATAATGGGACAAGATCTAATGAAATGAGTCAAATAATAAATAGCTGATTTCATTCCCTGGAGCCCTCTCCTTCTGTGGAACATTTACTGTCTAATTTGTCTGTGGGAAGACGCAGCTGTTAGCAGGCAGCTTGTATGCCCCAAAGCAAATGAGGAGAAGACTTCCTGTGAACTTCAGAGCACATGCTGGGGGTGGAAGGACTTTGTTTTTCACTCTTAGAGCTTGTTGCTCCCAAATAAATGGCTTTAAATGGAGATGAAGGGATAAGACTTGTGACTAATTTCTCTGGGGAGCCTAAATATTTCTACTGCTGACCCTAGTGTGTCGCCTCCCCTGTCTTCTCACTGCAAGACTCATAGCAGCTTTACGACAAGGTGGGTGTTTGTGATCCAGTTCAGGATGGGGACTAATCCAGTCCTCCCGGAGGTGGTGTTCTTTCCATGACGCAGCTGACGCTCAGCCAGTGGAATCCCAGTGAGCTAAGGGAACAGGCAGTGTGTGTTAGGTTGATTCAGCTGAGGAAGTCATGGCCTTGCTTTAGCCTTATAAGGCCATGGTTCCGGAAGCAAGACTGTTTCAGCTTGAAAACCCAAAGCTCTGAGCATTCCCAGATGACATCTGTAGTTTTTCCAACACACATTTGGCATCCTTGGTTTCTTGCAGTGCTTTGATTGTGCAATCACAACTTGGCAGTTTCTTCATCCTGCAAAATCTGTACATTTTCTGCTCTGACATCTCAAAAATAATCTCTGAAGCATTTTTATCAGGGTAGTTTATCGTAACTCAGAACCACTCCCACCGACATTTCTTGTAACCAGTACTAGGGGAGTGATGACGTAGGAAGGAGAAAGGTGTTGCGGTAGGAAGGCTGACTTTGGAATTAGTTAGACCAAATTTTAGGACTTGATTCCCTTTCTTTTACTTGTTGAAGGAACTTAGGCCCTCAGGGGCTCAGACTAATTCTGTAAGATGAAGAAAATAGTATCAACCTTGCAGGGCTATTGTGAGCCTTAGATATAAGGTAAGCTAAGAGTTAAGTAAATATAAGGAATCGGTAAGTTTTGTATAAATAGATATGTGGTGTGTGTGTGTGTGTGTGTAGTGATGGTTCTAGTGTAGAGATGGGAGTGGTTATAAGTTTACAGTATATGTAAAAAATCTCAGCTCGCTTTTCAGGCCTCAATAAATCATAAATACATACTCATATGCTTACACACATCCTCATATGCACATCTACATATATACCACATGCATGCACACATTCCTTTTAAACCTCAACTTTACTTTTGATAAATAATTTGCTTCTGAGGCTAATCCAAGGCTAAGTGTCTGTGAGTTAGTCCTCAGACCTCCATACTGTCTGGGAATGTCAGGCTGGGTTCTATGCTGATCCTCACAGAGGTACCACTAGGCCTTCCTTTTCTAGCCATCGACTGGTAGCAGGCACAATAAAAATATGATCGTTTGCTTTCAATTCTCTCACTTATGTCTAAGACATGAAGACAGAACTCATTCTGAATTTTAGTCTGAGACATCTGGGAAAGAAAGACTATTTTTCTTTAACTCTTGGAATGCTTCCCTTGTCACTGCAGCATTCATGTTGTTTTCAAATAGGGTTTATGACAGACCTTTTTTGGCACAGTAAGAAAAGATATAATCTCTTCCTTTATGAGGGCTCCATGCCAAAATATTGGTCTCCAGCTTCTTAGCACATTTAGTAAAAGACTTGATATCTCATAATTCTGAAATGGAGTTCCAAACGATATATTGGGAAAAAAACTCCTGCCTGGAGCAAACTTTATAAATTCAGCTTGTCATTTCTTTTAGCTAAATGGTATGCTGAACTTTATTTTCATTATTTAATTATTCAGCCAATTGATTAAGCAAAAATATTTATTAATAAACTGCTGAAGTGCTGGGAATACAATGATGAACAAGACAAAGAAAAGTTATTGTTATTTATGGAGGCTATAGACCATGAGTTAAAAGCAAGATGCACAGTGCTAGGAAGAAAGAGGTTTAGGGGAAAGAGGGAATTCCATTTGGGACATATTGAGCTTGAGATATTTGTGATCAAGTGGAGATTTGAGTACACAGTGGGATATTCATATCTGAAATTCTGCAGAAATATCAAGTCTGTACATGTGCATTTAGAAGTTATTAACCTGCAGGTGGTGACTTAAGGCATGAGGATTCATCCACTAAGAGGTTGTGGAATGAGAAATGAACCAAGGGCAGACCTCTAAGGTTAAAGATGGGTAAGGACAGAGAAACAGGCAAAGGAAACAAGAAAGAGCAACCGGAGTAGTGGGAGAAGAAGGGGAAGTGGGCTGTAGAAGAGGGGAAGAGAAGGTTTCTAGGAGGTAGTGATCCAATGTGTCCAGTGCAAGTTAGAGGTCAAGGGCAATAGAGTTTGAAAGTTTCCTTTGGATTTTACAATAGGGGAGTTTTTATCTTGGCAGTAGCAGTTTAAGAGGAGTAGTAGTGAAGGAAGCCAGATTTCAGTGGACTGATGAGTGAGTGGGAGATAAACAGGTGGACAAATATGTGAGGGCAGTGAGATAGGGCAGTAGCTAGAAGGGCACAGTGGAAAAAGCAGATGTGAAGTTTTTTGTTTCTTCATATATATATGTTTAAACTTACATGAGGCTTGGGAGTGTTTAGATGCTACCAAAAAGGAGCCGTTAGGGAGGAGTTAAACTATTGACAGAAGAAGTCCCCTGGGATGAAGAGGGGGAAGTTCTAGATCACCTGTAAAGGAATTAGCTTCGTAAGGGGTACATCTTTTCTACCGTAAAAATGTGAAGGAAGAATGTATATAAGCTCATATTTTTGGTGGCTGAAAATATAATTTTTCCTGCCCCATCTTCTTCAAATCATGCCTTTTATTCTCAGTTTTATCCTTGTATTTGTGTATTATTTTAAAATACAAGGATTTATCTACCTGAGCATTGCCTTGTGTTTTAGGTTATCAGTTAGTATCTTTAATGATTTAACTATAAGTTATGCAGGGGCTGAGCATCTGTTTGTTTCCTTTGTCCTGCAAAGAAATGTTCTCTCTTTGCTAAATGTGTAGCTAGGAGTTAGGGCACAGCCTGCGGCTCCAAAACCAAACAAAAGATTAAGGCCTGGCCCTCATTTATCTAATGTTCTGACTAGCTGCAAATCAGCCTCAGACACT
Organism: Rousettus aegyptiacus; assembly: GCF_014176215.1. NCBI lineage: Eukaryota > Metazoa > Chordata > Mammalia > Chiroptera > Pteropodidae > Rousettus > Rousettus aegyptiacus. The sequence continues at coordinate 113,894,570 of NW_023416306.1, read as the reverse complement.
AAATCTGCACTTTATGCAGATTGGTGCTTCATCTTTCATTCTTAAAAAATACTTCAAGAGCAATTTTCAGCTCACTAAGGGAAGGAAGTTTCCTGAGGAGCTGGTAGTGAAAGCAGGACCCATGTAAACCTAAAACGTGCAGAGCTGTATGTCTGAATTCCATACTTCCCAATTCTAACATGCCTATGGATATGAGCTAAGTAATTCTGCAATAACCCAGGTTTTATGTTAACATGATTCTTAGTCTTAAAATCTGTTATGAACTCTACAAAAAAGAACATAGTCGTCATTTTTACTGGAGCCAGATCTGAATTTTTTTTTTTAGGTGAAATACGTAAGACCCAAACACATGTTCTTACTTAATTCTCAGTGCTCCAATAGGTTAATCTAGTGACAGCATGGTTCCTGGAGAAGCTATCAGAGGAGACTTGAGGTCTGAGATGTCTTCTTTGTGACTTGCACAGGTCTTGTCATAAACATGATACCTGAGTATCTTCCTTTGGCTTCATCCTGGCCCTATATTTCTTCATGATCTTTTAAAATATACTAAAATACTACTGAGAAAGAGTCTTAGTCTTTTCATAGACAAGAACTTCAGAACTGGTGAATCCTCAGAAGAAAGTCTTCATATATAAAAAGCAAGGACTTTTTATTGGTCGAAAACTCTTTCTGTTTTAAGTTCCAGATTGTTTATCTGGTAACTGAGTTATTTATTTTTTCATTTTCTTCTCTGGCATGTTTATGATTGTTTTTTTATTTTTATTTTTTATTTTTTTAGACTTGATTATTCAGAGCCACATTAGCATTTTGTGAAAGTTGTGAGGTCATTTTAAAGCTCTTTTCAGCCTCGCCTTCTAGGAGTTACATTACTCTGTCACTCAAATACTCTTTGAGAAGGAAGACATGGCTGTGAACATCTCTCCTTCCTACAGCTTCAGCAGCCTTGGGAGCTTTATGCCGAACATGGAAAGGGCATATTCTTTGTGAATGTGGTCAGTGAGAAAGCTCTTCATGATGTAAAAGATATTGGGATTTTTCACAGGAAGAGCTGGCTATCATTTTGTGATTCTACCCATAATGCTTCAGGAACTATTTCCTGGAAGCCATTCAGTATTCAAGCTTTCAATAGAAGAAAACATGGTCAAAACACAAGACTCTCAATTCATTAAGCTGGAAACACTGGCTATTAGAATTTACAGGAGGCCTTTTACATTCATGGCAGGGGCTCAGTGGTTGGGGTACAAGGCAAGATTTGAGTCACTGAGGTACTATGGGACTGGGCAGCAATCTAGTTATAGGAAATCCATAATTCAAGGCAAAAACAGAACTTGTAACAAGATTTACTTGTGCTTAACTGATGAAGTCTTGAGCTTCTCGTTTTCCTTTAAGAATGTGTTTGAACTGAGAAGATTTGACCCTACCAGGGAAGACTGAGTGGTCCATTGGTGAGAGTCAGAGGTAAATATATCCATATATTGTAATCGAAGGCTAACCTTCTTATGCTGTGGACCCTTTAGCAGAGAAGGCTATAGTGCCCTTCTATTGGAAGCCCTAGCAAACTAATACAATTGATCAAACCATTTAAATGTTTGATTTTAATGGTTTAACAAATAAACAGTTCCCAGGTCCCTTTCCTCAGTCCAGAAGAGCAGGATACTAGTAGAAATGACTTCCTGCCTGCTAGAACTATGGAACTTTTTGGGCAGTGGTTCTTAAGTAAGGTCTATAGGTGGGCTTCATGGAGTCTTTCTTTCTATATTATTTCTTTATTTTTATAGAAATAGTATCTCGAACTTCTGCAAGATTACCGAAGGTTTATGACTTTCCAAAAGCTTGCAACCACCATTTTAGAATTTGTTGCATATCCTGAGGACCGCTCTACCTTGGCTGCAGCTGGACACAGAGTATACCTAGGGACTACTGACGATCCTTGCAGTTGGAATTGTCCATTTGTGCAACTCTTGTGAATGGAGTTGCCACGTGCTCTGAAAAATATAGGAAAGCCCAGAGAACAAAGTGAAGGCATTTACTTAGGTATACATTAAATATAAGTCTTGGTATTAGATGTAGAGATGTTAAGGATGCATAAGGGAATATCTGTAACCTCACATGTTGGGAGAGCTTCAAACCTTGATATTTTCTGAGTTTCATGACCCCTGGTGGCTCTTTTTGGCTGAGGCCAGACAGACAGCTCTGCTGTTCTTAACCATGAGCTTGCCGAGCCTGTGTCTTCCTCCATGTGGGTCCATGGATCCCTAGCCTTTACAAAAGAGTATCTTTGTATAAGCAGTTTCATGATTGGGTCTGCTGTCAGAGAGAGCTAAGAGAGAAGAGAGAGAGAGAGAGAAAAACAAAACAATAACCTGATGATTCCAAATGCTTGTGAGGATGCGAAGCAACTGGAACTCTTATATGTTGCTGATAGAAATGCAAAATGATGTAGCTACTCTAAGAAAAGCTTGGCAGTTTCTTATAAAATGGAACATATATTTACCATGTGAACCCACACCTAGATGTTTGCACAAAAGAAATTAAAGAAGGTTTACATTAAACCTGTATGTAAATATTTATAGATACTTAATTCATAATAACACGAAAATGCAAACCACCCAAATGTTCTTCAACTTTTGTATGAGCGAATAAATTGTGGGACAACCACACAATGGAACAGTACTTGCAATAAAAGGATGAACTTACTATTTATTTACAAAAGAGCTTGGCTGAATCTCTCCTGCTTTAAGTTAAAGAATCCAGATTCAAAGACTACATACTATATTATTCCATTTACACGACATCTAGAAAAGGTGAAATAATAGGGACAAGGAACAGTTGGTAGTTGTGAGGCATTAGGAGTGAGGGGAGGTTTTGAACACAAGTGGGCATCACCAGGGAATTTTTTTAGGTGCAAAGGAACTATTCCATATCTACCCAGATTTGGGTAGTGATTATATGACTTTAGGCATATGTCCCAACTCACAGAATTGTACACCAAAAAGAGTTAATTTAACTGTATATAAATTTAGAAGTAAATTTATAAAAGCAAAGAAAAAGGAAAGAAAAAAAAGAAAAGAAAGTAATGCCTGGCTGGAGTAGAGTTTGTTTCAGAGCCAAGAGGGAGCTCGAGGTTACAAGGGGACAGTCTGCTCGCTACTGCATGTTCCACTGGCTTTAGCCAAACCCTTGGTGTGGACAGGCAGTTGGAAGAACATGGCCATTTTCAGGGTGCAGGAGCCCTAAGGTTTGACTCATAAAACTAGAAATAGAGATAAATCTTGGGAAAGGGAAGTTGTGTTGAAGTGGACAAATTGGTCTTCTCAGAATGAAGTTGGGAACAAATATTTTGGTGTTACCACATTGGAAGAGAAGAACAATGCAGATCATGGCTCATGGTGTTTGGCTGAGATCTGAAAAGTTACTGGAAGACTCCCAAAGCTTGGACCCTTCTCTATGACTTTTTTCTCTGTGAGCAATTAAATCAGTAAAGGCTGTGTCCATAAAGGGAGATCAACAATTTGGGGAGAATTATGCTTTATAGAAGCATATTTTAAGCATTTTTGTAAGAGTTGATGGGTTTTGCTTTTACTCTCATATGTTAGCCAGGGGAAGAAATATGCTATGATGGAGAAAACAAAGTGTTTAACCTCAAGCTTACCTGGGTTACACTAGGCTTTGTGACCTTGTGCTAATTACTTACTTTCTCTGAGTCTTCTTTTCCTCCTCTGGGATATAAAGTTGTTGTGGACATCAGAAATGAGGCAGAATGAACTGAGAATGAACTAACAACCATCCCCCAGCCACCACCACCACCATCACACGCACACGCGCGCGTGCACACACACACACACACACACGCGTGCGCGCATGTGCGTGTGATGGTGGTGGTGGGAGAGCCATCCTAAACCAGTGTTCATCAGGAACAGATCAGGGCCAAAGTTATGTTCATAGGAGGAATATCCTTTCCTGACATAGGATGGGAGAAATTGGTGTGGGTTATCTCCAGAAAAATACAATACTCACCTTAATGTGGCACCATGCTTCACAAGTAACCAGTGAGCAATTCATTGTCACTCTTCTCAGTGGGAGGCTGGACAGAAATAAGACCACATGCTGCCCTCTCCCCACCATTCCTGGGACCAGCACCTACTACTTTGCCCTTGAATTTGGCAAAATGTGGGCAGAGGGGAGCCTCCATTTGCCTCCTGATCAAACTTCATGGTGAGAAACCCCCATTCTTTGGGGAGGATCAGAGGTTCACTGGGTGTAAATACAGAAATGCGTGTGTGTTGAGTGAGTGGGTTATGAGGGGAAGAGATGGAGAGAGAGTGTGCACTTCTGTGGGGTATGGTGCTTTCTGACTACCATGTCTGCCTGTAAACTTTCTTTCTTTTGGGTGGTAAATGATAACAAACAGGTTAGAAAAAAATGACAACCTCCATTCCTTTTATATTAAATGGTTCAGTGTCATGGTATGAGTGGTTGTTCATTTGTGTACTTTCATCATGGTTCTGTGTGTTGGGTTTGGAGAAGATCAATTAAGTGGAGGTACTTGATGACAGTGACCTTAATTGTTGTATGACCTTTACTATTATCACTATAGTTAATGTTTACTGAACATTTGGTATATACCAAGCCCTGTTTCAAATGCTTTAAGTATTTCAATATATATATTAATCCTCGCATTAACCCCAAGTGTATACTTTTATTTTAAAGATGAAGGATGTGAGGCACAGATGGGTTAAACACCTTGGTTTTGATCATACAAAGATGGGAGAATATAAACCTAGGCCATTTGGATCTAGAGCCCATGCTTTTAATTACCCACCTACACACAAAGCCCCCCAGCCACTCCCATCCCCACATGAGAAGCTGCAAGAATTCATTCTTAGATAGAAACTCTGGGTTACCAAGGAGCCCTGCTTGATTTTGAGACCATTAGGATGGATGTAGCAATAATTCATGGCTCAAAAGGGCACCTCCACATTGTAGTGTTGTTATGATTGGTACTGTCATCATTGTGGTCATTAGCTCTGTCTCCTGGGGAAGATGGTGTGGCTTCTCTCCCTGTGTTACTTTTGTGTCCTCTACATGGCTGTAGCATAACACATTGCACTTTGGTTAGTTTCAGGTTATCCAGATGAACTTTCCATTACAAGGAGTTGATTCAAACACAACAAATAGAAAAAAATGAGATCTTACTAGGCATTGATGACCACATGATATATATGAATTCCACACTCACCTGAAATGATTACCAATAAAATAGGAAGCCGAAAAAAAAATCTGAGGAGCTTCAAGTCCCCACTTCTATAGAAAGAAAGGCCTTTATTTGTTTAAGTCAGTTTAAGCATCACGTTTCTTTAAAAAAAGGAAGAATTGTTGGTGACTTTCTATCTTCTACCCACACATTCACTTTGTGCCTGGTGTGTGCAGAGCAGCAGGACTGTGGGGTATGGTCCATCTCTTTAGGAAGATAGTAGAGGAAAACCATGAAGAGTTCAGTGTGGATACCAGGCAAAAAAAAAAAAAAAGAAAAAAAAGAAAAAAAGAAAAGCAGGACAGATTTTAAATTAGTACCACTGAGGTCAATTCACGGCCTCTCTTCCCAGATTGGCTTGAATTCCCAGTATTGAGTGAGAGCTAGTCATCACCACCCTGGAATTTTCAGATCAGCAAGAACAGAAGTCTTGCTGTGTGGTCACTGGGAGGCTGTTGTCAGACCCTTACCTCAGTTGGTTAAAGTGTAGTGTTCAAGTTTGGGCCAATCCTCCTGATAGGTTAATACAGAGATGCAAGTCTTTTCTTTTGAACTTGTTGGCAAGTGTTTTATACAAGAACTTTTTCATTTTTACCTGTGTCTCAGAGCTGTTTACTAATAATACTTTAATCGGGTTATTAAGGACTACTGATATTTACTACGAAAACAGTATTATATATGCATTCTTTCTTCCAAGGAACACTTGCCATTTTGCAAAGCTCTCATTGTACCTACCTACAAAGAATTGAAATTTCCAGTTTTTGAAAAGGACACTTTGTTATCAATGTCCATTATCAGTGATGTTTTGAATTTGTTGGTCATTGTTTTTAATTGTTGCTCTTCTTGTATTAATGACTATATTTAAAGATTTAAGGATGTATATTTTTAAAATTGTCTTGTCAGTGTAATAATGATATTACCATTTGATTTTTTCATTCTATCATCATCATCATCATCATCATCATCATCATCATCATCATTGAGATGTTTCCATTGGTAATTAGAAATTACCAGTGGGATAGATGGATTATTGGGTCCTTTTTGCTCCATGTCCTACCATTGGATAGAACATGGTATTAAGGATTCACTATAAAGTTATTTTCATTGATTCATTTCTGTTTTTACTGGGTTGTCCCTCTGGAATTACATTTGTGAACTGAGTGGCTAGGTTTATGAGTGCATTGTCAATAGGGCAGATCAAAACCACAGCCTTGGTTAGAAAAAACAGACAGATCAAAAAAAAAAAAAAAACCAAAACAATAATAAAACAAAACAACCCTACAGTGCATACTCTATTGCTGCAGAATGGTGTTCTTTCAAATAAACTTCAAGGCCTTAATAATAACTTCCTTTTCAAAATCTAGGGATGTAGGTCCTATTGTCTACACTATCAAGTCTTGACTCTATTCTTGCTATGAGATATTTGAGCATCTTTACAATACTAGTTGACGTTACCCAGCTATATGCCCTACCATTTCCTTGTTATCTCACACCTTGGGTTGGATAACTGTATCCCCCACTCACACACATCATGCCTTTTCTGAGGCTGTCATCTCAGTGCAGATTGTCTACTTCCTCCTCCATCTCCACCATGTGCCTGTATGAGCAGGCACACACATGTACACAGTCCCCTTGACTATTGGGTGAACTCCAACACATCCTTAAAAATCTGGTGCAACCCTTTGTGATTCTCTCCTGTAGCTTTTACAGCATAGTAAAATTTTGGATTCAGAAGAGCTGATTTTGTTCTCAGTTCCACTGTGTAGCTAGATCAAGACCCTCACCTCTGCATTTACTTGTTTGTTTGTTTTTTGTAAAATGACAAAATCCCTTTCATCAAAGGAAATTTCTTAAATACTTTTCTTCAGATGAAACAATAAATTTAATAAAATAAGTTCTGTGTAACTTGACCAATCCTTCATGCCAAATCCTTGAGCCAAATCCTTTCTTGCATTTGATTCGGATTTATGTCTGATTTTGTGTGTGTTTGTGAGAGAAAGGCATGATGTAGAATATATGAATGTTGTTTCATGCTTTCCAATAAGCTCAGTCAAATGTATCCTGTGGTATTTACATTTTATTCCATGCAGTATAGAAAACACTGACTGTTCAGTCGGTGACAAGTTTCCAACAAGCACCAGCCCTAGGAGGGACATGTTGTTAGGAAATGTACAAGGTTACACAGTAGGGCTATAAATTTTGATTAGTCCATATGGAACATTCTGTACTTTACAAGAGGAGCAAGACAGATGTTTGTCTCAATTTCATTTAAAAGACATTTTCCTCAGATTTATACAAAGAACCATATGACTGATAAGTTTTTTTCATAACTCTGTCACCCCATGTGTTATCCATTATGGATTTAGAAGGCTGAAAACACCAAAGCCAGTGTGAGTCAGCAGAGGCCTTATGCAGATAACAGGTTTTTCTGAGTTATCCCCTCTTTGAGGCTTCCCTCAGCTCATCTTGGTTACCACACATGGGACACCCTCTAGACTCTGGAGTTGGGTTCTGGCACTTCTGGATATAAATGTTAGGACTTCGCACTCTACCTCCTGGTTGTTCCTTTAGGGCCTTTCTATTAATCAGAATCCCACACTGGAAGAATTACTTTCATTTCTTAGAAAAAAGAAAAAAAACTTAAAATAAAAATTTTGAAATAATTTTTTATTCAAAAACAGTTGTGTATCTAAAAGAGACTGGGCAATTTTCTGGATACAGGGATATAAAGATGAGTAAAAAGAAATTTTTGTCCTTCAAAAACTCCCTGTCAGCTCCAAGAGACAAAGTACAGTGTGGACACGGTCATAACACAGGTCTGGATGGTGTGTCACCAGAACTTTAAGGAATGTGTGAACAACTCTGACTGCTGAAACTAGGTAGGACTCATAGAGAAGGTGACATTTGACTTGGATCTTGAAGAACAATTAGTATTTTACCAGTTTCAATCTTATAGATTTAAGCAGAAGATTATCTTGTTTCACTGCAGATAAAATAAATTGATATATCAAAATCAAACTTATTTGGCAGAGGGTAATAAATAGGATTTATTAGATAATTCCAATTCAGTTGTCAAATATAAGCCACTCTATTACAATTATAAGCAAATGCTGATAGGACATGATATTTTTTTATCCAAGAATTCATCCAAAATATGGTAACAAAGATGTCATATGAGATTTCAGGACCCACTAAAAGACTCCTAACAGAATGTTTTGCAATATGGACAGTCCTCACTTGGCATGGCTGTGATATGTACAGATTTCAGATACCATGGTGTATTTAAATTATACCAGTCCCCCAATAACACAATTGAAATTTCAGTTATCATGGTATATTAGCTGTAAATAATTGCATAAAGTACAAACTTTGCTGCAGCCTCGTCAGTCTAGGGATTATTATATAAATAACAGATGCACTTTGTGTTAAGTGACCGTCGACTCCTTGTCACTTAGTCACAAAGTGACATTTTACAAAACTGGAATTGGCCAACAAAGATAAAAATACCGCAAAAGTCAAAATTTGATAATACTGAATAATGAAATGTGAATCAAATATTAATTAAGTTATAGAAAAACATAGCTGACTATGAAATCATTGATCTTGCCTCTGAGACACTCTAGAAATGCAGCCAGAGGAACTTAGTGAACATGAACTTATATAAAGGAGGAAAGTTTTAAGATGAAAATAATTAAGATGTTCCAGAGGAAGTGACGCCAGCGAAAAATCTTCATGTTAAAGGAACTCTTAGAGATATTTCACAACATTGAAAGCATAAAGAATAAAGTGTTGAAAGCTGACTCAAATTTAGAAAAGAGTATGACAATTTCCCAAGGCAGAGGAAAGATGCTCACACCATAGTTATGCTATGAGAAAAAGAAAGTAAGCCTAGTTCAAACTTTTGTTGATATTTTTTTTCAAAGAAATAAAAAAATTAATTCTCAATGTCTCTTTTTTAAAAATAATAGTATATTAATAAATATTAACTTTACATTTCTTTACTGCCCCGTAACCAACAGTAAGAGAGTTTTTAAAGTCTCAACAAAAATTTTTAAAGGCCATGGAATAATTGTAATTTTTCCCATTGATTATTTGGATCACTTTACATGGTTTCAGCTTATATGGTTATTTTTATGATTCCGTGTTACCGTGCGAAGCAGGAACTTCCTGTAATTTGAAAAGATCAAAGACATTAAGTCCAGTAAATGCTCACAGAGGGAAATATGTGAATCTGCTTCTGTTGTCAATTCTATTCGTAAAACAAATACTATATCTGTGTAAACAAGGTGCTTTGCTTTCATATTTCACAGACTAGGGGACACTTCCCAGATACAATACAAATCTTAGGAAGCTGTATACAAATTTTGCAGCATGGATGATTTTCATCTCTTTGGCTTCCTAAAGACTTTCCTAGTTGCTATTTGGACCTGTTATCAGAGTTCACCTTCACAGAGGGCAGTTGTGTTCTCTCCTTTGAGTTAAGTTCACAGTGAGATTTGTTTTTTAATTGTGTATCATATACTGGTGGAGTAACCAAATTAGTAAAGGCTGTTGTAAGGAACATCAGTTGTTGCCTATTCATGGTCCATTCCCCAGGATGCTGGTTAATAGTAGCCTCCTGCTTTTACAACGCATTTCCCATTGTATACAGTATTGGTGGGAATCTCTTAAGAGGTCTCTCACTTCCTTAGCCTTTATGCCTATAATTCAAGTACTGAATAATGTAACCACTGTAGTTGACTCTCCCCAAGCAGATGTATGGTGCAATGCTGTCCATTAATTCTGCTCCTTATATCTCCAGAACCACCTTAATTCCCATTTCTTCTGTCTCATTATTTAATTTTCTCTTTAATTTTGTAGACTATCTTGTATTCCTCCAATAGATTTCTATTTGTTTCTTTTGATAGATTTATTTATTTATTTATTTATTTAATTTACTTATTTACTTATTTATTTTTGCCCATTAGTCACAATTAACCAAGTTTCTTTGCTTATTTAAGTAATATACACTGTGTTTTGTTCTTAAACTGTGCCTAAATAAAAACTGAAGACAAATTTTAAAAGCTTCAGGCAAAAGAGTCATCACAAGAAGTATTCCAAATCTTAACAAAGACAAAGAAATGCCAGAGACACTTGGCTCAGTTCAATGGATTTCTTCTTCTTCCTCCAAAAGGAGAATTTTGCTGGGGCAGTAGCTCCAAATTCACACATACACTAACATAACTAGATCTTAAAAAAAAAAAAAAGAAAAGAAAAAGAAAAAGAAAAATGGCAGCATATTAGAGTTTTATTTTTTTATTTACTCAAGGTCCAAGTGAAGTGAGAAAGGAACATCCTGTCACAGATTTCACTTATTTATTAAACTATTTGTTGAGCACTTACTATGTAGCAAGCACTGTTCAAAGCTCTTGGGATGAATAGGTCAACAAAACAGACATAAATCTCTGCCTTCTTTGAGCTCCCATTCTAGTGGGTGGAAATCCAAAGGGAACTCCTTGGCCATTATTATTTTGATCTAAGGACTATTAGGCGTAATGTATAGATCGAATAAATTTTTACTTGAGATTTTGACTTTTTGCCTCAAATAGCTTTCATAAGTGTTCAATTATTTTCCTAATTTTGGATTTGGAAGTTATTTTCCCTTTTGTCAGTCAGAGCCAAAATTGGAAGACAAGTACATCTAGCCTGGATGAATTTAGAATATAATTCAGAGATTCAATAGTGTCTGGTGCCTGGAATTTGGTAAAAGATTATTCACACTCTTGTTGCTCAATAGCATTGGATAATGGATATTTCTGATCTGAAGCTGATTTCTCAATAGTAGATGGGAGTGATCCTGCCCTGGGGGTATGAGGGAGGAAAGCTCCTTTCCCTTTCTTCCTTCCCCAACTTCTGGGATAAAGGGGAAATTACTATGGAAATGAATACCCTGAAGGTATTTACTGGCTCAATTTCATAATATTAAAGACAAAGGGGTGGGTGCTTTGGCAGTCAATGTGAATTCTAACATCTCTTAACTGCATCTGGCCAGTTAACCATTGCTATTTAAAGGAAAATTGAATACAAACAACTTTATTTTTTCTGAAGCTGCCAATCAAACTCCAGTATGCATCTTTAAAGAAAAGTTTGGAAACAACTCATCGTCCTGCTTAAAAAGTTATGTTATTTGAGTCCTGTTCAGTAGAAATTGTGACATCTGATGTACCAGACATAAGGTGAGGAGTCAGTGAGCACTGTGAGAAATAAGAGTGTTTTCCTGAAGCCAACTCAGTACCCCATCACCTTGTCTTGGCTTCTCACCCTTCTTTATCTCACTTTCCCCATTCTTATTCTCTTGGAATAGCACTTTCCGAAAAAACCAGTAGAATTAAGCCTTGCTTCAGGTACTCTTTCTAGAATACCCAAATTATGAGAAGAGGTGATTTATTTTTGCCAAATAGATAGCCCTTTGTCTTCAAACTATTTACTGAGTAAGTGACCCTTCTTCGCACGTATACCTGGCACTATTTCTGGACTTTTATTTGTCTTTTTCTATACTGATATCAAACTTTTAATTCTATGGATTTAGGGTTTGAGCTCTGGTAGGTTCTAAATAATTGTTAAATCCACTATCAGTTTCTTTCTCTCCTTCATTCTCTGCTTTCCCCTCTGCTTTGATTTTGTTTTTCTGTTTCAGTCCCACTCTTTTCTCAGTATGGAATCTGTCACTGACTCTGATCATCTGCCAGTATTTCAGCCAGCTTCAACTATTAATTTAAAATTCTTTGTGATATTAATAGTATATGATTGGCTGAAGGAGACAAGAATGAGGATGAAATTGAGCCAAAGCGAAGTATAAAACAGGCTTTATTAGGGTCTGCGGGCAAGGTTCACTGGTCCCGAGGAAAGGGGCCACAGAAGTCCCACGTGCCTGGGGTATAGGCGCGGTTTTAAAAGGTTTTGGCCCAGGATGTCGGTGGGGTTACAGGGTGGGGACTTCTCTGTTTGGCTGATCTCGCCACCCGGGAAGTCTCTGCTGTAACTTTGGTGTGAGCCGTTGGCCATCTTAGCTATTGAGCTACCTTCCCGCTGGTGTAATGGCGCCCATGAGCAACCGAACAGTATAATAATAATTGGTAATGTAAAAGAGACTTCCAATGATAGACATGTTTTCATGGTGACAGAGCCTCTGACTTTTGATAGCATGCACGGTCTTCGAAATTGCAACCTCATTTCCTATATATCCTCATATTTAGGTTTGGCTATATTACTAAGTTCTTTTCACTGGAATAGAAACAGAAATATATGGAAGCTTCTGATAAACTTCTTAAAAGACAGTGTGAGCACCCTTTGCTTCCACCCCTTTATTATCCTTTCCTCCATCCTGCTGCCTGGAGTGTACCAGCTGCCATCTTGGATCATGAACTTGAGGCTCTCCACAGAGGAGCCACAAGGTAGAAGGGATTTGGATCTCTGGTTTTGTAGAGAATCAGACCAACCCTGGACCTCTTACACTGAGAAATAAATTATCTTTTGTATTGTCTAACACAGTGTTGATTTAGACACTATTTACAAACCGAATCTGAGCTAATATGTTGGGGAAGTGAGATGAAGACTGTAGAGTAGAAGGAGGGTATTGGCCAGAAATGTGAATTAAATTTTTCACTCCTGATCTTATTGAGAACTTCAGGAACCGTAACAAAACTTTTAGCTTTGGTCTATTATGACCCTTGTAGATTTGGGGCAAATCATCTGACTTACCAAATGATCAGATGCCTCAGAAAGGGTCATTGAGAAATTACTACGTCCCAGAAGCTTAGAAATCCTCACTACCACTCCATATTGAATTGTCTTAACATTTCGCAAAAGTTGAGCACTCTTTTTTCCATGGTTTCTTGACAAAGAAGAGTGAAAAAAAGGAATGAGTTTTCTGGTTATATGATTAAAGTATTCCAAAAAGTTCTGCTGAGTGAGACTGATTGAGAAGTGCTATTACATACTTTTGTTGTTGAAGGACATGCACCTTTAGTTATTAAAAAAAAAATTGGAAAGGAAACACATTAATGAGGGTTATCTCCTTATTATAAAATTGAGACTTTTTTTTGTCATCTCAAAAATGAGCACTCTTTTTTGTCTACGGTCTTGGCTCACTAATGAGTTAACGTATGTGGGTATAACCCTTTTTCTGTAAGATTCAGGAAAACTTTAACAGACATAGACATGATGGACTTCATCCAGTGAAGGAAAAGGAATCCTGGCTCTAGAGTTTAAGGATAGGGAAGTTTATAGCTCCTCTTTGGAGTGTACGTTTATATGGACTTGCCCAAGAATCTTGATTTTACATGTACCTGCAGATCTGGTTACACAGAAGATTCCTTGAACTTAGAGCTAAATATCTTTCTATTTTTAGATAAACATTAGAGTGAAAATATTGGAGTCAGGGAAGAAAGAAATGTAAAACTCCACTAGGCTCTCTGGAGAGTTTGGTCAAAGATAACAATCATTCAAGTTGTGGCTGGTGTAAGAACAATGACAAGGGTTAGAAATGTTGGATAAAGTGAGTACTAATTGAAAATAAAACCACCAAAAGTAAAAGCAAACAATGTAATGCTCATTTAGGTGGTTATTTTCTCACTTTCTATTGAAAGACTGCTAGGAAACAGAAGGAAGAAATCACAATAAAATAAGGATAAGCTCTGCAATCACTATGTAGAGGGTCGTGGGCGAGAGGTAGAGATCCACTATTCTTAATGTAGCTTTCATGTTACTTTCTCACCTGCTCAGGCCCTGGTCCCCAGGGCTTTTAGGTTTAAAACTATTGCTTCTAAAACACTCTTTTTAGAGGTAATTGTGAAACCTGAGAGAATTAGGTTATCAGGCCACCCTCATAGTGACAGACTAATTCAGTTAGTTTAGAATTTCAGGGCCTGTGGGAGTTGAACTCAAAACAGGTACATTTTGAAAGGTTTTTAGGGGCAGGAAATTTGGAGACTAGGCCACTGTTGGGTTAGTAAAAAGAAAGGCCAGGGCAGTGCCCACCCAACAGGCAGAGAGCTAAGGACAGGGTGAATAGTGAGGTGAGATGGGGAAGGTCAAAGGCAACATATTTTAGTATCAAGGCAGCTTTGTATTCAACACTTCATTGAAAAAGCATGTTTTTAAATCCTGAGCCTTCATTTATTTATACTTTTAAAATGATGGGCTTTGGGGATAATGAAAATTAGAGATCTCTTTATCTTTTTTTTCACTTATGGAGTTCAGATTCAGAGCTTTAGAAATCAGATGAGAAATAGGGGAGATGGAAAAGCTTATTTCTGTTAGTATGTGGGAGGTTCCAACTTGATCTTAGGTTTTACTTCTTGTGCAGAGCATGCAGATATGTATTTGCACGTATGCTTGATAAAGCTCCTAAGAAAACTTATTAAAAAAAAAAAAAGAGAGAGAGAGAGTGAGAGAGAAAGAGAGAGTAGGTTAGGCGCACTTGACCTGGTAAAAGAGAGTTAGTCTATTGACCATGAGAGGGGAAAAGGCTTTTAAGTAATTTACATTACCATGTGACTTATTTTCTGGCCCAGTCTCTCTCTCATGGGCCTATTGGAGTCCTAGGAGAATGAGACAGAAGGTGAAAATTGAATCCTTTATGAAACCGTAAGACATCTTGCATGGGAATATAGTATTGGTATTCAGCTGGGCAAGGATAGTCCACAAAAGAGGTATAGGTCTTGCTTCTGTGTGGAACACAGTGTGGCTTTGGTAGACTGAGGATCCCAGGGGACATGCTTTGGAAACTTCATGATGTCAATATACTTGTCCCAATAGCACTCAGAGGAAGGAGATGGTCCTCCATGGATGTGGCTATGGTGCTCAATAAAAACCACAGAGGATTCAAGTGGACGTGGAAGAACTCCACAGGTGGGGACTGGGTAGAAGAGAAGTAGAAGAAAAGTAGGCGATTCCACATGGTGGAAGACCTGTTTGAATGTGAGAGAAAAAGACCTCCTGGGGCCCTGTGTCCTTCTTGAGAAGGAGGACATCAAAGATGCTTGAGGGACGCAAAGGTCAATGAAACAATGTGTGTGTGTGTGTGTGTGTGTGTGTGTGTGTGTGATCTCTTTCACTGATAAGGTTACTAATCACTAAAATTACTTAGTATCTTTCTTATCTCCAGAAGATTTCCAGAGAGTAGAGTTATAGAACCCATCTCCACAGTCACAGATCCAAGGTCACTACTACTCACAGTATCTGTTTGCCTGCTCATTGATGGCATGGGTTTTAAATGAGGCCAGGGTCATGGAGACAATAATCTCTGTACTAGCTTGTGAGATGCAACTTTCTCAGTAGATCTCTATTTAACCCTCCAACATATGGGTATTGTCTTTGGAAGGGGGCTTGGCAAAGAAAATGTATGCGTATGTATGTGGGAAGTAGATACACTAGACTAATTATCCTGGTTTTCAGACTGCAAGTCTGAGTGTCTACTTGACAGATATATCTTTATATATAAAGGGGGCATACTACAATGAAAAAAAACAGTGAAATTTATTAAGCACTTATTATATAAGTACTTTTACAGAGATGGCTTTATTTATTCCTTATAATAGCCCTATTAGAAAGGTATTAATAGTGTCTTCATTCTGCTGATGAGCAAACAGTGGCCTTAAGAGGTTAAATAACATGCCCCAAAATGCTCAGCTGATAAATAGCGGAGACAGATATAATTGAACCCATAATTCAAAAGCCCACATTCTTAATCCCATGTGTTATATACTACCTCACTCTTTAACTGTGATTTTTTTAATTATTTTTTTTTCCTTTAGGAAAAGCACTAGTAAGTCTATATTATATAAAAAGATGGACAAACAAAAATTTTTCAGTTTCTCTCTCTCTCTCTCTGCATATATGTGAAGGAGTGTGTGTGTGTATGTGTGTGTGTGTGTGTGTGTGTGTGTGTGTGTGTGTGTTTTGAGATGCTGTGGTGAAGTATTTCACGATCACTTTGATTTATAGTTGGACGAACCAAGCACAGTGAGAATATGAAGGGATACAGCTAAAGTCACCCTGGAGGTGAGGTAGGGACAGGATTAGCACTCAGGGTCTCTTAGTGATTCAGCTACTGAGGAAATTGAATAGGATAGATAAAATTCTGCCAGGAAGTTGAGTTTGGGCTCATTTCTACCACAGCAAAGAGTAGAAGGCAGCAGGAATCCAAATCACTTATGTCCCTCCGAGGTTTCCAATTTGCTCTGAGGAGTGTAAAGAACCACAATGTAGGAACTTTTCAGTCCAAAAGAAGCTGTTTACAAGGCTCTCCCATTCCAGGCAATGACACTTTCCCCTAGGTTCCTGCTTGCTGGAACCTTCTCTTCTATATCACCATTAGGAAGTTCCGTTCTTTTGCTAGATCGCTTTCTTGCCTCCTTTTGTTTAGGACTCTGAAAAGGTGCCATTCCAAGCATAAGGCTCTCTGTGCAGCACTCTGTGCAGCTCTCTGGTTCTTAGGAGAGAGTGATGAAACACACATGTGTTCCAGTTCCTGTAGAGCCTCAGCAGCAGGATCTGTCTTAATGGACTTTGATGCTCCGATGGAATGTGCGTCTGAAACTGGAAACTTGAGTGCTCTGCTCTTGGCACACTGTCCACTGGGAGAGCAGTAAACGTCCTCTCCACTGAGAACTGAAATGTCAACATAACGGGCAAATTTGGAGCAAACAGAACAAAATAACTTCACTAAATAAAAGAGATGAGAGGACGAAATAGGTGCCTTTTCCAAGCCGTCACTGATAGTTTTGGAGAAAAGATCTCAAAAATTCTTGGGCTGTTACCTCTTCAGCTATTTTCTTGATATTGGAATCTTTCTTGATTAGGATACGTTAGGACACTTTAGGGATCTCATGGGGCTTCTAAGAACTAACTTGCCCACCTGTTGCCCCTTTGGGCAGTAAGGAAGTTTTTGTGTAGGAAGCAAGCTTTGTAGGAGGAATTTTCAGAATATTGTGCTTGCTTCAGCAGCACGTATACAGAATGTAACCTAAAGACTGTCTGTACCATTTGATCTAGTCTCTTTAAAGGAAGATTTCTGGACCTTTTCTTGTATCTAATGAGTAAAAGTATTTGAGTTTGACACCTAGGAGTCTGCATTTCAACAAGCTCTGGGTAATTTTTGTATCAATTAGAATTTGAAAACCATTGATATATATTCATAACACTCATGAGTGAGTACTTACCATATGCCAGGCATGAGAGTACTTTGCATGGAAGATCTAACTCGATCCTTGAAAAAAATCATATGCAGTTGATATTCTCACTTTATAAAGGAAGAAACTAAGGCATTCAGAGCTTAAGTAACTTTCACTAGATTGCATACTCATAAGTGGTGGAAACAGAATTCTAACCTGGATATTTCTGCCCATCCACACAACATTGCATCATTAAGAAAAAATGTCGAAGAGCAGCAGCAATAAGAGAGAGTCGAGGTGAGTCCAATTATGGAGTCTCTGAAAGGCAGAGTGATATATGTGCACAGATATGACAGGTATTCTGGTTTATGAAATGTGGAAGGACATTATTCAGTCAGTTTTCCCTAAATGTGTTAATTGTACTAAAATTATCCTGGTTACATCATGTGAATGGCTGACTATATGCAAATGAATAGCTAAGAGTTCTAGCCTTTGAGAACACTGAGGGAGAGTGTGAGAGAAAAAGGACTCCAACAAGGTAGAATGGGGTAAAGAGAGACTTAGTTGAATTTGATCTTACCCTACACTTTCGCACATTGAATATTTTTGACTTTGACCTCCACAAACTCAGAATCCCTTGTACCACATGTTTTTGAGGTTTAAAGTTCTTATGGACACCTCACCGTCATGATATTATAGGTCCAGGCTCCCAGCCATGGAGGTTTGAGGGATATTTGATGATTTATGTTTATTTTAGATTCACATTGACACTAGCCACACATCCTTTTAGTAGGATTATTAATCACCACACTGTGATGAGAGTTTGAGCCTGAGGGATTGAATTTGGGCCTAGGTCTAAGGTCACCTTGAGATCACTATCTTTATATTTTTTCTGATCTTGTTTATTTGTTGCCATCGACATCATTTTGGGAGATGCTTAGTTCTTCAAAATTGAATAATAGAAGGGAGATGTCCGAGGAGGCATCCTGTTTCCCTCTCTCTCCTTCCTTCTTTCCCTTTCTCCCATCCTTTTTTTCTCCTCCTTTCCAAAACAATTATATTAATTGTTATTTCTCTATAGTTTCATTCCATAATCTTGAATTTAGCAAAGGAACTAGATGCCAAGCTTATCAGCAATAAAATAATTTCTTTTTAGGGCAATATTCCTGACTTATCTGGCAGAAATTTAAAAACAAGTGAAAAGATAGTATCTTCTCAATATTGGGAAATCTCCCTTAGGTCCTACATACCCAGTATGAAAATGAATACTGAATACAAAAGATTTTGGTGATCTCAACTCTTTTGTAAATATAAGTTGGAGAGGCCATCTGTTGGGTTTCTGAAGCAGTTCTCTAATCACATCAGGAATTTCAAAGGGACACATATGCACATGCATACACATGCACACACATGCACATGTATACACACATCCACACAGACACACAGACACACACACACACACACACACACACACACACACACAATGACCCAGGTCTCTTGGGAGAGGAGGAGAAAAAGCAGATTTAGAGATTCATATTCATCTTACCCATGCACTCATATCATTTTGAGTAATCCTGTTTTATGCATCCATCTACATAAGAAGATTCTATTGAGTAGGATTTCTAGATGTCTTCATGCAAAAACTTTCTCATATTCTTTATTATTTGTCTTCTTTATAGAAAGGGTTCACCCAACTTAAGAATTTATGGGGATAATTTTGCAATGAGAAGTGGTAGGGGTCTGTCTTATAAGGTCAATGGAGAGTCCTTGTCTATCTGCTATGACATACCTTAGACATTGTCTGCTATCATTTAGCAGTTCTACCTGGCCTTGTAGTGTGCAGTCAAGGGCACTGAATTGGGATTTGGGAGACCCATGTTCTAGGAGGAACTCTGCCATTAACTTGTGGTACTAGTTTAGATGAGTATGGTCTTCTTTTCTCCAGGGCTTCATTTCTTCCTCTGTTTCCAGTGTCTTTTTCTCCAAAACACCCCATACAAACGCCAGAGTAATTTTTCTGAAACAGTCACATAATATCTTTGTTTTAATAGCTACTGATAGCCTACAATAGTGGCTTTTAATCCTGGTTGCGACCCTTAATTAATTGCAAAGCAAATCCCAACTTCCGAGCATGGAGCTTGGAAGTCTAAACTTGTAAAAAAAAATTTTTTTTAAAAACTCCTTGATGTCTGACCTCCAAAGATATCCGAAGCCCTTCACACCTGGCCATGGCTGCATGTCCTCCAGAGTCCCCCACGGGTGCCATGCTTGACAATCCTATTGTTCTTTCTTCAAAGCAACATGTTCTTGACCCCTTCATGTGCTTGGGTGATCCCTGCCACCCTTCCCCACCAGTGAGACCCCCAGTAGACCAGCTTCTGTGTCAGCTGTTGCCCAGGGCTTCCCAGTGTTGCAGAGGGAGAGTTGGAAATTTTATCCTGTGTCCCTACAGCGACTTGTATTTACATTTTCATTATAAATAGTATTGCTCTTCAGCAAATGTAATCATTTTTATGTCTATTTCCCTTAAAAGAATGATTTCCTTGACAGTAAAAACAATACCTTGAACAATATTGTGCACCTTGTACCCTGCACCACTGTCTTGTCTTTTTAATTTTACAATTTCATTTTATACCATGTGTAAGTCCCCCTTCTCTACTCTTCTTTTTTCATAATTATTTTAGTTTTTCAAGTGAACTTTCCACCCTTTAAGTGTTCCAGAAAATTTACTGATGTATTGATACTTTTAAATGTATTAGCATAGAATTATATGCAGTATTTCCTTCTAATATTAGCATCTTCCTTAGCTATAGTTTTATTCCTTTTCTCTTACCTAAAATTGTTAATTAATATTTTTCTCCCATCACTACTCGGTTTATTTATTTTCATTCTTCCTTGTTTAATGTTGAAGGTATTTATAAAACCACAGTTTTTCTCTAAATAAGCGTTGGCTGCATAATATGCATTTTGATTTGTAGTTTTTGTCAATATCATTATTTTTTTTTCTAAAAACTCTAAAACTGCAAATTTGATTTCCGTTTTGACCCAAGAGTATTCAGGGAAGTGCTTTAGCAACTCCTTTTTAACATTTTCCTGTGGTGAAATAAAAGGCACAGAGAGTAGATTCTAATAGCAGGACACGTTGAGGGAAGTCAAGACTGAGACAGAGCTGGTACAGGCTGAGTGGGTGGAGTGCTTGATAAGCAGTCTGGAGATTCCTTGGTGAATGATGCAAAAATTAGGGCAGACGATGTTCAAAGAAAACATGGGAAAGAATCAAGAGCAAACTTCAAGGTTTAGTCAAGGGCTGGCCTTGGTTCTGCTTTCTCTGCTAGTAATGGTTGATGGAAGCCGCCCTTCTCCTGCTTGACCATCTCTGAGCTTCGCACCTGAGTGCTGCAGGGGACATCACATTCACACAACTATATCTGTCCCTCTCTGAGCACATGGCCACTCAGGAAGCCAGCATGACAAAACAAGGTATATATGCCACCCAGGAAGAAGAGGCCTTAACTGTATCCTCCTTTTTTTCCCCATCTTCAGGGATCTCCTCCTAGAAACCATGAAAAAGACCTTCTCTCTCCAAGTGGCAAAGGTGGAAAAGCTGGATAATAAGTTTCTTTCTCTTTCTTTTAAAAAAAAAAATCCACATTATCTTTATTTTCCTACTCTTTTTCTACATCCTGGCTATGGTAAATAATGCTGCAAAAAACATGGGGTTGCAGATACCTCTTTGAGATAGTGATTTTGTTTTCTTTCAGTATATACCCAGAAGTGGAATTTCTAGATTATATGGTAGCTCTACTTTGAATGTTTTGAGGAACCTCCATGATGTTGTCTATAGTGGCTGAACCAATTTACATTTTGAACCAACAATGCACAAGGGTCCTCTTTTCCCCACATCCTCACCCACACTTGTCATCTCTCGGCTTTTGATAATCGTTGTTCTTACAGGTGTGAAATGATGTCTCATTGTGGTTTAGATTTGCATTTCCCTGATGGTTAGTCATGTTGAGCAGCTTTTCATATGTCTGTTGGCCATCTGTACATCTTTAGAGAAATGTCTACTGCGTTCCTCTGCCTGTTTTTTAATGGGATTGTTTGTTTTCTCTTTTCTACTTGGATACTACCAGCAGCACCAGTGCCTTTTGCCACAAATGACAGAGCAACTCCCTTTGGCAAAGATGAACTTTATTTTTGGATACTTTTTTCTACTTTTTTCTTTTTTATTTTGGTATGGTTGAAGCACTGCCTGTGTTTGGCTTGTCAAGTAAACCTTCAAAATGACAAGCAGTGGCTTGGAGGAAGCCTGAGATAAATGGAACATGGGGTCAGCCTGTGCCTCTTTCTTTGTCACAGGTGTCTGCGTTCATTTTTCCTTTCTTTCTGGGTCAGGTTTGCTGAACCCTGGGGTTGGAGAGAGCCTGTCTGCCCTCCTTTTTCCTGTTGTTTTCCATTTGCAGATTGGAAGGGGCTCTCAAAGCATTCTGGCTAAGGCAGTGGCTGTGCTTTATTCTGCACAGTGGCTTTGCAAGTGAGCTTCCTGGTGGTTCTGCCTTGCTTGCCACTTCTGTTTTGCAGATTCACAGCAGGCCATCACATGACGGTTGGCAGCCCTCATCAGACGCAAGCCTGGACTTTAGTAATAAGGTCATGTCCTTTGATCTGGAGCCAGCCTAGGGACTATATGAACATTGAAATAAACTCTACAGGGTAATGTTGGTCCCATGAGAAATTTGAGGAAGTTTCTTATTAAGCCCATTCTCTTCTTTTTAAGTATTTTCTTCAGATTTGGTGATGCCTTCTTTCTCCCTTTAGAGAATTTATTTATTTTTCCCATTTCACATCTATCCTCAAGAAATGATTTGTTAAACTCAGCCATCCCGAAGTAGTATTTTTTCCTTGTAGAAAAGAGTACTAGTTATCCCCTGATTCCAGTCCTTCAAGTAATGAAATTCAATACTTGAATTTCATCTGGCTGTGGCTGCCCGCAATAAAAGACTACCCTTGCCAGTCTCTCTTGCATGTCCTTATGGCCAAGTAAAAAGTTCTGGCCTCTGCTGGCTCTTCCCTGCCTCCACCCTCCATCTCACTGAACTGAATGAACATGGGGGCTAGAGAACATCTTGTGTCCTATGAAGGGGGAGGACACAGTAGGCAGAGCAACAAGATGGAAGGAACCTGGGCCTCAGTCACTGAGGGCTTGCGTATCATCCCAGCTTGTGCTTAGCTGTGTGATTTGGGTTCTGTTCCAGTAGTTAAGCCTGATAATAATAAAAGTACTCATGAGATGTGGATGGGTAGAGTGTGAGTGGAGAAGCAGCACCTGTTCCATCAGAGCGAATCAGTAAAAGCAGGTATCTGGCTTCACGTCACTGCTCCAGGCGGCTTGCCACATACCTGATCACAGCTGTGCCCAGCAGCCTCTTTTGCAGTCTATGAGGACAGTCTTTCCATGTAAGTTTTCTACTTCTGTGCTCCCTCCAAAGCTCATCCAACATAGCATATATAGACAGGAGAAAGTTCACAACCTTTTCCGAGCAAAAACTTTGAACTGTCCTTTAAAACTGTGTTCTGTTTATTGACCAATAAATCCTTTTCCTTGAGTATGAAAATCAAATGTTTTCTCTGTTTCTATAAAAAGCAGTTGTAATTTTAAACACTTCCCTGGCATGAAGTATATCAGATAAAGATAAATAACCAGAGACCACTTATTTGTGTGAAACAGTTTAGGAGAGAGGTTGGAAACCTGTTACTGTAAGGAGCCAGGTAGTACACCTTTGAGACTTTGCGGGGCCGGGATGATCTCTATTGCAACTACTCAACTGTGCAGTTGTAGTGTGAAAGCAGCCAAGGACAATAAACGTGTGAAAGCATGGCCATGCCTGTGCACTGATGAAACTTCATTTACAAAAACATGCAGCAGACTGAATTTGGCCTGTGGACTGTAGTTTGATGGATGACCCTTGATTTAGGGTCTTATAGCCTTCCTCACTTTTCAGGAAAGTTGTATACATGAGCATATAAAGGGTTAGTTGTTTTTTGCATTCTGCTTATCTCAAATTAGAGGTATTTTGACGATTACATCAGTAATAATCTTACTTAAAATATGTTAGCATTTCAGTTGGTTCTTTGCTTGAACAGGAATGATCTTACTGTTAAATTGGAAGAGCTGTCTACCTACTATATGATATAAATGCTCACTGATATCAGTGAGGGAAGGGCAGAAGCTTGGCTTTTCGCACACCTCCTACGTGTGTGAAAATATTTTGGAAGAAAGTAGGTTTACTAAAGCCAAAAAACCTTAATAATAAATTAATTTCTTTCTTATGTAAGTATAATTAGTTTTTTTTAGTGTTACTTTGAGCAGCCGTGTGGAAGACACTGAGCATAGAAAAGTGTTCAGATTTGTGCATCTTCTTTGCTTTTATAAGCCATAATATTAGTATATGCCTTCTAAGGTGGGAACTCAGAGATTACTTTTTGGCCACTTTCCCCACAGGGGAAGAATCAGAAATGGTCGGGTACTTTCATGTTTCCATTTTTATTTAGGAAATCCTGACAGGAAAGAGGCACACCCACCCACTGAGCATTTAGCAAAACCGGAGAACCACGCCATAATATGGGGGATTTATGTACATGCTTTCTAAGGTACGTTTGTAATAAATGTCCCTGTGGTTTTGGAAGGAGGAATGAGATGTTTATTTTACTCTTGGAAACGTGTGGCCATGTTTTGATTCCAGTTCCTTTGAATTCAACAAGTCTTCATTGAATACTTTCTATGTGCTCATTCCATGCAGGTAAAGGGGGGAAAAATGGGAGAAAGATCCAGGAGCTTGTTCAGGAGGAGGTTCATTGTTTTTGGTTTGATGCTTTATTTCCACTATTTGCATAAATCAGTATCCTAATAATATAGGATAAGCGTCACGATTTTCTCTGCTGTTTTACATTGGTACCTAGAAGAGAAAATATGCAACTCTTTGGTCCATCAATCCATCCAAAATTATTAGGACTTTTCTGGACATACTCTTTTTTTCAGATGTGTCTTCAAAGCACATGATTTTTAAAAACATTAATTTATCACAAGTCCCCTCAGAAAAGCATCACTCTGTGGTACTGAAAGGGATCCAGGCTCACCTCATCAAACTCCTGCTTCAGACCCAGGGAAAACAGAGTATGTGGACACAAGATAACCTCTTCTGCAAACAGAGTGCCCTTTGAAAGTGAACATAGCAAATATTCGAGGTGCTTTCCTTCCCACCTTTTCTCTCCTAAGCCATATATGGTAAAGGGGCCAAAAAGAACAGTCTTGCTGCTTTCATAAAAGGAATTCTTTGATGTGGGAGACTGAACTGGGCTGTTTGGGGCCTGTGGTGGGAGGGAGTTGGGGAAAGGGGAATTAAAGTTCATGGAGGAAGCTGCAGTCCTTAGGTCAGGCTGAGATGTGACCCGCAGAGCTTGCCAAGTCCATGAGGGAACATAAGTTGCCTTTGGATGGCTTCTCAATGGCCCCTCTGTGGCCCTGAGTCCCAGGCCCTGGTGAGGCACTCTCTGATGTGAACTGGGAAGGTCAGTCTGCCCAGCAGGGACCTGCCTTGTCTACTCAGAAGGTTAACCAGTGGCATCTCCCAAGTAGAGACTTGGGAAACAGAAATACACACACACAATTCTTAGCCCCAGCTACCTAGCTCTGTTAATTGGCTTTTTCTACACCCATAAAGAAGAATGCTGATACTTTAAGTCTCTACCCCTACGGAATTCACTGGGGCAAGGTAAACTATCATTTTCTACTTAATTTGCAAGCTTCCAGCCCTCCCTGAATCCTGATAAAATATTTCAAAATGTGTCTTGCTGATCCCAAAACTCTGAAAATGACCACTGCTTTTTCTGACCCAAGCTCTTGTTTATTTAATCCTCTTAAAAGTCAGAATTATTGCCAAACCGTAGTTTTTGTTTGATTCTATGTTTTGTATTCTCCCAGGGACACGAGCAACATCAATTTTAAAATGGATCATGTTTATGGTTATTGTCTAGTCAGTTTGTCTTTCTAGTTCTCAGGCACTGACCTAAGACTGTTGTGTTTGGGTTCCCAACACTACCAAGAATGTTGACATTTTAAAGTCCCTCTTGACATTCTCTGTCATACACACACATGTACTCCACATTTAAAAAAAAAGACTTTACTTTAAAAATGCACAAAAAAGAGATTTAGTTTTTATTTTGCCTTCATATCACTAACATATTTTTAAGGTAATTTTTTTTGGGGGGGGTGGGCGGAATTTGTAAATTAGTTTCTGAAGCCTAGAAGTTTGAAGTGATATGTTGGTGGCCAGTAAGAATACCTGGGAGAAGTTTTGGGTAAACAATCAACACGCTCTTCCAATCTGGTTCTTTTCCAGGCCTCTTGAGTTTGAAACACAGGTTAAAAGAGTATTCTGAATTCTGGTCTCATTTTCTCTGGAAAGTTTCAGAGAGAAAAACAAGACTTTGATATCAGAAAGACTCAGGTTAAGATTCTCACTCACATTCTATCTGTGAACTTGGAGCAGTTATTTGATTTTTCTAAATCTCAATTTCCTCACATGCAAAATATAGATAATACCTGCTTGAGATCCTTCTGAAGATGAAATGTGATCATATCTATAAAGGGGCCAACTCAAGGCCTAACAACAGTCCTCTTTCCTGACTCCCTCCATGCCTGTCTGTCGGCTTTCCTACTGTGGGCACATGGACTCTGGCTAAGTTAACCCATTACTCTGCAGTAGCTCCTGTGAATGCAAGGAGGATGTTGAGTCTTGGCATATGAGTCAATCAACATAGGGTAGAGACAGTTCTTCCTGCTCATGTTAAAGGAAGAGAAAGCAAACTCACCTTTTTGGAGCTCTTTTACACACCTGTACCCTTAAACCTTTCATTTGTATATTCATTTATACTAGGACTCAACAGAGAGACTGAGCCAAAGAAGACACTACCACAAGAGATGGTTTAACTGGAAGGCACGTGGCTGCTGCATATAGACTAAGAACGAAGGACAATATCTGTTCCTGATGATGTGGTAAACAATGTTGAATGTAGGTCACCTAACTGAAGGGTCACCTGTTCTCTTTTGGCTTTCCTTATTTGAAGGGTGGGAGAAATGACATCTCCAATGTTCTCTAGAGATAGAAGGCCATATTATAAAAACTTTACCAATTTTTTTTTGAACATTCAGTGTGACTTGAGGACAGACCCAATAGGTGAGTGTAGTACTTGGTGTTTTATTTTTGATAGTGCCAAGTGCATTGTTGGCATTAAATAGAGTTGTGTTGAATGAATGCAGGAAGGAAAGTTCTCCCCCAATGCTGATAGCTCCTCCTACCAAAGACTGTTAATATGATGCATGCTTTCTTGTCATCTTCTTTCTCACTCTTCTAGAAATAAAGATATTAGCTAGTAAGCCATTTGCCACTGTGCTGAGTGATATTCTGAGAGGAGTTTATTCATAGAATCTGTCCTATATTTGCCCAACTTGTTAGATTTTCTCTAAGATCCTTTCCATACTTCTTGATTTTTGGACTAAAACTCTACATAGTTGTAAATACTTGCCTAAGTCATTTCCATATAAATATGGAAGTATTATTAACCGTGAAAAACATCACAGACCGAGGCCTTAAAATATGTGGAGCCATTCAAGAAAAATTAAGCAGGAGTCAAATGAAGACATTGAAAAATGACATATTACCACATATTAGCTAAGGTCACCAGCGCTCAAGACTCTTGGCTATCTCACTGCTTTGACGTTGATGTGTGGGCTAAGAATGTTGATTAAACCGACAGACTTTAAAAAGCATTCTGTAATGTAAGATTCTATTAAATACTTCCACTGAGCTTGTCAAAGATCCCCAGAGTGCTGATTCTGACAATCTATTAATGGAAATGTACACATGAGATGACTTGCTTTCTTCATATATATGCTTACCTAAGAAGATGTTGGACGTGGGGGACACTTTGTGACTGGGAAAATACAGTCATCTGGGAGGAGTCTGGTGGGGAGCAGCATATGGAGCAGGTGTTCCTTGTGAGACCCTTTAGAAAAGCAGAAAGGAGGAAGGGGGATTTGAGGAGGATGGAGCAGGAGAGAGCAGGGCAGAGGCTACTCACATCACGGGAGAAAGGCAAGGAGAAATCAGGCTGCAATAAGGTGAGCACCAAAAATGAACCCCTGAAAGCCATTTTGTCAGGCTTTTCCCCCCCAAAGGAATCATGCCCTAAGAGGAATAATGGGGGGATACTTTAGGTTTTATGGATGACCTTTTAAGGACCTCTTGACTTGCTGCATCTATCCATCTAATCAGTGATTATTCAGTGCCTAAGATACCATGATAGGTACCGGGGTTAGGAAAAGGAATGTGTAAACCTATCTCTACCTTTATAGAGCCAATGAAGTCTCCGAGGGAGCAGACCTACACAGACACATGTATAATATTATTAGTTTAGTGATGAAACTTCACAGAAAGACGGCTAAGGCAGCATAGCATACACTATGTGGAAGATGAATCAGACTGCCAAAACCAGAGTCTGATTCACTACTTGACAATTTTTTCTCTAACAATGAACTATTTTTCAAATGTTAAGTGAATTTCAAATTTCTCTGAAATGACCAAAGACCACTTTTTATTTTTTAAAAGAGAAATGCACACTACAGCCAGGAAGCTTGCATTTAAGTTTCTTTTTTAATTTACTCAGAAGTCTAGCAGTGGAAGGGCTCTGTGCTCAGGGATAGCATGTGATTTGGGCAGCAGGTTCTACACTAGGAACTCTTGGGCAAACAAAATGGAGATGTCAGAACATGCTTGCCTAGCCTGAATGGGTATGAATTATTGTCTGGATGTTTCACCTCTTGAAATTTCCCCCTTCTTACCAGAGCCTCTTATAGACGATCACATGCATTTACTTATTTATTCAGCACATATTTTGACCCCCAATTATGTGTTAGGCACAGTGGAAGGCACTGGGTATCCAATGATATACAGGTCCATGTCCATATAGTCCCTGCTCTCAAGGAGCTTAAAATCTAGTGAGGAGAAAATATTATTAGTTTAAGAATAACTGTAATATACTGTGTGTGTGTGCGCGCGCATGTGTGTGTAATATTGCTGCCTAAAAAAATATAATTATAAGATAATTTACAAAATACCTAACAACTAAGGAATATGGGTAGTTATTTTTCATTAGCTATCCACATGTCATAATTTTAGTACTGATGAGAGCTACACTGACAAATCACAGGGTATGATGAGAGTATATAATGGCAACAGCCCCTGGCTTGTGACTGTTGGGGAAAGCTTTCCTGACGAAGTAACTTTTAGTATAAGACTTGAATAAATGAAAGTTGACCAGGGGAAGAGGAAGTAGAGATGAAGAACAGAAATTGATCCAGGCAGAGGAAACAGGATGAACAAAGGCCCTGGGGACTTTGAAAGTAGTCTCAGTCTGAATTTGGAAAGGCTTCAGGATGTTCCAGACTAGTCCTCTTATATTTTTCAAAGGGAGTTCAAAATGCCTTCAGTTGCTGTCAACTTATTCCCAGCTTCCCCCTTTTTCCCACCTCCCCTACTCTCACCCTCTGTCTAAAATGTTCAGTCATACAAGAGAGTCCATGTGTGGTATTGGTTTTTCTTTGACCCTGGTCAGTGGAGTGTTGATAGGAGACATATGTGTCTAGACAAATGATTGGTTAATCTTTGTGAAAGTGTTTCAGGTCTGACTCAACCTGAGGGAGAGCCAAGAAAGAGATGATAAGGCTGAAGGAAAAGACCTCCTTAATGAAAGGCAGTGAAAAACAGCCCCAAGGTTAAGGCTCGCAACAGCCCTGGCGTTTCCTGAGGCTTCTGGCCCCAGACGGCCCTTGAAAGGACTCAAGGATAAGAGGTAGAAAGGTTATTTCATTTCCTCTCAGTTACTTTGTATTTTAACACTTTCCTACCTCTCACACTAATCTTTATCACCATACCTCATGCTGCAGTCACCCTTTAATTTGGAGGGGGGTAAATATCCCTCTTAAGTGTGATAAAACGTCTAGGTTACACGGTCCTTAAGAATGGAGGTTATTCAGTCAACTTTCCTGGTTGTCCCCTTTTAAAAATCCTTTCAACCTCAGAGTATTCATTTATAAAATGGGTGGAAAGATGAGCCTATGATGTCACCATCAGGACTGAGAGTTTAAACAGTGAATTATAAATTATCTGTAAAGTTAGATATTAAGGGGGAAAATTCCCTTATTGTTCCCTAATATCTCTGGGTGGCCATTATCCATGGTGGAGGTATTGTCATCTAATGTGCACTTAAGATACCTCATTTCAGGGGACCACCAATGTTATATTAGTAACCTTGCAGGGTTTTTTTCTTCCCCCAAATAAGAGATATAAACAAGGTTTAAATTCATATCCAAGAGATATACTTTGCTCTCAATTTTAATAAGAAAAATTTAAAAATAAATAAAGTCACATCTTACCTAAAATGTTTGAAGCTCTTTCAATATACAGTCATGTGCTACATAATGATCTTTCTGTCAACCACAGACCACATATATCACGGTGGTTTCATAGATTATAATAGATTACAAGCAAAAAGTCTGTGGTGTTAAAAGAAAAGGCAAAACCTGACTGTGATGTTGAATTTACTACTAGTTCTGGGGGGTTTTAAATAGAAGTAGAGGCTCAGCATGCTCTGCCCACCCCTGGCTGGAGCCGGGAGTTGGCAAGAGAGATGAGAGAGCTGAAAGGGAGGTTAGCTCTGGACCTGTCCCTGTTCTCCACCCCCTACCCCTGTCCTCACCATGGCTGCGTGCTCACACATGTGCACATACACAGTCATGCAGCACTAACTCACTTCCCTTCCTTCCATTTTTTTTTTTTTTTATCTCTCTTTCTTCTCTCTCTCTTCCCCTCTTATTTCTCTTCACAAGCTTTATCTCTCCGGATGTCTTACAATCTCAGCTCTCCATTTCTCTCCCCTTCTCTTCCTTTCTCCCTCCCTCCACTTGACATCTACTCTCCCTCCAATGACTCCTCCCTCCACAGCCCTCCCCCTACCCCCACATTTGCATGTGCACAGCAAATGAACCCATAGTTTATCTTTTATACCATATTTTTACTATATATTTTTATGTTTAGATATGTTTAGATATACAAATACCACTGTGTTTCAGTTACCTACAGTATTCAGTATAGTAACATGCTGTACAGCCTTGTAGCCTGGGAGCAATAGGCTATACTATTTACCCTAGATGTGTAGTAGGCTATGCCATCTAGGTTTGTATAAGTGCACTCTATGATGTTTGCACAATGGTGCCATTTCTCAGACTATATTCCCGTTAAGTGACACATGACTGTGGTGAAATATAGATCTCACTTGGATCTCTTTTTTTCTCTTTCCAATGAACCCTGTAAGCTAAGTAGCACAGCTCTTTATTTTATGGACAGAAATTTGAGACTCAAAGAAATTGAGCCTCTGGCTCAAGACCATATACTAGCAGGTGGCAGAGATAGGTTTTGACCCAGGTGTTTTGATTTTAGGTCCAGTGATGTCTCTGCTTTATTTACTGCCTCTGGGTCCAAGAACTCTTGCTGCTGGGATAAGAAACAGTTTAGTCAATGGAGAGCATATGCTATGATTCACCATGGCATTCTGGTTTGTTTCGAGGCTCTACCATTTTTAGGCTGTGCAATCTGAATTTCAATCTTTTTATTTGTCAAGTGAAGCTAGTAATGCCTATCTCAGAGATTTCCCTAAGGATTTAAATGAGCACATAAGAGTCCCACACAGTACTCGTCAGAGGCAGTGCTTAAATACTGGTACCCACACTCCCGCACATAGAACCTATTATATGATTTTTTTTGTTTATTTGATTATATGGTCATTTATTGTTTGTTTATCATCTGCCACACACATTATATACATGTCAAGTGGCTACAGTGCTCAGTCCACATTTTCCAGAAGGGCAGTGACATCATCTCCAGTGCCTACAACAGTGCCTGGAACAAGGTAGACATGAATAAATATTGGCTTAAAAATAATATTAATCAAATAAATGTGTTGATGTTAAAGCAGAGAAATAGAAATACCCAGAAAGTTCAAATAAAATCCAGCTTCTTTAAAGCTGGGACATGCCAAAATCATGAGTGGCACAGGGAGATACACAGCAGTCTCGGGCTACTGCTGACCTTGCTGGGCTGCCTTCTCCTAGAAGCGTGAGGTTAGGACACTCTCCTTGCATCATTCTGGCTTCCTCTCTAGAAGCTCTGCATCTCACCAGCTCCAGGGCTGCTCTTGGAGCTGGGGCCCATGGAGCTGGGCTGGCTGCAAGCACAAAGAAAAAGTAGATCCTGTTCCAATATGGAGGGGATCCATGTTTTCTCCCCCTCGGTCTCTAGTATCATAGTATCATGAAATGGATAAACCTGAGTTTGACAATGAAGATGGGTAGCTGAGCCATCTCTCCTCAGCATGTGGGAATGTTCCTTCGCTCAAAGCAGACATTGGTTGGAATTCTGGCATTTTTGGTTTAGAGTAGAGCCTGAACAGGTAAGTTTTTCTGTCTGTTTGCTAACAGAAAAGCCCAGCAACCCTGCGTGAGAGCTTCTAAAGTGCTTACTACTCTTACGCAATTCTAGTTGGGGGATGAGCGTAAATGGACGGGACACATGGACAGTGTTTCCCAGAAAGCACACTGCAGATTCACTGTCTTTGTCAAAGGTGGCGGCACATGTAAAACCCGTGATGACACATGGACCAGGCTTTGGTAGTTGCTTAAAAATAGCTGAGGGTTTGGTTAACCACAGGAAAACTGAGGTGGAGAGGCAGTCCATCTCTCATGTTCTCTCCCTAGATGACTCAGGGTGGTCTATAGCTTCATGTTTGAAAGCCAGATTTCTGCAGGCCACCTGTTGTCAAGTGGCAGGAATCACTTGGTACAAGTCATGGGCAGCAACTGGAGTGGCTAGGGCAGAAAGGTGGAGCCTGGAGGACTCAAGGAAGCTCCTATAGCCACATGCACCACAGCCTTGCCCTAGGGCTCTGTTGCTGATATCCAAAAAGGCATATGGTTGACAAATGCTTATTACTGCCAAGACTGAATAAACTCAAAGAACCAAAATTCTGTATAGTACAGTCGGAAAAGCAAAGCAAAACAAACAAACAAAAAGCCAGCAATTGCCACGCCCATGCCATTTATACATTCCTTTGTATTGGGGGTTCACTTCTGAAATTCACTTTTTCTTGCGGGCTGGCTCATGTAAGAAATGGAAGGGAGTTCTGGGTCTCTTTGACCTTGTTTGCTTCAATTCAAGCAACTTCTAAACCATGACTCGTAGAGCAGTACTAGAGAGAATGTCTGTAACTCTTATGAAATGGTGAGCGCCTGAGGGCCAGAGCCTGACAAGTCCATTATCTCTGCCACCCCTGCCTCCTGCCCCCACTCCACATGCACCATACCTGGCACAGCACTTTGGGCATTTTAGGCACTTGGTGAATGTTTGCTGAACTGAAAAGCTATACAATTTTGTTGTTGTTACTGTTTTTATTTCTCTTATGCCATTGCTGCTATGCATAATGTTTTCATAGGTGAATTTCCCCTTCTCCCCCTATGTGTTGGCTTGGCACAGGTAGCTGTGATTTGGTCCAGTTTGGTCCCAAACTCGGCATTAGGAAATGATTTCATGAGAGGAGTTATTTGGCACTATCATGGAGAGTGAGGAGGATGAGAAGGACAGAGGACTTGGGTCCTGCTCCCAAGCATGTCCAGGTTATAATCCTTAAAGCAGACATTCCCCATAATTGCTCCTCTGAGTCCAGTGGCATCTTTAGCAGGCCTGTCAGCCTATGGGACTAGAAAGAGCAGGACTTGAATCAGGATACCCAGGTTCTAGCTGGGGCTGTGCCCTGTGGCTGTGCAAGTCTCATCACATGTTTGGGTTTCAATTTATTTATCAATGAAAGGAAGGCATGAGATTGATGACTTTCATGGTGCCTTTTAGCTCTATATTAAATTTACCATCTCCCTGTCCAGTACTTTGCCTCCCCCTTGTATGAGTGTCTGCCTGACCAAAGTCCTCTTGGCATGGTGACCTCCTGTAACAACTGTGATGACTTTTAGAATCATTTAACAAATTATCTGATCTTCTTCTTCCTGGGCAAGGTCTAAGTTTGCAAATATAGAGTTAGGGGTTGGGAGAGGATCTATGGAATGGGAAAATGGTCTTGTATAGCATGATGTGCCCTTCCAGTGGGAAGAGCTGTCACCAAGCAGAGTAGTTTCCAGAATTCTCAGGGCTGCCCTCTTTCAGCTTTAGAATCTAGAGGTGCAGAGTCTGACTGGGGCTTGTGGTACTGGCATGAATCAGACAGATGTACCTGGTGCCAATTTATAGAAACAATGAACTTTGCATCCCCATGCTTATTTTCTCTTGTTAGGTTTAGAAAAATAAGTCCAATAGGATTTAAAATAATACAGCCTTATGAATGCAGACTTTAACAATTCTACGTGTGGCCGTGATTCACTATTTTCTTTCAATATGTATATCAAAGTCCTCTGCAGTCCAGGTTTCCCCAGGGGCTAGTCAGTGCTCTCCTTCTTCATGTCTGCCCTCTCTTCCCTTATCAATCAGATGGAAATGCAAATGAGAGTAAAGCCTGGATACTGACAGCTTAACTTTTCCCTGGACTTCACTATATTCACCTGGAGAGTGGGGGTAAAGAAAATTCCTTCCCTCTAAGACTGTTATGAGTAGGTTATACAAAGCTAGCAAAACAATTGGCTGCCATCCAGTACTTTTATCTGCCCATTCTGACTGTTATGGACCATTGCCAAGAAGTACCCATAATTTAAATATTTTACTGTCAATGCAGAATGGCTCATCAGAGAACCTGGAGTTGCGTGCAGATGGCTGGATCAGGTCCACATGTGCAGAAAGCCTAAAGTGTTCATTCTACTTCTCCAGCAGCATTCCTGGCTCTCCGGGAGATGGAATGTGCATCGTCATTGCTTTGTGAATAATGGGACACATGTGCAGTAGGGACTTTGTCCCAAGCAAGGGTCGTTCTAGGTATTGCTTTTTGAATTAAGGACCACGAAGCTTGGCATTTGATTCAAAAATTCTCTTTGTTCCATTAGAACACCTGACAGAGACATAATGAATGATCATTTTATTTGGAGTTGATTAATTCCATAAGCCTCAATTTATAAATATCGGCAATAAAGAGCAAATAGGTAAAAGTGAGAATTGACAGATGGATCATCAATCCTTTGATGTCATCCTTCAACCAAACAGACAAGTCCTTGAGTGTGACTTTCTAAATTAGTCCCACCAGGCCTGGTGGAGCAGGGCAGTGGGGCTTGAAGGGAGATGAGCTGGCCTGTTTTGCAAGCCCCAACCTAGGCCTGACTCACACTCAATTTCTGGGAATCCGTTAGAAAGTTCAGACATGGTAACTTCTTGAACACAAGATTGAGGTCTATTTTAGACTCTCTGGAAGTCAAGGTAGTTTTTTTTAGTAGTTTATGAAATATTAACTTTTTACAGAGGTGAGAAGGTATATAACTCCAACACACATGGGAATGTACACCTAGGTTGGCAAAGGAAAATTTCTGTTTCGTGTTTGAGTTGTGGTCTGCCTCTACAGCTAGACACTTTTGGTCTCTTGCAAAGAATTCTAAAGTAGACATTCCTTTAGGTGCTTGGAAAAGCCATCTGTTTCTTTTTTCTCTTCTCTTCTCTTCTCTTCTCTTCTCTTCTCTTCTCTTCTCTTCTCTTCTCTTCTCTTCTCTTTCTCCTTTCTTTCTTTCTTTGCCTTGTCTTCCTGCCTAGACAATAGCCTTCTTGAAGAACAATAATCTTTTCTAACATTAATTTGCATTCTCTGTTGTATTGAGCATAGCGCTTAGTGAAAAAAAAAAAAGTGCTCCATGATATTTGAATCAATGCACAATAAACCTGCTGTTACTTAGTATCTCAGTGAGTCCACTCAGATGCATAAAACAGATAACTAGGAGATGTGTTCGGCACTCTGTATAAGTTGAATTCCCCGGGAAGCAGATGCTGACATGGAGTAAGTGTGGAAGTTTTATGGAGCGGAGAAATAATACCTGTAAAAGATAAAAGAGGGGAAGAAACAGGATTGAGCAAGGAAAGTATTCTGAGACCAGTGCAGCTCTCACATCTGTGAAAGGAAAAGCAGGAGGAAGCAGGATAGAGCAAGGAGCCAGCATCAAACTATAATGCGGATCTGACCGAATTTTGGGAAATCCAAAAGAGAGTTCCAGGGAAAGAGATTGCCCTTGCAGGAGTCCTGTGTGGGGCGGAGAGGAGCAGGCCCTAGTATCCCTGTTCTGTGCTGTCACTGGCTGAGGGCTGCCTGAGAAAAGTATGACCAGCACAAAAGCTGAGCAGATCCTAAAGGTACAAACAGCTGGAGGCTGTCAGCTAACTGTACTTCTTGCAGCTGAATAGCAAAGTCCTTCTGGAAAGGAGGTCCAGGCAGCACACCTCCATGGCTGCACGTAGCTCCTCTCCCTATTTCTTTACCTTAGCTCATACTACCCATTCACATCAAATCTATAACCAACCGTCATTAAATTATCTCAAAGATATCTTTCAGGTTGATTCATTTTCCCATGTCACCTACACTAGCCCAAGGTAACATCCTCTTGCTCTTAAACTCACAGCCAATCTCATGAGCGTGTGGTCAGTGCAGCCTCACAAAGCCCCACACTTCAAAGGATGCTCCACTTAGGGTTTAGTATTCTACATTAGCTACCTTGAAATTCTTAATAATTTTATTTTTGAATTTGTATTAAAAAATATGTAAGCGAAGTCTGATGGGACAAGGGAACATGTGCTTGGGACTTGGAGCCTGGCTTACTTGTGATTCCTTCTCCTCTCCAGATAGTTCTTGCCTACTCATTCATTCCTCTGGTTCATGGCAACTCAGACCCTGACTAGCCTTATCATCACCTTCTGCCTCTGATGGGAATCTGGGCACAGGTGGGGAGAAGGTTGAGGTTGAGTGTGGAGTCTTGGGACATGTCTATCTCTGTCCCGTACTGGCAATACTAAGGTGCATTTGCCGAGTGACTCAGCAAAGGTGAGCCCACACCCAATCCAGGCTCCTAACATGCCCTGGCATGGAGGTTGCAATAACTTTAACGGTTACCCACTGCTGTGGAAGGGGAGACACCTGGCTCAAGGCCCCCATCCTAGCTGGGGCATAGTACTGTGGTCTGGATGATGGCAGGACATTTATGGGTCTCTATTCACTCATGAGTATCCCCGTGTCCAAGGGAGCATGACACCAAATGGCAAATAAAACAGGACAGAGTGAGAGAAACTGCAGGATTTAAAAAACAGCTTTATAGCTTTCAAAGCACTTTTATCCTGCTTTGATCACAGTTTTATTTTACAGTGGCCCCTACGAATTAAGTAGCCGATCCTGCCAGCAGCACTGTAATAACTTCCTGGGTGTCTTGACATCCACCTAGGTTACAACCTCACCCCAGTTAGTGCCACCGATGGCTCTTCGGTACTCTCAGCGTAGAATACTATAAAGTCTGTAGCTGCACAGCGGTCCCTAACCATTTTTGCACCAGGGACCAGTGCTCCTAGGTGAATCTAATTCCTGATCATCTCAGATGGAGCTGAGGCAGCTATGCTAGTGATGCTAGCATTGGGGAGCGGCTGCAAATACAGATGAAGCTTAGTTTGTAGCCTGCTGCTCACTTCCTGCTGTGTGGCCTGGTTCCTAAGAGGCCATGTGCCAGTACCAGTCCGAGGCCTGGAGTCTGGGGAGCTCTGCGTAGCAGACACTGACCATGTTCTACCCATTTACTACTCCTGAAGGCAGTTCCTCTCCATGCAAACAGCTTCCTGCTCTCTCTTGTTCATAAGCACCCCGAACCAGTAGGAATTGGGGTGAATAGTCTGCCTTTCTTCCTCCTCAGTGGGACAGATTAGGTATGTTTTACCTGGTCTCTCAGAGATCCCTGGTTGAATTGGGCTCACAGCAGAAATCCACTCATTGCTGTCCTGGTATTGCTTTCCTGTCCTCCTTCTTTCCTCCTCCCTCATCAAGTGCTCTGGAATCAACTGCTAATTTCATTGCCTAAACGCAACCAATTCTTGTCTCAGAGTCTGCTTCTCAGGAAACCAAACTAAACCTGGCCCCATTTCCCACCTAACTTCACCTCGTGCTGTTCTTCCTCTGCCCCTTTGAGTTTGTTGACCGTGCCCTGCTTCTGCCCTCCATGGCCTAGGAACATGCTGTTTTTTCTTTCTGAAATGTTTCACAACCTCTTTTGCATCCCAGTTCCCCATTCCTGATCACCTCTTATCCTTCCTTCAGATCTCAGCTGTAAAAGCCCCCTCAGGGAGCCCTTCCTGACTCAAAGTCACAGATAGATGCTTTAATGATATGTTTTCAGAGCCTCTGTTTCTTTTGCATATGAAAGCTCAGCTCAGTTTGTACATTTGTGTTTATTATAAGTGATAATTTGATTAATATTTATCTTTTTCCGTAGACTATAAGCTTCCTTAGAGGAATGACAGCATACCTTATTGACGTCCCTTTCCCCCCCCAAACCATCACAATGCCTGGTGCCCAATAAATATTTACTAAAAGCCAAATGAGTTCAAAGATATTTTAAAATTATTACAGAAGTCACTCACAACTGACAAGAACTCTGAACTATTTAAGCTGTGTGACTTTGGGCAAGTTCCTTAAACTCTCTGAGCCTCAATTTCCTAATGTGAAAAAGAGGGCAATGATAGCCTGTATGTACTAGGGTTTTCATAATAAGTAAATTAGATAATGCAGGTAAAGTGTTTGAGGGTATGGTACACATAAAGCGCCAATTATAATGTTACATTTGTTTCTCTTTATCTATACAGTTAGAACTAGGGAATATGTGGAATATATATGTTATGAGGTGAAAAATAAAATGTAAGAGAAAAAGTAAAAGTGATGGAATCAGTGTGTCTGGAATCAAGAAAGATGAAAGATTATAAAATGTCACACCAAGAATAAATAAAGAGAGTCCCCAGGATGTTACAAGGGCTCTTCTTCTTCACTCAATATAGAATACGAGAAAATTTGGATAAACATCAGCATGTTAGATGTGTTAGTTGTAAAGTAAAATTTCCATTAGGGACCTGAATTTAATGTTTTTCTCCACTTATTTCTATCTCTCTTTTTAAACTATTGTCATAATAATTTGGTCACCATTTGTCTAAATGTTAGCATCTCTGTGTTGCAAGAGAGGTGATGTGTCATTGGAAACCGACATCAGTGTTTCACGGCAGTATATTGGTTTCTATTCAGGAATAGTCAGGCAACTGGCACATCCTGTCTTTGCGTGTGTGCTTTTTCATGTGTTCTCCAGATGAGCAATTAACATTTAAAAATGCATTTCAGTGCTTTTTAAAGATGAGGAAATGTAAGACATTGGAACATACTTGTGACGTGGATTGTTTGATGTAATTAAAAGTCGAGATGTGTGAACTGTTGCCTAGGACTTCAGTTGCAATGGCCTGAGATTTATTTTATTTTTGCCCATTTATTTCAGTTGTGTATTTAATATAAATTGTATTTATTTTGTGTTTGAGCATTTCATATTTCTGTCATATTATATGTGTATCTTTAATTTGGACATTTAACAAATATTTATTAGGCATTTTCTAGGTAGAAGGAGTAATACAAGAATTCAGAGAAGAACTGGAGGTGTTTACAGCTCTAGAAAGCCTTTTCTGATAGGAGAGTGAAGAATCTGGAGCAAAATAATTCCTTATACGATTAAGTATTATTTATCACTTGCTCTCCTCCAGGCACTATTGTAGGCACTGGCGCATGTCTTCAGTAAACCAAGGTTCTTTATTGGAACCTACAGTATGTAATTCCAGATTATATGTGATAAATTTCATAAAAGAGGAAAACCAAAACACTTTGCAAGTTTAGAATATAAAAAAAAAACACATCCATCCAGGAAACTTTGAAGGAGGAGAAGAACCTTAGAGGAAAGGTAGGAGTCAGCTTAACAAAAGGACTGAGGCTTTCCAAGTGAAGAGAAAAGGGTAGAGAGCGGGTGAGATTCTGATTCCCAATTTCTGTATGGGGGTGTTTTCCCACACCCAGCATTTCTCCAACACCAACTGGGTGTCCTACAGTTCAACTAAATTCTGATAGTATTGTTAAACAAAAATTTTAACTTCCAAGTCTGAATCTTTTAAAAGAAGTTTGTTTAAAAAATGGATTTATTAGGCCATTGGTATCAAAAAAAAAAAAAAAAAGATGGTTCTTGGGGCATAAAATCTAAACCACCAGCAGCATAGCCAGGTAGAAAAGATAGTCTAGTTTTGCAAATATTTTACATACCAAGTAGTGGGGAGAAAGATGTTGTAAGTCATTCTGAAAGCATTCACATTAGTTATGGACAAAGGGGTGGGAGAAGGTGAAATATAGCTAGTTCCGAGATAGGCACAGCAGAGTTTGTAAAGCTCATGGGCAAATAAGAAGCAGAAGCTCCTGGTGTTTGACGGTACCTATCTCTGAAATAGGCACCTGGAAATAAATTTAATAATTCCAACATACACTAAAAAGTGAGCATTCTTTTGCAGGTTTTGCACTGTAGTTATTAACTGACTAAGCCCATTTTGTCTCTTCCTTCCACCCTTTGGCCCACTGTAATTTAATTTAGGACTCAGAATTTTCTCCTTGTCTCCATCTGCCTGGAGATACCTTCCGATTATATAGGTTAAG
Organism: Rousettus aegyptiacus; assembly: GCF_014176215.1. NCBI lineage: Eukaryota > Metazoa > Chordata > Mammalia > Chiroptera > Pteropodidae > Rousettus > Rousettus aegyptiacus. The sequence continues at coordinate 113,854,376 of NW_023416306.1, read as the reverse complement.
GGCTCACTCCCACAAGACCATCCTCCACTTCTGATGCCAGTCGCAAGTTCAAATTATTACCTGTCCTTCTGACCAACTGGCTAGATCTGAGCATCTCAAGACCCTTTTCTTGGGTTTGATTACTTTGCTAGAGCACCTCACAGAACTCAGAAAACTCATTTACTCAGTAGATTACCAGTTCATTACAAATGCTATTAAAGGATACAAATTAACAACTAGATGAAGGAATACACAGGGCGAGGTCTCAAAGAAAGGAGCTTCTGTTCGGGTGGAGTTTGGAGCTGCGCACTGTGGCATGTGGAAGCGTTCTGGTTCGTCAACTGGATGCTCTCTGAACCCCATCCTTTTGGGTTTTTGTGGAGGCTTCATTATATAGGCATGATTGATTAAATCGTTGGCTTTTGATGATGGATTTAACCCCCAGGCCCTCTTCTCTTTCCTGGCTGCCAGTGGGGTGGGACTGAAAGTTTCAACCCTCTAATCAGGTGGTTGGTTCCCCTGGCAACCAGCCCCCATTCTTAGGTGTTTTCCAAAAGTTACATCATTAACATAACAAAAGGCGCTTTTTAGCACTCTCATTCTATAGGAAATTCCAAGGGTTTTAGGAATTCTGTGCTAGGAAGGTTGAAGACAAAATATATATATTTCTTATTATAAATCACAATATTCAGGGAAGGGGTTTGAGTGTTTGAACACATGAGCCATGTCTAGGGGGTTGCAAGTCATTTATTAAAGAGTTGACCACAAAAGTAGTGGAGAAAAAGCTATAGAACAGGGCTTCTCAGCCTCAGCGCTGTTTAATGCAGGACAGGGCAAAATTCCCTAAGTAGGGGGAATCTAAACCCTGCACGAAAAGAAGAGAGCTTTTTGGCGGAGAGTGTAGAAAGAATTCAAAACACACGCCAAAGTTAGAGTCATAAGGAAAGTTTATTAGAAGAGGGGTAACACTCCACAGATAGAGTGTGTTCTCCTCTCAGAGGCAAAGGGTGAGAAGGCCTAACAGAAACAGAACAGTGAGAGAGACAGAGTAGAGTTCTGAGGGTAAAGGCAGTGTGTGTGCGTGCGTGCGTGCGTGTGTGTGTGTGTGCATGTGTGTGTTCATGTGCATGCAATTCCTTCCTCCTGCCTTACACCATCAGGGCTTGAATTTACTCTGTGCGTTTCTGCATTGCTCTCTGTTGCAGAGTGGTCATAAGAAGGAAATATGGAAAACTGTGGTTTCCAAGCCCAGTACTTTTGTTGATACACTGTGGGATGTTGGGCAAACCATTTAACCTCCCTGTGCCCTGCTTTAAGTCATTGAGAATAAGGAAGCAAGACTCCATGAAACATTTAACTTTCATAATAGGTCGTGGTAAGAGATTGAGCATCCTGGCTAATTGGCTCTCCCTTCGCGAATCTCTCATTTCTATGTTATGATCAAACCTTGGATTGTGGAGGAATCAACAGCCACTCAGTGCCTGTCTGTGTTTTTATCACAAGTCTGATCTTGAGCCTGGATATGTGGGTCCAAATCTTAGCCTTTAGTAAGCTCTCTCCAAAGTCTTCCTGAGGCTCTGCTAGTAGGGAGCAAAGTGCAAAATTCCAGGAAAAAAAAAGAAAAAAGAAAAAAAGAAAGAAGGAATACCCCTGAATAACCTAGTGGGAAGAGCCAGCTCTTAGAAATAAGTTTGTTGCTCTGCTCAGACAATTGATCTGGGCTTAAAAGCAACTTGATTTTTTTTTAATACTTTTTTTTTTTTTTTTTGGTTTTAACTCAACATATACAGATTAAGTGCTTCTTAAGTGCCAGGAATTGCACATTCAGCAGAAGATAGAAAACACATATTGTCATGGAGATTACATTCTAATGTGAGGAGATAGACAATAAAAAAACAAACATTTGTGTTTTTTGGGGGGGTGACTATAGGTGATAAAAAATAAATCATGGTTGAGAAGAATGATGGGAGTTTTTAATCTATTAAATAGGGTGGTCAGAAGAGGCATTTCTGAAGAGATGATATTTGAGTAGCAACCTTCAGGCAATGGCAGAAGGAATGTCAGTCACAGCCCCCTAGGCAGAGGGGCATACCCCAGTGCAAAGGTTCCAAACAGGAGGAAGCCTGGTGTATTTGCTAGAGGCCAGACTATTGCCTTGAACAGGTTGAGGGACCTCCTGTGATGCTGGGATCTGAGCAAAGGTACCCAGCTATTCTGATGTCCCTTTCTGTTTGTTCCCTTCCCTACTCAGAAATGTGCAAAAAACCTGTTGCACTGTTGTCCACTGGGAAAAGCTGTGTTGCAGTTCCAGGTAGATCAACTTAGAAGTCCATGGAGAAAACTCTGAATGCTGTAGCTTTGTGTCTACAGGAATGGGAGCCAATACAATGAATCGGGACTAGAGAACTGGCCACTGAAAGATATTTGAGAATCGTGGTTACCTTCTGTGAATATCAGTGGCAGGACACTGTGAAGCTTTAGAGTATCCTTTTGTCCCAGAGACTCCAGAGAAGGCTGGGAATAAGTAAAGTTGTGATATTTAATTTTTTTTTTTTTTTTAGATAGGGTCCATGTCTTCACTTACTAACACCTCTCACTGCATAGAGCACAAAAACTAGGCAAATCACTGGCACATACTCAATGTTTATTCAATGAATGTGTTATAATTGCATCATAGACCAGGAATCTGGCGAACTTGGGAGAATCTTGAGGGAGCTTCAGTTCCTGACCCTTGCTTATTAAAGTATGAGTTTGCTTCGAGGCCAATATATGGAAAACAATTTCTAAATTCATATCAGGATGGACTCAGAGTCATAAACCAATCATTTGCTATAAACTGAACAGCTAGAGATATTGTTCTGAAGGAGATTTGTTACCAGACCTGTAGTCATCACAGGAGCCTGGACTCATATTACCAATGACTTTTTGATGACCACATCCCGAATACTTGCCAAAATTGAGAAATATATCAGAGAACAAGATTTACTCCTATATTTGTAAGCCTGTAAGATTTCACTGTCTAGTGGAATATTCCAGCTGCCATTCTTGAGAGATGAATAAATTTTACATTTATCTGTCTCTTTTCAAAGATCTCAAGTAAATGAGATTTCACAGAATCACATGGAAAAAATCTGAGGAAACACTAAATCTTTCTTTCTTCCAATTCCTCACTATCATCACTGTCATCATCATTACTACCACTGCTACTACTACTACTACTATTTTGATTTTTTAAAATTGCTTATAATGACCTTTAGTTATTTTTCTTCCAGATATGTTACTGAATATTCTTTGTCATAGGTTAAGTTAATGGATTACTAGTTTTGTTCAAAGACTACTAATGATTCCAATTTTGTTTATAGGAATAATAGTCTGTATAGTCATATAAAACGAACACTATAACCCTACTGTTTTACAAAATAACATTACATTTGTTTTGTTTGCTGTTTTCTGAAATCTCTTACTTGCTTTGTGACCCTGGGCATATTACTCAGCCTGTCTGAACCTCATTTTCATCATATGTAAAACGGGGGAAAATAATAGTAACCATGTCAGAGGTTGCTCTTAAATTTTTCTGAGATCATATATACATACCTTTCAGTCCTGTGCCTGGAACTAGCTGGAGTTTAATAATCATGAGCTAGAATAATGAGTTATGAAAATAAATAGAACTGGAAAAAAGAAAGATAATAACTGTAAGATAATAACTAACATTCATAACTACACTGCTTAACTTTGCATAAATTCAAAGAGCTCCTAGATAGACTAAAGTCTTCAGAAATAGAATTGATCTCCACAAGTTTAGACCAGTGTTGATTAAGTGGCTTAATTTTTTTTTTTTAACCTACTATATACTCCTCACATCTGATATCTTGGTTACACATTTAGTCTTCCCTTTGCATTATCACTTAGATTTTGATATTTTTAAAAGTCAGCATAAAGAGGGATAATCTGTACAATCATGATTAGATGGTCATACAGGATAATTTAGAGACCTCACTCAACTCTGATATTCTATTAGCCCCAGCTCTTACATGGTACCATTGGTTGATATATTGAGTCATAGTAATTATTGTATCCATTTCATAGAAGAGCACACTGACATGTAGATGTAAAGTAACCCCTCAGCACAAGTTCACGCATTTTATAAGTGGTATTCACACTCAAGTTTACCTGACAACAATATTGACTTTCTTAAATACTATGTTATACTGCCCATAACAGTAGAAATTGTAACCCCTTGAAAATTCTCAAACAATATATTTAATTTTAATATATCAATATATAGTATCAACTTGCAAAATAATACAGATTTAAAATAAAGCAACATGGTTTATATAATAGCTGAGGTTATAGACATAGGATTGAAATTAGCCAGATCAAATAATAGTTTCTTAACTAATATTGTTTTTTTTTTATTTTAGATACAACTTGACAACCACAAGTCACAAGCTAAAAAGACTGAGTAGTTCAGTTTAGCATTGTAACAATTACCATAAACTTAATTATGTTAAGATGTATATTAAGTCTGTTTTATTTGCTTTATTATTGGCCATACATCCACAGACATATGGTTACATTTAGTATCCAGTGCTTACAATTAGTATTGCTTTTATAGGAAAAATAAAACTTTTCATTCTCCCACTGCTTAGTTCACTAGTACTAAGCATTGTCTCATCATGAATTGTTTTCCCCAGTGCTGTGTTCTTTTTCATTGTTACTGCCGTTACTATGTATATAATCACACTTAGATCCTAGATTTACTCTCCAGTAGGGTTGGCCTTGGCCTTGATTCCCCTCTGGGAAGTGCTGAGCTTTTCCCAACCTAATGCTTCAAGTTGCCTGGACTTTTATCTTGTTGGAGTAGCTCCAATATTATGTCAGGTCTAATTTGAAATACTCTTTCATTTTTTTCAGATTATGGATCAGTCCATGGATTTTGTTTGGAAGAATAGTTACCATATCGGATTGGGTTTAGTCCCAAAGAAACTGAGGTTGCCTGCGGGGCAAGATTGGGAGGAAAGTAGCTCCTGATTCCTTTTGAAGAAAGTGAAGTTGTCTTGGCCTCAGAAGGGGAGAGGGCTCAGTCAGGGTATGCTCTGGACCCTGACCTGGGCATGTGGGGCAGGCAGGTGGGAATAGATGAGACACTTCCTTGTTCTTTTTGAGGAACCGTTCTGTTACCTCTTACTCCACCTCAACCCCCAGACTACCAGGCAATGGAAAAGTTTCTACAGGAAGTTTAGGTTTAGCAGTGTGAAAGGTATGAAGATTTCCCTTGCCTTCCCCTGAACCCTCCTGCCAAAGATATTTTGAAACATCTGCTTTCTATTGTCTGAAATTCCTTTAACATATGTCTTTAATTGCACAATAAGATATTAAAGGCTTAAACTTGCAAATATGGTAAATGATGAGTCCTTTGATGAATTCAGGGAAGGGGTTAAAAAGAGGACTTTGGAAATATAGAAAAATGCCTGACTTTCACAAATTTCCTTGGGCCGGTTCTGTCTATTTTTATCTTGGTGAGAAATTGTATAGTAGGTTTTGTTTTATTATTTTTTTGGAATGGTTCTTCACATTCTGAACCTCTCATCATAAGTCATCACTGTCTATCTCAGTGATCTTTTCCAGAAAATGACTTGTGTTATTATCTGTAGATATATCTGATGTTGGATTATTCACATTACCTCTGGTAGGTGACAGTGGTATTCAATGTATCAGTTAAGCAAATTAGTAAAGGGGCAAAATGGAGTATCATACAAAAATCTGAGACAAAAAATGAAAGGGGTATTCATCATTGAGGGAAAAGAGGGGGCATTTGTCCTGTTTTACATGAACCAGCTGCCTATTTTGGATTGAACTCAGCATTTTATTTATTTTAATATTTATACATTCAAAATATATCTGCTTGGCACTTGTTATGTCCTGTAAACTGTATTCAGTTCTGTAGTTACAGTAGTGAACAAGAAAACTGTGGTTCCTCTTTGCACAGCCGTTGTCTAATGTATTAGAAGTGAAGCCCAAAGAGTCCCTGAGATCATCTCATACGAACCTTCTCATTTTACAGGTTAGAAAATGGAAACACCAAGAGGTGAAGGAAATTGCCCTTTGTCACAGCTGGTTGGTGGCAGAGCCAGGGCTGTAATTTGACTCTTGCAACGTCCAGCCCAGTTCTCTGGTTATACTAACCGAGTGGATTAGCACGGGACCACAGACATTGTGGCAAGAATCTACTCGAACAGTTCCTTGTGGTCCAAAAGTGTCCCTTGCCCTTCCCCAAGCCTCATGTATGCCTAGAAAGTGACTTAAATATTGGGATGAATTTTGTTCATGACATTAGAGCATTTTGGGGTATGATGAGGAAGCAGAGCCATGGAGCATTATTCACTGGGAGAAAGTCATTTTCTCTCCCCTAACCCCAGCCATTAGTGCATTTCTGGGCCTGCCTGAGCAGAGGAGTTTGGCTGACTACTAGATTGTTATTAAAATGATAATTAAAGAGGTAGCAGGAAGGGAGCATGTTTCAATACCATCCAGAAGAGTCAGCACTTTTGCTGGATAATAAATTCTTTATACCTCAGGGTTATTATTCAACTAAAGGAAACATGCTATGCAGTTGTATCTAGAATCAATAAGGATACATCTCAATCAATGAATTTAATGACCAACTTGTCGCTTACAAAACTACATCTTAGAACAAGAGGAAAGTAGGAGATGGTCTCGAATCATCCATACGGTATTTGCTACTGCTTTTTGCAAGGCTTTTGCAGGCAACTTTAAACTTCCTTTCAAGACCGACTTTTAGTGAGAGCCAAATTCCTGGAATTTGCCTGGGAAATAGAAGGTTTAAGAGTTTATTGTGAGTTTGTTATTGGATTTCTTTCATATGGTACTGGAAAAGCATTTTAACATGGAGGTAGGGGATTGTTGCTACAGGCCACCCAAAAACAGCCACCAAAAAAGGAGGGGCTTTCCCAGAGTTTCCCCAAATGTGTCACTGATGGCCTTTGCTGGTTCATGCTTCCCGCTCCTATGCGTGAGCCCAGGGTCCATGCCATCGCTGGACTGCAGTGTCATTCCCCTCCCACTTAAAGAAGCATTCTCAAATGAGTTTCTCAAACTCATTTCACTTCTGAACCCTTCCTTGAAGGAGTTTCCTATTGATAATTCATGAAACTACTGTTCTGTGGAATAAAACTTGGGAAAGAGTGACACAAAGACACGAAAACTGAGCGAACGTGGTGATGTTGCAGGAATAACCTTGCAAAGGTTCAATTTATTAAAACAAAATATGCAAATCATAAAATTTTAATTTGCATTGTCAGCCCAGCCTTGGAATTGGCACAGACTCCACAAGTGACCAGAGGTGTTAGGTCTACCCCCCTTAGTTCTAATGCTGCAGAAACAATGGTAAGCCCCCTGGACCGGGGTTGGTATCCACTTCTGTTCCAGAGAACTTGCCCGGGGAGCATGTGCCTCAGATCAACACGGTTTCCTCAAGTCTGAGCCTTCACTGATGCCTCATTTCCCGTCAGCATGTGGGGAAAAGCAGGCAAAAAGATAGTCACTCAGAAAGTTAGTCATGTTTGGAAACTTATCTGTTTCAGGCACTGGTTCCTCTCATGCAAGGGGGTGGCAGCTGTGTGGTCCAGCTTGTAGGCTAACGTCGTTTCTCAGCATTATCGCTTGCCATGTTCTATTTCCAGCTTGTCATTTGTTCATTGGCTTGCGAAACTACCATCCAAGAGAGCAAAAGCGTTTCTACTCCCTTGGGCCATTTCCTCCTGACATTCTTTACTGATTACCTCTACAGCAGTTGTGATCACTGCTTTGGATGGTCAAAGCATCAGCTGATGGCTCTTTGTCTCATGTGAAAAACAGGCCAGCTCTGGCTGATCCCAGGAACATGCCTGTGGGTGAAGTTCAGGTATACAGGGTCTTGGCCTGGCTCCCAGCTAGGCTACACTTTACAAAGAAAGTTTTAGAGGCATTATGATCTGGAGGTGTTAGCACAAGGTGAACTGGTGGAATTATAAATATTTAGTATACCCCCAGCCTGTAGCAAGCCAAACCAGACTGGTAACAAGCAAAAATACTATTAAAGGTTCATTGAAAAGGAGATTCTATAGTCACCTTCCTCCCATTTTGGTAGTTACAAACCTTGATGTTTCTTGATGGTAAAAGAACTAAGGTTTGCCATTTTTCATAGAATGTTCCTTAGGGTCCACTGAATTAATCCATATCATATTACATTTATGCATATGTATCTATCATATAATATACATATTATATATGTATACAATGTACATATTATATATTCATATATACACATTATATACATAATGTTACACATATATAAAATCACTTACTATTACCATTAGGCACTGTGGTGCACATGCTTGTGTGTGTTGGAAGTATATAAAAATGTGTAATAGTCTGCTTCCAAGGGACTTTAATCTATTTAAAGATATAAGACATATATACAAGGCGGCATATGATAAGAACCATGTGAGTCTGGACCATCAGCTGGTATTATGCTGCCTCTGATGGAGGGATTGCAGTACGTGCAGGGAAGGGCGAAGGCATTCCTGACAAAAGGAGCGGGGTCAGCAAGGGAATAGTGGCGGTAACGTGTAAATGGAAAAGCACTGGCTGCTGGGTGCTTGGTGTAATGATTGGCACAATGCCTGGAGTAGAATACGTGCTTGATAAATGTTTGCTGAATTAGACTGAATGGTTAGAGTAAGAGAATGCTGTAGAAGTAGGCTATTATCAGATTGTGCAAGGTTTTGAATTACTGTCTAAGTGGTTTAAACTTAGTACTGTGGATAATATCTTCTCTAGAATGCTTAAATTTCTGGAGGGCAACATACTAGTTCATAAACATCTGCCACTCTAACCCATGTTTCCTCTTCTTTAGTGTTTTTCTGTAGAGTTGCTGGGAAAAAAAATGAAACCATGTTAGTGAAGCTGTTTATCAAATCTTGCTAAGTTTTGTTTAAACTTCACTGAAAAAGTTAGGTGCTGGTTACCCGACAGTTCTTCTCTGTTATGCCCATAGTCCCTTCTGAGTGCATGTGAATGGGCAAGTCCTTAGGAAGCCAAATTGTGTGTGGTGTGACCCCACTCTCTCTGGCCATAGATGATTGGATTTCCGGTGGGCATTGTGACATGACAATGCACTCTCCTTGGAAATATCAAGAATATGAAGCATTTAGCAGAGGGCGTAGAATTGAAAGATTATGCTGGAGGGAAGAGCCAAAGAGGATGCAATAAACAGCATATCTACTCACATGAGGAAGCAGAAATAATACAGAAGCAGAAAGTATGATGAAGAGAAATTATTTAATGTGTACCTTGAGCCCAAGTCCTTTGGTTTCATATTCAGTTCCAGATACTTTCTGAACTTCTCCATAAAATTTAAAATCCTATCACCCCTTTTCAGTATTCATTCTCTTTGACTATCCTGATGAATTTTACATAATTGCTCCCCTCTTTCTAAAACTATTTCCAGTGAAGTGCCGTGTTCTCCTGGGTGTCTGTTGCCTTCTCCTACTGCTTTCTTTCTCTTCTTAAGCTCCTCTTCCTCAATGCCTAGGGCTTTTATGAAACATATTTCTCTTCTGTGTTACTGTCTGTGAGATTTTATCCATCTTCGGTCTTTAAACTTATATCACCTTGCATATGGTGCCCCAAAGTATGTCTGCAATCTGGATACCTTTTCTGAACTCTCAGGGAGCTCACATTTCCAGTTGTTTGCTCAATAACTCCAACTGGTTCACACTCAGCTAATTAGAAAAGGTTCCAGGCAGTCCCATGGCCATGCCTTGATTAAGACTTCATTACCTCTTATCTGACGTCTCCATTCCCAATGGATTTTATATACTGCTGCAAAAGTAATCCCTAAAGCAAAGCTCTGATTTTATTACTCCCCTGACCCCAAGTCTTCAGTGACTGCTTCTCATCTACTAGGAAAAAGTCACATTCTTTAACTTGGCACCTTTGTTCATTTTTAATATGGATCCTGTAGATATTTACTTATCTTTTAGGTTTTTGCAAAGTAGAACCCTTTCTATATCTTCTTTAGCTTTCAAAATTCTATTTATTTCCCCCAAATTTCCAAAGTGTTGCTGCTGCTTTTGCAAAGCAATTCTAAATGGAATTATCTCTTTTCTCTAAATTTTCATGATTTCTTGTTTGTAACTCTGTTAAGGAAAATATCATGATGTTGTTTTACTTTCCCCCTGATATTGCTGATTTGTGTTGGCCCTTAGGCAGGTGTCAAAGTTCGCCGTGTGTGGTCCGCTTGTTCTCCAATCCAGTCCTTGCCTGTCCCTGATCTGCCCTATATACAGGGGCTGCACCTGGGGATTGTGCGGCCTGTACTCCTGTGTCAACTGCTTTCACACAGGGTAGGTTTCATATTGAGAAATACTAGCATGAGAACCCGGGCTCTTCTCCCCACTCCCTCTACCTTGGGATGTGTCTCCAGGATATCTGTGTCTCCTTTGAGGCTTCAACTCCTACTTGATAGTTTCAGCTTCTGATGGATGGTACCTGCCCTTGGGCTCCAGGAACTTGGCCTCCTCGTTCTTCCTGCCTAGGGACTATGGTAGTGCCTGCTATTATTTGTTTCTGGATTGCTTCATAATCCTCTGATGGGCTTCTTTCATCACCCGTGTGATCAATTCCCACATGTTACATTTCTTTTATTTTAAATATAAATAGTTTCTGTTTTTCTGAGGTGAATAATATTGACTCTAATTTTCATAGCAGAGACCATATCTTAGCCTTACATGCTCCATGGTTCCTGGCTCAGTGACTTGTATACTGCAGGTGCCAAATAAATATTTACTAAATAAGCACATAAATAAAGAAAGACTTTGGCTATCTTTAAAGGTAGCATAGTTAATTTTCAGGGAAATTACTCAGAAAAATTTAGGAGGCACTAACCATATTGTTGGTCAAGGAAAGGTACCAAAAACCAAAAACCGAAGACAGTGTTTCATTGTTATTAACAACAAAAAGGCTACTGATTGCCTTAAAAAGGACACTGAATTTTGCATTAGAAAATTTAGTGGACTAGAAAATGTCTACTTAAAAGATTTCTTTTTCACTTCTTCTCCTGGACTTTGAGGAATGCTTATAGATAGAGAACTCAAATTAATCTTAAAATTAGCTATCTCATCTTTTTTTTCAATCTCAAATGTCAATTCTCTACCTTGGCCCTATGAAGCATTAAGAAGAAGAGGTTAAAATAGTTAGCATGTTGTTGGTACATGGAATTTTGAGTTTTTCTTTGATGTCCTTGGGTTCAGAAGAATTCATGGATTTTCTGAATCACTCACTGTCTCTGCTTGTTTGGATACTGACTCCTGAGGGCTTCAGTAATATCGATGAATATGTGGGAATATGGGAGATACAGAAGAGTTATGAGCCAGTGCTTTCAGAACCATCCCCATTGCAGAGAAAAGTTGTTTTTGGTTTAATTTCTTAACGGAACTCCCTACTCTGTCTTTAGATTGACCCATGCCCTTGACCTCTTCCAGCCTCAATTTCCTCGTTCTTCAGAAAGTAGCACAATTCATGGAAAGGACTCTGTGGGGGAAATGACTTGATAAAATAGAAGATGAACTGAAAGTGAGTTAGAATGTAATCATTACTCTAGATAGTCCCTGCTACAGAGAGCTGTTGTGAAAAGTAATGCATTTGGTGGCTCCAGAGAAGAAGGTTAACTTGTTCAATTAACATTTGTTTATTGGATGCCTACTATGTTACTGGCACTGTGGTCAGTGCAAGGAATTCAAAAGAAGTTGCCATAAAATAGAAATCACTTCTGATTTTTCTACTGTTAATCTTTGCAGATCAAAGATCAGAATAATTTTTATTTGTTCAGATTCTTAGAGTTGTAAGCAATGAGAGAGGATACACATTCTGCCTGCCGAAGTTAGTATTTCTTACTCCTTTGCATGTAGATGTGGTCAACTTTTTATCTCTTTAACAAGGCATATTATTTACAGGTCTCTTTAAGATGTCTCCATGCATTGACAGGGAACACAGACATTTCAAAATAATTTTATGTTAGCTTGAGAAGAGGAAACTGGAGGAGTGAAGTCAAAATCTCTGACCCGGAGGGTTGACCCAGTGATAATTTGTTGATTACTGAGTATACCTGGAAATCTTCTGGGACTTTAGTTTTAATCTGATTTTTTTTTCTCCCCCTAGAGGAGGCTATGTCTGTGGTTGTTCACTCTAAAGGCATATGATATTAGATATTTCTGAAGGTTTGCTATCCCACACAGGTGATAAACCTTCACTGCCCTGTCATTGTGAGAGCAGTAGGCTCAGCTCAGCCGCTGGGGACCTCACACCTTGCTTGGAGTCAATGGTTTTCCCCCGTGACTTTGGGTTGGATTGGATTCCCTGTTTAGAACAAGATGCATCTTGCATGTGCTTATGCAAAGTTATTTATGTTGAGGCCACTGGATCTTCATGGCACACCTAGCTCAAAAAATAAAAAAAAAAAAAAACAGGGTTTCCAAGGCATCTACGCGTGGCTCAGCCTTTCCTCTGTCAGATTGCTTATTTAATGAACATCTCTTGAGTACCTGTTATATACCTAGCCAGTCCTGCTGTTAAAGGCAAATAAGTCACAGGTGTTACACTCAAAGAATTGTGACTATAATGTTAAACTTTTAAATTCCTATCAGGTTAACATCTTATAATTTTTTGCATGAACTAAAGGATATTTGGTTTAGAAATCTACCTTATCAATACTCTTTATGTGGCAAGGTCAGCTTTATGAAGAGAGATTAAACAGGTAACCCCGTGACGAGGAGAGGGTGTATGTCATTGATAAAAGACACTTTTCTTTAAAGTGTCTCCTTTTACCTTTCAAATTCCCACACATTTTTTTTTTCACTTTCTATTTCAGAATAAAGATATTTAAGTCTGTATATATATATTTTTGAGTGGGTCATTTATTAAGCTTATTAAAATGTCAGTTTGAACCACTTCATCAATGTAATTTCATCCTAAAGCTGTAGAACTTTTCTTTATGAGCATGAAGAAGTTTTTTTCTTTTCCTTTCCTATCATGTGGTTTTGTTTCCCCTAGGCTGCTACTTTTTGCTATGTAAGCGAACAGAAAACTAGAGATAGTGAGTAGGAACTTCCAAGATTCTAAGTAAAAAGGAAATGTGTTGAGACAGTTTACAGTGTGGTTCAGCTACAGAGAGGCAGGGTGAGGTGGGTGCCCAGTAACGTGCTAAGAACAGATTAGGGCAAAAGTGTTGGTAACAACATCAAGGGCCGATGATAGTTGAAGAAAATGAAATTTGTGGTTAAGTCAGTACATTTCCATCATTTCTGGTGCAGGCAGGCAGGTAGCTGGTTAGTGTGTGTGTGTGTGTGTGTGTGTGTGAGAGAGAGAGAGAGAGAGAGAGAGAGAGAGAGAGAGAGAGAGAGAGAGACATAGATTAGATAGATAGATAGATAGATAGATAGATAGATAGATAGATAATAGAATAGGTATGAGATGTCTGGTCATTGTTCATCCATTTGTGCTAGCCCCAAAGAATGACTCTAATGTTGGAAATTTCAAGTTAGTTAAGAAGGGAGGCTTTTGACTTGCCTGACTGAGTGGGAGGTGATTTGACAGCAGTTTTAACTTTGTAGCCCTCTCAAAATGCTCCTTGAAACTCTATGAGGGTTGGGGGAACATGAATATTCTCTGGATTGAAAATGACTAGGATTATGTTGGATCTTCTCAAACTTCTTTGGTATAGGCCTCTAAAAGAGTGTTTGAGGCCCATACATTGAAGTGATACCAGCAGAGCAATGGCTGCCACATTGCGGGTCAACTCCATGACACTCCCTAAACTAAGTCTGGCCTACATGATTTCATTTAAATTTCTCAATAAGGTCATGAGGTAAGTATCACTAATTCTTGTTTATAAATGAAGAAACTGAGGCTCAGAGTGATTAAGTAACTTGCTTAAGACATAAAATCAAGGGGTTTTGGTGCAATGTATTTCTATTACACTGTGTCCTTGACCTATGATTTCGCTTGCGTGAATGACTTCTGATAATATTCTCCATTCCATCCTAGTGAAAAAAGGTCACAGGGCCTTGAGGTCTTGGAGCTGATCTCTTTAATATGACGCAGAACAGAGGCCTAATTTCTACATTGCTGGGTTCTTCTCGTGTGCCAGCTTACTATAGCTGGCTCTGTGATGCCATATCCATCTTCCTACTGTACTCATATGTGATATCAAAAGCTAGGCAGTGGCACATCTGCCCTTCGAAGACTACAAGAAAGCTGTTGTCTTCTCCATAACAACATAAGTGGCAGTGGAGAAAATTAAGAGTTGCTCAAGCCTGTGGAATCATAATGTTAAGTATGGAAGGGTCAAGAAAGAATTTCACCGATTTTGGTGTTGAAGTTGTTGGTTTTGTTAATCTTTGGTTTCCAGCTAACTTTTATTCCAAATAAAGAAATTTTCTCTTCATACAGAGCTTACATGTATTTCAAGTTTCTGAATTTACACACTTAGCTAATAACACTGAGCATTATCAACTTACATAAAACAGCAAATATCAAATTGTTAAGATTCCCAGCTGAAAATATACCTGTTCCATAGCTCACATTCAATTATGCGATGCTTTTTATTCTAGTATGGCAGATTTTTACTTCTCTTTGGGCTGTACATCTGGAAAAGTATTCTCAATATAACAATAATAGCCGCAGTACCACCAACAACATCCTTCCATATCTGTGCCTAACATTAGTTCTTGCATCCCAATCCTGGGACTCTCTCTCCACAAACACTCCCCTTGAGTTTCTCTTCTTCAGTCTTTTAGCACTGCCTCCTCCTTGGTTTTCCCATGGTATTTTATATTGGGACAAAATGACATATTGATAATTCTGCCTCCTCAGTTGCACTCTAGACTTTGCATCAGTTTAGGGCCCACAGAAAATAGAATTCTACTCTCATGGTTTAACTGAAGAAATTTTAATGGACTATGCAGAATGACTGAGGACATGTTTAAAGGAAGTACTCACGCACTAGCAAATGTGAGAAGTCATTGGCATATCTGGGCATGGAGGAACAAAGGGTCAATGGCATTGCTGAATCTTAGAGTGAGCTGGAGCCATGGAAGGTGAGCTGCCGGGCAGGAGCTATAATTGTGAAGGAAAATCATTATTGCTAGCCAACAGAGATTAAGCAAGGAGGGGGCAGGAGGAGAAATACCCCTGAAGCTCTCTCCTGCTCTTTGCAATCTCTCACAAGTGCTCCCATTATGTGAAAATAATGGACAACCAGAAGGCCAGGGTGCCTGGGTGATGCAGTGAAAATTGTGCTCCTGGAGAACAGAGTAGGGCAGGAAAGAGATGAGCTGGATCTGAGCATATGGGAACAGAAAATCGAGAATAACCAGAATAATATCTTATTCATCTTCGAGTCCCCAGTGGATAGTGTAGTGCCCTGTACTGAGTAGAAAGTTGTCAGATGTTTTAAAATGGAATAGAATTGGAAGAGATCTCAGAGCTCAGTGGGTTCAGTTCCCTGATTTTAAAGCTGAGGACACTGGTATTAAGAAATACCGAGGTGACTTACTCAAGGCCACGCAAGCAGCTAGTGGCTCAATGAGGATCGTGGAGAAGGTATCTGGATTCCACGGCCCGTACCCCACTCCACCACTGCTGTCTTTGGTGAATGCCAGCTTTCCTTGTTCCCCTGATCTCGTGCCTCTACTTCTCATTATATTTCTTTCAGACTTTTTAGTTCTCAGATCCTTCGCCTTACCCCCACACCTGGAACAGCTTTAATTTTCTTCCTCTTCTCAGTTCTATGCATTACTGAGTACCCAGATAGTACACAGTCTTAGACTTACAAACATGAGTAAGATCATGCCAGTCTCCATGTTTTTTCCACAGTCTCTCCTTTGTACTGGCCATTCCCTATCCTTGAAATCTAGTTCATCTCTGTGACCCCCTGGTCAATTCCTGCCCAAATTAACAGTTCAACTCTCATGCCACCTCTTCTGAGAAGTAGTCTCGACTCCCTCTTGTCTGGTAGTTAACTCATTGCACTGTGATCATCTGTGTATATATGTCTTGCTCCCTTACTAAAAGAGGAACACTCAAACTCTAGCATGATTCTTATCACACAGTAGATTTTAATAAATGCTTGGTGAATGACTGAAAAAATGGCGAATCATGGAATGGATTTATCATGTGGCTACATTCGAGGCTGTTTGCTTTCCTTCTCTCCTACCATGGTTACCTTCCAATTATTCTCAAAAGATTAACACATTTTATTCTTAGACATGTAACTTACTGCAATTGGTGGAGCACCTATGTCTAGCTAAAAGCCTACTTAGTCCACATTTGACAGGTGAAGAAGCTGAACTGCAGAATAAACTGACTTGCACAAGGTCATGTGGCCAGAAGATCTGTGGTGAAATCTGACTTCAAGACTCTTTGACTCTAAATATATGAATTATGCTGCACTGTCTCTTATGTCTTGTGCTCGTAAGAATATATTCATTATTATTACTTGTAAAATTGAAAACAAATAAAATGCTATATGAAGAACATTCTCTTCATCTCACACTCATCTCTTCTGCTGTAAATGTAATTGCTGCTCTTTGCTTTATCTTTTTATAGTGCTTAGATGGTCACCATGCTCCTTGTGCTATATGATTTTCAAAGATTAAAGTAAATATCATGTTTTATATTTTCTGAAATTACCTTTTGTACTTTATATGCATATAGTGAACTGATTTTATGATCTTGTGACATTGGAAAGAGATTGAAATCTCTGTTTTTGAAAGAGCCAACTTGAGCTTGGTGCAGTTGAGTAATCCACCTAAAGTCTCACAATGAACGATGGCATAATTTTGACCACAACTAGGAAAAAAACGGGAAATAAGCACAATTTGTTTCTTGATCTACTTATCTCAGTATCACCCTTGCCACATCTTAAACAATGATTTATAATTTAATGAAGCTCTAAGGTGTGGTCCTCTGAGAACAAACTGCTTTTTCGAAAGGTATCTTTAAGAGCGAAAAAACTTTAAAATTCAAAAGTGTTAACTCGCAGTGGTAGAATGACAGGCAATCCCATCAGTATTTGGGCAGCGACCAGCTACTTATACAGAAAAGTGATAAAACAGGCTTACCAGAGAATGAGACCTGAGCTTTTCACGTTATCTGATTTCTTAGTAACAACCAATGAGTGTTGATGCCAGTTTCCACCCGAGTGTCCATTTTTCTTTCCTTATCTTCACAAAAGCTCTGCAGAGACCCCAAAAGTAAACCCGGAGCTGCTCACGGCCCAGGAAAGACACCTGGACTGAGACGAACTTGGAGGAGACGTGAAACATGGTCCTGTAAGAGGAAACTGCAGTACAGACAAATTTTAACTTAAACTATTTGATCCTGGGAGTGACTCATGTTTTATATGGAAGACAAACCCTGATATAAGGCATTTGATAAGAACTTGCTTTGGTAGATCCCAAAAGTGTAGTTGGTTACACAATTCCAGGAAAGGCAAAGGAACTCTCCAGGTCTTCGAATATGTGTATCCAACAGAGGAAGGGAGAAAGAGAGAAAGGAAGAGCTGCTTAAATCAGCACTTTTCCGGTTTTTACTGCTGAAGTGTGGGTCTGGCAGCTGACCCCAGCAGACATGAGGTCAGGTACTAATCGAATATGATGCATCCATAAATACTAACAAAGGGGCTCCTGGCCACACTCTTGGAGTTGTGGACACTTAGGAATGATTGCTGCGTGGGGAGGGGAAGGGAGCCTGAGTTCCCTGTTGGTAAGGGAGTGGGAGCAGGGGAGGGTTTACATGCAGATGTTGGACATCATAAACTTGCTGGTCTACTTGTGCTCCCATGTGTTTATGTGTGTGTACAAGTGCATGTGGGCATGTGTGGGCTTTGTCTCTCTCTCCCTTAATATTTTAAATGGGTTCCTGCATGAATTCTTTCCCTGGGATCGTCACAACCATTGAGCTTACCTTGTCTACATTTTATGTCATTGGGTACTAGGACCTAATAAAGACTGCATTAATGTTTCTCATCCAACCAGGTTGGTGACCACTTTAACTCTGTTAGGGGCTTATCCTTCATTTCCTTGCATTTTTTTCCCCCTGTCATTTTATGCCACTGTTTCAGCATCTGGCAATTAACTGCAGGAGTGGGAAATACTTTTATGATATATACTGGGAAGAAAGTAGTAACTTTGCTTTTAATTACTGTTTTCATATTTCAGTGATGTCCTTTCATCGGTGCAGTTCAATGATATTCCGTAGACTCTGCCACGGTTACCACAGATACATGGACAGTGCAGAGGTCTGTGGGCTACAACTCTATTTGCAACACTGTCCACTTCTTATATCCTGTTCTGGGTCTCCAGATTCCAAGGATAAAAATAGAATTTTCTGCTCCATAAAAAAGAGGTTAAACCTTTTAGAGTGTTGTTTAGTTTAGTTTAGTTTTAGTTTGGGGAGGTTAGAGGTAGGTTCTAACTAAGATCATGGTATTTTTCTTAACCAACAAAGGAAACATGTTTTGGCAAAGATATACTCCATGTGAACAAAGGGTTTTGACTTTTGAAATCATAAACTAAATTTGCAAAAACATCTTTATTTTTCTTTTCATTTAAATATTAGCTTGGAACGCTAGTTATTTCTAGGTTGAAAATTGCATGTGCAGATATAAAGCAATATTAAGTTTAAGAAAAAATCCATCTCCCCAACAAGATTATACTTTAAAAGTTTTTAGCCAACATGATATATGTTTTATACATGTAAACAAAAAGGGTAATGCATATTTATAATTTAAAGTCACGAATTTTGTAACAAACATTTAAAAGGAAATATACAAATCATATTTTAGTTTGAAATACAGCTTTCTTTCACTCTTGTTTTCTTGTATTTCCATTATGAACTAAACTTCTGGATATAAAATGTGGGCTTTTTCATAGGTCTTGCTCAACTCCAGTTTCCAATGCAACAAATATTTATTGAATGGCTAATTTTGTGTAAGGCAAGGAATTTGCCTCTTCTGATTGGCGTTGTGCTGAGAACATGAATTCTGTGCCTATAACCTGTGTACTGGTGTTACGAGAGCATCCTGCAGGTGAGATTCTATGACAGCGGTAGGGCAGTGGTAGGGAGCATCTACTTGGGTATAGTGGGTCATCCTGTGACATAGGAACGATAATTTGACATGTAGGACAAGGCTCTCAGTTTGGAAGGGAACCTGTTTTGTATTATTCCTACATCATTAGAAAACGAAGTCTTTCAGGGAAGGAGTAACTATGCTCATTCATTCATTCATTCATTCAACAAATACTGAATGAATAACTTAATGTAGAAGGTCCTTAGGAAAAGAAAATAAATAAGATAGTGATTTTCTCTTGCTCTCATGGAATTTATGTTCTATAGGAAGAAAAGACTTCAACAAAGGCCTAAATACTTATTACATTTCAATTATTACGGTCTTGAGGATGGAACAATAGGCTACAATGAGAAAATATAACAGAGAACACCTAATTTGGATATCTGGAAACAGTGACATTCAGGTAGAAGCATGATGGATAAAAAGCAGTTAGCTGGGTTAAGGTGGTGGGGTAGGATTGGGGAAGAAGGTTGTGAATTAGAACGAGGACATGACACGTGATAAAGTCCTAAGGCAGGCAGGTATGGTCAAAGAACTAAAAGAAAGACAAAGTAGAGCTCAGTGGGTATGATGGAGAGCATGGTGTGATCAGGCTCAAGGTGGGGTACTGGCTATGGTCATGAGTCTTTAACTTTATTCTAAGGACAAAAGGAAAGTTTTGAGTGGGGATGCAACACAATCAGATAGGTTTTAAGAAGAGGATTTGGCTGCTGGTGGGGAGTGGGTTGAAAGATGTTAAGGAATGCAGGGGTAACAAGAACAAGGCCATATTTTTCCAGTGTAAGCTGAGGATGATGGTGTGGTTTCTGTGTGATTGGATGCTTTTTGTGTACTTGGAATGTTCAATAAGGATTCAGCGGTATGTTTCACGGGTGGTTTCTCAATGTTAAGGTGAAAACACTAAATGTTTGGCACTCAAACCGCTGAACCAACTACACATCTCTCATTTGGGGTTGCATTTCGGGATGGTATGTATAATGTTATGTGCTTCCTTAGAACTTAGCACCCTGCAAAATTTAAGGCAGCACCTTCTATCAGCTCTGGATTTTATAATAGGTGGTGAAATTTTTGATTTTTTTTAACAGCCATCTGGTTGCCAATATTTTTAATCTTATTATTATTTTGACAGCATGCTATGATGTTGGAAATGCCCTATTCATTATGAAATATCAGGGTGATTAAGTGAGGGAGGATTCCCCACACAGGGGACACATCCCAGCTCTCTCCGAGCATCTGAAATGTGAGTATAGGGATCAGATGCACCCTGACTCTGCAGGTTACATGACCTGTCTTTCTGCAGGTGGTCTGGGTGCTGCTGCTAAAGATGTGAGCCACACAGCTAAACGGCCACTGAGATATAGCTCCTTAGAGGTAGAAGCCATCTAATTGTGGGCACGTGTTTTTACTCCGTTGCTTTTAATATCGCATCAGGTTTTCTTACCTTTTGGTAGGCTATAAGAAACATAGCAGAAAGATCACAAGCTTGGAGATAGGCACATCTCAGCTGTGCTATGTAGAGCTCTGTAACCTCAAGCATATTGTTTAACTTCTCCAAGCCTGACTTTTCTCCTCTCTGAAAAGGGGGATAATTATAATACTACCCTTTTGGGATTCCCATGAGGACTAAATGTGATATATATATAAAGTGTATATAAAGTGCCCTGCATGGTTGCATACCACACTGCATGCATCTGATACTGAGTTTCCTTCCCTATATTAACCACGTAATAACTAGCTTGCCTGATGTCACTCAGGGGCCCCAGAGTCTTCCTGCGGTAAGAGGATCATCACCACATCCTCATATTTTGCAGCTGATTTGTGGGAATTTAATTTATCTGTGCTGCTCCTTCCTTCTGAGGTCACGGATAATCAAATTTTTAGTAGAAGGATAAGGTAAACATAACTATAAGCTCTGAAAATAGCTGAATATAATTTGTAGACTGTCAGTAACATAATAAACCAGTCTGGCATTTGGTCTCTGACAAATGCATGAGAAGATATAGTGTTACTCTCAAAAAGCCAAAAAGGTGAATCCTTCATCTATAAATTTTTTGAAATCTCATTCACATAGCAGCATTATTCACAGTGGCCAGGGCATAAAAGCAACCAAAGTGTCCTATGATATGATATGTCCTCCAAAATGATTGGTTAAAGAAGCTGTGGTACATATATACAATGGAATATTACTCAGCCGTAAGAAGAGATGAAATACTGCCATTTACAAAAACATGAATGGACCTTGAACTCACCATATTAAGAGAAATAAGCCAGACAGAAAAGGTTAAAAGTCACATGATATCACTTGTATGTGGGGTATAAACCTAAAAGCAACAACTGAACAGGACAAACAGAGACTCATGGACATGGACAATGGACTAGTGATTACCAGAAGGGAGAGGGGAGGAAAGAGAAGGAATAATAATAATAATAATAATAATAATAATAATAATAATAATAAAGAATGTTAAAAAAATAAAAATAAAAAAACTCATTCAAAAAGAATCTCATTCAAACTTTTGATAATCATCTTTTATCATTATCTGCAGGTTAATAAGTCCATAAATATATTCAAAGAAGTGCTTTTTTTCATTGGGCCTAAATTTATCCATTTGCTAACTTCAAATGATGCTTCTTAGTTCTAATTTTTTCTTGTATCAGAGAATAAATTCTTACCCCTCTAACTCTGTTTTCATTTTAGGCAGCTGAGCTACAGAAAAAGCAGCAGCCCTGGATTCAGGAAATAGGCTTAGAGTCTTCTTTCTGCTACTTGTCATTTGGATAGATATAATTTCTTTGAAACTAAAGTTTTCTCACATGTGAAATTCTACCCACTCTGCCCCTTTTCTACGTGGGCTGTGATATCAATGAAAGCTATGTAAACTGTAAAACACCATACAAATGATTTTCATCACATACCTGAATTACCATGGAGACTAAAAGTAATTCTGTTGTCAGGGCCTCCCCAGTTCTATTGAATCAGAGTCTCTATTGGTGGGACCTAGGCACTGCTACTTAGAACAAAATATAATTATATATGTGCAGCAAGAGTCAAAATCCACTGTCCTCTAAAAATATAGGGTGATATCACTATTCACAATGTTATAGACTTCATTCGTCTTAACAGATGAATTTGAATCCTTCTGGTTCATCTTCAGCTGCAGCTCTTTATCCCTCACACTTTGAGTATTTTCAGACCTAGTCCTATCCTACTCTTTCATTGTTATTTCCTATATTGTCTTCTACAGCCCAATTCTCCAGCCACATCAAACCAGCTGCAAATTCACTGAAAACCTCATTCACTTCACCTTTGTGATTCTGCTCAGTGATTTCCTGAGAGGCCATTTTTACTAGGGTCCAGGGACCTGGTCTTGCACTGATAATGAAGACGTAGACATTTCAGATAGGAAGTGATCTTATGACCATTCAATTTATCTTCTGCTTTATAAAGGAAAACCCTGAGAATCAAGAAGCTAAGTGACTTTCCTGAGATGAAACAGCTATTTAATGATAGCTAAGATTAGAATCCATCCTTCCAGACCAGTGCTCTCTATACCACTTACTCTTGTGAAAATATTAATTGAGCACCTGGTATGTTCCAGGAGCTAGTATATGTAGTTGTACATAAATATGCAAAAGTCTCATGCATCTACCATGCAAAATATAGAGCACTTGTCTCTAGCACTTATAATTTTAAAAATTATTCCTTTCAGTATGCTTGAGTATATACTTGATCTTTAAATATTTCAGGACATTATACTTTCACTTATAGTATAACATTCTACCACTCACAGCCCATGCATATGGTTCTTGCGTTATGTATCTGATCTGAGTTTTGTGAGGGTAGGGCCTTCTATTCAGGATTTCAGCCACCCTCTTATGCCTGGCTAAGATAATTAGCAGAGATGGGACTGCTTCTGGTCCATTTTTCTTAGACCAAGTGCTCATGCATGGCTACCTCACTATTACTCCTTTAAGTTGCCAGAAATAGTCTTAAGATAAATCCTTTAACTTCAAGTTTGGTGTCCTTACACCAGTTCTGTAGGACTCAATTTCCTGAAGTTTCTTCTCAGTATTTCTCTTTGGGAGAAATTAAAGAATTTGATCTAAGGATTTTCTTAGGATTTACAGAGCCTGGGTGGTGTCAGCAAACAATGCTATCAATCTGTTTCTCAGCTCAGATTGCACTAGAAATCTACTCTTAAAAACATAGATTAAATGTGTAGAGGGAAACCATGATTTCTCATCCCCTTTGTTTAATTTGGTCTAGGAATAGAGATTCAAGGATTGGAATTTAGATCTCTAGAGAGTTCTTCCTGAAAATAAAAAGAGCATCCTGCACTTCTCTATCTGACAACCCCAAATCGGAAGAACTGCATTAAGCAACGTGTACAAAGGTCATTGTCTTTAAAAAATTTTCTCTGCATTTATGAGAATCCTTTACTTCCATCAGCAATGTCAGTTTAAAAAATGAACAACAGTGATGAATTAGTACTACATGTTATAAGATCAAATATTAACTAATGTCTATGGCAGTGAAAAAATTAGCAAATTCATGATCTCATATTTCTAATGCCAGAACCTATAATGTGTAGTTTAAAATATTCTGTCTTCATTAACATCACTAGAACTTGTAGGAAATTTTTTTGAGTCTGCAATCTTGAAAAGTCTATATTTCATTTTGGGGATCATAATTAGGCAAATACTCAATATTTATATAAAGAGTTTAAGAATATATTCTTTCTTATGCTATTATTTACTTTTTCTTCTTGAAAGGAAGAAAACTAAATTTGGTAGTTGTTTTCTGCTATGAAAATTAGTTAAAATTTGGTCTTTGGCCAAGTTCTCTCTTATGTGTTTTTTATCCATTTTTTTTTTTCATTCGACAAGTAATTATTGAATCCCTACAATGTGCCAGACATGCTGCTAGATGTTGGGGATACTACAGTGAACAAATGCATTCCCGCTAGTGCAGGAGACAAAGATTGTATCTTTGAAAAGATTTAGTAAAATTGACAAACTTTTGACTGAAATGATGCATATAAAAGAAAGTATAAATTTAATAAAAAGGGAAAAATAACCACAATATTATCTTATTAAAAAGACAATATTTTGTAGATCTGTATGCCATCAAATTAGAAAAAAATTAGAACAAATATATATCTAGAAAAATATATCAAAACTGATTCAAGAAAAGGTAAAAAGTCTAAGTGATTTATTAACTATTAAAGGAATTGAACCAATTATTTAAAATCTTCCTATAAAGAACACATTGGCCCCAGTAATTATGGAGGTAAGTTCCACCAATAACACAAGAAACGGGTAATTCTAAATTTTCAAATAATAAAAAAAATCGAAGTACTTTCTTAATTTCTCATGAGATGAATAAAACCTTGGTTCTAAAACCAATGACAGATAAGAAAGGAAAATAATATGGCAGTTTTATTCATGAACATAAATATCAAAATGCTAAATGAAAAATGTTAGCAAACTGTATTCAGCAATATATTAACAAAATATGACCAAGTTGGATATTTTCCAAAATGCAAGGTGAGTTAAACATTAGAAAATATATTATTGTAATTTATCATTTTAAGGTGTGAAGCGAACAAAAATGTGGTCACCTTGATAAATGTAAGAAAAATATTTTATGAAATCTAACAACCATGCATGACAAAATTTGTAACTAAGCAAGAAAGCAAATCTCCTGAACCTGGGGAATAGTCACAGAAGACTTACAGAAAACATGATACTTAAATGCAAAGGTTAAAAATATCATTCTGTTGAAAATCAGGAACAACACGAAAATGCATGGTATCACTGCTTCAATTCAAATGGTAAATCAAGAAAAAAGTAAAATGTTTAAGGACAGAAAAAGGAACAAAAATATCAATGTTTGTAGGTGATACAAATTTTTGCCAAAAAATAAGGAGAATCTGCAAAGTTTAATGTTGCATCTCAGAGGTATATTAAGGTCCTTGGACTCTCAAATGTAACTTACTTGAAGGGAAATATTAAGGGTTAGTATATGTTGGACCTTAGCAGTTGTCCAGCTCAATGCTAAATTATTTATTTAAAATAATAGTATTATTGCAGCTACCATTTATTGAACAGCAGCTCCCCAGCTAAGAATGGTTAAATTTTTATTAATATTTCTATCCTCATACAAACTTTAAAGTGTTATTCAAGGTATTATTATCTTTATTTTACAAACGACAAAACTAGGAGAAATTTGGTAATTTACTCAGGCTCACACAGCCAGAAAGTAGCAGAACCGAGATTTCAAAATGGATCTTTTAGGACTTGTTTTCATAGTGTAGTGTTTAGTGTGTCTGCTTTACACGCAGAAGGTCCTGGGTTTGTGCCCCAGTGGAGTGACAGTCCATGGTCTATGGCCATGCCATCCTGAACAAGCCCAATGTCCGCTTCTCGGAAGCTAAGCAGGGTTGGGACTAGTTAGTACTTGGATGGGAGACCACCTAGGATGACCAGGTGCTGTAGGCATAAATAATCATAATAAATAATAAGAAACAAAAGAAGAGGGTCTTTGGACTTCGTACCTATGTATTTCATCATACAGTAAGATCCCCTAAGATGCAGAGCTCGTGTCCTACTGATGATGTCTTAGGTGCTCAATAAGTATCTATGGACTGTTACAATTGGAGCCAAAGTTAAAAACTTGTCTCACAAAGTAAACAACACTTTTAAAAATCAGGAGTCAGGGCTATTAAAGCAACCATCACTTCCTAAGATTTTCTGGTTTTTTTTTTTTTTTTTGCTTTTCCCCTTGGGACCAGAAGGGACTTTCTAGGAAGTTTATGCCGTTTGGGCACTAGAAAGAATAGAGGACATCTATATTAGTTTGCTAGGGCTGCCATAACAAAAGAGCACAGACTGGGTGGCTCAAACAACAGAGATTTGTTTTCTCACAATTCTGGAGGCTAGAGGTTCAAGATCAAGGTGTTAGGAGGTGTGGTTTCTTCTGAGGCCTCTCTCCTTGGCTTGTAGATGGGCTCCTTCTCACTGTGACCCTCACATCACTCTGTGTTGTCAGTGTCCTAATCTCCTCCTCTTATAAGGACACCAGTCATATTGGATTAGGGCCCTCCCAAATTATCCATTTTAACTGAATTGCCTCTTTAAAGACCTTATCTCCAAACACAGTCATATTCTGCGGTACCGGGGTTTAGACTTCAACATATGAATTTTTTGGGAGGACACAATTCACCCTTCAACACTATCTCAGAGATATAATAGGGTAGATTTGCAGTCTCAAACAGGTTGGATACTTTCAGGGTACATGTGATAAAGAGTCTTTAAAGGTAATCCTTTGACAAAGAACAGCAGCGGGCAGCTCTCCCAGGCTTTGTTGGCAGTTATCAAGAATGTATTCACTCACACTTCAGGCTCAGAGAACTACTCTCACTAGACTCATTGATGAAATGGCAAATGCAAGGTCAGTTCTCCACTGAGAACAGAAGCAACCAACAGAATACCCTCCCTTCTTCTTTTCCCATCATCTTTTAGGAATCTGCCAAGGCCTGGTGAGTGGGAACTTCAAAACACCCACCCGGATGCCCATGCATTCATCAATTCATCAATTCCAATAAAACAACAGGAACTTAGAAGCAATTTTAAATTCCCAGATGGATTTAGAAAATAATAAAACTTTGACATTTGATTAGAGTATTCTTTAAGGTCATGTTTTGGCATCAGAGGCCATACAAGGGCCATACAAAGTAGAGCATGGGAAGAAACCTGCATAATAAAGCTGGATTCAACATCCCTTGGGCTCCTTCTTTTCTATTTTTAGCTTCTCCCCACGTTCCTTTTAAACAAGAAATGGAGCTCTCTCTTTTGAAGATAAATCTGGAAGCAGCCTTGAATCCACTTCAAGGGTAAGTTCCCAAAAAGCCGGCCACCACTAAGTTCTTGCTCAGTTCTTCAATTTGGTAAAGAGATATCGAAACTATCTTCATCAGTTGAGCAGAGCCCATGGATCTCTAGGTAACTCCTGTAGTCATTACTTGAATTGACACTGACTTTGAATCTGAAATCAATGAATGTGCACATAGCTGCATTTTAAAATTGCTTTAGCATTGTTCTCACAGAAAGGCTTGTGGAGGATTGTGAAATTGGGAATTAGGTCTCTAGGGTATCAATAAGGACGGTATATTTAATAGTTTGAGTGATGGTTAAATAAGGTTGGAGGATATTATTTGAAGAATAATATTATTTTCTAAACTTACGCTTATGGAATATGCCCACCTTTGTCATGGTTTACTGTGTCTCTTGACTTGGGGATTGAATTCAGAATGCAGGATGTCCTCGAACCTCACAGTTTACTTCAAGCATCACAGTGACATGAAAAGGGAAATGTTTAAACTTCCGTTTTACAGAGAGGCATGGGGGGCAATTAGCATTTATCAAATGTTTGCTATAAGCCTGGCACTGTGCTAGTAACTTTATATTAACTTTATATTATTTCTTTATTTAATAAAAAAGAATGTGGTGGCAACATTTAGCACCAATATATATGTATTTAAGGCTTGGAGGGAGGCACATGAAATGCAGGATCCCCGATCACATCTCTCATTTTTCTCTCACCTCAATTCCCATAGGCATGGTAGCTATACTTCTTTTAGTCACTCTATTAAATGGTACTTTAAAACAGACAGCTTTTAGGAGATGCTCTGAATTTGAAATTCATCTATAATGATATGCCGTCTTTAACCACACTCTCTAGAGAAGACACATACTATCACTCCATCAAATCTTTCTTTTTCATTTTCTCTTAGCATTACTTACGATATTATATTTTTCTAGTTTTTTGTTGTTGTTGTTGTTGTTGTTGTTGTTACTATCTAGGACTTTCTAGAATGCAGCCTATCTTGTTCTCTACCATGTCCACAGGGCCTCAAACAGTAATGGGCACAGAGTAAATTTCAAATGTTATTTGTTGCATGAACATACACAGTCCACCTTTATCCTCGATTTCTCTTTCTGTGATTTCAGTTATATTTTCTGTGATTTCAGAAAATATTAAGTGGAAAATTCCAGAAATAAACAATTCCTAAGTTTTAAATTGCACGCCTTTTCGGGCAGCATGATGAAATCTCGCGTGGTCTGGCTCCGCCCCACGAGGGGCGGAGTAGTCTCCCGTAGCTTCCCTGTAGACAACGCTCCCCGCCATTAAGTCACTTAGTAGCTGCCTCACTTACGGCGTCGCCCGTCGAAGTTTCGCAGTGCTTATGTTCAGGTATCATTTTACTTACTAATGGCCCCAAGTGAAAGAGCAGTGTTGCTGGCAATCTGGATGTGCCGCAGAGAAATGTAAAGTGCTTATTTTGTATCGTCAGAAGGTTGATAGAGCTTCACGCTGGGACATGGTGTCTACTTTACGTTCACCTCACTTCATCTCATCACATACATATTATATCACCTGACATCATCATAGGAAGGGTGAGTACAAAACAGTAAGATATTTTGAGAGGAGAGAGGCTGAGAGACTACATTCTTGTAACTTTAATTATAATATATTATAATTGTCCTATGTTATTTGTTATTGTTGTTAACCTCTTACTATGCCTAGTTTATAAATTAAACTTTATTGTAGGTATAGAAAAAACAGTATATATAGGTTTCAGTACTATCTGTCGTTTCAGGCATCCATTGGGGGACTTGTAATGTACCTCCAAGGATAAGGGGCAATAAATGAATTAATTAAAATATTTAAGCAAATGGTAGTAACCACACTAACTGGCTGACTGGTTTGGATGAGACACTGATGTTTAGAAGAAATCAGATCCCTTGCTGATGGTGGCAGAAATCTCAAACTTTCCCCATGAATTCACAATAATATAAGACTGAACTTACTTCCAACTTGCTATTGTATGTCCGATGTGTTACTTAGCTCACTAAAATATGGTCCCTTTTTTTTTGTAGTTAATATTTCCTTAGTGGGCACTACCACCAGACACAATGCCAGCCACTGCAGAAACTGGAATAAAATAATAAACAGGGCTAATATTTATTGAGCAGTAACAATATGCCATGAACATTTGTGTAACTTTTCCTATTATATAGTATTTTATTACTTGGATATTACATAATTTAAAAATCTATTCATCTTTTGATGGACATTTGAGTTGTTTCCATTTTTTGCCATTCATACTTATGAACATTTTAATGCATGTCTCCTAGAGCACAAAGGCAAAGATTTCTCTAGGGTATTGTTTCCCAAGTTGGACAAGGAACTTCGCCTGCATTCTAGACCCACAGAATCAGAATCTCTGTGGATGAGACCCAGAAATCTGGATTTTAATAAGCAGGCTTTCTAGGTGATTATGATGCCCAGTAGAACCACCAGGGGAACTTTCAAAAAATACCAGTGGCTGAGCCCCACTGAGAAACGATTAAGTCATAATCACTTAGGTTGAGGCCAAGTGCTTCTACAGTGCTGCCAGAGTTGAGAACTATAGCTTTTGGGTATGTAAGTAGGAATGAGATTTTCAGGACACAGAATATAGGTCTGTTCAATTCTACTAAGTAAAGTCAAATTGCTTTTCCAAAATGATTGTCCTACTTTATGCTCCATCCAGGTGTTTATGAATATTCCCGTTGCTTTGCATATTCACCAAAACTTGTATTATTTGACTTTTTAATTGTGCGATTTTGATAAGAATGAAACGATATCTTATTATAATTTAAATTTGTATGTATTTGATTAATAATGGAGCCGTGCATCTTTCGATATGTTTAAAGGTCATCAATGTTTTTACTTTTGTGAAATGCTTGTTCATTTCTTCCACTTTTTCCCTGCTAGATTGTCTTTTTTATTGATTTATAGTAATTCTCTATGTATTCTGGAAGCTTACTCTTTGTCAGTTACATAGGGAGCAGCTATCTTCTTTCTCCTAGTTTTGGCTTATTTTTAAATTCTCTTTATGGAGTATTTTGATTAACATAAATTCTTTTATGTCATTTAATTTCTCTGTTAGGGTTTGTGGTGTGGTTTTATTTTTATTTTTTTGTCCTATTTGGAAAATCTTCCTGCCCGAAGTCCAAAAGATATTCTCTATACTTTCTTCTAAACATTTTAAACCTTTGCTTTCACATTTAAGTACCTAATCCATCCAGAATTAAAAAAAAAGAAAGAAAGAAAGAAAGAAAATCAGTGGTCTAAGGTAAATGTATATTTTTACTACTTTTCCTTTTGGATAAACAGTTGTCTAATACCATTTACTAATTAAACCCATCCTTTCTCTACTTAATTGCCATGCCAGCTTTGTTCATGTATCTGTTTTAGGTAAATGCATGTGTCTGTTTCTGAGCTGTTTTATTTGTTGATCTTTTTTTTTTTTTTTATCCAACCATGAGCCAGTGCTTCACTGTTTAATTATAATATGTTATAACCATTCTTGATACAATAGTTGGGAGCCAAGTCCCCTACTCGGTTTTTCTCTGAGAACATCTTGGCTATTCTTGTACTTTGCACTTTAATGACTTTACAATTAACTTGTAAGAGATCATGAAAAGTCTTGCAAGAATTTCCATTAGAAATGCAGTGAAACTTTAGATCAATTTGGGTGTGTACAGCATTTTTCAAAATGTTGACCCTTCCAATTAATGAAGATGTATGTCTCTGTTTAAGGTTTTTAGAATGGCTGTCAATAAAGATTTATATTTTTCTACATAAAGTCCTTACAAAATTTTGTTGGATTTATTGTCTGGATTCTTAATGTTTTTGTTGTTATAAATATCTTTGCTTTTTCTAATTGTTGGTATCTGTATATAGAAATGAAATTGATTTCTATATATTAATCTTATATCTGAAAACCTATCTAAATTCATTTATTAATTCTAATAATATTTCAGAAATAATTTTACATTTTTTTGCAAACAATTATATCTTTAAATCACTTACCAGAACACCAAGGTACATAGAAGTGGTGATAGTGGTCATCCTTGCCTTGTTCCTGATTTAAAGGTATTGGTATTTTCAACATCTCACCATTGAGTAATATATCTGTGGTAGGATTATTGTCTTTTTCTTTTTTAGCTATTTTTGAATAGCATAAGAAAGTTCCCTTCCAGTCCTAAGAAGTTTATCTTGAGTAGTGTTTGAATTTTATCAATTGTTATTTCAGTCTGTATCAGAATAATTATTCGGGTTCCCGTCACCCTTTAGTCCATTATTACAGTGAATTATAGTAATAAGTTTTCTAAATTTCATTATATGTTCTTTGACATAAATTATTTAAACATTTTTTTCAAAATAGAGTTATTTTTGGCTTTGATTTTTCACTTTATCATATTGTAGTAAGAATACATGGCCTGTAAAACACAGATTTTTGGAATTTTTTGAAACTTGCTGTGTGTTCTAGAATGTATTTGATTTTTATAAATGTTTTATGTCTACTTGAAAAGCATATCTATTTTCCAATTGTTGGGTGCCATGTTCTAAATATAAATACTCGATTTTTTAATTGTGTTGCTTAATTTTTCTCTATCCTTACTGCAATAGTGAGGATGACTTAGGTTATAACAAACAGCCCCACAATTAAAGTTGACTTCTGGCTCATGTTTACGTTATTTTTACTGAAAAATCAGGCGGACAGAGGATCCAACAGCTTCCATGGTTGCCTCAGCGAAGAAAAACGACTTCTGCAGTGTCTCACAGTGGCCATTAAATGCTTTTGCCTGAAGCAATACACATAACTTTTGCCCACATTTTGTTGGCACAGCAAGTCATATGACCAAAAAAGCCAAACTTAACTTCAAGAGGCAGGAAAGTGTTTTCCTACCATGTGTTACACACAAGGAAAAATCACCATTTTTGTGAACAGCACTAATGACCACACTTTCTGATTTATTTTGTCTGCTTTTTGATTACTGAAAAAAAGGGTTTTAAATCTTCTACTATGATGATGGACTCATCAATATATCCTTATATATTGTGATACTTTTTTCTTTATACAGTATAAAACTATGTTTTGAGGTGGCTGTAAATAAGAATTCTAGTACTTTCAGGGGAATAATATAGTGATAACTTTTGCCCTTAAAAATGTTCTGGCCTTAAATCCCTTTTGTTTGTTATTAGTAAAAATTAACTATTTGGAAAGATTATATTTAGGGAGACTGGTATATAGACTCCCTCTTTTTATTTTCAATTTTTAAATTTTCTTTTGTCTTAGGCATGTCTTATTAAAAAGTAAATTTTAAAAATATATAACTGGATTGTTTTATTGTCTTAAAAATACCTTCCTGAATTTCAAGAGATTTTTCTTTCTTCCCTCACTCCCTCCCTTCTTTCTTCCTCCTTCTTTTTCTGTCTCATCTTCTTCTTTCCCACTTTTTGGATTGATTAAGATTTCTTCTCTACTCCCAAATGTCTTCTTATTTATACTAGTTTGGAAGTTATATAGCATTTAATCTTTTAATGTTTATTCATTTTGACATGAATATATGTAAAGTACAAATTTAGCTAATCTTTGTCCTACTCTTGCATATTAAAGTTTGAGAAGCTCTGCCTTAGAATGTATTAAATCCAATTGGAACCTTTCTAATTCATATGCTTTTAACTCTGACCGGATCATTTTAAACCCTATAAATTAGACTTCACTGTTACTATTTTATGCAGTTAATATTTGTTTAGAGTTGCCCACATTTACCATTTTCTTTGCCCAGCATTTCTTCTTGCACATCACACCTTCTTTTTCAGATCCTTCCCTCTTTCCTTAGATACATCTTTTAGAAGTTCCTTTAGTAAGGTGCTATTGGTAGTGAACTCAGTTTTTGTTCATTGGAAAATGTCTTTATTTTCTCATGTTTTTAAAATATCTCATTGCTAAGTAACATTTTGAGGTCAACAGTTATTTTTTCCTTGTATTTTGAACATATTTTTCTTATCATTTGGCTTCCTTTATTGTTGTTGAGCAGTCAGCTGGTAGCTAATTGTCTTCCCTTGGTATTTAATCTCTCTGCCCCTCTGTCCTCTTCTTTCTCTTTTCTCTTTGCCTTCTCTGAAAACCTTCTAATTTATATGTGAATATAGGAATATAAATGAAAGATATATATGAAGATACTTATGAAAGATATTAATCCCAAGGTTCAAGAAGCCTAATGGACTGCATGTTGACACATCCATTAAGGTTCTTGAACCTGGGTATAGGCATCTTTCATCAGTTCTGGAAAGTTCTTACTCATTAGGTCTTTGAACATTATCTTTCCTCCATTTTTTCTCTTCTCTCTTCTGAAACTTATTATACGTAATGATGAAACTCATTAGAAGTTGAATCTTCTACTATAACCACCATATCTCTTAAACTTTTTTATTTTCTCCCTTTTTATTTGTGTACAATTACTTTCTAGGTTTTTTCTCATTTCTATCTTTTAGTTCACCAATGCTCCCTTTACCCGTATCCCTTGAGTGGAGTCGTTGGTCCACTCAAATTAGCAAATGCTCTGAGAGAAAACATGAGCTCCAGAACTGGCTTGTGCTACTTAATCACACTTGCATGCCATTTCTGGGCTATATCTTCCTTTTATTTTTGTGTCCTAATTAGCCATGATTTTGAGAAATGTTTATAATATTCGATACATTGTTTTTATATATATTATATTCTGGGGTAGATTTCTTTACATATCTATTTCACTACATTGCTAGAGATGGAAATCTGAATTTCTTTTACACTTAATGTATTTTGCCTAGTATTTTGGTTGTTTTTGTAATGTGCTATATTGTTCTTAGGTTTCATTCCTTGTGGGAAAAATTCCTATCTGATTCATGTTGAAGTCCCCAAGTTAACCAGTGTACTTAAATAATACTTGTTGAGTAAATGATTTAATAGTTAATGTAGTTTTCTCACATTACTCAAGACCTGATTGTGGGGAAGTATCAGAAGAGGGAATGCCACGAATTTAACCTTTAAGAACTCAAGTACACACCAGTTCTACAGGGAGGAATGCCTGTTCAAATCCAAACTCTTCTTTCATCTCCTATTTGTTGGAGAATATTAGAGAAACAAAATATTTTCTTTAGATGCTGACAGAATTGTACAAAAATTTATTTTTCATGAATTATTTTACATTTCTAATTATTTTTAAAAGACTGCTAAAATAATTTTCAAATTCCAGACCACAAAAATTAAAATGCAAATAAATTATATAATCAAGGAAGACACTGAAAAGTAGATGGCAAACAATTTTAGAAAATTATCCTCTCTCTGGTCTTCTACCTCATCTCGTCACATAGCAGCTCTTGGTTATATAAATTCCAGTTGAGCATAGCCTTTCCAATTTTTTCATATTTAATCAATTAGAGAACGAAATACTTACATCTATATATCAGTTCCAAATATGAAATTTTTTTGTAGTAAAAAATGACAACATATTAGCAACATCATCTAAAGATGACCAAATCACTCAGAATTAGATGCACCAAACTCCTTATTTTATGAGTTTGACTTAGGATTTGGGATAAGGCTTACCCCTAAATGAGTTTCCACTCTCAATATCCAAAGACGGCCACAGAGTTTATTTCCATGTATGAGAGAACAATAAAATGTTCAAGCCTATAGCTATGGCAAAAAACTTTCTTATGGTTAGGAAGGGTTTGACCTAAATGAAGCACAGGATGAGATACTCATAAGGACTGAAAAGACATCAAAATAATATTTGTGAGTCTCATGATAATATTTGTTTATACTTATTTACTTCTGTCTAATTAAAAAACAACAAAAATAACCCTTCAGTAAGTTAGGACCACTAGGAAAGTGCAGAGCCCCCATATCTCCTCCTATTCAATTTCTGCACCATTTGACAATATTGGCCCAGACCATCTCATCAAAAACATTCACTTCTCCCTTGGTTTCTAGAATAGTAAATTGTTTTGGTTCTCTTTCTATCTTTCTGTCTGCATCTTTTCTCTCTCCCCTCTCTCCATACCCTGCCCTCAGCCATTAAATATTGGCATAATGTGAGATTTCATAGTTCGTCATGAATCACCTCATTAAATCTCATACTTGAACTAATTCCAAGTCACCGTCTCTATGTATTTCTTTTAGTTCTCTAGGTCAGTGTTTCTAATTGCCTACTTAGTGCTTCTAGCATGACATCCCACAGGAAACTTCAATTCACCTTGCAAAAGAGAAATCATAATTTCCCCATTTCATATCTATTCGCTTGATCTAGAAATCCGAGTTTTGTTAATGTCTCACTTTCCTTTACCATTCTCGTATAACTATGGGCAAAATTCAGTTAAATAGTATACAACCAACAGTCTGCTTCTCTGCTTTTGCTCATGAAACTCCCTTCTCTTGAAATTCCAGTAAAAATTTAACTTACTTTTAAGAGCTAACTCTAAAATTTACACTTCTGTAAGTCTCTCTCAATACTCCTCAATGAAATGAATCATTTCTTATTTTTAATTTTGTGAGGTTTTTTTTACATGTCATTCTTATTAGGTAAAATAACTGCATGCACATGTAAATCCCTTCCTATAAATTGTGAGATTGAGGGTGTGACCAGTCTCTTAATTGTTTGTGTATCTCCCACTGAACCTAATATAATGCCACGAAGTGTTAGGCTTTCAGTAAGTATTTCTAGAATGAAAGAGATTTGCATGAATATTATACCTGTTTCAAACCCAACCAGGAAAATCTACCAATATTGAAGAAAAAGAAAAGAAAAGAAAAGAAAAAACAGAAGATAACTCCCAAAGAGAACTTTTATGTTTATTTATACTAAGGCTGTTAAAATGAAGGTTGCTCTAAAAAACCCTTCAATTTACTATGGACTCTAAAGTCAATAGAAAAGCCTACTTTAATATGAATAAGCTCTTAAATGGTAACAAAGCAAAGCAGGCAGAGACTACCCCCATCTGCATGCCTGTCCCAGGGCATACACACACATTCAGAATTTGGCCAGTGCAAGAAAGACCCAATATCAATTCCAATTCAGTGTAACATATGTTTAGCATTTACTATATATGGGACAGTTTTCAAAGGTGTTCTTCTAGCATTCCTTTTGCTTTACCAAAAAATTTTCTCTTCAATTGAGAATGACTCTTGTCTCTAACCAAGAGCCAATGATATTATTCACAGGATAATTCCATTTTTACTGATAATGTTATTAGCTACTTGAAGTACAGTTACATTTTCAGAGACAGATTTAAGGGTGCTGTGGTAACAGAATGGTTAATGATAGGAATCATGTAAACAATTCTATTAACTTTAGAAATATTTCAAGATAATGCAGAGTGCACTTAAAGATAATGCACTTATTTCTCATAAAAGTGTCTGAAATGTCAGACATTTGCACTTGGCCACATTAAATGAGTTATCCAAAAGAAAGAACCCGCAAATTTTCTTGAATGATTCCTAAAGTATGAGCACAGTAATCACTCAATTTTAAATTATATGCAAAAATCAGAAATAAAAACCATCCTCTTAAATTGACTGTTTTTAGATTCGTTACCCACTTTTAGGATCTCATAATATAATACACTTTTATTGCTTCTGTGAACCACAATGTACATGCTGTACTGTCTACCTCCAACAGGAAAAAACTACTTTTTAACACATGCAATTTAACAATAATAGCCGGGGAAATTTATTTCTGAGTCCTAGGACTGGAATTTCCTGCATTATGTGTATTCCATTTTGGAAATATGGCTGGCTTGGCAGGGTGAAAAATAGATGGCTTTGGCTCTGTTGAGAAATACCACTATGAACTGGACCACTGTGAATCCTGGGGGTTTAACTTTTGTGTTTGGTGAGTTGGGCTGAATTCTGGAGCATGAGCATCTTTGGTGCGCATCAGTAGATGTGTGAGAAAAGAAGTTCTAAACTGAATACCTTTTGGGAAGAAATGGGGGAAAAAATGAAAGTAAGCTATGAATTTATGTAATTATTTACATTATGGTTATAGTAATAGTTATCCAAGAAGGGAGAGCTGTGTCACATGTCTTGTCTATCCATAATCAACTAATTCATTTAGTAAATGCTTGTGATGTCATGGGGCTGTGTACTAGGGGTAAGGACACAGAGTCCAATAAGACATGGCACTTTGTTCATGAACCTGATAACGCTAGTGAGTTTAGTCTTACTAAATTCTTTAACCATCATCAGATCAGATATTGCTTGTAAAAGTGGGTTGCATTCCAGGTTAGAAGATAATTTAGCTTCTGAACTTGCATAATAAAGTAGTAACTTACCTACTACTTATCAGATATTTAAATCTAGACTTGACCATATAATGTATCACCTAAACTAGGGTCATTTTGAGAGTGAAAGGAAGTTACTTACAATTATGCCGGGGTAGCAGACATAAACCAGGAGAGAACCTAGTTTATATATGGTCAACCTGTAAACTCAGAGACTGTCCCTTAATCAATAATGTATGCTACCCAATTCAGGGTTCTTATCATGGAGAGAAACTCTAATGCAGGGGTCCTCAACCCCTGGGCCATGGATTGGTACTGGTCTGTGGCCTGTTGGGAACGGGGCTGCATGGCAGGAGGTGAGCGGATGGCAAGTGAGCAAAGCTCATCTGTATTTGCAGTTGCTCTCCAATGCTAGCATGACTGCCTTAGCTCCACCTCAGATCATCAGGCATTAGAAATTCATAGGAGCACTGGTTCATGGTGTCAAAAAGTTTAGGGACTGTGGCTCTAATCTATCCACTTTCCGAAATGAATGGCTAACAGATGTGGTATTATATGGAAGAGTATGGAAGACATGTTATTCATGCACTTTTCCAGGTATTGCCAGCTCAGCATTTCCTGATGATCAGGAAGGATCAGAAGTTTCCATATATGAGGAGTATTAGCTTAATCTCCTACACAGCTGTTATCTTTAAATTATGTTTTATTGTTCTGAGTCAGTATTAAATGTCAGTACGAGAAAGAACTATGCAGCCATGTGACTTTGCATTTGTG
This sequence comes from Rousettus aegyptiacus, assembly GCF_014176215.1. Classification (NCBI taxonomy): domain Eukaryota; kingdom Metazoa; phylum Chordata; class Mammalia; order Chiroptera; family Pteropodidae; genus Rousettus; species Rousettus aegyptiacus. The sequence continues at coordinate 113,816,265 of NW_023416306.1, read as the reverse complement.
ATTATGATAAAAAATGTTTAAAAATTTTCCCACTGTGTCATATAACAGTATGTAAATGGGTCCATATGCTCTCTCCTAGAATGTTTGCTCTCTTTTTAAGAACAAATGAGCTCCTTTCTATTAGATAAAGATTTATATAGGTTTCTAATTCATCCATTTGTGTCTGGCTCCCAGTGGTCAGTCACAAGAATCCATCCTTGAGGTGAAACATTTACATTCTACTAATTTTCATGTTTGGTTTTATCTCTTTTTTGATGTGGCATTGTCTTTCTTCTAAATTGGTTAATTATCCAACATTTTATCTTTTAATATTTAATATTTTCTAATTACTAAATAAAATTTTGGTAATTGGAAAATATTAAATTTTGGGCCTGGTGTTCATGGTCTGCATATCTGACCTCAAACTCCTGGTTATTTGACTCCCTAATATCATCCCTCATGCACTTTTTCCATGTGAACTATTTGCTTTTCCTAGTACATGTATCATACTTTTTTGCCTTTGTGCCTGTGGTCATGCTGTCCTCACTGTTTGGGGATTGGAAGAGAGTTTGTTAATATCTGTAGCGGGGAGTAGAATTGGGAGTTTATTGAGAGAAGAATAAAAAGATTGTCCATTAGAATATTTGTAACCCACTGGACGAGAAATATTTGGAACCCATTGTACATGTTCTGGCCTGGTGCTGTTATGCTTTCTTTTCTTTTTTCTTTTTTGTTGCATGAATTAACCTGTTTATTATAGGCTAGCAATATTTCAAATTGTGGAGCTTCTACTGGTCTTTCATTTCCGTCAGTCTTCTGATGGCAGACAGTACTAAGACAGCAGAAGTGGTGTTGTAGGTCCAGGCACCACCAGCTACTGTGTTCATGCAGGAAACACAGTGCCAGATTCCCACAGCTCTTCTCTTCACCTTGGTTTTGACAGAAGAAGCAAGTGTACTAGGCGTGCTGGCTGATTTCAATTTTCTTCCCATTTTCCTGAGGGAGGTGCCATAATGGGTCCCATATTTACCAACGATACCAACCTTCTTGGTGCATTTAGCCATGTTGCCGCTAACTAGGTTGGAACCCACAGAGACTGTTATGCTTTCAATATGGGAATACTTGTCCTGGAAAATTCACCTCTTGAGTAAGCAGAGACTCATTTTTAGTATAATTTTCTTTTCTGGGGTATGGGGAAAGTGAGTGGCATGGAGATAATACAAATCATGTGTTGGGCACTGGTCTGCTAAAGCCATCTTTTTCTCTGGATGGTCATTCAAACCTCTTAGGCATTTGCTACCTGACTTCTACCCTTCAAAGTCAAAAGTCAGGGCATATGTCCCCCAAAATAGGATTGCAAAAATTTGCCTCATGATTATAATCCTTTAATCTTCTCAGGTGGGAAGGCAAGAATGGGAAATCCTTGGAGTCATTTCCACATATGACTATGAATTCAGGGTCTAAATATTTTTGTAAAGTCACAAAAGAAAAATGTAGAAAGAAAACATAATATATGGCGTAATATTCACAAATACTATTTTTTTCATTGCCCCTTCCTTATTGATTTTCTCCTTTTTTTTTTTATTGTTGTTATTTATTTTTTAGGATGGGTGTTTGACCTGAGTTCAAGCACATTGCAGAGGAATGGTGGAAAGAGATTGCGGTTAGCTAGGTTATATTGAAAGACAACAAAGAAATCGAATACCCACCTTGGCAGTGGCCCAGAGTCCTTCCAGTGGATACTGGTTTGATATAAGCACATAAGACCCATGCACTGGGGCTTGAAATTGTGGTTAGATCTATTTACTTTTCGACACATGAGGAAGTTGGGAATAGAAGTCTGGATTGCCATTGTGAGGCAATTTTTAAGTTAATTAATCAAGCGAGGGGATCCAATGGTCAGGAAGTGGTGGCAGCAGGGTCAGTTTTGCACTCTAGGCCTGCATGTAGGGATTCACGTCATCCTAGTAATTTGACTGTTGTGTGGTCTCAGAGCCATCTCAGCATACCTGGTTGCAAAGCTGTAGAATGCAGACCTTCTTATCTGTTTTTGTGTTGTACTGTCACTGGTGGTTAGAAAATATTTCACAAAGGTATCTGTATAGTGACAATAGTAGTAGGCTAGAGATACAGATGTATTAATTATGATTACATCAGTTAGGGTAATGGTAAAATGTTAGGGAAAATGTTGTAAAACTGGGAATGTGAAAAAAGGTGACAATGTTTTATTCTATTATAATGAGAGATGAATCTTAAAATAATCTTTTACTAGTTGGGAAATTCACTAGAGAAAGAGGTGTGTCCTACTTAGCTCTGAGCCAACAGCGCCTAACACACTGAGGGTATCACTTAATGCATAAAGACTCTTCTAATCCATCTCCTTGACCTTCGCTATGGTCTGAAAGTTTGTGTACCCTACATCCGCACACAAAATTCATATGCTGAAATCCTGACTCCTAAAGAGATATTGCTGGGAGGTGGGGACTTTGAGAGGTGATTATGTCATGAGGGCAGAGCCTCATGAGTGGGATTGGTGCCTTTATAAAAGAGGCCCCAGAGAGCTAGCTTGTCTCTTCCACCACACGAGAACATTGAGTCTGCCAGCGCCTTGATCTTGGACTTCCCAGCATCTGGAACTGTGAGAAATAAATTTCTGTTGTGTATAAGCCACCCAGTCTACGGTATCTTGTTATAGCAGCCCTAATGAGCTAAGCCACCCTTAAACTTTTTTTTTTTGGAGGTGTGTCTGAAAATATTTTTAAATATGATTGATATCTTAAAGATCTCTGTGAGAGAATATTCTGTAACCAACTCAGTAACTTATATTCCAAACTATTTCATTTTTAAAGAATTTTTTTTTTCTGCATTCTAACCTAGATCCTACCTGCCATTATTTAAAACCTTTGTTTTATTCTGTTCTTCATGAAACTGGAATATCATCTTATTTTGTATAAATGCTCTGCTTAAAAGTTGATGGTCCTACCTGGCCATAACTGTCCTCAAGCAGTGAGAAGACAAGTTCCCCATACAGAAAATAATCACAGAATCGTATGAGATGGATCAAGTGCCTAAATGAATGACAAGTATGCAATACATTATAGAGAAGCCACAATGAAAATTATTCACATGGCTATGTGGAGCATTCCTTGGGCCAGAGTGTTATTCCTGCATTTGTTGCTGCTGTGCCTTTCGATATACGTATTTTTTCTTATAACTTTTTAATTTGAAAAATTTCAAACTTAAAAGAAATACTTCCTTTACAAAGATCCACATTTGATTTTTCTTTCTCTCTCTTTGTTTCTCAGCCTTTTTGTTTTTTATTATCACTCCCTGAGAGAGACATTTTAGACATTTATAAAAAATCACTTACCCCATGAAAATTTAAGAGTACAGATAAACTGTGTATATATTTATAATCATTATTATATCTAAGATTGTTTTGCTCTCCAAGAACCAATGTTTACCCTTTTATTTTTCTGTACCATTTGAGAATAAGTTGGAAACATTGTGTAGTTTTCCCCTAAATATTTCATCATTTATTTTTTAAGTACAAGGACCACCTTACATAATCAAATTAAAAATATCAAAATCTAGAAATTTAACATGGACACAATATTATAATCTAAAACACTCAGTCTGTATACAGATTTATCAACTGCCCCATTAATACTATTTTGTAGCTAATTTTTCTCAGCCCAGCCAGGATTCTACTTAGAATTCCACATGGTATTTAGTCATTATATCTCTTTAGTCAGTCTTATTCTGGAAAATTTCCTCAGTCATTCTTGACTTCGACATTTTTAAAGAGTATAAGCTAGAATTTGTAGAATGCCCCTCAATTTGGGTTTTCTGATGTTTTGTCTGGATTAGATTCAGATTGTACATTTTCGACCCAAATGCCACTAAAGTGATGTTATGTCTTTCTCTGTACAACACATCGGGAGACACATGATATCAGTGTGTCCTAGTACTAGTGATGATAACTTTGAGCATATGTTTAAGGTAGTGCATGCCAGTTTCTCTACCATAAAGTTACCATTTTTTTCCTCTTGTACTTAGCAAGTAATTTGTGGGGAAATATCTTGGTACTATGTAAAAATCCTGTTTCTCAAAGAACTTCCACCCATTTAGTTTTAGCATCCATTAATAATTTTTTAAACCCCGTCATCTGCTTCTATAGTTTTTACTTGCAATTTTGTTAGGAAGAGTTTTTTTCTTCATTTTCATTTATCTATTTTATTTAATTATTTCAATATGGACTCATGGATTCTAATTTTATCCATTTAGTCATAATCTATGAATTTTAGTGCTCAAATTGTGCCGGTTTTGCCCATGGGATCCCCACCAAGCTGGCTCGTGTGTCCTCTGACCCTTGATTTTGAATCATCATCCTTTTTAGTACCTGAGATAGCTCTTCAACTTGCGTCCTCCTTTGTTGAATTCTGCCATGGTAAGAGACAAGAAAAATGAAACATTGAATCTATAATCAGTAGATTAGGCTCTGTCATTGGTAGATAAGTGTCTTTCAACAGTTTACTCATTTGTAATATGTAGCTAGTAACAGTGTCCTTATTATTTAACTGGGTTGTTGTGGTCAAATAAAATATTGCATAAGAAATGCTAGAAAAACCATAAAACTTCAATTGTATACAAGATTTATTAGTATTAAATTTTTGCTTTTATGATGATAATGACATAAGTCTTATTTTACCACCAAAATACTTTGGATGAAGCAATAGGCAATGACCTAGAAACAAGAATACTTTTGATAAGTACCGAGGATCTGGATGTTATAATAAGTTTTTTTAGAACAGTTCCATTTTCCAGAGGACTTGAAATACACAATTTTCATTCCTTTGATAAAATCCCAAATCACGAGGTGTGGAATTGTCCTCGTAGAATATTATTATTGCCTTAGTAAATCCCTGCCTTTCATTTAAACATTGGCACCTGTTTGATGTACATAGATCACTAGAAAGGCATTTGTTGACATGTTATATCAGTCTCATTTATCCTGTAATGTCTGGAAAGCCAGAGGAACTGAAGTGCAGATCAAGCTGCTTGGAAAAGTCTCATCCCCTGAGAGCAGAACTTTTTTCATTGGTTCTTTTTGTTTGTTTGTTTGTTCTCAGTGTGGTCCTTCCTTTGCAGTCTCAGAAAACCCCCTGAAAGTTTTGCAGTTATGGGGAAGAGGCATTTCTTGGAAGTTAAGCTTTTTCTTGAAGAGTCTTGAGCTAACTTATTATCCAATGAATAAAACTGTCTTTTACTTGGGTGCAAACATTTACACAATTACCAGGGAAAAGAGAATTAATTTGACAAGTGCTATATTATATACAGAAATCTTCACCTGTTTCGGGGGTGGTCCTAGTAAGACTGTGAATTTGTTTCATATCACTTCAGTTGAACTTGGAGTTCTGGCAAAACCTAATAACCCAAAAGCAAATGCCCCTTGATTCTGCCTGGGCTTGTTGGCTGTCAGGTCAACATCTTGCCAGATCTCTAGGTTCTGAGATCAAGTTGCAGAGGTTTGAGTGGTATTTAGGTCAGGTCCTTCATTTTCATAGTTTTCCTAAGCCCAATAATGACTCTTGCAAACACTTTGGAACTGTATGTTAGAGAATTATAAAATAGAAAAAACCCAAACAATAATCTCAGGCTCTTCAACTTACCTACCCCTCACCAATGCCATATGCTAGCTTACCTGGTAGAGAGGCAATGGTAATGAGGCCAGGACAGTAGTGATGTTTCTCAGTCTTAATAATTATGTTAAATGAGCATTAACTATCTATATAGGCCTGTGACGGATACAAGAAATTTCAGACATAGCCCTAACCCTCAAGGAGTTTTTAATCTAGTCTCTTACTATCTCACAGCCTCACTTTGAATACACCTTACTTAGATAGTTTTTGTCATTTGACCTTTTGAGTCTATAGAATAAGTCCCTGAGAGTGGGATGTTCTCTGCTACCATCTTGCGCATGCTTTAAGAAAACATATTTAATCTTTTCTCCACGTACTCACTGTTATTCAGGATTGAGACTCTATAAGAAACAGTTTATGGCAAATTGGAGAAAAGAAGCCTTGAATTTCTGAGTCCAGTTCCTCTCTCCACTTACATAATGTGGCTATGGTAGATTAAAAACAATAGCCACAACATTTTGCAGCCCCTCCCATCATAACTGGAGTTATTTCCACGCCCTTGGAATTTACGTTGGCTGAATGATTTGCAATGTTTTGAATGATTTGCAAAAGGGGACTGTAGCAGTGTGATATAAAGAGACTTGTAAAGAACTTGCACATTAGGCTTCACTCTCTTACTGCTACTGGAACCCTGTAACTGCCACCATGTGAACAAGCTGGGGCTGGCCTGCTGAACGGGAGAGATATGTGGCATAGTGACCCCATCTCACACAGCCAGCCAAGCTCCAGAAGCAGAGACACCTACCTGACTGGTAGCTGACAGCAAAGGCATGAGTTAGTAGAGCTGAGACTAGCTACAGAACTACTCAACTGATTCCAGCTAGAATTGCCATCTGATAAGAATGGTGTGCTAGATAAATGATTGTTGCTTTAAGCTGCTATTTTTAAAAATCTTTTTATTTTGATTCACAAAAGCTGAAAATAGAATAAAGTCTGGTGTATGCTTCACCCAGCTTTTCTTAATGATGGACTCTTCTATAGTTATAGGACCTTACTTCTAAGACTAAAATTAGTCTAGAAATTTAAAACTGAAATTTAGATTTAATGTGTATGTTAAAATTTGCCTTTAGATTTCTCTTCAAGATGGCAAAATGAGCACACACATAATCTCCTTGGCTCTTAACTTTTTTAAAAAGCACAAGTTATGCAGGCTGAGTCTGGGTGGAGCTGTCCTCATGTCCGTGACTATAACTGATTAAGGGACACTTGATTTGCACTCAAAAATACTCCTACAATGACCAGTTAGCACTAGTGATAACTTATATTTTTTCCTTGTCATGTTGATATTGCTGCTCTCATCCTATCCATTTCTTATTTTTTGAAAAAGAGAAAGAAAACTTATGTTTGTTTGTTTGTTCTGGTAAACATAGCCACACTCAAAAACAAGAAGATAAGATCCAATGATCTAGAGCTAACAGAAACCTAGAATGGGAACAAAAGCTAAAGACAATTGGTTCATAGGAAACAGATACTATATACAAACAATAATGGAGGCTGAGCTTCAAAGATCACTTGGTAACAAAGGCATTGCTCATCCCTCAAAAGGCAAAACGCCTGAACTGGGCTCCCCAGATCAATGTTTATTGCTTCTGATGATCAGTAACATGAAAAATTCCACTAACTACCCATCATTGGATCCTGATTCCTGTGGTTCTGGGGTAGAGAAGAGCCATCTGGGTGAAAATAGGAGCCAGACCCTTCTTCATCTAGTCATAGCCCTTAACATGGTGTTACCAGTGGTGGCTGGGAAAAAGATAACTGTCTCTTGGCTTGGTGATACACACCTGAATTGCTAGGTTAAGAGAACCAACCCTAAAACCACCTGGCAGGGAGGGGAGCCTACAAGAAAAAAAACTTCCAGGTAAGATAAGCTTTCAAACAAAATTACAAAATACATAAGAAAATTTTCTGTTGTGAGGATAGTCAGCAGACCTAAGAATATATAGACTTCATAGATGAAGAACTAGAAGTCTATTGAATCTATGGATTCAACACACGAGGAATTAGAAATAATGGTGTAATATAAAAATATGTTAAAGTAAGTACTTTGGAATAATCAAATAAGGAAAATCATTAAAGAGGAAATGAGAACAAGGGATTATTAATCAAGGACAAGCGGGTATTAAAAAGATTCACCTAAAAACTTTGGAAATGGAAAGTGTACTTACTGAAAAAATATTGTAGCTGATAAGGTAAACTGTAGACTAGCCATCTGGGCCAAGACTAGAGCGAGGCAAAGGAGGCACCCAGGGTGCAAATTTCAGGAGGCAACTACTGTCAGGTACAGATCTTTAGCTTGCACAGACTGAGAGTGAATGCCTCCTGAAACTGTGCCCTCTGGGCACCATGCTTGCATTACCCTTGTCTCAACTCTAGTGCATATGGCTGAAGAGAAAATTATGAGTAAGAAGATAAAACTGCAGGACTAATCTAGAAAACAGATACAGAGTTTTAAAATGCAAAAAGAGAAGTTGAGAGACAGGGAGAAAAGCTCCAAAAATATCTCTTAAGAGTGCCAGAAGGAGAGAATAAAACAATAGAGAAGAAATATTTAGAGATAACCTGAATATTTACCAGAATTAAGATATTAATCCTTCAATTGAAATAGTTTGTCTTTATGAGATCTTAAACAATTCATTATAAATTACTGAAAATATGAGTCCCCAAAATTCTTGACTGTTCCCTGATCCAGGCCAGTTTAATTGAGTTGAAAAAATTCAATTCAATCTCCAGGCATTGGCACATTAAAAAGGATTGTGGATGGCACCAATGGATTATGTCCTGAATTTTATTTGTCTGACTGGTAAACATTTCTTGATCAAGTTTCCAGAATTCCATTGCTTTGAGCAGCAGTGGCTCAACAGTGACTTGATTGTCTCCTCACTCATTGAAGTTTAGGGCAAAGACTTGTTTGCAGCTAGTAGCTAGGAGTTAGGCTTGAGACATGTTTGGGAACCAGTCTATCTATAGGTCTTTCTTCCTTGCTACCGCATGTGAAATATTTTCAGCCCCCTGTGCTTCTGTTTTTCTGCTTTCTCTGGCAAGGGAGATGTGTTTTGCTTAATAGACTGCAACATGATAGCACAAATCCTTCAGTAGAGATAGTACCGCTTTAATCCTTAAAGCTGTTTGCTTTTCTTTGCTCCTTATCACAACTAAATATGTAGCTACAGGCAGGAAGATGACCATTTTGGCCCAGCTGATGAACAGTTAAAGAAAGAGATGGGTCATTGCTTACTTTATGCTCAGTTTAGCCCTTATGCCAATTTAGGACTAGTAATGCATGCAAAATTCATGTCCCCTTTTTAATGGGGTTCTTTACGACATAGGTGGTAAAGTCTCAAGTTATGAAGAGCTTTGGGGCAGGTGGAAATCCTTAGCATATAGGAGAGGGAGAATTTTGAATAAATAATTTGAATCAGACTTGCAAGACTCTTTGTTTATTTCCAGGTAATTAAAATGTTCTGGATTTGGAGGAGAAATAATGCTTTGGGAATTACTCATTTTAAATTAGAGGTTTGGCATCTCTTTTTAGGAGTGAGTAATTAATTTCTTTTGTGGTGTCTGTGTGCAAATAACACAACAAGAAAATAGCACAGAGCCTGTAGTTGAAATGTGCCTGGGAAGAACTGAAAAATGTCACGTTGCAAATTGGGGCTTAGCAGATGCTAAGTTGAAAATCTTACATGGAAAACACAGAATTTAAATTAGGACAGTGAAAGCTTGGAGCAACGCGCGCGCGCGTGTATGTGTGTATGCGCCTGCGCACACACGCATGTGAGCATTGTGAGTGTATGTGTTCACATGAAAGAAAGACAAAGAGACAGATACAGAGATACAGAGGTTGAGAGAGACAAAGAGAACAAGGAGACAAAGACAAAAACAGATGACTTGAGAGTATGATTAAAAATCAGTAAATAGAACTAAGGAGAGAAAATTTGCCTGGTCCTTATCAAAGCACAAATATAAGACATAAAATAAAGATTACTTATTATGTGTTAGATGTATTATAGAATGTAAAAAAATATACAATAGCACAAACCATTCCTAAGCAGGAGAAATGGAATATGGAAAGAAGTAGGTTGGGTGTAGTTGCATAATATGGTAGTGCAGTATTAAAGGGCAGCACATTTCAGGGTTAATTAAGATTAACTTCCCCCGTTAGATCCCAAGAACTTGCTCATGTGGTCTTGGGTCTTCTTTGTGCAGGGCTTCAGTGAGTTTTATCCTGATGCAGCAGTGTGGTCTGAGGAGCCTCAAAATAACTTAGAGATAAATATCTGTCTAACGTTCATCTTCCTAACTCATGCCATCTCAAACAGAAAATACATTGTAGATCGTATGCTCATTAGGAATACACTCATTCTAGACTCAGTTAATACAATAATCTTTATGTTAGGATCTAGCTTTTACATTTCACAAATCGCTTTCCCATATAGCATATGATTACATCTTTAAGACAAGCCCATGTTGAGAATCTATTATTGTTTTGCAGGCAAAGAAACTGCAGCACAGGAATGTTGAAATACTTGCCCAAGGCTACAGAGCTAGGAAATGGCCTTGAATTCAAGTTTAATATTTTTTCTACTGTGCCATGAGTCTGATTGCCTGCCATATGAAATGTTTTTTATATTCTGCATTTTGTTCAATTTTCTGTTACAACTATGTTAACAAAACAATGCTAGAGTCCAGGTTTATAGAAAAATACCATATCTAATTTCTCTGTTGGAAAGTAATGAAGATCTGTAATAAATATGTGGGTTTTTTTTTTTTTTTCAGTCACAACTTTTATAGAAGGCTGTGAGATTTGGTGGTCTTATGTGTTAAAAATCATTGCTGCATTAATCATGTCAACATAATAGATTTTAGGAAGGCTTTTCTGAGCTCCATTTAAGATAGTTTCTTGTTAACATTGAGTAAAGTGGTTTAACTTTCTGAAAAAGTCCATCCAACCAGGAGCAGAATGACCAGTTCCCTGGCCAAACATAGAGCGAGGAAGTGGGGCTTGCCTTGTCTCTGGCTTATTACTGCGGTTGGAGGGAAGAGGGCACCACATGTTTCCACCTTAAGAAGGTTAGTTTGGGAAATAAAAAGAACCTCATTTCATTTGAATCTTTCAGCTCCATAACCTCAAATTTTCCATTTGAGACCCAGAATTAGACTCAAAAACAGAGGTTTTGAGAGTCAAAAAGAAAATAAGAGGACAGAGTCACTTTCAACTTTGGCGGCACATTACACATCTAAAAGATGGAAATAATGGATGAAAGATGATTAAGTATAATGTTATCCTCTTGTTTAGCAATGCCAATTTCCCCTTGTATTTATCCCATGGGTGGTTTTTTTACATTAATGAATATTAATGACAAATGGAATCAGGTAAGTGTTTATCTCTTTGATTCAGGAAGGCATTCTTGAATAAATGGCTCTCAAAGAAACAATCTTAATAAATTTCCTAAGGATAAAGCTTTGGCAAAGTCATCATTAACTCTGGCATTCAGGTCTCCTAAAAACATTGTGCTTGCCACTGGATACTTCTTAGAGACAGGACTTCAGAAGGTTGGCAAGTTTCATATATCTGAGGAATCTGTATCCATATTCTCTAGTGGGATGTATGAATGTTAAGGTGTTTCAGGCCTGACTTGCCAGAAAGCTGAATCAGGATGAATAAGTCGATGCTTTTCAAATTCAATAAACATTAATTTAATCTCAATTATTTACCTAGGTCTCTGCTAGGTGATTTGACATTTGATCATCTTATAGGTGTTTAAAATGGTGTTACTGCCTCCATTGCACAGAGTGAGGACAAGGAGGCTCAGAGATGCACCTTTGTGGTAGCTCACAGGTGGCAGAAGCAGGATTCCTTTGGACATGAAGCCCTCACATTCTCTGTTACACCCCTGTGGGCACACCAGTCAGGGGACTCCGCATGGTCTGTGACCAAAGGAGCTTTGAGTCACTAGAGAACCTTTGCTTCTTCCAAAATTATTTTTCTAGAAGGGTAGAGAAGAAGTATTTCTAGCACTTGAACATCATGGCATTGGTTTTATAAATAGCAGCCTTCTAAAATGAGGCCCTGGGAGAGAGGTTTCTTATTGGGTGGGAGGAGAAATTGAAATCATTACAAAGTATGATATAAAATGCTCTCCAAAGAATGCTTCCAGGGGAAAAATGGAATTGGTAGCTTATCTGACTTACTTACCCCATTAGAAACCTGAGCTGAGAGCAATTTACAGAGCTGTTTTCAGGTGTGGAAGGTCTTAATATGTGATTTAAATATCCAAAAAAGGGGGCAAGAGAGTTAACTCTAGGGGAAAAAAGGCCAAGAAACAAAAAAGCAATCAACATGCTTCTTGGCTCAGCAGTAAACGTAATTTACATAGTCACAGTAATAACTGGTAAAATTCTACTGGGAAGATGAGGAAAGGAAGATGGGTGTAGTAATGGAGATGAGGAGGTGATGTGAATGTTTCATCTGAAGTCCCTGGACTGTGAGTACAATTGCTGAGTAAAATGTCAGCTCCAGACAGTGAACAGCCTAGTCTCAAAACAGACTGATTCTCTTTTCTTTTCTAGCACTTGAGGCCCTTCAGTTCATAGAAAAAGACTTATAATTTTAAACCTGTATTCTAAAACTAGAAAAATGTCTCTAATATAATTTCTTCCTAACTTCAATTTTAGAACACTAACCAAAGAGATTTTACTATAACCTTTTTTTTTAAAAAAAAAAATAAATAAATAAGTATTAGATTTTTAACTTATTGACATGCACAATAAAACTCCATTTTTACAAATCTGCTGGTCATGATCAACTTTTCGAGGTGGAAATTTGAATCAGGAAGTAATCAGCCTTGAGTTACGGAACAAGTTGCTTCTATGTAGGCAGGTCACTTCCTCTCCCTGGGTGTCAGTTTTCTCATCTGTGGAATGGAGTTGAGCTCAAAATCTTTACAGCTCCTTCTAGCACCACATTTATGGTGACAGAAATGGAGATGCCCGTGTATCTGCAGGCCTGGCCCCCGATCTTAGTACTGATGGGGTCTCCTGGTCTCCTGGGAATACATCCTTAGGCTCAGAGCTGGGCTCGCTTTCATGGGAGTACTCTCCAGGCCTGGCTGCTCCCAGCCGGATGAGCACAGGAATTCTTTAGAAGGCCTCTGAGGACAAGGCAGCCCAAAAATCTATAGCTGGTTTTCTATCACAGACATGAGTGTTGTGTAAGGGATGCTTGTGTCCCAAGAGGCTGACTTCCAGCAGCAGTTTTCTGGGGAATCAGCCTTTGTTGTTATCAGGGAAAACAGGCTAACAATATTCTTACATGTTCACACTTGGTCCTCCATCTGGACGAATGAGTAATCTGACTTGCGGAGAGTGTTTACAGAAGACAGTCAGTGAGAAGAGTCTCTTATAGCCAGAGATAAACACAAAATGGCAAAAGGCAAAGCTTTTCAGAATTCCATCATCAGGCCAGGGGCCAACTGATGCTCCTGGGAATGCTTCCGCCTAACAAACCAGGCGCCAGGTGCTTTCCCAGCCAAATTCTTTAACTGCCTGCATCCCACCCAGGGCTTGAAGAAGCAATGTGGTCAATGGGTATCTATAGTCCGTGCTCTACTGAGCCCAACCCTCTAACCTCCTATCATTTGAATTACATGGCTAATTTTAGTATTGCTTCCAAACTGTTTAACCAGGGAGAAGGGCTCCTTCTGGTGCTGTGGCCTAGGGCCTTATAGAGCCAAGTCCCACTCAGGTATAGCATCACCTTGTTTCTGATGCATAAGGGCTGGGGTTTTGGTTTGCAGGGTCATCTGCTGGCGGTGGGAGAAGGTGGGACCCTGAGTGACAGTGTATGGAACACTCCTACCCACTGTTCTAGGACCAGCCGTCTTGGCTAAAGACTTTGAAGTGAAGCCTCTAATTCGTTTTCCTTTTTATCTTTCACATTCATCCTCATCTCTTCCTCCTTATCTTCTCTGTACTTCACCTAAGTAGGAATAATTCCTGCCCTCAAGTTCTCCTGGCATTTTCCCATATCTATAGCTTTGCTTAGGTAGCTTCTGTACCTAGAGTGTCTGTATTTCCTTTTTTTAGCTATCGAAGTCTCTAACTCCCTCCAAATATTAACTCTTCCAGGAGGCTTTTACAAACCATCCTTTCCCCAGTTAGAATACATGCCTCCTTACTCTGTGTGTTTCTGTGTAACCTTTAATTTCAGTGCTTCTGACAGTTGGAGCTTGTGTCAGGAAGCCTGCCTGATATCTCGCCTCTCTTCCTTTGTTATCTACACTGGCTTCTAGCAGTCCTGCAAAATGACTGTGTTTAATTTCTGCCTTTTGTGAAAGTTCTTTTACTTTACACATGTGGTTCCTCCTGCCTGGAATGCTCTACCCTGCACCATCCCATCACACCTTTTTGCCTATGTAATAGCTACTCATCTTTCGAGTGTCATCTTCAATATCACTTTATCATAGAAACCTTTTGAACCCCCAGACTAGCTCATGTCCACCTTTTATGTGCTCTCATAGAACCCTGTATTTCCCTTCATATCATTTATTACTATTTTAACGTATTACTTAATTCTGTGCCTATTTGCCTGATGACTAACCCTCAGGCAGGCTAGAATAAAAGAAAAGCTTTATAAAGATAGTACTATATTTTTCATGGTTTTTCCTGAATCCTTACTTCCCAGTGTGGTGTTTGGCATGTAGTAATTGGTCAAAAAATGTTTGCTGCATTAATGGATGTGCGATTTGTGTTTCTTCTACTTGAGTCTGAGTTTCCTCACAACAAGTGGCTAACCTCTGCTTCCACAGCCAGGGCCGGGGGCTCTAGTTGGATGTGGGATTTGCATGTGTGTGTGTGTGTGTGTGTGTGTGTGTACAATTCAGTGGCATTAAATACATTTGCACTGTTGTGCAACCATCACTAGACCTGGGATTTTGTTGCCAGATGTGTGTTGAAGAAGCTGCAAGCAGAGGAGAATCAGAGTGCAAGGTCAGAGAGAGAGCTTTGGGAATTAAAGAAGAAATGAAAAATGCAAACCGTCAGGTCTACAGAGGTAAGTGGTACATAAGAAAATTTGGATTTCTATGAAAGGGACTAAAATGGGGTCAGAGGACAGGTGGGTTCCACAGAGACCCAGAGAGGCAAACGTGGTTATGGGAAGCATTCTGTGGGCTTGTTGTAATTGGGTTCATGGGCAAGTGTTGGGATGCTGAAGCAGCCAGGACACCAGGAACCATGTTTTACTCCTTCCTCTGTGTTTAGAATCTCAAACAGCATTGGCATGCAAGAGACATGTAATGAAATTTTTATATTAAATTGAACTTGTGGTTAACGGTAATGGCGGAGGATGAGATGGATATTCATGATGTAGCTACTGCCTCCTTGGGCCATAGCATAGGTTAAGTGTGTCTAGAATAATTAGTTGCCTCTAGCTTCTTTTTTCATCTACTTCAAAAACTTTAGCTGTAGTGTCCTTGAGGGACTATTTTAGCTTCTTTATTTTTCAGGTAGTAATGATGCAGAGAAAATTGAAAGGGCATTGAGGACAAGAAACCAGGTTTGCCAAATGCCTAATGTTCACCCAAGGAGCAGATCAGCCAGGGAAGCAGGAAGCAAATAAATACTTGTGTCCTTTTGCTAACCTCTGGCACATCTGACAGTGTCTATGAACCTCCTTGCTCCTTTTCTACATCCACTCAGCCAAAATGGGTGTTGCAGGAGTGGTGCTCAATGAAGGACCTTTTTTTTTGTAGCCTCTGAAAGATTTTACTAACTGCTCTTTGACTCTTTCACATCATTGATGTAGTTGGATTCACTTGCCAACACCTTTCACTGACACTAGGAGCATAGAGGGCCAGTGAACACTTCTTGGAGGAGGCAAGGAGGGGAATGGCCATCATTCTTTGGCAACTCCCAGTCTCTAGTTGGAAAAAGTGCCACTGCTGGGTGCCGAGTCAAGACCCTTTGAATGAGAGGGAAAGGGAGGCCATTTCAGTCAATAGCACTGGAGGTAAGCAGGTAAAGATGGGAACTAGCACAAACGTTATAGGACTGTGAGTAAATGAACCCCAGCAGGGCAGAAGAAGCAGGTGGCAACACAGTGAGAAATAGGGGTAAACAGACCAGTTTGGGCCAGAGGATGAAGGATCATGAAAGTTAAGTAAAGATGTGAAGGTTTGAGGCATTGAAAGTTTTTGAGAATTCATTAAACACATTTTCTTGGATGCTTTTTTATTTCAGACACTAACATAGGCTCTGGGGATACAATTGTAGATGAGCCTACCCTTAAAGTGCATGCAGTCTACAGAGAAAGGCTGTTAAGCACCGGGCAATTATAATGCAGTGCCTACGTGAAAAGGATATGTTAAACATAATCTAAATATATGAACAGATTAGAAGGGGTAAGATGACCATCATGGAGGCCTGATGTAAAGCTTTTGCAATAATTGAATATTTAAGTTATGAATATTTTCAGTGCATGATGGTTGAAATAGGAAGAAATGGACAAAGAGAAAGTGCATTTTTAGGGAAGGATAGGACCTGCAACATAGTTTGGCACTAGTTCGTATTTAATAAAATATTTGAAGGAATTAATGCAGAACTTTGTGACTCCAGATTTCTAAGAAGATGGCAGAAAAAAAACAACTACATGTTTTGAGACTTGGGTGATAAAGAGAATGGAGATATTGATGACAGAACAAAGAAGTTGGGGAGAAGGGAAGGAAGAGGGTGATATTTTCGAAAGGAAGGGAAAGGAAGAGGCTGGATTTAGCTTAAGAAGACATGTTACATTTAAAATGATGTTGAAACATCCCATAGGAAATGTCTAGTTTGTAGTTAGAGAATAAAGCAAGCAAACAAATAAACAAACAAACCTTGGAAAGAGGCACTGGAGAAGGCATGTTACAACAGGCTTGGAGGTACTCATTTGGAGTTATTAGTGAAGTAATAATAATGAAATACATCAGATTGAGTTCTCTGAGAAAGAAAAATAAAACTATAAAAAACAATTAAGCATCATGATTTTGAAATTACTCACTTTCCTTGTAATAACTGAGGTCTGCACTCAGTCTTGCTGCTTGACCTCTTGGTCCCATGTCTGGGGCGAGCTCTTCCCCGGCTGCTCACCAGTTCTGCCTTTCCCCCTATATCTTCTAGCTATGCTGGGGCTGTAGCTCACAACCCAAGTTAACATGCACGTAGCTAAATATCACCTAGTGTTTTCCAGCCTCCTCTTCCTACTAGGTAGACTCTTGTCCCAGGATCATGTAGCTATAAGTAGGATCCTGATTTAAATTGTATTGAAGCTCTCTCCCACAAATGGCCTCAGACCATGCCAATCCCAGACACCTGTGTTTTACCATTGCCTAGAGATTTCTGCTATTCTTTATTTTCTTTCCTCTTTTTTTTCCTTTCCTTTCCTTTCCTTTTCCTTTTTTTTTCTCCATTGTTGTTCTTTTCTTTTTAACTGCTGTTCATGTCACATCAGACCAAATGGCCTGGACCTAGAAGCCAGAACACAAAGATATGATCTGCCTGCCTTGGGGCACACTGTTCCTCGCCCTGTTGATGTTCAGGTCCCCAACTCTAGCCCATTCTCTCTTTACATCTGCCTCTTTCCCAGCCTCCCCTCCAACTAAAATGCTGGCATACATTCAAGGCTGGGGCAAAATGGGGGATGTGCCACTTTTGCCATGGCTTTCCTCTGGTCCTAGAAAGAATTGAGTCCTAACCAGGATTGTATGAGTCTGTCCGGATTATTTTACCCCTGTTTGTTTTCTGTAGCCATCTCAGCAGGTTCTGAGAATTACCTCCCTGTGCTCTCCACACAGGCTGGTATGAGTGCAAGCCTTTGCCAAATTTTGCCCATTTCTTTTTTGACTCTTCATTGTCACTGGAAGATTCATGCATGCCTATCACAAATGAAAACTATGGAAACTATGAACCATTATGTTTTAGATTTTCTGGAAAAAAAGTATAATATACATATTTTTATTAGTCGTGGATTTTTGTAAATGTTCCAGCCATTAACAGTGAGTAACCTAAACTATAATAACAAGTCTTATTTGGCAATTTTATTTTCTGAAAATTATTTTTTGAGTAGTATGTTTATGAACTCAAGTTCAAAATTCATAAAAGAGTATATAGTAAAATGAAATATTCTCATATCCTACCCTCCCAATTTCCCAGTTCCCTGCATCATGCCTACCATCCTACCACTTACTTATATAATTTTTACAGAGACGGTCTGCGTAAGCACACATATATACAAACACACATACACATTTCCTCCAAATAGTATTATGTTATGTAACAATCTGTATTGTTTTTTGTAACTTACTAGCCTCTTAGAGGTTATTTATTATAAGTTTAGAGTGCTGCATTATTATTTTTAAAAGCTGCAGAGCATTCTGTTGTTGGAATGTATATAATTTATTTAACCAATTATTAGTAAAAATGTACTTATTAATTTATTAAAAATCATTTATGTTTTTTCCAATCTTGGTTACTAAAACAATAGTACAATAAATATTTTTATACTCATTAAGATAACCGAGGGAAAATTAAAACTGTGCACTTATGCAAGTATAACCACAGGATAAATTCTTAGAAGTATATGTCCAGATCCAGTGGGCATTTAAAATCTTCATGGATATTGCTAAATTGTTCTCCATTTATACTAAATTGCTTGCTCTCCATTTATACTCCATTGGTTTTCATTGAGTATGAAAACGTCTATTCCTTTGCATCATTGGACAATTTTACAACACAGAAGCTTAACAACAAAGTTTCTACATATAGTCAACTAAGTAAAAACCGATGTTGCCAAATAAGCCTAATATTTCCATTTGAAAAATATCGAACATTTGATCTAAGGCTAGAATTAGTCTCAGGCATAAGTAAATGAAATAAATCATTTTCCACAGCATAATCTGAAAAGCTCTCAAGGCCCAATGGTGATTTTTTTCTTAATATCTGCTATGGACTAAATGCTTGGATATATTTTTCTTAATGTACAAAATATCCTAAAAAGTTGAAAATGAACATTTTATAAATGGAGTCAAAAAGCGATGTATCAGTGTTGCTTATTTTCGTGAGCAAGGAATGTAGTAAATTCCTTCACCAAGAAATTTTTTTCAAAGAAAAATAAAACTTGCTATTTTATCTGTAGTAGAAACCTGAATTATGTTTGCTTACATGAAGTATACTGGGTAGTCTTTCTTTTATGCATTTTTTTCTAATGTCATCAATATAGTTTTTAGAAAATAATGGGTACTTAGTAAACAATATTGTCTGATTCCCTTGATTATTTTACGGTCAATTATTCTCTATTCATGTGCCTAGTTATTCTTAATTCTTGTGCTCCTACATCTAATGAGCTTTTGGAACTATATAGTGCATTACTAAAAATGTGTCAATCAATTTAATACAATGTTTAGGAATGTATCATATTGAATGATCAGGAAAAAAGCCCCTACCATTTGTTACAAAAAAAGGAATTCACAAATTGAAAAATTCTGTTGGCTCTCAGAAGACTGATATGTATCATTTATGACAATGTTTTGTTTTTGTTTTCATTTTCAGAATAGATTCAGATTTTACCATTTGTTTTTATGACATCTTGATATGCTGTGTGTACCACATCATGAGATGAGAATGAATTTCATTATGAATATTTCATGTTTATGTTTAAATAGTAAGTTTTGTTTTTCTGCAAATTCCTCTATACTTTAGTGTTATGATAACGTAGTGACATTAGAATTTTACTAATAAGAGTTTTCTTATAAATGGGAAGAAAGGATAATGAAAATTGAAAACAAATGTTGCTTAGGTATTCCAGAGCATTGTAGAATCACCACTTGATTGCATGTTGAATTATTGGACAATTTGGTTCAAGAGTCAGGGATTCTTCATATTAAGAAGGAAGAAATTAGGATAGCTGTGTGTGAGAAGTACTTTGTTATAGTCCAAACATCTACTGAATTGCCACAATCATCCTAACAATCTACCTTGCCTGAGCCACTGTTTTGAGTTCAGTGAAATCCTGTTATTGAAAAAAGAGGCATTGAAAGTCCTGAAATTTAGCAAGAGGTTTAACCAAAGCACTCAGGGGAAAAGCTGGACAATACAAGACAGTTCAGAAAAGAGTGTTAGCTGTAGAGACTTGTCCCTTCACATTGTGACCTTTGATAATAGACTCGACCATACTTCCTCAAAAAAAGGTTCAGATTTAGTTTTTGTCACCAGCATCACCACCTCTGGTATCATCTTTTACTCCCTTCAACAGTAAACTGGAGGAGATTTTATTTGCATAGACCTCCCTAGGGTGATTGCATTCTGGCTACTCTCCAATTATTTAGTAAACATTGTGTTTTAAAGCAAGCATTGGCACACTTTTCCTGTAAAGGACCAGAGAGTAAATATTTTATGCTTATGGTCCATATGATCTGTATTGAAACTATTCAGCTATAAATGCAGAAGACATTCAACTTTGAAAGAGATAATAAACAAATGAGTATAGCTGTGTCCAATACACATTTCCCTCAACAATCAGAGAGTAAACTGAATTTGATCATGGGCTGTAGTTTGTCAACTCTTGTCTTAGATGATGATAAGTTTCCAGGCATTCATTACTAATTTATTAATAAATTCGACAAGTGTTTATTACTTATTCATTGTCAGATACTGTGAATAACTGTGTTCTAAACTTTGCTTTAACAGATGAGAACTATCAAAGCATGCTTATCAGGCATATTAACAATGACGAAACTATCTGAAAGAATGTCCATAAAAACTGAGTGTTGGCCTGCATTTATACTGAAATGGGTTCTTTGACTCTAAGCATAAAGTAATTCTATATGGAGTCAGAATACCATTAATCTACAATGAAGGTCTACTTGAATATTGTAATGCAGAATTAAATACTATGTGTATCTCCCATAAGTCAAGGGTACATATACTCATCAAAAGAGGTAATAGATAGAGCAATGCTATATAATAATATTTGTAATAAAATACAGTGTTAGATTTTAGGTCTATTCACACATTAATACTAAGGATAAAACATACTATGTGTGTGAAGCTTACAATGCAGGGTTGGTAGACTGAATAATAAGTCAGGTTTTTGTTTTGTCCTTGAAGTTGTATTAGCCACCATACTCTCCTACTCAATATGTTCTCCTTTCAAAAATAAGGTGTATAGAGGAGAAGAAAAGGGGAGGAAAATCTATTTCTGGCTAAAATGGAAAGGGTTGAATCATAGACTTTTCAGAGTAGAAAGGTATAACACTTAGCAACTTTATCCTTGAGTACAACAAAACTTGATATCAAAACTTGACTAGGATACTATAAGAAAAAATTTCACAAGCTAACTTCTTTCATGGTCATGGGTATTAAAATGATAAATAGAATGTTAGCAAACTGAATCCAGTGACATATGAAACTAATTTTATATCATGAACAACTTGAGTATTTTAGGAATGTGAAGTTGGCTTAATACTTAAAAATTGAAGCAAGGAGAAAAACCATATCATATCAATGGATAGAGAAAATATCTGATAAAATTCAACAACCATTCATGATTAAGATAAAAATACTCAGCATTTAAAAACATAAGCAATGTTATCATTACTTGTGAAATATTATAAAGTATCCCACCTGGCATGGGGAATGAAACAATGACATCCATTATCGTCATTTCAATTTAACATTATAGTAGGTGTCACCAGTGTAATAAGTCAATATATATAGATAGATAGATAGATAGATAGATAGATAGATATAGATATATGTATATATAAGAATTGGAAAATAAGCAAATAACTGTTGTTATTTGTGTATAGAGGATTTAAAGATCTGCAGATAAACTTAAAATTAAAATTAAAATCACTGACTTTAGCAAAGACACTGAAGACAAGGTCAGTATGAAAAATTAGTTGCATTTCTATATGTCTGTAACAAATAACTGGAATTTGAAATATAAAAAAATAAATAAGAGTATTAAAACTAGTAAATTCCTAAGAATGAATATAATAAAAGAAATGTAAAACCTCTAACCAGAATACTAAAAAACTTACTGAGATAAATTTTGAAAGGCCTAAGTAAATGGAGGGAAATATTTTGTTCGTGGGTTGAAAGACTCAATCATATATGAATTCCTTGGAGGTGAGAGAAAGAAGTAAATATTTTTTTTTTAAATAGGCAAATATGAGGAAGATGTTACATACTTCATGCATATAAATGAATAGCCTCAGATCAGTTTAAGATTTGTAGAGCACTCACTAAGTATTGGGCACTTGAAATTTAGAGTTGAATAAGATATAGTCCATACACTTGAGAACCTCAAGAAGTATATGCATGTATGTACAGGGAGGGTGGCTGTTTAACACAAATTCAATACTACAATTTAGTGTGTTTAATGAAGCAAAATAGAATGTATACAGTGCTATGGAAGTGCAACGAGAGAGTGGTATGTTTTACCAGGAATTGAAAAGTTCCAGGGGAATAATAATATAATGGCATTTGTTCTGGTCTTTAATAGATGAATCAGAATTTTCCAAGTAGAGAGCATGTGTGCGTATGTGTATTTATATGCATATGTAGGGGTTTGACTCAGAAAGAGGGTGTGGGAATACCAGGCAGCGGGATTTGCATGAAAAACAGCACAGGGGAGGGAAAATTTTTAGCTTGTTCAGGCATTGTACCTGTGTTACTAAGACATAAGGTTGGCAGTATTATAATCTCTTCAGATCAGTTTAGAAAGATGGGCTAGAATCCATTATGAAGGGAATCCAGCCCTGTTAATGACCTTTTCTATCCACTTTTCAAACTGAAGCATGCATAAGAATTACACCAATATGTGTTAAACATGCAGATTCCAAGGCCCTATCTCTAGAAATTTTGATTTGGTATATACAGCAGCTCAAATTGACCTTAATGGCTTGTGAACAACAGTGTGAGGACTAGCCTTGCAGGCAGTTCTCCAAGTAGGTACTTTACCAATACCTTTAGCACAGGTGTGGAAAATTAATTGGGGGTGGGAGACATTATTGACAAGAAGGAACATGAGGAAATTATTTCAATATCTCAAGTGAGAGATGACTTTAAGAAATCATCTCTTTTATAATTCACGTTTTTGTGGGTCTGGTGACTCTTTTAGTCTTGGATGCCCTGACTCTGGAAAGTTAACCCTTTTGATGTTTTGTAGCATCCTCTGTCCAGCATGGTGCTCTATCGTTCCATAGCTGGTAATTTTGAACAAATGACGGCTATGGCCTACCCACCTACAAACTTTTGGGGCATGTGTATTTTATTTTCTGGGATTTTCCAACTCCTCTGCTTTTATCTTTTTCCATGTTAAATTTGGTGACACCATCTTCCAGGTGACAGTGGCCCCACGTGTCCTGGACTCTTGCCAGGTCTAGTCTGGTCTGTCCTGGCCTGTTCTGCACTGTCGAGTCTTTCTCCACTCCCTCCCCTCCCCCACCCCCACTGCACCTCTCTCTTCAGAAGCTTTTCTGCAAGTGTTCTCCCCCAGTGAAACTGGCCAACCACTGAGTGCTTTCAGGGTATGCTTACATCAATTGCCTCCTGTTGGGCAGCACGTTAAAATGCAATATTGAAAGAACAAATAAAACTGAGGACTAAAATTCTGGTGCCTGTTTGTTCACTGATGTGCCATTGGTGAGTCTATTGTCATTCTTGGCACATAAGTATTCAAAGACTAGTTGAAAAATTTACTATATAAATCGATGAATGAATTTGAGGGCAGGCAAGCCTTTGGGAAAGCCATATTCTTCCAGGAAACCAGCAGAAAGTCTGCTCCAAAGGTAGTGAGTGAGAGGATTAATTTCAGTAGTGAGGTTATAGGTGCTCCCCAGCTCAAGGGAGCAGAAACAGCTCCTATTAGCAAGGTAAATCAGAGACTAGGGCAGAGGGCATTCATTGTACACTGCTGCCTTGACATACACACACTCTCGACTTTTGGAAATGACAAGGTATGTTTGAGGCTGGACATTGCTTAATTTATAGTGATGTGGTGAGTTGGGTTTCAGATATTTTCCAGGATTTTTAAATCCAACATTTGTTCTTTGGATTTAAAGATGAATTATTGTAGATATAATCTAGAACAAAGCTCTGCCTCTGAGAGAAAATATATGCATAGCCTCCCTAAGTAGGTGCTGGAGATGGGAGGGGTTGTCATGCCAACTCTTGGTAAAGCAAGCGTGGCCTCAGTAAATGAATGAGCAGCCAGGGAGACAGACCTATGTCAGATCTCAGCATTCACAGACCTGAGCTTTCACAGGAGGAGCTTGAAATCCCCAGGGGCCTCTGCTGTACATTCTCTGTGGCAAATTCAGGAAGGGGATTAAGTAAGAGTTTCTTCCTCTTCTTCCTGCTCCACAATTTAGACAATGATATGGTAAAACGATCATTTGAAATAAAAACCCCTTTAATGAATGTTAAACTTTCTCTGTTTTGCCACAAATTATTTTAACATTCCTTGGAGCCTCTACCCCCATCCTTATTTTAAGAACTTTCACATTTCAGTGTCAAAACAATTCCAAGAAGTAAGAACAGTTTGCCCATAGAGCCTGGCTCTGGGAAGCTAACCTGTTTTGCAGTCAGACTCCTGTGGTTGGGGTGTTTAGGGTTAGTTTTAATGCACTAAGACTTGCATCAGCATGGGGTTTGGTTTTCCATTTCAGAACGTATCTCTAGTTTCACATAGATTTTAAAGTTTCCCATCTTTGGTATTAGTTTGCTCTCCCTTAGCAAGTTATTTATCTTCTCTTGGTTCCTACTTGTGATTCTGGGGATTTTTCTTGACAGATGTGATTCTCAATGTCTCCAACCATAAAATATAGACAATATTACTAGCTTCCCGGTCAACTTGCCTTGAGGATGCCACTAAATTTATATGTTTAAAACACTTAGCACAATACCTGGAACACATAAGTCATGCAGTAAAGTTGGCTATCAACTTTGTCCATTCCT
Source organism: Rousettus aegyptiacus (assembly GCF_014176215.1). Taxonomy (NCBI): domain Eukaryota; kingdom Metazoa; phylum Chordata; class Mammalia; order Chiroptera; family Pteropodidae; genus Rousettus; species Rousettus aegyptiacus. The sequence continues at coordinate 113,791,585 of NW_023416306.1, read as the reverse complement.
TCCTCAAAGAGATGCTGAGCCAAATGCAATACTAAATATAGAAAATTAGTGCTCTTTCATGGAGAAAACATTTATATAAGGTTTTAATATGTGCTCTCAAAGCCCATGTCACACTGTATTATACTTAGTTGCATAAATGTGTATATGTGTGTGTGTGACTCCCTCCCCCATTAGCTTGTATTACTTCTAGGCAGGATGGAATCTTGTTAAGCTCAAAAGGCTTAGCACTCATCATGAGGCATCACATGTTCACCTTTAATAACCATTATTGGGTTAAAAACAAAAGTGTGGGCGTTATAAAGGCCTAGGCTTTAATCCCGTGCTGTTGATTCCTTGGCAAGTTAACTCTGAGTGTTGCTGCCCTCTTCGTAAAGTAGAGATGATAATGCCCACCTTGCCGTTGCTCTGAACATTAAGGAGGTGATGGATGGCCATATTTAATTAGGCACTTGACTCTTAGGTTATGTACTAAATAAATTATAGTTTGTAATGACTAAGAAAGAAGTTGAGAGTATAGTGCTTTAAAACAACAACAACAACAAAAAACAAAAACAAAAACGTGTTCTTCTCTCCACTACATAACTACTTTATTTGCATCGATCTGAGGAACCCTGTCAGAGTCTTGTCTTATGGCAGAGAGTTCTTCCTTCCCAGGGCGAGACAGCAGAGTGCTGAGTAACATGCTACATGTATAGGATCTTAGGGGTCATTGGTGTCAACCAGTGAAGTGTCTCACCAGCCTACTACTCTGGACCAAGATATTTTCCAGGCTGTAATCAGTATGATCTTTTCAAAATGTTAATCTGATAATGCCATCCCACTACTTTAAATCGTTTAATGACATGCCATTGTTCTTGGGATAGATAGAACCCCTTAAATCCCCACATTGGCCCTTATATATCTTCCTCCTTCCTCTTAAATTACTCTTTTTTCTCTCTCTCTCCTCTAGCCACATCTGCTTTCTTCCAGTTCTCCCCACCACAGGACTTTTGCACATGTTGTTCCCTTTTGTTTAAAATACTCTTTTATTCCCTTGTTGACTTGTTAACTCCTATTCATCCTTTAGATCTTGGCCTAAACTTTGTTTCCTCAGGGAATCCTTCCTCTATCAATCTGAAATAGTCAAATTCTAATTTCGTATGCTCTCCTTGTGTTGGATACCTAGCTTTATAATGCTACAGTTTTATATCTGATAATTTGTCACCCACTGGGAATCTTACATTTGTTCATATGATTATTTGATTATAGTCTTAGTCCATTCGGGCTGCTATGACAAAAGATCACAGACTGGGTTCCTTAAAAACAACAAATATTTACTGCCATGGTTCTGGAGGTTGGATGCCCACAACCGGAATGCCAGCATGGCCAGGTTCTAGTTAGGGCTCTCTCTCTGAACACTTCTCACCATGGTCTCATATAGTGGAAAGCACTAGGGAGCTCTGTGTGGTCTCTTTCATAAGAGCACTAATCCCTTCCTTGACAGCTCTACCTCCATGACCCAATCACCTCCCAAAGGCTCTGCCTACTAGTTTGTATTTCAATATGTGAATTTTGGGAGGATACAAATAGACCACAGCACTATCTATCTCCATTGCACTGTGAAATCCATGAGGTAAAAGACTTCTTTCTATTTTGCACACTATTGTATCAAATACTCATAGTCAGTTGGCTCACCCTGGTATGGCCCTACCAGTTACTATGGCAGTAGGCAAATAGCTTACCCTGAAGGCCCCAAGTGCCCCTTCTGCCATCCTAGTTGCCCCAGTCACCTGAAAGCTCTAGACCTCCCCCAAATTTAGCAACAAAACGAGTAAACCCTGGCATAGTGGAGCCTTCAAAACCCTGCTCCAGCACTCTGGCTGGTGCCTGTGTCATGCCTATGTCTTACTAATTCTTGACTATTTAAATATCACTATGTATTGTTCCCAGTAACCACAGAGCAGCTACATGGTAAGTGCTTGGTAAACATTTATTGAATGCAGTGGATGATCACTGAAAGGAGACATGAACATGGCTGCAGAGTGGGACTCAGCTTGCTTTACCCTGTGACTCAGGCTACAAAACCTAGCTCCTTTATCCCAGAGGTTCCCGGGAGCATCCCACCAGATGAATTTCTTCTGACCACGTACACCATCCCTAAAATAGCTGGGTTTGAGAACTAGGATTAAAACCAGGAAATGCTACAATTGGGAAATAAGTGGAGATAAAAAAAAAATGACTGAAGGACACATTCAAATTCTTTCCTCCTTTAAACCTCTTAATGTTTGTTCCATGATGGGTCAGTTGACAGGAATAAGGAGAAATGCCTCTCCACCAGCTGTGTCTTAGGCCAGCCCTTTTATTTCCCTATATAAAAAGATTAAATGTTGAAATAGTTTAATACATTTCTTTGCTTCTTGGGTCAGGAAACAGCAGACTAAGAGCCATAGCTGCTCAGAGGGTGTGGAGGAAAAGGCAAAATAGAGTGTAGGCCTGTGTTGGAAGAGTAAGCTAATGATGAAGGCGAAGACAGAGGGCAGGGAAGGAATTCAGGCTGCATCTCAGAGGAATCTCTGTTTCACAGTCCAATGGAGGCGAAGTCCCTTACCCTGATCCTCACTGGCCTGTCATAGCATTTGAGAATCCTACAGTGATAAGGCTTTCATGAAGGCAAGGGAATGGATGCCCCCAGCTCTGAGGGCTTTGCCTAGGTTGATAAGCACGGAAAAAAATGGTTGGAAGACACAGGGATACAGAAGCTTTCAAAAGTCCAACAATAGCATCCATGCAAGGGAGTGTGCTGCAAGTTAAAACTTACCTAAAATTTATTTATTTATTTGTTCGTTTGTTTGTTCATTTGTTTATTATTTGAAGTGAGGATAAAAATTTAAATAATGTACAGATCTTGCTCTCAAGGACTTTCGTTTCAAAGGGAAGAGAAATGCACAGAAATAAAAATATCAAGTAGAACAGGGAAGAATCAAGTGTTTGAGGGGTTTAGAAAAAAGATCATTTTCTGTAGGGGCGGATGATGTTCATGGGGAAGGGACCATCTGGGATTTGATGGTGTGTAGCACTTGGATATAGTGAAAGGGAGAAGAGACTGTTACAAATGTTTAGCAGAGGAGTGGTCTGATTAGAGCTGTGACAATAATATGCTGTAGAGTCTTAGGGTGGGCAGTGAGGGCAATGTAGGGAAGGAGAAACAATCCTACTGCTTGAGGCCAGAGGGATTTAAGGACTGGAAAGGTGATGGACAGCTGGAAAGTTGCCTCCTCACAGGCTTTGGAACAGGATAAGTCTTACGAGGCAGCCATGGTGAAGGAGCCAGTTAAAAGAGCAGGCTAAAGTTTAGGTGAAAGTCTGGAATGATAACAGAGCCATTTGTTTGACATGTCAAAGTAAGAAAAAATAGGTTAAGAGGTAACATTAAGTTTTGGTTTGGTTTTTGTTGAGCTTAAGAAGCCAACAGGATAGAGGATGAAACCATGAAATGGACAGTGAAAGACTAAAGCTGAGGGCAAAGGTCAGGACTGAGCTATAGATTCGGGGATGAAATATATGAAAATGAAAGGAAGCCACAGGCAATGATGAGATTGCTCAAAGGCAGACTTTAGAGAGAAGCCGGGCAGTGAGAGGGTACTGACGGCAACCCCAAGTGAACTGGCAGAGTGACCCAGAAATTCCCTGGGCACCAGTGGTTACTGACTTTGCATGAAGCAATTCAGGTGAGATGAGTTGAGAGAGGTATATCTGCTAAAAGGTATGGAGGTTGACTTCTGGAATCTGGGCAGTGTTAGCTTTGCCAAGGACTTTCCTGGTTTCAGCATGAAAAGTCCTACATCTTAGGAAACCTCTTCAGTCCCAGGCAAACTGGGATGGTTGGTCGCCCTAAAAATGTCAAACCTCACTGATTACAACCCCTACCATAAATAACCTTTTTTCACTTTCTTATCGAGGATCGGACCCTTTTTGCTGAGGCAAATGTGTGTGAAAAAAGGTGCCCTTGTATATAGGCTATACTCTGCAGCCCAGCCCTGTGTCCATAGAATGAGGTTTTACTCGAATGAGGCTAGTCAAATCCACCCCCTAAGGGCTGATGTTCATACCTGAAAGTAGCGAAATGGCTTCGACTTTGATGAAAAATGGACAAACCAGTCTGATTTTGACATTTGAAGCTATTAGCTTGATGAGATTGGGCTCTGGGTACATGTCACCTGCTTGGAATATGGGCATTGTAATGGCTATATGATGGGAGTGTCAAGGGAAATACCAAAAAAATGCCAGGCTTGATATGTTATTCAAGGCTTCAACTTGAAAGAAAGCTGAAAATAGGTGGCTCTCAGTCCTAGCAGATGTGTTTAACCAAGTCCTCACAAAATTTAATGTAAGTAAGCTGTTGGCCCTCCTAATTCTTCCATGGGTGGCAGCTCTTAGGACAAGGTACACATTAGATGCTTCTGATATGTTCAGCTCCAAACTAGGCTATGTAGGAGAGCCAAAAGAAAAAAAAAATATTGCAGAGCTCTTGTTTCAAGGGAATCAAAATTCAGTGTTGAGATAGAAATGAATATACCTGAAACAACTAGAGAATAACATCAAAGAAAATCTGAAAAATATCATATTGTGAGGCATTGAAGTAGTTGCTTGAGGAATTCAGAGGGGCGTATTGTGGGCAGGTGAAGAAGCCCCGGAAGGCTTTGTAGAGGAAGGGGTGCTTTGGCTGGGCCTTCAAAAAGAGAGAGGAAGCAGTATCCTGACAGAGTCACAGTATATGTGAAGGCTCAAGCCTCTTTCTGAGGTGGGACCCATCTTTGCCTTTATCACTTTACTTTTGCTTTATCACCAATGACTGTGTTTAAAACATGATAGATCTGATGCTAGGCAAGAGAACAGAAGTTTCAACTTGCTTCTCTCCCTGCAGTCACTCCCAGATTGATGATAGCAGCTCTAGTTCTGTCTCTTACTCAATTTCCAAACTCTCAATCATCTACATGCAATTGGGCAGATAGTAGGGTCATGAATTTTCATATTATTGAAGTATGATGAGAGCTATCAATGTCTATCTCTATTTCTTTTTTCTCCCTTTCATGTATTTGCTGAGACAGAGGAGTTGGAATAATTTCTTAGAATTGTTTGCTTTCTTACTTATAGTCACATGAGATATGATGGACTTTATTTTTCATTTAGTCAGTGTTTTATTATTTTCTCAAATTATACCAATAAAAAACATGGGATTCAGTTTGGCCCTATTTGGCTAATGTTTCTGTGTGACCTGATGTTTAGGGAGTGATTCTCTCAGGCCCTCAGCTCGGCCAACTGGATGCAAATTGAGTGCCATAAAGCTTGAGATTGATAGCCTGAAAGGCAAAAACTAAGAGCCCTGAGTGACTCACTCTGATTTCCTTGTGGGGGCCCAGTTTGCAGCACTTTCTTGGTAAAGCAAACCTCTTTAGAACATGTCACAATCACTGTGTACTTAATTTTTTTTGCAGAAAAAGGGAAATGCAATTGGATATGTAGCTTATTGGAGGAAGGCTTGGAAGAAGGGAATAGATATGCAAAGATTAGTGGCCAGAGCCTGCTTGGGGGTAAATGGAGATGATGTTAGGTCTGTGAGGGAAAGTGGTGGTGCAAGGCAGCACCCCTCTTCCAAGGCACTGGAAAGAGGCAGGCTGAAGACTCTGGGGTACTCTGAACATAGTGATGAAACACCATTTACCCTTTATGCGTGTCTTTCACTGAACTTGCACAGTTGTGCAGATGGTACAGTTCCTCTCTGAAGGTTGATGTCCCAACTTTTGTGTTGATATAGTGTGGCTGACATGGAGAAATGTTACAAGTAAAGAACTTTGGGGAGTCTTGACTCAGGGGCTTCTTGAAAACCACTGTGGCCAATTTCCTTGCTTTTGACATTGCGTATGTATCCTGTCCTATTCATGCTCAGTGCCTGGGTTGTAATGAATGTTTGTTGATCAAATGAGTGACTGCAAGAGGCTTGCTAAAGAACTGTTTCTTGAAGGAAAGGGACTGAATAACAGACTTGTCCTTGTCTTGGCAATCTTTATCATGAAAACTCTCAAACATAAAAGTCAGTTAAATCTTTCAGCCATTTTAGCTGCCCATCACCACCTCTCCCATAATCTGAGTCCCAGTCTCTAGAGTTAAGCATAATTATGTGAGGATTACTTGCAATATCTCAAAACATGACAGAGATACAGGTCTTTGATATAAATGTTTTACTGACTCAGCTTTTTTAGTTAGTCCAGCTAATGTAGCTATAGGAACAAAGGATGGATTCGAGCTTTGCCTCCTGCATCTGACTTCTGCATTGCTGCCTGCCACGGGGAAAGGCATAAGGAGTTCAACGCCCTTTCTTTTTTACTGCAGGAGTCTTCCTGCTACTGCATTATATTCCTGTCTAGAACTGCAGAGAAGAGACGTTGAGACTTGAAAAGTTGCATATGCTGACGTGTTTAGGGTTATGATATCGCTTTGCGGAAAGTCTTGTGCGGCTATAAAAGTTCGTGAAAAAGCATGTTTTCACCACCTCAGGGAGACCAAGCCAAACATTTGGTAACTTTCTGCCTTAGTCTGTTTGAAGGCTTTTTTATAGATGAAAGAAAGATACATGCTTCACAGTCTCATCACTGCTAGACCAGGGTGGTAAGGTTTTCTTTATTCTTTAGCTTACACACACACACACACACACACACACACACACACACACACACACACACACAGTGGAACTGGGGGAAATCCCTGACAGACATTGTCTAAAGTCTCTTTATGCAAAAATAACTTATAAAAACAAACAAACAACAAATATGTAGCCTCAAAACAGAGACATAACCTTGACCAACTTAGTTCTTACCTTGTCACCGAGAGCTTCCATTTAATTCTGGCTGGATTAAACTCATATTTGTGATGACATAGAGTGGATAGGAGTGTGTAGCCTGGCTCATGTTAGCAGTTTTGTCTTTTGCAACGAAACCTGAACTGGGAAGAACTGAAAGTTCTGGGTTGAAGTTTAATGACTGGGCTAAGACTAGCTACATGAATAACTGAATTCATGTCCAAATTTTGCCAGAGAGAGTCAATGTTTGTTCAGTAAATGTCATACAAAACAAGCTCATGACTTAGGGTTTGTGCTGAAAGACCTTCCTAGAACTTTTTCAAATACATTTGATTCTATTGGCCTGAAGTTACTATATAGGTGGCACTTTGGCGGGGTTATATCTTCCAGGAAGTTTATTTACTTCTAGCAGAGCAAGATGGGACACACATCCAATGCCTGAAGGCATCTACTTAGAAGATAATCACAGTAATGCAAATAAAGCTCTCCCTTTAGTAACCTTGGATTATAAAGGAAATGGCTAGAACAATGCCTCTGAAGGCTGCCAGCTGAAAAAGATGAGTCTTGTCCATTGTGAAAAGAATATTCTTCCTGTCTGGATGTCTGCTTTTATTAGGAATCATATATTTTTCTAATGTGAACTTCTGACCCAATTATAAACTACCTGGCTGTTAATCTAATTTTCTATCCTAAGCCTCTCACATAGGCCTCTGCTAAGGGCCTAAGCTTTCTAACTACCCTAGCTGTGAACATTTGTTCTAGAGCACTGTGAGTGCCCTTCTGATGCCATTTTGGACCTGTGTGGCAGGCTAGCATATGGGTGGCGAGGAACAGAAATAAAATTCTACTTGAAGCTGTTGCCAGCAGGGCTGGTTCTGACCTGTGTTTGTGCTCTGGCTTAGGTCAGATGGATGCTTTGTGAGTCCAGTTTGGCAAGCACAGCATCCTTTCTATGTGAGGATGACCTGAGATGGTCATGGATTCTTACTCTGTGTCATTCACTGGCGGGGATTCTGGTATAGTCATGGAAGCCCATGTGGACCCCAAAACCTGAGAGCTTTTACAAAAACCGCTCAAATTAATTCTCTTTCTCTTTCTTTCAGGAAAGTCTGTGTGCTCCTCAGTGTGTACACCTGACCCAGGCTCTTGATAACTTATGTTAGAATCTTAGAGACCTGAAGATTCCTTTTGCTGTTCCCTCCATGTAAAATAATCTTTGCTAGCTACTCTTCTCTTGGCTGTATCTCTCCTTTCTTTCAGGTCTGTTTTCCTGAAAAGCTTTCTCCGACTATGCTGCTACTGCACTGTTTGCAATTTTTTATCAAAGCGTTATGTTCATTTTCTATGAAACACTTATCAAAATTAGTTATATGTATTTTCTTATGTGCTGTCTTTTTTTTTTTTTCAGAGTAAACTGCCAAATCTCTATTATTCATTGCTTTATATCTGGCACTTAGCGCATAGTAGGTTGTCAATAAAGTTACATTGGTTGAATAGATGAATGAAGCTACTGTCAGTCCCTGAAAATGACCATAACCCCGATTTATTTTTCCCAGAAAACAGCTTTGCCTCTCTTCTTTTTAGCCAATTAAGAAAATAGAGAGAAGAGTTAGCATAAGAGGGAATAACAAGATACTTCCAGCAAGACTTTCATTGTTGTCCAAGAAAAATATTAGTAGTCTAAGCTGACACCTTTGTGTCCAGACATGCCTGCTCCTACCAGCCACGTTGCCAACATTTCCCACTCTGGCAACTTGTGCCAGAGCCCCTGTTTCTCTGTATGGTTAACTATTAGAATTGACTGGAGAATTGCTGGCACATAATTAACCCCCCTGGTATCCTCTCAGAAAGGATTAAGGATTAATCATCCCCATAAGACTTGTTTATGTGCTCAACTGATTTTCATAATTTTGGTGCCTTCAGCAGAGGCAAACCCTTTGCACAGAGCTCATGGAGGCCCAGGATGTTTCCCTGTCCAGCAACCTTAAGTTGCTCTCAGTCACATCAATTTAACTCTTCAATTCCATTCGACCCAATCAAATTTGTATTGAACTGCTACCATGTAAATAAATGGTGGTTAATGAAGCTGTTGACTAAGCCATTTGAGGGATTTCTTCCAACAGGTAACAGTGAGGTTGGCTGATCTCGCTGGGAACTTCTAGTTGATGTTGCACAGCATTTAGATCTCTGTGGGTCCCAGATGGGCGGAGTGGTGCTGGGATGGATAGTTCTCTTGCAACTTCCAGAGGGACCAGTTCATTCAGGACACCACCCAAGTCAGGTCATCTGAGCCAATGGGGTCTTGAATCATTTTAGTATCCTTTTTCTTCACCATTTCTCACTTCTTGCCTCCAGCCCTAATGCCTTCCTTCCTTCTCTGCCTTTTATGTAAGGGTACACATAGACACATTCAGGGATACCACTTCCCACCTGGGCTCTGTGGTCTAGAAATGGCAGGGTCTGTCTCAAGTCCAGGATGCTACCTCAACACTTTACTCAGTTTCCTTTGTTATAATTCATTTTAAGCGATTTTTTTTTGTTGTAAATTTACTGTAATTTCTTTCAAAATCCTTAACTGAGCACCTAGTATTGACCAGGCACTCAGAGCCTTGCTTTCAAAATAACTCATAATGCACTGAAGAAAACAGATACTTAAACAAGTAAGCCTAAAGCAAAGCAAGCTCTCATGTTGGTATTTTACATATATTTACATACATGTATATATAACAATGTTCTATGGGGGCTGCTGTCAGACACTGAAAATGACTGAATTAGTTCTGGTTATATTTCAGGCATGTATTTAACTATTTACATTAGAGTTTTCAAATTCAGATGTCTACATGACTCAGGTAGAAAATATAAATGAAATACATGTGTGTATTGGTGAGAGCATGTCCAGTTCAAGTAGTCAGTGGCTACTCAAAGTTGTCTGATTATTGCTACTCAGTAATAAGAAATCATTATTGCCAGAGCTTTTTATTGTTCAACAGAACATGGAAACCCAGATTTCTCATTTTCCAACATTTAAATCATGCTAGTGGCCAAAAGAGATCCAGCTAGGTCTGAATATAGCTCATAGTCACCGATTCGTAAGACTGATTTGCACCAGGAATGCAGGCTTATTTATGATCATTTTAGCTCAACTGGAAACAATGTGGGCTGATTTTATGGGCTTTCAGCCACTGTATATCAGTTGATCTTCTGTGGTGCCCATGCCTTTCGGTTCTCAGCTACTATGTATCACTGCCTATTCTGTGATGATCCTTCTTCCTCCAGAAGATTCACCTAACTTGTTGCTGTTCATGTGGAGGGGGTGTCTCGCAAGATACCTCCATACATTACTCACAGTCCTTGTCGTTGCTTTGAAATCTCCTGGGTTGCTCTAATTTTCATTTTCTCATCTTTTCTCTCTGCCTTTATGCGAATTCTGCCTTCCCTAAGTTCTGCTGTAGGATCTCCTTTTCTTTTTTCTGTTTCTTCCATTCTCCTGCCATTCTGGCAGAAACTGGTTAGTTATTTACAAAAACTATTCATTCTTCTTCATGGACACATGACTAGATTGCATTTGCTAGTCTTCCCTATGGTTAGGGGAGATCATATAACTGACAGTGGAATTTTCATGGACTGACCCAAACTCATTACCCCCTGCATACAACACTTCCTGTAACTTTAAAATATAAGTGTTGAATATAGCAGAGCCATAACATGGAAGACTCTTAGATCCCTACATTAATACATGGGGGAGAAACTCAAGAAACTCCTGTTTTCTATTTTACATGAGTAAGACATGAACTGCTACTGTGTTTGAGTTATTATCTGTTTTGACATCTATTAGTGACTATTAGATGCCTGCTAGATTGTAAGCAACATAAAATCATAGACGCTGCCCTATTTATCTTTTCCTAGCTTTATTTCCAGAACCTTTAGCATAGAGGAAAACACACCAAAGGTGCTCAATACATTTTTTTCTGGAATGAATGAGTAAATGAAAGAATGTGTCCGTGGAGCTTTAGAGCTTGTAGGGACCTAGATATACATCCAAGTTCTCATAAGAGATGAAGAAATAGAGGCTCACAGAAAGAAAATGACTTGTCCAAGGCCAAAAATACTAGTTGATTCCAAAACAGGGATCTGAAATCAGGGAGCCTCAGTCCATTGTCTTTCACCATCCCATGCTTCTTTCCTTGGTACTCATATTTATATCAGCAACTGCTAAGAAAAGAAAAAAAAATCATGCTTTAACTTCAAACCTATCAATCTCAACTAGAATACATTGCATCATTCCATAGTTCATATGTGAAATATGTTGTGAGTGGACCTAACTACTTTGCTGGGCTTTATAGGAAAGCCCTTTGTAAATCATACAGCAAGAAAAACATGTAACTCACTTGATTTGTACCTTATAAAGTTAGGGAAAGCATACTGCAACAAGTGGACTTGAATGGGATTTTGCAGAAAGGGTAGGATCTGGTTTTGGGAATAAAGTCTTGGAGTACAGTGCTATGTATACTGAAGGTAAGAGTCAATAAAGGATGCTATGTATAACTGTGAAGCCACACAGAGCCAGACTGAGCAAACTGAAAGGGCTGCTGGGAGCTTGGCCCTCAAAAAAGGCAGGCAGGAGAAAAAGGCTCGAAGATTATATTTGATGCTTATATATCTTTTATTTGAATTAAGATAATGCAGGTAGATATTGATTCTATTTCCTTTTTTAAACATTTATGGAGAACTCTTTTCCCTACATACACACCGACTTATCCCAACACAACCACTGACAAACATTCCCACAAAGACCTTTGCAACTCAGCTCTGTGATGGAACAAATATAAAATAAAGACTCTTCTGGAGGCCATTACCATTTGTTTCTGGTTTTACAATCTTTAGTTCTGTGCCCTATGTCCTTTTTCAACTGTCTTTAGAAAGCAGGCATATCTCAAAAAGTACTGGTTGTCACATTAACCCTTATGGTGGCATTGACTGTGCCTGTCATGAAACCCGCCTGGATGGGCATGTCAAGGTGATGAAAGAAACACTTACAGTCACTCTCCTTGTGAACTGTTTGGATGAGTTGGGACTCTATACAATAAATATATTGCTAATGTTTACTAGAAAATAACATTGATTTAAGAATTCATGGGGAGAGAGGAAAATTATTTTTTCCAAAAGGCGCTTTATGCTTGCAATTTATTCTTTTGAAGATACTGTGACTCTATTTTTGATCAGTTGCCAGGGAAGGGACAGAATGAAAGAAACAGTGATTCTGAACCCTCAGATATGGGGAATAAACTTTTCCAGTCCATCAGTGTTCAAAGTCTTTGGGCCAAGATCAGACTGGTTTTAATGGATTAGCATTTTATCCTCAGTGTGGTCATGCCAAATCCTGTGTCACTTGTCACTGCTTGTCCCAACTTTAGGACTGCGCTTCCAGGGAGCTGGAGTGCAACCTCACCTCCAGAGAGACCTGCTGAGGACAGTATAGGCAGGGATACCTGAAACTGGTGCCATCCAAGCTTTCATACATGGTTGCTTTACTCCTCAGACTAAACCAAATGCTGAGCCCAACACTGGCCTCCAAAAATCTGAGGGACTAAGTTAAACCCAAAGCATAGTGTTTGCTAAATTAAAGTAAAAAGGTAGCTTGCTAAATCCTCAGAACATGTAGACCTGTCCTAGGAGAAGCACCTGAGAAGGCAATCATGGTTGAAATTGGGGCGAGAAGTACAAAAAGAGAAGCAGGTCTGTGCAATGCTGTGGAAATATTTCCAGTGGCCAGTTGTTCTACACTTACATGCATCATGTCACATGTCTACAAGGGTGTGTGAAGGTTGATTCTGCAAAGGTTGTTTTATTGGTGGGGGGATAAGGTAGGATAGGGAGGGCAGAGGAGTGAAGTAGAAGATCTTAGAAATCATATTTTAGAGAGAGTTTTTCATATTTGGTTTTTAACAAATTGCATAGAAGGAAAGGGGAAACCCCTCTCTTCCAAGTCGTGTCATTGTGGTATTGAGCAAATTTGTATTTCTGCAATCTCGAGGGAGTATAAACAAAACTCTTCTAAGTATCAGACAAAAACGACTTCTCCCCACATCTTTTTGAGTTGCCCCATAGTTTTTACACACACTCCCCTTTCTTCCCCCATCAAACACAAGCAGCAGCACTACAAGATTGGGCAACAGCCTTTTCACACTTTCGAATTCTGTTGGCCATTTTGCAATTACAAAATGTAATAGATAGCATCTGCGTCAAGGTCTGTTTTGAGCCTTCCTGTTTGGTTGAGCTTTCAACAGCTCTTTAGCTGTTCTTTTGAACTGTTAATATTCAAAGTGTACAAGTAGGCATCTGTTTTCACCTTATTTACTTTCAAAGATAGATTTTTCTTTAAAAGAATCAAGTTAAAAAAAACCCATTCCTACCCTTACCTCATGCCAAAGCACTTCAGACTTATCAGGTAATCTACATTTGGGAAAAGACCAAGCTTGAGAAGGTTGAGCCCAAAGGGGAAAAAAGGGTTTGTGAGCATTATGAAAAGATGGAAGGAAGGTTTTATTTTTTAATTAGGGGCTTATTTAGAATGAAAATCTGTATGTAATCTGAACTGTTGTGTGCACTCTGGTGGACACTAAATGAGAGAACAATGGGAACCTCTGTTGGAACTTTATCTGAACTGCAACTCTGTTCTCCACACCTCAGTTGTTTAGGTAACTATGTTGTCAAATGCAGTGACTTAACTGTCAGGGAGTTCTCAGATTGAGGGCAGGGAAACTGTACACAACTCCTGATGAAGGGGAGGGAAAGGGAGTGAGGGAGAATGAATCACTGTTGCAAAATGAAATGTCTTTTGTCTTTCTGTATTAAATGCCTATTTCCAAATCTGGATGGAGCAAGTACCTAGAATTCTCCTTTCTCTCCCTTCTGCTTGGATGAGCAAGTCTCGCTCCCCCTCCCCCCGCCGCCCCCGTACTCCTGGTCATTTTACAGCTTCTGGGAAGACCAGTTAAATATTTGGACTTGGAAGTGCTGCATCTTCTCCCCTCCGTAGCAACAAGCTGCACTTGGTAGCCATGTCATAAACCCTTGTTAACATGTTTTCCTTTTCGTCATGAAAGTTCACGTAACTTTCTTGACCTATATTGTATACACTAAGACTAGAGCCAAAAATATACTCTGCCTCATCAGACTGGGGCTTTGGCTGCCTGGTCTTGACTCTCTTCTGTTTGTCAATATTTCTTGGTGGAGGTACTTCCAATACAAACTGCTGTCCTGAGACTGGAGATAAAAGCACTTGACACTTAGCAATAATGGATGAACTAAGTCTAACAGAGAGAATAACACTGATTCAGGGGTTTGGGTGAGGATGATAAACATACAGTTGTACTTTGTTCAAATCCAATCCTCTTGCCTACCCTCTCTCCTTTTGAAACAGATGAGTTCTGTCTAAATAATATGGTATATGGGAAGAGAGCACAATAAGGCATCATTTGAGAGGAATCTATCAGTGCACAGAAAAACCTGAGGAAGATTAAAAAGTGTAACTTCAGGAATGTTGTAAGTTTATTAAGCAATTTTATTCTAAGGAGCATTGGGAAATGTTTGTAATTGAATTTAATCAAATTATTTCTTGAAGATGTAAGAGGAAATTCAGCATGAGTTCTGTAAAGGAGGGTTTGCCCTTCTCTTGGGGAAGGAGGTAAATAAGAAAGCAGCCTTTGATATAGTATAGGAACTGCACCAACAAGAGGAGAAAGGAAGGACTTTTAAAGAGAACACCAAGATGCAACATGCTTTTAAAAATAATAAAAGTTTTTTAATTGTTATTTTATAATATCATCAGTGAACTTTGACCAATTAACTTAGGTAGAATTAAGGGCAGTGGAAAAAAAAAAAAAAAAGTAGTGCTAGAGGAAAAATGCCACCACTTAGGAAGGAGGGAAAGATCATGAACAAAATTTTCTGCTTATGAAATTTAAAAAGTTTCTCACATTATTATTCCCTTTGCACAATTCAAAAACAATTATCGTTTCTCGTGGTATGTAAGAAAGGTAAGTCTGCAGAAAGTATTCCAGAAGTGAAATTCAGATAGTCTCGGCTGGTAATTCAGCCAAAGGCACTTGTTCTCAATAGTTTTCCAAGTCACTCTTCACTTGAGGGGAGGCAGGTGCAAAGAATGAGGTGAGAGGAATTAGCACACCCAGGCTGGCTTGTTGAGGAAAAGAACAGTTTTTGTTTGGGCATTTATAAGGGAAACTGTACCTACCAAAGAGGGAATTTCAGGAAGATTAAGGTGAGAAGTGAATACTGGGTATTTTTGTGTAGGAATACACCCTCAGGAGCAATGGAGATATATCTTGTTAGATTTCGGGTTATTAGCATTCATTATACTCAAACAAAATTTCATGGATCAAGGCCCACTTTTGAAGCACTAACAAAATCATTGGTAAATATTTTCACACTTTAGTTAGTCCACAATGTTTATTAACCAAGTAATGTGAGAGACTGGGAAGCCAGTGGGTTAGGAAAATTTGGATTTCAGTTTCAAATACCACATTTTACTTTATTATTATCTAATTAAGTCTTTCAAGGCTTCTTTAAATGGTGCCTTCATAATATGGACAGTTTTGTTTACTGCTTCTTGCATTTATTACTATTATTAAGAGCCATTCATTTAGTAAGAGCTTGTGTTAATCCCCAGAGAGACAGAAAAAAAGAACAAGACCAATAAAGAGATTCTTCCCTGCAGGTCAGAGCCAGGTCAGCACCTGGTATCTCATAATCA
Source organism: Rousettus aegyptiacus (assembly GCF_014176215.1). Lineage (NCBI taxonomy): Eukaryota > Metazoa > Chordata > Mammalia > Chiroptera > Pteropodidae > Rousettus > Rousettus aegyptiacus. The sequence continues at coordinate 113,775,977 of NW_023416306.1, read as the reverse complement.
ACAAACTGAACCAAGTTTGGAACTGGAGGCCAAAGATGGCTCTAAGAATAATTACGACAGTCAATATTAATTGAGTATCGATTATGTGATTGGTGCTAAGTGTATTACCTATTGTGATGGTTAATTGTATGTGCCAATTGACTGGGTTATGGAATACCCAAATAGCTGGTAAACATTATTTATGGTTTTGTCTATAAGGATGTTCTGAAAGATACTGGCACATGATTCAGTAGACTGAGTAAAGAAGATTTACCCTCACTAATGTGGGCAGGCATCATCCAATCTGTTGAGGGCCCAAACAGAACAAAAAGGCAGAAAAAGGGCAAATTCATTCTCTCTTCCTGAGCTGGGATATCCATCTTCTCTTGCTCTTGGACATAGGAGCTCCTGGTTCTTGAACCTACAGCTTCAGACTAGGAGTTATACCATCTGATTGCCTGGTTTTCAGGCCTTCAGACTGGGATTGAATTATAACACTGGCTTTTCTGGTTCACCAGTTTGCATATAGTATGTGTGGCATATCTTAGTCTCCATAATCATGTGAGCCAATTCTCATGATAAATTTCCCCTTATATAGCTATATATCCTATTGATTCTGTTTCTCTGGAGAACTCTGACTAATATACATACACTATCTCTTTTTAATCCTCAAAGCAGCCTCATAGATAGACCCATTATCCTCCCCAATTTACCTATGAGAAAAGTGAGCCCTATAGCGCTTTAGCAACTTGCATGAAGACACACTGCTGGCAAATGGCAGGGCTGGGATTAGAAGCCTGGTCAGCCTGACTTTAGAGCTTGAACTGGACCCCAAACTGTGAAATTACTTCTAATTTTATAAAGATTGATGTAGATCACACCTTTTGTCCATTAAAGACCCTCAGATAAATTCTCTACACTAGAGATTGAGCTCTGTGCTGAAGTGCACTTACTTAGATTATAGAATGTTAAATTACTCTTCTCGGCTTTTCTTAAAGAAACTAAAGCAAAGTGAGAACCAAATAAAATATAACTACTAGAATGATCCTAGTCGACTGTCTTGCCTTTCTTTCTCCTGAGAATGTGTCTCAGTTAAATTTACCCCACAAATGTGAGTTAAAAAGAATAAATATAAAGTCTAATATTATGATAAGTACTATGGTAAGTACTGTTAGTTAAGACAAAATTAACAAAAACACAATCTACTTGAAATAATTAGATAGACATGGATCACATTTGTGTCTAAAAAAATAATATAGTTCGCTTCTTTGCTTCCTAAACAATTCTATGTTTAGATGGTCCTACGAAAAGAATATCATTGATTTCTGAGTGATCTAATAAAAAAATATTTTTCCAAGTATCTGGCTTGAATATTCACTTTTGCTACCATTGGGCCGATATCAGAGAGAACTAGCTGAACCAATCTTAGATATAGATAAGAGCCCAATAAAGAACGTCTCATAGGTCAATTTAAGGATATCACTGAATGGCTTCATTAAATCAGGAAGGGACAGCTGAGGAATTTAGAACCTCCCAAGAAAGAAATGTAAATAAGCAGTGGAAATTTGTAAGATGCATTTGAATCTGCTGCTCATATTAAAATAATATTTGATTGTTAAGATTTTTAAAACTTAAACTCTTACTTTAATTTTAGAAAAATCACATTAATAAACTATACTGAGATTTATGAAGTGATTCTTGAAATGTTTCTGCATTTTCCTTTAGATTATTATCTATGCAGTCAAGTATGCAACCCCTGAAAATCTTCATTTGAATTTTTCAAAAATAGAACCTGCACTTGGTTTTGGGATCAGCATTAGTCCATAAGGGTGTGATGAAGGTATTTGGATTTTGTTTTCATTGAAGCCTCTGTGGGTTGTGGTAAGACATCATTTAGATTGTCGGCCCCGTGTGCCAAAAAAAAAAAAAAAAAAAAAATGGAATCTGAATCCAGGCTGTTGGCATTCAGCCTTGTAAGGGCACAGTTGTGATAAAAGTCAAGTTAACAAATTCATAGTAACAATTATGAGAACTGGCAAGGCTTAAATCAAAGATGACTTTTTATATTGTGGCCATGATCATATGAAGGGAGCTCACTGGGATGGAGAATGCCCAGTTAGAGGAGTCTGTGTAGAAATGACATGCTATATGGATTTTACTTTCTATGCCTCTGTTTTCTCATCATGATGAAGAATCTTCTTTTAGTAATGAACTTGTTCAGAATGAGGCTTGCACCTCATTTATGAGCAATACCATCTCCTGCAAGTGGCAATCATTTCAGAGTTCTATTTAAATTGAGAGTCAGTTGGAGTTTCCTTTTGCCTTTTAAGGAAAAGTATTACTAGGCTAGGCCTTTTATTGTCATTTCCTAAGAAAAGCTTTCTATTATGATAACCTTTCTTGACCAATATATGGTCCAGGGACACATGGCTCTTGGAGGCCCACCTCTACTTTTCACCCAGATTCTTTTGATCAGAGAATTCCTCAAGGAACAAGAGAGAACCTAAGGCCAGGAATGGTTTCTTTGTGAAGTTTCTGAAACGATATACTTGGTTTAAAAAGCCAGTATGTGAAATAAGAACTCTCCAATTTAATTATAATAAAAATAAAATTGATCTAATTTCTTGAGCTCCTTCTTAGTTCCCCATACTTTACATTATCTTTTAATTTTACACAGTTCCTGTTAGTTGTTATTATTGCCATTTCATGAGTAAAGAAGCAAAAACTTATAAAAGGTAACTTACCGAAGGCCACACAAATGGTCTGCCTCCAAAGCCTTCTTCTAGTCTAAGGACACTCATTGCAACAACAGAAAAAACTTGCTACTTTTTGAAAATAGTTACACACACATGGCCTTTCTTGGGTTTAAGTCATGTTAACATAATGGGTAACTATGGTACATATTGTATGTTCCTATAGTACTGGATATGGGTCCAATGCTCTGTACTGAATGACGCTGCCAGAGTTTGGGTTGAGAGGTACCATTTATGCGTTGCAGCAGTGGAATGCAGAAAACCTCCTGCTTAGAGCAGAGGGAGGGAGTCCACTGAATTGGAACAGCAAACAATGCACAGTAGTACCTGGTCTCCTTATAGCTAAAAAGCAGCTGATAAAAAGAAAAAGCAAGGCACATCATAAAAGACATGTAATGCATTTTTTTTTCTCTCTCTCTGCAATAGTCAATTCCTGAGTATGTTGAGATTGTACACATATTATATGATCAAAATCAAGCTCCTCAAAGTAGCAACTATCCATTGCCTCCTACACATACAAGCAGTATGTACTAACGGCTTTGAGTATTCTTAAGAGTTGAGTTACATAGGATATAGGAGGCTTAAGGTTTTTCTGTGGTTAGGAAAATGGGTTTAGTGGGCATTTCTTTATCTGTTCTCCATTTAGGCAGGATTACATCCCTCTCCACAGACCATGTCAGACTGCAATAACTTTTTGTAATTTAGGTTGTTCACCTTTCCAAATTTCTTAAATAATTATATCTTTCACTTTCCAGTTGTCTTTTTGAATGTAGCCGAGGACTCTTTAAATTGACTTTTCTATTAAACGTTCAGTTGACATTTACACAAGTGTCTTTCTCCTAGGGCAAAGGCAGCTACCTTTCTGGTTTGTTCTAGAAGACTAAACAAGAGGACAAATGAAAACAGATCCCAGTGAGAAATAGCAACCAGCTGAATTAGAGCTTTCACGAGGAAGGGCTTGGGGTCAGAGTTGTGCAGCTGTCAAGGCATATCCTCAAATTCTGCAGTGCAGGGGGCTGTATTTGAGATGAATGAGTCACTGGGAGCCCTGTTTCTGGTGCCAGGGATACCAACTTGGCAGGAACTTTGTCATCATACAGGCACGTTCCTTCGTGTCCATCTATGATTGAGCCCCCAGTGAGCCCTTCCCTAAATTCCTGTCACACAAGCCACAAAGAGGCTAAGGAACCACATCAGAAAGTATGTGAAAAATGCTCCAGAGAAAGCATCTGCATTTTCGGTTCAGAAGCTCCAATGAAGTCAATTCTCCTGCATTGGTTTGGATCCCAGCTAATTCCTTGCTTTAGGATTTAAGTATTTCTGGCATGATCATTAGAGAAGTAGGTTATTTGAAATTATCTTAGCAATGAGGAGATCTGCATTTGTTTACCCTTTGCAGTTTATGAAAGCAGAAGACAAAATTGTCTATGTGTTGGTCATCTATTCTTTCTTATTGATCTGACATTATGTAAATTCAAGAGTGTTCTTCTTGGGCTAGAGTTTAGTCTCAGTCATTATTCTCCATACTCAATGTGGCTAGAAGAGCTTCTTCTTTTCTCTACTATGGTTCAGTTGATCACCATTAACTGGTGCCTTACTCTGAAAAATCCTGTGAGACATGGGTTGGAGGCATTAAGATTGATTTTGGCTTTCCATTGTTTGACTTATTGGCATCAGTTAATAAATGATTTTGGTGAACCAATATGTAAAGGTCCATAGTTGTGGATCTCATTTGTTTTCCCTCCCAAAACAATTATAGAACAAAATGAAAATCAAACAAAAGGACATCAGCTCCATTGCATTTAAGGGGAAAAATGGCATTGGTTCTAGGGTTAAAGATATGAAATAACTAAGTTGTGTCCCCATTTTCATAAAGATAATAGTCCACATGACATAATGTCATGGGTTGAGACTTATAAATAAACAACCCTAAGACAAAGGAATAAGCCACAAATAAAACTATGGTTAATGGAGGAAGATTTGGGAAAGACCAAGAGGCCTCAGAAAAAACTAAACATTTCAACACTTTGATCTTACACTTCTAGCTTCCACAACTGTGAGAAAATAAATTTTTATTGGTGTGGTGTTTTGTTATGGCAGCCCTGGCAAATTAATATAGCAGGGCAGTTTTAGTATTTCATCTATTTCAAATATAAAAATATTAAAGATTCAAGAAATTCAAAAGACTTGTCCAAATTTATACATTTCATTGTAAAAAAAAAATAGGATTAGGGTATTAGCCTCAGCTCCTAGCCTTGTGCTCTTTCCCTTACACAAGGACAAGGACATATCATTTGCCTTGTGGCAGTTCCACAAATACAATGTCTTGAGGAGTGAGTGGGTTTTGCTTTTATTTTTCAGTGTGAGGAAATGTGGGCCCCTCCTCCCTTTTTTTTCTAAATTTCAGTTCTATCTCTGCTTAGAGCAGCTTTATCTCTGGCATCAAATAGCCTCTCAACTTCTAATTGTAATTCAGTGGTAAAAGTTGGAAGGGACAAAAAATGAGGGGATAAAATGTGCCTTGTTGCTTTTAGCACTTAGGTGATATCAACATTAATTTTCATTATTGCTTCAATGTTATCAAAGGAAAAAGTTTGCTCATTTTTTTAAAAAAACTAAATCTGTAGGAAATCATATTAGAAAGGCTATTCTTATATTTTATTAAGCTGAGTATGCAAAATTTTTACATCTCCTTCAGACTTGGGGAAGGTGGAGACAGATGCACCTTGAAAATGCATCTTTTTCACCTTGAAAATCAATGATGGCAAGTCAGCAACAGAAATTTCAAGAGTAGTCACACAGTTCTCCTACCTAAAATCCCACAACGATCACCCATGGCCTCGAAAATAAAATTCAAAATTTTGAGTAACGGCATAGAAAGCCTATCACTGTCTTGGTTTCACTGGCTTTTTCAGTCTTATCTTCATCTATTCCCCCATATAGCTCATGCTTTTAGTGATGTTTGAATGCTCAGTTTCTCTGAAGGTTCCACACATCATATGTGCCTTTATTTATGCATGTTTTCCTTCTGCTAGAAATGTCCCTTCATCACATTATATGTCTTTCAGTGTCCTATTTACGTTTTAAAATCTAATCTCTTGGATTAAATTCATCCCAATGACCTAATTTACCTTAATTGCCCCTTTAAAGACCCTATCTCCAAATATAGTCACATTCTAAGGAACTAGGGGTTAGGGCTTCAACATATGAATTTTGAGAGACACAATTAAGCCCATAATACCAGTGTTCATTAGTGTGTTGTTTTTAAGGGATCAGTAAGATAATGTCATTTTGGGAAGCATAAATCTTAATGTGAATACAAAGTACTTGTAACTATAGTTGCCTGAGTCAAATATAATTGATAGAGTCCTCACTCTGGTTTGATGGTCTATTCTCTTCACTAGCCTGGAAAACACATGGAGGTCTTTGAATGGATCTTTTCTCCCCAGTGACTTAGTTTTGGTTATCCACACATGTGCATGTCAACCATTATCCTATTTTATTTTAACCTTTATTGATAGTTTTTTTTACAAATATTCACTTTTCTCTGCTTGTGAGCACATGGAATACTACTGAGTCCCCTTATATTTTCCCCACATATTAAATAAAATGTCCTTCTAAGGAGATAGACAAATTTGTGAAGAAAGTAGTGACTCAGAGAGCATTAGTGAAGACCATGCATTAGTAAGAGTTTAGAAGGGATCATGCATTACTGCATCTAAAGCTTCAGACAATGTTCCACAGCAACCGCTCCTAGGGTCTCAAGTGCCACGAAAAGAAGGCTGTCCTCCAGTTCCTTGCATTTGGACATGGGTGAACCTCAAGCTCTCATTTTTTCTCTCTTTTACCAGCTAATTCTTCTCACCTTCACCTACCATCAAACAGGCTTTATCTTGCAGTCAAACTTCACTCAGGCAGCTCTTCAGTCAATAAGCAAGTATTTTTAAAACTGCCTAGTTTTAAAAATTTCTCTTGCTAGTGTTATTTGTATTCATTCTCTATCTTCAACGTTGCTTAATTTCTTTACATCAGAGTACATGTTTGTTGCGTTGTAGAAGGAAAATGTAATAATATCTAAAACTATATAGTACTATTGGGTCTGGCTCATAAAAATACCCACCAAGGAGTGCAGTAAGTATTAATAATTAGACAATTGGTGAATTGTAAGGTAGATGTTGCAAAGTGTTTTAGTAATATTTAGTGAATTGGGATTTTCAGAAGGGTTAGTAACATAGTACACTTTTATTTCCATTTAAAATAATGAAACATGGAGTCCTTCTATATAAATTCACTGCTTTCAGGGATATATTGGATTTAATAACAAGGAATTCTTGCATTCAACTTATAAATTTAAAATTAGTGAGCAAAACAAATCTATTGCTTGTTTTGACTTTTTATGATATATTCAGCTCTGTTACATCAGGAGAGGTGAGGAGAAGCTTAGAAATCTGTTAAATGACTTCCTTATTTTGCTTGTCTTGTGCAGTATATTCAACAAGATGTGTAGTTGGGGAAAGGAAAAGGTGAAGAGGAGGATGGGGAAAGGGAGTGATTTCTGGTAATTCTTAAAATAATTAAGAACAGATTTGACATTATATATTTTCAAGGACATTGGTGAAGAATATATCCTATTGGGCCTTTTCAACAACCCAAATATTCAACTTGATTTTAAAATTAACTTTCTCTAGTGACATATACTAGCTTGAAAAGTATGTTCCTGCATCCTCTGTTTAAGAACTTCATGGAGTTTATATTAGTAATAGTCATTGTGCTTATTTTATTATTTTTTATGTACATTCCCCAGTCTCATCTTGTGAAAATGACTTATGGGAAGATATGATAGTGGTAAATATATTCAATGCTTCTCAGATGACTAATAAGCTAATATCCTATTTTGAGAGCTGGAATTTTGAGTTTTGCCAGGGATTTTTCTTCCTTTCCCAATCTTTGGCTTCAAAGCAGACTTGTTTGAATTTTAAAAATACTTTCTTTAATATATACATTAAATCTAGAAGAATGAGAAGTTTTTGTTGAATATGTAAGATCAGATTTTGTTTGTCTGCATTTCACTATTTTTGACAATTTTATATTCTACTTAGGCCTTAATTCATCTCCAACTAGCAGAAATTGTTCAGGCAGTTACTCCAGGAAGGAAGTTTGGTATTACCTTAAGAAAATATCATAAAAGGCTATCTGAGGCAAGATTTGTGAATGGGACTGGTAAAGAAAATCAAATTTTAAAAGGTTAGGTAATTGCTTGGAGAGAAATTCATGAAACACTGAATTGATTACTGTTTAAGGAATTGGCCAAAGAACTTGGGCAGTTTTCCTGATTACCAGGCTGGTGTTCTCTTTATTATACTATATGGCTAATAAATCTTTGTTTCCATTTAAAACAAAAAAATAATATTCAGAATTATGGGTGAGATAATAGTCATAATAGTACATTATGTTTATATTTTCATTTATATTTTCTAAGAAATTTCATATTTGTCCCTCTTTTTTGAGCCAGTTAGTTCAGTGAAATGGAAAGAAAATTGAACTAAGTGCCAAATGATTTACTAAAACCAGCTAGTATGCTTCTCCCTGGAGAATCTTGAAGCGCCAACAAGATAGTGTCAAGGACAGTACATATAGTTTTTATCAAGATAATAACTTTTCACAAGTTCTTTCAACTTTTTGAGCCTCGATATCTTCTTTGATAAAAAGAAGAAGTTGGATAGCAATTGAACAATCTCTACCTTTCTCCTTTTCATATTGTTATGTTCTTTAAACTTTGAGAGGTGAGTAGAGTCAGATGTGTGATATTGAGATTTATAATTAGAAATAAATCTTTAAACAAAGTGTCCTATGATAGATGATTGGCTAAAGAAGCTGTGGTACATATATAGAATAGAATATTACTCAGCCATAAGAAGAGATGAAATACTGCCATTTGCAACAGTATAGATGGACCTCAAGATAATCATGCTAAGTGAAATAAGCCAGACAGAAAAAGTTGAAAACCATGTGATATAACTTATATGTGAGATATAAACCTAAAAGCAACACATGAACAGGACAAACAAACAGAGACTCATGGACATGGACAATAGACTAGTGGTTAATAGAGGGTAGGGGTAAATAGATAGATGTGGTGACATTAAAGAATTAAAAATACATATATACATACATACATACATACATACATACATACATACATAAATAAAAAGAAATAAATCTTTGGTCTTCCTCCAGGTTCCTGTCACAGAACTCTAAAACTCTTGAGTTTCCTGTGATGAGAATGACAAAGATTTCTTTTGTTATGTTAATGAGGCTACTATTCAAAGGATTGATGCCATTTGCCAAGGAAACTAGCAGTACTGTAGCAGTGTGATTAAAGAGTTGTAACTTTCATTTCCCCCACTTATGACCTTCTGGTAGGAAAGAAGGGCTAGAGATTGAGGTCAAGCCCCAGTGGCCAATGATTTAATCAATCATATCTATGTAAGGAAGCCTCCATAAAAACCTAAAAGGAGAGGGTTAGGAGAGATTTGAGGTTAGTGAATACAAGGAGATATGGGGAGACTGACATCTGCAGAGAGGACATAGAAGCTGTGCCTTCACATATACCTTGCCCTACGCATATATAACATTTGACTGTTCTGAGTTTTATCCTTTTATAATAAACTGGTAATCTAGTAAGTAAATTGTTTCTCTGAATTCTGTGAGCCACTGCAAATATTAATTTAACCCAAGGAAATTCTTGGAAATTTTGATCTATAGTTGTTCCCCCTTATCTTCAGTTTTGCTTTTGAGGTTTCAGTTACCCATGGTCAACCATTATCTGAAAACATTAAATGAAAAATTCATGAAATAAACAATTCATATGTTCTAAATTGCGTCCCATTCTGAGTGGTGTGATGAAATCTTGCGATGTCCTGTTTTGTCTTGCCCAGGACATGAATCATCCCTGTGACCAGTGTCTGCACGCTGTAGGTATTATCTGCCCATTAGTCAGTTAGTGGTCATTTTGGTTTCCAGATCACTGTCGAAGTATCACAGTGCTTGTGCTCAAGCAACCCTTATTTTACTTAATAATGGTCCCAAAGTGCAAGAGTAGTGATGCTGGCAATTAGGATGTACCAAAGAGAAGCTGTAAGATGCTTCTTTTAAGTGAAAAGGTGAAAATTCTTGACTTAAAAAGGAAAGAAAAATATTGTATGCTGAGGTTACTAAGATCTACAGCATTTTTCTACTGTGAAATTGTGAAGGAAAAAGAAATTCGTATTTTTTTCGCACTTCAAACTGCAAAAGTTATGACCACAGTACGTGATAAGTGTTTAGTTACTATGAAAAAGGCATTACATTTGTGGATGCAAAACACAAAGACAAAATGTGTTCTGATTGATGGCAACATGTTGTGCCAGAAAGTATTGTGCCTACATCATTCACCTCATTTCATCTCATCATGTAGGTTTTGTATCATCTTACATTATTACAAGAAGAATGGTGAGTACAGTACAATAAGATTTTTTGAGACTACATTCACATACCTTTTATTGTAGTACTTTGTTATAATTATCCTATTTTATTATTAGTTATTGTCATTAATCTCTTACTATACCCAATTTATAAATTAAACTTTATCATAGGTATGTATATATAGGAAAAACATACCATAGATAGGATTTGGCACTCTCTGTAGTTTCGGGTATCTACTAGGGGTCCTGGAATAGATCCCCCATGGATAAAAGGGAACTACTGTACAGCTGGTGGGTTAGAAGCACAGATAATAATCCAGATTCATGATTGGCATCTAAAATATAGGGACAGTTTTGTAGGACTGAACCCTTGACCTGTGGGATCTGATGCTCTCTCTAGGTAAATAGTATCATAATTGAGTTAAATTGTAGGATGCCCAGCTGGTATCTGAGCATTGCTTTGGTATTGTGGGAAATTTCTCCATACTGGACTTAATAAGGAATCCTAAAATCTATAAAAAAAAAATTACTTTTCACTAAAAAGAACTGGAACAAAGAGGTAAAGTGAGTGCCTTCACCGATTGAGAATAAGAGCTACGCAATCAAATCCTTTCTTCACCCAGTTGCTTTGAGGAACTCCATGTGGCTCCCAAACATGGAGAACCTTGCACTGAATGCAAATAACTTTGGAATAGAGAACAGTAAGGTCAGACCCCAGCTGCACCTCAAAGGAGCTCTGATCTCAAAAAGAAATTATCGAAGCTGCTTCTCTGGGTAATTTGGAAATGTTAGGGGTCTGAGCTGCTTGTATCTGTGAAGAACTGCATAACCTACATGACAAGGAGGAAGGCTGTAAATGAGTCTACGGAGATGTTTTATCTTGGTGTTATGAATCAACCCTATTTTCTTTCAATTATCACTTTAAGCCGTGAACTGCTATGAGAATTTCATGATGGGTAATATGATCATTTTGCAAAAATGCAATTTGAACCATCACAGAGAATTTTTGCAAATAATTCCAGTGGTTTAAAAAAATCTCCTGAATACCATGCACTGGTCTCCAGGTCATTGGTTCTGAAAATTTATTACATGTAAAAATGATACTGGGACCGGGACCAGGAATACATTCTCAGAAATTCTATTTTTTTTTTTTTTTTTTTTTTAGATATTAGGGATTTGGTACTGGGATTCTGAATTTTTAACAAGCACCCAAGAGAATTCTGATTCAAATGAGCTGGGCTGAATACTAAGAAATATTGTCATAGGGGTTCTAGTCTCTAAGTTAAGAGACTCTGCCTCAGACTACCTTAGAACTCCAGTATTCCTTAATATATTTTGCGAATTAATATCATCTTTCTCAAGTTCAATTTAAAAAGAAAACCCAACTCTCCTATCAAATAAATTAGCCAAATTGGAGCAAAAATCAAGCAAAAAGTATAGGTTTTGTTTTGATTGAGCCAGTTTGGCTGGCTTCCTAGCCTGGCACCATCAATTGGGTATTTAATTTCCAACTCAGTGGGCGACAGGATGCATGGCTTCATGCAAGTGTGGGCACTGATTAGTGGCATTGAACAGTACAAGAAATGACTTAAGAATAGGATAATCTTGATTTGCTTTGAAGCAGCATAATCAAAAGAGTGAATGCAAGTGGAAGCTGCTATCAGAGCCAGAGAAGTGGTGTTGAGCTGCAGATCTGTGAGCAAGAGAATGCTGTCAACAGAAGGTCAATCAAGGTCGGTAGGACTGACATTCAGTGCTGGAGTTTGAGTTGAATAGAGGCAAGAAGTTCAGGGGGAAGGCTGTGGACAAAATGAAGTTGTCGGTCTAACAGATCCTGGCCAGCTTAAACACAGTAGACTTGACTGGACACAAGATGTTCTATATGGACATATACTGATGAACACTTACTATATAGCGGTCCAAGAAATAAAACCCTATGGATGGTAAAATTTGTCCCTCCATCTTGTTTCTGATGACTACTTCTTAACAATAAATTTACACAGAAACCATGAATAACTCTTTCTTTGTAGTTTTCATTAGCAGTCTTCTTTATTAAGGTATTGTCTAGTTTGGGTGTTGGAAAGCTTTTTATCTACAGTGCCAGAGAGTAAATATTTTAGGCTTTGTGAACTATAATACCATCTCTGTTGTATAATCACCATTTTTTCCTTTTTACAATTCTTTAAAATGTGAAAACTATTCCTAGCTCTCTGGCAATACTAAAACAAGGCATGGACTGGATTTGGCCCATAGGCTGTAGTTTGCTGACCCTTTACTAGATTATCCCAACAATAATAGTAAGATTATTTTATTTTTACATGGCATTTGATTTTTTTTTATAGAAAATATATTTCAACGGAGAAAAAGCCACAGTTATTTGTTCCCCATTGAGAATATATCCTCTCCCTTTTGTACTGATAAGAAATCCTAAAGTATAGTGTTTTCTATAATTGAGTCTCATGGCCATCTAATATTAAAATCTGTAAAGGAAGAGTTGAATTTTAACTTTTTTTTGTTAAAATTTATGACAAAACCTTAACCTAGGTAGGAATTGGGAGAGCCTGTGGGAGGAGCTATCTATCATACTATGTCATCGCGAAAGTTTCTATAGGAAGAACTCTATGGTTACAACAGAGCTCTATGGTTGTGACAGCCCCTCCCCTTGACCTCCTCTTCACTTCTGTATAAATGGCTTTCTGTTTTTTCTTGGCCCTTATTCATATGTGTGGCCTGCTATGTCTGCATTACTGGATTGCAATCCTTTCTTGATCATGAATAAAACCCTTTTGGTGATTGAATATCTAGTTGACTTTTGTTTATGGTTGACAGTTTTATTTGGCATAAAAATTCAGATGTGATGATGATCTGTCCCCTTTGGGCTCTAATTTTTAAAATTAGCTCATGTATTATTGTTATTCGTTTATTTTTTTTAAAAAAATATAAGCACATTCTGGATTATTTTGTTGCTGGAAATTTCTTGTCTTATTCCACAAGAAAGAATTCAAGAGTAAGATGGATGGCTGGAGAGCATGGGGTTCCAGTGACCAGATTCTTGTTTTATTCTGCAAGAAAGAATTCAAAGGCAAGATGAACAGTAAATAGGAATGCACAAAATGTCTTAAAGAAAAAGTACGCACTCAATGGGGGGAGTGTGGGTTTATTCTAGAGAAAAAGAGCGAGTGCACAAATCATAACAAGATGGCTGGTTATGAACTTTTTGTTTTTCCTGGAGGTAGAGTGCAGGAAAATAAGGTGCCCACACATCTTTGTTGTCTCCTCTCAATAGGTGAGGAGCTTGGTTTCCTGCTTTTTCTTCCTAATATAGTGTTTCCAGAATTGTCATGGGATCAGGTGAATGATGGGAGATGCAATCTTTGCTGTGTGGATGAGATTATAATGACATTTAAGCCAAAGGTCATGCCTTAGCCAAAGATGGAATTGAGGCTGGAAAAGACTGGTTTTGGCTTATGCACCTGCTGTGGCCAAAACAGGGGGAGGTCTGAAGAAAGGAAAAAATTTCTGGAGCCATATCCTGGAAGGGAAGGGGGATTCCCTGCAACCTGCCCTGCCTCAATTCAAATGATTATTTTATTACCTGAGTACTATGAGATTTGATTAAGTCAAACAGATATTTGAAAATATGATCCTTTTGATTTCTAGTAGTATTACTACCTTAACTATTGCCACATAATGAGACTAAAACAGGTAAATTTAAAAAAGGCCAAGTGATGTCACAGTTTTGAGATATTTTACTAGAGGAAAAATGGTTGAATATTGAATCATCACATAGCACATGGTATATATAGTACCAAACTGGAAAGATTCTATGACATAGATATTAATTTCATATCCTTCTTGGAATAGAAAATGTTCAATTCAGCAACACAGCATTTTGGTCACATTTAATTAATGACGTTAGTTTGAACTTTGGTGATGATGTATTTGTAAATATGTATAACTTGTCTTGTTATGAATGTGTGTGTGAGTGTGTACATGTGCATGTGTTTGTGTACTCAATTTAGACCAGTCCCAGAGGTGTTAGGAGACTATCACAGGTGAAAATGATAGGACCCAGAAACAAGACAGTTGTAGTCAGGACTGTTAGAGTAGGTCTGTACTAATCCCCATGGGGCCATTTTACATAGTAAAGAAAGATGCCCTTTCCTTTGGGTAGGTGCAGCCTTATGCCAGGGCACATGGCCTGGCCAGCAGTGATTGGCTGAATTTCAGCTTCACTTGTCCTTCAACTGAATGCTCCTGATCAGCCGTTTGTATGTTTCTACCCTGAGCCAGAGGACACGAATTTGAGAGATAATGTGGAAATATGATCTTTAGGACCTGGTAGCCAATTAAATCTGGAGATCAAGGATTGCTTCCAACTTTTGGCTTTGGTGACTATTATTTTAAAACAATATCTGATTTATTGAAATCTTCAGTACAGTCAAGATAATTAGTATTAACTTTTAAAAAGCTTTGGTGTGCTCAAGAAAAAAAACAAGAAAAGAGTATTTAAAGAGGGAAGCAATGGCAGCGATAAGAATGGACAAGATGCCTACTACAATGTGGAAACCTGAAGGACTTAGCTACTTCCTCTTTCCCCGGGTGTGTTTATTTGGAGGTGTCCTAGGCATGAATCCATAGTGCCCCCTACTGTCTTACTTTGGGTTTGTGCCAGCACGGTCTGTCGTCATCTGTTGGAGAGCGATTTAATGTCAATTTCATTCTAGGTAGACTTGGAGCTGTGATGCTGGGAAGCAGGAAGCATGGCTGAGTGAAAGTGCAGAGAGATGCTTTTGTGGGCACAAGGGAGTGGGAAAGGGAGACCAGGCAGAATTCTGGTCTTGTCATTCCTCTCTGATTTCTCAACATAAATAAATATTTATTTTGTGCTGGCTACATACTAGGTCTCACAAAGTAAAGATGATGGGAATATCAGAGAACTAAAAGCAATATTCTTCATCCTTTGAGAGCTTATGCCAAATTGGGAAGGCAGAATACACGTGCAGCACACTGAGAACACTTACTGCAAACACAAGCAAGTTAGTTCATTACCAACTAGACATTGGTCTAGATAACCTTCTCACAGTGAGAATATCTCATTCTGTCTGTAAAAATGCTGAGTCAAGATGAAATCAGAATTCAAATAAGGGTTAGTGAGTATACGTGGACATATATATGTGTATATGTGTGTTCTGTTGCATTGGGGTTGAGTAGTGAATATTAACTTGCAAAGGGACCTTAGAGGAGAATAAATTAGTTCTGTACTTTTGAGTATGGAAAGGAGGGGGACAACAAATGCTTATTGGAAAAGAGAACAAATTCAGAGGGACGGGTGAACAAATAGAGTTCAAACAAAGCAAGAAGAAAGGTTAACTATATTTCCCAGCGGGAGAAATACTACTACTATCTTACAAAATATTTTCATACCAGAAGCACCAACAGCATGGAGCTGTACTAGCCCATTACTACTGAGCCAGGTTTTTCTTGCTTGAGGCCTTATTACTATAATACTTAATCTAATTCTTTACATCTTGATCCCACAGGCTTAAGCAAAGCTGAGCAGCTGGTATGTGTTTCTGTTCTCTTGTGTTGGTGAACACTTCAGTTGTTAGTCTTTGAAGCCTAAAAACACATGGCAATAGCTCTCAACCAATGTCCTGGAGCTCTCAATGAAATTGATGTTTTGTTTGGTTGTATTAGAAAGAGATTTAAAGCACTTTGCATGAAATTCTTTCTCTGTAATTGCAGATATTAAATACAGTCCTAGACAAGGTGTAAAACATCCTTGGAGACGATTTAGTAATAAAATGCCAGATCTTTCTGACATTAATAGGTTTCAGTGGGATTAGTTTAGTAATAGTTATGTAATGTGTAATTTGTAGCAATGAAAATGCTGAAAGGGCCAATTACTGCATCATAATGGGCACTCTTTGAACCTAGTGGTACACCTATCCCTTTCCAGTGTTCATATATATTAAATGCCGGATACTAATCATCATGGTAATGAGAAGACCAGCTGTCAGGGATCATGTTGCCAGCTCTGCCTCAGCCAGTGAGAATTCGAGAACTCTCAGCATTGTGTAAGCAAGCCTGTGGGCCGTGGAATCAGGTTGCCTGTTTGCCTGTGTTCACCGCTTGCTGAGCGACCTTGGACAAGTGACTTGCCTATTCTCTGAACCTCAATTTCTTCATTATAAAATGGGGTCTTATTACAGTTTATCTGTTATGACAGGGGTCAGTGGAGATACCATGTGTAAATCACATGCAAGTGTTGGGCATAAAGTGAGTAGAATATTCATATTTTATTGTTGTTGGACCTGTTACTTTCTTGCACTCTATCTGGAATTTAACATGGAGATAATTCTTCCCAGAAATGTTTAAAAACTTGAGCTGATTTCTTCCTGGAAGACAGTTAAAGGACAGTATTTCAGTAAAACTAATTGATTAGAAACCTAGTACCTAAGTCCCTCTATTTCTGCTGCTAAACACACATTCCTGTGTGTTCAGGCTTTCTTGCTCCACCTCTGGGAACATCTACATTTAGGAGTCCTCAGACTGAGCTGTCTGCACCTTCCTGCCCAGGCTACCACTCCAGTTCCAAACTCATTTCCCAAATTCTTAGTCCATAAATCTGTCCTCGTGGTAAAAGAATCTTTGAGATATTTTCTTTGTTGGTTTCAAGCTGTGTCAATAACATGCATGTGAGTCCTAACTGAATAAAGGTCAAAGACACTTGTTCATGTGGGTTACACTGTCTAAAGTGAGAATTATTCTAATTTAGAATACATGGTAACATCCCATTCCTTTTACCACTGGAGCTCAGCATGTATCTATCTACCTGTAGGCAGAGTTTTATTCTCACCGCAGGACAGCCACTCTTCGGCCTGTACCTTAACTGATTTTGACCCCTTGCTGGTTCTGAATGCTTGAGGAGCTTGACTTTTAGCCTTGTGAAACCTGCTTGTGTTGAGTATATCCTCCTCGTGAGCCCTGGTGCACTCAAATGTTCAGATGTCAAAAAGATGAGGAGGAAGCAGCCAAGAGGACTGAGAAGGATCAACCAGTTGAAGTAGGATGACGGTAACCCCAGAGGATGTGGTTTCCAGGAGGGCAAATGAAAAAAGTGTATGTAGGAGCCAATGACACCTAATATTGTTAGTGGAAGAAGTAGATAAAAACTAAAAATTGATCGTATTGATTTGGTAATACTAATTAGGCTAGTTTGGTGCATTTTATTTTCCCTTTAATTTTTGTAAAATCATTACTGAAGTAACTATTTTTTATTCTTTTGCAAATAACTTGTCCAAATTCACACAGAAAGTAGCAGAATTAAGGCTTGAACCCAGGTTTTCTGATTCTAATTGTCATGATCTCTGATCATCAGATATTTACATTTTTGTTTAACTTTAAATCATAGGTTTTATTTTCTTAGAAAGTCACATTTTAAGACTCATCATACATTGTGAATATAAAATTTTATTCCACTTTTATAACTTTTGAGTATTAGGAATCTTATGGGATGACATTTTTAGGAAACCCCTATTTTATCTGGGAATAAAGGTAAACTTAACATGACCACTTTTCACTCTCAGCCCTCTGAACATCCCTTAATATTTTGGGAAAATAGAGTGAGAAGAGAAAAATGTAAAGAGAGAGAGAGGATTTGTGCAACTTCAAGTGAAGCCTTTCCCTGAACACAGTTAGGGAAGAGAATTCTGAGAAGGTCAATATGCGCTGGTCATTGTTATTCAGTGTTCTAAGCAAAAACACAGGCAGCTAATAATTCTGGGACTAATAAGCTCAAAGATTTTTGAAGACCTGGGCACAAGTCTGGTTTTATTGTTTCTATTTTGCTGTAAGCAAGCACATGTACGCAAACTATATTCAAGGTCATTTCAACTCTCTTTACTCTCTCTTTAGCTTAAGATTATTTTAAGCATCTTTAATGACTAAATGTATATCCAAAGAGTTGAACATTTGTGAGTATATGTGCACAGCATTAAAATACTGTAATTCAGGCACTAGCATCAAGTGGTTCTTTTGTAGCTCAATGATTAATGCCACAGAAATGGAACACTTGAATGTGAATGTGCTTATGACTTTGGATAATGTGAATAGAACTTCTATGATAAGGGCCTAATGAATATTTTTGTCTCTTCATGGGTCCAGATGGTTGGGTACACAGAGAAATGCCATAGTTATTAATTAATTACTTGAGGATTAGAGAAGAACAAGAGGGAAACTGATTTGACTGACTCATTGTTCTTCATCGCTCTTATCCAAAATAAGGATTTCTAATTGCTTATTTTTCTTACTGAAAAAAACAACAGTAACATTAAAGGTATGGTGATGATGCAAAATGATAGAATTAACAACCTTTAGATAATTAGAATATGCATGAAAGTGACTTCTCACAGACATCAAATTTACAGTTACACATCAAATAATCTCAAATCAGATGTCCTCTTTCTGCATTTCTCTTGCTTTTCTACAAGGCACAAATGATAGCTGTCATCATGAACTTCATCAAAATCTGAAAAAAATTATACTAAAAATTTGGCACCACAGACATGAACAGTAACTTTTAGGATATTCAAGACTGGAAAGAATCTCTTAAAACTTAACTTTATTTTGAGACGTAAAGTAATGGAATCCTAGAATTGCAAAATGCTAACAAACAATTTACTAAAAACCCAAGGTTAATTAAAACAACTCAAGTCATAGGCAATTTCTAAGTTTTACAGGGCTGTTTTGAATAGTTTTAAAGCAGAGACTTATGCTAAGTCCAAGTGACTGGTCCATCCAGAGCCCTGTGACTGTCCAAGGTAGCCACAAAAATGCTGAAGAGAGTCCATAGCCTTGAATTCAGAACCTCCATGACTGTACCTATTGTTTGTGAATGTGGTTGGAAACTAGAGCTCAAGCCCCAAAGGAATGAAACCTGCCTGATAAAGAAAGTAGCTTCTGAAATGGTAGTGTCCCACACAGATTCTGGGGGGTTGTAAAGGCTCCAGGATATAACATTCAAGAATGGATGTTAGGTAGTTTATCTGTTAACACTTAATGTGTTGGTCTAGGGTGGGTGGGGGAGGATGTAAAGACAGACATCAGCTCAAGTAGAACCAGGAATTTGTCCACCATCCTGCCATTAAGTAGCCGCACATCAGGTTGGCCCATTCTGATTCTCTCAGTGGTTCTGTTTCGTTATTCGGTAATGTGCAAAGAGTGATTGTCACAGCCTCTCCCAGGATTAATGAGGTGGTATTCACAAAGAGCATTGTACTCCTAGGAAGGAATGCTCTGTGGCAAGACATTATAGGGCAATAACATTAAGCATGTTTAAAACATGTGCCTGCTGTTACTAAATGGATGTTATGGCTGAACAGCCTTGTATCCCAAATATAAACTAATGCATATGGAACTGCTTATGGGTAACAGATGACAGGCTGAATAAATGAGATAGTTGACTATTATACAGAAGGTAGTTCATGCTTAAAAAATGCTATATGCCTGCTATTTCATCCTCAATACACTGAAGACATACTTGAGAAATCCTGTTTAGATAAGAATTGGCCATTGATGGCAGAAATTGGAAATGGAGGAAAGGATTGGGTCACTGAATCTGTTTCCCAGGAGACAACATAGAAGAAGCAATTCCAGCAACAATGCCTGGATGCTCCTACTGTGTGTTAACTCAGCTTCATAAACTCTGCAACTGTGGCTGTGATAAATGCTCGGCTGAGTCCAGGATGGCAACCCCTGGACTTTTTCTTCACGGTTGCCTGAATTTTTTGTACAAGGACCGCATTGAAAACCTTCAGGAGCCACAAATAAGTAGCAAGGCTCTGTAGTCAGAGTGGCACTTGCGAATGTCCTACCTTGCTTGTGCAAGTTATTCAGACATATTTCCATTCATCAGACAGATAATAAGCCAGCTGCCTCCAAAAGAACATCTTTTTCTGTGTTTGGAGTTTAGAGAATTCATTTCATGATCAATCTTCTAAAATCAGATAACTTCATTTTTCTAACTAAAATCCTTTAGTGGAAACTGCTGCACTTAGGAATAAGATCCTGTCTTCTCATCTTTTTAGCATAGCCTTAAATCTGAGATGGCCTCTAACCTCCTCTTGGACCAGCTATCCTTTCTTTGCCCTCGTGTGCTTCGGGCTCATTCCCACCCGAAGCCTCTGCTCTGGTTACTCCTCTGGCTAAAGTACTCTGCCCCAGATTTCCAAATGCTGGAACCTTCATATCTCAGCTCAAATGTCACTTTCTCAAAGTGACTCTGATTGTCTGATCTCTTCATTATATCACCTCATTGTATTTTTTTCCAAAACATTTGCAGTAACTGCAATTATCTTATTCATTTGTTTCCTCGATTATTATTTCTTCCTCAGGAAAGTAGAGAGCTTGACTCTCTTCATCACTTTTGTAGCCCTTGATGCTACTAAATAAGACTTCGGTGGATAAATTAACGAGCAACATTCACAATTTAGATTTTAAAATTAGTTAGGGGATTTTTAATACTAGTCTCTGTGACTAATTTCACATAGTGATATGCTCGCTATGAGGGAGTCGTTTGTCTAACGTGCAGTTAAGATAGTCTGGGATTGTTCCATTCCACACGGCTTAGCTTTAAGGGCAAGAGAGACCTTGGAGAGAATGGGAGCTAGAGATACAACTATTTTCGGAGTGAGTAAACATGAAAAGACTTCTTACTAGGTTACTTTTAGTTTTCTAGATAAATAGCAGTTGTCAGCAGAGACCAGAGCACAAATCTCATTTCTCGACTTTATTAGCAGAGGTTGGAAAGAGACTCAACCTTTCTGACTTTGTATTCTCAGACATTATCTGTCTGATTTATACCGAAAGGGTGTTATGAAGACCAAGTGAGATAATGTAGCTGAAAACACTCAGAAACCTTGAAAGTACTATTGGTTGAAAGATATTAGTCTCTACATATGTGCATCTTCAGCGACATATCTGTTGACTCCTGTCTTCCTCACCAGGTGATCGCTTTTTACTTTTTTATAATCTGAAGTACCCAGTAAGTGTTTAATATATCATGGAATGAATAAATGAGTAAATACTATTATTCTTATTTTTCACTTGACCAACTCCTCTTCTCATTGTAAGCATTATTGAATTTTGTATTTATTTTTCATCCTCTTTTGTAAGCCATTGGCCATTAGATAGAAAAGTTTCATAGGAACATCTCTCATTTAAGTTAATGTCGACGTGACTTTCCATTATCATTGTCATATGGTTTGAGCTTAGGTTTTAGCATTGCCAGGCACTGTATGGGAGAGAGGGAATCTGCCCAATAAACAAAGTAAACTGCACCAATCATACTGGCCATGGCCTGCTGGGGTGTAGACTCAGAATATTTGAGACTTTTTACTAATCACAACCTCAACCTATGTGTTGCAGCCACTAAGGAAAGCGAAGTCAAGACCTCAGTGAATCATGTTCTAGTCTGTTGAGCAATGCCTTCATTTTGGGATTTGGATTATTTATAGATTACCCTTTTTTTGGTATAAATAAGCAGCACTGTTTATTTCCATTTTGTAATAAAAAGCTACTGGCTATTTAGCCAGAAACCAAATATTTTCACTTCATATTGCTTTCTGGATGTTTTTCCAACAGTGTTCGATTTGAAGCTGTGAAACACATTACTCCTCTTCCCTCCTTCCTTTCACATATCCTCCCATCCATGCCCCCACTCCACCAGCCCCATCGTTGGCTTTTTTAGGTGAATCGAAACTGATGCTTCAAAAAAATAAAGTCAGTATTCTGTGATTGCTTCTTTATCATATGAAAGTGTCAGAGAGACTGAAATAAATGCCTCTTTAGTCCCAAATGCTGCAGTCAAGGAAACTCTCCAGCCAACCAGGTGTTCCAGAATATTTTGCCCTAGGCTAGCATACCCAGGGATTGGCATTGAACTATGTCTGGGCTTTGGTATTTTCTGTGTAGCTTAAAATGCTATCTTTGGGCACATTTATTAGGCTGCATAAGAAATATTGTACAATCTGCATAGTGATGAAGTTATGTGTGTCTTAGACATGTTCTCCAGTCATAGAATATTCCTTTTACAGAGCTTTGGATCCCTGAGGTTGTTTTGAAATTTAAATTAAATTTTTTTTTAATTTTCCATCTGGATGCACTCTCCATTCCCCATTTATTTTACTAAAAATTTTTAGCTTGTTTCTTTATCTACTGAAAACCTCACCTCTAAACCTGTGCCCTTTAACACAATAACACACACACACACACACACAAACATAATTTAAAAACCTTAAATTTAAGAGTTTAATTTTATTTCCAGCTGTGATTTACTATTGGTAGCATGGCTGTCTTTTATTTTAGTCATTGTCATCCCTGCTAGATTTAACTCAAGGCATTCAATTACTGATTGACTCATAGTCTAGGTATTTAATAGATTTGTATCTTTCTTTTTTATTTTGGTGACATTACTTAGGTATGCCCTGCCATTTTGGACAAAGCTGATAATAGGAAGCCTTTGAAAGACATTTTTCTTCTTAATAACAGCAAGCGACAGCAATCGAATAAAAAAAAATGAAATATGATGTGGTTCCATAGTATAGCAGTTAGCATGTCTGCTTTACAAGTAGAAGGTCCTGGGTTCACATCCCAGTGGAGCCATGGTCCATGGTCTACAGCCATGCCACCCTGAACAAACCCAATGTCTGATCTTGGAAGGTAAGCAGGATTGGGCCTGGTTAGCACTTGGATGGGAGATCACCTAGGAAGACCAGGTGCTGTAGGCATTAAAAAAAAAAAAAATGAAATAAAAATAAAAATAATTTCAAAAAGAATCAGCATGAACAAAACAGTAACAAATTGCAAAATTTCAGAAGTAGCTTGAGTATTAATATTTTATATTCTTCAAAAGTAGGTGAACTATTGTTTCCTCATTTTTTTGTAATGTCTTTAAGTAGGAAATAAAAGATGCTTTGCAGAGGTGAATAAAATATACGGCCTTATTATTATGTAGGGCTGACTCGAACTTTCCAATACTTTTTATGGTAGGAAAAAAATAAACACAAAATAATTTTATGAGTTTTAAAAATATTGTCTGAACCCCAAGGACAGATTCAATAGGACCAAACCTGCTTTATCCCTTTTGGATGCATAATATACATTGTCAAATTAAAGGGTTTGAGAAGTCTTGCAGTCATAAATCCTATTTAATTTGGTAATTCCTACATTAATTAGACTATGCAATTCTCTTTTCATGCAATAAGAATTAATGTCTCATAGAAAATGTCCACAGAACACATTTAAAGAAAGTTTCCAATCATTCTAAAGGCAGAGGGTGGGTGTTTCATGGGCACCATCTCTGCCATGTGATCATCAGGAGACAAAATCAGGAGAATAAGCAGAGTTCCATGACTATCAGCTGGAACCTAGGGATAAAAACAGAGGAGTAGTGAGTCTCTGTTCACAGAGAGAGCAAGACTGAAGTGGAGAACATAATCTGAGGTGTTCCACGTGACCCTGTGTAGACATGCAGAAAGGCTCATTCTTTAGGTAATCCAGGCTTTGCCTACTTGGTTGGATATTTGAATCATACAGTTATTTCATCTTGCCTTGAAGATAATTGACTGAATTTCTGTTTTTCAACAAATATGGAGAAAAACAACATTCTGAGTCATTAATTCAACAATTACTCAGCATATCCATGGTGAGTATTGATATTTTTAAATTTAAAAAATTCATAATATTTTAATATATTCGTAATATTTTTAAAAATTCTTAATATTTTAAAAAATTCTTAATATTTTAAAAATAGGTTCAAATTATTTGCCATTGTTTTTAATTTAAGCCACATCAATTAGATTTCCTACGCATTACACACACACACAACTCACACACACATATCTGTTTCTCATTCGGTGGCGATATGTAATGAAAGGTTATTGTGAATCTGGTCTACAGAATACAGCTGCCCTGCAGATGTTCTCGAATTATATTAAATGCGCTACACATTAACGTTGGCTTATAGGAGTCTGAAGCTCTCACCCCAACCTCAAGCACTTTGACTCCTATTTCCTCTTTGATTTACTTTCAAACCAAGTGATTAAGAGACAATATGAAAACCACATGTAAAATGCCCAGCGAGTTTTTTTTCTTCTTCTTCTTTTTTCTTTCCTTTTCATATATAAAAACAATGGGGGAAAGCCAATGTAAAGATACTGGGCTAACCAGTGGTTTAATTTGAAGCTTACCAGGGACACTAGGGAAATTTGCCAGTACATGAATCATGTTTGAAGAGTCAGATCAAAGAAAGAAATATAGAGTGTCAGAGCCTGGCATCTCCTGGGTTTCAATGTCCAAAGTTCAGTGTCCAGAGCAATTTTCATTCCTTGTCCATGTTGCATTTTGTGTCACTCTTCTCTTCCAAAAAGTTGTCAAAATGGAAAGGCATATGTTCTCTGTGACCAAAGTTGTAAACTATCATCATATTTTTTAAATGAAATTGTCAGGTAGCCTTGAATTTAGATTTCATTTGGGAATTCACTGATCCCTGGAAAGGTTCAAATCACTGGTAGTGAAGTATTTCATGTTCTTCACCCTTTCTAAGGATATATTCTAATTTCATTTCACTTCTAATTTTTTTCCTAAACTTCTAGGGTCCACATAAGAATAATTGTCTATAATTTCACTCTTCTTGGAGGCAATTAGGGAAAGGTCAAAAAAAAACTCTGGTGTGAGTGGGTATGAGAAATAGACTAATACACGAGTGGCCTAGACTTAGTACCTGCTAGGATGTTGCATTTTTCAGGATGATATACAGGGGCTTGTGGTAAGAATTGTGATCTCTTGAAGTTCCAGGCAGAGGCATGGAGTGCTCTTGATGGCAGTACAGTAGTCCCCTTTATTCACTCTTTCATGTTTTGCGGTTTCAGTTACCCAAGGTCAACCATGGTCCAAAAATATTAAATGGAAAATTCCGGAAATACATAGTTCATAAGTTTTAAATCACTCACTTTTCTGAGCAATGTGTTGAAATCTGTCACTGTCTTTCTTCATCCCACAACCTGGGTCATGAATCATCCCTCTGTGCAGGGTCTTCATGCTGTACACACTATCTGCTTATTAGTCCCTTAGTAGCCTATGTGGTTCTCAGATTGAGTGTCTCAGTATTATAGTACTTTGTGTTCAGGTAACCCTTATTTTTAACTTAATAATGACTCCAAAGCACAAAAGTAGCCATGCTGGCAATTTGGATTTGCAAGTGCTTACTTTAAGCAAAAAAGTGAGTACAGTACAAGAAAATATTTTAATCCATATCCCATTTGCCCCAAGAATACTTGCTGGTGGTGCTTGTGGCTGCAGCGTTTACCCCCAAATCATTTTCAGATTATAGTTCTAACCTTACCCCAATGGTTTGCCACAAAATATCTCAGTTTTATTATTTTTACATTGCTCTAGCATATTGATAGTCTTTGAAAACAAATGACATCATTCTATTTACAGCGTTCTGTTTTTAGTATTGGTATCTCTGTTTACAAAATATAGTAATTCTTGATCACTGAAATTGTCAAATTATAGAAAATGTAGCATTCTTAAGCACGATGTTAACATTGTTCTAGAACAGTTGTTAGCTGAGGATTCGTTTGATGAATCCGATATATGGATACAGTTCTGTTACATTAGGATTAGAGACAAATTCCATTTAGAAATAACTCCAAGTACAGGTTCTATATTTTATTTTCATACTGAAAACCAGTCAGATTTGCTTCATGCTTGAAGAGTGTGTTTATGTAAAATTAAATTAATGCTAGTAGCAAGCTGCACTTATTTTTTCTAAATGGAAAATGGGTTAAGTGAGACACCACCCTTACATAACTTTTATTACTGTATATTATCATAATTATTCTATTTTATTATTAATTATGAATCTCTTACTGTGCCTAATTCATAAATTAAACTTTATTATAGCTATGTATATATGGGAAAACACACAGTGCAGCAGGTCCTTGAATAATGAATGTCCTTTCATTCAACATTGTTTCATTATAATATTAATGAGTAAAAAATATCTGTGCCTGGCTGGGACCACTGTCTGTGTGGAGTTTGCACATTCTTCTCTTGTCTACTTAGGATGTTTCCAGGTACTCCAGTTTCCTCCACATCCTAAACATGCGCATGTGAGGTGAACTGGAGTGCCTAAACGGCCCCGGTCTCAGTGTGTGAGTGTGTGTGAGAGTGCACTGCGATGGAAGGGTGTCATGTCTAGGGTGGGTCCCAGTTGGCGCCCTGAGCTGCCGGGAGAGGCTCTAGCCCCTTGCAA
This sequence comes from Rousettus aegyptiacus, assembly GCF_014176215.1. Classification (NCBI taxonomy): domain Eukaryota; kingdom Metazoa; phylum Chordata; class Mammalia; order Chiroptera; family Pteropodidae; genus Rousettus; species Rousettus aegyptiacus. The sequence goes on along the minus strand of NW_023416306.1, from coordinate 113,749,461 downwards.
CCTTGAACTGGAATAAGCAGATTGGAAACAAATATCTTATTTGATTTTATTAATCTTCAATGTATGTATAGCTCACATTTATTTCAATGTTTAATGTTAGAAATGTTTTGGGTCTTTATAAGTTTGGTGAATGTTTTTGTGACCAAAAATATGCCATAAGAGCTTAACTCTTGTTTATATCAATTAGATCACGGTAAATTGATTTCATTACACATTGTTTTGCTTGAAGTCACATTTTCCAAGAAACTATCAATGATGGCAAGTGAGGACATAGTATATGTGGCGGGTGGGTACTATCTGCAATTTCAGGCATCCACTGGGGATCTTGGAATATATTCCCCATGGATAAATGAGTACTACTATATTTCATGGAGAGTGTGATTGATGTTTGTACTCAAAACTCAAAACCCAGCATGGAATTTGAGTGTGATAAGACAGAGAAAAAAGTCTGTACCTTGATCATGTATGATTTTTCTGCCCTTCTGACAGACCCCAGATACATAAAAGAGTATAACCACTTTATTTTGTCTTCCACTGCTATATCTTCCCTCTGTTTCTGCTCTTCAAAGATTTTGGAAGGAGCTTATAAGTCTGATAAAAATGGTAGATGATATATGCTTCTTTCTTTGATTCTCATAACATTCCCCAAGATTTCCAAAAGGCCAGCACCTTGAAAAAGTATGTCAAATGGCTTAATGTTTGTTTCTGAATGTTTTAAATGCCGGATGCAACATTGTTTGGTTCAGAGAGTACCTTTAGCAGTTAATTATAAACTAATGCAATGGTCCTTTCCTGCTTTATTTTCTAGAAAAATATTTAGTATTAAACGATTATATCTGTGTAGCTGGAATGACTTTCAAAAAGGGAGCATATAGCCAAAGTTTTTGTTTCTACTTAAGTGCCAGGGCAAAGTTCTGGCCTCACACAAATAAGTTGTGACAAGTCCATTTCTGGCTGTGTATTTGGATCCCAGACTATCATATCCCCTTATATTTCATGATCTGTCACTCCAGGGTTGGAATCACTCATTCTATTACCATCTCAGATGTCAGTTTCCATAATAAGCTGATCTGAATTCCAGCATCAATTTTCTTTTCCCTGGAAATAAAACACGAAATCATTTGTTTGACCTTTGAGTTGTCAGTTCATCAATAGGCCAGGCTCTGTGTTTTGGTACAGTTCAACAAATAGTTTTGCCACTGACCACAGAGTTGGACGAAATAACCCCTTTCTGCAGAGAGCATAGAGCCGAATCCAAATCAGGGCATACAGGGAATGATTTATTTTGCCATCTGCATTTTATATAGGATCATGTAACCACCAGACCCACAGGCCCACTCATTTACCCTGTCAGTTCCAAAGAGAGAAGATTTCAGAAAAAAATATGTAGCTAAATCCAAACAAAGCAAATGGCTTATGTTTTCTCTTGTCTTCACATCCTTGGATCTTAGGCATTAAAATATATTTTTTTCTTTTTTAAGTCAAAAACACCCTAAGATCTTTTCACTTTGAAAAAATTTAAAGTTCACAGTGTGGCAGCAGAGTATCCTTATATGTTTGTTTTTTTGGAAGAATTAAAAACACGTAAATAAAACAAAACCTTTCTCTCCACCTTCTCATTTTGTTCAATTTGTGTTTTCATCCTTTTCACTAGGGTTCATTTAAGTTAATCCTCAAAAGTTTGGAATAAAGTTCATTAACGTATACGTTAAATATCCTGTCCTTATACAAATTTGTCTATTTTGATTAAATATGTGAAACTACTTAGTAAGTGGAATGAACGTTCAGAACTCTATTAAAAAAACAGTTATTCGAGGGTATACATCTTGTTAAATAATTTGGGTGAAACCTCCACTTATCTGCTAGGCATTCATGTTCTGTAGATAAAGGATGAAGAAGGAAATTCACCTGAGAATAGTTACAGATTTTTTTAATGATTAAGAAACATGGAGTTGTGAGACTTTTTTTTGCTGGATTCAGTTCTTATTTATGTCCCTCCTCCCCTCCCCCCCCCCAAGAGCTTAGCACATTCCTCTAGTAGATATTCTACTCTAATACTCCACTTGGTATTAATAGATTCCTTTGAAATTTATTCTCACTATGTATGACGAAGCGGACTTTTTCTGGTGGTAGCTGACACTGTGAGAGAAAAAATTGTGCATATAATCTTTAGCTTGTACCTTCATGTATTCTAATGTGTCAAAGTATAGAAGAGAAGAGCCACAGGAAACTAGAGTGAGTGGGGAAGATTATTGAAAAGATTTTGCATCTGCAGGATGTCACACAGGTGGCCTCTCTGGCCAGGGACTTTTAAATGATGCTTCATGTGTCAGTGTGGAAGACTTCAAGATGAGCATCTTCTCAGAAATCCCAAGACCACAGAATCTTTTTTTACTTGCCATTTCCTTGAGAAGTCCTAGAAGAGATGTTAGGAGAGCATGCTGATTTTGAAATACAAAAGAAGGCAATCTTTATATCCGCACATCAGAAATCAACCTGTAATCTGTCCTCTATAATCTCAGGTGTCTCAGCAAACACATGTGTAATAATATTAAGAGTGTGAGTTATACAAGCTAAAACTAGGGCTGGACTCAATGCACATCGATTCTTTCCTGGAGTATAAGACTCTGGGGGAAAGATTTGTGCTTTGTTACATCTAAATACTGCAAGAGTCTTAAAAGTAAAATAATGACAATACTATCTACAATAACAACTGATAAGTATTGAGTGTTCACTATAAACCAAGAAATATACGAAGCCCTTAAAAATTTTACCTTATTTAATCTTTATTATGATTCTATAATATTGTTATCATTAGTACTCCCACCTTATAGACAAGGAAATCGAGGCTTAAAATTTATATAACTTGCCCAAGCTTACATCACTGGTATATATGTTAAATAGTAGCTCCAAAAAGATATGTCAAGTCTTATCATCAGTAATTGTGAATAGGACCTCATTTAGAAATAAAGTCTATGCAGATATAATGAAGTTAAGGATGTTGAGATGAGGTCATCCTGGATTTAGGGTTGGCCTTAGATCCAGTGACTGGTCTCTTTATAGAAAAAAAGGAGAAGGAGATTTGTGGCATACAAAGGTGGCCTTGTCAAGAAGGAGACAGAGATGGGAGTGATGCTTCTACAAGCCAAGGAGTGACAAAGGTTGCTGGCCACCACCAGAAGCTAGGAGAGAGGCATGGAATGAATTCTCCCTGAGAGCTTCTAGAAGCAACCAACCCTGCCAACACCTTGATTTCAAATTTCTGGCCTCTGGAAATGTAAGAAAATAATTTATGTTATTTTAAGCTGTGCCATTTGTGGTCATTTGTTACAACAATCCTAGGAAACTAATATAGCTAGTAAATGATAGAACCAACATTCAAAGCCAAACACCAAAGCCCATGTTTTGAGCCCTGTTCTTTATGCATCCCTCATATTGACTAGGCCACTGCTGTGTATATAATAAATACTGCTGGGTTTAAATTTACTTGAAAGAAGCAGTTGGATGAATTTTGATTCTTCTCATTTCCTTAGAAAAGTGGTAATGAGAGAATGCACGTGGAGTAATAATAGCTGTATTTTTTGGTGATAGCCATTTAGAACAACTGTTAGCATGTTTCCATAAAATTTCCCTTTAGTTCACACAAATAAGAGGCAAATATAATTCCAGAGATTTGGTATTTTAAATTCATTGATCAGACATATGCTAAAATCTTCCTAGAGTGATAAGGGCATGAATTTAATGAATGCATCTTAGAGCCTCCTAACCCCCATTCACCTGCTGCTGTGATCCCAACACAGAAAATTCCCCCAAACATCTCTCCAGAAGCACGTGTCCTCACTTATTTTCTTATTTATCCTTTGGTGGAGATGATTATCTTAGTTTATAATCCTCGTTTTAACTGGGCCTATAGTTAACTCTGCAGAAATATAAAGGAGCAGATTAAGTTAATAGTGAAGTGAGCATGGAGAAGAAAGAAGGAGGGCAGAATCTCAGGTATCATCCACAACGAGAGGGCAAGTGTGACAGGAAGAAAGAATTATCAGGAAAGTGACTGAAGGAAAAAAAAAACACAACATTTTGCTTGTGGTACATTTGAATAAAATAGTTGACTTGATATTTTTCTGCTATGAATGATTATTTTGAAAGTATATTTTACAGGACTTTGAGAGAGCAGAGATATTGATTGCTTCCCTTCTCAGTTTACATTAGATTTGATATTGGTAGGAAGCATTCTTTCCTAGGCCCATTGTCAATACCATCCAGTGGCTGCAAACATCAAGGAGAAAGGTCACCTCACAACTCCATAACCCATGAGGGTGCTGGTGGCACCTTACCTGAATGAAGACTCTCAAATCTCATTCTGCTAACACCAATGGCTTTTTCAGAGTAGCACTGATGAAATGGCAGGACATTTGTATGGGTTCTTCCCCCATCCCCTTCAAAAAAACCATTTTGTATTTTTTTTTTTCCGTAAAATGTATTCCTCATTGAAACATCATAAGTTTGGTAATATTGCCCCTATTTTTCAGACGAGGAATCGCAGCAGGGGGAAGTTAAGAGGCCTGCCTCAGATCACATGACTTTAAAAGAACCCTGGGGATATTTCCTCTTTTTTTCCTAAGAGGATGAGCAGTTGGGAGTTGAGAGCCTCTACTTTACCACCTCAGAGGCCATTCCACACCAGCCTAAGTCTGGTGCCATTGCTGATAAGTAGCTATAGAAATGCTTCAACTGCTATAGTAAACTAAAAGCGCAGGGAAGGAAAATGGATTACATATCCATTTCATACCAGGATAGTTATGTGTGTCTAGTTATAGGAAATGCCCTGGAGCCACATGGTTTAGTTTTTTCCCCCGCATCTTCTCTGAAGAAGATAAAATAGAAAAAAAAATACTGTTGACATTGTTAAATTCTAAACTTTCCTCTGCTCATATCAGCAGCTTTCCAATAGCTAAATATGAGCAATTTAAGCACAGGCTTATAAGACAAAGTGAGTCCATTAATATATAGTTTATTCATTTTCCCAGCTGTTAAAGTGCAGATTTCCAGGAACTAAATTAAAATAGAAGATTGCCAGAAACTATTTCCAACCAACTGTGTCTTGGTGCTTGAACTTAAGGAGGATGCGGTTAAAGAACTGTAAGCATATTTTTTATCCTTACAGAGAAATGCCTCTTTAGAGACACAGATAAAATACTTTCTTCAATTTTAATTACCTTCCTTTTTGTCTTCACTATTTTAATAACATTTTCTTCAATAAAACAAAATGAGTCATTTTAAATATATGTAACATTTTTAGGCTTTTATAAACACATTAAAGCCTAAGGAAGAGAAAAAAAATTACTTGGAACTCCAGCATTTGAAGATAACAACTGATAGCATTTTGAGGTATATCCTTCTAGTTAGTCCTGTTTTTGTGTGTGCATATGTGTGTGCTGTGTACATGATTTAAAAAAATCAAAACTATACTATTTAAAAATATACTTCTATGTTCAACCATATATTATGAGCATTTTTCCACATCACTTATTTTATGGCTTAATTTTAAGAGATTTTATAATATCTACTTGATTCATATTGTTTTCTATTTTTAAACTAAATAACATGTGATTAATATCTACTACATAAATCTTAGAAAATATCTCTGATTAACTTTTTAGAGGAGTTTTTGATTAAAAGAGTAAGTAAGGTACATTTTTAAGGCTTGGGATATATACTGTCATTCTATCCTCTTAGAAAGTATGAAACATTTTCACTTTTCAACAGTAGTAGATTAGAGCCCCATTTTTATGCACCTCATTTGTCACCCTTTGTTTCGATCATTGTCAATTTGATAAGCAAAATACTGTATATTATTGTTTTAATTCATATCTATTATTAGGAAGGGTGAGAATTCATCTGTTAGTCATTTTTTCTTTTCTGAATTATTTTTTAAATTGAGCATATTTTTAGGTCTTTATTTTCATTGTCGCTTTTGGTGATTTCTAAGTGCTGTGTAAATAACTCAATTCTTTTTCCACCATGAATTTCTTTTGCATTACTCTTTGTGTGTGCATGAATTTTCCCTTGGTTTTTAATTTTGTTGATAGAATTTTTGATATTCAGAAGTTTTCCTCTTAGATAGTAACATCTATCAATATTGTCTTTTATAGATTCTATCCTTAAATATTTGCTTAGTCAGAACTTCCATGCCCCAAGATCAGAAAAATGGTGATAATATTTTCTACCAGATTAAAAAATAATGCTATTATTTATATTTTATTCTTAAGTATGTATGGAATTTAATTTGGTATACATTATGAGGGAAGAAGTTAATATTCTCCTTTATATTGAGCCTAGCACCTAAATAATCCAACATTACTTTAATAATTTGACATAAAACTCTTTCATATGCTATTATTTATATGCACTTGAATTTATTTCTGAAATTTATATTTTGTCCTATTTATCTGTCTGTTTAATCTCAGACTTCTACTACATAGTTTTAATTATTATTATTTTATAATATGGTTTAATGACTTGAATGAATACCATCTGCTTGTTATTATTTTCATCTTCATCTTATTTTAAAACATTGGGATACTTTTATAGTTCATTCTCCCAAGCAAATTTTAGAATAATTTTGTTAAATCAAATATTAAAAAAAAAAAATCCCATTGGTTTCTTTGTCAAAACTGCAATTCATTTAATGTGTTAAATTTTCTTGGGTGATCTGGTAGCTTTTCAGTATTTAGTCTCATTCAGATATGTGTTTTATCTGTGAAATAACCTTACCCTCAATAGACGTTTTCTGAGGTTATAGAAGATAGTTCTAATCCTCAAGAGTATAAGTGTCAATGTTCTATATTCACTCCACGATTTGCTTTAGAGGCTGCCTAAGCACAATAGACAGTTGTGTGACCAGTTTAGAATAGGCTCCATTTAGCAAAGGCAAAGTCTAACCTGTGCTTACGTTGAAACACACACACACACACACACACACACACACACACACACACACACACACACACACACACAGCTCTTCTTCCTTCTCTTTGAAGCAGAGGACTCAAATTTAGTTAAGTAAGGAAGAGGAGAATCTTGAAAAAGCACAAGAGAGAGCAGGTGATTTTTTTTTGTCCCTTCTGTATATTGTGGAGAGATAAAATTACCATAAAGTAGGAGATAAATTTCCTAGAACCATGAGTAGTAACATGATGGAGATTATAAAGGCCAGTGGAGATGACAAAGGCTGTTGCCGAAAAGAACTTGTATCTCAACGTAACCAGCATTCTGCTCTCAAAAACGAAAGTAGTGGGAGCTCAGCCTGATGACTCAGGTTCTCCTAGACCTCTTCCTTGGGCCCTTCTCACTCTTTTCCCCTTTTCTCAACTCTACCCTCCAGAATGTGCTTAGGTGGCTGCACTGTATTCAATGATTTTGAATATAACAAATATATTTGTTAAACTTACTCTTGGACTCCTCCAGTAAGATAAATAAATGTTTAAAAGTGCTTGGGAATGGGGCTTCATAAAACACTTAGATATTGAAATAGATAATTTGCTATCTCACTGGTCTATGCCGATCTCACTCTAGCTTCTCTCTCTCTCTCTCTCTCTCTCTCTCTCTCTCTCTCTCTCTCTTTCTCTCTCTCTGTCACACAGACACACAGACACACACACACACACACACACACACACACACATGCTAAATATACTATGGGTTCCTCTGGCTATTTTCTGAACCAACTGGCAGAATAATTTTTATCTTGTATTAAATTACCACTTTAAAAAATAGATGTTAATTTTGATTTCTTCTGCTACTTAGTGGAAACTATAAATAATTCTTAAGTAGTTATAAAATTTCTTCCTTATATCCATCCTGTACCATTTGAAGCCTCACGTTTTCATAGCTCTTTCTTTCTTTCTCTCTGGCACTGAATTGCCCTCAAAAGAGATATTCAGAACACCACCTGTGTGCATTCTATCCCAAAGTCATTCACTGCTGGCTGATTTGTCTGGATAAAAAGTGCAATTGTTATTTTACTACCTGTTTTTTTTTTAAAGAGGAGGGGACTTTTACCCTTGTGATAATTGCAAACATTTCTAACAGCAGCAGCAACAACAATGACAAAAACAGGTAGCAAAATGAAACATGTTCTTCATGTATTCTCAAGGACTTCAGGAAAAAAATAAGAAAATTAGCATAGTTTGCAGGATAATAGATTTCTCCCTGAACAAGAAGCTATTCACAATAGCACTACATTCTCAGTTCTCTATAGTAGTGTCCTGACAAACGCTTAAACCTATGAAGGAGGAGGAAATGGAAAGGAAGCAGTAGGAAATAAAGTGGTCAGGTTGCTCAGACCGTGAACCTCACGGTTCGCATTCTCTGTGCCCTGATCACCTTTTGTAGTGATACAACTCTCCCCAGGATCCCTGTTTACTTAAAGACCCCTCTTCTAGGAAATGTCACACTGGACACAGCAGACCCAGCATTATGTGGTTACATGCCTGTCCTCTTTAGAAGACAGCTTGTGCCGGCAGGTAACAAAGGATCCTATGTCTCTTGTGCTTTTTCCATGGGTCCTTGCCTAAGGCTGCAATGTTATAGTTATTTGAGTACGTCTAAATGGTGCATGTCAGGATTTTTCCTTAATGGTCTCAAGAATTTACTCATTCCTTGCATTTCTGTCTTCCATTATCCTAGAAAATTAAAGTGCGTGGCTAGATTTGGAAAAGAGAATCTTGGTTTTCTACCTGGAAGAAGTCCTAAAATTACCTTGTTGCTACCATATTAGCCATATGTTCACTTTTATCTTGACAAAAAAAAAATATTGAAAATTAATAGTTGAGTTAAAACATTGCAAAGTGCTAAGGCAGTTATAAGAAAAACAATGTGTTTTGTGTCCAGGGAAGATGCATATATTTTTGTAGCTCAGATTTGGTGTTCTGCTCTGATATTATATTCTAGACTCACCCTTTGCCCTTAGGATAATTAGAGAGCCAGGAACCACACAGAACAAATAACATCTTTTGTGAACCAATTATTGTTTTAATCTTCACTTTTAAGAATACCAACAAATTAGTCGTTTATTTGAGAAAAGTTCTGAGAAAAGCAGAAATCCTGGGGACGTGAGCGAGGGGGAGGTGGTGGCCCTACATTTTTGATATTCGTGATGTGACACGTCACCTAAGTATTGTTCACAGTGTATTTATCCTCTGGTTGCTTTTTCTAGTCTGATTGGAGTCTGCTTTTGTGAAGAGCTAATTTAGGGGACAGGAGGTGGTTTGATACTTATCGTAAGAGTTCATTGTGAGGAATGCAGGTGCAGGCCTTTTTCTCTGTCATAGCCAGGGGACTAGAATAAAACAAGCATCCATAAATTGCTGTTTTTCTCTATTAGAGTTTTGACTTTGGCCTTCTGAGTTGTATAGTAGAATCACTGTTTGATTTCCTAAGCTATGGGCAGCTCTCAAAATCAGGGCTTTATATTTTTGGTCTCTGCAATGTCTCCATTACAGCACGAGAACAAAGTCAGTTCAGGAGACATAAAAAAAAAAAAGTTTCCCAGGAAAATTCTGGATGTGAAATCAAAAGAGAGGTGCTACACTAAAGGTTAAAAAAAAATTTTTTTTTTTTGATCAAAACGTAATTTAGATATCAGACAAAAGAACTTGGTTCAAACTAGGTCTTATTTCTATCTGTCCTATGTTAGCATAGACACACAGAGCACTCATGGATGTCTGCTGGAGAAAAGGTAACGGGTATGATATTAACTATAAGAAAAGGAAGGATAGGTGCAAAATGGAGGAACAAATAATATGTTGCAGAGAGTGCAGAGAAGCAGACACAATTGGTTCTAATTGTGGAAAACACGGGAGAACTCTAGAAAGGAAGTGGCATTTGAGTAAGACTTAAAATATTTCAATACATCGAGAATTGGAAGAGGGACAATATTTCAAAATGAGGCAATAGAAGAAGCACCACACAAAAGCACGAAAGAACTTCCTGCTTAAGAATGCTCATTTCTCAGAGGCATTAACTGCAAGTAGAAAAATTCCCAGGGTGTCCTCATCAGACCAAACAGCATCAAATCAGCTTTTTAAATGCAAAACCTGGTGCCTATCACTGTCTTAGGATAATACCTTGAAGTCCTCAGACATTACAAGCCATAGGCACTGACCGAAAATGAACAGAGCTCTAGGAGGGGAACAGAATTTCCATCAGTCTTTATGATATAATATAAATGGATTTTTCAGATTATTTGGCATTTTAAAAGATTCTTTTTCTTTTATTCTGAGTGTCATTCATAGAGCTTGAAAATGAAAAATAAAATTTCAGAGAATCTATTCTATAAGGAGAAAACTGCTCTTTTTGATTCACAGTGACTATGATTTATCAGTTCTCTGAGATTTTTAGCCCTGGGGATACCAAACCTTCTGTAGTTGTTAACATGTCACTTAAAGTAGATTAGGCAAAGACCTGAACTAGACAGAGTTACTCTAGAGTATGAGTGGGTTTAATAGCATCTCTTGCTATTAAACAAAAACCAGGAAACATTTTGCCAGCAAATGAGAAATCTACCTTATGGCATCCAGATGTCATTCTTGTTTCACATGGATCTGCGCGAGCAAGAGTCTTGCCTTTTTTGGGGGGGGGGGGGAGGGTATGTTTATCATCTGTCTGTTATCTTTGTGGAGGCATAATATCTTTCTTAAAGGTCTTCTAGAAATAACAAATGAATCAAGGGAGGAGGAGGAGGCTTGGGAATTTTTTGGATTAACTCGGTCAACATGAATACTGCATTCTGCATCTGGAAGAGATACTGAATGCACAAATAAAGAAGAGAGTTGGAGTAGTGTGTAAAATGTGTGAATGCAAAAAAGTGACCACTTACTTGCCGCAGGTAATAAAATCTGAAGAGGATGAAGTTCAGCTGAAAGGCAAATGAAAATGGGTTCCATTTTTCTCTAGGGATCAGGGGCTATAAGGAAAATCCTAGCTATCTCATGTTGTAAGGAATGGAATCTTTAGGTTAACTGAAATTCACATATCTATCTACTGATGATCAGTTCTAAAAGAGTTGAAATAATCCATATATATTTACCACAACAATAAAGCTATCCCTAGTGAATCTTTCTTTGGTAGTTCAGAAGCAGTTTAGGCTGATGTTTACAGTATCTTGCATTGTCATAGGGTCACCATAAGGAACATTAGGTGGTCGTGTTTTAAAGATGAACACATACTTTTTAATAGAGCTTTCCAGAGGAGGTTCAGTATTATTGACATAACATGTAAAGACAACTTGACTTCAGTAAATGCCTACTTTACATAATTTAAAATTCCAGCCATCTCTCAATTCACTTGAATGAATGTCTATTAATGCTTAGTATATAAGAAAGGAAGTATTATCTCATGACTCAAGAGATGAAAGAAATTTAAAATGCTTCTTCAAGCGGTGTGCTACAAAGCTAAATAAAAAGAAAATGTATCCAGATTCTTTACTTACTGATTTAGAGAATTAACCACAAAAATTCATTATCTCTAAATTTTCTAATATTAAATTTGTGTAGCACCATATAGAGTACAGAACATTGTCATTCATATTTATTGATCTTTATGTCAACTCTTTGTACTCCAATTCATAGATGAGGCTCAGGGAAGTTAATGATGGAATCAAAACTAAGTGGCTATTAAATGACCAAGATGTGGCTTTAAATTCTTACTGCAGGCGCCATCCTTTTCCTACTAAGCCAGATGCTTTAACTTTTGAGTCTTTGTTTCTTCAAAGCTTTTCAGCAGAGATTTGCGAAATTTCAAAACAACTTTTCCAATAGAAAAGATCTTCAGGCAAGCTCATGGACTCATGAGGCAAGCCATCCTCTGTCTCCTGTTTTGGCTGTAGTTTTTGTTTTAAATCATCTTCTCTTTTGTTACCTCCTTTTCCTCCTCCACCCCACCCCTCTTTCACTTTCTCCATCATCATCATCATCACCATTATCATCAAACTCAGTTTGCAAGTGAAGCAGTAGTTGTAGTAACAAGAGAGTAATTACACTATGCTAATCCCCTCTTTCTTTATTTGAGTTTAAATATATCTAGTTATTATTGACCAAAGGAAAGAGGAAATAGAATTATTTCCTTCATTCTCTCTCTCTCTCTTTCATCCTCCTTTCTTTTTTTCTTCACTTTATCCTTTATATCTTCCTGACTTTATCAGCTTTCCCCTCAATACCTAACCACAGAAATTCCAAAGTATCTGTTTTCTGGGACAAAACAACCATCTGCCTCCCTGCTTGGGCACCACCCTTACATACCAGAGATGGACAGGCTGTTCTGATTTCTCTCTGCCTCAGAATCTAGTTAACAGTCTTCACTGGCTTCTTTCCGCAGGTCGTCAGTCTGTGGCTTCAGTAATATGTAAAGATGTATTTGTTAAATTTCAGTTCAGAAGCAGAAACCAGTATATTTTACCCATGGTAGCAGTAAATTCAATCTTCCCCACCTTCCCAACACACACACAAATCACTCTCAGCTGTATCAACAAACAGAGCTTTAATTTAAAATCCGAACTCTGAGATCATAGTTTCTCAGCTTCAAGAAGTCTTATCCTAAGCAGGACCATATTAAGTCGAAAGTAGCAGTTGTTGATCTCTCTGGGTATGAAAATGCATTCTCCCTCAGATGTGGGATTGCCTTTCTGGTCCATTCTAAATAGCACCAAGGATTCATGTAAAGAGACATAATTTAGCTGAGGGATTAGAAGTTCAAATCTTCCAGAGAGTCAGACAGAGATAAGGTAAAAATAGCAGCGATAAGAATAGCAACATAAGATGCTTTAATTTAATTTGATATTTATGTAAATCAACAGCTGTGGCCATGTAGTCATTGGTCAGTCTCAGGGAGAGTTCCTCAATCTCTGAGGCTGTGGAGTGGAGGCAGTGGTGCACCACTGGGAGCCCCCTCAGGACTGAGGTTACTCATTCTTCCAGCAGGTAAAAGTGTAGCAGCTGATAACTTTTTGTTGGTATCCTCCAGGATTTGCCCTTGGCCATGAGTGCTGCCTTGCCCAGGTCCATGTGCCCTCCTGGGGACAGCCCACACCGAATGGCTGATTTTCCTGCTTCGAGGCAAGGTGACTCTGGAGAGCCATCCCAGCCCCGGAGCTCACTATAGGATTAGCTAGGGCCTCTGTCATACGTACATCACAGCCAGCCTGGGTCTTGGTCCAATCCTAAAAACAGTCCCTAAAGAAAGCTCTTGCATTCAGTTTCTGAATCTCAAAGAGTCTGTTCCCTTGGGAACTTGCCCTACCACAGATTATTTTGAAACAGTTAAAATGTTAGGACTTGCTGGAGTAAAAAGCCCTTGGACATCTGCCACAGCTATTCTCCCATATTCCAGGGAATAAAACAAACCTTTTCATAAGAAATCCTTAGAACTCCTTGCTATGAAAAAAAAAAACTGACATTATCTCCAATCAAACCACAGAGGTGAGCTGTGAACTGACACACCAGGTACAGCAGCAGAAGGTGTCATTTCCCTCTCGTCATTACCAGTTCCTTTAAAGGTGGGACATTTTGACCAACGATTTTCAAGGAGTCAGAAACTACTCCTTCATTAATAGCTAAGGAATGGTAATTGGAAAAAATTTAAAAAGCATATGTTTGCTTTTATCTTATGGCCTAGGAATCATTTTCTTACCTCATACAATAAATGTCTGTTGTGATATAAAAAGTGCAATCATTTAAGTAAATTTTTTTGAATAAAAACTGAACATTGATAAAGTTTTTCCCTAAATTGCTTTTTTTTTTTTTGTCATTTCTGAGAATTGTAAAAAGACACCATAATAATAGCTACCATTTACTGGAAAATTATTATCTATCGCTAGCTATGCTGAGTACTTTATATATTGTAAAAATGATTAAAGAAGACAATTTAGTTGATACAAACTTTTAATACTTCATGAAGTGGACGGTCTCCTTTCTTGAATTGTAAAATGGGGCAGAAATGAGGAAGCTTTTATAGGATAAAGAACAAAGAACAAGGGAGGAAAAAAATAGAAAAAATCTGATTGGCTGGATAGTCGACCTTGTTTGGGATGAGAAGGCCCAGAACTGGCTTTATGTTTGGGGATCAGCTGACTTGATATACTGTGTGTCTGGTCAAGCAGAGTGTTTACGGGGACATGAAAGTTATCTAAGTTTTGGTTTGCTAAAATGCACCCTGGGCAGGAGGGACTCCATCTTGGGCCTCGAAAGTTATTTCAAAAATGTATAAAATCAAACTGAACATTTATAATGTCTTTATGAAATTATTACCATTCCTATTTTGCAAATCAGAATCAAAATACAGAGAGGCTAAACAGCTTTCATGGGGTCACATAGTTAGAGGGTAGAGCTAAAATTTGAAGCTAGATAGATCAGAATTTTAGCCCATATCCTTAACCACTGTTCTTAATTTCCCTCAACCCAACCATTGATAATTCTTTTGTTTTAAAGATGAAATATTTTTGTCCATTACACCAAAATCCTCTAGCATTGTCTTTTAAAAACTGTTGCTGAGAAATATACCTGGACAAGAGATTGGTTTTAACTATACAATAGTCCCCTCTTATCTGTGGAAGATATGTTCCAAGACCCTAAACAGTTGCCTGAACCTGTGGACAGCGCAAACCCTATACATAGTATGTTTTTTCCTATACATACATATCTTTTCTCTCAAAGGAAGCACTTTACAGCTTCTCTTTGGTATATTCAAGTTGCCAGCATCGCTACACTTATGTATGATGCCATCACTAATCTTAATAATAGAGTCATTATTAAGTACAATAAGGGTTGCTTGAATACAAATGCTGCAGTACACAGTTGATCTAACAACTAAGACAGCTACTAAGTGACTAATGGATGAGCACCATATACAGTGTGCATATGCTGGACAAAGGGATTAGTCACTTCTGGGGTAGGAGGGAGCAAGATTTTATCATTCTACTCAGAAAAGCACACAATTTAAAACATGAATTGTTTATTTCTGCAATTTTCCATTTAATATTTTTATACCATGGTTGAATGTGGGTAACTGAAACCATGGAAAGTGAAACCTGGGATCAGGAGACTACTGTAGAAAGATGGGAGTAAGTAGGTGTTCTCCTCACATTCTCAAGTTTATTCTTTAACAATGCTTCACATTTATTCTAGACAAATAATTAACTTCTTAGTCATTTGAATACTTGTGGTTTTAAAATTCTTCTAAATCACTAAGAAGCCCTCATACTCCCATGCTCCATAGCTGACTAGTGGTAAGAGGTTTAGACACACTTATTTAAGATACTTTAGGAAGACCATCAATGGGCAAAACATTCTCTTCCAAATTCTGGGGCTGCTACTCGTAAACATGATTCTTATTCCTCAGTAAGAATGGCAAACTGTTGATTTGCAATTTGGGAGTTTCAGTTTCATGGCTTCCGAGTCCTATGTCATTTTCTTGAGTCAGGTTATCTACTAGACAGATGGATTACAGAATATAGACACTTATTTTGTTCCTTATGTTCAGGCAGACATCTCCCAACTTGTTAGTTTATGGTGAATTTATTATAAACTTGATCATTTTTTTCTGGTTGGAAAGTCCCCTTATTTCAGAAGTTTCGGGATGACCACAATCCAGAGTTGAAAAGCATATATAAGGCTGGGAGCTGAGCAGAACTTGTGATATCAGATCTGTACTTTCCTTTTCCAGTAGCTTTGAGGGGAAATAACAGTCAAAGAGTAGTGTGAGAAAAAAATAATATAGTTAAAAACATTAAAAAAATTTTTCCAATTACTATTGACATTCAATATTATATTAGTTTCAGATGTATGGCATAGAGGTTAGGCACTTTTAGAACTTATGAAGTGATCCCTCTGATCAGCCTAGTACCCACCTGGCAGCACATATAGTTCTTACATTATTATTGACTATATTCCCTATGCCGTGTTTTACATCCTCATGACTATTTGTATAATTGGCAATTTGTATATCTTAATCTCTTCATCTTTTTTTCACAGCCCCCGACTTTCCTCCTGTCTGGCAACCATTAGAATGTTCTCTGTATCTATACATTTAATTCTGTTTTGTCTGTTTGTCTATTTTGTTTTTTTAGAATCCACATATAAGTGAAATCATATTGTATTTGTTTTTCTCTTGTCTTTTTCATATTTTTATGGAAGTGTATATACTTAGATCATATAAATATAATTACAGTAAGGTATACAAATTTTAAATTTTGACAAATTTATACATTTGAATTGAGACGGAACATTTTTATCAATCTAGGAAATTTCTTTATGCCTATTCCACGTTGATCTCTTACCCTTACTCCAGAAAGTCAAGATCTGTTCTGCTTTATCCCCACAAATTAGTTTTGCCTGTTTGCCTATTCTTGAAATTCACATAAAAGAAATCATGTAGTATGGACTCTTTGTATCTGGTCCTCCTCCCCCCTCAAAACATTGTCCTTGAAATTTATCCATGTTCTTGCACACATCACTAGTAATTCATTCTTTTATTGCTGTTGTTGCTCAGTTATATTTTATTGTATAAATGTACCACAATTTGTTTATCCATGTTCCTGTTGATGGGTATCATGTTTTTAGTTTTTGGTTATTATGAGTAAAGTTGCTCTGAACATTCTTGTAGAATTTACTTTGTGGACATATGTCTTCATTTCTTTTGGGTGAACACTGAGGAGAGGAATTAATATTTAACATATTAGGCTTTTTGATTTTAATCATTATATTGGGTATGTAGCATATCTCTTTGAGGTTTTAATTAGCATTTTTCTGATGATTACCAATGTTGAGCATCATTATGTCTTTTTTTGTGTGTAAAATGTCTGTTCAAGTCTCTTTTGTGTGTTTTTATTGGAGTATTTGCCTTTCAAAAATTATTGTAGAAATCCTTTATTTAGCCTGAATACATATTCTTTGTAAAATATATGTATATTTCATGTTTAATTTTGTATTTTTTTTGTTTTTTTATTGTTATCATTTTGCTTTATTCTTCAGTATTTGCTCCAGGGATTACTACACACACGCGCGCACACACACACACACACACACACATATATGTATATATATATATATCTTACTGTAGTATATCAAATTAATATAATAATACCACTCTATGTACAATATAAGATACTTAAAACCATAATTACATTTGCCCTCTTTGTCCTTTTTGCTACTGCTGTCATATAATTTGCTACTACACATGTTATAAACCCCCAAATACAATGTTTTTACTTTTACTTTAAACAAATATTTTTCAAAGAAATTAGGAAAAAATTATATCATATATTTACCATTTTGGGTACTTTTACAACCTTCCAGTAGAAACAAATTACCAATTTCCAAACTGGTATCATTTCACTTCAGCCTGAAAAACTTGGTTTAGGATTTCTCACAGTATAGATCTATTAATGCTGGATTCTCTCAGTTTGAATTATTATGAAAATGTCTTTATTTTATTTTTGGTTTGAAGAGTAATACTACTGAATATATCGAATTCTAAATTGATAGATCTCTTTTTTTGAAGCAGATTGCATTGTTATTCTTGAGAAGTCAGCCATCATTTTAATTGTTGTACCCTATATATAATGTTCATCTTTCTACTTTTAGAATATTCTCTTTATCTTTGTCTTTAAGAATTTGTTACTATATGTTTATAACATGTGGCAATTATTTCTTCAAATATTTTTTTCCTGCTCCAATTTTTTTTTCTGAAGACTCTGCTTATACATATGTTCGACTGCATGATACTATCTCATAGGTCATTAGTGTTTTGTTTAGCTTTTTCTTCAGGCATTTTTTCTTTTGCATTATTTTGGATAATTTCTAAATTCAACACTGGAGCCCAGTCACAGATAGCTGTTATTGACTGTATAAAGGTCATAACATCTTATTTTATATGTTCATCTCATAGTATTTTGTTGAAAAGCTATCATTTTGGAAAATATAGTAAAACTCTCCATTCTGATATTTTCCCCTTAAAAGTTGCTGTTTTGTTTTTGCTACTGCTGTTGTTTTAGTAATATGCCTGCACTTAATCTGCAGACTATCTCCATGATGTCAGGCAGTTGTGTTTTTCAATTCTTGTTTTCATTTTATTAGTTTAGCTTCCTAGGGATTGCTCCTATGTCTGCATAACTCAGTGGTCAACCAATGATTCATTAGAGGCTGTGCTCAAACACATTGAGCCAGCAAAGCTTCTATCCTTTGCTGACAGATCTATGTGTACATCAGAAGCATATTAAAAGTTAGGCAATTTTCAAGTCTACCCTGTATTTTCATTTCTCTTGGGCCTTCATGGGTCTTCCCGGTGTGTATATGCAGCATGCCACCCAACCTGGCGTCTTATCTGGGTCCTTTATCATGGTCTCATTTCCAGGATCTCCTAGTTAAATGTCTGGTTAGTCTTTACATCACCCCAACTATTAATATATCCTTAGGCTTGAGAGCTATAGGCTTCTCCATTTAATTCCTTCCAGTCTTGCTACTTTTACTGGCAGTCCC
Source organism: Rousettus aegyptiacus (assembly GCF_014176215.1). Taxonomy (NCBI): domain Eukaryota; kingdom Metazoa; phylum Chordata; class Mammalia; order Chiroptera; family Pteropodidae; genus Rousettus; species Rousettus aegyptiacus. Next base: position 113,730,928 of record NW_023416306.1, on the reverse strand, counting down.
ACTGGACATGAGTGAACCTCTCTAGCAGGGAAGCTGCTGTTTTTCAAGCTGCCTGAGCTGGAGGGATGGTGACAATAGCCGCAGGCAGGAATGCCATAGAATCCCACTATCCTTACCCAAAGTTTATTGGTATTTTGCAAGGAAATGTTTCTCAATTTGTTATTTACCTTTGCTTAGATTCCAGAGCCTTGAAATGGTTGTTTTTGATAATTTTATCCATTTTTATAGTTGTTTGTTGGAAGAAGGTTTGTTTATTTATTTTATCAGAGCCAGAAGTCTTGCCTTGACTTATATGTTTTGACTAAGGAAGAGAAAGAAGACAACAAAGGCCCTATCATGAGGAAACTACTGGGAATAATATTGTCTGGATTTTGGAAACCTGTAAACAAACCAACAGGTTCAAAAAGCTTTAAGAATTAAATGTCCCTGAATAGAGCTGTTTATTCTAACCAAATGACTCAAAGGTGAAATGTGTTCAATGATATATATAATTTTTGTATCATGGAAATTGTGATAAAGAATTCACAACAAAATAAGATCATTATTCACAGAAAAAATATAATTATTAACATTTAGCCTTATTGTAAAATTTTCTTATGAGGTTGATTTTAGATCCTAAAAGATCATCAATATCCACATTTTCCTTGGTATTTCACATGGTGATGATTGACATAATCTTAACTCATAAATGTTACATAGTAGTTATCCTGTCCCTTGCTCCCTCATTTCTGTGTATTAGGGACATAGAGAAGTTATTCCTTTCACCCCTACTCCAACTCTCTCAAATCTTTCCTAGGACCTCGGATTTTCTTAACTGAAAGCACAGCCCTTTCCTTCAATAAATGAGGAGAGGTAGTTGACCCCAAGGGGTAGTTGCTTCTTAACCTATTACCATGATGTGAGAGCACAGTCTTCTCACCCGGGTGAAGAAAGAAGTTCATGGGAAACCTGAAGGCCATGGCTTTGAGGAGATGCAAGGAAAACGTGTGCTACTGAGCTTGTGGAAGCTGAGACTGTTTAGCCTGAGGCTTCCCTAACGTCAGTAGGTTACCTTACATCATCCTGCTCACTTCCTCCAGCCTCTGGCAAACAGAAATGCTTGCCATGGGCCTCAAGGCCCATGTGAAAATCCCCGCCTCAGAGGGCAATCCCCCCAGGAGAGCCCTAGGGCATCTGTGGACAGTACCTAGTCCCTGAGGAGCTCTGGGGAGGAAGAGGGGTGGCAGCCATACCCACATATGGCCCTTGTACATGAAACAGAAGTTGCCTAGAGACCTCACTTACTTTTAGTAAACTTCTGCTAGGTCTCCTGTGATATTTTTTCGCCACTGGGATGCAAGAATTGTGCTAATCAAGCTTCACCTTTTGTTATTGTCTGTGGGTTTTGTCTCCTTCATTAGATTTCAAGGTTGGAGTGGGGTGGCATTTCTTCTGCTGCTATTTATCTCTCATACCATATCCCCTATTTCTCTTCAGGTCCCGCTTTTAACATCTAGAACACTTTCACCAGACCAACTTTAATTGTTGCTTCAAATAGAATACACAATACCTTGGCAATTTGCAAGTACAATGTTTCTTAATTGTAGTTGCCCATCAGAATCACTGTAGGAGTTTTTAAAAATTGTGGTTCCCAGGATGCACTTGAGACCAGTGAAATCAGACTCTCCATTGATGGTATCCAGACAGCCAGCAAAGCTCTCATGGAAAGTAGTACCTTTACGTAGCATGCTAATATTTGTCTTTACTTTTTAATCTTAAATCAACATTTACCACATCCTTGAGGAACACATTAGAATATTAGCTGGCAGAAACTATAGCAATGCAGAAAGGGAATTGTATCACGATCCCATTGCAGCGTGTCAATACTCCTTAGGTTATGTTGGCCTAATGCCTCTCAGTGTCCTTGTATTCAGCAGCTGCTTTGGTGGCTGACAGCCTGAGAGGCTTACCGCATGAGAGCAAATAAGAAAAAAAAAATGAAGAAGAACAACCTGTAGATATGAAACTTACCAGATTTCAAAGATGGCTGGCTCATTGTATAAAATGAAGTGACACATTAGTACAAATATTTACCTTCACCTTTCTCCTCTGGAGTCTTTGTTTTCATTTAAACACTGAATAGCCATTGACTTTTTTTCAAAGGAAAAATGGAAAGTGGTAAATCTTTCACTACCTTTTTCTTAAGAACTTACTCTTTGAGGCTGAGAATTCTTATTTCTGCTTTTCAAGATGACTTTTCAAGATGACTTGATTGCCTCTATTTCACTGTCCTTGGTCATTTCTCTAACCTCAAAGATAGGTACTGCATGAGACCATGGATACTTGTGGAGAGCCTGAAACTTTGTGTTTGATAGAGTGCTCCTCTATTTGTAATAGGAATGATATCAGAGGGTTAGAGATCGGAAAGAATTTCCTGGCATGAGAGAGGTGAGAGGCAAGACTGCATTTAGTAGAATTTTAACAATTCCTTTTTAGGATTTTTTTTTTTTAATGGGGGAGGAAGGTTGTTTGGTTCTTTTTTAAAGAAAGACTCAGAGTGGTTTCTAGGTGTGTGAAATCTTATTATTCTTGAGACAAGAATATAATAATAACTCCTGAGGGTTCTTGTTCAGCTCATAATTCTGGAAGGTACTATATTCAGGACAATTTAAAGCAAAACCATTTAACTTTCTTTATTTCAAGACTTAATATCTGCTCCAAACACCCTCATATTTTACATGTTTGTCAGATATGTTTCTATACTAATTAGAAAGAATAAATGATAATTTGAAGTAGAAGGCTCAGGGCTACCACATAGGACATGCAGGTTGTGCACCGCAAATGCCATGGTTCCCTATTACTGAAATTACAATGTGAATTTACTATAGTTGAATTTCCCTGGAACTGTGAATTCAGTGGTCCTGGGAAAAAAGATTAACCTTCATGCCAGTCATGGCAGTGTAGAATTACAGTTGCTGTTCCCCGTTCATGCTTGCAATGTACAATTGACTATGTATTTGTTTATTTGTGATTTTATTTTCGAAAGTTATTAGTGATTTAATTTTTGCTAATTTAGTCCACTTCAGGGAAGAGAGCATAGATGTAGAAGAAAAATCGACTGATCTAGTAAAAAAGATGATCTAATAACAAATGCATCATTTCTTTGGACAACTATATTCCTAGGAAGAAAAGTCAGTGGATGCCTTTGGTCATTTTCTCAAATTGTCCTCTTCCAGTTAATAGCACCATAACCCGGGGAACTATGAAGTATAGCTATTTTCCCAGTGGAGGTCAGAAATATGGCTTGTCTTACAGAAAAATCGCAGCCTGAAATTATTATTATTACTGTTGTTTTCTTCCACTTTATTCCATCAATACTATTGTGAAATACTAGCTTACTACTCTTAAAGAATCACAAGAAAGTAGAGAAACTTCTTGGTTTGGTCCTTTGGTGTAAACATCACTCGCCATTGTCAGACTGAGGGTCATCTACTAGCCCAGTCACCTGGACTGCACATGGTCCTGAAATCTGAGTGCTCCTTAGACTCTCTCGGACACTTCTGGAGAGGAGACAGCCCACCTAGTGAGTAGCCAAGCTGGAATGGTGTAGATACGGAGGGTGTGGGGCTAATGGGATACTCCTGGGTCCCTTCCGAAAGAGGATTTTCTTGACAGTTATGCCAGTTCATAGAGTGTTTGAGGACATTTACTCATATTGTTAAGATTTTATGTGTCTGTAATATTCAGGGGAAGGGCTAGGTGCAGAATAGAATATAAGACATAAATTTTCCCCATTTAAAGAACTTACAGCCTATTGAGGAAAAAAAAAAAAGGCTTCATGAAATTGTTAAACATGACCATATTGGAGGATGTCCCCAGTGTGGTTTGGAGTGATTAGGGAGATGCTATGGGGGAAGCAGGACTTGAGTTGGGCCTTGAAACTTGTATAGAGAGAGCATACCTAGGTGAAAGGGAGTGAAAAACAGACTCTGCCTAGTAGGAGACTACAATAGCTTAGATCAAGCCTGAGGTTCAGAATTTTATTCCAGGAAACCGAAACCATCATAGTGTTCTTGACACATTTGTTCCAGAATTTAGCTGCTGTTGTCCTTTGAGATCTGGCAAGATTTCAGACTTTCATTAGAATATGTCCTTGTGCAAATGGTAGACACACTTCAGTATGTTTGACCAGCACTGTGCTGATGCCCTGGAGTATAAGGGGCAATAGACAGAATGACAGAACAAGACAGAGGGAGCTGTTTTCACTCCATTGTAACTGTTACCAAGAACAGCCTGCTGCTTGCTGTTTGGCTTGGCCTAATTTCTTTTGAGCTCTATGTTGGAGATAATTTATGCTGTTGCTATTCTTTTGAGCTTCTCTTCTATTTGAGGATGAAAACATAATTTAGAGCTCAGGATAGTTCTCTGGATTATTCCAGGTTTTTCTGCAGTTTTAGCTCAGAGGGCCAAGCTGTCTGTTCAAAGGTGATGTCCTACAGGGCTTTCTCTAGAGCAGGTTTTCTCAAATTTTAAATGTGCATGTGACTCACCTAGAGATCTTGTTAAAAAGTCCTAATTTATTAAGTCTGAGATGCAACCCAATATTCTGCATTTCTAATAAGCCCTGAGGTTATGCTAATGCTGATGGTCTGAGGACCACGCTTAGTACCAAGACTGAGGGCATAGTACAGATGTGTATAGCATAGAGTTGCTGAGGAAAAATGAGTGTGAGAAGGAGTAGGATGGAGTGGAAATACTTTTCATATGAGACTTTTGCCACCCGAGCTCCCACATAGACTTGGCAGTGAGTCATGGTCACTATCCACCCAGACCCTCGCTTCTCATTAGAATGCGCTCTCTCAGGACGCACCCATGCTGAAACCTTGGAAATACCATACCTTTTCCAGCTAGAGCCTAATGAAATTTATGATTTTCCAAGCAGAGAAAAAGGCAGAGTCAAGGCAAATGCTCAGTTTGTTTTGCCTTTTCTCTTCATCAAGTACATGGCAAATTGGAAGGTGACACTGATAGTTTGTTCTACCCTGCTTAATTCAGTGGTTATTTATTGCATGTCTGCTCTGGGCCTAACACTGTGCTTGCTAAGTATGTGGCTCTCCAAAGAAGGGTGAAAAGTGGTCTCTGCTGTCCAGAGACTTACTATATTATGGAAATTATTGGAGCAATGAAAGAAAAACATGAGAGAACAGGCATATAATTATGTGCTAAATTGAATGTAATCAAGTGCCAAACCTATGACACAAGCAGTAAGTGCTGTGAAAAGTCAGGGAGGGTTTGGATGTTGGCTTAGCTCTCTGAAACCAGAATTATACTTTTTAAAATGAGAAGTCTATTGTTTGACTAGTATTGGGGTTTCGGAGATCTTGCAGATACAGAATTTTGAGCTACTGGATGGGAAAGGGAAAGACAGAGCCCAGCACAGAAACACAATTCACTAGTTTTCAGGTATTAAGAGCCCCATAATGAATGCAAAGCACATCTCGTATCCCAGACCTTCCCATCCCTGCAGTGAATGAAGCATTTCTTTAAACGAAACCCCTTCTAGATGATGAGATTGTTGCTACACTGTGCTAGGTTTGACTGAACACTCCCACAGCTTGTAGGGGGTTCACACCTGAAGTGAGTTCTTTCCATAGTGCATGAATAATAATGGGGCTTAATGGAAAAGGCCATCTCAGGATCTCAGGACAGATACCTTATAGTTTATAGATGGGACAGACAAAAGGAGAAGGGGCTGGGAAAGGCCCTCAAAGGCAGAGAGGAAGTTCCTATCATTTATCTTGTTCATGAAAGCCCTGTGGAAGAACAATGCCATTCAGTTCTTATATAGTACTTTAAACTCTTTTATAAACATCAGTTGGTAAAGTCACATTATATCCCTAGAGAATAAATGCATATTGGTTTTTCCCCATTTCTGAGAGTGAATTATGGGCACCGAGCCCATATGTGTCTAGTGGAAAGACTCCTCCATCCTCTGGCTTGCCAAACTGGGTGAATAGGCCAAACCCACACAGCCAAATCTATCAGGTGGCTTAGCTGCATCATGTGTGAACAAAGCACCAATCCTCTATCAAACTTCTCCCAGTATGAGGAACAATATCAGGTTCTCTGAATTGTCCCATAGAACACCCCTTTCCCAACTAGGACTGAGGGAAAAGATAGCAACCCTTCTCCTCACTGCCCTGCTAGTGGGTTTAGGAGACTCATGCCCAGCTTCCTTTGAGGAGGTCCTCCTCAAATGCTCTCTCCTGACTTGTTTTTATATCCTTTTCTTGCCAAGTATTCCAAGAGTTATAGGACCTCTTGTCGAATGTTTCCTTCATGGATTTTCCATATGGGGTCCGTTTCATGCTCACTTTGGTATCTGAGATCTATCGTGGTGGTGCCTCAGGCTAGACTGAGGCAGGAAGAGCGCGCCTGTCAACTTCAGATCACACTAGCAGCTATTTTCTGTTGATGGAACAAGGCTGATAGGAAACTGCCAAAATTTATCTGCAGGCTCAACTTGAAAGAAACCCCTTTCAAGTTGCTGGTCTTACCTTCTCTATCAAGAGCATTTGGAGGTCCAGCAGTTTCCAATGGGTAGCCTATAGGCCAAATCTGGCCCACAGATGCATTTTCTTTCCTTAGCTGCTGCTGTGGTTTATAAAAATCTGAATTACTTTTTAACATTTTTAAATGAGTGTATTTTTATATAAAAATTGGAATTTTGGCTTCTTTGAAAAAAATGGAGGAGCTGGCTACTCTGGGCCCGCACTCTTGCTTGGAAATGTAAAACTTTGATTTAAAGCTGTGGAGAATCCCATGCTCTCACTTTGTTGCTGTCCCCCTCGACCCATTACATTAATTTCTTCACTAGCACAGCCTCTGTGAGCATTTCTGTTTCTGACCTTGATGAGTCACAAATATAGCCTGCATTTATTTTATCTCGATATTATGTGTGATATGCCTTAGACAGATAAGAGGTCAAGGTAGGTTTGGGTAGGAGTGGTTCAGGAAAAGTAGAATGCCGATTTTGGGAGAGCTTAGAAATGGTGCAAACTGGAGACAGAAAAATAATCTTTGATTGCTTCTCAGACTATCTGTGGAGAAAGACGAGTTTGTCTTTTAACTTTTTAATCCATCATACCTGTACTTTTTAAAGTACAATATACACGAATTCCTAGAAAAATAAAGGGAACAAAAGACATATAAAATGCAAATCAAATTTTATTAGATTCTTCAAACATAAAAATTATTTTAATAAACATGACCAGAATAAACATAACATAAAAAAAGAAAGTAATTACAAAGCTTATATTGTTGATTTCATGTATGCGCAGGCTATAACTATAGAGAATCACTGTTATACACATAGTTTTCTCTCTCTCTGCAATTGTAAACTAATGAAAAATTATAATGGATGAAATAGTAATTTCACATACTAAATGCCTATATGTACATTTTTAATGAACGCCATGTATATTAGCATTTAAGTTTTTTATGCAGTAAGTAAGCATACTTCTTGCTTATTAATTTAGCTAGTAAGTTGAACTGGCAATGATATTACTCACAGGGAAGATGTTTCTGTGTTTTGTTTTAGTAACCTTCACAGTCAGATCTATTTTCACAGAGGTATCTTAACGTGAATGAGAAAACAAATTTTAAAGTAACTTCAGCAAACTTAAAATAGTCACTTTTAATTTTTCTCCAAAATGAAGCAAATAAAACATTATTTCCAAAATATACCTTAATCTCTTCATCTGTAGCAAATTTGGATATTTTATCCTATAAAGTTAAATTTAAAATTAATTCAATGGGGGAGGTAGATCAGAGGAAAAATTTAAATCATTTCTTCTCTTAAAAAATTAATTAATTAAAAAAATTAAATTAAATTAATTCAACCTTCAATTAAAAAAATTGATTCTAGATTCAGGAATTTCCTATTCATGAATATTCTTATGATGGAAAGTAAAATTTAAAACCTTCTACAAAATTTCTAAGATGTATGGAAATAATTTTGTAGATGTGTAGTTAAAGATCATACCATCACCTATTTGATTATTAATTATTGTTAAATTATGAGACTATCAACACTCTGCAGAAATCATTTATCTAAGCTTTTAACTTTTCTTTTTGCTTTTGATTTTATCTGCCTTTATTTGACTTGAAGTGTTAAGATTAAATATACAAAAGATATCAAACAAATTAGCATGACAGGCTAATTCATATCTTTGAAATGTTATAACTGGTTCTTATCTTGAAGAAAGAACAAATGATAATAGATTTGTTCAATGGTCTGGAGAGGAATGGATGCTGGGGGTCATCTAACTGTCTCCGATGTAGGAATAGCTTCAGAACATTAGGATATCAAGTGGAGATGGATGTCAGAATTCCATCAGGCAGCACAAACGTTATAAGCTTTGAGCATATGAGAGTGTAACTTAGTCCCTTCAGTGACAGGGCCAGCTCAGGGCCTACAAAGCTTTATACAACTAAAAAATTTTATAACCGACTTGCATCTATTGTGTGTAGATTTCCACTCCAGATGCTAGGTTGATACAAATGTTTGCCAAACAGAAAAATAAACAACTGTGGAAAATGACTAACAGAAACTTATATAGCCAAGGTCAAAATCTTCAGTAGGGTACTGTTTATGAGAAGTGCTGAAGACAGGGACAAGGCAACGTCTGTCATCACGGAACTTCAAGTCTAGCAGAGTATGAGTAAACAGATATTGGTAATATGATATAAAATGGGCTTGGTAGTATACTGCCAGAGTGATTTCAAAGCAAAGTAAAAGACTTCCAATTGGAATAGGATCAGTGTATTTTTGTGGAGGTATTATGTCCTGCGGAAGTTCTGTTGTTTAGCTACAAATTACCTGAAGCCAGACAGACTGGCATTAGATTTGTTAACATAAAATTGCCAGTTCGTTTCCCCTAAATGCACCTCATCAAGTCTGGATAGGAACATCCATTATTGAAGAAGTCTCTGGTCTTAGAAATTTTAAAAAACAGGTAAACAAGATGGTTCTAAATAGTGATAACACCAGCCTCTTCACCTCTGAGATACTGATAGAAGCCACTCTGTTGGGTTTCATAGATCCTGAGGGAACACAATAGTCTGGTGCGTTGTCCCTGGGGTCTTTTTTGTTACTGACATACACAATTTTTTCAATTTTAATATTTGATTCTTGGGGTTAAAATATATCTAATTTAAGTGATAGGTATCTGGGATGCTCATAGAAAATTCTCATAGAGAGAAAATGTCAACTCATATGATCTGGAAGAGAGCTCTTAAAATTTAGTCCTATTTCCTTAAGAAAAGAGGTATATGCTCTTGCATAGCAACTTCTCTGGGCACCTAGATAGATTCTCATCTATCTAAGATAATTCTCAATCTTAAAACATTGTTTAAAAATTTTATTTGCTACACATGTGGAAAGTGAGATTCTAGGATCATATGAATATGGAAATAGATAATTTGCCAGCAGAATACATGTATATTCTGCAATTAGGAATAAAAAAAGTTTTATTTTAGGTGATAAAATAAATGTATTTACAATGTTTTTTTTTTCTGCATCAGGGTATATATCTACCTATTTTTCATTCTTTGTGAAACATAAGTAAAAATTTCAACTGCTTTTAATTACACTTGGCAGACTGTTTCTCCTCGATTGTAACTCTGTGTTTAGATGGGATTGCATGGACTCCTGCCGTTTATTAGGGTTACATGTGACTTTTCACAAACCCAAAAAGAGGTTTGAAGATGCACGAATACTTTCATTCAGATTTTACAAAAGATTATATTCTGATACATGTTGATAAAAGATATAGGTTTCTGAATTTTCCAATTAATTACAAAATAGTTACATACCAGAAATGAAAACCACATGGTTTAAAGTTAAAACATTGCTACTACTTTTCACTGGATTCATGAAAAAGGCTAGATAATAAAAATTCTTGGTAGAATGCATGGAGGCGATAGGTCTTTAGGGACTTAGTCTAAGATTATGAATTTAGCATTCAAGCTTGAGCTCTGATAATTTGTTCATTGCCACCACACCGCTTTTACCTTTCAAGCCTCTACCTGCTGATCTACTGTTCAGGTTGTAAAATGCACATGATCCTCTCCTGATTCTATTATTCAAGAACAACACATATAGGAGTGAAAGAATTCAATGATTATGAAAGTTCTGAGAAATAGAGTCTTCAGCATGTGGTAATTTCCCTACCCACTCCATTCCAAACATACATTCAAGGACCCCAGAAACAACCAAGTATTATCATCTTTCCCCTTAAATCAGATTTTCTGGAGAGTTGTCTCATTCCTTTGCCCAAATTGAAAAGGTGACTAAATGAGAATACTGCAAGTGATGAGTCTGGGAAAACCACTTAGGGGAAACAAACACACTTGTTATGGAAACATCTGTGGCCATTCCCATGGAAAGGAATAGGAAAGATGAGCACTTAGTGTCAGTAACAGATGTTGCTCCATGCCCCTACCCACAAAAGTCATGCACATTTCTACAGTATGGTACTATTGCACCTCCCTGAATTTGCCCATTTTTTATTCCCTGATCCTGTCAGAATAGTAGGCTATGGAATAGCTGTGGGAAAGTATACTATATACCACAGTGGTTGGAGCTATAATCTAGGATTTGGCAAGAAAACCTCTGGAATAACCAATTTAACTCACTGCATGTCCTAATGACCCTTTTGAATCTTATATACTGTTTTTATAAAATGTTCCTAACTGCTTTATTAGTCTATTTGGGCTGCCATAATGAAACACCATAGACCGGGTAGCTTAACAACAGAAATAAATTTTTCCAGAGTTCTGAAAACTTGAAGTCTGAGATCAGGGTGCCAGTTTCTGGTGAGAGCACTCTTCCTGGCTTGTAGATGGTCATCTTCTTGCTGTGTCCTCACATGGTGATGAGTAAAAGATCTCTCTCTCTCCCTCCTTTCCTCTCCCTCTCCCTCTCTCTCTCCTTCTCTCCTCCCTTCCCTCTTCTTATAACAACACCACCACCATTAAAAAATATATACACTTATCTATACATCCTTTAAGACTGAGCTCAGCCAAGATCTCTATAAAGTCTAATCTGAGACCCTGGTTTGAGCTAAGTGGTCTGGTAATTTTAACATATAAACACATAAGAAAACTGTTAGAATGATATGATGTGGAAGATTCCTTGAAGCTGGGGATAATACTTTATTGATTATTATAGCCCCAATATCTAACATAGTGTCTTGGATATAGAAAGTTTTCAATAAATCTGGGCTGTTACTAGAATAAAATTAAATCATAAGTAGACAGTATTGAATTGGTGATTTGATTTTTAAAATAATGTTATTTGCCTACCCATATGGACAATAAAGGCAACATCAATAAAATATCCTGTCCATAAATTGGCCGTTTTACCTGAAGTACCTTGTAAATATTACTGAGCAGTTTTCCTATTCAAGCTTGTGCCAAAAAACTAAACTCCATAACTTCATATGAGGAGCCTGTAGTTCCTTTATACTCAGAACCCCTGAATGAGACATGTTAAATAATTTAAATGAGAACTTTCTAGTTTCCACATTTACGTATCTCCTGGGTTTTCCTTTGTTCACCCAGTCACCTGCAAAAATCATCAAATGTTCAAATTCATGGTCTGTGACTTGGTGATCCTGAACCTCTCGGTGGCCTGGAATAACCATGGAATGCTCTTGTTTAGCACTTGAAGCCCAGCCAGATATTAGTTTCCTGCAGCAAAATCCTCTGATGCCAATTAAAAGGGAAATCGGCAACAGAGGTCAGACAATTTTAGTAGCCCTCTCCAATATGACGAGTGAGTCACTGACAGAAATAGGGCTGAATGCTGGTTTCTCTCTCCTAAATCCTTTTATCCCAGCTATTAAAACTTTGTTATTTCTTAGAGCTATAAAATAGAAGACTGCTTCATTGAAATGATGAGGAGTTTAGACTCCAGAATGTCTCGTCAGGCAGCGTGAGCCACAGTTGGGGGAAGAGTCAATTTTCTGACACTACACACTCTGTATAACTCACGTTCCACTCAGGAGACTGAGTTTTCTGTACAAAGAGCTATGCCAACCCATTGAAAAAACTTGGGTTACATGTTTTCTTGTTTATGACTTCCCCACATAGTTGTCCTGCTCCAATTCATTTGAGGGGTACATCTGTTGGATGATTTGACATGATATCTGTGTTCGCTGAAAGTCTACTCTGACAGGTCAATGTGAAAGAACCTGAGAGGAAGAACTCGGTCATGTGCTGCCTGACTCAAGTGTAGAAACAGATTTGAGAGGATTATTCAAGATAATGACTTCGAGATCACACTAGGCTAAGGAGTTAGCCACAGGACTGCAAATTCTTTGTGGCTCAGTCCTCTGGGGTGTCCTGTCACTGAGTTCGCCAATAATGAATTTTACATCCATATGGGAGCTTTCAAGTCTTCTTGACACACTCTAAAGCATGTGTGTTTCAGTCATTTAAGACATCATTCTGCTCTTTAACTTGAAGAACTAAGTCAGTCAGTGAGGTTTGCCATGGCATCAAACCTCCTTTTAAACCCACATTTCTTGAATAATAACTATGATCTGGATAGTTGACTCATAAATATTTCCTGCTAAGGAACAATGGGGATAGTCTGAGGAAATGAAACCCACACAAGTAATTTCCAAACTTTATTTCATTCCATATTTGAATACTACCTCCAAATGTTTTTACCAGACTGATAACATGTAGCAAAATTATCTGACATGACTATTCTTTCCTTTCTTCTTTCTTTTACTTCTCTGGTGTGGTTCTAACTGTAGAGCAGTCACCAAAAGAAGGTGGCAAGAGAAAGCAAAAATAAAAAAATCTCAATCGTTTTTCTCTCTCCCGGTAATCCTATCTTAAAGGCAGTCACTGCTTCTCTCAAAGGCCAAGCCAAACTCAGTCAGAGGTGGGGTTGGAAACCTCAGTAACACTATGATACATGATAAACCCATGTGAATAGATAGTCAAGTGACAGAGAGTTGGCTCTGAATATCTTCTTTAAAATAATCTTATGCCTGCCATGAAGCACCACATTGCTTAAGAGTATGGTAGCGCCTTGAATAGTTTTATCCTACAATACCATGGAACAATATAAAAATATCCAGGTGCTTTCTAAAATAGGAGCCAGAAGTATTGTTTCTTTATAGGAAAAGTGACACTATAGTGCTCCTGAGCCTTCTAAGGACCCTAAATACACACCCCCAACCACCTAAGTGCTATCCTATAAATGAATGGATTCTGGCCTGTAGAATAGTTTCTATATATGAAAACAAAACAAAACAATTTTTGAATATGAGTTTCCAAAGGAAAAATTTCTGTTTATTAAACACTCACTAGGTACCAGACTATTAGGTACACTATAGATACTCTTTCATTTAGTTTTCACCAGGTAACTTTTAAGTCTCACATTTTACAGATGATGAAAATGGAACATAGTGAGGTTAAGTAACTAGTCCAAGGCAACCCATTTGTTAAGTGGTGACACCTGAGGTTGACTTCTGGTCTGAAGGAAGTTTCTTGAGATCAGAATTTTTCCTCTGTTTTGTTCATTGAAGTACCCCCAAATTCCTAGAATAGTACCTGGAAAATTATAGATACTCAATGTATTTTGCTGAATGATTGCATTCATGAAAGATTCCAGCACATCTACTCCTAACCAATATTCTGTACTGTCTCACCTCTGTCTCCCCACTTCACTCCATTGCCTGCTATTCTCTCCCACCCTTTTTCAGAGGGAAATGGTTGCATCAGCCTGCTGTAGAAAGTTATGTCTCTGTATACATCTTGCTGGAGGAATGCTGCAAAGGTTAGGAAGTTGTCTCCCTGGGTCTGCTTATCTCTCTCCCTCTCTCCCTCTTTCCTCCCACAAAGATTCTCTGAGTCCCTGCTATGTGGGCCGAGCACTGGAGATTCACTGTGAATAAGGCCAACATAGCCTCTGTCCTTGTGCAAATTATTGGTTAAATTATAGATATAATGAGTATTTGACAAAAAGGTAGAGATTGTTATAAGAGCGCACAACAGGAGGACCTACCCTATTCTTTGAGGTCAGGGAAGACCTCCTTGTAAATTTGAACTTTAAAATGAGACATAACAAATGCTGATGAGGACGCAGTAAAAAGGAAACCCTTATACACTGTTGGTGGGAATGCAAACTGGTATAGCCATCATGGACAACAGTATGAAGGTTCCTCAAAAAATTTAAAATAAAACTACATTTTGATCCAGCAATCCCACTTCTGGTATATATAACCAAAGAAAATGAAATCATTATCCTTAAGAGTTATCTGTAGTCCCATGTTTATTGCAGTATTATTCACAATAGCCAAGGTATGGAAATGAATAAAGAAAATGTGGTCTACATAAAATAGTAATACTATTCACACTTTAAAAAGGAGGTAATTCTGCCATTTGTGATACCATCAATGAAACTGAAAAGTATTATGCTAAGTGAGATAAGCTAGGAAGAGAAAGAAAAATACTACATGGTATTACTTATATGGGGAACAATAACAACAACAAAATGTTAAACTCAGAAACAGAGAATAAAATGTTTTTTGCTAGAGGCTGGGGTAGGGGAAATGAGGAGAGTTCATAAAAGGGTATGAAATTTCATTTACACAATTAATAAGGTTCGATGATTTATTGTATAACATAGTGACTATAGTTGATCATAATGTAGTATATAATTGAAATTTGCTAAGAGAGCAGAATTTAAATGCTCTCACCAAAAACAAACAAACAAACAAACAAATAACTATGTGAGGTGATGAATATGTTAACTCAGTTGTGTATACTCAATAATGTATACATATGCCAAATCATCACGTTGTACACTTTAAATATATTATGATTTTATTTGTTGATTGTACCTTAATGAAGCTTAGAGGGGAAAAGGAGACTGAGTTCTCAAAGTGTACCCTGGGATCCCTGAAGTTCCCTCGTTATGATGCTTTTAGGGGATTCAGGAGTCAACCTATTTTTATAATAAGACTGAGAATTAATTAGCCATATTCATTCTTATTCTCTGACAAATGTACAGTGTTTTCCATAGCCTGCATGATGTATGACAACAGAAAAGATCAAATGTAGAAGCAGACATAAGAATCTGTGTCTTCTATTAAGCCAGACATTAAAGAGAATTGAAAAAATGTAAAACAATGCCACGCTTTTCGCTAATGTAGTTTTACTTTTGAAAAATATAGTTATTTTTCATGAAAATGCTATTTATGTTAAAGTGGAATTAATTTACTGTTATTTTTAAATGAATTAAATATTCTAAAATTTCCTGGTTTTAATTTATAACATGAGATACCCATAGATAGAATCCACATTTTTAAAAAAGCTCTTTGGAGTCCTAAGTAATTTTTAAGAGTATAAAGAAATCCTAAGACCAAAACATTTGGGAATTGCTGAGCTAAGCAAAGAAGAGGAGGATGCGTTCTATGTTGAAGAAACACCAAATGGAAAGCTCCTACCTAGTATACAACTTATAGTTTTGAGGAAATTAAAGAAGCCAACTGTAGTCAAAGCATAGATAGTAAGGGGGAGAGGCTGTAAGGAGAAGATCAGTGGGTCAGATTTGAGGGCAAGGACTCAATATCAGGTCAGTGGGAGGTCACTGAAAGTTTTTAAGCAGGTTGGAGTTGTTCAGGTTTATGATGAAAGAAAGGAAGAGCAGAACAAAAGAAGGAAGAAAAAAAGCAAGGAAGGAAAGGAGAAAGGAAGGAAAAGAGGGAGGGAGAGAGATGATGGGAGGTATAGAGGAAAGGAAAATCAGTTTAGCTTTTAGGGAAATTTTAGTAAGCCAAGAGGTGGGGCCAGTGGGATTGGGAAGATGAAAATGAATTTTAGTAATATTGAAGGAGAATCTAGAGAACTTGGTGTTTGGATATCAATAGGGAGAGAAGTAATTGCATAAGAAGAAATGAATTTTTTCTTGGCTTTTTAGTCACAGGTGGTTTTAAATCCTAGTGCTATCCTATTAGTTCTGTGACCATGGCAAGTTATTAAACCTCCATAAGCTGCAGGAAAACAAAAAAGGCAAGCGGAGATAAGAACCAAATTTCATATAGTTGTTGAAATGATTTTAAAAAGTATACATATATAGTATAACTAGAATACCATAATTCTTTAATAATTTTTAGTTTCCCCTAACATCTTTTCTAAATACATTTTTTTTCCCCAAACATTTTTAGATGGAGATGGGCAGTTGGCAGTGTTCCTTAGGAAACAAACTTCTTGGAAAGGGAGTGTCTACACAATGTGTATAAGCTCCTTTTGTGACTCCCATATATCACTGGCTTCGCAGGACACTTGGTCCTGTCTAAAACATCCACTGAGACTTTTGATCCACACCAAAAGGTCTTTGATATTTGGTCATATTTGGTCCTGTCCAAAAGGCCCATGGGGACATTTGCTCCGTGATTTGTTAAATAATACAAATGTTTAAACTTCCAAATGTCTTCATGGATGTTTTAGACAGGACCAAATATCAAGGACTTGGTGTGGACCAAAAGTCTTCATGGATAGTTGGACAGGATCAAATATCAATGACCTTTGACATGAACCAAATGTCTAGTGGACATTTTGGATAGGATTAATGTCTGCTAATCACCATCAGGGGTATGCTTTCCTCAAGTGTAAGCAAATGTTCTCTCTCTACCTTTGTCCCTCTCACCTTGAGGGCTACTTTATCATCTAGATTCAATTCTTGTTAACGTGAAACATTTTCCTGTTCCTCTTTTAACGTGAAGCTTTTTCCTGTTCCCCTTTTTCCACAATCTAATTCTGCTACTGTATTCAATCCCCTTTCACTGTGTTTCCAAAGTCTTAAGCTAGCCTTATGTATTTTCATGCCTTGCCATGTCCTTCACTTTGCAGAGATCTCTTCTACAGACAAAATAACTTAGAGAGTTAGGACACAGTCTTTAAAATGATTATAAATAAGGTGCTTATGGAAAATCACATGACTAGGACCTGAGCTACCTCCTGTCATTGTTCCTATTATTTTCTTAAGATTGTTCTCAAATTCATTGAAATGAGAATTTAGGGTGGTATTTCTTTGGGGGCCAAGAGGAAAAAGAGATAGTAGCTACAGGGTCATAGGACCATGAGAATGTTTTGCATTTTGTCAAGTGGCCCTTATAATGGAGAAGCAGAGCTCAGGAGGTGAGCAAAGAAGAGCATGGATCTGGCAATCTGCCCTGCAACAGTGAGCTTTGTTCGCACGCAGGTTCCCAGCTTACAGACAGTACGTATTTGAATAGAGCCCATTGTTTACCTCTTGGGTGGAATGCAGAGGAAATAGGCCAATGAGTCAGGCACCCACTTGTTTAAAAAAAAATCGTAAGGATTTCAGAGGAGTATAAGCAAAACTGAGAGTTTAAAAGGAGATGAGGATGACAAGGACAAATAAGGGCTGCTTGGTATTACTGTTACTCTTCAGTCTTTGCTGAGAGCCTGCCATACTTGGGCTGTGGTTTCCAATTCTGAACCTGAATCCAGTAGAAAAGCTAATTTGTCTCTGGGGAGGTATTCTGACTAAGATCTAATCCAAAGTAATTTGGAGTAATTGGTTCTTCTCCATTATCCATTTAAAGGACATGTGCTCAAACTCAATAATAAAGTTTACTGGAATTATAAGCAAATTTAATCTTATAGAGAGGGAATAAGTAAATGAACACTGGGGTAACCTGGCTATTTGTGGGTAAGGGTAGGGTGAAGGAGGTAGACAAGAAGATGAAAAAGAAATCACAGTAGTCAGGCAGTCCTAAAAATTCAACTTAATAGCTAAGTATTGTTGAAATTTTCCAGCCATACTTTTGAAGTTAATTGCCCTGTGATAGAGACCATAATAAAGATAACAAAATCAGGGCTCAAAGGGATTAAATACCAAAGTAAAAATAAATGACATTTGCTCAAAATCCCTTCCTCTTCACAGAGGCCGAGGAATACAGAGAAGGGATGTCAGTGTGCAGATTTTTTTTTTTTTTAAAGTAAGATAACTGATCAGCATATGATTTAAGCTTAGAATCTAACACTGGTCCTGCTCCATTACTTGACTTCCTGATCTGCAGATGTGCAGGCTAACATTCCATTTCTTATAGCTCAGTCCTTGGTATAGAAATGGTCTTTCCATTGTGTCATCTCAGTTGGGAAAAATGCATGGTAGTGATATGAATGCCACTGAAAAGAAGGAAATGACTTGGTGTCCATGGCAAAGATTCAACTATGTTCTACTGAAAGCTCTGGTTTGGAATTCAGACTTGATTCACTTTTTTTTTCTTTTCAGTAATATTTGTTTTCAAATTTCATTACAGAGAAATAAAATAAAAAAAAAATCCCAAGGAAGAAAGTAGAAATAATCTGTAATCTGACACCCAGAGATAGCCAACATAACATGCTGATGTATATATTCCAAAATTAATGGACTACTTTGCACTATTTAGTAACATGTCTTTGTCATCTATAATTCATTATATATTTAACAAAATTTCAAAGGATGTAAAATACTTTTAAGTAGCTATCTGTTTTTAAACATTAAGATTAGTTTTAATTTTTCAGTGTTAAAATATTTCTTTATAAAGTTTTATAATGAACATGATTCATTTGTTATTCAGCACATATTTCTTGAGCACCTACCATATTCAAATCATGAAATCAGGCATTATAGGGGGCAGAAACATAAAATAATATATAAATAGTGACTTTCTTCAAGGGAGTTACTGAAAAGGGACTGATCTTTCCTAAATGATAGTAATTGTTCAAGAGATGCTTTATCCTTTTTCTTCTATGAGTTTCATATCCCCTTGTATTCTATGTAAATTCAGTTCATAAAATCAACTTCTGGGGATGATTTAGTTTATGTTCTTTCTTCTAAACAGTATTGTGTATGAACCCAATAAAGTTATATGGGGTTAATTTGTTAGAGAGATTTTGTTAACTCATGAACTAAATATATGCTAGAAAACATTCAACATAATATTACAATGATTACAGTTGGCATACTTTTATAATAATAAATAGAAACTACACAGAAATATAGTTAAAATTTAGTTTCATTATAATTAGGAAAGCATCTTAATCATATTTAGCTTAGAAACTCTAAGTTGCACAATATAACTGAAACTGTGGTTTGACAGCAGGATAGCTGAGTTTTCAATTCAAATGATGGTCACAAACTTACTTTTTAGGGGAACTAAAATATTTTAATGGCATTATTGGCATCTTTTTCTGCCTCTGAAATTGAGTTTTCCTCTATTATTTACTCTGTGGGGATGAATGGTTTGCTCACTTGTGTAGCCCACACTTCCTCTGATGTCAAGACCATGGGAATGATTTCATTTGAATCGGTGATTCTCTAACTGCTTCGGAACCAAAGATTGCATTTCTTAATTATAAACATTCCACAGAGAAAATCATATCCTTATTATAAACAAAATATTGAAAAAGAATGCAGATACAAATGATTAAATATAGTACAATTGTGGTTGTGGTAGGTAGATTTTAAGATGGCTTTCGTAACCCTGACCCCTGGTGTTACTCCCAGAATTATGTTGCCCTCTCTTTACCATATAACTTTAGATTATTATTAAAATAAAGTCAGAAAGACCTTAGATGTTAGTTAAGTTTAATGAAGCTATTCCTACTGGGGGGGTCTAAACTATAGGTATCTGAGACAACCTTAGGTAAGGGCTGAAGGCAAATAATTATAGTGCCTATAATACATAATCTAGGAAGGGCAAAAAAAAAAAAGCCACAATCATTATTACAGCTGTTTCTTGAATTCTTTATTTATAAAATCATGGTAGTAGCCATACCTCTTTGTCTTATTAAACTAATATGGTGACAAATGAAAAGTTCTCCTAATTAAGATCCTTTTGTAGAAAGAACATTATATGAAAATACACAAGTTGAGCGTTTCTTGTTCAAGTGTTTTTTCACCCTGGGAAAATGTGGAGGCTATAGAGCTCTGTGCATCTTTTAGACTCTTCTGTGCTTGCTTTGAGTACACCTGTTGGAAAATATGGAGTCCAAGTGTGGGAAAACCTCAGTTTCCTTTTGGAAGATTCCACTTCTATTAACTTATGATTGATTTCTAGGAGTTGAAGAGGAGACAGAATATTTAGACTAATGAAAAGCAAAAGCCCAATGAATCCATGTGATCATAAAGAGAGACAAAAGATGCAAAAATATAACTGAGCTACAAAACATTCACTCACAGCATGCTATCACTCTATGAATGATTACAAAAGTAGTTCTTCCCACTATCTGATGGTCCTGTCGATCAGGAATCATATTAATGGCTTACGCCAACTATATTAATGGCTGGTGCCTTTATCTTATGCCATCATTGACTATTTTGCAGAAATCAGGATTTTTTCTCTATCCTGCCATGTCCTGTTGTGCAGGTTGAGTCTGATCAAGGAAATACTCTTGTCCTCACTCTCACTGTTCCAGCTGCCCTGGCAGCCCTCCTGGTGCATACTGAATGAGGTCATATATTTAGTAGGATGATGTCTTATATAAGAGCTGAGAAAGACAGAGACATCTCTACATCTGCCATTTAGAAACAAACAAAAAGCTACAGGGAAGAGATTTTAGAGTATAATGTAATATGCATGGGCTTTAGAGGGAGAAAGACCTGGGCTTTCTAACTATATGATCTTGAGCAAGTTACTTTATTCCTCTGATTTTTTATTTCCTCTGAGTTATTTAAGAATTGCCATGAAGTTTGTTTGGGAAAATGCATGACAGAGTATCAACTCAGTAAATACCAGTTCTTTCCCTTTTCTTCTTGACAATCCAGTTTCAGGAAAATTTGATAAGTGGTATAAGAGCTCAATGGAATTACAAATGCCTCTGTCCTGTGGAACAAGAAACTTTGTGTCATTATTTTACTCTTAGCTCAGAGTCCTCTCCTGGCCTCCCCTTTTAGGGCTAGAGACCACAGTAATACCAACTGGTAAAGCAGGTGCCTTCAAGCCTGAGGTAATGAGATGGATAGTTGGAGAAGCATGTCAGAATGAAAGCTTCAAATTATTCACCGTAGGAGTTACCACACTGTCTGAAATCAATTTAAATTATTTAAATTGTTTTGGGAATTTGTCACTTGAAAGTTTTCACATGAACATTTCAGAAGTCCTTTTGTGGGCAAGGGTCATAAGTGTGATACCCCTTCTTTAATCTGTCCATGAAATAGCATTAAGATAAATATAGCTACTATTTCAAATTGTATACCATCTAATTGCCTAGGGAAAGTAAAAAGGAATCCACGTATAAATCAAGTAGACACATACAACTTAATATTCCAGAAGAAAATTCATGTCTATATGTGTGAAAACTTTAACTGTGCTTTTCAGTATCTCCCCTCAGAGAGGCTTATACGCATTTTTTTTTTTTTTTGGTTGTTCGTTTTATTCTTTGTTTCATATGGCTTCTATGCTTCCTCTTTTGTCTCCTAAAACAGTGTGACCAGGACCCATTCGGTCCCTCTGGTCTTGAAAATCCCATGGCAGACTGGGGAATATGGTGGTGATCTTCTTTTAATTTCTTCTGACAGACTTTTTTTCAGAGGGAAAGAAGGACCCTTTCCAAGTCTGATCTCAGCCCTGGCTGTGTCCAGATTATGTCACAGGCTGTGTTCCGATTGTGGTTTCAGGCACTTGTATTTACCAACTTGGTTTTGGCCGAAGGAAGGAGTTCCTAATGAATACATCCAATTGTCTCATGAAGCATATATGCACAATCTACTTCAACCTTACGCAACTTTTATTTCTCTACACCTGACTTTACTAAAAAATAGGAAACATTTAATTCAGTTCTTTAGTTCTTTCAGGCAGTTAATTCCTTTGCAAACTTATGTGTGTTTAATGGAATTTTAAGACACTAACTTTATTCATAATTACTTAATAATATTCTCACCATTCACAGATATTTCTAGGCTCAAAAGTCTATCGACTTATATGGTATTCATAATGCGTAGCTGCATGTTAGCATTTAGAAAGCCAGTGATTTTCCTCGAAGAGCTCACACAACATTAGAGTGTTATACGTAGTCTTACTTAAGAAAAAAATCTTGTGATCACTTTTAGGTTAATAATAACAATGGTTACAATGGTAGTACAACAGCGTCAACAATAAATGCTACCTCTTCATAAAACTTTATGTGTTTTAGGTACTATCTAGCTTTTTATTTGCAGTATTTAATTTAATCCTCACAAATGCCTAATAAAGTAATTTATTTTCTCCATTTTCCAGATGAAGAAACTGAGGCTTAGAGAGACTAAAGACTTGTTCAAATGTCACAGAAAAGATAAGTGATATAGCTGGATTTTGAGACCAGTCTTCTTTCAACTTAATGAATATCCAATAGTGAATGCAGCTAAACACCAGTAATCATTAGGGAAATGTGAACTAAAACTACAATTAAATACCACTTCACATCCATTAGGATGGCTATTATCAAAAAACAGAAAATAACCAGTGTTCATGAGGATGTAGAGAAATTTCAACCCCTTATGCATTGCTGGTAGAAATATAAAATGGCACAATCCTGTGAAAAACAGTATGCCAGTTTCTCAAAAAGTTAAACATAGAATTATCATTTCTATTTCTGACTATATACTCAAAGAAGTGAAAGCAGGGACTCTAACAGATATATATCCACCTGTATTTGTAGCATTATTCACAATAGTCGAAAGGTAGAAACAACCTAATATCCATGGAGATAGAAACAGATAAACACAATATATATAATAAATGTAAACAAATTTGTAAACAAATTCTATATACATACAATGGAGTATTATTCAGCCTTAGAAAGTATTATAATTCTGGCACACACTACAGCATGGTTGAACTTGAGGAAATAAACCAGACACAAAGGGACAAATATTATTTCATTTCACTTAGACGAGGATTCTGGAGTAGTCAAATTTATAGACACAGAAAATAGAATGGTGGTTCCCAGGGGCTGGAGGTAGACGAAATGGGAATTCGGTGTTTAGTAGGTACAGAGTTTCAGCTTCAGATAATGGAAGTTCTGGAGATGGATGGTGGTGATATTTGTACAACAATGTGAATCTACTTAATGCCACTGAACTGTATTCTTAAAATTGGTTAAATTTGTACATTTTATGTAATGTATGTTTTATCACAATATAACGATAATTACTAGGGGAAAAAAACATAAAAAAAGAGTGAATGCTGACCAGAGTATCTTCAAATAATGGGCTCATCCTATGTTTTAACCTAAATCAGTGAATTCTGTTTGTAAGTGATGAGTAACAAAAAGGCTAATTTATAGGAGAAGAGTCCTTCTTCAATAGAGAGTTCATTTGACCTCTTTTTTCATTGCTTTGGTGGTGTTCTCCTTGGGTCTTAAGAAGAAAGACAAAGCAAGCACCCATTCTTATGCCTTCACTATTAGTTTTGCTACCTCATTCTCTCCCTTCATCTAAACCGTTTATTTGTTCACACCTCCATGAGGGAACGATTTCATAAGCTTTTAACCTTTGCTAATCTGAAGAAGAAATTTTGTTATTCATTTTTCTTTTTATTTCTGTAGCCCACCCCCCTCCCCAAGCTGGCAGCTGCCTACGTGACAAAGATGACACTTAATTTGGTTTTCATTGGCCCATTATTCAATCACTAACACCTCACCTCCCTCTTACTCACTCAGAGAATATCTCCAGTCTTGGGATCTAACAGTTGGCATCTGGTTAAGGACAATTAAAATGGCCCAAATTTTTCCCTACCAGCTCACACAATACAGGTTTTAGCTCCAGCTTTCTACATTTTTTAAATGTGGCCAATTCTTGCCTATAAAATACCCAGTAAAGGTAATGCTTGTTACAGAGAAACAAAGTGAAATCGAGATGTTTGTGAATTATCAATAGCCACATTAAGCTTTGGCCAAGGTTCTCAAGTGGACCATGGCTTTGTTTTTTGTGAGTCATCTACCAGATTGCAGCTAACAGTCTACTAAACTAACAGGGAAATCTGGAACATTGGACATCTATACCTGTCTTACCTCTACTTTTAAAAGATAGACAAATATAGTCAAGTGTAGAAAATTGCAACTTTTCTCACGAGGACTGTCCCATGTAGATATTCTTTGGCCTAGGCATAGGTCTGTTACACTTCCAGTTCTGTGCTCATTAAGGCATTTTTGACTCTGTCTCTCATTGATTCAAGGGGAGAAAGGATATGAATACTAGCTACATTAAAAAGAACTGAGTTGCTTCTTCTCTTAGCCTAGACACTACAACCTTCTCCCTCATGTGACTGATTAGGGATCATCTGCTTCTCTAACTCTTGCTCTTGACATTTTACTCCACATGTGAAGTCTTGACCCAGCTGCATTGTCTCATTCTTTGCTTTGACTTTCTGTCCCAGTCACATCTTCTTTGAGTTGAATGGTAGAAGAATAATGGAAGAACAAGTTATTAGGTACATTCCCAGGATACCCTTGAAAGTCCTACCAAGATATTTTGGAAATGAAAGGCACAGATGTATAAAGGGCTTAGGTCTGTGTGGTTTAGTGTAAAAAAAACATGGACTTCTTACACATTTTATCACCTTAGGTAGGCAACTTATCTTCTCTAGGACTTCTGTTTTTAACTGACACTACAGGAGGAAGAGGTTTTTTCAACAAATAGTAGGAAAACTGGATAACTACATGCAGAAAAAGTGAAATTGGATACCTATCTTACACTGCTCACAAAAAGTGGATGAAAAACTTAAATATAACATCTAAGTCCATGACCATGCTACCCTGAACAAGCACGATCCCTTCTAATCTCGGAAGCTAAGCAGGGTCGGGCCTAGTTAGCACTTGGATAGGAGACCACCTAGGAAGACCAGGTGCTATAGGCATACATTTTTTTTTTTTTAAAGGGATTATAACCTGACAAGGTCCTTGCAATCTATGAGGTCAACCAAGGCTTACTTTGCCTAAAAACAAAATGAAACAAAACCAAACCAAAAGACACCTAATACCAGGAGCACACCTAAACAACTGTGGTTTGGCACTGCCCGATTAGAATTGATATTTGCTCCAATAAACTCTTAAAATTTTTAATATGCCTCAGTTTATCTTTTAACTGTTCTGGTGTCAGAAGAAGGAACCAAAGGAGACTCCTGACAGCCTTCCAGGAGCAACGAGCCACCAGACATAGGTGCCTGTTGGGCCTCTTGAACTCGCTGCTTTCTTGCTGCCTCTGAGGGTCGTGGAGAAGACCCTCTTCGATCCTGAATCCTAGCTCTGCAGCTTTTGTATTATAAGGATTCAGACTTTATTTTGAGCATTACTTTTTCTGGACTGGTTAGAAACTGGCCATAGTTACACTTGCTTTGACTTTAGAACTGGACTGCGTACAGGGTCTGACTGGGTCCTACTTAAACTGGACTGAGCTCAGTGTGAGACCTCAGGTGATAAAATTTTGTTTTAAGGCTGAACAAGTAGGTTAATTTTATTAAAGACAACTTGAATTACAGTAGCCACAGTGGAAAACTGAACCATATTAGTGGAAAACTAAACCATCTTAGATAAACTTATTTATTTATGAGGTACCTTGGAAAAAAAGGGGTCTCAGCCAGGCATTCACTATAAGGGATAGAAAGAAAATTATTTTTCTTTCTCTATACTTTCTGGTGACTAGGATGAGACTTGCTAGGATACCTCACTCATTCTAGAGCCTACAGATGGCATCCTGGGAACATTGGCAGAAGGAGGCAAAGGGTAAAGAATTATTACCAAGGCCAGCTCTCTAAGATCTCTACTTGTGGTGCCTGGTTGAGAGAGGAAGGTACAATTTCACGTTGTTCCTTTTATTTCCAAATTCAGATTGTAGGAAAATACATTGGTTATTGTTCTTTTTACTCCCAGGGATAGTTACTATCTTCTTGTTTGTCTCATTTTGTGCCCCGAGAACTTGGCTTGGCAACTGTTAGGTTGGGGACCACAGATATGGCTAGACAGAATGTGGATTGAACTTCATTTATGGCTAGGTCCTACTGACTGTTATCAGCTTTCAAGGGAATTGTCTAAGTCTTTCTTTTGGTTATCCTTGGGAGTGACTCTGGATCTTGAAAGTGTAGTATCTTCTGAATGAGTTTTTAGAAACTTTTTTTATGTTCATGAGTTTGTTCAATGCCACCAGGAATATCTACTGTTTGTCCTGGCTGAAACATCACAAGATATTCTGAAAGATTTTCTTAAAGTAGCTCTATGGTCAGAAGTTGGACAAGTTGAAAGCTGATATTCAGGACCTGATAGGAATTGTTTTTTTTTTTTAAGCTTTCTCCCCTAAGCCAAAACAAAACTATGTACCTAGAGAGAAAGAAAAACATTCTGAAGCAATTGTGGAAGGATTTACTAAAATGTTTCAATGAAACACAGCTCTAAATCTACAACATAGAAATCTTTTGATTTCCAATCTTCTGATTTCCATCTTAATTGAATATCTTCTCTCTGATATACAGAAGTAAACTGAGGCTAAATTCTAGTCAGGCCCCTCTAAGCCTTCTTCTCAACTGGGCTGCAACCTTGTCCTGTAAAAACTAGATTCACTTACCCACATATCTCCACATATATACACTAAGAGACTTGACCAAACACAGGCATAGTTTCTAACTGACCAGAATTTAGCCAAGAAGAGAGTTTTTGCCACCTCTCCCATTGGGTCATGTCAATGTTCTAGAAACACGAATACCAAAGTATCAGGCATCAAGCCATTGGGAAGATGGGGAGGAGTCATCTGTATCCATCTTACTGCCAATCTGAATATTCTTGGTATCAATGTGACCCTCCAGCAGCAATGGTTCTTTGTTGCTTGTTGCCACAGTCAACACATAGGAATGTTCTTCAAAGCAGGAAATCCCAGTGGCCATTGACTCACCCCCCTCTAGACACAACTAGAAATCAATCCTGGAATATTGCCATGGAGCAGATCTGACTCCTCCAGACCTACCCCACCAGGAAGGTTTTCTCTCTTTTAATTTAGAGGCAAACTCCTCTGTCCAATATGTTTTTTAAAGCTTCTATGCCTTTTTTCATAAAACTCTCTCCTCCTCAATGAGCTTAGGATTTTGAAGACATAATTCAGGAGTTTTTCATGCTACTTTTATTTCTGCTCAGTCATATATTTCCCTGAGGGATTGAAATGCAGAGCCTGCTCTTGAAATGACCAGGGGAAAGGGAAAAATTCAGAGAGAGAGAAACACAGGAATGAATATCTTAGAATATTTTCCAGCCACACATACCAGCTGTCATGGAAAAGATGAACCAAGGTTTAAAAGTTCACCATTGGACATGATAGAGTATAAGAAGGCTTAGTTTTGTGGCATCGATAATTCACTTAGGTGAGTGTAATGAGAAACACACTGGGCTGAGTTGGAAGATCATTATTCTGGTTTCTTTCTTGCCCAATGTCACCTGACTGCAAATTCCTTATCCATGAAATTAGTGTGTTGGATAGTTATCTCTTCCAGCAGTCATGTTTTTAACATATCCAACTAGCACATAAATTACCGGATCAGTTAGTACCTAAACAGTGCGGCTGACTGATTTTCATTTCTCTAGAGAGGAGTTTACTTTATGCCTACTCCCATACAATATAGTCATGTCAATCAATTCCAAAAAGATCAATTACTAATGTTAATGATTACCCTTTTCTAATTAGATTTTTGACTTTCATGATATAAGACAGATATTTTAATTTCTGACATAATTGGGATATCACCTTGCCTCTAGAAAAAGTAATGGACATTTGTCCTCCTAGCTTCTTTTCCTTTACCATAGTTTCTTCTCTCTGTGTGTTATGCAACGCGAACAGTCTAAGAGGTTTCCTGTTGCAGGGGTCCCCAACCTACCTGTCCCCCACCTGTTAGGAACTGGCCACACAGCAAAAGGTGAGCAGCAGGTAAGCAAGCAAAGCTTCATCTGTATTTGCAGCTGCTCCCTCGCACTAGCATCACCACCTCAGATCATCAGGTGCACCGGTTCCTGGTGCCAAAAAGGTTGGGGACCACTGTTATATTATGCTAAAAGATTTCATTCCTTTTATATCCTCCTTCCCCCCACCCCCACTTTCTTTCACTGGACACTTTGTAGAGTACTGATTTCCCAAAGCTGTTTATAATGTAGAAGATTCATATCTTTCATAAGTGTGTTCCTTCTTTTTCTCCCCAAGTTGCATATGAATATTGGCATCTGATGTAATTTATTATAAGCAAACAAATGTCATAGTCCCATGCTGACTTCTCTCCCCTTTTCTTGTGGTCCCCTCACAATGTGCAGTTTGCGTATTTTGTGGAGTATGTCTTACTCACGGCCAGATGTTCCTGGCTAAGCTTTAGGACATATCCTGATTCTGTTTACAGGTAAAGAGGGACCAAAGTCTGTGCCCTGAAGAGAATGGGGGCATAGAATTAATCATTAGAAACATGTTTCAGACCAAAGCAAACAAGAAACTCATTTGCTTCCTCTGGAGTTTAATGTCACAATCAGGCTTGTTGTTTCCTGATTTTATCTGAAGCTGAAGCCAGGACAACTTTATATTATGTTTATTTCCATCTACTGAATTACGGTTGCCTCCTGCAAAAAACAATGACTACTGAAGAGGAGGAATGTATTCTTGGCCACATGTTCTCTGTGTCTGCATACTCTAAAATGGAAATGAGCAATTTATCTTGAATGTTATTCTGTCTCCTGAACTACTTCTCTCTAAACATTTCCTAAGGGCTTTCATTTAATCAGGGGCCTATTTCCTAGGGTTTTTTTTGGGGCAAGGGGGAAACTTAGAGATGGCAAAAACATTTTCTGAAAGATGAACACACAAAAACCTGAATTAAAGAGCCACACTTTAAATATAAATATGAATAAATGACATGTGTTTTATATTATTTCATATGAGAATTATCTTTTCTTAAATTGAATAACAGTAAAATGACTAATGACAGAAATAATAAATACATGGTTGAATTTTCAGGTTTTAATTCCTCATTTATTCCTGTACTGTCTAATCAGAGAATATTACTTGAATATCTGCTACATGCTAGTCATTGTGCTAGATGCTAGGGGAAGTCAGGACTGCCAAGTATTACCCATTAAACATAATTTGATTTAACTTTATGTTTCAAAGCTTTTCACTGAAATTTTAAAAAGTTTTTTAACAAAAAATGTAATTAGCGGTCATTGGAAAAATGAAAATAGAGAGTCATCTGAAGTAAAAACTAAAAGTGCTTCTCCTTTTCCTTAGTGATAGCCTTATTGATAATATGTAGGGTATTCCCCTGTTCCAATGTATTTTCTATATATTTACAATATTTCATATTTTTTTTACATAAAACAAAACATATAAACTCTTCTGGAAAATTTTTCATGACCAATGTTTTGATGATTTTTTGGTGCTAGCTCATTGTGATTTTCTTGATTTTAGTGCTAGTGTAATATACCATTGTATGAACATACTGGAATTTATTGAACTTGTTCCCTGTTTAAGTCCACCTAGGTTTGCTTTGTCTCTGTTGCTGTTGTTTAACTTTTTTTGTTTTTTCCAATTTACACAATACCACAATGAATTTTCTTGCATATTTATCTTCATACACATTCCTCAAATTGTGGAACTGCTGGGTAATATGCATATTTAACAGATATCCTCCAAAAATTTGTATTGAAAATGGTGTATGAGAAGTCTTATTTTTTTTCTGCAGGCTTGCCAATATAATTTTACAGTGCTGATCAATAATTTTATATTTGTCAACAAGTTATATTTTTTAAATCTTTGTTTCCTAGGTATACAAGATTATATTTGTATTTCTTTAATCATCAGTGAGGTTAAACATATTTCCATGGGTTATTAGTCATTTGTGGTCTGCAATGCAATTTGCTTGTCATATCTTTAATCTGTGTTTTTATTGGATAGTCAATATTTTTCTCATTGGTTTTAAATTTTCTTCTTATTTTGAGTAATAGTCATTTTCAAGATATTTTAACATATTATACAAATAATATACACATAATAAAATGAAAACATACAGGCTATATAATAAAAATATGTTACTTGTACCACCTTGTACACCTACCCACAGTCTCTTTCCCTGAAAGTTACTACCTTTAAAAATAATTCTAAAATATAAGTATTTACTTCCACCTTATGATTAATTCAATTTTAATAATACCTTTAGCTCCAGCTTAGTCTTTTTTTACATGCCCTTTTCTTAGCACATCCTCTTCCTCATTTTTTTAAATTTATTTTTTTCTAAAAATATTATTTTATTACTTATTTTGTCAACTAACAACATTTTATTAACTTTTATTAATTCATTAACTTTTATTTCTTATTCTATTTAGATTAGATACTATCTTTTAAACCCCGATATGCAAGAAGAAGATATTAGCATCCATATACTTTAATCAATCTTATGGCACTTTCATTCTCTCAAAGCCCTGTTTAGTACCTAAGAATTCCACGCTTTCTTTTAGATTTTTCCTGAGAACTAAAAGCCAACCAGTGTATATGTTATAAAATTTAATTATAAAACTGTTATTCAAAACTGAGCCAATTACAGCTATAGATTTGGGAATGTAATACTATATTTTTAAGCCCATGCCACACAAAGGAGAATGTTGCAAGTCTCAAAATCAAAAAGATTCCTTCTCTCTTTTATTTTTTATTTTTGATCAACATGACCTCTCCTATCTTCCTGAAATTTATCTATGAAATATTGATATACAATAGTTTCTCTTATCTGCTGTTTCATTTTCTACAGTTTTAGTCATCTATAGTCAAATCCGATTCCAAAATATTTCATAGAAAATTTCAGAAATAAACAAGTCATAAGTTTAAATTGCATGCCATTCTAACTAGTGTGATGAAATCTCGCATTGTCTTACTCCCTCTCACCTGAACATGAATCTTCCCATCTTCCCTTCTTCCAGAGGGTCCATGCCCTAGACGTCCTCCACTCTTTAGGCGGTCAGCAGCCATCTTGGTTGTTGGGTCTCTGTTGCAGTTTCTCAGAGCTCGTGTCCAAGTAATTCTTACTTTACTTAGTAATGGCCCCAAAGGGCAAAAGTAGTGATGCCGGCAATTTCGATACGCCAAAAAGAAGTCTTAAAGTGCTTCCTTTAAATGAAAAAGTGAAAGTTCTTGATTTAATAAGGAAAGAAAAAAAACATATGCGAAGGTTGCTAAAATCTATGGTAAGAACGGAACTTTTACCTTTAAACTAGTGAAGAAAGAAAAAGAAGTTTGTGCTTATTTTGCTGTTGTACCTAAAATTGCAAAAGTTACTGCTACAGTGTGTGATAAATACTTAATTAAGATGGTAAAGACATTAAATTTATGGGTGGAAAACGGGAAAAGAAAATGTGTTCTGACTGATGGCAACGTGGTGTACCAGAAAGCATTGAGCCTATATGAAGACTTCAGGAAGGGTATGTATATATAGGGTGTGTAAATACTATGAAACAACATATTAGCCATAGACCTGAATACTATCTGTGGTTTCAGGCATTCACTGAGGGTCTTGGAATGTATTCCCTGGGGCTACAGGGAGATTGCAGTATTCAGGTTTTCTACTTCCAGTTGGGTTTCTCTTTTGGTAAATTACCTTTAAAAATATTATTTATTTTACTATGTCTTCAATTTATGAGAATAGAGTTAAACAGAGGAATCCCTTACATAGTCTCCAAATCTTTGATTATGCTCTTCTTCATAATTTTTATGTATTTACTTTCTCTCTTTTATTTTCTTGATTAAACTAGCTAGTGTTTATTATTAATGTATATATTTCAAAGAATTGCCTCAAATTTATTTTTTAGTTCTATTTTTTCCTGTTTTTTTTTTTTTTTTTTTTTTTATCCATTCATCAACTTCTGCTTTTGTCTTTATTATCTCTCTTTTGAGGGTAGGGATGCATTTACTGTTGTTTTTCTAACTTTTTGAGTTAATTTGAAATTTTCTATACTTATAAGTAATATTCCAGATTGATCTACATCCCTAGGAAAAAAAGATATCCATTGAATCCTGTGTGACATGATAAAGAGTTAATTTTTGGAAGGTTACTTATCAATAGGAAGCTTATGAATAACATGAGTACAATGGATACCAATGCTAGAGATACAGGGCATCATTTGATCCAAAACTCTTTTCCCACTGAAATGGGAGATGTTGAAAAAGCAAGGCTACATTAAGAACTCTCACTCTGCTACATGTTTGCCTTCTATGCTAACTCTTGCCATTCTCTTGCTCTCACTCTTCTGATCTATTGTCTCTGATTTGAAAATTGTTTATTATAATTGTTTATTATTGAACACTTTATAAAAACAAAAATATGGTATTAGAAATTATTCATAGCTTTGGGTTAAGTCTTAATCTCTTTAGTTATATTAATTAGGAATCTATCAAGAAACATATAGCGTGCCGAAAGTAGGTAATGCAAATAATAAAGGGACTATTTACTGAGGTTTG
Organism: Rousettus aegyptiacus; assembly: GCF_014176215.1. Lineage (NCBI taxonomy): Eukaryota > Metazoa > Chordata > Mammalia > Chiroptera > Pteropodidae > Rousettus > Rousettus aegyptiacus. Next base: position 113,698,416 of record NW_023416306.1, on the reverse strand, counting down.
GAGAGCAGGTTGTAAAACGACAAGGAATATTTCAGAAGCTTGGAACTAGTCACAGTGAGTGATGATGCTATGTGCTCTAAGCCTGAGGGGTGAGGGCAGCAGAAGTTTCTGGAACCTAGAGGCAGAGAGAGCTATGTAGAGAGGTCCAGCTGATAGGAATTGTGCTCTCTAACCAAGGGAGGTAGCCAGCCTGCCTTGGCCCCACAGGGAGGGGGAATAAATACCCTGACTTCACTCTCTTCTGTCTCTTCAGACTTCTACCAGTGCTTTCCATGGTTTGAAACCATTGAGAAGCAAGAGGATACTAGCACCCTTTTTATGTATTCTATGAGTAAAATGTTGTGGGACCAACAGTGAGGATGAAGAATGGTTATCAAAGGGGAGACATAAGACACTCAGTACACTCACCCTCCCAGGTACCACCCATTCTAATTCTCCTCAGAGAGTCTGAGAAATCCATACATGCAACTTGTTCAGAGTAACTTCGTGGAGCTCACTTACTACTTGGTGTCTTTGCTAATCACTTTCTTTGTGGACAGGTTTTTTAGTAACAAATTTAAATTTTATAATAGATATGGAGCTGTTTAGCTATTCGATTACTATAAATGGGTATAAAATAATCAAATAAAATTGTAGATTTACCTAATTATCTCTTTAGTTGTGTTTGTTTTCAAAATTCATTTATTTTGAAGCTGTTATTAGACATATGAACACTTAAGATTATTGTGTTTTCTTGATTAATTGATTCCATTACCATTATTAAAGTTCTCTTTTTTTTTTATCCATGGCAGTACAAGTCATCTGGAAGTTCTCTGCTTCATTCATGTTAAAACTAATGTTTTCCTTATAGATTAGTAAGTCTCTGTTCACTCTTTTTAAACTTTTTATTTTCTCTGTATTAAGAATGGGCAATGTCTAACTGATCTATCTTCAGGTACACTAACCTTTTTGCTGTTTAGTGTTCAGTCTGATGTTGAGCCAAGGCAGTTATATTTTCATTTCATTTCATAAATTTTACTTTTCAATTTTAGAGGTTTTTTTTTTTAACAATTTGCATTTCTCTTCTGATATTCATTATCTTTTCAATCAATTGTTTATCTTTTTCTTTAAGTTCTTGGATGTATTTATAATAGCTGTTTTTAAGTCCTTGGCCCTTTCAGGATGCTTTTCTCTTCGCTGTTTTTCTTTTTTCATGATTATATGTCATATGTTCCTGATTCTATATTGGACATTGTAGATGATATTTTGAAGGAAGTCTGGATTATGTTGCTTTTCCTGTTACATTTTGTTCTGATGGGCAGTTAAATTTATGGTGATTCCAATTATTTTTATCTGGCTCAGCCAAGAAGATATATTTTGGGTTTTACCTTTTGTTCTTGAATATGGCCCCAGTTTAGGACAAGCTTTCTTACTGCTAAGGCATGGCCTAGCGGGGGTCTCAAATGAATGCTTTATGTGCTCAGGAGGTCTCTCCACACTATCTGTGCCCAAACAGAGATCTCTCAGTACATTGTGACCTCTAGGATCTCTGTTTCTGCTGTCAGCTACATGGCAGGGCATACGCAGTAGGCCTTGCAGAGTTTAGCCTTGTACATGTGCATCCTAGCCCTCATTCAAAAGGCCATGGTTAGCCCTCATATAGACTTCTAGCAACCTCGTCATTTATGTAGCTTCATCCTCTTTAGTACTTGGCTCTACAAATTCCAACTGCTTCAACAGCCTCAAAATTCAATCTCTGCCTCTTCGGCTCTGTGAGATTACCAGCTTCTCTTGAGTGTTACTTCCCTGAAGTGTGGTTCAGTGTGTGCCTTAAGTCAGAAAGCCAAGAAGTACATGTGACTTACATGTGCTTTTCTTCTCTCAAGAATCACTGTTTTTAAATGCCTCTGGTCCAGTGCCTGAAAACTGTTGCTGCAGATATTTTTTCTTTCCATTTTTATAATTATTTATGGAGAGTGGGCAAGTTCAGTACCAATTACCCTCTAATGGCCAAATGTGAAAGTCTGCCTGCCTGAATGTCTGCCTGCTGGTTGTTGTTTATAGAATGATTTTTCCGAGCCATTTGTCATTGGCCTACAGCGGCACTTTCTCTTTCTAATCCAGCATAGTGTGTATCAATTCTCTTTGTACTTGATGAAAAACTCTGTAATATATTGCATTTTTCTCTGTGTACTTCTAACTCTAACTCCTATCTGCTCATCTTCCTAAGACCTGAGGAAATAATTAAAAATGAACTGATAAGCTACATACTGCTTGATTCTAACTGCACGACATTCTTGAAAAGGCAAAACTATGAAGACGATAAAAAGATGGGTGGTTGGCAGGAGTGTTGGTAGGAAGATGAATAGGCAGATCACAGGGGATTTTTAAAGCAGAGAAAATCCTCCATAGGACATTATAATAATGGTTATATATCATCATACATTTTTTTCCAAACCCATTTTTCCAAGAATGAGCCTTAAGGTAAACTATAGACTTTGGGTGATTATGATGTGTCAATATAGGTTTATCCTTGGAAAAAAGAATACCATCCTGGTGAGTGATACAGGTAATGGAGGGGGCTGTGCACGTGTGGGGGTAAGGAGTATATGGGAAACCTTTGGATCTCTTGCTCAATTTTGTTATAAACTTAAAACTGCTCTACAAATAGTATTAACAGTGAACTGATTAATAGTAGTGTTTTAGGAAAAAACTAAATGATCGATAGTTTTATATGTTCACTTAATATTTTTTCAAGTAGTTAAAGAATTTTAATAATAGAATTATATAATTAAAAAAAGTTTTTACTTAGGCTAATTTCTTTATTATGTATTCACTTTATTTACTTTGTGTTATTTATGTTTTAGGAAATAGCATTTTTTTTGAAGGATTAGACTATTAACTCCTATGGCCTCTTCTTTTTACCTTTTTAAACAGGAATAGCTGACCCTATTTTTCATCAGTAAATATTTGCCTAGGAAGGGAGACATGTAGTGTATGACATAAATGTGTGGGTTTTAGAGCAAGGTTGCCTAGATGTGAATCTCACTTCTAGCATTTAACAGCTGTGCAATCTTGAGAAACTATCCTATTCTCTCTAAGCTTCATCTATAAAATAGGGATAATAATTAAACCATCTCTGAGAAAGTATTTTTTAAATATTTTCAATCCATACAAAATTATTTGGCATAATATCTGATATATAGTAGGTGTTTAATATAATAAGTATTAATATCTGGTCCTTAAATGACTGTATTGATTTATTTATTTAAGAAGGAAAACATAAAGAGACAGCACAGTAAAAAAGAAGAGTAAGAAACTATCGCTTCTATTTCTACCTCTTATTATCTGTGTGACCACAACTAAATCCTTTAAACTCTTCAATCCACATTATCCTATAAAATGAGTAGAAAAGGGCAGGCTTGCTTACTTCACTGTTTGATGTAAGAATCAATTGGGTTAATGTTCCAGGCTTGCAACACAGACACACACACACACACACACACACACACACACACACACACACCCAAGGGGAGGGGGAACTACACAATAAGCAAAATACAAACAATTCAATAAGACAATACTTTTAATAAATTATACAAGTTACACATTGAATCCCAATGTTCTCCACCAGACAGACGCATCCTATCATAAAGAAAATACAACTGTTTGTTTCCTCAACAGGAAAAAAGGGCTGGTCCCCTCTGAGCTTCCCTGGTTTCTGCCTGATGAACCATTACTTTGAGAAGAAAGATCTTCATATATTTGTCTAAAATTTAATGAGGACTTACTTGTCTCATTAGAAAATTCATTACAAAAAAATGTATGTTATACATTTAATATATAAGTACAATGTATGTGTTTCACATGCACGTGGCAAATGCATGCATAAATGTATATTTCTATTTAATGAGCAACACATTCAAAAAAGCAAAATATAATTATAAAGTCCAAACTGGAAATTTAAAATAAGGAATTGACTCCCATGATATTCTCAGTTGCCAAAAAAGTTCTTTCAGGGAATTGACTCCCATGATATTCTCAGTTGCCAAAAAAGTTCTTTCAGGGTATTGCCAGATGCTATGACCTATTGCTAAAAGGACCTTGATTTTCTAGACATGTGCACATGAGGCTGACGTTTCAGCCTCCTCTCTTGGAAGAAGGATTCTTCCATGAGGAGAGTGGAGTACCAATTCCACTGCATGGGAATCCAATCAGGAGACAAAAACCACACTAGTAGTTTGAACAAGTAAATGTAATACAAAGAATTGTCAACTGGGTAAAAGTTTTGTTCTAAAAGGGATATAACAGAGCTATCCCTTAAACTGGAACCACAAAAAGTAACCACTAGCCCCAGGCCTTAGAGAAAAGTGAACAAGGAAGAAACGCAAATACTTGGCAGGTAGGGAGCAGGAAGCACATTTTAAAAGGGTAAACACTGCTTATTTTGGCTTAGGAGTTCTTCCTTATGGTAATTGCTATGAAACATGACAGTCTAGGAGCAATTTTATGTCTGGTAGTTCCCTGAATACCACCTGAAACAACTACTACTATAGGAGGAAATAAGTAAGCTATTTTCCCTTGAAGTGTCTTTTTTAAAAAAAATCTGAGCAATGAAAACAGCCATCAGAGCTACAAACTGTATGCCATAGGGGTCCACTTACCACAAGATTGATCTTCATATTTCTAATATTCACTGACTGAACATGGAAAGGTCTAGGCTTCTTTTTCTGCCCTATATAATGATGCGAATTCCTTTAAATAACTTGCTGCCTTAAAGGAGAAAGTAATATTTAAAATTTATATTACAAAGTAGAATGTGGCAGAGTTAAATAAGAATAGTAGATGCACACAGAAGAAAATTTACAGTGGTGAGAATTTACATTTGTCTAGGACTTTATAGTTTTCAAAGCAATTTTCATGTAGTTCATGCCATTGAATTTGCAAAATAATTATGTAAATAGGCTAGATAGTATTATCCCTATGTTACAGATGAGGAACATGAGGTTTACAGAATTTCCCCCAAATCTCACAAGTGGCAGAGTGAGGATTTAAACCCATACCTCTTAAAACGCAATCGCTTGATCTTTCCAAAGCAACTGCAGGCTCTTTGAGGAGTGTTCAGCTGCTCGTTATATGTGAGACTCCATTTTTATACTGACACAATCCAGTGTCTCATTCTGAGGCCCCAAACTTCAAATGTTAAACAGGGTTGAGAAGCTAGGTAACTAATTGGGAACCTGCACCAGATAAAGCAGATAAAATTCCTGTCTAAGAGAAATAGCAGGAGTCCCTCTGAATGGTTAAACAATGATCTCTGCATAAGAAGTGAGACGCAATACTGAATCAAACACCAAGCTGAATCTCCCTTGCTAACTGCATACTTTCTGGCCTCTTTCCTAGAAACTCCCCATCAAGTTTCTGGATGCTCAGCCACAAAGGCAGGGGAAGGTTATTTGAGACAGAGCCATTCTGATACACCTGAAAAGATTTTCTCTTCTTCCGCAGATGGCCTGTTTCACAGAGTGTCAGACTGCTGAGTCACTTGCTGAGGAATCAGCTCAAAGACAGGCCCCTATTGATGTGGCTGCTCAGAATAAGGCCAGTCTGGTGTCTCAAGAATTTAAGACATTCATTAGCTGCATTCTTTATATTCAGCTCATAAGGTAGACCTGTGTGGGTGTCCATGTCCATTTAACACGAAATTTTTGGTTGTAGGCACACACTACCTTCTACATTCTTTCTCCTTGAATAGATGCTTTTATCCTGGGGGAGTTTAAGCATATTTTTATCTTGTTAATACTGTTACCTGTATGCAGCAAAAGTCTCGCTCTAATTTAAGAAGTAGTATTATTTCATCTTGAAAACCTGGCCTTTTTTTTTTTTTTTTTGGCGCATCTTCCCAGAGCAAAGGAAGAAGAGACCTCAGGGAGAAGGACTCAGGGAATCCACAGCTCTGCATTTCCTCTTCTTCTGCTCATTCTCTTTCCCTAATCATATCTCACATGTCAGTTGTTCTTTTGGATCAAAACATCACCATGGTGATATTACCATGGACTTTCAGCCAGGCTAAGGACATGTTGGCTAAGGGCTATTCTAGAGTAACCCATGCTGGCTTCTGTTTTATTTCAAAACTGTGTAGGTAGAATTCATTTCACCCATCTCCAAGAGTCGTTCCCTTATACCCCATAATGAATATGGAAAGCAATATTCAGTGTCTACAATAGTCTAATATAGTGGCTACCAATTAAGTATTAATTAACTGAATTGATGTTTAATTAGAGAGTTGATTTTAAAAAAGAACTTTTCTATTAATATGAAAATATATTCATTTATAAGTTCACTAAAAATGAAGGTATTAATATTAACATCTGTTTATTCCCCCGTAGAGCTTAGAGATCCTTGCACGTAGTAGATACCTAGTAAGTGACCATTACAAATGAATGAATAAATGAACAAATGATGATAAATCTCCACACTTGGATCTGAATAAATTTATAGAAATAGGATAAAGAAGTACCTTGATAGTGGATTGAAAGTACAGCTGTATCACATCAATTCTTACAATATAGAAATGCTTATTGTATGTCTTACAATATATAAAACTTTATAATAGGTGCTGTAGGAGGACATCAAAGATGAATCAGACACTGAAGTCACTGCAAAGAGACTTAGCTACAAATAACAAATTAAAAAGGGAAGATAATCAATGATTTAAGGGATCTGGGAAGAATCGCTTGCAGAAATCAGACATCTCTTCTGATCTTCCAAAGCTTTGAAATTCCTATACCCATCACAGGTAACAGCTTCAAGATGTTTCATCCTTCCTTCTGTCTCTAATCACAGAAATCCCTATGGTTACATGGGCTATTCTCAAAAGAATTGTTTCTGCTATGTCTGAGGGAACTCTGGTTCTCAGCCATGGCCTCACCAGCTTTCTGAAAGTTATTACCATTTCATTAAATTTTATTCCTTTTTGAGTGAAATTCTTTTCCCCGTCAAGTGATATATTCTAACTTCTTTAGGTTCCTAATCTAGGATAATGGATTTATTTTGCCCTTTTAGTTTCAACTCAAAAGTAAGCAAATTAGGATTCATTATAGATTTCACTAAACAGTGTGATATAAAGCAGAGCCGTTCCAGTTTTTCTTTTCTACCATATCACATACTTTGCTAACTTCCTATTGAGGTGATTAAGAAACCACACCAGATTAGCAGGAGCACAGGTGTTTCTTTTGATTCGATGCCAATTAATTGATGGCTAAATACTGTTAAATATCCCTAGGAAAACATTACCTCATATGAGGAACAAAGTTATAATCATTGTTACATTTAACACAAGAATTTCAGAAGAGACCAGTCTTTGTTCTTTATGACGAATCCTGACTAATTTTATTTTTGTTTCATATCTTAAACAAAAGCTGTACCTCAGTGTAGGTTATCATATTGTCTTGCTATCTTCATGATATAGACACATTCAAAACATTTGTCAGGTAAATAGGTCCAGTGCTGTGTTTTCACACTACTTACACACTATGGACCAGATATTAAAAATTGGGACCATCAGGACTCAAACACCATTGCTTTTAGACCTGCTTGCTCAATGGAGTCTGAATATTTATTTTATTGGAAAATGACATATATCACTTTATCCCTGAAGTATTTTTTAAAAAAAAAAAGAAGAAGAAGAGGAACAGCAAGAGCACGAACACAGTCCATTCCTAATGTAGAATGTTATTCCACTGAGTTTTCTCTTATGATCCTTATGCCTCTTTATAATTGAGTATCCTATACCAGACACATCTAGCAGTCTGGGACACTGGACAATCTTTTTAGACTTCTTGTTACCCCTGGGCCCTATTTTGAAAACAATCATTGTGGTCTTAAATCTCAAATATGTCAAAGCTTTCTCATATTTAAAGGGATCTTTCAATTTTCTATTAGTTTTTTCTTTCCTTTGGGTTTTATCTTCTTTCATTGCCATGTAAAAAAGTCAAAGGATTATATTTTTTTTCCATGGGAAGTTATTCACATGAATGTTTCTAATTCTGTTATGTGGTTTTTCACAATTTACATGTTTTTTTTTGTTGTTGTTGTTTATATCCTAAAACCTATTTCTTTGATTTACAATGACTCTAGAAAAAGAATCAATGTTTATGGTGTTGCCTTGTGTGTGGAATGGTGATCAGAATTGAAACTGGATGAGAGAAGTTTGAAGTATGATATAGGGAAATTGAAAAACTGGAAAGATGGAAGATGCTAAAAGAGCAGGGGTTAGGAGGAGGCAAACCCTTATATAGTACTTATATAGTGGAGTTGTTAATGTGCTGAATGGAATGATGCTGCTATAACTCATGGTTAGTGTCTACTGAGAAACTAGTTTGAATGGCCCTTCACCCTCAACTGAACTTCTGAATTCCAGATGCAGAAGCTATCCAGAGCATATATTCCTTATACAGTAATTCAAAGTCTATTAAAGTGAACTTTGACATTTCTTCCAAAGAACTCTTTTAGGGTTATACCTGTCTTAAAGGGTATAACTCTGGTCTTTACAACTTCCATTAAAAAAAGTATATCAAATCTTTGAGTATAGAACCAAGTATTTAAGGGAATTTTCTCACCAGAACTTTCTTCAAAGGTTCGAAAAATCATCAGACACTTAAATATGACTAAGCTGCCATATTTATAGAAATCTCATAACAATGACTCTCAGTGACTTCAACATTCATATTTATGATATTCAGTCTTGAAATTTCTCCATATCCTGATTTCTGTGATCTACATTCTTCTTTACTTATACTATTATAAACCTCATTTAAAGGTTCATCATCTCATGGACGCTCTCAACTTATAACTTCAAACTTAACCTTTTCATACTTGCTCATTCTTGATATAATTATGCTTTCTGCCCTCAAAATGTAATAAGCATCTACTCTATACCAGGTAATCTTCCAAGCACTGTGAATATAATGATGCATTTGAGACATGTTGTCCTCTCCGAGGAGAAAATAAGAAGGGCTTGTTGAGATGGTGAGCAAAATGAGACTTCCTAGAGGAGGAAATATCTAAGCTAATACCTAGAAAAGGAAGCGGAAGGGTCAGGGTAAGGGAATAGTTGGGTCATTCTAGGTAGATTATCAGTTTCTGATTTAGAACCTAACTCATCAGTTAACATGCACTCACAAGGCTCCATGGTTTACACTATAGATATCCCATGGTTTACATTGTAATAAAGGATAGAAATAGGATATATTATTATTCAGAAGATAATGGGAAAACTTGCTCATCTGTTTCAGCTACTGCTGTTCAGAGACACAAGTTAGAAGCTATTTGGAAACTGATCCAGTTGGCAATAGCATTTATAGATACTGTAGTTATAGCACGCTCTTTCCTCTTCTGGGAGAATAATAATAATTGTAATAACCTACTCTTATTATTTTTTGTTAAGGTTCAAATGTATTTTCTTGCTTTAGCTTTAAAACAACCTTATATAATAGGTATCATTATTGCTGTTGTTGTTATTTTATGAAGGAGAAAACTGAAGACCAGGGAAGAAAGTCAATACCTAATAAATGAATAATAAACAAAAGAATCAACATTCACAATCTGACTTCTGATTCTAGTCTGCACTCTTAACTACTAGATTGTTCAGCAAAAAATAGTTGGGTATATTTTATCATGTCAAGACCTAAATATTTTTTTATGTTCAGGGAAAAGTCATACTCACCCTTTAGTGATCAACTCAAATATAATTTCTTTTAATTCCTTCCCCATTTTAGCCAGTGAAAATTATCTAATATCTCTGCTAAGCAAGGTTCATGGTACATGCTAAGGTAGAATGACTGGCCAAAAGGATAAGTGAATAAATGTATTTCCATAACATTTAACACAAATTTCTATCGTTGCTGGTCTTAGACTGAATTATGGTTATAGTATTGTTTATACATTTATTTTCATGTTAAGCTATAAACTCCATGATGAAAGTGATGAGTTGTAATCATCTTTGTATGCTATCACCTAGCACAAATCCTGGAATATAGTTACTCAATAAATCAATGAGTGGCTTAGAGAGCAAATGAATAAATAAATGAATGGATGAATGAAAGAAAAGAAAAATATAGATAAGTGCTAGAGTGGTTAGAAATCCCAAAAGCATCAGGGTGTACTTTTTGAATGTCTAAACATCCCCTAACATTTATCTCATTTTCTTGCATATAGTAGCTACGAAAGATACAAGTAATATTTTTTAAGGGTCTATATGCTTCTTTTTATTTATACAAAGTGATATGACTAGTTCTTGCTGTGAGCCAAAGTAATATGTATCACTTTGGGCTTAGGTATATAAGGGTAGATATAAGTTCTCCACTTTCTCTCTTCTCCTAGTAGAAAAACCATAGAGATGACACATTGAGATCAAGGCATCACATGATAGAGAGAGCCTAGATAACCTGTTTTATTAAATGGAAAAAGATCTGGTGAATTATTGGAACTTCAAAGTACTTTGTGTGATTGAGATACATACTTTTGTTGGTATAAGGCTTTGAGATTTGATGACTTATTTGTTACTATAGCATAACCTAGCATATTGGGACTAATATAGTAAGTTTTCAGTCAGTAAGTATTGAATGAAAGAATAGGTAACACCTATACACCTATTCTATTAAGACTGGCCTCACTGCCATAGTGAACATGGCATCAATTATTGTTCCACATCCAATTGGTTGTATGACTTTTTAAAAGCAAGCATGGTCAAGGCCTAGTACAGTAGGGTTAGTGTCTATTAATGTGAAGTTTCTTCGGCTTACTCCTTCGACCTAAGTAATCATGCAGATTACTTAGCTCCTGCCACGTGCAGATTGTTCTGTATCCCAGTTAATTACAAGAAAGATAAGAAAAAATAAAACTAAGCAAAATCCTTTGGGATTAAGTGTGGAGTACACATTAATACTGGCATTTTAGCTGTTTATGCCTTACAAAGAGTAGGAACAGACACACCTGCCTAAAGTTTACCAGTGTGCAACATGAATGTTTGGTTTACACAATTACACATTGATCTGTATCAATTCCCACCAGCAGAGTCATTAACTTGTTCATTGAATATTTAATGAGCACCTACTCAGCATTACTAAAATGACTACAGAGAACAAGATTGGAATTTTTGTTCATCCTGAGACCTTTGTTGGATATACAGGCCAATTTTAATTCAGAGCAACATGATTTGTGCAATCTGGTGCTTACAGGCAAGGAGTAATTCTTATGTTAGACTTAGGATAATTGTAATGTTTTTCTTTCTTCTGTTTACATTCATGGCTGTGGTTTGAAGGTGGCTTGGAATCTTAGTTTTCTTATCAGAGATCTGATTTATTTGGACAGGTAGAGTTGAGTTTTTATAAAAGGCTCAACTGCTTTGTTTGTTTTTCAGGTTTTAAACAAAGTCACCCTGAGGGTTTCCCATTAACCCCCTGGCTGGATGAGGTGTGGTAGTGTAGGTATCTAATTCATTCTGATGGAGTAAATTAGTTGCAACTTGTTGGATGCCTCCTCTTTAGCAATTACAGACTAAAGTGCATCATCTGTTTTTTTTTTTTTTTTTTTTTTTGATGGAGTGTTTGTTTTATGGTTATGACTATTGTTACTTTCAAACAATTTGAAAAAGGGGATGGGGAGACTTGCCTATTTCTGCCATTTTCACTTGAGTTTTGCATGTTGGGATTTGGTTCTCCTGACCAAATAGGGCCCTCCTGTGTGGGACCTTAAGCTGTGGCAGGAGCTATTAAAGAGTTTAGGCAGTCAGGAAAACAAGGAAGGAGGTACTATTGCCTGTGTTAGGTAATCTGATGCCTTGGGGTGAAGTGAATGAAAGCCAGACAACCTTTCTGTAAGTTCCTTTGAATGGGACCTGGCAACATCTAGAACCAGCAGCTTTCCATCATGGAATATCCATTAACCTTGTTTATCTCTGGAAAAACACTGCATTGTTTCTATGGTCTGCTGCTTGTCAAAGAATGGTGCAAGAGATCATCTTCAAATTCAAGGAGAGGATGAGCTTTGCAGCTATGTGAAAATCTTCTATAGACAGAGGTCTTTTTTTTTTTTTTTTTTTTGCCTGGCTCCTTCTGGACTTCTTGGGTGATATTTATACCCTGGAAGCTAAAACTGAATGTAAGATTTAAATTCTTATTTTTATTTTCCAATCGATCTCCCGTTTAGACTCTGTTCCAGTACAATGTTACTGGCTTGTGGGACTGCTCTGGTTCTTTCTTCGTCATTAACCTTACATCCACGTGTGGCATTTCAACACATTCAAATCTACAAACTCTTTCATCTATCATCAATGCAATCAGATAGGTGTTTTATAAAAAATTCATATTAATCAATGTTAGAGTTTTAAAAACTAAAGTTCAATTAGACTTGTCAAATCTTATTCCCCAGTAATAGTACTAAAGATGAAAACAGGCTACAATATGAAGTTTTAAGTTAGCATATGTAGCAATCTTCAAATAAGAGAGAAAAACATTTTATTGAATGATTAATTGCCACCTTACCTCAAGACAATTGATGGTGAATGTTGTTGAATCTGATATAGAAATCTTAATTCTTTAAGTTAAATGTAATTACTTTATAAATGTATCTTTGTAGAAAATAATGTTGAAAATTTGAGCTTAATTTTAAAATATTTAAAAATGCATCACAGAATAAGAACTTAGACAAACCTTACACTAATTATATGGTTTGTTCTTCAGTCTCTAATTAACAAAGGGTGAGGCAGCTTTGAATAGTAATTTAAAAAAATACAAGGAAGAAGATGCCATAGAATTCTGTGGTATATTGCTTAATAAGCATTATATCAGGAAATTCTTTCTTATATCTAAACTCAAACCTAATATTCTATATTTTAAAGTTTTTTTCTGTATTAGTAAAAAAAATGTGTAATATAATTATGACATAAATAATATAGTTGTAGGTATTGCTACACACACATAGGCTTGATCACATTAAAATACAATATTAACAGAATAGTGTTTATCATAGTAGCATAGTTTTGCTTGTCTTGTCACATTTAATAAATAAAGGATATTACAATTTTCCAAATTAGTTTATGTTTTTATGCTATTGGCTATCCTACTAAATGCCAATGAAAGGCAAACTTAAATATATATATCTAGCTTTGACTATCTACAGAACATTTCCAGTGGGCCAATCATTGTTCTGGTTGCTTTCACATGTTATATTATTTAATTCCTATAACAGCCCTGTGATACAGGAATTTCCAAAATAGTTTACAACTGTATTCCATAAACGGCTTCAATACCCACAGTAAAGTCCATAGCAAAAACCAAAGCAAAAGCTGTTGGGGTGATAAGAACTCTGTGAGACTTAACCAGACAAATCTGTCTCCATAATTGGTTTATTAGAGAGAAAAAAATATATAAATAAGAATAGAACCCTCTCTATATGAGAGTCAGGAGATTTAATATTGCTGAAATTGTCTACAACCCTGTGATGTTAGGCAGGGTTGTATTGGAACCATGGTTTTTTTTTTCTTAATCTGTAAAATCAATAAAATGATCATAATTAATGTTTTTAAATGTTTTAACTGTGACCCAAAGTAAGAAATACACGTTAGATTGCAGCTCAGTCAATGCACATACTAAAAGTTTCACCAAACATTACTTATTCTTACTGTGTGTAATGCATTCTGATATTTTCTACTTTGTTCTACTTTACTTTTAAAAATGTTTTTGACCCACTATCATGATTTCACAATCCACTGATGGATCTCAATCTGTAGTTTAAAAAACACTTTATGCTCTTAAAAATGAATTATGACATATATTAATGTTGTGTTTTGCCACCACTCAAAAAACAAACCTATGTTAATTCTTACTCACTACAGTTACCACTGAAAAACAACTACTCTATCTATACATATTTTAAAAACTTAAGGTAAAATTTAATTATTATTTTTCATATTTAAAAAATTATTCATATATTTCAGAAAAAAATAGTGAAGTCATAAGCTATTGAGTAACATGAAAAGAGCAGAGGTTAACATGATTCATTGAGTACCTATGCTTATTAAAGCATCCGAAATATCATAACAGGAGGTAGCTATGAAGACCCTGTCTGGAACAGTTTCCAATGTACAAAAATGATGTTTATTTCCATAAAGGCAATAAGAGAATTGATATAGAACTTTAATACATCTTTTGTAAGAAAAAAAGGCAGTAATTGTTCATTTTCTGTGTATTTGGGTACCATTTGCAAGGAGAAAACTTTATATTTTCTACTAATTATGAAATAGGCATTCAAAGAATTAAAGCCAGTTTTATCAAGAATGCACTCTTGTTTCTCAAATAACGTTTATTCTCTTTAGTATTTGCTTCATTTAGAAATCTGAGTTTATCATTGAATAGTGAACCAGTTATTCATTCCACAAATGTTTGGCGAACACCTTTTATGGGCTCAAACTGAGGATACAAAGATAACAGAGATGTGAAGTTTGGGCTTTTACTGAGTTTACACTTCTATCACAATTCAGTGACTCTTCACATCTTTTCAATGAGATAAGATGCTATGGCATTTTCACACAAACATAGGTTGGCGAGTGTTAACAAAACCATGTAGAATGCAATGAATAGTGAATAAGACTCAGTACTTGGAATGAATGTATAATGGAATTAATTGCATGTGTGCAAACTTGAGTATTTTGTGCATTAGTGTTAAAAATTTGATTTGCTTCAGATAAAAGCAGATCAGCATTGAAGAATGATGTAAGATGAGGCTGGTAAGGTGTGAAGGACTAGAATGAGATCTAATAAAGGGCATTTATGGGAAATTAGAATTTTTAGATTTTTATATGGCAGATAAGCAATAAGCAACCATTCTAAGCCTGAGGTTTATAACTTGGGTTTCCATGGAGGGAATCCATGAACTTGAAAAGGAAAAAAACTGCATATTTATTTTCACTAAACTTTTACTGAAATTTGGCATTTCTTTCATTTTGAATCTGTACATCAGAATTATCATCTATAACTTTGTCACCAATAGATGTCACAGATATTTCCATTTTCTATTACAAATGGCTAGAGATATCTTGAAATTATTTGTGCCACCCAGTACATTGAAATTATAGTACTTATTAATTTACTACTAGATCTTATTGTTTAATGCACTAATAAAGATTTTTACTCATTATATCTCAAATTCGTTTTTCAACATTTTTGAGAACTATGTTTCAATATGAAAGTTCACTTTGTAATCCTCTGTATTTTATGTTTTGCTTGTAAAGACATTATTCTGAGAGGAGCTCACAGATTTTCCAGTCTGAATAAAGGTTCATGTCACAAAAAGGGTTAAGATCTTCTGCTGTAAGCAAAATAATACAAACTAAAAGGCTGGCAAGGCAGAAAGGTAACATAAAAGATTGACTGGAAAGAAAGAAATAGGTCAATTAAAAGAACACTATAGCAATCTAGAGAGAAAAAAAAAGAATTCCTGGGAAGCTCATGGGAGCCCAATAACTAACGCTCCTTTTTCCCACCTAAATTTAGATTCACTGAGGAAAAGACAAAGAGGCTAGATGGAGTCCAAAGTATCACATTTTGAACTAACAAACCTGATATTAGAGAATGCGGCTTATTTCCTGGCTGCCACAACTCTAGGGGCCCCATTAGGATTACTAAGTGAAGGAGCCCCTGTAATCCTGGAGCTTATGATCAGCTCCATAATTGCATGCTGTGGCTGGCTTCACATCCATGACCACAGACACTGAATCCTGCCTGGACTTAAACCAACTCACCCAGCAGGGCTAGTTTCAGCCCATCTCTTCTTGCAGGGAGGACAGTTTGCCTCAGGAGAACTTGAAATGGGTCAGAACAATTCATTAATTAAATTGACTCTGAGGCCAAAAATGTTCTCCCTGTTCTATTTCCCTTCCCCAATTTTGTCTTGCTTCAACTGTCCAAAATAACCTATCAGAGATTCTGCAGTAAAATCAAATAAACATGCACACAGAAACTCTATCAATAAAATGCCAACAATATGGAGATGCCCTAAAGTTGAATGTAAATCCTCCCATTACAATTCTCTCAAAAACAAACAAACAAGCAAACAAATCCAAACAATAATCTCTTTACAAGTTTAAATCTAAAGATGACAAATCTCATAGAAATTATAGTCTGAAATCAGATTCTATTGCTCTTGGTAATTAAAGTCCAAAGTAACTGATGTCCTCCTGACCTCTTCTCTAAGAGCTGGATTGATGAATTTTCATAATCTTGGCAGAGGAGGAAGTTCTGCCAGTGATTGCAGACTGAGCTCTCTGTCACTGGAGTCAGTGTGATTCTTGCAAAATATATACCATTTAATGCTGTGTTGCTCATTGATATAATTGGTTAAAATTTTCAAAAAAATAGTATTTTCACCAGTGGGCCACACTTACCACATTTAGAAGAGAAGACAAACCTCAACCCCTAAAACAACCATATTAGAAAAAATTACAGCCCCGGAACGTCAAGGGCTTAGTATGTCAGCAAAGACCATGATCCAAAATGCAATGTTTAAGTGGAGAGGCTGGATGTATGCTGCCATGGTGGACAGAATAAGGACTATTCTCCTGAAGATGTTCATGCCCTAGTCCTTGGAACCTGTGATTTTATCTTAAATGGCAAAAGGGACTTTGCAGATCCAATTAAGTTAAGAATTTTGAAATGGGGAAATTAGCCTGGATTATCTAGGTGAGCTCAATATAATCACAAGAGTCCTTGTAAGAGGAAGGCATGAGTACCAAAGTCAGAGAGATATTTGAAAATGCTATGTTACTGTCTTTTAAGAATGGAGTAAGGGGCCATGATCTAAGGAATATAGGTGGCCTCTAGAAGGTGGAAGAGGTGAAAAAAATGGATTTTTAACTATAGCCTCCAGAAGAAATGCAGCTGTAACAACACTATGATTTTAGCCTATTAAGTCCCATTTTGGACTTCTGGCCTCTAGAACTGTAACATAATAAATTTGCATTGATTTAGGCTACTAAGTTTATTGCAGCAACAAGAGAAACCTAATACTGAGTGTTAAAAACTTGGATTCTGGCACAAAACCAGCTGTGTTCAGATCCCATGTTAGCCGCTCACTCCAACGTGTGGCCTCGAGGCCAACCAGCACATGTGCGCTAAGCCCAGGCTTATACAGTATAAGGCCAAGCCTTCACCATGAGATTTCTTGTGCCCATGAAAGTCCATGTATTTCTAGGCCCCATGAGGCTGATGCCTCATGAGATCATTTCCAAAATTGTTGAAGCCCAATTGTCCGGATATTTCTCCTGAGATATGTTCTTGTTGAGGGCCATACAACTTTGCTTTAGGTTTGCATAGTCCATGAAAGAAATAAAGATCCATGTATTAAACTAGTTCATATAAAGCAACCATAGGATAAGTTGTAATCATCTATCAGAGTTGCAATATGTGGTCTATGATAGCTTCGACGCCCTTTTTCCAAGTCACGGAATTTAAAAACAGCCAAGTGCAAAAAGTAAAATCCTCCACAACCCATGAAGGTCCAAGCATCTCTTCCATAAAAAATAAAATAAAATAAAAAATAAATAAAATCCAAAGCCTAACACCCCTCAAGATCTTCTAACATGTTTATTTTATTCTCTCGCATTCCAGTCATTTGTTTTGTTTTCCATTGTTCCCAACCAATGTACCATATGTTGGGGTATGCTAAGGAAAAGTTTTCTGCCCAAATTCAAACAAAATTGAAAAATTAAAAAAAGGAATGAGGCAGATATAGACTAAAACATCATCTTTATGACTGGTAAGGCTGATTTTTGTGGTTTATGTGTGCTGTAAAGGGACGAGCGAATAGGGGTATGGACAGTGTCCAGAAGTGCAATGAGAATGCATGTTCTTCCGCATGAAAATAAGTATCAGCAGCCGGTAAAGTTTTCCCCATTGATGTAGATAAAGGCCTGTCTTAGAGTCACATTTAAAAGACTCAACTTAGGCAGTAGGTAACATTGCTATTTGAGTTAATCAGGTACAATGGTTATGATAAACAGGTCCACCCCATGGATGTCCAGTTCCTCTGAAATCCACTTGTTAGTTACAATCGAAGTTCCAGTGTAGGAGGCAAATAGCTTTGCAATACCAGTTAAGTGATGATTATTGTTTACTACTATATGAATAAACTATTAATGTAAAAAGCAGAAATTTAGGCATTGCAATCTAATTAACCTGACTGATTAATAGGGACATAGCTCATAATTCCTAGAAAATTTCACTGGAGGTGACACTGGTTTAAGAACAGTATTTATAGAACATCCATATACTATGAAGATAAAATAGAATAAAATCCATATCTTAAACTTATTTACAAGATTAAGTTTAGATTTTTGTTCTTCATTTATCATATAGACATTCAGAAAGAGAGACAAGTATTTTCAAAAAGAATCTGCTTTCCTCGCCTACATTTATTTAATTGTGCAGTGGAGAGATTAGCTGAAATGAAAAGGTCAATGTATGTAGAACTGCCTGAGCTTGAAATTTTGTAGCAACTGATGCCAGTGATGGGCACTGATAGTTCATCAATTCCTCAAGTATCTGGAACCTATTAAAATGGGACTGGTAAGGGAGTGTGCTTATAGCTGATGTAAATCTAGATCTTGCCCACTCAGAAAAAGTATACTTCTTTACTTTGTAAGTTGTGCATTTCAAGTTTTCAGGTGTTATTTTCGTTGTCAGCTACAGCTTAAAAGTTTGTCCATGGTTTGCAGATTTACCACCCTCGTTATTTGTATTCTCTGGTGGTTTCTGAGAGTAATTCATACTGCTCAGATTTGTGCATCTGTGACTCCTTGGTGCATATGGGCTCTGCAATGGGACAGAGTTCAAGGGGAATCAAAATCCCATGAAGCTACTTTCTGCCAACATAAATCAAAGATGTTGATGTGGACAGTTTGAATAGCTTATGAAAAATACATCATCACCACTGAAAAAGCTACACAATGTGTGTTCAATTGATGTTCTGCTGGAAGCTATGTTTCCACGAATACAGGAGAATTAAGAAAGAGGCTTTTTGCTTTGTATTTTAAAAATATGAAGATACTACTTTGGATCTGTAGAACCTTTAGAATGATTGCAATATTTTAGGTTTTATCTCTTTGTTCATTCATTTCCATTTTCTTCCCCTAGGGAGGTTTTCTGGTGATGTGGATTCCTTGTGAAAATTGTTGATTTCACTGTATTCAAGAAGAATGAGTTCGAATGATCATTCTTTGTGCCTAAGGTACTCCTTTGATTGTTTTTGTGACTCTCCCTTTCAGGATATCTTTAGAACCCCCCAAAACTAGCATTTTAAGAAGCAGTGCAAATGTAAGAACAGGGGTCAAAAACAGTAAGGCTGAAATTCCAGTCTTTGAGTCCACTACTGACAATTTGATTTACTGCAAAATGGTCCCAGTTGTCGCAATCACATATTACTCCCAGCTTTGTTTTGGTGGACCATGATCTTCAACTGCTTCAAACAAGTACCTATCTCTATCATCCCATCCAGGTGTACCTTAATGTACTAAAAGCCTCCACTTGTTTCTTGGATGTATAGATATTTGTGGACTGAATCATCCCTAACAGCTACCTTACATTTACTGCTGTGTCTGTCTTGTTTCTCCTTTGGGTTAGTCTGGAGCAAGGCCAAGATGCCAAAGTTCTCCTGGAAATTCCTTTCTCTGCCATGGCAGGGAGGCATGGCTATGCTTGTATGTTGTACCTGGGGGCAGCATGACATCCTGGCAGGGTGTATGGCTTCCCCTCCCAGGGAATTATAGTTCTCTATGGAACTATTTCCATAGAACAATCTGTAATGGAAGGCTGGGGGATGGCTTAATCACATAACAATTCAAATAATTACTAAAGAGAGAGAGAGAGAGTGAAAGAGAGAGTATTTTTCCCAGCTTCTAAGAAATGGTCATTATTATTCTAGAATAGTGTGCTGGCTTGAATCATCATGGTTCTAAAGCTTGGGTTAAAGCTTCTGAATTGCAGGGTATTGCCCTCAGTGTAGTGCTCAGTGTTGCTCTATTAGAAATTGTTCTCTCAAAGCATCCTGGAGAAGTCAACTCAGACTCAAGTCATTCCAGAACCTCGGTGACAAAGGATTTCGAGGAGGGAGGAAGAAATAAAGAAATCAGGCTCAGGCTGGGTAATTTGACCCCCAAAGCTGTGGAAATGGTCCTTGCGAAGGGCAGCTAGCAGTCTAGAATACAATATCCAAAGGGACTGTGAATCAGGCTTACTTCACTGTTCCTATTCTTGTGGTATGATGATATGGTAGGTAGGGATTGGCAATGGGGGTTCTCCCAGCACTAATACTAAAACTTAGATTGATGATAACTTTTGGGTCCATGTGTATAGGACGTCAATGAAAAATCCAGGTGAGGGACCTGGCAAAAGCCAAAGTGTCAGATCAGACTGAAGCTGGAATGGTTTGGGGCAAGATTACAAATTTAACAGGGAAGAACTAGAACATTGAGCAAGCATATGAAGCAGAAATCAAACCAACAAGGAGAGCACAGTAGGGGTCTAAAGTTAAGGGGTCTTAATTTGGCATGAGTGTGGATTCTCACTTCTGGGCCTAGGTCTTCCGCAGGGGTTTTCAACCTTAGCACCATTGACATTTGGGATCAGATAATTTTTTGTTGTGAGGGGGATTGCCCAGTGCATTGCAGGATGTTTATCAGCATCCATGGCCTCTGTTCACTAATTGTTAGTAATACTTCCCCAGGTGTTACAACCATAAATGTCTCTAGACATTGACAAATATCCCTGGGTAGAAAAAAATCACCCCAGTTTAAAATTACTAGTTGATGACAAAAGACTAATTCCTGTCTACACTGGATGGTGGGATCACTGTCTTGATCAGGACTGGTTCAGGAATGGGGCACAGGTGAATCTATCAGTTAAGGAAACCCAAAGCCTGCAGACAAGCAGAATTCAGGCCAGACAAAAGCTATCCAAAGGCCTCCAGTACCAAAACTTCATAATGAGACAACCAAGTGTCAGAGAGGGAAGAGCTTCAATTTTGCTTAGAGTTAGGAAGAAAGAGGAGAGGAAAGATGGAGAAGTCATGGTGAAGTTAGATCTAGAAGCTGAGCTAAACTGAGAATTTAAGGTAGAGACCATACCGCTTTCCTTGGGCTTATCTGGAGCAAGACCGATTACTCAGAGCATCCAGGCCTTGCCCTCTGGTGCACTTTGAGTACCGTACAAAGGCTTAGGTGGATATTTAATGATGAAGTCTGTGCTTGCTACTATATCTGAATGCCCCATTCTCTCCTGGGTTGATAGCTGGTTTTACTTGAGAAGACTTGCAGGGTGCTACAACTGTACTTTTCCAACAATAGGAGGGCTTTGAAGGTTCATAGGAAATCCATTCAGAGAAGAATGTCTAAGGCCCAGAATGCTTTTCATGCTGTGTTTTGTCTAAGTTTCTCTTTTACTGAGAGATGTTAGTTGACTGTGGAGCTAGGTTTGAGTTGAGGCCAATGAGAACTCACCTTCAACTTCATTCCCAATGATGAAGGTCACCACTGGCTTTATTTGTAGCTTTTTATCAACTGAGTATTCCCAGAGATGGTCTCACATAGGCTACTTCAATAGATATTCATTCCCCAGGAATTTGGCCATTTGTAAATCCAGAGCTTCTGCCACTTCTTGTAGTCATTTTAGTTCTCTTCACAGAACGTCTTTTCTTTCAGAGAAGAAATTAATGTCACACAGTCTGAGCCAAGAAGCCAGTCTTGAGCAGGAAGTGCCTGCCTGTGTACTACCTGGGGAGCAGTATGGATCACTTATTTCTCTAATTATAGCTGAGCAGCTCCCAGAGCTGAAGCAAAGACTGCACTCCAGGTGTGCTGGAAGGCCAGGTTAGAGCCCTGAATGCAGGGGAGCAGACCTGCCTCTTCACTCCTACCACCTTTGTCACAGACAGTGATAGTGAGTGTAGCATTTGAGCACAATGCATGACAGGCAGCAGGAATTTAACACACAATTTTGTTTGTTAAATGAAAATGAAATCATGTTCTTTATAAAACTTCAGGATATTGGGAGCTTTAGGTAAGTGTGTGTGAAATTTAGGGATTTTTCGATGGGGTTAATTTCATTTCTACCTTCTGAGAAAATCCAAAGTAGCAGAAGCTGACTTTTCTTAACTAAGAGATCAAAAAGTGATCAATTGATAAACAGGGTGGTAGCATCTTTGCCTTCTTTCCTCTGCTATGTACTCTTCTTATATTTGTTTGCTTGATTGATTTCTAGGGTTCAGTATCACTTAGAGGAAAAGCATTCTTTTACTTAAATATTTTTTGGTAAGATTTCTGATCCATTTTGTACTTTCTTCCTATTAATTAACATCTGTATACTGATTGTAAAACTACATCTGGGGTAGGGGAAATGTGGGTAGAAAATTGCTTAAATTTCGTGCATTACTTTTTTTAGTATTAACAGAAATTACTACACTCCAGATATATTTAGAGTATATTTTGTATAATTTAAACATCTATAGTTTTTAAGTAATTTTTTATATTGGTTTGAGATGTGTGTATGAGAGATGAAAAGAGAGTCAAGAATAAGAGAAAGAGAGAGTTTTGTTTTCAGTGTCTCAAAAGGATAAACTTGGTTATTCAGGAATGATCTTAATTTTGTTTTGTACATATTCTGCTCTAATTTTTTTGCATATATTTCATCCAGTAATTAAAGGCTGAATTAATTCTTCTTGTTTTAATTCTAGTAGCCTCAGTCTATGTATACTTTAAGAAGGTAGGTCTAGAATATTTAGTACTTAACATTTAGGTCTTAATTTCCGGTTCTGTTCTTATACATTGCACAATTATTTTTAATGGATTGGCATTCTGCTTGGTGGCGTTTTAAACATACAAGCAGGACATTGAAATGAGGACCAATAGAAGTTCTGTCTTTCCTGTTTGCTAAGCTTGCTTTCCAGGACTCCTTCCTGAAAGCTAACCCCAATTTTTGGAACTTGCCAATAAACACTCAAACTAAAACAATGCTTCCACTCATTTAGATTTCTGGACTTCTCTCCACTTGCCATTTAGCTGTGTGGCAAAATATGATATACAGAATAATATTAAAGTCTAGGAAACTAAGCATATCTTAGACCTGTTCCTTACCAGCTCTGAAACTTTGAGTAACTGAAGAAATTTAAAATTCATACTTTGGATTAAGAAAAGTTTGAAGACCCCAAAGTGGTGATTGCTTGTTTCATCTCCCAATTTTCACCAGAGACTAAAGGAATGAAGTAGAATTTATAATCTGTTGAATCCAAAGTCATACTAAAAGAAAACATGAATTCTAGGAACCTTGTACAAGAGTTCAATTAGTAGAGATGACTCACTTTAATCATATGTAAAGCACTGAAAGTTGACTCAGAACTTCAAGATGATACAAACATGGCACTGAAAGGTCCAGTCCTTCCCTTGGTCTTACAGTCCCTTCCTATGCCTTTACACAGGATGGAATCTCAACCATCTCAACCAAATGAATATTAAAAAGCTCCTGGGAACATTCTCTTAGTGACCCTACTTAGTGATGTTCCCACTTTCCCCACTGGAAAGGTATTCTCCATGCAGTTCCCCTTATCCTGATCTTCCTTCTACTCTTTTGGAAATTAAACATATTTCTCCTTGTTCAGCTATAAACAGAGATCTGATAAAGTCATTATCTTCTATTTCAGAGACAATTTTTTTCCTTTATGACACGGTATTAATGTTCTCTTTTAACATATGATATTCTATTTAAAATTCTGTAAAATAATGTAATGATCTACCACTGCAGCAAAACAATCTTAAAAAACAAGAGGTTAGTTGTTGAAGACTAAGAGATAGGCAGTAAAGAAGTTGATAGAGGGAAATATTATATATAGTTTTTTATAAAGTTATTAACCAGTAGCTATTACTGTAAACACCTCTTAGGAAGAACAAAATAATAATAATAATAATAATAATAATAATAATAAGTAATAGTTCTTGCTTTAGTACTTTTAAAAATTATTTATTTGTTTAATTCAGTAATAGAGTGAGCTGAATCCTCTTGACAATGACTTTGTCAGGGGGTCATAAAGGACTTAACTTTTTTTTTCTAGAAAAATATTATCTCGTTTACTATTATTTTCAAGTTCTCATTTTTCTCTTATGCTCAACTTGGCTCCCAGGACACAGTAGGCCTGTACAGTGTTGTTGAATGAAGAAATGTTGAAAATCACAGACATGACTTATTAAGTAAATATGTCTGTAGATGGAAGCTTGTATGTATATAATGGCAGATATCTGAAACCTAGACAAGAATTCCTGGTTAGTTAGAAAGAAGTATCCCAATCAGGCCTAGAAGTAAGGTCACAGATAGATTAAAATATTCTTTATAATAGTGGAAGAGTTATCTTATGTTTTGCCATAAAAATTTTCATGGGAAGGATTTTTATATTTGTTTCATAATACTATTTGAGTTTAGTTATTTGTAGTCTTTTTTTCTTTCGTCATAGTAGTTTCTGTGATGCTACTTAACTAAAAAAGAACAAATGGAAAATATACTTATTTTTAGGTCAGCTAATCACATCATTGATCTGTCCAGTGGCAAATATGCTAATTATAGTCAGTTCTACTGTAACTCAACATATGTGTTCTTTTAGCACTAAGCAAAATTGCACAATATGAACCACAGAGCTTATGGAGAAATTAGGGTTAGGTAGACAATGCTCAAAAATTCCATCACTGATACACAAAAAAAAGACAAGAACTTAATAAAAGTGGTAATAACAGTTTTGCACATGTTAAATGACTAAGAAATACATAAATACAATAATAAACTTAGAATTTTATAATGAAAGACTGAAATTTGTTTATGAAAGTAGACATCAAAAGGGTTGCAGTTGATGAAATATTGTGAAGTAGCAGAAGGAGGTTATTGAAATTGAACCAAAAGTTGTAACAATGGTTATGGGTGAATGTGGTTCATCACACATGGGGACCCACAATAGCTGGTAGATATTTCCAGGTGAATACTAGGCATGTACATATGTGTATTTTGTATTTTCATACACAGCTTAGTTCAGTCGAGTGCAAACTTGACATCTGCATTACACTCAAAGTGTTCCCTTATCTATCAATTATGTCAGGACAAATTCACATTTTCAGAACAAGCATGTATAGCAAAACCAACTGTAAGCAAAGCAACTAATGCTGATATCATAGTTTTCACATGTCGAGCCCTTAATACGTGTGAAGCACAGCTCCAAGCTTTTGACATGTATTAATTAACTCATTAAATTCTATTAACAGTGCTATTAAGGAGCAACTGTTATTACTCCTGGTTTGTAGATTAGGAAAGTGAGCCACAGAAAGGTGATATAACTTGCCCAAGTTTACAGAATTAAGTGGGCAAGACTCCAGCTGTTTTAACCCTCTCTCTGCTCTTCCTCCCTCTCTGCTAAAAGGAAAGTTACTACCTTTGAATGCTAAACCTCAACTTTACAGAGCAGCAAAAATGGCCAGACTTTTCTGGCATATATCATTTGCCAACTAATTAAGAGCCAAACTGATGAACTCCTCTAAACCAGTAGGATGTTTATTGAATACAAGGTTAAGGGCCCAATGATAGAGCAGCTGTTTAAGCTATATCAGAAGAATCTAATTCATTAACTCACTGCATGCTCTCTTCTTGTCTATTTCCTAAGCAGAATTTTCATAAAGTGAAATGGAAAACAGTGGGCAGAGAAAGTAAACTATTACACATACCTGTACTTGGCTAGGAGTGGATCTATATTTGGTGAGATTAAATCCTATTATGTTTTCATGCTAATAGTTATAGAATTGAAATTTGTCCCTCAGGACAGGAATTTGCCATTTATGTTTCAACATTCCTTGTCTCCTGAGCAAAATCACTACATTGATATCATCAAACTCTCTTGATTTTATATTTTCTCCCTTAGTTCAATACGGTCTTCTTTCTTCTCTGGTCATTCTATCATACTGTAATGAGGGTTGTATTGTTTTGTCCCTCCTCTCTTCATTTCCCTCCTCCTTTTTTTTTTGCTGGTGAAGGGTGATAGTGGTGGGAAATGGTTTGCAGAATAGAGAAGCAACTCTTATGTAAACCTGTTAAGTCATATTATTTATAAGTTAAAAATTTTAAAAATTGCATTTAAGTTTTATAAACTAAATGTTAATTTCTTTTAAAAAATAAAGATTCTCATGTGTAATCATAATTGATAACAATTACCCAAGTCCAGTGGTTCCCAACTTTGGTTGCATGTTAGAATCAGAGCTTGGGGAGAGTTTTAAAATTACTTAAAAACAACAAAACAACAACATCCCTCTCTCCCCCCCTTCTTTTTCCAAAAGAACGAGAAACTAAAATGAGTTGATGAGGGGAGAATTTCCATCGTTATCACTATACCGGGACTGTTCTGGGTAGTGTAGTCATTCATTATTTCATTCATTTATCCATCATTATTTATATATCTATCAAGGGGCAGGCATGAGTGAGAAATAACATGGTGATTAAATATATGCTCTGGAGTTAGAAGAGCCAGAGTTCTAAAGAATGTGTAGAACTTAGTTGGATGAAGGAAGAAGTGGCATGAGGGAACGCTACAGGAATAGTAATCTGGACCAAGGGTAGAAGACTGAGATTTCTTAGGAAGTTTTCAGAAGGTGGGTGTGACTAGGGGATGGATGACTGACAGAGACTGTTCTCATGTGACCTCGTCTCATCTTGGGTAGCGTCGGGGTATGACCTAGTTGGATGTTCCATTATCACTCTTCCTTCAGTGCTTTTCTGAGTACTCACCTGCCAACAGCTGCTCTATCTTCACTGACATAATCTCATCCTTTTTCTCTCCTTCTCTGTCCATATTAGGTTTCTTCTGTGGTCATTTGTTGTGTAGCAGCATTTTTCCTCAGATATTCATATTCGAGAAACATTGGTCAATTTGAAGCAGGGAAGAAGGGAATGAGTTCAAGGAAGGCTCTAAGTGTTTGGGCTCTGGTCATGGCTCTGATAGAAGTTCTGTCATCTAAGGCAAGTCCTTTTCTTTCTGGGCCTCAGTGTTCTCAACTGTAGGTGAGAGAGTAGGCCAAAGTATCTCCAAAGCTCTTCAAACTGAAAGCTTACCTTCTAAAGAGTCTCTTCAAGCCTTCTTCATCTTGAAATAACAGTTTGGTTATTTATTTAGATAAGTTACTCTTTTTTTAATAGCCATTGCTAGGATAGTATACCAGCTGAGAAATATCCATTTTAATGCAAACAGATTCAGCTAAACCTGGGATACCCTATTTTTATGTAATAGTATAAATATGAATATTATGGTCAAGTGACTCTAATTTCAATTTACTTACATAGATCTAGATGCTGCATTTACCAAAGTTAAGTAATAAAAATTTCCTTAGACATACAGTATGGGAATATGAAATCTTAATACGTGGTGATATGGTGAACTCTGAGGTGTAAAGGATCCGGTCATTCAAAATCATGATAATCAAATTATATTAAGAAGTAATTTATGTAACTAAAATGAAAATACCAAATATTGGTATTTCTCAACCACAATTGTTGGGAATGTAAATCGGAATCACCATTTTGGAAAATCATTTGTCAGTGTCTCTTAACGCTGAAATATACATACAACCTCTGAGTCAGCAATTCCGATTCTATTCAACAGAAATGAGTACATATGTTCACTAAAAGACAGGTACTAGAATGTTTATAATTGATAGTAGACAAAAATTGGAAACTACTCAAATGCCCATCAACAATGGAAGTGATAAATAAAATGCTGCCTGTTCATACAGTGGAATCCATATAGCAATGACAATGAAGAACCTACAATAGCACACAAAAACCTGGGTGAAATTCACAAACCTAATGCTGAATAAAGAAGCCATACACAAAAGAGCATATAGCATATGACTTCGTTAACATACACTGTAAAAACAATCAAAAACAAATCTAGGCTATTAGAAGTCAGAATGGTACTTACCCTTTAATGAGTTGGTGGCCATTAGAGTGCATGATATGGGGCATCTGAGGTAATACTCAGTTTCTTAAACTATGTTCCGGACATGCTGATGTGTGCAGTTTGTAAAAATGTATCAAGCTATACAGTTATGATTTAAACATTTTTCCGTATGTACATTTTATTTTGATAACTACAGTTTGAGAAAGGGTTTTGTTACTTATTAGCTCATTTGATCCATACAACAATTCTAGAAGATAAGAAGGGCAAGTAACTTTTCTCCATTTTTGTAGGGAGAAAGCAGACTCAAAGTTTTGTCCAAGGTCTCAGGGCTAATCACTGGTAGAGTTAGGTCAGGCATATAAATCTCCTGGCCTGAAGGAGGAACTTGCACAGTGCCTGATGCTTTGTAGGTGTCACAAATGTCATTTGAAGTTGGATCATAGTGACTTTCCAATCCCACAAGGCCATCATCTTGCTCTGGGAGTGACCATTTGCACTGGCGGTCTGATGTCCCTGATAAAGCAAGTGCTTTCTCTCCTCAGAGAGGAATGGAGACAAGCCCTGAGTCAAATGTTCCAAGAAGCTGCCAAAATACCTGTGGAGAATTGCATAACTTTGTCTCTCAAGTGCTTAGAAAAGAATGAGTCAGAGATTCAGTTCTCAGACATGGTGCCTAGGAAAACAGGAAGAAGGTTAACTTAGGCAGAAATCCATGTATGTGACCTTGGATAAATCATTGAACTTCTTTGAGGACAATGGTTTGAAAGATAAATTTGATACTCCCTACTTAGGGCCATGTGATCTTTCATTGGTTAACCTTTTGAGACCCCTGAATTTTATGTCCTCCCATAATCAGATTCTCATTATTTTCGAGAGCATCTGATTGTTTTCAAACTTGACAGTCCCATTGGTGTTATTTAAGATCAACTTTTGATTAATTTAACTTATAGTTTAAATGTGAATTTGTTAAATATTCTGCCTGTCATCATAGTTCAGATGCACCAACAAGTTACATAGAGTAACCAGGGGTCCTATTCAACTTGTTGACTATGGTTCTTCTAATAATGTAAAACAGAACTTTCATTGTCAACAGAATATTCCAGTTATTTATGATGTGGCTAAAGAAAAGATAAGAAGTCCTGGAAATGGAATCTATTATTGCTTGGGTAATAAAAACTCAGGCCCTTCTTTAAAAAAAAAAAAAGAGAGAGAGAGAATGATAAATGCTTTGATTTAGGGTTTGGCTGTGATGTCAAGTTCAACCAATGAGCACAGAGGGAATCTGAGAAAAATAAAGGGATAAATAGAAGCAGATGTTTGGAAAATCTTCTTGACTATTGCTAGTGGAGTTGTTTGGTTAGCAATCAGAATTTCAGGATCTATCATCTTAATAAGGTTATATTGAAAACCATTTAAATCGATGTTCAAAAAAAAATCTCTGAAGAACTGTGGTCAGCTGTATTTTACCATGAAGTGGCATTTTCCAAATTATGCTGCAATTTTGTATCTGAGGTATTTCTGAGCTGAAATACTTGTTAGTATACTCTTCAAGGAGGTTAGCTGCCATGGGACTCCTATTAACTCAAGATCTTTATTTCAAATTAATGTAAGAGAGAAATCTGATGGTAAGGGGAAAGTAAATACAATTGAAAAGTTTTGGTTTCTGATTGGTCAGCATCTGTGTTCTCAGAATTAAATTTCTTTTTACCTTCAGATGTTTCTGATGGCAAGAAATAGAAAAGTTCTGTCTTATATTTAGACTTACCAAAGATTGTCATTTAAAAAGTTTAAATAGCCTAATATAGGATATAGATCACTGAGCCCAAAAGGAATAAAGTGGACAGCATGGAGATAGGACCCTTAGAGGCACTCAAAAGACTAGTCAAAAGGGTGAGTGCAAATGGCTAAGAGCTTTTGATTCCAAGCCAAGATTCAAGGAATTTGAAAAAAAAAAAAGAGTAATATTAGTGAGAAGAGTTAAAAACCATTGTATTGATATTTACTCTAAAAAATTATTATCTGCTTTGTTGATTAGTTTTTTAAAGTGCTATATTTCATAATATAAAAAGTGGAGAGAAATTATAGTTTTTACTTGTTCAATACAAATTCTTGATTTAATTAAGTTGAATTCTTGCCTTAGTGTTAATTGTGTGGCCATGGGCAAATTACTTAGCCTCTCTAAGGCTCACTTTCTTCATTTGTGAAATAGGGAAATAATGGTGTGTAATTCGTGGGATGATTTTGAGGCTTCCGTGAGATGGTAAATGTAGATTGTTTATTTCAGAGCCTAATTATATAAAAAGAGCATTAAATATTTTTGTTTATGGTAGTGATGATAATTACCTTAAATATATTCACATTAGGGACATTTTCAAACTTTCCCATTTCTTTCTCTCTACCTCATTTTAAAAAAAGATTTGAAGTGGCTTAAAAACTTGCAAGTAATAAATACACTTTTATTTTATAAAATTTATTTATATTATGTCTCACTTAAAGGTGAAATTAAAACAAAATTGTGAGGCTTTATGTTGTTTAAAATGTTGTTTTAAAGTATATTTGTATACTTTATATAATAACATAAATATATTTAAACTTATTTTAAAGAGAAAACAGAGTAGAGTTAGACAATTTACAAGAGGAGAAACGGAGCCAAAATAAGGATGACAAAGATGTGAACTATTAAGTTCGTACCAATCAAAGTCTTAACAGAAAATAGATGATTTCTTCAAAATATGTACATATTTTGTAATTCGAGGAGAGTTTATTTACAAAGTTGGGATTTCAAGTGAACCTTAAAGGATAACTGAGTCATAGGGAAGGTCTAAAAGCAGTAGGAGGTTGCTGGAGAGAGAGTTCTGTAGAACGTGCTACCTAGGAAGGTTCTCTGAGTCCTCTGTTGAGAGACGCAGAGATCCTGAGTTCACTCTTCTCCCTCCCATGTCTTACTGACTCTTCTCATTGACTGAAATGATTTGGAAGCCAGAGGGGATGACAGCCACTGATGTCATCCACATAGGTGCGTCTGTCCTCAGGAGCAGAAGAGCATGGAGTGTGTGGGGAGTGAACATGTCGATAGAGAAAGCCATATAGTTGCTAAATGACATTGGAATCTTAACTAGAATCCAAAGTAAAAAGGATAGAACAGACACAAAATCCATGCTATCAACAAACAATATAAAACCGTATCATTTCCTCTGGAATTTCTTCTAGATGATTCCAATTTAAATGACATTCTGCAAAATTGTCCAATTTACTAAACACTTAAGTGTTATATGAGATTGTTGGATATACATCAATTAAATTCTAGAAGCATCTGGAATAAATAATTTTGGTTTTAGAAGTTGGCTCAGTATGTTCTTTCTGAAAATAAATAATAATAGTATGATCTGTAAGGCAACTCTCAGATTGAGATGATAAAATGTTTTTATTTTTTTCAAGATTTGTTTTTTCTCTGTCATGAGTGCAAGTAGACACTCTGTGAAAAAAATAGTTATATGCCACTGAGATAGGTTTAAAAGAATGAGAACCAATATATACTGGTTTATCCCACTCAGAATTATTTACTGATATGTCAGGAGAGTATTACAGAGGATTGATTTTCATGGAGGTGAAGATCATGAAAAAACATCAGGAGTTGGTGTTCTAAACAGAGCACTCAACAACTTGGCCCATGAATGGTTCTTGTTCATAGAGGTTGATTCTAAGATAAGTCGAGGAAAAGGTACAGGTTATATTATACTGGTTTGACAGATCTTTCCTCAAAAAAGACTGCAAGAGGAATCAGTGGTAGACGCAATATTTCCTATATCTGTTTTGATATTTTTCAAAGCCAAATCTGACAAAAGATACAACCAATAGTGCAGAGATTTGTATAACTCTTTTAAGTAAAATCTCTATTTTTGTGTGTGTAAATGTAATTTTGAATGGAGCTGGGGAAATACAGTACTAGACACATAGTTACTAATACCACTAACAAACAACTTTGCCTATTGTGTTACAATTTATAAACTTTCATAGACAGAATTACTGAAGCCTCACAGCAATATTGTGAGGTGCTACCTGCTTTACACATTAGAAATGGAAAATTAGGGTGATTGAGAGCATTCTCCAGATCACCAGTTGGTAAATATTCTTGTAGGGATGGTGGTTGGAGGGGGCGAGAATCAAACATGGGAACATCAACTAGTCTTTGTAAACATATTCTAAAATCAAATCAATCATCTTGGTTTAACAATTTTTATTGAATGCCTTTTGTATTAATGATGAGCATATAACACAAATTTGCTGGAATTAATGAATGGTTGCATGAACAAATATGTCTGACAACACTGTGCTGAATTCATTTACCTCCTAAGAATGAATGCTCCTGAGATAACACCCACAAATTTAGAGAGTGTACAGAGTGATATTACATGCAAATTATTTTCATTTACATGGATATACATGAGGAGGTGAGAAAGTGGCAGCCATGGCAGAGCAAAACAAGGAACTCCAGGCAGCCCAGGCACCCGATGGCTGTTGGCACATGTCAGCTTGCAGAAGTCAGATGTGTGTGGTGGTTCAAGGTTAAATTCATGTCTCATGCTGCCTGAGAGGCCTGGAAGCCTAACCACTCTTGATGACAGGTCCTGACAGGCAGGCATGGAGCATCCTAACCTGAGGGCAGAGGCCCCATACTCACTGTGTCAAAGGCTACATGTCAGATGGCAGCCTGGCAGCCTCGGGCATGTAATTACCCCTAATGAGTCCTCCATATGAGGTATCATTGGAAAACACAGGGATAACCCAGGGTCATTGTTCACCATTTGTGGGTATTTTGCATTTGACTTATCTTAGGCTATTATCAGTGTGTCTTTTTCCTACCTTGAGGATGCTAGGACCTGAGTGACAACACTCCTTGCAACCTTCCTTGGAATTGCACAAAATAATGTGACTCAGTTAATCAGCTAAAGTATATGCGGGGTGGTGGAGATACCCTACTACTCTTATAAACAGGCCTGTGGGGGTCTACTGAAGCAACTAGAATGCCTTCTTGGAATCTCTCTGCTTTTTGAAACCTGGAACATTTCTTCAGTGACAGGAAATATTTGGAAAGAAGTTAAGGAAAAAGATCTGTCTCCATTAATCCAAAATGCTGCTTGTAATGCCATCATTGTGGATTCAAATATTCCTTTTTGATTCTAATCAAGCTTCTGTAGCCTTAGAAGGAAACACCTTGTGAATAAGACATTGCCTCCTTTACTGTTTTTAGCAAAGTATGTTTGGAGAATTCCCTGCCATAGGGGAGCTAAAGCTCAATAGAACCACTTGAGTTCATTGTTAAGGCCTTCTTAGCCCTAGTGTGAATGAGAATGTCCACAACATGACAAAAACTTGTAAATATCTAACCAATTGCTCCTGGAAGACCTTGACCCTGTGTCAGGCTGAGAAATACATTCTGGGCTCAGTGCAGGCCCTAGACAGGAAGTACTGCTACCAGGAACTTCACCTGAAATTGTTGCTAGATGGAAGACACCTCAATTCTGTGACAGTTGGGGACTTGATTTCCTTCATGGCATGAAAATAGGATTTGGAGCTGGACAGATCTGGGTTCGAAGCTCTCCACTGCCACTTAAAAGGAGTAGGGTTTCAGGCAATTTTCTTAATTTCTCTAAGCTTTGATTTCTCATCTAAACTGGAGATAATAATACCTACCTTTCAGGGTTGCTGAAATGATTAGGTGTACACTCTTACTGAGAGAGTGGAGACAGATGTGCTCCCAAGGCATTACTAACTGTGATGATAGTCTGGATTCTTGCAGCATCTTTCTCGAGGTGCTCAAATGGCTTTCACCTGTGTGATCTTGAGCCTCACAGTGGTTCTGTGGTGGGGGCGGGAAGTGGCTCTGGACACTGTTACATAGAAAAGAAAAAGTACAATACTGGGAAACTGTAACTTTTTCCCAACATCGTGCCGTCAAGCGGAACCAGGACTGATTGTTCTGCTTGATACTTTATCCAGGCAACTTTGCCAAATTGTATTTTGTGAACATTCCTGCAATGTCTCAACAGAAGAAATTTAGGTGAGACACAAAGAAGAAGCTGTTCTACTTGACACTAATTACCTAGGGCAAGTTAAAGAATCTTCTCTGAGAATGAACAATCTAGGTGATGAGAATCACGCGTTACTCCTCCTGGAAAAATAATACTTCTACCACTACACTGTTAATCTAACTAAAGTGAAATAATCAATTTTACCGTTAGAATCATTAGCTATGAATTATTATTGAGAGATAATGGCATTGTGATATATTATGAAGCCATTGAAAACAATGAGGCAGATCTATGTACATGCACTGAGATAGAGGATATATATGAGATATAGTTTACTAAAAATGTGTAGTGCGATATATATAATTTGAAAGCATTTTTGCAAAAACATATGCATTTTATATGGTGTACATAATGCATGAGGTTAGTAAGATTGCATATCAAACTATGGACACATCCCTGAGAGTGTGTTTAGAATGGAAAAGAGGTAAAGGTCTTAAAATTTTTTTATGCGTTTGTCTCATTTACATTTTTACAACTAAAATACAGAATTCTAAAAATTGAAAAAAAGAGAAAATCATATCTAGCACGATATCTAGTATCTATCATATGTTTAGATAAATATTTGTTGAACAACTTTGTGAGGTCCATAATAATTTTCTTACAAAATTTAATAATAATAATAATAATGACCCTCACATTTAAATTCTGCTTTGTATGTAGTCTTTTATATGTCATTTGGGTTTTCCACAAACCTGAGTTGGGCAGAGAACATCTTATAACTTAGGATTTTGAGACTCTTGAAGGTTAAATCGTTTTCCCAAAGTCAAATGTATGTGGCACTGGAATAACACTCTTGTTAATTGCCTTTTTTAATTTTTAAGATTTTTAAGTCTTTAATAGTTTAATTTTTAATTACAGTTGGTATACGATTACCAATTGGTAATATAATAATTGTTGGTATTATATTATTTTCAGGTATACAACATAGTGATTAGACATTTTTGTTACTTACAAAGTGATCATCACCTTGATAAATCCAGTACCCATCTGAGGCCATACACAGTTATTATAATATTATTGACTATATTACTTATGCTGTACTTTATATCACCATAACTATTTTGTAACTACCAATTTGTACTTCTTAATCCTTTCTAACCCCGCAACCCTCCACTCATCTGGCAACCATCAAAATGTTCTCTGTATCTATAAGTTTGGTTCTCTTTTGTTTGTTTGTTTATTTTGTTCTTTAAATTTCACATGTAAGTGAAATTATATAACATTTGTCTCTATCTGACTTACTGCACTCAGCACAATACCCTCTTTTGTATCTATGTTGTCGCAGATGGTAAGATTTCGTTCTTTTTTATGGGTAAGTAATATTCCATTGTATATATGTCTCCTCTTATCGATACATTCATCCATTGATGGACACCCTGATAGCCTCCATATCTTGTTTATTGTAAATAATACTGCAATGAACATATGGATTCACATGTCCCTTCAAAGTAGTGTTTTAGGTTTCTTCAGATAAATACTCAGAAATGGGATAACTGGGTCCTTCCTTGTCTTTTCTTATAGCCTTCGTTTTAAAATCTATTTTGTCTGATATATGTATTACTACCCAGCTCTTTTATTGTTTCAATTTTCATGAAATACTTTTTCCATCACTTGACTTTCAGCCTATGTGTATCTTTTGATCTAAAGTGAATATCTTGTAGGCAGCATATGTAAGGGTCTGTTTTCTTATCCATTCATGCCACCCTATCTTTGGATTGGAACATTTAATCCACTTACATTTAAAGTAAATGTTGATAGGTATGTAGTTATTACCATTTTATTATTCACATTTTTTACCTTTTTTTCCCCTTTCTCTTAAAGAAGTCCCTCCAGCATTTCCTGTAATACTGGCTTGGTGGTGATGAACTCCTTCATCTTTCCTTGTCTGGGAAACTGTTTATTTGTCCTTCGACTTTAAATGATAGCTTTGCTGGATAAAGTAATTTTGGATGTAGGTCCTTGCTTTTCATCACTTTGGCTATTCCTACCAATTTCTTTTGGCTTGCAAAATTTCCGCTGAGAAATCAGCTAACAGTCTACGGGAGCCCCCTTGTAGGTAAATAATTACTTTTGTCTTGCTGCTTTTAAGATGCTCTCTCTTTTTTTTAGTCTTTGGCCTTTTAATGATGATGTGTCTTAGTGTGGGACTCTTTGGATTCATTTCGTTTGGGACTCTCTGTTCACCCTGGGCTTGTATGTCTATTTCCTTTCCCAGGATAGGGAAGTTTTTAGTCATTATTTCTTGAAATAGGTTTTCAATTCCTTGGTCTCTCCCTCTTCTTCTGGTATCTCTATGATATGAATGTTGGTACACTTGATGTTGTTCCAGAAGCTCCTTAAACTCCTAAATGTTTTTGGATTCTTCTCTCTTGTTGCTATTCTGATTGGGTGTTTTCTGCTATCTTCTAAATTGCTGATTCAATCCTGTGCTTCATCTAACCTATTGTTGATTCCTCCTGAGGTACTCTTCTTATGTACTCTTTTTATGTTTTCTATCTCCACTTTTATGCTTTCTATCTCTCTGTTAAAGTTCTCTTTGAGATCATCTACTCTTCCCCTAAGTTCATCGAGCATTCTTATAACCAGTGTTTTGAACTCTACATCTGGTAGATTGTTTGTCTCTATTTTATTTAATTCTTTTCTGGAGTTTTGTTCTGTTCTTTTGTTTGAGACATGTTTCTTTGTCTCCCCCTTTTTGCTGCCTCCCTGTGTTTGTTTCTATGTATTAGATAGGGTTCCTAAGTCTTTAAGTCTTAGTAGAGTGTCCTTATATAGTAGGTGTCCTGTGGAGCCCAGACACACAGTCTTCCTGGTCACCTAAGCCAGATGCTTCAAGTGTGTTTCTTGTATGAGTTGTGTGTGCCCTTCTGTTGTGGTTGAGCCTTGGTTGCTGTTTGCATATCAAGGAAAAGGATTAACCCTTGAATTGATTGATTGTGAAAACTGGATGGTGACTACAGTGGAGGAGCTGTTGTGCAGAGGCTACCCTACAGAGCAGGATTCAATTTAGCAGGGCTCTGGTGCCTGCCCAGTCTGTCCTATGGGTGTGTTGTGTTTGGATGTGGCCCTGGGTGGTGCTCTGGCTCAGACCAAAGCCAGGCTCCAGGAGGAGCCCCAACACAGGCCAAGTTTAGCCACAGCCAGTGCCCTATCTGGGGGCCCCTGTCTGGGGCCACCTGGCATGAGCCACCAAGCAATCTGTAGGTGGCCATCACCCATACTGGGTTTGGATGTGCCTCAAAAGCCCAAGCCACAAACTGAGGCTGGTCGCAGCTAGTCCTAGACTTGAGGCTGCTTAGCAAGAGGTATGGGCCATGCCGAGGCCAGATGCTACTTGTTTAGGTTTTGTGAACCTTTGAGAGATTTTAGAAAAGTTCTCAGCATGAGCCAAGACAGGTCATTTGTATGGAAAAGCCACTGGAAGAGGCTAGGGCGGGTCTCAGGAAATTAACAGGGCAGGGTAAGCTGTGTTAACCTACATTGATGGAGACTCAGATATGGTGGCTGCCTGTGTTTGCATGCAGGGAGTGGGAAGGGCTCAACAAAGGAACAATGGAATCTGCAAGTGCTTCTGTCTGGTAGAAGTCTGCTCTCCAGCCTTCTCCCTGAAGTCAGAAAACTCAGTTCCTCCCTGTACGTCCCTGGTGCTTTTCGAGCATCTCCCCCAGCACTAGAGCTTGAAGTGAATGAATTCATCAGTGAGTAAGTCTGTGTTTCAGCCTTTTAAAAGGAATTATAGCCACTCTCCATCTCAACCACAATCTCTGCCGGTTTTCACAGCCAGATATTGTGGGAACTTCTCTTCTTAGCACTGGACCCCTGGGCTAGGGAGCCTAGTGTGGGGCTGGGTTTTTTCATTTCTCCA
Source organism: Rousettus aegyptiacus (assembly GCF_014176215.1). Classification (NCBI taxonomy): domain Eukaryota; kingdom Metazoa; phylum Chordata; class Mammalia; order Chiroptera; family Pteropodidae; genus Rousettus; species Rousettus aegyptiacus. The sequence continues at coordinate 113,660,457 of NW_023416306.1, read as the reverse complement.
GGCTGATCTCCACAGCCAAGATATCCCTCTTGATTTTTAACCTCCACAAGCAGGTGTGGGACCAGCTTATTCTATGCCTCCGGCCCTCCTACCAGTCTCAAGTTGGCCTCTTCTGTGTATCCCTAGTTGTAGGATTTCTGTTCAGCTAGATTTCAGGTAATTCTCAATGATGATACTGTAGTTTAGTTGTAATTCTGATGTGGTCATGAAGGGAGGCAAGCACAATGTTTACCTACTGCTCCATCTTGACTTTTTATTCTTTAACAAAGATTTTTTTAGTCTCTTATGTTTTAGGTCCCCTGTTTTCTCCACAATACCATATGCATGGCAATTTGCAAATAAAGATATCAAAATATAGAAGTACCACATAAGTCAGGGCCTGAAAATGATACTAACAAATAGATTACTCTTAGATGCAAATTTTCTTTTTTTTTACTTTTGCAATGTGCCTAATACTTAATAAGATATGGTAGATTTTATTTACTAAACCATAGTTTCACCTTACTTTTCTGAAGATGGACTTTCTTGTTTCAACTTTTGCTTTTCCTTCTTATATCTTTCAGTTAAAGAGAAGGCCATTAAATGGTTTTCAGTTCATTTTCCCCTTTAAAAACTAATCAAATGTTTATATAATCCTTTGTTTATTCTATTCCAGATCGTTTTTCCTTCATTTTTGTGCTGAGGGAAAGGAAAGTATTACACATTAAGGATGGAGGGGCCAATCATCCTAGGGAATGGGAGAAATTTGTAAATTCATCCCCGAAGAAAAATTATTTATTTATATTCCTCAACTTACTTAATTTTTGTGATCTGGCTTTACAAATAGAAACCTGAGTCCATGCATGTGCTTGAAGTGAAACACCAAGAAACTGCAAGCAAGTGAATTAATTGTAGGTGTTGGCCAGCTAGGAATGCACAGTAGGGAGCTGGAGGGAAAACCCTGTCCAAAGCTCTCCACTGATGAAAGCAATTCAGGCAAATCTAATTCTGGGGCTCCTTCTGCACAGGGACAGGAGAACAGAGATGAAGTATTCCAAAGCAACAGAGTAGAGGAGAAATGGGACCTAAGGATTGGTATTCGTTTACTCATTCATACTTTCATTCTCTATTTACTGAGTATCTATAGATAATACCTGTGATACAAATATAAGGATGATTAAACAGATAGGGTTCTTGCCTTCCTGGAACAATGTGCTAAGATGAAGATATGGCAGCACATTTAAAAAATTAATTACAGATTATGATACATTTTAAGCATAAAATAAACCCAGTGCTGTGATTGTTAACAATAGTGGATTGAAGGTTTAAATGTACATAGACAGGGAGGCCAGGACATAATAAAAGGCAAAAGCGATAAGCACCTGCCAGGCATCATTCTTATCCTTGCCGAAGAATGGATACAGCCCCTCCCCTCCTCTACCAGACCATAATACCTGCCCCTTATAATGTCTGGGAGTAAGATGCCTAAAGACTCAATTCCCCCAAGTGGTGTAATAAACTCCTGCAACATATTAGCTAATTTTCCCATGTATCATTGTCATGGAATGCTTTCTCTTGCTGAGAAAAAGCAATTTCCTCACTTCTTTATCTTGACCCTTCTCCTCCCTTCTAAATTGTGGCCACTTCAATTCCGGTCTCTCAGTAAGAGTTCCCTCAGTGGTGATCATTGTGTGGTTGTAGGGTCTGGGAGAGCAGCAGGAGGCTGCTGGGTCTGTGACTTTGTCTACTGGCTTGTACATAGGGAGAAACTAATGAGCTTAAATGACAATAGGAAAGATTCAGGTCATGAACAAAGGAAGCCTTCATGACTGCACAGGATCACCAGTACACATGGTCATTGGCAGTATAGAGCTCCTTTTCTCAAAATTTCAGGCTCTGAAATTTTTTCGGTACAGTACTAGCTTGGGGCAGGGATCAATTTCTAGCAGACTCAGGTATCCCTTCAAGTCCTAAGAAGGTATAACATGGAATGTCTTTTTTTCTTCTTCTTCTTTTCTTAATATATTATTGTGTTCAAAAGTTTTCCACTAGATATAACTAAGAATACAAAAAACCGTGTGTGTTTGAAATTCCTTCTGATAGTCTTTTCTTGGACAACCTATTTAATTGCATGAGCTTTTCCAGATGTGAGGCTGACTCTATGGGAAATAAAAAAGAATTTTTGAATTAAATAAATTACTCTGCCTTTATGCTATTTTTTCCTGCATGGTTATGGATCATAAACAGAATGTTGAGGTTAATCATTAGAATTTGTTAGACAATGCACTCAGACTTGTTTTACTTAATAAAAAATCAAATTTTTTAGGGAAAAAGCAACTAGCTGTTTTATGTTTATAATAAAATTAGGGTTAAATATGTAAGATCTCTGTATTGAGTCAGCAAGAATGAGGTAACCAACTCTTTTAACAGTAAATACTGTGTTGCCCCAAAAGCTATAATAAATAGGAAACACTTTAAATTATAAATCTTAAATTTATAAAATTTGACTCCTATCAATTTTTCTTAGAGGCCTTCCTAAATTTTATCAAAATTTATGCTTCAGATTAATTTCATGTATTTATTGCTAACTTGCTTGATCTTTTTGGCCTGATACAATGCTAACAATGTTAAATTCAGTTTGAAATATTGATATTTTCCTGACCTAAGTGATGACAATTCTTATAGTACATTCTGATGAAAGGAACTCTTTCTGTGTGAATTATCCACACAACTGCTTTAGTTGCTCCTTCCTGCTACTGAGACTTCTCTTCTCCTTTACCAATGGCATCTGCTTCCTTAGTCTGAAGGGTTTATATTACCATGGGGTCCAGGAGTCCCTCCAGCAACTCCTCTCTATGAGAATGCCTGAGTCTCGGGTCAAAATCTTAGACTCCTATCTCACAGGGAGTAGGTGAATTTATTTTATTTCATTCCCAAGAAAAATGAACAGATGATTCACCTGGAACTTCATGACAGCCTTCTTCCTTCACACTGGTTCTGAGAACTAGAGTTGGAGAAAATATTCATTCTGCATATATTCCACCAGGAACCCAGTTTAGCCAGGATTGTGATCACAGTTCTGAAAATTTATATTTCCCTGGCAAAGGGAGCCAAGTTCTGGCCAAAATCATAAAGTAGGCCTAATAGGCATCAGCATAGAGAGGACAGGTATAAAATATCCTCATCCGCTTTTATATTTTCTCTAGTGTGTTTTGCCTAGAAACTTGTATCTGGATATTATGCTCATGTCCATGTAATAAAGAATAAGAAACAAAAAAGGGGGGGGGAGAAATGGTGCTCTTGGTAAAAATATTTTAAATAAATGTAAGTTTGGTGTATAGATATGAGGTCTGCAACTAAAGAACTTGAGATTTAGATAGGACAACTGTATTGGAATTACTGCATGAAACAGATAGCTATGTATCTGTATGCATTAATTTTTATAGTTTCCTTGGTCTTCAAGCTCAGTGAAGATAAACATGTTGGCATGTAGGTCAGTTCAGGGAAAATAAAAATATTTACAAGCCATATCATTTTACATTTAAAATAAAAATATCTTTAATTCTGTGAAAATGAATATTCTTATAATTTAGATTGCTAATTCAAAAAATGTGAGAACTTGAGTGAGAAATAGGTATTGCTTCTTATTTAACTATATATTTAATTAAAATATTAACATTCGGGCAAGTTTATAAAGAGGCCATGTGAAGACAGCTTTCTCATTTTTTTCTCCTTGTAACTGGAAGGCTCTTTGATATACTGGCCTTCGTTCTTACTTTTTTTGTTTATTCCTTGCCTCTTGTGCTAAGGAGAACTTGTAGTCAAACTACTGACTTTGCCTCTAGGGTCTCAGTTTTCTTCTCAAAAATAAACTAATGAATAAATGAATAGTCCTTTCTATTTGTGACATTCATTGCTTTTATAGTTCAAAAGTAAAATCAAAGTCATAATGGCCATCATTAAAATGAGATGCTTCAATTGATGTCTACTCAGTACTACCTTCTACCCAAATAAGGCCCCATGTAATAAGGCCAGGAGAGAATTAACTAAGAGAAAGCCAGAAAAGAGAGGCTGCCAAAGGCCTGCTCAAAGTCAAAGCTTTGACTCTGATGGCAAAGCAATCTAACATTGCCAAGACTCATCAGACTGCCTGGAAGGCAAACCCACTCCCATCCTCCCTGCTGACTGCCCTCTCTCAACCCCAATCCACAGCTTGCCTTGATTATGGTATTGAGACAATTAAGAAAAAAGTTATATTTTAAATATCCAGCTATTCATAGAGACTTAGCTCTACATGTCCCAGAATGAGGTGATCTCAATTATTTGTTTGTATCATGAGAAGGTATACAATGACCAGTGAAATGTACATGTAAGATGGAGGGAGGCGAAGAGAGATGTCTTCTAATTTTGAAAAGGAATAGAGACAGCTCTAAAAAAAAAAAAACAAAAGGAGTAGTTTGGAACTGTGGATAAAGTTATATTTTAGGACAAGACTCAATTACAGTGAGAACCTCAAATTAATTACGATGAATGTAAAAGGTATGATTATAGTTCAGTATGTATATTCAGTCAGCGATCATTGAGACATTACCACATGTCATTTTTTTTGCTAGATGCTTGGAAGTTAATGTCAAAATCTTTACCCTGAGGAACCCCAAGTTATGGAGGAGACAGATAAGCTAACAAAATGACAAAGTATGGTATATATGAGGAAATGAAGGAATTTGCAGTTACAGAGGGAGACAAAGTCCTGGTTATGGTGACCTATGCCAAGGAACTGAATTGGGCCTTTTTTGGTAGAGTTGGACTTTGGTGATTAAATATTTGTTAGGATGATCACACTGACTCAGATGGTGCTGATTTGACCGAATAACTTGCCTTTCTGGGGGATTTCTACTGTAATTAACAGCTCACAGGATTGCAGCTGTGATGAGAAATAAGTAAAGGGAAGTGCTCATGGGTCTAACATTAATCCTTCATGTTTGCACATCTATTATATCAAACGTAAGGAAAACAAGATGATTCTGAAAAGATAATGAATAGGAAGTGCTTCTCTCTTCACCAAGACTGCATCTTTATGAGCTATCAATAATCATCTGCTAGGAATCAATGACCAAAGCATGGTTTTTGTATTCTCATACTACTGAAATAGAAAAATACTCTTTCCTTTCCATTCTTTGTAATTATAGACAAATCAGATGACATCGTCATATCCACTTAGTGGGCATAACTCATAGAAGCCCACCCAGTATCTGAAATTGAGTAAAGCCCTTGCTCCAATATGAATTTGAGAAACAACAAGAGTCAACATAGCTTGTGCCTGCCCCGGTGGCGGAACCAGAACCATGCTCAAATGAACTTTCACATACTTTACTCCTGCCTCTGCTTGTCAGGAAGTTCAAAAATGCTCAGGACGAATCAGTTTACTTTTCACTATAGCTTTCAACATGGGCTGGGCAATTCCTTTGTAAAACCTAGGTCCGACTTTTCCACATGTCAGTTTGATAAGATGGTAGGTAAAAACTTGGAGACTGCCCTGCTCAGTCAGTATAAAGAGCTGATATGAGGTAAATCACTAGAGAAGAAAATCGTTTTCAAAAGTGTTGTTTGAAGTGTGACTTCTCCAATTAATGAGGGGAAGGGCTACATCATACCCTTACTCTCTTGTTCAACTCTGGCTATCTGAAAAGCTATTTAGTGAAACATCACCTCACACATTTTTTTAAAATTGCTCATCCACTGTCATTGACTGGCCCTAGTTACTGAGAGTCACTAAATAGATTATTTAGTAATGACGACCAGAGACTTGGGGTAAATGACTTCTTTTCTTATTAACAATAGATTGCCTTTGCAATGACCCAAACTGATAAGTCACCAGAATGCTTTTAAAAAAAATTTATTTGACTTTTCTTTAATGGGATCATTTTCTTTAATAATAGCACATTGCTCTTGAAGTAGTAATAACATGCAAAGGTGAACTTTTTGAACACAGCGAAATCATAAATTGAATCAGGTTGTGGGCTGAACTCCATTATTTTATTGTAAGCAGACTACTGGATTTCTAAGTTGATTTCTATTTTAGTGGTTTTCAAAGTGTTATTCACAGATCTCTGGATATCTCAAGAATCTTCTTTGTGGCTGAGCAGAAATCAAGGTAGTGGCATCAAACCTTACTAGCAGTCATTGTATTCTTTACTACCACATACTTGCAGTAAGAAATAATACCAGTTTCACATCAAGCTGTCCTGATGTAGTAGGAAGAAATTATGAATTTAATTAAATTTCGATCTTTGAAGTATGGTGGTTATCTAGAAAAGAAAGAATGTATATGCATTTATTTGAATTCAAGCTAAACTAGACATGTTTTGAATGGAATACCATTTTTTTTTCTATAAAAGAAATGACAAGTTATAGTTATTTAGGTGTGGGTATTTGGCAGACATTTTCTTAAAATTAACAATGTCAGTCTGTCACTTCAATGGAAAACATTGTGGAATTTGTTGCCAATGATAAAATTTAAATGTTGAAGTAAAATTAGATTTTCAAAAACTTGTATCTGTCACTGGGAGCTTGACAACTTCCAAAATAATCTTTTCTGATAATGTTAGTAGTCATATTAATGAATGTGGTTTTTTGATATGGTACCAAAATTTGAGTCAAAATTTTGAAAACCTGCACAACTCAGTGCATGGATATTTTCCAAATGACCAATGCATAATGTTTCTTAATCATGCAGGAGTGAAAGCTTCATTTAAAGTGCAAAAGAGACTAACAAGTTTTAGTGTAACAGAGCATGAAGGGTTCATTGACATAATTTCATATATCATATACCAACTGGTCCTTAAGAAGCCACTACTTGTCAGATTGTGATATAGTGTCGTGATTTTCTGAAAAAGACATTCATCAAAACACTCCTTTTTTCAATTACATATTTGTGCGAGGTAGGATTGTACTCATGTTTCAAACAAAACAACATATTACAACAGATTAAATATTAAATAGATGAAATATCAGGTTACACTGATAATGAGAATGCATTCGTCTTCTTTAAGATATTTTTTGTTTTAGAAAATACAGCAATTTTCTATTGACATATAATGAGTTTATTGTTATTTTAAAATAAATTAAATATTTAAAATTTTTTAAATTTTAGTTTATAGTATGGTAAGTATTCATAGATATAACTCATATTAACAAAAGTTTCTTGAGGTCCTCAATAATTATTAAGAATGTAAAAGGACCCCAAGTTCAAAACATTTGAGAAGTATGGTTTTATTTTAAGAACCAATTATAACTAAATCCTACCATAGCTGTTATCATCAACCTAACAGGAATAACTTGAATTGAGCTGAAATTAATCGAAGCATTCTATTAATTATGTTATATGTAACTGATTTTTTTTCCAGATAGTAACGTGACATCTCTTCTGTGGAATATAAATAATAATCATTTATGGAATAATTATTGGAAATAGGGGAAAAAATTTGATAGTCAAGATTGCACTTACTTGAAACAAACATTTAAACAAGATTTAAGGCATTTTTGAAATCTTATCTTCCTTTAATTCTGTAATGAATGGCTAAAACTTTCCTATGGAAGTATAAAATAGTTGCTAATTTGATGTTAAACATTTTGAAGACAAAAGGTGTTTTCTCGCTGCAACCCTCATTCTATATTTCTGATTTTGACTTTCTTCTGTGTAGACATATAGGTTCTCTCCACGTCCATAGAGAAAAGCAAGTCTAAACATCTTAGCATGCGTTCAAGAGCTTACGGTATCAGGCCCCAAACCTCATCAGCCTCATTTGTGCTTTTCTTTTCTCCCTTATCCATCTCCCATCACTCACTCTGCATACCAACCATACTAAACTTTCTCTAAACAAATCCTTGTCTTGTATGTCTTTGGATTTTCAAATTCCCTATTACTTCTCCCGGAATGTTTTTATTCCTTATTTCTTCCATCCAACAAATTTTCCCTGATCCCTCAAGATCAAACATATATTTACTGCTAATGAGAAGCCAAGTATTCATTCATTCACTTATTAAACAAATGAGAGATGCTAGTCGATGGTGAACTGAATCATACATGATCCCTACTTTCACATGACATATAAATAATCACAAATGGAAAAAAAATGGATACTATGAGAGTCTGTAATGAGAGGATTTGTGCTGCTCAAGGAGGGCTCCCATGAGAAAGTTACATTCGATCTGAGTAGTGAGTAAACATAGGGATAAAAAGAGAAGAGGAAAGGGAAGTGCCCTAAATGGACAAAGGCTTTGTGGCAAGAGAGAGCACATGAATAATAGGGATTAGAAGAAGAGCACTGTGACTGGAGCGTGGTGAAGAAGGGAGAGCAGAGCACAGTTGAACTGAGAGAAGAGGTAGGACCCAAAGCAGGCAGGACCCTGTGAGATGTTAATGAGTTTCATCTTTAACCTAGGAGATTTATAGAACCATTAAAAACTAGAGTGATGAAGGATTCACAGACCTGCATTTTGAAAAGATCACTGTGACAGAGGTAGAGGCCAGAGCCAGTGTAGAGAGATTAGCGATGAGGTTAGTGTAACAGTAGAATGGTGGCGGCTTGGGTTAGGAAACTGAAGGTAGGTGGGGAGACTTACATGATGGTTAAGCAGTGAAACTGAAAGGACATGGCGATTGATTAGAAGTATGGGACGAGGAGGAGATAGGTGTCCAGGATAATACTTGGGATTCTAGCTTGTGCAACTGGATGCATGAAGGGGCCATCCACTGAACCCAGAGGACCCTACAGGAGGATCAGGCTTCAGAGGACCTCCTGACTCCTCTAGGAATAGGGAGTGACAGCTATGGCCTTACCTTCATACCTCTACTAAAGCACCCTCATTTTGTATGGACATTTGTCAGTTCTTGTTGTTGTTGCCCTGGCTCCAGTGGAGGAATCTGCCACTGTGTGGGCCTTGGTAGGAGACAAAGCACAACCTCCCAGTATAGAAAACAAAGTAGACCAGATGCAATTTCTGTCCAACCGTGACATCCAGGTCCCTGGATTTGAAACAGGTAGATAAAAAAATAAATTTATAGTTGATTTCACTGTAGCAGTGTTTAGTTGGAGTGAGCAGCTGGGTTGTCAGTGCTGTCCAGCATTGGCGGTGGCAGCGGTGCCAGGGCAGTATTCTAACCAAGCTGTTCCTGCAGCATAAACTTTGCTGTGAATCTTGCTTTCCAACCTCTCTTGGTGCCTGCCCGTTTTCTGAATATGCTTCACGGGCATTTTGAATGAGGACAAATTGATAATAATGAGGGCTAGCATCTCTTGAAGGTTTAATATCAGTCACATGCTACTCCAGTTAGTTCATATGTTTTTAATATTTTAAACCTTACAACCGATACATATACTATAGCCCTCATATGACAAATGAGTCTAAAGCATAGAGTGTCATATAGATCCTATAGTTAGAAACTGGTAAAGACAGGATGGAGACCTTGGAGCCTTGCTTCAGAGCCAGTTTTCTTTTTAAGGATGGAGTTAGTGACTTATAACCAAGAACCTTGACAGCTAATTTTGGTTCTGTGGTCTGCTTCCCTGTGAGAACCCTGAATATGTTAAAGGCAAAGATTGGGTATTTTTTTCAGTGCCTTGCCCAGTGTATATGCTGTAGGTGTTCAGAGCACTCAGGGAATCTGCACGAATGGATTTCCCAATATTCATCCCCCTCCCTTCCCTGCAAGCATGCATAGTACTCTCCTACTTACCTCTGCTCAACTGCAACTCAGAGCAGGCTCTCCAGCACCACACTCTTTGGTAAGTGCTTTCTCTGCTCTATGGCACTGTTAACCCAGGGTTGCAGGTGCCAAAGCAGGAATGAAAGCTCCTATTGTACAATATCCCTGTAAGGGATCCGTGTTGAGGTTTTTGTGGGGACAGGGGAATGCTGAAAGACAGCTGACAACACAACAGGACAGAGTGAAACTGTGTGGTTTCGATTCTCCAAGAGCAAGGAACTCGTTTGTTCAGAGCTGCTGAAACAGCTAGGACAGCACGTAGTGTCCACATTCCATGTAAAGAGAGCTCTGTGTACACAAAGCCAGTGAAGCAGTAACCCTAAAGGTGATACTGCCCAAGCCAAGCTTGGCCCTTCCCTGGGGGCCTTGCCCATGGACCTCTCAGTGCTGGATTGTAAAAGAGTTAACAAGGCTGAGTTTGGGATGAAGTCTCTTCAACTCAGAAACTCCTAGGGATTGAGGTGCTGGGAACCGGGAGTCTGGGGGTCTTCTGTGGCCTCTAGCTTACCAGTGTGGGACATTGTATGGCACTATTTCTCTGAAGCCTCATCACCAGAGAGTCAGTGTTTAGCTGCAGTTTCCCTGACACTTGAATAACTTGAAACTTAAAAGTCATTCATATTACCTGGAGGGCCAAATTTTTCCTGGTCTCTAATCTCTGTGGAGTCCACAGGGTCCCCTTACTTTCGTCCAGAGACTAAAGGCAGTGTTGAGCTGTCCTGCAACTTTCCTTCTGTTTTTAAGACTAAGATAGGCTCTGAGAGAGTCCACATATATCTATGATTGAAGGTTTCTATTTCCTTTCACCGCCACCTTCAATCTGTTCCCTCAGGAGACACAGGCCTAACCATTTAAGTGTCTGTGGTGCTCTCTGCTGGCAGCTGCAATCTTTTTGTTCCCTGGAATCCTGTTCAGGCCACTTACCCTGAAAACAACTTAGAGGGGATTTGGTCAAGAGCCAGTGTCTAGACCCTCCCACTCCCTAAAGTACTTCTCCTGCCTGTTTGAGAATAGACTACCCTTTCTATAAATCCAATTATAATGAAAACTATCTCCTCTCCTCTATCGGCAGTGTACTCCCTGGGGTTATAATGCTCCCTCAACTGGGCCAGAGCTACAGCTCATCTCTTATAGGCAGGCAAATCAGTCTTGTGTTTCTTTAGTTTTTCGTTTGTTTGTTTTATTTTGTTTTGTTTTTCCAAATGGTACAATCAAAGGCAATGCATCATCCAGCAGGGTTAGGGCCAAAGAGTGCCTTGATGGAAAGGGAGAAGAGGTCTCGTGCCTCTCTCCCATAATTTTCATCGGCAAATACCCACTGTAAATATAGTGTGCTTGCTTTGCAAAGCACAAAAATACAGTTTTAAGACATATCCTCCCGGCCTTACCTTCTGGATAGACTGCTACCACCCAGTTCCTCGATGCAGAAATTCTTTACTGGCACAGGCACTGGGTCAGAGATCAGAACCAGTTTTAAAAGATCAGAATCTATATCATCACTCATTTTTCATTAACCGACTTTATTGATGTGTGTCAATCCCATGTTGCCCCAGATGCCTATTCCTCCTCAATTTCTATCACAAAAATAAGAAATGATAGAACAGGAGCAGGAAGCCATAGATAACTTTCTTTAAGCAAAGGAGAAATACATTGGACAGGCTGAGAATGGGTTATTCAAAGTGAAAATGTATTTGTGAACTTATTTTTTAAAATTTTAAGATCATGATGTGAGAAAAGCAAGGTACAGAATACTATTTGTAAAAAAAAGGCAGAGAGAATGTGTTTATATGGCTGTATATATGTATATATCTTGCACATGAATACAATATCTAGAGGAATATACAAACTTAATAATAGCAAATATTTATTGGCACCTACTTGTGACATATATCATTCTAAGCATTTTACATATATCAATTCACTTAATCCTCATAAAAACTCTATGAGGTAACTGTTATTATTATGCCTCTTTTTCAGACAAGAGAATCAAGAAACAGAAAGATTAAGTAGTCTGACCAAGGTTTCACATCTAGAGAGTAAAGAGCCATGATTAGAACTGAAGCAATTTGTTGGCTGCCTCTGGGAAAGAGAACTTGTTGGCTAAAGGGCAGGGTTGAGAAGGGGGACATTTACATTTTCTACCATTTGTACCTTTTGTATTCTGAACTATATAAATGTAATATATATTAAAATCATAAAAAATAAAGTTAATAAAAAATTTAAAAGAAATATAAAAATTAATTAATTTTAAAATTTTCACCAACCTGGAGAGTCAGCGATAGCACAGTGGTTTATAGCATCGACTTAGGGCCAGACCATCTGGGTTCAAATTCTGCCTCTGTCACTAAACTTGGACAAATTTGTATCTGCTCTGTGCCTCTGAGGGTTATTAATTTGAGGATTACATACATTAGAAGAGTGTTTCACACATACATTAAATACCTGAACTTATTCAATAGTCAATAAATATTGAGCATTTCCTATATATAGGTACTGTTTTAGGTTCTGTTGATGTAACAATGCACAAAACAAAACAGAAAAGATCCTTACCTCCGTGGAGAGAATGAGAATTACTTGGGATGAGAAAATAGAGGCATAATAAAGTAGGAGAATGGTGTTTGAGACAGAACATAGAATAAATGCTATGCATTCAAAGCAGTAGAATCTCTGACATTAAATCTTAGAAACAAATAGAATTTAGATATTACATAGTATAGAATCATTATTCATTATTCTTAGAATTTATGTAAATCCCAAAGTAACTATAATTTCTTATAATATTTATTTATAACATATACCTTAGCTACTTCCAAAAGAAATTTAAAGTAGATCATAATCCCAGAATCTATTTTTCAAAGGAAAGGATAATTCATATTGTATACTTTGGAACTAGAGAAGATATTAGAAAACTTCTGGTAGTAACTTAAAGGGCCTTGTGAGTAGTTAATCTTTTCAGGCTAATTCTATTCTTTCTTTGTGACTCAATAATCAAGAAAGCATTGTGATTTTAATCTATCTCGGAATCATGTCAAAAGCTTTGCAGTGGTCTGGATAATCAAATAGGGGCACACATTTACTAATTTCACAAGCAGTGTTCCATTGGGCTGAATTTCTAAGCCTTGAAAAATGGGAATAAACTTCAAAGAGGGGTTGAAGAAAAACCAGGTACTAAAGGAAGAAGCTATGGAAGATAATATCCCTCTGTGGAGGAATCAAATGTCCTGGGCATAAGATAGCCTTTTGCTGCCTTGGTTGACACAGCTGCCACTTAGTCCCAAAAGTCTTCCCCAGGCTTGTTCCTCTCTCAGATAATCTACTTCACTGAATGACCTGCCAGAACCATCAGAACTAGTTAATACTTTCTCTGCTTCTATTTACACTTGCATAGCATCTTTTCCAGGAAGTACTAGATGATTTCACCCATTGTTTATTAAAAAAATTACTAACAAATACTCTTTTCTCCTTTGTATTTGACTGAGCTCATCTGTGTAGCAAAAATGTGCATGCTAATTTCCGATGCTATTTAAAGAATATTTCAAAAATAGCTCTTTGCTTTGATAATTGCTACAGAAAGATAAGGGGAATCCAATTTTTCTATGGTAATAGACAATATTCTGTCCATGTGAGCTCCATGAAGGCAGGAAATTTTGTCTCTTCATTGTTATATCTCCAATATTTATAGCAGAACCTAGTACACAGTAGATGCTTAATAAATGCTATTGAATGAATGAATGACAAAAATAATGATAAACCCACAAGGCAAATGATGTTAAATTCACTTAAGAAGTGAGAAAACTGATACCTAAAGAAGTTATTTGACCTACTCCAGGCTATAGAACTAAAATGCATCTCCAGGTCCGTGTGACTCTGAATTCTACACTCTTCTCATAATGCCAAATAGAGTCACACTAATCATCTCTGGCTGGACCTCACATCTAGAGAGATAAAAAGCCTGTCTGAGCTGTGATGATGCACTTAGGTTTAGTTTGGTGGTACTGTCCTTTCACAAGACTCAGGATTTTTACCACTGTCTCTATGTTCTGTAGTGCATGTGTGTAGCTCTCCTCTACCCCATCCCCGGCCCACCCCATGTAAACCCCTTACCTCCATAAAGAGGAAAAACAGGTATCATGAAAGAGAGACAGCACTTGTGGACCAAAGTGACAGAACAGGTGCTTTTAGGAGTCCCTGAAATGTATCAGCACTGCTAATTAAATAGGTATGAAACAGAAGAATGAAAATGTAGAAAAGGATTTCTGTCTGCTTTGATCACTAATGGGTACACCAAGCACCAAGAATATTATCTGGGACTCAATAACTATTCTTGAATTAATGAGTGAATAAATGAATGGAGAGAGTAGAAGAGAAAGACGGGAAAAGGGAAGAAAGAAGGTGGGAAGAAAACAAAAGAAAGGGAGAAGTGGCTATGTGTAAGAAGGAAAATGTAAGTCCTGGGGGCTGGTGAAAGCTTTTTTCCCTTCTGTTTCCTGAAGGACATTTTATGACTGGCAGGCACAAAAAAGTTGAGCTGAAAGACCAGGGGCAATTTTTTATTCAGAATTATACACCTTGATTCTAACACACTTCTGTAACTGAAATAGTCAATTTGAATATTCAGTTATCTCTTTATGCCTCATTTCTTGCAAATTGAAATTATTTGCCAGGAACTGGTGAACATCAGAGAAAGGGTAATAAAACAACTAATGGGAAGGAATAAAAAAATCTCTGTATGTTACTCTAATGAATGATTTGGAAGTACCCACACTGATTTGAGTATATTAGTCATTAATAGCATGACCAGTACAAATGTTACTCAATTCGTAAATATTTGCCTAAGTGTTTTTAGTGGTGCTACTTCTGCGTCCAAAGATTATTTCATTCCTCCTGCAGTTTTTCTCCCTGAGAACTGTTCCTTGAACCAAGATGTCTAGTTCTCAAACTCTGTCCTATAGAGGTCAATTGTTCTACATGCCCGGCTGTCTAAGGGGAACCTCAAATGTACAGTGCCTAAGTCAGAGGTTGAGAATTCATGTGACACAGTCAAGAGTCATTACATTGGGATAGAAGTCTTTGCCTTTAGCCTCTGCTTCACCAAAATCCTATTATGTAGTGGTGGGTTGCTTTTCCTAGTAGTGACACCAGTTTTCTCATGCTACCAAGTTAAAGAGCGGAGAGTATAAGAAAAATAGGTCAGGTAATATGACCAAGAAGTAGCCTTTGGGCTGTCAGGGAGATGCTGTAGGCTTTGGTCCCAGCTCTGATCTAGACTCGCATGACTCCAACAAAGGCTCTTACCTCTTTCCTGGAAATAAGTGTGTTTGTTGGAAAAGAGAATGTGCACTGAACGCTGTATGCAGAACAGTAGATCTCTCATTCCTTGCCTAGATTTTTCAATGACTAAAATCAGTTCTCTCATTTGTTAAATGGACACAGACCTTCCCACTGAGGTGATAAAGGTAATCATTGATTCATAAAGTATACAATGCTCTAATGGTTCCTAAGCAATGTTTCATTCTCATTAGACTGTTTTGACTGGAGAATGAAGAATGTACAAAGACTCATAAATTATCTAATCAATCTCAGAGACCACAGTTTAATTCGAAACAGATACAGAGTTCATGTCCTTTAATTTGATGTTCACAGTACTTGCTCATAAGACTACAGGTGGTTTGCAGAAAGGAGTCATGTGTACTGACACATACTCTGCTTAGAAATATGCCCTGTGCTCCCATTTCAAATATTGCATCAGTGAAAAAGAAAGAAAACATTTCACTGAAAATTCCCTTGTGTTTTCCACTCCATCAATACTATGATTAATTTTCAAAAAGAACGGGGTGTCACCAAAATTTCAAAAAGATTTTACAAGTGTTTTTCATAATACAAAGACTAATTTTCATGAGGTTTTTATTTTTTTATCAGGAAAAACTCAAGTTAATTTCCAAATGCATTTTTATGTAGTTTTGGAAGTATCTTCCTCTGCTTTTCACTACATTTTTCTAATTTTTGCCAAATTGATTTTGAAATTGTAAGAAGAAAGTTACTTCAAAATCAATTAATGTCTGCCACAAATATTCTAAGAGAAAAATAATGTGATTAATATATCTATTTGTATTTTATAAAATTTTGAGAACTCTCATTCTATCCAGTTCATCTTTTCCTCATTTTCCTCTTACTGTTTGGAAATAACTGATATTACTGTCCACAATCTGTTTTCAAGATCTTGAAATTGTAAAATTATAATATTGTGCATTTTGTTTGAACATAAATACGTTAACAATTGATGGCATTCTGGTAGTAGTGAAAAATAACAGTACTGTAAGTAGTTCTGTCCTATTGTAGTCTATCTGAGGTAATATAGGCAGAGAGGTTTTGGTAATTCATAATACTTAAATTTAAATATTTTTATTTAATTTATATAAATTATTTATATTAATATTAAATTTAAATATTTCCATGCCTTCTCCCCAATTTATACTGATCAAGAGGAACATTGGATCTAATTCCATGTTTGCCTGGAGAATGCATATATATAAAACTACAAAATAGTTTTTAATATGTCAAAATTGTGGTCAGTGGTCTAATTTATTTAATTTTGGCTGAAATGACTTGAAAGTTATAAAAGTGGAAAGAAAAAAGTGCCATTTTATATACATATCAGCTCATTGATATCTGTGCACATATGAATTAGGTGCAAATGTTTGTTTTGTCTTGCCTTGCCTTTTCTATATGCTGAATAATGGAGCAAGAAAGAGATAAATCCTACCTCTGTGTGTAGCTGAGCTTTAATTTTAAGTCATTCCAAATTGAAATGAATTTTATTCGATCTTTTTTTCAAATTCTTATAACAAATTCTATATAACAAATTGCATATAACAATGCAAGTGACATTTGACAGTCCTGTTGGTGATAGGAAGATAGCAAAGAAAAAAGAAAACAGATGTTCCAAAAGAATTCTCAAGGTCATTCAGGAAAACTTATCTTTCCTATTCCCCAGGCTTGCATTACCCTTCTCAAATGGTACCTAAATTAACAAGATAATGAGCTAGGCCTAAGAATGAGCCCAGTGAGTTCTCACCGAAGATTTCTTGGGCTATGGATTCTAGTGGGAACACTTCAAAGACAGCCCTATTGGACTAAAGGCTGCATCTTCTGATGAGCTCTAGTTTTTCTATTCACTTCATGGTCACTGCCACCCTTTTTAAATTACTTTTGGTCTCTGCCAACATATTTGATTAATTTTCAATTTTGTATTATTAAAGAAACACCTAAAAGGAAAAAAAATGGTCAAGGATATGAACAGATAATTAATGAAAGAGGAAAAGCTATTCAGGTATGGTTTAAAATGACAGAATACCATTGGACATTTCCTCATCTCCCAGAAAGCAATGGGAGAACAAAAGCCAGACATGCTAATTAAACTAACAGACTTTAAAACTCAGAGCCACAAATAGGACGAAAGTCTGCCTAAAACTTGTAATAGGCAACAGAGGCATGGAAAGATGCAAAGCCTGCCTGCTGCTGCAGAACTTAGAAGAAGCTGCAAAGCACACATCTATTCCCAGTGATATAACCTAAGGAGAAAAATAATAGCCACTCATTTGCCACAGAGGGATTTAAATTCATGAGTTGGTAGCAAGGACCTCCCGGGATTTTCTTTGGTAGGAGATGTAAAAAATATAAGGCAGTGTTACAAAACAATAAATTATACGGAGAAGGCACACTTCCCAGAAGCAGTTATAAGTGAGGCAGTAGGAGAAAAAATTTGCTGCACCATGAGTAATTCTGCAAAATAACTCTCAATTCACTCAAAACAAAAGACTAAAAATATTCACTTACACACATACCTTATGTCATTTAAAGAAATAATTTTTTTCTGGAACAGATCATGGCTCCATGTACACAAAAGTGTGAAATAAATGGTCCAGCATAAACTTACCTCATTCATATATAACTAATGATCAAAAGAGAATCAGCATAGGATATTAGAAGTTTTAAAGGGGGTTTGGGGAGTGAGAAAAAAATAAGGAAAAACAAATGACAGGGACATAAATATTGCCAGGGGGGAAAAAAGCGTATATTAAATAGATGAAAACTGTATTGCCATGAAATTTAAGAAGTTAATTAAAGATGTCTATTTCTAACAGTATGGATAATTAGATACTTTATCTGATCTTCTCATCAGAAACAATTAAACATGCTGAATAAAATATAAATAAAAGATATTTGCCAATGAGCAGACAATAAAGTGTAAAATTCCCAGACACTGCAAATTAAGGGAAAATAGGAATCCAGAGAGTTACGTGAGTCATTGAAACTGGCTTTGCCCTGAGTAAATGTGTTAAACTACATCATATTTGGTGTTTTAAGATCCAGGAGAAAAGAGAATAAGTCTAGACCTGTTATAATGTAGGGGGTCTCATAAAAGATCATCTCCCAAGAACGTGATACCTCAAGTGGTGCAACATCAGTGAGAAACTGAACTAGTAAAAATTCACCACTTAACCAGGGGAATCAATAAAGTGAGGGAAAAAAAAATAAACTCTTCCTTAAGATTTCATAACTATAAGAACTCCTCATGTGGCTTTGAAGCTCTAATTCTTATAATGTATATGGTCAAAACAGCAATAGTAACAACAACAGCAACAACAACAAAAACCTAAGCTAATAGTTGTCGAAATATTGCCCCTGCAGCTGCCATATGAGCATCACCAGGAAAAGATGTTGGGCATGCCAAATTTGTGCCCCACATTAGACAAACTGAATCAGAAACTCAGAGGTTGGGACTCAGGAATTTGTGCTTTGAAAAGCCTATCAGTTGATTTCAATGAATGACAAAGTTTGAGAATTATTGCCTTAAACTAAGATTTTAGTTTAAACTGCTGATGGGTTGATACACTAAAAAGTAAAAAACATTGCTGAGAGAAATTAAACTACACCTAAATAAATGGAGAAAGTACCATGTTCATAGGTTAGAAGACTCAATATTGTTTAGGAGACTCAATTCTGCACACATAGAGCTATAGAGTCAATGTAATCAACCAAAATTCCAACATACTTTTTATGTAGATATTGATATTCTGATCCTAAAAATTTTTGGAAATACAGAGACACTACTATATTCAAAACAATTTTCCAAAAGGAAAGAGTAGGAGGATTTTTCTAATTAACATCAGGGGTAACTATAAAGTTCAATTTAGCAAGACTGTATTTGAATGTCATAAGGATAAACATATAGGTCCCTGAAACAGAATAAAGGTTCAGAAATAAGCCAAGGTATATATGACCACAATTGATAATTGACAAAGGTGCCAAGACAATTCAATAGATAAAGAACAGTCCTTTAATTAATGATACTGAAAACATCAGAGAGACATATGCAAAAAATACCAACCATAACTTTAACCTCACACCACACTCAAAAATATTAACTCAAAATAGATAATCTAAATTTAAAACTTAAAATTGCAAAACATCTAGAAGAAAACAGGAGAAAACTCTTTGTAAACTTATGTTATGAAAAGAGTTTTTAGATAAGATGCAGAAACAGATCATAAAAGAAAAAGAAATGAATTACACTTCATCAAAAATAAAAACTTTGACTCTTTAAAAGACACCCTTAAGTAAATTAAAAGTTAAACCAAATGTTGTGAGAAAATTCATCAAAACTCATCAAATTATACATTTTAAATTGATGAATTTTATCACGAATTTGTGAATGTATATATTATTAAATTATACATTTACAATTCAATGTTATTATTCACCAATATAGTTTATTTAAAAAATTAACTGTTTAAAAAAAAGTAAGATCAATATAGTATGGGTTAATATAGGTAGAAATAAAAATGCATGATGACAATTGCACAAAAAATAGCAGAAGAAAATGGGAGTATAATTTTATAAAGCTCTTATAGATGAAGTGATAAAATGTTGTTTGAAGTTAAAAACGCCATAAGTTAAAGATCCATTTGTAACTCATGCAGTAACTGTAATAAATATAATTATATGTAGAAAGCCAAAAGAGAAGATAGAAGAAAACAAATTTTAAAAAATCAAAATCTTAATTAAATAGAAAACAAATAACAAGAGGCAGATTTAAACCCAACATATCAATAATATCTTAAACAAAATGGAATAAATATTTGAATTAAAAGACAGAGATTATCAGACTAAATGAAAAAGCAATATAAAATTATCCTCTTTAAAAAGGACACATTTTAAAAAATAACCAAAATATTAAAAATAAAAAGATGGAAAAGCTATACTACACAAACAATTAAGAAACTTTATGTGGCTATATTAATATTGGAAAAAGTAGATTTTTTTAGTGATAAAAGGGTCAATTCATCAAAGTTACAACAATTTTAAGTGTTTATGAATTGAATAACAGAAGTTCAAAATACATAGAAAAAAACTGATGGAGCTTAAGCAAGAAATAGATATATCCATAATTCCGGCTGGAGATTTTAACCATACCTCTTTCAGAAATTAATAGAATAAGTAGACAAGAAACTAGGTCACCTAATTGACATTTCTAGAAGACTCCACTTAAAAACTGCAGAATGAATATTTTTTTTCTAGTACATGTAGAATTCACCAAGATAAATCATCCACTGCATCATAAAACAAGGAAATGAGAAAGAAATCAAAGCATATCACTATAAAAATCAATAAAATACAAAAGAAGACAATAAAAAAGGAAAAGGGCAACAACAAAAAAAGCTACACAAATTACAAGAAATAACAAAATAACAATAGTAAGACCTCTTTCAATAATTACATGTAAATGATTTTCATCAAAAGACAGATCCCTGAATGAATAAGAAAACAAGATCCAGCTATATACTGCCTACGAGAACTTACTTGAGATCAAAGGGCACACATAGCTTAAAAGTAAAGGATGGAAAAAGATATTCCTTGCAAATGGTAACCAAAAGAGAGCAGGAATAACTATGCTAATATCAGACAAAATAGAGTTTAAACTAAAAACAATTATAAGAGACAAAGAACAGTATATGATGTTAATGAAGTCAGTTCTCTAAGAAGTTATAATGATTTTAAATATTTATGCACTGAATATCAGAGTTTCTAGTATGTAAAACATATTTTAATAAATCAAAGGGAAAAATAGTGACACAATAATAATAGGAGACTTCAATACTTCACTTTTAATAATGTTTAGAACAACAGACAAAAGATAAATAAGGAAATTGAGGACTTGAACAATACTATGGACCAATTATACATAACAGACATATACAGAACACTCTACCCAATAATAGAAGAATATACATTCTTAAGTTCACATGGAACATTCTATTAAGCTATGAAATTTATGGAAGAACCCTAAATTCATATTGCTTAATGATAGAAAGCAACCTGAAAAGACTACATACTCTATTACTTCAACTATACACGTCTTGGAAAAGGCAAAACCTTGGACACAATAAGATCAGTGGTTGCTAGGGGTTAAGGGGAAGGATAAATAGAAGAAGTACAAAGAATTTTAGGGCAGTGAAACTACTCTGCATGACACTATAATGATTAATAATACATCACTATATATTTGTCAAGATCCATAGAATATACACCACCAAGAATGAAGCCTAATGTAAATTATGTTCTTTGGGTGATAATAATGTCACAATATAGGTTCATTCCATCATAACAAATGTACCACTTCGGTGTGAAATAGTGAGGGAGGTTGGATGTGTGGGGGTGGCAGGACGATGGTATGCGGGAACTCTTCGTACCCTCTGCTCAAATTTGCTATGAATCTAAAACCACCCTAAAAATTAAAGTCTATTAAAAATTATATATTTCTCTGTGATAACATGAAAATATATCCAACATATTTTGTTTAATATAAAATAAATTATTATATTTTTATGAAATAATTACATAAATGCATATATGTGTATGCATGTATATACATGTAAACATAAATAGTCTGGGAGATAAACTAAAATTTTTCTGCTATTAAGCAGGGCTATCTGGGGAATGAGTAAAGAGAGTACTGTCATCTTGTACTTCACACCTTTTTATATTTCTTGGTTTATGTAATATTTACATACCACTTTTATAATTCTAAGTGCTTATCTGGAAAAAATGAGTAACCCATGTTCAATGTAAACCAGTGGAAAGAATAAAAAGTGAATGGAATTCATCATTTTTCCCTCTTTCATCCTAAAACAACCACTTTTAATACTCTGGCATATTTCCTCCCAATGTTGTCTACTGTGTCTGTATGTATTTGTGTGCATGCATATTCATTGAGAACATAATATATATGTAATTTTGTCTCTGTCTTTTTTCACTTGACATAATATCGTAACTATATCCTTAATACTTTAAGTATTCTGCAAAAGACATTTTTAAATAACAATGTACTATGTCACCCTATTGATATACTTTCATTTATTTAATCATTCCCTTATACTTAGACATTTAAAGTGTTTATTGCTATCATAACTAATTATTTCTTCAGGATAGGTTTCTAGTAGAATACTAGCACAAAGAGTTTGAGCATTTTTGAGGCTCTTGTTTCATATTGCCAAATTGCCTCCCAGTTTATGCTTTCATGAGTGTCACACGAGGCCAATTTCAACACATCCTTTAACAATATTTTAAACATTTCTAAAGAGTCTATCAATATGGAAATCATGGCTGCAAATTGTAAATGGAGAAGAAAAGAGAGGGCAGCTTCTCTTCATGCAGAGGACCTTGTGACTTCAGCCCTTTTAGCATTAAAATTAATTTCACTCTTGCTTATAGATCCTCATGTCTTCCACCTTAAAATATCAACTTCTATGTTCCTTACAATCATTCGTATTAACTTGATGATATGTCTTACATCAGAGGACACTCAAGAACCAGATATGATGTGTTAGAAATTCGAGGTTTTATTTTGGGTTTCGTTGGAACATTTTTCTTGCTCGTCACCTGCTTTTACTTGGTATTAAATGTTAAAATTCATATTCCTGGTTGCATTTTCTTTTCCATAAATAATAAAATAAATGTAAAAGTTTTTCAAATAGGAGTCATTTAAATAAATACTAGTGAGTATAGAAAAGAACAGTTAGTATGAGATAAAATCAATGAGCTAAGAGATGGTCCATGTTGAAACACTGGACACAGCAAGCTAGCTTTTCGGTTATTTTGGAGTTACAGTTCTCACTTCATGAGTACATTGAAGGTAGCTTCACAATAAGGTGAAGACTAGGGAGACATTTGCTATAGAGAAATGAAGGAGACCTTTGAGGTTAGCCCAACAAAGTCAGGCTATATTAGTTAAGAGCCTGTAGAACTTACATGTTAGATAAAATTCCTACTTTAGCCCCGAAGACTTGGACTCAATAAACTATTGGAATTCACACCTTCTAAAGGTACATATGAAAATATTGTGGGCATCTGCCTGCTCATCTCCATAGAGATGTTATAATTCATATCTGGTTACAGGCAAGTAGGGCTTTTGCATCAAGAGCTTGACCACGGATTTGTCCTACTTTAATTCTCAATTTATTTTATAGCTAAACTCTAGGAGCTTATAAGTTTTGTTTGTGCATTTTTCTCTTTATCTGCCTTTTGGAATGTAGGCTTTTACGTAAACAAGAACTGACATGACAATTTAGATCTGCATCATTTTTATATCTTTTAATTTTGCATATGAATTTATGGGGTACGTTGTGGGTAGGGAGGGTTATATTGTTTGTAGAAATATGAAGGATGTGTTGCTAACAACAAATGGCTAGATTACTTTGGTCTTCACTTAAAAAGAGATTCTTCATTATGCTTATTTTGTGTGTATAGAAAAGGTTGTCCTCCGCCAGTTTGCAGGCAAATATAAAAATCAATTCTCTTTTTCTTTTTCTTTCTTTCTTTTTTTTTAACCAAAGAGTTCTATACCCAATTTGTTTATTTTTGCTTATTGAAAACTCATATAACAATGTTCACTTACTCATTAAAAAAATACTTCAGTTAATAATTTCATAGGCACTATGAGGCTGGAAAATAAAAGGGGTGACAAATAGAATTTAAAAGAAGGCTATGTCTATTCATAGTTTCTTTGTGAAGAGGTTTCTTTGTAAATAGAATGGTAGATGCCATCCACAGTAACTGCTCAGACTTGGTGCGGGTAAATGGTGATGTTGTGGGACTCTTGTGTCTCTGTTTCTCCAGTGTTATGCAAAGATTGGGTGAACATCATTATTTGACACAGGATGGCTAAAGGACCAGTGCATGCATGGGTCCCTGTTGTCTTGGCTTCCTGCAGAAAAGATATGCTTGGGCTGGAAAACAGCTGGACACATTGGCTTCAGAAAAGGGGGCCTCATTCTGTTGTTGTTCTCTTTCTCTTATACGATTAGCCTGAAAGCAGCCTTGAATGAAGATTGGCTCAAGCTCCTGTCAGCTTTAGCTTAGGTGCCAGCTGTTTAAAAGGGAGTTCTGGGAAATGCCAGCTGCACTCATCTAGAGAACTTGGGGCCCTCAGATCACTGAGAGGTTGAATTTGGGCATAGCCTCTTTCTTGCTGACTGGAGAGTATAGAATACCACCTAGCCATTGTCAATAGACTGAGAGATACCCCTGGGGTCATTCTTCGGAGAATCCTGTTTGACATATGCCCATCTATGAATTGAAATATTGTTTTTCATAACTATCTTCTTAATGAACTTCCGAATTGGTATGATGGCATACAACAGATTCATGTAATTGTTAAAAATTAGATTCAGCTGTGATTGACGTAGAATTCTGTGTTGTGGTATGTTGGTAAATATTTAACAACTGTTGGGAGTGGGGTGAAGGGTAGAAAAGTCAAGATTTGTGGATTTTGCCCATTTTCTTTGTTAAATACTCTGATCATGGCCAATTTCAAGCTACCAAGTAAGATCACTGAATGCAGACTTTAGAAGAGATGCAAACTGTCAGACCCTATAAGCTAATACTAGCCGGTACCCCACTGATGCTATATTAGTTGGGTCATCTTTCAGTGCCAGATACCATCAGCAACAGCTAGTTATTATTCACTATAACGCAACAAGCCAGGGAAATATGTTTCCATTTGAATTTTGATGACTTATTTTTGGTATTCAGCTGTGGAACAGTATTTTATAGTTCAGCCTTTTAAAGATTCTTTTATAAACTTTGAGAAAAGAATAAAATAATCTCATTGAGAAAAAACAATTCTGTTCGGCCGACTATGGTAAATAACTTTAAATGTGTTGGAATGGAATCATCCTATTTCAACTGTAGTGAGAACTTCATTTAAAAAGGAATGTTTAGGCTGAAGCTTTTCTCTCTCATTTAGCTATAGAATGTCTTTGAGTATTTTTGAGGCCACCACTGTTATGTTTCACTTAAAATCAGGTGAATTCTACCTAGAAGATAGTGTATAAAATTGAGAGAGATTGAATATTAGTCCAATGTCTAAATCAAGGGTGGCCCTCCTGAGGTCTCTATACAAACCTCTCCTGGTCCCTGATCATAACATCCCCTGAGAGAAAGGTTACATAGTTTATCTTGTTCAGTTAGATTTAGCAGCTATGGGCCTATTGGGCAAGAGACCTTTGGGGAGAGAAGCTGAGCCAGAGAGGTTCCAACTACGGCCTATTAACCCCAAGTCTAGGCCTCAGCTGACCTCTGGGAAGGAGAGCTTGGCATTTTCTTTTAGTCTCTGCTCCAAGGTCAGCTCACATTTGCCAGTTTTTTTTATTATTATTATTTTCTCTCTCTCTCTCTCTCTCTCTCTCTCTCTCTCTCTCTCTCTCTCTCTCTCTCTCTCTCTTTTGGGCTATCTCTTTACTTGACTGGCCTTGTCCCAAGTTTTTTCTTATTTAGGGAATTTCCCTTTTCCCCTCTATGTCCTAATAGGGAAACCTCCCTTATCCTTGCTCAATCTTCACTGACTTTTTGAGACAGCTTAACCAGCCACCCTTATCTTTTCTCGCTGAAATATCCTCTCTCTGGATGGTTATTTATGTGCATACAGAACTGATAAACAGCTCTGTAGTTTGATATTGACCCACTTAGTCTAGACTAGGGCATCACTAGGACTTGTAAGGAATTAGCTGATGCCCAAAAGAAAAGGTACATCAGGGTGAATGATACACTATATACTCTAGCAAATGTCCAAGATTATATGTGATCTCTACATAGGAGAGAATCCTCTTGCAATGTTCAATGTAGAGTTAGAACTAATGGTCTGGAAAAACAGTGAGGACCAAAGGAATGAATGACTGGGTTTTTGGAGTTACCAGCTGCCAATATTTTCATCTTAATTTTTAGTCTGATTTTTTCACCTAATTACTTCCAGACTTGACCCTTACCCTCTCGGCTGTGCTGAGCTGAGGTTACTCACTGCATTTGACTTTATTTGCAGCATGTCAGGATCTTGTGCTTCAGTCTCAAGGTCCCTGGAGTCCTCTGAGTTGGCTGCAGAGCTGTAGGAAACAAATGAAAGACAAAATTGTAAGGAAACAAGTCCTTAGACATCCCTCTTATTCCACCCTGAGAAGGGCTTACTTCACCTCTAGGCAGTGATCACATGTGAAAAAGAGAAAAGAGGCCACAGTAACAACTCACAAATTTTTCCCAGTGCTGACAAGGGTCTTTATAGTTCTGTTTTAAAAACTAGTTCCTTGAAGGAATGGGTTGATCATTTTCCCTGCTGATATTGTTTCTGCTTAAGAGTTTAGGGGAAATCCATGGTGTCAAAATGACCTTGCGAAATTGATTATATTTAGTCTAAGGGATACTTAAATGAGCTATGAAAATGTACTATTCATTTTCTAACCCTGAGAGAAAGTTAGTCAGTTGTTATTGTGTTGAACACTTTGCTGTCTTCCAAAGGAGCAAGGAAAAGTCATCCTAGTGATCTTTACCTTTAAACACTGTTTACTGCTTTCTTTTTATTAAATAGTTAAAGGCTACACATCTGAGTTCCTGGCCTCACTGAACTTGAATAGTCCAGCTATGGGATGTTATCCAATATGGAACAGCAGCCAACTCAGGAAGACATTCCAAGCTTTAATGGCAGGGATAACAACCAGAATTTAGGTAATCTTGCTGATCCAGGACCACAGAGAACCCTAGACAAGGAATACATTCTTTGACAGTTACCCTGTCTCTCCCTCCCATCTAAATCTCTCTGGAAGCTTCCTTTTCTTTTCTCATTTAGAGAGAGTTTATATGTGAGGATCCTCAAAATCTTATATAAATTGAGATACAGATCTTTTTCAAGGACAAGTTTACTTATACAGGATTCAGGAGCGTTTTGAGGTTAAATATTAATTCTTTGCTTTTCTTAATAGAAGAATGGAAGGGTGCCTTCCTAATGTAAGGATTGCCACTTGATTTCACAAACATCAGCAACATGTCCTACCCTAGACTCCAAAAAGGCATGAATTTTGTTTTCAAACATGCTGTCCTAAATCCTTTTGGGAATGAAGGAGTATATAAGTAAATAAAATATTTCCGAGGATCATTCATCCATCTCAGGAAAAGAATGTGGAAATTTGCATAATTTCTTTCCTAATTATTACCTATTTTAGGTAGAACTTTTAGACTGAAGTTAGTCATTTGAATGCAGTCACTTTGTCAGTGTGGTTGTTTACATATTGTATGACTCTCAGGGCACATGAACTAAACTCATATCAAGAAAGAACCAGAGAAAAATAATGCAAGGAAAAGGTAACTTGGGTCAGGAAGGGAAGAGGGTGGGTGGGCCTGTGAAAGCTGACCTTGTCAAGAAGAGAATGGTCAGAAATCAGGGAGGAAATTTTTTTTCCAAAAGAATTAGTGTCTATAAGAAAGGAGAAGTGGCCTGAGGTGAAATTCAGGAGAGGCACCATTTTAAGCTGTGCAGTGCTGGACTCTGAGCAGTGTGTGGTGTAACCGTACCTGGTAGATCATCTATGGTCTGTACCTTCTAGGAAAGGAGCTCTTGAATGAGAAGCAGCTTAGAGAGTGCCTGAAGCCCTGAGAACTGCTTATAGAGGAGACTTACTAAACGGTATGAATGGAAAAGCCAGTCTCAAGGCCAACCAACAGAAGAAAATCTTGCTTTTTCCTTGTGTGGCTGTAGAACTCATTAGAAGCTAAAAACCAAGTTCCAACTTCTGCCTCCAGAGATAGTCTGAACATTTTTCACCAGAAACCATAGGCAAGAGCTACAAATTCTAATGTGGCAGCTCTTTTGGAATGAGGCTGCTGAGCAAGCCTCACACCTTTAAGTAGCAGGAAAGACAGAAAGAAGAGTTTATATTGTCATTGCTTGTCTTTTCTATAATTTAAGGACTTCAAAATTGAATAGTTATTAGTAAGCTTTTATATACTTTCATTTCCATTTTGAAAATGTGCTCTTACTTTCTTAATTTTGTAGGCATGGGGGTTTGGAGGTTTTAACAGTGTCATATCCAAATAAACAATATGTTGCTAAGCTTCAGTTTATTTCTTATAAAAGGGTTGTCATGAACAACACAATTACAGAGATTGTGTGCTCTTGCATGTCTTAGTGCCAAGAGGAGAAAAGGGAGGAGGTCGCGAGAGTCGCCATGTCAGCAATGTTCATTTGTAAGCAAACCACTGATCTCACCCTGCTCTTCAGTTTCTGTGTCCATGGCAAGGAGGGAATAGAGCTTATTGCTCCTATAATATTTCTGGATGTTGTGAATAATAAAACAGATAACAGAGAAACACTCATTTAAGTTGTATATACTCCATCAAGTGGGCTTAGTTTTCCTCCGGTATTTTTTATTGACACATAACTTAGGAAAATTGCCTCTGATCTCTTTGTCCACATCCAGTGTAAATAAATACATTTCTTTAGGGGGAACTGAGTAAATATTATGGACTACTTACAAAGTAGAAAAACATGTAATTATGGCTGCAATTGTGGGTGAGAAATAAATATTGTTATAACCAGTATTTGCAAAGTGATTTCCAATTTGTAAAGCACTTGTGTATCCTTGTTTACATTGTACTTTCAGGTCTCTCGAGGAGTAGCCATTTTCATTTAATGCAGTGTTCCTAGGGGAAGCATCAGAAAAGCTCATTCCCATGAATGAGATCTGATCGCTCTTCTGTTTTCCTACAATTTCATTCTGACAGTGATCATGTCCAGAAAAGAGCTAGGTTTCTCTATCAGTCAAGAGAGATTAGGTTAGCTACAATATGACAAACTCCCAAATCTCTAATTATTAACCACAAAGACTTATTCCTACTCATGCTTTATGACCATCACAGGTCACCTGGGGTCTCTTCTCTACATGCTAACACTCAGGGACACAGGCTAATCAGGCTAATGAGGGCTTCACATTATGGAGTATTATCAGTCATTGTGGTAGTGGGCAGCATCAATGGACTTCACACATTGGCCCCTCAAGGTATCCACCTGGATGTGACACATGTCATTTCCACTCATTCTATGCCTCTGCCTGTCCTGGTACCAGTAGGTTTCATTGGCCAAAACAAGTCACTAAGCCACACTCAACTTTGAAAGATTTGAGGATTATAATTCTCCATGTGCCAGAAATAAAGAGATCTGGAAATGTCATTGAACAATACTAATGATTAACAGACAGGCCTGGATCTTAGCAAAATTGTGAAGGAAGAAAATTTTCTCTGGGTGCCACTGATTCTCAGTGTCCTTTAATATCCTGTTCTCTGCTCCTTCTTCTTACCCCTTCAGTTACTCAGGGCCTTTTCCTTCTACCATGAGAACTAGTGACTCTTTGTATTTTTGTTAATTTGTATAATTTTAAAGTCAATATTATATCTTCATGATTAGTTACCCATTTTAGCTTTATCTCTGATAATTGAATTAAAAGCTTTCCCCCAGTAACAGTTGGGAAGATTTTTTTCCCCCCTGTGGAGCAGAGTTAGGGTTTGAAGGGGCATATGTAAGAGAGAGAGATCTGAATTGACACTCTATAGATGGAAACACACAAGTATGACTGGCTTTGTCAGAGAGATATAACAAGCTGAAATGACAGTCATTTCTCTCAAAGAGCTTACATTATAGTAGGAAAGGAAACAAAAATGAACACAAAACCATACCTATAAACAAAAATGACCCCTCTGCCCTCCCCCCCAAAACATAAAGCATGTTTTAGTGTGTGATAGACAAAATCATTGTCCCCTAAAGATGTCCATGTGCTAATCCCAGATCTGTGAGTATGTTATCTTATATAATAAATGGACTTTGCAGATGCAATTAAGTTAGGGGTCTTAAGATGAGAAGATTATCCTGGATCATTCGGACAGGCCCCCCAAAATCACAAAGTTCTCTGTAAGAGGCATGAAGGTTGGAGAAAGAGAAGTTGTGGCCATAAACCACAGCATGTGAACTACCTCTAGAAAATGGAAAAAGTAAGAAACAGAAGGAGCACAGTGACTCCCAACATCTTGATTTCAGTTCCATAAGACTCATTTCTGACTTCTGACCTCTAGAACTGTAAGATAATAAATTGGTATTGTTTCAAGCCACTAAGTTTCTGGTAATTTGTTACAGCAGAAATAGGAAACAAATACATAGAGATTTAAAAATAGTGGTTCAGAGCATGGGCTTCAGTGAGTTTGAATCCTAGATAAGCCAATCCCTCACTGAGTATTGGGTCAATATACCCAAGTTTTCTTCTCATTAGGTAACTCATTTATAAAAGCAGGGCAAAGTTAATATCTACCTATGAAGGTTGTGAGATTAAATCAAACAGTATTTGTTTGACCCACAGTATGGCCTCATCATATGTTAAAGGCAAACACAGTCTCATAAGCATGACTGCCAGAGATGTGGCAATAGGTATAATGATAACAATAATGCTTAATATCCTCATAGAAATCTATATCTTCCAGAGTATATTTAATTATATGACTCCCAAGTAATCTTTAGTTTTAGCTTCATGGGATAAGTTAGAGCTAGCAAAGGGCCAAATGGAAAATTGTCTAGAATGATTCAAGGGGCAGGCGGGATTGGCATGACTAGGGTAGACAATTTCAGGGAGGTCAGGTAACACTTGCGCAATATTTGTTAGAAGATGTGCATTTTAGTTAAAAAAAAATATCTACTGGACATGAAATGTATATTATGCACCTACTCTGCTGCCTATGCTCTGTCAGGCTCCAAAATCAAGGTTTTAAGTGTCATCAAAGTGAAGCACAGTGTATAAGGCAAGAGAACAGCATTTGCTTGGCTGACATAGTGTCCTGACCATCACTCTTTAATGAGTATCACTTCTAGCAGGTTTAAAATATTGTCTCCTGTAGGAAGATTGTTTTGCAGTTTCAGTAAAAACATTTATTTTTATTGTATTTCCAAAAATTTAAATATATTTTTGCTATGGAGAGTTAAGGAGCATTCAAATGCAACTAAAAGGCATTAACTTTGACTGAATATTTATACTCATGGTTACCTGCATGCGCTTACGTATGAGATAGACCAGGGTTCAAGCCCCGGCTACTTCTTTCCTAACAGTGTGATCCCAAGAAAGTTGCTTAACTTCAGTTCCCTCATATGAAATAGTACCAAAATAGCACCTGCCCCTTCAGTTTGTTTTGACAATTATACAAACACTCAAATGTTATGCATTATAATAATCATTATAAGCCAGAACTCTAAAAAGTATATTAATTGATTTAAATAGCAATATTAAAATAACATTTCTTTAGAACAATGTATTAGGAGTTTTCTCTCCCTCTGCCCTGTTTTTAAAAACATCCCGAAAGCACATTTTCTCTCTCATATATTTCTCTAATATCTATATTTATTCCTTTATGATTTGGGAAAAAAATTCAAGGGAAAAAAAAGGCCTATCTATCCTTTTGATATCAGGAGAAAAATAAACAACGAGAAAGCCATACAGTCTTACTTAGTTTAAAGGAATAGTTTGTTGTTGTTTTTATGCTTTATTTTGATTTCCTTCTTTTAGAAATTGATTCAAAATCTCTTGCTTAAAACAACCCCACTGCCTTTTTTAATTTAATTTTTCACAATCCCCAGATTGGAAGTGCCTTATATTTATCTGCTGATTGGGACTACAAAACTTCCCACCCTTTGTTCTCAGACATTTATTAAACATTTAATTGCTGAAATCCCTCTGCAAATTTGAGGATACTCAGGAGCTTAGACTTCTTTGGCTTCCTTCTTCCTACTTTTGCTGTTTTTTGTATAAACATTTCCAGGCTACCTCACACAGATTCCTGTATGGTTCCTTCTACAAATTTGTTTTGAGCCTGAATACTTTCCATTTAGGACTGTCCATGTTTCCTACTCCTTCGTCAATGTAGACCCAATGCCCTAGTGTTCTTTCCATTCCGTGAGCTGAGTAACAGTTGACAGGAGGTAACAGACGGGCCACTCACTTCAAATCATACTTTTGCAACATTGAGAGTGGTGATCTTGGAGAAAAAAAACAAAAAAACAAAAAGCCTTCTACTTCGTAGGGTCTGGCTCTTTTCTCTGGACCTCCTCTTGGGCAATGGAAATACTCTCAGTCAGGTTGAGTTAGCTAATGCAGTGACTTATCTATATGCTGTTTCCTGAGCTGGGTTCCCTCTGCCTGTTTCTAACAGAATGTCTTTCAGAGACCAGACATAGCTCACTGCTCTGCCAGGCTCTGTTAGTGATAGTGTGCAGGCATATGTGTGTGCATGTGTGTGTCTCTGTCTCTGTAATTTTTAAGAAGTTTAAAAAAAAAAAATACAAGGTCCACAACCTTAATGGAGACAGGATAAAGCTCGGTTTGGAGATGTATAGAGGGGTCAGAGATGCTTTGCCCCTTAGTTTTGCTTCTGAAGTGTCTCTTCCACAAGGGTTTCATGTTGAGTTTTGGAGATGATGCCATGTGTTAATGCCTGCAATGAACCTGTGCTTCGCACTTGAAATCTTCCTCCTCAGTTCTGTGTGAATGGAACCCAAGCTCAGTCTAATCTTTCCAGAAGACAAAATATTTAAGGCTCACTTTTGAATTGCCCATAGAAAAATATGAAAGTAATGCATAGTTTTATATTATAAAACTTATAATGTATATTATACACAGTGTGGTATATGTTTAACTGTCTCACCTTTTAAATCAAGATCAGCTCTATCAAAATGCAAGCAATTGTTTCCTTTAGGCTATATATTTCTTCTATAGTTTAGAAGACTATAAAGGATTCCCAGTTTCCCCAAATTAAACCACTTCGGCTATGAGTTCACTGCTAACGGTTGAACCAATTGTTGAATCACATCTTGAGGAAATAGGAAGAGAGACAAAATTTGGCTGATGAATCTTGTAGAAAATATATGGCTTGACATTTATTTAGCAATTAGGGGGAGAAAATATGTGCCACTTCTGTGGCCTCACTTTACCCATCTCCCACGGAGGTCCTGCTAATCAAGCTGCATATATCTGTTTATAAGCATCCTTCTCAACACAGTGGCCCAGTGGTCGAGGAGGACCCTTACATATTAAGAAAAGACTGAATTGTTCATCTAAAGGTTTGAGGTGATTTTCTCCATAGAGCTACTAGGATTTTGACCTGAAGTGACTTTGTCAGCCTTTCCCAGGCCATTCTATGCCGTCACAACCCATTTCTAGAAACTCAAGCCCTGGGGCTCTGGGTCTCTATTTTAATTTCTCATATTTCTCTAATATAGTTTGGCAGGCAGAATTTGGCATCATTGAAAATGGAATGAAAATATAATTTGTTCATGCTTCAAGCTTTAAATTGGACATCCTGTTTCCCAGGAAGTTTATTAGGAATCTCCAAGTTTAGTTAAACGATTCTTAAGATATTCCTCCATTGTATCACTTTGCACAGTGTATTGGAATAATTGGTTAGACTGTGTGCCTATCACACCTAGACTGTACGGTCTGTAAAGACAGGTAGAATTGCACCGTTAATGAGATGCCAGCTGGAACAGAACCAAGGTTATGCTCTCCTTAGGAAAGAGGCCCATCTAGAGACCAACGGTGTGAGCTCTTTAGCTGTCTGCTTATATAAGTGACCTAGAAGCCCCCTTGGAAAGAACTCACTCTAAGAGAAGAGGGAACTGAGATATACCCAGTTCATACCAAGATCAATGATACACTGTAACAGTACCACTGATTCTCAGCTCCTTCAAGCTTTTGCTTGAGACAGGGTAAATTTAATTTAAAAAATAAAAGCAAGCTAAAACCGAAAGCGTTGTTTTGTTGAAATCTCTTAAATGTAATTGAGAGTTCCATATTTTGGCAACATGAGTGCCAGAATCTGGGAGGTGCCTCCCATAACATTGAGCTCTAGCAGTTTCTGTGTAGGCCTTTAGCACAGGTGGAGATAGGGACCCCAGCTCTGTGCCTTGGATCTAGGGAGGAAGAAAGAAAGCAGACATCACATGATAACCAAGACATTCAGGATACAAAGAACCTGCTAGTCACTCTAACTGACTTCTAAAAATGTCTGGGAGGAATTTGAGAAGTGTTTGAAGTTCTCTCATAATGTGAGAGATCAAAACCAGGGAAATATTGGTTTATGACTGACTGCTGTTTCCTCATTTTATCCTTCAAGTACGTTGGCCTAGGAGGGGAAATATATATATAGTGGTGAATTCTTTGGCATCAAGGACAGCATCTTATAGATAGAAATTTAGAGTTTTTAATTGACAATAGGCACTGTTATATAAAGATATTGTTATTTTCATTTTGAATAAACACAATTTATTAGATTTCTTTCAGGCTTTAAGCAAATAGGCCTGGAGTTGATTTGCATGAATACACATTATGCTCACATTAGGAGAAGGTCTTGGGAGTCAAGACAGCATGATGATTCCATCAAAAATCTCTTTTTCAGAAAGTACACTAAGACGTTTCATAAACCTCTAATGGCCATAAGAAAACACCTTTGTGCACAATGTTGGCAAGTGAAATCATTGTTTTTGGTAAACTATCTCTTTTAATACATGAACATTTCTGTTGGAACGATATCAAAATATTTTTGAAGGATAAACTACAGCATAGTGAGGTCTCATTTTCTGTAGAACTTTGGGTTCTGAGGCCTTTAAAATAAATAAATAAATAAATAAATAAATAAATAAATAAATAAATATCTGAAATAGATAAATAAATATATATATATATATATAGATATATATATATAGATATATATATATATCTGAAAGCAAGATATCCTTTTACTTTTTAACCTGAACTTGACTGAGTTGAGAAAAATGGAGGAAAAACTTTTACTCTTATAAGACAATTGATAGAATTTTATGATGGGCTATGGCTTCTCAGGTCTGGCTAGCTCTCAGATACTGGTAAAGTGCATTATGCAAAAGTTCAGATGATTCAAATCTTCTCCCATAGGGAGGCATTCATTGGAAGATTCTGACATTATGGGAGTTGTTTAATAGTAACCCCTCAAATTTAAATAGTATTTTATACTTTTACATTTTTTTACATGCCTAATTTCAATTTGGTTAAAATATTAGTGATCTGTCTTGACTGTTGTACACCTTTAGCTGGGATCCATTGGTTTTCTATAGGCAGATATTTCAGATATGGATAATATTTTCTAAGTTTCCATTAAATTTACCTAATTGCTTTAAGCACCCAAGTAATAAATATTATACATAGCATACTCCTATCTATCCTTATGCAGAAGATACTTAGCTGTTCTGAAAATTAATGCACAAGGGCTGTTTCTCCAGCTTGTCTATAGTCAAATATAGTGATATTATTGCATTTTCTATTCCCCCCCGGATTGACTTACACCTGGTACCTATAAGGGCCGATGAACTGAGCAGAGTGTGTATATCTTTGGTTTCATGTATGGAATGGTCCTTGTTGCTGCAAACAGTGTAGAGTAGATCAGAGTTGGGTTCCCCCAGTGCTTTATGACATTTGCCACTGGAGCTAGTAAACTTCTCTAAGATTAAAATTTAAAAAGAATAAGCTCTCCCAAAATAGGAGACATACTCATTTGTTACCATTTCTGCTAATTTGCAAATGAAAGTTTCAAGTAGAGTTTTCCTGGTACAATAATTCTAAAAATGACTCTATTCAATTATCTTTCAGTTATCAATTTCATTTTTTTTTCAGTTATATTTCAATTTAATCTCTACTGCTTTTGGGGGAGACTCTGGAACTGAAAGGACAAGGACATTAGAATCATATAGCCTAAACTATGTATTCCAGAGTTATCATTTTTCTCATCTAAGAGGTCCAAGAAGATATTGAAATTCACTAGGGTAAATCAACACCAGATAGAATAATGAAGTTATTTTCTAACTCATGCCTATAATATCATTATGTGCATTTTTCAAAGAAAAGTTCATATTCATAAATGCAAAAGGTAGAAGTGTTTAATAAGATGTCGATTCTCTTTGTTCAAAGATACCTCTGGGTATACAAACAAATTTAATCTGACGCTCAGCCAAGATTCTTTTCTTTTTTATACAATCTCTTCTTCTGAAATTTCTTCGTTAATGTATAGGAATACATAGATTTTTTGTACATTGATTTTGCATCCTGCAACTCTACTGTATATTGTTTCTAATAGTTTTTTGGTTGAGTCTTTGGGGTTTTCTAGATATAGAATCATGTCATCTGCAAAAAGTGACAATTTGACTTCTTCATTCCCAATTTGAATTACTTGTATTTCTTTCTCTGGCCTAATTGTTCTAGCTAGGGCTTCCAATACTATATTGAATAAGAGTGGTAAGAGCAGGTATCCTTGTCCTATGCCTAATCTTAGAGGAAAAACTTTCAGTTTTTCACCATTAAGTATGACATCATACAAATCACTCTTCATTTTCAGTCTTCGTTGATTCCCTGTTGCCTGTAAGACGCAATTGAAACTCCTTACTATGGCACATAAGATCTTTTATGATCTGTGCCAGGCACTGTATTAATACTATGGCTACTATCTCATGTAATTCCTCAAAAAGTTGTCATAAGAGAATATCACTATCTCCAGTTTACAGTTGAGATGACAAAGACCCAGAGAGCTTGCCTAAAGCTATTCTGCAGTTGGGTGGGCATAGCTAAGATATCTGATACTAAACTTTGTCCAACCTTACTTTGCTAGCTTTCCAACTTTCTTAAGGAAGTTATATCAAAAATGCCTGGAAAAAGATAGATAGATAGATAGCTTTTTGTTCATTCAATGGAATTTGAAGGAAGAAATGGTTTGAGAATATAATGATGAAGATGGTGAACATGGGCTAACTCAGTGATTTTTGTTGTTTCATTCCCCTGCCCCCAAACATGGGCATCTCTAGAGAAAAGTTTAAATCCCTTGAGGAAATTTTATTTCTTTTTAGCTCACAGCATGTGTTATAATTAATGATCATTGCTTTCAGAGTAGTACATGCCACTAAAAAAAATTTCCAAACACTGTGCAGCAGTACCCTAAAGGAATGTACCATGGGCTCCAGGTAAGAGCAGAAGTCTAAGTCTGAGTCATTCAGTATGGCAGCCACTAGGCATGTACGTATGTCTGTTAAGCACTTGAAATTCAGCTCTTCTAAATTGAGATATGCTGTGAAGGTAAAAAACACACCGGATTCCAAAGATTTAGTATGAAAAAAAAAAAAAAAGCAAAATATCTCATTAATAATTTTTTGTTGAATATGTAAAGTTTATATTTTGGATGCATTACATTAAATAGAACATATTAATTTATGTATGTTCTTAAATGTTACTACTATAAAATTTAAAGTTATATATGTGGCTCACTTTATATTTCTATTGGACAGCTCTAATCTAGATTAAGTGTATTCTTTTCAAATTCCCTTCCCAGAAGACTTCAACCTTAGAGAAATATTAAAAGAGTGAAGCTTCTTACAAAAACGCAGAACAAATTTGCATTTTTAAAAATATGTTGTTTACTAGGATAGTATCTCTCTAACACATGCTGCCTGAGAACAAAGTTGAACACAAAGCTACCGTAAGAACTGGCAGTGGCTTCCAAGAGCTGTGATAGTCTTAGGCAAGCGGCCTATGTGTCCTAGAGGAGTTTTGATAATGTTTTTCTGTTGTCGTGTGTTCAAATCAAAGCTGTATCCATACAGCACAATAATATAAAGAACAGTAATAAATGCCCCAAAGCTCTAAGTAATAATTCTCTGTAATGGATACTGGATGAGGCAAGACCACTCATCTGGCTAAGAGTAGAAATCTGTAAAACCAGTTAGGTGTGTAATAGATGGCCTCCCTTCTCCATAGTTTTACTTTCCGGTACTCACATTAACTTTAATCTCTGTATTTTTCTGTATAACATAAAACATATAAATGTAGACACTCTAAAGGAATGGCTCAAACATTACAGTTTATTTTTCATTCACATTAAATCAAAAACAAGAGTTTTCAATTGCTGGAGGATCTTCTCCAGGTGTTGATTCAGGGACCTTGGATCTTTCATTTTGTGGTTTCTCTCTCTTTAACACATGACTTCCAAGGTCATAATGCTCATTTTTATCAAGCCAGAAAGGAAAGTGCATAAGAGCCACAATTCTATTAGCTAAAATTCAGTCGTAGCCTATTTTTAAACCCAGAAAAAAGAGGAACATTTTGGTAAACACTATGCCATTTTTTACATAGCCTTCCCTTCTCTTTCAGCACATATAACTCTTCCTATACATAAAACTCACTCACTCTTTCCCTAAGGGAAACAACACAAAGTTCTACACAGCCACTGCTTGCAGCTCAAAGTCTAGGATGTCTAGATCATATGCAGTTTTCTCAGTTTCTGATATTTTGAACTTTCAGTTGAGAAATTCATCTCAAAATAGTCTTTAAACATACACACACATGCATGCAAATGCAGACTTATATACACATGCACACCTTAATCCTGAAGTTGTTTTGAGTGCCAGAACAATGAATTTCTTTGGTAGGGTGAATCTAAAACAATTTGAGTCAGTTCTTTGACATCACATGGATAAATTATAATTATAGCTTTTTCATTGATCAAGCTGTAATCCTATTAATGATAGCCTCAATGCAATGTTTGTATTTCCTTTGCCACAGGAGCATACAAAGTCACTAACCCACATTTTCTTTCACACTCCAGTTTCACTGTTACTCTACACATCCCAGCTCCAATCTCCAAGTCATGGCCATCTCAGAAATCATTACTAAGAATGGACAAAAACCTTGTTTGAAGGTTGTTGTTGTTGTTGTTGTTTAACAGTGCTTTGCTTCTTAGGAAGTATGTATTTAGGAAGCAAGAACAAAAATAAGTAATCCTTGTTTAAGAAAGAGTATTATCTCTACCACTGAGTATCTATACAGACTCCATTTTCGACTCCATTTTGAAGCTTCTCCAGAAGCCAAGCACCACCTCCCAATATCAATACACAGCATTTCCCTTCTCTCATTTTCTCCAGGCCACAACAAATATGCATGGGAGCTAGAATATACAAAATGAAAGCAAATATATTTAAATGATTGCTCCAAGGAGAAGTGGGCCTAAATCCTTTACTTACTGTGTACAACTCTTGTTAATTATTAATCTCTTTGAACCTTATTTTCCTCATCTATATAATAACAATCATCTCTGTCAGAGATTTGTTATAAAAAATCAGTTACACATATCAGAAAATGTAAAATATAGTGCCTAACCCATAAGTAGTCAATCCATGATAGTTTTTTTTTTCACTTCTCTTTCTTCAGGTTCCTTCAAACACCCTCCCAACAGCAACATCCCTGCCCTCCACTTAACCTACCTTTTATATATACAAGTATATCTTGACTGTGGCCTTAAGTATTCTGATTATTAGCTTAGGCTGCTGATGTGGATACTCTTTTCCACTTTCTCCTGCTGCCTCAGCACATCCTTAGCCCCTGGTTGAAGATACTTAGGAGCCGTCCTTCCTCCCAGTGTTCTGTCAATTAGTCCCACCACAGTTCAATTTCATCTAGCCCCAGGCTACTCTTATTTTATGCTTGTGACTATTAGTATCAAGGAAATCAGTGGCCACACTAGCTGAAGACTGAATGCCAGCCTAGGGAACCAAAAGTTAACTGGGATCTTGTGATTTTACATGAGTGTGTGTGTGTGTGTGTGTGTGTGTGTGTGTGTGTGAGTGAGAGAGAGAGAGAGAGAGAGAGAGATGTTGAATAACAGAATATATGCAAGAAAATATAACAAAAAAATATTATGAGATTTTTATATAATCAGTTTGGATGAAGGAATACATAAGCCAGAAGATGCCTGGGCAGCAAACACATGTGTGCATGATACAGAATAAGGGAGAGAGATAAAGATAAGCTAGTAAGGTATGTCATTAAATTAATGTGAAAGAAGTGGGAGGAAATGTAATAAATGTAGTGGGGACAGAAAAAATAGAATTAAAACACATGGAAATAGAAGATTGATGATAGATAGTAGATAGATAGATAGATAGATAGATAGATAGATAGATAGATAGACAGATAGAATATATATATATTTCCATGTGAAATAGAATTTTTTAAAATTATGTTATAAAAAATAAATAGCTTGTTCCAAAGCTCAATAATTATAGTCAGTTAAGGAAGAGAACTCAATGCTCTATATGCAACTCCCCTTCCCCAGGGAATAAGCATAGCTCTGGTTAAGAAATCTATATATGGAAAAGGTCAGTGCCCTTAGGGGATGGAGGCTTGATTCATGATTAATGATGGCCAGTGTCCAGTCCAGTAAGCCCTGCATATGCCCTTGACCACAATTCTTTAAAGCTGGATGCCATTGCCTTATAAGGACCACCATTGGAAAAGGAAGAGATTAACTTTCTAGAGTCCCCACAAATACTGTAAGGGGATCCAGCCCATTTTCATGTCAGGTCACATTCAGAGGAAAAGATATTTGTTTCGATAGAGACCTGCTAGACAAGAGAGAAGGAGAAAGACATAAGCACAGGCTTCCCTTTTCTACAGAAAAGAGCCAGGGCTCTGTGGTGGTCCTCCTTCTCTGTGAAGCCTTCTGAGAATGTCTCAGAAAGGACTGTTTTTTTCTGATAATAACCCCATTATTGCCCTGTGTGACTTGGTGACTCACAGTAGTTGAACTGGCATTCCCAGAGCTGTGCCTTTAACACCACTGGGAGAACAGAGCAGCTGTCTCAGTAGCCTGACTTTTCCTCCCGGGGTTTCTCCTGTCCATTCCCAATATAGTGGAACTTTTCAATGCTAATGGAGATAATTCACAGGAAAATATCTTCTTTGAATAACACATGCTTTGGCCAGGTTCTGGCTCTACAAACTTCCTAGTTCCAGACAACATGGAAAGCCATTAATACAGTAACAATATTAACAGAAAAAAACTACTGCTACTAATATTATATTATTATCACTACACAGTGAAATGGAATCAACACCACCCTATCTTTTAAACATTCTCTTGGAATTTTAACATCTGATTTAGAAACATATTTCTTACTCATTGACAAAAGGCAAAGAGAAACTTCAGTAATATCTCTAAAGCTTTACAGAGAATGAATACAAAATCAGATTTAAAGTGTTGCTGTCTCACATTCCTTGTGTAAAGCAATGCAATCCCAGGCAAATGAAGGGGGCGGGGTGGGGGGAAAGGGTGAAAAGTAGCTCCAACAGCAAAATTATAGCCAAGGATCATTTCTTCATAGCTTTCTCTCTGTATCACTTTATGTTTGAGGCATTTTTTTTTCAAATTTTGTTTCCAAAACATATCACTGATTAATCCTGCTAATGACAATTGCACTAACCTGAAAACATTATAAAACCACTGGTAAAGAAATTGGTTATTTTAAAAAGTTTTTATTTTGAGATAATCGTAGTTTCCCATGCAGTTTTAAAAAATAAAACAGAGAATTCCTGTGTACCCTTTATCTAGTTTCCCCCAATGGCACTATCTTACAAATCTTACCTCTGCAAAACCATAGTTAAATATCAATTAGGATGTTGATATTGACACAACCTGCTGGTCTTATTCAGATATTCATATTTCTCCAATTGTACTTATACTCATTAGTGTATATATTTAGATATTTAGTCCTACATAAGTCTATTACATATGTAGGTTCATGAATCTAGCACCGCAGTCAAGATACAGAACCGTTTCATTGCCACAAGGATCTCTTTCATATTGCTCAAATGAAAGGAACATTTCTTTTTGAGAATTCAAGATAATATTAGTACTAAGGCATTATTAAAAAAGAGAGAAACAACCACATCTTAATCTTATAAACCAATGATTATTATACCTTCATAAAAAATGGAATTAAATAGTTCATTTTCTTTTGATTCACCTGACAACCATTTTGGGGGATTGTGCTTGATACTAAAAAAAGTTAAGACACATGGAAAGATATAAATAACCAATGGTATTTCAATAAATACTATCATAGAGAAACGTACAAAGAACCAGTAGAAAAAAATATTCCATTAACTAACATTTGCAGCCCAATTCAATATGCCAAGCACTAGAGAAACATGATGTTTTAGAATACATCTATTTCAAATTTCTCTGGCAGAGATGATGTTCCTTTTTCTCTCTACTCAATTCTTCCCATCAAAATAAATCCAGACCAAATATACACAAACAGAGAAATGTAAAAAGCTGACATAGGTCATGGAGAAATATAAAATCTGGCAGAGCCTCATTTGAATTGGAATGATTTTTCTAAGGGAAAAGAACTGTGAAATTGCTCAGCAAGTCATCCATTAATCAGTCTGACACACTTGAGATCCAGCACTTCCACAAGACCATCAAATTTGTTAGAACTTGCATGATTAGATCATTTAATTAAATGAGTTAAATTTGCTTTTGCCTTGTCATAACAAATGTGTATGGCTCATTACAGGGTGAATGTTATTTGGAGACAGTAAGTAGAATTTGAATCAGGTTCAAGAGTTGGATAGGTAAAGAACAAGAAAATATATCCCTTGAAGTAAAGTTAGGTAAGCAGGTGAGAAAATGAGCAGTGAAAATTCAGGCTTGTTTAGAACAGTGAAAATTCAGGCTTGTTTAGAGTATAAAATTCATATGGAGAATTGTGAGAATGGTAGGCTCTGGTATCAGATGGCCTAGATTCAAATCCCAGATGCCCCACTTACTAGATGTGTGAATTAGGAATTTAATTAACCTTTCTCTGCCTCAGTGGTACCACCTATAAAAAAATAATAATTATACCTACTTTATGAGATTATGGTGAGTGTTAAATTAAGTAATTTATAAAAATCACTTCTCAATATGCCTTGTATTGAAGTGCTTACTCTAGTATGACTATCATTTTCACTGTTAATTATGATAGTATTTTACACAGCCTTAAATGTCATCTTTTAAAAAAACCATTTACATTTTAACCTATAGACAATTATATGCCCATTTTAAACAGAAGATGCAAGAAGGTCTTTAGGTAGATAATATTGAAAGAGAGTATAGACTGAGACAGCTTAAAAGGTAAGGAAGAAAAATTATCTCACCATGATACAAGGAGAACCTGGTTTGAAATAGAAGACCAGAAGGACTCCAAAGAAAACCTGTTTGGACTTAGGGGTTACTGCTATTATATTTGAGTAGAAAGCAGTGATAAAACTGGTCCTCTTTCTCAAATTTTAGAAAATAGTATATCACGAGTTACATGAAAATGGAAAAGGACAGTGAGTTTGAAGTGAGAGTGGAACATTCTGTATCAGTTAGTATTTAACTATGCAACCAGAGATGCTGAACAAATAGGAGAGCGGTATATCCCATATCTATACATCTCAATATGTATATGTCATCATTTTTATATATGTATGTATATATAAGCATACACATATAAATAATATACATATAATTTATATTATTTATATACACTTTTATGGAAGTATTTTATACGATGTGAGGGCTAGCTAAGCAAGCCCAAAGTCCACAGAATAGGTATTCAGGAAAGGGAGATCACAGCAGACAGAAATCCCACGAGTTCCGGTTAACGTTTGAAACCCACAGAAAGGGAAGGTCGAGGGGAAGGGAAAGCATGCAGGCCTCCTTGGTGTCTTTGAGCTCCAGGGAAGGCTTGTTTTTGCTTTGAAGGGCTTTCACCTGATTAAGCAAGCCTCTCTCCCTAACTTCTGCCCCAGGGTAATCTCTCTTTTAATAAACTCAAAATCAACTGGTTTGGGGCTTTTATCACATCTATAAAATCCCTTCACTGCAGTATCTAGACTACGGTGTGATTGACCAATTTGACTGAATAACTGGGAGAAGGCAAGTGTGTATACAACAACATGGCTGCTGTCTTGTTCTTTGAAGACAGCTCTCTTTGAAACCTACCCTAATCAGAAACATATTGGAAAACAAAGTTTCAGGAATATAGTTCATCCTAGCCAGGTTTACATATCACAAAGTCATCACACAGTCCAATAGAAATTACTTATTATTATGGTGAAAGAGATGAAAAATGAGTGAAAGATACAGAAAGGTAATAAATATTGGGATATTAACAGAGAGGTGATGGTTGGAATTATAAGACAAGAATTATTCATCGGAAAAGGAAAGAGAAAGAAGTAAGCATCAACTTTGGGCCACCACACAATTAAACTATATTAGGAAGAATATAAATAGTAAAGGAGTAATGTAGCTTGTATGATAGGAAGAAAATCATTGGAAGTTAGGAACACGGAAGACAA
The DNA here is from genome assembly GCF_014176215.1 of Rousettus aegyptiacus. Classification (NCBI taxonomy): domain Eukaryota; kingdom Metazoa; phylum Chordata; class Mammalia; order Chiroptera; family Pteropodidae; genus Rousettus; species Rousettus aegyptiacus. The sequence goes on along the minus strand of NW_023416306.1, from coordinate 113,616,117 downwards.
AAACACACATTGTCAAATCACTGTCCTGCTTAAAACATCTAATGGATCCTCATTGCCTACAGAATATAAACAGTATATACTGAAATTGATACTCAAAACCCTTCACTTCATGACCTTCTCTAGTTTTCCCATTCAGCCACTTGTCTGTACCCACGAACCCTCTGCTCTAACCATAACAGACTACTATTTCCCAACCACAACTTTCATCTTTCTTCTCTTGGAATGCCCCCCCCACCTCATTTTTACCTAGCAATCACCTATTTATTCTGGATTGCCCAACTGCAATACTGCTTCTCTGTTTTACTTTCCTCAATCCTCATCCTCCCATCCTATTCAGAAGAATTTTGTGTATTCTTCTGCGATAGCGCTTATTCTGTAAATATTATATTACATGATTCTTTTATTTAATGTTCAATTTCCCAAGGGTTCAATTATATCATATTTATCTTTTATTTCTAGCCTGGAGCATAATACTTGACAGATAGCAGATGATTATGGCACATGAAGGAATGAATAAATTATTGAATAAATTAACACATTTAATAGTGGCCCTCTGGAAACAATGAGTTTCCTCCTCCCATGGTTTTCTAACTTGGAGATGAGAAATGGCATTCTTAGCAATGTATCACTTATTTGTTCATTATGTATGTATGTATGTATTTATTTATTTTTTAAGAAGCTGTTTTATTGAGAGGCATGATAGTAAAGGAATTTGGTGGAAGGTCTCATGTCACATTGTGCCTTAGTCGTCACCTTAATAGTCAAGAAAATACTACATATTTACAAGTATATAAAATCCTCAAGCAGCTTTTCAAATTCCTACAAAGGACGATGTTCAGGTTGAGGAGTTCAGATAATGTGAGAGCACAGACCTATATATTAGGTCTCATTAGTGCTGGTTTTTGAAGCAGATCACAAGGAGCATGCATTGCAAGCTCCAGAAATGTCCAGAAACAATTCTAAGTTGACAGCCTCTCCTCATGAGTATGACTAAAATTAGGAAAGTATAAACAAAGATTGTGCTGATGGCCAAATTCCCAAAGGAACCCTTTAAAGATAGCCACAGTCAGAAGAAAGCATTTCTAAGTTGCTATTTATGGATTGTCCTATATTACTTGTCCCCTCCTGTGGCGCTTTTTTGTGCCCAGTCATAGTTTGTTCTAACTGTTGATAGTTACCCACATTCTATAATTTTTTTTAATGCAATAGTTATGTTAAGATCCTGGTCACCATGCCCTTCTGTTGTCCTTGTCCATTTACTGTCAAAGTGGAACAGAGGAAAACCAAGAGATACCTTGTGGATCACATAGTTGCCAAATGTATTCTTCTTTGACTCCATCGTGGCAAAGAAGCGTTACATCCTACCAACTACAGGTCCATTTACCTCGACTAGCATGGTGATTTCTCTCCTTGCCTACTGATTTCTTAACCAAGGAACCTGAAGTGTCTGGGTGATAGCCATACCTTAAGGTTTAGTAAAACTTTTGCTCTGTTTGTCCCTTTATAGAAGTGTTCTTACTTTGGAAAACAAGACTTCCAATGTTGATCCAATGACAATATTGATCTTATATTATAGTCTTAATAAATTTCAGACAGACACAATTCATTAAAGGCTATTTTTAAATAGAAATAATAGAAAACAGAAGTTCCAACAAGAGAAACTGGAATCTGGACAGTATGGGTGTGGGTGATTCAACAAGAAGAACCCAGAGATTTGGGTTCAAATCCCGGCTTTACCACCTACTATCAGTATGAGTACATACAAGTCACTAAACTTTGGTTTGATCCACTCATTAAAAAAAGTCAACACTATCTACTTAACAAGATTGTTGTGTGGAAAAAATTAGAGTGTTACACAGAAAAGCCTATACTAAATAGACACTCAACACAACATTCAATACAGCAATGCCAGGTCCTTTCATTTTGCTTTCTAAAATGATCCAGGGATTTCTCACCAGAAAGAGAATGTGCTTATCATTCTGCTTCATCTATGCTGTCATCTAGCTCTTCCTCCCTCAATCATAATCTAGAGTGACCTCTGGAAAAGATAACCTAGGAAACCAAAAAACAAATATGGGAATGTTTAAATTTTCCTAGTAACAAAAATAGCCAGAGTGACTGGTCTTTCTCAAGACTCCCTGATGTATGACTAAGAGAATTTTGAAATGTATTTTTTAAGTTTTTCTACCAAGGATACTGATATTTCCTCAGCATCCCACTTCTGTCATGCAAAGTGTTGTGACCTTTCCCAGAGGATATTTCAAACCTTTCTTATGAAGCTATTTTTGGAAATGAACTAATTGCTTTAGAGTAGATTTCAGTACTATGCCCCATAATGATAGTGACCACAGAGATATATAGATATATGTGTATATAATAAAGAATTACATGTTCAAAACTAGAGCAAAAGTGAGAGTGAGAAAGTAAAAGAGCAAGAGAGCTAGTGCAAGGGCAGGAGAGGGGAAAGAAGAGATAAGAGGGAAGAGAGACAAGCCTAAATGGTGGAGTGTTCTATATTGATGGAGTAGATGGTGTAAGCTGGTAATGGGAGTGATACTGCCTAGTGGTTAAGAACTTTGGCCTCGAGTTTATATCCCAGCTCTGTTTTTCATTATCTGTATACACTTTGCACACCTCTGAAACTTTCTAAGCCTTGATTCTCTAACTCATAAAATGAGAAAAATATTAGTATTCACTTCAAAGAGTTACTGAGATGGGCAAATGAGATCATGGATGTCAAGGTCTTTGTATGGTGCCAAGCACGAAGTAAGTGCTCATTCCATGAAAGTTATTGTCATTTGTTAAGGAACTTTCTTTTATCTTCTGAAAAAACATTCTAAAATCAAACTTCATTCTTGCAGAGCAAAGGAATGCCCCCAAGTGAAGTTTCTTACTGTTGGTATATCTGCTGGATAATGTGTATTGCACTCAACATCCATTCCTGCCCTTTCTTTTACCTAGGTATATCTCAAAGGCTAAAAAAGACAGTTCACAGACTCATGCACAAGTAGTTATGGATATGATATATCCAATGAAATGTACTTAGTATAGGGACAGCCCAAAAGAGGTCAACCTCCTGCTGGTATGGGGACTCCCAAGCAAGGTTAGGAGAGGAAGAACATTTTTGGAAGTTGGACTCCACATTTTATGACCAGGTGATCAATCTGTGGGTGTCAGGCAACAAGAGCAGCTCTTTCCAGATCTCAGTATTTCCATAGTGATGCTGCCTTAGAGAAAAGTGACTTCTGCTCCTCTAACCCTTCCTAAGATTTTGCAAGCACCTGTTACTCTATGTGAAATCTATTCTTCTTAAATAACTGGAGCCATTTCCAGTTATTTCACACTAAGCCTTGAGTGATATAACACCTTTCTGAGCCCTTTCAATGCCTTTTACCTCATTGCTGTGGGAGCTGGAGACTAGACAAAATGGTCCATGTCCTATCTATCGACTACTGGGTGTAAGGCAAATAACGGGCATTATGATTAAAAACAAACAAACAAACAAACAAAAACAGGCAACAATAAGCACCAAAATCGAATCACTCCCTTCATAAATCTATACAGAAATAAGGCACCAGATACATTCAAAGACTTTCGTGTTTTGACTAAACAATTTGAACTCATTACCCTGTGGGGATCATTACAAGATTTAGTGTGCAATGGGCCACTCCTATGAATGTGATTGAGTCCAAATTTGTTATTATCAGCATGGGTTGCTCTTTTGTTTGGAAAACTTGTATAATTTGATACATAGACTCACAATATACTGGTTTTTTTTTTTCATCCATTTATTCAATAGTTATTTCTTGAATACCTCCTAAGACAAGCAGATACTATTCTAGGTACTAGAAATACAACAGTGGACAGAAAAAGAAAAAATTACCTCATGGAAGCTACAGTATAATGGGAAAGAAAGACAAAAAAAAATCAAGCAGATAAGGATGGAATACAGTCTTATTAAGGTGGACATAGGACACCCTTTAATAAGTGACATTTGGCCAAGGATCTACATGAGGAGAGATTACAAATCCTGTCTACATCAAAGGAAGAGCACTCCAGGCAGAGAGAATGGCAAGTGCCAATACCCTGACTTGGGAGAGTTGTTGATGTAGACAGGTCAGCAGGGAGGTCGGAAAGTGGGTCAAAATGGGGAAGAAAAGTAGGTGCTGAAGCTGGAGAGGAGGCTAGAGGGCCCTATGAACCTTGCTAAGGACCTTAGATTTTTTTAAAGGTGATGAGAAACCGTGAAGTGGAGTGACATTACCCAACTTACATTTGAAGATCACTTTGGCTTTCGAGTGGAGGAAAAACTTTAGGAAACAAGAGTGCAGAAAGGAAACTACCTAGGAAGGTATGATAAGACGAGAAGAAGACATTGAGGGAGCGATTTGAATGCAGGTTATTTGTTGGAAAGAATTTTGAGGAAGAGGGAGTGAGGGAAGCAGGACTGGGTGGAGGGAGAATTTGAATTGTGAATCACTTATAGCAAAGGCCTCAGGCCCACAGGCAGCATGGTTACATCTTCGTAGATATCTAGGATTGAAGCAAAGGGGGCCCAAGATTTTGTAAGCCCTCATCAAACAATCATTACATGTTGTTGGCTGCTCCCAGGAAATGAGTGTAGTCTTGAGTGAGGCAGCTCCCTTTGATGAAAGCCAATTCCTGAAAAGAGACTAAATGGTGAGCCCTCTGCAAACAACACTTCCACTAAGTGGGTGAATGTGTGCTTCAAACATAAAGGAAGGCATCTAGATATCTACATAATCCACCCCTAGTATCATCTTCATTCGCTTGCTTCCTATTTCTTCAGCCCATCTCTCAATAGTTACTCTAGGATTCTAATCTGTCTCTTTTTCTGGAGAAAGACTGTTCTTATGGCTACAACAGAAAATCATCTTTCTTACTATTCTTTCTCCACACTTGGCCTGTACTGGTAGCTTAGATGATGGAGTATCCCAGGCCTTCATCATCTCATTCCTAAGAGTTGTGAACCCTGATCATCATGACCTTTTGCTGTCCTTGTCCATTTACTGTGAGATGTGGCAGAGGAGACCCAAGAGATGCCCGGGGTATCATATAGGTGCCCAGTGTATTGTTCTTTGACTTTACTATGCTAGAACAGGCCTTTTTCCTCCTAAAACTCAGGTTCATATAGCCCTACTAGAGTGGTTATTCCTTTTCTTGCCTGCTGGGCTCTTAGCCAAGGAGTCCAAAGTGACTAAGTGGCAGCTGTAGCTTAAGGTTTAATAAAACTTTTGTGTTCCCTGGTAGAAATGTTCCTTCTCTGGGAAACATGACCTCCAGACTCACAAAACCTAGAGTTGTGATGATGGAAAGCACACATTTCTCAAGTGGGTCACTGGGAGTGAAGAGAAGCAGAATTACTCTTTTTTCTACCATGCAGTCCCCAAATTCATGTATTCTCCTTTTTGGTAATACAGCACTATATAATGACCATTAATTTAACATATATACTTCTTCCTCATATCAAAGCTGGCATTGGAGTTTCACCTTCATAAGAACAGTCTATCATTCTATCAAGCCAGAAGTTTCTGAGTGCTGTGGCATGTGATGGATCTGGAGGATCCCTTGGTTACAAGTGTAGTAATTAGCAGAGCTGGAGTTTAATCCAAGTTAGCCTAAAATATAATGAACACTGCATGGTCATTTTGTTATTTTTTTTTTTTCTGGAGGAGATAACATCTTAATGACCAGTGTGTTCATCAACCTTTTTCTTCTCCCGGCCTATAAAAATTGAGACTGGTTGATTTTTCATCAGGATAGCATAGTACAGCAACACTAAACAGAGAACATTACAAAGTTGTTTGGCCTTTTCAAAATTCACATCAGTCTAACTTGATCCAAACAAGTGAACTTCTCTTTACCAGAAACCTCATAACTTTCTCACTTGGCATGGAGAAAGCTCCTGGAGCTGACTATGGCATTACCTCCACCACAGAAGGAGGGAGGAGGGGATTCCCCCCTCCCTTTCCCCGCCCTGACGTGGGTCAGTCCGTTGCATGATTTCAGAGGCTGAGATTCAAGCACACAAAGGTTACCTACTTTATTTATTGAATGACTCATCACGACAAGAGTGTGGGTAAAGGGCCTCTGGTGACATTCCACAGCTGTGCTGTTGTCTCTACAGCTGTGGTCTGAAATGGAGGACTCACATTATCTATGTTCTCAGCTCACCCAAGCAGGGGCATGTGCCTTTATGACTGAAGTGCTCTGTGCTCTAGTCTATTTGTTTTCTAGACTATCTTGCTCTGTGGGAAATAAACCTGACCTTAGAATTCTAAATATAATATTTTGCTTTTCCAAGAGTTACTCTTGGTCATTCCTAAATCAAATTGCTTATCAGAATAACTGGAGACATTTTAATAATAAAATTCCCCAGGCTATAATCCAGGAGTTTCTAATTTATGTGGCTTGAAGAAAAGCCTCAGGAATATGTATTTTTTGAGGTAAACTTTTTGTTAAAGTATAACACACAAAGAAGTTCACAAAATGAACTTTGCAGTATAGTTCAAATAATTGTCACAAAGTGTATGTATTCATATAACCAGTATCTCCTAGAACAAGAGATGGAACATGACTAACTCTCCCCCAACATCATCCCAGGCATTACCTTCCCCAGAATAATCACAATCCTGACTTCTAATCCCATAGATTAACTTTATCTGATTGTGAACTTTATATAAATGGGTCTGTACAGTATATATTGCCTCTGGGTTTTTTTACTCAACATTGTTTGTGAGATTCACAAGTCTTGTTTTATATGGCAAGTTTGTTTATTCTCATTTCTTTATAGTATTCATTATGAGTGTACCATAATGTATTAATCCATTTTGCTATCGTTGACATTTTTTTTCGCTTTTTGTCTATTAGGAATAGTACTGCTATCAGCATTCTTGAGCATGTCTTTAGGTGAAAATATGCATGCATTTCTGTTGGGCCTATTCCTATATTTAGAAATGGAATTGCTGGTTCAGATGGTATGCATGTGTTCAATTTTAGCAGTTTTCCGTGGTTCTACCAATTTATATTCCCAGCAGCAAACAAGAGCTCAGTTGCTCTACATCCTTGCTAATACTTGGTAATATAAGTGTTTTTAATTTTTGCTATCCTGGTGGGTGTTAGTGGTATCTCATTATGGTTTTAATTTTAATTTCCCTCATGCATGTTGAAAACCTTTTCATAGTTTTGATTATTTGAGAATACTTTCTTTGTAAACACCCTGATCAAATCTTTTGCCTATTTTTCTATATCTCTCTTCTTAGAGATTTATATACATCCTTTGATTATATATGCATTGAAAATGTTTTCTTCCATTCCTTGATTTATCTTTTTACTCCCTAATGGTGACTTTTGACTAACAGAAGTTATTAATTTTTATGATGTGCAACTTACCTATTTTATGTTGATTATTAATGCTTTTTGTTTCCTCTCTAGAAATTTGCCTATTCTAAAGTTAGGTTTTCTTCAGAATACATATTTTTTAAAAGCTCCATGCTTCTGATGTATTACCAGGTTTAAAAAATTATAGTTTTGAGTATTTGAAATCTGTTTAATAATGTTACATACCATAGAAATTGTCTCAGATATGAGTTAATGATAATGAGGTTTGGTCTAGCATCAAGAACGTCCTCCCTAAAGCACTAAATAAAAGGAGGGGATTTTAAAGTGGAGATTCAATGTCAACATCTGTTAAGGATGGATCGGGGTAGATACAGTCAGTGAAAAGGAAGCAAGGTCATATTACTATGCCAATATGACACCTTGGGGAACAGAACTGAGAAACTTTCCATTTCAAGGTCACAGGCTAAAAAGGGCCCGGGGTCGTGGAGCAGAGCCTGAGTAAGAAAATACTTGAGAATGAAAGCCTAGGCTATATCTAGACATGTCCTCCATGTCTTCCACATTACCATGTTCATCACGGCCATCTGCTCAGTGTCCTCTCTGCCTATTTAAACTGATTTAGATCGACTGTTGATCTGCATTATCACATTTAGAAAGTAATACTATTGTTCTATTAAGAAGAGATCCTTGCCTAGATGTCAGTGGACTCAACTAGTGTAATATGTTATATAACTTGGTAATTAAAAAACTAACTTTGCATCCCAGCTTGGCCATTTATACTTTTCAATAAATTTCTAATTTGATCCTTTATAAAACAAGTAATACAACCTTTAGAACTACTAAGACCTCAGGCTCTAGAGTGAGACTCGTGCGGTTCAAATTCTTGCTTGTGATCTTGGGCAAATGACTTTATTTCTCTGTGTCTGTTTCCTCATTTATTAATTAGAGGTAATAACATCTATTTCTTAGGATTTCTATGAGGATTGAATAAGTTAACATATTTAAAGTGCTTATAGTTTCTGGCACATAGGAAGTAATAAATCTTAGATACTATGATTTGATGCTACCTGATTTAATAACATCCACAATGTATTCTGAGTTCATTAGAACTAAAAATTATATCAGTACACAAGTAAATAATTACATTTCAAGACAATATAAGCCATAAAATTGAGAATTTTTTAATTACTCAGATATTTTTGGAATAATTTATTGACCACCCTTATTCACTATTTTACCCCAGATATCTACAAACACTACCCAGTGAGTTTTACATAAATTTCAGGACTTACAGGCCTAAAAGTTGTCAGAACCTAAGAGAAATCATTGTCAAGGAAATCCATGCTTAACTACAAATGACAATGAGATGCTCCATATCAGCATTAAAGAGCAGTAGTGGCATTCTTGTTCTTTGGGTCACCAGTGAGCCAGCTCTACATTATGGCAAAATAAAATTCAGGGAACTATATTCTGATTGCAAAGATACCAGGAAGGTCCACCATACAAAACCACAACTACTCCCCCTGATGGCTGTTGCCTAGGATTCCATTAACAGATCTTTGAAAATCCCGTTAGGTTAAATCTACTTTCCTAAGAACATGAATAGAGCATCAGTCCTTAATGTTCTCCTATATTTTCTGAAAGCAATTTTCCTAAGAGGTAGAGAAAAAAAGCCTTAGGATGTAATTTCAAAATAAAAGTTAAAGAATACCAGAAAGTTGGGGGTGGAGAGCTGGGGTGAGAATGGGAGATATACTGAAGGCCATTTTGCTTGATTTCATAATTCTATGTGAATCCAATGCTAGTTACTATATACATCAACAGTAATTATATGCTCACCCTAATGTAATATCTGGAATTGACAAATGATCATTTTCTGGGATGGAAAAGCTATTATTTGTCAGACTGAAGAATTGTTTGATCGTCTTTCATGAGCTGTCATACCATCTGGTGAGCAATCATGAACTTACCCTACTTCACTGATTCCAACATTTGAAATTTAGAAAATGGCCAAAAAAGACTTAGTTATCTCTACCTAATTTGGATCGTACTATAAGCTATATGAAAAATTTCCAGTTTTTAAAAGGAAATTCTTTTAGGAGAATGCTAAGCAGAAATTCTTTTAGGGGAATGCCAAGTTGAAAGAATGGCCTGACTCTGCTGTCAGTGTAGTGATCTTTTTTGTTATGGTGGTCACAGCAAAATCATTCACAGCATTCAGAAGTCATCAACAGAGCTCACTCTTGGCAAGCCTGAAGTATTCTCTGCCTCAGAGAATTACTTCCTAATTACTAAAAACATGATACGGTAGAAACAAATGTTGTTGGCTCCAACCAAGTGTATAATTGAGTGAAAAGTTCAGTCCCAGTATAATTGTAAAGAAGTAGAATTTCTGGGACTGTTGCTGGGAATATGTGAGTGGGTGGGGGCCAGATTTTTTCCTCATTGTGGGATTTGGGAGTTTGATTACATGCCATGTCTTTGTAAATTAAGAACTGTTGATATTCAAGAATAATAAAGGAAAGTCACTTCCAGGAATGGAAGAATATTTAGGCTAATTGTATCAATATGGCTTATTGCCCCATGGGCATTGGCTGCTGCAGCCATTTGATATGAATAAGATATTAAAATATCAGATGAACATTTACTAGATGTAAAAAATTTATCCTGATGGCCAGTTCTACTCTCCTGGTTGAAAAAAAAAAGCATTAGCTTTTTTTTTTTTTTTTTTTTTTTTGCTGGGGTATTCACAAGATAGAAAGCAAAATGAGCTCTGTGAAATAGGTGGAAGTGTGAGGAAGAAAAAAAAGACAGTCAAATCAAAGCAGCCAAAGTCAGAAGGTCATGTGAGGAAGTGGTAGAGTTGAATGCCTTAGAAAAGATGGAAGAATTTTTCTCAGCCATTTCATGGTGTGGCGTGCTGACACTGAAGTATGAGAAACGGTCAGACAAGTGCTCAGGATTGCTGGCTATTTGTTATTCTCTTGGTTTGTCTAAACATGGCAAGAGTTCCTGGGAAACATTGCAGGCTACATTACTTAGCCATTTGAACTGCAAGTCCAAACTACATTTTTAGTCATTACAGTAGCATATTATATTTGCAGAGCAAGGGCGAGTCACCAAATCAGAGGATGGCTGTTGCTTGTGGCATCATTATGACACATGAATGCAACTCTTCTCTTGGTTGTGAGAATCGTGGAATTCTGGTCTATGCTCCAGCTTCCTGCTTCTCTGCCATCCTCTCTGCAGCATCACAAAGCTGTATCATGCCTCTGGACTTCATCCCTGCATGTAATCTATGGTTTGCCCTGGAGAGAAAGGCAAATTTCTGCTCATTCCTGCTTCTACTGTTCCACTGAGTATCGTGATTGCTTTCTTTTCTTATCTTTCCAGATCATTCAGTTCAACTTGCTTTATTCCGATAGCTAACCATTGACTGACTAGCAGGTACCTGACTCTGGGAACACAAGGATGACCTGTGGTAACTAATAGTCTAATAAATCTCAAGATTCTTGTCTACTCACCACATAGGTCTCTTCTTCAGACTTCTAGGTTTGGTTCCTGTCTTTGCTACTCAATAGCTGTGTGACATTGGATAAGTTACTTAACCTTTCTGTGCCTCATTTTCTTCATTTTACTATTATTCTAAGAATTAATGAGCTAATATATTTAAGGGCTTAGAATAGACCTTATTATATATTAAGTGCTCCATAAATATTTCCTATTATTATCATTATCCTCAATTTTATTGCTAAGTAAAAAATCCCTGCTTTATATTGGATATCTCTTATTGCCTATTTTTACTTTATTTGCCACATGCATTTTATTGTCTTACTTTTCTCCTTTATTGTTCCAGGAATATTTTAAAACAGCAACTGGATTTCATAGACTTTGAGAAAAAGAATTGCATCTTTTACTTTCTATATGTTCTGTACACTATTTATCAGTGCTAGATATACAAAGGGTACTCAAAAAAAAAAAAAAAACACCAGTTAATTAAATGAGTATTAGTAAAAAAATAAATAAATAAAAAGACTTCTTAATTACAACTTGCATTTTATACCTTATAACTGCCTTTACATCTTCCTCTGATAATCTCAGTCCTTCTTCTAAATATTCCTTCCTCTAACCTCTGAATATCTTTTCCCATTAAATGTAAATATTTGATACCATTTGATGTCTTCCTGAGCAGTGGCCTCTTTAAAGCCATCAACCTGCCTTTCCAAACTTGCAGGGCTTTTTTTTTTTTCCTTTCATGGCCAGTTCAATCAGACTATCCATGTACTGCCATTTATCTTTCCAAGCATATGTTCCACTTACTACTATCCCAGCTCTCACACTTTGGCAGACCCTGTAATAACGCACATGTAAATTTTATGCAGCACTTACTTGGAGTTATAAAAGTGTTAGAAGCAGATGGAAAACTGGCCTGAGAGTTTAAGAAATTTGACCACAACCTCTAGGGAGTAAGAGGCAGGCTCAGGACTCACCGAGGTCCTCAAACATCAAGTCAAGTTTTCATCCATTCTAGATTGTTTCTTATGCAATTGATAACCAAGATTGTAACAAGTAAGTAGAGGGCAGGATCATATGTCTGCAAAGTGAAATTAAGCTCCAGATGCTCATCTCTTCTAACGAGCCCTGCTCAGAACACAATTTCTCTGCAAACTTGACCAGTTCCAGGAAAGGTTGGTTAGGAGTCTTATGAAGTGCCTCCACCAACAACTTGTCAGAAAGAATAATATCTGAATCAGGAGAGGAAGAAGTCTTTACCTTCTCTGGGGTCTGGTGGCAGAAGAATTATTCCTGAGAAGGTGTTTCTTCCTTCATCAGTAGAGGTATGACTGGGATAAATGACCTGTTGTCCACTCTTGTGTGATGTATCTGGGCATCTCTGTTTTAGAAAAAAGAGCCATTCCTCTGGTATAAATATCTATAAGTGCAGCATACAGAGGCCAGATTAGACCTGACCATTGACCACATCCGTGTTCACAGATGGCACCATGAATCCAGAGTGGCGAGCTATGTTAGACACAGTTTATGAACCCCTTGTCTTCCTATACTCTACCTGCCTGGCTCTGGCCAGAGTGGACCCCATACTGTTTCTATAGCTGTGGAGCCAGGCCATCAGTGCCAACCCACTCCAATACGGCAAAGAGGAAAGCTTCTCCTGCACAATCAACAAACTGTCCTCATGGGCTTTGGCTCCCTTGGGAGCTTCCCTGAGAGCCCAGAGATGCTACCTGAAGGTGCTGGGGTTCAATGAAGCTGACTTTGACAGATGGATGACAGGGAATAGAATACACTCCTCTCTTCTGCCTCCTAGGGAGTCTGTTCTTAGATGGTCTCTCTGATGGCATCATGCACAACCAAGCAATCAACTATGCTTGATACCAAGCAGTGGCCAGGTTGCTTATGCACAGCCTCACCTTTTCTCTTCTTTTTTCTCTGCTATACCCCTCCTTTCCCCCACATTTCCCAATAAAGGGGAAGCATGTGAGTTTTTGCTTTTAGGCTCTGTTTCTTGGAATCTGAGTTAATGTAAATACACAGAGACATGTGACAAAACCAGATTCAGAAAAAAATTGTTCAGCCCCGTTAACTCCAACACAGTCTGGCTTCCACCTCTATCATACCTCAAATAGTCTACACGTCACAAAATCTTCTTCATCTTATTTAATTATTAAGTTAACCACATGAACTATCTAAACATAAGCACTTGGCCTCTTTTTCCTTTTTAAGCCAACTATATCTGCATGACCATGAAATGCTCTATCTTCTGAGGCAGCTTATTATACCCTTGAACATCTCTAATTGTTATTATATTATTTTTAAATGTTCATATCAAACCAAAGTTCATCCTTGACCCACTGGGAACTTCTGTCCATTGGTTTAATCCAGTGTCACAGCAAATAATTCTTTACTTTTGTGAAGTTAGTTATTTATCCTGAGCCCAGCTTTTGGTCTTCAAAAAAAAAATTATTCTCAATTCCTTCAATTCTTCTTTATATATTATTTTTTGAAGAACTTTCGGTATTTTATTCTTGGTTTTCTTGTCACAAAACAGTTTCCCAAAGCATCAAAACTTGTGTGACTGAAAGCTGAAGAAAATCATGAGGCCTCATATGAGGACAAGAAGGACAATGACATCAAGATACTTCAGTTTATTTTTTTTCTGGAAGGTTAAACTTCTTTTAATGGGTAGCACATGTGAGCTTACATGTGAGTGGCGAGATAGAGGAGTGAGTCCAGTTGTCAATAACCTGTTCTGGATCTTTGGTCTGAATTTGGGAGAGTAGACTGAGTATTCATAGAATAAGTTCTTTTCACAAGGAAAGTTTTTGTGAATCAAGCCCTTAAAAAATAGTGAGTACTTAAGTTCAATCTCAAGAGCTTATGGTCTTGGAAATCAGAACTGGAAGATGAAATGAACTGAGAAGAGATTAGGGTATGTGCTAGTTAAATAATCCACTGTGAATTAATCCTGATGGTGGAAAAAGCACACTTTCTTCTCTGGTAAGAAGACAAGAAATAATGTGCTTTTTGTACTGAAGGAAAGCTGTTCTTGGGGATGGCGGCAGGGTGTGCAGGCATGAGGAAAAGCAGACATACAATGTCATAAGCCTGAAATCACTCTTGACACTCAATGTGTAGATACCAGCCAGTCAGGAAAATTCTGCTCCATTTCAGCACATTTAAAGACAGGTCTCTGAACCCCAAGCCCAGGAGGAGATGTGTGTAAACACAGCAGAGGTAAAGGAACCTTCACTCTCAGCATGAAACATTTCCTTGATGAGTAGTCAGCAGGTCTGGTTTTTATTTAACTGCCTCCTGCCATCAAAGCATATTAGAAATAAAATTACACCGACAACCAATGTAGAGGCAACATATCTCCCAATCAATGAGACTTGTCAGTCTGGTGCTTTGCATTTTGAATAAAGATCTTTAACAGTTACAACATAGTTTGCAACTGATAAAAAAAAAAAGTAAAGGCCTGCTGACTAAATTTGATGGTGGAAAAGATATTATGTAACCACAAATATGGGGGAGAAGAGGTGTATTAAAAAGTTTCCATAGTTTATTTTCTGAGAGTCTTATAAGAAATGTCTCCTAAATTTCCTGGAATTAGTATAAGATCCTTTTCCTTGATCCCTACATGAGTCTTAGGACCATTGCCAATGGTTTAGAGGTGTGGCCTAGTTTGACAAAGTAATTGTATCTCTTCCCTTACTCTGGCTATCAGTCTTCTATTCTATCTTCATACTGCTCCGTTAGGAAAATCTTCACATGGAGACAAAAGTTGTTTACCTGGAGTTCCAGAAAAGGTCACCAGAGATCAGAACAAGTCTGACCCTTGTTTCCTAAGTCAACAGGGGAATGTACAGAAGTCAAGGGAAGAGCTGTGGCCAGTTGAAGTTTGTTTCAAGTTTAACAAGATCTCCAAGACACAGGATGCTCCAGCTAGCACTTCAGTTACATAGAGCTCTACACTCATACCTCTGATTTATGTCCTAATCCAACACACTTTGTCCTAGCTTTTCCATGCTCTCTCATATTAATACAGAAACTGTGACAAGTTTATCATTATGATAACCGGGGAGGTCTGTTCTTCACTCTGTTGCCCTAAGCCAATCCCTCCTTCTCAGGCTCTTTTTCTCTTTCTTCTCTTTATATCCCTGTGTGCCTCTTAGCTTTACTACTTTTTCCCAAAGAAAATTATACTTAAAATCACTCTTGGATGGATCTGAATTAAAGAGTTACTTCATGAAATGTAAATCCGAGGTTTATAATATAGCAATTTCACCGAATCTTGAGCTGAACAAGAAAAGACATGAGTGCTCACTTCACTGAATGGTTGTCTTGGGTAGTTCAGTCTTTCCTTGTAAAAAAATTCTTAATAACTAGGAAATCAAAATTTTGGCTGGTTCTACCATTCTATCATTGGGCAACTCTAATGGTTAAGAAAATATTTCTGATTATAAAAGAAATCAGCTTCCCTATATTCCTGACTGTTGGGACTAATACTTCTATTTGGAGCTACACGGAAATACTCTGTTTCTAGTTCTACAAAGCAGAGTAAATGTGTAAAAATAGTCCTAAAGCAGCAACTCCCTTCCTGTCATCTCTTCCACTCCCTTCCTACCTATTCCCCGTGTGCGCGTGCGCGTGCACGCCCACGTGCACACACACACACACACACACACACGCATCACACACTCAAACAATTATTTATTCTTTTCTCTAAGTAAAATAAGCCCAATTATTACATGTATTTTTCATATGACTTGATGAATCAGACATAGCTCACCATTCTGGTTGTTCGCTCCAAATATACTTGCGTAAACTTTGTTTCTATAGCCAGTTTAGCAAAGAGGATGAGAATGATAGAGGAGGATCAGGAGACTCGTTTGTATAGAACGCCATATTTTTCAAATATTCAGCTCAATTTAACTTTTAGTGGGCCATTCGACCCTTGGCCTAATCCACACACAGATCACAGTCACACCTAGATACACACACATTTCCCTGCTTTATCCTGACCTGCTGTTAGTTTGGGGGTTCATGGCTTCCCCTGCCATGATTTTGCTATCCAAATTGGATTTTCAATACTGGGTGATTGTTCTTCCTCTGTAAGACAGTTGGGTTCAGTTCCATTCTTCCTGCACATATCATGATGATCTGGAGCAGGAACTTTCTTCTTCAGCTCCAGGACAGCAGAATGGAATTCACATTCTAGGCATTGAGCCAGCAAAGAGCTGTTGGTCTCACTATGAGAAGACATTGGTCTGAGCAGCGTGGTGGTGAGGGGGAGGCAGGAAGAAGGTGAAGGGTGAAGAAGTAATG
This sequence comes from Rousettus aegyptiacus, assembly GCF_014176215.1. NCBI lineage: Eukaryota > Metazoa > Chordata > Mammalia > Chiroptera > Pteropodidae > Rousettus > Rousettus aegyptiacus. The sequence continues at coordinate 113,599,911 of NW_023416306.1, read as the reverse complement.
GGAGGACATAGATAAGGAAGGAAAAATTGCTCCATGGTGGCCATATAATGCTTTTACAGATTTATTTCAGAAAATGTTTGGTCTCCGATTCTCCTATAACTAATTCTTCCATGAGAAAAGCAACATGGTATCATAAAAAGTGCTGGATTGGAATGTGTTCATAAACCTTCTAATAAGTTATCTTCTCTCTCTAGACCTCTTTTTCTTTATGTATAGATAAGGACAAAGGCACATACTGAAAGCTCTATAAGGCCATTGTGGTGTTAAGGCTGTGCAACTCTAAGGTTTTAACACATAGGGAATGTGGGATAAGGTAAATTGGAAGAAAATCTCCAGGACTGAAGCAGTTAAGTAGTAATTCCACATTAAAAAGAATTTGTTGAATATTTAACATTAAGTAGGTATTAGCTGTTAATCTTTAGCCAGCCTGGTTTCAATATTTGACATTTAAATTAAATAATCATACCACATTTAATAGTAAAGTCACTGTATGTTAAGCAAATACTACTTGGTTATTGAAACCATATGTTACTCTAACTGCATTGTGAGGGATTCACATGTTTTCAATAACCATGTGATCTTTATTTCACATAGAGCACAATGCATGTGCTGTACCGTGAAAAGTGGAGAGGCTATTTATGTCCACCCAAATGATTGTTTTAAAATAAATGTATTGAGTTTGAATTTCCTACTGATCCACCTCCCTAATGATCTCTTTAACCATTGCGAAGATGCTGTCAGTGAAAAAGTTCTGCTTGTAACAGCTTGTCTTCTGAGTTCTTATCATGTTGCAGCTGAATTGTCCAAGTTGAACAGTTACTCCTACAACTGCCAGTTTGTCGCTCCTACAACTTTGCCCAGTGATGCCAAGAGATTTTATTCAATTGATCTGCAGGAATCCAAACATTTCATTTTTAATGCCTCTCTGGGATCATAAAAGACAGTACCTTAAATGAAGTGTTCCTATTTCCATTCTTTCACTCTAACAAAGCTGGCAGTCACCAAACATGAATGAGTCTTTATTGTTTCATTGTACTCCATTTTCTCAAGTACCAGTAATTCGTGTTTTTAGTATGAACATATTGACAGTGCCTTTGCAACCCTTATTTACACCAATAAGATACCAGTTTTGCTCACAGTCTCTGGGATAAAGGAAGAGAGAGAAGGGGGCAGGGAGAAGTGACAAGAAAACACCTGTGTGTTGTTATATTTTAGTGTGTTTACAACCTACTTTTGGGATGGAGCCTGTTGGGGAAGGCTGCATGTTTGCAGGAACCAGTTACTTTGTTCAAGTGCTATGCTAAGGCATATTTAAAAATCTGCTAATCATTAAAAGTCTATGAAGTGCATAAGGTCAAAGAATGAATATTCATTTTATGTTGTGTTTAACACTAGCAATGACATGCACTAGGGAAAAAAATCTATGGAAGGGGTTTTAGAGACTATCTAGTCTACAACTACATTTTAAAGATGATCAGGAAAGCAGAACATTTAAAGGTTTGCCCCCAAAGCACATTACTAGTTAGTGATAGAGTTCAATTTTTACACCACATTATAGGGCTGTCAAATTCTGCTTGTCTTTTAAAATCAGATGTATTTCCTCTTTCTCCTCATTTTTTTTTTAAATCCACAAGAAAGTAATTATAAATGCTGTCTTCCCATTCTGCTCCCAGGTGAGCTTTTTTCTGAGTACTTTTTTCTGTCTTATACTTGTCTCCTCTTCTATCTCATCCTTAAGATCAGCTATCTGATTATGAGATCTAGAGCAGAGACGGAAAGGTCAACAGTGGCCAAGGATTGGTGCTTCCTGGTATCTTAATTTCTGAATTTCCTTTTCTTTCAAGAGGCCACCTCCTCTGCTTTCTAGTATTCCTCTGTAGCCTGAATTTATCATGAATGTGGTCTCATTCATTGATTCTCTGAAGATGTAACACATGAGTTATCCTAAGACCTATAGTCATTCCTCATACTCAGGCTGAGTCTATATAGATTATAGTGAATCTATACAGATTATAGGTGAATCCTTTAGAATTCTTCTGGCCGCTAACTTGAAACTGACCCATCAGTAACTGTATTGACTGGAATAACTGACTTCTCTAGGATCTTATTTGTGGTTCAGCTGGGTAGAACAAAGCTGAAGTCAGAATCTGTGCTGCAGTGCTATATCAGAGCCTTTAAACTAATTCATAATAAGACATAATGGCTTTGAGGACATAACAGAACTTTCTCAGAGAGAGGTTTTGATCAGGGAAAGGGGGTGTAAAGAATAATGCTAAATGTAATGAAGGGAATCATGAAATTTTTTGTCAAAACTGCAGCCTGGATTTTACTAAACTTCTTGATCTACTATCAGTTTATAGGAAAAATGGGAGCAAAGGAATATATTAACTACATAGGCAAAATTTTGAATGTGGGATACTCAACCATTCAAACAATGCAATTTCTTCACAAATAAATTTCAAGAAAGAAAAAAAAATCTCTTTTGATTAAAATAGGCAATCAATTACAGTGTATGGACTTTGACGTTATTAACTTGATAAGATCACCTAAAAAGAAAACCAAAACAAAGAAATTATGGGGTGACCAGGGGCATTTGAACTCTAACCAAATATTTGATGATATTAAGGAACTCATGTTAATTCTTATGTATAATAGACTGAATAATGATCCCCTCCCCACAAAGATGTCTATGTCCTAGTTTTTGGTACACATGAATGTGTTGCAGGTGTGATTAAGTTAAGGGTTATTCTGGATTATCTGGGTAAACCCTAAATATAATCATAAGGGTCTTTAGAAGAGGGAAGCAAGTAGATTAATGAAAAAAAGGTGATGTGACTAAAGAAGTTGGAGGGATATAGCCAGCAGCCAAGGAATGCCGTTAGCCTTTAGAAGTTGGAAAAGGCAAGGAATAGAATCTTCCATGGAGCCTCAAAAAGTAACCAGCCCTGATGACACCTTAATTTTAAACCCCTTAAGACTCATTTCCAACTTCTGACCTTTTGAACTGTAGGAGAATACATTTGTGTTGTTTTAAACCATTAAATTTGTGGTAATTTTTATAGTAGTAATAAGAAGCTAATATAGTGCAGTAAGTGTATTATAGTTCTGTTTTTTTTAAATTTTTCATCTTTGACAAGTTTATAGTACAATATTTACAGAAGAATAAAACAATGTCTAAGATCTACAAAATTATGCAGTATGTAAGGTGAAAAGTATGTGTGGGGAAGTATTGATAAAGCAAGATTGAAGATGAATCGATAACTTCGAAGCTGGATAATGGGTACATGAGCATTTAGTATCTCTTTTCTTTACACTTTTATGTTTCTATATTTCTAAAATTAAAAATAAAAAATTAGAGGCATGAAGATAAGTTTTTCTTACCGAACAATTCTTCCCAGTGCCAAATTGCTTGGAATGGTTTCATCTTCCCTCATTCTATCTCTTTTCCCCATCCTTAATGTTCTTAGCAAATGATGAAGGAGGAGTTCTGGTGGAATTTCTAATGACCTGGAAAAGCTAAAAGAAGAACAGGGTATGTAATTGCTATAAGAAAGTCAATTCTTATTTGGATACATGTCAGCCTAGAGTTTGATGGGCTGATGGATTTTTCATGTCAATGATTCCTCTTTGTAGATAAAATTATACTGAAGAGGAAAGATAGAAAAAGCTACTGTATCTGTTATCCAGAGTGGATTTACTTAATTTTGTATTTTTCTAATCATATGACATATTACAGGGAAAAAACTGTCCTATTTCCTTTGTTTCTCTTAGATAAGAATCTTGAGGCATATTATCAGAGCAATGTCACACCTATGCTGCTTCCTTTCACATAGATGTATAATATACAGGTCCTCGGTGATAGCTATGCATCAGAATTAACTGTAGATTACTGTTTTATCTGAAATTTCCAAGGTACATCCTATGCTGAAACCAGAAGCTCTGAAACAATAGAGAATGCCTTTTTTTTTTTTAAGTGGTGGCATGATCAGATTTTTTTTTTAGAAGGAGAATATTAATAACAGTGTGAAAGATGAGGTATAATGGAGAGAAACAATAGAATATCCAATTAAGCGAGTTTTATAGTAAAAAGAAGTAAGAAATGACATGCAATGGAAATAAGGAAATGTGATTGGAGGTGAAAAAGAGAAGGTGGATTTGAAAGAGATTTCTGAGGTAAAAACAATCGATTACAGTAATTTAAATGATGTGAGAAAATGAGTAGTGAAAGATACATAAGCCAAGATTATTTCCTGGTTCTGCTGTGATAGCAAATAGAAATAGAGATGGCTTTTCTCCATGTTCCCATCATCGCTGCCCTTCCGCCTGTAAAGAAGAATATTCCTTCTGAAAGATGCTCATTCTTCTTTTTCTAGTAAGATGGGGAGTGAGACAGATTTTCAGGGTCACATGCAATTTGTATATAAAGAAGGACAAACACAATTAGAGAAGTTCCTAGGAAGAAAGAAAAGGTGTGAAGGTGTACTTCCACTAAGTGGCTGGATCCTTTATTCCTCTTAATTCTCTCACAGTTGTCACTTCATTTTCATTCCTAGCAGCTCACTATCAATGGCACCTTCCTAGTCACTGTGTCTCTGGCTGATTCGGTAGATTGCCAGCAGCTCTGTACTTTCGGAATGTGGGCATGGCTCTGGCCACAGTTCTTGCCTTTGGGAACCATACTCTTCCCCAAGAGGGAAACCAAATGTCTGGGTCTTTTCTATTTCCTAAATAAATCATTATTCTGTAGAAATGTAGAATGAAAACACGTGTATTTTATTCCTATGTAGGTCATAGCTAAAGAATGTCTCTAAACAGGGAATAACTATTCACAACCTAATTAACTAGAGTTCTGGGTATTTTTTTTACTGTCAAATATCCTACCTGAGTTTTCCTTAGTTTATTCCAGCCAGAATATTCTGTCAGGAAGTGATGCTAAATTTTAAATTCATAAGTACGTGTGTACTGGATGAGTATTCCAGCAGAAGTCTATGTTTTGTTAGCATTTTCATAAAAATGAAAGCATGTGATGGGGTTTAAGCTAATTCTTGCCTATCCTTCCCAATGATGACAGAACTCCAACAAATGATTTTGGTAAAACTAAATCTTAATGTAGTCTTCTTCTTTTGGAGGAAGACATCCTAAAGGTGTCACTCTTCATGCCAAATGCTAATGGAATGCCTCCAGTGTCATGATGACTCACCATAGCCAGATAGATACCTTGGGAGTGAATGGAAGACAGGAAAAGACTGCATGGTCATATCTTGAATTATTCCTTTTGATACTGGAAAATAACCCAGTATAATATTTTGATATCAGTAGCTGTCAGGCTATTCCATGGTTACGACTAGTCAGAACGTGTGTTGACTAGCTTTGCTAAATATAGCACTATGTTCTTTCCACATGTGTTAGGAGAGGAAAAGTAGAGTAGGTAACAGTATTTGTGAGACTACTTAGTTACCAGCTTCTCTGCTGTGAGTGAAAATTGTCTAAAATCTTCCTGGAATGCCCTTTCCTCACTTTCGAGGGCAAATGGTAACACAAAAGCATTTTTTGGAATGCTTTTAACAACAGGAGAGTCTTTAGTAAATACCATGATACCAACTTGTGTTTAAATCCCTAGCAGCTTATTCAACAATGCCCCTCAGTGTCTTTACGAAGAGTTTCAGAAACCTCTTCATGAGAATGGCTTTTGCTATGAAGGCAGGCCTGACTCAGTATATTTGTTACTCAAGGCTTCATGCACTGGAGCTCCTGGAGAGCCACATAGAAATTACACTTGGACCACACCTTCAGCATTTACCGTTGGTAACCCTAAAAGCTAACCATTCTTTGCCTTTGCCCTCCTGACCCATCACTAGACAGTTTCTTCTTCTAATTTCAATGATGGTTTTAACATTCTTGAAAAATGAACCATTTTCCCCATTCTAGTCCTCAAAATACTATGAGTATAGTATAGGTTAGAGTTCCCAAACTTTTTGGAACCAGGGACCGGTATGCCTATGAGAATCTAACACCTGATGATCTGAGGTGGAGCTGAGGTGGTGATGCTAGCTCTGGGGAGTGGCTACAAATACAGATGAAGTTTTGTTTGCTCACTTTCTGCTTACTTCCTGCTGTGTAGCACAGTTCCTAACAGGCCATGGACCTGGACTGATACCAGTCTGCATCCTGGGGGTCGGAGACTCCTGGTATAGGTAATTAGTATAGTCATAGGTGATTGCTGTTGTCCATTCCTGCACTCAACAATTAATACTGTTTTGACTTCTACTGATACTGTCAAATAATAGAATTAATCAGGTACCCAAATATAAAAATTATACAGCCTTTACCTATTGATGATTATATTCCAGTTTTATTGTTTTATGCTCTTCTTTCCTGTAACTAAATCTTTGGTCCATTCATTGAGAGGAGATTTAATCCATTATCTTACATCAAAATATAGATGAGTTCTTCATTAAATAAAAGCAAAATTCAGGAATACAGAAATATTTGGAGTTTTGTCTCTTATTTTGGAATTACTTTGAAAGTTTGATGATTTAAAAAAATCATAGCTCTTATTGTATAATAATCAATACTGAATTTTAGATAATATGTAATCAGCTTTTGTTAGTCTATGACAAACATCATTACAGTCAATTTTAGAAAAAAATATAGTTTATCACATTTTGCTATATGTGCTCATACTTAATACTAATTCCAACCACACAGCCCTCGATCTCTATAATGTTAATAGTAGTCAAATTTTTTTGACTTACCACTATGTCCCAGGCACAGTGCCAACCAACTAAAATTTATTAACGTAATCCTCATCATAATATTATCAGGTAGGTTCTATTATTATTTCCATTTTACAGATAAAAAAAATCTTAGAAAAATTAAGCAACTTAATTTACTTACATCACTAGATGCAAGTGTGTTTGGCACTAAAACCTAAGTTTGTCACCACCATGTTTTACTGCCTAATCATGTAACTAGAAAGTCATTGTTACTCTAGAATAAACCATATGAGCCCTGCCTGCTTAAGTGCTAAAGAAACTCACCAGTAACTATTCTTCAGAAGGATTCAATGACTATAAATGTGAGAATTTTGGCACAGGTGATAAAAGGCATGTGGCAGTGAAGGGCCCAGGGTTTCAGAATCAACCTAGCCACACCCTATCCATTCTATCGTTAAGTATGAGTTTACTATTGGAAACTTGACCCCTCCCTTGTCCTAAAGGAGTTGGGGTTGGAGAAAGCATCATATAGATTTTGAAAGATAGGCACCAAGTAGCCTGCTAGGTTACCTCTAACCCAATATCATCTATTTCAGACTTATCTGAGCAACTGGAATCCAAGAAATTTGCTAGACATCGTAACCTACATTTTCGTACTTAATACTCTCAGCAACTCTATTCCTACTTTAAAGAAGAGGGAATTGAGACTCCGAGTGGTAAAATGACTTGCAGAGGTATTAACTCAAAGTCTAGCACTCTTCTCAGGTCCCCACGCTGCTTCCCAGGACACAAGTTCACACTTACACATCCCTCTGAAATCAAATTTGAGCACTGCACATACGTAGCTTTGAAATTTATTAACCTCTCTGAATATTTAACATTTTACTAGCTTTCTTGATTACACGTTAACAGAAGTCAATGTTTGTTCTTTCCCTTTGAGCGTAAAATGCTTCCATAGAATAGGTTTCAGAATATGCAATGTCCTGAGGCCTTAAAAGTTAAAGCAAGCCTCACAGTTTTATGGTGGTCAGAATGTTGAGAAAAGAAATCCCATCTACCATTTCCTCTCACAATGCTTACTGGGTCCTCTCTCCCATGCTCAGGGAATAACGGTCTTTCTAACCGTTTTCGATGCAATGTAGGGTTAGATTGAGCTCTGGTCTGACTCATGCCTTGGAGATTTGTGAGGCAATAAGATTTGTTTTCCGGTAAACTACTTAACCACAAGAGAGGGATGGGACAGAAAAATAAAAACCCTTCACTTTCCCTTTACTGGTCTGACCAGTTTAAAGTGAATAGGAGCCCAAAGAGATTTCTCACTTTCCATTTCCCACTATCAAAGCAGACAGTGGATCCAGGAGCATGTTTGGAAACCTCAGCTGCCTGGTGCCTCCAGGGCAGCTGAGTGAGAACAGTGAAAGGAAACCCAGCCTGGGGAGACCCACGAGTGTCCCATTTCATCCTGAATTTGGACTGGGCTGTTCAAGGTCATACACAGAAGCTGAACCAGTGACCCACAATTTGATTCCTTCAGTTTGGAGACTCAGGCTTTGAAAGACTTTGCATTCTCTGTTCTCTGCCTTCTGCCTAAGCTTCCCCAGGCACCCCCACTCTAATTTCATATAACACCCAATCCTTTGAGCTGTAAGGCTAGCTTCAGTTTCAGGAGCCTCAGGGTGCCAAGGTGAACACGTCTTCCTTGGGTATTATTGTTTGCCTTTCTGATTAACATCTCCAAACAGTTAAAAAGAATCTCCAGTTTTTAAAAATCACTAGAAATATCTTTAATCATTCCCAGCTTTATGCTTAAATGGCAGCTGGAGAATATGCTCTTTTTTTAGTGATAATATTCATAAGATGAATAAGCTAGGTAAGGGACAACTTTCTGGAAAGAATCACTAACAATAAAAATATTTTCTCCTTTATTGAAGTGTTGCTGGCTCAAAGAACACAGGCAAGGGAAAAGAAAAGCAATAACAAACTGTAAGCAAGGGAAAATTGACTCTGAGTTCACCTTCCCCTGAATCATTGCAGAAGGCAATGAATGCTAAACACTCTAAATAACCATGAACCCTAGAACTGATCCATGGTTTCTCTGCTGTATGTTATATTTCACTCCTCCAAGCCAACAAAATCTTTTAACCTTAGTCCTGACTGACAATCTTTTACCTGTGTGTTTCTTTTGCTTTTTAAATCTTATTTGCTTTCTTAACCTGGTATTGTAGATAACATTCTACTAACTGTTTTAAATTCTTTTGGAATAAGGTGGGAATATAAATAAAAACATGTACTATATATGCATACATGCAAATTATAATTTATACATTTATATAAATATACAAATGAATAAATTAATAATAATATTTTTTTCACTAGTACTGGGCCTTTTCTATCTCTGAGTTGTATTAATGCAATTGTTTTCTACCTACCTATAATCAGAACACCTAGGAATATTTCAAATATATAGTATAATAGCCCAGAACTACCAAATCAGAATACAAATGTATGTGGATTTAATGATCTTAGGGGTAGAAATGCCAGGTGGCTTCTTTTTAGCAGTGGTTAGAGAAGAATCTTTGCTGCTTGCTCATGTATTTATCCATTAAATCACATGTGAAGTCATGAATTCAAGGGATATAGAGACAAAGTAAACACATTACTTCTACTTAAAGAACTCATTACTTTATGACTTTATCAAGTCTTCAGAAAACATAGCTGAATTAAAGCTGGTTTACCCTGTAAGAAAATTCCTAAGCTCATAACCTTTGAAGAAATTCCTCCACAGTCGATGAGCATGGTGGAGAATACCTCCATGGTTAACCTGAACTCTAGATTTTTCATGGCTCAAGTTCTATGACTTCATGTGTAATGAGAACAACACCCTTAAATCTGCTCCATCTTTCTCACTAAATGAGGAAAAATCAATTCCCACTAAATGTACAAATAGCTGGTGTAAAGAAATCCAGACTACAATTTCTCTTCCTAAGTCTTCATCTCTGTCTGGAGGAAGTCATTTTATTTAAATTTTGGCCATTAGTCCATATTATTTCATGAGAAAATCAAAGTTCTCCTGCTTAAAAGGGGGGAAAAAAAGGAAAAAGAAAAGTAAAATACATTGATCTCCACTGTCTGTAGCCTTTCATTTTGTGTGAGAGCTGTAAGTGGGAATGGCAGATAACACAGGTGAGGATGCATTCAAATGTATGAAGCAGATGTAATCTCATTGTCAGAAATGAAGGTGAATGATCCATTACAGTGCATGCAATGAGGAAATCATTGAAACTTTTTAAAGCTACTTTACTATTCTTCCCTGGGAATAGTTCTTCAAAATGGTGCAAATACTACCACCCATCTACCTGGGGGAAGAAATTCATATAAAGGAAAAGAATTAACAAGAGATTTAAAAATAGCCTGGTATATTCCATGCTTTTATGAATTTTTTTTTATTTTTAAATTATTTTAAAAACCTTGGCAAACTGGTACATGCTATTATTTAAATGCAGTAGAGTCTGATGGCTGATACAGTGTCCTTAGGAGTCCACCAGTCTTGGGTTCAGCTGACTGTATCCTTTTTTCTTGAAGGGCCACATTTCTCAGTTGTCTCCAATGCCCCAATTTCCTGACATGTAAAATTGGCATGATAGAAATAATAATAAATAATAATAATAATAATATCTGCCTCTAAGTGTGTTATAAGGATTAAATGATAATGCATATAAGGGAGTTAGCATTCTGCCTGGCACATCATGCATGCTCAATATATTTTAGCTATAATGTTTTTGTTGTCATTACTGTTTTTATTATTATTACATGTGGCTTGACCAAGATAATATGGTGGCAACCTGGTAGTTTGTATATTCTGGGATTCCTCAGGAAGTTTCTCGATATCCACCTTTTCTATACCTACTATATATTATGAGAACAGTCATAGTTCTGTATTATGCATGTTATTTAACCTGTTTGAAGAAGCTCTTCAAGGAGATCCTTGAGGTTATTAATATGTAAAAAACACCTAGCAGTGTACACACCACAAAAACCTCACTCAAAATACTTAAGACATGTCCACTCAACTTTGAAACAAGGAAAATAGCATTATGTTGCCATCCTAAAAGATACTTGGGAAATGCCTTAAGGTGTAGGTATATTTTGTTTCTCTTCTATTCTTTGATGGTCTTAATCTCCTGCCTTTGTAAGAAGTCATGGGATCTACTTAAACCAACTGGTGTTGCAAATGACAGCAGTTAATTTCTCTATTTCCTCCTTGTTAGTCAGCATATATTTCTTCCTTTGCTGCCTACTTGAGACAGTTGGAAGAGTAATTAATGTTATTTTCTGTAATAGTATTCCTATTCTACAGAAATACCTCACCTACCCCCTTAAAGATTTACATGCCACTTCTCCATTGAAGCACTGTCTATTAACTCTTTGATTTGGTTGCATGATGGTGATTAGGGAACACAAATTCATCAATAAGTAAATTTCAAGGGCAAAAATAGGATGCATTAATGCAAGACACTAAATAATCAAAAGATATTGCAATCTATAACCAATCTATGCTGGCACTTATAGCAATCCCATTGAAATAACTGTTATATTAGTTAAGAACAATAAATGTCCCCTAGTTTAAGTGTTATGTTGTTGAAGAAAGAAAGAAAAAGACAGGTAAGGGAAGAGAGAAGGAAAGAAGGAAGGAAGGAAGGAAGGAAGGAAGGAAGGAAAGGAAAGGAAAGAAGAGGAAGGGGAAGGAAAGGAAAGGGAAGGGAAAGGGAAGGGAAGGGAAGGGAAGGGAAGGGAAGGGAAGGGAAGGGAAGGGAAGGGAAGGGAAGGGAAGGGAAGGAAGGGAAGGGAAGGAAGGGAAGGGAAGGGAAGGGAAGGGAAGGAAGGGAAGGAGAAGGAAAAGGAAAAAAGGAAAGGAAAAAAAAGGAAAAGAAAAGAAAAAGAAAAGAAAAGAAAGAAAAGAAAAGAAAGAAAAGAAGAAAAGAAAGAAGAAAGAAAGAAGAAAGAAAAAAAAGAAAGAAAAGAAAAGAAAGAAAGAAGAAGAGAAGAAAAGAAAGAAAGAAAAAAGAAAGAAAGAAAAAGAAAAGAAGAAAAGAAAAAGAAGAAAGAAAGAAAGAAAGAAAAGAAAAAGAAAGAAAAAAAAGAAGAAAAGTTGAGAAAAAGAACACACAGTTTTGAGAGGAGTGGCCAAATTTTAAATTATGGACTAAACCCACAACACTGAACTACTAACAAATAAATCCCCTAAAACTTCAACCTATTTAGGTGAGACATCACTGTATAATCTGGGATCTGATCTCACCTCTGATTTCTCATTTTAGATATATGGGAACATTTTAAATTAGTCATGCAGTCAGTTTTAGGCCCCCTAGCTACAAAAGTCTCTTTTGGATTAAATATTTATATATTCTGTACACAGACTTGCACCCTAATTTATAGAAGTAACAGTCATGATGTTATAATTTATCAGGGGGCTGGGGCTAAGACACAGCTCTGGATTCTACTCATATTCTCTCATAACTATAACCTGAGGGAATCTCTCTTCTTCATAGAAGCTTAACTAACATAACAACAAAATTTAGGTCTATGATACCTGAGGATTTCTCTATAATCAAAATTTTTAGAGCTGTTTCTAAATTTTTCTAAACTTTCAGCTGAAAAAAGGAAATATTTAATTGTATATATGAGCTGTTTAGTTGTACATAAATGGAAGGAAACTCGCGTCCTTGATGTTCTAAATTTACTTTGAAAATTATATCAAAGCAGTATGTATATGCAGACACCAGTATTACTCCATTTCAAAGTATGTGTTCTGTATATGAACCTGAACACACACCTTGGGCATTTATCTCTACTTACCTACCCAAAGAATTACGCCGTTTCTCAATACACTAGTGTTTGAATAATTCAGCACTCCTTTCCATTGCATTTTGTCAACAATCAATAGGTCAGATTCTATTTATCTCTCTAGTGATCTCATGAGAAAGCCCACAGAACACTTTCTCTTTTCTGATCCTCATCCTGGAAGTGGTCCACACTCATTAAGTATTGGCATATCCTCCCACAGCACTCATAATACACTGGGCCCAGCCATGGACAAGCATTTAATTATAGACCAGCCATCTGTTAAATATAAACTACATCTGCCTTCAGCCTCTTGGCAGTCTGGGGGATGATTTTTCTAAGGGAAAATGAGAATTGCTCATCAAATGGCAGCAGGGAAAAGACCTTCTTGAATCTTTCCCACTTTGACACCCTCAGGTCTTCAAAGGCCAAGTCTATTCTTGAAAAACAACACGTTACTTGACTTCACAATTTTGAGAGTTCAGTATTCATGGGAAATTTAAATCAATCTGGTATGGATTATTCAGACTCTTCTTTTTTTCATTCTGTCTTAGGCTTCAAAGATAATAAGCTAAAAAAAATGACCCAAGGGACAAGGACTGACTAAATGTGGGCATAATTTCCCACATAGTAATCTGGCTATAATTTTATAGTCTGAAATGAGCATCATATTGGTAAGGTAGAAAAAACACTTAAGAACATGGCAATGGTGATTGACTATTCTTTTTTCTTAATGACACTGGCAAGTTTATTCTTACCTACTCCCAGGATCTTTTAGGAGTGCTGCCATGTCACACTTTCCTGCAGACAGCTGCCCCGGCCACTGTGTTTAGTGCCATTCAACCTCAGGATACAACCAAAACTGATTTTGGACCAGGGGTGAGCACCAAAGTTAGCATCCCCAGCCCAACCATTACTTATTAATCTGGTTGGTGTAGATGAGAAACCCTAATTAATTGCTTTCCAAATTGCAAATCGGTCTACTTCTTTTATTCTAAGGTGCATATTTCCTCCATGGTCTTTTATATATCTGAATCAAAGTGTTACACTATGTATGTATTTAATGTGATTGTATTTTCTTCTCTTCCTATTGGGTCTTGTTGAAATGATGGTACATTATGGAATAAATGACATCTTTGAACCACAATGATATAGTAACTGTATGTGGGAACTAAAGCTTAAAAAACATGAGGAATTTGGGGGGGATGGTCAGGACCACAGTGGAGAATAAACCAAAGAGATCAGCCAGCAGCAGGTATGACTAAACAGAGAAAGTGGCCACTATAGAAAAAGAATTAAATGAGTAGGCAGAGGGACACTGGTCACACGAGCCTTTAAGAGAACAGAGGGAATAAAATCAGGTCTCTAAGTCCTCATAAGCAGTTCCTGATCTTGAGGTTCCTCCAGTGGATTTTTGACACAAATAACCTTATAAGAACAAGGGAGAAGGTAAACCTAAGTAAACCTCTTGCTTCTTTGCAAAATTCTGTGACTCATATTCTCGAAAGGTTTTTGGGAGCTTTGAGAATGAAAGACTCCTATGTCTAGCCTAGATTCTTATTACAAAAAGCATTTGAAACCTTGTGGTTCTCTTAGTATTTTGATTGATAAAAAGAGTGTAAGTTCAAAGTCCACATCTAGATTCAGTCTCAGTGAAAAAACAAAAACTAAACATTAAAGAGCTGTGGTTGGCCAATGTTAGGTTGGAAGATGGACTTTTGAGTATATTAACACATATGATGACAGAATCTCTTTGCCCAAATGAGCTCTGTGATTGATAGTTCCTTTCCCATGATGGAACTCTGTGGCTAACTCAATGAGGTAATTCAAGTTGAATCACACATTGCTGTTCACAAGTTTCTTTAGACGATTCCCTGAACTGACTTTCTTTAATTATCTGTTGCACACCATGTTAATTGTCTTACAACACTTGCCACAATTTGTTCTTATTTGTCTACTTGGATATTGTTCCTCTCATTAAGATATTTGTCTTGTTCACCACTATTTTCAGCCTTAAGTGCCACATTATTGGTTCTATCTATCTATCTATCTATCTATCTATCTATCTATCTATTAGATGCGGAAAAGATAGGAAAGGCAAGTGTAACTGATTTATTGAACACTGGTAGAGAGCAAATAAAAAGCAATTTTATGGATTAATATATTTAAAGCTCTTAAAACATAGTGACCACTGTAATGTTATAATAATGATGACTATTATTATTTCTCATTATTGTCTTTTCCATCTGCTCTCTCAACTTATTCTTCCAAACCCAGATGAAACTTTAGACAGGTTCCTTAGCTCTTTTGGTAACTCTTGTTTTGGCAGATGCCTGAGGTTGTCTTTATCATTGGTGTATTTGTAGGTTTTATGAGGACCTTATCTCATTACTGATACTCTCTAGCAACAGTTCCCTTGATTCAAGCAATGCCTCCTGCAGTGGTTATTTATAAGCTACTCTGCTTTCCTGGTTCCAGACTGTTTCCCCTTCTGTCGGGGTCACTTCACCATCCGGGCAAACTTTTTGGTCTTTCTCTCAATGTGATACAGTTTTGCTCTCCTTCTCAGAGTCCACATCTGGCACATGTTGTATATCAAACTAGAAGAGCAGGCTATTTCTATGGCAGCTACTTCTCTTACCTCCACATAAGGATAAATACAGCCACGGCCTCTCACTTTTAGAGGTTCTCGAGTTAGACTTGGATGCAGTTCTTATGTTCTCAAACTCCAAGGGATGCATGGCAAACTCTACATGTATCTATGCTCTTCGGGCTTTTCTTCAGCAGGTTTAAGATGAGGAGAAAAACTATCCTTCCCTTCCCCACAAGAGGAGATAGACATCAAAGCACACCATAAAACATCTCATAACATCTTCTCTGCTGACCTCTTTAGATGCTCTCATATAGCTAATAGGTTGATAATGGGCTAAGATTGGCAGAACTGATTTTATAATGTCTTAACTTATTCTACATAGATGGTCTAGCACCTAGCTCTTGGACATGGGGAGAAGGGGTTACTGGCACTTCTTTTATTACTCTTGGTCTTGGTATAATTTTAAAAGCTGGGAAACTAAGAGTTTAATTTTTAACATTCTGTTATATAAACATTGATAAAAGTGGCAATTCTTATTAAGCAGTCTACAGTCAGACTGATCCTAATTAATAAAAGATTGTTAAAGCTCTATTTGGTAACTGCTACACTGTTCTCTATTTCAAGTCTAATACAGTAGAATTTGAGGATTTCTTTATAACTGAATTAGTAAACTATATTTAAAGAATGAAATCTGCACTTAAAGAACACTTGGCTCATGCAGACTTGAAAAATCTAATTTAAATATTCTGAACAAAAGCTGCTATAATTTACTGATGATGGTCATGTTATATTATTCTTTACTCTTAGGCCTTTCACCAATAATTCTTCTAAAGCTTGGCTGTCTACGTACCTTCCCTCCACCCCCCAAGAGAGAAAAGAGGGAGGAGGAGTGGGAAAGGGAGAGAGAATGCTAACTTAGTAATACTTTTTCCTTATAAATTAATAAATTGAAAATGTGACTTCTTATACTCAAGTGTCCCTAGATTTGATCAATACCAATCAAAATTGAGTATAAGTTGACTCTGGCTTAGTCTAAAGAATATTGATAGTTTTATAGAGATGTCTGACAGACTTGGAATTCCTGGGTCTGAACTGGGTTTTTATTTACTTTGCTTAAAGTACATACAAGGTTTGTGCACAGAAACTTGGGAGGTCAGAGGGAGAGAACAGTGGGAGAGATATATTCTGTTACCTCATAGAGTCCTGAAAATGCTTTTTGAACACACTTTGGCAAGGGCTAGAAAAATGCTTTCATATGGGTCACTATAAGGGCTGGAAGGAATACTGGGCTCTGTTGTGTTTCGAGGAATGGGAAATAGCCCCAGGCCTAGCCAGCATTCTTCTGTAGGTGTGCGAATGATATAGACAGTGAGAGCTCAGTAGATGTAGCAATTGCCCGGGTGAGTTAGGAGATCATGAGCAGAGGCTCAATGCAGGCGGCAGCATGTGGAGGGATTGCTTGATCACACATGAGGCTTCCACAGGAAAGCCCAGAGATACCATAGGGGGAATTTTCAAGGGACCAAGTCCTTACAGTTACAGAAGTGAAGACAACAAGGCTGTGGAATTTGATTCATAATGCCAATGTGAATTATTTGTGCTCACAGGCTAGTGGACAAAGGGCATTCAGTTTGCATGGGGCTCTGGACCCAAAGCACTGAAGACCAAACCCTAACAACATGTCTGTCAACTACTTGGTATGTTCCTGCTGGAAAAATCTATTGCCATCCCTCTGATCTTAGCAAGGTCAAATTGAAGAAAAACATAATTGGATTATCTTTTTAAACCTATTTTCCATTCTTGAAAGTCCTAGCTAAAGCTATTAGCTGATAATTAATATTTCTATTTTAATAGAAGAGTCAAATGACAAAAAAAAAAAAAAGAAAAGAAAAAACTGAAGAAACAGAGATATAGTAGTGAAATAACAGCATCTCAGCACCTCTCCTGAGAGGCCGATGTATGAGAAATTTCCTATTAGGGAAGCCAGGAGGAAGTTTGGACAGAAGTCTAGGGCCATCTCTGTAATAAGTAAAATGGGCTTTTAGTAAGTTCCCAGCATCGAGGTGCTAAAAGCCACAAAACTGAGTCATGCATTTGTACATCATCAAAGATAAACTGTTACCAAATAAAACAAAATTCTTAAGGCCCTGAGGTAAAAGAGCCGATTCTAAGCTGATACTCTGTCTAGGCAGACTTTTGAGCTCGCTTTCTCTTGGATGAGTTCCACCCTCATCAGCCTGCTTTAGGTGGCAGACCACACAACTGTCAGCAGAGAGTGGCACAGGAAGTGAGACTGGGATGGGGCTATCTGCTATGGGAACAGTTTCCTTACAGTTTGATCCGCATGAGTGCGTGCAGCGAATACTAAGCATTGGAGAAATACCTACTGCCTCTTGCTTTGATGGCCTGTTTCCTGACAGGGCGTTAAGTCAGCAGATGCCATGGACATTGGCTAATCATCAGTCTGATCAGAGAGCACTGCCCAACAAGTCTGTTAAACTCTTCTGCTACCAGGCTTTCCTAAGATATTCTTAAAAAAAAAAAAAAAAAAAAAACAGTTCTATTGAGATATAATTTACATACCATACAATCCATCCCCTTACAATTCAATGTTTTTTTAGTATATTCACAGAGTTGTGCAACCATTACCATAATCAATTTTAGAACATTTTTCGTCACCCCAGAAAGAAACCCCGTATCTATTGGCAGTCACTTCCCATTTCTCCTGGAACCCCTCCAGCCTCTGGCAACCACCATTAATCTACTTTCTGTTCTTATGAATTTGCCTGTTCTGGATGTTTCATGATAATTGAATTATACACTAGGTGATATCATACAATGTGTGGTACAACTTGTGACTTCTGTAAGGTAAATGCACGACATGCCGAGAGAAGTTTTAAAAGCGAGCCTTTATTGGGAGAGCACTCCTGGGCAAGGTTCACTGGTCCCGAGGAAAGGGGCCAGAGAAGTCGTGCCCTGGGACGAGAGGGCGTAGTTTTTATAGGGTTATGTGGGGGTAGAGTATAGAATGGGGAATGTCAGTTGAGCATCTGGATTAGGGTGGTGGCAGATTAGGGCGGTGGTGCCAGGGCTTTAGGGTGGGCCCTTGTCCGGATTCCAATATCAAGCTGGGAAGCTTCCAGGTAGGTCCCCACTGATCTAACAACTTCCTTCTTTAATGTAACATATTCAAGGTTCATCCATGTTTGTATCAGTACTTTATTCTTTTTTTATAAGCAAATAATATTCATTGTGTAAATATATGATATTTTGTTTATCCATTCATCAGTTGATAGAATTCTGGTTGTTTCTGGTTTTGGAAATTATGAATAATGCAGCTACAAACATTTGTTTAGAGGCTTTTATGTGGACATATGTTTTCATTTCTCTTTGCTATTTTTCTAGGAATGAAATTGCTACATCATTTGGTAACTTATATTTAAGCTTTGAAGAACTACTAGACTATTTTCAAAGCGGATACACTATTTTACATTTCTATCAGGAATATATGAGTTATAATTTCCTTACATCATTGCTAACACTTATCTCTCTTTTTGATTATAGTCATCCTAGTGAGCATGAAGTGGTATCTCATTGTGGTTTTTACTTTTATTTTCATTTTCTTCAGATTCTTCAAAGTTACTCTTAAGTTCATAAAAATGCTTGTGAGAGCATTAGACATTGCACCTGACCGTGGCAGGGCACTATCATGAAATGCATGCAAGGAGTAGGACCTATGAAAGATCAGAGCCTGCAGCACAGCTAAAATTAGATAAACAGAAGACTGTGGTCGTGAACAAAACATCAGAGCCTAAGGAACAACTTCTGGAACACTGTGATGGTCAGTTTTATGTCTATAGTTAGGCTATAGTCCCCAGTCATTCAAACACTATTCTTGGTGTTACTGTGGAGATACTTTGGAGCTGTGACTAACAACTACAATTGTTTCAAGGAGATACAAAGTAGATTACCCTAGAGAATTTGGGTGGATGTAATCCAATCGTTTGAAGGTCTTTAAGAACAGAACTGAGGTTTCCCTCAAGAAGAAATTCTACCAGTCAACTGCAGCTTCAGCTCACCAAGAGTCCAGCATGCCCTTCCTGACAACCTGGCCTAGGGATTCCATACTTGCCTAGCCAGGCCCCACAACCACGCAAAGTGTAAGTCACAGTCATGTAACACGTAAGCCAAATCCTTGATTTATATGTATTTTATAATATAGACATATATAATATTTTATGTTATATATAATGTTATGTAATATATATCATCTATCTATCTATCTATCTATCTATCTATCTATCTATCTATCTATCTGTCATCTATCTATCTACCTATCTATCTGTCATCTATCTATCATCTCCTACTGGTTCTATTTTTCTCGTAAAACTGTGACTAATACAATACCAAGGAATTTCTGAGATATTCCAAAGGATTTCTTGTTCTCTCTGGCATAGGAAGATATAGGAAATATAAGTGATGGACAAATACTCTCTTTAAGTAGTTCTAACCCTAGGAAAAATTGTGAATTTGGTCATACCTCCCTTTAATATCCTGCCCTTCCAGATCATAGGTCTTTCTCTGCCATCGTTCTTTCTACCCCACTCCCACCCACTCCCTACACATCCTCTAACCCTAACAGTCGCAGTGATTCTCAACTGGAGGCATTTTTGCCCACAGGAGACATTTGGCATGATTTTTGATGCCTCCAAGGGTATCTTCACTTTAAAAATGACTTCAGAAATCAGACAATCTTCAAGTTACAAACAAAGCAAAGCTATAAAATGGATTTTCAGGTTTCCCAAGGGAGATTTTTACTTGGAACAGAATTTATTGACTGTTTGAAGGACTGGACCAGGTAGACAATCTGCATAGATAGAAACTATGCTCCTGACCCCATGAATGCTGTTATACAAATACCCCAATAATATCTAAATGTCTACCTGAGGAGAAAAACCCTTGTTATTACCCATTTAAAATGGTCTGTTATATTCTCATTTATTTATGGCAGAATCTCAGTCTGGGAAGGAATTGTAGAGGTTGTCAAATACAATTGCAAATTTATTTGTATATCATATCATATAGCATAACATCTCATGTCATATCATAATATAAGGCCTATATTTTTGATATTTCTCAGTCTCAGTTCCATGGCTGGAACACTCACTACCTTCTAAAACAAATTGCTTTCCATCCCCCTAAAAACAACTGTTTGCTAGAAATTCTTCCTAATATTGAGATGAAATCTTCAATTATGTTAAACCCATAGCTCCTAAGTTAGAATCATCACTTCTGAAGATGTAATTGCCTGGAGTCATATAATTATGGAGAGATTCAAAAAGATTATGTGACTCCACAAATTTTATGAGTTAAAAATTTGCTCACAATTATTCTCTCAGTAGAAAACTATTTTTAAAGTTCTTTTTAAAAATTGAGGCTTACTGAGGAAAGTGGGGTGTGGTGGTGGATAGGATTGAAACCTTACAATCTGCTGAGGAGCAGTAGAGGATGACATAAAGCTGAGTGACTTCTGGCTGGTTACTAATTAGGCACTCATTAAATCTTTATTATGTTCAAAGTCTTGTTTCAGATATCTTAGCTTTGGCAAAGTACGGTGTATTCTTAAATTTTCAGCCCACGTGGCTTTCCAAGGAAACTCTTTTGGGGGCACAGGGATGTTTCTGATCCCCTTACTCTTACCTCATCGAAGCGTGTTTTTACTCTGCCTATTTGATATCAGAGAGGCCTCATTAGGAGCTCATTTTATTAGCTCTGTTAAAAGAGTTTCCTGTAGAGACAGGAAGTTACATTTTGTAGCATTGTCTCTCCAGAATCTTGACTAATTTGAAGTTCTAGTCTCCAGGGCTCCAAATCCAGACAAAAATCTTTCCTAAATTGCTCCCTAATGGTCTTGGGAAATTAGTTCATACCTGGGTTTAGCCTCTGGGCACTCCCACTTTATAGGCTCTGCTTTTCATGAGATCAGGAGAGTGGTTTCACTGGTGGCATTTACAATCCATGCTTTTGGTGACCTTAAATTCTCTGTTACCTTTTAAAGGGCTCTAAAAAGAGATTACATTCTAATAGGTCATTGAACCAACTCAAAAATTCCCTGGCGGCTTGGCTCCTTCTTCAGAAAGGAGAAATGTTAGGAAACCAAAATCATTGAAGTATTCTTGCCTTTCCATTTATAAAATGGGGAAAAAAGAGCACTGGCCAATTTTTCAGGGTTTAGCATCAAAGTGCTCAGCAATGCCATGGATTCTTTATTCTGATTTTTTTTTATCAAGTTATTAGAGACTTCACATTCTCCTAGGTACCTAAAAGGTTTGGGTAATCTTAAGTACCTCACTGCATCGCTAGCTACCTGCTGGAACTTTTCCCTGGGATCTTTTCTTATAGAGTTTCCTCATTTTATTTTTAATTCCACTTCCTAGAACATCGTAGTCTTTGCCGAATTGTGCAAAAAAGAGTCTCGCCTTTAAGGAGATGTGGTATGGGTGATCATTTCCCCCACATACTTGATAGAAATAGAAAATGATTCTAGGTTTCATGACTGAGTGTTCAAAGAGTGTCAGCAAATAGGAATTGCTCTACAACTATAGAAACATGGCTGGTCATGGACAATAGTGGAGCCAGGGGGCCACAGTACTAAATTCTAAAGCATCTTCCTCTTCGAAGTCTTCAAATCAGCTTCCAAAGGCTGTCCTTTATTTCTTCGAATCCTCACTAGATTGTACATCTTTGATTATTGTCCTAGGAAAATGTGTTATTACAGGAGGCAGAGGAAAAGGTTGGTATTGATTAGATCACTGTTTTTTAACCTCAGTCAAACCTTGGTGTTACCATCAAGAAGAAAGGAAAATAAACTCCCATCATAACAGCATTTTAACTTTTGAAAGGGAAAGAACTCAAGTTTATCCTTCCACCTTGACTCACCCTGTGTCCCACATGTTTGCTTAATTTCCTGGCAGAGCATAAAAATGTCCTGTACTGGAATTTTTCTTCTGAGTGGGTCAGAATTCTCTATACGAATGAATCTCCCAAATCTTATTTTGTGCCTTTATAGGGTTTGATCCTTTATGAGCTCTTTTTGTTATCTTCAACCAACCAAAATTGTTTCATCTACATAAGGTGAAAAATATAATCAATTCCAATTTTTGAAGTCTTCCCCCAATATTTCTTCCCCAAATTTATTTTTCGCTCACTACAAAAAGTATCTGAAAGTAAAACTCTGATATTATTTTCCTCTCTGAGCTTATGAAATTATAGAAATTTTATGAAAACTTATGTGTCCATTTATGTCTGGGGCTCTCCTTCACATCTTCACTCTACTATTATTTGGGCAGGATCTTTACATATGCTTACAAAAGGTCTAAAAATAGAAGGTCCTCAAAATGTATTTGGTGATTGAATACATATCCTCTTTTGATGTTATAAAGCAATAAGGAGCTGATATTGTAGGTGATACTTATTAGACTCAGGGTAATAGCTTGTATGAATCAGCTTAGCAAATATTTATTAAATGTTTCATGTTTTCAGAGAAGAAAAATAAACAGAAACTAAAACTTTATATATTAGTAATGTTTTTATTTTTGGAACTAATTTTCTATGTTTCTTGCTCCCAGAAATCTAAGTCCCTATTTCTTTGCACCATGTTATGTGTCCCGACTTTCTTTTGATGACACAATAACAACAGCCAAGTTGTTAGGCTGATCAGTCATGATAGATGCCTACCCTGAGTCTCCCCCACCCACTCCCAGTGGTTGAATATAATTGGGACTCACGGTATTGGCAACAGGACTTTGGCTTTGCTAGTGAGAGATTTTTTTCCCTACATGATCCAGTAGAAAAGGAATTTTCTGCATGAGAACAAAAGACTCTAGTATAGTGAAAATGTCATCCTGTTGTGAGTTCTGCTTTGATTTTTCTGATATTATGAAGATTTTATAATTTTACAAAACTAAGGGAAGTCTTCTCATGATTTAAGAGTATGAATACTAGAAGTCCTAATGTTTCTTCAGCCTTTGCTGATTTAAAGCAGAGAGATGTTTAAGATCAGTTTCTTTATTTGCAAAATGGGAATAATAATGGGTGAAGTAGAATAATATAGGTGGCTAGAGAACTCTGCATCCTAGATTTTACTAAAAAGTATGGTATGAATAATCAGTATGGAATGATGAAAAGAATGCTGACATGATATTAGATGAAAGGTTTCAAGGAGGTGGTATCTGAGAGTCCATGAAGAGTGGTGAGATGTGATACTAATAATTTAGAAAGAAATATTCAAGAACCATAAAATGATCCCATAACAGTGTTGAACTTACAAAAGAGTCTTTCACCAGGGACAAAATTGTTGGTAAGAAACATTTTATCTTTAGGTGGCTAAAATTAACGCTTTTCCCACTACTTACTACCCTGGGAACATATCAAATATTTCTCCCAGAATTCCATTAGACCTAAGTCTGTTGGATATTTCCTTTGAGACCAACTGGACTGATTTGTAGCTGTGCTTATAGGAATCAAGGATGAAGATGTCATACTAAGTTGGCTAATGGACCAGACTAAATTCTTGTAAATCGTAATATTTATAGTAAGAATGAGAACTACTGACTTAATCCTTCCATAGATAATCTGCATGTGGTCTTAAAAAAAAAAAAAAAAAAAGACTCCAAAAAGGAGTCCAATACAATTTCATATTTTTAACAATGCCCAAAGACATACAATAGTCCATCCAACAGAGTCCTTTTGACAAGTTTGCTCCCAAATGCAGCCTTTTTTTTTTTTTTTTTTTAACAAGAGAACAGCAAATGACTGGATGTTTTGGTCAGTTCTGCCCAAAGAAATTGAAATTTTGCTCCATGTGAGGTTTAATGTAGAAAGTAAAGCATGAATTTGGAGGCTTATACCTGCAGTAGTGCTATTTTGGGACCTGAGTTAAACCACAAGAGGAAATTCCTAAGTCTTTTTCCCAACTCATATTAATTGGCTTTCATAACCCATAGTTCATGGAGGAAGCAATTTAACATGTTAAAGAGTAATTTAAATGCCTCATGCACTTTTCTGTTTCATTTGAAATCATGAACTAGAATTCTGACACATCTGAACATTGTCCAGGTCACAGGGAAGATAGTTAATTATTTTATTTTTTTCAGACATCTTCTGTAACCAGAAGTATCCCAGGGACAACACTTCCATTCATGGACTGAGCAACTACATTAGGCCATTCCAGTCTAACACTTCAGTGGAACCAGTCAAAGCCACTAGTGTCAAGGTAAAGAAACTATCTGCCAAATTGCTATTAAAGTCCATCACCTATTAAATCCTAATGTCAAATTTGTCCTGGCTTTTTATTTTATACAAAATATCACAGACTAATTATATAAGTACAACCCTTTTCTTAAAGACCTTTTTCAAGTCTTCTCAGTAGTTGTCCCAGTCACAGTAACTTTGATAACAGCTGCTCTATTTAAATTTATTATAGCTTTAAAAAATATATTGATGCATATAGGCAACTCTAGTTGTTCAATTCTTTAATATATATGTTTTGTTTCCCATTATTTCTAAAATAGTACTGATTGTAAGTTGAGCACTGTCCCTATCTCAGGGACCTTATTGTCTAGTGAGAATTCTAGGTGAAAATGGTCAGTAGTGAGGAAGTGAAGTAAGTGCTCCTGCAAGGAGCTATAGTAACCTAGCAGAGGGGTATTTAAAACAGATTGTAGACTCAGAGAAGCCTTTTGGGAAACATCAAGAGATTCCCAATGAGCCAAATAAATACGGGAAGGATAGAGGACATTTTAAAAGATAGAACAGAATGGGCAGAGGCCTGGGAATATTTGAAAGTACAGCATATATTCAGAAACTGGCAGATTGTTCCGTGTGTGTAAAGTTCAGTTTGGGAGTTTGAAAGAAATAATGAGACATGAAGATGGCCAAGCCATTCTAAGGAGTTTGTTTATTTTGGCAATTGAGAACCCTTGAAGAATTCTAAGCTGGGGAGTGATGCTCTCATAGTGGGTGTTAGAAATTTTGTGATAACTGCAGTATTATGGGATGGTTTGGAGAGCAGTGGTATTGGTAGTTAGAAATATACCCCAATCAGATAAGAATAAAAATTGATAAGAACCAGATCTAGGAAAATAGTTAATTCAGGGAAATTTAAAGTAATAAAACAAGCAGAGCTTTCTAAAACATTGGCTCTTGGGGGTAAGGGCACAAGGTACTTCTTAGGTGACTCAGGTTTCTAGCTTTTGTCTTTGAACTAAATATGGTGCATGAAAACACAGGGAATAGAGAATGAGTAGAAGGAAATATAGTGAAGAAGAAAGCATAAAAAGGGATTTAAAAAAATGAGTTCAGTTTTGAACACGTACCTTTAGACATCGGTTTTTGATATCTGGTAGGACAGTAAAAGTAAATCTCGAGAGAGAAGTCTGACTGAAGCTTTATGTTTGTGAGTTATTAGCCGAGAAGTGAAGCTAAAACCATAAAATTGGATAATATTTCATAAAGAATGTAAAACAAAAAAATGACCAAGGACAGAATTCTGGGGAGGGTCATAATTTAAACTGGACAGAGGAAAAGGATGACAGAAGAGAATGAAGGGTGGTTGGAAAGGCAGGTGGAAAGTTGGGTTAGGGCAGCCTCCAAAATGTCAGAGGAGGGAGTTAGATGATTGAGTTAGTTTCCAAGGTTTGCTTTAACAAATTACCACAAACGTACAACAACAGAAATGTATTTTTTCAGCATTCTGGAGGCTAGAATTCTTAAATCATGGTATGGTCAGGGCCATGCTCCCTCTGCAGGCCCTAGAGAAGAATGCTTCCTTTTCTCTTTCTAGCTTTTAGTGGCTCTCGGCAACCTTTGGTGTTTCTTGTAGCTGCATCACTCCAATTTCTGCCTCTGTTTTCACATGGCCTTCTCTTTGTGTCTCTCTCTGTCCTCTCTTCTTACAAGAACACCAGTCATTAAATTTAGGGCCCATTCCTAATCCAAAGTAATTTCATCTCCATCCTTAACTAATTACATCTGCAAAGACCCTGTTTCCAAATAAGGGTACATTCTGAGGTTCCAGCTGGACGTGAATTTGAGAGGGACTCTATTTTACCCATTACAATGGTTGAGGACTATGCATGTGACCTTCACACATCTATAAAATCCTTTACCCTCATCAGAAACCATGGTTTTTCTCTGGAATTTCTCATATCTATCAAGAAGCAAATGAGTTTATAAAAGAAAAGAGAGAGAGAGAAACTAGGAGAGAGGAAGCAGAGCTTACGCCTATTCTTTATCAGTTTTCTTCCCTTTTTCTGTGGAGCATAAGTTGTGAATTGTAAAATTGTTCAAACATGATATTAACCGGCCCCCCCACCCCCACTCCCACCCCCACCCCCCCACACACACACAATATGGAGGGAGGCCTACAAATCAATATCAGACTTGGATCCTTAAAGTTTATAAAGACAGAAGTTAAGAGTTGTGTAGTTGCTCCGTTTATTCCTTATTGTTCATATTCCCAAATGATTTTTCCTTGGGCTTGGTGTTCAGATTGTCCTTTTAAAGTTGGTCACTTTGTGATTTGTCTCCAGCTATTATGGCTTTTTAAGTCAAAACACAGAAAGGAAAAGAAATTATTTCTCAGTAGCATCAAAGTAAGGTTGAATGTATGACTGTTTTTAAACAATCAAAAATAAACTAAGCTCTGGACTTGAGGTTTATAAGAGACAAATCTCACAATACATAGGTCATTATGAAGATATAATACCAAATTAAAAAAATGAAGGTTCATGTTATAGAATTGTATCCTTTATAATATCATTTATATTTAATAAATAAAGGAGTCAAGTCAGTTTTTTAAATTAATCATTGAATGTCATGATCACAGTAGCTCCCATATGTGACTCAGAAATTCTCAGAGATTCAAAAAGGTATTCTGGGAGATTTAAATTTTTAATAATAGCATCTCTTTTCAATGCTTAAATAAATAAATAAATAAATAAATATTTTAACTTTTTTTTTCAATATTATAGATTAGGTGGTCCTGAATGTGTATTGGGTATAGCCAGTGGTCAAAGGTGATCAGAAAGAAGTGTTCATGACTTGGTCATAGCTCTAAATGTTTGTCACTTTTCTCAGTATGCTAGCCCTCAATGGTTTCAAACATTATAATTCTTAGTCATAAAGCATTAGTTAAAGACAGGAAAGTAAGGGGAATTTTGATGCTTAAATACAGTTAATGAATGATTTAAACTGAAAGAATAATAAATAGAAAAATTTGCCTAAGGTGCTATTGACCAGGTGTGTAGTTTCATTCCCCTAATCCAAATCTTTATATACAACATCTGCAATTTCAAATTCAAGTGCTAAATAGAAAAAAAATTAGTGTGGCAATTATAAAAAAATTGTTTTCTTATTTATTGGCAACAAAGACTATCCATTTCTAAAATCTATTAGTTACTAAGAATTACCTACAAATGCCATCCTGAAATTTCTTTTGTGTTAACATTTGAAAGAATTGAATGTATGTTTCTATACACACACTACACACACACAAATCAATTAATTTTCAAAATGAAAAAAGCAAATAATTCAAATAGAAAACATGAAAGCATTTTCATCTAGTTTTGATAGTTCAACACATTGTTTCAATTTATATTTAAGTATATATTCAGCCCAAATTCAAATACACTGTTATTTTTTTAGAACATATACTATCAAATCATATTTTATCTTACAAAATTGATTTAAAGAATATTCATCACTGGTTAAGTAAAATTGAATGGTTATATATCATGTCTATATTAAGCAGTTATTAAAATGAGCTTTATAAGATAATTTAAGATCTACTGATAGAAATAAAATATGCTTACTTAATAGTACATTATCATGTATCATACAAAAATAACAAAATGATTATTTTTAATTCCTTAGATTATTTCATCATAATGAATTATTAGTAGAAGAATTTTCAAGTCAAAGAAAGTCTGGAAACACCATTATAGTTTAAGTATGGAGAGGGAGAATTAAAACATTTTATGAAGTAATAACAGTTGTCTCATGAAAATATTGTTTATCAACACTTATTCCTTCAAGGAGCATTTGCTGAGCTTTTCTATTAGAAAATGCCAAAATACCTGAACAACAATAAACAAGACATGACCATTCATTCAATATTTATGAGACATCTATTCAGCTATCATTTACTCTGTTAGGCTCTGAAATTATAATGTTGAACCTGCCCCAGGCTTATAGCTCAATAAAAGTGTAAGACAATAAACAAATCAAAAAATTTTAATTGTGAATAGTACTGAATCACAATAATATATATATATAGTTCTTTTTTAAAAATTTTAATTAATCTATCCAGTAAGTTTCAGTTGTACAATTTAACAATAAGTCATATATATATTGCATTGTGTGTTCCCCTCCAATAGTGAGATTTTTTTTCCATCACTACATATTTGACCCCTTTTACTCCATCAACCTCTCTCCTTCCACCTCCCCTTACCCTCTGATAACCACTAGTCTATTGTGCATGTCCATGAGTCTCTGTCCTGTTCATTTGTTGCTTTTAGGTTTATATCCCACATATAAGTGATATCATGTGGTTTTCAACTTTTTCTGTTTGGCTTATTTTGCTTAGCACGATTATCTCGAGGTCCATCTGTACTGTTGCCAATGGTACAATTTCATCTCTTCTTATGGCTGAGTAATATTCCATCATATGTAGGTACCACAGCTTCTTTATCTAATCATATATTGTAGGGTACTTTGGTTGCTTCCATGTCCGGGCCACCATGAATAATGCTGCTATGAACATTGGTGTGCAAATATCTTTTTGGATATGAGTTTTCAAGTCTTTGGGGTAAATACCCAGTAGAGGGATTGCTGGATCATATTAAATATAGTTCCTATATTTTCAGCCTTAGTATTAACCTTAGGCATACCATGGAAAATTTAATTATAATTATGAATAACACGCTAATATGACTGATTTTGGCAATATAAAGGTTATGCTACAGATGAATGAAGTTGAAGGATGGAACCTGGAGATACGAAAAGCGATGAAGAGAGCTAACATCCTCATCCTACAAACCTGTAGATAATTAGAACATATCATCTATAGCTACCCTATCTGATACAGTTGCCACCAGCCTCATGTGGCTGTTTGATTTTAAATTAATTAAAATTAAAAACGATTTAAAATGTTACTTTCCTCATTCGTATGAGCCCTATTTCTAGTAACATAGATAATACCTTCCTAGGTTAAGAGCCTGATGCATTGATTCGATGGGTCTTTTGGGGCAAATAGGGAAGGTTTGAGTAAACTTTGTGTGTGGGAGAAATGTAATAATTATAACCAAGAAGGTTGCCTGTGGTAAATTTCATCACTGTTCCTAAATTTTCACTCCTCCCTGCATCCACACCCATTGTCATGGGAAATTGCAGTTCCTCCCACCAGAGGCAGAGTATATTTTCCAATCTCAGATTCTTCGTTTGGCCACGTGTCTTGCTTTGACCATTAGAATGTTAGCAGATGTCATGTGATCAGGGACTTGAAATGTTCCAGTGTGGTTAGGCTTGCTTTCGTTCACTTTTGCCATTGCCCTTGGTAGCCTTCTGGTCCCAGCATAATGTAACATGCATGTGAAGCAAATGTGACCTGAAGTCACACCCAGTGGAGCCCAGCCAAAATTAGCCAAGCTAAAATCAAGCCAAAGATCATGCATGATATGTAAATAATTGCTTTTTTGTTATAATCCACTGATTTGAGGATTTTTAAAAAGTATTATTATGGCAAAATATGACAAAA
The DNA here is from genome assembly GCF_014176215.1 of Rousettus aegyptiacus. Lineage (NCBI taxonomy): Eukaryota > Metazoa > Chordata > Mammalia > Chiroptera > Pteropodidae > Rousettus > Rousettus aegyptiacus. Next base: position 113,569,946 of record NW_023416306.1, on the reverse strand, counting down.
TATTCTTACTAAAAATTAATTTGAGGCAGTTTAAATATCTAAATATGAAATGAAAAATTTAAATATCTAAGTGAAAATAATGGAAAATGTTTTAAGAATTTATTATAATATAAACCGAAAGCACAAAGCATAAAAATTATTGATTAATTTTTCTACAATTAATTTTAAAGCTCTGTTTAACAAAAGACATCAAATGTTAAGATAAATTACAAAGCACAGACCAGGAGACAATATTTAAAATGCTTATTGTTTATGCTTATCAACATATTATTATCCAGAATATACATAGGAACAACACAATAAGAAAAAGTTACCCGAACAATATAAAAATGGAAAAAAGATATGAACAGGCTAGTCACAAAAAAAGAAATCCAAATAGCCAAGAGACACATGGAAAGATGTTAAATATCCCTAGTAATCAAGGAAATATAAAATAAAATGACAATGAGATATTTCATATTTACCAGGTTGGAAAAATTAAGCAAAAATCAAACAATACTAAATCTTGATGAAGATGTAGAATGATGGGCTCTCATAGAATTACAGTGAGAGTATAAATTGACACCACCACTTTGAAAAATATTTGGTATCGTCTAGCGAAAACCAAATCCAACATAATTTCCCGTCCTCATGTTAGACAACAATGGTACCAAACAGACTTTTCTGTCCCTCTGTTAGACAAATGTTAGACCAGGCATACTTTTCTGTCTCTAATTTTCTGCAGGGCTGAAATCTTTCATTTAAAAGTTTTTTAAAACAAATCAATTGTTATGATAGAACCAATTATTAATCCTTAATTTGAGGGGATGCTTCAAAGTGTTTATGATGACCTATGCATAGATCTCTAAAGATTGTTCTTTTTCTCATCAGACTTCCATTAAAATGTTCACCGTTACTTTGTAAAGAATCAGACTGATTATAGAGAGTATAGGGTATCGCTCTCCTCAGAGGAAACACAAAAAGTTGCATCAAAGCAATACTTGCCTAGCCCTGTGCCATTCGGGTCTCCATTCCTTCCCTTCTCACCTCCAAATAACTGAATGGCATGTCCAGAACTGGTGACAGAAAAGGGCTTAGTGTTCCCATGCCTTTTTTGAGAAAAGGGCTGGATCTAAAGAAAACAGAAATCAATAATATCATACTGGGTGGGCTGTGGGAAAGAAAAGAATGCTTCAGGGTGAAGCTTCATTTGAACAACCCTCTTTGTAAACTTTATGTCTGGAACATCTTCACCAATCCGAGGCTGGCTTTATTATGAGCTGAAAAGAGTCAACATCAAAATCGTTCATAAACTTCAGATGAGTTATAACTCAACAACCAGCTCTCAGAGTGAGATGCGTAGCTTCTCTTTGAGCAGTTGTTATTGTTGGCACTGGAGGCAGCACTGTTTCACAGAACTGACCAGTTTGATGAAACTGGCTGACCTTGCCTCTTGTTTTGATATCATGTCAATAGGGTCCAGTTGTCTTCCCAGCTCTGTGTCTTCTCTCCTGGAAGAACTTTACTAAGAGCCTGGCTTTAGATTCAAAGCTGAAGATACAGATCCAACTTTTTAAGACTCTAACTAACATTATGTTCCTCATGGTCTTTCTCTTAAAATATTTTTAAAAGAATATAAATAATAAATAGATTTTTAAAATAGTTTTGAAGCCCATACTTGAAAGCATAATGTAAGGTTCAATTCAATGTAAATATGAAATATTTAATAATAATAAAATAACAATGCTAATAGTAATACAAATAGCCTTTATGGACTGGTTACTATGTGCCAAGTATTCTTTCAAATGTTTTCCAAACACAAAGTCATCCTTATAACAACCCTATGAAATAAATAGGTGATTATTACTCCCATTTTATAAGTTAAGAACTGAAGCTTGGAGAAATTAAATAATTTGCCCAGGATAGCAAAATCAGTGGTGGAGCACAGTGGAGTACAGCGATCATCTAGTTCAACCCCACCTCTCACATATAATAGAACTGGAAGTCTTAGTTTCCTTGTTGTTAACATGAGAAAGTACACTTGCATCCTGGGAGATATATCCCTCTCTCCATACATTGAGGGACACTTGCTTAGGCCTCCTGCTCAGCTAAATCACCTCTGTGTTTATATATTGGCCTCTAGATAAGGACCAGAGAGGCTAAGTAACTTGTTCACAATTGGGCATTTTGTGAATAGCAGTTATAAGAGTCCAAGCCTCTCTCTAGACTCTAAACCTGATTTTCTTGACTGTGAATTTGGCTTTCTCCATTAGATTTTTTCTCTGATTTTAATTTGCGTTATTTTCTATGTTTTTCAAATTTCATTAGAAATGGTTTTACTCTCCTCTCCCATTTAGCCTCTAAGGTAAGTTCTTTTTGGAAGAATTCTATTTCTAATCAGATTTTATTGATCATTTTACCATAAGAACCTCACCAAAACAAACCTCTAATTTAATCAAGAGTTGAAGATTTCTTACAGAAAAGCCATCTTGCTTTTCTGTGTGATCTTAAACAACACTTATTAGTTGCCTTTCCACAAATTATTTAATAAATGGTATACAGAAACCTGGGTGATGCAAGCCTTTTGACCTTCCCTATGGGTATATGACAACATATCCAATGACTTCTTTTATATATTCTTTCCTGTAGAACAGAACTTGTCTTGAAAATATAGCTGGAAAAAGTCCATAGACTGTCCCTTCAGGAATTTATAAGGTACTAATTAATATTAAACAGCAGAAAACAGATACCACAAATACTCATGATCCTCTCCGCCTTATGCCCACTCCTCTGCAATTTATTTGAAAATTGCCAAAGAAAACAGTAGCTAACTTTCCACTCCCCTCTCCTCCAACCAATATTTGGGCACAATAATGGTAACATTTAACCCAAAGGTGTTTCTTTGAAGAGATCTTTAAAAAAAAAAAAAATCCATGTATTCAGGAACTTTGTGCAGCCAAATTAGTTAGAAAATAGAAGAGCCAGGACTTTTAAACTTGAGAATGAGTTTAATCAGGGTCAATCAAATGCCAAAAGAACACAACCCTGCATTACTTGACTATTTCCTACCCAGTATAAATGTAAACATGGAAACTTGGGCATTATCCATGATGTGGTGATGGCAAGTGTCTCTTTCATTGCTTAAACATGTACTGAAGTTAACTTCAGGGGGAATGCTTTGCCTCTTCTGGAAAGTTCAAAGCTTCCTAACACAATCAGTAGGACGATCTTCTTGTCTGCTCTTTAAAACCAGCAGTGTTTCTTTATGTCACTTTTAAATCAGTGAAACTCTCTATATTTCCATCATTTCATTATTTCTTCAACTCAGCCAACCACTTAATTTTAGGAAGAAGACAACTTCCTGTTATGCTCACAAATCTAATTGGGTAGGACATGACCCTAAAAAGGAATAGCTTCTTACTTTTGTTTTATAAGTGAATAGTGTACATAATCAAGTTGCTATGATATAGCCTGGTTTAAAATTTAAAGTGGAGAAGAGTCATCCTGAAATGTTATAAGTTGGAATATAGTCATCTCTATCTTGGAAATTTTTTAAAAAATTAGAAAAGAAAACAATACAGCCCTTCAGGATGCGATAAAATTGCTTAATCTGAAAAGAAATATAGTATTTCATTCTTTTAAGAAATAATTCATTTAATGAAAAAATATACTAGCAACAAAACATAAAAATTACTCATAGATAGCATTTTAATCTCAATGTCCTCATATGTGCTTTTAGTACTTTTTCCTATGCAATATATCTATATCAACATTAATATCATTATTAATGCAGCCATAAATACTTACAATTATTGTATAAATGGTGTTTATTTTACTATTTTTATGTAATCAATTAGTTAGTTTTGTCTTATATTGTTTGTCTTACATACCAAGTTTACAAAGATTTTCTGACTTTTTTCTAGTGTGATTATTGTCTATAATTAATTTGAATGTAAAATCTACCATAATTTATTTAAATATTACCTCTTACTATAAATTTAGTTCATTTTCAATTTCAGTATTATAAATAAAACTATGGTAAATATCCTATCAGCTAGTTTTTGATATATCTTTAATTTCTGAGGATAAATTTTTGGAAGTGAAAATATTTTACAAAATAAATACACACCGATAAGCTTCATAAAGTATGTAATTATTGCTGCCCTTCTCAAGTGTATTAGTAGTTTAATTCTTCATACCAAAATACATACGACATTATTTGTGAATTTAACAGATCAAAATAGCGTCTTGTTTTAATTTGTCTCTCTATGATTATGAGAGAGGCTAATCTCTGTGTAAAGTTCTTAACTTCTTGATTTACTCTATAAATGCCCTCCCCTTTTTAAAACAAGTTTTATAGATTTCCTATTGGCATGTTTGTATTTTATTATTTATTTATAAGATTTTTTTAACATAGGAGTTATAGTCTCTTTGACAAAATAGTGAATCTTAGGCTAGGCTTTTCACAGATGCGTTGAAAGCTATATGGGTTGGCTAAAACATTTGAGAAAGCCTCCCAACCCTTGTCTGAGAGAGTATAAGAATCTGGGGAGGCCATCGACCCCCCTGGAAGTGTCTGAGGCATGTCTCTAAATAGCTTGGTTGCAGCCACTGCATTAGGACTTCTGGTGGCCTAATACTGACCTTGAGTAACTTTGTGTGTCTGCTTCAAGTAAACAGGCAAGCCTCCAGAACAGTTTTATGACCATTTCTTATTAGTTTATAAATGTCTAGATAACAAATATCCACATGCATGCAGACTTGGGTGTGAGACTCACTTTCCTTCTAAGAGGCAGTCTTTATTAATCCCATATTTCTTTGGCAGTTATTTCAAGGAACATAAGTTGTGTATGGCTGGTTTTGTGAGGTCAGTCCAAGAGACAGACCTATGTCAGACCCATTAGTGAACATTTTGAAAATGTATCTGTACCTTCATTGGATTGTTCTCCTAGACTGGGATTACCTATAAGGAATGAGATCTGATTTACTTAGCTGGAAGAGGAAACACTTTCTCCTTGTCATCTTTTTCATGAGAAGAAGAAATTATTTAAGGAATCCAAGGTCACTTGCCTCTCCAACATTTTCTCTCTCACCCTCTTATCTATGTCTCCTCAAAAAACACTACTAAATAGACAGCTGGGATAAAATCTCTATGTCGAGAAATTATCACTAACAAGTAATTCCCAAATCCTGCTAACTCAGCAGTGCGATTTATCGAAGCTGCCTCTATTCTCTTTGTTGGTTGATTTGGTACATAGACTCAAATTTATTTTCAATTACTGCCTCCCCAACCCCATAGTTCCAGTTTCTTAATGGTTTATAAGATTCAAAGCATAAATGACTATCTGTGACAGTAGCACCTCCTTCCCTCTTCAGGTTATTTACCTGCCAAAGGATCACCTCCTTAGGAGTAGTGACCTACTAATCCTATTCTGGGTTTATTTTAGAAAACCAAACATAATATATCTGGACCCTCATCATCTAGGAAGTATTTAATGAAACTTGTCTAAGAGTATGTTAACAGAGTAGTTATCGTAATATGACAGAATGAAAACAGCAAACTTCCCCCCCTCCCCCCAGTTCATAAAAATCAATAGCAGAAATAAGTTAAATGCCCTGTGACTCACTGTATGGGAGTAAGATAGCCTTCTATTTCTGCTCATAGTCTTTGTCTGGGAGAGAGACGTCTCCACAGTTTTATGTGGTCACCCAGAGATGCACGCATATCAGAAAGTGTGTCTAAGAATGATTTTCTCTTGATTGTCTGAGGCTTTGGAGCTCAATGTGATCCTTCTGTCACTTTGGAAACCTGAAGGGGGAAGTCGGCCTGGCTCTCTTTCTTCTCACTATCAGGATCACAGGCTGCTTGGTTCAGCAGTAACTTGGTTGGTCTCACCTATGAATGAAGAAAGTAAACGTCTGTGTCATGTTACTGTAGAATTACTGAGACCTTTTACATCTTCCTTGACTAATAAGTGAAAACTGAAGTTCAACCATCAGAGCTTTCTTTCTGCTGTTTAAGGTTATAATTACTATGTAAATATCTCTGGGATGGGGAGAAGAATAGGAGATTGGAGGTAACTAACATTCGAATGCTTACTTTGTGCCAGGACCTATTCTAAGCTCACTAGAATTTACATTTGCTAGTATTTAATTCTCACTGCTTTGTTAGGTATAGGTACTATTTCCATTCTAGGATGGTGGTATTTGGTTTCCAGAACAGTCTGTTAGTAAGTAGTAGATCAAGGTTGTAAATCCAAACCTCTTTGTCTCTGGAGCCCTTGATATTTAGGAGAAATGGGCATAAAGCTGCTATTATTCATAGTCGTGTATTGATTTGGAGAGGACTTAGTAGCATTTACAACTTGGAAAGCATAAGAAGTAGGTTCATATCTGATGAAAAGAGTATCTAGAGTAGCTGAGAACAACTCTTGAGCTCCCTTGCAATATTGCTAATGAGTCTGGCCAGGGCTTTCTATCCCACCCCTGACCCTGTCTCACACTTCCTTTGCAACCTCCTGCCTGACCAAAGTAAAGATGTTCTGAGGGAAAAAATTCACTATGTGAAAAAGCAACACCAAGAGTCTGTCTTTCCTAGTATGCCCTAAGAAATGACAGTGATATAGAGGAGTTTAGTAAATGAGGCATGAATTTGTGACAGAATAAACAGCTCACAGCCTGCCACTGTGTAGCTGGGATTTGGCAGCTTAACCAACCAAACATTTTTAGTTTAGGGGACCAGAAAGGTGTCAGGAGAGACTTGGAAAGTGCCTCATACATTTTCATTTGTGTCACCCTTTAGGTATGTTTTGAAGTTTGAAGTAACCGATGTGGTTGGCCTCTTTAGTGGAGAGAACACTGGACTTGGAAGAGGAAGACCAGGGTAAGAGTCCCATACCTTCCACTGATTAGCACTGTAGGGTGAAAGCCAAGCAAGGCTTTGAGCTCAGGCAGGGTCCCAACCTTTGCTGGATCCCACAGGGACTTGGAGGGTGTAACACCTCAGAGTTTGTCTTGACTGGAGGTGATGGAGCTGGGCTCTATCACTTACTAGAGCTGTTCCATGGGGAAATTTTACTTATTCTCCTAGTTTCCCTACCTCTGATCATTGTAGAATAATTAGGCTCATAGGAGAGAATGAATGCAAATGTTTATTCACAGTTCTTGGAACACAGTAACTGTCAGAATTGGTATTCTGAGTCTCCATTTTTTCCTTCTGCAATAGCAGTAATAACAATTAAAATATGTGGCTGAAAAATATCATACATGGCAAAGCATTTATTATTCCTCCTGTTTCTGATATACTGAAATCATAACCTTGCCTACAAGTCTTAATGTCTAAACTGTGCTCTTGAGAGATGCTAAGAGACATTTTTATGGAACTGAAGGTGAAAGCTCCATTCCCATAAAAATTGGGCCTGGGAATGGAGCTACTGGTCTCCTTACCCAAAATCAAGAGAAACTTCAGAAAAAAAAAAAAATCCTTTATAATTCCAGCCAGCCTGAGGCATGTATTTTCTATGAATAAAAATAATGGTGCATAATTTTTCCCTAAGCCCCTATCAAATAGTCAAGTCTTGGAATTCATCACAAACCACAGAAGAGCAAAGCGCAATGTAATGAGCAAAGTTTACAGTGATCTGTTCTCCTCATTTGGTCTCTGTATCTACTTTGCAGTTTAAGGAGAATAGCTGCTCTGGCAACATATTTGGATGGAAGTCCATTTTTCATTTAAGGATGACAATAGCAGTGTTAAACAGCCAGGATATAGGATGAGGCTGGCTCTGTATCTATGTATCTGGCAACTAAGGAAACAAGAGCAGAGAATAGAAGCAGCCCATGATTATGAGCATATCCAATAGCCACTGGGTCTGCATGAAAAGGTCCTGCAAACTATATATAAAAAACAAAAAACAAAAAACAAAAAAAACACACACAACAACAACAACAACAACAAGTGCAAATGAGAACTTTTAATGCCTGAATAAAAGTTACTAAACTTTTAACCATCTTTGAGTCCCAGTGGAAGAAACTCAAGTCTGAAGGAAACAATTGTTTCATTACTCCTGATGGGCATGGCTTTAGGGATTTGATGTTATAGATGATCTAAATTTGACTTTAGACCAGACCAATTACAATGGCAAAGAGGAAGCATGGAAAGCAGTTTAAATAGCTCTTACCTCTCTCCAGAGCAGAGGTGAGAGACACAACATGGTTGTGCAAAGAAGTTGGCTATTCTAAAGTCTTAAATAACTGAGCTGCATTTTCACTCATTGGGTGGAAGGGAAAATGGACAGACATAGTATACTGAATATAGCTGGGGAGGGGTTTGCCAGGGTTCTCTGTCTAGGTGAGAAATGATTGGAATTAGCAGATGAGACCAGTTTCCTGCCTCTGTGGAGAAACCTGCAACAAAGACCATGGATTCCATGGCTACCTGAGGGAAGTAGACAGCTGGCCAAGATAAACACATTTCCTCAGTAACAGGATGGAATTTCATGTCATGGTTTCTAGACACAACCTGAAGAAGCCACTAGCTCTACAAACACTGGCTTCCCTCAAGGACATAAATGCTCCCAGACCAGGCCCACTTTGTCCTGATGATTTGGGGAGTAGCTAAAGATTTAGAAACTTTCCTATTTCCCTATATTACCGTAACCCCACCCCTAGAAAGATCTAGTTCATGTGTGCCACCTCCTTTGCTTCCAGACTTCTAGGGTAAAAACGACTCCTTTACATTCGACCACCTCCAGAAACCCCCACTCTCTGAGACACAGCAATAGCTGGACTGTCACCAGGACTCAGAAAATTCGAACCACAGGCAAGTGAGTTATTATTCATTTTAGATTTGGATTATCAATGATAGTGTATAAAGAATTTTTAATGTTAAGGGTAATGTGTAGAAAGAGTAAATCAGTTTGAGATAAACATTTGTATTTTTTTCACATAACTTTCTCATATTTAAAAGTAAAATATAAATTTATAACCAAAACATCTATTAATGATATAAAAGCAGTATTTGTTCATGGTAAAAGAAATGGCACCCATTGTTAATTAGGACTTAGAGTGATTGCACAAAATCCATGAGAAAAGGTCCAATCTCTGTTAGACATATAGAACTGGAGATTATGAGAGAATTGGGGGTCGAAATGATTATTTGAAAGTAAATTTGCATAGAGGGGATAGTAGAAATTATGAATGAAGGTTTCCATACTTGCATGGAACTTGTATGTGTGTGAAAAAAGAAAAGGGATCAAACCCAACTCTTGGGGACATGGAGGAAACGAAACAAGTTGATATAAGCCTGGAGCTGTTAGAAAGGAGAAAGGCCCAGGACAATATGGGTCTTGGAAGTCAACGGAGAAAGCGAAGCCAATGTCCTCATTGATTGAGAAACATGAGAGGCTGTAGAGGCCACAGGAGAGCAGTTCTAAGATGACTCTGCGTGCTGTTAATCATGTCTTTTAATGATGAGCACTGAGAGTTATGGCCTGGCGTGCTCTAGTTAGAAAATACAGAGCTCCCAGCCTACAAGACTTCTGCCATTGATTAATCTTGTGTTTCATAGGCCCGAGATCTGAAACCATAAAATGTGTAGTATTTATTTAGTATTAGTACATGTTCTGAGGATGCTTTTTCTGGAACCATTTTGAGACCACAAAACTGAAAAAGGTTTTGAGATGAAATGCTAGCCCTGTACCCAGATTGGCCTGTCATTCTTTCCATTTAAAGCCACCAGTAATATGGTTGCAAGATGTATTTTGCCCATTTTTAAAAGCCATTTTCTACTTTCTACTTTCCAACCACCAAAATATGTTGGGAGTGTCATAATTGTTTTTCACTTTGGAATGTTAGAAAATATTGTTTTCATAATAGAAATAGCATTTCTTTAATTTTTTCTCTTTTTTTAATCGCCAGTGGCTGCCATACCAAACCACTGACTTGGCTCATTATATTTCCAATTCTAGCTTGTGCTAGAATTTCTGGCAAAAGAGTATTATAAGGACTGCCCAAAATATTTTTGAGGAGGTTTATCTCAGAGACTAGATGGAGGAAAGACTGAAAAACAAAACTGGACTTAAATGCATTTATTCAGGTAAAGAATTTAGAATAGGGTTTGACGCATGGTAAGCATATATAAGTTCCTGTTATTACTAGGACATTATAATATAATGTTGCATCTGAGACTGGAATGGACCAAGAAAGGCCACCAATCTTTATGACAGGATAAGTGCTCCTTAAGGACTCAAAACAAATGATTATTAGAGTTTAGAAGACTTCTGGGAAGCCGTTAAAAGACAACTATGTCATGGTGACAGGTAAGTTTGTAAAGAGATTAACCAGTTGGCAATTGGGTGAGCTTACCTAAAAGATGTATCATGTAGAGGGAGATGGAGTAGTTTAGCATTATTAAAATCTAGTTCTAGAATCAACATACTTTGAAAGTGGTCCAACTATAAATGAAATATGAAGCTGCTTGAAATTAGCATAGAAAGAAAATATTGAGACTGTAGTGAGCATAATGTTCAGGCTTTTAGAAGTTGTCAAAAGTGAGGAGAGAGATAAATAAGTGAGTCCCCATTCAGGGTTCTATCTTTTTTTTTTCCCACTGAATTACTTTCAAGATCTCCAAGTTCTCTTGCAGTAGGGCAATGTGATTAAAACATTTATGAATAAATGATATGATTTCTGTAAATCAGTCAGTAAATATTTGAACACCTATTTGTACAAGCATTTTCCCTGAGACATAGGAAAATCACTACAGTAGAAATTGTTTGTGTCAATCATAAGCTTCTCCCTTTGGTAAAGGGAGGATAGATGTGCCCTCCCAAAATTTACATGCTAAAAATGTCCAATTTAACCAGTGAAAGAATATGTCTAAGAGTCTCAGAAAAGAGTTGGTAGTTGGACAAAGATGAAGGGAATAGAGAAATAAATGATGGGATGGTTTGAAGTTAGCAAAACTTCCCTGCAGACATACTGTAGAGCAAGATATGACTTGACTCTAAAAAAATTGGTGATGGAAAAATAAGCACAGATTCCAGTAAACCTTGCCCACCCCTAATCCAGAACTCCAGCAGCCTCAAAAAGCCCACTCCCAGGGTAGAATCCTACAGAAGAAACAGCCAGTTCTATTGGGCAGTGGTCATAGCTCATACCTTTGAAGTAACCCCAAACCCCATCATCCCCATCAGTCATCCTAATGGATGCTAAAGATTTTTTTAAAAGACCTGAAAATATAGAGGTAAGCACATCCATAGAACCTTTAGGACAGCACAAGGAAAACTGTTTATAGAAGAATATTCACATCAGGAATTTAGATGAGGCTTCAAAAATATGTCTGTATCTAGTTATAGAGGACCGTAAAGCTTAGAAGTGATGGCTTAGAGTTTCTCTTCTTGGCTTGGGAAGGGAGAGAAAGATCTGTGAGCCAGAGGGAAAATAAAATATTAAAAGCTATATTTCAGAAAGACTGGTTTTCTTGTTGGCAGTAAGTAGGGAGGCCCACAGTGGGTAGGACAACTGAAGGCCAGGGAAAAGAAAACAGGTTGAAGTTACTACCATGGATCATGAACAAGGGCCTAGATTCCATGATACCATAAGGCCGGAATCAGAAGAGGCCTTCTCAAACCAAAATCAAATGGTGTTCTTTTATTGTTTTTTCACTTTTTATTATGAAAAGAATTCCATCATACATAAATAACAGCAGAGAAAATAGTACAATGACTTACTTTCTAGATATCGGCCATCCAGCTCAACAATTATAAATATTTTGCTAATATTGTTTCATTTCTCTTCCCCTACAACTGTTTATACATGTGTTTAACTTTTCTTTTGAAATGATTTCAGACTTACAGAAAAATTACAAAAATAATACCAAAAATTCCCATATACCCTCACCCAAATTTTTTAAATGCTATTAACATTTTGATATATTTGCTGCTTCAATTCTCTCTTTCTCCCCTCTGCCCCATTTCCAGTCTCTTCTCTGCCCTTCCCTTCCCTTCCCTGCCCTTCCATTCCCTTCCTCTCTCTCTCTCTCTCTCTCTTTCCGCCCCCCCTTCCACTACTTCTCTTCCCTCTCCCCTCCCTCTTTCATATTGATGTTCCAATTGCCCCAGATTTGTCAGGGAGCCCCTAAAAGCTGTATTCTAAGTCTTCCTGACATTTCTCAATTATTCTTTGCACACTTCTTCCTTTTTGATATAATACAATGTTCTAAGCTCATGTGTACTTTTCATGCCACAAGCCTGGAATCCAATCTAAGGACCTTATTCTTTTTAGTGAAAAAATATATTTAGAAACCAAAATGTGAGCATTAGATATATTTATTATTTTTGCTGCTAGGCTCTCTCAACAAATATATCTAGAAAAATATATATATATATAATTAAGGGTTCGTACTGATACTTCCAAATCCAACACAATACCACAGGGTTCATTCCAGTCTTACCGCTTTTGCAATTTCCTTTTCCAACAATGAGAAACTTGACTTTTATTATCCACAATATAGATAAAATTATACTTTTTAATGAATTATCTCTAGAACTTCATAGAATAATCCTGAACTTACCCATAGTTTTCTCTCTTTAGCTAATTAGACTTTGTCTCAACAGGGAAGAGGAGGAAAAGCATACCCACAACAAGCAAAAGTTTGACATATATGTTATTCCACATTTCGAAACACAAGGCAGGCGCAGGGTGAAATGATGTTTCCAGGGCAGTTAAGGACTAGAAACCTCACATTTGTCCTTGGATGGGAGTTTATTTTCTTAGACTAAGTCTGGGCTTGACATTCCAGCTGCTCGCCCTTCCACAGCAAATGGATATGGAGAAGTCTGCCACCAGCCGCTGATGGAGAAAACAGCTGCCTCTAGAATGGTTGGAAGTCCCTCTCCACTCTCCCCATCTCTCACTCCTGAAAATACAACATGCACACCTTCACACACAAAGGGTAAAGAATTCCTGTTTATTGCTAGGAAATCCTATTGAAATCAAGAAAATCTCTCCTAAATAAATTCTTTAGCCAAAGTTTTCCTTTAGATGATCATTTGCATGAACATCAATTCAAGCATGACTGTCTTCATTATTTATGAGTTGTTGCCTATGTGGATTTTTTTTCAGTTTCCTGAGAAGTTGGATGAGTGACCACATGACTTGATGAGCTGACCACCACTTTACTTCAGAATATTTTCTTGTAGGGCCTTATTTCCACTCATTAAACAATACTTGTTGAGCACTTTTCTATGTGTCAGACACTGTGTTAGCCACTTAAAATACAGACAAGAATCAGAGACATAAAGAGTCCCCAGTCTAGTCACCAGGAATAGAAATAGGACCTCTTTTTTCTTGGTGGGATAAACCATTTCTGGTGGACTTAACGTGGCCATCTGAAATGGTATGATTTAGAATCATCAGGGGTCCCCAATCCCCAGGTTGTGGATTGGTACTAGTCTGTGGACTGTTAGGAACTGGGCTACACAGCAGGAAGTAAGCAGCGGTTAGCTAATGAAGAAGCTTCATCTCTATTTACAGCTGCTCCCCAGCACTAGCATCATTGCCTCAGCTCCACTTCAGATCATCAGGCATTAGATTCTCAAAGCAGCACCAGTCACTGGTGCCAAAAAGGTTGGGGACTGTTGATTTTAGATGATGCTTAGCAACTTTTCCTAATTCTTACCTGGCTACTTGACGTCTCTTAAGATGACTCAAGTTTAATCATTAGTGCTTATTTTGATTCCTTCCTAAAGGCTTTGTGTTCTAATAGAATTTCATATTATAATATAAGTACTTTTCTCTGGCAGAATATTTGTTTTAAATCATTATATGGGTAATATCATAATGGCATTATTTAGCAGTTAATTTAGAGCAAGGTCTTATGAGTAGGAACACTTAAGGAAGAAGGGAGGTCAATTGGAAGTGAGGCAGAGGATCCTAGCTAACACCATTACCAATTTCATAGTTTTCTGTCTACAAGACCCAGATCAACTGAAAACAATAGTTAATACCACTTAAAATATTTTCTATAACCCAAAATATGTGTTTTGTTTTGCCATTCCATGAAAAAAAAGGGATACGAAGAGTCTAGTCATGAGCTGACCACCACTTTACTTCAGAATATTTTCTTGTAGGGCCTTATTTCCACTCATTAAACAATACTTGTTGAGCACTTTTCTATGTGTCAGACACTGTGTTAGCCACTTAAAATACAGACAAGAATCAGAGACATAAAGAGTCCCCAGTCTAGTCACCAGGAATAGAAATAGGACCTCTTTTTTCTTGGTGGGATAAACCACCAAGAAAACAGATTCCAAACATAGATCCAGCTAATCTCCCATACATAATTTAAAAGGGATTGCTTTTCTTACACTTTTATACTTTTGAAATCTTCTACAATAAACTTGTATTACTCTGATTTCATAATAGAGTGGCAGGGACCACTAAAAAGGAGGAGCCTTACTGCCAAATGTGTGTTGATTAGGATTCTTTATTCAAGTGGCATAAACACAGTATAGCTAGCTTAAGGCAAATTTATTAACTCACGGAGCCAAAAGGATACAAGGGTAGCTCTGGTGGTAGGCAATTATTCATTAATTTCTCATGTTTCTGCATGTCCTATAAGCTGAAGCAATGATTATCTTTTTTTTCTAGACTTTTTCAAGGATGTTTGTTTAGTGACTAGCTACTGTTTCATTCTGGAACAAAGGGCAAGCAGACTTATTGCCTATTATAAAAGATCTGAGTTCCTTAAGCTCAGGATTTCTCTTCTGTAATGCAATACACTGTGTAGGTGTCACTTGGTCTTCTTTACATCAACAGTTGGGAGTTGGTACTCAAGGAAGGGGCACAAGGAAATCTAATACTGTGGCTACTATATAGGTATGAGTAATAAAGTTTTTTGGCTCTATACCAAGAGTTTACTGTCTTCTGCTTAGCATCTATAAAACTGGGGCAGGCAAAATTGTCAGCTTGCAAGTAGGGTAAAAAATCTCAGACCCCTCACAATTCTTGTCAACTCTAGGGATCAAAGTAAAAATAAACTATTGGAACCAGGGTCTCAAATTCATTTCCTCCAGAACCATCTTTCTCTCCACATCTGCTATGGGCCGATTGTTTATATTCCTCCAAAATCCATGTTAAAATCTATTCCCCAAATGTGAGGGTATTTGGAAAGGGAGTCTTTGGGAGATGGTTAGATTATTAGGACAGAGTCTTCATGAATGGGATTAGGGCTCTTATAAAAGAGAACAAAGAGAGCCCTCTTGCCTTTTGCCATGTGAGGACAAGTGTAAAGATGGCTCTATAAACCAGGAAATTGACCTTCACCAGACACGAGATCTGCTGGCATTTTGATATTGTACTTCCCAAGCCCCAGAACTATAAGAAATAAATTTCTGTTGTTTATAAGCCACTCAGTCTATAATATTCTTTTATAGCAGCCTCATCTATCAATACCTCATCTATTTCTGCCTACTCCTGTTCAGCATGAATCTATAGACAGAGAAGAAAGATAACATTTGCCAGTCTCAAATCTATTCTCTCAGCTATACAGCCCTAAGGCTATTGACTTTTATTTGTTCCCAGGGAAAAACCCTAATTGGCCTTGTTTATACTATAGTCCTCTTGAACTAATATTTATTTAACAGGTATATACACCATATACTCAGTAAGAATATATTTCTGGAAATCACATTCTTGAATATAAAAATTCTTATAAATATATTCTTTTCTTTAAATATGAATAAATTAATGAAGATAATATTAATATAAGTCATTCGTATTCAAACCTTTATGCTTGTTAGTGTATCTTTGTAAGCCCCTCAATATCCCACTGCTCTCCATCCTTCAATATTCAACTATAGCAGAGATCTAGGAGTAGAGACCAGAGTAATATTTCTTACATGTTAGTTAGGAAATAAAACTTCCTAGCCACAACTACTTAGTTAAAAGTAAATTGGCTGAAATTATCATTTGGAAAGCTGATCATTTGGTAAGTAGGTTTTAGGGAAAATCACCTAGAGGCCAACATCTTCACTATTTTATTTCTGTTTGTTGTCTCTCTGATAAGCTCTTGAAAGACTATGCTTCACATACAGTAAGTACTTGGCTAAATATAAAACCTTTTAATATTCACAAAAGAGAAGCTCACCAGGCTCTTTTCCTGGGAATAAACAGGATGCTTTAAAAAGGAATATAAGACAAAAAGATTTCCCAAATTCTGAGACATATTACTCCAAACAATTATTTTCCTGTAGCTAGAAAAAGAATTGCAAAAGTTCCAAAGGTTTGAGATTCTATTTTCCTATTCATTAATTCTTGGTTCCAAAATACTTTTGAAAATATAGCTCATTTAAACCAAGTAGTTTCTTATTAAGTTTCCTATAAATTCTTGAGGTCTCATGAAAATAAGCTCTATTACCCCTTTGGAAATACTCTCCTTTGCTCCTGTGCCTTCTCTTGCCATTTATTTGTTTGTTTGTTTGTTTATATTTTATTTATTTATGCCAATTTTTTTTTCAAATCCTTATTTCAAATACTAAAATTCTTAATGAGTCTTTGCTTAATGTTGATGGTAATGGTAAAAGGGTGGTTATAGCTTGGTGGTTTTACTTGACTCCTCATATTTATTGTTGCCCTTTTGTCTGTGCGAAGAGGGAAGAGAGGCCAATGTCCTGAGCTGAAGCTGAAGGAGCCAGTTTGGCTTCTGCAGAGTCAGTGAATCATGGTGCAGTCATAGATCTCCTGGGGCTCCAGCCCACGGTCAGGAAAGCTGAGGGAAAGAGCTTCAGCTTCTGTAGCAGCAGATGGGGCCAGCTAACAGGATTTAGATTCACTTCACTGACCTTGCCTGTTTGTTTGTTTGTTTGTTTGTTTTGTTTATTTGTTTTGTGGATACCTGCAAGATACACATACATACCTTTAAACCTGTTTTCAAATGATAGTGAAGCTCTCTTGATTTTACCAGCCATGATGATACTAGAGTGTCCTCAGGCAACAGTGTCTGCCACCTTAGATAGCTGTGAACCCCAGACTTGCCTGTAAATACATAACTCTAACCATGTGAACTTTTTTTAGGAGTGTTTATATCTGGCACATTAGGATGATCATGGATTGCATTAAATCAGCCTTATGGGGTACTTGCACTTGATTCTTACACTGGACTCTAACCACATTTCCTCACAATACAAGGTCTAGTATGTGGGTAATGTAAGATGCTTCAGAGAAAATATCCTTCTGATTCTCATATAGACATCTGCAAAGCTTCCATTAATGTCATATTCATTCTTGGAAGTATTTTGACTGTTTCTCCTTACTGACAGAGAAAATAAGATTCTGTCTGGGCTGCAAGATGCTTTATATCACCCCAATAAGCAGTAGCCAAGAAGTCAGTGTATCTTATCGTCACAGATTTACATTTAGGAGCTTAACTATGTGTGATGTTCAAATTCTAAAGGCCTGTACAAAGGGACTATATTATTTATTCACCTGTATAACTAATTGTGTAGAATATTTTTCTGATAGTACAAACCAAATGCTTAATTTAATTTAATTTTATTTATTACCTTCTGATAACTCTAACTTTGGGATAATTCTTGATTAAAGCAAGTACAATCTTTTCATTAAGCTATGGAACAGAAATTTATTAGCAGATATATCTCGACTACTAGTTTACCAACATGAGAGATTGTCAGACTTTAGAAAATACTAAAAAATAAGCTTCACAGAATATTTAAAAAGAGAAACATAAACAGCCAAAAGCATACAGAAGAAAAACATTTAGAAAGAAGAAATTCAAAACAAAAATGAAGAGAAGAAACATTGTAGTACATCACTTTTCAGACTTTGGCTAAAATCAAGTGAAACGATTCAATACTCATGATTAATTAGGAGAGAATTTTTACATGCTCAATTAGCTAAACCAAAATTTTTTTTAAATTCACGAGCTAAGAAATCTTAGCAACTAAGGGTAGTTAATAAAAGATGAACCTAACCTAATATATCAAAAGGTTCGAGAAGTGGACACAAGAAAGAGAACATGTGATATTACTCTTACTTGTAATGATTGTATATAGAGTCCGTGCATTAATTTCCCCGCTGTCCAAATTAAACTGGACATCTGATAAATATTCTCAATACATGTTTGTTAATAATGCAGAGGCAAGAAGAAACTTTTAGCCAGGCGATTTAAGACTCAAGATGCTTTTCTACTACTAAGTGTACCATCAAGTGAACCTAAGTGGGGGATGGATTTTTGCTTTCCTCAATGAACTTGAGCTAAACTTTGATAAGATCTTAATATTTTCATAGCCTGAATATTTGGGACTTAGAGGTTGTTTCTTCCCTAATATGGATTATTACATGTATAAATAAAAAGGAAATTAATGAAGAATTCTTATCTGATTGTACAGCTTCCTTAAAATGTATAATCGCATTTCAGGAAAATTGATATGCATAAGTTACATTTTATATTTACTCCCTCTTAAATATCCCATTTTCATTCTTTTCTCCTCTCTTCTGAAATCTACTTTTATAGGTGTAGATTCTAATTCCTATTCCAAAAAGGCATTTAATTAGCCCTTACTCCTGATTTGATTTAGAATTCTATTGCAGTAACAAGTTTAATAGATAGTGGCTGAGGCAAATGATGAAATGACCCATCTGTTTCAAAGCAAAGATGCTGAGTCCACATGGTAGCAGAGAGAGAAAAGCACTAATCCAGCAGACAATTGGGTAACTCTTAGTGGCCTATGAAGGAAGGCAGATTTTCCTGCTGTCTTCTGCCTATAGATATGCCATTCTGACAGCTTTCTGGGTCTGCTTTATAGAGATAGAAAGGCCCACCAGATAGCATTGCCCTGTGAGGCCAACTCAGCCTCTCCCAGTGGAAGTTTTAGAGCTAGTGACCTTTATTACTTACTGGAAGTGGAGACATAAAACTCTGAGATGCATCCAGGCCCTGGGTGTGTTTTTCTGGGACAGCCTACTTGAAGCACACGTGTGTGCACCTCTCACACCTGTACATCATTGTATTGCCCAGTTCTAATAATAGGAAGCCAAATGCCACATGAACACTGGGCAGAGAAATAAGGCAGGGAGAACAGACAAGCCCTGGTGGGGTGCCTCTAGCCAGGGCACACATGGTGCCCTGGGCTGTCCAAGGGAGGTGTGACACTGTTTACCAGGGAGAGTGGCTGCTACAGCCTGGCTTCCTACGCCCTGTCTGGCCTATGAAATGTGATCTAAATCACAGGAGGCAAAAACATATTACTCTGACCACAATTCACATTCCGTAGGAGGAGACAGGATTAGAACATTTCTATTCTTGCCCAATGCTGCTAAATTTAAAGTCAATAACTGTTAACTGTTGTCTTCCTTCAAAAGACCAAAGGCAAGCATCATTTGCTGGTGGCAAAATGCTCTGAAATATTAAGAGCAGTATGATTGGGCAAAGGAAGATGAGAGGTAATGAACAACAGTCCTAAATTCAGTACCAAGGCTGCTGGCAATACCATTTAGAGTAAACATCTCCATTTATGACTTCATTCATTGCCTCAACTGTTCATTTATGCATGTACTTATTTAATCAACAATTAATTATTAAGCTTGTATAATGTGTAAACCATAAAGGTGACCAGCCCCAGCCCTTAAGAGGCTTGTAAAGGAGATAGGCACATACGCAGAGTAATAAGTCTCTATCAGATTAAATCTGGTCTGCTAGTGATTTACCTCTCTTTCATTTCTATACCCTTCCTCAGTTACTCTCAGATCTAGAGTGCCCCGTTTCTTGTTCACTTAAAGATCCTCATTATAACTGAAAAGGCAGCTCAAAATAATGCATCTAGCCTTTCTTCTTCCTTCAGGAAGCCCATTTCACAACAAATTTTACAATTAATTTTAATCATTTTTCCCCATCTTTCTTCTCCAAAGTGCAATCCCCACCCTACTCCCATTTACCACTTTTCAATGAACTTTATTCCATGGCAAATAATTTTTTTAGTTTAAGTTTGTAAGGATATCAGCAACTTGACTAGTTTTCTCAGCAACTTGACTAGTTTTCCCAAACTCCTCATATCATTTGGGACCTTCAGTGACTTAGATCTGCTATCAAGCAGTTGGGGACTCATTTCCTTTTACCTGGCAAGATCTCTGTAACTGACATCTCAGGGGAATCATCTCTTCTGTTATTCAGCATAAAACCGCTAAAGGTTCCTAGAGAGAAACAGGCTGGGATTATGGCTATTAAGGACAGACTTTAGATTTAATATTTATTTCTCCTTGTCCACCAGCCCGAGGGAGCCAAAAAAGAGGGATATTTTCATACCCCTGTTTGCTATCACATTGTACACTATTTTTACATAAGCTTAAGCATCGACTCTCAGTGTAAGAAATGCCCCTGAACTTATTGTTCTACCTGTACCTGACTAATCAGTGTCATGAAAAAAGAAACTCAGAAGTCCTATTCCTCTACCTCTTTTCCTCTACCATAGCTGATTGATTGAAAACTAGTACAAGTTTCTGCCTGTGACATCTTGTGCCTCCCTCTCCTCTCTTATATCCACCAATGGCTTGTATAGTGAGTGGGTTAAGATTCAGGGTAAAGCATCTCTTAGGCATTTAGTATTTAAAGCTCTTTTCTTGTTTCTACATGTCCATCTTTCTTCAGAGAAAATGAAGACAAATCATCAGGAAAGTGGGAAGAGAGACTGAAGAATTAGACCTAAGATTGGAGTTTTGAGAGGGTGGCAGCTGGGGGAAATGCTGAGAAATGACTTCTTAGAATAGAATCCTAAGATGAACTAAGTATTATTTACACAGGAAAAAAACTAAAGGAAAGAATTTGGTTTACTTGGAGTTGACAGCAAAGAATTCAGTGATTCTACAGTGTAGTGGTCTGTACCAAGAAGGAACAAGTCCCTGGCCTGGCCTCCTATGTCCCCAGGCACTGGTTCTGGACTGCGCCTGAAACAGGAGATTGAGCTCCTAGCATACTGAAATTGCATTAACTGAAATGTTATTTACTTTCCATGGAAAAATTATAGCAAAGAGATTAAGTTATGACTTAGTGCATTTCAAAGGAAAATAAACATTTATTGCAATAAATAACCATAAAATAGGTCTAATAATACTCTAAAAATACTCTCATGATTTGAGAAAGTAGTAAAACTTCTTTTTTACCATGCCTGAATTTTCACAAAATATTAGTTTGATTATTAGAAATTTGGCTGCTAATTCAAGGTCTGGGTTATCACTTCATGACCCACAGTTCAGCCCTTGACCATTCTGTGACCCCATTTCTTTCGCTGTACAATGGGCTACTTCTTTCTCAGTGGGCATGTTCTGAAATAATACAATAATGAAGAGGTCTTAATCCTTAGGATGCATGATGCTAACAGATACAAGTTTTATTTTCATACACAATTCCTTATTAATAATGCTACCCTCATGTAAGTTAAGATAAACACTCAGTAGCTATCAATCTTTCTTTTCCACTCTTTGGCAATGTCCCCCGCCCCAACTCTGATATCTCCTCCACAGTGCCTCCTTAGAGGTCTAATATACTTCACCATATCTACATATACCTGTTTACATGCTGTTGGTCACCACTTCTGGTTGCACTATTAAAAAGCTCTCTGGTGAGATTTTGAAAAATGCCATTTCCTAGACTCCACTTCTTCAGTCCTGGCTTAACTGGTCCCAGGTGGGACTGAAACAGCCCTGGATTTAAAAGACTCACCAGGTGTATCTGATGTACTACCAGGGCTGGGAAACATTGAGTGGTTGACCTGGAGAGGGGCTTTCACTTACAGGTGGAGAGAGTTAAAAATAAAATTATCGATGCCCAAATATCTATTTCACTTAAGGAATCGCCCTCATGCAAGAGAGGCACAGCTGAAGGCCCAAGGCATAACTTACCATGTTATGAAAATTTGCTAGTTGCAAGTGAAATTCTGCGTTTAATTCCATGCTTATGAATAGGTTGATTGCATAATTTATCCCTCAACCTAGAACACTTTTGAGAGTGGATTATGCACAGTCAGGCAAACTGGGATATATGTCACCTTAATTTGGGGAGATTTTTATAATTGGGAAATACAGACTTTTGGGATACAACTTATTACTCCTTAAACAGATTGACTTTCTCATTTGTAAAATTGGCATACGAATATTTAGCTTTCAAGTTTGGAAGCATTTAAATATGGACATTTATATGAAAGACCTTTGTAAACTCTCAAGTAAGTCCTGTATTTGAACTTTATATATTATTATTAGAACCAAAATACTCAGAGAGACTGAGATACCAGAAAGTGTTAGGGGAATTGACAATTGTTATTCAGCACCACCTTCTCCCTTTAAATCCCACTTTGAATTTGAAAGTCAGATGAGACAAAGGGAGAAATTCATAAATCCCCGTCAAAGGTATCCCCATGGCTTGTCATGTAAAGTGTTACCCATCTAACCTGACAGGTGCCTTTTTGTTAAACATCCTGGCTTAGATATTTGGGGGGCATCATGGAGAATTTAGAATTTTAGGATTAAGGTTGCAAAGGGCTTTAATAACTGTAATCAATAACATATCTATATTATGCTGTATAAATTAAAAGACATAATGTAGTTTGGTGAAGGCATGGCCTTTAGGGATGCCCACCTCTGCCTGCTCTGTTTCCTTGGTAGTATCTTTTTTTTTTTTCTCAGTCTGAGCTTCCTTATGGGAAAATGGGGATAACAATGTTCTTGTCCTAAGGTTGTTTGAAGATTGAAGTGGAAATATTAGTGTCTGGCACATTAACATACACAGTACTGTGTGAAATGTACACAGTAAGTAGCAGCTATTGCAGTTACCATCATCACTATAGGCTCCTGATCCTCCTGCAACCCATGAAGTGAATAGAGCAGGTGGCGGGAGGAATAGCTCTAAAAGAAGGCAAAGGAGAAGCAGGAGAAGAGAAAAGATAGGATGCTCATTCCTATTTCACCAATGTGGATGGATACTGAGACTTAGATTTATTAGTGCATATGGCATACCCAACTCTCCATTGCAGTTTAGAACCTAAGTCTGATGATTTCATTATTAAGACTTGGGGTTAGGCAAACTTTTACTCCTCCTCATCAATATGAAATGCAGGGAGCATGCTTTGTAAAAGGCTAGTTGAAGGATCTCCTTTAACCTAGAACCCTATGTTGACAGTATAGCGTAGCAGGTGTCACACGGAGCCACAGTCTTGTGCATAGTAACCATCACCACACTCTCTTTTGTCACCCTGTCCTTTAGGGTTATTTTTCTAATCTCCCTGGATATGCACATTTTACTTACATATGGTACAATTCTTAGCAATAAGCTAGAATATGGAATATCTCCCAACACTTTTAGATAATTTATTTATAGTCCTATAGTGGTTTATAGTCTAAGCCCTGGTTAAGCTGAGCTTTATTTTCTTTTCCAACACAAGATAAGTAATTAAGAGAAGTGGCTGGTGTTACTGCAGGCATGATGGAGTCATTGAACAGGCATGCAAAAATGCAGTGATAGACACAGAGGAACAAGAAGCATGCCAGAAAAAGACATCAGAGATTTCCACAGCAGAGGTTAGAAAGGACTAAGAAAGAAGTGCCCCTTCTCTACCCTATTCCAGGAACATGAGGCAGATACAAGGAAGACCATTGAGTCTATGCAAGCTAAGGTTCTTTGCTTATGAGCATTGATATACTCCTTTCAAAGAGGAGATATCCCTGCCCCTCCATGTTGGGAATCACTGGGTGGATGGAAGTTGTTGCTAACACCCCATTACCTAGTTCATAGGTTTCTGTATCGAAGTCACAAAGAGTTAGTGGGTTTTCCAACCATGAGAAGTTTGTCCTAAGGGAGTGAGAGGAACAAATCACTATGATCTTGTAAAGAATCTTTTATTCCTAACTAAATTTGAAATTTAAGTCTTAAAATAAATATGAAACTAAGTCTCCTGTGTAGCACAGTGCCCTATAATGTTCAGCTCACTGAGCTCTTTAAATTTTAGCTTTTGAATTCACAGACGACATTCAGATGGGTAAATGACTTCAGTCGCCCTGAGACCTGGCTGCAAGGTTAGGTACCTAATCTGAACTTACAGCTGAGGGCTGTATTGGAAGAAAGTTGGGTACCATGTTTTCTCACACTGTCAACCCACCATGCCTTTTTCAAGGTGTAGTTCAATGTAGCTAAATAGATTGACTGCTTGCCCTAGATAGCCACATGCTCTCAGAGATACTGTTACATGTTAACATTTTGGTTTAAAATTAAAAACATGTGGGGCACATGGCACATGTCTGAACCAAATTTACAATAAAGGAAGCATCTATCACCTCTTTCACACATCTTTCTCCTCCTGACCCCAACCTCCATTTCTCTTTTGTTTATTGTTTTCATGTCTTTTGTTGTTTAAAAGCTGTATGCATTGTGGAATTTGTTTCCTACCCTTTCTACTGGAATACTCCTTTGATAAAAAAGTGGACAAGGCCAATAGACCAACTAGGTTGGTAGGCTCCAGCAAAAGAAAGCTGCCAACAAAATATTGAGATCCACAGAAAGAGAAAAACCGTAGAGTTGGAGCTGAGACCCCTCGAGGTTATTTATAATAAAAACATAAAGATAACAGAGCCTAGGATTGATTTAACATGCTTCTCTCCTCTCCTCTTCTTTCTTCTTTTCTTACTTCTCCTTTCCTGCCTCTCTGCACACCAGACCACTCATACACACACACAAACACACACATGCACTCATGTAAACACACACACACACACACACACACACACACACACACACACACACTCTCTCTCTCTCTCTCCAGAACTGGATGAAAGCCTAATGGAGATACCATACCAACTTTTGATCTACCCAAATTACCAGGTTCCAATTGCCCTATGCCAAGGAACCAGTGAACTTTCTGGTGCCACCCAGCAATTCATAGTGGTTATGATGGTAAGACGATAGTTGTGCCTCTGTTGCAGTTTGCTTTATAAACTTCCCTTGCGTATGGCTTTTAACTTTGCAATAATGAGCCCCTTGGTGCTGAAATGGAGGCCAAGGGATGGAGAAGGGATTGTAGACTAAATGTGAGAAGGAAAAGAAAATAAAACACCAATTTTCAAATCATAAGGCAGAAAAAACGAACAGTAACTAGTTGTTAAAAATATTGTTTTTACAGGACTCATGGCAATGGGAAATTTACTTCATATATAAAAGACAACTACATTCATTGATTGGAATAAATAAAAATTGCAGCATGCATTTCTGTTTTTCTCGTTTTAAATTTTAATTACAAATTCGGTATCTTTTACTTCGTAAATTTTTTTTTGTGACTTGGTTGTTTTCTACTTTAACTATTGAAAGATTCTCCTACAAACTCAAAATATAAATTGGCTGAATTATACAAATAGGACAAAAAAATTCTTTTACCTACTTTTTCATATTTCACTTTCTTTTTTATATGGCCCTTAAAGAGCTACCCAAGATTCTCTTATCATCATGTATAACACCCTTTGTCATTTAGAGGCTAGCGAACATCCTGCCACACTTTCAGATCTCAATTTCTTCTATGGTATCCCTCTCACTTAACTCTCTTTGTTATCTTTTCCCATTCTTTCATTCCACAAATGTTTATGCACTAGGAATGTAGCTAGCAGTCACACACACACACACACACACACACACACACACACACACACACACAATTCCAGCCCTTAATTGAATGGAAAAAGAGATAGATAATAAAGAAAATAATTATTTAAATGAAAAAAAGAGATAGAAATGAAAATAAATATTTGACATAGATGAAAAATCTTTAATAAAATATTAGCAAACCAAATTCAGCAATACATTCAAAAGATTATACATCATGATCAAGTAGGATTTATTCCTGGGATGCAAGCTTGGTTCATTATTTGAAAATAAATTAGCATAACACCACATAAACAAAATGAAGGATAAAAATCAATGATCATATCAATAGATGCTGAAAAATTATTTAACAAAATCCAGCATCCATTTATGATAAAAACTCCCAGAAAAGTGGGAGCAGAGGGAATAAACCTCAACATAATAAAGGCCATATATGACAAACCCATAGCTATCATATTCAGTGATGAAAAGTTAAAAATGTTTTCCTTAAAATCAGGAACAAGACAAGAATGTCCACTTTCACCACTTTTCTTCCACATAGTATTGGAAGTCCTAACCACAAGAATTAGGCAAGAAGAAAAAAAAAGGTAGCCAAGTTGGAAAGGAAGAAGCAAACCGTCATTATTTGCAGATGACATGATACTGTATATAGAGAACCTAAAGATCCACCAAAAAAACTATTAAAACCTATAAATGAATTCAGTAAAGTATCAGGATACAAAATTAATATTCAGAAATTGGTTGGTTGTATTTCTATATACCAGTAAAAAATTATCAAAACAAAAAATTTTATCTCATTTACAATTGCATTAAAAAAATAAAAAAGGAATATATTTAACCAAAGAGTTAAACAACTTGTACTCAAAAAATTATGACATTGAAAAAAGAAATTGAAGAAGATACAAATAAATGGAAGAATATACAGTTCTCATGGATAGGAAGAATTATCATCATTAAAATGTTCATACTACCCAAAGCAATCTACAGATCTAGTGCAATCCCTATCAAAACACTAATGGCATTTTTCACAGAACTTGGACAAATAATCCTAAAATTTATATGAAACCATGAAAGACCTTGAATAGCCACAGTAATCTGGAGAAAGAAGAACAAAGTTGGAGATATCACACTAGCTCATATCAAACTATACAACAAGACTGTAGTAACCAAAATATCATGGTACTGGTATAAAAACAGACAGACACATAGATCAATGGAATAGAATAGAGAGCCCAGAAATAAACACACACGTATATGTTCAATTAATCTATGACAAAAGAAGAAAGAATATACAATGGGGTAAAGACAACCTATAAATCTATCAATTTACATTTTCAATCTATAAGTTCAATAAACAGTGTTGAGAAAACTGGACAGATACATGCAAAAAAATGAAACTAGACCACCTTTTTATACTATATATAAAAATAAAGATTAAAGACTTAAATGTAAGACTAGAAACAATAAAACTCCTAGAAGAAAACATAGGCAGTAAACTCTCTGATATTGCTCTTAGTAATATTTTTTCTAATATGTCATCTCATGCAAGGGAAACAAAAGAAAGAATAAACAAATGGGACTACATCAAACTAAAAAGATTTTGAACGACAAAAAAAACCATCAACAAAACAGGACAACCTATTGAATGAGAAAAGATATTTGCCAATGATACATCTGATAAGAGGTTAATATACAAACTTTACAAAGAACTTATGCAACTTAACACCAAAAAATACTAACAGTCCAATTAAAAACGGGGCAGAGGACCTGAATAAACAGTTCTCTAAAGAGGACATATAGATGGCCAATAGATGTATGAAGAGATGTTCAATGTCACTAATCATCAGAAAAATACAAATTAAAACTATAATAAAATATCACCTCACACATGTCAAAATGGCCATCATCAATAAATCAACAAACAAGTGCTGGCAAAGATGTGAAGAAATGGGGAACCCTTGTGCACTGTTGGTTGGATTGCAAATTGGAGTAGCCACTATGAAAAATAGCATGGAGATTCCTCAAAAAAAAAAAATAAAAATAGAATTACCTTGTGACCCGGCAAATACACTTCTGGATATTTATCCAAAGAAAATCAAGACACTAGTTTGTAAAGTCTATGCGCCCCTATATTTATTGTAGCATGATTTATAATAGCCAAGCTATTGAAGCAACCTAAGTGCCCATCAATAGGTGATTGAATAAAGAAGAGGTAGTACATATATACAATGGAATAATACTCAGCCATAAAATAGAATGAACTCTTAGTATTTGTGACAACATAATTAGACCTGGAAGGTACTATGCTATATGAAAGAACTTGGATAGAGAAAGACAAATACTATATGATCTCACTTACATGTGGAATCTAAAGAACAAATTAAACAAACAAAACAGAAACAGACTCATAGAGACAGGAAACCTGGTAGTTGCCAGATGGGTGAGGGGTTGGGGGTAGAGTGAAAAAAGTGAAAAGATTAAGAAGCACAGATTGGTAGTTATGAAATAATCATGGGAATGTAAAGCAAAGCATAGAGAACATAGTCAATAATATAGTAATAACTATATATAGTAATATAGTAATAACTATGTATAGTGACAGTTGGGTACTAGACTAGTCAGAGAATCATTTTGTAAATTATATAAATCTGTAACCACTGTGCTGTACACCTGAAAATAATATTGAATGTCAACTGTAATTCAAAACTCAAAAATAAAAGGAGAAAGGTAAAAAGGAATAAGAGGTTCAAATCTCTGAGTATAAAACAAATAAGTGATGGGGATGTGGTGTACAGCATAGAGAATGCAGTTAATGATATTGTGATAGCGTTGTATGGAGTCACATGTTTGCTGGACTTACCATGGTGAACACTTCTTTAGATATATAAATGTTGAATAACTGTGGTTTACACCTGAAACTAATAAAATATGGTATGTTAGTTATATCGTAATAAAAATCTGTTTAAAAATAAATAAAAGAAAAATAAATATTTATAATATATTATATGTTTTATGGTGATAGGTTAAGGGAAAAAGCAAAACAAGGAAAGGTCATATTTATGTGTTTGCCCATTTTGATAGAATAGTCAAGGACTTCTTCTGGGAGAAAGTGGTCTCCCTGCCCCAGTTGTGAAAAGACAGGTGATTCACCATGCTTGTTCTCTTTTGAAGTCTCAACTGACAAGAAGATGACATTTGAGGTGAGCGGAGTAGCAAAGCTTTCGTAGTTTCCAATTCCTTAACAGAGTTTTTAAATAATCTATAGGTTAATGAATTTAGAGCTCCAGGATGATTTTCAACTTTTTCTCTAAGGCTGTCTCTACCCAGCATATATTGTATTCTTTCTCCATGTCTAATTTTCTCTTCAGTGGTTTGGATAATCATGTGTTCAGCATTTAGGACCATTTTCTTTTCAAATTTATTTTTCCTGAGCTCTTCATGAGCATCGGGCTCTTCATAAACTACTGAAATAAAGAAGACTCTGGCCCACCATTCAGGGAGCTACTAAACCGATAAGTGATTTAACAACTACACAGTTATGGTAGATAATGCTCACTCTTTCTGGAAATCCACTCTTCCCTAAATTTTTTCAACTGAGCACATGACCACCCAGGGGAAAAAAAATAAAGCTACATTTCCGATTTCTTTTATAGGTCAGGATAGCTTCAGTTCTGGCTATTGAGTAGCAAAAGGAAGAGACATAACTCTTTCTTAAAAATTCATCTTTAGTTGATTTCTGCTTCTGACTGATACAAAACCAGTCTACTTACCATAAACAACTAGAAAACCAGACAAAATATATTAAACAACTATTTCAGACATTGAGACAATAGGCAGAGCAGAACTGTGATCACTGAGTAAAGGGAAATAGAGGTGTAGCTTATGATTGCCTCACTTTCTGCTTGTAGAAGGTGCCTGGCAAGTGAAATCTCAAGCAGAGCACACAAGAGCTTGCTGAGATGGAAGGACAGATATTAAATTTGGGGAAAGTTGAGGCAGCCAGAATTTGTAGAACACAGTATTGGAGAATAGTGATCTGTGTGGGGAAACATGCATAAAGTTACCTTTAACTCTGCCAATAGATAGTGAAACTCCACAAAAATCAACTGCTGGGAGAAAATACCTACTGGAAAACCTTATGCCAGACAGCTCCTATAGCTTGAGCAAGGTTGAGAGATTCAAACTTTTTCCACCTAAAGCTGAGAAATCTCATTTAACCCTCAGGGAATTCAATAAAGAACCAAGAAGGGTCATGATTTGGTAGTACGGCTAACATGTGTGAGATTGTTTTCCCAAGAGGAATGGAAAGACTAATGCATAGGATTTTTTTTTGGAGTAAATAATGGCAAAAAAAAATTACAAATATAATTTTAATTTCTGATTATTTGCTGATAGTATATGGAAATATAGTTTATTTCTGTATATTGACCTTCATCTTAATTTCCTAAACTCACTTTTTGGTCCTAAAAGCTTTTTAAATAAATTCCAAATGATTCTTATGTAAATTAACATATTGTCTGCAAATGAGGGCCATTTAATTTTATACTTTCCAATCTGTTTGACTTTTTTTTTTCCTCTTGCTTTATTGTGCTGGCTAGGGCCACCAAGACAAAGCAATGTTGAATAAAAACAGTGATAATGAACATCTTTGCATTTTTTTCTGAGTGTAGGAGGAAAATATTCAGTCTTTCACCATTAAGTATGATGCTAGCTACAAGCTTTTTACAGATGCCCTTTGTCAAGTTGAAGAAGTTCTTTTTAATTTAATAAGAATTCTATTGAAAAGGCTGTTGCATTTTATCAAATAATTTTTAAAATATACATGGAGTTGATCTTTTTTTTTTTTTTCCTTATTTGGTCTGTTAATATGAACTAAGATCGAGGTGACTGACCACAAAAGAGCAAAAGGGAACTTTCTGGGTTGAGAGAAAATTTCTAGATTTTTATTCTGTTACTGGTCAGTATTCGTCAACATTCATTTAAAGTTTATTTAAAAATACATTTGGAATGCATTATATTCCCCTTATTATGTTATATCTTTCTGCGTCCTGTTGCCTACAATTCATGAATAATGACTGAAGCTCTCACTATCATTTAATACCACTAAAATGAGAACCAAGCACAGGAGGAACCTGAGTTCCTCCGGTCTCTAAGAGGTTAAGCTGCCATACCTAGCCCTGCACTGCCCACTGAATTTTTATGAAAGAAAATTAAATTTAGAATTTTACACCACTGTTATAGTTTGGTGACACTAATTCTACATGGATATAATAAGTCAGTATAATATGGTGCTATAAGAATTTGATGCAGTGGGAATGCTAAAGGCATTTGATGAAGTTCACAATGAATTGTTCAATTTTGGTTTTAACAAAGTCTTTATTGGCATGAGAAGGAGAGAGTAGCATTTAAACTGATCCTTAGGAGTGAATATAAATGTGGTAGAAGAGCATGCCAGGCAAAAGATTGTCCTGAAAAGAGGTACATAGTCGAAGAAAGGAGGAGGCAATCAGATGCCATAAGAAGCATACAGGAGAACAATAGGGCAGAGGGAGAATAGTTATATTGGAGTGTTCTGATTGCCGGCATGGAGAGTGTGGATTCCTTAAGCTATGAGAAATCAAGAAAAGTTTCTGAGCGATGGGGTAACAGAATGGAAATTACACTTTTAAAAATTAAATTGTGACAACCCAAACAGAAGAAGATAAACTCAAGGGAAATGAAAGGTTTGCATGAGAAGCAAGACATTAAGTTTAGCTGAGACATAGACAGTATTAAGAGGAGACAGGTGGGAACAGACTAGAATGATAACTTTGACTACTAGGTGTGGTGAAAACTTAAGTCTTTTAGAAACATAAATGACTTTTTTTGTGACTTAAAGTCAATTTGATTGTAGAATCACATGGCTATTTTAACTCAGAATAAGGAAGGCAATGCAAACAAGAATACAAGATGGAAATCTATTAACATAGTTTGGACAAGAGGAAATAAGGGCAGGATCAGAAAAATAAGTAGGATATTGGCTTTAAAGATTAAATCAAGATCTAAAGAATGACAAAGAAGAAGACTCTTAATACTGGAATTGAGTGCACAAGCCTGAGATGATTACTCAACTAGGGATGATGCAGCAAAAGTAGTGGAATTTGTGATATAATTCCTCGGCCCAACTCTGGGCTGTTACATGTCTCTGTGGAGAAACAAAATTATTCTCCCTGAAGCATAGAAAGAGGGAGAGAGAAAAAGAAGCATGCAAAATAATTGAACAAGAGTAGTAAAGGAAAAACACTGTGTTGTTGGATTTGATTAAAGTTATCAAGGTATATAGATACAGATATAAATGTAAATATTTCCCAGCTTTGTCAACTGTAAGGAATTAGAGGCAAAGATATTCAACAGAAATGAGCATATGAGCATCTAGATGCTGGCATCTAAATATCATTCTTTTTTCTTTCTAAAAGAAACAGGTAATTCTTGGCAAAATGTTGAGTGTGTTGAGTGTAGCCTTGGGGAAGGAAAAGTTTTAGGTGTTCTTGAAACTTCTTGTGCCAGCGTACAGAGCATAACAAATGAGAACCTTCTGGACTTTACAAAATGGACTCTATTGGGAGTTATGACAGTAATGTCAGCTGGCAAACAACCAAGTCTCATGATGGGGACACACTTAAGGATGTGACTGGAATGTCCAAAACCACAAAAACACAGCCAGATGATAGGAAAGGGCCACACAGATGTCATGACTGATAACTGAAGAACTCTGCTCATTGAAGGCTGTGTAAGCTGAGCACTTCAGAGAATCGATGCTCAAGCCTGACCAGAACACATTGTGCTGGTATTACTAGAGCCAAAGACCTCAACCTTCTGCCCGTCATAGCCACTCACTTGGTACTGATGCCTGAATATCTGTGCCACCAGTTCCAGAGTACGCTTCAGGAATGTGGAGGACTTTCACTTTTTTTCTCTGTTGCATAAGCCTCTGAATCTTCTCCTCTTCATGTGTTGTGTGTTAACATGCATGGATTACTGATTGTTTTATCTGAGAAGATATCACTCAATAAACCTGGCATTGTGGAAAGACACAAATGCATCCAAGGATGTTACTTTGGTAGCTGCCTTCCTTGCTTGTGACAGCCAAAAATTGAGGGAGTGCTCAGATTTTTTGGGGTCATGTCAAAATTACAAAGGAGCCAGCCTGAAGGGGCATTCATGGCCAAATTTAGATAATTTTGAGCATCAAAGTGAAAACTGTCAGTAATATATCGAATAAAAAAATGAATTAATGAATCGATAATTATACTAGGAGTAAGAACAAATGAATGAATGAATGTGATAAACAAGAAGGGAAGATCCTCTTTTACAGTAGAATGTCAACTAATAATCTAGAAAATGACAGAATGTGAAAATATTTTACAACCATCATAGTCATAATTGATTCAGCAAAAAATCTTCAATGAATACTAAAATGTTTGGTTAAAAGGTTGTCAGGAAGCAGAATATGCACACAGTCTCAGAGTATCACTTTTTAATTACATAGAGAGAAAAATAACTATGTGGAAGAAATGTTGAATCCATCAACTTAACCAAATAATTCAAATTAATATTACTAGTAAAGGGACAAACTGATGTTAAGTACCTTATTTTAGAAATCACAGAGTACATCACCTATGTAGCATTTTTTACCATGTGTGTTTAATCTACATCTAGTCACAAGGAAACAACCATGTCAAATCAAATTGAGAGACATTCTGAAAAACAACTGGCCTCGACTCTTCAAAGCAAGAGTGATTAATGAATCTAGGTGAAAGATATATAGATATTTATTGAACTATTCTTGCAACTTTTATATGAGTGGGGGAACATAACACAAAATAGATTCTCAAAAAAATAATAACAGATCAATCGGCCCTGAGTTGAATACCTAAAATGTATTCATGTATATCAATGCATAATTTTTTATGCATGCTAAATCCCATCATACACTCATTTTTAAGGACACTCGTTTTCTGGTTTTCACTTGTGTTTGTTCCAGATAGAAAATATATATCTTCTAAATGTTGAGTAAATGAGAGTCTTTAATATAATTAATAAGAAAAATAGTCATAAAGAAATATAAGAAGGGGGCATGTGATGTTACTTGGGTTCTGCCAATCAGATATATCCATGGAAGTATTTGATTTATAATTGATTCATATAAAGAGAGAGTATGCAAAATCCATCTTTCAGTGAGTGTGGCGGAAGAAGTCCCTGTCTCTTGGTGCAAAGAATAAAAAAGTTTCTGTCGCCTGCAATCATTGTTGCAGTCTGGAGATCTGGGCTGAGCGACAGCAGCAAATGTCTTTCCTAGGGTAGAACTCAGAGTGTGGTTTGGCACTCTTCCTTGCTGAAAAGCTCTATCTGACTCTCTCACCCTCTAAGGAAACCGGTGAGCTTCCTAATTTCCTCTAACAAATTCCTTTTATGATTTAACTACAGTCAATTCTGGTTTTACTACGGAGAACCTTTAGGTATGACACTCTAACTGACTTACAGGTTTACTATGGCCCAAGGAATCTTAGGATATGCCAGATCAGAATCCCTTCCACCATTTTCACATCGACATGTTGAATCTCACCCCCAACTACTTATATTATGAACAGTGATGACAGAAATTATTTTGTTAAATGTAAAAATATGTTCACAGGGTCAGACTTCATTTTTAGAGATTGGCTAACCTGGTGGTTCTTGGATTCTGAAAACATTTCAAAATATGTTTTGATGGTCTTTTAGCCTGTGAAAACCTCAATCACATATGGCAATTTTGAGAGATTTAATCCACATGTTTCTGATTTACATTGATTTAACTCATTCAAGTGGGTCTCCAAGATGACAAAATAATGGACAGGAAGGCAGAAGACTCAGCTAATAATTTTTTTTGCTGGATCTAAACACTTGACTGACATACCTCCAGTCTCAGAGAGTTGAAGTAAGTTAAGAAGTTGGCTTGATTATTTTCCTTTACCTCGATATCAGTTTCATCTGAAACTGAGTGTGTCAGTATACTCTGTGCTTCTTTTTTCCTTCATAGTCTAGTCATCCTTCAGTTTGTCTAGAGCTGAAATACAACCTAAGTTCAGGATGCATTGATAATGAGGTCGGACTCATCTTTCCTGGTTCAGAGTTTACATGACAGGAAAATATCAGCAATTTAGGTCCATACTACTAGTCCTAACAGAACTTGGAATAGTTTTCTCCACTCTCTCTGCCCCAGTTGCTTTGGATTTAACCTGAGGGATACAGTTATTGATGAAACTATGACAAAAATAATGCTGAGATCTTTGCAGTTCTTGTCTAAACCATGCAACTTCCTCATATGAATGATCACCGGTAACTCCATTGAGCTAAACTGGTTAATCCAACACACCAATTCACTGGAAGTATTTTATTTCTACTGCATAAACTTCACAATCTCCATATTTGTCTATGGCTATCTCAGGAGACTGTGTGCCCTTCCCCACCTCTAGTGGTTTCTCTTCTTGGTAGAGATATTAGAATGGCTATTTGAGGTGAGATCAAATTTAGGGCCCAAGTTAACCTCATGAAAAAAATTTTATAGAATTTTATTCATTTTGAATGGAAATGTATTGAGCCAGGGTATCCCATCAGACTGTGCTAGTCACTGTACTAGATATCATTCGCCTGCTCCTTTTCTTCACTATGCTCCAACCAGATTGACTTTCTTTCTGTTCCTCATCTCTGCAAGGTCTTTCCCACCTAAGATCTACATGCATGCTCTTTACTCTGCCTAACCAGGCCCCCTTGTCTATCCGCACAAATAGACACATGCTATTCCCAGCTAACTCTATCTTATCCTTGAGGCCTCAGACTAAGTGTACCTTTCTTCAGAGACGCCTTTCTTTTCTCACCACCCAATGTAAGTTCTCTCTCCTAGCACCCTCTGCCTTCACAGTACATCATAATTTGTGGTAAAGTATTCATTTAATTATTTTCTTATATACTTTTCCTTGCTCACAAGACTGTAAGCTACATAAGAGCAAATATCAAGTCTGTATTGTTAACCACTGTGTACCCAGTGTTTTTAACACAGGGTCTAACATTTGGTCAGTATTCCATATAATCCACTGAGAGATAATGGCCTGTTCACATTTTAATCCGATGGACAACAAGTTCAAGTATGTTAATAGAATTATAGACAGTATTATGTTCATGCTCAAAAGATGAATCTGATAAGGAAAATACACAGCTATCCTTCTCTTTAAGTAGTTATTCTTTTGCCGATTTGTCAAAGCAGAAATTTCCTGGCTATATTTTCAGACATTGTTGTGAAGATGGGCCAAAGAAAGGTCATCAACCTTTCTCCCACTAAATTCATTTGTGCTTATATTATGTTCACTCTAGAACAAGAGAAATGAAAGTGATCGTTCATCACTGAGAAATAAAAAAAATGCAATAAATAAGCTGCTATTTTTATACCATTTTATATTAATCATCTCTCTTGGTATTTCATCTCTCTATTCCTTGCATTGGCTATACTTACCAGAAGTGAATAAACTTTCAGCATTCTGTGTATGAGCTAAGAAGAAATATTTAAGTCATGCATATTTCCACATTGTTCCAATATTCTGTCCCGATTTGGTCTGCATTCTTTCAGTCTACTAGTAAAATAATAAGCATGACTGACTCAGTTAGAATGGGAGATGTGCCTTTAAGTTCCATGTTACTGGGAAGTGTTGACACCAGTTTTAATGAAACATGGGGAAATAATAGCAACGGAAAGGAAAATCTGGTATTTTAGTGAATTAGGTCTCCATGTCTTCCTCGTTGATTCTCTAAAGTCATGTCCTAGTAACTTCTACTTAGTAGTATCTTTCTTCTCAAGTATATTTAATTAGTATGTTTCTGCCTCAACTTGTATAATCCAAATTGTATAATCTAATATACAACCTAATAATCTAATAATAACCACTCTGCTACCTTGTGTGAGATGGGAATTGAGACTGGAGTGGGGCAGAGATATCTCTTTCCTTCACCTCATCAACAAAGCTTCAAAACTGGCTTTCTAACTAAATAGTCTTTATTCCTCTACCCTCTCCTGACCTAAAATTTTGCCCAGCTCCATGCAATACAATCTATTTATTTAGAGACTGTGATGCTCTACTAAGTGTTGGGCTTTATACTTCCCATACAATGATGAATAGAACAACAAAGGATCCTGCCCTCCGGAAGCTCATTGCCATGGAGTAGAGGTGAGAGTTAGTGTTGCTGAGATGACTTGGACCTATTCTGTAATGTATTAGGTGCCATGCCTAAAGGATATGCAATGTGCTATGAGACTTTAGAGGAGAAGAGAACAGAATCCTTGTAGACTTTTTTGAACACTTTCAAACAACAGTGGTCTTGGTTGCATATAGCACTTACCAGTTCATTTTCCTAACATATTATGGGTTTCATGTGTACTCTCAGTTTCTATAATTCACGAGGAGGATTCCAGGACTCAGCATAGAGTCATAGTCAGGACTATGATTTATTACAGTGAAAGGATACATGGGGTGAAGATCACAGAAAACTAGGCACAAGCTTCCAAAACTCTTCTCCTATGAAGTCACATAGGACATGCTCAATTCCTCCAGCAGTTATTTGTGACAACATGTGTGAGATGTTGTCTACCAGGGTAGCTCAGTAGAGACTCCAGGGTTTTAACTGTGGACTAGTCATATAGTCACCCACTGCTTAGATTACAAAAATTTCAGAGTCCCAGAGTGAAAACAAGTGTTCCCTGCAAACCACATTGTCTGTGTAATTGGTTTAGGCACAGTGAGCTCCTCTTATCAAGTCTGGCAAAAGTGAAAACCCTCCGAGAATCGAAGTTCCCACATACCAGCCAATGGCCAATCTTACAAACAGGTCTTTTTATGCATAGCCATCTACATTAACTCATTTCTACACATCTATTTATTTCTTTGTACACGTCTTTCTAGAAAGTAGAGTGGCTTTTGGATTTGTATTCTAGTTTCAATCCATGTTAAACAATAGTAGGTTTTCTTTTTTAAATGACATAACATTAATACCTATTTTATGTGGTATGCCAGAGCCAGTGGTACCTGCTTATAAGAGCTTTTGTTAAATCACCAGGAATTTTGTGAACTCCATGATGGTAGCTTAGAATCACTTATTTGGGAATATTTACACCATAAAAATTGATAAATGCTAAAAACCAGGACTTTCCACACCTCTCTGAAGAGCTGGTCATTAAACATTTACCAGCACAACAGTGCCTATTTTTATGTTCCAAGGGAAAGTGTGAGAGTAAAAAATAAATTTTCACAGATACCAAGTAAAACTCCCACTCCCCTTTATTTGTAAATTTATTAAATGTGAAATCTATAAAGACAGACAAGAGTTCTGCTTTTGGGAGCTTACTATCTGGTGGGAGAGATAGATAATATACACAAACTCAGCAGGCCAAATTATTATCACAATGTATATTTTCCCTCATGCCCATAGAAGACTCAAAAGAAAGAGAAGTATTTTTCTTCTGCTTCAAGAAGGTTTATCTATATCTGAATTCCACAATTTTTAATAAATACAGTAATACAAGTTTTCCTGAAGACAACCTTTCTTCCTGCAAAAAAAATAAATGATCAGATTTTGCGGGGAATAAGGGACAAATGAAAGAGGCTGGTGCTGGCAGTGGGGAGACAGAACTGGCCTTCTAACAGGAAAAGGTGCTGGTTTTTGTGATCTGGGAAAGAGCCATGTACTTAGGTTGATGGGGTTGGGGAAGGATGGGAGAGAAGCCATCGGCTATGGCATATACTAAGAGTGGTCCACGTACGTCTCTTCCTGCCATCCATTGAAACATTTTGTACACACAAAATGCTTTGAGAAGTGGCAGAGGCTCTGAAGGAATGGCACATGGAAGCTAGGGTAGGTAACACTAGGAGAGGAAGCCTTAGGAGCCAAGGCAGGAAGGAACAAACGGTGACATGTATAGAGCTCTTATTATGCTGCAAACACTATTTTAATCATTTTACATGTTTAACACTTTTAATCCACACAACAGCCCTATGTGGTGGGTTCCATTTTATAAAAGAAATGGAAGTCCTAGGATGTGTCAATTTTAAAATGGGTTTGTCCCTACAAGTAGCTTCGGCAGCTGCGAGCAGCAGCTTCTTTATCTCTCCTAGTCCACCGTACGACACCCAGGGTTCTGACCTGTGGTAGCCCTTATGTGCAGATCCCATGCTCAGACTTGCTGATGGTGTGCCATTTGGGTGTTTTTGTTGAGTTTTTGATGTTCAGCTTATTTTTGTGTCAAGGGGAGAGATCTGGGGATGTTTCTCACTCTGCCATGTTTCTCCAAAATCCTAGGTTTGTCCCCAGAAGCCACTGAAAACACAGAAAGAACCATCACAAATTTTAGGTTACAGATATTAGATTTTCTTAAAAAAAAAATTTGTTTTACCTATTTTTTATTTTTCTAGCTTTACTGCAATATAAGATATAATATGTAGTATAACACAATATAATATTATTATATATTGCAAAATGATTACCACAATATAAGATTAGTTAACATCTGTCACCTCACATAGTTACAATTTTTTTACCTGTGATGAGAACTTTTCAGCTCTACCCTCTTAGCAACTTTTAAATATACAATACAGCATTACTAACTGTAGTTTCCATGCTGTACATTATATCCCCATGATTTACTTATCTTATAACTAGAAGTTTGTATCCTTTGACCACCTTCCTTTGTTTTCCCCATACCTTGGGCTCTGGCAATGACTAATCTGTTCTCTGTTTCTATGAGTTTGTTTTTTTTAGATTTCACATATAAGTGAGATCATTAGGTATTTGTTTCTCTGACTTATTTCACTTAGTGTAATGCCCTCAAGGTTCATCCATATTGCAAAAGGCAGAATTTCCTTGTTCTTATGACTGAATAACATTCCACTGGGATTGTATCTATTTTCTTTATCCATTCATCAAATTGTCAATGGACACTTGGAATGTTTCCATGTATTAGCTATTGCAAATAATTGTAAATAATGTTACAATAAACATAAAGATAGAAATGTCTCTGAGACAGGGATTTCATTCCCTTCAGACATCCACCCAGAAGTGGAAACGCGAGATCACATGGTAGTTCTATTTTAAATTTTTGGGGAACCTCCATAGTGTACCAATCTACATTCCCACCAAGTATACAAGGGTTCTTTTTTCTCCACATCCTCACCAGTACTTGGTATCTCTTGCCTTTTTGATAGTAGCTATTCTAACAGTTGTGAGATGATATCGGTTTTGATTTTGATTTCCATTTCTCTGATGCTTAGTGATATTGTATCTTTTCATGTACCTGTTGGTCATCTGTGTATCTTCTTTGGAAAAATGTCTCTTCAGGTCCTCTGTCCACTTTTATTGTATTGTAGGGCAGTTGCTATTGAATTGTATGAGTTCCTTGGATACTTTGGAAATTAACCCCTTACAGATATGTGGTTTACAAATATTGCCTCCGATTCTGTACTTTGCCTTTTTATCTTGTTGATCATTTCTTTTGCTGTGCAGAAGCTTTTTAGTTTGTTGAAGTCCTACTTGTTTTGTCTGTTTGTTTGTTTTAGCTTTCATTTCTTGTGCTTAGAGTATTATATCCATGAAATCATTGCCAAAATCAATGTCAAGGAGCTTTCCCCCCATATTTTCTTTTAGGAGCTTTAGGCTTTAGGTCTTACATTTAAGTCTTAATCTATTTGAGTAAGTTTTTGTGAGTGGTGTAACATAGGAGTTCAGTTTCATTATTTTGCATTTGAATATACAGTTTTTGCAGCACAAGCATTAGGCTTTCTTTAAAATGAGCATTCATTATTATAGTCATTATATTGCAAGTATGATAAAAATATTTTTTGAGTCATTGTGAAATTGACCTCTCTCTGAAGGATGTTTACAAATCTTACCCTTGGGAACCTCATTGTCCCTCTGGGTTTCACTTTTGCCTTGCTTACTGCTCCCCTGAGTTTACTGCATGCCCTGAACAAAAAGGATTCTTTTGAGTCAATGTGCTTATGCATAATGCCATTTTGAAGAAAGTTCAGCTTTAGCTACAATAACTGCATTAGTTTTATTGCAAAATTTTCTGCCTTTGCATTGTTCCTCTTTATAGAATTTTTCTAGAGACTTTTACTTCTCCTGGGATTCTGATAAGAAAGACTATGCATTCAAAAACATGTTTTAAGAAAATGTCCTTTAAGAAAACTGCTCCTTCAAAGCTGTCTTCTTAACATTTCTTGCTCAAGTTAGTTTAATTCAAATAAATTATTCAACTGAATATAGCAATGAGACTAGGAATAGGGACTGTTTGCTGGAAAATAGCCAAAAATAATTTGGAGAAGTGTGTTACTATCATACCTGTTCTTTACCTCCCTTGTTGCTTTTTTCTCATCTTTTGGCCAAATAAAGTACATGGAGCATCGTTCTTTAAAATTCCCTTTGCCAGAATATTTCCCTGGAATCATTTTCCCTCCCATTCCACAATCCTTCTAACACGAATCTCACATCAGTGAGCAAATATTCCCCTCTTAAACTGAAGTTCTGCTATTTTAGCTCCCACTTGCCAAAAGCAGCATGATTTGAACATTCCTCTTTACCTAGTATCATTTGCCATCAGATAACCATTAAATGAATAGAGGTTGCAGGTTATAAGGAATGCTAACAATGCAGATAAAGTCCTGATAACTGGCAGCTGTGAATTAATTCCTCCAGATTACAGCCCAAGAAGGGTGGCTGTCAAAGGGAGCAGAGGGTGCTGGGGAGACTTGGCATACTTCCTGGAACTTATAGTACCTTCTCTTAGGCCAAGCAGCCTGGCATTTAGCATCTAAAGTCATCATAGAAATGAGACAAATTTTACTGTCCTATCTGTCAACTGCTCACCATGGCAAAATAACCCCCTGTGACTGTTGGAAAAGGAAACAGGCATGTATTTTCACCGAAAGGGATGAATTAAAATGACAATGGGGAGCCACTGATCTGACTAGGCTTTGAGAAAAGGGTCAGTTGACCACTTAAGCCATTGCATTTACTGGTTTCAGACTCAAACTCTATAGCCTACCAAGCCTGATAATACATGAGGCTCCAGAGGGCTTTTTGCCTAAATATTTCAAAGCAATTGCAACCTATTTATTGCCTGTTTCTAGGTTGACATGAGCAGAGCCTCAGGGGATTTGAATTCTAATCTTACACCTCCACTTCACCTCTGATCTGTCTGAACAGTCTGCTTTGTGATTTGAATTTACCTTCACTACCAGCAAGAAACCACTATTTTGAGCAGGTGAGCCTGGAGGCCTGGCTCTGCTGAGTTTGAGTGTTTTGTGTTCTCCATTAGTGATTTTTGGCAAAACAGTGTATTCCTGAGTTTGACCAGTAGATGGAAACATTTTTGACTATGTGACATCTCTAGCTTCCCTGTTCTGGAAAAGAAGAACCTTTGATTTCTGGGAAAAGCTGAGAAGCTGTCGCCAGACCCATTGTCTTATTTGTGTATGAAGATTTTTCCAAATAAAAAGGGAGTGTACATATTTTTGAGATAATTAGGGGGAAAATTAAGAAATAATCAGTTTACTTTCAATAACCTCATATACCTAGTTCTCTTAATTCCCTCACAATCTTAATTAAGCAAAGTAAAATGAAGATCATAATTTATGACAGTTTATAGTTTAGGATCAATACAGTTCTCCTTAAATCCCAGAGTGATTTATAAACATTTCCTATTTAACCAAAGGCAAGTGAGAGAGAAGGGTTTAACATTAAGTAGTCTGCCCAGCTAGCTGAGAAACTGCCCAGCAAGCAATCTTTCCACTGAGACCTCATCATAATATCTCCTTTACGTGTGTTTCTTAAGGTTGGCAGATTTTAATTTAGAAACCATATGATTTTTTGATAGAAATATCAAGATTGTAGGTTATTACTAAAAATTGGCAGTGACTCAAATAACGGGTAATTATGTATCTTGACAGAGTTGATAATTGAACTGATATTGAAAGTGAAATATAACCTCTCTTAACTCTCTACCTCCTGAATCTGAAACTCAAGGCATATTCAAATAAAACTTTGAACGACTTTTCTGTGAATAAAAAATTCTATAGCCCGTACTTTGAATCATACCAGAAGGAAGACTGGCAGCCCTTGACGATATTATATGTCTTATACTAGGACATTCTCCAGCAAAAGTTTCAGTGTTCTTTGATAGATAAAAGTATTCCAGGGACATCTTAGGGCTTCTGCATAAGGAACACTTTAGAAACTTTGTTGATATACCCACCTAAATGTGTTCTTTTCAGACTAGAGAAATATACATATATACATGTATAATATTTATATATAATTTATGTAAATTACATATATTTATATACAAACATACCCAGAATAAAAGACCATATAACCACACAACTACACAAGAGAGCACATATAAGGCAATTATAGATTTATTCATGTGTTGCTAAAGCTGACCTCAGGTAACTGTCCTGACCTTGAAATAGAGAGTTATATGGTAAATAACAAAAAGTACAATACTATTTCTGTCCTGCCACTGATTTTCTTCTCCACTTCCCACTTCTCAATGTTTTATTTCAGAGACAAACTTTTGAAGGAGTTATCTAACTCTTTCCTCACTTCCCACTCCTTCATTAACCTATAGAAATCTAGCTTCTTTCTGTTCACATGCTAATATTCCTTTCATAAAGGCAACCAGTGACCTAGTCATCTTTTCAGTGATTAGTTTGATCTCCTAGCAGCACTGAACTGCATTGAGCATGATTTCTTCTTTGTCAGAACCATCTCTTTCACTGGCTTTGGTAGCATATACTTTCCTGGTTCTCTTCTGAACCGTTTCTCACGTCTGAGAATTGGATCTTTGGTGTTCTACTCTTCTCACTTTACACTCGCTCCCTAGGCAATTTCATCCACTTCTGTAGATCCACTTATTACCTATATGCCGATTTCTCATCTACACCTATACCTCAAACCTAGATATGTCTCCCATACATAGACATGTAAGTAAAAATATGTGCTGCAGTGTTTTTCAAACTATGAGTCACAATCCATTATTGGATTTGAAGTAAGTTGAATAAATAGAGACCAGCATTTTAAACATGAAATATGGAATAGAATAGAGAATATAAGAGTGCCTCAGACTTATATAGAATAATTATTATTTTGTGAAACATTATTTTTCACTTTATGGGAGCATGGGATTATGATATTAACCATATTTCTTTTTCTGGATCATGATCAAACATTGGAAAGGTACTAGTCCACTGGACATTTCCACATAGATGTTTCAAAGGTGATTCCTGCAACAAATTTTTAAAAATAAATTCATTTTTAACTCCAAACCTGTTTCTATTGTAGGAAGTCCTATTTCTTAGTTTATTGGTTCAGTTAGCTAAGTCAGAAATATGGAGATTGCCTTAAAGTCAGCTTCTCATTCATACTCCACAGATCATGAACAAATAGTGCAAATTTGGCCTCCTACTGTGTTTATAGTCTGACACTTCTCTCCAGCTCCACGACCACCAAGCCAGATCAGGTCACCACAGTATTTCTCATTGTCTATTGTAATTGCCTCTAACTGGATAAATGCATCAGTAATGAATGATGAATATATCAGACTATCAGACAGTAAGAAATTACTGAAATATATGAAATTATTAATTTTTATAAGGAAGATACTCTAAAAGTAAAATCCAGTCAATTTAAAAGAGTGAGATAAATTCACTGATAGTACATCTTTAGCAAACTGCTGAGGGATCGGGGCAACACATTCAATGTCTTAAGACTGGTATGAATGAACACCAGCCCATGGATTTTAGAGTCAGGGAAATACAGAATAAATTAATGACCATTTGGACTATGGAGCAAACCTAAAATTGTTTTTCTGAAGTTGATATGAGAATAAGCATCTATAATTACCAAAATCCTGATCATCTATAGCAACCATCAGAGCTGCTATCTAAAAGATTGTCAGGGACTTGGAAAAATGCTAATGATTCCAGTTCCTATTGTTTTAGCAGCAGCTGAAATTAATGTTTATCTTTCCTCAAGGACTACTTTCAGAGACTAAAACTTCTATAAAAAACCAATCATTTATCAAAGCATATACCATATACGCCATGCTACTGTCAAGCTGACCCTAATAACCTAAACC
The DNA here is from genome assembly GCF_014176215.1 of Rousettus aegyptiacus. Taxonomy (NCBI): domain Eukaryota; kingdom Metazoa; phylum Chordata; class Mammalia; order Chiroptera; family Pteropodidae; genus Rousettus; species Rousettus aegyptiacus. The sequence continues at coordinate 113,525,118 of NW_023416306.1, read as the reverse complement.
ACAAAGTAAACTCAATAATGTCTAATAAATACATAGGCTTCCAGAGGATTTCTTCATTGAAGACTGCAGCTTTCTTAGTTTCTGTTAATAATAAATTCTATACATTTATTGAATAGAGAGACTCTGCAGCTTCGCCCCCCCTGCTCCGCCCAAGGTTATTCAAGACAAGGACTCATAAAAATATGTAGTTTCTTTGCCATTCTATTGACTCTTCTTCAGGCACTTTTATTGGAGGAGATAGAAGCTTTGGCTGTTATCAGGGCTGGAGACACTGCTCTTCTCTTTCTGTGTATGGAACTCTTTCCAGCGCCTTTCCATCTGCAAGACAGAAAGGCTTTGTGAACAGGAAGTGGAGTTCAGAGCTACAAAAGCATGAAGCCTGTGGAGGCAGGCGTCGCGGGCTCCGGACGTCTGCAGAAAAAGTTGAAAATGAGCCAACGTGTGAAGAATTGGGAGGCATTCTAAAGTCCTCTCAAGACATCAAAAGCCAAGTATCATAAGAAAAGGAATAAAGAAATAACAGCTTCCATTTTTATTGCCTTCTTGGTATTACTACCAATTTCATTAAACCTGAAAATATTTCATTGGGTTAATGTTATTCATTACTATAAAAATAAGAAGATTTTTTTTTGAAAGACTAAATAAATTAATTTATAAAAAGACAAGTAAATGGAAAAATAAAATAAAACCTTTTGAGGAAGGAAATCTTTGATAGTGAATGTTTTAGTATTATATCAAGCCATTTGATGATGTCTTTTGCCTCACTAGTATGTCCAGGGATCCTCCAGACAGTCACATGTAAAGCTCACCTCTGAGTATGAATGTTTCTGCATCACACTCAAAGACTAATAGGATAGACAAATTACCCAGAGCAGCAGAAGTGCCTTTCTTCCTAAGATTTGTGGAATGTCCAAAGATGGAGATTAAAAAGTGGTTCTGATCAGGATTTAAGGGGTTATTATAACTACAAAGATTTTGGAAAGATATTTTTAAATGACAGAACTTTCAAAACTCATGGTGTCCATGGCATATTGTCAACTCTCTCAAAATCTGAAATGCCTGTTATTTCTCTCTTTCACAAAATAGTGAAAACTTTACATTTCCATTAAAAGACTTTTTACAAGATTTATGTTTAATATGAGGCTGCATGGCTCAATTTGGTAGCCACTGGCCATGTGTGACTATTAAATTTAAATTCACTAAAATTAATGAAGTTAAAAATTATGTTCTTTAGTTATATTTAAAGTGCTCTATGGCCTCATGTGACTCCTAGTTACCATATTGCACAGCGCAGACATAAAACCTCTCTAATACTGAAAGTTTTATTGAACAGCACTGATCTAAAACAACTTGTCTTTGTGTATTTTTTAGGTCACTAGCTCTAAGCTTTTAATAGAGGATAATGTTCAGGGAGTTCTGAGTTACAGTTTTTCTTTCTTGCAGGGTTTTTGTTTGTTTGTTTGTTTGTTTGTTTTTTATGTCAGTCTCTCAGTTGAGGCTCTGCAATATAGGAGTTTCCCAAACGAATTTAGACATCAAACTTTTCTTTGTGGAGAAACTCCCAGAGCCATGTTCCATGGAGCAAACTTCAAGAAATGTGGATCTGTAGAATATGTAGCTTGACATCATGGAGTATGCCTTCCTTATGTCTCTCTCTTCCCTTCTGTGTCTAGAATAATGCCCCCACACATAGTAGGTATGCAGTATTGGCTTAACTGAGCCAAGTGCTAAGATCAGGTGAAAAAGAAAGTGGTAAACTGATATAGAGTGAGAACCATCTAGTTTTTAAGCTCTCAAACAAGTTGCATTCTCCACTGAGGCTACCAAATAAAGTAAAACACCAAACTATACCCAAGCACACGCATTTTAATTTCTACATTTAGATTCACCTCTCTGATATACGCCATTTAAAATGTTCATGTTCTTTATTTGAGAAAGCAGGAAACATTCTGAAAAGTATGTTTTCCTGAATTAATATTTAACTTGCTAAATTGAGTTTGGTTAGAATTTGCTTAAAACTCCAATCTCTCCAACCATACTGAAAAGAAAGAAGTCTACAGATTCCAAAAAACTTCTATCTTCATAATATTGCAATTTGGACAAGTTCTAATGAAAATTTGATGCTTTAAAAACAACTTAAATTTTCCTTTAATGACATATCTTATCCAAAGCTGGCTGGAGCCTGGGAGGCGAGAGAACATCTTTTCCAAGGAAAACCACAAAACTTTCTATTCAAAAACTCTTCGATGTACTATAGCTTATTTTTCTTTTAACTAAACCCTCCTTAAAATCTTTGCCTTAGTTGTCCTAACTCAAAATTAGGGTAGATACTCTGATATCCTAATGGAATGTCAGAGGAAAAATGATGATGTGAGGAAATTGCCTTGGTCTCCACAGAGGCCAGGTACTAAACAAACCCTCCATAGCCTCCTGTCCCTGAGTCTTTGAACTTCTTTGCTTTTCCCAGACATCTTTCTCTTTTATATCCAAACGAATAGTGAGTTAAGAGGATCCGTCTCCTCCAGGAGACTTTATCTTCCCCCTCTTCTTAATGCCTATTATGTTCACCATTGGACTTTGTATTTGGATTGGCCATTGGTCTTCTTTCTTTTAGGTAGGTACTTTTATGTCATGTTCTGTCTTCCAGATGAGCTGAATGACTCTTTAGAATAGAGATCAATATTTAGTGACCTCTTTGCTTCTTGAACATTTAGCACAGTATCATGTAGGCACCAGTTTCTCAATAACTAATGATAAAAAACATCCTCACACACTGCTTAGAGTCAATGAGTTACATCAAATAGTAAAATTTACTTTATTTGAGATTGTCTAATTTAGAATTTGTGATAATACCTATAATAGGTAAGGACTTGGCAAATTAAAAAATGGTAAAGATGTAATTTTTGTAAATTTAACCTATGTGAAAAAATAAGTCATTTTAAGATCTTTAAAGACATTATTCACATAGCAACCATTATAACGATGCATAAAGAAGATAAACTGGAATTCATCTCTCTTTTTTTCTCGATAGTATTTTTTATTGAGATGTACTTCATACATAAAAGTCATCATTTTATTTTTATTTATTTATTTTTTAAATTAAGTTTATTGGGGGTAACATTAGTTAATACAATTATATAATTTTCAGGTGTACATTATCATTTGACATTTGTATATTCTATTGTGTGTTTACCACCCAAAGTCCAGTTTCCTTCAGCTACCATATATTTGATACTCTTTACCCACTTCACCTTCCCCTTCTCCCTATATTTGACCCCCTTTACCCTGTCTACCTCTTCTCTCCTTCCCCCTGCCCACCCTCTGGTAACCACTAGTCAATAGTCCGTGTACATGAGTTTATGTTTGTTTGTCCTGTTTATTTGTTGCTTTTAGGTTTATATCCCACATATAAGTGATATCATGTGGTTTTCAACTTTTTCTGTCTTGCTTATTTCACTTAGCACGATTATCTCAAGATCCATCCATGTTGTTGCAAATGGCAGTATTTCATCTCATCTTATGGCTGAGTAATATTCCATTGTATATATATACCACAGCTTCTTTAGCCAATCATCTATTTTAGGACACTGCAGTTGCTTCCATGTCCTGGCCACTATGAATAATGCTGCTATGAATGTCAGTGTACAAATATCTTTTCAGATATGAGTTTTCAAGTTTTGAGGGTAAATACCCAGTAGTGGGATTGCTGGAATATATGGTAGATCAATTTTTAGTTTTTTGAGGAACCTCCATACTGTTTTCCATAGTGGCTGTACCAATTTGCAGTCCCACCAGCAGTGTATGAGGGTTCCTTTTTCTTCCCATCCTCTCCAGCATTTGTTATTACCTGTCCTATTGATTATAGCTATTCTAGCAGGTGAAAGTCACCATTTTAAAGTGTATAGGTCAATGGATTTTAGTAAAATCATTGTGTTGTACAACCACAACTACTATTTAGTTCCAGAACTTTTTCGTCATCATGAAAAGAAATCCTATACCCATTAGCATTTAGTCCTAATTTCCCTTCTTTCATTTGCTACTAATCTACTCTCTGTCTCTATAGATTTGTTTATTCTGGACATGTTATGTAAATGAAATCATACAGTAGTGTCCTTTTGTGTCTGGCTTCTTTCACTTAACATGATCTCAAGATTCCCCCATGTTGTAGCATGTATCAATATGTCATTTATTTTTATAACTAAATACTATACCATTGTATGGACATGCCACATTTTGTTTATCTATTTATCAGGCAGTGAACACTTGGGTTATTTAAACTTTCTGGCTGTTATAAATAATGCTGCTATGAACAGTTGTGTCCAGGTTTTTGTGTGGACATATGTTTTCCATTCTCTCAGGTATGTACCTGGGACTGGAATTGTTGGGTTCATTCTCTTTTACTCTTCACATAAACACTGGAAACTATATATTTTTACGTCATTCTTATGAAATCACTAAAAAAAGATCCCTGAGAGATCTCTATTTGCTAGCATATGGCAAACCAAGCAATGATTCTGAGACAGCATTTCTTTAAAAATAGTCGAATTCAGACTAGTTTCTCCTGGTGACTTCATTCAGTTTCTTGACTCTGCCATAGGGTGGTTTGAGAGGACTGCAACCACTCACCCTTCCAACACAATTGGCCTCCTCGGATAAATATGACAGGTTAAGACAAGTCCCCTAGGCAAATTTCACCAAATGCCTGTCCCCAAGTTCTTCCTAATAGAAATTCAGGGGTCTCTTCTTCTCCTGTCCTATTTTTCCTAGATTTCTCTGCCTCTTGCATTGCTGGAGCTATTTGACTAAGAAGCTAGCAACCACATCTAAGGGCCTCTTTCTCCTTTGAATAAGGCTAAATGATGATTTGGGAAGAAGAAATGTAAAGGTGATCTATAAGGTACACTAGGATAAAAAAAGTATTGCCTATTTCCAAGTTCAAAAAGACATTTGCTTCTATGGGCCTAAAAATGGTTTTGTAATGTTTCTCAGCTTTCAGATACAAAATAATTTTAGTAAGTTGCAGCATGAATTGTTTTTACTGGGATGAGTCGGGATGAGATGGGATGGGATGGGAAGGGAGAAGGGAAGAAGGGGAGGGGAGTATATTCCCCAGATAGCAAAGAATTGTTTCTTCAAACTTTGTCTTAGTTGTATGTGTGCGTGTGTGTGTGTGCACACGCATGTGTGCACGTGCTCCCACAGAGCTGGGTCATGACGTAAAATGCACTTCTTAGTCTAGATCATCTCCAGAAATGTTAGAAAGCCACACCTTTATAGAAATCTTCAGTTACTTTTTTTTTCTGTTAGCAGTGGACATTTGCAAACATTTCTGAAAATTTTTCTGGCTAATGTATAAATACCCTATTTGTGCCTGCAGCAGAGGCTGATTCCCAATTCGATGATTCAGCTGTGGCCAAAAGTTGTGTAAGAGGTATTTGTGGTATCTTTTATGTGAAAGGCCAGATGAAATGCACTATGGCATCTTGGAAATAAAGATTTCTGGAATTGCCAAATGTTTTTGAGAGAAAACAGAGCTATCAATCTTCTCTACCCCTAGGAACATTCCAGATGGGCTTAGAGCATTGTTTTGGAGGTGTGACTAAGAAGGTCAAGAAAAGGAGTAAACAGCATGAGAGCAGGTGTGACATAAAAATTCCAATGTTTTGTCTAGAAAATTCCAATCTGTTCTCTATATACAATGCCACACAGAATAAGTGGCTCCAAGCAAGTCTTACTATACATGTCTCCTAAGCAATGGGGAAATGTGTAAGTCTCTTTTTAACAGCACACAAAGGATAGTAAAACCCATGCTACATTCATGAACTCTGACACAGTTTCCTGTTTGAAATAAGTGTCCATTTTGTGGAAACCCAAAGGAGGAAACTTCAGTTAACCTTTATTAACGTACTTCCTTTCCAGCCTTAGTTATCTTACCAACTGCTGTAGGACAGACATCTATATAAGCTGTTATGCCTTCATAGTAAAGTAACCACAGAACCAGGAACATTTTTCCAGTGAGGACCCTGGTTGTGTTTGTTCTGTGACCAGTATTTCCAGGCTTTAGCTCATATCTCAGACACTTCTCTCCATTCTTGGAAACCTGTATAGAAGTCTAGATATCTTCCCCACAAAGTTCCAGTTTATTTCTTCTCCATTTTTCATTCTCACTCGTGGAAATGATCTTTAGTCTTGACTTCTCACTTATATTCCAGTTTCTAATTTGTAAATGCCCATAAGAAATTTTCAAATTGGATGTCAGGTTGTCTAACCAATTTTAACATTTCCATCACTCACATTTTTTATCTCTCTCAATTCTGAAATCAAGATCTTTCTTATTTCATGCAGTGCTACCATCATTTCTTCAGGCAAGAAATCCAAATGACATTTTGAGTCTTCATTCACCATTTTAAATCTGTCAATAATATATGTTATTTATTCCTTTGAAATGTCATAGAGATTTGCCCTTTTATCTATTTACATGGGGACCACCATATTTAAGGTTGTAGTCGCCTTTTGCCTGATTTACTGTTAAAGCTTCTTTATTCCTTGTTCAATTGATGAGAAAATTGTAGGCAGGAGGATAACAAAATTATGTTATGAATGTGCTATGTGTCTGAATTCCCTGGAATGTCTCATTTCATGCAACAAGCTGTACTTTCACCTGCCCCTACGTGCTCCATATATTACCTTTACTTCTGGCCACCTTTTCTAGAGACCATACTTCTTCCCTCTCTCCACACAAATTTTATCACTTCTTTAGTGTCTATTTGTCAGTCTTCCTTTTCCACAAAACCGTCTGCAATTGTACCAAATTAACTTTTCCCTTCTCAATTCCTATTGTGCTTATAGTTTGAGAACAATTCTACTTTAAGTCATTGAGTGTGGTATTAATTGTATCATATGTTTAAGGGTGCCCCTACACATAGAATATTAAAATTTGAATCTTCTCTTAAATATTAAATATTGGCCCCATACCACCCAGCACTGTGCCAAAATACAGATTTAGCCTTCACCAAGCACATTTCTGTTTTGCTATTCTATGACTTTATTTATACAATAAATAAGACTGACCACCTGTTCCCGGCTCAGGGCTAGACATTGGGGTGCCTACATATGCAAACAAGTAGATCCTGATATCAAAAATAAATGTTCAGTAAATGCCCAGAGGAAGAAGAAATTAACTCTGTCTGAGGGAGTAATAGGGAGCCTCCTGAAAAGAATGCTCTTTCCTGCCTGGAATATTCTTCCTTTCTTGTTTAAGTAGTAAGTTTTACTCACCCCTTAAGAATCAACTCAAAGTCTACATCCTCCCTGAAACTATTTTGTCAACAACAACCACAACAACAATAACCAAAAGAATTTAGTGCTCTTAAAATTATACATAAGTAAATAAAAGACCCAGAGAAGTGTGATGATTTGCCCAAATAGTGCATATCTTTTCTTCATGTGTTTATGAGTATTAATCTCTTTAATAATTGAGTAGTTTTCTTATAAATTTCTTTTTTAGATTTTGTTGTAACTAGATATAAAACCCAACCTGAACATTGACTCCAGGTGTGTTAGAGTTATTTGCAGAAATTATTTAGATTCCATGACTCTCCATGTCTGTCTTTTTTATTTCTGTACTTAATTTCTTCAAGACTCTGAGTGGACGTAAGAGAGTCTATAAAGGAGATTCTGTGCTCTCCACCTAGAACAAGCACCAAACTGTATGGCCAATCTAGTATGTTTTGAAAAGGTCTGTTTCCTTCCCTTGATCACAGGGAAGAGGTGTTTGATCTAATTCACCTAATCTCTCATTTCCAACCAGTTGTGAAAACATGCTTCTCAGGATTTTAGACCTCTGCGAAGAGGGGAGTAAATAATTAGGGAAGAGAGGCTAAATATAGACTAGGGTTTGATTGATAAAACCTCAAGGAGTTGGTCTGACGGTTTCTCTGTAGAACTCCATCCAATTGCTCTTATCACTGGTGTGTGTCTCTTAAATTTTATTAACCGCTTTCGTATCAGAGTTCTTTTTTTCCTCAGCCTTCCTAATAATGTAAATGCTCTCACTTACATTTTTTTTAAGTGTAAAAACATGCTATGTGCATTCAAATTAATTCAATAATCATTCCCTAAATTTCTATGCTCCAGACATTAAAAGTCACCACTAGGGAAAACACAAAAAGAATTCTGCTTAAAACATCACTGGGAAGATTCCACCGATACAAATGAAATGTACATAATTTTACCTCTTTTTCTCTTAGAATATTGTCACATAACACCTGTGTATGGAGAGGGTGTATGACACCAATTTCCCTATGCTACTGGTAGAAGTATATAATGGCATTCTCAGGATACTTTGTTATTACCTATCAAAATTTCAAATATTCCTACTTTTGATTTATCAACTCCACTGCCATAAATGTAGTTTCCTACTATATTTACACGAATGAGCCACGAGTTAGGTTTAAGAATTTTAATTGTGGCATTATCTGAAATTAGCAAAAATAATAAAATATCTATTAATGGGGATATTTAGATAAAATAAAGGCATTCAATAAAATGTAATGCAACTATTCTAAAATATGAGACAGGTCGATATATGTGTGTATAAAAATTTTTTTTAAGATGTGTTGTTATAAATAATTTTTAGCAAATTTTCAGGGACTAATTTATCTTTAAAAATGTTCTGTAAAGATTTCTTTTTCCATTCATAATATAAAAGTAATAGGTCCAAGTGCTGCATCAGACTTACATTTCTGTTCTAGATAACTATAAAAGTGAACAAAGTATTTTAAAGCAAATATGTTCAGGAATTCGACACTAGACAATGCAAGCTATCTGTGATCTTTAAAAGGAGTGAAACAGGAAGTGAGTTCCACATTCACCATGGCTTTCTTTCTCAGGGAAACTTATCAACTATGGCACAGGGACATGTAGACCAAACAGAGAGCTACCATCTCTCTGGGTGAGAAAGACATCAAAATTCAGGGTTTCCAGGAAGGTGGAACCTGAAGGACAGAATAATGAAGAGGAAGAGTATGTACGGGGGGAGGACCCTTAAGTAATAAGCTATACCTCTCAGATTGAAATCCTGAAAAATCAGAGATAATAGCTACTGAAGAGTTATGAACTGGAAAGAGATTCTGGAATTTGAGATATGTTGGAATTCCAGCCAACCAGAATGGTGTCCTCTTACAAAATACCCTAGGCATTCAATTAAGACCTTACAAAGGACACATCATGGACTAGGGCTACTATAAACTTGCATAGCGGTAATCCTAGAGTAGCTAAGGAAACTAAGCCTTGCTGGGATTAAACTGATCCTCCAATAACTCAACTAATTTCCAAAATAAAATGTAGCACTATTCAAAGAAAGAAAAAATGACCTCAAGAAAATAGCATTTTCAATATTCAAGAGATGATAAAATAAATTACTAGACCTGTGACAAAGAAGAAAAATATGACCCATAACTAAGGAAAAAAAGTAGTTAGAAAAGGCCCAAGGATGTAGCAGATGCAGAAATTAGGAGAAAAAGTGTTTTTTGAAAGAAAAGAATAATATAGGTATAATGAAAAAATAGGTGGGAAATTTCATCGGAGAGGAGAGAGGCAAACACTAAAAGAAAGAACTCTAGAGCCAAATAATATCTGAAATAAAAAAATATAATGAATGTGCTTAATAGTAGAGCACTCCAAAAGAAAGAACCATGGTCCTTAATATTGTTTTCTACAAACTATACACAATAAGACACACAGAGAGAAAAAAAAAATGGGGGGAAAAAAAAAAGACACAGTGACTTGTCAGACAATATTGAGCAACCTGACACATGCATTTGGAGTCCAGGGAGAGGAGTGACAGATTGAGGCAAAGGGGGAAAAAGAAGTTTAAAAAATATGACAAAGATGTTTTTTAAATTTTAATTTAAATGTCAGTGCACAGAATTGAAAACCTTGATAAAAACCAAAGCAAAATAAGTATAAATAAATAAATTACATCACTATTAAATTGATAAAAATCTAAGACAAGAAAAAAATCTTAATGCAGCTGGAGAAAAACACAACACATACACAACAACAATAAGAATAAATACTGACTCCTCACCAAGAGCACGAGCCAGAAAACAGTACAATGTCATCTATTAAGTGCCATGGGGAAAAAACAAACTTTTAACCTAAAATTTCATAACCTGCAAAAGTATCCTGCAAAAATGAGGCAAAATACTTTTTTAAATAAAGATGAGCTGACAACATTCATAACTAACATTACTACACTAGAAAAATATTTAAAGAAGTTCTTCAGTTTAGAGAATAACTGATACTAAAAGAAACTTGGATATCAGCAAAGAAATGAAGAGAGCCAAATATAAATAAACTTATGAAAAAAATATAAAGATACTTTTTCATTTAGTATCTTAATTATTTATAAGAAAATTAACTGTTTAAAGGAAAAATTACTATAAAGTGTTTAGCTTTAACATAAAGAAAAGTAAAAAGTATAACAACAAGCACAACAGAAGGAGGGTAAATGTAAAGATCTTACATGTGTGTGAAGAGATAAAATTTTAAGTTAAATTTGTCTATGGTAAGTTAATGACGCATATTATAAACACAAGACCAGCCACTGAAAATAAAAACAAAGAGACACACTGAAAAGCAAAAAGAATAAATAGAACAATAATAAATACTTGATTAATCTAAAATATGACAGAAGAAGAGTCAAAACAAAAGAACAAATAATATAAATAGCAATATAGTAGACAAACTCAACATATCAACAGTTACATAAATGTAAATAGAATAAACACTGATTCCAAGGCAAAGATTTTCAGACTGGATAAATAAGCAACATTCAACTGTATTAAGGCACAGAGTTGAAAATAACAAAAGAAGGGACATCACAGAGATTGTAAATATATTAAAAGGATAAAGGAATGTTGTAAACTGTTTTGTACCCATAATACTGATCCTAACACAAATACTAATTCCTTTTTCCAGAAAATAGTGGAGGCGGAATTATTTTCCAATTCATTTTATGGACCAATGTTACCCTAATACCTAATTCAGAGAAAAACATAAAAAAAAAAAACAATAAAAAAAATTCTCAGGCATAAATCATAAAAATTTTTAACAAGATGTTAGCAAATAAAATTCAGCAATATATCAAGATCATAATATATCATGACCAAGTGAGGTATACCTGGAGTGCAATATTGGTTTATCATTTAGAAATCAATCAGTATAAACCATCATATTAACAGAAAGAAGGCAAAAAATATCCCAGATAGTCATTTTAATAAATGCAGAAATCACATTAACAAAATACAACACCTATTTATGATAAAAATCATCAGAAAATTAAAAATAAAGAGAACTTCTCAACCTGATCAAAAATATGTATAGAAATCTACAACCAAGCACAGGGGACTTCAAGGCAGTAAAACTATTCTGTATGATACTATAATGGATACTAGACATTATATATTTGTCAAAATTCATAGAACTGTATAACACAAAGTGAATTCTAAGGTAAATGTGGACTTCACTTAATAATAATAATTCAAGAATCTGGTACCTAACAGAGCCCAACTTAATGAATTAATGATAATTATTATTTTCAAACAATATCAATCATTTGCCTTTAATGATTGTAAGTCTTCTTCATATAATTCAGTGTGTGTCAAAGACTGAACTAAAAGTACCTGTTAGCAATAAAATAGGCTATCATTCTCAAAGAGCAATAAAATTAATTGGGCAATGAGCACAATTGAGTAATAAGATTAATTGTTGCTAATGTTCCCGACACCTCTGCAAGGGTGTTATTATTATCTCTAGTTTATGTGATAAAAGCCGAGGTCAGGGAGGTTAAATGACTTGTCAGGATTCTTAGGGATAAGGAGTGGCAAAATCAGAATATGTTGCCAAATCTGATTCCTAAACTTATGCTTTTTATAATGACTTTTTTTTCTGCTTCTCACATATCAACAATTAATTAAGAGAAAAATAAAATAAAAAGTCACAGTTTTAAAAAGCAAATTAAATTTATAATATAGCAGCTAAGCAGCTGTCCCAACCTTTTTGGCACCAGGGACCTGTGCTCCTTTGAGAATCAAATGCATGATGATCTGAGGTGGAGCTGAGGCAGCGATGCTACGGAGAGGCTGCAAATACGGATGAAGCATTGCTCACTTGCCTGTTGCTCACCTCCTGCTGTGAGGTCCAGTTTCTAACAGGCCATGGACTGGTACAGGTGGCCTGGAGGCTAGGGACCCCTGAGCTAGAGTGACTGGTTTTGGGAAGGAGAGTTGCTAAATCGTGGATACAGAATCTGACTGAGGAGTAGGCCAACTAGACTTCTGCCTAAAACACTGACATGGGGCAGTAAAATGTCCATGGACTAAATTAAAAATATGATTGTTACTGAGTCAGATTTTCCCAAATGGCTTTTACGTAACTCAGAAATACGAATTTGTATCGATTCAGCCGAAGCAGACAGTGCTTCAGATGGAAATGTAAAGAGAGTCCTCACTAGCATGGACATGCCTTTATTAAATAATTTTGCAACACACACATTCAGTTGCAGTCAGCCAAAAGACAGCAGTAGCTGGCAGCTGAAATTCTGAGATAAAAAAATTGCACAGCATAATGCTATTCACAGTATTGAGGAATTTCCTTCATTATCTAAATCTTTAATGAGCTTGCCAAGAAGTTGTCTGGTTTGGATAATTGCAAAAGAACAGAAGAGAGAATAAGAGCTATAGGAAAACAAGGGACTTTTGTCTGCTCTTTTTTTCCAGACTTTTGATTGCTTTAGGTAGCAAAGTGAATCAATAAGTAAATTTATTTCTGTGCACATCTTTAGTAACAGAAAGTCAATCTCCCTGCCCCTTTAAGTAAATTTTGAATAAATATTTAAAAATTCATTTTGAAATGGCACCAAATTACTCGTCTGGAGACACCCACGTGTCTAGGTCCAGGGTTGGCTGTGTTTATGTAGTCTTTCTTTTTATCCTTTTCATCATGGAATGATGGGATAACAACAACAACAAAAAGCAAGGAATTCCCATGAGATTAGGATTACCTTAAGAAAACAAGAAGTACAATCTTGAACCACATTTTAAAAAAATATGCAAAAATATGAAACTGGGCCACTATGTTATGCCATACACAAAAATCAATTCAAAATGGATTAAAGATTTGAACATAAGACATGAACCATGAAACTAAAAGAAAACGTAGGCAGTAAGCTTTTTGACTTTGGTGTTGGTAATAATTTTTTGTATCTGACACTAAAAGCAAAGGCAACAAAAGCAAAATAAATAAGTGAAACTGAAAACAGAAAAACAACAATAACAAAAAACCCACACAGAAACCATTTTCAATGGTATAGATTAAATGCTAAAATGGATATAGATGTGAATGTTTTAAGAATTTGGACGTTAGAGTGAGCAGTAAGCAAAAGGTGGATTTTGAGCTGCACTTGAAAGATGAGTAGAATTTGAGACTAAGAACTGAATACTAGACACCGGCAGAATGCCACTAAGAACTACGTTATCCCATTCTATTTTTTTCTGTTAGCTGCTTTTCACTCTCCCAACCATTTCCATAACTAATTGCCTCTCAACTTCATATATGTACACACACACACACACATGCACACGCACATGCATACATGCACTACATATACACATGTCCTCATCTTGAAGGAAGATTTTAGGATAAGTGTGTGGCTGAGTATAATAGCTACTTAAACAACAAAACTGATCCGGTAATTTGCAAGAGCTTCTCACAGATAATAGTCCTTACTGAAAAACAGAATTGTAAAAATAAGACAAATTTTATATCCCTTGGATTCTTCACAGGCATAACTTTTCAAACATCAACACAGAGGAAATGTTACCGAAAAGTTCCTATTCGGCTTGGAACAAAATTAAAATGCTGTGTTTTTGGCACCTGCTTAAAATGGAAGATGCTATTAGCTCTATTTTTGAAAGAGACTTCTATAAACAAGAACCTGGCCTGCCTTTAGTCCTTCAACACCATCCTTAGTAGTAAGGGTAAAAACACCAGCATCACTCATTAGGTAATAGGTGAGGTTTTCTGTTGTTTCTTCAGCAGTGAATCAGATGTTGGCATGGCTGTGCATTACTCCCCTTGGCTGCTCATGGAGAAGTCTTCTTTGGAAACTTTAGCACATATTGAGGGGTATTTTGTTGGCAAAGAGAAAAAAAATTGGAAGTTTATTTATGAGGTATATCTATATTGTGATAGGTTATTTTCCAAAAAAAATTATTATAAAGATAAATCACTCTTTTACTTTGGAAATCACATTTTTAAGCTTTTTAATTCTTAACTCAATTAAAAATAGAAGTACAGAAATGTTATTCTACATTTTAATGATATTGTAAGTCACTTCCAATCTGCAAAGTTAAGAAATATGGAAGAGAGAATAAGCAGAAACAATCCCTGCTCTCTTCCCATAATTTGAAAAAAAAAAAAGTCACATGCTAAGATGTGCATCAACCATACCATATCCAGTGTTGAAAGGAACCATCAAAAACTCTAGGAAATATTCTACCAATTTTATGAAAATATTTACTTGTTCTTTTTAACTATCAAATTCTACAAGATCCTGTTTTTGTAGGCATTTGATTTTTATGATGATCATAAATAACATTATAAGTGAAGACTTATGAGAAAGGGATAGAGAATAAATAATTTATCACAAAGGGGATTACTTAAAATATGATTCTGGATTCAGAGTAAAACTGTAAAAATAATTTTTATTTCAAAGATAATCCCCAAATCAGGATGAGTTATATAGCTATGTAAAAGAACTAATTTTGAAAAAAATATATGGTGTGTTTTGTAAATAGAATAAATAAATATAAGATATTAGAGAAGGATTGAACTAAAGAGATCATTCCCTCTAACCTATATTGACTAATCCAGTATGAAAGACAGATGATACTGAGAATACAGTTATTGTGATGGAATACTTTTGTAACTTTATGGTGAAGAAATTTTATGGCCTTAAAAACTTCTAGCACAAACAAAAAAGAAGAAAAACATAAGAATTATATAAACAAATCAGGAATTTAGGGGAAATTACTGCTTCAGTCTAAAACGTAGAACATCATAAGA
This sequence comes from Rousettus aegyptiacus, assembly GCF_014176215.1. Taxonomy (NCBI): domain Eukaryota; kingdom Metazoa; phylum Chordata; class Mammalia; order Chiroptera; family Pteropodidae; genus Rousettus; species Rousettus aegyptiacus. The sequence goes on along the minus strand of NW_023416306.1, from coordinate 113,509,989 downwards.
GATTATCACTGTCACCCCTAACAACGAGAGGAAACCAAATAAGCAAAAACTTATAGCTTTAAAAACACATCAGAGTGAAGGATACAACTTAATGTAAATGAACTAAATTTCAGAAACTGACAAACTCTTTGTAAGAGAGAAGGAACCCATGACTCTTTTCATCCCTAGTGGAGCCACCACGGAAGAAGGAGCCTGACATGCACACCATAGGAAGATTTCAGCCAAACTTTCTGTGAACTTTTAATGGTCAAGTGAGGGCTGTCATGACAGATTAGAATCACAAGGAGCCCCAAGAAGAGTGATTTCTTCACCTGTTGACCAAGCCTTTCCTATTTGTCTTCACTGAGTTCATGGAAATAATTCATTGAAGGCTGAGGATGAGGCAGGAGAGCAGAGAGAAATTCTTCTGAGGTGCTCCAGATGTGAAAGATTAACAATGTTAACTACTCAGCACTGAGAGGTGGTTTGCATCTCCCCTTCCCTTTAATCTAGGTGGGCTCTGTAATTTATTTGAAGCAGAAGAAATACAGTTCCAGTTACTGAGCATAGGCGTTAAGACACTAGCACCTTCTACTTTCTGTCTCGTGAAACCCTCTTTCCCAGCATCCAGCCACCATGCTGTGAGGAAGCGCAAACAGCCCTATGGAAAGATTGATGTGCTCCTAGACAAACCCCTTGGCCCAGAGCTCAGCTGACAACACTAACAAATTACCAGCAATGGGCATGAGTTCACTTGGAAGTGTCAACTAACTACAGGTGATCTACCCCAATAGCTACTGTGTGAAACAGAAAAATTGCCCAGAGAAACTCTGCCTTAATTCCTGACCTACAACGTCATTTCTCTGTATGGATACCGATTGACCAATTGTTTTTAATTAGCTAGTCTTTAAGTTCTTTAGATGTATGTTTTCTTTTATAATATTTGTAGTGAAGACTAGACTACAAATTACCTTCTAAGCACTGCATTAGCTGTATCCCTTGAGGCACTTTTTCAAGATTTTATCATCTCCTTAATCTTTAAAGCTTTATTTGAGGCATACTTGACATATAAATATTGTATACATTTAACAAGTACAATTTGATATGTTTTGACATATGTATACAACTGTGAAACCATCATAATCATGTACAAGTTTTTTGTGGACCATTACTCTTGGGTAATTTCCTAGGAGTGAAATGGGCATGCTTAATATTTTAGGAAAACTGCCAAACTATTTTCCAATATGGCCGTATCATTTTATCATCCAACTAGTACTGTGGGAAATTTCTACTAGCTACCCATTCTCATCAAAATTTGGTATGATCAGTATTTCATTTTAGCAATTTTAATAGGTATACAGTAATAATCGCATAGATTTAAATAGCTAGTTAGCATTCTTTTATATGGACATGCTTACCATTCATTTATTCACTAACCTCATGAAGGACATTTGTTTTCAATTTGAGACAATTAGGTTGGATTTGCTATAATTGCTATCAACATTCACTCACTGTTTTTGACAAACATAAATTTTTATTTCTCTTTTATAAATGCCTAGGAGTATAATTATTGGGACATATGGTAATTGTGTGTTTAACTTTATAAGAAATTGCTGAGCTGTTTTTCAAGGGGCTGAAACATTTTTCATTTTCACCAGCAATACGTGGATTACAGATGTTCCTCCATTCTTTTTTACTTTAAACCTATGTGTCTTGTTATTTAAAATGAGTTTCTAATGGGCAACATATAGTTGTGTTTTTTTTAAATCCACACTTAATAATTCCTGCCCTTTAATTGGGGCCTTTAAACCATTTACATTTAATATGATTATTGATAAAGTTAGATTTAATCTGCCAAATTGTTTTTTTGTTTTCTGTGTTGTTTTAGACTGATTGCATAGTTTTGTTTATTTTTTTCCATTTTTGGATTATTAGCTGTAACTTTGGTTTTAGTTTATTTTGTTCATTGCTTTAGGATTTATAATATTCATATTTAATGTATCACAGTCTGCCTCTAAGTAATATTATAGAATTCCCTATATGAGAACCTTACCACAGGATGCTCTGTGCTTCCCTCACCACTTAAGTCCTTCGCCTCTTTCCTTTACTCCTGTGCTGCAGCTTGATTTCTGTGTCACTGGATTTCTTACAGTCCAGAGCTATGTAGTGAATAATATTGAAATGCTATTTTAGTGCAATTTTATTCTTAAATTGTATTTGTTACAGCTTAATTTATGATTAAAATTTTTATTATTTTTAATATTGCCCCCTCTACTTTCCCTTATACTGCTTTAGAGTCTACCTAACTTAGACAACACTACCCTAAAGCAATTGGTATCAAGTTCCTTTCCTCTTGAGCTAGGCAGTTTTGAGAAAATATGGGAAAGATTCTAGAAAGTAAATGATCAAAGGGTAATGAATTGACACCAATTCAAAATTTGAGTTGTCATATTTTACAAGCAACTAAAAAAGATTTTCTTCTTTTTCAATATCTAAATGTAAGAAAACCTTAACTTTGCAATTTTAGATAATTTATTTTTAAAAGTTTATACAGTATATTTATGTAAATTATATACATGTCTTTGTATGATTTTCATTATTTGTTGCATGGGTTAATTTTACATGCCATATATATATATTTAAAAATTTAAATAATTTTTTCAATTTAGTACTAGACTTTTGTCTATGACCCCAGTAGGAAGATATAAAAGAGTGACTAGTTTTGATATAATTCTTGACTTCTAATCATTAACAGCATGTAGACATATATTATGACAGAACAAATATCTGAATAATATAAGGTCAGAATTTTCCCTTTGAAATTAAACAAATTTAATGAATAAAATGACCCATTTTAATTTAATTTGAAATGTGACCCAGATTATAAATACCATCACATGCATAATTTCCAGTTATAATAATAAAATAGGATTTTTCTTTCCATTTTCAAATTAACCTCAAAGTATTTTGCCTACCGAAATGTTCATAATAATTATTAAGTAAATACTAAGTTTTATCTCTATACCATGACTCCCCAGAAATGCTCGTGTCTAAAAGGGAAATGTTGCAAGACAAAAAAAAAAAAAAAAGATTTTTAGGTAGTAATATGATGAAATTTCCATGAAAATATTTTCATGAGTAATGAGGAAATATTACAAACAAGTTCTTAAGTATATTCCTTTGGAGGTGGTTTAAAAGTGTGAGAATGCTAAGGATACCCTAGAAACTAATCCCCCTTTCCCCAATTCAAATCTTACATACTATAAGCTTGTTTTCCCCTCAATGTTTTAGATGTGAATCCACTATCAAAAGTCACCTTGACTCTTAAAAGTTGAGACACATTTTAATTAACCTTTAAAAGCAAAGTATTTCTTGCAAAACTATTATTAATTTTAAATAGTTGGTATTTTTAATGTAGAACTTCCGAAGGCACACAGGAATTTTTTTTAAAGGATCACAAAGTTTGACAAATAAACCCTGAGGGACTACCCAGATTTGTTTTAAAGAAAACATATAATTAATAAAAAGTTTAGTATACCTAACATAGATAGAGAACAAATGAGAGAACATAAACCACATTCTCACCAAAGAGTTACGATCAATCATAAATATCATACCAAACCAAAGAATAATGGAATCATTTATTATCTGTAGACATGTGTTTCTATGAAATATGAAGCTTGATCCTAGGACTATTAGTAAGTGGAAGTTTGGCTCTTGAAATGGGCTCCAGGTCAGCCAATTCATAATTATTCATTTAACACATCAAATAATTGACTCAACTACTCAAAGACTTGATTGATCAGTGCTGTTACAAGTTCCAAAGGTATGTTTAGTTCAAGGTACACCAAGTCAAGACTGAGTTTCTCACCACAGGCTTGGAAACTCTGGGCCAGCCTCTGCTTAGTGAGCTGGTCTCCAGTACCTTTCAGTGATAGATGAACTTTTCCAAGCCATCAAAATGCATTTTCCCTTGCAGCTTGCTGGGAAACCAAAGAAAGTAGAAAAATCATTCCCTTGCTCTTGGATTGATTAAAATCTGAGTAAGAAACAGAGCCTATACAGTAAGATCTATTATCCCTCATGGTTGGAAGGAGTTCTAGACAATTAAGTATTGTAGTTAAGTGTCCATGTATTTTAAAGAATTAGAAATAAAAATATAGTCTTAACTCCACATGTCATAGTGTAAAATACAGTAATAAGATGTATTTGTAATGATTCAAAGAGCACTTAAGTATTTTACAGTCTCAAAGTCATTATTGCAACAGTTGTCATATTTACTAACCAACTCAGCCACAGTGGAAACTGAGCCCCTATAAAAAAGGAGTAGACTTTATGAAACTATGCCTCAGGGATGTCTCTGCCTGGGCCTTTCTAACCACTCCCCCTCCCTCAAGGAGCAACCTCTCTGTGTGCTAGTCCCTAGTTATGACTCCCTATACTGTGATCTATTTTCTGTACCTCTACTCCCTGTGGCCCCACAATAGAATCTTTGTTAGAAAGGTTCCAATATTTGCCAGTCTCATTCTGTTCCAGATACTGTCTTAGGTTCTCCCTTTGTTCTGTACCTAACACGTCCAGCCAGTCTTTTTTCAATTTCTTGCTGATCCATGAGAAATGGAGACTGTTAACCTAGGAGGAGATTTTATACTTTACACTGCTATTTCCACACTTTAACAAACAAGGGATTTCCTGTGGCTTCACTACAAAAGACAAACTAATACACATGAGAAGTAGCTAAAGAGTGATGTTGGCTAACTCTGGCCGACTGAGCCAGCTTGCCTCCACTGCCAGTGCCTCACACTTGAATATGTAGAAAATGTCACAAGAACATGAACAAAGCACAGATAAGAACATGCAAAAGACTAAGAAACAAACAGTTCTTTAAAACATATCCTCCCACAGCAATAATAAAAACACTGAATCAAGGTAAGAATCATATCCTTCAAACATTTTTTTTAAAAAGATGCTACTCTGTTCTTGAAAGAATATGGAAGATAAGAACTGCTAGAAGTGTGAATTAGTAAACTCTTTCTGGAAAGCAAGTATGTAATTTTTATCAAGAGCATTAAAATAATTATAACTTTCGATGCAATAAATCGACTTATGAGAATCTATGCTGAGGAAATAATCAGAGATGGTGACAAAAATTAGTACAAATATGTTCCTTTCTGCATTAAAAGTCACCTAAATGCTCAGCAATAGGAAAACGGATAAATAAATAATGGTAATTATATAAAAAGAAGTGTTATTCGGTCACGTATACAGTTAAAAATCAGAGACATGAAGAAATGTTCAGAATCTAATATTTAGTTTAAAAAGCATATGTATGTAACAAAGCAAATAATAAAATTAATTATTAATATGTACTGATTATATCATTAATATCTTAATTATTCTATTAATATATAATATAATTACAAATTATATATATATATAATATATATATATGCATTTTTGGGGGAAAATGTACCAGAACGATATTCCTGATTCTTACTTATAATGGATATCAGTTATCAATACAGTGAAACAATATATGCTACATACTGAGGAAAATTAATTTTAAAATTATGGCATATTTACATAAGGCTTCTTGTGCATCCCTATAACATGTTTTCATCAAATATTATTTTTTCTAAGTCAATAATCAATTACCTTACATTTCCTCTGGGCCTAATAATGTGAAATTAGCTGTATTTGCCACCACTTGGGAAATACAGGAGAGAGAAGGAAAAATGAAAGAAAAACATGTACAGGAGTACTAGTTTGTTATACTTTTCTACTAAACAGCAGTCTCACAGTGTCATTTCTCCTCAACATCTCCAGAATTGTGAGGGTTGGGAAGATGGTGGTTTTGTTTTGTTTTGTTTTGTTTTTTGTTTAGTAAAATGACAATAGAGAAATTTACTTGTAAAATGCATCAAAAACTAAGAAAATGCATGTAAAAGTCAGAACATATGCATGTAAGCACGTAAAGAGAAGAAGGTAAGGAATGAAAGAATGCATGATACCTTGCCTGGAACAAACCAAATATCAAGAATCTCAGTAACTTTTACTCCTGAAGCCAGATGGCTTAATGCCTTTGAGGTTATATGGTGTGGGCTCTAATCCCAGCTCTGCGACTTGCCTGCTCTGTTGTCTACAGCAAATTGCTTTATATTTTTTAAGCATTACTTTTTTTTTTAATCTGCCTAGTTTCGAGGACTATGATAATGACTAAATGAGTACATATGAATATACTCTCACTAGAGAGCAGGATTATAATGAAGCCATGATCAAGCTGTAGAATGTTTTGTGAAAAAATGTTGTATCATCTTATAGAAAGTACAAATATCGTTTTAGAAATCAAAATTTATATATCTTTACGCCTCACTAATATATATTAGTAGCATTATACATTAAAATGTTAATATCATATTTTAAAGATAAACATGTTTAAAAATTAAATATCAACTATTTAACTGGATTAGATTTGTGGAGTCTAATCAATGAAGTCCAATATTAGTAGTGAAGAATCAAGGCAGGGAGAGCAGAGGTGAGAAACATACTAGAATTGATCTATCTCTGAGTTATGAAATAATTAGCTTCTTTTATTTTCATTTTTCTTTCTGTGATTTTTAAAAAAGTTTCAAGAATAGCTTAATGACTATGCATTGCTATTACAATTATTTTAAAAAGCAACTGAAATTATTTTATGTTTTGAAGTATATCTCTAGACAAGGTACCTTTCTATAGGCCTCAGAAAATAGCTAATGGATAAATTAAGTATGCTATAGTGATCACTAGGAAACCTGAACTCAGTCTTCGGCACCATTCCTAATTCACAAGCCATCACTTTCTAGCCCTCTTGACACCATAGTTTTCTTTGTACCAAACCTGGGATTTTAAGTGAGTCGTTGAGCTGTGTAGTGGGTCAAATGGTGAACCCACAAAAGATATGTCTATATCCTAACTTCTGGAGCCTGTGAATGTGACTTTATTTGGAAAGAAGATCTTTGCAGATGTTATTAAGTTAAAGATCTCAAGATGAGATCATTCTAAATTATCTGGGCTCACCTAAATCCAATGACAAGTATCCTTATAAGCAACAAAAGGGAAGAAGACACAGTGAAGAAGAGAAGGTCATGTGAAGACAGAGACAGAGACTGAAGTGATGGAGCCACAAGCCAAAGAATATTTAGAGTTACCAGAAGCTGGAAGAGGTGAGGAAGGATTCTCCCCGAGAGCCTTGGAGGGAAACACAGCCCTGCCCACACCTTGATTTTGGACTTCTGGTCTCTAGACTGTGAGAATGACTTTCTGTTATTTTAAGCCACCTGGTTTGCAGTCATTTATTATAGCAGTCTCAGGAAACTAATACAGGCTACCAGGAAATTAACCCCATGAAATACATGAAATAACTTCTCTAAGTCAATGCCAAGTGAGCCCTCTTTGTAGTTTCCTTTTTAAAACAACTATCATTCTTCTTAGAGCTCCTCTCCAAACCTGACGGTAGCTTGGTGCCTCCTTATTCTACACATTTGTATTTCTTGATCTTTAAAACAGCAGTTCTCAACTTGTAGGTCATAGATACTTGTGTAGAGACATCTATGATAGCCATGGGTCTGAACTCCTTCTAGGCACTCCTTCTATGTAATATCCAACATATGGATTCAAGTTTTGCCAATATTAGTAAATGCAATTATTGAAATTAATATTTATATCAAATGATTATCACCTTGTGGTAGGTATGTATTTTCTCAATTAAAAGATGTTAAACATATAGCTACTAACAAGGGGGGGAAGAGGCACACCAAATCTTTTTGACAAAAGAAATTCTTACATTGAAAATATTGGGCCACTGCTTTAAAATCAATTTATGTACTTTTAATCCAGTGTAGAATGAATCATTCTCTTCTGGCACCTACATAGGACCTGTTTCATATTAGTATTCAGATTTATCACTAATCATAGTATTAAAGGAAGTGTGATAAATGAATGACCTTGAAAACCCTGTGAATTCTCATGATAGAGCATTGTATATCTGTTAGGCCCCAGGGGATACAAAAGTGAATGTGTGGTGAATTGAATAAATTGACTTATTTTTAATTGACTGATAAAAGAGACAGTAGTATTATCACATGTTGGACCACTTTTCAGCTTTGGGAATTTGGGGTTAGCTACTTAATCCCTTTCAGCCTGTTTCCTAAATCGTAATATGAGCTAGTCTTATTGTGTGTGGAGAGCACTCAGTGAGATTATGTATGTGAAAGTCCCATCAAAGAGCTCACTACACAATAAATATAGTAAATGTCACTCCCCCATCCCTTTATTTCTTATATCAATTGCACTCATGAGTTGGTGACTTTACACAACCAGAGTTAACTCTGGGAGAAATGCTACCTCTCTTAAGCCAAATGTTAAAATTATTATCACTTGGTCCTATTTGGTGCTCACGAACAAGCAATTTACCCAAAAAGAGTTTGTTTCCTTACTGGTTCTTAGGAGAAGGTCCAGAATCAAATTAAAGTCTGTGTTGGCTCACATGCAATTTACAAGAAAGATCTGATTTTATCTAAACATGTCCTTAGATATTCTAATAACTGAAAATTGATAACTTTTTTTTTTGAATAAACATATGTATTCAAATTTACACAAGAATCTTAGTTTCAGACACCAAATAACTGAACAAATGTAAGGCCTATGGGAAGATAGGGCAAGGTAAGGAGTTTTCTATTTCAAATCTATTGAATTCCAGGTCAGGCTACATGCTTCTGGCCTTCTTTTTTAGTGAGACAAAACTGGTCTGTTTATTTGGTTTATTTAAGTAATTAGTTGTAAAGTTAGGTTGTGATTTTTTAAGCCTATGGTAGTTATCCTTTATGGGTCTGGGCCCTGAACAAAAATATTTCTTTAAGTTTTTTATTTGAGAATTGCTTTCTTCAGGTGAGCTCTGGCAAACACTATTAAAATGTATAAATCTGAAATGCTAGGAAGTATAGAAAAGGGAAGGAAATTACCTCAGTTTGGCAGGAGGCACAATGTTACTTTCTTTAATAAAATGTATCCTCTGTCCTGACTAGCCCCGATGCAGCCCAATTGAGCATTTCATTGTACTCTGTCACTTAGCCTTGCCAGCCAGAGAAGGCAGCTGACACTGTGTACCTGAGGTTACAAAGAGCCTATGTGTCCCCTCTCTGGTTTTCACATTCCTCCAAGGGTTTGAGGGGAGGGCTGCTTTGTTATTTTTCTCAAGTCCTGTCACAAATGGTCTTTGACAGGCGCCCAGAAGGTCTGAGCAAAAACTGCTGAAGCTGGTTGGCGCCAGAGGTGCCAGGTGCCCGTGGGGGTGGGGATGGAAAGCGATTTTGTCTGAAGGAACCCAGCGGCTGTCCCCTGGCTCTGGCAGAGCAAAACCACTTTTTAGGGGACAAATAAATGTCCCTGACTGGAATGGAAGGGGAGGACAGAGAGGAAGACAAAGCTTGGGAGAATACAATAATGGGTCACAGATGTCTCTTGACACATCAGTTTCTGGCCAAGGGCTATAATGGTTTCCACAACATTCCAGCAATCAGGCGGCCAATTCTTGTGATGGAAGAACATTTCCCTAAATATGTTTCCATGCATTTTCCCTAAAATTCCAAATGAGCCTTAATCTAATGCGTACCATGATAAGTAATGTCACACCTATATTAGTACCACCTTGGCACATGCAGCCAATCTTTCTTATCAATGATTCCAGTGACGATGATTATGCACCCTTGCATCTTTGCATTACTGCATACTTTGATGAGCACAATTCATTGTGATTTTCTATTAAGAATTAAATTGTTAAATATACACCTTAAATATATTCCATAATTATTAGAGTACATTTAACATGTTTTCTTTCTTAATATACAAGTGACCTTATATTTTGAACTCCCTATTTGAGTCCTAGAGGATTAAGGGAAATCAAATCAATTTCAGTCTCTGACAATGTGATTCAAGGAGCATATGACTCACTTGATCCCCTCATATTAGCCTCCGTACTTGCCAGTTTTTTCTCATCTCAGTGTCATTGGCACATGACAAGGATGACTGCAGTTTACGTGTATTTATTTAGGCTTAAGTATATTTCAGAAAAACACAGGAAATTCTTTCCTTTACCAGGGAATGTATTCTATGAGTCTCTTCAGAGAGATGACGATCACAAGATAGTGAAAACTTATTATTATCGAGGATTTCATGGTTATAAAATATATAAGAAAATTGTCCTAAGAGAGTATCTAATAAGTTCCTGTAATTTTGATAAAAGGAAATGATATTTGACAGTAAAAAGTAATTTATGAATCAGTGAAATGGAGGCCAATAAAGTCCATTTTTTGTCTTTTCTCAGGAGAGTTAGTAATAAAGCCAGTGACTTTCTCAAATAGTGCAATTTTACTTTGTCAATCATTGACTTCACTCACAGTAAAAACAAAGTAGAACACAGCTATTGAAATTATGTTGCAAATGCTTCATTTGGTCTTACAAGGCATTCATAGAAGAATAATATACATACCCACTATGTGATAGCAGAATCATGAAAATAACTAACGTGTGTACAAACTGACTTCTTTTCACTCATTTAAAAAATCTGCTTTATAACACCTACTGAAATTTGATAGAGGGTGAAAGACATAATGATTGTATCACTGCATCCATATGAAGTTATGCTAATGTATTATGGAAGAGACAGTAGTCGAAATCGGCCTTAAAGACATGCATGAGATTTTGAGAGTTAAGAGATGACAAGGAGGGAATTATAGAAATAAGGACAACATAAAGTTTCAAGATGAAAAATTTGGGAATTGTTTCATTCAGGATATCCAATATATGTGGGAATGGAGTACAGAAGTATGAGATGAAAGTAGATTGGAGACTATTGTGGAAGACTTAATGTCTACAAGAGAAAGCAATTCTTAGAAAACAAGAAAATAAAATTTTTATAGTAAGAGAGTGATATTTTTGAAGTGTTACTACATGTTGGTAGTGATGGTATAGGAGCAAGAGAAAAGGAACAGTCATAGATCCATTTTGAAGTCTTTTGAAATCATCTGAGAAGTAATCGGCACCTGAATTACAATAGAAATAAAAAGAAAGGACATAGTTCTGAGTAGTTATAGAGTAAAACTACCTAATTGTGTCCTTCTTGGAGCCATGTCTTCCTTCACCTCTCCACATCCAAAGATAGTTCTGTAGCTTAAAGATAGGAAAACTAAGGGAGCCATTAGTGGGATCTTTAAAAAGGAATATGGAAAGAGGAAGGTAAAGGAAGATGACTTTGATAGTAATTTTTTATTAATTACTGAGTTGAACTTGTTTTGAGCAATTGTGCTAAGACCAACTAAGATGGAAGAAAGCATGCCATGCTGGATCAGAGTTTCATACTGCAACATTTGAGTACCAATATTGCACAGGATATAAAGCTGATATTCTGCATAAGTTAAAAAGGCAGCAAAGTAAAATTTTCTAAGCTCCTCAAGTATAGATGTTGAAACTGATGTGAAGTATGTGCACAAGCATTCGTCATTCCAGACAGGGATACTTGGCTGTCACCTTTTTTGTTGTTGTTATAGAAATAAATAATTCAAGTCAAATGTTGCCCACAGCTTTGCCCCATACTGTTAAGGGGACTTAGGATAATTTTAAACAAAATGGAGATGACATATTTCTGTAATTTTATTAATACCTACTTTCTGTTTATAACAAACTATACTATATAATAGAAGTATAAAGTTTCCTTTGCAGACAATTTTATTTAAGTAAAATGTTGGGTCATTTTAAAGGAAAATGTTAGACAAATAATAGTACAGAATATGGCAACAATATGGAGGTGGTTTTCAAATGACTAAGGTTTGGAGAAACATTGATTTAGATAAACAGGACTGACTTTATCCCCTAATATTATATTTAACTGCACTGTACTGGATTCATGCAGTGATCCTTCCTGACACCACTTGCTCAAATCTTCACAACTAACATGAGGCTGGGTGTAGGAGAGTGTGTTACCAATTGCTTGATAGAACAACAACAACAAAAAAAGTAAAGTAGCCACCGACAGTACTGTATAGGTCAAATTAGCATAAATTATATTTTCTATTTTCATATTATTCATAAATTAGATTTCGTGACCCTAACATAACTATCATCTCTTTAAGGTGAGGGTAGGTGGAAGCAGGAGTTTGCAATTGAGCTCTGGCTTGAAATCTTGGTTCTGTCACTTACCATCTGTGCAGACTCCAGTAAGTGACCTGGCCACTTGGAGCCTGAGCTTATATAGCTACAAAGAGGATAATAGAATGATATCCGTGGAGTTTTTTTATCTGAGGATTAATCGAGATAACGCATGATGCCCTTACTTGGAGGTGACATATAACCTGCCTAGTCTTTCCTCACAGCATGTATGTCAGGCAGGACTCCCGCCTGCCTCCTTGACTCCTTCTACAGGGAGCTCTTCTCACTGTGATTCGGCCTCCGTGTTCTCTCTATTTCTTCACATCCCACCTTGGAACCTTTGCATTCTCTTCTACTTGGAATGCTCTTACCCAGATCTTTCGTTCTCTGGCTCCCTCACTTCAAATGAGCTTTCCTTTAAATGCGATCTCTTCAGAGAGGACTTGTCTGATGCCTTATTGAAAATACCTCCACTGCCATCACTCCCACCTCCCCTCCTTCTCTCCTCTCACACTTAAATTTTATTTCTAGTACTAATTAGTATCTAAAATTGCATCCTGTATTTATTTGCTTTCTCCCCCATAGATACAGTAATTTGTCTTGCTCATCACTCTATCCTCAGCCCCTAGAATAGTGTCTGATTTATTTTGGGTACTTAGTAAATATTTATTGAATGTTATTATTGATGATGAATGAATAAAATGAGTTCTAAAGGAATTTTTAAAAATTAATACAAAATTGCTAAGTACTAAGTGGAAACAGATTCTAAAGCAATGTAAAAAATGGTTAGCCCTAGATGGTTAAAGAAAATAAAAGCATATGAAAATGTTATTTTGGTATTATTTTCTGATTGGAAGTTAATTGGTGGAACATTCTAGACTGCACTACAGAGGAATGTAGAGAAGACACTAAACAGGCAGAGGAGCCTGGGAAGGCCTCAGCAAGGAAAAGATAGGAAGGCACTAGAGGAGGGTCCCCAAGCTTGTGATCAGTCCCTCAAGAGCACTGTTTTTGGGTCCTCATGGCAGATCCCATTGAAGCCACATGTGCCACCTCTCTGCTGACTGCTTGGTAGTGACACACGTGGGTGAGAGGATAGGATGTGAAACTCTCACCTCTTCTGTTTTCCACATGTCTCCAGTTGGACTCTTGGGGAATGTGTGTGTGTGTGAGTGTGTGCGAGTTTCTTTTCCTTGGCTCTCAAGTCACATCAGTACACTCCTGGTACTTGGCAACCCAGCATACTTCCTCCCACTAACGACAAGCCTGTCTGCAAAAGAGAACAACATCTTTGAGATGGGGTGTTTATCTGGGCAGCGCACAGCCCCTGCAGCCCACAGGGGCCCCTCCTTCAAAGGCATTGCTGAATGGGGCTCACCTGATGAAAGCCTGAACTGTGTATGCTTGACTTGATTTACGGGCAACGGCCAGCTCATTAGGCGTACTGGCCTGAGGAAGCCAGTCAGCTGTGGGGACAAATGTTTGTGTAGCTCTGTGGTGCCCACAAGACCATTTGCAGCTTGGGGGCTGGAGTACAAAGGGGGCAGTGATAAGGGGCTCTGGAATCCATGCCTGGCTCAGGGAGTGCTAACTGCCCAGGAGATTGATATCTAGGGTGCAAAGGCCAAAAAAATTAGATTAATTTAGCTCAGCTGTGCTCACTGACGGATTGGGTTGCAGCTGGTGCTGAAACACTAGCAATCAGACCTCAGAGATCAGAGGTCAAGTCTCAAGTTGGAAGGAAGGGAGTAAGATGGATTGCCTCTCAGCATGCCTACTCCCCAGGAAAACGATAGCCTACAAAGGCAGCCTGGCATTTCAGATAATCCTAAAGAATACCAGTAAGAAAGGAAGTTATGTATGTCTTGGGATACTACACTGGAAATTGGGAGCACTGTCTTCTAATCCTGGGAAACTAACCCGGAGCCAACTACTTTAAAAATATTCTCAGTTTAGTTTTTTCTGTGAAATAAGACTAAACAATAGCAAATATTTTGAGGTAATCTGAAAAACAAGTAAAATCTTCTCTGAATTTTAGTATTTTATTATGAGATACTAGTTCTAGTATCCCTGATTGTATAATTAATTTTCTGTGGTTCTGGCTCTTTCTCTCCCAGTTCATCTCCTTAAAAAATAATTTCACCTGTATGTTTGCCTATAAAAATTCTTCATGCTCCCAATTTGGTTCCTATGTAGAAAGTCTATTAGACTCCAAATGACACTTCACGTACAAAAGAGAAAACTCCCCCCCACCCCCAGAAACCCATTGCTCTGTTACTTGTTAAGGGACTAATTTTTAAGTGTACTCTTTAGTAAATTATCAAATCTTTTTGCCTCTTATGATAAGTCTCCTTTTATAAGTTACCATTTATTGAACATCTAGTATCCGCCAAGCATTGTGCAAATTCTTTATATAATGAGGAGATTATTGTTCAAATTTATACATATTGTTTAATAAGTAATGCCCCTCCCTTTCTCCAAAGGGTCCAGGTTTGGATGATAAATTTTATGAAAGCCCTATAGATAATTAATTTAGAGATTAGAATGTCTGTGTTATTAACTAAATGCTCAAGCAGTGGTGATAGAATGAACCCTGATAATGTCCACACTATAAAAAACAGAAGAAGCAAAAACTATGGGAATAAAGACCCTCCCCTCGCAATGTTTCTCATTCAGATTGTGAATGCCATTTTGGGGATAGAATGAAACTTGTACGAAAGAGATCACATCCTTTTAAAACAGAGGACTGTAAAAAGCATACCTCAAAGAAAGAAGGGTCTTGTGAGGAATGCTGTGTTGCAGGGTGAAATGAAGACTGACCTGAGAATAGGAGAGCAAGATCCCAGCCCTAGCTTATTTATAAAAAAGTCTCAGGATTCAAGACAAATCACTTCTTTCTGAATGTTCCTCATTTGTAAAAAATAGATATCAAATGAGACAATATTCAGGGGATTTCACTGAAGATTATAAAGCCTCAAACACACAAAGAAATTATCTTCCAACAATTTTATATCTCAGAAAGGATTGGCATTTCCAAAGTCACACATCTACTAAGTTGTAAAGGAAGGAGCCAACATTCATGTCTCCCAAGCACCAACTCAGTGCCTCTCGCATCACACACTCTACACCTATGAAATGACTGGTAAAAGCCCAGGTCCTTAATGGAACTCACAGCGAAATCAAGGAATAGCCACAAACCACTGTTTAAACAGAGCCAGAAAATCAAACATGTACAGAGGGCAAAATTAACATTCTTGGATTGGGTTCAGTGACAAGCAAAATGGTGTACAACCAGTACCACTTTGACACAGAAGTTTGTGGGATGACAGTCCAGGGATAATAGGAAGTACATTACCCATCAGAGAACAAAAATCTCATTTAATTCAACTAGCACAGGACTATAAGAAACCCTGCTGCCCGAAGGTCGCTAGTGCTAACAAAAAGAAGGTGTTATTATTTTAAGCAAGCTGTACCAGTTGAGTTGCAGTTAGATTTTGGAATAGAAGTTTCAGACACAAATAAATGCCTTGAGGACAGGAAACTGCTTAAGTGAATAAAATAGTCTGGGAGTAAGGGACAGGACGAGTGTTTAAACTATAGCGAATTAGAAAAAGTATGCCACATTTCTACTCAGCTTCAGTCAACTGTAGTCATGTCAGAATGTAAGATCAGTGTGATATGAGCTTACAATATTTTTAAAGAAAAGATATGAATAGGTATCTTTATGTGAATTATCTCTATTTTGATTCTTACAATTAATTAAAAACACCCTTCAGGCCAAACAAAAGAGATTTCTGAGCATCATTTTTGTAATCTTTGCTCCTGAAAATGGGGAGGGAATAGAAGACCGTTAGAATTAAAAAATCAAGGAATAGAGTATGGATTACGGGTTTGAAGTTGGGTAGGGAAGAAATAAGAATAAAAATTTACAGGAAGAGGAGTAGAACCAAATCCAGGTTGTTAGGTAATGTAGCAAACTTACTTTTAAGAGATTGAACCTATGTGACCATATTATATATAAAATGCACACACAAATTAAGAAAAATTGTCAACCTGTCTTGTTTTTAATAAATAAGATATAAAACATAAATACAGTTAGGAAAAATTTTAAAGCAAGACAAATGTTTTCTTCCTAAACTAGACTATATTATTCCTGTCTGGTGGCTCTTAAGTATTGTGTGGAGCTATATTTTGAATTAAACTGTCCATTAATTAAACACATTTATGGTTTTTTTTTTTAAAAGGAGGGGTAATCAAAGATATGATTCCACATAAAGGAGAATAAAAAATTTTAAATTGCTTATAATAGGCAGACTAAAGGAAATCTTCAAAAAAATGCTGCACCTTCAGCAGTGACCAGAAGATCTTTCTGAATAACTCCATTGACGTTGGGTGTTTATATTGGCTTTTAAATGCTGGCTTCCATTCTTTCAAAATAATGAGGACTACTAGGATGAGAAATAGTATAGTCAGGAAGCAATTTTATTAATTAGGATATTTGCTTATCTAGACTCAACCAAGGAGTCTTTTGCTCTAAAATAGTATTTTCAAAATTACAAAACAAATAAAAGATTAAAAAACACTTTTGTGTTTTTCGGAAGTTCTCATAGAACATGAAGTCTCAGGGTTTGAAGCAGATATAGCTAAGTTACTAATCTGATTCTTAAATTCCTTAGTGCCAGTTGATTGGAGATAACTTTCTAAATTTTTGCAAAATTGATATTTTTCAGAAAATGCATACTTTCGAGGCATTCACAAAAAATAAATGTATAAATAAATATTACCTTGGGTACATGCTTTTCTAAAACAATTTTGTTTTTCTGTGTTTTAATATTGATGGTGGTGCTTAAATTTAAATATATGAATGTCGGCTGTAACTTCTCTGATTTTGGGGCTCCAGCTTGTAATGCATCTCAGTCAGGAGTCTACCATGTTTCTCTCTAGTAGTGGTAAACAAAGAAACAAAAATAAAAGATAACTTTGTAAGCATCCAGAAGAATTTCTTCAAACCATTTCTAACTGGTTTTCCGAAAGAAATCAATTGAATTAATTTAAATTTCCAGATGCTTCTTTAAGCTAACATTTCCCTAGAAGTAAGTGAGCAACACTTTAATAATTTTTAAAAACCCTGTGTGTTGAAGGAAGAGAGAAAAAGTTCACTGAGCAAGTCCTGCTCTATCCCTGAGAGAATGGACTTACTACTCTGACAATTATACCTCTTCAGATTTATGAGGATTCCAAGGAATAAAAATGGTGCTTCTGGCTTTAATTTACTATAAAGTATTTTTTTTGCATATGTGCAGAGTTTGATACTCTCTCACACAACTGTGAGAAAAATGAACAAATTCAAAAAGTTTTCCAGAATCACTGTTATCTTTATCACATGCCAAAGTAGATATGATTTCTGTAAGACTTTATTTCCCAAGTTAAAGCATATGTAAAGTGGACATGAATATTTGATCCAAATTGATATGCATAAATTCCCTTTTCTGATAATATTCAGAAGTGCATCTGATAAAGTCAAATCTACTTAACCATATTGTGTAATCACTGTCATGTAAAAATACAGCTTGAGATTTAACTAAAAGCAACAGTTTTTAAACAAAATAATTTACTAAAACTGTGCATGAGATAATTCACTCTTTTTCTCTCAGTTTTTCTTTCCTTCCATGAAATTTAAGTTGTTTTATTAAGTTATAGATAGATCTCTCCTTTCCAATTGACTACTTGCTGTTAATACCTCTCCACAGATATAACATTTCATTGGGAGATGGGAGCAGATATAATAATCATGTGATTAAGTTCTTTTCTGAAAAGGGTGTCAATACCTAGAGTCAAATTTGATTTGATTAATAATGCCTCTTCTCTGATAATTAGGTATTTTTATTTTTATCATTCTTAATTTTCTTATCTATTAATTAGGTTTTTCTAATGATAACTCCTATACCCTTATGATTTAGAATGCTTGCCTTCACCTAGGTAATGGATTTATAAAATTGTTGATATTTATCTGATCTAAGGATACAGGTACTACAAATGCAGTTTCTCTGATGTCAACTGTCAAGGAAGCATGTACACACCTCTAATTCATGAATTTGTGCTTTGTGTCACAGCATGTCAAGATCCCACCGGATCAGAATAATATTGGACATGTCCAAAGAGAAACATTTCTAAACAGGAGACAAGATCCGTCAGACAGGTACATTGTTCTGTTTCTTTTGCCCCACTCCTGTACTCCATCATGAGGTGAGGGCTGAAGGGGATTATGAATCGCAGTGGGAGGAGGCATTAACTTCTATTGACATAAATATTGACTGGCAATTATCCTGACTTCATTACTGCCTCTGTGTTCCTTGTACAGCGTTGTAAATAGCAGAAGGGCCATGATAACTAAGGGGAGGGTGTGTTCGTACTGATAACATTAATAACTAATTTAGTTCAGACCATAGTCTTTCTCCCTGCAGGCTTCATCATTCCTATCTAGTAGGAAGTTCAGCAGTATGTTAGGAGCAAACCTAGTTCACCCACTTAGGGAAATAGAAGGCTTGGTGGGGTTGATTCAAATGGGAATACCGTATGCTGGGAGTAAAAATCAGGCTTAGGGACAAAACATTACTGGGCCAGAAACTGATGCTTGAACACTAGAAAGTAATTCAGGAGGCAGAGAACCCAGGAACATCTAGGTACATAGCCAAGAGGATGGGAGCTGACAGCAGAGAAGGGTGCAAAGGCCCCACAGAAGATACTTTTCCCTCTTTACTCTCTTGACAGTCCTCATTTCCACCTCACGAGACAAAAGTTGATAAGATGCTTGAATAGAATTGTGAAATGACAATAGGGAGGATATTTTCATTTTTGTTCTTAATTTTACTAAACATTGCTTAAAATGTGCTCTCTTGAGTAAGATTTAAAATGTGCATAATCTTTCCTCATGGATCAGGGATAGAAAAAGGGCCCTGGAGGAACTCTGGCCTGAATGAATGTGTAGCTGCAGCTGCTTTGTATTGTACACAGCAGAGCCCAATGGAGAAAACACTGATATTGTGATTGTAACCCCAGAGGCTTATTCTACAGTATTTATTTTCTTCAAAACTTTAGTAATAGCCTGGATACCTATATAAGAATGTGATTTCCGATCTTCCCACCCAATAATCTTGCTGTGTAACAAATAAATACTGAATCCCGAGGTGATGGCCTGCCCTGCCACTCTGAGTTGTTTACTTAATAACTGGAATTAGTTTGTTCTGATTCAGCCACTTCAACCACCTTACGCAAAACTCGTGCAGTTATTATGCCTTAGTGGTCCATTTCTCCTCTTCTAATACCACCTTCCAGCATTTCTGTGCTGTCCTTGGCCCACACAGTTCTTCCTACCACCATGTCATGACCTTGCACAGTTCCCTTCTTCAACCAAATTTTATTTGTCCAATTTCCACTTTCTTTGGGGTCTTCTTCAAAGACAAGTAATGAAGAATGAAAATCCATGTAGGAATTAAATGTGTGACTTTGGATTTATTATCACACCTTTCTAACCTGCTAAGCAAAAAGGCCATATTTAAGTTCAATACAAATGCCTTGTCCTTACGTGCCCTGGTCACCCTCCCTGCAACCCCACTGCAGGAGGATAAAATTGTGCTGGTGTGTTTAAAGACCAAAAGTAAAGGAAGGAATCCTTAAGCCAAGCAAATTATTTTTATCTAAGGCTTCACCAGTGTGCAAAATTTCCTTTCAAGAAACAAAGTTTGCTATTAGTTCTCAATGTGCCAAAAAGTCAGCAATAGTAATTTCCATTGCACACCTCCCCTAAAAGAAGTAAATGGATGCTTTTTCTCAGATTGTAAACTCATCATTATTTAGAATCTCTTCTAAACTTCTAGCAACCTAGTGTTCAAAAATATTTAAGTTTCCAGTTCAAAAAAAATAAAGAGTATTGGTTTTAAAATCTTTTTTGGCAGGTTCATTTGCCTAAATAAAAGTTTAGAAATCTTAATTTGATAATTCAAATTTTTTGTGGTAAACTGATAGAACTGATAAACCTTCTAATCAGATTAATTAAGAAAAAAAAGATAGACACACAAATTACCAATTTCAGCTATTGAAAAAGAAGGAATCACCAATGGATACTACAGATATTAAAAGGATAATGAGAGTGTTATGAAGTACTTTATGTCAATGCATTTGATGACAGAAGAAATGGACAAATTCTTAGAAAGCACAAACTATAAAACTTAATCAGGAAAAAAATAAATAACCTAATGAACCCTGTGTCTTAAAGATTGTAGGAACAAATCTCTATTAAATATGTACTGTGTATCATATCAATTATAATACAATAAAAAAAAAAAAACTAAAACAACATTCCTGGCCCAGATAACTTTACTGGTGAGTTTCACCAAACATTTAAGAAAAAATCTACACAAACTTCTCCTGAAAATAGAAGAGAAGAGAATACTTCTCAACTCATTTTCAAGGCCGATATGACAGAATTACAAGAAAATAAACTATAGTCCAATATCCCTCATGACTATAGACACAAAAAGCATTAACAATATATCATTAAATTGAAATTATTGATATATGAAATAGATAACAATACACCATGAAGAAACAGAGTTTATTTGGAATGCAAAATCAATTCAACTTCCAAAAATTAATGTTCTTCACATCAACATCCTGAAAAAATAAATATGATGATTTCTTTAGATGCAGATAAAGCAAAAATAAATAAATAAAACTTTTAATAAACTAGTAGGAAATTTTCTCAATTTGATCAAGGACATAGATAAAAAATCTGCAGCTGACATTATATGTAATGGTGAAATGCTAATCACTTGCTAAGTTCAGGAACAAGGCAAACAAGGCAAGAATGTCTATTCTTACCGCATCTAATCAGTTATACTATATGTGCTAACCACTGCAATTAGACAAAAATAAATAAAAGGCATACAAATTGGAAAAAGAAAAGATGAAATTGTCTGTACCTACAGACAACATAATTGTGTACATAGGAAAAGCTTTTAAAAATCTGTAACTGACATTTGACCTTGAATTTGGCAAGGCCAAAGAATAAAAGGTCAATATATAAAATCAGTTGTATTTCTCTATTCAAGAAAGAAACAATTGCGACATGATATAACTTATGTTTGTTTGTTTGTTTGTTTGTTTTTAATCCATCTGGAAAGTGTGAATTATGCCAGGTGATGAGGATATTTAGAAGTTTATTTAGGGAACTTCAGTGTTTTAGCAGGTGGTAATAATCAGTTGGTACAGGTTGAGACTAACTCCAGAAATGTTTAAGAAGCAAAATTAATAGGACTTAAAGATAAATTAGACACAGAAGAAAACAGAAGTTAAGAATCAACATTCTTCCTGGCTAGGGCAAATGGACAGAAGAAGGTACAATTCATTGACAAAGTGAACTCTAGAAATGAACCAAGTTTGAAACAAAGATGATGTGTTCAGTTTAGCTATAACCACCCCAACATGACTTTGAGACTCTAACAGAAGTGATCAAATAAATATGCCACTCCGAGGTTTTGATTTAAAGTAAAATATAGTGAGTCGTACCTAGTCGCGGTTCAAACTACTTTGGTAGAGAGGACAGAATAGAAAGAGAACAAAAACTTAGGACTGAGCTTACACACACACACACACAAAATAAATTTAAAGGCTAGGTAGAGAAAGAGAAAACTAGAAAAAAGGAAAAGGAATGGTTAGCAAGGTGTGAGGTAAAAAGGCATTAGTTTGTCTCGGGATAAGGGAAGAAAATCATCAAAAAGCACCATTTGTAGAAAAAAAAAGTGTGCTCTAAAATATCTATTTGATAATTTGAAATATAGTCTCAAAAATAGGAGCAATTGTAATGGGAAATAAACTGAGTTAAGTGAATAAGGATAAGTAAATTAAAGTAATTTTAAACATCAGAGATGATTTCATGCAGACTGTGCTTTTTGCAAAAGAAAATAATTTAAAATTTTGTTTAATGCTTTTACTTCTTGTCCTAAATTCTACTTTGTGTGATAATAATTTTGCTAATACTACTTTATTTTTTCCAATTGTCATTAATTTACAATTTTTAAATTTCCTCTTCAAGTTTTTCTTTTGTATTCCATTTTCTTGTTATAGTTATAACTATAGAAAATCTTTAGAAGAGGCAAGGGAATGGTTTTGAAGGGGAACAAAGGATCTTCTTTTGATTATTGGATAAATATAAAAAAGACATTAAACAAAATTTTAGCAGTGATCATTGTATCTAGATGTTTAGATTTCAAATACAATTTTTATGCCTCTGTGTATTAACTAAATAGTTTAAGATGAACATATATTACTTTTATAAATTAAAATATAAAAGTTATAAAGTTAAAACAAGGAGACAACATTTTCTATCTCTGCTCTTTTTTGCTTTATTAATTATTTGTTTCCTCTTTTTGAGTTATGTACTGTAATATTTTTCCACTGAATTTGTGGACTTTTTCAAACTTATTTAAAGACACTCTATATTTTATGTTTATTGCCTCTTTTCTGTTATACATGTTGTTTGTAATTTCTGAGCTTATTATTTTGTTTTAGTTTTATTCATGTTGTTAGCCATACAAAATTTTTAATTTATATTTTGAAAATCTGTCATTCCTTTGCTATGTGCCTTACTGTTTTGTATCAAATATTATTTTAATAATAAAAATGGTAATAAATGCATTAGACAATTGGTTACATAAATGGTGATACATCTGACTGAAAGCCATAAAGCAATCGTTTAGTAAAATTTAAAATGTTTATCATTTCTTGCTAAGTAATATAGTGAATGAAAACAATATGATTCTGTGTTTTTACCACATATACATATAGATAAATACATAAGAAACAGAGGCTAGACATACATAAATACGAATTATCTCTGTGTGGTGTAACTATAGATGGTATTTTCTTCTTTATG
Organism: Rousettus aegyptiacus; assembly: GCF_014176215.1. NCBI lineage: Eukaryota > Metazoa > Chordata > Mammalia > Chiroptera > Pteropodidae > Rousettus > Rousettus aegyptiacus. The sequence continues at coordinate 113,486,897 of NW_023416306.1, read as the reverse complement.
GCTTTCTATATTTTTAAATTTTTTTTCAGCAATATGCTTAAAAATGGCTTTTATAATAAGAAAAAAAGCTTTTTAAAGATTATTTTAAAACAACATATGTGAAAGTGATTATAATGCAATAGTATACAAGATAAAGTTACTAAATGAGTAAGTGATGATAAAGGGAGAGACTAATCTGTTTCTAAAGTTTTAAATCTGGAAGCCTAAAAGTGTAGTAGAGCCCTTGACAAATAAAGGGTGTGCAAGAAACCAATCTGAGAAAAAAACAAGAGTTCTGCCTTAGAAATGCCGAGTTTCTGTTGACAGTGCACTATCCACATTTAAGTCATTTGGAATGTAGTGCTGAAATTCAAGGCGAGACATAAAGAAATAGAAAGAAAGTTATGTGAAAAGTAGTAAAATGTAGATATTCTGATAATACATGATTCCACAAGTAGATATATTAGGAGAAGAAATCCGACGTCTAATACTTAGGAAATGGTCACACTGGAGGAACAGAAAGAACATCTAACTAAAGAGACAGAGCTAAGGAAGGAAAACCTGGATGACACATACCTGTCATCCATTTTGTGGGGAATGGAGACAGGCAAGCTTTCACTGAGTGTGTGAACATGCTGCTGTGGTCAAGAATGTAATTTTACTTCTGCTCACATATTTCTGAGTGAGAATAAATATGCCAGAGTGCCCCTAATATTTTTCATCCTAATGGTCCCCACCTGGACTTTTTTTTCTCCCCCTACCTCCAAATTCCTACAACCAATATGTGTGTATCATCCAAATCAAGAAGAGCATTGGTGATGGAGATCATGAGAGTTAGAGTTAGACAGTACTGGGGAAGTGGAGTTCCAATTTTAGAGAGGAGAAGAAACAGCATTTTCTCTTGTCTCCTGACACCCCAATAAAAGGAGCAGGATTCCTCAATGACATGGGCCTGATTCTGTAGAGAAAAGGAATGAAAAGGGGAGAAAAGAATCTAAGTAATGCAAAGACTGAGTCACTCATTATTTAGAAGTGTATGAAGACAAAAAGATCTGTTCTTTGAAGACACATATCAAAGCAGACATCGAAAGCCTTTTTTCAGGTCTTTAGTGGGTGAAAAGAGAATCACCTCCCTCTTGCCTAGAACACTTGTCAACAGAAACTCCAGGTGTTGCTGGGCAGCTCTGTATGAGCTTGCCAAAGCCAAGTCCAGTCTACTCCAAGGGCTAGACCTGAGTGACCAGAACTCCTGTGAGACCAAAGCTGGCTGAGGAACTCTCTTCCTTTCAACAAGATGGTCAACAAAATGTCCAGATATGTTGTTTTTTGTTTTTGTTATTTCCTCCCCCAAACAACAGTGCCCTCTCTTCTCTCTCTCTCTCTCTCTCTCTCTCTCTCTCTCTCTCTCTCTCTCCCTTTCTCCATCTCTCTCTCTCTTTTTAAGGAAGTTTGAAAAAGATCAAGCTCTCTGAAAGAGAAACAGATGAGGTCAGAAAATTTAGAAAAAAAATTTTTTAAATACTAGGTAAAGAAAGAAGTATATAGATAAAGAACAGAAAAAAAAATTTAAACATTACTCAATGAGGTTTATGAAAGAAAATTCATTTTGTAACTAAATGTCCCAAAGATGACATGATAACAAACCATTGTCTGATTGGATATATTATAATTGGTTTTCCTGGGGACAGAACAAAAGAGTTAGAGGTCAACCCCGTTAAAAAAAAAAAAATGGAAGGCGAAGCAAAAAACCTCAGTGATAGTAACTGAAACAACAGCCTCCTTAGGAAAGGAGGGTTCATGCATTTTTTTCCCCTTAAATATAAAAAGAAAACCAACATTAAACATGGACAGAAATTTGATTTTTAAAACTACAGTTACTCTTGGAAACAGGTAACAAGGACAGATTGTTCATTGCAGCAGGCCTCATAAATTTAAGACACCAAATGTATAACTGGAGGTTTGTTATCATTTGGAAAGACCTTTCTTGAAAAATCTTTCTTTTTAAAAGTATGGGCATCCTCTAACAGTAAGTTGGTGTCAAGCAAACAGCCAAGCCAAACAATGGTTACTGACTGTTTGGCGTGCAGGTTGTGAGGCCATCAAACCATTTTTCAAAGAAGTCCAGACTCCTGAGGAATGCCTGGGAAGAGAAAAGAGGGCAGGGCAATTGAAAGGGAGGGTGGTGGAGCTGTGATGGAACTGTAGAAACAATGCCAATACATGTATTGGGATTGAGGACAGAGAAAGTTTTATAACTTTTGACTCTAAATAAGAAAGACAAATATTTCTCAAGTAGACATTAATACAGGAAATGACTTATAATCATAATAATGGATAATATTTATTGAGTACTTGGTATGTACCAGATAACATGCTAAGCACTATCAATATCATATTGAATTATCAAAGCAACTCAATTTTATTGATGAAAATTATGATTCCTATTGAGAGAGTAATGCCCTCATTACATAAGTAGAGGCAGAAACGACAATTAAATTCACATCAGTCTGGTTTCAATACCACATTTTTAAAACTATCACCTCTCCCTCACTACACACTCAACTAAAATGAAAGAGTTTTATTTGCATCAATTTTGTGTTTATTTTCTGAGATACAGTAAGAGCTGCTTCCTTATCCCCCTTCTTTTTAGAATTCACCAAGCATAAAGGGATTTTGACAAAATTGCCGAGATAAGCTCCTCTGACTGAAGAAGAGAAAACCTGGAAGTTTCTGCTTTCCTGAGTTGTGCAGATGTTTTTGCTTTTTCTCACAGTCCGTATTTAAAGCAAAAAATATGGTTAGGAGTATTTAGGATGTGTGGCTTCAGTGGACATTCCTAAAGCAAGCATAAGAGGGATTATAGATAAAGCAGATAGTGCTGTGGTAGGAAGCATTGGGGCTTTCCCTAATGTTCAATGATTCCTCAAGTCTCAGATACTCTTCTGACTTCCACCAACTACATTATAGCTTTCCCCTGCAATGGCTGCAGAGAGGTTGAAAAAAACATCCCATAGAGTAGTCTTTTCTCCTTCTTTCTCTGCTCTTATAGCTCTAACAGAAGACTCACTAACAAAGTATCGTGTGTGTGCATATTTGTGCATGTGCATGGTGTATGTATGTATGTGCATGTGTGTATATGTGTGTATCTATTATGCTATGATGCATGTTGCTTCTTATCTTGTTCATGAGCCTTTTCTAGAATTGACCTAAGGCATAGGATTGGAAATTAAGCACAAGGAGAAAAGGACTAGAACTACTTTCCAACAACGGTTTCAACAACTAGCATGCACTGTCTTGTGGAATGTTTGGGAACACTGAATCCCTAGCACACAATTACATAGTTAGTGACGGGTGCGCAGTTCATTCATGGGACTGGCTTATTCTTATACCTGAGCCTTTAAACACTGTATCATACTAATCTCAAATGCCAGTTGCAAAGGAAAAAATGAATAGAGTATCACACGAAGGGAGAGTTCTTGTATTCATGAGAAGTGGGAAGATCAACTCTCCATGCTTCTCCACCTGACCTGTGTCCTGGAACCTGACCTGTATGACATGCTCCAGCTCCTGTCTCCGTCTAATACTCTCCATTGAGGTTCCTGTAACTTCCCCCTCCCTTTATCCCCCTCAGGCTGGGGTGGAAATGCTCCCCACCCTTCAAGGCCCCCCTGTTGCTTCCCTGCACTCTGTTCATACCTGTGAACAACTTTCTTTTAAGGGTTCATTTTAAGAGTTCCATCTGTTGCTTGCCAATGCCCAGACTGATTCACTGTTACAAGATTACATTAAAAATAGAAAAACTACTTTATGCCTACATTCTGACAGCCAAGGAATCCTATACCAACAAGTACTATAAAAAGTCCTCCCTCTTCCTCATTTAATCCTCCCCTTTCCTACTCTGCCCTTTCTCCCTTAGATTCCATAGACTCCACACTTCACACTCAAATCTTTGTGTTCTACTGTTACCTCTGCAGTTCTTGATCCACATAGTAATGCCTCTACCCCTCAATCCTTGACCCCACTCTCACCATTTCATACTACCTTCACCCATTACTCCCAAACTACCTATGGAACCATCCACATAGACCAATTTTTTTTACATTTCTGTCAGCTTCAGAGTGCTGCCTAGAAGAGATTTGAATTTGTCAGCATCTCCTAAGGAATTCATTACCCGCCCCCACTCCCCCAAAGCATAACGATTCTACCCTTAAAATTCCAAGTGGCAAAGCTACTTCACTTATGAAGCCTTTACTACAGAAACAAGGGCTGTTCTATAAAACATGAGGTTCTTTCATGCTATTAACTTCTATTCAATTAAACAATATTCTTCAGCAATTCATGCATGTTCCAATTCATTTATACTCTTGAATGAGATTTAAACATGAATTCTAATATGTTCTCTTGCTTATATACCTACATACACTGTTATCTGTTCTTGGGATAGCCATGCCTTTTCTTTATCTTTTTTTTTCCTTTTTTTTTTTTTTAAACATGATACATTGTCACTAGCAATGGATGCTCAGTATGTGTTAGTCAGGGGAAAGGAAAACACACACAGTTCATTTCTTTCTCTCTCTCTCTCATAAAAAGTGAGTCTCTAAAAATTTGTCTCACTAGGTTCAGTTTTCAATACATAGGTCATTCAAATGCTCTTTCTGCATTTGAATTCAGTGTGGAATGTGTAATAACAGGAAAGAGAAATATACAGACTCTCTGTGCTTAGCATGGCAATGTGTCATGTGGCTTGGGAAGGTATGTCTGGGAGTATCATATGGCTGTTACTCAACCTGGACACAGAAGAGCTTTGTATGGCATCCCTCACTGTCCAGCCCCAAATAACAGACATTCAACTGAGCTGGCTCATATTGACTATGAGAAGTTTCAATCTAGTTCATGACATATTTTTTCAACTGCAAAATATTAATTTTTCCAAAAGAAAAAATTCAATCACTCCTTTATCCTAACCCTCAATCCAAGATCACTTTTTTTACTTTGTGGGACCCAGGTTTATACCTGGGTATAACAACTCAACTTCCTTAGTCTTACAATATACAAGTGACTAGAGTGCTCGCCTTTAAGCATATTCTCATGTTATAATTAGCTACCATTAATCAAATGTTTGCAAATGCTACAACAACCCTATGAAGGAAGTACTATTATTATGCTTATTTTATAAATGTCAATACAAGGCTTAAGGTGTGGAAGAAACTTACCTAAATTCACACAGCTAAAATATAGGAATCTTGAATTCAAACAAAAGTCTGTCTAATCCCAAATACCCACTTTTTTACTATCACACTATACCAGTATGTTAGAGTAGACCAATGTTCACTTTTTTCAGTGAAATGCAAAACCAAGACCATTTTTTCCAAAAATTTTCTTAAGACTCTTATTTTTCTAAGAAAGTCACCAAGAAAGCTATACCACACAGAGTGGGATGGATTCATGAGCCAAGGACAGTACTTGTATCATTTCAAGACAAGGATAAGCAGAAAATTCTTGGAATAGTTTGTGGAACTTTATCCAGGAATAGCAAATCTTTCCTGTCTGCTTCCTATCTGAGGGATAGGGAGCTTCGCTGCTTCTTGGTTCATGCACTCCAAAAGATTTTCAATGGTAAGGATTTTCCATGATGAAGTCACTTCCCAACAATTTCAGATTTTAAATCAAACCTCTGATTTGTCGATCTTTGTTAAGAGTTCTATCAAGGTAAACTAGTTTGGGTGAAGAAAAAAATCATCAAACCCTGTGGATCAGCTACTTGGAAAATGACAATGGCTGGAAGGTTGCAAATAAAAGATTGCAACACATGTGACTCTGGATCACTGATTAGTCTTTGTGGGTTTTCTCTTCAAAGAACACAGCCACAGCCACGAGGAAAAGGACCCAAACACAACACCCACAATAGAATTTAAGTTGCCCTAAAACTTGGCTTCCTATCTGCCGGGGCATAGGAACCAGTTCTCATCTACCTCACACCACCCAAAAAAGGATATTTGTGTCCCACAGTTTGCAACTTGTGAGGTTCTTTCCTTTGCTAATGATGTGAAAGAAGTAAATTCAGAGGCTGTGTGGTTAACTCCTTGGCACTTCCTGTTTTGCACAAATGCAGCTAAGGATTTCTCTAAAAAATCAATTGGAACCAGTTTACCATGTGCTTTATCATGACAACTTGGGAGAACAGCAAAAATTGCTATCATGTGGTCCTAAATCTTTATCTCAGTTATTTATGTCTATAAGCAAGTTTTTTTAACTGACAGTGAATAAACAATTTAACCATGAGAAATACTTGAGACCACCCAGCCACTGTCCCTCTCTTCTCAATAGTATATGCAATCATATGCATTCATTGTATATAAATGATCCTTCAGAGCCAAAAAAAAAAAAAAGACACTTCTCATGGCATTGTATGCATGTCAGTGTGACTAGATGCTCCAAACAGTGTTTTTCTCCCCAAGAGTGTATGAGCATCTGGGACTGATGTGGCTATACTGTTGCCTTTTTGGGGACCTGGCTGCTTATTACATTATTCTATAGAGGCTTTTATTACTAACACACAACAATTTAGTCTTGCGATTAGGCAAAGCTTCAGTATTGTATAGCCTGTCTCTATATATAATTATAATGTAGCATACCTCTACCACAGCCACTAACACAGTTTTGAGCCTCATACCTACTACAATCACAGGCTCTTCCAAGTTCTAAGTCCCAAACTTAGAATTTGGGTGAAACTAGTCCTGCTGCTGCTGAGTATAACAGGAATCAGGGCACAAACCAAAGTAACTCTATATATGCCTACAAGGCTATAAATTAGAAAGACCCATAGCTCGAAGCTGACTCAGATGCTGCCATATCAGGGTGTTCTGTATCAAATGAGAGAAAACCAAATCATATCCCATATTTGGAGAAGTATAAATACCCAGTGAACACAAAATCAGTGGATCACATCAAGTCAGGCTGCTGTTGCAAAAGAAGTAGTTCCTCTGCTGAGTCCCATACTCCCTGAGAGGCAGAGGAGCTGGGCTGCTGCTGAAGCTATTTCCCACAATGCCCCACATTCCAGAGCATCTGTGCTGCAAATTGCCAGTGTTGAAGCAAAACTACACACTTCTTTTAAAGAGCCTGATTAAGAAAGCATCTATTATCTTACTTCAACTTAAAAAACAAAACCATGAGGTAAGGGTTCTAATTCCATTTTGCAGATTCAGAAATTGCCTCATAAAGCTAAAGCGACTTGTCTAAAATAAAATAGCTAGTAAGTAGAAGAAATTTTATGTGCTGGGAAGTCCATTTTCTTCAAAGCAGAGATGCTACACTAGTGTCAAAGACTAGCCCAGCAGGAAGAATTTGTCCAAGATCACCGCTGGCTCACCTTCTGGTCCAGCTTTCTCACTGCAGCACCTCCTCCAGAACTCCAACTGTTGACTCCATTCTGGAATGTTTTAAAGGCTCATCTTTATTTAATTCAAGCCCAGTTCCTTTATACTTCCAAAATATAATCAGCTAGCTGGCAAAGATATCCAGACTATCATGATGGAGCAAGGGAGCCAGCCCTGCCCTCCTACCTGGGGCAGTCATGCTCCTCTAGGACCCTTGCCTACAGTTCTGTGGTGGACTTTTACTCTAATATTGGAATGTCAGGTGTGGTGGAGAGGAAAGCAATGTGATTCCAGGCTGATGGTGTTGATAATATTTTGGGACCAATATGATTCTATAACGTGCTTAGAGAGTATCCTGTGTGACTACCCTAATTGTGACAGACTTTAGTTTTTGAGCATTTTATCATCCTCAGTGAGATGTTTCTAATAAATTGTAAGGCATTCTCACCAACACTTACATTTTGGAGTGGAACCAGGCACTGTAAAGAACCTTGAAAGGATGTATTTACAGGACAGCCACCTTTTCTAGTTGCTGTAAGGAGGGACAGCTATTAGCTGGATATCTAAGCAACAGAAACAGAGAGTCATCCTGGGATTTGTCTCCTGCATCTGAGAGAAGGTGGTCCATGTACCTTCCAAGAAATAAAAGAATCATCTGGGAGGGAATCCTGGTGCTATGAAAGTCTCCACCAGAATCCTCTGAATGAAACTAATAAAAGATCTGCCAAAAGCCCCATACATGCTGGTCCCTCCACAAATGGAACTTTCCTTTAGTGAAGAGTTTCACGTGGTGGTTTATACATGGAAACACTTAGTAAATTTTCAGTGAGCAACACATATTATGTGAGCACCCAGAGAGAAGTAAATCCTAGATAAATATTGGAGGACCAACAAAATAAAAGCAGCCATCTAAAATGTAGTCCCCACCTCCACTCTCATGCCATCATGTTTATTTTTATAGTATCTATCACAATCTCAAATTATCTATTTTCTCCACCATTATGTCCCAGAACCTAGAACATTACCTGCCTGGCATACAGTATTTGCTTAATAAAGGCATATTGAATAAAAACATACATGTATATATACATACACACACACACGCACACACACATACAGCACTGAATAAATATATATTTAATTATTCAATATAAGCAAACTATTAAAGATCCTGTAGTACAATAGGTAAATTCAGAATATGAGTTGAAAGGACTTTTTTCAGGGCCCAAATAAGCCCTGCTCTGACTATAACATTGGATAGTTTATTTGATGTCTCTCAGATTCATTCCTTCATCTATAAAGTAACAATAATTTCTATCTCACCAGGTTATTATAAAGATTAAATTGACTGATACACATGAAAATAACATATAAATCATAGACACCATACAAATATTAAGACTATTATGATGGTAAAAATAAGTATAGCAAGGTCATAGAATTATTATGTCCTTAAGATTCGTTTAGCATACCTCATGCACCTGGGAAGTAGATCCCTATTCTGTGTTCCACTATTCTGAGAGTTCTTTTGTCTTACTCCTTCCTGTTCTAAAAATGTATATGTGTGTGTGTGTGTGTGTGTGTATGTATATCCTTCCCCCATCGACTTTAGTGATGTGCATGAATAACAATCTTGGCATTTCTCTACCTAACTCTTGCTCATCACAAAAGACCCTGTTGCCCCCTCCCAGAAGACTTTGCTGATGTTGCCCTCTGTTACATCCTATAAGCACAACATGCCCTAAGTTACATGTTTCTCACCTATAATCAGATAAGAATCTATGCATATGTCTTGCCTTAGCTATCTGGGACGGAACTGTAAGCTCAAGAATTATGTCTTTCCTCTGATTATCACCTCTACCTAGCCCAGTGTCTGATACAAAGTAAGAATTTAGTAAATATGGATGAATTAGTTATGAATAAATGAAACTCAGAAAGGCTGTAACTTCCATTGGGTAGCATTGCATAAAATCTCCTTATGAAGGCAAGTTAATTGTTAATCTTCCAAATACATTCTAGAGACTAACTCAAAGAACTTCAGGAATGTGTGTCCTTGAAGGGGTTAGAAAAATGTCAAGTTAGACATGACTGTTTATCTTTTAAATGATATTTTCTTCCTTTTATTTTCCTTATATGTCTCCTCTTGCAATACACAGGGTCTCTCTTCTTACCATGGCATGAATACAGCATAAACCACAAACTCCACACATTCCTTTTACTGAAGAAACTGTACATGTTTTTCAGATGAAAAAAAAAAGTTAGATGCAAGATGTAGAAGTAATCAGCAATTTTTTCAAGGTCCCAAACATCCCTAGAGAAATTAACATTTGCAAAATCACTTTGAACTCTGGCATTCGAAAACTTTTTGAAAGTTCCATACAATGAAAAGTTCCATTCTCATAAAATCAGAAATGCCTTTCTGGGTTCATTTCATATCAGAATGCAGTAAAGTTCATAAACGTCTCTGTGAAGTTTGAGTGTAATAAAGTTTAGCTATAAAACATTTAATATGCGACAGGCTTCTAGACCAGTTGAAGCACTGACTGTGTTTAACAGTGCTCCCTTTATAGTGTACTTCATCAGCGGCAAAAAGAAACATAAAACAGAGCAAGAATAATCTATAAATGCCTACACTATGACCATCAAAGGCTTTTCTTTACCCTTATTAGATATCAGGCTGAGGCGAGCTGACATTCACAATCACTTCACCCAAAGTATGTTCATAGAAAGCTCTGTAACTCAGTCCCCAAAGAGCATGTAAAATCCACTTCTTATTAGATATGTCATTCAGCAGGTGATAGATATTTTTCAACAGCTTCAGCAGCAGCCTTTCCTATGAAATAAGTTTTTCTGTTGGAAACTGACAAAGCAAGTTTCTTCCAGTTTTCCTAAGTTGTCTGTGTACTTCCTGATTTCCACCCAGACCCAGGCCCACCACCAAGCTACTAGACTCTGGATGGAGCAATTACATTCACAAAGTTCAGCATGTAATTCTAGTTTGCAGTTTGAGCCTGCAGGCTCAGTGTCTCTTTCCTAGAACTGATCATGTCAGTCACCTGGAGGATCCCATCTCTTTTTATGCAAGGCTAACAGAACTGCATCTATAAAGGGTTTGAAGGAAAATTATAGAATCACAATCAAAGCTCTCTCTCTCATTTTATTATGTTTCTGTATATGTCTTCACCATATACAGCCTTTTCCTGACCACCCTGATTAAAGTAGCCCACCTATTACTTTATATCCCCTCACCTTATTCTGTTATAACTTTTATTTTATTATAACTTTTACCACTGCTGGTCATATTTTCTCATTAGTTATGAGAATGTAATCCAAGCTTCCCCAGGGCGGGAACTTTGTTTCACTCACTCATTTTTGTGTTCTCGAGGGATAGAATTATTTCTAACTCCTGGTTGATGCTTAAGAAATACCTGTTGACTTTAGTATGAATGAATAGATGAATGGGTAAAAAGAAAGGAAGTTGTAACAAATGGTGTAAAGAAAGACTAGAGAAACCTATATTGTAGTCAGCCCATTTTGAAACCCAAAATACAGTCACATGCCTCTCTGTTTCTGTTTCTTTCGGTTCCTCTGCCTGTGATATACTGACTCTTTGAAATAGGACCTGTCCTTAAATGCCCAGTACCAATTTCACCTGCTCTCTGGAGTTGCCTCAACCTTCAAAAGGCAGATTCAATCATGTTTCCTAAAGACATGGGATGGCAAAGTCATAAAACATATTGATTATCAAAAGACATGGGATGGCAAAGTCATAAAACATATTGATTATCAGTGAGTAAAGCAGAAAAAGATCTCTAACCTCATTGGACTTATATTCTAATAAATGGACATTAAATATTTGTTTTAAAAAATGGATTTCCTTCAGTGATACCTGACTCTGCCTTCTCATCCACAAGTCTCAGTGTTTTACTCTCTATATCAGAACACATGAGAAGGGTAGTTGCTTATTAAGTGTACAAGAAGAAAGAAAGTCTTTCTTTTTAGGGATTTCTGCTATTTAGCATCATTTTAGAGGTTAGATTGAGAAATCCAGCTTTTAGTTGACAGCAAAAGAAAAAAAGAGAAGTTGACAATCAAACAGTTCCTTAGGCATAGGGGGATGTCGGCTTAAAGGCACCCAAGACAGCAGGACCACAGTAGAAAGCTGAGGTAGAGGGCATTGATCTGCTGCTCATTCTAGTACCATATCCCTCTACATACAAGAATGAACCACTATGACTGGTCCCATAGCAGACATGGAAATTCACCTGAGAATTTATTACATACACCATGTGTGTATGAGGCATGGAAAAATCACTCCCAAATAATGGCAACTAGTGATTAAATCCATAATCATCACTTACATAGTTAGATGTAGAACTTTATATAGATGGATAGGTAGGTAGGTAGGTAGATAGATGATAGATGATTGATCGATAGATGATAGATAGATAGATAGATAGATAGATAGATAGATAGATAGATAGATAGAAAAAGGCATTAAAGGAAGAGGGTTTCTTTGGTCCGAAATATTTGAAAACCAGAAGAACTCAAAATTACCCAAGGTGTTATGAAATCCAATCTTTCCTTCATGGCCTCTACATATGATGGCTTGTTCTTTTCATCTTTCCTCCTCCTTGCCCTTTCAGTAATTTGTCAATATTCATTAAATCTCAGCTCAGAGTAAGTCATGTGTCAAGCAAAAGTGGGGTCACACAACAGAAAGTGAGAAAGTTTAAAATCAGAACAGTCCCATAAAATATAGGATTATGGGCACCATACCAATAAAAGAATGACCCAATCTTACAACAGGATTCTGCTGGGGAATATGGGAAACAAAATTATGCTTCATCCAGCATCTATCTCCACATCCATTTTATATCTAGCTTCCAAATATTCAAACAGACATAAACTAAATAAAATAATAGAATTGTTATTTTAAGTCAACTTGTCCATTCTTCCAACTAGAGCTTGCATGTTCTTTCTGAGTGAATACCCAGCTTCTCCTTCAGAGGAGATTATTCTTTGTTCATTTGTTTTCAAACATTCTCAGACATCCCCTGAGGATATTTCATAGTTGATGTTTGGATATCTGCAATGACACATACTGATAGAAAAAGAAAGAGAGAGAGAGAGAGAGAGAGAGAGAGAGAGAGAGAGAGAGAGAAGAGAAGAGAAGAGAAGAGAAGAGAAGAGAAGAGAAGAGAAGAGAAGAGAAGAGAAGAGAAGAGAAGAGAAGAGAAGAAGAAAGAAAGTTTTAAAAGTCTAATTTCCAAATATTTCTTCAAAAGAGAAGCATGCAGTGAAACTGAATGGTAAACATCACTGACAAGGTGGAGGCTGTGCAAGAAGCCAGATCAAGAGATCTCAGCACAGTGTACTCTATTGTGCCTCATAATCACGAGAATTCACTGGAGGTTAATTCAATCTGCGTAATGTTCTCAGAAGAGGAAAGAAATAACTTTCCCCCCATTTTTCAAACTATTTACCTTTATGTACCCTGGAACCTTTTAAATAACATTGCTTGAAAATCCAGTCTGCAAGCTGCTCTTGGCTCCAAGAATCATTAAAGAATTTATAAGCTGTTTTCTGTCCTATCCCAGGAGCTACTGCCAGGGGAAGCAAAATCCAGACATTTGCAACTCAACACCAGTGAGTGCCTGGCTAATCTGATCAATGAGGAGGCAGCAGTCGCAGTCACCTCTGACACTGGGCATCTGACAGGCGTCGATATTCTGCTCTTGCTAATGCTACTTCAGGGCACACACCCAGCTCTTTTCCACTATAGCAGAGTTCTGGGCTTTACAGACATCCAAGCCCAGGTACCATTCCAGACAGGGCCATCTTCTCATGTCAGCCAAGGCTCTCTGGAAAGCTCAGGAGTACAGACTGTCTTCGGAGGCTTCTGTTATTTTCTACTGGTGATGTCCAAAAGATGATGGCAATGGCATGCAATGTCCACCTGTGGCCCTTGGGGTAGTATATAACCCTGTTGATGCAGTTCAAACAAATGTCCCAGTTTAATCATCTAATGCTGGTGGTGGCATTTGGGATATCATAAGTCATGAAAAAAAACTTTTTCTGCATGAGCTCCTCAGAGAATGTCCAGCAACAAAACTGTAGCCAGACCCTTGCAAAGCCAAAGAATTCTCTTTTGTCACCTACTTGTGATGGCAAAGGGAGGAATATTATGTCCTGGAAAATAGCCACTAGTACCATTACTATAGCAGTGGAAGCAGTCATTTGTCTATTCATGAGGGTCTTCTGATACCCCAACTCCCTGACCCTCAGGTAGGGAAGAATTTCTCAATGGAGGTAAGAAGTGGGCATGCTAGAGTAATCTATCTTTTAGGTTCTCTTATCCCTTTTATATTTTTAAGTTTTTTTATACTTCCTTCACCTAAAGTTTATCTAAGAATTCCTGTGAGAAATAAGACTTTCTTGGAAAGGTGGAAATCAAAATAAGATAGAGTTTTCTGCTTCTCTTCCTGAGAAAAGATAAAAGTATGTACACTAAAGTGTATATGTATACACACACACGCGCGCATACACGCACACACACCAAATTGATTGGCCTGATTCACCTCTCTTACTTCTCACATGTTTTTTCTCATTTACATGCTTTGTGAGGAGGCAAACTATAAGGATTCTTTAACTATGAGAATTCCCATCTATACAGTCAAGAGTGTTAAACCAACTTTTTCATAAGATGAAAGAAGTGATTAGGATAGCCCACTTAGCTATTTCACTGACATACAGCCAAGACCTTTCTTCAGGCTGGTCATGCTTTAAAGAAAAGTATATGAAGATGCTTAAAAAAACTAACATGCCATCTTTGTACAAGAAAGTTCTAACACTCTGTAGCTGTGATGATATAAATGATCCATGACATACATTCCATTAAGCTCCCAAACCTTGGCACCTACAGTTATGAGATATCCTCTGCTTGCTTGATGCATATTCATCTTGCAAAGAAATTGCTTTAGTGCACTGAAAGCAGAAATCAAGTCTTCTGCTTCTTTCCTAGCAGCAAAGTATGATAGCAAAGGGTCTTGGTGGCATCCTCCATAGGACATATCAAGGACTCAGTAAAGAAAAATTCCCTCTAGGAAAGGCACTTTTCTCCCTGACATGAATTAGCTAGAATAACATATTCACAGCTGGATTCAGAATCGAGGGCAAAAGAGAAATGAGGGTAGTGACTAATGGAACAGCTGAAATGGGGAGTTTATAGGGGCTCTTTCATTTCTACAATCATCTTGAAAAGTGTCTTTATCCTCTGCCATGTGTCATCACAATGCACTTCCTTTTCCTCCTAGACATACAGTAAATTATATTTTCCTGCCTCCTTTACAGTTATATGTGACAGAATTTTTACCAATGGAATATTGTCAAAAGTGATATGTTACACTGAAACAAGCCTAGCTGTTAAAATCCTCCTACATGCAATCCTATCATTCTCTCCCCAGTCATCAGATAAACAGAGAAGACTCTGTGGATGTAAAAGAGATTGGAATCCAGAGATAGGAGTATGGGTTCCTAAATTATCCTATAATACTTCCTACCAAATACCCAGTTTTCACGAGTGAGAACTAATGTCCTATTGTTTTAAATCTATTGTTTTACATCTGGTTTGTGTGCTACATCAGTTAGCCTGCCGTGGCTGATGCACCCTATGAAAACAGATTTCTCTTCTCTGACAAAGACAAGAGTGTGCATCCTGGGTGCAGTTTGGTGTGTACTGCTGGTATTATTTTCTATTTCCCCATGTTTATGTGGCCCTTAACCAGTTATTTTCAGTTAGTACACTACACAACACCATCTTTCCTTCTTCTAGGCATTTGTATTGTTATGAATAACATTTTTTAAATGTCACTTATAAGCCTCATCTTAAAACTAAAAGTAGAGAGGAAGTGTTTGGAAATGGAGGTGGAGAAAAGGATAGTAGGCATAAAGAGCCATATAGAAGATTCATGCCTGAGAGAAAGTCAAAAACACTTTTGATCTTTAGATGATACATCAGTGATAAACTGCTCTTCTTACTGAACTATAGACCAGAAGCCATGACTCAGATCAACACTTATGAAACACAATTTGGCTTTTTCTTCTATTTTGGACAAAGGAAGAAACAGCCATATATCTCTTCTTTGAGAAGAATTAGAATTCCACATATTATTCCAAGAGGCAAATCACCCATTTTATGAAAAAGAGAAAGATGTAAACAGGGAACACTTGTGCTTGGGAAGACTATGGTTTTTCAGAGTCCACCATTTACTCAGTTTTCTTAGGATGGTACATGCCTATCACTTGTAGGGGGTGGGAGATAAAAGGAAACAAAAATAGGCTCAATAAGACACAGGCTTTTATAACTACTAAGAAGTGCCAGTAAAATGTACTCTTGATCCAATTTACTGTAAGCTTCATGTCCTTAACACCACCATAAATAATGAACAGATTAACAGGATGTCTATAAACATAAAATCCTTCTCAGAAAACATATTTTTCAGTCTCAGGGAGCCCAGATTCTTGAACAGAATTCTCACTAGGAGCCGACTCGGCTTGATATGTTGGCACGCCTCCAATATCAGGAGTCGACAAAATGCTTTTGCCTTGAATACTTGGCCATGGCTGCAGTTAAAGTTCATCAGGCTTTTGTGGGGAGATTGTGGTCTAAGAAATTGAGATTCTGAGTCCTCCCATTGTGAAATTGGAGTGGCAAAATAATAGAAGAAAAAAAATGCTTTTTCCCTTCACTCCCCTGGAAAAAGTGACCCATTATATTGTTTTTGATATTTCTTTTTCAGTGTTTGAAAACTTATTTCGTTGTCAATTTGGGAGGAAAGGATATCATAAAATAGACCCTCAACTGGTGGGATAACTATAGTCCCCACTCACATCTTTATTTGGTTATCGCATAGGGACTGTTTTCTACAGTTTATGTTTAAGTCCAGCCCTGGAAAATGTTTAGGTGAATTTCTCTTCAGGTATCTTCATCTCCATATATTATTCTTAGTAAATGTTTAAATTTGATAATAAATGAATTGGGACACTAATGACTGAAAGAGCATTCAAGCAGCCCACCGTACTGGTGGCTGGTGGGGAGAAATCTCTCCTAAAGAATTAGGTGTCACACAGCTCTTTTCTCCTCCACTGTACTGAGCAGTCATGTTGGACTTGAGTGACATCTTCTCTAAGAAGTACGACCAACCAATAAAACCCTGAAGATTGTATTGTACAGGGCTGATAAAAATCAGATGATGACTTAGGAACATGTTTATGCTGTGAACTGTTACAGGATAAACTGAGGCGTTTAAATTTTTTAAGGGTTTATTTGAGCAAAAAAATGATTAGAAATCTGGCAGCACCAAACTAGAAGTGCTCTACCAATAGGAGCTGGAGAGAGACTTTTATAGAGAAAAGAGGAAGCAAGTTAAAAAAATTATTGATTGGCTGTAGCTTAAAGCCTAATTGGCTGTTTATGATTATTTGTCTTTAATGTTTTGATTTTGTAACCTTGTGGGATTTATAGACTTAAATTTTGGTTTGCTTACACTGGGAGCCACAGCATCAGAGCCACTTCAGTATAAGTGGCCTCCTTGCCTCACTAATTTAACAATATACATAGAAAAAAAAGTGAAGCATTTAATAGTGGGTTGTCCCTGGTGGAAGAGTTATCAACAGTTTATTTCTCTCTTTTTTGCTAAGCTTTATTTTATTTTTAAGTGAATAAAATGTATTATTTGGACAACAATTTAGGTTATAAAGAAAGAAAAATTTACTTTTCCCCTGCATTCTTTGCCTTTGTGTCTATGTGGAAATTTGTCATATAAATGTGTAAACTGAGCCTGCATTCTGTAACTTAGGAAGATGCAGTGTGCTTAGGACAGGTGAGGAATAGATGGCTTTAATAAATGTAGGCAAGACCAGTGTACTCTTGGTGGGCTCAGGCTAGAGTTCAGATTCTTCTGGATTGGGAGCAGGAAGTGGTATGGAATTTTCTGGGGTTTTTTCCTGCAGCTTTGAGAAAAACCTGTATACCATTATTTTTTTTCTCCTAAATGCATGCAGGCACATCTAACTGTCCAAACTAAAATCACATTCAGGATGGAAGGCAGCCTGGAAAAGTTCATTTGGGGTTGTATAGGCTCTGAAGTAACACACACACACACACACACACATTTTTGAAGGAAAGTGAAATGGGTGTTAAACACCAGGAAAACTTTAGAAAGATTTCCATTACATTCAGAAAAAAGATAGAGGTGCCACTTTTCCACTTTTATTGCCATTGTTCTAGAAGATAAGTCAAAATAATATTATATAATAATAACAATAATAACATAATAATAGTGAAATTAATATATAAGACTTAGAAAGAATCAGAAAAGACTGGTCCCATTTTCAGATGACATGGTATTGAACACAGAAAATCAAACTACCAACTATTATAAGTAATAAGAGAATGAAGCAAAATTGCTGTATATAAGTCAATATATAAAAATCAACAGCATTTTTAACTAGTATTGTTAATTAGACTTGTGATGATCACTTCACCATACATACAAATATCAAATCACATTGTGCACCCGAAACTGTGTTCTCTGTCAATTATACCTCAATTTAAAAAACATCAACAGTATTCTATTCACTACTAATCACTAATTAGAAAATGGTATAAAGATAAAAATAAAAAACCTGAATAAATGGGAAGAGTCATCATGTACATTGGGCCAAAGTAGATATTATAATTTAAATTATAAAATACAAAACTAATTGATATATAACATACACTTAAAAATGCGTTGGATGCAGCTAATGTATCACTTAAAAAAGAAATTTATAGCCTTAAATGCATGTATTGAGGGAAGAAAGGAATCCTACTTAATGTGGTGGTAAACACCTATTTAAGAAAAAGTAAAAAAAAGAAAATAGTTATAGCAGAAATTAAAGCAATATAAATAAAGGTATAAAAGAGAGGATCAACAGGTCCAAAGTCAGTTTGGTTTTGATCTTTTTTAAAATACAAAATAGTCTCTACCAAGATTGAACAAGAAAAAAGAAGCTACCAATAACTAATATTAAAAATGGAAATATGGATATAACTAAATATCCTACAGGCATTCAAAAGATAATAAGAGTAGTATAAATAACTTTATGATAATATATTTGAAAACAGTTTAAATAATCAAATTCCTAGAAAAATATACCTTATCAAAATTGATTCGAAAACAAAATTGAAATACAGACCATTAAAAGAATAAATCAACAGTTACAATTTTTTGACAAAGAAAATACCAAATGGTTTCACCTGCGAGTTCTGCCAAGTGTTCAAGAAACAAGTATTTTCAATCTTAAACAATTTCTTACAGAGTATAGAAAAAAAGAGGAATGTTCCTCATCTTATTTTACAAAGCTAGGGTAAACACGGAGGCCAACATTTGACAAGGGAAGTATGAGAAAGAAACATCACAAGCCAATGTCTCTCATGAATAGAGATGGAAAAATCCTAAACAAAATATTGCCAACCAAATCTAAATATAAAAAACTGTGCGTCATGATCCAGTAGGGTTTATCCTAGGAATGCATCCTCTATGGTAACCTGCAGGAAAGCAAAATATATGCATACAGATGCAGGGAGGTAGAGGATTTGGGATTCAAAGATGATGGTAGTTCTCTTCCATTTTTTTTTTCCTAGTGAATTAGGAAAAAATGTTATTGGGTGAAGATGCAGATAGAGGAGCAAGTCTTGAAGATTTGACGGGAAAGACGATATGAAATATTCCTCTAGGAGAGTAGGAGAATAATGGGAGATCCTGTGATTGCACTGAAGCTCATCTGAAGTTCATGGTCATTTACCTAAAGATCACTTACTGGAGGTCCCAGCTTGAATAATAAGAAACTTTTTGAAAGGTCTAAGGATTATAAAGAAAGAAACAAAATTCTAATTACTTACAGTTTATTCCTAAAGAAAACCCAAGAGATTATAATATCACTATATAAAAGTGCATTGCATTTCCATACAGTAACAGTAAATAATTGGAAAACGTAATTTTAAATAAGATCCCATCAAAAATGTGTGTGTGTGTGTATAAATTACTTTGTAACAAATCTAACAAAAGTGCAGATTTATATCAAAACTATATGAAACTTTATCAAGTGATATGAGAGAAGACCTAAATAAAAGGAATAATGTAACATATTCAGGACTAGGAAAAATCAGTATAATAAAAAATCAATTTACCCTAAGTTGATGTATAAATTCAGTGCAATTCTAATTAAAACCTTATAAAGTTATGTTGTTTGTGGAAAGGCAAGAGATAGATCCTAACTGAAATGAGGATTTGTTTTTATGCCATAATAGTTCAAGGGACATAGTATTTGTCCAGGGATAGACAAAGAGGTTAAAGGAATAGAAGAGAAAATTCTGAAAAAAATTCACACAGACATAGAGACTTAATTTGTAACAAACAAACAAACAGATCACTGAAAGAGAGAAGACACAATTCAAAAAAATGGTTCTTTGACAACTAGCAATCTAATTTTTAGCAATTAAAATTAATTTCCTACATTATATCACACATAAAAACATCTGCATAAATTAAAGACTTAAAAAAGTAAGTTTAGAACATGTCCTGGAAATATAAGAGATCATTTTTATGACATTGAGATACACAATATTTTTCTAAATAAGGTAAATAAAGCACCAGAAGAGAAATATTTGCATTCACTAAAATTAAATTGTTTTATATGATAATGTGTCTGGGTTTCAGTGCTCAGTAGAGTTAAATGAGGAGCTCAAGATAGGAAAAATTAAAATAGGCAAAATTCTAGCTATGTTAGAGACTATTCTACAATGGAGTTATAGATCCAAGAGAAATGTTTCTCGGCTTCCTTTTGGTAAGCTCGTACAGCTTGTTTTCCAAAAGGCAACATATTAGAGACAAAAATTATAGAAAGAGATATAGATGTACCTTGGTAGCAGTTGAGAAGTAGACATAGAGATGTCCTTGAGAATTCAAATTGAGGAAGCTAGACCTAGACCACAAGCACAAGCAACTGAGAATTGAAAGAGAAGATGACTTTTAAGGGACAACCAAAGAGAAATGGATAGATGATAGGCTGAATATGAGCAGATGGAAAATAAATCCAGGAAAAATTAGTCAACTCTTTATTCACGCGATCTTCCTCTGCATTTCCTAACTTCTCACAGCTGACATCCCCACTAAACACCAACTAAAGGTCAATTTATGGCAGTCCTGCAATAGTTTTAGCAAAGGCAGAAAAGAGCCTCAACCCCACCATCTCTCAAGGCTTAGACTTAAACCATTCATTCGGCCATGACAAGTCAGTTCATATTTGGCTTCCTAAAGTCATTTCCACTCCTCAGACCCAGGACCCAGCCAGCCCCACTGAAATTTTATTAATCTCTAAATTGGAGACCACCCTTCTCTCTGCCACCCCCAACTTCCACCACCCTGACCAGCTGGGGCCCTGCTGCCCCACCTACCCTCTGCCTATGGCAGAGGTCTACCTCCTTCCCTGCTTCCAAGCATATCATATAGACCCTCTTAACTCTCTCTGTTGTCTCATCCTTAACGGAGGAACTTTTGTTAAGAATAGAATTTGCTTCCAGGAAGAATTCGTTTAATACGAAACGGAGAGTCTACATCTCTGAGACAATTGTCCCAAAGCAGTAGTGATAAAATTCATAGACCCCAACACTCAGCCTTCTCTACTCTATTCTCAGAGCACCCCATTGCCTGCTAAGAGAACACAATCTGCAGATATGTTTGCCTGGGATAGAGTCTCCTGATTCAGGCATCATAAGATAGGGATGTAGTACACCACAGCTAACTCAGCTGGACATCTTCGGAGTTGGAATGTCTCACCTTGTGTGTCTGCAAGCCAGCTGCCGGCTCATCAGGACCAGTTATGAGAGGGAAAAGCATAGTTTCCAAAAGATCTTCTGAGTGTTCTCATGGATAGCTGCCCTTGCTTATTCTTCTGAGTACTCAGAACACTGGAAGCCACGAAACCCAGCTGTGACCACTTAAATGACTATTTCCCCAGAGGGAAAATGATGGTGCAAAAAGTAAAAGAAAATTATGGAAACCAGCTGAGTCTTCATGGAAGTATTGCCCTGGGTCTGTACCAAGGGTTCAACATTTACCAAAGTTTAATTTACTCTCAAGCATCAGAGCCAAGGGCAATGTCTTAAGAGGCTGAGATGACCCCGGCAAACTTAGTGAAGTAAGCGAAGTCTGACTGCTATGAGCTGGATTCTTCTCCATTATTCTTTTTATCATGGGTTTCATGTCCCCATGTTGATCCTTTAAGCCCAGTCCCATATTGCATCATCTCACATAGGTTGCCTTTTCCAGGCAATACTTCGAAATTTGGACCTCTTCTTTCTTCCTTTTAAAGCTTATCATCCTGAGTTTCTTTTATGTAGTTTATCAATTTCAACATAAAATTTTTGGTACCCTATTATGATCCAGGCTATGGTCCAAAGTATAAAACAATAAATTAGACATGTCTCTGCTTTCAGGAACTAAAATAGTTCCATTTTCCAAAGAATATGTGAAAGTTTACCTTAAATCTAAATTTATACTAATGTATTAATTCATATGTCAGGGTTTACTTATTTCACAGATATTTTACTTATTTTCATGTTATACCAGTGGGTGATTTGATTTGGGAAATATTGAACTCTGAAGCACTAGGGGGAGGAGCAGAGATATAGTAATTAGTGATATCTAGAAAGTAGCCAGAAATTCAAAGAGAGGTTTTTAAGGGAAAGTCAGTTCTGGATATGAGAATAAATATGGCTACCCTGGCAGAGAGGAAGGCTGAGAACTACACCCTGGGAACAACCAACATTTAAAGAACACAAAGAAAAAGTGAATTCAAAGTAAATGACTGAGGAAGAGTGCCTGTTCCAGGAGAATCATTATGAGTAAAGCTTTAACACTTCGTTTGCACCCCCAGTTAATGACACATGGTCATTTAAACAATGCCCTCCAACATGGGCCTTCACTTCTCTCAAATTATACCCCATAGGCAAACAGCCACTTGATCTAGAAAAGAGTTGGGTCTGTGTACAGTCCTTCCCAATGGGGTGTGACCAAGTGTTGAGGATTCAAGATGGTCCAAACTGCCTCCCCAGGGAACTATGACTAGGGACAAAGGATGGGGTTGGCTTGGTGCCAGGAGTTCAGATTTCAATTGTTGGCTGCAAATGTGTGCCACTTCCCAATGGAATGTTAATGTTCTCTGACCCACCCTCAATTCATAACACTGGTCACAATTCACTAAAGTTTCACAGTGCATTTCTGTGGATGTTTGGAATCTGAAGTGCAGAGTCACAGAATAGCTGTATAGGATTTAAAGAGAATCTTCAGAGTTCAGGCTTCTCATTTTGGTCAGGGCTGCTTTGAAGTTTAGCAGAGTGGTTAGGCAATAGGTTTTAGACTCAACAGTGCCCGAGCACCTTAGATTGTGTGTCTTCGGCAGGTCCTTTTGTAACACTATGTCTCAGTCAACTCTTCTTTAACGTGAAATAAGAATATTATCTGTTACAGGTTATTTATAATATGAATGAGATAACGAATGCAAAGCTCTTAACATAACAACCAGCGTAGAATGGAACAGCCAACTTTCAAAGCCGTTTTCTGACTCATAGATCAGAGCTCTTTCCCTGAGCCGTGCTCCCTCATACTGAGAAATTAGAAATGAAGATACAGAGGCATTGCACATGTACAAACTTATCACTCTGGCACACGCATTATGCATTTATTTTTTTAACAATTATCAGTTGGGCATTGATGTACTGGGTGCTTATACTGAATAAGACTTAGTCTCTTTCCACTAAGGAGAAATATTATGCCTTATGATAGCCAGAGGTGAAGCAAATTTGCATGAAATAAAGAGTAGGGAGAATCTAAAGGTAAGACTTCATGGGAGATTCTTGCCATCATCTGGGCATGAGGCGTTAAGGTCCCAAATGACCCTGGCGCGAATGGGAATCAGGGAAAAGGACAAAGTACAAGGAGCATGAGACATACTTCTGACACATTATCACAATTATTGTAATGTGTCTATGAAATCTTTGTTTGTATGTGTTTCTGACAGTAATTTGCTTCTAGAATTCCAAAATGAAGCACTTGGTACTCAGGGACATGACTCTTACTGCTAGTTCAGAGAACAGGAGAAGTGACGCATGTTAGGCTTCTTGTCCAGGGTCTTACACACGATGAGGGGAGGCCCACATGCTAGTGTCAGAGCTCCAGAAATTGGGTCTGTGTAGCCAGCTCTAAGGCCAACTATCTTTCTCTCTTGCCAAATTCACTGAGGGCATGACAGATCTGGTTTAGATGATAACAAAGTAAGAAGAGCAGGGCTGAGCGAAATAAACAAATGTTTATGTTTTGCAGGACTATGTGTTGGGCTCTGGGTTCTGCAGCTGTCCATTAGAATTCGCACTTGGTAAAGTCACAGAAGGCAGTGGCTCAGACAACAGCCCAAATTCCTCACCTCCATGGGCTTAGCTCCATATGCCAGGATTCCAGGCTAAAATGCGGTCTTGCTAATGGCATCGGGTAGAAATGTCCACTGGTCCATTAAGACTCTACGCCTAAACACTGCCTATCATGGCCACCCTGCCCCTATTATGCTCCTGATTTCCCCCACCCCCTACCCTGCTTTAGGCCTGCTCTCCTCTCCAAGAAAGGGAGAATGGTTAGCAACTTTCAGAAACTAAAACAAACACCAAAGTTTGCCAACATTAAACTCTGCTTCACAGCTAAATGGACCATAAACTTTCAAGACCTCGAACAAAACTCTGATTCAACCCCCTCCTACAGGTGCTGTGGGCACAAAGACTGCACAGTATATTTTGCCCTGGAAAACAGTCTCAAATTATTTTTATAAAAAAAAAAATGTGCTTAGAAAAATAAACCCAAAGGCAATGCAGCCCCCTTTCTCTCCATTCTCACTTCCCTGCCTTCCTATTAGAAGGTCCCTGCCCACATGTAAGCCCACAGTATATAATAAAGAAGTCAGACATCTTTTCCCAGGTTTTCAAATAAGCATTCAGGATAAGGCACACTCAGACCACTCCTGCCAGCCTGCAGTCCACTACATTCTAAAAGGTCTGCAGTCGTGATACAAATTCTATTAGCTCTAGCTCAGGTTCACCATCATTTCCTGTGTGACTTTGGCATGCCACTTCACCTCTCAGGTCTCATGTTCCTTATCCAAAAACTTAAGATTTGGACTTAGGTCCCTTCTGCCCCTAGTAGTGGGCGAGCCTGGCATCACTGTCACCTGCCTGGCTGTCAGCCAGGGTACCAAGAAGCAGGAAGCCAGCTGAACTGCTGAAGATGTTCAGCATTGACAAGGATGCCATCGCACAAGCTGTGAGGGGCCTCATCACCAAGGCCTAGGGAGTTACAGGGTGTGGAGCAGGGGTTCTACACATTCCAGAGATATTCTGGCAGAGGTGCTCAAAGATGTACTGAGGAGTGGTAAATATATGTTTTGAGACTTCTATTGATAAAGTGAATACTTTTTTTAAAAAATCTAAAACAGGAGAGATGTGTGAATATAAGGAGTAGGCAGCTATTAAGAATTATGCCTGGCATCAACCAGGACTGTGCTGGGGAACCAGGATGCGTGGCTACGTAGCGCAGTCCTCATCATGCCCCACTGGCAGCTGCCCTGAGAATGCCACTGCTCCATTCACCTGCTAAAGCCTTAGCGTCCTAGAGTCCAGTAAGAGGAACAGAGAAAGTTTTCAGAGTGTGCAGTGCCTTTTATCCATTCTCCAGGTGCTTCTCACCTGTATTCTTCTCTCTCCTCACTCACACCCCATCCTGGGCTCACTACATTCTGTTAACTTGGCAGCAAGACAAAGAGAGTGAGAGCCAGATTCTGGTCTCAGACTGCATGGATTCAAATTACAATTTCATAATTTACCATTTATCTTGGACAAGTTATTCAAACTCTCTAAAGTATATACTTTTGAATTTTTTTTTAAACTGCTATCCATATTAAGAAATGTATTTAACATAGTACTACATATATATATACACACACACATAAATATACACTCATAAATTTAAACAGAAGTTTAATATAATAATAATTGTTTTTGATATGTTCTAAGCACTTAACTATTTTTTTTTATTGATTCTATTTTACACATATTTTTTTAAATGCTAGTCATGACCACTAAATTGACTTCATGGTCTAATGGGTTGAGACCCATAATCTGAAAAGCTGCTCTAAGCTTTAGTTTCCTCATCTGTAAAATGAGGATAATACTAATATTATTGTTACAAAGACTGACTAAAATGTTCACATAAAAATGTTTTGCTTGGAACATAGTAAGTGCTCAGTGAATATTAAATATTATTACTCAAGGCAGAGCATCGGTAGAAAATAAATCTTGTCATCTCAAGTCCAAGAGGGACACTTTCAGCATTCATACCCCTTATGAACCTGCATAGGAATCAAATGGATTTTCATATATGGCATGTATGACAGCAAACAAGACTGAATTTAGGCTTCTGTCAAGGGGTGCAGTTAAGTGGGAGCATGATGCTTGGCACTGTGGCAGCAGCCATCTTGCAACTGTGAGGTGCCACACCTCAGGAAAGAAAAGTGAAATGATGAAAAGGGCCTAGTTTTGATGATATTTTTGAGTTGCTGAACCAACTTTGGAACTTCTACCTGTCTTTTTCAAAATTTATTTAAACCTTTAAAATCCTCTAATAGTTAAATTTCATTTTTGTGTATACCAGCTGAT
Source organism: Rousettus aegyptiacus (assembly GCF_014176215.1). Taxonomy (NCBI): domain Eukaryota; kingdom Metazoa; phylum Chordata; class Mammalia; order Chiroptera; family Pteropodidae; genus Rousettus; species Rousettus aegyptiacus. Next base: position 113,460,737 of record NW_023416306.1, on the reverse strand, counting down.
AACTGGCCATGATCTCCCTTCCCTCCCCAGCTGAAAGTGACCCCACATTTAAATTGCCCTTCAACTCTTGAGAATAAGCATTCCCTAAACCTCCACTCTGGAGTTTGGTACTCTAAAACCACAAAGATACCCTATAGGAGGAAATCCTCCTTTTGGTTTCTAGATCTTCTTTCTTTCTATCATCCTTGCAAGGCTCATAAGAATAAAAGGAACACCTCAGCCCTCTCATTTAGCCGTGGCTGGTGGGACCATTGCACTCCTTCGGGGGTGGGGGGATGGGGAACTCAGCAGCCGCACCTCGACTCTTCAGTGAGGCATCACTGACACTCTCAAATTCTGATGGCTAATTGAACCTAAGCCATGAAAAGGAGAAGCCCTGTTTCAAGATGCAGGGCTAGGCTCACCCTGGCCAGCACTCGGTGGATAGAAAACAACTTGTAAATTCTTCACTGTTCTTCAGTTGCTCAGAAGGCAATTAGCTGGTCGGCTGGCTGACTTTGCAACCACTTTTCGTTAAAGGTTCCAAGGGGCTGGAAAGTAAATAGCCAGCAAGGTGTCATAGCACTGAGGATAGAGGAAGATGTTATTTCCACCCTCCTGTGTCCTTGGTGGCCATTTTCCAGCTCCAGTTTTCCAGTCAAGTTTGCACATAAGTATGAGTGGTATCTGAAGGTTGGTTCTGGCACCAAATGCAACTGGATGACAGTGTAGGACAGTGTTGAACCTTCCATCTGAGTCATTGGTGATCCCCGCCACTGATTCCAGCCAGGGAAGTCCAGATCTAGTCTGTACTTTCTTTCCCTTATGCTGTAAAGTTTCCCCTATTTTAGTCAAACTATGCCAGCTCAGTAATTCTAACACCCACAGACTGAATTTTGAACTTCTGCAGTTTCCAGATAATTAAGACAGAGAGAAAGAGTTCAATGAAATATGGTCAGATTAAAGTAACCAATTCAGTATTGCAGGAGGAGAATTAAAGCTGAGTCTAAGATAAGTGCCTAGCCCAAGACCCTGCAGTGGACATATGATAAGTATTAAGTTTTTTTTTTTTTTTAAGTGCACATTCGGCTACATTTGATAAATAAAGAAAGGGGAGAAGGAAACAAATGTTTATCAAGCACCTATTATCTACAGGGTACTACATATATATTCTCATTAATTGCTTCTAAAATACATATATCCTAGCTATTATCATTCTCATATTTAAAAAATGTAAATGAAAACTAAGTTTCCCAAAATCATAAAAACAGTATCATAATTAGGATTATATGCTTAGCCTTTTTCATGCAGGAGTCATGCTCTTTCAACCACATTACACTGCCCTGCAGGAAGAATAGGTGGTGTAAGAGAATGTAAAGGAGTAGAAAGAAAAAGAAAATAGAAGAATCTGGAAACGGGGGAAAGGGGAAAGAAAATGGATAAAAATAAGAAATGAGAAAGGAGGGAATATATATAGAGAGACAGAGACAGAGAGGGGACAAAGAGAGACAGAAAGAGAGACAGACAGAGAGACAGAGACAGAGAGAGACAGAGAAGGAAGCATGATTGATGAGTGCCTTGGCTTTTTAGCGGAATTTGATGATTTGGAACTAGAAATGTGTAGTAAGTCCCTGTGACTTCCCTGGGAAACTGAGACAATTGTAGAGTTATTTTTCCCCGTGTCCTGGGTACAAATGTCTCCAGCTACTGGAAGCAAGAGCTGGGAACTCAGACTATCTACTTACTTAGTTATGACCAAAAAAAACAAACAAAATGTTTCAATGGAGTTTCTGATAAGACTAAAGATATGATTTTTTTTTTTTTTTTAGTTACCAAAAGAAAGGATTTTAAGGCCTAAAAATACTGTATCTTGCTCCTTCTTTGGGCTCAGTCTTGCTTTGAATCTTTTAGCCCCAATGAGCAAATGTTAGGATAAGAAACAGAGACCAGTCAAAAATGTGTTTATTATCTGTGTCGATTAAGCTATTTCATCTCTAAGCTCCAAACTCAGCCTTCGTTTTCAGCTTTGTGATGCTGGGGCTGGGTCTATGCAACCCATTTCTGATTTTCCCTCTGGATTTCTTAGAATCTATTGATAGAGGACACTAGAGAGAGACTGGAAGACAGGAAGGGGAAGAAGGGACTTGCTCCTCCCTGTTTTCCTGCTGGTCCTGTTGGTACCACCCCAGCAGCAGTTAGTTCCAGTTTTCAGTTTCTTCCTCACTGCTAGAATCATCCTCGACTCACTCCTTCAGTGACAGCATCAGCCAGTTGGCATTCCTTCCGAAATGTTGAGTCCCTGCTCTGAGCTTTTAAGATATGTGTGCCAGCCAGCCAGGCAGCACCCTTCCTGGTTCTGGTTTTCAGCTCTGCAGGGTACCTCCTCCAAGCTTCTAGACACCAGCGACCATAACCTCTTCTCTTTGTTCCCCTACCCTAGGATAGTGGTTGCTTGCTGCAACTGTTATCTCCATGATATCTTCATGTTCCTCCTTTGTACTTTCAGTGCTTCAATTCCCTATATTAAATATTCTTTATTAGAAAACTGGTTGATTCTGTCTTCTGACCTGGTCTTTACTAGATCTATTATCATTTTTATCTCTATCCAAGATGATGCTAAGTGGTATTCTGAGATTACAGTGCATATGCTTACGATGAAAGTGTGATTCCTTTAGGAATCCAGTGGCTCTCATATGGCCTTCAGGGCAGACACAGAGAAGTTTGTGAGCAGTCTGCAGCCAGGCTTTTCTACCACAATGTGGGGATGTCTTTAAAAGGAGAAGCATTTGGTCCTTTTTATTACTTTCTTTATGGCAGTAACTGAGGGTCCAAGTTATCATTAAATTTAAACTCTTACTTCACCTGAAAAAAGAGTAAAAGATAATATTTTTCTTCATTCAAGACATTGAGGTTACAAGATTAATTAGTGCTGTTTACGAAGTATTTCCAGTTTTCCAACTTCCAAGCACATGGCTAGACTCTACTTTCCCTGCTTCCTTAAAGTTAGGGTCACCATGTGGGTTACTTTGGTCAATAAAATATAACTGAGAATGATAAAACCTGGTGGATCCATACAATGGAACATTATTCAGTGACAAAAAGAAAAACTACAAAAGAACATGGAGGGAACTTAAGTGCTTATTCCTAAGTGAAAGAAGCCAGTCTGAAAGACTAATTCTGTATGATTCGAACTATGTGACATTCTGGAAAAGGTAAAACTAAGGAGCCAGTGAAAACATCAGTGGTTGCCAGGGGGAGGGGAGGAGGGGAAAGGTGGAGCACAGGGCATTTTTAGGACAGTGAAACTATTCTGTATAAGACTATCATGGTGGATACAAGATATTATACACTTGTCAAACCCATAGAATATACAACACAAAGAGTGAAACCTAATGTAAACTATGGACTTTAGTTAATAATGATATATCAACATGGGCTCATGAATAATAATAAATGTACCACACCACTGCTAGAAGTTAATAAAAAATGATACTATAGTAGTAGGGAAGCAGTACGTAGAAACAGTGCACTTTCTGGACCGTTTTTCTCCGAACTTAGAACTGTTCTAAAAAGTAAAGTCTGTTTTTAAAAAATAAAAAGAGAAAAAAATGAGTGAGTGTAATCCCTGTGTGGCATTTGGGTGGGAGAATAAATAGCCGATACACAATTTGCCATCCCTCCCCTTTTTTTCTATTTCAAGTGGAACCTGGAAATGAACCTCCCTCATTCTGGTTCCTTTAGTGAGAATAGTCTAGAACATTTCCTTACCTCCCATTTCCCACAAGCCAGTCTTCAGTGGACATGTACCATGAGTGAGAAATAAACTGTTACTGTCATTGTCATCATTGCATTAAGAAAGTAAATTTAGTGGTTACTTGCTACTATAGGATAATGTAGCTTATTCTGACAAAGAGAGAAATTTCAAGGAAGTTGTGCTCTAGTCTCCAACAGAAATGTTAACCAGAGAGCATTTACACAATTTCTGGACAAAGAAACACACTTTTTTATAGACAATTTTCAAATATTTCACATTCTCCTCCATGATTGTAATATATGCAATTTTATTTTTTGGAAAGTAAGCACCATTCATAAATGCTATTTTTTGAAAGTAAGCACCATTCATAAATGCTATTTCTCTCAAGAAATTAAAATTGCTATATAAAACTATTAAAGAACCTATATAAATTAAGCATTTTCTATAATAAGTAGGAATTTGTTCATCAAAGTTTGCTTGTGAGACCAGAATTATATCTTATGACTGTTGTTTAATGTATTTGTTTTAGTTAAGTAAATAATTATTGTTTGGAATTTAGTATGTCAACTAAAGTGTCAAGAAATGCTATTCTGAACCAACTGAACTTAAATTTTAAAATAACCTGTGAAAGAAAACTATAAGCATAAATGAACCCAAATAAAGTTATAGAAACTTTGTGAACAACTTATATCTGACAAAAAAAAATCCATAACTAAAAGAATGTAAAAAAAAAATACATTTCTACCCAAATTAGCTTGTCAAAATCTTATTTTTCCACCTCCAAAATTTTTTTTCATGCCCCTTTGCAGTCTGTCTCTCCTCTGCCCTGTACCCAGGCAACTACTATTCTGCTTTCTGTCATATATATTACTTTACATTTTCTAGAATTCCATAAAGATAAAATTATATAGTATGTGTTCTTTTTTTTGTTTAGTTTCTGTCACTCAGCATAATGATTTTGAGATTCTTACATATTTTATGCATTAGTAGTTCATGCCTTTCTGTTGCTAGGCAGTATCCATTGTAACTACATTTGCTTATCCATTAGCCATTGATGGTCACTTGGATTATTTCCTGTGGTTATTTCAAATAAAGCTCCTATAAACATTCATGTATACATTTTTGTGTAAACACACATTATTTATGAGGGTTTTTTAACATCCCCATTATGTTGTCACATCTTCAATTTACATACATATACATACACACACACACACTCACACACAAATGGATTAATGAGTAAAATAAGGTTAAAAGATAGTGATGTAAAAGGTAAGAAATACTATAAATTAGTGAATAAGACAGTGAATAAAAGAATGAAGCTATAATCAAATTAAGCTTAAGGGTAATGATTTGGACAAACATTCAAATAAGAAAAGGGTGAGCGGGAAAAGTTACAATGAATTTCCAAACTTTTAATTTCAGTAGACTTGTGATCCATTTGTCCTATTTCCACTTTCATTCATGAGCTTCTGTCAAACAATGAACATGAAAGCATTAAAGCTTTTGTAACATTTTTCAGATGCAGCACCAAAACTTTTCTGACTTACTAAAGTCCCATAAGAGAATAAAACTATAGATATGTCTTTCACAGTTGCACACCTCATAGCAAATTAAAAATAAAATATATAAAGAAGAAATGGTAAGAAATATATATGACTACAAGATCACAACTATTATGTTCAGAGATAAATCAAAATGGACTATTGAAAAAATCAATTTCAGAAATAACCATCACGTACATGGTAGAAAAGCAACTAATTAGATTTATATAAAAACATAGACATGATAAAAATATGATCGATAGTTAGCATTACAGAGTTCTCACATGAGGGAGAAGTGCTTGATGGATTGCTGTAATTTTAGTCATTGAAAACCCAGGCTACAAAATTATAACTTTGGGACACATAATTGACTCATATTATATGAATTAGGTAGGTAGGTAGGTAGATAGATGGTAGAGATGATGATAATAGATAGATGATAGACAGACAGACATATGCTAGATAGATAGACAGACAGATATAGACAGATGATAGATGATAGATAGATAGATGATAGATAGATAGATAGATAGATAGATAGATAGATAGATAGATAGGTTTATTTAAAGATATAGCTACTTGAAGAAGAGAAGTAGCTCCTGAAGGACTGCCTGCTATTCTCAGAGAAAATCACTGGCCAAGAAAAAAAAGTCCTAATCTTTATTTAGGGTTGCTGTAATCGATGAGAATATTTAATGCTATCAGCTTTAAGACAACACATGTACTTATTCTGAGAACCCTATTCAAAGAAATGAATGCCAGATATAAACATGGTTTTTTTCACACAATTAAAACTTCTGCTGTTGAGGAGAAAAATACACATATACATTTTTAAACTGGAGTATGAGATAAAAATATTTAAAGTATTTCAAGCGACCTCAAGAAATAATGTATCCCAGTAACATACTCAGTATGTGAACCATTGAAATCTATCTTTGAGTGCTAAATTTTCAGTATTAAGATTAAAGATAATTAGTAGGGATTACTTAAGAAGGCCTACCATGAGGGCAAGGATTTGATTGCTCAATGACTCCCCCCGAGAGCCCAAAGTTTCCCTTCACTCTTCAGGAAACATAGTTAATGGCTTCACCAGAACTTTTAAAAACCATATTCAAATGCTACAACTGTTGATGGCACTTTCCGGGGCAAACACAAGCAAACAGTGTATTCCAAAGCTGTTCCCACTGTTTCCTAGGTCAAGTCATTTTACCTTCCAGTTTGGAATTCAATCCATGATCTAAAGAAGCTCTAAACTTTCCAGTAAGAAATCAACCCATGAGACTCATATGAAAACATCAGGAAGACCTAAGATGCAAGACAAAATTTTTGTCCTTGAACTAGACAAAAATTCTTTGGTTAAAAATCATAAAATAAAACAACCATTTTCAATAAAATTTTCAATATTTTATTTTATTTTTATTACTTAAAAAGTTCATATTTTAAAATTGGTAGGTTATTAAGGCACTAAATGTTTATTAAGTGATTCAGAGATGCTGAATGTTTGGAAAGCACTGAGGTATTCCAGGTGGCTGTTGGGGAAATAAAGGAGATTGATCTGAGATGTTTTAGTGAGTAAAAGAATGTGAAATACAATACTCTTCAATCAAATAGGAATGTCTGGTCATAGTAGTGCCACTTGATGGGTGACTGTCTCAAATTTGGGTATCTAGGTTTGCAGCTGTTCAGTAAGGGTACAATTTCCTGTTACTCCATATAATGGATGACCCTGGACTGGATCTATAGGGCGCACACTCCTCTCTCATCTGAGCAAACACAGATGAGTCCTTTGTTTCCACTTAAGCCCCACAAGCCTTCCTAATAACAAACCTAAGTCAGCCAAGTTCAGGTGGCTAAAATGGTGCTTTTGTTATGAAAGCAGTGGCCAGAAAATGCAAACTCTTTGAATCAACCAGCCCAGCTATTTCCTTCAGAATCCAACACTGAGCCAAGCGATTTTTATTTTGTCTTCTCTAACTAGGTAACACTCCCTTGTAGCAGACTCTTGGATAATTGCAGGCAGCTGGGGGCACACCCGACTTTTGGGGGAGAGTTTTCAGACCAGATTTAAAATCAATTGCCAGGCTTATGTAAGTGAGGGCATCGGCAAGAGCCTGGCATGAATGGGGTAGGAGACATTTAGTAAAAGAGGCATAAATGGCAAAATAGAAGAAAGCCACTGGAGAAAACAAACAGAAGGAGCAGAATCTGGTGCCAAATAGAAGAGATGATTGTTCTTTGACAGAATTTACAGGCGTCTAAAAAAAGAGAGAATGCGAGGGGGAAAAAAAGCAATTTCTTCTTTTGTCTTGGCTCAGTCACATGGCTGTCACATGTGACCAGTCCAGCCGTGGATGTTGATTGTTTCCTTTCCTTCGTTTCTGCTAACATTTTCTTCTGCTCTGCCAGGGTCCTTTCGGATTTTGTTTGTTTATTGACACACAGAAAGAACGAACATCTCTGCTCTCAGGCTTTCCATGAAGAGCTATGGAGAGAAGTGACTCAGGGAAGAAGGACTACCTTGACTTAGTAACTTCTTCACCTGCTCATGTCATACCACAAGGCCCCAGAGGCAGTTTTCGATTATAGAAAGTTTAAAATTCTTCTTGAAGGTCTTCAGTGTTGTGATCAATCTGTACAAAGTGCTTTCTAGACATTTAACAGTTAAAATAATTTTCACCTACTTCGAGGTTATAAGAATGCAATAGTGTGACCCACTAGTTTCCCAATTCCCCAGGAACAGCACCAGAGAAAAGCGTCTAACATTTAGTCCTTACTATTAAGCAAATCACTTACTGTAGAGTCTTCTTCCCAGAAATCTCTAAAAACAAGCTACTGGGATAAAGCCTATGTAGATACAGCAGAAGGCTGGTGTTTTTTCCATTTCTTTACTTTCGACGGTGCCTTCTTTTGAACACTGTTTTCTGTAACAAAGAGTAACAAGGTAGGAGATGATGTTAGTGGAGGAGACAATCCAATAAATGCCTTTTCAAAATATGGGTCCTTTGCTATTATAAGAGAAAATTTTGTCCCTAAATGTTCAGCACGCATGTGCTCTGACATAGTTATGAAAAATTCTGATTCCAAATTCTCCAGCAACTAGGTCAAAAGGTTGGCTTTGAAATGGAAATCCTGGTAGAAAAGAGCAAATGTTGATTTTCAGAATCAAAAAGTTCATAATGTTAGTCGGTCAGGATTTTTTAAGGAAAAAAATGCAAAAAGGCCGCTCTTTTCGAACTAGCCAATAGGGGGAAGTGATTTGCTCTTGCACTCATTCAGTAAGTATTTCTTGAGAACACCCTGAGAGGGCATTGAAGCTCTGTGTCCTTGACCTCCTACCTTGCCCTATACATCGCTTCCATTTGCCTATTGATGAGTTGTATCCTTTCTAATAAACCAGTAATAGTAATTAAACTATTCCTGAGCCATTCTAAAGAGTTATCAAACCCAAAGAGGGGGTCATGTGACCTCCCAATTTATAGCTGATTGGTCAGAAGTATGGGAGGCAGGCTCATGACTTGGAATTGGTGAGTGTCTGAAGTGGGGGTAATCTAGTGGAACTGAGCCCTGAACCTGTGGGATCTGCAGCAACTCTGGGTACTTAGTGTCAGAATTTAATTGAATTGTAGGAAACCCAGTTCATTTCTGGAGATGTGGTGACCAGGTTGATGTGAGGGGAAAAAAAATCCACATATTTGGTGTCAGAAGTGTTGTGGTGTCAAAAAAATGGTTCCTAGAACACACTTATTTGTGCCTCAAGAATCAGGAAGTCTATCAATGAGATCAATCTTCGCGAATAAATTCATTTGTGCCAACAGAAAAGGGATGAGGTTTGGAAAGTCATGGAGAACCTCTGGGAGCTTGTCACATTAGGAAAAGAGTGAGTTGGATTAATATAGGGTTGTGTGCCATGGAAACCCACTTGAGAGAGACAGGGAAAGAATCTGAGTACCAAGCAGGGACTTGTGCATGATGGATTTCAAATGCTATGCAAGAATGTAGATCAGCAAATAGAGGAATGACATGAGGTTTGAGATTTGGAAAATTCATCCTGATTGACCATGTGGAAGAACTGGTGAGAAACCACGTAGGAAACCACTATATTAGTCCAGCTCACCCTTCCATCCAATTTTTTAAAGATGAGGCCCTGAACTAAGGTAGTAGTTATAAGGTTATATGTGAGGAGACAAATCAGGAAATATTAATGAGTTTAAATCAATCATGCCTTAGTGAGATTGAGGAAGAAGGAGGAGTCCATTTCAGACTTGAATTCTAGACAAGTGGTACTATTCACTGACAGAGAACTTGGGGGAAGTATGTTTTGAGAGACTGTGAGTATGTGTTAGACACATCAAGTTTAAGCTGTTGGCAATACATTTAAGAGCAGGTATTTCAAGATCTGGACTATGGATTTAAATTTGAAATACATTGGAATATGAAGACCCTGTGAGCAGATGAGATAGACCAGAGGGCCCAGGAAATAGTAGATGATAGCAAACTTAACTTCAGATGTTGGAACACTGGTGGGTGATGATTTCCTCGGTCATTGAAAAAAGCTTGATCAGTGTCTCAGAGAAAATTTAGACAAATAGGAGACTACAGCAAAGAGAATTGTTCTGAGTTTATCAGTCATCATTCCTGTAAGCTTAAGGGACAGATCTATAGTCAGTAGCACCTTAAAATCACTCACACATGCCCCAAATTAAATCATCAGGTATATTTTCAAACCAATAGTGCCTCTTTCTTTGGCCCCGTGTCATTGCTGGGATATCCTTTGGCCAGAGTTCATTGGCCACTTGGGACTCTCCTCTGTCTGTGTAGCCTTTCCGTGACCCCTCAGCCAGGAGCCACTGCTTTCCCTGTCTTCCGAATGCCCTATGTAAGTGAGAGGGTTCCTTTATAGACAGGTCCCTCTGAGCCTGATTTCAGAGAAATAACTTGTTAGTCTCAGATCACTTGATTTTTTAAACCAGGACTGCATCATGTTGAAACCAGAAAAATTAATCCCTCTTTTCACAGAATGTACTTTCTAGGGGAAATGGGAGGAATCAATAAAAGGTTTACCCTTCATTTTGACATGCTGTCCTGACTACAGAACATGATCTCCCTAAAGATTGAGTCTTAACCTCACAGCCAGATCAATCAACATGCAGAAAAAGCTTGACCCAGGCTTTGAGCATGTGGTAGCCTCAGGTGTGGGGTGAAGGCTATGACATGCTCTCTCTGTCCCTGGAGTCTTAGTGCTCATCTACAAAAGACCTCCTGGGAGAATGTCTTTTAAGGCATATCTTTAGCCAGGAGTCTTTATCTCCCGACTTTTCTAACATTTATGTTGTATGGACAAATGACTCTTCTTTCCCCATGAAAGTGGTTTCTAGACTCCTGCTGTGGGTCCACTTATGGTAGAAGTCAGCTCAGGCTGACCATGGTGTGTGCCCAGCAGATGCGGCTGCTGGCTTTGGGTGAGAAAGCACTTCTGATCCATCAGCAGAATGATTTCAACGTGTTCTCTGCCTCTTCTCAGTGTGATTCCACCAGGGTACCCACATTCCTCTGCATGATATGTTGTACTTGGAGTCCTTCCCTGTTTCAATTTCAGTATCAGTCAGAGGGAAATAGAAAAACAGCATTCTTTCATGTAAATAACCAGTAGGCAGCTGGCTACTCCTGGTTGCTAACATAACTTCACCAGTGTATTCTGGCAGCTGGGTTTACTTAAGGGAGAAGACAGACAGTCCCCTGCTTAGAAACAGATCTGCTAAACATTACTTCAGTAGCCTCCTTGCTGTCTGCAAAAGTAAAATCCTTAAGAAAAAAAATACCAGTAAGGGACATATCTCTGAGTTAGGCTGAGCACAAATCTCAGATCTGACACTTACCAGCTGTGTGGTCTTATTCATTTATTCACTTAAGAAATATTTATGGAGTACCTACCATGTGGCGGGCACACCTCTTTGATAAGTTAGTTGATCTTGCTAAGCTTCAATTTCCTTATCTGAAAAACGGGGATCATAATACATACCTCCCAGGGCTATATGAGGAAAAAGTGAGATAGGGTATGTAATTAAGCATATAGCACATGGGTCATAAAAGAAAGTCCTCAATTAACTATGACTGCTGGAAGGATTATTCCCTCCAGCCAAATTCCTACTCAGTGAGGAGTTCCTGATAATGCCAGCACCAATCTCTCAGCCCTCAGCTGGTGCAGAGTCTACCTTTTTATTCTTTTTCTGTCTTTATATAATATGCATCGACCTGGAGTTGCCCTCACTAAGGGACAGTGTAAATAATGGCAGAAAGTGAAGTCTCTGCCCTGGCTTAGAGCTCACATTTGCTGTCAGCTGTTTACCATGCTCTTCTTGATGAATGTCCCCAGGGTCTGCATAACATATGAATCGGATAAAACTAAATACAGATATAGATATAGTATAAATGTTGGGTGTTTTTTTTTTTTTCTGACACAAAGTTGAGTAGATTTCTCAGTGATGGGTAGGAGAAAGTGATAGACATTTGGGAAGGAGAAGCTGACCTCATTATCTAAATTAACACAGAAGATAAATTAGGCTTTAACAGACTCTAGCTTTGCCCCCAAAAAATCTTCTCTAAATATTCTCTAGTTTATCTGGGGCTATAAAATAATGTGGACACAGGAATAGCAGACCATACTAAAAACAGTCCTGCTACAGTCCTGAACTCCCTTTAAATTGTTCAGTCCCACTAGTAGTGGTACTGAGCTGTATTCATGCAGGGTAGCAGTGACCATACCTGTTAAACCAAAGAGCAGACCAGATTACTCCAGTCACAACCAGCCTTCCTACAAACTTCACCAATCTCTATAATAGACTCGGTTGACTTCTGTGCAGAGCACGAGTCTCCCCAAAGCCATGGATGAAATTCTGACCCCAAAGAGAGGGTTTCCAAGCTCTGGTTCAATGGTTCTGATGTGAATATCAATCACATTTGTTGCAAATTTCATTCTTTCCTTTTATCTGTTCAGCAAATATTTATTGAGGTCTTACTATGCCACAGGCACTGGATCCAGTACCGCAGTTCAAGTCATTTGCTCAACTCCTTAGCACCTGATACAAGTACCCGGCTCTTGCTTCACCAAGGCTGAATCCTGCCTTAATGTTCTATCCAGAATTTAGCTCCTCAAAGGCTTGACCCACCATTTACGCTGTGAATCATAATCTGTCTGGGACTCTACTGACACCACCAGCTGGACTCTAGTTTCCCCTACTTCCCCTTGCATCAGGCCCTCCATTTTAAGCATCCTCCCAACTGCAGGGACACTACCGGTTACCTTTATTGAACTGTCCCATATCTAGTTACCTAGACAGAGAATTTGCATATATTGAGTGCTTAATAAATATTATTTGTTTCATTTAGACTTCCTATTGGTAAAGTAACCTACGTGGAAACAGGAACTTACCTCACATGTTCACTATTGTGTCCCTACCACCTGGATTTGGGGTAGCACATAGTAGGTACCAAAAAATTTCATGAACTAAAGATTCATTCTAGCATTTTTTTTTATGTTAAGAAAATGTGGGCAGGTAATCCCTTGTCATTCAATGGTAATGCTGAACTGGAAGCAGCAACTTCTGCCTTGGATGCCTTTTTATTGAAAGCACCCCTGAAAGACACAAGAAAGTTGGAAGTTTGTCCTATTCCAAATGAACTACAGCAATGAGTACTACACCACCTTACTCACGGGGAAAACAACCCTAGAAATCTTTCTTGCTCAGGTAACCAGAGAAAGGAGGGCTGCGTATAAGAATGCGGACTATTTCAAGCATAGTATTGCTCACCTGCGCTTTTTTTTTCTTACTGCTAAATGTGTACAAAAATGACAGATAGTAATCTCACTTGCCTAGTAACTATACTTTGAAATACATCCTGCAGAAGAACATTCCTCTCCATTACTTTTCTCCTTGTCGACTGTCAGAAGTGCTTTGACAATGAGAAGGCATGCACGAGAAGATCCGAGTTGAAATCTTAAAGGAAGAGAATTCATTCAATAATGCACCACTTTGATTATTTTGAAGATATTTAGAGAGAAGCTAGATATTTCTCTCTAGGCTTGATAAAGAATTGGGGAAATTTTCAGGGTAATAAGAGAAAATGAAGTAGACTGTTTTTTGCAGATACGCCTGCTTCTCCATCCATATGTAATTCCCAGTCCATTATCTTCTCAGGCTTATCAGTCTACATTATCCCAATAAATGCATGCATTGAGCATACTTCATTGCCTGTCACTCTTAGGTATAGATTGTCCATAACTCTACAGTAACAGGTATAAATTCCATTTCAGTTGTCTATATATCCAGGTCCCCAACCAGGCTTATCCTTTTGCCTGATTTATTTTTCTTCTTAGAAGTGTATCAGTAAGGTTTAAATCAGAGAAATAGAAGCAATATCAAATAATATGAAGAGGTTTACTCTAAGGAATTGGTGAATGCAATCATGGGAGTTGCCTAAGTAAGTCCAATATATACAGGACAGGTCAACAGGAAGGACATGGGTTGCCAGCTGCTATTCACAAATGAATTTCTTCTTCTCTCAGGGGAAACTCAGCCCTGCTTTTAAGGTCTTTCAGCAGAATCAATCAGGCCCACTTACTTTCTCTAGAATAATCTCTCTTAAACTGATTATGGATTTTAAAACATCTATAAAATACCTTCAGAGCAAAATCCGGGTTAGTGTTTAATTGGATAATTTGGGACTACAGTCTAACCAAGCTGCTGCATCAAAAAGGCTATCATAACCCAACATATTTTACTTATTTATTTATTGTTTATTTTCCCTCTCTCTCCTAATGGAAATGAAAGCTCTATGAGGACATCATATTTTTCAGTTTTGCGAACTGCTATATGTCTTCAGCAGATGGACACAGTCTGGTATATGCAAAGGGGGCAAAAAAAAATGTTACTGAATGAATGAATGAATAAGTGAATGAATGAATAGCTTTCTGGCAGAAAGGAGTTTCCTCTCTTCACAGCAGGGATCCCCAAACCCCAGGCTGCAGACCAGTACCAGTCCATGGCCTGTTAGGAACTGGGCCGCACAGAAGGAGGTGAATGGAGGGCAAGCAAGTGAACTTCATCTGCGTTTGCCACTGTTCCGCAGAGCTAGCACCACCACCTCAGCTCCACCTCTAATCATCAGGCATTAGATTCTCATAGGAGCTCCAGTCCCTGGTGCCAAAAAGATTGGGGACTGCTGCCCTCCAGCATCCAGCACAGTTCCCATTACAGAGCAGGTGGTCATAGTTGTTTTGAATTAAATTACTGAGAGAAGACTACCCTGTGGTGCACATTCTTTTCTTGCCTATAGAATTCCACAACTTGGATGAATTGTTAATGTGGCGAAGGTGGGCATAGAAGCCCAGAGGACAGTTTACACACCTAATACTACCAACGTGAGGAAAAATATTCTTTGTCACCATCACATTCTTGCTGGAACTGTGGGAACTGAAGATAGGAGGAGATGTAGTTTCTATTGGCAGTCATGCTTGGAGGGATTGGGTATAGTGTTGGCTGGAAGGAGGCAGAAAGGGTCATAGAGGACATGGCTTCAGTATGCGTCTGCTTCTGCATGAAAACCCCTGATTTTGGGTGACAGCCTGACAAGAAAGTCATGTCTTGGACTATCAATTCAGATAATCAGAGTCAAGAGAGGAAATAGCTATGAGTTCCTAAGGTCAGGCTTCAGTTTCCATGGCCCCTGGACAGTTGTCCTTGAAGGAAAAGGGCATCTGAAACCATGGAGTTTTTTTTTTCTTTTGGAAGACCAGTGCTGCGAGACTCCTTCTCCTAACCACGGTGGGGTATTTTTATTTACAGCTGGAGTGATAATTACACGTACTATTCTTTTAATATGGAACATATTTCCTCCTTTTTACTCTTAAAGTAGAGAAAGTTTTCCTACCAAATCTGTTATTACCAAGTGGTATTTTCTTCTTCCCAATACATACTGGACCTTCCAGTCTGCCAGCTCAGCAGACGCATGCGAATATGTGTATGCCACACACACACTCACTCACACACATACACACAAAACCGCAACTACCACCACCACCACAGGCAACAGTAGAGAAGTAAACAGGAATAGAGATGGAAACGTGGGGATGACCAAGGAGTAGAATGTTTATTTAATGCATGTTCTGGTGTATTCTGGGCTATAAGGAAAATACACTCAGAAAGTTAAAAGTAAGTTGAGTGAAACATTTGAAGACTTGAGACTATGAATTTGACACTAAAAGAAGGAGCCATTAATATAAGATGAAGTCAGTGGGCAAGAGAAGCAGTAAACTGAAATATCAGCTCCTAGTCTAGTGTCAGGATATGAATTTCCCTCCTTATAAAACTCTATGAAGGAACGAGAACCAGAGCCAGAACTCTGAGAGAAGGTGTGGTTAGCACCCAATACAGTGGTCACAAAATAAACCCTTGCTGAAGGTGAAGTCTCAAAACACCTGTTAAAACAGATAGAGATTTACTCCAAGGGATATTACTGAGGGATTTTTAAATGAAAATGAATGGTGTCTCTGAAGAGATGTAGACTTCTCAGCTCCATGAAATCTGAGCTACCAATACTGTTATAACCATTCTATAATTCTTTTTCAGACTACTCTGTTGATTGGTATTCAGAGCTTCAAATGCTCAGAAGGATCTGCTTACTCTGCTTCTTCCCAAGCAAAATATGATTATAAAACATCATTATTCAAAATTAGAGAAACACTTCAGTGAAGTGCTGAGTGAATTAACAAAGAGTTAGATTTTGCCCATAGATATGTAGGAAGAGAATAGTCATTAGGTGGAAACTTGAGGCTCATAGAACAGTGGAACCTGATGTCTGGACATGTTCCAGGGACAAAGTAGCTGTTAAAAATTATTGGGTTAATTTAAACATAAATGAAAATAAAAATAGATTGAAAAATAAGTATTAGCAAAGGATGGCAGTGACAAAAATAATTTTTAAAAGTTATTTATGTTGGACTTTACCATGTTTTTATGGACTGCATGAACCTGAGTGTTTCTAAATTACAAAACTCTGCATCTCAAAGCAGATTGTGCAACCAAGCAGGGATTGAATATTTGGGGAGGGTATTATTTATTTATCTATCCCTTATGTTGTTGCTAAAATGGTTTAAGAAATTTATAATGATGCATACAGTGAAGTAAGATAAAATAAATTTTAAAAACTAAGAAAATAAGAAAAGGAGAAATAAGGTTAGACAAATAAAATGGAGCCAGTAAAAAGGTTAATATCCAAAAATGAATCTGCTAGATACTAGATGACATAGGAAAATAAGAAAGCTCTCCGGTTTTTCCTTCACCTCCTACCATCATCCAACTTCCCCATTAGTTCTCTAAATGCTGTGGATAAATGGAATAAAGACCCAACACCCATCTCTAAGCTAACCAATTCTCTCATTTCTTTCCTGAGGGAAGGATTAGAAATTAAGTGGTAGCTGAATGAGTATGGAAGGAGAAGGGGTCTCAAATGTCCTTCCACAATGTAGACTGCCTTCACACATGAGTTAATAAATGAATTGGATCCACAGTATGAATCTTTACCATAACCAGTCTTTAGCAAAGACAGAACAGAAAATCAGCAATCCAAGTGTAGATAAGAAAAAGTCAGTAATTCTATCACTTGTAAGGTTTTTACAGGTTAAGTGATAACATTTATTTCTTCCCCTTTTGAGTTTAGAGCCAAATGCAGATGGATGTTTCCCTCTTTCTGATTCCAATCTCTACAGGAGTCAGAAAGATGAAAACTGAAATATCAGCTCTATTACTGGGGTAGGTGAATTTGAGAATGCATCTTGACCCATAAGCAGATATAAGACTTAATAAGTCTCCTGTAAACAGAAGCTACAGTCTAAAGCATAGGTCTCCCCTTTGCAGTGGCATAGTATAGCTAGGTAAGTTCCAAATGCATGAGCAGAGCAGTGGGGTCCTGATGATAGGTGGTTCCAAGATCAAGATCAAGAAGAGGCTGAGGCACATGTACTCAGAGCCTCTTCTCTATTTCACCTATCAGATGAGTCTCTCCTCTCATTGGTGGTGGTGGTGGTGGTGGTGGTGGTGGTGGTGGTGGTGGTGGTGGTAGGAGCTTGGTTAATGAATGAGGCAAGAAAAGAAAGAGTCCACAATTACATCTTCCATGTTTCTCTATCCTCCATGGGGTAGGACATAATCATTGTCTCTGGCAAACCGCAAAGCAGTAGTATGATCCTCAATTGCATCAGATGATACTGGGATGCATAGAAAAGGATAGAAAACAAAACCGTATGAGGGTTGATTCATTAATACAGTCTGTAGCCAGTTTCAGGTAACATATATGTGTGTGTGAGCTTAAACAAGTACATGGGGCAAAAGTAGTTCTGGTTTCTTCTATTCCTAGAAGTGTAAGAGGCATGAGAATGCAGCAAACAGCACATTGACATAAGGCATCTGTCGGGATCGCTCTTGTTGGTGCTGTTGCCCTGGGCTGAATGGTGCATCAGGTCATCCTCCCCCATGAAACCCTTCAGTACCCTTCCTTGTTCTAAGCTTTAAATTCCAACCTCTTAGAATATCCTATGCAGCCACCCTGTTGTCCAAGACCTGTCTATTAGTATCTCATTTCTTATGGCTCGCTCCCTCACCCCCAAGTTCACTCTATTTCTCTGAAGCACCAGCACCATCACATGGGCACTCTGCTCAGCTAGAACACTCTAGTCCTCCTGCTTCTGCCAATTAGCCTCAACTCACTCTTCAAGTCTCTATTTCCTCCAGGCAGCAGCCTCTTAGGATTGCCTCCCCATGGGGAGCCCCCTGTACCACCCCCTGTATCACACCAATGGAAAGTTCATGTCTCAACATTTCTTACTAGGATTTATGCTTCATAAAGTGAGGTACGATGTGCCTTATCTATTGTTTATTCCCAACATATAGCATCATTTGTTATATCAGAGAGGCTCAATAAATATTTACTGATTACATAGTGAGTGAGAGTCTATCCCCCAACTATAGGACCCCAATCCCCGCCTCAGCTTCCTTTCCCCTCTGCAAAGGGACTCAGATTCAAAAGAATGAAAAATAAAAATTCTAAGATCCTGCTTTTTAATTAAGTGTTTTTATTGTTACTGCTACTGAATAAAGTCTCCAAGGACCAGAAAATTCGGAAATCAGCAGTTTTCCTTATTTTCTGCTAAGTTAAGGGAGTTACAGCTCTCTTCTCCCCAACGTACACCCTCCCAAGTGGCTTATTAGCTTCAATAGAACCCAAGAGCCAACAAGATTGTCTTTGTTCAATTACACAGTCATTGCTCTATTTCAGCCCTCATTAGCCTTGCTCTCAATAGACTGGTTATAGCCCTTCCCTATCCAATGATGACTTTGATTGAGAGGTGAGTACAGTTTTCTGTCAAAGTTCAAACTCCTAAAATATTTAAAATCCAAAAGTTGCCACTGTACATCCTCTGAGCTGACCCTATGACCAACCTCTTTCTACTCTTATTCCTACAACTCCTGGGGTAGTTCTCTAGGGAAAGTGACCTTTCTGTTTTTTCCCAAAAGAAGGATCTTGTCTCTATAGGAGGGTTCTTAAACTTGACTCAGAGGTTTGCATTTGCAAAATTTGTGCAAACATATGTTTGTCTGGGCTGGGGTCTATAGCTTTTACCAGAGCAGCCCAAAGGCTCACTTTCTGATCGGTTTAACTGGATGGTCTTTTCACAGCATCTTCCAACTGATCCCAACCAATGGCTTTCTCTTTCCTAAGCATTGTTTAAGTGAGGCCACAGGCTTGAAATACCTTTTCTTGTACACTATATTTTGGTTTTTTGTTTGTTTGTTTGTTTGTTTTTTATCTCAGCTCAGTTTTCTTCTACCTTAGAATCCCTCCTGAGGAAGCCATGAAAGGATATGCTAAGTTTCTGGAAGCTCCCATTTCATTAAAAAGCCCACAAATAGAAGTTTAGAATCCTGGGTTATACTGTGAACTCTGCCTCTAAATATGTGTGTAACCATGTGCAAGTTACTTATTTTCTATATTCTTCGGTTTTCTATCTATTGAAAAAAACAGTGTGGACTAGATAAACCCTAAAGACTCTGAGCTCTGAAACATCTATACTCACATGAAATCAGACTATATGGGCAGAAATGATACAGTGGGTAATTACCTGTACAGGTACAAGTTAACATATTCTACTGTGCTCCATAGTCTAGAAATGCATGAACATTTTGTATATCTAACAAGGCAACCTTAGACTATTTCCTATTTGTTCTTATTTCTCTCTCTCTCTCTCTTTTTTTTTTTTTTTGGCCATTTTGTTTTCACTCATGTTTTAGATGTCAACTATGGCAGTAGGATCTCAGGAGAATAACAGAACAAAAGAGTCAACTTTCAGCTTTTAAGTTTCAAAATAGACTTTGAAATCCTCATCATAGAACACAGGTTGAATAGATTTATTAAAAAAAAAAAACCATGATAATAGAAGAGCTTAATTTCTTGCTCTAGACTTGATAAAGATTCCTCAGGGAAGGGAGGAAGAAAGGAGATGAAGATACAGTGCTTAGACCTAAGTGTGTCCCTAGGGAAAGGGACATTTACACTGCCATTCTCCCCAAAGCAACACTGATTTGAAAACCCAAACGCAAAGGGGACCTGTGTTAGTTTCCTGGGTGGGTCTTGGGAAAATGAATAAGGTCCTAGAGTTCCCCTCGATCCCATGAGTATAGTAGGGTTGCAGTAGGGGGCAAGGGGAATCTAGGCAAAAAGGCTCCAGAACAACCCTCAAGTCTCCTACAGCACAGGGAGCACCTTCTCTAGAAGTTCGTGTTGTATTTACATCTTCTATAATCTGTTTATGCTGACAGAGAAGTGGGATTCTATCTCCTAAGTGACTGCTCTTTGCTAGCCAATGACATCTTACTCTGATGCCAACATAAGATGCACTGAGAAAGATAGCATTACCAAAAGCACCTCTGAGCCTTTCATAATTTGCAATTAGAGTCCCATCTTCTTAATGCAAGAGTTATATTCAATTACTAAAAACCAGTCACAAAGGTTATTTTTGGAAATACTGACTTTTCTATACTAAAATCAGTGGATAATTCCTTTTAAAAATGTAAAATGCTTCATTGCTATTTTTACTTATGTCAAGATGTTAATAACATGCAAACACCATAGCAACACCCTAGCAGTTAATAACACAGCTCCTTTGCCATGAAAACTTGTCCGAGCTCAATAGAGAGGTACCAGGAGGTATTGCTGACCACGTCTCTGAGCTCTGTGGGCTGGCAGGGCAAGTCCTGAGTTTGGATTTATCCACACACCCAGACAATATGCCACTTTGTGCAGTTCTGACTGTGGCCACAGACCACAGGCAGCTCCCACATTGCCTTTCCTCCAGGGCACTACAAGGAAAACAAACTGGTATATTGAAACTACACTGATGCTAATTATTCTAACACCAGGAAAAGAAATATTAATCCAGTAATGTCAAGTTTTAAAAGATCCAAAGTACAAAACCCAGAATTTTACATTTGAGAAAAGAAATAGTACATTTGCAGGCTCACATTATACCCCCCGAAGAGAAGTATAAAAATGACAAGTACAGGACCTGACAGATCAGGGTCCACAGAATGTGTGATTGACCTCTTGGACCACCTTGAACATTTTCTTGCAAAGTGAAGAAACATGGTGGAAACTGTCTCTCTGCCAGTACAAGGCACTGTTTATATCTCAGCAGCATCCTTGACTTGGGAATGAAGAACACATTTTTGTCTATGTAGTTTTGATTTTTTAGGTGAACAAAACAAAGCATGTATTTATGATAGTTTTTCTTCCCCCTCCCCCTTTTTTTCCTTTAGAAATCTGCCTCTTTTCTCTTTAAATATCATGTAGTAACTTTGGCCATGTGAGGTCTTAAAAGGCAACTTAATCTCCTTTCAATATTCACCCCATGCCCCTCTCCAAAAAAAGTGACCAAAATATTTTTTTCAGAATAGTTCATGTGAATGTGAAATGTTAATGGAGTTAAATAATGTTTGTGGAAGTACCTTAAAAGTATGAATTGATTATTATGTCCCAGAAAACTGCACCTTCCCTGCCCAGGTGGTCACCTCCCTGCCTAGCTGGTCACTTTGAAGAGTAAGGGAAGACAATCGTGAGACACAGAAAAGGACATCCTACAGAAAGACAGAACCAAGCAGAAATGAGGACCCATCCAGGGAGAGGCTGGGAGCTGGCAGAGGTGTAGTCTCAGCATTCTGGGTCAGCATTTGTAACGAGAAAGACCAGCATCTCAGCAATAGTTTCACCAGGGTCCAGACACACAGCTGGGACTGAGCTGGGGCTTCAGCCTGGTGCCGGCCCTGCTTGTGAGTGATGGGCACCTGCCTACCTCTTCAACTTTATTTTCACTCTCTCCTTCTTGCGCTCCACTCCGCCAGCCTGGAGTTCTTGCAGGTCAGAGAACATACCAAGCTCAGTCCTGCCACTTGGCCTGTACCTTGCTGTTTCCTCTGCTGGGAATGTTGTTTTCCTAGATCTCTTCATGGTCACTTCATTTTGATTTGTTCCTCAAATGTCACCTCCTGATCCTGATCTTGTCTTCTGGTGCCATCTCAATAATAACCACCTACCCTGTTTGCCCTGTGAAAAATGCCACAACATGCTAATTACTCGTTGTCTCCTACTCAGCCTGCTTTTTCCTTCAAGCCCTTTAAGCTAGCTGGCATATACAAGATATGTGCTTACTGTTGTTTTGTTTTATTAATACTTGTCTTTTTTGCTAGAGTACATATTCTATGAAATTAGGGACCTGTTTGTATTCATCTCTTTCTCCTCAGTGACTATAGTAGTGCCAAGTACACAATTGGTGCTTAATAAATATGTATTGAATGAATGAAGAAATGAATGAATGAACTAACTATATGTCATTCACATTCCTTTTGCTCGTAGTTTCCCTGGAGAGGAAGGAAGAAACCATCTCCTAAAAAGAGACCCTCCCCAAACTGAGGTCTATTATCCATTCAGTTATTAATCAAAGAGTATTGACTGGATATTGACCATGTACAATGATTTGTTAATGTCTGTTTTGTGTGAGGCTCTATCTTATACCCTATAAAGTTTACTCCTTATTAAGGTCATCCTAATTTTTCATTCATCAAAATTATTTAGAGCATCCAAATAATTTTCTTATGCTTCCCTTCCATCACTCAATTGTGAATTAACATCCTCCTAGGTGTATATACACTTGCTACAGCATTTAAGAATAGACCAGAAGGCATTATTCAATTTGGGGATGTAGGCTTTTGTTTTTCAATTATAACAATACCTTTTTTTAGTGTATTATCCACAAAACACTGTCTTTTAGTGCCATCTCAGAGTTTTTACAAAAATACTGCACATATTCTTCCAAAAGGGAATACCCCAACTCTATTTTAGGTAATAATGCCATCAAGTTTGGCTCCTTTGCTCCTTTTTAATGCTATTAAAAGTGGCTGCCCAGTTATGCTGTCTTCCCATAGCATTCCTCCAGGGTTTCTGTCTCTCACGGTGGATATCTGCCTCTAAGAAATAGTCTAAACTGGAGCCCAACCTCCCTTTAAGCACTTCCTTGGTATTCTGTACTCTCCTGCCCTTTGCTATGTATTCCCTTGGTATTAGCTGGTACTGGCACAAGTCAGTGCTTGTAATGAAATCAGTAAGTGACACCAATAGCCTTTTCCAGAATCTCAATGATTCCTTTAAATGGACATGACCTTTCCCTCACCCCTCTGGCGCCACATAATCCAACACCCCCAACTTTGGAAACATGAATTCCACTTGGTGCTTCCCATTGTTTACGGCTTCCCAGCCAGATTCTCAAGCACTGTGAACTTGTTTTCATCCAACTCAATTGAATCCAATTCAGCAGGAAACATCTCATGACGTAGAGGAGATCTCAAACATGTATTGCCCTCCACCAGGGCTGAACTAATTCTTTTGAAAGCAGGTCACGTAATGATTCTTGCTGTTATTTAAATACAAAATAAGTAAAGAAAGATAAATCACAGGTCCTCTGGGGAAGACAAGAAGTAGTGCATTCTCATTTCTCTATGCTGCTGGCCTATATAGATGTCTTCGAGCGAAATGAACTTTTGGCTTGGGACAAGTAATAAAGTAATAAAAAAAAAAAAAGAATCTCATAAACAAGTCGATTTTTTAAAAAATCCATGGCAATCCATGTGATCACCCAAAGGACCACACTCCAATTTACTTCGTAACTTTCTTAGCTCACCAAATGAATATTTTATTCTCAAGTAAGACGGCATAATGGAATCGTAATCTTCTCTCTGAGAAATCTCATTGTGATCAGCTTTACTGAGGCCTGGGAGAGGCTCTTTCCTAAAGACAGCCTTTGAGGTTAGGGTCACCCTTTCAGGTCATCCTATAAGTGCATCGTTGGTTGGTAATCACAGGCTAAGTGGGAGAGTTCTCTTGTCAGCTGTCCTGTATATTCACGACCCTAGTGATAAAAGGAATAAAGTCACAGAGTGTGATATTGGTAAGATATGGCACCACAGTAGAAAGACTCATTCAGCAGGTGTACTGCACTTACAGAGGTATCTCCTTAAAGAGAGTCAAGGTAGTGGAAACAGGAAGCTAGTGGTTACCTCTAACAGCACTGACAACACTTAAACTCTCGCAGTGTCTTTTTAGTATCCCAGATGGGAGAGGAGGTATTTACACAGTTCCATGCAGGAAAAAAATCTGCATAAAGGAAGAAAACAATGGTGACCTAAGAATGAGCAGAATTAAATTTTGCTTGGTTCTAGTGTTTATCAGGATCCTAATTTCCTGAGCAGGTGGCTGCATGCTAATGGCCATACTTTGTTTGCTATGATTCCTGGACCCCAGGTTTAATTTGGCCTGTTAAGAATAAAGTTGCCACCAGTATACACTTGAGCCCTCCTTAAAACCTGTAACAATTATATAAATTGGCTTGGAAATCTATAACTTTATACATCTTGCACATGCTTATAATGCATTTTTCTTGCCTTTGTTTTAGATGAAATTCTTGCCCCTCCCCAGTTACAGTAATCCACTTTACTGATGCATAGTTTATCCAGTTAATTATCTTTCATGTCAAAATCTGGTTTTCAACTGACATGAGCTTTCTTTACGTGTGTGTGTGTGTGTGTGTGTGTGTGTGTGTGTGTGAACTCTGGGAAATGCACGTTTGCATTGGGGCAGAGGTGGGGGCAGGGATCATCAGGGTGATCAGCAGCATGCCTTGTGTGTGAGTAAGCCAGGATGTTCCTATTATAGAATTCTCTCTAATCATTAATCATAGACATGTTCACTATTCAAACTTTGTTTTTCCCCTGATGTGTGGTAAGTCAGATATTTTCCATCCTATCATGAGCAATTAAGTTTTGAGTTGTTTATACAACCTTGTTTCATTTTATTGGAAAAGATGAATGACATGGAATCTAGTTCATGGGTCAACACAATTGTGTTAATCCAAGCATGCACTCAGTGGCAAAACTAAAAACTAGAGATGTAAAATTTGCTTTCCCTGTGTCCTACTTTAATCATTTGAAATGTATTTTTTAAAAAATCAAGCAATATGCATCAATATAAAATTAAACTTAATAAAATATTAATGACACTAAATCTCTGACTTAGAAATCTTGTAAGAGATTCAAAAGACCTATTTCTAGTGAGTACGTCCTCATAAAACAATACATTTCAATACCTTTTCCAAATATAAAGTCCATCCCCATTTTTTTTCCTTATTGGTCACAATATTTTCATGCTGGCATAAATTATAAAGAGCTTAGAGCTGTTCTGCCTCAATAATTTCAACACCTTTTATATTTCTCCTTTTGCTACCATGAAGTATTTTATTGTCTTCAGTATCTCCATGACCAAAGTGAAAAGTGATAGAGAATCAAATAGCTAAACCACTTAAACTCTAGAAGGCATCTCAAAAATTGGCAGTGTCTCATTTTTAATTGCAATTAGTATTTTGTTCCTTGGTTTTATTATTTTAGAGTGACCCATCCACCATCTATAGAAGTTTTCTAATGTAAAACTGACCCATCTGCTGCCAGATGGGAAGGCTTATGCCTCTTTTCCTCCTAGAGAGAATTTAAGACTAGATGGTATTGGAAGAATGTAGTTATTGTCCTTCCAAATTGCGTATATTTCTCCAGAAGTGTTTGTACCAGTGTATGACTCCAACCCATAATGCTTCTAGCCAGCCTGAAAGAACAAGTTAAAAAGTTACTTAAGGACTTTAGAGACATAGACTCACCTTAGCATCTCTTAGCATCTCATTCTCTACTTGACCTGTGGCCAGTTTGAAATTTAACATACATTTTTTAGGGAAAGAACTAAGATAAAAGGTCTAAATAGGGTTGGATAAAATGTTTAAAGAATGGGAATGATTGTACTTGATAAGAAAAACTGTACCAAGACTACGAAGGGGTCATAATGAAGATGATTACCACAAGTTGAACATTTTCCTTGAGTACTAGGTAAAAGAAGTAGAGTAATTTTTAGGCGAAAATAGGGTAGAAATAAGCAAGAACTTTCTTACATTAAATTGGTAGGCTTTTAGTTGTGTTAAAGATAAATTTCGCTTTGACTATTAAAAAATATATCTCTGTATTCTTTTCTGTTCAATTATATCTCAACTTAAGAAGATGAACTGAAAGACTTCTCTAACTTCCTTTTTGCCAGCCCTAAGAAATAGTCAATCTATCGAGACTGCAGAGTTTCAGAAGCAAGTAAGAAATATCATGGATCCTGAACTAAGACAGCCAGATTCATATGCCCCTTCCTCTAGCTCCCTGGATAATTCTAAGAATAGAAGTCTTTCTCTGGATAAGATTAGGGAGTTTATTGTGAGGGGCAGATAGTCTCCCAGTCTGAGCTTCAGAGATGGCCTGGAGAAATACCAGTTTCCATTCTCTTTCATCATCATCCTGAACAAGCAGTAAAATAAATTCAGGCTTGGTCTTGAAATCTTTGAAATCTAGGATTGCAAGGCACTTTACTCACAGGTTGGCCTCTCAGACCTCAGATTCCTTCACAGTTGGGTGGCAAGAGGTCAATATACAGCTATTTTTAGGACTAAACGATACTAAGCCTGTAGAAATTGCAGACTATTTACTGTTGTTCCATAGTAATTGTGGGAAGAGTTTTGGTAGATCTTCTGAGAATTTCAGTGTAGTAAAAATGGAGAGAGAAAGCCACAATTTGAATAAAGGAAACCCAAGAGGGCTGCAGGAAGTAAAGATATGATGGGAGTTTCTTCTCCATTGTGGCAGGGCCTACAAACAGCCAGCCTTTTCGGGACTCACTGACAAGACCTCATGCTTTGGATGACCACTCAACAGCTTTGTTCAGTTCAATAGACACTGAAATGTTCTAGTTTCTGACCATATGATAATGAATTTTGTCCTATGCCTCTCCTCACATGACTAAAACTCTAAATGAGGTCACAGATGTGTATACCAAGTATTTCAACAATTGTTCTTTCCCTTCTCACTTCACCTGGAGTCTAGCTTAGTCCAAGTATAGCTTACATGTCACCTTGTCAGCAAAAAACTTCCTTGGCTCACTCTCCAGGCTTGGTCTCTCTGTGCTTCTATTTCATAGCATTAATCACATTTGTTATTTCAAACTTATTTCTATAAATATTTTCCAATATATATATCTCCTCCATAAAGGGCACTATCTGGATTTATCGATGCAGTTTTTCCAGGACCTAAAACAATGCCCGGCACACAGTAGGTGTTCAAAAGTAAACTTAAATGAATGAATGGTGAATCAATCAATCAATCAATCAATGAACAAATGAGGTGTGTTAAAGGCAGTGATGGAAGTATGCATGAGACACTATATGAGTTAGAAAAGAGGACCTTACCCTTTCCAGGAAGCTCTAGAAAGATGTCCTGAAGAAGATAATTGACCTAAATACTGAGGATGAGTATTCAGACAAAAAATTAACCAGGTGCACCCAGCTGGAAAGCAGAATGCTAAATCACAGAAGCAAGAAGTGGTTTGCACTGTGAGAGCAATTGCAAGCAATGCAGCATCACTCACAGGACATGAATTATGAAGGAGGGCACAGCAGGAGACGTAGCTCACAAACATGGAAGACTTTATCAGTCATTCCAAAAATTCTTTGACTTTCTCTATTGTCAATGAGGAACCTTTGAAGAGTTTTAAGTCAAGAAGTAACATGGTCAGACTGCAACATACCATTCTATGGACAAAGCAGAAAAATAACAACTCTCAGATCAAAAGGGGCATTGAAGACATAAGGCTCAGAGTCACATCATCATCAGTTCTCCCTATCACAGGGCCTGTGACAATTGATATGGAGGTCATGGAGGTCTACAGTATGTAATCTCATGTTAACCTCAATGGATGCTTTGGGTGGGCTATTTGAGGAAATGTGTGTGATGGTAGCTCTCACCAATTTACTATAGTAAAAACCTTTTAGAGTATTTTTAAGACAGACTGCTTTCTTTTCATGAATCTCGAAGTCATCAGGTGGGGCTGAGTAAGGACGATGTTATAATTCTGGCTGGGCTGGGGTGGGGTGGGCTGTAGCTGTGGGACTCAGAGCAGGGTGTCAGAGTCTGAATGGGAGGGTCCACTCCCAGGAAGGCACATGGTCAGGGGACTTGGAACCTATTGAGCAGGATGAGTGGGCTTCCACACAAAGGCACCAATGGCAGGAGTCAGAGCCTGACTGTAATGGCTGCTTTGTGGTTATGGAAGAGATAGTCCTTGTTTGTGGGAGATGCACACTATCATACCCAGACTTGTATCTGAGTTGGAAAGCAAACATGTTAGGGCGATGTGTCAACAAGTTATTCTCCAATGGTTTGCGGTTTAAAAAGTAAAGGTTTTGTACTAAGCTAACAATCTTTCTATAAGTTGGAGGTATTTGAAAATAATACTAACAAGAAAGTCTCTTAAACACTGGCAATTTATAGATACTTATCTATGAATTTGAGCTAAATCATAGACAGATCACACACTTAAAGACTCTTTAGAAAATATTTGCTTATAAGATTTTAAATTCTGTCTGTGCAAATCCTGAAAACACAAATATAAGAGAAAAAGAAAAGCCTTGGAATCCAAACTGTGATTACTTAGATAATCCCAGAAATGCCTCAGCCCTGGGGCTTTGTCTTATCAAGTGAAATCAGTCTTTATTTTTCCATTACTACTCCTCAGTCTCATGTATTCAATTACTTAACAATGACTTCCATGTGCTCAGAACCGCACCAGGTGTCCTGATACAATAAAGAGAGAGAGAGAGAGAGAGAGAGAGAGAGAGAGAGAGAGAGAGAGAGAGAGAGAGAGAGAGAGAGAGAGAGAGAGTTCCCTAACTCTGTTGCAGGTTGGTATTATTGTTGCAGTCTCGCCATTGTTCAACACTCACAATAGCATCAGAAAAGGTTCCTACCTGTACCAAGCAGAGTCCTTTGTGCCTACTGTTTCCAGACTAGTAAAGCTTCTTCCCCAGACACCTGCAATGCTCCGCCTCCCTCATTCATTCAGTCCTTCTCTGCCCACGCTGTCACTATCAACTCCTTTATTCTGCTTTATTCATATCATATCTTCATCTGGCTCCAGGAAAACAGTGCCTTTGGTTTTCTACTGGTGTATTTCCAGCACCTAAACATTAGCTAACACATGAGGGCTCAGTACATATTTGTTGAATGAGTGAATGAATAAATTAGTGCTATGAATGGGGAAGGATAGGAGGCTATGGAGATGCAAATTTGAACAGGTAAATGTACCTGAGGGAGGGAAGCAATAATGACAGGCTTTTCTGAGGAAGTGACATCTACAGACACACCTAAAAACCAATACAAAATGCCAGATAAAGAGTGTTAAGGTAAGCCTACTACATGCAGGAGAATCGAAAACTGGCCTTGGTCAATCAGAAGTCACTGCTTTCTTCAGCATATCTTTCAGTGACACGCTTTTATTCTGTGACAGCATCCTCATCTCTCTTCTCAGTTCTTATTCTACCCAAAGTGTCAATATTAATCTGACTTGTGAGGCAGCGTTCTCTTTCTTTAATCTGGTTGCAGCCCCCACCCAGCCCCAGGCTGACTAGGAAGTGTTCCCTACAGTATAGGTCTAGGAGTCTGACATAGGGGTTCAAACCCCTGTTATGTCACTTACTAGCTATATCACCTTAGGTAAATCCCTTCACCTTTGAGACTCTTCCCTCCACTAAGAAAATTTGTCTAATAAGAATTCTTATTTCACAGAGTTAGAACAAATGCAAATTCATACAAAAAGCACTTTATAATCTGCCATTATTTTGATAACACAACCCAGACATATAGCCTGAGATAAAAGATGGCAGCCACAAGCAGTGAAGGTTGTCTTTGTAGTACATGAAACAACTGCACCTTGTCAAAAATAAGACCCTAGAGCAGTGGTCCTCAACCTTTTTGGCACCAGGGACCAGTGCTTCTATGAGAATCTAATGCCTGATGATCTGAGGTAGAGCTGAGGTGGTGATGCTAGTGCTGGGAAGGGGCTGCAAATACAGATGAAGCTTCACTCACTGGCCCTCTGCTCACCTCCTGCTGTGTAGCCCAGTTCCTAACTGTTCAGTCCAAGGCCCCTGCCCTGGAGAGAAGATTCAGGTTCATACTTAAAGGCTTTCTCTATTTATCTCTATCTCAATACAATGAGGATCACCACATTTCATAAGGAACATGTTTTTTGCTTAATATTACAGTGTTCTAGAGCTAAACCCTGTAGTTCTCACTGAGTTAGCCCTTTCTTCAGAGGGTAATGTTTAATTGTGAAGGCGCAAGTGTTTTAATCTTGGCACTAGCATTTGCTATCTGGATAACACGACCTCCTCTGGAAAATAATGCTAATTATACCAACCTAATAGGGTTTTTGTGAAGATTAAGTGAATTAATGTCTATCAAGTGTTTAGAAAGTATCTGACAAACGGGAAGTGCTTAAGACATTTTAGCTATTAGCCTCCCATAGTCATTGTTTCTATATAAATCAAGAATTGTTTTGTGCCCTAAAGTTAATTCACCATAGCATAGTATATGTGGCACTGGCACCCACTGATCAACTGTCAGTGTCAGAAAGGAAGGGACAACCCTAGCTGAATTTGGAAAGTGGCTATTCTAAAGAATTGGAATCTCTTGCTCAGAACACATGGCTAGGAAGCAGAATACAAAGAACCTGCTGCTGTTTCATCTGGCCTTTGCCACGTTTACAGAGGGCATGACATTTCTCAGTTATCTGAAGGAAGAGAAAACTATTCAAAGATCAATCATCCTATGGTTAAAGAAGTTAAAATTGTATCAGCTTTTCTTAGTTATCTCACATACTCTTCTTTCCAAAAGTACTTGAAATTTAATTTAGCCAATGACTGGCCAAAGGGATCATGTGACCATTGCAATTTATGATTCATTCAGTGAAAATTAAAATAAATGTAATAATAGCAATGATAGTGATAGCTAACATTTATTATATACCTATCGTGCACAATGTTCTACCATAAGAGCTTTACGGATAATAATTCATTATACGCCTTACAAAACCCCTAGGAGGTATTATCTCACTTTACAGAAGAAAAAACTGTCTCCACAGTTCTCAATAAGAGGAAATCAGGGAGGTTTCAGTAGAATAGTCAAGCCAAGAAAAACATAAATTCAGCAGACAGTAGGAAATCTGTCAGGAAATGATACAAACATTATTACTTAGCACCAAGAACACTTCGATTTACTGTGTAAGTTTCTAATAATGAGGCAACCCTTTCAGTCCTCAGAAATTTCCAAATAAAAAGTAAATCAAATGAATGGTATTTAACGTTGGGTCACTTACAATTGCTTTAAAATTTAGATCCATCTTGAAAGAATGGTTCTGGCATGTCTGTGTTAACAGTTGTATTCTTCAAGTTTGGAAGCGATATTGGTGATTAGTCACAGTTGTATAGGCTTTTCTATGTACAAAGCACTTTTAATGCATTTCTATCTGATCCTTTCGATTACATTAATAGGAGTTTTTTTTAAATATCAAATCAAATTAAAGTTCAAGAATACCCTCAAGCTCCAAAGCTAAGCAGCAGAACTGGATGCAAAAGCCATGTACTCTGCTTAATTCCACTTTATTTCTACTATTTCATGGTTTCATCTTTTTAATTATTATTTAAATATAGTTATATACTATATTATTGTATTAGCTTCAGGTATACAATAGTGATTCAACATTTTTTTATACCAGGTCTATCCATGTTCTCACAAACAGCAAGATTTCGTTCTTTTTCATGGCTGTGTAATAGTCCAATGTGTGTGGTGTGTGTGTGTGAGTGTGTGTGTGTGTGTGTACACAGATGAATATATAAAGAAGATGTGATATACATGTGATATAGATAGATAGATAGATAGATAGATAGATAGATAGATAGATAGATAGATCCATGCATCTATGAATGGATACCTAGGCTGCTTTAATTTCTTGGTTATTGTAAATAATGCTGCAATGAGTATAGGAGTGTATGTATCTTTTCAAATTACTATTTTATCTTTTTTTTCAGATAAATAGCTTTCAATAAAATGGAGAACCCATATCCCTACACAGAATAAAATTTAGTTTCACAGTCATATACTAGATATCCTAACAGGCTAATGAACTTACCAGCCAGCGCACGTCACTGGCTGGGAGTAAATGTATGAAACAGGCTGTGGGTGAACTGGTATGTCAGACTGGGGCAAACTTCCCCAAACTCTCCTGCAAACAGTCAACTGCATCATCATGGCCTATAGATGGTTTTTATGTACCAGGAAACAGAGGCTTTGGAAAAATTCAAAGGAAATTCTATCTATATTGTTTTTGTGGGTTTTTTTTTTTTTTTTTTTTTTTTTTTTTTGCTTTTTGCTTTTCGCTTTTTGCTTTAATCCAAGTTGACTAGTAGCCAAAGGAACAAGGTAGTCACTTCCCTTTCTGGTCCCCAACATTTCGACTGAAAAAATAAACATTTACATTACATTTTATAAAATAACCTCGCGTGATTTGGGGCTTTGAGACCTTTCCTGACATTTAGTAGAGAAAATGAAGTCTCCTGAATCAGAAGACAAGCCACAATTCACTCATCCTGATAGGTAAGCAAAGAAGGAGTTCCCGCTGAACCTGTCCAGTTTCCCTCTGGGATGCCCCTCTGAGACTTTGGCTGAGTGTGGGGAAATCCGTGTCATCGCCTTCCCACTGTTTAATAGCCACAGATATTAGTGGCTTCCAAAGGCACTCAGAGACAAGTTTAGTTCACATGGAGCCAAACAATGAGATTCCTGCTCCCAAGGACAGAGGAAGACTCTAATTTTGTTTCTCGGCATGCCTACTCTTTTTTGTCCAAAGCACTGCCCAGACTGAAGTATTGTGATGTGAAATATCTCTCTCTGATAGTCTGTGGCTGCTGAGGGAACTGGGCTGTGACCCTGCTTGCTTTTCTGCTCAATAAACAAGAAATTTCAGCCTTGAGATCCGCTGGCTTCGAGCTTGAGGGCAGATATCTAGTAAGGCCCTGACTCCTTCACACATGTGCTATTGCGATGGTGTAAGACAAGAGCTTCAGTGGAGTTAGAACTTGGGACTCTGAGCACTTCACAGTAGGGACCTATGGCTTCTTTATATGGGGAACACTTAGGGGACATATAGAGAGGTAGAAGAGATAAATGCAGCTCCTAAAAACAAACAACCAGCATGATTTTAAGTTAGAGTTTTTTTTGTTTTTTTTTTGTTTTGTTTTTTAAACCTTAAAAAGGAAGCACAAAAGACAGAGCATCACAAAGAAATTCCTGATTGCATGTACTGTAACAATACCCTCCTCCCCCCTTATTCTTTGGCCTTCTCCTTGATATCATGTCATACCGGCTGTTGGTAATGCTGTTAATACACCATTTTACTGCCACAGCAAATCACTCCCATGCAAGTTACTCTCACTTATTCATTTGTCACTTGGAATCCTGATATCCTAAAGAGGGATACTACTGTGAGCCTGCCCTGTTGTGTACATGTCCATATTGTCCAGATAATGTAGCTGTCTTAGCACATCATCTAATACAGATATTTCTACCTTACCTTGCAATCTAAATCCCCCTTCTTATGTGCTTTCTCGTGTGAGCCCAAAGTAAAATTATCAGAGGCCAGTGTGTACTTTTTGAATCCCATCGAGCTATCACTGATGCAAAAGGGAAACAGTCCCCTTCATTGGCTAGTGAAAAGCCCCTCTGTTAGGCAAACTCCCTCTCTGTAATTAGCTTACACTGCTTTTGAGATTTGGCAGCAGTAACAAATAGGCCATTGCAAATATGAAGATTTTTAAAAAGACCATGGAAAATGAGAGTGGAAGGACATAACTGTTGGTGGAGACATTCACATTCACATTCACATACTACACAGAGTGCACATTCTTTTATTTTTTAATCTGCTGAGAATAGGCAAAGAACCAAGAAAGAAACATGGCATCTGGCTCTGAATTACAGCCATATTTAAAAAATAAATTAGTAACACTTGTCTAAAAGACTGACAACATCATAATAAAAAATTCTGTTCTCCCACCAGAATAATCAGAACTGTTCCTAACACATCACAAATGAAAATCCTTTTGCTTCAATGTACTATGACAGGTTTTCCCCATAGGCCCTCTTCTCTCTCTAGAATGACATAAAACAGAGGACCAATAATACTCTGATGCTTCATCCAACCTCCTAAACTAGGGGAGCTTCAGAACATTCAAGAACATCCAAGGTTTGTCAAAACCTATCCAAAAACAGCAAGCTCGACTAGGGAGAGAGGGTGCTAGGAAGGGAACTAATGACTCCTGAGAACTTAACCTATCGTGCTGCAAGAGCTTCAGGTGCACTGCCCCATCAAATCTTCACAACCACCTTTTGAATTAATTAGCATTTTCTCCATTTTACATATAAGAAAAATAAGGATGACAAGGGTTTAATAAATTAGCCAAGATCACATTATTTAAGCCTATAGGTATAGGGTCCAATGCTCTTTACACTGCATTACACAACTCCAGTTCTGGAGTACATGCACAGGGCACAGGAAAATGAGAAATGTTTAAGCACTGATATTTTTTCTTAAAAGTAAGAATAAGTTAGCACTTAATTTAAACTTTTTATCTTAAATATAACACTCTGAAAGAATGTAGAGAACTTATTGAAGGAAGGTAAATTGAAGACAGAGAACCCAGTAGAGAGGCTACTGCAATTCCAAGAGAGGGTTGATAGGGGCTCGAAATCAAGCATGTATCAGTTAGGAGTACATAGTATTAAGCAACAATAACAAATGAAAACAGACATTCAGACCCTTTCGCTAATTTGGAAGAGCCCTATTTGAAGGGTTTGGTGGGCTCACAGGACTGTCAGGAGGCTGGAGAGTGAGACTTGAGAATGTGCCGTAATAGAAAGCTCCAGAGAGGAGGGCACAGAAAGAGGAGAGGCCTTTGGGTAATGGATCAAGCGTCTGTTTGCAATGCCTCTGCCACCACCTGCAAGCAGTGGCCACCAACCATACCTCTGTCCTTTGGCCCCTCACTCAAGTTTCATAGACCCGGAACAGAGCAGCTACGTGGCCAACCTTAGGTCACACTCCAGAGATCTGGATGGGGAATCGTGACAGCAGAAGGAGCTTGCACTCTTAGATTCCATAGTGGAATGCAGGCACCTGGAACGATGAGCGAGAAGTAATTAGTCCAGTGGAAACAGGGGTACTACTCGGAAGGTGGAATGGATGCTAGACAGACAAAAAATAATCAGCGTTCACAAGAAGCACTAACGGCAGATTTGGAGAGGATATCATGGCATATGAAGTGCTGTCATCGGACACTTAAGAGTTTCTATGCAAAGCAGTGAGCTAGGTACTATTGGTAACATAAGGAAGTATAAGGCTCCCATGGAATATGAGATCCAAACACAAGAAAAATAAATGACAATACTAAGTTACATATATTAGGAGGTAGATAAGGCATATGAGATTCAGATAACGGAGAGGTTATCAAATCTAAAATAACTGGGATAGTCATTTCAAGTATTATGGAACTTGCATAGTGCGTAGAATATGGGCCAACAAGCAGGAAAAGTTAGCATTCTAGGCAGGGAGAATGATCTGAGGAGAGGCATGGAAGTACATTTAGTAATCAATTCATTCAAAGCTGTCTAAGGGAAAGAATTCATATAAGGAACCAATCTTGACTGAGAATCAATGATATCTAAGATGCACAAAAGTGAACAACATTCCTTCTATTCTTCTTGTTTAGTTGAACTCGGCCAATCACTAATCAGTTCTATTTCAAGACTTTAGGGAGGAAAGTAAGGAAGATGTTGTATTTGCAGGATTGAGGGGCTGGGCTCAAATGTGTCAGTTGTAGTGAGAGGAGAAAGAAAACAGACTCAAGGTGGACTGGCATTTCACTTCAAATTCCTGACTACCCTTGCTGGACCAGGGGTGCTTGGTTGAGCTGAATTCACCTAGCTCATTGTCAGGCTGCCAAAAGCCCTGGGTTACTCCAGCTGCCCCATTATCTTTCCTGTTCCTCCTCCTTCTCGAACCCTTTAGCAATATATCTCTCATTAACCTGTATATAGCCACAGCCTAGAAAAAGAAGTAAGTCCAGGACAAGGAGTGGAAACCTGGCTTTCCCTGGATCCTGGATCTTCTGTGGCAAGAGTCTTTTGCCCTAGTAGCTGCTTCAGCACCAAAACCAGACCAAATGGGACCATCACTCCAAGGCTTGCTCATCTCCATGTTCCCACTTAAGTGATACTGCAGATGGTGTAAAGGGACAGTGTGCTAATTATACACCCAGCTGATATTTGTAAGAATCAGTTGGGACTCCATGGTCCTGCCAGAAATTCTAGATGCTTTCATTTCCAGACACCTGTAGATTCTAGGAGGTGGCCATCTGCTATCCTTTCCTCTCTCAGTTCTGGGGCATGACACACCAAGCTCGTTATGTTGGGTCATTAAGATGGTATCAGAGAGAGGAGATATGCAGCAACCACAGGCAGATAGGTAGAGCAGGGAGTAGACTTTTCCTTTAAGGAAACTCAGAAGAGTGGCAGGATGCATTTTTCCCATCGGAGAAGGATGGGCCAGACAGCTTATTCCCTTTCTACCCCTCCCTACTTTCCCTGTGGGCCATAGTGGCATTAGCCACCTTTAAAATCTATGCCCAAATTTGTAGTTGAAGCTAACAGTAGAGTATTTAAAAGTATTTCCAGTTCTTTACAACATTCAGTGGGCTAGTCAAGAGAAGTCAGAAATGTGGTTCAGGCCCTCAAGAAGCTCAGTGAAGAGACAGAAATCTCACTGCATAAAATTTACCTCTGAGACCAGCTTGGGACACTTAATTTCTTTCAGTGACTATTTGGTATATCATCCAAGAGGAGCCACAGAACTCTTGGGCACAGTTAGAATGGAAACAAAGCCAAACTTGTACATTGACCATATGATTGCTAATGAGTTCAAAGTAGCTGTGGCTGTAAGAATACATACATTCATTTGAGAATACTTAAGTTTCCTAGCAGAGCATCCCAAATATCCTCTGCACTCTGTGCTAAATTCTACTACTACTACTACTACTACAAAAAAAAAGCCTCAATTGTCACACTCTTCACAATGTGACTTTGTAGTTCTTCCTGTTAAGAAGTGGGGTCTATCTTCCTACTCCCTGAATTTGGGCTTAGTAATGAGAGTTGGTTTGTCTAATAGAATGAGGTGAAAGTGTTGGTATTCCACTTATAAGCCTAAGTTTCAGGAGCCTTGCATGTTGCTGCTAGCTCATTTGCAATCCTGTTTTCATCATAAAAATAATCCAGGCTTTGCTGTTAGACAATGAGAGACTAGGTAGAAAAACTGAGATGACAAGTCAAGGCTTCCTGGACCAGTAGTTCCCAATTGACTTGGCAGCTGACCACAGACACAGGAGTGAGTCCAGCCAAGATCAGAAAGACCATCTAGTTCAGATTTCTAACCCACAGAAACATGAGCTAGATAAATGATTGTTTTAAGTCAGTGATTTATGGGTTTATAGGTTTGTTACACAGCAGTAGTTAACTGATACACACATCCTTAGGCTTTTGGACACCCTATTTTTTTTTTTTTTTTGGACATCAGGAGTCAATGCAATTGTTCCAGCCACAAGCTAAGCTGTCACCACTTAGCAAACCTGCCCAATGAGCCCTGTGGATACATCTGGATCATTTCTGAACTTTATAGTTAACATGTCTGAGCTTTCTTTTTAATCTCACCTACCTTGCCTTTCCATCTCCACTATCCTCAAGATTTAATTTCTTTTGCTGGACACTGGAAATAGGATCCTAATTGGTCTCTGCATATTTCACTTTGTTCTTTCTGTGACCCTTCACTCTCCAAAGAATTAGATCTAAATACTTCATTTCAGGTCAGAACGAAATAACAATTACAACAAATGGTATTGAGTACCCACTATGCATCATATTAAGCTGAAAAAGATAGAGGAGCATAAGTCTACTGCAGGTGATAAAGGCCCTCTTTAACCTGGTCCCTCTGCAGACTCCTGCTTCACAACTTAACTACCTAAGACATCTGTCCTATCCCTTAAACATGGAACCCATGTATTAACAGTTTTTGCTCATGTCACTTATTCTCAAACCTAAAATGCTCCCCCTATTTTTCTCTGCTTTCTAACTCTTTGTCTTCCTTCAAAGTCCAACTAAAGTCCTAACTCCTCTGAAGCCTCCTCTTACTGTCTCTGTCCAGGTAAACGTTCTCTTCTGTTTCTCTTGCCTCAATTCCTGTAGAGCTCCTTTCACTGTTGGTTATGCCATTGGCATGGCTAGTTACACATTAGCCCAGAGATCAGGGGCCATGGTGCGTCCCCTCTCCAGGACCTAGCACAGTGCCTGACACACATGCTTGCAGGTGATAATAATACTAGATGAAGATGGATTCAATTAACCAATTCCCTCCCAAGACAATGTAACATGTTGGCTCTTCTTTCTTTTAAATAAGTCTTAATTTGGGTCATTGGTATTCAAGAAAATCTGTAGACCCTCACCATCTCTGTTATGCCTCACAAGGAGTCAGGTAAAATAGACTATTCCTAAGTGTAACTACACCTTACTGAACACTCACTATGTACCCAGTACCACATTGTACATTTCATTTGTATCATCTCACTTAAATTTTACAACAGTCCTA
This sequence comes from Rousettus aegyptiacus, assembly GCF_014176215.1. NCBI lineage: Eukaryota > Metazoa > Chordata > Mammalia > Chiroptera > Pteropodidae > Rousettus > Rousettus aegyptiacus. Next base: position 113,422,208 of record NW_023416306.1, on the reverse strand, counting down.
TGTGGTACATATGAATGCCTCCATTTTATAGTAATGGAAACTCATTAACATGATTGAGTACTCTCTCTAAAATCCCACAGCCAACAAGTGGCAGAGTTAAGATTTGGCTTCAATTCTGTCTGAGCCAAAAGCATGTGTTCTTAGTAAGCTATAATGCCCTGACTTATTCAATTATTTTGTTCTTAGGATACACGAAACTGCCTTTTATCTTTGTATTTTCTCATCAATAGTCCTTAACTCCCAATCAAGATCTCAATTCCACAGAGCCTACCTAACCTAGTACTTTCTGTGGTAGGCAGAATAATGCCCTCACCCCAAAGCTGTTCATGTCTCCATCCCCAGAACCTGTGAATATGTTGTGTTACACATTATAGAAGAAGATTGCAGATGGAATTAAGTTTATTAATCAGCTGACCTAGAGATGGGGAAAGTACATTGAATCATCCAGATGGGCCCGGTGTAATCACAGGGGTCTTCATAATCAAGAGAGGGAGGCAGGAGAGTCAGAAGAAGAGTCTTTTGACAACAGCAATCACATGATGAAATTTCTAGAAGGGGGCCCCAAGCCATAGAATGCAGGCAACCTCTAGAAGTTGGAAAAGGCAAAGAAATAGATTCTCCCCTAGAAAGTCCAGAAAGGATGTTAGGTTTTAGTCCAGTGAGATACATTTAGGACTTCTGACCTTCAGAACTATAAATAAGATAATAAATTTTTGATGTTTCGAACCACCAAATTTGTGGTATTTGTTACAGCAGCAATAGAAAACTAATATACCTTCTCATAGAAACAATTAGAGCCAGTTTATGGTCCAGTAGCATGTCAAGACTTGTCACTGCTCAGAAGCTGCAGTTTGAATAATTATATGGAATTATTTTTAATTAAACCTCGATTATGGAGGCATTATTAATTGTTCTCGCAAATAAACTGAGGAAAGTCTTTGAAGAGCCACTTTGAATTCCAAAAGCAAGAAGGCAAGCAAGCTGATCCCTCTCTCCTTTTCTGGGGTCATACCTTCTGTAAGACCGTTTTCCATTAAGGTCCTGATTAGGCGAGATTATTGTAGAAATAACGTGTTCTTGCTACTTTCCAAATGATGTCTCTCTCATCCCAGTAAAATCAAGAACTGCTGATAAGGTACAGGCAGCCACCAGGCCCCTCCCCTCCACACACATACCACATACACAAATAGGAAGATGGTCTCTAAGGCTGTAATTTCCTGGCCTGTAAGTGTCTTGGGTTTCACTTGAGTGGTTAATGGTGATGTCACCCGAGTACCTTAGTATGGGGCATTTCCAACCTTCAATTAAAGGACTGTCATTTACTCTATATATTAACATCCAGAACAACAAACACAGTGGAACGCAGTCATTATAGACAGCCATAATCTATGGCCTGCTGTGTACTGATGTCAACCCTGCTGCGTTTGACATCTGAAATAGGTCCAAAGAAAGCACTGCATTTTCAAAGCTTGGACTACATTGAGATATCCACCCCTGGCTGTATTCCATAGTCCCACCTCCATTTTCTAACCTATCAACATCTTGAGTTCAACCCCAGAGTTAAAAACCCCTTGTCTTTTACAAAAAGACATCCAGGCCAACGTTCTCCCTGACTGGGAACACTGCCACAGTTTTTGGCTGATTGAACCTAGTGGGCCTTTGCTGTAAGATAATAAACCAATTCAGGATGTTATGATTCCTAATCTAAAGAATGTCAAAATGTAGTAGGCCTGAGACATTAAAAAAATAAAAAAATAAAAACAGACCTTATGATGCACAAAGGGAGCAGAGTAGATAATATTGAAAACCTAAAGAAAATTTTATTCAGACTTAACCAAAATATTTTATCTCCAAATCCTCTTCAGTTTTTTCCTACGTTTCCCACATTTATTCAGTGCATAATAACTGATCACTTATGGGAGCCAGAAAGTAGAGATATAAATGTTAAGAGGATCACATAATCTTACAGATGAGACAAAAGATCAGTCAGTATCAATATTTATCATTTATCTAGCACTATGCCTGGAAGGCACTATTCTAAGTGCTCCACATACGTGATCTCATTTAATTCTTACTGTAACCTCTCACGTAATGTACTTTGAGTCCCTATTTTAAGAAGAAAAGGGAGCCAGAGAGCACTTAGGTCCTTTCACAAGGGCTAGAACTGGAATTCAAGCTCAGCTGGACTCCAGACCTCTGGGAGCCATATACAAGTGTAGTACTTCTTCCTGCACCCCAGGGCCCATGCTCGTTTCAGCTTGTTGACACAGCACAATTGCAATTTCTGAGGGTTCAGCCACTCAGCTTTCTGGTCTGAACTCTTAAGTTCAGTTTAATGCTAAATTGAAACAGAATTCGAGTCTCCTTTGTCAGGGAGTGGGGGTGGCAGGGCAGGGAAGTCTCACTGTTTATTATACACTTCAGCTTTCATGGATTGATGTGCTTAGGGCATTAGGCGATGGACAGATGATATAGAGTTAGGTGGGGAAGTAAGGACACAAAGAAAATCCTCTTAGCAGTCTAGGGCATTCTGGGACCCAACAACTCCTAGGATAAAAAGCAGGCCTTATTTCTTCAGGGAGCTGGTAGCAACTCCCTATTGCCTTACTGGGTGAAACATGCACATGTACTTCCCCCAGAGAGGTTCCAATATAGTTGGTTGTCACATTGAATCTGGAGCAGCCCTGTGGGAGGTCTGATCAATTCATAGACAGAGGCTGCCTTTGACCCACCATAGGCCTGACTCTGGCTGTGTCCCCGACACTTAGCCTGTTGGGTGGCAGCAGAACCAGTGAGTTCCCAGGACAGCACAGCAAACTCAATGACCCTAGAGTAGCATTCTTTAGAAGGAAGCAGGCATGTAGATGTCCTGTGTCCGTGTATCATTGGAGGCAAATATGAGTGATTTACTGCTTTTCTGAATTATCTGTGCCATTGTTCCTCTCCACTGAGTATTTTTTGTTTTGTTTTGTTCGCTTTGTTTTTGTAAGGTGTTATTTATTATGCTTGGGTTTATAGAACCAGATCAGAAAGTTTCAGAACATCATTCTGATTCTCTGAGTACAGGCTCTGGGGACTCTCTGAAAATGACTGCCATAATGCTGTGTTTGGAGAGGTTTTGCCAAGTTGCCAAGTGCACCTTTTCTAACCCCTGGGAGCTTTGATGAGGCGAGACTGAAGAACGTGAGAGGCCCTCTGGTGGAGGCTTCCTGGGTCCTCCCATGGGGCATGCTTATACACTTTCACACACCCTGCATGGGTTCCTGTGCACTTTCAAACCTGAGAGACTTGCTTTTCCAAACCATTCTGGCTAGCTAGACCTACAGACTTTCACTGCGCGTGGCCGCCACCTGCTGGAACCAGCCTGGAACTGACTTCTGGACCATGGAAGGCGGACACCTGGCCAACTCAGGAGGTGTGAGAGAAGATTGTCAAGTTCCTTCCACAGCATTCATTCCAGAGGGAGCCTCTAAACTGGCCTTGACACACAAGAATCTGTTTTTTAATAGTCTTTTGGAGACCTGAAGTCTACAAATCCCTCTGATAACTCATCTGAGAGTTTAACCACCTTCTCACAGAAATTTTTTTCCTATTTGTGATCTCAACGATGCTTCTGTTCAGGTTAATTTCCTACTGAACTGTCTTGATCAGGGATGAAAAGCAGCTGCTGTCAATCCTCTGGTAAAAGCTCTTTATAGACCTGGAGAAAGATCAATGAATGTGCCTCACTTCTCTGGAAAGTTCCCGTTTTATTTTCCATCAAATTGACTTTTTTTAGCCTATTTTAAAACTTATTTATCATCTCTATTGCTCTCCTCTGAATAGTCTCAACTTCTCTCACTACTTAGAGATGCAATACCCTTTGTAAGGATCTGGCTAAAGCCTAGTACGTGACGCTTCCAATATCACGTATACTCTCCAGATGACCACCCTTTCGGTACAGATTTTTCTGAGCATCTATTATGTGCGGGGCACACAGGCAAGGCCTGTATGGGATGGAAGATGAATTGCTCATGGACTTTCGAAAAAGAGGAAGGAGATAATGCTACACCACCTACATGTAGATCACTTTAATAGTGTGTAAGGTACAGTGCCGCTAGAGGTCAACAAAGAGAGAGAATACCTTCAGTCTGAACCGTATAAGGCTTCGCGCAGGAAGTGGGGACTGAACTGGTCTTTAAAAGTGTGATATTGTAATATAGAATGAGAAATATGTGTTTGGTCTTAGACCCATTTCTGGCACAGAGCTCCTAAAAGTCTTGGAATTTCTTGTAGTGAGAGCCATAAAGAAGTCTCTTGTTATGTTAATGAGGTGACTGGTAAAGATGGGGGTTGGTTGCTAGGGGGACAACGTTGTGGTTAGAAGGCTGGAACTTTCATTTCCCTTCCCACCTCCAGGGAAGGGAGAGGGACTGGAGACTGAGTTCACTTTCCAATGGCCAGTGCTTTAATCAACCATGCCTATGTAATAAAGCATCCAAAAAACCCCAAAAGAATGGAGTTGGGACCGCATCCAGGTTGGTGAACACAGGGAGGTGCAGGGAGGGTAGCGTGTATGGAAAGGACATGGAAACTCCGCCTTCCCACATACTTGGCCCTATGCATCTCATCCATCTAGCTGTTCTTGAGTTACATCTTTTCATAATACACCTGTGATCTGGTAAGTAAAATCTTTCTCTGATCTGCTCCAGCAAATTAATCAAACCTGAGGAGGTAGTCATTGGAACCTCCCAACCTACAGTCATGGGTCAGAAGCACAGGTGACAATCTGGACTTGTAAATGGTGTCTGAAGTGAGAAAAAGGCAGTTACATGGGACTGAGCCCTTAACCTGTGGGACCTAACTCTGCCTCCAGGTGGATAGTGTCGGAATTGAGTTGAATTGTAGGACACCCAGATGGTGTCTGAAAATTGCCTGGTGTAGGGGAAAACATATTCATTGGTATTGATGACAAGAGTCATTTGAAGGATACATAAAATTTGATTGGACCTGAGAAAAAGTGCATCACATGGGGAAACTGCATTCCAGGCAGAGAGAACAGCCTAAGGAAAGTCCTGGAGACAGTGAATACCAGGCATGGGTAGGAGCTTTTAGTTGCATTTGTGTGGTGGGTCAAGGGAATGTAAGGGAAAAATAGATTGGCCAGACTGCGGGGGCTTCCCCAACACTGGGGAACCATTAACAAATCCAGATATCGTGTTCACTTTATATAACTCATTCGATTTGTATTAACTTGAAAACAACTTGTTTTTCACCCTAAATTATTCTCAGCTGTTCTAGTGTAACTTTGTCCCCATCCAGTATTGGTTCTTAGTTTTGACTTGTTTGCTCCAAGTCCCAGTTTGGTTTTTACTATTTTGTTTTTCTATTTCTAAGAAATCTGTTTTGTTCTGACATTATTTACTTCCACTCACTCAGCCTAATATTTGACAAGGTCAGTTCCCTGTGGCCAATTCTGTTTCAGTCACTCAATTACTTTCCTGATGCAGTGGGTCTTTTATATTCCTCCCCACCTTTAGGAGACTTAAGAAGGCAGACCCTTGGAAGTAAGACCCTGGTCAAGTCACCTGCCCATTCTGACCTCGTCATCCTTATCTTTAAAAACAGAGAGGAGGTCTGATCTCTCGCATGCTTTCTTGAGTTTATGCCCTATAAGGCAATAACCTCAACTATCTCTGTCCACAAGCCATACCCCTAAATGTTCCCATCAAATAATTTCAGCTTTCCTGAAAGAATTTCCTTATGAAATTGACTGAAAACGGAATTTGAAACAAATTGGATTTGCTAAGTAGTCAACCAGCTTTGAGTTATTTGTTTTCAAATGGGATGAGGATAGAGGACAATGATGAGAAGAATGCCTCACTTCCCTCTTGCCAAAGAATCTCTTCCCAGGAGATATTTTCAAAGACAAAGAGAAAATGATGGATTATAAAGCACAAAAATGGGTGGCAGGTGGCATTCAGTATCTGCTCTCTCCTTGAATTAGCCAAACTTTCTCCTTCTCCTTCAACTCTTTATCATCAGACTGGCCCTGTTTGATTCAGCCTGTCCAAACCCAAGACATTTCAATTGATGTAGTTCTCACTGAAATCAGTTGCCTTGCAGGTTCTGATTTACTCATCTCTGCAAGTGATAAGTCTCATGCATATTTGCTTTGAGCCACTTACTACCTCGATCTCAGTCTTCTCTTTAGTACTAATTGCCCATGGCATCTATCCAGCAGGAGTATGGGTTGAAAAGTGCTAACTAGCAAATTAGCAAACACTATCTCAGGTGCCTCTCAGGTACTAAAATTAACATGAGCCCATACATATAACAGGAAAACTCTAAAGGACCATCAGGATCCCAGAGGGAAGACAGAACTAGGGGATTAGGGCAGGAAGTTAAAGTCACAAATAAGAATTATACCTCATCTTACAACTTCTGTATTGCTTTTATTATTGTGGTGCTTCACAAGATAACTCCACATCAGTTATTTTAGTTAATTTTATAATAGCCCTATAAAGTTAGGAGTTATAAATCAAATGTTGTAGATGGGGAAACTAAGGTTTCAATTTTTATGGCTTATAATGAGTAAACTTGACAACTCTAATAAGTTTCCTTGGAATGAGAGAAGAAAACATGTGCTGTTAAGATCCCAGATTCAAATGATAAATTAACTCGGAAAGATTTCTAAGCATGTCAGTTTAAGGAAAAATGAAGAAAACAATGTGTGCTTTTGTTGTCCTGGACCCTAGAAACCTTGGACATCTGCAGTTACTTTACAATAACAGTATCAAGCTTCTTGAGGAGAAACGGAAAGCTATTGAAATAATATAGACAAAGGTAATAGTAGTTTAGACTACGGTTGTCGTAGCAGAGGTGGTGAGAAGTTATGAGTTTCTTTGCTAACCAAGTGGATGTGGGGTGAGGAAAGAAGAGGGGGCATCAAAGGTAATTATGAGGTTTTGAGGCTGAGTCATTAGAAAAATAAAATTGACATTCACTAAAATGTGGAGACAATGACAGGAACAGTTTTGGGGGAAAGGTCAGAAACTCAGTATTGGATATCTTAATTTGAGATACCTATTAGACATCTAAGTAGAGCTATTAAGTAGATGGCTGGATACATGTGTCTCAAATTCATATCTGGGCTAGAGATAGAAATTAGGAAGTTTTCAGTACATTGTATTTATGATGTGTCTGGATGAGATCTTCAAGAGAGTAAGTGTAGATAAAAAGAAAGAAGGCCCAGTGCCTGAGCCCTGAGGAAATCTAACATTTAAGAGGGAAGATAAAAGGGAACCAGCATAAGATTCTGTGCAAAATGTCTTCAGTAACTAATGAGACCATGGCAGAAACTAGACATAAGGTGTGGGAGTCTATCAAGCTCATCGCAGCACGTTTTATTGCAACAATTAAAATAATAGTTTGTTAAAATAAATAAATAAATAAATAAATAAATAAATAAATAAATAAGACATCTGGAACAAATGTAAAACTACACAGAATATTAGGACAACATACATAAACCAGAAGTGTCCTGGGAAAACTAGGATGTATAGTCACTTCATCTCTGGGAGATCTCTTTCATTGTCATGGCTTTTAAACTACCACTTATTAGTGGCTGAACTCAATATCTTGACTCTGTCTCCTGGAACTTGATTTTCTTCCAGCAGTTATTGCCTATTGCACATGATAGCTCTATGTAAATTATTGCTCAAAGAAAAACCTCATGAATCATTTTAACCTTCTTCTTCCCCTCCTGTCATATCTAATCCATCACCACATTTCCTCTATTCTTCTCTCTAAATAGCACATGACTCTATCAACCTCTCTTCATATTCATTGTTACCATCTTAGTCCATATCCTAGCATCTCTCACCTGGACTACTCCACAGTTTCGTTACTCATCTCCCAGCACCACCCTTACTCTGCTGCAAGCTATTCTCCACACTGTGACTAAAACGAGTTTTTAAAAATTCAAATTTAGTCATGTTATTTTCTACTTAAAACCTGTCAGTGGTTTCTCACTGTCCTTAAACTGAAGCCCAGATTTTTATAATGTGCTGCAGTGAGCTTCTTGATCTAGTTCAACCTCTCTCCGTTTTAATATCTCACTGATTTCGCCCTCACTTTCTATGCTCTAGTCTTATAATCCTTGCTATGTGCATGTTTGCGTACCCCTCCAAATTATTGTGTTGAAACCTAATCCCTACTGTGGTGGAATTTGGAGGTGGGACTTTGAGAAATGAGTAAGTCATGAGGGTAGAGGCTCTATGATGGAATTAGCTCTCCAACATGTGAGAATACAGGGAAAAGGTGGCCATGCGCACATCAAGAAAAGAGTTAGTTACACCAGACGTTGAATCTGCTGTTTGATCTTGGACTTTCCACCTTCCAGAATTGTGAGAAATGTTTGTTGTTTAAGCCACCCGGTCTAGGGTATTTTGTTATAGCACCCCAAACTAAGACAGTCCCTAAGACATACTTCTTGCTTCTAATAAGCCATTGATGCTTGGAACACTTTCTCACTCAATGAGAGAAGAATAGAGGAAATGTGGTGATGAATTAGATATGACAGGAAGTAAAGGAGAAGGCTTGCCATTTTACTCCTACCTTTAATTTAGGTCTCATTTAAGGGTCTTGTTCTAAAAGTTATTTCCCCAGGCTGGCCCTCACTATCTCCTTATTTCAGGTTATATAATCTGTTAGTTATTTCAGTGCTACCTACTTCCCCTTCCTAGATAAGTGAAAAGTTCATAAATCAACCCTCCTAGCTTTTAGAAGGGTGAAGTCAGAAAATCTCCTCCAATAATAAGCTTCCTTCCCAAAGATGGGTTCTTACTGAGAAGTCAAGCTCTGTAAGATTAAGTACAACATAGGTAATAACCATGTATGGCGTCAGATGGGTACTAGACTTATAAGGGAGATCACTTCATAAATTATATAAAAGTCTAATTACTATCTTGTACATGTGAAACTAATAATCTATGTCAATTGAAAAATTAAAAATTGTTTTAATAAGGTAAAAATATAAAATGTCATAGATGAAAATATAAATAACTCCAAGTCTTAAAAAAGACTTGTGTTCTGGCTATTCTAGGAAAAATCCAGAGTGAGCGCCATGGTTTATTTGTAATTTCTTGTCATGGAAAATATATGCTGTAAGTCATATAAAGCAACAAATCTGGAAAGAAAGAATGCATCGTGCTTAGGGAATATGAAGTCTTCTTTCCTTTTAAAAAAATGCATTAAAAAAAGATGGCAATATAAATCCTGAAAGACTAAGGAGTGTTGTTCTCATGGAAAATTACTTATTACAGAAAAGATTTTATAGCTATATTATAATTTGTGGTAGACATATATGTTTCCTAAGGGCTCTCTGATTTAAGACTGTAATATTGGATAAAACTCTGATATCATGGTGACTCTCTAGAGTGTGAACTTTATTTCCAAGATTCTTTCTAATTCAGCCTCCAGAGCTATTTCAGTGACTAGTACAGAGTTCTAATTGTAGGGGAGAATGAAGTAGCAGAGAGAGAAAGAGACATGCAGGGGCAGAAAGGACAAAGTTTTGAAGCCAGATCTATAACTATCTCTTTCTACTTGTCTTTTCTCTCTCAAATTCTATCAATGTCAACTGGCCCCAGACACCCTGAACACAAGGTGGGTCCTAAACAAAACATTGTCTGTGTCCAGGAAGCTACCAAAATAGCCCCTGTAAGTCTTGTAAAGGGCATTTAGTGAATCACAAAGTAATCAGGCACATGATGAAAGGCTGATGATAGTTGTGCTGATGCAAAGGCCAGAGAGAAAGGAGCAAGTTCGTCTCAGTCAAGATTCAGCTTCAAAGGTTGGTCTCCTTATATATGTTCAAAACATTTGATTTAGAAATTTCCAGTACTGCTAAACTTGTCTAGTTATATTGTGTCAGCTCTTTGGAGGAGGGTGTAGACTAAAGAGATATACAAGTTAAGGCCTTTACCTTCCTGTATGACACTAGCACCTGTTGTGAGATAATATTCTGGTTTTGGGCTACTGGCAGCAGCTGTAACCAGGCCCCCAAGTCTAATAGGAATCTGCTATTAAGTGTTAGATCTATGTTAATGCTAGTAGGTGGAAGCTGAATAGTTTAAAAAGTATCTATATAGAGAAGACTATATAGTATGATTCTCTGTATTTAGCAAGCACTTTCTAAACATTTGAGTGCACACGTGTACACACACACAGGAACACATATACTCTTGTGTATTTACAATCAGATGAGCCACCTTGCTTGCTCAGGCCCATCAGATGCCACTGAAGATGAGTTGAGAAGGGTACTGAGATGTGAAATAGGAGTGAAGAGGTGATGGGAACATCAAAGACAAAATATAAAGGGGACATGTGACCTCTTGTTCTGACACTAGTCTTCTCTGCTTTTGGAGTCTGGGAGGTTTGCTTGGGCAGAGAGAGGCCCCAGTTTTACCCCATTGTCTTTTCTGGCTCCTCTTATCTGTTGCAAGTCATCATTCCCCTCCAGACACTGCAATGACTTAACAAAATCCTTTGTCATGCTAGCAAATTTAGCATATAAGTGGCATACATGTAGGCAAATTATAGGTACATAGCCCAGCTAGAATCGAACCTCACCCAGCTTGATTCATAAACCATGCTTCTCAGAATGAACAGACTCCCCATTTTGTTAGACTCCCTTATCCCTTTTAAACTGGATAGCTATATCATGCTAAATCTTGGAAGTATAAAACAGCAAGCCATATTTGTTGTTCATACTCTGTGTTCATTAGGGACTTGCAAAAGGATTGGTCATTGTAGCCACTTTGAACCTAGCTCATGGAAGCTAAAGACACAGACTTCCATGATTCCAAAGTCAGGCAAATGAGAACATACTGAACTATCTACTCATTGTTAAAACTGCTCCCTGGAGATAACACACAATTTTTCCACTTACAGATCTTTGGCTAAAGCATGTCATATAGCCAAGCCTAATGTTTAAAAAGCAATTATACTTTTCCCCCAGGGTTGGGTAGCAAAAATTGGTCAACAGTAGCCCTTTACCACCCTGTCTGAATGACTTGGCTCATCTCTTGTCCATCCCCCATCCTTCCCTCTGTTCAGAAACTTCTCTAACCTCCAAGTTGGTTGTTCTCCTTTCGAGACCCTGCATCTTGAATCTCTCCTAATTTTTTTTTATTTCTAGCACAGTTATGTTATTCGGATTCTCTAAGAGGCCAGAAATATCTTAGAGAGTATCCTAAATAAAAATTTACCCTATCCTTTAATGAACTATTCCAAATTTGACCTGTATTAGAAAGTCTGGTAAGCTTAGAGTTTATTATACAGGTATTATTTTGAAAGGAATACAACAATGCTGGATCATTCTTACCAAAGCAGGTGTTCTTTGTGCAAGCTCAAGGATCAATTTCTCTAAGGGATTCATACGTCACCAGTACTCCTCATTAGCTTTGGGACCCTGGAAAGACACCTCACACCTAAGGTAATATTTTTCCATGAGTGGATAAGGGATAACACTATATTTCTAAAAGTCTTATAGGTCTACAATTTTATGATTCCATTATTTCTGTTTATAATCTCCAAGAAAGTGATTTACTTCTAACATGTGTTGGAGGTAGTGACAGTTTTACATTTCTGGGTATGCAAAGTTGAAGCTCGTTATTGAGTGTATTCTATGGAAAGCATGTAGAACTCCACTGTGCAAGTATGAGAAGCATCTGGTTTCAGATGCTCGAGTACAAAGGTCAGGGAAAACAAAAGCAATGTTATGGTCCACACCCATAAGAGAGCTAATGTGTTACTAGTGCACACTGCTGAGGAGAAATACAACCATAAGAATTCTTCTGTGTTTGACACAGGTCAAATGACTTTTGTGGACATCTATAGTTAGGACTCAGAAGCAGTGACCAAAATAATTTGATTATAGCATCTTGCTAGTTACATGGCTCAACTTATACTTATTCGTCTTTCTTTTTCCTTTGGCATTTCAGACATAACAGTGCCAGGGATTATACATGGACTGTTTCTTTTGATCCCTCTCCAAGACCACTGGTTTCCTTCCCAGGACTTCGGTCTTGATATACTTCTAAGTAACAATAGACTGAAATTGGGAATCACTTCGGAATCCACTTGGGGATCCTCCAAACAAGTAAATAATCCCAATGTGCTTTCTAACTTTGATTCCTTTATCCACTCCTTCTACAAGATTTTGTTGAGCACCTGCTCCTAAGTACCGGGCTCTGTGCTGGGCACTGGAGACCCTAACATCATTAAGATACAAGAGATTTAGCCCTGCTCTGGAGGCCCTCATAATCTTGCCAGGCTATATATACATGAAGAATGCATGGCCTGTGCTATAGCATATAAGAGTCAGAGATTTCTTGGGTGAGCCAAGAAACTCCAGAGAGAAGATTTTTGAATGGGATCTTAAAGTGAGTGGAATTTTGCTAGGCACAAAAATTAAGGATTCAGGCAGAGGGAATAGCTTGGGCAAAGGAACAAAAGTTAGTAGACATAACTGTTCTGGGAACATCCATTCCCAATACATTTATCTTTCCAAAAGATTTTCCTTTAATTTCCTCCATATCTAAAAGTGGCCTGAGAACAAATATGGTTAAAATTCAAGTCAGAGAAGGTGGTGGTTCAAGTGCCATGTAGAAGTGTCCATCCAGCCTTGCTAATGACCAGAACAGAATGATAACCGGTCCTATGGGAGCCCTCGTATAGAAGCATGTAGCAAGTGGGCAGGAACCCAGCCCTGATCAGGGCTCTGAATTTCTGTCTGCCACCAGCTATCTGCATGATTTCAGACATGATTTTACTTCTCTACACCTCAGTTTTCTCCTCCATAAAATGGGGATAATAGTTTCCCATTGGAGTTGTGAGGAATAACTGAATTCACATCTGCAAATTTCTTAGAATGGTTTCTGGCATATATTAAGCACTTGAATTGTCAGACTTTGTTGGTTTTGCTCTTATAATTTTTATTTTAACAGTTTCCAAATTACATTTCACTGTCGTTTTTGAGTGGTAAATTTATTTTCTTATAGTGATTCCTCTTACAGCCCTAAGTTAGAAAAGAAGCATGGGATTAGAGACAGCTTTAATCAATTTTCTATTAATAATTTTTGTTCAGTATTTTATTATGAAGAAGACCCTATGATAGCTATTAAAATATTATATTTTAGGGAAGAGAACTCAGAAATAATTTTTCATCTCGAATATGCTAAAGAGTAGCAATGCGGTTTGCTTGAACTTCAGTTTCAATGTGGTTTTCAGAGGATAATAATTGTAATCTGCTGTAATGGAGATTTGTTTTCTGTGTGCTTTGTGTCATCCCTTTTCCCTTTTGATGCAGACCTTGACTTTCTTTTGAAACTTTTCCTTCCTTCAATCTTGCAATTCTGTTGAGGCTGTGGGATTTATACTTTTTGACATGGGAAGAGAATACCCACATTCCACCTCACAGGAAGCCAAAGGGAGGAGTGGAGAACATAGGTAACATTAAAAAAGTAAGAGAGAGACAGAGAGAGAGAGAATGAAAAGAAAAGAGAGATCATTGAACTATTAGAAGTATCAAATTCCATATTCTGAGCTCACCAGATCTGTCCTGGATTCTTCCTTTGGTTCCGTGAGCAAACTAAACTTCTACTGAAGCTACAGAAAGTTGGGCTTCTATCACTTGCAAACAAAGAAGTCCTAATGCCCTTGTCTGCCTTGCAACATTATTGTATGGGTCAAATAAGACAAGTATACAGAGTTCTTTTAAAACTCAAAGGATAATAAATACTAACTGATAAAAAGAACTGCAAAATATAGATTCTTCCTTTAAAGGAGAAGTAAGGTATTCTATACTGCCAGTGCTAATTATTTAAAAAACAGAGTGCTAACTGTACAATCTATGAAACTGGATTCGATGTCAAGGGAATGCTATGAATTGTGGTGACCAGGGAAGGTTTCAGAGAAGAAGAAAGATTTGAGCTGGGCTGGAGGATAAACACAATGTTGATCAAAGTAAGTAGAAGGGTTTTAGGCATGGAGGATGCTGTGAGCAAAAGCACCCATGTTGAATACTCGGTTAGAAAATATTTACTGGCCTACTATGGGTCATGCACAGAGGAAGTCAGGACTTGTAGAGATTTCCTCCCTTCCCCTGACAGCAGTTTACAAACTCTATTTAGTACCTGTTAATATTTCTGTTGTAGATCTCAACTTCCTCATCTCATGGCCTTCATTGTTGCTGTCACTGTGCCTGGCCATGCCTTGTCTCCTAGTCCCATTGCTCTTGATGAAGGAAGAGGGACCCTCTCACTAACAAGACTATACCCCTTAAATCCTCCCCAAAAGACTCTTAGTCTCAATTCTCTTACCATCATTTAACTATTTTATTATTTTTTAAAACTTTTCCATTGCTCACTAAAAGAAATAATAATGATAATTCTGAGTAGTTAGTGGAGTAACATTTTAAATGGCAACAAATAATTTAATATTCAAGAGTTCTCACTCTAGACCCAAATATGAATCCTTGAACTAAATCTGAACAGGTAGTACCACTCTATCACCTTGATGTGACTTCAGTCACCTACCCAATTTAATCATTTTCCAGAGGCTTAAGAATGTTTTATTTAAGAATCTTTGTTGCAGAACCAACCAGCCACCCCAGAGTCTTGTTATTTCCTCACAAGAGTCTCCCTAGATACTTGTCACTCAATGCATTTTACATAAGAACATCACTTGACAAATATTACACCAGGCACAAAGAAAAAGTCTAAGCTATAATCAAGCTATTTAATTTTTTTGCCCAAAATTTAAATGGCAATATTCCTTAATTCCCCTTATCCTTTCCCACCTCCAAAATGTCTCTCATTTAAACAAAATACACAAGAACACAATTTCTCTCCTGAATATTAACCAATGAATCAAAATTTCCTATTGTAAAAAGTAACCAGTAGGCAGTGGTGGTAAATATTTGCATAGCACTTTAATATTTCCCTTTGGGGGGTTCAAAGTGTTTTTTTCTCTCATTGTTATTTTAGAGAGTTGGAAAACAACTTTTTTCAATGTACTAAAAATTAATAATGCTATTTCTAGCAATGTTTGCATTTAAAAAAAACAATATATGTATCTTAAAATAGACAACTAAAATTTCTGAATAGTTGTCTAAGTTACTAAATGCTACATTTTCTACTAGAGAAGAATATTGGTTTCTCCATCAGTACATTCTCATTTCATATTCTTCCCCAAAGAGGAAAAATTGCATCTGTGTAGAGACTCAGGACAAACACTCTATTACTCCAATAACTAGGTCCACAGGCTTCTCTAGCTGACTTTTCAAACTCTCTGTCATCAGTTTGGCTGCAGTTCTAGTATATTTTGGCCCATTCCATTGGCTTCAGCTCAGCTCATGCAGACATGTACGGAGGGGGCTGAATTCAATATCAGGATAGACAATTTATGAGTACTTATAATCGTACACCACCCACATGCAATTAAACCTGAAAAGAAACTATGGATATCCTCTGCTGCAATGTGAAAATCCCCATCCTCCCCACACCTCACATTTTCCAGGTTACCTTTTCCAGGGCATGAGCGCTTACAGTCTGGAGCCAGGGAAACGGGAAGCCATTTTTCACAGCATGAAGCATTCCTTTGATTTTAGCTTTACTATGAGCAAGATTTTTCCCCTATGGGTCTTTCTCCTCCTAACCCATGTCACAGTGAGTTTTCTCACAAAACTACAAAGAGCTGAAAAACCCTGACCACACACCAGCCATCCAACAATGAGAAGGCACAACTGTGAGTGTCAGCATGCACATTTTTAAATTTGACCTTGGGCTGAAAAAAAACACTGTAAGGAGGAAATGCCATTGCTGAGACCTACCAGGAATGAGGTATATCTGGAATAAATGACTTCGTTTTCCATCCCATATTCTGTTGTTTTAGGTTTCACTAATTTCCATTTTACAAAATGGGTCTATTGACACACCACCTATCTGTCCATCAACAGGACTCCCAGTAGAATTATGATAGTAGCATAATGGGCTAGAGGTGATATACAGACATCAGGATATTAATTTAGGAAAGGAAGGAAGGGAACTGAGGTTAAACAGAAAAAGACATGGGCCAGAGAAAAGGAGGAAGTGAATCTGGAGCGATGCCTCCAAGGGAAGGAGTACTGTTCAACAAAGGCTGAGTTGAGTTGCAGCTAAGATATGGAAGACCGAGGAGCCCAAGCATTTCAACAGAAATTGCCTCAATAGAGGGATCTAGAGCAGTGGGGCAAAGGATGTGAGATTTTTCCAGAAAAGGCCATCCTTCCAGAAGAGGTCTGACTCTAGAGCAACAACAGACTGGGATTGTGATGCTTCCAGATATCTGGCATGGAACTGAGAGGAATCTAACAAAATCTCATTGAGTTTCACAAGTTTCTAAGAGAAGATGGTTTGAAGAAGAGATAGGACAGTGTTGCAAAGACCACACTAACACTTAGAGATTAAACTGCATTGAGCTAGCTATAGGGAGGTGTTTTGTAACTGTAATTACCTATATTTTTATCATCTTCCTAATCCTTATCTTTATTCATTTAATAATTATTTATTGAGCTTCTACCATAGTGCTCTCATTACTATAGAAGAGAGGAAAAGGGCTTATTCAATGAAATCATAAGCTCCATGATGGTAGAGTATTTGGTGTCAGAGCCTAGAACAAAGTGTTCACTAAATATTTGTTGAAAGAATGAATGAACCTAGCTTATACTTTAGTGACAAACTACCATCTTTCCTACCACTAGAATGCTATGGTAAATTTCCTTCGCTCACTAAAATGCCAACAGAATGCACCCATTTCCAAATTCAGAGGACTTGGCACATAGATGAGGCGGCAACCAACATTTCTTAAACTATAAAGAGAGAGAAATTCCTCTTCTCTCTTATAGTGATTAATATGGAAGGGGCCATGCCCAAGGAAGAGAATCTGTCTTGGAATCTGTCCTTCACTCAGCATATACACATGGAACCAGGGATAAGTAGCTTGATATATGAGCATATAAACTGGGTGGAGGTGGAGGAGGAGGGATTCTCTAACTAAACAGAAGAACATGGCCTTGGGTGTTATATTAGTCAGAATCCTGATGAGATAGAGATGGCTCCTTCCAATGGATGACCAAAGAAAGTTTCATGAAAGGAAAATTTTTAAAGGGAGAGAGCAGAGTTACAGGAAACTGACAAGGGGTGGTGTTGGGAATATTTAACTAAACACTAAAGACACAAGCTCAGAGAGCAGTTGCTGAGACCCAATGATAATTGTAGCTGTGGGAGAGGACTGTCCCAAAGGAGATCTTACCTTGGAAAGAAAAAGAAGCCACTGCCAAACTGTGGCCCAAGCAGGAAGGAGCCAAGGGATGCACAGCTTTGTCTTTCTCTCTTCCAGCACTTTCATCTGCCATTGCCATTGCAACTAAAATCACTGGGCATGAAAGCCTGATCAAAAAAGCCTGGGGAGATCAACCTATCTATGCATAGTGCTGGGTAGAAAACAATGAGAAACAAATCTCGAGGAAGAGAATATCTTGCACATTTTTGTACCATAACACCTACTCTTTTCCTTTGCCTGGTTGAAAAAGCATCTGTCCCTAATGTAGGAAACACATAGTCCCAATCTGCAGATATATCATCATGAGGTGCTGTGAATTCACTCATACTCTCACATGAAACATAAAATGCAAGCTGCCATCAGTGTTCTCCATGTTACGTAGCACAGGGGGTAAAATGTGGGTGGGGGACAAAAAAAAAACACATAGCATAGCTCCTATAGTTCCTGCTTTTATACCTGGTCAAAGGCCTAAGTCAATCTTCACAGCTGCTTCTACTACCAATTCCCTAGCAACCCCACCCCCCATAAGCTACTTGGCCTTACAAAGTCTTTATCCGATGGTGAGACTCTAACTTTATTTACACAAAACCCGAATTCATGGTTATATTGTATTTATTTGGATGCTGCAGTTTTTCATAGACCAGTATGGTAGAGAAATACAAAGAGGAGCTCCCATAAATTCTCTGGGCTCCAGGCATTGCCCTTGTTCCTCCCATTGGATTTCAGCAATCCACATTTTCTTAATAGGCAAGTTTGATCACCCAGGCCACTAGAGTGACCCCATCTTCACTTTTGCCCGTTGGTTCAGTAGCATGAGGAGCCGGTCAGGCTCAATATCCAATTTAGTGGAACCATGGCTGTGCCCTTTTAGAGGCATTCTTCCCTTGAGCACTAGAACCTCCAAAACCACCAATGCCAAGGTTCTTTATAAGTGAGTTATTAGGTATAAGAGTGAGAAGCATCTCTTCTAACACTATATTTTGATTCCCAGATCCATGAATTCTGGCTGTTAGGGAGATGGCACTATATTTTGACTTCTGGTTTAAGGCATGTATCCTAACCTTACAGTTCATTGTCTCTCTTTAATTGCAACTGAGCCTGCAGTTCGTTGTTCTTTCCACAGCTATATAAACGAGGAGGCAGTGAAATTAGTGGATGTGAACCCATTTCTTTATTTTATTTGTCATTCGATAAGTTATATGGGGAAAATTAAGGTACCTTATCTGTCTAGGAATGGCAGTGCTGGCAGAAAAATTGGAAAGAAAATGCCTATTTAGAATGTGTGCCTATTTTTGTGAGGAAAGATGTCTGTTGCCTCCATGATGGAAGGAGTCCAATAAAATGGTATTAGGCTGGTTTCCCTAGAAAATGATGTATCAAAGGTTTAGCATTGGTCTCGGCTATTGACAGGTCGGACACTGAGCAGTGGCAGTATCCAGATCAAACTCAGTAAGGGACACCACACAGATGGGCTTCGATTCCTACTACCATAGCAACTTTGAATAAGCACCATGTTAGCTGAGAAATATTCTGAACAACAGCCACAGGATGACTTCATTTTGTCCACCTCATTATCAAGAACCTGTCCACAATAGATTGCTCTCTGGTGGACATTTAGATAGTCAAAGAATATTCTGTGCCCATTATGAGAAATCTATTTTGATACATTTCCCCTTGTCACCAATCTTCATATTGTGTTCTTTGAAAGTTCCTGACCAACTGGTTAAGTTGTTAGCCACTTCCTACGTAGATATAGGTACAAACCTCAAGCCATCTTCTGGTAGTCTAAATAAGCAGCCAATGTAATGATTAAAGTTCTACTAATCAAAATAATTTCCCGTCATGAGAATCTCACAGAGTCACCCTAACTGGGACTAGAATGGAGAGGCTATGCACTTCTGACCTCATATCATAAAAGTCAAGCCCAAGTTTTTTCTCCCCCAGTCACATAAAGCCATAGATATGAATTGAGACAGAGGAGGCAATGTACCAGAAGTGAGTGTCGAGTGAGCCACCTGCTCATGTTAAACCCATAGAACCTGTGAATGTGATCTTATTTGGAAAAAGCATTTTTTGCACATGGAATTAAGTTAAGGATTTTGAGATGAGATCATCCTGGATTACTGAGGTATGCCCTAAATCCAATGAGAGTGTTCTTCTTGCAGGCAGAAGACAGAGGAGAAGACCATGTGAAGATGGAAGGAGCCTGGAGTTATGCAGCCACATCCCTGGAGCAACAGAAGCTGGAAGAGAAAAGGAAGAATCCTCTTGAGCCTTGAGAAGGGGCATGGACCTGCCAACACTTTATTTCAGACTTCCAGCCTCCAAAATGGTGAGAGAATGAATTTCTGTTGTTTTAAGCCACCAAATGTATGATAATTTTTACTGCAGCCACAGAAAACAAATATGGTTAGGAACTTAGTTTCTATTAGGACCCAGTAGCAAGGCAAAAGCTGTTTAAAGAAAGTTATCTGCAGAAGGGGTTATGGTTACACTCTAAAACACTAGAAGTCTGCACCGATTCTCCTACTGGGGCTTGCCAAAGACGGGAAAGGAAGGCTGGTTGCCTCCCATGTGCCTATGAAGGATCAGGGGCATTTACAAGTTTACAGTTCTCAATCTTCTGTATCTGCCCATAGCATCCTCATATGTCAGGAATCTACTCTTTTTTCGTCTACACCTTATCATACAAGAACAAGGAGTGTTGTACATTTATTGATGCAGTAACTTATCTCTCAGGGTGATTAAGCAATTCGCCCAATGCTATATAGGTGGTAAGAGTCTGAGGTAAGAATCTGTCCCAGGTATTGCTGAATCTTTAGCACATGCGCCTTCTATTTTACCAGACTGCAAGTCCTAGAAATCTATGTACAAGAGGAAAGGTGGCTAGAGATAGTATATGTGTTTAGCCACAGATGATCTTCAACCATACTTACCCTGCAGCTACAAAAGATAAATAAGTCTTTAAAAATTCCCCTGAGTTAGATATGTCGGCCCTGCAGCTACAAAAGGTAATAGATTCTTTAAACACTTCCAAAGAGGATATTTATTTGGTTTTCCACTTAGGCGCTGAGTTGGGTGTTCAAGGCTGATTCTTTGCCCTTTCCTGTTTATGCCTTCTGGGATTTCATAAGTAGCCAGACTGTGGCACAATCTATGTAATCTAATTCACCTGACAAAACAAAGACTACCACAGTCACATGATCTCCCAGTGCCCGGCCCTTTACTTGCACCATCCCATAAAAACAGCTGTTGATAATCTGAGAAATTATTCTACTATGTTATCCATTTCACCTTGGCATTATCTGTCCCCTCATAAACTATGTGAGCAACCTCACTATAGAACCCCATTTTGAGGATCTGCTTTCAGAAACAAATTTTTGTTTTATCATACTAAATCAGCCAGGTTCCCAGAAGCAAACAGACTTTACACTCAATAGGGATAATTAAAGGGAGTTTAATGAAGAGATTCACAAGAGAATACAGGCAAAGTTGTGTTAAACCAACAAGAAATGACAAAGCACCTGGCTAGTAAGAGTAGAAGAATGCTGTGACTACAGCTTGGAGGCACCAGGAAAGAATTGTTACAGGAACTTAGAGCTGACATTGTAGGGAGGGCCGTTGTAGGGAAGGCCATCCAGCAAGGAGCTGTGGGTTTGGGTATAGTAATCCAGGTGCTGCAAAGCAGCTGTAACAGGAAAGAAGCCCGGGAACTAAGTGACCTGACATTTCTTCCCTCACACCTTCCAATCTCCTGCTGATGCCTCCCATTAGAAAAATCCAATCAGAAGCCAGAGGAAAGGGACTCAGCCAGCTGATGGAGTCCAAGGAAGTTAGCCTCACAAGGCACAGGGCAGGATGAAGAAGGCTAGAGAGTAGACCTAGAGGGGAAAACAGAGAATTTTCAGCAGTGTATTTACTTTGAGAACCAAAAACGCCTGTATAGCAGCAGCCACTATGTCAATCCCTGGTCTCACAGTCACCCATTGGGGTGTGAATGCGATGTGGTAGAACCAAAGCGTCCAGCCCTTCAGCTCCTGATCTTTCCCTCAGCAATCACCAAAACATGAGGAGGGGAACACCATGCCACCTACTGAGGCTGCACATGTGTCTTTGTGGACCCCTTTCCCCTATAAACCAACCTACAGGGGCTGGAAGGTACATGTGCTTCGGAACCAAACATATTTGGACTGAACTCTCAGCTCCGACATTTACAAGCTAAATGACAATGGGCAAGTTACTTAGTTACTTTGAACATTAGTTGCTCCACCTGTATAACTTGGAATAATAACCACTCTAACGAAATGTTGCAAAAAGTAAATGAAATAATGGAAAGTTCTTAATAGGGTTTTTCACACATGGTAAATACTCTTTAAATGTTCTTTTTCCATATTGACCTTTTCCTTGTTGCTGCAACCCTCATGTTCGTAACTCATTTTATGAGAGAACACAGTCCAAGTTCCAATTATCTTATAAAACAAAATCCTTTTGAACACAACTTTTTTTTAAGTTGAGAGGGGCCTATATTTAGGCAAAACTGTGAAGAGGTGGTTGACGATCATATTTTCAGAAATGATAGGATCACTCGAATGGGGATAAAGTGAGTTTACTCTGCAAGAAATAGATCATTGTATAAAAAAGTCTATACAGCAAAGAGAAGTAACCTGAAATCTATGTATATATGCTAAGGAAAATGCTCTGGAAGAATACCCACAAAACTATTCACAGTGGTTAACTCCAAGACCAGAGTGGGATTGGAGAGCTGTGAGCAATAAAAGATTTGCACTTATTTCTCTGTATATTTAAATACTGCTTAACTATTTTACAATGATCATGCATACTCATTCTGCCCAACTTTTAAAAGCATTTAAAATTCTTACATAGTTCAAGGACAAGACAAGATGTTAATATTGACCATGAAGCAAAGTGTCTGCTATAGATATAGTTCACTACATATGTAATGAACTACAGATAAAGAAATGATGATATGTAATAAATAAGATGGTATAAGGCTTATTTATTTACCAAAAAGGGAAAGTGTTTTGATAATTTAGTATGTGGTATTTAAACTAATGCTGCTAGACATTATATTACACTATAAGCTCCAAGAGGATATATCTATTTATTCTTATTTATTCTATACTCCTAGTCTAATAAATATTATGTATTCAGTAAGCAAGTATTGTATGAAAACGGAATGATTTTTTTTTAATTGAGAGACGGAGAGGTATAAACAGACCATAGTTAAACCACTTGTCATGAACACTTCACAATTTCCCTGAGCTTCACTTCCCTCATCTATAAAATGAGAGAATTAAGAGCATGAGAAATACCAAGACTATAATATTAATAAACCCATAAGTGACTAAAGTTTTAAGAGAGAGAGAGAGATACACAAAAAATTCTATAATAAATTTGATAACAATTCTCAGAAGATTTTGAATTAAAGAACTAAGTAACCTAAGGGTCCCTTTATCTCTAAGATTTTGTGAACACTTTTTTATTTTCTACATTTACTTAATATTTTTATTTTTCAATTAGAAAATATGAGCTTACTTGTTAAAAAAAAAAATCCAAGCAACACTGATAAATGAAGCCACTCCAAGGCCCCCCACATTGTTACTCCCCAAGTTAACTACAACTGAAATGTGATATATCATCTTCTAAGGCTATTTTGTATAAAGATATAAACATACATTTAGTATGAGTATAGTTTTTTTTAAAAGAAATAGAACTTATTCTACAAAGTCTATTAGTTTGCAAAGTAGAGAGTACATATGTAGTAATGATTAACCGAACTGGATGTCAGTAACATTTAAGGAAAATATTTGTTGGGCTTAATTCAGGAGAGTGGCTCTTTGCCATACATTCCTCATAGTTGGGCAGAAAACTTGAGTTTAAAAGTTTTTCTGATCTTAGCTGGTAATCCATTGCTGTGTGCTGCATATAATATCCCAAGATCTTATCCGGGATACATATTTGCCAAGGAAGATAAGAAGCTGTGGAGTGCCCAGAGGCAGGAGAGTAGGTGAATATCTGGAACTGAACTGAAAAGGGTCAGAGAAGTCATCCCCCAAAGCTAACCAGAAATTTAGGGAGAAGAAATCAGGGTCTGGAAGAAGAGTAATAGCAATATCAGAGAGCCAGATATCTACAGCTGCTTTGAGGGCCAGATACTTTCATATCCAGAGACACACATCAGGACCAGAAAGCACCTGGAAGTCAGTCCCAAGAGATCTCTGGGAGACTTGGCACAAAGGCTCCCTAAATGCCAGTAGATGTTAGTCTTTTCCAGGGTTTCGAAATGTAAAAGCAACAAACCACCGAGCAAGTGCACCAGATTTGGCCACAAACACTGGCCATGTTTCTACAGACAAAGGCAAAGAAAAGTGGAAGCCAATTGTCCTGAATTGGGGCATGAATGATCCCTATTAGCTCTCACTATTTATTCAAATTTAGCAAATGGGTGCATATTTTGACTAGGTTGAGACGACCTCAGAGTATATAGTCTACATAAATTTACTCTTTAAATATCAAGAGTATTGTTCATGTCAAATAAAAGAGAAAGGAGAAAGAAAACAGTCACTAGGTATGAGTTTGGGCAAATATATTCTCCTCTCTGAAAGTAATTTCTACATCTACATAAGGAATGGCAAATACCACTCTCACATGACACTGTGCCACCATCTTACATATGGCTGTAGTCATCATTAGGAGTCTCACAGAACTTGGACCCATTGACTCAGGATACAGACTCAATGTCCTTCTCATTTTAATGTCCTTCCCCAGGCAGTCTCTATTAGTCAGAGCTGGCACCATACATTAAACCTATTTGCCATGACTGTACTCAGTGATCTCTAAGATCACTCCTAGATCTAGCCTATGGTTATTCTTTAAGAATAACCCGTCTAAAAGGGGAAAAATAATATCCTTAAAATAAAAAAGTATCTATATCAGTGTTTAATCACAGATCATGGTTAACACAGAAATTCAGTCAAGGTATTCAAGAGAAAGTCTGACTTTTCACCAATACCAGTCAGGGCTCTCCATCTTAGCTGCATGTAAGAACCCCTTGAGATCTTTCCGAAACACCCGTGCCAAGGACTCACCAGGCCTGGGGTAGGGCCCAGACAGGAGCCGCCTTTAACAGCCTCACAGGTGATTTCACTGTGCAGCCAGAGGTGAGACCTGCTCACTGAAGCAAGGGAAGATTCTCTTCACTCCTACATTACCTAACCTCTGGGTCTATGGGTGAAATGTCCAGCCAAGAGGTTTTCCAGATGTCAGTTCATAGCCGAGGTTTGTGCACAGCCTCGCCCCGACCATGGACCCAGAGCCAGCAATTCCAGGCTCCCTTCTGGGTTTCTAGCTGCCCCAGGCTGCCTTACTGGCTTCCGTCTGTCTCCCTCTTAGTACTTGTTGTCAATCCAGAAAAAGCGGGAAAGCTAAAGTGAAATCTTTCTTGTTTATGTGGCAGCAAGCTCAGAGTCTATGCCGAAAAAATGTCCTTGGCTTTTGACAAAGCCACCTTGGAGATGCCTCTGTCTGTTTGAAATAGGCTGGAACCCAATGCCCTCGCCGAGGAGCCAGTCTGCTGAATCAGCCCCATCTGAGGAGAGAGAGATGGAGTGATTCAAATGCAAGGGCGTTTTTGACATTTTTTGTATCATTTATCTTCAGAAGAATGCAGAACTTTTAAGGCAGGAGTTTGGATTTGACTGTGGAGAACAGGTCAAATATAGCTGATTTGTGAGAGTGATATTTTGGAATTCTTGAAATATAACGATGAGAACTTAGAGCATGAAAAAGGCTTTATGACATTTGTTTTAAAGAAAAGTTCTTATTATTAGGAGATAACACTAATGTGTTATCTACCTTTCAAAGCCTTGGGGGAGAGTTTATGGCTAAATTTTGAGCATTCAGGTATCAAGGAGGCAAAGAAAAGAAAAGTACAGATTCATTTTCATATGTAAAAATAAAAGAGAGAGAAAGAAAACAATCTTTCTAAAAGTAACACAAATTCAAATTTAGAAGCCTTATCTACTCTATAATAAGAAGAATCAGGGGGACCGACTTGAGAAAATTTAATATTAAGAGGGGTAAGGGAGTGAGTGGTGACTCAATATACTACTATGGGAACAAATGAAAAGCATAAAATTATTTTTTAACCCTGCCCACATGTAGAATGTTTCTATGTTCAGGGTGCTGAAAAAACACAATCTCTTTCCCTCAAGAAATCTGCCATTTAGCTAAAGAGACAAGAGAAAGGTACAATGCCAAACAGCAAAAGAATATATAAATACCAATGGCAATTTGAAAATACAGAAGATATTTCACAGCGTAAGTGAAAAAGAGGCTCAGAGAGTAAAGGTAACAGGGCTCTGGACATGGAAGAAGGTTCTTTTGGCTGGACTAACCAGGAGAAAATCCACAGGGGACCAGGGAGCCAGATCCTTGAAAGAGGGGATAAGGTCCAGGAGGAAGGACAGCATTGGAGGAAAAGAGGACACGACTTGCATCAGTCTGGAGTGTCTCCCTTTCACGTACATAGCCTTGGGGAGCATGAAGAACACATCCGTGATGTTCTGAATGTGACCTTTGACCTTAATTGCATAACACCTCATCGAGATATTCAGCCTAGAACAAGATTTTCAGGGAAAGATCCAGAGTAAAGCAAATTTGGAAAGAAAGGGAAAAGTGGAGCAAATTCACATTTATTGAGCACCTTCATGAGCATGCCTTATTGCTAAGCACTTCAATGTATAACCATTTAGTCCTCAAAATAAAAATACCAAAATTAACAACCCTTTATGGATAGTGTTATTGCTCCTGACTTATAGAAGAAGCAACAGACATCTAGAGAAGTTAAGCAATTTGGCAAAGGCCACAGAACAGATAAGTACACATGCTAGAAGGTGATGGTGGTGCTGGATGTAATGAGAGGCAAAAACAAAGAGCAACTTGGTCATTTCTTAGAGATTTGTGTTATTCTATTGTCCTCCACCTTTACCCTGTGGGTGCCTTCCTTTCTCCCATCCCCCAATTTTAGCCACATCATAGAAGTTCAGAGTTAAAAATACCCTTAGAAAAGTATCCACCCCCCTCTTTGGGCTTATGAGGAATCTGGGGCTCAGAGAGGTAAGCCTGTGTGTGTGCCAGGGGTCACTCAGCCAGTGAGGAGCAGAACTCAGAAGCCAGCCTACCCTGTTCGCAATGCACACGCCAGTCCTAATGAGGAAATGGGTGAGTAGGAGGCACAGAGATGCATGTCCTCTCTAGGCAGTTGTAGGAGGAGTTCAGTTTCCTGCTAATTGTCTGACCCACTTCTTATTGAAGATGCAGAATATCTGCCAATTCCAAATCCTAACAGATTCCTACTCTCTTTACCTTTTGAGAGGCTTGTACAGTATGGCAGAGCATGTCATTTCCCATGGGGGTCTTGTTCTCTACCCTGACCCAGGTAGAGAAAGGCGTCATTGAAAAACAAAGTGGGCCACAGAGACTCATAGCTCTTCACCTTCAGACCACTGGAAGAAGAATCAAAGTGGGGGCATTTTTGGCAGTTGTGGGCATCTGCCTAGATTGCAAATAAAATGTCAAGAAACAAGGCTAATTATAGGTCTAGTATCCGTTTTTATTCAAAGGCAGATTGACAATGGATAAATGGTGGCTGTATTCTTGGGTTTCCAGCACCTAAATGCAGACTTAAAACCTGGGCTATAGGCCTGAGTGAGGTAGGGGAAGGGGTCAGAGCAGAGATTCTGACTTCATCTCTCATTGGTGTCTCTGGTCATCAAATTGAGAGGAGACAAATCAGCCCTCACCATGGGAGAGAGAGGACCCAGTTTCATTTGCTTTTGAAGGCAAGCTACTGATGGCTCTTGAGGCCAGCTAGACTAGAAGATAGCATATGAGCTAATTTTCTTCAGTCCAACTTGGCCAGTTGCCACCAACTCTTACTCCCAGGGACTTGGCCAACAATGCTGCCAGACTTGGCAGAAACTGCTCTAAATGGCCATCGCTTTCCTTCCAAACACACACACGCATGCACACGCACACATGGGCGCGCACACGCGCGCACACACACACACACATATAATAAAGATTGGACATGACACATTAAAGTAATTAAAGCTTTCTTGATTCTATCATTTAAAACCACTAAAAAACATAGAATTCCTGTTAAATAGAATCACCATGTAGACAGTTTTATTTAAAGCCAAGTCTCAAACTTTAAAACTGACTCCAATCCAGTTTTTACTTTTTTCCCCTGGGGTCTTATTCTATTGACTTCTAGGCAGTTTTACAAGGCTTCTACCAACTAAATGAAGATGGTTTAATCAACCTGCCAGCCACCTCCACTAGCAGCAAAAGTGGAGAAACAGAATACTAAAGCCAAGAGTTTCTCCTCCCTTTTTCTAAATTTAAAAATGAGACCGGATTAGCTGAAAAATAAACATCTACCAGTCAAATTCCAAATATCAGCTCTGTCTCAATTTAAAGTGTATACTGAAGTTACCTGATAAAAGGAAAACCTCTCACTAGTCACTAACTTCTGTGACTCAATAGCCACAAGATCTACAGGTATTTTCAGTGGGGAGGAATGTGTAGTTTGATGGCACAGACCCACCCCTACTCCCACCACATCCAACACTCTGGGGCCTAGTAAGGGTGACCGAAGCTAGTGAGAATAAAGAATAACGTTGTTCTATGAAATAAAAAGGGGCTACCTGGGCTCTCTCGTTCAGATAAAACCTAATTCTCAACTAACTCCAGAATTAATTTTCAAAATGTTATTTTTCATTTTGATCCAGAATGATCTAGTTACATCACCTCTGTTTTTCACTTGTTACCATCTAAGTAGATAAATTCTTCCCAGTTTTCTGCAAATCTCGGTCCCCTTAGATTTCAGTTTCAATGTCATTCAGTGAGGAATTTTGTATCAAACTACATCCCATTATTCAGAGGGACACCATCTAATACATTATTGTATTTTACTTAAGACTATGTTTTTTTCAAAGCGTGGTTGTGTATGCTGGTATAATTAATTAGTTATACACAAAAATCACTAAACAGTATCGAAGACCACCATTTTTACTCAAATATTTGGAGGAAAATATGTATCTTTGTATGAAAATAATTACTATGGCATAGAAGCAAAATGTCTATATAACTGTCAGGACAAAAATGAAGATTTCAAAGACACGTCTGATGGGCTACTTTGACTCCATGTGCCAGACCACCCATGATTGCATATCCACTCTTGCCTGAGGAAGGGAGATCGCGTCAGGGTTGAGGAAAGGGGGAGGGCCAGAGAGTATATGTACTCCCTTCTGTCATGCAGAGTACTTTAGAGGAGACATACGAGAAATACTGACAACATGGTTAATAGTAAGGATACTTTCAATTAAGGAAAATGGTGGCTTTGTGAAAGCTAGAAGCTCTGGAGCCATGTTTCCTAAGAGGGGTCCACTTACCACTAGTCACAAAGAAATGATTTTCAGCAATTCATGGATAAGCACTTCATATTTCAATGTATGTAAATGTTTTTTCTTTTTTTCTTTTTTTTGAATTTTTAGTTTCCATTTAATTTTTTTTATGGTGACATTGGTTAATGAAATCCAGCACATTTTAGGTGTACAATTCAACAGTAAGGCGCATATATATATATATATATATATATATATCGCATTGTGTGTTCACCACCCATAGTTAGATTTCTCTCCATCACTACGTATTTGACCCCATGTACCTTTCCTCTCCCCACCTCTCCTCTCCTAACCACTAGTCTATTGTCCATGTCAATGAGTTTCTGTTTGTTTGTTGCTTTTAGGTTTATATCCCACAAATAAGTGATAACATGTAGTTTTCAACTTTTTCTGTCTTGCTTATTTCACTTAGCACAATTATCTCAAGGTCCATCCACATTGTCGCAAATGACAGTATTTCATCTCTTCTTATGGCTAATATTCCACAGGTTCTTTAGCCAATCATCTATTGTAGGACACTTCGGTTCCTTCCATGTCCTGGCCACTGTGAATAATGCTGCTATGAACATCAGTATGCAAAATATCTTTTCAGATATGGGTTTTCAAGTCTTTGGAGTAAATACCCAGTAGAGGGATTGCTGGATCATATGGTAGATCAATTCTTAGTTTTCTGAGGAATCTCCATACTGTTTTCCATAGTGGCTGTATTTGCAGTCCCACCGGCAGTATATGAGGGTTCCTTTTCCTCCGCATCCTCTCCAACGCTTATTACTTGTCCTGTTGATAACAGCTATTCTAACAGGTGTGAGATGGTATTTCATTGTGGTTCTGATTTGCATATTTCTAATAGTTAGTGATGTTAAGCATCTTTTTATATGTTTGTTGGCCATTTGTATGTCTTCTTGGGAGAAGTGTCTGTTCAGGTCCTCTGCCCATTTTTTAATTGCATCTTTTGTTTTTTTTTGTTGTTATTGAGTTGTATGAGTTCTTTGTATATTTTGGATATAAGTCCCTCATCAGAGGCATTGCTTGCAAATATCTTTTCCCATTTGGATAGTTGTCTTTTTACCTTGTCAATAGTTTCTTTTGCTGAGCAGAAGCTTTTTAGTTTGATGTAGTCTCATTCATTTATTTTTGCTTTTACTTCCCTCACCTTTGAGGTCAAATTCATAAAATCCTCTTTAAGTCCAAGGTCCATGAGTTTAGTTCCTATGTTTTCTTTATGTAATTTATTGGTTCAGGTCTTATATCCAGGTCTTTAATCCATTTTGAGGGTGTTATGATAAACAACAGTCTAGTTTCATTCTTTTGCAGGTGGCCTTCCAATTTTCCCAGCACCATTTATTGAAGAGGCTTTTCTTTCTCTACTGTATGTTTTTGGCTCTTCTGTCAAAAACTATTTGCCCATATAAACATGGATTTACTTCTGGACTCTCAATTTTGTTCCACTGGTCTGTGTGTCTGTTTTCCTGCCAATACCAGGCCATTTTGATGGTCGTCACTTTGTAGTATAATTTGAAGTCATACAGAGTCATGCCTCCAGGCTTGTTCTTTTCTCTTAGGATGGCTTTGGCAATTTGGAGTCTTTTGTGCTTCCATACAAATTTGATGATATTTTGTTCTCTTTCTTTAAGAAATGCCGATGGGATTTTAATGAGGATCATATTAAATCTGTATAAATCTGTAGTGATCTTGTGGAGTCTTTAGGGTTTTCTATATAGAGAATCATGTCATCTGCAAATAGTGACTGTTTGACTTCTTTTTTTCCAATTTGGATGCCTTTTATATCTTTCTCTTGCCTGATTGCACTTGCTAAAACCTCCAATGTTATATTGAATAACAGTGACGATAGTGGATAACCTTGCCTTGTTCTTGATCTTAGAGGAAAGACTTTTAGTTTTTCACCATTCAGTGAAATTAGCTGAGAGCTTGTCATATGTGGCTTTTATTATGTTAAGGTACTTTCTTTCTATACCGATTTTGTGAAGTGTTTTGATCAAAAATGGATGCAGTATCTTGTTCAAGGTGTTTTAGGCATCTAATGATATGATCATACAATTCTTATTTTCTATTTCGTTTATGTGGTGTGAGACGTTAATCAATTTGCATATGTCGAACCATCCCTGTGCCCCTGGGATGAGGCCTACTTGATCATGGTACATAATCTTTTTAATATCTTTGTGTATTCGGTTCTCGAGTATCTTATTTAGGATTTTTGCATCTGTGTTCATGAGCGGTATTGGTCCATAGATTTTGTGTGCCTGTGTTATCTTTACCAAGTTTTGGTATCAGGGTAATATTGGCCTCTTAAAATGAGTTGGGAAGTATTGCCCCCTCTTCAATTAATGTTTTTTTCTTTTATTTATGGCAATTTATATGCATTTCTAATTTTCTTAAAATATTTCTTTTAAACTGATTTATTTCAAGTAAAAAAATAAGTTGAACTAAAGAAAAAAATTAAATAATAGTATATACGGTAACAGATACAATAAAATTATGAAGGTGATAAGTGAATGACTACACTTATACAATGTAAATCAATCTCTACCTTTATACTATTTCTGAGAAATATTATACTTAAGAAGATTAAGAAACACCATACTGGATAAAACCCTAGGACCCAGCTATTAGATCTAAAAATAGCCTCAAAAATACTTATTTCCTCACAAAATTATGAAACATCTACTATCATCAGTTTTACTCAAATATTTGGAGGAAAATATATCATTGTATAAAAATAATTGCAAACATATACTATGGTATAGAAGCAAAATGTCTATGACTGTCAAGTAAAAAATGAAGACAGTCTTACATAAAGGAGCTACAAGTCCAGGGAGAAGAAAGATTTATTATCCCAAACCAATGCAGTGCAAAGTCATCTTTGTCATGATGAACACACTCAAATCGATCAAAGTAAGACTAGATAGAACAACAAATAAGACTGCTGGATTCAGGTCAGAGAAAGCTTTGTAAGTGAAGTGATATTTGAGCTGAAACTTTAGGAGTAGTAGAAGTTTACAAAGAGCATTGCATGAGAACATGATTCCCTTCCATAAAAACAATGACAAAAATTAATAAAACTTAAATTATCTTAAAAGTTTCTTAGTTTAGTTGTAGAATAAATTAGCTTGTGTGTGTTTATCTTTTCCCAGTCTAAACCATTGTAATTTCTATCCTTTTCAAGGTAGAAGTTTTAGAAGAGATGGCTGTCTCCTTTCTTATGCATTTATTCCCTTCATAATTTATACAGCTGCCACCTCTAAATAAAGATAGGAACTTGCATATCTACAGTCAACCCATAAATAACCCCCATCTCTATTATCCAAGTAAAATAATGTTTCCTCTATCCCCTCATATCACCACCTTTTAATGTGTGTGTCTCCTTAATTTCCTCTTACTACTGTTATTGAAGAGTCAGACATTGGCATTTCATATATCCATATTCCTTTAATTTTGAATACCAGAAATGGCTACCCTAAATGGTAACAATGGGAGATCTAATGATTTAAGACCCCCTGCATTATAATTCTCCCAGGATAGACCTCCTTTCCAGGAATAATCTCCAAGGAAATTCCAAATAGATGGGCATATAAATCCAACTTATTGACCTGGCACAAAACTTCATCTGCCACCTACTCTAACTAAATGCCAAGCAGCTCACAAATTGAAAACTCATTAAGGTGTCTCCAGATGTCTTTGTTCTCTGCATATAAAAAGTGGCAGAGAACATTCTAAATTGGCAGCCCCTATGCCCAACCACAACCCCATCCACTGTAGCCACATGCATCGAGTATTTCTGCAAAACTGAGCCAAGGAGCAGACAGAACAAAATTTTTAGACAGGCACCTGTGTCTGCCTACTATCTTGCTCATTAAATTTTCAACTTTTCATCATCCTTCCATACCCAGAACATAGCACTGTTCCTGACACATAGTAAGAGCCCAAGAAATATAAGGACTGAGGAATGATTCCATTCTACCAATTCTTTTATCTGCTCTATTTACCCAAATGCAGCTCAGTTCAACCACTATTTTCAACATGTGAAAGTTACTTAAGTTTATTTGGTCTGATCAAATCAGAGATGGGGCAAATTTGAAGATAGTGCCAAATCATAATCAATAGCAAAATTACAGACAAAAGCCAGTAAAAGGATTAGAGTCTCTAGAGTTTTCTGCTATGGCACTGTATTAATCCATCTAATACAATCCATAGCTCAATACCACTTATGTATGTACAAATGTTAGTTAACATTCATAATAAGAATTCTTATAGCTTGGTGTTAGAACCAACTTGATTTCTCTGGCTTAATATGACCCTTGACTATTTCATTATGTATACATTACAAAGACTGTATAACACGCCTGAGAATTATGTGTCCAAACAGGCCTAGTAGATACAAGGTACAGTAAAGTAGAAGAATAGAAGATAAATCTGTTCAGAAAGGAGGATCATAGAATTAAGATCTTGACAGTGGAGACTTTTATAATGACGCTCATGTGTATAGAGATGTTGTGGAATGAAAAGAAATAATTAAGGACAAAAAACTAAAGTGCCAGGGTATTGGAACGTTGATGTAGTTGCTGAGATCCCTGAGTATAATGGTAGTGGATAGAATAGAGGGTAAGATCGAGTCACAGGCTCAAAATCAGGGTAGAATTATCTTGGAATTAGAGAAAAGGTAAGAGATTAAGATTTAAAATCCTAAAGTGGAAAGATTGCTAAGTTTATTATGAAATAAAAGTTTAAAGACAATAATAGAGATTATAATAATATTCTATTAACATAAAATATTATAATGCTGCATCCCTTTCTTGCCTGGAAAGTTCCTTAAAAATAAGAGTAAGAATAGAAAAAAAGTAATATTTATTACATGCATACTATGTACCAAGCCCTGAACCAGTAATTTTTACCATTATAATTTTATTTAGGTTATAGAGTTGGCATGATATTTGTTTGATCTTCAAATGTGAATAGGATTTTTATAAGTGTGGTCTAACTTCTTCTTATTGCAGTTTAATGTATTTATTCTCTCTGAAATTGAGGAAATATATATATTTTTAAAAACCAGCAATACCAATGTTTACAAAGCAACTATTATATTCCTGACATTGGCCTGTGTGTTTAACTTACATTTATTTTCATATCTTTTCAACAGCCTTTTGAGGTAGATGATACTGTTCTCATTTTATAGACTGTGTAACTGAGAGTCGAAGATTATGAAATTCACAAAAAGTCACAGAATTCATTAACAGATGAAGAATTCAAACAATTCTGCTTGATCCCTACCCATATTCTTTCCACGACATCACACTACCTTTCAACTAGAGAGACTTCCAAAGAAAATAATAATGATGCCATTTATAGCTACAAAGAGAATATATAAATAACTTTCCAATGAAAAGCTGAAAATGTAAACTTTTCTTCACAGTGGACCAGGAGCAGGGTTCATAACAGGAGGGAGAGGCTGAGATAAACTGGCATTCTTATTTTCAAGATCAGAAAATAAAGGCCAAAGATGACAGATATTCTGGAGGTATATATTTGTAATCAATAGAGAGGCTTATTTCTGATATTGCTGCTTTATCCTGCCCCCACTTCCGCAATACCTATGAACACAGAGATGTTTTCTCCAGGCATTTTACCTATGGTTCTAACAGGAAATCAGTTTGTTTTTTAGAATACATTATTGATAGTCACCTCTACCAAAAAGTTACACAAAGTGCACATTTTTGGGGTCTCTGAAATTGTTCACTTTCTTTTATTTCAAGGTTAACTATAGTCCTGTATCACTACTCAGACAGACAGTTCCAGGAAAACAGCTTATTTCTGGGCTCGGTTTGCCTGACTCTTTTAGGCTAGTTGTTTTCAACCCCAGATACGAATGAGAATGACCTGAAGGATTTTTTTTTTTTTTAATACCAAGTCAGTAGGCCCCATTCCAAGAGATTTTGATTCACTTGATCTGGGCATTAGCATGTTTTAAATCTCCCCAGGTTCTTTTCACGTGCAGCCAGGATTGACAGTCACTGGCCCATATCCATTGCCTGACTCTTGCCATAGACATACATACTCCCATCTCGTATTCTAAGCTGCTGGAAAATGCTAGAAATTAATGAATGACCACTTACCCTTCTCCTTAAGCATTTCCCTTTTCCTACATTTTGCTTTCCTCACCTCTCTTTTGCTAAAATACTACACTCAAAAATTATTACAGGCAAGTAGCTCAGAGAGGCAAGAAATACCTTGCTTACCTGCCTCTGCTTATGTCCCCACTCTTGCCTATTTTTAGAACACTTTTGGATAGCTAACAGGAAGAATAAACTCCCAAGAATTTTGAAGAAAATATCCAAATAGTTTGGAAACTTGTTTGATTGTTCCATGGACTTAATTTCCTGGAGTGACAATATTATAGTTACGAGTTTCCTTTAGGGGAGAAATGAGGTAAACAAGGCTAGACTCCCTCACTCTCATAGGATGGACAGTGAGTCATGATGCCAGTCTACTGGGCAGAACCAAAAGGAGAGAAAGACACATTGTAATTATTAAAATCAAGTCATCCCTAACATCTATATCTACTGGTGACACTATGAGACCTATAGTGTCCGCACAAGGTAGAACCATCATAAACATAAAATTTAAGATCAAAGTGCAAATCCAATTTTTAAACATAGAAAGATAAATGATAGAATATGCTAAAACTCTAATGAAGGATGAGGAGGAAAGGATTACATATACACATATTTTTAAACGCTACACTTCAGGCTTTCTTTCTTGTTGAATCATTACAATTACCCAACTATCTCTAGTTCAAAGATGAAAGACCTAAGTCAATACAGCACAATAGGTAGGAAATCCAAGTTCAATTCTAATAGTATTATCCCCCATAAGCCATGTGATCTTAGGGGAGTTCTTTTGCTTGAATGTTTCCTCATCAATTAAATGTAAAAGTTATAAAAGCCCCCAATACAGTTATGGTGAGAATTAAATAAAAATACAAAAAGTAGTGTAACAATCACCAATCACTTAGTAACCTTTGTCTAAATGGTATGGTAGCTGGAATTTAATCAAGATAATATACCAAGAGTCCCAACCACAGCACAACTGATGGAAACCAATAGAGTTCAAAGCAAGGAAAGATAAGGTGGACTGAAAAATTCAGGAAAGACTTTAAAACTGAAGAGATAAGAAGTTAGCTGGGTTTCAAAAAAATATACATAGATAAGCAAGAAGGCTTGTATGTTCTGCCCTTTGGGGCTGGGCTAATGCCAGAAATATGGTTTGTTGGCATCCAACATCAGAAATTATATTTTGATTGCTCTTTGATATATAGTTACCAACTTTAGCATAACATTAAGCAGCTATGAGAAAGAACAGAGAACAAAAAAATAAGATGGCAAATTCATCAATTCTAATTCCAAATCCCTCTGCTAGATCTATTAACACACCAGGCATTTGTTCTCCAAGCTCTGGTCACTGAGCCAGGCCAAGGAAAAGGGCAAGGTGTGGCCATACTTCCCTCTGCGGGCAGACACAGAGAGAACACAGCCCTCGGAAACTCTTGACATCTGTGAAGTCTTTGAGTGAAAGGGCGCGTCTTGGAGAGTGCCTGCTCTTGCAGCTACCTTCCAAGGTGCCCAAACCACGCCTCTGACTTAATAAACTCCACATGCTGCCACAGCTATTTATAGTATCAACCCCACGTGTGTGTTTTGTTAAAACCTCTAGATCATATTTCTTAGCTTTGCAAGTTTATTTCCTACAATTGGTCCATTAAATTTTACCTCCCTTTCCTCCTCCACCACATTCTTGGAAATCCACAGCCAACTATACAAACAAATGTACGGGATTATCAAAATATTTTTAAGCAATTATTTGCTCTCTCTGTTTTTCTCATGCTCCTGTAAGTGTGACTTTCTATAGCACCACTCTTCCTAAAAACTTAGATATGACAGGGCAATCTGACAGAAGGTTAATTCAACTGAATGGGCAGGAAAAGAAGAGTCTAGGAAGTCAGTATGGTTGTCACTAAGCCTGCTGCTATTGGGATAAACTCATCTTAAAAAGGACAGCAGGAAAGCAAGACAAATCTTCAGACAAAATAAAAGCGCAAACAAAGGTGAGAAAAGGGAAACAATCTAGAATGAAGAATCAAGAAACCAAAGATTTACCTGCAGAAAATGAAGAAACTGAAAATGAGGAGTCGGGTCTCTGAAGAAGCAGAAGAGACAAGAGCAGAGTCTGCGTAACAGTGTACATCCTGCCTTCTTGTACAACTCAGAGGAAAACTTTTATCAACTATTTTGTAAACGTGAGTATTCTAGTACCTCTCGACCCATTTTTTCCAGGAGGGAATTCCACCTTATCCCACTTTTTAAACATATTTAGATAAGTTCAATTGCTTTTTTTAGAGACATGAGATCTTGTGCAGGTTGTTTACCTTTCTGTTCAATCAGAAAATAGTGGGATGCTGAATCACAGGAAGCCTCGACTATCTTAGATGTCAACTCAACATTCCTCAGTTTTTATATCCTATAATATAAAGCATACTAAATGTCAGTTTAGAGTTATAGTCTTGCCAGTGATCCCTTGAAATCTGGTGTTGTCCATCATCTCTGCCTCTCTCTGAGCACCCACCACCACCACATCCTAACAATTCAGTCCCACCACATGTATTTCCACAAAGGTTTTTCCATCCAAGCCCCTCCCTTCCATCTCCTCTCCTTGCCCAGCAGCAGAATCTCCTGCGTCCTTCCCAGACCATTGTAATAACCCTATATTTGAAAAAGGTCTCTGGATTTCGTAGACACAGACTCACCTCAAAGTAGCCACAGCAAAAGAGAGCTTGATTAGAAAGACACAGGATGTCTGCGGACAGAAGGCTGATGCAAACTTTGGGCCTTGGGAAGACCTGGAAATGAGGAAGTGAATGCTTGCTCCCGGCCTCTTCACCCTTGTCTCTGTGTCTCTGCCTGTCACCTTCATTCTATGCACATGTATAGCCCTCTCCTGCATGTCAAGAAAACTACTTCCTAAATCTCCCGGGAGTGCCATCCCATACCTTCTTCAACCAAAAGAGATACCTCATTCTCAGAGTCTGTTTGTAAAAAGGAAATTAAAAAAAAAAAAAAAAAAAAGAATTCCATAGAAGGATACCTCTAGATCAGTTTAACATGGCCAAGGAGTAGAGTCAGGTAAGGACATGGAAACACATGCTTGGAATTGAAAGGAGGACCGTTCCCAGAGCAGACTGCATGCTTTTCCAACCACTATGCATTTACACAATTGCTTTGCTGTGTCCTCCTCACAACCTTCATATGCAAAGGCCTACCCTTTCTCCAGGGCTATCTTAAAAGTAGTACCCTTTCAGCAAGTTCTGTTCATTCACCTTCAAGAAGCCTCACTTCTTTGAACCCCTACCCATCCATAGTTGTTTCTCCCTTAGGGCATTTTTCATTATTGCATTTAGGATAGTGTTGGCAAGTTTTCTGACACAAATTTCTAGAGAGAGGTCACATCTTAATCACATTTATATTCCCCCCAAATGCCAAGCAAAATCTTTGCCTATAATAGGTACTCAATAATTGCTTGTTGAATGGTTGAGCAAATAAATATTAATGACTGAGAAAAGTTTCGGTAACCACGCTGGGTGTTGGATTCCTCATTAAGCAGTGAAGACTCTTCCTAGTGTTGCTGGAATAATGTTCTTTGTTGAAGTAGAAAGTTGGAGAAAGTATGCACCTTTTCTCTCATGAGAGTTAGCAGTTCCTGAGAATTAATTTACTAATCTAAGTCAGATGAGACTATGGTTCAATAGCTCAGTTCACACATTCATCAATACCAGAGAGTCCTTTAGATTTATTTCGGTTATACCTGGGCTCAAATGTTACCTCTGCCTTCAAGCTACTTAAGGTCTCAGTTTTCTCTTCTGCTGAATGGGGGTAAGAGTAGCTTCCTTACAATACGGTCCTTAGGACTTGAGAGGTAATTACCTGGGTTGGTTTCAGGGCTCAGGACTTCCATAGTCATATAGGGCCTGGTGCTGACAGGGTATCCCATACTCGAGGTTTAATGATCTGCTGTCTGAGTCTCAGAATTTGAGTTTTTTAAGTGAAGTCCAAAAATAAAATGGAAGTTTGGTACCTCAGCTCAGCTGTGGTTCTGCCTTCTACTGGCTTCCAGGGAGGGGTTGTTGGCTGCTAGCTTCCCTACCCTCTGGTGCCCTGGGCTCCACCTCATCTCCCTCTTCGTTTGTCCCCCAGCAGGGTCCCGTACACTGACACAGGATAGGTCAGAGTCAGGGCCGGGGCACATGTGCAAGAGCACCTCGGAAACAGTGCATTTATTGGGCAACTCAGCAGGGTCCAACCTGTCATCTACCCATCTATATCACCTGTCCCATGCCTGGGAAAACAGAGATGCCTGGCTCAATTTGCCCACCTCAGCTGGGATGTGCGCATCAGCCTAGCAGTCAGTGGAACACACATAGATACACACACATACACACACAAAGAAACACACACACACACACACACACACAGGAAGTTGTGGAACAGAGTTCTCAGGAGCTTATGAAGATCTGTGCTCACTCTGCAAGTATTTCTATGGCTAATGCAGTATGACATTAAATAGCAAATAAAAAACCACATTGACAGGTATACAACCTAATTACTTCGTATGTGCATATATTTCAAAATGATCACCACAATAAGTTTGGGTAACATCCATCACCACACAGGGTTACAACACTTTTCTTCTTGTGATAAGAACTTTTATGACCTATCTTAGCGATAATATAGTATTGTTAACTATCATTTTACATTTTAATAACTTTAGTGGCACTTTTTCCTTCTTTTTAAACAAGGAAACTCACATTTTTATTTTGTGCTGAGCCTTAGAACTGTACCAGATACTAAAAGGTACTTAGCAATTGAAAGCTATTATTTTTTTATCATTAGTAAATATTCACACAGAGTTTGACAGATTCACAAAGTAACCGATTTCCAAAAATATAACATCTATAATCTCATTTGATTCTCTGAGTTAGGTAGGCTATGGATATCGTGTCAATGTTGTAAATGAGGAGACCGAAATTCAGAAATATCACAGGGCCTCAAATCATGTCACGGATTAGTGGCAAAGTAGAGCCCAGAATCCGGGTGCTCTGACTTGCAGCCCTACGTTTTCACCAGAAGACCTACCTGTGGGGCAGCTAAAGGGCAGCTAAGCAGCCTTTTCCTCACTTCTAGCCGCCCTGGAAATTCTGCCACGGCACTGTGAGCATTTGCCCCAGCCACTGTGAGAGGGGTCCACCCTTTGCCCTGCATTTATTTTCTTTCCAAACCACACAAAACCATAAAAATCAAAGATGACTCCTAAAAAGCCAGCCATCTGACTCTCTGGAAACCCAGCCCAAGGCTGCGGATGGCAGGGCCACAAGAACTGTTTCTCTGCTCCTGTTGATTCAGGACTGTTTACCTGGCTCCATAGTTCCAATTTCCTTGCTTCAGAACTTGTACAGCCCTCAGATTTATGCTTTTGGTAGACAGAGGATTTATGGTGTGGTCATCAACCATCCTACCTTAGGACACAGCACCTCTCCCTGCAGCTGTCAAAACCACCCACTCGTACCCAGTAGAGAGTCAAGCAGTTCACTGAGGGAAACACATGGGAAATAGGGCCCAGATCTGGCATAAAGTTTTGACCCAATTGCCCAAGCCCTGGTGATAAAAATGCCAAATATAATGTAGAGTGAAAAACAGAGGTCAGTCTAGCCCAGAGGGCAGGATGGGGCAGGAGTCATAGACTGGAATTAAGGCACAGAGGAGTTTTGGAAGACACCATGCTCCTGGCTTTGCCCTCATGTGCCCTGGCCTTGGAGATGTGGGAGTAGATGGAGTCACACTCTGGGACCTGTGCTGAACTCAGAGGTGCTCTTGGGATTGGACTAAATTCAAAAACCAGCTTCTATGCATCCCAAGAGAATATATTTTTAAATGATTTCGACTTTCATTTTGGGAATATTAAATGAGAAAGGCGTATGGAGTCTGCAGCTGGAATGTGACAGAGGCAGCCCTGTCCATCAGTCCTTATACTGGAAAACATACATGTTAATAACTGCATATATTGAATACATGCCATTTGCCACACATCGGATTTTGCATATATTGTTTGTACATATTATTTTTAATCCTCACAACAGCTCTGGGATCATTTATTATTAAGCCCATTTGAGAGGAAGCAGAACTTACCAAATTCACATAGTAAATTGCCAATATTTGAACCCAGGTACAATATTTCTCTACAAAGCAAGTTCAATGCATGTTCTGTCCCCTGAGCCTCTCATTGCTATCTCCCATGGGAAAAATAACAATAGTCACCACTCCTGATATCCTGGGGATTTTCCCAGCCTGCTTTGCAAGAAGATGGCTAGTTTCTAACATGGCTGATGGTGCTGGGCCTTTATAGGGTGAGCCTTCCTATTACTGGAAAAGAATGGATACAGACATTGCAGTTTTCTGTTCACCAAGTTGTCCTGTCCCTTACTTCTTCTCCTCTGCACTTCTAAAAATTTTCCCTACTTATGTTAACATCTCTTCCAGTGGCATAAAATTAAGGCCAAAGAGATAAATTGAAATGTTGTGATTATATAACTATGTCTGATAGGCCTTGGCCAATATGGAATAAAAATAAATACCACTACCACCAGGAAGGAATTTGTATCTGTTGAAACAAACTCCATTTTAAAGTTATCTGAATTTTATTAATTCCTACTCTTGCTTCCCTTATCAGCTTAGACAATTGAGAGGCTTTTGATAAGTATATAGATAGTCAATATAAGTAGATCCTTACAGAAGGGACTTTTTAAAAAATATATTTAAAAGCTTCATAATTTACATGGAAAATAATTTTTTTTTTTTGGCTTTCATTACACTACATAACTTTAGGTAAATTGATTAACCCTTTAATCTTCATTCAATACATGTAAAATGCTAAATGAATCAATATATGTAAAGAGCTTTGCACATTGCTCGGCATGATACAAGGCTACAGAAATGTTATTGGTGTTAATATTATTAATCTATGTTTACCAGTACATCTTAAAATTGTCAAGGTCATCAAAAATAAGGCAAGTATTAAAAACAATCATAGCAAAGAGCAGCCTAAAGACACATGACTAGTAAATACAGTGTGGTATCCTGGATAGTATCCTGGAACAGATAAACGGATTTAAGTAAAAGCTAAGGATACCTGAATGAGCTGCAGTTAATAACAATGTTGGTTCACTAAAATTGTAACAAACACTAACACAAGATGTTAACAGCAGAGTTGCTTGCATCTGTATTATCTTCACAACTTATCCGTAAACCTAAAACTATTCTAAAATAAAAACTTATTAATAAAAAAATAGCATCAGGAGGATGGATTCATATCAAGGAAGCTGAGGAACCACAAAGGAAGGTCAGTCAGATTAACATTGGCCTGCATCACAACTGGCCAAGAGAATTTTTATTAGGAAAAAAAGACAAAATTAAATGGTCAGTATTCACCTATGTTCTTTAAAAATAAATCATTTTATAAATAGCCAGTTAAATCTAGTATTGTAATGTGTTACCAGTGGGTATATGATGGCCAATAACACTAAGAATGATTAAGTATTTTTCTCTAATATATTAATAAATTCTCTATCTAAGAAGGTAGGAACTTGTGGAAACTCAAAGTCCACCTCCAATTGGAGAGAGCTATTGAGTACATCATCCACTTTATTTTTCAAGAGATAATGAGAGCATTCTACAAGAAGACCAAAAATAGCCCTGACACTTAACCTCCCATCCCTACTTGTTTTTGCTCTTAGAATGGGGCTGTCAAAACATGATGATTTAAATTGCATTGATAAAATCCACATCATCTCTTTTCCCATGAGTGCCTCCAACGGGCGTCTTGGCTAGCTCACTGGGAAATACAAATGGACATCTCATGGACAAGTCCAAGAAACAACCTCAGAAACAGTTCTGCTTGGAGACGCTGAACCCCTCTTTGCTCTGGATAATCTTTGTCATTGTTAAATACAAGATTCATAGAGGGGTTCATTTATTTCTGGATGGGATTGTAAATGCTCAAATTTCTTAGCATGTTAGATCTGGGAGCGGTCGTATAGATTCTCAGTCCAATTCAAGTCTACATCCTACAAGAAGGAAATAGAAATCCAGAAAATCACACAGCTAGATGTAATCAGAACCCTGTTTCCTGGCTTCCAGAGGCGTGAGGTTGGCTCTAAGAAGAGACTTGTTCTCCTAACCCCTTGAGCTGCTAACCAGGGAAGCTCCTTCACTGTGTAAAGTTCACTGAAAAGAGTTTTTCTGATGATTTTCTACTGCAGACACATGTCTGCAGCACCTACAATGTTCAAGACAGAGGTATAAAAGGGAGATGAGGAAATCTGGGTAGAGGACAACCATGCCACACCCAGCTGAAGTGTAGATTGGGCAATTTATATGTAAAACTAAATTCTAGTTCCTAAAGTGCCCCAGTGGTTCTAACTGAATGGCCATCTAACCATATAGTCATCTCTCCCTGCCCCTAAGTTTGCCACAGCCATTAATTCTTCCAACACTGTGACAAAGTAAGAGAGCAGTGAGGGTGGCAAAGAAAAGAGCAGGTTATTTGACCCGGCCTGTTTGAAAGCCATAGTAAAGTCTCAAATCTCAGAACTAATTTATTTGCATCATTATGGGTGACGTGTGATATGAATTAACCCATTGTTGTGAGTGGTCAATATCCCTAAATCCAGTCCCACCTACTGTCCAGCCCAATTTGACTCCTGTTGATTCATGAATTGCTATCATCACCAGGAGTTAAAGTAAACAGGGTATTTATGTTTAATTATACTAGAACCAAGAACGCTTCCAGTCTTAAAATCTCAGGCAGCTAGCATTCCTTTCTAGTTCCCCTTTGAAACGGTTTCTAAATGCATCAGTAATCTGCCCAACTTTGTTTTTCTGTCACACTTTCTGTTTCTATAAATACACAGCATGTGTCCTAATTAAGTTTTTATGTGGCTTATGTTAAGTCCGTGAGTTTGGATGATTGTTAAAAGTGCTCTGTGGTTTTGTCCTTTTATTTCAAGAAAACTTTTCCAAGTTATCCTCTCTGTGATTTATATTCCTATATGCAGGAAGCTCATTTTGCTTCCAGTTGCTATTGCTCATCTTCTTCTTGATTAGAGGAAGATGAGTTGAGTATCCAATTGTGAGATGTGACAAAGGGAGGCATCTGCCCTCTACAAAAACATCTATAGAAAGTACAAACAACACCAACATGGTGTCAGTTATCAATTTCCCAATGGATTGTCACTGATAGTTGTCACTGATAGTTGTCACTGATATTTGGGAGCTATAAATTATTTCATCTGGAAAAAGATAAATAATATGACTTTCAAGTACAGGCTGTGCCATCTCAAAAGATTGGCCAAGGCTTCAGGGCAGATTTTTAAGACTTCTAGATATCAATCTATTTTCCTTAATCCTCATATATAAAGAT
Organism: Rousettus aegyptiacus; assembly: GCF_014176215.1. Lineage (NCBI taxonomy): Eukaryota > Metazoa > Chordata > Mammalia > Chiroptera > Pteropodidae > Rousettus > Rousettus aegyptiacus. The sequence continues at coordinate 113,377,815 of NW_023416306.1, read as the reverse complement.
TATCAACTTGCAGTTGCTAAATTCTAAGACCATGACAACAGAGATAAAGTTGTATTCACTATGCTATTCTATACTTCACCCAGTCCCTCATAAAGTAGACATGCAAAAACAGGGATGGGTGGCATTTGATGATGCAATAATTGTTGAATATATGTCACTAAGCAAACTTGAGCTCTTCCAAACTCATTCCTTCATTTCTTCTTCTGCATTGGTACCTCTTGATGCTTTCCTAAAAGCCTGTCAATTACTAGGGGCTAGAGGAAATCCATTTTTATCAAGTCTAAGCCTCTACTTATTCATATCTACTTATTCATGTCTTTGATCTACTTACTCATATCTTTGATCAACAATTAATAGAAGATGTAGCTTTCACCACTTTTGGCTGCAATGCAAAAGCAGCCTTGTTTCTTTTGCATCCTCATGTTTGGCAGCCAAAGGTACATAGAACATTGAATGGGCTGATGGATGTGCTGAGCTCTCAGACCATTAAAGTCATGGGACAGATAATAGTGGGGTGAGAGGGCAAGATGTTAGAAGGGGAAACAAATCATTATTATGAGAATAATAGAATTAAAAGGATTGCCCTGTTTGGGATGCCTAAGTCCCCAGTGAATGATGAGGGTCTTTCATAAAGAATCTTACCCATATCCCCCATGAAGTCATTAATTTACTGCAAAGTAAACTAGGGATGGAGATTTCTAGCCAAATTTGAGCTTGAGAAGTAGAAAATCAAAATATAGTTTATAACTCAAATCTTCCTCCTTTTATCTCCTGAAACACAGCCCCTCAAATGAATTGAGGTTTGGTAACAGAAGCAAGATCATTCTGCTCTCTGATTTCTACTAGTAGGGTTTGCCTAGGACTGTCCTGCTTTTAGGGCTGGAAATTCTGCTTCCCAAAAAAACCTGTAGCCTCATGCAAACGCTAACTAAGACAGAGAAAGCAACTGTGCACAACTTTTAGCAACACAATCCTCAATAGCAAGAAAATACAGCAGCTTTGCAGCTGGATTGAGGCTACCCTAATGTGCCCAGGTAGTTGTGTAGCATGTCATCCAGCAGGCTGCAGAAGGTAATGAGCATGGGGATCTGTGTGTGGAGGGGTGGGGAGAGGGCACGGCACCATTATTTTCGAGAGCTCCAGGTATCTGGTATATTCTCTCATTTACACTCATTCTTGTGAGGGAGGGTGCGGGCTGAGCTAACATCCTCATTTCTCCTTTTTTATAAATGGTGAGATGGCAATGGGGATACTGTGTGGCTTGCTGGAGATGTCACAGGTAGTAGCAGAGCCCACATGAAACACATTTCTTCTGAATCCTAAATCATGGTGCCCCCTATTGAGCACCATGATATGGCAGAGACTTGTTTGTAATGCCTAGAAAAATCTTACTCAACTTGATGCTGAATATCTGACTTCTAGCCCCTCAATGATCAGTCTGAGGTAAGAAGCATTTGCCTATGGGGCAGCACATGCAGCCCTCACCCAAGTTTACCTAAAACAGGCTCTGGCTCAAGATTTAAGTCACACTTTGACACACCTTAGGGGCTGGTCATCACCCTACACTCAGCCTGAGGCTTTATAGCTATAGACTGGATTCAGGAGCAGAGACCTCTGGAAACTGACAGCCTGAGAGGTGTGCCTCTCAGTGCCATGTGCAAGTCTACTCTCTGCATCCACCTGAGTCTGAACCCCAGGTACCCCAGAACCAGAGATCCAGGGGCCAATGTTCTCCACCCCACTAAGCCTGAGATGGCTTCCCCACTTGGCACCACACTAGGGTCAAGCCAACCAAGCTGTGCGGCGAGAGTGGGCCATTCATACAGTTTCCTTCAGAACCGTCCAGCTGGCCCACACACTGTTTTGCCTCAATTTTCCACTGGCACATTGTCCTTACTTTATGTTTTCAAGAAAATGATGCTGAGGAGGGCACAGTGTGTTTCCACAGAGGTTAAGCAAAGGTTTTCCACCTCTGGAATTCACTTCCACAGGAAGGTGGTGGCTTCCAGCACTCCTAGCCCAGCAAAAACATCTGTATGCAAATTCTAAAGTGGCAGCCTTGACATCCTTGAGGGGCTTGAAAGGAAAAGGAGAGCATTTATGGCTCTTCAGAGAGTGGGAAAGGGGCTTCCCTGTGAAGGCACATTATGTTCGATGAATAAATTAAACATTCTTTTAAGGTTTACAGTGTATAAAGCCATAGAACCGTATATGATGAGCTGAACTGTAAGAATTAGAAATTAGAACTGAGAGAACTAGACAATGTATTTTCTCAATAGAGTGCTGGGAAAATCAAAGACTAAGCATAGAAAGGATTTGAGAACTATAAAAGTTATATAGTTTGACTTCAAAGGTTGCGATGTCAAAGAACGTAGGACAAAAATCACAAACCATATTTACCTGAAATGTTGACTGCCTGGTTTCTGGGCCTCCCAGAGAAATCTGTTCAAACGGGGAAGTTTTAAGTATCCCTCTGAATATCCATGGCTCTGCCAGATTCTTCAAGTTTCAAGTTACTTTTCCCAAGGGACATTTGAAGCTAAGAAGAGACTAGGATTCTCTGTTATCCTGCCCTTGACACAGAAGAGGTCTTCTGAGAGAAGAACCTTTTCATTGCTGTGTATGCATACCCTGGGTTCCATGCTCTGCTAGGGATATAGAGATGAAAAGACTATATTCCTGCCTTTTTTGGAGCTCACCATCAAATCTTCTGCCTTCTGAAATTCCCCAGCCTGAGATCATCATATTTTAAAATTTATTTGGCTAGAGGGTAAAGTGAGGGTAAGGAGATGGGAGAGAGAGGCCAAAGGGACACAGACTGCATTAGTTATAGACCTTCTCCTACCCTCCATCCCACCAAGAGTCTCTAAGCTATTGCAAAGTTTAGCCTTCTTACTAATATGAATATGTGGACATCCTATAGGGACAAAGGTTCAGTTATAAGAGGCCTGTGACATTGTAAAAGAAGAAATATATATCTGGCCTTCATCCCCATGTCCTGGCACAGAGCTCCTAAAATGCTTGTAACTTCTTGAATGACAAGGGTGAGAGGAACATCTTTTGTTATTCATAATAAGCCCCTTTCAAATATACACCAGTTTATGTTAACAAGGTAACTTTTGATGAACCTCTAGTTGGTTTCAGGGTGGGGCTGCATGCCAGAGCAAACAACCATGTAATCAGAGGGTTCCAACTTTCAGCCCTCACCCCATTCGCTTACCACCCCCAACCTCCAGAGAGGAAAGAAGGAATGGGATTTAAGTTAATCACCAATTGCTAATGATTAATTAATCTGCCTACATAATGAAACCTCTATAAAATTCCTAAACGAAAGGGTTGGAGAATGTATCCATATGCCAGAAGGACAGACACCCCAAACTCCACAGGGACAGAAGCGCCTGTGCTTGAGGCCCATCTAGACCTTACCCTATCTGTCTCTTCATCTGGCCATTCATTTATGTCCTTTATAATATCCTTTGCAATAAGTGGGTAATAGTAAGTAAAGTGTTTCCCTGAGTTCTGTGAGTCATAATAACAAATTATTGAACCTGAGGAGGATGAGTTCAAAGGAACCTCTAACTTGTAGCCACATCGAACAGAAGTGTGGGTAATCTGGAACCCATTATTTGTGATTCTTAACCTGGAACCCATTATTTGGGAGACAGTCTTGTGGGACTGAGCCCTTAGCCTGTAGTGTCGGCATTATAAGTAATTACTGTTAGAATTGAGTTAAATTATAGGACAGAAAATTGAAGAATTGCTTGGGGTGGAAAGCCCACATTTTGATGTCAGAGATGTTATGAGTAGGATCAGAATTCCATCCATGATTCTGCCATTTGCTTCTCCAGGGAAGATTTTTCAATAAATATTGCGACCCAGTTTAATAAATAAAATTTGAGTTCTGATACCACATTCTGGTGCAGGGTGAGCATTTAGTAACATTTCTAATAATGATGGTGATACCAGCTTCATAGCATAACTAAAGACAATACCTACACACTAAATATATCTGACCTGATCAACAAGAACTATATACTGTAACCAAACTATCACCACCCATCCCTGAAGACCACAAGAAAAGGAATGCCTTAAACTCCAAGCCTCCCTGACTTGCTGCAGATGAGATGTGTGATACCTGCTTGCCTATGATCTGCCAGGGAATAGTCATCGTGTCTCACATTCTCATGTGATAACTTGCCTCCATCAGAGCACTTATCCTAGTTTTTCATAGTTTTATCAGAGGAAGGCTAGATATATTTTTATTTTCTGTTGTATTTCAAAGCACAGTGCTTCAGTAAGAATATACTCATAATGGATGCTTAATAAATGTGTATTGAATGAATGAATGAACAAAGGAATGAATGATTGGTTAAATGAGCTTCCCCAGAGGCATTTCAGTAAGAGATGTAAGAGTGAGCCAGGAAAATCCCCAGATAGCAGAGAGTTAGGTAGGCAGGCTCTGTTTATCACAGATTTGTGACTTGGCAAATGTAGTTGATCAGAAAAAGAAAACATCCAAACGTGTACTACTGAGAAGTAGCAGTGAGCTTATTTTTCTTTTAATAAAATTAGCCTAGCCAGGGATTCTGAGGAACCTCCAGCTCATGTGATGAAACCACAAAGTAACTGCAAGAATAGCAGATGAGGTGGGTCTAATACCACAGAATCTCCAATCCAACCCACCAACCTAATTATAGCATACACCATACCCAGTGCTGTTCACTGTTTGTCACTGGAGGCATTGGCCAGATCGATCCAGGAACATGAAAAACAAAACAGCCTTTTTGCCAAAGCCCTTGAATTTCCAGGCCTTGTGGTTTTCATTCAGACCATTCATAAAAGATTGCACGCTTCCATTGCCTTTGTTGTTTCAATCTGCAGTGAGTCCAACAAAAAGAGAAACCTCAAACCCTTGCCAGCTGAAACTGAGGAAGGAATTCCTGTGCCTTGGGCCCATGGGCAGGGGGAGACGGGCCTCTGCTGTAGATGCCATGCTTTCATTGCAGCTTGGGTGGCCTCAGCCAGGGCCTCTGTAGCTCCTTCCTCTGCTTATAGGCCTGGAAAAAGGAAAGTGAAGTGTACCATAGAGACCCTCTCTAATGGAAGCTGTGAAACTGGAAAAAGTTTCACTTTTCGCACCTGCAAATGGTCCTTCGCATTTATTTTGTGCCTCAGGACTTTGCACATTTCTTCTAATACCAACGAAACTCCACTAGAGCCTCCCTCCCTTGAATCTTAGGGTCTGATGGTCTTTTCCATCTGGGACCTTTTTCCTTGGAATTTCTATCCTGATTATCTGATGGAACTAAAAATGGTACCTATTTGTTGGACCATCACTCTTCCCAATATAAGAGAGTAGAAGGTTCCTTCAAAAGTAGACTCAATTTATGTCAACCATAAATGACTTTTGCCAACGTCATCATATAAGAGAAGAAAGCATTTAATCTGTACTCCTGGCCATTGCTTCCTAACAAGTGTTTTGGTCCTTAACAATGTGTCCTTGAGGTTTTAGAGTTCTCTCTTTCCCTTTAACCATGTGGGCACATGCTGGTCACATCACCAAAGAATCTTTAATTTCGCAAATGTTCTCTGGAGTCTCATTCACGAACAGATTTCATAGTTGTTAACCAAATCTGAGACCAATGAAGAGTGGTTAAGTAAATAATGAGGAATCTGTGATTCCATTTTGAAGAGCTTTTAATGACTTAGGTAAATATTTATCTGTTAAGTAAAAAGAAATAAGGATAAAAATAGTATATACAGTATGATCTCAATAATATACATAAAAGAAGAAGCATTAAAACATTAGAATGAGATTATGATTGAATTTCATTCTCTTCTCCACAGTTTTGTATTTTTAAATTTTCCACAGTAAACATGCATAACTTTATTAAAAAATATTTACCTGATTATAGAAAAAATGCAAGCATAACCTTTTATAATTTATTTCCTAAGGCAATGTGACATAAGTCTCAAAGGCAGTAGAATTTGTATTGAGAATTTAATCTATCTTTAAAAATTATAAAATACATAATAAATTCAGAAATGTGTATTAAATATATATTAATATAAATATATTAAAATATGTTAAATATTTTTAAATATAAATATATTTAAATATATTTACATAGTATATGTATTCTATACCAAATGTTAATATATTAAATACATATCAATATATTAAATATGTATACTTTTTAAACACATTATCTCACAACCTGAAACTTTTTTCCCAAAAGTAATCACTGTCAACAGTTTGAGTTATAAACTTTTCCACAAATTTACACATGTGTATGTTTTACATTTGCACATATAAGGGCTTGGGATTCTTAACATTAATGGGATCATATCATATGTATTGTTCTATAACTTTCTTTTTCTCATTATATTTTAGAAGTTGAACTTGTATCTCTATATAAAGAGATCTACCTCATTTATTTTTAACTGCCCTATTATTATATAGTATAGTTGTGTCATAATGTATTCATCATTCCCTTATTAATGTTCATTTGGCCAAGTTTCAAGTTATTACTACTATATTCTTGAGTATTTGAACAATTACACATTCAAGGATGTTCACTATGGTATTACAGTTGAACATCTTTTACAATGAACCCCCTTTTACACATGTCTGTGCACATATGAAAGTATCCCTGAAGGATGTATTTCTAGAAATAGAAATGTCTAGTGAAATGTTATATACATCTTAATTTTTAATTGGCACTGATGAATATTCCTGCCAAAAAAAATTGTATTAACTAACTCTCCAATATAGCATAAGCTTGCTCTTTAGAAAATTTAGAATGAGGGCTTCCTCCCAGATTCTGTCTGATTACTCTGATTTGAAGATTATTAAGATAATAATCAAAACAAAAGCAAATATAGAAACCATTATTAAGTTTCTTGAAACAAGATGGCATTGCAGTAAACTCAAGTATTACAAAAACAGGGCTATTCTGGTAATGACTGTTGAAGGGTTAACTTTTGAAGAATTACAATACCTAACAATTCAGTTCTATCAATCATGATGTAATAGTTCTTAAATAGTTCAGAAAATAATTTTTATTTTATAATTTCTCAAAGGGAAATGCAAGTACTTGCATTTCCTCATTGTGTGTGTTTCAGATAAATGGGCAGAATTCATCAACCTTATAACTAAAAGCAGCTGAGAGATGTTGCAGTCAGGCTATCTCTACACCTAGAATAAAGCAGTCACAAGAAGTCTGAAAAAGCCCCTAGTAAGTGAGGAACCCACACACTGGCTTCATCTCCCATCACCTCTCCGTTTAGAAAGCACAGCGTTTCTCTGTTCTTATGCATAGTCAGACTTCCTCAACGTGCTGACAACGTACTTTATGTATTTCTTCTCCTCCTATTCCCTTTTTATTTTTTAAATTATTTAATCATGCAATAAATTAAACACAAGAGAGTAATAAAACAGATACCTGGCTACCTACAATCCAAATTTACAAAATGTTATCATTTTGTATAATTTGCTTCAAACTTTTTTTAAAGAATTAAGATATTATTATTGCATGGTTCAATTCCCAATCTATTCTTCTCTCACCTTCCCCTGAGAGGTAATCTGCATCCTGAAGTTGGTATAATATCTTTTCATCCATGTTTCATACTTACACAGTATAAGTTCACTTGCAATGTATAGCATTATTTTTGCTTTTTTAATTTACAAAAATAGGATCATACTAAAGATATTTGCAATCTAATATTTTTTACTCAAAATTTTTTTCCAGGTAATTCTTTATTCGGTGTTGATAGAGAGAGTCAATTCTTTCACATTAACTGTTGAATTGTATTTAAGTGCATTATACAAATATTTAATTATTATGTATTGATTCACATTTAATTGGTTTCCAGAATTTTTCTATTACAAGCGTTTTAGATTTTAGTGCTATTTTGAGTTGGATCCTTTATATATAATTATATTGGCACCCATTAATTTATAGGAATGGCAGTAACTTCTAGGTGCTAATAGTTTATAGATTCCCTCGGATTTTGTGTGTCGACTATTATAATGTCTTCAAATACTAATATCAGCTCTTACATGCTAATTTTTTTTAAATTGAGGTAACAGTGGTTAATAACATTATATAAGCTTCAGGTGTACAATATTATAATTCATTATCTGTATAGATACAGTAGCGTGCTCACCACCAAAGATCTGCTTTCCACCTGTCACCATATAATTGATCCCCTTTACTCATTTTACCCTCCCCCCAACCTCCTTTGCCTCTGGTAACCACAAATCAGTTATCTATATCTATGAGTTTGCTTTTGTTTTGTTTGTTCATTTGTTTCTTGTTTTGTTTGTTCATTTGTTTTATACTTCATATGTGAGTGAATCATATGGTTTTTGTCCTTTTCTGTCCAACTTATTCCACTTAGCTTAATTCCCAAATATCCATCCATGTTTTTGCAAATGGCAATATTTCATTTTTATGGCTGACTAGTATTTCATTGTATATAAATATTGCATCTTCTTTATTCATTCATCCATTGGTAGACATTTAGGCTGTTTTCATATTATGGCTATTATAAATAATGCTGCAATAAACATAGGAGCGCATTAATCTTTTTGAATTAATGTTTTCATATTCTTCAGATAAATATCCAGAACAGGAATTGATAGATCATATAGACTTTCAATTTTTAATTTTTTTAGGAAACTCCATACCGTTTTCCATATTGGCTGCACCAATTAACAATCCCACCAACAGTGTACAATAATTCCCTTTTCTCCACACTCTCTCCAAACCTTGTTATTTCCGGTCTTTTTGATAATAGCCATTTTAACAGGTGTGATGTATGTCATCGTGATTTTGATTTACATTTCCCTAATTAGTAAAGCTGAATATCTTTTCATGTACCTGTGTGTCTTCCTTGGAAAAATATCTATTCAGATCCTCTACCCATTTTTCTATCAGGTTGGTTTTCATTTTTGTTTTTCAGTTATATGAGTTCTTGTTTCTTAAGGTAGGCCCGTATTACTGTAAACTTCCCTCTTAGTACTTTTTTTGCTGCAACCCAAATATTGTGGTGTATAGTATTTTCATTTGTCTCTATGTATTTTTTTATACTTCTTCTTTTTTATTTCTTTCATTTATTTATTGACCAAATGGTTGCTCAGTAGCGTGTTGTTTAATCCTCGCATATTTGTGATTTTTTTCCAACTTTCTTCCTGTGGTTGATTTCTAGTTTCATACTATTGTGGTCAGAAAAGATGCTGGATATAATTTCAATCTTCTTAAATTTATTGAGATTTGTTTTGTGTCCCAGTATATGGTCTAGCCTTGAGAATATTCCATGTGCACTTGAGAATGATGTGTATGCTGTTGCTTTTGGATGGAATGTTCCGTATAAATCTATTAAGTCCATCTGGTCTAATGAGTCATTTGAGACCAATGTTTCCTTTTTATCTCTGGATGATCTATCCATTGTTGTAAGTGGGATGTTAAAAGCTCCTCTTATTGTTGTGTAGCCGAGTATTTCTTCCTTTAGATCTGTTAATAATTGCTTTATATATCTTAGTGCTCCTAAGTTGGGTGAAAATATATTTGTATATGTTACGTCTTCTTGATTATTGTCCCTCTTATCATACTATAATGTTCATCTTTGAACAAATGAAGAGAATGAGGTTAAAATTCTGGGGCAATTGTTATTTACTCATCATCTTTTGGGGTCAATTCTAAAGCAGAAAAAATTTTTGCCGATGTTGGGGTCATGGTCAACCATATACCTAAGATTCTGAAGTATCTGCTTAGAAGAACAGAGAAGGCAAATGTCAAACTGGAGCTAGAGATGGCTAACTTTAAACAGTTCTTTCTGCTTCACATTCCAGAAAAATGATTGAGAAAATATTCAGTATTAACTTTCATAAGAATGAGTTTCCCCACAATAAAGGAGAAATGATCTTTTATCTACCAACATTCCATAACCAGTAAAACACATGGTTATAATTGGGCTGTGAATAATAGAGAAGTGGGGTGAATATAGTGGTTTCCCATAGTGGAAACACAAAGTTTGGCCTAAATTTTGAGGTTTGGTGTAATGAATATCTTCCAGTTGTCCTTTCAGATTCACTTTCTGCCCTACTACACACACAGGAGGCTGACATGCATGGATTTCCTCAAGCGGTTCCATTGATATCTCTTTGTGCATTAGGTTCAGACAGTGGAAGGCTCCAGTAAGAGAGCAGATAGCGGGAGGAAAGTGAAATCAGAGTATTACTCCTCTAGCTCTGCTTTTGATAATTGTTGTCATTGGCTGCTTTCCTTATTGAAGGCCACAGGTCCTGCTGGGCAGCCTTATCCATACAGTTTTTTTCTGTCTGGATTCTGGCATATTGATCCTTCCCTTGAGACTTCAGGCCTAAGTGTAACACTACTTTTATCCATTATTGTTTTCCCTAAATCTTGCTTATACCTTTATTAAACTCTTCAAATAACCCAGATTTACTGTGCTGGACTCTGGCTTCAAACCATATATGTTTCCATGACCTTCTGATATTATCTCTCCACCTCCCCAAGACCAAATATTTCCTATTTGTATGGTAAAAGGGACAAGAAGGAGAAGGAGAAGGAGAAGGAGAAGGAGAAGGAGAAGGAGAAGAAGGAGAAGGAGAAGGAGAAGGAGAAGGAGAAGACAGCAGTCTTCTGCCACAGCTTCCAGCATGATTTTTTGAGCACTCCCTACTTGGGGGTTGGTTATACAGGTAGATTACTCTGGGGTAGCAAGACCTCTCAATTTAGATAACAAACCCTAACATCTAGGTGTTCTGCCCATGTAGACTGTACAGTTGGCCACCATTTCTCCCCCCAACACACACACCCCACCCCCCACTCCGCTCTGACGAGTGGTGACCAGATAAGAAGTAGACTCAACTGCATATAGCAAGCAACTTATAAACTGGGTCACTAAATCTGAAGAGGCAAGGAGGAAAGCGGGATATGAGAGATAGAGCTAAAATGGAGAAATAAGCAAACTCAATAAATTAGGTACTTCAGCGTACATACAAGGAAATTGAGCTGGAAAAGTTCCTCAGCATTTTTTTCTATTGTTCCTGGATTTACTTATGCGGACACAGTACATTAAATGGGCTAAAGAAACTAGACAATGTTTTCCCAGAATTTTCCAATTTCTTCCTATAAATCGAAAATATTTCTCTCAAGCTTCCTCTTAGTGATTTCACACTGAATTCCAGGGAGCCCCAGGTTCCATAGAGATACCACAGGGGCCTCCTGGGGGTTGAAAGAGATGAGTAGGTAAGGCTCCAGGTCAAATCTGTCCCCAGTCCTGTCCACTGAAATTGCTCTTTATTTTCCAAATTAGGATCTATGTAGTATTTGATTTTTGAAAGGCAGGAGGGAAGAGTCTGTCACTTAAAAAAGGAATAAAAGAAATGGGAACTACTGTTTCTCTCTCTTCCCTTTGATCCATTTAGTCTCCTTAGGCTTTGCAGGTTCCTAAGGCTAAGGAAAACCTCATGATTTTTTTTTCCCCTATTTCACTGCCTCTCACAGATTGGAGGCAGAGCTGCAAAATTACTCTGAAGCTGAGCACCTCAAAGTTGAAGCAACACTACTGGTCACCTCCTGTAATATTTCATTTTGTTACAATATTCTTCATAAGAGAACAACCCTTCTCTGTTTGAACACTTCCAAGGCTGGGGAGTTCTCTAACAAGACAGACCTTATCATTCAACAGCTCTAATTATTAAAATGTCTGCAGTTATATGATTCCAAATAATACCGCTGTATAACCTGGGTCATTTTTGTCTTCTAGATGTATAAAAAATGAGTCTACATGGCAATATTGCTAATATTTAAAATCAGCTATTAAAGAGTAAGTCTTTTCTCCAATCTAAAATTTTTGTTTAAGTTCTTCACTATTCTTACATAAGTCCTTGTTTACCATGTCTACTGTAAGAACTAAAGCCAAAATAGGAATAAGAAAAGAAAAGTAGAACTAACCTGGATACCACACTAGAGCCTAAAAGTTAGTACATTGTTTTGAGCAGACCCATCACACTTAGGGTTCATTTACAGTTTGTGCTGAGTAAATACCAAAATCTGCTTTTAAGCCATGTTCCTCTATTTTGTTCTTAGCCAAAAACCACAAAGACTCTAAATACTAATGTCGAGTTGTCAGATATTTTTCTTTAAATGTAGGATTCTATATTTACCCCTATCCTATTTCATGCTACCAGTTTTGGTACATCACTATAGCTTGTTGGAATCTTTTTTTTTTTTTATTTTTGATTCCATTCTCCAACACAATTTTGTTGCATACCCACAGTTAATGGATCAGAAAGTGAGTTTATAGTGCTTTACTTCAACTAGTATCTAAATCATGAAGTTACCAGTCACTTCCATATTGCACCTGTGTAACAGGTTAGTCGAATGTATTAGAAAATGATAAACAATAACCTTCATTAATTGTTGAAAGCAAATGAATAAATAAAACTTAAATTTAAACAAGACCCCATTACATCGACACCCAAAGGAAAGATTATCAAATCTCCATTAAAAGAGATAGTTAGGAAACTCTTGACACGATCTTATATACAGACTATACCAACAACAACAACAACAAAAAACTATTTAAATAAATTGAGTAATATTTCAGTATATAAAATCAACATATAAAAATGAGTTACATTTCTATACACTAATAATGCAGTATTCAAAAAAGACTTTAGGAAAATAATCCCATTTACAATAGCAATAAAAAGAATAAAACATTTATGAATAAGTTTAAGTAAGGAAGTAAAAGATCTGTGCAGTGAAAATATAAAACATTGATGAAAGAAATTGAAGAGGACACAAATAAATGAAAAGATATCCCATATTCATGAATTGGAAGAATTAATATTGTTGAAATACCCATTGTACACAAAGCAAACTACATATTCAATAAAATCCATATCAAAATTTCAATGGCATTTTTCACAGAAATAGAAAAAAAACTGTCCTAAAATTCATATAAAAACACAAAATACCCTGAATACTAAAGCAATCTTGAAGAAGAAGAACAAAGATGGAGGCATCGCACCTCTGGGCTTCTAACTATATTATAAAGCTATAGGAGCATAAAAACAACACATAGAATAAGATACTTAGGAACAAAATTGAGAGCCCAGAAATAAACCCATGAATATACAATCAACTAATTTTTGACAACAGCACCAAGAATATACAAATGGGGAAAGGGCAGTCTCTTCAATAAATGGTGTTGGGAAAACTAGATATCCACATGCAAAAGAATGAAACTGGACCCCTGTGTTACACCATACACAAAAATCAACTCAAAATGAATTAAAAACTTAAACATTATTGAACCTGAGGAGAATGGATTCAAGAGGATCTCTCACTTGCAGCCATGTCTAACAGAAGTGCAGGTAACCTGGGAACCCATCACTTGTGATTGCCATCTGAAGTGGGATGCAGTCTTGTGGGACTGAGCCCTTAACCTGTAGTGCCTGCACGACAGGTATTTTGTGTTAGAATTGAATTAAATTGTAGAACAGAGAATTGTTTTAAATATGACATCAAAAGCACAGGCAACAAAAGCAAAAATATGTGAGTCTACATCAAACCAAAAAGTTTCTTCATAACAAAGGAAACAATCAACAAAACGAAAGGCAACCTACGGAATGGGAGAAAATATTTGCAAACCACCATTTGATAGAGGTTAATATCCAAAATATATAAGGAACTCATAAACTCAATAGCAATAATAAAAAAAAGGAACCAAATTATGGAGTGGGTAAAGGATCTGAATAGATGTGTTTCCAAAGAAGACACATAAATTGCCAACAAGTATATATGGAAGATGCTCAACATCACTAATCATTAGGAAAATCCATATCAAAACCACAATAAAATATTAACACACACTTGTTAAGATGACTATTATTAAAAAGCCAAAAGATAACGAGTATTGGCAAGGATGTGGAGAAAAGGGAATCCTTGCACCCTGTTGATGGGAATGAAAATTGGCATAGCCTTTATTGAAAATAGTATGGAGTTTTCTCAAAAAATTAAAAATAGAACTACCATATAATCCACCTTTTCCACTTTTAGGTATATATCCAAAAGGAATGAAATCACAATCTCAAGGGAGTATTTGTACCCCTATGTTCATTACAGCATTATTTACAGCAGTCAAGATATGGTAACAACATGTATCCATCAACAAGTAAATGGATAATGAAAATGTGGTATATACATTATAGGAATCATGGTAAGGAGACAAAGAGAAACACACAATATCTATGTCCCCACAACTTTCCTTAGTTCATCTGTTAGTTGACTGTAAGCTAAGTTTCATTATCATAAGATGATTCTTATTTTGACATTGGCCCAAATTAAAGTAAAAAGACTTCTCAAAACTGACTATGAAAATTGCAGACTTATAGGCAAAGATAATTACACAAAGCAACCTACCGCACTCTAGCCCTGGTTCCAGTCCAGTTCCAAGGCCCACTGTATACAAAGTCTTGCTCTATCACCACATCAACAAATCACCCAAACCTGAAAGAAAAGAACAAAGCAGCACGCTTCTTGACTTCAAACTGGAGTGATGGCAAACTGTCTCTATTTCTCTTTACTTCTTGTCTGATAGTGAGTAGACAATTCAAAGAATAAAGTGAATTTGGTGTAGTGTGTGATAATTTAGGGTAAGGAACCCAGCTTGAATTCTCTTCCACAACTTTATTAGCATGAGTTTAGAACACGTTCTTAATTCTTGTGCTTGTGAACCCTTGTCTTTAAAATGATGGTAATTACTATATCCACCTCACAGGGTTTTCATGAGGATTAAATGAATTAATAATCAAAAAGTGCATAAAACAATATCTAGCCATTAGTGAGCATTCAATACAATTAGCTATCATTGCTAATTACAGTATAGTACCAGAATGCAGGTAGTTTAAGAAGAGATATTGAGCTTTGTTGACATGGTAGTTTCCTGAGAACTCACCTTCAGAAAGGTAAATGAAATGAGCTGTGTGGTCTTCTAATAACCAGGTAAAAAGCAGGATTTTTGTAGCCCCAGTCAACTCTTCCTTGGGATACTTTTTGCATAGTGTTTGCCCATCACTGACAATTGGTAGAGGTTATAATAAGGTTTGAAGCTAAGCCATTACATAAATAAGCTATGTAGTTTTCTCAGAGAGTTTATAAATGTTACTCTTTACATGATAGACCTTTAGGGGATGACTCGGGTTATTGAGGACAATCTCACTATTGGTTCTTTGTACATTCTTTACACCTATAATTTTGTGTATCTTCTAATGAAGGTGACAATGTTATGTACCTTAGGCATAGTGGAAAAGAGTCCTGGACTGCAAGTTAGAAATCTGGGGTTCCAATCTGGCTGCTAGTGAGGCTTTGAAGTCACTTTATTTCTCTAGGTCTCAACTTCCAAATGTATCAAACATGGCATAAAATTAAATACTTGTTAATGATGCTTGCAGTAGTAATAGTCTACTACTCTATGTAATATAGTCTAATATCTAAGGTGTCTGTTTATCATTAATTTAGTCACATATTGATTTATAACACGTTCTTAATTCTTGACATTTTTCTTTTTCTTTCTTTTTAATATTGCTTTGTTTAAGTTATAAAAATGTTTATTGCACACAAAAATTACAAATATTTATGCATCTACCATCTAGATTTAACAGATGTTAATATTTTGCTCTATTTAATCCATATTTTGTCTTTAAAAAGAAATAAAACATACAGATAATAAACCTCATTTCTTTCCTCCCCAGAAATAACCACTATCTTTCAATTAGTCTTTGTTCTCAATATATAATATTGTCCTGAATTTTTTAAATGTGCATAAATAGTATACTGTAAATTTCCTTATTTTTGCTGAACTTTATATTTTCCAGGTTTAGTCATATTATCAGCTATGAAATTATACATTCATTCATTTTAACAATGGCTTAGTATTCCATTATATGAATATACCACAATTTATTTGTTCCCTATTGATAGCTGTTAAGATGGTTTCCAACATTTTGCTGTTAAAAATAATATTGGAATAGCCAACTATGTAGAAGTCACCTTGAGTACATGTATGAGAGTTTCCCTAGGGCAATTACATAGAAGCAAAATTATTTGGTGGCAGGGTGTGTTTATATTCAGTTTTTTTAGATAATGTAAAATTGCTCTCCAAAGTGCTTGTGGGTATTTATACTTTCATCGGTACTATATGATGTCTTGTTTTCCCACATCCTTGCCAATGTGTGTTGTAAGACTTAAATTTTTTCAATTCTATAGGTATAAAATAATATTTTCTTGATTTTTTAAAATATATTTATTGGCCATTCAGGTTTCTTCTTTATAAATTTCCTGTTCATATTCTTTGGCCCAACTACCCCATGCTTTTGGCGGGGGTGGGGGGGTTTGTTATTGTTGTTTCATTGATTTGAAGAATGTCTTTGAATAGTTTAAATACTAAAATACTAATTCTTTGTTGTTGTTTTTTTTGGTTTTAAGAGTTAGAAATATTTTCTAATTGGTGCCTTGTCTTTTGTTAAGTTTGTTTTTTCACCTCAAAGTTTTTAACTTTATTGTAATAAATCTTTCCCTTTGTGACTGGTACATTTTATACCTTATACAAGAAATCCTTCCTTACTTTGATGTTACAAAGATATATTTCTGTATAGTCATCTAAGAATTTTACAGCATTTTTTTCAACATCTAAGTTTTTAATCCCTGTAAGATTTGTTTGCATAGTAAACTAATTTTATTTATTCTGCATGAATAGCTAATTGTCCCAGTGGTGTTTGTTAAATAGCTCATCCTTTCTCCATTGACTGGTATTGCCATCACTCTCATTCACAAAGTTTCCATATAGGTGTTGGTCTATTCCATTGGTGTGCTGGGTTAACCTTGTTTTAATTACTGTAGATTTAGAGCAACTCTTGACAGCTAGCAAGGTAAAAATTATTTTTATTCTTTTTCTTCGAAGTTGTCTTAACTATTCTTGACTCTTCACTCATTCATATGAGTTTTACAATCACTTTGTCAATTTCAACACCAAAAAAAGTGTCAAGATAGTATTTGGATCGACATTGAATTTATAGGTAGAATTGAACAGAATTATTATCATAATAATATTGAAACTTCCCAACTACATGCCACCATACCTATATAGATCTTTTTTCTTGTTTTTGATATGTTTGGTAATACTTTCCGTAGGGTTTTTTTTCCCATTTTTTCTAATATATTCCTATTTACCTTATAATTCTTGTTCTGTTGTATATAGAATCTTTGTCCAAAATTACAGTTCATTTTGCTGCTGCTAAAGTTGAGGAGGAATGTCATTAAATTTTTATCTTGATTCTTAACTTGCAATTATGTTGTCCTCTATGCTAATATTTTTGTCTATTTTAGAATCTCTTGAATTTTCTATTTAGGAAATAACATCATCTACCTATAACGAAAATTCAGTATTTTTCTTTTCTATACCTTGCCTTTTATATTACTTGTCTTATTATTCTGGCTGAGATCTCTAATACAACACCGAGTAGAGGGGGTGAGCAGAGTATACTTGTCATTTTGCTGGTTCCAGAGAAAGGAAAGGAGGAAGGAAAGAAGGCAAGAACAGTGAAAAATCACATTGTTTTAAAAATAATAATAATAATCACCAGTCATCTGAAATAAGAATGCAAGCTGTTGCTGATTTTGTGTTAAGCATCACCTAATTCTTTGAGGTAAGGGTCTTACCTGAGTAACATGTGGCCCAGTCTCAGTGATGACATAAGGGGGCTTAATAGCTATACTTTCTCTTTAGCTAGGATGACCATATATTCTGGTTTGCTTATGGCAGACCTGGCTTATGCATTTCTATGGGCATATTAGTTAATATTGCAACACTCCACCTTAAAAAAATGTTCTGGTTTGTACTATCAGCTGTATGAGAAATCTCATGAGCCATTCTGATCAATATGTTAAAATTGTTCACTAACTTGACTCCCCTGTTAAAGAGTGAACGCTTCAAGGGTAGAGCCCCTACCCTTATAACTTATTTGTCTTTGTGTACCAAATTTTTATCCCAGTGACTGGCACTTAATAAGTGCTCGATATTTCAAGAATGAATAAATAAAATGCTACCCAAAGAGTCCTTCTTTGACCATTTGAATTAATGAAAGTACCTCTGGGAATGACATTCTGTGCCATTTATGAGCACCTGAATGAAATGCTTAGGATTGGATCATAGGATAGATCTCCAATCCCACCTCACCCCACCCCCAATCAAGGAGGAAGAGTATGAGAGCTACATGGGAAAGTACTTTTAAAAAGCTGATATAGAAAGAACAGAGACAAACTATGTGCTTCACAGTTTGGGGCTGAGGCTAACTTTGAGCCTATCTTCTTCATGATGCCATTATTAAAAAGCACCATAGTAAAAATAATTCATCTAGCCCTTTGAGATCTTAAGGCGTTCCAGGTCTCAGCCCTATAGTCATTCCCTCTGCTGTGGGAACATCTGTTGGGAAGGACACACTCTTTTCTGTACTCTGTTCGGTTCTTCAGAGAGAATCATAGATCTATCACTGGAAGTGGTCTGGGACTGTCTAGTTCCAATCTCATCCTAAAACATAAAATTCGCTCAGACAGGTTGAGCAATTGGCCAAGCCCACAGAGCTAGTTTGTGTCAGAAGCCAGTCCATGTAAAGAACTCTCTATAGTGTTCCTCCTGTTCTCAAATATCATTTTTACATCTAATTTGCATCTCTTTCTTGAGCATTCTGATTTCAGCCCCTTTCCTGCTTTCCAAGACTTACATGGGATTGGGCTTTGCCAGTTGGAAAAGTCATGCTTTGGTCAGCAGAACTCGGATTGCACAAGGAGAGAATTCAGGGGCTCAGTGGCAAAGGAAAGCATTGAAAACCAATTTCTAAATAATTTTGGAAGGACTGAATGGCTTTGGTTCCCTGCTGACTCTCTTAAAAGGGAAGTTGCTTGTCCTGTACACCAATAAAAAAAAAGAGTAAAGGGGACCATCTGAACAATATAGGGTCATAGAGGGAAAGTAATTTCTCACTGAGTAGGGAGAGGGAGAATCATGTGTCCATATTGCACATATTAAATTGACAACAATTTCCCGTGTGGCTCTTGAAGCGAAAGCAAACACTTTTCCTTTGTGTGTAACCCCAGCATAAAAACTGACAGGAACAGATGTTCCATCCATGAATTCTGAAGTCTGGCAGTTAATAAAGGGTCCTGAGACATGGCATAAATGAAGGCAGATTATCTTGGCTGCCCATCCTGTCATGTGGATGGAAAAATGTGCTGGGTGGAAATAAACAACCTTCAAGAACACTGGGCTGGCTGGGGCAGGTGGTCTCCACGGTGAGTTGGGAGGCTGACCTTTCCCCCCACCTCACTCAGATCTGTCTTTATTAATGACCTTAGGGAGTAAGAAAGAACTTGAAAATGAAATTCACAGATGATTCCAAATGGAGAAATGTGACAAACACCAGCATAAGCAAAGGAATAACCTAAAGGAATTAGGAAAATGGAAAAGGCAGGGACAAAAATGCGAATCATCATGGAAAAATGCAAATGGATATGTCTGGGGCAAAATAATCCACAAACCAGATATTCATTGGGCAGAAAATTTTGAAGCACATTTAAGAATAGAAAAGTCTTCTCTAAAATGTTTACTTCTGACAGTTGCAAGACCAAGGTGGGGTGGGCAGGCAAGGAGGGAATGGGCTTGGAAGGTGGGTGGTCTTTACAAGAAGCCTACTTATAGGGTGAAGTGACCTCATTACAGGTCCTATTCCATCTTTCTCCTCACCCGGTGTGTTCAATGCCCATCCTGATTGCCCTCGGGATTGGTTGGGGCAAAGTGCCTGTCTTGCTGGCGCTGTGAGATATGCGTCCAGAGTAAGTAGGTAACATGCCAACCAGCAGGCATCTGCTTCGGAGTGAGCTTTTCAAGCGATATTCTTTTTTTTCCTTTCTTCGCTTTTATTTTTATTACTTTTTTTTTACAAAATAGATTTCGCCTGTCAAAGAATATCTAGACTATTCTTTAAAAGAAAATGAGAGAGTGAAAAAGAATTTCTATTAAAGAACGAACATGTCCTATTTATGTCATGCAGAGTAACAAATCTGGGATAATTTTGTCTTTGTTATTTTGATTTGAGGAATTTGTTACCCAAATTCTTCCTTTGAACCTCACTTATAAAACTTCAACAATTACAAACTGATGATGACCAGAGATTCTCACATTTTCCAAAATAGTCTACATGTTTATTACTTTGGAAATTGCTCTGTTTTGGAAAGTCCTGCCCAAGACCCCACTGAAGTGTTCTGTATTGATGTAGGTCTTCAGCTGGAGGAATTCTGAAGAAAACCAGAGCCCTCTACTCCTTTTCTATTATAATAGAGTCAGAGGCCCCTAGCACGGGCCTACTTTCCCTAAAAGTTCATCATCTTGTTTTGAGCAGCTCTTCAATTTGAAGAGATAGGTCAGAAATCAAGGTCTTAGAACTGTTGACTGAAATCACTCAAGAAAGTATGAGAATAGCAGTGCAGGTCCCTAGGAACATTTTTTAATTCTTTGAGTGAATTCTCCAGGGGGATTATTCCAAACATATTAGCTAAAATGGCATATTTAAAGCTGCATTTTGGAGACCAGTCTTCTCATTGCAATAGGAAACCATGTAATAAGATTTTGGGGGTTTTATTTAAAGATCGTTTTACAGTTTTCTTTAATCACAGTAATTCTCACCAGGGCAGCAGATCACAATCACCTGAGGAGCTTGTTAACAACTCAGGGCTTGGTGCCATCAAGGATTAGGTTGTGGGATGTGGGGTGGAGCCTGGTGGTCAGATGTGGTGGGAGAGTGGAAAGAGGGATAATGTAAGTTGCCTTGTGTAGCTGAAACTTACCAAAGCTACTTGACCTCCTGACTGATGACCTGACCAGGGCCAGTGGACTAAAGAGCATCTAGATCTAATTACCTGCTGATGAGGCGCTTCAGGGTACAATAGGAGATGCCATTTCTGGGAGACTGACTTTAAGGCTCACTTGTAAGTCATGGCCTAAGTAGACGACACTTGGTCAGAGGAGGGAACCTGTTGTCATATGGCTCTCATTCCCACCCTTGTGGGAATGGAAGCCCATTCATGGCCCGCAGCTCGGCTGGCCCAAGCTAGCATGGGTTCCCAGGGCTGGAGGTGGGTTGAGTTGGGTATAGAAGAGGAAGAGAAGGTAAGGGATTATCTCTGGGAAGCAAAAATCTATTGTCAATTCCAATGGGCCAGAAACAAAAGGCAAAACCAAGAGGATCTGAATAAGGGTAGACATTGCAATTAATGTGAGAATGAAATTAGGCATAAAGAAGTGCTCGATTTTGTGATTTATAGTGAGTGTGTTTTCCAGCCATTGACTTGGGAGTGCTTGGGTGGGCATGACTAATTCAGAAGTTCAGGGTTGAAACAACTGCAATTGACTGCGATTCTTGGCCGAAATCCCAGTTCTGCCTCTATACGTCCCACTAAGAATGTCCTGACTGATAGGAAACTTTGGACCTTCACTGGTGAAGAAGTGAGATGTCTAGCAGGGTCAATCCCAAGTGGCCTAGTCTCCAGAAAGGGATCCCTTTAACGTCAGAGTTCACACTCCAGGACCAGTCAAGGCAGGAATGAGTAGACCTGGTTACTAGAATGGGTGACCAGCTGGGAAGAATATGGGAGCCAAGAAGGTTCAGTGGGTTCACCCTCAGAGCTAGCAGTCATTTGGACTGAGGCATGGTAGGAGCAAAATGATGGTAGGTGGCAGCAGCCAGAAAAAAAGGTAGAAGCTGAGACTGTAAGGGGCATGAGAAGTTGAATTCACCCTCCAGCTGGAGGCTGCTCCATCTGCCATTCTTTTCCTTAGTTTACTTGTAGGTGTTTCTTCTGTCAAGATTAAAAGCACTAATTATGGCTCTTGACAGATTAACATGCTTTTGTTGTTTTACAGAAAGGTGGTAACCCTGAGTCTGTCTCAACCATCCTGTCTTATTTTCAACATGGCATGTATGGCTATGCTGATATCTTATTTATATTTGTTTCCTTACCGAGTCTTCCCATCTCCCTACACTGGAATGTTCTCTCCATGGAAGAGGGATTGTGACACTTCCCACTATGTCCTTAGTGCATAGCACAGTGCCTGACACATAATTGGCTCTTAACAAAAGTTAGATGAATGGTTTGATACCTTTTGTACTCATACATTCTGAACAAGAGCTGCTTTACTGCAGTTTGAGTCAGTGGTACTCTCCTTGGTACTTTCCTTACACAATGAACATATGAAGTGCTTTCTTAGAATTTGAAACTACCTTCTTCTATTTGGCTCGATATTTAATAGTTACTGGTTTTTGTAATGATCCAAACAATCCTCTGCTGATGACCTGTTTCCAGAGACAATGATGACCTAGCAGAAGTGTTTCTCCTGAGCTTCTGTGTGGAATGAAGGCTTCGATGACACTCAGATTGGTGCTTCCCCTGCTGGGCAAATTTTTACCTCTTTCAGAGGCAGAGAACGTGGTGGGCCTGGGCTTAGATTTCCTAGGTTCAGTTCAGGCTCTACTTCTTACTGGGTGACTGCTTAACTTCTCTTTTCAGTTCCATCACCTATAACATGATAACAACAATACCTATTTCTAGGTTCGATTGTGGAGATTAAATGAGTTGATATGTGTAAAGTACTGGACTACAGAAAGCACTACATATGCATTAGCTATCATTATTATTAATGCGACAATTATGGAAAATATAAGCTATGTAATAAAAGTCATTGTTGTACTTATGATTGTTTTATATTGAAAAAATTTTCATGATGCCCTACACTGCCATTTATGTGTATTTGCTTTGTAGCTTTTACATCACTGGGTAAAAAATGATTAAACAGGAACAACTTTAGAGCTGCTATAGCCAGGAAAGCTATTTAATTACATTACCTAAAAAAAATTTTTTTTAACTTATGATGTTTCTTTTTGCTTAGTAAAGAAAAGCCCTTTTCCCAATGACTCACAACCTTGTACAACCTCCTCTCTTGAGTGTGAATGGGATCTGTGACTTACTTGTAAGACATAGAAAATGGCAAATGTGAAAGAATTTTGCAAATGTAATTAAGGTCCTACATTATTTAATTTTAAGTTAAAAGGGAGATTACATGGTTGGACCTGTAATCAAGTAATAGTCCTTAAAATAGGGACTGGAGCCTCATCTGAGATGACTCTCTTCTGTTGGCCTTGAAGAAGCAAGAGGCTGTGAGTTCCACAGCTGCGAGAAAATAAATTCTGCCTTTCCTCATTCCAGGTTGAAAGAGGGTGAAAGTGATTTCCCCCTAGTTGAACCTCTGATGAGAATGTAGCACAGCTGAGGAGGAGGAGGGTTGTCAGCAGCGTGGGAGGACCTGCGAGTTCCACAGCTGTGAGAAAATAAATTCTGCCTTTTCTCGTTCCAGGTTGAGGGAGTGTGAAAATGATTTTCCCCTAGTTCAGCCTCTGATGAGAATGTAGCACAGCTGAGGAGGAGGGTCGCCAGAAGCATTAGCCATGTTCAGACTCTTGATCCGTAGAAAATGAGACGATATGTGTGTGTTGTTTTAAGCCTCTATGTTTGTGGGTATTTGTGATGCACCAATAAAAACTAGTACAAAAAAATGTTGATTATTTGATACAATATATCAAATAATATACCTTGAGAAAAGCATGATACACATTTTTATCTTTTTCTAATGCTTATTAAAATTTCAGGAAAATGTAAAAATGGAGGTGAAAACTATATATTTCCTGAAGTATCACCTCTGGCTTAACCTCATCAATAGTGAGTTAACCCTGCAAAGAGAGTAGAAGTATAAAGTAAATTATATACTTAGTTATACTGAATATAACACTGTATGCAGAGAGAAAAAAAAAAGAAAAGAAATATGAATAATGATTTTTAAAAACCTAATATAGATCCAGTAGGAAATGACTCTTTTTTCACACCAAGGTGGTCTACAACCCTTTTAATTACACAAATATAGAGATCACAGACAGGAAAGAATACAGATACAGAAGAAAATACTAAGAGAGAAAGCTGTATTGTCAAGCAAAATAAAAAGTAATGCAGGAAGTGAGAATGCTCAGGATTGTATTGTTAAACTGTTGTGGTAATAGGTTGATAAATATGAAATTAAAAGTGCATTTTAAGAATATATATAGACCTCTTGCAACTCACTAATAAAAAAACAATTTTTAAATTGGCAAAAAAAATTGAATTATCATCTCTCCAAAGATATGTAATTATTCAATAAATATATGGAAAAAAACATTACTAGGGAAATGCAAATCAAAACCACCACTCTACATTAGGATATAGGATGACTATAATCATTAGGATGACTATAATCAAAAAGACAGACAATAAGAAATATTGGTGAGAATGTGGAGAACAAGAACCCTTATTATACATTAATGATGGGAATGTAAAATGGTGTAATCACTTTGGAATATTCCAACAGTTCCTCAGAAAGGTAACATAGAGTTACCACATGACCCAGCAATTCCATTCCCAGATATATACCCAAGAGAATTTAAATCATGTCCGCACACACACGCAAAAAAAAACTTGTATGAATAGTTTTTATAGCAGCATTATTCATAATAGCTGAAAAGTGAAAACAATCCAAATGTCCATCAACTAATGAATGGATAAAAAATGTTGCATATGCATACAATGGAATATTATTCAGCCATAAAAAGGAATGAAGTACTGATTTGTAGTACAATATGAATCAACCTTGAAAATACTATCATAAGTGGAAGAAGCTAGATGTAAAATGCTACAAATCATATGATTCCATTAAATGTCCAGAATAAACAAATTCATAGAGACAGAATGTAAATTAGTGATTTCCAGGAGTTGAGGGAAGCGTAGCATGATTGCTATGGGTATGGAGTTTCTTTTTAGGGTGATGAAAATTATTCTGTAATTAGTGGTAATGGCTATAAAACTTTGTGAGTGTACTAAAAAACACTGAATTGTGTGTTTGAAAATGATGAATTTCATAGCATGTGACTAATATCTCAATTTGAAAAATGGATTTCAAGTTACTGCAGAGTAAGAGCTCTTAGACAAGAAAGTGACCAGGTCCAATGCCAGTGGCAGGAAATATGAACAGCCGCAGGAGGATTTGCAGAGGCTACAAGAAGTTTATATCGAAACAGATTGGTAGTTACTCTGTTCCTCATCCTAGACAGACATTTCTCCCCAAAACTCCAAGAGCTAGACCTGGACAGATTCCGGACTAATGTCCTAACTGATCACTACCACAGCAGCCTGTGATGGCCTTCTCTCCTCACCCCGACCTGGGAACATGCTTCCTTTTCTTTTCTCCAGTTTTCTCCATCACCATATCACTCAATGGCAGGATTTTTTTTAGGCTTCAGATATTCGGTGCACTAACTCTGAATCACAAATTATACATGTCTTAGGTTCAGCAAGAAGCCAAAAGAACATTGAATGTATAAAGACTAGTCATACTTCTGTGTTGTCTGAGGTAGTATTGTTTTAGTTATAGCTGACTTCATTAATGAACTCTCCGAATTCCAAATAACTTGTCCCTTAAATGTGTCTACATTAATTTAGAGAACCAATGGATATCTAAAATTTAAATACAAATAATTGGATATTTCTTATTTATAAAATAAATCATACATGATCTATCCTCTCTATAAGCTTTTGGTTAGTTAGGGAGTTCACTCACAGATAATAATACCTGAGGCAGCATGTCACATACAGTGCTAAAAAATATTACTTAATGTCATTCAGGGAAACTATGGCAGATAAAGGGCTGCCATAGTTTAAACTAGACAGCAGTGATTAGGGAAGTTCCTCTGAAGAAGAGAGATTTGAGATGAATCTTGAAATCTGGATTTGATTTAAATAACCAAAGAGAGTGGAAAGGGACCTCCAGGCCAGGGGGAATGGGAGGCATAAAGATATAGAGGCCAGAAAGTTCATGGCATGTCTTGGAAAGCATGATGTGAGCAGCTTGCCAAGGAAGATTTGCTTTGGGAAGTAAGGGACACAGAAGGCAAGGGGAACCCTTATTTTCGAGAGGGAAGCACAGTGAGAGGTATGTCTGCCACTTCTTTTGTAGGTTGGGGCTAGATTGCAAATGCCCTAGGAAGCTCGCCCCTTTTGTTTGCTCTTCTCTCTTATTTCATAGAGGGAAAATGAATCCAAGGCTTTCCAAACCTTGGAATTAACTACATTTCACCAGAAAAGTCTTCCCTGCATCCGTGAGAAAGCTTCAGGCAGCACAAACAGAGCACTGTCTAATGCTTATAATGATGTATGTTGAAAGCTTTCTTTGGAAAAGTCTTGAGCTGTGATGGTATATGAGTCCAGTATTTATTCTGTGATGCAATTGTCCTCACACAGGATGCTCTTGATTACCAGCTTTGTCCACAATGATGCCATGCACACACGTTGGTGTGGATATATAGAACAAACAGGTTTTCAGCACTGCTGGCTTACAATTGGCTGCCAGTCAAATTAGCAATCCAACTTGTGCACAGGCAGCTTCACAAATCTCAGACAGAACAGCTTTGTACTGACTGCATCACCTTAAAGAGAAATGGACCGTTTATGATCTTTCTTGGCTTAAGTTCTTGGCATTTTAAGGCCTTTTTCTTTGGAGACATGTAATATGTGGCTATGGCCATTAGAGGAACTTGGCTTTTCCATTCTGAACCATGAAGGATGCCATGGAATAGTTGAGGGTATGCGTGGGGGGTTGAGTATGACCTCCTTAAGCACATGACTATGTGAATATTTCCCCCAAGTTAAAGATTTGTTGTTTATTAAAGAAACTCACTTATCCCTTAGCACAGGAAAATTCTTAACTTACAAAATTGCCCATGGAATATTGATGTTTTAAACATAGGATGAGGAAATGAGCTATTTTCTCCTACTTTCTATCTTTGATTGCCTTATGATGGTGGTGGTGATGGGCAAAAAGCCATGTGAGTTACTTTCTCCATAAGCAAAGCCTCTGTGAGCCATGGAGATTTTGGGTAGTGTCTCTGGATAGACTATCTGGGTTTCTATCCAAACAAAACTCAGAGCCCCAGGTGGGCCAGTCTTCTATTTGACACCTCATACCAAGAATACTTCTTTATCTACACCTGCACATGTACTTTTTCAATAGTGAAAATACCCTCCCTTAGTCACATTTCATCTCTTTCATGCTTCAAATCTCATGTCATCCCCTCCTGATGCAGTTGCTTGTTATTTCAGCCAACAGGAATAACCTCCCATCTGATTCCTGCTGGCCCTCCCCCCAGATGCTCTCATGTTTGTATTTGTTGTTTTCTTAACTGGATAGTAAACTCCTTGGACACAAGATCCTTGATGGAGTGAACTACAATGATTAGAAGGAAAGTGAAAAAACTGTGACCTCAAGGAGCACAGTGATAACATTCACACATTTGTTTTGCTTCTGGAAAGAAATATAAGTGATGCAGGCTTTGCAGAAACTGTTACCATTAGGAGGACATCATCAAATGGCTATCAAAAGAGGCTGGCCTAAGGTACCGCACCCAGGTTTCAGAAGCAGATTCTTTGTCCTTCCCAAACGTCTCTGTTAGAAAAACCAGAAATGAAGGGGCTGGAGCCAAAGTTACGGCTGATGCAACTGAAATCACAGTGTTCAGAGGGAGAGATAGACAAGAATAGCCATATCATCCAGGCTAGGGAGCCTACATCTATAGATGTGGCATCAGAGGGATTCTCTGTCATGCTTTTATACTTTTAAGGAGCAGGCACCTGGGACTCTCTTGCTCACCATTATTTTCCCAGTGCTTAATAAAGGATCTGGCTCATGTTTAGTAAATACTTGTTAAGTGAATCAAAATTGACATAATGGTGTCATCTATGAGAAAGGAATATGCTAACCCTATTGGTAGTTAAGAACAAGTAGTTAGCCCCAAAGAGTGTACTTGACTTATGGCTTAAATAAGGGTGACCTTTCTAATCTATCCCCAAGAAAGAGCACAGGTGGCCATTTCTGAGCTTTCCCTTGGGGGAACTGAGGTATAGCACGGGCTTGGAAAGGTCGATTAAGTCTCTGTTGAGAACATCAACTGTTAACCATTGTTTCATGTCTTAGCCCAGAGGTCCCCAATCTTTTTTGGCATGAGGACAGGTGCTCCTATGAGAATCTAATGCCTGATGATCTGAGGTAGAGCTGAGGCGGTGATGCTAGCGCTTAGGAGTGGCTGCAAATACATACGAAGCTTCCCCAGAGGTTGGGGAACCCTGCCCATGAGACCTTGTGATTCCCAGTGAGCCCCATAAGGCCTTTACCTTCCAACTTCAAAGAGAATTAAGTAAATGGTAGCTAGCGTTTAAGTGTTTGGCCTTAACAACAAATATTATAAAGCTGATTTTTAGAATAAGCCAAAGACACATGAAAGCAGCTTACATATCTTTGGTTTGATTGAGATTTAGACCTTCTGTGACATAACCTAGAACTTTTATAGTTGGTATATTTGTGCCTTATAGGGAATTTGAGGCTCAAGAATTTCCTAAGATTTCCTATGACCCATTTTTACACAAATGTCTTTGTCGCTCACAGAAGGCATGGATCCATGGAGCTGGTCAGTGATCTCAGCAGCCAGGTCTCTCAGGAAATTCCAGGTTACCCACAGGCATTTCAAGAGTCCTGGAAATTCTCTAATAGATTAACCCAAACATGCAGGGGCAGGGTTTTAACAGGGCCAGATGGGCCCAGAAGGCATGGAGGTATTTATTCTGTTGGACCCCTGTGTGTGCTAGGGGTCCAGGAGGGGAAACCTAGTGCAGTATGAGGGCCTTTCTTTGGTGTCCAGCAACTCTCTCTGGAGGAGAACTATTTTGCTTGATGCTCTCCCATTCTTCCAGGATGTCCAGAAAGTGTTCTCAGTTGCTGTTTCCGAGGACTCAGCAGGCAGCAAGAGTCAACAAGAATCTCAAAACTCTTATGGTCTCAACTCTGCTGTGTTTCTTGACCCCAGGCTGAATGCATACCTGGGTAGAACAGTGTCTGGAGGGGAGGAGAGCAAGGGATAAGCTCCCCTCGCTGTTGGCTTCACCTCCAACCACAGGAAAATTTTTCTACCATTTCCATTATTTCTGGCTTAGAGCCACACTGTAGAAAGACAGACTTTCTGTTCAGAGAAGGGGAAAGATGGTGCTTGGTGAGGGAGTGAGGCAGGGAGGGAGGAAAGGAGACCAGGAAAGCAAGAAGAGAGAAACAAAGACAGGCAGAGAGGGAAGCAGTACGTGCTGGCGGTTCATGGTCAGGGCCAAATGGTCTGGGCAGGTCTCTAAACAGCAACATGTTATAACAAAGTTAGATTTGTCTAGCTAATCATGAATCATGTTCAGTCTATACATCTTGACTTAACTACACTATGAGAAAAATTCCTTTTAATTTTATGTCACTCAAAGTAACTTCAATATTCACTAGGGGAAGGGCTATGGATCTTAAAGTTGCTTGATACCAAAAAAAAGAAGAAGAAGAAGAAGAAGAAGAAGAAGAAGAAGAAGAAGAAGAAGAAGAAGAAGAAGAAGAAGAAGAAGAAGAAGAAGAAGAAAGAAAGAAAGAAAGAAAGAAAGAAAGAAAGAAAGAAAGAAAGAAAGAAAGAAAGAAAGAAAAGAAAAGAAGAGAAAAAAGAAAATCTGGATTTGGCAAAAAACAATCTAGATTTTTTTTCCCCAAATAGCTCCATGACACAGTTCCCACCTCCCATTCCTAAAAATAATAAGTAAACACACATATGAACATACTGTCCTGTAGGTACTCAGACTGACAGTGAGTTATGTTCATTTCTGATTCACTTCTACTTCAGAAAAGAGTAATGCAAAGAGTGAAAATTACTGATTATAGGAATAAATTGCAATCCTCTCTGATTTTAATTTTTTAAGAATTGTCATTCACACACTTTGGTGCTAAGATTATTAATGGTTGAAAATTATTTGTGTTCCACCTCAGAAAAGATTGAGACATGCAGCTAAGAGTTAAGACTCGCAGCTCCCACAGCTGACCTTCCCAGATGTTCCAGGAGTAAAAATTGTTGTGATCTAGATGCGGGGCACAGAATGAGACACTTTCCCCCACCCCCAACATAACTACAACAGCAAGGAAGTAATGCCATCCTCAGAGTTAAACTTTAAAACAAAATCCTAATAGTTCAAGGCAGATAGAAGCAAAATTCCGAGGCACTCTGTGTCGTGGGGAAAAAAAGTGAGAGGAAGGATAGAGAGATTCATAGTTAAACAGAGGGTAGAGGAGATGCCGGAGTACCAAACATTTTCACCAACAATAAGGGAATGATGACACACACGTACAATTACACAGAAGAGAGAAGAATGGAAGGCTTGCAGAACAAATAAGGGTACAGAGAATAGCTCCCTCCTGCCCTTGAGGAATTTAAAAATTTCTTCAGATCATGAGTCATCACAGTCTTTCAAAGGGTAAATTTTATGGTTCTTCTCAACACACATCCCACCCTAATGAGACATTTCTGGAAAAGACTATTAAGAACTTAGTCATTAAGATGATTTCTCCTTTTTTTCCCCCATTATAAATTCCCTTATAACAATTGATCTTTTACCAGCAAGATTTACATTGTGATTGCTTCTGTGAGTTTTTAGAAGTTTTAAATTTAACAAAATTAATCACTATAGCATACTAAATGGTAAATAAGGCTTTGAAAATGTAAATCAATGATCATTTTTGTATTTATTAATGTTCAAAAAGATGTTCTCTTAACCTCTCACAACTATCTTTGCGATTTAATCAGGGGATTGTGGGGTGCTTCTGGACCTATCCTTAAGTTCTTAAATCCTTTAGGATCCCATTGGTCAGAATTTTCTAATTTACCCAAAAGCCTAGCTAGGGTTAAAACTACAGAGACAAAAAAGAGAGACGGGCTCAGCACTTAACACCACCTAGCGGAGCGAGAGCTAAGCTTTAAGAATCTTGACAAATGAAACAAACAAAAGGTTCTGGTGCCAGTTCAGTGGGCCAGGGGAATTTTTAAAATATAATTAGAGTCTGTCACCTTTTATCTTGGGTCAGTGGATACATTCGCCCCGTTGACAGCCTGTTTAATCATTTACTCTATTCACTTGAATGTTAGAGAATTTTTTGGGAGGGACAAGTTCAGCTCGCTGATTTAAATAAAAAGAAATGAAAGAAAAAATGGTTTTAAAACTCTTAAGACAATATATTTAAACCTTATAACCTTTCAATAATGGTGTCATCTTTCTTGCAACAATTGGGGGTCCACGGACTCTGTTCTCAGACTTCTGCAGCTTACTCTGTACTCAGTGTCTGAGAGAGGTCCCCCAGCAAGCACCATAGCTGATGACTCCCAGGTATGCCTCTCACCTAAGGCCATGTTAGGAAACACCAGAATGAAAGCTCCAGGACGTCCCAGACCAAGTACATCTTACTTGTTTATCCAGCACCTCGCACAAGAGCTCATAGTAGGCATTCAATAAATATTCATTGGATGGATAGATAGATGGATGGATGGATGGATGGATGGATGGATGGATGGATGGATGCATGGACAACTTCCAGTTGTCTTTCACCAAGTCCATTCACCAAATATTTCTAGACTCAAACTTAGAATCTCCTACCCTCTTGCCCTCCGTGACACTATTCTATAAAAGCCCCAATTTTGAAACTTGCAATCAGCTCATGTTTCTATTTTCTGGGCCCTGTACTGGGTCCTACCAGCTTCTCCTTTAATGTATCTGATTCTATTTGTCCCCTTGCCAACAACCAAAGCTACAGTATGCAATTCAAGTTTTTAATATAGTAATAATAGCTCTCCTTCGGATTTTCTATTTTTTCCTTGTTTATATATCCAGCAAACTGGCAGAACTTCTTAGCTTCCTGACCTACAATGGCTTTATGTTTATGCTCAGACGAAGTACAGAGGCAGGAGTGTACAAAGGAGCAAACACTGAATGACCCTTCTACCACTGATACCCTGTGATACCCTGGGGAATTGCCTCACCACTCCGAATCTCCATTGCCTCTGTAAGATGTAAGGTTTGGAATAGACGGTTTCCAAATATAAGAACATACTAAAATACTGCCATTGGTATCCTGCCAACTCCACAACTTCCTCCATTAATTTCATATTCCTCATTCATTTTAACTATGTCCCTACCCCTGCTCCATGTAGACCAGTTACCTTCTAATCCTATCAGGCTTCCCAGTCTATACCTATAGGATGAATTCCAGCACTTAATCTGGGGTCATCTGAATTTTTTCTCCACATGATACACTCTACTCCATATCCTTATCAGTCCAAATTCCGCACCTCTTTCAAGGTCCAGCTCACGTTCAACTTCTAAGAAACCTTCCCGAACTTCCCTTTTGTGCAAGTCCCTGCATCCAAGTGCCACATTATCTCCCGAAGGCAGATACTCCTAGAGAAGAAGGTCTCGGCAAGACAGTAACAATGAACCTCCAAATGAAGGGGGTGGCAGTAAGTTCTGAACTTCTAAAAGCATGTGCTTAAGTTATTTAAAACCAATTCTTCTTTATTTACATTTTGTTTTAATGCTACATTTATAGGTGGTATATAGAAAAAGATATCCTCTTGGTAATTAATGGTGCAAGAATTTTCCTTTGCAAGAATAGTGTATGTGTTATAAGAGATGAAGGGGATACTTTGAGAAGATGAAATCCCAGAGAAATATACACAAGTAACAATAGATGAATTTCTAAATACCCTCTTAGGATGGTGTTTCCTATTAACTACAGGACTTTCATTTTGCTGAGCACTAAGACAAGTGGAGTATTCCACTGTAACAGGGTATTGAATGGGTCTCTCCCTGTTGTCTAGAATTGTTGACATAGTCCCAAGCTGAGAACAATAGAGGAAAGATAGCCTCACATTCCAAGCAGAGATGTTTCTCTCTCTTCTCTCTCTCTCTCTCAATCTCTCTCTCTCTCACACACACACACACACACACACACACTACACACACACACACAGACACACACACATACAGAGAACATACTAGAAAACACGAACGCTGATCCTGCGATCCCTAACCTGCCTACATGGTTGCCTATTGAAGAGAAGCATGGAGGCATATCTGAATGCAGAAACTGGAGCCTACTTCCCACTTACAGAATTACAAGTATGTAAACCTTTTTTTTTTGAGGGAGGAGGAAGGAATTAGATTGAAATTAAATAGTTTCTGATAAGTTATAGGACAAATAGGATAGGATGGTGTTTAACAACATGACCTTGGAACTATATAACCTGGGTTCAAATCACGACTCTGCCATTTACTAGCCAGAGAACCCCAGAGAAATAACTTCATCTTTGTGAGCCTATTTCTTCATTCTTAAAAAATGCAGATAATAACAGTACCGACATAGTAAGTTTTTGTGAGGGTTAAAAGAAACGATACTTGTACTGTGCTTAGCACAGAGCTTATCCCTCGGTCAATGAATGTGAGCTGTTATATGTGCCAGACATTTAACCAGCCCAGCAGCAGAAACTCAGCTCAGGAAGGCAATTTCTTCTCCATCTAGAACACAAATATTTATTCTTTATATGAAAAATCCCTTTCTTGTTTCATATGAGATTTTGTTTCCCAAGTAAACAACTACAAATCTCAAGTATACCCCATAGGCAGCATGCAAAAATGATGAAAACTTGTTTTTCACAGTTTTCCTAAAATTTTGCAGCTAATGGAGGCCTTTCAATGGTAAAACCATTTATCAGTATTAAGCTGTTTCCCCATTCTATCGACAAGCATATTTATCTCTCCATTTCTTCCCAATTGTTGTGTGTTGCACAGGTAGCCATGTGTAGAGCCACGTGGATGAAACTCTGAATTAGGAACCACAGGCTCATACAATTTTATTCCTAGGAAGGGGATTGTCCTGTATAGACAAAAACGGCTCTGCTATTGATAATGACATCATTGAGTAACTGTTCTTTTAAGCATCAAGGAATATTGAGTCATGTTCATTATATTTTGCCATGTTACCAATAACTCACATATTGCCTGAGTTAGAGTATATTCCTCTTGGTGCCTGGAATACACAGGCAGGATCTCTCATCTCTAATTTGACTGATCTTGCCACAGATGGTCACTGTGACCTTGGATGTCTTACAACCATACTCAAACCAACTGAGCTATTGGCTTGGACACTCTTCTGGATGATGCAGGGGCTCCCACCTCTGGGATAACAACATCCTATTTCTAAAACGGCCTCTGGGAAATTTACAAGGTCATGGTCATGTTATTTACATGCAAATAGAAAAAGAAAATTAATTCCAGCAGGCCACATTCTAACTACAAATACCAGAAGAAGTTATAAATACACAAGAGGAAAACCGAACAGTCTGTTAGCATTATCTCGGAATGCCTAGAAAAGTGAGCTAACTGCATTAGTGGTTACAAAGAGCTTGGGCAAAACCTTATGTCCCTAGGCATGAGATGTTTTTTCTTTATGCTAATTTTGTAGACAGTAATTTTTGCCTGACATTTCCATGGTTAAACCAACAAAAGCATGACATATGTTTATTTTTAGAACTCCAATTATATTAAAATCATTTCCCTGTGCCGCTCTTAGAGTAGCAGAAAGCCCCAGATCGGTCTCCAGACTTCCTCAAAAGTTTTCTCTGACCTCGTTCTTAATAATAGTTAGTTACCAGTTAATACTAAACTCTTTAAGTCCCCAAGTTCAAGTTTGGTGTGAATTTCAGATCTGAGGGCTTTAGAGTAGGGTTCAAAGTCCATCATCATCTTTCAGCCCTGAGTTATTTTTTTAATTTAAAAAATTTCATTTAGCATGCAGATATAAGCATTTTATTAGCCCCAAAAAGGAAGAAATTAAAGCTCTATCTCAAGTTATTTTGCATGGTTGCCCAGAAAACCACCTGCATTGCCCGATGATGTTAGGGAAAAGTTGGACCACAGCACCATCTACTGGTCTCATCTGGGTGTTGCACAGAGAGAGCGAGAAATGTCAGGGAACAGCTGAACACTTCTAAAGAGTGACTTGTAGGCCATTAAAATGCACCAAGCCAGCAATGGTGTCACTTCATTGATGGTATATTCTATTCACAGGAAATATCCTGCCAAACAGAAACAAGCCAACTGCACCCAAATGACACATGATGACCACTGTCAAGCCGGCTCAAACAACAATTCTTTTTCTCTCGTGAATCAGCTGTAGATCATGTGGGTAAGGACACTCTGGAAGCTGGAATCACCTGAGACCATTAATCTAGCATTACTGATCACCAGGAGTTTTATCTGCCGATCATTTTGTCCCTGCAACCATCATGCCCAAACCTGATTTACACAGACTCCCCTGGAGAGCTTTTTAAAAACAAATTTCAGGTCCTACTTCCAGAACTACTGCAACAGAGTCTCTAAGGCTGGAGTCCAAGAAATTGCAGGTTTCAAATGCTCCCCAGGTGATTCTAAATGCAACTGTCAGTTCATGAGCTCGAAAGCGGGACCCACTACAGGATCACAGCTGTATCTTGTTGAGAAGGGTACGCAGATTCAGAATTTTTACATTCCGTCAGGCACTGCTTATAAGAGATGTGGCTTCAGCTCCAGATCATCAAAGGTAAGCCTGCTTTACTACAAAAGTTGGCTTATAGTTAACAGATTTGCTTTTGGGTAGACTATTTTCAAAGGAACAAATAACCCAATTTGTATATAATCTGTGGCTGCTTTCTTCCCCAAAACCTTTCCTTATGAACCATGAAAGTCAGGATAGTTATAATGTTGACCAAAGTCTGAATCCAGGAAGAAAAATGTGGTGGATGATGAGGACTGGGGTGCTCACAGTTATCCAAAGGAAAAATCCCTTCTGGCTTAAGACCTGTCTGGGTGACTGGAGCATTTTTGGTGGTGCAGAGCTAGAAGGCTCCTAGTGGACCAAGGCTAGAAACTGGAAGATTAATTAAATGCACTTGCAGCAATTTTGAGTGAATTAATAAATGCCAGAACTAAGATAAAAATTGAAAGGAGGAAGTTTTCTTCAAAGTTATCCATGAAAGGGTCTGCCTACATCCCCTTGTTAAAATTAGTCTGTCCCACCCTCTGAGTTTATTTCATTCTCACATCTCCATGAGAGTTCACATATCACAATATTAGAGTTGACTGGGTGGTGTGTATCCCAATTTCCTGTCCTTCAGATTCCAATGTCCACAGGACAGATCTGAACTCTCACCTTTGCATGCCTTGATGCACCTAGAGTGGGACTGTGCTCGCAGAGCTATAAATGTTAGCTGAATTTTTTAAAGCAATTGGTGACTGATTTGGTTAAGGGGTGAGAATGTGTTGCACTGAAGGTGTTGATTAGAACCAGCACTTTGTTTTAAACAACAAGAAATGCAATTCCTAATGGTAGAAATTACAAGGGACATAAAAGATGGCCTTAGTAGAGGTTGTCACCAGTGAACTCAAGTATTCTTTTGGTTGTGACTCCTTAGCCATGACCTAGAGAGGAATGTGAGCTGAGGACAGTCTTCCCAGAAACACCTGACTGGGCACGAAGCAGAGCTGGGATTATGAGACTTAAGGAAACCTCTAGATTTCCCTCCATCTGTCTGAAATCTCACAACTCACCTTCTGACAATGAAAAAGGAGTGTGCAGAGACAATTGGGGATCTACTAAAACTTTCTGACTCTGCTTTTATTCATGCTCGGAGGTGAAGACAAGAGGAAAATGAAAACTATTACAACTAGGAAATATAGAGGGACAAAACAGATAAAGAATTTTTTATAATCAGAAATATCACTGTTGTTTTCCTGTCAATGAAAATATTTGTGTAACTTGCATATGTATAATTAGTCAATTTCACAGAACACCATTTTCATTTATTTCATTCCATTTCTCTCCAGAATCTCTGTTAAGCTATAAAACATTTAATTTAGTCCCATTAATCAATCCATAAGCACATACTCTGACCACACACTGTCCTACTATGTGTGCTGTGTACCGCAGCTTTACAAGGAAGATGAGCTGATTCCTGTTCTAAAGGCCTTCATCCGTAACTAATAAGACAAACTTATGAAACTAGCAGTGAGTAAAAAACACCACAGGCTTATTGTGTGATGCAATCAAACAGGACAGTAGACAATAAGGTATACATTTAAAATACTTGTTCTTAAAAGATCATTTTGAATCATTAGTGTCAGAATGATCTCACTTATAAATTCACATCAAGCAAACCCGAGGTACATAAAAATTTAGATTTATACCAGCTATAAATTAGGGAAGCATAGCTCTGTTTATAAAAGGAATTCACTTTAAAAGGGGATTTATCGCAGTTCCTTTGAAATTCTGAGCTCATGGTCCAACTTGAAAGCAGGTCTTGGTGATTAAGAGCAGCACGTGCTCCAGAGCCAGAGGGCTGGGTTTGGTGTGAGCTCTGCTAGGTTCTTGCTGCGAGACTTGAGGCAAGTGATGAAATGTCTCTGTGTTTCAGTGTCTGTATTTGTGAAATGGAGATAATAATGGTATGTTTCCATGGGGGAAATGTCAAAGATTAAATGAATTCTTGTAAAGTTCTTGGCGCCGTGCCTGGCCCTCATCTGCTGCGGAAAATTAGGCACAACACTGTCAGAACCAGGTGAATGGGAAGCACTGGGCCTAGGGGGAAAATTTAGTACTAAACAGAAATGTGTTTTCTCCAGAAAGATCACAGCATAAATGTTTATATGTCTTTTTGAAAAACAAATAGATGTTATTCCTTTGGAAGATGCAGGAAGAAATCACAAGTTCTATTTAGATACATATTTTCCCCCCTTTTATCTCAGTCTTAAAGTAGATATACTTATTTGGTACCAAATTGACAAGATTATCCCATCCATTTCAGTGTTAATACTAAGATAGACAGGCAACAGACAGACAACAGATAATAAAGTGGTCCTCAAACAATTGAGGCTGAATGATAATTATGTCTAATTTCTGTGCATAGAAAAGCTATGTTTTCTGATCTTATACATATTATCAGTAAGCATATGGTTGAAAAAGCAGTGATCATAATAATTATCCTTTTCATTGAAATGAGGCCAATTTAAAGCTAAATATAAAGATGAATTTAGCAAAAACCTAAGGCAAATGAAATACTGGTTCAGAGAATATTCTTATGTTGTGATTTTGTCTGAGCCTAATAGAGTTTTAAAAGGTTCAAATAATTCTAAGGGCTTCCTTATAAATAATAGTGGGTAGAGTTCCAAATAATTTCACAGATATTCTGAATACTGGTTCAAATTCAGTTTATTCCGAATTTTTGTTTCAATCTCCAATGCTCGTAACTTTTCTTTCATATGTCTTATTACAGTTAAATTGTCTTTGAAAAATTGATAGGGGCCCTATCTCCTATATTTTTTAAATTTTGTATTCAGATGTAATAAAAATATAGAAAAATGCACAGATCATAAACATACAGCTCAATGGATTTTCACGAACTGAACACTGGGTGTAATTAGCACCCAGATCAAGAAACAGAACGTACGAGCAGCTCAGAAGCCCATTTCGTGCCTCCCTCAGGTCATTGCCCACTTCCCACGAGCAACCTCTATCCTGATTTCTAACTACATAGTTTACTGTATCAGTGGCGATTGCTGCATCACAACTAACCAGAAAACTTCAGCCGCACACAAAAGCAAGGCTTCTTGGTTCACTCACCTGGGCTCTGCTCATCTTGGCTGAGCTCTCCCCCATGTCTAGGGGTGGGCACAGCTGTCCTCCATGGTGACGGCAGAGGATGAAAGAAGTAGCAGAATTACGCAAGCCTCCTTTTTACGCAAGATGGGATCTGACAGAGCCAGGATTCGTGTGAGGCCAGTAAAGTGAGTCATGCAAGTACAGGGCAGCTCCTGTCTTTATTGACATTTTCGATATTTTGTTCACCAATTGTTCACTAAGTTAATTTTTTGCATTAACTTTGATTTTTTAAAAACACTGCATCAAAATCTTTCTTTTCTTGAGGTTTTTTGGGAACCCCTTCAACTTTGCGCCCAGGGTAAATGCCTTACTTGTCTCACCCTAGTCCTGGCCCTGGTGGGGAAATGAGCTTCACATCCTGAGTGAGAGGACCCGCAGTCACATGGCAAAGGGCGCGAATGTTGGAAGATAGAGAATCAGAGCTAATAATGCGATTAATTACCACGTATTTTCCCCCTTTGGCCATTTGTTAATGGGAATTGTACAGTATGTATTCTTTTGAATTTGGCTTTTTCCTCTTAACATGATATTTGTGGAATGCACTCATAGTGTTCCATGTAGTTGTAAATCATTCCGTCTCCTTGCTAAATAGAACTCCACTGTGTGAAGACATCACCACGCTGCTGGCTATTTTAATAGTCACAATTAAGAGCTATTATGAATGATGCTGCTTTGAATGATCTAGTATAAGTTTCTGTTAAATACATATGCATCTCTGTTGGGCGTATATGTGGGAGTGGAAATGTTAGATCAGAAGCTGTGCCTATACTCGTTTTTAGTGGATACTGCCAGTTTTCTAATGATTGATTCTTTTACCTTTATTTTATTATAAGCCTTGATACCTGGTGGTGTAAGCCTTCCAATTTTTTCCTTTTTCAAGGATCATCTTGAATATTCATGGCTTTTTGCATTTCTAAATAAATTTTAGAAGTAGCTTGTCAATGTCCACAAGAGGAAAAAAACTAATAGAATTTTGTTGGGGTTTGCTTTGAATCTATAAACTGATATCATTGCAACATGCTTCCACGTCTTAAATTTTGGTGTCTCATACCTTTGACTATTTACTTTGAATGGAATAGGTAGCCGATAAATACATTGTCGGTACAAAGCTTTAGAATGAATTATATTTTCGGTGACACTACACATTTTACCAATGCCTGAGCTGGTCCTTTTTTTTCCTCTCTGGGCCTCGCATGTGTTCTTTGAATCAGGTAGAATTCCCTTCGGGCCCTCCATCCCGCCTACCTGACAAAATCTAGTCTTCCTTAATCACTGAACTCAAATTTCACTGCTCTATAGAGTTAACAGGTCTTCTTCGTGGTGCCCCATCGATTCTTCTTTCCCTGACTTTAAATCACCACGATGTATTGTGATGACCTGCTCCAGTGCCTATTGAACTTTTGAGTGCTCCCCAGAGCCAGCCTAGCACTCAGTAGACACATGTTGGATAGATGAAAACAGCCATTCTTGTTGGTGGTGGTTGGTTTAGATGGTTTTTTGGTTGGTTTACTTACTTAGTTTTTGTAGGACTTCACTTGAATTTAACTTTAGTCCGAGAAAAAAAATGTAGTGTCCTTAGATGGCAAAGCAGTGTGTGTCAATCTGATTTTTTGTTTCACTATTCATTTTAATTTGAAAATACTCATTTATCTCTTTCCAGTAAGGTTTTGAAGCAGGTACATTGTTTTGTCTGATTCACATCACATCTTCTAACTTAGTTTAAAAGAAAACCATCAACTTTTCATTACAGAGACCAGTTAACAGTTTTTTCATGAAAAAGCAGTCACACCTCCAATGACCACTAGGTGGCAGTTTCACTGTCAATACTATGATCAGCTTGATAACATTGGGTGCTGTCATTCAAGAGATGTGAAGTAGGCCAGATGAATCATGGAGTAAAACTTAACTAGGCCTGTTGGCAGAAAAATGAAAGTTATAGGGAGTACGGCACGTGGAAAATGAAAAGGAATGCCATTAGACGCTATTTCACTGAAAAGTTAGCAAAAAGCTAAATTAACCACATCCACAACATCAGTAAGAAAGATGTATAAGATCAGAGACTGGTCAGATAGTATTGAAAAGCAGAGGAGTCTCCCGTGAGCCCTCCACAACTGCAGCGCAGCCCCTTAGGAGGGGGGAAAGGGAAAATAAAGAGAGGGCATGATTCTCACCCCTGGAACCGTTCTTGAATTCTTCCGGGAGGAAGGAAGTTTAGAGGCTTTAGACGACACTGGATGGAACAATGCCCAAATGTTTTTAGTTGAAACTGCTGTTAGCCACCAAATTATGCAAGGATCACACTAAAATTTTGCTCTGCATTTGAGAATTACCTATTCTGCGCAAGAAACTTTATGTATTTTATTTCATTTAATCCTCACAATAATTTTGTGAATTAGGGAATCTTATCCCCATTTTACAGGTAAGAATCCCAAGGCTTCTAGCACTAATGTATCTTACACAAAGTAAGAGGTTAGGGGATTGAAACCCAGCACTCTGACTGTTGCCATGACTCCAAGTTGAGTCCCAAGGAATCTCACCTCCCTCTCCTGAGAATGAGAGCACCTGCCTCCTCAGGCTGCTGTGGGACGAAGGGAGATGATGCTCATAAAAAGCCCAGTGCAGCATCTGGGACACGGGGTCTTTTCTTACCAGGCTGCACTGTTTTGCCCATGATGATCTCACCTAAAAGTGACATCCTCGCCACCCAAAGAGGAATCTCTCAGATTATGAGGTCCTGGTGAAGGGGAACCAAGCTAGCGGGCCATGGCAGAACAGAAATGACTGACCTCTGTTGTCTGTGACCCCAAGACTGGTTGGGTCTCCTCTTCTGGGAACTACAAGAAGAACCTCACAGGGCTCCATTTAGTCTGCTGGTTCTGATTCAAAGTTTGATGAGGGACTTTCTGGGCTCACAGCGTAAATCAGGGCCACGGTTCATCTCCACAGAAACATGAGGCGGCTCCCAGAAGAGCAAATCCAGGCATTCTGTGGGGCCAATAGGCCACCCGTGGACCCTGAGAAAACTGAATGAACAATGAAACTTGAGAAGACTGCAAATGAAAGCATTAGCCATCTTCTATCAGCACTGTATATTTGTATATACCATGAATCCCTTTTGGCTTAAAATAGGGAAACTGAGGCCCAGAGGAATCAAAGGATAAAGTAAATCCATACCGTGACAGCAAAGGGCACTGAGATAGAACTGGGGAAGCAAGCCCTGGGCAAAGCTGTCTTTCTGAGGCCCTGGCTGTTATGACACAACATGCACTCATAAGCTGGTGATAGAGTTTCAAGTTTTGCATACAAAGAACATGAGGAATCAGATTACCTGCTCATGTCTCTTTCCTTGCTGGCAACCCCACAAAGACTGCTAAAAACAAAGACACTCTAGACCAAAGTGCCAGATTCAGAGGACACTGCACAATCTGTGAGAGTTAATAAACAGTAGGGATTACAGTCTTTGTGAATGGGAACGGCTTCCTTATTTTTCCCCCTGCTGGAGTATGAACCAGGGAGAGAGAGAAAAAAGTTTAAAAGAAAAGCTAACAAGAGGAGCATGCAGCTTCTTCCTTGCCATCTTCATCACCATCACTGACATCCACCCTCAGGCGTTGTCCCAAGTTGGGTGGGAAGAAGGAAGGAAGGAAGCAGGACTCCCACAAAGGACCTGAGTTGTGGAGAAATTGCAAGCTCTCCCCTAGGTACAGCTCCCACAGACACTTCTGTCACTGGGTCATGGGGAGATAGGAAGTGGACAGAGGGCAAGGCACAGACAGGTGGGAGGTGCCAGAAGCCACTTCTGGGCTTCCATGGAGTCGAGCGTTGTAATGGAGGAGGTACATCGGTTTCTTTGGACCCAGACTGGTCCAGAGGCATTAACTAGAACCTGAGACAATTTGCCAGCCCCAAAAGGGCACTAGGAAAAGAGGAGCATGAAGCATGAGTGTGGATCACCTGCCTGCGGTGAGGGGCCAGTGGATGCCTCTCTGAAGCAGCAGAGGTGATAGAAAACAGTCGGGACCCTCCAGCAACATATCTGTCCCAGGGCCAGGCAGGTGTGGATGCTGCCAGCAGACACCAGCAAAGAAGTAAACCCAGATATTCTAAGAAGCATATAAGACCAGAAAGATGCCCTCCCTACCCCCAGACTCCAGCCAACCATGAAAAAGGCCTCCTCCACCACTGGCAGCCAGCCACCAAGGAAATTGGGGGTGCCAGATGCAAGAAAAATATGTTCAGTTAGAAAATATATTCTACTCTGTAGCCATTTTATTAGTTTTATATTGCTGCCATAACAAATTACCATAACTTTAGCAGCTTAAAACACAATATATTATGTCTTAGTTCCGTAGGCCAGAAGTCCCATGAGTCTCACCGGGCTACAGGCAAGGTGTTGATTGGCAGGACTACACCCCTTTGTGGAGGCTCTAGGGGAGAAAGCACTTCTTTGCTCTTTCAGGTATTGGCAGTTCCATGGGGTCGTAGGACTGAGGCCCCTGTTTCCTTGCTGGCTGTCAGCTGGGGTTACCCTCAGCTCCTAGAAGGTTCCCTTTAGCCTTGGCATGTAGCCCCTTACATCTCAGAACCGGCGACAGGGCACCGAATCCTTCTCATACTGCCATCTCTATGATTCTTCTTCCATAGTCACATTTCTGCTTTTAAGGACTTGTAATTAGAATTGGCCCACCCTGAAAATCCAGGATAACTTTTACATTGCAAGGTCCATGATATTAATCACACTTGCAAAATCCCTTTTGCCATGTAAGATAACATTCACAGGTTCAGGCTTTAGGACATAAATATCTTTGGGGGGCCATAATTCTGTCTACCACACCATTATATATTCAACAAGTATTTACTTAG
Organism: Rousettus aegyptiacus; assembly: GCF_014176215.1. Lineage (NCBI taxonomy): Eukaryota > Metazoa > Chordata > Mammalia > Chiroptera > Pteropodidae > Rousettus > Rousettus aegyptiacus. The sequence goes on along the minus strand of NW_023416306.1, from coordinate 113,334,141 downwards.
TTCCTTAACGAGCCAGATAGGGTCTAGGTACTGATTTAAGTTGCCACCATTAAGCTGGAGAGGAAAGCTGGTTTGGGGTGCAGCACCCTAGGACACCTGTCTTAGGGCTCCTCTGCAGCATTCCAGGGGGCGGAATAAAGCACAGCATAGATCACACCTCCACTGTCACCCCTCTATCCCTCTTGACTCCCCAACCTTCAGCCCTAAATTGTGCAGCTGCATAACTCTGGAGAGGGTCATTCCAGTTCCCTGGGAAGCAGGAGCTAAGCTCTCCAAGGGACTGAGACAGGAACCTGCTGGATCCAGGTGTGGCCATAGCAGAAAGACCAATAAGAGCATGGTAGGACTTGCAGCATCCCAGAGAGGCCTGGAGGCAGATACTGCTGCTGCTCTTTACCCTGTTTCCTGACCTGGTTTTATGGTCTCTCAAGGGACAAGAGAGGGAAATGCCCAGGGTCCTCTAAGTCCCCTTGTAACTCCAGATCATAAAAGAGAGATGGCGAGAGGTTGATTTTTCACTAGCGGAAGCCCCTTCCGGCTGAGGTTCCCTGGCCTATATTTTGTAGCTCCAGGACTCATGAGAGCCACCAGCTTGCTGGTTTTTTTCTCAGCTACAATCATGGTGAGTCAGCACAGAGGTTAGCTCTCAGCCAGGAGGCCACAGCCCCCAGTGGAGCTCCAGGTGGCTCGGCCTCTCAATCAGCCTGGCCCCAAGCCTGCCCGCCCCCCACCCCCACCTGGTTCCCTCTAGTCTTGAGCCTCCCTGATTGACTGACATCCTGGCCAACCCAAGCAGCAATCCATCTAGCTGAGTGTAGAGCTTCCAAAACCATGGCATGAAAGGCAAAAGTGACTGATAAACCAGAAAAACAGTCATCAGCCCCCTGTAATAAGCACAAGATAGCACCTGGCCAACAGCATCTGAGGATCTTTGCTCCAGGCCAGACTTGAGATAAGAGGGATGTGGTGGAAGAGGCATTCCGCCTTTTTCCACTCTAGCATCCTTATCCAGAGTCTTCCAGATACAGTCCACAGCACAGCATGACATTCTGGCCAACCAGACTTCCAATGGCAGGAAGAGCTACCATGAAGGGGTGCTCAGTACCCCTCACTTAAATGGCTCTTTACTATTCATACCACAAAACCAAAAATGACAATGGTGGTTGTCATTTCTGCTCCTACTACTTAAAATTTGCTGGCAAAGGAAACCTTTAAGGGGTGATGCCCTCAGGAAAATGGCATTCCTTTTTATCTTTCCCATACCCCTCTACAGGGCTAAGTCACTGACAACTGCCCCGAGTGACACAAAACAAGCCGATAGCAAGGAGGAAACAAGCCCCATACAACAGCTCGGTTGCTTGGGAGACAAGGTTACTCTGAAGGTCCCCCAGCCCCACCCACCTCTGCCTAGGCCTTACAGGGTCTATCTCTGCATTTCTGTTTAATGACACTGGTCTCCGGCTAAACCTGAGAGCCAGCTTTCCTCTGTGATCATCTCCTGAAGAGCACCATTACAACGCTCAGAGGAAGAGATGTCTGTAATCACACGCACACTTTAGCTTTACAAATGGAGTGTGACCAAGAGCTCTGCTGGTGCTTTTTAGCAGGAAGGCACATTAACAGGAAGGGCCATTTGACCCTCTGCAGTCTCTGATCGCTGATTATAGGCAGATGTGGCTTCTGTTAGTGGTGTTACATAAATTCCCTCTTGTTCCTGATCTACTTTTAGTAAAATGTCCCTGGGAAATTTTGCACCTCCTTAAAATATCCAAGACATGTGTGTCTTTATTTTCCTACCAGCTTCCCACATTTCAGCTTCGGTGGGTTCAGAAATAAGTTAATAATTCAATCATCTGAAAGCCATCACATAAGAGGGATTATGGCTTCCCAACTCAGAATGAGAGAATCCTGATCTCCACGTTTTTGCACCACCACAAAACTGCCGACATCACCTCAACCACCTGACTTTGGGAAGTAAGGACAAATCTCTCTTCACTGTGGTCCTAGACCCAGTGTCTTTGCTAGGGACATAAGCTAATCATCATGAGCACAGGGCAAAGTTGCACATCACAGAACATCTTCAACTCAGGAAATTCAAGAGAGAACTCATTGGCCAAGAGGGTCTGCAAGGCTGTGCACCAGCCACAAATCTACAGAACGTGCCGGTTCTCATCAATGGAAAATGTAATTGCTCTCAGAGCATAGAGAAAAATTCCATGTCCTGTGGTGGGGACAGAGATTCATATATAAAGTACTTAAGAAAACAACAGATTTATAATGAACCAGAAACAGGGTGACATTGAAAAGAGGGTTGCTGTCCTTGGGGTTGAAGATGAGGTCCTTTTAGGTGTGCAGGTGGAGTTAGGCAACACTGTCACTGGGAGAGTCTTCTGTGCTCTGCCATAGGTCATCTTGAAAACTTCTTGATGGTCACAGTACCATTTAGGAAACTTTAACATAGGTGTCCAGTCATGTCCTGGGATTGGCCTAAGTTCTATGTGAGCTCGGACACTATACCCTCTACTCCAGCCCACTAGCCTTCTCACCCTTCCGCCAATATCCCAAGTTTGTTCCCACCTTGGAAGCCTTTCCTGCTATTCCCTATGTCTGAAACATTCCTCCCCCAGCTCTCTGCCTGGCTAGGTTCCTCTTAGCATTCAGGCTTCATCCTAAACTTCTTCCCTCAGAGACTCGTGACACCATCTCTGAAGTGGCTCATTCACCCACAGAGTTCACTATCCTGCCATCCTCTCTAGTTTTCTTGTCACTGTCTGACACTTTAGGTCCAATTTGCTTATTGTCACCCTGCACACAGGTGAACTTGGTGGGAACAGGGCCTTTATCCATCTGGTTTACTGCTGCATTCCTAGGGCCTCAGATGGTGCCTGGCACATAGTTGGCAGCCAGTAGACATCTGTTGAAGGAATGTTGAAAGGCATATTCAGATGTACATGTTTGAAGGCCTAAGAATTCCCATAGGAGTCAGACTTGTGGGACAGAGCAAGATAATGGGGGAGGGGGGGCGCGGATCCTCTGGGTGGATGCGGACTCTGGAGGAGGTGAGAATGGGCACTGGACTGGGGCTTGGATGTCCTCTCGAACGACTGTTACGTTATACTTCACATAATATCTTACCTTATACTTGGCTGAAAGTCACGTATAAGACCATGTTCTGTCATTCCCACTGCAACTCCTCCCCAGAGAAGAAGCGCACTGAAGGGCGCACTAACTAGGGCCCTCTGAGACAGGGATGGAAACCCCATGGAAAGAGCGTATTTCCAGAGAGCATCCAGGAGGACCTCTTGGAGCATCCACGAATACAAAGACACCGGGTGCCAGACATCCGCACCTTCAGAGCATCTTCATTCAACTCGGGACACTCAGGGGAGCATCCCAAGTCTGAGAAGTAACTCTTAAGGAGTGCAATTTATGTGAGCCAGAAAAACTGTTTGGTTCCCTCCCCCCACGCCCCACTCCGTGGATACAAAACTCCCTGGAGAGGAGGAGGACAGAGAAAGCTTTAGAAGAGCAGTGAGAAGTAAGGGACAGTCTTGCCTCTGCCACCAGCCAGCCCTGAGACCTTGTCCTGCATGGGGGAGGGGGACTGGAGTAAGGAAGAAAGAAAAAATGGTTTCTCCGTGAGGTCTGGAGATCTGGTGAGCAGGTCGGGTTGGAATTCTCGCAGCTTTCTGAGCCGCAACCCCTGCAGACCTGCCATACAAGACACATCATGATTCTCATTTTCCAGGCAAAAAATAGAAGACTCAGAGGGCAATCAATGGATGCTTGTTTGCCCGCTAAATCTCCATCTCCGCCCAACCTCCTCTCTGCATTAGAACCTTGATTAGGCATCAGGTGGGTGGAGCAAAAGGGAGGCTGAGCCCCTCCTCCAGCCCAGGGAAGGGAATCATGATTAGACTGAGCCAGGGGTCTCAACTCTGGCTGCACATAAGAACTATCCAAGTGCAGTTAAGTCAGCGTCTCTGGGAGCGAGTCGTAGGCCTCAATAGTTGCAACGCTCCTCAGTGATTCTCATGTGCAGCAGTGCTTGGACTCACCTGTCTGAACTACAAATGATCATTTCCATCCTCACCAACATGGAAAGGAAGTGTTCTGGGGGCTTTAAGGAAAGCAGGATTCCCTTCTTTTAAAAACACATGTATTGTGTTGATGAAACAGGCTGTGCGATCCCTAGAAGTGGTACCTGAACTGTGGACACCATCTTAAGAACAAATGCCGGCACACTAAGGTTGGCAGAGGAAACAAAGGGGGGCGGGGGTGGGGGGGGGGGGTGGGGCTGGATACCTGAGATGTTATTGAGCAAACGATTTACCCAACCTTGGAACTTCCCTCTTTCTGGACTTTCTGTGTAAATGAGTTAGTAAAAGATGGTTTGGCCAGTTTTAGTTGGGTTGTTCATTACTTGCAGCTGAGAGGATCCTAAATGATACAGTCCAACAGAAAGTGGCAGAGCCCAGAGTCAAGCCAGGTACAGCTCGAAGGCAACCAGTAGAGCAAGGAGAGTCCAAGGGACAATGGGAGGGTATTTGGATCGGATCATTGAATTTCTAAACAGTTTTCAAATAATAAAAAGTAGTTTGTTAAGGTTAATATATTATCTTGATTTTTTTTCTTATTCATCAGAATCAGAACCTGAAAATGAAGAAGCATATTATCTAGATAGTTAATTGCCAGCTTCCGGTTTAAAAATAATAATAATTAGAAAGTCCGGGTTTGAAGTTTGGAAAGTTACCAAAGTTAATAGCTAAAATAGGGACTCTGGATTGTCTTGGACTTTAATGGAATATCTAATAAATCTATTCATCTAGCCAGTAACCTCAGTGACTAAGGAGTCTAACCAGTTTTTCAACTGAATTGAGTCTTTAGTAATTTTCCATTTGAGGCCCCCAAGTTGTACATTAAAAAGGCCTCTTTTACTACTACTTAGTCGTTACAAAATAATTAAATATTAAGTGAAAAACAGTTGCCAGAAATACAAGTGTTTCTTGGAAGGTTCTTGTACCACATCCCTTATAGAAAGGTGGTGTGCATTTTAGCTCACCTACAAAGTTGAGACGGCTAGAAATTTCCACGGCAGTACTGAGGAACTGCCTGAAGGTGGCGCTTGAGGGTGATAATAAACAGCGTTTGATCCAGTAATTTCAACTTCTGGAAAAAGTCAAGGTTAGTCTTTTCTTCCTGATAAAGTTAATTGCCTTAAGTTAACGCACGGCATAAGGCTTTGTGGCATAAAAAGAATAACAAAATTATAAAAGGTATAATTTGGAGGCTTTGTCAAGAGCTGTGATGATCACACCCTAATGAGTTTAAATGTTCTGAAGCCCAAGTACTCAGTGACAAGGGTGTCTGGGGGAGGGACAACGCCAGCCTCAGTGTTCAGGCTCTGGAAAGGAAAAAGCTTTTTGGTCTACAATTACCAGCCTGCTATTATTCTTTAAAACACGTCTACTTAATGCTTGCCATTTTTTCAAGCATGCTTTTCCCCTGATGGTTTCACATGTTCGTTCACACGAGTAAAGTATGCTTTTTACACTTCACTGGATGTCGAAGTTGATGCCTGAGGGAAAGAGTTAGATCCTCACCTTGTCGTGGCTTTCCCTAACTCTGGGTTTGTGAAGCTCCGAAGTAAAAAGCACGCTCATCTAGGCAATACTGGAAGGCCACCAAGTTTGTATTTTCTGCCCTACTTCCCAAGCCTGCATCCTTATGTGTATGCCACTAAAGTTCTTCCCTTTGAAACCCAATGAAAGTGTGCCTTTGCCCCCCTGGAGAGAAAGCTGCTTCTAGAATAGCTGCTGCTAATACTTTCTCTTCCATCACTTAGGCAGTAATAGACCTCCTACCTTTTGGTTCCATATCACCACCACCCCATGCTCCAGTGCTTTTCCGCCTTGGGCTAAGACCAGCATGGAATGGATCTCCCATGGCACATCCCCCTGCTTTTAAAAGGTTCCAAGTGCTGGGCTAAGGTTGTTCTGGTTCTTGGCTTGTTCTCCTGAAGATTAGGTCAAATCCTCCCTACTGAGGAGAGCTTTTTTGAGGAAGAAATTAGAGTTTACCATTCTGCTTAGAGCACCCCATCCCAGGTCTGAGAAGAAAAAATTTTCTAGTCTCTTATACCTTTACAGAACCTTGACTGTGCTGAACTATTGTGCACAAATGTGGCCTAGATGGAAGTGGATAGCAAGTAAGCATTGATCTAGCCTTACATCTTCCATGGCTCCTAAAGCTACAGCTTCTCATTTTCACCTCCATAGCCTGATGGTCTGGCCTGATTTACTGCCACTTGCCTTCTTGAGTTTCTTTCTCCCAGGGTCAGTCATCTTCCCAGGGTTTCCTACAGAGAGAAGTAGTTTAAAAGGAAGGAAATCAGAAGGCAGACTTGAGGAAGGGTGGTCAGCCACAAAGGAGGCTTGAGAAACCAAGTGGCTTTGATCAAGAAGCTCATTCCCTTATTCCACATGTATGTTTTGAGTTAGACAGATGTCAACACAATCTCCAATGTTTTTTCTTTCTGACCAATACTTGTTACCCAGACTAACTAGAATAAATAAGTCATTGCATGGGCTCCATTAAATACAATGACCCACATCTTGATTCTTCTTCGGTATGTTCTTTGGAAAAGGTATCCTTTCCAAAGACTCCCATCCGTAAGCAATTTCACAAGAGGAAAGGCCAGCAGAACCTCCCAACTGTGCTGGGCATATGATGAGTATTTTTCCTTACCTTTATGTTAGAAATTCTCTAATATAATGCATTACCAGTTCGTAGATAAGGAAACTGAAGCTCAAATAAGCTAAATAACTTATGCAAGTTCATTCCGCTTAGGAAGAATTCAGGGAGGTGTAAATCTAATGTCCAGTTTCAGAACAAACAAGGAAATTTAGGGTTTGGCAGCAAAGGAAATGGCCTGGACAGAAGTGTGAAGAAGTGATTTTGATTAAGAACTCTATATAGATGTGCATGGTAGGAGCATAGGGCGCTTGACGGTGTGCGAAGGGACATGACTTTGCAGTTGGGTGGTGAAGGAACTTGCATGTCATGCTGAAAGATGGCACTATCCTGTGAGCCAAAGATTTTGAGCAGAGTTTACTAAGAACTTTGACCAAAATATTCCAAAAATAATTTACTACTTTCGATTGATTTAGTTAATTAAAAAAACTCATGAGACGAGATAACGCCACTATCGTATGGATTATTAAACTAAGGCAGAGAAATTAAATGACATGCTTAGGATCATAGATTGTCAGTCATTAAGAAAACCTGTGCCCTAATCATCCAACTCCTGGTCCTGAATTCTGTCCCTAACAGTGACCTAATGTTCGACTCCAAGAAAACTGCCAGCCTGGGCACATTTACCCTGCGCTGAAAATACAAAGACCCCTGAGCCCCACCGGCCTCTCTCAGGGCCTCCTTACACTACATTGTCTCTGTGCATGCACTTCACAGTTTAGCAGAAAAATTTCTGCCACTCTCAATCTTTTCTAGGTTTGTAGGTGCAAATTCTTCTTCATACAGTGAGAAGGAAAATTCAGAACCTAGCTGACCTTTTTCACTCTAAATTACCTTTTGCACTTTCCCTGTCGAGGTCAGAGCAAAAAATATACAATTTCTCTTTAGCAAATTGAGTTTCAAGAAGTTTCCAGCAGTTCATCTAACAAGATACACTTCACTTTGGTGTCTTCACTCCTCAGCAAACCCTGTAACCTAATAATGCTGAGTAGATTCTTTGAAGATTCTAAGAACCTTCTCACAGGAAAGGGTGGCTTAGGGGCCTCTGGCTGTTCTCTCTGGGTTCTCTTGAGCTCAGAGTTTTGAAGTGTGGGTGTGGCCAAGAAAAATTGGTTGGGAGAGGCAGAAGGGTGTGAGGAGTGGCAATCTAGGGAACCAGACATGAAAAACCTTGGTTAGCCAAATATGTCACTTCTGGGGACAGCAGGCCCCTCTTTTATACATGACTATATCCCCAGCCCCCCACACAGTAGAATAAACATAGATTATTGATGTCGATTATGGTTCTATATCACTAACTAAGCAAAGAAGAAAGGTGGGGGTGCAGGGAAGGCAGCGTTGAGAGACAGTATGACTCCTTAGCAATACTAGTGATGTTGGCATTTAAGAGCTAGGAGTCAGGGTGTGGGAAAGAACAGTGTCAGTCATGGAAACCTGCTGTGAAAGCCAGGGCCAAGAGCCAAGCCCTGATCCCACTCCTTCTAGCTGCATGACTTTGGACAAATTATAGAAACTTCTGGAGATCAGAGCAACATCTACTGCAGAAAGTATCCATGAGGACTGAGGGATAAACTATATAGAAGCATGTAGCCTGGTACCTGGCACATACCCCTGTGAGTTATTATTCATTAAAAATTCAGGATTGTCCCTCTTGATTCCAAAAAGTCTGTCACCTCAGTGGACTTTCTCTTACAGATTTTTCTTCATTGTTTCTAGACGTGATACTTGCGAGGCGTATATGTACATATTTGTAATTCTTGTTCACCACCTTATCCACATCCAGTTAATCAGTTCCTCATGAACAAAACAGACTTTTCAGCCTTCTGTACAGTCAAACGGTTGCACTGCCTGCTCCTGCTCTCCTCGCTGTTTAAGTTTTGTTTCTTATTTGCTGGGAAATGTCTTTTGCCTCAGTTTCCTTCTCTCCAGAGCCAGCAGGAGGGCACCACAATTTCTCTCTCACTAAGCACATAATGGGGCATCCTGGAGAGATAATGGATTCCTGAGACCAAGGGGCCACTTACAGGGAAGAGCCCAGAGTCTCTGGGTCAGGAGTGAGAGCGTAGAAACCTCGCTAATGCACTCCTTCCATTACTGTTCTCCATTTTTTCCTGTCTCCCACTATTACCTTCAATTAAGCTTTGCTTTTTAAAAGCCTCCATCTGCACCCAGGGTCATTAGCTTTCATCCGGCACAGCAGTTAGCAGCCACAGCTGGCCCTGGCGCTTCTCAGAAATCTCAAAGTTGGGGGCCAGATAATTTTTTAGAAAGCTCCTTAACATGGTTCTTCACCTTGAATGTTTTCAGCTTTGACAAAAGCCACTTGAACATGGAGCCTGACTAAGGGATGTACAAGAGGAAAAAAATAAGTCTCTAGCTTTATCTGTTTTCAGTGAGTTCATTTTGCAAGTGATTTAGCAACTATGGGTAGATTTTTAAATTTTATTGGATATTTTAACTCATTTTGTCTCCTAACAACTCTGAAAACCCAGGCTGCACCAAAAGCTCTTCACCAGCCAAATCGGGGAGGGTGTAAAACTGGGGCAGGGTCAGAACTGATAGAACATCAGAACTACCCTATGGCATCCAGACATTCTCGCTCTACCATATTTTTCTACTAAAATCTTGGAACAGTTCTCTTTTCCAATACTGTTTCACTTCCCCACATTCCAGCTTGCAGCTCCTCCTCCCATCCCACCCCTCAAAAGAATTGAAGTCCGGCGTCCTGGGTCTTCTCTACATAATTTAAAAGTAACAGCTCCTGTAATATGTATATGCTGCCACCAGATGGCAACAGAGGTCACAGTTCTATTAGAATACTTTGTGCCAGATATCTTGCAGGAAATTAAAAAATCTGTGATGAACAAAGAGGAGCCCTCGCTCACCCACCCCCACCCTCCCAAAAAAATTCTAAATGTAGCAAGACAGACGTTAAGCAAAATATTACAAATCGTTAAATTACAGTGCTGAAAGTCAGTTCCCAGAGGCTAATGCTGGGAGTGGGCAGAGACAGCAAAGCTCACTGCGTGTTGCACGGTTTCTCTGCTCTCTCCAGCCACCTTGCAGTTAGGTGGGGCCTTGTTACTAGTTCAGGGCAATGGGATATGAGTGGAAATCACCCGTGACACTTTAGAGCCAAGCAGAGAACAGTGAGCATAATTTCTCCATGCTTCTCTCTTCCTTTGCTGTGACAACTGGTGACATGACAGGCAGTAGAGCCTCTGTCGGCCTGAACCCCTGAGTGACTACACAGAGCAGAGCCATCACTAACCCTCATGCTACTTGATCCTGGACCTCCACTCCTCATGTTGGATGGGTAGCATAAATCTTCATTGAATTAAGCCATAGAGATTTGAGGGTTAATTTGTTTCTGAAGCATAACCAAGCAAGTATGTTAGTCTAAGGACTAAATTTCTAGTTGCACAGATGGAACTAAGAGGTCTTTTTCCTCTAAGTGGGTGGGTCTTTGCACAAGAAGCACAGACTTGTGAAGATGGAGAAAAACAAACTCAAACTGCATTGCCACCTCCAATCCTCCTGAGGGCAGTGGGAAGAAAGGAGAGCTTCCCTAACAAAAGAGGCTATGTATGGTTATCATTTCTTACCACTACAAGCAGGACACTAAGCTAATTATAACAGACCAGAAGGGTATGATTATTCCAGCAGGCCTGGGGTCAGGCCAGAGAAGGGCAGATCTCTGGGTGGCAGGAGTAACTCATAGACTGTGTCTCAGACGGGCCACAGAGATGGCTCTGAGGTCTCTCTAGCAGCCACAAACGTAATGAAAATCATGAGGCATTTAGTGGCTAGGCTAACCAGGCATCTGTATCCCACCAGCTGGCTTTCTTTTCAGTTACATTTGTTTGCTTGTTTGTTGGGGTTTATTCTGATATAATTTCACACTTATAGGTGAAAATAAATAATAGTTTACCCTTCACCCAGATTCACTAGTTTATGTAAAACCAGTTGATCTCTCATATCAAACATAGCTTTAATGCCTAAACTCAAAACTTCAATATTAAATTTAATAAGCCACTTTTATATTTAAGACTTGCAAAATATATAGAGTAGCCTTAATATATAAAGAGTAATTTCAAATTCATAAAGATAAAGTAACACCCTTTGGAAAAATAGGCAAAGGCCATGTGTAGCCAGTTGACAACGGAAGTAGAATTGACAAACCTATGAAAGAAGTCAAACTCTTCAGTAATTAAGTGTGAATTGAAACCTCATTTTCCACCTTTCAGACTGACAAAGCTTTACATGAATGATAATACTTGTGTCGGAGACAGTATGAAGAAAGGGGCACTCTCATACAATAGTGCTGGTTCTGGAAATTGGTGCAATATTCTGACTGGTTTATGAGTCAAAAAAATAGCATAAAAATTTTAATGTACTTACCTTTTAACACAGCCATTTTAATTCTAGGAACTGATCTGTAGAAGCAGGCAAATAAGTGTCCCTTACCCACCCCTGAGAAGAAGGGTATTCATTACAATGTTATCAGAGAAAATATCAAAAAGTAGAGACTTTGGCTAAATAAATAATGGTGCTTCATACGAAGCACTAACACTGCATACAGAGCACTTACTGAATGCTAGGCTCTCTTCTTCACACTTCGCATATATTAATGAACCCATCTAATCCTCTCAACAGATAGGTACCGCAGTTACCATCAGCATTTTACAGATGATTGAAACTGAAGTACAGAAAGGCTCACTACCTCATTCCAGGTCATAAAGCGAGTAAGTGTGGAGCTAACATGGGCACCCAGGCATCTGGCTGCAGAGTCTGTCCTATTAGACATAGGCTATCCAGCCTCTCATATGGTGTGTAAGCCTCTCTCTGCAGCCACTAAAATTACAAAATAGTTTGTATTCACTGTTATGGAAAAGTGCTCAAAATGCAGGAATACCACGGAGATATGGCACTTTTGATCCCAGACCACTGCATTGAAGCATGTGTGACAGCAAAGCAAGTTGTAATCTTTTGCTGGCGGAGAATCTTGCCTTTGGTTTTGTAAAAAAAAACATGACATCTGTGAGGCACAGTAAATACAAGCACAATAAAACAAGGCATGGTTATATATGAAGGAGAAAAATAGATTATGAAATATTACATACAGTGCGAAACCATTTTTTAAAAAGGAATTATGTACACATTTATATGAGATATATAAAATATATTCTGCAATCAAAAAATTAGCAATGTTAAGATTTGAGGAGATTTTTGATCCTCTGTTTCTCTTTGTTTTCTAAGTTTTCTACAATGACCGTGTAATTCTTGTAATATAAAAAATTCAGTGATTTTTTTTCCCCACTACCCAATCCTGCTTTCTTTTCATCCTTTCTTTGGATATCAGTTCCACGGATTCTCCCTAATTAACATCGTATACACTAAACTCTGTCTCAGAGTCAGCTTCCCAGAGAACCTAACCTGTGAACATTGGTGCCAGGAGTGATCCAAGAAAGCAGGCAATGAAATGATATTTAGGAGCTGGATCACTCACCACCCAGCTGGAGATGAGAACCCCATCCCTGGAGGTAGCTGGAGCACAAACAGCCCCTGATTCAATTAAAAATTCCCCATGGTGAATGAGGATAATGCATAGGAGGAAGGGAATGCAATAGCTGGTGCTATGTATCTGGGGTCAGAAGATTATCAGGGAAAGAGTAACTTAGCTACACTCGGTTGAAGTTCTGCAAAAAGAATAGAGCTGAACAAAAGGCAGAGAGGTTTTCCTCACCTGCAGAGGGAGGGCAGGGAAAGTGGAGGCCCAGGCCCAGCCTCAGGCCTTCATACAAAGTCTCACCCAAAGTTCAGTGAAATGTTAAAACGCTTGATCAAGGCAAGTCTGTTATGCCAAAGTCAGGGATTTGGTTGGGCATATGAATCTTGACTCATAGGATAGCATGTCTGGGTTGGTTTGGCCCAAACTCTTAAGGACAATGCAGAGGCCTCTGCCTTCCAATCTAGCCACTTGCCCTGTAACTAGGATTAAGTTGCACCTTCACCCAGCTACGGACATGGTAGGCCCGATAAGGAAGAAAAGGGACTCCACCCCTAAAGGAACTGCCAGACCTATCTAGCAGGTACACATATGAGACTGGATTTGAGGGGACTTAATCAAGGAGGCTAGGACATAATACTGAATAAGAGGAAGCTTATTGACTTGGGCACACTCTGAAATATAGATTTTAGCATCCTGGCAAAGACCCCAAAAAATGGTACATACTTGCTACTAAGCTGCTTCCTAGATGCATGGAAAGAGCAATGGTCCCCAATAAGTGAGGGTGAAATGCCAAAATTACCATAGCAGATGCTGGAGGAAGGGGTTGAAAGACTCAGAGAAGTGGGCATGCTGGAGTAAATATCCTACATTAGGCCAGACTACCCACCAAATGACTATATTCCACAGGATAGCCTTAAGTATACTGGTGAGAGTCACACCAGCATCACTAAGAGGTTCAGTGGTGGATCTCAGTAGACCGCTGGTGATAGTAAGAAAGGCCATTACAGAACTAAGCTAATTGATAGTGATAGAGATGATAGGAAACTTCACCCAAAACAGTGGCCAGGTAATGGCGCCTATCTGTCAGAAACCAGATGAATCTAATTATCATAATGAGTGGCAAGGTTGAAATAATAGCCAGAAGGCATGGCTGAGGCAGTTACAGAAATAGTTAATAGGACACGGTACCCCTATAGGCAAAACAGATGGGATTCAACAAAGGCACTCTTCAACTTACCTTCAGAGTAAACCAAAAATGGATGAACAAGAAACTGAGGGCCGTTGCCCCAGTAAAAATCCAAGATCCCATGCCCAGTTACTGGACCTAACAGAATTCAGACTCGGAGCCCAGTGACGGAAAGAGAGGCTGGGTTCCCAGAAGGAAGAGCTTTCAGAAGAAAATCTACAAATGCTCAATTATTCATGAAAGGCTGCTGATTTTCAGTTACCATTAGAAAAACGCAAATTAAGACCACGATGAGACACCATTTCATACCCGCTAAAATGGCTATTATTAAAAAGACTAACAGTACCAAATACTAGGCAAACTGTGTAATGTTTGATTTAAGGATCAAAACTCAGTCTCATAATCATCAGGTGGTAGACCTAGCATAGCCAAAGATCCTGATCAGAGGCTAATACTGTCCTTCCCCAGGCCCAGAGAAATGTGCAAAGAGTTCAGATTATGGATACTTTCCCTCATGGCTTATTTATTCATTCATTCGTTTATTCATTTTAAAAATCATTAATCCCATCATGAAGATATATAACCTCTGAAAACATTTTGTGTGTAACCTTCTGTATTCATTTCTGTGCTGTACAAACTATCTAGAATCTTACTTTTTTTAGACAATCTTAAATTCGCAGAAAAATCAAGAAAATAGTACAGAGGATTTTCATATATCCCTCGCTCAATTTCCCCTGTTAATATCTTACATTAGTGTGATACATTTGTTATAACTAATGAACCAATATTTATACATTATTATTAACTAAAGTTCATTTTTATTCAGTTCTCAATTTTCCCTAATGTCCTTTTTCTGTTTCAAGATCCCATACAAGGTGCCACATGATATTTAGTTGTAATGTCTCCTTAGTCTCTTCTTACCTATGGCAGTTGCTCAGACTTTCCTTGTTTTTGATGACCTTGACAGTTTTGCTGGTCAGGTGTATCATGGGATGCCCCTGTATTGGCATTTGCCTGACATTTTCCTTGTGGTAAGGCCGGGGTTATGAGACTTCCTTGGCTTTTTTCCATATCCTGTTTGGGGGAACTTTGAAAATGGTCCCAGTCATTGACTGAAGAGAGTTCTATTTCTGGAAAACCTCAGTTTCTTACTGCTTTAGAGTGTTGAACTAATGTTCGAATTCTGAGTAGAGTAGAAATAGTAGAAAGAAAAATATTGGAATATGTGCTTTTTAAAAAGACCTACTCTTTGCCCTGCCATACCAACAAAGAAACCTAGCAACTATCATTAGCTTTTATGTGATTAGCATTTATTTGAGTGGAATGGCACTGTTTTCTCCAGCGCAAGGACACATAAGTCTTATTCCAGCTTAATAAAAATATTTTCCTAATCACTTTATAATCCTTGGCAATTTAATAAATTACCAAAGAGCAATTCGTTTTCATGAAGGCGATTGGCATTAAAACGTTACTTGTGCTTGAGATTCTGTTGTTCTTTTTTTCTTTTAATACACAGAAGTAGATTCACATGATGGAGAAGGCAAATTTGTGCATGCTTAATTGACTAACAAGAAAAAAGCTGGCAGCTGCTCTACTTGAGATACATTTTCAGCACTTCTGTTGTCTTATAAATACCTCAAGCTAAACAAATAACAGTTTGAGGAAAAAAGGTGTCTTGCTATATGAAAAATGTCTGAGTTTTTTCCCTTGGAAGTATAACTATACACAGTAAAATACACAGATCAGTGACCAATTTGCTGAGTTTTGACAACTATACACCCATTACACACTACCTCAAACAAAACAAGGAACGTTTCCATCACTGATTTGTTTTATTCATACTTAGGTTTTGTATAAGTGGAATCATACTGTTTGTAATCTTTTGCATCTAGCTCCTTTTCATTGAACATAATATTTGACATTAACTAGCCAGAATAGCAATGTAATGCCCAGCTCAAGGGAGATCATAGCCCACTGGCCTCTATGGCGGACAGGCCCATCTGTAATATTTATTCCTGCAGGACAACTCTCTTTAGGTGGGACACTGACAATCTAGAGTGTCTCCAGAAGAAGGATCTATAAGTCAGTTAAGACTGAGAAGCAGAGGAGAAAATTCAGACCAAGAAAACAGGCTTTTATGAGAAAATCGAGAAAAGAAGGGACAAAAACGGTCACAAAACATTAGAAAGATTGTCATCTGAAAGAAGGAATAGATTCTGTGTGTGTAGTTCCAGAGTGAGAAATTACTGGCAGACAGTTTTCAGCTCTACATAAAGAGAAGCATCTTCAACAGCAGGTCGTGGAGGCACCTTGAACAACAGTTTCTCATCACAGAGACTGTTCAAAAGAGGCTAATAGCTTCTGATCGTGGATGCTATCAAAACAAATCCCAATTAGGTGGGAGAGGACATCTTCTCACATAAGACTTGTGGTTTTTGATTTAGACAAAGCTGGATTTTGACTCCACTTCACACTAGTTGGTCAGACGCTCTAGATTGTCAGTGTCCCACCTAAAGAGAGTTGTCCTGCAGTAGTCAATATTATTTTGTACATTTCCCATTGGCAACAAGGTCATATGGTTTTCACTCCAAGTATCTCAGAACCAGCTGCTGCCATAAAAACTAAGGTTGAGTAGTAAGGACCCGGGGTGAATTCTGTGTTCTTATTTCACAGTATTCTCTATAAGAAATTCTTCCCTGCCTCGTTCCCCAAGGAACCTGCCACAGGCAGTGTGATATCTTCATCCCTAACAAACATAAACAGGGTATCCATGAGAGCAAATGTTACTAAAGTGTTTGCCTTATCCTTCTTCAAGGTCCAGCTTGCAATAAGGTCCGAATTAAAAATCAGAGCTCTGCAAATCTTTTGCAAGTTGTCTTCAGTGAGTTGGATAAATACAAAAGAGGAAGTGATGAGAAGAGAGGAAATGTTTATAAGAAAAGGTGGCTGTCCTTCAGGTAACTAAAAGGTCTTCTCAATCTGTCTCCAACATCGCACATGCCCTTCCTCCCCTATCTCCCTAGGCCATTGCCAGTTAGCCAAAGTCCAGCCACCTGCTTTAGATATCTGAATGCAGGCTTCAACTCAAGGCAACTGTTCTCGGAAGAGTAAAAAACATCTATCAGACCCCAAGTTGGCCTCTTATCACGTTCTACAAATCCCAATTTTAACAAGCATCTTCACTGTCTTCGTAGTCAGTCATTTGCATATTTCCTCCCCGAGCTACTTTTAAGCTCCAATCTATGAGAAAAAAAAAAAAAAATTCAAACATCTATACCATGTATGGAACTGTCCCTTCTTTCTTTTTCAAAACCACCATCTTTGAGAAAGCCTGCCGAAGAATCTCACCCACTTGCTTCACTCCTGAACTCCACCTCTCACAATTTGTAAACAGCCAGGGTATGCTGGTGTGACCTCAATTATATATTGCCGCATAAGCAGAACAAAGTCATTTTTGGAGATACATGTAATATTTCATAATACCAGCTCAACAAAAACCTTTATTTTTTGATCTACAGACATTTGATAATGTGATCTTTTGGGTGAAAGCAGAAAGGCCTCCCACATTCCAGCCCTAAGTTGTTCACCAAGAGCGTGCATTTCCAATGCATCGTTCAAGGAGGCTTGGTCTCTCTCTGGTGGCTCTCTGGGCCAAGAAAGATCTGATTCTTGTAGTGGCTCCTTCCTCCCACAATATTTGCATAAGGCTCTACCCCAACCACACCCCTAAAGGAGAACTAATGGGCAGGACAGAGCTAAATAAGCATTCAGATGGGCATGCAAAATAGCTAAAGCAACTGTGGCTTTTCAGAGCTGAGTCTGCTTTCAGACCATATATCTGGCCCATTCACTCAGAAAGGGGAAGTGGCTTACCCAAAGCCTCCCTGTTGATGAGAGCAGAGCTCTGGCATGAACCCACATTTCCCAATTTGTGTGCATAACTTACCTTATATAAGGAGCTAAACACGGATAAAGAAAGGTCATTGTTTCAGTGGGAAACTGATGTAACACACAAAAATTTGGCATTTACTTGGTCAATTACTAGGTTTCTCATCCGTGAAATGGAATGTTAATACCTCACTCGAGGCTCTTGTAAAGGATGAAAAGGACGTAATGCATGTAGATGGCCTACTGTTCATTGACATTCACTACATAAAAATTTCTTTGCCTTCGTAGTAATATAGTCAGCCTCTGACATTCATTCTAGGTTTACTGTCCCCCCCCCAAAATATAGCAAAATTTGCCTCGAATATTTGAAATATTAAGCTTAGCTAACTCTACAGGCAAAATAAAATCTTCTTTCAAGTGAATAATTTTTAAGTTATTTTTCTAGATCGTCTGGGCCAGAGTCAAAGTTACAGGAAATTTTCTAAAGCACTTTGTGGCTCTTAACTGCTGTTGGAAATATCTGTGGTTTGTTTTTCACTTTTGAAGAAGATATGGCCTTATTATTTTGCATCTTATAGGGCATCAAATCACATTGGCATGTTGGCTAGAGGTAGCACACATGAAAAAAAATCCTGACTGAGTGATACCTGGATGGAAACTTCCCTGAGTGTCTCTTGCTTTCATTCGAAAATCTACTTGTAGAGTATGAAGACTCTGCCAGCATCGTGAGGGGATGATTGGGAGAGCAAAAACACTGCTTTGTTGGTAGGAGGTGAGAAACAGTGGGAGTCAGAGAGATCTGCAGTCATCCTTTGGGTGAGGTGAATGGCTGGAACCTTGCCTGGCCTTTGGGACACGCCCACTGGTTCCCTGGCTGAGCAGTGACTCAGGAGGCATGCAGGAGGTGAGGCCATCAGCAGCTAATGACCTGATATGCCGTCAGGCAAGACCAAGTAAGTGGGCCTGTTCTCCCCCATGTTCCCACCCCCAATAAGCACAGGGGCACACAAGTCCCCAAGCTGTGGCCTATCCTCTTATGACTTCCCCTTCAAGCTGCCTTCGTGCTCTTCATAACCTGATTTCACTTCTAAAAAACATGTTGTGGGGGAGGAAACACCCAGAGAAATCTGGCCTAGCTCTACATTGCCATCCCTCCCCACTCCAGATGGTTTTAGTTGTGAAAGTTTACATTCTGGGCTTTTAGATATGTTTATATTCTGCCTTGTAAAGCTACTGTGCTCCACGTCCCCTCTATCCCTAGTCCTTCAGAAAAACCCCACTGTTCACTCAGGGAGACCTTCTATTTGTGCTGTTCTCTCAAGCATAGGGCTGTCTACTTCGTCTCATACTCCTGCATATATTATCACTTTTTAATCCTGACCCTAAGAAGCATGTACTATTATCATTATTTTAGGGAGGAAAAACAAAAATTTTAGATAGATTACTTTCTCAGAAATAGGATTCTCATTAGGTTACCCATTCTATAACAATTTCTCCATAAATGGGATCTTCAATTAAAAGGGATTTTTATTTTCTATCTTAAGAAAATAAATTGACGCCATGGACTTATGTTTACAGCATTGCAATGACATTCTTGACTGCCTATGCAAAATCTATTGCCATCTTTCTTTTCCCTAATGTGACCCCAACTTTGTTTTTTATACCACATAGCCCACATCTCTAAGGGAGACTGATTCCACCCTCGGGTCCAAGAGGAGACAGACTGATATAAGAATGAACCCATACCTCTTGTCAGTGATTGGTCAGAAATGGCCATGTGACCCAATTCTGGCTGATAAGACATGAGGAGAGATTTGATGGGGTCTTTCAAAAACTTCCTTCTTACTCTTAAGAAAGAACCACACATAGTAATTCTCTCTTCCAAGGAAGCAAACAGCTACAATTACTGTTGGCAGCCTTCTTGCTATAGAAGAGAAGTTTAGGATGAAGACAATACTGTGAATCTCACAGAAGACACATAAAAATAATAAGATATCGCTTAATAATATCACTAGATAGTGAATCAACCAACCTTGAAGGCAACCTTCTATCCTGGCCTTCTTGACTAATAAGCAAATACATTTCCATATGATGTTAATAGATTTTATTTAGCTTTTCTATTCTTTACAGCTGAAAGCATCTTTAGTTGATGCTGGAATCTGTCACATCTCCTGTATCCACATAACTTTGCATTTATCATTCACATCTTGCATGATGGTTAAGAGGCATCACACAACTGTTAGTCAACAAACAAAAGTTGGGTTTGGATGTAGTTTGGTGTAGTGCATTAAGGTTAGCCACAATATTTTTTGTCATTGGGAGGCCATAAAGAGTTAGAGTCAATTTCTCCTTTTCTTGAGTATGCACTGGCCACATGACCTATTGTGACCAAAAAAAAAAAAAAAAAATGCAGTGGAAGTAACATTGATAATGTCTGAGGCTGGACCTTAAGAGATTTTCAGTTTGAAACACGTCACTCGGAACACTCCCTCCTAGACCCTAGGTACCCTATAAGACACCCACCTACCATATGACTACCTAGGAAGAAGCTCAAGCTACCCTTGAGGGAGGGAGGAGAGAGAGTGGGGGACCTGTGAAGTAGGCCTGAGGTGCCAGACATGTGATAAAACCTTCTTAAGCGCAGCCAAGTAAACACGAGAAGATGTCATAAAGAACTAAAGAACTGCATAGCTAGCCCTACCCAAATTCATGACTCACAAATAAAATGCTTGGTGTTTTAAGCCACTAAGTTTGGTGGTGGTTTTTTATTCAGTAGATAACTGACACACCAGGAAAATATAGATTCTCCTTTTTAACAAGCTTCAATAACAAACAAAAAGCTTTCTGCAGAACCCTTGCCTGTCTAGAAATTTCATTTGTCAGGACACTCCATTCTCCAAGTGCCTCAGCAAATCCTGGTATTAAGAGTGTGTGACCATATAATAAGACATGCATATGTAGCATCTGAATGTCTGTGAGTAAGGATGCCATGGTTCAACCCCATTCCTTCCTGTTCTCCTCGACCTTAATCAGATTTTGTGTTCTCAGCAAAATTCTCAAAAGACTAAACAAAATGATGGAATGGTAGACAACAAAGGAGAGGCTACTTTCTTGATCTTGTGTGCATTCTACATCTACATACACACACGCATGTGCACACACATACACGTGCACATGTGCATGTGCAAACGCACACACATACACATACACAGGTCTCCCAATTGCAAGTTCTGATCAGTTCCTAGTCACTGTACTTGGCTTAGTAGGACAGCAATTGTTCAAGCATTTGTGCCATAAAAAGTCAGTAGGATTTGAATTAGCCATCAGTTCTTTTTAAGCTGAGATGACATTTTGAGTTAAATTGATTTTAACTAGGGATTTATGACAGGAAAGGAATAGTTCTAATTAAATAAGTATTAGCCTCAAACAGTGTGAATAATGACCTGTTGGAAGTTTCTCAGTCCCCTAATAGCTAATTAACAGCTCATAACTGGGTTCCCTTTGTGTCCCAAGGCAAGTGTGAAAAGGAGGCCTTGAATGATTAATGAGATCAGCTCAAACCAGATTAAAAATGAAAATTGGCTTTATGGACCCCAGACCTGCAAATCCACTCCACATGAAGTGAAGGGATTATTTTTAAGGCATCCTGGGTAATCACTGTGGGAACAGAGAGAGCACAGCCAAAGGCATTGATCTGTTCATGTCTTCCTGGTGACCCCTTTCACAGCAGCCTGGACAGAGGACAGGACAGCCAGCTGTGAGGGAAATGGCCTCACCATTGTCATGGTGTCTGTAGGTTTTGAGAGGGAAAGCCAAATAGCCTTTGTAAAACCTTGCTCTTCCTGTGTCGTGTTTGTATTTCAGATATATATTAAGGCAGGCAGACAGCAAATTAGAAGCCAGTAAATACCAAATTCCATCTCTGCAATTTTGTATTAAAATGTGTTAGAAAAACTTCTCCCTCCTCAGAACTGAAGA
This sequence comes from Rousettus aegyptiacus, assembly GCF_014176215.1. Classification (NCBI taxonomy): domain Eukaryota; kingdom Metazoa; phylum Chordata; class Mammalia; order Chiroptera; family Pteropodidae; genus Rousettus; species Rousettus aegyptiacus. The sequence continues at coordinate 113,312,824 of NW_023416306.1, read as the reverse complement.
CTGGCTCTTCGTCATTAAATGAGATCGTGCTTGGCTCTCTTGAGGCAATAGTAAGCCTGTGCATGCCACCTCCCACATAACACTTCCTCTGGCACTTAAACAGAAATGTTTTGAATAGGCAGTCGTGGACTCTAGAAAAAACGCTGCATGTGTTTTCAGAAGCCCCTCTCTGTTGAGAATAACCACATCCCATTTATGGAGCTGATAATCGTAGTCATACTGGCCAAGCCCTCAGCAGTCCCCTGTTTGTACCACCACTGCCCTTCAGAAACTTTAAAATAGTGTACAGAGCCAATAGAATTCCATTCAGTGCCTGTGAATTGCTCTTAGTCTTGGTCAGGTAGTGGTGGGCAGAGGCTCCATATTACCATGAAATTTAAATTTCTCTCAGAGCAGCCAGCCCACTCCTACCCCACATTGTTCTAAGCATGGGCCGGAGGAAGGCCACAGTTATGGGGGTATTGATTTGGGATCACCACGGAGAAATTGTAGATCTTTATCACACGGCTTACCCACAAACAACACAGTATATGTAGAGGGTAGAGAAGGAACAACTTCCTTTCTGAGTGTATAGATAAAATTTATGATCTGCCATAGTCAGGAAATGGGATGCTTCCTGTTTAACCAGATAGGTTGCCACTATTCAAAAACTTAGAATTATATTGAATCGAATCCTTATTTGATTGTTTTTAAAAGCCAGTAGAGACTGTTGTGCTTTCAGTTTTTCGTAATAATCCCTATCGAAAAGTAAAATAAGAGCTAATTAATAGAGCAAAAGATTGGGTTACCAATTTTACCAGCCTGTGTGTGTTATGCCTTCCAGTATCTTTAGTTTCCTTCCTACCATTTACTGTGGCCAGGATAGAACCAGGGCAAGGTTGCAGAACCGTTTTTACCTCTCCTCTGAGAATATTCCCGCTAGTCTGTGCTCCTTACTTACCACATCAAAAAATGGATTGGAAACCAGGAACAATCAGGCCTGGTACTGGACAACACAAAACCAAATCCACATCTAAAAACAATATATATATATATATATGCAGGACATCTAGCCTTTACCTAATCCTTGCTAGGCTTAAGGCAACCTATTTGGTTTACTGCCAAGAAAGGTGTTAACTCTCAGGGGATGTAGAGACACACTAGATATCAGTTAATTAACACTCCCTCAAGGTGAACAAAAGTACTCTGCTAGGCTGGAAAGATTTTCATTTTCTCCCAAACCGTGACTTGGAACTGACACTTCAAAATTGTCAACAGTAATTTGGGGAAGGAAATGTGTCTCTTTAGTTATTCAATCAGTGGAGTGTACTAAGCACACTTCAGTGCCTAACTCTGTCTGCATAGGCTTCTGTAGGAAGATGAGAATGATTTGTCTGCCCCTGAGGGGCAGGTCAGGTATAGAGTTATAAAACCAGCACAGATTATATTGTAAAGAATACAGGTAAGCCCATGGAAAGTAATATTACATTAGCATAATTGTGTGTGTATGGAGTAAGAATGACTAAAGGATGGTAGTCTTTTAAATTTTATTTAAAGTCTTCAAAGATGAGGGTATTTCAGAATAGAGTATTGGTGGAAGTGGTTACTGAGGCTTAACACCAGAGAGGGGTGAGCAAGTAAACCCTGTGCAAGGTCTGGCCAGAAAATTCTATAGAGTAAGAACGTTTAAGAGGTCCATGGTTTCGTAGAACAAGAAACAAGGAGGAAATTGTAGTATTTAAAGTTATAAAAATAATGAAGAGAAAAACAAAAATCAATAGCATTAGTATCAAAAATTGGAAAAGGCATGGGGAGTGAGTGAGAATGATCTAAATCCTCACCTTTCATGGAAAGATCGATATTGTCTAAAGTGAAGAAATCAAAAAAAGAAAACCATTAGCACGTTATTTAGATAACCCCAAGAACAGCTAAAATTATAAATCATTAAAAGAAGGGGACTAAGAAGAGAAGGAGTCGAAAATTGTTGCTTGTCATTTTTAATTGTGCCGTATTGACTGACGTTTTACCAATAGACAGTGGCAGCACCTGATGTTCCGGGGGCCTTTAAAATGTCATTGCATGTTTTACCATCTCTGTGACGACCTCCCTAGTATACTAGGTATGGCCAGGAGAAAAGAATAAATTCTTCAAAATCCAGTACTTAATAAAAAGAAAAAAGGGAGAGAAAGAGAGAGAGAGAGAGAGAGAGAGAGAGAGAGAGAGAGAGAGAAGCTTCAGACATTCTTTCTATATTATTTGTGTTAAACAAATCTTGATATAGGGTGCCTCGTGACTGACAGTATCTTTTGAAGGCTTCACTCTTATTTCACTTTTCAGGGTTATTGGTTGTGGCCAGATAGTAAAATTGGGCACTTTCATTTAGAGAAAAATCTGCAGCATATCTGGGGGACTTGGATATATTATTCCAAAATCCTTTATCCTGACTGATAGAACACTAAATCCAAAATGAATCTGAATTTTTTATTTTTTCAAGGTGTACAAAAAAGTTGTTGTGATATTTGGTTTTTAATCATTTTCTCAGCTCCACCCTCCGTATATTACATTCCCAAATGATAAAATTCTTTGATTTAAGAGTTCATTTTACAGGTCATCTGGTCTACTTCTCTTATTTTGAAAAGGAGCAACACAGGGTCTCAGAGGGCTCTGTGATTTGCCCAAGGGCATAAACAAATCAATAAACCTACCTCTTTCACGGGCATTTGATGCCTACACTTCCCTTCCATGGGTCCTTTTCTCCCTACCCCAGTGAAATCCTAGGAAGAAAGTTCTTAAGAACAGTAAAAAAGTACCTTCACCACAATAAAGAGGTGAATCAAATACCAAAAATTCTCTCCCACCCATTCCTTTTTATGCGCTTCATCTTAAAGCATCGTTTTTATTCGCTGAAGGAAAAACAGCCTTTAAGGGTCAGATATTCTTAATTCAGTCACTGTAGAAAGGGTGAGGTAAAAAGGAGCTCTCTGAGGATAATAACAATGAGAACAAAAGCTTTTCCAAATTATGCAATACATTATAATTATGCCATAAAATTTCTCTTCACCTGGAGGTGTCAATAGAGAGCATTATGATTTTTAAATAGTTCTGTTCTTGATGGGAATTCACAAGCATTTGAGGTGTTTGTGCGTGTGCATACATATTTTAGGCAAACCACGGTGCTATAAGCATTCATCTAGAGCTCTGGTAGAACTGTCTAGACGTACATGAAGGCTTTGTCCTTATGGTGGGCTCTATAGCTCTAAATTCAACACATCTGAGGAGGTCTAGGGTTCGCCAAAGCTATTTGGTTTGAATGTTTTTGCTCTATGCTCTCTGTCCATCTGCGGATGAAGCCGATGGAGGAACAAGTAGTTGAATATGTTCCAAAAGTGAATAGAAAAAATGCTAGAAGCAAAGAAAGCAAAGTATGCGAAAGAATAAAGTATTGATATTATCTCTGAGCACAGCATTTTTGGAAGTATGAAAAAGTAAATACTTATCTATAAAATTGAGGAAGTAATGGTTTTAGCACACTGGCTCTTGCCATGTCTATATAAGGAGTTCATGATTTACAAAGGTATTTTTAAGTGTTGTTCAGAGTTTTAAATTCCTATCTTAAGATCTCCCATTTTTCTCTGCCTTTCTTTAAACTGCGAATCAACTATTTGTTGTTATTAATGTTTTTGTTTTTACATATCAATGATTCCCAGCCTGGGAACTCAAATTAGAATCCCCTGAAGAATCTTAAAAAAAAAAAAAAAAAAAAAGCCCCCTGCCGCCCCATCTAGCTAAGAGCAATTGTATAAGAATCTCTAAGTCTGGGCATCAGTATTTAGAAAAGCTCCCTTGATGTTTCTAATGTGCAGCCATGAACCCCTCTTGTTATAGATTGTATAAGACCACTCTGTAGACGCTTCAGTAAAAATCAGTTTTGCCCATTAATTTAGACAAAAGTTCTGAATGTGTAACAGGTCCCATATGGGACATGACGCCAGTGGTGCCTATTCTAAGACCTGCAGATGTCATTAGATGACACTAGAATCTTTAGAAAATTCTAGAACTTAGTTACTTCAAGTCTGAGACCATTTTCTGATATGGACAGTGCACTCTGGTTTATGCTACATTACTACCTCATTATGTCATTTCCTAAGACAGTCTTTTGTCAAAATCTTTTTCCAGACTGACCACAAGCTCTTCCCATTCACAATGGCCCTGGAACTCCTTTTGTAAAATAGAGCTGCTCTAGCCAGATGTATCTGGCAAGAGATAAATGCCTCCCTTTCCCAGTCTAGGTTTTAGAACTAGACTAGCAATGCTTGCTTCAAGAAGAAGGGCATGAGCTCATGTGATATCGGTTGCCACTTCCAGTAGCATTTCTCTCTAACTGAGTTTGCACTGAGTACAGAATGGGAGACTCTGAGATCAGGTGGGGGTAGAAGGCAAAGAGAACAGTGCTCAGGACTGAGGGCAGCAGCATGTAACGGTGACCTATGAGTGACATCCTATGTGTGGATGACTGTGGAAACCTGAACTTTAAATATTTGTACCAGAATATTTCTTAAATATATACAAATATATATAATATATATTTATATATATATAAATTTATATATATACTATTTATATATATAAATTTATATAAATTTATATAAATTTATATATATACATATATATATACACACACATACAGATGTATATTTGTGTTATATATAATTATATATACACATAATTTCTTGGGAAATTATATCAGGGTTCTTGGTCACTTTCAACAGAAACTAATGTTAACTTAAAATGAAAAATAAATTTTTATAAGAATATTGAATACATGAGAAAATTGGCATAAAAGATGAGAAAAAGGCTCAGAAAATATAAGCAAGGTGTGCTGTCTGTGGTGTTTTGCTGATGCCATTACTTCTGGACATTTGCTCATTACTGCTGGCCTCACTGCCACTGCACACTCACCACTAAAATTGCTGCAGGACTCTAGATTATTCCACACTTGTAATAACCCCAACTGGGCCACCAAAAGTAGATGTCTTTGCTGAATGCAAGTAGGAGCTGGCAGCATCAGCAGAAGCATAGGTAATAGATAGCAAGTTCTCTGAACTCAACATTCATCTCTCTACTATTAAACAGTGCCTTGAATAAAATGGTGCTGCTCTGTTAATACTTACAATTTAAAAAATAAAGAAATGAATTAGTATATCATGAGATGACGCAGCATGAAATGCAGGCAACAAATGATAAGAAACAGAATATTTTCACAGAATAATTTGTGTGGAAGATTTTTAGTCTTCTAAAACTTAGGAGTGTGAGACAATGGCTAATCATTTACTTCGTCTTGGCCTCAAGTTCCTCTGTGGTAAAATAAGCACAGCCACCACCCTGCCCCTGTCATTGGGTTGTTTCAAGACTAGAATAAGTGCTTGAAAGGCAGAAGTGCCATATTTTCTAAGGTAGAACTCTATGGGGTGTAAATAATTCCTTTCTGAAGAATACAAATCGGAGATCTTCAAGCAACCCTCCCCACCAAGCTTCAGAGTCTCAACAAACAAAGACATTGCCTACCTTGGAGTAGTCTATATGCTTATTGCTTCTCCCTTAGTGATGCAATGTTGATTTCTTGGGGGAAGTGTCATTCTTAGCTATATTTACGTGGGCACCATGAAAGGAGAAGAGTGGGACAATTTACAAGAGGTTTATTTCCCAGGATGTTTGAATAATTTAACTCCTTCATACATACTACAAGCCAGACCTCAGCTGAGACATTCAGCCTGATAACTTGACTTCTGCAGGAGTTGAGCATTTAGGGGAAAACATTTGGTATATGTATTCAATATCGAAGTGCTGCAAAAGTCATGAGCTGGGGCGCCTTGAGCACAGAGAATTTTTCTTTTATGTGGGTATTTTTCTCCCAAGCATCTTAAGTAATTTCTAGCACATGATAAATATTTAGCAAATGCTGCTGAATAACTAAAGAATAAAGAATTCGTTATGTAAATATATATGGAGTGGTATAGTACATTTCCTTAGCCCAAACTGCTCATACACTGTGTGAGTACACAAAAAACTGTTAAAGAATTAGCTGGTAGATGAAAAATAAACAAAAATTTAAAGGTTCAAGGAGCTCTCATCCTCATCCCTTCCCCTATCATCCTCAATCCAGTCTACAATGCCATTCTGAGCTACCACTAATATTTCTGCACATTATATCACCCCTAAGCACTGATTTAAAAGAAACAATTTCCCTATGCATCTCACCTCTTCCCAGGGAGAAACAAGCACTGCCTATTAGGGTTATAAGAGCAGAAGAATGGAAAATATTTTCAAAAGATACCAAATTCGTTTTAGCATCCTATATTTGTTTTACACCTTATGCTTTTTAAAAATAGACTTTATTCTTAAAGCAGTTTTAGGCTTATGACAAAATCAAGAAGGTGCAGAAATTTCGCATATACTCCCTTCTTTGACACACGCACAGTCTCCCCCATTATCAGCATCCCTCACCTGAGTGGTACATTTGTTATAATTGATCAACCTACATTGACACCTCATTATCACCCAAAGACCGGTTTTCCATTAGAGTTCACTCTTGGCGTTGTACACTTTATGGATTTGAACAGATGTTTACTTGTATAGATTTAATACTTGTATGCAAATGTACACCTTCTATATATTTTTAAAATATGTTTACTGTACCATTTCTCAGCAATCCTCAAAACAAGCTATGAAGTGGGTAGAATTTTTATCTACATTGAAATGTACAGACCAGTAAAGTGGCTTATCCACTGTTATAAATGAAAAGAACCTGGACAAGTCCCCTTGTGACCACAGTGAGGGGTCTTTCAATCCCTGTCAGTCACTATCTGTGACTTTACTGTACACCATAAAGGGCTCAGGTGAGTCTGCCTTCAGTCACCATACCAGGCGTGAAAGCCCTTAACTAGGGACTAAAGCTGAGACTCAAGTCTAAAAGCATTATTCACAAATAAACTACAGAGAAAGTTCTATTTCTGAATTGCTCTTTTGGGGAGGGAAGTTAAATGAGATGTAATTTTCTTTTCTTTCTTTTCTTTTTTTTTTTTCTTTGTAAACTTCATCAGGTGAGATATTCTGCACTGCAGAAGGAGCTGGGAAAAGAAAGGAGGAGGGAAAACTGACAGAGTACAAGAATAGCACATTCTAATTAAAAGCTATATAGTGAGAACCTTTCAGAGCTTTTAAGGGGGAGTACCTTCCCTTCAAGAGAAATGTAAAGTGGAAAATTCAGAGCAACAATAGCTGTTGGTATAGGGATTCGACTGAACAAAATGTGGCTTACTTGCATACATCACACTTAGAGATGCTGGCCGCTCAAATTATCTTTGGACTCTGGATCCCCTACGACTCAAAGTTCATGAAAAAGTTGACATGAATAAAGGAGAAAAGATCCTATGCATGTCATCAATCCATCAGCAGAGACGAAAGACATGGTCATCTTGACTTTCAAAGGGTTATTAACAACTTGAGAAGGTGAAGAGATGCACATATGAAACAAAACAATTCAAGCCCATAAGTAATAAATGCTTTGAAATATAGATAGGGCCAAAGTTCTCAGATAGAAAGTGCATGTACTCTGAAGGGAGGGTGACACTGGAATTTATGTCAGATAATCATGCGTCCTGAGGAAAGAGTGGGATTTTTACAAGGAGAAAGAGTTGATGGTAGCTGATCTATTTTTCAATAACAGTAACAAATGGACTTATCTGTTCTCACATGAATAGATTTATCAGTTAGTAAAGACTAGATAATACAGATCTCACAAAATGGACAAATGCCATAAAAATTATTTTGTAATTCATCCGTGGACTTAAAATAATAACTTTAGTACAAATTCACTACAAGAAAATAGCAGGGCTGACATCTCCTGGAAAAAGCTCTTCATAAGCTTCTGGCAGATGTCAACAAATTTTTTGAAATTAATAAAGAAGAAAAAGCATTTGAAATATATTATTACTATCCACTATTATTAACAAGAAACCATGTCCCTAAGTGAATATTTTCCCTTGAGAGATAAGCTAATATTAACACGTAGATATCACAATTATTATAATATTTTAAAATATTTGTATCTTTTTTAGAATTTCTCTCATTTCTATATAATGTCTTAGAGCAGTTACATGTATATCTTTTAAGGTATCAGTAAATACATGTATTGGGAGATAAGCTCAGAAACGCTGTGCTGGTAGTGATGTGCAATCAGGAAAGCAGAGACCACTCATTTAATTATGAAGCAGAAGAAATTCCAAGAAAGATAAACCAGTAGGGGCCAAGGTCAGAGAGATTTTCATAGAATTTGACTTTGAAGGATAGAGGTGCATAGAGAAGTTGCATCCAGATGAAAGAATAAAGTGTCATCAAAGTCATAAATAAAAGAATGTCAGATAGCAGATCTAAATGATCTGGGGGCTAGCACTGAGGAGGTATAAAGGCATATTAGTTCAGTGTGGGACATACCTGCCTCCTAAAAACAGGAAGTTAGGAAGTCTCCCAGACTTTTACTTCTTCCAGTCTCACCCCACACTCTCTCCCTTAGCTCTGTCTTTCTATACACTCAGCTGTCTTCTCTGTAGATGGCCCACAGACATATCTTTATTTATATCCAGGCTGATTTTCCCAGGTACCAGCTGGTTATTTTCTCAAATCTCTATGACTTGTCAAAGTTCACAAGTTTAAGAAATTTTATTAACCTAAAAGAACCTCTGTACCAATCTCCATCTTCAAATAGCCTTTCAATCAACCAGAGGGATCAGTTGAACTAGTATCTATTTATCGTTGCAAACCTATATTTCATACCTGTTTAAAGACCTAAAAGCAATTACTCATTCAACAAATATTTATTAAGTACCTACGATGTGCCAGGTCCTGATAAAGGCACTCAGGTTACATCATGGAAAAACACACACACAAAGACCGCTGACACAGAGTAGCAAGGACATCCAAATATAAGAAAATAAACAAACCTATAGGTAAAACCTATAGATGTCAGTGTCTACAAATTAACTGATCTCTGAGAAAGATTTGTCTGAGCTATTTTAGCAATAGCATCTTTTACTTTACAGGGGCAATATACTGGGGGAGGGGTTGTTTGTTTGTCTATTTGTTTGTTTTTGGAGTCAAACCAATCTGGGTTCAAACCTGAACTCCATCACTAATAAGCTAATCTATAGGAAAGTTATTTGAACTCTGTTTTCTCATCTGAAAACTGGGCATAAAAATACAAAATGGAATGTTATAGGTTTCTATGAAATAAAATTTATAAGTACACATGGTTGGTGCTCAATGAAAGTTAGTTTCTCTTTCTTCAGTAAGCATGCTCATGTTGACTTCACTGAGAAATGGTATGTCTTTAATATAAATAAGTCAAATTGAAAGGACAGCTTGGGATGGAGGATGTGAGAGAAGTCCTCCCAAACCACTGCTGTCTTCTCTATGAAAATGTCTCTACCTTCTAGTCAGAATTCACTGTTCCCAGATCCACAATATTATTTAGCAATTCTTAATATGGTAGTTTCTATACCTCCATCTCTACACTTTTGAAGGCGGTGTCTTATCATGCTTCACGTTCCTTTCAACACCCAATATGGGACCAACCACAAATGTAGGCCTCACTGAATTCAGGTAGCAATTGAACACATCAGTAAAATGTCTTGTTTATTGTATTCCAGCAAGATATTCTATATGACTAGAGGAGAGATTTGTGGGATAGGTTCTCTATTAGCTATCTTGGGCTGTCACAACAAAATAACAGAGACTTAAACATGGCCTTTTCTCTGTGGGTGTGGAGAGGACTCTCTTTCTCTTACGAGGATACGAGTCCTATAGGATTAGACTCCACCTCTACTTCAACCTCATTTGACCTTAAATATCTCCTTAAAAGTCCTATCTCCAAATAAAGCCACATCGAGAGTTAGAGCTTCAACATATGAATTGGGAGATTGGGGGGATATGATTTGGTCCCAGCCCACCACAAGTCCCTAATTTAAAAAAAAAAAAAAAAGGATTTGTAAGAAAAATAAAATAAAAAGAAAGAAAGAAAGGGATCTGTGATCCCTGATCTCATGAAACTCACATCTATCTTTATCAAGGTTCGAAGACAGAGCTAGAAATGAAGAGAAAGTCAGAATATAATGAGGAGCTCCTGATTCCACCAATAGGCAAATTGTGTCACAAGGACAAAAAAAAACATTAATCAGCAAATTAGGAGTCCAGAGCTAAATGCCAACCAGGCCATTGACTTACAATGTACTAATCTCAGGCAATACATCTAAACTCGCTACTTAATTTTCTTTTCTCTAAAATGAGGTTAAGACTTCCTGCTGCAAAAATGATGATTCTTAATTCAAAAATTAACAAGGCAATATTTTGCATTTTAAATAATCTCCTTTACCCTTATTAACATCTTCACACTCACAGCCTGTGAAAATGTATTTGGTCTTGGTTATTTTTACATTATTTAATACTTGGGATGATTTTGCTCCACAAACACAAGTAATTTTTTTGTATTTACTTTCCCTCCTTAACAATGCCTGGTTGCTGAGTAGAAGTTCTTGCTCTTGTCCTAGACCAGATGAGAAGCTGCATCTCTGATTTTTTGCCAGAGGAAGAAAAAAATACCACTTCTCCTATTTGAACCTCATCTACCTAAAAATGTGTTTTTCTGGGTCTTCCCCTCCACAAAAGCACAAATTTACAGGCAATATTTTAACAAAACAGATGTGGCCAGGCTTCTTTATGAAGTTCAACATGATACTCTATTCTAGTCCCTAGATATAATTTAAGTAGATGGCACAACCACCAATCAAGTTCAAAAAGACAGTGAGTTCACCAAGCTTCTACCTCTCAGCTTGCCTTTTGGGTACATTGTAGAATTGTACTTCCTGGTCACTTTGGAGTTGGGGTAGCCAAGAAACTAGTTCTAGCCACTGAAGGGAAGTGACTTGTGTCACTTTAGGGTCCATCATTTAGTTCTGAAACTATTCAGAGCCCTCTTCTTTTTTATCTTGGTGACTAGCAAGGTTTCAGAAAGTAACTGGTCTGTCACATTGGATCAGGAGCAAGGATGCAGAGCAGAGTCTCCCCCATCACCCCAAACCCCTCTTCACCAACCCAGGCTGGACTTGCAGCATGAGTGAGAAATAAAGTTTTCTTGGATAAAGCCACCAACCTTTTGGGGTTCTTTATGACTAAAGCAAAACCCAGTCTATCCAGAGCAATAAAGATAGCAACTATCATCACTTCCGACCCTTTCCCACACCCTTATATTTTTCTGAAGGAGACGGTCTCTCTGCCTTGGACACTACAGCTCCATGTACATGGTTGCTCAACCACTAAACTTTAGAGGAGAGAATAGACTCTCAAGATCTGTTAAAACACATGTGTTTATATAGTTCAGTTGTCTGGATTCAAATTTAAAGTGCTAAAAGCCTTCATAATTTGAGGGCCATTGTTCTAGACCTGCACTGTCTGACATGTTACTTACTAGTCACATGTGCTATTGCACATTTGAAATGTAGGTAGTACACCTGAGGAACCAAATTTTTTATTTAATTTTGATTAATTCAACATTAAAATTTATGTGAAATATCTCCAATGCTGCTTATACTGATCGTATGTTGAAATGACGTTTTAAATATATTGGGCTAAATAAAATATATTAATAAAATTAACTTTATCTATTTCTTCTTACCTTTTTAAATGTGGCTATTAGAGAATTTAAACTTATATATGTGGTTCACATCATATTTCTACTGAACAGAGCTGGTGCAGAACCTAACCCTCAGGGTCACGACTCTTTATTCAAATCCTGCTTCTGGCCTCCAGTCCCATGTAGAACTATGCTGTCAACTCCTGTTAGTTTCTAGAGGAGCAAGTTGTCCCTCTGTCACCCTAAAAATTCTCAATTGGCTAGGGATTAAAAGGAGTGTTTTCCCTGCTTCACCAAGTCCTGAAGAATTCATCCCTCAGAATTCCACTGTGATTCCCTCTGTCTAGTCCTCTCTAGCTCTTCCTCTTTGATATGCTGCATGGAGGTTTCCTGTTTCCCTGTGTGTCCTTTTCCCAGAACTACCCACCCCCTCCAGATTTCCCTGTTTAGACTTTATTAGAGTCACCATTTGCATGATGATTCTATCACTCTAGGACATTGCCACAATCTTCTCACTAAACAAGACAATTACAAAAGACCCGCATATTTGTTTATGTCTTAATCCTGAGCTTTTTGTGCAATATGGGGGTAAAAGAGTGTCTTTAAGCTCACCATTGGGTTTTAGGAAAGGAGAGCATTTACTCCTACCTTTTTATGCAGAGATTTGACTTAATCTGTATTTTCCTTAGGTAAGTCAGAAAATAGTTCTTTCCTTCCTTGATGCATTGTTCCTGTTAGAATGGCCAATTAGAGAGTGAAAGACTTCTGATGGACCACCTTGACATTTAGTGACATCGATCTAGCATTTGTCCACAGATTTCTCCTGAAGCTCTTGCAGTCTCTTGCTCTTGACAATGAGCATTTATTTAAAAGATCTTGGATAGTTTAAATCCAGGTCATTAGAACAAGCTTACATAAACTGCTAGAGTCTAGGGAGGAGCTAGCACAATGAAGGTCTAGATTCCTTCCATTACCTGACTTTGCATCAGATATTTAACTGGCCTTTGGTGCTTGGTTCCCCTCCGGAGCTGCCCTTCTGAATGTCAAATGACTGACACAATGTCACATTCTTCAAAGACAGGTAAAAAGTCCCCCCACATAGCCTATCATCTACCAAAGGCCCACTGAAGCTGGTTATCATTTTTAGAGCCTGCAAAGATCAAACAATTTTACAGTTGCTCAGACAGCCACAGAACAACTCCACCCCCCTCCCCAACCTAACTTCCTGACCCCAAAACCCAGAGTCTAATTACTGAGCCAATAGCTTTAAGTTTGGGGTTTTGACAGATTCAGAAAGCCAGGCTGCATGAAAGTGGTTTCCAGACAAGGGTAGAGGAGGATGCACGAGAGGTCCTGCAGTTTACTTACCTTTAATCTACCGGTTCTTATAGTCTACATGCTGCTTTGCATACACTTTTCAGTTTGAGTACCTTCTCATTCCAACCTTTAAAGTTAATTAGTTTCAGGGATTAAAGTCAGGGAGTCATCTATTTTGTGAATTAATCAGCAAGGCAAGACCTGAATACACTTGCATAGTCTCTGTCCCAAACTCGGGGCTTCTAGAATACAGAGGCTGACACATGGCAGAGATTCAGATTAAAATAGGTTGCACTGGGCTTTGGGACACATAAATGTTGAATTATGAATAAATAAGTGAATGATATGGATGAATATTTTTAGGTTGAAAGATATCACCAAGCTTCTGATCTAAGCTCAATGATCTGACTTCATATTACTTAAACCTCAATCTTGGAGGCTAGAACTCCCCAACATGCAGTGGATTGACAAGCTAGACTCCGCAGCCCTTGATCTTTGCATGTAAGTGCAAGTTTTACTCAAATCAAAGGTATTTTGTTTTTCTGCAGGGGAGTGTGGAAACCCAGGCCATTTAACAGTGAGATTTTTATGCATGATTTAAGTGCATTTAGGGGTGTAGACCACTATGTTTTTGCATACATGAGTATGTAGCCACTCACATGATATAATTTTAGAATCCAGAGCATACCCTCTACCCATACTACCTGCCATTCATGAATCACTGATGCCTGAAATGCCCTACTGAGTAATTTGGCTTAAGGCTAAGAATATCCTCAGAAAGGATCATGCATGAAAGCTCATTAATTATCTGTAGTATAGATGATTCCATAGTATCTTCTATACTGTAGTGTAAATACATTTTATCAAACCTTTTCTAAGAGCTTTTTTGAGAGAAGAATAGAGGTTTAAGTTGCCAGGGGAAGTAATTGAGAGAGAGAGAAAAAAAAAAATGGTGCCACAAATTTTCCTAGCCTCTCTTTACTGGGCCACCTCTGGGTGGAAATGGGAATTGAGGAAGCAGAGAGAGAGAGGAGGAAGGGAATTGGGCAGTTAAGAATGATCCTCAGTTCTTCTTTCTCTTTCCTGCTCAGTTGCCCTTCACTCTAACTTGCTTGTTGCTGGAGTGTAGAGGCCAGACCAGGGAAGTTTATCTTTGTCACCTGCAAGGGAAGGAGGTGTGGTTTTATTTTAACTTCAGCTTCCTTTGCTTCTTGGGTGCAGCTCTGACAAGTACTAACTTGCTCTACCTATGGGAGCTGAATAGTTGCTACTTGAGCCCATGTATTTTGACAGAGAGAGGGAAAAAAAATTATCCCTTTGAAGTGAAGGTGGGTGAAAGAGAAAGCCACATTAAACGACCAGCCAATGTTAAATTTGGGCTTGCTCCTATTTGTAAGAGATTTAAATATACCCTAGACCATTTTCTGCTATTACACTTTTTTAGTAGTTTGTCCCATTTCTAAGCAGCTCCGTATAAGGCATTTACTTTGACTCTCTTATACCTGCCAAGAACTTTGATATCAGTTATCTAAAGGCTCAGGGACCCTAAAAACTCCCATTAGTAGCTTGAGGACTCTGATCCCAGCTAGGAAAGAAGATCCGAATTCAAACATGACAAACAATAATGAAGAACTATTTATCCTGCCCCACCCACCCGACACACGCCCCAATTAAACCAAACTAAACCCACACTTGAGGGGTGTGTCCCCCAAGGTGCTTGCTCAAAGATAAGTTGATTTAGTTCTTGTGACAGAGTTATAAAGTGTACTTGCTGTCTTGACATGGGGTGGGTGTTTACAACTCAGGAGAGTATCTTGATTTGCTGCTGATAGTTGAGCAAGTTATAGAGCCATGGATCTCTTTGTAAGAAATAAAATTTTTCCGTGTTTTATAGGAACAAGTTATTAAATACAGCACTTGAAATGAAACAAATGGGAATAGATGGGAACAGATATCAGTAAAGAGTGGGTTAAGTATAATATGGTGTAACCATAAATAAAAAACTGAACAGTTGCAAAAAAATGAGGAAGCTCTCTGGGCACTGATATGGAACAATCACCAAGAGATATTATTAAGTGATAAAAAAAAAAAGCAATGTACAAAACAATGTGGATAGTCTGCTACTGCTATAAAAAATGTCTCCTCATTTTCGTTCACACATAGATTATCTAGGATTCATAAGAGAAGACATATTCTATACTGTCTCCCAGCATTCCAGACTGTTCAAGCCTCAGACACCCTCAGAGACCCATATATTAAGGGATTATTAATTGCCAGGCAGTGTCTCAAGTAAATAAAACCCAGACATACTCAACATTGTAAAGAATAACCCAATAAACATTCAGCTACAATAATCCTCGTCCTTCTTATTTCATCTATGACCCCACCTACTGCTAAACTACCTCACCGTACCCCTACCTCAACATATGCAAATTTAGGATTATTTTGAAGGAAATCACAGACATCATATGATTTCAGCCAGACACTTCAATATAAGCTTAAAAAATATAAGGACTAAGTTTTTAAAACTAACAGCAATATCTGTGTTAGGGCCCCCAAATCAACAGCCATTTTTTAAAATCATCAAATATTGAGACCACGTTCACTCTCACAGGACTAGGAAAATGTGAACACTAACTAAATTTTATTGTTAATTTTAGAGTCTATCTGTTCAAATCAAGATGTAAACAAGGAACATTGGCATTTGGTTAATATTGACTTTAAGTCTATTTTAATCTACATGGGGTTTTTAAAATGTATTTCTTGCATAAACTAGGTTGTTTGACCTGGAGAGATTCTCACCTTCTGAATTTGGCTGATTGTTTTCTCACAGTTTTGTTTCAGTTTTGTCCATTCAACTTCCTCTGTAAATTGACATTTGATCTAGAAGCTTAGTTTGATTCAGATTTAATCTTTTTTTACAAGAATATTTCATAGGTGGTATTGTGTGCAGCCATCAGGAGGCATGTGTTTTCTGGTTATCTCTCTTTTAGTGATATTAGCAGCCATTGATGGTAATTACCTAGATCCATTATTTCAATTAGGAGTTACAAAATCGTCCCATCCCCATTCTGTCATTCTTCCTAATTAGCTGGAATACTCCTATAGAGAGAGAAATTTGATCATTAACTATTTGGTTACCCCAAGATAGAGTTCTCACATGAAAAAGAAGAATAAATGTTTATTTAACCTTTTCCATCCACTTATGAATAGTTTAAGATAATGATTTGGTCCTTCAGCATCCTCTAAAGATGGCCAACTAGCTTCATGAGTTCATGGGTTTTAACATATCTGATATATTTTAATTCATTGTGATTTTTAGCTTTTCTGACACTCAAATGGATCTATATTTGGCCAATGGAAAGCTCTTTAAGTTGGCTCCTGAGAAATTTTGACACAAGCTTAATCATCTTTGATAACTTCATGGCATTCTGGTATGACGAGATATTCAGGCTCCTCTTGTCTGCTGCCTTCAGACCTGGAACATCCATTTGCCAAAATCCCTGGTTTCTTTTCCTGGAAAATGGTATTTAGATGCTGCAATCCAGACACAAGGGGTGCTTATTGTTATTGGGTTGACTTTTATATTAATAGACCAGAGAAGAAGTATTTTTTAAAATAAATTATAGGTCCATACTGATATTCTTAATTTAACTTTAGAATTATATGGTTTTGCTCATGTGATTTTGTATCCTTTTTTCTCTTACATGAAAATCTGAGTTTCTAATCCTTTTAACATAATCATTTATTTAATACTAATATATACATATCTATATATATACACATATGTGTGTATATATGTATATACGTGTATATATACGTATGTATATATGTATGTATGTATATATAGCCATTTTAGGTAACAATACAAACAAAACCATCATTAAATTTTTGTTTGGTTATTACTGGTTGTCAGCTTGCAGTTCTTTTTATTTTCAGAGTTTACCACCCTAGGGCTGTGTAGACACATGACTGTTTTAAATCACATTTTTTTTTTTAGAAATTACTTCTCTAGTTTTGATTAATTTTTTTATAATTATATAAGACATTTATATTGTACCATTGTTATACCTACAAAACAAAGTACATTCAGAAAAATCTAACTTCCATCTCTACTCCTTTACTCATCTGCTTCTTTTTCCTTTAATTATTTTATTTTATGGTTCCTTATATATTAGCAAGTACACATAGAGACACTCATACCACCCTTCCTTAGATAAATGTTAGAATACTATATACACTTTTCTTTAATTTTTTACACTGAACATCTTTTTGAGCTGATTACTCCATAGCAGTACATAGAGATAGCCCCTTTCTGTTTACAGCTGTGTAGTATTCTACTAGGAAGATGTTCCATAGTTTATTCAACTAGTTTCTAATATTTGCTATTACAGTATAAACAATTCTTCAATATATAGTCTTATATCAAAGTCTTTTTTGTACTTTTACAACACGTTTTTGGGTTGATGCCTAGAGGTTGAATTTCTGGACCAAAGGGCAATTGCATATATAATTTTACTGGATATGTCAAATTCCCATCCACTGGCTTTATACCATTTTGTATTCCCATTAGTAATGTATGAGATTGCCTATTTCTCCATAGCCTCAGCAACTAAATATGTTATCAATCTTTTAGATTGTTGTTAATTTGATAGGTGAAAAAATTGTATCTCAGTGAAATTTTCACATATATTTCTGTTATAATAGGTAAGGTTGAGCATCTTTTCATATATTTAAGGGTCATTTTCCTTTTTCTGTGAACTGTCTTCTCATATTTCCAGCTCATTTTTCATAGGTGTGTTGGCCTTTTTTTTCCTATGCTTTCAGAAACTTTTACATTGAGTGAGGAGATCTTTGTGACATGAAGTGCAAATAATTCTTTTCGGTTTTAATAAACTTTAAATATATATTTTGAAATCCTCAGATAAAAACACTAAATCACAAAAGAGTTAATTAAGGAAGCTCCCAAAGGCCATGAAAAAAGCCTACACATTTCACTAATAACAAAGTATAGGTGTACAGTAATTAATTACGAAAGGTATATCTCTAGTCCCTGATTCTCCACCTCAAACTTTGGATAGCTACACATGTACGTTCAAAGTACCAGATTCTAGGTTAGCCTAGATAATCTATGATGTGTCACCTCAATGCTTGGTGCCCTTGGTTTTCCATTTCTGTAAAACACCTAACAACATGCTGTTCCATTTCTGCCAAGTTCTTTTACTCAATAGACATTTCTAGATATTTTCCTTTTAGAGTGTAGCAGTCAGGCAGGGTCTCTCTGAGAAGGTGATATTTAAACCAAGACCTAGAAAAAGAGGCCAGCCATTGTGCAGATCTAGGGAACAGATTTCTGGGCAGAGGAAACATCAAGTGCTAAGTTGCTTAAAGAGAAAAAGCTTGAAATGTTTGAAAAGCCAAGCATTGGGGGAGCATCGTGAATGAAGGGACAAGCGTGGTGGATGAGGTGGACAGCAGGGTCCAGATTATATAGGCCTTTCTAGGTTAGAGTTAGGTGTCTGGGTTTTAACCAGCTTCTGCTCTTGCCTCTGGATGAGTTCAATTTTTTGTTTGTTTGTTTATTCATTTCCCCCACGAGTTAATTATTTTCATTCCATCCTTCTCACCTTCTACAACATTAGCACTCACTCTTTTTAACCATTTACCACCCATTCTCTACCTTGGCCTCTGAAATTTGAAGCACATTCTTGTTCTTCTGGCACTATGCAGATCTTACTGGAGGAAACAAGCAGTGAGGAGGTCGCCAGTTAACGTACACAAGCACTTCTTTTAGCATAGTTCCATAAGAGGCAATTTATTTTTCTGTATAGAAGGGAAGTACACGGTCACTCACCCTAACACACATTCTTAGTCTTTGCCCAATACAAATTAGTAACAATCCCTTGTACCAGTGGCTTCTTGTGAAAAGTTTATCCACATACTTTGTAAGTTTCTGGTTGGAGTTGTATTTATCTTTTGCACTCTCTGTAAATTCTTAGAACATTACCACATACTCAATAAGTATCAGTGGCTGCTTGTTTATTAATTAAACTTTCCTTGGAGTTCAGCTATTAAGAAGTCCTATTTCAGCTGTCATGCCACTATTGCAGGCAGTACCAACCATTAGAGAAGCCAAGAAAACTATTCAAAATAAACATTTCCCGTGCTTTATCACCTATCAGCCCTGCTCCCCTTATGCCCCCCACTAATAATAAACAAGTCTCTCCCAACCTTAGGAAAGCCTGCAGCATCTGGAAAAGGCAGTGAAAAGTTAAATGAATCATTTGAAAACAATTTACACAGCCTGCCAGGAGTACAAGACACATAGGACAGGATTTCAAATATTGACACTTTTTTAATAGAGTTTGTTTTTTAATAGATGCTTATTTAATTTGGGATAGTAAATATGTATTCTGCTTGAGAAATATGTACCCTAGTCACATTTTATCTTTGGCTACAAATGATATTCCTCTTCTTTTTGATGACTATTTCTAATTTAGTAACTTAATTCTCATTCCAGCAGATACTTATTCTCGCACACAGTTGAAGTATTTAAAAAGAACCCTAAAATATAAATGTTTTCCTTGGATCCAATTAACATTTAATGAATGCCTACTAGATGCCTGTAATTTCACAAACACTATTTTACTTCCTCCTAGAGTAGTTTAGCTTTTTCATTCAGTACTTACAAGTGCCAGCACCATGACAAATGCTGGGTATATTTATCAGTCAGATAGACTTGCTTACGTTGTGATAACAAACAACCCCTCATGACAGCTATTTAAAACAAAGTTTATGTCATACTCACACTAAATGTACACCATGGATTGGCTGGGGATCTGCTCACCATCTTCATCATCCTTACTTGGGGTCCTAGGCTGCCAGAAAAGTCACCACCTGTACCTTGCCGGTCAGCCAAGGGAACAGCCAGAGTCTAGAAGGTCTCCCACTGATAGTTAACTTCTCAGGCCCAGGACTGACACAGATCACTTTCACACATAATTCATTGGCCAGGACTAGTCACATAATGTCAGGGATGTCAGGAAGTACAATCCTACCACATGCCCAGAAGCAGAGAGCTAGAAATAGATCAGCATAAGATAGATGATTAAAATTACATGGTTCTTGCCTTTGCTGGAGCAATCAATCCAGTTGGGGACACAGATATATAAACAAAAATTTTAAAATACTGTGCACTAAATTCAAGTTCCAAAACTGAAGTCTGCAAAGAGGGTGGGTGGTAAATCCAAGGTGGCGGTATAGAGGGTAGTGAAGTCTACCTATGAACGTAGTAGTTGAATGAATAGTGAATTCTGGGTGAGATTTAGCAAGTGAAGGGGGCAGAGGATGGGTTAGCCCTCCAGGCATCTGTAGCCAAGGCAGAGGCAAGAGATAGCTCTATGTGTATAGAATAAGAAGTAGGGTATTGGTACAACATTACTGAGTGTACAGTACTAGGCCAGGAAAGACAGAGGTGAGACTGTATGTGTAGGCAGAGGCCAGACCATGCCATTGTAGGGAGTTCGAGCCTGAGCCTAGAAGAGAGGGAGCTATTGATATATTTTAAGCAGGGAAGTACTATGGTTGTTGTGTCATCTCTTGGGGCATATATAGTTCAGTGTTCCCCCAACAATTCTTCAAAAGTAAAAAAGCAAGATGGTACTTAGAGAAATATTATGAAATCAACCCAGATTAGATCAAAGCCGAGAAATGGAAAGTAACCATGAAGAGAGAACGTCTCTCAAGCCTTAACCAGCAGGAACCTCTTTTAACCAGTCTAAAGACATTTGGGAGTAGAGAGACTGAAAAGGTGTTGTTCAGCCTTAAAAGCCTAAAAATGATATTCACGGGGTTAAGTAGAAACTCTGTTCATCCAACTCTGTCAAGAGGAAAGAGAAACTTCACAAATCGGAACTTTCAGAATTTCCAATTCCATTGCCAAGGTCAATTCCATTGTGAAACAGCTGCCTCAGTTGTTATATCAGAATGTGATGCTATTAAACAAAAGCATTGTTTAAATAATGCCACTTAGTCTAATTCGGTGCTCAGTAAGCAAACTTCTCCTTAGGATTTCTCTTCCAACATTATGTAAGCCTAAGAAAGTGTCCATCACACAGGAATATTTTAGGTCCCTGAAACTGTGAATCAATTTGCTGACAAACCCAAATTTTGAGCCTGAAAAATCCAGGTTATGGTAGAATCACCAAGATAATGTTACGCTGTGAAATCTTATTTAAAAAAAAACTTTATCAACAAACATACTACATTACCCAGTGGATATGAGATCTAATTCATCTATTAATGTATTTTTCAATTTTTTGAATATAAAATATTTCAAATATACAAAAATGCAAAAATCATATAGCAGCTATCCACACACATGTCACTAGATTTTACCGTGTTGATACTCGGCTATATTTCTTTTCTTTTTTAGAAATAACATAACTTTTCTGTGTTTTCAACCAACATAAATATGCCCTTTTATAACTGTCCTTTTTTCTCAACATTATCTTCAACAGATGTATCTATATCAATATCAGAAAATACAATTCATTCATTTTTAATTGCTATATTATAGTAGTTCTCAATCCTGCTGCACATTAAAATCTTTTGGGGAACTTTAAAAAAAAACAATGATCTCTGAAATCCATCCAAGTCAATTCAATCCAAGTAGTCAACTTTTGTAAATGCTACTGTTGCCCTAAAAATTAATGTATATTTCCTAATTGATGGAGACAGGTTTTATAAGCATCCATCAGATCTATTATATTAATTGTATTAGTCAAAATTCCTATGTCCTTACTTGGTTTTTATATTCATCATCTAGAAATTTCTAAGCAATATATGTGATAAAATTTCCTTCTGGTGTTACTGATTTATCAGTTTTTCCTTGAAGTTCTTCAATTTAGGGGTTATGTACTTTGATACTCTATTGTAATATCTTCCTCAAAATTTTCTTTTTATTGAATTTTATTCTAACAATCTTCATTTATAACAATTTTGGGGGGTTGTTTTAAAGTCCATTTCATTTGGTATTAAGGTAGTGAACTCAGCTTTCTTTGTGTTGTTGTTTCTATGGCATCTCTTTACCATCATTTTATTTTCAACTTTTTGTGGTATTATGTTTTAGTTATATATTTTGAAACCATCATATATCTAGTTGATAACGTTGTGAGGTTTTTAAAATAAAATCTGGGCCTTCATATTTGAACTGGTGAATTCAGTCCATTTTTATTTATCATTATTGCTGATACATTTGGCTGTTTCTATGTCTATAATTTTATTTTGTGCTTTCTATTTATCCTTTTTCACAGCTGATTTGCTTTCTTAAATCCTGTTAGATTTATCATGTTTTCTGTTTCTTTTTTTTTTTTTTGCCTTCTTCTGATTTTGAAGTTACATTTTTTATTTCTATAGTGAGGATTACTCTTAAAATTCTACATACATAATTAATCAACAAAATCTAAATTTAACCTAATTTCCTCACACATAATAGACACTAGAACTTTTTAACTCAGTAAATCCTCTGCAATCCTACACATTATCATTTTCTTTTACTCCAATTATCCTTGAAATTACATCCTCACAATCATCGTTATTTTGCTGATGCCATTATGGTTATTGTTTATAACATTGATTATCAATTTATCACTAGATTTCATATCACTTATTATACATTTTGAACTCCTGGACCATGTAGGCAATATATTTTAGATATCAAGTCTATGTCAGGTATAGCTCTGTGGTTTCATTTTTTTGGGTCAGATTTTTTTTTTCTTTTCACTAAGATCCGTATAGAAATAGAAAGGTTTCCTTCGTGAGTTTTGGCCACTGTGTAGACTTTTGCCTATCTTGTCCTTTCACTGACAGTACAGCCTAAGCCTCTAGATGTCTTGGCTTTTGCAAATAACTCAGATTCACTCACCATATCATGCAAATTCTAGCTTCTTATTTCACACGCTATGGTTGTTAAAGCCTAAGGCCCATAATCCCACACCAAGGGCAGCGGTTGTCATCTTACTCATCTGGCTTTCAGTTCCCTCTTCATTTCTGGGATCTAGGAATTTCCCTTTTTTTTTTTTTTTTTTGGTAGGCTGAGCTATAAATTTCAAAAAATTTTTATAAATTTGATTTAGCTTTTCTTAGAATTTATAGTGGGAGAGTTTCTGTTTCTTCTAGCCTACTTTTTTACCAGAAGCTACTAATTTTCTATGTAGTTATGAGTGTATATATCTATTTGTATATGTATATATGTATTTGTATATGTTTTCTATGTACTTTTATATATTTTCTATGTATTCCATGTATTTATACATTCATGTATGTATATATTTATATAAAAACATATAAAAATAACATGTATACAACATATATACACAACTGCAACAATTGCACATAAACTCTCATAATTGTATATGAACTAATTTCTTTAATAAATTCTTTACTATAATATAATGATATAGAATTGTTCATAGTGGTTTCGGTTTATTTGAACCTCGACTGTTACAAAATTTGGTACTAGGAGTATTTTAGTTAGTTGCTTCCAAATGTGCCATGGAACTTGGAGAATGAAAATGATGAAATCAGAGCTTTAAATTCCCAACTTAAGATCCGCATAAGGAGCCTAAAATATATGACTTCCTAATAGAATCCTTTATCTCTTACAGCCTTAGGGCCAAGAGTTCCAAAACCAACCTCAATGTCAACTCTTGTAGGAGGCTAAATTATAATGCAAATCGACATTCCTGCCTTAGAAAATTTATCATATTAAAGTCAGAATATTAATTGGCAATGAGTAAGAATCTTAACATTCATATGGCAATTTGTGGTCAAATTTAAAGAAGATGGGCAACTTGAACCCCTAAACTCTGATAAGCCTCTTTACCAAAAGAAGCAGCCCTTTCTCTCCTGTCTAAAAAAGGTTAGTCTCCTTTTGTCTAAAGAACCTATAATCATCTCCCCTGAGATATTTTGCCTTGCAAGAAACTGCTCATCTTCCTTAGGATCTAATCTTCCCACCTTTTACCACTGCTACAACTAGACTCGAGTCCCAGCAGATCCAAGAGGGCAAGGTACAAAGTGTGACTCATAAGGAGATACAATAAACACTAATGGAATTGGATGACTTTGCCCATTTACATCAAAAGAAATATAAATAATAAGCAATTCCTAGACCTGAGTTAGTTCACGGACCCAGAACCTCCTGAATGAAGAAGGGTCCCTTGAGTAAGGACCCAAGGACCCTGCTACACAGACAAAAAACTTATATTGTAAATCTTCTTCCTAACTTTCCCCAAAGGTACCCATGGCCATTTATCAAGGTGACTACACATTGGAGAAGGAAAAATAATCAGACTTTGATGAAAGTTGG
This sequence comes from Rousettus aegyptiacus, assembly GCF_014176215.1. Taxonomy (NCBI): domain Eukaryota; kingdom Metazoa; phylum Chordata; class Mammalia; order Chiroptera; family Pteropodidae; genus Rousettus; species Rousettus aegyptiacus. The sequence goes on along the minus strand of NW_023416306.1, from coordinate 113,288,474 downwards.
GTGATAATTGGGGTTTTAGCTCAAGACTGTCTCATAATAGTCACAGTGGGTACCCTAACCTCCAACAAAGTCATCATCAAATGCCACTGAGATTTTGTGGTTGTTTGTTATGCAACATTAGTGTGGTAACAGATAACTGACATAGCTGATTTAAGAAAATTTATGGGAGGCTAAATCAAAGGCCTGATTTTTAGACATGATAAGTTATATTAGTTCGATTTACAGATTATGAGACTGAAAGATAAGGAAAAGACAATTTACTTTCCAAGGTCATAAAGGACAATATTAGAAGGTGTCTAGTGGTTATTCTCTAGTGTGATAACATGTAAAATTAAGCTGTAATTAATTACATTGCAAGGAGGTTGTCATGCCCCATTTAGCTAATAGACATTTGCAAAGTAGGTGGTAGGAAATTAAAAATTATGTTCTAACTTTTTTTACATTTTGCCATAGACTGACTACCATTTAACCATCATGTTCATTGTTGCCTATCTCTGTCTCTACTTCTCCACCTAGTATCTCACAAAATACTACTAAAGTATATCATAGCATGCCCAAAACTAGGAGTCACCTTTTCTTTTAGGATGAAGAAATGGGGTTCAAGCTAGGCTGTGTGGATAGACAGAGTATGGGGCCAGCTACAAGGTATGATTTTCAGAAGCACAAGAAACTCAACTTGTCTTGACTGAACACCCCTGCTGGATCTCCTAAGTACCTGCTTTCTACCTTAAATCACTCCTTGGGTTCCTCTATTAAAAGGAGCTGGTAACATTAAATATTCCTTGAAATGGGTAACATAAAATACAGATGTGAAAGATATCCTGCTACTAGGGGAGGTTGGGAGAAAGGGAAAGTGTGGAGAAAGCCCACCTCCAGTGTGGTCAATAGAAGAGAAGCCCAAGTAGATAGGCAACCCTTCTGCCTGGAGTCAGGGTGACCTTTGAGATGCTCCTTGGGAGGGATAAAGGAAGTTTGGGAAGTAGGTTTATCTACTTCTTCATTTGAAGGAAGCCGGTAGCCTCTTTCTAGGAGTCAGAATGGGATATGATCAATTTCAAGGAATCAAGAACATAAGTAGTTAAACAGTTAAGACAATTAATGGATTAACAATTGGAAGAACTGGCGCTGGTCTCCAACTTGACCACAAATTAACTGTATGACCTTGGGCAGTTCACCCCTTTGGCCTCACTTCTTATCCTCCAGGTAATAACCCTCGGAGGACCTCTCCTACATTCACATTATAAAATGTGTGCTGGCAGGGCCTCTGTAGACAAGAAACACAACAGAAATGTGTTTTGTTTTTTTTTTAAATCCTGGCAAGCCTCAATGTCTAACTGCAGTTTACGAGTAGAAGTGTTGTGTTTAGCTGTCAAAACAACCACATCTGGCACTAACAGAACCCGACTCCTTATTACTCACACTAATGTGCACGTGACTCTTGGGGTCTTTGCCATCACTGGCATTGGCAGTCCTCATTGACTTAACGGCACCATTTCCAAAGAAGATTACTGCAAAGCCATCTTTCCTGTGGTGTTAAAGGTAGCAGGTGGTTGTGGTTTCAGAATAGGTCTTTGTACTCAACCCCTTGCTTGCGCAAACTTATCTTCAAATCATATCAGTCTCCTGCATGACTGAAGCTCTGAATTCTACCACCAGTTGTAAGACCTGTCATCTCACACCACACCAAAAATATTGTTTCTAATCCTTTTTGATCCCAGGCTTTAGAGTTTTGTTTTGTTTTGTTTTGTTTTGTTTTTATCAGAGGCCCACAGCTAAACTATACTCCCCTAAGTATAGGGGAGGAAATAACTATTATACTGTACCCTTTAGCTGCTATCCAGCTTTCAAAGGTCTTTGTAAATTCTTTGCAAATGCTGACTGATTCCCTAAAAAGACCAGTAAGGAAATTTATATAGGAAAGAGTTTTTCCTTATGACAAAACTGAGACATGGAGACCATGAATTTCCCTTCAGTATATTACAAGTTGGCTTGAGACTAGATCACATGGCACTAAAGCAACATAATGCTCTCTTTTATGTCTCTAAGCCTCTCACACTTGGAAATCCCTGATCCACTAAAAATTTCCCAGACACCATCTTCACAGCTAAGAATATAAACTTTGTAATTCTGTCAGACAGATGTGGACTATGCTAGTCTCATTCAATGACCATTTCATATTAACAAGTATTTATTAGGCTTTTTTTTTTTTTTTAAGGATACTCCTACTTGCAAGAAGCATACACATCTTTGTACTAACATGTAGGAATGATCATCACAATCAGTCTTTGGTAACATAAGACTCCTCCCAGCTAATATGTTAATGTATAGAAAATACCAGATGGAGCCAAAATTTACTAGCCAACTTGTGACTTCAGAATGATGAGGAAAGTCTTCCAAATCTGTCTTACTTGGAATACTCATTTTAACTCATATCAAGTTTCTAGTAAAAACTGCAAATATTTCTCAGAGAGCCTTTGGCTCTACACCAAGAAAGTTTCCCTTGGGCAACCTCTGAACTTCATCTGAGAGTATATTTACCAAAGAAACCCTCAGATAACCCATACTCCCTAACTTTAGAGAAAATGGCTGGAGTGGGGCCAATATAAGGAAAAGAAATTATCTACCTATATGCAAAGGGAACGCCTAGCTGGCATTTGGACAGCAGATTTGCCCAACCTCCTATGGAGTAACTTGCATTTCTTTTACAGATCCAGGAGTGAATAATGAGATCTGGCTGGAAATTTAATCAAGTTAGTTCAACCTTTCTAACCAATAGGCTTCCTGGCTTAATGAAGACATAAATCTTCACCAGGAGACTTTCTCTCCCCATATATTCCCTTGGCAAACAGACAAGTTATTTCAGGAGATAATCTCAAGCTGGAACCTATCCTCTCCTTTCATTGTCACTGCCCATGCCCTAATCCAGACCCTTGGCACATCCCATATGGACTCTTGCAAAGTTTCCTACCTGAACTTTGGCCTCTAATCTTTCCCTCCTTCATTAATTCCCTGCATTGTCACCAAAGTCGTCTCTCCAAAATGAAATGTCATGACGGCTCTACAGAATAAACTTTAAACTCTATAAATTGGTACTCAAGGCCCTTCCAAACACAGTCATGACCTGTATTTCCAATCTCATCAATCATTTCGAATCTTCATGTCTCCTTTTCTCCTGACATTCCTAAGGGTATAGCATTAATCATTTATTGTCATCTTCATTCTGTGTAACACCTTAAATTCAGTGTCTTGAAACAACATTTACTCTCAGGCTCCCAGATCTACAAATTGGCTGGAGAGGCTCTATTAATATGTGCCCCTTATGGGGCCCAGGCTCAAAGGGCATCAGCTACCAGGGAAGGAGCTACTATTTCTTCTTCATGGAAGAGAATAGAAGTGCCAAGAAAGGTAAGCAGAAACACACAATACGTTTTAAGGCCTAGATGGCTAAGAATGTAGATACTGTCATATTTGTCCACATTTTATTGTCTGAAGCAAGTTACATGGCCAAGTTCAATATCAGTTGGAGAGGGAAATATGTTCTATGTCTAGTAGGAGAAATTGCAATAACATATAGCAAAAGGCAGTGATAAAAAGAAAGGTAAATAGGAACAAATATTTCTTGCCGCATAATAAATTATTCTTAACACTTCAAATATATATTATCTCACAGCTTCTACAGGCCAGGAATCCAAGAGTAGCTTAGTTAGGTGGTACTAGCTCAGTGTCTGTCATGAAGTTTCAATTAAGCTGTCAGTCAGAGTTGCAGTTGTCTGAGGCTTGAAGGCTGAAGGATGTGCTTCTAAGATTACTCCCCTGATTGTTGGAAAATACGTTCTTCTCCATGTGGGGCTCTCTAAAGGCTATCCGAGTGTCCCCACAACATAGCAGCCAGATTTCCCAGAGTGGGTGATCCAAAAAGAAGAGAAATCCCGAGACAGAACATCTGAATTTTATAACTTTTTCTCAGAGATGACATAGCATCATATCTCCCATATTCTATTGGTCATACAGACAAACACTTCTACATTATAGGTTTTAAAACCAGGAGGCAGAGATCATTGTGGGCCATCTTGAAAGCTGGATATCACATTTTGATTTAAAATACCTTATTTAGTTATCCCAAGAAACTTACAAACTTTTACCACAGTTCAGTATTGTTGGATCTAAACTATTTCAGCTAACCCAGCAATAGCAGTTGCACAGAATTCTTTGTCAAAACATATTAATTTTTATACCAAAAATAGTAGCTATAAATATCAATGGATTTTTATCTTTTGGCTTTTATTTTACATACCTGTCTTCCTGTCCATTAGCGTTCTTCACACTGGCACATACCCATTACCTGACTCTTCATCCCCCAGTTAACAAGACAAACTCGCCAATATTACTCTGTCTGTTAAGCCAGGGCATTACTCCCATAGGGTCCCCCACAGTACTCTGTATGCACTTCACTTAAAAGCTCTTAACCCACTGTAAAGTACGTGTCTTCTTCTCAGTGTCCTTCACTGACTGTGAGAGTTCCAAGGTCAAGTATTGGATATAATAGCAAGTCAAGAAATTTTGGAAGATTGTATGAGAAGGACAGGAGAAATGGAGAGAACATGGGGCCCTATCCTGACAGGCTTTCAAAACGTTGGTTTTCTATCTGCTGGTTAAGTTCCTTTGATGTGCCAGCAAATGTTAAATGCTTTCATAGTCATCATCTCATAAAATTCTTCAATAATCTAGTAAATAAGAACTATTTTGAGAGAGTTTGGTTTAAAAACTCATAAAAGTTCAATAATTTTTCAAGGAAGTGGTAAAACCAGGACTTCATCCTTCAGTCTTGCATTCCAAGGACATCCTTTCCATTCCACTCCATTCAACCTGTGCAAGGTAGAACCCCATTGCTTTTACTGTACTGAACAGTGTATCCACTACTTACTAGAACTAGTTCTCTCACTTAATGATCTTGCTGTATCAGTTCCTGAAAGTTGCTATTTAAGATATTCCTTGACCGACTATTCTCTTTTCACTTGTGACCCGATTAGAGTTGCAGAACAAACTCGCAGCCAGATAAAGCCTTGATTCTCTCCCTTTCATCTAAGAGGGTTAGTTGTGTCTGAAGAAGTAGGCACTTTACAAAGGAGACTAGAGAAACACAGAACTCTACAGGCAGAAAGAACCCAGCAGCAGAGTCCAGCTCCGTGAATACATTCACACACGGAGGGCCTGATCCAGGAACCTCACTGCAGATGTCCATCCCTAGAGCCAGGTAGAAAGCCCTGTAGCTTTGATATCTAAAGGTCACATCTCCTAGGAAGTCGCGAGGAGGAAATGAATGATATACATGAAAATATTGAGAATTCTTTGAGAGAAAACTGGTGTATAAATTTGAGGTAGCATTATCATATTTTTGAAAGCCATTATTTATGTTAATTTCTTTTTCTTCTAGCTAGCTAACTTGGGCACATATGTATACACAAAAATAAAAGTAAATAAATATATAATAATACATGGATAAATATACACATAAATATAGTATTATTTTAATTATAAATTGAATCATGTCATAGATGTGGGAGGGAGGCACTGCAGTCTCTTCATTCTTTTTTATTTTTTGCTAGGTTCCTCCTCCACACCTCATACCCCCAGAGTGCTAAAAACCTAGCAGGTATTCTTCTGTATCTTTTTCTCCATGTTCACATACACACTCGTACATATACTAAAAATGGATCATTACTTATTTATAGTAATGGAAATCACATTATTCAAGCTTTTCAACATCATGCATTTCTCAATCAACAATATGCCGATATGTCGAATGATATAACATAGTTCTAAATTCTCCTTTTGAAAGTTGCACAATATGTGGTGACGAGATAGGCACATAATTTTTTATCTGTTTTCCTCTTAATGGCACTTACTTGTTTCCAGATTTTCTTAGCACTACAAACAAGGTTACAATAAGATCTACAGGAGGAAATCAATCCACATTTTGGTGTTTTACTTCTGTGGGATATACGCCCAGCAAAGGGATCGCTGGCTCAGAGGGAATATGTATTTTGGTTGTTAGAAATTGTTTTCAGTCTGATGGGACTGAAGAAATAGCTTATTGTTACCTGATCACTAGTAAGAGTGAGCTCTTCTTCAGGTATTTGTTACCGTTTTCATTTTTCCCTAGTGAATTGTTTTTCCAATCTCCTTTGCCTTATTTTCATTGGATGGTTGTTTTATTAACTTATGAGAGCTCTTCAAATATTGTAACAAAATCTTGCATTGTCTTCTACATTGGAGCTATATTTTTCCATATTTATTGTTTCAAGATGTTATTTATGGTCTCTTTTGACTTCACTGTTATTTTTTAATATATGTGTATATGTTTGTGTATTCTTATATAGCCTCTGGCTTCCTTTTCTTTGTTAAAGTATCCTCTATCCTAGATTATTCATGAAGTTCTCTAGATTTTATTGTATTATTTTTTTCATTTATATCTTTACTCCATCCTAAATTTGATTTTTGAACATAATGTAAGATAGAGTCTAATTTTATCTTTATCCAGATAAAGAAACAATTGTGCCAGCACCACTTATTTAAAAATCCATCATTTCCTCATTGAATCACTTTTGACATATATAAAATCTTCTCGTATGCTTCCATTGTTCTCTAGTTTTTTAATTCTGTTAGGCTTGTATGTTTCTCTTGTTCTTTGACAAATCATATTTATATGATTGAAAATTGCTTTAATATCTGGTAAAGCAAATCCAACTCAAAAAAAGCCCTTCTTTTTTTTATGTTTGATTTTAATTTTTTAATTTATTTAAATTCATTTCAAGTATATAGTACATTGGTTAGACATCTATATAGTTCATAAAACAATCCCCCTCAATTGCTCCTTCCTTTTTTATTCACATTTTTCTAGCTATTCTTGGGCATTTGTTTTTCTAGGTAATGTTTAAGATTATTTTATCCAGTTCCAAGGGGAAAATTTTTTGAGATTCTCATTAAAATTTTATTAACTTTTTACATTAGTTTTTAGAAGATTTATTTATAATTCTAAGCTTTTCTATCCAAGAACAAATTATGTCTATAAATCTTTTATAATTGTTATTGCTACTGAGAATGGGATGTTTTCTCTATGTTCATTTTAGGTGCATGTGGTTCTATGGTGGAAAGCCAATGATCTCTATGCATTTGTCTTATAGATAGCCACCTACTTAATTCTTTCATTAATTCTAGCATTTTTTACTAGACACTGATTTCCAAATACACGATCGCAGATGGATCAAACGATTATATCTTTTCCAAAGTTTATACAAATTATTTCATCACTGCATTCACTGAAATCTCAAAGCCAAAATTAAGTAGCAACATTGATGACAGGTAATCCCATCTAGCTCCTGATTTTAACTGAAATGGTTTTAGCAAGTTTGTGTAATTTGGAAAAAGGATTCAGTCGCTCTCTAGACCCTCGTTTCCCAAATATTCTTCCCTTATTGAGACCTGCCTAAGAATTTCCCAGGAAATGGCATGTTATCACCTTCCTATAGATCCATATAGAAGGGAGACTCAAAAAAAGAGGTGATCAGGAGTACCAAGAGTGGTGGAGCTCCCTCTCGCCTCCACAGATGAGGGGCTGCTTTATGGAGCATCACACTGTAAGCAAGAGAGCAGAGCACAGGAAGCCATCTGTGCACTAATAAAAACCTTCCCACCTGCCACCAAGTCTCCAGGTTCTCTCCTTCCCCCATTTACAGGATCACTTACTTTCTATCAAACTCTTTTTCACTTTGTCCCAAATCAAACTTTTCATTCTACAAACTTGGGCATGCTAAGCCCAGTCCCATTCCAACTCACTGCAGGCTTTCTCTTCCATAACTCTAGGGACTCCTGAAGTCCTAGTTTTCCTCCAAGTGAGACCTGCTGAGCATGGGTTTCACAGGCCTCACTTTTTATTACTGCCCAATAACAAGTCCCCGTATTAACAGACACATTACTACAGAACACAGTAATATTATCTGGCCACCCAGGGATTGCGAAGGAGGATCATCAACTATCAGTAAAGAACTAACTTATAGGGTAAGATTTCTCAACCTTGGCACTATGGACATTTGGGGCTGGATAATTCTTTGTTGTGTAGGGCTGTCCTATGAAAATGTAAAATGTGTAGCAGCATCCCTGGCCTCTTTAAATGCTAACAGCATTCCCATTTCAAGTCATGACAACCAAAAATGTCTCCGAACATTACCAAATGTTCCCTGGTAGGGGTAGGGGTGCAAAATCATCCCAGATGAGAATCATCGCCCTAAGCTATATATATGCTCTGATGCATGCTGCCTAGATTTGCCTGTGTATGAAATAATTCACTTGAAAATTATTGCCTGTAAGTTGAAGCATCTGCCCTGTCAGTTTCAATTTGGAACTTGTTTGAAACTACTGCTTCTTTTTATTCAAAGAGTCTTAGTACATATGGCTTGCTTCTTTGGACTGGCAGTCACCCAGTCCTCTTGTTGAAGGATGATGGCTCAGAGATCCTGTAAGTTAATTTTGTGCGTGCCACAGTGGGGGTCAGTTCACACCAGTGTTATCTATTTTTACTTGCAAGAGTAATATTATTTTTATTTGGCTTGCTGGTGTATCACTCAGCATAAAGATATTTATACTTTAGTTCCTATTGCTGATAAAGATAAAATACATGCGCTTTCAGAATTGTAATTTTCAAAAAACAAATTAGATTTTTCCCAAGCAGCTCGACACTGAAGTTTGGCTGATGGCATCCCAGTAAACAACCTACAAACAAACTCTTGACTCTAGAAATAAGTAGGAGCTGTTTATAGGCAAGAAATGATTTTCAAGTGGGTAGATCAAAGGAAAAAACAAGCTGAGAAAAGTCAGCAAGGAAACTCCCATTCACTCAGTACCTTGAAGTAAGGAACTGTAGGTCCACTCACCAAAATGGAAAGTCTGTGTCACTATTACTAATGGAGGAATGATGTTTTGGCGAATTTTCAACTTGTTGAAAACGTCAGCCATTTTGTTTGACACAACCGCAGACTCAAAACATAAAACCTGAAGACATTTCCTTAAGACTGAGGAAACAAAGGAATTTCAACAAGATCTTGGAACCATCTGAGGAAAGAGTGAAGATAGGCAATATATAAAATGGAGCCACTTTAACCAAGCTGCTAAAATTGTTAATATTATGAGGGTTGAGAAATGAGGAAAGACCCCATACTTGTTCTAATTAGCCTGAGAACTTAATTTTTTTGAAATTTCCAGTCCTGTGTCAATGCCTGGATATGAATCTGTACCTCCAGATAACCCTCTAGTTACCCACTGAAGGACTCACATGTACATCCACCCGACATCTATTATCTATTCAGACCATGGGACATGACCAGACCTACTGGGCACCCATCTTCCAGACTGCTTGGCATCCATCATCCCGACTGCTTATCATCTGACCGATAACCATCTTGGACAAATCCTAGGGCTAAGAATGGAAGACTGATAATTCTCGAGGATATAATTTTTACTATAGGAACTTTAACATTTTTGGTTTTTTGCCTCGCTGTGTTTCCAGTATATAAACTCTAAGACCCTGAATAAATCTCTATCATTTATTTCTAGCAAAGTCTTCAGATTCATTTTAAGTTCATCTGACACATCCATCAGATGACATGTATCCTAGCAACAAGGATACTGGTAAAAGGCCATCTGCCACAAATGTGAGGTTTCCCACTCTAACGCTGTTTGAGGTAGGTCTCCATGTGCATGTGCATTTAAAGGCCCTCAGCATCCTGAAAGGCTGTCATGTCACTGCTGCTCTCTTTTTTACTGAAGATGATTAGAAGACTTTGAATTGTCCTTAGAGAAAGTCTAGTTCAGGACTGGAGACTTCGTTGTAAGCAGCTCTGAAGTCAAAGAAACAGTGTACTGAAAGGGGCAATATGGCGGGCTCTGCAAAATCAAAGGACAGTTCCTGAGGAAGCTGAGCTGTTTGGTCGTTGGCCAGAGATGACGGTCTCCTTCACAGTCAGCCCTTCAGGCCATGTGTCTCATGGCCTGCGGATCTTATGGCTCCTAACTTCACTGAAATTTAGGACAAAAGCTCAAGGCAAAGAGCTACAGCTGGTTGATGAGAAAACTGTGGCATTTGGTTCTCAGAGGACAAGGACAGACTTCGATGGCAGACGATCAAATCATCTAAGACCTATATCTAGGCTATAAAGGCATGCCTCATTTTATTGTGTTTTGCTCTGTTGTGCTTTGCATATATTGCATTTTTACAATTGAAGGTGTATGGCAACCCTACGCTGAGCAAGTCTATTGGTGCCATTTTTCCAACAGCATTCGTTCACTTCGTATCTCTGTGTCACATTTTGGAAATGTTCACAATATTTAAGACTATTTCCTTACTATCATATTTGTTATGGTCATCTCTGATCAGTGGTCTTGGATATTGCTATTGTAATTGTATGTGGGGACACCACAATCACACCTGTATAAGACAGCAAACTTGATAAATAAATGTTGTGTGTGTTCTGACTGCTCCTGAGACACAATAATATTGTGATTAGACTAGTTTATAACCCTACAATGGCTTCTAAATGTACAAGTAAAAGGAAGAGTTGCATGTCTCTCACCTTACATCAAAGGCTAGAAATGATTAAGATTAGTGACAAAAGCCCGTCAAAAGCTGAGATAAACCAAAAGCGAGGCCTCTTGTGCAGCTGTCTGGAACCAAACTTATAAAATCTCCAAGGCATGCCTGTATAGATATTGTCAGTCTTGACCAAGGATCAGCAAACTTGTTCTGTAAAGAGTAAGGTAGTAAATATTTTAGGCTTCTCATTCCATAAGGTCTCTGTCACAGTTATTCATCTCTGCCAGTGTAGCACCAAAGTGGCCTAGACAATATGTACAAGAATGGATATGGCCATCTCCAAATAAAACTTACAAAAATAGCTGGTAGGCCAAATTTGGCCCTTGGGCCATAGTTCGCCAACTCCTGATCTTGAGGAAAGACATCAAATACAGCTAATTCTCCCTATCTGAAAAGGCCACTCCACATCTTTCTGGGTTCATTGTCTCTTCTCTCTTAATGCCTCCTCCTGACCCCAGTCTTCTCCTTCTCCAATAAATATTTTCCACTGCTGACAATATTATCCCATACCTCAAAAATCTTCCATAATTCCATAATTCCTCAATGCTGGGAGTGAAAAACCTAAATTCCTCAATACAGCCTCCAAATCCCACCACTATGCCTTCACATACACATCCTGAGCTCCTGCCATGGTGGCCAAGGTGCCACTCTGTTAACATGCTAGGCAGTGACCTGCCTCCGAACTCTGTCTAGACATTTCTCTGTCTCGTACAACCAGCCCCACAGTTTCTACCTACCAGCCATTCTCATTTTTAAACTGTCACTGTAAATTCGCCTTCCCAGTGACACCTTTCCTTCCCAGTGACACCTATGCCCCCTTCATGGGCTCCCACGAAATTGATTACATCCCTCTCTTGAAACAGTATGCTTGGAATTAAAGTTATTTCCATTTGCTGTCCCCAGTCAATAAAACATGTGCTTCCTGATCATCTCTTGTTTACTTTTATATATGCCACAGTATGTTCAATTCCATCATTTGATCATTAACCCTTTAACAAATATGTTTTGTGCACCCACTATATGTTTTGGTGTGAAATTGGTGCTGGGGAAACAGCCATCAACTAAACAATGTCCCTGCCTTCAGGTTGACATAAGAGTGGGAAAAGTCAGTAAAAATAAACAAAAGAACGTATAAGATCATTTCAGATAGCGAAAAACACCATTTGAAAAACAACACAGGGAAATTCGTTAGGATGAGTGAGGGTGTGAAGAGGTGCAAAGCTACTTTTGCTATGGGGAACAAGGAGAGCCCCTCCGAAATGATATTTGGACAGATACCAAGTATTGATTATGAAGTAAATATTGAAATGATGAGAAGCAACCACTTATGCAAAGCTCTGCACATAGAAAGTACTTTTAAGCATCTCTTATATAATTAATAATTAAAAATATTCATGTAATTGAATAAATTATAGTACAGTTTAAAAAGAACAAGGCAAGGATATCTATGTGTGTGTATATGAAAAGTTATTCAAGGTATACTATTTAGTGAAAATAAAGGCAACTTGCAGAAGGGTGCAAAAGGTTTTTTCATTTTGAAATTTAAGAAATTCAGATTCATATATATGTTAATCCATGCCCAAGAAATTTCTGGAAGGATGTACAAGTAAAAGTTAAGAGTGGTAATTTCTAGGGGTGATAATAAGGGATTATAATACTTTTGCTTTCCATTTCATACCTGTCTGTAAGTTTGAAAATTTTACAAGCATGTATCCCTTCTATAATTTTACACAAAAAAATAATCTATTTCTCATGGAAAAATATTTCCCTTTATGAACCTTCTTTAGTTTTTTTCAGTCTGTAAATGACGGATGAATTTTCCCTGACATAATGAGAAAAAAATTCTCATTCTCATTATTATATTGAAATGTTTATCTCTCAATCCTCACCCCTGGGGGCCAGCATCCTAACCCTTTCAATAACCCTGTCTGTCTGTCTCTATCTGTCTGTATGTGTCTGTCTGTCTGTCTGTCTGTCTGTCTCTCTCTCTCTCTCTCTCTCTCTCTCTCTCTCTCTCTCTCACACACACACACACACACACACACACACACATGCACACACAGCTGCTCACCCTCACAATTCATCAAGCACATCTTTTTTAATAAACCACAATGCCCTGAAGCATTGATTGAGATTCACCGTTCAACTAAACAGGCTATGATTGAGAGATAAAATACAGGACACCCAGTTAAGTTTGAGTTTCAGATAAACAGAGAACAATTTTTTAATGTAAGTAGGTCCCAAATATTTCATACTAGAAAATTATACTAAACAATTATTCTTTGTTCATCTGAGATTTAAGTTTAACTGGGTGTCCAGTATTTTTTATTTGCTAAGTCTGACAACCCTAAAACAGGTATAAGTTCTGAATGACAAATGCTAAATTCTTGAATAAAGAACATTAGCTCTTCTCCATGAACACTTGCTTCATGGAGTTAGAAGAATAACGGTTCATTTTTCCAGCCCCGGCTCTGTCTGAACATAATCCCCATGGTTCTCTTTTCATTGCCTTCTCGAAAATGTATCTACACATACATAATAGGGCTTGTTTGTATATTTCAGTATTTATTCTATTGTCCTTTCTTGAACCTGTCTGCATTTGTGCTGCCTTAGTTAGAGAGTCCAGTAGAGAGAGCTCTGGTTCTCACACAGATCCACGTCTTCATGATGAGAGACACAGTGTTCCAGAGCCAGAACTCTGTTTTCTCTTGGGCAGTGGTGCTGAGCTCTGACTGCACATTACAATCACCTAGGAAACTTTCCAAATGTACCTATTCCTGGACCACATACCAGATAAATTAATGCAGAAGCTGAAGTGGTGGGGCCCTATCTTTAATACATTCTAAAGTTCAACCAGCATGGTGAACAATTTCCTTAACACCTAGGCCATCTGTACCCCACCCTCAAGCTTCAAGTCCCAAACTACAGTGTCTCTCAAACTTTTTGTGCACACAGATAAGCTTGGGATGTTGTTAAAATTCATATTCTGGTTCCATAGTTCTGGAGTGGGGCCTGAGAGTCTGTATCATTTATAACAAGCTCCCAGGTGATGCTAATGCTGCTGGTTCTTGAGACATACTTTGAGGAGCAAGGCCATTAAAAATATATATATATATGCCTCCAGGACTGAAACACCTTAAAATCAAAGTCATTGCCACTTTTTACTTTAAAATTCATACAATAGGCAAAATACATATTGTAATGAGACTAGTAATAACTCTTTGGATCGACAGTCGTCCTAAGACTAGCACCATATGTGCATTCCAGTTTCAAGTAGCAACTTCCCTGGATTCATTTCCTATCCGTGGGAAGCTAAAGAGAAAATAACACTGGTTCGAGTTTCAGCACTTAGATTTTTTTCAGATACGAATAGAAACCTCAGGCTAAAACTTCTTGTACAAAGGTCACAAAACCCCAACAGATTTGTAAGACCTGGCTGTGGGATGACTTATCTCTCAACTATTTACAAATAGGAGTGACAACATCTTAGTGGACCAGCTAAGTGATATGCTCTCTGGAGGCAGGAAAATGGGGCAGGTGGCCTCAAGAGGGCCCTGCAGGCTTACAGGGGTATTACTCCACACTGCCCTCCTACCCTGCCCCAAAGCAGTTCCGGGTGACTTGCCAAGTGAAGATTTCATATGTAGAAGAGAGGAGTGAAGCTCTAAGCTCCCAGGTTCTGGTTTGAATCTCTGCTCTTTCACTGACCAGCTCTGTGACCTAGGACAAGTTATGTCACCTACTTTTAGCCTTAGATCCCTCAGGTCTGTTCCAGTAAAAAAGGACTACAAATGGACATTTAGATGAACCTATAGGTAAAGTGTTTGGTTAGCACAGTGCCTGGCACATTAGTAACATTAAATCTTAGCTGCCATTGTCAGGGGTTCTCTTCCATCTCTAAGTGAGATGGAAATACTAGCCTTGATGTCACTTACAGAGAGACGCTGAATTGCTGCATTCAAGTTCAGGACACACACCAAAGTCTTGCTGTCCTCTGCACTGGTTTTTGGTTCTAGCCTTTGTGAAGAACAGCAATTGGTGCCCACAAAGAAATAATAACTACATCATAGCTGCATACATTTAAGAAACCATTTCAGGCTCGAAGGCAAACAACATCCAGCAGATATTTTTTCCCATTTCACGGAAAAGGAAGTCTCTTGTGACCTGAGCTATTTCATTTCAAGGCCAAGGAATAATGAATTAGGGGCAGCTTGAGTTACCCAATGCACCCTGTATAGGAGCAGATACTTAGAGTGTGATGCTATTAGCAGGGTCTGCAAATGGCAGGGGAGAGGAGCCAGGGAAAAGAAAAGCGCCATAGCTTTTTAATATGGATGAGAAGCTGCCTGCTCTTTCCTAAGCAAATGAGGAACAAGAAAAGCAAGAAATATAACCCTATTTACAGGTAGTCTCTGGAACAGAGGGGTAAACAGTAGAGGCGATGTTGAGCAGAGCCATGTTTCAGTGCAAAACCTACCAGTATCGAGTCTGGCTTCTGGGAGACAATCGCTGATTTATTTCAGCAAGGAGACCATAAAAAATGTAAAAATAGCAGATAACCCTTGAAATACTGGTGTCAGCCCCAAAGAACAGCTTCCAGAGATGAGGAGTGGGTGGACTTCCAGAGACACAGGCTCAGAATCTAACTTTAGCCTGAACTTTCTGAAGCTGCTTAGCAGTTCCGGGGAGAAGATTTGGCATGAAGGCAGCTAAGAATAGCAGCTCAAATCAGACTGTGGAATTAGATGAGTTTCTATCAGCCACATATCCCCCCAATTTCTTTTCTCCTCCCCTGCCTCAGTGGGACATGAATGAACAACCATAATCCGGGTGAGCTGGAATTATGACACGGGGCTTAGACCCATAACAGTGATGACAAGAACTGTCATTTATTGAGTGATTAGGACTCACAGGCCTTATGTTCAGTACTTCATGTAGATCAATTTCTTTCTTTTTCGTGTTTTGTTTAATTTTGTGTATGCGTGTGATTTTATGCCAGAAGATAATTTTTTTAAATCCCCATCCCCTCACACCCTCCCCTTTGGCAACCATCAGCTTGTTCTCTGTATCTATGGTTCTGTTTCTGTTTTGTTTTGTTTATTCGTTTATTTTGTCTTTCTAGATTCCACATGTGAGATCATTCAGTATTTGTCTTTCCCTGTATGACCTATTTCACTTGGCATAATACCCTCTAAGTCAATCCATGTTGTCACAAATGGCAAGATTTCATTTTTTTATGGCTGACCAATATTCCATTGTATATATAAATACACCACATCTTCTTTTTCCATTCATCTATCAATGGACATCTAGGTTGCTTCCACATCTTGACTATTGTAAATAATGCTGCAATAAACATAGAGGTACATGCATCATTTTTAATTAATGTTTTTGTTTTCTTTGGATAAATACCCAGTAGTGGAATTGATGGATCATATGGCAGCTCTATTTTTAATTTTTTGAGGAACCTCAGTACTGTTTTCCATAGTGGCTGCACCAATTTACAATCCACCAATAGTGCACAAGGGTTCTCTTTTCTCTACATCCTCACCAGCACTTGCTATTTGTTGATTTATTGATGATAGCCATTCCGACAAGTGTGAGGTGATACCACATTGTGGTTTTAATTGGCATTTCCTTGAGGATTAGTGATGTTGAGCATCTTTTCATATTTCACTTAATGCACCCCTATACTAGGAATACCTCCATTTTACAAATGGGGATATTGATATTTAAAAATACCAAAAAACTACTCCAGGGTCACTCAGCCAATTAAGTGGTGGAGCTTAACAACAACAACAAAAAAGTGCTAGGAAAGGTACTGGAAGATCTAGGACCTTGTCAAAGAAGGGAGACTTTCAAGTACAGAAAGGGCTACATAATGAGGAAACACTCTACAATAAATGAATAGAGATTTCTTTTATATTGTAGAAAAAAGAAAGGAAATGATTAAATCTGTGGAGGAGGGAACTTCTGGATTGAGAAACTGTAAGATAAATATTCATTATTGAGGAACAATGAGAAAATAGCTAATTTAATTTAAAATTAAAAAAAAAAAACAGGGCAGTTTTGCGTGCTCCAGGTATGTTGCAAAGAACTAATTCTCTAGGACATTAATAAATACAATTGAATACTCTGAGGAAATATTGAGCTAAATGGGTTCAAAAAGGTTTCTTTACTGGAGGAGTTCTAAAGAGCTTTTAATTAGCCAATATACATTGTGACTCTCTAGAAGTAGAATATAGCAGGTGGTGTTTCCCAAACTTATTGGACCAGAAACCTTTTTCAAATTAGTCTTTTCTGAAATATGCATAGGGAAAGTCTGAGGTTTTCTAAGATAATTTAAGTGTGGACTTAAGTATGGACTCCTTCCTGGAGGCTGGGGACTGGTTTTGCTACTCAAAATTAAAGTGTAGTCCATGCACTTTGTCATCAGTATAAGAATCACTTAGGAGCTGGTGAGAAACACCGAATCTCAATTCCATCTAGACCTAGAGAATCAGAAACTGTCTTTTAACAGTATACCCCTGACAATTTATTTGTGGATTACAGCTTGGGAAGCTCAAAATTTCTTCAAGCCTTGGAATTTTGTTACATAAAATTCCATAGCAACACCAGCCAACAATAACTGTATGCTGCATAACAAACCACCCCAAAATTTACTGCCTTGAAACAGGAATGATTCACTTCTCATGATTCTGTACATTGACGTGGCTCCATTAGTAGATTCTCTTGTTTCAAGTGGCATAGGCTGGAGTCAATCACTAGGCTGCATTTATGGGCTGGACTGAAAGGTCTAAGGTTTCACTCAGATTTCTGGTGTCTCGGTACTCCTCCCTGGGGCTTCTCTCTTGGGCTTCCTCAAAGCACGGTATTCTCAGGGTTTTGGACTTCTCGTATAGCAGCTGACTTCCAAGATGAAACAGATGCTGCCAATTCTCTTAAGGCCTGGGCTTCGAAGTCTAAGAACATCACTTCTGCTACCTTCTATTTATCAGTCAAAACAAATCACAAGGCCAGTTAGATTGGAGGAGAGGAGAAATGGTCTCTACCTCTTGATGGGTGAAGTAGCTAGCATACATATACAAGGAGGGAAGAGATCGGTGTTGGCCATCTTCGGAGACTGCCTACCATACTGCGACTCTTGGGTGATATTTGATGCTGTGCATGGGAACTCTCTAAACTCTAAGTGCTTAAAAAGTATTCTAATGTGTGTCTTCTACTGACTCTTTTTCTGAAGTAAACAGACCCTTCAACCCACTCTACAAAGGAAAGGTATATCTCATTCCTGGAGCATGTCAGTGCCAGCCCTCTGAGAGAATGGATTAAATTTCACCATTTATCAATACCAATCAAAACTACTTATTCTGGACCTACTATGTGCCAAGAACTTATGTCTGGGTATATAGCAGTGTGCAATACAGTCACAAGCATGCTCTCTGAAGCTTACCTCCTAGAGGTAGGAAACAGTCAATAAACTAATAAACCATTAAATAAACACAATAATTTTAGAAAGTGATAAAGACTACGAGGGAAATAAAATAGGGCAATATAATTGTAAGTGACTTCCTGAGTTAATTTAGGTTAGGAGGTCAAAGAAGTTCTCATGGAGAGAATGTCATTGGACTGAGGCCCAAAGGAGCCATTCAAAGAACTGAGGCCCAAAGGAGCCATTCAAAGAACTGAGGTCAGAGTGGCCAATCACGCAAGTACAAACCCCAGAGGCAGGGACATGCTATACGTGCTCAAGGGACAGAAGGAAAGCCATTGTGACTGGAACACATTCCATAAGGGGAAGGTAGCCTGAGATGAGGCGCAAGAGGTAGTTAGGAACCGGGCTTCGTAGGGCTCTGTAAACCAGACTAGGAATACAGTAACAGTAACTGCATTGGAAAACTACTGGAAGGTTTAATGCAAGAAGTGACGCAAATTGATTTGCATTTGTATAACAAGACTGTGGCTGCTATGTGAGAGACAGATGGCAGAAGAAGAAGAGCAGAAGCAGGGAGACCAGTCAGGAAGCTAATCCAACAATGAAGGTGACAGAAACTGGTCATGTGCACTAAGGTCGAGCTCTGAGTGCTGACGGGCCGTGGGGAATGTCCCCGTCCCCTCTGTCCTCCTATCATCAGGGAAATGCAGTCAGACATCCTTGGAGCCCCTGCGGTTCCACTCACGGAGTAAACTATTGCCCTGGGTGTCTGTCTTTTTCATTTTATTGGGGTTTAAGAGATGAGGGATTAGAATAGAATTTTCCTACATATCTTTTTATACCTAGAAATATGTGACTGCGATACACTTTATTTCCTTCTGTAATCTTCCCAAGACCTGACCCTAAACCCAAATTGGTCAGAACTGGCAGAAGGTGAGGATATTACCACCATAAATTCTGGTAGTAGTGATGACACCAGCTGATTAATATGAGTTATCTATGTTCATGTTTCAAATATTTTGGCAAGGTCATCCCTTTCAAGCCTTCTGAGATTAAATAGGAAGAAGCTGCTACATGCTTCCTGTCTCCCAACTTGAACCCAGAATGTTCATACATGCATTAATTAGTGCCCACCCCAACCTCATAGTTACTCCTGAGTTGCGACCACACTAAGTGACAAAGTTTGTATTTACTGTTTCTAAGATATTTTAAATTCTTTACATGTTTCAACTTTGGATTTTGCAAGCCATGAGCATGATGTTACATGTTAAATTTTCTGAAATAACCCCAATTTTAATATAGATATTCTTTTCAATAAAGGTGATTCATTCAAGCATAACAAAACAAATTTCATATTTATACTTTTGTAGTTTCATGTAAGTACCCAAATCAGAAACAGCTACTTATAATGCCCTGTTTTCAATTTTTTTTCCTGAAATACAATCATCGTCAATAACCTCTGCCTCTGAGAAAGTTGTATGAAGTGTAATTTCATACACCATTGACTCCTTCAAAATAAAGCTTTCATTGCATACCCACTATGTGCCAGGTTTGTGCATGTGCCCTCAAGAAACTCACAGTCTAATACAGTTTCAACCATGAAATTCTAATCAATTAAGAACTTAATAAATGACTTTTGGTCATCATAAGGTAATTTCTTTCTATTCTGTTGGATTGAAGTTGTAACAAATAGCCTTGGGAAATGACATGACATGGAGAGAGGCCAGGAGTACAGGAGGATATAGCAATGACTAACTTATTTCTGCCTCCATTTGTTTCCCCAAAGCCTCTTTTAAAGTTTACAGTGAAGGGGTTTAGAACAGGCCTTCCCAAAGTGTGTTGACTTGGTGTGTGAATTATTATTGAGCTGAAAGCAATTGAGACCCTGTGGGCTCACAAGAAACTTTTATCTCCCCCTTAAAGAACTTACATTACAGCCCTTGACCGTGAGAAGAGTTATCACCAGAAATAATTTTGTATGACCTATATATAGAGCAGGGAAAAGTTCTAATTTTCTGAACATCTGTTCTTCTTATTGTCCTGCAGTGACCCTCCGAAGCCCCAAGTGCTTTACCTCATCTTTAGCTCAAAATGCCATAAATACCCCATTTTCCTTTCTGTTTCTGAACTTCTCATGTAAGTGAAGTTCTCGTCTGTACATATGTAATTCAATTTGGTCATTATCTCTTCTTAATCTGTCTCATGTCAATTTGACTATTAGACCTAGAACCTAGAGGGGTAGCGAAAAGTTTCTTCCTCTCCTCACAGCAGCTAAGAGAATAGCAGTTTGGAACCTCAGCCCTAATGTCCATCTACTCACAGATTGATAAAAGAAAAGGGACTCAGTTTTTTCCAGATCATCAATAAAAGATAAGAATGACATTAATCTAGGTAGTAATGGTAAGCATAACCATATCAGTATTAGCACAAAGCTTTCCTCAGGTCCCTGAGAATTTTTCAGTAAGGAAAGGTCAATGACAAAGACAGCAGCCTGGGTGTAGAGCCCTGTAAATAGCTGTTGTTTATTTTTACTTTGGAATTCCTCTCAGTTTCAGAGTCCTTTTTCAATGAGATTTTCTCCCTAGTAGGTGGTTGTCAGGAGGCCAGTGAAATAAAGAAAATAATGAATTTTAGCCACTCAGGGTCAATGGCATGGGCACGTTTCCAACCAGTGGCAGCTCCTGGCTGAGGAGCTAGAATCCAATAGAGAAAGTTCTCTGCAAAATGCCTGGCATAGGGCATTCCATAATTCTATAAAATTCTGATGAATAATAATCCTGTATCCTGCTCCATCTCACAACACAGTCTCACGCACAGAGGAGGAGAGGCTTAAACACACAGAAGGAGAAGTAAAAGAATAAAATAATAGCACGTTGGTTTCTCTATTGCCTATATGTCTAGTTCGAAGGAGCTCTATTTAATAGCTGGGAGCATCCCTCCTGAAACAGCTATTTAAGCATCCAAGAACTGAGACATTGGCTCTCAGTGGGCAACTGAAAGTGAGGTCAGACTGTGATGTGCGGGGCACCTGTGAAGTAACAAATGGAACAAAAGCAAAGATAGAAATAAAAAGGAAAGCAGAGCCGCTCCACATCTCCTGAGGCAAGAGATTCGAGGATCAAGTGAGCTGCTGGCACATGGAAATGTTAGAAGTCTCAGCCTCAGTGGGAAGGAGTAGGAGGGGCCAGCAAAGTGGATCCTTAAATCTAGTTGAGAGTGAAGGAAGCTCTGCCAACCCCACCTCAGCCCTGACCTGAGGACAGGGAAACCCCAGCGGCAGTCTGACACTTGGGCTCTTGTTGAGTAAGGAGAATGAGGCTTAAAGGAGAAGGAGAACAGGCAGTGAGACACAATTCACTTTTATACTGAGAGGTGAACATTCGGACATCCAAGCAAACAGTAAGAAAAGAAACCCAATTTTTAATACAAAGAGATACACAAAAACTCACTGCTGACCCCTTTAAAACGAATGGGTTGTGTCCAATCGAGAACTCTACAAAGGCAGGGATGTGTCTCTACCTCCTTAGCACTTACATCTAGAAGACCACATGTTCTTAATAATCCTTATGTTATCTCTTTTATGAGATAAGTTCCCTGAGGGCAGGAACCATGTCTCTTTCATTTCTGTATCTCTTACAGTGTAGAGCACAGTAGTTTGTACACAGAGCCTTTTGTTTCTTGAATGATTTATCATGGAGGAAAGCTATTCCCACAGACCTCCTATGAGGGCCCTCATCCTTCCTCACTCAATCTATACTCCAAATGCAGATTAACCTTCATAACATATAATTCTAAGTATATTGTGTTTGTAATCAAAACTTGCCAAGGTTCCCTCGTGAACACAGTTTATCAAGTCCGCTGTTGGTGGCTGATATGCATGCCCAATGCTATGCCAGTCTTATCTCCCACCATCTCTCTTTAAACACCCTCTGCTTCCTGCCTTTTATCTGCACCATTCTCTAATTTCCAAATACTCTCCATACTTCTTCAAATGGTACCTTTACTCACACATTCCTTCTGCCGGGAATAACAGCAGTAGGAAGACCAGACTAGGAGTCTGGACGTTTGGCTTGAAATCCCACCTCTATTAGTTCATTAGCTATGTGACCTATGACAATTTTTTTTTTAACCACTGAGTCTCATTTCCCCATCTTTAAAATTAGAGCTCATATTAACCTCACAGAGCTGTTGTAAGGAGAGATAAAATTAGATAATGTTTGTGAAAGCACTAAGCACAGTAGGTGCCCAATCAAAATTTATTCTTTCTCTTTGTGATCCTTCAAGCTTGAACACAGATGTTACCTCATTATTGTGGTTAGAAGAGCCTCTTCCCCACACCAACTTGAGCAAGTAGTTATGGAGGATGTTCATGCAACAGTGAGGGAGGTTCCATCTCCATGTCAGCTACATCCCTCTGGAAGCAGATGACACAGCCACATTCCCTCTGCACAGAAACCTAGAGTAATAGAGCTAGAAAATCCTTACAGATGACCTAATTAGATCTCCCGTTTTATGGATGAGAAGATTGAAGCCCTACTCATTAAAGAGCCAAGACTGAACACTTGCCTTTTGTTCTTTGCTCTTCACCATGACATGAATAAAGAGCTTCCTAAGAAGTGTCTAGTCCACTGCCTTGTTCCAGGCAGGCATGCACCGTCCACTGACTCAACACTTACCGGGCTCCTATGAAATGTCAGGTCCACACCTGTAAGGAGGATAATAAAAATGCCTGAGACAGACACCATACCACCCTTAAGATTCACAGCCTAGCTAGGGAGGAGGTATGTGTTCAAGCAATTGCCATGCAGTGTGAGAACTGCCCTCACTCCGCTATAGGAGCACTAAGGACTTGGTGACGTTCCCTGGGAAAGCAGAAAAATATTCACAAAGAAAGAGACAGATGAGCTGGGCCTTGAAAAATTAGTAGCTCTTTAAGTGTACAGGTGTCAGGAAGGGCATTCCCATTTGGTCATTTATTTTCACTGTGCAAACAATTACAGTAGCATATGCTAGAGGTAAGCCTACACCCCTATATCCACTGGTGACTATCTTCTCATCACCACAGAAGAGCTGGCTCCATGAAAAGCAGCCAATAACTGTCCCAAGCTGGGCTAGGGTCAGGGAGTCAAATGCCAGTAACCCAACATCCTCCCTAGTTTATATCTTTTACACAGATTACTTCCAAGGGTCTCCCATCACCTCTTTTACTGCTGGATTTAGGTGGGCCTAGATAAGAGAAATCAGAACATCAGGTATGGGAGTTTATATCCAAAAAGAAAGAGAAAGAAAGGAAGGGAGGGAGGGAGGAAGAGACAGACAGACAGACAGACAAAGGCAAGCCGGAAACATCTTAAGTGAGAAATAAATGGATAGCCTCTCAAAAGAAAAGATATTTTCGCATAATCGGCTAGTTGCATCTGCCAGGAAGCAGATGCCAAGACCAAGTTAGTAAGCTGAGAGATTTATTGGAGGTAAGATCTATGAAAGAGAAAGAAGAGGGAAATCAGGAGTTTGTAGAGAAAGGCTCAGGCAATGATAGATATCTGATGCCCATAGTGGAGAAATGACTGACCCTTGGTACCACACCAAACTCAGTCACCATTAGAGCTGCCTGGCGAAATGGCAAACCAAAGCTGAAGCAGGTGCCAGAGGAAGTCCCTGCTGACAGCAAGCCCCACGGCAGTTTCTCTTTCACAGGGAGATCTGATCATCACATCTCTGTGGCTGCTGAACACATGCATCATCCTGGAGTAGAAGAATTTAGAGGAGAATTTACTCTGCTGATAGAAATGTGTTCTAGGTGTGTGTGATGTAAACCTTGATCTTAAGATGATGAATTAATTATAGGCTTTATTTATCAGTTAATTATTGGTGTACCTGGCAGGAAAAACTCAATCACTGGTGTTTATGACTGGTCTGGGTTGAGGGTAAAGCTTTGCTCCTGGAGCTCTTACTCCTCTAGGAACCAAATTCTTTGCTTAAAGAAGCCGCTCAACTGTCTGATCACTAAGTGAAAAGAAGTAAAAGTTGACATTGTCAGCAAAATAGAGAGAAAAGGGGAAGAAATGAGGAATACAGTCATGCACCACATAACAACATTTGAGACAGTGACGGACCACTTATATGATGGTGGTGTGCCATATAGCCTAGGTGTATAGTAGGCTGTACCATCTAGGTTTGTGTATGTATACTCTATGGTGTTCACACAATGATGAAATTACCTAATGACAATGCATTTCTCAGAATGGATCCCCATCATTAAGTGACACATGATAGTAATGCACTAGACCTTGAGTTCTATGAGTACAGGATCCCATCAGTCTTTTCCCCTAGTGAATGGCCATCTGTTTCCAGTGTCTGGCACATGGAAGCCCTCAATAAATGTGAAATGAATAAATGAGTGAACAGATGAAAGTTCTCTCTTGTACTTATCTCTGCTTTTAGCTTCTTAGTCATCTTTTGATTTTGTTTTCTGTATTTCCTTTAGGTGCCATTCTGTATCCATGGGGCTTTGGTGGTAGTGAACAGAATTCTAATAGTTCCTGTAGAAAATAATTTATTTCAGGGTATCAAAGGGCTTATAGAATCAGTGGGAGCACTGAAGAAGCAGATACTAGGTTGAGCTGTCAGGAAAGACTCCAGAAGCACATTGTAGAACTGGCCCAAGGGAGATGCCTCTTCTCTAACCAGGAAACTACCTCCCCCGGAACTACACAGCAACCAGGATGTTGCTGAGATCGGGAATCTTCCACTGCAGCCAGCTCCAGATCACACCACACCCACTATAATATAAACGAATGCCCTACCCTCTTCCTCTCACCACCCATAAAAATGATAGTCTCTGGAAAGGCCAGATGCTTCCGCATGCTTATTGGCCCTCAGAAGCTGCTGAAGCATGGCCCCATGTCTGTCTTCCAAATTTACAAGAGTGCCACTGATTAGTCAAACTTGAATCAGGTCAGGAAGCTTTGCTTCCATGGAGTTGAGAAAATGTAGCTTTTAGACTTCTAGTCTCTGCAGGATAAAAGAAAGCACTTTAGAAGGAGGGGTGGAATGAATTGATGATCCATTGTACTTTTTGAGAAAATCACAGAGAAAGTCTTATCCTCTGTTTTATCAATGGCCAACTAGGCAAATTCAAGTCAATCCCAAGGTAGAGTGGAATCTTCATTTGTAAAGATATTTGAAACAACTTTTATTTTCTATGGAGATAAAAAAAAAAAAAGAAATCATTGGTCATCAGTTTCCTTCCACAAAGAGACATCATCTGTGGGCTTTGGTTCCCTGGAAGCTCTACCCTATTCAGAATGCCACGAAGTCCCTGATGTCACCCTGTAATTGTGACATTTGTGAGGTCAAATAGTTAACAATCCTTAACTAGTTCATAGCAACCCCAAATCACAAGTTCTAGGGTTGACTTTTGGTCCTCTTGTGATGTCTATGTCTCCATGTAGAGATTTCTGGTGCGATCACTATAATTTTGTTGACATTACTCAGTAAAAAGGTATTTATTGGACACTCACTGTAGGCCAAGCGCTATTTGCATAGGAACGTTGAGTGAGTTTGACTCGTGATACACTCAGAACTGTTCTTGTCTCTCATTGTCTCTTAATGGTTTTTTCTGTGGGTTAATGTTCTCTGTCCCTGGACAAAAACCCTGGTAGGTGTGGCTTTTCCACTCATTTTGGGTAGTAGAACACTATTGGAGTCACTTTAAGTAACAAAGACATTCTCACTTTGGTCATAATAATGTCCAGTCCTATGTAATAATCAAGAGGCTGAATTTGACTAAGTATTGAATCCTCTGTCCTCAGGTCTGCCTCAGGCTGGGATCCCATAGCAAGAAAGGGGTCTTGATACTTAAGCTCTCCTCTTCCTATTACAACCTTCCCCACTCCTTCACTGTCACACCCAAGAGGAGAAGGGAGAGGTGAGGGGATAGGACAGTACTTACTTGAGCTCTGTCCTCTCTGGGCTTAGCACATGGCTAGAGCCAGTACCCTCAGGTAGTACACTCTCACGAAGTGCTTTTGTAGTTTTTCATGGGTCTCCTGCTAGACTCATCTCTCCTGCAGTCCCCTGCGACCTGGTGAATACATCTTTATTCTTGGTAGCCTCTTACAGCTCCTCATCTTCTTGGCATTGGGCAATGCACCTCTGGCCCTTTCCAATGGACTTTCTCCTCTCCTCTGGAAATAAGACCTGTCCTATTGGACAAGTCCAAAGATGGCTTTACCTCATCTCTCTCCCCTGTGGCCTTCATCTAGTCCATAGGAAATGGGGCAACAGTTATGACATTCTTGCCTTGGAAAGTCCTTGATCTTGCTGAGGGGACTGACAGGCATGAAATGTGTCCTCAGGGTTACTTCTTTTGTAAATCTGCAGAGTGTGGTAGTGAGTTTTGTTTTCCGCTCCCTTTGATAACAGATAACTATTGCATTGATATCTCAGTCAAAACAGAGGCACGAATAGTTCTGTTTAGCCTCCTACAAGATGTTTTCTAACGCCCTTTCACAGAGATTTTCCCAGCTCCCCCTTTTACAGTGAGTCCCTCAGCAATAGAAATCATGCTTACATCATTCTCTTCCATCATTATCTATCCCCTTCACATTCATTAAGATCCAGCTCATCTTGACCTCCTTTGATGAAGCATGAAGTCTTCCTAGAACTTTCTGTTTAAAATTACTCAGTTTTTCCCTGTCAAGTTGCCTCTTCTGTGAAGCCCCAACCCACCTGCACATTCTCCAACACAAGGATTGAACTACCTCCTTAGAGCTCCCTTAGGATCTTTACATACAGCTATGACTACACTTCGTGTTCTTTTTGCCCAACTGTTTGCCTTATCTTGTACCCTGTGAACTCTTCAGGGAGAGAGTGCCCACATCTTGGCCAATTTGTACATCTAGTTAACTCATCTCATATCATACTTAGTTAGCTCATGCCTATAGTACCATACTCTACCCATCAATTCATCCAACATGGGTTTATTGAATAACTACCACAGGTACCAAGTTCACCAGGGTAAACAAGACAGATGAGGCTCTTGACTTCATGGCACTTGAAGGACCCCAAGTGCATTTGTGGCACCTCATTAAACCCCGCTCACTGAGGTCCTTGTCTGCGCTGGGCTCCTCACAGGTACTTCCCAGAGAATAGGCACAGTAAGATTCTCAACTACTTAACATGAATGTCCAGCATGTTTCTGCACAATTGCCACAACTATTTCTGGAGAACTCTGACTTGTCAAACTCACCTGGACTCACCCATTCAGTGACACAGTTTATTCAAAAGAAGGTCTACTAAGTGTCCTAAAGGTCTGTTATTGTGGAATATTTAATGCTTCATGAGAAAGCTTATGCTCCCCAGAGGTACGTATCCTTCCCCATGAGTTACCTGAGCACACACATGCCTTGGGTTCCCCAGCAATGACACCTGGCCTGTGCATGCAGAGGGAGAGAAAAAAATATGCTTACACAGAAAGTCTTCCTGTCTTCACTTTTAATCAGAGAGCATGGCTCATTGATGTTCTAGGTTATGGGGCTACTGTTTTGTTGCACTGCTTTATGTGAAGGGAAGGAAGGACAATAACAATAAGGCAAGTCAAATCTAAACAATGGAGGTGAAGAATATGAGTCTGAATCTGTCAATGCTAACAAACACTATGCATCAAACTCATGGACATCAACAATCTCCTCATAAAAGGCAATCTAAAGTTATAGGGCCTGTAAAGACCCTTATACCCAAAGAATATTTCTCCCTTCACTCCACATCACAAAGCAAGAAAATCTCACCATGAAAGGCCACTTAAGGTAAGCTGTGTCTAGAAGTTCTGTGTTTAGATAGCTGTGAAGGGCAGTGAGCATCAAAAACTCTATTGACGGTTGTTGACAATGCAAGTCCCTGGGATTTGCTACAGCTTTTGCTATACTTGCTATAGGGTTTACTCTACATAAATTCAGTTTGATGAATACCTGTGCTTAATCCCAAAAGACACAAGACAAGGGAGACCTGAGAAGAGAAAAGTTGACAAACCATGTCCAGACTTTGGGTTGACACAGAGAAGAGCATGTGAAAGCAAAGGTCAGGAGGCCAGACCTTGAAGGAAGGGATCCCCCAGAAAATACAAACTCCACATCAGATCAATGCATAGGCTACTGGTTTCTAGGAATAAGGGAGACAGCAGCCCTGTGTTCAACATTGAGTTACATATAGCAAAGATGCCAGGCAAATTTTTCTGTTAAAGTCCTTCTAGTTTCTCGGAAGACTACCTGAGCTAAGACTTCTCTGTCCTCCATAAACCTTTCCTGTAAAAGAGGGTGACAGTACCACAAAACCAAGTTGTGAGTCAGCTGAGCTGCTGACTTCCTGGAGGCCATCACCAAGCCCAAGGCAGGGCTCGGGTTGGACCAAACTGGCTTTTCCAGGTGTCCTGACTCAACAAGCCAATCCAGAACTTCCCTAAGAAAATGAGGTATTACTTCAGCAAACACCACTGGTCCTCTCCTCTCATTTGGAGTGGGTTTTGCTGTGTGACACTGACAATGGAGAGTAGGTGTAGAAAAGAGACATTCTCAGAACTAATGAGATTACGTAGCTTGACCACCAGGACCAGCTCCACCTACCTTACAAGAGACTGCTGCAAAATTAGTCCAAGATGATGCTGAATCTGCAAACAGAAATGTAAGATTTAAGCATGATCCTCTGCCTTAGCAGTTCTCCCTCTTAGACATGCTGCTCCTATTTCATCAGTTTTATTATTTCACACTCCCCTCACTTACCTCCCCTACAGATGCCACAGAGAGTCCAAATTCCCTGCATTTGCTCCTCTTGGTCCCCCGGTCTGGAACGTTTCCCCATTTTGTCTCTCTGTCTCTCTCACCCCTTCTAAGATCCAGGTCTAATTTTCAACCTTTCATCAAGGCAGTCTTGACTACTCTGAACTCCAGAAATCCTAATTGCACTTGTAATCCATAGTGGCGGTTATAAAATGTGGGGCAAAGCAAAACTCGCTGATGAGCTTTTTAAATATTTACTGTCACTCTCCTCAGACTGCCTGAATTTGAAATTTGGGGAGTGAGGCTGGAAAATGTGTTTCTTGTTTGTTTGTTTTTAAATATTCCCATAGGCCCTCATTTAAGTATCATTGGTCAATAAAGTACCCCATTATACTTGATATATACTGTCATATTGTTTTTTTCACTTGTTTTGAGTTTGCTGCTTCTGTTTTTCCTACCAATCCATCAGCTCCTTTGGCCAGGGCAGGTTTCTCTCTCTCTCTCTCTCTCTCTCTCTCTCTCTCTCTCTCTCTCTCTCTCTCTCTCTCTCTCTCTCCCCCCATCTCTCTCCCCATCTCTCTCCATCTCTCTCCATCTTTCTCTCCAACATAAACATACACACACAGTCCAGTGCAGTACGGAGTACACAGTGAAGATATAATGAATTGTTAATGCTAGATTGCCATACCTGATGAGGAAAGAAGAAAATGAAATAATAGGATAGTAAATTATTTATATCATCTTCTGTTTGTTGTGATTCTCTGAAGAACAGATCCTGCACATGACCCAGATCATTTTCTAAAGAGCTAATCTTAAAAGGGAAGGGTTGTCACAAAATCCAGAACACTAACAACACCAAATGCTGACAAGGATGTGGAGCAATAGGAACTCCCATTCGCTGCTGGTGGAAATGCAAAATTGGACAGCCGCTTTGAAAGACAGTTTGGCAGTTTCTTACAAAACTAAACATATACTTACCATACGATCTAGCAATCACACTCCTTGGTATCTGTTCAAATGAGCTAAAAACTTATGTCCACACAAAAACCTGAACATGGAGATTTTTATCAGCTTTGTTCATAATTAGTTACCAAAACTTGGAAGCAAACAAGGTGTCCTTTAGTAGGTGAATGGAAAAATGAACTGTGATCTCTTAAGACATAAAAAGACAGAGAAGAAATGTAAATGTACATTACTAAGTGAATGAAGCCAATCTGAAAGGACCGTATGATTTCAACTATGTGACGTTTCGGACAAGGCAAAAACATGGAGACAGTAAGACAGTAAAAAGATGAGGAGTCGCCAGAGGTTGGGTGGAGGGAGGAATGATAGGGTGGCACATGGAAGACTTCTAGGGCAGTGAAACTACTCTGTATGATACTATAAGGATGGATACATGTCATTATTAATTTGTCCAAATCCATATAATGTTAAACACCAAAGTGAACTCTAATGTAAATTATGGACTTTGAGTGATAATGATGTGTCAATGGAAGTTCATCAATTGTAACAAATGGATGGATCACTTTGGAGAATGTTGAAAATAGGAGAAGCTGTGTGTGGTGGCGGGGGCAGGGGGCAGGTATGCAAGAAATCTCCATGCCTTATGCTCAATTTTGCCGTGAACCTAAAATTGCTCTAAAACATAAAATCTGTTTTGAAAAAGTGGGGGAGAGTGTCAGTTATCACTGTGACATTTCCATCAAGTCTCACTCTAGTAAAAGGAGGGTTATAATCCGGATACGGAAATGTTGAAATCTTCAAAAAGGAAATTAAGTAAAGTTAGACCACAGATGAACTGGAAAGCCATTAAAAATATTAATAATAATAGTAATAGCTATTATTTTGTGAGTGATGATAATGTGCCAGGCACTATGCTAAGCAATCCATCTGATACAGATATCATCATTCCTACTTTAAAAATTAGGAAATTGGGAGAGAATTTAACTAATTAGTTTACATTCACAAATGGTGGAGGTCAGATTCAAATCTAGGCCTATCAGACCCCAGATCCAGAGCGCCGATTCATTCTTTACAATTTTTAGCATCATGTGGTTCTTTCTTTTCTCCGCCTCTCTCAGTAGAAGAGCTGCCTTTATTTTCCTATCTATTTGCACATGATCCAAAATGGCTGCCTCCTGCCTAGAGCTTTCATAGAGATTCATATCTATGACTCCTAATTCAAATTATTGAGAAAATATGACTAGCCAATGAATTGGCTGGCTTTGAGGCAGGTATCCATCCAGAATCCAATCAGCCATAGATAGTAGCATCACCCTGAACTAAGGGTAGTACCAGCAAATTGGCTGATATGTCCATCATACTACAACATCACTGATTACCCTTGAAACCAGAACCCTGGAGTAGGCATTGTAAACTTGCTAGTTTCCTCAAATGTAGAATCAGGCTAATAACGGTACATCCCTATGGTGCTGCTGTGAGATTTACAGGAATTAATCTACGTGAAATGCATAGAACAGTGTCTAGCATGTGGTTATTGCTATAAGTAGTATTCTCATTCAAGCAGTACTACAACCACTTTTGTTCTGTTTTTTCAGTATGCTACGTACACTCTTGATTCCCAACTTAGCTTCTTTGCCTTGATCCATCTCTTTCAAGAACATGTGCCTCAATAATTGTCAAATTTAATCATCTCTGAAAAACATATTTTTCAGTGCAGGTTTGGTAACACCCTTCGACAACAAAGGTAAAAGATTCTGAGTCAGGAAATGTCCAGGTCTATTCTGAAATGACCGAAGCAATGCTAGCCTTTTTCTTTGGGAAGATGGTTTCAAAGCCAGGTCTTAAGAAAGTCGAGCTCACAGAAGTGATATTCAGAAGAGCTTTGCTGCAAATTCTGCCCCAAAGGCACATGTTTTGCTCCGCAGGTCCATGTAAAATAGTAACAATTCATTAATGACCATGGACATCAAGCAATAAGGACTATCAGACTGAGCTTGTCCAGACAGCTTAAGTTAGTTATGTATTTGCATGTTATCCCTAAACATCGCTACCACAGCAATCAGAGGAATTTAAATATTTCCAGAGGATTGCTATGAATCTCAGCATAGTTCTCCTAGAATCAACTTAAGCAAAGCCTTATACAAAAAAGCATTCAGACTTTTGTTGATTTGATAGAAAATAAAGAACCAAGAGAGACAGAGCTGCCATGAAGTATGATTCAAACAAAATAAGGGATTTCCTTAGCCCTTATGTGATAACAACCACCAACTCACACTTGTTTATTTCAAATTTCTTGTTTCATATTCTCAATGATTTCCCTGCAAGCCAAGTTTCACCACTGTTCTCCAATTTTACAGGTGATAAAATCGAGGCCCAACAACTTGCTACTACTTGGCACAGCAAGAATATAGGACTAAAACCCAGGTTTCCTGAGTCATATGTTTGTTCTCTGCCTCCATAATATCTCTGTGATGTGTTCTGGTGAAACCTATAAAAGGAAACTTCCAAATAGTGAAATAAATTGGTTGGGAAATAATCGGCATCTCTTAAAGTGTGTTCCTTAAATCACTATTGTGTTGTGATACTCCACGTATAAGCTTGGGAATCACTGCTCAGATAGTCCATCTTGATTTATAATATACATTAGCTTATTAAAGGTCCTGAAAAATTCTACCAGAAAGAAACCTACTTAATTTATATTAATCCTGTATTCCTCAACCTTATTTGACCATAAAACTCTTTTGTGTGTGTGTTATTTATAAATATCACACAGAGGAATATTCTTTAGAATATTCTTTAGCAAATATTTTAGATTGTTAAAACAATTACTCGGTAACATGAGTAAATTAAAAAACTGTCTCATTTTATTTTGCCCGATCCCCAATTTCTAAGACCCAAACTAATTTCTAGAAATAATACTAATTCTAGGAAAGATTTCTGGATATGCAGTATGCTATTAGGAATGATACAGGGGGAGATGAAACTTTAAAGAACTGCAGTGGGCTTTAGGAGGGCAGAAACAGAGTTTCTATCTCCAACCTCTGGCTGGCCTACAGGAACTCCAGGTGGCCTTCTCCCTTCATTTTTTCTTTCCACTTACATAGCTTTTCATCTATCTAAGGCTATGTCAGCAGTGTGAGAATGAGATATTTCTCCTTTCCTTTCTCTTCTAGTAGCTTTCCCCACAAAGAGAATTTTCTCTAATCCTCTAGGAGAAAGAAGCCTGTGGCTTCTCAGAGATCAACATCTTATATATAAAGTCAAAAGGTCACCTGTGGTTGCCAGGAACAATGACTGGTGACATTAAGGAAAAGTAAGTTACATGCCTTTCAAAAACCTCTACCAAGCGTCAATTACCCAACCAACTGAAATTCACTGCACTAACTGACTGAGCCCTTTCATTATTAAACTACTTTTTCACACCTTCAGATCAGTGAGTGGCTACAGCACTCCAATTACCTAATAAAGAAACTTTCTTTAAAAGAATTCATTTTGACTCTTAATTCCATTTCTTTATATCCAGCTTAAACTCTGAACCAAGTTGCCAATTTACTACACACATTTCCCACTTGGAGAAACAAAGAGCTTTCTTGCCTACAGCCGTTCCCTAGAGCAATAGTATTTGAAGATTGTTTTCTTTAGGCTTTGGCCTCATTCTGTGCCTGGGGAGGGTAGAGGAGATTGGCTACTTTCTGCAAAGCTGTGTTTTCCTTCGCTGGAGATCCCACATGGCCTTGGTCTCCCAGAGACTTTTCTCTTAGAGTCTCCTCTAAGATTTCTTCTTTACTATCAAAGCAGTTCTTCCAGGAAAAGGTCTCAAGGTTCAAGACAACATGCCCCAGAGTTCAGTGCCTCCTCCAGCCCACAGGCTGTGGACTCACTTCCCTAGTGGCCTGGGCTTCTCACCACAAACAGGGAATGTGTTTATTCTAGAAGCTGAGTAATGAATCCACAGCCCCACTTACACCTTCCTTGCCTCCTCCGCTATCTCCAGGGTCCCTGAGGCAGACATTTCATAGGAAGGTAGTGTGTTCCTTCACAGTTCCTCTCTGAGCACTTGTGCCCCGGAGCAGAAATCATTTTACTCCTTTGTTTGGTCAGAACTGTGTGGCCAACACAGAACTGTGTGGCCAACACTAAGCACTTCGAGTCACTTTTCTGGAAAGTCCAGGGTGCTATCATCTCTTTCATCTCTCTCTTTCTCGCCCTCGTAATGCCGTAATGCCCTTTGTACCTCTTATATCACTCTAGCTAGGTTAAAAATAGTACTTTTCCTAAAGGTTAAGAATAACACTTTTCTTAATTAATACTGTTATTTATTTAAATAATAACAAAATAAAACACATGTAAAATGCACGTGTTTTATAAATATTGTTAATATTTTATAAATATTAATATTAATAAACTCAAATAACAATGCTATGAGATGGGCACTATTATTATCTCCATTTTATAGATTAAAAAACTGAGGAGAAGGGTAAGCTAAATTTCCTTTACAGCCAGTATAGTGAGTGGGAAAGCTTGTTTTAGTTTTTTATTTCCAGACTCTTTGTCCTTGTGTCCCTCACTGAGAGGTGTTACTTCCTCTGGAAAATATCCTCTCTCTCTCTCTCTCTCTCTCTCTCTCTCTCTCTCTCTCTCTCTCTCTCTCTCACACACATACACACACACACACACAAAGAGTTAAAAAATGATTCTGACACTTGTTAAAAAGTTAAGGAAGACTTTGTTCAAGACTGCTGCAACAGGGGCATTGTGGTAGGGAAGAGAGGTCAGGCTCAACTCCAAACATGACAAGGACAAGTAGGGATTTATCCCCAGGAAGAAGAATTAGAGAATCGGTAATGGAAAAGTACTAAGAAGAGATATCAAGGGTAAGAGGATTCTTGCTGAAGATAGGCCAAGGACTTAGATATCAAAGATGGGTGATGAGGAACTTGATCAGATATCAATGGTAGAGGGATTCTTGCTAAAATGACTTAGCATGATTCTTGATAAAACTGCTCTAAACAGACCTGAGACAGGTCAAGGGCCAAGGTCAAGGTCTGGGTGAGAAGAGGGTTCACCTGACTAAAGTTTGGTCAAGGAGAGTTTTTGACAACACACACGCATGCCACACATGCACCAGAATTGCCCTCCCACAGCCCCCCAGTGTCATTCTTTTTCTAAGGAACTGGGGCAAGTCAGTGGTCAGAATGCCCGAGTCTTAAATATTGCCTCCCCCCTTACTCTACCTCTTCATCCTTGAGCCCTAGGATATGTAAGGATAAGTTGGACAGGCATTTCTCTTTTCTTGGAACTCCCTGAGAAAATGCTGTGAGGTGGGGAAAGGCAAAACAGAACAATCATTCCAGGTCCATCACTGGCACCAGGCCTCAGTGGGCCCAGCCAGGTGGAAGAAAGGCAGGAAGGCAGAAAAGACGAAGCCAGCATGCTGCCCTGTGCAGGTTTCAAGGAGAAGTAAATGCACATTTTAACTGGTTTTCAACTACCCAATGATGTTGCAAGAGGAGAAAGTTGTGCTAACAGGTATTTCCTGCCATGATTTCAAAGGATGTGTAGCACCCCTGCAATTTTAGCACACAGTAGGGTCAAGAAAACCCAAAAAACCTTTGAAATGAGCAAAACAATTATTGAGTATCTTTTTGGTGGAATGCTAGATGTCTGGAGGACCCTTCCAGGGTTTTCTGATGCATTAGGTGGTCTGTGCCTTTCTTGGTCCTCAACTATTTTGCAACTCTGTAGAGACAGACTTCAACTTGTGGAGAACTGATAGTCATGCCAATGATTTCTGTTCATAAAAAAGCAAATAAATTTTGTCCTGCGAAATTACAGTTAATTCCCACCATATGACACAGGCTATTTTTGCATCTATTAGTAAACTAAAGTCAGCATTTCTGATTGTCTATATAAATGACTGGTCTTCAGCTTTCCTTTGAACTGTAATATCTCAATATAAATGAGTTAAAATATTTGACATGTGTTCATTCTACATTTGTATGAGAGTCATTGTTTTACCTTTTTAGAAAATTATTCTCCAAGAATAGAGGTTCCAAAATTTGATAGCTAACAATAAAATCCTTTCTCACTCCTCTGTTCTCAGCTGCGACCCTAAAATTAGACCCGATGCCAGATCATGCTGACTCTCAAAAAGAGATGGCTTTAAAAAGTAAATATATTAAGTTTTAAAAGTTTCTTTCCTTGAAAGGGGACTAGGACTCATAAGCCATCTTTAATTTGTCGGTGGAGACTTACTGGGGCTCTGAGGCTGCACTTGGGCCAACAGGAAAATATCAACGCGCAGTTTCTGTCCAAAGAAAGGATGTGAGGAGTGTGTCTGCAATTATGCTTTGTGTATGCTAGACCTACACTAGGGGAGCTTAGACAAAATCTTCTTAGAGAGAGGGGTGGAGAAAACCAAACTAAAGAAACAAGAGGATTTTAACTTATGTTACTTAAGTTACTTAAGAAATGAGATTTCTTTAGGTTTTTATACAGTCCCACCTACCTACTTTTGCTTTTGTGCTTACGCTTTTAGTGTCACATACAAGAAATCATTGCCAAGACCAGTGGAATATGATTTGGCCTTTAAAAATAAGGAAATCCTGCCATATATAACAACATGAATGGACCTGGAGGATACCATGCGAAGTGAAATAATTAACTCACAGAAGGACAAATACTGCGTGATTCCACTTACATAAGGTATCTAAAATAGTCAAACTTATGGAAACAGTAAAATGGTGGTTGCCAGGGGCCAGAGAGAAAGAAAACAGGGTTGCCATGGGTTTAAAGTTATATAAGATAAGTAAGTTCTAGCGAATTGCTGTACGACACTGTGCATGTAGTCAACGATACTGTATTGGACACAAAAAGTTTTGTTAAGAGGGTAGATTTCATGCTACATGTTCTTGCTGCAATAAATAAATAAGTAAATAAACCGATTGATTAATTACAGCAACAGACAACAAACTTTGCAAAAAAAAAAGGAACTGAGACTCTTTAGAATCCAACTTTTCTCTATAATGTTATTAGCTCAAACACGACAACATAGACCAGAACGTGGCTATAATGACCAGGAGGTGGGCACCGACATTACTGAGCAGCTATTCCATTCCATGCCTATTTCTGGTCTCCTTCATGTTACTTTACAAAAGAAAAGGCTCAGAGGCGGTGAGCAGTACCTGGCCCACCATCACACAACTAACTGCCCGCCTCCCCACACCTTGCTTCTCCCACATCCCTGCTCTTCACTACAGATGAGAGCAGACCAGAAACACCGCCACCAGGGCAAGTAGACTTGTGTCATTAAATAAGGGACAGAAAGGAGTCCCAAGGATCAGCTGGTTTCCAAGCATGGTCCAAAGACCACCTGCTTCAGAATCACCTTGGAGAGCTTGTCAAAAATGCAGATTCCTGTTCTCCACTTCTAAATGATTCTGAATCAGTTGGTGATTCGTATGAACTTTAAGGTTTTTAAGTCATTAAATTTTAGTACAAATATCAAAAAGATGGGGGCATGTTGCTTATCCTCCACAGGCTTTAAAAACCAGTCATGGCAGCATCATAACTGGGCTCAGGTATCCCTACCCGCAGGCTCTCCCCATCGTGTACACTGCCTCTAAGGCTCAGCTAATGTACAGAAGCGAAAGTTGCTTGGTAAAAGTGTTTTGCTCTTCACCATCTGTTTACCATTTTCAAACCATCTGTTCCTTCTCATGAGCTGTTTTGACTATTAACTCACCAGAGGGTGGTGATTAGAACTGGATTCTGGACCTAGAATACTGCGATTTAAATTCTGACTTTGCCATTTCCTAGCTTTGAATCCCTGGGCAAGTTACTTAACCTCTTTATGCCTCAGTTTTCTCATCTATAATAATAGCATTTACTATTATTGATGTGAGAGATATACTAATTAGTACAACTTGTGATGGTTTAACTAACAGTTTGAGTTGTGAGAAATAAAATAATACCTAGGTAAAGAATTTAAAACAGAGCCTGGTATGTGATAAATGCTCAGTATTGTCACCCTTATTATTATTGGTTTCTCTCCTATGATTATTCCTTCAGAGAGGAGGAGGGTTTAACAATTAATTTAGCTATCATAGGTAGAACCCTGAGAGGCAATTGCCCAGCTACAGTCTTAGCCCACTGGCCCTTAACTCTTTCACTTGCCCATATCAGTCAAGGTCACTGTCCTTGAAGTTCTTCCCAGGTTCGGGTTCAGTGAGAACTGAGCTAGTGCAGAACTGTATGAGGCAGGAGCCCAATCATGCGTCTGTGACTATGGTGTATATCACTGTAAGTTACTTTTCCCTTGGTTAGCTTTTGGTAGAATTAAAGGTGCATTTTATATTCCATCCTCTGACAAAAATCAGAGAAGCATCTACTAAAACATTACACAGGCTCCTCAGATATGAAATCTGAGACATGCCCCTCACACCCCAATTGGATCTTGTTCTTATACAGCCCACCCCGGCTTTCCTCCCAGATCTCCAGTTAAGGGACTCTCTTAGAGTGAAGCTAAGATTAATTCAGCACAACGTGTTACAGAAAGAGAGAACTAGATTTCTTTAGCATTTATAGCACAAATCTTGTCTTTTTAAAAGAAGATGACATTAAGAAGTGGTAACTACCAAACCAAAGTCTGTCATTTAAATAAAGAGCAAGCATTACTTATGACAGAGCTGAGTGCGTTGAAGTATGCCCTAAAAATGAGAATCACTTTAGATAATTATTCTTCTTGCTTTTAAGAGAACTCATGAGACTCACCATGCACACTGTGTCAAAAAGTCATTAAAACTGTTGGAACATGTCATTTTACATTGTTCTTACTACAGAACTCTTAAACAACCCAGAGGTAGCACAGATCAGTAAACATCATGAGTCTCTGAGATGCTGCCTCCTTAGTAAACAACAAGTGTGTGTCCTATGATGTCCTGAGCACTAGAAATCACAGGTGATATATGAGACTGCTCTGAAGGGCCACTTGCTGTCTGTCTGAATTGGAGTAAATAATGCAAATCTCTTTGAAGTTCAGTGTCCTCTTCTGGGACATAGGGAGTGTGTTTTCTTTAGGTGTAAGTTACAGAAAAAGCATGACTTGAGAGCTTTGACAATTATGGGAAGTCCCATTTCATATAAAAGTGAGTGCGCAGTTGTGCCAGGAACCAGGGTACCTGTATCTGCTTTGCTTGGCTCTGGCTTCATCCGTCTGTGTTGGCTTCCTTAACAGCTGTAGAAATTCCAGGCAAACATCCAGACAGCACAAAGTCCAGAGTAAGGAAGAAGGATCTCTTTATCTGTGTTCTCTTTTTCATCAATGAGGAAATCTTCCCCTACCCTCCACCCCCACCCAGCCAGGCTTTCCCTCATGCTTAAATGGGGTCACTTGACCACCTCTGAACCAGTGGCTGGTGTTGAATACCATAATTGGTTTAAACTATTCAGGACTTACCCCTGGGCTGAGAGCAAAATTACTTCCCTGAGAACAGGATGATAGGAGGACAAACAACTAAATACTATAAGCAGGACTTTGCAGACAAGGAGGAAGAAGGAGTAGCTGGCTAGAGGGTAGGCACCAGAGAGTGTTTATTACACCGCTCCACCAAATTCTTGTGGTAAATAGATGAGATTGTAAGTTAAAATGGCCCACTCAGTGCCTGGCACATGGGGATAATAATAGCAGGTGACTTTTTGGAATGACAATTTACATGGACTCTCTGATTTAATTGGTACCCTGTGAGGTAGGTACTATTATTATGCCCATGTTACAGATGAGGTGACTACAGCACAGCTAAGTTAAGTAACTTGACCAAGGCAGAGTCTGCATTTAAACTCAAGCTGTCTGACTTCAAAGCCCAACCCTTAAATACCCATTCTCTCAGATTTACCGCACTAAAATGGTAGTCCAGTCCATCACCCCATCTCTTCCTTAATCTCAAGAAACGTGTACATTTTTTAGTTTAATGGGATTCACACAAATGAAAAATTAGAGAACAATATAATATAGCAGCTCGCGATAATCTCAGTGGAATAATAGAGGGAAGAAATAACCAATGTGCGGAATGCAGGGGAGAGTAGGGGCGGTGCTGTCAGAGAGGCAGCAGGAGCTGTGCTCGGGGGAGGCGAGAGTTTGGGGAGGCAGTGGAGAGCATGCCAGGCTGGTGTAGCAGCTTGTAATTTTCAAGAATAAAAAGCTACTCTTATGTGACTTGAGCGACAAGAGAGAGAAGTACAGCAGGGCTGCAGACGCATTTGACTTTAGGAGCGACTCTGAAGGCTGTTCAACCTTGGACTTATGAGCTGCATTATAGTAGACTTCATGAGTCATAAAACTTTTGTTCAAAGGAAACCCAATCCCACTGATAAACTCTAGAATTTTCCTAATGTTCTCTTAGAATTACTGTAAATAAGCCCCAATTTAGAGCATCGTTAACTTCCAAGATATTGGTGGAAGGCCTGGAAATTCCCCGCTCCCCTCCCCCCACCCCAAAGCATGGCAAGATCTCCTGTAGGTCTGGGTTGGAGGAAAGGTGGTGCTAGAGTTCAAACTCTAGATAATTATGTATGTATCCTCCTCTCCCTCAGCCCTTGATCTCCGCAAGGACTACACCTTCATGTCTTCAGTTTGGGTGCCCAAGTCTCCTGAATGACTCTGGAGATTTGGACCTAAACCTCACATTCTTATGAAGAGTGCCCTGAGTTTCCCGCAGAGGACAGCAGACTATTGAACCCTGGATGGTATTTCCCAGAGGAATCTGACATGAGAAAGAGGGTTTCTCTTTATATCTTACATCACTTCCTGTAGCACTAACCTTCATGCCAAGAAAGGACCTCCAAGGATGAGTTCTGAGCAAGGTTTCAGGCCATGTTCTGTTCCTAAATTGATGTGTTTAAATCAAATTGATGTATTTATATCTAGAATCTTGTCCGTTGTCAGGTTCTTGTTCATCATCTTTTACCTGTTTCATCTCAAAATAACTCCCTAAATTCCTTGTCAATATGATAGTTAGGCAACAAGTAACTCTCTAGGTTAATACGGTATATCCAAGTTGAGGAAGGATGGTGTTTGGAGTCAGAGACTGAGTTCCAGTCACAGCATTGTCACTCACTGCTGGGGCCTCTGGACCCAGGACTAAACTTGCAAGGCAAAGACCTCATGTGCAGGACACCACAATGCCCATCCTGACTAAGTGAACAAAGTCTGATGAAGGTACTTAGGTTGTTGCTTGGCACATAACTGGTGTTCTAAATGTTACTTTCTTCCTCCCCTCTGACCTTTGACCTTTAGTGGGGAGGGAGGGAAACTTCAAATGCAGTAAAAACAAAACAGCATTTGTGTAGTTTTCAGGATGCCTGATTATGCCACTAAGTTACTGGGTGCCCTGGGGTGAGAAACTTACCTTCTCTGGTTCTCATCTGCAAAAAGAGGAGGTCGGTTCTGATATTCCCAAAGTTACCTATACAGCTAAAATTATATTTTTATTATACACTGTCTATATTCCCCAAGTTCTGAGTCACAGGAATTCCCCCAATTCATCTGTCATATCCAGGCTCCAGAGTCATCTCCCTCAAGTGGGTGTAGCTCAGTTTCTTCCCTTTATACTTGGCCAGCAGGATCCCTTGCTTCGGACCTGTTGTGAAGTGGCTGTTATCTAAGATTAACAAGTGTCTACTGACCATTTAGGGAGCAGGCACCATGGACACCCGGTGATATGATCTCAGACCTGTCTAGACAGCTAGCAATTCAATCAAAGAGCCTAATAGCAAAGATGTCAGTAGAAAGGAATATGAAGTCACCTCACCCTTCGTTTGCAAAGTGTGTGCCTCAGAGACCTAGAGGTCCCTCAGAGCCCCTGGTAGCTGAGGGAATTGGGAGGCAGAAACAGACCAGCCCAGGCCCATTCCACTGGAGTGGGTTCATCTCTGATCTACTTACTTTCCAGGTTTCTGCTGGAAGAGTCTACTGGCTAAAAAAAAGAAAAAGAAAAAGAAAAAGAAAACAAACGAACAAACAAAACATTAAAAAAAAGCTTGAAAGTCACCAATTTCATCTTATCCTTTCATTTTACAGATAAGGAAACTGTACTTCATACTTTAAAAGCCTCTGGATGACTCCCATACCCTTTAGATCCAGCAATTCCACTTTCAGGTAAGTTTTATCCTAAGAAACTATTTATGGATTTGTGAAAGTTTCAAGAAGATTCATTACACTGTGGTTTAAAATAGAGAAAAAATTGGAAACACCAGCAAGGGAAGAGTAATTGAACAAATATTGGTACATCTCCAAACATAGAATACTTAGAAATTCCATAAATCATAGAAGGAAATAACTTGTATTAAAAAAAAAACATGTTTGTAATATATTGTAATATATTGTTAGGTGGAACACACACACATTTGTTCTGCCTCTAAGGTCTCTATTCTTTTCATAAGAAGACTTTCTGCAAGCCTCTAAATGGAGCACCGTTGTGTCCACGATCATCTACAGTCCACCTGTGGCATTCACATGTCCTTTCTCTCTCTTACCAGCTCGCTCTCATGCACAACCTCGACTATTGCTACCATAAGAATAAGCATGCCCATGTGACACTGCTACTGCCAGATACTTCATTGCTTCCATTCCTGGTACATCAGAAGTCTGCTGGGTTCTTGGCAAAAACAAGTAACTCTGAACCACATTTTCCCTTGATCCTAAAGTAGCCCTGCATGTGCCCAGAGCCACGTAGTCATTATTAAATGGTTCCATCCATTTCTTGCCATCACCACCTATCCAGCTGATCTCAAGTCCAGTTCTTCAGGTAGAACTAGAAGAGACATCACAGAACCTTTTATTCTTTATTCTCTCTTCCTGCTTTTACCTTTCTCTCCTCTCACCAAAAGAAAAAAGAAAAAAAAAAAAAGAAAAAAAAAGACCCTCCACACTATTACTCAATTTATAACAGTAAACATTAAACATTCTATGTACATAAATGGAGGCAAATGGATGGTGAAATGTGTTTTGAAGTTGGGAAGGTGTGACAGGCAGAATAATAACCCCCCCCCCCCCAATGTCTATCTCCTAATCCCTGGAATTTGTGAATTTGCTAATTTACATGACAAAAGGACTTTATAGGTGAAGATGAAAGATTTTGAGATGTGAAGATTATCTTGGTAGGCCCAATGTAATCAGATATGAGGCAAGAGGGACAAAGTCAGAAACAGGAGGTGTGATAATGGAAGTAGAGATTGGAGTATTGTGTTTTGAAGATGCAAGGAGGGACCCACAGCCAAGAAGTGCTTCTAGGAAATGGAAAGATTGAGGAAACTGATTCTTCCAGGGAGTCTCCAGAAGGAACTTAGCCCTGTCAATACCTTGCTTTTAGCTCCGCAGGACTCTTTTCAGATTCTGACCCGCTGAACAGTAAGGTTATAAATTTGTGGTTTTTTAAGTCACTAAATTTGAGTCATTGTTACAGCAGCAGTTGGAAACTAATACTGGAGGGCAGGAATATATATTATTCTTACTCTAGGAGCAGCCAAATTATCCTATTGTATAATGGTTGGGGTAAGGGTAAGATTTTTGTTTTGTTTTTGTTTACCTATATTTTTTTACCTTTACTAAAATAAACACAACTTTTGTAATAAAACGAAAAGTTGTTATTCTCTAAAAGAGGACTCTGGTGAATCATTACATGAAAATTCTAAAAGGGAACGAGTCTGGAGTTAGGCATCTGCAGCTTGGGGGGAGATTCTGGCAAGTAGTCTGGAGTGTTTCTAAAGCCCACTGATTCGTCCAAGGCAACAATGCCCAGGAACTTTTGAGAGATGGCTACAACAGCTCTCAGGAACAGCAGGCTTGCCCCAAAACGAACTGAGAGAATGAATTTAGAAGTGAGCAGGCACAGAAAGAAGAAG
Source organism: Rousettus aegyptiacus (assembly GCF_014176215.1). Lineage (NCBI taxonomy): Eukaryota > Metazoa > Chordata > Mammalia > Chiroptera > Pteropodidae > Rousettus > Rousettus aegyptiacus. The sequence goes on along the minus strand of NW_023416306.1, from coordinate 113,244,760 downwards.
AAAAAAACTGAAAAAAAAAATACATTAGGCTAAAAAAAAACCAAAATATTACATGAAAGTGAATCTTCAGACACTTTACAAATCTGTGAAGGAGGCAGAGTGAGCAAAGGTGAATAACTAGCCTGTGCAGAGCAAACGCCTGACACAGCAGGATGTTTGTAGGCCTTCTTTTAGCAGACTCTTTTGGGTTTCTCCCACCTGGACATTCTACTCAAGTCCTTCCAAGAAGCAGCTTTTTCTGCAGATTTTTCCTACCTTTTTCTTTCCCACCAAAATATACCTATGTTTATTCTAAGGATGAATGTCATAAACATGTCATTAAGCCAATGTCTTGGGGAGGGGGAAAGAAAGGAGGAACACTCTAGAACCAGTTCTGTTCCAGAGAAATAAAAGGCAAGCCAAATATGTCATTTCAAATCTTCTGGTGGACACATTAAAAAATAAATAAATAGACAAAACTAATTTTTATAACATATTTTATTTATCTCAATGTAGCCACAATATTATTTCAACATTTAACCAACATTACGATTATACTGAGATATTTTACATTCTTTATTTCATGCTAAGTTTTCAGAATTTGATGTATATTTTATACTTAAAGCACAACTCGATTTGGACTACCTACATTTCAAGTGCTCAGTAGCACTTGAACTAGCTCATTCTAGATTTAAAAAAAACTTAAGAGACCTAATGACCAAGGTCAATGAGTGATTCTAATTTGAATCCTAGTTCTAAAGAAAGAGCTATAAAAGACAATTATACAACATTTGAATGGACAATTGAGAACATTAGAATAGGAACTAGACAAGTGGAAAAACTTGTGTATGGACTAGTTATTAGAAATTGTTATGGATTATTGTCAGTTATAAGTGAAATATGGATATGTGGAAGAATGTCTTCATACTTAAGCTGAAGTAGTTAGGGGAAAGTGTCATGATGTCTCAAAATTATTCTTGAAAATAATATTTGTAGAAGAAAGCAAATATGGCAAACTGTTAATAATTATTGAATCTAAGTGGAAAGTAAATGGATGTTCTATATACTATTCTTTCAACTTTTCTCTATGTCTGAAATTCATAATAAAAACTCAGGAAAAACACACATACACACACACGTGCCTGAGACGCCATTCCAAATAGGGACTATTTATCTGTTGAAGACTGTTAATCTGCTGAACTAATTGTGCTAAAATATTTTAGGGTAGAATATTCTATGGAGGAGGCAGCATGGTTAGTAGTAAGAACACTAAATTTGAAGACAAACAATCAAGATTCCAATTCTAGGTTTACCATTTACTAGTTACCTAATCTGAGTAGTCCTAGTTTGGAAGGCTTCAATTCCTACATATAAATATACACACATATACATATATAAAATCATATATTATCATATGTTTTAATATGATATATATTATGTTACCTTACATAATATACATATATACCAGATTAAATGTTACCTTATATAATCTATTATATATAATCTTATATAATAAATGCACTATATTATATAACCTTATGTAATATATATATATGATGATAGATTGCTTCACAAAAGACAACCAGTATAGCCTTTTAAAGAGAACTTTGAATGTTAAAGTTTCTTACTATATGAATTCCAGGCCTCAAAGCCAGTGAATGAGGAACCTATTTTTGTTTGGAGAAAACCGATGATATCATTTTGGTATCCGTCCACTTGATTCACAATACTTGTATCCTGAAAAGAGAAAGTTTCTCCGAAGCCCCTGTCCACATGCTCCTGAGACTTTGCCTTGCCTTTGTCAGCACTGCTTCTCCAAGCAGTGGGTAGGCTGGCTCTATTGAAATGGCTTTGGAACTATGTTATGTTGAATAATATCCAAAAACAGAAAATTCCAAATAATGTGGAAAGAAGTCATTGCTGTGGACGAGGAGCACTTGACATCCACAAAAATACTTGTTTTTGGAGAGTGTCCATTTATCCTCAGAGGACCATAATCAGTACAAGACGAAGAGAAAGCAGACATGTGCTGTCTGCATCTGTCATTTTAAAGTCGGCCTCAGAGGAGTTAGGCAATTTGTCAGCATCAAAGGGCCGAGTAGGAAAGACTCTACTAACTAGACTAAAAACTCCTGGAGAGCTGTCCATGTCTGTTCTCCCTAAAGGTTGGTTCAATTGGATTAAATTTTTTTACTCGTTGCCAGAGTCAGGAATAGAATGTAGATCTCTTGTTCTAAGACACAAACCTCAAAACTCATTTATTATTCCCAAATATAAACACCATGCAAATATGAAAAGAACCATATACTTCAGAAATTCTGTTCAGATGGGTTCCATTTCTTATTCTGCCAAAGATCTTGATATTTATGATCCAGTTATGCTGGCCTCTCCCCCCTTTGTTTTTCATGCTGTGAAGTCTCTCTTTCTTGCTTTTACTTAAATTCAAAATTCTGATATGATTTTTTTCTCCCTTTTCCATGTAAATAAATTTTTTCCCTTAATCATTGCCTTGGGTCTGCTTCCTTAAATTCTTTTGGCACTGAAATTTATCATCATAGCACACAACCCTGCATGGTGCACACTCTCAGACACATGAAAACACATGTACCTTAGACTCATATATTTGAACATCACACTTAAAAGCCAGAGATTCTTAAATTGCCCTCAAAAAGTCATGAGCTTGTAAGTCATTTCAAACCTTATAACATTATGACATCGAGTTAAATTTCTCAAGTTTGAACCAACTGATGTGAAAAAGGCCAATGGCATGGTTTTGTTTTGTTTTGTTTTGTTTTGTCTTATGTATAGAATATATAGATATGGAATTTTGTGTTTTATTTTTTAACTTCATAGGATATATATTAATCAAAGATTCTTTTAGAATGCTGCTCAATCTGCTTTGTCAAACTGCTCTGTAATTAGTAGTAGCAGTGTTAAAAAAGTGTTTGCATCTTCAAAGGTAGTTTTCTTCTAGCAAGTTAACTATTTACTCTTACAATCATATGTTTAGGCTTAAGAAAGTATCTTCATATATGTATTTTAAAAATGGTAAGCTTCATGCCACACCTCTGGAATTACTAATCCCTGAAAGTGTTGAGCTAGGACTAATGATGCTTTACTATATCACTTATCTGGTTGAAGAGCATGGAGTTCAGTCGAAATTAAGTGAGGTGAACATTATCATACATGCTGCCAACCAGAGAACCACTGAGCGAGATTTCAGAAGTGAGCGATTTGTCTAATGTGTTAAGCAAAGAAACAGAGTTAAAATGACAACCTAACACTAAATGTTTACTTCAAAGCTGAAGAAAACTCTGCACAACTCAAAGTCTGACAGCTCCTGAACCCTCTCCAGGCCCTACCCCCGTTGAAACTAGTTTATGAGTTTCCTGGCTGGGGCAGCTCCAGAGAAGGAGAGGAGAGATGACTAAACAAACCTCTGAGACCATCTGGCCCTTCCAGAAATTCGTCAGATTTCTGATCGATATTCTTAGGAATTTTTTTTCTCAGCAAACCAAGTTAGAAATTCAGAAGATTTTTAACACTTATAATTATAATAGAAATGTATGTATATTTTCAGTTTACATATACAAGTCCCTCATTAAAAATCACAAGTGACATATTCAAGGTCAACAACAAAAGTGCTCTTAGGTGTCAAGTACTTGCTTCCCTAAAAACCAGGTACAGCACAGAGTAAGGGTTGCAATGGGGATGATTTCTAGGATATAGGCAACTTTGATATGTCATTTTATTTATGTTTTATTCCATGGATTTCTGCCTTTTTTAATGAAACAAAATAACTCAGCAGAGAGGGAGCGTAGAAAAATAAAATTGTGTAATGTGGATCAATTACAAAGGCTAATCAGACATTTCAGATAACATCTGCTAGAAACCAGGAAACAGATGAGGTGAAGAAAGGAAAAGACAGATGTTTTACCACGTGTGACATAATCTTTTCAAGAAAGACTCAGTAATGTTTTGGTCAAGAAACCAAGCTAGACTTTGAAGACATGATGCAATTTTCAATTTGTTAATGACTCATCTTGTGGGCCAAGACAAGTCACTTAATTCTGTGCTTTGGGAAAGACTCATGTGAGTAATGAACAAAGAACAGGGGTGGAAAGTCCTCTGCAAACTAAGAGGAACCACCTGTCTACTGAAATTCAGAAAGGTTTGGGATTTCCCTCTTCTCAACTCTGAAAGTCTGGAATTGCTCTGCTTTAGACAGTTCCCCGGTCGTGAAGGGTCTAACATATTTCTAGGGAACTCTCTCAACCAGAAATCTCCCCCAGGGAACCAGTCCATCTTTAAATGTCCATAGGGTCCATGGAGGCCTCAGAGTGCTGGGCTTTCCAGGCCATGCCCAGAACAGGATTCACTTCTTGAGGTCCATGCCACAATTGATAAAACCCTCCTGAGTCCTCCAGATGAGTTGAACCTTCTTAAGAAACAACTAGACCTCAACAACTTTCAAAAGAAGTAAAAAACAAAACACACAAACAAACAAACAAACAAAAAACAGACATAGGGAAGAAAGAAACTAGTAAACTGGAATGATTTTCTGTTTGATTGTTACCTGTAACTACAGCCAAGCCCCTCGTGAAACACAAAAATGAGAGTAAGTACAAATAAGACAGGAGAGGGTTACCTATTACTTTTCCTTCCAGATAAACTTTATACCAAGCAATGAGCACTTCATATCCTTCAGTGGTGGCTGACCTCCCAAACCAAGTGCCTTGCATTCCAGACAGCACAGTTTCGTGTGCTTTCTCCCTGTAAAATGACCAGTCTTGGTTCAGTGAGGGATGAAACTCTGAATACCAGGGACTGAAAGGACTTTTGTTTTAGACGGTCTTTTGAAACCTTAATTTTCTTTAGCTCTGGTCCTATTCATCTCACTCAACAATGACTTACTGTTTGGAAAGAACGGTATCTGCTGAAAACATTGGACCTTGAGAATTTGAATCTAAAGCCACAACTGACTCAGAAGCCTATCCTATGTTTGGGATATCCACAAGCTTAGTAAAGTTATGGCGTAAAAAATATTAAGACGGTTATCTATCTTAGGCAGCTCAAACTTCTGGCCCCAAGTGATAAAGACAAAAGCACGAGTCTGAGCAGGGGGAAAATTTTTCCCCAGAGAATGGGTAGGGTGAAACATAGTTAAATAATTTTTTAGGAACTGGGACCTATTGTGCTTCTTTGTAACAGAAGCTAGAAAGTAGGTGAGCTATTCTATTTGCTGCATCTCCATCCATTTCCTTATCTCTAGTCCCCTGTCTGTTTTATAGGCATCCTGGATAGTTGGCCAACTGACCCTTCCTTTGTGTACTCCAGTGTTTGTGAGGACAAGATTTGTTATGCACACTTGGAGCTGGCAGAGTTGCCATGCATCATTTTAAGTAGAAGATAAAATAAAAAGTGCTCCTCAAATGTTCTGGAAGAGTTAAAGGAAAAGCGAGACACTGAAGAAATAGCAGGAAGTAGAAGTCTCTGTGTCACCTGTGAGTCTTCCCGAGAGCCTGGTGACCAGGAATAAAACCAGCACTGCTGAATCAGAACTTCCTAGCATGTGATTTGCCCTGTATTGAGAGCAAGGCAAGTACGAGACCCTTTTTCTTCAGCGCCCAGATCTGCATCAGAAGCTGTAAACAGGCTCAGGAGGGTAACAGATAGGAAGATGCTGAGAACACTGGGTTTCTGGGATGTTCCAGGAAGGGATGGCTCAGAACGGAAACCTGAAGGACTGGACAAAATAATCCTTGTTTGAATAGATAGACCAAACATCTGAATTTATATCTGCACCTTAGGAAAATATTCATACCTCTTAAAAGTAGATTTTGAAATTGGAGTACAATTGCATTAATAGCTCAGTCATGAGAATTGTTTTAAAAGTATATAGTAGTCCCCCTTTATCCAAGGGGGTGCTTTCTGCAGTTTCAGTTACCCACATTCAACTGCAGTCTGCACATATCAAATGGACAATTCCACCTCACTTCATCACATCACATCGGCATCGTATCATCTCACATCATCACAAGAAGGGTGAGTATACAGTACAATAAGATATTTTTCAGAGAAAGAGAGACTTCATTCATATAACTTTTATCATGGCGTATTGTTGTACTTATATTACATTATTCCTTATTGTTGTTGCTCTCTTACTGTGCCTAATTTATATATTAAACTTTGTCATAGGTATGTATTCATAGGAAAAATAGTATATGCAGGGTTATGTACTATTCGTGGTTTTAGGCATCCACTGGGGTAGGGGGAGGCTTGGATCATATCCCTCAGGATAAGGGAACTACTGTCATAGTGAATTAACACTCTTGTTAAATAAATAAATAACACTAACCTCTTGGATTGTAGTAAAAAAAAAAAAAAAAAAAAAAAAAAAAGCCCTAAGGAATAATACTTGAATCACTCGATCTAATAAAATCCCCATTTCTTAAAGAAAAGGACCAAAGCCCCTAAAAACAGAATCATGGAGGAGAGAATGTAGCAGAAACCATGTTTTTAGCCCAGTCTGTTATGAAACATTTACATGTGTAGACATACACACACACACGAGCGCGCGCGCGTGCGCACGCACGCGTTATGGTACCTGTCATATGAGAACTGATATATATACTCACACAACATAGTCACAACCAACATATTAATAACACATTGACAACATTTATACTTTCGCTTTTAAAATGAAAGTGAAAACTTGGAGTGGGACCTGAAGAAGCCTTAAGTCAGTGGCTCTCCCTCCCATGACCAGTGGCCAAGTCTTTTTAGAGATAATTGTAGTTTGAGCTAGGCTGAGAGGTAGCTATAGCTAGACCAAAATTTTGATTTCTATGATGGTCAAGTTTGTCCCTTGTGGTTGATAAGACAGCTGAAAGGTTAGCACTTCATTGAGACTATCAACAATATAGTGAGTGTAGATTACTTACCCTCTCTACCCCACCCAGACTTTCTTGCACAAGCTCAATTATGCTGTGTGCAAAATCTAATATGTTATGAGCAGGCAGTGTAGCAAAATGGTGATAAATATGCACTCCAGACTCACAATGACTTGAAACCTAGCTTCACCTTTCACTAGCTATGCACCCTTAGGTGAGTTACTTAACCTTTTCTGAGCCTTAAATCTCTTACCTATAAAGTGGAGACAACAATGGTAAATCATCATAAAGTTTTTTGTGAGGATGAAATGAAATAATGTATACAGATTTCTTTCTCGGCACAGTGCTTGACATGTAAGGAATTACCCAATATGTTGGCCCATGTAATTATCATGAGGAATTTAGAGTAAATAGAAATACAGAGAAAAAAGTAAAAAGCATGGCTGTTTGAGCATAGACTTTAGCTCAGCATAGCTTAACATGCACGTCAGCCCATTTTTTGTTTGTTTGTTTGTTTGTTTTTGCCAACAACCAATTGTATGCAATAGTCTAGCCTACTTTCTGTAATAGCCCAGGGCTGTCATGTCCTTTCTGGCTGGGCCTCTGGGTCTAATAGCTAGCTCCAAGTCCAAGTCTAACATAGAAGCAACAGGTCACTCCCTGGTACAGGACAAGTACTCCTTAGTTACTGTGCCAACAGCTAGTCAGTCAGGAAGTACTACTTTTTGGCTCCTCTAAGCTGGCCCCTCTGGTCTTGAAAGACCTTTCATAGCCCCTAGTTTAAAGGTCATGTGTTTATCTGTCCTCCCAGGCAAGGCTTCACTTTTCATGCCATTTTTCACCTTCTTGCTCTCCAGGCAATCTTTCAAGTTCCTCTTTACTGCTTATCCCAGAGGGACAGAGAGAAAACTCCCCTTCAAAACTCATATTTCCTCTTCTTCTGTACCATTTCTCACCAGACAGAATCCACAAACTCTCCTGGAGCCAAGGAAAAGAACTTTATATTTTATGAAGGAGCCAGCCAACCTCCTAGGGCCAACTAATCCAGGAGGTACAGGTACCTAGACCCCACAGTACCTATAGGGGCCCACAAAAATGTTTTAATTTAATTCCTTTTAAAATCAGAAGAAACATAAATATGAAAAGAATGAATATATAATAATGAATCCAGCCTGAATTATACTTATCTTTATGCCAACACAATCATAAAACATTTGAATATAATTTTATGGAGGAAGGAGCCCACAAATGTCAAAATATGGCCCTTGTACTCCTGCTGAGTTTGGAGTGGTCCTAAGTGAGGAGGGCCTGAGGCAAACTCACCCTCTCCCACCCCCACTTTTCACTGCTACCTCTGGCTCAACCCATTTACTTCCTCTGGCTGGTACAGGAAAAAAGTCACAGTGACTTAGATTTTTAAGAGGATTTTTTAAAAAAATTGCCAACATCAATTATATATAACTTATCTATTTCCATACTAAGTCTAAACCAGATTTCTACACACACCCAAGCCAAATACAAACTAACAATCTCAAAGCAATAAAACCACAGCAGGGTAGCACCTGCGTGGGCTAAATTAATATCCAACATGAAGTAACCTTCCTCAGGGAGCAAAACCTCACTTCTGGAGCGCTTGAAAATCACACATAAATGGGTACTAACTGGATTTATCACAAGATAGGGCAATGCTTTTCAGTGATTAATTTAATTTAAAATCAGTTAAACTGAACACTTGGTTTACTATCTTGATTGGCCATTAGATCTCCATCCATACTTAAGAAGCCACAATGCAGACCCCTCTTGCTGCACACTTTGTTTAGAGTTAAGTGTTCTCAGTTTGATACAAAGTACAAAAACAAACAAACAAACAAACAACAACAACAAAAACTCCAACACACTACAAAAGACAGTTTTTCTTTTACAGTAAATTTTGGCTATCATTTGGATGTACACTGAGTCAGTTGCCAGTTATACACTGGGGCAGAGCAATCTTGATGGATGCCTGTAGCAGATTTAAGCTTTCAGTCTTGTTTTTCAATCAATGCATTTCTAATTTCCATAATGCTGTCTTGGGTGTGACTTTGTTGTTTACGAAACACAAATTCAGTACTCAGGGAACACACATGCCCACAGGGTTAAGACACACCCTCCTTAGTAGGCTCACAGTGCCTCACTTCTTATTTCTAAAGCCAGAGGAACATAAGATGATTATCCCAATTTATGGTTTCCTAAGGCTGCTACAAGTGTTTTACTCCCTAGTCCCATTACCGAGAATCAGACTGAATACAAAGATACTTAAACCCTATATGGGGTGAGGAAGACTGGGCTTTGGCACAAAGGAGTGGATAGGGTATTAGAACTCCACTGCCAAAATCAAGAGGTAAAATGCTTGTAAATGTGAAATGCCCTGGTTTAGTATTTCTGAAATATGAGTTAAGTATTACACCTTTTAAAAGAAAAAAAATTCTTCTAGATCCTTAAGGATACATCAGCCGATGATCCCAGTTTGAGAAGCATCCACCTATGTTAATTTTGAATTGATCTTTCTCCACTGCTCACATGCAAGTGTATCTATTAATACTTAGGAGTTTCCTTTTCAATACTATGCTTATCATAGAACTTTTTAAAATACATATTAAACAGTTTTTGTGCCTGGAAAAACACATTGTTGGTCTAGTCCAGGCCATTTGAATCTTTCTATGAACTGTTCCTTGCCCCGGCCTCCTAGCTTTTAACTATGTGTCTTTGCAGGTGTTAAATTATTAAGTAGCTTTAATGCTAGTGTGGTACTTGGGTGCACACTAGGAGTTTTTTTTAAGTGGTTGCATTAAACTTGTTTTAGAATTTAAATTATTGCTATTTGATTGCATGGCCAGCCATTTGAAAAGAAGCCCAGTGCTGAATTTTAATTAACTCCAGCCTCTTTTCAGCTGCACTCATCTCAAGCACCCAAAGGCAGATGTGAAGAGTGCTCTTAATTGAATCTCATCTAAAGTAGAGTGAGGGTTTTGAGGAGCCTGCGGGGGACTCTTGAAGGTGTGAAGCCTCTCGGATTCTGCAAAAGCAGTAAGATTAAGTTAGATTCGAGGACCTTATTTATATATTGACTGGGGCAGGGGTATCAGAATTAAGTTTCTAGTTCAGCAAAGCACACTGGTCTTCCTCTTCTTTATCTCTGCATCCTCCTTTTCTCTGAAACACTCACTTCTCCTCTCCCCTCATTTCTATTTGGCTCACTATTTATTTCACCCTTTACATCTTAACCCTCACCTCACTTCCGCTGAGAAGTTGGCTTCATCAACCAAGAACTAGGGGAGGAGTCACTTAGATGTGATCACATAGCACTTAAGTTTCCTGAAACACTCACAATGTATGCCTGCAACCTGGCACAGAGCAATCACTCAAAACATTAACACATCTTCCGTGGTTACTACGCACTAGGCAGAGATCACGTCCATATAATCATTAGCAAAGTTCCATGATGTAGGCCCTGTTTGTACCCATTTTTATAGACTTGAAACAGGAGGCCTTGAAAAGTTAGCTTACTCAGCTTACCAGGCAGCTTAGGACTGAAAATCAAAATCAATCTTAACACCAGAGCTCACACTTTTAACTAGTGTGCCACTCTGCCTCCCAAATATTTATGAAAAAATATCGCTTGAGATTTTTTGATAAAGCAAATTCATTGGCAACTTATCTTTGTTGGCCACAGCCTCCAGCTTTTTAAAGCTTTTCAGGCTGGAATTGGAAAGCAGGAAGTTTTTGCCATAATGATTCAAAATAGGATTTATTTATTGAATAGTTGCTTGCACATAACACAAAAATAAAAATTACAAAAGGGGAAGCTATGAAAAGTAAAATTCCCCCCGTAGTCAGAGCCACCTAGTTCCCACTTCCTGAGGTAACTATGGAGATCTCTTGTTATCATGAGAGGTGGACCTAGAGCTATACTTTGTAAGCTATAGCTCTTTAGTGAGTCCTGACCATTGTTTATTCTTAAATGTCATTAAAAAAAAAATTAAAGAAGATTTGAAAGGATCAGTGCAAACCACAGGTAATAAGGGCAAATATTGTTTCACATAGCTTGTGTTTCAGTTTTACATATGGCATAAATATACATCTGAGTCACAGAATGTGAAATATGACTTTACTCTTCTCACCATGGAGTAATGTTCAAAAGAGTTTGAAAGCCACCAACCTGGTAGACCCATCCAGCTGGAAATTATGAAGGCTACTTCCACCGAGAACCTTCTGCCCTTACTTCCCAAGAGTCTCTTTGGAACTCAGCAGCCTGAATGATCCTGTAAAACAGAAGTCAGAATCTGTTCCTCATCTGTTCAAATCCCTCAAGGGACTACTATCTCACAAGGAGTGAGAGCCATGAGAAACCATGTATTTCTATTCATTGTATTAGCATCCTGGAAAAAATGACAAAATCAAATTTGATCAAATTTGGAAAGAATATTGAGGCCAATCTAACTGAAAATATGGGCCCTGTGACAAATACATATGAATTGGGGGTAGGGGAGCTCTGTGAAGGGATTTCACAGACATAGGCAGCATTCTTCAAGAATGACTATTCAATAAGAATGGACAGTCCCATTTAGGGGCTACATGTAGGATGATCTAAAAATGTAATTTATATGACATTCATAAAATTCCCTTTGGAGAATTCTGGGGGTACCTCAAGGAGACAGAACACTCTCCAGAAAAGCTGGCCCATAGGCAGAGAGACTCCCAGAGAGGCCTACTGCTACATCTAGAAGATAATGCCCAGGACAAAAAAAAAAAAAACAAGCAGGCATGCAAACACAAGCCCCAAATCTATAGACATCAAACAAAAGGAGCTGCTTCTCCTATGGGCAATTTCCCTAGCCTTGTCCATGGTGAGTAGCATCAGGGACTTACGGTATTCAATGTGCTGCTGTGTGGGGCAGCCAGTCACAATCATAAAATAATGAAGCCAATTCTCCCTGTCTGAGAAATAGCAGCAGCACTCAGCAGGAGAGAAAAGGTTGGTGTCACATCCCCTCCCTTCGTTCCCTCTCCATCTCTCTCCACTCCCCTCTAGAGCTGTGTGCCCCTAAATATGGCAGCTTTGTCCTCACAGGGCCATGTGGGGGCCCCAACTGGGATATGACATGGTGTCCCCATGAAGGCGGGGGTAACCCAACTCTGAAGTGGCAGCCCCTGGAAATCAGAGTGTAAAACCATGGCTTATTTCTTTATTTTTTGACTTGGTTACTATTTGTTAGACGTGTAAGCTCCTGTGAACCAGAATCTTGTCTCTCTCGTTCTCTACCAGATTCTGAATGACAAGGACAGCATCTGACACTAAGTAAACACCTAGTGAATATCACTTTAAATGAGTAAATAAATGGTAGACAACAGAGTGGAAGCTGTGGCAGCCAATAGGCTCTCCAAGCACAACCAGTCATCAGGCAGATTCTGAAAGGTGAGTCTGCACCCCTCTGCATCTGAGAGGCAACCCTGTGTGTGCCCTCTAAGGTGACTTGCCAGCTTGACATGCGTTTAGCATACCTGTGCCAGGAGGAAAAGAGTTGGCAGGCAGAAGGACATACACAAGCGAAAGCACTGAGGCTTGCAAGGGCATAGGACACAGCAATTACCAGGAGTGACCAAGGTGTAACCTAAGGGGTCAGGTGCCTGCGAGGGCATGGCTGGAGGCCAAGCTAAACGGTAAGGTGCAACTGTGAAGATGCACAATGTTAAGTGTTCACTTTATTCTGTAGGCAACTGGGGATTCCTTGGCAGTTTGGAAGCAGAGACATGACATGACCAGGTAACTCTGAAAGCAATGTGAAAGAAGAATCAGAGAAGAGGAGGTTCTGTAATTAGGGAGGCCAGTTATGAGGCTGTTACACATGTCCAGATTCTAAGATAATGGGGGCCAAGACCAACATGTGGCCATGAAGATGGAGAGGAAGCCCTGGGACATAATTAAAGGAGATGACCAGTTGGAAATGTGGATGTAGTTGTTAGATTTCAAGGTTGGAATTTCAGACATGAGAGTCATATAGGTCCTGCTGAAGTTGTGGGAAGAAATAAAAACACCTAATTTGAGTAGTGGATTGTTTAGAAATTCAGATGAAAGCAGGTGTTTTAATTCCAGAGGCTTCATAATATTCACCAAAATCCAAGTAAAAGTCCTGGACATCAGTTAATAATGCCTGATTTAAAAGAAGAATGACAAAGAGTCCCAAGGAGTGACCTTAACCGAAGGGTGGGCAGAGTAAGACAATGGTCCCCCACTTTTTTCAACTGCCACAGAGACACTGCCCATCAAAGAGGTTAGAGAAACAAAAGAGAAAGTAAGGGAGTACAGGAGAAAAGAACTTTTGTTCTTGAGGTCAAAGATGCCTTAGACAACGGCAGGGAGACTAACCACATGGCAGAAGATGAAGAAAGATGGAGCTAACTTCTAATTTTTTAGATGTCTGGAAAAGACAAACTGCTCAAGTAGGAACAGCCAGAAAGCCTCATCAAGGAGCTCAGGGTGGGAGGTTGGGGGAGCAGAGAAACAGAATCAGGTGCAAGTGGAGTGCTGAGCTCTCAGAAAGCTAGAGAAGAAAAAGCTTCTAGACCAGAAGCAGGCCTCTTACTTTAGAAAACTCAGCAAGACTCGTTTCCTAAATGAACTAATAATTTCGGTACTTATATACATAATGGACTGCAGGTATATCGGTCTATCCAACTGCCTATGCATATGTGCCTAGTATTGTTTATATACACCAAGTAGCCTATCTATCTACATATATACATTACATATAATTATGCATATACATAAAGGTATATGTTTATCCATTTGGCACATATACATATGCATATACAGTATAAGTCTGGATAAGTGTCGTTATTTAATATTTATTAAACATTCACATGCCCTTTCTATACATTTGGCTGTGACCGAGGAGGACTTGGTTCTTTCTATCACCCCAGTGTTCATGGGAGTTCTCTAGAGACATTTATTTCTGGTCTCGATATCAAGAATTGATCTTCTCTTGAGCAATTTTCCTGTTGTTTTTTTTTTTTTTTTCTTCCTTGCATGTGACAGGAATTGAATTTTAAATAAGGCTTCCTTTGGAACTTGACTGCCAGAAATCTAGGAGACAAGTTTTTGTCCTACTTGTAGCAAGTGCATTGGACCTATTGGGTGCATTTTTAGAAAAAACAAAAACAAAAACTTTCTGACTCTATTTTATGTACTTTATTTTTCACTTTTCATTTCACACACTTTTACAGGTTATGTACCTTTGTAAGCTATCTTGAATTTTTTTTTTTTTTTTTTTTTTTTTAGGACGGGATGACATACAAATATAAAGAATTGTACAAATGAAGTCACGGATGGAGGCCTTAAGGTCCAAAACATGGCTGAGGCCTGTTATTGTAGCTGGAGTTATGGCTCGTGACAATGATAATGGGTGTGTTATCAGAACAGTGCAGCCGTGATTACAGGGAGTCAGATCTCAGCCCAGTCCTAGTTCTCTCTGCTGTTTACTAGTCTTGTAATGGGAGGCATGTTATTCTCTAAACCTTAATTTTCTCATCTTTAAAATAGTGACCTCGGAATTTGGGGCAGATAGATTAAGGCAATGTATAGAAAGCACTTGGCACAATAGAATCAACATTAGCTATCATTGTTATCATCACTTGCAAGCAGGACTAGGCCACCATTCCTGGCCAGGTCTGCTGTAGAAAGTTCTCCCTACCCCTGTCCTCCTCTCCCCACATGGTATACACCCACAGACTCCAGGCAGCTGTCTCTCGTCCAATATGGATCACGACCCCAGAGGGCACCTCCACACCTGCAGCCTCTTGCGGAGTATAGCGCTTGTAACTCCAACCCAGTCTTGCAAACTGCTACCAAGAAGACACTCAAAGGCACAGGCTAAGACAAATCCACAACTGTGTATTAATTCCTTAACCCACCCCTGGCTTTGCGCTGATATATACAAAAGAGGTCTGCAGGTGGACAAGGGATCCTCAGCAGCCAGGACTGAAATGCAGGACTGCAGGGCGCCGGGGGTACCCCCAAGAGCCGCTGAGCAAAGCCGATTGCGTCTATGCACACCTGCTCTACAGGCGCGGGTTGAGTGGGATCCAGTGCACCCGGAGCCTCCCCAGCCCTCCAGCTAGCTCCCCTTCGGACGGCACCCTTGGGCAGGGAGAGGTCTCTGGCAGCGGTAAAAAGCGAGGACTGCGAGGCGCTGGCCTCCGGTTACTACCGAGTACTGGGGGCCGGTTTCAGAGAAGAGCTGCTGAAAAGCGCCGCACACTTCCTACAGCCGATAACATCAGCGTGTGTGTCAGGTGGTTCGTGCAGGAGATTGAGAGTGCGCGCGCGCGAGCGGGTGAGAGCACATAAAGTTTGTGCCTGCGGGTGCGCGGCGAGCGGGCTCGCCCGGCTCGAGAGCGGCGGGTGGGCGGCCGGGAGGTGAAGAGGCCCGGGGCGTAGGGCCTCGCAGGTGGCGGCAGTGGTGGCGATGAGCTGCATCCCGCCGAGCCGTCCCGACGCGCCAGGTGAGGCGGCTCCAGGAGCACGGCGGTGGCCATGGGCACCCTGGGGAAGGCGAGAGAGGCTCCGCGGTGAGTAGGAGCCCGAGTCCTCGGGAGCGCGTTTCCTTCCTTGGGTTGGGGGCCACTGCGCGGGCGGCCCTCTGAAACCTCTCGGGGTTGGGAAGTGGGGCGGCCTCCTCTTACGGGAAGTTGCCGGTTGGGGTGCTGGCGGCGGCAGGCCGAGGTCTCGGCTGAAGTCCGGGGACACGCGCACAAGGGACAGACGCGCAAGGGACGGACACGCCTGGAGCGACCAGCGCGTCGCACTGGGGAAGTGGGGGAAGGAGCTGCATTGTGCGGTCCACGCAGCCCGAGTTCGCTCGGCGAACTCCACAGTTGCACTGACCGATCTCTTCGCCGCCACGCTCCTGGGACTCCCACTCTCGGACTTTTCCCGGTCGCCCGCACCTGCTGCGGGCGCGGGGCTCGGGCAACGCCACCTGGCGGCCTCTTCTGTCCCTGAGGAAGTTGGGAGGGCCCAGAAAGGCCAGCTGCCCTGGCGGCGAGCAAGCAGAGGTCAGCGAAACATACGACCTTCTGGGTGGGAAACCTGTACTCTCTTCCACGTCACTGTGATTCCAGAGAGCTGTTTTAACAGGGTCTTGGGGCGACACAAGATTAAGGACGAGTAACAGTGAGTGAAACGGCTCTTAGTAGGAGAAAGAGGCCTGGAAGGACCAGGCAACTTAGGGTTTGTGCCCCAAAGGGTCAGAACAGGACAACTGCCTGGACAATGGCATGGACTCAGCATAGGGCTGGACACTTTGTGCATTTCCCACCGCCATCCACATGGACTCTAGTGTGACTGCACCGTGCCCAGCCTGCACAAGTGTGCCCAGTAGAGTCAGGAGCTTTGCTCATCTGGACCTTCTGGAGCTAAAGTTTCTTGGCCCTTTATGCACTCCCTACTCTGCCCTGTATCCCAGAAGGTCCAGCACTGTACCTTTCTCTAGACTGAAGGAAGGGGCTTTAGTAAGTTAAACTGAGTCTATGTTATGGGGGTGAGGAGAGAACAGGACTGAAAAGAATCCTCACTAGAAGCCAGTAAAAGCCACCTACCACTGCGAAGAAAGGTGTTGAAGTTTCCATAAGTTCAACCTTAAAATATGACTTCTTCCGAGGTACCTGTGCCTGGAGAGGATTTCACTTGAACCAGTCCCAAGTTTTGACAATCTTCTTTAGCAAACTCGAAGGGGTCTTAGCTGATTTTAGCCTCAAAAAACACCTTCAAGTTAATTTTTCTCTTGCTACCTCCCTTTTTTAATTCACAAGGGAACTGGGCAGGAAACACTTGGCTACTGTTGTTTAAAAATATGCCTTGGCAGACTAGAGTCTGTTTGTCAATGGATTAAAACACCCTCAAGACCTGCCTATAATGAAGTGTTTTATAAATCCTTATCTACAGCCATTTCACCTGAAGAGACAGAGTAATTTGAAGGTTTGTCACAAAGCAGTCAGCCAAGAGATTGCCCAATGGAAAAGCTGAGTTTCCTGGTTTATGGTGCAGATAACCTCCATCTTCCTAGACCTCTCAGGCTGCAATTTGATTTTTAGTAGTTTCTTTTCTCCCTGGCTTCTCATGCCCAAGCCGTTTGAGTCTCTCTGGGCTCCATACTTCCCAGACTGCATCTCTCACTCTCCCTCCTCTTCCACCCTAAATACTCCCTTCAAGATCTTTCTCCTTGAATCTACCCAAGTCCCTCCTACTTTTGGTAAAACCATCTCACCTTGTGAACCAGTGGTTTGCCCTACTGCCGACACTAAGAACCATTACTAGAAATAGAACCAGGGCAGTTTTCAGAGTCCTCAGCAGTCAGTGCCACCAATTGAGAAAGAAAATGGAATTTTCTTGGCCCCACCAGCTGAAAGACTTGAGGTAGACACCTCCTGGCCCCAGAAGGAAGAGCTGTGTGTGTAAGCCCAGCCTCTAGCTGCAGATGCCTTTTCTCCAGGGACCAGGAAGAAATGGTGTGGAAGGCAGAAGAGAAAAAGACTTGTACAGAGGACATTATTTTCCTTTCCCAACTCTGCCTTGAGTGGAGGTCTTAACAGTAAAAAGGCAGTGGCAAGGCCGAAAGCTAATTAATGCCAACACCTGATGACCAGCCCCAGGTTTAGAGAGTTGTCAGTGCTTCCTGGAAGGGGAGGGAGCCCAGCTGGGGAGCATTGCGTAGTTATAGGAGGCCTGGCCTCTACCTGTCTGGGCACCTGTGGCTGATCACATTGTCCTTCTGAGCCTAGCATTCTGCACCTCTAGGTGAAGGGCTTGGAAAATGACCACGAAGAGTCCATCCAGCTCTGGGGTCTGAGAACTGTTCCAGAGGCCTGCAAAAAAAGTAGGGCCTGAGATTCAGCCCTTGTTATCAGCTGTGCTTTTGGAGGATGTTACTTGTAAGTTGACCTTTCCAGCCTCTCTTGCTAATTTTGATGTAGAGAAAGGCGCACAATTCCAGGTTCAGTAAATATTTATTAAACAAATAGAGGCCCAGTCCAAATCCCAGATGTAGCACATATGACTTGTACAGTCTTGGCTATTGCCATTTAGCCTCTTTTAGTCTCAGTTTCAGCATCATGAAATAGAGATATCTTTCTGGGTCATAAATTTTAAAGACCCTGTAAATCCATAACAGTGCCTGCTATGTCATAGGTACTCAATTCATGGTGGCCATTATTATTTTCCCTCATTTTCAGATACTGATAGGATCCTGGGGCTATCACAGGGCCTGGGTGAAAATCAGTAATGGCCAAAAGAAATTTAATCAAATTCTGTAACACCAACCTGATCTTTCAGAAGTCACTGCCTTCGGTTAGCAGATTCCAAGCAGCTAATTGCTGATTTGATTTCACTGGGCCCACCCGAGGTCTGAACAGAGCCCAGCAGCTACTGTCAGCCTGGCGCCCTGGAGATAGTTTGAAATGGAGCACGAAGGGCAAGTCGTTCTGTCCACAAGTCTGGCTATGTACTAAGTCACCCGATAGCTCAGTAGTCTTTTCACAGGCTGGTTTCCCAAATTCCACATGTGCCCCAGCATTTTATTTTGACATCATTATTTCTTAAGCCCATTCTACATGATATTATATCCTATTTGAGAAGCTTTCCCCAACACTACACCCAGAACTGGTTCTCCCTCCTCTGAGAGCATCACGATTTCTTACCTTTGACACTCATAGGACATTTATTTAAGATTTAGAGAGTTCTCTTTTCATTGTCTGGGTTCTCCAACTAGATTTTTGTATTAAGGAACTTCTAGATGACCTTTATACAACGACAACTAACATATAACGAGTATGTTTTACAGTTGACAAAGTGTCCTTTGTAAGAGACTATATCACTGGTCTTTTCTGGCCTATCACAGTGTCTTACTCATGGAATAAGCACTTACTGATTAATTGATGCCATCATGTGTTTGTCAAAATATATAGTGGGTAAACTTAGGGATCCGAGGTATATATATATTTTTTTCTTGACCCCTTTTCGTAAACTATGAAATAACTAAAACACAGTAGGGGGAGGAGACTTAACTGTATGCTCAAAGAAGTTATGGGCAACAACATCCATCACTATTAAACCTTCAAAGATATAGAAATATGTCTGTGCGTGCATGTGATTACCTTTTTTAATGGAAGAGAAAACAAAGTGCTTAACCTTCATATATCATTTTGCAAATGATTTACACTGAAAGGTCATTACCAAAGATAAAGCTAGGGGAGAGTGGACAAAGGTGACCTATCAGACTCCTATGCCATTTTCAGATCCAGGATTGTCCTTCTGCGTTTCAGTTCTGAAGTAAAGCTCTCATAAGCTGTTTTTCCCTTTTTCTTTTTTTTTTCCCAGTAGGTAAGGACTCAAGTAAGGACTTAATAGAATACTGTTTAATGATAAAAATGACTCATAATGATTACCTGTATTACCAATACTGAAAAGCAGAATCTTAAAACCAGCCAAGATTTGTGAAAAAGGCAGGACTATCTTAAAATCTAAATACCACTCTCACCCCCTGTGCACAGGTCCTCAGTCATTTTCCCCCCACAAAGTCCTTAGAGATATTTCCAAGGCCGCCTGACCTACAGCATCTCTGGGTTTTGTTCAAGATGAATGAATTTAGCTAAAGGTGAGATGACCTGAAACTTAATTCGTAAGACCCAAGTCAGTGGCCTTTAGCCTAAAATTTAAAGTTACTGCTAGGAGCTGAGGACTGCCAAGATAGTCCTGCCTCTGCCTTTCCTCTTCAAGAAATGGAGACAGCAGGCCAAAGCAATCCTAACCCCAGGAGGACGAGCCCTAGTTGCAACCCTAAAATCTCACCTTGTTATTTGCTTGGGAGATATCTCTTTAACAGCCAACCAGTCCGTTTGGTGCATTTGCCAAGTGGGAGGGGTATATCTTCTATCTGCCCAGCTCCCAGGATTAATTGTCTTTACTCCTTTCCTCTTCAGTCTGCCTTCAGAGTGTGGAGCTGCCAGTTTGTTGTCCCCTGGATGCTCAGCTTGCACTCATTGCCTCTTTTCTTCCCCAGGAAACCTCATGGCTGCAGAACTGCCCCTAAAGCAAAACTAGAGGCAAAGCCAGCCGGCAGCGCCTTCCCCTCCCATCCCAGCCTGGCCCAGATCACCCAGTTCAGAATGATGGTGTCTCTGGGACATTTAGCCAAAGGAGCCAGCCTGGACGACCTCATCGACAGCTGCATTCAGTCTTTTGGTGAGTAGGCTAACTGCCCACATGCATAAAAATCTCTATATTACTTTGTTCTTCCTTAAAAAAGTGCTTTATAGAATAGCAACCTAGATTGTGTTTTGGCTTTAAAAATAGCTTTTGAGCCTTTGAAATGTTGGAGACAGTGTGCAGCGCCTGTGGCACATGATCGTGTGGGTGTAATAGGTCGTGATGAGAAGTGTGATTTCAAGTGAGAAAAGTTACCGAGGAGAGTTCGTATTTCCATTTTTCTTAGGATGGAGGTTTTTCTCGTGACGAAAAATATCATAAAATGCTATCGAGCATCTGGTGCTTTGACTTTTTTTTGTCCTTCTGTTCTTGGGGCACATAAAGACAAGATTACATGAGCAAACGCTGTTATCAAGCAGAAATTTGAAAGTCTTTGAATCATTCGGACAAAAAGTCTTAGCAATTCCCTTTGTGATTTGGAGGGTAATTGCGGCGGAATAGGAAAGGATTGGATAATGCTAGAATGTCTGACTGGAAGAGACTGGTTAACAAGCATTTGATTGAAGGTCAAGGATCTGGGAAAGAAACACGCAGACACACGTTGGCAGAGAATTACCTAGATGCTGCACGCCGTCATTACCTGTACGCACCATGAAGGATGCACAGCTTAGTGCAGCTGACAAGCAATTATCTGCAAAAATGCCCTATTCTAAAAATTTTTATAAGCACTGTCTTTTAATTATTTGTGAAACGGTGATTGAAAGGCACTAAATATTTGCTTCCCTTCTTCATAAAAGAAATGATTAAAATTGATGAAAAAAAACATAGATTTCCCACGTCACTGTTCTCCTTTGCATCCCCCCTTTTTGAACGCCTCTATCTCCCACTATAAAACAGATGAGCACTGGTGGCCCAGCTGGCGCCCCGGAGCCTCTGGGGAGTGTAGGGGAGGCTTGATCAGATCCCGGGTAGCACGACATACGTGCAGATCTGTTAGAACTCAGAACTAGGGATTACTGGCTGGACTGGTTTAGTGCTTGATCAGATCTTGTTTATAGAATTGGGAAAGACTTGACATTTCAGGGAATACTCATTCAGTACACTTTAGTACGACATTGAAAGTAATAGTTTTGATGATTTCAACATTGGTTTAAAACAATCATTCTCAACTGTTAGTGCAGAATCACATGGAGTTTGTTGTTGTTGTTGTTGTTGTTGGTTTGTTTTTTATAATAACACAGATTCCTGGGCCCCACCACCGGAGTTTCTGCTCTGGTAGGTCTGGGGTAGCGTCCAAGAATTTACATTTCTAACAAGTTCCCAGGTGATGCTAATGCAGCTGATCCAAGAAACCCACTTTGCTTTTTTGCTTGTTGTAGACTTTTTAACTTGGGTAAGAGCATTTTTTTATTGCTAGTTTAACGTAAAATGTAATTTCTATTTATTTACACTTTAATGTTTCAGTTAAGGATGCATTCAGGAGCAGAATGAATGGTTTTCTGTTTTAGAATAATCTCAGAAAATATGCATGAAAGGAGAAACACCAGGAGATGGTGGAGGCTAGTAAAAGTATAGCTGTGTGGAGCTGTTATTCATCCCGTACTTTCCTTTCACCTAGTTCTCAACTTGAATAAACTGAAGTTCGTCGCATAGGCTTGGCAGTCATATTTACTGGTCTTCAGCAGGATGCTGTGACTATCTCATGAAAAGGATTTTTATTCCTTTTCCATTTCACCATTGAGAAAACAGGGACCAACAATGTATTTATGCCTTCTTTCTTCCTCCCATGTCAATCCCGTAATTGCTGGCTGAATTCAGGGCTGTTTTCCTAACCTTCAACTAATCATGACATCAACCTGAAAAATACATTATGCGTTCTGAAGTCCTTCCAGGAAAGAACGAAGCCTAACCCAGTCCCCTCAACAAATCCTCCCAAGGGCAAAAGATACATTGCTTCCTGGAATATGTTGAACTAAAGAAGTACTTTAAAATCCCAGCCCTGTAAAAATCCCACTTAGTCTAAAAGTCTTTTTATCCATTATCAAGAGGCATCGATTAAACCCCTAATTGCATTTGATTCCATACTGGGCACCGCACAAGGAGAATGACAGGGATTGAACCCCTGTTTCATTATTCAAGTTTAGAATACTTGCAAAATGCACCATTTAGGAAGAAAATTGATACAAAAGACAGGGCAATAATAAACTAAGTGCAGGAAGAGTAAATTCTTTACACCATGTGGAGTTTGCATAAGTTCACTTCAAAGGTGAGGACATAGATTAAGGAGAACCACCACTGTTTATTCACACCCCTCTCATGGGAATGCTGCTGGAAGGCGGGAAGGTAAGATATCAGGGCTTTGCATGTTTTGTACTGCCAGGTTTCCTGTCACAGAATTAACATGAAAGGGGCAAAAACGTAGGCACCCTATGTCTGGAGGGAACCGGAGATAGCACTTCGCCTATGATTTTGACTCGTTGGTTATCAGTTGGTGTGTCTAGTAGGGAACAGGAGTAGAAATGGAGCCACAGAGGTAAGTGCGGCTGGGTAGCAGACAAAGAACAACCCAGAGCAAAACGTGTGCTTGTGCTCCTTCCTGTGGGTCTCCCCAGAGGCAACTGGAGAATAGAACAGAGTGAGGCTCAGGTTTCTCTTGAACCTTATCTTTCTGGTTATCTCCTCAGGCTTGTGTAGAAGAGTTTTGCTTTGGAATAAAGCAATCTAGCTTAGCTTTTTGTTCATGAGTTTAGATGTCTTGCTTTAATACTCACGGGGGGGAAAAAAAGAGGGAAATAGTACAGAAGTGTGGGGAAACTGTTCTTATTTTTTGGTAATATCTTGTTTAAAACCCTGATTTCAGCTACTCCTCCCTTCAGCTTTGAAAAAAAAAGAAGAGGGAGGAAAAAGCTGTTTTGAACAGAAAAGCTAATTACTTTCTTCTACTTTCCTAGCCTCACCTTCACGCATTTGCTTTGAGGGGGTTTGAATTGCCTAATTCTCTGCTGTCCAATATGATAGCCACTAGCCTCGTGTGGCGATTTACATATACATTTCAATAAATTAAAATTAAATCAAGTGTTAAATTTAGTTCCTAAGCCTCGGTAGTTATATTTCAATTGCCAATAGCCACAAGTGGTAGCTACCTCTGGACAGAGTAAAGAGAAAATATTTCCATCGTCACAGAAAGTCTCTTGGGTAGTGCCGAACAGGGTAGATGGCTGACTTGAAGGGGGAAAGCAACAGACAGATCTGGAAACTGGGATCTGCATTTTTTTTTTTTTTTTTTTTTTAGCATCTCTAAATAATACTCTGAATACTTCCTAAGGCATCATGGACATTTGGCAGTCCTTATTGATGGTTTTCTCTTTAGTATTATTAACCATTAATTACCACCCACACTGTTCTCAAAGGAAGGACTTATTACAGTGCTTTTAAGAACGGGTGATCAGCACGTACAAATTAAGGGTACTCTCAAAGGTCTCTAGCAAGCCTCCCAGTGTCACACACAAGGTTACAGATCTGTGATTAGAAACTCAGAGCCTTGAGTCATAGTTCATTGCTTTAGCTGTGAAACAACCTACTCCTACCTTCTGTTCTAATCAGAGGTCATGCTTTACATTCTCGGCATATTTTTGCTGGTTAAGCCCCTCTTCAGCTGAGCATAACGAGGCAAATCATTATAACCTGGTACATTTATGTCACATGTATGTGAATCACGCCATCTGTTTCAGAGACCTATGAGAGCATCCGGGCTTTTCTTTTCTTTTCTTTTTTAACGTTTTCACTTTGTAATAGGGCTGCCAAGCATTTGGGACCAAATAGAAGGCTTCGTATGTCCAAATTCACAAAGCTCTTCTCTTGTCCCCTTCTGAATGCAGACAACTTCCAACAGCATCAGAAAGAAAACTGCATACCTGTCCCACAAAGGGACCCTCAGCAAGCAACCCTCCTGCTCTCAGGTGGGGCGTGGGAGAAAACTCTAGGTCTGTCTTACCTCTCTGTGAAGGGGAACACAGTTTAGCTAGTATCTTATATTTAGAATACTGTTTATTTTTTCTTAGAGTTCCATATGTATTGATTTTCTTTTAAGCTCAAAACAACTCTGAAATAGGTCAGGTATTATTGTCTCCTCCATTGGACAAATGAGAAAATAAATCAAGCCTCCGAGAACTGAAACAACTTGCTTCATGTCTTCAGCCTAAAGAGAAAACACACTGCTCCTGTGCTGCTTCCTCTGCCCCCAGCAGCCTTGTGCAGCCTGAGCTGGGGCGTGCTGGGTCCCCCTCTTAGGACAGGCCTCTCTTCGCTAACTGGAGACCCACATGCCACGCAGGACAGGCTTGCACATTGGGCCCACATTCTGCAGGCATAATCTCCCCCAGATTAGAAATTAAACTCCGTGAAATATAAGAAATATTTATTGGACCACGTCTATACCAGATGTCTTCCTGAAATTCTCTCTTGAACAAAGTGTTGATTAAAATTACCCCATATGTTGTGCTAACGCTATCCAAAGACCTCCTGAACTAGAAATACCCACGAGGTAATGGGGATATTTCCCACACCATGGAGCAGTTGTATATACTTCAGTTTATTAAAAGTAAAACACTATACGGTATTTTTTTTAAGTTGGAGCCATGAAGCCGAACACATGCTTGTCGGGACCACACACAGTTCCTCCATGACAAAGGGAAAATTAGGTATTCCTCAGCATTCTGAAACTTAGTCTGTGTGCCAAAGCAAGGTGCCCAGAGGCAATGGAGTACAAGACCAGAAGCCCAAGGCCATGACATCGAAGGGCACTGGGACCCAAGAATAGGCAGCTGCGAGGAACAAAGCCAAAGCCTTAGCCACTGTTGATGACGGGCCCTTTGTGAAGAAGACCACAGCTGTCCTAGTTGCCTCCTCAGTGGAACCCCCAGTTATGGGGAATCATGATCACAAGGTTTCACATGTCAAGGGTGGTGCTCAGAGCACCCATGTTTTAAGGTTTCTGGCATCAGAGTAGCTCCCAGGCAGGCCTGTTCTTAGCTCTTCGGAGTGAATTAGCATTCTGTGATCAAGATGCTATTTATTCTAAGGAGCTTCTTTGCTACATCTTCGACAGCCCGGCATCACCTGGTGCCCTGGGCTGGCATGTCTGCCTTCTCACGGGCATGAGTTACGGTGACTGCCAGTCCTGTGAAAGGAGGAGATGGGAAACCCTCTTCGCTGTCATCTGTGCTCTCCGGTGTGGGGCATGTTTATAGCAGACCTCTCTCTGTACTAGAGAACAGAGGGGGTTCATAAAAGCGTTGATGCATGAGGTCGACAGCACCTCATGAATTCTGAGCATTTTAAATCAGTGAGTCCATCCAGAGGGATGAGAATGACTGCTGAGAGAAAGAGACAAAGACAGGGAGACAGACAGTAGACTGATGGTGGTTGGACACTTGCTCTGGACTCTGTCGGCTGCTGGGCCTTTTACTGAATCGGCACCATTGATTTTCAAAACAACCTTGTGAGGTGGATATTATTCTGCTCTTTTAATTAATAGGAAATTGAAACTCAGGGACATTAAAGACCCTGTGGAATTGAACCAACTCATTAGTGGTAAAGACACTGAGATCTGAGCTCTGGTCGGTCTATCTCTGAGGCTCACGTCTTTCTGCTCTGCCAGAGGTTCTCCAGCTTGACATGTGCAGGTATCAGTGGGGCAGGGGTTCAACTTTCGGACTCCTGAGACTCCACTCAAGAAATTTCCGTTCAGCCAGCAATCACAGTGGTTTTAATGGAGGTGTCCCATGAGCTGATTTTGAGAAATACTGTCCTGTGACATACTTTTCTTCTTGGATGTTCCAGAGCATTTTCTTGGGCTTTCTGGGAAACCATGGAAAACCTGAAGAGTACATACTCTCTGAGGAGCAGTAGAGCAAATAAGTTTTTCAACCATATGGACTAGAAAGACACATGGTAAAGCCAGCCTCCTGGGCACCTCTAAAGCTATCCAGCCGGATCTGATTAGAGAGAGGCCTGCCCCTGAGCAGATTTGCAACCCCGAGCCCACTGCTACCAGATTTTCCAGCATTTCTATCTCAATTACAGAAACACCCTTCAAAACTTCCAGCCTGTTAATCTTTGGGCATGGAAATAAGTAGGTATCAGTTATCACTACCGTTTGGTGCTTTGTGCTCAAAGGCAGCATGCCTATTATGCATTTCTACCTTTAAACCACAATCAGACCAGTTAATTGCAGTGCTGTAGGTCCTTGCTCTCTAATATATGTCCTGTCCCCCAAGGATCAGAGGCCTAGAAGTAGTGGATTAGCTCGGGGGGGGGGGGGGGACTGGAGAGGTGCTACCTCTAAGTAGGTCCCTGAAAGTGTCACTTTTCCAACAGATTTTTTAAGGCCATAGGCTGACATAAAGGTTATTGAGTCCTTAATGGAAACACATTAGGAAATAACATGAAAGCCAAAGCTGTGTGTTCAATAATTGACTGAAATAGCAGTGACTGGGCAGTGAGACGGAGAAGGTCATCCGAAGTGCAAGCCCCACCCACAGACCCACTTCCTGATGGTAGGACCTGCCCAATTGTGCCTGGAGCAGTTACACATGCTGGACCTTGTGCCTTGCTCTGTGGGTAGTTTGGTCTACTGCCTAGTTGGGGTTGTCCTGGAATGGGTGGGAGGAAAACAGCAGGGAGGTAGGTAGCAAGAGTGTAAACAGGGCCAGCTTCACAGGCACACGGCCTGTGCAGACACACAGGGCACCACACTTGATTTAATGCTGTCACAATCTAGAAAATCATAATCCGCAAGAACAGATTGTTAAATTTTCAGAAAATTTGCAAGCCCGTTAAGCACAACCATTATTAAAAATTAAATGTATAAACTTACAAGAAAATCCTCAAAACTCATTTCCTAATACCACATTTTACTATCATCTATGCTCTTGAGATATGTCTGTTTTATCTGTATGGTATGAATGCTGCATAGCGGTGAGCTATGGTTTGTCCATCTCTTCTAAGCTCCATGTTCAGTGCAATCATGCTAGTAGCTTGTGTTCGCCCATGTTGGGCGTATTTACATCATGGAAATGGATAAACACTGCTAAACAGGGCTTCCTCTTAAACTCCACCCCTGAAGAGTCTGTTGTTAAGTATTTACCAGCACACCACTCTCCCCAGCTAAGCAAAGTGTCGAGGTGAGAAGGGGAAGCTAAAACTGGAAATTTAATTTTGTGTCACCTAATTAAGAGAAGACAATATTTGCTGTTTTGCTCCTTTCATCTAAGTGTCTTATAAAACAACTCTCCATGTGTTCTTCAAAGAAAAGGAACATTATACCTTAGAGATAAGGACATCAAATATCAGTGAAGCTGAGAAATTTTCTTAAAGAAGTGACAATGGAGCTTTAAAACTGAGATTCTCATTCTGGCATCAAAGTTATCACTCTGTGTTTCTGTGTTTTGTTTGATTCTTTTAATTTACCTCCTCTAAAAATTCTCCATGATTTAACTGGTCCTTATTTCTGAGCAACCGAACCTTAACTTTGTGAACTTCTGTTCTTCATATATTATATGCTGCCTCTATTTCTGATTCCATCTGTTTAATCATTTGCCTTCTTTTCCTACTACATGGTAACAGGCACTATTGATATATCTATACAACCAAGCTTCTGTTGAGTATATTTTCATAAGTGTGTTTGCTAGCTACATTTCCAATTGTGTGGACTGTCTGTTCATATCCTTTGCCTATTTATCACTTGCTGGTTAATGCTTTTTTATTATTAGAGGTTTGCAAAAGCTCGTTATGTTATAAACCTATTAACTCTGAATATCACTTGGTACAGATATTTTTTTCCCTCATTCTCATTTCCATTTCTATACTGGTTTTGAGATTTTAATGTATAAAAATTTTACATTTAAATTTGGCCATGATTCTTGTCATCTTTATTAACTCTAAACTTGAAAAATAAATCTCTATTCCAAAGATTTGGTGAATATTTCATTCTCATTTTAATCAGTTTTATTAAATCCGGCCTGTGATATGGAGCAATTCTGTAACCCACTGTTATGGATGATCAGTAAGAGTTTGTCAGTAAGATTTTTCTGGAAAACAAGAAGACTTCAGTTTTGTTTCTGGGACTGTGATTGGCTTAAAACCGGAGAGCGCTTGGATAGTCACCTTGTAACTCAGAGCTGCACTTTCCCCTCGCTGTGATTATGCCAAAATGATTTCTGAGACTGAAAATATCTGAGAGAAGGTGTAATGGGGTTTCAATCATGATGTTGAGTGTGAATTTGAAGAAAGTCCTTTAGGAATTTGTAAATTTAAAGAAAGAAAGTATTTTTGATCTATTTGAAGAGCAAATATCCTTTAGGTGGAGAATTAGAAAACAAACCAAATTTAAACCCATTATTTCTAAATTATAAATATACATCAAGTCTATATTCTTACATATTTTTATTATAGTAATATGTACATAATAAAATTTATCACTTACATAGATTTTTAAAATAGTTTTAGTAATAGTTTTGAGGATTTACTATGAATAACAATATTTATTTTAATATATTTTATATACATATTATTTAATCTCACTTTTTTGTAAGTTCTTATATTTACAAAGATCTAACTGTAACCCAGCTCTCATATTTACCTTTTAAATTTTAATAACTTTAAAAATTATTACTGTGCACTATAGAAAACTTAAAAAATACAGACTAGCAAAAAGAAGAAAATTGCAGTCATCCATTCTACCACCAAAAGCAGGGTAAGCAGTATCAACATTGTTGGGAATATTTTCCTAGATTCTCTCTTGTGCATGTTTACATGGACAATAATCACATTAACTTTTTTATGGTAGATTCACTATTATTAACTCTGCTTTCCATAATTCACAACTTAAACGATTCTCTTAAAATCAGCATTAGTATTTATAAAGAGGTGTGCTAGCACAGAAAGTGGCTATTCTATCCTAAAATTGATTTTCAAAAGATAATTCCGGCATAATCCCTTCAAATATGGAACATAAAAAGTGAAGGTTGCTTGGCAACTAAAATGGTTGTAATGAGGAATTAAAGACATTAAAAGAAGAGTAACTACTTGTTTCTTTCCAAGGCCAAATGCTAAGTATATCACCATGTGATTATAGTTATAATAATTGAAGGAAACAAAAAATGCTTCTATTAAAATTCTAGATGTGGTCTTTTTGATATATAGGGGAAACCAGATGGGTTTGGTGGAAGAGAAGCTTTGCTTTCAGAAACAATGAAAAAATCTTGTGTCTCTATTAACTTTAAGAGACTCTTAAAAAGTAGCAACTGGGAAAAGATACATAGCAGAAACAGAAAGATGCTACAATTTGGTACATCTGTGATTCTTCTGCAGAACAGAAGAGATAGTGGGCAGTACTGTGGGGGAGACCATGTTGTCTACTTTTTTTTTTTCCCCAGAGAGTAGTCAAGGACCCTGGGGAAATTGCTGAGGTTCTCTCAAAATCTTCAGGCAGAAGACGCTGCCAGGATGGAGCTTGGATTGGAGGGACATCAGTGATTAATTGAAATGGACAAAAGGAATAGGGACTAGAGGCACTATTCTTGAGGGGAGGGGGAAACAGAGCTTACCAGTTCTGTAGTGAGAGACTGGAATAACAGGAGCAGTGAGGCAATGATGAAGTCATCTGGGAATTTCTAGGGTGGAGGGGCAAAGGTGACTATGCCTGGCTTCCCTTCCGTGATCTCTCTGAATTGCTGTCCAGGACTTGTTTATGTAATCTTGTGAACAGCCCCATTTTAAAGAGGCACCCAGGAAATTTAGGAAGCCAAAAAAATGTCCAAGCATTATCACTGATGATTCTATCTTGTTAGAGTGTAGTTACAGTTTACAGAGCATCCTTAAATCTGATGAGCAGTTAATCATTTTGGTTAATTTTACGTTTACTTATTTAATGCTGAATGCATGTGAGCTTTTAAATGCTTCCTTTCCTTCTTCCTCCCTAGTTATGGATTCCAGAGTTATTCCATCCAAACCTGTCTTTGTGGGTTCATCATTTTTTTCCACTCGCACACAGTTCAGGCCACATATAGCAGGTCACTCAAGCTTTTGATGTGTTGCTTCCCAGAAGTTAGCTGTAGTGTCCGTGATACTGGCTCCTGGTCTCTATTTTCAGTTATTGCCATGGATAAGCTGAGCACTTGGGGTTCACTTGACTATTTGGCATCGCTTTAAGTCCCAAAGAGCAATCCACACTGTGCCTGTGGTTTCCCAGCCCTCTCTGTCCCCAGTAGCTGAGTCCCATTATCTGGTCAGCAACCACCAGAATTTACATGAGATGGACTTAGCTTCAGGTGACTGAGAAAGTGTGCCCTCAAAAATGCAAGAGAGATGAAGGAGGACCTCTCACACAAAAGACAAAAGGGAGATTTCAATTCATCATAGTGTAGGAATCTTTTTTCTAAAACTTGTGTATGTGTGTATAAGTACATTATTATATAATTATAGGTACTTGGAGGTTTGTATGCTGACTGGATGGTTGATGTTAGAAATTACTTTTGGTTTTGTTTTAGGCATGTTAATGATGCATGGTTTTGGGGATTTTTTTTTTGAGTTCTTATTTTTAGAAATATGTACTGAAATAGTTATGATGAAATATCATCTGTGGCAGTTGCTTTAAAATAACATGAGATGGGGGAGTGAAAGGGGGTATAGATGAATCAAAGGTGGCCATATGCTGATCATTGTTAAAGTTGGGTGAGTCCGTGGAGGTTTCTTACGCTCTTTTGCCTGCTGTGGCATGTGCTTATAATTTTTTTCCTTTAAAAAATATTTTCAGTGACTATTGACATAATATTATTAGTTTCAGATGTAAAGCATGATGATTAGACACTCATATAACTTGCGAAGCGATCACTCCAATAAATATAGTGCCCATCTGATACCATAGTTGTTGTTTTTTAATTAAAAAATAACCTTATTGAGATATAATTCAAACACTATATAATTCATCCATTTAAGCATGCATTTCAGTGTTTTCTTGTGTATTCACAGAATTGTCCAAATATAATCACAATCTAATTTATATCATTTTGTGTCCTTTTAAATTAAATTTCTTGGGGTGACCATTGGTTAGCAAAATTATACAGGTTTCAAGTGTGCAATTCTATAATATGTCAGCTGTGTATCGAATTGTGTGTTCACCACCCAAATTCAAAATCTTCCCATCACCATGTATTTGACACCCTCTGCCCTTTTCTGCCTCCACATTCCCTGCCTTTCCCTCTGCTAACCACTAAACCGTTGTCTGTGTCTGAATTTTTGTTTGTTTGTTTGTCTTGAGAACTTGTTCCTTTCAGTTTTATACTCCACATATGAATGAAATCATATAGTTCTAACCTTTTTTAATAATATTTTTTATTTTTTATTTATAGTTGGCATAAAATATATTAGTTTCAGGTGTACAACATAGTGTACAATAATACAGTATTATTGACTATATTCCTTAAGCTATGCTTTATATCTCCATGACTATTTCATAACTACCATTTTGTACTTCTTAATCCCTTCCCCCTTTTTCACCTGTCCCCCTAACTCCCCTCCCATCTGGTAAGCCTCCAAATGTTCACTGTATCTGTGAATTTGTTTCTGGTTTTGTTTGTTTGTTTGTTTATTTTGTTCTTTAGATTCTACATGTAACCGAATCACATGACATCTGTCATATTTGACTGGTTCCCTTTTATAATTTCCATCTCCATTTTTATGTTTTTTATCTCTTTGTTAAAGTTCTCCCTGAGTCCATCTACTCTTTCCCTAAGTTTATTGAGTATCCTTATAACCAGTGTTCTGAACTCTGCATCTGGTAGATTGCTCGTTTCTACTTTGTTTAGTTGTTTTTCTGGAGCATTGTTGTGTTCTTTCATCTGGGACATGTTTCTTTGTCTCCCCCTTTTGGCTGCCACCCTGTGTTTGTTTCTATGTATTAGGTAGGGCTCCTAAGTCTCCCAGTCTTAGTAGAGTGGCTTTATGTAATAGGTGTCCTTTGGGGCCTAGTGTTGCAGTTTTTCTTTGTCACTTGAGCTGGGTGCCAAGGTGCGTCCTTTGTATAGATTGTATGTGCCCTCCTGTTGTAGTTGAACCTAAAATGCTGTGTTCATGTCAGTAGGTAGGATTAACTCTGATTGGTTGTGAAGACTGGCCAGTGAGGGGCCAACCCTACAGATCAGGATTCACCTCAGCAGGGCTCTGGTGCCTGCCTAGTCTGCCCTTCAGGTGTGTTCTCAGATGCAGCTTGGGAGTGCTCCAACTC
This sequence comes from Rousettus aegyptiacus, assembly GCF_014176215.1. Lineage (NCBI taxonomy): Eukaryota > Metazoa > Chordata > Mammalia > Chiroptera > Pteropodidae > Rousettus > Rousettus aegyptiacus. The sequence continues at coordinate 113,212,362 of NW_023416306.1, read as the reverse complement.
CTAGGTCAGTCTGAACAGGCCACTGAGTGTGCTGGCCTAAGGGCCTTCTAGGAGGGGCCCAGCTGCAGGCCAAGTTCACCTACAGCCTATGCACTTCTAGTGTCACCTGGTAAGAGTCGCCAAGCAATTCTCAGATGACTGTCACCCATTCTGGGTTTACAGGTGACTCTCGAGAGGTCAAGACAGAAACCAAGGCTGGCTGCTGCTAGTGCCAGGCCTCGCGCAGCTCAGTAAGAGCTAGGAGACACACCAAGGCCAGATGCTGCTGCTTTGGGTTTTGTGAGCCTTCGAGAGATTTTAGGAGAGTTCACAGCATGAGCCAAGACAGGCTATTAGTATGGAATAAATCACCAGAGATAGCTTGGGTAGGCCTGTAAGTTGGGAGAGGCAGAATCTCAGGAGATCAGCTGGGCAGAGTGACCTGTGTCATCAAGGTTGATGAAGACTCAGATATGGCAGCCTCCCGCATCTGTACCCTGGGAGCAGGGAAGGCTCAACCAAGGAAAAATGGATACTGACAGCACTTCAATTTGGAAGAAGGCCACTCCTCCAGTCCTAGCCCTGAAGCCCAACAACTCTATCTCCCTATATGTCCCTGGCACTCCTTGAGCAGGTGCTCCAGCACTGGAGCTCAGAGCAAGTGAGTCCATCAGCAAGTAAGTCCATACACCAGCCCTTTAAGAGGAACGTCTGCAATTTCGGCAGCTCTCCATCTCACTTAGCTACAATCTCTGCTGGTTTTTCACAGCCAGAGGTTGTAGGGAGTTCTCTTCCTGGCACTGGAACCCTGGGCTGGTGGCCTGAACCCCTCACTCCTCAGGGAGGGAAGGGGGCTCTGGAGCCAAGATAACCCTCCTTATTCTCGACCACCACACGTGCAGTTGTAGGACTGGGCCATTTCATGCCTCCGCTTCTTCTACCAGCCTCTAGGTGACCACTTACATATATCCCCAGTTGTATGACTTCCATTCAGCCAGACCTCAGGTGACTCCCAGTGATGGTTGCTCTGTAGTTTCGTTATAATTTTGATGTGGTTGTGAGGGGAGGCAAGCACAGCATTTACCTTCTACACCGTCTTGGCCAGTCTCAGTAGTTATTGACTATATTCACTATGCTGTACATACCCTTGACTCTTTTTATAACTTCCAGTATGTACCTCTCAATCTCTTCACCTTTGTCATCCATCACCCTAAACCCCCTCCAGTTTGGCGACCCTCAATAGTTCTCTTTATGAGTTTGTTTGTTTGTTCATTTATTTTTTTACATTCCACATATAAATGTATTTGTCTTTCTCTGACTTATTTCACTTAGCATAATACCCTGTAGGTTCATCCATGTTGTCACAAATGGCAAGGTTTCAATCGATTTTATGGCTGATAGATGTTCCATTGTATATATGTACCACACCTTTATTTATTTGTCTATCAATGGACACTTAGGTTGCTTCTATATCTTGGCTATTAAAAATAATGCTGCATTGAACATAGGGGTGCATATATCTTTTCAAATTAGTGTTTTGAGTTTCTCTGGAAAATTCTCCAGATGTAGAATTTCTGGGTTATAGTTCTATTCTTAATTTTCTGAGGAACCTTTATACTATAGTCCATAGTGGCTGTACCAATTTGCAATCAAACCTGTAATGTACGAGAGTTTCCTTTTCTCCACATCCTCCCCAACATTTGTTATCGATTCATTGATGGTAGCTATTCCGACAGGAGTGAGGTAGTATCTCATTGTGGTTTTAATATGCATTTCCCTTATGATTAATGATGTTGAGCATCTTTTCATATGTCTATTTGCCATCTGTATGTTCTCTTGGGAGAAATGTCTATTCAAGTTCTCTGCCCATTTTCTAATTGGTTTTTGGTATTAAGTTGTTTGAATTCCTTATGTATTTTGGATATCTATAGATTGGCTGTATCATTGGTTAATATTTTCTCCCATTCAGTAGGTTGTATTTTCATTTGTTGCTGGTTTCCTTCACTGTGCTAAAACTTTTTAGTTTGATGTAATCTTTCTTTTTCTTTTGTTTTTCCCTTACCCAAGGAGACATATCCCCACCCCACCCCACCCCCCCAAAAAATATATTATTGAGAGCAATGTCAAAGAATTTACTGCCTGTTTACTTCTAGGAGTTTTATGGTTTCAGATCTTTAATCCATTTTGACTTTATTCTTGTATATGGTATAAGAAAATGGTTTAGTTTCTTTCTTTCTTTCTTTCTTTCTTTCTCTTTCTTTCCTTCCTTCCTTCCTTCCTTCCTTCCTTCCTTCCTTCCTTCCTTCCTTCCTTCCTTTTTCCTTTTTCCTTTTCCTTTTCCTTTTCCTTTCGTTTTCCTTTCCTATCTATCTGTCTAGTTTTCCAAGTACCATGTATTGAAGAGACTGTCTTTCCCCACTGTATTGTATTCTTTTCTACTTTGTCATAGATTAGTTCATCATATAGGCATGGATTTATTTCTGGGCTCTATTCTATTCCATTAATTTATGTGTCTTTATTCCAGTAGCGTGGTGTTTTGATTACCATAACCTTGTAGTGTAGTTTGATGTCAGATAGCAAGATACCTCCAACTTTGTTCTTCTTTCTTAAGATGCTTTGACTATTTCAGGTATGTTGTGGTTCCAGATAAATTTTAGATTCTAGTTCTGTGAAAAATGCCAGTGGTATTTTGATAGGGGTTGCATTGAATCTGTAGATTGTTTAGGATGGTATAAACATTTTAATGTTAGTAATTTTTCCTATTCATGAGCATGATATATCCTTTCATTTATTTGTATTTTCTTCAGTTTTATTCTTCAATGTCTTATAGTTTTCTGAGTACAAGCCTTTTACCTCCTGGGTTAAACTTATTCTTAGCTATTTTCTTCTTTTGGATGCAGTTGTAAATGGGATTGTTTTCTTAATTTCTCTCTCTGATAGCTTAGTATTGATGTATAAAGATGCAACTGATTTCTGAATGTGAATGTTGTATCCTATTTCTTTACTGAATTCATTTATCAGTTCTGATAGTTTTTTGGTGAACTCTTTAGAAGTTGCTTTATTAATATCATGTCACCTGCAAATAATAAAAGTTTTACTTGTTTTCCAATTTGGATGCTTTTATTTTGTTTTCTTGTCTAATTGCTGTGGCCAGGACTTCCAATTGTGTGTTAAATAACTGGTGAAAATGGACATCTTTTCTTGTTCCCAATCTAAAAAAAAACCTTTCAGCTTTTCATCATGATATTAGCCATGAGTTTGTCATATAAGACCTTTATTATGGGGAGATATATTCTATTTACCCCCGCTTTCCTGAGTTTTCATCATAAAAGGATGTTGGATTTTGTCAAATGTTTTTTTTTTACATCTATTGATATGATCATATGATTTTTGTCCTTCGTTTTGTTTATGTGGTGTGTCACGTTAATTGATTTGCAGATATTGAACCAATCTTGCATCCCAGGAATAAATCAATTGATTGTAGTGTATGATCTTTTTAATGTATTGTCGAATTCAGTTTGCTACTGTTTTGTTGAGGATTTTTGCATCTATATTAATTAGGGATATCAACATACAATTTTCTTTTTTGTAATGTCCTTGAGTGGTTCAGTTATTGGAGTAATGCTAGCCTCATAAAAGGAGTTTGGGAGTCTTCTCTTCTCTCCAGTTTTTTTTTTAGAATAATTTGAGAAGGATAGTTATTAATGTCCCTTTGAATATTTGGTAAAATTCACCTGTGAAGTCATGTAGTCCTCAACTTTGTTGGAAATTTTGATTGCTGAATCAATTTCATTTCTAGTTTGTTGGGAGTATTTTTTTTATTGCTGGTTCAATTTAGCTTCTAGTGATCAGTCTGTTCTGATTTGTTTCTTCCTGACTCACTCTTGGAAGATTGTATGTTTCTAGGATTTTATCCTTTTCTTCTAGGTTGCTCAATTTGTTGGCATATAATTGTAGCATTTTCTTCTAACCTTTTGTATTTCTGTGGTGTCAGTTGTCACTTCTCTCTCATTTCTGATTTTATTTATTTGGACCCACACTCTTTTTTTTCTTGATGAATTTACCTAAAGGTTTATCAAGCAGATCTTTGCCTTTCATCACTTTATCTTTTCAAAGAACTGGCTCTTGATTTCATTGATCTTTTCCATTGTTTTTTAGACTCTACTTTGTTTATTTCTGCCTTGATCTTTATTTTTTTCTTCTTTCTTTCTATTCACTTTGGGACTTGTTCTTTTTTTTTTTTTTTTGTAATTTCTTTAGGTGTAAGTTTAGATTGTTTTTGATTCTTTTTTGTTTCCTAATATAGACCTATATTCCTATGAATTTTCCTCTTAAAACTTCTTGGCTGTGTTCCATAGATTTCGGGTCATTCTGTTTTCATTCTCATTTGTGTCCATGTATCTTTTGGTTTCTTCCTTGATCTCATTGTTAACCCATTCATTATTTAATAGTGTGTTTCTTTAGCATCAATGTGTATGTTTTTGTTTTCTTCTTGTAATTTTTTTTCTAGTTTCATATTATTGTGGTCAAAGAAAATGCTTGATATGATTTCATTTCTTGAGATTTGTTTTGAGGCCCGACATGTGGTCTATCCTGGGAAATGTTCCATGTATATTTGAAAAAAAAAATGTATATTCCACTGCTTTGGGGTGAAATGCTCTAAAAATATCAATTAAGTCCATCTGGTCTGATGTGTTAGTTAAGGCCACCGTTGGCTGATTTTCTGTCTGAATGGTCTATCCATTTATGTAAGTGGGGTGTTACAATCTCCTACCATTATTTTCTTACCATTGATCTCTCCCTTCGTATCCATCAATATTTGCTTTATATATTTAGGTGTCCCTACATTGGATTTGTAAATGTTTACAAGAGTTGTATCCTCCAGTTGGTTTGATCAATTTATTATTATGAAATGTCCTTCTTTGTTTATTGATTCAGCCTTTGTTTTGAAGTCTATTTTGTCTGATGTAAATACTATTACCCCAGCCATTTTCATTTCCATTTGCATGAAATATCTTCTTCTATCCCTTTGCATTCAGTCTGCATATGTCCTTTGCTCTGATGTGGGTCTTTTGTAGGTAGCATATGTACAGGTCTTTATTATTATTATTATTCATTGAGCCACCTTAAGTCTTTTAATTGGAGCCTTTTACATTTAAAGTAATTACTGACATGTTTGTAGTGATTGCCATTTTATTAATTATTTTTATTGCTTTTGTGATTCTCTGTTCCTTTTTATTCCCTTTTGCTTATTTTCTTGTATGCTTATGACTTTGTACAGTGTTGTGTTAGGATTCCTTTCTCTTTATTTTTTATATATCTCTTATAGATTTTTAGTTTGTGGTTACCATGTGCTTTGCCTATATCAAGCTATATTTATGGAAGTCTATTTAAAGTTGATGATCACTTAAGTTCAAACACATTCTAAAATTACTGCCATGTTTACTCACCCCCTCTTTGTTTGCTTTTGTCATTTTTTTACTCCTTGTGTGTATTATGTGCGTGTGTGTGTGTGTCTATTAATTGTTGTAATTACACATGATCTTCCAATTTTACTTTGGCCTTTTAGCCTTTGTACTAGCTTTATAGTTGGCTGAGCCACTGCTTTTACTAAGTGTTTGCCCTTGATAATGAGAATTTTTTCCTTTCCTATATTTTCTTATTCATATTTTTTACCTTTTTTCTTTAAAAAATCACTATAACATTTCTTGTAATATTGGTTTAGTGGTGATGAACTCCTGTAGCTTTTTCTTATCTGGGAAACTCTTTATCTCTTCTTTGATTCTAAATGATAGCCTTGCTGGGTAGAGAAATCTTAGTTGCAGGTCTTTGCTTTTCATCACATTACATATTTTATGCCAAGCTCTTTTGGCCTGCTAAGTTTCTGCTGAGAAATCAGCAGGTAATCTGACGGGCACTCCCTAACTGCGTTTTTCTTGCTACTATTAAGGTTCTCTCTTTGTCTTTACCTTTGACATTTTAATCATGAGCTACTGTGATGTGGGGCTTTTTGGGTTATCTTCTCTGAGACTTTCTGTACTTCCTGGACTTCTACATCTGTTTCTTTCACCACGTTTAGGAAGTTTTCTGTTATTATTTTTTCAAATAAGTTTTTAATCCCTTTCTCTTCTCTCTCTTCCTTCTCGTACCCCTATGATGTAAATGTTGGTATGCTTGATGTTGTCCCAGAGGTCCATTATCTTCATTCATTCATTCATTCATTCATCCATTTATTTTGCTGTTCCAATTGGCTGTTTTCTGCCAATTGGTTTGTAGATACTGAGCCAATCTTGCATCCCAGGAATAAATTCCAATTGATCATGGTGTGTGATTGTTTTAATACATTGCTAACATTGACCCCCTGTCATCCACATTTCTGAATCAGTCTTCTGCTTCATACAACTTGCTTTGATTCTCTCTAGTGTATTCTTCAATTCAGTTATTATTTTTTTTTAATTTCCAGCTGGTTCTTATGTTTTTTATCTCTTTTTTGTTTTCTATCTCTTTGTTGAAGTTCTCACTGAGTTCATTTATTCTTCCCCAAAGTTCATTGAGCATTCCTATAACTAGTGTTTGGAACTCTACATCTGGTTGATTGCTTATCTCCATTTTAATTTTTTTTTCTGGATTTTTGTCCTGTTCTTTCATTTGAGTTATGTGTCTTTGTCTCTTTATTTTGGCTGACTTCCTGTGTTTATTTATATGTAGTAGATAGATCTGCTATGTCTCTTGGTCTTGTAGAAGGTGTACTATGGGACCCAATGATGCAATCTCACCAGTCATCTGAGCTGGATGCTCCAGTGATGTCCTTTGTATGGGTTGTGTGTGCCTTCCTGTTGTAGTTGAGCCTCAGTTGCTCTTGGCATGTCAGTGGTGGAGACGGGCCTCAGGCTGACTGACTGTGAGGCCTGGATGTGACCACGACAGGAAAGCTGTTCTGTGAGGGCTGATCCTATGGAGCAGGAGAACTTTAGCAGGGATCTGGTGCTAGTCGAGTCCACTCTTGGGGTGTGTCATTTGTGGAGCTCATTGGACTGTGCTCTGGTGTGATCTGAAGCCAGCCACTGGGTGTGTTCTAGAATGTCTTGAGAAGGGATTCTGATGTGGGCCACAGTCAGCCATGTCTTGTGCTAGGCTTGAGACTCCCTGGTAGAAGCTACAGATCGATCTGCAGTTGGTTGCCACTTGGATTGGGCATGGATGTGCTTAGAAGAGGCTATACTATCAACCGAGGCTGGCTGCACTTATGCCGGGCTCGGGACCCTTTGTTTGGTGCCATGATGTGAGCTGAGGCCAGCCCCCCGCTTATGTCTGTCTTGTGGCCACTTAGTTTAATCTGTGTTTAAGCCAAGACTAGCCACCCTATATGCCAGTCTTGGGGCTACCTAATGGGAGGTGCAATGCAAGTTGAGACTGGTCGCTGCTTGTGCCAGGCTTAAGGATGCTTAGCAAAAGGTTCAGGGCACACAAGGCCTACTACTCCTCATTTGGTGTTTTTGAACCTTTGAGAGATTTTAGGGAAGTCTTTAGCATTAACCAAGGCAGGCTACTGGAAGAGGCTTGGGTGAGCAAGTGAGTTGGGTGGAGTGGAGTCGTAGAGAACCACCAAGGCAGGGCAAATAGTATTAACCAGGTTAATGGAGAAAACAGATTTCCTGCCCCCCCCCTTCACTCTCTAGCTGAGTACGAGGAGGGTTCAACAAAGGAACAATGGTGCCTGGAAGTACTTTCGACCCCAGAGAGGGCTGCCCTGACCCCTGGCCCTCCATCCTTCTCCCTGAAGCTAGTCAATCTAGTTCCTCCCATATGTCCCTGGTGCTTTTCTAACTGCTATCCGTATGATGGAGCTTAGAGTGAGTGAGTTTGTAAGCAAGCGAGTATGTGTGCGGACCCCTCAAGAGGAACACCTCGATCTCTAGCTGCCCTCTGTCTCAGGTGCAGTCTCCACTTGTTTTCACAGCCAGGTGTTATATTGGCTCCTATTCTCAGCACTTGTGCCCCAGGCCAGGAAGCCTGGTGTGGGGCTGGGACCCCCTTACTCCTCAGGGGAGACTTGAGCAGCTGAAATGTCCCTCCCAATTCTTATTCATGACACCATGGGTGTGGGACCTGCCTATTCTGTATCTCCACACTTCCTATCAATCTTAGTGTGGCTTCTTTATATCCCTAATTATAGAAATCCTATTCAGCTTGACTTCAGGTGGTTCTCAATGATGGTTGTTCTACAATTTAGTTGTAATTTTGATGTGGTCGTGGGGAGAGGTGATGACAATGTTTACTTACTCTGACATCTTGACTGGACATCTGTAATTTTCCATAATATCTCAAAAATATAAGTGTCCTCAAAACCTAAGGACAACAGATGATTACGAATTACAGAAAATTCAAAGGAATCTATTGTTCTCATTTTCTTGGACGATGAAATAGAGTGCCATGATTGTATTAAAGAGGGGAGAGAAGAGTAAAAAATAAAAATTGGGTGTTTTGGATACATACAACTGAAATAACCTATTCATGTCCTATACTGGACATCCCAAATCAAATTCAGCCCATTCCCTGCTCAACACTGAGATGTTGCATTTCTGGTGTCTAGAAAGACAAAACTAAAACTGGAAACTTTAAACTTCAATTCTATTGTCAAAGATGGGAGCTAGAGTTAAGAGAGAAAATGTACTTTCCTCCTTGCCCCACCTCACCCACACACACACACCCAGTTATGAACAGGGAAAGGCCAAAAACATGATGCCTGATTTCAGCAAGGCAGTGAACTAATTACAGAAGAGACCATGGTAGGTCACATAGCATCATGGTCTTTGGAATCTAATCTTGAATCTCCCTTTTACCAAATACTGACCTTAGGCAAATTATTTTACTGCTGTTTTCTCATTTACAAAATGGATAATCTGGAAAAAAATTTTATCAGCACTAGAAAAATTATTTCAATTTATTTTTAATTGTAGGTGACATACAACATTATATTAGTTTCAGGTGTATGACATAGGATTTCAACAATTATATACTTTACAAAGTGATCACCACAATAAATCTAGTAATTATCAATCACTGGACATACTAATTACGGTATTACTGACTGTGTTCTCTATGCTGTACATTAATACCTGTGACTTATTTTATAACTGGAAATTTGTAGTTATTAATCCCATTTCCCTTTTCTCCCAACTCCTCACCCCTACACACTAGTAACCATCAGTTTGTTCTCTGTATCTATGAGTTTGTTTCTATTTCCTTTTGTTTGTTGCTTTGTTTTGTTTTTAGATTCTACACATAAGTGAAATACTGTATTTGTCTTTGTCTTATTTAACTTACCATAATACTTTACAGATCTATTCATGTTGTTGCAAATGGCAAGATTTTGTTTTCTTTATGGCTGAGGGATATTACATTGTATATATATGCCACATCTTTATTCATTTGTCTATCAATGGACATTTAGATTGCTTCTATATCTCAGAAAATGTAAACAATTCTTCAGTGAACATATGGGTGCATATATCTTTTTGAATTATCATTTTCATTTGCTTCAGATAAATACCCAGAAGTGAAATTTTTGAATTGTACAGAAGTTTTATTTTTAATTTTTTGAGGAATCTCTATACTGTATTCCATAGTGGCTGCACCAATTTAAATCTTACCAACATTTGCGCCCAAGAGTTCCCTTTTCTTCACATGCTTACTAACATTTGTTATTTATTGTCTTTTTTGATAATAGCCATTCTAGCAGGTGTGAGATAATATTCATTGTGGTTTTGCTTTGCATGTCCCTGGTGATTAGTGATGTCGAACATATTTTCATATGTCTGTTGGCCGTCTTTATGTCTTATTTGGAGAAATGTCTATTCAGGTTCTCTGCTCATTATTAATTGTATTTTTTAAATGTTGAGTTGTGTGAGTTCTTTATATATTTTGAATATAACTCCATATTAAATTTATTGTTTGAAAATACTCTCTCATTCAGTAGAATGCCTTTTCATCTTGTTGATAGTTTCTTTCAGTATGCAAAAGTTTTTTAATATAGTCCTATTTGTTTATTTTTGTTTCTTTTGCCTGAGGAGTTATATAGCCCCCCCCCAAAAATTGTAAGACAGATGTCAAAGAGTTTACTGCCTGTATTTTCTTCTAGGAGTTTTATCATTTCAAGTCTTACATTTAAGTCTTCAATCCATTTTTATATTATTTTATTTTATTGTTAGTTTCAAGTATACAGTATATTGGTTAGACATTTATATGGTTTATGAAACGATCCCCCTAATTGCTCTCTCTCCTCTGGCTCTACACCTACTCATTATATTAATGCCGACTGCATTTTTGCATATGGTGTAAGAAAGTGGTCTAGTTTCAATTTTTTTTTTTACATCTGTCCAGTTTTCCCAACACCATTTATTGAAGAGCCTTTCCCCTAATACATATGCTTGCCTTCTTTCTCATAGATTAGTTGACCATATGGATGTGGGTTTATTTCTAGGCTCTTTATTCTGTTCCATTAATCTATGTGTCTGTTTTGGTGTTTTGACTACAATAGCCTTGTAGCATAGTTTGATATCAGATAGTGTGATACCTTCAACTTTGTTCTGCTTTCTCAAGATGCTTTAGGGCATTTTGTGATTCCATATAAATTTTAGGATTATTTGTTCTAGTTCTGTGAAAAATGCCAGTGGCATTTTAATAGGGATTTTAATAGGGATTGCATTGAATCTGTAGATTGCTTAGGGTTCTATGAACAGTTTAATGCTATTAATTTTTCCTATCCGTGATTACAGTATATCCTTTTATTTACTTGTGCCTTCTTCTATTTTTTCAATATTTTCTACTTATCAAAGTACAGGTCTTTTATTTCCTTCATTAAATGTATTCCTAGCTATTTTATTCTTTTTCGATGAAATTGTAAATGGATTGTTTTCCAAATTTTTCTTTCTGCTAGTTAGTTATTTGTATATAGAAACACAACAGATTTCTTTATGTTAATTTTGTATCCTGACACTTTACTGAATTTTTTAATTCTAAGAGTTTTTTTGGAGGAATCTTTCAGGTTTCCTATATATAGTAGCATGTCATCTGCAAATAGTGACAGTTATACTTCCTCCTTTCCAATTTGGATACCTTTTATTTTTTCTTCCTGTCTGATTGCTATGGCTAAGACTTCCAGTACTATGTTAAATAAGAGTGGTCAGGTTGGCCATTCTCGTCTTGCTCCTGATCTTAGAGAAACAGCTTTCAGTTTTTTTGTCATTGAGTATGATATTAGCTGTGCATTTGTCACATATGGCCTTTATTATATTGAGGTATTTTTCTTATATACATACTTTGTTGAGAGCTTTTGAAATCATAAATGAATGTTGGATTTTTTTCAAATTCTTTTTCTGCATCTATTGATAAGATATATTTTGCATCCTTTTTTATGTGGTGTATCACTTTGATTGATTTGTGGGTATTGAACCATCCTTGCATCCCTGGAATAAATCCCATTTAATTATGGTGTGCGATCGTTTTACTGTATTGCTGAAATCAGTGTGCTAAGCTTTTGTTGAGGGTTTTTGCATCTGTGTTGATCAGAGGTACTGGCCTGTAATTTTCTTTTTGTTTCAGTGCCTTTGTCTGGTTTTGGTATCAGAGTAATTAATGCTATTCTTATAGAATGAGTTTAGAAGCTTTCCTTCCTCAATTTTTTTCTTTTTGATAGTTTGAGGAGAATAGTTCTTAATTCCTTTTTGAATGCTTGGTAAAATTCACTTGTAAAGACATCTGGTCCTGTATTTTTGTTTGATGGTAGTTTTTGATTACTGATACAATTTCATTTCTAATGACCAATCAGTCCACATTTTCTGTTTTTCCTGATTCAGTCTCAGAAGATTATTTGCTTCTTGAAATTTAGTCCATTTATATTTAAGGTTACTATGGACAGGTGTGTACTGACTGCCATTTTATTCATTGTTTTTTGGTTGTTTTTTGTAGTTCTTCCCTGTTCCTTTCTTCTCTTGCTCTCTCTTCTTATACATCGATGACTTTAGTGATTTGTTTGGGATTCTTTTTCTTATATTTGTGTATCTATTATAGGTTTTTATTTTGTGGTCACCATAACATTTATATATAACAAATTATGTTTATAGCAACCTATTATAAATTTATTATGTTTTAAGTTCATGCACATTCTGAGGGCACCACATTTTTTACTCAACCTCCCCCCACATTTATATTTTTGACATCATGTTTTACATTGTGTGTAAATTTATTACTTATTACTGTAGTTACACAAGCTCTTACTACTTTTGTCTTTCAACTTTAACTTTTGTCTTTGCAATTATCCCATCTACAAAAAAAGATAATGTGGAAAATTTTAAAGATCATTTAAATTTGGGTGAAAATTAAATTAGATTGTCTTAGTTTGGGGTTTCCCCAAAAGCAGGTACTGAGACAAGGATTTCAACAGAAATACTTATTTTGGAAGATGATATCAGGGAAAACTGGTAGAGGAATAGGAAAGGCAACTTATAAAGATGCATTATCAAGTGAGTTATTACTCTGGAGTCATAATGAAAGAGTTTATTAAGTCCCACTCAAGGCAAATGAGCTGGATTATTCATATACGAAGTTCCATCAGTCATTGATTAAAGGCTACTTTTAAGGGGTGTTAATTCTCTAGCACTTTTGGCCTGTCTTGTACACAAGTTGGGGTAGGGTAAGAAAGCCAGAGAAAGTTGAGTGGGTATACACTATAATGTTAAGGCCTGAGAGTATATGGCTGGGGCAGTGACAGGCTCTGCTATAAAGTCAAAAAGTAAATGCAAAATAAATGCTCAATAAATGTTAAGTGGGAAAATATAGGCTATATAAAAAAAATCCATGTAAATAGATTTATAGCAGCTGGTTAATTTTCATACTCAAAGTGCATGCATACAGATGTGAGCATAGAGGGATGTCATTCAGCAGGTATAAGCATTTATAAGTGGCCCCAGACATTTTCCTCAGGCCTAAACACAATTTATGTTTTCGTTAGATCACCAATGGAAATAGTAAGTGCATTCAATAAAAATCAAAATTCAAGAAGATCAGTTAGGTAAAACAAAGGACTTTGACAAACAGCACATCAATAGGAATAAATGCCTAGCATTTAAGTTTAAAAATATTGATTCATACATGTTCTGCATGAAAAAAAAAACTAGATTGTAATTCTTATGAAAAAAAAACCAAAAGATTTTAGTAGATTGTAAATTCAATATAAGCCAGTAGTGCCACATGTCTTCTAAAAAAGTTAAAATAGTTTGAGATTGCATTAGTAGAAATAGACTTACCAGGTTAAGGGACTAAAACCTCAGTCGTATTCTGAAGTCTAGTCCTAATGCTGGCACATAGTACCTATTTGTCCTTAGCAAGTTTCTTAATGTTTTTAAGACTCAGTTTCTATAAACATTAGCATTAGCACCTTTTTTTCTGTATTGTTACAAAGTTGATACCTTAGTAAAAAAAAAAGAATTTGTGTAAAATATCAAAACGCTATTAAACAGTAGATATGCAAAAATAGTAACAATTATTATTACTATAGACTTGCTTGTTAGTGTACCACTTCCTCAGACCAATAATGCAAACCATGAAAGGATCCAAAAGCGCATCATGGAGATACAAGATGGCGATATCTGGTTGGGATGCTGTGTCAAAAACATTTCCAGGATATCGTCATAATAAACACAAGCAGGTATGAACCTAGTAGGTAGTATTATAATTTTAAATTTTATATTATTCCGATGTATATTTATATCTGTTCAGTAAATAAGACCCAAAAAAGTAACTCTCTCATTTTTCAAAATACTAGAACAATGAAAGAAATCCAACATGAACTATATTATGGAATTTATTAGAAGGAATACAGATATTTCTATAACTAAAGCACAAGAAGAGTATAAGATACCTGTAAGCCTTGGGAACATCCAAAATTAGGAACTAGAACACCATTAGGAGACTCTAGCATGTATTTCAATCTCTCTCTTCTGTCTCTGCTTCTATCTGATTGTCACCTAATCATTCTCTTTCATCGCCATGGACAGAGAATATGGCACCAACAGCTGTAAATCCTGCATCTCTAATCATTAGAGATGTAATATTTTTTAAGTTCAATGAAAAAATTTCCGGGGAAGGACTTTGATTGATTTAAACAGGGGCAGGTAGCTAATGCTTGAACCAATCAACTGCGATCATATGGGTAGAACAATTTAAGAAAGGAACATTTCTCTCGAATCACATGATGGAATTTGGGAAAGGGATATTTCCCAAAGAAAGGCTGATGTTCTGGACATCAAGATCTTACACTAAAATCTGACCATACACTAGAGAGCTAAATGTTATTAGATTCAGGTTTAGTCTCTGGGTTTTAAGATAAGCTTGGAAGGCTAGAGTGAGTACAGAGGAGATAAATAGTTAAGAAATGATATAGAAATAAAATCTTTGAGTATATAAGATGTCAGCAAAGAAGACAAATAGGTGGCTTTTTCTGTCTTCTTGGTATTAACATATGTTAAGGTGTTAAGCATAAAAGAGTTAGGATGAGTTATCTCTAAGAGGACAGATAAAAAAAGTGTAAATAGATTACAATTTCAGCAAAAACACTGCAACTTCCCATTTATAAAGATATTAAACATCAAAACAGGAACTTCCAATTCTGACCATAGTGGAATATTGGGTATTGTAATTATTTTCCTGCTATAAACAACTATAAAACTGGACAAAATATGTGAAACAACTATTTTAAGGTACTAAAAGGAAAACAGACTTGTGATTGTGGATAAAACGAAAAGATACAAAGTAAACTCAACATACACCTTTGCCTTCTGCCTGGGGTCACTTTACAAATTCTGGTACAAGGAACTAGACACTGGAGAGTAGGATCTTGCCTGGCAGAGGAAATGGAGTTTGTGTTTAGGAGTTCTGGGGTAGCTGCAATTTGTGGAATAAGAAACTTAGGAAGAATCTCCTTTAATCTTTGGCCAAATACTAAACTATATGAATATGGTAAGACTCCATGACACCAAATACAAGGCATCTGTGAGTCAGAGGAAATCTCATATTCTGGAAATATCACAGTTCCAATCAGCCAGAATGGACAGATACAATGCCTTGGGCATTGAGTTGGGACATGAAGAAGACTGAAACATAAGAGTTTAGCTACTCTAGCCCTAGAATAAGGGCTACTCTTAACCCAGATTAACAAAGCCTAAATTCAAGCCTTGATCAATTTAAGGCTCAAGTAAATTAAATGCTTCTATAAAGGAACATGATTCAAATTCTCAGTATTGTATCCACAATGGCTAGCATGTAATATAAAATTACAAGACATAAACAAGGAGAATGTGACCCATACTTAGAAGAAAAAAGTTCAATAGAAATGAACCCAGAGACACCACAAAGGTTGGAATTAGTCAATAAGGAATTTAAAACTGCTGTTATAAATATGTTGAAGGATTTAAAGTAATGTAAACAGATGAGTATTTTCAACAGAGAAGCAGAAACAATAAAAAGAACCAAATAGAAATCTTAGAAATGAAAAATAAAATATACCAAAAGGAAAAATTTGCCAAATGGGCTTAATAGTACATTGGACACTGAAAAAGAAAAGATGGCAAGTCAACAACTCAGGAATAAAAGAATGAAAAAAAAAAAAAAACCCTAGAGTTTCAGGCAATGCAACTAGAGCTTATATGGAAATGAAAGAACCTGAAATAGCTAAAACAATCTTGAAAAGGAAGAGTGAAGTTGGAAAATTCACACTACCTGATGTCAAGATTTACGATAAAGCTATAATAAGACCATATAAGGATAGACAAGTATATTAGTGGAACAGAATAGTGAGTTCAGAAATAAATCTACATATACGGGCAATTAATCTTCAACAAAAGTACCAAAGCAAGTCATTAGAAAAAGGAATGTCCCTTCAACACATAGTGATGGAACAACTGAAACCCATGAAAAAATGACTGGGACCTGTATTTCATACCATACACAAAAATAATTTGAGATTAATCAGAGGCCTGAATATAAAGTTAAAGCAATAAGGCTTCTGGAAGGCAATATATGAGAATATTTTTGCAAACTTGAGGTAGGTATTTTTAGACAAGATACAAAGGACTTAACCATAAATGATGTATTTATAAGTTGGGCTTCATAAAAATCAAAAAAGTTTTGCTCATCAAAAGAACCATTAAAGAAATGAATGGACAAGGCATAGAATGGGAGAAAATACTTGGCAATATATGACTTCAACAGGAACTGTTATTCAAAATAATAGAGAGCTCCTGCAGCCCAATAATAAAAATAAGCAATGTAGTTAAAAATGGACAAAATAGTTGAATACACATATCACAATGGAAGATATGTAAATGCAAAGAAACATATAAAAGTCCTCAACATTATTAGGCACTAGAAAAAATTAATTATAATCACAATAAGATAGTGCTGTACACCCACTGAAAAGGCTAACATTAAAAGACTCATAACACCAACTGTTGGTGAGAATGTGTGTCGTCTGGAACTCTTAAGCATTATGGATGGGATTGTAAAATGATACAGTCACTTTGGATAACTGCTTAGCAGTTTCTTATAAAGTTAAATATACACCTACCCTATGACCCATCAATTCTACTTCTAGGTATTTATGCAAGAGGAAGGAAAACATACGTATGCAATATGATTTGTACAAGAATGTCCATAGCAGCTTTAGCCATAAAAATTCACAACTGGAACAATCCTTATGTCACTCGACATCAACAAGAATAAACAAAATATTGTGTGTACAACGGAATACCTACTCATCAATGAAAATGAATAAGCCACTGATATAGTTAACATTGGTTAATCTCAAAAACTATTTTTCATGAAAGAAGCATTACACAAAAAAATACTATATGTTCCGATTATATGAAGTTCGAAAACAGGTAAAACTAATGTGATCATAAAAATAAGAATAATGGCTTTATGATGGGGGCGGGATTGGAAGAACAGACTGGGAGATTAGGAAATTTACTGGGACTTAGAAATATTCTAGATCTTGAAAGGGGTTTGGGTTACATGGATGTATGTATGTGTCAAAAGACATCAAACTACATATTGAGCCATTTACCTTTCCCTGTACTCAGTGAGAAAGAAAAAGTTATTTAAAACAAACACATCAAAAGAGGCTATCAGAAAAACTAGTGGAAGGTCCTTCTGTAGGAACTTTAAGTGATGGGAAATCTCTTTCACAACCATGCCCATGTGATAGAGCTTGCCAGAAGGCAAATCAAGACTTTTCAAGGTAGCAGCAGATGACAAGTGAAGGTGACTAACTTTTGTTTCACCTCTGGTTTAATTCTTTGAGTTCCTCATGTGTGGGATCAAGTTTGTGAAGGCAAAGATCTGAGAGACAAAAGGTTTAATAACTGAGAAACCAGAGCCCCCTTCTGATATCTCACTGGGCAAGGATGGGAGATAAATAAAACCCTGACAAAAAGGATGTCCTTATTTAATGAGGTGACTTGCTAGTAATGAAATATTCTTTGGAACACCCCAAGAACTAAAGAGGTGAAATGGCAAATTACTTGAAGTTTTATTCATAAGGCCATGCCAGACCAGAAGAGGGGTTCATAGAAATTTACCAAGAACCCACACATTTTAATCATCCTTTTAAGTCTGTTTCAATTGTTTTACCAGAGTTGTTGAAATACTATAAAATAAGTAGCATTCAGTTTTCTGTAGGTCCTCTCTCTGGCAGAAGTGTTATTAGCAGTAAAAAGCCCAAGAGTTAGATGGCGGGAAAGGGAAGGAGAGGTGTTTTAATATCCTGGATAAAATGCATCTGTGCAGACATTGAAGAACCGGGTGACCCAGAGGATTGAGCTATTGGTATCCCTTCATTAATGCCTGAAAAGTGACAGGCCCCAGTGGGCACTTTCATGGATACCAGAGACAGAAGGGATAGAAAAGACTTCTCAGACACCATAGGCAAAGACTCTTGTCCAGGAGAGCCTGTGAAGGCCACAGAGGAACTGACATTTTTATTTTGTAGAGTATGAGAACCAAGGTCTCTGGCTTCAGGAATAAAATATCACCTCAGAACGCAGGCCCAGGAGAGAAGGGAGTTTTGCTGATGTACAGTGGCCCAGACCAATTACCTTTGATCATGGTCCTCTGGCTCATCCCAGATTGATCTCTCATGGTGTTCCATAAATTAAGACTAACCAAGCCCCAAGGAGTCTGTAATGTTGGCACCAAATCCCCTATTTATTAAGTACTTTCCTTGTATCTAGCCCTGGAAGACTTCACCACTGAATTCTGAAATTGGAAGTGTCTTCCTAGATTCAGTAGCTCATAGACCTACTTCAGGGCAAGAAATAAACTAATCATTCTAATCAGCCCAATCAAACTTGACTGATCATCAAATCCCAGGAGAGAT
Source organism: Rousettus aegyptiacus (assembly GCF_014176215.1). Lineage (NCBI taxonomy): Eukaryota > Metazoa > Chordata > Mammalia > Chiroptera > Pteropodidae > Rousettus > Rousettus aegyptiacus. The sequence goes on along the minus strand of NW_023416306.1, from coordinate 113,193,950 downwards.
TATGAAAAATACAAATTTTTTGCCCCATCCCTAAATATGATGTGATAGGGGTAAGATAACGACTTGGAATTTTTTGGTGGGGAGGTTGTTTGGGGATTTTTTTTTTTTTTTTTAAGCTACCCAGGAAGTCTTGAAAAGTCAGTCAGATTTAATATATTTGTTTCTGGATAAGCCTGAATATGTTCATCCTGAGGTATAAAATGATTTTTTTCACCCCTGAAACTTTCTATTACTATTAAGGCCTCCCCACTAGAAGAAGGAAAAAGATTACCCACCGAATCCTCAAATTTTACCTGTTGTGAATTTTTCTTCATTATGTTATCTCCTCTCAGAATGACTATTATTATGCAAATATGACTTGGAGAATATTGAAGTCTCTCATACCTTAACAGATCTTTTCTCATGGTTTCCACAGTTAACCATGAGGTCTGTGGAAAGGTGGGAAGTAAAGGGAAAATAACACCAAGTGGGGAAAGCATTGAAGTCCTTATCTACTTCACAGTCTACTCTAGACCTATCTCACCGGCTACAGGGTTATACTTTTACTCAATTCACAAGTGTGGATCAGGAGCAGACGTGCTAGCTGGTGCATCTGAAATAACAGTATTCATCCCACTGTGATAAAACTTAGCCAAGCAGGTGAAGCCAAAGCCTTGCCAACTCTCAGCCTCTTCCTTGCTGACTTCTCGTACATTTTGGCGGTCTGACTTTATCCAAAAATGAGTGCTCCCGTGTCTCTGTGACAGATCTGGGCAGCCCTAGAGGAGTCATTGCTCCTCATTATCACGGATGGCCTTCCCTGTGGCTGCTCAGCTGCTACTGCAGGCAGGGAAGGATATGGACAGGGAAGGAAATTAAAAGTTAAGATGCTAATGCAGGCGAGGTGAGGGAGGAAAAATAATAACTGCATTTGGTCAAGCTTTCTAAACAACAAAATTAGTTGAGATCCGCAAAAGTCAACCTTTATGTCCTACTTCACTGTAGCAACAAGCACTCATACGCGCACGTGCTCACGCGCTCTCGCTCCCTCCCCCTCCCCTTCCCCCCCTCAGCCTTCCTGTGCTGGCTGTGTCTCTTGAGGGGCTATAAGGCTAGGGAAAAATACACAAGTAGAAATTAAAATAAGGTTCAAGGGTTTTTTTTTTTTTTTAAATGATCGACCTTGAAAAGAACCCTTAAGGCTGAGGTTGTAACATGCAACAGCCTGACAATTTGAACAGAAGACTAAGTGAATGACTACTGCTTTTCTTTTCCTGTAGGCCATCTGCTTTTGTAGAATTTTAAGATAAAGATCAGAGTCAGAGCAACTCCCAATGTAGCATGTGATGTTCCCATATGGACCTACACTTTCACACTTATTTGCCTACCCAACAGTGCTTTCTCATTAAACCAAACTAGACTTTACATCCTTTCCCTAATACATTTAAACCATCTTATCTGAAAGTAGAAACCATTTCTTCCCCCGTCCAGAATACCTTTACCTCCATCTTAGTCTATCAAAATTTGACCCATCCTTCAAGCCCCACCTTAAATGCCACCTCTTCATGAAGGTCGAGCCATTTCTTTTAGTCAAATCTGGCTTTCCTGGACCTTCTCCACACTGCTTTACAGGTCCTTGCTGTATTTTCTACCATATTGTAGCTAGTAGCTTCTGGCCATTCACTGGGACAAGATCTTGGTTATCTTTGCATGCACACACATAGTACCTAACAGAGTTCTTTGAACAAAGAACCTTGCACTTGTGAGACCAGTCAAGCCTGGAACTCCAACTCCGCCTCTTGGTGGTAGTATTATCCATGAACCAGTTGTTTATCCAGGGTGATATTCAAAATATTTAATAACTAGTATGGCACAGACCCCCATCAATCTGAACAGATGCCATTTGGACAGACTAAACATCAGCTCTATAGTCTTTCTCATTTGCTGAATAGATATGGTCCTTCCTACTTCATAAGGATATTGTGATGATCAAACAAGATCATACATGTGAAAATATTTTGTAAATGGAAGTGCTATACAAATGTAAGTCAGGGTTGTTTAGTGGTATTTTCAGGGCTTGTGTGTGGGCTTGGTTTCCCTGCCCTCAGCATTCCCCTCTGCTCTGCTCAGAGCAGGCTCTCAGGAGCTGACCAAGGACTTGTTGACAAGTCTAACAGGACACAACAAATCGGAAACTCTTAGAATCAAACTGTTAGATCCCACAGAAATTCAGGATATTAGCTTCTTCAAGCATTACTCCTTACCTTTTAAGTCCTAAAAATGTAGGTTTTCAATAGATAAACTTTGGAAGATCTACTCAAAAAACCATGGAAAAGGCTTTTTGAACTTGAATCTAAGCGTTTCTCACTTGAGGACATCCTGTTCTATTGCACGATGACCTTAAAATTCAGGATCCTAAAGATATTTGAGAATCTCTGTCAATGTGTCTAGGGGCAGATCTGTCTAGATCTGTAAATGGAATTAAATGCCAATGACGCTAACACACACTGAAAGAAGAGTACAATTCTGAGTCCCAGCTTTGTCCTTATAGTTTCTCAACTCATCTTTTCACCTTCTTAAAAACTGTGCTAATTTCCTCACCATCTACTCCCTACATCCCTTCACATCTCCAGATACAAATTCTTAGCTATTTCTTCCAAAAGTGTTTAACTCTTAACTTGTATTAAGTGAGCAGTAACTGTTTTGTGTTTATCAGCAGTTGCCAGTTGATGTCTGTCCTTACATACTGTAGTTTAAGTAAAGGAAATGGCCCCAGTGTAATGTTTACAGAAGAGGACTAGAGATTATAGGGAACCGATAAGAAGTAGACACACCCTTTCCCTTAATCCGTCGAGGATCCCCATTTAAAAAGCCATGCAAGTCTATCATAGACTAAAAACCCTAGAATCATAATGATAAAGTGATCAGGACAATAATTTGCAGCCCTGTTTCCTGCCACTTCCTAGCAGTGGGACCACTAATGAGTTGTTTTATCTCTCTTGAGTCTATTTCCTCATGTGTGAAGCAGAAATACCTACCACGCAGAGCTGTGGTAAAAATTAGAGTGTCTATAACAGAGCCTTGCCCCTATTTGGCACATGGAATGCTCGGTACAGGGTGGTGGTGATTACTGTTGGTATTCTCATTCAGCATGCAGGCTGGCTCCAAAAACCCTCAAGTGCTGAGAGAAAGGATGTGCCTTTAATCTTCACAGCTGTCAGAATGAGAAGCAGTGAGATACCATGGAAAGGGTGGGGCTTGAGTCGAAAGACCAAAACCCAGGTCCGAACACCGTCACTCATCAGCTGTGTGGCATTAGGCAGGTCACTTCACCTCATTCTCCTTTTCTTCACCTCTAAAATAATACCCACCCCACAGAGTTGTCTTGCTCAAATGAGCCAAAGTGCATGGAGAGGGTAGTCGATGAGAAAGCACCATTAAATGTACATTACTCTTGCTTTATCAACAGAGTTGGGGGTTTTGTGGGCCCATGTGACAACTGTCAGACAGCCTAGATATTTGGGACCCACAAATCAACCAGAAATTACAGTGATTTGGACTCAGTTCAGGACCTTGTTCTCCCCAAACGATATATAAGCTTTCTTATCTTGGCTGATCTCCTGATTATCTCTCTGCTGGGAGGGATGGGGGCAGGACCTTGTCAAGCTCTCGTTCTGCAAATGAGCAAATCGAGGCTCAGAAATGTCCAGAGCTTTCCCAAGGCTGTGCGGCCTGGGTTTGAATCCCAGGTCTGCCACTTAATAGCTTAACTTGGGAAAGTTACCTTACCTCTCCATTTGCCTCTATTTCCTCATCACCAGATAACAGTAATGCCACCTGTCTTGTAGGTCAGCACATGTAAAGAGTCTCTGGTGCACAGGAAGCCTACCATGCATGTTAACGAAGAGAGAGCAGCAGAGAAAGACATAGGGAGAGAGAATCAGGCTGATTTTTGAAAAGGTTTCATTTCTTCCCCTCAGATGCTGCATTTCCTCTATCACTACCAAATCTTTCTCCTGGTTCTTCCTTCTCCCAGTTGGTATCACTGTTATGAATTTCAGTGTTGCGTTTGGGCTGTTTCTGTAATACGGTGACACAGCACTATTTCCTGACTTGGGTTGTGTCGAAACATTCTTATTTGCTCTTGGCTCCTTAGTATAGGGCACTTTCTTTCAGGCACTGAGATTCGTTACCCACCCATGCAGGCCTTCTCTCAGAGTTGCTTCCCGGGGCCTTGTGCACATTTCTCTCCAGCACCTCAGTAAACTCTAAGAAATCCTTCTGTCTTAAGGGTCTGAGGGGAGGGTGCATTTAAAACCTGGGATTGGAAATAGGTTTTGAAGGCCCCCAACTAGCTCCGCCATGGAGCGGGACCATGCTTGAGGGGAACCCGGGTTCAATCTCACTGGCACAGATTATATGACAAGGCACAGTGGCCTGCCATTCTTTGAGTTGTAATGAGAGTCAACGTTTTGTGAAAAATAAGTTTTATTTGGAATAAAGCAAAGAGAAAGACACAATAGTGTCCCAAATCCAAATCCAGTAAGAGAAATATGAACAATTCACTGTTGTAGTCAGTTGACTAAGCATTTTTTCTATTTTTAATCAATAGTAATCTAATCCTAATGACAACCGAAGAAGGGGAGAAGAGACTTTCAGAATAACTTCTATCTGATTACAAAAGACTTTGCTCAGTTACTTTCACCACAATGGTGGTATGACGATGTTTCTGGTACAGAACTGTTCACTGCAGAGCGTTATAAGCCAAGGACAGTTTTTATGGTAACAGCACAATTTGTGGTAAGACTGTACTCGATGTAGAGCTATCTATCGTGGGTCAACATACACCAACTCCTTCAGTCCCGTTATGACCTGGAACGAGGTTATCTAGGCAGGTAGGTGTGTTAGGATCAAGTCACACCTTGAGAAGAACGTTCCGAAGGAGGCCGAATTTGAGGCTAACGAGTCTCAGCTAGACCTTGTGTTATGTCACTGCATATTGGGAAAGTTCCCTGGAGTTGCTTCTTAATACCTTTTTCAGCTTGTCAACAAATATGCAAAAGTGCAGAATTTAACACAAGAATGAAGCCACAGGAATGTGCTCCAGTGAGCGGGGAAAGAGCATTCGTTGCCCTAGATTTTCTCCCGTTTTCATTTGTTTCTTCGGGTCCACTCCCCCTTTGCTAGCCTCTCTCTCAGCCACGTGCTGGCAGTGCTCTGTGTCCTCTGGCAAGCTGGGACAGGGCCCTGCTGCCCGTTTGCCCCCTACTAGGCACATTCCTATGTTGCCGTTGTGGGGAATTATCACTGTGTGTGAGCCAGGTAGGCTGCATCAGCAAAGAATCAAATCACAGCTTAACTTCCCAGCCACATGATTTGATTGTTCCTAAGGAGTTCAGCGGGCCCCAGAGAAGCAGCCGGGTATTCAGTGGGTGCCACCTTCTAACAGCGTCTCTGAGAGTTTGAGGTCATAGTGTCCTCGATGTCCCAGAGTCGATCACTGAGTCTGCCCAGGACCTGTCACACCTTCTCTCTCCCCTTGTCTTTTAGTGCCAGCCCAGCCTCCCAACCCTCATCCCCAGAACTGTGTCCAGTTTACACAACCGAAGAGGACAGCCGACCTTGTGACTTCTCAGACCCCTGATTCTTCAGACATGACAGGTCCGGTCGAGGCGGCAGTCCCCAAGGAAGACCGGCTGTCTTGCACAGCAGAGGCGACACAGCTAAAAGCTCTTTTTAACTCAAGGCAGTTCATGCACTTGGTTAGATATGTGTAGATTAGTCGCTCATCCAGAAAATCTAGGTCATCCTTTGCACAGAGCCCCACACTCCAGCAGAAAAGCCATGCCCAGGGAGGCATGTTCCTGTCCAGGTCTGGTTTAGCTGACGATGGAGCGAGTGGCTGCTGCAGGGGAGAGGGGGGGTGGGCCAGCACGGGGGGCTGTGAGCCCACAGGGAACTTGTTTTCACCCATGTGGCCGCTGGCTCACAGGCTTTCTGCTTTCTAGTCGTCCTAGCTAAATGGTGCCAGTAATAACTGCTTTGTGTTAATGTCGTGAAAAGTAGTGGCTTTCAAAGTTCAGATCTGTAGAGAGATTTTTAGACCGCATGCAACATGATTGCAGTGAGCAGGCGAAGAGGTTGGTCCGTACGGGGTAGGGCTTCTTGGGGAGAAAAAGAGAAGTGGGAGGTGGGTAGGGAGTTTAGCTTTGCAGCATATGTGGGTGAAAGGTAGAGCCCTTCTCAGTAGAACTAGTCTTCACCCCATTCATCTCATATTCCCTGAGGAGAAGCAGGTACATTGTGAAGAGCCCTGGGCTGGGTGTCAGATGGACATCCCTGTCCAGGAGCCTCCACTCATCAGCCCTGGGACAATGGCCAGGGCATGGTACCTCAGTTTCCTTATCTTTAAAGTGGAGCCCGTGGGTACTGCTACTGCACACAGTTGTGCAACTCGGGTGTTCAACACAGATAATTCTGTTTGTTGAAAATGAGTGCTATAAAAACATACTGTACTGCTATCAACTGTTCTCATCTCGGGAGAATAAAAGTTCTCCAGGGCTGGCCGGCTTCGGAGATGGCTTTTGGGTGCAGGCGCATGTTTTGTGCCCGTGTCTGTACCTATGTGCTGTGCTACCTGAAACCCCTGTCCCTCCTCCTGCTCCACCACTCCGACCCAGCAGGACAGTAAATAAGTATCAACAGAATGAAGGGAGGAAAGCACAGGTGCCTTTTTTTACCTAGTGTCTCCCCAGTTGGCCTCTCTGGGACAGGCGTGGAAGGAAGCCTAATGAGACCAAATCCCCTGTATGTAGGGGTGGGTTAGCCAGGTTTCCCTTCTCTGATTCCCTGTCTTTGGCCATCATCACCCCCCAGGGGTTGGGAAGGAGCAGAGAGAAGAGGTGGGCCTGACCAGCCCCTCTTTCACTTAAAAAAAAAAAAAACAAAAAAAAAAAAACACCTCTGCTTAAAGTCCTGTTGCAGAAGTTTGGAATTGCAGGTCATGGTTAAATGGAGGCTTGTGAACTGTCCATGTCGTGATGTCCCCTGGCCATTGCAAATAGATAATTAAAAGCTTGTAATTGTAAACAAGATACTCAGAGCTCCTGGACACTGTACTGGACCAAGGAATAGAAAACATTTCTTACTTGTCAGGCCCCGCACCATCGGCCTGGGTGTGATGTACCAGGTTATCACAGAAGTGGCAAGAGCAGGGCTAAATTTATAAGGAACTGGGGACTTCTTTTCTCCCAAATCTCACCTTATATTAAATTTTTTGTCCTTGGATTAGAGCGCTAACCACTCCAAGAAGTTGCTTTTGCAATGCAGATATTCTGAGAGGAGTCATCTTTGAAATCTTTCTCTTTACCAGAGGAATTTGTAGATCTGGATAACTGCTCAGTCACGATGGAAGGCCCAGAGGGCACAAGATTCAGAGTGAAATGAGGAGTACAGTAGTTTCAGGAGCACTTGGGAACAAGGACACCACATGGGAAGGAATACAACAAGGTGCTGAGCAGGCACCAGCCTTTTTGACCGTAGGTCCACTGACCAGACTGACAACCGTGCCTTGTTGGAGCCACCACATCTGGATGGAAGCTAACTGCAAGCATCAGTCCCCAGCTCCACATTCAGTGAGTTCACATCGATAGCTTGGGATTGGCCATAGTGAGAGTGTTTACACTACAGAAATCTGCAAACACTGCAAATCAATGACACCTCTTCCCTGTCACCCCAGGAGAGCTGTTTTTTAAACTCTAACCAACATACCACTGACAACAACCTTATGATTCTTACACTTGCCCTGGGAGGTGAGAAGCCATCCTTAGCAAAACAGTTGCTTTTTCCCAATTGTTCTCCTCCTGCATCTTGAGGGGCCAGGGACAAAAACAATGTTAAGGTGGTGTCTGATACATGTTTTAAGCTGCTCAGGTAGTAGAAGCTCTGAGAATTCTATGTATCGCCACATTCTTTCTTCACATGTACTTCCTGCCCCAGTTGCAACTTTTGGCACTAAAACACAAAATAAAACAAATAACAACAAGCTAGTGAACTTATTTTCAGCTTGCCGATTTTTGTGCGCTCTCCAAACAGGATTTAATGAATGTAATAGTCTTGCTGTTAAGTAGGTTTTGTTTCTTTAGAACACTTACCTTGTTGTTATACATTCAGAATTCTGTGTTCTTCCTGGAGCCCATCTTCTTGTTTCTGGAGATACTGACCTCCATTCATTGCTTCAGCCCTGCTGTAGGCTCTAGATCCAACTCTGCCTGCACGATTTTCTGATGCTAGCTTTCCAATACCATTTTCTGGTCCCTGGTTTTCATGTACCTGTTATTTTGTGTTATGCCCCCAACACTGACAGCCTCTCTACCCTCAGCATACCAATTTCTGATGTTCTGCCTTTGGTACATTCAAATCCTTTCAGACATCAAGAGATTTCCATGGAAACCAAAACAAAGGAGAAGAAAAGGCTCTGTTCTGGAGTTTCTCTGGCGTTAGACATGTTTTATGTCCATTTCACAGCAAGTCACTTCTGCCTCATCCCCCAGACAAGCCTTCACTATAGGAAAGTCACCCCACATCTTGTCAGCACCAAGCGGGGCCTGGGATGCAGCCACTTGCACCTTTGCTCTCACAGGATTCTAATCATCAGGGAGCAGTTCATCGCTCTTAGAGGCAAATAGCTTACTTAAGGCTAAACCACAAAAAGGAAAAAAAGAGTGTGCAGGAAGAGGGCTGGACCATATGGCCTCTTGCATCTTGAAGTTCTAGGTCACCTCACCACGGATATCAAAAGATGCTTCCTGAACCACCACACTGGATAGTGTCTCTCCCTTCTCTGAACTTTACCACCATTCTGCATAAACTTCCATGGCTTCAGTCTTCACAGTTACTGCCTGATATTATTAGGTTTCTTGGATGTGTGTCTTATTCCCCAATTAGACTGTGAACTCCTCAATGATGGACTTTCTTATAGCTCTTCAGATTTCCTTGGGGACCCAGGGCAGTGCCTTGCACAGAGTAGATTGTCAATACTGGTTAATTGTGTTCAAAATTGTTTTTAACTAAAGTAGAATGAAAAGTTGCTAGAATATTTAGGGAGCTGTATCCCCTCATTGGAAACGTACAATCAGAGGCTAGATAGCCACCTGTGACACTTTTAGGAGAAACTAATGCATTGGCTGGAAGGTCAAGATAGAAGATGTATAAAGTGTTTTCTGCCCCAAGATTCTGTGATTTCATGAAGTATAGCTTTTGTCAACACGAGTCTAATGCAGAAAAATGGGTTGTTGCTTCATAGACAAATGACTCCTAGAAGCCGCATTACTTTTCTCTGTGGAGCAAAAGGTCCACAGGTTGGGGTGGGTCTTTTGTATACTTCTCTAGCAGCATACATGACTCCCCAGGCCAAGTGGCAGAGTATGTAACATTGACATTTTGTACCTCACTCAGGTTTCAATCCTTTAAAAAAGTCTTCCCCTGAAGTGTGAGGAGGAGCAGATGGCAGTGAGAAATGCATTGCACATTTTACTTATTAGAATTTTTAGTATGACACCCTGCATTTTTAAAAAGCCTCAAGATGCAAACAAAATGAAATTATTCATTGAAATATTTAAATCAGCTTACAGCAATTATATCAAACTATCAAAATAACACCCAGCAGCCTGGAAGGTAGATTCCCTTTGACCACCCACTTTGAAATCTGACTTTCAAAAGTAGGCTTTTCCCATCAAAAAGGAAGAAGTGGATGCTCTGTGAGATGAGGGCAGGCAGGGAATGCATCCTGGATGAGGTCATGTGGAGGAGGTTCAAGGTCACGTGGGGGAGAGTTGGTGATGGGAATGAAGGCAAGTGAATACTCAAGACTTTCTCCTGTTGAGAAAGCGGTGTGGGGGGATGTGGTTCTGGACCTAGGGACAGAGGTGCTTCTTCTGTCATCCTGTCTCTGCTTCCCTTTGCTGAGTAAGTCATCCCCTCCTGGCCTTACCATTTACCAGCCCTTGCTTCAGAGAGAGCATGTGAAGATTAACAAGCCACAGTGGAGAAACATCACGGAACTGGAAGAGGGGGTGCAAGGTAAAAGTGGAGCATGAATATGATTGTGAATCTTAGGCAGAGCATCCTACTTATCTTAAAGGCAACCTCAATTGTCAATATCCATCAACCAAGGCTTCCATGAGTATATCAGAAATCACCAGACTACAAAAGCTAGTCTTCCTAATGTGCATTGGTACCAGTCTAATATCCCAGTGGCACCTCTCAGATTTGCAGCCATAAGGATTGGAAGAGATCTTAAGCTCATCCACTTTAGCCCCCTGCTTAATACTTGAATTACTTATTAGCCAAGTGTAGTGGAAAGAGTATGGGTTTGGGAATCGGACAGACCTGGAGCCAGATTCTTGTGCCTCCACTCAACGTCTCTTTGACCTGAAACAAATTACCTAATCTCTCCATGCTTTAATTCCCTCAGCTATAAATTATGAACAATACCAACATGGCAGAGTTGTGAGAATTAGAAATCACATCGTTAGAGTGCTTAGTACAGCCCCTGGTATTTAGTAGGATTTCAGTAACTAATAGCTGCTCTGCCAGTCACAATCATGCTTCATAAATGTCCCTTTCCAGCCTCCTGTTGGATGCCTCTGTGCTGCAAATGCTTCCCTCGTTGCACAGTCCTGGTGGTTAGAAGCTTCTGCCACATGTTGTGTCCTGTTCTCTGTCCTCTAACTTCTGTTCATACTCTGTGGTTCGTTCTTTTGTGGCCCCACTGAACACATGTAAACCTTCTCCTACAAGTAACATTCCAAATATTCGGAGACAATTCTCATCTCTCTCCTGAGTTTTCTGCCTAGTAAATCCGTTCAGACCGTTGAATCTTTCCCTGTGTGAACTGGTTTTGATCTCACCCAAGACGCTTCTAAGCCCCTTTCCCTAATATATGAGCATCCATGGGAAGAGGCTAGCCAGCCACAAAGAGTGGAAATCACAAGTCTGAGATTCTGTCCATACTAAATTAGCCTGCAACTGTGTCCATAGCTCCTTTGAACATTCTGTTGCATACCCTACAAATATATTTCACAGTTTCTCCCACGTTTTACAGTAGGGTATGGGAATATGAACACTAGCACCTCTATGAGGCAAGCTGCATTATAAAGACTGTTTTCAGATGCTGAATTGAAAAGTTACCTCCCCATAATTGCAGTAGATTTGATTGAATTATTTCCCACCCCCAATGTTTAACCTCCTCTGTGTTAGTAAACTTTTCTACTTTGTCTGGATATGCAGCAGTGCGACTTGCTTTGGCCAACAGAATAAGCCAGAAGTGACAGCGTGCCAGTTCTAAGCCTAGGCTTAAGATGCTTTGGATATTTCCAGTTGACCTTTGGTACCTTGCCATCACCACGAGAGAACATATCTCAGCTAACCCACTGACCCAAGGCAGCCTACATCAGCCAACCCCCAGCCAAGCCTCAGACACTAGAGAAAAAAATAAATGAGTTTTGCGGTAGCTTGTTATGCAGAATTTTTGTGGTAAGAGATTATAGAAATTGTGTGGGCCAGAAAACAGAGATAGCAATACTAACCCGAACCTCACCAGAGTATAAGTTTAGAAGAATTTTATGAAAGATTCACAAAACTATAACCAGGCTGGCTGAGCGCTTTTTATAAAAATGATTTGTCAAGTTGTAGCTCGAGTTTACTTTGTAAACTGTAGCCAAGAAGAAAATAAGTATGTTATATATCATCAATGAAATGCTTAAACTCAATATCTAAAGGTACATGAAAAGTTAAGGGGTCTTCTATTTGATACAGTCCACTCATTTACTCAACAAATGTTTAACGAATGTCTACCATGCACTATTCTTAGGCCCTGGAGAGAGAATCTTCTGGGGGGAGGCGGGGGGGAAGCAAACAGGACAAGGCTCAGGTCTCATGAAGCTTACATTCTAGTGGAGACTCAGAAAAGAAAAATTAAATTAAAAAGATAACTTCAGATCATGATATGTAAGATGAAGAAACTCAAGTAGGGAAATAGCTACCTCAGGTGGTTTAAGGAAGACCTTTCGTAGGTTGCAACATTGAAACTGAGACCTAAATAACATAAATGGGCCAAAGGAAGAAAGACCACATTGAAGGAAATAACAAATGCAAAGGCCAGGAGGTAGGGATAAACTTGGAGAGTTTGAGGCATAAATAGAAGTGTGGAGAGAAGTGATATGGTATGAAATGAAATGGGAAATATTGAAGGGGCCAGAACATGTGGCGATCCGTTGACCGTAATAAGGAGTTTGTGCTTTATTACAAGTATCATGGAATCCATTAAAATGTCTTGAGCACATGATCTGTTGTAAAAATGTGAGGAGCTCACTCGCTTCTGGATTCTGTGTGAAGAATGGACTGTAGGTGGACAAGAGTGGAAGCAGGGAGGTCAGTTAGGGTATTGCATTGTGGTCATGGCTACAACTAGTGTGATGAAGAGAAATGGACAGGTTTGTGATATAGTTTCAATTTAGAATCAAGGCTTGCCGATGGATTGGATGAGAGGGAAAGTGAAAAGAAGGGTGACCTGTAGGTTTTTGTTTGGGTGACTGAGAGGATGGTCGGTGGTACCATTTTCCAAGATGTGGAATAGTGGAGGAAGAACGAAATGGTGGAGGGAGAGGTCAGAGTTTGATTCGGATGAGTTAAGTTCGAAATTACACATCTGAGTGGATTTGCCAAGTAGGATGTTGGACATACTAATCTGGTACTCAGGGATGAAGATGCAAGTTCAGCAGTTACAGATAGTATTTTAGCTGAATGACTAGATGAGTTAAAAAAAAAAAAAAAGGTTTTTTTTTAATGTCAAATTTAAGAAGTTTTAAATTTTTTAAATTGTTAGAAAAAAGAAGTGGGAGGAATAAGCCACAGAGCATGGTGACATTTAAAAGCTCAGCAGAGGAAGAGGAGACAGAAGAAGAGCTTGAGAGAGAAGCTAAGAGAGTGTGATGTTATGGAAGCCAAGAGAAGAAAGTGTTCCAGGAAAGAGAGAGTTGTCGATGTGGGTTGAGTCGCCTGCAACTTGAGTCATAAAGTAAGATGAGGACAGAGGCATAAACTATTGGATTTGGCAATGTGGAGCTGCTTGGTGACCTTGAAAATAAAATGTGTAGTGGAATAATAGAGTTAGAAGTCAAACCAGAATGGCCGAAAATGAATGAGAGGTGAGAAATTGATGACAGGTTTTACCAAAAGAACAGAGAAACAGAGGTAGCTAGAGAGGATGATAGTTTGAGGTTTTATTCCATTTCGTTTTATATAGGAGATTCTGGGGCATGTCCAAATGCCAATGGAAGTAATCCAGGAGAGACAGAGAAAAGTGGACAATGCAGGAGAGAAAGTGGACAAAGGCAGGGTAAGAGTCCTTGGGAAAGGCAGTGACCGAGAGCACAGTGGAAGCGTTAGCCAATCTGAGGCCTTCCGTGGAAACGGGAAGACAGGCAGTAAGAGTAATAGAGTGCGGGTGAATTGGTGCATTTGGTGATGGGAAGGTGAGCGATCCCGTCAGTTTACTTACATTTTCTCACTGAACTATGATTTTAGGTCATCCTTTGAGAATGAGCTAGGACTTCTCGATCCTGAGCCCAAATGCACTATGTCCTTCATTTATCATTTGGTACACTTGGAAAAAAATGAAAACAACGACACCTTTTATACAGTATATTTTAAAGAGCTATCAAATGATAAAGCAATTCTTTATTTTATTATTTTATTCTTTCATTTGGTATTTTACCCTGAATTATTCAAGTTCCCAGCAGGAAATAGAATTCACATAGTTTATTTAAATGAAGACACTTTACTGATGGACCTATATACAGAGATGAGAGTGGAACTAAGAGAGCTGCACCTAGGGACAGTCAGCAGCCAGAAGTCATTGCCACCCTCACGGGCACAGGGCCAAGGGAGACACGAAGTGTCAGATCCCAGTGAGCTGGAGTCGGAGTCATGAAGGAGGGGCCGACCAGTGTGATCTGTCATCAGAGACCTGTAGCTACTGTCAGGGAAGTGGCACGAAAGCAGAGAGGGAATGAGAAAGAAATATCCTGACTTCTTCCTCCTCTCATCTCGTGCTGATGCCACCCAATGGCTGAACCCAGCTGGAAGCCGGCTGGCAATGCCGATGCAGTCCATGGGAAGGACGGAGACTAGATCTGGCAGCAAATAACCAGCAAGCCCCTCATACTTCATGCTGTAGCTGTTGAAAAGATTTTGAAAACTACTTTAAGGGACATCTTTATACCCAATGCCAATATATAGAATGTGTCTTATAATTTGCTACCAGCCGGGATTTGGAAAACCTAGCTAACCATGCCCTTTGATACAAATCATCGTGGATACTTATAAACCCACCCATCATCTCAAAATCTAATGTTTGCCCATAGTCTTCCTCCTCTACTTTCATCCAGAGGCATACTGCCCATCAAACTAGGGATGTTTATGTTTCAGAGCCTCTCCAAGGCCATGGGAGAGCTCTAGAAGTGTATTCAGATGGTCGTATGCTTCTGTAAAAATTGCAAAAGTTAGGCAATCTAGTAAGACCATAACCGTTTTTACTCTGACTTCAGAAAGAACCTCCTGAACCCTGGCTATTACGTGTACTTTAGGCCCCACGAAACCTGAATCCGCTTGTGCTTTCAAAAGAGGCTCAACCGTACCGTTGCAAATTTTATCCCTTTCCCAAGGTTCTACCATTTTTCAGGTGGGGCGGACATTTTTGGAATAGGAGACTTCAACAGGAAGATAAAAGCAAAAAAGGGAGGGACGGATGGTGCTACAGGCAGTGGGAGAAAAGTGCGGTGCCTGAAGAACCCACAGTCTGGCCACGCGCCCTTGAGTAACGGAGGGTCGGTCGTCGGGGGCTCCACCAGGTGACTGACTTCTCACTGCTGCGGACTCGCTCAGATGCTGCTCTTTATGTTTTCAGATGCAGATGGCAACCTGTGTCGAAGTAACCAACTGTTGCAAGTCATGCTGACCATGCACCGAATTATCATTTCCTCTGCCGAACTGCTCCAAAAAGTTGTCACCCTATATCCTTTTAGCAATGACTGGAAATCCCAAAATGGGATTCCTTCTGAAGTACGTTGAAATTTGAAGTGTGATTTCATTTTGGTTAATTCGGAATAACCCTGAGTGGTAAATGGGTTCATATGTCCTTTCAGGATATGCAGTGTGTACATCGGTATGTATCTGTGTGTGTCTTCTGTTGGGAGGGACAATATTATTGATGCTGATTGCTCTGGGCAGTAGTCAAAGAAATCAACATAGAAACAGTCTTCTTCAGTGCCTGTGGCTAGGAGAAATACCTTTCACATAGAATAGCCAAAATTCGTATCTATCCTGTGCAAATTGACAAGCATACAAGCATGGTTCAAATGATGAACTGCATTCCTGCTCTTCCATCCAATTCTGCAATCTTCTTCAGGTTCTGAAAAAAGCTTCCTAATGCCATAGCATCTGGAGAGTCTGCTGATGCCTGTTAGCTTCAGGTAGCAAACACTACTAGATTTTAACCTCCTTACAGGGTGTGAACTGAGTGGGGTGGAGAAAGCACTTGCCTTCTCCCTCTCGTTGATGACACTGTAAGCTGTGACCCCCTAAGAGAAAGGGCTGTAGGTGGGGTGAGACTGTTTAGCACCTAAAGCCAGGTCCCTGGCACTGAGTCATGACTTGTGGCTCTTCTAATCTTTTACTACTCACCCAGATCTCTCCCTTTTCATCTTCTGGCACACTGATAAAAATAAAAGCCACCAAGCCTGAATCTTTTCTCTAAACCTACTTATAAACCTTTACCTCTTATCTCAAAGGAGGTGTTTCCAGTTGGCATTCCAAGGGCAGAGCGTTGGGAGAGGTCCACGTCATAAGAGGTGCAGGTAATAAGTGGGTGTCTCATTGGCAGAGAGTTTTAAAACCGTAATAAAACTGACTCAAAGTCCATCTGCTTTTTATTAACTTAATGTACCAGCAATTCTAAACAATGGCAGGGATTAAATACTTCTCGCTAGAAAAATTGTTTGTCGGTCTAAGGCCTAAATTGTACCTGGGGTGCCTGCCCTTGGTACACCGCCAGCTGCCAGCCCACATGGTGAGCTCACCCATCTCCCTTCCCTTCTCCCTCCCACTTCTCACAGAATCTTACCCATCAGTTTTCTCCCCTCTCTCCTATACTTTTAAACTCTGACTGTTCGATGGCACCTGCCCCTCAGCCTAAAACACATTCAAGTCTCCCCAGCCTAAAAATAAACTCTCAACCTTGCCTCCCCTTCATTCCATTGTTAGGGTTAGAAATTTGATGTGCAAACTTCTTAAAATAGCCTACAGTCAGTATCTCCAGTCTCTCAACTCCCACTCATTCCTTAATTCAACTGTGGCCTGCACTCCTGTAACTCAAACTTTCCTCTGATGTCATCAGTGACCTCCTAGTTGCCAAGACCAATGGCTTTTTTTCCATCCTTGCTTATGTTGACCTCCCAGAAGCACTGGGCATCATTGACAAGCCCTCGCCTCTACAGACTCTCCCTCCAGGGCTCCTGGGATTGCACCTTCCTGGCTCTCCTTCCTCCTGGGCCGTCTCTCCTCTACCTTTTCATCTAGCATCTTCTTTGAGCACCTCTAAAATACAAGGATAACATCCTGTTTTTACCTCACTCTACTTCCTTCCCTGGGTGATTTCTCACCAGCATTATCACTGCCATTCCTCTGTGTTGATGACTTTCAAGTCTGTATTTCTCTAACCCAAACCATTTTTTAAAAAATGTTTATGCTAGTTTGTCTCGCAGACACTTGAATCTTAACATATTCAAAGCTTAACTCATTAACTCACCCCACCCCCACCCCAACAACTACCCCATTAGTTTTGCTTTGACACCTGTATTTTCATTTTCACTTTCAGTTCCCGGTGGCATTACCCATTCAGTTGCCTAAACCAGAAACATCAGCAGCACTGTCGACTCTGATCTGGCCTCTTCTCCCTGTTCCCATGCCACTGCGTTCACTCGGGCCCCCATGGTTTCCGAGGCCTCTGTCTCATACGTGCCTCTCCCTCCTGTTCATTATCTACTTCTGAGGCTACTTTCCCAAGACAAATCAGGTAGGTCATTGCTTCAGAGCCTCTGCACTGCAAGGATGATGTCAGAGCCCTCAGTTGCCAGGAAGTGGCCTCCACAGTCTGACCCTGGTGTGTGTCCTGCTGCGTCCTGCAGCTCTCAGACCCCTTTCCCTCCACGCTGAACTTAGTGCGCTGGACTGTGCTGGGTCCCCTTACAGTTCCCGTGCCTTCTTCTCCCTCTTTGGCAAACTCTTTCCAGACCCTCTGTGAAGTCTTTCCTGACCTTTCCAACCCCTTCCTTAAAAAAATAAAAAAATACATCTAGTATTTTAAAATAGTATTATGGATTGAAAATCTTTAATTCCTATGACTTTAGTTTTGTATGGCTTAAGTCATGTCTCTTATGTCCCTGGTCTGGATGTAATCTGCTTTGAAAAGCTTTTCATCTATGATTGCAGAAGGTGTGAAGTACTTTAATAACTCTGTTAGCTAAATGAATTTATCTAAATAAACTTCAGTCTGTAAGTTTTGAAATGTTATAGCTATATACTCTGGTCGTTAAAGATGACTATTATAAGTAAACTGCAAAACATTTGTGTCTAGTTTTGCAAGGGTACTGAAAAATTACGAGTTAAAGAAAAAAATCTATTTTTAGCATATATTTAAAAATACATGTACCATATTGTAAATTACTTTTTTCATATCCTCCCCATTAGACTGTGTGTCCCTCAAAGGCAGAAACCAAGGCTTGTTATCTATCTCTGTTTCTCTAGAACTTAGCTTAGTGGTCATCTCATGGTAGGACACAATTAATGTTTTATTATTGTGGGTGCGAAACACTCAGATACTTTTTCTGTATCTGTCAGGACTTTGAGGTGAGAAATCTGGGCTTTGCTCAGGTCTGTGTAGGGGGAAGGGATTCCAAGAAGGGAATATGACTCTATCATCAAACCCCAAGTTAAACATTGAAGGCAAGACAATCCTTTTTTCACACTTATTTTCTCTGTTCTGTCTTGAGAGTAACAGAATTGTTAAATAAGCTCAGAAGGGTTTCTGGTTTTCCACTGTCAGAGTAATTTGAAAACATGCTGTGAATAGTTCAGAGATGCCTGAAAACTACAGTCAGAACTGACCTGATATTTTACAGTCACAGGACCAGCTGCGAAGTGAGGGGAAAGGTGTGGAGCCTAAACTTCTAGCCACAAAGCCTTTTTCTCAGGTCGGGAGACGCACGGGCCTCTTATTACTGGCCTGTTATGAGTGCTGGCTTCATCTCTTCAAGTGAGCAGCCTGATTTCTGGCTGCCTTTGCTGTGGCATAGGGGCTCCCATGACCTTGGGAGGCTCTGCCCTTCTGACTGGCATTCTGCCTGCCCCGCAGGCTCAGCACTCCAATGTAGACGGACAGGATTTACATAGATCCCGCCTCACATGCGGCCACCCTGTGCTGCCAGAAGGGCATTTGAAGAGAAGGATAAGGAACCACCAGGAGGAAGATAAACTCCACAGTAAAAGGCACCATGTTGATTTACATGTCCACTTAGTTGTTTTAAAAGAGATGTGTGTTTTTTGTGCTTTCATCATTAAAAAAGGGAACAAAAATTTCAACAAGCAGATCAAATGATAAAAATATAAACTCTAAGACATATTTATCTGGAACGTACCTTTATGCTGAATCTCTTTGGATTGCAGGGATGCATTTTCTTAGCGATGTGGCATAAAGACATGTAAGGTCATCTCATCCTCACTCCTACCTTTTATACCCAAACAAAGGCAGGTGTCAGAACCTGTTACTTCATGAAGTCTGCTCGTTGCCTGGGCTTATTTTTATTTTGATTGCCTTTGTTGATGTGTGCATGGTTTTGTGTTTTTGATTTTGTTTTGTTTTGGTGCCCTCCAGGTCAGATTTTATAGGCTCTAAATCTATTAAAATTTAGGTTTTTTGAAAATAGTCATTTTATTAGAAGTACAAATTGCACAACCACAGTTTTTCTTTAGGGGTTCAAGTTTAGCTTGCAAATCTATTATTCTTTCTATAAGTCTTGCATGTTCCACCATTTTTAAGGGGCCTTCAAAAATGTTTTGTTAATTCAGAGAATGCTAATTAATTAAATACTTCCGATTGTTTTAAACTACAATTAAGACTTTTACATTTTAGGTTTTCTAAAAGTACTTCAGAGGCCTTCTAAATTCTAAATAGTTTTTATAACTCTAGTAGATTAAAGTTATAAGCAGTAAAGCTAACATTATCTTAGATGTTCCAAAGCTATGCATAAACTTAATAAGATTTCAATTTAAAACCACAGGTCTAAAGCACTTAATTATACATTCCAAATTGCAGTTTAAAACCTATCATTCTAATATGCTCTTAAATATTACAGGCATATAAAAATCTCAAAATGCACAGATTCCTTCCTAATAAAAAAAATCAACACGATGGGGACTTTTACTTTGCTATTTTTAATTCTCAGTTTTTCAGGAGTTAAAATATGCATACCCACTGAAGAAAAACTGCTCCCACCCCAGTTAATCAACATCTCTACTGGCTTCTTCTCCCTGATCCCTCTCAGGGGCCCTGCTGGAATTCACTCAGCCCTGAATGGCAATTATTATGGCACAGTTTTTAGAAGAGAAAGAGGGCAGAGTCTTGCAGGGCACACAGCCCACACAGCCTGATTCCTCAGTCTGTTGATGGAAGATGGTAGGACCCACCCAGATTCACCATGAGATTGGACTTTGCATTTCTTTCACTCTTAAATGGATGTTCTTTCCATATATCTCTAGAGACATATGAACTTGATGGAATCTTGCCGTTCTTTCATATTCTTAGGATGGCACCATTCTCATGGAATTTTAGGATATGGAGCCTTAATGTGATTGTATTTTGGATTATTCATATGGCTTCGTCTGTCATGCCATCACAATTTACAGGGCCAACCTACCGAATTTATATATCCTATATCCTCTATGTGGATGTTGGCATTTTTGTATTATTGTTCTTAATAATGACAGTATATCTGAATATTTATTCCTTTCCCTTCTCATTCATTGCACACATTCTTTATCGATTTTAAAAGATAAGAGGCTGCTCTTTTTAACTTGTCTCAGTTGGACTCATAGTCTTTTGGACATGGGCAAGAGGTCATTTGTCCCTTCTTCACTTCTTTTAGGTCACCTTGCTGGGGCCCTTCCCTGCAGTTGACTTCTTAGCTCTACTCCTGCAAAGGAAATGCTGTGGCCTCATTCCATAAGCCCTTTCACCATGGGCTGGATAGTCACCACATCATTCTTCTAGGTGACGATAAGCACACAGCAGCATACATCAAGTTGGTTTTTATCCTATAGCCAGAGAGATGAGAAAACATTTTAATTAAAAAAAAAAAATTATTTGTTGGGGGAGGGGGGGGGCAGTAGTTTTAGTAAATACTGCCACAGATGAGAAGTCGTTTGGCTGTTATAACAGAGGCTTCCATTTCCCTTAACCACAGCCCACGTATCAGGATGCCTTGGCAAGTAATTCACCAGGGCTTTGCCTGAAGATCTGCTATTTCGTAAGGTAACGTTTCTGCATGCATTTGGAACTTTGTGGAGTGGGGCAAAATGGAGCAAGGTGACTCCAGCTCTTTCCTTGTCCTCCCCGCCTTTCGCTTCCTGACAATCTATGTATAAACCACCTCTAGAAAGACTGGAAAGGGCAGTTGTTAGCACTGCAAATTCCTTAATAGAGCACAGTCCATTTCTGTTAGTGGGCCTGAACTTAATATTTTATACCAGTCTTTTCCTCAGTCTTACAGCATTTTGGTATCAAATAACTTAGAGGTTATCACTTGTTTTTATTATTAATTACAAAAGTAATAAAGCTCATATTAGTGCATTTTTCAAATACAGAAAATATACTAATAATCACTCATATTCAACTACCTACTTTGCTATAGTTCCTTTGTCTTTTTTCCAGATTTTTAAAAATATAGTTGAGATCAAAACACATAGAAAATTTTGTGTTCTATAGTTTTAACTTAACTTTATATTACTCTTTTCTAGTCATTAAAATTTGTGTGACTGTTTTAATGGCCACATTATATTCTAAGTTATGATAAAGTATAATTTATAGGTACATTACCCCACCTTTGGACATTTGGTTTGTATGGAGTTGTGTTATTTATAATTATCTGTTACACATGATTGTGCCTAAAGCTCTGTCATGGCTCCTTTGATTATGATATGCCTTATCCTGTCAAAGCATTTAGTGTAAGGAGGGGCAGAGAATTGTCAATGGATTGTTTTCTTCCCTTCCCCCATGCTCCCATCCCAGCTCCCCAGCTCCTTATGTTCTATATATAGAATATATATTCTATGTTCCCAGAAATAATAGAAGGACAAAACAGTCTCTTTCCCTGAGTCGTCTTTGTGGGAAGAACCCACCAAAGTGTGAGTCCTTGCTTACAGTTTTGGACTGTGTTTTTTAACTCCCTTCTTGTAGGTACTGGATTACAGAATTCTGGATCATGTTCAAAATGGATGCCAGCTTGACAGACACTATGGAGGAGTTTCAGGAACTGGTGAAAGCTAATGGTGAGGAGTTACACTGCCGCCTGATTGACACGACTCAAATGTGAGTGTCAAGGTTTTGATAAATCTTTCAAAACCACCTCCTCTTGAAATACAATCCAGGCTGCTCAGCTAGGCTCTGACTCCCAGCAGTAACTGCTGCTCTCTTCACCTGGAGAAGCCCCTCACACAGGCAGGGTCAAATTGCCTCACCAAAGTGAAAAGCTTGACATTTAACAAACAAACAGAGAAGCCCCCTGGTGATAAAGCTGTGGGTGACTAATCTTCAAGAGCAGAAAAAAATATGGCTCAGTCAAAAAGAAATCAGGTAGCAAGATATTGACTAAAATGTATCCAGATCATGAGAAACTGAAAGTGTGGTGACTAAATTCATGCTTCTTCGGCAGCAAAGGCCTCCAGAACTTGAAAATGGGGAAGGGACTGCTGAAAACTGAATTGAGCAGAGAGGGTTAATAACGTGTGTGGATTCTGTGAAAGACTTCCAGAGCTGGAAGATATCTCAGGGATATTTCACATTATTTATGTGGTTGGCCCACTCTGGAAAAATAAGTGCCTTTCCAGATTTGAGAGAGGAGAGTATACACATTGTACACTAAGACTTTTAGAATGTGGCCAATTTATGTTGGAATAGTGCAGATCCCAAGGATATAGAATTCTAGAACTGAAGCAAATTCTAGAGGTCATTTCATCCAACATCCTTGGAAACTGAGGCTCAACAAGGTTGTCGGACTCATCTGGGGTCACATGGCTAGTTTAGTAGCAAAGCAGAAGCTAGACTATGAGGGCCTTCAATACACTGTGTCATAGCCATGTAGAAATGTAGAATTTCAAAATCACATTTTGTAGTCTCACATAAATCTATCAATATGGATTTTCTGTATAGTTCTCTGCTTAGAACTATACAACTTGAAAAAAAGAAAAAGATTTTCAAGTGAACAGTTTTCTCATTTTAAGGACACAGAACCTATCCCCAATGGCAGTTTTCAAATGCAAATCTCCTTGTCCCAATATGCCCCTAGATGACTATCCTCCACCAATATTTTTCACAGTATCTTCTTTAAGAATTAGTGGGATGCTGCCTGGCCAGATATAGTTGAGAAATGGTGAGTTGAACTTGCCTTTTACAGTGCACCTCAGAGTCTGTAATATGCTCACTGGCCAAGGGGATCACAGAATTTATAGCATTCCCCAAACTCATTTGAGCACAGAACCCTTCTGTTATACAGGTTGTCAGGAACACCGGTTTGGAACAGATCTGCAACCTGCTACCTCTCAAAATGGCTGTTTCCCTTTGCTTTCTTAGTGTAGGAAATTGAAACTGAGTCACTCAACAAGAAAGACATGGGTCGATTACAAGACAATGGGGTGGGGGGAACCTCCAGGGGTGGCTAGGCTTCCTTGGTCATTTCTGTGGCTGGGGACATTTGAGGAAACACCACAAGTCTGCGCAGAGTGGCCACAGATTCCTGTACGACTCTCCTCTGTGTGGTTCTCTGTACTCTTCTGGCATGAAAACTGCACTCCTACCTTGAGATTGCCAACTAGATAGAGAGTCCCCATCAATCTTACGGGAATGAAGGGACAGATGGCAGACATGGAGAGAACAGACATGCCTAGGACTAAGAGA
Organism: Rousettus aegyptiacus; assembly: GCF_014176215.1. Lineage (NCBI taxonomy): Eukaryota > Metazoa > Chordata > Mammalia > Chiroptera > Pteropodidae > Rousettus > Rousettus aegyptiacus. The sequence goes on along the minus strand of NW_023416306.1, from coordinate 113,170,684 downwards.
CTAAATGAAGAAGTGGGGACCAAAGGCCAGGAAACCATGACCAACGCCTGAGACTCTGCCCCTCCCACGGCCTTACAAACATTTACCCAGTTCCCATGGCACTTTCAGAAGGTTCATAGAAAACCATCAAGGTTTCTTAGTTGCCACCATAGAAAAAATTGATATGAAGAAACTCTGTTAATGTATTGTTTTGGCCAAGGAAAATTAGCTCATGGTTCTTTGTATAATCTTATGGAAAATGTCAATGGATTTACTTTCATTAAAAAACAATCTTGATTTATTTTCCCCCATCTTCTCTCTTTCACGGTTAACCACAAAAGCAATGCCCGTGACTGGTCCAGAAAACTTACTCAGAGGATAAAATCGAACACCAGCAAGAAACGGAAAGTCTCCCTGCTCTTTGACCATCTGGAACCAGAAGAGCTGTCAGAGCATCTCACCTACCTGGAGTTCAAGTCCTTCCGGAGGATATCCGTATGTACCCAGGGGGCAGGAAAAAAACTTCCCTGGGATTTTTCTGCAAATAAGTAGAGAACAGCCTCTCTATCTCCTAACCCTAGAGGCCCTCTCAGTGCTGGCAGGCTTGCCCATCAGACTTGGTATAGTCTGGAGAATCAGTATACTCCGAATTCCTCTGTCGTTCCTGCTGCACTTCCCCCCCCATCCTCCATGCCCACGCCACCTTACACTCACTCAAGTGACAATACGGTGGGCACACATGCATACCCGAGAGTACACACACACACCCCTACACATCTTTTACCCCTGCTAATCGTTAGGCTTCCAGAAATTTTTAAAAATTTCCCTACCAAAAAAAAAAAAAAAAATGGAGATGGCCTCTAAGATATGTCCTAGGTTTTGAATGGCTCAGGGAAACCCCAAAATAAAGTCCATGTTACTGGTCTAGCCCAGAATATATCTAAATCCTTGAAGTGGTGCTGACATGGCCCCGCAGTCACCATGATACTAAACTATACTGACACAAACCTCGCTCCTTAAAACTCCATATGTGATACCAAAGAACACTAGCTCCATGTAAGAGAACTTGTCAATATGTCAGATGCCAACAGACCCTCACTGTCCAATATGCTTTCCTGAGAACTGATACCTTTACTCAACCCCTAGTCCCACAGAAAGATACAGTCTTTAGCTTTGCTCTAAAAATACAGACACCCTCGTTGCTGGTTGCATTTCTGAAAATGGCCTGTGTTCCTGGATGAGGGGCTGGCGGCCCAGAGGAATGCTTTGAACAAGGTCACACAGCTTCTTAGACTGAGCTGGGGCTAGGGTCACATGCCTTCCTCACTCACCTAGCCCCAACTTACTGAGCCTGATTGTATCTGGAAGGAAACCTGAAAACCAGGTCACAGAGGATATTTCATTTCGTCGCCTACAATATTGACATCTGTCCTTTTTTCACAAAGCTGTTTGGCCAGTTAACCAGGAACTCCCCTCCCCCCAGTTCCCATTTGGAAGTATGTCACCAAGCATTAATCTGCACTACGCCCCCATTCTCCTCACTGGCACCCCCAGACAGAACCATAAGCCCAGACTAGAAAGCTCCACCTGGGAAGTTTCCATTTGGCAGTACCTTCCTGTCACGGGAGGGCCACTGAAAGGAGCCATTTATCACACTGAAAATCTGAGCCCTGCTGAGGCCCAGCTGGCAGGGCTGCTCAGAGAGGCCTGCAGGACGTCTGCGTGATGCCAGTGCTCAGATCAAGGGAGGCCGAAGTGAAAAATCAGTAGAACAAGCACTCTGAGCCTGTGCTCCCCTGCAGTTGAGGCAGGGTTCTATTTGCAAAAGAAAACATCAGTTCCAACCTTCATTTCTTTTAAATGCCATGGCCCCCGCATAGAAGACTGTTTGGGGGACTTTTTTGCTTTTCCTACACAGTTCTCAACAGTTTTCCCAAACAATAATTTTCCCTCCAGCGTGGGATCGGACAGAACTTTCTCCCTGCTGTGAATTGAGTGGCATTTGATATCTTGTTTATTATAATACTTTGGGGGTGGGGTATAGAGATTACTGGGATTCTTTAAAAGAAAAACAAGTGAATTCAATATGTTACCTATAACGGGAGAGGTATACAAATGTATACCCCTGGAATGAGTCATGGGTATTTTCTCAGAACCAGTGAGATTTTTGCTTTATGAGTCTCTGAGTAGTAGTTTTAGTCCTACTTATAGTTTTCTACCCAGTAGTAATTACAGCACAGTAAAATAGGGCTTAATTTGTATTTATTTAGGTTGTGAGTGTTCTCATCAATGTATTACCCGTCGGGCAGAACTGAGGCATGTATATGAAGTAACAACTCCCCCCAACTCTCACCCCCCAAGCAATTTCAGTGACTTAACAAAGCAAAAGTTTATCTTTCACTCACTAACCTAGCTACAGGGGTCATCAGGAGCCTCTGCTGACCACGTCCCTCAGGGACCCAGATGCGGGAGGCTTCACCTTGACACCAATTTCCACACACACTGCAGCAGTGGAAAGGCGATATAGCAGATCATTCACTGGCTCCTGTATCTTTCCCTCCAGAGTCACATCATTTCCACTGACGTGCAACTAGCTAAACTATGCCACATCATCACACCTGATTTCAAAAGGGAGCTGGAAATAGCTGGGGAGCAGCACCAAAAACTTCCATAGAAACACGTGAACGGGTGGACTACTCTTCCCTCTTGGTTATCCTATTTGAGCAGGATTGTTTGTGACAAGGGACACACAGCTATAATCATTACTTACATGGCAATCTGGGACAGTTCCAGTTCCATATATGCCGTTTCATCATCAACCAGTCAGTGCTATTGTCCAGTTGGGAAACCTCGGTCACAAAATTAGCTAACCAGGTTTTATGTATCCAATTCATTTGGCCTCTGTTCAAGTTTGTTTTAGCATACAGTTAATAATTACCCTATTAGCACCATCTCATTCATGTAGCTTTGAAAAGTTAAAGCGCTTTCACAAATTATCACGTTTGATCTTCATAACAATTCCATGTGCTAGGTAGGTCAGATTTTATCATCCCATTTTTAAGAAAACAGCTGGGGGAGAGGGTAAGAAGGGAGGTAGGGAGATGGAGAAGAGCATATTTGGGGGTTGAAAAAGATAGTTTTTGCAGTTTGCAGTTTTTGGGTTTTTTTTTTTTTTCTTTATTTGCCTTTCAGCTGCAGAGCTGAAATTAGTACTGAGATCTTTCTTCTATTCTGTATTCTTTAGAATTTAGAAGTATCAATATCTCCCCAAATACAATATTTGGCTTAACTGATGTGTTGGATAAACTGGTACACATCCGCTTATGCCTAATGACTTTTGGTGTAGAGAGACCATGCTGTGGGTAGAATATGATTTTCTCCCCACCATTTTTGTCAGCCAAGTAGAGGACATGTAGGAGAGGGCCAAGAGCTCCTCTGTCCCATAGCATTCTGAGCCATCCGAGCAGAGGCGACATGCCCCTTGGATCTCCCACAATACCAGAGCAGCAATCCTGATGCGTTTCTTTTCCCCCAGTTCTCCGATTATCAGAATTACCTGGTGAACAGCTGCGTGAAGGAGAACCCCACCATGGAGCGGTCCATTGCCCTGTGCAATGGCATCTCCCAGTGGGTGCAGCTGATGGTGCTCAGCCGCCCCACCCCACAGCTCCGAGCTGAAGTCTTCATCAAGTTTATCCAGGTGGCTCAGGTGAGTGATGGAGCAAGAGTTTGGCCTGGGCTGAGGTAAATTATCCCCTCTCCCCAAGGCGAGTCTTTTCCATCCTGAACCATGGTGATATTAGTGTTTTAAATTTTCCTGAGATCTAGATATGGCAACTTTTCTATTTGGCACACAAGGGCAATATGGTGAGGACCATCTTAGGGGTCAGGATAAGGTTTTAGATCTGTTTAGATCTTTAACGTTTTTAAGATGCTTATCAGCCTACATTGTTTCCCAAGTCTGGCCTGCATGGTAAAGAAAAGGGTAATTCCAAATTTTCCTGGAGCCGAATTTGTCTTAGTTCTTTGAGCCCATGGTGTGTTAAATGTCTGGATTTAATATTTGAGGGACAATGGGTAAACATTTGATAAGAGGAAAACAGTACAGTAAGTCCTCACTTAAGGTCATCAATAGGTTTTGAACTTTAAGCAAAATGACGTATAATGAAACCAATTTACCAGAGGCTAAATGATATAAACAAGTTAGGTTTCTGTGGCAACTTATCAACATAACGAAATGACTTTGAAATAATATTATCCGAGGAACTGCATGTTATTTGAGGATCGCTTAAATTTGAACATGTATTTGAAATTCACCAGAGATTCTAGCTTCTCTATCCTAATTACTGACCTATATAGGCACTGGAATTGCACAGGAGAAGACAAAGTCCTTGCCATCAAATGTCTGGTTAATTTGGTATGAAGGATATAAAAGATTATACTTAATGATGCATTTTTCCACCCCTAGATGGTCCAGACCAGTGTTCCTCAAAGTTTGGTACATGGACCACCTGCTCTGATATTAACTAAAAGTATATTAAAAGCGCATCCCTAAGCTCAACTCCAGATTCGGGCAATCAGAACATCTGGGCTTGGGTCCAGAAATATTTGTGTTAAACAAATACTTCAAGTAATTCTTCGAAACCACTGATCTAGATGGTGGCCTAAAGACCAGCACCACAAAGGGAGGGAAGCCTTGCTAGACTTGAGACCTACTAGGCTGAAACGAACAGGAAATTGCAACATCTGAGCACTAGTCTTTGAACAGCATAAGGAAGACCGGGCACTGAGACAAGAGGCAGCCTCTAAACTCACGTATAACTGATAGGTACAGTGACTTTGTTCTCATCTGTTTTGTGTGTCACAGAAGCTCCACCAACTACAGAACTTCAATACACTGATGGCTGTGATTGGTGGGCTATGTCACAGCTCAATCTCCAGGCTCAAAGAGACAAGTTCGCACGTCCCACCTGAAATCAATAAGGTCAGTGTGATTTGTCTCCTCTGGGGCTCCTCAGCATCATTCATAGGACCCACATCAACATTTCGTCCTTGAGGGGCAACCCAGGAAGCATTTGCGAACCACACTATCCTGTCAACCAGGGAAAATATCAAGGAAGCAAACCTCGAGAAATCCCACAGGATGGGGACAGCCTAGATCCGAGAGTGACTGTGATTCAGTCTTGCCTCAGTGTCACTGCTGGTCAGTTGAAATGATGTGCCACTGAATATTCAGTCACCGTCTTTAATACTGACTCCCTTGGTCCAAAATGTTTTCCAAAAAGGAATAGTGTTTCAGTGTACATGTCAAGTGGTTATATAGGGACACAGTAAAATCCTAGCTTTCAAAAATGCATCTATTTGACAGACCTGGAGCAGTTACCGCCTGCTGCTACGGTTCCAGTACAGATGCAAAAAAAAAAAAAAAAGGGTCCTCGTGCTTTCTTTCTGTCTGACTGTGGCAGCCAAGATTGAATGGGGGAATACAACTGAGGAACATCGCGTTTTACAACTCAGAAGTTACCCTGTAAACAGTTGAACAACCTGTTTTACTCCAAATAAGAATGCAAAATATGAGTTAAGAAAACAAAACAAAAAGAAACCCTAGCTTTCAAGATTCCCTGGAGAATGACATTCTAGATAGTTGAATTTCCCCAGATAATTGGAAATGAGCTTTTCAGGTGCCATTTTGTAATAGTGTTTCATTGAGGAATATTTTTCTTAAATATCTTATGCATTTTTCTACATCCTTAGATTTTACAGAATAGACTTTAATCTTTTATGACATAAGGCTGTTAGAAATATGTTACTATGACATAGCGAAGATATCAGCGCAACTATGTATGGTGTGGGTTAAACTACAACTACTCTTTGAGCATTTTCATCTCATTTAAGAGGACCAACCAGCCTGCCCTTCCTAAACTCAAACCCCAATCCTCCCAAGCTGGAACAGAGATTGTCTGCTAAGGGAGAGATGTCTGTGCCTTGTTGCCCTATGTTTTCCCCAGGTGTTTATTAGCCTCCTTTTGGGAGTCTCTTATTAATCATCCCTGGTCTCAGTACTGGACTCTGAGGATGCTGCCCCACCCCCGGCCACCTGTGGTCTGGTCACTTTATAATTCTGATAGTTCTGCTGAGACCAGGCAGAACTGAAGAGATTGCCCATGTCTCAGAGGTGACAGAGGGAAACAGTCACAGAGATTAACATGACTTTGTGTCTTTTCACTTATTTGGCTTGCTCCTTCTCTTCAGCTTGGGGTACTCCAAAGCAGTGCTTCCTTGTCTGTAGCTGCTTGCCCCTTGGGTTGCTCTACATGGTGAATTAGTCCAGGGTTGAAGCAACTGTCCCCCAAGTAGTTTTACCTTCTAAGGAAAAAAATATCTAATTTATGCCGTTAGTCTCATCTGTGAGGACCATCCACACTTCAGTCACCTGCACTGTTTGCTAGAGGTGTGTGACAAGAGGGCACCCTTACCAACTCAAAGTGCCTGAGGGAGGATAACTCTAAAACCTCAAGTTCTTCACTGGGGAGAAATGGTACTTCTTAGGCCACAGTTTTATTAAGAGTTTCCAGCAGTGTTTAAAATTGTCATTTTGCACTGTAACATGATCGGCAGACAGTCTCGCTGTCTTTGCTTGTGAAAAAACTGGTCATCACACATGGGGAATGAGGTTCTGTGAACCGCTTGCTGACTTGAACCCGGCATATTTGCAAAGAACACTAGATCCGGCAGCTCCTTTTTTGAGCTGGTCAACAGCTGCCCCTTCCAGGGCCGAGGCAGAGGGTGAGCTCCAAGGAAGAGCTCCCTGGGCCCTCTGCCTCATTCTCATGCATATCCTTTGCTAGGAATTGATCTAGTCTGTTCATTCTTTCTAGTTTAAGGTTTTAGTCAGTGAATGGAGTGTCACTTGCTTCCTAAACACAGGCCCGTTTTGAAAACCATTGAGGTAAGGCCTATACAGCATAGCATAAAGAATAAGAACATGCAATAGACTACCGAAGTTCCACACTTAAAACACACGTTTTTCCCCATGCCAGCACATAGCCAGCACTTCTAACATCACATTTCAAATGTTAAAGAGTGTTGTATCTCTAGGAGCATTTAGGAGATAGTAGGGAAAGGAAATGCATAGCTTAGAGACAGCGGTCGGAGGGACATTTACCATTCACTATATACTCTTTACTTTGTATATCAGGGACCTATTTTTTAAAAGAAAAATTTTAGTATAAAAATGATAAATATGACTTCATTTAAACTTTTTCAGTTATGTAGTAGAATCAAGTAAAGCACAGTGACATTTGACATAAGCTGGAGTTTTCATTTGAGAGTCATAATCTGTACCTTTTAGATGAATCAATCAATCCTTGCCCGACAGATTAGAGATGGGGTGAATCATAGTACAGGCTGAGAGTAAACAAGGTGGCTACTGCAGGCAATACACTCTGCCTGGAAGGTGCCTGTGATTGGGTCTCTTCTGTTTTATAGGTCCTGGGTGAGATGACTGAGCTGCTGTCCTCCTGCAGAAACTATGACAACTACCGACGAGCCTATGGGGAATGCACCCACTTTAAGATCCCCATCCTGGGGGTGCACCTTAAGGACCTCATCTCCCTATATGAAGCCATGCCTGACTATCTAGAGGATGGGAAGGTGAACGTCCACAAGCTGCTGGCCCTTTACAATCATATCAATGAACTGGTCCAGCTGCAAGAGGTAGCCCCACCCTTGGAGGCCAACAAGGACTTGGTGCACCTGCTGACGGTGAGTGTCACTCAGGAGATGATTACTAAGCACTTTCTGTGTGCCAGGTGCCAGTCTCTGCACCATACCAAGTATTAGCTCAGTTAATCTTCATAAAAACTCTATAATGTAAATACCGTATCTCCATTTTGTGGGTGGGAATACTGAGGCACAAAGACATAGCCTGCCAGGAGACCACACATTATTAAGCAGCTCAGCCTGGATTCAGACCCAGATGGCGTACTCCAGCTGCTCTTAAGCAGTATGCTCTTTGGACTAGAAGTATTTCCTTCTCCCTGCAAAAGCAGCCCTAAGCTTTCTGGAAGGAGATGACAGCAAATTAGGATACAGGCTTGGTAAGAGATGGGGACAGTGTGTACTCATAAAAAAGGACAAGGCAGTGAGTAACAAAAAGTAAAACAGGTTCATTATCTGGGTCTTGCCACAACTGGCTTAGATCTCTACTCCTGGAAGCACTTAAACCAAGGGAAGGTGGACACTTGTAGCAGTGCAGGGGAGACCAGATGACTCCCTTTCAGCCAGACTTGTTCTGTAGTCTTGCCAGTTGTATGACTAGAAACATAACTCTAAGTCCTATTTCCTCCTCTGTAAAATCAGAGGGATTAGTGTCTGGGATGACTTCCAATTTCTCTTTCACTTCTAAAATTATACAATTTTTAATCTTCTTCTGCAGAATGGAATAACTTTTATCTTCCTATATCATGATAAAGCCTCAGGCTTCACCTCCAGTTGGTGTCTAATCCTAGACCTTTTAGTAATTAGTCAAGTGACCTTGGCAGTTCTCAGCCTTAGACATCACCACCTGTAGAAAAATGTACAAAATCTTAACTTTTGGGAATCAGAAATCCTGTGATGAAAGCTGTGAACATTCTTCCCAGAAAAATATGCATAGTCCATATATGCAAAAATATGCATGTTTTTGCATTCTGAACCTCCTGAAGCCTATTCATAGAGTCTTGGTTAAGAAGGTTCTTTCTAAGACCTTTCTCCTCTAAAATTGTATAGTTCTAAAATATATGAAACTCATGTACTCTTAATATCATTTAATACCTATTATTTAAGCTTGGTTCTGTTACTAGAATCAAATGTTAATAGTAGTAGGCCATGCAAACTATCCTTTCAGATCATTCGTCTGCTTTGGGAGAGGACAAGTAAAGTGCAGACTACCTGAGCAGATAGGGCCTAAGTTCCATATAAAGGCTAAAGGCTTAAGTATTATAGTTTAAATGAGAGCATCTTGAGACTTCTCCAAAATTTAAAAACATTTTAAAAGAACTAATGCTTGAGCTATTACAACAGTAAGTTACACCCTCCAAATTTTGTGAATTTTAAAAACAAACTACTAAGCACCTAGAAGACTAAACCACTGGAGAGAAAGAACTAAGGTAGAAAGAAATAGATCAGCCCTGGGCAAGGCAGACAGCACTCTAGCAATTAACCCTGTTCTACTTTGATCTGCAGTTATCCCTAGATCTCTACTACACTGAGGATGAAATCTATGAGCTTTCCTATGCCCGGGAACCAAGGAACCACAAAGCCCCAGTAAGTCTGTCATATTAAGACTCCTGTAGGTAACAGGTGCTTTACAAGCCACTAATCTGAAGGAATTTTTAATTCAGTTTAATAAGCATATTATGTTTCTACTATGTGCCCAACCTTGTTAGAGAAGTAAAGCTTCAACTTATATATGAGAAATAGTTCCAGACTATAAAGAGCCTGTGGGTGAAGGGATAAGATTGATGTGTGAATGGTAAATAACTAAATGCCATGAGAGCATCAGAATAAGTAGTGGAATCAATCAGTGGTTTACAAATTAGAGGAGTGACATCTCCCTCCTGTTTTTTATAAAGTGTCCCCACATTGTTGTTTCCTTCTGTGATTTGTTGATGATGATGAGAGCAATATGTATACTGTCGGAAGCTAAACTTCGGAAGATTTCCAGCTTGGTGGGGAGATAAGCCCCATCATCCTGTAGTCATCGGGGTCAGAGCAATCTTCTGAGTCTTTTGACCCTTTGTGCAGAAAAGTCCTCAAATAGCACACTGCACAGCAGGAGCTGCACAGGTTATCTGGCCCTGCCTCTCCTACTGGCAGGTTTAATCATTTCAGTCTTCCTTCTGAAGGACCAGTAATCCCCAGTGTCCTGGGAAGCTTCTCAGCCTCAAAATAAGTGGTATTAAAGGGGAGAGAATTGCCCCCACATAAGAAATTCAGTTGACCTGTTCAGGTGGCTCAATTTCATTGTTTCTATAAGGAAGATCAAGTTCTAGCTTCCAATTGTAATGAAAGATGTTCACTGAAAATATCTGGTAGGTTTTCAGGTATTTCAGTGGAAAGGGTAACTTCTACCATTTTTAGGAGAGATTTTAATTTGGGCCAAGTCAAATATTTGAGAGTATATTACATCCCAGCTTGTCTAGGCCTCAGATTTATTTCTTGTCTTCCTGCCTTTTATCTATTTCTTACTCCATTAACATCTCTACTAAATACGAAGTAGAGAACAGAGAGAAAAGTTATGTAAATCACTTTAATCTTTGTCGATAGTTTTGACAAAAAGTTCAATGGAGAGGAAATTAAAACTCAAGAATTTTAAATTATCTGTAGATGGAAATAATACATGTGAGGAGTATTTTATAAACTGTAAAGCACAATACTTGTTAGCCAAGATTACTGTCCTAAATTCAGTGACATGTGGGCACTCTGCAACTTGCCACATAGCATGTGGCGGTGGATGGAGGTGGGGTTGCAACTGTCAGGTAATGAGAAAGGAAGGAGCTGTAGACTATATTATAGTCATAGGGATGTCTCTGATTATTTCATTTTAGCCACTAACACCTTCAAAGCCACCAGTAGTAGTGGACTGGGCCTCTGGAATATCTCCCAAACCTGACCCAAAGACTATAAGCAAACATGTCCAGAGGATGGTGGACGTAAGTACAGCTACGTTTCAGCAGACAAAAGCAAGGCACTGCCTGGCTTAGTTTTGGATGTTGGGGGGGAAGGGGGTAGTGGTAGAAACATAAGGTGAGAAACTTGAAACTTGTTCCTACAGTACACAGGGAACCACTTCTCATTGTGGCTGCAGAACAGAAGTTTTGTTTTGCCAGCACACTTTGGCCTCATATGGAGGAAGGTATGCCTCCTCTGAAAGACCTAGCAGGAAGGTATATATTTAAAGGTTGCCAGTTGATCTGAGGGCAGAGAAGTGCTAGAAAAGGTTTGAGTATAAGTAAAGGTAATAAAGAGAATCTAAAACTGAAAATTTGGACACTGCTTGATTTAATTCAGTGCTAAATGCCAAGGGAGCAGTACATACATTCATATTTCTACATTCATCCTTGTGGACCATCCAGTGTAACTACAGAAAAGAAAGAGCCAGCAAGTGACAGGACAGTGAGTAGTAGAGGACTGAGAGGGGAGGGAACACTTCCGACTGAGCTGTTTAGTAGAAACTTCACAGAGAAGGTGTAATCTAAGCTGAGCAATGAAAAGGCAAAGTAGAAGAACAGCCCTCTATGCAATAATCAGGAGTCTGCCAGCCAGGATATGGCATAACTGATAGGCTAATGGGTCAAAAACTCCTGGCCGCCCTCTAAATTCTGGTACTAGCAAAGATCTGGGATGTGACCCACGCATCATTGCAGCAGCTTAAGGAACACGTTTCCTTGTTCCTCTCATCAGGCTGAGGAGAAGCTTTTATCAGCTACTCCAGCCCCTTTGGCATTTGGCTAAAGGGAGAAATGACTGGCTTCTCTTTGGTAATCAGAGAAACTCTTTTTCACAGTCTGTCTTCAAGAACTATGATCATGACCAAGATGGATACATTTCTCAGGAAGAGTTTGAAAAGATTGCTGCAAGTTTTCCGTTTTCTTTCTGTGTGATGGACAAAGACAGGTGAGGGTCTATGTACAGGAATATGTGGTCATGAGCCCTTTGGAAAGGATAGTTTATGGGTGTGTCACTAGAAGAATCTGTAAATTCGGATGTGTTGTTGCTGTGATAGTCATTAATGACTATTTGAGCTAAGATACTGAGGCTAAGAGAGCAATCATCAAATGAATGCCTGTCTGGCTTTGGTTTGGACCACAATAGACCATGAAACCAGTTTAGGAATAGTCAACTATAAATTTAAAGAAGTTTAGTTTTCCTTCTTGTTTTGTCCTTACAGATTATGAGAAACGAGTATTAATAATTTGCATATTTCCTTTTTGCAACGTTATATAAGTTTTAATCTTTGTCCTCTATATAAAACTAAATGTATGGTTGGTAGATTCTAGTTATGTATTATGTCCTGTCTGAAATCAGTAACTGGAACATAAGGTATTTCTATACACATAATTTCCATCATTTTTCAAGTCCTGTAGATAGTGGTCAGTTAAGAAAACCTAGTTTAGCCAAAGAACGCCATAAAATGAGTAATCCCTTCTCACCTACTTATTACATCCTGTTCTTGTATACTTACTGAGAGGAGGGCTCACGAAGGTAATTGTCAGTTAATACTATACTACAGCTGAAGGATAAAAAAAGAAAGGTTTCTAAGCCTAGAAGCTACCCTTGCTTGCCCCCTCACATCCTTGTCTGTGTCATTTGCTGGCAGGGAAGGCCTTATCAGCAGGGACGAGATCACAGCCTACTTCATGAGGGCCAGCTCAATCTACTCTAAGCTTGGCCTGGGCTTTCCTCACAACTTCCAAGAGACAACCTACCTGAAGCCCACTTTCTGTGACAACTGTGCTGGATTTGTAAGTTCTTTGAGTGCTTCGTGGCTGAACTTGGGGAAGGGTACAAAACATTAAATGATTAAGCCAGGCACAGACCTCACAATCCTCATCGGTTTATCCCACCTTAGAGCCTAAGCAAACACGTAATATAAAATAGTCCGCAAATGCATGGTTTTTACTTGCATTCATCCTTTCCCATTCCTTCCTGATTTATTTTTCCCTCTGGTGCATTGAAGCCTTAGATAAATGGTAAAGAAATGTTGAATTTGGGACATACTTTTTGAGTCTTATATTCATATGCTGTTCTAAATGGTAGAAAAAGGAAATGAGACATCCTCACCTCTCCCCACTTCAAAAGGAACTGTCTTTAAGAAGTCATCTGGGCTCTATCCCACCCCTGACCCCAGCTATCTAGATACTTGTTTAGTTTGGAGTCCTTAAGAAGCCTATTTGTCCTATGATGCATCCACTTCAGGCCTGGAGAAGGCCTGGCTCATAAGTCCACTATAATGAGCTTCTCAAGAACATTTGACTCTTATCTGCACCAAATTTTCCTGTTTTCAATTTAAGATCAGGAGGGACACGTGAGAGATAAACAAGGTTTCCCTCCCACTTGAGGTATAAAGTAGAACGAGGGAAAATCAAGAATAAATGTGCCTAGCCTCCTACCAGACAGATGAATGATGTGTGGTGCATTGTCTTGTTTGTCTTATAGCTCTGGGGAGTGATCAAACAAGGATATCGATGTAAAGGTAAGACTCAACTCGGTCAACTGCATTGTTTTCCCTTGTCTTAGGGGCTCTCCTATAAAGCGCAGTTGACCCATAGTAGTTGTCTGTTCATTCCACAGCCTCATCCCCAAACTTGCTTCCCTAGACTACCCCCTAAGAGGGACTGCCACCACAAAGTATAGAGAAGAGTGCCTAAGTGACCAGTTATGCAGCTTCCCCTTACAAGATCCTCTCTCTGGCTTGTTTGCTCTAGAAATAGGGATGGCTGGTAGATTATGCTCTGATATGGATTGCAAATGTAAGGTACAGAATCCCTTTGGGAAAAGAAGTGATTAACCAAAGGCCCTTATTGGCTTCCCTTGTGACTAGAAAAATTCAAGAATAAAAAAAAGCCTTTTACTCTAAGGGAAAAACAATATGGCCTAACAGCTGGAAGCCCCAGAGAGTCTCCTAAGAGTAGGCACCATGCATGGGATAACCAAGACACCACATCCCCAAGGTGCCACTTCCACTTGAAAAGGGCAACAAGACTGAAGTCCGGGGTTTGACCATGTGAAAATGCTAGGTTCATTAGGAATGTTGGGTATCCTAGCCCCAGAAGATGGGACAGGCATGTGTGACACAAGAATACTGCATAAATGTGGTTTTGAGACCACAGAAGTGAAAGACTTCCTGACCAGGGTGTCTCTTCCACAGACTGTGGGATGAACTGCCACAAACAATGTAAAGATCTGGTTGTGTTTGAGTGCAAGAAGCGAGCCAAGAACTCAGCAGCATCAACAGAGAACAGCACCTCTATAGGGCCAACTTCTAACCTTTGCTCATTGGGAGCCAAAGATCTGCTTCACGGTAAGCAGGCGCTGGAACTTTCCTCTTGTAAAGTAAAATGGAAAGGATAAAGTTTCCAAGGAAGAAAGGTTACCTTTATCCTTCCCTTTTTTAATAGACACCACCAGCACAGATACCACTGTGGAGGACATGCCTGTATATTATGCAGCCTATATTTTAAGAGTTATACATCACCTTTGGGCAACACAATTCTGTCATTTAAAATGTAAATTTTCATGTAAGAAAAGTGGCAGAGAACAGCATAAAGGTCTGGGGCCTCAGTGTGAAGCCTGGAAAGGATCTCGTACTTTAAACTTACCTACTTTTCCTTTCTTAAAGTGTACAACTCTTCTGACTTTTATAACACTGTGGTCTCCTGGAACTTTTCCTGCCATTTTAAGAACTCCTTTTCTGTTGCTTTTTTATTTGCTATTCTTTTTGCTCTTAAAAAAGATAGAATGCATAAGAATCTAGCTCAACCTTTCTGTATGTCTAGGAATTTGACAAATAATAGAAGTGTTTATAATTTTGGCTGGTAAAAGGAGCATATTGCTACAGAAAAGTTGGAACTACAAAAATATCACCCACGATATTCCTCCAAAAGAGACAATGTAATTATAAGTTTGAGATTTAGGTAAACACCTAATGTTTAATTATGTTCCCCTAACAAAAAATTAAACTAGGATCTTTTATTATGAGAAAGCTTACAAACTGTCAATCAGATTACAAATGCTAATTAGAGAACTTTTGTTCATGTCCAGAAGTCATTTTGACTACACCAGTCCACTGTCTTGGCTAAAAAGTTTAGTGACGACTAACAATCTATATAAAACATTTCAATAAAATTGCACAACATAAAATTACTGCTGAACCTTAGCAGTAAACGTACATCTAAAACACATCCACTGTTACTGTTTTTCCAGGAACTTAATCCTTTTGGTTAAAACTAGGCTGGGCAAGGGTGTTAGTTCAAAGAATGACTCCTCTTTCGATCAGTATCAAACCAGGGAAATACATTTTGATTACTTGTACACAGCTAGAACTGCTCTCTCATAGTTAAGCTGTGTCCACTGTACAAAAGGGAAAATAGGTGCCACGGAGAAGTCCTACCAGCTGTTGAAGGCTACCTGTTTCAGGACCAAAACTTAAGTGTAGACAGCTCCCAAATCCCAGGGTATTGGGATGTGAAAGCTGTCTGCACTCAAGTTTTGGTCCTGAAACAGGTATTTATAAGGCATGTCTGTCTCTATAATGACCTTGCTCTCATTTATGAAACTTTACAGCATTGATGCAGGGGCTTCAATTTTTCTGCAGAAATAAAAATCCTCTAGGAAACCTTTATGCAAATACAAAAAGATGCCCTTTCCCCAGGGTGGATGCAGCCTGACACCAGGCTGTCCCTTTCACTCTCTAAACTGGGTGCCTGAAAATGAGTCCATTTTAGACCTTTGGAATTCCTGTAACAATAAGAAAGATCTCATTTGAAACTAATATGTCATGTATCTTCCCACAGCACCCGAGGAAGGATCTTTTACATTCCCTAATGGGGAGGCTGTGGAACAAAGTGAGGAAAGTAAGGATCGGACCATCATGCTCATGGGAGTATCCTCACAAAAGATTTCTGTTCGGCTGAAGAGGACTGTCGCCCACAAGGCCACCCAGACCGAATTACCGTCTTGTGAGAGCCCTTCTGGTCCTTTCACGCCGTATTCCCCAAGGAAGATAGGCCAAGACACTCTGTATGTGCTTTCCAGTCCCACATCTCCATGCCCTAGCCCAGTCTTGGTAAGAAGGCGGGCTTTTGTCAAGTGGGAGAATAAAGACTCCCTCATAAAATCAAAGGAGGAATTCCGTCACCTCAGACTCCCAACTTACCAAGAGCTGGAAAAGGTACCTTTTTTTAAGACTTTCTGAGAGAAGTGGGGCTAATCCAGGGGAGGGCATGAGAACTGAATAGTCAGACGGTTGATTACTAGTGGGATAAAAGGAGGAAAAAAAGGATTCTGGCTTTCTCTCAAAGAAACCAATGGGGGCCCTGGTTCACATTACATGAGTAGAACAGGATATACAGGGCTCCTTATTACCATAAAGGTACCATTTTAACGTGTCGGTGCCAGGGCCAAAAACACTATTCACAACAGGCTCTTTGAGAAAAACCAGTTTCTATTGATCAGTTTTACTGTGCTGACACCACACCCTTTTTCTATATGGAACTTCAAATGAACTTGCCTAAATCCTTCTTCTTTAGAGGTCTTTGCTAATTTAGTCATCAGGATCATGTTTGGAGACATTCATGGTTGCCTAGGTATCTTTTTAAGAGACAGTAGATGATCTTTGCTACCAAGAAAAAAAAAAAAGTGTATTAAAACCCAGCAAAGGAAAAAGCCTCCCTTTTAATATAAACGAGGGAAATCTTTTCTAACATCTCAGGTAGAAAGAACAGCTAACTCAGTAGTAGCTGGCCAATGCACAGTTGAATATAAAATGGTAACAACTGTGATACTGGGAGCTGCTTTTTTGTTAGGCTCACAATGTCTAATAAGGTACTTAATGGAGGCAAAATAACAGTTTGGGAATATGGTGGCCAAAGGTTTGAGAGGAGGAAATAAGATAGCAGTCAGTTGTTCAAACACTGAATTCTGTGGAGTCAATTAACTAATGTACTTCTTTTCGTTTAGAGTACAAAACTCGAGTTGAGTTGACTTAGACTTCTTATGGGGACAGTAGTTTCTTACCAATAACAGGCAACCAAGGATATATTAGATCCAACATTATTATCAATCACTTTATATTAAAGAGGAAGAATGACTATCTGCACTGTTTCAAAACATCCAGGTTGACAATGTGTTTTTAGAGGCCTATCAGGACAAATGTAAAACCAATACCTACCTAGGTAGAATTCCTTTAGTAATTGTACACAGTGAAACTGTACAAGAAGGTCTCAGGATTTCCTACCTTGTCCTCAATGTTGTACCCTCCCTGTCAGACTCCCAGGAATTGAGTTAGATACACATGAAGAAACCCTTAGTTTGGTACCTGGAACAAAGAATATAATATTAGGAAGTACATATAGAAAAAGAACAGGTTTTCTGGAAGAAAAAAGTGCTCCTGCTTGGAGTATTTTTAAGACATGCTTTAAGACTAAAGTCCATTGGATGGCAAAATGTGGATTACACAAAGCCCTCTCTTTTGAGGGGCACAAACTGCCAAAAGCAACTTTTAAGAAAAATGAAAGAAATCTTGAAAAGTGAATTTAATAGAGAGGAAAGAACTTTGGCCTTCAGGACAAAGATTGGCATTTCTAGTCCTAGATATTTCTTACACTAGCTATTAAAATCTATGATCTGTTTGGTGCTCTGTAAAACACAGGGCTGGGTTTCCATGTCCTCCCTACTGTTTGCTTCAGATCTTGACATTTTACATGCGCATGAAAAGGCACAATGTATTTGGCAACAATGACTTCTTGCTGCAAGGTGGTAGAAAGGTTTCAGATGCATTAGGTCCAGAACAATTCCCACCCAGTAATACCAGAGCTCCTAAAGCCTCTCACCATCTTCTCCATTGCCTCTACTTTTATCCTTGTCATAGAGGCCTAGGGAAAACGATTCACTATTACATTTTAAAAGATCAAGTCTCACTTTGCAGTTAAGTGAAATGTCTATCTGTAATTCAATAGCTCCACCCACAGCTCACCATGTACTTTAACAAAAACAAGTCCATTAGTGATTGACAATACAGAATAGAGTATTTGGACACCTGCTGTTGTCCTATCTCCTGCTTTCCAACAACATTCTAGCAGAGTTGAAAAATAAAGTCAGAATTAGGAAACTATATTAGATTGGTGTGTTAACCAGTTAACTTACAAAGGCTTAAAAAGTATTACAAAGTGTAATAATGGTAAATATGTATGCAACCATCATTGCAGCAATGAAATATATTAAGCAAATACTAACATCAAAAGGGAGAAATAGACAATACAACACTGAGGATTACTGGTCCTTCAGAAGGAAGACTGAAATGATTAAACCTGCCAGTAGGAGAGACAATGTATAGGTTATCCAGACAGAAAAGTAATGAAATGTTGGAATTAAACCACACTCTAGAATAAATTGATTTAGCACCCACATAGAGAAAATTCCATCTAAGAGCAAAAGAACACACATTCTTCTTTAGTGCACAGGGAACATTTTCCAGGATAGATCATATAAGGCACAAAACAAGTCTCAGCAAATTTAAAGACTGAAATCATACCAAACTATCTTTCCTGACCACAATGGTATAAAGCTAGAAAATCTACAAATATGTGGAAACTAAACAACATAATTCTGAACCGATGGGTCAACAAAATCAAAATGGAAATAATCTCAAGACAAATGAAAAAGGAAATACAACATATTAAAACTTATGGGCTGCAGCAAAAGCAGTTCCAAGAATAAAGTTTATAGCAATAGTGCATATCTTAAGAATTAGAATGATTTCAGATAACCTAACTTTACACCTCAAGGGACTAAGAAAACAAATTAAGCTCAAAGTTAGTAGAGAGCGTAGAGAATAGGAAATCAAAGATCAGAGCAGAAAAATAAAGATTCAACAAAACTAAAAGCTGGTCCTTCAAAAAAGAAAATTGATAAGCCTTTAGCCAGACTGACAAAAAAATTAGAAATGCAAAAGGAGACAATACAACTGTTACTACACAAATACATAAAACCATAAGAGACTATTATGAACAATTATGTGCCAACAAATTAGATAAACTGAAAGAAATGGATAAACTTCTAGAAATACACGACCTACCCAGACAGAATCAGGAAGAAATAGAAATCTGAATAGACTAATGAGAAATTGAACTGATAATGAAAAACCTCCCAACACAGAAAACCCCTGGATCAAGATGGCTTCACTAGCAAATTCTACTAAACATTCAAAGAATTAACACCAGTCCTTCTAAAACTGTTTCAAAACCTGAGAAGGGAAACTTCCAGACTCATCCTATGAGGGCAGCATTACCCAGATACCAAAGCCAGATAAGGATGCCACAAGAAAACTATAGACCAATATCACTTACAAATATAGATGTTAAAATTCTCAAAATAATAGCAAACCTAATTCAAGAACATATACAAAGGGTTATACACCATGACTAAGTGGAATTTATCCTTGGGATGCAAGCATGGTTTGACATATGTAAATGTATTACATCACATTAAAATGAAAAGTAAAAATCGTGATCTCAATAAATGCAAAAAATGCATTTGACAAAATATAACCCCTTCATGATTAAAAAAAAAAAAACCTCAGCAGATTGGGTAGAGAAGGAACATACCTCAACATAGTAAGCTCTTCTTCTAAAATCAGAAATAGACAAGGATGCCTGTTCATAACACTCTTATTCAATATAATACTGGAAGCTTTAGCTAGAGTGATTAAGCCAAAAAAAAAAAAAAAAAGTCATCCAAAATGGGAAAGAAGTAAAACTATCATTAAATGCAGATTAGTTTACATATAGAAAAATCCCAAAGACTCAACCAAAAAACTGTTGGAAGTTACAGGATACAAAATCAATATACAGAAATCAGCTGCATTTTTATACATTAAAGATGAAACATCTGAAAAAGAAAACTATCCCATTTACAATAGCGTCAAAAACAATACTTGGAATAAATTAACCAAGGAAGTGAAAGATCTATACAATGAAAATGACAAGACTTTGCTAAAAGAAACTGAACACATGAACAAATGGAAGGACACCTGTGTTCATGGATTAGAAGAATTAATATTGTTAAAGGTCCATGCTACCCAAAGCAATCTACAGGTTCTATGCAATCCTCATCAAAATACTAATGGCACTCTTCACAAAAATGGAAACAATCCTATCTTGATAAAAGATAGAGATATCACACTTCCTGATTCCAAACTATACTATAAAGCTACAGTAATAAATAAAAACGATATAGTACTGGCACAAAAATATAGACCAAAGAAGAGAAAAGATAGTCCAGAATTAAACCCTTGCTTACACAGTCAGCTAATATTCGATAAGGGAGGCAAGACCACCCAATGGGGAAAATATCCTCTCTTCAACAAATGTTGGGCAAACTGGAAAAACACGCAGAACAATGAAACTGGACACCTTACACCACTCATAAAAATTAACTCAAAATCGATCAAAAACTTAAACATAAGACCTGATACTATAAAACTCCTGGAAGAAAATGTAGGGAAAAAGATCCTCGATGCTGGTCTTGGCGATGATTTTGCAGATATGACACCAAAAACACAAACAAAAGTAGAAATCAACAAATAAGACTACATCAAACTTAAGAGCTTTTACACAGCAAAAGAAACAATGAACAAATAAAGGCAAACTACAGAAGCGAGAAAATTTTTGCAAACCATGTATCAGATAAGGGGTTAATATCCAAAATATATAAATAACTCATACAACTCAATAAAAAAAAAATCCAATTATAAAATAGGCAGAACTTAATAGACATTTTTCCAAAGACATACAGATAGCCAAGAGGTATATGAAAAGATGCTCAACATCACTAATTATCAGGGAAATGAAAATCAAAACCACAATGAAATAACACCTGTTAGAATGGCTATCATCAAAAAGACAAGCGACAACAAGTGCTGATGAGGATGTGGAGAAAAGGAAACCCTTGTGCACTCTTGGTAGGAATGTAAATTGGTACAACCACTGTGGAAAACACTATGGAAGGTCCTCAAAAAATTTAAAATAGAACTACCATATGATCCAGTGATTCAACATCTGGGTATTTATCGGAAGAACACAAAAACACTAACTCGAAAACAAATGCACTACTATGTTCACTGCAGCATTATTTACAATAACCGAGATTCAGAACAACCTAAGGGTCTGCTGACTTGATAAATGAAGAAAATGTGGCATGGAATACTATTCAGCCATAAAAATGAACGAAATCTTGCCATGTGTAACAACATCGATGGACCTTGAGCACATTATGCTAAGTGGGATAAATCAGAGAAAAACGAATACTGTCACTTACATGTAAAATTTTCCAAACTTGTAAAAAGAGTAAAACGGTGGTTACTAGGTGATGGGGCTTGGAGGACAGGACCGATGTTTAGGGTACAAATGAAGAACAAGTAGTAAATAAGCCCTAGAAATGCACATGAGTATAGACAATATTGTACTAAAGTCATTACACTTACTAAGAGATTAGAACTTAATTATTCCAGCTAAAAAGGATGATTACGTAACATGATAGAGGTGTTAATTATAGCTACAATAGCAACCATATTACAATATACAAGTATCAAATTAACATGTACACTTTTAATTTACACAATGTGTAAAATATGTCAATTAAAAAAAAGACTGGAAACCAACTGCTGCCTTATAATTAAATCACTGAAAATTAGATAACTAGATCTCAGTTTAGAGTGAAGAATAAAATTCCTATCTTTATCAAGAGTCCATTAGTTTTCGGTGATTTGAATGGGGGGAGAATTTTAAATGAACTATAATATTTCATATTACAATTTGCCAAGACTCTTTCATACCTTAAACCTGACCACAGACTCTGTCTCTGCCAAGTGTAGGTCTCCTGCTTCACAACATCCAAAGGTCATTAGTCACTTATTGCTCAGGAATGGTTTATTCTGCCTCTTAGCCACTCACATCTTTGATATGAGTAACAAAAACTGCTATTTGCACATGATCATTTGATATTTAACTTATTTCCTATTCAGGGCAAAATACCTGTTTTGAAAATAGTTTTTAATTCTCAGCCACAGTGAATAAGAGATGCCAGTCAACTGTAGTACTCCTCATACTATAACCGATTTTACTATTCATTGTTGCTTTATTAACTTAATTTATTCTCCTTTCCCTTTAGGAAATAAATACCCTGAAAGCAGATAACGATGCTCTGAAGATTCAACTGAAACATGCACAGAAGAAGATAGAAAGCCTCCAGCTTGCAAAAAGCAATCATGTCTTAGCTCAAATGGTACAGGGTGACTGTTCTTAGCCCAAACACTCAAGGAGCACAATCTGTAGATAACTGTATCAGAGATCTTCTTTCCTAAACCCATTAACAGAAAGACCCAGGGAACCTTAGATAGACCAGTTTTGAAAAGGGTATTTTAAAAAAGAAAATCTTGTTTCTTTTTTTAATCTAAAAGATTTTTAGAAAGTGTGGTACAGTGTGGTACTGTTTTCTCTTTCAGTCAGATGAAACAAAAGAGAAGAAAACTGAAGAATGTAAAAGTTTTGCCATTAAGACCACAAACTTTTGCCCCTTAAGACTAATAGCAAAAGCATGATTTAAAAAAAAAAATCATGACTAGTTTCCTGACAAAGTAGCTTCTCCTATATGGCCTGTCTGCATCTTCCTTAGAACTAAAATCCCTGGAAAATGAATTTGCTTCCTTCCCCAGGGTTTTCTGTGAACTAAGGGATTTACTTTGTTCCATCCGAAGCTCGCTTATATTAAAATACCCATATTCCAAAAGTAGATTCACTTCTCTATAATCCAGTATTCTTTATGAATCTGGTTCCCACTTCACTACCTCATAACTAATCAATTAGCCTTTTCCCCATCCTTCTAGAGGACAAATTTTTGCCGGGAGGCTTATTAAACAACATGACATTATCTAACTGCAGATCAACTCATAGTTTTAGTCTCACAATCAGAATAGTCAATTAAATCCCTGAAAATATGGTTATTACCATCTCAGACATGACTGGCTAAATAATACAAAAATGTTTGTCCTCATATAATCTACAGTGGATAGAACTGAGACTTTGTGGCTGTTTTTTTAAAACAGTCTATTTAGCTTTTCCTGTACTATCTTTACCTTTTGTGGAAGTAATTGTTTTTGAGCTGAATTTGTGCTTATACTATATTATTTAGAAATAAGCTAATTGGACTACGACCTTCAATAACAGCTGAAAAACGTGTACATATGTATATATACTATGTATATACAATATCAGGCATGCATGTGACTTGGAATTTTGTTTCCTCCACAAAATGTGGAAGTGAATGAAACAACTTTTAGTCATTTACACAAATTCACAAATATAAAGTTCAATTTGTTATAAGATGAAGAATTTGCTCACAATGTAAACTGTAGTATCTGGCAAAATCACAAGTAAGAGTTCTGTAAGTTATCTATCAGTGAAGGTTAATGATAAATGGGCTCATTTCATTGTCTGGGCAACTGCTCACAAATTTGTCAGACTCTTTATTTCTCTACAAAAATTTCATATGGTCATTTTCTTTTTGAGTGGAACTTACCTTCCATGCTTGGAAAACCTGGTATTAAACGGACTTGAAATTCATAAGTTGACCAACTGCCAAGAATATAATCTCAACAATTAGAAGTTCCAAACCTAGAGCCAACACCACTACCAAGTCTTAATCAGAACACAAAAATACATATATACAAGGTAGCTTCCTTAGAGGATTCTGACCATTTAAGAAGCTTCTTTGATAAAAGACCAGCTTCTACTTGTGTACCTCCTTGTACTGAGCTTTAGGGACAAAGTGACTTGCTTTCAATTAGCGTTTAAAGAATCATTTCGCAAATTTACCCATTTCTAAATCTAACCTCAAAAATCCTACAGCAGAGCTGCTTAGGTCTACCACTTGGTATATAAACTTATAGAAGCACTTTGCTACTTAAGTTGTATGGAACGACATGAGTTTATGATAATATTTAAAATTCATATTCTTCACTATTATTTTCCTCTGATATAGACCAAAGACAGTACAGCTCAGTTTCTTTAAACTTAGTCATGTAACACAATTAAATTTTTTCATTCTTCTTACTCACCATCCAAAATACACATTCCAGGTTAGTTTTGTGTGAAATATCTGTAACCTATTGGAATTCAGAAGATCAAAGTCCCCTTAGTCAAATTAACAAGGATAGAAGGTCTCAAACATTCCAGAATTTATCACTGAAATGGATAGGAAGGAGTAGCTTCCTCACAGGTTTTTACAGTTCAGCAAAGGCCAAGAAGTATAATATGTAAATTAGTATTATTTATACTGAGCTACATGGGATTAGTGGACTCTTCCAGGAATAACCTGGAACAAAGTTTTCATTTGTCAAGCCTAGGATAAGAATTTTTGTGTCTTCTACTGACTTGAAATAAGTTTGAGCATATGTTTATTTGCCAAAACAAGTACAAATTTTGTTTTGTTAAGAGCAATGTCACTTCTCATTTTCTTTGGTAACTGACTTGCCTTTTTACTATTTGTGAATTTCTGTCTAAAGATATATTATGTAAAAGAACTATAAGGAAAAACAAAATGTATAGAATGTAAAGATTTTTTATACCTAATGTACATTTTCTTTGTGTAATATTTATATGATAAAAGACATTAGGACCCCTATAACACAGATGTCTTGTCTTCTAGTTCACAAATATGTAGAAGCTTCACCTGAATTTTTACCATAAT
Source organism: Rousettus aegyptiacus (assembly GCF_014176215.1). Lineage (NCBI taxonomy): Eukaryota > Metazoa > Chordata > Mammalia > Chiroptera > Pteropodidae > Rousettus > Rousettus aegyptiacus. Next base: position 113,146,198 of record NW_023416306.1, on the reverse strand, counting down.
CCACAGCTATGACCACTCCCCTATCCTATTAACCAGTTTTCCTGGAAGGAAAAGCAAAGCAATTATTCAGTATAAGTTTTATACATCTTTTTATAACATGAAGTAACAGAAATATTTAATCTTGTCCTATCTTATTACATAATGACTTACAGTGATCCCAAATATTAAGTCTATAAATATTTAAAACTGAAGGAGACAAATATGAAGTTGTCATTTCTCTGTGGCTTTCATCTTTAATTACACAGTTCTAAGAAAACTAGCAAGGAGAGAAACTTTGAAGCTGTGGGTGAAATTGGTAGAGGATGGTTCAACTCAGTGTACAGTCCACCCAGAGCAATCCATTTGTGCTCATGATTATTTAGTGATTAGAGATAGCCATGATTTTCCATTAATTCCCAGCCAACTTTTGTTTAACCAAACCAATGAAGGGAGAAAAATTCCAATCACTCACATTTCACTGTGCAATTTATCTTCATATATTTGGATGTGGGTTTATCATTCTGGCAATTCATAATACTTCATACAAAATAATGAAGTCACACTGACAACCTAGAGAAGAGATTAAACTGACTCTCCTCCAGCACTGATTCTCATCCCAAATATCTCTAACCTGTGCTCCTTACAAGGTATAGATGGTATCGTTGATCAGAACATTCTCTGGTCACAAATCTTATTTGAGTTATTATACCTTCTTTTGACACGGATATAAGTAATTAAATGTTTTTGGTTTAAAATACTTTTTTCTTGTTTAGTGAGGCAAGGATTTCTCTCATCTGCAGAACACAAGGGAATAAGTTCAAAGATAATAACTGATCCCTTCTTTTGCTTATGTATAATGGTGTAGTGGTTATGTATGGATAGGACGTCTGTTCTTTATATGGTCCAGATGTGAGGTTACTTTCTTTAATCCAGAAACTCCCAGGAAAGATGTATCTATAGATGCTATTAGATACCACAGGCTAGACCAAGACAAGAAAAAGAAAAAAGGGGAGGAATAACAAGGTAATAGGAAAAGCGAAAATGAGAACAAGGTAAGAAAGAATGAAGAGACACAAAAAAACGTGTTGGACTTTAGGAAGCAGTGAAATGCCATTCATCACACACTACATTTGTATTGCACTCAATTTATAAAACATTTTCACATTATGGCCTTTCACGTGAAGACCCCAGATTGCTTTACTGCTATTCTAGATATTGCTCAGCACATTCTTATACAAATGAATTTTTTACTGAAGATAATCATAAAAATCCTAGCTTATGGGAAAGAATAAGACATTAGAGTCTAGACTACTCGGCTTTTCATTCGAGCGACATTTATAGGAATGCGATAAGGTGTGGTTCCAGCTCCAACATGATTCAAGGAGCACGTGCTAAACTTGGATAAGATTTACAGTGCCTCCAGTGGATAATCAAACAGCACTTCAATGAAGGTACAAAGACATCTTATGGAAAATGATGTTTCTGCCATTATTTGCTATAAACCTTTAGTGATAAAAGTTGGAAGTAGTTGTAAACCCCTTCTGTTATCAATTAAAGCTCCCAAAATGAAATGAAGCAGAAATAGAAAGGCTTTAAATGAACATTTTTCTGTTTAAGTTAATAACTCTTGAAATATTTTACTCCAGTGTTCTCTGCATGTATATATACACACACATATATATATATTTTTTTCTTTTTTAATTGTTTTCCAGAGTTCATAGCTACTGATAAAAGGCTTTTCCTAATCATGGAAAACATTTTTCTCTTACTATCATAAATGAAATTAAATCTCTCTATTAAATATAAACACTAAAAGATAAGTTTACAAATAACCAAAAAAATTTGTTTTCCTATCCTGAACAAATTTCTTTGAAAGGTTAGCTTGAAAGTACATGGCCAAGACTGCAGCATACTTTTAAAGTTTTAACGTTATCTTAGATATTATCACAGGGTTTACTGTAAAACCAAAAAACAAAACTGCCAAAAATCAAATACCATTTGTCCACTGGTACTCAGCTTTCTATCTACTAAGGTTGGTTAGAGCACAGAAAGCTGTTACGCACAGGTGCTGACCAGACATCTACATTGTGATATAGATTTTACAGTAGGAATTGAAAAAAAATTGTGTGGCTCTTTTCTCTCTACTAAGAAAAAAAACTGCATTACTTGACCCATCTCTTACACCATTCACAACAGGACTGCTATAAATTCTCAATGAATTTCACTTGTACTCAAGCATCACATTCCTCATTTCACCAATGAGGACAAATCAATCCCTGTGACCTCCAGTCATTTCAGCCACAGCACCCAGGGGCTAATGTCATAATTCGAATACACAATATCTAGTCCCCAAGCCTTTCGTTGCTCCACCCACGAAACCACATATAACCCCTAACCCTGTGTTTCCCAAATCTAGCTGAGAATCAGAATCACCTATGGATGCCTTGGCCCTACCTCTGTTCTACTGAAACTGGAAATTACTGCTCTAATCCTATATTATACAGCTCAGCCTACCTTTTGATATTCTGATACCTAAAATGAGGGCCGAAGGATGAAGAGACCAATTTATAGGAATATTTTTACACCATTATGTAAAATTGATATACTTTCGTCCCGTTAGAGTAATTCTGACCTAAATTTAACTTTGCTTTGTCAAACAGAATCAGATTTCAAATCCAATTGGAAAACAAATCAAATAGGCATACCAAAAAGTAAACTCAGCCTTCGATTTATGGAACTTTAACAGAAACCTGGTCAGAGGAATAGCTTCCTATAATAGAGAAAACAAGTCATGACAACTACCTATTGAACAAAACCATCGGTCTCTTTCCCTACGTTGTAAAGTAGAATTAACAAACACAAAACACAGCTATAGGAATACAGATGAGGCAACAGTCTAATTAACAAGTGGGGTCATTTATGTATCTCGAACCTGAATAAAATACAGGTCACAATCTAAATTCAATCATGACAAAATACTTTCCATTTTCCAAGTTTGATGATAATATTTACATTTTAAAAAATAGTTTTTGCTCATTTTTTGTTTTTGTTATTTAAAAAGATATAACATGCTCAAGGGTACACAGAACATGGGGGGAAAATCATCACTATGTCTAAGGGATCAAATAGTTGTATAAAACAATGCTCTTACATATTAACCCAACTAAGAATCTAAAATGGTGTTTACTTCAAAGATGACATTCAAGTATGTTATTTTGAACACTATGCCTAATGTATCTCTCAAGGAGTAAGCATTGCTAATTTTTACAGTTTTTAATATCTTCTATACCCACCACCACCTCCTCCATATGGATCTCCATAACCTCTTCCACCGTAGCCCCCTCTTCCACCATAGCCCCCTCTTCCACCATAATCTCCCCTCCCACCATAATCTCCCCTGCCCTGGAAACCTCCTCCTCTGCTACCACCTCCCCCACTTCCTCCCCACCCTCCTCCCCCTCCCCCACTACCTCCCCACCCTCCTCCACCTCCCCAGCCACCTCTTCCACCTCCACCACCTCCTCTACCACCACCACCTCCACCACCCCACCCACCCCTTCCGCCGCCTTCTTGTCTCTTTTGCCAAGGTGGCATTTCAGGGGGTGGTGGTTCAATTTCATTTGGCCGTCCTCCCCTGTCAGGCACTCTTCCCATCAGCACCTGTGTAAAAAACATTTTCTTTCACTTTCTCATATTTTAAAAGTTAAAATCTACTTAAAGGATTTAAGTGATATTGAGGTTACTATTCTAATAAAGAAACAGAAGCCAAATATTTAAGGACATGAAAGTAACAGACATGGTAATATGAATTAATATTGAAAATATAAATGTGATGTATGACAAATTTCTCACAATGTGGCATTATTTTTAAACAATCCAGGGAAATAGTTCTGAAACTTAAGGGCTTGTTAATTTTCTCATTTAAATTTGTTTAGCAAATTCTATAACAAATGTGGTACCTATCACACTAAGAAATTTTTTTAACAAAACATTTTCAAGTACATAAACTATATACTTTAATTAAATTCATATCCATTTATACAACAACAAAAACTCTGAACTTTCCATTGCCACTGATTTGGTAATGAGCTATGCAATAAAAGACTATATTTCTAAGCACATTTTATTTCAGCAAAGTATAAAATATATATAACATGGATACAATGAAATCAAGATGAATATAATAACTATAATCAAAGGTATGATTGCAAGGAGAGATATAGATTCTCAAGGAACTATTTCTTTTTTATGAGAAACTTAAGCTAACTTTCAATGATGATAGTAATTATTATAAAGAAAATAAAAACTTAATATACCTCCTTAGCTATGTTTTACAATACTTTGAAGGATAAACCAGGGAAGAGTATGGTTTACGCCCCAAGGTCCTGTAGAAAGGACCCCCTTTATATATTCACGAACGAAGACAGACAGACAAAAGTGAGGAGGGTAGCCCTCCACTCACCACAGGCAAGGAAAAGCCAATAGCTTCCTACCAGTCTCTTTCAGGGAAGAAGGTAAAACCATAACTACCTCAATTAAAATGATCCATGAATCAGGTTCTACTTCCACTGATCATCTAATCAAAATTATGTTTTAGTAATTCATGACGGACAAGAAGTACAACATCCTCACTGTGGGGCAAGATTCGAACGAAGTATGTCAAACATTCTTTTAAAGTCAGCAATAATGCTCTAATTATCCAATCCCCAAAACAGCTTTTCTTGGTAGTTATTCTCAGTGGTCTCTCCACCAAACAAGCTATGTTGGTGGGTATATGGCAAGCTACTGCAAGAACTGATCATAAGATTTCCCTCAAATAATCAGACTATAAATTATAAACTCAGAAAAGAGATGGGAAATTTCACTTAAAGAAGTAGAACTCTTGATCCAACTAGATTGTAACCTGACGCAAGACATTAACATATTTCAAGACAGAACATTTTCAGAAGATAGGCTGATATTAAAATGGAAGCAGGGAGGCATAAACACTGCTGTCTAACTGAGCAATAATTAGGTAAATTGACTTTATACACAACCATCCCTCAGGTAAGGAATCATATCAAGGATAACTTTCTCACCATGCTGAGTGACAAACTATTTTAAAATTACCCAAATGCCCTAATTCCTGAATTTTTCCTCTTCTGTAATATAGCCTGGGTCTAAATGAAGAGTACATGCTAGCTGACCTAACAAACATTCTAGATCAGTTTACTGTTGTTGCTGCCGTTAAAGTATAAAATTCAGACTCTTTGAACTTGTTTAAGACCTGTCAAAAAAATGGTTCTATGCTCTGAATCAGGAAACAGACGCCCCCAAGAGATTCGGTAACTTTCCCAAGGTGATTACTCTAAGTAAATGATAGAACTAGAATGTGAAGCCAGATTTATATGACTCCAAAGCACATGCTCTTCCCTTTATACCAAGGGTATAAGAAACCTGTCAATACCTAAAATGATTCCTACGTATTTTCACTAACAATGAATGATTACTTTGCTGGAAAGACAAATAATTCTTCATAAAGCTATTGATCAGAACAATTCTTAATTCCTCTAATTCAGATAAAACTTTGGTTTAATCTATGAATAAAGAAATTCAAATGAACATACACACACAAAACATAATTAAGCCTAGATGGAGTGAAGCCCCTCTACCCCTCTTTTCTAGGAGTTCACCAAAACAAAAGAAAATATCAAAACATCAAACAAGGATATCATAAATTCATTCTCCACTGAGAAAAACCAACCTTATTAATGGCACATGCCGTCTTCTCCCGGCTAGAGCCACTACTTGTTCTAATGATCTTGGATAGATCTTCACGAGCAGCAAGTAGATGTGCCAATGTAATGGTTGTCTTGGGTGACAAAGCATAACGCTTAGGCTGATAAATTCTTGCTATGTCATCTGTTTTCACCTAAATGACAAAAGTGAGGGGGAAAAGAAACCAAAGAACGTTTCAATGAAAGAGCAATGGCAATCATTTATATTTGATAATTTCTATGTAGAATGAAAAAAGTAGACCAACAGATGCTAAAAGAATATACAACTACCAATAACTCACTAAAAAGTAACACAAAAAAGATTCTAGTCATAATAACACAAGACAAACCTAAAAACAGCTTTACCAAAATCACATACAAGACCTTTAAGAAAAAAAAAATTGTAAATCTTATAAAAACAAAAGGAAAACTTGAATAAATGGAGAGAAATACCAAGTTTCTGGATGGGGACACAGTACTGTCGGTTTTCCCCCAGATTAACTAAAGATTTACTGCAATCTGTTGGAATGGTTTTCGAGCTAAATGTGGGGCAGGGGGAGGGGGGAATGGACGGTGCGGGGACCCAAAATTAATCCTGAAACTAAATATGTAAAAATGACTTAAAGAATTTTGAAAGAGTTCTATCAGATATTAATATGCAGTATGAAATTATTATCACTGTCATAATAGCTAACAGTCACTGAGCACTTATTAAATGTGCCAGAATACTGTTCACTTAATAGTCCTGTCTTTAATCCTGAAAATATCCTTTTAGAGTGTGGTTGTTTTTATTACTAATCCTGAAAAAGCCTTTTAGAGTGTGGTTGTTTTTATTACCCTCTTTTGCCAATGGAAAGCTTAGTTTCCCCAAAATACGGAGAGAATCCCAGCTTTGCCTACTTAGTTATAAGGATACACTTGATCCCCAAGCACAGGTGTACAGATAACAGTATACTCTCCTGCCTCAGTCTAATGACATGAAACTTGGGGAGGAAAAAAACAGATTGATGAAACAAAAAAGGCAATTAAGATTCTGAGCCTCATAAATGTATGCATGCAATCAATAAATGAGAGAAGAGCATCAAAGACCAGTGAGAAAAGGTATGGATTATTCTTTTAAATGGTGCTGGAATAAACTGTTGGCTATCTGTAAAAATAATAAGGTGCACCATATTGGAATTTCAAATACGGAGTTCACTGTTTAAGGTTTTATTTCATAATGAAAAATTTAACTTTATTACAAAGATTAAAATTTATATATATCAAAACACATAAAATAAAAAAGACAACTAGGAAAAATATTTAACAAACACAGCAACTAGCCAACTTCCTTAATATATAAAAAGCTCCATCAAAAGGAAAACAGGAAGACCCTAAGGCGGGGGGGGGGGGGGCGGGGGGAGACAAGACACAAATAGAAATTCCAAAAAAAAAAAAGCGGAAATTCAAATGACTAATAAGCTTATGGAAAAAAGTTAAACTTTACCAATAATAAAAATAAGCAAATTAAAACAATTTAGTCTTTCTGAACCATCAAGTTAGCAATAAAAGTGATAATGTTCTAAATATTAAAGAAACTAAAGTGAAGACAAAATTTCATTTACCTTACTGACAGGAGTTCAAATTTATACCAATTTCCTAAAAAACAATTTGGCCATGTGAATCAAAAGCATTAAGAGTCATAACCACTGACACAATAAATTTCCATTTAGGAATCCATCATAAGACTATACTTTGATTCATAAATAAAAATTATCCATATTAATATTCCTGGTATTTGTTATATAGAAAAAATGTACAAAATAAGAAAGTTAATTATGGCATCACTATACAATAAAATATAACAGCCATAAAAAGGACACTGAAATGAAGTACTGCTACATGAGATGACATGGATGAACCTTGAAACCATTATGCTAAGAAAACAGACACAAAAAGCCACATATTATATGATTCTGCTTATATGAAATGTCCAGATTAGGCAAATTCAAAGACACAGAAAATAGATCACAGTAGTGGCTGCCAGGGAAGTGAGAGGGTGTTAGGAATGACTACTAATGGGTGCATATTTCTTTTTGGGGTGATGGAAACGTTCTGGAATTAGATAGTGGTAATGATTGCAGAATACAGTGAATATACTTAAACCACTGAACTATATATACATTTTAAGATGGTGGATTATAGCTCCAAAAATTAAAAATTTTATAAAGGGTATGGAAATAGAACTTTTAGATAGGAGACAGTGATCACGACAGATTCTGTAAAAAAAGAAAACTGTAACATTATACTGTCCTAATTCAATACTAGCAAAATAATTTAAAAGAAGTCAGATTAACCATACTAACAAAAGTGTATAATCTTTTTGGAAGGTAACTCTGGAATATACATCAAAAGCACTAAAATCTTGCATACTCTCTGATTAAGAAATTCTACTTGACCCTGAATCTTGAGAAAGAAAAAACAAAAGTTGGTGGCATCACACTCTGATTTCAAACTATATTACAAAGCTATAGTAATCAAACAGTATGGTACCGGCATAGTAACAAACACAGATCAATGGAACAGAATAGAGACTCCAGAAATAAACCTACATATGTCTGGTCAATTAATTTATGACAAAGGAGATAAGAATATACAATGGGACAGTCTCTTCAATAAATGGTGCTGGGAAAACCAGACAACATCCAAAAGAATGAAAGTGGACCCATCTTACACCATACACAAAAATAACTTTAAATGGATTAAAGACCTTAAAATGGAATATATGACCTGAAACTTTAAAATTTCAAGAAAAAAACATAGGCTGTAAGCTCCCTGACATCAGTCTTGGCAATGATTTTTTTGGATTTCACACCAAAACCAAATTCAACAAAAGCAAAAATATATGACTGGGACTACATTAAACTAAAAAGCTTCTGCAAAGCAAAGGAAACCAACAATAAAATGAAAAGTCAACCTAATGAATGGAAGAAAATATTTACAAATCATATATTTGATAAGGGGTTAATATCTAAAATATATAAATAACTCATAAAATGGGCAGAGGATCAAATGTACATTTTTCTAAAGAGCATATAATGATGGCCAACAGGTACATAAAAAGATGCTAAACATCACTAATCATCAGGAAAATGCGAATTAAAGTCACAATGAGATACCACCTCACACCTATTAAAATGGCAATCATTAAAAAGTGAAGAAATATCAAGTGTTGGCAAGGCTGTTGAGAAAGGGAACCCTTTGTGCACTGATGGAGGTTCGTGTAAATTGGTACAGCTGCTAGAAAATAACACAGAGGTTTGCAAAAAATTAAAAATACAACTATTATGTGATTCAGCAATTCCACTTCTGAGCAAAACAAAAACACAAACAATACTTGAAAAGATATATGTGCTCCCTTATTCACTGCAGCATTATTCACAATAACCAATATGGTAACAACTTGTGTCCATCAATGAATAAATGTATAAAGAAAATGCGATGCGCATATATACAGGAATATTATTGAGTCATAAAAAAATAAAATCTTGCCATATGCAACAACATGGATATATCTTGAGAGTACTGTGCTAAGTGAAGTAAATACCATATGATCTCACTTTTATATGGAATCTAAAAAAAAAAAAAAAGAAAAGAAAAAAAGAATCGAAAAATAACCAAGCATAACCAAGCTTATAGATACTAAGAACAGACTGGTGGCTGTCAGATGTGAGGAATGGGGGAGTATGTGAAATGGGTAAAGGGAGTCAATGGTACAAACTTAGTTATAAAATAAAGTAAGTCATGGGGATGTAATGTACAGTATGATGGTTATAGTTAATAATACTGTATTGCATATTTGAAAGTTGCTAAGAAAATAAATCTTAAAAGTTCTCATCACAAAAACAAATGCTAACTAGACTTCTGGTGATCATTTTGCAATATATATAAATATCAAATAATTATAGTGTACACCTAAAACTAATATATGTCAATTATAATTCAATTTTAAAAGAAATTTTAGAAATACATCATAGACATGTACAAAAATTTAGCTGCCAAGGATTTCATTAAAGGGTCAAATAGGGAATTAAAGGAAACCTCAAAGTCAATTAATAGACTATAAAATTTTCTGTAAAGTTTTAGAATGCTGTAGAATAAATGTCTGATGAGTCATTCAATGTCAGACATATGAAACAGGATAATATAACAAGAAAACTCAAGGTATAACGGCATATACTTATGTAATCAATTAGAAAGGCCTAAAGTGATCCATAGGCTAAGAAAAAAACATTTCTAAAATCTCCCCAGACTAAGGAGAAAAGGAGAAAAGAATAAAAATACAACTTCCTTTGTCCTAAAACATGATGAAAAAAAGATGATGAAAATAAAATATGAAGGCATTTCCTAAAGGCATATTTTCTCAAAGTCTCCAAATTCAAGGGTAGTAAAGAGTCAACATGCTCATAAGTCCATGCCACTCTAAACATTCAAAGAAAAGAACATGTCAAAACTGTTTTGTATTTCTCTGTAAACTTAAGGCCAACACTGAAAATATCCTCTAAGTTACCATATTAAGATACATTTAATACACTACCTTCACAGTTGTCCTTATATTCCTAAATTCTGTTTTCTCATTAAAATTCTAACAGGTTAAACTGATGACCCGACATGTACAAAACTTAACCTATTTTAGTTTCCAGAGGTCAGTAAAGCGAATACCTCCCATACATTTGAACTCTATTGCATTTCTTGAGGCCGGCAATCATGTCATCTACTTCTTTTGTAACCCACAGCTTAGAGCATCTCGGTTTCTTGCATACAACAGTTATTCCAATAACATGGACGCTCACATATTTCTGGAGTTTATCCTGGTGCGCGTGCAGAAAAGAAACAGCTTTAACCATCTGAGAAGCTGATTAGGTATCACAGACATGAAAATCTTCCAAAAATGTTCTATACCTAATCAGAGGGTACTGAAATGCTCATCCAGAACCTGGTACATCATAGTGCTTGACACATATGAGATGCTGAATAAATGTTTATTAAAGAAAACACATAAATGACAGTGTTCAACTCTGCCTTACAACTATTCAATTATTGTGCTTAAAAAAAAAAAAATTGTTCCCTGAAATAACAGATTTCACCAGCAACTCTGTTCTAAGCACTCTTCAATTTTCTGTCTGCCAGGTGTCTGGAGGAGACTCTGTATAGTACATGAGGGAGTATTTCTTCATAAATAGGTCAGAATGACCAAACTACATCATTAAAAGGTATATGCATACTACAACAAAGAAATAGTGATATAGCCAAGCAAACAGCACAGATTTACTACAATAAGACGACATGTTTTGAGGAGGGAAAGTATACAGAAAATGGAAAATTCATTAGCCTATCCAATTTTAAAAGTATGTTTAAAAAGAAAAAGCAGCAGCAGCATATGATAGAGAAACCTAAAACAAGAAGAAATAACATCTAATTAGAAGGAAGATGAGACATCTGGTAAACTGAATAACGGCCACCCAAAGATGTCTACATCCTAATCTCTGGAACGTGTGAATGTTACCTTGCAGATGCAGATTAAAGATCTTGATAGAAAAATTACTCTGGATTACATGAGTGGGCCAAGTGTAATCATAAGGATCCTTGTAAGAGAGACATAAGAGTGTCAGACAAGGGAAGGCAAAGTGACACTAAAAGCAGAGGAAGAAAGATTAGAGGATCCTACACTACTAGTTTTGAAGATGGAGGATGAGAAAAAGAGCCGAGGTACATAGGTGACATCTGGAAGCTAGGAAATGCAGGAAAACAGATTCTCCCCTTATGCATCTGGAAGGAATGCAATCCTGCCAATACCTTCATTTTAGGACTTCTGTTCTCTAGAACTGTTAAGAGAATAAATGTGTATTATATAAGCAACTAAGTTTGCAGTAATTGGTTACAACAACCACAGGAAACCAATACAAAACACCACATGGAAAGAGAGGCCACGTAAGAGCCTAGAATACAACCAAAGCACCCCAGCAGACAGCAGAACCCAGACATGTGAGACAAGTATCTTGGATGTTCCAGCCCAGTCCAGGTATCAGCTGAATAAAGCTGCATAAGTGCTGATACGAGATGGGGCAGAAAAACTGCCCAGTTAATCCAAAGAGTATAATAACATTAACTGCAGAGAGTAACATACACTAGATTTACCCTTCCACTTGAAACAACTATAAAACTGGATAACCCATGTGAAACAGGGATTTTTTTTTTTTCAAACACTGGACATCAAGGAACATAAGACAGTGACCCCTGAAAACAGAGGGAGCAAATGATTTCCTAAAATTGTCCCAGCTTACTGTCAGGAGAATTTCCAGTCTGTGATGCAAGGTAGGACAAAGCTTGAGTACAGGTTAGATGCATAAAATGGGTGCGATAGAAGACAGATCTCTAGAAAGCTGTATGAAGAGATTCATATTTAGAGATGCCCATATCCTCCAAATCCCTCTTCAACTGTACTACACTCCACGGCCGTAAAATACTTTTAAGAAGACTTGTTCAGGCATCAGTACTACCAATACCTATTCTTATGTCTTTCTTTCTTGACCAGTTGCTCACTTTCTCTTACTGTCTCATATGATGCCTTCTTTAATACATATCCTTGAATTAATCAGTTATCTATGAGTTTAAAATAATGTGAAAGATTTGGGTAGAAATAAAAATATTTGAAAAAAGGGATTTATACAAGACCAGGATCGTTATATAAGACCAGCAGTTGGCCTGGGTATGTTCTTCCGATGGAGGGATAAAGTACAAATGTGGCATAGTTACATAACAGACAAGAAAGACTGAAGAACTGTCACAGAGTACCACCTACAGGACACAGATGGCAAAACAGCCCTACCTTTGCTCTATCAGACCATCCGAAGGACTGCACTGTGACATCCAATCGTTTCATCAACATCCGCCGGCGGCACTCATATTCACAGGAAAGAGCATCATTGATTCTTTCCAGTTGTTCCTAAATATCATAAGTTTTAGATTCATTATGCAGGGAAATTTAAAAGTTGTGGTAAGTACTTCCTACTGATTCAAAAAATACTGAACCCAATGACTATTTTCTGATCCATGAGACTTTAACAATAAATTATTTAAATAATAAAGAGTATCTGATAGAACATTTATGATATTCAGAAGATATTAAACATACAAATTAAACTCTAAAACTGGAATTTACCTTATCTTCAATCAAATGTGTTAAGGAAAACATTTACTTACTAAGTTGTCTGAACCAATAAGGAGAGAAAATACCAGTAACTTCCAATCTTATTGGCTTTAAGCTACTATTTGTTTCAAATCGCAACTATGCTAACATAATGGGCACCATAAATACTCTTGGCCAAGTAGTTTTAAAATTAATAAGCTGATCAAAAAAAATGTCTGGACCTATTACTCTGTAATATCGATCCATTTTAATTCTCCAAAATAATACATGCTACATCTTGTAAAATCTAGATGTCCATTTGTAAAATTAAGTCATATTTGCTAACTGAATTATATAAATCTAATAATAAAAAGAGGAAGGACTTACCGCCTGTTCCAGATTTAAATCAATTTTCAGCAGTGGTTTTCCCACATGATTTTTCTGGACTTTTGAGAGAATATCTTTCACCTAAAAGTAAATATAAAAGATTGTGAAATTATAAATCCCTAATTTAAAGCAATCTTACTCTTGCTTAAAATGTTATTTTGAATGCTAGATAATAAAATGTTAAAGTGAAATAACTAAAATATACCTTTACATATAGGGAAAGAATATCACTACTATTCAGAATATCTTTTTCAAAGTATTAGTTTAAATTAATTCACGCATTACTTTTCCAGAATAAAAAATAATGTACATAAACAACTAAAATAGCTACTAGAAGGTTTTACTATGAGAATCCATATGATTTTGGATTTTCTTAAGATGGCACTCTCTTACATACTGGTAAATTCTCAAAAGGATTAACACATTTGATGAGCACATGATTTTTCTCAATTAATTACTATCTACACATTCCGATTGTTAAGTATTCATTCTGGTTTCACTGTTCGGCAAGACAACATAGATGAACAAGACTTCCCAATTAAGTCTCTACATATACATTTCATTCCTTTTGCAAAGCTACTAATTTATATTACTTGAAACAGTTTTACTCTGGTGAGATAGTAGGCATTCTCTTTTGCTTTAGCAATATAGGGGTCATTCCAATAAGTCATTTATCCTGAAGGAAATGACTAAGAAATGATAGCCTAAGTTGGGCTTACCCTAACTGGAGAATCCTTTACTATCTAAAGAAAATATTTCGAAACTGAATGAAATATTTACAGTGTCTTAGTTATAAGGTAACTAAGGAAAACAATCAGGGACAGTTTAGATTTTGAGGGGTATGAAGCTTATTTAATGTTGGAGGGCACTCTTTTTAAAAGAATTAAAAATTATGAAAACAAAATTAGCATGAAGACTAGTGGTGATAGGGAGTGACTGTAAAGAGGCACAAGATTTCTTTAGAAGGAGATGGAAAGGTGATGGGAATGTTCTAAAATTAGATTTTGATGATGGTTGTACTCTGCAAATACACTAAAATTCATTGAACTACACACTTTGAATGGATGAATTTTACGGCATGTAAATTATATCTTGAGAAAGCTGTTTTTAAAAAATTAGCTTAGAAAGAACTTGTGCAAATGAGGAGTCTCAAAGCTTAAGCTTTATTAGCTTCATAGCAAATCTACCTCTACAATTACTGATACAATTCTTACATATTATAATTATTAACTCATTCTGTTAAAATATACCTTTTGTACAGATTCACCAATTATCATAAATACCTCCAATTTAATTATTTCATATATTACTAAAATTTTTAGTTGTAACTCCTCACTCGAGAGGAATTCTGAATGAATATTTGCAGTTTCTTACATGTAATCACATTCCCAGGATTGCAACATTAGATAACAGTTTTAATAAGTTTGTGATAGTGAGGGAGTGAAGAGTATAGATTCTGGAGATTGACTACCTGGGTTCAAAACTCGGATCCACCGCTACTTAGAAATCTGCTTGTCTAATTCATTAAACTTTTCAGTACCTCAGTTTCCTCATATAGCTGTTGTAGATAATGATACCTAACTCATTATAGATGATCTAAGGAAGGCAATAAGTTGTTATATATAAATGTTTAGGACAGTAAATGCTATATATGTGCTATTATTATTACTAGAATTACTTTAGATTCACATTTAAATAGCTTCGAGTTAGAAAATGATACTTTTCTTCCCAATGGTCTCTTCTGCACATATGGAAATTTCTGATAGAAACTGAATGGAGAAGGAAGTCCTTTTAGGTAAATTATTTAGCCACAATGACCACAGTAACGACTACCTTATAATTAGCCTGCTAGCATTCGAATACTGGTGTGATAGCCTGCTTTAAGTAGGGAAAAGAGATAATACTAACTAATACTAACTGCTAATACTAACTGAAATCCCTAAAAGGAAAAAAGCCTCTTTAGGGTAAATATGTGAAAGCACTGAGAGATTAGGAAGAGTCCATAATTCTGCCTCAATCTGAAATAGTCCCAAAAATTTCAGCCAACCCCAGATCATTCTTAATCCAGAGGAAAAGAGAAAAAACTCTGAAGAATAACTTGTTTACCCAGACCGTATATTTGAGCTGGGATTCACAGACATTCTTTGGTTTGCAAGTTCTCCTCCTACCTCAAAAAAAGTTTTAATATTGTGTTTTCATCTTAATGATACTAAAATTCTCTCAAGTGAAGACAAATCTTTTTCTTTAGTTCATAAAATATCAATGCAAAAAAGTACTTTATTCAAGGACTTAGGTTAGTGTGCCTAAAAATGGAGTTTTAGTACCTATTTTTGAAAGTAAGAATTTTTTCTTTAAAATGAATCCTGTATTATTGCCTAGAGGGTTTCTGCAAAACCTAGGGATTAGGCAAAAATTTTATCTATGAGAGCAGCATTCTAACACATGTCTTGACTAGGAAAAGTAGTTTAATAACTGAAAAAAATCAAAAAACTTGAGGCTCACAGTTTGCAGCTCTTTTTATACCATCGGGGTACTCATTTATTCATTCACTATACAACAAACATTTGCTAAACACTTATCCACCAGAAACTGTGCTTGTTCACTACCAAAGACAACCACATTGCAATTCCATTAATGTCCATTTTTTAAAATTTAGTTTGCCTTTGACTTTATAGGTTAATCTACTTTTTTTCTTCATAATGTATTTCAATCTTGTTTAGAAAAAGAATTCTTAAATTTGCAAAGTGATTTCTATCCCAGCAACTCTCATAAAGCCTAAGGGCACTCACTAAGATGTGATTATTGAGTATTAACTATAAGCAAATTAGGTCACATACATATTAACTCCATACCTAAAATTTAGTTTCCATGATGAAATACTTCTCCTGAAATGGAATGAATATTTTATACTTAAAGGAAATATTTACATGTTAGCATTTAGTTGCATTTGGGGAAAGAAAAATAAAACAAATACAATACCTTTGACTCCACTTGGCTTAGCATAAGTGGAATGTCAGAAGTTGTTGACTTAGGAATACCAAGGGTATCACAGATAGCGTGAATTTCCTGATAAATTTCACTATTTTTATCCAATTGAGAATTTTTACGTTTTTTGTTCTGTAATATCTGTAAAGCTTGAAGCTCTGTACTTAAAAATACTATAATAAGAAAAAAGAAAAACAAATAATGTTAAAATCCACACAAACTCCTTAAAAATCCCACTTTTGGGCATATATCCAAAGGAATCAAAATCAGGATCTCAAAGAGATCTGCACTACCATGTTCACTGAAGTACTGTTCACAATAACCAAGATACAGAAACAACCTAGGCATTCTTTGATAGAGAAAATGTTGTATATACATAAAATGGAACATTATTCAGCCTTAAGAAAGAAAGAGATCCATTTGCAACAACATGGATAAACCTGGGGGACACTGGGCAAAATAAAAATGTAGACACAGAAGCACAAATACTACAAATTATTTTTATGAGAAATCTAAATTCATCAAATTTATAAAGGAGAAAGTAGAATGGTGGTTGCCAGGGGTGGGGGAAGAGAGAGAAATGGGGAGTTATTAAACATAAAATTTTTACGAACCAATGATCTGTTTGAAGTTTTGAAATCAGAAGGACTGTGGCATAGTCCTCATAAGCCAAGGTGGATACATATTGGTCACTTATTCAAGATGAATAAGGCCTAGAGATCTACTGCTTTGTAGTACAGTGCCTATAGTTAATAGTACTGTACTGTATACTTAAAAATTTGCTAAGAGGGTAGATCTCATGTCGTTTTCTTATCACAAAAAGAAATAAAGAGAGTGGAAGGAAAGAGAGGCAGGCAGGCAGACAGACAGAGCCTACCCACAAAGAGTTTAAAGTTCAGTAGGAGAAACACAACAGCAAATCAATAATTTAAGAATGAATAAAACTCTGATAAAATAGTCTCACTTATATACACAGAGTACTCAAGCCAGGGGAGAATGTATAGCTCTAACTGATCTATTAGTAGAGAGTAATCAGAATAATGTTTGCCTTCAAGATACACCACCCCAGGCTGTTCACAATTTCACTTTACTATCACCATTTCATTTAACCCTTTCAACAGCCATATTTAAGAAAATTACTCAAAAATCTTAGGTGATTATTTGTAGCCTTGTTTTAAATTAACTCTCACTACAGTAGTTAAAATACTAGGGTTTTGTTTTTATTTATTTTAAGTAATAATCACACACTCCACAATTTAATAGTGTCAACTTCAGCTGAGCAAACAAGATATCTGAGAAACTTTAAAAGTACAGGTGCCTGGGTCCTACCCTGAGAGATTCTGAACCAGTAGATCTGAAGTAGGAGTAGGACATCTGTGTGGTATATTTTACAACCAAGGTGATTCTCATGGGCAGAGAGGATTGAAAGCCACCATTTAAAGTCTTTTCCATGCAATCTACACATGTCACATAATCTAAAGAGCCCACAGAAAGTTAAGGCCAACATGTATCAAACTGCTTCTGTGGACTATGCCAAAGTCACTCTGGTTTTGAAACCTCATTAAAACAAATCACCCATTCAAAAATTTATATTTTGGACAGAACCTTGGCTGAAGTCTGCCTTTGTTCCACAGAAACATGCGCTATGTAACAGTAACAACAAGAGTTCAGTCTAGTACTTAAAATGGCTAATCCATGCAGATGGTAAAAAATACTGTGAAGTCTTTCCACCATAATCCTCACATTCCCCTTCCCTTGAGGCAATCAGTATTAGTTTCTTATCTTTTTAGTCATATGTGTATGTATATTTAGTATATGTATCTACCATCTACATACTTTTGTAGAAACAAGGCATACTATACACGTTCCCTATTTTCATTTTTTATTTACCAATTTATCTTAGAGACCATTCCGTATCAGCACATTTGATGTGTTTTCATTCTAATGGCTATATTGTGGTATCATTGCAAAGATGTACCATTCCTACAAACAATGCCATAATGAACGTCCTTTTCATGTATCTCTGTACACTTGGGGAAATAAATATGTATTCCTAGACATGAAATTGCCAAGTCAAAAGGCATGTGAATGTTGTGATACTAATAATCTGCTTTTCCAAAAGGTTGTACTAGTCATTCCTCCACACTCTTAACACCTATTGTACATGAGAATGCTTACTCCCCTAAATTTGTATTATTTTCTTTTTTTGTTGGTATTTGCTAAACTGTTAAGTGAAAACAAATATATTATCCTCTCATTTTACTTTTTTAACTCTGAGGCATACTGTGCATTTTCTCATGATTAAAAGTAATTTAAAAAACTTTTTTCTGTAGAATGCCTGTTCATGTTTTACGTACTTTATATATTTTATCACTGAGTTTTCTTTTTCTTCTTAATTTATAAAAGCTCTCCACATAGTAAGGAATTTGGTCCCTTTTATTTTATACAGGTTACTAACACTTCCAAGAATATGAAGCTTCTTTGTATGTTTTAAAGATAGTCTAACTAAAGATAAAGATGGAGTGGATGCTAAGATTGTGAACCGGTATAGCCTTTCTGGAGAAAACTATGGCAATATATACCTAGACCACAGATTTTTGTTTTTAATGTTCATAATCTTGGTCTAACTAATCCAGAATTATGAGCAAAGAAATTTAAAATGGAAAAAATCTAAGTACCCTCAAATTTGAAATCTATTAAGTGTGTCCATAGCATTCAATGTTATACAGCTAATTTAAATTATTTTTTTAAAAAATAAGTGATGGGAAAATGTTCACATTCACTAAAGAAGTAGTGAAGGAACTGCATTTGTACAGTATCTCAATCTTACTTAAATGTGTATATACAAAGGAAAAAAAGAAAACAAAATACACCAAAAATTTAGTCATGATTCTCTCTGGAGAGTGAGATTATAAATGGTTTTCTTCTTTATAATTTTATCTATTTTGTAAGATTTCTATGATGAGCATGCAACACATATAACATAAAATCTACCATTCTATTTTTAAGTGTACATTATCATTAAGTACATTCAAAGTGTTGTGCAACCATTACCCCCATCCATCTCCAGAATCTTTTCACCTTCTCCAACTCCAACTGTATCCATTTAACACTAACCCCCACCTTACCTGACCTCCAAAGCAAGTTTCCATAATCAGAAGAAAAAAACTATACCAATTTCTCTTATATATCCTCTTTACTTTTACCAGAAGCCTATATTACTGTTATTGTTGAACTTCTTAGCAGGTAAGGTAAAAATGAATTACCTAACTCTCATTAACTGAAAGAGTATGCAAGTTCCTCTAAGCCATGCTTCTTAGAATCCTTTGTCTCAAAATTCCCAGGGGTTACTCTGACCTCCAATTAATAACAATGGTTCATAAAATCAGTGACTCACAGTGAATGAGAGGAAGGTGAGAAAACAGTGCAAGAAAAGGAGGGGGCATAATTTTTATCCCCCCACTCCTCACACCCCCCCCACACACACAAGGTTATTCAAATATCAAAACTCCTATCATCATCGGTTAAATACAAATGAGTAATTTCAGCTCAAATAAAACAAACATTGCCAACACTTGCATCTAGAAGGAATATATCACATGGATCTTTGTATAAATGGTACAACCTAATAAAAATCTTCAATAGAAAATGTTAGAAAATTTTTTCCAAATGGTCACTGTTTGTACAAGTTTCAAAATAGCATGAAATTAAATTGAATTAAAAATTTTTTGAAGGGACTCAATACAAATCAATGGATTATTTATGCTAACTGTGTAGATATAGGATAATTTATAATCCAAATTCATCCCTAACGAAAATAGGCCAGACTCACTAAAATTCAAGTGGCCTAAGGGTGCTTTTTTTTTAAACTAATCTATCCCTAATGCCTAGGGCAGTTTCTGGTATAATAGTAAGTAATCAATAAATATTTTTGAACCCACTAACCATTCAGTGCCTATCACTAAAACAAGATCTAACAATCTGCTTAGCAGCCTAGTTTCAGAGAGTTTTAAGATTAAATAAGACTTTGGAGATCACCAACTTTTTTGCCTTCTAGTCATAAATACTAAGAGGTGAATTAGGCATAAGAAAAATTACTAAAATACTATATAAATCACAAACACAGAAAATTCTATATTAGCCAAATAAATCATAACTGTTAGAAATATTATAGAGTACATTAAAATTTATTATATACAAAATGCTTCATTAATGAAATTTCATAAATCTTGAAAATAACAAAAACCAAGTGAACGCATGCATTTAAATGTTCAAAGAAAGAGAACTTACATAGAAGTTTCAAACAGTCATCTTTCTTTTTTAAACGGTCTTTAATATCTCCTGATATGAGTACAGAATATGGACATGCCATTTCTTTTAAAAAACCACTTATCTCAAGCTGGAAGCTTTCTAGATCATCTCTCCCTTTAAAAAAAAAAAAAAAAGAAATCATAAGATCGTTATTGAATAATTACCATTTGATCTGATACTATAAAATCTACCACGAGTTGATTTCAATTTTATTCAATTTTACTTTTTCACTTTGACATTAAATCCGTATGTGTAATCCCAAAGCTTAGGTAAAGGTACCCAATTTCCATATATAGAAAGCAACACTTAAATTCAGAAACATAAGTATCAATTTAAGAACATAAGTATCTAATCATGAGATATTTTTATATTTAAATCCCTGATAAGTATTGTCCAATAAACTTTCCATCAAAGTAGATAAAATGGAAATATTTTATGTAACTAAAATATTAAAAAGTAATTATGATAGCTATAATTAACCGGCTTCAGAGCAAATGATCCATTTCTATTGTATTTCTATGGATTCAGATAATAAAGGCCACCACCTAATTATGCCTAATTGCTTACCCTTCTTTAATATTCTAATTCTGTAGAAGCCTGTATCACGTTTTGAATTTATCTTATTTACTCCACATCACATAAATTCTATTAGATTTGGCAAGGAAAAAAACAATTTAAAAGGATAGCTTCAAAAGGGAAGGCACTTTGTCCCCGAGCAAATGCCCAATAATTTTTATTTTTTAATTTTATTAAACTATTTGAAATTCTACCAATCAAAGACCCACAAAGACTCCAGTCACCAAGATAGTGATGAATTAAACTTTACAAGTTAGTACAGGAGTTTTTTTATAAAAGTATTCCTCTGTGAATCCATGCCCTGAGTTAGAGGTTTAGTAATACAATTTAAACTAGGGATTACATATACTTTAAAAAACAAACAAACAAAAAAAGAACTTTTAATTCGAAATAAGCAGTATTCAAAAATTAAACTTTTTAAATAACCAAATTCAGACTCTACTTTTTCTAAAGAACAATACTAAGGTTAGGACAACAGATGAACAGTAATTGTTTATAATTTCATACAAATTTAAGAATTTTGGGTTAATATAAAGTGTACTCCAAAGATATTTAATATAACATACTAAAGTTCTTCACACTGATTTTTCTTTGTACAGTGGGCATACTGCAGATGAAACTGTAAATCATAAGCTATCATTTCATTTTACTATTAAAGAGAAAGTAAATAAAACACAATGCCAATACCAGCTGAAGTGATACTTTCTTCCAAGTTGCACAATGATTTTATTTGAGAGCCTAACCAAACACAGAGCTCTGAAAATTCAGGTGAAGATAGCCCATCCTCAGCTGCCTTGGTAAGGGCTTGCTCTTCTAACAGTGGTCCCCTATACCTAGGAAAGGAAGACATAAAAAGTTAAAAGAAAAAAGAAAAAAAAGAAAAAAGAAACCCTAATAGTCTTTATCACAGCCTATACTGCCTGTTTCTGTAAATAAAGTTTTATTGGAACACAGCCAATAAATGTATCCATTTACAGAATGTCTCCAGGTGCTTTCACACTGCAATGGCAAAGTTGAGTAGTTGTGACAGAGACATTATAGCCAGGAAAATCTAAAATGTTCACTATCTGGTCTGTTATAGAAATAGTTTGCCAATTTCTGCTCTATATAGTTTACGTTTGGCTTTTTTTCTATATTTTAACACTTAATAAGTAAAATTATCAACCAATTTTAAGAGAAATATTACATATAACACAAAGACAAATACAGCAGTCTAATAACTACACTAGTTACAAGAATAATAAAAAGGAAATATAGTGAAAAAAGATCAGGCAAATTTTAAATTAAAAAAATTAAAGCTGAAAAAGATCTATGAGATCATTTTAACCTAAACCATTTATAATTTTATACTTTTAAAACAGTGCCACAAAGTATATTTGAATAGAACCTTAAATTTTTAAATCATTTTATATATTATCTTAGTTGGATTAGATAACAGTTTTCTACTTTTGTTGTCCTTTCTGCAACTGAACTTTTTTTCACATTATAAACTTAAATATTTTAGTATATTTGGTAGGTTTTAATCCATTGCAGTTATTTTTCTTTTGATAGTCAAACTGCCCTATCTCTGGTTAGTGGGAGGCCATTCATGTTAGCCAATGAGACCTATGATTTATCCCCAGTATTCTTTGAAAACTTTCCCTGCTTTCTATGACAAGATGTTCCTGCCCTAATACCAGTAATCAGTCATTTCTCCATGAAAACTTGATTCTTTTTAATGGAAGTTAAGAGTACTCGACCTGGTACTAAAAGTGAGTTACTTTATCTGTATCTTTTTAAGAGAAATCACAACAGCAGTTCACATTGCTATTTCCTAATCAAATTTAGAACTGTGGGTTTGTGGAGGGGGTGGAGAGGGTTAATTTATTTTGTCTTACACTGTTATCCATTTCCTCTTACAATGAAAATTCGGTTCCTAATGATATTTACATAATCTCAGTAAAAATAAATATAAATTACCTGTGGTTTCAAAATAGGAAAACCAAAATTATTACTAACACTAATGTTACTGAAAACAATATTTTTATCTTTAGAATATATTGCAGTTGGATGTATAAAAAAAACAATTCCTTCCCATGTGATTAAATACTTATTCAACATATTGAGAGACCTTTGTTTCATTTTGCTTTTAATTTTTTTGTTCTGATTTTCTTATTTGTTTTATAATTATGAAAAACATCTATATGGTTTCAAAGTCTAATTTACAAAACAAAGTACATTCAGACAAATCTAGTTTACAATCTTAATCTTGTTCCCTCTACTCTGTTCCATCTCTCCCCCATAGGTAATTATATTTATTAGTTTTGGTTTGTCATTCCATAACATTTTAAAATATAAACATATAAATACTTTTCCTTTATTTAGATAAAAGGTAGCCTACTATATACTGTTTTAAATACAGACACACTTACATACACGTATTTACATGTACTAGAGATCAGTAGAGCTACTACTCCACCTTTATTGTTGTATAGTACTCCACCGCCTAGATACACCATATTTTATTCACTATGCTCCCACTGAAGGACATTTGGGTTGTGTGCAGTGTTTTTCTATTACTAAGAAATTCGGCAAATTTTTGTCAGTGTATATCTGGGATAGCTTCCTAGAGATGGAATTGTTAGGATAAAGGGTAAGTGGATATGTAACTTTGCTAGATACTATTAAATTTTGCTCTACAGGAGTGGTACCATAAAGGTATAAGAGCATCCACCCATTCCACCATAACTCACCAAAGTTGTCAAACATCTGGATTTATGACCATTTAGTATCTCAGTATATAGTTTTAATTTACATTTCTCTTATGAATAAGACTATATCTTTTCATATGTTTGAGGTCATTTGCATTTCTTTTTCTCTGAATTCTCTGATCAGATCTAATGAAGAGTATTTTCAAATCTCCATTTTGCACATAAGAAATTAAGAGTTAACAATGTTAGGATACTTGCTATCTATAATTCATTTAATCTTTACAACAATGCTTTGAAGTTAATATTATCCTAATTCTGTAGGATTAGAACATAAATGACATGATGATTTAAATCCAGATTTGACTCCAAGTGCTCCATGTGAACTCTTAAACTTCTGTCTACAATAAGAAAGAAATAATAAATAACCTGGCCAGGTAATGCAGCCAAGTAAAGGAAGAACTGGGACTAGACTGCTGTCTCTGCAGCTCCAGTCAAGACTGGTTCCTCTATGTGTTTACTTTTCCTCCATGTCTTACGATGCCTTTCATTGAGATTTAATAGTAAACATCTTATTTCCTTCAACTTGCTTTCATTTCTGCAATTATCATAAACCCCTGAATAAATTTAATTCATATAGTTTTTAAGTAATTTTTACTAAACTGCCAACTATAAAACTCAACAAAAATTGATTAAATCACCAAAAAAATTCTAAATTTAGAGGGCAAGAAACCCCACAATCCTTAATGCCTCAGCTTACCAAATCAGGTAAAAAAGAAAAAAGAAACACATTTAACAAATCTAATATCTAAAAACGATCATTAGAGCAACTAACATGAACTGCTCTTAGGCCAGTGCTATGTGCATTATGTATATTACCTCAGTTAATTACTACAATGTCCTAAAAGAAAGGTGTTAGTATTATGCTCTTAGTTTGTCCTATAAATTTTTGTTTAATTAGGAAAATACTACTCTTATTCCAAACACTAGGGATTCCGCCCCTAGGCCAGAATCCCCCAGGAGTCCTCCGTACTCTGGAACCATAGCTGCTGGTCTGACACTACTTCAAGATGGGTGATCCAATCTTCAGTGTGTTAAGGCCATTAGCGAACCTCCACAAAGATACAGCCAAGGCCTAATTTACTTTGTTTTCTATTTTCATCAGCCGACATAAAAATATGAGATCCTTTTTCTCCCCTTATCATTTGCCCACCCTAGTGGCTTGCCTCTGATCCAGCTTTCCACTTCTCCGTATTTCCCAAACTCTTCCATTATGTTCCATCCATGAACAACAACTCCTATATTGTCAATCTGTTCTCAAAAAGATTATTCCTATCACCTCTAGCTTTGGCTATTTTACTCTCTCAAGTTCCATAAAATCATATGGGTTTGTCTTCCTTACTTTCCAATACAGCATTCATATCATTGTTCCCCCATTATCTTATAAATACCTTCTGCTCTCTCCAGGCTCAGGCCAGTGAGATTTGCCACCCTCTTTCTCTTGTGATTTTCATCAATCGGCCTCTTGGATATTCCCCAACATTTCCTGTGCTCAGTTTTCCTTTCCATCCTCATTTTCAGCATTATTAAGTTTCTTCAAAATCCACATATATACCCTATCCAATACCCTGAGCTCTCAACTCCCTAACTTCCTCTTTTTTAACCTTTGCCACCTGTCCGTGAATTAGCCCCTGGACCTTGCCATCATCTAGAACTACTCCACCTCTGAAATCGCTAATTCACACATGTCACTCCTCGACCCCAACCTACATTTATCCTTCCAGTTTCTTCTTCTGACCACTCAACTTATACCTACTCTGTTATCATCCCTATTTCCATTCCACTGGTCCCTCTATATTCTCTGTGTTCACTAGTTCCCTGCTGTCTTTACTTTCTTCCCTTCAATTTAGATTCCAAGGGGTATCATTTCATTTTGGTGCTCAATAAACACCTACTGAAGAAACGAATCCTTAATACTGTTATCTCCTTCAGCTCTAATTCTAATCAATCACTAAGTCCTGTAATATACTTCTTTCCATATCCACTCCCACTAAGCAACCAACACTTCTTGGCTAGACTACTAATTAAATTCTCCAATCTACTCTGCACCTTGATGACAGAGGTCACTTTTCTAACTAAACATCTAACAACTCCTTTTTATTTAAAATCCTTCAATCATGTCCCACTGTTATGACGAAGAACAAAATCTACAACATAGTCTAAAAGGTGCTGCATGTCCTGGTCCTCACCTAACTCTCCAATCCAATCTGCCACCACTCTGGTCTTTGCTCTCAGACCTCCAGCCACATCAGTCTCCTTCCAGTTATTCTAATACGGCATGCTCTTATCCAATTGAAGGTTTTTCATATTTTGTTCTCACTATAAGGATACCTTTGTCCTCCTTTCTTATCCAACCTCACCTACATAACCCCTATTTACTATTCCTATTTCAACACAAATGTGACTTCCTCAGGAATCTATCGCTACCACATAAGACTACATAGGTCCTCCTATCCTGTTATGCCACCCTGTTATTTTCCTTTAAACCACTTTTTATAGTTAATAAATTAATGTTTGTGTAATCATGTCTCTCCACTAAACTGTAAGCTCCACAGGGACTAAGTCTATTTTGCTCACCACTGATTTCACAGAACAGTGTCCAATATAGAGTTGTGCTCAATAAATATATGAAATAAACTTCTCTCCATAATAGCGGTCTTCAACCTAGTCTGTGAAGCTTTTTAAAAACATGAAGGCCTATACAGCACCCCTGAAGATCATGAGTCAGTCAGTTTGTAGTATATACCAGACTAGAATATTTTTTGCAAGCTTCATACATGATTTTGATGCATAATCAGGGTTGAGATCCATTGTTCTATAAAATCATAGACTATCAGAACTGAAAGAGACTTCTAAAATAATCTGCTCCAGTCTGCTCTTTTCGCAGATGAGGAAACTAAGTTATTTCTACCCTGTTTTCATTTATAATTATATTATATCACTAAATTGTTCTTTCACATAGATTTCCCTTTTTAATTCTTCCCTTTCAATTTCTATTTATCTAACAAACTAAAGTGCTTCCTCTAATAGCCTAAATGTTTTAATCACTATAGAAAATGCATTATTCACGACCTACATGAATAGTATTTTTAAAGTGTTCGGTTATAACATACTGTAAGTAAACAACTATTTTTTTTCACATTTCATTATTATAGGAAAATTTAAACTTTAAAATCTTGTCCTTAGTTATTCTAGGAAAAAACTCTAGTCTAAAGTATGCAAACTGTTACACTTTTCATATTAAATAATCTGAAACTAGGTCTCCTTAATAAAAGCAAAAATTACAACAAACTTTGTTTTTCAAAACACCTATAATATAAATAAATTCAAGGAATGAAGAAAAAAAGCACTGATTTAACCTTTTTCATTAACTATTTACAGAATCCCACTATTCTTATCTGGAGTACTTAAGAGCCCAAACTGAGGCCTAAACACTTCAATTATTTTAACTTCTTGTTTTGGTTACTTCCTTAACCAAGTTAATTGAAATTTCCGAGGGATATCACGAAAGTGAAAATGCCCCCTAAATAATTGCTGGCTCCGTTCTTTCATTTGGCAAACACTTATTCTGGATCTACTAAGTGCAATACTCTATAACACTGGGTCACTGCAAAGTAAGTGTCATCAGGGTCCAAAAGAATCAGTTCATAAAGTAGCAAGTGCAGCTTTAGCGGGGGGGGGGGGGGGGGGGGGGGGGGGAAAAAAACGGGGAGTGGGAGTTTCAAGCTTCACAATAGCACTATCCTATTCAAGAAACTCCGGCGTGTGACAAGGCAAACAATTGTGCCACATGGCGCAAATCTCTTAACGTGTATTTTTTGACTCTCAACTATCTGGCCCTATGCTTACCTCTGTGCACTCTCTTCTTTGAACTTTTCTTCATTCATTTACCCATTCATTCAGCCAGTATTTACTGTGCCAGGCACCACTATAGAATGGTGCTGGTAACAAGACAGGTAAGACACCTTTTTTCTGGAGCTGACTGGTAGTGGGGGTGGGAGCGGGAGCAGTGTGGGGGGATTAAACGGACAAATGCGAAGGACAAGCTAATCTGGGATAGGAACAATGGCTGTGAGGCAAAATAAGATAAAGCTGAGAGACCACGTTGTATTTATTGCTCCCCATACCTAGAAGTATTACCACCATCCCAGGAGTTCTCATAGCACTTCCCACTCTAAATTGTAAATACTAGCACACTCTTTGTAGCCCCCACGACTATGTAAACTACTAGTAACCTGAAATTCTTTCCTCTGTCTAGCACACAAACATGCATTAATGAATACCTATTAATATCAAGTAAATATGTTAACGCATGAATGAAATAGTTGAATGAATGGACTAGCACTGAGCTAAAACATTTACTTCGGTCAAGGAAGAGAGATTCGCTCCCGGGCCCTAATTAAGCCACAGGTTGTACACCATACCAGACAACAGTCCCTGGCCGCAGTCCAGAGTTCCAGCACCTCCCCCTGGGCACGACAACTATGTCAACAAAAATACCACCCGCAGGGTAGGGACATGTTTCTCCGGAGGACTAGAGCTAGCTTGGCTGCTCCGCGCCATTGCCGCCAGTACCCGCTGCGGAATTCCTGAGGCGAGGAGTTTGGAAGAGGAGGCCACGCGCCTCGGCTCTCCGGCCGTACTCCACCCCCAACCTGCAAAAGGATTTCTCTCCCACCTCCCTCTTAACTCCGTCGGCGCCGGAGGGAGTGAGGCAGAGAAAGAGGCCTGCACCGAGCTGCCCAAGCCCAGAGTAGACCTACGGGGAGGAGACTGCAGCAGCCAAGCCGAGGAAAAGCTTACATTTGGGGGGGAAAGACAGCCCCAGGAACACTCACCCTAGCGCCTCTAGTGTGTCCAGCACGTCCCCCTCCATCGTAGTAGGTTCGGGACCCGGCTCCGGCCCCGGCCCTCTCATGGTCCTTCGGCCGAAAGCTGTTCACCGCTCTAAGGAGCCCGCCGGAAACTGGCGTTACCGCACCAAGGTTCCGGTCGGGGTCTCGACCAGGACTGCTTAGGACCTCCTCTGACTGAGGGCGCCAAGGTTCCCGGCCTGGAGGCAATCAGTGGTGGGTGCCTAAAACGGCCTTATGTAACAATAATAACTTTTAGGTAATAATAAATAATAATAGTAATAAAAAGACTTGTGTTAAGTCTTTCTGTGTGTTGAAATCAATCTTAGCAAACATCGTGATTCTACCCAAGTTGTTCTTAATCTGACTCCTGGGACCTCTCTTTTTAAAACAAAAATTCTGAAATAATTATCAAGCTAAAATTAGTACATAATATGTACCTATATATATAATTTTTAAATCAATATACACGGCAATGCTCCAAGTTTAAGAAATAAAAGAAATTTGTAAAAATATTGTTTCATTATGAAATGTAAATCAACGAAGTGATCAGATGTTTGCACCTACCTGTAGAACCTTCTTAAACACACATACAGACTATGTGTTGTATTGCTGACAAAATGTAATTGAGTCATATAAAAAACAAAATCCTGTGAGCAGAGAGTATAGTTGTGATTTTCAAAAATTGTGACTAATGTTCCATAAAGTTCCAAACAAAACACAATATTCTCTTTGTGTATTATTTATGGAGAGTTGTTCTATCTAAATGATGGGAGAGAATGTATGTTCTGAAAGGTTATTGCCTCCCTCAAAGAGTTTAAGAGTCATAGAAAGTGCTAGTCTCAGTAATCTTGGCAAAAATTTCCTATAAAAAAAAATCGAATAGAAATGAGGTAACTGTTCTTCATTAATGTTGATCTTGAGTGTTCCGATGCTGTTTTTCCTTAAAAATAAGTAAAAAACAAAACTGAAGCACAGAAAAAAAAGATTGAAATTTTTTTTAAGTATGATAATTATATGGGAAAGGTAAAAAGAGTCTAACATAGCAATTGGAATAATTGGACTTCAAGAAGGAGACCACTGAGAAAATGGGGCAGAGGCAAGAATTTTCTGAGAAAAGGTATCAAGCCATTGATTTAAAAGCTCTACTAACCCTAAAGAAAATAAATAAAATCACAATTTAAGAAAATATTAGTAAAAATGCTGAAAACAAAGGATAAAAGGGAAATCTTAAAGTCAGAAAAAATATTCAAACTTCAACAATATCGTAAGCTGACTTCTCAAGTAAAACAATGAAAACAAGAAAATGAAATGACATTTTTAACATGAATAACTCTAAATCCAGAATTTTATACACGGCAGAAATATTAAGAAATGAAGAGAAAACAAAGACATTTTTAGATACACAAAAACTGATATATATTGTATCCAGCAGACCCACATAAGAAATATTAAAGAGTTTCTTCAATAAAAAGATGATCCCACAATAATGCAAAAGGAAATGAATAGTACTGCTAGAAAGTGTAAATATGTGAGTAAAATTCAATGTTATTACTGTTCAAAACAGTAATAGTAATGCCTTGTGAAATTTAAAAGATAAAGAGAATTCAAGAGGGGAGGATAACAAAGAGTTAAAGAATTATAAGGTTCTTCTAATGTCTATGAAGTGATAAAATAATTTATAATAAAAAAGTTGCATGTCACCCTCATTACGATATTCACTAAAGAAATAATCATGTTGTATAACTAATAACTAAGGGGAAAATAGAAAAATATTTTAAAAACACTTGATTAAATCTTAAAAAGGCAAAAAAAGAAAGAAAGAAAACAAACCATAAATTAGCAGGGTAGAACTATTAAGAATAGCTACTAATGCAAAAAGTATCAGAGACACATAAATAGGGACATTTCATAATGATAAAAGTGTCAACATCACAGGAAGCTATAACAATCCTAAATGTCAGCTTAATAACCAGCCTCAAAATATATAAATTAAAGAACTTAAAGGAGAATTAGGCAAATCCAAAATTACAGATAAAGATTTTAAACACATCTTTCACTAACTGATGTAACAGTCAAAAAAAATCAGTATACATACATGAGACTTGGAAAACATGATCTATAAATTTGATCTAAATGATATATAGATCACTGCTCCCCAAAACTTCAGAATATACATTTTTCAATAAATAATTGGCTTCACACTGTACCTGAAAGTCTCATTACAAAGGCAGAAAGCATAAAAAGCATGTTCTCTAATTACAGTAGAATAAAACTAAGAGCTGAAGATCACAGAGCAGCCACCATGACAATGAAGGCAGCTGTCTCTACAAACCATTTAATAGCACGAGCTATTGTTAGGGCCACTCTGGCCAGGATACAATGTATGTGTGTGGCTCTGGACAGTGCTTAAACTAAATCTCACCCAGATCATCCCTTGCTGTATTCAGACACACTTGTATTCGCTTATATCTAGGACTTCTTCCCTGACAGGAGAAACAGAAGACCAAGCTAAGGTGGTAGATGCTGTAACCTCCTTAGAAGACAACAAAATGGTCAGCAACCCCTGCTGGATTCTTTCATGGTACAGTTAGTCCAAACTATAATACAGGCCTATCACTTTCCTCCTCTATACCTATATATATTTTCCACACTCTTGGCCAGAATTTCAGTTAATCTGAGTGACAGCCATATTTGCAGAAATTATCCATTTGAAGTCATAACAGGAACAAGAGCAACAAGAGGTGCCCCAGTAAGATCTTAGGTTTCAAACAAATTCCTGCCTCTGCTGTGTAGCAGCAACCTGAGATGTTCATGACAAATAGGTATGTCTGTAAACTATTCTTTGCCTGCAAGTTCACTGGCATAAGGAGCCCAACCTTGTAAAAAAACAATTGCCACAGTCAACATCCTCCCACCCTGGAAGTCAGGGCCTCTAAGCCATAAGAGCCTAAAGTTTTAGAAATAACATATTCTATAGGTGCAACCTTGAGAGTAATGGAGAGGGAGCCAACGCTACTTTCTCCCCTTAGTTCCTAGGTCCATGTTTTCTAGCTCATGAGCACAACTATCGTAAGTATTCTGTTGATTCAGCTCATATACCTTAACCTGGAGATCAGCACCTCAATCTGCAGGATGTTGAGCCTAAGCTTATGCCTTTCCTAAGTCTTCAATAGGCCATTATGCCATTCTATCTGGACAGCTGATTCTCATAAGGTGAGTCTCATAACACAGTAAGTAGCACCTGTAAATATTTTGCTGTTTCACCCACTGTCTCATCATCTTTGCCATAAAATGAGTTCCCTATTTCAAGGCAATGTTGTCATAGGTGAGACATTCTATGTGAACTCTCAATTGGTGAAGCTAGCAGAAAAACTACGGGTGGGAAAGGCAAACTCTTATCCAGAATCACAACCCTCTCCAAGATGGAATGTAACCAACCTTGCACCAGGAAGTTGGCCGGAATTTCTAAAGAAAAAGCCACGTTCGGCTCTGTTGCTGGCGTGTTAGCATTCGGTAGCACAATAATGTGCGGTACTTCCATATATTTGCCTTCCTTATTTGCCTCACTTCATTCTTCCATCTTCCTTCCCTAAGACTGCACTTACTAATAATGCGATAATACCTCAGCTTTTGCCTCAAACTGTTTTCAGGGAACACAAGCTAGGACAATTGACAGCATTAAGGGCTCTACTGTGTACCTGACACTGTTTTAAATACTTTACCTGACTTACACATTTTTAAAGTAAACTTTTAAAAGAAATGAAAACCAAACTATAAATACAGACAAGAACAGAATTAGTCAACTTTAGTGAAGGGAAAGCTCAGGTTGTTGAGTCAATGCAGAAGTCATCCTTGCCACCATGGCCTCTCTGTTCTGGGCCTTTTAGGAAAGCTCTGAGATGGCTGAGGATAGAGTCTAGCTGACATTGATGGGCTGGATCAAATTGCCCTCCTCATTGTTGAATGTATTTTCTGCACTAGATACACTCATTGGCCTTAAGACGAAATACAAAGATCCATTCCTTTATATCTAACCATGGACCTCTCCCCTAGACTTTCTAATTTTCCATTCAAGCCATTTGCTTTCCCAAGAGTCAAGGAATATCCATACCTCCAACAAGGTGAACTGCAAGAAAAAACTGTCCTATCACAGTCCCCAGGCTGGGAAAAAGAGAGGGTATTTATCTGCTTAGGTTCCTCTGTATCTTCCCCACTGGCCAAAAATTTCCCTGCTCTTAAGATTGTGTCATTTTCCCTTTTGACAGGTTTTCTGGGTGCCAGATCCCACGTCCCAAGTCTGGGTTTTCTCCAAGTGCAGAAGTGACAGAAGGAGCCCCAAACTCCAGATGTGTATGGCTGTGTGACAATGACAAAGGAGAAGGATTTAAAACCACTAGGGCAAGAAACAAGTTGGCCTCAGAGGCCCAAGAGGAGTCAGGTAGTTTGCAGCGGTGGGTGAGGTGAAACAAGCAGCTAACAGTCCAGGAAGACATCTGAAGAGGCACATAAAATCTATGTCCAACATACACATGACTCAAAAGGCCATGCCTGATCTGGCTTTTGCATACCTCTCCAAACTCATTTACAAACACTCTCCACATTGTTCAGTATACTGGCCTCTAATCCATTTCTCTGTTGAGCTGTGTCCCGCATTTCTAGAGTGCTCAGAAAATATTTGTGAAATGCAATGCCATGCAATGCAAACTTAGTATCCAGGTATATATTGTTCTGGATTCTGTGAATATTCTAAAACTTGTAGCCTTAATATTACCTGTTATCAGGAGTTATCAACTTCTGTGGCAATTTCTAGATTTCATCAAGAAGACATCAATAATAGTGCAAGACATTATTAAGCAGCTACTGATTGATTAGAAGAATGATGGTCCTTGTACCCAGGACCGACTACCTAATGTGCAGGTCCCAGTACAAAATGAAAAGGTTTAAAATTAAGAATTTCAAAATAGCAACGACAGAGCATTAAACCAAGCATGGAGCTATGCTAAGAGCAGGTTTGCAGCTGCACAGGTCACATGCCCATAAAGCTGGCCCTCCTTGTACCCACCAAAAGACCAAGAAGAATTTGTGACCTCCAGCATTGAATTATAGGAGGCTCTCTGGTAAAACTGTACCCTTTGAGCCCTCCCAGACTATATTATATGTATAGAAAATCCAAAGAGATTTTCTGCTGGACATTATACAAACTAGAGAAAACAGTCAGTAGACATTCACTCTTCTCAACATAAGTTCTTTGGGACCCTGAACAACAGAAGCAAGATTCTTGAAAGGTAGATGTGTGAGGCTATACCTTGACCAATATATAGCTACTATGTCTGGAGGTGGGCACTTCTGCTTGTTCCCTGATACTGCCTGTAATGTGATAATGTCCCAGCGGAACTGAGCCAGACCTCAACTTGGCAGCTGGAACATCGTATATTAAATGGCCTTGTGAATGGACTCATCTAGGACTAAATATTCTGTTTGGAATAATGGTATCCTCATTTTTAAGATAAGATTTCTTACTCAAGCTGGAAAAAGACATTACTGTGAATACCAGAGACAAGAGGGTTGCCCCATAAACTGATGCAATGTTATGGATGGTATCAAGATAAATTAACTGCTGTAACAAACCCCAAATCTCAGTAGAATAAAATACAGTTGTGTCTGGCTCATGTCATAGTCTGATGAGGTATTTGGTGGGAGAGTATGTCATATTGTAGTTCCACAGATGGTCATAACAATGACATCAATACCATATGCTCTTTGGCAAAATGACTTTGCCACTCCCCCCTCAAGAGGTAATATCCCTGTTAAATCAAGGCAGGCCTAATGATTACTTTGATCTGCAGAATATGGTGGAAATGATGTTGTGCCAATCCAGGCAGAGTCAGTTCCTAACTGGCTCGCTACTTCCATTTCCTGCCTCTTTGAATGCCCTCTGATGGAATGCTTTCTCTTGGAACCATCCTAGGCACCAGGCTAGGAGAATCTAGAGCTACATGGAGAAGCCACACGTAGGCACTCCAGTTGACAGTGCCAGATGGATTTCCAGCAGATAGCCAGCATCATCTGCCAACATAAGTGGACTTCTTTTGGTCATCCATCCCAGTTGATCCATCAAATAACTACAATTCTATCCAAAATGGCCTGCAATTGCATGAGAGATCTCAAGTGGTAAAAACTAGCTAAGCTTACACAACTCACAGAATCATGAGATAATAATACAGTTGTTTAAGCCACTAAGTTTTGAGGTGGTTTATTAGGCAGCTTTTGTGGACTTAAGATCCTTCCTGTGACTCTGCCATTTTTGACATATGGCAACCAAAGTCAACATATAAAGGAAAATGAGAGAATAGAGGATTATACAAAGAGTTTTATGGTAAATCTAAAAGAAAGCACAACACTTTCTGTCCACATTGCACAGATTACATTACCCCCACATTATCCTAATCTATCTGCAGGGAAGTTAGGAAATATAGTCTTTCTGTGTGCCTAGAAGAAAAAAATGGTTGGTGAAGACATCACAATTTTTTCTACCACAATACATTTTTAAAAAGACTTATCTCCCAGTTAGAAACATCTGGCAGGGAGTATCTGAGTCCCTTGATCCCACTTGCTGGTTAGATATACTCTCTCATTATTGGCTCTTTCCTGGAAATTTTGTTTTTTCTAGCACTATAGATTATAATATTGGCCTGTGCTGTTGTATCACCCTCCAGATCTCAGAATTCTATTGCTTAGAAATATACTAAGTTGCAACAAAATAAAAATAAAAACAAATCAACAACAAAAACTTAACTCACATTGGAAACCAAAAGAAAAATGCCTTCTTAGCAATAGGCTAAAGAGAGACCTTTATATAATAAATCTTTCTGGAGATAAAGCAAACTACACTTCCATTAATGCCCAGGCAAAGAAATCATCCATTAAATACCATGAACAACCAAGGTGACAAGTCAGCTCAGAAAGAAAAATTCCCAGAAAATAAGCTTAAAAATATAGAGATATGTGACCTGAGAATTTGGGATGGTACTTCTGAAAAAAATCAATGAGATTCAAAATAACTCATATCAACAATTTCAGGAATTGAAAAAACAACAAGATCAGAAGAATGAGTTTTTTAGCAAGGAGATTGAAACCCTCAAAAAAAAAAAAACAAACCAAGTAAAACTTCTGGAGATGAAGAACACACTAAAAGAGATAAAAAAAAAATGAAACAGCAAACTTGAGAACAAGAGTTGGCCAAATGGAGGAAAGGATCAGTGATACAAAAATCTAGAAATATATCAGAAGGAAGACAAGGGAAACTGAATAATGAAAAATAATGAAAGAAATACAAGGACTAGCTGATACCATCAGGAAAGGAAACATAAGAAAAATATGTGTTCTTGAAGAGGAGGAAAAGAAGCAGTGATTAGAATTATCAAAAATCAATGACAAAGAAAGAATTCTCAGGGAAGCCAGGGAAAAGAAGATAGTAAACTATAAAGGAAAACTCATTAGATTATCGTCAGACAAACCTTATAAGTACAAACCTTATAAACCAGAAAGGAGTGGAATCAAATATTCAAACTATTAAATGGAAGGAACTACCAACCAAAAACCATGTATCCAGCTAAGCTCTCCTTTAGATATGAAGGAGAAATAAAGACCTTTCCAGGCACACAAAAATCGAGAGAATTCTCCACTATGAGGCCTGCATTATAGGAAATATCGAAAGGGGCCAGTTCACCTAAAACGAAATGACAAAAAAAAAAAAAATACATAATTACAAGTAAGGTGACTAGCAGGCAGATAGAAGCAGAGGAGTGCAATGTTTATTAAGAACAAGGCATTATAAGCTTAAACAATAAGAGATTTGCTATTGCAAGATAATGAACATTCAGCATACATAGGGACAAATTGAGACAATGATGACTGAAAAGGAGAGATTCAAAGATCCAAATTCTCAAAGGGAAATGGAGATAAGGCACATGCGGAAGGAAAAGGACTACTATATATAAATATATATAACTGTATATATATAACTGTGTGTATATGTATGTATGTATATATGTATATATATATCTGTCCTATACATATACATAATGATAACCACACACCAAAGATTCAGAGCTGAAGTATATAACATAAAACAAGAAAGATCAGAGGGAAAATACACAAAACCCAACCAGAATATTAAAAACAAAAAACAAAAACAAAAACGAAAACCATGAAGACAAGGAGCAATGGAAACAGTGAGCTACCAGAAAGCAAAAGATTATTTCAATAATCACCCTAAATGTAAATGGACTGAACTCACCAATAAAAAGGCACAGAGTTGCAGAATGGATCAAAAAACAAAACCCAACCATATGCTACCTCCAGGAGACACATCTCAGGTCCAAAGATAAATATAGACTCAAAGTGAAAGGGTAGAAAAAAATATTTCAAGCAAATGGCATTCAGAGAAAAGCGGGAGTAGCAGTGCTAATATCAGATGAAATAGACTTCAAAATAAAAAAAAGGTAAAGAAAGCTACTGAGGGACACTTCATAATGATAAAGGGAATCATACACCAAGAAGACATAACATTCCCAATCAGGGAGCCCTGAAATATATAAAGCAATTTCTAACAGAACTAAAGGGAGAAACAGACCAAAACACTCTCATAGTAGGAGACCCTCTGTCAGATATGGACAGATCATCCAAACAAAAAATCAATAAGGAAATAACATCCATAAATGGCACTTTACCAACTGGACATAATCAACATTTACAGAACCTTTCATCCCCCCAAAAGCTGCTTATACATTCTTCTCTAGTATACATGGAACATTCTCAAGGATTGACCACATATTGGGACACAGAGATAACCTCAACGAATATGAGGGTTAAAATCATACCAACCATATTCTCTGATCATAATGCTTTAAAACTGGAGATCAACTGTAAAAAAAAAAAAAAAAAAAAAAAAAGTGGGAAGTACCACAGGTACATGGAGATTAAACGACATACTACTGAAGAATAATTGGGTCAAAGAAGAAATAAAAAGAGAGATCAAGAGATACATAGAAATGAATGATAATGATAGCACAACATATCAAAACTTTTGGGACACGGCAAAAGCAGTAAAAAGAGGAAAGTTCATATCATTATAGGTCCATCAAAAAATAAGAACAAGCCCAAATAAACAACCTAACACTTCCTCTTTAAAAACTAGAAAAGGAGGAACAAATGAAGCCTAAAATTAACAGAAGGAAAAAAATAATCGAAATTAGAGTAGAATTAAAAGAAATTGAAAACAAAATAGAAAAAATAAATGCAACAAAGAGCTAGTTTTTTGAGAAGTTAAATAAAATTGACAAAATCCTGGCTAGATTTACTAAACTAAAAAGAGAAAGAACAGAAATAAACAAAAACAGGAATGAAAGAGGAGAAATTATGACAGACATAGCAGAAATACAAAGGATCATATGAGAATACTATGAAAAAGTATATAGCACCAAATTTAATAATCTAGAATAAATGGATAATACTTAGAAAGATACAACCTTCCCAGACTGAATCAAGACCTGGAAAACCTAAACAGACTTATCAGCAGTATGGAAATTGAAACAATCATCGAAACCTACCAAAAAGTGAAGGTCCAGGACCAGATGGCTTCACCAGTGAATTCTATCAAAATTCAAAGAGGATTTAATACCTATTCTCCTTGAACTCTTCCAAAAAAAAAAAAAAATCAAACAGGAGGCAACACTTAACTCACTTAATAAGGCCAATATTACCCTGATACCAAAACCTGGTAAAGATAACACAAAAAAAGAAAACTACAGACCAATATCTCTCATGAACACAGATGTAAAAATCCTAAATAAGATACTAGTGGATCAAATATAGCAACATATTAAAAAGATATACACCATAATCAAGTGGCTTCATCCCAGGGGCACAGGGCTGGTTCAACATACGTAAATCGATTAATGTGATACACTACATAAACAAAAAATAAGAATCACATGATCATATCAATAGATGCAGAAAAAGCCTTTGACAAGATACAGCATCCATTTACGATCAAAACACAAAAGTATTACAGAAGGAAAGTACCTTAACATAACAAAGGCCATATATGACAAACCCTCAGCTAACATCATACTTAATGGTGAAAAACTAGAAGCTTTTCCTCTAAGATCAGGAATGAGACAAGGCTGTCCACTAATACCACTGTTATTTAGCGTAACATTGGAGGTCCTAGCAAGTGCAAACAGGCAAGAGAAAGATAGAAAAGGCATCCAAATAGGAAACAAAGAAGTCACACTGTCACTATCTGTGGATTACATGATTCTCTATATTAAAAACTCTTAAGACTCCACAAGAACACTACTAGAAATGATAAGCAAATACAGTAAAGTTTCTGGATACAAAATCAATGTTCAAAACTCGATAGCGTTCCTATACTCTAATAACGAAGTGTCAGAAAAAGAAGTGAAAAAAATGATTACTTTTGCAATTGCAACAAAAAGAATAAAATACCTAGTAACAAATTTAACAAAACATGTGAAGTACCTATATAAAATTTTTAAAAAACTATAAGACCCTAGAAAAATAAATAGAAGAAGATAAGAAATGGAAAAATATTCCATGTTCTCGCATCGGAAAAATCAACATAGTTAAAACAACCTTATTACCTAAAGCATTATACAGATTTAATGCAATCCCCATCAAAATCCCATTGGCATTTTTTAAAGAAGTAGAACAAAAAATCATCAGATTTGTAGGGAAGAACAAGATATCCCAAATTGCCAAAGCCATCCTGAGAAAAAAGAATGAGGCTGGAGGCATCACTCTGCCTGACTTTAAATTATACTACAAAATGACAGTAATCAAAATGGTATGGTATTTGCAGAAACACAGGCACACAGACCAGTGGAACAGAATCAAGAGTTCAGAAGTAAACCCATATATATATGGGCAAATAATTTTTGACAGAAGAACCAAACCATACAGTGGATAAGGGAAAGCTTCTTCTATAAACGGTGCTGGGAAAACTGGAAAGCCACCTGCAAAAGAATGAAACTACACTGTTGTCTATCACTACACATCAAAATTAACTCAAAATGGATTAAGGACCTGAATATAAGACCAGAATCAAAAAAAATGCATAAAAGAAAACATAGGAACTAAACTCAAGGACTTTGGACTTAAAGAGGATTTTAAGAATTTGACCTCAAAAGCAAGGGAAATAAAAACAAAAATAAATGAATGAGACTACATTAAACTAAGAGGCTTCTGTACCGCAAAAGAAACTGTCAATAAAAGGACAACCATCCGAATGGGAAAATATATTTGCAAGAAACACCTCCAATGAGGGCCTAATATCCAAAATATACAAAGAACTTGTACAAATCAATAATAACAACAACAAACAAACAATCCAGTCAAAAATTGGGCAGAGGACCTAAACAGACACTTCTCCCAAGAAGACATACAAATAGCCAACAAACATGAAAAGTTGCTCAACATCGCTAGCTATTGGGGAAATACAAATCAAAACTACAATGAGATACCATCTAACACCTATTAAAATAGTTGTTACCAACAGGACAAGTAATAACAAATGTGGGAGAGGATGCAGAGAAAAAGGAAGCGTCATACACTGCTGGTGGGACTGCAAATTGGTACAGCCACTATGGAAAACAGCATGGAGGATCTTCATAAAACTATGACTTGATCTACCATATGATCCAGCAATCCCTCTACTGGGTATTTTTCCCACAAAAAGTTGAAACCCCAAAGACTTGAAACCCATATTTGAAAAGATATTTGCACATTGATATCATGGCAGCATTATTCACAGTGGCCAGGACATGGAAGCAACTGAAGTGTCCTATGATAGATGATTGTCTAAAGAAACTTGGTACATATATACAATGGGATATTACTTAGCCATAAGAAGAGATGAAATACTGCCATTTGTGACAATGTGGATGGATCCTGAGATAATCATGCTGAGAGAAATAAGCCAGACAGAAAAAGTTGAAAACCATATGGTACCACTTATATGTGGGATATAAACCTAAAAGCAACAAATGAACAGGACAGACTCATAGACATGGACAACAGACTAGTGTTTACCAAAGGGGAGCGGGGAGGGGTGGAGGAAGGTAGATGGGGTAAAAGGGGTCAGATATGTGGTGACAGAAAGAAATCTAACTATGGTGGTGAACACATAATGCAATATATATACATCTTACTGTTGAATTTTACACCTGAAACTTACCGGATTTTGTTAACCAATGTCGCCATAATAAAAAATATTTTAATAATAAAAATAAAATCATAAGATCACTTGAATAGATGCAGAAAAAGCGTTTGACAAACTTCAGCATCCATTTTTAATAAAAACTTTAGGCAAAGTAGAAATAGAGGAATATACCTCAACATAATTAAGGCCACATATGACAAACCCACAGTTACCATCATACTCAACAGTGAAAAACTGAAAGCTTTTCATCTAAGATCAAGAACAAGACAAGGATGTTCACATTCACCACTGTTATTCAACATAGTATTAGAAGTCCTAGATACAGCATTCAAACAAAAAAGAAAAGAAAAAAGGTACCAAATGGAGAAAAAAGAAATGATACTCATTATTGCAGATGATGATACTGTAGATAGAGAATCCTAAAGATTCCATCAAAAAACTATTAGAACAGATAAGTGAATTCACTAATGTAGCAAGATACAAAATTAATATTCAGAAATTGGTTGCATTTTATACACCAATAGCAAACTATCAGAAAGAAAAATTAAGAAAATAATCCCACTTACAACTGCATCAAAAAGAATACAATACCTAGGAATAAATTTAACTAAGGAAGTAAAAGACCTGTAATCAGAAAATAATGCATTTAAAAAAGAAATTGAAACAGATTCAAATAAATGGAAGAATATACTGTGCTCATGGATAGGAACAATTAACACCATTGAAATGTCAATACTACCCAAAGCAATCTACAGATTCAATGCAATCCCTATCAAAATACTACTGGAATTTTTCACAGGAGTAGAACAAATAATCCTAAAATTTATATGGAACCACAAAATAACCCCAAAAGTCAAGGCAATCTTAAGAAAAAAAGAACAAAGTTGGAGGGATCACACGACCTGCTATCAAACTATACTATAAGGCTATGGTAATCAAAGCAGCATGGTACTGGCATAAAAACAGGCACATAGGTCAACGGAACAGAATAGAGAGCCCAGAAATAAACATGCTTGTATGGTCAATTAATCTACGACAAAGGAGGCAAGAATATACAATGGGGGTAATATATGCTTTTCATGAAATAATGTTGAGAAATCTGGACAGATACATGCAAAAAAAAAAAAACATATGAAAGTAGACCCCTTTCTTATACCATATACAAGAATGAAGTCAAATGGATTAAAGACTTAAAAGCAAGACTTGAAACCATAAAACTAGAAAAAAACACAGGCTAGTAAACTCTTTGATATAGCTCTTAGTAATATTTTTTGAATATGTCTCCTTGGACAACAGAAACAGAAAAAAATTTTTAAAATGGAACTACATCAAACTAAAAAGATTTTGCACAGAAAAGTAAACCATCGGCAAAACGAAAAGACATCCTACTAAATGAGAGGAACTATTCGCCAATGATACAACCAATATGAGATTAATATCCAAAATAAAAGGAACTCACCAAAAAACCAACCAATCTGACTAAATTAAGCAGAGGACCTGAATAGACTTTTTTTTTTTTAATGAGAACATACAAATATGAAAAAATACCCAATACCAGTAATTATCAGAGAAATGCAAATTACAACCAAAATGAGATATCACCTCACACCTTTCAGAATGGCTATCAATATATCAACGAACAAGTGTTGGCGAGAATGTGGAGAAAAGGAAATATTGGTGGGACTGTAAACTGGTAAAGCCACTATGGAAAACAGTATGGAGGTTCCTCAAAAAATTAATAGAACTACCATATGACCCAGCCATTCCATTTCTGGGTATTTATGTGAAGAAATCCAAAACACTAATTCGAAAAGATATAAGCCCTCCTATGTTCATTGAAGCATTATTTACAATTGCCAATATATGAAAGCGATCTAAATGTCCACCAATAGACAAATGGATAAAGACGTGGTACATATATACAATGGAATATCAGCCACAAAAAAAGAATGAAATCTTACCATTTGCAACAAAATAGATGGACCTAGAGGTTATTGTGCTAAGTAGAATAAGTCAGAGAAAGGCGAATACCATATGATTTCACTTATACGTGGAATCTAAAATTAAATGGAGATGCAGCTGAGGAGGAAGGAAAAAAATGGCATAGATGATATGCCACATGTTCATCCCTCTGCTGACCAGATCAAAGTTGTGATGGAAACAAGGAACAGCAGCAAGGAAAAATCGCCTGGGATCTTGATGAACAAGCCACACAACTAGAGAGAAATATAAGAAATCACTCTGCAACAGCAGAAGATAGGACAGGGTGAGGACACGGGCTGCCAGGTTTCAAGTGCTGAGTGAGACAGAGGCTGAGGCAGTGGCAATTAGCAGAAGCCTCTTAAAGAGGCCGCGTGCACAAACATTTTTCACGGTGACAGACCTGCTCTCTCTGAGCACCAGTGCCAATTTGGCTGCACATAGGGGCATCAGGGACTTACAGGAAGACACTATCAGAGTAGGGACTAAAGCGAGGCTCATTCTGTACATAAGTGCTGGCGGTCTCCATTGTCTCCTGTTGAGTCCTCCACCTTCCCAGTGTGCTACACGCAGCACCGCCATAGCCATGACACCGTTGAACTGGATAACAGAGGTCGCTCCGCCTAGAGGATTCCCTCAAACTCCGCCTCCTCCATCTTGTGGCCCCACCCAAACCACTTCCAGGTGTATCCTCAGAGAGGTGCTCCTTGCTGAGCAGTGCCTAGACTCACACTGGAGACAGATGGCCTCGGTTTCTGGTGTGGCCTTTTGAGGCAACTATAAACACAACACCTATAGTTTGCTTGCTGAATCTTAACAGGTAACCCCAGAGGGGTAGAGATTTGGGCTAAGTTTGGCCTACAACTGAGCTCCTCTAGGACTGTGCCACTGGACACCTACTTTACAAATCCACACTAGTAAGACTGAGAGACTTGGGAGCTTTGCTTAGTACATAGAAACAGACACACAAAGGCAGCCAAAACGGGAAGACAAAGAAGCAGAAACCATATGAGAGAAGAGAACAGAAATCAAGATATAAGGGAGTCAAGTCACCTAACAGATGCAGAGTTCAAAACACTGGTTATAAAGATTCTCAATGAACTTATGGGAAGTGTAGATATTCAGTGATAACTTCAACAAAGAAATAAAAAAACATAAACATGGAAATTATAAAAGGGAACCAGTATGAAACAAAGG
Organism: Rousettus aegyptiacus; assembly: GCF_014176215.1. NCBI lineage: Eukaryota > Metazoa > Chordata > Mammalia > Chiroptera > Pteropodidae > Rousettus > Rousettus aegyptiacus. The sequence goes on along the minus strand of NW_023416306.1, from coordinate 113,102,012 downwards.
ACACATTATCTGAGATGAGAAGTATATTAAATGGAATAAACAAAGGAAGAAACAAAGTGGATAAAGGATCCAAATGCCCTATCTAGAGGGTGGGAAAGCCAAGGACACACAATCAGAATGGCAAGAGATAAGATGCCAAGACTATAAAAATAATTTAAGGAGCATATTAAGGGTCCAAATATCTGTCTGATCGGTGTAACTGAAGAAAATCAAGATGTTGAACAACTGTTTGAAGAAATAATGATGGAAAACTTCCCTAATCTGGTGAAGGAAATGGACATAAGACCCCAGGAAACTCAGAGAATCCCAAAAACCAGGGATCCAAAGAGTCCCACACCAAGACACATCATAATTAAAATGCCAAAGGTTAAATACAAAGACAGAATATTAAAAGCAGCAAGAAAAAAAAAGATAGTTACCTATAAGTAAATACCCATAAGACTGGCAGCTGATTTCTCAAAAGAAACTATGCAGGACAGAAGGACTTGGCAAAAAATATTTGACAGCATGAAGACCCAGGATCTACAGCCAAGGATACTTTATCCAGCAAAGCTATCATTAGAGTTGAAGGACAGATAAAAAGCTTCCCAGACAAAAATAAGCTAAAGGAATTTATCACCACCAAGCCAGTATTACAGGAAATGTTGGAGGGACTTCTTTAAGAAGAAAAAATACAAAAGACTCAATTAAGATTAAGAGACACATACAGACTAAAAGGAAGGGGATGGGAAAAGATACTGCTTTGATGGACCTAGAAGGTATTTAAGTCAGACAAAGATAAACACTATATGATTTCACTTACATGAGGAATCTAAGGAATAAAAAGAACAAACTAATCAATAACAGACTCACAAATATAGTGGACAATTTGGTGATGAACAGAGGGGAGTAGGGCTTGTGGGGCTGGGAGAATGGGGTGAAGGGTTAAAGAAGTACAAATTAGTAGCTGATGAATGGTCATGGGGATGGAGAGCATGGCATAGGGAATGCAGTTAGCATTAATATGTTGACATGGAGGGTCTCGAGAGGGAGGGAGAAATTGGGGCGATCGTTTTATGAATTATATAGATATTTAACCAATGTACTATATTCTTGAAACTAATTAAAATAAATTTAAAAAAAAACAAGCAATCCTCTTCATTCCAGCCTCCTCTGTTAATCAGTTAGGACTGTCATAGGATAGAGAGATGGAAAAGGCTCAAAAAAACCCAGAGCAGAATGGTGCGAATAATAATCCCTGAAAAACTAAAAGTGGCTAAAATAACAGCCCAGGGAGGAGAGGAGGGTACAGGAGGTTATGTCTACCTAACCACTCCGCCCCCATGTCCAAGACAAAAGCACCACGATATTAGGGAGTGGAGCCCCTAATAGAAGAAAAGAGATTATAAATATCTGAGACCTGGTAGGACAAAGCTAAGATTTTCTTGAAGACATTCAGAAGCCCATTTGGAGACGATAAAATCCAGAGAAAGGAGTCTAAGGGCTTCTTTCAAACTAAGATGTTTGAACCATCAATTTTCCTTCTAGCTTGTCCAGCTCCATTCATCAGAGAGAGTCAGGAGTTAAAAATCTATGCCAGGTGGACATGGACATAGACTAGTGGTTACCAGAGGGGAGAGAGGAGATAGACAGGGTAAAGGGGGTCTAATTTGTGGTGACAGGAAGAAATCTAACTATAGGTGAACACACAGTGTAAATATATGTATGTATGTGTATGTGTGTATGTATGTGTGTGTGTATGCATATGCCTTACTGTTAAAGTGTACAGTTGAAACTTATTGCATTTCATTAACCAATGTCACCATAAAAATCAATTTAAATTTAAAAATCTATGTTGGGGCCACTATTTTGCAACAAGGGCCATGTCTAGAGCATTGTGGGATTTGTGCCTCAAGAAACGATGAAGGAGAAAAGATGAGGACCACAGGAGTCTCCTTATAGGCAGCCTCCTGGTCTTCTGCTTCCTGAAGAATGGTAATATTAACAGAAACTGGGGACTTTCCAGTGACCAAGGCAGAGGGAGAAAATAAAATAAAACGCAGATTTGTAAACACCCCCTCAGAGCTCTGGGGTTTCCTCTTAGACCCCTTTTAGCTGAAGAGAAGATGCAGCTAACCTGGAGAACTCCACCTCACACACCACAACCAACTGGAGCAATTCTAGTTTATTTTCTTGTTCTCAGAGTTCATAGATAAAACTAGCATTTCTTTAAACAAAGATTTCTAACTTAAACATTTTTTAAGAACTACTACTGCAAAGCATCATTCCAGATACATTTTGGCTCCCAGCTTTTCAGTGTTATTTGATTAATAATACGAAAATAGGAATTTGACTCACTTCACCTGTGATGGCCCAGAAGCAGAGATGTCCGCCACTGAGAGCCACCTGGAAAGCCTTCTACACAGAGATATATTCAGGCTCTGTCCTCAGAGATTCTGATCCAGTTAAAGAGACAAGGCCTAGGAAACATGGATTTGAACTGCGTGCCTCTGCTTGTACACAGATATGTTTTAATAAACATGTACAATACTGTAAATGTACTTTTTTCTTCCTTATGATTTTATTAATAACATTTTCTTTTCTCTGGCTTACTTTATTGTAAGAATATAATATATATGTAACATACAAAATATATGTTAACTTATCAGTAAGGCTTCCAGTCAATACTAGACTATTAGTAGTTAAATTTTGGGAGAGTCAAAGTTATATGAGGATTTTTGACTGCATGAGGGTCAAAAGCCCTACTCCCTGCTTTGTCCAAGGTTCAACTATATTTTAAAGTTCAGATGATTCTAATGAAGAGTAAGCCTTCGAAACAACCATTGTACTAAATATTTACATATTTTGAATTGAAACAACAGTGTAAATCAGCTAACTTCCCCTATAAATTATAGATTTAAACGTTTTTAAATAAAATTTTTAAATGTATTTCAAAAACGTAGGGAAGAAAAGAGGAAGTTAAGGAGACGTAATGAGGTACCTTTCATGATGTTCGTCTTTCCAGTTCTCCTCAAAATATGCACGTGTATCCATCTCTCTCCAACTGGTCTTCACATACGACTTTTATGTCTGCATTCATTATGCATTTAATACTTCGCCTTTTCTGGTTTTTTCCAGTCTAAGCCACTGCTCCAACAACCAAGCCATCGCGGAGTCTCGTTCTTGTTACCTAGGCCCGTGACTCTCCTGCCTGAACCTGGTTTTTATAGATTACTCAGGTGATTCAGATGATCAGCCAGATTTGGGAACTGCAGCCTAAGTACTGTTTTCAACAACCTAACTTGTTCTTGCCTGTCCTAACACTCCAGTGCTGTGTCCCTTCCAGGTGAATGATATTAAAGGTGATAACTCTATTCCTTTGGAAAACTTTGAAACTAATCAACAAAAGAGTAGTTTCACAATCTGAAACACATTTCTTCACACAGATATTATAAAGTTGTGCAAATATCTAAACCCTAAATAAATGCATGATTTAAAACCTATTTCCCCACACATAAAAGAAGGGAAAAGACCTTATGAGTAGGTTTGTGAGGAAAGAGGGATTTGAGTTATGAAGTTTCCTGCACTGAGTTAGGAATAATGTGAACTTAATTCAGATTGATTATTAAAAGCAGTTTGTTTAAATTTCACTGGATAGTTCTAATCTGATTGAATTTGTAACTGGAAAAATTTGTAAAGGTAGCATGTTCTAAATTAAAAGTATTACTCAAAAATAAGCAAATGCTATTATGTATCAACTTAAATTTTGCCCAGCCAGCAGTAACTTCTGAAAATACCTTTTGGGGAGATGTATGTCTTACACTTTTTAGAGCAAAGTTAAAGTGTGATTGGAACGACTTCGTTTAGGGTTTTTTTTGTGTTCGTGAAGGCTTAATATGTCTAAATAAACATTTTTCAGTTTCTGAGATATAGAAAAAGAGATTAACTTTAGCAACAAATATATAATTTGATTCCCTCAAGTGAAATAGCCACTGAATTCAGGAAGAAAAGAAAAAGTACAAGGATTTAAAAAAATTCCATGCTAAATAAGAAATATTTTGAGACTGCCAGTGATGGGAAACATCTGATAGAATTTAGTGCAAGTTATAAAGATATATACTAATCAAGTTCTAGAACTGAGACATGGGTTGGGTTAAAGCATAACTGGTAATAGATCATGATTATTAACTAATTACTATATTTCCTTAATTATAATGTAATACTGCTTGTGAGATGTACTATAGATCTAACAGTGGTTTTTATCCACAGGATGTATATATAGATTTTAAGATTTTCAAGATATCAAAAAATATGTATAATAAAAACCAAAAAATAGGGTAATTTGTTCATAAATGAATAGTCCTTAAAAAGACATGTCGACTTTTAGCAAGTTCTTGTTTAAATTATAATTTATTTGATGAGTGAAGTTTTTAACTTGCTTTGCTGAAATTTTAAAGAAGTGATGATTTTCTAGGCTGAAACAGTAATTGTTGCTGTGCTGTTAAAAAAAAATACACATTGACAAAATAGATAAATTGTACTTCCTCAAAATTAAAAGTTTTTGTGCATCAAAGGACAATGTCAAGAAAGTGAAAAGACAACCCACATAATGGGAAAAATATTTGCAAATCACATATCTGATAAGAAACTTGTATCAAGTATATCAAGAACTCTGACCACTTAATAAAAAAAATACAAATAACCCAATTAAAAAACGGACAAATTATCTGAGTAGATATTTCTTCAAAGAAGATGTACAAACAGCTAATAAGCACATGAAAAGATGCCAGACATTATTAATCACCAGGGAAATGTGAATGAAAATCATAGCTAATAGGATGGCCATAATAAAAAAGTCAATTAATGAATTTTGTCAAGAATGTAGAGAAAGAGGAACCCTCAAACCTTTCTGGTGGAAATGTAAAATGGTGCAGCCACTGTGGAAAACAGTTCCTCAAAAAGGTAAACAGACCTGGCAATCCCACTCCTATGTATACTCCCAAGAGCAATGAAAGCATCTCCATACAAATACTTGTGCGAATGTTCATAGTGGCATTATTCACATCCAAAAAGTGAAAATAACTCAAATGTCCATCAACTGATGGATAAAGAAAATGTAGTATATCCATATAATAGAATATTATTTGCTTTTAAAGAGAAATCATGATATATGTATAGATGAACCTCGAAAATATGCTAAGTGAAAAAAAGTCAGTCATAAAAGGCTATGTATTGTGATTCTGCTTATATAAAATATCTAGAACAAGTAAATCTATAAAGACATAAAATATATTAGTGGTTGCTTAAAGCTGGGGCAGGGTGTTGTAGTGGATTTAGGAGTGATATCTAAAAGGTACAGGGTTTCTTTTTCAGGTGATGACAAGTCTAAAATTAATTGTGGCGATGTTTGCACAACTCTGTGAAGGTATTAAAATACATTGAATTGTACACTTTGACTGGGTGAATTGTGTATGTGTGCAATATTTCAATACAGCTGTTACTCTGAGGACTGCATTTTAAAGCTTTACAGAACCCATCTAATGATGACAGAACCTTTTCCAAAAGGCCGATGTGGTGGAGAAACCGAGTTGTCAAAGCCAATACTCTCTTGAAAAGATGTATGCAAAGAAAGGCTTCTAAGGATGGAGATCTTGTTAGGTTAGTTTATTAGGGGAACCTGTTTAACAGGGACACAGCTGCCCAGAGTGTTCACCGCACAACCCACACCACTCAATGGACAAAGCTCCGACTCCCTGGCCTCACACTTCCATGTGGAGAAATTTCTATTAGTTTCTGGGCTCTTTGGACTCCTTTACTCACCTCTGTGCAGGAATGAGTTATCTAATCCATGCAATTGTAGGAGCCTGATGTGCCCATCAGCCACTCCCTCTTTGTTTTTTCAGTTTCGCTTCCCCACAGGGAGTGTCCATTCCATTTGTCCTTTGCCATATGAGGGAGGCCCTGCTGTTGTCCAGCTGTGCCAACATCTGCATGTGTAAGTCTAATTCATGGATGATGTATTCAAGTCACACTGTCCAATTAGCTTTATTAGATAACAAAGGTGACTTTTTAATCCTCATTTTTATAAATCCTTCTTATACCTCTCACCTGTTCCCAAACTCTGGCGAGGAAGAAAGGGGTGTTATATACTGACTCTTAAAACTCTACCATAGTATTTCAGCTTTTCCTTCAATTCCATTAGCCACCATAGTTAATAATTTGTTTTTAGCTTAAGTTAATTTCTGTTGTTTGTAACCAAGCAGAGCAAATGGAAATATCACTCAAAAATATTTAACTAAAACTAATTTATAATAAAATCAACACTAACTTAGGAGTACATGTTATAGGATAATATTTAGAGGCATTTAAAAGGAAAGAATGCCTTTATCAAGAGTCCTTTAGATGCTACCTATAACTTTAAAATACTCTGGAGCCAAAGTCCTATGTAAATTATACGGTTGACCGCACGGCTCATTTTTCATCCCATTCTTATAATCCTATTATTATTAACTTGGGATACCAGGCTCTTCCTAAATTATAGCCAGTTCTATTCCCTATTGTTTTGTGGTTTATTTCAAATTTATTGCAAGACAAATATAATGATCACTAAACTAGAAGGTATGATTAAAGTTTCTGAAAGTTGGTTAATTTTAGCTTGAGTCTATATGCAATATCATTAAAATATACTTTTTTCCTTCTCCAAAAGAAATAGTATCAAATTATTCCTTGCTCTGATAAAATCATTATATAAAGCTATTTTCTGAGAACTAAGTAATTTTCATGTCATTCTAAAGTGCACACTTAAAAAGAATTATATTAGGTAAGGTTTAGCACTGTTGGAAATGAAGTAATCTCTCAAAACAGAATTAGTATTTTTATATCTGAAATGAGTAAAAGCATAAGTATGTTGCAGGTATTTCCTTAGTCCATTCTTTGTGTACAATTTGTGACAAATGTTCATGATGCCTTCTTGAAATACTGAGATAGATGTTGGCCCAATTACTTAGAGCGATGAGGTCACGTGGCATTGTTTAATGCGAATCGGGAGTGAGACAAAATGGAGAAGCACTGAAAGGACACTTTAGATATGGGATCACAGAAGGATTTTGGAGAAATTTCTGAGTCTTTTTATATGCAGACACTTGGAAGCTCAAGTGTTCACAAGCAGAGAGTGTTAAATTACTGATTACCCATGCAGATTTTGGCAGCAATAAGCAAACTCCATTTTTCCAGCCCCTCAAATCATCCTCACCCACTTGCTGATTCCACCAGACATCCTGTGTCGGCTGTTTCGCTTGACATTGTGTCAATTGTTAAAACACAAATGGGACTGATAATGGTTTAGGAACTTGGGACTGATAATGGTTTAGGAACTTGGCATAGTTTAAAGAACCTATTTCAGTCCTAGCTCAATCACATGCTAGGCTACAGAAACACCTGAGGCAGAGATTTAGGTTCTAGCGGTACATGCCACAGTACTGATTATTTTATAAGAACTCTTTGAAAGAGGACAACCTTCCCACCATTCTGCTCCACAAAGAAAGTTTCAGACTCTCACAGAAAAAGCTTCCTGTGTGACAGGCCACTTTAAGACCAATCCTTTCAGATCACAGCTTGGCCACGCTGAGGAGGGCTGGGACCATCTCAAAGACCCAGACCATATCATCCCTGAGTCAATGCCAGACTTGTGCACTAATCTAATGTCCTTGCTGCTTGAGGGTAATTTTGTTTGAAAGGACCTTTAGCCAGAGTCCATCTCAGTGGTCCATGGCAGCAGGGCTCCCTAATGTTGACTCTTTCAGGGTGTAAGGTTTGGGATATTAGTTCCTCCTAGCCTAGGAGGCCCTGGCTGGTCTCCTTATGCCAGTTGGTCCACCTTCTTCCCAGAGGCTTTGCTTTCTGGTTCAGGCTGCTTCCCAGTTTTCAGAGAGCAACAGCAAACTGCAGTATTGGGTAAAATGAAAGAACTATATCAGAAAATGCAGAGAACATTATGTCATGATGTGGTGACACTGGTTACTAGACAGTAGTGGGTAGTCTTTCTATTCTCACTACTCTCATCCATTTTAGCAAGGTACCAGTAAGAGTGGAGCGGAAGATCAAGACAATGCCAGACTAATAGGTAGAGAGGGATACAGAAGGAGGGTCTTGGGGGAGCCATGGAAACCCAGGGGTGGAGCATCTTGTTTAGAAAAAGTAATGCCTGGCAATGATCTGAGATCCATGTGATGGAGTAGAAGAGGAAAGGGAGATAAAGGGGGATGCTGGTGTTGAAGGAACATGCATGAGATAGTCTAGCACAAGAAGGAAACAATTTCCTCAATGGAGACTCAGCTAGAAGCTACGGTTCAGTTGCACCGATTCATAGACCTCTATCTAAATTTTTATTTTTCAAATAAAAGTTAATTGGTTCATAAGAATGGAATAATTTAAAATTTAAAGTTAGAATCACAGATTCTTATAAGAGTTGACAAGGACCTTAAGAATTTATCTAGTTCTCTACTAACTCTCTGTGACCTTTTCTATATACCACCCCCAACAAAGCTACCATGCTCCCTCAAATGGCAGCACATGTTGACTGTTAGATCATATTATCTGATTGCTAGGCTCTATAAGACTCCAAAATGGATGGACTCGATGTCCCAACACCATTACTATTTACACGTCTACAATCCTGGATTAAAACAATGTCACAATCTATGAGCGGTCATGGTCTATGCTAATAGCTTTCAGTTTGTCCCCAGAAGGGGTGGAAAACAGGAATACTTTTTATTAAACAGTGTTTATCTCTTCAAGGACTATTTTCAAGTATTAAATGATTCTAAATGGGGAGTATGCCAAAGGAAATAACGCATTTTCCCTATGAAACCAGAGTTGAGATGGGGCGTCATACACAAAACTAGTACATATTCATTATTGTATTCAGTCAACACATTAAGCACATACTACATTCAAGACTTTATGCTCAGAGACAAAGGAGTCCAGTACTCCCTGGGCTAGTGCACAATTCAACAGAAGAAATTTCTAGGGCCCTAGAGCCTCTAAGATATACTCAAATCACTTGAAAAGGTTAAAAGAACTGCTTAGTTCTCTTAGAGCATCAGGGCTTTGGAGCACAGGTGAACAGAAGTGTGCTTAGAGCTGGCTTTCCTAGGAGTTGACCATTGGAGGTGCTGTATCCTGAACCCACACCTTCAGTGTCTCTGTGTACCTGACCTCATTTGTGTTCTCTTTGGCAGAATACGCGAAGGATTTATTTAAAGAGAACAGGAACTAACAACAAGAGGAAATGAAGAATTTTCAATCATCTATTATTTCTATGCTTCACAGACCTTTTTCATTTAAAGCCATGCAATACGAAACAAAAACCCCTGGATACAACTGATTTCAAAGACGTGCAGAACTTGATGTGATTCTCGAATTCAAACACACTGGAGCCACCAGCTGGCAGGAGGCACAGCCCAACTGAATAAGGAAGACGCTCGCTGCAGAGCCACTAGGGGGAAACCGCAGCCCCAGGAGCAGAGGGAAACTCTGGCACACCCAAGGCAGCCACAGGAAGGCTGCTGGTGGCCACTAATTTTGTCCTTTAAAATTCTTAACCCATGGATTTCTGCCTCTACTCTCCAACACCTACTAACAGGACAGCATGCAGTGCTGTATTTATACATTAAGAACAATCATTAAAAATAAGAGGATGTTAAATGATAGAAGCTAATTGTAATTGAGGGCTCCATTGAAGGGGCAGGACATTTAGGGTCTCATCTCAATCTGTCCTTTTAAATCTGCCATAATTTTATCATGAACACAAAATAAGAGATAAACGGAGCATAAACTGCTCTACACATCGTTGATGGGAGAAGACGGTCTGGTGGAGCTGTAGGATCACAACGAAGTGTAGTCATGGTCCGGCCTTGCCTCATCTGCATCAAAACCTTAAATTAAATACAGCGGACTGTTCACTACAGACCGGCAAAGGCAATGTTTTCAGAGGTGAGACGCATTTCTATTAGTTGCATCTCTATCGGTCCAAGAATGAGATCTGCCTCTCCCTGTAGGAACAGCACTTAGCCATTAATGCTCAATACGCAGTGGGCTCAACTTTCAGAAAATTCAAAAAAAAAAAAATGTGAGATTAGCCAAAACCTATAAAACAACAAAATACCTTGCAAGCAAGCCATTATTACAACAGCACTATCGCTTTTTAAAAGGATATACCTACTGTGCGATTTCATTTGAAATAAATCTTCCTAGTGCATTTAAAAATGGTAAAATTACAAAAATTTTATAAATGTTTTCAGCAATGTATTTTCAGCATACTGAATTATACTAATAACAGAAAAAAAGCATCATCTTTACAAGCAATCACTACCATTACCATTAATTTTTATTCGGAGGTTAGTTTAATGTGCTATATAATTATCTCAATGGTGGTATTAAAATATTAGACATAAGACAGCATTAAAATTTAAATTTGGGAAGGAAAATGCCAATCAGTTGTTTAAAAACTATAGTAGACACGTTAACATCAATGAGAACAAAATTTCTACAATTGTTTTCTCCTTTGTGCGTCAATATTTAATACTTTGACTATTTAACTATTTAAATTTAAAAATTTCCACTGTATTGCTGAACTGGAAACTGCTGAGATCTTAAAAAATATCATTTATGAAGGAAAAATTTTGCACAATCCCTATGCTAATTAAAGCTACGGATATACATTTTTCAGGGACTGTTTAAGCCTTCAGACTGAGGGTAACATGGGCTGTAAGAAAAGATAGAATATGTAGAAGCTGAAAAGCCCATCAACCCCAAAACAGCATCTGTTCTTCTCACCCCCCAGGCAACCAGAGTGCCAAGCCAAGAATGCCTTTGGCAGCGAATTTGTAGGGTCTAAGCTTTGCACAGGAATGACCTAGAGCAGCGGTCTTCCATTGGCCAGTGGAAGGCTGAGCATCCAGCAGATGGTCCTGCAAGTCTTTCATGGACAAGGAGAGTCATATTGAGCAGCTGGGTCCCAAGCCTCCTGCCTTCAATCCAAACCAAGCAGCTTCATCTGTTTACATAATGGGCTTCTGAGTACAATTTTATCTGAAGGAAAGTTTTTGCTGCTAAACACACAAACACACGCACACACACACGAATTAGAAGATTTAAAAGTGCTGAAAGTTTATCTTTGGGTGGTTTTTATTTTTGAATCATCAGTGGTTGCTTTCCTATTTTTGCTTTCTGCATCTTCTAAATTTTCAACAATGAAGAAGTATTACTTTTGTAATTAACACACACTCAAAGTTATATTAAACTAAAGAATAAGCTTTGCCTACTTCTCCAAAAAAAGTGCTGAAAACAGGCTTTCTGTTGGGATCGTAGCATTTTGAGTGTGAGTTGCAATTTTCAAACATAAAGCACAGCTGTTTTGTCTCTTATCCTGAAGCTGTGAAAAAGGGGAAAGATTTCGAAAGTGGGAACAGGAAAAGACTATTGAGAAAAGTGGCTGCTATTTTTAGGCTAAAGTCTCCCTGGCAACACTGTTCTCAGAAGCTTTGTCTTCCGAGGGGGACTTAGTAAGGTTTATGAGTCATGGGACCCAAATCAACAGAGACCAGGAGAGATCTGAGACCAAGCAGAGAGTCAAAGCAGGTCAGAAAGAAGTGACAGACAGATGGCTTACCGCATTCAGTGCTGTCTAGAGGTCAGTAGAGCCATGTGGCCCACAGAGATCTGCAAGAAGATAGGAACAGAGAGGTCATTGAGTCTCTGCCATGCAGGTTCCTGAGATGAGAGAAGACCAAAGACCTCAGGGACTGTGGCTAAAGAAAAGTGTAGCTTCAAAGAATGGTTACAAAGAGCAGAAGGTGAGCTTAGTCAGTAGTTGGCCAGAACAGGAAAACTGCTGCATTATAAAAAATGGGTGGTGGAAATTGAGAATAAAGAATGATTTAGAGGTGAGAAACTCTAAAGCCACCACCATCATAAAAACACTAAGCCCAGGGTAATTTTAGAACTGAATACGACAGATAAAAAGAATAGTCATAGTTTTCCAGACTAGATCACAGATGTTCCCAACTCAATTGGCTCAAGCGATTCTTGAATGTATGAATGCAATGAGACAGAGATGTTAGAGATTTAAAAAACAAAATCTAGAAACTTGCATCAGAAAAGATGTAAAAAGAAATACATAATAGGAACAGGTCTGAAGCCAGTAGAGAGCCTGAGTACTCTTCACAATCAGCATACACCTAGAGTAATGGTTCTCGGTGTGGTCCCCAGACCAGCAGCACCAGCAGTACCTGAGAGCTTATTGGAATAGCAAATTCCCAGGCCCTGCCTCGGACCTACTGAATCACTAGGAGTGCACCCCGGGAATCTATGCTTTACCAAGCCCACCAGGTGATTCCGATGCACACTGAGGTGTGAGAATCACTGAGCTATAAGCATTAAAATCACCAGGAAAACCTACCTACCTAACCAAGTAAGGCATAGCGAGACTATCGATAGAGGATAGTACTAAATACGGCCAATCGAGGACTGAGATTCAGCAGTAAGCCACCCATGGCCAGAATGCGTACCAATCTCCTCACCATAGTTTTAGTCACAATTGTTTGTTGCCTGGGCTATAATAGCTCGATGACCATCTGTCCTGGTTTGGCCAGGGGAGTCCTGGCTTGAATCTGTTGTCCTGGTCTAATGAAAAGAAGTCTCCCTTTCACTCTCAAAATTGTCCAGATTTTAAATATATGGTTCCCCTGGTAATAGCTTCCTGCCCATTTTCCCTGCTTTCATTCTCACCCATCTCCAATATGTTCTTTTCCCAGAAGCTAAAAATGTAAATCATTCATGTCGCCCATCTTCTTTGAAACCTTTCAATGACTTTTCTTTGCTGAGATAAAACTCACAGGCCTCACAATAGCCCACAGCACTTAACCTTCCATCTTCATTGCATTCCTTATTCTCACTTGTTTTCTTTGTTCCAAGAACATTAGCTTCCTGTTGATACTTTCACAAGCCAAGTTCATCAGACCTCGAGGTTTCTGCACATGCTGCTGATCCTTCTTCCTGTATTGTGCTCAATCTCCATCCCTCTTCCAATGTCAGGTAGTATATTTTCATTTAATAATATTTCAAGTGATTTCTCAAATATCCTTTGAAGATATTATTTTAATAATTGTATAATTTCCTATCATATGGATTTGACATAATTTACTTAACCACTCCCTAATATTACTGATTAATATCATTCTCTATTTTTTTTGCTGTTATTGTAAAGCTGTTTTTGAATCAGTCATGCTTGGTTTCTGGTTGCAACCAACTCAAACTATCTCAGTACAAAAAGGAAATTTATTGGAATGATACAAGGGTTTTTCTATAAATAAGAGTTAAACAATGAAATTGCAGAAAAGGCAAGGTTAGAGAAATAATTGAGACCAAAAGTACAAATGTTGCCAGGACACACTGGATAAGCAGGCAGATGGATGGATGGGTGGATGGATGGATGGATGGATGGTTGGATGGATGGATGGATGGATGGATAATTAGATAGGCAAAAGATAGAATATACATGTGTATATATATGCACATACATATCCATATATATATACATATTATATATATATATATATATATAGAGAGAGAGAGAGAGAGCCACACTCATATATGTATATATACACACGTATTGAAACTCTCATTTGTCTCTTCTTTCCTCTGTGTGCACTATTACTCTTTCTCACTAGAATAGACTCATCCCCTTGCCAATACTCTCAAACCATGGCTCCCAACATCAGAGAGAGACACTGATTCATACTCTCTAGTCCCAGGTTCAAAATTCCCCAAGGAAGGAGTCTAATTGGCTCGGCTTGGGCCATGTGTCCTTTCTTGGGTCAATTGGCTATAGCAGCATTTATACAAACACCATCACTGCCAAGGAAGATAAAACCTAGCAAAAGGGTCTGTTCTTCCCAAAACAAGAACAGAGCGAACACAATTATAGACACGACTACAGAGAAATTGTAAGAATATGGTGGAGAAGATTTTTTTAATCACATGCATATTTTTAAATAATTTAATAAAGATTTAAAAGAAAATGACTTTTAAAGTCCATAATTTTGATCTCTTAAAAATCTCATTTCTGATAACCTTTTCAAATATCTTTCCACACGTATATATAGTTTTATATAGTTGCATTCAAATTAAATATAAAATCATATATTATGGCTTTAAGCCATTTAACATTTTATGCAATATTTTTTCATACTTCCGCAGTCTTTCCTGATTTTTCTTTTTATCTCACTATAAAAATAATACTTGATCACTGTACTATGACTCCTACTAATAATGGCTAACACTTTTATGGGACTCCTATGTGCTGGACACTGTCCTACACACATTATGTACGTTGATACATTTAATTTTGGTCCATCTGCCTGATTCTGGACCTTATGAGGTAGGTGCAGTTATTATCGCTGTTTCTTTAGAAGAGGAAATTGAGGCACAGAGACGTTAAGCAACATGTGATAGTAAGTGGCAGAGCCAGTATTCAATCCCGGCTCTAGAGTCACAAGAGCAACAGTGGAAGGAAACATACCACATAAGATCCTGACTCCCCTGTCTACATACATTTCGCTGTATCATCCTCCAATCCTTTTCTTAATTTGCAGTCTTCTTCTGACACCGTTGAAATTATAACGTGAGATAGATGGCAAATATTTGGCAAGTATTACATCACTCCCTACCCTGCCCCCCCATCCCATCCCATGTCCACTTTCATTATGGTATTCTGTCCCACTGAGCCCAGATGTGGCCTCAAAATCTATCTGAAAAAAAAAAAAAGTCACACACAATCAATTCTAGTTGATATACAAGGTAAAACTATATATAATTTCTGTACTATATATCATGATTTCCTCATGTTGTTAAAAACCTTTTAAAACATTACTTTTAAGGTAAAATGGCTTGTTCGCTTCCTAAAGATAATCATTTTAGTCATTCACTTTAGTTGTTTAGTCGTTTACCATTATAAATTGCAGTTATATCAAAATAACATATAATACTGTAATGAATAACAAATTTTATTTTTATTTCTATTTTCTCCCCTTAGTATAGGTTCCAATAAACAGCATAAATGTCAGAGCTTTTATATCGCAACTTCCCCAATACTCATTTTTTACATTTATTTCTCAGGCATCTGCATGGTTTGGGGTGCAGAAAGGGGAGGTGTGAATTGATGCAATGGGAAGAAGGGGGATGCTTCTTCCTTACTCCCGATGTCACCAGTGGACCACTCCTGGCCCCTCTTCCCGTCCTCTCATTCACTTTTCCCTCGATAGGAGTTGAACAGTGACTTATATGACCAGCAACTTTGGCTAAAACTTAGATCTGTTTGGCATTGCCTCATCCTTTCTGATCCAAGCCTACCTTCAGGAAGCACCTCTTCTGCTTGGCCCCTCCATGCTGGATATTCCTCAGAACAGACACCCATGTGGAGAAGACACTTGTGGGTACAGCTATCTAGGCCTAGGGTTTAGTTAGGAAATCCAGTAGTCCGTAGACATAAGTCAGGTACAGTCTCCAATAAGGGGAATATTTTGGCCCATCTTCCCAACTTCTGACTGTTTCTAATTTAGTTCAGAACTTGGGCAGAGACGATGGGTGCTATTTACTGAACTCTAAGCCCTCAGGAAGTGGAAATAGTTAAGGTATTTTTCATGCTGTTTTCTAAAATCTAACGTATTTCAAACTATCTCTATATTTTTGTACATAGTTGTGCTGTGTATAAACTTACTTGCTTTTGACCAGTTGGCCTCACAACTTTGGCAATTTTGCTACATTTTCATCTGGATTTTGTTTTATAAGTGAAAGTTCTGTGGCCAGCCTGGGTGCTCTTTCTTTGTAGGTAAGTTTTACCCTGCATGAATGTTTTTTAAATCATTTTTTAAAAATCACTCTTTTTATAAATTTCAGTTTATGCTTAAAGATTATTCTCCCTTCATTGATTTTGTCTGAAATGTGGTAAACTAGTTCTATTTATATATCACATTTATTTGTTTTGAATTTTTAAGCTCAGGAAAATTCACTTTGATCATGGTTTGTTTCCATTTTTTTTTTAATTGTCAGAAGCATCTATTATTGGTGGATTAGAACTCCAATGCCTATCCTCCATGTTAATCATTTTCATCTCTTTGTACTCCCTGCATTTTTGAGAATCTTTTCAATTTTTTCTTCCACATTTCTGATTCAATTTTTACCACGTTTAACTCTGTTCCTTACTGCTTCTATACAATGCTTAGCATATATGTGAGCATTAAATGTTTCCTGAATAACAAATGAATGATTAGTATGGAATTTTACTTTTTCTATTTGTTCTTATTCTCCTCTCATGTACCTCTTTTCATTTAATGCCATTGTTTTTTCATGTCAGCTAAACGTTCTTTCTAGTTTTTTTATACCCATTTCATAGTGTCATGTCTTTCTGCATCCTAAGAGCACACCAAACAATTTTCTCCTGGTTCTTATGATAAACAAACCATTTTTCAGATGTCTGTCCTTTCTCTGGGTATTTAGAATGATGCTTTCTTCCTTTTACTTGGGGATACTTCCCCTACCCCCCACCCCAAGATCTACACTTCACTCTGTCTTCTCATCCCAGAATGAAGTGAACTCCGTTCATATGTTGTGTTGGCTAATACCTACATAGCACCCACACTTTACACTCGGCCCTGCTCCAAGTGGGGTGGTGGACTGAGTTACTTTCTCAGATCTATATCTGATGTCCATATATGAAGAGTTGATGCACAAAATTTTTAGCTAGTACCAAATTTCTAGCAGGAGTTTATTTAATAGGAATATGCTAAAATGAAATAGAATCCTGCCCTGCCCCACTGTGTGACTCTCAGATCCTCTAAACAGATGGAATTCATAAAGCACGACAGTCCCCATGTGCCGACAATGCTTGTCGATTGCTCCCACCGCAGCGCTTTACTTGTGGGAATCAAACCTCCCAGGATGAAATTCCGTTTTCCCTTACTTCCTGCCCAGTTGTTTCCTGAAAGTGTTTTATTCTGCTGAATACAGAAAAAAAAAAAAAAAAGGTACAGATGGGAAACAGAGACAACACTGGCTGCTTCAAGAGAAAGCACCAACACAGGGGAGGGAAGACTGCCCATTTTTTCATTTGGTACAGATCTTCTGTAACAGACAAAAAGGTGGTTTGCCTCATCTTTGTTCCAGTTGGCATAGCACAGAATAAACAGATCTCCAATCATGTTTTCCAGATCAGCTTCTTAGGCTTTAAAATTGCTGTAAAAATTTCCCAGAATCTGGCACAGGGTTAATCAATCGTCGTCCAACATTTGGTGATGGTTTTCAAAGTGTAGGTTCCTAGAGTCGGAAAGGCTTCCATTTGCATCCTGGCTCCTCTACTCACCAGCCTTTTGACCTTGGGAAAGTTATTTCACATCTCCCAGCCTGGTTTTCTTATCTGTAAAATGAGGATAATAATAGTATTCACTCTATCAGGATGTTGTAAGAAATAATTGGGTTAAGCCTTTGTCATAAAGTAAATGCAGAAACTCTTAGTATTATTGTAAGTTTTTGGTGCTATAATGTTTTCATCTTTATCTAACTACATAGATATTATCAACTAATTTTTATTTTTCTTCCACAATTAATTAATATTTATTTTATGATTCTGGGAAGATATTGTCAAACAAAAAGGAAAAAATCAAATCACCTAGAATCCTACCATTCAGAGGAACGCTTTTTCAGTTTCTTCCCAAGAGTGGACTGTGTGGTGGTGGAGGGGGAGGTGTGAGTTTGTGTAAACAAAAGCAAGCTCTTACTATTTTCCAACTTATTTCTTCACTGTTTTCCACAAACATTTTTAATGTTACTATTATTTGACACAGTTCTAATGGCTGCATAATATGCCATTACATGGATATGTCATAGTTCATTTTATTTAACCTATCATTGAACATTTAGGATTCCAGGAATTATTTTACTACTAGCAACGCAGAATGAATATTCTTATAAATTTTTCCTCTTCATCTATGTTTAATTTCTTAAATAAATAAATTCCTAAAAGTGGAAGTATTGGAGCAAATAACGCATAAGTTTTGTAGGTACTTCTTACATATTGTCAAATTACCCTCCACAAATTTATAGCAATTGCCAAATGTATTACCTTCAAAAACATAAAAATAACTCTTTTTTTAGTGTGATTGTTAGTAAGAATGAACATTTTAATGTTTCTTGGCAATTTAAATTTCTTTCTCCCCTTTCTGGAAATTGCCTATTTTCATTGTTTTTCTGTTTTTAACGAGGCATTTTTTTCATTGATTTCAAGAGAACTCTTTATTTAATAAACATTTAATCCCTTATCAGTAACAGATATTTCTTTACTAAATGTTTGGTACAATTCACTGGTGATGTTATATTAGCTAGGGGTTTTTTGGTTTTCTTTGTGGGAAGGTTTTTAATTACGGCTTCAATTTTTTCAATAGGGATAGGACTTGTCCGATTTTCTAAATTTTTTACATAAGATTTGGTAAACTATGTTTTCCTGGCAATTTGTGCAGATTATCTAAAATTCCAATTTTTTTGCTAGAAAAAAATTTATAGTATCCTTTTTGATATTTCTAGCTTATAAGATATATACTAATATCCCTTTTTGCATTCCTATTGTTAGTAAGTTGTGATATCTCTCTTTTTTCCCTTAGTCTTGCCAGGAGACTCTCCATCTTATTAGTCAGTTTGTTTTTACAGGTGTTTGTATCAGTACTATACTGATTTACAAAAGCTTTATATTGTTATGTAAATCCATCCTTTTCTTTCCTTGTGATTACTTTCCTATTTTCGCCTCAAAATCAGATATTTATCTGTATTTTCTTTTAGTTGTTTTTATTTCTTTTATAGTTGTTATTAAATTAAAAAATTTAAATAAAATAATATATGCACATATTTAAAGAAAATAGACACCTCAGAAAGGTGTAAGAGGAAAAAATTCTCTCCCTCTTCACCCCCACTCCCAGTTTCACTTTGCAGAACTCTTGTAACGAGTTTTTGTGTAAACTTCCATAATGTATTTATGCACAGACCAGAGCGTGTGTGTATGTGTATGTGTGTGTACTACATAAAATATATATTAACACATTTTGGGACCAGTAGTTCTAAACACTATATATGTATTTATATGTTGTTATATTAGATATATGCTTGTAACCATAATGATTTTGTTCTTCTAAATTAGCAATTCTCAAACTTTAACATGCATCAGAATCATCTGCGAGGTTTATTAAAACACAGATGGCTGGGTGCTACCTGCCAGAGTTTCTAATTCAGTAGGTCTTAAGAGGGGCCAGATTATTTGCATTTTTAACAAGTTCCTTAGTGTTCAGATCCTGCTAGTCTGAGACCACTTTTTAAGGACCACTGCACTAAATAATCATTTCAGAGCTCCAGAGTGAAGACCCCATTCAATGTATTTAATGAAGAACAACAGAACCTGGGATGAGTGGTCACTGATATGGTATGACCTACTCAGGAATTCCCTCTACTATGAATGCCGGCCAGCCCCCTTTCTACGCAGACACCTCTTGCAAAACTGACATCCAAGCAGGGAGTGTCCTTCATTTATTTCCTAATAATACGACCTCGAGAGACAGGAATTTAAGCCATTACATGAGACCACATCATTTTCACTGAAAATGATGTGGTTGCAGGGGAGAGCTCCATAGGGCAACTGTGTGGAAAGTGCAGTCCTGAGATCTACATCAGCATTGCCAGAGACACTCGCTTGAAAGAATCTGAACATGGGACCCAGGGAACCTGCATTTTTAAAAAGCACCCAATGCAATTTTTCCGTACCTTCCTTCACATTTTATAACTCTGGTCTGAGGAACAGAGCAGACAGCAAGACCACCAGGGGAAAGGTTAAGGAAACCTGTAGAAGTAGGGAGTAGCAAAACAAAAAGGAAAAAAGAAACTGAAACAAGGGGCTGCCTACCACCCCCAACTGCCATTTATTAGGTACCTCCTAATTACCTAGCATTCGTTTAGGCACTTCATATACTTTACCTCCTTTTATCCGCACAAACCATGATAAAAATGAGGCTGCAGAGTTGAAGGAAGGCCTGGTAAGTGGTGGCACTGAGATCTGAACCTGTGTTTCACTCCATTGCCTATGTTCCTTTTCTATTTCACGCTGCCTCCTTCAGCATTTCACCTGAGTGAAACAGGAGTTAGATGAGTGTGCTCCCACATGGACTGTCCTTTGAGTGGGAAGGTGGTGATAGTGGCGGAACTGTTGGTGCTCATTACGTGGATGTGCCAAGTGATGAAGAGGATAAGAATGACTGAGTCACTGGTGAATCTGGTGATATGGAGAGCCAACCTGAATGAGTAGAGCTCAAGTAGAGTTTTCAGTGTGAATTGCTCAACTTGGCCACTGGCAATGCCTCATTTCTCAGACAACTCTTCAGTCGACCATCCTGTGAGTCACCATCACAAAAAATCTGAGGGTGATTATGCCACCAGGCCCTAAGAACAGCAAAACATTGGAGTCTGGGAAGGCCCCAAACTAACATTGCCAAGATCCCCTTCCTTCTGATTTTTAAGCCCATGTGCGCTTCTTGGAAAATTTAATCCACATGTTTTGGGATTTACACTTAACCCATCAAAATGCAGTTTTATAAGAGCCATTTGATGTCTCTTTCTTTTTAAAACATAAGCCTCTAAAAGCACATTCTTTCCTACCCTTATCCCCAATTTCTGAAGCTGGAAGTTGTATTTTGTCAATAAAAACTAAGCCTAGAATCTGAAAACAGTCAACCTCAGGCCTAACCTAGCCTATGAAAAGTGACAAGTTTGAAGTCTGGACAAATATGTTCTCTCGTTTCCCAGAAAAGTGCCCTTGCAGCTGTGGGAAGAAAGCCCACCATGCTGCAGATTCGGCCTCCTCCACAGACAGCCCTCCGCCTGGCAGGGGAACACAAGATGTATTCCAGACCCTTGTTTTTAATTCAAAGAGCTCTACCCGCTTTTCTCAGGGTGGCATTCTGAAAGCCCAACTTACTGATTCATTCCAGTGAAATCCGCAGGACACCAAACCATGATGAATAGACTCCAAACTGTTTCCGTCTCACTCCCATGGAAGTGTTTCTCTGCGAAGAGCTCATCACCCACAGCCTCTCCAGGGACACCTGAAATAGAAGGAAAATGGTGAGCATTACCAATAACACAGTTCTAAGTAGGGAAAGAGTAATTCTATTCAAATCCAGCATTCATAATTTATTTCATATGCTCTATTTCCTTTTTGCTTTGCTAGGTTGGTTGTATTGCCATATAGCTTTCCCCAACTTGGGGCTATCATAATATTACTAGCATCTAATGGACTGTTTTCAGCTGTCCTTCAAAAGCAAACCCAAATAATTCAGGGTGAACTGTTCCCTAAAGATTCCATTTTAAGTTAAAAGAAATACATTGATAGAAAACAGTGTGGTGATCCCTCAAGAAATTAAAAATAGAATTACTGTATGATTTAGCCATTCCATTTTTAGGTATATATCCAGAAGAATTGAAAACAGGATCTCAAAGAGACATTGTACACCAATGTTCACAACAGCATTATTTACAAAGGCAATGATAGAAGCAACCCCAGTGTCTATTGACAGATAAATGGATAAACAAAATGTGGTACACATACACACACACACACAGAATAGAATATTATTGAGCTTTAAAAGGAAAGGAATTCTGACACATGCTACAACATGGATGAACCTTGAGGATATTATGCTAAGTGAAATAAGCCAGTCACAAAAAGAACAAATACTGTCTGAATTAAATTAGATGAGGTACCAAGAATAGAAAAATTTGTAGAGACAGAAAGTAGGATGGTGGTTGTCATGGGCTGGGAAAAGGAGAATGGAGAGTTATTGTTAACGAGTTTACAGTTTCAATTTTGCAAGATGAAAAAAATTCTGGAGATTTACAGTGGTGATGGTTGTATAACACTATGAATATACTTAACACCACTGAATCACACACTTCAAAATGGTTAGAATGATAAATTTTATCTTAATGTCTATTTTATCACATTTTTTTTTAAAGAATAAGTTGAACCCAAGCAGGTGAAGAGTGACTAGACTTGAGGTGATTTTTATAACTTATCGGCATCTGCTTTGGGAAGTTTTATCTTGTTTTATCTCCCACCTTGGAAATCATTTTTGAATGGATAGGAATACTAATGTGTTCCATGGTTTTTACTGTATCTTCATGGCTATCATTGTTATTTCTTACCCTTAATATTAATGCACAACTGGTAAAGCCTCCTTGAGAAACTCTACGAAGTAATCGGTTGAATAGTTCTTTTCCTCCCAAAGCAAGAGGAATCAAAGCCTTCCAGAATAGGGTGCCAGAGTGAAATCAGATTTTTAAATGTTATTCCTCAAAACCAAAGAAAAATGATCTCAAACTAAGTAAAATCAAGTAAGAAACACAGGAGCACAAACTCATGCTATGCTCTTTAAAAAGTGGTGACTGGAAAAAGAACAATTCAGAAGCTGACTTAATACTTCTACTTTACTCCTCCAACATAACCCCCCACAACAACAGTGGAGAAAAAAGGAGTGGAACGATATCCCTGAATCAACAAGGTTAGGGGTGGGTTGTGCTTTTATTTTATGCATGTTACCCTTTAAAACATAGTTATACTCTAGAGTTATGGCACAGGATGATAATCAACCCATTGATTCCCTTTGACTTGGACTTTTG
Organism: Rousettus aegyptiacus; assembly: GCF_014176215.1. Lineage (NCBI taxonomy): Eukaryota > Metazoa > Chordata > Mammalia > Chiroptera > Pteropodidae > Rousettus > Rousettus aegyptiacus. Next base: position 113,079,266 of record NW_023416306.1, on the reverse strand, counting down.
ACCTTCACCCATAACATTTTCAATAAGGCAAGAATTCGGATGGCCCTTGTGACAATGGAGAGAGATGTCATGCAGAGAGTGAGAATCAGGGCAAAGCAATTGCAAAATAGCCATAGTTTCTAGTGTCAGAAATTGGAGGGGGTGGGGGGGAATGGGAAACAAATTTAACAATGATTTTTTAAAAAGAGAGAAGGGGAAGGTGCAGAAAAGTTAGAGAAGAAAATGTATGAGACTACAAGAGGGTCTTTAGAGACTTATGTGCTGAAGAGGAAGGAAACAGGTCAAAGAAATCGTGAAAGAAGGTTTTGATCACAGATTGAATACTGGGTGACAAGCACATGAGTTGTTACACTCACCTTGTGATTATCTGTCTGGAAAGTCAAAGTACAAACCAGAGGACTTGAAAGCTGATCGGGGAAAGCTTTTAGTGGAAATATGAGAATTTGGATCTTTGCCATGGGAGAGGTTCAGGGAAGAATGATGAGAGGATCCCTGAGCTATTGTCTATCATACAACCAGAATAACACCTCAGCCCTCCCACAGTGAGTTCCATCTTGAATACCATATGCAGAAACCACAACCTCCTTTTGATTCTCAACCACTGCCTGACCAAACAGGAAGCTTGTCCTAATGTCTACAGAATTCAAACTGTTTGTGAAAGGTGGAAGTCTTGCCAGCACACAATGAGTCAGCTGCCGTCAACCAGAGGCGTGAGTTAGGGCAACCACTTTGGACAATATGTTATTTTGGAAGTGAGGATTTCTTTTACAACATTTGAGCCTGGGAACATGGTGTGCTTTATATAAAGCAGAAAATAAATAAAAGATTTCAAGGAATTCCTCTGCCACATGACCAATTCGAAAACCCAAGCTGACAAACCCAAGTACTAAATAGATTCAATGAGCATGCATTAGCTCCGACTTTAAAAATACAATACACATGAAATCATTTTAGAAGTTTCTCTACTAAAAAGGGAAGTCACTGAAATGGAAACTGGCCGCAATAAATTGTTTTTTTTTTTTAATATTTTTATCAAGTATATGCACTGCCTCTCCTATATTCCCTAGATATATAGGAAAGTTGTTAAGAGAGTAAATCCTAAGAGTTCTCATTGCAAGAACTTTTTTCCTTTTCTTTTTATTGCATCTATATGAGGTGATAGATGTTAACTGTTGTGGTAATCGTTTCACAATATATGTAAATCAAACCATCATGCTATATACCTTAAAGTGATGTATGTCAATTATTTCTCAAAAAAAAAAAAAAACGGAAAAAATTAAAAGAATATGTAATAGACAATATGTAAAGAAATGAGCATGTTTGTGTTCCAATAAAACTTAATTTACTTACTACATTATGTATTACTTTATGTATGTAAGTCTACATTTTATGGGTGGTGGGTAGGCTGGATTTGTTTGACTCACAAGCGACAGTTTGCCTTTTTCCCTCTAGAAGAACTGATTTCTCCAGACTCTAAATCCTGTTCTTTTTTTCTCTGGGCTAAGTTAAAAATAAGTAAATAAAGCACAAATCCTGGAGTAAATCTCTGTACTAACTAGTTGTGCTCATAAGCATGGACTCAAAAGAAAGAAAAACATCATCCTTGAGCCAGAGCTTCCATTTACCATCCATTCCTCACATTTCCATTAATCTACAAATGATAAGTGCATGGCATCTTCACATCACTCTGTTCCATGACATAGATACCATTAAAAAGAGCACATCCCAATTGTAAATAAACATGACCTCTAAATCAAGTTGAAAAGGGGGAGGAGGAAGGAAAGGCGTTTCTTGGAAACTCTACAAAGGAAGACATTGTACTTGGTCCTGGGCAGAACTGTTTTTCAATCAGTCTTTTGGTTTCAAATACTTGATGCTTCTAATTAAGCTTGGTTAATAAATTAATTAACCAAAAATATAAAAGTTAGTAGAGATAATAATATGTAATATTTAATGAACCTTTAGTTCAAGTCAGGCACTCTGATACTGCATGCAATATATCACATCGAATCCTCGTAAAACCCAGTTTACCCAAACACCCCATTTGATAAATGGTAGCAGGCAGATTGAGGAAGAAGACCAGAATTCAAACCAAATTGGCAGTTTACCATTTTCTTTTCCCTCTCTAGTATCACCAGACCTGAATTCAACATAGTTCAAAACCCGGAAATGGGCATTGGTCTGAACAGAGTTCTAGGTGAAGCCCCCTAGATTTGGCTCAGGGACAGGAAAGAGAACTCTTAAGCTCAGAGAGGATGTAGAGGCCCCCCTCTCCATTTTCTTGAACCCCGCGATCATGGTAGAGGTTGCAGAGGCTGCAATTCAACAGGTGCCAGCATTATAAGAGAAGGGAGATTTCCTCTCCATTTGGTAAAGCTGTGATCTCAAAAGAGTGTGGTGAACTTGGATGCCAGTTTTTTTCTTTGTCTCCAATCTTCCACCTCTTGGCCCTATGGATGGCAAAGTAGGGTAACTAAAGCCACAAGATTCTGGCCAGAGGACAAAAGGGTAGAGCCCAGGGAACCAAAAATTATAGGAAAATTACATAGATGAATGCGCTGAGGAAATGTGAACCTATAAAGTTTTTTGTGAACTACTGGCCTCACCTCTAGTTGTACTCACATGGGTCCGATCCTAATGGGCATAGCAAAGACTTTGAGAACAGGACTAGCAATTGACCACTACCCAGATTGCAGGTCAACCGCTGGATGGTGCACATGCAGGGAAGACAGCAGGTGTGACTATAAAGAGTTAGAAGGAGGGAATTTTTCCTGATATGAAACCGTTCTGCATCCTGACTGTGGTGGTGGTAACATGAACCTATGCAGATATTAAAATTCGTAACACTCTATACTTAAAAAAAAAACTATCTGGTACGATAATTTAAAAAACAACAAAATCAGTGAGATTGTGTTATCTCTCACATTTCTTAGACGTAAGCATCAGAATTGACTCTGGCTAACTTAGGCAGAAAATGCTTTTTTTTTTTAATTTTTATTTTTAGAAGACTAATATTGACTGGCTCAAGGATTCACAAGTAGGGCAAAGAACTAGGACTGGGAAGGTGATGCTGTAGAAACCTCTGGCTAGCACTGGGTGCTTAGTTCACCATAGCCACTCACATCTATCTGCCCCTTTGGCTTCCATACAGATTCCCAGAATGGGCAGGGGGACAACTGTACACAAGAGGAGTGCAAAAATAAACAAATAAAATACTATTACTAGCCTCTCCCACAGATGAGAAAACTGAGGTGTGCAGACCTTCTATAGCTTCTCTGAATTCACATGATTTACCAAGGCTCCAAACTTGGGCTCCCAACCACTAAGCAAAGATCGCTGAAAATGTCTCCAACCTTAGGAGAGCTTTGTCAAAACCATGTTGCCCATCTAAAAACAAAGAAGAGAAGTAATTTGAAGCAGAAACTCCAACTTCCTCTTGGCTCTGCAATTCAAGGGAATGCAAACCCAGCTGTTTGTTTTTCTTTTTAACCGTTTGTTTTGTCTTTGAAATATAAACACTGAAACTTTTTCGTGTATGCACTGCCTCTGATCTATTCCCTAGAGCACTAGCATACAAACTTTTTTGATCACATATCCATCAGCAAATATTTTTGAGCATTATCCTTAAAATACACATTTATTTACAAGTTATATATATTAGAATATTTATATATTATATGTATTCTAAAGAGCATCTAAAAGGGATGAAATAATATTTTTAAATAACATTAAAAGAGCAAAAAATCATTTTTATTTCATTAAGAAATTATTAATGTGAGCAATGCCACTGAATATGTTTCAAACATCTGATCCTAAATTCAGCTAGATTTTAATGGAAGCTATACTTAGAAAAAAATTTACAAAGATATGTAAATCTGAATGAAAGATGTACATCATTAGCTATGCTGATTAAACTGTGGTGCTTACTATTTAAACCTCATCTACTAATTATACAAAAAAAGTTTTTGTGTGTGTGTGTTGGGGGGGTGAGCAGAAGAATCTCGTTAGTAAATTTCCACTTTTGCTGCTATTGGGTAAACAATTGGAAGATGTTACGTTTTTGTATTTTTAACACATGGCTTCAAGACTCATTGAAATTTTTTAGCTAGAAAAATTTAAATAGGTTAGAAAACCATGATACCTACTTTTTTAAAAAAATTATTTATCTATTTATTTAGATATTTTCTACCCTTTTTAATTCCCCCCCCCCCACACACACACACACAACTTCCATCCCTGACCTATGGATGTTACCCTTTCCCCTTAAGAACTGGATCTCTGAAGGCGGAGCATCTCCTCCCATGCGCTTGCATGTACCCGAGGCTTGGCGCACCTGGGGTATGGTCCGTGGCTCCACCTGGAGTGTGAACCCAGGACCTTCAGCATGTAAAGCAGACGTGCTAACCACTACTCTATGGAGCTATCACCAATGATACCTAATTTTTAACTGCTGTGCAGATGAGAGATTTTATAAGTGCCAACCTGACATCATTTACAATAACAAAATCTTGAGATGATGGAAATGTTTTTCAAACATTTATTTTAAAAATTCTCCATAGCACAAATTTCTTTTAAAAAATGCTTCCTTGCTAACTGATAAAAAATCATCTTTACCTTGAAGAAATAGATCAAGAACATTTATTGTTTTTTTAAAAAATCTGCTAGGACACATCTTTGGCCATGCTACCCTGAACAAGCCCAATCCCATCTGATCTTGGAAGCTAAGCAGGGTTGGGCCTGGTTAGTACTTAGATGGGAGACCACCTAGGAAGACCAGGTGCTGTAGGTGTAAAAAATTAAATTTAAGGGATTGTAAGCTGACAAGGTCTTTGCAATCTGTGAGGTCAACCAAGGGTTTCCTCACATAAAAAAAAAAAAAAAAAAGCTGCTAGGATGCATACTATCAATAACTGTATGATATCAGAGAAAACATCAGCAAATTTGGTATATTTCACCTTTCCTAAAACAAATCTTGTACTTCATCTTTCCCTTTCAATGGAATTCTGGTTCCAGCTTGGTGGTCTATATTGTTTAGGAATTACTTTTTCATTTAAAACAACTAGAAAAAGTAAACAATAGCTCTTTGAAGGTCTTAGAGAGCTACTAAGGTGGACCAAGACCCAAGAGAGAGGTGAGCCCAGAGAGGCAAGCCTAGCATTTCAAGTTGCTTTTCCCTTGTAGGGAACTGCCCGTCTAAAATGTAACGGACAAAAGGCTCAAAGAGCTTTCAATAGATTCATAAGACTAGGGGAACAAAAACCAGAGGAGGAGCTCTGGTAAATATTTCAGGGACTAAACCTAGAAGTAAGGTGAACTAAAAATAAATCATCTCTCAAGGATTGAAGCCTAACTTCAAAACATGTCAATCCCTGTTTGAATCACGGGGATCTGCAATTGTTAGCATCCCTAGCCTAAAAAACTGCCTAAACAAAAGTAAATCTTCTTAGAGGAAGATAACAATCCAGAGCTTTAGACTATTTCTTCAATGTCAAGATCTCAATAAAAAATAACAGGTATAAAAGAAAATAAAAATAACTGAAAATTAAGAGAAAAAAACACACAATATATCAAATGCACAAGGAAGCCAAGTAATGAAATTATCTGATACAACCCTAAAATATATATGATTAATATGTTCAAGTAATTAAGAGACAGTATGGAAATGTTGGTAGAGACTGAAGCATGAAGAAGTAAAAGGATAGAAAATAAAGAAAGGAGATATTTAATTTGTGATATAGATGTAAAAACATCTATAATTAGAAAAGAGAGAAAGTTGGGGCAAAAGAAACATTTGAAAAAATAATGACAGAATTTTTCATAACTGATGGTCGACATTAAGCTACAGATTTAAGTGTGTTGACACAGGTAACGAGCAAATTTCTCTGAGATACAAAGTTATCTCATTGATGACATCTTATGGCTCTGCAAATTCCTGGCATTACCCATTTTTGGAGCAATAGCTTGCCTATGAATCAGGTAGAGGGTTAATTTCATATATGATGCTATATTTGTAACTCCAGAATCCTTTATTATTCTGGTCAAAGCAGCCACTCTATTTAGTGGTTACGTGTATACAAATTTTCTATAAATATGATATTTGTTAGCTTTAAAATATCATGTATTATTGAATACGAACATAGTTTTTATATTTCGTTATTGAAAAATTCCAGGAATTACAATATACTTTAATATATTAGGACCATCTTACTTTTCATTGAATTCAAGTGTCAGCAAACTTTTTCTATAAAGGACCAGACAGTAAATATTTTGGGCCTTGAGGGCCACTTATAGTCTGTCATAACTACTCAATCTGCTATTGTAGCATGAAAGTAGCCTCAGACAATACATAAATGAATGAGTAAGGCTGTGCCAGTAATATATCATTTACAGAAATAAGTAAAGGGCTAGTTTGAAAATCGGGCCATAATTTGCCCATCTTCTGATTTGACTGGATAGCAACACTTCGTTCTACATGTTTTCTTATATTTGTACCTTCATATTATCAGCAATGATTTATTTTTTCCAACAGTATCTCCTAACCACCTCATTTCTTCAACAGAAATTTGAAAGGCAGAAAAAAGTAATTGAGAGACAGAAGAGACATACCAACTAATTAAAACATTTGAATCTGAATTGTATATGGGTCCTTATTCAAACAAGCAAATTGTAAAAACAAATTATGAGACAAACAAGGAAATATGATGTGAACGTCAACTTAGATATTTGTTGATAGTAAAAAATTACCATTGTTTTTAACCGTTTATGATAATAGTATTGCTTATATTTTCATAGTAGTCTATATCTTCTAGAGAAACATACTGAAATATTTCTAGATGAGATTAAATGTAATCACTTTAGAATTTTCTTTAGAATATTTGAGGTGGAGGAGAAAGTTAAGGTATATATAAATAAGATTAGGCATGAGCTAATTATCGAAGATGGGTGATTTCCATATCGAGTGATTTATCTTTTTCTTCTTATTCCATCTACTTTGTTTGGTTTAAAATATTTTATAAAAAAACTTTTTTTAAAAACTAGTATGCTGTCTCAAATACAAGGCCTCCACTTATGGTATTCACAGGACACCAATCAGGCTAGTAGGGACAGAAGTCCTGCCCTGGCTGGCCCCTCTTGCCTAGCCATTTGCCTTGGAAGGCAGTGGTGACAGCAGGAAGAAGAAACATTTTTTAATGGTTCACTTGGGTCATCTTTTTGCTATTCGTAGTGGGACATCATCCTTTAAAAATCTGCATACAGGTGACTATTAGGGGGCTCAGTTAGGGGTGGCACTCAAGAGGTAGTATCACTGAGGACAACGTCTTCTCTAATTTGAAGAACTGCAGTGGAGCCAGCAGCAGAAGACAGGTAAGACTCCATGACAACAGCACCTATCACATTTTTCCAAGACACAGCAACATTAGAAGGGGACCCGGTTCACACAAGCTCATAACCACTAGGAGGTGCGTTAGACTCACTGCAGCCTCACTGATAGGCGGGGATAAAAGGCATTCTCAGTTCAAGTAGGAGCTTTGGACAAAGCTCTAAGCATTCACCTAGCAATTATATTCGAGCCTGTCCAAGGCGGAGATAGCCTCAGGAAACACTAGCTTACATAACACAGGCATATACAGCACCTTGCCCCAAAGCACTCATAAATCTTGATACCCTCAGGATACTGGCTAATATCTCACAGGTAGCTATCCACTGATTTCAGCCAGCTCTGTTAACCTGTATATTCCCAGCCTAAATTCATGTTCATTAGGTAACTAAATATTAGCAGCCTAGCCTTCAATAGGTACATTTCAAATTGGTGATTGACTTTTTTTTAGGTCATTATTGTTTCACAATGGCTAAAGATGTATTGAAATTGCAGGTGGTCAGTTAATTGGAAGTCAGCCTCATCACACTGCTGCACACACAGTATCATTCTCAATGCCCCAACTTATACTCAAGCACAGCCGCACACCCACACAGCCTCGCACATGTTCCCAGGCTGCATGTGCCCAGCAGAAGAAAATCCCGGTTCTCAGACTTGCTGCATAGGGAGCCTGACTCCTCGGTTTCCTCCCTGGTGATTTCCCGACTTGGCTTCTGCAGGAAACAGATCTGCTTTACTCCCAAAGGAGGCCAAATGTCATAACAGAGGAAAAGGCTGCTAGCAACGAGGGGGCCCAGAATGAGAGAGCAGGGGAAAGGTTAGACCCAAGAACCTGAACAGATCATTTTACTGGAATGGAGGAAAATAAAAATTTTTCTAAAGCTGATTCATTGACTCCAGATAGTTTTTGTTCCCATGTCTCTGCATTCCTTCCTGGATTCCGTCCCCCCCCCCCATTTATCCCCTTCATTGCTAGTTCTGGAAATCAATGAGTGATAGGTTAGCATGGTGCTCATCCCATGGTGTCACCTAGCAACATGGTGTTCATAAATAGCTACAATCATCTCTTCTACAAAAACAGCTGAAACTTCTTTTAAAGACATCAGGAAAAATGCTTAGCTCTTTCAGAGCTAGTGTGAATGTCCCCTTCTCTCCTATTCCCAGCCTTTCTCTTCCCCTTCTCAGTTTGACCTCCCAGCATGTTTATTGTTTATACTCTGCCTTTTTTTAAATGCACATTTCCTTCTACAGGGTCACATAACAGCTGCCCATGTAAAAGTCTCCCAGTAGTTTTGTGAACTTCATTCAGCTCAAAAACAACTCAAAAGCCAAAAACATTCCTACTTCATTCTCATTCCTTGCACTTTAAAAGAACTCGAACTAAAATTCATAGAATACTAAGGCTGAGAAAGAATCACTTCTAGATAAGTTAAGAACGTACTAATCAGATAAAAATTTTATACTTTATTAAGAGTTTAAATATGCAAAAACAAAAGGGTGCCTTAAAGTAGACCAATACCCAGAAAACCTTAATTAACTCGTAAATCCAACATATGTATTTTGGGTATCTATTATATTTCAAATACTGTGCTAGGTAATGATACAAAGATGAATAAGGTTCACAGTGTAATGAGAAATGTCAGGATATTCTCCTTGCAGGAGAACTAAATAGCATTCAGGAGAAGCCCCAGTCTTCTAATTCTGTAGTTGTTACAGATAGAGAGTCACAGATGAATAATCTTCAGGTAAAAAGCATGAGGAACCAGCAAAATGCTTGATATCTTATAATAGAATTGAGTCTTAGGTCCTTGGTTTGAGCGAGAGCGTGCACACTGGTGCCATGCACTGTGATGGGAGGACTGGGAGGTTTAGGACAAATAGGGGTCCTGTTTGGGCCATGTTAATGCCACAGCACAGAACTGTGACTGACTCTAGGCCTAACGGGGCAAGGAAAGGAAGGGTGGTCTTATCAGAAGCGAGAAGGAATAGCTATGGCCAATGGGGTGGGCTGACCTCAGCAGAGAAACACCTAACCCACGGTGAGCAGGCAAAGAGGAAGACAGAAAGATGCATACCCTGAACTCATTCTCTTCCTGCCTTCGCATGGATTGCCAATGCCTCCCACTGGGAAAACCCAACTGGTGTCCAGAGATAAGACAGGTTGGTGATGTAGCACATAATGGTTAGCCTCATAGGGCACAGAGCAGGGAGGAGAGGGAAAGAGAGTGGACCTGAAGGGGAAAATAAAAAATATCCACACCCATATTGCTGCATTTTCAATAACATGGAGAGAGCCTGAAATAATCATACTAAATGAAATAAGCCAGACAGAAAAAGTTGAAAATCACTTGATATCACTTATATGTGGGATATAAACCTAAAAGCAACAAATAGCAGGACAAACAAATAGAGACTCATGGACATGGATTATAGACTAGAGATTACCAGAGAGTAGGAGGTAGGGGAGGAGCAGGGAGGTAGACAGGGTAAAGGCGGTTGGGGGAGGGTGAAGTGGATAAAGGGGATCAAATATATGGTAGCTGAAGGAAACTGGACTTTGGGTGGTAAACACACAATAGAATATGCAGACGTCAAATTATAATGTACTCTTGAAAATTATATAATTGTATTAACCAATGTAACCCCAATAAACTTAATTAAAAAAAATATCCCACACCACATCCGAATGGAAATGTTGAGGGGTTTTTTTGTTGTTGTTATACAAGCCTGGGAGTCAGGGGAGAGGTCAAAATCAGAGATATAAATTTGGGAGCTCTTCAGTTAATAGATAGTAATTAAAGCCATGTTTCCGGATGAGATCACTCAGAAAAGATAAAAGGGCTGTGGCCAGGGATACAATTTAGCCTCTTATTGGAGAAGGAGGAGGCAACAAAGGGGCCTGGAAAGGAAATGCCCAAGAGTTTAGGGAAAACCAGAGAATGGTAGCTCCAGAGCTAAAAGAAGACCGTTTCAAGAAAGAAAGAAGTGTTAGTCCACTGTCCTGAAAGAGGTTTGTGAGGTTGAATAAATAGGGGAATATCTTTCACTTACACATATAAGAAGAAATACCATGCACAAATGAACAATTCCATTGAATAGCAGAACTTTAAGGGTACAACAAAAAACCACTTTATTCCCTGTCTCACAATTGCCTTAATAATCCTGTTGAGTGGGTTAATTTGCCTCACCCACATATATAAAATTTAGGCAAGGCTCATGATTTTTTTGGTCACACTCAGATATAATTATTTTAATTACATGGCTACCTGAATTTTCTCCCTTTTGGTTTTAAGAATTGGAAAGGCCCTAAGAGCTCAGGAACCAGTGGGTGGATGTCCTCTGTTCATGTGAGACCTCCAAGCAGACAAACCAACATGCAGAACCAATCCTGGGAACCAGGGAAACAGCTATGTGTCTTACCTGATCTTCAGCAATTGCTACTGCACCTTTCAATGTTCACTCTGCACTCTTGAGTGACCTGCAATACCAAATATACAATGATCTCAGTGCTCCTCTAGGTGGTTACTGTCATCAGGAAAACAGGTCTGATAACTTTGAGTGTTGTCTGGTCTCAAGGTACTTGGGATCCTCAAGGGAGGATCAGGGGAATAGGGCAATGCTTAACACTATTCATTTATTTTAAAACTATTTATTGAGCTCTTACTCTGTTAGGTGTTGGAGAGTCAAATGGTAAGCAAAAATAAACATGGTCCCTGGTCTCACAGGAGAGGGTGGGTCCAGAAGAACCACTGGGTTTCTAGATTGCTGACTGGTCAGGTGGTGATGCCAACCACTAATTCATGGAGCAAGGAAAGGCCAGAAAACCATTAGTAATGTAAGGAATGTTCTACTCTTTATACCATCTCTCAACAGAACCCACTTTCAGTCATTTCTGTCCTTTGTAGGTCACCATTTGTACAAAACAATCACCAGTTTTGTTCAGGAGATAGCAAGCTACCAAATGCAATGTTTCACTCTTCAGTATGGGCAGAACTTTGCATAAAATGCATAAACATTTTCAAAGCATGTCTGCATACAGCATATTATTTTATCCTCACCAAAATTTCATCAGTTCCCCTAATCATCCTTATTTAAAGATTGGCACATTTACAATCTTGATAGAATTGTGGTGAGTATTTCTGGGCACATCATCAAAAACCTGCAGCTGCTAAATCCATTATGAAATCTCAGAATCTCAGAGGTTTAAGAGAACATTAGCTCTCAGTTACTTCCAAACCACTTATTTTGCTGAGGCCTAAAGAGCTAGCTAGAGGCAAAGCCAGGAATGTAGTCAAATAAAACAAAGTACATATCCAATTAATACTCAAAATTTCTGATAGTTATTACATTACTTTCACATACAGTTTTTTTTTCTGATAGTTATTACATTACTTTCACATACAGTTTTTTTTTTTAATGCATGGAAAATTTAAGAATCACCTAAGCACATCCCCATCACGCGAACATGACCACCCAGTTCTGTTGACAAGTGGTCCTCATCAATCAGCAAGAGGTGTGTGGCTCCACGCAACATGCTGTGTGCACCAAGAGACAGAAAAGACTCAATCCCCTCGCCTCTGTCCTGCCCCATCAGCCCCACGCCTGTACTAGGAATTCTTGACTGCCCTCTCTCAGAAAGCTGCCTCCAGGACTCCAACAGAGAACCATAACAGATGAGGAGAAAATCAGAACTGCCTGCTCTTGTAGGCACCCAGGATTGAAGGTGTGCTAGGGTATTGTAAATTGGGTAGGAACTTGGAATTTATAGGTTGAGGGGTTTAAGGGCAAGAAGACTGCTAAAAAGAGAGGAGGGGATGATGAGTGGTGCGGTGGTACAAAAATAAACAAACACACCAAGGTTTATAACTTGCCCTTGATGTATATATGTATGTGTGTATGTATATATATATATATATATATATATATATATATATATATATATATATATATATATATATATAATTGACCTCAAAATTCCCAAGACCACAACACTCTTCAGGATGAATTTTTGTGACTACTTTACTCTTCAAACTTGCCCTTGATGTTTATTTAAATTTGACTTTTTCTTCAGAAAAATGATGGAGGAAAGAGATGAGAGAATTCCAAACAGAATTTGTCTCAAACTTAAAACATAATCCTCACCCTCACCCTCATGACTCACCCTTCTTTGGGTCATGAATTAAAAAAAAACATTCCTTTGAATACTCATCAGTGCTAGGTTTTGTGCTAAGGTTTGGGGACTTGATATAAACATAGATTAGTCATTCTCCCTGTCTTCAAGGGGACTACAGTTTAGCAGTGGACTCCAACTGGTAAACAGCTATACAAAGATGAGTTCATTGGCATGTGAACAAGTGCTGGAGAAGGTACTAGGAGAGACTGTTGGGGGATGCTTCATAAAAAGATGGCATTTCAGTAAGTTTTAAAGAGTACATGTAATTTGATAGGCAGCCAAGGGCAAGAGGGTAGGTATAGTGCGTGCAAAGTGCACAGAAACATGGAGTCACTGGGAAGAGACTGTCAGGTAATGGCAGGAGGTGAGAGACCAGATCATGAAGGGCTCCTAGGCCATGCTGAAAAACAGAAGCAATCCATTGTAATATACTCTGTGTATGCTCAGTAGATGCTCATTTTGCTGCAGTCATGGTGAGGAACAAGTAACTTTGAAATCTCAGTGGTTTCCAACAACGAAAGTTATGTCATTCATGTTACATATCAGCAACGAACCCACTGGGGTTCAGCAGCTTTGTGCCTCTGAGGTTCTGCTCCAGGTTGCAGGTAGACTATGCCAACCCCAGGTGTCTTCCCAATCTAGGACTCAGGCTGACAGAGAAGCCTCTTTTAGGGCTGCTTTCATGCTCCAATGGCAGAGGTGAGTAGCTGTACTTGTGATGACTGTATGACCCACAAAGCGTAAAATATTTACTATCTGGGCCTTTACAGAAAAAGTTTTTCTAACTCTGCTCTAGAGTACAAGCAAAGTGATGCTGTATAACTCCCCAGGCTAGATCATAAAAGGTGAGGCAGCTTCTGCCCTGTTGACTGAATACTCAGCTTTGAAGGATGCCACAGCAGCAGCCTGAGTGCCCTGGGGTCGCTGTGTTTTAAGAATGCACAAGGCAGCTGACATGCAGAGTCCCTGAGACTACCGGAGAGTGGTTCTAGTCCCACGATTCCAGCGCCCCCAAACTCCCACTGCAAGTGCACCATAAATTCCCAAGTCAGAAGTATCCAACTGAGCCTCTCCTGAATTCTAGACCCACAGAAACTGTGAGGAAACATTAAGATGATTGTTTTGTTGCTTGAAGCCACCACATTTTGGGGCAATTAGTTATGCAGCAACAGGTAAGTGGAATGCTTTTTTTCCTTTTCACCACTACAGCAGCCTCTTCCTTGCTCCCAGGCATTTGGTAGCACATTGTGTTGTCATTTTTAAGTGGTTGAAAAAAATTCAAAATAATATTTCATGACATGTGAAATTCACATTTCATTACCCATAAATTAAGTGTTCTTAGAACATAGCTACCCATAAAAACCATTCTTAGTCTGCAGGCTATGTAAGGCCAGCCTTGGCCCACAAGCTGTAGTTTGGCAATCCCTGTCTCACTGGTAAGATACTCAGTCGGGTATGTCCACTGGCAACTGGAAACACAGGTTTTATACTCATAAGAAATATCTGGGCAGAATTATAGAGTTAGGTGTCACTTGCATACGGGTGGCAGCAACAACTCCCCACGTGTATGAGATTTCCCAGTAAGTGTGCATTGAGTAGGAAGCGAAGATATCCTGGGATGGAATCTTTGGGACTTCAGTGTTCAAGGGATGATTAAAGATGAGGAGCCAATGAAGAAAGGGGAGAGGACCACAGCCCAGGTCCTCATTCACCTTTTTCTCCACTCTAATTTTAATCTTCTTGTCCCCCTATTCTTCAACCCCAAACTCTCAACCCTGGGGACTATTTTCAAAGTTAGAGGTAGAGAGCAAGCATGTAATACTTGAAATTCGGAGGAAAGTATTCTTCATACTCCTTTCTGTCCCATTCATTCAGGCAAAAAACACATTAACTTTGCGAAATCATATGTTATTTAAATACTAGGTAGCATTACTGCATGTTGATTTTCTTAAAGAAAGCTGGTATAATAGATATTTATAAACCATAATAATTTACCATGTAGAGAAACAGACCAACAAATTTAACCATATAAATTACTATTTGAAAACATTATTTTCTGTACCTTACTGAGAAGGAAAAAAAAATTCTCTAGAGGAGGCATTAAATTGAAGCCTTTGGGAAAGAGAATGAGAGTTGCTTAACTATATTTTCTCTATTTCTCCATTTCTTTCTCTGAAATCTGTTCAGAACTTCTTCAGAGAAGAGACCCTAACACTCAGCAAATAACTGAAGTAATGAGTTTTTTTTGTATTTAATGTTGGGGAGAGGGTGAGAAATGATAGCTGTCTTGACACATAAAAGGATAAAAGGTCTGTGCAGAACAGGCAGTAATATTTGAGAATAAAGTATTAGACGGGAGCACAGATAATTTCGCGAACTGAAGCCAGGATAAAAACAACAGAGAAGCAGCAGAGTGTCAGGATGCAGCTCAAAAGAAGCAAGACAGAAGCAGCTAAATCACGTGACAAGTTCTGGGAAGATAGATTTCTAACTGTGGAGTGGGAATATGGAAGGAGAGGAGGGACCTGAGCTTCTGTGATTCAATTACTGGTTCCATGTGGCTTTCAATAATATGTAGCCAATCATTCATGTATTCAGCAAATATTTAGTGAACTTCTAAGCTGAGATAGAAATAAAAATAAAAGAGTATACTGTGAGGCTGAAGGATAAGCAATATTTAAATAACATTTAGTCCCTGCCCAAGTGAAATTATACTTTGTTAGGGAAGATTTGATATATAAATAGAACTGCTCTGGACTGAGAACATAAAATTTCTATTGACCTCCATTCGATGACTGAAATTAGTAGAGGCAGAAGCCCTGACTAAGGAAACTATAATTTAAAAACTCAGTTTGCTTGTGGTGCTGAGAGCCAAGGACCAGGAGGTCGGCACCTTTAAGAAAACACCTTTATGAGTATTTTTTCTTGTTTTGCAAGTCAGGTGCTAGGGACCCCTTTGAAGAACTAAAGCTTTCCAGTCTAGTAATGTAAGAGGGTTACCTCCTTTATGGACAGCAGAAATCTTCCTGTAACTGTTTTTGCTATTTTAGAGGTTACTTTGGAATTCGTAGCATAAATATTTACTAGTCTGCCTTTAAGTGATAATATTTCATTTATAGTCTAAGAACTTTATAATTCCATGTCTTCTCTCTGAGCTTTTGTACTATTGTCATATATTTTATTTCTATATCTGTTAGAAATCACATACTACCTTGTTTTTAGTTTTGGTTAAACGGTCAATATCCTTTTTAAAAGAACTGAACATTAGTAAAGGATTTATTTAATCATGTGGTTACTACTTCTGGTGCTCTTCATTCCTTTATTTAGATCCAGATTTCTATCTGGTATCTTTTTCATTCTGGCAGAAAGACTTTGTTTTTACATTTAGTGCAGTCTGGGTCTGCTTATAATGAATTCTTTTAGCTTCCATATATCTGAACAAGTCTTTACTTTTGTTTTTGAAATGTTTTCGTTGACTATAGAACCCTGATATTCTTTATTTGTCCCTAGCTTATTTTATCCCTAGCTTATCTGATCCAATTTTACCAGTGGTTTATTAATTTTATTAATTTTTTCAAAATCAGAAGTTGGCTCTGTTGATCTTCTATATTGCATGTTTTCTAGTTTATTAAATTCCAATCTTTTCTTATTTCCTTCCTTTATAAACTTTGTTTATACTATTCATTTTCTAACTTTCCGTATTGACTCTTTAGTAGCTCATTAGTTTTAAGACTTTCTTCCTTTCTAACATTAGAATTTAAAGTTATAAAATTCTCTCCAAATACTGTTTTAGCTGCATCTTACATGTTTTTTTTTAATTTTTGATGTTATTTTTATTATTGTTCTGATTTAAAGAATCTTACATTTTTATTAAGCCCCTCTTTGAACCAGCTATTTAGCACTGTGAGTCTAACGTTTCTTATATATTTTTTCTAATTACCTTTTTGTTTCCTAACTTCATTGAGATTGGAGATGTGTCTCAACTAATTTTTTAAACTTGTTAAAATTTGTTTCATGGCCCAATATATAGCCAACTTTTGTAAAATTACTAAGTGTGTTTGAAAATAATGTATATTCTGCAATTTTAGGGTACATGTGTTCATAGATCACGCTTATTAACTATGTAATTAATAACCCTGAGTCCCACAAAACAAAAATTGAAAGTCAAGGCAAAATCATCTATATACCAATTTCACATCTTTAAACCTGGTTGCTTCTCAAAACTATATTCATAAAGTACTCACTTAACTTCTCTACTTGGATGTCTAATACTCCTATCAAATGTTTAGTGGACTTCCTTCCTTCCCCCACCAAGACGTGTTCCTTCCCCAAGCTTGCCCACATCAGTCTTTCTCCAGTCTTAAGCCTAAAGATTATTCTTTCACTGATTCCTCCTCCTATCCATTGATACTTCCTCCAAAATGTACATAAAATCTGTCCACTTCTTTTCATCCTCACTACCACCACCCTGATCCAAACAATAGTAATTTACCAAGACTACAATAGCCTAATTGACTTTCCTGATTTGTTTTGCCTCCCTCCTCCCTAACCAGTTCTCCATATAGGTGCCAGAATAATCTTTTAGGATTGTATATTATAAAATGTCATGCCCTAGTTAAAACCCCCCTATCATTTCTCACACTTAGAATAAAATCAAAACTCCTTACCTTAGTTTACAAAGCCAGTAAGATCTGGCTTCTGACTGCTTCCCCATGCTCACTCTGCTTCTATTCTGGTCTTCTAGCGCTTCCTGTAACCCACAAAGCTTGTTCCCACCTTAGCGCCTGCATTAGACAGGATAGGGTAGGTTATGCTGCTGCAATAAACAATCCCCAATCATACAAGTATCCAGTGGGGCTAGGCAATTCTTTAGGGCAATCGCTGTCTGTGACTCAGTAATTGAGGCTGCATCAATCTTGACTTTCCACCACTTCAGTATGTGGCCTCATCCATAACTATGTGGTAGAGGAAGAGTACTAGAGACTCTTATTTTGGCCTGGAAATTATTTCTATCACATCTTTTCACTGCCCATTTTCCAGAACGAGTGAAAAATCCCACCTACCTGTAAGATGTTGAGAAAGTACACTCCTGTATGCCAAGGAGAGGCAAGTCAGATATAGTATCCAAAGTCTACCACATAACTGTTCCCTGTTTCTAAAATGTACTTCCCTCTAATTTTCACATTTGGGTTTCATCTCAAAAGTCACTATCTTAGGTTATCATTGGCCACCCAGGTACTCCCTATTACAACTAAATATTAATTTTCTGTATGTAACTTTCAACTCTCTGATTTGGTTGTTTCTTGAACTCGCTCTCCTTTATCTGGAATATAATCCCCGTCAAAGCAGGTAGCTTGTCTGTATTGCTCACTTTTGAATCCCCTTAATATTGGTTGAATAATAATCAATCATCAATGCAAGTCTGATTATGGTATCCCCCTCCCATTAATGGATTTTTATAATCTGCATGATAAAGTTTAAACTCTCTGGCATGACATATGAAGGGAAGCTCAAACAAGGTAGAGAAACACCCAGATGCTGGATAAGCACCAACAATCTCTGGCTTAATCAGGTCATCAATTATTCCTTTAATCCTTTCCATCCACACAAAGGACACAATCCATTCTCAAGTGAGACAACCTAAAGTGACATCCTTTTGTTCCAATCAGCTTAATGTCCTGGATCTCCAAGTGATCTTTATGTTTTTCTCCTTCGAGACCTGTTTGTTCTCCACAGATCTGTGAGCCAAAAGAGTCAATTTATTTGTCTCACCCTCCAACACATCTAATATACAATGCTGAAGCAAGAACAGGATAACTATGATAAAAGCTCTCATTTGAAAAGCGAAAGAATAGCAAATATAAAGCAATCAATAGTCTACAGTTGTTCTCCCACCCGAGACACACCAGGAAGATCTCTTATCCTAGGCATGGAAAAGAATCCTTGATTAGCCTGATTCTGCTGAGAAAATTTCCTTTATCCATTGTTTTCTATGACCCAATGCTCTGCCTTTTGAGAGGTATGGTAATTTTCTGTGCTTGTCATAACAAATTACCACAAACTTCAGGGCTTGAAAAAAAAGAGCCCTAGAGGCCAAATTTTCAATTAGAATCACTGGGCTGGAATCAAGGTGTCAGCAGGGCTATGCATCCTCTGAAGGCCCAGGGTGAGGGAGAGCCCTTCCTTCCTCTTTTAGCTTCTGGTGGCCACCAGCATTCCTTGACTCAGGGCTGCAGCTCTCCAATCTTCCAATCTCTCCCTGCTCCATCTTTACATTGTTTTTTCATGTGTGTGTATAAACTCTTTTTCTCATAAGGACCTTTGTAATTGTATTTCAGGTCCACCTGAATAATCAAAGATAATCTATCTCCAGATCCTTAAATTAGTCATACCTGCGGAGATCATTTTTTTGATATAAAGTAATATTTACAGGTTCCAGGGATTAAGATCTACTATCTTTGGGGGCTACTATTCAGCCTACTGCAGGAAGTTATTCCTTTTTTTAATCTTCTATCTGACGTGGGACTTTGGAGGATACACAGCTTCCTCAGCCTGCTTCTTGCTGCTCAAAGTTTACTGGTTCAAGGATTATTTTTGTCTTAAACACTATTTTCCAGAGTTTTTGTTCTTGATTCAGTTTTACAATTTTCTCAATCGGATGACTTCTACAGAAGCAAAGAGGAATTTAAAAATTAGATACGCCTAATAAATAATAACAATTTAATTCTGGTTAAAAACACTATCATGAATTATTAGGTTTCCTCATTAAAAATTGCAGAAAATTAAGTCTAAAAAAAATCATTGATATAGAAGAAAGTGATTTTTAAATCCTGAAAAGGAGAAATTCTCTATCAAGATACACAGATTAAATCTACACTGTCATCAGAAGTAGAGATTTTAATCAACTGCAAATCAAACTATAGAAAGTAATAGATGGGTGCCAGTACTTACTAAGCAAACAGACTGAATGTTGCTCTGTTACCAGGAAGCAAATGAAGACCTCTTTGTCAGAAGGTAAGGTATTGCAGGAACATGCTACAGAGGCTGAGTCTGACCAACCAGTCAGTCATTTTCTTCGTATGTCTTCGAAGCAGAGACTTTACATATTTAAGTGGCTTTGACATCAATGGCATTCATGAAGCTAATCCTACATAGACTGTCCTTGGAAAAGTGACTATTACTTGAGTGTCACTAGTGGGTAAGAACAGGTCAGTGAAGATAATAAGAGAAAATGCAGAATAATGAGAGACACTACAAAGGCAGGAATTTGAGAGAAAAAAGACAGATTGAGCAAAAGCAATAAAGTAATAGAAATCAAAGTAGAAACTGATCAGGCACTTAAGGACACAATGGAGGAAAGCACCACAAAGAATGCCTGCCAGGAAAAGTGGGGAAGTCAGAAAGATCAGAGTGTGAACTTAAG
Organism: Rousettus aegyptiacus; assembly: GCF_014176215.1. Lineage (NCBI taxonomy): Eukaryota > Metazoa > Chordata > Mammalia > Chiroptera > Pteropodidae > Rousettus > Rousettus aegyptiacus. The sequence goes on along the minus strand of NW_023416306.1, from coordinate 113,059,292 downwards.
CTCCCACATTTAATTACGAACTGATGTAAGTTTCTTAATTTCTGTATATCCTCAGTTTCTTCATCTATGAAACAGAAGTAATATCTACTTCACAAAGTTTTCGAGGAAATAATATGTGTATGTTCAACAGTGCCTAGTACTGCTAATAGGCATATAACAAATGTTCTCATTCCTCATTACTTGTTCACAAAGTACAAGCAGTAAGGAAAGGTACAGAGTAAGAGAAATAATTGCCAAATTATGAAAAAAAAATGTAATAACAATTCTGAAACTACGATAGGAAAAGATAAATATTCAATGAACATAAGGTAATAAATCAGTTCTAGAAATAAAAGATCAAGGCCACATGGTTAGTGTAAAAGCCATTTTTCTAATTCTCATAAGTTAGAAGTGAAAGGAATATACATGAGTGTTGGATGGGGGGAAAAAGTAACAAGAAAAGAAAGATCTAGGAGTGAAAGAGTGGAAGCAGGAAGCTGTTAGAGAAGTCTAGGGAAGAAATAATTGAGGCTTGGACTGGATGGTAGTTGTGCTCATGGTGAGAACTGTTCAGATTTGGAATCAATCGCTGAGTCTCTTGACGACAAAAGACTAATTCTTGGAAAAACTATGTAAATTATGATAATTTCTTATAATAAGGCAACGGGAAGTGGAGCAGATTTAGAGGGGAAATCAAGAGTTGTTTTGGCTTTATTAAAATTGAAATGGAACCAATGTTACCCCAATAAACTTAATAAAAAATAAAATAAAATAAAATTGAAATGGGAGACATCTGAGCAGAGATATCATGTAGATGATCTAAATAAGGTTACTAGCAATATATTTATGACAGGTAATTAGGATTGAATGAGATCCTCTAAGAGGAGAATATTGCTTTAAAAAAAAGGAATTTCCAACTTACAGAGATTGAACAGAAAATGATCTAGCGAAGAATGGAGAAACCAGTGAAATAGGAGGAAACCAGATTAGCATAGTGCCAAGGAAGTGAAGAATGTGTCATAAGGTGCTCAGTGAGGTGATGTCTAAGAAACATCAACCAGACTTAGAAACATGGAGGGAGAAACGAACTTTGTTGAGAGCATTTCAATAGAATGGTTGGGACAAAGCTTGAGGTAATACAACATCTGAAACTAGAATTGGGTTTTCTATTTAAAATAAATTTTTAAAAAGGCCACATAGCATCTAGAACATGAAATGTCCCTATTCTAAACCTTCCTATATTACCCTCAGAATAAAATCTGAACCCTTTCCTACGACCTACAAGTCTCAAGATCTGGCACCTGCTGTTATCTGTGAGTTTACCTCCTTTTGTGAGCTGCCTCACTCTGCCCTCTAGACAAACTTGCCTTCTTGCTATTCCTTAAACAAGCTAAGCTTCTTACTATTCAGAACCTTTGCATTTGTGATCTTCCTTTAACTCAGATGATTGTTTTCCCACTTATTTGCATTACCTTCCTTGACTACTATATCTAAAATGGTACCTGCCAAACATCCTTGAAGTAGTCAGCCTTGCCTGGAGATGTGACCTTCAAAAGGGAAATTCTATACCAGGTAGGCTATTTTTGATTTTGCTTTAGGGAAAAATGATTTGTAAAAACCAAAGAAAATCTTTTTAATAAGGGCTTACTTAAGTATTGATTTACTTAAAATGCTATTGGCAATAAGATTTCAAATGTTTCCACTAATGGACTCTTTTCTTTCACCCGAGCTCTCAGAAAACCATGACCACTACAAGTAGACAATGAGCTTATATTACATAAAAAGGGGGAATGGGTTTGAGGAAAGGCGAATATATATATACACACAACTGAGTTTATCATTTTTGTAAGTTTGTACTTTATAATTCAAGTTCATTCAGTTCCTCATTTTGACCATGAACCATTTATTTAGTCTAAATCTGGGGATATCTCAATCAGAAGATATCAACTTTTTATCACTGTTTTGTTGCAGGCTTAAGTTATTTTCATCTTCCAATCATATTTAAAATGTAGACCACTTTTTATTAAAGATCTCCAAGTGATTCAATTTCAAACCTCCAATGCTAGATGTTTGAGATAACTTCTATCAAGATAGTGATAGTAAGAACAGATAAAGGAACACTGACAGATTTGAGGGACACTTAGGAAATAGGACTACAGAAAACTGAGAACTGATGGTGAAAAATGAGGGAAAATGAGACATTAAGGATGATGACCAGGTTTCTGGCTTATTGACTGCTGGATGGGCAGTGGTGCCACCAGCCAACCACCCAGAGGAGAGAGAAAAAATGGTTTGAAGAATAAGAAAATTCAGCTTGGGGAATATTGGATTTGAGGTTCCTGCCAGAGATGTACTCTAGGTAGTTGGATGTATGAGTTTAAAGTATTATTAAATGAGTGAATGAATGACTTCGTATTACTATCTTAGCCTCCGTGGGCTTGTTTCTACATTTGTAAAATAAGGCTGTTGTACCAATAATCTCTAACATGTCTCACATTCGCAAAATGTCAATGAACTCAATTTTATCAGTGATCTTAATTTGGGTTGCATCCCTATTTCTTTCTTAAATCTTTGGCGTATCATGTCGTGTTCATTTTACTTTGTCAATTTAACAAGAACTTTAACTATTAACTAGCTGGGAGCTCATGAATTCATACAACTTTGTTTTCTCTTAAATTTTAAGAGAGTGAAACACTGGTTTCCATAACCGATAAAAGACACAAATTTAAGATGACTGGCTTTTCTTGAGAATATAAGAATTTTTAAAATAAATATAATATACTGTTAAAATTCCTTCTCAATGTTTTTTTCCTCTCATAGAGTTGGAGAAGTTGGAGACATTATTCCTATAACAGGGAAAAGGAGGTAGGAAAATACAGAAGGCGCAAAAGGGGTTTATGTTTCACAAGTAGAATCCGTATGAGCTTCTCTATCACAATATATTTTTTCACAATTAAAAAAACATTTAGTATCTTGCAATTTGGCAATGCAAAATTAAGAAGTAATGTTAACAAAAGTTATGCAGGTCTCCTTAAGTTTTATTGCCCAGAGAAGAATTATCTTATTTCAATATTAGAAATTCTGGAATTATTCTTATCCAACTTCTTTCCTAACTGCACGCAACCTCTAGGTTGTGAATTATTTCTAGTTTAAAACTGAGTTTGAGGGAAGAGGGTATACTAACCTGATCACTGTGATATAGGTGCAAGAAATAGCTCTGCTACTAAATTTAACTCTGGTTCAAAGACAGGATGTATGGAATAACTTACATGTGAATGCTGGCTATTTTGAAAAAGGGTGTATAAAATACAGTAAAAGACTCATTTGAGAGCACTGTTTTCTACTGCCTCAAAAGGAAGTATTGCTTTGGTGAAAAAGAATCCCTCCAACTCAAAATCTTTAGAGAAATGTCACGAATTGAGCTAACTGAACAATACCACACATTGAACTGTATATATCTTTAGTGCTTTCTATTGGATTGGCACACAATTGATACATATAGAAGCATTATCCCAATTTTACTTTCCCAGTTTTAAAGATCCCACAGACCGTACTGTGGATGGTATACAACCTAGTAAGAGAGATAAACAGGGGGTCCACAAATGAAACAAATGAGTGGGAATTAAGAAATTATTCCCCTATAATATTATTTGTTTAAAAAAATAAAATTGCATTTTAACAAAAAAATGTTTATTCTATAAAGTACATCTATAACGACAAAAGGAAAAACTGGACTGTGACTAGAAACAAGAGCATTGGAGTAAGCAGAATATATAGTTCAAATCCTGGTGCCTCTTTTGTGATTTTGGGAATTAATTTTTACCCTCCTGAAAGGAGGGTAAAAAGAGGAAAGCCTAAATTTCCTCTTTAGAAAAAGAAAGAGGATAATACTTACATTATAAGATTTAAGGATTATTTAAAATACATAACAAAAACAAAGATTGCTAAACAAAACACCATTTCAACTATGATTTTGCAGTCAGACTTTTATTAGGAATATATTTAAGCCATCATTTCAAGGGTTTAAAACTGCGAATCTTAAGAGCATTTAACTTTAAAGATGTCAACTCCAGCTTTCGTATTATTGTTTTTTTAAGGACCACTGTGTGCATACTATATTGATGACCAAGGAGAAACCCTAGTTTTACTTTCTCTAATGTAAAAACTATCCTACTTACTTGTGGGTATTAACTTGATGTGAAGAATATAGAGCAAATTTCTGAAAACCTGTAAATAAGCAAATGAGATTATATTTCATAATTCATGGTAAAGGTATAAAGAGTTCATTCTTAGCTTTTCAAACAAATACAATTATAATAGTAATCCAAAAGTTATTCTGGTGAAATACACTATTAGTTTTTGAGTAGTGTCCTAACCGTTTTTCATTTAGAATATTAGCTATCTTTGTTTATATTATAATTTAAGCAACACTGAAACTGATTAGGACACACACAAACAATTAGCAGTCTTGGGTTAAAAATTTCCCACATATTATTTCAAGTGGTTAATCTAGACTTAGCTGTAACATATCCCCAAACTAATAAATGTATTAGGTAACAGACTATAAAAAAAATCTGGGTACAATCAAGGATGAATAAATAAGTCATTAAGATGAACCACACATGAACTTTCAGTTAAAAAATTATGAGCAAAAGCTTCCACTTCTATTCATTTCTCCTTTGGTAATTATTATCTCTTATGTGATAGTTTTATCCTCTAAAAGAGTAAGAAAAAGTCCTTTCATATTTCATGACAGGTTTAATCAGGTAATTAAAACAAGTTATTTGATATTATCGGATATGTCCAATTACATGGGTATGATGTAACAAAAACAGTTACAAACTTATATATGCATATTTACATTATATACCCAAAACTATCAAGCTAGTCAACTATATCTAAGGAGATACATTATGACATGAATTAAACAATATTTCATTGCTTATTATGCAGTCAAGCTTTTAATGGAAATAATATACAAGTGAGGCACTTTTGAGGTCAAGAATAGAAAGCAAATGACACTATATACTGGCAATGTTCACAAAAATCTATGTGTATCTTTAATACAAAAGCTTTTCAACTAGATTATTTTTGAAAAATTGCAAAACTAGCAACTTATGCATTTTAAGGAGCTTTCAGACACAATGGCTAACATCAGTGTATCAAAGCATATGAAAGTTTTATAACCACCTGGCTGCTTGGCAAACAGTACCTTAATACCTTAAAGCCCTTTTTTTCTTCTTCTTTTTTTGGTTTATATAAATCACCTCAGGTTGTGATTTATATTTTGACTACAAAACACCTTATGGTGCTATTATTATTGTGGTTTATAGACCAATTTAAGTGCAACAATAACTTAAGTTTCTACTGCTTTCCCTTATACTTAGAAATATGCTCCTAGAGGTCAAATTAAGAATGAGAATATTTAGCGAAGAATCTGTCTTCCAGGAACTAAGGTTTTCAAAGTTTTATGTAGAAAAATGTTATACTTAATGTATCTCTGGGCTAAAACTAAAAACCCAATCTTAAACATATTCCAAAATGTAACTGTGAGACCAAAAATATTTTTCAAAAGCATCCTAAAGATTCTTTAAATTGCCCATGTGGAGAAAGTACATATTTGCTGTACTTTGGAGACTTAGATGGATATTAAGAAACATCTCTGTGCTATTCAATTAAATGATGGTGGGATTGGGGAGGGAGGGTACAATAAAAGAAAAAGACTTACCTAAGATATCGCATGGCACTATAACATCAATTAAAAGTGCATTTGTATTACTTCAAAGTTCATATTAGGCACTGCTGAATAACCAATAAAAATAGGTAGTTTCAAGTTTTCCCCTGTAAATTTTAACCCTTGCCCCAGTATCCCAGAGACATACACACACACTCTCTCTGAAATTGTCTTGATGTATTACAGGTGATATTTATTTAAATTTTCCCTGACTAGTCATGGGAAGAAAAATAAGAATACCATTTTGGTAATGGCTTGAGAAAGTTAAAAGAATTGGTTATATAAATGCTTGGGCACATTCATTAACTTTGACTGCCAGTTCCAAATATCAATAAATATTCTAAAACAGGATATATAAGAAAAAAGTGCTAAAATCTTTCTGAAACCAACAAGATACATTAGGGAAAAGATTCCTTTTAGAATTCCTTTGAGATATTTCTTACTCCACCTTGCTCAGTTTGGAGGTGGCCACCACTTAAATAGCCCTTTACTGGTAAAGGGGCTGGAACCCTGTCAGATCCCAACTGCCACCTTATTTCTCTGCCCTATAAATCATCCAGTAGGTGGTGCCGAAGTTCCACATCTCATGTTTTTTCAGAAGTCAAATGATCCTCCCCCCAGGCCTCTGCCACCTCTAACCCACCCATCTCTTCCTTTAAGGCAGGAGAAAAGTCATTTAGGAGATACCAAGTCTGAACACAACAAGCCATCAGTCATGCAATCTAGATGATTTCACTTTCAATAGTTACTATCCCTTAAGCAGTTTTGTTTACCCATTTGCTTATACTACCAGATTAAAAACAAAGAGGTTTTAGAGGAAAAGCCAATTGGCAGTGCCAAATCTGTATATAGAGTAAAAAAAGTCCCTAAACATACCTATACACTTTTAAGATCATGAAATTTAAACTACTCATTAGTTTTCACATAAGCATTCTAATTTAATCAAGAGAAATTTTCCAAATAGGGATTCAGATAATGTTAATATATTATCAGTTAGTGTTCTAGATCAATTTGGAAACTGGGTATGTTAACTATAAAGATCCAAGGTGAAATAAAAACCATTTTATTATCACCATAGTTTTTAATGAAGAAACTTGTTTAAAATTGTAAAGGAAAAAATGGGGATGGGACGGCAAAATCTTAGCAGCAAAGTGGTTAAACAATTTGAAAATATTAATGCACAAACATTAAAATATTAAAGCATATATGTTGCATATAAAATACAGTACAGAACCAGGAGTTGCACTATACTGATTAGTGCTTAACAGAAAAAATGATTAAATTTGTTCTTCCCAGAAGTATATACACAGTTCATTTCCACAGCATTTTCCTATATAGCCAGCAAGTTATTTTCTTCAGTTAGTCACACCTTGCTCAAACCTGAATTATAAACTCTGCACTTACAAATATGAAAATTGATTCAGAAGGAAAACCAATATTCCCATCCCACCAATAAAAAGTAATTTTGAAAGTTAACAGTCTATTCTGGATAAACGAGTTTAGCTGAAAACTTCAGGGATGAAGATCATCTGGTGTAGCAGCGTCCAAATATATAAACAGTAAAAATAAGACTTAAAACTGCTGCTACAGTGTGTCATGTTTGGATTTAGTTCATCCAATTGATTTTTAGTACAAAACTAGAAATAACCTCTTCTTCATAACATCTATAGTTATCAATATATTTTTCTTCTTTTCAATGTGAAATAATACTTCAAGATGATCTATATACACAATGTCAGTTCAAGCTGTCATATAAATATAAATGCTTTCTTAAAAAAAAAAGTATTTTACAGACAGATAGTGTTATATACATTGTTCAGTTTGATCTGGGGCAAAAGAAAACAGCTAACCCAAGCTAAAGTGTGAATGTAAAAAGAATGATACATAAACGACATTTAAAATCCTGCATAGAAAATGAGCTTCAAATGGTAGTGTGATTTTAATGTTTTTCACTTCTGAAACTTCAAGCCATTAAAAAAAAGGCACGCTTCTTAATTTTATCCTCTAAGGGAAAGTTCTTCAAGAACCCCTTACTTGGTTAGAGTTTAAATGTAACACAATATGAAGGAAGGAAGGAAGGAAGGAAGGAAGGAAGGAAGGAAGGGAGGGAGGGACGGACGTAGGGAGGGAAGGAGGGAAAGAAAGAAAAGACAGAAAAGAAAAATAAAAAGTAAAAGAAAAAGAAAAAAGCAATTTGACCCCAAAGTACTTTAAACAATTTGTTGGAACATTTATCCAACTACTTTGTAAATAAAACATCCAGTAATACAATGCTCTGCAAAAGAAATAGATTTATATGTACAAGATATTCCATTTACAATGTTGGATTTAAATACTTTCCTGGGATAGTTTAGTACACGCTTTAACATAAAATAATTTTGCTTTAGGCCGGTTTAAATAAAATGCAAGTGAGAAAGTTATTGTTATGTGAATAATAAGCACTGAGGATTAAGCTAAAAAATTAGTAACACAGCTGAACAAATTCTGGTTTAGCAGAATGATAAATGGAGATCTCAGAAGGAAACCTTTACACTAACTATCCAGTTATACTTTTTGCCTTATAAATATTTGTAAATGCAATATAATTTTTTGAAGGAGGAAACTGAAAGAAAACAACTTGCTGGTTGAATACCACAAAAACAAAACAACAACCCCAAAACCTCATTTTTTTTCTATAATGTTTGCTCAGTCTCTTTTTATATAAAAATAAGTGTTACGTTCCCATCAAAACATTAGACAATTACATCTGTGCTTTAAAAAAAAGTTGGTCACTCAAGGCTATTAGAATATTTTTAAGGATTTTAGATTACCAGAATGTACAGATATAACTCAATATAAACTGGAGCCAAAGGGAAATGAGGATGAAAGTATCAAATCATTCACATGGAATAAAAACGTTATTAACTAGATGAGTAAAATATTCAAAACATAATGGAATGTGACAGTAGATATATGTACATCTACTTCGGAACTAGGAAGGGGAAGAAAAGTTTAATATGTCATAATTCGTACCTTATATTTAGTTAAATATAAACATTTGTTATTTATACATAAAACTGCTTTCAAAAAACAATGATTTAGTTGCATTTGTTTAACTTCTTATAATTTCCAAGTGTTAACTTTTCTTAGATTGAAATCAGCTGTCCCCTAGTGCACTTTTTAGTTCATGTCCTAGAATTCAAACCTTTAAAAGTCCCATCACCTAATGCATAAATATACAAAAATGCCAAAAATTAATCCCTTTTAGTCAGATCATATTTTATGTTCACTTTTTATAGCCAATAACCAGAAATGATTTCCTTTCACAAATACTCTTTACAACCTGTAACAAAACATGCCATGCACTCAAGGGAAAAGTTAGGCATGGCTAGCATTTGTGAAATGCCAAGAACGGACGAGATCTGCTTCCTTCACGTGTGGCCCCAATGACACCAGGCAAGATTTCATATTGCTTGCCAAAAGCTTCCATAAATCCAAGTTAGCTAATTCCTGGAAACAAAGATTTTAAGCTCATTCTGGCACTGGATTCTTTCATCCAGCAGCTTTATGTTTCCCACCACAGCACCCACATGCCTCACCACAACGATGGCACATTCTCAAAGGGACGTAGCAGCACATACATGGTACAATGAAAGACAAAGCTACTAGGGCTAACCATCGTAAGCAGAACTTGTCATCGCTAGTGTCACATGAACAGGGATCTGAAAAATCTCCCTCTGAGTCTGACATACAATGATACAACATGCTCTCTGCACAGAGCATGCAACTAACTTGATATATGCATCTTTTAATAGGGTCTGGAGCATCCTGACATTTTCCCCTGCCATTTTCTTCATGATTAAACCTTTCCTGGCAGTATACGCAGCGAGAACGTTCACCATCTTCTTTTCTTCGTTTTGACTTCTTAAATTTTAATGAGGAAGGCTGTGTCTTAAATACCACAGAGTCTTTGAGTGAACTTAACTTAGTCTCATCCCCGTAAGAGTAGAGATAGTCTGATTTTTTACTGTCTGGTTTAGAAAACTGAATGTTGGAGTCAGTATCATCTCTCTCCAAGTCATTTTTCCACATGTCAGGATGTCTGTAGTCTGCATAGCGACGTATTAAAATATCTCGAGGGTTTATTCTGACAATCTCATCCTCATCTTGAAAGCTGACATGTCGGATTGATTTCAAAGGGACCTAAAAAAGAAAGAGATGAAAATTGCAATAAGGGCTGTGAATGCTAATTTTATGTGTCAACTTGACTGGGCCATAGTGCCCAGATATTTGGTCAAACATTATTCTGATGTTTCAGTAAAGATGTTTCTTGGATGAGATTAACAATTAAATCGATGATCTATGATGAGTTAAGCATATAATCCACCATGACATAGGTGGACCTCATCCAATCAGCTGAAGGCCTTAACAGAAAAAAGGCTGACTGGAACTCTTCCCTGGGTCCCCAGCCTGATTTTGCAACTGTACCTTGCAGATTTTGGAACTGTACCTCTACTATCACATAAGCCAATTCTTTAAAATAAATTTCTCTGTGTGTGTGTGTATGTGTATATATATATATATATATATATCCTATTAATTCTCTTTGGAGAACCCTGACTCATATGGATTTTGGTGTAGAGAAGTGAGTTGCTGTAACAAATACCTAAAAATGTGGAAATGATTGTGAAATTGGGTAATGGGTAGAGGCTGAAAGTTATGAAAAGATGATCACTTGCAAGCCAAGGAGAGAGGGCTCAGAAGAAACCAAATGTGCCACAAAACCTTGTCTCTGAACTTTTAGTTTCCAGATTCACGAGAAAATGAATTTTTGTTGTCTAAGCCACCCAGTCTGTTGCATTTTGTTATGACAGCCCTGGCAAACTAAAAACAAAGATATGTGTTTTTAAAGTTTGGCTATGTAGGTCTCTGAAAATAACCTAAAATGCACTGTACCACATATACATACACGTACATGTATGTATGCGGGTGCGGGAGTGCACACACACACACACACACACACACACTCTCACTCACTCACACTCTCTCTCTGTCTCTCTGTCTCTCTCTCTCTCTCTTTTCCCTTCTGTTGATACACTGTCTCCTTGAGGCCAGGGAACAAAGGAAATCTTGTAAAGATAAATCATATTAGTCTAAATAAAAATCACCCTTCCCTTTACCCACACTGATAAGCTTATTAGTACTCACATTTGTTATCTCCTAGCCCCTGAACATACAGTGACTTATCTACAAGTAAGCACCTGACCCTGGTTGGAGCAAACTTCCATTCCCTAGATATTTGGTATTGGGGAAAAAAAACCTCTAGATCTGGGCTAAAGGTGGAGTGATTAATGCAGTCTATTAAATTTACAATATAAAATTCTTATTAGTTTTGTCTGGTGATAAATATACACTGTGGCAATCACCCAGATTCAAATAAAAAAATTAGAAGGAATTTAAGTAATAGGATTTATAAGCATGAATGTAGCAAATCCATACACTAATTTTTTTCTAGTATAATTCAACTATATCGAGAATTAGAAAGACTATAAAATTTCACGAAGATTACTTACCCTATTTTGGGACTTTAAGCTTCCGCATTCCTTGGATATTTGTCGCTGTACATATTCTATACTTCTGCCCTGAATGTCTAGGCTTGGATGGCTGAACGTTATCTAAAATACAAACAGTTTCTACTTAATTGACAAAAGAATGAATTTTTTATGTTTAATAAAACTACATATATTGTATATTCCAAAATTCCATAACTTATTAGTAGTAAAGTTTTCCAAAATGATTTAATAAAAGGCATTATTTGAGTCTTATTTATTATTTAAACTTAGGTCTTTCCTTATACATTTAAAATTTAAAAAGTAATACAGACTTCTGGTTTCAGGTTCTGCATGTAAGGAGCTTGGAAGTTGCCACTCTGTCCTAAGAAGTAAAAAGCTAAACAGGAAAAAAAAATCAGCAGCTCTCTTTGGGTCCACAACAGAGAAAAAGACAAAGGGCAAACCAATGTCTCCAAGATTAGAGAGACAGATAAAAGAGATAAAGGGGAGTAACCACTTAACAGAGTGGACTCATGAGTGGTAATTGCCATAGAAGCCAGTGCTGGGTTAAGAAAAACCAAACTGTAATTGATGAGTTGCTGGAAGCTCAGTGTGGACAACGTTGAAAGTTAAAAACTCCAGGGGTACCCAGTCATAGTGAGTCACCCAACTTTTGTGAGTTATCTGAGGAAGCTCAACCAGGTTTCCACAGTAAATAACAGAAAAATCTCTACAAGCTTCCAGCAGGAAAGAAGAAAAAGAACAATTTTGAAATTAGAGAGCACTATTCTTAACAAGGCCTGCCCTCAAGAGAAAACTATTTAACCTGAGCCTGACCTACTGGGAATACTTTTTGCTTCAAAACTGCAAGTAAAAAGGACAAAGACTAAAAGAAAGAAACAAAACATTTAAGAACTGTAAGACAACTACAAGAGGTGTGACATACGTGAAACAGAAATACCAGAATGAGGAAAGAATAGAAGAAATATCTGAAATAATAATGCCAGAGAAATTAATGTCAGACACCAAACTGCAGATCCAGGAAGCTCAGGAAAGACCAAACAGGATAAATGCCTTCCAAAAGTTCACCTAAGCATAATATTTTCAAACTATAAACAATCAAAAATAAAGGTAAAATCCTAAAAGAAGCCAGAGGAAAATACACCTTATTTAAAAAGAAGTGAAGATGAGAATTACATCTGACTTCTTAGAAATTAGGCAAAAAGAAGAGAATGGAGTGGAACATCTATCAAGTATTGAGAGAAAAAGCTCACGGACCCAGAATTCTGTACCCTGCAAAATTATCCTTCAAAAGTAAAGAAAAGACTTTCTTAAGCAAACAAAAATTGAGGAAATTTGTTGCCAGTAGACATTCTGTGCAAGAAATGTTAACAGAAGTTCTTTAAAGAGAAAGAGTAATTTATTAGGTCAGAAACCCGGATCTACATAAGAATGGAAGAGCAACAAAGAATATGTGAAAATAAAACCCTTTATTTTTCTAATTCTTAATTGATCTAAGAAAAAAGTTTGTTCAAAAAAGAGCAACAATATATTTGATTATGTGTGACTATGTATGTATGTATGCTTATACACAAAATGAAATGAACAACAGCAATGATACAAGGGATAGGAGGAATTAGGATTATTTTGTTATAAGGTACTTGCACTACTTGTAAAGCAGTTCAGTCTATTTGAAAATAGACTTGAATTAATTGTAAATATATAATGTGAACTATAGAGCAGCCACTAAAAAAAGTTTTTCAGAAGTCTGATATGCTAAAAAGGAGAAAAAATGGAATTATGTAAAATATTCAATAAATCCACAAAAGATGAAAGAAATGTAAGACAAAAATAGGAATAAAGAACAAGGGTAACAAATATGATAGATTAATTCAACTGTATTAATAATCATTATTTTTATTAATGGCAAAAACATACCAATTAAAAGATTCTCAGAGTGAATAAAAAAATAAGATTCAACTAAATGTCGTCTATAAGAAACACACTAAATATAAAGGCACAGAGTAAATGGATGGAGAACAACATATCATGCTAACACTTATCAAAAGAAAGTAGGAGTAGCTATATTAATTTCAGACAGAGCTGACTTCAAAACAATAAAAGGTATCAGTGATGAAGGACATTACATAAAGGGACCAAATCTCCAAAAAGGCATAATGATACTTAGCATGTATGTGCTTAACAAAAGTTATGAGACAAAAACTAACAGAACTGAAAGGAGAAACAGATGCAGCACTCACAGCTGGAGACTTCAACACTCCTCCATCAGAAACGAACAAATCCAACAGGCAGAAAATCACTACAGACATAACTGAACACAATAACATCACCAATCAAATGTGACATCTATAGACTATTTCACCCAGTGACAGCAGAATACACATTCTTCTCAAGCTCAGATGGAACATTAATCAAGACAAACGACATTCTGGGCTATGAAACAAGCTCTAACAACAAAAAAAAATGTTTTTAAATCATATATCTGCTCTCAGACCACAAAGGAATTAAATTAGAAATCAGTAACAGAAAGATAACTGGAAAATTTCAAAATACATGTAGATTAAGCAACACACTTCTAAAACATGGGTCAAAAAAAATTGTTGAGAGAAATTAAAAGGTATTTTGAACTACATGGAAATAAAAACGTAACTCAATCAAGTTCATGGGATACACTGAAGTGTTTAATGAGAAACCGATGGTACTGAATGCATATATCAGGGAAAAAAAAAGAAATAACAAGAATTAGAATAGAAATCCATACAGAATATTAATGAAACCAAAAACCAGTTCTTTGAAAAGATCGACAATATTGATAAGCTTCTAGTTGGGCTAACTAAAAAGAAGACACAAATTACTAATATCCGAAATGAAATAGGGAACATCACTATAGATCCCATAGAAATTAAAAAGGATAATAAAAGAATACTATGAATAACTCTACACCCACAAATTTGAAAGCCTAGACTAAATGATCAAATCCTTGAAAGGAACCATCTGCCAAATTTAATAGACAATCTGAATAAGCCTACATCTACTAAAGAAGATGAATCAATAATCTTTCAGAACAGAAAGCTTCAGATTCAGACAGGTTCACTGGTTAATTCTACCCAACGTTTAAGGTACAAATTATATCATTTGTCTATAATCTCTTTCAGAAGATCTGTCCAAACAGAGGAAATACTTCCTAATTCATTCTATGAGGCCAATATTACCTCAATACTAAAAACAGACAAAAAAAACATTATAAGAAAAAAACCTACAGACCAGTATCTGAAAACACTGATGCAAAAATCCTGAACAAAAGGTTAGGAAGTTGAATCCAAGAATGTAGAAAAAGAATTATATGCCACAACCACAGGGGATTTATTCCAGCTGGTTTAACATTAAAGATCAATTAGTGTAATACAACAATAGAATAAAAGAAAAATCACATTTAATGATGAAGAAAAAGCATTTGATAAAACCCAACAACTATTCAGGACAAAAATTCTCAGTAAACTAGGAGTAGCAGAGAACCTCCTCAACTTATAAAGAATATCTACAAAAAAACCTACAACTAACATAATTAATGGTGAGAAACCTGAAGCTTTCCCACTAAGATCAGGTACAAAGCAAATATGTCGTCCCCTTTTACCCCTCCTTTCCTACATCATACTGAAATTTCTAGCATAAGACAAGAAAATAAAAGGTATGATTTAAGGGAAGAAACACAAATGTCTCTATTCACAGATAGCACGGTCATCTATGTAGAAAATCTAAAAGAACAGACAAAATATCTCCTGAAACAATTAGTGATTACAGCATAGTTATAGGATAAAAGATTACTATATAAAAGCTAATCACTTTCCTATAAACCAACATTGAACAAGAGGAATTTGATATTAAAATCACAATTCCATTTACATTAGCACCCCCCAAAATGAAATACTTAGGTATAAATCTAACAAAATGAGAAAAACCACAAAACTCTAATGAACAAAATCAGAAAAATAAATAAATGCAGAAATAGTCCCATGTTCATGTATTGGAAGACTCGGTAATGTCAAGTCAGATTTTACTCACATGGTCTGTAGATTCAATACAAGCCCAATTAAAATCCTGGCAAGCTATTTTGTAAATATTAATGAACTACTTCTGAAGCTTATATAGAGAGGCAAAAGATTCAGAATAGTCAGTACAAGACTTACCGTAAAGATACCTTAATCAAAACAGTATGGTATTGGCAAAAGTATAAACAAATAGATCAGGGGAACAGAAGAGATGACCGTGCTTATGGTGATGACTTTTTAGATATAACATCAAAGGCATGATGATACATGAAAGAAATAACTGATAAACTGGACTTCATTAAAATTAAAATAGGATGTCGAGAGAATGAGAAGATAAGCCACAGACTGGGAGAAAATATTTGTAAAAGCTATCTGATAAAGGACTATTATCCAAATATACCAAGAAATCTAAAAAAAAAAAAAATCAACAATAAAATGACCAACCTAATTAAAACATGGGCCAAAGACTTCAAAAGATACTTCGCTAAGGACGATATACAGATGGCGAATAAGCACACGAAAAGATGCTCAACACCATAAGCCATCAGAGAAATACAAATTAAAACAATGAGATACCATTACACACCTACAGTAAGTCCTCACTTAACATCATTGATAGGTTCTCAGAGCTGTAGGAAAACAACTTATAACAAAACCAGTTTTATCATACAATATCAACTTATCGATTGGTATAACTTATCAATTGACATAAACAAGAGTTAAGTTCCTAGGGCATCTCATCCAGGTTATAATGAAATGATATTGAACAAAACAATGTTATTTGAGGACCTGCTGTATTAGAACAGCCAATATCCAAAACACTGACAACACCAAAAGCAGGAGGGGGTGTGGAGCAACAAAACCTCATTCATTGCTCATGGTAATACAAAATGATACAGCCACTTTGGAAGACAGTTTGGCAGTTTCCTATAAAATAAACGTATTCTTTTTAATATGATCCAGAAATTGTGCTACTTGATATTTACCCAAAGTATTTAAAACTTATGTCCACACAGAAACCTGTACACAAATGTTTATGGCAACTTTATTCATAATTGACAAAACTTGGAAGCAACCAAGATGTCCTTCAATGGGTGAATGAATAAACTGTGCTACATCTAGACAACAGAATATTAGAATATTATTCAGGGTTAAAAAAAGAAAGAAAAGAGACACAGAGGAAACGTACATATTGCTAAGTGAAAGAAACCAATCTTAAAAGGCTAGCTACACACTACATGATCCCAACTATATGACATCCTGATAAAGGCAAAACTATGGAGATGAGAAAAAGAATTAGTAGTTATCAGGGGTTGTGTGAGTGTGTGTGAGAGGAGATGAATAGGTGGAACACTTAAGGGTTTTAGGGTAATAAAAAACTGTATGATGTTATAATGATGGATACTTTCATTATACATTTGTCTAAACCTACAGAATATACAACACCAAGTAATGCAAACTATGACTTTGGGTGATTTTGATATCAATGTAGGTAATTGTAACAAATGCACCACTCTGGTGGTACCTTCCACTTTTTGGTTATGTATTTTGGCTATCCACACACATGCATGCATGCATGCACATATGTGGATCTTTAAAATTTAAATGTAAATAGGATGGCCAGATGGGAGGGTGCTTGGAGAACTAAGTGGAAAAAAAAAGTGAAAAGATTAAATACAAATTGGTAAGTACAAAACAGTCAGAGAGATATGAGGTACAGTACAGGGAATATAGTCAATAATACTGTAATAACTACATATAGTGCCCGGGGGGGAGGGTACTAGATTAATTGAGGGGGATCACTTCATAAGTTATACAAATGTATAATAACCAGGCTGTATACCTGAAACTAATATGAATCTCAACTCTAATTGAAAAATAAAAATACATACTTAAAAAAAATAGCACCTTTGTACTATGCTTTGCTTTTTCATACTTACTAACCCATCATGGACACTTTTGTATGTTTATACATATAGCTCTACCTTATTTTTTTAATAGCAACTTAATATTCCATTGAATGGATACTTTTAAGTTATTTACCTAGTCTGATTAATATACACATAGGCTGAATTAAAAAGCTGGTATACTTCAATTCAAAACGGAATTTAAATGGATATATCCAATTTGAACCACCTACTGGGGTAGTACTGTAAACAGAGAAGGAAGTTTAGTAAAAACAGTTAAAGACTAAAGAGGTTATCTCATTCCTGGCCTTGTTTCCTATAGTTTTGCAATTTTACTTTCATTAGCATTCTAATCACACAGAAGCATAAACAAAAGCATTCAAATTTTAATTATGCTATAGAACTATAGGATTCATATGGGATGAAGTAAGATTTCTGCATTGAGTTTATTTTCCTCAGCCTCTCTCTATTATCCATTCTTCTATGCCCAGTTACCTATACCTAGTATAGAAAATTATGAGCCAACACTTCCCACTCAATTTTTCTTTTAGTTTCAATATTCAACAATATCTCTAATTTCCTAATAAATACACAGTACTAGTCCCTTTGGAAGGCCCAATGAAACAGAAAAACAGCTCTTATACTTACAGGTAGAATGATAAAGCAGTTATATAACTATATTATAAAGAGTTATAAAACTACAACTTAAGGTATATTACGTAAATTATATAACTACATATATACATATACAGCTATATAACTATGCTTTATCATCCCACCTGCAAAATTCTTTATCTATTACTGAAGGTGGAATATGTAAGAATTCAAGAATTACTGGAGGAAGAAATCACAATGATTAAATGGTCTGGGAAGGCTTCATGAAGGAAAAGGAACTTTAAAGTAAACACAGAATAAAGTAACCATCTGTTCAGACTTTTCAAAAGATGAAAGAGCATTATAGAAAATAGAGGAAAATTTTTGTTTTCCTGAAATATGTATTTCTTATAACTACAATAACCACGTTATATATTAAATGTACATTTCCAAGATTTTTAAAAGTAAAAATGTCATTTTAACTTATTTCTCTAATTCACTCAGAAAAAAAGTCAAACACTACCAAAACACATTCACACTTTGAAACTACCTGAGTTAATAGAATCTATAAATATTAATCCTCTCACATGATCTTTATGTGAAAAGACAAACAATGTTGACTCTTTACACTTATTAAACACAGAAGTTCTAAGATACACCCCAATTCACTACTGCTTTTTAATACCCTAGGAATGTGATGCTGTTGCTATAGGTCTTTAGAAGAATTCATCAGCTGAAAAAGCCATGGGAGATGCTTCTTCAAAGTTGGTCACAAATAAAATTTTAAAAGGATTCCATTTATAACGTTAACAACAACAAAATAGTACAAAGAATAAATCTTATAAAAGATATACAATACCTTTTCATGAAGAAAATGTAAAGCTCTATTGAGAGATTCAGAAGAGCTAAACAAAGAGATATATCATCTTCATGACTAGGAAGGCTAAATTCCACCCCACCTCACAACCTAATATAGACATTCGGTGCATTTCAAATACAAACTGCAAATAGACTTTTCACCAAACTTGATAAGTGGATTCTAATATTTTTGGAAGAGTAAACAGAAAAACAAAAACAAAACTAAGAAGAAAAAGAAGGTAGAAGGACTTACTCTACAGATATTAAGTTTTCTTATAGAACTAAAGTAATTCTGTAGTAAAGAAGACAATATGGCAGTGGTGTAGGGACAAACAGACCAACAGATTAGAGAAACCCAAAACATCTCAATGAATATGGAAACTTGATAGATGACAGATAAGCAGTCCACATCTGCTGTGAAAAAGGTTCTAACAAATGGTGCTAGAACAATTATTTTTACATATGGTAAAAATAAAATTGGATCCCTATCATAGAAGAGAAGTCAGTTCAAACGGGTATAGTCAAAACTAACTTTCCCAACAAAATCCGAAGAAAATCTCTGGAACAAGGATTGGGAGGAGTTTGTAAAAAAACACCAAGAATGATAAATTCAATTGCATTAAAATTCAGAATGTCTGTTCACTAAACACCATAAAGGAAGTGAAAAACAACCACAAACTAGGAGATTCTGGACACAAATA
The DNA here is from genome assembly GCF_014176215.1 of Rousettus aegyptiacus. Taxonomy (NCBI): domain Eukaryota; kingdom Metazoa; phylum Chordata; class Mammalia; order Chiroptera; family Pteropodidae; genus Rousettus; species Rousettus aegyptiacus. Next base: position 113,039,918 of record NW_023416306.1, on the reverse strand, counting down.
AAACTCAAAAAGGAGAAGTGACACTGCAAATCTTATTACTCAGCAAGATTATTATATAAGAACATGTTGTTAAAATTAGTTTGTAAAGGAACAACCATAGCTATTTCTGTTATCTTTCAAATGCTCAACACATCTCTCTTGTACTCACAGAACACATGAATCCTATTGACTTATTTATCTCAGTGCCTTTTGTAGCACATCAACCTCATGAGCTCATTCCTATACACCCCAAAGAAACTCCTAAACATATAGCTGGGGACAAGAAAGTTTGTACTAGCAGCATGCCTAATAGCAACAAAAATATGAAATATCCACTGGCAAGAGAAATATAAATTGATAGAACTATCAAGAAAAGAACAGGAACACTAACCAAACAAAATCAAAGTTAATGGCAACCTCTAGGATAAAAAAAGTGGATAGGAATGGGAGTGTTCCTTTTTGTTGTTTGGTGGTTTCTCAGGTGTTAGTTACCTATGTTGTTCTCTATGTATTAAATGTCATAAATCTTTGATCATAAACTCATTGATACATATTGTCTTATTTCTCTATAGTGAAATGACCTCCAGGAACTTGAAGGTAAGAAAAATTGAGTAAAAGAGCCATAATAGCTTCTAGACCTATTAGGCTTAAGTAAAACCTGAATGAGAGTATAAGCATTTTGAAAGAATGAACCTTTCCATCAAAAGGACTTAAATAGCCCATGGAAGCACAGAAAATGAGTCAAAGACAAACAATGACAATGCCTATTTAAGCATTACTAGAAGGAGAAACCTAAGCCAGTGTTAGGCGACAATTCTCTATGGGTCTCATTTCTGCAGATCTAGTGGGCAGGGGCACTGGTCTGCCTTTGTTTCAGACTGTTTTCAAAGATGTGTGTTTAATGGAACTCTTGGAAGGTACAGTGTCTCCCCTGTGACATTAGTTTGTTTAGTATCCAGTGTAACAAAAACACTGACTCCCTCCATGACAAAAGTCAGGTATTGCCCATTATGAAAGACCTGGGTTCCCTAAGCTCAGGGGTTCCAATGCTGTGATGTTAAACCACCATGTGTGCAATATCCACCTGATCAGTTCAGCACAGTTCCCCTGGGACTTGGGAGGCAAGGGGAACCAATACAAACATGAAATTCCCACCACTCTACTGTGCTGTGAGTAGTGAAGTCCTTTGCCTCTGATCAAGTAGTCTTATGTCTTCTGGTAGCATCCATATAACTAGTTGGCAAATTAACTTGTTAACTTATATAAATAGGGTTAAATCTTTGACTCTTCATATTTTTTGACAGTGAGGAAGTAAGTAGTTTAGTCCTTTTGGCAAGGTTGTTCCTCTCTTGTAGAAAAGGGTGAAAGCATTTAATTACCCTGCGGAACACATTTACATAGCCAGCTTTTGACAATGATGCAGTAGTACATCATGAAGATTTATTTTATGCAATGTACTAAACAAACTGTTAATAATACTATGAACAACATGATGGCTTAAATTAAAACTTTATATTTGGCTTTTTACATATCATTTTCTAAAACTTGATTATTTTAGTCTCTGAAAGATGACTCCAGTTCAAAGAGCATGACAAAACAAGGTTTCTGGTTTGAAAGTTGAGGGCCAGGTTCTGTACTATGGAAAAATTCACCCTGTGAGATCTTTCGAGTGACATCCAAATGGACAACTGGTACACAACCCTAACAGTATTGCACTAAATGCAAACGTGCATTTATTATTCCTGTTAATAAACTTCTGCAATAATTACTAAATGTATAGCTTACATCTTTTGTAGCTTTAAAAGAGAAAATCTATTCCATCTTAATTCCTAATAAACTGAGTTCACTTATTTCAACAACAAATGTGTAAATATCTAGTTATGCAAAATCATACAATATAACCCTTGTTTCTCTATGTCACATCAATCTTGGAGGTAAGGAGAAGTATTGACAGTATAGCTGGAATTCAGAATCAAATAGTCTGGCTGCCTCTAGAAGCCATATTCAAAGTCCCCATACTAAGAGCTATCTGTCAAACACTGTCCACATCCCTCTCTACAGTTACCCAGTACTATTTTGTAGTTTTCTACATGGTGACTACTTTTAACTACTATTACCATTATTGCCATTTTGGGAGAGGGGTACAGTTCTCCCCACCCCCCTGTCCAACTAATCAAAAAAAAAAAAAAAAAAAAGCTAAAAATTTAGTTCCCTAAGCTAAAGAAGGTAAGTCAAGTAAATTTCCGGAGTCTAGATGATGATATTAGTCTACTGTAGTTTGGGTTACATTCACCAAGTTCTTTCTCCCTGTTCATCTCTATGAACCAGCGACCTACCTCAGGATGTGTGTATCTCCACTCTCCCCTCCACCAAAATGAGTTTCTCTGCCCATCGTTCAAGATATTAGAACATATTTTATACTTAGAATTGTTAAAGTGGGTACCTCCAGACTTATTTCCTAAGATTCCTAAGAGCTTATAAGCAAATATGACTCCAGATATTGTTTTGATATCCCCAAATTCCTGAATAAGTGGATTACTTTTTGCTTTTATTCTTGCTATCATTTTGCTCAAAGTAAAACTGGTCTACAATTACTTTTTTTCTTTCTGGTACCAATATTTTAATTATTCTTGCATTTTTAATAAAATTTCATAATAAACTTAGACAAAAAAGCATAAGTTATAGATAATTTTTATCCTCCATATAAGGAACCTTGTTATATGGGTTGTGAGGATTAAAATGAATTATATTAGTGCTTTAGACAGTACCCAGCACATAGTAGGCACCAGCTATGACTAAGATTAACAAACTACAATTAACAGATTTAATAAAGTAGAAGGCTGACTGTTTACCATAAAGAGAAATATTTTAATCTGAGCTAGAATACAGCGGAGGAGAAGAGGAGGACATTTACTTACCATTTATAAGTAACATTAGAATTCCAATAATTCAAAAATTAACAACCTTGGTTCAGGTACTTATATTCTATGCATTAATTTCTTCACTGATTTTAAGAACTAAAGATATTAGCTTTTCTCAAATGAAATATTGAACTCAAAAGCACTTAGTGAGGCACCAAAGTACTATAAAATTTCCTTAACAGTCTTCTCGATTTCTTAAGACAACTACAGAGGAAGAATAAATTATTAAACACAAAAACACATAAACACTTTAACTGCTATTCTGAAATGAAAGTCACCCCCCAAAAGTAGAATGATTCCACGAATGAGTGTTGCTTTCAATAGCTTTCAGTAATATTTTTATTTTCCATAAAAGTTAATGAAAAACACCAGGTAGGAATAACAACAGGTTTATTATGCCATTTCACATACTGTTTCTTCTGTAACATATTAGAGGGAAAAAAAAAAAATCAAGTATATCAGTACAAACTTCAGTTCTAACATTCTAAAGGAATAGACACTCTTTTGTCTGTTGAATAGAACAACAAATTAAGATAATCAAACATTATCAAAGAAACAAGAGTCTTGTCTTTTGAGAAAAATAAATCCTCCTAAGCAATAGATAACAAAACTAATGTGTTTCAAAAATGGCTGACAGGAAACTGAAAGGTGCTATAAAATTTGATGTGAGTAGGAAAAGTACAACTTTAGTTAAATAAATAATTTAAAACTATCTGATCACAAGAAATACTAAGGATGATTGTCAAAAAAAATTAGACAACAGGATCCATGCTGTTACTGTGACTCTTGCTGAAACCAATTTTCCTTGAGTGACCCTCAGTTCCTAGAGGGTTAAAAAACTATAATCTTTAATTACTCTGGCCATGGAACTGCACTCCTCCTTCCTTCCTCATTAGGAAAATAAACACCACTGATGTTTACTAGTATTTTATCTATGTCTTACTGAGTCTGTAACCCAGTAAGATCATAAATAAGGTAAATGTTTACAGATTCTTAATTCACTCAGAAGAAAATCAGCAGAGTTATGTTATCTGTAGAATTAGGTTTGTCCTTAAGCCAGATCGACACATTGACCCACCAGTCAGACCAATTATCATGTCCCCTCCCCAAAAAAACACATATGCTCACGAGCATATCTATGTGCACATGCACACACACATACCCTCTGAGAGTAAGCCAATTACTGGTCCTAAGCCGAGGCAAAGGCTGAAATAGCAAGTGTTCTTATCAAGACTGTCTGCTAGCTCTCTACTGAGGAAAGCTCATCATGTAATCATTGTCAAGGAACCCTAAAGATTTAAGAGGTCAACTTCCATACCAGTTAGGAATGTATGGCTTATTTTACATAAACAAACAACAACAGCAACAATAAAATGTATTAACTATTTGCTCTGTCCTGTAAGCAGCGCAGTAACAACGAAATTAGAAGTAGTATCTTAGGACATATATATTTCTTCAACTTTATCTCTTCAGACTATTTCAAACCATTACAATGTTTAGAAAATTTACTTTTTTCTTTTCATTGTTTTTAGCTTAAATTATCATTTATCTCTCCTCTTATTGCTCTGTTTTTGAGAATTTTGTTCTTTAAATGATTGGTTTTATTTTTTCCTTTTTATGCTACTTTTCTTTAAGTTTTTATACTTTTAATTTCCCGATTCACACAAGTTTGGGGATTTTACTTTATATTCCATCTATTCTTCATTAAGAAATATTTATCATTTTTTATCCTCAATTTCTCAGTTTCTGGTTCAAATTTAGTTTTAAATTTTTAATTTTAATTACTTTTAAAACTCCTGTTTTAAAAGTACAAGTCAACTCCTGTTTTTTATCTACTTTTTCTGGACATTTTAGATTTTATATCTTCTTATGCTGAATGTCAGGACAAGCCATGTCTTTTATAGCCACTAATAATCATGACAGTTTATTTAATCATGAAATGTAAATATAAATATAGGCAGCTACCTGTTCTAAAATGTCCATGGTTTCTAACACACAACCTTTGGATATTAGGCAAATCACTTACTCTATGCTCTCTGACAAGAACAGGAAGTGGTAGCAGTGTTGTATTGGTGGTAACAAAGGTAGTCTTCTTCCCCAATCTTCATTCAGATGATGGTATTAACCACCTACTCGACTGCTTGGACCTCAAACTCATAAGTCACCCTTGACTATTTTTTCTCTCATATTCCATATCCAATCTATTATCATGTGGTTTTATTTTTTTCAGGTCTTCCTCCAGAATTTATCCCAAATTCAACCATTTCTCATCATCTCTACGTAGTCCAAATCACAATATCATTTACCTAGACAAAAACAATAGCCTTCTAAACTGGTATTAAGTCTGCTCATGACCATATTCTGTCCATTCTCCACACAGAGCAGCCATGTTTTAAAAATGCAAATTAGACCTTTATTAGAGATTAAAAACCTTCCAATAGCTTCCCTTTAACACCAGAACAAAATTCCAAGTCTTCCCGATAGCTTACATTATCTAAACACTACTAAGTTCTCTAACTGTAATTTGTAGTATTACCACCTTAATTCCCTAAACTATAGCCTGTTTCTCTAAAATACCAAGCTGCTGCTTGGATTATTCCCGCCCCTCCCTGCCCCCAGATTTTCATATGGTTGTTTCATTTTGAAACTTCATATATCTGCATATAAATATTTCTTCAAAAGCTTTCCCCAATCATGTTACATTCCTGTATAAGTCCCCCTACTATTCTATTTCCCATTACTTTGTTTCATAGCACTTATTACTATCTGAAATAGTATTGATTTTTAAACTTATTGTTTATCTTCCTCACTAGCATTTACATCCTCCATGAGACTAGGGCTCATATCCTTGTTCACAGTGCTTCCCAGGGTTTAGAATAGAGGCCTGATATATAGGTATTTGAAAATTTATCAAACGTATATGTATCATATACTTATCAATATGAATGACTTTTTTTTTAACTCCTAAAATAACACTATGGGAATCTTACTATTATTGCTATTTACATATGAGGAGCTTTGTAATTTTAAGTTAAAAAGCCTGTAAGTAAAATTAGATCTGCCTGCATCTAAAGTGTGAGATCTTACCCATTACTGCAAAAACTTCTATCCAGGGAATAACTTTCCCCTAATGCCCAATTTAAGTAAAATAAGTAAACGAACCTTAAAGAAAAATGGCAGCATAATGAGTCTATGCAAGACATGTAAAACTCACAGCTCCAATTTGTACAAAGCAGCAAGAAGCATCTCCTTCCTCAAAGGCTGCCATTGATTAGCCATGCAATTCTCCTCTCAACCAGCCGTAAAGGATGTAGCACTTGACACAAAGGCAGGCCATGTGCTTGTAAGATAGACTAGAACAATAGCTTTCTCTAAAAGTGGCAATGTTGGGTGGAGTGTGTATCATTTTATCTCCTCTCTGCCTAAAATCTGTCTATCCTATAAATCTTGGAATGGACAGCTTTGTGAGCTATATAAACCTGCCCTAAGCAGAACCAATCAGCTTTCTTGTTATAAGAGTATGACGCTGGTTTATAGAATAGGGATCTAGTATAACCACAGAACCAGCTCAAAATGGTCCTATCCTCTTTCAACATGATACCAAGTTGCTTTACAGCAACAACAGACTGAAATTACAAGTCATGCAGCTGAAGCATGTGCAGAGGAGAGAACACTAACCTCCAGCTAGACCCGGAACCAAAGTCTCCCCCGTACTCCACCAGAACCAAAGGAGCAGGACATAAATAGAACCTGAACACTAAAACCCTTTCAGAAACAAAGAGTCTGTTGTCCTGAAGCAAAAGATCCATTGTTCAGAAGATCTTGTGTTGATGCCCTTTACCATAAATGGCCAAGCTCCAAAGTCTTCTAATTAAAACTTGCCCCATCAGAGCTTCTGCATACCTGTTTCCCTTAGACCCTTAAAAACCTGCCCTGAACCCTGGATCAGGGAGTTCAGGCTTTTGAGTATTAGCTTCCTGTTCTCCTGGGTGGCACCACTCATAATAAAATAGCCAATCTTTCTCTATTGCAATTCTTGGCGTTTAGTGTTCAGCTCTGCCAGTGCTGGGTGGACAAACTCTCTCTGATCTGATCTGTAACTCTAGGTTGGAATATCATGTAGATTAAAGGGCTATGCCTGATATTCTGATAGTCATGACTGTTTATAAACTGCTGAGGCAACAAAGAACCTAAACTATAGAGAAAAAGAATGAAACAGATGTGTAATGAGAAACAAAGATAGATGATCACATGGGGTATGTGTGGGTAGAACAGAAGAGAGGAGAGGGAGTGGGAAAAGAGAAAAGTTACCTAATACCTTTCAGTTCCCAAAAGTCCTAGCTCTATTTATTCTTAAAATGAATTCTGAGAAATGCCATTCTGTCATTGAAATAGTCTTCTTCCCTTAAGCTAGTTTGAATGGATCTGTTACTTATGACCAAATGATCTTAAATTAACCAAGTTTCCAATACTGAATGATAACAAGACTAGGAATAAGCTGACTCAAAACACCTTTCACTTCCAAGGTGAAGCTGTTAGCATTTATTCATTTTCTCTCAACAAATGTTTACTGAATGCTTACTCTGTTTCAGAAACTTCTAAGTTACAGTAAATGTGAACAAACAAAAAATTACAAATAGAAAAAATATATATAAAGTCCGGAAGTAATAAGTATTATGAAAAAAAATAAAGGAGAATAAGAATATAGCAATGGAGAGGCTGCTATTTTATTTAGAGTGCTCAGGGAAGGCTTCACAGAAGAGGTGATCTGAAGTGAGTGAGAAACTAGCTCTATGAAGACCTGGGGGGAAAGTGTTTCAAATAGAGGAAAGAGGCACAGATGAATTCTTAATACATTTAAAACATGGAAATTCGGGGTATTTGAGACAGTGAGAAAGATTAATAAAAAATAAATCTGGAGAAGCCAAGAAAGAAATCATCTATATAGTAGCTTTGTTAAAACTCTGAATATTATTTAAAATGAGATTATACACTTTTTGAAAGTTTTGAGCAGGTTGGTGATATGATCTAATTTATATCTTTGAACAATTACTTTGGCTACTATGTGGAAATTGGAGATGTGTGTGGGTAAGATGGGTAGAAATACGTAAGAAATTACAGAGGTAAGAGAACAAGAAATATACTTTGAATGTAGAGCTTACGAAATTGCTGACTGGTTAGGCAGGGTGTCAGAAGAGAGGATGAGTAAGGATGAATTTAAATTTCTGCCCTGAGCAAATGAATAAATTATATACTGAAACAACAAATACTGGTAAGTAGAACTAATCCGAGTGAAGGAAAACCAACAGATAACCCAAAGTAAAGTTGCAATTTTGGGAGAAACAGCGAGGTTGTCTGAATATATGCTTTTATCATTGTATTTGCCCAGGTGCTTACAGTAAGTCCTAACCATCTTGAAATAGCCTGAGAATATATGTTTCTTGCAACCTTTAATAACCTAATCAGATCTATTAGCAAAGAACCTTTCACAATCTGTGTTCGACTTGAATATTTCAAACTGTATTTATATGCCATAGTATGGCTGTATTGAAAGTTGCTATTAGAAAAGTTCCCAGATAATCTATAAGGTTTTTCATTTTCTTCTCAACTGCGCATCCCCCTAATCCTATTCAAGTCTTTAGGATTTAAAAAAAAAAAAAAAGTTAAATTTTAGGCTCATCCATGAATGCTAGGGTCCACAATGCTGAATTGATAAAGACTAAATTTAATTAAATTTGTCTCCTTTATAATAAACCTGTAATTCTAAATAAACTTTTCTTTGGCCTTAAAGGCTGAAGTAATGATACCTCCTTAACCCGTCTATTTGTTAGCCTCCTTTGCTCTTCTACTCTATCATTCTCTATCCTAAATCTTTATCTTCTCTCCTTTATTCCTTCAAGTTATAAGCATTTTCATTCCTTGGCCCCACACACCTCTAAGCTCTAAAAAAAAAAGAACTTTATAGTCATACTTTTTGAAAGGAGCCCATAAAAAAGAAATATGCTTCCTCTCCTGTCATGAATGTCTCCTAATCCCACTAAAACTGTGCTGTTACCAATTACTGTTTTAGAGATGAATTCAAATTTTATTGGGTCATTTAACTGCAAGACATTAACTACTCTATCATTTCCTTTCAACTCTCCTTCCTAGGCTTCTGAAACATTACCCTTCCCTAATTCTCCTACCTGTGTGACCATTTTTCTTTACCTCACTGTCTTTTAATATTTAGATATCCCAGTGTTCTAGTTCTGAACACTGTTTTTAACAAAGTAATTCTAACTGTTCTCATAGTTTTAATTTCCATCCTTGAATGACAATTTTCGAATTTTATCTCCAATGCTGATCTCTCCTCTTAAATCTCAGATCTAAAAATATTATTTGAAGAGACACTTGGTGGAGAAATTTCTAAATCTGTTCAAATATAAAAAGGCACAGATTCAGGAAGTTCTATAAACCCAAACTAGATAAATAACATATTATCTAGACACAGCAAAATCAAACAGCTCAAAGCCGAACATAAAAACAGTATTTCTTAATAGCAATGATGGAAAATTATAAGACAATGGTATGACATCTTCTAAAGTGTTAAAAGAAAATAAATGTTAACTTAGACACAATAGTCAGCAAAACATCCATCAAAAATGGAGGAAATAAAAGATGTTTCCAAAAAAAAACAAAAATTGAGATTGACAGCAATAAACAGCAAATAATACTAGATGGAAGTATGGTAATAAACAAGGGGTTGAAGAATATAAAAATTCATAAATAAGTAGATAAATATGATTATTGACTGTTTAAAATAATATTTTGTGAGGTTTTTCATATATATATATATATAAAGAGTGATAAAGTGAATGAAAATGAATTAAAATTCATGACAAAACCACAAAAAGTAAATGAGGGATAAATGGTGTTAAGGTATTATAGGATTCCTGCATTGTCCAGGAAATAGTAAAAAAAAAAAAAAATTAAATTAAAAAAAAATCAATTCTAAGGAGCCAATGACACATACTATAATATTTAGAATAATTAATATAGAATAATCAATAAAAATATAGAACTGTATTACTAATTTAAAAAGAGGAAAATTAAGTAGTTAAATAAGCAAAGTGAAGAAGGGAAGAAATATACAGAGAATCAATAGGACAGACAGAAAACAAATAAGATGATAGATTTATAATTAAATTTATCAGTAACTGTAGTAAAAGTAAATGAACAAAAACCTCAAAGACACCTAGAGAAAAAAAGTCCAACTATATATGGTTGAAAAGAGACTATATATATATATATATATGAGATACAGAAATGTTCCAAGTAAAAGGATGGGAAAATATGTACTGTGCTAACAAAAAAATAACTGATGTAACCATACTAACATCACACAAAGCAGACTTTCAGGCAAGAAGTATTACCAGAGATAAAGAAAGATATTTCATAATTGCAAAAAATCCAATTCAAAAAAAGATAGAGCAACTGCAATATTATATGCAATGTATAACGACTATGAAAAGCAAGAGTTGATTGAATTAAAAGATGATTCTACAATCCTAGTTGGAGATTTTTAAACATACCTTGTTTAGTTACTGACAAATTTTTTAAAAAAGTATAAGTATATATATAAAATTTGAACATAAATTCAAACAGATGTCCAACAACAAACCTGATCTAATATATATAAAGAACACTGCATCCAACAATTAAGAACACACATTTCAAGAGTACTAGCACTTGACCATACATTGAGTCATTAATCAAACAACAAAAATCTTGAAGGACAAAGTTTTAGGACATAACTCCCAGATTCCAGAATTACTATAAATCTGTATAATAATTTTAAAAGTCTGGTAAAGGTGAAAAATAGACAAATATGCTCAGGGAACAGAACAAAGATTAGAAATAGATCCTATTAGTCATGTGACAAGTGCAATGCAGTTTTAGAAACCACGGACTTATCACTAGATGATGCTAGATCAATTGGCTCCCCAGGTTGTGGAGAGATCTTGACCTAATCTCACACCATTTATAAAGATCAAATGAAAGGAAAAATAGTTAAGCTTCTGAAGACAATATAAAATATCTCTATGATCTGGTGAGGGTACCCAAAGATTTCTTAAACAGCACATAAAAAAACGTTAACAATAGAGGAAAAGATTACTGAGTTGCTTTTATTAAAATTTAAAACTTTTACTCAGCAAAAGGCATTACTATGAGGCTGAAAAGGCAAACCACAGGATAGAAGATACACCTGCAATATATAAATCCAACAAAGAACTTATTTGTAAAATAAAAAGAATGATTATAAGACAACTCAATATAAGAATGTGCAAAAACAAAATAACACTTCACAAAACAATTTCTAAATGGTCAAGAAGCATATGAAAAACAGTTGCTCAATATCACTAGTAATCAGTTAAGTATAAATTCACAATATAAGTATTCCTTTACTTCCATCAAATGACTAAACTGGGAGAAAAAGAAGACCAATACCAAGTGTTCAGGAAAATTCCCACCACTGACACACCACTTGGGAATTTCTTGTTTTTGAGTAAAACTGACACTCCATAAAAATCCACTGTGTTTATAAAACTGTGGTTTCTTGTGTCTTCTGGTATGTGACCATGTACCCAGATTTGTGGGGCAACAAACAAGATAAAGTCCAGGTGTTTTTGCAGAACATAAAAAACATAACAATCTGGGTCTTCATCCTATCTTCCTCTTTTCTACCCTCCACATTGTTTTTTTCCCTAGACTGTGCATGCTTTTATTTATGTTGCTTCCTGTTATGAACTAAATGTTTATGTCCTGCCAAAATTTGTATGAAAAACTACCCGTGTGATGGTATTTAGAGAGATGAGGCATTTAGAAAGTACGTTGTCATAAAGGGTGTGGTCCTGGTCTGATAGAATTAGTGCCTTTATAAGAAAGAGACACCAGAGTATGCTCACTTTAGTGCTCTCTCTCTCTCTCTCTCTATGCCACATGAGGACACAGAGAAAGTAGCTGTCTGGATTTGATTCATTATAAATCATATTTTCCTAGGTTCCTACTGTTGTTCATTTTGTCTGGAAAAGGGTAGATGGCTTCGATGTTCTTGTCTAACAAATCTGATTTCTATTCATATGAATAATACACTGAAAATTATCTTCTCACCTGATTGGCTTGGCTTTGCAAGTAGACTCTTCTGGCGTTCAGATCTTCAAAGGGAGAAGGTCTTGAGCTTCTATAAGGCTCACTGGTAATAACTGTCTCTTGCTGGAAAAGATGATCTTTCACTAGAGTACTGGGAGTATCCTCTTCAGTTGCCTAATGAGAATAATTCCCAAATCATCAGTTGCCAGAATATAAAAAACAATAAAAAATTAGATACTTGGGGGGAGGTCGATGGGATAAAGGGAGTCAAATATGTGGTGACAGAAAGAAATCCAACTATGCGAGGTGAACAAATAGTGTAAATATATACATGCCTTACTGTTAAAGTGTACAGCTGAAACTTACTGGATTTCATTAACTAATGTCACTATAAAAAAAATAAATTAAACAAAAACTTACATATTTTACTCTCTAACAGATATTTTGCAAATCAGTCAGAACACACCACCACCATCGCAATGAATAGAAACTCCCAAAATTCAAATGTGCATGATTCTGAGCCAAATCAAAGTAAAATTTCAAAAAAAATTTTTAAATCGATTTTACGAGCAAACTAGGCTTTCTTACAGAAAAGAACTTAGGAAGAATAAGAAGGCTAACCATTCCGTGTGAGAGAGAGCTAATTATAATGAAGCTTTTAATTATAACTAAAGGTGGTATCATACACAGAAAATGAAGAAAACATTAGGAAGAAAATACAAATCAACAAAACTTTTGCAAGTCAAAAGAAAGGCATGTAACAAGGACTGTGCTATCGTATGTGATAGAGGGGATCAGAAAAAGACAGCAGTCCATGATCTTTTTGAATAATGAATGAATCAATCAAGTAGCCTGAACTTGCTGATTATTTAGAAATATTAAAATCACATGAGGTAGGGGATATGCTCAATGACAGTCAGTAAAGAGTTGCCTTTAAAATTTCATAAACAATAATTCCTGTGAAATAAATGTTAAATAAGGGAAACAGCACACTACAAAATGAAAGGTCCTACACGCATTTTAATTGTTTCTTTTCTTTTTTCTTTTTTAAAGAAATGAAATAACTATTTGATGTAACTTTTCCTATTACAATTATTTGGGAAAAAAACAGTGACAGCCAAGCAAAAATGACAGAAAACACTTCCACTGGTTCATTCTAAAATAATTTAGAGAAATCATAATAGGGCTAAAAATTTTAAAGGCACAAAACTTTATAAGTTTTTAAAATAAAATTTTAAAAAATTAAATAATTTTGGTGTTACTTCTAAAATTAAGCAATAAAGTTCATTAATGTCTAAGATCCTTTAAATTTATAAATTCAAGTTCTAGTCTTTGCTCTGAAACAAAGTAACCTTGTGACATTTAATTTCTTTGGAACCCAGTTGTCTCAATTATCAAATAATTATAATTCCTATACTCTTTTATGACATAGATTATCATAAAAACTTAGTGAGATGAGAATACCTATGAAAATATTCTGAAAATTCAAAGTCATTATTTTATTAGGGAAGAAGATATTAAACTTCAAATATGTCTGAGAATCTACTGTCACTTAAAACTAAATATGTAAAACCCAGTTAGTTAATTGCTATATTAAGCTAATTTTCATAACAGTTATCCAAATGTGTTTCGACAGTTAATGCTAAATGACTGGAAAGGAGTTGGCTAAATACTGGTATCCAGCATACATTCTTTTGAAATGCATGATCAAAATTTGGAAGAATAAAAACACACTTATTTGTTCCAGAGAGTTCTCAAAACAAATAATTCAAGTACTTGTCAAAAATTAAGCAAACTGAATAGAAGAAAACACCAGGAATAAAAAGAATGAGAATAAGGGCTTAGGCTGGAACCTTGTCTCATCCAACTAGGTAATAAAATTTAAGCAATTTTCTCCTCTGAACCACAATTTCTTTTTATTATAAATTGGGTATAAAATTCATATTAATAATCTCAGGGTTAGTTAAGATTCTCAAAGGATTAAAAACTACAAAAGATGTTTACTGTTTTGTCATTATATAAAAATGTGTATATTTGGGTAACAAATGATTTAGTTCTGCTTAAAAGTTTTAACCAAAATAGCTGAAATTAACCCATTAACTAGAAGTATTTCATATCGCACAGTGAATTCAACTATATACCTAAGTGGGTCTCAGCTAATAAAATAACTAAAACATCTTTCGGATGTCTGATATTGTAAAAACAAAAAACAATAATCCTCACTGTTTGAGAATGCAGTCTACAATCTATAATAAGGCACATACTATGCATGAATTGTGAAAACAAACATTTTTAGAGAATCCTAAACTAAAAAGAATATTTTCCTACTATTTAATTATGTATCTTTCAGCAAGTTATGAATTTAGAAGTATATTAAATTGATAGTTAAAAAAAAGTGGTGATGAATGGTCATTCTTTCATTGCTAATTCTATATACAAGAATAAAACCTGCGACAACCATTTTGAAAAACCATTTCAGTAATATATAGCAAAAGCTTTTAAAATATTCACATATTTTAACCACTTCCTGAAATTAGTTAAAAAAAAGTATTACGTGACAGGAGATTTAGGCACAATATATTTTTCTCAGAACTATTTTTAATAACGAAAATGAAGAAATAACCTTAATGTCCCAAAATAAGGAATTGGTTAAGTAAATTACTGTATGCCCAGTTAACAGTATTAAGTGGTCACTTGAAATTAGGTTTATGAATAGTATCTACTATGTGGGAAATGTTTAGTGTTAAATAGTATATATAGTTTTATTTACAGCAGTATTATAACTATAACAATATAAAAGACTGATTTTTCTACTTGGAACCTTTCGAGGTCTCCCATTATAAAGCTGTGTTGGGAAATCTCGCATATACTGGAGAGTAGAGGAAAGACAATCAGTATTGTCTGAGGGACACTTTCATAAAATACGTAATTTACACAATCCACAGAAATGGGCCCTTTCCCCCTAGAAACACTGATGTACAGAATATAAGTTCAATTTTATTTTATAGAGGAAAAACAGACGATGAGTATATGAAAAGATGCTAAACTTCCCTCAGTTAAAGACATCAAAATATGCCAATTTTCTATATAGATTAGAAAGATGGAAAAGATAAATATTCAATGTTAGCAAAAGTTTGTGGAGAAATAGGAATACTTTTACACTGTTGGAGGTAGTACAGTTCTTCTTTGAGAAGGTATATAGATAGATATATACACAAATAATCACGGTAGCTCTATTTTTAACAACGAAAAAGACAAAAATCATATGGCTGTATCAGTAGAGGACTGGGTAAAAAATTATGATATAAATATATGATAGAATTCTGTGCAGATATTAAAAAGATCTGTATGCAGCACTCACAAGATATTGTTAAATGTGAAAAAGCTAGGTGCAGAATTGTCAGTATGGCATGATCCTATCTGTTTAATTGATAGGTGGACAGGTATTTTTAAATTTTATATCAGGAAGGATATATACCAAACCACTGATATTTCCTTAAAGAAATATTATAAGGGACTATACATATAATAGCATAAAAATAATGAAATATGTATACTTGTCACCCAATATGAGACTATAACCAACACAAGTAACTCCAATGCGTTTTTCCATGTTAACATCTCCCGTATCTACCACTTGCAATGCCAACAGGTAAACAGTATCGTCAAGTTTATTTTTTCATTTTCTTCCTCTTCCTTACAGTATTCCCACAAGGTATTATCCATAAACTGTAGTTTTAGATGCTTCTGAATTTTATTTGATTGATATCATGCTATTTGGGACATTACAGCAATAGCTCTTATTTTTACTCCTCTGTAGCAATGATAACTAACACATATTGAACATTTTCTATGTATCAGACAGACATTGTTCCAAGTACTTTTATATGCATTAACTTATTTAATCCCCAAACCCTTGGAGGTAGATAGTATTATCATGTCTCTGTTCCATATGTAGAAACTAAAGATCAAAGAAACTACATAACTTGCCTAAGATGAAACAGTTAATTTTTTGCTATTTCAACATGTTTCTAAGAATATTCTTGTACAACCCTCACGGTACATATGTACAAGAGTTTTTATGGTAATATATCCAAGAGTGGAAATGCTAGATTGTAGGATATACATATGGTCCAGTTTACATAATAAAAATTACTTTCCAAGTTGGTTTTAACAATGCACGTATACACAAGCAACACTCCAAATTCTCACCAAGAGTAGACATTATCACAACTTTCACTCATATATCTGTATGTTATTTTAATTTCTATGATAATTTCTGTCTCACTAAAAATTACATTATTTTCTTTACAAACAAGAAATTTTGAGAATGAACAAAAGAACAATAATTGTTCCAACAAATGAATGAATGTATATGTTTTACTTTTTACTTTTTCCAAAGAGGTTCATTATGGAATTACTTTTTGTGTACTTTGAACTTTTAACTTATTAAAATTAATTCTTTTGTGAATGAAGATTTTTTTTGTTGTTGAAGAGTTCTTTTATTTTTAGAAATGTATGAAATAGTACATGACAGAGAGACCATTTCCTTACACATCTGCCCACATTGGGCATTATCATTTACCAATCTTTGCCAATCTAATTAAGAAAAAAATTTTACTGTTATTTTCCAAGAAGAGTATCTGTACCACTTCTATAGGTAAAATTAATAATAACCAAAACATTTCCTTAATTTGGATGTGCAAAGTAAAATGTTTCCAGGCTTAGTCAAGTCTTGATTTTTTTTACTGGATTATAATCCTTAAAAAACAAACAAACAAAAATAACAATTACTATGGGGATGTGGACAGAATCTAAAGTTAGGTGTGGGAAAAGCCAAATATCTTTCACAAGAGTAGAAAATTTAATATACAACATGTACAAATACTGCACATACATTTGCATGATCTTCACCTTTTAAAAAAATTGTCTATAGCAGTTATATGATGCACATTCAATGCTTTTAGTATTGTGCTGCCAGAGGGTCACCTGCATCATCTATAAAGTATCCCACGCAAAGTTTAATGTACAATGGAAAACTGTTTCACTCTCAGAGGTTGGTATAATAATTATTCTCCTATGGATGCTAAGAGATTGTTTAGCTCTTTCTTTTTCCAAGACTACTATAGCAATTTTGTTTGTAGAGGCAAAGGGATATAGGTAAAGCAATAAAATAATTCAGGCTGTAGAGAAAACAAACACAGACTTTGCTATTCTCCTCCCTTTGTCCCTTTTCCCTGTATTAATTCTGAGGCAGAGGAAATGTCTGAGTTGTTCTGCAAACCTTTTTAACATGTATTTCCCAATAAATAATCAATCAAACATGAAAAAAGTGATATCACAGTCTACTTATTGCTCAAGAACTTCATTTGTACATAACAAATCAGGTTTGAAAATGTGTAGCTGTGTCATATCTAACAACAGAAGTTAATAATTATACTCTTAGTTAATTTTAGCATTATGAAAGAATTTTAAATGTTCTTTGATAAAGAAATCTTGTATTTTAGCTCTGCATGTTGAAAATGTGACCAAAACTATTTTTGGCATTTAAAATTATATACTGAAATTATACAAAATTAGCACAGAAAATGGAAAAAAATTACTAACAATTCCACGAGCCCAGTGAAATCATTGTTAACATTTTGGAGTAGTATCCAGTAGCAGCAATTCAATGCATTGTCTCCTATTTGTTCATTAGATTCCTTTAGTTACTTTTGATTAGTTTAAGGATATGAATGAACTGACCCTTGAGTTTCTAATTTTGCATTTGTCTGTGAGCTTTGCCTGAAAATATTAATAACATACGTATTATTTTGTTTAAGCAACCTGAACATAGTAATCAGTGATGAAACATGAAAGTATAAGACATTTACCAAGATAACATGCCTAGCAAAAAACTGAAAACAAGTCCTTCACCCTATCAACAACAGAAAAACAGAAAACTTAAAGCACCTTTCTAATTGAAAGTTTAGTCTGACTTAAAAGTGAATATTAGGTTTTCAGGGATTGTTCATTGTCTATAAATAATCTGTTTGTGTTAATAGGCAGTAGTTACATAGTTCTTGATAACTACATAAATCTCTATACAA
This sequence comes from Rousettus aegyptiacus, assembly GCF_014176215.1. Lineage (NCBI taxonomy): Eukaryota > Metazoa > Chordata > Mammalia > Chiroptera > Pteropodidae > Rousettus > Rousettus aegyptiacus. The sequence goes on along the minus strand of NW_023416306.1, from coordinate 113,021,800 downwards.
TCTTTTAACTGGAAAATATACTTCTAGAATTTTATCCTAAGGTCACACTCATAAATACCAACAAAAATTAATTTAAAAGGCTGTAGAAAATAAAGTAAATATTCAATGAAACATGAATGGTTAAATAGACTGTAGTACAGTTACATGAAATAATGGCTAAATCCAAAGACTATGAAGATAGACTGTGTGTGTTCAAATTTTATATACTGCATAAATTCCAATTACCACCATCACTCACTATAATCACCAATACAAAAATCTTATCAATAACAATCAAAATGGAAAAGAGATCAATCTCAATGGTGTTTTTAAAAAAGATGTATTTAAATACAACATGAAAGACTAAGACAAACATACCAAACAAAAGGGGTACCTAAAATATTAATAGCAGTTATGTCTGGCTGGGGACAAATGATTCCGGATTTCTTCTTGATAATTTTCTAATTATTCAAAAATTGTGCATAAAGATGTATTTGTCTAGGAGTCAAGAAAAATTTAAATAATGAAAAAATGTTATGCAAAAAGGTTATATAGGTTTTATTTTGTCCCCTCATTAGATAGCAAATAAAACTCAATCTAAAATGTACTAAGATGTTGGGAACTTAGCTATAGAGTATTACTTAATGTAGGATGGTGATTAAGTCACAGTAATATAAAATCCATTTTGCTAGCTAAATAAAACCTATCCAGTAACTTAGAAGTTTTCAGATATAGAGCCTTATTAAAATGTTACCACCTTTGAAAATAAGTACATGAACAATTTATACCCCCTTGCCTAAAGCAAAATTACCTTAAAAAAGTTATAAATCACAGCCTATTAATCATTTTGACTCAAAAATGGCATTACCTAATTATAAAAAAAGAGTAAGTTAGTCAAGTACTTCTCACTTCAGATCAACTAAGTATCATCTTTCTTCTGCCTCAAAGCATGAAATCTGATCTCTTTCCCCTTAAAACCTGAAGTGTGTTTTGAAGTGAGTTTTATGGGTTTTGTTACCAATCTAGCATATCTGAACAATTAGAACTATTGTAACTGACGATTCCAGTGAGGAAGATACTAAAAATGATCTTAAAACAAATATAAACTTGCATTAAAAAACTATCAACAAAAACCCTTAACTGGCTCATTAGTTGAAAAAAAAAATCAAACTTAAAGGTCATTCCTACCTTATTACTGCTTATGATTTAAAAAATTCTAATTTTAAAGAATTTTCTTCAAAAAAAACCTTTCTTGAGTAACATTATGTATGTGATCAGCACTATAATAAACATCAGGGATAAAAGATGGGCAAGAAATGATTTTATTAAATTCAAATGATGTTATGAAACCCTTAAAATATAGATATGAAATAGAAGGTAAATGTCTTGTTGATTTATGCTAACTGATAAGGATAGGGAATTGTTGAAAGCAGAAAGTTGCCCACCAGCAAATAGCCAAGTGTCTAGCTATTTATTGGCACTGAATAGGTACTCAAATATTTGCTCAATAAATGAATAAATACTCAAAATGGAGAGGATTTCCTCTCTGATAGTTAATATCTTTGACACTTGTGATCTAAATATAGCATAATCATTACCTCCTCGGGTTTAAAATTTTAGATAACAGGTTACTCATTTAACACCAATTTAATCACCAATAAAGTAAACATGACATAATCATTACCACAAATCAGTCAATTTGTACTCAAAATAATTTCAAAATGTTTATGCCAAACCCATAGGTGAATTATGAAACAAAGATGTACTTTAAACCTAATAAAGTAGCTCAATAAATTAGAATACTTTATACCTCCAATATACTATTCCAAAATAAGAGTGAAAAGCAAAAACTTTGACATAAGATAATAAGGCAAATTTAAGAGTTTTCTTTGGTAGTTTTAATTTTAGACATTGGTTCTTTTGAAAAATTTTCAAATAGGTGTTCAGAAAATTTTCTCTCACATATTTGCTAGCATCTCAATACCTCCCCACCCTTTTTTAGTATGTTACATGACAATGAGTGGGCTCCAAGTCCTGGCGCCTCTATGAATGAGTGATGTCCAAATCTTTTTGACTACTATTTTAAGTTGAATTTTTACCAAATTTACTTTCTTCATAGGGAACAATTCAGATTGTTTACCCATTTCCAGGAAACGTTAAAAATTACAAACATGAAATAATATTTAAAAACACAGAAAATATTATGTATTTAAGTGGGAAAAAAATCTAGACTATAGTGTAATGGTATCATAAGAACCTATGTACATACACATTTATGTGTACAGAAAAAAACCCCAAAGTCTATATTTAAAAATAACTATGGTGGTTATCATGGATGGTAACAATTTGTTTTTTCTTTAAACTTTGCTGTATCTCTCAAATAAAATAAAAACATTTCTATATTCTGACTGTACATAAAGCATTTTTCCATGTCTTTAGGTCGCAACTATTTTTATAACATGAATTACTGATCATTAATACAAGGTATATACAAATTTAGATTCTTTTAGTGTTATTCTAGAAGTATTAATAGTATTGTAGTAAACTTAAAAAATACATAAAAGTACTAATAAAAAAGCCATGTTGCTCAGAATCCCATAATCTAAAAGTTAACAAAAATATTTAACATTTTAGCTGAGTAATGACACCATACAATTTTTGTTTTTATTACTCAATAACATGGCAAATTCATAAATAAAATTGTAATGACTGTGAAAAAAACATATCTTAATTCAACCATTATCATTCTCCTAAATAGCTTCTCATTTCTATCAATATTTTATACACACAGCCCTCCAAAGCTGTGTATAAAATATTTTTGTGTATCTCTCCCCTTAGTGAGATTACTGGAAATTGATTCACTGGATGAACAGGCATAAATGCTTCTACTTTTAAGGCTCTTGAATACATATTACCAAACTGCTTTCTAGATAGAATCTATGAATTTATATTTTCTCTACCAGTGTATCAATCTGACAGTCTCATGGATAGACACAGTATGGGGTAATATCAATTTTTAAACCTTTGGTCATTGTTAACCAAAATAACGTTAATGTAGACTACCTGCTGATTACCAGCATGATAAAAAAGAAGGATGTCCATATGCTTAACAACTTACAATTGCTTTTCTGTGAATTTTTATAGAAGTACTTTGCCCATGGGATGGGGTATCTGTGATAGTTAATTTAATGTATCAACTTGTGTAGTCTATGATGCCAAGCTATTTGGTTGAACCCAGTCTAAATGTTGTTGTGAGTCTATGGCCATGCTACCCTGAACAAGCCCAATCCCATCTGATCTCAGAAGCTAAGCAGGGTCGGGCCTGGTTAGTACTCAGATGGGAGACCACCTAGGAAAACCAGGTGCTGTAGGCATAAAAAATGAAAAAATAAGGGATTGTAAGCTGACAAGGTCCTTGCAATCTGTGAGGTCAACTAAGGGTTGCCTCGCCTGAAAAAAAATGTTGTTGTGAAGGTAATTTTCAGCTGTGAATCTGTAGACTCTAAGGAGATTACCTTCCATAAAGTGGGTGGGCCTCATCTTACAAACACTTAAATGACTGAGTTGCCCCAAAGAGGAAAGACTGCCTTCCTAATCAAGACTGAAACATCAACTAGTGACAGTCCTTCCAGCATGCCTGGCCACCCTGTGAATTTCGGACTTGTTAGCCTCTATAATCTCATGAGCTAATTCCTTCAAAACAAAACAAAATGAAACGAAGCCAAAAAAAAACCAGTCAAACCTAAACCAAAACAACTCTCTATAATACATACATACACCCTGTTTGTTCTATTTCTCATTATTTTCCAACAAATACAGTGTCAGAAATTTTCTTAAAAATTTATAAAAGTTGTTTATTAAGGCTAGTCATCCTCTATATCCTTTATGTTTAGAAATTCTTTTCAGCCAAAATACTTACTTGTAAGTCATCTTCTGCTCCTTCAGTTTCATTTTTTAATGCTGGGCATCCTAAGAAAACAGGTAAAAGTTAATTAAATACAGAATTTTTGTATTAGCTTTGTAGTATTACTAATTGAACATATCATTAGTATACTATAGGAGAATAATCAGAGATTGGTCTGGGGCTGCCTAGCAACGAGTCAGATGTTGACCACTCATACTTGCCCCTCTCTTAGAAGAATAGAGAATAAAGTGATTTCCTCTTCTATAGGTAAATTTCCAGTTACTTACCAAAGAGATTTCCATCCCCCCACCCCCCAAATCATACCATTTCTAGCAAGCCCTGCTCCAGACTTCTCCAAAATACTCAAATTGCTAGACAGAGCAGATGCACTTCACACCTCCAGTGTTTAAGTAATGCCCATGTATGATTTCTCAATTTTTCTAAATACTTTGAACCAGGAAATAGTTATTTAGTAACTAGAAATAAGATTTTAGTTGTGTTACTTAGAAAAAAAAAAAAAAAAGCCTTAATCCACTATTGATAGTTAATGGTCATTTGTACTATTGACCGTTGTGCGTTAATATCTCTGTACAGATTTTCATTATGCTCAATATTTTTAATGTTTAAAAATAACAAGATAGGCTGAGTACTGCAGTCTACTCTACATGGCTGGGAGTTTATAAACTTCTTTAAACTGTCTTTAAACATAAAACTCAATCTATTTGATCCTAGTTTAAGAAGTATGTTGTTATGGGGACATGAGTGTAGGCAAAAATTAAGAAAATAGTCAAGAAAACTTACCTTGAGAAATATCCTCTATAGCTCTTCGAATACCTCTATCAAAAGCCCTAGCATCGGCAGGACTTTGAAAGGTAAGGCCAAATTTCTTGTCATCAATCTTCCAGTGGTGAAATGTTGGAGTGACCTTATTGTAAATGAGGTCTTTTTTAAGCATACATTCCAAAACCACCTGTCAAAAGTTAAATGCCAAAAATTACTATAGATATATCAAATGCATCTAATGTAGCTCTAAAAATACAAACTGAGGTGCGAAAACAGCTATTATATTTTAATAAGAGTATTTCCACTCTATATTAGTACACGTCTTGTTACTTAACCTGTTTCACAATACCAAAATTAAGATGGGGTTAAAGAAGATTCAGATTAAGAAGCACCAGGAATCTGTCTCCCCACCAAGACAACAATTAGACTGGCAGAATCTGTCTGATATAACTATGTTGGAAGTCTCGAGTCTACTGAAGGCTTTTAACCACCAGGAGAAGACATGGACAGTAAATTGTGGTTAATTTCCATCAATTTCAGCTATTAGAACAGTAAAAGCAACCCATCCTCCACTCCCAGCCCCATGACTAGGAGTAGTGCGTGTGTTCCTGGAACAGCTTGTACACAAATCATAGGAGCCAAAGTGGGTAAAAAGGATCCTGTCCTCCAAATATCAGGTATCTGTGCTCTGATCACTGGCTGCTGCTTCTGATCATAGAGGTGAAGACACAGAGGAGGGCAGCCACTGCTGTTGTACCTTGCCTTGTTATTTCAAGTCCTTCCCCATGAGAATGAAGTGACTTGCAGGGTGTTTAAAGAGCCAGTACCTTTTTTTAAAATCTGTCATTCTTCACTTTTCCCATTTTGACGGCCAGACATTAAAAACTAGAACATGCAAAAACAACTACATATATGGGAAAACTAAAAGGGACTATGCATACCTGGGGAAAGACTCAAAAGATGAGAAGACTTTAAGTTCATACCTCAGGCTGATCCTTGGTACAGAGGAAACCAATAACAATTAAAACAAAAACACAAAACAAAAAAACAATAATAAAAACAGCAAACCCTGGGGAAAGGAGACAATCTGACTTCCAGAGTTACCACATTATTAGATTCAAATACCCAGTGTTCAACGAAAAATCCCAAGGCATACAACAAAATAGTAAAAGTAAGGCTGGATGAAAGAAAAAATAAAAAACAATCAATAGAAACTGTTCTTGAAAAACACTTGATGGCAGATCTACTAGACAAAGGTTTTTTTTTTTAAAGGTCTTAAACAAATATAATTTTGAACGTCTACTATAATTGAAAAACATTTTAATGTCTTAAAGATGCTCATAGAACTAAATGAAGGCATGGAAAAAATCAAGAAAATGATTTATAAACAAAATGGAAATACTAGTAAAGAGGTAAATCTAAAAAGAATCTAAAAAGTTATTTTGGAGTTGAAAAGTATAACTGAAATGAAAAATTTAGTAGAAGAATTCAAAAATCAGATTTGAGCAGGAAGAAGAATCATTAAGCTTGAATACAGGACAGACTAAATGATTAAGTCTGAGAAACAGAAAATTAAAAAGAATGAAGAGAAGCAAACCAGCCTAAGGGACCAGTGGAACACCATAAGAGGGCCAACATACACGTCGTCGCAAAAAGAGAAAAGAAAAAGGAGTACAGAGACAATGGATGAAACTCCTGAAATCTGATAAAAGACACAGATACAAACATCCAAGCTCAACAAATTCCAAACTGAAAGACCTTCATACAGGGAATCCTGAAAGCAGTAAGAAAAGTGAATTATTACATACAAGAGATCCAAAATAAGGGTAACAGAGGACTTCTCTTCAGAAACTTTGGAGGCCAGAACATAGGGCATATATATTCAAAGTGCTAAAAGAAAAACTGTCCACCAAGAATCCTGTATCTGGCAAAACCATCATTCAAGAGAGGAAAAAATTAAGTCACTCCCAGATAAACAAAAGTGAGGGAGTTTGTTGCCACTAGGTCTTCCCTATAAAAAAGGTAAAGGGAGTCCTACAAGGTGAAATGAAAGGATAGTAGACAGTAACTTGTAGCCATATAAAGAAATAAAGATCTCAATAAAGGTAAAACCATGGACAATTATAGCAGCAGTATTATTTTAACAATGGCTTATAATTGCAATTTTTGTTTCTGTAAAATTTATGAGAATAATACATTTAAAGAAAAAAAGTACTAATGTAAAAGCCAGTTATTAATATAACTTTGGTCTGCAACCTCAAATATAAAATTCAAAAGACTAATGCGTTTAAAAGAATTATTATTTTATATTTCTGGGCACACAATGTATAAAGTTGTAATTTCGTGACATCAACAACTGAAAGGGGTAAGGATGAAGCTGTAAAGAAGCAGTTTCTGTATGTTCTTAAAGTTAAACTGGTATAAATTCAATTAATGTTATAACAAAAATTGTAAATGTAATCTTTATCGTAACTACAAACAAAACTATAGAATATACAAAAATAATGAGAATTTAAAGATTTGACTACAATCAAACACAAAAGAAGATAGGAATGTAGGAAATGAGCAATAAAAGCTATAAGGCATATAATAATAATAAAAAATACCTCAAGGAAAGAAACAAATCCCTCCTTACCAGTAATTATTTTAAATGTAAATGGATTAAACTCTCCAACAAATGAGATTAGCAGAAATGGATAAAAGCACATGACCCAACTATGTGCTGCCAACCAGGAACTCACCTTAAAGCCAGACATGACAGGTTCAAAATGAAAGATGAAAAAGATATTCCATGCAAATAAAGAGAGCAGAAGTGGCTTTACTAAAGCAGACAAAATACACTTTAAATCAAAATGGTCACAAGAAACAAGGGAGGACATTATATATTAATAAAAGATTCATAAGAACAAGAGACTATAAGAATAAACATTTATGCATCTAATAACGTACTATCAAAGCACATGAAGCAAAAACTGGTATATTAAGGGAGAAAGAGTTTGAAGATAATTGAAAACTGCAATGACCCATTCACAAAAATCAACTCAGAGAACAAAAACAAAAACATAGCATACCAAAACCTATGGGATGTAGCAAAAGCAGTGCTAAGGGGAAAATGCATAGCTATAAACACTTATCTTAAAATATATATATATATATATATATATAATTGACCATGTAATTTTACAACTTAAGGAACTAGAAACAAATAAACTAAACCCAAAGCTAGCAGAAAGAAAGAGATATTGATGAGAACAGAGAGAGAAAAAGCAGAGAACAGAAAAACAATAGAGAAAAGCGATGAAACCAAAAGTTTTAATCTTTCTACACAGATGAAAAGAAAAGGCAAACCTTTAGCTAGATGGACTAGGAAAAAAAGGGAAGATGCAAATTACAAAAAATTAGAAATGAAAGTGTAGACATTCCTACTGATTCTACAGAAATAAAAGGGATTATAAGAGAGGACTACGAAAAATCACACGTCAACAAATTGGATAACAGGTGAAATGAACAAATTACTAGAAACAAAACGGACAAGGTCAGAAATAAATAAAAAATCTGAATATACCTGTAACTACTAAAAATAATGATTAGTAATCATAAATCTCTCAACAAAGGAAAACCCTGAAACTGATGGCTTCATTGGTGAATTATATCAAACTTTTAAAAAATACCAAAATTCTCAAACTTTTCCAAAAAATTGAATAGGGGAAAAACTTCAGAAGTCATTCCATGAAGCTAGCATTATTACCCTGATACCAAACTAGATAAAGACACGACAAGAAAACTATAAACCAATATCCCCTATGAACACTGATGCAAAAATTCTCAGCGAATACTAGCAAACTAAGTTTGGCAACATATTAAAAGGATTATATACACTAAGATCAAATGGGATTGAATTCTAGAAATGCTAAGATGGTTCGACATATAAAAAGTGTTTAATGTAATATGCCACATGAACAGGATGAATGATAAAAATACATGAACATCTCAACTGATACAGATAAAGCATTTGATCAAATTCGGCTTCTTTTCATAAGAACACTCAACAAACTAGGATTAGAAGGAAAATAACTGAACAGATTAGACAACAGTGTCAAGACCATTTAATGGAGGAAAAGAGTCTTTTCAACAAATGGTATTAGGAAAACTAGATATTCTTATACAAAAGAATGAAGTTGGACTCTAACCTAAATCACATAGAAAAATTAACTCAAATAGATCAAGGGCCTAAAATAAGAACTAAAAAACTAAAAGTCTTAGAAGAAAACACAGGACACTAGATTTAACAATGATTTTCTTGGACATGATACCAAAGGTACAGGTAACAAAAGAAAAAATAATGGTATACTACTGCTCGCTTCTTCCAAATTCCATATGCAGTGATGTTGTAGTGACTGAAATCAGTTGCAGTGGGCGCATGTATGTAAATGCTATAAATCACTGCCGTTTCCCCCCAGGAGAACTGATTCTTAAACCTTTATCAGCATATCAATGAATATATGATTTTTTGATAGCAAGTCTGATTAATTCTGAAACAAGTAACAAAGGTGATTAGATTCTGTCCTGCCTGCTTAGACGCAAAGTAATAAAACTGCCTCAAGAGTTTTATTTCCTATATTTTGATGATTCTACATATATTACAAAACAATCAACATTTATTCAGGACTTTTATGTGTTTGCACTTTGTTACAGCATTTTGCGCAGATTTATTATTTCTCACAACCATTTTGCAATAATAACAATGTAATTCATAATTAAATTAAGTTCTGGAATTAAAATTAATGTTACGGATTACTGTAATATTTTTACTGTATTCGTAAATAGTAATATGTATTTCAGAAAACGCTAAAATGAAATTGTTAAAAAGATATAAAAAGTGACTTTGGTCATATAGTTATTCCATGTAAATATCACTAAATTAATTTTTAAAACATAAAAATATTGCTGAATCAATCACTGTTAAATTTTCCAAAGTGTTTTCCAACTGTATTCTCTCAGATAAATAAAATTTCAGTGTGGTCTAAACTCCTTTCTACCAATTGTTTACAAATGGCCTCTATTTTCTAGAGGCTTCTAAAACACAGAAAAATGAGTGTTAAAAATGGGCTTTAGATTACATTGAAGAAATGGGAAGGATAATGAACTAGCTCTTTGACTCATGCAAATACCTAAACAAGAATGTGTTCCACCTAAAAGTCATGTAAATGTTGAGGTTACATGCCATACCAACTGGTACAAAAATAACATCCCAACTAATTATGAACTAGATGTCATTATGTGTTAACTTTCATCTGTAAAAGGATATTACGAAACAACATTTTACTATTATTATATATTTAATGTAGCATAAAAATAATTATCCCTTAAAAATGGCTGTCATGGTGGTAGCTCCCCATAATTTAGGAACAGGCAGTGAGATTAAAAATAAAAAAAAGAAAAAAAAGAAAAGAGGCATGTAATCTATTGGTACAACCACCATTGCTTTTTATAGATAAAACATCTGTGTCACTCAGCATTTACATAATCTCAAAGCCTCCATGTCCAAAGTATAACAATTTCTCATCTAAGTCACACAATGTATTAGGAAATTGTTTTGCTTCTGACATTAAGTAGCATTAAAAATAAATTAATGCATTTTCGTCACATTAAGGACAATGTATAGCAAATTTTAATGTATAGCTCACCTCAAATTAAAAAAAAAATCAATAAAATTAAAAAGCTGCATTTTAAAAAAAAGCAGGTAGAAAAATTCCTCAAAAGACTTTTACCCACCATGTGATCAATACTTAATCTGCATTCTTGAAAAAACAAAAGTAATTTTAAGGGCGAGAAGGATTCTTAAAAATCAGTGAGTTCTGCTACCCCTTCTTTACATTGCCCCTCAGTTATATCAGAACTATGTGCTCCAACTTTGGTCCACTGCAGTTTTCACTATACTAATTATGTATCTTAAGATAAGAGTAATGTTAAGTGGCATGTACTAAGCAGAATTCAATGTTTATCATAGTCATGATTAGCATATAATTAGCAACCAAACCACAGAAAATGGCAATTACATTTTTGTCAACAATTACAATCAACTATTCCAATATTAACAGCTGATTTATTTACCCTGAAGGAAAAATAGGGAATAGGATAAATTATTTCTGGCCAATGTAGTAAACTATAAAAAGTACTCTATAGACCTAAAATGGTTACAATCTCCCAGAATACATGACCTATTGTTACTCTTAGAGATTCTTTATAGCCTTGGGCGGGGGTGGGGGGGGTGGGGTGTGTGTGTGTGTGTGTGTGTGTTACAAAATGAATAATCCTAAATTCTTTTAAGACGATCCTAAAGGCAAATGCCAGAAGCCATTAAAAATGTAATCTGAAAAATATTCTGCATACAGCTGTTAAACCTGAAACATATCTGTAACCCTAATTAATAGCTGAATATACCTCTTTCTGTGGTTAAGGAGCTCTTAAAGTATGTGAATGTCACCAGACTTCCATAGTAACTATGAAAACCATTAATAAATTTAGAGTAAAGATAAATTAAAAAGTAGATCAGTGGCCTTGCTCTCATTTCTACCCCAAAGAAAATAGTTTACATTAAATTAACAAAAAGAAAAGATATCTGGAGTGTAAATAGCACTTGTAAAGTGAATATTAAATGTTAAGACTGACTGAACAAGAATAACTAAAAAAGAATATGTTGCCAAAGTATTCTGACATCAATAACTCTTAACTGATCCATTAAAAATATGACTAGTTAACAAGTAAGAACAAATTAAAGAGTCATGTTTTAGAATCAACACAGTACTAGAACCTTTTAAACTTGATCACTTGTAAGTGTATTGGGATAAGAAATGAAGTATTAACAAAAAATAAATGATCCAATTAAAAAATGGGCAGAAGACCTAACAGGTACTTCTCCAACGAGAAAATACAGGCGGCTAACAGACATATGAAAAGATGCTCAAGGTCGCTAATCATCAGAGAAATGAAAATTAAAACTACAATGAGATATCACCTCACACCTGTCAGAATGGCTATCATCAAAAAATCAAAAAACAAGTGTTGGTGAGGATGTGGAGAAAAGGGAATCCGCATACATTATTGGTGGGATTGCAAATTGATACAGCCACTATGGAGGTTTCTTAATTTTTTGGAGGTTTCTCAAAAAATTAAAAATGAATATACCTTTTGACCCAGCCATTGCACTTCTGGTTATTTATCCAAAGAAAATCAAAACAATAATTTGTAAAGATCTACACACCCCAATATTCATGGCAGCACAATTTACAATAGCCAAGATATAGAGGCAAACTAAGTGCCCATCAACAGATGATTGGATAAAAAAAATTATGGTTCATATACACAATGGAATATTACTTGGCCATGAAATCCTACCATTTGCAATGACATGGATCAACCTAGAGGTTATTATGCTGAGTGAAATAAGTCAGACAGAGAAAGATAAAATACCATATGACTTCACTTATATGTGGAATCTAAGGACCAAAAAGAACAAACTAATCAAAAACAGAGTCAAAAATATAGTGGACAATTAAGTGACAGACAAAGGGGAGGGGGATTAGGGGATTGGGAGAATGAAGTGAAGGGTTAAAGAAGTACAAATTAGTAGTTGATAGTTGGTCACAGGGATTGGGAGCATGGCAGAGGGAATGCAGTTAGCATTAATATGATGGCTAGGTGAAGAACCAAGGGAGGGAGGGAGCAACTGGGGGATCATTTTAAGAACTATACAGATGTCTAACCAATGTACTGTATACTTGAAACTAATTTAACTAAATTTTTAAAAATGAAGTGTCATTTATTATAAACTAAAATAATGTATAATGAAAAATCTTAAAACTAGAAAAAGCATCAACAAATTCAAAAGCACTTAACTGTTTATAATGATTGCACCAAAAATATTTTTTTTCCAGACTTCTACATACCGAAAGAGGTGGCCAGATTTGTAAAGAATATAATTAATGCAAATAGACTGGCTAGAGCCAGCTTTAGGAAGGTGATTATAACAGTGAAGCAAAAATACAACTATATAACAGGTATTTGGTAAAATGGCTTTGCTTTCCAATACAGATCTACACAGATTTGAGTTGGTTAAGACATATAGGTCTAAATGTTTTCTAGCTAGATAAATACTTTTGGAACCATGAATTATTTTAATAATATCTCAAAGTCTTTCAATCTAGTGGTAACAATTTTTTTCTCTTGTTAAGGTTAAATAGATGTTAATTAAGGGAAAAATACAGCTGAACAGGTGAATTCTAAAATTAAGAAAAGGGGAACTACTGTTAGCATAAATATATTAAAATCTGATACAGATTAAGGGCAAGAGGGGAGAGAAGTGGTTTCCCTACAGTACCAGGCTAGGAATTAAATGAAAAGGGAGAAGAACGTAGTTAAGGAGAATAGGTGTTTACATGAATGAAGTGTCCAAAATAAAATAATTAAGGTATAAATAATAGAAGGAGCAGGAAGAGGATACATACACTTCCCAAGAAGAAAACTATTAGTACAGTTTAAGAGGAATTTGAGATAATAAAGTTTGTGGGCTTTGCAGCTAAGACCAGCTGGGTCCCTGCCAGTTTCCACCACTCATTATCCATCTCACTTTTCAGAATTAAATGAGGTAACATACAGAGTACTCAAATACTGCCTGACACATAATAAACTTTCAATAAATATTAGAAGCAACGGTGATGTTCGTCTCTAGGTAATGTCACTAGCCCATAATAGAACAGTTGCTATAAGAGACTGGGAGGTCATTCATTATTTAAGGGGGGAAACTTTGAGCATAGGAGGGGGAGGAGTTTGGACGATAATAAAGGTACTCAGGACCTCAAAGAGCTAGTGAATGGATTCTGAAGAGCTTCAGTTAATAGAGTCCAAAGACAGTGAAAACATTTCAATCTCCAATGTTTTTCTTTCTTCTGAAAGAAATCTATAGAGTGTTTTATAGAGGGGAGAGAAAAAGGAAATGCCACAGTTATTAAATAACTAAAACTTCTGAAGATATATCCCAAGTTATTTTGGGAAATATAGAGCAAAACTCCCATCATAAAATTACTAGACTTGTTTTCCACAAGCATTTAAAATAGACTAAGGCAAAAATGGGTACAAGTGCATTTTTGTTTCACTAATAACAACTAATAATTTGGGAGAGCAGAGTAAAATTAAATATGTACTTTCAAACTACTATGTACTTTATTATAGTTGCTACCTACAAGTATATAATTATATGTTCACAAATAGTATTATCTAAAAAGTAGTATCGTTTGCAATCGGACCATAATTTTACTAGCAACGTTCTGAAATACCTTTGTTTCCAGGAAAAAGATCTTCATTTTGAAATAAAATTCCAAATTTAAATTATTTGATAACAAAAATCAATAACTGGTATCTCGAATAGTTGCCTCATATTATGAACTTTAGTCTTTCGGAAGATTAAAAATTAGTATCCATTCTGAAGGACACCAAGGCATCCTATGAAACATGAAATTATATTGTTATCAAATAGATATTTTACTAATTATAATTATTAATAAAAATGTGTATTTAACACTGTGTTCTGAGCTGAGTGCAATTTAAGAAATTTTTTAAAAAGTAACAAAATGAACAATGGCAGTGCTTCATGCATAAAAGCAGTTCACTACTACAAAAGGGAAAAAGCCAGTATTTTTAAGTATGTCTGTCATAAAAAAGAAAGACTGAGTAACTGCTCTAGATTAAAGGAGAATAAAGACACATGACAGCTAAATGCTACACGATCTTGTACTGACGGAACAAAAATGTTATAAAAACATTATTAGGGCAGTTGACAAATCTGGAATACAGAATGTAGATTAAAGTACTGTATTTATGTTAAATTACCTAAATAGGTTAATTATACTGTGATTATGTAGGAAAATATCCTTGTTCTTAGGAAAATTACACTGAAGTATTAAGTGGTAAAAGGAGAAATGTATGCAACTTATGTCAAATAGTGCAAAAACAAGTGTGTGTATGAGTTTATGTACTGGGGAAGGGAGAGAATGATAAAATCAAATGTTAAAAATTGGTGAATTTGAGAAAAGGTGTATGGGAGATCTTCTCTTGTTGAGAGTTGACTCTTTGCAAAGACCAGTGGAATAAAGAAACAAAAAAGGCACAAAAATACACATAAACATAATTAGGAATGAAAAGGGACAAACTAAAAGCACATCAAAGATTTAGAAATTAATAAATACAATTTAAGGTTTTAAGACCCCAAATTTGGAAAACTAAGTGAAATAACTGATTTCCTAGAATATCTATTACCAAAACAGATTGAAAAGAAAATAGAAAACCATTTGATATCTGTAACCATTAAAGAAATTGAATCAGTATAAAGTGAGAGTGAAGAGGATAAGGGAATGGAAAGTAAAAAACTGGTATTCTTTCAAAACTCAATAGAAAAAAAAAAAACGCAATATAATGAGAAAAATGGAGGACAGGAACAGATAATTTTACTGAAGAAGGTACGAATAATGAAAACATATTCAACATAAATAACCATTAAGGAAATGCAAATTCAAACCACAATGAGCTACCGCTATGTAACTGTCAGAATGACTAAAATAAAAAACAGTGACTACACAAAATACTGGCAAGAATGCCTGGAAGCTGGATTGCTCAAACATTGCTGGTGGAAATGTATTAACATAGTATAGCCACTCTGGGAAAAGCTTGTCAATTTTTTAAAAACTAAACATGTAACTACCTAACAATTGCATTCTTGGTCATTTATCCCTGAGAAATAAAACAACATATAAAACAACATTCGTAGAAAAACTTGAATATTTATTGCAGTTATATTGCAATAGCCCAAACTGCAAACAGCCTAGATTACCTTCAATGAGTTAACAGTTAAACTTTGGTACACAGTTATCACAGAACACTTACTAGTCAACAAAAAAAAAGGAACAAACTACTGATACACTCAACTACCTGAATGAACTCTCAGGGAACTATGTTGAATGAAAAAACCAATCCTGAAAAGTTACATATTACAATTCCAATTATATTAACATTTGGTTGTCAAGTCAAGAGGGAGGTGGGTGTAGTTATAAAAAAGTAACAGAAAAGAGGATTCTTGTGGTTACTGAACTGTTTTTGTGTCTATGGTAGCAGATACTGTATAGACCTAAATACACCCAAATGGATACAAGTATAACTGGGAAAATCTCAATATGATGGATTGTATAAATGTGTAAATATATATTCTGGTTGTGATATACTAGTTTGGTAAAATGTTATCATTAGGAAACTGGGTAAAAGGAAAACAGGGTCTTCTTATATTGTTCCTTACAAGAGCAATTTATAACTTACAATTATCTCAATAAAAAGATCAATTTAAAAAGTCTATGGAACATTTGCAAAACCAGATTTCAGAAAAATTAGTCTCAAATTCTGATGGGAACATAAGAAACATTAAGGACACTTCCTTATTGTGATATAAAGGACATCTGAAAACAACAGCTAACATCATGCTTATTTGTGCAACACTATATATGCCACTAAATTCAAACATTCGCCAACATTACTGAATATTATTCTGGAAGTTCCAGTTAACACAATACAAACAGAAGGCAAGTTGAATGAAAGACCTTTAAAAGATATCAGAAAACACCAAAAAAAAAAAAATCATATACAATGGTCATAAAAATTTTCATGTAGGAAAAAATGTTTAGAGTTCTGAAAGAATGAGCAAAAATATACCAAAAAAGGAGTAAAGACCAATGAGGGAAAACCAGTACTAGCAGATAAATAAAAAAGTACAACTGTATAGGAAGTGGTATGGATTGAATTGCATCCTTCTGAAGTCTACAAAGAGAGCTCTCAACAGATACCAACCCAATGAGCACCTAGATCTTGGACTTCCCAGTCTCAAGAACAATGAAAAAACAAATTTCCGCTTTTTAAGCCACTCAGTCTATGGCATTTTTTTTATGGCAGCCCAAGCAAACCAATACAAGAAGTCTAGCAAATAAAAAGCACTCACACAGCTATTGATTAACTAAAAGAATATATCATCAACCAATTAATTAAAAGCACACTACATTCAGATGATAATTTAGATTTTAATAGAGCAAAAGTAGTGAAGAAATATTTAGAAAGTTAATAAGTAAGACCAATAATTTGAGATCAAAGAGTATGGACTTCAATTTAGCGATTGAGGAACTTATAAACTATTATAACAGTTTAAAGGCAGCTTGAATGTAATGGAAGAGATGTGAAATATATCACAATCAGGTATAAAAGAGAAGCCACAGAGATAATCCTGATGAGCCTGAAAGACCAGATCAATCAATATAAATCAATAATAACGAATTAAACATTAATTTAAGACCAACCAAATAATAAAGAGGAAGTGTAGTATAGTCAGTAAAGAGAGTACTAAAGGAAAGTTGTGTTAAGCTGAAGTTTTCTAAAAAGAGGCAAAAAAGCAACTAGGAAGGAAACACAGGACATAACTCTAAATCTTAATTTTTAGGAAACAGCTCCAAAAGAAAGATAATAAATATGCTAACGAGGCAAGTTTTTTTCCTCTTCAGGCAATACTGGCAATATTAAAGAATTAACTGTGGTAAAACAACTGCCAAGATAAAGTCACAAAATTTGTGGTTGTACAAAAGTCATAAATTCAAGAAATTGACCCTAAAAACTCATTTGCCCAAGGTACTTTCTAACTCAATTTTCCTATTTTCTGTGACTTTCCCATAGACAGTAAAAATGAAATTGTTCCTGACATTATTGTTTCCTCAGAACTAGCAAGCTAACTGTATACACTCTCTTCTCCACATAAACTCTTAGTATGCTATTCTTATAATTATTTAATTAATGAAAAAGAGGGGTGGGCATTTCCGTAAATTCAATGTTGCTTTGGTGAACCATTAATAACTAAGTAAGGCAACTTTACTACAGTGACTGACATTGGGAACAGGCAAACAGATTCAAGATATAGGAAGTAAGGGACAGATTATAAAAGTTCCTCCCACAAAAAACTCCCTATACTCCTTTCCCATTTTTTTTATTGCCTACTACATAAACTTTGACGTAGTACTTATAACTGTCTAGCATACTGTTCATTTTAGTTATTCATTGTAATATTTCTTTGTCCCTCACTAGAATGTATATTCTCTCAAAAAAACTGAATTTCTGTTGTTCGTTTACATATGCCCAGCCTAGAATAGTGTCTACCACACAGTAGCTTATCAATAGTACATGAAAGACTTGCCTTTAAAAAGAGTATTCTCTTTTAATAATGTAGGATTCAATGAAGTTCCTCTAGTGTAAAGTAAGGTAAAAACTCAGCAACATACTGTTTACTGAAATATGAATGAGTAGTTTTAAATGACTGACAAAAAAATTTTAGACTAGATTTAAAAAGAAAATAGAAAAAGATATTCAAGCCAGAAAAATCTAGTGAAATTGGAAGAAAATAGGAGGCACAAAGTAATAAGTAAGCATGAAATTGTAAAGCAAGAAAAGGAGAATAAAAAAATGACAGGAAATGGTAAAATTCTTCAAATGGAACATTTCTGGGTAACAACCAGATTCAGGAAAGCAGCCTGCTGAAATGAAGACCAGAAGGTCAAGACTGTGTAAAAGCAAAGTAGCCAAGAATAATGATGAGGTTCAGATGTGGAAAAGTTGGCTCTAGGAAGGAACTGCTCAGGTCACTAGATGAAAACGAAAGCTAGAGGATGGTAATGTGAATGGTACACAGTGTCAGTACAGGGATTTATTTACATACATGGGTGACAGAGTAATACTCTGTGAGGAGAATAAGGCACAATAAAAATGTGGACACCATCTCTACTTCCACTCTCACTTTTTTTCCTCCCCCTAATTGTGATATTATGGTGAGTAAGAGAACCAGTATCTTTAAAAAGACAGGCTGCTGAATCTTAGAGGGAAAACTAGTTAATGCAATTGGTTTTTAGTGGAGGAAGAGCTCTGTAGAAAAACTATGGTTCACAATGGAATAACTCAAAGAGGCACAGTGGGAAAAGCTAAGCAGAAAATTGTTGTTCTGTACTTTTATAAAGTTCAACTTAAGGCAGAAAGATGTTTCCCTGGTCTTTTAAAGATTCCCACGGTAAAAAGGGGATGAGTCTCATCTTTACTAAAGTTACTCCTCTATTATAACTACTTTATTTTCTTCCTAGAAAACAAATACTCTTAATTTTGTTTTAGGCTCTAATAACTGGGGGGGAAAAACCCATTTTTAAAATGTGTCATTTTAAACAGAACTATTATTTTATAGACAACTTCCTAAACTTGAAATGTTTCTGGTTTTCTCTTTCCTCATTTCATTATTACCTCTGTCACTTTTAAAGTTTAGAATAACATCTATCTTATAGCTTTGCTCTGACATAGCACAATGCCTTTTACTTGTTTCCACGTAACATCGTAAGTAATCAGATGTTGTAAAAGGGTTCTACTGTATCCTTCTACGTAGCCTATTCCATTTTGTTGTCTCTTATGTGCTTTTAGAAAGCAATAACTTTAATTAAATTTTACAGCATTTTATTGCTCTTTACATAAAATTAAGGATACTTAATTTAGTATATAAAACTGTTTCATAATAAATATCTTAGCAAAATTTTAATGTCATTATTGACGGCTTATTCAGCCACTTATAAAGATGCTACAGGTATATGATAATATTTTAAATTTACATATCACATACGATTCAGCTAAAAATGGTCAAATAATATAACCCATACATATGGTAAACACTTGGATTAAATATTTGCTTATAAAATAGAAGTGTCATACTAACAGAGAGGAACTGCTATTGTATCTAATGAAAAGTGAATGCAAGAGAAAGTTTCTATCATGGGGAATGTGGAGGTCTACAGTAAAGATTATCTGTACAAATTAACAGTTAAATTTCAGCTAGCATTTAAAAAAATATGTGATCCAAGATACTACTAACTTACACTAAAGAATTAAAGGAAGAAATCAAGGCTATGAGGAAATGGAGGTTATAACTTACACAAATCAAGAAAGGTGGTTCTCAGAATCTATCCTTCTCAAAGACCATTCCATCCTGGAGTGTTTGGGACAAAGGCACTAACTACACTTTGATTATCTGAGGGTACAACACCAAAGCCTGGTGTTTATTTTTCCTTCCTTCTCAATTATCAATAAAGTATGAAAGCCAACTATACAGAGCAGTGCTTTCCAACTTTTTCCTAAGCATACTTTAAAAAATAACATTTATAAGGCAACCAGGAAAGAGGATTTGCTATTAGTTAAGAGGCAACCAGCCTGAAGGCTCCAACAACTTTTATTTATGGCACACAGCTTGGGAAGCTCTAATTTAGAATATCAAAACGGTAACCTATAAACTCTACCATGAGGGTGTGAGGTGCAGGTTATCTTACTTTATTTCTAGAATTTATCTAAGGTATAGGATTCTAAGATATGACCTACAGACAAATGGATACAGGACACAGTTTTTGGCAAATATCTTTTACATGATTAACTATTACATAGGAACAAAATTAAAATGCACCAAGTAGAATTTTAAAGAAAACTATCAACTTGGGAACTTTGTAAATTTATAG
Source organism: Rousettus aegyptiacus (assembly GCF_014176215.1). Taxonomy (NCBI): domain Eukaryota; kingdom Metazoa; phylum Chordata; class Mammalia; order Chiroptera; family Pteropodidae; genus Rousettus; species Rousettus aegyptiacus. Next base: position 113,001,520 of record NW_023416306.1, on the reverse strand, counting down.
ACTTGACAGTCACAGAGTTCTTTACGTTTAGAAAAATCAGAAACCTAAAACCCCAAAAATGAATTAAAATAAACCCAATTGATAAATATATGGAGAGAGACATTAAAGATTCCCCCAAAGCAGTGACAATGAAAAAGAATACATATTTTAATTCTGTATTGCTTCAGAAGTATCTTAGTCAGAAATCTATTACCCAGCAGAGGGGGCAATTAATCCACTTATTTCAATGTCATTGTCTTATTTGTCTTGAAACATACAAGACTTTGTACCATTTTCAGTTCATAGCCATGCATTATTGCCTCTGTCTTTGATTATACAAGTCCCCACAATCTAAAATGCTTTACTATATAGCTAATCCCTACAAAAATATGTCAACCTTCCAACGGAATGATTTTCCCTTTATATCTACACTGAGATATATTTACCATCCCTGTTTCACAAATAACAAGTTCCCTCAAGAAGAAATGGTTAGGTGAAACAATAAGTATTCTGACTACTAAGTCAGTGCTTCTATCAGAAGAATATATTTTCTTGTTAGTCTATTATGATTCTAAACCCTAGGATTAGGTTGTGGGCTCTTTTATAAAATCATGTCATAAAGAATAAGTTCGTGATCTTTTTGAATCCCAGGTTCATTCTCACTAGCTTTATGTTCAAGCCATACTCTGAACAACCACCTAATCCATCAGTCAGAGCTGTCTCTGATAACAAGCTTTATTCTCAAATTCTCTTTTTCCACCTTTGACATTTTTCTTCTCTTTTTCTATCTTTACTATTAAAAAAATGCCTTCACTATTAAAATCTACAACTTCTCCAACATTTCCCAGTTATCATTAGCTCACACGAAATGCATTGTATTTTGGATAGATAACTATAAACTCTTTCTCAGAAATCTATAAAGACTTATTTTAAATAAACATTAGCATATGCCAGCCACCATCTTATCCAAGGCCAGAATCACCTTTAAATATTTAAACCGTTATAGAGGACATATCAAATTTATTAGAGACCCTTCTGAATTTAACTGGGGTTCCCACAATCCTAAAACCACATTCTGATTGAGATACACTGCCAGGAGTGAATCATAAACTCGCAAAAAACTACAGTTAGAAGGTTTTCAAGAGGATTCAGGATAACTCTCCTTTTAACTGAGGCAGGAACTGGGGCAAGTTAGGCAACTTTCTAAATTACTGAAATAATTCAGCAGTAAAAAATATCCAGAAACCAAGGACCAAATTAAAAGGTTTACTAAAAATGTTCATATATATTAAACATTATTTGAAATTTAAAACACATATTCAATAGAAATATCATGTACGTTAAATAGGCTCACAAACCAGTCCACAAATATATATTCAAAGGAATTCTAGTTATTTTCAAGGGTCTTAAAAGTTTTGGCCCTTTTCTCGTTTTTCTTCTAAGTGTATGCTCTCCTTTTACTTGATACAGAAATAATGCTAACATTACTCAGCTTTTCAGATATGATTACAGAGTTGTTTTTTTTAGCTCACAAATGAAATAAAAGAGAAAACTTTCTACACTGATTAAAATGTAAACAGCTAACATTACCAAAAGGGTAGGTTCAAATTTAAAAGTACATAGATATAAGAAAACACTCATCTGAATAGAAGATAGTGACAAAAACTAGGCTGGCCACCAGATACTTTTATAAGGCTAGAATAACTAGATTAATAGGAAATGAAGAAAAGGAACCAGAGACTACAGAAATCTAGGGTGTATGTCAGCAAAATTTTTCAGTTTAAGGGATCAAATGTTTACAGTCTCTGTCACAACTACTCAACTCTGTCATTGCAGTGTAAAAGCATCTATAGACAAATTATAAATGAATAAGCTTGGTGGCTATGTTCCAATCAAACTTTATTTATGGATCAAACTTACTTTATGGACACTGACATTTGAATCTTATATAATTTTCATGTGTCACACAATTATTACTCTTCTTTATTTTCAATTATTTGAAAGTTCTAAAACCATTCTTAACTCATAGGCCATATGAAAATAGGTGGCAGGCCTAGATTTGGCCTGTGGACTATAGCTTGCCAGTCCAGGGAATTGTGGGAAGAAGGGGAAGCAGGGTGCACCTGGTTTGATAACTAAGGGTACTATCCACAAATGTTTTTGCATTAAAACTAACCAGAAAAGCAGCTTCCCTCTAACATGTGTTATGTTAATGTCAGTCCCAGCTGAAAAGAAACAGACTTATTTTACTGTCCTTAAGAGCTCCAGAAACAATCACTGATCCTGGGCAAAAATAATTCTCATAAATGATAGTCCACTAATCACAATTTTAAATAGATCATTATTTCTATAGAATCTTAAAATTATAGCAATAAATGCATTATTAATTACCATTTTGTCCCTGAGTCGCTCTCCGCGGATAAAAAAATCAGCACAGCCATTCTCTTCCTGGTGAGGGACTTTGAAGATAGTAACGCAGCTTAGTCCACTCCCTCCAAGTGGTAACCATCCACCACTTGAGTCATCCCGGGTCATCACCACAGCTCGCACTCGTGCATAACTATTACTAAAATAGATGCAAAGATTACAAATTAGCTTTTCCATAAACAAAAACCAGCCAAGCTGTCAGTCTTGTTTGAGATATCAAAGACCACATTAGTTAATGGCTGGTAACTATAGTGTTTACTACTTTCATGATAGTCCACAGAAAGTAACCAACTTGAAAGAGGTCGAAACCCACAAACTAAATTTAAAAGGTTAACCTTTATTTTGAAGACTAACCTCACAATAAAAGGCTACAGAACTCTTATTTCAATTCATCATTTGAATAGTTCAACCACATTTGATTGCCATGAAACAAGTCACGAAAAACTCCAGAGACAAACACTGCCAAATTACAAAGGCCATCGTCAAACTTGTCTGTATATACTTACCTGCTGCAATATAATCAGGACAAATTACTGCTGTATTTTGGGACATTTAACAGTGACACCTCTAAGTTTCTAACTTTTCTGGAATATGTTATACATAAAATGCTGAAACTCAAATACCAAATTTTTTTCATTTCTTCCAATGACAGGGAATCCAAATCACACAAATCATATAAAAGCAAATGTTCTCTTTCAGTAACTTACCAAGCAAGTTAGTGTGTAGCAACCTTTCATATCTTCTTTTTGGCAGACTCCATTTTTAAAGAAACTGCATTCTAGTTCAATTCAGAATCATTTCCCAATATTAACCACAACCATTCTTTACATAAAATCACAGAAATCAGTCTCATATACTAATGTTCTAGACAACTGACATCTAAGCATTTTAGTTCTAAAACTTTTAATATAATTATTGATGAAACCCTTCCTAAAAATAGTATACCTTACTGACATCTTAGAAAATTATACTAAATATAACTTAAATTTGTCTTGGTTATTAGGACTATCAAATGAGGGTCTATGTAATAGTTCTGTGCTACTTAGTGTCTCTGTATGTTCTAAGTATTAGGTTGCCAGTCGTCATTCCTCTTGTCATAGTGTTGGTGTAAAATCTCCCTCTTGCTTTTTTACTTTACATATTTATTTTATTGAGGTATATTTTACACACGATAACATGTTGAACTTAAATATACAATTCAACGAATTCTGCCAAATGTATATATCTGTATAACCAACATAATAATCAAGATATAGAAGATTTTAATGACTCAAGAAAATTCCCTTAAACCTCTTTCCCATCAAACAGGTAACAACCATGGTTCTCATTTCTAATATAAACATTCATTTTGCCTGCTACGAGACTTCATATAAATGGAATCAAACAGAATCACTACTTGCACCCTTTAAGTCTTACTTCTTTCACTAATTATGTGGTATTAGTAGTTCATTCTTTTTTACTGCTAAGTAGTCCTCTCACTGAATAAATATATTACATTTCATTTATTCTTTTACATTAATGTGTATTTGGACTGATCCTAGTTGTTGACTATTATAAATAAGCTGTTATAAACATTCTGGTACTAGTCTTTTTGTAGACAGATGTTTTATTTCTCTTAATTACCTACGAATTGAATTGATGGGTCGCATAGTAGTATATTTAACTCTAAACTAATAAACTAGTTTCCTCAGTAGTTGTACAATTATACATTCCTATTGGTAATGTATGATAGTTTCAGTTGTTCTACATTCACGTCAATATTTGGTGTTTTCAAACTTTTAAATTTTATTCATTGTAGTGAGTATGTAGTGGTAACCCACTGTGGTTTTAATGTCCATTCCCCTGACGACTAATGATGTTGAGCATCTTTTCATAACCTTCCTGGCCATTTATATATCATCTTTTTAAGTCTTCTGACCATTTTGTTTTATTGCGCTGTCTTTTATTAGTGATTTTCAGAAGTTCTTTATATATTCTGACACGTCTTCTGTAACAGTGTTATACACTTTTAAAGCTGTACTGTGCCATGATTGAGTGAACAGTCTGTCAAACTTTCTTAAGTTGGATCTTGGCTCAACAACTTACTAGCTGTGTGACCTTGAGAAGTTACAGAACCCACCTTTAATAAATGTAAACAATGCCTGACATAATAAACAGTATGTAAGTGTTAATTATTATTGCAATGAAGAATTTTAAATTGAAGTAGTTATCATCCTGGTAACTGAAAGCCAAGTAGGATCTAGGAAAAAATAAAATTTACATGATCAACTACAATTCTCTACTACTGGGGTCAAAATAATTCTTTAGGTAGAAGCTCTGAAAGCCTTTAGTTTTAGCGATACAACCTTTTTATTATTCAGTTATTCAGAGGCTCTAATTCTTGTTTGGGCCCAGTTCTTACCAATATTCAACTCAGAACAGGTCAATGAAGGTGTGGATACATAAAGGGTGGGCTGACATAAATATCGAACTGAAATCCTTCTAAGATGGGATGGAACAAGTACTTCTACTATAAACATGATATGCATCCCAAGAAGCTGGGGAAGCTTATTACAGTGGAAACCAAGTAGGAGGGATAGAATCAATACTAATTGGTGGTCATAAGACATATTAGGTTCAAATTAAATGTCTATGAACTAAATTCATCCATTTAAAGCTCAACACTTCTGAAGTTCAGTGATGTTAAAGTCACAAAAGTAGAAGTGGATCAAAATCTAAATTCGAGTTCCCAATTATCATTTAAGTGTCTATTTTACTCCGGGATCCTGATTCTTCCTTCTCGTATAATTATGTAATAAACTGGGAAATGTTAAGAATTTTATACTAGATTCCATAAGACTTAGAAAAACCAAGAAGTAAAATACCCAATTTAGAAGCTCAGGGTATATTTTGCCTTCAGAATGTGGGAGTAGTTATCCTCTTTAGGGCACAGATTCTTATTTCATTATCTTTGAATCTTACTAATTTTCTCATTTACAGTTTATATGCTTCTCAGGCATATTTTATATTTTAAAAATATTAAAATATGCATAATATATTAAAAATATATTTAAAAACTGGTTATTTTAGGATAGTGAAATAAGGTACTTTCCCTTCATTTCTGAGTTTCTTCAAAAATTACTTAGTATTTATGAGTTAAAAGTAATTTAAATAAATTAAGAACCCACATTCTAAACTGTGGCTTTACCCAAGATACTGTAAAAATTGTTATTTTTAACAGTGCATAAATGTTTTAAACAAAAGTACCCCTAACGTAATTCCTCTCACTGCCCCCATCTTCTTTTTTTTTAGTTATTTTACTTTATAAAAATGTGCCACCTCAATGAGATGTACTGTTCTTTCTAGGAAAATCAGATAAAGATTTCTTTACTGGAAGAGTAAGGTTGTGTGATTTACTGTTCACCTTAATACAACAAAAGAGGTTTCAAAGGTGGACAGTAATTTACATGAACTTTTTTTGAATTTCATGTTTTCAACTGTACCAAATACAAGTTTCCCTTATCTATTCAAGTTGATCCTTCAAGCTTTAAAGTATTCCAGAAGCTTACATAAATCTGTAATCCCCTACACCATAGCCTTCACTAATTTATAATTTAACAATTCAGCTTTCAACTTCATGACCTAAGAGTAGATTACTTACCATAAAATTCCTCAAGTTGTTTCAGTAATGGTGTTTTTGTGTGTGTTTTTTTTTAATAGGCCTTCATTCTTGCCAAGGTTAATTCCTTCTTTCAGCTGTGTTTTTAATCGCATAACCTCTTTGCCTACAAATGTCCTTCTCTTTTCCCAAATAAAAGCAGTAACTCTTGTCTAAAACATGCAACCACTCACCAAAGACTAATAGCAGCTCTTACAAACTTTGTCATACTCTGCCTTGCAGCATAAAATTTGCACTGATCATCCCTTCCTTAGATAAAAGTGACTTACAAGCAAGAAACCAAATTGAATTCTTCTATTTAAAGTATTAATAAACTAATTTTGCTGACCATGTAAACAAAAGTACAATTTAATGTGGAAAATAAAGAAAAATAAGATTTACCATTACAGAATTAAAAATCCAAAATCTGTTGGATTTTTACTCTCTCTGGGTTTGATATCTGCAATCAGTGTCTGACACAGTAGTCATTTATAATGACAACTTACTCTTACTGCCAAAAAAAACTCTCAGAAATTTCACTCTTGAGTTTCTTTAAAATACTTATTAAAAGGCATTTGTTCCCAGTGATTTATCTAAAGTCAAATGACAGTAATTAGTTCTTTAATATTATTTTCAAAAATACTTCAAGCTCTATTCTTCACTTGATAATGAACTATATAACGACTTTTCAATCTAGCTTACATTCTAATGAGATGAAGAGTCTCTCGTAAAATGTTGCTTGGTTTCTTTAATTTTATTCAAAATTTTATTCATTTGAACAATTATACCAAGTATATTCTTTCACCCACAGTAGGGAAATTAGACAACTAATGCAGAAGTCCAGGTGAGAGGTAACGTTGGATTGGAATTAGGGTGGTAATAACAGACACAGAGGAATAGACTGATTTGAATCTATTCTGGAGGACAAAACAAGAGGACTTGTTGATGGGGTTATAACTATAAATAAATATTCTAAGTTACCTAAATCAGCAACCATGAGCTCTGTTTTCTAAATTTTCAACTAGTATTTCAATAAAGTTAAGGCAAAAAGAGAACCAAACACAAAGGTAAATTCTGCCTCATTTATATTGATACATGCAGTTTCTTTTGAAATAGCAATACTGTGTTATATATGATGTAGAATCACTCTCGAGTTATACTTTATTGCATTTAATGGTTAAATGCAAATTATAGTTATATTTTCAAATTTGCATGCTGGCAAGATATTTCTTATCAAATTAAGGGTATAGTTATAAAAATTTTTACAAGGTCTAATAGTTTCAGCTGTCTACACAGAAAGTGGCATGTTTTTTTAGTTTCTTTACTCCCTGTAGAACCCTCCTGCTGCTATTACCAAGTCTATTATATATTTACCCAACTGCCTTCTTGCTCTATTCTTTCTTCCTATACTTATCCCAAATTTTCAACTAGATGTTTGTTCTTTTTATCTTCATAAGTTCTTTATGTTATAGATACTAATTCTTTGCTAGTTATGTGAATTATAAATATCTTCTTCCAATCTGTGGCTTCTTTTACTTTTTTAATGTTAACTTTGAAGGAAAAAAGTTATTTTACCATGGTCAAATATATTTATTTTCCTTTATGATTTATGCTACTGACTTTTTATAAGATCTCATACATACCCATTTTAAACCTTTTACATCCTACTTTTTTTTTCTTTTTAAAGTCATTTCAGCAAACAGAATACTCCATTTTCTGTGAAACTAAGAAAGTCCCTAAAATCACCTATGTCAGGCAGAGCAAGTATTCATTATTTATACTGAATTATAGCACACACTAGTCCTTTTCCATTGCCCAGAAGTTAAATCCAATTTGGTCTTTGTTTCTCAGCTACACGTGATCTTCTGTTCATGTGATACTCTGCTCTCCTGGGCAGGGCCACCAGGCCTTCACAAGTGCTGTGTAGTGTTGGTGAATTGAGACCCCATCTCCATTAAGCATGGATTTGAAACAGAAAACTTCCCTATCTCACTCCTAAGCAAATCCACATTCTAAACCTTTCTACCCTTTCGTGCTTTAAAACTTCCAAGTTTTTTTTTTAACTTCACCGATATATTTAAGCTACTTCAAATAACGCTCAATTATATCTTCACCAAAAAACTGCCAAATTATTACAACTTGTTGCAAATATATGTCACTTATGTCCTTACCTAAGAAGTTTCCCACCAAAGGAGGGTATTTAATATTTACACAGCTTGAAAATTATAAAAAAAAAAAAAAAAAGGGCACAATAAGGAGAGACTGTGGGCAGAGATTACTAGTTATTATGACAAATTTTATATAATAAAATATCTTAATAAATATAAAGTTACATAGATACTTCTGTTTATAGCACATTGTCTCAATATCAAACCTATCTAATAGGAGAAGCCAGGCAATGTAGTCTGTATTTCCAGGCAACATGTACCCATCTAAAAACTGGGAACACTATTACTAAGTTAAGAGAAATGAACAAGCTCTGTGCCAGAAAGGTAAAAGAAAAAAATTACAAGTAAGGATTTCTAACATCTTGGAATCAAACTGCCCTCAACATGGAGTCCAGAAGTGGGGTAGGATGGACAGGAGAGAAAAAGATAGGAGAGAGGAACGGGGGGGGGGGGGGGGGGGGAAAGGAGAGAAATACAAAGGAAAGTGTTTTAGAAATGTTAAGTTTAAGAACAGCTATAACATTATAAATGACCAACAGGCAATTAGAAATGTACACGAATTTAGGAAACAGATCTGAGAAAAAACCAGAGCAGTGTAAATAATTTTGTTGGTTTTGTGTAGTAATGGTTCTTAAATTGAGGTACCAGGGTAATTAATCATTGTGGCTGCTGCAATTGTGATAAAGCTATATGAACTATCTTCCCTGAAGAAAAAATATATATGGCTAACAACTCATATCTGAATACAATTTGGAGGGTCACAGTCCCTTCCAAGAAGTTCACAAGCCTGAGATTAAGAACATTTGGTCTAAAGGGCAATGCTGCTCTGCAATAGATTATTAGTCCTATAATTTACAGATTTATTGAGATGATATTTCCTAGCTAATTAGTTACCTGAATGCTGATTAAGTGGAGTTACATTATCCTCTCTCAAGGAAACCACAAATTACGCTTTCAAGGGAATAAAATATGTTAAGTAACATTCAGAAAATGAAAACAATAGCAAATATAAGGTCAGTTAAAGTGGGAAGGGGAGGCAGAAGCGGAAGTCAGAATAAGAGAGATTTTAAGATACTACACCGATTGGCTCTGAAGAGGAAGAGTCATGAGATAAGGAATTCAGGCCTCCAGAAGCTGGAAAAGGCAAGGAAACAGATTCTTCCCCAAATCCTCCATTCAGAAGGAATGCAGTCCTACCAATAAATACCTTGATTTTAGACCAGTGAGATGATTTGGACTTCTAACTTTCAATAGTATCAAACAAAATAACTCAAACCCTCAAAGAGAGAGAGAAAGAGAGAGAGAGAGAAAGTACTTAGAATCCCTTAAAAGTTGTTCAATACAAAAGAATTTATACTATTTTTCCAGAGAGGAATACTTACAGTGACAAAACATCCTATGTTCTCTACAATAATATTTTAAGTAAACATTACCATCCAACTATTAAACATTACTAGAAACTGGATATAAGAGAAGAGGGATGCCTTTAATAGAAGTAGCTTATAATTTATAGTTTTCCCCAGTCGTACAGACTTGTTCAAATATAGCCTGGCATCCCAGCCCTCTCCATATACTTCTATAGAACATACCACAAATCACATCATATACATGTAATTCTTCTAAAGATACTGCCTCATTTTACTAAACTTGAAGCAGTTGCTTTGTGGAAGGGTAGACAGCAAATAAGGCTGTGCCTGAAAAAAAAGCTGGATGTTCTCATGTTGAATATATAAAAATAGGTATGTCCTAAGAGAGGAGATCCGAACTTAGAAGACAAAAAGGCACAAGAGTCCTCTTGCATCTTAGACAGAGACTTTGAGAAAGAAAGATCTGCTTGAGAGGGGTTCCTTGGTGGTAAGAGATAAATGATTTTCACCGTTTGAAAGCACAGGTTTAACAGAGAGCTATTCTTACAGACTTCAAGGTGAATTTGTACAATCTCTAAATAGTAATATGTTATCTAGCTTTATTTCTTACTCTTTGGGAAGTCTTCTCTGATGCTTTTCATTGAGTTAGGTACCCTCTGTAAATGTAGGAGACTCAAATAATTGATACTTTATGGTTAGCTGTGGTTAATATTCTTATTTAAAGCAAAAAGGGAACATTGTTACATATTCCCAATATAGACTAGGTACATGATTATCTTGGTCTGTACCATTATGTAGTTATATAAGTTCCTTTCCAACAAGCGGGAAGAAGGTATGTTACTCTTATTTCTTGGGATCTTCAGTAAAATTATATTGTTTGGTCTTATCTGTGCTACCAGAGATATTAATGAAAAAATAGTGGATTCATAACTAAGATGAATATTCTTCTGACTGCTTTGGGGCAATGGCAAGAGCATCAGTGAGAGATCCCTGCTCTCTCTAGCGAGGGCACAGACTCACAGAAAGTCAGTTGACACTCCAGAGGTAATTCTTTCATTGTCAACATTATAAGATGGCTTTCACTAAGGAAGCCAACAGAATCCCTCATATTTAGTACCCACAACTTTTCAATATGTTGTTGACTCCTTCTATATGGTTCTGTACATGCAACTTTGTTTAGTAAAGTGAAGAGCATTCACAGTTTCAAAAGCACGTGGAGGCAAGTATTTAGAGTACAGCTTTACCCATGCTGAGAATGTGTATAACATCTTGGCATTTAATGGGAAGGAACAGAGGAATAACAAGGGAAGCTAGCAACCCTGCATACCTAGAATGCAAATTCTACCTAAACAAGCAAAGGATACTAAAATGATGCAGAGTCAGAGGCAGTGATCTAAATTAATCTGCAGAATAATCTCCTGACAAAAAGGAAATATCTGTACATATAATATTAAAAATCACCAACATCCAAGAGTCTTAGATACAGCCAAAATTGAAAAACGTCCTAGAATTATTTCCATAAAATAAGCATTTAATAAATACTTGTACAATTGAATCCAGAAATAAAAAAATCAGATGAAGCAGGAGAAATGCTCAGTTCTTATAAATACATACCCAAGAGTGCTTTCCAAAAGTAGACAGCACAAGATGTCTTACTTGATTAAATGAGAATCTAGTCGAAATTTAGTAGACTTCAGCCATGTAGGTACATAATTACACAACATTAACAATGTTCAATCCTATACAAGAAAATTTACAGAGTTCCTCTAAAAGTGCCACACTAAACAGGGAATAGAAAGTATAATGATGGCAAATAGCTAATACTAATTGTGCAATGGTGGGACCTTTGAAAATTTTAGATATTTTTCCCTTCCAAATGCAACATACATGGATTCGATTTTCACTGAAAATGTGATACTCTACTGCAGTGATGTCCCATAGTAATATAATGCAATCCATGTATGTAATCTTCAATTTTCTAGTAGTTCCGTTAAAAAGTAAAAAGATGCAGATGACAGTGAAAGTTGCTCTAAGGGCCTCACCCTTAACAGAAATACTAAAAACAAAGTAAAAAAATGTCAGAATAAATTCTGTCAGAATTCTAGCAAAGCTAAATTGAAAGGCAACTTAAAAATGGTTGGAAAGTTTTGTGGCACTTTTACTTGTCTTTGGCCTAACCCCACTCCCCACCCTTGCATATCAGCAGTGGTCTTGAAAATGAAAGACAGCCTATGTTCTCAGCATGGGATCCTGGTTCCTGATTCTGGAGAGAGCAGAATAGACCTTAGTCTCAAAGAACTGTATCTAGAGCTATGGGAAGGACCGACACTTGGAACTTGCATTCCTCAAGCACACTATAAAGCAAAAAACCAGCTATGAACTACCAGTTACTGCTAGGGACAAAATATTACAGAGGCCAACAATAGATGTGCCAAAGGCCTGGGAAAAAAAGCTAAAGAGACAGATTCTTTAGAAAATTAGAGCTGATTAAAACTGATCTCATATACTGGGGAATTTAGGAAGCCACATGCATACCCAGGGCAAGACACATGTTCTGAAAAGATCTGAGAAGATCTCTTGGTTCAGACCTCTAAGCTTAGCACAAACAGAAAGTAAGAGGTAAGGCGGAGTTGTAAACATCTAAGCACTGAAGCAATGCCTTGATCCATTAATAATCTACAAAGGTTGAAAGAGGTTTTCCTTTTTCCTTTCCTTTCTTTACTTCCTTCTTTTTCTCTGCCCTTGCCCCCGCTCCCCGCCCCCCTTTCTGGTATTCAAGGAAATCTCTATCAAAGCATGAGAGAGAAGATCACTGGCTAAAGGCACTAAGACTTCAGAGGCCACACATGGCAAAGAATAATGACTTCACAAAAAGTTTAGAAAAGTAACTAAACAAACAACTACAGCCCACGACTAGCAACAAAAGCAAAATCTGAAGATAGGGAAGTATGTAACTTCCAGTTATCACATTATAATATTCAAACTGTTTAGTTTGTAACAAAAATTTATGAAACGTGAACATATGGATCAGTCACAGATGAAATTAACAGAAACTGTCCCTGAGGAAGCACAAATACTTTTACTCAACTGACATATATATACTCAAAGAAGTAAAGGAAACCAGGAAAACAATGTATGAATAAGTGGAAAATATCAATAAAGAAATAATAAAGAAATAATAAAAAGAAATCAAACAAATTCTAGAGCTACAGTAAATGAAATGAAAAATTCACTGGAAGTTTTCAATAGATTTAAGCAGGAAGAAGAATCAGTCAGCTTCAAGACAGATAAACTGAAATGATCCAGTCTGAAGAACAGAAAGAAAAATGAATGAAGAAAAACAGTGTCGGAAATCTGTAGGACATTATCAAATGTATCAACATCTGTATAATGGAGAGTCTCAGAAGGGGAGAAGAGAAAGGGGCAGAAAATGTATCTGAATAAGAGCCAAAATATTTTCCATATTTGATAAAAGATGTACACATCCGCGATTCCTGGAAGTTAAACTCCAAAAAAAGATAAAGAGAGAAAGAAATCAAGACAAATAAATAATCAAGTTGCTGAAAGACTAAGAACCTTGAAAGTAGCAAGAGAAAAGCTATTCATATATGAAGGACTTTCAATAAAATGAAGAGCCAATTTTGCATAGAAAACAATGGAGGCCAGAAGCAGTAAGAGGACATATTTAAAGTGTTAAAAGAAAAAAAAACTGTCAACCAAGAACTATTCACAGCAAAACTATCTTTCAAAAATAAAGGAGAAATTAAGGCATTCTCAGCTAACTAAAAAGCTGAGGAAGTTTGCCAGTAGTAGATCAGCTCTACAAGAAGTGCTAAAAGGAGAACTTCAGGATAAAATGAAAGGATACTAGACAGTTATTCAAAGACATATGAAGAAATAAAGAACTCTGGTAAGGGGTTACTACAAATATAAAACATTAAGGTATTTTTGGTTTGTAACTTCTTTTTGTTTCCAATAATTATAAATCTATATTAATAGGCTCATTAAAGTATAAAGATGTAATTTGTGACAATAACAACATAAAAAGGAGTGAGAGCTATATAGGAGCAGAGCTTTTATATCCTATTAAGCTAAGCTAGTATCAATTTAAGTTGTTATAAATTTAGGATGTTAATTATAATCCCCATGGTAACCACTAAGAAAATATCTAAAAATATAGAGAATAAGAAATTAGAAGAGAATTAAAAATACACTACATAAAAAAATCAAATACTTAAAAAAAAGAAATAGAGGAAATAAAGAACAGAAAAAGTATAAAACAAAAAACAAAAGCAAAATAGAAAAAAGTACTTCATTATCAGTAATGACTTTACATGTAAGTGGATTAAACTCTCCAAACAAAAGGCAGAGACTGGCAGAAAGAACTAAAAAAAAATAACCATGACCCAATTATATACTATCTATAAGAGATTCAATTTATACCCAACACCACAAAACAGGCTGAAAAGGAAAAGATGAAAAAAAAGATAGTCCATGAGACAATAACCAAAAGAAAGCTAGGGTTGTTATAGTAATAGCAGAGAAGACAGTCTTACTAAAGGTCAATAAATAGTGATAAAAGGGTCAATTAGTCAAGATAGTAGAACAAGTATACACATATCTGCACCAAAAAGCAGAAACCAAACTATATGAAGTAAAAACTGATAAAACTGAAGGCAGAAAAAAACTACAATAGTAGTTGAACACTTCAATACCTCAGTATTAATAATGAATGTAACATCTATTTTTTAAAAAAAATGAAGTACTGATATGCTACGACGTAGAACCTCGCAAATATTAGCTAAATGAAAGAAGCCATACACACAGATCATGATTACACTTATATGAAATATCCCGAACAGGTTAATCTATAGACAGAAAAGAGACTGGTGGTTGCCAGTGAACTGGGGATAGGGGTGAGGGTGGGAGGAAAAGGGGAGTGACTGCTTAACGGATATGTTTTTTGGGCTTTTGGAGTGATAAAAATATTTTGGAACTAGAGATGGTAGTCGCACAACAATGTGAATGTATTACATGCCACTAAATTGTACACTTTAAAATGGTTAAATTTGTGAATTTCATCTCAATTTTTTAAAAAGTAACATGAAATATTAATAGTATATTTTAATTAACCCAAAATATCCAACACATCATTTTAATAATCAATATAAAATGAGATATTTTACATTTTTTTCATACCAAGTCTTTGAAAATTGGTACACATTTTACATACACAGCACATGTCAATTCTAACTAGTGCTTGACAGTCACATGTAGCTAACAGCTCTCATATTAGACAGAGAATTTTACAATAATTATAAAAAGTTGTTAGGTAAGCTTATATTGAAAGAAGATGGTCTAAAAATCTGGAATGTTCACTTGTTATCATACACTTGGCAGCTAATCCCCAATGCCTACTCTTTTTTTATAAATTAAGTACTGATCTAAGAAATAAATACATGAATATCCCTACCTTTGATTGTACTTTCTCTCCTGGAATGCTCTTTACAGCTACATAAAAAACTGGCATTTAATTCTCATCCTGGTTTCTAGAGGCTATAAGGGCTTCTTCTGGTGAATTCAATGTATTTATCATTTACATTTTTCATTATGCAATTACTACCCTTATGATTCTTCTAACATTTTCTATTTAACTTCAAACTTCTCCCATATACCACATCTTAAACTTCCCTGTACCACTGATGGTGCCTCATATGCAGCAAGGACTTGATGTTCAATATTTACCTTATCTATTCCATCACAACTTTCTCCCTACAACTAATGAACAATATTTCATATGCAGGTAATGATAATACCCAAAAGATGTCTGCTATATCTACTCTCAATGGGTTGTTTTCAGATAAACTAAACAATCGAAATTCATAAAACCTGAATTAGGCTACTTAGCATCCTTAACTCAAAAACAATCAAACAAACAAACAAACCCCAAAACAGGACAGGAAACACAGCAGGGCAACTTCATACATACATATCTAATTTAAATAAGTGCTTGCTCATTGTATTTCACTTTATTAATATCAGCTGAATATTAATATTGTTTGATTATAGGCAATTTATTCATTATAATATACTGTATAAGAATAAAAATGTATTTTTAAATAATCTGAATTGTAAATCTGAAAAGCACCACTGCTTTTAACAAATAAGATATCCTACAACAGCATATCATCTAAAATGTCACTGACAGCGGTAGAAAAAATTCTAGTAGCATTTTATTTAAAAAGTGGACTATGATAGAACATTTTTAAACAACAGTGAATATGTATCTGGAGTCGAGACACAGAGCAGGTGAGACTAAAAAAACCTGCCAGCCAATTTGTGCTGACACAGAGTAGATTTATTTAAAAGTATAAAGGCAGGACATATGCTCCTCTGAATCAAGCCTTCTGAGGAGAAAGTCTTGGCAGCTGCCAATTAACCAAAAGAATAGAAATCCCTTTGGGGATCAAAACAAAGACACTCTTGATAATGTGTCTGCAGTTAGACTAAAATAACTAAGATTTAGTTTCAACACTAGTTTTTCTTAGTGAGATTTCCTTAACCTCTCGATTCTTCCATATTCAATTATATACATAGTAAATAATAGAGCAAAGAATTAAATGAAGGTCTGAAGAGACGGCCTATGATTTTTTAAATCACAATTACAACTAATCAAATGCATGGTTAATATAGCTCACTGATAAAAAAAAATTATGTTTATATACATTCATCTACTCAAAACAATTACTTTATCTCATTCTTCAGGGTTCCAAGAAGCTGTTGGACTGCTGTAGAGTAAGTTAAAAAGCAATCTCTCTTGCACATGTACATGCACACACACACACACACACACTGTCTGATGTGGACACAGTACACAAATGCCAGTGGGAAATTTAATAGGATCTCTGCCCTGCTTATTAAGTTGTTTGAAGTGTACAGACCATGCTTCGAACCAAAAGTTTTAATTTTAAATAAAACTGACTTCATTTCAAAGTTGGTTTTGGTTAAGTTACCTTATTTATCTCCCCCACCCCATTAGCTCTAGGTACACAAAATCCTTATAGCCGCAGCCCAGAGTGCCTCTTCTCAGAGTTCAGAAGTCTTAGAATTGAGTCTTATTGTCTCTGATTTGTCTGGCTTGGGTTACTGGATAAATCCCTTGACAAATTACACCTACAGAGAGTCCAACGAAAGGCCTGAAAGTGAAGATGGGCTGATTCCTCAAAGTAGAGCTTTTAACAGAAGAAGAATCAAGGTACACTTGGCAATCCAAAACAACAGATGGCTATTATAATATTGAGGGAGGGAGCATGGGAGTTGATTTTTAAGATCAGTTAAAGTAAGTGATACATCATAGAAGACGACACAAAAATATGCAATATATGTTCTTCTTGCTTGAGCTGGAAGATTACAGAAGATAACTGGTAAAAGCCTTGGATATTCAAAAGGGAACTATTCTAGGCTTCTGCGGGGGGCGATATCATTAATTTGATATCTAAGAATAATTATATTGAAAAATAGGATCAGGAAAGCTTGGAATAGTCAGGAAGCAGAGACAGAAAGGCAGCTAGAAAGATGTTATTTGAATCCAAATGCTATTTCAATTATGAAGCCTGGGAATATAGCCGTGTCTTTGTAAGACAGATGTAGCAGGCAGAAACCTAGATCTGTTATTTAAACATTATTTAAAGAAAGAATGAGTACTATGAAAAGTACAAAAGAAAAGGGTACAAAAATACCGAGTCAAAGATAACCTCCAAGGCCTTAAGTTTTGTAAAGATTCCGTCCAGTGGTGCTGCATATAATGTAAAAGATGTAGAAAAGAAGTTCTTGTCGATCTAGAATTAAAGAGTTCAGTTGTCAAGTGGGGCAAGAACACTTAAAGGAAATAACTAAAAAGCTATGGAGAGCTTAAGTAATTCAACACTCCCTGGCACATAATAGATATTTGATAAAAAATCACATGTATAGATTGGATGCCTTTTACAGGCCATATATACTAAACAAAACGTATCCAAAGATAAATAAGGTACAATCCCTATTCTCACATAATTTACAATACAACTAACCCGAATAAATAATAAGGGCAATAATTTTTTTTAGCTGCCATCAGAGTTCAGAGGAACAAGTGATTATTACTGGTAACAAAAGCTTCAAGAGAATAGGCTGTGTAAAAGAAAAGTATAATCTATGACTGAAACTGAGCTTTAGGAGAAGTACTTCTTTTAAGGAAGAAGAGAGGAGTCAGTGATGGGGGTCAGAGAGCTTAAGACAGATGAGAAAATTTGAGGAATAAAATGTAATGAAAGCCAAGTCAATGACTGTGTCTTAAAATGAAAAAAAGGAAATCTAATTTGAATGCAAAAGTACTAAGGAACTGATATCAATATATATGGAACACTCATTTCTCCAGCAAGAGAATAATTAAAGCCACAATTCAGATTTTGTTAATATCACTTTGTTAAGCCAAATCATTTTAAGACAGTCTGCATTTTAGTAAGGAATTAATAGCTATTAATAAATGTTTGAATTTTTCTTTTCATTTCACAGAAGATTCAGATTCAGCCTATTCTAATACCTTAATACCTGTAATATTATCTTAGACCTTAAAGCAGAGGTTAAAACAAATGAGCAAATATTACTACTTTAAGTGCTTATAACACTTAACGATGGTGGGGACTGTGACCACGTAAATGAAACACTTAACACTCCACATTCCAGCAGCTGCCTAGAATGTAGGCTCAGTATTATAAGAATGTTTACCTTTTAGAGAAGCTGAAAATCCTGCCTATAAGAAATCTCCTGATTTCTTAAATACTGGCTCATTTATATGCAGACTGGCTTCACCTGCAGTTTTAACTGAATGTTATTTTTCTTTCGTTTAACAGAAATATAAATTAGTTTTACCCATTTTCATCACTGCATGTATCTATTTAACTAGGAAACGATACAAAATATACATACCATATTTTAGGATCTCCCAAATGCAAGTAACAAGAGCAATTAGCCAATTAACATTTTATCCTTAATTCCTTAAACTAAATGCCACTTTAATACAAAATACAAAATATAAAACAAAATCCCAACAATTTCATTTAATAATGACCACACAAGTGACCAGGAATCATGGCCGAACTTGTTCTAGACAAAAATTCCTCTGGTTAGGAGGTTCCTAAATTCACATCTAAGGATTAGCTCTATGAGTACTGTTTGGAGAACTTTTTAAAAACACAGATTCCCATGGTCCACTCCCTGATTCCTAAGGGATGAGGCTTAGAAAACCTGTATTTTAAATTTCTGAAGTAGTTCTGACATATCGCTGTATTTGGGAATAGCTACTTATTTAGAATATTAGGAAACTATAAAACTAATTTTAAATTTGAATGAACAAAAAAGTGATCACTACAAAATTCTGTTAAGAATTTCTTTCCTATCACTTCAGACAATTAACAGATAGTTAGTCTAGTCTTGGGATTAAGATAATCTTTAAATTCCAAAGGAAAGCACTAACAAGGGAACTCAATAGTCAAGGCAAAAATATTGATTTAAGACAGCTTGGCAATCTAAAATCTTTTAATAGCTCCTTGCCATAACTTATAAACCTACACACCCTCTTGACTCTCTCCTAGCTCACTCTCTCCAACCACGACAACATTCTTTCCACCCCTTAAACAGTTCCATCCACCCCAGGACCTCTACACTTCCTGTTTCACTTGGATGTTCGCTCCCCTGAGATATACTATTGGCTGCCTCCTTATCCATCAGTTAAGTGTCATCAGCTAAGTGTTACGCATCCTCCTCAAAGTGGATTCACCCCATCTAAACTAGCCCCAACACCCAGCTTCCCGCCATCCTACTCTGTTACACTCTATTTCTTTTCCTGGTTTTATTTTCCTCGTAATGTTAATGACTATCTAAAATTATCTTATTTCTTTAGGTATTTACTGACTCTCCTATTAACAATAGGATTTATGTTCTGTAAGTGGGGACCTTTCTTTCCTTGCTCATTACTGTATTGAATAGAACATTCCCTGAGATGTAGGAAGTGCTCGATATATATGAATTGTTGAGTAAATGAATAGAAAAGCATATAAACTCCCAATCTAACTCTCGATTTATTAATGTGACGTATCGATGAGCCTCTATAAAGACAATAAAATGTTTTATAAAATTTTAGTCCTAAGCAAGATTAAAAGAGGAAAATTTCAGTTCCCCAGCTTCCTCTACCTTCCTCCTCTCAGCTCCCTTCCTCACTCCTCTGTACTCTTATGGTTAGGTAATTTTTACCTGTGTTCAGTAAACATAAAAGACCCCAGAAGCAATTCTAATGACATGGAGAAGCGCAAACAAGAAAGTTCATACAATCCAAGGAAAAAAACACAAAAATATATAACTTTTCTCAATTATGTGTCATTCTGAGAAGACCACCTGGGATCTCAGAGTGATTTGTCTTTCTAGGAACCAGGAGCATTCTGAAGCCTAAAAGAGCTGAAGGATGAGTAGAGGTAAGTGAGGAAAAGTAAAGGAAAGGGAAGAATGATTTTCCTGATAATTTTTTTTTATGCAAAGGGCTCTTATTTCAAGTTCACCCATCCCTTTCTTCAAAGAGTTCACTATCTAAATAGCATTATTAAATAGCATTACAGACACTACAAATGGCGAGAACAAATAAAAATACATAAAAACTAAGAGCAGAATCTTAAATATAAATTTGACAAACTTAATAAATTGGGACAGTATTACTTTTAATTTATACCTCAAGATTCAAAAGCTAAAAGGGGAACTAAACTGGGACCTGAGAGGCACTGTTTTAGAAAAACCTTACTACTTTGAATAATGCTTTAAAAACCTATAAATTGAATGTTACTTCTTTAAATTATTCTTGTAAAGAAATATTAAAAAGATGCTTCTTTACCATGGTAAAGGCTGCTAAAATTCAATAAGTATTTCCATACCTCAGAGAAATACCTGAGACATTTGTATTATAGCAAGATATATAAGAAGACATCACTGGGAAGGCTTTAGAAATTTTAAGAAATATGATTAAAAGGAGAGGAAGAGAAAGAGAAACAAAATATAAATATCAATTAAAAAGTATCCTTATTTGTGAATTACATGATTGTTTACCAGAAAGAATACAAGCAAATTTATTAGAAACATATGGACTTTCAGTTTCCAATGCAGCCTGTAAAAACCTTGGAAGCCGCCAACCTGTGCTAAGAATGAGTAAAAAGCTAAAGAAAATGAAAAATTAGTAACTTCTTAGACCCTTAAGAGAAATGAAGCCACAGGGCCAACCCAACTGCTGCCCCTGAAATTGGAGAGACAGGCAAATACAGAAATCACAACTTACTGGAGCAGATACCCAAGAAAGCTGAGACCTCTGTGGGAAACAGGGCCACAATAGGGAAATCTGATATTCAACTGACAACGGCTGGAGGCTCAGTGTGAACAACCCTGAGATAAAAACTCCAAGACGACCCAGTCACCTAAGTGCCTCAAACTTTTGTGAATTTTACACGTCTTAGGAGTTCTACCAACTTCTCGCAGTGAATATTGGAGAAAACCCCCCTCATGCTTCCAGAAAGGAAGGGGAAAAGAAAACATTTTGAAATATATCAGAGCACTGTGTTCTTACAGTTTGCCCTCAGAATAATTTAACCAGAGTGTAACCTCCTGGAGTTTTATCAGCACCTAATTAGTCTAGGGAAAGGGAAATATCCAACTACAGTCCCCTCCAGCCATCCTGTCACATCTAAGATCGGTTAGAAAGGACATAAAAAGTACTTGAAAATTTCACGATCCCGAGACACATAATCAAAAAAACTAAAACCTAAGTAAATTCTGGAGATCAAATGTACAGCAATGTAATTATAGTTAACAATACTGTTACATACTTGAAATTTGCTAACAGCAAAGTCTTAAGCTTCTTACCACACAGAAACAAAAAACAAAGAAAATGTAACTATATGCTGTGGTGATTCTTTCACAATGTATTCCTATACCAAAACATCAAGTTGTACACCTTACCTATAAACAATTTGCCATCCTGCCTCAATAAAGCTGGGGGGGAAAGACTGAGAACTAATAAAGCACTTCTCATACTCCTACCCTTTATCACCACATTACTAAAGGCCTATTTACAGCAGTTTCAGTACATTAAATTTGGCGATCAAGAAAAAAATGAAAAGGTATACTAAAAGGCAAAAAAACACATTTAAAAACAGAGCATAACCAGATAGAAATGTAGGAATTATCAAAGCAAGAATTTAAAACAACTATGATTAATATGCCAAGGACTCTAATAAATAAAGTAAACAGTATGTAAGAACAGATGGGCAATGAAAGCAGAGATGGAATCCAAAGAAAGAAACAAAAAGAAATGTGAGAGATTAAAAACACTGAAACTGAAATTAAGAGTGTCTTCACTGGGCTCATTAGTAGAATGGACATGGCTGAGGAAAATATCTGTGAACTTGAGGATATAATAGAAATTTCCAAAACTAAAAACCAAAGAGTTTAAAACAAAAGACTATCTAAGAACTGTGGGAAAACTATAAAATGTTAACATACAAGTAATAGAAATACTAGAAGGAAAAGAAACAAATGAAATATCTGAAACAATAAGGACTAAGAATGTACACAAATTAATATGACACAACAAACCAAAGATCCTGGAAACTCAGAAAAGACCAAGCAGGATAAATGCCCAAAATGTGCATCTAAGCATACTATTTTTCAAACTATACAAATCAAAGGTAAAGGGAAAATCCTGAAAGAAACCAGAGAAAAAAATACCTAATTTATAAAGATAAGAATTACATCTGACTTCTCCTCAGAAACCATGTAAGCAAGAAGAGATTGAAATAAAATATTTAAAGCATTGACAAACAAGAAAACAAAAAACGCTACGGACTTACAATTCTATACTTTGCAAAATTATTCTTCCAAAGTGAAGGGGATATAAAGACTTTCTCAGGCAAACTAAAATTGAGGGACTGTGCTGCCAGGAAACCTGCCTTAGAAGATGTTAACAGAAGTTCTGTAGAGAAAAAAAAAATAATACAGATTAGGAACTTGGATCTACCTCAAGGAAGATAAACGACAATCGAATAAGCGAAGGTGAAATAAAAACTTATTTTTCTTATTAACTGATACAACAGATAAGTGTGTTCAAAATAATAATGCGTTCAACATGTTTATGTGTACATAAACATGTACATATGTGTACACATATATGAAACAAAAATCGAGACATTTTAAATATTTTGAATTAAATGAAAATGAAAACAGGTTGTTGAAATTCGTGGGATGCAGCAATAGCAATGCTCAGAGGAAAATTTAAAGCACTGAATGCATATATCAGAAAAGAGACATCTATTATCTATCTAAATCGATCATCTAAAATCAATCTAAAATTAATCATCTAAGCTAACACTTTAGTAAAGTAGAAAAGCAAATGTAATCTAAACAGAGAATAAAAATTAAAGAAATCAAAGAATTGAATACAGAATAATGAAAATTAATAGAGAAAAATCATGAACACCAAAAATGGTTCTAATAAAATTTAATAAAGTCTACCCAAAAAAAGAAAGTACAAATTATTTAAATCAGAAATTAAAAAGGAAGCATTACCAAAGATCCCACAAACATTAAAAGGATAATAAAAGAATACTACGAACAACTCTATGCCCATAAATTTCATAGCATACATAAAGTAGACTGAGTCCTTGAAAGACACAATCTGCTAAAACTCACACAAGAAATATACGATCTGAAAGGCCTATAAATAAATCTACTTTAAAAAATGATTCAATAATTAACCTTCCAAAGCAGAAAGCACCAGGCTTGGGTTCGCTGAGGATGCTCCCAAACATTTAAGGAAGAAAGTATACCAATTTTCTACAATCTTTTTCAGAAAATAAGAGAGCATACTTCCTAACTCATTCCATGAGGCCAGTGTTACCCTAATATCAAAACTAGACAAAAACATTGCAAGAAAACTACAGACCAATATCTTCCATGAACACAAATCCAAAAAAGTCTTCAATCAACATTTAATTTTAGTTGAATCCAACAATGTGTAAAAAAAAACTTCTACACCACAACCAAGTGGGAATTATTCTAGGTATGCAGGCTGGTTCTCCATTAGTAAATCAATGTAATCTATCACATCAAGTTAAAGGAAAAAAAATAATGTAATTTTATCAATAGATGCAAACAAAGCATTTGACAAAACCCAACACCCATTTAAGGTAAAATCTGTCAGCTAGAAATAGGTAAGTATTATCTTGATTATCTAACCACCTACAGCTAACATCATACTTAATGGTGAGAAACTAGAACTTTCCCACTAAGCTCAGAAACAAGGCAATGAAGTTCCCTCTCACCAGTCTTTTTCAACAACATACTGGATGTTCTAGAAATGCAGTGAAACAAGAAAAGGAAATAAAATGTAGATAGATTTCCCGATGCTGTATTTAAAATTTCTAGCTAATGAAAGAGGGAAATAAAAGGTATACAGATTTAGATGGAAGAAACAAACTGTTTTTGTTCACAGACATGATCTTCTATGCAAAAAATCTGAAAAAACTGACATTAAAAACTTCTGGAATTAATAAGTGATCATGGCATGGTTGCAGGGAACAAGGTATATATACAAAAGCCAATCATTTTTCTATATTCTAATAATTAACGAGTGGAATTTGGCATTAAA
Organism: Rousettus aegyptiacus; assembly: GCF_014176215.1. Lineage (NCBI taxonomy): Eukaryota > Metazoa > Chordata > Mammalia > Chiroptera > Pteropodidae > Rousettus > Rousettus aegyptiacus. Next base: position 112,977,226 of record NW_023416306.1, on the reverse strand, counting down.
AACACAATCCTATTTACATAGGCACCTCTAAAAAATAAACAAAAGAGGCAGAAATCTAACAAAATATGTACATCTATAAAAATTACAAATCTTTTGTGAAAGAAATCAAAGAACTAAATAAATGGAAAGATACTCAATATTCATGAATAGAAAGACTCGATATTGTCAAGATGTCAGCTCTTCCCAATTTGATCTATAATTCCAATGAAATTCCAGTAAAAATACAGCAAGTTATTTTGTGGATATCGACAAACTGATTCTTAAGTTTACACGCAGAGGCAAAAGACAAGAATAGCCACCACAATACTGAAGGAGAACAAAGTTAGAGGACTGACATTACTTGATGAGAGTTACAGTATCAAGACAGTATGGTATGGGCAAAAGAAAAGATAAATAGATGAATGGAACAATATAGAGAGCCTAAAAACACTATAAATGCAGTCAACTGATCAATTCTTTTAACAAAAAGGTACTTCAAAACCACTGCAGTTACATGCATAAAAATTAAAAGCTACACAGATGATCAATCCTCTGTCTCAACTTGAAAATATATTGAAAAACTCCCAACTTCATGAGACAGTCTATTCCATTATCGGTCAAATCAAGAAATTATCTTTTGTATAAGACAAACATTTACATCCCTTCCCTTTAAGCTCCATCCACTGATCCAGTTTTACTCTTAGGGACAAGAGAGTCTAAGTTTACTCCTTATATTTTATGAGGTTTTCAATAATTTGGAGACAGCTATTATTTTTCACCGAATAACTCTTCTCCAAGCTCAAACTGACAAGTTCCTACTTTTCCTCATCTAACTTACTTTGTAAATCTATCATCACATTTATGAATGAATTTATCATAATGGTTATGTGTGGATGGGAAAAGAATCAACTTTTTATGAATTTATCATAATGGTTATGTGTGGATGGGAAAAGAATCAACTTTTTAGATATGGATGTAAGATGATAAACTACCATGCATTCTACAATTATATTCCTGAATAATGGTCAAGAGTTCACCATGTGTTTCTTTTAGTTTTAAGAGATGATAAACAACTTGCACTTATTCATTCTAATTCGTTTGGTTTTGCAAACAATTGTTTTTGCTTATAAAAGTAAATGTAGTTTGCAGGTCTACGTACAGACTCATTAACTTTATGAATACAGTACCCAACCAAATGTCCTAAACAATTAAGAATGAAACATCACAATGTTTTCATCTCTTCTCTCTCTTTAGGTAAAATAAATTTTAATAGCCTAACTGAATTACAATTACCACCAAAAAATAACTTAAAAAAAGAAAACCCGTGACAAAGATAACAGTGGTTAATTTTGGATAAGGATATTGATGACTATTCTTTGCATTTTTGTCTCTTAAATTTCTAAAGAATAAATAAATAAGCGACTCACTCAAAAGCTAAAAAACCTATTTCTTGCCAAGACCCTGGTTGCTACTAGCATGGAAATCTAAACAATGTGCTTTTAAAGAAGATTTTTCATTGACCTGTTGCTCATGTTAATGAAGGATTCTGATTAAATGCATTATTATGCTTATCATACTCCCATAAAGAGGTAAATTAGATACTTCTCTTCCGATTTACACTGGCTACATTTTAGAAACCAGTGTTGATTACTGGTATTAATCATTCCTACAAAGGATGATGTCCCCAAATAAATTATTTCCTTTAATAGAGATTAGGGTTTCCAGGGACATACTATGAAAAAAAAAAAAAATTGGCAGTGGAAAGAACAGTGAATTAACAGCCATGAAGCCAAAGTTTCCACTTACAGAGTAAAACAAGCAACTGTAATATTTCATCATTCCAGGCCTTAGTACCCTCTCATCAAAAAACTAGACACAAGATGCTACTTAATCAAAATCCTTTCTCATTCTAAATTTGATTCCATGAAATACCCGACTTGTAAAATTATCCCAGGTAGTCACCATAAATGTTTGTGACGTATTATTTAACATTTATTTTATAGTATGAACTTTTAACATTTCTCTTCAACAAATTATTGTCATTTTACAGATGAAGTTTTCAAAAGTCCAAGGTCACAAAACTGGTTAAGTGTCAAAGCTGAGCCTTCAACTTAGGCAGAACAAACTCAAAAGCCCCCATAAAGATATACAAAGTAGATTTGTTCACCTCAACATCAAAACTGAGGAATATTCTGAAAGCCTGAACAAAATACATGTATAACAGAAAGTTATTTCACACAGTAAAACATGTAAAAATTGGATTTAAATTCACCTTATGACATTTATTAAGCCTTATGAGCTTAGGCAAGTCACTTAAGTGTCTCTGCTCACTTGAAATATGAGACAAATATCAACTCAAGATGCTATTGTAAGAATTAAAAGCAAAAGGGCTTAAGTGTGTTTAGCAAAGACATATCACTTAATGGTTACATAACATTACTGATATTATGAAGTGACAGTGTAAGAGGTACATAAATATTATGTATGTAAATCTAAATACCACATATATTTATACGTAAAATATAAATCACTAGACCTTTTAGATTTATGAATAATGAATTTACAATAGCCACATCACCCACCCTCATGTCTTAACTACATAGAAGGGAAAAGAAACCAGTTAACAAATTTGCAGCACAACGTCCCTCCAAAATATATATGCCCATACATACCACCAATGTCTAGCACACTGCCTCGTCCAAAGCATACATAAGAAATGTTTTTGAATTGCAATGACTATTTTGATTTGAAATAGCCATACCGATGTTGACAAATAATCTTCTTAAATATTAGAATTAAATATGCCTTGTCCTTGCCAGAAAAGACAAATGATAAAATTAATGGAAAAGATAAGTGTAAGAAAGGATTATTATGAAAAGTACACTCAGGACTTAGGACTGGTAAGGTCTGAGTGTATGTATCAAGTTTATCACTTTTATTTGGGTGGTATGAACAAGACTTTAAACCTTCTGCTTAGTTCTCTTCATCTGTAATTTTTACCCTAATGCCATGAGCACACTAGTACCCAGATGATAGTTTATAAATATAACTTTCCAATAAATGGAAACAGAGTTCCTTAGATAAATGGGATGACTCTAAAGCTGATGCAGGAAAACCATGAGATGAGCCTGGAACACCTTGTGAAGCTTAAAAGGAAATGCTCAAAAATAAAAGAATACGTCAAAAGAGCACAGAAGTCAACTTGATGGGCTCCCAATGACCAAATCTGGGACACTGAGTATCAAAATAATGACAGTAATGGATTATAATCCATACTGACAGAAATAAAAAAAACTGTGGGGAGAAGAGAACACCTGTCTATAGCATTCCAATTAATAAATGTGGAGGAATGATGGAAATAGAAAATCACCATTTGGCAAATATCACAATTGTTACAGGCAAGAATCAGCAACAAATGTTAGAAATAGTGGACAAGTGTAGAATAGGAATTAGGATGTTTAGTTTCAAAATATCTCTCCTCAGAGAATGCTTCTTATAAAGAAAACTTACTAGTCAGATACCACCTTATCCACATGATCAAAGTTCACATCATCGGTATGAGATATATCAACATCATGTACCTCCAGATCTGAAGGATGGAGACACCAACACTCTATAGTATTGTTGCCCAAAATACTTAGCTTGAATTTAATCAAGAGTGAGCATCAGACAAACCCAAACTGAGGAACATTCTACAAAATACCTGGCTAGTACTCCTCAAAAGTTTCAAAGTTATGAAAGACTGAAGAACTGTTTCAGATTAAAGGAGACTAAAGAGACATGAATAATTAATACAGTAAGAGATGCTGCATTATATCCTTAACTAGAAAAAGGACATTAGTGGAACAATTGATGAAACTTGAATAAGGTCAATAAATAATAATTTTATATCAATGCTAATTTCCTGATTTGGCTATGTTAGTTAAATGTTAACATTTTAGAGAGCCAGTTGAACGTATGGTTGAATGATAAAAGACGACAGACCAGCATGTTTATATAACCCCTTCACTGCTTCTACCTTGACCTTCACCCATACACATCTCCAAATTTTAGTACAAATAACTGAGAGAAAAGGGAGAAAAATCAATAGTTTCAAGACAAGTTATTGAGGAGTTTAGAACCACAACTGTGTACCTCACCTAAAATGCCCCTTAATCTTCCAATCAGAAATCTAGGCTGTTTGAATCATTTATGTTTCTTAGAATGACACATCTCATGCTCTTACAGTAAAGCCTAACCCAACAGAGCTAATTCATTACAAATTACTCACGTCAAAGCTTTTGCTTAGTGAAAAAAGTAATTTTTTTAAAAAAATTAAGTCATAAACATCTCATAATCACATGTAAAATTTTATTTACAACGCTAGTTATAAAAAGACTAAGTTCACAATAGTAAACTGATCCTTAGCTGTTATTGACATTAAATCTTTTACCTTTCTCCCACAATCTATCCTACCATACAATCTTCAAAGTAAATCATAGACAGTTAAAGACTGTAGCTACTTTGTCAGATCACAAAACCATAAAGTTAAGCATACCTCATAAAAAATGCCTCTTCGAAATGTAGTTATTTTTACTTTCCATCGTTTTCTCACTCTTTGGGGAACACTATATTTTCCTCTAGCAAGAAATCAGTATGTCCAAGTCCTTCATTACCAAAGATGGAATCATTTGTTTCTAATATCAGACTGAGAACTCCTTGAGGGCAAAGATGCAGATTTTATTCATCTACATCCCCAAAGCCTACTGTCTTTAACACCTGGAACACAGTAAACCTCAAATATATTAGTTCTAATTCTTCTCCAGTATATAACAAATGCTCAATAAACGTTTGCCGTAGCTATTTCATTCAGTATCTACGTTAATGACTGTGCCAAATCTAAGAGTAATGTAAAATCCAGGAGACGAACTAGAGTTGACTAACAAATGCTGTGATATCCTGATCTCCATATGGCTGCTTCTATCAGCCTACCACTACAACACACGTCATTGACCCTTTTGTGCCCAACGCACTGAGACATTTAACTACCACTAAAATATGCAGCATACACATAATGGATCTGAATCACACTCTTCCCTAAGGAAAAGACCTAAACACTTTTTACAGAATCTAAACACTTTTAACACCTGAGGTTTAGATATTATCCTACTTTGGCAAGAAACATGGGTAATTAGGTATTCATTACTGGGTCTAGCACTTTGTCATTCAACAATTATTAAGCAAATAAGTTCACATCTATCAACAGAATTTTAAAATAGTATTTCATCTTAAAAAATTCTGTAACTAAAAGGTAAAACAAAAAACGTCTCTTGATGAGAAACAAGCAGATGAGAAACAAAGACAACATTAATTTAATGTACAGATTAGGTTAAAATTACAAAACAGTAGAGCCAAAAATGCTAGAACTCATCTGAGCCATCTTACTCATTCTAGAAATAAGAAAACCAAAGTTCTATAAGAGACTCCTTTTTAAAAGAAGGCTGCTACACAACAAACAATGCTAATTTATAATATAAGAATAGTATAATCAACACTCACCATCACAACCACATAAAGGCCAAGAAATTGATGGGGGCAGGAGGAAAGGGTAAGAGGATATGAATTCATGTTCAAATTTGAGCATTTGGAGAGGTAAAATATACCATTAGTTAAGAGGATGGACTCTGCAGCATGACCTGACCAAATCTGTCATATACTAGCTTAACCTCACAGAGCCTCAGTTTCCTCATCTATAAATGGATAAACAGTACCTACCCAAAAGGATGGTCGTGGGATTAAAAGAATTTATAAATTCATGTTAAGTCTTTAGAAGTATCTGACACATAATAAACACTCAAAATATTATCTTTTATAGAAAAAATGTAAATAAAGACAATAAAGTACAATTTTATATCCATTCTTACATTTCTATTAGTACAAATTAGAACTACATTGGGACACAATTTGGCATTATTCTGTAAACTTGAAAATTCGTATGTCTTGCAATCCAACTACTTTACTCCTACATAATACTCAAGAGAACATTTAGCACATATATATCAGAAGCATATTAATGTTCGCAGTAATAATACTCATGATAATACCTAGAAACAACTCAAATACTCTTAGACAAGAGTGTCTAACTATGGTTACTTCGCACAATGGAATGTTATATGGCAATGCAAATAAATTAAAAAGTATACCTGAAAAATGGATACATCTTGGCAATGTATTGAGAAAAAAAAAATCAAATTCCAGGAGCTGACACATAAGTAAATAAAATATATTCCTTTTATAGAGTTCAAAAATAATGAGACTTTGTTTAGGCATACATATGTGATTAACTCTATTTTTCAATAGAAATGGAATGGTAAACACACAACTCAAGTTAGAGTAACCTCTGAGAAGTCAAGGGAATATGATAGGTACACATTAGGTAGATGTTAGTTATCAATAATGTCCTGATTCTTGGACTGTACTATGAGTGGGTATTTGTCAAGTAAATAAAAAAATTAAAATAGACTTCAGAGATCCACGCACAGACCAATGATGGCAGTATGAACCAAAATAAAGATTAGCCCAATTCTAGATACCAAAAGGATTTTTTTTTTTATTGTAGTTGACATATATGATATTAGTTTCAGGTATACGACATAGTAATTCAATATTTGTACATTAATGAAGTGATCACTATAATTCTACCACTGTACATGGTTATTACAATATTATTGACTACATTCCCTATGCTTTTATTTTTAATTTTATGTGTATACATATATATATATATATGTATGTATATATGTATTTTTAGGCAAGGCGACCTCTGGTTGACCTCACAGATTGCAAGAACCTTGACAGCTTACAATTCCTTATATTTTTATTTTTTGCACCAACAGCACCTGGTCTTCCTAGGTAGTCTCCCATCCAAGTACTAACCAGGCCTGAGCATGCTTATCTTTCAAGATCAGATGGCCCTGGGCTTGTTCAGGGTAGCATGGCCATAGACATTCCCTATGCTTTGAATTACATTCCATAATTTATTTTATAACAGAGATTTTTTAAAAAAGGATTGAGGGTTAACTATAATCTGCCTTGGAGTGAAAAATTAAATAATTCGTGTTTGACATAGAGCAAAATGCTTAATATATGTTAGCTGACATTTTACATGTTATGATCAGAAGTTATTACAGAATAAAATGTATTTAAAATTTTAAATCACTTCTCACTCTAAACCAATCTCTTCCCTTTTTGCCAAAGCAGAAACTTTACCTAAAAAAGACAGACACTGACTCAGCAAACTAGTGGCACAGTAGTCCTCTTGATTCCCTATTAATCCAATTTTTCTGCTAGATAGATATGTCACAACCTTGTTTTTAACATTCACTGCCTTCATCAATTTTCTGCCTTATATGTGTAGCATGTATATTATCCCCAAAAAAGAAAGTTTTAATCATTATAGCCAATTAAAAAAAAAACTATCATAAGCCATACATAGTAATCAGAAAATTAATACAGTAAAAATCAAATAGTATGGCTCCTCTACCAGAGACTGAGATTGATATTACTACTTTCTTATTAAACACACACATACACAATTTTTAACTTAATTAAAATGCAAAAAGTTACTGAGAAAGAAATAACTTGCCAACTTAATTTAATACCATGTCTATGATAAAAGTGAAATTATGTTACATACAAGGGCAAGTTCCACACTTTGGAAAAAGCTGCACTACCTCAAGCTAACTCCTTATTTTAAAAAATTTAACTTTCTTTAGCAAATTGGCTAATATCTAATAGAAAACATTATTTTCAAAAATTTGCTGAGATTCAAGAATTAGAAACACTCAGTATCTGTGCTATTCAATACAGAAATCATTAGCTAATGTTAGCTATTTAAATTAAATAAAATTTAAAATTTAGTTCTTCAGTCCCTCAATCCATTTTTCAAGTACTCTTTAGCCGAATAGCCACATATTTGTTACCATACAGAATTGCACAGAGTATTTCTATCAACACAGAAAGTTCTACTGGAAGAGATGCTTTAAATTGTCAAAGGATTCTGATAAGGCCTAAATGGTAACAAATGAAAATAAGGAAAATTTTAGCAGGAAATAAAAGTATCTTTCAGTAAATAGAAACATTTTGAAAGAACTGTGAGAGAATGAATTAAAAGCTAGCAAAAATTTTTTTTTCTACAATTCCTTCAGTTTGATGATTTCAAAGGCTGAAGATGTACTAAAGCAAGTTGGAATCCCTTCCCAACTAATATGATTGCATTATTATTACAACTGAGAAATGGATTTAAAAACTTAGAAAATAAGGTTAAGAGACTGAGGCCATATCTGAATGCATATTGGCGAACACTGCTTACTGTGTATCAAACACTGTTTTAACACATGAGCTTATAAAAACTCTTAATTACATTACCTCCGTTAATAAAGCAATAAGGAAAGTACGCTCAAATAATAGACAGAACATCAAATCTATCTTTTAAAAATAAAGGGTCTTGCATAATAAATTATCATTTACCAGCCCCTGATCACTTTAAAACGTTTAGGTTCTCCCCCTGCCCCACCTGTATGAACTCAAATTCCTTGTGAATTTGTTTTGTTGTAACTGATATTTTTAAAGAGAATTTTCCAGTTCACTTGATACACCAAATTTTCAGACCAATTTTTACTATGCATAAATTCTGAAAACATCCCAAAATCTAGGTTATATAACCTATGAAAATATTTACATAACTTCCCAATATACAGGTTATATAACTTTTAATTTAGCTAATAATATTCCTTACACAGAGCTCATTTACCTCCCAAAACAGGCCCAGACATTTCAAATCTAAGGCCAAGGTTCATTTTCCTCAGCTTTCTTCCTCTCCCTAAGGTTTAAAGAAAATCATTTACCTATCTGTCTACTTTCTGCTTTATCACCCGTTTTATTCCTATCCTCCAGTAAACCCCCTTCCTCCCCTATAAGAAAATCAACTTACACAGATAAATCCATTTACATATGCTTCCCATGTAAAAGTAATTTATAGATGGGCAAAAGGTTACTGTCTTAACACAGATGCTTTGATAACAAAAAAAAATCTACTCTAAGTCACATAAGTAAATGGAAAAACTAAGATGAGAATCAGTTTCCTTTTCTACACATCACTGCAGAGTTTTGTCTTTACAATACTTTTAATATAAATAACTAACTGCACGAAAGAAAATTTCTTTTGTGGGTAATTTCTTATCATCTTTCAAGTTTCCTACAATGTGATTATATTGTTTCCATATTTTAAGAAGTTTATATTGATCTTTGCTGAATCTGTATGTTCCTACTTTTTGTTTGAAAACGGCAACCACTGTAATTACTCTGCACAATCCTACACTTGTCTCAGGAGCACACTCTGGATGCACTCCAAATGCTACCTCTAGAGAGTATATTTCCTCTCAGGAATGGCCCACATGGGCTAGGGACACAAAATGCCATAGGACACAAATAGCAAAGATTTCATGGTTAAAGAGTTTCCATTTTTCCTTAACATAAACAAACACATTATTGATCCGAATGTAATATTCACATGAATCTTTGAAAGTTTACTAGATTTCAAAATAATTGTATACTTTTTAAAGGCTGATTTTAGGATGTATTCCCTTATCTTTCAAGGCACTTCAGTGAAGAAATCTGAGAAGCAATGATGTAACGTTTATATTCTATAATTTAGCTACACCAATTCAAATCCTGCAATTCCTCACAACCTGACCTTGAAATGCACTCCTCTGAGGATCCTGTACCTTTCAGTATTCTCTTATTTCATGAAATAAGCTGAACACAAATGTAATCTCCAGTACCAGTAAGAGGTACATCCATAGAGGACAACATCCCATATACGGTACTGTAGTTCAGAACATGGGATTTTTAACTGCAAGAGTCGTGACCAGCATCATGTTTTTACATAAGAGTACAAAAATCAGCCTGTCGTCACAGTTAAGTCTAAGTTGTCTTATAAAAGGTTTTCTCTTTGTGTGTATATGTGTGTGTGTGGGAATCCAAAATGTGCTCAGATATTAAAGTTGCTTCATTAACAAGCTCTTGAAACCTATTCCTTTTATAATTAGTTGTATTAAACACCAAACACAAAAAATTGGCTAGAGCTAGGTCTTTGCTTTATAGCGCCTTTTCCAACACATATCTACCTCATCAATCAGTCTTCGCTCAGAACATGGAAGAAGATATTCACAATATAGATTTATATTATTTACTGCTTGTTGGAATTTTTAGATTTTAAGTTTTTCTGAAAACATGCTTTTTAACATTAAAACTGAAATACAAATTTTTCAGCAGGTCATTAATCCTTTTTAGAAAGTATCGTTTATCTACAGGCTAAATGAAAATGAGCAGTGATTATTTCATGAACATAGTACCTTTCTTCTCAAGAACTAAAAGTTCTTTTTAATATTCCCTTATCTCTAATCAAAAAAAAAATGTTATTGGGGGAGGGAAGATTAAATTTATTTTAACATTCCTCTGAAGTAGGAACATATTATACTGGTTTAACAGATGGAGAATCAAGCACAAAGACAGGTTACGTGATTTGCCAAAGTCTTGAATGCAACATTCATCAGTAACCACAGGATCATGTTCATTGTAAACACCAAGTTAACTGTAGAAATTTAATTAGTAAATTTTGTTTTGAAAAGGCTTTTCTAACCACATTAAGACTGATGTACCAAAAGAATACAAAGCCTTTCATCAAAGAAAATAAAATTTATTTGGATAAAATAAGTCAACATCATGGTTAGCCTCTCAGAAAATCAAAGTTCTTAATAAAATCCAAACTCAGATAATTTATTCACGTGTCTATCTTCCCTTCTAATTCTCAACATCTCCAATCCATGTCAGGACCATTATTACATGAGATCCTATCATTTCCAATACTCTCAACTCCTCCCCGTTATACTCTTTCCTTTTCTTATCCTCCTCCCCAACACCTTCCTCAAACTCCAACTCCAAAATCCTTATTCCTGTCTCTTTAAACTGCAGAGGCAGATGTCAACATTCATACTCCCACTCCAAGCCGTTCATCCCCCACACACATTAAGTACTTTGGCACTGGCTCAGGATTCCTCTCCACCTCAACTCCTGATACCAACCCAGCAACTTGAACAGCCACATTGCTGACCTTTTAAAATATCTTAGCAGATCCTGGCTCCTCTACTCCAGCAACCTGTTTCTACTCTAATCTTCCCTCATATGTCATCACCCTGGAGTCTGTGTTCTCTAATCAAAATCTATCTTTCTATTTTTCCCACTTCCACTCCACATACTCTTTAACTGTATCAAAACTTCCAATCCCTCAAAACAGCTGTCAACTCTGTATGTCTACTTACCTACTTCGAGCTTAATTTTTAATTTAAAATTAAAATTATCTAGTTTTGTATGAGGTACAGTATGGTATAAATACTCTGCAATTTGAATCTCAGTTCTACCGCTTACTCCCTTGTGTGTGGCTATGGGCAACTTACTAAACTTCTCTTGTCTCAGTTATCTCTATCTGTAAACTATTGTTAACACCTAGCTCACAAGATTAAATGAGAAGCAGTGAAATAGTCTGATGGACTCTTTTTCCTGGGCCTTAAGAGCTCTACCAATTACCAGTCTTTCCTTAGAACTTTTTTTCTTCCTCTCTAGTACTAACACCTCACCCAACAAATAATCTCAACTCTTAACTTCCCCTGAGTATAATCTTACTTTGCTATCGCCATTTCATCACTTCCTATTTTGCCTTTAACACTTTCTCTCTCAACTCTCCTACCTCTCAAGACTTTGACTTTGTCTTTTGGTGTCTCTTCTTACTCTCTCTTAAAAATGCTGCGTTAATCACTATTCAACTTTCCATTACTACTTAATATTCTCCTTGGGCAATTTACCACTAGCTTTCAACCATTATATATGCTGAAGATATCACCTCTAACTCTACCCTCTTAACCTTCTTTGGGCACCAAAACTATAATTAAAACACCTTATGAGGACATTTTCTACATTGACCCCTAGTAGGCACCCACAATTTAAAAGATCAAAATTGAGTTATTTTCCCCTTAAAAATCTTCTTTGCCTCTTCCCACTTTATTTAAGCTTCATAGTAGCCCAAATTTAAAATGTTGACGTTATCCCACACTCTTCCTACTCTTTCCTTCATATCCAGTCATGTAATCATACTTACTGGAAATCTAAACTGCCCCACAAATTCGTCCTCAATAATTCCAAATGCACTATTTCCAGCTGTTTTTTTTACCATGATTATTACATCCTCCTCATCAACTGAAGTTCATTTTCTTTTCATTCGAATCAATTATCCAAACAAGCCCTACTATTCAGCTTTCTACACAAATGTAACATCACTCTCTCACTAAAAATGGTTCTCTGCTGCCTACAGGATAAAGACTTAAACTGGCACTTAACAGTTATGGTGAAAAGTGAGGGACATTAGCCCCAAGAACAAATTTCCTTTGAATGCTTACTGCTTTAACTGAAAAATTAATGGGAATTCTGTTAGAAATTAATGTTATTCCTGACCAATTATATAAATTTTCCTCTGCTTTTTAAAAAAAAACTTTTGAAAAAACGTTTTCAGGAGCGTCTGTCACATTCATTTTGTGGGTCTCATACTCCAAAGCCTAGCCATCATCCTTTACCACAAGGTTGCTGATACATAGTAAAGCACAAATCCAGACTGCTTACAATGTGGCCCACTGACACTTTACTTATCTCCCCACTACTCCTCCAAACCAGTGTATACAAAAAGCTATTGCTTTTCTTCACTTTCCTTTTCTCCTTTTATGCTTGTTTTTATGCCCCTCCTCCCTCTTTCTTGGAATACCCTTTCCCTTTCCAATTCCCCTCTTCTCTGGCTGATTCCTAAATTGCCAAGTCTTTTCTGATGACTTCCTTCACATGTAACTCATACCCTGGCATCCACACCCACATTGAATCACCATCTCCTTAAGCCTTAAAGAACTTCATAAGCAGAGTACTCATCCCATTTCAGAGGAATCTAGTACCCTTGCTGGATAGTGAAAGCAGTTATCAGGCTCTACTTATCTTTGTATCTCCAGGGCTGAGGAAAAGTCCAGTGCCTAGTAGGCACTCAAATGTCAATGACCTGAAATTCTTGAAGAAAAAGTTACTAATGGTATCTGTCCCAAAAAACTGTGAGAAATTCATATATACGATTTAGCCACTAAAATTCTGAAATGTTTTCACATGTTAAAGGAGCAAGCCCAGAAATGAACCCTAATTTCAATCTCAAAATATCAACGTAATTTACAATAAACAATAAAAAAAAAAAAGGTTTGGTGACTTTATGCCAAAGTTACTAAAACATTGTGATGCAGTGAAAGTCAAGATAACTTTAAAAAGTGGCATCAGAAAAGTCATGATTCACTAAATTTCATCCAAATGTTTGGTGATCCCATCATATGACACTAACAGAGAAGCCATTAACAACTACTGTGTCTTGGTGAAAATGATCTCTAAATGTGAATAAACAAATAGGATGTCTCTTATCATATGCAATAGTATCATTAAATACTACCAGGCAAACAATTACTTTCTACATTCCAAGTCATAATAGCCTTCATCCAAATTATACAGATAAAATTAAGAAAATTATAAAATTGATCATATTAAAACTTAATTTTTAATTACTCTTGAATTTACTAAAGCTTATTCTTTGCACTCTAAATGTGGAAATACTATAAATTTATATTTATAAAATTTACATTATAAATATATAAATTTACTACGGGCAGAGATTGAATGTCAATATTGCATTTCTGGCATTTATTAAGATTGTATCATTTCTCTCCCTTAATCTTCAAATACGACAAACTACATGGATTTTCTCATGTTGATGCATTCTTATAATCTCAAGACAAACCCAGTTTAACTGTGAGGCTTTGTTCTGTGTTTAGTTCACTGCATTGGGCTGGATTTGCTACTTGAAAATTCTCAGCCATTATCTCTTAATAGTTCCTCTCCTTTATCTCTTTTTTTGGAAATGAAAGTCATATGTTAGATTTGTTCATCTTATCCTTCATGTTCTCTTTTTATTTTATATCTCTATCTCTGGGTTCAGCCTTCTGGGCCTCAGTCTATAGCAGGAGATTTTAACCTTTTGTGCCCTGGACCTCTTTGGCAGTCTGATGAAGCCTACGGCCTCCTTCTCAGAACAATATTAAAGGCTTAAAACAAAATACAAAGAATTACAAAAGAAATCAATTTTATTAAAATAATTACCGAAGTATTTTTAATTTTGAAATAGTTATACAAAATATATTAAATATATGTGCTTCTTTATTAACATTAAAATATAAGTTCTAGCAATGTTTTGATAACTATAACTTCAAACTAGTGATGGCTATAAGTGCTGTTTTAGGTATCTATAACCACTGAACAGCAATTGTACTATAAGAAAAAAAAATCTGATTTCTATGGGTGTTAGGGGTTGTATTATATCCTGCCAATGATAATAATAATGATGATGAAGATGATGAAGATGATGATGATGATGAAGAACCCCTAGTACCTCAGAAAGTGATCCTATTTGGAAATAGGGTCATTTACAGATGCAATTAGTTAAGAGGAAGTCATACTGGAGAGGGGTGGGCTCCTAATCCAATACAACTGGTGCCCCTATAAGACGACCATGTGAAGACACACAGAGAATGCCATGTGATGATGAAGGCAGAGAAGGGAATTAGGCAGATGCAAGCCAAGGAATGCCAAAGTTGCCATCAACTCCCAGCCCAGAAGGAAGGAAGGCAAAGGATTCCCCTACTGATTTCTGAGGAAGCATGGATGGCCCTGTCAACACCTTGATTTGGAGACTTCTCATCTCCAGACCTGTGAGACAATAAATTTCTGTTGTTGTAAGCCATTTAGTTTGTAGTACTTTAAGGCAGCCCTAGGAAACTAATACAACTGCTATCCAAGTAGTTCTAATTCTGCGGGTTTTTTGGCATTTCCTTCAATTATGAATGTAGACAAGTTTCAGTTAAAAATTAATAAAAACGATCTTAATTCTGAGAACTCTATATGTCTAAAGCAATTTTTAACACCATAGTCTAAGGTCCATCACTAATGAACTGTTTTAACAACAACAGCAACAAAAAAAAATAATTGATTTTCTTTTTTCATTTCAAACCATTCTGAGTGCCACAAAACTAACATCTTAGGAGTTTTTAATGACTTTGGTTCTGGACTATAAAACGAAATGCTACTATGACACAAACTTTGCCATAAATAGCTCAAACTAAATCTAAATATTAAAGAACGAAAACATCATGTGTTAATTTCTTAAATTAATTAAATATACAATTACCCTTTAGTGTTAGGACATGATTTTTATGAATAACCAAATGAAAAGACTTATGTTTTTGGCACATTTTGGCCAATTAAAGCATGAGTCCTGGTATCTTGTTAGTGAAGTATTCCTCTTACAACTACTCAAGTTGGTGTTTAAACCCAATAGCCTTAAAAAGAGGTTTAAAAAGAGCAGTACAAAGTTCTCCATCTGTGATTATATATTATATATATATATATATAAAATCAAAGACAAATGGCTATTACTAGAAGTCTTTCACTTGCTTAAATATGTCAAAAACAACATAATAAAATTAATCAATTAAAAAATACGTATGTTACAAGTCTAGAGACTTGCAATGTACCTATCATATTAATTAATGGTTATTTAGCACAGGAAGGGCTCATACAATGCTTAGTTCAAATACTGTCATTTACAAAGGAGCAAAATGAGGCTCACAGAGGCTGTCACTTGCCCAGAATCACAGAACAAATTAGTGACAGGTAGGATACTAAGGCATTTCCCAATTACAAGTCCAATGTTCTTTACACTATACCACACTGCATAAAGGTTGGTAAAATTAAATAAATTATCTACAAATGCCTTTTGTATGATCGCAATAATTCTACTTATAGTATTTTAAAACAGTCCATGGAGCTGCCCAAAAACAACCTGAAAATTTTTTATTTTAAAAAATTTCATTTACCATCCAGCACATTCTAAAAATAGGCAAAAGATCTCATTCCCATCTTCAAAATTTGCAAAATTTTTTTCAAATGGAACTGGATAGATATTTCAAGGTATAAGTACTCTCATACACTGAGTTTTCCTTTTCTAGAGAGCAATCTGGCAGAAAGAATAAAATAACTTAAAGTTTGCATTTCTTTTAACTCTATTCCTAGACAATCTCAAGGAAAATGTAACAGATTTGGTTAAAGGCAGAACTCAGGATCAAATGCAGCATTGTTCAGAAATAATAGATATATCCAACAATGGTAGAATGATTAAAACTAATGCATGTTATGTTGATTATAATGTAGCCATTAAAAATTATGTTCTAGAAAATACTTAATGACAGAAAAATACAATATATTAGCTATCTTAGACTCTACTACGTAATTCCATTCTGTTGAGAATACATGCATATACATAAATTATATAATAATACATATGTAAAGCATTTATCACAGTGCTTGGGACATAGTAAAAATCCAATAAATGAGTATGATTCATCAACATCATAGGAAAATAAAGGTTTGATTATATATTGAATGTTAAGATGTTATCTTAGTACAAATGCAAATAAATTATTATTATTCACTTAAAAGACCATTTTGTACATTACTTGAGGTAAATTATTATTCTTGCATGAAGGGAATTATTTTTTTAAACTGGCACTTTTAATTCAGTTCTAATTCCTACTGAAGGTTAGAGAAGAAAATCACACTTTTACCAACATTTCCCCAAGTCTGACATTGCATAAGACAAAGTCTTACATATAACCGGTCCTTCAATAATTCCTGATTAAATATATACTCACAATTAACTTCTGGGAGCGTTCCGTCTCTCTACATAAAGCTCTTATTTCAAATAATAGAGCACTACTACAGGATTTCAAAATGAGGCCTCTAAAAGCTTTACTGGACTTTACCACAATGGCTAGAAAAGATTAAGGTTTCTCAAGATAGTAATGATTTTCACTTTTTTTTTAAAGGTTGAAATCAGGTGGAAAAACACTTGAGTGTTAAGAACAGTCTCTACTGCAATTAAATTCCTATTGATTGTGGCTTTAAAAAAAGAGAAAAGGAAAAGGAAAAAATATACGTAAGGATTTTACAAATAAAATCCACATTCGAGGGCAGTTTTAAACTATGCTAAAAAAAAGCATCTGCTATATCTCTTTTGTTTCTTCATAATATATAAATATAAATAATAAATTACCATTTTAAAACATTTTAAAGATGAGAAATATAAATTATCAGAATAAAAGTTATGTTCCAAAGAAGTTCACTTTGTGGTTTAGCTAAGGCACAATATTGGCCCTAATAAAAATGATCACCAAATAAACACATTACTCTCTAACATAAAAAATTCTTAAAGTAAAACCCCAAGAGTTTGTCCCCATGAAGAGTTAACATCTAACGGCAAAATATTATATGCTAAAACACATTAGTCTTGTCCTACAAAAACTAACATAACAAAGCTCCTTGGGAGTAACTTATTAATAATAAAGTGAGGTAAATTTGTAAAAAAAAGAATCCTAAAAGTCTAGGTAAGTGAGGTAATTTCCAAGTTGTCCCATACTAAATAGATTCAGAAAAAAAAAAAATTAAAAGAAATCCTCCCAGTAAAAATTCCTATTTGGTATTTCAAACATCAACATCTTTGGGACTGAACCACTGAAAATATTTATTCATTTTTCGTGTAACAGATGCACCGACTTCACTACACCAAAAACTTGCATTCTCAATATGCCTATGGCAAAAAATGTGCCCACTTAGAAACAATATTTCATACAAGTCAATTCACATTCCGTCGTTTTTCTATTAGCTGCATCCAACATTTTATTTTAAATGTGGTATTTTCCCACCTCTAAAATAGAACTTGACGTTTTGATCCAAGCTACTTTCTTAAAAGATAATAGTAAAAACTATCGTCATTCTGTTCATAATTTTAGGAGTTTTTCTCCTAACTAAGCGTTATCTGAGATACAGTACTTCTTGATCTCTTTCAAAGTAGGTCTAATCTGCGGAAGGCAGTGAGACAGTGTACTGCACTGTGAATGGACAGCCAGGTATTTTATGAATGGAGGCGATCACGTGATCCCAGCACCTCCCCGAACTGATATTTCCCACATAACTGTGTCAACATTCTGAGAACAGGGGTAGTTGTTTGTGTGTGCGTATGTTTTTAAATTTAACCTGTAACTTCAAATTCTCCTTACTTCCTGAACTCAAAAATCTACATGAAGACCGACAATAAAGCTTCGAATATTTTTCTTGGAAAATCCTTTTAAGATGTCCAAGGTGATGGATGTTTAATTATTTTTTTATGAATGAAGAGTGTGCTATGCAAATGAGAGCGATTCACAAAAAGGGAGAGAACATGGCGGCCACTTCTGCTTCTAGGCTGCACTGACACTGCAGCAATCTACCTTCTCCCACAGCCGCTCATCAGAAGAGTGTGTTGGGGGGGAGGGGAGAAGGAGAAACACTGCTTGGCATTTCTCAAGCTATTTTATGTTAAACGGGCCTAGGTTTTAGACTTAAAGTTTTCTCAAAAAATTCTGACTCGAGGAATGCACTTTATTTAAAGGAATGCATCCTAGGGCTAGCCCTCACTTAACTCTTTCCAACCCTCCTAAGATAAACAAAACTTGAACTGAATTACAAGAAAACGGAAGCTAATATTCTGCATGGAGTTAAATCCCGTCCCAATAAAAAACTGTCATCGCACCATCATTCCTCCAAGCAGCTGTTACATTAAAAAATATTTAAAAGGCAAAGTATTTCGTCTGGAAAGCATAAAGACAGCCAAAATAAAAACTTTAACCGGGATAGTCTAGAAGTTAATCAATGAAGTCATCAACATGTTTGGCAATGTAAATACTGTTAAATCAGCATAAATGCTGTATTTTAAAATAGCTGAAGTATAAGAATTAGCACTCAAAATTCTTCTATGCTCCTAATAAAGATATGTCCAATGTTCGCAAAGGTAAAATATAAGAGTTCAACGTCTCCTACGCTCCATGTATCCTTATCCTATTAAATTCTAAAAATGTTTTCCTAGCCCCATTTTTTACAAGAATCTTACAGGTCATAAGTTTAAAAAAGGAGGGGAGGTGGATGGAAGCTAAATCGGTATTTAAGAGTCACTGACTCATCGAATTAAGATTCAAGAGCAGTTTGCTGCAGGAGGTGCTCCCACACATCAGTTTCCAAGTGAAACAGCTATAAAGGAAGCAGGATGGATATTCAGGGTATGCTGATTGACATGTTAAAGTAAAAAAGGACAGGCCAAAGGTCTTCCAGGCAAAGGGGTAATTTCCACCCCGCCTCCATCCATCCACATTACTCCATCTCCTGAACATAAAACCGCCATCCAACCTCAACACTCAATACCCTTCCCCAGAATAAAGCAACTAAAGGCGGGGGAGGCGGGGGGGGGGGGCGGAGGGAGATAGAGTAGGGTGCTACTAAATAAAATGGCAAAATAAGTCAAATGTTATCGGCAGGACAGGATGCATCGAACTCTCCCAGGTTGCAAGCCTTCCGGGACCCAAGTCTCGGAGGACCTGGGGGACAGCGGAGGAAGGGGGGGGGGAGGTCAGTAATCAAGATCAGTGAGGCTCTTACTCGTTGTCAGAAGTCGCCGTCTCCTCGCTCATCTTTCCCTCACCGTGATCCGATCTGGAGATGGAGGAGCAACAGCAGGCGGAGGAGCGGCAGCAGCAGCACCGAGGGGCAGGAGGCAGCGGCGGCCGGGGGGGCGCGGGGGCAGCTGCTCAGGGGCCTCACCATGGTGGATGCCTCACCCGGAACGATGCCCCCCCCAGCCGGGAACTCCGGCCACCCCCACAGGGGGGTGGCGGCAACAACCTCCGCCGTGGCGACCCCAGCCTCTTCCCCCGCTTCAGCGCCCAGCCAAAGGATCCGAGGAGGCCGGGGACGGTGGGTGCAGAGGGAAAAAGGAAGGGGGGCTGCGAAGGCTGACTGAAGAGCTGCTCCTCCGGCCACTGGGGTGGAGTGCGGCGGGGTCCGGCCAAGGAGGAGCGGGCGGGTGGAGAACCCTGGAGCAGAGGCGGCGCTTCCCTCAGGGATGCGGCGAGGAGGAAGCAGAGCTCCCCTGGGTGGGGGCCGACAGGGGGGAGCCGAACCCAGGCTCCAGGCGGCGGCGGCACGGTCCTGCGGGAGCGCACCCCACCATCTCCCGCCTGGCGGCCGGCTGTCCGCTCAGCCCCCGGCGGCGACTGGGACGGTCCCCAGGAACGAGCAGAACCGGCGACGGGCCTCGCGGCGGCGGATTCCTCCAGACACGCTCCAGCCGGGACGACTCCAGAAGGGGGAGGAGGGGGCGGCGGGGAGTGTGTGAGGCGGCGGCAGGCGAGCCGATCGCCCCCACCCGGGCAGGCTGGGAGCAGACGCGCCCGGGGGACAGGGTCCCAAGAAGCGGCTTGAGAGCGAGGACTGCGGCCGCAGGTCGCCCGCCAGCCGGTGCCCACCAGCAGCTCAGCCGGCCAGCTCCTCACCTACTCACGCCCGCCAGAGGGGAGCTGCGAGGGGGGCGGCGGAAGCGCTCACGCCGCCCGCTCCTTCCGCCGCCGCCGCCGCTGCCCGAACCGGGGGCGCCCGCGGGAGAAGGAGGCGAAGTAGTCCCTGGCGACTTCTCCTGGCCGCCGACTTCCCCCGAGGGCCAAAGCGAGCACGGGGTGGGGTTGCCGAGCGGGGACCCGGGGCTGTGAGGGCGGGTGGGTAGGAGGACCAAAAGCAGCGGCCTCCGGGCGAATCACTGCAACTCGAAGTCGTGTGCAGCATAGCAAGTTTCAGGAAAGTAGTTCCCTCCTCCCTTCATTTCCCAAATCGTTGTCGAGCCACTGAGAGGGGAGAGGGAGGAGGGAGGCGGAGGGATACGCCATGCACCGTTCTCGGTGTGCGTGCGCGCGCTCCAAACTCTTGGCACGCTGCAAAAGGGGGCGGGGGTGTGAGCTGCACAGGGAGCTGCTTGGGAGGTTGCATTGTTGCGGCGCGGTACTCCCGGTTACTCATTTTGGAATGTTCTGGTGGTTTGAACGAGGAGACTAGAATGATACTGTGCTCAAGGAGGAAACTGGAGGCTACTCTGTTCTGCTGTGGCGTGTGTGTGTGTGTGTGTGTGTGTGCATGTGCATGTTCCTTGCAGAGCAAAGAATGGAACTGGCATGAGTTCATTAGTTAGTGGGGGTTAGAAGAGGGACTGTACAAAGAGAGCTCCGCCTGCTGTCCCTCTCGTTGCATTGCTGCAGTCTCCTAGCTGCATGCACAGCGGGATTGTGTGTTTGTGTGTGTTAGAGACAGAAAGAGTGTTAATACCTGGGATTATTACTGCTCAAGGAGTATGCTGTGCAGGGCATTCATCTCCGAAAGCTAAAGTGGTTGTTAATGGAGAACGGCTTCCATTGAAGCCCGAGGTAGGCGTGTTACATGAATCTGGCGCAGCCAGAAGCACAGGAAATAACTCCCGCTGCGAGTGAGGTTGCATAACTATAGCGCAGAAGATGCCTCTGTGGCACGAACTGCTCTGAACGGAGGCGGAACGAGAATTGAATAGGCAGCTGTCACGTTTGCATTGTTAGAGGACAATGTATGCATTCATCTGAAAATGTTTTTGCACAGAAATCTGCCGGTGTTGTGGGCCGAAGTATTGGGTCTCTCGGACCAGAGGACTCAAGGCTCTACAAATTCTATTATCTCTTCTCTACCTAGAAAGACAACCTATACATGATTCGGCTTGGGGGACTGAATCCCAAGCGCTCCCGCTTCTGACGCATCTCGCTAGGTAATAAGTCTACCTCTGAGCGCAATGCTCTGCTATTCATTCTCCGCTGTGAGCGACCTGAGAATGAAGGTTGCCTCTCCTTGCGAGGTAGAGCAATTTCTAAGGAAGAAGAAAGTGGGAGAACGTCCCAAACACGCCAGCATGCCCCTTCTGCCATCTGTCCAGAAAGTTTCAGGATTGCTGTTTTCAGGAGCGCATACACTAGCCTGTTAACAGTGTTTTGCACATAGTAGGTACTACTATTGCTAACCACCTCAGCTGCTCTGATTTGAATCAAGTCTCATCAGTTATAATTATAGGCAAGTTACTTAAACTCTGTGCCTGTGTAAAATGGGGATAAGAGTAACTAACTCATTGAGCTGCTGTACTGATTAATGAGGTAATGATATACATTAAGCACTTAAAACAGATTAAGAGCTCAATGAGTCCTAGCTCTTACTATGATTTTGTAAAACGGAGATGGTAGGTAATAAACTCCATGACAAGGTAGTGGCACTTACTCTAAAGGTTTAATGTAAAGTATTCAGTAGCCTTGTTCACTCATTCAATAAATAACTTGGGTTTTTCTTCTGTATACCACTCTTGCTAGACACATAGCCTGGCCCTTAGTAAGCTATCAATAAATGATAGTTTTGAGTTATGATTAAGTACAGGGAAAGTTAGGTCACTTGCAAAGCCTTGTTTTCGTTCAAAGAAGATCTGTATCTGTTTGAGGTTCAAGAGCATCAGGGAAATTATCAATAACAGACTTTGGGAGAAGATATGAAAACTGTCTTGACTGTCGTGTGCAAGACACTGCGCTGGCCAGTTTCACAAATGTTGCTTACCTAAAGGGGAAGGTTATGATCAATAGCCCGCATTAATGCTTTTAGATTGTTCCCAAATCCATGACCAAGACACAGGCACCAAACAGTTTTTATTTTTAATCAGTCCTCACTTAATGTCGATGAGGTCTGACTTTAAGGAAAACAACATATAACGAAATCGGTTTACCATAGGCTAATTGGTATAAACAAGAGTGAAGTTCCTGTGGCACGTCATCAATGTTATAACAAAATGGCATTGAGCAAAATGATGTTATTCGAGGACCTGCTGTACACTGCAGGTACTGCTTTAATGCAGATTCCTAGATCCCACTCCAGAAATTGATCAGCAGATCTGTAATCTGCTTTTTCAGATGTATGCCAGATTCCTCTTAGCCTTTCACAGTCTACTCCCCCTTTCCTTGCAGCTAATGTCATCACATCTCTGAACACACTAATTGAAACCTCTATTCCAGCAGAACACAAAAGAGGGTGGCCCAAGCTATATTGTATGCTAAGGCAGATAACAGTCAAGGCCAGAGAACTGGCTCAGCTAAGGAAGATGGATTCAACAAGAATTGAAAAGCTGTGTGAGAAGGTAAATACAGATTACAGTTTCACTTTACGTTCCAGCAATATTCAGCTGGTTGAGCACTAGTCAAGAAGGGTTCTGTGGCCATATCAGGGTCAGGAGGGCAAGGGACTCGTATTTGCTTGACTTTATTTTTCTCAAGAGGGTCTGTGGGAAGGAGGCTGGTCACAGTAGTTGGTGCCCACAGGTGGCTTTTGGTACTATTGTCCTCAGTTTAGGAATTAGCCACAACCACCTGACAATTAACAAAATGTTATAGATGATTAATTATCTAAAGCATCCATGAGCCAACAGCACAATTGCCAAGTAATTGCCACTGTAGGACAGCATCAAAGTTAAGAAGGTACAAGTGGGTTCTGAGTTCCAGGTAGGTATCAGACCAGAGTTCACAAGGACAGAAAAGTGGCCTTTTTTCATTAGAGGCCCTGTAAGATGGCATGGAGCACTCAAAGACTTTCTCCCTCTTTCCAGACTATTTGGTCCATAATGATCATCTTTCTTATGAACTCAGAACTTGTCTTTTCAAATTATTTTTGCCTTTACTATTTTATACCTGTATTAATGATTATAACTTTTTTTGCTAATCAAATTTTCATGAGTTTTTTTAATTGTTGTTGTTTTCCCAGTTTCATTTTAAGAGACTTGAAGGCAGAAGCAACATGTCATATTTTTTGGTGTTCTCTTCAGTATTGGTTTTTAAGTAATGGAAGCTTTTCGAGTGAATGTATAAAATTTATAGGTATAAAAATGAAGCTGTATTTACTGACACTATAGTGTAAATCAGGAGTCCCCTTATTAAGACTTGAATACTACTGCAGTTTAGCATTTCACATGTACCATGCCCTGTACTAATAAGTTCTCAGCAGATATATGTATACTTGAAAAGCCAAAAGAGGAGATAGCCATGCCAACATTTGAGGTGCTAACAGCATATAAAATACATGTACACATTTCCATTCTAAAACTACTCCTAACAGTAGTTTTTGTAGTTTGTATTTTAAAACTGTAGTTAATACGCGCCTAGATCAAAGAGAACACATTTTCATGCTGTACTTTGTTTAATGAACTTTTTTTTTTTTTTTTTAAGTGTAACCAGTCTCCTGGCTAATGAGCTCTGCCTCTCAGTGGAATTACTAAATGGTAACCATGTTTCTAAATAGTTTCCTTGCCTCTGGCATGAGTCTGTTTCTCCATCACTAGGGTTTCCATGTTCTTCCAAACTATACAAAGTATAGAGGAGAAGTATGCTATTTTATTCTTCTCCCAAAGGACTGCAATTGTTGGTCTGGTAGTATCCGGTGAGTGTGAAATCAGTTTACTTTTAATGCTATAACTGCCTTTTACAGGAAGTTTCCACAAGATTACAATGAGTACAAGGGAAATGAGCAGTCTGCGATTTCCTTTATTTTCTGTATAATCTTAGCAGGGAGGATGTTTACTAGGCCCCATGCTACTAAATAAAGCACTTCTCCCTAGCCATCATTCTCCCAAATGGCTTTGGCATGCTCTTTTTTTTTGAAGATTATATCCCATTACAACAAATATAACTGAAATATCTGTCACATAAGGTTTCCAAAGCCATGTGCATGCAACACAAATTCAGTATACAACAAAAGTATCCAAGTGGTTCCTTGGATTTTGGTTTAAATATGAATTTGACTTTCCTTTTAGTGAGTAGTGATAATTAGCCATTGTATAGGACTACAAAACTTCTGATGCATCTCAGTTACTTACCTTTTTAACACTCTGGTCTGCTAGGTATCAACTCCAACTTACAGAGAGAATTAGGAACTGAAACTCAAGAGAAGTTAGGTGACTTGCCAGAGGTCACACATTAGTAAGGATGTAGCTAGAGCTCAAACTCAAATTTTTGCCTTCAAAAACTGGTGTGTATGTGTGTGTGTTTACATATGTGTTAATATTTTATATAACTTGTCAAAGATGGGATCCCTGGTGGGATATTCTTTCCATTTAGAATCATTATTACTGTAGATGATGACTTGGCAGTAGAGACATATTTTAAAGAGAAGATAGAATTCCTTGGCTGTTATAAGCTGCCTTTTGTGGTCTTCGGGCGCATAAATTCCTTTAGACCGGTCAGAGTGTAATCTGGAAACCTTTGGAGGCTCTTTTGTAAATTGGTAGCTAATCTAAAGCCTTAATAGGAAGACTACTTCCATTAGGAGGCAAAAAAAAAAAAAAAAAAAAAAATCTGGTTATTTTTTCGTGATACTAGCAGCTTCGATGATCATGGTAACCACTAGCCAGCATCTGTGGCTATTTAAATTTAAATTAATTAAATAAGATTAAAAATTTACTTCTCAGTTTTACTAGCCACATTTCAAGGGCTCAATAACCACAGATGGCTAGTGGCTACCATATTGGATAGTTCAGACATAGAACATTTTTATTATCACAGAAAATTCTACTGGAACTTTAATGTGAAGATGTGTTGCTATAAAGAACACAGGTAGTTATATAATTATTAATATAAGTATCTAACAATGATTATGCTCTCAAATATGTAATTATTGGTTGAACTGGGGCACTGTATTCCCTCTTTTGACCTCAGTTTGTCTTCAATGTCATCCACTAATAGTAAAAGGAAGGGTAATTTCATAATTAAAGTCTTTGATAAGCCTATCTATATCGATAAGCACTCATTCATTGACTTATTTTATAAAAATATTTTAAATGCTCCTACTTACTACTGTAAATCCTTGCTATTGAATGCAGCAAAGCTTCTCTTGGGAGCTTTTTAGAAATGCAGACCCCCGGGCTCCACCCCAACCCCATTCACTTATAATCTGCATTTTAACAAATCCCCAGGTGATTTAGCTACACATTAAGGTTTAAGAAACCCTGTTATGAATAATCTCTTTCTCATAGTGGCCCTTCCTAACCTTGACCAGGTATATTTTTATTTAGGCTTTTCCACCCTCCAAGTATCTAAAAGTAAGATAGGCCCCCCATCATTTCCAGCTTTTTTCCTATTCATATTTCTTTTCAGCCTCTTCTTTCTGGTCCATGATTTAGAACACTGAGGAGCACCTTAGCTCTGTCCTCTAAGTTAAGCCTTGATGCACTCTTAGTTTCTTGCAGTCCTGGAACTCTCCACCAGGGTACTGACCGTGCCCTTGAAGGCTGCCTCTTTCCTCCCCACCCCTTCCCAATTTCCTCTTTTCTATCAAATCTTCCTACTTTCATAAAAATTATTCCTTCTTTTTTTTCAACTCTCTCTTTCTGACCTATTGAAGGATCCCTCCTCTTTCCACTCTGCAACATCACACTTTAGTAGGGCTTAATCACACTTTGTTAGGCATGTGGAAAGCCTGATAGTTCTATACAACCCACTCGGGGAGTCTTAAAACTTTGTATTTTGTTGTAACTCTGTTTGCTCTACCATGATTTAAAAGCAAAACAAAATTTAATACCCTCCATTTACATACAACATTGACCCCTCTAGACTTCTACCTGTGTTGGCAATGTACATGGGTGTATAAATATAATATTTGGCTGAACATTTATAATTCAAAGAATACAAATGATTAGGTGCTAGAGGAAGGAAGAGCACAATAAAGGAGTGTCAGTATTAGAGGAAGAAGATAACGGATATTTTTCTTATCTGAGTTTGTATAACATCTTATATAAATGTTTTCTTTTGATTTTCCAGATCTTCCTAGATATATTGTATGATTTTGGAGACTAGGAAAAAGGCTGTTACAATAGTCTGTATAAGAGAACAATTTGGGGCTAGAAAGAAGAGGATGGATACCAGTACATGTAGGTGCCAAGATACTCGAGGCTATTTTAGCTGCTGGGAGGCCTGCTTTCTGGAAACTTGCAATCTAGCTGGGGATATGTGGAAAACCAAAAGGAAACATTTAGAAAATACAAGATGTTATATGAATAAATGCCATGACAACTAATAAAAATAACTGGTGTCATTTTCTCTAATGATACCTTATTAGCATTCTCAAATATGTCCATTTTGGAATTTTATAATAGCTTTAATATCTTTGTATGAAAACTAAAATATACACCACATTGAAAAGTTCTGTGTTTAAAAATTATAACACTCTAAAAACTTCAGTTCCAGTAACATCTGGCCAGTCCTTACCTCACTAGATAAAGATGGTTTTATTCTTTATAAGATTTAAAATCCTAAGACACTGACTTTCCTTCATACTATTGAATGCCACCTCAGCTCTAAGCTTTTATCAGAAGCCCATAAACACTTCACACTCTTATTGTCGTCTGGGTCTTAGCCAGTCTTTGTTTATTTCCAGTTTCCTTCCTGGATCATCCCAGTCTTCCTTTTGGGTCTCCTGCCAAGCTGTGCCAAGTACTTTGAACAGTCTCTTTTTACTTGCCTTATTGTCCTTGCTCATTTTAAGTACATCTCCTGGTATTTTCCATAAAGCTTTTTAGAACCGATGTTGGGGGAAAAATGATTTCTACAATCCTATAACATTTGGTCCAGTCTACATCTTAGAAGTGTAGTTAATTCTTGATATATTCCATAATACTATTCTTAACTATGTATTTGTCTAATGTCTGTAGTTACATATTGTTTCCAAGTTTTTATAAAACGCAAATATATACATATATGTATCAAATTATTTTTGTACAATAACTTGTCAAGTAAGATGCCTGATAGGTGCTTATCAAATATTATTTTATGTAGTACTGGTAATTTATTACTCTAAAAGGGCAACTTTCAATTCCCATTTTCAATTTATGTCTCTGGAGTTTGTATCCATTTAAATGTATAAATGACACTAGAGATTTTGCCAAACTTTCATTCAAATTCATAAATTCTATTTGTGTATAATCTCAGTTTTTCTTTACCTTTCATATACCTACAATGTCACATTTCCTTTGAAATCACTCGAAATGTAACTCATTTAGTTGTAACAATAATTATTTCTTGGTTCTTTATTCTTTTTTATCACCTTTACTTCTGAAATTGATCTTTTATAAAACTGAGAGTACAAAGTAAAGGATAGAGAGAAATTTCAGAAAACTATCATGAGAATTTATTAGAGTGGTGTTTAGGTCCATCTCTCAAAGGATTCATCTTCAGTAGACTCATGGAAGATATCTATACTAGATATATTAATTAGTTAATTAATTTTGTATGCCAGGTTCAGTAATAGAGATGAAATTAAAGCAGTCCTTGACTTCAAGAAATTTGTGTGTAGTGAAGATGTAAATTGATAACTTGCCATTCCCATGATAATTACTATTTGAACAACTGATGTTACTTCACATAAAATAGAGGATTAACAGTAGCTGAGTTACCATAAAACATTGTGAAACATAAACAAGAGTAATGAAATGAAAAACCATCCTTGAAAATGGTTTCATGGGTGTGTTCAGGGAGAGTGTGAATAGAAAAAAAAAATGTTGATGGTTGTATAACTTCAACCTCTAAAGCAACAATTAGAGCTGAGAGATTTGATAATTGCTTCTTTTTGTGTGTGCACATTTATAAAATAACAAGGTCAAAATGCTAAAGATTAAACCCCATGAGGATAAAGCTTTCACAGCCACTCCCCCAACCTTCAGCCTATTTAAATATATTACCCTTTTCACCACACCTATCTATCTTTAATTTCCCTGTCTGTTAGTTACCATCCAGAGACCTGATGAATGTTTATGTAGCTAGCTTGTTTGTTTGTAGTTGTTTTCTGGCAGTTATTTATTAAACAGGCCCTTGTGGTATATTTCAGCAATCTCCTAATTAATACTTAAACACTCAAAGAAAATAACCTTTTACATAATGCACCTCATTTTGATTCTCAACTGAAGAGTTGTCTGTGGTTGCTTTTTATGTACTAAATGCCCAAGGCCACCTGCCCTGCTTCTCATTTCATCCATCCCAATGTAGTTTTCACTGGGCCTTCCATTTCTCTTGTCTCTTCTGAATGCATGTAAAAATTCTATGTTGGACATATTGTTGTTGCGTTTATTTGATTTCACAATATGTTCTTAGGTTCCTAGTATATGTTCTGAATATCTAACAAAACAGAGGCCTTGTTCCTTCTTCAAATGTCTAGTATTGTACCCTCAACAATGTTGATAAATAAAAGTTGCCTCCCCAAATGTGAAGGACTCTCATGTAAACCTGGATCCTCATGTTCAATTTAAAACAATAATTTTAAAAGGCACAAAATAACTAATATCAAGATGAAGAAATCTGAAGATTTAGTCAGTTACCTCAAATCAGATATTGGAGTAGAAATTTTAAATGGACTTTTCATACATCACTAGTAGTCCCTAGGTGCACTGTCAAAAATACTAAACTCTTTTGGTTCATTTTCAAGTTAAAAATGTTCTTTGTAAAAACTTATAACTCTATAGAAAAGTAGCAAAATAAATGTGAGGACTCCAATTCTACTCGCCTCAAAGGTGACCACTATTAACACTTGAGAATATATCGGTCTTTTCTATATATTTACACATACAATATACACATTTTAAATTTATCCTATTTCCTTTTTAACATGCCATGTACATTTTCAATGTTAATGCTCATTTTTTTAAATATTATTATACAATATTTTATAATATAAGCATACTATAATTTATTTCTCTTTCTCTCTATAAATAGACATCAATCATTGATTATTTCCAGACTTTGTTTTTTCTATAAGAAACAATGCTTCAGTGAGCATCTTTACACACTCACCTTTGGGCTTATAAAGGTGAAGATTTCTCTCAAAAAGATTTATGTAAGTGAAATCACAAGGTCAAAGAGAATAAACATTTTAAATAATGAAAGATAATGCCCCTTTCTCTTCCAAAACCACTCTTCTATTTTTCATCTTTTCATCAAAGTATAGGAGAATACCTTTTTCTCTATATCCTCACTCAAAGTAGATATTAATCTCTTAATTTTGGCCAATGCAATAGCCCTCTAATGTGGTATCTTACTGTTGTTTTACTTTGCATTTTCCTAATCACTTGGTTTCATTTTGTTATGTTTCTTCTTCAGTGAAGTCCCTAATCCATCTGTTTCTCATTAGTTTCTCTTCGCCTCAATTTCCTTAGCTGTACCTTTACCTGAAGATTATTGTGAAGTAACTGTTAGGAGAATACTTATTTATTAAACACTATAATCAATGGGTCACTGTCTTTTCTAAGAAAAATAATAGATAAAAAATAAAGTATTTTATAGTCTTTACAAAATTATCTTTTCTGTGTTTGATATTTTATTTTTATTTATGTAATTTTTCAAATTGCCTTTTCTCCAGTCACACAGAAACACTATATATACATTGTATTCAGGCAGGAAATGACAATATATCAGGGAGAAGTTCAGTGGAACTATTTATATCCTATTACTATAAAATGTACATTTGTTCATAGTATTCCCCCAACATAGTTTCCCCAGCACAAAGGTGTTAAATAAAATGAGCATTATTCCTAAAAGTGTTATGAGACAGATACCTAACTTTCTCTTCTCCAGACCAGTAATATAGAATAATCCACTTGATAAATACAAATGTGCAAATGTTGCTGGACTCTTTGATATAAAAGTGTTCTCTGGTGAAGGATATAAAGATAATTATAATAGCTAACATTTATTGGGTGCGCACTGCATGCCAGGTGCTGTTCCATGTGTTTGTCATACATGTTAATGCTAACCTTAGTGTGAGATAGTTACCATTAGTATCATCTCCATTTTAGTGGTGAGGAAGTGAAAGTACCCAAGGTTAAAATAATTTGGCTTGAGTAGTTTTCATTTGAGAAAATAGAGCCCAGGTTCAAACTTAGGAGTTCCAGAGCCCCACTCAGAGTCACAATGCAGAACTTCCATGACAAGCGTTTGACTAAAATAATAACAAAGGGGGGAAAAACAATAAGAAGAAGGATATGAACAAGGGGGAAGAGAAAGAAGTGAGGGCTAAGAAAAAAAAAAAGGATTGGAACCAAAATGGCATAGCTGATAGAGGCTCTGCTCATCCTGCTGGTGACCAAATCAAGGAAATATCACCTGGGATCTTGATGAACAAGCCATACAACTAGGGAGAAATCCAAGAAAGCACCCTGCAATGGCAGAAGGTAGAACGAGGAGAGGACGCAGGGCTGCCCAGTACTGAGCGGCTGAGTGAGACAGAGGTAGCAGCAGCAACAGCAGCAGCAGAAACAGCAGCAGCAGCAGCAGCAGCAGCAGCAGCAGCAGCAGCAGCAGCAAAAACCTCTTAAAGGGGCCGCACCTGCAAGCAGATGTTCCCAGTGACAGACCTACTCGGTCTGAGCACCAGTGCCGATTTGGCTACGCACAGTAGGCACCAGGGACTTACAGGGAGACGTTGTCGGAGTGAGGGCCAAAGGACACTCGCTCTTTACAGAAGTGCCAGCGGAATCCATTGTTCCTTGTTGAGCCCTACCCGCCACAGTGCACAGACAGAGCACCTCCATTGCCGTGAGGTCATCAGATTAGATAACAGAAGTTGTTCCACCCAGAGGATTTCCTGAAACCCTGTCTCCCACAACTCACAGCCCCACCCAAGCTACATCCAGGTGTATCCTCAGAGAGTCAGGTGCTCCTTGCTGAGCAGCACCTAGACTCACACTGGAGGCAGGTGGCCTTTATTTCTGGTGTGGCCTTTTGAGGTAACTATAAGCATAGAATCTGTGAATTGCTTGCTGAATCTTAACTGGTGGCCCTGAAGGGGCAGAGTCTTGGGCTAAATTTAGCTGAGTCCCTCTCAGCGTTGTGCCACTGGACACCTACTTCACAAATCCACACTAAGTAAGACCAGGAGACTTAGTAGCTTTGCTAGTACATAGAAACAGACATGGAAAGGCAACCGAAATGGAAAGACAAAGAAACAGAAACCACATGAAAGAAGAGAACAGAGATCCAGATATAAGGGCGTCGAGTCATCTAAAAGATGCAGAGTTCAAAACACTGGTTATAAAGATACTCGATGAACTTATGGAAAGGGTAGATGAATTCAGCAAGAACAACAAAGAGATAGAAAACATAAAAATGGAAATGGAACTCATAAAAGGGAACCAGTCTGAAATGAAGAACACATTATCTGAGATGAGAAGTATATTAAATGAAATAAACAAAGGAAGAAACATAATGAATAGAGAAAAGGATCAAATGCCCTATGTAGAGGATGAGAAAGCCAAGGACACACAATCAGAATGGCAAGAGATAAAATGGCAAGACTACAAAAATAATTTAAGGAGCATGTGGGACACTATTAAGGGTCCAAATGTCCATCTGATCGGTGTAACTGAAGAAAAATCAAGATGTTGAACAGTTGTTTGAAGAAATAATGATGGAAAACTTCTCTAACCTGGTGATAGAAATGGACATAACCCAGCTCAGAGAATCCCAAAAACCAGGGATCCAAAGAGGCCCACACCAAAACACATCATAATTAAAATGCCAAAGGTTAAATACAAAGAAAGAATATTAAAAGAAGCAAGAGAAAAATAGATAGTTACTTATAAGGGAAAACCCTTAAGAATGGCAGCTGATTTCTCAAAAGAAACTATGCAGGATAGATGGGCTTCGCAAAAAAATATTCATCAACAGGATAAAGATCCAGGATCTACAACCAAGAATACTTTATCCAGCAAAGCTATCATTTAGAGGTGAAGGACAGACAAAGAGCTTTCCGAACAAAAATAAGCTAAAGGAATTTATCACCACCAAGCCAGTATTACAGGAAATGTTGAAGGGACTTCTTTAAGAAGAAAAAACTTATCAAAAACAGAAATAAAGAGTGGTAACAACTACATTTATATCAATAAGTATCTCAAATGGAAAAGAATTAAGTGCTCCAACTAAAAGAGTAGATGAATTGGGAGGAAAACAAGATCCCTACATGTTGCCTTTAAGAGATTCACTTAAGATTAAAAGACACAGATTAAAAGGAAGGGGATGGAAAAACATCTTGCTTTGATGGACCTAGAAGGTATTTACGTCAGACAGAGAAAGATAAACACTATATAATTTCACTTATATGCAGAATTTAAGGAATAAAAAGAACAAACTAATCAAAAACAGACTCACAAATATAGTGGACAATTTGGTGATGGACAGAGGGTAGGGGAGTTTGAGGAACTGGGAGAATGGGGTGAAAGGTTAAAGAAGTACAAATTAGTAGCTGATGGATGGACATGGGGATGGGGAGCATGGCATAGGGAATGCAATTAGAATGAATATGTTGGCTAAGTGGAGGGTCAGGGGAGGGAGGGAGCAAATGGGAGGGACTGTTTTACGAACTATATAGATGTCAAACCAATGTACTGTATACTTGAAACTAATTAAAATAAAATAAAAAATTAAAAAAAAAGAAAGATGAAGAAAAAGAAAAGGAAGGAGATAGAAGAGAAAGAAATGGGTCACATTACCTTCCTACCCTTTGGTGCCACCAACTCAATGACCAACTAAATGGAGCTTTTCATCTCAGCATCAAAGAAATGAAGTACATTGTGGGTCCAGTATTCTTCATGCTCTTTAAGCTCTTCGCCCAACCACCCCATCACACCCATATCAAGGCATATTTCCCACTTCAGGGCATTGTTTTGTTTTGGTATATTTGTTTGCCGTACTTCTAAGATTCACAAACACTGTAGCGATGTGGACTGTTGCAGAGAAAGGTGGGATTGGTACCACTCGTCACCTGATTTTTGCTTTTAGGCATAATATAAGTTGGAGGCCAAATATTTACAAAATATATTCTTAAAAAAATTCTAAAAGAAACAGCAAAATTTAGATTTCGATTTCAAGTTCTTTCTAATTCATTAGACTCACTTCATCTTCAGCACAGTAGAAAAGATAATGGGGAATCGTTACGTGATAGTGGTACTTAACTTGGGTAATTTTGCTCCCCTTGTCCAGCCCCACCCCCAGACATTTGGTGATGTCTGGAGATATAGTTGTTTGTCATAAGGAGATGGAGCATTCTACTGGCATCTAGTACGTAGAGGCTTGGGATGCTACTAAGGATAGCTCCTCAAAACAAAGAACTGTTAGGCTCAAAATGTCAGTGGCGCCAAGATTGAGAACCCCTGTTCCATTAGACAGCGCTACTCAGGCTCAGGTTAAAGCTCCTCTCCAGTGGGATGAGAATTTGTTCCCTAACAAAAATATAAGGACAACTGAAGCTTTTCTTTCCAGCCAAGTTCTACTTTTTCCTTCCAACTCCTTCCTGTCTGGCTTAAGTCCAGGCCATTCATGAAAGAAAAAAAAAAAAGAAGTACAAAACAAAAGTAGTATAAAGGTCCAAGCCAAAATATTTGGGTATATTCTTGCCAGGATTTTCTACTTCTGATCATGGACTGTTTTGCAGAAGGATTTTGTTGATGATATTATTTGCATTTTTCTTTGTAAAGACAGGGATCGAAATGAAACTGAGCAGGTGTTGTTAGGATAATAATAGAAGGAAAAAAAGGAAAACCTTTGAATCTGCTGAAATTGCCTGAGAAATAATTATTACCCAATAGTTTGACTAGGATACTTAGATGAATCTTTGTTAAGAAAACTTACTTTACAGATTTGAATATTATCTTTTTAATGTGCTTATTGGTGATAACATGTGATATATTTAGAGATTCTAAGAAAATCAAGTGTTTAATAATATACTTGAGATTTGTATATTATTTAAAATTTAATGTACCAGATATTCTGCTCAGTCCTATGTATATTAGCTCATGTAAAACTGATACACCCATTTAACAGATATGAAAACTGAAGGCTCAAAAAGGTGAAGCCCTTTGCCCAAGCTTACATAGCTAGTGAGGAGACCAGGATTTCAATTCATGCTCTCTGACTCCGACCAAGTTTCCCCTATTTGTATCATAATTCTGCTTATCTCATTATCCCTGTTCTGAAGGCCTTTCAAAGAATAGAATATATCCTTATTGGTAATTAAAAAAAGCATAGCCCAAAATAAAATCAATGTATAAAGTATATACATATTCTATAATATTAACATAATCATTATGAAAAAAAACCACCTAAATAAAACTTTTAAAATAAATGAGATAAAGAGCAAGTCAAAATAAGAGTTCTAATGCTTTACTGCAACAGATCTTTACTGTAACAGATCTTCATCTTGTATGCTTCCTGGGATTCTCCCAGGAAGAAGGTCACTAGTGTTATGGGGTCGGTTCTTTGCTGTATGGGTCAAACTAGGAGACCTGCATTATTGGTGCCTCTTCAGTGACTCCATTAGAAATGGCTACTGTCAAATCAGTATTAGATACCAATTCCAGTTCAGAGCCATACTTAAACCAAATGACACGACAGTAACAGGGGAATATGACTTTAATCTATGAGAATAGTGCATGAAGAATATGGCAGGAAGGAGACTTCTGCCTCTTATCATCATCAAGGTAAAAATACAGGGTGGCAAGGCAAATATACAACACAAGATTGAAAGCTACCCAGCATTTCATTATGAAGTTCTTTATCTCAGAGTAACAAGGAAATATGCTTATAAATTCTCTCCGGTACTTCGTCCATCATAGTCACTCAACAAAATACATACTGGGGTCATTCAGAGAAAATGTAAAACTATTATATTATAAAGTAAGGAAATCTTGGGGACACGAATTATATAGAGGAAGGCAAATTCTAAATATACCATTTAGTAGTTACTTTATTTAATTTGACTTAAGATGTCAGTAAAGCTTCTATAATTTTCTTCTATTTAACTTCTTACCAGTACCCTTGCTTCCTCCCTTTGTATAGATGGAACTCTGTTTCAGGCCTGGAACTAAGCTAAAGTGAACAAAATATCAAAATTTTAAGTAATGACAGAGGACACTATCTTTTAGCTTTTCTAAGATTGTGGAAATAACATTCATTGTGTCTTGTTTCTCCTTACCTTCACATTTAGACTAGTCAGTACTTCATTTAACTTCCGAATGTACTGAGTGAAAT
This sequence comes from Rousettus aegyptiacus, assembly GCF_014176215.1. Lineage (NCBI taxonomy): Eukaryota > Metazoa > Chordata > Mammalia > Chiroptera > Pteropodidae > Rousettus > Rousettus aegyptiacus. The sequence goes on along the minus strand of NW_023416306.1, from coordinate 112,941,062 downwards.
ATGTCTTTAATCCTCACTCCAGGAAATTTCACATCAGCAGAACATCTCCTGTTTTCCGGTCTGTCAAAGTATAACACTCCTATCTGGCCACCCCGCAGGCTTCATAATCCTTAAATCTTCAACTTTAAGAAATGAAAGAGACATTAGAATAAATTAGATGTAACTATTTTTATGTCAATCAATAGATAATGGCTATTATTATTAATGGCTAAATGACTGATTTAATTTTTTTTTTAATGGAGAATTTAATGTGAAGATTCAAAGACATGTAAAGGACAGGAATTCATTGGGCTTCACATACAACCAGAATTGTGGATTTAAAAATAGTTTCTGTCTTTTTGCTCAACTTCTCTGTCTGCTTCTTTCTTCTGTCTTTTGGCTACTCAGATGAAATTGGGGAAGGTGGCCACCAACCAGTTGTGGGTTTGTATATTCTCAGTTTCAGCCACCAGAAAAAGGCTGATATTAACTTTTTGGTTCCAGTTCTGAAATTCCTTGGAAAAAAAACTCATATTGGCCCGGCCTAGGAGTGCCCATTCCTGGACCAATCAACAGTACCCCCGGGCATGGTTAGATTTGATGAATTTGGTGATTAGTAGTATGGTCTCATTATAAACATACAGATGGAGTTGAAAGGAGCCTTCACTAAGTGAGAGCTTAGCAGAAAAAAGTATCTGTATCTACCACAGAAATAATTTGGTCTAAGCCTTTCATAGATGATAAAAATGAGACTTAGGAAAGTGGATTGACCGAGGCTAGCAGGAAAGCCAGAACTGGATTGCTGGTCTCCTGAGTGCCAGGCGTATGTTCTTTTATTCAACAGATATTTAATAAGCATTTATTATGTGCCAGACCTGGTTTCATGTGCTCAGGTTGGTTACAACAGTAAACAATAACCATAGAACTACTTGTTCTCACTCTACTGCTTCTTAGATCAAACAGATTACCTTCTGATCTCCCTTCTTCTAAATAGCTTCTCTTTTTTTAATCACTGCCCCAGCCTTCTTTATAGAAAATTCCAGAACCCATTCTCTCTGCCTCTTCATTGCTTTCCCACAATCCAATTGATTCTGACATTAGCTTTTCTAATGAAGAGTGAGTGATTGCTCTGATAGACATCCAGTCACGATATAACACATTGAATATACACAAGCCTTTTAAAAGTGTAGGGATGTTTTCACCACAGAGGAGGCGTGTGGTAAGTAGAGAGGAATAAATAAACATCTTTATTTAGTTATTTAGTTATGACGCCCCATTTACTACTTTGCCTCAAGGGAAGAACATTTATATGTAATGATTGCAAATTCTTTGGAAATTTTTTGAGAATGCCTAAAGGAAAGAAAAGAAAGGAACAGACACTAAATTGAGTCTTGGTTTATAGTCAGACATCATGCTTTCCATTTGCTAGCAATGTGATCTTCAGAAGTTTACTTAACTTCTCTGTGCCTTAGTTTCCTAATTAATAAAGTAAGAGTGGAGACTAGACGATTTCTACTGAAATTATTTGTAATTCCTACTTTTACTATGTTCTTAAAAGGATTGGAGGAGCCAATAAAATTTAAAATTCATTCGTTTCAAAATTCTACACTTTCATGATAGCAAGTGGTTTTACTCCGCTTTATGCAAAGGTGATTAACCCTGCATTTCACTGTTTGTACACAGATTCTAAGTGATGTAATTATGTTCATTAAATCAACCAGATTTCTTTGAAAACAAGATGCCTTTGTCTCCCAGTGCTAGCATTATAATGGGTTGCTGCTGTGATTTTTAAAATATCTATTTAGGTACCCAAGAAATCTCACACTGGTTTTACATAGGAAAATGCTACCCTTCTGAATCATTTCTTCCTCCCCATACTGGAAGGCTAAGATGTAGTATGAACATGTAATTCATGTTGTTCGGAAGTCTCCACACATTTCATTCCACAAAAATCTAAGAAAAGAGGAAAAGGAAGAAAGACTTTTTATTTTGCTTACTGGATGACTTCAGTATGCCTGCCTGATTAAATTTTTTAGGTCTGTTTTAATTTCTTAATTACCTGGGCACACAGTGGATACAAACACACACACACACACACACACACACACACACACATATACATATACATATGTATATATATATATATATATATATATATATAGTCTGATATTAGAACATTTTCATACTGAATTCTATGAAAAATGATCTTGTATCCAGAATTTCCACACTGCCCTGTATTCCCTTGACTACCAGAGATAGCTATGCCTTGATGGGCCCCAGAACAGACAGCATGTGAAATGTGCCAGTTCCCAGAAACAGCACACAGTCTCTGGGGCTGGTTTCTGGATAGGCATTCCTGGAAGCAAACACTCAGGAGTTCTACTTTTAGCAACAATAGCAGCTAAGATATGATGCACCAGTCAGGACATTGTGCTGTATCTTTTATAAGTCTCTTGAATGAAGCACTGTTTGTGGGTGCTTATGGAGCTGACAGCTGAATGCTAGTCTTCATGTAACATAGCTGTCAGTGTTTTCTCACTCAAAAGTGGATGCAGAGCAAAACTTCTGGATTGGCATCTTGGCAATAAGCATCAAAAACCTTAAAATTATGCAAAACTTACCTTAGCAATTCTACCTCAAAGAAATATACACACTAAGAAAATGACCAAAACAGTGTTAATTAAACAACTTTGCCATTAGACTGAGATGGCTTTAATGCCTCATTAGCCTACATAAGCAAACCCAAACCTGGAATGCTTTAAGGAGAAAAAATTGAAACCTAAGGACAACCAATCACAAATAGTCAACGGGGCTTTTCCAAATAAGGCAAATGCTTAAGCTACAGTCAATCAAATGATTTCTTTGCTTTTCTTCTTTCCACTAGCTCTTGTTGGTGAAGCACTCCTAACCACTTCCGGTTTGTCTCTGTTGGATTTGAATCAATTTTTGCTCAAATAAAATAAAAATTTAATGTGCCTCAGTTTTTCTTTTAACGGCAGGACTTGTTTTCTTCAAGACGAATCATTCCTTCAAAGATCAGTATAATAAATTACATTAACACTGGAAATTCAAAGGTATTCCTAACTTCTGGGTATTCCTTGCTTCTTATTTTTGTCCCAAACCATCAGCAGCAGAGTGACTCAGTGAGTACTGATATGTTAAATTTTAGAAAGAGGGTTAAAGTCCTAATTTCTTATTTCTTCCCACTCAACAACTTTCCTAATAGCAGCAGTTTACAATTATGTAATGCTGATCTGTGCCAGGTGTTGCTCTAGTCACTTCACCTAGGTATACATTTACTTATGTAGTTCTCACCCTGTAAGGTGGTAGCACCATTATTCATCCCCATTCTACAGATGAGGAAATATCACCAGGTAGGTTAAGGCACGTGGCCAAGATCACATAGTTATACACAGATAACCCATAAGGATTTGAACCCAAGCATTCTGAGAGCCTTTGCTTGTACCCTCTCGACCCCAATCTGAGGTATACTATTCTAAGGCTGACTTTTGCTTCAACTTCTGGAGAAGCCATGGGTGGAGAAGAAAATGCAAATGGCTGAATGGTTGAAGGAAGTGCTTCCGGACAAAAAAGAGGAGAATTCCAAAGGTCAGAAATCCTGCTCATCTCTGCTTCTGATTGACTAAGAGCACTTGGAATAGGTATTTCATTTTACTGAACCTCAGTCTCCTATTTTGGAAAAGCTGATGATAATAGTACTTTCATCATGTCCTCTTAATGAAATAGAGTAATATGTGCACAATAGGCACAGAGAAACCTTAGCTGTCACCTATCCCATCTCCAAAGGCTAAGAAAGAAATTTGAGATCTTTGAATTTACTAAATTGCAAAGACAGATTTCTAAGTAGACTTTGCTAAGGACTGGAAAACCAAACACAAGAAATGAAACAAAAACAAAAACCTAAAAAACAGGCATTTGTAAACATTAATTTCCATAATTTCAAATGTTCATTTACTGCTTTCTTCATTTTTTTCACATTCTCCCCTATTCCTTTTTTTCTTCCTATTCCTTGTTCATTTTTCCCTTCAGTTCTTAATGGAATATTTTTTGAAAACTTCCAGTTTTGACATTGCTAAGAGGAAAAGAGGTTACGTTTCTACTGAAGCCAGAAATCTATGGAAAGCAGAGTCCCCTGGGGGACACCCAGCTGCAAAACAAAAACACAAAAAAAGCTGGCTGAGCCGGGAGATGAATATTCTAGAGGAAGTGTTGGGATGACTAAAAATTGCATATTCTTTTCAGCCTGGGATTGACTTTCCCAAGTTTTACTCTGCTTATATAAAGTTGATTTACTTTACTAAAACGTGGTCCTTTGTGTAAGCCATCTTATATATTTCCTTTTGTTTTCCCTTAGAATCATTTAAGTTGTTTCAGGCCTATCTGCTCCATTTGCCATCCATTACTGGTGGGAATAAGAAAATACGTCTTCTCCTTTGGTTCTGCCTGTGTGTGAACAGGAAAGAACTGGGCTTTCAGATCAAGGAGCCATGGGTTAACTTATTAGTGAGGTAACCTTGAGCACATCACTTAACCTCTCTTTCTTCTTCTGTAAAGTGGGCGTTATGCAGGACAGGGCAAATTTCCCCCAGAGAAGGGGAGGCCAAGCCCTGTACCAAGAGAAGAAAGGTCCTTTGGTAGAGAGTGTAGAAAGAATTCAACACACACATCAAAGGTAGAGTCAAAGGTAAAGCTTAGTAGAAAAGGGATAACACTCCACAGACAGAGTGTGGTCTCCTTTCAGAGGCAGAGGGGGAGAGGGACAGAGTAAAGGCGCTGAGAGGGACTTAGAGTGTTTAGAAATTTTAGAAAAATTTAAAAGACATTTTTAACCTATTTCCTCTGAAAGAGATACACAGCCAGGAAGAAGAAAGGGAAAAGTATGTAGTGTGAAAAGGTAAGAATATGTAGAGTGAAAGGCCTACTGGATATTCCCAACCTTTAATTCATAGGTTCCCCCATGGTTTTGGCTATAGAGAATGACTCTTGGTTCCTGTTTCCCCTTCACAGGAGTGGGGAATGGGTTGTTAGTAATCCAGCAGAAATCTTCCTTTGCTCTGACGGTGTCCTCCTGGCTTGGCTGCAGGGCTAATCAGCACATAGCAGTATTAGTGGCTTTATTAACATTTTTAATTCTCACACCTCCTCCCTACATTAGGCATAAGAATAGTAACAGCCACATAGTTTTGTTTGATTGAGATAATACATATAAAACGCTACCATAGGAGTGGAGCCTAAGAAGTATTCATTAAGTGAACACCCAATACAATATACAGATGATGGATTATGGAATTGTACCCTTGCAACCTATATAATTTTATTCAGCAATGTCACTCCAAGAAATTCAATACAAATAAATAAATTTGAAAGAGGATGAAAATTCTGACATGTTATAACATGGATAAGCTTTAAAGACATTATGTTAGTGAAATTTTTAAAAAGTGTTTATCATATGGTCGTTACCATGATTATTTTTCAGTATATTTTTCTCTCTCCTACAACTACCTAACTACGTACCCAGTGTAATAAGGGCTTGTTGGGTGAACCGTATGAGTGAAACGAAAATATATGATCAGTGGGAGCAAAAGCATAGTTCTTTCCAAGGGCTTGAAAAGTTTTAATGTTCTAGGTAATGTTTTAGATGAAACTCCGAAGAGAAACATAGAAACATGAAAATAAATATAGAATGATATCCTGCACAGTTCTCATAGTGATTAGGACATCTTATTTACATAATTTCTGATTGTCTTAACTACATCAGTAGAATGCCATGTCATTTGATAAGTTTTTTTTTTTAAAACAGGGCTGTGTTTTCATTAAACTAAAAAAAAAAATAATTTAAAACTGAACAATTCATTTCAGTTTTAAAGATTGAGAGTACTTAGATTCCCACCGCCTGCTTTTTTGGTTAGATGAGGCTACCCGGAAGGTATCCTTCTGTCTCTAAGTGACTTGTTATTTTCATTCCGCTTCAGTTAAATAAATATTTTATATGCATATACTTTGTACTAAGCACGTGAGATTCACAAACGAGCAAGCCACATTGTAACCTTGAAAAAAAAAAAGAGAGATTGCAAATGTATTGAGTGCATAGAAATTGTGCTTTTGAGGAATATAGTTGTGCTCGTGTCTGCTTATTACACAGCTAGAGTATGATCAGTCTGATCATTCCTGCGTCCTTGTCATAGAACTCCATGTCCATATATATTTTCCAGGTTGTTGGTTTACTAGGTTAGGCAGATATTTATTTTTCATCTTGTGAATGACAGTCAAAATTTATGCCCCAGAGTCAGAAGCCATTTGCTAGAGCCCTGAAAACCACCTTTCTCTGTCACACAAGCAGTTGTTGTAATCAAATTGGCTCCATGCCTAGAGCAGGCTGTGTGACTCAGTGACAGTTGCAATAAGAGCATGGAGTTGGAGACAAAGAAGTCATAGATCAGAAAATCACAGTGGTGATGGCCAATTAGGATTGGATGTTTTCATGTGAGTGGCGTTTTTTTTTTTTAATAAATTAAAAAATATATATATCATTCATCAAGGACACATTTAATCCTGGTTATTTTGCATAAGATTGCAACAACTTTTGTCCTAGTAACAGTCTGTTCAACACTGTACTAAGGGAAAGCTCTAAGTGTTATAACAACTATTCAGCATTTCCAGTGATTTTAGATCCGTGTTTGGTAAGGGCATATATCCCTCCTGTCACCTGAATTAGATATACTTTTTGAAGTCATTCTGATTTTAACATCAACCCCAGGCTAGATCCATTCATTCTAGTGAAGGTAATAGAATTAATTTCCAAGAGAAATCTTAAATTGGAAGTCTTCAAATGTTTTAGTCCGCGACATGTATATTTTGTTTAAAAATGACTGAGCATTTAACTTTCATATTTATCAACCTAGATGTTAAGTTATAAATGTACATGAAAAATGATAATAAAGAGATAGATTTATAACTACTGGTCAACTTTAAGGGGAAGAAGGCTATAAAATTAGGAAAGGACAAATAAGAGTGTAAAGATGTGGTGGTTATAATACAATTTATTTCTTCTCTTTTTGCGATGTCAGTTACATGGTCAAACAAGGTAGAAATACTCTGGTAGCATCAGAGGCACCATCCTTAGTTGGGGTTGAGTAGAAATGACATACTACAAGATAAGGATGAGTGTGACCTGGAGACAGTAACAGAGAAAGGACTCGATTCTGAAATAATATCCTCACATAAACTTAAAATATTGGGTGTAGAGGAGCAACTATTTCACACTATACTTGGTGTGCTCTTAGTGTGAAATGCTCTTATAGCACCTTAAAATGGAATGCCAGGGTTCTGTATGAGACAGATAGAATAAGCCATTGAAAAAGGCCTGAAGAATTGTGATGCAATTTGAGACAAATCATGGGTTTATTTTTTATTCTTCTTTTCTCCCAAAGGAATTTTGTTTTTGTAATTGTCCATTGTTTGAAGGTAAAAATTTTGTATTTTAGTAGGAACATACCTGTCTATAGCGAGCTATTTCTCTATTTTGTGGTTATTATTATTATCATCAGTATCTATCATCTGCAGAAGCATCATTCAACAAAAACTTATTGAGCACTTTATTATGTTCTAGGCGCTTCTCTAGGGTCTTGGGGTACAATGATAAATAAAATGGAATTTGCATTTTGATGTGGGGGTGATTAACAATAAATACTAAACCTAATATAAATAAATTCAATAATATAGAAAAATAAAATAGTATAACGGTATAAAGGGAATCAGGAGTGTTGAGGGGAAACTGTTGCCATTTTAAATAGAGCAATCAGGGTAGGTCTCATTGTGAAGGTAACATGTGAGCAAACACTTAAAGGAAGTAGAGAATTAGCCTATCTACAGGTAGAGCATTTCTAGAAAAAGGGAATGGTCAGTGCAAAGAAGGTCCTAAAGGTCGTTAATTTCACATGGCTCACTGTCTTTATTCAAAGAGTATGGCATGCTCCTCAAAGGGAAGTTATTGTATTCTACTTTATGGGATTGGGTCAGAGATATAACTTTTCCCAAATACACCTTTTCAATACCCCTAATGCCTCAAACTGCCATGATTACTGGCTCACAGACTGACTGTGGTCAGTCCTGGCCATATTTTGTAGCTCTTGCTTGACTCCTTGAATGTGTATAGCATAGGAAACCAACTTGGTTATGGGGTATTAATTTTTTTTCCTGTTAGATTGAACAGTTTGAGAAGGAACGATTGTCACTCACCATCTATATTTATCAACTATAAGATGAATGTACCTTAAAGATAATTGTTATCTCCCCAAAATATAATTGATGAACTTGGAACCATCATAACTACATAGTAAATGAATGGTATGGGGGACACGTATACACACACACATTTTTGTCTATGTGACATTTTTTTTTAATTTGTTCTTTAATAATCTTTAAAGTACATGTGTTGTATTGATATTTAGTATTTAATATCAATTTCAGATGCCAAAAAGCTATTTCATACCACATGATAAACTCTGAAATAAAAAGTTTCTGTGGCATTGTGGCATTATTAATATAAACAAATGATGATAAACTGTTACCTTGTGTTTTTTTATGTGTATATATATGTATATATGTGTGTGTATGCGTATATATATGTGTGTGTATGTGTAGATATATATATCTGTAATTGAATATACCTGCATACATGTGCATGTATGCACACATATATAAGAAGGAAAAAAAGTACAAAGAGAATACTTTATTAGGCAAACAATAAAGATCATTAATATTTATTGGACAACTATTGTTGGTGGCTACTGTGGCAAAGGCCCTTTATCCATTGTAGAACTTGAATTAATTCTGCTTCTAAAGGGAGCACAAAATATAAACAATAATAACAAACATAACCACCAGCTTGCACTGAATGCTAACTTGCCAAGGAATGTGCTAAGTGCATGTACTTGCATTATTGTATTATTGCAACATTGCATCATTTAAACCTATGCAGTAAGTACTATTACTGTAGTCAGATGAGAAAGCAAAGGCTCAAAGAAGCTGAAACTTGTGTAAAACCTTAGAGCTCATAAAGTCTGGATCAAGGGTTCTGTCTCTAGGTCTCATAGGTTTAACCACTACAGTATGTTTCTTGAGAAGAATCTCCAAAATAGTGTGAGAGTACTGGAGTCAGATGAGACCCAAGTTTAAATATTATTTCTGTCTCTTAAGTGGATATAGACAAGTTATTTAACCTTTAAGACTCAAAAGTTAATAGTATAGATACTCATATATACAGTATAATATCTATAGTACTAGTACCTAATAGCATAGGTAATAATATGTACTTTTCCAAATTGTATGTGCCTGCCACATGGTTGGCATTCAATAAAGGATGGTTGTTGTGATTTAAATGTATCTCTGAGTCTAAACAGAGTCATACAGGAAAAATCTATGTCAAACTCAAGATCACACCTAAACTTTTCCTTTTCTCATTAATCAGGGTGCTTGGTGGCTACCTTGATAACTTGTCCCTAGAATCAAGTGTAACTACTGCTAAAAGAAAGAAGACCAGGAAATTCATGCTCCCACATTTTGCACAACTTAGAAAAAAATGAAGCCCGTTTATTTAATTTACACCAGAACTTTTGGCACTGAGTAAAGTCTTCCTCTGGATGAAACAGACAAGCTAATGTCTTATGGAGGGAAAAACAATTAGCTAATTCATGAACTAAGATTGTAGCTACAATATACTCTTTTGGCCAAAGACAGTAATTTTTAGCTTAAATAATACCAAACCAGGATTACCAATGTTACCAGAGAAAGTGCTGCTTAAGGATAGGTCAAGTCATAAATTATAAAACTGAAATTTAGAGATATTTGGGATGCTCAGAGATATTAGGATTTTGCAATAAAGATAGAAAATCAAGCCTAATAGAAGTATAATCTGAATCCTAGTTAATGAGAATACTAGTAATTTTTAAGGATAATAATATGATGTCAGAGCTGGAAGGGCTTCTAGAGCTCATTTATTCACTCTCTTCTTCTTCTTCTTTTCTTTTTTTTTTTTTTAAGTGTGGAAATTGAAAACCAGAGAAAGGAAATGCAGTGGCCAGTTCTATATGATACAGTAAAACGTTTCTCATCTTGATTTGCTTCTGGATGAGATGATGGAGTTTAGTGAGAAGCATAGTTTATAGGGGTTCTTAAAGCCAGGGACCTGGCTAAATTTAGATTTGGTTCCTGCTTATGTAATTTTCCTTGTGTTTTCAATTATTTATACAAATACATTATTTATATATGTCTGGAACTTGTGCTTTTAGCACTCAATAAACAGGAATAATTTATAGGATTATGGAGTGCTTCCTGTCCTTACCTTTCAGAGCATGTTCTTTTGCATTGTTAATTAGTTGTTATATTTCAGCCTGGTGCAATTTCCTTTCCCAGCAGTCTTGTGGTGGTACTTAACTAACCAGAGAGAGCTATGTTAGGATCTACCTTTATCTTCATATGCCAATTCTAAAATCCAGGTTAATTATTCTATTAGCCATTTCCCTAGCACAGCTACCTGTGGGGCTTAGTGGCATGACCCAGCAGATCATGGTTCTTATGTAGAGCAAGGCCACACTGAAAGAGGAAGCTGGTTTCTAGTCCTAAATAGAAGTTGCTTCTGCCTCAAGTTTCTTCTTTGCCTTTGCTTTTCCTTACTTCTTTCTTCCCTCCCTTCCCTCCTTCCCTCCCTCCCTCCCTCCTTTTCTTTTTCTTTCTTTCTTTCTTTCTTTCTTTCTTTCTTTCTTTCTTTCTTTCTTTCTTTCTTTCTTTCTTTCTTTCTTTCTTTCTTCCTTTTTTAAATCAAATTCTTGACTTACACTTTCCTCTACCTTCTCTCATCACCATTTCCTTCTGCTGCCTTGCATTGACCTCAGGTACCTATGTCATCCTGGTTCATGGCCATGGGTCTGCCAGAAAGGATCTCTGATTTTTGCCTCTTTCCCTACCCTGCTCACTTTCAGGTTCTCTGCATGTCAGACCTTTCTCACCTTAGATTTCTGAGGTTCTAGCTCTGGAACCCATGGCCTAAAATGACAGTTGCTGGAGAAAACAACAGAGCAGGTACCCCGGAGTGGTGCTAGTATGTAAAGAGGTAGGGTTGGGGCTGGGTAAGGTGGCAGCACAGCCTCTGCTTCTGCACCTTTTCTTCACAGCTTCCTCAGCATCTTGCAGTACAAATGGAAAGAGGTCCTTGGATTTTCCTCCATGAGCCTAGAGGATGTAGCTCTCTCATCAGCTGGAGAATATAGCTCTTTAATTAGTTTTTAGAAGAGTAAATATAGTGAGATATATAAACTTTCCCTCCATGGAAAGAAAGGACAAAGATTTGCAAACTGAGATGGGCTGTCCTTTTTGCTATTGTCACTAAAAGGTGAGAGGCCCTGGGTTGTGGCTTAGCCCTTGAAACATGGTCTTTCTTGAATTTCTTCAATCTCTTTGTTGGAACTACCAGGTTAGCAGCCCGCTCTCAAACTGTTTAATCGGAAGGCAAGAAACCACCCTGCCACAGTCATGAGCGGTTATGAAGATATACCACATACACTATGGACTTGATATAAAGGACTACTGCAATGTAAAAATAATAATAATGATTCTTAGGAAAAGGGACCATTGAGGAAAATTTATTTTTTCTCAGTATTTCAGCAATTTGTTTTCTACCTCATGGCATGGTACATACTAGTCAATCTTAATATTAAGTGTTGGAATGTACTGAACGAAGGATCAATAGGTGGGTGAATGAGCATCTCAGCTGAAAATGTGGGCCTGAGCTTGTTCACACTGGGAATCCTCGCGATACTTTATGTGTGTGTCAGTAGTCCTGATAGTATCTTCAAAGGCTTAAAAAACACACCTGGAGATGTACCTAATTCTGTAAGACTGACTGGCCACAGTACCAGCCATCAGGAGCCTCCCTCCCTCTTAAGGCTATTTGTTCTCTAGCATACTTGGATGGCTAGATGCCAGAAGGTTCTGGTGCATATGGGGCCAACTAGGTGGCCAGGGAACTCCACCCAATCCTAGCTGATTAGGCCAAAGTAGGCGGTAGTTAACTGTGTTAAAGGTGGAGAGGATTCTGAGAGACTATAAATGCCCCAGGCAAAGAGTTTTCATAAGTTCATCTGGCTACAAAGTGTATATTCGCTCCATTTTAAAACAACTTATATTTTAAGAGTGATTTATGTTGATTGTAAATGATGCAAAAAGTATCAATGAATGAAAATAAGTCTCTCACCTATGCAACACCCTATTCTCACATCTAGAGTAAGCATAGCTAAGAGCTTCTTGTTCATCTTTTCAAGAATGTTTATTGTATGTAGCACTGGTATAGCCAATGGGCTAGACTAAATGGGGGTGTAATCAGAAAAGTAGCTTTATTCTTTCTCTTAGACCTAATCCTGATTCAGAAACCTGCAGGGAGAAAGAGCAGTGCGGGATGTGGTTTTTCATTCTCTTCCACCTTGCTTTTCCACTCTGCTGGATCCAGCCCTGAATCCTGCTGCCCCTGGCTCCTCCAAGATAGGGCTGTGGAAGCCTAATGGAAGGTCAAAAGGCAAGGCCTCGATCAATGGGTACTATGCTCTCAGATATCTATAGGTAGTGGATACCTAATGCTGGCTTTGTCTTACATGGGATTGTTCTGTGGGTTTTTCAGACTCTCTCTGCCCTGACAGAAACTCTGCTCTCTGTTCACTTGAGCTGTTTGTTATTTGTGGTGGAAGAAGCTCTATCAGCCCAGCTTCTCGTGACTCTCACTCAAGTGCAGTCTTACTATTCTTTTCCTCTTTCAGAATATTTCTGCTGGTGTTATCTTGCTCCAGAAGGCAGGGCTCTGGGGTAAGATCTTTTCAAGATGGCATTAGCATGGCTATATTCCAGGGCAAGAGGCAGACACCTTGCTCTGTGCGCCCAAGTTCTAGAGAACACAGATAAACTTTACCTAAGAGTTCCCTTACCACATTCTATTGCACAAGCAGCATTGAGGGAGCCTTCTTAATTTTTGTAGATTGGCAAGCAATGAGATGGGGGTGAGATAATTTTTTTCCCTCTGGCAGGCCCTGCTATTCTTTCTTTCCTTCTCTCTTGGTGCTCTCTCATAAAAAAGAGAACCCATGGAACTATTATGCTATTAAACTAACAACACTTATCCGAGCTCTCCTTTTCTTCCTCACTCTAATCATCCTCGAACATTCTCTTCCATAGAGACTAAAGGTGGGTGATGAGCTAAGGGTCATAGTTTAGGGTGTTGTTTACCTTTAAGTAAGCCCCACATGGGTATTTGGAATTTGAGGGAGCACGTCATTTACTATTATTAATGTTGAAACCTCAGTCTGGATTCCTATACAATACCATTGTTTTAAGCAAAACACACATGCACACATATACAACACACATTTCTAAATATTATAGATCCTTTCTTAACCTCAAATGGGAGTATACTATGTTCACTGTTCTAGAACTTATTTACTTAAGAACATGTCTTAGACAACTTGTATTGTCAGTCCACATGGATCAAAGAGAGTATTACACTATATAGCTGTTTCCAGATGTCTGTTATGACAAATAATGCTAACGTAAAGAGTCTTTGTACATTTTTGGGAGAACATCTGCAAAATAAATTCCTAGAAGGAGAATCACTTTGAATTCACAAGTAAAATATTAATATATGTTGCTAACTTGCCAAGTTTTTAATCAGTTTTCATTCTAATCATTTGAATGTGGAATGACCGTTTCTTCATACCTCCACTAATCAGGGAATTGAGAAGCGCTTAAATATGTATCAATCTGATAGGTTAAAAAATTGATATATCTACTTTATTTTAGTTTGTATCTATTAAATTATGAGCATGGAGGAAGATCTTTCCATACATATTGGTCTTTTGAATCTTTTTCTTTTTTAGTTGCCTGTTCATTTCCTTTGCTCATTTTTATATTCATGATCTTCATATTGATTTTTAAAAAGTACCTTGAATAGTAGGGATGTTTGCCTTTTTCTGATATGTGAAATGAAGCATTGCCTTCAGTTCTTTAATACATTGACTTTGTGAATATCTTTTATTTTTTTCTGTAAAAAAGTTTGACAATTTTGTGTAGCAAATTCATTAATTTTTCCTTTGTGGCACCTGGATTTTATGACATCCTTAAAAAGGCTCCAAGGTTCTAAAAATATTAACCCATTTTCTTCTAGAGTTTTTATGGCATCTTTTTTACATTTAAATTATTGATTCTTGTGGAATATATTTTAGGGCAAAGTGTGAGCCTTTTTCATCTAACATTAAATGTGAACTTTTTACTCCTAGACTTCCCTAACTCCTCTTTCTCTCCTTCACATCACTAAATAAAAAGCTAAGTTATACTGAATGTCTCTTTAAACATATAGCTTCTCACATAATTAAATAAAGGCAAATTAAAAAGGTAAAACACTTTTGGTTTTAAATTATGCCCACTGCCCGCTTTTCAGGATTCTTAGTCTGACTTTCCTGGGCATTGGTCTCTTGGACCAGTGCTTATTTTTATGGCAGTTACAATGTACTTTAAAAATCAGTGGTGAAAGAAGCTAGGATATTTGCTCCTCTCCATTTTTACAGCTGATGCCAAGAGAGGGGAAGTAACAGACCTAAGGTCACAGAGCAATTTAGAGTTTTGAAATCCAAGGTTCTGTGCCTTCTAGCTTATTGCAGTAACATCAGCCATCATGTACAAAGCACAGGTAGAAAGCATTCTTCTGATTGCATCACTCACGAAATTACATAATCCACAACAAAAACAGCTAGAGGGCAGTGGACAGAGTAAAGCTTAGCCACTGAAATGTGCAGATGTTTCAGTGAATTGGGAAAATGCCCTGCTCATAGAGATCATATATAATATTTGACAATGTGAGTCAGACTTGGGCATCATTCAAGATTAATCTTATCCGTTTAATGAAATAGCTGATTGTTTTGACTTGTTCTTCTCTGCCTGTTCCAAGTTGCCTGACAGTGTGTTATAGAGACAGTCTTGCTGGTCTGAAACTCTATTCTCAAATGCTGAATTATGGAGTCCATTAAGAAGTTCAGAAGATCTGTTTGGAGAGGCAGGAATCCAGTAAAGCTTCTAATTTTTCCATGATGACTGATGGATTTGGAGCACTCTTAAGGGGTGGCTGTATAATGCTAAGTGTTTAGCGTGTGCCAGCTTTGTCACCTTACATGAACCCTGTAACTACCTTTTATTCCAACCCCATCTTCACAGGCTGCTTATGAGGGAAAGAGAATTTCTGACTTTGGACATTGGGAGAGACTGAAAAGAGGGTGAGTACAGGAGGGGGGAGGCACTGAAGAAAACCTGATTATGTCTTAATTACCTGGCAGATTCCCTGCTTTAGTTTCATAGGTCATTGGATTTATTCCAGAAATGTTATTTTGCAAAAGGGTGTGTGGAGTCATGGAGTCCCTCTGGTGAATAGGATACTCCTTCCTAGCAACAGGATATGGGAGAGTTCAGCACTAGGAAGATTCCTGTGTCAAAACGATGGGGGGGAAGTCGGAAATGGTCTCTGCCTGACCAGCTGCTATTTTCTCTAAACTCAAGTGACTCTGGGGATTGGCCTCAGCACCTCATAATACTGGGAGACTGTGTTTAATCCTAGGTGCCTGAAGTTCTTCAGTTAGTCTGTGGTTTATGTGGTCAGTGCTGACAGCACCAGCTAAGTTGGAGTTACAGACAGTGATTGTGCTTGTCATAGAAATGGTTCATTCCTTGATGTGCTTTCAAGTGCTGTGTCCTATGAATCCTGTTGGCAAGAAAACCATCCTCCACCCTAGCACTTAGTTAATAAATATGACTTGAAAAGCAGCCAAAAATGCATACGTTCGCTGTGCTGTTAGATTTCTTTTTGAAAGGGAAAAGCTCTTCTGGTCATGATGCACAAAAGATTCTATTAATTAGGAGATCTTATAATGTCTCCCTATAGAATAAAATAAAAATAATAGCCTACATTGCTACTCCACTGGTTCCTTTGTTCGACAAAGTTTATTGCTCTTGCTTCTAGCAAAGAAATTGCCACTCTGACCCTTCAGTTGTCTCTCTTATCCTCGCACTGTGCACACACAACTATTCATTAATGTCAACAAGACTTATGAGTGCATATCCGGTGGGGTGGAGGCAAGGGGACCAGATCCCAAAGTCAACATCTTCGCAATACATTCCAAGATGAAAATGATCAAAGTCCTATTACTGTTCAGTGACTAACAGAAAACAAAGTAGAGCATTCAAGACACAGGTTAAAGATGAAGCAGAAGATCTTAATTCATATAGCACCATATTCTAAAACATTTCAAGCCAAACTTGTCCCTGGGTATAGTAGGATAGAGTCATTGGAGCTCACTTGGAAATAGAATTTCTAGAATGAAATTTAAGTTTCCAGAAAACGGAAGGTAAAAAGAGCCATCCCCCACCTTCCCAGGCAAAAACCAGGTGCTAAGGATCCTGAAACAGTCAAGGGAGAATAATCAGAAGAGATGCTTGTTGGATAAAAGAGCTGGGGAAGGGCCTTCATTCCCCTGAGGAGACGGAGGAATTTCTTAGCTCTCTTTCTTTCGGATAAGTCTGTAGTTAGACCGAGGAGGGCTACAAAGACACCTAGTCTCAACTCTAAGTAAACAGTGCCCTCAGATCCCCATCTTATTTTGGGGGATGGCACATTCCTATTATCCTTTGTTTGTTGCACTGAATATTCTGTGAGCCCCCAAAGATTGATGCCCCACTCTTTTCACTCTGAGCCATATGAGGCTGATGTATACAGACTAAACCAACTGCCTCTGGTTTTTGTTTGGGTTTAGCTGGTGGCGGGGACTGGCAAGAAGTCAGAAGGCAGCAGGAAAGCGAGATGGATCTCCTTATTTGCTGTGTTCTTCCTGCTAAGCCTCGGGTGTGTTCTAGAAAAGTCCGAAGCTCCTCTTGGGGCCCTTTTTGACAGTGCAGGTCTCACTGGGATCTAGCATCTGCTCCCTTCCCTTGCTATTCGGGGCTAAGATTTCTGGTGCAGCTTCTCCCTTGCTAGTCCAGAGATGACTTACCATCCTTTGTCACATTTCTTAACCATGGCTTTCATACTCTTTGAGAGGGCCATCTGTTTTCTGCTAGAATGATGACATGCACATCTTTCCACATCTGCAAAGTTTGGAACAGGTAGCAAGCAGCCACCCTCTGACTTGAGTCATATTGGATAGTGTTGTGGTTCCTGATAGTTGTTCTATCTTTGGAGGTGTTATTCCTAGGCCCCCATTTTGAATTGTCATTTTATGCTGTGCTCTGTCTCTGTCCTCTGGCCAAATTAGCTATTAAGTGCAAGCTTGGCTTACCTGCTCTCTTTCTTGCTTTGGATAATTTAACGATGCTTCCTAGAAGGCAGATATTGTGCTGAACTCTTTACCTGTATATTTTATTTATTCTTCACAATAAGTAGTTACTATCTTTATCCTCATTGCACAAATGAGAAAACTGAAGCTTAGAAAGAAGTTGCTGAAGTCCACACAGCTGAAGAGAGCAGGGATTCAAATTCTGCACTGCTCGAAACCACTAAGCTATACAACTAGCCATTCCTCTAGCTTGGTTCTCAGAGCTCACTGTAATTTCACACCACGTTTCCATATACTCTGGTGCTTCCCTTGTGTTTCCTAAACCATGGGACATTCTAGCAATTCAAATTGCTCACTGAGCTTCCAGGCCTGGCGCGTCTTTTGCTCCTCCCAATCTGGAACTTTATCTCTGTCTTAGTCTATGAGGGTTGCCGTAACAAAATTCAACAGACTGGGTAGCTTAAACAATAAAAATTATTTTTCACAGTTCTGGAGGCTGGAAATTCCAACATCAAGGTGCTGGTAAGATTGGTTTCATTCTGAGGCCTCTTCTCTTGGCTCGTAGGTGGCTTCCATTTTCTGTGTGCTCACATGACCTCTCCTTTATGTGCATGCAGACAGCGCGAGGTCTCTGTTGTGCTCTTCTTATGAGGACACCAATTCTGCAGGGTTAGGGCCTTACCTTATGACCTCACTTATCCTTTATTACCTCCTTTAAGGCTATGTCTACAAACACAGTCACCTTTGGGATTTGGGCTTCAGCATACAGATTTTGGAGGGGACATAATTCAGATAAAAGTCTCTCTAGGTATCTAGACCTAGCATTGACTCCTGATCTATCATGTCAAAAACAAAAATTTGGCTTTCTATGGCAGGAAAAATTTCCCTTTCCCTTATACCTATGAGGTGATTAATTTTTCCTACTTTTTACAGTTGGGTGTAAAATTAACAAAAATATGTCAGGATTTGGAAATATCACTTAATCAAACTCAGTTTAAGTTATATACAGATGAGGACCTTGACAGAATATTTTTATGTAGAGCATCCTATCCTAATCTCAGGCAGAGCAATGTTACGTTATCCTAGTAAGATGTGGTTTATGTCACACTTAATCATCCTATGTTGAATTTATGCGTTTCTGAAGGAACCAGGTTTACTTCTACAGCATGAAAAGGGTATAGAGATGAGAGCAGACAGTCATAGATAAAAATAGATTGTGGATGCTTAATTAAGGGAAGAAAAAAAAAGAGAAGCTGGGATGATAGAGAGATGATATAGATGAACCATTTTGTCCTTTGAGATAATTCTTTTAGTGATAAGTCATAGGATGAAAAAAGTGGTCACATAAACAGTTTACCTCCCTTTTTCTACATCACCTACCTTTCCATTCCCTTAAATCTGATCAGTTTTTGTTTGTTTTGTTTTGTTTTGGTTTGGTTTTTTGCTTTCTGCTCAATTCTGCCTCTAGAGAAGAAGATAGATTTGCTGTCTACAGTGGACCAGGTTGGAATTAGCTAGTTCCAGAAGTAAAGTTGGCATTCATTGATGAAGAATCTTTAAACTTCAGGTTGCCTCAACCTCTAAATAACTGGCTAATCTGGTAGAAATATCATAGCTCTCCAGAAGAGCAATTTATCGCTTTGTTTAGAAAAGAAAAACTCATATGTTTTTACACATAAAGAAAAAATTATAGAACATTATTTCAAATTATTTACCATTTATTTACATTTTTAAGTTGGTATATGTAGTTCCACGGTAGTACAGAGTACACTATAGAAAGGAAATCTAATTAACACTAGTGGTGCTGGCTATTGGGGTAGGGGCACACCTCAGAGCAGACAATCCAAACCATTTGTGTTTCCCCAAAGTACTAGGTATTTTTTAATTAAGAGGGTAAATAGCAAGAATAAAAGAGTTTGGAGGCCTCTGGACAGTTACAGGCTTGGGGCAACTGGCTGTCCTGATAGGTGAGGCCAAAATCCTTGCTGAGACACATTGATAAGATCTTTAACACACCGGCACTGGTATGAAAAATCCTGGTCTGTTATGACTCTGATCTCTTCAGGAAGCAGAGTCCCCATCCTTCACAGATACCAGTTTTAGTTTGTAGTTCTCTCAATATCACATAGATCTCTGTAAGTCCAAACACTTATGCTAAGTCTAAGCTCATTGTGTCTTGTTCTATCTGCAGTGAACCTAAAAACCAGCTAGTCTGCATAATGATTCTTGTCAATGAAAACTTTTTCTTCCCTTAATTAAATATGCTGTTCCTCTTTGAGTTATAAAAATCGAAAGAAAAAAAACGAGTGTGGCATTAGATTGAAATGTCTTCAGAAAGTTCCTTATATCCTCTGAATTCTGACTTTATCCTTTTGCTTATCCTCTAAAGTAAAGGGATATATGGACACAGAATCATAGCACGTCATTGTTTTTTTCTTTCTTTTTTTTTTTCATGATCATAAGGGTGGGGTTTTGAGAATTAAAAAGTCAGATATAATGCCATGGGGGAAATTATGCAGTTGGTGTCCTATTTCTTAAGACAAAACACAAATGTATCACAGGGAAGCTACTTATGTGAGAAGTCTTTTTTTTTTTTTTTTCTTTTCTTTTTTAATGAGAATGTGGGGGAAGAGTTTCAGCTCTTAGAAGTTGGCCTTTATAACTTCCTTATTGAAATTGCGAAGTTTCAAAGTTAATGTCTGTCTCCCTCAGGGAATTTCCTTGACAAGCTAAACAGTTCTTGCCTTATTCTTCTAAGATGGGAAACTCTCAAGGAGGGAGATCTTTTGGCCACGCCTCTTCCTGGAACATTTCACCACTCCACCCAAGCAATGTGGGACCTATAGGGCCTGTGGCAGGTGAGAATCCTGGGAAACACAAAACCTAGTTGTACTTCTTCTAAACCTTTGCTTTATTGCTTTGTCTGTTCAGAAACTGTCTTGATTGAGCTGGTACCCCGGCACAGAGATGCTTTAAGAATCTTTGGGAGTTCATACACTTAGGAGTAGATCCTAAGGATATTTGGATTAGTCAGTGTGCTCTCCATAAACCAGAAGGGTCAAAACCTCACTCATTCATTCACCTGTACCAATAGGCGTTTGTGATGGATGGTTAATTCTATGTGTCAATTGGACTGGACCACAGTATCCAGATAGTTGCTCAAACATTATTCTAGATGTTTCTGTTAAGGTGTGTTTTCAGATGAGATTAACATTTAAGTCTGTTGATATTGAGTAAAACAGATTATCCTCTATAATGTGGTGGGCCTCATCCAATCAGCTGAAGGCTTTAATAGATTAAAAAAAAAAACAACAAACCCTGACCTTCCCCAAAGAAGAGGGAATTCTGCCTGCAGATTGCCTTTGGACTCGAATAGCAACTCTTCACTGGGTCTCCAACACACACACACACACACACACACGCACGCACACCCTGTTGGTTCTATCTTTCTGGAGAATCCTAACTAATACATCACTGAGCATACCCTAAAGTTGGTTCTTAAAACTTGATTAGAAGTCTATTTGTGGGAGATAATTATTTGTATTATACTTCAATAAATTTGCAATACTTCTCTTTTCAGGCTATGGTTCCATGTGAGGCTGATATGAAATATGCAGTCATGGGAGAAATTTTTGGTATAGGTGTTTATTTTCTACACCTTGACTTTCTAAAACCATTATGTTATTCTCACGCTTAAAATTCTTTACTACTTTCAAGAAAAAAGACAAAATGATTAATGTGGCCTATGAGTAGTATGATCATATAATTATCCAAGTGCGGACATTTTTGACAGTTAGAGTAAGTGCTATGAACAGGATCATCATATCTTCAAGACTTTGTGCAAGCCCCTAGCTTGCCTCCTCTAGCTCCATGTTCCCTACCAAGATGATTTAAAGAAAACACTGATCTGTGGACTTCTCTTATTGCTTTCTCGCAAAAGATACATCCTGATTCTTGACAGTACCAGAGGAATGAGAAAACTTTATGTTTTAGATTCTGGAAATTATGGTACCAATTGTCTCCAAATAATCAAGCATCAGAGTGAAGTATATCACTTGAAGGTGAGAATAAGCATGTGAAGAAGCATGAAGGAGAGAATCAGACAAAATGTATAACACCTTCACATTTCACTAAAAATGGAGTTTAAAAATCATGTATCTAAAATTTTCATACAACTGTAATGCGTCTTTGATATAATTCTAAAGCATCAAAGCAATTGATTTTTAATTGATTCCTAAATAGCAATACTAAGCCCTGCCCTGATTTTCAGGTAGATAATTCTATTTCATTTTAGAAACACAACAGCTTAAGAATTGTGCAACCCTCTTTGCCTATCATGTAATGAGGAGACAGCTCAGACAGGGAAACTTGCAAAAATCTAATCAAAACGGCCTTATAATACTGTCTCCTGAATTTCAGACCCACAGGGCAGTTTCACAGCCAAGTCTGAAAGACTTGAAAAAACAGGGCTAGATTGGAAGTGCTGACACAAGCCCAAGCAGAGAGAATGGCTTCACTATATTGCTGTAACTATCTGAGAAAAAAAAAATGAATAATTTTTTTTGTCTCTATTAGTCTTTAAGTTGCTTCTACGTGACTTGAGAATATGCCACCGAAACCAACATAACTTGGTCACGTAAATTGTGTGTACATTCCTAGCGAATAGGGCCCTTGATCACATTCCTACCAATTATGCTGTTCTCAAAAAGATCTGAACTAAGTCCTAACATGTTAAGAATGCCCGGAGCAGTTGGGGGGGGGGGGAGTGGGGAGCAGGGGGAGGCAGAGGAATGGTGGAGAATTTGCTTCTCTGTTATAAAAATAGAAGAGGGAGGGGCTTATGGCAAAAGCAAGTTAAGACTTTTTCAGGCAACTTCTACCAAGATGAGCTAAACTGATATATAAGTTATTCAGTGAACTTAGGGTTAACTTGATGGCAAAGAACTTTAGGTACTTTAGGAAAACTTATTTTGATAATGCCTATGCTGCCACAGGACTTCGTTTTTCTCTCATGGCCTTTATCTTACTCTGGACTGAATAACAGACTTTTATGTTTTTGCTTTAGTTTTCATATCTGTACTCCCAATCCCAGCCCTTTAGGTTTGAGTTGCTGGAGGACAGGAAATATGTTTCATTACTCTTTTAGTCCCATATGACAATAACAGTGAATACAGCAAATACAGAATACACATTAACTGACTTTAGTACTATTTAGTCCCTGGCAATCTGTGCAGTATGAGATATGGGCAGAGGAGATATATTCCAGCAGGTAAAATTATGACAACTCTTGAAATTTATAGAGCCACCTGAGCCTGAGATTCCTTGTGTGTTTTATCATTAACCTTTTGAACACTAGCACTCTTAGCATAGACCAGCTCACCTGTCAAACCAAATTGGCACCATTGTTTTTCCTTTAAAGGTGTACTTAGAATCCTCGTTAACAATGCTATCATCATCACATAGGCTCTGCAATTGGCAAACTTAGATTTGAATTCCAATTTTGCCAGTTCTTGGTTGTGTGATCTTGGGCAAATTTCTTAATCTCAGGGAAATGGTCTAGACAAATTCCAGAGGTGAGCGCCTGTGGCTAGCGGGTGTTTCATGTGCTCCTAGTATGCGTTTGTGTGGGGAAGCCGAGTTCATGTAAAGGCCCCAGGACAGGACTCTTTGGGAGCCTGGACACAATAGGGAATTTTGAGAAGAATGAGACTTGGAGTTTGGTCTATAATTTTGGCATTATCTGTTATCCTAATTTTATCTGGAGAAGTAGGACAGAGACTAGCAATCATCCACCATGTCTGGATTTGGAAATCGCTTCTCGTACCCTGAAGGCTGATGGCAATCCTGAGCATGCACCAAATATAATCCTCACTCTTCACTACTGAGGTTGCTCCTGGGAATTCCAGTGTTATCCCCATAGCCTTGAACTGTAAAAGAACTGTGGAAACCCCCAGATGTTCCTTCCTCCACATTGACCCAGTATAGGAAATTACCATGCTATATACCCTTTTAGACTTTTTAGGATTGGGGAAATGGAATTAACTGACATTTCTGAGAAGTCCATATGAATCATTCTAAAAACCCGAGGTTTCAGGTTAGACAGCGGCATCTCACATCCTAACTTCTACCCCATGCAGTTTAGCATTCTGTTTATATTTATACACTGATGAAGTGTCACCAGTGCCACAAGGTGTAGTAGCTGCTCCTGGGAAGATATTATTCTCTTGTTATAGACTGTTAAAAAGGAGCCCTTGGAGTGAAGCTTCTTGCCCAAGGCCATGTAATGGGCGTGTAGTGGAGGGAGAAATCTCAGGATTTTAGGTCCAATTGGTTTGATGTCCTTGAAGAGTGCTTTTACGGTTGCAAAGTGAGGAAGCTACAACACGGCAGAGCCTTTCCTTTTTGACTCTTTCTGAAATGGGTCGCATCATCTGACTCTCTGAAAGTAAGTTTACTTTTAAAAAAATTAATGGGGATTTTTATTATGAAGGATGCAGCATTTTAACACTGCATGATTCAGTGAGTCATTTCAGAGGTTACTTACATAACCGGGATTTCCCTCGGGCCTTACAGTCATGGGGTAGAGCTAGGATGTCCTACTGTAGCAAATCAATGTTTCTGCTTCCCTTGTCCCGGCCCTGTGGGAACTTTCAACCCGGTCCAATCCTTACCTCTGCTCAGACAGAGGAGGGGAATCCCTGAGGGGTGAATGTCTTAGGAGCTGCAGTCTTTCCCACACTCTTCATCTCCATGTCTGGCAATGCCAGTGTTCCCTAACCCAGCCACAGACCACAGAAGCACATGCTAGGCTTGTCTGCCCCTGTTCAGATGCCTTAACTTTCCACATGCCAATGCAGAATGCCTTTCTCTTCTTCATTTCCGGTGAATGCAGCCATTTTCTCTACTACAGAAGGCAAGGAAGATGATGGACTCGATGTGCAAAGATCTTTGTCAGGAATTCTTCTCTTCTTGCATCTTGTATTAGCCAGTCCATCTAGCTCCCCTCTTGAGGAATGGAGTTCCTAAGAACCATGCTGGTCTGCCCTCCTTTCTCCTCTTAGAACAGTCTCAGGGTCTCTTCCTCCAGCTATTTCTTTCTACCTCCACTAGTAGATGCCTTCCAAAAAAGAGCCAGTAAATTTTTGGAGGGTGGGGATGGGGCAGGTAGTTTTTGTTATATTTGCTTGAATGGGGAGGAATCCAGGATATCAGTATATAAAACAAGGAAATTATTCATATATATTTATCATCTTAACTCAGCTTACCTGTGAGGTTTTTGTTTTGTTTTTAATTAATAGGCTTTATTTTTTAGAATAGTTTTAAGTTTACAGAAAACTGAGCAGACAGTACAGAGACTTCCCATATACTCCCTTTCACCCCTCTTTGAGGTTTTAAGCGCTCAGTTTTGGAACTGATGAACTGCTGAAGAATAAATGCAATTTTGCAAGTAAGTACAACATTCCTAACGTGCTGAACCACTGAGAGACACGCAGGGAAATGAATAAAATCAGCATTCTAAGTAGATCACTTATCATCTTGGTTTTTTATAAAGGCAAATTACTAAATGTGCTAATTGCAGAGCATTTTCAATTATTCATATACAAAACACAAATAGTGAAGAATGTTTATTTTATAGTATGACTTTTTTTTTTTTTTTAGCTTAAAAGAGATCTAATATAATTGAGTAGTATTCTAACCATAACTAGAATTTTCTAGCTTATCTCCTTTTTTTAGTTGTTTCTGTTCTGGGTTTCCATTCTAATCCAACCCATTTGTTCAGAACCACAAATTGTCTTTTAAAAGCTACCTGAGGTTGAAGTATGGGAGCAGAGCTCTATTAACTGTATGTGGTTTTATCTTTCTGCAGCCAAATCCCTAAAGTCTTAAAGGGGCCAGGGAGTTCGAAGTCTTCTCTAGTGATGTAGTAATGGTTGAAAAAGCTTACTGAAAAGGTTGTAAATATTTGTTGATTGATTATCAACAGAGAAGAAAGCCTTTTACTCCTCCATAGTGGCTGAGAGGAGGGTGAGGGAGGAAGTTTTTACACATCCATTTGAATTCAGCTTTTTTATTTCCCGTGATTTGAGGTTATAGGTATATTTCAAGAATAGACCTTTCTCTTTCAAAAAAGAAAAATTAGAATAAAACAAGTTTTCTTAAGTCGTGCTCTATAACACAGAAAAATGTACAAATAGTCAGTTACTAAGTTAGATAAGGCTAAGTACAGCTCTTCATGAATAAGAATAAAATTTTAGTTTCAATCCGCTGAAGGGAGATTGAGTAGGTGGAGTAGGCAGCTGCTGATGTTGTGAGACGTGATTATTACCAAAAGACTTGCCTGCACAAAAATATCTTTCCCCTGGGTCTATCCTAGATAGAAAGGCAGCCAGTTATTGGAACTGCTCATCTGGCTAGATAAAGATATTGTCTCCTTTATGTACCATTAAAATATTCATCTATTCCTTGGGAAAGATAAATGTCAACACATTAGGAAAGATTAAAGTGTTCGTGTGTGAAATTTTTATTTTGAGATAATTGTAGATTTCACATGCAGTTGGAAGAAATGATACTGAGATCCCATACATGCTTCCCAGTTTCCCCATTTTGCATAATTATAGTACAATAGCATAACCAGGAAATTGACATTTATATAATCCACAGACCTTATTCAGATTTCTCATTTCACATATACCTATTTGTGTATGTATGTTTAGTTTTGTGCAACTATATCACATGTATAGATTGGTGTAGCCACCACTATAGTCAAGATACAGAAGATACAAGCTTTATCACAAAATCCATTGGGAGCCCTAGAGCAAGTTTCCCATTAGAGAAGCCTTATGTTGGGCAGGAATAGCCCAGCTTTAGTTCTCCTTCCATGTCATTGGTTGGGAGCAGCATGTAGGGAGTGTGGTCTCAGCATATGCTGCATAGATATAAAGACATGGCAACTGGAGGCTATAGGCCAACTACATTTCTTGCAGCAGGTTCTTCTTGACAGATCTAATAGGCACACTGCTATGACTACCATGACTCCCTTTCTTTATCTTTCATGGCATTAACATATTTGAAGAATAATCTTCACTCTCCTTTTGTTTTTAATAGAGCATTATTCATTTTGGATTTCTCTGATGTTTGACCAAGTGTTTTTTCAAACATTTTTTTCACAGACTCTTTTGCCGATAATAACCTATTAGCATCCCTTTGAACTGATACTCTACAGAACAAACTTTGGGAAACTGCGTATTGATGTTGCTGTGGGAAATGGTCTTGCTGCCTCTTTTGATCTTCCTCTTCCTTCAAAATTCACACACTCCAGTGTTTTAAGTTGTCATTCTCCCTTCCCATAACACGCTGTGAATCTCTCTGCCATCATACCTGTCAGACAGGATGTCAGCTAGTGACTCGTCGAGCTCAGGTAGAAGATGATCAGCAATTGAATGTACAAAGTACTGCACTCTTTGGAAAGGGCAATGTTTCTAGTAATTCCAATACTGTTATCCAAATTTTATTTATATAGAACCAAAATCTTAAGATCAAGTAATATGAACAATTCGCAAGAAACAAGAGGGGGAGAATATAGCCCAAGAGGAGAGAATATAGTATATCCTCTTATGCTCTGGTAACAAAGTCATATTAATGGGAATTCTTAAGGAGTTTTTGTAGTAGGCTACTTAACGGCTATAAATACTGTCTTATGAAGATGTCACTTGGTGACAGAAGCTCCAGTACTGTTATTGCTGATGAGACTTTGAGCCCTGAGAGTTTATGTGCTGCACTCAGAGTTAGAATGGTGCATTTCAATGCTCTGGGCAGGCTAAAAGTTTGGCATCCCTACAAACTGACTTTCTTTAAATATTTAAGTATTTATGTAGAGTAGAAGCTGAGCACTGCAGAGGAAAATTATAGAAGAAAGAGCACTGGAAATAAAGCTCTGCCCGTTCTTAGGTCCAAGCATTTTAGTGCTGTCCCAAATTCATGTACACCATTTAGCACATCAGAAACCCTGAAGTCAACTTGGCCCAACTCTTTAGAAAATGGAGACTTAAGCACGCCCTCTCCCAATACTTGCCTTATCCAAGTATTTCTTTAAACCACATAGTTCACTTTTCCTGAGAAAATTTTTGGTAAAGATAATGTTCTCCAACTCATTACATTAGCAGCAAAGGTTGATTGCTCTTTAGAATGTTGACTCCCCGTAAAGTAGTTTGGTTGACAGTCTCTTAATCTATTTTGATTGAATTCGGGGAATGAAGAGACATTATCTTGGCACCAAAATTTCTACTCCTTATTTATCTTTTGTTGTTGGTACAGCTATTGACCTCCATTTTCATTTTTAAAAAATTAACTACAGTAATGCACATATTAAGCTGTAAGATTTGTGCACTTGTAATATTTCAGCAATATAATCACCTACTGCCTCTTAAAACTTAGACCATCCATGGATAAAATGGATGGCTGATTATGGGATAAAATTTGAGAGGCAATGAAAAACTCTGTCTGATTAAAATGCATTTTCTACTGACTTACCACTAATTTAAAACTTAACTAAAAAAGAAATACAAGTAATATTTATTTTGGGGTAAAAATAGAAAATTCAAATAAACAAAAACAATGAAAATTAAAATAATCCCAAAGCACCTGCCAAAGGTTATATAGCACAACATTTTGGTGTATATCCTTCCAGAGTTTTCCTGGAAGGAAAAATATTGTTATTAGGATCCTCATATATAAATATATAAACATGAAAAATATATAAACGTGAAAAATATTGTTATTAGGATCCTCATATATAAATATATAAACATGAAAAATATATAAACATGAAAAATACATTTACAAATATCAGATAGTTTTCTATATTGTGCTATGTAGCCTACTTTTTATATTTCATAATGTGTTATCAATTTCCACACCAATAAATATATTTAATTTATCATTTTAAATGTTTGCATATTATCTCATTATGTGAATTCTTAGCCATTATTTAACTAATGTGATATTCTCTACTGTACTTAACCATTCTTCAATTTTGGGATATTCAGATTATTTCCATTTTTCATTATGATAAGTAACGTGCTGGTAAACCTCTACATTACATACATCTTTGGGTTTAATTATTTACTTGGTGTATATTCCCAGATGTTTAATTAATTGGTCAAAAGGTTTTCACATCTTTAAGGATTTTACTAAGTGTTGCTGATTCTTGCTACTGATTTTTGAAGGTCTGAGGATCCTAATAACAAATAGTTTACCTGGAAGAAATAATTAATTATCCAATTAACCAGGACCAGTGGAGTAGACTGGATTCTGGATTCCGAGAAGCTGGGTGAACAACTGAGAAAAATCACATATATTTTATGTAAAGAGGACTCAAGAAATTTTCTTAGCATACTAGAAAGTCTGAGTGATTAGCTATCACAGTAGCCTATGCTATTAAGTGTGTACAGAGCAGGAAAGAGTACTAACAGGGTGTGTGTGTGTGTGTGTGTGTGTGTGTGTGTGTGTGTGTGTGTGTATTTGTAAATGGGTGAGGAGCAAGGGTAAAATGGAGACTTTATTATCTCACAGCTTTGCCTATTTCATGACTTGGAAGAGAACAAGTATTCTGTACTAAACCGACCATGTAGAATTTCTACTATGTAGCTTTGCTAGAGAAACTTTCTTCATTGTTACCATAATATATGTCTGCAGATGATTTTTTCATACTCTGGGGTCTGTAATACCTTTATTTGGCACCTTATTCACTTTTGTTTGTTTTTTGGGGGTTAGGTGTCAGGAAGTATTGATAAGAGGGAGTCCTGAACCTTTCACATAAAAGTGAAGAACTTATAAACTTTAAAACCAGTCTTCGGCTCTCTCTTAGCCGTGAATCATCAATAAGCTATTGAGCATTATAGCTTCCTGAATAAGTTGTTATTAGAGCTATGGAAGGAGTTCTCAGTTAGGGAAATCAACCAGGGAGCCTACTTTGTGGTATTAACAAAGATAAGCCAGCCATCTTTGGGGGAGCAAAAGAAGCTCCAACCAAATGGCAAATATAGGACTGCTTATTTATTATCTAAATAGTAACCAATGGTTCTGTTGCTCTGAATATCCAGTCGACTGTTCACTGGAGAGAGGTGGGTGCTTGGACCCATGCTCACTACACCCATGTCTTTTCCATGCCTCTCTTTCTCAGTTTGTAAAACAAATGACCTCTAGGTTTCATGTCACCTATTTAGAGACTTAAGAGTAAGACAGGTCTATGAGTTTAAAACACAGACAAACTTGGTGTTATTTCATCAGAATAATAAAGGCTTGTGTCAGATTATATTTTCCGAAAATGGCCACAGCAGTGTTTCCACTGCTACATGCTCCTTCACAACCAGGCTACTTTGCTATTGAGAGATGGAGTTTATTTCCCCTCTCTTGAATCTGGGTGGGCTCATGACTTCTCTGACCAATAGAGTATGACAGAAGTGATGCTGTTGACTTCTGAGGCTAGATCATATAAAAGGCACAGCTTCTTTCCCATCTTTTTTGAAGCCACAATATTGTGAAAGAAGCCCAGGTCACATGAAGAGACCATGTATATTTTTATGTTCCAGTCAATAGCTCCTCTTGACTTCCTAGGTGATGGCTAGCATAAATGTGAACAAATGAACCTTCAGATGATTCCAGCTTTCAAACCTTTCAATAGCAGACATCTAGGAGCAGATACAAATCATTACCACTGTGCCATGTCCAAATTCCTGACATATAGACTCCATGAGCATGATAAATTGTTGTTTCACTCCACTAAGTTTTCTGGTCATTTTTAATGTAAGCACAGTAACTAAGACAAAGCTGTTGGCCAAAGTCAGTACTATAAATTGGTCAATCACTCAAAATACAGGTATTGTGAACCTGCTCTGATCAAAGTATTCTGCTGCTAGATTAGTAGAATTTGAGGGGAAAAAAAAAGAAAAGAAAAAAAGAAAAACAAACAACCCCCCCCAAAAACCCAAAAAACAAAAACAACAACAAAAAAACCCACAAAAAATAAAAACCATATTCTGTCTTTGAAGAGCCCAGTGATCTAGTAGAAGAATCCAAATATAAAAGTACAAAAACATGGTAAGTGCCAAATGAGATAATAAACACATGTTGTACAGGAACTGAGTAGAGGACCAGACCACAGTAGGTAGTACAGAGACTTGGCTTCATTACGTAGCACACAGCAAATACTAAGGGACTGTTTATCTGACCAGAGAGAAGGACAAGATAGGGATTGAAGGAAGAGTGTCAGGTACTTGGAGAGGAAACACAAAGGTATTTTAAGCAGATTGGAAAACAAAGTATTGAGACTGCAGTAGCAGGATGTGGATAATAACAATAACAGTATTAAACCCTTATGTGTATAATAGTGAATACTTAACAAAACACTTCTGCAGACACAATCACATTTAATTTTCACAGTGACAGATTGAAGCAGGTTATTTTGCTTCTATTTTATGGATAAGGAAATTTAGTCCCAGTGGTCTAAAACCCACTTTGATTTTATTAGAATTTTCTAGTTGGGAGTGTGACAAATGAAAAGGAAAATAAAGAGAACTAACATTTAATGAACATCTACCAAATGCCAAGCATTTTGCTTGCTTATTTTCATAATTTATTTAACAATCTGGAATCTAATTTTATAACAACCTTGGAAGTAATTGTTATTATCTTGGTTATATAGATGAGGAAATTGAGGCTCAGAAACATCCAGTAACTTTCTTGAGGTCATACAAGTAGTAAGTTAGGCCTAGGGATAGATGTTTTCAAATGTGATGGCAAGTTCAGCAAGTCTCCTACATTGCAAGTTCAGCAAGTCTCCTACATTTCTATGGGATCGCCTCTCTACTCTCCTTTATGTAGTTCAAACAAACCTCCCTTTCACGCCTTTACAAAAACATCAAGATGTTGCCTATCTAAAGTACTCAAGGCATTAATATGGGAATGACCAATGGCCTTAGCACCTTCCAGAAAAAAAATCTAGTCTTTAACCTCAAAGAATTTCCGGTTGGTGGAATGTGAAAGGGAAATCTGTCTCTCTGTTTCTCTCTAATAAACTGGAGCACTGATGGTATACCCAGTAGTTCAGCAGAAGACTAGGAACATGGCCTTGAACTAGCTACTTAAATCAACTGGGTCTGAGTTTCCTCATCTATAAAACAAAAGGGTTGCTGCATGATCTTCAGGGTCCCTTTCAGATGGAATGTTTTATGGTTCTATAAACCTAGAACTTAGATGTAAAATGGAGAATTCACTTTTTAAAAAAATGTTACATCATTCACCCTTTTGCCGTCTTTCACCTTTGCAAAGTGAGTCTGTTCTCACTAAGAGCAGAGAATCATTACTGAGAAGAGTGGGTCTTGGTATAGCGATGTTCCCAAGTGCCAATGTGTACCAGATCCTCTAGGAGTTGTGCTTTCCGATTTACCACCATGATCACTCTAAGCCTTTAGTTTCAAAAGTATTTATGTAAAACTGCTCTACATACAGGGATGATTTTCCATATGTTGCTATTCTAGGTTTTCCTTTGCTGTGTACATGCCCATTTTTTCAGCCGATGCTTTTGAGATGTTTCTAAGAGATGAGATTGCTCTGAGAATAAATCCCAACAATTTGCTCTCTGTAAATAGCGGAAGGTTCTAATTGTATAAAACTGACCACTAAAAAAGTCTATTGCAATTTAGACTTGATAAAGCAACAGAAATTGTGATGTTAATTGCTCTCTACCACTTTCTGTGTTAATTGCCACTTCCCAGAGAATCATAGAATATGAGGATGTTAGGTAGGTTGCCCTCCTTGTCTATATTAAAGCCAAATAAATATGCAAGATCTAGTAGACAAAAAAATTTATGACCTTCATTTTATTGCTTGAATTGAGTTTCTGTGTTCCAAAACTGTTCTTTAATTGCTATGTCTACTTTTGAAAACCTGGGCAGTTATAAGTTGTTACATAAGATCTAAGGTATACTTCTTATCTCCAGAAGTTGATTATTTATATTCTTTTGCATTTATATTTGGGAAATGTCAAACAACTCAACACCAATACATTTCTTGGTAATTTTCAATTAATTTTCAAAATTTCTTGGTAATTTTCAATATTAGTACAGAGCTTCACATATGCCACAATCAAGTAAATGATTGATAGATGCTTTATAAAGCTTATGAAGCTTAATTTCATTTTTGCCTTCTACTTAATGGCTTAATACTTAAGGAAGGTAGAAGGATGCTGTTTCTTTTATGGTTCATTTCACATAGATAGCCCTTAAATGATGGTCTTTTGTCCCAAATGCAAGAAAATTTAGTTTTAAGTATAATCATTTCAGAATTATTCTCTGAATAACATGAGTTTTAATTGTTGCCCCCAAAGGATAAAGGATCAACCCAAATTTACCTATCCCACTTTGTTTCCAAATACTCAAAAGTTCAACTTCTGGTTCTCCCAGCCCACTATGGTTTTCCCAAAACGATTTTCCTACAATAACCAGTGCAAGTTGTAAAAATATTTAAAGCTGTTGACATTATGATTAATAAGACTGTCATTGTTCGATGATGTCCAAATCTGTCTCAAACCACATTTTTTTGTAATGGTATTGAGCATCTGACCTTTATTAGTACTTACTTAAAGAATTTTTAAGAATACAAAATATATGGACATGGTTCCATAGTGTAACAGTTAACATGTCTGCTTTACACGCAGAAGGTCCTGAGTTCATGCCCCAGTGGAGCCACAGTCCATGGTCTATGGCCATGCCACCCTGAACAAACCCAATATCTGATCTCATGAAGCTAAGCAGGGTCGGGCCTGGTTAGTACTTGGATGGGAGATCACCTAGGAGGAACAAGTGCTGTACGCATTAAAAAAAAAATAAAAAAAAAAAAAAATAAAAAAAAAAAAAAAAATGCTAAAATGACTAAAGTTGGCTACTAGGTTTATCTTAAACAGTCTTACCACAATATGCTTTAATACTTTTTGGAGAATACAACAATCTCATAGCCTATTGACCAGAAATGGTGACATTTTATAAGTTCCCTGAATTTGGGATTGTTGGAGTTCCTCCAAGATAGAGTGTCCTCTCAAATGCTTCTTTTAATGAACATCATCACTGTTTTCCCTACTGTGCTTGTTTGCAGCAGTTTAAATAAAGATGCTACACATTTCTAGGTAAGAAGCTTTATGCAGACCTGTATAGAAGCATAGGAAGTAGCATTTAGGCTACACAAATGTTTCCAAGTCCTTGCTATTGAACAGATCCATTGTTCTTTATCCAGACATCATATTATAGTCATCTATGGGGCTTAGAACATGTTATAGATTTCCAGGCTTTGCCCTGGATATTCTCACTTAGTAGTTCTGGGATGGGATCCAAGCTTCTATACTTTAAAAAAGTGTCACAGATGGTTCTGCTGCACAGTGATCAATAGGTCTCAGGTGTAGTAAAATAATATTAGGAATCTTAATTTCTTGTCTATAACTTTGTAAAAGGCTGAACCTACATGTTAAACTTTGGAATAAGGTAGACTTGGGTCACAGTCTAGGCTCTACCGTTTATTGTGTGAACTTGGACAACTCACTTACCTTCTCTGAATTTCACGATTTTCATCTGAAAAAAAAAAACTGAGGATAATAGTTTCCTATTGAAATGCTGTGGAAATTAAATGAGATAATGCATGTGCATTGCTTCCCATAGTACCTAGTACCTGGTGCTTAGGGAATACATAATAGAGTAGAGCTGTGATTTGATTTCTCTTTAGATAGGAAATCTGAAGAAACTTGTACCTGACTGATTAAAATATACTGTTAATATATGAAAGGCTATTTTATCTATCTGTGACAGGAAGACTGGAGGACCTTAAGTGACTGAAAAATATAAAACCTGATAGTTGATAATCAAAGCATTTGGAAGTTAAAGGTTAGTCTCTTTTCTGTTGGAAGAAACAGAATTAGTCTTCTTCACTACCAGGGGAGATACCTAAGAAGAATGGTTCTTTCTATGAAAAACAAGATATAATAATGGCTGCTGGTTATTGGCCAACTTCAACTGGAGAGAGAGCTGATCTCTTTCTACGCCCAGCTTCCACCCTAGGGGCAATAAGGCAGGTCTCTTCCTTATTCTCTTTTATACCATGGTTATTCCTACTTCATTGCCTCATCGTATTCCTTTTCCCTCTTCTAAGAACACTTAAGTCCGCATCCTCTGTCTTTCCATCTGTCCAGGCTTCAGTGAAGTTTTTTCAAATCTCTTAAACTTCTGTTGTCTCAATAATTTAAACTGTATCCATTTTATTATTTTATGATTGTTAGTTCTTGTCCAGATTATAGCCCAGAACAATTAAGTCAAAATTTCTAGGAGTGAGGCGAAGCCATAAGTATTTTTTTTAATCACCCCCAGAAGATTCTAATGTACAGCCAAGATTGAGGACCACTGTTTTATATCAAACTATGTAAAATCTGATTATTAGAACCATAGATTGGAAACAGATAGCAAATACTAAATGAACATCCAGAAATGGAATTTCTTAATGGATCCCACCAGTCCTATGGACTCCCTTCTGATTCCATCTGTTCTTTAACTAAGCTGCTTTAAGGCACACTGCTTAATGGACCTGAAACTAGTTTGAGAAAAAGAGTGTGCAAGAACTGAGACTCCTTGTGGCTGTAGGGTTCATGCACCCGCTGTTAATAGCTCTTGGATTGCCCATACCACTAATTAGTACCCATTATTAAAATCTCAAATCGAATGTCATTTCTAATAGAGGTCTTCTCTGACCATACTCCATTGATATTTGAAGCACTAGTCATGCTTTCTCAAACACCCTATTTTCCTTAACAGCACCCATGACATATAGAAATTCGAGTGATCATTTGCCTAATATACTGCCTCCTCCTCCTCCTCCAACCATGGAATTTTAAGCTTAGTGGTGGAAGAGACCATATCTGTTTTATTCATTGTGGTAAAGTTGGCACCCATTGTAGTGCATGTGGTAGAAGCTTAATAAATACTTGCTGAAGGAATGAAAATCAGAGTAATACTAATTTTGATGGGTATTTATTAGGGTGGGAGAATGGCAGACTCCTGTGCCTCTCTTTGGAACATTTTGTCAACAGTGAGATAATGCAGAGTGCTGGGTACCTTCAGTCATCCAGTTTGACCAGTGGTTCTCAAATATGATTTGCTCATGAGAACCATATAGAAGTTTTATTGAAAATAGAAATATCTATGCTTTATCTTCAAAAGATCGGCTTCAATAGTGTAAGGTCAGAACCGGCCATAAGTTTGCCTGCTGACTCTGATGCCATGGACCACCACCACCCGATGTTTAGAAACTACCGCCTGAAATGACATTCAGAATTACTGTTAAATTTGGAGGCTATATTCTCCAGAATTCAATTGTTCTTTTTGTTTTGTGATGGAATCGTGAAGGTGAGGTTAAAGGTTTTCTCTGGAGCAGAGACACACTGTTTTACACAACACAACAACCTTGGAGAGATAATGCCCCAAATACCATCCGCCTCCAAATACCATTTAGTAATCTGGCTGGCTAAGCCTTATAGTTTCTTAAAAATCAATGTACTGAAGTCTGATGATAATATTAGAAATGTATCACGGTAGCCTTTTCCCCAAATGCTTGGGAAGTTTAATGATGTTGGCTATGGTCAGTGGCCATGCTGACTACTCTATGTTGGTCAGTGTTGGCCAGAGAATGCCTACATATGTTTTCAGAGAAAACATGGGAAATATTATATTAGGTAAACTATTTATGGCATTTGCATTTATCCTAAGATACACAGATTGTAAAACTTCAGTTATTCAGAGGTCCCTCATCTAACAAACTCAATTAGCCAGAGAGAGCGAAGAAGGAAAAAATAAGCAAAAAGAGAACTCCATATACCAAAAATGGATAATATAAAACCATAAAATTAAGAGTAAATATTATTTTTCATAAGAGAATCCATTTATTTAGAATATGTTTACCATAACTTTAAAGGTAATTTAACTACTTTGAGGACTCATGGTTCATATGCAATAAACACAAAAACAGCAAAATCATAGCTGCACAACGCTTTTTGGGCTGAAACAGCTCTCCATTTTAGTATCTCCATTGTTATAGTTGATTGATACCATTTACATATGTTTTGTAATTTCACATTGACCATAATGTGAAATTCAGGGATATTATTTCCATTTTACAGATAAGAGAACTGTGTGTCTGGAAGCTTGAAGAACTTAATGAAGTCATTGTAATTTCTAATCTAATACTCTTCCTATCGCACTGTTGCTTTGTAAAATATAAAACAATCTTTAATAATCATAAAGATAACCTGGAATCATCAAAGTTCAAAGGTTATTGTGCTTAATTCAAAATGTAGAGCAATCTACAGCATTTTACAAAAATGTTTATTAACTGTTGTTAAAATAACACTATTTGTGTACCTGAAGGAATCATTTTTGTTACATAAAAAAATCACTTATATGAAAAGTTTATTCGGTGGGAATTCAGATAAAAAGAAATACACTCAGGGACATGCATATACAAATATTTTTTAAACTGAACTTTTCATCTACTATAAATTACCATTATGTCTATGCACACATATTTCTTATGTGGTATGGGCTATTTATTATTTACATGATTCACAAACCATTCTTCCGTGCTCAAAATGGCCCAAGAAAGGAAGGGAAGAAGACAACAGCAGTCAATTAAAACTAGAGAGGGATTTTTAGCGGACGGATAGCATATACCCAAACTGAAAGAGAGCTTGGACTCTGAGACTAAATTCTCCACAAAAAGTGGGGTAGGGACCTTGGCTTGTGCTAAAGTTTAAAGTTCTGCTTCACAATATATCTGGTGGTACTATTACAATAGATTATGTACTTTACATCTTTTCAAATTTTAACCTCGTACTTTATCCACTTAAGTCTCCAATTTTAGGATTAGATATTTGGCTGATATAAATAGGCAGAGAAAGTAATTCCATGCACTCCCCACCTTCCACCAGCAACCCCAACAATGTGTGGAGAGACTGAAGAAGATTTTCTTTTTCAGATATATACAGGGCTATTGTAACCCCTCCAAGGATGGAAGGCACTATTATTCTGCAATTATTTTATTCATTACTTTATCCACTGATGACATTAAATTATATATATCTCCATCCCTCCGGCTATTGGTCTTGACCTTCTAAACTTTGCTATTATTTTTCTCTCAGGCTATTCACAGGTAGAGAAGCATTTATGAACATCACACCTCTATGTCTTTGTTGATATGAAAGCAGTAATCTCTCCAGATATTATTCTACTGTTTAATTTTTTATTGTATTGCTCTTAAACTACTGTGGAGTTATTTTTCTTTCTCTATTCTAAAACTCAGAAAATTGATTTTGGTCCACTATATCAAATTCTTCCTCATCCTCTTATATATTAATTTTTTACTTGGTTATGTACTGGTTTTAAAATATGTCCACAAATTCTTTGACATAATTCCTTGCAAAGGTGGGGAGCCTAATTCTATGCCACCTAAATGTAGGTGAGATGTAGGGACTTCCTTTTAATAAACAGAATGTGGTAGAAGTCATGGTTTGTGACTTCTGAGGCTAGATCATAAAAAGTAATATTTTCATTTGCTCTTTCTTGTATTGCCCACTCTGGGGGAGGCTAATAGTCATGTTGTGAAAATATCCAAATAGCCTTGAAAATCACTCCCATGGAGAGGAAATGAGATCTGTCAACAGCCAGCAGAAACTTGCCAGCCATGTGAAAGATCCACCATTAAAGTCTATCTTCTAGCCCTAGCCACGCCTTCAGACAGCTGCAGCCCTGGCTGATGTCTTGGCTGTAACCCCATGAGGGACCCCTAGCCAGACCACTTAGCTAAGCCAGTCCCAAATTCCTATCCCATAGAAACTATGAGAGATAACATATGGTTATTGTTGTTTTCAAAGCATTAAATTTTGGGGTGATTTGTTGTGTACCAATAGCACAGTTATCTTAACTACAAACCAAGTTATCTTATTACCTTGTTGCCATTATTTATATAACAAATATTTACTGAGCATCTAATATATGCCAAGCAGTTTGTTAGGTGCCAGGTATATTAACATGAATAGAAGAAACATAATTCCTCCCTTTAAAGAACTTATAATCTTGTGATGAGTACAAATATTAAATAAGTGATTATATAATTATTAAAAGTGAGTGTAAGAGGAAATAGCAGGGTTATGAATGCTTATGATCCTTAACCTGAAGGTCAGGAAAGAGTTTCCTGAAGAACTGAAATTTAAGCTGACACAGGAATATATAGTTATTAACCAAGTAAAGAGGAGTGTGAAGGATGAGAAAGAACTTTCCAAGGCAGAGGAACACTATAAATGAAGGCCCTTGTTCAATGGTCCCAACTAAGAAATTTCTGTGCTAGAAACTACTAGCAGACTTTTTGTACACTTATTCAATTTCTTAAAAGAAATATTACCTGAGTGCCTACTATGTGTCAGGCATTGTCATGAACAAATCAGACAGAAATACCTGATCTTATAGAACTTACATTCTAGTGGGTGGGAAGGACAATAAACAAAAATAAATCGATAAAAATATGTAATATGGATTTTCTGTTTCTGGTGCAGCATGTAAAGACTTGGAAATTGCCTCCTCCACACAATAAGGAAAAAGCTGAACAAACCGAAAATCTACAATTCTTCTTCAGGGAGCTGAGGTCATAAGAAAACTATTGCTCCCCAAATTAGAGAGATTAACAGGCAGATACAGAGAATCAGAAGCCCAAGAGCTAAAATCTCCTATTGCTAGAGGTTCAGTGTGGACAAACCTGAGAGAGAAATACTCCGGAAGGGCTCAGCCTTATAGAGAAGGCCCTAGACTTTTGTGAGTTTTACCTCTGGGACCCCTCTCAGGTTCTCAAAGCAAAGATCAGAGAAAAACTCCTTTGTGTTTCTGGCAGGGGAGGAGAAAGGTAGCCATTTTGAAATATGCCCAAGACACTATTCTGCTTAATAAGACCTGTCTTCAAGAGAAACTATTTTACCAGAGCCCAACCTACTGGGACTTTATAACTAACCCAAGGGAAGTGAAATACCCAACTCCAGTACCCTTTACCCTTCCTGTCTGTGCTAAGGAGAGACAAAACAAAACACAACACAACACAACACAACTGAGACACACTTGTGAAGGTCACAGCCCAGGGGTACAGGCTCACTAAAAGACTGAGACCTAATTACCAGGGCTATAGAATGCTTCTTCTTCCCCTACACCTCACCACCACATCAACAGGGCTCCTTTATAACAACAATGGAAAGAATCGTGCATCTCAGAAGATATTTAAAAGACCCTTGAGAAACCCAAAGACAAGAAGAGAGGCAAAAACAAGGACACAAGAGGAATTTTAACCTCTGACACCTATAGCTATAGCAAACAGTAAACACAGCCTGATCCCTGACCAGATAAAATACATAATATAGTGGATGGTGATAAGTGCTGAGAAGAAAAATAAAGCAGGTAAAGCGACAGGCCGTGTTGATGGAAAGGGCAGGTTGCAGTTTTTAAGAGACTGGTCAGGAAATACCTCACTGAACAGGTGACATCTGTGCAAAGATCTGATAGAGGCAAGGGAGTGAGTCATGGAGGTAGCTGGAGAAGAGCAGAGGGAGACAACATTAAACAAAGGGTTTTTAAGAGGGACTGTCCCTGGTGTGTTGATAAACTAGAGGAAAACCAGTGTTACTGGAGCAGAGTGGACTGAGTGAGGGGAGAAAATCATAGGAAATGAGATCACAGAGATAAGGTTTCCATGGCCTTGTAAGCAATTATAAAGACTTGGGTATCTCTGGCTTCTGTGAGAATACATTATAGCGGAGCAAAAAAACCAATCAGAAGGTTTTTGAAATAATTTACTAGAGAGCTAATGACTTAGGTCAGGGTGGAAGCAGTAGAAAAGCTGAAAAATCATTGGATTGGGAATACTTTTTGAAGGGAGAGCTGACAGTTGTTGCTGATGGACCAAGGTACAAGACAAAAAGAGGAATCAAGTTTGCCTCCTTGGTCTGAGCAACAAGAATAAAAAACCTGAATGAGGAGGAAGTCTTTTATGGAGGAGGTCAAGTGTTAAGTTAGAGATGTTTACCCAAGTGGAAATGTCAATTAGGCAGTTGGACACCCAGATATGGTGGTGGGGGAGAAAGGTCTGGGCTGGAGATATGAATTTAAGAGTAGCCAGTATATAGATAGAATTTTAAGCCACCAGGACAACTGCAGTTGCAAAGGGAGTGGATATATATGAAAAAGAGAAGAGAAACAAGATCTGAATCCTGGGGCACCCAATGTTAAGAGGTTGATGAAATAAGAAGAAATGAGCAAAGACTTGGAAATGGGAAGAAATCCAAGAATGTGATGCCCTGGAAGAAAAGTCAATAAAATATTTCCAGAAGGAGAGCGTGAACAATGATGTTAAACCTTACTGAGGAGTCAAATAAAGAAATTGTCCATTAGATTAGCAA
Organism: Rousettus aegyptiacus; assembly: GCF_014176215.1. Taxonomy (NCBI): domain Eukaryota; kingdom Metazoa; phylum Chordata; class Mammalia; order Chiroptera; family Pteropodidae; genus Rousettus; species Rousettus aegyptiacus. The sequence goes on along the minus strand of NW_023416306.1, from coordinate 112,900,187 downwards.
TGTGGACACTGTTGGTGAAGAGCAGCTTTGGTGTTGGGAAGAGGAAAAAGCCCGAATAACGGAGGTCCTAGAAAGAATGAGAGAATAGGATTTAGAGATATGAGTATAGATAACTCAGGATCGAAACTGCTGTACTGAAGAATGGAAAAATTAACTTGCAGCTGGAGGGAAACATAGATGAAAGAAGTTGCATCATGTTTGTATGTTGATGGAATGATCCAGTCAAGCAGAAAAATGATGATGCAGGAGAAGGAAAAAAGAGGAATTTCTGGAGCGATCTTCTTGAATATTCAAAAGAATTGGGATCTAGTGAACAAGTGGAGAGTTCAGCCTTAGATAGGAAGATGGACAGTTCGCTCCTGGTAACAAGAGAGAAAAACAGCATATCGGGCCCAGATGCTGGTGGGCGGGTGGAGGTGTTGGTGGGAACTTGTGGAAGTTCTCTTATGATTGTTTCTATTTTCTCAGTGAAATAACAATCAAGGTCAAGAGCAAAGAGGGAAGATGGGGAGGAGGTGTTGGAAGCTTGAGGAGGGAGGAAAAAAATGTGGTATCATAGTCCTAAGATTGTAAATGGACTAGGGAAATGCCCTATGAGTGCATGGCATGGAGGGCGTGCTTATAACTAATGGTTGTGAATGTCACGAATTGAAAGGGAGACCGGTCAGCATGGATGATCGTTTTCTTCTAGCTCCACTCAACTGTATGTGTTGTGATTGAGAGTAACCTTTCTGCAAAGGAAGAAAACATTGTTGATTGTTCACATCTAACAACCAGCTACTAAAACAATTAAGAAACGATTAATTTGTTTAAACTCTACTTCATTTAGCACTCTTAGAGAATTGAGGATGGGGGCAAGTCCTCTGGTTAACTGAAAATTTTCGATAATTAAGTCCATTATATCCCTTATATAAACTGATTTTTTATGGAATTACAAGATGAAAAAAAACCTACCGTCTCAATAGTTCGGAGATAATAACAAATATCTAAATACCTAATAGCACTTCAGTGCCATTGTTATGAGTATGTTAATGATTATTGCATATCCTGGCTAAAAATCAGGTTATTTGAGTTTTCTGACAGTTTGGGATCTGAATACGTGATATCGAGACTTACTGTAATAAGAATATCTTCATAGAAATCCACATGTTGTGTCTTGGTTCTACATATGATAGCATAGGAGTAACACTTATTTTTTTCCTCTGAATTGTCTTTTTCTAGGGTAGTGAAGTAACAAAGAAAATATAATTAGATTCCAAATCTTGGCAATGGCAACGGCAATGCCAGTGTTGATGAGGGTGAGATTATCAAGACTTGCTTCATCTCTGATTGCCGCAAGACAGACATTTCTTTCTCAGCTACATGCGTTTTCTAGTAGCTCAAACTCTTTTTATACTTGTGAATCTGCTTTATATTATTCACTTATTTTTAAAAATAACTCTGATTATATAAGCAATGCATTTTCACTGAATATAATTTGGAAAATATGGAAAGAGAAGGAAATAAAAATTATTATCTCACTACTCAGAAATGAACACACTTAACATTTTGGTGAATTTTAATCTAATATTTTAATTCATGTATATGTTTATTTAGAAAATTGATATCAAACTATCATTTTATGTCCTTTCTAACTTAATATTTTATGGTGAACTTCTCCCATGCCATCACACAGTCTTTGAAAACACAGTTTTTAATGACTACATAGTCATCCATTATGTGAATGTACTATAACTTATTTCTCCCATTATTACACATTTAAGATGCTTTTAAATTTTAGATAACACTAAGTGAGCATTCTTGAGCACACATCTGATTATTTTCTTAAGGCAGATTCCCACAAATGGAATTCTAGGGTAAAAAGTTACAAAATTTTTAAAAGTTGCATGCAGCGGCCTCCTAAAAGATCACGCCTTCTGCAGGCTCCCTGAAAGTGAACGAGGTGATCCACTTCTCTGTACTCTTGAGAATTCCATCAGTCTTTTAGAGCACCTCTTTGCACACCTTATCTGTGATTACTTCATTTCAGTTTAGTTTTCAAATATGTTATTCATAAGGCTCCTAAGAGGTCTTCCTCGCTTGTCATTCCCACCACCAAGATATTCTCCATGCTGCTGTCAGAGGTGTCTTTCCACATCACTAACCTTGTCACTTCCCTGATAAAAAACCTTGGGTCTTCCTCAGTCTCAGTAGGTTACATGGCTGCACACAAGGCTCTTCCCAGTCTGTCCCAGCCTCCCTTTTCAGCCTTATTGACCACTCACTTCTAAGTACTTTGATGAAGCCACACAGAATGTCATTTTATTTACAAAACATACAATACTCGTTCATGCCTCCAAGCCTTTAGACATTTTCACTCTGTCACATTTACTCCCTGAAACTCCAGTTCATGTTTCAAGACACAGGGCAAAATTCCCCTTCGGTGAGGATTCCCTGACTTCCCAGGGCAAGGCGGTTGGCACTGAGCTGCCCATATTCACACTACAGCACTAACCACTTTGCTTAGCAATCATTTGCTTACCTGACTTCCCCACTGAGTACCTCAAAGACCTTGTCTTATTTATTTCTATCCTCGATTCTTCACCTATTACATAGCTGATGACCAGTAGGTATTTATTGACTCAATGTCTGAAAGCACAGAATCGGTTTCAGTATTCTGTCATTATCTAGCTCAAAAGAGTTGGATTTCAGGGATAGAGTAGATCATTGCTAACTAGTCCACAGTGGTCTCTTAAGGGCATTTCCCTTAGCTAGCAGCTAAACATATGGTCTGTACAATGCAGGCTTTGATCACAAGCTTCTGCTTATTTTTTAATCTCTTCCTATTATTTGTCTTAATCCTATTCTGTAGTCCATTCTCCCTGATTCTTTCAGTCTATCCACCCTGATTTGCTATCACTCATTTGACAAAGCTCAGTGCCATGAGCAGCTAATGGCTTCAATTCCATACTTTCTCCTTTGTTCTTGTACTGTTCCCACAGAATATTCTAATACAGATGGCTGAGTGCTGGCTGGAGAAACACAGAATTGTGTTGCCTAGAGCATTCTGCTAGTGATTCTATTTTGTTAAATATTTATATATTTTCTCTGCTTCTGATTTATTTTTTATTTTACTGTTCTTATGTATGCTCTGTAAGCAACCTCTGTCCTTTGTTGAACAAGGCAGACTATAAACACACACATAAATCAATGCGTAAATGCATAAACACATCTCGTTTTTCATTATCGATGACTTCATGCTCTCGAAAAAGGCCGCTGGGTGCTCCTTGCTGCTCACCTATATACAAATTGGTTTGTCTTTTCTTACAGCTCCTCAGGATTGCTGTCCCAAACCTGTTCTGTTTTCTCTGTTCAGTGACTTGGCCCTAAAGTTTATTTTAAAAATATAAGCCATCTGAAGAGATTATTCTTAACTTCTGTCTCTCCCACCTTGGCCTCTCTTTCAGGGTAGTTGAGTTGGGTAGTGCCCATATCATGGTGCTTCTAGATTTGTTCTTTGCTGTCTTCAAAACCCCTGCTCCTCTGCCTACAAACCTACTCTAGTAAAGTTCAGTCCACAAACTCAGATGGCGAACTCTCTGTCCTTTCTATAATGCAGCTTAATTTCTGACTCACATCATTATGTTGATGTGGTTAAAAAATATTAATTTCTTTCTTTCTTAGAGTTTACTCTTTTCCCCCAGTGGAACTTCTGCAGTAGAAAAACTTGAGAATGTGGGAAGAATGAAGAAGGAAGCAACTGTTCTCTTGGTCATTGGTCTTCTAGGTCACCACTCAGGAGTCTGTTTCTATGCTCCTTGGTATATGGACATCTTTGCTGAGCCTGCCTGGGTTTCTGTATCCCTAGACAGACCCCCAGCCCATTGTCTCTAATGTCTTACCTACTTCTGTGGGGCTTCTGGGGGGCAGGTCCCCATCTCTGCTCTAGGATCCCATATACAGCATTCTATTTTTTCTTCCTGCCCCAGCTATAGAAAACTCTAGTCTGGGGGAAATATTTCTTCCTTCATTTTTTTTTCTAGTAACTGTTTTTGTTTTTGTTTTTAACAAAAAATTTCCTAATTTCTCCTAAGGGCTTTAGAGTTTGTGAGAAAAACAACAAAAAAAGCTGAGAAGATTTTGTGTAAAGGTGGAGCTGACTGCTTTAAATATCAGAAGAAAAATTCATAGAGTAATGTCTCAAATGGTATTTTCATCACAGTAAACAAAAGAAAAGCAAGGAAACAATCCCTGATTTTTCTCCACTCATTCCCATTGTCTTCACCATTAACCTATCTGAAAAAGCTATCTGTACCCATTGTTTTCATTCTGTGTTAGTCACACCTGTTCCAATGTGTCTTTTACTTCTACCACCCTGTTGAAAACACTCTCCTAATCACCAATCCAACTGTTCTTATTTTCTTCCTCCTTCCTTCCTAACTCCCTTTTTTTCCTTCTAACCTCCCTTTTCCTCTCTGTATTACAATAGTCTCCCCTTATCCACAGGGTGTACATTCCAAGACACTCAGTGGATGCATGAAACCAGGAATAGTATTGAAACCTGTATATGCTATGTTCCCCCCCCCCCCATGTAGAATCTATGATAGTTTATTATAAATTAGGCATAGTAGACTAACAATAACTAATAATAAAATAGACCAGTTACAACAATATACCATAATAATAAAAGTTATGTAAATGTGCCATTAGTAAGTAAAATAAGGGTTACTAGAATACGAGTACTGTGATACTAAGACAGTTGATCTGATAACCAAGATGGCTACTGAGAGATAAAAGGACAGGTATGTACCCAGCGTGTATATACTGTACAAAGATATCACGTTCTCAGGCAGGATGGAGTGGGATGGTACAAGATTTCATCGTGCTACTGAGAACAGTGCAAAATTTAAAACCTATGAATTGTTGATTTCTGAAATTTCCCATTTAAGAGTTTCAGACTGTGGGTAACTGAAATCTTGAAAAGCAAAACTGCAGACAAGGAGGGTCTACTGTATTTGACTATTCTGTGGCAGGCATTGAGCTATGCATCGGAGACAAAAGAATAAATTAGAACCCTGTGTTTAAGAAATTTAGGATCACATGAGGGACATAGGTAATAAGTGAACAATGCACAAAAATCAGTTTCTTCTGTTTTTGATGCCAGAAAGGCCATGGTCCTTTCCTCCTGATGTTCACATTTCTAACTCCTCTTCTTTACATTTTCTCTCTTTTCTTCACTGGCTCCTCTTCAATTTTCCACTCATCAAACTTCTTCCAAGAATTTGCCCTAGGCAAATTCTCCTTAGCTGGCTCCTTCAGAGAAGTTCTTCATGTCCATGTGGGTGAATCTTAAAGCTGCATCTTTGGGTTGGCAGAACAAATTCCTGTAGACATCCTCTTCACACCCTATACCCTCCTGTTAATGACATCACCACGCTTTCAGTGAAGCTTAAGACTGTCATCACCTTTTCTCTAGTCTTAGCACTCAGCCAATTGCCACATCCAAATGTTTCTTCCTCCCCAGGGTCTCTCTGATTTAGCCTTTCCTTTTCTTGCTCACCCTATCATTTGACTGAAACTATTATAGCTCTAAAACCTTCTGCTTTGTTCTGCCTGGAATGTGGATTTCTTCCCTAAACAACCACAATATCCTGGAAACTTGTCTTCCTGTTCCCAACTTGTTATGTATCAGAATACACTTTCAAAAGTATCACATGTATATTTCTATCTCTCTCACTGTCTCTCTGTCTATATATATGTGTATATATATATATACACACACATATATATACACAAATATATACACACACATATATATACAAACACACATATATGTTTTATAATATATAATTATATATTATCTTTACTATTTATATATAATATATATTAATATATAATGTTGTACATTTTAAACAAATACAATATCACATGAAAATTTAAGGGTCCTACTACCAGTTCCAATCTGGTGGGGTGGCTCACCATACCATCACGTAATTCTCCGATATCACCCGGGCGTCCTACCATTCAGCTTAATTCTGACACCATCTACTTGGAAATAGCATCAGATCCCACAGATTAAGGACTCAATCCAGCAAGACTGTCTCCTACTTCACTTCAGATACCAGCCACAAGTCCATGTTGTCATCTGGGCTTCTGACTGACTGGCTATATATTAGAGGTTCCAATGACTCCCTCCCTCAGGTCTGATTAATTTGCAGAATTCAGAGATACATTCTATTTACTAAATTACCACTTTATTATGAAAGGATATAACTCCTTTATATCCTTTGGGTGGAAGAGATGCATAGGCCAAGCTGTGGGGAGAAGGCATGGTGCTTCCATGCCTTCTCTGGGCAGGCTACTGTCTGTGAATCTCCAACCCCGATGCTCTCCAAATCCCATCCTTTTGGGTTCTTATGAAGACTCCTCGACAAAGGAATGATTTATTAAATCATTTGCCATTGGTGAGCAAGTTTGATCTCCATCCCTTCTTACCTCCCCAGAAAGGTGGGAGTTGGGAGGCTGGGACCGAAAGTTCAAATTTTCTAATCTTAAAGTTGGCAGGCATGACTACCAGTCCCCATCCTTAGGTATAATCCCAAAGTCACTTCATTAACAAAACGAGAGACACTTTTGTCACTTTGTTAATTTCAAGAGTTTTAGGAACTCTGTGCCAGAAACAGGGATGAAGACCAAATATACATTTTTTATAAATCACAACATCACATACCTATATCAATAAAACAGGGTGGGGGAGTATCACATCCATCTTGTCATTTCACTGCCCCAAATCTTTCATTGTCTTTTGCCAATTGAATTAAGTTTGAATTTTTTACCCAGCATTCAGTGCTCTTATGATAGAGTCTAAATTTGTTTCTAGCTTTACCTCCAAGTAGATTCTTAAAAGTATCTGATACCATAGAATACAGTTATTGTTCCTCAGATACCAGACATATTGTCTAATTGCTTTTGCTGGCACTTTTATAGCTAGAATATACTACTGCCCATTGGTGCTTATGGAAAGCTTAGCTATTTTTAAAACTTCAAAAGTTTTCATCTCTGAAGCCATTTAGGTCTCCCTAATAGATGTAGTCTTTCCTGCCTTTGATTTCCCAGAGCACTTTGTTTGATCTTCTTGCATAGTTGTTATCTTACTTTTCCCTGTATTATGGCTTTTTTTTTTTAACTTCTCTCATCCACTTGTTAAACTTCAATCTCTCAGAGATAGTGCCTTTTCTTACCAATATTGCAGATTTAACAAACGCTTATCATTGTGCCTTCTATATAGAGGGACCCAGTATCTATTTCCTCTTTGTCCTGAGTAACAGAACTTCTGTTTTTTCAGGGCGATAATGTTTCTAGCTAAAAATACTTACTCTCTAAATTCTCTTGCAATCAGGTGGCCAAATGAGTCAGTTCTACACAAGGAAATGAAAGCTGAGGGTTTTTTGCTTTATGGACATAGGCATTGCACGCCTTTCCGCTTTGTTCTTTGGGCCTGGACATGAACCTGAAGGCCATTAGGTTAGTCTTATGGTCATTAGGTAATAAGCTTCAGGGTGAAGATTAAAACATTGATTTTTTCATTCAACAGATATTTCCTGAACACCTACTATTGTGCCAGACACTATTATAGATGCTTCAAAACATGTCAGAGCAGAAGGATAGAAAGAATCTGGATCCCAGATGGCATCATTAAACATAGAAACAGCTTTAACTGCCTACCTTTACCCTTTGAAAATCCCCTTTACTTTAAGCTACTTTTACTCAGTTTTATTATTTTCTGTTATTTTTAACAAAATTCTTAAAGTGCTGTTTACCTTTTTAAAGCCTAGAATTTTAAGTAAGAGTGACTCATTTATTTTCCTATTGAAATAATTATTTGAATTTTTTTCTTTATTCTATTAATTATTATTTATTTTCCAATATTTACCAACCTTGCATTCTTGTAATAAAAGACTTACTTGATTGAGATGTAATTATTCTTATTATAAATCCATGGATTCAATTTGTTAATATTTTGTTTGGGATTTTTGCATCATGTCCATGAGAGATACTAGCCTGTAGCTTTTCTTCCTTGGAATGTTAGTGTCACATTTGGTATCAAGGTTATGCTGGCCTTATAAAATGAGTTGAGAAGTAGTCTGTTTTTATTATCAGAGAGTTTGTATAAGATTGTTCTTACTTCTTTAAGAGTTTGGTGAAGCATCTGGGCGTGGAGTTTTCATTGTTTTAAGCATAAATTCAATTCTTTGATACACACAGGACCATTAAGATGATCTATTTTTTTTTTAGTCATTTTTGGTAAACTGTGTTTTTCAAAGAATTTATTCATTTCATCTAAACTCAAGCTTATCTATTATCTGTTTGTCTTTTTAATGTCTGTAGAATCCGTAACAAAGTCTTCATTTTATATATCAGCAAGTTGTATTTTCTCTTTTTTTTTTCTTAATTAATCTTTTATGGGGTTTATCGATTTTTAAATTTGTTTTCAAAGAGCCATCTTTTGCCTTTGTTACTTTTTTCTAGTGTATGCTTCCTTTCTATTTTATTGATTTCTGCTCTTATTTCCTTTCAGGTTAATTTACTGTTATTTTTTCAGTCTAATTCCTTGAGATGGAAGCTTATATCCTTGATATTTAACCTTTCCTTCTACCTAATATGTGCATTTAAAGTTATATATTTCCTTTTCAGCACAGCTTTAGCTACAAACCACAAGTATTGATATGTCTTCATTTTCATTTAGTTAAAAATATTTCCTAATTTCCGTTATGATTTCTTCTTTAATCCGTGGGCTATTTAGAAATATATTGCTTAATTGAAAGTATTTTGGGATATTTTGGTTAATTTCCTGTTATTGATTTTTAGATTCCACTCTGGTCCAAGAATTCATTTTGAGTGATTCTATCCTCTGAAATTTGATGAGACTTTCTTTATTGCCCTGTATAAGGATCTATTTTGGTAAATGTTCCTCGTACATTGTAAAGAATGTGTATTACAAAGTTAGTTTTATATATACATGTACAGTGTTATGTATGTATTAATTATATCAAGATTTTTTAATATAATAAATTCATGACCTATCTTTTTAGATACAGCTTTTGTTCTCATTTTCATTTTTATTTATTTTTTTAGGCAAGATAACCATAGGTTGACCTCACAGATTGCAAAGAACTTGTCAGCTTACAATCCCTTATTTATTTTTTATTTTTTATTTTTATGCCTACAGCACCTGGTCTTCCTAGGCGGTCTCCCATCCAAGTACTAACCAGGCCTGACCCTGCTTCCGAGATCAGACGGGATTGGGTTTGTTCAGAGTACCATGGCCGTAAAATTTTTTTTCTCATTTTTATTTAAATTGAGTACTATTCCAGTGTCATCCTTATTATATAGTAATATTATTTTATATTAAAAGAAAAATACTGCTCTACTTTTGTTTTTCTAGTCCCTCATTATGAAACTAAATCTGGGGGAAATAGTCATACAATTGTATACTTTCTACTTTGTAACTGCTTAAGAAAGGGAAATTAAGAAAGTCCCAGTATTTTACCTCCAGGAGTTCCTAGGTAATATTTGAAAATATTCTCAATATGAAGACCAAAAAGAAAAAAAAGAACAATTATAAGCTATGTATAAACAGAAGTGACTCACTAAAGATTGTCATTTTCTTCAGTTTGAGGATCTGTTTACACTTCATTCATCCATCCATCTATCCAACCAATCATCAATTCATTTAACATGTATTGAAGCTTTATCAGATACTAGGGACTGTGCTAGGAGCTCGGGTACAAAAAGGGGTGTGACAAAGTCTCTCCTTCTGGAAGAGAAATAGGGAAATCTAGTATGGAGATAAATATTAGGCAAGATAAATATTTCCTAATATTTACATTTAGACAGGAAAAGATAAATACTAGGAAAATCTTATGTTCTGTGATATATATGGTTATAGCAGAATGTATAGGATACTGTGAAAGGATACAGGAGAAAATGCCTATCTAGCAGATGATCAGATTTCCTAGATGAAAAGGCATTTGAATTAGAGCCTATAGAATGGCTTGGCATCAGAGAGTGAACCAAACAAGCATTTATATAGGAAAAAGAAGGCACACTAAGTATTTTAAGCAGAAGGGAAGTAAATATAGGCATATGTATGCTTATCAAATTATTAGAAGAGCTGGAAGAATGAGCTATAGTTTGAGTCTCCAGCAATGACTTACAGAATGCGACCTGTTATGGGAGCTATTATCTTGTCACATTTCGAAGGTGGGAATCAAGAGGTCCACTTGACTTATTGATTTCAAAAAATATGATGCTGTAATTGAAACCCAGGAGTCAGGAAGCTGGAAATTGTGTGCTGAAATGCAGAAACATCCGTATCTGCACAACTTTCCTTGCCCATAGGAAACAAACACAGCTCAAATATGGCTTCTCTTTCATTTCTACTTTCTGACCTTTGAGTGATTGGATCTGACTGATGAAGCCTATTTCACACACAGAATCCTAGTTGTAAAATAGTCTGGGCAATGTGATTTTTTTAGCTTTCTAGGCTTTGCTATACAAAGGAAGGTACACTGGGAGGAGATGGGAATGGATGCAAAACACAGATCAATTATCAAACACCAGGTGAAGATGAAGAAGGAGTAGAAGAGACTGATGGGAAGAATACTATGTGAAAAGGAGACAAAATAACAGAGATTTCCAGGAATTTCTGGCATGACTAGATAGGAGAAATAACAAAAGATGAATCTGGAGGGAAGTATCTAGATGAAGAGAATGAACTGAGAGAATTCGACAGGGGGGAGGAATATTAAACATAGACCAATCAATAAGTTATTGCATTAATCAAGGTGAGCGACAATGGTGGCCTACACTAGGGCTATAGTGATAGAAATGGAGAGAAAAGACAACTTGGGGAACTAGTTAAACCATCATGATCATTTTAATCACAAACTTTGCTTTTTTAATGGTATTTTTCTCTCTGAAATGCCCGCTTTTTTCCTAGGGTGTGCGTGTGTGTGTGTTTTGGCTTTCTTGCTTATATAAGGCTTATGAATGTATTATTTGTATTATTTATTATTCTAACCTATGGTGATTCTCTATATACTGAGCATCTGCAGTACTTGGGGTTAATGCAGTTTCTATTCTTTCTTATGCAGTTCCATATGCTGGTTGCCTTCTCAGCTAGAAAGGAAACTTTAAAAGAGTGGAGATCATGTTTTATACTTACTTGATGTAATAGGATACAAAATTTGAAAATTTTGACCAAGGCAGGTAGAGCTAATAGATACATTTCCTGGAAAGGTTCTAGATCAAAATGAAAAATTTCAACGGATATGTCTCAAAACCAATTAATACTAGATTTTAAGTGTAGAGTTTCAACTCTTACTACATTAAAGGTCTATAAAAATAGGATTGAGAAATGATTTTAAAGAGGATTTCTTTGGAGAGGACTAGGCTGGGATTCTCACTCTCCCCAAAGGGGTAGGATAAGGTAAATTCACCTTTTCTTAAGCCCAGCGCAAGGGTTTAGGAGCACTCACTGAACTTGAAATTAAGATACGGAGAAGACCACTGTTTTATTCCTGTATAAGAAATTTAAAAGGCACCAGACAGGCTTGTTTGCTTTAGATGCATGAACTGGAGGAGTGTGCATGAGTCATATCAAGGCAGTCTCAGATGAGAAGTCCTCAGTGAGGGGGCTCTTTCTAAGGATCCACAAAATAGCCCATAAGAGTCAGTGTTATTTGACAAAAAGTGAAGGACCATTTTAAGATAGTACTAACTAGGTGAGAGTTTTCCTGTCTACTCAATCTCTCCTCTCTCTTCTCAATATCATTTGGCTTTAGAAAAGAGAATCACGACCAGATTAGCAAAACAGAAAAGAGAAGGTACAAGGAAGAGGGATCCCCCCCTCATCCAATACTTTTCTGATCTCCAAAATATCAAAAATATTACAGGAGAAGAGGAGGGAGGAGTTTTAATTTCAAATCTTGGTTGACATTTTGATTGTTGCACATAATTAGATACTCTTAATTATGAACTTGAGATCATATTTTCAACTTGAAAGGACAGTTATTTTTTTATTACCAGGACGATCAGAAGAATCATGAGACTTTTGAGTTTTCAGCCAAGTCAGAGAAAGAATGTTCCCTATTGATCAATCTTTAAAGGAAGAGTATGAGACAATATAAAGTCGATTGGTGATTATAACCCATGAATCCTGTTTAGTTAAACTTTGCCATTCCCAGAGAATATTCTGGTGCAATCCTGGGCAGTAAGTGAAAAGGGCAACATAGTATGGTACAAAGAGGCTTCTGCTACATCTTAGCAACGCAAACTTTTGAAATACACTTAATTCCTACAGATTATGGTTTCCTAATAAAGTGAATATGTAATACCTGCCTTTTTTTTACTTCACAATATTATTGGAAAGATCAAATAAGATTGCATGCTTGAAAATGTTTCTAAATTCCAATAGGTGCTCAAAATCAATTAAAGACTTGATGATTAACGTGCCTTGACTAGATGGTACTTTGAAAGCTCATAAAATCTTTTCCTCTTGTCCACGGACTGAGCCATCCTAAACCTATAGCCAAATAAGAACAATGAAAGAAAAAAACTTAAGAAAGGCTAGTCTATAGGATCCCCAAGGGCACCTTCCTGTTCCTAACACTATCAGATCATCTGTTCTGCCTGTGTATTCTTAATGTTTTATCATCACTTATAAAAGCCATCGACAACTTAGCACTAATGAAAATTTTCTTCCCTCATCAGTTTTTCAGCACCTTCTCCAACATGAGTGTTGAATTACTTACTGGCCAATTATTTGGAAATGAAAGTGAGCCCAAGAGAGTCAGTGAATTACTAAGAAAATCATTTGCAGGGGGAGGTTACATCAGTGGAGAAGGTTGATTGAAAAAGTGTCATTTTCCTCATAGAAGGGTTGGGAAAGTAGAAGAGAGCATGAGGAAGAGACTGAGGGATGACTTTACTTGTCAGCAATGAGGAAAATGATATAAACATCTCACAAACTACATGATACTTGTCTGTGGTTATGACACAGAATCTCTCTGTTTAAGCCACTAGGAAACTGGTTGCCACTAATTGAAAATGGTTCTGGCAGTGCTTGAATGTAGCTATATTCTGTGGTGTTGTGTAAAATGACAAATATAGTGGCAAATGCATCATGAAATCTAAGGGATGCTTGAGTTTCTGCAGGAAACCATTCCTTTTCTCCTTCTCCCGGAGCGTTTCGAAGTTAGATTTTCAGCGTCTTGAAATCAGTGATGTTGATTCCTACCACCTGCACCACTGCACCGTATCTGTCTGCTTTTTTTCCTGTGAGTGGAGCCATTTAGAAGAATTTAAACACCTCTCTCATTGCTTCTTGGAAGCTTATGCTCTAAAATAAACTTTGCATTAATAGGCCAGTAACAGAATGGATCAAGCAGTGGAAATGATGGATAGAAATCCTATTAATTATCCTGTGTTCAGATGTTAAAAGTGAGAAAGAAGAGGAGGGCAGTTCAAAGCAGCTATTTTAGTTTTTGGAGAAATGAGATGTTTAGACCTAAAGTCAAAAGAAAAAAAAATACTTTTTAAGTATAGTATTTAAGGTTTTAACAGTAATGAGGAAAAAAAATTGAAAATAAGTTAACTCTCCAAACTAGGAAGGGACGGGGAGGAAGTAGAATTGAGTTAAAGTGCTTTATCTTTTACACTGGGTAGTCAAAAGATAATGTCTAACATTGACAAGTCAAGAAACAGAAGTGTAACATATTTTTTATAGTGATGGGAGTGTCTATCATTAGTTATAAATACAAGAGCAGTGGCTTCCCTAAGGGGCTGAAGCAGGGCTTCAGGGAGCACCACAGAGAAAAATATACAAAGTAGCCATGCTGTGCTCCCTCCCCTTGTCTGGTCAATGAGAACAACTTCGCTTTTTACCCGTTTTACATCTTGGGTTACAGTGAAATATTTTTCTGGGGAAAAAAAATAATTTATTTGCTTTTAAAATGTTTGGAAAACATCACCCAAAGACAAAATGCATCCATTAAAAGATTTGGATCAAATACCTAAATTCTGGCAGTGCCAAAGAAATTACAGAGAAAAGAAAGAAGTTTTTATAATTTAATACACATATTTTGAAAAACGGATCTTCTCCCACCCATGAGTTGCCCCAGAAACCATGATTTCCTACCTGATCAGGCCATAGCTTATTGAAAATGTTAAGAGCTCACTGAAGTTTGGCTGTTTTAGATTTGGGTTCTTAGGTCCTAGATTCTGGGATTTCAATGGACTTATATACTTAAGAATTGTGGTGTGGCTATCTTTGCCATTTTGCAAAGAGACAATAAAGAAGTAGAAGGAAGCAAAAAGGAGGTGAGGAAGTATCAAAGAACTCCAGAGGGAAAAGATGTCCACTCTTTTTGTTGGCCCCCATCCCCTTTGAAATCACTGGATTCCATTGTCCTAAATCTTTCCAATAAAATATCCTTTCTACTTGTTAAGTGTTCATGTGTTTCATTTCCTTGGAACTAAAGAGAAAAGAAAAAGGCTTTGAATAAGATAATAGAAGAGAGCACAACAGCACTTTGGGGGAGAGAAGATGGGACTCCCTGAAGGAATTAGTTCAGGGATATACTGACGTGCAAATACTATGGGAAACACTTCATTTCTCACTCTTAATAGGAGGAGATTGTCTCTATCTTTCGAAAAGATTTCCGCAGTATTGATGATCCTTGCCCTTATGGATCACTCAACCTCACTTCCCCCTAAAGTCTTACAAGTGATATTAGGGATAAGTAGTCTAACAGAATGACGTATTTACAAGCACATTCCAGGCTTCATAGCGTTTGGACTTCATCCATTCCTTAAATGATATACTAAGCACAAAATGTCAAGAAGTAGGCACACTTTGATATTGTTGACAACAATTTTTAACACTTTCGAATCTTGTTTCTTTTCCTCTGCCTCCCTCAAAAGTTCAAGAAGACAAATCCATGGGTACATCTTTCAGCTTCTTGCCATATTTTCCTGCCTTCTTGCCTTTGTTTAAGCTTCTCTATCTTTGAAATTCCTTTCTTCTTATTCCTTTTCCACCTGGTGATCTCATTTCATTGTGCAACTTTCTCCAACAGCCCTTCCTCTAAATAGAATTAATTGATTGTTTTTACATGCTTATACCTCATCTTGAACCTATTTTAATGTCAGCGCTTATCAAGTTGCATAATAACTAGTTGTTTTTACAATTGTGATTTATGCTAGATTAATCCAACAAACTTTTAATAAGTAACCATGAGTGCCAGGCCTTGGGTTAAGCAACACAAAAATGAATCATATTCTCTCTGCTCTTCCTGCCCTTTAAGAGCTCATACTGTAGTGGGGAAGATGAACAAATCATTACAATATCCTTGGATAGATGTATAGATACACAATGCTGAGGGACATTCTGAGTGCTTAGGGCTGCTGTTTAAGATGGGAATGCTTAATTTCTGTATGTCGAAATCATACTGAATTATTAAGGGAAGATGGATTATTTGGGTAAACAGCTAACTTTTGTCAACATGCTCTTTCAGAAAAGTCTTCATGTATCAATACGATTGGAGACAATATTCTGGCTAGGATCAACTACTGGTAACCTATCCAATGGTTATTGTTATGATGTTATGGACTGTGTAGAACTGTTAGGTAGTTAGGTAGTCAGGAGCAACAGGAGCAAAGGTTCAGCTCTGTAACTGTAGAAACCTCCCTCAAGGACCTCCCTAAAACACCCATTTGATGGTTATAAATTACTCCTGCATCCCAAGGCACTAAGGCCATAAAAGCTGCTGGTTTAAACCAGCCACAAATGTGTGTGCTAAAAGTACTACCCTAACCTGCTTGTAACCTCAGCCTCATTATTACCATAATTATAATATCATACACATGCCTGGAAGTTCATAAATCTAATATAACAGACTGAATTCTGGGTAGGCATACGCGCAGTAGTCAGAGGCATATATGACAGCCAACTGTCAATTAAAATGACCTCACATGCCAATTATCTAGGACCACCCCACAACTACCCATCATGGCCCTAATATAATACAGACCTCCCCACATCCACGGGTTACAGCCCTATTCGTTGATAACCCACCCCACCCTTAGAGCGAACTCTATCTTTTGCCTTTTCACTTCCCAAACCCCACAGGGATTGCAGCCTTACTAGGCATGGCCTGTCTCCTTCTAAAATGTACTTTCAATAAATCTTACTTTTTCTAAATCTCATTGACCTGTAATTCTTTACTGAGTCGTCGGGGAAGAACTGAGGACCCGCTCAATGCCACTGGGCGAAGGTGGATTTCACATTGCCCCATGCGATAACAGAACCTTGTAAAATTATGTGCTGCCTCCAAGAGTTTGGGTGGATTCCTATGATTCCAAGACACAAATTTCCAGGTGTAGAAGGTAAAAAAAAAAATACTGGGATTTGAATTCACTAGATGTGGGTTTGTACCTATTCTCCATTATTTATTAAGTGGTTAACTTACTTGCTTTCTATGAGCATCTATTTCTTTGTAAAATGAGGATATAATTAAATACTTCATATGTTTATATGGATGATTAAATAAGATAATACATGTAAAGCACTTAGCACATTGGCTGGCACACTAAACACACACACACACACACACACACACACACAACTCAGTAAATGTTGGTTTCCCTGTATCTATTTTCGAAAATTAAAAAAAGAACATGCTGGTTCAGAGCCAGAGGGAAAAATGTCAGAAAGACTTTTGGAGCATATATCAGCTGCTTACTCTTCTTTTGATTTAGTGAATAGTATCATTCCACAGCTTGCAGAGCTTGTCCAGCAGCTGAAGAGTTAATCTCATCTCTAATTCCCTCTCCTAGTTTAGACTCAGGCCACTTGGGTTCAGAGTTGCCTGAGTCCAGGGTGAGCAGAATTCATGGACCCCCTCCTGTGTGCTACCCTCCAGAGGCTGGCTGCTGCTGGAGGAGTGGTCACAACTTCTTTCCTTCTTCAACACCACACAAGGCCGCTTGGAGAAGAGAAAGAACGTTGTTTCATCCAAAGCTCAGTAAATATCTCAGGGCTGGGCAGAGAGCAAGGACTTGTAAAATGAAAGAGGAAGGGCTTTCTGATTCGTGTCTGGCTCCCCCAAACCCTGAGCAATCTGTTCTTGTTTAAAACAAAAAGCAAAACATGTTTCCTCAAACTGGTTTAAGAGAATAGTGATGACTAAGGCAGTATATTTATTTCAGCTGTCACAAGAGTCATGGATTCCTAGATTTAAAAAAAAAAATTCTCCGGTGGTTTTGAAAGTGCTGTGGTTCCCTGCTTAGGAACTCTCGAAAAGAAATTCTTTTTTGAACATCAAAGTATCAGGGGAGCAAGTTCTCAATTTTGAAAGCTTTCCTTGTTGAAAAAGATTAGAAAAATCTGTTGAGAACACAGATCTAAAAATGGCTGAGCAAGGCTACAAAAAAAAATTAATAAAGGGACAAATGGAAATTAGATTCATTCATTCGATAAATAATCATTAAGTTCCTATTGTGTACCACAAACTGTGGATACAATTCTGGGTTAATAAGGCTGAACAAGATGTACCTGACTCCTCATGTTTCTTAACCACCTAGGGGGCTGCAGACAAGTAAACATATTTTTACAATACAGTGTGTGATAAAGGCCCTGAAGCCTTGATAGTAGAAGAACGAGGTGGTGTTGGAGAGGATTCAGAGACCCAAAGGATTTAGCCAGATGAAAGGAGTTGTGGGTGGAAAGAGTGTTCTAGGCAAAGCGAACAGCATATTTTAAGGCTTAAAAATAAGAGAGAGTGAAGTGGGTTTCAAGAATTAGACTCGTTTCAATGTATCTGGATCACAAATGGAGGAGGAGTAGCTGGAACAGGTTGGCAGGATACCCACTATCTTCCTTTCAGCAACTTAATGTTGTTAAGGTATGGATTTAGGATTAAGAAGAAGGTAAAACTCCCTGGAATGTTGGGCCCAAGCCATGTGCTCCAACTGAATCTTGCCAAAAGAGACCTCTAACATGTTCCTTGTCTCTCATTTGCTATTTTTTTCCATGGGTGAATAGTTTCCAAAGGACATTCAGGGGGCGCTTGATGGAGGGAGAGTTAGGTATTCTTTGACCTATTTGTTAAATATTAGAATGTCATCTTGAGTCTCAACTGCTGGGATATTGGCATCCTTGGCAGAGGGAATCCACTGTTTAATGTGTCAACTAATAAGTGGAAGATAAGGGAACCAAACAGGAATGGGTCCTAGATACAAGTGCTTCCTTAGCACTTAGCTGGTGATTCATAATTAACAATTCTCTTCAATTTGTCTGTATGACTTAAAAGATGAGGAGGCAAGAAAATACCAGAAGAAACTATCTACAAATGCTGACCTAACTCAAATATGTATTAGAACCACTGGATATGTGGCCATTTTATTACTTGCTGCCTTAAAAATGTAGTCATGGGTTTGTTTCCATTAAAAACACAGTTCTGTATTCTTTCTAGAACACTCATGAATAGTCATCTTAAAAACAGACATGAAATCAAAGAATTAGAAAAACTTCAGGGATTATTTGGTTCAATACCTTTATTTTGGAGATGAAGAATCTTTGTTCCAGACATGTGAAGTGGTACATCCAGTCTGGCTCCTCCTGCCTCAGGGTTTTTATATTTGCTGTTCCTTCTGTCTCCTCCTTATTTAGGACTCCGCTCAGCATTTATTGAATTCCTTAATTAAAATAGCTTCTGAACAATGTTTCTTAATATCCTTACTTGTTTTATTACACATACATTTTCTAAAATATTTTTTCCTTGTTTATTGACTGTCTCTTTCACTAGATTTTAAGATTTGTCTTAATCATTGCTGTGTCCCCAGGATTTAAAACAATGCCAGGAACATAATCGGATTCAAGAAATAAATTTGTAAAAATTTATAAATGAATGAAAAGTAGAGCTTGGGTCTGATAGGTCATTGACATTTCTATTACTCCAATGCTTCTCAAATTTTAATGTGCATATGCATCACCTGGAGATCTTATTAAAAAGTAAATTTGATTGAGGATGTTTTGAATTCTGAGAGTCTGCATTTCAATGCCAATGATTCAAGTCCATGGACCACATTCCAAGTACTTTACTGCAGCTGTGCTCCTGGAGCAAAAGTTAACTAAACTTTGCCAGAAACATTTTTATAGTCTACTTAAATACATATGGTTTAGTCTTAAATTTTTTTTCTAAACAAGGAATAGGAAGTCAAGCTACATTTTTTCAAGATTATAAAAATTTTCGATCTTAAAGAAAATTTGAAAGATTTTTATAGTGAATCCACCACCTCGAGTACACCATTGACACTGTACTGTTCTTGCTTTTCACATTTTGATCTATCGTCTTTCTAGCCAATATCAGTCTATATTGTATTTTGAGACATGTGAAAATGCATTGCAAACAGTGATGCATTTCTTCCAAAACACTTCTGAGCTATATTTAAAAAAGTGACTCTCTTTCTGATTGGTAACCAAACTGTGGAGGCTATTCAGGATGCTTCTTTAGAAAGATAGCCCCATCTGTCACTTTTCCTACCCACATTCTTGTTCTTGGCCTTTTCCTTACAAAGGACACTGAAGTTAGTACTCTTGGAAATGTTAGGCACATTCTGTATCTTTTGAAGGCATCTCGCTATGATTTTAAGTCCTAACCAAGTTTGCCTATGAGAATAATTTAATAATAATAGTAATAATAATTTAATAATAACTCTGCAAAAGCTAGAAGGAAACAATTTCTTTTGGCTCCTGGCATCTTTGATAAAATTGAATAAAAGCTGTGAAGTTGAGATTTTCCTTTTAGACTAACAATTTCTCAAGGGCAGGAACCATTTCTTAGTCATCATTGTACACCGGGTGCCCAGTACAGTCTCTAGCACATAATAAATGTTTAATGTTTGCTGCAAAGGTGATTGAATAAATGCATGAATACCCACAATGTAATAGCAAGTTCCCGACTTAATCTTTGATTTTGGTGCCAACCCCTGCCAGACCCATTCCTATCCAGAGGAGAGTTTTTCACCCTCCACACTGTTGATATTTTGGGTCAGGTCATTCATTCTTGTGGGCTGCTGTCCTGTGCCTTGTAGGATGTTTAACAGCAACCCAGGTTTCTAGTAACTAGATGCCAGTAGCAATCCTTTCAGTCATGACAATTAAAAATATCTTCAGACATTGCCAAATGTCACCTGGAGGACAAAATTGCCTGTGTTTGAAAACCATTGAACTATAGGAATCAAAACCTCATAACTTGAGGAACCTCGGAGCTGATAAGACCCAAGCCTGAATATATATTAAGAGCTAGAAAATGTTTTCATTCCCTAGGATTCATATTATAACTGAGAAATTATTTGTGGCCTATAGTTTAAAATGCCGTGAATGAACCGTGAGTGCCCTCCCTAATTCAGCATTTTCTACCAGGCCCCCTTGTGATCATCCAATCTCTATGGCTAGCTTTTGCCTTGGTTTCTGATATTTATCTAGTCTATGCTGGGATTCAAGCACAGTGCTAATCTTTGATCCTTGGATTAAGGAGCAGATTCCTTGTCAACTCCTTCCCTAGTAGCTTGGACTGCTGCTGCTACACAAGTCATTGTTTCCTGAGCTGCTATTTAAATCCAGAGGTTCTCACCTCCTAGAATCTCTAACTGCTTTCACAATGTGTTTCTGCTGCCTAATGACTCTTGTTGGGGTTTCCTGCCCTCAAACAGGCCCATAGATGTTGACACTACCTTGGACTTGACTAGAGTTTTCTAGATCCCTTGGGATAATATAATTAGAACCACTGGCCACCTTCTTTTGGAGCTCGTCTTACTTTTTGCTTAGTTTCTCATGCCCCAGGACTACTAATTCTGGCCTTTTTCCTTGCCAGTTCACTGAAAGTTTTGTTAGTTTCGATGACTTCTTCCCCCCGGCCATGTTAGTCTGTTATTCTCACCCCTCACCAAGAACTAAATAAATGTTCAACAACTTCAGGATAAGCTTTTCAACCTGTTTGACTTTTCTAGTCCTGTTAATCGGATTCTCCCACCTTCAGAGGCACCTCTTTTGTCCACTGCTCCTGACCACAGAGAGCTGCTAAAGAAAGGCTCATAATTAAACTCAAATGGCTCATAAAAAAACATATATTTCCTCCTTGGTCACTGTACATTAATTCTGTTGTTTGCTCTTCCTCTATTATGTGCCCAACTCCATCCCATAATGATTGTTTCAAATACATTTCTCTCTCTATAAATCCCCAAGCTTTCTTTGTTCACTACTGCAGAAATACTGGCAATCTTGCCTTTCTTCGGCAAGATTAAGGCTATCTTTCATCTTCACCTTAACACATCCATGTTTTTTTATCTACATTTGATTCTTCCTTTCAGGCTTAGCTAAGAAGTGCCCTTTCTCTTCTCTTGCTTATGAATTGTTCTTTCTGGGCTTCTTAACCAGGTTTAGGCTCTGTATGTGTTTGACTTAGACTTGTTCCTTTATATAATTATGGGCAAAGTCCAATTACATCCTGTACTGCCTCATCCAGAGTTGACAAAATGAGACCTCTTCCCTTCTACAAGCTCTCTTTCATTTTGCTGTAAAAGGAGGAAGGAAACACAATATATTGTATTTATTAATTCAGCTGCTAATAACTTTTTGGCCTTTTCCCCATGATACCCTGGGCATATAGCACAAATTGAAATACTGAAATTGCTCATCAACTGATAGATTAAAGTAGCACATGACTCTTGTTCAGCTCCACTTATCTCTTCCTTTCAAAGAACAACCATGTTTCTGGCATAGTTCATCTTGTCTAGGTAATTATCTTTATGCCTGATTTACCTTTTGTAACGTTTCTTCTTTAATCAGTCATCAGTTTTCTCTGGTACTTATGATGAGAAACTCTTTAGCCCATGAAAGGGCTCTTCTAGTTAAATCAGTTTCCACCAATTAGCTCTTATAATACAGTTCTTAAGAAATTGATAGAAACTTTATTTTTGCAGCCACCCACAGAAAAATCAGCGTGAGTTGGCTTGTATAGTGAACAAATATTCAGCTCCTCAACTGAGCAGGCCTTTTAATTCACAATATTTCCAGTAATTTTTTGTTGAGTGAATCACTTTTGTTTGGCTGCTTGGGCAGGACCCAATGTTGGAGAGCCAAGTTATTTATATTCCTGGGTGAGCCAGTTAACTCCTTGTTGCTCCTATGGGGTTCCTCACCTCCCCATCAGCCACTGATCTTCAAGATCCTCCACTGGGGATTAGAAAACAAGCTGAGCATCAATTGTGATGTAATAGCTAAGATATTTCTAATTTTTAGGAAGGTAATGTGTAATAACATTAAGAATACTTTATTGAAATTCGGGACATTTTGGGGTTAGTCCTAAATCTGACAATAGCTTGAAATGAAATCATCCTTAATCTCTCTGTGGCTCGAGTTTATCTTGTGAAAAATGAAGTTTCCTTTAAAGATTCTGTGGTTCCTCTGTTTCCAGTACTACTCTGAAAGGAATATTTTATGAACTTTTCTTTATCCCCATTGCTCCATAATTTCACTATAATGGACCTTGCTATGGATCTTTGTAAAGTCATATTTTAGGCAATCTATAGGCCCTTTCAATTTGGAGACGCATGTCTTAGACTTTTTCTCACATTATCTGTGTCTCAGAATTTTAAAGAAGCTTACCCAAAGTCTTACACCTTGAAAGTATATGAAGGTTAGATTTATAGAGAACCTAGTTTGTATAGAAGATGAGATTAAAGACTGTCTTGGAGAGGCAATATTTGAAAGGAAATTAGTTGAGAATTTTCCTGAATTGAAGAGAGATGAATCCTTAGATGAAAAGTACATTTCGAATTTCAAGTAGCTTAACTAAATATATCTCAGAGTGACACTGCAGAATATCAAGGATAAAGAGAAAATCACACAGCCAAAAGTATGGTGGTTACTAGAAGGAAAAGAAGATGGGAGGAGTAGAAAGGGCTAAAAGGGATCATATATACAGTGAGAGAAGGTGACTTGACTTTTGGTGGTGAACATAGTGCAATATACAGATGATGTATTATGGAATTATACACTTGAGAAACCTGTATAATTTTATTAATGAATGTCACTCTGATAATTTAATTAAATTTAAAAAAGAGGAACTCTCAAAAACTACCTAATTCTAAAGAAAGATAACCTACTAAAAAAATTATGTGCCAATAGACATCTCATTTGTAATCATAAATTTCAGAAGACAGTGAAGTAAACATCTTCAAAGTCCCGGGGGACAGTAACGGACAACCTACAATCCCAGTCCCATAAATAGTTATTAAAGGGTAAGGATAGACTAAAGATATTTTCAGACATACATTCCACCCACATATCCTCACTAAAAGAGCAACTATATCATAAAGGCATGAATACTCAGAGAGGATAGGAAGGATATAATAAACTACAGTGAGCACAGAAGTTAAAAGACATTGGTAAATATAAAAAGAACAATTGGATGATTAAAAATAATAATACCATCTTGTGTTCAAAAATAAGAAACCAAAGCTAGATGGTAATAACTTAAGGGGAATTAAGGGGAATGGGTGGAAATGTTCACAAGTTCATTGACATAGGACCATTTTCTTATTTGGTTGGAGGAGGGACACTGAATAATTTAGATTTTGTTAGAAAAACAGATAGCAAAGTACATGTTTAGGAAAACCACTGGAAGAATAGAAATATAACCTATAGGTTCCATACCAACATAGAAAAACTTTATATTCTAACTAAAGACAGGAAGGAGGGGTGAAAAAAAAAGACCACTAGAAACAAACAAAACAAATGAACAAACAAAAAGATGGATGAAATAAGTCTAAATGTATAAACAATAATGATTGCTAAACATATATGATTATAATCATGGGCCTATTTTATAGAGTTTTGGATTACTCTAGATTTCCTGTGGGGATTGGAGGTGGGAGGGGGTGGCAACCATTTAAAATGCCAGGATTATCAGAGCTGTTCTACTCTCATATCCAATTGTTAGTTCAAAGTTGAAAACTTTCTTCCTTTAATATTATTTACAATATAATCTCAGACAGATTTCCAGCCTTTCTGTATATAAGCTGGAGAATAGTTTATGTGAAAATCATTTTCAGTGAGCACTGAAAAGGAGAATATACCTTTGTATTGTCTATAAAACATCTGGAATCTGTGTTTGATTCCACTTTCCAGACAGCCTCTTTAAAAATTTAGCTCTCTAAAGACAGCCCATAGGTTAGGAGCATTAAAGCGTATGCTGCAATTTTAGACATTGTTGTCTATGTTTACTATGATTATAGAGGTATTTAAAACTTTTGTATTTTGCCATTGGGAGAAAAAAAAGGATTTGGGGTAATCAGTTTTTATGGACAGGTCTTGAAGTTAAATTGAAGCTATATTTAGTTTGCCTGTAGCAAAGTCTGACTTCAAAAACAGCCTGGGTTTTTGAAAATTTGATACTTGCAAACATTCTAAATTCAGTGGCTTAAGTTCCTCAACCAAAAACTGACCTTCAAAAACTAAGAAATCAATAATTATGCTTTATGTTTATGATGAGACTTAAATTCTTGATTAATCATCTATTTTGTTCACTTAATATTTCCTTTCTTTCGAAATTATTAGTTTATCAAAACGTTTTTTCTTTTTTGCTTGAGCTTGCAAAGCTTAAGTTTAAGTTTACTTTTTTATTCTCAAGTCAAAATGTAAGTCAGTGAGTAATGGGTATTGAAAGTCTCAGGAATCCCCAGGACTTATTAGGGACAGAGATTTGGCCTAAAACCTAGATAATTTGTGGGTTGTCTTTTCAGAGCCCTTTATAACATGTCCAAAGGAGGGTGACTATTTTGCCCTTCAGGCAAAAGAGTTGTTTTATTATTTCAACACTTAACACATACTGTTTTAATTGGTGACACATTCTAATATTGAATAAAAAAGTATTAGTAGAAATTTGTGAAGCAGTTTATTGATCAGTTTGTTGTGAAATGTTGTGGCTGCTGTCTACATTGGCTAATTCACAAAAGAAAAATCATTTAGAAAATTCCCAGATTCAGCCTATTCTGGTTAATATTGTATAAAATAGTAATTTATTATTATTTATAAAATATAGGATGTTTTATGCATACAAAAAGATTAGATAAAAATCTAAAAGATACTTATACTTTTACCACCATATTTAATGAATGTTTCACTCAAACTTATGGCTTTTAGTTTTAACTATGTTAGTATATAAACTATGATGTAAAACAGTTACAATGCAGTATTCAATTATATAATTTATTTTTCTATTCTCTAAAGATAATATGTTGTTTTTTTCTAGTTTCTTTTTGCTTTTACAAACAGTACTGCAATTAACATCTGTATGCACTATTTTTAGTACACATAGGGGAATTTTTTTCTAGTATATATAACTAGATGTAGAAGGGCTGGCTCAAAACTTTCCTTCGGTTTTATCAGCTATTGCTCAATTACACCAATTTTTCTTCCTATCAGCATATATGAGACCTCCTGCTTCCCTCATCCTCGTAAATACTTGGCATTATCAAATTTTAAAATGTTTATCAGTCTTATGAGAGTGAAATGATTTTAACTTGCATCCCTTTTGTTACTGCTGTAGGTGATATTTTCATGTTTTATTGTGTTTGGCTTTCCTCCTGTATGAATTGCCTGGTGATAGGCTCACTCAATTTTCAACTAAGTTTATTTTTTTTAATTGATTCGTCAACATTATATATTCTGGGCACCTATTCTTTATCTGTGATGTATGTTGCAAGTACATTTTCCTAGGGGATGGTTTGTCTTTTTTTGTTTATTGATATCTTCTAAAATATAGAAATTTAAAATTTTAACGAAGTCAAATGTATTAATCTTTTAAAAAGATTTATCATTTTTTGTCTTATTTGCAAAAAGCCTTCTTGTAGTCTGCAATATTTTCTTCTAAAAGAGTTAAAACTTTGCTTTTTTTATTTAGGTTTTTAATCCATCTGGAATATAATTTTAAGCATGATGGAGATTATTCTCATTTAACATTTTTTTATGTGGATAAACAATTGTTCTTCTACTGTTTATTTAATGGTCTATAATGTTCACACTTTGTCAAATATCACATTTCCCTATATCTGTGGATATTTTCCTGGGCTCTCTATTCTGTTTTGTTAGTCTGTTTATAACCCTGCAAATACCATACAGTTTATTTACTACAGATTCGTAATAAGTCTTGACAGTTGTGGAGCATTATCATTCCTCTTTCTCTTTTTCTATTCAAAATTGTCTTAGTCATTTTAACTTTTTAATCTTTCCATATGAAATTCGGAATCAGCTTTATAACAATGCTGTTAGGATTTTGATTGCATTGAAGTTACAGGTTAACTTGGAGAGAATGACCACTTTTATGATTTTGAATTTTCTCTGTGAAAATGACGGGTTTTTTATTTATTTAGGCTTTCTCTTATGCTCTTTGAGATATTATTTAAAATTTCCATATAAATATCTTAAATTTGGTTAGATGTACACTTAGGATTTTTATTACTACAATGAATGAGATTTTTTTGGAAAAAAGTGATCTTTTATTGATTATTGCTAGTACGTGAAAACATTGACAATTTTTTTGTATAGTGTATTGTTTATCTAGAAACCTACATTTATTAATACCGAGGATTTTGTTTCTTTCTTTCCTACTACTATTTTTACTTTATTTTCATGTTCTTTTCCTAGTTTGTTATAATTTTTTCATTTATGCAGGGGACTTATTGAAGGCTTCATAAATTGTTTCAGCTATAGGTTTAAATTTGCTTTAAAAAAAACTGAATTGGTATGTAGGAAATATATTGTAGGCTGAAAACATGATAGCTGCTGAATTGGATTTTAGAATCTGGAGGAAAAGGAGATGTGAACAAGGTTAGAATTTAATTGCCCCGAAGTTTCTATTTATTGGATGTCGATACTATGTTTGGTCAGTACATGCCAACCTTGGATACAGGACTTTTGGAGAAACAGGTATTTTGTTAAGGGTAGAAAATTTTCAAATGACCGACTTCTGCTTCCATTGTTTAATGTTAAACAGGGTGTAGTTCTAGGAGATATTCTGTGCAAAGATATGCTAATGCTAAGGGTGTTGTTATCCTGTGTTAAGATATGTTAATGGCCAGCCTCTGCTTCTGTAAACCTGCTTGCTTGCTAGAGGGGGTTTTGGGGCTTTTTAAGCTATTCCTTCTAGAGGCTCGGGGCTGATTCTCTTGTGGGGAGAGTCAGTCGCCAGCCGGCTAATAAAGGCTCATAATTAATCTCAATTGGCTCCGTGGGTCTCAAATTTGATCGCACCACAACAATGTCAGTCTAGTGAAGTAAAAAAGCTTGGTGTATCATATAGGCTGTGGGCTGATGAAAAGTAATTGATACTACTCACAAATATATGTGTAGGAAGACACACCTACTTACACCAGGATTACAAAAGTTTGTGAAGTCCGTTGCAAATAGCTTGGGTTAAGTAGCTTGTTTGAATCCAAAATCTGCATGATCATTATTACTTTTAAATAGAAGCTAGGCCACAGTAAGTTCAGGTAACCGTCTTTGAGTACATGTGCCATGCTGCAGCCTTCTAGGAAAGATCATCAGCCTTTCCCACAGCTGTTTTTCATTATGAAGTGGAACTAAGGATTAAAAGGTCTTTGCAAGTCACCATTCTAGGTTTGTTCCCCACTTCAAAAATACCTAAAAAGCTCCTTGACATCGAATCAGTTCAATTCCACAAATGTTTACTGACAGCTTAGTTTGTCAAATGTATTGTGAGTCATCATGTAATGTATGAAGATAAAGAATTGCCCCAAAGTTTAAAATGTAATTGTAACAGGGAGTCAGCGGAGACTGAATTTGAAATTTTTGAGGGTAGAATGCTGCTATTTTGAAGTTGTATTTAGTTTTGGCTCATAAAGTGAGAGCAGCAATTAGCCTTTAGGGAAACCTTTTTCTTTGTCTTGGGAGGGATTATTTTACCTTTAATCATGTAGGTTTAAATCATGCCTACTGTTTAGGGAGCTCTAAATGCAATGAATTAATGTAAATGGACTTGCTTTAGACTGAGTCTTAAAATAATTTAAGTAAATTGAGTGTGCAAGCACCATTGTACTCCAATAGAAGTAGATAATTTTCCCAAAATAACTGAATGAAGGTTGCTTTATAAACAGAAATTGATTTTTTAAACATTATGTATTTGTGATTATTTTTGTGAAAAACTCTGCTAGCTGTTTATGAACTGTTTCTTTTTTACTTTTTTAAAAATTTGAGCACAGAGCTAGACTATATTTCCTAGCCTTCCTTACAATTAGTTATGACCACATGATGGGTTCTTGCTAAAAATATGTAAGTAGAAGTGATGTGTGGCACTTCTAGGCCAAGGTTGTTAAGAAGTTGATATAATGTAGGGAGGAGGCAAGAGAATTAAAAATGTTAATCAAGCAACATTCAGAGACTGAAATGTGCTGATTAGCCCTGCAGCCAGGCCAGGAGGACACCTTTAGAACAAAGGAAATGTTCTACTGGATTAATTACAACCCATTCTCCACACCTGTGAGGGAGAAACAGGCACCAAGGGTCATTCCCTATGGCTAAAACCATGGGGAACCTATGGATTAAAGGATGAAAACTGCCAGCAGGCCTTTCACTCTACATATTCTTACTTTTTCACACCACCTACTCTTCCCCTTCCTCACTATATGTCCATATCAAAGGAAATGGGAACTAAAGAATGACACATAAACTGAATTCCCTGAACACTCAGGGTCCCTCTCAGTGCCCTTATTCTGTCTCTCTCTGTCTCTCTCACTGTCCCTCTCACTCTCTTCTCAATGCCTTTACTCTGTTTCACTGTCCCTCTCACTGTCTCTCTGCCTCTCTGCCCCTGAGAGGAGACCACACTGTCTATGGAGTGTTACCCCTTTTTTAATCAACCTTTCTTTTGACTCCAGCTTTGGCATGTGTGTTGAATTTTTTCTATACTCTCTGCCAAAGGCCCTTCCTCTCGGTACAGAGCTTGGTGTCCCCCTCGCTTGAGGAAACTTGTCCTGTCCTGCATCATTGTTTCTGGCAACGAAGAAAGGGTCAAGGAACATAAACTCGCCCCACTCAAGTTCACCATGGCTCCTCTCACCTGAGAGTGTCTGGGATTCATTTCCCTATGCTGTGTAGACCAATTGGCCTTGGGCAAATGGTTTACTCCGTTTCTAGGTGACTGGTGAGAGACCTGTTCTCTAACTGAGCAGGAGTTCACCAGTCCAGTCAACTTTTCCTACTTTTCTTCCCCTAGCTTCCCTGACTTGGCGTCACCATCGGAATTGCAGAGGGACACTGTCCAAACTCCAAATTAAAAGATTGCGCAGCACCTTTCAGCCACAACAGGACGGGTAAGCCCCCATAGGAATCTTCTCTTCTTTCCTTTAGGCCCCCTGCTTTCATTTTTGCTGAGGGCTTGCAACCCAAGAAGCAGTGGGCTGTGGAAGCTTGCCCAGGCTTACTCCTTAACCTTGCCCCTTATCCTTTCTTTCCTTCCCTCTCCTCTCCAGTGGGAGCTCTAGTGGGGAGGAGGCAGGATCACAGTAGCAGCTCTACTGACCTTTCCTAACTTGTCTCCTATCTGTCCTTCTCCATTCTCTTTTTCTCCTTTCCCTTGATTGATGCAGTTGACCAAGTCTAGAGGACAGTAGGGCCTCAAGTTGAAAGAAGGCTGGGTCCCTGAATTGCCTCCAAGAGGAACACTACATACAAACTTGGAACATTAGCTTTGAAAGGAAAATAAACTGAAAATTTTTAATCTTATTTGTTATAGTAGCTCACATTACCCTAACTCATACAGTGTTCTTGTCTGAGCACTTCTTCATAGCAAACTGGAGCTGGACTTCTCTCACACAAACATACATGCTCATCTCTCTACTTAATATGTAAGAAGACACAGTGAAAAAGAACTGAAGTTGATTTGGCACAGCAACACATGGGTTGAACCATTCTCACGCATGGCATTTTTTGGAGACAGTATAATTCAGACATTAGGAAATAAGATTTCAGAATATTACTATTAATTTATCTGGTCTCTGGATGAGACATACCTAGTAGGTATGGAGCAGAATCTTTCTCAAGGGAATCCATGGTTCTACAGTCAATTATTCAGAGGTGAGAAAAAAAGTGACTCAGATTAGGGGAGTTGGGATTTAGTTAGATCTGGATTTGTAAACTGGAAAGGCCTAAAAAATTTTGTTGGTGGCTGTTGAGCTTGATTCAACCACATAGAGGTCTCAGTTTTTAGATAAAGTTCAGCATTTCGGGTTCTATGAGTAGATCATTTAAAATTTTTCTATTTTATTATGGTAAGGATACTTAACATAAGATCTATTCTTTCCACAAATTTAAGCATTATAGTATTGTTACCTATAGGCACAATGTTGTATAGCAGATCTTTAGAACTTATTCATTTCACATACCTGAAATTTATACCCATTGATTATTAACTCTCCCTCTCCCTGACCCCTAGCAGCCACTAGCCTATTCTTTGCTTTATGAATTTGACTATTCTAGATACCTCATAAGTGGAATCATGCTGTATATACTATAATTGGCTTATTTCACTTAGCATAATGTTCTCGTTTCACTCATGTTGTCACATATTGCAGAATTTTGTTCTTTTTAAGTCAGAATAACATTCCATTGTATGTCTATACCACATTTATTAAACAACTTTTCATCCATAAGTGGATATTTAGGTTGTTTCATATCTTGACTATGGTCCATAGTGCCACAATAAACATAGGAATACTGATACCTTTTTGAGATCTTAATTTCAATTCCTTTGGATAAATACCCAGAAGTGTAATTGCTGCATCATGTGGAAGTACTATTTTTAATTTTTTGAGGAATCTCCTCGTGCTGTTTTTAATAGTGGGCTACACTATTTTGCATTCTCATCAATAAAGTACAAGAATTCTAATTTCTTCACACCCTTGCAGATACTTGCTGTCTTTTGGGGTTTTTTTTTAGTAATAGTCATCCTAACAGATATAAAGTAGTAAGTACCTCATTATGTTTTTTATTTGCATTTTCCTGATGATTAATGATGCTGATCATTTTTCCTATACCTTTTGGCCATTATTATATTTTCTTTGCATGTGAACAGATGTTTTAAGAGCCGCAGCATGTTAACGTTACGGCATTCTTTAAGCCTTCAGTGAAATATTGCTGAAAGTCACAAACTAATTTTAGGTGTAATGTGGGGAATTAGGGAGAAGAGTGTCTACTTCCTGAGGTGAGACTGAGAGGATAGGGATTAGTAGTAGTTCACCAGCAGCGGACAGCAGTGTTCACTGAGGTGGTGTGTGTATAAAGTCATCCACAGCAGAAACAAAGTGGAAGGAATTGGCCCTTTCTTCAGAGTATACGTGAGGCAGTTCTCTGAGAAACATTTAGAAATACCTGGGGGATGCTCTAAAGAGGCTCTTTTCCAAAAATAGATAAGTTGGGGTTTGTATAGTTACAGTTTAGATATGAACAGTGTATCTTTATTTTGTATCATAGGCTGGTGAGGATGCTAAAATATAGATGACATATTTAAATTCGATGTTTCATTTTTACTGTTCATGTCAAGACTTTCTTCTAGTAGCACTGATTAATGGGAGTTTAAATGGTCAGTAATGGAGAGGGTTTAACAACACTTCTATCACAAAACATTTTATGGGAACTTGGTTATGCAGGCCCAACCATCAAATTTCATCAGAGACATTTGACCATCTAGCACTGAAGGAGGAGACAAACACAATGGCAGAAACAGTCAGCAGAAGGAGTAAAATTCCTACCTGTCTAATATTTGTATAATTATTGATTTAAAAAATTTATTGGTGCAATTTTATTTGTGCTTTCTATTTGTCCTACATGCACAATTTTTTTCTCTTGACTTTGTTCAAATTGGTTTAGATTTTTGTTTTATGTTTAATTTTTTTAGCTTTTTCCTCCTTTGTTTGGACTATGCATAGACTCTATTATTTATTGTTTTAGTGGTTACTCTTGGAATTTAAGGGTGTACATTTAACAAAGTGAGGTGAGTAAATATTTTTCCCAACTTCGAAACACTACGACAGTCTTGGTATATCCAGAATAGGCAAATCATTGGCAATGGGAAGCAGATCGGTGTTTGCTTACAGCAAAGGGAGTCGAGGGAAATGGATAGTGACTGCTGATGGTTACATGGCTTCTTTTTAGTTGATGAAAATGTTTGAACATTGATTGTAATAATGATTGCATAACTTTTTGAATACACGAAAGACTATTGAATTGAACATTTAAAATTGGTGAATTATATAGTATGCAATATATCTCAATAAAGTTGTTATAAATAAAATAATACATCACCTTTTGTGTCTCAGTTTCCTCATCTCTATCTGTTAAATTAGGAGCTGAGTGAACCCTATGGTTGGTTGTTTTCTTCCATTTCCACTATTCTATAATTCCACAATTTTGTGATTACCAATGGACATCTGTATTACACATATTGTGTTTTTAAAAATAAATTTATTTATTTTAATTAGTTTAAAGTATACAGTACTTTGGTTAGACATCTGTAATATTCATAAATTGATCCCCCCATCTGCTCCCTCCCTCCCCCGGCCCATCTCCTAGCCATCATATTAATGCTAACTGCATTCCCTCTTCCATGTTCCCCATTTTTGTGCCCAACTATCAACTACTAATTTGTACTTCTTTAACCCTTCACCCCATCCTCCCAGCCTCCCAACCTGCCACCCCACTGACCGTCACAAAATTGTTCACTATATTTGTCTGTTTTTGATTAGTTTGTTCTTTTTGTTCCTTAGATACCACATATAAGTGAAATCATATGGTATTTATCTTTCTCTGTCTGACTTATTTCACTCAGCATAATAACCTCGAGGTCCATCCATGTCGTTGCAAATGGTAGGATTTCATTTTTTTTTTAATGGCTGAGTAATATTCCATTGTATATATGAACCATAATTTCTTTATCCAAATTCTGTTGATGAGCATTTAGGTTGCTTTCATATCTTGACTAGTGTAAATTGTGCTGCCATGAATATTGGAATGCGTAGACCTTTATGAATTATTGTTTTGGTTTTCTTTGTATAAATACCCAGAAGTGCAATTGCTGGGGCAAAAGGTATATCCATTTTTAATTTTTTGAGAAACCTCCATACTGTTTTCCATAGTGGCTGTACCAATTTGCAAACCTACCAACAACGTATGAGGGTTCCCTTTTCTCTGCATACTTGCCAACTTGCTGTTTTTTGATTTATTGATGATAGCCATTGTGAGGTGATATCTCATTGTGGTTTTAATTTGCATTTCTCTGATGATTAGCAACCTTGAGCATCTTTTCATATGTCCGTTAGCCATCTGTATTTCCTCTTTGGAGAAGTATCTGTTCAGGTCTTCTGCCCATTTTTAAATTGGATTGTTTGGTTTTTTTGTTGAGTTGTATAAGTTTTTTTAATATACATTTTGGATATTAACGCATTATCAAATGTATTATTAGCAAATATCTTCTCCTAGTCAATTGTCTTCTTGTTTTGTTGATGGTTTCCTTTGTTGTACAAAAACTTTTTAGTTTAAGGTAGTTCCATTTATTTATTTTTTCTTTTATTTCCCTTGCCTGAAAAGAAATTCCTGTTAGTAATATCAGAGGGTTTACTGCCTATGTTTGCTTCTAAAATTTTTATGATTTCAGGTCTTACATTTAAATTTTTAATCTACTTTGAGTCTTCTTTTGTAAACGGTGTAAGAAGATGGTCTAGCTTCTTTTATTGCGTGTATCTATCCAATTTTCCCAACACTATTTATTGAAGAGACTGTCTTTACCCCATGGTATATTCTTACCTCCTTTGTCATATACTAAGTAAGCATATAGGTGTGGATTTATTTCTGAGCTCTCTATTCTGTTTTGTTGATCAATGTATCTGTTTTTATGCCAGTACCATGCTGTTTTGATTACTATAGCCTTATAGTATAGTTTGATATCAGGAAGTGTGATATCTCCAACTTTGTTCTTCTTTCTCAAGATTGCCATGGCAATTCAGGTTTTTTTATGGCTCCATATAAATTTTAGGATTATTTGTTCTAGCTTTCTGAAAAATGCCATTGGTATTTTGTTAGGGATTGCTGTGAAACTATAGATTGCTTTAGGTAGTGTGGCCATTTTAACTACCCATGGACACAGTATATGCTTCCATTTATTTGTATCTTCTTCAATTTCATTTTTCAATGACATAATTTTCTGAAAGTAGGTCTTCTACTTTTTTGGTTAATTTGATTCCCAGGTATTTTATAGTTTTCGATGCAATTGTAAATGGGGTTGTTTTCTTAATTTCTCTTTCTGAAAGTTCACCATTGGTGTATAAAAATGTCACTGACTTCTGAATATTTATTTTGTAACCTGCTACTTTACTGAATTCATTGATCAGTTCTCACAGTTCTTTGGTGGAATATTTAGGATTCTCTCTATATAGTATCGTGTCATCCACAAATAACGAGAGAGTTACTTCTCCCTTTCCAATTCAGATGCCTTTTATTTCTCTTTCTTGTCTTATCGCTGTGGCTAAGACTTCCAATACAATGTTGAAGAGGAGTAGTGAAAGTGAGCATCTTGTCTTCTTCCTAATCTTAAGGAAAATGCTTTTAGCCTTTTCCCATTGAGTATGGCATTAGCTGTAGGTTTGTCATATATGGCCTTTATTATGTTGAGGTATGTTTCCTTTATTCCCAGTTTGCTTAGAGTTTTTATCATAAATGGATGCTGGATTTTGTTGAATGGTTTTTCTGCATCTATTGATATGATCATATGGTTTTAATCTTTCTATTTGTTAATGTGGTGTTATCACATTAATTGATTTTTGGATATTGAACCAACCTTGCATCCCAGGAATAAATCCAACTTGATCATGGTGTGTGATATTTTTATTTATTGCTGAATTTGTTTTGGTAATATTTCATTGAGGATTTTTGCCTCAATGTTCGTAAGAGTAAACAACCTATAGTTGGGTTTTTTGTTTGTTTGTTTGTTTTGTAATGTCTTTGCCTGGTTTTGTAATCAAGGTAATGGTAGCTTCATAAAAGGAGTCAGGGAGGCTTTCCTCTTTTTGAATTTTTTGGAATAGTTTGAGAAGAATAGGTCATAATTCTTCTTTGAACGTTTGGTAAAATTTGCCTATGAAGCCATCTGGTCTAGGACTGGTTTTTTGGGAGGTTTTTGATTACTGAATCTATTTCATTGGCGGTAATCAGTTGGTTCAGATTTTCTATTTCTTCTTGACTCAGTCTTGGGAGATTGTATGTTTCTAGGAATGTGTCCATTTCTTCCAGATTGTCCAATTTGTTGGCATATAATTGTTCATAGTATTTTTTATGATTCATTGTATTACTGTGGAGTCTATGGTTATTTCTCCTCTTTCATTTCTGATTTTATTTATTTGAGTCCTCTTTTCCTTGATGAGTCTGGCTAAGGGTCTGCCAATTTTGTTTATCCTTTCAAAGAACCAGTTCTTGATTTCATTAATCACCACGGGTACATGAACCTCACAAGAACTAGGTTTCAATATTATCTTGAGTAAGAAAATACTATATATAATTTTTAAAATTTTATCAGCTTACAATGTTAAAAATCTACTCCTAGTTCTACTTTCTGAACAGTACATCGATGTACTAATTGATAAAGCACTAGAGAAACAAATCAAATCAAAATTTAATGTCCTTTGGAGAAAAAGCAGGTAAAAACTTGGCAGACCATATGAATTGAAGGTATATAGAGCAATGGCAGTGATTATAACTAAGAGGCTATGATTTGACCAAGACTTTAAATCAAACTTATTGAAAAACACTTTTTTTAAGAAAACAAAGCTTCCAAGTATTAAAATGATTTCCATCATGTAGCTTAACTGTTCTGGTGTATGATGAAGGTAAAGAAAGACTCCTCCAGCTGTTTGGGGCTTGATAAGGGTTCATGTTACAAACAGGGTTGATAGATGAGCTTCCTCTAACACAACTTCTAAAAATGAATCTTTCTGGTGGGCTTTTGGAACCAATAGCTAGAAGCTGGCTAGTCTGACACAAGACAGTAAGAGAAGTGGCATAAACAAACCCAGGACATAAACTCATAACAATTTTAAGTGATGATGTCAGTAGTGAACAAGATTTCTGCAGAAAATGTCATCTTTATGTGTGAGTAGTCTGAAAGAGCTGATGGTCACCAAAGGCTATTCAGAAAGGCACCACAAACATGCAACAACACTAATTGCCATGTTCTCTTTGGATGTGAGGAGGGTTCTGTGTAGTTATCCAGAACTACAGCCATCATTAAAATAAATACCACTTCTAAAAACAGGGATAGTCAGAAGGGCAAAACATAAGCTAATTAGCTTAGAAAGAACTTTGAAGTTAGAGTGCCAGAAAAAAAAAGTATAGGTTAAAAATAAAGAAGAAGGGAACAGACAGAAGGAGAGAATGTAGAATTTTAGAGTTAGATGTAACCTGGTTATCTTATCATGCTTTGTATTAGTCAGGATAAGATAATCTATCCTAAGATAATAAACCCAGAAATCTCTGTGGCATAACACACCAAAAGTTTGTATTTTAGTCACACATTTCCAATTTGGTAGGCAGACACTTTGATTCATCTGCTCATTCAAGGTTATACCTCTATCTGTATCATGATAATGTCAGAGCTTACAAAATTGCTGTGACAAAAGGCTAGAAAGATAGAGAGGGCACACTGGCTTCCCCCAGAATTGATACATGCCTTGTGTTCACATTGCATTGGCCAGAACTCAGGCACCTAATTCCAACACAATATCAAAGAAGCTTGGAAATGTAGTTTTCCTATGAAACATTGAGGCAAAACTCAACATTGTTTCCAGGCCACTGTTATGGGCTATCTTCCCAATTTTTGCCATATAAAGTTATCCCTTGAATCTGCTTAGTAGTTTACTTTAAATCAATTCACTTAAAAAAAAATCTAATGACCATTAGGTACTCTGCTAATTAGATTAAAATTTAAGTCGATCAATGTAACAATTATATATTTTATAGTGTGAATTAAAATTAATACAAATTTATTAAGTGTATGTTATGGACAATCTAAAATCATGCCCATATCAGCAATGGTATGCCAAACACTTTAGAAAAAAATAATCTAAGCTTCCCATTTTAAGATGAGAAAACTGAGGCCCAGAAGGATGACTTAAGTACTCCCAAATGGCAAAGCAAGAATTAGAATCTAGGTTTCTTTACCACTATACCATGTTTTCAATCCTCTAAGTTTGTGAAGAAAGGATGTGGGCACTAGAAAAACAAACTGAGTCACTGCAATTAGGGGAATGAAAGAGAACACAAGCACAATGTACAAATAACTGAAGAGGAAAAAGAAACCAGTAGGAAGAGTTGTGAGCTGCAAGGCAGATGGGGTCTTTTGGAAAACATGACTCCCACACAAATCAGCAGATTTGGGTGCATGGCTGTCTAAAGTCTCCTGAGAAACTGATTTTTTGAATTAGAGTCACTGGTGAATACTTCTAGAGGCCTTGAGAACTGCCATGAAAAGTGAAGAGGAGTATATATATGTAACTGGAGGAGCCATTTGGACAACAGCTGGACTCTGCGTGGAGACACAGGAAGTGTTTGTTCTATAGCTCACTGCCCTCTGTGCATGGCCACAAACCCCAGGAGCACACTGCTGATAAACACAGGAAAGAACATCACTTCCGTTTGGGTCAAAATAAAATATAAAAAGAGTTGGTAGGAAGCTTCTAGAGTATTCCTGGGAGTTCCTTAGTATTCTGTAAAACAGCTTTGTAAGCAAATGCCTGCCCATAAAAAATTACAATGGCTGTCTGGCTGATTTAACTTTACTAATAAGTATCATTAGATTGGGCACCTGAGATTTTAGAAGTCCTCTACTATAGTAGTTGTAAATTTTCTTTTCAAATCCGTGAAAACCAGCTCTTCAAAATAAGTCATATGGACAAACTTTACATAGAACTGATAGAAGCAGAACCACTAATTGGAGGAGTGTCCAAGACAACTTTGGCTACTATAATAAAATACCATAGACTGTGACTTAAACAACAGACATATATTTCTCACAGTCCTGGAGGATGGGAAGTCCAAGATTAGGGTGCAGCATGCTCAGATTCTGGCGAGGACTCTCTTCCCAGCTTGCGGATGGCTGCCTTCTTGCTCTATGCTCACATGGTACAAAGTGAGCCAGTTCTGGTTTAATTCCAACATGGAGGCTCCACCATCATTACCTCATCTAAACCTAATTACTTCCCAAAGGCCCCATTTTCAAATCTCAAAATGGGAATTAAGTCTTCAACATATGAATTGGAAGGGGATGTGAGTGAGTGACACGATGTTCAGTCCTTAGCAAAGAGAAGGGGTTTCAGTGCTTAGCCAGGTTGTCGCCTCTAACCATCCTCCTTCTCTTCACCCCTGAGCATAGAATAATGTTATGCCTCTTAATCCAGTCTGATGTCTTCATTTTTGGGATGCAGAAACCAGCCTAAAGGGACTGTGGAGATTTCTGAGGCTACCCATTTGTGAAATGGCAGACCAGAACTAGAATCACAGCCTTTTAACTCATGTTGGGTCTTTCTGTGACATTATTATGGTTAGGAACCATGATATTGTAATGTATGGTCCTATGTCAATGGTGTTGAAAAATTCTTCTTTATAAATAATATCTTGAAATTGTATACTAGTTGAAATAGATTATAGAGTTCTAGTCTATCCTATCTTAGACACTAAAAGCACATAATACAAATAAGTTTTTTTAAAAAAAGACTTATTGAGGTATAACTGATATATAGTGGCATAAAATAAAATCGACATAATATAAATATTAAAATTTACATTTGATAAATCTTAAAATATGTACACACCTTTAAAATCATGACAATCAAGATAAGGAACATATTTATTATACCCAAAAGTTTTCTCGTGCCTATTGTAATCCCTTCTCAATCTTCCCCACATCCTCCTCCTTCCAAGGCAATAGCTACTCTAATTTGCCACTATATATTTGTTTATAACACAACAATTTATATAAATGTAATCAAAAGTTATGTACTGTTTTACTTCTTTAGCTGCTTTCTCTTAACATAGTAATTTTGAGATCTACCCATGTCATTGTATATATGAATGGTTCATTCAGTTGTATTGCTGAGAACTATTTCATTACATGGCTATACAAATTTTGGTTATCCATTCTATTGGTGGATATTTGAGTTATTTTAAGTGTTTTGACTATTACAAATAAAGCTGTTTTGAACATTTGTGTACAAGTTTTGTACAGTCATTTTACTTGGTTATATACCTAGAAGTAAAATGGTTGTGTCATACAGTAAATGTATGATTGACATTTAAGAAATTACAAAACTGCCAAATTGCTTTTTAAAGTGGTAGTCCTACTTCCATTTCTACTCGTGTGGCAAGAGAGTTCAAGTTGCTCCACATAATCGACATGGTCAGTCATTTGAAATTTTAGTCAT
The DNA here is from genome assembly GCF_014176215.1 of Rousettus aegyptiacus. Taxonomy (NCBI): domain Eukaryota; kingdom Metazoa; phylum Chordata; class Mammalia; order Chiroptera; family Pteropodidae; genus Rousettus; species Rousettus aegyptiacus. The sequence continues at coordinate 112,860,602 of NW_023416306.1, read as the reverse complement.
TCTAACAGGTATGCAGAGATATATCATTGTGGTGTTATTTTATTTTAATTTCTAGTGCCTGATGATGTCGAGTAATGATCTTTTCATGTGCTTACTTGGTACCTATATATCTTTTAGGTAAAGTGTCCATTCAAATCTTTTGCCCATTTTTAAAAATGGGTTTGTATCTTATATTATTGAGCTGAGGGTTCTTTATATACTCCAGGATATAAGGCGTTTTCAAATATGTGACTTGGTTTTCCATCCTCTTTACAGTGTCCCTCAAAGAGCAAAAGCTCTTAATTGTGATGAAGTCAAATTTATAGATTTTTTTCTTTATGGATTGTGCTTCTCTTGTTATATCTAAAAAATATTTACCTAATCCAACATCGCAAAGCTTTTTTTTCCTGTATTTTCTTCAAGGAGTTTTCGAGTTTTAGGTTTTACAGTTAGGTCTCTCATCCATTTTCACTGAATTTTTAATTGTAGTGGTAGATATGAACTAAAGTTATTTTATTATTTTTTATATAATGCTATCCAAGATTTTAAGCACCATTTGTCAAAATCGCTGTCGTCTCTACTGAATTACCTTTATATCTCTGTCAAAAATTAGTTGTCCATATGTGTGTGGATCTATTTCTGTATCTTCTATTTTGTTCCATTGATATATTTGTTTATTTCTACATCAGTATTGCACAATCTTGATTACTGGCACTTTAGGATAAGTCTTGAAAGATAATGAAAGTCCTTGACATTTGTTCTTCTTTTTAAAAGTTATTTTGATTTTTCTATGTTCATTACATTTTCATATGAATTTTAGACTACATAATAGCAAAAGTGCCTGCTGGGGTTTTGATTTTGATTATAAATGCACTTAAATTATAGATCAGTTTGGGGAGAGTTCACATGTACAAAAATGAATCTTTTTGTACATGTAAATATGGTATTTCTCTCATTTATGTCCTCATTAATTTCTTTCTACAATGTTTTATAATTTTCAGTTTACAGGTCAAATACATCTTTTGTCGGATTTATCCTTAACTATTTTATGTCACTGCAAATTGTATTTTTTAAATTTCAATTTTTCATTACTATTACATAGAAATATAGATTTCTATAGATTGATCTTGTATGCTGCAATTTTGCTATATTCATCTATTACTTTTAATAGAGTTTTGTAGATTTTGTAAAATTTTATTGATAGGCAATCATATGGCCTGTTAATAGTTTTATTTCTTCTTTTTAAATCTGGATACCTTTTCTTTTTTTCCTTGTTACACTGGTGAGACACTTGATTACAACAACAATATGTCATGTGAGCATGTAAGTATATTTCCTCGCCTCTTTCCTAATTTTAGAGAGAAAGCATTCAGCCTTTTACTAAGTATGAAGTTACAGTTGTATATTTGTCATAGTTGCCATTTCAGGTTGAAAGTTTCCTCTATTCTTACTTTTCTGAGAATTTTTATCAGGTATGTGCCTATAACTTTATAAAACCTATTACATTTGTATTATTGATAATCTGTTTTCTTATCTCTCTCAACTAGACTATAAATTCCTAAGTGCAAAAACTGCCTCACTCATCTTTGTATTCTCATTGCTCATGTCGATGACTGTCACAGAGTTGGAACATAAAAATGAGCCAGTATTGGGCAGTGTTGTTTACTGTAGTTGTTCTCAAAGTGTGGTCTCCAGAACAGCAACATCATCAGTACCACCTAGGAACTTAGAACTATAAATTCAACATCCCATCCAGTCTTACTGAATCACTGCGTTGCTGTGGAGGTATGACCCAGCAATCTATGGTTAACAAGTTCTCTAGGTGATTCTGTTGCTTGCTAGAGTTTGAGAATCGTTGGGTTAATAATGACTAGGAAATGACTTGGGGAGTCAGCAAAATGCAGTTTGAATTCTGCCTCTTGTCAAATTCTTTGACCTAAAATAACTTATTTTTAAAGCTTTGGGTCTTTTATGTATAAAAAGGGAATAGTAGGAGCTATTTTATAGGACTGTTTAAATTTAAATGAGGTAATTTGGTTAAAGCATCTAGTATAAATGATCCATAATATATATTCAATAAATGATAACTATGAACAGTAGTTAATAACATAACAATAATGATACTAATAATATAATTCCTACCTGGTGGGAACAAGAGACTTTTGCTTATGGCTGTCTCTGGATATTATTTTGAGTCTAAATGGAGAGAAAAAAAGTTACAGGGAAGTACAAAAATACTCTAAGAATCAAAATAGTTTACAGAACAGAAGAATCAATGAGGAAATGGAAAAGAAGGAAAAAGAGTGAAGAAGTATTTATTTTAGGAGGAGAAAAATCTGATGAACTTATATGAAAATGTGGTACCCATATTTTGCAATAATAAAATTCTAAATGACAGGTTTTTGCTTGGTTCAGAATAGAGACTCAGTACTGTCCAGTGTCTGAGTGGGCCTCAATTTAAAAATGACCACCTTTTTACAGTTATAATGCTCTTATGGAAAACCAACCACAGCACAGTGCTAGATAGTAGAATACAGAGATAAGGGACGAGTATTCCCAACTAAGCTGAATGTAGTGGTACTTACCAGACACTACCATGGTGATGTCTAAAACATATTAGGCAGATAATTTCTTCAGAATCTTAATACTTTATAATGGGAGGGATATAAAGACAGGCAGCCAAGATGGCCCTCAGTGTTTAGTGTACCTGTGTACAAAGAGAAAAAGATTTCCTTTAACATCAGCATTACTCAAGTGGATATTTCTCTTGGTATTTGTGGCTCTGTTATCTTGGCATTTTCACCAACTTAGATCCATCATATACTTCTAAGCACTCATCAACAACATGGTAAAAAATGGTGTTTATCACTTTGTTTTGGCGTGGCAGAATTTCAAATTTGATTCGATGCTCCAAACACGTGTTAGTTATCTACACATCAAGGCAGTATGCTAGAGGATATCAAAGTGAATAAAATGTAACTTCTGCCTTGAAAGAGTTCAGTGTCCACTGAGATAGATGCATATTCGTTTAATAGCAGTACATTTTTATACATTTTTACACATGACAACCCGTTTTCACATAAACAATCTTAATCTGTCTTCACAGTAGCCTTATGAAACAAATAGAGTAAATATTACTGGCCAATTCTATAGACAGTTAGAGTAAAAATAACATCCATTATTGGTCTGAAGACACACTACATTAACTCTATCCTCCATCTTACTGCCTTTATGCAATCAATCGCCAAGTTGTATTGATTCTATCACCTAAATGTCACTGTAATTTTTGCTTCCCTCACTATTTCCACCATCACTGCCTTAGTCGAAATAAGCTCATTCTTTCTTGCCTGGGCTATTTCAATAACCTCCTAATTAGTCTCCCTGCCTACAAGTTCTGCCCACTCCAATCTGCCACCAGAATTATCTTTCAAAAACAGCAATGATTATGCCACTCAGCTAAAAACCCTTGCTGGCTTCTCTATCCAATCAAGACAAATTTCAAATTCTTTAGGTTCGCATAAAGGCCCTTTACAAGGCTACCCAGATGACCTGCCAAACTTTACCTCTTGTTGCCCGTCAATTCTGAGCCCTAGTCCTGTATACATAGACTAGGTGATCTATGTACTGAATTAATCATACTCTTTCAAGCTTCCATATCTCTGCTTGATCATTTAAGACAAAACTCAGTGTTACCAGCCTTTGGTTGCCCCTTGCCTTGTGATTTTGGAGCTCTTTTCATTTCTATTATACAATTTATCATAATGTAGTATTACAGTTGTATAGACAGACTGCTTTCTCCTCAGCCGCTATGCTGGGAACTTGGAGAAAAGGGTTTGTATTTTAATCATCTCTGAGAGAGTCCTGGAGACTAGTGCTAATGGGGAGGACCCTTGCTCGGGCTGCCAGACTGCTTGACACAATGTCCAGTTAAACTTGAATTTCAGAAAAATAATGAGTGATTGTTTAGTATAAGTATGCCTCAAGTATTGCACGAGACATACTTCTACTAACATTTAAAAAACCTGAAATTTAAGTTTAACTGATTGTCCTGGATTTTTCTTTGTTAAATTTGGGAACTTTAACCCCTGTGGACCTAAAATCCAGCATTTATGCCTCCTGGCAGTTAAACACTGCCACATATGCAATGTCTAGTAAAAACTAAAGCTGAAATTTCTGCCCCACCCTAATGGAGCTTCCCGTTTAATAAGTCATAAAATCTATTTCTAGAATCAACGGTTAATACTCAAAAGCTATGTGTTTTTGATAAACATTTACATGGTAAACTACATGTCTAAAAGCACATCTGAGTACTCATCTTATGGATGAAAATAAATCCAGTTTGTTGTTGTTGTCGTTGCCTAATAAGAATGCATTAGAGAGAATCTGGAAAGCTTAGTCAAAATGGCTTAGTTGCACTTTTAGTCAAACAACCACAATATTGAGAATAGTGTAACCTTAGTCAAATTGCTTAACTCTTCTGTACTTCCTTTTAAAAAATGTGCATGGGAGGGAGGGTGCAGGGCACGGAGGGAAACCAAACTCTTTTGCCTAATGAAATGACTGTCAAGCTCAATGTGTAACTTCATAAAATGCATTCAGATAAGGGCAGAGGCAAAAGTCAGGTCAGGAACATTACCAAGTTTTCAGTTCTTATTGCAGATGCACAAACCAGGAATTGAAGCCAGGCAATTGCAAAAATGATTCCAGATCTGCATGGTAACAATTTAGACTGACTTCCACTCCTGCCTGAAATTTAGCAGCAGAGGAAGTTCTTTTCCTGGCTGTCTGCCTTCACCCTGCCTCCCCCATCACTCCATACCTCGGGCTGCTCACTTCCCACATCTGTTTCCAAGCCCTAGAAGTAGGGTCACAGCATGGCGCAATAAGCAGCATTAGCAGGCAGCATGAATCAGTGGTAAATCTTTGATTTTAATTCCTTGCCTCTTTTGGGGAGGAAGTGTGGTCTAGTGGTTAGCCCACTAAGGAAAAAAAAAAATAACAGATAAAAAGCAAAAGGCCTGATCTTCTTCACCCCCCTGTTCTATTCTTGTTGGGACACCCTGCCCATCAAACATACATTTGTTTTTCCAACTTTTGCTCTACATTTTTTCCTGAACTGACATAACCATGAGACTCATTTGGGAAACTTGTTAAGTGATTCCTGAGACCCACTGGAGACTCTCCCAAGGCAAGTCCTAGGAATCTCTACTGTTAACAACTACTATAAATAAGTCTTCATAATCAGACTCAGCTCACTATATGCTGGTTATACATCACAAAAACGATGAGAGAGCATTAAAGGAAACCATAGTAAGAGAACTGAGTTGAAAAGAGCATATCCACTATAGGACTTGCTTTTACGAGCTCATGTGAAAAAGGTGAAGGATGAGGAATAAAAAGATGTAGATTCTAGTTCTGGCTTTATGTATCTAGAATGGCTTGAGCTTGGGCAGGTCAGATAAACTCTCCTGATCACATTTTCAACATTTCAAAAATAAAGGTGATTAGATCATCTCTTTCAGTTCTGTGATTCAATGAATTATTTCTGTAATTTCACAGAAATGCCAAGAAGGATTCAGAAAATCTCTTTTCCTGAAAATGACAGTGGGTATAGTCACAAAGGTGTGGGCTGGCTTGTTTGGGGATGTGGCCAGACAATGGAAACAAGTGGCAGTGGGAGGTTTGGGGCCAAGGCTACAAGGAGGGTTCTCCCCACAACTCCCCGCCCTCTTGAGACTCTGCAGCTGGCCTACTTATGCAAAGGCTTTGGCTCCTCTTTCCTTTTTAAAAGCATTTCTGACTCGTACATTCCCCTGAGGAAGAGAGATTCATCGTTTTGTGGAGAACTTGCACATGCTTTCCTGAAAGGAAAAGAGGAGGGAGGAATGGGAGGGCTTGGATGGCTTAGTGAGTGGGCTAGGGTTGCCAAAGAAATGAGTCTCCCTATGTATGATTAACATATACCCATCACATCGTTAGCTCTGAGTATGCCCAGCTACATCCTTTGTCCCACTTCCACAATGCCTAGAAGTGTTCTCATTAGTGAACTGGACACCCGCCTACTCACTGTCTCTGGAGGGTTTGGGCATTCTTCCACCCCAGAACAAGTGGGGGGTGAGTTAAGGAGGAGGAGGAGTGAGGCTTGGAAGTCACCAATGAGTCATGATTGTAGGAAAAGGATGTCTTATGAAGCCAACGCAGAACTAGCTTCCTAGAAACATCATGACAGGTCCCATAAAGCCCACGTTTGGTTCTAATTATAACATGCCCACATTTGAGCATTTTTACAGTTTTCCCATGGTAACAACAGGGTTTCTGAGGAAGAAGACTTGAATCAAACGTGCTCTATACTTCTAGTAGTGATAGCTGATTGGACTTATAAAAAACAATTATTTTTGCTGTTTCACTAAGGAGTTAGCATTGGCTTGTCTATGCCTATTAACACATCTGTAAACTGAAGTTCAGCACATTGTACTATATAAAAAGGCCAAGATGAGTAACATTTTAAAAATCAGAAAAAATAGAAACCTCAAGTAAGTGGAATTTATTTCTCCCCTCAACTTGAGACAAATGGCAAACTAAAAATAAACAAGGATTTAAAAAGCAACTTCGAAAGAATGCTACAAATGACCTATTTATAGTTCCATTGTCTGTACTTTCTGATCTTATTAAACAATGGCTGCTCTTCCTAGAGACCTTCATAAAGCAAAGCCTGGGTCTTTGAAAATCAAGTTATGTTCAAGTGTGAGTTTAGTTATCATACATTGTTTCCTTTTATTCAAAATTCTTTGAAAATTGCTAATTCTAGAAAATTTATTAATGACAACTTTTAATTACATGTCAGCTCTTGATCATTTTAGGTAACTGAAAATTTTATTTTTTTATTTATTTAAATTAAGTTTATTGGCGTAACATTGGTTAATACAATTGTATAATTTTCAGGTGTACGTTATAATTTAATATCTGTATATTCTAGTGTGTGTTTACTACCAAAAGTCCAGTTTCCTTCAGCTATTTATTTGATCCCCTTTACCCACTTTACCCTCCCCCTAACCCCCTATATTTGACACCCTTTACCCCATCTACCTCCCCCCTCCTCCGCCACCACCTACTCTTTGGTAACCATTAGTCTATAGTCCACGTCTATGAGTCTCTGTTTGTTTGTCCTGTTCATTTGTTGCTTTTAGGTTTATATCTCACATATAAGTGATATCATGTGATTTTCAACTTTTTCTGTCTGGCTTATTTCGCTTAGCGTGATTATCTCGAGTTCCATCCATGTTGTCACAAACGGCTGTATTTCATCTCTTCTTATTGCTGGAAAATTTTATTTTTATCGATTAATTCTTTTTCAATTTTCACTAGTTAGGTACTAGAGACACTAGCCAGAATCTGGGATACTAGAGATAAAACTTTTCTTTCTCTAGTAAAACAGATTCAGGTTGGAAATTAACTAGATCTAGGGGAGATCATGAGGGGAAGAGGGACGTCCCAGGCTACCCTGAAGATGAAGCTGAGAAGTTGTGTGTGTGTCTTCTTGGAGCTGATGTGGGGATATTTGGAATTTTTTTTTTTTTAATATCTGTCAAAGCTGGCATATGTAAAATTTAGAAAAGGAAGAGAGTACTTGCTTATCTATTTGTGCAAGATTATCAAATGAATCTTCACTCTGTAAATCTCAGCAGTTATGAAAGTTGGCATGGTTTTCAAACTCCATCACAGGAAGTAGGACTTGTTGGCAATGTTTTGAAATTTTCCAGAAATATGAAAGATCCTATTTCTGTACAAATAACAATGACCTCGGATTTAGTAACTTCTTAGGAAATGATTAAGACAAAAAGATATATACTTTCCTCAATATGCCATTTAGTTTCTTCAGATAAATTTTTGGAGTTTTATATGATGAATTCAGAATGTTATTATAGCTTATTTTTATGATAAATGAAGTAATCTTAATACATACTTATTTTCTTCTCCATTTTCAGCCTAGTTGCTTATTTTACAATTTTTCACCACAAACTGGGGTAAAATATGAAATAAAGATCAGTAATGTTTTGAAGAAGGATCCAAATGTATTATGGATATTATAATCATTAATCAAAGTAATCAGTGGTATCTGGCAAAGTAAAATATAATAGTAACTAATTTTTATCTAATTTATATGGCTTACTTTATGCTGGCACTATTCTAAATACTTTAAAAATTACTAGTCATGTAGTTAATTCTCATGACAACCTATATCTTTATTTTACAAAATTGAGGCACAGAGAGATTACATCACTTGCCTTAGGTTACTAGATAGTAAGTAGAAGAGCTGGAATACAGCTCTGGCAGTCCATCTCTTGAGTCTGTGTTCTTAATTGCTACATGATATTGCCTCTTTGAAAAATAACCAAGGGCCCTTATAAGGGGCTGATTGAAATGTTTTCAAAATATTACAACACTTAAAACTTAACCACTAACTCCATCAAGCCCTTTCTACAAAATAGTATGAGGCATATGCTTCTTGCGTCAGTACGAGGAGTTCTTTGGTGTGACTGTAGAGCACTGTCTGTGAGATGCTACTTGAATAAGCTGTAAGAAAATAAAAGCCACTAGATGAAATGTTCATCTTCTTTATCAACTAAAATATTCTGCCTTTGAAGTGTCATAAAGGGGCAACAACTACTGGATATTAGAAACTTATGGTTTGAAAAGGCAAAGGTAATTATTGACATTTGATAAACTTTTATTGTAAAATCACTATCTAAGGAGTATATAAAGATAAATAAGCCATAATATTTACCTTTAATGTGGTTACAGCCTGGTTAGGGAGATGGACAGTCACTACAGGATGTGGTAGATGCTTGCAGTAAATGAAAGAAAAGGATACCAGCTAGAGAATTCCAGAATGGCATCTCCAAGAACATCCTTACTGAAATCCTCTATGATTTTTGTTTTCCATTTCCTCATCACTTCTCACCTCTCAAGCACATTTGAATTTATAAGTACTAGCTTTAAGGATACGATCTGCCTTACTTTCTAATCATGTCCTCTTTTTCATTAACCTCTCAGGATAAATTCTGGGATCAGTCTGAACAGAAAATGGCTAAGAAGCCTTGGACCCAGATAGTTGATTTTCAAGAATGAATTATTTGTGCATCTGATGCTCCTCATTTGTTTTGAGACTGGGCTGCCTTAGCCTCCTGCGAAGGCAGATTTCTAGTTACTGACCACTTACCTGAGCTGACCCTTGGTGTTGCACATTCCTCTGTTTTAGCCTTAGCTTTTTGTTTTCCCATATATTTACATGATCTGATTTCTACTTCCTTGCTTAGTTCTGTCTCTCTGATCTTTAACTTATGTTTTCTTTGGGACTTACTGAGCCACGTTTAGTCAAGTCACTAGCCTTAGATACACTTCTGCCTTTCGGTTCACACACTGGCTCAATGCTTCTTGCCTTACGCACTCATATATTTCACTATTTCAATTAGGAATTAGAATCCTGGCAGTAGATAGAGCTTAGTGCTAGATACTCAAAAATAGAGCCCAAAGTAAGATCTAGAAGTAAGATAAGTGCTCTCCCTTAACCAGAGAACCTTTCTGGGAGTGGTCAAACACCTTTGACCATCACTGTTATTACATATACACACCTAGCCTTTTGATGAAAAAAGAATGCTTTAGACTCAGGCAGGCAATTTTAGTTGACAGTTATATGCATTCTTTGTTTTAAACAAAATTAATAGTGATGTGAATATGCAAGATGATGTCAGGTTGCTATCACCAGATGCCCTCAACCCATTGCCAAAACCTGCTGTGATTCCCATAGTGGGTATGTTGTTCAAAATTTCTCAATGTGCTTCCTACAAGATTTGATTTGGAGGCTTGAAGAAGGACCCGTGGGCCTAAGATCAAGGGATTGTAAAGTTAAGAAACTGAATATCGATGAAGACTCTTTCATAAATACACATTTCATATTTCAAGTTTGTGTTCTGAAATTGCTTTCTGCAAAAGTTTTAAAAAAGGAAACAGTCTTTATTTCACAAACATTCCCCACTTAAAAAGCATGTCCCTGCTACAAATAACATTTATTTCCTCAAAATAGAAATACCAGAGAACACTTCCTCAGTGTACCAATCAATTTTACCAAAGTACAAGCATGCTAAATTGCTTTTTCTTTTCTTCCTGCTCTTGAACTGTCTTTATCTCTCTGGAGTCTCCTCCATAGTCACCATCCTCCCATTCAGCAGCAACGACATAACCATTATTTCACACTGTGTACAGAGAAAGACGGGGAAAAATGTCATTAGAAGAACATACTATGTGAGATACAATAACAAAAAATAAATATAATTTGTGTCTTCCTCCCCAACTTTATTGTTTTATGGAATATATAAACATTCAAGAGGGACATTTCTGAAATAGCATCTGAGATAGTTTATAAACTGAAGCCAGTAGGGCAATATTTCTCAGACTCTTTTAATGGATCTTCTGTACCAACAGAGGATGATTGTGCTTGCTTGAAATGTGATTTATCAAATCAGAATCAAACCAAGGAAATCTGAATTTTTAACAAGCTTTCTATGTGATCATATGGTTCATATGAGACCTATTACTCTAGGACTATGCTTTAAAATAGTCAAGAATCCTGTAATTGTAGTCAAATAAAACACATCTGGCTCCAAGCAAATCAATTAAAACTTTTATGACTAGTTGATGTATTATAAGGAAGAGAAGGGGGTAGTATAATGCTTAAAAAGAATTAAGTGGAAAAGGCTCTCTTTGTGATAGAAAGGAAATCAGCCCTTTTATGGTTTCAGTGGCATCATAATACTATATAGATTGTCTTTTCCCAGCCTATATCCTGGAGATATAGGGAGAAAGAAAGTGACAGCCATGATAAATAGAACACCTGTGGTCATGATCCAGCAAAACACGACTGTCTACTACTACTAAAAGAGAAGCAAACCTCATATCAAGCCAAATGAAGAACGTTTTATTTTTACCCAAAAAAGGATTCATACTATGTTAATGGCAATTACCATTTAGCCAAAGCAGAAAAACCAGGGTAAATGAAATTATGGTTCTCAACCTTTTGGTGTCCTGTGCACATAATTTGAACCCTAGAATTTTTTGCTACCCACGTAAAAGGAAATAAGATGCTTGGAAGGACCAGGAGCCATGTCTGGATGCCCTAAAAGGCCCACAGTTACTATTCTCTTCTCTACCTCACTGACTTTGGCACACTGTACTCTGTGAAGAAATCCAGTGGCTCAGTGCCCTTTCTGAGCTCCCTTTAGGATCAGCTTGGCACCATGCATGCCTCTGACCACTATACCTTACTGTTCACTGGGTCACAGGATCTGTTCAACAAAACAATACCTGATAGACATCACTATAATACTATTTATACTTAGTGATAGCCAAAATAAAATCTCATTTAAAATTTCAAAAGGCCAGTCTCTAAGAGTGAAGGAGTGATAGATGCCACAACATTGGATAAACCTTGAAAATATATGCAAAATGAAAGAAACCAGAGACAAAAAGCCACATATTGTATGATTGTACTTATATGAAATGTTCAGACTCAGCAAATCAATAGATACAGAGTAGAGTAGTAGTTCCTAGTGGAGGAGGAAATGGGAAATGACTGATAATGGACATGAAGTTTCTTTTCAGGGTGACAAAAATATTCGAAAGTTAGAAATTGTGATAGTTACACAACCTTGTGAATATACTAAAAAAAACTAAACTGTGCACTTTAAAGTGGTGAATTTTATGGTCTATGAATTATGTCTCAATAAAGTTGCTTTTGAAAAATCATTTTAAAATTTTGAGAGGCTTTTTTGAAAATTTAGGATATCAATATGCTGAGATAGAGAAGTTAAAATTGAATTAAGCAATAATCAAGAGATAAAGTTGATAAAGTGCTGAAGTCATTTAGAGTTTCTTTAAATCTTACCATATACCAGATCTCTTTGATCATATCTAGCAGATACAATGGGTGATACTTTTTTAAAACTTTATATTCACATATAATACAAAATTTGAGAGTGCTTCGATGCTAAGCAAGATTAGGCTTTTTATGAGACAAATTATAGTTTAGTTATGATTAAGGATAAATTGAACTAATGAGAAGGGTACCAAACTATATTATTAGCATGCATTTCTTTTCAAGGTTGTTTCATAGGATATATCTTGTTCTCATTAATGCTAAATTTAATCATATTGTTAAAGATTTTTAAAAAACAACTTGGAGAAAAAATTTGCTTATCAATGTCTTACACAGTTATGGTTTAAACTAGATTACTTGAACTATAGTACTTAGTTGTTAGTATATGATTGAGTCAGGATTTGAGGAGAGGGTAATAAATTCATTTCAAAGTGTGAATTGGTAAAACTGAGTCATGAGGGTATAGATATTACTTAATGTACAGTGTTTATGATCTAGATTAATGCTTCTGGCTCTTAGCAGTTTTTGTCAGGTGCTCTTTTGAGAATATGAAAGAAGATATGGACCCTCTCTCTAAAAGGCACATATGCAGATGCCAACTTTTTCTCATGGAATTTTTAGGAGGATTATTCTGAAGTCCATCAATGTACTCTTCACCCCAACTGAGAACTCTACACTTACATGAAGAATAGTTTAGTCCACACTAACGCTTATTTTGGTCAATTTAAACTGTTTTTAACAGTTCTTTATTTGCAGAAATGCTAAAAATTTTTAATGCACTCACCCAATATCATGGGCAATGGACATCACCCTAGCACCATCTATGTCAGTTCCAAGATTGGACTTAATTATCATGTCTCTTTGGGATATGACAATTCCTTAGAGGAAGTGAGATTGTGTGGGATTATATTTAATCCCCACTTCCTGATGAAACAGGAAGCTTCCTTTAATACGTGGCCTCCGATGTTCTTTCTACTTATACTTTAATGGATAGCTCTATAAATAAACCTTCAAGGAGAATCAGACATTTTTCAAATATGAATGCTCCAACCCTCTAGAGCTTACCCAGCCCCAACAAACTGCATGCATCCAGAGAATTTGGACAAGTCCTGAGCTTTGGTCTGAATTCTCCACAAAGAGGCCTCAATGTTTTTATTTTGTTGACCATAAGTGATATATTTAGTTATCCAGACTTGTAGTCAATCTGCCAGGGAAAATATCCTTAAGAAAATGAAGCAGGCAATTATGTTGGGCAGCCCCAGGAGTTGGTGTGGATGGGCCTTGTTTTAAAACAGATTCCTAACTCAGTCAAAAAGTCTCATGTCCATGTGTTTTCCTGGGGAAAAACTTCTAAGGCGGCGATTTGAAAACTAACAGCCTTGATGAAGAGGTGTGTAACCATCTGGTTTGTTCACAAGCAAAGATGCTCTTTTTATCAAAATTATTTTCAGATTTTTATATGGGGGAGGAGTTGGCCACATTGAACACCATGTATTAACCCTCTCCTTAAACAATTCTAATTAAAAATCTCCTAATAAGGATATTGAGAATCTTTTAAGCACCCCTCACTCCCACCCCTCCAGCCCGCCTCCCAAAACTGAGAATAAAAGTCTGGTGAAATCTAGCAGGCTGTGTCTATGGTGGGGGCAGGCACTTATCAGTGGGGTTTTCCCTGTGACTCCAACTTCAGACTGAGCTTTTCATTCAGATGGAAGTAAGAGTTAAGATCTACAAAGGTGACTCCAAGTCTCTCTAGAACTAACTTATTCTACGTTGGAGCCAATCCTCTTTGTCCCGCCTCCTACCCTCCTGAGGTAGGTTAAAGAGACTTTTGGACAACAGGTCACATAACTTTCCGCATTGCAGAGTTCAAGAGAGAACACAACAGCTCTGCTGCTACTTTTTTGTTCTAATCACAGCTAACACTTCCCTCCTAGAATTTTGAATATTTTACATCCAGTGAGAACAGCTTGCCTGTAGGTTTCTGTTGGGGACAAAAAAGGGTGGTGGTGTTGGTGGTGGAAAGCTGAATTTATTTTTCTTGCTTTTTAAAAATTTTTTTTCTGCCTGGGACTCTTCTGTATACACTCATTCTTATTTTGAACCAAATGGAAGGACAAGTTTCTTTTCATTTTCTGCTTGATTGGAAAAAGTTTCCATAGTCGGCTCCTGGCAGGAATGCCCAAATGTCTTGGGAAGGGCCCTCCAAAGTGACCAACGTTTTCTCTAATGATCCACTATTACAGGAACCAGTATTTTCCCCTCATTCATGAAAAGGACAAAAGTCAGAAGAAAAAGACAAGATCTGATTTGTTGTTAGAAAGGTGGCTTCGGAGGAAAAACTGGAAGAGTTTAAAGCACTGAGAATGAACTTATTTATTCTTTGTTTGTGTTGGGCTGTATCTGATAAACCAGTAGGGTAGTTACTTTTTAAGGTTTTTTTTTTTTAATTTTTTTTTTTTTAGTTTTCTTTTGGTTCAGATTGAGTCTTGTTTGGTGGAACAGACATATTAAATTCTGAGTCTTCTTTTCGAAAGAGAATAATAGTAATACAGTTTTAAAATGTTGTGACCTTGAGTTCTAAAGCCAAACGAAGAAAGAAAAAGAAAGCATATTTTATTTTTAAAATTCTGGAATTAATTGAACTAATGGTTTTATATAAACCCCTATTTGCCCAAATATAAGGTAAATTTTTGTCTTTGAAATTATTTCCTAGGGAAAGGAAGTCACCTCCAACATGCAACCTAATAAAGTCATCTTTTGCTGCTCTCTCAATGTCTGAATTTGGAACAAACTACTGTTAAGGGGAAATGCATCAGGGTGAAATGATCTTAGTTAATGTTTATTCTGGATCCTCATGGAGGTCATCAGCCAGAACTGGTTAAAAATAAAAGAGAGAGAAGTAAACTTATCACTGATTTAGTGATTATTCTTGAACTATTAGCCTTTAGATACAAGCATTAGATTTTTTTTTAATAGGCATTTTAGAGAACACCTAAAAATGCAATTCAGCAAATGGCACATTATGGAGATCATAATCACACACCTACAGGAAATGAAAGTGCTATGCAAATGGGTGTTTGTGACTTGGATAACATTTCTAGTGACGGTATTGTACCTGGACTCATGTTAGCTCTTGTCATGGGAGTGGAAAGTACAGCATAGGGAATATAGTCAATAATATAGTAATAACTATGTATGGTGTCAGATGAGTACTAGATTTATCCAGTTGATCACTTTGTAAGTTACATATATGTCTAATCATTATGTTGTACAACTTAAAATAATATGATATTGTATGCCAACTATAATTGAAAAAAAATTTTAATTTATTAGCTCTCAAACAACTTAGAAGTGATAATGATGTGTCTGAAAAACAATTGGATTAGTCACAAAATGATACTGGGAAGAATAACATTGTTTTGTGAAGTGACATTGGACAAATATAGTGTTTTAAAAATCAATATATTATTTTATAAATATGATTTAAAATATCTATATATAACTAAGTAATAAACTAAATATTCTGAATAAACATTTGACTCATATGTTCACATCTCAAAAGAGTGTGCCTTCATGGCCAAAAGAGATTTTGTAGGATTGTCATATATTTAGGCATATAGGGCAGGTAAATAGATCATAGAGCTACAGATCCTTAGGTGATCATGTGATCTAGGGAGGACTTCCCCATTTTACAGATGAAGTAACTAAATTAGCTCAAGGTCACAAATTTAGATGGTGACAGAGGAGGGTCAGAAATGAGACTTGCCTTTTCTGTTATGACATAGCACTCTCTCAGAGGGGTCTTTCCTTCAGAAAACTACCAACTCCTGGCAAAGAGAGAAGAAAAAAATTTTTTAAATGGTTCCAAAGTCTCACTATGAGAGAAAAACTTTTACCTATGAGAAGCTGCTGCTTTTCCGCTAATTACACACAGAGGAAGCCCTTCATCCCAGCCAGGTACTATCAATTACTGACCACCCTTTGTGAGACTCAATCTCAGGACTAGAATTGGCTGTAGTGGGAAATTTATAAAACTTCCATGCCCAAGCAGAGCAGCTGCCTGCTCCAGTGGAGTACAAGAGTTATTCCTTTGGGAATTCCAGGTGTTGTTAAATGTTCTTACCCTCCCCTACTCTACAAACCAAAGAGTAGTATTTCCTAAAGTCACTCATGTAATGTTCTAGAACAAATAAAGGACCATCTCAAAACCAGAGCATTGGCTCCTTGGGTTATAATGTCTCTATATCTTGTCACTCACAGCACTTGCTAAAAGCATTATTAGCAATATGGGGAGGGCTGTTGGCTCAAATGATATGAGAATCATCCCCAAAGGAAATCAGTCATTCCCTGAGGCCTTGAGTGTGGTTGGATTCTGATCAGACTAACAATCCATATGGAAGTTTCAGAGTCCCACTCACACTGAGTGCTCTGATTTTTCAGAGTGACTAAAGAGGTCAGAAGACTCCTCATTGAAAATTTTCTCCTGTCAATATTGTATTGCCACCACTTGAGGGTGTGAGCGTGGGAAGTGGTTCAGGGATTCAGGGCAAGGAACCCAAACTGGATGAATGGGAATAAGCCTGGTATCCTGGTAGTATGAGAACACATATATATGAGGGTAAACGGGCATGGGCTGAGTCATTGAGGAAGAGTAAATGCTGGAATTAGGAGAGAATATTGAGAGGTAGTGACCATTATTGTTGACCTCAGATAGAAGACATAATTTCACAGTCAGGTAGAGTTTCAGTGATTACAGAGGTGGTCGAGTGGATGTTGTTTTCAGTCAAAGTGCTCATTCTATAATTGGCTGGACTCTAAAAAGACAATTTTGTCTTCTCCCATACTTATTTTAGTATGTTCCTCTTACATAGACCACTTTTTTTCTGTTTGAACATATGTCTCTCTATTCTCTAATCATATAGTTCAGAGTGCCAGTTTCTATAAACAACTTCTCTTTCCTCAGTTCTGGTTACTTCAAAGCACTAGCTCCCATGAATGACAACCATTCTTGAAGTTAACATTTCTAAAACCTGTATATATTTGAAACTTGATCATCTTTTGTCAACAAAGAGAGGGGTTTTGAGGCAATAAAATTTGTAAAATGGCATTTGGAGATAGTCACCCAAGTTGGTACCTCTTCCTCTCCTTTTCTATTTTGTCTCCTGTGGCTCTTGACATTGACAAAAACAAATCACGTACAATCGAACAAGCAACTAAATTACCCCCCCCCCAAAAAAAACATGAAAAGTTAAACTTAAGCAAAAACTATGTAAGTATTCATAGTGGTTGAATATATTTTCTAGTGTCTCTGGTACTCGGTCTATTTCAAGTGAAAAGGACTATCTGCTAATGTGTAGTGCACCTGCTGAGAATTTCAGACACCTGAATTCTTACTCTTTCTTTGACTCACTGAATTTCTAGGTAAGTTTCCAAACTTATTCTTCTCTACCTTTTATATTTAAAAAGACTGTTAAATTGCTATTCTTTTTCTATCACTGAGTGAGAAATGTGGCATTAGTAACTATGAAATACTTTCCTAATGTGTCTTTAGTGGGTGGGTGGGTGGGACAAATACAATAAAAACTGGTGGGAAGTGTCAATAACATTACTAAGAGCATTGGATTTGCATATGTCCTAGAATTAGCATCTACAGTGAAGAGCATGATGTGGAGGTCAGGTGGTTTCTGTTCTGTTTATTCGCTTCCTTTGCATCTGCTAGCTAGTTTGAATATAAGCTACCATGTTCTCTGGATGTCTTTAGGCTTTTTATATTTATAGAATTGCCAAGAAGTTCAAAGTAGACATGGAACATGGCCTGGAATTAGGTGGGGAAGTAGGCTGAGGGACCCAGCCAGGTCACTTGGTGGTTACTTCATGAGATCTGGAGTTCTTGATTCTCAAGGATCAGAAATCAAATATAAGGTGACTAAATAACAGGTCAGAGATGTAGAACTAAAGTATCTTTGAGTTAACAGTTCCTTATATCTTTCCTGTGATAAACTTAAAAGTAGCATCGGATGTCTTCAAGAAGACATATACAAAAATATTTAAAGAGATAGCAAGTTTACTCAGCATAGCCTCAAATTGGAAATAAACTAAATTTTCCTCAACAGCTGAATCGATAAACAAATGATGGTACATCCATGCAATAAAAATCTATACCAGCAATATAAAGGAATGAACTGCTTTCCTTAAGCAAAGCAAATTAGAGACCTTTAAAAATAGAACTTTTGCATTCACTTTTTATTATTCATAACGAATTACCACAAACATAACAGCTTAAAATAATACTCATTTATAACTCACACTTCTGTAGACCAGAAGTCCAAGCATAGGCATGACTTGATTCTCCGCTCAGGTTCTCAGGGTGCTGACAAGGCTGTTGTTTTCTGGAGGTCCTCGAGAAGAATTTGTTTCTGAGCTCATTCAGATTTTGGCTGAATACTGTTCCTTGCAATTATAGGACTGGCATCCCTATTTACTTGCTGAGTGTCTGCCAGAGGTTATTCTCAGTTTCTAAAGGTGTCCGTCTTATGCTTTAAATCTCTTTCTGTGGGAAGAACGTGTCCCTTTAATGAGTTTATCTGATTAGTTCAAGCCTACTAAGGATAATCTCCCTAAATGAAGATCAACTGATTTATGACCTTATATTGGCAAATTTTTTTCACAGTACTGTTTGATTAGATACCTGGGAGAAGACACGTGTGGTGCCAGGGGCTAGGGATCTTGAGGGCTAGCTTACAGTTCTATCAGAACTCTTCGCCCTTTTGTTTTCTCTGTTAAGACATAGAGCATATAAAGAAAACTGCTATAGAGGAATAGACCTGATCCACTGAGTCCCGTACCCTCACTTTAACTATGACACCACAAGGTGGCATTGGGAGGGTTTGATTGTCCATGTGGTCTCACCTTTGGTGAAGGAGAAAAACTTTTGTAAGGAATAGTAGATGTGTATATTTGACTAGGGGATAAAAGGGACCATAATATTAAAAAATAATAATTTTTAAAATAATGTGCAAATGTCCTCCAGTGAGCATGTGTTATTCTTGCAATCGACTACAGAATATTACTTTTTAAAGTGAAGTAGGTAATATCGCAATTTTTTGTAGTTATCCCTCATGGATTTATCGGCCTTGATTTTATCTAAGCTATTGGTAAGACACTTTTTTAAATGAAGGCAATTCATAAAAATTGTTTATAAGCTGCATTTAAAAGTTAAAAACAATTATTATATAAAGTGGATAATTGCATTGTCTTATACCTATTACACTGAATACAAGAATGTCAGTGAGAAAATTCATACTCCTTTTCTTCACTGAATTGTTAATAATTGCATACTTTTGGAAAATAGAAACATAGAGCTGTTTCATCATTCAATCATCGTTTGTAAAGCACTTTAGAATTTCTAAAATTCATGAATATGTACTACCCTACTGCATTGAACAATCTCACTTTACCTTTGAGGTTCGGAAATGATGTTACCTGCCCTAAATTACAAAGTGAATTAGAGACATATGTGGGGTTAGAATTAATTCTGTGCTGTGACATGGTCCTCCCTCTCCACCTATTCTTAGGATAGAGGACAAGAGTAAGTAGAGTTATCATATGTTTACACTGAGTTAAGAAACCCAGGTTAAGACTTCAGAACCCACACACTCTTACTTTGGAAACCCAGCCTTAAGAGGGCTGTATGTGAGATAAATGAAAAACATTTATTTCTCTACTATTTATTTTCATATTGAAGATCCTCTATCAAAAGGATGCTATAAAAGAGCTACTTATGGTGTTCAATAAATGATTGTTTGCAAATCTGTGTATGTCGATACTGGTAAAGAATCACAAACTTCTCTTTCTTGTCTTTAGGAGTACTTCATTCTTTAATTCTGGGTTCAGAAGTCAGTGTATCCTGCTGCCATTTTATCCCAATAATACATCCCCAGCCAAACTAACCACATCTACTTTGTCTGTTTTGGCCATGATGTCAAGATCCTTAAAATTGTATGTCTTGGTTTGGGACTGTGCCTGGTGGTGAAATCCTATACAGTTTTATTTCTTTTGTTTGCAGTTTGTTTATGGTCTTTTTAGGAGAGGTGCTGGGGCTGACTAGGGGAAGTTACATCAGATCCATGGTTTTCTTGATTAGATCATTATAGGTTCCAAAATAAACTGCCTCTTATGAAGTACAGCTAAATATTGGCAAAGAGTAGGTACTCATTCTTCCCCCAATCCCTTGAAAAAAGGACTGAAATCTTTAGCAACTTTTATTGCCAGAGGGCACACATGGTAGAAATTAAGTTAAACCATCCTTTAATTTATATAAATAATCAAGAAATGGCAAGTGACTTTGTTCATAGACCAATTTTAATCTATTAACAGAGGTAAACTTTGTAAAACAAAAGTGCATCTGCTTCATGGATGTACTGTCAGCATCTTTCTGTTCAAATTCATGCAGGATTTTGCTCCCTGGATTGACGACAAGCATGATCAAAAGTGGTTGGTCTGGAAGGCTTAGGAGAATCAAACAGGTAATGCAGTTTTTCTGAAAAAAATCTCAATTCAACACAGTTAAGTTCAAGAAAATGGAAATTACTTTAACTTGCAAGAGTTCATTTAACTCTTTAATTACAGGGGTCTCTTCAATGTGATAATTAAAGCTAATCATTAATTCGTGGCACTGATAGAGGAATGATGGCCCTTGTTTTGCTTTTGAATAAAGTTACAGATATGTGCAATGGTACTTGTATGTGACCATCCTTAGGAGGATTTCTAGACAAAGTGCTCACTATATTGGACAAATGAAGTGACTTCTGATCTTGATTCTCTGTCAAAATCTCAATGTAACTTTGCTTTTTAGAATTTTAGAACTAGAATACTGATGGCAAGTCCAAAGCAATAAATATATTTCTTGGGTAAGCCCTATCTAAGCCTAGCAACATAATTTTTTGGTACCCAATCTTTAAGATCTAATTCAAGGCCAATCCTGGCAACCAATCAGCCCATGGGTCTATCCTTCCCACTGACATACAAACAGCAATCAGGGCTCAGCAACAACAGGAGAGCACATACAAGCCATATAAAGGACACACCTTGGCACCTAGCTCAGGTGACAAGGAAAGATTGCAACAGTAGGCCCCATAGGACACCTACTATATAAGGCCACTCTACTAAGACTGGAAGACTTAGGAGCCCTCCCTAATACATTAAAACAAACATAAGGAGGCAGACAAAATGGAGTGACAAAGAAACATGTTTCAAATGAAAGAACAGAATAAAGTTCCAGAAAAAGAACTAAACAAAATGGAGATGAGCAATCTACAAGATTCAGAGTTCAAAACACTGGTAATAAAATGCTCCATGAACTTAGGGGAAAAGTATATGAACTCAATGAGAACTTTAATAAAGAGATAGGAAATATAAAAATGAAAATGGAAAACATAAAAAAGAACCAGTCAGAAATGAAGACTGCAATAACCGAAATGAAGAATACATTAGAAGGAATCAACAGATTAGATGAAGTAGAGGGTCAAATCGGTGATTTAGAAGATAAGGTAGCAGAAAAGACTCAATCAGAACAACAACAAGAAAAAAGAATCCAAAAAAATTGAGTAGTTTAAGGGCCCTCTGGGACAACATCAAGCATAACAACATTAGCATATAGGGGTACCAGAAAGAGAGGAGACAGAGTAAGAAATTGAAAATCTATTTGAAGAAATAATGATGGAAAACTTTCCTAACCTGGTGAAGAAAATACAAACCCAGGGAGTGCAGAGAGTCCCAAACAAGTTGAACTCAAAGAGGCCCACACCAAGACACATCATAATTAAAATGGCAAAGGTTAAAGATAGAGAGAAAAATCTTAAAGGCAGCAAGAGAAAAGCAGTTAGTTACCTACAAAGGAGCTCTCATTAGAATGAATGCCAGCTGATTTCCTCAACAGAAACTTTGCATGTCAGAAGGGATTGGCATGAAATATTCAAAGCAATAAAAAGCCAGGACCTCCAACTAAGAGTACTCTACCCAGAAAAGCTATATTTTAGAATCAAAGGGCAGATAAAGTGCTCCCCAGACAAGAAAAAGCTAAAGGAGTTCATCGTCACCAAGCCAGCATTGAAATGGAGGGAGTTCTATAAGAAGAAGGAAAAAAATATCAAAAATATGAATAATAAAATGACAATAACTACATATCAACAACTATTTCAAATGAAAAGGAATACATGCTCTAATCAAAAGATAAGTTTGCTGAATTGATAAGAAAATAACAGCCTTACATATGCTGCCTACGAGAGACTCACTTCAGATCAAAAGACACACACAGACTGAAAGGAAGAGGATGGAAAAAATATTTCATAAAAATGGAAATAAAAAAAAAATCTAGGTAGCAATACTAATACCAGACAAAATAAACTTTTAAACAAAGGCAATAACAAGAGACAAAGAAGGACCTAGTAATCCTGTTTTGGGGTATTTATCCAAAGAAACCCGAAATACTAATTTGAAGGGACATGTGCATCCATATGTTCCTTGCAGCATTATTTACAATAGCTGAGATATAGAGTCGACCTGGACATCCATCAATGGATGAATGGGTAGAAAATAGGTGATGCATGTATACAATGGACTAAGCCTTAAAAAAAGAATGAAATCTTGCCATTTGCAATAACATGGATGGACCTAGAAGGTATTGTTCTGAATGGAGTAAGTCAGACAGAGAAAGACAAATGCCATAGGATTTCATTTACATGTGGAATCTAAGGAACAAAATAAACAAAACAGAAAAAGCTTATAGATACAGAGAACATTTGATGGTTGCCAGATGGGAGGGGGTTTTGAGGGTAGGCGAAAGAGGAGAAGGGATTAAGAAGTACAAACTGATACTAACAAAATAGCCAGGTGGATGTAAAGTATAGCATGAGGAATATAGTCAATAATATTGTAATAACTAGATATGGTGTCAGACGGGTATGAGATTTATTGGAGTGATGGTTTCGTAAATTATATAAATGTCTGTTCACTATGTTGTACACCTGAAACTACTATAATATTATATGCCAACTATAATTGAAAAATGAAAAAATATTTTTAAAAATTGTCTTATTTAATCTTTATACCAATTCTGTGATATAGATACTGTTACTATCTTATTTTGAAGATTAAACGACTAAGGCTCTGAAAGTTTGAGCACCTTGTCCAAGGACACACAGTTTAAAAGAGGAGGTTTTAGAATTTGAATCTACCTGTCTATGACTTCAAAGCTGGAATTTTTTCACTTGCTATATTAGTTTAACCTCTTTTTAAGTATAGACTTTTTTGATACAATCTCTTATTAAAAATTATTTTTTATTTCTTGCTTATGATGAACTTAATACCATGCAGCTCATAGCTGCGCAGGGAGCAGTGGCTCATTTCCAGATTCAATGAAACCAAATTGAGTATACTGATGTGTAAATAATTCTAACACAATCAGATACAATATAAAGAGAATATATTAGAGTCCTTTATGAGTTTTTAAATTTTATTATCAATAAAAGTGTTCTTAGAGAAATCTATGTTGATAATTTGCTGAATGGATTTCGTATTCAGTCTGAATTAAAATTATTCTTATTTTTAAAAAATGACTTATTTCTTGAATGATTACTTTTGTCAGTTCCTAGCAAAAAACAGATGGCATACCCAAATTAGGATGATTCTAAGAGAGTTTATTTACAAAAAAAACCTGTTTATAAAGTGTGTATTGGGGGTGGGGGGCGGGAGTAGAGTGTAGGGGAACCACAAGAAGTAGTGCAGCAACCTGAGGCTAGCAGCAGTGAATGAAGTGTTACTACACCTAGATCTGAAAGGATGACGGGAGGGAGCAGTTACTGAACAAACAAACAAACAAATATTGTGTGGAGAAGGTCATCTGGAGAGGCACATTGATCCTGGATGGAGACACAGCTAATCCAAGGCCACCTCACAGAAAGCAAGCCAGGGGAATACACACCTTGATCTTACTCTCTTCCCACTTCTGATCTTTTGCCAAGGCTTTCATTAATCAAACCCAAGGAGAAGTTAGCAGTCACAGGAGTATTGATGTGGTCCTCATAGATCAGCCTAGCAATGCACAGAGCAAAGCAGAGAAGAATGGAGAGAGGATCTACAAGGACAAACAAAAATTCTCCAGCATAATGACACATATAAAAATGCACTGAAAGTAATTTTAGACGGTTGGCTATTTCTATGAATAAAGATGTAACTTAGATACATAGTTTTTGTTAGGATGTAAGGAAAGTGACAGCCACTTTGGCTTTCTTGGACCTATCTCTGGCTAGGGCATGTCATCAAGCCTGGTTTTGGGCAACTGTGTCTATTACTGCCAATGGAAAAGCTGGGCTCCTGGGGCATGTCTCAGGCAAGTGTCACAACACTCAGTCGCCTTTTAGAATTAGGGTTCCTTCTTACTCCAAAAAATGCAGCTTTCTTGAAAGGTCAAGAGGAAAACACCTACTTATTCAGAATTTCCAGAGAAAAAAACAGGTATCTGCCCATTTAGGCAGTTGCTAAAATAGTTTGATATAAAAGATTTCTTAGTATATTTCAAAACAAGACAAGCAAGAAAACTAAAAGAAACAAGAATAAATATTAAGCTGTGAACATTGAAGGGTCCTAGAAAGGTTCTGGATGGGAAGACAGGCCATACTAAGGCTGTAGGTGGAGCAGAATAAAAAATAAATAAACAAAACTTGTTAGCATTCAGCTGGATGATATATCCAGATTTTAGTTTATTTTAGAAGATATTGGCATGCCATCTATTTACAAAATTCACATATTTACAATCTTTTTTTTGCCACCAAATAGCCAAAACCATTTTTTTAAAATATAAATTGATATCATTTTAATTTCCTACAAAAATACAATGTTCTAATTTGAATTATTTCCTCTTGTAGCTCCTTTCTCTTTGAAAAATGAGTTTTATGCCTTTGCTAAGTAGTACTCTGAACTCTTATGCAGGTGCCATCCTCAGCATATTTGCTGTCCCAGATAATCTTTTATCCCACATTTACCTTTTCTCTAAAAGTTCACCACCACTTCCTTTAGAGCTGTAATATATCCACCTTCGTATTTTTTTAAATCTTTAGTCAAGTAGATCTAAAAATCTCCTTTATAAAGTATACCAAAAGCAGGTTTTACAGAATCTGCTCCTTCATCTGCTAATTTCTTCAGGAGAGGTTAATTGTTGTGCCCAGAAGTTCCACTATAAAGTAGAAAAACATTTTTGTTAAGCCTAATTCTCAGACTGTGGACCGGAACTTGAAGGTGAGGCACTATAGTGACTCACCCTGTCTTGAGTGCACTATGCAGCTAGGACCTCAAGCCGGATTCTCAGTTCAGTGTTTTTTATTATAACCCATATTTTCCTTAGCACAGTTTTTTTTTTCACTTAAAATGTGTAATTGATGACAACTTACTTATAGGTTTTCTGTTTTTTGTTTTTTGCCAAATTCATTCTTCATGCTTTCTTTGTGCTTCTTTTGATCTCACTTGGAAATTCTTCATTCTCAAAAGCTTTCCAAATTCTATGTAATTTAAGTACTACTTTCTTAGTGAAGTCTGCCCTCTTATTCTAGGCCAAGGAGATTGTTCTTCATTCTGAATGCTTGCAGTGGTTAGCTATACCATTCCTTTTCACTTAATCAGATATAGTACTGAATTGGGACTTTATTATCTTTCTAAGGTTTGTTAATTTGTTTTAGAATTTGTTAATGTATGTGTATTTGTCTCTTCACTTGTGTATAAGCTCCGTTTGAGAATACGTGTTATACTTCTTTGTATCTCTTACTATCAACCAGTATATTCCAATGCTGAAAGAATATTGGCCAAATAAATTAATAAAGTATGGTGGAAAGATGAATGAGGAATATGTCAACATAGCAGATGGAATGCATGAGTCATCTCCCCAAACTTCACTAAAATGACAGTAAAGAAATGACAAAGGTTTAAATCCGTTCAACAGAGAAAAGAGATGTGAAGTGCAAGAGTTGTCATCAAAGTTTAAACATTATGACTTAGTAAAGGGAGGTGGGCAAAAAGTAAATGCCTACAGTAAGTAGGTAAAAGGAAACAAGTGGACTTGTGCTGACAAATTTGAGAAAAACTCAGGAATCACAGGCAAGCTACTCTGAAGATGCAGGTGTGGGTAGAACTGAAAATTGGAGGTCTATTAAAGAAGCATTAGATTCAGAAATTTCAGAAAAAATCCTCAGAAAGATGAAAAATTGTACTGTAAAATATGCAAACAAGGAAAATTGTTTGCAGATTGAAAATACGAGAGCAGAACTAAAAACATTCAAACAGGATTGGAGGATAAAGTTGAAGAAATCTTCCAGATAAAGAAGTGAAAAAATAAAAGATAAAAAATAAAACTATTAGAGGTTTTATCTTTGACCAAAATAATTTCAAAAAGGAGAATGGGGAAAATAAAGAGGAAGGAATTATCAAAGAAATAATACAAATAACTTTCCAGAACTGAAGAATATAAATCTCTAGATTGAAAGGGTCTACCAAGTGCCTAGAATAGTGAATGTAAAAAAAAAAAAAAAAAAAAAAACACCAAGTCATATCATTGTGACATTTCTGAACTTCAAGAAAAAAGTCTAGATGTTCTAGTGAAGGCAAACAAACAAACAAACAAACAAAACAAGAACCCCTCAAATGACTGGGAATTAAACAATATCAAACTTCTCAACACAATACTGAAGACTAGAAACCAATAGAGCAAACTTTTAAATTTCTGCATAAAAATCATTTCCAGACTAGATTTCTTCAGCTAGCTAAACTACCAACTAAGTATGTAGATAGAATAAAGACATTGTAGACATGCATGTGTCATTTACCTCTCATGTAACCTTTCTGAAAGATGTGTTCCATCAAAATGAGAGAATAAAACCAAGAAGAGAAAGATATGGGACTCAGAAAAACGGAACTCAACACAGAAAGAAAATAAAGGGAATTTCCAGAACGATGGTGATGTAAAGTCTCAGGATGATGATTATATAGTAGACCTAGTGAGCAAATGGTCCAGATTGGAACAAGAGAGGAGAGGGCTTCAGAGGGGGTGGATCCTTGAGGGAGAAGAGAAAAACATTATGCGTTATACGTGTCTGATTATATTGAGAGGAGTTTTATAACTGTCAGAGAGTTGGACATTAATTAGTGACAAATACATAGAGAACAAAGATAGTGACAATTACTCTAAGAAAAATAAAATTTTATAGGAAAGAAAATGAGATCAGAAAGCATTACATGTCTTATGCATGAATGACATTTATACTATAATAATAATGTAAATATTAAAGATAGATTTAATGAAAAATTCAGTATTGGCAAGATGGCAAACACATGTGTGTATGCTTGGTAAAGTTTTTATATAAAAAAATTAAATTCTATCTTCTTCACTAGGAAGCCAATAGAACATCTATAAAGGAAAAATACTAAAAAATAACAGTATAAGTATTATTCAAAAATATGAAGTAAGAAGCAAAAGAAATAGTTGAAAGAGTGGAAAGTGGCTGTCTCTGGGTAGAGATGAGGCAGATGACTGCTATTTTTTATTATGAGACTTTTGGTACCATTTGACTTTAAAATGACCTGATACACATACACATATTTTTGATAAAATAGAATTTTAATTTTTAATGAAAAAGTGTAAAAAAAAAAATAAAGAAGAATGGTAGTAGAGGGCACGTGCATACATAGAAATATATAATGAAGTAAGAAAGAGGCCAGAGGGCTGTTGTGGTAGATGGCTGAAGGCAAGGGATGAATTTCCTTTCCTCCTGGTGTGTTTTGACAAATTCAGGTTCATGGGTGTGTGCCAATTCATCTGGGTCAGTCTCCAGTGAGAACTGTGGCATAGGAGAGGGTAGAATAGGAAAGTCTGAATGGAAGGGGGAGGTTCTTACTGAAAGGCTTACTCAAGACTTTAGCAGTAGATAGGACTGTAAGTAAGTGGCATCTCGGAGAACATCATGGTAGTGCTGAATGTTGCTATAAATCAGATTTTGTGTGATAGTGTTTGGCAAAAATATACATGATGATGAAAATAGTCTAACTGTTACAAACTACAGGGTAAAATTCAATATCCTGATCATTATTTTGGAGAATCGCTAAGTTCTCAGAAAGACCCTGAACACAATTAGTAGCTATGACATTTATCATCTTATTGATATTGCTTTACTGCCTTTCAAACTATTAAAATTCTATATTAATTCTACTCATACTCAAGCAGAAAAACTTTATCAGAGTGTCTCACGAGGGTTCTGGTCCTAAGACAGGATTGCATTGTGAATGGCACATCTAGTAGAATCTTGTTCATTTTTCATTTTTAAACTTATCTCACATTTTTTAAAAGTAGATTTTTTTCTCTTAATTAATTCTGGGATATAATCAGTTAGTGTATATGTATATATGTATATACACAAATATGTTATATTATATATATTATATATACAGAGAGAGACAGAGAAACAAAGAGAGTAAATTGGCTGTGAATTTTATTTGTATGATATTGTTGACCTGCCTTCTAAAAATATATGCTAGTCCTTTAAGGAAAACATCTTATAGCCAGTATACAAGGCTTGTTGGTATGGGATTCTTAATGAAGCATTGTAACTTGGGTAATAAACCAGAGTCAGAGTCTCTGAGTGTTATCCTATTATTAAGTTATTAAAAATCTGGAGAAGTCTCTTGCCCTTTCTATGCTTAATTTTTTCATTAAGGATAAAGTTGATAATATTTAGCCCTGTTAATGTCACATGCTGATTGTAAAAGATCAATGATAAATATGAACATACTTTGAGATCATGGGAGAAAAATTACAATTAAATTGAATAAAATATTATAGTGTTGTGTAGAAATTCCTAAAAGATTCCAGACTTTTTCTCTCACCTTTTTCTTGCACATTTAATTAAACTTGAGAAAAAAAGATAAACATATATTTATTGCTCACCTATTATGTTCCAGGCTTGTGTTCAATTTGTTATGTTTATTACAATTGAACATATAACCAAAATATCTTTTGCATGGTAAAAACAGTATTTCTTTGAGTAAGAGGTCATTAGTAAAATAATTTTTTTAGTAGTAAAATCCCTTTTCAACTATTCTAAATATCTTTAATTGCAAAGTAGAATAGATGCCAGAAAAAAAAGTATGGTTGGCATGGTGGATATAACACTTCCTGATTTATTATTAACCTTTTAAAATAGGAACCATTTTCCTTTTAGAACGGAAATTTGTGCTAGAGAAGACAAGAAATACCTTCTGTTATATCTGATTGATCCGGCCTTGTTCAAAAGCCACACACAGCAGTTCTAATGGGAAAGGATGTGAAATCTAAGGTGTGGCTGGTCTGCTGAGCATCTTCTTCTTGATAGTGTTGGTGGTCACAAACTTATTGATTTCCATCAGAGGAAATGAGTTAACAGGCTTCAAGATGCTCTCTTTCTATCATTAAAGCTCTTTCACTATCATTCTTGCATGAATTCCCAGAGCAGAGCTTAATAAGGTCATGTGCTTTGTTACTGGGGTTCTTTTGAATGCACACTGGAATTTAACTGACATTAAAAATGCCCAATTTAACAGGATCGTGTTTGAATGCCCCAAAGATTAATTTTGTTGGCGAACATAAGATAAATTAACTCACTTTTGATATTCCACTTCCTTTAGAGACTCCCATAATTGGCACCCAAATAGCTTGAAAGAGTAAATGAAGCTACCAATATACAAGTAATTTGTCCCAGGAATCCTAATCTCTAGAGTTCCAAAACACTAATGACAGCATCAAACAGATGTAGGTTTGCTTGATGTCTGATCTGAATGAATATTCTTCCAAAAGGAACCACATAAGTCAGACAGCCCTTCTCTACAAGTAATTATCAAAAGGGTAGATGTTAACTTCTCAGAAGAAAAATGGAGCCTTAGAGCTTGCCATAGGGAGCAGAAACCCAGAGACCAGCAGTGGGTCATGCGAGGGTACACATTGCTGGTTAATGGTGGAGCCTGAGTCTCCAGAATCCTCCCAGCCTACTGACTTTTTGACTACACCAAAAAGATGATCTCATTAGTATATATGTATTTTTCCCCAAGAAAGGACACTAAAAGATATTTTCTAAGTTCTCATAGTAGTGGAAACCAATTAGGGAAAGAAAGAATTCTCAGAGGTTTAGCTTAATGATTTTTCCATTTGTCAATTTGTTGACCTTCAGATTTTAAAATATTTTTCAGTGAAAGGGATAACTAATAACTTCCCAGCCCTCTTAGTGGAGGTCCGGAAGCCATGTTTCTACTATAAGACTCTGCCCCTATATCTCTCCATTGACTCAATCAGAAATAGAGAGTTTACCCATATTAAGCCAATCTGATTGTCTTCTGGGAGTTTACAACAGAGCTTATAGTCTGCTTCTGCTGATTGAGAGGTAGTCTACTGTAATTTGTGCATGGAGAAGCAAAGAAAGTGCTTCAGTGGAGAGATAAGATGCAGGAGAAATCTCAGAGAAAGGCAGAGATGAGAAATTATGAAGAGGGAGGAGAGGGAAAAGAGAAGGAGAAAAGAAGTGATGGAAGGAGAGGGAGATGGGAAAGAGGGAGGGGGAAGGGGAGAGAGAGAGAGAGAAGAGAAAGGGAATATCAGTGCCTTAGTTCCTGAGGATTTTCTTGTATATAGTCCTTATAAGCTTTTCCCCCCTGCTCTTAAAATCCATGAGATAACCTTCTGATAACCCCTTTTAAAAATTAAGCTGGTTCAAATAGACTTCTATTATTTGCAACCAATGAGACATATGTAAAACAAAAACTGCTTTAAGATATTTGTTAAATTTCTATTAGACAGCTCAAGGTTATAGTTTTTGAGTGCCAGAATTTTAATTGAATTCCACTGGGAGGCTTTGGTCAACATTTTGGCCTCTAATAAATGACTGCAGCTTTTCTTGGTGAAAGAACATCAGATCCACAGTCTAGCTCACAGGCTGGAATTTTAATGGCTGGAATCACTAACATTCAGCTTCTCTGTGGTGATCTCATGAAAAAATATGATTGGAATATAATCTTTTTCCCTCTAAGGAAGATTAGTTAGCCTGAGTCTACATGATCCCATTCAAATCATGCTAAACCAAAATATTATTTTATAATTTCTTTGTAGTTTAGTTATAAGAGTAGTGTTCACTTTTGTAATAATGGTGTCGTTTCCAGTTTTTGCGATAGCCAAGACATTCAAAGATTCATTTAGGTATGATAGGTAGACCAATATTGAGATTGGAGCTCAATATTGACAGTGATAGTAGAGAGGTTTCAGAAATTGGTATTTTCGAAGTGTCATAGGGCAAATAAAATGACCATTCAAAATGGAAGCAAAGCATTTGTGATAGTGTGGGCTCTGAAAAAATATTTGTGGGTAGATACTTCCTTGTTACATGAGGCTATTCTCATTATATTTTCCAAGTTGGTTTCCAAGATTTCCATCAGAAAATAGAGCTGTCTATTCTAAGTCAGGTAAACTATGTCCTGTCCACAGGGGCAAAATGAAGGTTGTTGGTTTGTAGCATTCCAGACTTAAAATATCAGTCTGTGGAGAGAAGCTTGTGGAAGGAAGCTAGCATTCCTCTGGGTTTCAAGAGTCAATACCATTAAAAATGAAGAGGTGATAGAACACATAGTTTCTCTCTCTTGCCTTATTAGGCAAGACTGGCCTAATAAGTGGAATTTCAAGTGACCTACTGGAAAGGTCCTGCAAGATTTTTAATAAATCTTTAGTAAAGTTTTGAGAAGGCTAGAAAGCCTAATATTTAGGTGAGACATGAACTTGTCAGCATGATGTATTTGGGAGAAACCCAGGAAGGCTCACTTATCCCAAATTATCTTCCTCACCAGCAATATACCTGTAGTTCCATAATTAGAGACTCAGTTTTGGCTCAAAGAATTGCCCCATTAACACATAAATAACTATGAAATTAGCAACTCTCAAAAAAAGTCACTCACAGACTATGAATCCAAATCCAAGGCTCTTTAAAACCACATGCTTCATCCTTAACATTCTAGGATAGTCCCTATCCTCTTTCCCCACTATTCCATGTATCATATCTTTCAGATATGTGGAAGTTGGGGACAATAAAAACTGCTGATCTAACCCTTGGTGTGACTTTCTGGAATTGCTTTCTTCAGTTGTAACTAAATAAGATTAGAATATTAAAGACTTAAATATTTGAATGGGGAAAGAAGGAAGAAGATAAAATTTTGATACTGGGAAGAGCAAGTCTGAGGGAATAGTTTTGAAGATGATCCATGGTGGGCAGACACAGGTGGGTATGAAAGGAGAGTTCCTGAGCTGTCAGTTTTGAGGACTCCAGGATACAGACATGGGGGTTTAGTTTTCTCCCAGAAGTAGGAGGGAGGGAGAGGCTTAAAAAGAGGAAATTAGAAAGATCTGATGATAAGTTAAGGGTGCTTGAAACTTTGCCTGGAGTTTTTCCTGCTTCTAGGTGAATGGAAAGGACAAAGCGAGTTCTGACACAGATTTGTTCTGCTCTGGAAAATTATTTATTTTTCTTGCCGGATACTAACAGGGCATGCTGATCTCTGTAGAGGGAGCAAGCTAGACACTTTTAGACAAATGGTTTGATATTTGCATTTTATGTTCACCCATGTAAATCAAATTGCATTTCTCAATATTTTCTTCCTGAATATAGCCACACTGTTGCTGGGCCTGAATGTGGGAAACCTTGGACTTGCTTGTATAATGAATTTGAGAATCTTCCATGCTGCAGAGTTCTTGGCAGACCGGTGATTCTTAAGGTGTGTCTTACCTTAGATACACATATTTTCTGTAGCAGGACTTCAAAGAAGCTTTAGAAAACAAAGAGTTTGAGAACATCCACAGGGTCAATGAACACACAAATGTTTTAACAGTCAGTTAATGGCTACTAAACTAATGGAAACCAACAATATAACTATAACTATACTGTATAGTATATTGGTTAGACATCTATATAGTCTTGAAACTAATTTAAATAAATAAATTTTAAAAAGTAAAAAATAAAAATATAAATATAAAAGTATAAAAAGAAGGAATGCTTATGGAAAACAAAGGTATAAAAGACTATACATATAAAAAGTAAATGTCCCTTCATCTCTCCTATCCCCAAATATCTTGATCCTTAGCTGTAACTCTTGTTTATAGTTCCTCCGGAAATATTTTGTTTACAAACAGAGCAGATAAGATAGATGATAGTTTTTTACTGTATAAATGATATCATGCCCTTCAAACTATTCTGCATCTATGTTTCCCTCTACCAATCAGTAAATATAGATAATTTTTATCCTATATGAGACTATATCTTATAGTCTGAATTGAAGAAAGCTCAAATGCTTTATCTTTTTATACTGGAAATACATGAGAGACATAAAGGCATATGTCATTCATTCTCTAACTTTACCTGAAGGGCTTGTTCAAACAAAGACTGCTGGTCATACCCTCCCCACTTCTTAATGGAGAAATTTTTAATAAGGAATATACCTTTTTATTTTACATGGGTTTCCAGGAATGTATCACTAAGATGCTACGTAAACAAGGTGAAACTGTACTGGGCAGTTACAGCTATTTATTTTCCCATGGTGGAACACAGAAACAAATGCCGTGAATGTGGTCCTTCTTGGATCTTCCTTTTTTTGCCGTTTGTTCTAAGCAAGGGTAAATTTACTAAAATGTGAGGAAGTGGATGAAGAGTCTTCACACTCTCTCCTTGTACTCACTCCTAACCTCTTTCTGTGTCCTTTTGCAATCGCTTGAGTAGGTTCTCCACATACTAGCATTTTACTGCTCATGCTCTTTTATTTATCCTCCTCACTAGCAACCACTCCCTTGTTCTTTAAGAGAGTACTCTTGAATAGTTGAACCCTTTAGCCCACCAAGAATGGACTGATATATGCTGTTAGAGAGACTGCTTTATAGGCTGTTTCAGTCCAGAGGGATTAAACAGGATGACCTCACTGAAAAAGAAACCACACTTAATAGCTTTAAATGGGACTGCTCTTAACTGGGTCATCCTGAGCCACTGCACACACTTCTCATTTCAAGTGAATGTAGTGGTTTGGGCCAGAACGGGTTGTCAGTGAGATAGTTTAAATGCCTTTGTCTTTCAGAGATGAACAAACACCTTATGATATAAGCAGAATAAAGAACTATGTAATAGGTTTTTTGATATTCAGTCCCAAACACTGGATCCTATTGCCGGTACGTCTGGGGAAACTGATAGATATTCTTTCTCTGCTTCTCTCAGAAAGAGGAATGAGAAAGTTGTGGAACACAGTTTTTCTGAATAGAGACTCCATCCTAATTTCAACTACATTTATCCTGACTTAGGGATCTCAGCTGGATAGTATACAGTATAAAGTAACAGTAAAGGCCATGTCCTTTAAGTAAGAAGGACCAGATCTCTACTCTCAGCTTCACTCTCAAGCTTGTTGTTGGGGTCAAATAATAACTTTATACAAGAACTTGTAACACAGAAATACTCAATATTTTTATTTTTTGTTAGCTTTTACGCTGAAATGGAAGTGCATCTGTTAATAGCCAACTTAAAGAACTCTGGGACATGTCCCAAAATATGTGGTCCAATTTTTAACTAAACTGAGACTTCTAGAAGCAGTTTTCCTAAATCTCTGACTCCATGAGTGATATTGACTTTCAGTAGCTTGCCCTGCCTGTCTTCTGAAGGGGAAACAGATTTTGCCAACATTAGGAAGTCTTCAGTATTAATAGTCATTGCTTAGAGTTCTTTCCCCCTGGCCAAATCGCTGACTCAATACTTCTTGTGTTACAAAAAGGAAGTAGCTGAAAGGCACCTGTTAATGAGACAGAAGTAACACAGTATGTATGTGTGAGAGAGCTAAATCCCATCCTTGAAGTGGATATGTAAATCACCACATAGAAAAATGAGCCTCGCTGTGTTTTAACTTTCTTAAAATGTTTAACTTTTATTTTGCTTTAAATGTGTGGGGTTTTTTCCCTTTTCTCTTTTACTTTTATCCTTAAGAAGCATTTGGTAAACAAATAAATTACTATAATAAAAAGATTTATTTGCCATCATTTTTTGATAATTAAAATTATTAAATTTGAATAGTCATCAATTTAGTTAAGAAGTTCTGCAGTGTTACATCTAATGTTGAAGAAATGGGGAAAAAAGCTTTGCAAGAAGAGTGAATGGTACATTTTATTCCAACTCAGAAACTGTTTTTGAGCACAGCCTTTTCTAATCCAGCAGGGCAAGGTCTGTGGCCTTAAAAAAAAGACTTCAAACAAGGCAGGTTTCTTCACTCTTTTATTCATTTAATCAAACATATAATTAATACACATTTATTAGATGCCTGCTATGTGCCAGACTTTGTGCTAGAAGGTGGGGACATAATCCAGGGAAAACCAAACATAAAGAGATAGAACAGGATAAATTCTACATTTGAGGTAAGAACAGAGAACTGTAGAAACAGAGGAAGCAGTGACTAATTGCCTGTGGTTAAGGAAAGCTTCAACCAGAGGAACTGACTCCAGACCATGTCAAAACAACACATTTTGTGGTATGACATCAACCAGTTCCTGTATTCTGATTCCTGACTGACCTAGCTTTTGCTTCTGATCATTTCCTTTGGTTGGTGAGTCCACTTGAAAATTAGGTTCTAGTCGTACTCTATTTATCTGTATATTCCTAGAATATGGACCAGGATTATGTGCCTACCACATAATAATTCTCCAACCAATGTAAAGCTGAAATGACTATGCCTCGTGGCTTCAGTAAGCTTCCAATATCATTCCCTTATGTATAGAATAGACCTTCCTTTTTGTATTATTTAACCCCACGTATCTCATCAATTTTAACATTAATAATAAATTATCTATTGGAGATTTTGTTGTCCCACTTCCAGTCAGAGTCCTGTCTATAAGCAGTGAATCCTGGACTCCTGCAGCTCTGTTGTCTCCTCCTGATTCCTGGCACACTGCTACAGCCTCCTCATTGCCCTGGTTCTGTGGGTTTATCCCTTAAGATACCAAGTCATCCTTGGATACCCTTGTAATTCCTGGAGATTTTCAGACTACTTCTAAATCAGATAAGCTACTGATTTACTCCAGGGTAATAGTCCAAAGACATCCTGAATTTTAGGACCCTGGACTTCTAATCTTTTAGAAGATTAGAAGTGTGTGTGGAAAATCATCCCAGGTAGTTTCAAAGAACACTGAATCTGATCACATTGCTTTATGAACTAATTTTTTCAAATAGGTCCAAACTAGAGCATGGATGCTCCTTCCAAATCCCAATCTAGCCTAAGAATGGGATGCTCTATTTAGTACTAAAGTTGAAGGCATATGCCAGGGTAAAGGGTTTAAGTTCTCTAAAGAAGTGAAAAGAAATCATTGTTGTATTCAAAGCTTACTGAATACACGCTGTTTATCATGCACTGGGCTATTTCTGATCTGCTATCATTTTTAGTCCTGGCTGATTAAGACTAGCAGTTTCCACAAGATATATTTGATAAGAGACATTCCACAGTAGGTTCAAAAGTTCAGTACAAAAGCCCTAACACTGTCCATTCTTCCTGAATATCCCACATGTTTACCCTTCTTTTCAGTCTTCTTTCCTGTCCACTAGAACATAAGTTCCTTGAGGGAAACACCTTCCTCGTTCACTGGTACATCTCCAGCATCTAAGAAAGAGCCAGGTATACACTGGTGCTTAATAAATGCTTGTGGATTGTGTTTTTGTTCCCAAATTGCTGACCTTGAAAGTCTGAAATTCTTAATTTATTCTTTCAAAGACAACTCGTTTTAGGCTAAGATGTCCTGACTAGTTGATGATAGTGGTGGTGGTCATAGTGATGATGAAGATAACTAGCATTTACTAAGTTAAAGTGGTTTACTAGTTTCTTACAGCAGTATAAAAATAAATGGCCCCCAATGAATTGTGAATTTTGGAATCTAAAACTTGTAAAATGCGTTTCTACAATGACTTTGGACTTGATCATGTGATTTACTTTGCCCAATAAGACATCAGTAAACACAACACAAACTGAGGCTTGAGTATGCATTGAGTCTTGCCCTCTTAGAATACTGCTACTGGTGAACAAGCCCCAGCTAGCCAACTTTAGGATGAAATAGTGTATCGAGAGAGAGAGAATTTGGAAAGAGACTATCCCAGCTATTCTGGCCTATCCACCTATCCCACCTGAGTCCCCTGACATGTGAATGAGGTTATCTAAGACCAGCCAACCCTAGCCAATGTGTCAATTGACTGTAAACTCATGAGTGAGTCCAAGAGTTGCCACGTGGAGGAAAATAACTACCCGGATGAGCCTAGCCCTAAGTGCCAATCATGAGCAAATAAACTTTAAGCCATTAAGTCTTAGAGTGACTTGCTATACAACAATAAGTAATTGATACAGTTACTATGAGGCACTGAGATAAGGTATTGTCTCATTTCACTCACAGGATAACACTCTAAGGTACATAGTATTATTATCCCCCACCTTATATATGAGAAAGCTGACATTTAGAGAGGTTAAATAACTAGTCCAAGCTGACATAGGTAGTCATGAGGAAGCACAAATGCAAATCCAAGTCTACTTGATTCTAGAATCTGGTTCTTAACCACTGCTCTATATTGCTTTAGCGATGACCTTTGTCAGTATGGCCACATCTAGAGTTTATCTCCTGCTTCCTCAAATAGGCTTATCCCATACTTGGCTCCTTATAGAGCTTTTGCCTACTACAAAAGATGATCAAACTTTGATACTTGAGACATTTTTGTACATATGGCAAAATGAGATGAAGTGTTTGGATAGTTTATCTTATAAATGATTCCAAGATATTGTCAGACAGAGTACAAAGAGTTTAGTCTTTTATTATTTTTACTTTGTTTCTTCTTTTATTGTTTTTAGTAGTTATAGAGGAGTCAACTATTGGAGGCAAATGGAATATTGTGAAGTAAATGGAATTATGCCAATTCTACAATTTAGCAAAACATTAGATGTTTCTGTCTTAATGTTTTCAATGTGCTTAGTATTAGTAACATAAATTGTGGTCTAAAAAAGACCATGCAGTCTTGCAACATTTTTTTTTGTTGTTGTTGTTGTTATCAGTAGATGCTGATAGAGGAAGTAAAGAAGCTGGGATTATTCATCTTTCTGAAAAACTGTGAGCATAGGTTGATATTCTATCAGCACAAGAATTTCCATTTTGAAAAGCAGGAAGTTGTTTCAAGGTCTATGTGGGGGCATTTCTTAGACTTCCTTATCAGAGAGACACACAAGTTTTTTTCCAAGACTATCACTAGTCTTCGAAATAAAAAAACTTTATTACCTAAGAAACTTTAGAAAATAAGTTTAGTATTAATTTCAAATTACAGGGTATGTCAAGGATAAAACCAAACCATCATTTGTAAAACTATGGAGATGATAGAAATCTTTGTAAAACTATCTCTCAGTAGAGATTTATAGATCAATAGAAGCTGCTGAGTGCTTGAAAGCTGTTATTTGGGGACTTTCCTCAATGTGTGAAAAGCAAGGTTTCTGGAAGCCATTGGGAGAGCTATTGGCTTTTGGCAATGATTATTAAGAAGAAATACTTATATATGTACTTGTTTTCATTCAATATATTAAATTACAAGACTGTAGGGAATGAGATTTATAGCCTTGGAAATGTGAACATGTAGCAGAAGTATTGTTAGATCTGTTTCAGTTTTATAATCTCAGAAATTGTGGGGATATTAAAAGTTATCACACTCAGCCTTTATCCTAAAGCTTTAGTTTTCTCTGTAGATCTCTGGCCATTTAGTTACTCTTTAAACACTTCTATTGAAAAGGAAATTACCACTTGATAAGCCAGTCCATTCCAATTTTGGAATGCCTTTGTTGTTACGAATCTATTCCACCTAATAAACTTAAACCTTCATGTATATCTGCTCTTTAGAGTGTTTTTAATTGATGCAATTTTCTTCCATATGGGAGTCTTTTCTCTTTATCATTTTAGACATCATTCTCTAGAAACATATTTCTGAAGTGGTCTCAACTGTGCTAATAGAAAATAGATTAGATTATGATTCTCTAATGAACAAAATCTGTAATCAACAAAATAAACTATATTATAATTTGTAATCAATAAAACTCTGAAATCCCAGCAGCTTATTCCACATGACCATTTTGAGTTATGAACTGGGATCTCTATGTTGTCACTGTCCTCCTTGCTCTGGCACCTGGGCAGATAGAGCAGCCACTGTGCACACATTGCTAGTCACGGTGACAGAAGGAAAAGAACACATGACAAGGCTCATACTAGATCTTCTGCCTGAGGCTTGCCCTTTTGGAATAAGTAAGGGACAAACCTTACTTTTGCTTACATTTCTTTGCTCAAAGCAAATTACATGACTAAAACTGAATTCAATAGGACAGAAAAATACATTTTCTTCATGTGTCGAGAGAGAGAGAGAGAGAGAGAGAGAGAGAGAGAGAGAGAGAGAGAGAGAGAGAGAGAGAGAGAGAGAGAGATTTGTGAATTCCTCTGTCACAGAATACAGCTAATCTTACTAGAAATATCAGGGTCTAATGAACATAGGCAAAGATTCATTCTTTTATTTCTTAAGCCATGTTAACATTTTGGCTTATATATTCATATTATTGTAAACCATTTGTTGGCATGAGTTATGGTACCAACATAAGTTCCTAGTGGGATATTAAATAATTGATACTGTAAAGCTTAAAGGTAGGATTTCACATTTATCATCATTAATTTCATTATTTATTTCAGTATGATGCTTATTTCTCTGTTAGGTATCACTTCCAACTTGCCACCGGTATAACCGGCAAGTTTCTGATGTTTTCGTTAAAATCAGAATAAAAGTGTTAGGAAGGGTAACTTTGATTGTGGAACCTTGTGATTGGTCACTTGTGATGACATCCTTGGAACAAGTTGACATCAAATAATTAATCAATATTCTCTTGGCATAATCATTCAGCTGTTTGTGTTTAAACAACTGTTTATATTCAGCTGAATATACTTTAAAGAACCATAATACGGGACGTATTTTCCATCTTAAAGAAAAGGT
Organism: Rousettus aegyptiacus; assembly: GCF_014176215.1. Classification (NCBI taxonomy): domain Eukaryota; kingdom Metazoa; phylum Chordata; class Mammalia; order Chiroptera; family Pteropodidae; genus Rousettus; species Rousettus aegyptiacus. Next base: position 112,820,576 of record NW_023416306.1, on the reverse strand, counting down.
AGCTATTTCATTTTGATTTTGCATATAATGGCACATGATAACACTTAACATAAGTGATTTAATGTAAAGTGGGTTTGCTGCTTTTTTTCATCCCTTGGAATTTTTATTGGTGTAGCAATACATAACATAAATATTTCCAAAAATATATAAGAAAAGTAACTTAATTAGATGTGCAATAAAACCTGTAGTTTGAGTCTAATTAGAAAAGACCTTTAATAAGGCAGATTTTTCAGGGAAAATATCTTAAAAGAAGTAAATATTCATGTGACCTTTTGACAACCCTCGTGAAAAGTAGATCTGACATACTCCACCTTGCAGTTTGGGTGTCAGGGAATCAGTAGCACCTTAAAAATAACAGCAACAGGATAAAGGATGGGAGGAAAAAATAAACACTGTTAACAAAATAGTTTATTAAGGAAGGAAGTAAAATAAAGCACACTGAACCAGTCATGTTCAGAATAAATATAGAAAAGCACATTTCCAAAGATACACTAGGAAAAAACCCAACCCAAATATACTGAAAGGAATTCAAGGATAGAAATAATAGCTAAGTGGGCTGAGATATTATGTATTGTTCAGAGGAAAGAACCTCACGGAAGGATAAATGTTGAAAAATAGAACTGAAGTGGGGGAAGAAATCACTTTGGCCAAAATATATATATAGTAGATTAGACACTCCTCAATCTAAAGCGATATGAGAAGGCCAATTATGCTAATTAAGGAGTGATTTAGAGGAATTTTGATAGTATATTACAAAAGCATTACCAGTTTTTACTACAACTGACATAAACAGACAATTTTAGTTTAAGAAAAAACTATATCTTAGACTGTCTTTGCCTTGCTCATCTTTTTTTTTTATTAAAAATTATTGAGGTGACATTGATAAAAAATATCCAGTAAGTTTCAAGTGTACAGTTCAACAGTATGTCCTATGCTCTTCTTTTTTTTTTTTTTTTTTTGAGTGAAGGTACAGGTACTCTTTGAACCACATGTCAAAAAGATTGTGTAATTGTTTTTGTAATATTTCCAGTAAACATAGGCTTTCATACTCCTTTAGACCAGCACAGCAAACCTTTTCTGTAAAAGACTAAATAGTAACTATTTAGGCTTTGTGAACCATATGGTCTATCTTGCAGTGACTCAACTCTGCTATTATAGCACTAAAGTAGACATAGACAGGACATAAATGAATGAGTGTGATTGGATTCCAATAAAACTTTATACAAACAGTTGGGAGGCTGGATTTGGCCATGGCCTGTGGTACCTCAACCCCTTCTGACACCCGTTTTCTATCTGTTTATCCAAGATAAATAGTCCTTATTGTCAATATTGCTGACTTTATTATGTTGATTGGTCCTCAATGGAACAGGTGAACTGTGTACTTTCAGCCTTTTTAGAGCTATGCTGGCTTTTTTTCAGAGAGGGCTTCAATATTCTAGACATGTGAATTAACAAGGTACTTATTAGAGGTTTAAAAACTCCACTTTAAGACAGATTTAAAGCAATCATGCAACTAAAAGGAAAAGCTATTTATTTTCTGTCTACCTTTCAGAAATACAATTATGTTATGAATAAAGAAATGTTGGTGTTTTCAGCTTCTTTGCTTCTATATCTGACTCTATGTCCCCTTAGTTTAAGAATGCTAATTTGGATGCTGGTTTTGAGTGAAAGTGAAATAATAAATATCTTACATATTTGCACTAAAAGGTAGTCTACTGATCTTAGCAACAAAAAGTGGTTATTTTTAGACTGTGACAATATCTCTAAAAGATAGAGAACAGATAAAGTAAGATTTGCTATTCAAGTTGACTAGACTCTATATCCTGTAATTTTCTTTGCCCACTAGAATTCTGTAGAAAGTTTTATATTTAAAAATACTTCAAAAAAATTTCTCACAAAGGATTATTTCATTTCATTATTGCCCTTTCTACTCGAAAATCTATTGTTAAAGAATGAGCATTCGTTTTTGATTAATTGGGAAAAAACTCCAAGTAACTAATACTGAAAGCATTGTTTCTATAAAGGAATATTTTCATCCTTTTTATTTTACCTATGTTTTATTACAGATGCGGATCTGTAATAAGCCAATGAGTTTTGAAAGGATAAATAATTTAAAATGGGTTAAAAGGAAATGTAACTGAAAAAAAAACAGTTGAAAAAGAAAAGAAAAATATAATAGTCCATAAGAAAACTGCTTCTCTTTATTCTTCTAATTTATGGATCACTGGGTTTATCTGAATGTAGTGATTTGCAGTCCATTTTTGTTTCTTGGCACCTGAAACTTTGACTTCATGTTTAGGTAATATCTTGAGGAAGAGAGAAAAGGCAAAGAGAAGTACCAACTAGCTATTGTTTTGATGCCATTTAGAGTACAAAATCAACAAATTCTACAAGATCATTGTTATTTAAAAAGTGCCAGATTTGCATAAGATGGAGTCTTAAATTTAATGTCATGCTAAAACCTTGCCAGAAGAGCTGTAAAATATGAGCTCTTTATACAGGGAGGAATGTTTGGAAACTTGTGGTTGATAGGGTAAAATTCCAGAGGAAGAGATAGTACTAGTTAAACATGAGACCCAAACCATCCCATCCCATCTCCCTTATCTTGTGTCTTCAACTTCTCCCATCTGGGAAATTACACTTCTTTGATCCTGAATTCCACCTTAAGCTACTATCTAACCTCCTGTCTTTTCTCTTTTCCTTCCAGGTAAGTTTCTAAAGAGAAAAGTCTTTATCTGTCTCTACCATCTTACCTCCTCATCTCATTGCATTTGTCATCATTCCTACAATGGAAATTTTGCCAAATCTGGTGGGCCCTTTCAGGTTGCCTCGTCTGTTTACATAGAGGTATGTACTGCCTCTTTTATTAAATTCATCTTATTGCTAGACTTGGTTAGTTATTTGCATGTCTATCTCTTTTAGTAAGATGTATACCCTGGAGGGGCCGGGATGATATTTAATTTGAAATCTTAAAGTAATCCCAGTGCCTGGGCCACATAAGTGCTTAAGAAATCTTTGTTAAGTAAATAGATTTTCTCTATTGGACTGTAAGCGATTTTCAGGAATGTGAGAGTTAATGGCGTTTATATAGACTCGTATTATTGTTGGTTTGTTTAAATGATGTGGCCTCTTTCCACATGGTTTGGATTTGAGGGACTCATTTCCTGTTTTTTTTTTTTTTAATGGTTTCTTGCTCCAAAACCATTTTGCTCTGAATCCCCTTGCAGATTCTGCCCCCTCTCTTGTAGGAGGTCTCAGACCTACAGGAGGCCTCCCAGTTGGGTCTGGTGGTGATGCCACCATTGCATTGTTTGCTTAACCACCCTCGTGGTTCCCTGTTTGAAGGGGAGGAAGCAGCTACAAGAAAACCCTGGAGAACCCAAATGTGGCCTCCATATCCAGGCAGCTGGGGCTGACTCAAGTGGAACCATGGTCATAAACTGAAAGAGCAGCTGCTACACAGCTTTCCCAGGGAACATTCTCATCAGATGTGCCCATTTCTGTATTTAAGTTTTTTAGATTGCTATAAGGCAATTTTTAAAATTCTGGAAGAGTAAGGAAAAAAATTCTTCCTCTTACCTCTGTACATAAATACTTTTTATGTAGTCTTTGACAATCTTTTTTGTAATCATTTTTAAAAATATGATTGTTATCATAGCATCTGCTTTTTTCACTTACTAAATTGTAAGTATTCTTCTCTATTGCTACATAGTCCTATCATCATTATTTTAAATCAGGCCACTTTTAAACATTTTTTTTTTTTAATGGGGAAATTTTGAGGTATATATACCATCCTGAACAAAGGTTCTTGAAGACTTTGGTCCCACTGTTATTTATGATGCTGATGGCCCAGGCAATTACTGTGATGCCAGGTAATTAGGCAGTCTCAAACAGCAGCTACACCCTGTGTTTAGTGTTTCTTCAAGTGGAAGTAAAGGCTACCACATGGGTCAGATATCTTTTCTGGAGCAACATTTACACACTTTTACTTAGTAATTTCAGCCTCAAGAGATTATTATATATGTAGATGGAGATTTTATGTACCAGAATATTTAGTTTCATGCTATTTTTATATTTATGATATCGACAAACTAGTCACAATCTAAAATGCCCAACAATAGGGGAATGGCCAAGTAAGAATATAATAGAATAATTTGAAACTACATATAAGCATAAGTCAAAAAAGAGAAGAGAAGATAAGCATTTCTGTAGGTCAGTTAAGCAGCAAGTGTTAAATGAACTCCAGATGAGGTTCGAATTGTTCAGAAAACCAAGGCAGGTTCATTTTAAATGATTTGGGGAATATTGAAGAGAGGTAAAGAATCATTTTCATAAGACATAGCTGAGTAAATATGGTGTGAGAGAGATGAGAATGTCAGTGATGCTCTCTGTCACTACAGTATCTTTCCTTGAGACTAAAAGAATTAAGACATTCCACGGTCATAACTTGTGTTTGCTATTACTTGTGTATTTTCTGCCCCCTCCCACTATGAACTTTGAGTATGCCAAAAGGGATCGTTTTGTTTAGGTATTTTTGTTTTTGTTTTCCTCTTATGGAAAGTTAGCGTTCCTATACAGCAGGAGAATACCTTCGTAAGCTGGTGTAGCCAGAAGCTATTGTTGAATCTTGTCAAAACATGACTCCTGAGATTACAGAGGCTTCTGCATTAAAGCTGCTCTAAAGTCTCATGGACAAGCCATAAATGTGGAAGTCACAAAAATGAACTGGTATTTGCTCTCCTAAGGAAGTAGAATAGCAGTTGTTTATTAAGTGTGGTGGTAGTTATTAGTGCTGGTCACCATGCATTTGATTGTACTTCTTGGCCATATTATAGTTGAGGTGTGAGGTGGGAGAGAATGTATTAGTTCTGGCTGATGAGTTATAAGAAAGTGAGGTACGTTAACCTCTCTTGGCCTTGATTTCATCTTCTGTAAAATGGGAGTGATTAATAGGAACCTTCATAGATTATTGTGAGGATTAAATGAGGTAACGTGTGCCAAGTGTTCAGAATAGTGCTTGGTCCGTGGCAAGCTCTCTTGCTCTCTCCTGTCTCTGTGTATATGCTGATTCATTTGTACCTTCACAAATAACCACTGCAAAGTAACCCTATCTCCATTTTAAGATTCTGAAGTTTCTTCCAGCAAGAAGAAAACAGAAAGAGGTGAGTAACTAGTTATTTTTGTGTGTGTGTGTTTTGAAACCACATCAAGGATGCAATACTTTGAGAAGAGAGGTCAGCAATGTTCAAAATGCAGGAAGTAAAAGAAACAGTGAGCATTCTTTGTGAAAATACTTTAAGATTCTCTTTTAATCCTCATTTCAAACCTTGTTTCTCACCTTTTCCCCAACAGCTCAAAGGGGGGCCCTTTCTGACACAAAGGGTGGGGGGGGGGAACATATAAAATATATTTTTTCAACAATAATTTTTCTTGGCGATTTTCTTGTCAAAAATTATTTTTAAGATTATTTTGAAAGTTTGTTTGAGAGCAATTGTTAAGATGCCCTAAAATGAACCAGATTCCTTCTGAGGGTGGGCAAGTCATTTCCTCTCTTGTATCTTATCTGTAAAATGAGTGGATTAGGGTTGATAAGTGTTACTACATCCGGTCTTGTTTGATTCTACCATTCCTTGTCTAATCCACACACCAGGAATGTGGATCTGGAGCCTCTCTCTGCTTTAAATTGTGGAGGAGGAATCGAGTCCCAGCATTCTGCAGCTGCCTGGCAGTTAAGGAAAAGAGAAGCTGCAACCCTTTTATTTGACATGATAGCTCCCTGTAGCATTAAACTGTTGTTGCTCTAATGTGTGCATCAGAGGACGTGTGCTTGATTGTTGAGAACAGGGGTGGTGAATAAGTACATTTTCTTTTCTTTTTTCTTTCTCGCAGGAGTGAGTTGGGGGAGAAAGAACAGGGGTCTTTGTTGCGAAGCCGCGGTCCCAAGCTTCAACCTAGGGGAACGTTTGAGTCCTGAAAAAAGTTACGGAGAAGACTTGCAATTATGTGCTTAGTCACAACAAAAGGGTAAGAACTTTCAAGACGCTGGATTGAAGAGACACAAAAGTCAGGAAGTGACCCTTTCATCGGGATTTCAGAGGCCGAGGAGGAGAAACAAAGTCCTCTCACAACTTGGGAACTTTGGGCCGTACCATCCCGAGGGACAGGGGTGGGAAGCCGGGGCGAGGGCCGTGGAAAGGGACATCTTCGTTCTTAATGAGCCATGAGTAAACTGAGGATTTCTATGCGGAGAAGACTCCGTGCCCGCAGGTCCCTGTCCCAGACATGAAAGCAGGTTTCGGCGGATCTTCACCGTGGTGCCTGCTGAGGCAGAAGCCCAGGTCGTCCCTGGCCAGAGCCGGCCTCCTGAATCGGGCCCTGTGCGCGCCTGGCCGGGCTGCGCGCCCGGGTCTGCAGGATGGCGCGCCGGGGCCAGCCCATCTGCGGCCGCGAGTGGCCGGGAGGAAGCCGGCCCTGGGGATGAATGGGGCTTTGTTCGCCGGCAGCCGCGGCTGCCCCGGCCAGGCCTGGCCCGCACAACGGAGGCTGTATGCGAGAGGAATGGAAATGAGCCTCCGGCCCTGCCGAAGGAGCCCCATCCCCTTCCCCTCGCAGTGTGGAGGAATGCTGGCAAGCCGGAAAGGAACCCTCGCCGGGGACGCCGCTCTCGCAGCTCTGAAACCCCATTGAGAAGAGCCCTTTGATGCAATTAAAGCGCATTCATTACAGGCCTGGGAGGAGGGAAGGACCGTCAAGCTTTTCTCTGTCTTGGAGCGTCTGTGTGCACCTTTGTGGGGAGGGTTACTTAGAGAGCAGGCGGGAACTTGAGCTCCCTCTCTCGCAGACGTTCTGTAACATCATAAAAGGGTCCCCATAAACAGATTGGTTTTCACCGTGGGTGGAACCCAATTTGGACAAGATCCAAGCTGACCTGCAGGCCAGAGTTGCTGCTTTGAAAGGCTTCTTGGTACGACTTACACCACCTGCCCTGCTGTTAAAGTTTAGGGGGACAGGAAACTGAGTTTGAGGGAGGAAGTTGCTTCTGAGGTCACTGCTCCTCATTTTCCATTTTCTCAGAGGTGGAGTGTGCCATGTCGCAAGCCCAGAAATGGACACAGCCAGAGCTGTAAAAATGATGTAACCTGCAAATGTCGAAGGACTAGGATAGGTCAGATATTTTCATATTCAGATGATTCTCTAACATTTCCCTTCTTCCTCCATTGAGACGACATTGTGGCCCCAGAAAACCCACATATCCTCTCTGAGCTTAATATTTTTTCATCTGTTACAATTAATACAAAAAGGCAAGAGAATGATACCATAAAGCTCTGGGTGCTCGTGGAATCTTTTTCAAATTGGAGGTGAGCAATTTATCTACTGGTACATGTGGAGATTGTATGGAACTGAAGCTATGGTAAACATCTATATAAAAAGATCGTATGGGCTCCTGTTTTGTTGACTTTGTACTAATTATCGCTGGGGCTAATAGTCTAATGTCTGTTAGACTAGAATATGCCTTCTTGAGAACATGAACCTGTCTTTATTATTCTGGTATCCCCTATGCCTAGAGCAGTCTCTGTCCATCATGGGTGGACAAAAAAATATGCTGAACAAATGAATAAAAACAGGAATGTAAAGAATCAATACCAACTTGCTGGCTGGTTTCTGTCATTTATAAATCTAAACAAGAAATAGAGGGAGGTAGGTGGGTACTGGAGATCCTTGGCTAGGCAGATGTTCACGAGAAATTTGAAGGAAAGAGTAGGAAATCATTTTGAGAGCACAAACATATTGCAAATATTTCCTGAAATGACCCAAAGCGGAGAGGGGCACTCAGGTGGAGGAGTCATTCTTTCCCAGCGAGTGGATGCTTAATACTGGTAAACATGAATCATGTTTTATATTTGCAAGGAGTATGAGTAGTTGATCATTCATTCTTTAAACGTCCCATGGAAGCAGGACAGTAAGAGTAATGGTTATGCATGATGGGCGTCATGGGCATCATTGTTTCTTACATGTTGACCTTAATATATCTATCTCAACGGTTGCTGTTATTTGGAGCCTTGTTTAGACCTCTAACTTGAGTGTTTTCCTCTGAGGCTTGAATACGTGAATATTTTTCCCATTCAGTGAAAAACAGTTTACTTTTGCATTCCAATCAGGAAGCTCATAAATATGAGATAGTAGAGGACATGTCACTTCAAATACATCTTCAAGTGTCTGCAGGAAATACCACTTAAGTGACATTTATGTAAATAAATAGATGGTTCATATCCCCCAACTCGCAAACTCCCCTCCCCCAACAAATCAGGCAACAAGTAATACAAAGTTTAGTTTAAAGATAGGGCCACAGTGATTCCAAATTTGTGTCAGGGTACAGTATGCCAAACATACAACTGCCCATGACTGTATTTCTTGTCCTGTAGTTTTGCTCGGCTGTCATACTGGACACCATTTTGTCCTGATGTGGATATCATCCCCGAGAGTTGAGACTCTTTTCAGACTGTTCCATTCCTATTTAGCCAGGTGAGCACAGCCCACACCAATCTCACATGTGAAATGATTCTAGGACAGAACAAAAGCTGTACAACAATATTAGTAGCAGAGCCCCTCACTTTACAGAACTGCTGAGGTTTCTCCAAATTATTGAGTATTTCTATTTCTTTATGATTTACGATGTATTTTGGAGCAGCTTTATCCTCATTTCAGATTGGCAATTAAATAGGCAGTGGCTTGGATCAATCTACCTGACTTCACCAAATAATTAATGATCTGAAATGGATTACTGAAGGCCAGAATGGAAGGTTCTTGTCTGATGACATTGTTGAAGTCAAAAATCCTATGTGAACAATTATGTTTTATACATTAAGATTTATTTTTCAAAGGACCGTACCTATTTATTTGGAAATACTGAGAATTTGGTAACACTTTTTATTTTGAAATCTTAGATTTGTATATGCCGAGGAATTTTTGGTGACAGTGAAGTTTGCAGAGACAAATATCTGAAGAGAAGAAAGCTAACACCATCATTTCCTACTGCAGGTTAAGAAATTCACTCAGAAAGATAAGAGTGACTTGTCTATGGTCACAGACTGTGGAATTACAATTGTGTCTCTATTTTCTTGATTTCCAAGATCGTCCTCAAGGTTTCTGGTGTTTTAACGCTAGAGAACCCTGCAGTTTAGATGGTGACCAGATCCTGGATCCCAAAGTACATATGAAAGCTAGTTTATCTAATTTGATAAAATCCGATTAGTTATTTCACATACTGCTTTTCCATTTTTGGAAGATATAAATTTTCTCAAATTTCCCTTGCTTTTTTCCCCTTTCTTTCTTGTTATTTGTCCAGTAGCCAGTAAAACGAAGAGAAGACCTCTCCTTTATTTACCAGATGACCCATGGCCTTCCTAGCCAGGGCCCTCAAAAGTTAGGGTGGAAACTTTTATTTGTCCTGTCTTTTGGGCAATACAAGGAGAGGGAATGCCTCATTCAGCCAGTCTTTGGCTCCTAAAACACCAAAAAGCAATGCTATTTACTTAGTTTCTGGGCTACTAAGTGCCAGGATGGCCCATGTTGACTCAAATCCTACTCCTTACAGCTAGGTGGGGCTATATAGAATTGTTAGTCATGTGAGGTTGCCAGGGCAACTTCGCCTTCTGAGCTGGAAGGCTTCAAGAAGTACAAAAAAGAGACTACAGGGCATGTTACAACTTACAGGCATGTGTTCAATAACATGTCATCTTTCAGTAATGGGTCTTTTATTTTTATTTTATTTTGTGGGATTGAAAGATCACAAGCCGGAAATTAGCTGGGGAGGATAAAGAAAGAAAAATGAAAGGAGGGGGGCTATTTCTGTTCCTTATGTGGGCAATAGTTAAACAAGGAGAACATCTGGTCCTGGAGTGGGCCTCTGCAGTGCTGCTTTTAATTACCCCGTCATTTGGTCTCATGCTAAATTAGTGACTGTGGGAGCAGCTCAAATCTCCAAACTGACAGGCCTGGAGAGCTCGACTTAGCCTGCCACATAGTCAGAGGGGAAACACGGAGCTTCCGGTTTCATATTTAAACCAGAGATTGACTCATAATTGTAGCTGTCAAGAGGGTGATGGAGACATTATGTAATCTGGTTCTTATGGTGATGTGTGTTTAAGGTTTCTGCTCTGTAAATTCCAGAAGAAATTTTGTGCCCATTGAGGGAGAGCTCGCGGGCTGCTCTCTGTGGTGTGCCCTGCAGGATAATGACAGTGCTATTAAAGGTTCCTAAGTCTGCCTGAATCCAAACATGAATGAATTTCCTCCTGAAAGGTTCTTCTGTTTTTCCATAGACTTTTAAATGTGGATGAGGTTAGGCGAAATCTGGTAAACTATGAAGAGGCAATCTGTTGACCTACTGGGGATATTTAATGACAAGCCATTCGGGTCCACACATTTTTTTTTTCTGGACCACATAGTTCTCCTTACTCATTCTCATCATTTCCAGCCTCAGAGATTCTGGAAGTGAACACCAGTTGCTCCTGGAAACAAAGTGCTGGGGCTGTGGATCATTTGTTCCATTTTCATTCTGCTTGTTACTTGCCTCTTGGAGGCCTCTGTGGACTGCTATAAATGTGCAGGACAGCCAGGGAAGGCTTGAGACAGACCCAGTGTTTGCTGCCATGGGAAAAAGAAAAGTCAGATGAGGCTATTTAATTTTAACCTTAAAGGAATGTGTTTTCAACAGTTTTGCTAGAGAAAGAGATGTCTTCATTTGATTGTTCTCTGCACCCAGTATGTTTTACCTCCATGATAAGAAGGTTTCATGGGTAAAGAATAGTATTCATATTAGGGGCATGATAGTAAAACCTAAATAAAAACTTAAAAAGTGAATTGTGAGTGGGTTGGTTTGTTCATGGGGAGTCATGGTGGTGGGGAGTAGGGAGAACAGAAACCTCTCACCACTCCCTGCTGCTAATCTGGTTTATCTGGAGTTCTCACCTCTGTTTCTATATCTTTCCTTCTTCCCTAGGAGAATTCTCCAGTCCTCCAGTACTTGGGGTTCTGGTTCTGCCTTTTTATGTCCATCAAAGAAGACAATGGTATTTATAAAGTAGTTTTAGCCAGAATTAATAACTAAATGTATGAAAATATATAGTTAAATAAATGCTGGTTATCATCATTATCAGCTATTTATATAGTAACTGACTGGCGGGGGGCAATCAGTTTCTGTTATAATCTCTGTTTCTTCCCAGAAAAATGAGCAATTAGGATAATTGGATATTTGTCCATTGGTCTTTGGAACATGTTATTGGGAGTGGGTAATTTTCACTTTCCAGGAAGAAAGATGTATTATTTTAATTAAAAATAGTATACTATAATAATAAAATTAAATAATACATTGAATTAATATATTAAAATAATATACTTGTGAAAAAAATATACAAATGTGTATTTAAGTGAACAATTAAAAATATCCCGTTCTTTCACAGTCTCAGGCTGTGAAATCTTTATTAGGAAATGCTGTCAGTGTAATGATTTGATTTGTTCTCTCCCATGAGAATGAAGTTTCATATGAGTATTATACAGTCACCATAGCGTGGGACATTATCATATGACTGCTGAATGATGCAAGGATGGATAATTTCATGAGTTGTCTTGCCTAAGTGGATTCATTTTCTTAGTCATTGAAATGAAAAGACTTGATGTGACTTCTGTTGAGATACTTCCAGAGGCAGGCATCCTTATAATAGATTCTCTCCATCAGAAAATTAGGTACTGATTTTCTTGTTTTTATTTTCCCTGTACTAGAACCTACAGATGTGCTAGAGAGTTCTCTTCTAATCAAGGGCCATCAGCTTATAGCAAACAATAATTGAAGACAACAAAATAATATTATTCTGGGGCTTGAGCAGAATGAGCTGAGCACTAGATCTAGTCAGCAACAGGACATTTTTCCTTCCTTGACTTTTCTGACTTATCTATTCAAACTCTGGCATTCATCTTTGAGGATGAGGGACTAGTTGGAGGGGATAATTGGCAGAGTTAATAAATTACCTTTGATTAAAAAAAATGAATAAATCTCTGTTTCATGACAATTAGGACTGAAAATCATTAAATGTAAATTAGTTGAGATTTGCTTTTCTTCAAACTTTGGAAACTATAGTTAACCCAAGTGTCTCAAGTTGCCCCAAAACTGTGAGAACTTCAGTTTTCTGCACATAAATTTTGAATTCCTAATCAAGACTTTTAAGGTTCACCATAATCTGGCTTCAATTACCCTTCCAACTTTATTTTCTGCTACTCCCAACCCACCCTTCTAATTCTATTTCCCACTTCTCCACCTCACATGCCCTATGCTCCAGCCAACTTAAACAACTCTGTTTTCATAGCTGCTTTCTTTAGACACTATCTTCAAGTTATAGCTCCACAAAGCCTTCCTTTATTATCCCTAACCAGAAGTAATTATCTCTAACTGAACTGCCATAGAACTTGTTCTATAATTTCTCTCATGGCATCTCATCTCATGGTATGCAGATTTATCTTCATGCCTCATCCTTTTATTTCCTGTAGGCTTCTTGAGGTTGGAATCTATATATGATTGTTGTGTTCACAGAGTGCCTAGCACTCTGCTTGCTGGTAGAAATTCCACAAATGTTTGTAGAAGGGATGAATAAATTTTAGCCACAGTATTCAAAATAGTTAAATTTCTCTTGGAGTCTGCACAAGAGAGGACTTCAGTTTTGGGGGGGGGTTTTTTGTAAAATAAAATGAGATTTTGACTTTTTTCATAGATGACACCATTGTTTCTCCATAAAATGAATTGACTCAGTGGCTACCTCCCACCCTCAGAACCCAGAAAGACTCAGAGCCTAGTGCTTGGACATGACAAACCATGTTAGGTAACAGAATTCTTCTGGTTCTCAGTTACTAGGATAGGGATGAGGGTAAAAATGAGGTGGATAAAATCATTTGCTAGGCTAGGAGCAGATCTGTGGCATTGTGTTAAATTTTTTTCAACAGAATTGCCACCAGATCTATTGTTTATAGCCTTTTATTATCTTTCCTTTCCTTTCCTTCCTGGCTGATTTGTCAACTCTGGCCAGCTACTTTGATTTGAATGAGCTCTAAAATAATGGACTGAGTCAGGAGACTTGGATTCCAGAACTGGGTCTGCCACTGGCTGTGTGGTTTTAGGAAAGTATAAATAAGAAGCCATTTCCTCTCCCTGACAAGGAAAAGCTGAAGGAGTTCATCACCACCAAATCAGTATTATAAGAAATGCTAGAGAGACTTCTTTAAAAAGAAGAAAGGAAAAAAAAAGAACATAAATATGAATAATAAAATGGCTATAACTATGTACCTATCAATAGTAACTTTAAATGTAAATAGATTAAAATGGATGCTCCAATCAAACAACATAGGGTGGCCGAATGAATAGGAAAATAAGACCCATACATGTGCTATCTCCAAGAGACTCGCTTCAGATGAAAAGATACACGCATACTGAAAGTAAAGGGGTAGAAAAAGATATTTCACAAAAATGGAAATAAACAAACAAAAGCTTGGGTAATGATACTTATACCAGAAAATATAGACTTTAAAACAAAGGCTATAAAAGAGATAAAGAAGGACATTGCATAATGATAAAAGGATCAATCCAACAAGAGAATATAACCCTTGTAAACATTTATGAACCCAACATAGGAGCACCTAAACATATAAAGCAAATATTGCTGGACATAACAGGAGAGATCAACAGTAATACAGTCATAGTAGGGGACTTTAATATCCCATTGGCATCAATAGATACATCTTCCAGACAGAAAATCAATAAGGAAATGGTGGTCTTAAATGACACATTAGACCAGATGGATTTAATTGGTATTTTTAGAGCATTTCACCCCAAAGCAGCAGAATATACATTCTTTTCAAGTGCAAATGGAACCAGCATTATTTGCAATAGCTGAGATATGGAAGGAACCTACATGCCAATCAATGAGTGACTGGATTATTACTCAGGCATAAAAAAGAATGAAATCTTACTATGTATGACAACATGGATGAACCCAGAGGGTATTACGCTGAATGAAATAAGTCAGACAAGTAAAGACGAATACCATATGACTTCACTTACATGTGGAATCTAAAGAATAAAGTAAGTGAAAAAACAAAACAGAAACAGATCCATAGATACAGAGAGCAAACTTGTGGCTGCCGGATGGGAGAGAGGTAGGGGGGCTGGTGAAATTGATGAAAGGATTAAGAAGTACAAATTGATAGTTACAAAATAGTCACAGGAATGTAAAATATAACATAGGGAAAATGGTCAATAATGTAATAACTATGTATGGTGTTAGGTGGGTACTAGACTAAACAGAGGGATCACTATGCTGTACACCTGCAACTAATATAAAATAATATTAAATGTCAACTGTGATTGAAAAACTAAAAAAAGAAACAAAGACTTTTGCGAAAAAAAAAAATTTCTCAATCGTTAAATGTAGGTAAACTTGCCTACCCTTTCCACAGTGTTCTGAGAATCTAGAGAAAAAGTTTATAAGAAACAATGTTGGACACTACAAAGTGTTTTACATTTGTAAGGGCTAATTATCATAAAAATTAACATATTAAATCACTATTCCCATCTGGAACATTGTTAGTTAATATGGCTAACTAGGTAAAGTAGAGGCATTTGAAATTTTGCCTCTGCCAGTTATTAGCTCTGTGACTCCAAGTAAGTTACCTACCCTCACCCGAACCTCATTTTTCTCAATTGCAAATGGATATGAAATATCTAGCTCAGATGACAGTGAGAATTATTAGTGAGGCGGCCTTGTAATATATCAATTTGAATAGGCTGAATTTTGTTTCCTAGAAATCCCTTTCTTGAATGTGTCTGGTTGGGGTGGGCCACAAGAGACATGTTTGCAATAGATTTGGAGGTTGAAAGGGAAAACAGGTACTATTTTGTGTTTGACGCTCAGATTCAGACAGGTGCTCTTGCAACCGGCATTAATTAATACACACTGTCGCTATCTGTTGGCTTATTTTGCTGGCATAGGACACCAGCACCTTCCCTGGGATCTTTCTCTAAGTTCTCTGACTTGAACCATATGTATATTTAGTTCTGAGACAAAGGACCTTGGCTTCTTCAGGCAGGATACATATGTTATCAAAGTTAAAGGTAGCTATACCTGACATAACAGATATCTGTCTGTCCCTGTCCTTGCGGGTTCCAGATTGTACTTGTTCACCTCTACATTATATCTTCTATTCTCTTCCTGATAACCTGCCCCGTGGACTTCAAGCTCTAGCCTTAGACAAGACTTACAGAGACTGCTTAACCAGTTGCCACCATTGTGTAAGGTCCCCACAATATCTTTCCAAGTCTGGTTGCTGAATGCATCCGTCAGAGGAGTGGTGGTAGGAAGAGGAGAGTAGGGAAAAGGGTGGTTGGTTGACATGACACGACCAGGAGCGGACACCCAGGTGGCGATAGTACTCTTGGCCTTGATCAAGTGGTTCGTGGAAGTCACGATGGAGTCCTGATGAGGAAAATGGAGAGACATAATTTTGCATCTTCATGAAAGATGGGCTTCAGAGCAGGAGTTCCACATACTTAGGAGATACAGACATGTTATGATTTGAAAAGGAGCCAATTATTAGTTTCTTCTCAGCTTTAAGCTATACAGTGCCATAGAAAATGCAAGTAATTTGGTGGTGGGGAGTGGTTAAGGAAAGGAGTGGAATCAAAACAGAGAGTTTCTATCTAATTTCCTTTGACAATGGTTATAGTAAAACATTTTAGCTAGGAAAAGATTAATTTGTTTTCAAAATTAAGAAAAAAAGTAACATGTGGAAAATATTATGTTGATGCATATTTTGCTGAACAGATGGTGACAGTCCGCAAACTTCTCAAGGATTTCCCCTACAGGATGAAGGGAAAGCATGTTAATTCTATCAAGTAAATGAATGTCACTGAATCTCTATAATTCTGTCTGTCTCTTCTTATAGAAATTGTTTCTATCACCAGTCAAACTTTTCTTCTCAATAATTTTTAATAAATTCCTTTATTATGGGAGCATCCAAGTGTGAACATTTATTTATTTATTTATTTTTGCTAGTCTAGTCTTTCTCAGCTGGGAACCCCTTGTCTTTGTATTAATATATGTTCATGATTTTCATTCTGAGTCTCTGAAAACACACCATATATAATGTGGGTTGACCAATTATTCAAATCTTTATTTTATAGATAGGGAGACCGAGGGCTGAAAGTTTCTGTGACCCTAATCAATGTTTCATAATGAGTCACAGCTGAAGTAAATATTAGAAATGGGTTTCTTGACTCAAATTATTGACCTTTCACTATCCTTCAGAAACTATGATTCTTACCATACTTGAACCTATTTCACCTATTTTCTTTTTTGTGCTGTACTTTTAGGAGAATCTAAAGAGGACATAGGGAAGAGATTTTCCTATAGTCTCTCACACTTCCACCCCCACTTTCTGGTTTCCTTTGAAATGAAACCACAGCTTCAAGTAGAGTCTTCCAAAGGTTTTTAAGAAGAGTTGGCTACACAGCTGGAGACAGAATGATTGGTTATTAATCAAGCACTTCCCTATGCCATAAGTCATTTCTACATCAGGGGCCACTTTTCTCACCAGAAAAGAAAAAAGTTAAAATCAAAACCAGTAAGTAGCAGACAACTGTTTACCATTGACTGAGGTTCAGGAATAGGAATGTAAATTTTTATTTACTCTTCTGCTCCTAAACAGCCCCCCTCACCCATCCCCTGCCACTTTAAAAAAACTTAATGAATCTATTCCCTACTTGGACTCTAGACTGCTTAGATGAGTTAGATGGCCTTATGGAGATCCAAATAAACCTTGGCCCGTGTCATTGAGAGTGAGGTTCAGGACCTGGTGTTGATAAGGTAGGGGTAACTTCAGTACACATTTATTTGTGATTCCAGTGTAGTCCAAACCTGTGGAGAGGCAGGGAGACTAACCTGGAGCTATGCTAATGACTGATTCTTCTTTCCCTTATTTAATGATTCTTATGGATAATTGGAAGAGTATTCTAAATACAACTGCCATTTTTCAATTATTGGTATCTTTTTGATCTTCATTTTCCTTTATTCTTTTTCTCAAATATTTTTGCATATGGTCATGCTTTATCCTAGCATTCTCTGTGGCAAATCATTGCTAAAAGCTTTTAACACTAGAAGTAAAAGAGAAAGAGATGTTCTGTTCCTATTAACATGAGCAGCTCAAAATAGAGTGTGTGTATTAAAACCCAAGCATGCTCACGAATCTCTCTTTCCACCATCAATTTAGATTGAAAATGTCAGAAATGAAATGAGGAGACAAATAGTTGATTTGTTGAGTAAAAATTTGGTAGGTCATTTGCACAGATCTCATTTAATCTTCACCACAACCTTGTGAGGTGGTTACTATTATTATTATTATTAGCCTCATTTTGTAATTTAGGAAACTATGGGTTAGATATATTTAGTGATTTGCTGAAGTTATATAGGGAGGTAGGGTGAAGCTAGAATTTAAAACAAGGATGTCTGATTTCGGAGACCATGAACTTAGCGTCAGTGCTATACATTCTCATGAGAAACCCCACGGGCTTCTTAAGTGTATTTGAAGAGGTTTAAAAGATAGAATGAATATTTTGAGCATATTTAGTACATTTATCATCTGCCTCGGATGATAAATCATGGGAGCTAAGGAAATACTACACCTTGGAAACATGTTTGTCAACTGTGTAAATTACTTAAAAAGGGTTAAAACATCAGATTATAAAGAGCTCTTGGTTTATGATTTTTTTTTCTTCTCAGGTCTAAATATAAGTTCAGTCTTTAAAGTTGCTTCAGTCTTAAGGCACATTGCTCCTTATGCTAAGCAATTAGTAAAGAAAACTACCTTCTGTTCAGTGCTCCTCTCTTAAGAAAGGCAGAAGAGCAAATTATGGATACTGAGGTGGCTAGTAGGCTAGATCAGGGGTCCCCAATCCCTGGGCCATGGACTGGTACTGGTTGGTGGCCTGTTAGGAACTTGGCCACATAGTAGACAGTGAGTGGCAGCTGAGCTAGTGAAGCTTCATCCATATTTGCAGCTGCTCCCCAGCACCAGCATCACCGCCTCAGCTCCACCTCAGATTATCAGGCATTATAAGAGCACTGGTCTCTGATGCCAAAAAGGTTGGGGACTGCTGTTTTAAAGTATTCAATTATATACAGTCCAGTGGTACCACAAGTG
Organism: Rousettus aegyptiacus; assembly: GCF_014176215.1. Taxonomy (NCBI): domain Eukaryota; kingdom Metazoa; phylum Chordata; class Mammalia; order Chiroptera; family Pteropodidae; genus Rousettus; species Rousettus aegyptiacus. The sequence continues at coordinate 112,802,336 of NW_023416306.1, read as the reverse complement.
TTAAGCCCCACTGGCCACCAGAGCTGGAGATCTGGAAGCGTCCCTCAGGCTGCAGTCATAAAAGTGAGGGCTCTGGACAAGTAAATACATAAACTCTTGTCTGGGAGATAACGGTGAGCTGCGTTAGGCAAAGAGAAAGTGAAGATGGTGCACACTGGACTCTATTCACAGAAAGCACATCTATCCATGGGCCCCTACAGGTGGACCAGACCGGAATCTGCCCCTCTGGCTAAAGCTCCAGGACAGGTAAACAGACCTCTTTTACAGAAAGACTAGTGTATGTGTTTCAGTCAGCTGACTGTGCTGTGCCCTGAGGGTGGTAGCCTGACAAGAACTGGTCTCTTCAATTGTTACAGGGTCCTGGGCACTCTGGCCAGAGCCAGGCAATCAAGGGGTGTTCCCTGGGTGGCTGCTAAAAATACCAGGGCACCATATGTGTGTAAAAGTTCCCCCGATGTGTATAAAATCTCTCCTCCAGGAAGTACCAGCGCCTGGGAAGGTGCCAGAGAGCGAAGACAGTGCCTACTGGGTGGAGCTCAGCAGACAGCATGTAAAAATGGTGCCTGCTGGGAAAGAGAAAGAGAGAGAAAAAAAGATGGCACCCATCAGCTGGCGCCAGGCAGAGGGAGAGGAGGAAGCTGGCACCCACCAGTCTCCACCTATGAGAGCAGGCCTCCAAAAGTGTGTCAAATCAGATGCTTCTCCCTCAAGCCAATGCTCCAAGACAAGCAAAGGGCTGGGCAGCCCTCGTCCTGCCATTTCTGCCCTGGGCCAGATGAGTCCCAGCCAGACCCCTTTAAGAGGATTTTTAGATCATTATTTCTGTGAGGGTCTTCTAGGCGGGAGATATTGTCTCCTCGTCAAAGCTAGGTGTTTTGGGGCTCTTCTCTCAGGTGTAAGTATGAAAAACTGGGAGTGCTCAATGTGAGATTTGAACCCTTCACTCCTCAGAGAGAAGCTCCAGGTTGTGAGTTCCCACTGACTGTGGGTTGCAGTAGGAAGTGTGGGGTTTATGGGAAGATTGTGTCCTGGCCTCTCCTACAGGCTTCAACGAGGGCCTTCTCTTTGCCCAATGCACAGTAGTCCTCAGTCAGTTTTTAGTTTTTAGTTTTTTTGTTTGTTAGTTTTGTTTGTTTGTTTGTTTTTTGTTTTTTGTTTTTTTGAGGAAGTTATTCCATAGGTAGCTGCTGATTTGGTGTGGTTGTGGGAGGAGGTGATTAAAAATCCTCTTACATCGCCATCTTGAACCGAAATCTCTCGTGCGCTACTTTTCATTTCTCACCTCTTTACAACAATAATTAGAGGTGATTGGTATATATTCATATATAAATATATGTGTATTATTAAACAGTGTAAATAAATAAATGAGGTAGTTAGGGAAAGTTTGCAAATTTTTTTCTTGCCTCTTAAAGGAAAAAAAAATCTTTTTTTTTGTAACCACGGTTTTCTTAAATTTATTCTAAATATATTAATTGGTTTGCTAAGGCACTGGTCACTTACTTTGTTCCCTTTGGCTGATATACCAGCATCCGTGTCACTTGTGCAAATAATAAAGAGTATTGGGCCTCAGGTGACCTTGGCAAAACACTTCTAGCTGTCCTTCATACTAGCCATTTGCCAATCAAAAATTAAGTAACTTATATAGGATCAAATTTTCAGGTGATATACTCATAAGTTGGTTGTGTATTCTCTATCTATGATTTTCAAACTATGCCTCAAGTATTTCTCCAGATTCTATGGAGATAAGTGAGGACCAACTTAGAGGTTAAATTGGATTCAGACATTGGATGGGGCTCTGGGTTTTATCTTCTTATTTCAACCAGGCTTTTACTTGCATGCCTTTTGTATTTGGGTTTCCTTGTGAAAATATGTTTGCAAAACAGATTTTGTTTCTAAAATAAAGATAAAAAACCACAACCCTATCATTTTATTCCATTTTTACTCATATCTATAATTAAATGTCCAAGTCATTAGATTAAGTTTAACAGAACTTATTACCTAGTTCTGTTTTCTTTAGAGCCTTTGGAAAATCTACACCCTCACCCATATTCATTGAGTATTCAGATATATACTTTGTAATTTTTCCGGGTCATCTTTAATGCAGGGGTTAATAAGGAAAATATGCAAGTGAAATAAAAAAATAACTCTGAGGCCAACATTTATTTAAATAATTCCTGAGAATGGACTATGTGCACATTAGATATAGATGCATTTGGGCTCTCTAAGGTACCTGGAAGTATTAATGACACAGAATCTCTCTATCTTGGAATTAAAACAAAACAAAACAAAACTCTAGTGCTGGCCCACTGCTAGATATCAATGGAAACTTGGAATTGAATTTGTGTGTTTTTTGTTTGTCTCGAGGAAGAGATTTTGGTTTCTTAAAATGCCCCCCTAAGGTAAAGTACTGATCTTTGACACTGGTCGACAATCCTGTGCCTCAGTCCTCTTTGCCTCAGATAACTGATTGGGTTGCTGATATTTTTGGAATATCTTGCTTAGCCCCCAAATATCAATCAACCCCCACTTATTTCCTTTCATTTCACTCTTAAAATCAATGTAGTTTCACTAACCTCATCCTGACTTGTAACAAACTATCCATGAGCTGTATTGACTGTAAAGCATTCACCAGAAAGTTCAAGGCACAGATTTATGGCTTCCTTAGAAATTTTATAGCAAGATTACATGGGGTGAGAAAAAATTCAAGATGAATATGAATTTGCAGCCTTTTTGGGCAACAGGTTACTGGTTATGAACTTTTTAAAACTGCAAGAAGTAAGTCAAAAGACTCCCTTCTCATGATGGATGGATGGATGGATGGATGGATGGATGGATGGATGGATGGGCAAAATCAGCTGTAAAGGCGTACTTTTAGGCCCCGGCAGATAGAAGGAAAAGGTGTGTGTGTGTGTGTGTGTGTGTGTGTGTGTGTGTGAGAGAGAGAGAGAGAGAGAGAGAGAGAGAGAGAGAGAGAGAGAGAGAGAGAGAGAGAGATGGATTTAGAGAGGACTGAGGTAGAAGATAGTGCTAACTTTTAGGAGAATTATTTGGAAAACAACCCATAAATTAATTCTTAAAGAAGTGTTAGTCCAGGGAAAAAATCAAACAGTGAAATCTCGTTAAATTTAGTAATTTAAAGTGCAGCTGTGAAAGGAAAAGGGGGTCCCAAAAGTCAAAAGTCAGGCTGAGGAATGTTGAAAAAAAGCGACCTCTTCATTTGCTTTAGGAATTGGGGAAGGGAGAATGTTAGGAGCTATTGGAATGTATAGACACTAAGGTTATGTTTAGCTTATCTTGACTCTGGTCTTTTGGGCAGCTTCCCTATTTTTTTCCCCCTGACATCTCCTTTTCTACAGCTCTGTGGTTTTGGCCTTTGAAACCTAAGCCCTATAAAACAGAGAGGACATGCCCGCATACTATAGTTATCTTTGCGGGGGCAGTCTAAGCCTATGTGCCAGATTTATTTGATCAGTGACCCACAATTATTCTTTTAGCACATGTATCTGTATACTAATCAAGGTACCTGAATTATGAAATGGGATCAGTCTGTGCTGGTGACTGCAGATTGATAATATTTAAATATTTTACACTTACTTAATTGTAATCAGGGAGATACCTGATTTTCTGTTCATAAACATTGTGTATATCTTTCCCTTCAAAACAGGGGACATACACGTATGTAATAAAAAAAATTTAAATGTATTGGGGATTATCTTTCATTTCACAGGTTTATCCTCATAGTCGGATAGTGTTACTCTGAGAAAAGATTCGACTTATGTGAAAATAGTTACTAACTCCTTTTTAACACATGTTTAAAACTTTTTTCTCTTCTTTGATGCTAAAACAGTTCCTAATCTGCAAAAACATTTATTCTTCAGATTTCTTTTGTAATTTTCAAAAAACATTCCTTCTTTGGAGATAATTTAGTAACTTTAAAATTAGATAATAAAATAATTTAATATTCATAGTAGATGGTAATAATCATAAATAATTTGTTTTCAGAATTCAGCTGTAAGAGCTTGTGTGGTAGGCAGAATTCCAAGAGGGCCCCCATAACCTTTGTACTCCTGAAGTTACACTGGTCATTGTTACTTTACATGGCAAAAAGGATTTTGCAGAAGTAATTAAGGTTATTAATCAGAAGGCTATAATATAGGGGAATTATCAAGGTGAGGCTTATTTAACTTATTACCATTTATAAAAGAGAATTCTCTCTAGCCAGTAGTAAAGAAAATCAAGCATTGGAAGCAAAAGGAGTTGACATGTCATTTCTGATTCTGAAGATGGAAGAGGCCACGTGCAAGGATCAGAGATCAGCCTTTAGTTGATGAGAGAGACCCTCAGCTGACAGCCAGCAAGGAAACAGAGACCTCAGTCCTACAACCATAATGAACTGAATTCTACCAACAACCTGAATAAACTTGTAAGTGAATTCTTCCTCAGAGCCCAAACTTGATTTCAGCCTTGTGAGAACCTCTGTAGAGAAACCAGTCAGGACCACCTGGACTTCTTACCTATAGAATTCTGAGAATATAAATGCATATTGTTTTAAGCTGCTAAATTTGTGGTAGTTTGTTATGCAGCAATAGAAAACTAGTATGGTTTGTTTTGAGAGTTTTGGTGCAGCCTATAGTTGCACTGTGCAATTTACAGTGACATGAGAAAGAGTTTATAAGAATATTTAATTTATTTTTATTTTAATTTTTAAAATTTTCACTCAAGGCTCCTGTAGTACTGGGAACAGTACTATAATCGATTCTGTTGATTGACTACCCAAAGATATTTCCTACCTTTCTTTCCTAATAAGGCCCTAGTTTGTTTTTAGCGGAGATCATTTAGTTTTATGGAATGTAGGCCAAGTCATGGATAGAGGGGTAAGCAGGCTAATGATCCAATTTGACCAATGAGATTTAAGAAGTCTTTGGGAAGTATTTTGTTGTTGTTGTTGTTATTATTATTATAATTATTATTTATGCTTATAGTACCTAGTCTTCCTAGGTGGTCTCCCATCCAAGAACTAAACAGGCCCGACCCTGCTTAACTTCAGAGATCAGACATCAGGCTTATTCAGGGTGGCAGGGCCATAGACCATGGACTGTGGCTCCACTGGGGTGTGGAGCCCAGGACCTTTTACATGTAAAGTAGATGTGTTAGCTGCTACACTATGGAACCGCGTCCAGTATTTTATTTTTCGATATAAGAGATAAAAGCTGAGGAGAAGAGCTCTGCATTACACTACTGTGTATTTCTTGCCTTTGAATGTGGTGTGATAATGTGCTGCAGTCATTTTGTGACCATGAGGAAGAGGGCAAAAGAATCACAGAGATGCTGATTCAGGGCCTTAATGCCTTTGAACCAATACCATTACTCACGTATCTAGATTTCTTAAGCCAGAATAAAAAAAAAAAATTAAGTAATATATATTTAAAAATAAATAACCATTGTTTAAACTATAGTTAACTGAGTTTTAATAATTTACAACTGAAATAATATCTAAATGATATAAAATTTGGGCCCTGAAAGTAGAATGCTGTAAGTAACACACTTGAAGAGGTAGGTCAGAAGGGGCATCGAGGACTCAATGATCCTTAGCTGGAAACCTTCTACATGGCAGAACATTTAAGTAACCAGTTGTCTGATAGATCTTAGAATGTAGACTACATGTTGACATAGGTTGAGTGGCATGGAAAATACAAGGAAAAATCAGAATATTTAGGTGTGTTGGCTTATTTTGATGGTTGTAAGCAAAGAAGTCCTATTAGGAGAGGTAAACTTAAATAGCTAATCTCTAAGCAGAGAGAAGAGAAAATATGATTTTGCTAAGAAAGGTACTCTTTGAAGGAACAGAGTCTCGTAATTTATACTAATGTAGGATTGGAGATGGTGTCTTTAGTACCCAAGTTAAAACAAGCAGAGGCAAGAATGGAGCACACTGAAAACATAAAACTGGAGCTTTCTACCACAAAGACCTGATTATGTGTGTTAAATGCTGGAGGATTTGGAAGAGCACAGGATCTAGGAGCAGGAAGAGAAGAATTCTTAGCCAAAGACTGTGTCTAGACAAAATCTTTAGCTGTGGTTACTAATACAAGGCATTGACCAGAAGCATTGACTGAATCTACCAAGTTTCTGAGAGAAATTTTATTGTTAAAAATAATGCAAACCTTGCCAACAATTACATATAATCAAAGACAATCCCTAGGTGTCTGAACTTGTTCAACATGCAGAGTTTGCTAAAATTAGAAAAACATTCTTCTGAATGCCCATCTTAGATATAGGCATTGAAAATAATTATTAAAGAATATCTTACTAGAGGGAAGAACCAGAGGCTATGAAAGAAAGACAGAGATTTTTACAAACAGAACTAGGAACTGTCAGATTGATTAACCAAGGAAATTTTCCATTGAAAAAACAAGCAAGCATTTTTCACTATTTCTTTCTAACAGGCTGAAGTATATGATAGTAAATGTTAACCGTTTAGGCTTTTCCCACCATTGTATATTAGATGTGCTGGATGCAGATAACCTGTTCTTTAGAGAAAACCTATAGAAACTGCATGTGTAGGAAGAGGATGTGTTTGGAAGTTAGATTGCCAAATAGGTGGATTGTGGCAGATACTGTTGGTTACCTAAAAGTACTATTTACCCAGCTTTCTACACGCATCTCACCCACCAATACACACACACATTTTGAGCAGAATTCCTTGATTGGCAACCAAGATTGATAGGACTCAGTGATTCATCATTTTGCTTTCTACACATGTTTGTGCCCAGAATTCAGTCTGTTATAATGATATTAATGAACTTCTGGGTATATGTGTCATATTATACTGATGGCATAATGAGGCTCAAGTGAATTGAAGGACTTTGGGGTCTTCATTGTACAGGTACGAGTGACTGGCTTAAACTGGTACCTAATTCTCTGTCTGCTGCTTTATTGGAGTTAAAAAAAAATGCCTTTTGGCTTGCTTAATTGTGGGCAAATTTGGGTGGACCCCTTCTAGGATAGGATGACCTCAGTGTCTTTGCAGACAGACCTGAAACCCCCTAACTTTCCTGCCTTACTCTTTTCTAAGATCCATGAACCTCCTTACTATTAGTATGGATGTTGAGGGACAGGAGGTCTCTTCTTCTGTATCTGCTTCCTGCTAAGAATGGCCGTAGTCCCTGCCTACAGGGGTTTCATGGAGCTGTTTCCCTTTCTGTCTCAGTCAGGGTGGGGTCTTGGGTTTCCTGCTGAAGTGCCACCTCAATCCCTAGACAAGGAAAAGAAGATACAAACTTGTTATTTAAAGCATATATCTATTAATTTCTATTATTGATTTGCCTATTAAGTGAGTAAAGGAAAACAGGTTTGGTTAATATATTTCTTAAAGAGTAAAAAAAGACCTTTGGCCTAAAGTCCCCTCCCCCCTCAGACTCTAAGGGCACTGTCTGACTTAACACCATTTCTGCTAACAATGGGCTGATGACCCTTATCAATAGACAGAGGATCTGAGTCGCCAGTTTGGGACAATTATCAGGATTTGAGCGAGAGGGCCTATTTTTCCCAAAGAAAGGAGGGCAGAAAACTAGGTTTACTAAAAAGATTAACTTTGAAAGAGATGTCCCATTTCATTTCCTGCTAAAAGATTAAGGATTTTACAAGTGATGTCCTGTCTCACATTCACTCATTTTGATCACTTATTCATTCACTGAAATAATTAGAAACAACCAAATATAAGCCAAGAATTGCTTCAGCAGTGAACAAGGGTCCCTCATCGAAGCTTACATTCTATTTGGGAAAACTGGTAATAAACAAATAACTATTTAAATTATCAAGTGAGGCTAATTGTTAAGGAAAATAAGGCAAAGAAAGATGATAGAAAGTTTTGAGAGCTGGATGTAGGGCAGTGCTCTTTTATAAAGGTAACCAGGGAAGTTCACTCTGTTAAGGCAATATTTTAGCAGAGACCCGAAGACAGAAAAGTTATGGTGTTATTTGGGGAAAGAGCATTTTAGACAGTCAATAGCCAGTGCAAAAGTCCTGTGTTGGGAATGTGCTTAGTGTGATCTAAGAATAGCAAGTGGATACAGCAGGTTGAGTGGAGTGAGAGAGGGTAGGAGTGTTGGGGAGGAATCAGGGAGTAGCAGGGCCTTGTTTTGCAAGGTTGCCAGGCTAATTATAAGGGAATTATATTTAACTCCAAGATTTAAGGGTATATCCAGGATTTGTGGGATTTTAAATTTTACAATCTTGGGAGCTTCCTATACATAAAGGAATACAAAATTAGGTACAAACCTAAATAGTTATTTGGAATAGAAAGTAAAAGTTAGCAAGAAATGATCAATTTCAAAAAAAAAAAAAAAAGAAAATATCAATGTAGGCCATCAGAATATGCCACCCCAAATAGCCACAGTGGCTCAAGTATTATTTGAGCTGAAAATAATGAGAAACAGCAAATGCAAAAAAAATAAAGAAAAAAAAAAAGCTCTCAATTCTTCTTGCTCTTTTACCAGGAAGGGCAAAATGACTCTCAATCACCGGAGACTCTTATCAACCCAAAGACAGAGAGGAATTTACATAACAAAACTTACTAAAACAACCCTTAAGTTCTATTGATTTCCCCCACATTATCTACCTTCCCATGGTTTGCCACCCATAAATGCAAAATTCCTTCTTCGTCTTGTCATTTTCTTACAAACTTACTCTTTGTTAAGATACTGTAGAAGCCCCATGTTCTAAGCACCTCTTTGAGTTACTCATTACAGAATTTCTTCCGTGAGTATTGCATTACTCCTGTTAATAATCTCTTTTTCTCTTGTTAATCTGTCTTTTGTCAGTTCAATTTCCAGGGCCCCAGGGGCAGAGCCTGGGGTCAAGGAAAAGGTTTTGTTCCCCTTTACATCACACCCACCATGGATGGGAGGGGTTATAATAATTTTGCTAACTAATTGTGACATCTCTCTGTATTATTTTTTCCCTTATGTTATTTTTGGCTTAAATTTCTTCGATTGCTGCTTTACATATAATTTTATAATGCTGTTTTCTATAGAAAGAATAGAAAGATAATTCAATCTTTCCTTTAGTTTGGTCAAAATTTATTTACTTTTATTCACAATCTAAAAAAATTACTTTTACAACTCATTCGAAATGCCATGTACAATTTTTAGAATTGTTGTGAAATTCGAGAAAGCTTTTCTCAAATTTATTTCTTACATGAAATACAAAATTTGTAAAAATTTTCCACAGACTAATTTCTAGCTCTATATATTTCAAACCCTTTTCTCCTATACTCGCTACGTATTTCTGGTGTGGTGAGGACAAGTTCCTTTCTATGAACTCTAGTCCTGATGTCACAGGATACGCTGGCACAGAAGATAGTAGAAGTATTCATGGAAGCCATTCCTATACGAGCAAAAATGTTACGTCAAAATAACTGTGAACCACAGTAATATATGCCACTAGGTCAAACTAAATGCTTCTGTCATTCAACTTCTTAACTAAATCCCAGAGTGCCTGTGTCTATTCTAGACTTGAAGAAACTTGTGACTTGACTCAAAGAGAATTGTAGTAGAGGGGAAATTCAAAATAGTGTGGTTAAAATATCTTATGTTTTGCAAATTAAAACAACAAAATGACCATGTAAATATATTACCAAGCCTCTTCCAGGGGCTTGGAAGGGCCCAGTGTGAGGGGCTGTGAGTCTGGAGATTTATTATCTTCTTCTGGTGAGATGTGAAACTATTGGAGGATTTCAAGCAAAGTAGTAATATGGTCCAAGTGCTGTTGTAAAAGGATCACTTTGGAGAGGAGAATGTAGGAGAGCAATCCGGGAAGTAGGCAGATCCATGTCAAGGCTCAAGTTCAGGTTGCAGAGGAAAGTGAAAAAGCAGACATAACTCATTCTTTGAGTTCCAGGAAAGCTGACTCTGTTATTCGCTAAGCTATTAATGTGTTTCCTGATAATTCATGTCTACTCATGTCAGACTGGTTTCCTTTCTCAACTATTGCTGATTCAGCAATTATAGGGTTCTCTTAAATTTTCTGATGTTACGAATTTTTAAAGTTCGAATTTCACCAACAATGTTTTTATTACTGTAGCTATTTTTGTTCCTAGACATCCCTGCATAGACATCTTCAGTGTTAGCCAAATGATCATTCTTTACCAACAGAACTTCAATTTACAATATCAGTGTAATCAATGTAATCAGTATCTGGGTTGAGAACTACCAGAGAGGACTCTTACCCATCATTTTAGAAACCTTGGAATCTGACACAGTATCATTTTATATTATCAAATATCCCTTTTCCTGATGAAGGACTATCTGATGAATATCTTTAGAGTTTAATCATTTGTCCCATTTATTTGGGAGTTAACTTTGTGATGTCTTGCTTTAGAACAGAGGTTGGTAAACCTTTTATGTAAAGGACCAGATAGTAAATATTTTAGTTTTTGTAGGCCATATGGTTGCTGTCAGAACTACTCAACAACGCTGTTGCAGCACTGAAGCAGCCATAGACAGTTGTGCAAACAAATGGATGTGGCTATGTTCCAGTATAATTTTATTTACACAAATAGTCCATGGGGCCAGATTTAGCCTGTAGGATGCAGTTTGGTGATTCCTGCTTTAGTATTTTTGTCTCACTGTTTCATGTTATGCGTCCCAAATCTTAAACTCACTTAACCTCTATGAGTCTAGTGTTTCCATCTTTAAAATAAGAACTCTAATATATGCTCTGCCTACCAAATAACGTTGTCATAAGGGTCAAACGAGACGTTGGTTGTAGAAGTCTCTTATAAATTCTTTCTCCTTCCTACCATCCCGAAACACATTTCTCTACTTCCCTCTCTACCAATAGCACACACATATAAATACTCACTCACAAAGGAAAATTATGTCTGGCTACTTTATCTTAACTCCTGGGCCTTATGTCAAATTCTGGCCCCTAAAATGTCACCAAAACCACCTGTGATAGCACAAGCTGAGTTTGTTCTTACCAAGGTAAGGGAGAATATAGGCTTGATATAGTTGTAATAGAGCCTCAGAAGAGGGAGGACAAAGCGATGATATTTATTGAAATTTTGAAAACCTGCCTAGATGAAGGTGAATCTTTCAATGCAGGGGCTTAGTTAGGATTGAATATGGAGCATGATTTAATAGTCTAGAATTGGCAGATGTAGCAAGGTGAGGATTTTGAAGAGGGAGTTCAAGAGTCTTGGGGTGTATGTTATCATTTAACACTTTCTATTGAAGAATTGATTGGTCTTTCAGATGGTTACTGAATGAAGAGTAAAGTTATTTGTAGCCTTTATTTTTGGACGTTTCCTAGAATAATAATGTTAATAAACACATTGAAATAGTGAAGTCATGCTAATGTGTTTAAGTCAATCATAGTAATGTTAGTAAGTTGTGTGGGTGTAGATGGTTTTGGTCCTCACCTATTAAGACATACTGGAGGCATTTTGTGAGAAGAAAAGAAGAAAAGGTAGATTGGATAGCAGGATTTACTTAAATGGTAGAAAGGAAAACAATAGATATAGAGAAGAGAGAGAGATGGCAAGAGTGTGAAGAGGTTTTCAGACCAAGTTTAAAGAGGTGTGTAAAAGCAAGGAAAAAATTTGGGGGATTAGAAGGTATAAGCTATATCAGGAAAGTAAAAAATTAGAAAAGAAAATTTTAAACACTGTCAAATATAAACCACTTTTAATTGTCTGATGGAACATTTATATTTTTATGTGTGACTCGTAAAATATGTAGGCCAGATTTTGAGGAAGTTACTTTTTTTTAGGTAAAAAAAGATATTCATAGTAGAAAAACTTGAGTATACACATAAATAATTAGAATAAATGCAGATAATTCTTAATAATAAAATGAAATTTAAAAAAATTATTATTAGTTTCAAGTATACAGTATATTAGTTTATAAAACAATCCTCCTAATTGCTCTTTCTCTCCTCTGGCTCTCCACCTAACCATTACATTAATGCTAACTGCATTCCCTCTGCTCCCCATCCCCGTGACCATCTATCGACTACTAATTTGTACTTTTTTAACCCTTCACTCCATTCTCCCAGTCCCCCAACACCCTTCCCCTCTGGCTGTTCCCATATTGTCCTCTATATTTGTGAGTCTGTTTTTGATCAATATGTTCCTTTTGTTTTTTAGATTCTGCATATAAGTGAAATCATATGATATTTCTCTGACTTATTTCACTCAGCATAATAATCTCTGGGTCCATCCATGTCATTGAAAATGGCAGGATTTCATTTATTTTAATGGCTGAGTAATATTCCATTGTATATATGAATCATAACTTCTTTATCTAATTATCTGTTGATGGGCATTTAGGTTGCTTCCATATTTTGGTTATTGTAAATCATGCTGCCATGAACATAGGGGTACATAGATTTTTATGAATTGTTTTGGTTTTCTTTGGATAAATACCCAGAAGTTCAATTGCTGGGTCAAAAGGTGTATTCCATAAAATGGAATTTCAATGAAATGGATATATAGGAGCTAAAAATTGAGAGAAATAGGAAGAATAAAGAACATTTTGGAAGGCCATTGGCTGGTTTGTGGGAAATCATCAAAGGCCACTGTGTTTTTAGGAAGAATATGTATCTTAACATTTTAATTAAAAAAATTTATTGCTGTGATATTGCAGAGAGCTTAGGCCAACAACAAACCTGGAGGGCATAGTCCCCAGGGCTGTTGTCACATTTGATATCGACCGCAAATTTGAAGGGTCTCATAAACCATCCAGGTTTGATAATTCATGAGAAGGACTCACAGAACTCACTAAAAGTTAGTATACTCACAGTATGGTTTGCTGCAGGGAAAAGATACAGATTAAATAAGCCAAAGGAAGAAGCTCATATGGGAGAATCTAGGAGAAGTACCATATACAGGGAGCTTCTACTATCTTCTCCCTGTGAAGTCAGGACATATTACTCTGCTGGCATCAATGTGTGATGATATGAATGGAGTTCTACTAACTGGAGCAGTTCATCTGAGTCTTAGTGTCCAGAGTTTTTATTGGACCTCCATTGCATGAGCATGATTCATTGATTGCCCACATGGTAGATTTCAGTCTCCAGGTCAACTGATACTGCATGACCCAGAGCCTCTACCCTAATTCCCATTGTCTGTCTTTTGTCATTCCCCTCCCCTCCTCTCTCAAGTCTATATGGGTATGGCCAGCCCTTCCCTAAATGACATTCTTAGACAATCAAGTATGACCCAAGTCTTCCAGACAAATAATACACTCCTATCTGGAGGGTCCACAAATTATCTCACAGAAGCCAAGGGCATAGATCAGATATTTTCTTTGAGCAAGACCAAATTCTTTACTACGCAGAGATAAATTCCTTTCTTCATCCCATCCTTCAGTAAAGATTTTTTCACAATTTTTTTTTTTTATGTGAAGAAAAAATTTGTTCTTAGTCCCACCAATCTGATGAAAACACTTTAAACATTTTGGCATAGATTCTCTAGGTAGATCTTAGATAGGTTAGGCATAAAAATGTTAACTCTTCTCTATTCTTCCCTAAATTAAAATATATAGCTATCAGCACAAGTTAGAAAACTTATCAGGAAAACCAAATCATTAAGTGTTAGGGTTAGATGAGACCTTTGACTATATTTGGTCTTTTGGGAAGGTGAAGTGATTTGTTCAGCACCAGTGAAGTTTGTGAGGCAGAGCTGAATCAAGATTCCAGGTCCAGTGGCTTTTCTCTTAAAGAGACTCAAGAGATCTTTTGGATCCAAAGGATGTTACTTTTTGAAAATAGCACTGCCTCGTTGATGTATGGTAAGATAACCTTAATGGCTTTTTGATTGATTTGGTTTTGCCTGAGAATTTGGGATGATTTCCAGATCCATATATTAAAGTGTGTCTAGAAGATAGCTGCTCAACTGCTTGCATGTTTTTCTGATTAGCTGAATCGTATATGCTGCTGAAATATTTAACTGAATTTCATGTTGTTGATAGGAGCAGTACAGAATCTAAAATTGAACACTATCTGTATCTCTCCAGTTCTTTGGAAAAATATTCCGTCCATTTGCTGCCTTCTTGTCTTTCTTAGGAAGCTATTAAGTTTTGTTTTTCATATTCACAACTTGAACCTAGTTTTCAGTTGCTTTCTGTTTATTCCCCCCGTAGCCATCCTCAATTATGTAAACATTTAATCAACTTTTCTTTCAGGGTCAAAGATTGTCAGTTGATCCAAATGGTATAAAAAGGACCAGCACTTTTCCTTTTCATATAAGCTAGTGGTTTGTAGGGTACTATAGACTAAATGTTTATGTCCCTCAAAATTTAGTTGTTAAAATCTAGTTTCCAGTGTGAGAGTATTTGAAGACGCGGACGTTGGAACTATTTTCCTTATAAAATAGAACCCAGAGAGCTCCCCTGCCCTTCTTTCATGTGATAACACAGCTATCTATGAACTAGGAAGCAGAACCTCATCAGACACTGAATTGCTGGTGTCTTGATCTTGGATTTCCCAGGCTCCAGAATCATAAGAAATCTGTGTTGTTTATAAGCCACCCAGACTATGGTAGCAGCCTAAACAAACTAAGATGGGAGAATTAAGTGTATGTACTCATTTTTGTTAACAGGAACACCATCACTCGTAGGCCTAGGAGGTAAAAGCTAACTTGGTCTCTTTTCTGCTGATGTAAATGACCTGTTACACCAAACTATTTCCACTCTACTGCTTAGATTTGCTTTACTATGATATGAATAATGAACAAATCATGTGAGTTAATTGGAGATCCATTTTAAAAATGCAAAATGCAAAATGCAAACATCCCTGAGGGAAATTTTAGTACCTTAAGGCACCTTGAGTTTGGTTATCTCTTTTGTATAGCTAATTGAAATCAGCTGCAGTGAAGAGATAACATTCTGCTGAAATAAACTTGGAACTTGATGTGGGGTCAGGCCTAGGGTAGAACATCACAGGTCTTCAGGAATGCAGAGAGAATCAGAAGACCAAGGAAGAGAGTTAGGGAGGTGGAGATAGGAAGACCCTTCACTTTTTCATTTGGTATAATTCTGAACTGTGAGCTTAATGTAGCTTCAAGATGGAGAATACAAAGGGGTGGGCATATGTCCTTTCAACTACTGAGAGGAACAGTATTGTAAATGACGGTAAAGTGATAGAAAGGGCCAAAGTGAGACCGATCAGCTATATACATTAAAAAGTTTAAGTTCTAATTTTTTTATTCTTAAAATACATAGAAATAAAAGTTAATCTAGAAATACAGAAAATGCAAAGAAAATTCTAAGGGTGCCATCTCATGGAGTGAGCCACTACTACCATGCCCTAATATCTTTAGCTTCCTCTCCTTCTATTTTTCCAATACAACTAAACAATCTTGTGGTTCTGCCCTTATATTCTAGACAGTACTGTCCAATAGAAATATAATGTGAGCCACGTACATATTTTTAGTATTTCTAGTAGCATTTAAAAAAGCAAAAAACAGGTAAAATTAACTTTAATAATATATTTTATTTAATATATCTAAAATATTATAACAAATCATGAACAAAATATTTAAAAAATTTTTTGTACTAAATCTTTGAAACCAGGTGTATATTTTATACTTACAGGACATCTCGGTTTGGACTAAGCACATTTCAATTGGTCAATACTCACATGTGTCTAGTGACTGCTGGATTGACCAGTGCAGCTCCAGCTGGAAGATATTATGAACTCAGGAACATTGTCTTTTAAAAATCATGAAAATTTGTTTTAGTTGTATAGCAGAATAATCTATTAAAGAAGGCTTGAATTAGAAGGGCATTTATTATTTACTTAACAAGTTTACTGGATGTGAACGGTCATTCGGAGGGTTAACATGTCATCAGAGATCTAGGATTATTTCAGCCTTTCACCCCATGGATCTTCCTCAGTACACTGGCTTTCCTTCTTTGTGCTTGTCTTCTTATGATCATAAGGCACCTCTCTAGCAGTTCCTGATACCAACTCCTAATACCTGTAAGGGGACAGAGCAAAAATCTTTTTTCTCAAGTCTCTTTTTATTAAGAAAAAGACTTCTCCCAGCAGACATGCTCTGACATATCATTGGCCAGATTTGGGTCACGTGGTAACTCCTAGCTGCAAGGGATCTTGGGAAACTGAAAAGTTGCACAGGTGAAAATAATGACTATGAGAGCTTTGCTTTAGCACATCAATCTTGATGTATTTCCGCCCCAGACAAAATCAGGCTTCTGTTAGCCTAGAAGGGAGAAGGGAATGGCTACTGGGCAGGCAGCAGGCAATATCTGTCAGAGGAGCATTTTCTCAAGGAGAGGGGGACAGAGGGAGAGCAAAAATCAAAAATAATAATTGCATTAATTTTTACTCCCATTTACTGAGTACTCAGGCACCATGTGTAAGTGTTGAATGGATTATCTAATTTACATAAGCACGTACATGGGTTACCTATTGCTGCAGTGGTTACAGATAGTAAAATCAGTGCAGAATTATCAGATTACACTATGAATTCCCCATGAGCAGGAGTCATGTCTTTTTTGTTTTGTTTTTTTCTCATAGCACGGTGTTCATCAATGTTTGTTGAATGAGTGACTGACTCCTCATATTCACTCAAAGCAGTGTACATCTTTCTTTCAAATCTTGTTTTATATATTTGTTTCACCTTCTCTCTTTCAAAGTCTAATGTGTTGCCCTCTTTAAATTTATGGGTACCAGTACCCATGCTCTAGCCTTGGGGACAGGTGCAGGCCCTCATTGAGAACTCCATGCAACATCTCTACAGGTTACCAAGGGTTCTCATTGGGAGGGGGTCATGGCTAGAAACCACAACCAGCTAATGACTCAGCAACCTCCACATTGGAGTTTTCTCCATTCAGACTTATTCGAAGACATTAGGAAAATAAAACTGGTTTCTCTCACGCAAATTTGGTGACTCCTGGGCCTGTGTCTTACGATCTTTCTTAGTCTTACAGATGTTTCTTGCAGTTTGCTAGGCTCTTTCAGCTGGTAAGTATGAGAAACAAGCTCAAGTTTTCTCAATTATTGGGAGTTTATTATAAGGAAAAAAGAAAAAGAAAAAATATCTTAGCTTCTACCCATCCCGGCCTCACAGCGAATTGGGGTGTTGTTCTGGATAAGCTGTAGCAGGAGCTCTAATAATCCATCAAAGCTGGTGTTAGTCTGCAGCAATTTCTGTATTTCATCCCCTTAGAAATAGGCATCCAGTGTTCTTTGCCCAGAGCTTGACCCTCATGTAACTCAGCCGTTTTCTAATGCTGCTCTTCTGCCTCATAATATCTTCTTCCGCTAGTATTAATAGGTTTTACTAGTTTAAAGTCTCCACCATTCTGCTATCTACTGCATTGCTCTGAAGTCTCCCTTTAAAATTCCCCAAGAAAGTATATATGTTTGAGGTGCATCCTTTTATGATTGGGGGCCCTCATTGGTTAGAAGCCCTCTGCCAGACCACATTGCAGATCACTGATAATTATAGATCAGATAATTATCAGATACTTTTCTCTAGTTCAATCGTCTGTCTTCAGAATGACAAAGCCCTGTGATAAACAATGTAAAATTAGTGTATAAATCAAAGGTTTCTAGCCCTCGGTTTTCCCTAACCTACTGTGCCCAACTAAAAATAAGTTTGCGCCTTGCATTCCAGATGGTCTTAAGAAATCAAGTCATTTATCAACTTACCCTCTCTCATTTTACTGGTACTATATTACCAATAAGTACTCATTACTAATAAGTAATAAGAATAGTTGTTAATTTTATGAGTCTTTTCTATTTGTTACATTCAATTTTAGTCAGCCCGAACTTGTTCTTGGTGTTTTTTCTATTTTGTGAAAGGTAGTTTAATCCAGTGGGATTGGGGCTGGGGAGGTGGCCTTGAAGGGAATAAGAGGGTACTTTTGGGGTGATGGATGTTTCATTTATTCTTATTGGAGTGTTGGTTACATGAGTGTGTTCATTGTCAGCATTTACCAAAGTAGACTCAAGATTTATATGATTTTATGTATGGAAATTATTCCTCAATCTGATTAGTTAACAACAGCTAAGACAAAGTGGTTGTGCCAATCAGGGTCCCAACAGGAAACAGACAAATACTCAATTGGGTCATTTGAAGAGAGCTTAATAAAAGACCAAATTACAAAAGGGTCAATAGGGTATAGCACCTCAGGTCTGGAACCTGAGTTTCTATTACCACTTCTATAATAAAGAGACAAGAGAAGGGAGCAGTTAACAGAATGAAATGTGACAAATGTGCCAAATGGAGACCATTTTGGCAGAAGCTGGGACCTTTGGTTAAGGGATGCAGCCAGTAAATCTCAATCATATGTTGAGAAAACTGAGTGAATAAATACCCTAACCCCAGAGTCCTCCTTCCCTACCTCTGATCTCCTCTTTGAACAAACCCAATCAGAAGCCTGAGAGCAAGGAAGGCCATAAATGTAGTCTCAGCCTGTACAGCTCAGCCTCGCAGGTTAGTGAGGTTAGAGAAGGATGGAGAATAGATCTAGAGGGACAATCAGAAGATATCCAGCACCATGTTTTCCATTTCTTCTGAATTACTTCATTCCAAATGTAGACAGTTGCCTTCCCTCCCCACTTATGATTCTTTAAAATGTAAGTAATATAAATATGGCAAGATTATGGCATTTAAAATATTTTACTGAAAGCTCGAGGATAACAAAGGGGTTTACAATGAAGAAAAAACCAATTTAAAATCTCATAATAGCTTTCCCAGATTCTGAATCCTTTGTCATGCCTTGAGCAAGAAGTTCCTTTCTGTCTTCCTTCCTCTTCAGCCCCAGCAACATCATCTGGAAAGTGCCAGTTCACCTCACCCCAGTGGTAATTTCCTTGACTTCCTCCTCTGTGTCCAAAATCTGATCCTATTCTCCCAAATCCCCAAAGATAATGAAATTCTTTCTTTCCCGTTTTTTCTCTTACGAAGGGTTCATTTCATTTGGAGAAACCACTATCCTTTCTATGGGTAATGTTCTGGCCATGGTACACATTATTCCGATCAGGTGTGGTTGGAGTGGTTATATCATTAGGTCCAAAAGTTTTGAATGATGAGGAGTCATATCAGGGTTGGGAAGAATACCAATATTGCAGGGCCAGGCCAGGACCTGGAAGAAGGGAACATGTTATCTTGAGGTATGCAGCTAGGTACTCAGGGACCTCTCAAGAGTCCCAAGTTGGAAGACTTTGGATTGGACTTCATGTTTATCACTTGATAGCTATATGACCTCAGGCAAGTGACTTAATTACTCTGAACTATTCATTTCTATTTTTTCTTTTCTTTTTTTCTCTAGAAAAGGAATAGCAATCATGAAAACATTTTGCAAGACTATATGGTCAAAGGAACATAAGCACTTCCTTTCTAGTAATTATCAATCTTTTTCTGTTGCCACAACATTCACATATGTAGTACACTCCCATCATGTCATGCAGTAATGTCCAAGGGCAAAAACAAGCATTGGGGAGGGGAAATATATATCTAAAAGTATAATGTGAGTGAACACTCGATTAGTTGAAAAAGTCCTTCATGGAGATTTCGATATGATGCTACTCTCCCATATCACCCCCCATCTAAATCAGATCTACTTGAGAGTCACATTCTAGACTGAATTTTATGAACTCATGGGGAGTAAAAAGGGCTAGAAGATGTTTGGCTTTCATAGAATTGTAGTTTTTAAATTAAGTGTAAAAGTTTAAAACCAGAAGATTTCACACAAAAATATATACTTTTGCCTTCTCTTGAAATACAGGATTTCTGGCAAAACCAAACTTATATTTTTGAATGCCCAAATTTGGCTAGAGCTAAATAGTGGCTGTTCCTTTAGACATACCATACGTTCTCCAGCTGGTGTTACCTATTTGTGTCACTTGCCCTTTGGTAATTGAGTTTGCCATCCCTGGTCTATCAAGGAATCATTGATACTGGAAATACAAGGGAGCTTTGTTTTTAATCAGGTCAGTATTTGGTTTCCCCATTTATAGCAAAAGCCCCCTCAGTCCATTGGGGCTATGAAGGAGACTGACCAGAAATGACAAGGTCAACTTCCTCCCAGTAAGGGCCTTTTCCTAGCATGATGTGTTTCCTCTCGAACTGCATATCACAGTTTCTGAAGCCCAGTTAGTGGAGCCATTGTGAAGAAAGGTCAAACCTTAGATAAGCCAGGTGTCTGGAGTCTCACTGCAACACTTCCAACAGCAGAACACACACAAGCTCTAGTGTGGCTCACATTGAGTCCGACTGTCCATCCAGCCCCACCAGCCGAAATGTGAGCAGTAGTGGATCCAGGGTGGGAGGGCTGCGAGTTTGGAGGAACTAGTGTCCTTGACCCTCTGGCAAAGATCCCAGGCTGAAGAAATCCTCTGGGTTTCTTGGTGAGCGATGAGGAAGGAAGACGAGGGTGGGGAAGGAAGATGAGGGTGGGAAAGAAGGGGAGAAAAACAGAGTACAGAGGATAGCCATTTTCTTCTCTCCCAGAAATTGAGCTTTTGTGTTCCTGTGCCACATGCGTGCAGTGAGGTTTTCATTTTCTTTCTTTTTTTCTGGTTCTGGGACTAGTGTGCGTTACTGTATTGCTGAGTGTTTATTTTGGCTGCCGGAGGAAGTATTGACAAAGGAAGTAGAAGAACAAACATACTTTTGTAAGCAGCCGGCCTGAGAGGGGCAATAAAGTGGAACTGGAGAAAGCATGTCGGGGTTGAGATTCCCCGAGACTGTTTAACGCCAGTGTCCCCAGAGCTTGCAGCCAGGAGCTGTGGGAAGGGGGGCGGGGCTTGAGAGCTATAGGGGGTTGCAGAGATAGCTCATTTGAGCTGTGCTTTATGATTCTGATTTTCATGCTTTGTTAGATGCCTTTTCTGGGCCTCAGCTTCTTTCCTGCCCCTGTTTCCTCTCATGTGTCAATACTAGGGCAGCAGGCCTTTTCAGTAGGAGATAGTTTATAGCAAGGAAGTGTCCTTTTTTTTTTTGGATGTGCATGAGGTTAAATAATAAGATTATGATACAGAATTATGAAACAGGATCCCATAAAAAGTTGGTTTCGTCTTTAGGAATTTTAAAAACACCTAAATGTTGTCAAAATTCCAAGTGA
Organism: Rousettus aegyptiacus; assembly: GCF_014176215.1. Lineage (NCBI taxonomy): Eukaryota > Metazoa > Chordata > Mammalia > Chiroptera > Pteropodidae > Rousettus > Rousettus aegyptiacus. Next base: position 112,781,238 of record NW_023416306.1, on the reverse strand, counting down.
TTATTGAGTGAAATCTGGAAAGAATACTCTTTCACTTTTCACCTGCTAGGGGTGGAAGCAAACTTTTCACACATCCAAGTGATGGCACCCAGGGACCTTGCTGGGTTTGAGAGATAAACCCAGGGATTCAATTCCAAATGGTAAATGTATAGATTAGCATCATGGGTATATGATTGAAGAAAGCACCTTTGCTATAAATTTCTTAGAAAATGGATTAAGGCCATGTCAGAGGTGGCTGAAGTATAGTCCTTGCTAGAGACAGGGGAAATAATGAGAGACCCTTTAATTTTTCCCCAAAGGGCTAAGAAGGTGGTTGAAATCTCATATTTAGATGACTTCTGGGGGTCATCAAGTACTGGAGTCTTGATTTAGGCTGAATCCATTCACTGGGTCTCTGGGTGTGAATATTCCTAAAATGGTAATGGTTCCTGAAGGATTTAATGCAGCTCAGAAAAAGGTATATCTTTTTCTTGGAAAAACCTTAGGAAGCTACCTAGATATTAGGTAACAGCACTGTATGAAAAGCTGCATTGTTATCTTTGAAAGGATAGATTACTTCAAGGGATATAACATACTTTAATTTTTTGTGTGTGCTTCCATAAGGTGAAAAGGGGGAGGGGGCAAGTATCAAGACACTAAGAAAGTTACAGGAACTATCACTGCTTTGTAAAGCTGTAGGATATTGGCAGCTGGCTACTGGTTAACTACTGTTTCTCAGGGCAAGTAAGGTCTTTTTCCCACATGGATCTGGGAAAAAGGGCAGATGGAAGTGTTAGGTCAGTGGATGTAGAGGTAGCTTGTGAGTGTACAGGTACATAACCATGTTAAATACATCTCTAGACTAGTATCAGTTTAAACTGATCTCTAAATGGATATGAGTAGGTGTGGCTGGCTGACTAATGCTTCTGGCTCTGTAAGTTCTCTGGATCCTTGCTGAAACTGTGACCTACCTTAAAAAGAAGCTATAGTAGTTCCTGTTATCAATTACCTGTGGTCAATCACAATCTGAAAATATTAAATGGAAAATTCTAGAATAAACACTTTATAAGTTTTAAATTGGGCACTATTTTGAGTAGCATGATGAACTCTGCAGTCCCGCTCTGTCCCACCCCAGGTGTGAATCATCCCTTTGTCCAGGGTCTCCATGCTGTGTATGTTCCCACACGTTAGTCACTCAGTAGCTGTATAGGTTATCAGATTGACTGTCCCAGTATCTCAGTGCTTGTGCTCAAGTAACCTCTATTTTACTTAATAATGGCCCCAAAGTTCAAGAGTAGTAATTCAGATGTGCCAAAAATAAGCCATAAAATGCTTCCTTTAAGTGAAAAGTTGAAAGTTCTTGACATAAGAAGGAAAGAAAAAATAATATACTGAGGTTGCTAAGATTTATGCTAAGAACGAATCTTCTGTGAAACTATGAGGAAGAAAAAGAAATTCATTCTAATTTTGCTGTCACACCTCTAACTGTAGATATATCTCATAAGCATTTTATTATTTTACATTATGACAAGAAGAAGGGTGAATGCAGGGCAAAAAGATATTTTGAGAGTGAGAGAAACCACATTCACACAACAATTGTTACAATATATTGTACTGTGTTATCATTAGTTGTTTTTTATCTCTTACTATGCCTAATTTATAAATTAAACTTTTATCATAAGTGTATGTATGTATAGGAAAAAAGATAGTTTATGTGGAATTTGATATTATCATGGTTTCGGGCATCAACTGGGTGTCTTAGAAAGTATCACCCACAGAAAAGGGGGGACTTCCGTATATTTTATACTTAAAGCTATCTGGAGCTGGTGTCTGTTGTTCTGTATGAGGAGAAGATAAGCTTAGTACTTTCTCTTGACTTGTTTTCTTGAATTTTCTCTTCTTTTTTCTCATTTTTTTTTGTGGTGTAAGTGACAAAAATAATATGTAGTTAAAGTGTAAAACTTGATGTTTCGATATATGTGTACTCTCAAATTTTTATATTCTGAAGCACAGAGAAATGTCTTTGGAAAATTATTATTTTTCTTAACTGTACTTGTATCTGTTTAATATTTTAGTTTACAAAAGAAAGAGAGGAGACTTTCACCAAAGAATGTGGGAATGGATACTGGCACAAACTCTGGAAAAACTAAATTACTTTTATGAGGCTGTGGGGAAAACCATTTGCCATCTATATACCTTGTTTTCACCTTTTAATGTCTATACTATGGAAAGATCTTATTACAGCATAGATTTTCTGGGATGGTCCCCATTATGAATATTTATTATGCCTATAAATCATTTAAATGCCAGAGAAATGCCAATGTTTTTACATTTTAGTATCTAAATAATAGGTTTTAGATTACTTTTTAAACTGATACTCTGTGGATCTTTTAAAAAATGCCTTTTAAAAAATGACTTTATCAAGATACAATTTACATATTACAATATTCACCCATTTAAAGCATTTAGTATATTCACAGAGTTATGCAACCATTATTGCAGTCTTAATTGAAAACATTTCATTATCCCATATAGAAATCCATTAGCAGTCATCCCCCATTTCTCCTCCCTCCAGCCCCTGGTAACTACGAATCTACTTTCTGTCTTTATGCCTATCTGGACATTTCATATAAATGAAATAATACAATATGTGGAGTTTTGTGACTGGTTTAATTCTCTAACCATAATGTTTTTGAAGTTCATCTATGTTATAGCATGTCTCAGTACTTCATTTCTTTTTATTTCTGCATAATATTCCATTGGATGGCTATCCCACATTTTATTCATCTCTTTATCAGTTGAAGGACATTTGGATTGTTCCTCCTTTTTGGCTATTATGAATAATGCTGCTGTGAATATTCAAGTTTAAGATTTTGTGTGGACGTGTTTTCCTTTTTCTTGGGGAAGATACCTACGAGTGGATTTGTTGGGTCATACGGTAACTCCATTTGTTTGCAGAAGAGTAGGATTGTTATTTCCTGAGAATGCCAAGACTTGAAGCCTGGTGACCTCTTTAGTGGCTATGTAGCCCTTGTCAAGTAGCCTTTGCTGTAAGAGAAGTTGTGGCAGACAGACCCTATGGTGACCCCTAGTGATCCCTGCCTCCTGGTGTTCATATCTTTGTGTAATCTCTTTTTGAGTTGGGTGGGAACTGTGACTTGTTTCTAATCGATAAACTATGGCAATAGTGATGGTATGTCACTTTGGCGAACATGTTATAATATGTAAGATGCTATTTTAGAAGACTGGAGACTGTTTTTGAGAGCTTGATGAAGTAAGCAGCTCTGCTTGAGAAACCCATATAGCAAGATACTGCAGGTGGCCCCTAAAACTGAGGAGAGAAGTCAGCAAAGAGCTGGGGCCTGAGTAGTACAACTGCAAAGAATGAATTATGCCAACAATCGGAATGGACCTGGAAGTACATTCTTCCCAGGTCGAACCTTTGATGAGAATGCAGCCCAGCTAAGATCTTGATTGCAGCCTTGTGGGACCCTGAGCAGAGGACCCATGGAAAATGAGATAATAAATATGTGGTATTTAGTGCAACTAAGTTCGTGATAATCATTAATTCAGAAATCTAGGATTTGTTTCCATTATATAATCTGAGCCGCGTCTTTTAAAAATGTCTTTTACTGAGAATACTTGTCAAGGCAGATGTCCTCTTTATCAGTATGGTTATTATAAAAGGATAAATGTCCATAAACACTCAGATATAAGCTATGAAGTAATGTAAACTTGGAATATAATTTCTAGAATGGGAAAAGGAGAATGGCAGAAGTAAGAAACAGTTTTACTCTGTTATGTGGGACAAATGCATCTTTAGAAACTCCATTCCAAGAAGAAACAATGATCAGAATAAAAGAGAAATACTAATTTATGTAATGAATACTACCATTTATTAGGGACTGCTGAGGTGGAGGGATAAGCATGAACTTGAGGCCATGCCCTGGAATAGTCCCGATTTGCCTAGTCTTCTATTCAGACATAAATTTAAACTTGATACCAGCTTTCTCTTACTCTTCATTAGCCACATAATAACCAAACAATCCCAGCCTGGTGAACACCACTTCTATTTTTAGAACCTGCCTAGGACTATTCCATTTTTCTTAGTCATCCATTTCTATATTTAACAATTGTTATACTCAGAATTTTTAACTTATAGCTCACATAAATCCCTTATTCTTCAGTTGAAACCTGCATTCTTTCATACCTGCCCCTAAACAGATGGCCACAGCTGATTATGTGAATCTCTTGACTGTCTTTGTCATACTATTTTGTTTTGTTATATTTAATTCCTGACTGACTTAAGGGAGGAGAGTAAGCTGGATTTTATCCTGTAGCACAGAAACACACGTGGAATGCCTTTTTTTACTTCTTCTGTGATCTGACTTTAATTTCAAATGCTGCGTAGATGACTCAGTGTGCAGTAACTAATATGAAAAGTCATGCTGCTTATAACATACAGCTAAATAACTAATCTGACTTGCCTCAGATGACTTGGAAATTTTCTAGTTAGGGGAACGAAGCAGTTGAAACTGATGGAAAAGAAATGTCTGATTTCCAGTAGAGCAGAAGATGTAAGCATCACTGAAATTTCTATCTTTCCATGTCTCACACCAGTTATCTGATAAAAAAGCAAAACACTGTTCTGCTAAGGATGGAATCAGTTGTGTTTCTCCTTATGTTCACGACAGCGCCATTCATATCCTCATGATAGGGAACAGATAGAATAGATGAAATCATTTTTTAGGTGGTGTACATCAAGAACAAGTTTGCTGGAAAACAAGCAAAGGTTATTTGGACATGGTCGGGGTAACTCTTTCCATGAATAGGGTCTCATTATTTTTCTTTGTTTTTATGTTCTATGTTGATTTAAAAAAATGCATGTATTAAACTTTTACAGAACAAATGAGGTTGATGTTTACATTTACGATTAATTGTTTTCATTTACTTTTAACAACTATTTTCATTTACAGTTATCAAAAACTATTATTTACCTCTGTGCCATGCTGGGACATTATATGTGTCGTTGCCCTAGTGCCTTGTTCCATTACCCGTATCTCCAATTCTGCAGAAGCCTTTGAATCTCTACTTGCTGATCTGCACTTATTCCTTTTGGCGGCTAGTGGGAGTACTGTCTAGGCTGCTCTTTTTAGTGTCTGGGTCCTTGGCCTTCTTTAGTTGGGACGATCACTCTATCAACTACCCCCCTTCCTGCAATTACAATTCCAAATGCTTCACAGATCCTTTTTAATAAAGACATATACCTGTTAATTTGGACTCAAACAGAAATTAGCTAATTTTACATTACAGTTATAAATTGTAAAATCTTCTGTAAAACATGGTTCTTTACACATACATGAGGATTAAATGGAGATAGAGTTGATTCTAAATATTTTGCTGTTTTTCTCCTCTTCCTAAGTGTATTCTGGCTAGGTAGTTTTCATATAAGCCCTGCTATTCCATTTCATTCTTTGATGTTGCTTGCTGTTCATGTGTTAAATACTGCATTAACACCTCCTTGTTACTTTGTAAGGAACACCAATGACTTAGCCAAATTTCAGTCCTCTTCAGCCTTTATGGGAATCAAACTCTGTTCTGCACTGTTTACCTTCTGAATTCCCCTTTCGAGTGTGTCTACTCAAGTGTCGTTTAAACTAGAAGTATGTAAAGGAGTCATTCTTAGGTTGCTCAGAATTGCTCATTCTTATATTTATCTAACAATCATGTCATTTCGTTTTGTGTTTGTTTTGTGCCAACCACTGTGCTGGCTGCTAAGAGTACAAAGATGAATAAAACATGATTCTCTGACCTGGAAGAACTTCCAAAGATGGAGAGAGTCATGCAAGCGCATCATTATGACATGATTTAAGTACTCTAGCAGGGCTGGGAGCACTGAATCAGTTTGCAGGAGTCAAGAGAAAGTAACATTTCAGTTGGGTCCTGACAGATGCGTAAGGATTTAGCAGATGTGTAGGTATGAGGGGTGGCAGCTGCAGAAATGATTTCTAGACTGAGGAGACAGCATGAATAATAATGTGGAGGCATGAAAAAATAAGGTTGGCTTGGAGAATAGTGAAAAGTAGGGTTTAATCGGAGTATAGGGTGTGTGTGTGTGTGTGTGTGTGTGTGTGTGTGTGTGTGTGTGTAAGAGAGAGAAGGGGGGTGGGGAGAGAGAGAGAGAGAGAGAGAAAGTGAGGGACTCTGGGAAATGAGCTGGGGTAGGGGAAGTTTGGAAAGAGAGAGAAGGATGTTGTAGGCTGGGTGTGGAATTCTTATTTGATTCTGTAGCAATGGGATAATGAGATCCTAAAATGGAATAGTTACATGTTAGAGAGTATATAGAAGTATGTACTTTTATATAGATGAGAATAGAGTTGGAAGAGAGGGGTCAGAGGGAGGCCCCAAGAATAGTAACTTAATGCTGCTTCCAGGAGGCAGCTGCCATGACGTCCTCCACTAGCTGATCTTGGTATGAAGCCCTTGCATTTGGGCTGGGACTTAACTAAGTGAAGCAGAGGGAGATGCGGAGGAAGGACTCCAGCTGAAAAATATTTCAGAGGTAGAATTATCAAGGTATTGTGACAGATAGGGTGAGAAGGATGAGGGAGGGGATGTGAGGATGACTCCAGAATTGTCTCCAAGAAAAAATTATTGGCTAATGGAGTTATTAATAAAAATAGAATACAGAAGAAGAATAGGAGTTTAGGCTGGGAGGGAGAAAAGAAAATAGGGTGGTATATAGCAACCATATCTGGTATTCTTGGCTTCCCCTCTGTTTATGTCCATTGCTGGAGTAAACCATTAACAGGACAGCTTCAATTCACCTGTGTGAAGAGCATCTTCCCTCCTGTGGTGCCTTAGGTCTTCACTTTCTGCCCTGGGGCTCCCTGAGTCCAAGCACATAAAATTCAAGGTAGATAAAATTCAGTACAACCATCGATCAATGCAGAAGGGGTCCAAAGAACAAATGCTCCCACTTCTATCTTTTGGGAGGTCAATCTCAGGAGGTATTCTGTACCTTCTCAGGACTGTCAGAATTGAGCCCTGATGCTCATGGTGGAACCTCAGTAACACTTTTAGGATGGCTTTTCTTTTTCCTTGTTTCACCCTTTCCACTCTTCTACTCCTGCTTCTTAGGGATTACCACTCAAGTAAAACTACTTGCAAGTGAGTTTTTATTTCAGGTGGATGTTTCAAGCAACCTAAGCTAAAACAGGTGGAGAGGCAAAGACTAGTTTGATTGTAGATGAGTTAAGTTTGTGGTGGTCAGACCCTCTGTATTTTGGGGGATTTGCTAACGGGTACAAATGGAGGTTTACATTCCACATGTCTAAATATTTAATCATTATAGATCAAGCAAACACGTTATTAAATATAATGTTATATTCTCTCACATACCTGCATATGTACAATTATAGGATTCTTGGACTTCTCTGAGTTCTGTGCTGGAATGTGGCTATGTGAAAATGCCCAGACCCACAGCTCACCCCTTTCCCTATCCACTTCTGTCTCCTTCACATGCTATGTGTAGACACTCCAGCCTGCAAGTTCTGTCCACACCCCCAATGAAGAGCCACTCTCACACCGGGGGGATGTGAACAAAGAGATGCAGCCTGCCCTCGGGAGAATCAACCTAGGAATAAGGACTGCACACACTCTAGAAGAGGGCCCTGGGTGCCTGGAGCATGGTTTAGAAGTGGGGCCATGGGTTCTGGGTGGGCAGGTCTCATTGGCCTGCAGACTCCTTATCCTGTGGTAAGGGTCATAGAGGAGATACATAGTGGGGTCCTTTAGAGTCCTTTATTTTACTTATTTATTTTTTATGCCTACAGCACCTGGTATTCCTAGGTGGTCTCCCATCTAAGTACTAACCAGGCCCGACCATGTTTAGCTTCCGAGATCAGACGAAATTGGGCATGTTCAGGGTGGCGTGGCCATAGATTCTTTAGAGTCCTTTAGACCCCAACCCTTGGGCCATGGATGGATACCAGTCTGTGTCCTGTTAGGAACTGGGCCACACAGCAGGAGGTAGTGGTGGGCGAGCGAGCGAAGCTTCATCTGTATTTGCAGCCTATCCCTAGCACTAGCATCACCACTTCAGCTCCACCTCAGGTTATCAGGCATTCAATTCTCATAGGAACACCAGTTCCTGGTGCCAAAAAGGTTAGAAACCACTACTTTAGACCATGGGGTTCAGGGGGCCCTTCTGGTGGTGTGAAGGCATAGTCAGGCCATGGGACATCCTGGTGGAGCTGTCTGTTAGGTGATTAGTAACATAGAGCTGGGGCTCGGAGAAGTTAGATCTCGATATAAATGTTTACAAGTTGGCAGTATATAGATTGTTACTGAATAGTGGAAATAGATAGGCTCAACCAGGAAGATGAAGTAGAATGAGCAGAGAAGGTCTTAGGAACAGAACCCTGAGGGTGGCTGGGGCGGCAAAGCTAGAAAAAGAGACGAAGGAGTAACAGTCTCTGGAGTGACTCAGTATTTCATCTCAATATTTTAAAGGAATTTTATTCTTCTAAGCTAAAAAAGCAAACATAAATTAATCCCTAATACAGCATGATAGAATCAAAGTGTTTAGTCCTCATGCTCACTGCATGTCATATGTATGTAGACCCTACTATCACTGGTCATACATACTATGCTCACAAAGTTGTCTGGGACTTTGAGAACTCTAGTGTTCAATGTCCATATAAAACAAAGTCTTACCTGGGGGAAAGTAGGGTGCCTTTTAAAAATTAATATAATATTTAGACAAAAAATATTGTGGGATCAAGAAGGAAATCCCTCAGATCGTAAGCCCTCATATGTGTCTAGATGTCCATTTCCTTAACTGTAATATGAGATTAATAACATCACCATTAATTTATTGTGGGAGTCAGGTAAAGTAATACATAGTATTACTATGTATTACTATGTATTACTATGTAATTTTTGACAAAAATTAAATGTTTTATACAGATGCAATGTATTGAGCTGATTCCAATGCTTTCGTTTTGAAGAACCTCATATAGGAGCTCAGTGTTCTGGAAGGGTATTTGTGATAGTTTTATCTGACTCATTCATTTCCCAAGTAAAGAAAGAGAGGGTGTGAAAGGGATGGAGGATACAGCTATTAAGTGGTAAAGGCAGGCTGGAAGCCTTAGTCCTTTGTCTTAGTCTACTTCTTCTGGTATTACTTTATGCTGTAAGTAAGGACATTTGTTGTTTCTAGAAAGAGACTTGGAATAGAAAAGGAAGATAAGCACATGAAAAGTATCACAAAAGAATCTGTTAGGGAAGAAAAGAGAATGAGTTTTGTGGTGTGATTCACCAACAGTTCTACTCTTAGTTTGCTGTGCAGTCTTCTGATGATTACAATCATGGCCCTGTCATAACCAGAGTCTGAATGAATGATGCATAGCTGAACACTACATCAGTCCTGAGGAACACTGAGGCATAGTCCCCATGAGATTTTATTGTAAAGACAGAAATTAGCAAGTAATTATCAATATCAAATGTATGTAATCAAGTATCCGATTAAGTGCAAATAGCAAAGAATTACTCTAGATTATAAACTTATGAGGGCAGAATAATACTTGTTCTGCCCTTTATGTGGTACAACATTTGGCAAATAGTTGGCAAATCTTCAGTTACTGAATGATATGTTAGATGTAAAAAAGGCTAAGAAGGAAAATTGCTTGCTGTCCTGAAAACATATGAAGGATGGCCTAACTTGATCTAGGGAACAAGGAAAGCTCCTAAGGAAATGCTATTTAGGCTGATATATAATTATCATGGTGATGAATGGTAAAGGAACAGCATGTGAGAAGACCTATAGGCAAGAGGGAGACTGCCATAGTTCTGGAAGTGAGAGAAGTCTAGCAAGGAGCAGTAGGCAATGGTGGGGTTATATTGTCTATTGCTGCATAACAAATGACTTGAGAATTTAGTGGCTTAAAACAACAAAGATTTATGATCTCATAGTTTCTATGAGTCAGGTATCCTGGAGTGGCTTAGATTGTTATTCTAACTCAGGGTCTCTCATGGGGTTGTAATAAAAATATTGGTTATGGAAGCAGTCATCTGAAGGATTGACCAGGATTGGAACATTGGCTTCCAAGAAGACTCTTTAGTATGGCTGTTGGCTGGATTCTTCAGTTCTTCATCGGCTGTAGGCCAGGGACCTTGGTTTCTCACCACATGGGTCCATAGGGTTGCTCATGACATGGCAGCTAACTTTCTCCAGAGTAAGCAATACATAAGAGAGATAGAGGCAGAAGATTCAATGACTTTTATGATCTAGCCTCAAAAGAGATATGTCATTATCTTTACTATATGCTGTTTGTCACACAGACTAATACTGATACAAATGTGGGGCACACTACAGAAGCATATGAATACCAGGAGGCTGGAATTATTGGGGCTGTCTTGGAGGCTGGCTACCGCAAATAGTGATGAAACAGAGTCTAGACGTAGTAGGAGTTTTAGGCCATATTAAAGGTTTAGACTTTATTCTAAGAACAATGAGAAGACTTGGAAGGATTTTAAGCAGGGTCCAGTCACAGGACTGTAGATTTAGAGTCAAGACTACTGTCCCTGAAGGGTATAAGAGAGTGGTAAAGTGGAGGCATGATTCCATTCCTAGGGCCTGATGTATGTTAGTTCATTCAACCAACATTTATTGTGGAGCTCTGACCTCCCAGAGTTTATAACCCAATGTCAAATAGAGGTTAGAAAGTAGGCACGAGAATGTCTATAATAAGGTAAAGTACAGGTTCCTATGACAGTACTTAGAAGGGCACGTAACCTATTTTGGAGAGTCAGGAAAGGACTTCTGGAGGAAGTGCCATCTAAACAAGGACCTCAAGGATGAGTAGGCAAAGGGTAATGTTCTATGCATGAACATAGTCCAGGAAATGAGAAACAGAATGACTTGTCTGGGGGAACTGAAAGTAGTTCAATGTGTTTGGAGTCTAGATTGGAGGTGAGTGTGGGTGGAGGGGTGAGCAATACAAAGTCACTGTGGTAACGAGTTATATCAGGATGAGTCCTTTATTCTTGTTAAGGAATTTGAACTTTATTTGGGCAGCAAGATATAGTTAAGAAGGGCTTTAAGAAGAGAATGGGCATTTTAGAATCATTACTCTGGCTGCAGCATGGAGAATAATTTGAGCACAGAAAATTCGTAGGCTAAGAAACTGAATTTAATACAGGTGTAATACAGGTATGAACTGATGGTGGCCCAAATTGAGGTTAATGAAAATTTGGCTTGAGATATTTAGGAGTAAAGCTGTGAGAATCTGGTGATTTTTCATTTGAAAGATAAGGAAGAGGATGTCTAAGATAATGCCCAGCATCATGGCTTATACTGAGTCCTGGGCAGTTACCAAGACTAGCACAAAAGAAGGCAAGAAGGGATGTGATAATTGGAACTGAGGTACAATGTCTGGTCTGGGTCTCCCTGATCCAGTTACTAAGGTGCAGGGGTAGAAGGAGGTCATTAATAAGTCTGGCTTTGTTTTAAATCTTTTGAAAGTTATGTCACATACCTGGGAAGAGGGGAGCCTACAATTGTAAAGTAGATCCTATTACTGTGGAGGTTGGAGAGCAGGAAAAAAAAAGCAGTTCTTAAGAGTTTAAAGATTTTCTCCAACTCAAGGCCAAACCAGTAAAAAATACTTTCACACCCCAGAAGACAATGGAATGAATCCCATAAGGCTTTATAGAGATGACAGAAGAAAACTCAATTTTTATCTAAGATATTTTAACCAAAACATTTTGTAATAGCAAATTTGCCTCCAATAAGAAACTACAACTCTTTTTTACTAGGATAAAAGCCTCCTGTTTATAAATGCACATTAATTCTTCATACTTTTCACTAAGCTTCTCAATTCTGAGAGAGTTGAATTAATGATGAAATTCATTTTATAATACTGATTTCCCAAATTATACTTCTTGGAATAGTGAAATAGCAATCTTTCATTTCTCTCTCTCTCTCTCTCTCTCCCTCCCCTCACTGTTTCTCCCTCTGTCTCTGTTTCCCTCTCTGTCTCTCTCTGTCTCTGTCTCTCTGTATGTGTGTAGATACTATATACATAATAGCCCAACTGAGACCTAATTGACCTTGGGGGTCAAGGGTTAAAATTATGTCAAACACAGAGAACCAAATAATTTTCTATTTGACTCCTTCGACTCTTTCTCTCCTTGTTATCCCAGATTATGACTATTCCTGCTCCTCCTTTTATACACCCAAGCAAATCTGATTCATCTGCTTCTCTTTCCTCCTTTCCTCCTACAGAAACTGCTAAAATTATTTTCTACTGAGTTATAACAGTATTTCTGTAGAATACCAAGCTCCACCTTTAGGTTCCATTTAGTATAGACACAAAGATAAGTCTTCATTTTGGATGATTTTTCTGACTTCTTGTTTGTGTTAAAGAAGTCCTTTGCGGTCCAATCTATGCTCTTAAGGAAGAAGTTTTCAGAATGTATTAAGACTTGCTATTCTGTACCAAGTGAGCTGGAGACCTTCTCTTGCCAAGAAAAGCATTTCTCGTTTTGAGCTGTTTGCTGCCTTCTCTCATGCCTCTCACCTTTTCCCTTGCAGGTCTGTAGATGCTGTCTCCCATTATTGTTAATGCTTGAAACCCTTTATGCAACCACAATCATCTTGACTTTTTTTTTTCTTTTCAGAAAGTGACTCTACAAATAGACCCTATGCTGTACTCTTTTCCAAAATATTTGTGTTTGAGACACTTCATAGAGAAATTCATCTGAGAGCAAAAAGGAGTTTGCACATATAGATGCATTTGCACACGTAGATGCATGTTGAATGGAATATAAGATGGTCATCAAGTCAGAAGCTTGTCCCAAGGGGCAGCTGTCATATAATGAGGCTTGAAACAGCCTAAATTAACACAGAGCTAGGAACTTACTTCCAAACTCTTGAACTCACTTGTTCAACTTGTAACCTATGAAACTGGTCATTTGAGCTAACTGTAACAAATGCATAGACAACGACAGTTCTATTAAATAGCACTTGGTCATAATCACCACCAACCTCAAATATTTTTTAAGGTGTCTACATATGATTGAGTTTTATCCTTATTGTACTGACAAAGAAAGTAAAAAATAGGGGGTTACATGACTATATCTAGTTACTATAATATAGTGAGTAAGGAGCTGAGCTAGTTGGAGAAACCGATTTTCTTAATTTGTAGTTTAATATTGGATCCTCTTAAAACACTCCAAATTTTAATTTTTTCCCCAACAACAGATACTTTTTGAGTACCTTTTTGCAGGAGATGTACTATGCCACATGTTAAGGGAAAAGATAAATATTTTACTCGCATGGACCTTGTAGGTATGGAGATCCTTGGGATAATGATATACTTAGAAATAAAATGAGTCAGTATATGTCAAAGATGGTTTCAATTCACAAATACTGTAAGAAAGTATTTCAGGGTAGTTATAAAAAGGATTCTAGAAAGGGTGGAGATAGGTCATGAGATAAGGGCTTTCCTTATCTCACACCATTTCTCCAGACTGGTACGAGGATTCTGGAGGTAAAGAGATCAATTTGGTTGAAGAAACATTTTATATAGGGTAATTGTAGGAGCTTCATTTCTGAAAGTTAGTAGGCCTGACCACACAGTCTTCAATAAGAAATTGAGTGTAAACTTTACTAGGAAAGTTACTAACAAGCTCCTGAAGATTTTGGATAGCAAAATGATAGCTTTCCAAAGCATATTCATTGAGTGACGGTTATATGTCAGACTCTAGTGTAGGGATTCACCATCAAGTAAGACAGTGTCTGCACTGTCAGCACATTTGCAGTTTAGTCGAGAGAGACAAGTAGACAGGCATCTATAAAATAGTATGATAATTCTATAGTGAGACAAGTATAGATGGACCTGGGAACACATAGAGAAAGGAGACCTAACTCAAGATTGTGGGATTAGGAAGGGCTTTCCGGAGGAATTTCTGATTGAATTAAGTCTTTCAAAACCCATATTCTAGTTTCTCTGATTAAAATAGTAACATACACATCAAATAGTAACATAAACATTGGACTGTGGCCAGGACAATGGCGTTGTTGTATACCTCGCAGTAACGATGTAGTGATACCTACCCCCATCCCACCTCCTCTGCTGAAGTGGTGTCAGAGAAAACCAGGTAAAACAGGAAGTTTAACTAAGATTCAGGGTCTAAAAACATAATGCCGAAAATATCCAGATTTTAATAAAAAAATCACTTGTTTTTTCAACAACCAAGAAGATCTCATACTGAATAAGAAAAGACAAGTTACCAACACTGAGATGACAGAAATATTAGAATACTGTGCCAAAGACTTTAAAGCAGCCATCATAGAAATCCCTCAATGAGCACACATGAAACAAATGAAAAATAAAAATAAAAACTTTCAGTAAATACTTAGAAGGTATAAAGGAGAATGAAATTGAAATTATACAACAGAAAAATATAATAACTGAAATAAAAAGTTTATGACAACAATAGAATGGGAAAGACAGAGGAAAGAATCAGTGAACTGAAGAATATAACACTAGATATTACCCAATCTGAACACAAAGAGAAAATAGACTGAAAAAAGATTAACAGTTCCTTAGGGACCTGGGGGACTTTAAAAAAGATCTAACATTTATGTCATCAGAATACTAGAAGGAGAGGACTTTGAAAGTACTTGAAGAAATAATGACTGAAAACCCTCTAAATGTGGGGAAAAAATATACAGATGCAAGAGGCTGAGCTAACCCTAAATGGAATCAACCAAAAGGTACACTAAGCTACATCATAGTCAAACATGTGAAAACTAAAAACAGAAAAACTTGAAAGTAATGAGAGAAAAATGACACAGGGTCGAACAATTTGAATGATAGTGATTACTCATCAGAAACCAAGGAGATAGAAGGAACTGATACAGAATTTTTTTAAGTGTTGAAAGAAAAGAACTCTCAGCCCAGGATCCTATGTCCAGCAAAAATATCATTCGAGATATTTAAAGGGAAAATCAAAACATTCTTGGATGAAGGAAAACTAGGAGAATATGTTGTCAGACATAACTTAAAAGAATAGACATAACTTAAAAGAATAGACATAACCTAAAGAAAATATTAGTCATTCTTTCTTTCTTGTTCCTTTTTATAAGAAAAGAAATCATAAAAGGAGGACTCTTAGAACACTGGAAAGGAAATTATTTAAGATAATTATAAACAGAAGAGGGTAAGAGGATATAACAGTAAATAAATAAAAATGAAATGAAAAAAATGTTCAAGTAGTTTATAGGAATGCAGGAAAAGGAGAACAGGTAAGAAATAGAACAAACAGAAAACAAAGAATGGCATGGCAAATATAAGCCCTACTATATTAATAATTATATTAAATGTAATTTTCCAGATCCACCAATTAAATGACAGATGTTGACAAAGTGGATTGAAAAACATGACCCAACTACATGCTGCCTATAAGAAACTCTGTTGAAATACAACAACATAGGTATGTTGAAAGTAAAAGAATGGAAAAAGAGATATTATGTAAACATTAATCAAAAGAAAGCAGGAGTGGCTGTATTAATATCAGATAAAGTAAACTTCAAAACAAAGAAATTTATTAGAGAAAGAGAGGGATATTACATAATGTAAAAGGATCAATCCACCAAAAAAAAAAAAAAACAATAATCTCATAGCAACCCTAAACATGTATGTATCAAACAACAGAGCTACAAAATATGTGAAATAAAACCTGATAGAGCCACAAAGAGAAACAGACAAATTCGTAATTAGTTGAGACTTCAATTGTGATAGAAGAACTAAACTTTTCTCAATGATGATAAAGAACTAAATGGAAAATCAGCAAAGATATAGAACTCAATAACCAACAGGATCCAACTAATAATTACAGAACATACCTCCCCAACAAGAGTAAAATACATATTTTTTTTTCAAGTCCCCATAGAACGTATACCAAGATGGATAATCTCCATGGCCATGAAAGCGACCTTAGGAGACTTGAATCATATATAATGCGTTCTCCAAACACAATGGAATTAAACTAAACATCAATAACATAAAGATAACAGGAAAATCTCCAACAGCTTTGAAAATAAGCGAAGTACCTCTGAATAATCCATAGGTCAAAGTGGAAGTCTCAAGGGAAAAAATTTTAAAAACTAAAATTGAACTCAAAAAGAAATATTAAAGAAAATGGAAATAAAACATTTCAAAATTTATGGAACAAGACAAAAATGTCTACTGTTACCATTCTTATTTAATATAGTCTTTGAAGGTTTTACCGGTGCAATTAGGGAAGAAAAAAGGGCATTTAGATCAGAAAGGTGACATGATTTTCCATGCAAAAATTTTAAGGACTCTACAAAAAGTAAAATCTCTCCTACAACTAATAAATGAGTTCATTAAGGTAGCAGGATACAAGATTAACATACAAAAACAATTGTATTTCTACATACTAGCAATGAATATATGGACACTGAAATTAAAAATACTATACTGTTTATAATCAAAAAATAAAATACAAAAAGGACAAATCTAGCAAAACGTATATGCTAAAACTACAGAATGCTGGTGAAAGAAATCAAAGATTACCTACATGAGTGACATACTGTTTTTATGTATTGGAAGACTTGACAAAGATGCAACTCTCTCTAAATTGATATGTAGATTTAATGTAATTTCTATCAATATCCCAGCAAGATGGTTAAGATGTTTATGTAGATACAGATAAGATTATTCTAAAATGTATGAAGAAAGGCAAAAGAACTAATAAAACAATTTTGCAAAGACAAAAAAAAAAATTGGAGAAACCAGTATACCTGATTTTAAGACTTATTGAGCTAATAACAGTATTATTATTATTGATTAATAACTAATCAAGATTATGTGGTACTGATGGAGGAAGACACATAAATCAATGGAACAGAACTGAGAACATAGAAATAGATATTACACAAATATGCCCAACTTATTTTTGACAAAGGTGAAAAAGCCATTCAATGACAAACTACAGACTGGGAAAAAATATTTGCAAGCAACATGTCTAAAAAAGGAATAAGTATCTAGAGTATATAAAAACATTTAAACTTAACAGTTTTTAAAAAAATTAAATAAGAAAAATCCATGGAGAAACTTTTCACTAAAGAAGTGTTACAGATGGCAAATAAACACATAAGTAGGTGTTTAGTATTATTAACTGTTAGGGAAATGTAAATTATAACCACAATGAGATATCATTCCACACCTATCAGAATGGCTAAAATAAAAAAAATAAAATAACACCACCAACTGCATTGGATTACTCATACATTGCTTGTAGGAATGTGAAAAATCATTTGGAAAATGTTTTGGCGGTTTCTTAAAAGTAACCAAAAACTAAACATGCAACAACCATATGATTCATCTATTACACTGTTATAAATTATATGACAATTCATATAAATCTTTAAATGATAAAATTATTGAAAGAGAGAACAGATTAGTGGTTGGTTGCAGGGGGTTAAGAAGGGTATAGGGGTTGGAGGGAAGTGAGTGTTTGACTATCAGAAAAATATGAGGAATCCTTGTGGTAGAACTCTTCTGTATCTTGACCATATCAATATCAATATCTAGATTCTGATATTACACTATAGTTTTGAAAGATGATACCATTATGGGAAACTAGGTAAAAGGTGTACAAGTTATCTTTGTATTATATTTGACAACTATATGTGAATCTATAATTATCTTAAAATTATAAGTAAAAAAATTAAACTGTTTTTAAGATTGAGTTAGCCTAGAGGAGATAGGAGAGAAGATAATTCAGGTAGATGGAGAAATGAAACTTAAACTAGGTCAGCAAAGCTGGAGTGCAGGTTATGTGTTGGACAGGAAATAAGGCTGGAGTGGTCAGTCAGGGCCAAATTATAAAAGCCACTGCTTAAGGAATTTGAAATTTTTAAAACTTATGAAGAACCTTTGAAGAATTTAAAGTAGCAGAGTGACACAATCAGATTTTTGTTTATAGTGGTAATTGGAGGATGACTAGAAGTCCAATCAGTAGGGGCAGACAGAATGGGGAAATGTGGGATTCAACATTTGGAGGTATTGATAAGATATAAGAATAGGGATAGTGAGACTAAAGAGGAAGAAAAAGTGGAAAGGTGTGATTTAGGGGTGAGTATCAGGATTTTAGCTTAAGAAGTGGGATAGTTTTAGAAAACAGTGAAGAACTGGATTTGGAATAAGAATAAATTGCTGAAACAGAACAGAGAGTCGAGAAACTGTGGCCAGATAGGTTGTGCACATGGACATCAGATTAACCTAGAACCTAGAATGATGACAGAACTGGAGAAAAAAGGAAGATAACAAATAGAGAGGTATCCAAATTTGTAGTAAATATAAATAGTAACTGGAAAGTCAATAATAACAATGACAAGGTAAAGAGTGGGAGCTACAGACAGATGGCATAACCCTCAATGGAGGTGTGTTTATACAAGGAGGAGCGGTAGTTGTCTGAAGGCAGCAATTTAGAGTAAGAAAAATATGGTGTGTGTCCCTCTCCTTATATGGGCAGTGAGATAGTGAGCAACCTAGGATTGGGAGGTGGAAACAAGCAGGTAGAGGGAGTATTTTGGGAAAAGTTTAAAAGAATAGGGACCCCAGAGGGTAACATGAGAAGGGCTGATGGATTTGTCAATAATGGGAGAATGATAGCTGGATTTGAGGGGTGGAGACACAACTGAATGTTGTTGTTGTCGAGAATAGAAGAAAGAACACATGACTGCAGGGGCTTGGATTTGCATAGCGGTGAAGGATGATAGTCAGTGACAGGCATGGTTGTATTTACTGGCCTTAAGATGCTGACTGAATTTCTGACATCAAATTGCTTTTAGACTGGCAGAGACAGTAGATCCTGGTAGCATCTGAGACAGGATGACATATGGTGTTTGTGTCCTGATCAGTGGTCTGTAGCCTTCAGAAAGCAGTTGCTTTCTGTTTCAGTAAACCCCAGTTCAAAAGACAGGAAACGCAATTAGGCCAACATGAGATTTGAAAGGATTTCCAGTATCAGCAAAATTTGGGCTTTGGTAGAGAAGGTTGACCTGGTTAAGTTCAGGCAGGCCTATCCCTAACATTTTTGAGACCTTGAGCATGAGGACTCAAGAAGGCTCTGGCCTGTGGTTCACTCATTTGTCTTCCCAGCCCTGGCTTTGTTCTGCACCAAGAGGAGTCCTGGGGATTCCCTGGACCACACTTCCAAGCTTTGTCCAACTGCCTCTTGGCTGCCATTCAGTTCTAGGGGAGAGGACATAGTTGCCCCAGTCTTTGCTCAGGAGACTGTCCTGGGAAAAAGTCCAGGTAGGCCTTGGAAATGATCTCCAGGCTATTGATTGGGCAGGGAATTCTGAGTTTCTGGGAACCTAGACTGTTGTTTATATAGGGGGCATATGGACATCAAGTCGACTTGTTCTTATGAACTCTTTGCCCCATGGAAAGGGGCACAGCCTGATGATGATCAGAGAGGGTCTGTCTAAATGACAGACACTGTTCAGGGGCCCAATGGTGGCCCGAGTCTGAGAAGGGCACTTGGTTCAAGTCAAGGTCGAATGATGTTCTTGGCATCTTTTGGCTTGAGTGAAGCTCAGCATCTGGTAGAAGGTAATGCAGCACAATTAGAGCCATTCCTTTACCCTTCTTCCTTCTTTCTTCTCTCTAGTCTCATTCTCCAGAAGTAACCAATGTAAATGGATGATATATTCTTCCAGACTTTTTCATGTATTTTTCAATAAATTGCTTTTTGTTAATCTAAACAGATCACGGATATGCTTATCAGTCAGGATACATAGATATACAACTTGTTTTAAATGGTAGCTTATTTTTGTTTTAAATGGTTACCATTATTTTTTTAGCTAGCATTATTTTCTATTTTTTTTCACTATTATAGACAGTGTTGAAATTCACCCATTTAACCTATACTTATTGAGCACTTACTATGCTAGGAATTGTTTTGTCACTGGAATTACAGCAATGAACAAAGATAGGAAAAATGGAGGTTACTTTCCAGTGGGACAAGTCAGGCCATATACCTCCAAGTAAACCTGCTTTAGATAAAATAGATGGTCTCTAAGTCTCTCTTGTTTTCCAAGGAGATCTCATTTAGCTGTCTGAAAGGCTTTTGTTGATTTGTAGCCACTTTTTGTATATTTTGGAAAGCAAAATTTCATAATTATTAAGGACGTTGCAAGTATTTTCATGTATATAATATTAAATCCCCATGGCAGAGCCACAAGATGAAAATATGCTCAGTTCCTGTAATTATGTCCTGGAGAACTTCCTGCTAACTAACAGCACTTCCTCTAAACTGAAATAAACTCCTTTAAGTAATGAAATTTTGGTGTTTGTTACATCAGCTTAATGTACCCTAATTAATGCTCTGGGTTTTCCAAGGTAGATAATCATGTCATCTGGTATGAAAGAGTATGTTTAGTTTTTTAAGAAACTGCCAAACTGTCTTCCAAAGTGGCTGTGCCTTTTGCATTCCTACCAGCAATGACTGAGACTACCTATTGCTTAACATGTTCACCAGGATTTAGTGTTGTCAATGTTTTGAATTTTAACCATTCTAATAGGTGTGTGGTGGTATATCACTATTGTTTCCTAATCCTATTTTTACACTCAGTCCTCTAATTGTCTTTTAAAAAATATTTTTTAATCTTTTAAATTTTATTTAGTTATTTTTAAATTTTAGTTTTCAATTAGAGTTGACATTAAATATTATGTTAATTTCAGATGTACTATCTTCTGATGTCTTTGTCGAAAAAAAAGTATTTGCTTTGAGAATCTTTAAATATCCTACAATTAATTATGTTTTCTACTTTCTCTACTGCCATGTATATACTGAGAAGCAGAATGAGAGTAAAGAGAACTTGGAACAGAGCGGGAAATACCGTAAGCAGTTTTAGGCTAATGGGGCAGGATTCTGTGTATGTGTGTGTGTGGCCATTTTCATCTCAGTTTATTAATTCAAGATCTAACTCTTGGAAGACGATTCAAGTAAATATAGAGAAGTTGGTAATTAGTGGTCTGTGAGGAAGCTTGTGTTATTATGTCTACTAAATTCATAGACTAAAGTATTATTTTATTGTTTAATGAGAAGGAATTACAAGGAGGGTGAAAGTTAATTAAATGAAAAGTTCTTAGGAAGGTTAAGAATAGGGTAGCTGAAGAGAAACGGAAGGTATCTGGTGACTCATTACGGCATTTTGAAAAGTGGGCAGGTAGGTTTAAAGACCCTTTTATATGAGAAAATATATATGAAGCAAAAACCAGGTAATATTTAAGAAACTTTAAATTTAGAAAGAATTATATGATAGACAGAATAATGGTCTCCCAAAGATATCCATGCCTTAATCTTTGGAACCTATGAATATATTACCTTCTGTGGCAAAAGACAGTAAATATGATGAAGGATCCTCAGGTGAGGAAATTATCCTGGTGGAACCAATATGATCACAAGGGTCCTTGTAAAAGGGAGGCAGGAGGAGTAAACCAGACAGAAAATGTGAAGATTGAGGGGAAGACCAGAGAGAGAGAAGGTGATACTCTGCTGGCTTTGAAGATCAGAGGAAGAACCCATGAACCAAGGAATGCCTCTAGAAGCTAAAAAAGAAAATAGATTCTCCCATAGAGTCTCCAGAAAAAAACTGAAGCTATCTGGAAGCCTACTAAGAGCAACCTTGTTAGCATAAATTCAGGTATAGCTGAAGAGGGCTTATATGAATAACATGAAAGATACCCCACTTATTTCTATCACTCAGGAAAATCCAAGGGTTTCAGAAACTTGTGTCAGGAACTGGGGACAAAGACAGAATATATATACATTAACATTATATTTTATATATATATATATACACATATATAAAATATCACAAACAGTAATTGAAATCAAGTAAAAAATTGTCTTAAAGTTTGGTATCTTGCAGTATAAAATAGAAAAAAAATACTATTAATGTGAACTCTAGGGAATCTTGATAAGTGTGTTTTGTTTATCTGCTATTTTCAGTTATTATGTGTTAAAATAATAGAATGTCTCTTTGGAACTATCAAACTAAAAGTGTTCCATAGATTAGATTAAGGAAATTAGAAATATACCAAGGCATGCAGAGAGACACGTGTGTAAGATGTCCCTGGATGTTATCAAGTTTGTAGAGCTGAGACTAGAGCTCGTGCCTCTTCACTGATTAAGAAAGTGTGCCCATTATTGATTTATTGCCTCTCGGCTTCAAATCCACCCTTCATTGACTTGTTAGAAATAGATCTTGTAAACATTTCTTTTTTTTATCTCCTGGCACCATGTTGTTTTGTCAGTAGAGAGCAAAAGAGGAACACTGCAGGTAGGGGCTTCTCTTTCTGGTTCAGTTGCACTTTTCCTTCTTTCTTGCTCCTGGTGTCCTTGGCCATTTTGCTGTAGAACTGCCAGTGGAGGTGACCCCCGGCAGGTTTCAGTGGTAACCAACTGTAGGCAGCTTCCTGAACTACTGGCTTCCCAGTGAGTTAAGCAGCATCCTTGCTGGTGGCTTCCAGGTAAGTTCTGTGGGTCCCTCTAACAACTTCCCAGTGAATTTCAAAGCAGCCTCTGCTGGCAGCTTCCATTGGTGATCAGTGATGATTCCCTGTCCAGCAGACGTGGCCCTCTGACTGTGGACCAGTTGCAGTCTAAGCAATCCAGCAACTTCTCTTCTACCCAAGAGGCTATATCCATAGCTCTCTAACCAGGTTTAACTACCAACCCTGTGGAGGGGACTCCTTCCCTCCTCGGATTCTCTTATTCAGAACTAGGGTAATCTTTAGATTTCTCTTTCATCTCTGGTTGATAGATAAACCCCTGTAAATTGTTAATAATTTTTAATATTGAATCTTCTCTGTGCAAATTGCTATGGAGTTCCTGTTTTTGATTGACCTTTGAGTGATATTAGGACATGAAGCCAAAGAAAGAATTAATGTTCTACATGGGGCTAAGTTCACACATTAACTTCACTTCCTCTGGTAGCCTCATCACAATGTGTGTTGTGTTTCTTTCGGATGTATTTTTTTGTTCTAGCGTGGATTTTGATGTTACTTACAAACATTTCCTGAGTACATATTGTGTACTGGAGAACTAATCAGGGTATCTAAAAGCAGTACATAGTGAACAACCCCTGCCCCGCACCACAATCACTGCATTAGGAATTGAGACAATAGGCTCTAGACTAACTGGAACTGCGAGTAATATCAGCGAGAAAATCACTCTGAATTTTTCTTTCACAGAGTTTGATAAGACAGATTTAAAATATTTTCAGCTCAAAAGTTCTATGATATTTGATCTCAGTGGTGTGAACATTCAAACAACAAAATGTCAGTGAAATAACAGGACCGTTTTGAAGGCTAGCCACAGACCCTGGGGTAGCGAGGGACGTATGTGACAGGGAGACATAGGGAATAACCAGAATGAAAAGAGTCGTTCTGGGTTGGAAGTTGCTCTCCTTGTGCCAAAATTCAAGGGAGTCTAGAAAAATGGTTTCATCACAGAAACGGCAGGTAGAAGCACATAGCAGACAAATTAGCATTTGCTAATTGGAAGACTTTTTTTTTTTAACAGTCCTGCATTATAACAACAAGCAGATCAATGTGAGTTAGATTAGTTTGATTTTAAAAAAAGAAAATCAGCTGATGATGAATAGCCAGGACAGCTATCAATAAAAAGATCGTGTGCAGTAATTATTCTGGATAGTTAATGGTCTTAGATCTAAGAAATTACTTCTAACAAATACAATGGAGCAAAAGTGATGGTTAAAAAAGATGTCGATTTCCATTTTCTCCCTCTCTCTTGATCTCTCTCTCTTCCTCATTTTGGTGAATTCAGCTGCCATGGTGTGAGCCGCCCTGTGGAGAAGCACATGTGACAAAGAACTGAGAGCAGCCTCTGACCAACATTCAATGAGAATCTGAGACCCTCAGTCTTGTAGCTTGTGAAGAACTGAATGTAGCATAGATTTTTCCTCATTCAATTGTTAACAGGAGACCACACCTTATTTATAGCTTTGTGAGAGCCTTTGAGGCAGAGATGCCTAGACAAGCTGTGCTCAGATTTCTGACCCAAAGAAACTATGAAATAATAAATGTTTGTTATTTTAAGCCACTGAGTTTTGTTATGCAGCAAAAGAGAATCAAAATAAATATATAAATAGTGTATTAGGTCTCAGTGGCTGCTCTAGCACATTACCACAAACTTTGTGGCTTAAAACAACAGAAATTTATTCTCTCACAATTCTGGAGGACAGAAGTACAAAATCTTTACCAGTTGGCTGAAATCAGGGTGTTGACAGAGCTGTACTTCCTCCTGAGACTGTAGGGGAGAATTTTTTTCTTGCCTCTTCCAGCTTTTGGTGCCTGCTGACATTCTTTGGCTTGTGAACACATCACTCCAATCTTCAAGGCCAGCTCCTCCAAATCTCTCCCTGCTCCATTTTCACATTAGCTTTTCCTCTCTCTCCCTGCTCTCCCCGTGTGTGTATGAGAGAAAGAGGAAAAAAAAACTCCCTTTTATAATGATGCCTACAGTTGTAGTTAAGGCCCACTTAGATAATCCGTGTATTCTTTCTGTCTCAAGATCCTTAACTTAATCATGTCTCCAAAGATACTTTTTCCATTTAAGTTAACAGTTACATGTTCTAGGTTTTGGGACCTGGATATTTTTCATCAGGCCATTTACCATCCTACCACAAGTAGCTAACATTTTAAATCTTATTATGCTCTAGATACCATGGTAAATACATTACATGTATTTTCATCTATGTGCATTTTATTTACCTGGATTATCATTCCTCATTTATGTAAAGAGAAACTGAGTCTCAGAGAGTTCAAGTGACTTGACTCAGGTTATAGAGCTAGTAAGTAGTGAGGGCAGAGTAAACCTAAGCAGTCTGATCTCAGAGCTTATACATTTAACTGTATTGCCTCTCTATAGGCTCATACACTTAACCTAACTAATTAGAAAAGGGCATATCTATTTCACTGCATACAATATATTTAGTGAGTTCTTATTAACAATGAGTCTTTTGGTATCTTTTAAATTCTTAAGTTAAGAAAACCCCTTTCAATTATTTCTAAGGAGAGACACTTGAACTGGAGGACCTTAACTAACATTTAAATCAAGATCCTGTTGCTTAGAGAGTAGACCAAGTAGCTCACCTTTCTTACAGAATGGATCCTGAAAAAGGTCTGTTCCTTTTTGGATGAGCACATAGCTTCCGGTGTGGTGGATCTAAAGGGCTGGAATAGCCAAATTGTATTCTTTTCTGGAGGGTTCTCTAGGAAAATTGATTGCTTTGAGCACTTAAAGACACTTCTCCATCATTAGTTTTGGGTGGATTTATTTTAGTTTTCCTGTGAAAAGTGGGTCTAGAGATGAAATCTGAATGAAGAAAGAAAAGAGGTTATTCTTACATTGATCAGTATTCAAAATGAGAATGTATATAACTGATTCCAGATTAGGTTCTGGTTAGCATTTGCTATTCCTTTTATAATTTGCTGATTTTCTATGTATAACCTAGTAGTCTAAAATATTCAGATCACACAGAAGCTCAGCCCTGTGTAGATTTAAGCTTTAGGCTTATGAATCTCTTTTCCATATGTTTTTCATGAAAGCGGATCCACATTTAAGGAAGGAATGGTGTTAGAGTCCCAAGAGCTAGTCTTGAGCTCTTTGTTTTTATTGTTACTGCGTTAATGATGGCATCCCTTCCCCAATGTGACATGCCTGAGCAGGTATGCAGACGGTTAAAGGACTAGGGAGTTGGGACTCAGATGGCAGATGGCGATGCCTTGTCATGGTTCCAACTACACTTTGAACATTCTGTCCCCCCTCCGACTTGCATCACTTCAGATGGCAACCTCATTTGGAGGTGAATTGTACTTCGCTGTATTTTTTTTCTTTCGTGTTGGAGTTGACCTCATGCCTGGCACTGTGTGAAATGTATTGGCCTAGTTTCTGCCCCAGAGATGACAGAGGCTTATTGATATTTAGTGTATGCTTTGTCATGCTGATTTTAGAAAATAAAGCCTGAAGAGATCCTCTGATTTTTGAGATTACTCAATCCTTGGCACTGTTCTATTTACCTTAGAGCAATATCTCTCCAAGGACAGATGCTTCATGGATAAAGGAGTTCTAGAGTCAAATTACTTGGGACGCTTAATGGAAGAAAGTATTTTGAGGGCAAATGAGGTAAGAAAATGTCGATCCTCCACCCCTTCCTGTTGCCAACACATTGACACTCATACCTAATTTCTTTAACACCTCTCTGAATATAGCCTTGGTAGATGTTTCTGGCATGTTGATAGCTTCCCACCTTAAGCTCTCTTTTTTACCCAAAGGATTTCTTGAGCACTTTGGAGCTTCTCTGAGCTCCCTGCAAATACAATGTGAAGTGTGGGAATGTTCAAGCCCTCAACCATTAGAAGGTAGGACTTGATAGATAAATGCCTAAACTTCCCCACCCCCTGTGGAATAATTCTGAAGCCATTTCGTAGTTTCTCAGGTAATTTCCAGTAGCGTTGAGCTCCAGTTGCTGACAACAGTAACTTGTTCTTTAACCTAAGCTACATAGCTTTTCTCATTTTCCTGTCACAGTTTTTCCTGTTTCATTTGTGTTTACTGTTTTTGCCTCTGACAAAAACTGCCTATACTCAAGTCTTGGTCTGAGAGTCTGCTTTTGGAAGACCCCTTCCTTTGGATAGTCCTGGTGCATACTAGGTTTCAGAAATTCTGGAACAGAGAAGTTCATTTAATCTTGTTCCCTAAACTTACCATTCCATGAATGAAAACACACACACACACACACACACACACACACACACACACACACACACACACACACATATATATATATATATAACTTTAAAATTCTGTGTATCTAATGTTCTTCACTATATAATTTCTGAATTACTTTGGTTCCTGGAGATATCTGAGAGAGGTATTTCTTAATAGTGTCCCATGAAAGAGTCCACAGATTCCCTTTCACAGCTCATTTGTGTATTTGAGTGCCCTTGACAAAACCTCAGGGTCACAGGTCTGCAAGGGATCTGAGAGTCTAGTTACCTTATTTTATCAATGGAGAAAATAAGACCTAAATGGTGAACTGTCATCTAGTCCATACATGAGATTTCATAGGAAGTGTGCAGATATCATTTAGCCCAAGGGTTCATAACTACAGCCTATGGGCAAAACTTAGCTTGCTGTCTACTTCTGTACAAGCTAAAGATAGTTCTACATTTTTAAATGACTGGAAAAATTTTATAAGAATATTTCATGACATAAAAATCAATCCAAAATATTAATTTCAGCATCTATAAATAAAGATTTTTGGTGCACAGAGACACCCATTTGCTTATGTATTGTCTATAAGCAGCTTTAGTGCTGCAATGTCAGGTTGAGTAGTTGTCACAGAGACTGTATGATCTGTAAGCCTAAGATATTGACTATATGATCTTTTACAGAAAAAGTTTGCCAATCCTTGCTTTAGATTCTCAAGAAACGAAGTGAATCACACAAGTATGCATATTAGCATAAGTCACCAGAGTGTAGTAGAGAAATCACAGAGTCAGGAGTAGTGCATGGGAATTCTGTTTCATGCAACACTGCTAACAAGCTTCATTGAATTTTGGACAAATGACATTACATCTCTAAATTTAAATTTCCTCATTTATAATATGAGGGACTGAAGGCTTCTTAAATTCCCTCAATTATCTAAGTGTTTTCTTAGATTTTGTCTATTTGACATCTATTAATCAGTCACGGGGTCAAACTAATGACCAGAGTTGTTTATATCTCCCTTATGATCCAGCTTTACAAGTGTACAAAAATCATATTACAAATCATTCAATCTCAAATCCATACCCCTAATCGTTTCCTTTATCTAACTCTCACACACCAAACCAATATTTACCCTGCACTAACCACCCAGGGCCAGGTACCATTCAGCTAGAGAGCACTTCTTATGGTCCAGGGGCTGCCAACATTATTCAAAGTAGCCAATCCTAAGCGACTTTTATGCCTTGCCTTTTTCATGAAAAATACAATCGAGGCTGTAGTCCATGCTTTCTCCTCTCCCCCACTTCTGCCTCCTGATCAATTCTGGTGCTTCTCCATGGTGTCCCACATGGTGTGCTATGCCTCTTATTTCTGGGGGAACTGTGAGCAGTAATAAACTTTTCTTTCAGGGGCATTGACCTCTTCATGTTGTCACTCAGTCACTTCTATAAATTAAGACTCAGGATCAAATTGTTTAGGCATAAATTATTTATAATTCTGTGCAATTGTTTCAGAGTTTAATGTATATAATTCTAGAACATGACTTGTTCCTGATGTTCAGTCTAAACCAAACCTCCTTTGGTGTAGCCCAGTTCCATCACTCCTCATCCATGAGCTGTGGGAAAGAGAACACAGGCTTCATCTTGCCACACGGGGAGCCTTGGACGATTTCTAAGGTTCATATAACTTGTTAGTAAGTCTTGTGGTTTGCCTCCTCATAAATCAAAAGCTGAGATTCGGGATAACTTTCTCATCACATCATATGGTTTTTCAGTTGTCTCTTCTTACATTGCTCTGAGTTTCTGGAACCTCTTGTGTTTTCTGCTTAGCTGGGTATAAGCTCTGCTATATTAATTTTTTTCTAGGTGATTTCTTTACTTCTGACAGTTCTGACCACATCCTTTTCAGAAAGTTATCTATCTTTTGGAACCTCCCCATACTGTTGGCACCATCATCTTCTTTTTAAGGATTCTGTCTCTGTGTGGTCCTCCGGAATCAAGATGGATTAGGACTTAAAGGGGAGTGGTGGTGGCACTGATGGCAGACAAAGTATGACACAGTAGGGATAATGGGGATTATGGTGAACAAATGGCCATTTGCTCTGTTGATTTAGCTGTTATTTCTCAGCTTTTTGTAATTATTGTCATATGAGAATTTTGTCCAGGTGTCGATAGGACTTCTCATTTTTTAAAGAGAAGTCCAAAATCTAGACTTTTAGATGGTATCTCCAGAATTTAAAATATTTTAAACAAATGTAAATAAACACACACACACACGCACACACACACGCACACACACACACAGACAGTGTGAGTAGAACCAAATGTAACTGCGAATTTGATTGAGCCTGTGAACCATCATTTTTCTATGTCTGATCTATGATAAATGGAAAAATTCTTGCCAATTCATTCTTGCTTGTACCACAAGTCATTCTTTGGCTTCAGAATTTATGACTGTTGAACTCTTTGGACTTTGTTGACCCTTAGTTTCCCATATGACATCTCCTCAGGATCCAGCTTTTTGCTATTCCAAGGGTGAATTAGCCAATCTAATGAACTTCATTCTGATGAGAATTTGTCCTTGGGTACTTCCTTCCTTCTCTGTTAAAATATATGTTTTATGAATGAAGATATAGAGATAATATTTTTAGCAACTCTTCACTAAATTTGGGGATTTTAAACAGGTAAAAGGGTCTAAAGTCTTTGGCAGGCCAGAGGGGGATATTTGGGTATATTTGCACATGACTCCTTGTGTTACCTGCCAAATTACAGGTGTCAGGAAGCTGCCAGTGTTTAGGGTCAAGTCTGAAAACACTTTGGACCTGTTTCATTGTGTTAATGGTTGTCATTGTTATCTGTATCAGCATCAGATAAGTGCTGATTTATAGAAGACGATTAATGAACTTTTGTCAGTTCTTTTTAAAGTTGAGAGTTATTTTGGTGTTGACAGGTACTATATTTTTTAAAAAATCATTTATTTATACCCTTGGTATTTCTTTCCATTTGGCATCTTCTACATTGTTTCATTACTATTTAACATATTTGATGAGATTCCCCTGAGCTTTAAAAACATTTAAATGGAAGATTTAAAATCCGCAAAAAGAAGAGGCAACTGGTGAGAGTTGGTCATATGACATGTGGAGAGTGTATTTTTGGGTTGAGAAGCTCAAAACAGACTTTCTAGTCTTTTCTGCCTAACGGTTTGGAAGGCACACACATTGAACCTGCCTTCATTCATTCAGTGACACCAGTGAGGTGTTTGCTGTTCCCATTTTCTTTGACTGCCGGCAGCACTTACAAGAACCCAATGAAGAACCTTAGACAGTCAGTTGACCAGCTACCTCTGAGGCATAATAAGGTTCTGTGTTAGGGTTGTACACAGCCAACAGCCCAGCATGAGTCACTCTTCTGTCCCACGGTTGGTAAAAATTGAATTCGTGAGTTGAAAATAATAGCGATTTCGTTTCTTTTTTTCCCCACTGGGAAGTAGAGTAGGGATGGAGATTAGCATCAACTCGTCATTTTTAGATGCTTATTTGCAGAATTAATGTGTCCCCTTTGATGAGTAGTGATGTCCTGACCACAGTGTACAGCTTTATATCAATGAGAAGAAAGTAAAACTGTTTTCATGTCCTTTATGGGCCATTTTTTTGAGGCTAGCACCACCATGTGGATGAAGTGAATATGAACTTTTCTTTGGCTTGCATAACAGGCCAGCACTGTGTCTCTGGAAAAGTGATTTCGATATCTTCTCGCCTATTTCTTATATCTTTTCTGAGTTGTCATAGACCAGCATAAAAGAGAGAGAGAGAGAGAATGAGAGAGAGAGAGAGAGAGAGAGAGAGAGAGAGAGAGAGAGAGAGAGAGAATGTGTGTGTGTGTGTGTGTGTGTGTGTGTGTAATATGTAATTTTGTAGCAATGTGATACACTGCTGGGCTCTTGAGTTTCATTTGCTACGAAATAACTGAATTACATGGAAGGTGACAGCGCAAGAGTCATGGAGCAGCTCTGTATCAGGCAGAGTGGAAATCAGACACCTTATTTGGGATCAGCCTATTTGGACTCTGTGAGAAATGCCAGGATCTGTTAATCAGGAACTTTCTTACTTTTTATGGCCCAAGGGATGCAGGCTGAACCAGAGAAAAGGAAGAGAGATAAAATCTGATCATAGAGTGCAAAAGAATTTTACTAAACTACATTTTTTTTTTCTGACTTGGGAGAATGAAGAGGAAAGGAGAGAACAATGTAGAAACACTCTATTGATGATGGCCTTAAGTTCTAAGAGCATGGTAAAGAAGTGGCTGGCAAAAAAAAAAAAAAAAAGGAAAAAAATATTATATATATATTTTATCTCCATAGTAACCTTTCCTATGTCACTGGCACCAAGATCACTGGAGAGGGGCAAGTCCTGCTTCTCTTTAAGGGGATGGTTTCTTATTTCCAAACTGACCATATGTGAGTTGGGAGTGAGCTCTAATAGGTGGAGGAAGGGAGAGCTATTGCTTATAAAGATCTAGTACCATTTAATACCTAATAGTCCACTCTTCTAGTCTTGTTCTTTCCTCTTTGTAGTTCCTTAACTCCAAAGGGAAGAAAGTTTTATCAGCACTTAAGAGGAAGTTGTCATTGCAGAAATTTAGGGGACTCAAAAACAAATCAGGATATGCTAATATTTTCCTCTTTGATGAGCTACTAAAGTGATAAGAAAATGTATAGAACCGTTCCTTGCCACCTACCACTCATTATTGCCTTTATACAATCCCTTTATTTTTTCCCATAACCAGCCTAGCTCCTATAGCTACAGACATTAATATATCTAAAGTTGCAAATTGAAAGAGCTTCTCGTGGTTGAATATAGACTGATGCCAATTTGGAGAGAGTTTCTAGGGACACATTGTGGAGCTCTCCTCTGTAGAAGGCCATTCATCAAACTTAAGTGTGACAAGAAGCTGGGTGAGCCAGCCAATCTGTGAAATACAGATTTAGGATTAAATTAGAATTAGAACAGAGATAAATAAAGAAAAGAAAAACAAAGAAAATCAATTACATTAAAAGTTAGTTCTTCAAAAAGATCAACAAAATTGACAGACTTCTAGCTAGATAACTAAAAAAAAAAAAAAGAATTGGGTAACTAAAATCAGAAATAAAGGTGGGTACATTACTACCCATGTTACATAAATAAAAAAAGTATTTAAGATAGTACTATAAACATTTGTATAACAACAAATTAGATGACCTACATAGATGGACGAATCCTAGAAATACAAAATCTGCCAAGACTAAATCATGAGAAAATAGAAAACTGATTTTATATAATAGATGTGTATATAACAAGTAAGGAGACTGAATTGATAATCAAAAATCTTGCAACAAAGAAAAACCCTGGACCTGATGGCTTCACTGGTGGATTTTAACAAACATTTAAAGAACTAACACTAATCATTCTCAAACTTTTCCAAAAAAAAAATGAAGAGGGAACATTTTCTAACTCATTTTATGAGGCTAGAATTTCCCTGATATCAAACTCAGACAAAAACATTGTAAGAAAACTACAGACGAATTTCTCTTATAAACACTTATGTAAAAATTATCAACCAAATACTGGCAAAACAAGTTCAGCAGCATATGAAGAGGCTTATGTGCAATGACCAAATGGGATTTATTCTGAGAGTGCAAACATGAGTCAACAGATTGATTAATATATTAGACCACATTAACAGGAGGAGGATAAAACTACATGATCATCTCAATTAACAGAAAAACCGTGATAAAATTCATTCTTTCATGATGAAAACACTCAACAAACTAGGTAGGAATAGAAGGAAACTACATCAAAATAATCAAAGCCATACATTAAAAACTTACAGTGAACATCATATTCAGTTGTGAAAGACTGAAATCCTTTCCTCTAAAATCAAGAACAAGGGAAGGATGCTGGCTTTAACCATTTACTTTTAATATATCGTACTGGAAATTTTAACTGAAGCAGTTAAGCAAGAAAAAGTGATAAAAGGCATATAAAATGGAAAGAAAGAAGTAAAATTACCTTTTTACAGATTAGATTATCTTATACATAGAAAATCTTAAAGATTCCACAAAATACCTGTTAGAACTAATAAACAATTTCAGCAAAGTAGTAAGATATAAAATCAACATGCAAAATCAGTTGCATTTCTAGACACTAAAAATGATCAATTTGAAACAAAATTAGGGAAACAATTTTATTCACAATAACTTTAAAAATAAAATTTTTAGGAATTAACCAAGGAGGTGAAAGATTTTTATAATAAAAACTACAAAACATTGCTGAAAGAAATAAAGAAGACATAAATGGAAAAACATCTCATGTTCATGAATTGAAACAATATTGTTAAGATTCTACTATTACCCCAATGACCTACAACTTTAATGCAGTTCCTACCAAAATCCATAATCACAATGACTTTTTATTTTTTGTTTTGCAAAAATACAAAACCCATCTTAAAATTCATATGGAGTCTCAAAGAACAGTAGATAGCCAAAATAATTTGAAAAAAGAACAACAAAGTTGAAGGACTAACACTTCCTAATGTCAAAACTTACTACAAAGCTATGTGGTACACTATTGAAATAGTGTGGTAATGGAATAAAGACATGCATATAGACAAATGAATCAGAATAGAGAGCCCATTGTGTATGTACTCAAATTATTTTCAACAAGGTGAACATTCAATGGGGAAAGTTCAGTATTTCAACAGACAGTTTTGGGAAAAGTAGATGTCCACATTCAAAAGAATGAAATTGGACTCTTACCTAGCACCATATACAAAAATTAACTAAAATGGATCAAGGACCATCAGAGTTAAAACCATAAAACTCTTAGAAGAAAACATGGTACGAAACTTCACAATATTGAATGTGGCAATGATTTCTTGAATATAAAATCAAAGGCATGGCAACAAAAGAAGAAACAGACACATTGGCTTTCATGAAAATTAAAAAATTTTGTGCATAAAAGACACTATTAACAGACTAAAAGGCAACCAACATAATGGAAAAATATTTGCAAGTTATATATGATAAAAGATTACTACCCACAGTATGTAGAGAATTCCTAAAACTTAAAAAACTAAAGAGCAAATAACCCAATTTAAAATGAACAAAGAACTTGAATAAAAGATATGGCCTTATAAGCCATAAAAATGGCCAATAAACACATGAACAGATGCTCAACATCACTATTTATTAGAGAAATGCAAATCAAAACCATAAAAAGACCTCACCACTTTATACCTATTAGAATAGCTACTGTATTAAAAATACTAAGAGCAACTAAGTGTTGGCATGGATGTAGTGAAATTAGAACACTTGTGCACACTTGGTGGGAAGGTACAGTCATATGACTGCTTTCGGAAAACAGTATGACAGTTCCCTAAATTTAAAGAATTACCATATATGATCCAGCAATTCCACTTGTGTGTATATAACTCAAAGAACTGAAAGCAGGGTCTCAGAGAGATATTTGTATGCTCATGTTCATAGCAGCATTATTTATAATAGCTAAAATGTGGAAGCAACCCAAATGTCCATAGATGGATGAGTAGATTAACAAAATGTGATATATACATACAATGGAATATTATTTAGCCTGAAAAAGTAAGGAATTTTTGACAAATGTTATAACATGGATACACTTCGAGAGCATTATGCTAACTGACATAAGCCAGTCACAAAAAGACAAATACTGTACAGTTCCAGTTATATGTGGTACCTGGAGAAGACAAATTCATAGAGAAAGAAGGATAATGGTGCTTGTCAGGGGCTGGGGGAAGGAGAATGGGAGTGATTGCTTAATGGTTAAAGAATTTCTGTTTTGAAAGATAAAAAGAATTTTGGAGATAGATGGTGGCGATGGCTGTACAACATAAATGTAATAAATACCACTGGACTGCACACTTAAAAATGATAAGATAGTACATTTTCTGTTACGTGTATTTTACTTCAATAAAAAGTATTTTAATGGAAAATCTGAACAGGTCAATAACAAGTAAGGAGATTGAATTAATAATCAAAACTCTCCCAACCAAAAAAAGTCTAGGACTATGGGTTCACTAATGAGTTCTACCAAGAGAATACTGATCCATTTCATGCTCTTCCAAAAAAATTGAAGAGGAGAGAAGACTTCCAACTAGTTTTAGAAGGCCAGCAGTACCCTGATACCAAAGTAAGGCAAGGACATGACAAGAAAATTAAAGGCCAATATCCCTGGTAAACATAGATGCAAAAATCCTTGACAAAATACTAGCAAACCAAATTTAACAACATTTTATAAAGATCATAAACCATGGTCAAATGGGCTTTATTTCAGTGAAGCAAGGATGTTTCAACATATGTAAATCAATAAATGTGATATACCACGTTAATAAAATGAAGGTTAGTTATATGATTATCTCAGTTGATGCAATAAAAGCATTTAACAAAATTCGACATCCTTTTATGATAACTCAACAAATTAGCTATGGAAAGAATATACTTCAAAGAAGAAAATGATGTAGAAGATTCACCAGGAGCCACCCAAGCTTTGATACTAGCTAATAAGATGTCTTTCCTCCCATCCTCCAATTCTATGTACTGTTTCTTTTCCCCTTAAGATTTCTGCAAATCTTTTCTCTTAGTTACTTCAAAGCTCTTTGTCTCTGATCCAGCATTGACTCAATCTTGAGACATAATCATTTTTTTCTTTCAAAATTCACTCGTAAGAGTCAACAAAAGGCAACTTGTAGAGGCAAATATTTACAACTATGTGTGGTAGATTTTACTGGACATTGAAATAAGCGTGTGGAAGCATATGTTGCAATACCACTTAGGAAAGAAAATAGCATTGAGGATTAGCTTCCCTGGTCTTCTGAAAAGTTGCTTGTTCATTTTCACCAACCTGGATTTCAGTGTCTCATGTTGTTCAGCTTTCTCTCCTGCTGCTGCTTCTCCCAGATGCGACAAAAATTCCTTGTATATTATTAAGAGCATTTCAGCTCTAGCACTTACTACTCCTCCACAATTCACACTTTGCATAACTCAAGATTTATTAATGTGCTTCGCTAAAAAAAGATTCACGTGTTCTCAGTGTCACCCTTTCTTCTCTTTCCTTCCCTGTTAGTTTCTATAGGAGCAGGAAGAGAAATGTGGAGATTAATTTCCCCAGAAGTAAGAATTATGCCTTTACCTTAGAGGACAGGAGAGTAAAGTTGATTTTGGTTTTAAATAACAATTGCAACAAGATCTCCATTATGTTAGTGTCCTACTGTAAAGAGTTGGAAAATGCTAGTTTACTAGGAGGACTACTGAAAAAGGATTCAAGAGACCAGGTTCTGAATCCCGGTTCTGTTGCTAACTGCTCGTGTGATCCTGGGGAAGTACTTCACTGGTTTTGAATGAGCAATCTCTAAATTCCCTGCCAATCCTATGAGTCTATGATTTGTTTGGGAATCTCCTTAGTGCCTAATTCTATAAATGCAACCGTGGCTGGGATTTTCCCCTTCACAGGTGGGTGAACACCCCTACACTCTGGACTATGCCCCTTTCCCTGGCTAGCTGTCTGGTCACCATCAGCTGTCAATAATAAGAATTTAACACACCAAGCTTTGAAGTCATTTATAGGCATAGAGCCTGGTTATTTCAACTCAGAACCTTTGTTATTTTATTTGCTCTCAGAACTGGCTTCCATATTTATAAACTGGGCATGATAATATTTACCTTGGAAGATTAATACAATAATGAAGAAGAACACTTAGCAAAGCACCTGGCACACAATAAGTGCTCAATAAATGGAATTTATCATCATTAACATCATATCTGTTATAAAGTGGCTGGGTGAGTGTCATGGCAAACTCATCTGTGCTCTTTCTGGGTCTGCTGAGGCATCTTTGTGTGTGTGGTACAAAGAACTCAAGTTACTGTCCAGGTGACTCCTAAACTTTGGTTTTGTCCCATGGAAATGATAATCTGAGAGAAAGAGCTGATGATTCTAGGCAGTAAATTTTTGTTTAAAGGTGAAGGAAAAAGACGGTAGATTGTTTAAAGAGTTGGGAGGAGAGAGGACTTTGAAAAGAAAAAATAAACATTACCAAGGGGGAATTTGATTTATTTTTTGCAGTGATGAGCAAAATGTATCCTTTTTCTCTGTCTTTATGAATCTTAAGTTTATGTGTTTATAAAAATTAACATGTAGCACTGAGGAGTGAGATCTATTTTGGGGATTTATCAAAGTCTGGAGTCCTGCTTCAAGGTGGGCATAGATATAAGGACAGAGATTATGTAATGAAATCTACTCAGGACACATATTCTGAGCATTTTACGCAGATTATAATTATAGGTAGTGACTCAGCCCTTGGGGTAAGGTACCATGTATATCATCTATGCTCTTGATGTTCAAACCACTCTGGTCTATGAACCTGTGAAAAAAATGGGACAGGTTTGCTGTTATCATGGACCTTCCTTTATCTGGTCTGCATCTAGCAGGAATATAATTTACCTATGTAAAGAAATAGCTTCTAAGGAGATGCCCTAAGTACCATGGAACAGTGCCCTCTACTGTTCCAGAGGGAACCATGCGGCTGTGGTACAATCATGAGGGAAGTGTACACAGCTCCGGAGCCAAAGCAAGTTGCTCTGTTGTCTGCAATGATCAAGACACTGGGAGGCCAGCTGCTGGCACCTATAGCCAGTCTCAGCTGTAAGTATTCAGCAGGAGAAGCAAGACAATAGCAGTGTACCTCCACTACGCTCGTTTCTAGTCAGGTTCTGACCCCATGCTGCATGTAAGTGCTTCGCTCCTAGTTTTCACTGCAAACACAGAAGAGCTTCTATTAGTTTTGCATCTTAGCAGAAAAATTTTAAAACGGCAATTTTAACCATTGAACCTTGCTTTTAGAAGACTTCTGCTTTTCAGTATTATAAAATTAAAAATTTTAAACTCATTTAAGGAAGCTGTAATAAAATAAAATCATAAAATGGCCATTCATTGTCTAAGATTACACCAGCAGGAGATGAACATATTTTTCTTCCTTTTTTTCCTCCTTTCCTCCCTCCCCTTTCCTCCTTTTTCTTCCCCTTTCTGCCATCTTCCTCCCCCTTCTTCCTCCTTCTTAATAAAACCATCTAAAATATCACAGAATCTTTTTTGTTACAGTAATGATGTTTTGTGGTGGAAACTGTTTTGCAGGCTTTCTCTACTTTCTCTACTTTCTGGGAAGAGGTTTTTAGCTGAGCAGACAGACATCTGTTGAATTCTCTCTCTCAGCTACTGTATTCTAGGTATGACCCCAAACAATAGTCAGCATTTGCCTTTACTTTAAACAACAAAAAGGGGAATTCTGTTGGTTTTAAGCCAGCATTAGAGATTTGCATTCTTTGTAATAACTTTTGAGATATTTTCTCAGCATCGTACAACTTAGCTACAGCAGAGAAAATATAGCGATGAATAATGAAATATGCATGAAAGGAAAATTTTTTAAAAGTTTTCTTAAATTACTCTAAAACCATAATGTGTGAAAGTGCTTTCCCCCCATGATCTCAGTTTCAAATTCATGAGTTTAGAAGGTGTCTATTTCTTGCTCTCTCATGTGGCAGAGTACTGGTAAATGGAAGCCAGCCACACTTTATCTTTCCCTTTTGTCGAGAATAAAGTCCAGTTTTAATGAAGCATTGACCACCCAGTAGAAAGAAACTGCCAGATTCCACTGGATCCAGAATTCTGCTGCCATTCATTTCAGAAACAAACAGTGCCTGCAATGCAAATCTTATTGACATGGTGGAGGATATTTCAAATAACTCTGGCTAAATAGCTCAGAGTTATTTGTATTGTCAGCCTACCAATATTTGTGCATTACTCTAATAATTGCCAGGAGAAAAGGCTTTGGTTTTCTCTGAAGCCTGGAGTTAAGAAAGAATTTACCTATTCTGTACAATTTACCAGATTAACAATGCTTCTATTCTTGTGGTACATCTATTTGGTTATTTCAATTTGAAATATTCATCTAGGGTAGAAGACACTTATAATTTTTTCAGTAAAGAGTGGCCTTGCTGACATATAGTCTATTTAGTGCTTGGCATGTCATTCTTCCTCTCAGGCTAGCAAAATCCATGGATCTGATGTCACCTTCTATTGGACATAGGCATGGGAAGTCACTCCATTTTTCTATTGTAGGACTCACCGTGTACAAATGTGATATATTTATCTCTCCTTCCCACCTCCCCAAGGACATCTTGCCACCAAGAGGAGAATGCCCATTTAAAGAGAAAAGGGAGAAAATGAAATTCAGTAACATCACTGTGAGGCTTCTGGATCTAGCCATGCCTGAAGCCCCAGATATTTAGTTCCATGAGGCAATACTTGTTTTTTTTCCCCCCTATAAATTTATAAATTAGCTTAGCTAGGGTCACTTGCAAACAAAACAATTCTAATATAAGTAGTGAGCAATCTTCTGCATGCAAGGATCCAGTTTTTTATGTTTTTAAGATTTACTAGAAGAATTGATAAACTCTTTAAGTTTGCTTAGCATCTATGACATTATTCTAAAAATGATCTAGTTTGTTTACTATTTGGTACTGTTTAGCTTATTCATATAGCCACAGAAATCTATTGACAGAGCTCTTTACTGGGCAAGGTCAATCTTGGAAAGGCAACATGGGAAGACAGACCTCAAGGGGAAAACTGAAGAGAACCATTTCCCTCCACAAGCTCTGCCATCTCCTAAGATTGACACATCTTGCTTCTTTCACTCAAGGATATTTCTCGAGCATCAGTGGGGTAACACGTCCTCTGTCTCAAGTGTGAGAGATGGAAAGAGGAAGCATCTTAGCTTCCACAAGATGCCCCTGCTCAGTATCTTGGGCAGTATGTTGATAAGGACATCTGGATTTATAAAACTTATATGGAAAAATAAGTAGCCCAGCAGTCTGATGAAAAATAAGGTGATGAAAAAAAGATATCGAAATATCCTGAAACGAGAAAGCCAAGAAACTGTTAACCAGAGGTTAGAAAGCCTGGAACAAAATAATAAGTCATCTCTAAATGCATGTCTGGCTCCTTCTTGATATTGAAATGTCTCCTGCTCATTGTGTTCCATTTTCAACAACCCTATACAAAGGCAGTCCCTTTCCATAAGCTGGCCTGCCAGCTACTCTCTCCCCCATTACCATGTTTTATTTTCTCTTAATTATTACTATCAGAAATTATCTTCTTTATTTTTCTTTCTTTCTTTTTTGTTTGTTTGTTTATTTTTGTTTCTGAAGATTGTTTTACAAAGTAGTGGCACCAATTTACATCCCACCACAGGGTATACATTTCTGTGAATCTGCATTCTCTCCAACACTTGCTATGATCAACTTTTGAAAATTCAGCCAATCAAATGGCTATAAAATAATATCTTCCTAATGGTCTTTATTTGCATTTTTCTGATGAACGGTGATGCCTAACAATTTTTCATAGGTTTATTGGTCTACTGTGTTTAATCTTGCCATTTATCTCCTAGGTCATTCGGGCTTTCTTATTAATTGTAGGAGTTCTATATGTTCTCAATATCAATCTTTTCCGTTGTGTCTATTTTGAGTATCTTCCTCTACTTTATAACTTTCACTTGCTCTAATGTGTTAAAGAAAAAAGTTATTTATTTTAATAAAGTCTGGTTTATCCAGCCCTTTATTTAAGTACAATCAGTGTTCTTTGTGTCTTGTTTTAAAAAAATCATTCTGTACACCTAAATCTAAAAGATCTCCTATTTTCTATTAAGAGTTTGTGGTAGTTTAAAAATACATCCACAAATTTTTTGATACTTCTCCTCAATCCAGAGATTCCTCTCCATCGAAGTATGGACTGGATTTAATGACTTTTTCCAAAATAGAATATACTATTGTGTAAGTGACAGTGTATGGCTTCCTAGAGACTACATACTAAAGGCGTCACAGCTTCTTCCTTAACTCTCAGGAGGAAACTTAACACTCTAGCTGTCATATTGCAAGGATACAGAAGCAACTCTGTGGAGAAGTCCATGTGATAAGGAACTGAGATTGCCTGCCAACAACCACCAAAATTTTCCAGATGTATATATAAACTGCCTTAAAAATAGATCTTCTAGCTCCAGCCAAGCCTTCTAATGACTGTAACTTTGGCGAATATCTTAACTGCAACCTCATAACAGAACCTAAGCTAGAACCATCCAACTAAGTGGTTCACAGATTCCTAACTCACAGAAACTGAAATAATAAATGTTAGTTGTTTGAAGCCACTGAGTTTTGGAGTAATTTGTTACATGGCAGTAAACAATGCTGAGTTTAAAAAAAAATTTTTTTTTTGACATTTAAATTTGAAACGCATTTGCGCTTGCTTTTTGTAATCCAATCTTTTTTTTACTTGGATAACCATTTTCCCCCACCATATTTATTGAACAATTTTTTCTTTCCCCTCTGACATACAATCACTGTCACATATCGAAGTTCTATACGTACACTGCTTCTGAGCTTTTTCTTCTGTTTCATTGGTAAGTTTTCCCATTCCTGTGGTAATACTACGCTATCATAATTACTATAGCTTCATATTAAGTCTTGATATCTAGAAGGGCATGTTTCCCCCTCCTTGCTCATCTTTAAAATTGTCCAGGTTATTTTTGATTCTTTACTTTTTCAAGTATGTTATTTTTTAGAATCATTTTATTCAATTCCATGACAAATATTATGGAGCATTTGGAATTGGATTGACTCTATTAATCATTTAGAGATAACTGATATATTTATGATAGGAAGTCTTCCTATCCATGATGGTGGTATTTCTCTGCTTTCATTCATGTTACCTCTAATATTTCCCTAAGAATTTCTGTAAATTTTCCTATGCCGGTCTTGATTTCTCCTTTAACTGATAGATTATTTTGCCCTAGTGGTTTTAATATGATTTTCAGAAGCAAACCTTTATTGTTTTCTTTTCTGTATTACCTTATC
The DNA here is from genome assembly GCF_014176215.1 of Rousettus aegyptiacus. Classification (NCBI taxonomy): domain Eukaryota; kingdom Metazoa; phylum Chordata; class Mammalia; order Chiroptera; family Pteropodidae; genus Rousettus; species Rousettus aegyptiacus. Next base: position 112,739,442 of record NW_023416306.1, on the reverse strand, counting down.
CAGCTGTGCTGACCTGCCTCCTGCCCCAGAACAAATTCACTATGTACCTCCACTTACCAGTCAAAAACAGCCCCTTCCCACCATTTTAAAAAAGTTTTCCTGTAAAGGTTATCTCGGTGACAGGAGTCAGGATCCATTCTAGAATAGCGTTTTGGTCAGATTTAGAATCAGAAACTCTTTACAAACCTCTTCCCACCACTTTCTCTAAAGCTGGATATAATATATTCATGAAAAGGTTCTGAGATGACATCTCTGGGATGATATTTCCAGTGAAAATCCTAGGAATAACCTAGCTTTCTTCTTTCTTGAGTCAGTGCCCAGTATACTAGTGCCCCCACAGATGTTGGAAGAGAACAAGAGGAAAGGAATTTGTAGGTTGATGTGATGAGCTAGAGTTGCAGGATGTTTTGAAGTTTTCATCAGGATACCAACTCTCTTTAAGGCAGGCAGCCCTTATCCTGGGAGACTACACGGGCGATTCCATGCTGGGCACTGATATTAAATTGCAGGTGAAGACAGCCTAGTACTTCTAGGGAAAATTCTGCTTGTTATTCCAGGAACATTGTTTTTAGGGACATCAAAATATGTAATATTTTACTTATATAGTATGAAGGGGTATCCTCCTGAAACAAAATTTCCAGACAATTGGAGCTGACCTTTAAGCACCAATAATTTTATGTTAACCGTTTTAATGGAAGTCTTCCTAAATCATATTTCACACCACTTTAAATATGTTTCTCTATGTCTTCTTAAACAGATTATATTGAACATAATTTGATCTTTTCTTGAAAATTCAGGGGCTTCATGAATACCAGTCTTACTTTGCTATCACATTAATTCCCTCAGGACTAATATTCACTCAGTTCTTTGAATCTTGAGTTCTTATTTAGTTTAACAAGTATTTTTAAGCAATTATTATGTGTTAGATAGTGTTAGTGCTATCTCTTTTTCACAATAATTTTTCTCTTTTGTCTGCTATTAGAGAGCGGTATAATTGCATTAGAAGCTCTTGCTCCATCTCTCTCTCTCTCTCTCTCTCTTTTTTATGTCAGAGAGTTAATATGATGACATTATAACAAGGTTTGAAGGAGAAACATCACACACAGCAGTGTGAAAACCCAATCATCATACTTACGAGCCAAAAAAGGATCTTCCCATTTCTAATCTATTGATGTTGCTGAGGAACCAGATACATCAAGGTAATTCAAATTGTTAAAGGGAAAAGGAAGTAAGTATGAGATTTGTAACATCTCTTTTAGGTGATATGATTCATGTTTCTGAATGCTACTAGGCCATCAGCTTCTAATATGGGAAAGCTGAGATTAGTAATTGCCTTTGAACAAGGAAGCCATAACATTAGAACTGAGAAGTGTAGTCATTGATGACTCTAGTTTGTTGGCTTGACTGTGTGTGTGTGTGTGTGTGTGTGTGTGTGTGTGTGTGTGTGTGTGTGTACAAGCTTCTCCTTGTCTAAACTTGGCTCTCTGCCAGGATGGCTAAGTAGAACTTCCAGTTTTCCTGGAAGTTTACTCAAAGATATTTACTTACCTTTTACAAAACCATGTTCTCTTCTTTTGGAGAGAATTATCCTGGGAGAAGAAGGGGCATTGATAAATAAGCAATTTCTGGAAACTGTCATTACTGTCAAATAATATGCAGAGAACCATTAGATAATATCCTACAGTTTTTTTCATATGCATAAACAGATGAAATTTTCAGAGATAAGTATATATATGTATAAAATTTTGTATTACCTTTTTATATACTGATAAGAATAAATGAAGGCATAGAAAGGAAAGTATGTTGTCCAAAGTCATACAGCTAGTAAGTAACAGCCCAGGCTTTGAACCCCAGGTCTTCTGATTCTGGGCTCTCTTAAGTGCACCCTTACCTTCCATTTAGCCAGTAATCTTTAGAGGTGTTTAAGGCTCTGAAAAACACACAAACTTATTCTAAGGGATATTTTAAAACCTATTAAATGTAGAGATGAGGATATATCCTGGATTTCTGTGTCATCTCTCTTCTAAAATATTTTCTTAGTTATTTCCTTTTCCTTTTAATTTCCTTGTGAGATAAATAGGAAGAGAAATTATGATCATTTAAAATTGTGGAAATGTGGCTCACAGAATTGGAATTAAAGAGAAACTTACTGGGTTACAAATTTGGTTCTAAAGCTTGAGCGAGTTTGAGTGGAATGCCAGCTGGTTTGGTGCTCAGGCTGCCTCTCTATAAAGATTGCTCAAACATTATAGGTCATCGAACTCTCATGGGGCTCTGATAATCTTGATCAAGACAACTCTGTTTTTTCTCTGATAGGTAGTCAGAGGAAATAGTTTGATGAGCTACTGGGGGTAGACGGTGGGAAACATCAAGGAGCATGCCAAACTTGGTTCTAATTTCAAGAGCTTTGTTCACTAAGTGCAATAAGCAAGTTTGGGGCCATAATAACTTGTTCAGGACAATGCGAAGCATGGCCACTGTGAATATTGTCTATGTATATCCAAACATTCGAATGTCCAAGGACAATGGTCAATTATTGATATTTCCTTTTAAGAAAGAGATGACTTCTCTTTTCTGAGATTATGAAGAGTATATATCTCAACAACATAAAATTGCTGGTGAATGTCAATGTTGGCTCTAAAACAAATATAAATTACAAAGTTAAAGTTTTAAAAAAGTCTACATTTTAGCACCATGTATTTGCTGCTACAAGATGCCATGTAGGCTAAGTAGCCTGGTGCTCTACATTCAATTCTGTTTCCTTCAGACCTTTGCATATATTATGGTGACATCTTGATGTTAAATATGAATAGAAACTGAAGTCGAATCTTAAATAAGCAATGACTTCCTATGTTTTAATTCACAGGCCAACTTTGATAGATGATGATAAGATGCCTGGCGCTCTGTGTTGTGAAAGATTTGGACCATGTTGGGAATCATCAGGAAAGAGTACTGCGAATGTGGGATGTGGAAGGAGTAAGCAGTGTGTGTGTCATGTATTGGTCACAGAGTGTACCCTCAGTTAATATTACTTCTTGCTTCTGTTCTGAACTGTCTTTGGTCTTAAGCTAGCCTCTCTGAGAACCTCATTTGCATGCCTATAAGACAGCAAAGAGAGGATGTTCATTAGTATCTTCTTTGTTTGTTTAGGTTTGGAATGCTTGCAATTATATCTAGTACTGCTCTTGGATAATGCACATGGTAAGATTGGTATATGTTTGGTAGCTTCCTGTATTTAAAAAATTCTTTAGAAAGGCAATAACACTGAGAGAAGCTGAAGTTGAGCAGAGTGATTACCTTATTTTGGCTGTTACACTCTTTTCTTGCAGGGCTCATGCTCAAGACTTTTGATCTGTGAGAAAAGAACCAAAATAGGGATTGAATAAAGTACACTGAAATATTCATACTATGTGATGGTTATTTAAAAACATTTTTGTATTCTAAAGCTATGCCGTCTACTCTTATAGCCAGTAGCTACGTATAGGTATTTACATTTAAATTAATTAAAATTCAAAAAAAATTAGCTCCTTAGTTACACTAGCCATATTTCAAGTACTCAGTAGGTAGCTAGTGGCTACCAGTAAGATAGCACAGAAAGTTCTATTGGGCAGCCATGTTCTAGAATCTTAGCATAGTAGTCAAGCTGTGCCTAATACTCAGGAAGCATTTGAGGAGACTTGAAGAGAGCTTTGAGGGGTGAGGATTTCCAAGTCCTGGTGCTTATATCTCCAGGACATAGTGTGTGTTTGGTCTGCTTAGAGGCCGTTTGCATTTTTGGGTCTCTTTCTCTTTATCCCAAGATTTCAAAAATAATTAATAAATAGAAATACTTCTTGACCAAATTAAGATTTAGCTTCTAAAGGGGGTCAAGAAATGGAAGTGAAGTTTTTAATTTCTCACCATTTAAATGTTTATTTATCATTTCTAATTTTTAATGTTCATCATTTAATATAGTATAGTTTCATTTTCATATAATGACATCTTTAACGTGTGTCTAGAGATTAGTTTTATTTCTATCCCACATGGTCTATTTTTTATTTGTTGAGGAAGTAAGGATAGTGTTAGGTTTTAAGGCCTTATTCTGTGATAACAGGAATGTCCTACTTATCAGAGTGCCTGACCAATAACATTTTTTTTAAAGCACATATTCTTGACCTTAATATAAACTCGAATAATTGATAATGTGATAAAATTATGAAAGGGGATGTGTTTCTCAAATCTTTTGAGAACGATGAGAGAAGGACCTGCATTTTACAGTTGATGTGGCTTAGAGGGGGGTCAACCAGCTCACCAACAGAGGGCAACAATATGTGATGTTGGGGCTCACTCAATTCCAGATGGGAATTGGTCAGAGAAATGTTTGCTCTGACTCAGGCTGAGATGGAGTTACCACTAAAACCAGGATGTTCCTTTGTTTGCCAAAGCTCACACTTCTCTCTCAAGGAACCGAGTCTCTAATTCTTCTTCTATTTTCCTCAAAGTTTCCTGGTACTTCTTCAAAGAGAAATAAAAGAAACCACAGTTACTAATTAGAAACTTTATGATTTTTTCTAGTCATAATAAGCATGTGTCATTACATTGTAACATGAATGTTTGGTATTCCCACTGCCATTTTATCTCCTTTCTCAGCCTTCTACCCGACCACTACTGACCTCTACTGGGCAGGTCCCTGAAGTAATTGTGATTATAAATAAGAAAAGTGCTCATTATTAATTTAAGAGCAAAGAGGTTGTGAGACCAGGGCAGTAATAGAATGATATTGGTGGTAGAGTTTTGAGGACCTTAAAGTCCCTTTAAATGCTACCTTGAAGAGTTAAAATTGTTCCAGACAGTATTTTTTGAAAAGCTTGGTTTCATTTCATCCAGCACCTTAACAAACCCTTTGCTATCACTTTACATAGAAGCCGTACCTTTATGCAGAGGGCCTGATCTTCACAGAGCTGGGTGACAAACTCAAAGTCTTCCATTACCTGAGAAGCCAAAATTCAGTCTTAAATTTCTCACAGTAAATTGCTGTAAGAACAAGAGCGTGCATATTTCCTCCTATGTCCCAGCCCCTAAATGTGTTTTTCTAATTGTTCTAAATATGTTTTTGCTGTACATATGAACTTATTTCCTTTTCTGAGGATGAACAAGCAATATTTTACAGTCTCCATGGGAATTATTTGGGAACACTTGAGAACAGAATAGATATTAATTTGTTGAAGATACAGATTCCTGTAAAAAAAATGTTACCCTATAAAAAATGTTAAAGAGAAGGTAACCTAGGGAACTGCATTTATCTTCATACTCTTTTCTTCACTGCCTCATCAGCCCCATAATGGCCTGGATTTGGAATTTTATTATAACTCAATCATTTCAAGAATATATTAGATCATCTGACAGAAAATTATCTTTTTTTTTTCTTTTGGGAGCAGTAACTAACATTGAAGTTACTGTCTTTACCTTGGTCAGCTCCTTCTCTTGGTCATCACAGGAAGCTTCCAGCTGTTGTAGCTTAGCCTATAGAAAGGAAAGGAGACTGGTAACTCAACAAGGTGAAAACCATACAGAATTCCATTTTGAAATACTCTTTCAAAGGCTATCTCAAAGGTGGTTGAAGTACATCAGGCATGATTTCAGATGTCTTTTTGATGGAGGAGTCAAACCATCTAGCATCCTTTGTAGCTGCCTGGTCAACCTGCTCTTCTCTACACTTTCAGCCTCTTAGCATTCATCCGTGCTTCCTTTACTCATAAACTTCAATTCTTAGCTTCCTTCTTTCTTAGTTATTTCTCTTAGAAAAAAATCAATCTTGAAAAACTTCAGTCTTCCTTTTCCTTTTACATATTCACTTCTCACTCACTTCTATTCTCCCTCTATTCCTTCCTTAAATATTGGATGAAAGCCTTATTCTATATTGGCCACCGTGCTGGAGTGACAGGGAGTGGGCAGGATGAGTACTGAGGATACAATGGTAACAGGATTGATAGGGTCTCTGCCTCACAGAACTGACATTCTAGTTGGGGTACATAAAAATAAGTCAACATGAAAATGATAAGTGCTATGAAGGAAATGAAAACAGCAATGTAATGAGAGTACGTGATGGTGTAAGAGCTATTATAAGTGGTTGGCTAAGGCCTCTCTGATGAGATGATATTTGAGCTGGAATTTAAGTGATAAATATTAGACAAATGAAGCTCTGGAAGAATATATGTCCCATGCAGAAGTTATAGCAAGAGCCAAGAGACAATGAAGCAGCACAAATTTGGTATGTATGGCAAAGTTATGTGGCTGGAGCACAGGCAAGACTGGCAAGAAGGAGATGAGGCATGGAATGGTAGACATGGACGAGATTACGTAGGGCCTTATAGCTTTTAGAAACAGTTTGGTTCTTTATTCTAATTGCAGTGAGAAGCCAGGAGAGAGCTTGAAGAAGTAAAAACACAATCGGATTTGTGTTTCTAAAGGAGACTTTACTATGTGTGGAAAGTTGATTTTTTAGGAGTAGGAGTAGAAGCATGAAGACTAGATAGGAGCCTACTTCAGCATTCAGGTGAGACGTTATGATGCTTGCAAATGGGTAGCATTAATAGTAGTAGTAGATAGAGAGTAATGGATGCATTTGGTGTACATTCTTTGGTTAGAACAGATACGACTGCATCTTTCCTTCTATTTTCAGCTCTATTATTTCCACTTTCATCTAGGTATCATTATTTCACATCCGAATTCTTCTAACAGTTCCTTTCCCCTCCAGTCAGTTATATCCAGGCCAGACAGTCAAATGTGGTAAGGACTATATTTTCAAGACAGTATCTGAGTTACAAGGAGTTGAAGCAGGCATCCTATTAAATGGCCGAACTGATCACCCACATGCAAGTAGAAGCAAAAGAGATGGTGTATATTTCATAGAGCTACAGATAACATGTGAGAATTCTACAAAACAAATGGGCATAAGGAAGTGCTTAAAGGGTTAATAATACCTTAGAACTTGTCTAGGCTAGACTGATTGCTGACAGACAAATAATGGCATTGTTCTGACAATGCCTGGAACTATCTACTGTCCATCAGCTTAGTACACCTGAAATAGCCTGCATAGGCAGATGTAAAGTGTCACCATTAGATTCTGGTGGGATTCCTGTCAGAAAGGATTGTTCTGGGAAGAAAAAGGAAGAAAATTAGTCTCCTGACTGTTATAGTTATATGGCAAACATAGCCAAGGGATTTCATAATCTTTTCCAGTCTTAGCTCTAATTTCTTCCTGATATACATGCAGTCTCCAGATACCTTTCTTTCCAGATAAGTTTTCTGGATGAGCATGGCCGAGAAAGCTTACTTGGTGACTTTGAACTTCCTGTATTTTCTTGTGACTGTCAACATAATTCAGCCAACAGAAGATAGGAGATTAATTCTCTGTTTTTCATTTTCTATTTCTATTTCCAGTGTGTCTATATCTTCAGAGGCTTCATACATATGATGTGGGCTTAAGTGTGCACTTAAGTGTGCATTTAAGAAGCTAAAGAGAAATTAGGACAAGGACAAAGATGTAATTCTACAGAAAGTATCAAGAACTGTATCTGCTCTCTGAATAAAATAAATGTTTTGAATTCTTCTTATATCTTTGATCAGATGGGTCGTGCCCAGGTTCTTAGCTCTGAAACCGAATTAGAAAATGCTAAGCAGATAGAGGTCGCTAAATACTCACTCAAATGACCAATTGAATGAGTTCTTTTCTGGATTAGAATAAATGCCAGGGTATGAAAACTGTCTAGCACACAGCAGATTTACAAATCCTAGCTTTGCCTCTATGAATTCATACATATGCCTCACCAGACTTTTAAATAATCACTTTGAAATTATGTGACTTTCCAAGGTCTTAGCCTTCTAAAAAAGGCAAAGAATATTTTATATACACAATCTCATCCAATTTTCAAACTGAGGCTGGGAGAAACCGACCAAATTGTCCAACTTCATATACCACATTAGTACTGAGGCCAAGATTTAAACTAGGGACTTCAACTGTCTCCAGTGTTATAGATGAATTTGTACATTTATGTTCTGCTTTTTCTGATGGAAGAGAGAACAAAATATATGGCTTCAGAGTAAAATTTCTTACAAAGGGCCTGGGAGAATTCCGCATTCGGTGGCCCAGAATTAAGCCTGACATGGGCTAAAACTATCTCAGCTTTGACAATCTTTCCCACTTGAAGGCTTGTTTCTTGGTCACATGCCCCCAAACCCATTCAAAATTGTGTTTTTGTTTACCTTTGACTCTTCTGGGGTTCCTTTTAGATTGCCTTGTTCACACTTGGTTTCTTTAAATGATTTCCTTGTAAGCTACAGTTTCAAATAAAAAAATACATTTCAAATAAAAAATATATCCAGTTAAAAAATATAGAAGACAAAGATATTTTCCAGTATGTGAGGCTGATAACTTGGCCTGATAAAAGCTGCTAGGATATGATCGATCTCTCTCTCTCTCTCTCTCTCTCTCTCTCTCTCTCTCTCTCTCTCTTTTCCTAGGATATGATCTCTTGGTGGATACTCAGTGACCTTGGAAACATTTTTCTTCTACCTTCATCTTCTCACTGGTCTTGGGCACCAAAGCTAGAGTCTACTCAGACAGGAGTACTTCCTTGAACCCCTAATCCATGCTAGGTCACTCAGGGCTGTAGGCCTATGTAGGTAATTATAGGGATTCCACTGTATTCTTAGTAGAAGTTGAGGTAGAGGGGTTCCTGGGCAAGGAAAAGGGAATTCTTGGGAAGTATTTAAAAAATCTCTGTTGAAAGTAAAATTAACCTCTCATCACAGAGGTTCCAGTCAATCACATCAGCAGAGTGTCTGTCAAAATCTATTTTCTTGCAATAGAATTAAGAACCCTTAGTATCACCAAATCCCCTAAATACCTCCCTTACTGTTTTCACCTAATACTTCCTGGGAGAATCCAGGGCATATAGGTCATGAGGCTCAGCATCAGAAGAGTGGAACAGGAGTAGTACCCACCCCCAGAACAGACCTCTTTGACATGTGGGTTCCTCTATAATCATTTTCCCTTCCTTGCCTTTTCGATGACTGGGGATGCTGGGGGGGGGGGGACACTGGAGGACACAAGACCTATCCCACCTTTCTTTGAAGTTCTGCTATACTGTGGACCAGAGTCTCATTCTTCCTTTCCTATTGAGAGAAAGAAGCAGAGGGTAAGTGTGCGTCTGCACACTACCATTTGTTTTTATTCAGTTGATTGTTCTCCATTTTAGCCCAGTGATATTTTCCTGCCATAACTCTTACTGCGTAATGTCAGGTAAAGTACCTGTGGCTTGATCTCAATACATACACACCAACTTACCAGGGATAGAGATGCCCACACGTAGGGCTTTCCAATATTAAATGTTACCAAAGAAACCTTGCTCTCCACACATCCCCTTCTATGCATTCCGTCATGACTATTGATTTGACTCTTTGTATGTAAAAACGGGAGAGTAGCTTATGTAACAGTTGATGAAGGACATGATGAGAAATAAACCTATCAAATGGCTTTTCCCAGCTTCTTGCTTACAAGTCTGGCTGTTTCTTCTTCCAGCTCTTGCAAGGCATTTTCCCTTTCCAGCGTGGTGCAGTTCTCCTCCCAGTCCTCATCTTCTATGGAGTCTCTGTTCTGAATGATCTCACTTTCCAGCCTGGATGACACAAGTGCACATGGTGAGGAACTGGCAGTTAGAACCCATAACATGCATAAATCAGTTTTAAGGGTACTTCAAGAATAATAAATATGAATCTCATGTTAGAAATCCTTCCTTCTCAATCCTTGGAATCTGAATTGCTTTTAAGGCAGGAAAAGCAATTTCCCAAGTCAGACACCCAATGTTTTTTCAAATTAGGTAAATATCACTCAGTCTTTTAGAAATCTGTTTGAAACTTGCTGTGTTTCAAGGTTTAAGCCACAGAGAAATGCCAAAGAATGACGAAGAAAGTTTTTGCTGTATAAGATATAGATCTCTAGAGTAAGAGGAAAATTCAGTTTTGTCTCTTCTCCTCTATCCTCCCCTGCTTTCTTGGATTGGGATCTTCCCTCACGAAACCCCAACACTCACCTCTGAATCTCATCTTCTTTCTCATGAATTTTGAGAAGAAGTTCCTGATTTGCTTCATCTATTCTCTGCATATCCTTTTCAAGGTCCATGTTCAAACTGTTAATATTCCTCTTTGACTGGGCCAGTCTTAAGATTTCCACTTTCTCTGACCTATAGACTCAGCCCCCCAAATGAACAAGGGCCGGTTATCTTAAGATCAATAAACTTTGGGCTAAAGGGGATATCTTGAAGACATGTAATTCATTAACCTGACTTTCCAGGAGCACACCTTCCCATTTTCATTATTAGGAAATTATATTTCTTAATCATGTTTACAATTTGTTTCAATAATTTTAGCTTAGTCAGCAAGGGAGGTCTTTCTCAGGCTTTCTCGCCCAAAGGTCTCAGTATAATTGTATACCTCTACTCAGGTTCCAGAAGCAACTTTTCTTCCTTAAATGCCTCTTGCATTGAAGAGAATGGTTTCTCACACAAATTTTTCACAAAATCTGCTCATGTAATGCATTTTTATTGAATACTTTTATCCAGGCAGAAGGCCCATCACTTATGGTTAGGCTCAGCTTAATGCTGAGCCACAAGAGGTTCCCACCAGCAGGTCAAATTTTAGTCTTTTCCTCCCTCCTCCCATCTAGAAACCTCTTCCCCATTTCCTTCTGCAAAGCTTGAAAATCTGCCATAGAAATCATATCACTGAGCACACACACACACATCTGATCCAGGCATTCACTTTCAAGAATGCGAACATGTTTTTTGAAGTAAATTTGATCAAAATAATGGTAACACTAGAGTAGTCTAGAAAGGGTACCCAGCACATGGAAGCTCTCAATAAACTTTTCTTTTTCTTTTGTTTCAATTAATTGGTCTGTCTTTGAAATAATTAACCAAGAATAAGATAGTAAGGCAGAAGGACTTTTGTTCTGAATAGAAATGAGGGATAATTTTAGAAAACAAAGCTCTACCTTGGAAGGGCTGGCTTGGGTGGGGGTTTGCAAAAGCTCTCAATTCAGGAGGGCATGGAGTGGAGTGCAGTAAGGGACAGTTAAATTGGGGTAGAAGGAGACTAAAAGATGAGGGGAAGAATCAGTAGCAGACCTGCTTCATACCTTGGTCCTTGGATGTGGCTTTTCATAACCATGATTACTTACTCATAATCTAGCTGATTTTCCTTGTGTTCATCCATAGTAGATTCCCTAAAAAACCAACAGAGTTGTATCTAATGAATTGAGGAAATGGGTCCATTTATGAAATACAAAGTAACTAGCCAAGAGGCCAAAAGATAGGAACAAAATCAAGTTAAGTGTTTTCTTCCCTTCCACCCCCAAATTTTGGCCATGATGAAAACTCAGTCTTTTGATTCTTCTGCAACATTCTGATTATACCTCAGTAAGGATACAGTGAGGATACAGGGATAATGCAGGATAATTTAATATATATCCTGTTAGCAGATATATTCAGAGATGGTTTACCAATCTAAAACTCTTTGGAAATTTATACACAGCACTAAGAATTAATAGAAGTTATAAATTGTTCTTAAGTCCCTTTTGCCTCCAGGCCCAGCTGGTTTCTTTAAGACCCTGTGGGCATGGGTATAGGTACATAACTGCCTGGAAAAGTAATCTCTCTAGCCTGGCCTCTGCAAGGATCTCCAGTTATCAAGATCTTTAGTATTAAATAGAGCTCAGAAAAACCAAGCAGTAGTAGATAATTTGGCTTATTCTGCCCATTTCCTCTTTTTCTCCATTTCTTCAACAAACTCTACTTCCCTTTTGACATATATGGTCTTCCTGATTTGCCCTAGTCAATTAGCTTCTGAAGAGTCTACTCTCCCCACTGGAACCGTTCAGTAGAATCTCAGAACTTTCCAAGGGGTCAAGACTCTGCCATTGACATAGGATGGGTGTGGCAGCATGTCACAGTGGGTGGGTGGCGACGGTTTCTCATTACTGGTGCAAGAGGTTAGATCCTAGATGAGTGCATGTGTTTCATGGCTGAGTTTTTTTTTTTTTTTTTAGTAGCAGTAGGTTCAATGGATCTGATTTCTGGGCAGTAGCCCCCGCCCTCCCTTTTTAAAAATTTCTCTGGCAGATTGAGCTACCTCCCTGCCCAACTTTGACTAATAGGAGAGCTCCACATCCTAAGGCCAGCACTCTAATCCCATTATCTAGCCAACTGACTACTCATCCATTCAACAAACACTGAAACATTGAAAGAGCACCTATGTATGCCTGGTACTGTTCTAAGCACTAGGGAGACAGAGTAAACAAAATAGCCTAAAGCATCTGCTCTCACAAAATTTATGTTCTAGAGTGCATGTATGTGGGGGATAAGGGGTAACACAAAAAACAAAATAAATGAGTAAATCTATTTTATTTGATATGAAAAAAGAGGAGAATGCCAGGAAGAAACAAGTGGGCGAAGCAGGTAAGAGGAAATGCAGTGTGCATCGTGCATGTGAGGTAGAAGGCCTGGCGGTTTCAAATAGGGTGGTACAGAGAAAGCAGCTGAGCATTTCCAGCCCCAGAAGTGTGGTGTAGACGTGTCCTGAGGCTTAGTAAATGGGACATCTTAGGTCATGCCGAGGTGGCCACATAATCCACAGACCTCACAATTATAGGCAACAGTAGGCTCCACGCTCAGCAGCAGCATGGGCCAGCATGCAGCCTGAAAGGTCAGCAGATCCACAAGCACCAAGAGGAAATATGAGTACCCCAAGGTCTGCCTTCTATGCCTTCAAGGGACATAGCTTTTCCCTGCATGTTGAACTTTGTGGGAAAGAAGAGAGCTTTGGAGAGGGAGAATCTCCCTAAAAGATGAAGAAATTACCTGAAAGAGATTTTTATATAGGAAGAGTTCATGATATCTCATATAGGCCCCATTGAGTCTTTTCTGCCAACCTTAGACATAGGAACTAGAGGGGGAAGATAAAACCAATTGCAGAATATAATGAGCATGTTTCTGTATACCTCGGTATGTACATTTTGGCAAGATTCTGAACAATTTATAACATTTTTTATGTGTGAATCATGTTCATCAGGGAAGTTTGGGATCTTGACTTAATAAGGACTGCATTGAGTTGATTTGTGGGCCAGAGTGACTTCTTAACACACTGTAGTTTCTAACAAACTATTTGTAAAATTAATGGCCTCTGATGACCCCCATTACCATCTCCCTTCTTCCTGAAAGAAGGCATTTCATTGCTTTATGAAGCTGTACACAGAAGAGTAATTAAGTAACAATTCAGGCCAATGGCCTCTCCCAGGAATTAATGGTAGGGAGAGTTCATTAACCCCAGCAGGTTATAGCTTCTCCAGGAAATGCCCTGGACCAAGGTTATTGTAACTATTAATGGATTGGATAGAGACTTTAACTGGGATGCAAATCTCTCCTTCTTGGGGAACTTTTCTCCTTGAGGGGCTACCACAGGCAAGCCCGTGGAAGCAGCAGAACCCCAAGGTTGGGGCCTTGTGTGGGATGAGGACAACAGATTGCTGTTAGTGAGAATTACTAAATCAAGGTGAAAACAGGGCCTCGGAGGCAAATTAAGGTCCTTGATATAAGCCTTCCTGCTATTCAGGAGGTGGCTTGATTAATACCCAGTGCAACTTCAGAGCAGCTGTTTTCACCTTGTTAACTTTTCCGGACATGCCCTGCCCTGCCCTGCACAGAAGAGTTGCTGAGATATGTCAGATTTTGCTGCACTGCTGCCAGGAATGCAGTGGCCTTTGTGTGGAAATCCGTTGTGAAAACACCTTCTCTTTTTCCAGTCTGGGCATTCAGGCTGTTTGCTAGGCCTTTGTCCTGCTGCTGCGAGGGGACCGGCCAGGTGTGTGAGCCCCTGATGGAGATGCCTGGGCCCTGGCCTTCCTGCCGCCTCACAGGATTAGAGAGAGTTTTCTGCTCCCTTCTCTTGCTTACATGTCGCTTTGGAAAATTTTCTTGGATATTTTTATAAATGAGCCAGGTTTTGAGGTTCATATCCAGGCAACGCTCTAGAACCTCATTTTAGGTCACTGTTTCTTGAATACAGAATTGCTTATGCTATTATTCTTATGTCCTTACTTATTTTAAGTGACTATTTCTGTACAATATTAGGCTCATAATATTCCTTTCAGAATAGCTTTCTCAAAAGCAAAAACTGAACTGAACTGATATGTGAAGGGGGTGGGGAGGGGATAGAAAGGAAGGAGAAGAGAGAGAGGGAGAGAATGTACCATAGTTAATATTATCATCATTTAATGAGCAATAAACTATGATAGTTTGAACCAGCAAAAAATTTATGTATTTTCTTTTAAAATTAAATATTTTAAAATTTAATGAACCATTGCTACTAGAACAGCAATAAATAACTAAAAACAACTTAAAAAGGATCTCATCTTAGCAAAAAACCTGTATTTTTTCCAACTCTTCTATTTTATTGTCTATTAACAAACCATCTTTTGTAATTATCATAGAGTAGATATATTGTTTTGCCTTTTTACTTAATATTTTTATAAACATTTTCCAGTTTACCACATTCTCTCTATTATTATTTCAATCACTGCATAAAATTCTGCTGAGTTGGGATATTCATGATTTGCTTCTCCACACCCTTCTTACCATACTATTTATCTGTTTATATATCTGCCTCCTCTTGAGGGCCAGGAAAGTGGCTGTATTAATTATTTAGGGCCGCCATAGCAAAGTACTACAGACTGGGTGGCTTAAACAACAGAAATTTGTATTCTCAGTTCTGGAGGCTGTGAGCCCTTGATCAAGGTGTTGGCAGGTTGTTTCACCTGCAGCTTCCTTCCTTGCCTTGCAAGATGGCTCTTCTCTCTCTGTGTCCTTATATGGTTATCCTTCTGTATGTGCCTGTGTCATAATCTCTTTTTAGAAGGATACCAGTCATATAGGATTAGAGTTCACCCTAATTACCTCACTTATAGTTAAATAAGTTTTTAAATAACCTATCTCCAAATAAAGTCATAGTGTGAGTTATTGGCGATTAGGCAGGCCTTCAATGTATGAACTTTGGGAGACATAGTGAATCTACACGAAATAGTCAACAAATGTTTAACTGTGACCAGATTTACGAACATTGAGGTTGTTCTCTCAGCCTCTCCCCAAATAAAAGCACTTCAAAGAATATATTTGTATAGTCATTATATTTTTCAGGTATAACCAAAATATGCACTTAGAATTTCTTCATTTTGAATATGTGTTCATTAGCATATCAGTCAACTGATTTTTATTTTACAGATAAGAAAAATAAGCACAAGAGAGATTGAATGTCTTGCTAGGGTTAAAAAAGATGATTAAAAAAGCCTTCCATATCTGAGACCACATCCCTCAACATTTCTGTTTTATTCTTTTGTAAGCCTGGGAAAGTGCAATATGGTGATGTAATATTCGGTTTTAATGACGTCATTTCTTCTGAAGTGACTAATGCTTGATTTCTACTTTAATCACCCTTTGATTTATTTTAAATTTGCTCCTTGTGCTTTAATTTAAAAATTTTGCAGTTAGAAAGTAATAATTAAATGGAGGTTCTCTAAAAAGGATAGCTATAATCCCTGCAAGCAAACATTTAGAAAAAATTTATGCTGAAATTTGGTGCATTTTTATACTGCTTTCTTAATTCTTCTGTGTTCTTTTGTGGTATACAGGGGAAACAGTCCTTCAAATTTTCTTATTAGTCCTATTTGATAATTATAGAGGTCTTTCATACATTGAGATTTTGCGATGTCTTTTGTTTAACAAATAATATTATGCTGGAATATTCATGCTATAAATTACTTATGATTGGTTTAGCTTTGGTATATACATACAGTTATGCACTGCTTAACAACAGGGATATGTTCTGAGAAATGTATGTTAGGCAATTTTGGTGTTGCGCAAACATCAGAAAGTGTACTCACACAAACCTAGATGGTATAGCCTGCTACTGTAATTGTATGCACTATACTTTTATATGACTGATAGCACAGTAGGCTTGTTTATACCAGCATCACTACAAACACGTGAGTATATATTGTGTTATGACATTATAATGACTGTGACACCACTGGGTGATAGGAATTTTTCATCTTCATTATAATATTATGGGACCACCATCGTATATGCAAAACATCATTGACCAAAACGTTATGTCGCTCATGACTCTATTCTATCATTCTTGATTTATTTAACAAACATTTGTATGAGCACCCAATAGGTATTGATCTAGGTAATGAAATGACCTAAAGATGACTAGAGTACTAAGTTTCATAAGGTAGGCAGGCAGAAAATGCTTAGGAGTAGAGAGGGGAACATATAACTCTGATTTAGAGAAGCTTCAAAGGGGAGGTATCTTTTGGGTTGGGTTGAGTACTCTGTAAGGACAATAACTTTACAGAAAATGAGAAAGGACATACTAAGAGGAGGGAACAATGGATTCAAAGGCACAGTATGCTCAGTGTTAAAAATTCACTGTTGTTTCTGTCTAGAGTAGCAAGTCTCAATGCATCTTACACAAACAATTTAGGGGTATAACAGATGGTTTCAGGTGGGACACAGAGGTAATATTTAAATTTTAAAAATGAATTTTATAACAATAATTAATATTTAGTAAAACTGCAAGTAGTACATTAAAAATTGATTTAGAGACATTGCTTTGAATGAGAATAAATTTACTTGAGTGAAATCAGTACTTGGTTTATAGAAAATTATTGAGTGGGCCATCATGGGGGAATATGCAGGTGGTGTGTGAATAACTGAAGTCTGAGAGTCAGTGCTCTGAGAGCATATGTGGCACGATGGAGAAGGGGCAGCAAGGTCAGCTGAGGAGCACCCCGTCCTTGCGCTTCAGATTTTGGGTTTCCTCTCGAAGCACTCTCAGAAGCATCAGAAACTTTTTAGGTAGGAGAGCGAAATGGTTATTGTATTTGAGAAAGATAGTTCTGGGGCCGTGAAGGGTGGTGGGGAGTAGCCGGTCATACTATGCATTACAATCAGATATCTCAGGGAGACAGGAATGGAGGTTCAAATTTTTGTCATATATTTTTTCCTGTCACAAATTGTATATTGGAATTTTTTTCTTTATACTACTTATCCTCTGTTTGGTTTATAAAGAGAATATTAAATCTTCATGGCGAACAATGTCTACCAAACTTGTAATAAGAGTTTTAATTCCTCACTCCTCCACCTTGACCTATATAACCATTTCCTTGAACTACTATAGTCCATAGATTGTTTGGTCTCCTATTGTTCTCTTAAATTGTTTTCATTGGGGCTAATTTTCCCCCCCAAATGGAAATTGGGCAATTATATGACATTTTCTGGTTGCTTTCAGTCATAAAACAATGTTCCAGTTCAGTAATCAAATGATCTAGTACCACGTCATAATCAAAACTCTCAGCTTGATGTATGGTTGAGGTTTCTGCCCTCTTGCAGCTGAGGCCTACTGTCAGGTGGAAAGGCTGCAACTGGAAATGGGTTCAGTTGACATATCTTTCCACATGGAGCACATCTACTCCTCCTTCTCACCAAACTGGCCACACTTTCAGACACCTCCCAGGTAGGAGAGGAAGGGGCGACTTTAGAGTCCTTACTTGACTGATACTGTTATGCATTGGCACCCTGTCCCCTGAGGCCCGGTTGGTGTTTCAACCTGATTCTTTCTCGGAGATGCCCTTAGAAAGTTTGTGGAGGTTGCCCAACCACTATCACGGTGTGCCTGGAATCTCTAGCTCTGACCTAGACAATTACATGTCTGATTCTGCTGTTCATTTGCTTTCCTCTCAGCCACTATGACTTATCATTTTGCCAGCTTCTCTCTGCTGGTCTCTGGGCCTTCTAGGTGGCCAGGCCTGGCTATATAACTTGCTGAACTCAGTGTAAAATAAACATGTACCACTGACTCCTCGCTCAAAAATTATTGAGAATTTCAAGCCAGTGAAAGCAGGATATTAAACCAAGCACAGGTTTCTTCTGAAAGCATGTCTCTGTGTGACTGCACAAGTCCCAGGCCCGTAAAGCTGGCCCTGCAAATGACTTTAATGAATTAGACCTAAGATAATTCTATTTAGGCAGCACACATTTATATATTCTTTGTCTAAACAAGCTCAGAAACACAGATCAATTTTTACTTGTTTACTCTGCTGTCAGTGCAGTTAGCTAACCTGTGTCATATCCTTAGATTTTCTAGATGAGAGTCAGACAGTGGTTCCCAGTGTTTCCTGTGCTTTAGAGGACACACAGTAAGATCTCCTGGCAGGCTCCCTAAAAATGTTCTTTTGTTGTATTCATTTCCTATTGCTGCTATAAGAAATTACCACGAGCTTCGTGGATTAACACAACACAAACTTAGTATTACAGTTCTGGAGGTTAGAAATCTCGCTAGGTAAAATCAAATGTTGGCAGACCTGCATTCCTTCTGGAGGCTCTAGGAAAGAATCTGTGTTCCATTTTGTCCTGGGAGTTAAAATGAAAGAGACTTCCAGGGATGAGCACAAGAGGCCACTAGTGGTGGAGGGCAAGGGAGTTCTGTGCACCCCACTTACTTGTGGCTTGAGACCTGATGTGCAAGGATGAAAATGCCGATTAGGTGTATTTACAGTTGTCCAGGGGAGAACACTCAAGGGCCTGATATAGGGTGCTGGTGGTGAGATGGGAAAACAAAACTTGTGAAATGTTACAAAGAAATGTGGCCCAGAACTTGAGGGGGTGCTTGAATCAGATGTCTCCAGAGTTTGTGCTCCATGGTTTGGGAGAGTGTTGATGTCCTTAACAGAGCCAGAGTAGAGGGAGATGGGCTGAGTAGCCCATCCAGGTAGGCGGAAAAAACTTCTACAAATAAAAGAGAAAATGTGTATGAAACTGAGAAAAAAATTTTTCCTAGTCTTCGCAGCTTGCAAAGGCTATCACATTCAAGGCTCATGGCCTCGTCCTTCATTTTCAATGCCAGCAGCGTAGACTCTTCAGATCTCTGGTTCTCTGACCTTCCCTTTCATTATCATGTTGCCTTCTCTTGCTCTGACCCTCCTGCCTCCCTCTTAGAAGGACCCTTATGATTACTTC
This sequence comes from Rousettus aegyptiacus, assembly GCF_014176215.1. Lineage (NCBI taxonomy): Eukaryota > Metazoa > Chordata > Mammalia > Chiroptera > Pteropodidae > Rousettus > Rousettus aegyptiacus. Next base: position 112,720,333 of record NW_023416306.1, on the reverse strand, counting down.
TGGCCCATCTAGATAAGCTGGATAATCTCCCCATTTCCAGATCCTTAATCACATCTGCAATGAACTTTTGCCATAAGCAGTAACATGTTCACTGAACATTAGGACATGGACATGTTTGGGGCATACGTCATTCATCTTGAGGAAAGTGAGAAGCAGCTCTCCCATCCTTCCCTGTGGAACTTGCACCTCACTAGGTTGGGGGTGGGGCATACCTACCCTCCTCATTGTGGGTGTTGACTCATAGTATGGACCTCTGAAGAAATCTTCCTTCCAGTCTTGGCTCAACTTTAATTCTAAAAGTAGGTGAGGGGTTTAAGAATCATTTAATGAGTTTTCCAAATAAACTATTTACACTTAAATCCTTTTCTCAGGGTCTGTTTCAAATTCACCTTTTGTTTTATGCTTTCTTAATTTCTCTGTTAAAATAGTCCAGTAGCAATTTGCATGCCAACTTTGTGCTTACAGAAAATTTCATAATAGCAGTCAGGTAGAAAAACAATAACATCATTTTATTTTCTATAAGTTAAATGATTTATTTCTCTCTAATGAAGAGTTAATGTGAAAATTCTGGGAGGCTAGTCTTTTCTTCTATTCTCCACTTTAATGTCTTGCAGTTTTCACATTTACGTGACCTAGAGTAAAATCTTCAAGTGACATTTCAAAGAAAAGTGTCTTTTATTTTTGTTTGAAAATCTAATATTGGAGTGGATAGCTGAGTGTGACCTGAACGATTTTTCTGCTCCATGGCCAGACAGCTACAGGATTCAGCTCTGAGTCAGGCTCCAGGGTCACTCCTTCACTAATCATGGAAATCTTAACTCAACAGAATCCAGTTGATTGCCTTTCTGTTTTGTCTGACTTTGTGCTCCTGGTCTGGCACCTCAGCTTGTGCCTCATTCCCGTGACCAGCAACCTGCAGCTAGACTCTGTTCTTGTCAGAACCTCTCTGCATGGACTTCTGACCCCAAACCAGGGCCCATTCAGTGCTTCCACATCTGCCCAAGTCCCCAGTTATGTATGGTGTGCCTATTTACTGGGGCATGCTCTGATTACCATTTGTTGAATTTCTTTGGTTCCAAATACCTGCCCTGTCCTTCTCCTTTGTCTGTATCAGCTCCCTAGATTTCAAATGCTTCCTGGGCAACCACCCTCCTCTTTGCTATTGAAGCGGAATCTTAATAGCTGCTCCTTCTAGAAGCTGTATTTCACCCATGTCTCAATGGTCCCTCCTCATATGGAATATTCTGCTGTGGGTAGAATGCTTGTTGCAAAAATATTAATGTATAAATTAGGATACTTATTATGAAAGTAAAAAAATGAAATTTTAGAATAGGATGTATTTTGAAAATTCTATGCTTGGGCTGTAGTCTAGTGACACTTAAATACATATATCATTTAAGGGAGCTATTTTCACAAATAACAGTGTTCTCAAATGCTGAGTTATGTTACTGTTCAGAAGAGAGGGTGATTCCCTTTAAAGCTAATCTTTTTCTTATAGTATTCATTGATTTTTGTTTGGGTCCCTGTAATATTTAATAGTACTCTTTCCTGAGAAAATGTAAATAAACAAAGATAAAGTTGAATGTTTTCTTAAGCCAATTTCATTTTTGAACAAAATATCTCTGAGAGGTCAAACTCAAGATAATTTCAGAATTCTAAACAGGTTTTATAACCTCTGTTGGCAAGAGATCTGTATTTGCAGAATCCATAAAGCTTTTAAGGTATAGTTGATATTGAAACAATAATGACCCTGGAACAGGATATTTCCTGGAGATTAATGACCAGCTAGGAGGGGTTGATGGCCTGAGGTGTAGTTGAGGGCCATTAACCTCAGACAGTCATTAAAGCCCAGGAAATGTCCTATGTCTAGGTCGTTATTGTTATTATAAATTGAAAATGGAAAAAAGAAACAGGCATACAGATGATCTGAAGGGCGACTCGATTTCCAATGGTTTCAACAGGGAGCGGTCTGGGAGAAATTATTCCCCATCCATTAGCCAACCAATCTCTCTGAATCCTCTGTCACATCGCCCTTCAACTGATGGGTCTTTGTGCAGGAAATCCCTGAATTCCCCAGATACTAAAGTAGAGAGTACCTTTGCCCAGAGTGACTGGATTAAATAAAATAGTAATGGTGAATTACTTTGCCACTGCTCTTAATTGCATCCTACATTGCCATGTACTTGCTTCCCCTGGGATTATCTGTTTTCTTCTCTATTTAGCTGCAGTAAATTTCCCACAGCTAAATTTTAAGCTCTCAGATATTTTGTCTGTTTATTTCCCAGGTCTTTGAGGGTGAAAGTGCATGTTATTTGCTTTGCAGTTGTACTGTCCCTAGTCATGCTAGATATGGCATCCTAGACCAATTCCTTGAGCAATTTACAAAACATACTATACTTTGGAGGTATTTTGAATTTCCAACTAAGTATTACTTAGTTTTGAATGTACTGTTTTAATTTTCTGTAAGTTCTGTAGCAGGAGATTCACACCTCTGTCTCTGTCTTTGTCTCTGTCTCTGTCTCTCTCTCTCCCTTTCTCTCTCTCTTCAAACAATGGAAAACAGTCAAAATGGAGAAGTGAACACTCAGGGTTTCTACATATCACTTCAGGGTTTCTACAAATAGTTGGATATGAAGTACTCAGCTGGAGTATTCTGAAACAGAACTTGCCAAATTTATTTTATCTGTGGGCTATAGGAAATTTCATGTTAGGCTTTAAAAAATTCAGACCTGAGCATCCTGTAGCTATGGCTTTATTGTTTTATTTATTTAGTAATCACAGAAGGTTTGAGCCATGTGTTGAATTAGCTCAAATTTGTCACCAGTGAGTATAAAACAAATGAAAAACTCAAAACATTTGCCTTGATAACATTGGTCAAAAAACAGCTTTGTAGAATAGCATATTAATGTATAATACTAAGTTGCCACTATTGTTATGGATTTTATAAATATGCAGTCCACCCTCAAAAAGGCTTTTCTTGTCCTTGTAGTAGTGCTTGGAATTCCCATTACTTATGACTTTGGTCTAAGATTTTGAAATACCCAGCTAAAATACAGATGCTCCGTTTTCAACCGTTGATAATTCATTTATTAAATCTTTCAGACCACAGTTAGCCTGGGGATTCAATATAACCAAAATTAATATTAATTTATTATTAATAAATAATAAAAGGAAGTAGTATGAAAGCATTCTTTTGTCAAATTCCTATCAATGTAATTTATAAAATCCCTTTCTTGGCAAGGTCTTTAGTTTACGTTCTCTTTGATGTCCCTGAAAGTCCTATTCCACCATTCATTCTCATTTAACAACTACTTATTGAGCATGTGTTTTGCTCCAGTCTGTGCTTGCTGCTTTCTAGCTTCCTTTCTTTAGGCCGACTTTCCTTGATGAGGTGGGCTAACTTTCCTGCAGGCTGCAGGATTTCTTGTTGCCTTAGGGCAGCACAACTCTGGAAGTGAATGTCCCCCTGTAGGGTTGTTAGTGCTACTCTGGTGACCTGGGGAAGAATTCTCTTCCGACCAGCTACAACTATTTTTAGTTGTTGTTGTTGTTGTTGTTTACAATAATCTGATCTTTAGTTTTCATTTTCTTGTTATGCCTATTGATTTCCTAATTTATTTAATTTAGTAATTTACTTCCCCACCACTTTGATTTCCTATATCATCTCTTCTAGTGAAATTTGGGTGCATATTATAATGGGAATGGGTTGAAAATATTATAAGTGATGTCAGTGATTTTCAAAATCAACCCCGGCCCTCCACTGCAACAAGCACCTCAATCCTCCCATCAGGGTGAATTCCCTTTGTATTTTACACTGCCAAGGAGTTCCAGCACTCTCTTTGAATGTTTATATAATCACAGTTCTACCCCATCCATCTGATGAAGGCCCTGCAACTGTCTTGTCCTGGATAGTCCACACAGAAGCTCCTGGCATGGTTGAATTCTTATAGTGCAAAGGAAGAACAGAGATCCTTTGAGGATTCTTGCTTCAGATTTTTATTGCACTGCTGTAAGGACCACCAAGAAGCATACCTATCCTGAGTGCACAGCCACAGTAAAATTCAGACAAAAGAGAAAAAGGGAGAGAACAACAAATACCGATAATCTGGCTGTTCTCATTCTAAAAGAAGAGGAAAGCATGGGGAGATAAAACTAAATATGTTTGTCAAAGAGTTTTAATTCATTTGGGTATAACCTTCCAATTACTGTTTTTCTTCACTGTGCCTAATCGTATGCAATTAATAACAGTTACCTTAATAACATTTTGGCTAGATTGCAGAATGTTTTGGTCACTTTTAATTAATAAGTAGAATAGTCTTGTGTTGTTTCAAAATTTGAATTTTCAATTAAATTCAAAGCTCTTTTCCTTTCTTTATTCCCCCTCCTCTATCTTCTGGCCAGGAGTTTTTCTGTCATGTTCAGGCATTGTAGAAGAAGAGGGACGATGGCAAATGCTTCCTTATTTAACTGCCTGTGGCGAGGCCAAGTTTGCTGCTTTGTTAGTTGCCTGCATTTGTTTGGCTCAGGGTAATAATTAATGGCTTCTGTGTAGCAGGCATGTAGTTGCTGGTCTTCTCATGTGAATTCTTCCAAAGGTCTCCAAAGTCCTTCCCTTCCTAATCCATGGTTCCTGATGTGAGAGATCCAGCTTTAACTTTTTCACTCTCTTAGCCCCTCCAAAAACTCTCCACCCCAAAACTGAGATCCCCTTTCCTGGTGGCCACCCTTCGTGGTGAAATCTGGGAAGACAAGTCTGGATTTCAGCAACTTTTCCTTGTGCCTTAGGGAAGTCATTCATCTATGACATGACAAATAGTGGGGCAGATGGCTGCCTCTTCCACCAGCTTACCATGCCCTCCAATTCTTTTCCTTGGCTCAGGTAGCCCAGGTGTGGTGGTCAAACAGATTACCAACTGGAAAATGAATTTTGCATTTTTCCTTTGTGTAGTCACTCCTATTCTTAACATGAATTCCCTTTGAACTCCCTTCTCTTGGTTTCGGTAACAAGATAATGTACTTTCCTTCTCCTTCATGGAACAGTGTCTCTTTAAAAGGCTACTCTCCTCACTACCCTCTAAATTCTCTTCTTACATAGCCCAGGAAGAGACAGTAATGGTTGGTAGTAAGGCTTGTTCTAAACCGATGCCAATTAGTAAGCCCTACAGGAATATTCTATATAATGGAATATAGGAGTCTTAGCATATTCTAGTTTTCAGCTATGAACTTGAATGCAGTTCTGGGAAAAATGGAAAATTCCCACTTAATATGTGTCTTTAATCTTTTAAAAGACTAGGTAAAGAGTATCAAAATTACTATCACTGTTCCTGTCCTAAAAGAATGAAACCAGAGTCAGATAACCAGAGCTGAATGGGCAGAAACCAATATGAATCATTTAGGTAAATTTGCTGGTCCAAAAAGGGAGAGGCTTACCAGAAATCCCAGCAGGAGGCCAGATCGATGAGACTACTTTCAAGGGCATCTGGTGCAATGTTAACAGAGAAAACAAAAGTCACATTATGCTCTTGTTGGCTCTGAGTACCTGATCTCCCTCCTGGACAGAGTAGAATTGAAAGTTTGAAGATAGAGAGTACCAATGTACTTTAAGTAAGTTCAGATCTTCAGGCCCTGTTACATTATATCCCAGGATGCAAATAACCAACAAATGTAATCTCTGATGACCTTTTAATCATCACTAAGAGTGCTTATTTTTTGTTGTTGTTTCACTTTTTTTCTTGAAATTCATTGAGATGTTTCAGAGAAAATGTCACAAAATCAAATAAAAAAATAGGAAAGTGATTTTGAAACTATAACTTAGTGATTTTGATGCCATTGCATAATTCTTGACTAGAATACTAAGTAGATAGCTCATGAGCAGTTATGAAGGGAGGGTGATCTCTAAGTGCAGCATGAGTTCAAGAATAATATTAGCAGGACTGATCAGATCTATTTTCTCTCTCTCTCTTTTTTTTTTAGACTAGTAATTCAGAGTAAAGCTAAAATATATTGCATACCAAATTTCATAAATCATCACCTCACATTCTCCTGTTGCATTCTTAAAGACATGACAGAGAAATGTGGGTAGATTATTTTTTTGCCTGGGTGGAGTCACAGCTGTTTGAGAAACCTTTCACTCTAAAGAAATGTTTTTGGATTCTTGTTGTATTCTGGGCAATGTGTTTGGCCTTCGGGATGAGAGAATAGAGAATTAACATTCGATAATTCCTGTGTATACTTACGTTAGGTGGGTAATCACATGGGATTTCTTTTACTTGTCTGAGAGACGGGTATCATTATCTCCAATTTACAAGTGAGGAAACAGAAGCTCAGAGTTGTTGATCATAATACTAGTGCAATGGTGTAGCAGATACTCAAACTTTGATCTATCCAATGATAAAGCCACGATCTTCTCATGACATGATATTTATCCTCCAGAGAATAGAACTATAATTAATGATTTGATGTTACCAAGAGGTAAGTCACCATAAGTTAGTTCAGCAAAAGATGCTGAGTCAATGTAAGGAGGAACTTTCTATCACTTAGTTATGAGCCCCTCTTGCATAGGAATGAGCTTTGTGCATTGCCCCTCTTATGTGCATTGCCCCTTCCGTTCTCACTTCAGATCTTCAAATAGAGAATGAACATCTGTCTGTCAGAGACGCTGTAGGAGTGATAGCTGTTAGGGGCAATAGTGATCTGTATCACCTCTGAAATCCCTGTCAGAGCACGCTTTGAATCTGTGACCTTCTGTACCCTTCAAGATTCTACATACTTCTGAGGAAGTGGGACCATGAGGCAAGTAACTGTTCATAAGGAATTTAAAAAATTTCCTCTGATTATCAAAATTATACTTATTGTATGCAATTTGGAAAATTTAGAAGGGTAGTAGAAGAAAAAATATATTACCTGATCACCCAATGATAGTCCCATGAACATTGGTTTATTTTCTTCCATATTTTTCTCTGCCTACATAATCTTTCAGTCACAATCATATTAAACACAAGTTCATTTACTGTCTTTTTGACTTGAGGATTTAATGAAAATTTTTTTCTATGCTTTTAAAACTTTTTGTGAATGTCAGTTTAATGATATGATTTTTGAAGTTTTTTATACATAATGTTTATCTCTATTTTAGATTATTCCTTAGGATAAATTCCTAAATGTGGAATTATTTTAATAAAGTGCTAGAGCCTTTAAGTGTCTGTATTATGTCTTGTCCAATAGTTCTTTAAAAAGTTGTTGGAGGAGGTCATTGAGAGGATGTGACCAATGATTGACTCGGTTGCTGAACCTAGGCAATTGGAGGCGTCTCACCCCCTCCAACAATGGGAGCCATTTTTAAGGACGTGCCATAAGAGACTAATGTGTCTTTGAGACCATCTGAAACTGACTGTATACGTAACTGAGCCCAGTTAAGGCCTCTAGATAAACTTTAAGATTCGGTCAGGCCTGTGTGGAGATCTATTTGTCTTGGAGCCTTGGATGTAAGTTCCCTTGCTGATTAAAACTGCCACATATGAATCTGGAGTGGCCTGTATCTTTCTTTGGTCTCCCCCTGCCCTCCAGAAATGGGCCAATTTTAGTTTTACCCGGAAGGCCCTTGAACCAACAAAGTGTCTGTGCAGATTTAGACTCCCACAAGCAGTGCTTGAGAGTGATCTGTCTTATCTTTGCTACCATTTTAGATGATTATCACAACTTTTTGGTAAACTTTATAGGTGAAAAATGTTACCTAAAATATGTTTTAATTTTATTTCTTTGATTATTAATATGGTGTATTTAAAATTTTCATGTTTATTCACCATTTTATCCTTATTAAAGTGCTCTTTTATGTGGTAAAATACTTCTCAATTTTATGAGTAATTTAAATATTCAGACAATTACCATCCTTATGCAATGTATATTTCCCCCCCCCCTTATTTTGAGTTTTAATGCTTTTTTTTTAGTTATAAGAGATAGAAAGCCACTTCAAATTAGCTGAACAAAAATGGGAATTTATTTCCTTGCTGAAGACTTCAGAGAATTGCCTTCAGGTAGAGCTAAGTTCAGGGACTTAACAGCATCATCCAGACTCAGAGTCTGTCCCTCAGCTCAGATTTCCTCTGGGTTGACCTAATTCAGGCAGACTTTTTTTTAATGGTGGTATATAACCATGGAGAGAGTCAGCCCTTTCTGTCATACCAGTGAATGAGGATTCTCTTTCCTAGTCATTCTAGTACAGTCTCTTAAATTGAGTCTCACTGGGTGGACATGGCCATGTGTTCATTCTTGAAACAGGCATTCTGCCCAAGAATATAGAATGTGGCCACACACTTCCCTCGCTCATTCATTTTTGGGGGGGGGGGAATGGAGATAGACCCAAATAAGCCAAGAGGAAGCACTGTTTGCCTGAATAAATGTAGATGTACTATTACCAAAATAAAACAAAAACAAAAAATAAAACAATACAAAATAAAACTAGATAGCTATTATACTTTAAATTTGTTCAAGGTGTTTTCTGATATAAAGACAAACTCTTATGTTGTCAAATTGAATTTTGTCTGCAATTATTTAAAGCTTAAAAAGCCAAAGTAGATAAAAAATTACTTTATATTTTAAAAAAATTTTTCTGGTTTATAGTTTTGCTCTTACCTTTTAAATAGAATATGAATTAAATAGATTTAAAAGCCAAACTGTAGCTAAATATTTCAGTAATATTTATTGCTGAAACCGATTTGGGTTATCACATTTACAATAAATAAATTTTAATAAACACTACTTTCTATTTCTAAGCAATCCATTGACCTTTTTCCTTTCTATCCTAATGCCAGCACCACAGCATTTTAGTTATTGTAGCTATGTAATATGCTTTGATATTTGGTGGGGCAAATAAATGGCATGTAGCTTGAAAGGGAGGGAATAGAAATGTCTAGAGCTAAGAGTTTTACCTGCCACAACAGAGCCTGTTTTACCCAGAGCAGCTACCTGTACCCATGGGCTCTCCTGGAGCTGTGATTAAGGGGCAATTGAAAGGAAGGAGAGAGTAAAAAAGGGGGGAATAGGGTCAGAGAATGCAAACATTTTTACTGCTTTAAAATATGGTGGTGCCTATATGTTATAAAAGATACAGTCTTCTGTATTTGGAGCTCAGGGCAAATTAAGTAGATAGTATATGTTCTTTTTGCCCCTCCCCGCCGCCTGCTTTTGACATGTCCAAATCAGGTTGTTAATGCCACTCATGCTTCAGAGTGACATCACTTAGATATCATGAAGTTGCTGGTTCCAGGGCCATTTGCCCAGGAGAGAAAGTGAAACCTGCACTGAGAAATGACCCTTTAATAGTCACATTTGAGCCCGACATGAGGGGCTGGAGAAGTTTAGTGAAAGAAGGGGCCCCCTGCCTTCCTCAGATAACAACAGTTAAGTGATATCCATTTTATCCCTGTGTTAAGGCTTATTCTATTCTGTCTCTACCATAGTTCACAGAATCTTAGAAGGGAAATTATGCCTCTGTTTAAGAATCACATTTTTATGAAATTTTTAATATTTGTTAGGCATGGTACTTGGGACTGGGGATTTTGGTATAAATAAAATATTATCCCATTTTTTAAGTTCATTGTTAAGCCCAATAGCTCTTAGTTCTTTGCATTTGCTTTTCCAGAGTTTAGGGTCCCAGAGTCTAAGGCACAAGCTGTCAATTTAAGGTGAGAATAAATTGCCTTCCATATTTAAACAGGTTTTATAGCCTGTAGGGTTCCCACCTATGTCTACCTTGTGGCAGAGACTCTTTCCCTCCCAAGTATCCCCTTTTGCTGACCAGGCCTGGCTTTGTAAGTGTGCGATGTTAGCATCTTTTTTGTTTTTTTACTCATGATGCTTTAATTAATTTTTCAAACTCAGTGAGCTCCCTTTGCTAATGTTGATGTGAAAAGATTTTCCTACCATAGACATCTTAAATCTGGGAAGCCTGAACTTTAATTTATGTAGCTGTATTGTTGCATTCTTGGATTTGGGGTTACTTAATCATTACATTTTATACTGTTCCTATGCGATTCTGTTGTTAACAGAGCCGTTCTGGTGGGTGAGAAGATGAATTTGTAGCTTTGTCAAAATCATCTCACTCTCAACAAGTCGGAAATTCATCAGCTCTGGGTGCTTCTCAGTGGCCAGGGATATGCTTCTTTCTTCATTGATCCTGTTAAGTGACAAGATCCTGTCTTTTGGGGTAAAACATTTCCATGTGATTATATTCTCTAATTTATCATGCAACGATCATATTAGCTCTGTCGCCTTCTTGCATTTTGTCATCTGGGCCCCACTGAGCAGTGAGGCTATTATTACCCTTCTCAGGAAGGCACTGACTTACTCAAGGGGGAACTACTTCCTGTTCATATTGCTGTGTGTCCCTGGAAGCTTTCCAACGGGGACATCCATCGTTTACAAATTGATTTGCACTGCCTTGGCCAGCCTGTAATTCCAATTTCAATTTCTTCTCTTGCAGGCCTTCTACAAAATTCTACTTATTTCCTCGTGTGTCACCCTTCCTTGTTGTCCAGTAGTTGCTTTTCAGTTTTGTTTTATTTGTTGACTCTTTGACTGAATCTACCTTTACCGAGCCTACTGATGCATCAAGGCCCTGTTCATTTTCCAGCTCTTCCAGGAAGCCTACCTGAATTATATCAACTGACTTAAAAGTCATAACATCATCAATATGCCACTAATTTGGTACTTAATTATTAAACACCTTGCACCACAACATAGCAGTTAAGGTTATAGGCCTTAGAGATAGGTTTTCTGAGTTTTTGAGCTTCTTGAACTTGGGGCATGTTATTTATCATCTTTTAGGATTCAATTTCTCCATCAGCAAAATGAAGCTAGGAATAGCTTGTCATTATTGCAGAGTCTATCCAGTGTTATATACATAGTAGATACATGCTCAAGAAGGGAAGAGGAAGTGCTTTTTTTTTTGGACAATTTTAGTTTCACTTTAGGAAATATTTCCCTGCTGCTCTAGGACAATATTCTTGTAAATGTTAAGAGTGGTCTGTAGGCAAAAATTTTATGGCGTTCATAGATTAAGGATTATTGACTAATGGATTACAATCTCAAAATTTCTAAGTTAAAAATATAAGGAGACACTAACTCAATTAATTTCATTGGAGCCCAAATCAGGGTAATAACAATTGTCATATACTTACCAGACAGATGTCAAAAGAATGAATAGTACATTCACAAAAGAGTGTAGCTACACGTAAATTATATTATTTATTGAAACATTCAGAATGACTGACTTTTCTTATGAATAATATCGAAATGAATCTAAACAGACTTTTAGGAAGTTTTCTCTATGTTTTTGTCTTTCGGATTTTCCTAGAACTCTTCTTGATCATGTTTAATCATAGACATTTAAATGAAGGTTGATATAGTAGAGGGGATTTTTCCAGAAAACTTGTTCTGAGGATTGGTCATAATTTGACCTATCCCTCAGGTCAAAACATTTCATTTCACATTCTCTCATTCTCTTTTATATGAAGTCCCCTTGCTTTGCTCATAATTTCTAGTTTGAATTATATCACAGGTGATCTGGGGAATATTAGGACCTTACTTTTTAAAACAAAGAAATGAATTAGATGGTTTCCAACAATTCTGAAAGTTAGCCTATTTCCTCTGGTATCATCAGACTTTTTTTTTTGGTGGTGGTGGAAGTAACATAGGTTTTATGTATACTTTCTAAAATAATCAATGATGTATAAAATTTTATGCCATTTTCATTATTATCACAATCAAAATTTGTGTTCAAGCTTTTTTCACTTCAGTATTCAAGGTTTTTCAGTCACTGGCCTTCATAAATGTCATGGTGGTACACTGTTTTTCTTGCTTGCAACCTCATCATTTTTTAGACTTAGAATATAATCTTATTGAGAGTTCTAGGGTTTTGTTAGCATTACCATTTCCTTTCTTATTAAATTCATACACATGAAAAATGATATATAATATATATTCAATGTTATATATTATTGAATATATATTCAATATATAATTCAATTAAGGGGAAATGATATATAATATTAATTACATTATATATTATTATATTTATTAATTATATTTTGTATATTATATATCACTACATTATTTATTCACATTTCTATTATTCATTTTATATATTTAATTCTTACCTTAATTAAATTATGTATTGAAAGTCAGTCAGGTTTTTCTCAGGTAGATGCTCTAGCTTGAAGGTCAGTCTCTCAACATTCCAACCTCTACTAATAAAAAGTGTTGAGTTATTTTGAGTGATTTAGTAATTTTCATTGCCTCTGATCATATTGCCTATATAAAACAAATTCCTGTCAATCGAACAGCTTTAAAAAATGAATGTTGTAGTCAGTGTAATCTTTTGAAGATATTTGAAGCCAAAACTTGGAATCCTAATTTAAATTAAAAATTCAACCATGTCAGTTTCAACAATAGATGTAACATGACTGAGGTGGTGGGATGAATTTTCACCTTTGAATGTTCACCAATTTGCACATGTGCAGACACTGATGATGATTGGCATAGCATAACTTTTTCTGCTGCCTGGAGGTTGTTAGATTTTTTTTAGACATCTATTTGAAGTGTGCAGAAGTGTAATTCTAGAAATGTTACAATGGAAAAATTATATTTTGGAAACAAGTAAGTATGAGTGATAACTTTGTTAATCAAGTGTGACCTACTTCCCCTTGCTGCCCTGCCTCCAAAGACATATTATTATTATGTACATTGATTTACCAATACTTACGGTCCTTAAAAGATTTAAGGGTTTGAAAGCAGCAAATACTGATGAGAAGTTTGGCAAGGCTTTTGGTACCTTTCTGTTAAGGTATCAGAAGCTTTACCCTTGTTTCAAGAAGCCCATTGTCCTACCCAGGGAAAGAAATTCGATTGGTAGGGCACTTTGTAGGTCTTTCTTGTTTCTTTAGGACAAAGAAGGGAAAGCCCAATACCTGAAACTTGGAGAGCTTGAGCCTCTGAATGAAAAATTGCCATGAATTTGAATGAAGATAAGAGAGAAGAGGACAGTGAAAGATGTTCCAGTGGTGAGGGATTGTCTGTGTTGGCAGCTGCCCATACCTCTTATCTCACCTAATGGCGGGTGCCTGCCAATGTTTATTTGGCCATCACCATTCACCAGCTGCTCCTCTACCATGTTGTTTTTCTTCCCAGATGGCAACACGATGTTCCACGATAAAACTGACACAAAAAACAATGCAAAATTTGTCTAAGAGAGGTTCAGCAAACATGAGAAAAACATCTGATATCTCTCAGAGCCCGCCAAGTTCGCAGCTTACTGTGCCAGAGTAATTATGGGATGATTTGAACAGAGGCAGCGCACGGGGAAGCCACTTCCAAATGTATCAGGTAGGTTTCCAGAAGAGGCAAAGCATTCAGCTCTCTCATTCCCCTGGCATCCTGACAAAATCGATGAGTGCAGCCTGTGGCTCCCAGAAGCCTCCTACATTACTGCATCCCTCCTTTACCCCATGCCGCCTAATTAATGGCCCACTATTTTAAAAACTCTTTTATTCAATTAGACTCTGCTTTCAATAAGATAAACACTCCTGCTATCGAAATCCTGGGAAACCAACATTTATAGCCTGCGTTCTAGCCAAAGCATCTGCTTTTCTTTTGCTCTTGGTCTCTTATTTTGTCCAGTCTTCACTTGGCTGTTTGATTCTGTAAAAATTGACTGCTGTTTTGGGGATTAATATGAAAAGAGAGAGTGTCCCTGCCATCTTGTTTCTCTGAGGGCTATTTCTCCCTTAGCCTCTACATGAGAACACAAACTAAAGAGAATCATTTTATTATTATTACAAAGAGCCAAGAATGTTATTTAAAATTGGGCATTTCATATTCATCGCTATTACTCAAAGAACTACCTCTCATGTGGGTTACCATTATTCTTTGTCAGATTGAATTTTTAGATGAAATGCTAGAGCTTTTTTCTTTCATTTAGTTGTGTACCTATTTATTTGATGCAGAATCATTGCCTAGGGGCGATTGCATTCATGTCTGTTTGGTGAGATTTTTTAGTTATTACAGTTTATTTTACTTACTTTAGAGACAATACTGAGAAAAATAGTCTTTAAAAAATTCTGTCTAGCATTTGAAGAGTCTGCCCCAAACTGGTTTTACTGCACAATTATTGGTTTTAAACCGTCATTAATGAAAGTAAAGAATAGAAAATGCCCAGTAATCTTTGGTGAAAAATATTATTTTAGTGAATGAATTCATCTTTTCTGACTTACAAGTGATATCATAATTGATAAAATTTAAAAAGAGATTTTGCATTTATGTAGTCTGAGAAGGAAGTTTTTATTGTAGGTAGTATCTAGCAGGAAAACCTGTTCAAGAAACATCGTTACATTCTCTCGTACAAGGAAAGGCAGTTGAAAGGGCTCAAGATTTTCTGTCTAAGACCTGAGTTCAAGTCTTATCTGTGCCATTTGTAATCTTGTAATCTCTGCTTCCTTATATAGGAAATGGAAATATGAGTAATAGTAACTACATACAACTGTTATGAAGATCAACTGACAGATACAAAAGAGTTTTGTAAATTGTAAAGCACAGCACAACTATTAGTTATTAATGTGGTATTGATGACACGTTTTTCTCTTTAGCTGCATCTTCATGAAGTCTTCCTTTTTCTTAGACTGTAACTTTCCTTTAATATGGAATTTTTTCCTTTAATTTGTTACTGCAGCCTCAGAAATCCTGGGAGGATAGGGCAGTGTAGGTTTTATGACTGTTGTGAATATTTGACCTTCTAAGGGCAGAGGAAAAATCTGAATATATTAACATTTGAGGTCTTTCTCTAATTCAGTTTTGTAGGAAGTAACATTATTTGACATTTCAACCTTTATGCAGGACAGATTGTTGGGCATTTTCCAAAGCAGCAAGAGCTGAACTTTTCCTTCCAGCATTGAAATCACTTGACTGTCTATATACAGGTGGAATTAATATAATGTACATATTCTAGTTCATATTCATGTTGGATCAAAATAATTCTATGGAGCAGAGTGAGGTCAGGTTGAAGACTCTGAGAATATTGATAGAGAGGTTGGTTTTATTAATCTGTGCTTGTTGGAGTATATATTCATTTAGACTAGAGTAGTGGTTCTCAATCCTGGCTTAAAATCACCTGTACAGCGTCTTATATGTTTGGTTTTTAGTCTTCATAGCTACCGTAGCTTAATTAATTATTTATGATGAAATAAGAAAATTAGCCCCAATACTCAGCAGAACCCATGTCCAAACATTCTGAATTAAATGGTTTGGGAGTGTTTAGTCATCCAAAATTTTAAAGCTCCCTAGGTGATTATAAAGTACAGCTAGGCTGAGAGCTACAGATTTAGAGGTAAGTGGCAATAATTTATCTACCAATAGATACATACTGCTTAGGAATTTGGCTAGATGTTGTTTGGCTTGGTGTGACTTTTGAGATATTACTTGAACCAATATTTCACAATGGTATAAAAATCATGTTTTTTGAGTTACAAATGTTGACACTAAAATTTGACATTTCTCTAAGCATTTATTTATCTAGTATAACTTGGTGTTTCCACATGAAGCATTAAACCCATGCCACCAATTTTTAGACTTGGAACAATAGATAAAATAGAATAAAATATTTAGAATAATTTCTAAAATGGTAAATACTGACAGATATATAACCCACATATACAAAAGGTTTTGGGGTTCAAGAGGAAAAGGGGATCCTGAGACCAAAATATTTGAGGCCCACTGCTCTAATTCATTATTTTAATTTCTTCACAGCTCTTATGTCTATCTGAAATTATTTTATTTATTTGTTTGCAAATTATTGTGTGACTTTCTCAACTAGAACACAGATACTCTAAGGACAGTTTATTCACTTCTGGATTGCCAGTACTGAGAAGTTTCTGGCACATAATAGATATTAGGAGTTCAATTATGTTTCTTAAAAATTCATATGTTTAAGTCTTAATCCCCAGGACCTCAGAATATGATCTCATTTGAATATAGGGTTGTTGGCAGATGTTATCAATTGTGATAAGGTCACACTGGAGAAGGGTGGGTCCCTAATCCAAAATGACTGGTGCCCTTAGAAAAGAAAATTTGGGCACAGACACTCACACGCAGAGAATGCCTTGTGAGGATTAGAGTTATGCTGCCCCAAGCCAAGGTACTAAGAGAGGCTAAGAGAGATGCCTGGAACAAAATCTTCCCTAGATACTATAGAGGGAGCAGGGTTCAGACGACCCCTTGATTTTAGACTTCTGAACTCCAGAAATTTGAAAAAATAACTTTTTGTTGTTCTAAGGTACCTAGTTTGTGGTACTTTGTTCCTGCAGTCCTCTGAAACTAATACAGTAGACAGTCAATAAATTTTGGTTAAATCTTTGGTTAAATCTTCTACCGCTTCACATATCATATCACATTTTCACCACAACCTGATCAAGCAGTACTATTGTCATTCTCTTTTTGCAAGTGAGGAAGCTGAAGCTTATAGAAGTTAAGTAACTTACCCAAGGTCACGTCTGTCTGCCTCCTTAGCCAGAGCTCCTAAGCTCTGCACTGCATGGTCTGACATATAAGCTATATGATAAGCATATGAAAACAGAAAATTGCTGTGAGTAAGCAGCACGATGAGCAGAAAGAATTCTCAACTTGGAACCCCAACATCTGGAATGTTGTATATTCAACCTGTCCTAATCAATTTAAAGACCCTCTCCCCACCTTCACACCCCTTAACACCCAGCCTGACTCAGGCTTAGAAACTTTAGTGGGGAAGGAGGATGTGTAGCCTATTTTCGCCTTATTTTAATTTATTTTTATTTATTTCACTTTATTTTTACTTTTATTATGAGGAGGAATCAGATATTTAATTCAAAATTTGTCTATAATAATATAAGGAAATATAATACTATTAAAATTAGGTACATTAAATAACTAAATACATAGTATTGCTGAAAGTATTTCCAAATTTGTTGAAAGTTAACTACTATTTTAAATGTACATAATCTGATGAGTTAATTTGCTTTGACAAATAAATTTTTGCATACCTTCTGTATTCCACTTTGTCCTACTCAATTTTCAAGTTCAGGGTGAGCTGAAGAAGAGAAGAGGAATGAAAAGTAAAAGTCTTTCTTAATTATCGCAGTGGTCATATGACTTTGTAGCCCTCTGAGTGGCAGATGGGAGATTTTTTTTGGTTCCTAGAGACCTCTGTTATAGCACTGTTCCCTGGCAGAGGAGTTGTACCCTTTGGCTGACCCTGGTCCTGGTTCTTTTTGTCGGAGTCACCCAATCCTGGAAGGTGACCACTTGAGCATGGCCTTTTGATAGCAACTGGAGTCCTGCAACTTTTCCTGGCATCTATTTTGGCTCAAAGGAAACATCTGACTCTTTTGCATTATAAACTGTGGAAGTGCAGGCTGCTCCAGCCAAAGCCTTCTCTTCTCCTTGGCCATAAAAGGCAGCAGTTCCTGCAAGCCTCACACATTTGCACTCTTTCCAGACTAAGGTCAGCTTCCAGGCTCTGTGTATCCTCCAAACTTCAGGGGTTGCATGTCAAACCCTCTGAGAGATTTTCCTGTAGATTCCCTCACTTGGCCTGAATGGTTGTGCTGGGAAACATCCTGACCCATCTGGATTTTAATGTGAGTTTTATGAGATCATTATAGATCAAATCTTGCTAGGAGTGTTATTATGACCAGCATACCAATCAATGGATCCCTTATGTTAAATATTTCAATCATTTAAAGCAATTCAGCTACTCTTATTGAACATCCAGTGTATGTACACCAGGCACCGCACTAGGATAACATAGATAGCTCCAATTCCTAAATTTATGTCTAAGAAATCCCTTTGGAGAATAGCCTTGTGTGCATGCTAATGGACCTTGGGAAAAGCACTAGGTAGAGAGATTGAGGCATCCTGTGAGGGTGCATGCACTCGCATAGCCTTGCTGTCAGCCAAGATGAATACAATTATGCCAGCCATTGGGCTCGCACAGAACTAAGTACAGAGAGGCCAATCTGACAGGTCATCTCAGATTTACATATGAAAACTTGAAGAGTTTATACTGCAGCTTTGTACAATAAGCACAACACCAAGTGATATTTTATACTATATTAAAATTTTGGGCAAAGTATTACACTAGGTTGGATGGCGTATCACAGAAAAGAAGTGTGGTTTGGTAGATGGAGCATGGGTCAGATCATCTCATAATTTAGTGAGGTGTGTAGCCTTGGACATATTCATTTAAACTCTCTGGGTTTCAGTTTCTTTACCCACAAAATATGGATAATGAAACTTTATAAAACTACTCACTGTATTTAGCTAGCTAATTCTTTTTACCTTATTCCATATATGATTTAAATAAAAAATAGATAAAATAGATCAAATTCATGATCAGGGAAAATACAGATAAAGTAGGTAGTAAAGATTGGGAGAGAAGACAAAATATAAAAATATATCTCATATACCTAAAAGGCAATGCATAGTAAAATGCCCTGTAAGCTGTAAAGTTCTGTTCAATATTAGTTAATAATAATATTTATAAAATATATTATTTTCTAGATTCTAGGTATCATCTATGATTAAAACATTTCCACTAAAGTTTGAATCTTAAAGATGCCTGAAATTTGTGGAGAATTTCTGAAATGAATATTATGAAACATCGTGGAGCTGACTTTTAGAATAAGAATCATACCCAGAGTTCCAAAAGCCCAGAAAGACAGCTTCTGAGTTTCAGAGAGTAGCTTCTGTCCTTTCTGGAGATTTCATTAGTTTATATTCTAGTTTTGTCAAAACTCTTCTTTCTGGTTTCTTAGTTACCAGATAATTTGAAGCCTGCTAATCAAGTCTTTACCAATCTTTAGGTCTGAAGGACATTAGTCTCTCTCTAAAACACATGGCTTTTGTCCCCTTCTCTCTCTCTCTCTCTCCCACCCACACACACACACCCCTCCTTTCATATGAAATCTGAGAATTTGGTATGCTTAATAAATTCCAGTGATCAAGAAGGGAATTTTTTAGCCAGTAAGAAATGATCTAATTTGCCTCTGGAAGAAAATATCTTAATTGCCTCTTGAAGAATTTGTTTAGTTTTAAATGATTTTAGAATGTGGGTAAAGTTTTCCTTTAGGTAGGTGCAAAGTTTAATAAGTTAAGAGCCTATTAAGAACAGTGTGTAATTTGTGCATTTATTCATTAGTTTATTCAACAAATACTTATTCACCACCTACTAGATATTAGCATTCCAGGCACTAGGGATAAAAAAAAAAAAGTGAAAAAGGCAAAAATCCCTTATTGAGTTAATGTTTTATTTGGACTTCAGAATATAAACAAGGTAAATAAGTAAAATATTCAATGCTAAGGCCTAAGGGAAATACTGAAAACACAAGCTGGGCAAATGAATCACAGGGAGAAAGGAGTTCAGTTGACATACGTGTCCAGGGAAGGTCTCACTAAGAACTTGACTTTTGAACTAGCCTGTGGAACTAGCCAGGCTCTGTCTTGTCCTGAAAGAGCAAGTTCAAAGATCTGGAGGCAGCAGTGGGCCTGGATTAGAGAGGCTAGAGAGGAGGCCGGTGTGGCTGATATTGAGTGAGTGAATTGCAATAGTGGGAGATGGAGCCACAGTTAATGGGGAATGAGGGGCCATCATGGAGGGCTCGTAGGCCACAGTAAGGACACCAGCTCTTATCTTAAGGTAGGTGGGGAGCCATTAGAGAGCTTTTAAGCAGAGAAGTGATGCAATCTCACAAGCATTTAGCTGACTTACCCTGATCGCTCTGCTGAGAATATACCGCAAAGGCAGAAGCGGAGACCACTTAGGTGGATTTCTCAATGGCAAGAGATGATGGTGGAAATGGTGAGAAATGGTCAAATTCTGAATGTATGTTGAAGATAGAGCCAACAGGATTTGCTAATGGACTATTATATGAGGAGGTGAGAAAGGGGAGTTAGAGATTAGACTAAGGCTTTTGGTCTGAGGAGCCAGCAGAATTTAAGTGATCATGGGAGACAGCAGAGAGACATGTGTCAGCCTTTCCTACCCTCTCTCCACATCTCTTTCCACTCCTACCCTTATATTGCTGCTTCTATCTTTCTCAACTCCTCATGACTTATTCACTGATATCTTTTGTCTTCAAGTTTAGGACTGTCCCGGTTATTTCTGTGGCATAGGATTTGCCATCTTGTTAACTTTTCCATTTCTTTTTAATTTGTACTTACTGAAAAAAAGAGAAGCAATTCAAACTCCCCAAGAACTAAATGTAATATGGTAAAGACTATGGCCTTTCAACCCAAAGCTCTTGTCGTCTCTTCTTATTTTACAGTGAAGCCAAAAGATCTGTGGACTATGTATTAGAAAATCCACATATTTTTTAGATTCTGTAATCTTGGGTAATATAAAAATTTTTCTAGACTTTAATTTTGTCATCATTGAAACCCAGAGAAGGAGAAACATAGCTGATGTGGTCATTCTTGGAGCTAACATCTAATGAGTAGACAATTATGTCTTCATCCTGGACATTTCTACTGGTCAGGAGCAACATGGCTCCACAAATGGTAAAGAATCATAGGATTTGGTTCATATGGATGAGATGTCATTGATAATATGTAAACATTTATTAAGTGCCTATTATATTCTAAGCATGATATTTATTGCTACAGAGAATATCAAACATGAGGAACTTACAGTCTATGCCATAAAAATCTAGTCATTTTCATCAGTCATTTACAGAGACAACCCAGTGAAGGGCGTGGTGTGGTACGGAGGTGTGATGAAAGGCCAAAGTGGAGTAGAGATTAATTCTAACTAGAGGGCATTTATTAGAAAAGACTTCAAAGAATTTCCATTTGAACTTTATCTTGAAGAATGAGTGAAATTTTTATAAGTAGAGATGAAGAGAAGAGCATTAAAAAAGTGCTATATGGTATGCTGATGAAAAGGTACACTAACAAGTTTAGAAAATAGTGACTAGTTTGGCTTGGAGGTCAAGGGATATTATTGTCTCGAATGCCACCCAGAAGAGAGTAGACTTTGATGTCCAGGAAATGGAACCCTCAATATTGTTTCAGACTTTCAAACCTTATTTCTTCTCACCCTTAAGCCACTTCTCACCATCCTGACCCTTGTTCATTCCTTCGGTTCTCTTCTCAAGCCAAGCTCCTTGAACGGCGCTTTCCCTCTATTCGGTCTGCTATTTATTTAACTCAGCTTTTTCAAGCTCTTTATCTAGCTCTGTAGTGCATGCTTTTCAATCCCAGATTTGTAGCAAATAGGACAACATTTGTAAGTGATGTTTAGTGAACATTTTTGTATGTAAAATCTCTAGACCACTTCTTAATCACTACTGAATTAAAGCTTTCACTATTCTGTTAAAATATCCAGATATGTTCCAGATCCCCTTTTATTTTACCTTTTTGTCACTTAATTCTTTGATATTCTCCTCCGGTATTTATGATATCTAGAAACAATCTAATGCTTTAGTAATTGGCCTTGACAATTTTATGAATGATCTTAAAATGTGTAACTGTAAGCATTGTACTTTCCTATATAAGTTTAGCATTGTAAAGATTTTTATAAGTTGTATCAATAACACAGGAGGGAATATGGACACACATTTTATTTCTAAACAAGTAATACACATTCGTATTGCTTTACCCAAATCAGGCAGTTAAAGACCTATGTGTATGTATTGTACACCTTCATTGCTATTTTTTAAGATATGAAAGCCCATGATCATGGATGAGGAAAAATTACATTTTTCTTTTCACCAATTTCTCATTGAAAATGAACATTTCATTTGATTACTAATGTGAAATTGCCACCAGTAGATATCATAGATACTTTTAAAGCATATTATAGTTGTTGCAGCTCTCTCAAAATGTCTTTTATGCTCATCACCACTTTAAAATTATGGTGGTTATTATCTATCACTAGATATTGATATTTAGTAAGTTAA
The DNA here is from genome assembly GCF_014176215.1 of Rousettus aegyptiacus. NCBI lineage: Eukaryota > Metazoa > Chordata > Mammalia > Chiroptera > Pteropodidae > Rousettus > Rousettus aegyptiacus. The sequence goes on along the minus strand of NW_023416306.1, from coordinate 112,698,359 downwards.
AGAAGCACATATAGCATTTTATCATGATTTTCAATTTTAAAATATTTTAATGTACATACATTCAGTCATTTTCTTTGTTATTTCCTATATTTTATCATATACATTTAAAAATATTATTTTCAGAAAGGATCCACAGATCTCACCAGACTGTCAAAACATTTCATGGCACAAAAAAAGTTATGGACCTTGAACTAGTTAATGTTTTGAATTCGATTGAAAATAATGATAGATAATTAGATAGCTACATACATACGATCACCATAAGGTCAAACTTTCTCCTTTGTATCTCCTATTTTCATGAGGCAGTGAATGATCCAGCCACAGTATGTATTTTTAACTTGTTGACAATACAGCCAGAGCAAAGGACTGGGCACATTTTTCACAAAACCTCCTTTTCTGCTCAACTAAACTAAGTGGTTATTCATGATGATCAAATACAGAATGTTTCGGCCAAGAGAGAAAAATGTTAATAAATACATTGCATTTAATATCATTTTTTTGTTGTTATTGTCATTGAGTATGTGTTTGGGGCAAATGGTAACAAATAGTTTCTGCAAAAGAGATTTATCAGTTTGTTTCCTAGTTTAAATATTTCCTCAAGCAAGTATGTTTTGTTTTGTGATTATGTATGGTATGTATATATAGATTCAAATACGTTTACATATACAGGTTTATATTTATATACACATATGTAGACACACATAGATATCAAAGTTTTATCTATTGTACAGTGAAAATTCATTTTTATTAATGATGTACTTTAGAGCTAGGACTTAAAATGGAAGTCTTCCATTGTTTTAAAGACTAGTAGTCCCCATTTATAAATCTCCGCTGCTTCTCTATTGAGGTTTTTAAAAATGAATTTATAAAATTTATAAAATTTCCACTAATTAATTAGCTCTGTTCCATTAGATTATATTACTATGTCGCATTGCAATATAGTCATCAGTTCTTCAAATATTAGTATAAAAAATAACATTTTGGATTTTAAAATTTATTTTTCAAACAAACTTTATTTCTGACAAAGATATTTGTCCTACTTATATGTTACCCTATCTACTTTTTATCCACTGACTCTACTTTTGATCCTTGGCAACAGCTTTTAATCAAAAGCAATATTCTTGTTTTAGTTACTTTATAAAGCCTTCTTGGGCTAGAGGGAGGGAGAGGTGATTTTATCTTCTACTTACCCCCTTCCAACAAATATCATTCAAAAGAGTCATTATTTTTAAATATTTTTTTCTATACAGATATCAAGTAGATTTTAGTGTGCCATTTATTACTATCTTACTATAATAGATTTTATTCTGTTAATTTATATTGGAGTATTTCTACTCAGGCTTGTGTTTCAATTAGTTTCTATAAATGCTGGCCATTCAAGTAGTCAGTTAAGTGGACTGAATGCCTCTGGTCAGGGACCATGGTCCTTGGCACCATCTATTACCTTTCCAGTCAAGTAATTGCCAAGGTGCCCTGGGTCTGACATGTGCTCAGTAAATACTAATTCATGACAAAGAATGACCCTATCTGATCAAAGTGCGCCCAGTACATCTTCAGATCTCTTTTGAGATAGTGCTGATAAAACTTAATTTGGTCATAGACGCAGGCATTATGGACTTGTATTGTGCAGTGTGATGGCTGTAGATGGAATGTACAGCTAACTTTGTCTTTTAGAATTCCAGAAAGTAACACTTAGTAATATCTTAGGTATATGTTACATTAAAAATATATAATTATCAAGCAAGCCTCTCCAACAGCCATCTACCATACTCAGCAGGAGCACTAATCAGAATGGTGAAGTTGATGTGCAGATCTCCTGAGAAAAAATTTAGTTTAGGATATTGTTCAAGATACCTTAAGATTGCTCAAGGATATCTATCTTTCAAAAAAGATGATATTTCCTATGAGAATAGATTATAAGATTTGATGTTGACCTAGTAGGTTTTGAAATTTTTACCTGAGTATAACCAACTGGATAACCTTTTGTCGAGGTGGAAGGCTAAGAGTTACAAATAACATTACACTACATTTTCTGTAGATTTTTTAAAAAGGCAAAGACCCTATAAAGGGATCATAAAAGTTTGAGTTCCTCCTCTTGCCTTTGAAAAACTTACGTTACTTGGTACCATTGGATTCTTATTGCTGTGCTCAAGTTCTGGAAGTTCTGAAAGGAACGCTACTGAAAAGTTTACCGGGGAATTAGATCAAAATATATTAAAGGGAGAAAATCTATTCCAACGATACTATTGAAGATTTTCTCCAAATGAGTTCTTTCACATCCCACGATCCTTTCAATTTTTACAGAGACCCAACTACATGCCAGGAACTGTGATGGGTTCTAGGGGTAGAGATAAAGAATACAGTCCATGCCCTCATGGAATTGACAAGCTTTTTTGTCGATAGCTAGCTATAATATAGGACAGAATGATATAAATTCTAAATGAAGAGAGAAGAGGACAAATACTGTTGGCTACAACCTGTACTCAGAGGAAGCTTCTAAGAGAGAGCCATGTGTACCTTCATGAATCACTATTAAAATCCAGTGTTTGACTGAGAAGGTTAAGAGTGAGCTGTGTATGCCTATCAGGGTTGAGAGGGAGACATATTGAAATCCATCTAATGAGGCTTTCTGAAAGCAGAAGTGCTTTGACTAGGGGCAACTTCCACTTGTCTAGTCGTCAATGTGGTTTTCTCATAAGTAAAGGGCTTTGTTGTAAACACATTCTTTTCTCGAAAGGGCTCTTTTGATGACAGAAGGGGGTTGCAATTCTCTCTGTAGGCCAAAAGAGGGCACTTGGAGCTCTCTGAATGGCTGTTGGAGCTGTATCAGAGCAGGCATTGGGCTCAGATTTGTCAGGATGTTTTCTGACTCCCACAGAACAGATCTGATTAAAATATCTTTTGAAACCTGGATGGCACGTGGAAGACGTAATTAGTTAAGCTCTGACTTTGGTCTTTTGAAACCGAAGACGCATATTTATTTAGGTGTATCTATATTACTGATTCATAATTTTATTCCCCTGGTACTTATAGTGTAGTATTAGTGTCAAAAGGAGCTGTTGTCTTGATAGCCACAGAATATGGCAGAAAAAGACTAGTATTTATCTCCACACCAAAAAACTTATATTTGTAGACCCATTGCCCAAACTCTGCTTGGTTATGATTAATTTGAATCTTTGATTATGGAAGGCTTCTCTCCTTCCTTTTATTTCCTTTAACATCCCCCATTTCTCTATGGACAATGTTGGACTCTTCGGAGGTCTATAGGGATATGGCAGCTCATAAAGTTCTGAAGATGAGGCCATTAAGCTTGAAAATAGCATCCTGAAGATTGGTTTGTGGAGTCAGTATAAACATGACTGACCAATTTCGTTCACAATTGCTAGGATTAGCCTTATTTTTGTTTTGCCTTTTGCCTAGGGCAATTCTGCCTACAGGCCAGGATGAACTAGATCTCTTGGGTAAGATCAAGGACACTATAAGAATTTCCATTAATCCTTTAAAAACAAAATAATGAACTGGCCAGAGCATGGATGTGAATGAGGATTTTTGGGTTTTAGCTTCTGTCTAAAATGGATTGAGTTACAGAGTGATCTGAGAACCTCACTGCTCTGTACTATAATCGCCTCCTCAATTAAATGGAAAAAAATAGGTTTGCCCTCATTCATTTGGACTTTTCCAACAGGATTAATTTTCACGGAGACACTAGTATAAAATCTGTGGATGAATAAGGACAAATTTCTTTCTTTGTTTTTGTTTTTTTCCATCTCTATCCCCAATGACACAGTCCCTGGCTTATACTAAGTAACCCAATGAGTATTTGCTGAATAAGTGAAGGAAGGAAATAAAAAGGACAAAATGTTTTCTTAAGTCAGCATACTTTATTATTTGATACTCTATTGACAATACTTTTCCAATAATGGTGATACTACCTTATATGTATGTAGTGCCCAAGAGCTTGTAAATCTCTGTTGTATGTATTATCTCAATTTGATCCTCAGTTCTGTAATTGAGGAAACCAGGATTTTGAATTCTTAAATGAATCTTCAAGGTCAGGCATAAGTAGGGTGACCATATTGTTTATTGTTCAATGGGAATAGTTTTGAAATTGAAAGAGAATAGCATTAATAAGTACGTCAGTTCAGTAGCACAAACTGGGACTGTTTTGGGGAAGTAGAGCATATGGCCCCCCTATTAATAAAAGACAAAGTGAGGATTTGTATCTGGGTCTTCTGATTATGCTTAGTATACTGTACTCTCAAAGGATATAATTTCCACATATTTCCATTGTTAGTAGGGTCATAATAAGTGATGATCATAAGGCATTGCAAGACAATAGTGCTATATGAATCTTTACAAAATTGAATTGTATTCAACATAGTCTTGGTGTTAAGTGTATTTATTTGGTTTGTTTTATATTTCCTTAGAAATTGGCAAATTGAAGACTGAAATACTTGATTAGTTTAAGCACTCACTAGTCTCTTGTATCAAATAATAGAGGGTCATGTTTATGGTAATATTTTGCATATGCCAAAGAATTTAATAGTCTTGCCATTTTATAAATAAGAGAGTACTTTATTCAATATAATTGATCTCTAATCATTATTAGACTTAATTATAAACTCGTATTAACACAACTCTACAAATTTAATGAAAAAATGTAAAAAGCACCTTACCTTGCCTTATAGGTAGATATCTCTGGGTATAAATATACCATCACATTTCTACATTTTCTTTTGGATTTTGTATTTGATAGTCTTAATTCTCTTGTTAATGCATATCTCTCTCACACATACGTGGTTTATATATAGAATCTAAAATATTTCATGTTTTAATTAGAGTTGTGGAGACATTGAGGGTTCTCAAATGTGTAGAAGCCAGGATAAAATCATTAAGAACAGGGTGCCTGGCCTTTTGTTGTGAAAGTTTCTTGGCAAAGTGCTATGATCTCCATGATGCCACTATTCTTCCTGTCATTCAAGCTGTTCACCTATTTCTTTGAGTCTTCTCAATTCCAATTATCTGTTGCTGTCTGAAATGAGTTAGAATCAATTAGGTTATGCTACGGTAACAACCTGAAATTTTTCATAGCTTATAACCACAGATTTATTTTTTTGCATGAACATGTGGGTCGACTGCTCCATGTTGTCATCATTTTGGGATCCAGGCTGAAAGCACAGTCCCTGTGGATACATGGCCAGTTTCATGGCACAGGGGAAAGGGAAGTGGCCAGTTACACGATGGCTTGTCTTGGAATTGATACATTTCTTCTACTTACCTATGTATGTCCTAAGCAAGTCACATGGCCAAGTGTTATGGCAACAAGGTCAGGAGTTGGGGAACTGTACATAGGGGTAAAACAATCTACCATGGTCTGGGTAAGACTTAGCTGAGGTACTTCATTGTGATCACATCTCCAGAGAATCATTAGAATTCTCATTTCTTTCTTTCTTGTTATCAGTAAAAATTTCACTTTACAAAAACAGTATGAGATTAAAAACTAGAAGATTCTCATGTAACCAAGTTTCAGTGCTCCTTGGCATGTCTCTTCACCAATAAGTATTTTCTTATCAAATGCTGTGCAGATTATCAAGTTAAAATACCAGCCTGTCTCAAGGGAAATTATAATATAATGGTTTAAAAATATGTACGATCGACTAGCTAAAGCATATGTATTTGTAATTCTACACTCTAGGAAACTTCTTCCCACTGAGTTCAGATAGTTTTGATTTTGAATCTTAGATTTTTGTATTATTAGCAACATTTCTTTTTTAAAAATCACATTATGTTTCCTGAGTCTAAAGGGAATTCTTTTGTTAATATTGTCTTACTACAGTACTATATCTTAGAAATTTTCTTTATCTTTGTCAACTCCAGCACAAATTTCCCAGAGTGGGGGCTGTTAGGTGTTTGCTTACTGCCTTAAATATATATTTCTTTTGGAAGAGGCAAAAACTGGTATTGTGAACTCTTGTTTTGCTGCTTGGATGGTGAAGAAGTTTGCTGAGGTGCTGGTGAGCTGGAAACAGTGTCTTGGTTTCCGATGAATCGCAGAGTGAAGCCACCTGCTTGGGCGTGGTGGATTTTCTGGAGGATGTGTAATTCCAGGTCCCTGTACACCACTGACCACTGTGTGGTAGGAGAAAGAACACCAAAATCAAGAAGAGTGGTCCTTTGGTTTTATTCCTTCTGTGCCTTCTACTGATAAGGCGTAACATTGTGGCGTATGGTGGAGGAGAACTTTTGAAGGGTCTAGCTCCACTGTTACAAGGTAGAGCAAAGAAGGTTTGGAGCAGAGAAGAAATAAGTTGATAACTGGCACAGTGACTATATAATTTACCATCTAAACTAGAAAGCAAAAGAGAGAGCCATTAATATTTATACCGAGCCAATAGGTACTGTCATAGAAGAAACTAAAGATATGTTTCCCTCTGCGGGAGCTGAGCCGAGGGGTGAATGGAATCTGGATGTGGGAAAGAGGAGAATCAGTGAGAATGCTGTCGGTGCAGGGAACCGTGTGAGCAAAGAAATGGGTGCTGGAGACTTGGAGCCGATAAGCTCAGTGAGTGGTCTGAGAAGCAAATGTAAAGTGGAAATGATAGTAATTTTTGAATAAAGTTTTTGGATAAAAGGCTTAATATACTTATTATCTTAATATCTTATTAGTCTCATAAATTTGTAGTGATTCTTTGCAAGAATGTGTTTCCCTTTATACCATTCCCATCTTTAGGACTTAAAGTACCTTTTTCAAGCATATGCTGTGCTTTCTGGTATATTAAGAATTAAATGCCTCTGTATACCTACAGTTCAGTTGTTGAAAAAACTGATTGGGTCTCTCAGAATTAGATGAGGAAACAGTGGAAAATTTCATTGTTTGTATGTTTATCTTTGTATGTAAAACTTATATGTCTAGAAAAGAGAAAGTAAAAAAGTGGAAGATTCACTTTTCTGCAATATATGTTATAATTCGTGCCAAAAAGAATTTTGTCCAGGTTACGTTATTTTTTTCAAGTGTGTGTGTGTGTGTGTGTGTGTGTGGCGAGAGAGAGAGAGAGAGCGAGCGAGCACAAGAGGGCGAAAGATTAAAGTAGCCTTAGTCTAAATCATAGAATAGATAATTTTAAGAGCTAAAGCAGGTGATTTTTCTTCAGTTTCTTTCTTTATCACCCAATGCAGCTCCCAGTAATAAGATCAAGGAGCCTGTTATCCAAATTCTTTATACAGATGATGAAGAAACAAAGGCCTAGAAACATGAAATGGTTTGTTTAAGTCACCAGCAAGGTGATGGTGGTGGCGGCGGCAGGTTTTCTGCTTCTCATGTCAACATCCCTTCTTTTCCACTAGGATCTCTTGCTTGTCTCTGAGCTCATGAATGTATTATCAGAACTTCAGTTATCTGAATTAACACATGTAAGTGAAAGTGAGCCCCTGAGATGTGCCTCTGGACATCTGCTTTTCAGATAAAGGGATACTGATTTCAGTTGCCATGTTTTGGGGGCACTGACCCCACAGAGAAATCTTTCCTCCCTCCTTAGTGCTCTCTTCTAATCTACTTTTGTTCCTTTCATTTTTTTCCCCCCACTCCCCCAAGTCTCAATTATTTTCTCCTCCTCCATGGAAGTTTCATGGATTTTGAGAATAGGGACTGTGTTCCTTTGGAAGGCAGGGGTCACATTCCGGCCACTACCTTCCATCTTGAGCCACTTCTCCAGCCCACGTGTGCCTTCACCAGTCCCTCCATTCTACAGTATTTTCTTGAAACTCTGGTCCCTAAGCTCCCTAGCCTAAATCTGACATCTGGTAAACCATGTTGATTTAAATTCTTCTGGAATTTCTATACATCTTTGCATACATTCCAGATAATAACCAAAAAGTATTTGGGAAAAAATGAGAAATGAACAGTTCTCAAAAGTTTACTTTAGATTGATTTATTGGCTGACCTCTCTGTACCTTTCTAACAAAATTGCTATTAAAAACAGGCCCATCTATTCCAATTCACCACATGTGACCCCATTAAATTCGTGGCCAGCTTTCCATTGTATAGAACTCTATAGAGATTTGCAGGCCTATTTCCAGCATTTAACTTCCCTGGTAAAACCAATGACTTTAATAATAATTGAACACCAGGGAAAATACTTTAAAAATATCTCTATTTTATAGATTGTTCTACAATTTTTGAAAACAATTTGCTCAAAATCAACTTTGTAGATAATTGCAAAATATACATTGATCTCTCCACCTGTCCCATTTTTAGGGTAGTGTCCATGCAGGAAGAACACAAGTCGAGGCCAGTTTTTTTTTTTTTTTTTGTCTGTCTCTGATATTAGTCATAGCTTCCTGTGGACAGTCATTGTTTCCAGTACTAAATACAAAATTAAACATTTATAGACATTTTAGAAATGGATAGTCACCCACATTTTCTTAAATCCTTGTTTCTCAAATTCTTTAAATAAGTTCATGGAAATTTGTAAAGCGGCTTTACTAACTGAGAAAATTTCAGTAAAAACACAATAATGCTTAAAGAAGGAACAAATCCGGTCAGGACTAACAGCTGTGTGATCTTGTCAGAAAGTCTTACTTTACTGAAGGTCCACAGTGCAGAAAACTATAAATAAATTAGCATCTCCAAAATTTTGAAAAGAGCCACACCGCTCTTTCCTCCTGGCTGATTTAAAAATATGTGACAAAGTAAGAGAATTGGAAAAAAACCCTCTTCCCATACCCTGTCTGGCTAATTCAGACCAACTGGGAAAAATCACATGATGGACAACACATCAAAAATCCAGGCTGAAAACGGCCAAATCTATGAATAGCAGATATGGGAATCAGCCCAAGGCTTGTGTGTAGAAGGGTGACAGATAAAAATAGTGCCCTAAATTTTTCCAAGGTGATTTGAAACCTCCCAAGTATAGATGCCCTTGCTACTGAAAATAAGATGACAAGGGCAAAGTTGAAATTGCGACCCTTTTCGAGGGTCTATAGACTTAAACTAATGATCAAAAAAGAAGGGCTCATTTTCCCCTCATGCCCACCCCCCACCCGTCAGCAAGCTGCATATAGGCAAGAAGCATTTCTTTTTCTTTGACATATTCTCAGTATATTTATCCTTCTCCTCTGCTCCTTTCAAGAAAGGAAGGTAGCAGCTCAGGATCTCGAGTTTTCAAGAATATCCCATTTTTAGTTTCCTCCTACTGATGAAAGCACTGTCCAGAAGATGGGAGGTAGGCTCAGTGTCACAATAAAATAAAATAAATGTGTTTCTCACATCATAAACCACTTTTTTGTTGTTGTTGGACATTCTTCATTGTGCCTCTGCCTCCACACTGTGCTTAATATCAGTGGGGGTGTGGCTTGTAGCTGCTTAAATTAAAAAGTTTTCAAAACTTGCTCCCATATCAGCTAGAAACAGAGATAAAGGCCACACCACTTAAAAAAAAATTTTTTTTCCTGCTTTTGAGAAGGGAAGAATGAGTGCAGGAGATAGTGGTTTTTGAATGCCCATTTCTGAAGTTTCTTACATCTCTTCCATGCTCTACTGTTGATTAAAATATCTTCACATGTCTCCAAGGCTCTCTAAGCTGGATGGAGAGAGTTTGGTGACAGTATGGAATACCATTAGTGAGATTTCTTTTGATGACAGACAGATGTAAATGTATCCATCTAATTCTCTACTCTCAAGTCTCTGTCTGCAGATGGATGTTAATAATTAGCAGTTGCATCTCCTCCCTCTTTATCAAATTGTATTCTCCATAAATTTATCATTTCTTTTTTATTTTCTCAAAGTAGCAGCAGCCCTGACAGCTTCCCTTTGTTCTTGTGTTTATAAATAATTTATAACACAGAAATATCTCTTCTTAGTCTTAAAACATAAACTAATGGAATAACACAACACACTGGCCCAAACTACCTTCCACTTGGAAAGAAAGAAAATCTCAGGATGGAGTGGAGGAGACATACAGCTTTGTTTTGAACAAAGGGAGACTGAAGATAATATGAAAAAAAAAAAAAAAAAGATTTGTCTACCTGTATATAGTTTTTTGGTTTAAATCCTCCCCTTCCTCCAGATTCTAGCTGTGTGTGGGAGGTCTAAACAACAAGCAAAATTTTTCATGATATCTTTTCCAAATAGTATACCTTGTTTGAATTCCCAGATACACAATGCATTTCATTAAGCTATACATAAAGGAGACTATTATTCAATTAAAACATCCACAGATGCTAAAAGCATACCATGGTACATTTACTCAACAACCATATGCTCATAACCCATGCACAATCTTTAAACACCAAATTACAGGGATTTGGTCCAAATTAGCAATAAAATACAATGTGTTTGCCCTCTACTGGGTAGTAATGACTGCGTAGTTTTCCTTGCATACCCAGTGGCCTTGTAGACAGCTTCAGAACTGTTTCATGTAGTCACTAACACAGTGTTATAAACAAATATGGCTACGGTTTGTGCTAATTAAGGTACATAGAACAATGTTGATTTTTTTTTTAAGCTAAGATCTTCAGAGGTGGTTTTGAAAGTTTTATATATATATATATATATATATATATATATATATATATATATATATATATATATATATATATATATTGCTCCAGGCTTGCACATCACATCGTAGAAGATAACTTATAAGTCATCATTTGATATCCTGGAAATATATTCAGGTTGTAGATAAATAACCCACCTAACAATGTTAATGCAGAATGTCTGGCATGTAATTTAGATAGGAATCTGAACACCTTCTTACATCAGCTGTTAAGATTTTGCACTGAAGCAGAAATAACGTCTTATCTTCCATCTGGAAATGGGACATAGAATAGTGACACAAGTTATTTACAGAGTTACTGCAAAACAAGAGTGGTAACAGAGCAAGTACAAAGAAACTTCCTGGGTTACTGCTGCAACATAATCCCCAGATAAATAATCTTGCCAGGGTAAATAAATTGGGAGATACCGATTTTATAGAGCACAAATGTAACTTGCATTCCTCTTGGAGTGGAGCTTTCCTTCTCAAATGAATCTCTGAAGCTCTTTCCCCATCCTAGCCGATCCTGCAGAGCAATAGATATGTGTGCAGAACATTTATGCCCTTTCTCCCTCTCAGGAAGTTGGAGGAGGAAGCCCTGTCCTCTGCAGAAGGTGGAGCCTCAGGACAGTCTAGAAACACAAACATACCTTCAGATTTAAACTGACTGACCAAAGGGACTGGGTTTGACTGGAAAGGAATTTGGCTGGTATTTCGGGTCAGGTGCTCTCTCATGGTCCCAATTGTTTTGCTCTTGGCAAATGATTAAGTATTTTTCTCTTAAAAATGAGGTGGGATTAATATCCTGACTTGGGGTCTTGGAATGTTTTCTCCCCGGAAACAGGAGCCAACACTATTAGTCAGAGTGATTCAGGCATGAAGCATTAAGCATAGTTATTTTTTTTTTCTTGGTCGAGGTGCTGGGGGACAAAATAATTACTGGCTTCTACCACAGCCCAACAATTAAGAAGAAATGAAATCTTTTCTTTGGCTTAAAAACATTTCTACATAAGTACTGGGGATCCGCCCCCTCCCACTGGCCCACCCACAGGATAGCTTCCAGGATCTGCTTTTATCTCTGGGGTCTTTCTGGGGACAGGGATTAGCAGTATCTCTCAGAAAGAAATATTTTTTATTCAAAGCACACAATGTGATGTGCCCTAGTGTCTCCATTTTCTTCCCCCCCTTTGGAAATTGACATAAGTAACTTGACAGTGTGTACATGTGGGGGTGGGATTGGGAAGACATCAGAAAGCAGAATGAAAGCATTGCCTACTTTGGGGTAGAGATCTCACAAGAGGAAAACATGATTTTGACTTCAAAAGAAGACAATTTGCTGCAATTGAGAGAACTAAAGGGAAGACGAAGAAAATTTCACAGAACTTAGTTAATAGATAATATTCCATTTAATAATGGTCTGATGGAATCGGAGCAGCTTCCAAAATCCTGGAATTTTCCTAGCTGCTCACTGTGTCCTAATACATAAGGCAGGGTGTTTTTTTTGTTTTTTTGTTTTTTGTTTTTTCTCCGTTCGGGTCCTTGTCATCTTGCTATTTCTATACTTAGCTAAATGGCTGGAGATGTTTTGGTGTGTAAGGCAATTCTTGTTCCCAGCTGCATTAAACTGCTATTATTAATTACCTCCTTTGGCCTAACATTATGCCATTATAACACACGTATTGTCAGGCTCTTTGTGATTATTGGAAGGCTATGCCATACACAAAGGCATTAAGCTTAAAACAATAGAGGCTGCTTATTTGCTAGTAGAAGATGTCAGGTGGAGACAAGCACAGTTGGCTAGAACTGACTTGAAGCTCGTCATAAGGAAATAAGGGGTGAGGTGATCACAGCACGGCATTAACTGTGCGTGAGAGACACACAATTCTACATGGCAGCTTCCATCATGCATTTCCCATGGAAGAAGGGGGGTACTGGGCTCTGAGTAAATGATGGGTGAATACAGAATCAATTGTAGTGTGTGACAAGACACTTTCTCTCTTTGTTTAATGTATAAATCAGGAGCACTTATGAATTGATATTAATTAAAATAATGTATTTGCTTTCTTTCAACAGTAATGTCAGCCTTGTTAAAAAACGGAACACTAAATCTTCATTAGACTTTCAATATTAAAAAAAAAACTTGCATGAAATATGAATTAACGTTTAACTTGTTGCTAGTTAGATTGAAGGGGAGAGAATGCAATAGGCATTTAGCATTTTGGACAAAAGCAGAACTGACTTTCCCAAACTCAGAAAGTAGTTGGTGTTCAGAGGCCACCCAGACCAGGGAATCGTCCATGTTGCCTTTAACAGGAGTGCAAGCATCTCAGATGGAATTACTGAATGTTGCTGTATCCGTGGAATTCAGTTCATATCATAAGGCTCACACATGGCAAATCAACAAAACGTCTGAACACAAAGATTGAGCTTGTAAAGGTCCTTACAGTTTTGTTGATATGAGTTTGGAGACATGAGCAAAGCAACCTTTGTTTTAGAAGAGAGCACATACACATTTCACGTTTCCACAGTGCTTTCCACACATTGAAAAATTACGAAAGCTTGAAGTGTTGTTATTACTTACCTATGTTAAATTTCAGAAATTAGTGGCTCTTTGAGGGGAAACGGGTAGGTCAAAGACTTTTTGTTAATTTTATTCAGATAGATGAATGTTTGGTGTCTTCCACTCGTTGTACTGGTGGCCCGAAATGAGAACAGTTGTAATTGGAATGACTAGGCTGAGACCTCATATTGCATTCAAAAACACATTATGAAACTCCAATGATCTTATTGGCAATGTGTTGTCTTAGGTGAAAGCCGCTCATAAATGCGCTTGCTTATAAAATACACCATCGATCTTATAATTACATTCCACCTGGATTTATATGTTTAGAAAATGTGATTGAATTTTAGACCTCTCCCTGGGGGTGGCATGTACCTGCCCAGAGAAACCACAAGGTGGTGGTATGGTGTCACCATATTTTTAAAGAACAACAAGAAAAGGGGGTTTGTTTAATGAGCTTGCACTCACAAGCCTGCTCATCTAGTGAACTGTGACTTTTCAAATACCAACCTATTAATGTCAAAGGCAATACTGAAGGGAACAGTTCTGTTTGATTTAAAAAATACAGACAATGTGAAGTCCACTATGGCCCAGTATCTATCACCTATGGGGCTCCATTCATGCCTAATGCTTTATTCAAGCTAAGACCTAGTTTTTATATATCAGATTAATACATATCTACAGCTTTGCACCTTTCTAGTTTGATTTTTTTATCATCAGGGCTCACCGGGGCCATTTTCATTCCCTTACTATAGCATCTGCAAGCAGGTGGATTAGAGATAACTCTCATTGTGCTTTGTTTTTCTCCCGACACTGTCATTAATCATTCCTTAAGCTACACTTCAACTTCTAGTAATCAGGACTGGCTGCTCCTGAGCTGCACAAGAATTGCCTCTCACAGTGTAATATGGAATTGGAAGCGAATGGCTGAGGCCAGACGCCTCTTCTGCATTCCCCATCTATCTCATCATTTAGGTATTTATCCGTCTCGGGCTTGTACAGAGAGCACCTCTCTCCTTCCCATGAGGACGCAGATTGCAGCAGAGGATCAGATTTGTTACCAGGCTTTGGGCTTTGATTGTCCTCTTATAAGTTCGGGATTAAAGTGAAATTTCCCACAGGGCTATGCAGGATTTGCTAGCATTTAACTGTTTAACCTGGCTGTTTGTGAATGAGAATCCTGTGGTCAACTATTCCGTAGAGAGTATTATGGTAAGCCGAGCTTGAGTGGTACACATTCCGGTGTGCGCCTGTAAAGACGGGCGCAGTTGATTCCAATTAACTTCATATCTGATATCAGTTGTTTTCATGTACACAGAGAGCAGTGATCCTAAAAGAAAGCCAAAGCACTTCCTCTTATGAAATATAGATGTCGGTTTTAAATAAATGCAAATCTGTTCCCTTAGAATTATGATTTGCACTTAGGCTTTTTACACTGATGAGAGAATTAATCACTCTTGCATTGGGTTGTTTTCTATTTTGTGTAGTTGTTTTATGTTCTCTAATTTGTTTACCAGTCCTAACCTAACGATTTCTTTATTCAATGTGCCTTTGAATATAACCAAAACAGAAACAGAGTTGTGAATTTATTTATACTTACTAGATTCACAGTGATAAATATGTACATAGAATGTCTTAGGTTGTATGTAGAACTTAAGCAAATATAGCGTCCTAATCCTTTGTTATTTCTGACAAGGAAAATTCTTCATTTCCGAAAGCAAAAGAATAGGAAATTGGGGAAAAGATTATCCAAAAAATAAAGTCCATATTATATATTTTTTGTCAATTTTTTTAAAGATTTGTGTCTGCTTAAAAGAAATATTAAAAGAATTCACAATCATTATTACCTAGTGTTGGTGGGGTTGTATGCTCATCCATTGTAGTTATTCTATTTAATGTGAATATTTTTTTTTAGATGGTTAAAAGAATAGTGCTCATTGTGTGTACCTATCAAAAAAAAAAAAAAAACAGAACAAGGCAACAGAAATATGGAATTTAGCAAACCATTTAAAGCTTATGGCGAAACCTGTCTTTTGCCAGGGAACTGAGGAAAGCATTAAACCTTTTATATCTCCACAAATCCTCTATTTCATTTATTGCCTTAATTTTGAGATGTAAGAAAAAAAAGTAAAACACACACCTAAGAAGAAAAAATTTTAAAGCATTATATTTAAAATGAAACAAATAAATACACATTGAGCACAACAGATTGAAACACTTAAAAAATAGTTTCAAGCATCTCACTGAAACTCCTTTTGTAAGGGCTAGTGGAGGAGGCAAATTGATCATTTGTGGGAAGGAGAGGAATGGGAAGTGGTGAGTCTACAAGGGGCTATACATTTATTTGTTTTGCTGTAAAAGAGTCAGATACCCTTTTATTATGGAATAGCTTTCAAAGCAGTTGTGATGGACACCGTTCTTGAGCCTGGTAGAAGCTTTGTTTTTATAAAACAGGAACACTGCAGGGCTGGTACTAAATATCTTTAACCTCATTTACTTTATCCCATAGAATTAAGAAAGCTCTGTGTTAGGAGTATGTGGGGCAAGTTCTTGCTTTCTCTCTTTCTCTTAAATACAAGAGAAATTTCCTCCAGATTCACATGAGTAATTTTCAGCTGTGTATTATGCTCCTGAAGTAACCTCTTCATTCCCATTGTTTTAGTGTGAAATCATTTCCTCGGGAGATAATTAGAGTTGCTCCATTTATTACATTAAATGATTAGCATGCACTTGAAATGATCCAGTGTATTTTCCTTTATTGCTGATGACTCTTAAATATGGGCCTCTATTCTTAATGGATAAATTAAGGTTGTCTTGGCTCTTTGTAGCCGACTGTGTAGCCAAACAAGAGAGACTTTCTTTTCCAAACATAGGCCAGGTGTGCTGTTGCTGAGGTCTATCTAGGTCTGAAGAGATTCTATTCATATGGATACCCCACCTGGTTCAACAAAAAGCTTGATAACATTGCTTAAAGGGTTTCTTTCCCAACCCCCTTAATAAAAATGCTTTTAATGACAGTACTTTATCTGGCATTACTCATCCTATGTGTAGAGTAAGTAAGTTTAACATAAAGTGACCCAAGATCACATTTCAAAAAAGTACCTCACAGGAAAGGCATGCACATTATCTGAGTAAGCAATATGCACTACAAAGCCATAGAAAAATGATATTTTAAGAATTACCAAATATAGATTTCATTTGGATGCAAGTGCTCCTTGTTCTCTTTGAACTAGCCTGGTTGTGCAGCTGACAGAGTCATCGAAAATCCACTGGAAATTTGGATCAAACAGGCACTGCATGCTAACTAGGCACCATTGCATTTGTAATTAGAGAAATGTGAAGGAAACTGGGGGCATCTTGTAGATAATTTATATATTTGGGTTTTCACAAAATAATAATAGGATAATTTAATCATGTTAGAAAAATCTTAAACCAGTATTTAGCTACAACATGTAAACATGCACAGACACAAAGACTAACCATAATGAAGATTTATCAGATTTACATTTGTCCATTTTGTCTAAATGTGTGTTGATCTTTAATAATTTAATTATTAAGAGACAATTTTAGATAAAAAGAAGAAACAATTTCAAGGAAAATCAAAAAAATTTTCTTGGAAACTTCAAATAGTTTTGAAGACAAGATTATTTCTTGTCTTCAAAACTTTGTCATTTTGCCTTTATTGATTTGTTTATGTATTTACTGTGTTCTAATAGCATTGTTATTTTCAAGGAAACATTGAGTAGCTGTGGAGGATTATGCTTCACTGGCAGTGACTGTAGAATTTAAAAGAAAAAGAAAAGAGGGGAGTGTGAAGTCAAGACTGGGCAGTTCTACATTTTGGCAACAGTGATTCCTTTGCGCCAAATGGAGTGAGGCTGTTTGGATTCTCACACTGTGATTTCTCAGGTATAGTGAATAGAAGAATAACTTACTAGACACCAGGTATTCCCTTAGCAAGTGAGAAGAATAATTTAATACTTCTCTCATATAATGTGTTTACTACTTCTCTCTTATAATTCATATACCAGGAACGATCACATAAATTCTCTGTAAACCATAGCTAGCATTTTACTACTACACAGCCAAATAAAAAGCACTCGTGGAAAAGTTCTTTGTATCTGAACTGTAGTCTTCAGAAGAGAGGCCTGTCAGTACTTAAAGGATACTTTGTGTTCTTTCATATACTGGAATAACAACAACAACAACAGCAACAAAAGACTATTTGTACTTTTTTTGTATGTGATCGATCTGAGCAACTGTACAGAATTTCATATTAAAAGTTATTTAAATAAATTAAAAATGGTGATGCTCTGGTTAAACACCTAAATAACCTGAAATAATCCTGGTATATACCTATTCACTTAGGTATATACCAGGATTATTTAGTCTCTTATATGACAGCAAGATGCTACTGGAGTCTGGCTGAGGCACACTGACTTTGGAAAAACATGATTTCTGAAGACCCAGTCACTGTATGACGACATTTTCTCTGCTTACATTCCACATTGTCTACTGGAAACGTCATCCTATTAACATTTATTCAGATGGAACACATAGTTGTAGGAGAGGAGAGAGCTCTCTAGATCACCTAGTCATTTTTTTTTTTTTTTAATGTAAAAGGTGACCAAGGTCCACAGACTTGCAGGGATTTGTCCAGACACACGCAGTTGTGTGGTAAGGGCTTCCACCAGCTCCCTGACTCTCTGTCCAGTGCTCTTTCAAATTCCATGGCAAAACAAAAAACAACAGAGAAATATCGGAAATGCTGGCTCCTTCAGCTCTCATTTCTGGTTGGAAATGTTGTTTATAAAATGGGGAACCGGGAGTAATCCAGTGTGATTTGGTATGATTCTTATTGATAAATATTGCCATGAAATATGATTTTAATTCTGCAATGCAGGTTTTATTTAAATTACTTTAAATGGGTAATGGTCAATTGTATTACCCTTTAGCTAACCACACTAAAGGATCTTTGGGAGATGGCAAATTCAATTAACATAAAAGTGTTGGCAGTCTATTTATAGTAAACCCATCTTTAATTTCTTTAAGAACTTCTGAGAGCAGTGTCAATGCATTACATTCTGAATTGGAAGAGACGTATTATCCTAAAAGAGTGCTGTAATGTTGTTTTGCTCTGACAGGAGAATTTTCAGAGTAAGGATGCTTGAAAGTCTTCATCAGTGTCCTTATAGGAGAAATGATCCACTCGCAAATGATGGAGATGGAGGATAGATTTAAATTGCACTTCTTTTTATTACTTTGTGAATTTCTTTTTAGTGTATATCTCCTTTTCAAAAGATGAAGTTATAACAGTACTCATACTAGTGGTATGGAAGGTTACAATGGCTGAACACCATCTCTCTCAAACATTTATTCCATTTAAACACAAATACCTGATAGAGAGCATTTCCATTATTCACAAGAAATCACACAATATAAAGGCTTCTAACACTCCTTTTGTAATAGCTTATTTAAATTCTAGGGGATGCAATTCATATTTCCACTTTGTTCAGACTTTACACATATATGTTATTCAATTGATCACATTTTTATTCTTTATTGTACTCTAACTCGCCTTTGATTTCTTAAAACACCAGAAGTAAAAAATCAAGTTCGTATTTATGTAAAAAACAAAATTCCTCCCCATGCATTTACTTAAAAACAAAAACAAAACCCAAACAAAAATAAAGAAGTAATAAAAAAAATGATTCACCACCTATAATTTAACAAAGATTCAAATTTATTGTGTTAAAGACAATGATGTTCTATAAATTATTTTGTATTTTAGAAATTTTATATCTTATACAAATAAACTTTAGTTGAAAATTTATCTCCCAGCAACCTATTGTGATATTAATCATTTACAAAGATAACCAGAAACCTCAGTTGATGCTTTAAGTAATTGCATCAGATTAAAGATAACCCCATCCCCCCAAAATAAATCTCATAAATATACATGAAATCACACACACAAAAAAACTGACTGAAGTCTTAACTTTTAAAAAGCTTGTCGTTTAGCAGTGTTTTAAATTTAAAGAAGAATGACTGTAGCCATTGTGGTTGACATATCAGGGAGGCATAACTTTTCTTTAATAAAACTTTATTTCAGAATTTAAAGTCTACAAAAAGCTTTAAAGAACTTCAATGCACTTTTAGAATTAAAAAAAAACCAAAGCTAAAGAAGTGATGGTAACATAATATATATTAAGTTTATTTCAAAGTGCTTTTAATTTTGTCTTTATGCAAATAAGTCTGTTAAAATGAATCCACAGAGCATGAGCAATTCAGTTACCACAAAGAAGATGACATGAGCCCCAGGTGAAAGGAATTCAGACTCTAAGACTGGTACGTTTTGCTTTTTTATCCGAGTCCCTCACAGGTGAAAATGGAGCACCTATGGTAGCATATGGGATATTTGACATTATTATGATAATGCTGTAGCCCCTACAGGAAAGATTGATGGAACATACTAGTGTGTGTCTTTACATAATAGAAGTAAAAGACTCCACAGTTATAATACATAATTTAACTATGCAAATAGACTTAGGTGTGCAGCGATTTATCCATTTGCAATAGCTTGAAATTCTTTGAGAGGATTTTTAAAGACTTTATTGTCTAAAAATGAATATTTATAATGCTTTAAAGACAGTGGTTACTTAATGGCTAGGCTGCGATGTTTGGAACCAATAAAGAATGAAATGAAAAAACATATTTGGAAAAACTTCTAAGTGGGTTTTGGATAGATTCTGTGAAGCATGTATCAAATTACTTGAATTGATATAACTCCTTTTAGAATATGATACCCACATATATATTTGTTATGTATAAGTATGTGTGCACATAAAACCTATATAACTATTGAGTTTTATTCAAATATCCTTAATGTCAATTAAGGTACCTATTTATTGTTCATTTTTCTTTATTCCCAGGAAACTAAGATATTTTTTTTTAAGATCATGTGAAAATGTTTTTATATATTGAAACAGAAACATCAAAATTCATTAAGAACAAAGCTCTGGCATATTAATCTGTCTGCCAGTTCTCAGCATAGTGTGAATTCATCTGCTTGTGAGTCTTGAAAGTAGATATCAAAATAGAAATGCTCAGCAATGATTTCAGTTGTATTAACAGATTTGCCTTTTATTAAAAACAGAACACTTGATAATCTTGTGATATATGTGATCTGAATAAACTGATCAGTAATTTAGAAAAACAGTTTTTATCTCCCACATTTTATCCCAAATCTATATGAAGAAGCATCCTCAAAGTTTCAAATGTTACTTTGATTTATATGCACTTGAAAGAAAGATTCCCCTTGAAACGACAAGGACAAAATGTCCAAAGACATGGTAAATATATAGTTTCTTAATTGCAAAGCCAAAATAGATTACACACAGCCTTGCAAAACCTAAGACATCTGCTTTGTTTGAGGCAAGAAGAAAGACATCTGGGAGCTTGAATGTTTCTTTGTGACCTGCTGCAGTGTGAGTAACCTTGTAGTTAACTAGGCATTTAGTCAGGTCCCAGGAAGATCATTGCCTGGACTCTGCCTCAGAGGCTGATGGGGACCCAGGCCAAAGCTGAAATGTCATACCCAAAAGATCACTGAAGCCGGGCAGTCAGGGTGGACGTGTCGTAACTGGGGCAGTGTAATAACAGCCATCAACCATTTATCTCTCTGGCAATCACAAACCTACACATACGAAATAATCAACAGAGCAGGAAAAAAAATTTAAAACCTAAAATAAAAATGCCAGCACCAAATCTTCTAGAATCATTTTGTTTTCTAATCTGTAACCCTATTATTATTTTCAAATATCCTTAAATGCTAGGGTCTTTGTCAAATAAGAAACCTTTGGTGATTTCATATGGCATTGATGGGCTAAATTCACATTTAAAAAATTTTAACTGTGGGCTTCTGCAATTACAGTTGACTTCTCCAACTGCAAAGAAGCCACAATAAAGTAGCCCTTTTGCTATTTGGTTATTTTCCTGGGTAATGTTATGTGTGTTCCATGTAGTAGAGTGGTTTATTGTTCAAAGCTGCCTCCTTGATGTTTGGGTTTATTTGCTTATTCATTGGCCAAAATGAGCGCCCTTCTCCTGGGTTTCCCGTCCCTCTGTGACTTTGTAACAGAGTCCAGATGCAGTGTGAAGGCTTGTGCTGTTTGACAAACAAAACCAAACCCCAAACTGCCTGTGAGTTGTTGATAAATCTTTCCATTGAAGTTATACTTGTCTAAGTGGCAGAGATACAAGATTCACTTCTTATTCAGTATTTGAATGTGAGGACGGCACATTTAATTGCTCCCCATAGGCAGGAATTTGGCAGAGAGAAAACGGCGTGTTTTAATCGGTCTGTCTAGCTATATTTTAAAGCACCCCTTGCCACAGTGCCTGCATATTTGTGTTGGCATTAATAGAATAAAAATGTGTATTGGACTTGAAAGGTGTTTTGATGGTAGGTAAACACATTTATTTTTCACCCGATTCTGTTTTCTGTATTTACTATGCCAAAGAGGCATAGTGCTTGCATCAGAGGGAATTACTAACTGAGCATTTTCTTTCTCAAGGACTGACTTTAAAATATGAATACAGGGTTAATTTAATTAACTAACAAAAAACCTAGTGGTGGAGTTTAGAATACAGACCCAACAAGAGAAACTTTTGTATTTAAATAACAGCAGAAAATGAACCAATGAACCAGATGCTTTATTTTAAAGATATTTCATTTCCTTGTTTAAAAAAGTGTTTCTCTTTATATGTTCACCATCAGTCTTAATAAGAAATATTAAAATAATGCAGCTGATTCTTAGCATTAAAGAAAAATAGTATAAGTAGCTGAATTACAAATTTTTGTAAGCACCACAATAGTGAAATTCAATGTTGATTTACGAACAAAAAGCTAGAATATGAACAAAATCAACATTAGAAAACTTTTTGTATTCCTTTAGTGTAGCGCCTCTTTCTGATCTCTCTCATATGTAATAATAGAAAGATCTCTTTCACTGTAAAAATGCCTGATATTCAAATATCTTCTGACATCTTTCACATTGTAAACTATTTCAACTTTTTTCAAAATAGCATCTCACACTAGTATCCTGCATTTTACTTTGAAAGTGCCTCATACTTGTCTCGTTTTGAAATAACATGAGATCTAGAGGCAGACAGACTGGGTTATAATATAGACCCTTCTTTTTACTCATTATAGGTCTGTGATACACTAACTCCCCTGTTTCCATACTTTTTCCAATGACCCTACCTTGCCACTTACCTCCCAGATTAAAACAGTCAGGTAATTTGGTTTATATGCAAGGTAACTCTTTTCTCTTTCCCTGAAATGACATATCATTTGTTAGTTTGCATCTATTTGTAAAAACTTTAGTAGTTTATAATAGCAGAAAACAAAGTTTTCTGCTTTGTCAGGAGACTAACAATGTACCAAAATAAAAATAAGTACTAACAGCCTGCTGTGATGAGATGCTGGAAGCAAGCAAAATTGAGGCTGCTATCTTGACAGTTGAGAGAGCACTCTTCAAGAAGAAAAAAAGAGAATTTTTCTATAAATTTAAAGAATTTCTTGCAATTAAATCTCTGTAAAGAATACTTTTCTAATGTTTTAGAGTGGTATCCTGTATTACCACACTTATAGCGAAATGTAAGAATGTATGAGTGGTGGGTGTTTTGTTGTGACATCTGAACTATTTGTAAATATTGTTCACAGCTTTCTTAGCATATTTTAGCGAGGCAACATTTCAGGAAAGTATAATTTATTGCACATGATATAGATGGTGAGCTTCCCAACCCATTTGCTGTAGATATTTTTGCACAAAAGAAAACTGACACTAGGCATATTAAAGTAGAAAATTTTGGACTGTGTGTCTGGAGTCCTGTAGTGGTTGCTCTCTCTTTATAAAAGTATCAGTGAGGCCAAGATACTAATTTTACTTGATGTCAGGGTCCCATATAATATACATGCCAGCCCAGTTGGGGGAAGAGTATTTTTTCTCTGTTAGTACAACATGTTTATTTGTGTGTGTGTGTGTGTGTGTGTGTGTGTGCATGCATGTTTTTTTTTTTTTTTGCCCAGGCAGGCTCTTCTGATTGTGCATGCAACCCCAATTTCATATTATATATACATATAATATGTAATCTATAATATATAGGTCTATCTATCTATCTATCTATCTATTTATCTATTATCTATCATCTATCTATCTATCTATCTATCTATCTATCTATCTATCTATCTATCTATCTATCTATCTGTCTAGCCTTCACCTCGATCTTATCTGGCTTTGTCTTATTCTTTCAAATAGGTCTCAAAGGGAGATAAAAGTCTTAGAAGAAGTGTTAAGATGTTTTCTTTCCCTCTCTCTTCCCTGCCCGCTTTAAGTAAGAATGAAAACAATTTCTACTTTAGCTAGTTTTTCTTTTCTTTCTTTTTTTTTTTTTAAGCTGTCATTCTTTTTTAGAAGGAAAGAAGAGTTGTGACTACTTTGAAAAGTTGTTCTGCTTTCAGGATAAAAGTTAACAGCAAATTATTTGAACAGTAAGGCCTGTTTGTTTTCCATAAAGTAGTCTTGGAAAACTTGATCCCCCTCTCCTCCTTTCCTCCTCCTCCTCCTCCTTGTACAATGGGGAATTAGCTCAACTTCACATAAAAGCCACAATTTTATTGAGTGCCTACTATGTCCAGATCTGTAATAGTAACTTAATAGTAGCTCTATGAGGTAAAGGGGATTATCCCCATTTTACAGAGGTGGAAACTGAGACTTTAAAGAGCTAAAGTAACTTGTCCCAGAGCACACAGCCAGTGAGAGGCATGCCACAATATGAATCTAGGGTTTGCTTGCTTCAAAGCTGATGCCCTTTTTCCTCTACCAAAATGCCTTTAAAAAACACGGCATTTATTATTCTCAACCATGGCTATAAAGCAGAATCACCCCTGTGGAACTTCTAAAAATTTCAAATGCTTGGTTCCCACTTCTGTAAATCTAATTTAGTAGATATAGGGTAGGAAACTGGCATCAATGTTTTTTGAAACACCACAAGTTTTTGTTGCCTGTTATTAAGAGACGCTGGCGTAGAGTGTTCCTCCCTCTCTCTCTCTCTCAGTTAGTAATAAAATAAAATAAGATAGTTTTGATAAGACAGAAGGCGTTTATGTCAAGCTGGCACCAGATTGTGTTTATTGGTTCTTAATATTGTTGATATGCTCTTCCATCTAAGTTTTCTTTGTTTTTCTTTCACTTTTTCTGGGATAGATAATTCAGAATGGCCACTGATAAAGGCTGGTAGAATGGCTATTAGAATTGTTTTCAGAGGCATTTTATCTGCAGATGATAATAACCATAGCAAAATGGTGACCTGTGGGCCGAGGGCATTTACCGAATCACTCATCACAGAGGTAACTGCAGTTTCCTCAGCTGAGGATGTTTGTTTAATTTGTGTCATTCTCAGAGGTTCTAAAAGTCCATACCCGATTCTCAGTGGGGTCAACATCAGTCTTAGGAAGTCTAGATGAGAAAGCCTTGTCTGCCTAATAAATTCAAAATTTATTATTCCATTCAGTTCATTAATTTCAGATAATATTATACTGAGGACCAACCAGAGCCCCTCTTTAATTGACTAGAAGTCTTATTTGGCTTTGTCTTATTGCTTACAGTATGCATTACTAAGTTATATGTGGTTTGAATAGGACTATTCATGCCCTGTTTACACCCGCTTCTGGCATTGAACAATCATCAATGCTATACTGTAGTTCTATAATGAATTTTCTGAAAATGGGCTAAAATAGTTCTTTTCTACAATATTCCAGTTAATGGCTTGTGCCAATAAATTGACTATCATGTAGAAACCAGCAGAATATGAAAATGTTCAGCTTATGGCTTACTAAAACTGAAAAAATGACACATACTGCTGATTTCATTTACCTGAGTGCACCTCCCAAGTCTCGCAGACCTATTTGCAGGCATTTTGCCATCAATGACTATAACTGATCTCACAAGGATTACCCAAATAGCAACTCAGAAAAGAATCTTTAGGGAAATCTCATCTTAACCCCAAAGTCTATTTACTAAGCACTATTGAAATTAAATTAAAATGGGAGTATTTTTAAAAATTCAATAGCTCAATGGTGCCGTTCCCAGTCTGATGCAGGTATTTTTTGTTTTACAGAATAGAATTTACTCTTTTACAAAATATTCCTGGTATTTTTAAACAACATGCCTGTGCATATCCTATGCACGCATCTTAGTTAAAAACAGTATTCAATGAGTTTTTATAAGGAAAACGTTCCATCCTATTCTTCACCTCCTTTCTCTGGTGCCTCACCCCCTGCCTCCCCAGAAACAAAGGCATAGATGCAGGAGCCGCTGAGGCACATCTATCTCTGTAACAGAGAAGCGAGTGATTCTGCCTGAGTCTCCCTAATGGTACCAGCACGATCTCTGCCTGGCTGAACCCGGCAAAGACCCAGTGATTCATGGATGACTGGCAAACATTCTCTCCTGCTTCCTAAGTGAAACAATACATAGAAAAAGACCCTCAGTTTATATATAAAGTATAAGCAGCAAAGGTGTGCTGTCTTAATTTTCAGTCTCACCCTCAAGACATCTTCCATGGCATCGGTATTAAAGCAGGAACCAGGACTACATTTTCCTATTCAATAATAAGCTATGGAAGTTGCATGGGGTCGTGTCTCTAGGAAATTCCCTCTTTCTTTGAAAAAATGTCATTGGTGAGATAGGAGATTGGCACCACAATGAGCAAAATATAGTGCGGGCTGATACGCATTGTCAGGTAGAATTTGGTTTGAGACACTGACTTTTGTCTGTGTGGTGTCTCCGTACCAAAGAAGATGGAAGATGCAAAATTGCAAGTTTCCAATCTCTGGTTAATGTGGTCTATACAACTGAATAATGTATAAGGAGATGTTCCTTTGATAATGTCACAATTATTCATTGTACAGCCATAAACTCAAATATTCACATTAACAGCTAGGTATTATTTTTCTTCTCTGAAATTAAGTGAGCGGCATCAGTGGTCATAAATGAGAGCATTCATCAAAGGCGGAGCCATGGCAGAGGATTAAGAGAATGCTGATGAAGTGTCCAGATTCCCATAACTTGGAATGGAGCTGCATTCAGCATTCCTTTATTATCCATCTGCCACATAACAAAAAGTCTCCTATATTTAATGCAGGTTTGCCCTAGGCCACGTAATAGGATTAGGAATAATTTCTACAAATTTACAAAAACAAATCACATGGGAAGGCTTAGAATTTGCTAATAATTTCTCCATAGCTGGGAGATCAAAGAGATGTAAGAGTCCCTAGTCAGGCGGCAGTTTGACCCTGGCCAGGCTTTTTAATGAAAGGGTTAATCTTCTCCGAGGTGACCATAGAGGAGCAGATAGTGTGACCAAAGGCAGATTCAGGCCCCCAAAAAACAAGGAAGAAAATAGTCTGAAGAGTACAACAGCAAGAAAACATTTACAGAATCACACTACGTTTTCTGGTTAGAAAAAAAATAAAACTGCAGAACCTCATTGAAAGGAGATGAGACAAAGGCAGAGAGCTGGCTGAGAAACAAACCCAGAAAAGATCAAGACCCCCTCACCACTGCCTTGAGGAAAAAAAAAAATTAGGCTGCTTGCTTTTCCTTTTAAAGGTTGCCCCATTGCGGGCAGGTGAGGGCCACCATCTTATCGCTCACTTCCACTGCTTCTGTTGAATTCAGAGCTGGCACGTCCCCCTGGCAGGCTCTGCTAGCGCAGGAAGCCAACTCTCTTGTAAGGTGGTGCCATTTCAGGTGCACCGCTTTATAGGAGGCAGATAGGGCTCAAAGATTATGAATTCTTACAAGGACTTTCCTTGTTCTTAAAGGGGAATGAGGGTGAGCCGAAGACATATTAAAAATTGGGGCAGCCAGGACCAATGGCATTACTCCAGTGTCTTCTAAGTTCTCTGTTACTAACCTGGACTGGCAGCAACCGATAGCCAAAGTTTCCTATCCTGCCTTTTCTTCCTCAGTGTCTGCAACAATATAGCCAGGACTCCCACACTCAACAGCCCCATCTGCTCTTTTTCCTGACAATGGTTAGGGGATCCCATTGCCAGCTGCATGACTTATTCTCAGACACCCTGAAAAAAAAATTCCTTTATCTGTTATGCCACTTATTGAATGGAGGAGTTAAGTATAGAATCTGTCTGATTTATGAGAGATGATAGATAATTTTATAGTCTCTCTGAAGGGTGAGTCAGCTCTTTGATGGAGGTGAGAGGTTCCTGTTACTACGCCTCTGAATCTGGGAGTTGATCCAGTGAAAGGGAGATCAAAGTTGCCTGCCCACTCACTTCTATTACCTGTTGATCTGTTAAAACTGACGTGAAGGTCCTTCTTAGAAAGTTCACTACAAGAGATTGGCTCGGAAGAAAAAGAAGGGGGTTGATTGAGAAAATGGTATCAGTAGCCAAAATGATGGCCTCAAAATGAGGGAAAATTTTTTTTTGAAGTTATTCCTTTCTTTTCTCTTTTAGTTTCTGATAAGAAGCATGCTTATCATGGATCCACCTCCTCTCTGGGAAGAGAAATCATCAACTTCTTTTTCCTAGCACCCTCTGATCCTCTAATTCCTTTCTCTGGAATTGAGAGAAAGAAACTGATTACGGGTTATTTCAGGGCCTCTATTGGAGTTGGTAAAGGAAAAATGTCAAGATGAACTTCAAAAACCTCAATATCCTGCCTGCCAGTTTCAAGCAATGCCAGATTTCTTCGTATTGGCAATGTGAATGAAAGGTTGGTTCTGTGGCGAAACAGCAAATCTGAGATAAAAAAATACAGCCTGTTTTGGTATTCACAGGTTTATTGACTTATAAGAGGTAGAGAGTCCTAAGATTACAGCTAATCGACATTTAAGTAACATGTTGAGAAGTCCAATTTGGGTTCATTCTTGGTCTTTTATTTAATAAGTACTTTGCATGTATTCGCTGCTGGACATGTATCACCTGATTTAATTCTCACATATTCTGATGCTGGAAGAACATTTATGATTTATATCTTACAGCCAAGGAAGTTAGATGATCTACTTAAGATTGGTAATTCACAGAGCCAGGCTTTGACTCCAGGCTTGAGTGTTATGCTAGACTCTCTCTCTCTCAGTTCATGCTTCTTTTCCGGCTAATTCTTCTTTGTATTTAAAGACTCAGACATGAGTGGGATCTTGGACATAACTGAGTTGTATAATTATTTCATTTTTTCAGATGATTAAATCCAGACTCTGAGACAATAATGGACTTAATCTAGGTTGCACAATTAATGGCAGAGCTTGAGCAAGAGAACCCAAATGCCTAACTATCTGCCTGACCAGAATTCTTTCCATGAAAGCATTCTGTTTCCTTGCTGCTCCCTCAACTGGAAAGCTCTGCCTTTCTCTCTTAGCATTGATTTCCATCACTTCTTTTAAAGCACAACAGACATCATTCAGCAAACACTAAAAACCTACTATGAGGCAAGCACTGTGTTATGTTTGGAGGAAGTGAAGATGACTAGGACACAGCCTCTCCCCACCCTTCGAACATGTATTATCTAGAAAGAGTTACAAATCAATAAAACATTGGTATTAATGGAGGTGTGTATTAAATATGCTGTGAGAGCATGGAGAAAGATAGAACTCTTGATGGTAAAGTGAGGACTCACTATGGAGGAACTTCCATTTGAAGTGTTAAGTTTTTAAGGACAAATAGGATTTTACCAGGTGAACAGGAGAAGGAAGACAAATTTCGAATAGAAGGACAGAAAAGGTGAAGTCATGGAAATATTAAAGAGAATGACACACTGGGAAACTGAATGTAGTTCAGAATAAACACATGGGAGTATACTTACAATTGGATGCTCTTCGGTTATAAAGTAGGGGCAGATAGAAAACTGAGTGCCCAAACTGTGGTAGTAAGAATAGCATGGAAAAAACAGATTTGAGAGATAAAAGTGGATTGACAGGACCTGGTGACATGGAAGGTGAAGAAGAGGGACTTCCAGTTTTCTTAGGTGATTGGATGGATGGTGGTGCTTTTCACTAAAATAAGAAATACGTGTAACAGAGTAGATAGAGAAGATAATTCTGTTTTGAACAAGTAGCATTTAAGTATCTATTAGGCGCTCAGGTGTACTTGTCCAACTGACTATTGGAAATATGAGTCTGGAATCAAAGGAGACAATTGAGTGGAGATAAAGAATGTGGGCAACTTCAGGCCATAGGTGGCAAATAAAACCATGAAATAGATGAGAGACCTTTTCAAGGAGAGTGTATAATGTAATAACAGGGCGAGTCTCAGTGCTTCAGGAGTAGGCAGAGTATGAAAGCCCGAAAACAAAACAGAAGGGTCATTTGTCAGAAGGGCAAGAAAATAATCAGACAGAAAAGGTTTATGGCCTGGAAGGGAAAGGAGAGAGGGGAGTCCATGCACAAGCAGTGTTGCATAGAGGTCTAGAAAATTAAGGACCGGAAAGTAGCCATTGGGAATACTGATATTAAGAATTGGGATTGAAATAAGAGCAATTTTAGAAGCCTAGATTCAGGAGCTGCATGCATGAATAAATGGTTAGGAGGAAAGATGGAGAATGGAGTTAGAAAATAAAGGAAGGTGAGAGATAAGACATTCACAAGATCTAGGTAAAATACCGAGGACATACTAAACCTTTGTGGTTGGAAGGGAAGGAGCTAGTAAGGAGGACTAAGTCGAAGACATAGAGTGAGTCCCAGGGAAGGAGTCGGGACCTATGGAAGCAAAAGCACATGTGGACAGGTGGCCTCAGTCATGACTGAGCCATAATGGGCACATGGATAGAAGTGACATTTTTCCTCCAAAGGATTTCTTTGTAGCCAATGATTTATCTGGGAGTTTATGGCATTTCTTAGTGGAGGTCTGGGGGAGACTTGAATGATCAAAGTTAGAGATGGAATGGGAAGGAACTGCTTGGAAGTCATATTAAAGGGGAAATATGTTCTGATAGTAGAGGGTAGTGATGGGAAGAGGGACTAAATGGAAGTCATGTTTTTGGGGAAAAGTGAGAGGAAAGAAAGGGACTACTCCCTCCATAGTGAGAGATAGAATCTAATGAGAGCCTAACTTAGCAACAGGGCCTAAGGGCTAAATGCCATTTTGGAGGCATTGTTGAACTTTCAAGGAATTTTTGTAACAATCTTCCCATCAGGTATGTGCACACTGATAGGTGAAAGGATTGTGTGTACTTGCTGAAAATACTCTTTCTCAAAATATCAGAATATTTTGGGACCAAACCACTTAGAGCCCTTCTGGAGCTATCAGTACACAGAGAGGGACGTTGTCTTCATTCTTCCTTCTTTTCACCAATAACAAAGGGATGGTGGTGCTATTTCTCCTCTGTCCTTTAGTAGGTGTAGAGAATATAGGATTCTATTTAGATGGGTGGTGAGGAAGCCGTCGTAGGTTGGCTGGTGGCAGGAATGGCAAGGCTTGTCTGAGAGGGAAAAAAGTCTGTCTCAGAGAGATCTGGAACACTCTGCGGCACCGGTGAAGCTTCACCTCACCATCACACAGAAGCCAAGGAGACAGGCAGGGTTCTCATTGGCCACTCAGCAGGAATTAGCACGCCTGTAAGGGTGGCTATGTGGATGGTGGCAGTGTTGATGGTGTCCATGGCAGCTTTGTTGGAGGGGTTATGGAGTGCCAACTTTTAGTATTTCAGTGAGGACTCCAGGTTTGGTTTGTCAGGGCCAATCCATGAAAACACTGAGAATAAGCATAGGGCTTCTCAAACTGCGGTATGAGTCTTTAAAAGGCACATAGTCCAGAATTCCAATCACAACTCTCCCAGGTTCTGGGACAAGTTATTGAACTTCCCTAAACCTTAGTTACTCATCTGAAAAATGACAATTATATAACACCTACCTTATTGAGTAGTTCTGAGGACTTTAAATCTTTCAGATAATGTAACCCAGAAGCTGGCAATAAAGCCCGCAATAATGAGCTGCTCACTGAAAGATATAATACTTTGTTATTGGCATTGGGGTGGGACATGAAGGAATGAGGCTTGAAGATACTGGGATCTGAATGCTAATGTTAATGGCTAGGTTTATGTCATAGGTTGGGGAACTTGAACGTTGTAATTAAATTGTTTCCCATCTTACGTTAAGCATAGTAAGCAAGTTTACTCAAAGTTAAGGAGAAAGGAGCAACAATTAATTATATTAGAATGTTGCTGAGCTTTCAAAAGCAAAAAGATTCCTGGGTTTGTACTTTTAGTCTATAGCATATCATGCTCAGGCTCATACTCTTCCCCCTCCTCCTCTTCCTCTAATTTCATTAATTCTGTCTTCAAGTTATTTTTCAACATTCTAAAGGAAAATACAGATACATTTATTTACTATTGACTTTGCTAACCTATTTTAATTCTACTGAGCTCTGAAAATTTCACAGAGATAGAAAAGACAGAAATCTGGTCTTGTTTGATTCACAGATGTTATTGTGTTTCTCAAAGTGTGTTTTGTGGAGCTTCTCATTGGATGTTAATTCATCATATGAAATAAGGATCCTGTTTCACAGAATGGAAAAGCCTGGTTAAAGAGATATCATTTCTGTAGTAAAAGTTTCCTAGAGACTTACTATGTTAACGTGCATTAAGATCTCCTTAAGTTATTTAGCCCTAGAAATATTTTGTTTAGGAGCCATTACAAAACTTGTGTTCCATGGACCAAGCTTTGAGAGACTTGTTTCTAGGAAAACAGGACAGCCAGGACTTTTGGGATCTGTGATGATGAAGTATATAGAATCTTCTAGGAGATTCTAGTGAAAAAAGTAAAAAGGGGAGTTTCAGAAACTAAATTTTGGTGTTCTGTGCTTTATCTCCAACATCCCAATATATTGCATTTGTACTTTAATCAGAACCAGGAAATCTGGGGGTGGGGTGGAATTCAGTGGTAATTCCTAGGCAAAATTCCTTCTGTTACTTTTCTGTGAGTGGTACCATGTAGGGATACACACACACACACACACACACACACACACACACACATATCATATATATATATATATATCAGAAACTGACTGTGTGTTATCATTATCATTAAGTGAATGCCAGTGATTTCTGGCAACAGCTATTTCTATAGCAAAAATTCCAAACAATGATCAGGGCCAGAGATGTGATAAATTTTATAATGGTATCTAAAATAAATTATAAAGTGTAGTTACAGATATATTTTTACAAGGGACTTTTGTATTGTACATGATTTAAGTCTTTCATGTATTTTTAATGATTATCTCTTAACAAAGGCATTATGGGAATTCTGTTCTTCAGGGTGCATACTCGCTATTTCAATTACACTAGATAACCTATGTTAAAACTCAGTTACCTGGTTAGTGTTTTTTCCCCTATTTTTAAAATTTTTATTTGTCAATTATAGTTGACGTTCAATATTGTTTTATGTTAGTTTCAGGTGTACAGCATAGTGTTTAGACATTTACATAATTTACAAAGTGATCCCCTTACCGATTAGTCTAGTACCCGCCTGACACTATATGTAGTTATTACAGTATTATTGACTATATTCGCTATGCTGTACTTCACATCCCCATGACTATTTTGTAACTACCAATTTGTACTTCTTAATCCCTTCACTTTTTCAGCCAGTCTCCTAGCTTCCCTTCCATCTGGCAATCACCAGTTTGTTCTGTGTCTCTATGAGTCTGTTTTCATTTTGTTTGTTCATTTATTTTGTTCTTTAAAGTCCACATAGAAATGAGATTGTATGGTATTTTTCTTTATCTGTCTGAGTTATCTCACTTAGCATAATACCCTCTAGTTCTAGCCATGTTGTTGCAAATGGTAAGATTTCATTTTTTTTTTATGGCTGAATAATATTCCTTTGTATGTATGTACCACACTTCTTTATCCAATTATCTATTGATGGGCATAAGATATGGGCATCCATATCTTAGCTATTGTAAATAGTGCTGCAGTGAACATAGGGGTGCACATATCTTTTTGACTTAGCATTTTAAATTTCTTAGGATAAATACCCAGAAGTGGAATTGTTGGATCAGAGGATAGTTCTATTTTTAATTTTTTGAGGAAACTCCATACTGTTGTTCATAGTCACTGAACCAATTTGCAATCCTACTAACAGTTCACGAGGGTTCCCTTTTCTGCACATTGTATTTTGTTGATTTATTGATGAAGAAAATTTTGACAGATGTGAGTTGATATCTCATCGTGGTTTTAATTTATATTTCTCTGATGTTTAGTGACATTTGCCATCTTTTCATATACGTCTATTGGCAGTCCGTATGTCCTTTTTGGAGAAACGACTAGTCAGGTCCTCTGCTAATTTTTTTATTTTTAAATTTTTATTTATTTTTTCTTATGCTAATTTTTTAACTGGATTTTTTTTTGATGTTGAGTTGTACGAGTTCTTTATAAATTTTGGATATTAATCTCTTATCCAATCTATCATAGGCAAATATCTTCTCCCATTTAGTAGGTCATCATTTAGTTTTGTTGATGACTTCCTATGCTGTGCAAAAACTTTTTAGTTTGATGTAGTCCCATTTATTTATTTTTCTTTTGTTTTGCTTACCCAAGAATATATATCAGGAAAAAATATTACTAACAGCAATGTCAGAGAGTTTACTGCCTACATTTTCTTTTAGAAGTTTTATGGTTTCTGATCTTACACTTAAGTTTTTAATCTATTTTGAATTTGTTCTTGTATTTGATGTAGGAAGATGATCCGGTTTCATGTTTTTTGCACATGTTTATTCAGTTTTCCCAGCATAATTTGTTGAATAGACTGTCTTTACCCTATTATTTATCCTTGCCTCCTTTGTCATAAATTAAATGACCATATAGGCATCAGTTAATTTCTGGGTTCTCTATTCTGTTCCATTGAGCTATGTGTCTGTTTTTATGCCAGTACCATGCTGTTTTGATTACTATAGCCTTGTAGTATAGTTTGATATCAGGTAGCATGGCACCTCTGACTTTGTTCTTTTTCAAGATTGCCATGTCTATTCAGGGTTTTTTATGGTTCTATACAAAATTTTGGATTATTCCAGTTCTGTGAAAAATGCCATTGGTATTTTAATAGGGATCGCATTGAGTCTATAGATTGCATTGGGTAGTACGGATATTTTAGTGATGTTAATTCTTCCTATCCATGAGCACAGTATCTGCTTCCATTTATTTGTATCGTCTCCAATTTTTTCTTTCTTGATTGACATAATTTTTTTAGTGCAGGTCTTTTACATTCCTGGTTAAATTTATTCCTAGATATTTTATTATTTTTGATGCAATTATAAATGAAATTATTTCTTAATTTCTCTTTCTGATAATTCATTATTGGTGTATAACAATGCAACTGATTTCTGAATATTACTTTTGCATCCTGCTACTTTACTGAATTTATCAGTTCTAATAGTTTTTTTTTTGGTGGAATCTTTAGAGTTCTCTCTATATAGCATCGTGTCATCTGTAAATGACAGTTTGACTTCTCTCTTTCCAATTTAGATGCCTTTTATTTCTTTGTCTTGTCTCATTGCTGCAGCTAGGACTTCTGATACTATGTTGAATAGAAGTGGTAAAAGTGGATATCCTTGTATCCTTGTTTTGTTCCTTATCTTAAGGAAAACACTTTTAGCTTTCCCCCACTGAATATACTGTTAGTTGTGGGTTTGTCATATATGGCCTTTATTACATCGAGGCATGTTCCCTCTAGTCCCACTTTGTTGAGTTTTTATTATAAATGGATGCTGGATTTTGTCAAATGCTTTTTCTGTATCTATTGATGAGATTATATGGTTTTTACCTTTCAATTTGTTAATGTGGTGGTATATTATATTACTTAATTTGAAGATATTGATTCAGCTTTGCATTCTAGGAATAAATCTCACTTGATCATGGTGTATGATCCTGAATGTGGTTTGCTAGTATTTCGTTGAGGATTTCTGCATCTATATTTATCAGAGATATTGGCCTATAATTTTCTTTATTTGTTATGCCTTTGTCTGATTTTGGAATCAGGGTAATGGTGGCCCCATAGAATGAACTCGTGAGCCTTCTCTCCTCTTGAATTTTTTGAAATAGTTTTAGAAGAATAGATGTTAATTCTCTTTTGAATGTATGGTAAATTTCACTCATGAAGCCATCTCGTGCCAGATTCATTCATTCATTCATTTAAATTACTATTTCAATTTCATTAGTAATAATCAGAGGTTCATATTTTGTTTTTTCTTGACTCAATCTTGGAAGATTGTATGTTTCTAGAAATTTATTCACTTTTTCCAGATTATCCAATTTGTTGGCATATAATTGCTTATAGTATTTTCTTGTAATTTTTTGTATTTTTGTGGAGTGAGTGGTCACTTTTTTTTATTTCTGATTTTATTTGTTTGAGTCCTCTTTCTTTTTTTCTCAATGAATCTGGTTAAAAGTTTATCAATTTTGTGTTTCTTTTCAAAGAACCAGCTCCTGATTTTATTGATCTGTTGTGTTGTTTTTTAGACTCTATTTTGTTTATTTCCACTCTGATCTTTATTCTTTCTTTTTTTCTACTCACTTTGGGCTTTGTTCACTGTTTTCCAGTTTCTTTAAGAGTAAATTTAGATTGTTTATTTGAGATTTTTCTTGTTTCTTGAGGTTGACTTGTATTGCTATGAATTTCCCTCTTACGATTGCTTTTGCTGTGTTCCATATATTTTGAGCCATTGTGTTTTGATTTTTCATTGTCTCTTCCTTGATTTATTTCTTGATCTCATTGTTAACCCGTTCATTATTTAGTAGCATGTTATTTAGCCACCATGTATTTGTGTATTTTTATTTCTTGTAACTGATTTCTAGATAATACTATTGTGGTTGGAGAAGATGCTTGATATGATTTCAGTCTTTATAAATTTATTGATACTTGTTTTGTAGCCTAACATATGGTCTCTCCTGGAAAATTTTTCATGTGCACTTGAGAAGAATGTATATTCTGCTGCTTTGGGGTGAAATGCTCTAAAAATATTAATTAAATCTCTTCCAGTGTGTCATTTAGGGCTGTAATTTTCTCATTGATTTTTCGGTCTGAAAGATCTGTCCATCGGTGTCAGTCCGGTGTTAAAGTCCTCTACTATGACACTGTTTCTGTCAGTCACTCCCTTTATGCATGTCTGTATTTGCTTACTATATTTAGATGCTCCTATGTGGGGTGCAAATATTTTTACTAGAGTTATGCCCTCTTATTGGATCGATCCCTTTATAATTATGTAATTTCCTTCTTTGTCTCTTATTATAGCCTTTGTTTTAAAGTCTATTTTGTCTGATATAAGTAGTTCTATGTCAGCTTTTTTCATTTCCATTTGCATAAAATATGTTTTTCCATTCCTTTACTTTCAGTCTGTGTGTGTCTTTCGATCTGAAGTGGTTCTCTTGCAGACAGCATATGTAAGGCTCTTGCTTTTTATTCATTTAACTACCCTATGTCTTTTATATTGGAGCATTTACTCCATTAACATTTACAATGATTATTGATGGGTACATAGCTATTGCCATTTTATTATTCATATTTATGTCCCCCCCCCCCCGCCCCCACTTCTCCTTAAAGAAGTCCCCTTAACATTTCTTGTAAGTCTGGCTTGTTGGTAATGAATTCCTTCAACTTTTTCCTTTTTGGGAAGCTCGTTATCTCACCTTCAGTTTTGATTGGTAGCCTTGCTGGGTAGAGTAGTCTTGATTGTAGGTCCTTACTTTTTCATAACTTTGACTACTTGGTGCCAGTTCCTTCTGGCTTGCAAAGTTTCTGTTGAGAAATCAGCTGATAGTTGTATGGGAGCTCCCTTGTAAGTAACTGACTTCTCTTGCTGCTTTTAGGATTCTCTCTTTGTTTTTAAACTTTGGCATTTTAATTACAATATGTCTTGGTATGGGCCTGTTTGGGTTCCTCTTGTTAGGGACTCTGCACTTCCTGGACTTGTGTGTTTATTTCTTTCACCAGGTTAGGAAAGTTTTGGTCATTTTTTCAAATAGGTTCTCAGCTCCTTGCTGTCTTTTTTCTCCTTCTGGTAGCCCTATGATGTGAATGTTGTTATGCTTGATGTTGTCCTGAGGTCCTTTAAACTATCCTCATGTTTTTAAATTCTTTTTTTTCCTGTTCTGATTGTATGTTTTCTATTACCTTATCTTCCAATTCACTAATTCAGTCCCTTGCTTTATCTAATCTACTGTAAATTCCTTCTACTGTATCTTTCATTTCAGTTGTTGTAGTCTTCATTTTGGACTGGTTCTTTTTTATGGTTTCTATGTCCTTTTTTATGCTTACTATCTTTGTTGAAGTTCTCGCTGCAATCACCTATTCTTCCCCTAAGTTCATTGAACATCCTTATAACCACTGTTTGAACTCTGTATCTGGTAGGTTCCTTGCCTCTATTTTATTTAGTTCTTTTTCTTTCATCTGGGACATGTTTCTTTGTTTTCTCATTTTGACTGCCTCTCTGTGTGACCCTATGTAGTAGGTGCCCTTTGTGGCCCAGTGGCACTGTCACCCTCATCACTTCTGCTCTAACAGTATCCCTTGTGTGGGTTGTGTGTGCTTTCCTGTTGTAGTTAAGCCTTGATTGCTGTTGGCATATCAGTGGGTGAGATTGACTCTCAGGCTGACTGGCTATGAGGATTAGCCATGCCCACAGGGTATGAGCTGCTATATGGGGGCTCACCCACTGAGTAGAGTTCTCCCTAGTAGGCTCTGTGGTTATTGAGGCCACCCTTTGGGTGTGCCAGTTGTGAGGCCAATCGGGTGGTGCTCTAGTGTGGTCTGACACCAACCTCTGAGTGTGCTGGTTCTGGAACCCTTTGGGAGGGGCTGTCATTCAGGTTAAGGTTAGCCACTGCTTGTGACCAGTCTGGGGCTACCTGATAGGAGCTACCAAGCAATCTGTGGTTGTTTGCTACCTGTATTAGACCTAGAAGCATGTGAGAGAGACAACACTGTGAACTGAAGCCAGCTGTCACCAAAACCAGGCCTGGGGAAGCTTAGCAAAAGGCCAGGGAACATCCCAAGCCCTGAGGATGCCTGCAGGATGCCCCTAAAGCTCAGCAGGTAAAAGAGCCCCTAGAGATATGTGAGTGGATAGGGTGTGGTCCCAGGAAGTCACCAAGGAAGGAAGAGCGGCATTCACCAGGTTAGTGCAGATTCGGATTTGGTGCCAGTGCTAAGCCTATGGCCACTTGCAAAAGTCTCATTATACCAAGGTCAGCACCTGCCCACTTTGGGCCTGTAGACCCCTGAGATTTGTTCAAGAAATACTGCAATTCTGGCTGGGGCTGGTTGCCAGCCACTAGAAATTTCTCTGGAGGTGTGCAAGTGGAAGTCTGCTGCTTGCTGCTAAAAGAGCATCCTGCTGAGAAGGTGGGGTGGGGCTGATTACTCAGCCATGAATGTGCCTCTGGCAATTCCTGAATTGGGTTGGGCGGGATCTCAGGGAATCACCAGGGTGGAGAGAGAGTGGAGTTCAATAGGGCAGTGCAGATTCAGATTTGGCCATGTGGTGGGAGGGCTCAACACAGGCAAGGTGGTGCCCACTTGTAGGCTGCACAGGAAGAGGGCTTAACACAGGGATAAAGATGGCCGTCCTTCCAGCTCTTGCTATAAAGCAACACTACTCAGTCTTTCCCTGTATGTCTCTGGCACCTCCTGAGCTGCTGTCCCTCTGCTGGAGCCCTGGGTGAGTGTGTCTGTGTGCAGGCCCTTTAACGGGACATCTGGGTTTACAACTGCCTTTCATCTCACCTGCATAATCAGAATCCTTACCGATTGTTACAGCCAGATTTTGTGGGGACTCTTCTTTCTTGCACTGGAACTCTGGGCTGGGGATCCTCAATGTGGGGTTCCTCTGAAGGATCTTTGCCCCTTGGATATCCCTCCTGATGCTCAACCACCCCACGCAGGTGTGGAACTAGCCCGTTTTGTGTCTCTACCTCTCCTATCAGTCTTAATGTGGCCTCTTCTTTATATCTTTAGTTATAGGAGTTATGTTCAGCTAGTCTTCAGGTGGTTCTCTAGGTTGACTGTTCTGTAATTTAATTGTGATTTTAATATGGTCATGGGAGAGGCAAGCACAGTGATTATTACCTACTCCATCCTTTTGACTGGCACAGCGTTAGTGATTCTTAATCAAGGATAGATAAGCAGAAAAAATTCTGTAGCTATGTAAAAATATATGAGACTAGGCCCATACCTCCAGATTCTGATTCAGTGGGAATTGGGAGGGGCTCCCCAGCTTGGTTTTGTTTTTGGTTTTTGTTTTGTTTTGTTTTGTTTTGTTTTGTTTTTGCAGTGCTCCCAGGGTGATTACGATACACATCTTGAGTTGAGAACCCTTGAGATGACTATAATTAAAATAACAGAAATTGATTATTTTTCATTTATGAAACATTATGGTGTGCTAGATTTCACATAGTTCTCATTGATGATAGTGATTGTAAGAATGTACATTTTAAGGTAAAAATAATTAGCAAACATTCTTATTTGTATCTGTGTCTCTTATCATCTAAACATTCATTTAGAGGCATGCTTGGTATCAGTGGTAAAGTGAGAGGGAGAACTAGGAAACAAGCTCATCTTTGTAGGTTGTTAGGTAAAAAACTCCTTTTTTGAGGTGACTCTGTATGACTGTGGTTTATATACACTTTTGATTAAGGGAAATATGATATTTCAGGGTGAGGAAAATGAGGAGAAGCAGAACCTCTTGGTGACACTGTATCAAGAGAGGTGATAATAAGAAGAAAGTAATGGAGCTGAGCTTTCATTTCCTGGCTTGTTTTCACATCAGCTCATTCTACTCAGGTCAGTGGCTCAGCTACCAGTGATGATATTTTGGATTTGCAAATAAATGAAGCTTAAGCCAAATATATATTTGTTTGTTTTTCTGACTTGCTAGTAAGTAAGGAATGACTTTTGAGAGAAAAGGTTGGGATTTCACTAACTGGTTGTAGAATGGATAGAGGGTGATGTGTCTATGACATCTTTCACTCTACTGATCTCCTGCATTGATTCAGAACTGTCCCAGAATGGAATCTGAGGATAAATTAGATACTGGGTGGCTTAGGGCATTAGTTTCCTTTGAGTAGCTTGGCTTAAAGACTAATTGCCTCAATCACACAGCACCTTTGAGAACCTTAGATTCTTATATGGTTTCTCTTAAGAAATCAACCACCTTGATACCTACCTGTTAATCCTTCAAGGAAATTACTCATGATATTATTACATATTGTTTTTACTTTATATGTATTTAAAACACAAAATGATGCATGACCCTGTCTTAATACCTGTTTTATTTAAAATTAATTATTTGCCTACACTTCTCTAAGTAGAACCTGACTGGAATCTCACATCCCCACCCCCATCCCCACCAAATACTCAACCCAAATATTACAATATAATTGAAATTAGATTAAAAAATTAAATGACATTTTGTGAGCTGTTTAAAAGGGTCACCAATGTGTTTGAGCACTGCGAGATTAACCTTTGCTCATTTGGGAAAATGCAGACTTCAATAGGGATTCTATGGCTGGGGTTGCACTTGCTAAAAGTTTAAAACAGTAATTTTTTCCTAAGAAAGGTCATCTTGAGCTAAAATGTCAAATAAATTATTTAGATTACTGAATTAGAAAAGTGAGGATCTGACAGGCTGAATTTTTTATGCACATTAGCCACAGCCAG
Source organism: Rousettus aegyptiacus (assembly GCF_014176215.1). NCBI lineage: Eukaryota > Metazoa > Chordata > Mammalia > Chiroptera > Pteropodidae > Rousettus > Rousettus aegyptiacus. The sequence continues at coordinate 112,657,529 of NW_023416306.1, read as the reverse complement.
GGTCTCTCAATGCTCTTTTTATTAGGTAAAGTGCACCCCCTTGCCTCTTATTAAAAATCTCTCCATTTAGTCCAATACACTTTCCTTGATAGATGACTGCTGCTTTTGAGCATCCAAATACATGAGGCTGCTGAATTCATATGGCCTGTATTCATTTTGCATGCCTCCTAGGCTGGATTCTAGGAAAGAGGCAAATGGGGTGGGATGAGGGGAAAAGGAGGAAAAAAATCTACATGAGCACACACACCAACAGTAAATGTTTGTGTATATGTATGCATACAAATATATAAGCATGTGTACAGACATTTTATACACACACACACACACACACACATTTTTTTTTTCTTTAAGCAAAATATTCCTGGACTTCAGAAAAACAGAAACTCTCTCAAAAGTATACAATGTGTCTCGAATAGGGAACATGTAATATTATCAAATTGTTCCCACTTAGGAAACAAGACCAAAAACTTAAATGGTTTTGTGACCAGGTGACCTAAAACATTCTCTTAGAAGCAAGGGTAGTCTTTGAAGGAACCTCTAGGTGCCACTGCCACCTTGGGAATATGGCAACTTCTGGCTAGTGCTTATTTTATGGCGCATTCCGAGGCCTTCAGAAAACTTTCTTCTTGCAAGTAAATGATACTGGTACTAGTTCTATTTTATACCCGAGAAAATGGACTGACACTGTTGGCATAGTGATAGGGCTTGCTCACTATCACAGACTTACAGACCTGAATCCTAACATTGGCTCTTGGCTCCTTCTTCACCAGGATGTCTGTGTCCAAGCTGTGAATTCTTAAGCAGAGAAGTTCTTTAGGATGTTTATTCAGTTGAATGTTTTGGTGCCTGTAGGTAGAAACGTAGATGATATTTTCATGTGTTTTATATCTTCTATATATAAAATACAGAGTATTCTTTATTTCCGTGAGGTTTTAGCTTCTACCTCTTATGTTTTTCTGGCTTATACATCTGTGTATATATTGCCAACTGCTCTTTTCTGAGAACATCACTCTCTACACATCTACCTCAGGAAATTCTCTTTACATGGCTAAGGCTCCTAAGGCTTGTAGAACCTAAATATTGTACAAGACTAGAGCAGAGTTCAGTTTAGAACTCAGAATTTAGAAATTCTTCATTCTAAATCTGTGGTTGAGTTACATTATTTATTTTCTTCCTCTTCCTTCTATACATTCCATTCCTCCTTTTCCCTAGCCCCATATCTTCCCTTCACTTCTTCTTTTTCTTTCTGTCTTTGCCTGTCCACTGACAACTCTCTTATATTATAATGTTTGTACCCTGTATTTCTGGGCCTCTTGGAAGTTGGACAGAGCTTGATGACTAGTTCTGGGTAATGGAATGTGGGTAGAAATGAAGTGTGTCACTTCTGGGTCGAAGAACTGAAAAACTTTCAACTTCTAGCAACTTCTTCTATCATTTTGGCAATTGTGGAGGAGGCCTTGAATTGTGGTAGTAGGATTACAACCATGCCAATCATTTCATGATGCCCTGGGGAGGCACCAATACCCATACTGGAGTTCCCATGAGGAAAACATTAGCTTTTGTTGGGTTATGCCTGTGGACTTTTGGAGTTATTTATTACCACAGCCCAACCTAGCTCACTCAGACTAACACAAATTAAGGGTGCCTCTGTGTTAAGAATTTTATTTTTAATAAAAATTCATTACATATTTTTGTTCTTTTGTTTTTCTCTTGGCCCCTCACCCTAATTGCTTTTCTCTTCTATAAGGGCTCTGTGAGTATCTAGGTTCATATAAGGTGAAAATTCTTTTCCTCTGTCCTCAGTGATTTTTCTCTGTAACAATCTTATATAATGTCTATACTTGACCTCTGCCTATGTATGATAAGAAACCCGGAAAGGCCGAAACACACACAAAAACTTATATATCAGTATTTTTTCCATGTATTTGAAGAGAAGAGTCCCTGACAATTTTGGAATTTACAAATGTCCAGTTCTAGAGAAAGAGCTCAAAAAGAAGAAAATGAAAAAGGTTTCAAAAAGTCTATTTCTTTTCTATCACTGTAAAAATAAAGACATATTGCTTTACCCATGGCCCATTAGATCACTGACATGTCGAATGCCTGACTGTGGTTTTCAATTGATGTTTAATTTGAAAGCATCTGAGAAGTGGTCTAGGAATTTCTGAGCCCTAAATATAATTTTCTAAGTATCATCTAAATTTTTGGCATTGAAATTACACTAAATTTAAGAGCTTAAAAAATTGGCTGATGCAATACAAAGGGTAGCTCGAACTTTCCTAAACTTAAATTATTTGTGGGAGTAATACTCTCCTAGGGATAATGCATTCCAAACCAATTTTCTTAAGGAGAGACCTCTGGAACTAAACAGGCTTTTATTTATGGCCCAAGCTTCTGCGTGTTTTAGTGTATGTATACCTGGATATAATTTTGATTTATACAGCATTCTCTAGTGGTTGAGGTAAAGGTGGGTACATTATGCCCCCTTTTTGCGGTTCTGTGCCCAAATGAAATTTCCAGAATATCCCTAGAAAAAGAGCTTTCAGTGACTCCTAAATTAAATCTAAACTTTGTCTCTATGTTTTTCTACAGTTTAGTCTTCCTCTATGCAAACTGCCTTCATTAGATACAGTTGTTGATCCAGTTGAACAGCTCATTTTGAGCTTAGAGCTTGTTTCCGTACTGTTCCTTACTTGGAATCCTCTTTCTTTCCCCTGCTCTTCTGTCTTTTATTTAACCATTCTTTAAGAGTCAGCTCCAAGCCCGACTCTTCCATTGAACCTTCTTCTATTACTAAAGGCAAAAATATTTTGAGCAGCTACCCTTGGGAATGAGTTATATGTGTTACCCAATAAATCATAAATCTCAAGGAATTGGGATGAAGATAATGAACAATTTACAGAGGGGTCCAGGAAATGAAGCCAAACTTTGAGGAGTGAGAAATGACTACTCAGACATCAAGCAGGAGATAAAGGAAAATGAGAGAGTTTCAATGGGTAAATAAAAAACAAACAAACAAACAAGCAACAACAATAAAAAAATAGAGGAAATCATATGTAGGCAAATGGGGGCTAATTTTCTGATTGCAACGTATCTGCTAAACTGTCCCTTTTACCTGTTGTTTAGTGTCCCTTTGGGCATCTCGAGAAATTGTTTGTCAACTATCTCTCCCTATCAACAAGGGAAGACTAAGACTTCCTTAGGTTGTAATGAAAGGCTATGTTGCTATTACTTAGGATGGTTGGTGCTTCCATATATTCTCCAATGGTCCATTGTCACTTATTGCACAAGATATAGGCCTCTCTGTTTCTAGGTAAATTAGTTATGACTCTTAAGTTATAAGTATCAGGAACACAACTCAGATAAGCTTAAACTAATGGGAATTTATTGACTCACCAGACAAAGGATTCCTGTGGCTAATTCCTTAAAAGAAAGAAGGTTCTATTTGTTAGAATATACTAATAAATTTATAGCAAACTAAGACTACAGGATGGCCCACAACATTTATTTGTTCCCCCTTTCTAATCACTGCAGTAGACCTCAGATCTATGACGAGCAAAGATATTTCCTTCTAGGCTGGGTTTAGCAGGGAACAATAGGATATAGGGATGGGTGGCTAAAAGATGATAGGGAAGGGAGATACTAAAGCAGATAGATCCCCTGTCTCAGGAACTTATTTTTAAGATGGTGAGCTCTAGTGGTATCAATGCGATGGACTGCTATCTGAATGACTTCCCCTAGAGTATTAAGCTTGATACATATAAACTTGAGGTCTATGTAACTTATCAGAATAAAATCTGAAAGTCCTGTGCAGACTGAGGTTTTTCCATGTGTTCTTGATTTGAAATTGGAGTAGTGGATGATAGCAGAGAAGCAATGGTGTCTGTGCATGTGTGCGTGTGCATGTGTGTGTGAAAGCCATGCTTTCAATAAAATGGTATATTTTAAGTGGAGTCATGAATGACTGGATTAAGCTAACCCTGACTTGAGAATAGGGGACGGATCTCTCTGCGAAGGGCCTGAAAAGCCTAATGATAACAATATATCTGTATTTTTTGGTTTTAGAGAACACTGTTATATGAATGGGCCAATGATGTGTATTATACATACATACATATATTTCCTCTAAATATTAGCCCATATGTTATTTATTTCTTTATAGCAGGCTAGAAGAGTTAGCTCAAATCCGGCTGGAGCAAAACTTAAAATCTTACATAAGTCGGCTATAAATTAATTTCAGACACTAGAGAGAACTTGGACTGGTTTAAAGGTACATAGCACCTTCAGCTTCTTAAACAGTTCTACAGTTTCTGAGATCTAGTTGAACCCAAGGTCTTCCTATAGAGAGTGTTATAGAGTGAACTGTGACACACCCACCCCCAATTCACATGTTGAAGCCTTAATCCCCAATGTAACTGTATTTGGAGATAAGGCCTATAGGAAATAATTAAGGTTAAATGAGGTCATAGGTTGGGGCCCTGATCTAATAAGGCTGATATCCTTACAAGAAGAGGAAGTGACATCAGGAGTGCATATATACATGGAAGAAATGCCATGCAAGGACAGAGCAAAGATGGCCATCTGCAAGGTAAGGAGAGAGACCGCAGGAGGAATCAAGCCTGCAACACCTTGATCTTGGACTTCCAGCACCCAAAACTGTGAGAAAATAAATTTCTGTTACTTATCTCATTCAGTATATGGTATTTTGTTGTGGCAGCTCTAGTAGACTAACAGGCAAATTGTCAAAAGGAGGGCTACATTTGCGACATATATGATAAATAGATATAAGAAACCTCTGAAGCATGAAACCAGGGAGATATGTAATCAGTTCAAAAACATGTCCTGTATGTTGGGCTTTCTGGAAATAAAGAACAGATATCCATCTCATAGAAATCCAAGAAGAGAGTATCTAATGAATGTGGTCCTGGCTTCAAGGAGACTATAGGAATCCCAGTAAGAGGAGCACTAGGTTATTTATTCTATTCCTTAGCCACCAGAAAGACTGAAACTCACTTTGGTCTGTGTCTTTCCCTCTCATTTCAATGAACTTATTTGTTCATCCTAATCTGTATGTTTTTTCTTTTCTCTGTAAATTCCATTTAACTTCAGCTGGCACGTGACCAATTAAAGGGCCTGATTGTTTCTCAACTTCTACTCCTAACAATCATTTGCATATTTGTTCTATAATTCAGGCTTTAGAGTTCTTGAGAGTTCTGGCTAACCTTTGAGCTGTGGGGATCCACACTAAAGAATTCTCTGGCCTGCTTGCCTCTCCCCAGAAGTGGATAACGTCATAGGACCCAATGCTTTATTACCTAAGGACTGGAAGTGGTTCGGGTGTGAGAAGATAATCCAAGTCTCGGCTTCTACATTGTTGCCACTTTTATTGGTATCATCCACATCTCCTCAGGGAAAAGGATGATACAACTTTGGGAATACAACTCAAAAATGAAATAATTTGGTTTTACATTAGGATAACATACTACTGTTGACTTAGATCTATCTCTATGAAAGGCTTCTCGAGGTCATGTCCTGTGGATAAATATATGGGTACAAAACCCAGATCCAGTAACTCCATTTCATTCTTCACCCTATTCTAAAAGAGGCTGTAATAGTTGTTCTTTATTAAGTGCTGAAGCATCATTTAGACATAGCTGAGCTAAAAGGCCGGGTGTAACAAATGGGTTCAAGTGTTGTTTGGCCTTTCTATTCATTGCCCTCCTATGAAAGTGTATGTTATATTCTCTGGAGATACAGTCTCATTAAGGCCTGACCCTTTGGAGCTGCTGCAACAGGTCGAGTATTTGAAGGAGTAGATACCCATCTAGCACTTTGTTATATTTAGGCCACATTCAGAAGATCAAAAATGCTTCTTGTTCTGACTAAATTGAGAAATGAGCTGGTCATCAAATTCTCTAAATAAGAAACCAAGGCAGTACATCGAGATTTTCTAAAAATGATTTAGGTGTAGTTTGTGGGTGTGAGGCCGGATTGTGCCTTGTTGGCAAATGTGAGTTGTATGTACATATATCAGTCAGCCACATCAAAATGTGCCCCAGGTGTCCTGATTGGGGTCTGTTTTGCCCAGAGGAAGTCTTCTTGAAGAGGGATTTAATCCAGAGAGCTAGAATATTCAGCATACTCACGTGCTTCTACATTCTACTGTTCTGTGTGCCTTGTGGATCAGAAGCTAACGGAATAAAATCTGGTTCCCAACCATAGGGTTAAGTCATGACCGGAAAGGGGGAGAAAAGTCTAGGAGTTTGAACATATGTGGGCAAGCAAGGCTCTTTACTGAACTATCTGTCCTAGGAATTACCCACCAGAGAATAGAATCAGAATTCAAAAATGGAGATAGAGAGCAGCAGCAGGTAAACAATGGGAAGATCTGAGCAGCAGAGGGCCTAGAGAACAAGCAACAGCTAGTGATGGGCAAGCTAAGACCAGAGTCCAACAAAAGGGAGCTAAATATGTGAAAGTTGAAGTATTTGCTGAAACACTTTTCATATCTCCAACTCTGTCTGCCAGGTTGGGGGCAGGTCATTAAAGGGATGTAGCTGAGAGAGACGATAGCCAATTCACTGACTCTGGAATCCTATTAAACTTAGTCAGCTACATAATTGAGCACTTATTTCATATATTCACTCTTTAAGCATTAGTTTTATACCATCACAGCATATGCTGCAATACACTAGGAACATTAGTGAAATGCTTACACAAGGAAAGCTTCTTGATTGGTTGATGGATAGAGTCCTTTATTTAGAGAGATTTTCATGTAATTTATGTTTGCAAATATTTTTCCAACTGAATATTTAAAATGTTCTCCATATATATTCAAATTCTGTATTTTATGCATATTTTCTTGTCTGCTTCATAATCCAAATGAATCCACTCTTACCTGCTGCCCACAATGGGACAGTAGGTGACATTTTTGGCACTGAATTACCCATTGGCACATCAGTCTGGACTTGGAAGATGGAGAGCAATGTATGAAGACTGCTACTGGAGGGAAGTTATTTAATCTGGGGTTTTTGCCACTATACAACTTGGTCGCTGGAAAAAATAGGAAATGGGGACAGGCGGATGATGAATTTCTTCGTTTTTAGTTTTGAAAGACTGACTCAGAAATTTCACTTTAGCCACTAGCAACATACACAGCCAGTACTCAACCCGTTTATTGGTGGACAAAGAAGAGATCCCAGTGATTTGAAATCTGACTAATTATGGGAGAACCTGAGGAGCTGTAGGGGAAGTTTACCCATAACTATAAAGGGCTTGTTTGCCATCCTTATCCTCCTTTGGCAGTGAGAACATACCAACATTAGTGTCAGGACAACCTTGATTCAGTCCTCTGAAAGACCCAAAGGTACTCTCCTTATTTCTGGGTTAAAATTCGTCATAAGTTAAGTCTAATTTTGTATATATAGGCTTCAGAAAAAAAGAACTGCATGATTGCAGCTAATTTTTATGATATCTGGCAACTTCTTCTTTAAGCTCTGATGAATTACTAGACCAGAGCTGCCGATTCCCAAACCTTTGATAGCTAGCTGAGGAGGTGAAGTGGCTATTTCCATACTCTAGAATTTGACTCCCAATGATTTTAAATGCAGAGCAAGAGTTAATTCTGGGGGAAGATGCTTTCTTAATTCTGCAAGGGGTTGTTTTGGAAAACTCTCTCGTAGGCACGAACCTCTAATAGTGATTTGACATTGACTGTTTTTGACATCGGTTAAAAAAATCTGGAAGCCAATAATCGTTTAGACTGAGATGTTGACTGCTCTTCAGCAATTTCAGGGAGAATCTCAGGGCACTTGGCAAAAAAAAAATTTTTTTTAAATGAAGGAACTTGGGATTTCTTCTGATAGACAGGAGTGTGAGGGTTCTGGGGCTCAAAGGAAGGAAAATATGGGAGAGGAATCTTCTCTGTATTAGAGAGCTGGCCCCTAAGACACAGTGGCAGGCACAAGGACCAGGAAAGAGGATGATCAGTATGGTTTGTCTGTGGCAGAACTGTGCATCAGTTCAAATGGAAATCACATAACTTGAGGAAAAAATTCTTAGGACAATAGACTAGCCTGCAGCCTATTGTATTGTTGCATAAATCTTCTTTGCTTATTAGAAGGTAACTATAACCTTTCTCTTTGCATTTCTTATTTATCATTTCTAATCTTCCCAAGGTTGATGGATACCCAGGCCTTATTGAACAAAGGTAATTTAATCAACAAACTAAAAGAAAAATATTTTAAATGTTAACATTTTTATATCACCACCATTAAACCTTCTATCCATCAGCAAGAACCCACCATCTCATTTCATTTTTAAAATTTAAATATTTGAATTTTATTATTTTATTATTTTTTTATGGTGACATTGTTAACAAAATCTAATAAGTTTCAGCTGTACACTTTAACAATAAGGCATATATACTTATACTGTATGTTCACATCCCATAGTTAGATTTCTTTCTGTCACCACATACTTGATCCTCTTTACCCCATCTACATCCCTTCTCCCCCATCCTCTGCCCTTTGGTAACCACTAGTCTATAGTCCATGTCCATGAGTCTCTGTTTATTTGTCCTGTTCATTTGTTGCTTTTATGTTTATATCCCACATATAAGTAATATGGGGTTTTCAACTTTTTCTGTCTGGTTTGTTATGCTTAGCATGATTATTTCAAGGTCCATCCATGTTGTCACAAATAACAGTAATTTCATCTCTTCTTATGGCTGAGTAATATTCCATTGTGTATATGTACCACAGCTTCTTTATTCAATCATCTATCCTAGGACCATCTCACTTCTAATTCTTAACTCAGCCCTCCTTAAAAACTCAACCTAAAAATCACAATTTTTAAGCAGTGTTTCTTGACTTACTTTACACCATTCTGATGATTCTTTTAAGTCCATTTCCAACATTAATAATAACAACAGCCCAACCACTACTACACAACCATGCCTATGGCAGTTACTAGGGATCAGGCAATGTTCTGAGAGCTTTACATGTATTGACTTATTTAATCTTTCAGCAATCAAATGAAATAAGTAATGCAGTTTTCACATTTTATAGATGAAAAATCTGAGGTCAAATTTCAAAGCTAAGAAGTGGCAGAGATTCAGATTCAAGCTGTTTAGTACTAAAATCTGATTTTGTGTCTTTATTTTTGGTTTCAATCTGTGATCCTTTCACCATATATGCAATATTGATTTAAATATTATTTTCTCAGTATTCAAATGTTTCACAAAAAAGCTGGATATTGCCATTATAATCTTGAGTTCAGGAACATGTCTAAAACTCATTTAAGTTTTTGTAATCAATATAATTTCCAGTATAAGGTGGTAGTTCAATGTGCAATTTATCTAAGTAGATAATACTTGGTAGTTGACTTCACGCAAGAATTTTTACTAAAATTTTAATATTATTCTATGATATTGAAACTTGAATCTTGAACATAAAGTAAATGAGAAATATGTCACAAAATAGGAATATCTATTAATTCATGCAACAAATATATTTTGAGTACATAGTATGTTTCAGGCCTTGAGGAAAACGTTCATATATCAAGCTTCCATGAATCTTACAGTCTAGATAGAGAGATCCTGCTAATAACCCACATATGATAAAATGATAACTGCCACAAAAGAAATATTTTTTTGGTGTTATCAGAGAGTGGAGTAGGAGAATTGATGTGAGCTGAGGTAGTCAGGAGAGGCTTCCTGAAGGAGGTGATGTGTGAGTTGAGATCTGAAGGACCGATAGGCATCAGAGTAGCCCACAGAGCTTTGACTCCTGTCTACCTTACACTCATTTTACACTTCCGTCTCTCTTGTTATTTTCATTCTTCTCGCACTAGCCTTATATAAGATCGTCATATGAAACATTCTCTATCTGTTCTCAGATTATTTTATGTTTTGTTCTCTATGTCTACAGTTACTTTTCCTGTCTTTCGTTTCTAGTTATCTCATTTCAACTGATATTCTTTGGGCATTGGTGTACTTTGGACATTGTATCAGCTGGGTTCTCCAGAGAAATAGAAACAAAGGAGATATCTATTTATCTATATCTATTTATTGATATGGATACACACACAGAGATTTATTTTAAGGAATTGGCTCATGCGGTTGTGGAAGCTTGGCAAGTCCAAAACCTGTAGGGCAGTGCAGCAGGCTGGAAACCTAGCAGGAGTTGCTGCTGCAGTTCTTGAGACAGAACTTTTTCTCCAGGGAACCTTAGCTTTTGCTTTTAAGGCCTTCCAACTGATTGGATGAGGCACAACTACATTAACCTCTTGAGAGTTATCTCCTTTACTTAAAGTTTACTGCTTATCATGTTAACCATATCTACAAAATGTCCTCACAGCAACCCCTAGATTCACCTCTGATTAAATAACTGGATCCTGTATCCTACCCAAGTTGACACATAAAACTAATCATTACAGGCATTAATATTCATGTTCAAATAGTTTATAGTAGTGATAATTATCTGTCCTTCACTTATGTTTCTGGCCTACTTTCATTTTTATAGGCAAATCTTTCTACCCATCCTCCTCTTGAAATTCCCATTCCTATATTTTGCAATTCCTATTTGTATATTTTAAAAACTTTGATTGACCAATATTTTCTGTTTTATATTTAAGATCTTTCTTGCTGTTGGGACTATTACCCCAAATTCACTAGCACATTAGGTCTGTTTCTTTACAAAATAGTCCGTAATAACTCCTAGCCTTGACATTTTCCCAAGTTCAAACCGATAGCTTAGTTGGAGCCATTATTTATTCATTCATTTAATCCTTCATTTATCAACAATGATTTTTAGTACTGACTATATATAAATGCTCTATCCTATATGTCCTGATGCATATATAAAGTTGAATAAGACATCTTTATATTTTTTTTATTCCCTGCATTATTATTTAGCTGACCACAGAGAAACACATTTACCACTGTTCAGTTCATTTTCAAAGCCTTTTAAATCTTCCTGCAGTTTATCCTCATTGACCGGGTTTTCTACAACCTGAAAGATATCAGTATTGTCTATGAACATGGGCATTTTATTAGGTACTCCCTCATCTAGAGCATTTATAAACATGTCTTGACTTTGATCCTCAGGAATTTTTAGTGCTTAAATTTATCCATCTAAGGAGAACTTATTTACCCCTCCCCTTTATAATTTATCTTCCTATTTATAACTAAATGTCCCTTTAAGCCCATTCAGACATCTCTTAAAGTTTTTACTGAAATGTAACATATGTACAGAAAAACTATCAAGTGAGAAATTTTCACGAAGTGAGCACATCCACATAACCACCACTCGGTTCAAAAAATAGTTATGAGCATTCCTCAAAATCTTTCTCATTCCTGCTTTCTTTGCTACATACTCCTGAAGGTAAACAGAAACTTGATTTCGTAATTTGTTTTACCTGTTTTTAACTGTACATAAATGGAATTATACAGTACATGGTATTGTCAGTCTGGATTCTTAACATTTCTGAGAGATACAATATTGCTATGCCAGTTTTGTTTGGAGTAGCAATAGTAGGTTCGCTCTCAATGCTATATAATATTGCAGTACATACACATATACAATTTATTTGTCTGGTTTTTGATGGACATTTTGGTTTCTAGTTTTGGCTATTTAGGGTTACTATGAACATTTGGAAATGTCTTTTGATCCATGTAGGTATGCATTTGTGTTCGGTATATATCTACGAGTGAAATTGTTAAGTCAGTGAAATTGTTAAGTGTGTGTTTATGTTCAGCTTTAACAGTTATCGACAAACAATTTTCCAAAAGGATACCACCAATTTATGAGCATTTTTGTTGTTTCATATTCTAATTACATTTGGTACAGCCAGCTTTAAATTTTAGCCTTATGTTATTGTGTTTTGCATCTCTTTTCCTAATGACTAAAGATGTTGAATATTTTTTATGGATTTACTGGCCATTTTGATATTCTTTGTGAAGTTCCTGGTAAATCATTTTTTTTTCCTCTTGGCTTTTATTTTCTTATCAATTTGTTGAAGTTATTTGCATATTTTAGATGCAAGTTCTTTGTCATGTATATATTCAAATACTTTTCCTACTCTATGATTTCCCGCTTTGGAATGGTATCTTTCGATGAAGAGAAATTCTTATTTTTAATGTAGTTAAATTTATCATTTTTAATGATTATATTAGTATTTTGTGTACTGGTGAAAAGTATTTGCAGTCCCCAAAATATCCTGTTTTCTTCTAGAAGATTTTTTGTTTTTACTTTCCTATTAAATTTACCATCCATATGGAATTGATTTTTATATATAGTGTAAGGTAGGGAATCATTATTTCTTTTTCTGTATCAACATTCATTTGACCCAACAGCACTTATTCAAGAGACCATGCTTTCCTCATTGCTTTCAATGTAATCTTTGTCATAAATCAAATGACCACATATAAATAAATTTGTTTCTGGACTCTGTTATGTTTTATTGGTCTATTTATTTATCTTCAGCCAATGTCACAATTCTTAATTATCATAATTTTACAATAATTTTGATATATCTTAATACAAGTCTTTTAGGTTTTTTTTCTTCAAAATTGTTTCACTCTTCTTGGGTTCTTTGTACATCTCTATACATTTTAGAATCAGCTTATCAAGTTACACACACGCGCACACACACACACACACACACACACACACACACACCATGCACAGAAACCTATTAGGAGTTGTTTGAGATAACAATGACTACAGATTAATCTTAGGAGAATTGATACTTTTTCAATATCGATTTTTTCAATCCATCAGTATGGTATATCTCAACAATTTTTTAAATTTACTATAAAGTTTCTCAATAATTCACTCATTTTATTGCTACTATAAGAAATATAGTTAATTTTTGTATGTTGACATTGATTGATTCAGGGCTCTTGCTAAATTTAGTTAGTCATTTTAATAGTTTATATATTGGTTCTTCTGGAACTTTAAAAAATTTTTAAATAATTATAATTTATTTCTTCCTCTGCATTTCTAAAATCTTGTTTTATTTCTTGCCATATAGACTGCTGAAGTTTTTAGTGAAATTTAGAATAGAATTTGTGATGACAGACATCTTCATCTTCTTTCCAGTATCAGGAGAAAAGATATCAATAGTTTTCCATTATTTGCTGTTTGGTTTTTATAGATACTCTTTATAATATTAAAAATTTCCCTTTTATGTTCACTATTATATGTTGTTAGGGAATTTCAAATTAAAATAATAGTTGGATACCACTACACACCTATTAAACAATGAAAATCTGAAACATTGAAACATCAAATGCTGCAGCAGCAGGAATTCTTATTCATTTTTGATGAGAATGCTAAAGGGTACAATCACTTTGGAAGAGAGTTTGACAGTTTCTTAAAAAACTAGACATACTCTTATCATACAATCCAGCAATCATACTTTTGGGTATTTACCCAAAGGAATTAAAAATTTATATTTATACAAAAACCTACAAGAGATGTTTATAGCAGATTTATTAATTTATTATCAAAACTTGGAAATAACCAGGATGTCCTTCAGTAGGTGAATGAATAAACTGTGGTATATCTAGACAATGGAATATTGTTCAATGGTAAAAGAAAGGAGACATCAAGCAATGAAAATACATAGGAGAACCTTAAGTACATATTACTAAATGAAATAAACAAATTTGAAAAGGCTTTATACTGTATAATTCCAACTATGTGACATTTTAGAGAAGGCAAAATGATGGAAACAGTAAAAACATCAGGGTTTTTCAGGGCTTAATGGGGAGGAAGGAATGAATAGGCAGACCACAGAGAATTTTTAGGACATAAAAACTATTCTCTATGATATTATAGTGGTAGACACATGTCACTATACTTTTGTCAAAATCAATAGAATATGCAACACCAAGAGTGAACCCTAATATAAGCTATGGATTCGAGTGATAATTGTGGACCAGTGTAGGTTCGTCAGCTGTAACAAATGTAGCACCGTGGTGCTGGAAGTTGATAATGGAAGAAGCCGTGCATGTGTGGGACAGGAGGTATGGGGTACTCTGTAATTTCTGCTGAATTTTGCTGTGAACATAAAACTACTCTAAATAATAAAATCTATTAAAAATATTTATGCAAATATAAAGTTAGGGATCATCTGATTTGAGTGACAATTTTAATGGTAAATTTAATTTTTAATTTTATTTTTTAAAATAATATTTTAATTTTTAAATTACAGTTGACATACAATATTATATTAGTTTCAGATATACAACATGGCGTTTAGATATATATATATAACTTATGAGGTGGTCACCCTGATAAATCTAGTACCCAATGACACCATACCTAATGGTAAATTTTAAAATAAACTTTTCAGTAGTTAAAAGAAGAAAAATTACCTCATTTTTAAAATCAGATTCTGTGTGAACTTTTTAAAATCATGAATGAATGATAAGTTTTATCTAATGTATTGTTGTAAGAATGATAAAAATTTTCTTCATTATTCTTCATTCATATTGGTTAACTACACTGATTTTTAAAAATAAAAAACAAACTTATGTTCCTGGAATAAACTGCGCTTGGTCATGAAATTAAAAAAATTCTTACTGGATTCAATTTTCTAATATTTTGTTTTATTTAGATTTTTAAAATTTATATTTTTTTTACTGAAAGTGGTTTGTAATTTTCTTCTCTTGTAATGTCTTCCTCAGAGTTTTCTGTCAACTTATTATGGTCTGATAAAATGAGTTAGGAAGTGCCGCTGCTTTTGTTCATCTATGGAAGTATTCGTGTTAATTCGATATTACATTAACTTTAAATACTTGATAGAATACACTAGCGAGGTCTGGGGTTTTCTTTGTTGGTATGTCTTTAAGATTTAATTTAATTTTTTTAGATATAGAAAATTTTATTTTTTTATATTAATTCTGTGTCATTTTGGTGTGTTTTCCTAAGAATTCGCTCATTTTATCCTAATTGTCAAATTTAATGCTACAGAATCACCGTATTATTTATATTCTTTTTAATATTCTAGAACATAGTTGTAGCATCCCCTTTTGATGATGACTTTGACAAATAGTGCATTCTCTCTTTTTTACTTAAAAAAAATTTTTTTAATTAAGTTTATTGGGGTAACTGGTTAATACAGTTGTATAATTTTCAGCTGTACATTATCATTTGGCATCTGTATATTCTAGTGTGTATTTACCGCCCAAAGTTCAGTTTCCTTCAGCTGCCATACATTTGATCCCCTTTACCCACTTCACCCTCTCCCTAAACCCTATTTTTGACCCCCTTTACGCCATCTATCTCCCCTCTCCTCCCCCACCCCACTAGTAACCATTAGTTTATGGTCCTCTGGTAACCACTAGTCTATAGTCCATGTCCGTGAGTCTCTGTTTGTCCTGCTCATTTTTTGCTTTTAGGTTTATATCCCACATATAAGTGATATCATGTGATTTTCAACTCTTTCTGTCTCGCTTATTTCACTTAGCATGATTATCTCGAGGTCCATCCATGTTGTCACAAATGGCAGCACTTCATCTTTTCTTACAGCTGAGTAATATTCCATTGTACATAAGTACTACATTGTATCTACTAGCCAATCATGTATCGTAGGACACTTCAGTTACTTTCATGTCCTGGCTACTGTGAATAATGCTGCTATGAACATCAGTGTGCAAATACCTTTTTGGATATGGGGTTTCAAGTTTTTGGGGTAAATACCCAATAGAGTGATTGCTGGATCTTATGATAGATCAATTCTTTGTTTTTTGAGGAAACTTCATACTGTTTTCCATAGTGGTTGTACCAATTTGCAGACCCACCAGCAGTGTATGAGGATTCCTAATTTTCCACATCCTCTCCAACATTTGTTATTGCTTGTCCTGTTGATTATAGCCATTGTAACAGGCGTGAGATGGTATCTCATTGTGGTTTTCATTTGCATTTTCCTAATAGCTAGTGATGTTGAGCATCTTTTCAAATATTTGTTGGCCATTCGTATGTCCTCTAGGGAGAAGTGTCTGTTCAGGTCCTTTTCTTGTTTTCTTGATTGGATCATTTGTTTTTTTGTTGTTATTGAGTTATATGAGTTCTTTGTGTATTTTGGATATTAGGCCCTTATTGGAGGTGTTAACTCAAAATTGATCAAGGACCAAAATATAAGACCGGAAATAATAAAATGCATAGAAGAAAGCGTTGTCTCTATCCTTGATTAGTGTTTTAGTGGGTTTAACAATTTCTATTATCTCAAAGAATCAGAAGTTGGTTTTGTCGATTATTCTATATTTTACGTTTATTTATTTCCAACTTCATTAATTTCTGTTTTTATATCTCAGTTTAACTTGCTGCTCTGTTTTGAAGTTATATGATTAACTCATTGATATAGCCTTTCTTCTTTTTATTTTAATTATTTATTTAAAAAATTTATTTACTTAGGCTTCTTTTTTAAAACTGTACATATCAAGGCTTTAAATTTTCTTTTGGGTATAGCTTTATCCTCATTTCTAGTTCATTCAGTTCACATCATTTTCTAATTTCCATTGTGATTTCTTCTTTGAGTATGAGTGATATAGAAGTATATTACTTAATTTATAAATAATTGGAGATTTTGTGGTTATTTTTTGCTTTTCATTTCTAGCTTTATAGCATTTATTGTTCTCTTTCTTAGGTTTCAATTACACGTTTGCTAGATTTTCCCCTTAGTAACCTACTTTTTGGTGTCTTTTTCAGTGTTTCCTAAATTTTTCATACTTTTTGTTCTCGATGCTACTGACATTTTCTAGTTCATTAATTCACTTTTTACTGGGTACAATCTAATTTTAAATCCATCTATTGAATTTTTATTTTCAGTTACTATATTTTCCGGTTCTAGAATTTCCATTAGTTTATATTTATAGAGTCCAGTTCTTTGGTAAAAATCACTATTTTTGTTATCTATATTTGTGACTAAATCATAGGTGTTTAAAAATCCTTGTTTATATTAGTTAGATCACCTATGGGTCTATTTTTATTGTTTGCCTTTTTTACTCTGTTCATCCTATTTCTTAGTAGGCTTGGTTACTTTTGATGAAATGATGAACATTTTGAATGAAAGGCTTTGGAGACTTTCAATATTTTCTTTCTCTATAATATATTTATCCCATGCCCTAGCAGACAGGAAATAATATGAGCTAAATATCTCAATTCAATCAGGGACAGATATAATTCAGGATAATTTTCAGTCTTTCTCAGGCTTAGTTTGCCCTGAGCTTACAGTGAATCCTAGGATATAGTAACTGAAAACCCAGGGTCATTACTGGGATTGTTTTTCATTGTGGGATCTTGATTTCCTATTTTTGTCTCCTGTACCTTGTGGGATTTCCTAAAATTCCACTCTGTTTTTCAGTTGTTTTCTCTTTGGTTTCTTAGTTTCTTGTCTTGCCCATTTGATCGGCAAATCAACTGGAGGTGGGGGGAGGGGAAGGAGGACAAACTAGTGAAGAGTGCTGGGTTTATTCTTTGGGCCTTCTTTATCTGAGATTTATTTAGCCCTTCATAACTCCAATTGTCTCCCCAGCCACGTGACTGCCAAAAGCTCTTGCTGGTTTCTTTGGTGTCAAGCAGTGGATCATCTATCTCAGCAGTCTCCAACCTTTTTGACACCAGGGACCTGTGCTCCTATGAGAATCTAATGCCTGATAATCTGAGGTGGAGCTGAGGTGGTGATGCTAGTGCTGGGGAGCAGCTGAAAATACAGATGAAGCTTTCCTCCTCACTCACCTCCTGCTGTGCAGCCCGCTTCCTAACAGGCCACCTACCAGTACCAGTCTGCGGCCTAGAGGCTGGGAACCCTAATCAATCTGACTTATCCCCTCTTTCAGCCAAGAGTTGGCAAGCTCTCTAAGGAGAAAGGAAGCATATAGAATACAAGTTTACCTCAATGAAATTTTCTTCTCTCTAGGATGATGGTTCCTTAAGTCCTGGTTCCTTCATCAGCTGGATGTGAAGGTCTTTTATTTTATAAATATAATAGAATTATGGCCTTTTATTTTGTGAATATAACCTTTGCTATAGAGTGTTGAAAAGTATTAGAAAGCTCATATATTCTGTGATTGTTCAATTCTAATGAAGTTGTTCATAAACGCATATTCGAAAAACATAGATATTGGGATTTGGCCACTGTAGCAATAATTCACATGCTTTCTGGATATTTCCTAATTTTCAGTCATAAATGGAAGATAGATAAAGAGTATATTTTGCCCAACCATTTATACAGAAAAAGAAGACATAACAAAGTTAACTTAGGGATAATTTTACATTCCTATAGTAATTTACTCTGAAAAAAAAATCTTGCTTATTTTTTATGTTTATTTCTTACAATACTTATTTGAGAAAGAACTTAGATGAATTCCAGAATTCGGGTACAAGATTGCTATATGTCCAAGCTAACGGGGAATTTTCTGCCTTGGCATATAGGTATTTTTATTGCTAAATAATTTTTAAAAAATTTTTGCAATTCAGTGTCTCCTTTAGAGATATTCTTAGGCATAGACACAGAGCCTGACAACAGATAGTAACAGGCAATATTTTCTGGTTGTGTCACTCTAGGGAAGTTCCTACCCTCCATGACCCTCAGTTGTCATCATGTGTAAAATGTGGATGATAAACCCTGCTATTTTTATCTCATGGGAATTTTGTGAAAATTGAAAGGGATAGTGTACATAAAAGAAGTCTGGGGACAAGAAGCTACTATATAGATGGGTGACACAGCATATTCTTTTTACTCAGATATTTAAAATTTCAAGTCATTTCTGAGCTCTGGATCCTTGTTTAAAACTTATTTATCTGTTTATTTCATATAGAAGCTTATTACACTGTCACTTCTCTAAATGCACAGAGTATGCCAAAATATCTTCTGCACTCAAATTTCACAATTAAATCCAAGCTAAACAACGCTCCATTCTGCCTCCTCCTTGCTCTTTATGCCCTCTGATTACAATGAACAGTCCCCATCTGTAATCCTTTTAACCCCCCTTAGCCTTATTTTACATCCCTGTGTGTCTCTGCCAGCCAAGGAGTTTATTTTCCTCCTCCTGTTTGGATTAAATGGGTTAAGCTGCATGGGCTTCTTTGGAACCCAGGAAAGACACTATTCTCAGCCCCAGCTAATAGTGCTCAATTATATTTGCATGGTGAAGACTTTCTCTTCTGCTCCCCCCATGGAAGGAACTCAAACACAGCATGGGGAGCACTCCTTGGCATTCCTATCACCTGTTCTGTTTTCTTTTTCTTCTTGTCTAAGCATGACTTTGCTTATACAAGGCTAGCTTTTTGCGCCTGCTCCCCAGATGATTTTGGCCCATTTTCAACTCTCATTCTTTCTGTGGCATTGGGAGTAGTTAGTCATTTGTGCATCAGTGAGAAGAGGGATTTAGTGAATAGGAAGACCATAGACTTTCCTCCTTGGTTCTTCCTTCCTTGACAAAGTAAATCCCACTGAAAAACAGCATTAATAGAGCATGACGGTTTGAAGAATAGAGCCCTAACTGTTGACATTTCTGTTGTCAAGCTAGGTATTATGCTGCGATAAAGAAAAGACACATTTTTTAAAAAGACAGTCTCCATGGCATTAGGTTTATTAGTGCAATATCATTGTCATTGTCCTCGACTCCCCAATTCACTTAAGGGCCTATCAATATTTCCATTAAAAAATCCCATTTGCTGTCATTTAAAAGTAGCCTGGCTATGTCAGATCATTTAAACTGAAATTATAGATCAATTATTTTTAGGTTTATTATTGAACGTCAAGGGTGGTTAAATTCACTGAATTGGTAGGGGTTGAATAGTCTCTATTCCAGGGGAAAATGGTCAGTGTAAAAATAGGGTATTGTGCAGGTCCTAGAGAGAAGATAAGACATTTAACTCACTTTAACATGAATCACTATTAGTTATCCATGTGTATCAATGAAAGAATAGATTTACTTCTTTGCGATCGGGATCAGAAATTACCTGAAATAACTTCAGTTCTTCATTTGGCAGATATGAGACCTAATTGCTGGCTAGATACAATCAAAGGAGGTCAGCACCCTCTGGCCTCAAGAAAGACAGGGAATCTTTTGAGAATACACAGTGCCATATTGTATTAGGTATTAAGTACAGTAACCCAAGAACTTAGGACTATAGTATTTTAGGGATGAGAAAACTAAGATTTTACGGAGGTTAAAAACTTCCCAAGTTAAGCAGCTGAGTTATGAAGTATACTGCTCTTGGACTCCAAAACCTAATTTTCTTGTGTACCACTGACACCCAGGAGGTGATTTTTTTTTTTTCAGTGTAATCTACTCGTCACCTGGCCATAGCTTTTCTATCCTATTTAACAATGGGGAGAAGCTGTCCATGTTAAAGTGCTTTATGTTTCTGCTTGAAATTGCCATCAATGTGTGGATTATGCCTTATCTTTTTAAAGGGTCCATGATTTAGGCTGGCAAAAATTGAAGTTGGCCTAGGTTTATTACGATCTCATTTACTCATTCATTTGGCTGAAAAACTTTATTTATTCCCATCAACAATGTATGCAAGTGTCCTCCTCGCATCCAACCCAATATAGGTGTTATTGCTTTTGTATATTGTTGCCAGTCTGATCTTGCACAGCGATGTCTCTTTTTAAAACGTTTTTCTAAAACTATCTTTTTAGAATATCTTATAGGTCACATAAACTGCAGTTCTGTGAATTGTTTATTTACATTCTTTATCTTATTTTTTTTCCCCTGGTGGGGTTACTTGTCTTTTATTTTGGTTGTATTTTTAATTTAGCAATTGTTGAAAAATAGGTTGGGCTATTTAGATATATGTTAATTAAGCACAGATATGTGAGGTGTCACTGCCGCACGTACATTAGAGTCATAGATCTGGAGAAAAACTGGAATAGAAACCCTTGTAGATCTTTCCTAATATTGTCAGAAAGTAAGATTCTGAGCATGAGACAAGTCTTTTCTCTCCTTTCCTGAAAACCACAAGTGGGCATTGTTATAATGTCTCCACTATGGGTTTTAAAAGTTGCTTGTGGTATGTATACACGCACATACACACACACACACACACACACACACACACATATATTATATATATGAATTATAGCCTAAGTATCAGCTATGATACTTAAAAATGGAAGAATATCTATTCAAGTCAATAATATTTCTTTCACAGTACTTTTCATTTTGTAGTGATATCATTTGAAGCCAATGGAATGGAATTTAAATTAGTATTTTTTTTCCATTGAAAAGCATATATTTCTTGATTGAAAACTATTTCCTATTTCCTTGCTAATTCGTATGTTTTAACTTTGAGTTATTGAAATATTTTGTTTTCTTGTAAAGCAAATTCTTCTGGTTTTCCATCACAAATAAAATTTACTCTTGCTTTTGAAAAATCAAATCTTCAAGCTGAAAGCAAATAGAAACTACTACTGAAGATAGGTGGTTTTATCTATATGTGTATAATATAAAATTTGCTATCATTATACTTTTATATAAAAAATATTTTATGTTTTTAACACAGGACACTGATACTGAATATTCACAGGATAACTATTCTTTTTCCTTTTTTCCTTCTTGTTTCAGGTTTAAATATTTGGGTAACTTGATTTTCTTCATGTAGATTTTGTAGTTTTTCAGAAAATAAGGATTAGTCTTAAATTTTCCCCTTTTCTGTAGGGTCAGAGCTATTATTACTCTGTAGCATCTATTGAGCTATCACTCTATATCATCTATTCTTATCTTCTTCAAAGTGTTTACGGACCCCTGGTATAAAAACAATCCCCCAAAACTAAAAAAACAAAAACAGTTAACAAAGATATTTTTTGTGCTGAATGTCTGCTATTTTCCAGGTACTATCCTAATTATTTTACATGGATTATCCCACTTAATCCTCACATGGGATATAAGTATCTTTTTACCACTAATGTTACATGGTTATCAGGACTTAGAGTGGTTAAGCAACTTGCTAGTGCTCTCAATTTTTTTTTTTTTTTAAATTAAAGTACAATATACTCTTAGGGCAAGGTTAATTATAAATAATTGTTAATTTAAACCTTCATCAAATTATCTCCTTGATAATTTTGCTAACTATTGGGGCTAATCATTATTGAGTTTACCTTGTATTGAAGCTGCAAAAAGTCTCATCATACTAGGAGAAGAAACATTAGCTCTGCTATTTCTTCATTGTTCACTTGTGCTTGTATTATTTTTTTCTTCAGTTCTTGATTGCTTTGAAGGACACATTTAACTGCTCTCATGTTTTGAGGGATAATTTAGTTAGTGTCTTGGTCGATTTAGGCTGCAATAGCAAAATACCATAGACTAAGTAGCTTATAAATAACAAGAGTTTATTTCTTATAGTTAGGGAGACTAGGAAGTCCAAGATCAAGGTGCTAGAAGATGCAGGGTATGGTGAAGTCTTGCTTCCTGGTTCATAATGGCCTTTCCCCCTCTGTGTCTTCACATGGCAGAAGCAGCGAGAGAGCTCTCTGGGGTCTCTTTTATAAAAGCACTAATCTCATTCACGAGGGGTCCAATCTCATGATTTAATCACCTCCCAAAGGCCCCCACCTCCAAATACTATCACATTTAGGATTAGATTTCAACCTATGAATTTGGGGCAACACAGACATTCAGTTTATATAGTTAGTAATATTCATAAATCTACAAATCTAAGCATAGTAACCTGCCTGAAAATCATCATAATTTCTGAAAGACCTGTGAGTGAGGACCCCATTGCTAGACCTTCTCTCTCTATGTTCTTTTAGGACTCAGTGTTATATGTGATTTACTGGTCATATAGAGACTGAGGAGAAAATGGTAAAGAACACTTTATTAAATATTATCTTTCTTTAATTTTATGAAATATATGCAGAAAAATACATAAAATAGAAATGTAAAATTAATGAGTAACAAAAAACCAAAGCTGTGTTACAAACACCATGGTCAAAACATAGAATAATGCCAGTTTTCAAGAATCCCTTCTAGACCATAATCACCTCTCACCCTAAGAGGTAATCATTATCCTGGCTTTCATGATAATTGATTCCTTGCTTTTCTCTTCCTTTTTATCACTTATGTGTGCATCTTAATCAATGAGGTTTAGTTAGGCTCTTTTTGAACACTTATATAAGTGGAATTATACATTACAAATTCTTGCTTAAACAAAGCATACTATATATTTTACTTTCCATTAGCATTGTATGTATAGCTGAACTTTAGTCATAATTAGTGAAATATAGTATTCCATTGAATGTATATTCCACAATTTATCCATTTGTCCTGGATTTTGATGTGCTGATACAGGTAAGCTATCAAGTACACTTTCCAGAATTCCCTTCCCTGTGGGATTCTGAGTTAGAGTTGGTCAAAAGGAGAAAATGTATGATACTGGTACTACTTCTGTAATCCTCCAGCTCTCCCTTCTAGGCCTTTATTTCCCTAGCTGGTATCACAATGGTATGAAGGTGAATTCCTATAATAAATTTCTTTTTCTAGTCTGAGTTCCCTAACTGATATGTCATTCAACAATTGATGCCCATTTGGGTCATTTCCAGTTTGGGGCTATGCAGAACAATGTTGCTGCTTATAGTTATATCCTGAACAATTTTCTAGGCAAGGGTAGCTCCAGGATTTTTGGAGTCTAAAGCTCATATAATTTGGGGGACTTACTTAAAAACTCACACACATCCAAATTAGATACGAAGCCATGCAGGGTATTCATGCCAGTAACAGGCCTTGAAGATTAAATGTGATGGACTTCATGGTAAATCTGCTATATCTTTAGAGTATCTAACCAGGAGTTGAAATACTCGCTTCTAAGATAGACAAAGTCACTTTTAGTAGATAATGTCAAATAGAATTTCAAAGTGGTTGCACCAGTTTTCACTCCTACCGACAATAAATAAGTTTATGTTTTCCCATATGCTTGCTAACATTTAGTACTGTCAGAATTTTAAATTTTTGCTAATTTAATGAGTGTGTTTTATATGTCATGTGGTAGCTCACTGATTATAAATGAGATTGAGTAATTTTTTGTATTGCCTTAGCTTGGGTTGTTCCTCAGAAAGCAGAGTCTGAGGTGAAGGTTTATGTGCTGGTGCCTTAATAGAAGTGTAATCCAAGAGACAGTCAGAGCAGCCAGGACAATGAGGTAGAAAAGAAGAGACGGCTAATGCAAGGATGCATTTTAATCTAGCCACTTCTTTTATCAATTACACATGGTACTGCCTTCTAAGAGACTGTATAAAGGACTATTTGTCAAGACAGTCTGCAGGTAACAAGGTAGATGAGAAAAAAGAAAAGAAGGGAGAATTCATTCTTCGGCTTTTGTCTTTCACTAGTCAAAGATTCATCCCACGGGACATTGATTCTCATACATTTCTAGGCTCTGCACGCATGTGTGTTAAATGGTCCTATCAATTGAGAAGTCTCTGGGGAAAGAGGTGAGAGGTGTTTGCCATGGTTTTGAAGCTAGATGCTGTTGGGTTGTAACTGTGTGAAGTTGGTAAGAATTTCCTCCAAGTTGCTTTTAGAAAGCCTCACAGATCCCAGTGCAGCAAAGGTGTCCAGAACACACGAGAAACAATACTGTTGGCATCTCCTGAAATGTCATCTAAAGTAATTAAGCAGGTGGATTGCTAGGATTTCAAACGATAAAGATGCATTTAATTCGCAAACCCCCCATTTCACCATCTCGAAATGGTCCATTTTTAATGGTAATGGCATTTCCCTGGTTTTCCTTCTGTTCTTTGCCTGCTTGTAAGGCTTTGTTTATTTGAAACCTCATTAAATACATTCTCAATTCAAAATTCTGCACTTCCTTGCTAAATTGAAGACTGAACCCCCTGTGGATGCATAAAGAAAGATTTGGAAAAGTGATCATTTTTCTTGATGCTGAGATATCCCAGTGATTTGCCTTGGTGGTTCTTGCTATGGAAGAAAGGAGAGAGGAAGGAACATGTTGGAAAATGCAGAGTGAAGTAAGGCACTCAGCAGGAGTATGAGTATGTATATAAGAGCTTTTAAATCGAATTGCAGAATTCCAAACATAGACCTCCCTCTATCCCAAAGTCCGGCTAACCACATAATCCTCTTTGAAAGTCTCCTTGACATATAAATTGAATGACATATTTGAATTTCACATAATTCTTTTTCTAAAACCTAATTAAAATCAATTCTCTGGCATTTTGCTGCTGTTAGAAAAGATGATGCTGTTAGATGTTTCAGTCGTTAGCAATATGTTCGCTGGATTAAAAACAAATTTCTGAATAACATTGTAATGATTAGTGAATCTATGATAATCTAAGCAATTATTAAGGAACAATGCCTACCCTGACTTGGTATCTTGATTATTTGTTGATGACATCTGAAAATGGAGATGTCAGGAGGCAATATTGTATTGTTTAACTGTGTTAATTTATTTTATTTATGTAAATTTCATGCTTCTCAGTATTTCACAAACTTGAATACTGGTTAATTGTCTAACCAGTGAAGACAGAAAATTGGGTACAAAAGTAAATGACAATATAAACACACTAAAGATTTTCTTTAGAATCTCAGCTCTTAAGGTTAGAAAGCCTCTTATAATTTTAATTAGACTTATTTTGATTTCTAAAACGAGAACAATTGTTAAACGTACTTAAAA
Source organism: Rousettus aegyptiacus (assembly GCF_014176215.1). Classification (NCBI taxonomy): domain Eukaryota; kingdom Metazoa; phylum Chordata; class Mammalia; order Chiroptera; family Pteropodidae; genus Rousettus; species Rousettus aegyptiacus. The sequence goes on along the minus strand of NW_023416306.1, from coordinate 112,631,883 downwards.
GGTTGGCTAGGTTTGTGAGTTATGATCATTCATAATGAAAGAAACTTTAGGTTACTAAATATGAATTATGCTATCAAAAAAGAAAAAAAATGATTTGTGGTGCTTTTCAACTCTAGAATAGTGAACATGTCTTGATATTCAAGCCTCTTTTATCTTTACATATGAAGATGTGTTCTTTAGACTTTATTTTAGGTATTCTGTTTTACATACTTTCAGTTCACCTGATTGCTTCAGAGACTTTGCTAAAGGATAGGAAAACGAACATGCAAAATTAGGTTATAAGAGAACATACTTTAAAACCATGGATGGAAATAGAAGTAACTTGGCTTCAGTCTTCACGTACCATCTACGTATCACAAATCTGTACAGGGTGAAGTTTAGCAAAGACTTGTATTGTGAAGTTAATAATTTGATAGATTCTGAAACATGAGTCTTAGTCACACAATAAGCCAACACTCACCATCTGCTAGTTTACAAAGGTTTAAGACACATGCAGAAATTGTTGCCCCCATAGTTGTTTGTTTGTTTGTTTGTTTGTTTGTTTGTTTAATAGAAATCATAAATAGAACTTCAGTGGAAGGCAACATGTCTGTAAGTGTTCTGCCGTGGGCTAGCTGCACTGAGAGCCCGCCTCTGGGCAGGGGGAGTCCAGAGTTGGGGATGGGGGATTGGGAATGTTGAACATGGCCCTGGGTTCCTAATTCGTGGCAGGACTACTCAAATTATAATGAGGAGCCAGCAATATAAATGTTACTATCTGTGACCATAGGGGAGGCATACACCAGCTCAATCCTGGCTGCTGATGCAGACAGGAGTGAGATAAAGTAATTGGTGTGGTGAAACAGGAAGAGGCTTCTGGTAGAGAAGAAGATGAGGAGATGGGATGCTGAAGGTTGGCCCAGGGCCAAGGTTTGTGTGTAGCTGATGTTCTTAAAGACACAGTCGAGCCTTTAGGGAGGTCTAGGCAGGATGTCATGGTTTTAGCTAAGTGAGCTGGTTTGGCCCTATAATCCCAATCACGCACTCAGAATACTGACTTGAAACCTGTTCATGAGTGCTGGATAAGCATTTTTGGGAAGGAGATAGCAGCAGCTCAACAGACTTACCCCAAATATAATGCACAACTGCTTCAGGTCGGTGGGACTGATTCCAGATACAACTTGCCAGCGGGACCGGTGCTGCTGAAGGTCCCCAGTCCTCAAAGCTGAGCAGGACAGGGGCTGGGAGACGACTGCTTTTGGCTGAAAGACAGATTTCAGACTTCCTCTTAAAAGTGTCGGATTTTGTAGCTTAACTTATTTTGATGTGCCCTGATATTCGAAAAGTCCTGATTTTTTTAAACTTAATGTTTTTACAGCTTCATATATATAATAAATTTAGTTCATTATTCATTGTGTGCCTTTTTACTAATCTTATGGCAGGGCTCACAAATACTTATAAGGGAACTTTATAGATTATAAATTACTGGTCGCTATAAAATTTTTTTTAGAAGTACATTTGAGATTAAAATATGTCATCCTCCACATCTTTTGTTTATCTTTGAAATATTTCTTTTTCATTAAATAGATACATACTGCCTGTGGGGGTCTATACTGCACTTTAGTGGGGAGAAAAAGGTAGTGTTGTGTAATTAATTCCAAATGAAGGTTTTAATGAGGTATAGTGGTGGCAGACAGGAGAGTGTGCTCGCCTCAGCCTCAGTCTGTCAGTATTTGTGGACTTGCCACAGTGAAGTTCTTTATGTGGTCTTCTCTGTTTTGTTCTGCACGAGATGCTCTCCATCCTTGGCAAACTCATTTTTTGAGGCTAAGATCCAAGTTTGCCTTCTTGATGAAGTCTTCTCTGATTCCTCCGGGCAGACAGTGTTGCATACACCTGTGGATGCTCACACGGCCTTATCCATTGTGCTGTTATCTCTCTATGCATCCATCTCCACCACTGGACTGGGTGACAGTGGACTGGGTGTTGCTGATAGTGGCTTGTTGATTTTCTTATTCCCGGGGCTAAGTACAGGATTTGGGCAAATTAATGAAGGTGGATTGAAGCAAGGGATGGAAAGAGCATTTCCAGCCACTGTTCAACTGAAAACAATCTACCGCATCATAGACTGCCTCATTCCTGACCAGAACAGAGGCTCTTCTCATTATTCAAATTAGTCAGTTGAAAAATCAGAATTTACTGACTCTCTGTATAGCTAAAAATGCCATTACCATGGAATCTATAATGATGCTTGTTTTTGAACAGGCGATTTAATCCTGGAATTGGCCCCACCAAGCCGATATGCCAAAGGGACTCATGAAAGAAAAAAAACATTACATTTGGAAACTATTTTTTTTTTTTATAAAAATTTCTGGGAATTTGATGGAATGGACTGGGATGAAAGGAAAGTCAAGTCACATTAGCAGTAGGTTTCCTTTTATGGACTGTATAAGAATAAAAAGCCCTTAATAAACCTGTAGCAGTGTAACACTGCAGATAAGATGAACCTGAGAAAACAGGATGCCAGCACCAATTTACAGTGGCCTTCCTTTTGTTTTCTGAAGATGCCTCAGAAAGTGGAATGGTTAAAAAGATGGACTGAACATCTACCAAGAGCCAGGCTTTACGTGTGTTATTTTTAAGCTTACAAATATCTCATAAATTAAGCATTATAATTCCTATAGATAGTGCTTTGGAGTTCACAGAGGCAAATAGGCCCAATGTGCCAAAATTCAAATCCAGGTATCTCTGATACCAAAAATCCACTGTACTGTGTTACTTCTGAGGTAAGACTTAAAAATAACAACAGTCACCTCTTCCAATCTGCCTCCTCCCCTCCCCCCACAAAATTATACTGATTGCGGATGGACTCAAACATCTTCAGATGAGAAGTAATAAGACCACAGTTACTTGTTATGATATATTTTTACTGGAATATGTAAATATCTAGATGTAAGTGGAAGTCGTGTGTGATTGATATATAAAGATGGAGTTATGCTACTCCATGGATATGAATGCAGCACATAACCATCTCTATATGTGATAAGTGGACTCAGTATATTAAGAGTCCTCATTTCTGTTCTTGTCCATCTAACTTGATTATCTTTGTGCCTAGGCTTTCATACCATAGTGTTTCTAACATAAGCCAGGCTGGATGATTTGCCCACTGTTTGCCTCTTAATAGTGCTGTGCAAGTTAGATTTGGTTATAGCTGTAAAATGGTGCCTGTGCTTTAGAAAAACTACCTATATAAAATATCTTTAATATTGCGAGTATGGTAGCATACTATGCGTTCTGTAGGCCAAAGATCAGCAAATTAGAGCCCATGGGCCAAATTTTACCTGCTCTCTGTCTCTTTTTGTATGACCTACAAACTAAGAATGGTTCTCAATCATTTGTAAGTGGTTAAAAAACCAAAATAATAACCTTTTTGTGAAATATACAAATGATATAAATTCAGTTTTCAGTGTCCATAAGTAAAGTTTTATTGAAACACGGTCACGTTAATTTATTTATAATCTATGGCCATTTTCATGCTATGGTGGCAGAGTTTGGGTAATTGTGACAAAGACCATGTGACTCTTGAGACTTAAAATATTTATTATCTGGTCCTTTACAGACAGGTTTGACCACCTCTGGTCCAGGCAGTGAAGAGGTACTAATTAGAAGTTACATGGCAATGCATATGAAATCTGCCCTCTAGATATCTGAACCCAAGTGTTGTATGTATAAGAGGAATTGCTCTTCAGCTGTCTATCTAAAAGTGGGGGAAGAGAGCCATGGCTGAAAGAAGAAAGTGTAAGATTTAAAGTAAGATTTCCAGACAGTCTGGAAACAGAAAAAAAGGAAAACATGTTTTAATCAGTCTGACTTACATATGGACTCCATAGTCTTGGTATAAACAGTGCACAGTTTAATTTTTGTTGCTGCTGTCCTGCCATTCTTCCTCTTGTTCGAGAGCAACTGATTGCCTGTACATTTGCTCAAAAGGGCTTTTTTATTTCTCTCTTGGTGTTCATTAGACTTCCATGCCTGAGAAAATACCAAATCAACATGGCTTTCGTCGTTACTTTCTTTGTATTATTAGCCTCTTTACCAGCCAACCTGGGGGGAAGGACTTGACTTCCAGGCCCGGGCACCTCTGCTTTTCTGTCTCCTTGAAGAAACAGCCTCTATGCGAAAAGTTCTTCTGCTCAAGAGCCCTCAACCCAAGCTGTAGGCAGTTCTCTGAGAGGCACTTCCCACCCATCTACCACTACTGAAATCCACTTGGCTGCTAATTTTCTGGAAGATTCAAATGCTCCTACATCAAGGTCATCTTGAAGGAGAGTTTAAAGAGCATTTCTCTTCCCCTCCCTTCCCTTGTAAAATATGTATATTTACAAGAGCATGCATAAATGGTCACCAGGGAAGATAAGCTATCAGAGAGTTGGGAGATGTCTTTCCTCATACACTTCACACATCACTGAAGCAGATAAAATTGGTTTTGTACCTAGCTCTCTGAATACACTGTTAAGGACTCTGTCCTGAAAATTGATCCATACCACTACGATAAAATTCAGAGCATCCCTTTCATAAATATCTAACTGTGGCGTTAGTGGCTGCTGCTCCTGCCTGGCTCCCAGGGACTATGCTTGGGAAGGCAGAGAACAGCCTGCAGCTTGTAGCCTCAGTGGGCACAGTTGTCGTCACTGGCTGCATCGAAACTTAATTAAAGCATTAGATTCAGTACAGCTCGATGTATGCCTCAGTTTACAGTTACTAAAGTCAATTGCATGACTGCCCATGGAATGTTAGATTAAATCCCTGTTTCATTTTAATAATAATAATAATAATGACATCCGGGATCCACAACCTGCCATTTTCGAAATGCTATGTGCGGCTCTTTTTTTTTTTTTTTTTTTTCCTTTACGCCTGATGCCTATGGCCCTGAAAGCTGCATGCGTTGCTGTCAGGCTTTGTAACTCACTAAAAGCCAATAGGACTGCAGATTTCTTTGTTCTGTCTTAGAGTGCTAATGCCATCTGAAAAGGCAATGCATCCTTGTATCTAGAATTTTATATTTAGACCTCACTTGGAAGACATATGTGTACCATATGGGACATCTGCAAAAGATAGAGGTAATACAGTGGATAAAATTTAAGGAAGCATAAGGTCAGCTCTTCAATACCAATCTCTAACTGGCTATTAGACAAAAATTGATTGGAAAAATATGGAAAGATTGTATTCTAATGTAGAAAAAATGTGGACTGGTAATAGATAACACTAGAGTTGAATCAGAAGCCTGGCACATAGTAGGTGCTTAATAAATATTTATTAAAAAATAAAAGGAAGGCTAGCAAGCAATGATGTGTGTATGAGACTCTGCTCTGTCATTCACAGTCTTCATTAGCTAAGACAGGGAACTCAATCTCAGTTTCTTCCTCTTGAAAACAGGAAATAGCTGCTTCCCAAGACTTTTAGTTGGACTGAATTAGATAATTAATATGAAGGTGCTTTGCAAACTTACATAAATATGTGTGATGTATTGTTATTCTTAAATGAAATAGTTACCCATGGGTTAATGTTTAAACAAGTGTAAGAGGGTTTAGGATATTATAAGACAAAAGATGTTATTATTTATTAAATATTGGGGTTTTGAAAGACAGACACTGTGTAAATTCAAACAAAAATGATACATTGGAGATAGAATAATTTTGGTGACATAAGAGAAAAGATTGGGAATCATGAGATCTAAAACCTAGTGTTGGCTTTGCTACTCTTTATGTGATTTTTGGCAAGTCCCTCTATTTGTCTCATTTGATCAGGAGACTGGACTAAGTGATCTTGAAAAGTCTTCCAGTTCTATGATTCAGTGATGCAGATCTGAGCAGACTCAAAAACCTATCAAGTTTTCCATTCTTAAATCTATATGTACATGTGTTTCTGTACACCTTGAAGTTTTATTTTGTTCCTGTGTGGCATATGAAATCTCCCATTAAAGGAGCCGTAGGAGTTATGGAGTGGGAGTCAGAAGAGAAGGGACATTAGGAAAATACAGATCAGGTTATTGGGTTTTGTGCGGCCCATCATTTTGCAGAATTGAATATTTTAAATGTACCTCGAAGTCTCTAAGATAACTCACTCTTCAGAGATATTTCCTGAACTTTTCTCCTTCCTTTTTTTCTGTCTTTAGGTGACTGGTGCAGAAAAGTAGTGGCATCTCAGGCCGGGAGCCCCTGGCATGCTGAGATATTGCCAGTGGCTCTCTCTGGGCTCTTTGTTCTGGTTGAGTCATGGACACAAAGCTCTCTGGTGGTCACAGCTCATGGAGACTTTATTTGCCTTTCAGTGACAGATAATTTGTGAAGAGCCAATGGAGGCAGAAATCCTGACCTAAGCAAATGGCAGTTGCCCAAGCATTTGCTGGAGGAAAATGACCCAAGTCTCTGACATTGTTGGGAGGGGCGTTGTGGTGATGTCAGCAAACCTATCAATGTCATCCTTCTCACCCTTGTCATAGAACTGCTTTTCTAAAGCCTTGAGCTTATCCAACTGAATTTGCATTTTGAAACTATCCTGTTGCTTGAGTTTCTTAAGTGATCTCCTTACTCATTAGGAAGATGAACCTTACATATATGGAGGGAGGGTAAGGGACTGATGGCTTATTGTACAAATTTATAAAAATGCTACTTATCTCAAAAATATTTATATTTCTAAAAACTGCCATGACGAGGGCTTTCCTCTTATTTACTATTACTATTACTACTATTATTTACATAAAATGATTTGGAAAGCATGCGCATACAAATTTACCTTATCCATTTTTGTTCATGGGGATTCTGCTCTTTCTTGAAGAAGATTAAAAAGTGAAATAAACAATTATGTTTTATGGAGGGAAAGAATAAAAACCCAAATAAAAGGTAACTATCATGTCTCATCTGGGTTCCCTCTGACGTCTCTTTCATCTAGAGTCCACTTATGCTACCCTGGTGTCTGTGGTCTTATTTAATATCAGCTGGTAATAAAGAGCCCTTCAGCTAACTACGCCATATTCCACTATTAACTGCAGCTCTTGAAACAGTCATCGAGGGAAGGGGAGTCGGAACCCTTCAATGTCAAGACGTTTAGAGGCACTCTAGCATCAATCAAGATGCACGTTGCTAAGTGCCTGCTTTCATTTACATGAAATATTCATACAGCATTCCGTTTTGCTTTTCTCTCTCCTAATCATCACTTTTCGGAAGAAGCTACAATCATCTCAGTTAGGGGAGGGTATTATGGGACGTGCTGTACCTTTCAAAGTCAGGCTTCCTGCAGATAGCTAGTTCTGTAATGAGGCAGCAGACTGCATAGACCACCAAAGGTCTCCCTCACAGAGGCTGGCCTTGTTATCATGTACTATTCATCTTCAAGTATACAACTTAGTGAAAATGAAAGTAATTAATTAACTATAACAAACCTGTCAAAAAGCTATTTAGGATTTTGACAGAAAAAAATTTTACTATTTGCTTTAAGTGGAAAACAAAAATTGTCTAGCTCAGAAAATTCAGAAGCAATTCTATTTACTTAAGCTTTCCTATTACCATTCTCTCTTAATTACATGATAAGTAGCATATAAATTAATTTCTAGTTCTTTTGACTTATATTAATTGTATGATGCTTTTATAGTTGATGCAGATTTTCAAAAAAAAAATCTGAGGTGGGAAAATTGCCTCTATATAAATAATTTCAAAAAGTAGGTATAGTATACTTTTGGTTATCTAAATGGTGGTTAAGAGTACATTGTAACTTGAGGGGTCCTCTCTCCCCCTCTTTCGCCTTCCCTCCTTTCTTCTTTCCTTCCTTCCTTCCTTCCTTCCTTCCTTCCTTCCTTCCTTCCTTCCTTCCTTCCTTCCTTCCTTCCTTTTCTTCCTTTTTCCACAAAAGTGATTTTCTTGAGTATTGTATTTTTTTTCCCTAAGGCCCCAGAATGGCATTTGTGTAATACAACTCTTTGGAATGAAACATCAATGATGAACTTGTTTCTTTTTGAAAGGACTATCTCATATGCCTTTGTTTCTGATAGGTATAGAAAAGGATAATAATCTGCTGTGTAAGAATTCTGACCCATTATTCTAGAAGTTAAAGTTAATTTCAAAAGATTTTCCTACATTTTATTTATTTTATTTGCCTATTTAGTTTTGATTGTGGCTCAAGGAGATGTAGGAGTTGGTCTTTGCTTATGAAATATCTTTTGCAAAAGAACTTTTGCATTAAAAGAGAAATGCCAGGTAAACCATTAAAGTCTAATGACAATAAGTATAAACACTCAATGTCTTTTGCTTAGAGGGCTGTATTTTTAACTGAAGACACTTATAATTGGTATGCATCAAAAGGCACTCTTCTTAAAGTTGAAAATGTTAGTGGTACTGAAGTTAATTCTTCTCATTCGTTTAACCCCTCATACTATATAGACTGAAATAGCAACTCAAGTGGGCAGCATGAGGTTGCTTTTCATTTAGGCAGTTTTCTGCCTTAGAATGTAATACCAAAATTATAGCTGATTGCCCAGAAATGGAATATAAATGACAAATTGGTGAAACCCCTGAAAAAATTCTCAAATATTCTGTCTTTATGTATTTACCACACAATTTTAAGCATATTTGTTTACTTTTGACCAATTTTAAATTGAAGTCATCTTTTTAAGTTATACTTTATTTCTCTAAATAGCACAAAATGTAGTAAAGATGATATATTTTTTAAAAAATCTAAATTCCAATGATTTGTGCTCTTATGGCTTAAAGTGTGGATAATATAAAGTGATTTGAAACAATTCAGGTCAATGATCTTTAGTTACCTTAAATAAAGAAACAATCATACTTAGTTACACATAAAGTACAATTGTGATTTTCCAAAGTGGAAAAAAATGCCACATAAAAAAATTTTTAGACATGTAAAAAAGTTTTATACATTCCCATCATTGCTCTTTATGGCATGATTAATGTTTATAAAATTTTAAAAAGTGGACTAAAAAATTGAAGAGGTTGGTTACCAGCAGTTTCATAATAATTTTACTTTTAAATGTTATTTTGTGGCTATATATTGTCTTTTACTCTGACTAAATCTTTTCCTTCTCTTTGCTATTTAAACTTGATAACAACTTGAAGAAGTTTAATCTTTGTTTTTCCTTTGAAAGTGCTTTTCCAGGGAAAAAAAGAATAATAGAAGTTGATATTTCAAACTACAACAAAAGTTGCCACAAGAATTGTAAACAGAACACAATTTGGGGGTAATTTTAAAGGATGCTGAAGTTTGAAATAAAAAGAAAATATCATGGGGTTTAAGATTCAATATATTAAACATTCAAATGCAAATAATAATTCTAGAACAAACATCTTCCTAACAAGTTGCTAAGCATGTTAACACCTACAGTTCCATCCATCTTGAATAAATTTAAAGCCATTTAGAGCACTGGAATTGCAGTATTTTGTAAAACTGAGTCATAAGTGGCATAATCCATTACACCGCCCCCCACTCTCCCTTTGTAGGAGACTTTTAAAGTTGATTTGCTTCTACTTTATGGCTTGACACTGTTGTGCACGTAGTTACACATTTTAAGTAACTAACATAAAATAGGTTGTTTTCCTTTTCCCTCCTTCCACTGTAAAACATGGATTGGCTTAAATTTTAACTTTGTTGCAACCCACTGAAGTTTGAGGGACTCGAATTCAGATGAAACCCATCATACCTGTGGGATATCTTTAATCCCTGGAGGTACTGGGAATTTATGTACATTGTTAGCCTTTAATCTTATGAGAATGGTTTTGACTACAGCTCTCTCAGCTAGGCAGACTTAAAAGAACTGGTTCTCGTTCTGTTTCCTACAGGGCTTTCAAAATAGGGAACACTGTGAGATCTGAAATTTAGGGGTAGGTTTTGTGGAGATAAATTTTTAGGAATGGAAGGTATATGTATGATAATGATTTCTATTGGAGTTTTATGTCAACATGGACAGGATACTGGTGAAAAACAATTGTCTTTGCTTTCCTTTTCAAATAAGCTATTTGATTGATAATTTATTTGAAAATTGTTCATTTTGTTTGAGTTGAGAGTTCATTTCAAAGACACTAGTAACCATTAGTGTGGTATTCAAGGCAATCCATATGGCAATATACGTGAGGGCTGACTAAAACAGAATTACTGTTATTTCAAATTAATATTGTTTCCATAAACAATCACCTTAAGAAGTGTTAGTAATGCTTCTCAAAGGTCCTCTTTATAATTTGCTCTTATATTCTGTTTCAAATTGTTCTTGGTCTTTTTTTTTTTTTAAATATCTCATTTAATCCTTTTTCTCTTTTTACAAGAGCTTTACGGAGGTATAATTTACATATCATATTTTCAGCCATTTTAAATGTACAATTCAATAAGTGTCGGTAAATTTACAGAGCTGTGCAACTATCACCACAATACAATCTAATTTTAAAACATTTCCATTATCTCCAAAAGAAACCTCATACCCCTTTAGAATCAATTCCTGTTCCCACCCCTAGCCCCAGGCAACCTCTAATTTGCTTTCTGCTGCTATAGATTTTCCTTTTCTGGACATTTCATATGAATAGAATCACATAATAATATGTCTATTTGTATGTGTGTATGTCTTGCTTTTTTCACTTAGCATAATGTTTTTGAGATTCATCTATGTTGTAGCATTTATCAGTAGCTGATTGCTTTTTATTGATGAGTGGTATTCCATTGTATGGATAGATATCTCGAGTTTTGTTTATCTGTTCACCAGTTGATAGACATTTGGATTATGTCTACTTTTTGGATATTATGAATAATGGTGCTATCCAAATTCACTGAAGAATATTAGTGATAGTAAATCTTTAACAATTGAAAGTAGCTTTGGGTTTGCAGAACAGAACAAAGCCATTTAAAACAGAGCTGATAAGGCAGGTAAAGAGTGAAAGTATCGATTGTTATTAAAAGTAAAGTATGATTATAGGAGTGATTTATGTGATAAGCCAGTTGTTCTGAAGACACTTCTAAAGAGCAGTTATCAACATATTTTGAGCAATGGCAGTCTCTTTATCATTTAATTATACTAGATGAAACCTAGTATATTTATAAAAATAAATCTGACTACTATTTGGTCATGTCCTCAGGTATGTATTTCATTTTTTCTATGTTACATTTTAGAGAGCAAAGTTTAGTTAGTCTGTGCTTTTCTTGACTTATAACTCTGAAAGATAATTTAAACAAAGTAATACTTAATGTCCAAATTTAAAAATAAAAAAATAAATATCAAGAAATGTAGTTTAAATGCTTTGTTTCCATGGATTAATTGCAGATTTTGAAAGATCAAACATTCTTTATTTACTCTTTGTGCTTTGTATTTGTACTTAGATATCTTGCAATAATTCATTGTCTCTAATGCAGAATATATATGTAAGTCTATGATTAAATGTTTAACATAGTCACATATAATTATAAAACTGATGAAAATCATTTTTCCTTAGCTGTTCATTAATACTGTTTATTTGAAAATTCTAAGGTCTCTGATTAATAATTGTTAATTCCATATAATTATTGGTTAGTCATAGTTGTTTGATGTCATATATTCAGCCATTCTAAGTTGAGACCTATACTCAATTAGAAAATCGTACATTTGTATTTCTGGCCTCTTTGCAAAGATTAAACATAAATCCATCAAGCCAACTTAAAACTTTGAAACTTCTCTTACATCTGTAGTTCTCATTATCCAGAAGCTATTCTGTCCCCTCTGTTAAATTACGTTATGCTGCAGCTTAAACGAACATGTCTTGCTTTCATCTAGCATTTCAAATAGGGCAAAGACTGCTGTACAATTTCCAAACACAACTGAGCTAACAGAGATGAATTACTAGAGTTTATATAATTTATATTAGGAATTCATAGACCTAGCAAAAGGGATTAGTACATTTTATTTCAGGGCAGGAGATGATCCTGTCATTAATGGTCGATACTTTCATCATCTTTTAAACCTGAGGAATTTCCTGGGTGACAAGACTGTAAGGACATATCAGAGATTCACAGCTGTGAGCTTTATCTGGACATGCACTGCTTTACTCACAGTATGTGGACTACGTCCCATCAAAACTGGATTAGGCTGTCAATCACATCTTCCGATGTATATTGTATTATGATTTTTTGAAAATGTCAGTGAGATCAGAGTAATTTCTTGGCTAATTGCATCTTGTCTCTTCTTAATACTGTGCATTTAATGGTTTCATTACCTGATGTGACAATCACAGTTCCTGGTCCAGTATTAACGGGGAGTTTTATTTCTCTTTTTTTGCACATACATATACACACTCATACACATCTAAGGTGCTTCTTTAATAAGAAAGAAAAAATACATTTAAGGCACTTCTATATTCTATAAAATAAAATGTGTGTGTAGCATTCCTTGTTTTCCCTATGGTTTAACATATACATAATAGTTGAAATTGTTTCTGTAATCCCCAAAGCATACCCGATGCTTAATACAGTATTTTTCCTTTCTGTTATGGAAATAGATTAAAGAAGATATTAACCTTTAAGAAACTGTCACTCATTACTCACAATGCCTGTAACTTTCTCTAGAGAATCTGCTCCAAACACAAAAATATTTGTGTTTCTATATTACCTATTTAACCATAAGAGATTCATTTGGATGAACATTAGGTTTCATTAAATCCTACTTTGGTGCATGCAGCTCGAGTACTACCTGTTACCAGTAGAAAAATGGACAACAAGAGATATTAAAATCCCTGTAATAATGAGTTGCTCTGAAAAGGTAGTTATTAAAAAATGCCCCTGAACACACTCAAATTTAGATTAAAATAGGTACTGGAGATACAAAGATGAATAATGTAATGAACTAATCTCTCACTCATAAGGACAAATAATTTTATAATTTATGGATAGAAAAAAAAATAGAATGTAGGCCTTTATTTTATTTTGTAGCTCTTAAAGAACATCTAGAGTAAGTACCATAATGTGATACCATGGGCTTTGGGGGTTTAGTAATAGGCCTGATGGGGGAAGTGAGATGTTCCGATCATTGAAACACAGTAACTCCCAATGAGATCTGTTGATGATATATTGTAGACTAAAATGATGGTGGTGGTGGTTGGAGGGGACAAGTGCTAGTTCAAGAGGGGTACAGAAGCATTTTAGAGATGAATTTTATTCAGATGGTGCTTCTGACAGCTCTTATGTCCATCAGTGATGGGAAAGTTGCTGTACTTCTGGTATCCTTTGATTTTCCTTTTCCACAGAAAATACTAATTGCGAGTTGGAAGGTAGGAGATGTGGAAGAAAAGTGGGCAGATTTTGCCTGGCATTCTTGGTTGGGGGCGGCAGCTGAAGGATGCACTTGTGTTTGTATCTGACAGCAGCTGTGGTATCCAATTCAAATTCACTGTGGCAGGAAGAAAGAGTGTGAATGCTAAAGTACCCAAGGTGTTTGTAAATACTCTGCTTTGCTAACCATTCAAATCTGGTTTGCATAGATTGCTGCAGTTGCCGGTATAAATGTAGAATGACATTTATAAAAAAAAGTGTGCAAACGGTGATGAGTTTTCCTTCTAAATGTTTTTAAAACAGTACTGCACAATTCATTGGTATTCATATAAAATAGAGAAAGAGTGATGATTAAAAAGCAGCTTTTGACTACTATTTCAGGAGGGAAAATTAATTGTGATTTCATCAAGGTTTCCTGCACATGGTTTCAAGGATTGCCTATATTTTAGCTTCAGATAGATTTCAAAGTTAACCAACTACTATTAGTCTTGCAAAACAGGCTTGATAAAGTGATTGAGAATTCTTTTTTTTTTATGGAGTGGGTCGTGGAGTGTCAAAGAGCTTTCAGACATTTAAAAGTCAAGTGATAGTCACCAGCTACCCACTCTTAAGTAGATGACTTTATTTGTAGGCTGACCTCAGCGCATTTCTAAATGAATTTCTAAGTGGTGTATTAAGTTCTCTTATACAGACTGGAAAGTGGAATTCATTCATCCCAGGTACCCTCCGAGGTGACAGCTGTCCCTCTGTGTATCATTCCATACCTGTTTTTTCAGACCCTTCTGGAGATCTGATCATTGCTGATAAAGCTACCAACAAAATGAGTAAGGCTAAAGATAACATGGAATTCCATTAACCTGTTTTGTGGTAGCAAAGAATAGATTTGGGAGAAGTTATTGGGAATTTTAAAAAGCTGAGAGATGGGTAGATATAGACACATTTTAGTTTTCACACAGGAAGGTTACAGCCACACAGCTGCATTTTGGAGCCTTATTTGTATTTTATTAGCGCATTAAGATGAATGTGGGCCTAGGCCTCAGTTGTCATATGATATCTCTTTTATTTCACTCGGACATCTGTGACCCTATGCAGAAAGGCTCCTGGCTTAGCCTGTGGACGTAGAACAGCAGATTTCACTGTTGAAAAGCTCCTTGGATTTTCCATTTTTTTTTCTTTTCCAACTGAGTTCACCCTTATTGCCCTGACTAATAAATGAGACAACCACCCCATTTTGGCCTGAAGAGTCAAGGTGATATAGATGGCTAGGTGATCCTCAACTGTTTTTTATACTGTCTCCTGAATGGATAAATGTGTCAGAATTGAAAGATAGTTTATGCTTTGACATCAGAGGGGAAACACGAAATAAAGCTGTGTTGTCACCTGCCTGGTAATGAATAAACACCAGAGATCGATGTGTGTGCTCCTTTGGAAAAGATCACCAGTGACAGTGGAGCTTTACTTAGGAGACAGCAAGAAATGCCTTGACTGAGAAGAATTACTCAGGCAATCTTTTCCTGTTATACTTGGAATTATAGTTGACAACTCCAAGTGTGTCATCAGGAGATTCTAAGGCTGTGGACGTAAGGGCTGATTTCTTTAGGTTAGAGGACCTTTAGTTTAGACTTTAACAGACTCAAAACTCTTGTGAAATTGTGTGCAAACTGTATGCAAATGTTCATTTGCCTGTGTCTGTGTGTGGGGAGACTCTCAAAGAGTCTATGATTGAAAAAATAAAAACTATGATGATGAAATATCAAGGTAATTAACAGAGCAACACACCATCAACTCTGAATTTTTGTCATTCATAATGGTTGGTACTGAAGTCAGTGAGTGAGGCAAAAACACGATGAGTCAAAGTTGTCCATAAAAATCTCTTAGGAAAGCACATTAGAAGCCAATACACTCTCCTTTGAAAAGACTAAGCAGTTGGTTTTCCCTCTTTCCAACTGAGCCCCAGATTCCTGTACCTAGCTCATAGTTATCCTAAGATACAGTAAATAAAAATAAGATTTAAATCGTTCTCTCTGTCCTTAAACTTGGTTTATCACATTTGGTTAAATTTGAACAGGATGAAAATGTATTTAATTATATGACTTCTACTGTATTTGATCATGCCAATAATATTTGAGGAGTGCTAGATAGGCATATAATTATTCCCATTTTAGAGATCAGGAAATTGAGGCTAAAGAGGTTGACCGAACAAAACATCTTAGGTTTTAGATAGAAAATATTATGTGTTATCTTGATTCAAAGAGATGAATGATGTTATTTCCTACAGTTCCATATAGTAAGTGGCAGAATAAAGACAAGAATTTATTTCTCAGCATCTAATTCGGGGGTGTTTTCACTGGAAGGAGAAAGTCTGTAATGCTAACCAGCAAAGATTGTTAGTAATAGTAGAAGTAACAAAAATGCTATAACTGTAATATGAGAATATTCATGGTCTATTTTTTGAATTCCTTACTTTGGATTTGTTTCCCCCCCCCCCAGTAAACTAATTTTCCATTTTCTCATTTTTTTTTTCTGTGCATTACAAATTCAAGTTCCTGTGAAAACACTAAACATTATCGATTTTGCATACCCATCGAGTTAAACCTGTCGTTGGAGCTTTTGCGAGCATCTAATGAAGTGATATACATGAAGGTCTTTTGGAAAATCTATAAATACAAGACATTATTATAAGTAAGTTCAAATTTTATGAGCAATATTATTGCTATGGTTTTTACTACTACTATGTATCCATTTAGTTATGGTCTATAATGGTGCTTAGCAACAGGATAAGGGATGGGGAGAACATGACAAAGAATGACCCAGGAAGACTGTCAAAATACACACGATGTCCTTATAAATCCTAACTGATCTCCTACCTTCCTCTACTCTTCACAATGTAGGAAAATCTCAGAGAGATTTGAGTGTGTATATTTTAAACAACAACAAAAAAGACTCTTACGTGATTCTGGGTTATATTATCCTGGTTGATAACTAATAATTGACACTCTTTCTTGATTAGTAAATTCATTCATTTATTCACTCACTCATCCATCAAATACTTTTGAACAGTTACCACATGCTATCCACTTAGGTAATTCATTTACTTGCTCAAAAGACAGAGTTTCAATTTCTGCATTTTTTCATTTATATTTGCTAATGGAAACATGTTGTGGAGACACTAATACCTCATCCTCGTGCAGATATTTAATATTATTTAGGAATTGATAGAGACATATTTAAGAACTACTGCTCATATTAGAAACAGTGGACCTTGGCAACTCTCAGTTTTTTAGTCTCTAATCACCTACACCCTCATTTGGGCATCTGAGGAAAGAACTGATATAGAAAGGGAGAGGTCAGAGAAGTGCCCGGGAGGTCAACGATATTATAGCCTTTCCTCTTTTATACCCCTTGCTTTGATATGTGGTGACAGTGAAAAGCCATGACTTGCTGTCACTACATATATTTTTTGTTGTTGGACTCATAGACAGATTTTTATATTGAAACTCAACAGATATGAAATAAAGATTATAAGTTAAAATAACAGGTATTCAGTTAATGCCATATGAGCAAGGGAATCTCCCTGGGTAAATTGTAAGGCTAAGGTAGATAAGCAGTTGGATCTGATATTACCAAGTAGCACTTTGGACAATTGTTAGTGGTCTTCTCTTTACTATGTGTGTGTATATATGTACATATCTATGTGTATATGTGTGTGTGTGTGTGTGTGTATGTTATATACTGCTTTCTATTTTACTTAAAATCTTCTCTTTTCCCTTTTTCTATGGCCTTCCTTACATGGATCCTTCAACTCGCTACTTCTGTACCTGCAACAAAGCATCAAATAACATGAAGCTTCATCTGTCACAGACCTAGCACTGAGCCTCGTAGTTTATCCAGTCCTCATACCTGATTCTCCCCTGCTTTAGACGACCTTGGAAAAATATATCTTCTATCTGGATTTGGTCCCAGTACCCTCAGCACCAACAGTTCTGACCCCTCGTTTCCAATAGCTTTTCTAATTTCCTCCAAATTCTGTTTCTGCTTCTTCACCACATATTTCTGTTATTCTCAAATATAACTCTAGGAGTAGCCAAGGAATTTCTAAAAATATAGATTCTATGGCCACATGCTAGACCTGATGAACTGGAATTTTCAAGGTGTCCCTTTCTGGGATGATGAATTGACTTATATATATGCACTGGCCCACCTGGTAGGCACCAGCCACATGTGGGCGTTTACCTTTAAAGTTAAAGAAAATTACAAATTCAGTCCTTCAGTTATTCCAGCCACATTCAAGTATTTAATAGCCACATGTGGCTGTTATCAGCAGAATCTTGGGTTGTGGGTCCAAAGAAACTAACGAAGCAGCCTTGCTTTGTTCCTCACAGGTTTGAGAACCATGATGTTAGGTGACCAATACATTTCCATTGATTTTACATGGATTAATTTACTTAATTAAAAAAAAAGTTACTTCTGGTGTAAAAATGATCTGGTTCCCTTCTGGGAGATCAATGACACAAATGTCCACTGAGTTTGGTCCAGGGGTTAAGGAAGGGAAAGTCTTAAAAGGTGAAGGGGAGGAAAGGTTTAAGGGAAGTGGTTGACACATTCTAAGACAGGAACTTGAGTGGTCTACAAACATACTGGTATAAACCAAAGAGAATGCAGTAGCATCTGTCTTTGACTTGGTATTTTAGAACCTGGGGAATAAAAACAAATATAAGAATGGATCTATTACATAGATGAGAGACTACAGTTGGTGATGCTCAGATAAGTGACTAATGAATATGGTAGAAAATGCTGGTGGTAGAATATTTGCTTGACAGTATGTATTCACTGACTCAGTCACTCACTGATTCATCCATTCACTGACTTACTGACTGACTCACTAACTTACTCATATGAAGATTCTTCAAGATGTTTTATTCAACAATGAAAAAAAGGATGCAGAATATTTTTGTGCATATTAATTAGGAGAACCACAAACCATAATAGGTTAATCAGACTATATTACAGTCAAGTTAGGTACTGTCACTAAGTGGAATAATGATGCATCGAAAGTGTTGAGATATGTCCTATCTCTCCTGACTTTCAGCCAAAGGTAGTGGCCAGAATAGGTGGCCCAAGAATGAAAGAGTGAAAGTTAAGCTATAGGTAGCTGTTCCTGTGAACCTCTAAAGTAGTTTTTATAGGATAGACTCAGTGTTAAATGTAATAATGTTATTATGTATAAAATCCACTTTAAAGTATAAGATTTAGGGCTAAAATCTCTTCTTTGGAACATAGACACGCATTTACAAAATGGATTTCATACTAAGTACAATGTCTGATAAAAAGCGCAGGGCCACTGCCTAGACCACCTTTCTCCTAGCCAGCTAACTGTGACCTAACCAATGTTTGGGATTATCAAGGGAAAAGATTTTGACAAATAGGAAAAAAAAAAACAACAGAATTTCTGTGTGTAGAGTGGATCCCAGGAACCAGTTAAATTGCTGCAGAGAGAATCTCCAGAGTAAAAAAAAATCTGTGAAAAATGGAACCTGTTTGCCATTATTTCTATGTTCAACATGATATTTAGGTAATGTCTACTCCTCTCACTTGGTCCTGATGAGATCAACATAACTACTAGTTCTGCAAATTGTAAACCTCACTAGGGGATAAAATTATCTACATCACTTGTCAAGCAACATGGAAACAGTTTTCAGATGTGAATATTAACTTTCCTTTTCATCTGAAACATTTTCTCTATCCTGTACCACAATGCATGGCAGTCTCTTAAAAATACAGAAGACATGCCTATTTGAAAAGTGTTTCTGGCTACCATTTTGTTTAAAAAGATTAACTGAATCAGTAAACTCACTAAAGGTATTTTATTTGCTCAAGTTCAGTAAAATTGTCTTAAGATCTATCAAAGAAAAGAAAGACATAGAAGAAATTTTAAATGACAAGTAAGTAGTCTAGTTAAAGCAAGGACTACATTTAGTTTGGTAAAATTGTTGAATTTTAACATAGGCTAAATGTTTTAAGTTGCATTTGTTAATTTAATCAGAAAATTTTAATAGGGGCTTTTATTTTACCAGCATTACAAACTTCATCTGAAATATTTAAATATTTTTATTATATACAATTCTTACTCTCTGTAGGGTTACAATTTAAGGTGATAGTAATTCTAATGATAGAATTTCAAGTCACAAATTATACTTAATACCTAAAATGAATCAATTATTGTCAGCAATATGGGTGCAGATTAGCCAGTAGGCTGGACAGGGCATAGAACTTGCAATGGTTGTGACCCTATAAAGTTACCTTCATCTCCATTATGTTTAGAAGCAGTTAAGTTATGGTTAAAAATTATTCTTAGAAAAAAGATGGACCTGGATAGAACTCCAGTTCTGCACATGAGTCTGGACAAGTTATTTGGTGCCCCATGACTCAGTTATTCTGTCTATAGAATAATACCTACTTTAGAGTGTTAGTATGAAGAATCAAAGAGATTATGCATATAAAGCAGCCCAAATGGACTAACCCAGACTACTTGGAAGCTTTCTGGGGATTTATATGACCCTCTCTTGCTGTAGGTCATAATTTATTAATTAACAGTATGTTTTAAAAGGTCATTTTTTTCCCTTTGGATTTCTTTTCATCTTAAAACAATGCACTAAATATCTTTTATTGAACATCTACTATGTGCCAATTCCTTTCCCTCTATTCCATTTTTGATTAGGTGAAGAAACATGCCCAAGGTTAAAAATTTTTGAATAGCAGAGGTCACATTTGAACTCAGGTCTCAAAAACCTTCTGCTCTTTCAGCAAGCTAACTAAGTGACAAGAAACCAATCAGATCAAATCTCAAGGATTTATATAGCACAATTAGCTATATTCGAAACCTTAATTATATATCATTGCAGTCCCAGGAGCAGAATCTACACCTCTGTCTTCTAATTACATCATGTTACTCCCCTGCTCAAAATTCTCCAATGGCTTCCCAGGACACTCAAAATAAAATCCAAGCTTTTCATGATGCTTTCCGCTGGCTATTTGATTTGGCTGCTCATCAACTACTGCATACCAGGCCCACCTTGTTTTAGCCATTGTTGCCTTCGTGAAATTTCCAGCAACTCAAGAAGCATCCGACCCTTTGCATTTGCTTCTCTGTGCCTGAATACTTCCCCACAGATCTCTGCATGGCTTGCTCTCAAAGTTCATTCAAATCTCTGTTCAAATGTCACCTCTTTGAGAAGCCTTATGGCCTTACCTAATTATTCTAACCCCACTGCTTCACGCCACCTTCTTACTCTGCCTTATTTTTCTTCCCAGCACTTGTCCCAACCTCATGTCACAGCATGGGTTTATGTTTTACATTGTTATCACCTGATTCTTGGCCTCCCCCAGTAGAACGTAAGCTACCAAAGGTAGGAACTTGTTCATGGCACCAAGAATAAAGACAGACACAGAGTGAATTCTCAAGAAGCTTTTGCTAAAAGAAGGAATACATGAGTGCCTCAGCCTATGTTTGCTAGTTTATTTTTGTAAAAATTAAGTGACCTCATGTCTCACCTCTGGTCATATGTGTTGTGGGTATTTCTTGGAAGCACATGATTTATCAGAGACTGGTTTGAATATTAAAATAGAACTAAGTATGCCTATACCTTTATTATTTTTAACTTTTTCTAAAGGATCATTAACTATTTTTATTGATCATTGGAGTTTTATTGAAATATTATGTTTCAGAAAAGTGCACGAGACATAGTGCCAGTTTTCAAACTATACAACTGTTCGGCCACCACCCAGATAAAAAAAAAATAATAATAACATTGCCAGTATCCACTCTTGTTCCCTTCCAGTCACTTAATATCTCATTAGTCACCCTCTGCCAAGGGTACTATGACCTTGGCTTCTAATAGCATAATTTCATCTATCTTTAATATTCATTTAAATTTTCTGTCCACTATCTTTGTTCCTAGTTCAGCTCCTGCTCTCCGAGATCCTAGAATCCTTTTTATAGAGAAAAAAATTTATCAAGTCACTTAATATCTCATTCTTTTAACTCTTTTGTAGAAAAACTGCAACACCTCATAGCATTTCTCAGTAGACACAGAAAACATGAGCAATGAGCCGAGAGTTGAATGCATCTGATCTGTGAAATGAGTTGGGCTCAAAATACTTTGGGGAATAGCAACTTGTTGTATATGTCATTTTAAAGATAAACAATATTTAGTACAATATTGGGCAAAATAATAAAATATATCAGTAATGGTAATATATTTAGAAAAACATATACAGCCCAACAATGCACTTTAAAGAGATGAAAATTATCTAAAAAACAGGATTCTTGGTTTTCCTACCTTCCAGAAAAAAAGGAGGGAAAATGTAGGACAAAACGACAATGAATTAATTTATTTAAAATATGGTAGTAAATTTCAAGAGCATTTTCATGGAAATTACAGTGTTCGGGAGCATCCATTATAGGATTTAAAAAAAATGTGCGTTGCTGATTCATTTATGATGGCTACTGCACAGATGGTATTAATATCATTATATCCTTGAATCCTTTCTGTAAGCATCTTAATATTTTTTTTTTAACCAGGATCAATTATTTTAAGCCCAACATATGTTTTTAAAATGTATCACTTACCATGTTAATTTATATCGTTTGGATCTTTAGTCCTTGGCAGTTCCTGTGTTTGAATACACAGTTGTACTGTTTGGATAGCATGCTCGGTGTTGAGGTGAGAAAAAAACCTGTCTTGCTAACAACAGCCTGTAGGTTGATCATGTGGGGGAGGCGGCAGGGGCAGATGGTCTCAGTTTTGGTCATTTTCTTTTTTTAGGTTTATTCTTCAATGTAACTCATTTGCACTTTTTATTCAAGTACCTGTAGTACTTGAAGCAAGCAAATATACTATGAGGGTGGGCAAAGGTGTTTCGGTAAAATAGTTTTGAATGAACAATCAGGCCTGAGAAGTGGTTCTTTCAGGTGGCTGAACAGAGGCCAGAGAGATCGTTTTATCTCTAGAATGTAGATGTTCATGTGCATCACCTGGAAGGTGTGTTAAAACACCGTTTGCTGTTCCCCTTCCCTCCCCAAGTTTCTTATTCAGTAAGTCTGATGTGGAGCTTGACAGTTTGTGTTTTGAGGTTCAATAAGTTTTCAGGTGCTGCTGTTGCTGTTGTTCCAGAGACCACACTCCGAAAACCACTAATCTAAAAGATACATCGATTTGACTTGGAGATCAGTGGTCAGGCCTCAGATAACCCACTTACTTACGTCCATGCTGGGGAAGCCCACAGGTAGCTATAGGAGTGTTTTTAAAATTGCTTCCTGAATATAAGCCAGCCAGTTAGCTCCTGATCTTCTTATAGCTTAGTCCCTTTGAACCTCTCCAAGCACCTTGCTGATATGGAATTACATAGGGAAGGGTGCAATGAGGGGTGTGATTGGGATATAATCTGGGAAAAAAACTTCCCGAGTGATTTTCACTCCCTTTCCTGTCCTATTACCTAAGCGGTTTATGTCAGAGAACTGTTTAATAATGGAGGACATTTCTTTCTGTAAATAGTAACCATTAATATCTTTAGAATGGGCCAGCTACAGTCACCTAACATTCCCTGAGAGTCATCTCTGTGACACATGAGGTACTCTCAGTTCCAGGAGACTTTGGTCTGTTGTGGAAGAGATCTGTGTGAGCCAGTGGAGAGTCAGTGCTCAGGAGAGAAGACCCGGACGTAGGGTGCTATGTAGTAGCTGAAGGTCTATTAGAGGGTGCCATTAAATAATACCCCCTAAAAGTGGGGGGTATCTCTGAGCAGTCTCAAGTTCTGCAGGAATTTTCATACTGGAAATTGTTGCCTGTGTAGGAAAATTCTCTTCTACAAAGAATTTCTACCCACTTCAGCAACTCTCTCAGTATAAAGGAAAGGATGTCAGGAACCTAGTGCTTGCTTGGTTATGGAAATATTGTTTACACATATGGATTAAATGTAAAATTATGGATCAGTTGATAATGCAAAAAAGACAATGGAGTTAGAATATATAGAAAGTACATATAAGCTCACATTTGTAAGTTACTAAGATGCCAATGGGGAGGGTTGTCAAAGTAAATACCACTATTATGGTCTACCACTGTTTAAGTAAAGCCTCAGAATGACCACTTGAGCCCTCTCACTTGGTGTGATCAAAATTCCTATAGCTCAGGCCCAACAGCTAGGTTCAAGCAGTTGATCTCAGAGAGTCTATAACTTTATCTCAAGAGAAGACACCAGTGACAGTAAAATGGGAATAAGAGTCTTGACAAATTAATCATCTATCTGAAATAGACCTGAGCAGATCGCTGTTTTTCCAAAGCATAAGAAAGCCTACTTCTGTCATTGCTGGCAGGCAAGCCAGCCCAGTTCAGAAGCCCAGTAAAGGTCTCAAGGTTCTTTGTTGGTATGAATGTCCCCACTTAGACCTTCAAAAGGGCCATATATACTTTGCCTTAATATCTGTATTCCCCTTGGCTGTGCCTCTCCTTCCCTGTGAGAGAGTAGGGACTGGAGACTGTGGAAAGTGGAGATTGAGGGAGTGGCACTAAACACTAATCAGGGCCAGAACAAGGCTAAAGGCATACAGAATAAGGACTTAACTCTTTGTATCCCAAAAGTATTGTAAATGCACAAGCTCAGAGATAACAGATAACACAATGCTTTCTTCTGAGAGATTTGAATTTTTTCATAAAGGCAAATGGGGATCTATTGAATGATTTAACCAAGGGAATTACATAATTTGATCTGTATTTTGGAAGTTCACACCACTGATGGTATTAAGGATGCATATGGTAAGGATACAAGCTAAGTAATGAACCCCTTCATACTATATTTGGTTTCATAAGAAATAGTTGATGAGAAGGGTTCCAGTGAATTCATAAAATAAACTTTGATCTATCAAAAAACATAAATCTAACTCCCGTAATTGAAACCCCATATGTGAGTTGACTCCCATATTTAAAACTCTTCATAAGCCCCAAATTACCTAGAAAATAGTCTTCAATCTATTTGATCACAGTCCTTTCAGTAATAATAATAATAAAAAGTTCAAGAATTCCCTCACTCCAACATATGTATATTTATTTAGTTGTAAATGACATGCATATACAAAGTGCTAATGTATTAAGTGCTTTAAAAACAGATAGACATTTTTAAAGCACAAAATAAAACTAAATATAATCAGAAATTGTATTTTCTTTCTAATTTCTTCCTAAATGCCACACCCCTTTGGAGACCCAGCCCTAGAGAATAGAAAAGTAGCTCTTTAGCATGACATTTAAGCTCCTTCATGAAATGACAGTTATATCTCCAGACTCATCTCTCTTCATTGTTGACCACAAATGTTTCTAAGGGAGTTCCCTGCAATAGTCAATAGTTTCTCCCTGGTGAATCTTCATTCCTGCTGGTTTCTTTATGTGAACTGTTACTCTCCCATTACTTTCTCCCCTTTGTTCTTATATCTATAACATCTCTTCTCATACTGTGTGGTCTTTATCTGTATATGGGTCTCTTTTCCTCCTCTATACCATGAGCTCCTTGAGGGCAGGGTCTGTATCTGACTGAGGCTTGGCTTATTTACAATGAGACCAAGAAGACATGTCTGATATATCTCCAGCTACAGTTTTAGCTGAATACAAATAGAAGATGTATTTGAAGAAATGGAAAGGACCAAACACAGGATGGGAGTAATTATGTGGCTATACTGTTTTTTCCCCTTCAACTATATTTTTCTGTTAACCGTGGACATTTTGTAGCTTATAAAAGGACATTTCTGGCTATAATAGTAATAAATGTTGATAATAATCCTTCCTCAATAGGATTATCCTGATAGGTACATCAAACTGACTGTTAGTATTAATTACTAGGTAATCATACTTGAATATTCCTTTCAAGGAATAACAATATAGTAATAATAATAATAACTTATATTTCTGTTTTGCTTTATTGTGATTTAATTTAGAAAATTGACTTCCAAATATGCTTCATTCAAGGACCTGACAGTTGGGGTAAAATTCTTTTCAATTAAAGCATGCTTTCTGAAAACATTATCTAAGTATTTACAAGAGAACAGTCATCTGGGAAACACTAGGTTAAATCATTAAACATACCTCCTAATGTAGGATTGTAAAATACTTATAGGGACATATAGGCATGATATATTTTCCAAATCTTTTGATCATAAACCCTTTTGTTCAAGAACACCTTATTTAACTACCTAGGTTCTACAAAACTTTGAGAAACTGCAATTTGAAGCACTGAGGACCTTAGAAGACATAACTAGTTTGGTACTGACTACATCAAATCAGTATCACCTATTAATATGTACATGTACTGCTATTACAGCTTTGCCACTGGCTTTTAGTAACTCCCAGACAGTATGGTCTTCAGGAAAGAAAAATTTCGACGCATAAATGAAATATATTTTTACTTTTTCGGCAAATATTTGTTGGTTAAACTCAATATCAAGGAACAAGTAGGTCAGGAAGGACAAACCAAAGTAGTAGAGACTAGGGACACTGCAGTTTAGGGGACAATGTAAGGACACTGGGTGGGAGAAGGTAAGGATGGAATGTGAACAGGGCAGTAAAGCAGCTCTGAAGATTTAGACACGTGCTAGATTGTCATTCCTGGCTCTTGATGTAAGTACTGGGTGTACGAAGTTTGTCATAGCCATACTACTGTTGACAAACTTTTTCTAAGAAAAACAAGGAGCTTTTTAGATTATTCTCCTGATGCTATTTCTGATTTGCTTGCAATTTTCTTGTGAATAAGTAACGGATGAGTGAAGAGAACTGTCATTATGAGTAACACTACTTTTTACCACTTGTATGTGACTCATCTTCCCAAATGGGCTATGAGTTCTTAGTGAGCACAGGTCATGTCAAATACATTTAGACATTTCCCTTAATGACTACCAAGACTCTTTGCCAAGCAGGAGTTCGTTAGTGAATGAACCTATAAACTGTGTCATAATAAAGAATTTGACTACCCTTTATTTCTGGCTCCTAGGAATAATACTCTAAAGTTTTGGAATTTCCTGAGTAATAGGAGTATCTTTGCTATTTATTAGCCCCATGGATCACACCTGATATTTTATGCTAGTGACGTGACTCCTCATGGTCCCCTACATTGCTTTAGGATGGAGGATGGTAATGCTGGAAAGACCTGCTATATGAACTTTGAGCCACTTTATATTAGCTAGACCACCCACCCTCTATAAAGGGAAGGGGGCTAAAGATTGAGTTTAGTCATGTGGTCAATGATTCAATCAATCACCCTTGCATAATGAAACTTCAGTAAAAACTCTGGACACCAAAGCTCAGTGGAGCTTGCTGGCAGATGAACACATCAACGTGCCAGTGGGTGACATGCCCTCATTCTACAGGGAGAGGACGAGGAAGCCCTATATTTGGAACTCTCCCAGACCTCACCTTATTTGTCTCTTTGTTAGGGTGATCTTGGTCTGTATTCTTAATAACAAAATCGTGACATAAATACAGCACTTTACTGGATTCTGTGAGTCATTCCAGTGAATGATTAAATCTGAGGGAGTGATGGAAACCCCCAAACTTATAGCCAGGTGGTCAGAGTGCTGATGACCTGTGGACCCCTAAAATGTTGCTGGTGTCTGAAGTGATGCAGTTTTGTGGAGGACTGCTTCCTTAACTAATGGAATCTGTGCTAACTCCAGCTGGTTGGTGCCAGAATTTAATTGCAGTACACCAGTTGGTGTCAGAACATGAACCAACGAAAGAACGCTGGTGTTCTAATTCCTGGAGGAGTGCTCTAGGTTCTAGTACAATCCGTATTACCTAAGAGCAGAGATATGCTTATTTGTGTTGCTATTGTCTCACCCTGGCATTTTACACAGTGCATTACTCACTTGTGGTTGTTGCTTAATACATGTGTGCTTTATAGAGTTAGATTTGTTCCAAACTGTGACCTCATGACTAAGGACTAATACGAATTCAAGTGAACACATATACTTAGGCAAAAACAGAAAGCTGACATTGTTAACAGATTTTGCACACCTGCTTTGGAAGTGATTGGAACGTAGTTATACCATACTTGCTATGTCTCAATACTTACTGCATGTGCATTTCCGCTTTGCATTTCTGTTGCTATGGTTTGTACTTTTCAAAAAAGATACAGAAAAATATATTAAATGTGTTATGAGTAAGGTTCAGGATCAGAATTCAGTTTCTGATTTTCTGGTTTGAAAAGTGATCATTCAAAGTTGTCAGGATCGGAGATGTGACGAGTCCTGCACTCGATCTTTTTGCTGTTATGAGTAAGGTTCAGGATCAGAATTCAGTTTCTGATTTTCTGGTTTGAAAAGTGATCATTCAAAGTTGTCAGGATCGGAGATGTGACGAGTCCTGCACTCGATCTTTTTGCTGGTATGAGTGTATGAAGTATTTGCTTCTGGATGTTAGGTCCTAGGGACTGGCTCCAAGGAAGTCCTCAGTCCAGCACCATGTCTCATGCACAAGGTTCAAAGGGTTCTTTCCTTTTTGGGAACCTCCTGGGAGATTTCAGAAGATACCAAAATTCGCTTTGATTTGCCCGTTTTCTAAAGGTGAATTACCCCTTTAAAAATCTCTTGTTTGGATCTTCATTCTCTCCCTTTGTCTTTCCTCTTTTTCTTCTTCTTATTCTTTTCCTCCCGTTTTTCATTTTCTCTTGCTTCTCATCCTTCTCCTCTCTTTCGCTTTTTAACTTCTTATCATATGTGCCTTTTCTTACTTCCATTTTGCTTTCGGCTGCTGTCTTTTTCTTCTCATTGGCACTCACAACTGCTCCAGTTGGATTCTTTTCACACACAGATTCCTTTTTGTTTCACAGTGGGAAACTTCTTAGGTTCTGGAGCAGCTGTTTGATCCTTCCTGTAGTACTCCTTTTCATATTTGTGGCTTAATAGGTATGAAGGACTATTACACAGGTTTGAAATTGGAATGGGCATTTGTTTCATTGACCAAGAACCAGAACCTGACCAAGATCAGTACCATGCTCTTTATCTTATGCCTTCCTTAACTTCATGGAGAACCTCAACCTATATCCAAAAGAATTGCTTTGCTAGAGAAACCATCCACATTAAGTTTATCTATGGTCTCACAAAAACACGTAGTGAAAAAACCCTAAGCACCACACACACCTTTAGAACACTTAATAAAGTGTTCACAGGATAGTGTGATTTTAAAGTCCCACATTCTGTCTCTGTAGGTATCATGAGAGGAAGTATTACTGGGCACACAGCACTTAAAATTCTGATTGGCATTTCCTTCGTTGTTGAAAAGTGAAACTAGCTCAGTTTGCAGCAAATATGACAATAGGCTGTGCAAATGTATGTCTAAAATGCAGCTCTGTGGGGGTTAAACATTCAAGCTTATATGAGATAGCATCAGTTTCAGGTCAAAGTGCTATTCTTAAATGATCAGTATAGAACAGAAAAAAGGCATTGAAGTGACCTTGCTGAGGGTCTAAAACTGCACCAAAGCCTTTTCTGCATGATTAAGTGAGCAGAATCTTAGATTAGCTAAAAGCAGTGCAGAAACATAATGAGTTCACTTATTTTGGAGCATTTAATAACAGTTACAGACAGTTATGTGATCAGGCGGAGTTATGACTTATTCATTCTTTCATTGCTATTAAAATTACTGCATTTGAGGTTTTTAAAGTCATTGAAATAAAAAAAGTCTGATTTATGTTAGGAGAATTTAGCTTGCCCTTTGGTCTTTCAGTTTTTAAATGATATAATTAGACTTTTTAAAGACCATTCTAAAAGCATTATTAGCATTTTGTATAGCAGAAAGTAAATGCATGTTTTGTGGATAGTTTAATTTTAAAAGGGATAATAATACTTGATTCAGACAGTGATATTCATAGATTATTAAGGAGAGATTTTTTTGTATGAAATTTCTCAAAAGGCAATTGTATAATTTTAGTAATAGACTACACAGAATATGTGTGGATTTTGCTGTGTGTACACACAGATACTCTCTTTCTAATGCACTCTCTAATTTCATTTTGAATGGACATTACAAAGACATGAAAATAATACAACACAGCTTTCCTCTCATTTGGGAAAGCAAGGATGGGAAGAAAAAGTACCAGAGGATGTATTAACTCATGACCTTTAGCATACTTCCTCCAAAATTACAGAGCCATCTATCAGCCTGGGAGGAAAAGCTTGCTTTAATCATAACAAAGAGATTTGCAGGTGGTTTGAATTAGTAGTAAACAATGATCATCAATAAACCATTTTGGAGGGATATGGAAATGTCATGGATGCATCAACATTTTAATATGATTGTACTCTTTAACTTTTCTTACTCATTTCATTGTATGCAAATACCAACCCCTGTTCAAAGGGTTCCAAATTAGACATTGCTTCCACTTTCAAGTGGGTGACTTCACAATGCATAAAAGGTGCAGAGAAACACATCTCACTGTAAAACTGTGAAATAAAGTGCTGATTTTAGTTTGACACTACTGTAGGATTATTCGATATGCACATCTTTGCCCGTAAAATTGAGCTGACTGCAATCTCCTTAAATAACAGCTATTTGTGCCACATGTGTGTTCTGTAAACAGTTAGGATATCTCTTTTGGAGACTCCAAAAGCAGGGCACTGTTATTGAAGGATGGAAGCTGAAAAATACATTACCGAAGAGTGAACACAAAGAAGCCCCTGAAATAGCCAGGAATGAAGGGTCACCCATGTGGATAAATGGATGACCCATCCTTTGTTGAAACACAACTACACACAGTTTTAGGAATATACATGTTTATATATGGGTACATGTGTGTGTTTATGCCTCCCCATTATCTTTGGATACATTCGAATTTAATTATTGAGGTTTTCCTTCCACCAGAGTAACCAACTTCTGGTAAGTATAGCCGGAATAGCTCGGTGATAAGTTTTGTTTGTCCTAGTTAATTAACTGGCAGGAAAAGGTGTCACAGTTTGTAGGTCAGGAAGATCAGGTTATTTGAGTAGTAGCTGAAGGGTCAGTCAGAATTGCAAAGCAGCGATCTCTAGCGACTTTACACCATTGGTATCATTTGCGGAGGTTCCTCTGAAAACACTCACAGTTCCCTGACAGTGGTGTTCATTCCTACCTGGACCATTTCCAAAGGAACAAGATGGACTGGAAACACATCAGTCCCACTGACAGGGTCTGTGGTGCTTGGGGGGACGGTTTTTACAGCAGCCTCCAACTCGTGCAGTGCAGATTTTTGTCCACTAGAGACTGATCTCTGTCCAGTAAACATGTTGCTTAAGGCTTCACAGTTCAGACTTGAACTATGGTCTCAGAGGTGAGAGGCTAGTGCTTCATCCACTAAGCCATTTAGTCTTTTCCTTTGAAAGGAAGATTGATTTTAAAAAAGCTATTAACCTTCAGTGATTTATCTCATCAGATCATCTTCATTTTCTTCAGCTTATAATAAGACTATACTATTACAGTTTTATTCTTCAGTTAATTCAACGAGACTATCTGAAAGGGAAATACATGAGAAACATAAAGAAGGCAGAGATAATAGAAAATTATCAGCAACATTGAAATGAAAATGTTAACAGGAAAAACAAAAGAAACTGAGAAAATGTTATCTCACATCTCAGATATAGCTACGTAAGACATAATGGTTCTATGTAACCCAGTTTTACAGAAAAACTTTCTGCATGTCACATTGATTCTAGGGCCATACACCATGCTAATGACATAGGCATTGCCTTCCCATTTCTAGTGAAATGACAAAAGGGACAGGTTTCATTTATTGCAGTGACTAAAATATAAGCTTAGGAACCAGTGGTAATTAATTCACATGAGTACATATTCAGAGGTGCACGAGAAACAGCAATTTTCAAGGAAATTGCATTAAAACACATTCTGTTCTGAGCCTGAAATTAGACATTTTATCTATTTTTAGTGAAAAATGTGAAAAATGTGTTAAACAGTAACCTGTTCTGCTGCCTTATCCCAAATCCCTTTAAAGTGAACTAGAAATGGGTTGCTTTTTGTACTGAATCACGTTTGATTTATTGTATTTTATTGATTGAGTCTCTACTTTGGAAAAAGTGTTACATTTTGTGAATAATGTGTTAGCATTAATGACTTTAATTCATTCTCCATAACTTCATGACAGACACTAATTTACATTTTTTCTGGAGTACCTGATAGCAAAAGGAGTTTTGGCATTTTAATTTTTTTTCATGTGTACCCTTCGGGCTGAGCAAGAGTGGTGAATATAAGGACACAGCATTGCGCAAGTATCTGTTTCAAGGAGTATGGATTTTCCCTGCCCTTACCGCACTCTGCCCCACCCCTGACACTCAGGTATGTATACTGAAAGCTGGTCTGAAGGCTTATAATAACATTTCAGTATTTGATGAGGCTAAGCAACAATAGGCATTGCTTTCTGCTCTTTTCTGGGCTTATTTAACACTCATGGTTGAAATTCCCTTTGTTTCAGGTACTGTTAGTTTTTTTAAGCTGGTGTTTGGGCAGGTGAGGCTAGCTCAACAGTGGCAAGTTCTGACAACTGATTCTACAGAAATCTAAAAAGCTGAGCTTGTCAAGCTGTTGTTCTATATTTCCTGAACTGGTCAGTAAAGATACCATGTAAGAAGATTTGCAACTGGACAAATAAAGGACTAGAAAAATATTTGTGGTAATGAAGTCACTTTTGTCTATGTTTTTTGAGCAAATGAAAGTGACAATAAAGTAACTCTTTGGTAGCTGGTTATAAACCCCCTTCCTAACTATTTCACAGTATACAATGACTAGCATAAATAATATCTTCTCTCACGTTTCAGTAAAGTTCAAATTTCTTCACCTGACTTTAGTTAAACACAAAGACACATTTTAATTGCTTTTCTATGTCTGGATTAACTCTGAAATTGATATTTGCAAAATGAATTTTGATGGAGATTTTGGAGAGCAGGACTACTATTAATGGTTGAGGAAATAACAAAGAGAGAAAAGTACTGATCACGAAACTCAAATGTGGTTCACCTCTGAGTAAGGGGAAAAAAGTTGACTTTGAGAAAGGGGAAAAAGTAAGGGAGATGACTGCTGCCTCTTATTTCTATCAAAAAATCTAAAAATTATACTTTCCTACAAAATTCATATTTTATAGTGTTCAAATTATTTCCTAATATAGAAAAGCAAAGTGAAACATAATGAAAATGTCTTAGTAGTAGCAAATAAAATAATGCTTAGCTAGGCTTTACTGAGACATCCTAACATGATCTCCCATCCCAGATATGAAATGACAGGTCATAATCAAAATATTGAAATATATTAGAAGTTAGTGAAAAAGTACAGAATAAAACCTGAGAGATATGCATGCAGGTCTCTCTTTTTGTTATAGTAACCAATGTACATTTCTTATCGCTTTCTGCATGTGTCCATCAAAATATTTCAATAGATCTAAAAATAAGACGTAGACCTCAGTTAATTGGTGATTTTATTCATTTTAAACTCTAAGCAGAACCAGCAATAAAGATAAAAAATTAAGGGTCCCAATGTCTCAAATCAAGCAAATTCCAAAACCTGCCATAGTCATCTTCTCGGTAAAATGGCACAAGATTTTGATCAGCAAAGTTCTAATAATTTAGGATCTTCGCACTACTCTCTCTGCTTTTTGCCATACATTCAGGGAAACTTCAGTTCCGGATAGAGTTCTGAATTCTTGGTCTTAGATCTGATCTCTTTACTCTGCTCATTCTTCTCTGCACCGCCACCTAGTCTCTGTTTCCCCAGCTTCTGGGAGCCTGACCTGTTTTCTGCATTGGATTTCTCCTCAGTTGTTTTCATGGCTATGATCATCATTTTTCATAGGTGATGATGCAGGTCTTCATGCCGCCCTCCATCATTCTTTCAACTTGCTTCGGACCTCTTGGTTATATATTATCTCTCCTGACTTTACCTAGGTTCAGCTGTGTTCTAGTGGATCTTGTAACTTCTGCTCTGTAGGCCATGCTCTTCTATGACTTGCACAGTCCTGAAACGACAATCTCCAAAATACTGTGTAGTACCAGTGGTTCAGAAGGGACCAACTCCGCCAAAAGAGGGCACAAAAACATTTGTGAACCAAATTTTAATAATTTCTTAATGAAGCTATTAGGTTAGATGTTAAGATGCTTATATTTATCAGAACCTGCGGCAAGATTATTTTTGGAGTCTCTGAGCATGAAATGCTGCAGTGTTTTCATAGAATTAAGCTTCCTCCTCCTGCCCCTAGCTTGGTGCTAGACACATCCTGAGGAGTCTCTATTTAGCTGCCATGTAAAGTCATTTAACCATTCTTGGCGGAGTTGTGATGTCACTGATTAAATCTACCTCTTATGCTAAACAGCATTGAACCAAAAGCATTTGAATAACAAATAAAAGAGAGAACCTGTTTCTAGTCATTTTTCATTTCTATTCTGAAAACCAGCATGTGATTTTGAGAATGCAAAATGATTAATTTGTGACCAAATTAATAGAAAGTAATAAAGTTTCATTTAATTATGTGTGTGTGTGTGTGTGTGTGTGTGTGTGTGTGTGTGTGTGTGTGTTTAAAGGTGAATAGTAAATGTATCATGCTTACCATAAACTGGAAAGGTAAAAACAATAAACAAAGTTATTTTTCATTTGCTTCATCACATGGCTTTTTCTTGTTATTGTGTGTTAGTTTGTTCAGGCCACTATAATAAAATAGACTGGGTGTCTTATAAACAGCAGGAATGTATTGCTCACAGTTTTGGAGGCTAGAGAATCAGGGTGCTAGTGAAGATGGGTGAGGTCCTTTTTCCGGTTGCAGACTTCTCATTCTTCCCTCACGTGGTGGAAGGGGCAAGATAGCTCTACGGGGTCTTTTGTAAGAGAACTCTCATTCATGATGGCTTCACCCTCATGACCTAATCATCTCCCAAAAATCTCTCTTGCTAATACCATCACTTTTGGGGTTTAAGACTTCAACATATGACTTTTAGGAGGATGCAGTCAGACCATAGCATATTGAAAATTAGTATCGACTCATTTTTAATCAAATGATAGTTCTACTATTACACCTCTTGATAGTAATTGATATGTTTTCCATGTCGAGTCATAATTTTTGACTCTGTTTCCAGCCAGAGTTCTGAAGGGCAGGCAACATTTCTAATGTCTGATTCAGTTAGTGAATGAGTCATTCAAAAATATGTATTGCATGCCTACCGTGTTCCAAGCAGTACTCAGTCTAGTGATCTAGTGATAGTAAATATTGAAGTCACGGAGGCATCCAACCAATTCCTACAATATTATTTCCAGACCCATTTGAACACAATTTCTAGGCCATTCCTCTCTGTCCCTGGCAAAACTGAGTTTCTTCTAGCCTCTTACAAGAAATTCAAAATGAATATTATTTTTCAACTTCCATACCCATTTTATATCTTACTTGGAATTGTAGCAGTTTGGAAACTGGGATTATTTTTCCTTAGAAGGCAGCAGGGTACTTCCCGCAGTTTTAATAAACATTTACCAGGCATTTCTCAGGGGGTATATAGTTAATGCTAGAAGGATTATTGCCATCATGAATCAAACATATACAATGTGATCAAGAGCCAAAGCCACTCCAGGTGGACAAGGTACATCTTTGTAAGTTTTCCCAGTAATAGTTCCATTGGACTTGAGAGCTCTTTTACCCAGTAGGATGACCCAAACTGACCCAATTTACAAACTGGGCCCTACTGGGCCTATGTTAGTTGAGTTTAACCCAATCTTTATATTATCCTCCTATGTTATAGTCTTCAATTTCCAGCTTCCAAAAAGGATGATTCTTAGCTCTCACACTCATAATGCAAACTGGCCATGCTTGAAATGAAAGGTTATTGATGGAAATTAAGAATTGCTTATGGTAGCACAAAAACCCTAGCTCAAAGACAGGTACAAATAAATGATGATTTAAGAGCCTGGTGAATTTGATTGTTTACCAGAAACAGCTCTGCAAATATTGCCTGTGGAAGTTTATTTTTCAGCTGGCCTTTTCCTGTTCCTCATTTAGGGACATGGGAAGTGAACATTAGGTTAAAAGAAGTAATGAAAAAAGAAAACGAAACTATAAACCCAATTAATTAAAGTCTGTCTTCAACTGTAAGTGGCAGATGTATTTGTACAGGGTGATGTATTTGTACAGGTCCCAGTTACAAAAGCATCAGTGCAATATTCTGCCCAGGCTTTCATCGGTCTCTCAGGTAGAGTGAACTTGTGAGTGCTAAGCACACAAATGATATGTACAGTTTTTAGTGTAGTTTCCAATCAAATGTTTAAACTTGGTCTGTAAAAATAACTTGGTCAGAACGTTATTTTCCCTTCAACAGAATGAAATAGAAGGACATAATCATGTAGAAATAATGGTTAAATTACCATATTCAGATGATTAAGTGTCATTGCTTTTGATAAAGTTCTAGCCTTCTTACAAATGTAGAAACAAAGTCTTTAGGTAGTATATATTATGTTTCTTTTAACTGATTTAATCAGTTAGAAATCTATAATTCAGGTGTTTTGTTTTGTTTTGTTTCTCCTTGCTTTTCTATTTTCCATTCTTTGGGTGCCTTTACAGTGTTTTCATCCCCTACAGTATTTTCCCATTTCTGTTTGTGTGGCTCAGCCTTTGCTCTCTAATTGTTCCTCTTGTCTTCCTGTAATCATCTCTCATCGAACATGACTGCCAGCTGTACACCAACACACATACCTCCCCATCCCATGGCTTTTGTGTGGCTTCTGTGGCTCCAACCACTGTTCATGTTGGCTTCACTCAACCTGTTTCACTCTGTGCTTCAACTGTGACCTCTCTGCGTACTTTCAACCCCCACTTCCACAGTACAGCTTTCTCTTCAGGCTGTGGCTCAATTATACTTATTTTCTTTGTTGTCTTTTTCTTTCTAGCTTCTCATTCACTATCCAACCTACTGTTTTTTGGTTCCACCCAGCCACTTCACAGAACCTGCTTTCTCAAGTCTCTAATGACCTAATCGTCAAATTCAATGACACCTACACAGCTTCCGACAAGTCTGACCATCCGCCCTTCTTGGTTTTTTTGACCTTCTGCCTCCACAATACTTTCTCTTTGTTCTCTTCCTACTTTCTAAATGCTGACAGCAATTTGCCGGTGAATGTCTAACAACTGTTTCTCTGGAGGGTTAAAAAAAAGCCCTGATGCGTTGTGTTTACTGATTTCCATGGTGTAAAAACTCTCACCACAGTCCATTTCAAACTACTAATGTGACATCAAGCGCAGAATCGAGAAGGTATGTGAACAGTTATCTGTCTCCAACTGGTGTAAGCTGACTCTAGCACACCACTAGGTCTTGGTCTTCTTTTGTTAGCTTGCCCTTCACAATAGGAGTTCTCTAAAGGAATGATTTCGAAATTGGAGTGAATGTGGATTAGGGGATCTACGGGATCATTTATTAGAATGTGGGAAAAGCATGTTAGAAATTATATTTATATTTAATTTTTAGTTTTTTCAAGTATTTTTTATTATGTGCCAATTAGTACAGTATACATATTGTACAGATGTGTACTGTATGTGTATGTGTATGTAAATAGCATTTATTGGTGTCATACTATGTACTAGGCCTATTTTAGGTTATTTAATCTTTACTACAATCCTATAAAATAAGTACCGAAGTCCAGAGAAAAGTAGTTAGCTCAAGAAGAAGAATAACTTAAGAGTAAGTAAATTTATTGATGGTGCATTCTTGTTTTTTTTTTTTAAAAAAAAAAAAACAGACAGTAAGTGATCAAAAATTTGTAGAGATTGTGATTTGAAACTTGACTTGCTTTTCACTCGATTTTCTTCTACCAGATTACCTCATATGCACTGATGGTTTTAACAACAATTTATAAGCATTTGATTTCAAAGGTTTTTCCTCCAGCCATAGACAGTTTCAGACCTAAGTTTCTAAAGCCTTCTGGTAGCCCAATATGTTGAAGACATAATGAGAAGACTTCAGGGCTTATGTGTTGTGTTTTCACTCGTATACTCAATTCTAATTATAAAGAAGGTTAAAGTTCCAGAAAAATGTCAAAAATATAACACTAAAATATATTTCAGTTTCCTCATCTCAAAAGCAAGAGTTGAACTTGTTTGCAGTTTCCTTGAAATTCTTTTGTCCTTGATTCCTGTTAATACCCCACTCTGTGTTTCCAGTGTAAAATAATGCTTCTAAGTGTCCAATCAACAGTTCATTGGTTTGTAGACTTATGTGCTTAATAAATGTAATTCTGATTTTTCCTAACATTAAATTAACATCTTTAAAAATGATATATGTGACTATTTCAAAGATGACTTCTGACTTCTGATTTGGAAGTGACTCTTAATTTCAAGGTAATAGGTCTCAACTGAAAGATTAGTTAAATATATCTCCACAAATATCCAGATTGACAGATCTCCAAAACAATTTATAGTAAGCTATTTAGGGAAGACTGCAATATGCCCTTTGCACTTACTATGTGCTTAAGGGAAGTCTGGGTCTGTAAAACATTTGGTGATTGCTAAGCTTTTGACACTTTTCTGCAAACATTATCATATGATTGATATTGTCTTAAAAAGACAAAAATATTATTAGAATATAATATTGTTAGTTTATGTCACAATCTTTTTTCAGAGGTCCCATTTGTTCCAATGTATTACAATTTTCTTTGTGATAGATACTATTTCCCCCAACTCCCTTTTCTTTACTCACAGTCTTCTTACTTTTGAAATAAATTAAGGTTATCACTTAGAACAAGAACATTTAAGACTCCGGGAAAGATGATTTTGGAAATAGAGCAATAGTAAGACTTTTCTTTATTTCTTGACATGCACTGATTTATTATAAGTTTTTGAAAAAACAAGTTTCATAATTCCTTAATTATATTTTTATAATATAAGAAACAGGGTAAAAATGGCTATTTTGTATTCAGATAATGTTTAATCCCTGCAGATTTACTCACTTAGAAATAAATTAATTTTTTTCTTTAATGCTACATCTAAACTTTATGAGGCAGCTATATGAATTAATCTCTCATTCCCTATAGGTAAAGCCTATTATATTTCCAAAGTAATTTTTTTAGTCAATAATTTAAGCAAACCCAGTTAGCTGTGAAATTGAGAGAATCCTTTCAGCTTTTGGTATGCATGCTGGTATGCACAAAAGGTGGAGAAAATATTTGTTTTAAAAATGATAGTCATGATTAGATGCCTAAATATACTAGACCATTTCTGAATGTACAATTACAATGACCTCCTCCAGAAGTTCTGCATTTCTAGTTTATGCATTTATAAAAGGGGAAGAGTGTGAGCTGGTAGAACGAGTTGCGAAGGGGTTTCCAACCATGCCTAAAGAAGTTCTTAAAATTCCATTGACTTTGTTTGCCACTAGAGCTGTGTGAAAGTTACTGTTTTTAGTCCAGAGATTTATGCAAATTATTTTTAAAGTTCTCCTTATGTGAGGTCATATCCCTTGAGAGTCATCAGAAATTCTAATTTTGTATTAGCCAGAATTCCTAAAGCTAATTTAGTCAATATGGTTAGAAACTACCAGGGAGATTTTGTGTTCAGGGGATGTATTTCTTAGAGACAGGAAGATAAAATTGATAGCCATTTTTTGTTTGTTTTTAAATTACAAGAATAATACTTTCTTGTTTTTAAAAATCTAATTGTATAGAAGTTTATAAGATAAAAACCTGAGTTCCATACATCAACCATTAGAATTATCCAGTACTAATAGTTTTCTTTTTAATCAAAAATGAGATTAGCCTACACTTATTGTATAATTTGCTTCCATTTACTTAGTGACTTCTTTCTAGGCCTATGTGTAAATCATACTTAATATATATTTATGTACTTCTCTATAAAAAGATGTTTAAATTATTTCTAATTTGGGGCCATTACCAAATATAATAAGTATTTTTGTTCTTATATCTTAATGCTTTCATGCTGCTAGTTCTGAAGACTTGGCTACAAGAAATACCAGAAATAGGGTTGTTTGGTACATTTAACATCTTTATAGATGTGGTTGGTTAAAGTAAATGACTTTACAAAACCTTCTGATTATAAGATCCTGCTCTTCTGTACACATTGGAAAATCCTGGATTTGGGACCAAGTGAAGCTTAGCTCCACTTGGTCTTGAGAACAAGGAGTGTTCATTTTTTTGCTCTTTTGATTTTACTGCCTGACAATCAACAGACAGCTTCGTGAACTAAGGCAATGAATATCTGTGGAAATAAAAACCACTGAATCACTTATGCAAGTTTAATTTGACTTTATGAATATTTTTTAACATCATTCAAAAGGAAACCATAAATAATCTTCCTTGAGTGTAATCTTTCTCTTAAGGAAAATAATACACACCTCACAGATTGGGTATGTTATTGACTGCTGCCATTCCTGATTTATATCTGTGCTCTTACGCATTTTTATACTCTGTAGAATACTTTGTGAGTTAATACACTTGCATTGGCACATATATATGCTTATAAAAGTAGTGGACAGACTTCTCCAAGGCATCTGGGCACAAATAAACTATGAAGAAATTAGTGTTTGGAGTGAAACAATAATGCTGAGAACAAAACCTCTCCTGTTGTACTTCTCACTATTTTCTGTGCTAATTCTGTTGCCCCAGATCTCTTCAGGAGCACAAAAATTACTTTTTAAGCTTTTCCTCCTTAGGTTTTAGGCCAAAATGACTGTTTACTCTCTTGCTTCATCTGCTGGTTTGATGTAAAGGGAGTTGAGGAATCTAAGGAACAAATAATTTGCTTAATATCAACAGCAGCTATGGTTTTGTCATTAGAGTCCTGAGAATTAAAAAGTTTCAAATTCAATAGATCAGAGTTCTTGAATAGAATCAAGTGCTGGCAACCTTTCATGTCCTCCTTTGGGGAAATTTTTTCATTTCAGCAATGACTTGTCCTTCTAAACTCGGAAGGATGTAAGGCCTGAGGAAACTCATAGAAATGCTTGGATGCACTCAATATCTGTTTTTAATGCCATTTAATTGTTTATTTTAAACATTTCAAAGGGGTAATTTTCAACACATGCAAAATGAAAATTTTGAGTTTCTGTGGGGAATAGTTATGAGCAAATTGTTTCAGTGCTCCCTTTTGCCGCTCCCTATCAGGACCTCAGATTAAACACTGGTCAGGTCCCAACTGGGGCAATCAAGGCCCCCAATTTTATTATTGTGTTCAAACATAGAACATGCATGAAATAGTCTAGAGGGATTCTTTGCTGATATATATATTATCTGGCCCTACTTTCTACTTTCAGAGGGAATTGGAGCACTTTATTCCCACCACACCCCCAAGCTGAAGAAGACAAATCTCATCAGGACTATTACAGTAGTTTTCAAACTGTTCTCTCTGCCTCTATCCAGTCTCCATGACTGCTGAATGATCTTTCTAAAGATCATTGGTCATGTTACTTTCTTTCTTTTTTCCATGGTCTCCTTTTGCCCATGGGATAAAGTTTAAGCTCTGGTTGTGACAGAAAAGGTCTACCAGCATCTTAAATCTCTCCCAGTTTTTTCTTTCAAAATTACCCCTTTGCTTCATAAGCTCCAGTCATTAGAGATTCCTGGGCACTTCCCAGGACTCTCTAGGGTTATAACTTCTTCCACATAGCTTTTCATAAACACTTTTCATCGGATTACTTTTCTTCACCCTAACATCCTTGTGGGGAATTGGCCACTTTTGTGCCTGCCTACATCTATGAGTATTTTAATTATTATAGCTGTAATACCTTATTAAGTATATTTGTTTAGATGTCTGTTTTACATTTCTGGGATGTGAGCTACTTTGGAAAAGGTGAGGGTCTTCATTTTTATGTTGCTGTGTCTAGTAGAGAGTAAGCAATGACAAATTGGCCGGGTAACTGATGAATAAATCTCTCTATTTTAACCAAAGAGAAATCAGACCTACTTATCAGAGTCATAAATAAGATTCTACATAGGTGTGCTTGCCTTTTTTCCTTTGTCTTATTTCACAAAAGATTTAAGACCATTAAAAAATATTGCATGCTCAAACAGGATAATAAATAAATAATGGTGGAAATTAGAACAAAATAAATTAAGAGGAATTATAAAATCATGTTTAGAACTTTGAGTCCACTTTGATTTTGTCCATGAGCAAATAAAAATACATCCTTAGTTACCTTGTTAGGAAGAGCAAGTGGTAAATAAGAGATTCCTCAAAGAGCAATCCGGGATTTACTAAAGGTGTGGGTTTGAAACAGAAGATGGACATAGATTAGAGAGACTGTTTTGAAGAGAAATGTCTATCAGTGGAAAAATCAGTATACTACACCCATGATGTTATATTCATATTGATACATTTATCTAAATTTCATAGTCTGTACACCTTAGAATAATGGCATCTCATTTTATTCCCTAAGACCTGAGAATATACGTGCATTATCATTGAGTATTTAACTATAATTCTTACTATGTAAGAGGGTTTCAGGAATTTTAGCTTAATATTTTGAAATTCTGTTCTGGAGTCTTGCCACTAAATACAGCAGGAAAGACAAACTAAACATGTATTAATGAGGAAATAATTTTTTTTTCATTAAGGAGGGGGAAAAACAATAAAAGTTTGATTTAATTTTCCTTGAAACACAATTTTGTTAGATATCCATACTATTTCATTGTTGTGTTTGGAAAACATTTAGGGTCATGGAATTTGGAAAGATCAGAGAAGCTGAGAGATAAAGAAACCGTAGAATTTGATGAGACATCTAAAAATGCAAGCCAAGAGGTTATTATAAAACAGAGATCATTCATTGTATTTTAAACTAAAAAAAAAAAAGTAAGTGGTTATAATGACAACTCCAAATGATAGAATTTGTACTACCATTAAATCTACATAATTGTACTTTAATCATTGCGAGAAGATTGAGCATCTGGATTTAATGTATAAAGCTTAGAAAACCTAAAATACTTAAATTCCAGGTATAACCTTTAATCACATTCCATATTCTTAGCTAAGTTGCAGTAAGTTCAGGAAC
The DNA here is from genome assembly GCF_014176215.1 of Rousettus aegyptiacus. Taxonomy (NCBI): domain Eukaryota; kingdom Metazoa; phylum Chordata; class Mammalia; order Chiroptera; family Pteropodidae; genus Rousettus; species Rousettus aegyptiacus. The sequence continues at coordinate 112,589,576 of NW_023416306.1, read as the reverse complement.
TTTAAGACTAGTTAAAATTTATCATGATCAGTGATAATCTGATTTCCATATATCTTTATTAAAATACTATTAATGTGATTGACTCCCATGTAGAAGGAAGATACATATATCATGGGGATATGATAACTACTTTCAGAATAAATGATCAACCACATTTATTCAAATTTTGCATTTTGGAATTAAAGGGAGGGACAAAATTAAGTGACAATCATAAAAAGCTTTGATTAATTTAAAGCAAATAAAATTTGCCTTAAGAATACATGTTCCCTTGGATATATCACTAAATCTGTTTTGTTGTTGTTGTTGTTGTTGAGAGTTAAGGCTGATGTTTGAATACATATTCCCATTTCAGCCTAAAACGTGAAAATCTTCAATGAATTCTGTTCATCAGGCAATCATCAGAGTTCCCACCTTTCTACATTTTGAGTAACAGAACTTTTATATTTACTCGGCTGTGGGAAAGGAAAATGGGAAACATATGGCCAATTTATTTCCAATTTATTTCAACATTGTGAACGAAAGAAAGTTTTTAATGAGGAATCTTCAAGGAAACTCCACCCACCAAATTCTTCAGTAGGTTATAAAACTGAGATTTCCTCCAATGAACTAACAAGCTTGTCAGTTGCTGGGTGTGGATAAAAACCCACCTCCTTTCTCCTAGAATCTTTCTGTACTTGTCATCTCTATATGTAGTAGGTGAGAAGAGATGGCAGTGGCCTGGAGATGGGAAGGAGGAAGTCAATTCCCCACTGAATTCTTTGGATTGATTTTCAGCACAGTGAAGAGTGTCAGAGGAAATAACTGAAGTTCCTAGTTAGTAGAGACTTTGTGTTAGGAACCCAAACAACCAAGTTTGAAATGAAGTTGTGGAAAAAGATTCTTTCTTATGCCTATGCATGACATCAGACAACTCCTAGAGGATGAGATGCATTTGGGCAAAGCCCAAAACAGCCCATTAGTCTTGGTCATTGGCTTTTTTGTGTTGTTAGGTGGTAGCAGTGGTGGAGTGTCCCTGAAAATCTTTGAAGGCAGCACATGTGGACCTTGAAGAGATAGGTCTAGCATAGTTGGCTAACTAGGGCTTGGGAAGCCTTGGGAAGCATAATTATGATTACTTCAGAGATCACTCTGGAATACCTACCTGGGTAGGAGGTTCAGTGGGGGTGGAAGATTAAGGTCTTTTTTATTGTATAAGTAAATGCATTTGAGCCACTTATATTGTTGATCTACAAAAGTACAAAAAGTGTTTTTTCCTTCCTATTTAAAATTTATTAAATGTTTAATAAAGTGTGTGTGTGTGTGTGTGTGTGTGTGTGTAGAGTTGATCCTCTTTATCTGAAGATTTGAAAATTGAAATTTACCTACTCACTAAAATTTATTTCTAACTTCAAAATCCATACTCATGGCACTTTCTTGGTCATTTGCAAACATCTGCAGAAAAAATCTGAGGCACCCGACACGTGTGTTCCCAGCTGAAATCCAACAAGGTGATGCTCTACCTTCTTGTTTTAGCTCTCATAATGGTAATAAGTGTCTTCTTCATGGTCTATTTAGTGCCATGCCTTTCACATTTTTGTGCTTTTTGTTGGTGATTTGATTGTTTAAAATGGGCCCAAGTGTGGTGCCTAATTGCAAGAAGACTGTAATGTATCTTACAGAGAAAATATGAGTTTTAGGTAGGATTCATTCAGGCATGAATTATGGTGCTGTTGGCTGTGAGTTCAATGTTAATGAATCAACGATATATATTAAATAAAGTGTCTTTAAACATAAACATATAAAATGAGGTTATGCACTGATGGGTTGGTAAAAAATGTTGTGATTAGAGGCTTGCAGAAATTTAACTCTGTATAACCTAGGAGCGATGTTTCAGTATTTACTAATTCAGAATTTCCAGTGACTTTATAGAACATAATGACACTGAATAATGAGACTCAACTGTATGTATATATGTGTGTGTGTGTGTGTGTGTGTGTGTATGTGTGTATAAGTTTACATGCAAGATATAAAGAAAATGCCAGTGTACCCATATCCATTCTAAGAAATAAAACATCTGCAACTTTGAAGTCCCTTGCATGCTGTTTCTAGATGACATTTCTCTGAGTCCTTCCTCTTCCCCAGGATAATCACTATCTTGAATTTTATGAATAGCACTTACTACTTTTCTTTGGTGCTTTATGATGTACATAAATACCTCTAAAAAAGTATTGTATAGCCATATTTCTGATCTCCAGACATTTTGTCTTAATCACGTATTGAGTTGATTGGATGAGGCTCACCCTCTATGTATCTTATGCAGCTTCCCTTTCCCCTCAGCTTTATTAAGATATAATTGGCATATAACATTGTGTAAATTTGAGGTGTATGTGTGATGATTTGATTCTCATATATATTGTGAAATTATTACCACAATAAGGTTAGTTAACACTTCTGTTATTTCACATAATTACCTTTTTTTTTTTCCGTGTGGTGAGAACATTTAAGATTTACTCTATTAGCAACTTTCAAGTATACAATACAGTATCATTAACTCTAGTCACTATGGTGTACACTACGTCCCCAGAAATTATTCATCTTATAACTGAAAGTTTGCACCCTTTGACAGATATATCCCTGTTTCTCCCACCCTCCAGTCTCTAACAGCCACTATTTTATAATTTGTTTCTATAAGTTTGGCTTTTTTTAGATTTCACACAAGAAATCCTACAGTATTTCTTTTCCTTTTTCTGACTTATTTCACCGAGCATAATGCCTTCAAGGTCCATCCATGTTGTTGTAAATGTCACAGTTACCTTCTTTTTTATGGCTGAATAATATTTCATTATATATGTGTGTGTGTATATATGTGTATAAAATACACACATACACACACACACACATATATAACATTTTCTTTGACTACTCTTTGTTTCATTGATGGACACTTATGTTGTTTCCATGTCTTGGCTATTGTAAATAATATTCGGCTTTTTCTTTTTTCACTTGAAATTATGTCTGTAAGATTTCATAGTGTATCATATAACTAGAGTTTACTAATTTTATCTTTTTAAATATTTGCCCATTGTATAAGGAAAACCCAATATTTATACATTTTTCTATTATGATAGTTAATTTTGTGTGTCAACTTGACTAGGTCACAGGGTGTCCAGACGTTTGGTCAAACATTATACTGGGAATCTTTGTGTGGGTGTTCCTGGATGATATTAACATTTAATTGGTCTATGAAGTAAAGCAGATTGTCCTCTCTAAGGTGGGTGAGCCTCATCCAGTCAACTCAATACACGATTAAGACAAAATGTCTGAGTAAGAGGGAATTTCTTCTGCTTCTTTGGTGAGCTGGGATGTCTACCTTTTCCTGACTTTGGACTTGAACTGAAAAATTGTTTTTTTCTTGGATTCCTAGCCTGCCATTCTTCAAACTGAAACTGACATCATCAGTTCTCCTGGTTCTCAAGTCTTCAGATTTGGACAAGAACTGCACCATTGGCTCTCACAGGTCTCCAGTTGGCCGGCTGTAGATCCTGGGAATTCTCTCAGCCTCCATAATCATATGAGTCAATTCCTAATAACAGATTGTCTGTCTGTCTATCTATCTATCTATCTATCTATCTATCTATCTATCTATCATCTATCATCTATCATCTATCTATCTATCTCTATCATCATCATCAATTTATCTTCATCTACATACTCATCATCATCTATCTATCTTCATCTACATACTATTGTTTCTTTTTCTCTGGAAAGTCCTAATACACCTATTGGTAAACATGAACATTTAAGTAGTTTTCAGTATTTTATGATGTTCCTAAGAGTGCCTATAAATGTTTTTACACAGGTCTCTGAGTACATGCTCAAGAGTTTTTCTAAGGTATTTGTAGTATATTGAAATAAATATACTCATCTAAACTTTACAAGATAATGAAAGTTGTTTTCTTACAATAGTCAAGTGGATTTCTAGCCTATTAGTATGCATAAGAATTTTTTCCTTATAAAAATTTGCTATTGTCTATTAAATTTTTGTCAATATGGTAGCCATAAAATTAGTCTTATGATTCATTTACCTGATTTCTCAATAGCTGAGATATATCTGACCTGCTTTTAATACTATTTGATTTGTTATGTGAAATAGCTGTTCTTTGTTTTTGCTTGCTTGCTTGCTTTGCTTTCTATCCCAATTTTCTATGGACACTTGTCTTTTCTTATATATTTGTAGGAATTCTTTTTACATTTAAAATATTGATAGTATGTTGTTTACATGTAAATATCCCGTTCAGTTTGGGGGCTTTTCTTTTCACTTTGTTATAGAGTCTATTGACAAACAGATATTCTCAATTTATATGTGGTTGAATTCATGTATGTTTTCTTTTATGTTTATCTTTTTTGTGTCTTATTTAAGTGATCCTTCTATACCTTGGAGTTATAAACTATGTTATATTCTAAAAGTTGCTCCTTTTTTCACATGTCTATTTTCCACCTGCGATTGATTATTGTATATAGCATAATTCAGTAATTCAATTTCACTTTCCCACATGGAGCATTAATTGTCCCAGGATATTTTATGTCACGGCTCATCCTTTCTGCACTGCCTCCCCTATCATATATTAAGTTTCCACACTGAAGTGAAACTGTTCCTGAGCACTCTATTTTGTTTCATCGGTCCATTTGTCTTCTTAGAGCCAATTCTATGCTATATTAATTATTATAGCTATATTTGTCTGGGTGGACTAGGTTATGCTAGATACCAAACAACTCTGCAAACTCAATGATTTAGCACAACAAAAGTATATTTTTCTCTTATAAAAAATCTGTTGAAGATTTGGAAAACTGACCACAGCAGCTGTCCTTAATGGGATGGCTTAACATTGTATCTTCCTATCAATTTATGATTGTATGATCAATAGGGAAAGAGATAGCTTTGGAGTGTCTGAAATGGCAATTAAATACTTTTGCCTAGAAATATCACATGTCACCTCTAGTAACATTTTATTAGTCAAAGCAAAATTTATAGCTAATCGTGACAGTAAGGAAACATAGTAAATTTGAATAATTGATTTTATAATGTTAAAATGAGTATTCATTACTTTAATAAATCCAAATTGGTCATGAGACAGTGTGTTTTTTGTACTTACTATTTTGTTTAATTACTTTTTCATCCAGGTCATAACTGAATTTTTTTTAATACTTTTCATATTATCTTTATCTTGTTTTGATATCTGAGATATACTGCCAAAATAAAATAATTTGGGAAGTGAGCCCTGTTTTTTTTTATGGACGAGTTGGGGTAATAGTAAAACGATCTATTCCTTGATTATTTTACAGAGACTTCCCATGAAATAATCTAGGCCTAATGCTTCATTTTGAGAAAATATTTTAATTTCTTTTGTTTATGTGATTATTGAGTTTCTATTATTTTAGAGTCAGTTTCTCCAAAGTATTTTTGTAAGCATATGTTTATGTTAAATTTTTTATATTTAATCACAGAAGATGGTTTTTAATATTGTATTCTTTAATGTCTGATGACCTCTAATAACATCTTCTGTTTTCTTTACACTATTGATTATCTGTGCTTCCCTCTTCATAATCTGTCTTGCTACAGGTTTGTCAATTTTATTTGTGTTTCAAAGAACCACAGAGATTTTTAAAATCTCCATTATATCTTTACTTTTCATTTTATGAATTTCTGCTCTTAAAATATTTTAAAGTTATTAGATACATAGAACTTTAGTATCTTGGTGAAGGGACCCTTATATTGTTTTATGGTATCTCTATTACTAGCAAGGCTTTTGCTTTAAAATCTACTTCATATTATAATAAAACAGCTGCACAATTGCCTTTTGGTTAGTATTTTCTTGGGATTTCTTTTCCAATCATCTACCATTTCATATTTCTATATCCACATGATTTAATCATAACTCATAAGTTTTGTAACCATACTCTAACAATCTGTCCTTTTAATTGAAGTACATAGTTCACTTATCATTACTGTGATTAATGATTTATATGGGTTAATTTTTACCATCTTAATTTGTATTGTTCTTTTCCTAGGTTTCTTCTGTAGTCTCCCTTCATATATTATATTCTTTTGGGTTGATTTTTTTTCTTTTTCTCTTGCTACAAATTTGGATGTTATGTACTCTATAGTCTTTTAAGGGTTAATTTAGAAATTAAAACAGCCAACTTAGTACAATATAAAGTTAACTAATATCTTTGGTCTGCTCCAACAGTACAAGCAGCTTAGAAAATTGAATCACCCTTTCGACTTCTATACTATTATGTTTTGTATTTTTGTTTTTTTCTTCATTAAAAAATACATTGGTTAGACATTATTAGTGTTTTATTCAATTCTTTTTTGTTAATGTCTGTTGACATGTTCACAATTTTATTCATTATCATCCTAGTGCTTCTTATTGAAGGAGGATTTTTAAAAATGTTCTTATCGAGAACGTATTGGTACTAAACTCTCTTAGTTTTGTTTGAAAAAAAATATTTCCATTTTACTCTCGTTTTTCAAAGGAAATTTCACTGGATATAAAACTCTGGCTTCTTAGATTTTACTCTAAATCCTTTCAAGATGTTTCCCATTATATTTTGCCTCTGCTCCCATTTATAATTTAAGAAGGCAGCTATTCCTTATCATTAATTCATTTGTAATCTCTGATTTCTTTCTGTTTGCTTTTAGGATTTTATCTTTAACTTCGGTCCTGAAATTTTAAAACAATTAGTCTAGGCGTACATTTCTTTTAATATGCCCCAGTTGTTATTTACAATACTATTTCAAATTGAAGACTCTTGCCATTCATCAGCGTTGGGTAATTCTCAGGCCATCCTCATTAAATACTGTATTTTCTCCATTTTAAAAAATCTCCTTCTCATAACAAATTAGATATATGTTAGACAATCGGACTTTGTACGATAGAAGTTTTTTTTTTCTCTTTGTTTTTCTTTTCTTCCCTGTACTATATAATGTCTAGTTTCTTTATTTTTATATTCCAGTTCTGTAAATCTCTCTTCAGCTATATCTAAGCTACTGATTAGCTTATTTACTAAGCTTTAAATTTTTTTCAGTTAATTTAGTTTTCTATAAGTTGTATTTGTTTTTTTCCAAATATTATGATTGTTTCTGATAGTTTGTGGTTCATTATTTATGTTTTCAATTATCTTTTACTTCTTAAAATATATTAAGTATACTTAAAATAAATTATAGCAATAATTCTAATATCTTAAATATTTTTAAATGAGTCTTCTGTTTTTTTTCCCTGAAAATTCTTGATTATGACTTATTTTCCTCTATATTTTGTTTTATGACTGTCAGCTCATATTAGTTATCTATAATAATTGATCTTTGAGTTGAAGATGCATGTCTTCAAAACAAAGATTAATTTTGCTTTTTATGGAAGCAGACACTGATGTGGAATTTGGTGTGCAAGATATTTATTAAAGATTAAGCAACACTGGGCAGAGGGAGAAGTCAAACTTTGATGTAAGCCCAAGAAAGTTTTGGCCAATCCAGTGAAAAGCACTGGAGAAAATATTGCCTATCAGAATTATCTTGCAATGGGCTGAAAAGGATAGGCTTTTATACTTTTACCTCACCCAGGAACCAAAGGTGGGGTTCTCTGGGAAGAGCATGACCTCAGTGGGGTGGCTGTCTCTAACTGAGGCTTATCTTGACAGTTGTCTTCTAGCCACAATATTTGTAGTTAGGCAGCAAGTCCTGCCTTCAAGGGGGATAGGAGCAGTATTTCTTTGTATCTATCACGATGCAGAAACAAATACGGGAAATTGCTTTCCAGCCCAGATTATTCAATAATCATTTATAATTTCATTTCAAATCCTCTATCATGTAAGCTGCATAAAATGTATGGTGCAGGTATCTTGGCAGTTCTTTGATTAGGCACTGGTGTTATTCTAGAAAGAAACTCTTGAAATTCAAAATAACTGCCAGGCCTTTTGAGGAAAGTGGTCTCTGATCTTTCTTTCTATCACTGCTATGTGTCTCAAGTCAGAGTATCTCAGCTAGCCTGGTCATCAATCTTTGGTCAGGGTATAATGATATACACAAACATTTATGGACTGGGTGTGAGTAAGGCAGTAACTTGTTTACCATTGCGGATTGTGAAAGAGTGGTTACTTTTAAGTGTCAACTTGACTGAATCACAGTGTATCCAAATATTAGGCTAAACATTATTTCTGTGTGTGCCTGTGAGGGTTTCTGGATGAGATTAGCATTTGAATTGGTAGACTGAGTAAAGCAGATTGCTCTTCCTAATGGGGGTGGACATCATTTAGTCCTTTTAGGGCTTGACTAGAACAAAAAGGCAGAGGAAGGGAAAATTTACCCTCTCTGCCTGATAGGTTGAGCTGAACATCAGTCTTTTCCTATCCTTGGATTGAGACTTATACCATTGGCCCTCACATTCTCAGAATTACCCCACTGCTTTTTCTGGTTTTCCAGCTTGGAGATTATTGGATCTCTCTGTCACCATAATCATTGAGCCAATTCCTTTTAATAAATCTCTTTATATATTTTATATATGTAAAATATATAGATACAGATCTAAAAAGATTTATTATATTATTATAAAATATTCTATTGGTTTTGTTTCACTAGACCTAATGACCTAATCAGATCTCCTGTCTTGGACAGTCTGGAAGCCAGATGTATAGGAGCATGGAGGCCACTAGAGCTGAGAATTATCACACAGTGTCCCCGCTGTGTCAAGGTTGCTTATCCTAGTTACAGCCCACCCAATTGTCAGGAGAATGAAAAGGGCCTCAAGATCTAGAAAAAAACTACAAGTAGATAGATTCTAGTGCCAATTCTATTATTGACCTGCTTTGGGTTTGAGGAGAAGTGGCATGAAGGAAAAATTGCTAGGTCAATAATAGTAGGACAAATGCTAAGTATAACCGGCAAAGCTACTGGAGTCTTTTAATTTATAAAAGATTATTATTTTATAATAACTGATTTGTGAAAATAATATAACCTCCCTTCTTTTTCAACATTTGATCGGTGATCTCTAACCACTGGTTGATAGGCCACTCTGAGAAAATAATGCTATTACCCGATCCTTTCAAACTCACCTCTTTCTTATCCTTCTCATTCTTTTCTCCACACTCACTTCTTTTTCTAATATTCCCCAGCTTTATTTCTTACTTTCTTCTCTATTTAGTTTCTTTTCTTTTGCCTCTGTTTTTGTCCTACTGGTGACACACTTAGACATCGTGGTGATATTTCATTCTAAGATAGAGCTCGGCTCATGGGCTATAAGGCATGTTCATTTTCAACCAAAAATTATGGAAAAATGAGACATCATCATCAACAAAGATTTTTTTTTTAACTTTTATTTTTTGGCACTGATAGGAACAGCAAAAGACAAAAACATAGATAATTTCACCCTTTAATATATTGGTATATTTTTTAAATGTATATTTGGAGGTCACTCTGGGTGGAGAAAATATGCAAGATATGGTTTAAAATCCCATTACATAGGACAGGAAAAAATGAGATCACTTGAATTTTCCACAGAATTTCACACATTTTATCACTTCATTTTCATTCTAGGGCACAAATCTTTTCTTGGCACCAAGAGAGGGCATGGAAGGCTTGGGATCTCCTCCAGTCTGTCATATCACTAGCTGTCACAGAAAGACATTTTCTCTTTAGTCATCACAGATGCGTAGGATTATATTTTTAATTCATATCTCCTTACATGCACACATGCATTTGCCTTAGCATCCTGAGAAGAGACAAACAATGAAGTCAGGGTGGGAGTAAAGGTGGCACTTCCTTTGTCAAATCTGAAAGTCTGAGAGTGGTGTTTGTAGATACTCTGGAAAAGTGTGCATCCTTGAGCCTGTGATGATAGAAGAGATAGTAATAATAAGTATATCAATAAGGTCAGTCTGTGTCTTCAGAATGGCCTGGGTAACCAAAGTCATAATCTTCCCCAAGGAGGATGTGTTAAGGAAGTGATCTGCTAGGCTGCACATTTAATGGTCTATGGAAGATACAGTCTGCCTCCTTCCCTCGTAGCAACAGAGGATGACTCCCTGTCATTCTTGGGAGGTTGTATTGCTTTTCTCGAGTGAAATTTAGGAGAGTGATTCATATTCTACATTGGAAGTTTCTTTGTTGCCTCACATAGAAAAGTAATCTTTTTAAAATCCTGAGTTCCGTAGAGTTTTTGGATAGGGTTTAGTGGAGAAAAAGATCAAGCCAGCAGGACCTGGAGACAGTTTTGGCAAAGGCAGTTCAGCAGTGATTATTTTTTAGTGATTGTTTTTGTTTCATGTGCGTTAGTTTTTAGCATCCATTTCCTTTAAATAAAAAGGGTAAAGCAGGTAAAAAAAAAGTTTTTAAAATCTTGACTTAAGGCATTTTAATAAAACATTTGGGTTTTAATTTCCCTAGGCAAAAAAAAATAATAACAATAGTATTCACACTGTCACTGCCATGAAACTCACTGCTCCGTACCCTACTTTCTTCTCAGATGCCATCAATGTTGTGGAGGAATAATTAGATCAAATCTATAAAATGCCTTGAACTGTGAGAAAAAGACCCTCTGAAATTATAAGTTGCCATTATGCTTGTCTCTTTTAGACACATTCAACCACAAATATTTCCATCTGAACTCAAGGCCCATCAATTTGTGACATTTAAACTTTAGAAAACAGTTGGAGTTGTCTGACTACTTCTAAAGAACAGCAGATCTATAGATCTTAGTGGGAGACAGAACAGCAGGATAATATGCTCAGGAAACCAAATATGTATTCTTTATTATCCTTATTCCCTGCCCCACCTCACTTATATGGTCACCCTCTCCCTTCTTGGCCATACTTCCAACCCCCTCTCCTCATGGTCCTAGGACCTCAAAATTCTCTTTAAATGTATGAGAAGATGTATCTTCATTAAAAGGAATATCTTTATTAAAAGGGGTATGGTAATAGATCATTGTCATCTCTGCAGTCTTTCTCCTTCGTTTAGAAGTTGGTGTGAAGACTGGATGTACAGAACGGTGTCATCTGCGTTAATGATGGTAGACTGGGACTGGAGTTGAAAGGCTCCAGCCTTTCTGGCTCATACTGTGCAAGGGATATGGCTGACACTCATGTTTTATTGGAAAGATGGGAACAAAGGATGTTAAGAGGACTACACAGGGGCCATGCAAGTCATAACAAGCCTCGCGAAATTGTTTCAACTCCCTTCCCAAATCATAGCTGTTGTGACAAATGTGTCAAAACTTTAGACAGGAAATACTGGATGCTGAAGGAACCTGAGTCAATGTAGAACAAGATTGTGTCGCTAACTCAAGATACTGAAGTGGGAAGTAGATAAAAAAGGAGAATCTTTGTAGAAAGATAAGGTTACTGACGTTTACTCTTGAGCTAGCTAAGCATTTTTACTTTAAGAAAAAATTCATTTCTGATCTGGAAAGCCACTTGGTCACAAACTTCCCAACTGCTTTGTATTTATATTGATACCATTACAATTCATTAACCTAAGGCTGAAATATGAAAAACAACCAAGTTCTCAGAGGAAAGTACTCATCTCAAAGTGTGCAATCAACTCACTAACATATGTGAAGGGGTGTTCTTGCGTTTCTTGGGCCAGTTGTCATCAGTCTGGAGATTTCATTTAGATTGTCTGCGAACAGTATGTTTGAGTAAGTTGTGACTTTTCTGCAAGAGAACAAAATGAGTATTAAAGCCCACATGGCTTCCTTCTGGGACATATATCTGAGGCTGAGCTCAAAGCGATGAGTGTAAAAGTGCCCTGAGTAGGTCACTGATGATTCTACTGCCTACTGTACAGAGATATCAAGATCACATGCCCATAACTATTCAGGAACTTAGAAGTAACTATCAAGTTGTGCAGATGGCACCTTATTTTATGCTCATTTCCCTTCAGATCACCAGGTTGGCCATTAAAAGAGCACAGGTAGTCTTTGCCAAAGGGAAAAAAGGCCACCATATGTTTGGGAACTGAATTTGAAGCTTCATCAGCAGGGACTACACTGAATTTTTAAAACAGCATCCAACTAAGTGGAAATTAAAGCAGAAGTACGTTTCTAATTCAAGTAGCTGGACTTTGACTGGCTTCAAAGAGGTACAGGTCAGAGTTTCGTTTCTGGTTTTGAAAGGCTGCCTCATCACCAGAAAATAAAAACATGGGGACTCAAAAGAACTGGATTCTTATTTTCTGTTCTTGGACACAGCCTGATAGAAATTTTCACTTCTTCATACTTTAACATTTCATCTGCAAAATGAGATAAGTGACCTTAACCGCCCTCTTAAAAACATTGTAAGACAGGTAGTTAATGTCTTTAAAGTCTAAGGTAAGTAGCTGTTCAATCAAGAAGATTTTCTTTATTGTTGTTATAATACCAGTCTCAGAGTGGGCTCACATCAAATAATTGTTTTCTTTCCTGTCTAATGACACATTGTTAAAGTTCTTAGGGAGCCACTTTCACCACAGAGTTACCGGGGTCCTATTGATTACTCTTTGAAACTGAATGCAAAAAGATCACAAATATCTGGTGGGGAAACAGGGACTCTCAGATGGTGCTGGTGGGAGTATAAATTAAAACAGCTATTTTTGGCGAATTCTATCAAAATTTAAAGTGCTCAAACCCCTTTAACCAAGTAATTTCACTGGTGGGTTTCTTTCCTAGAGAAAAACTTCCACATGTGCACAAAGTAACAAAGTAGCATGTGGAGGGATAGCCATTTGAGCTTTGAGTTTTTTTTTTTTTTTTTTAAGAAAGTGAAATATTAGAAACCCTTAAAAAGTCCATCAGTGAACAGTGAAAAAAATTAAATGATGGTTCACCCTATACTGTGGCATCCCGTACAGCAGTTAAAAAGAGTGAAGATCTCTTTGTATCAGTGAAGAGCTCTTTAGATGTATATTTGAATGGGGGGGGGTGGGGATTATATGTTTCTATTTAGATCACGAAAGTTCTATTTTTATACATATTTGTGAAAATAAAGTTTGGGAATCTATCTATCGTCTCTCTATCTACTATCTATCTAGATCAATCAATAGATAAGATACTAAACTGACAACCTATGAGAAGGAGAATGGAGAGAATAGGCTAGGGAATAGATGACTTTACTTTTATTCTCTATATTTCCATATCCTTTGAGTTTTTATAAGCTATAGAGAGCATACTCAGCTATTTTTATATAAAAATAATAAATAGATTTCTGAGACATTTTCTCTTTGACCTGGAAAGGTCTAAACAGTCTTTTCTGCTTCAGTTTTTTTTTCCTCTAAAAGTTGTCAAAGTAGTTCTATACTCTATTTCTGTTCTCATTATCACCAGAATTGGTAAATAGAAGATCTAAGATTGTTAGAGGGAAGTCGGGACTTGGATTTGTGTCTTCTTCAATGACTTTAGTTTTCTCGATTACCTTTTCCCCCCCATTTTTATCATGAAACTCACAGGGTTTAGGGATAAGGAAAGCATAGAGTAATATTTTTGAAAGTATATTTCATAGAACACTTGTCTCAGACTTAAATGGGAATCCTACTATTCAAAGCACAACCTGTAAGGCTCCATTTCTCCTTTCTCTTTCCTAAGAGACTAGTTCCCCGTTACGTGGTTTGCTTGGAATTGGCCTAACTCTCAGCTTTGGACCTGGGCCATGATTGGCCTAAGCCAATTCAGCCCACCCTGATCAGCTGAAGAATAATCAATCCTAAAACGGTCAGCATATCACGTTCCATGGCCATAGCGAATGGCCCAAGATGGGCATGTAACTTAATCAGAAGAAGCCAACAATTGCCTTTGATGGTCGAGGAGAAGAAGCTTTCTCTCCTCTTTGGTGGTAAATGAGGACTCACTAGAGAGGCCATCTATCTTAAGGAAGCCCGTTTGAGGATGAAGCTGACACAAAGAGGAGAGCAGAGATGAGGAGATTTCAGAAACAGAAACTATCTCTCTGGTGCCTAAAGCTCACACTACTTTTTTAGTTAAGTGCGACTATAAACTGCTTTCATCTATTAGTTTTGATTGGGTTTCTATTATTTGTAAGTGAAAGTGTCTTGACCGGACAAGTAAATATAATCAACAATGGTACTTATCTCATAGTATTGTTAATTCAATTTAATGAGTTAATACAAGTAAAATGTGTGACACTGTGGCTGGCAAGTAATAGTACTCAATGAGTCAATCAATAATCATTGGATGAAAAAAAGTTGAGTCATCAGATAAGTTTGGGGAATCTGTGCCAATGAAGTAAAGATGATTCCTTCACTGCGGAACTACTTAAAGCCTTTAATATGCTAATGTGCGTCATGAGTTTCCAAGGTTGAGATCTTGTATGCAGTATTGCCTAGAGTCATTTGTGCATGAGAAACTTTTTTTTTTCAAAGCTCTAGTGACCGACCCATCAGCAGAATCTGTTTCTGGAATTATTGATGTTGAGACAACATTAATTAAAATAGGACTCAGTATGCTATTATTTATGCAACTGGGAGATGTACACTTGAGGTGTTTTGTCTTATGCCCTCCTATCTAATACTCAATCTGGATTTGAAAATGTAATTTCCATTTGCAGCTAAAACTATCAAAAGTTCAGTGCTGACTGCTTCTAGTAATAATAGTTACCACTTACTGAGTGGCTATAATGCCTTAAGTACTTTGCTAAACTCTTCACATTCATTATCTTATTAATTTTCTTAATAGCTATATGATGCAGGTATAATGATTCACTTTTGCAGATAAGATAACTGAAACTTAGAGGCTGTTAGTAATTACCAAGGTCATTAGTTGGTTAGTGGCAAAGCTTGAATTTGGAACCAAGTCTGTCACAATTTATGAAAGTAACCAACACATTAAACTGGTATAAAGAAAACATCCATTAGAAATTGCCTTGAAGTACACATCCAGGTATTTATAATCTAAGACTGGTGACCTAGCAAAATTTTTCAAACCAATCTGTGCATGGACAGTTCAGTACTCAACTAATGAAAGTGCTTTCTTTTTCTTTTTCATCTTATATGGATTTCAAAGCCATCCATATCAAAGAACCATCACCTGAGAAACTGAGCATCCAACAACATGGCTTCTTTATCAAGGAGCATCTGTTTCTTACAGTGATCAGACTGCCTTTCAGCCTTTTTCTGCATAGTTGGTAATTCAGAGGCATTCTCCTATACAGTAATTAAAGATGAGTTTTCCAGCCCTATTGAAAAAACTCCTCAATTTAGCTATGACAGGTTATATTTTATAATGAGGTGAAAGGATATCACTGCTGGAGAAAAAAATTCCACGGCCTCTGCCACTCACAAAAGGCTGTCAAATATTATATGCTTCAATGTGGAGCCTCATTGTGAAAGGAATGCTTCTGTGGGGTTTCAGATGTTCCGTGGTCTCTCTGTATTCTCAGAACAAACAACTATGGAGGAATGGTAAAGCTCTGGAAGAATTCAGACACTCAGTGACTGTCTGGGCCATTTTCTCCTTAGAGTAGAAGGAAATGCTCACAAATAGCCCTGCTCACAGCCTATTCAGAAGAGTCCTAATTAAAGTCCAGACCTTTATAATAAAGCATAGCTAGAGGATGGAAAAATTTACTCTAGGCTTCACAGCCTTTCTGTGAGCCTGGGATGTTTATTATAAACAACTTTTTGGACTGTTTTGGTAGACTGTCAACCCTGGTCATACCCTCTGTTTCCTCATTTGAGTGTGCTTTGCAAAATTATCATGATTGTCACCTTTGCCATGACCAAAAGATAACAATGATCTAACTTTATTTCCTGTTTAAGTTTAGACCAGAATGTCTGTGGAGTTTATATCACATTTATTTTATATACACACACACATGTTCATTCAAGGCTGAAGCTGTTGGGTCAAGGCTAGTTTTCAGCATGGGTGTGCCCTCTCAAATGAGATTCCTCAGTCTCCAGGGGCTTGCAGTCATTTGCCCTTTGGAAGTCTCTGACAGGTTGGAAGCTGGTGTATTTCCTGTGGTTCTTTTAAAAACAGCCAGTTGTGTGAAGACGGAACTTGCCGTCTTCCATATTGTTCCAGTAGATGTTTCAGAAACTTCCTGAATGAGACTGTTAGTTCCATTTCTCCCCTCCCCCACCCCCGCACCCCGATACATAGAGAGAATGAGGCCTGAAGTACCTAGTTTTGAGTTCAGTTCCATAACAACAGGACTCCAATGCACAAATAAAACCAAAAGAAGAAGTTAAATTTGTCAGCTAAAACATTTATTTAAAAAATAGACACAGTTATAGCAAATATTATAGATTATGTGACACCAGATAGCCTTTATTTATCTACCTTTTCATTGCCGTAGAGTACATGTTAACCTTGAGAGCAACTGAAAAAAAATTCAAGAAACTTGAGTCCTTGATTTCCTATTTACTTTCAATAATAATTCAGGTTTTGTGTCAAAAGCTGATAAATATTGCCAAAAAAAAAAAAATAATAACCCCAAATTATTTCTGGACTTCCTTTATTCAGAGGACGGTATCACATTAAAACTTGGCAGTGAATGTGTTTGCTAAGTATTAACTTCAATAGCTAGAAAGGAAAAATATTGGGAACCAAAATATGTTGAACAAATAATATTATATCTTAGCGTATCTAGAGAGAATCTAGTCATAAAGTAAAATCTCTAGTGATGTATGTCCCAGTGGGACAATACTATTTCAGTGTATTTTGTTTGTTTGTTGTACTGTGCTCTGTATCACTCTAATGTTTATTGCATTTTGGTGTATATTTAATCTTTATTGCTTTTTATCTAAATTGTTATAACTTTAGTCCATCAAATACTGTCCATCTAAACTTATGACGGTGCCATCTAGTGGCAAAATAGCTTTTTCTCATTAGATTTAAGTGGGATAAAGTTGAAGAGCATGTTGGGAACAGAAACCATTTTGTGAAGTTCAATGGTCTCCTCAGATGGACTAAAACTAAAATCCACTATGTAATACTTTTATCTGCTTTCTGTGCATCTTTTATTTTTTCCTAAGAAAAGATTTATAAGAAGAAGATAAAAACAAAGCCAGTTCATAAATTCAATTTCTTCACAAAGGCTTATGATAGCATCTTGTATTCAATGAAAGCTAATAATTTTCATGTGTTTGTGTTCAGTCTCTGTTTTGACTTCTCATCAAATCGATAAGATTACTGTTTTCTAGGATTTCACACCTTAATTGGGTCCCCAGTCTGCTTTCTTTTGCCATGTAGGGTTTCCTAAACCATGCCATACAAGAATCTCATTTTTAAAGATGTTTAAAAGAGGTGATACAAGACCTTATTTATGTCCAGTTTTCTAGTGTTAAATATACTAGGTATTTTGCAAATATTGTATGCTGTATTTCATTTTATTTTCTTTTATCCTGTTTTCATTGGAACTTAATTTGGGAGAATTAAAATTAATTTTATTGCCCTAAATTTTCAGGTCCTAGATATTTGTGCCCAGTGAATAACATGCTTTTCTCTGACTTTTCCATACTTACCATTGCGACTAGGCTTTTGCCTTATAAATCAGTTGGAACTGAAGTTCAGACCTTGAGACTCAGCACATTTGACTGAATTTCTGATCCCTCACCCAGTTCTTGATCTTTAGAAGTACAGGTTCTAGAATCAAAGAAGTTGGTGCCATTTCCTAGTTGTGTGACCTTGGGTAAAATAAGTTAACTTCTAAAAGTCTGTTTATCACCCATAAAATATGATTTTTAGAGCATGACTTTGAAGATTAAGCATTTCTACACTTCTTGGGATGTAGTAAGCACTCAATAAATTTCAGGCGTTGTTGTATCTACATCTCTTCCTGCATAGGATAGATGCTGTTTGTTCTCTGTAGCTATAGTCCAACTTTAAATGGGATAAGTAGACTCTTGTTAGAAGATTCCTGTGCACTGGCCGTGCCTTTCAGGGGACTATTCTGCAGTGTCATCAAGTTTCTAGCCATAGCCGGCAGCCTAGCCTTTACTTTCTTTCCCATGAGTCATCTTTTAGGGCCCTGGTATAATTCAGAGGTGAGCTCATTTGGGTTATAAATGACAAATTCTTCCGTTTTCTCTTTTTATTCTGCCTCTATCATCCGATGGTCATGGGATGGCGAGCAGTTAGAAACTAACAGGAATGTGACATCTGTATGTGATTTACACCATAAAATGATCTATAGCTCTAGATTGTCAAAGAGGAAACTCAAATGGAAATGAAACTCACAAATAAGTCACTTTTGAACATGGTTTTTACAACTAAAATGGAGTTAATGTGTGATTCTCTGTTGCAGACTGTCTTACTTCTTTGTGTAGTGATATTATTCCTCTCTTTTTGGTGCCCGAGGAGAAATGTTTTATTAAAAATTCCTTGAGAACAATGTGCATGGCTTAGTCATCTCTTTCACCCTCACGGAGCTTAGTACAAAGCCTCTCACATATAGATGCTCTATAAACATTGGTTAAGAGAAGTGACTACCTCCTCAAACAGCCTTTCTAGAAAGACTACTTCAGGAAGTAAAGGTACCCCAGATTTGTTGGTTGATAGACTAAGCCCTGAATATTTTGAAGCTGACTCTTGTTATTAGTATTATTGCAAGCCTCCCCAATATCTTCCTGCCAAGTTTATTGGGGATTCAAATTTTACATATCATAAGGTGATTCTGAGTTTTTGAAAGTAGGGTACTATTTTTTTGTTGTTATTTACTCGGGTATGAGAACCTCATTCAGAAATCCAGATGTCCTTGAGAAAGATAACTATAACTTTATAAAGAATAGTTAACCTGAGTATTTTATTATTATTATTTCATGTACCAAGCAACAGGCAATATACATTGTTATTCACTCTCAGAATATCAATAATGTGATGGTTTGATGCCTGGGAAACATTGAACTTTTTATAGAAAAAAGTTGGTCCAATACTTTTGTCATTAAATCTCTTAAGAGAAAGAGCTATTTTCAAAGACCTTGCAAATAGAACTGTGTATAATTTCTCTTACCTACTTGAGTTGTCTGTAGAACTCAAGGTCAATGTATATTCATTTATTCTTTTGCTTATTCATTCATTAGCTCATTTATGTATTTAGCATTTGATGAGTGCCTTCTATGTGCCAGGACATAGGAGAGTTCTTACAGACCAGAAACATTAATTAAATACTATCCTCATTATGTTGAGCTCACACTCCTGTAAATTAGAGACACAGGTAAACAAAAACTGTGTGTGTACAATGTGACCTGTGATCGGGTGAGATGAACAGAGATCTTTGGGAACACTAGGGGAAGCACATTTTATAGGAGTTCTGAAAGGCTTCACAGTGAGATAGGAAGGGGCAAGCTGCAGTCGAGGTCTTCAGAGTAACTGGACGTTCACCAGGTGATGAAATGGAGAAATAATAATAACTCTACAGAATAGAATCCCGAGAAGGTTGTTAACCCTATGGTTTATTCTTTCAACACAAAATGTGGACTTCACTCCAACTTTAATTAATTAGTTAATTTTTATCTAAAACAAACCTATAGTAAATATGGAGCCATTGACTGAGTTTACCTAAAGATGATAGTTATGTTAGAAAAGAGAATAATGAGAATAATTTTGCCTACCCATTCTGCTTAATAGTCAAAGTAATTCAGATTCACTCTCCCTTTTATTTAACCTAAGCACTTTGGGTAGGCGTTTCCTTGAAGAAACAGAAAAATCAAGTAAATTGACAAGTTACCACAACTGCTATAAGTCAAGCTAAAAGCCATTAGGAGATTGAGGTTTACCTTTTCCCAGTCTGGAAGTTTATTCAGGCAAATGATGGTGGTAGGTACACTAGACCAAGATATTTCTTTTTCAGATCTAATCATCTATTTCTGTTTTATTCGTTCATTCCACAATTATTTACTGAGTGCCTATTATGTGCCAGGTACTATTCTGAGTACTAGAGATTTAGCAGTGTAAAGGACAAAGTACCTGCCCTCAAAGAAATCTACATTTAATTGTGTATGTTCATGGGAGGCACAGAAAGAGAATATAATTGATGTAATATGAAAAAAAATACAATATAAGATATAAAATAATACATAATGTAATTGAATAATTTCGGTAGTGTTAAGTGCTAAAATAAAATAAGTGGAACAATAAAGTTAAGTGAAAAAATAAAGCACAGCAGGAATAGAAAATGTTAGAGAGTGCGTTGGGATTCCCAAAAGCCACTGTTGGGTTCAATGTTTCACTAGAAAGGTTCACAGAACTCAGAAAGCGGTTATACTGACAGTTATTGTTTGTTACAGTGAAAGAATACAGATAAAAATCAGCAAAGAAAAAAGGTGCTTAGGACAAAGTTCAGAAGAAACCAGGAGCAAGCTTCCAGTGGTCCTATCCCAGTGGGGTCACATGGCTAATGCTGAATTTTAGCAAGGATATGTGCAACACTTGCAAAGTGTTTCCAACCATCTAGGCCTTGGAGACCATGAAAATGTGCAGAGTTTGAGTAGCCCAGATCTGCTAAGGTAATCTTTTACTTCACAGAGAGGTAGAAGACTTTTTAAATAGGGGTTTTCCTTCTGATCTCTTCCTCAAATGTAACTCAGTTGACATTTCTTGGCTCTTAATTTTTAATGTGCTGGCTTGCTTTGTCTCTTATTTCAAGACACTAATAAACACCAGTGTGCATCAGGGCACAAACACATTTGTATGTGCGTGTGGAACATTTTAGCATAAGGTACCAGTGTCTCCAGCACCTGTTTTCCCAAGGCAACACTAATTCACCCCCATTCTATCAAATTAATGCCTACATGTCAGTGGACTTATTTGTTGGTATTCTTACTTGCCATGTGTGAACTGATTCATATATCCTGACCCTAAATATATAATATATAATTATTTTCATTATACATTTTGTAGGAGTCAACACTAAAACACATAAACTTTTTCTTTTCCTAGTTTTTAACAGTGATGTCAGTTGGCAAATAAGTTCAATTCAAAGGAGTACATGTGCGCCGGAGACGGCAGGGACTGACAGGAGCAGGAAAGGTGTAGAGGTATAGGAGAGAATTTTATAATCGAAAGCTATTTGTCTATTAGCAGCTTTAAAAAATCGCATCCCACAAAAGTAAAGCACAACTTATTGTATAATATTTCAGATGTGTATTCTTAGAAAACAAATACATAGTCGTTATATCCTCTGTTTTAAGATCATGGTACTTGATGAAATTTTAAGTCTTTCTGAAAACATTCATTTTCATCTCCCAGGAAGCATGCAGTAGCAGGCAAAGCCCTTTCCTTCTGCTTTTAGTGGGGTGGGTTTACACTTCGAGGGGAAACCTGGAGTAACCAAAATTGCATACACACACACAAAAATGAAGGGCCAGTTCTCTTCACTACTGACCGGGGAAGGGTTAAATTGATGAACCTATTCCCTTAGAAGTGGAAGACAAGTGTCAATGCTGTGAAGAAGGGAAAGACCGTTCCCTTGCATACCTCTCTTCGAGCACCTGCTTTTAGAGAACATTTTATAATGCATCTTCACTGCTATCCACTGGCCATGCTCTTTGCTTGCGATACCTTTCTTGTGAACAGGAAGTTTTAAGTGGGAAGGAAATGCATATCGTGAGTCAGTCACTCAATATGTGTTACCTCATAGTGAATCAAGATTCGCTCTATTTTATATATACATATGTAATCGTATAATATAATATGTGTATATATTTTACATACACACATTTATTTAGCTTATTTAATAGGGAAAGTTCACATAAAACAGTTTCACTTTATACCAAACCATTAAATAATTTTCTAATTTTTGACTTTCGGATTATTGCCACTTTAAGCGGAGCTATCTGTATTTCTTCCACAATTTTTTTTGGTTGAAATTTCTAACCTACATTGGGCTTATTTACCCAGTTTCCTTACAATTTTTAGTACCACTTTAAGTGAAGCATATTCAATTGTCTGACAATCTGCACATTCTTCTTCTAGAGTCTTCTCTAATCTATTCACATTGGTTGTTTTAGACATTTTTTCTTCTTCTCTGGCCAGTCCCTGATTGTGCTCCCAAATCCTCATTCTTATGTGATTACCAGCATTCCTACTTATAAAAACTCATCTGTTCCCAGTGCATCCTGCCTCCACCTTCATTTGACATTACTCCTCATTTTCCCACACGTTCTTTGTGTCTTCAACATCTCCCTTTTCACTGACCTCCTCTCTCCTCAGCTTACTGCCATGCTCAGATCGCAGATTCTAAAACCCACTGTGCCATTCGCGCCTGTGGCCACTGCTTTAGCTCATCCCTTCATTTGTTCTCACCTAGATTGGCCGCCTGGCTTGTTCTTCTGCCTCAATTCTTTCACTTTTCCCATCTGTCAAACTTCTGACCAATTAACCTTAATATTCTCCTGTCATTTTATTCTCGAAAACCTTTAATGGTTCCCCAGGGCTTATTTAAAAAGTTCAAACTTCTTAGCTTCATGCTTTGCCAAGCTTCCTCTATGACCTGACTCTGCTTCCTTACCCTCTACTCACTTTTATATTCCCCACTTTCGATCCACACTGTGTTGTCATTTGTTTCTTGCGTGCATTGTGCTTCCTGATCTTGTCTTGAACGCCGTCTCTCAGCCTGGATCATTTTCTCCCTTTCAAGCATGCCTTATTTTCTTTCCCCCTGCTACCCAAATTTGAGACTAACTTCTAACTTAAATTTAACCTTTTCCCAGAAGCTTTCCCTAGCTGGAAATTCTCTCTTTATTTCAAATGGCTGTCTGTAGAGGAATAGTTTGTACCCCTGTTACAATACTTATTGCATTTTGTGCTTCGTCTCTTCGACTATAGTGCAAGCTCTTTAGGATAGAATTTATACTTACTTCTTTGTTATGTGTTCTATAGCACCTATTTTTAGCACAATATCTGAAAAACACTTATGACATGTTTATTGAAAGAGTCAATAAAATGAATGCGTATCTCCAGAAGAAAGAACTGCTGGTGGAAGTATATCTCAAATCCTAACTCAGTATCTAGGTGTGAATAAATTAAAATAATTAACCTTAGCACATCAATTCTTCGAGATATTTTATAATTGCTCTTATCATGTAAAGCATATCAATGTAATTGGATATACTGTGTTTACGAGCTTGAAGATATATTAGTGGCCCAGACTGAAATTTGTTTTCATCCAGATTAGTAATGCTGCTTTCTAATGACCTCTGAATCTTGCAGAAGTCATCAGGGTGTTTATCGAAAATAGAAATCAAATAGAAAAGCCATTGCATCTTTCCCCCCCTCTCTTAATCCTCACCTAAATGCAGAAAATATTTGGTGTGTTCAAAACATTTACTGTTCTATGGCTTTTAAAGAAAACCCAAACTTAAAAATGCAAACGCATTGTGTGCCTTTCTCATATTCTGACCTATAAAATTGCATGCTTTAAAGTTATTTTGAAACTCAGAAATAGAAATGGAATCATCAAAATGCAACATTGTCAACACATTTAAAAATTTTGTAGGTGTGAGCTTTCAGAGAAAGGGACTTATTATTTTCATTCCTCTTGCTGAACCTCCCATTTATATGGTGTTGCCTTCCTCCAAGGATCCCCAATAAACTTCTTCCATTTTTCCACCACTGAAAAGAGAGGTACCCCTAGGCTGGAGAGCAGCTCCCATTTAATAGTGCATAACAACAGAACCGAGGCTGTCAAACTCTGACAGCTTGAATGAGGGAAGATTTCAAACAATTATGAGTGGGATTTTAAATGCTTCACCTGAAATACATTGCAGAGTCCTTATCACAAAAGGGAGATACTTTGGAAACTGCCTGAAAATTCATCCAAGAGGAATTTAAGAGAAACTTGGCAGGTGCTCATGACACAACAGTTGAGAATAAGAAATGAAGCGGTGCACTGAGGGGATTTAGGGAGGCTGAACATAATCATTGATGTAAGAATGAGGCCAGGACTCAGGAGATGCAATTCCTGCCCTTTGTTATAAGACCTCAGGGACTGCAAGTGTCTAAACCCTTCCTTGTTTTGTGTTTTGTCTCAAGCCAAGTAGTATTATTTTTATTAGCTAAAAAAATAGGAGTTGTCTAGTTGAGCAAAGCCTATTCAGGACTGGACAGATGGGGACATTACTGCTATTAATACACCATTCTTTAAACATGTTCATTCATTCTTAACAGCACCCTGATAGGAAAATCCATGGTCAGTCCTAGTAGGTCCGTTTTGCTTATAAGAACTTTAAGTGAATAAGTAAATACAAATCCTGTTGTGGTCATATTCAAAGTAAGATTGTTTCTGACCAGTCCTTGCCCTCTCTTCTTTCCAGACAACTGCATTAGTGTGCTCTAACGACTGCCAGCTTTACTCCTATAACGTCTTGTAATTTCTTTTTGGCGTATTGCCCCACAATTTATTTAGACTGTTTTAGGCACATTTTTGAAAGTAACTTTATTCTTTCCCACCTTTATAACTAATTATTGTAAAGCTATTTGAAACGAAAATTTGACAGATGATGTAGGTGAAAGTAGATCAAGCCATTCTAACCATTTACTTTACTTCAACTTAAATATTTTAATTTCCTAAAAGGCCGAGGAAAGGAAAATAGTTTACTAATAGCCATATAGGCCCTCAATTCCTTTATCTAAATTCCTTGAGGCCAGATGTGTTTTAGAATCACAAATTTAGAATTTTAAAGACTGAATACAGTGTATATATCTTATATCTGAACACTTTTAGTGGCACCTGGGCAGCATCCATAATCATTACATTAATGTTTCCACAGTGAAATGTATGCATATTCATATCAGCTCAGATCTGTGTTGTCATTACACTTTGTTTTCAGAAAATTTCAAATTTCCAAATTGCAGATGATGGACAGATATTAAAGTAAATCTTCACTTAGGTTCAGTAAATCATCAATAGGTTCCGCAACTTTAAGCAAAATGACATAGAACAAAACCAAATTTATCATAGGTTAACTGAAGTAAACGAGTTAAGTTCCTACAGCATCTCATCAAGCTTATAACAAAATGAAGTTGAATGAAATGATGTTATTTGAGGACTTGCTTTACTTAACTCTTAACTTCATTCTTTAAAACAGACAATCATAAAGATGAAGAAAAAAATTCTCAAACATTCTTTTTGTTAATGAAAAAATGGAATCTCAGTGACATTAAGTAATATGTTCAAAGTCACACAACTATAGAAGAATACAGCCAGCATCCTAACCCAATGCATACTATTCTATTTTACTGCCTTGTCTTTTTTAAAGATGCATGCCCACTTAGTTTGTTTCAATTTTTTCTCTATTTCCTACTGCTTTAATATCAATGGGTCCATTGACATTTCAGGTGTTTTTTTTTATTCAGTACTGGTCCTTATGTAATATTAAAAGTGAATGAGATCTCAAATAGAACCTGAAATACCCTACGAGGTAACAGAGTTCACGTTTTATATTCACTTAAGTACTGAATATTGTTGGGCATTTATTTTTCTTGTAAAAATGTCATTTTAAGTACCTAATTTAAGTAACCACTGTATGGGCATCAATAAGTTTATGAAAACCTAGAAATTTTTTCAGGGTTGCCCAATTATTTTCTAAAATGTTCAAAGGAGAAAAAAGAAAGAGTAATTCTGCAGAATTATTTTCTAGTTGAATTTTTTGTCACATCTACTAGGATCGGGTGCAAAATGTTACTGTTTTGAAGTTATGTGAAAAATGTTTTTGACATCAGGCTCTCCACGTGAAAAAGTAACTCTTTTATATATTCTTTTTCCATTACTATCACTCAACAATTTTTGAATTATGTGATCTAAAGGAACTTAATGATGAAATGTGGGTCAAATCCTGGCTTAAAGGTAAGATTGCCCAAGCAGTGGTACCCAGACAAAAGTTCTCCTAAGTACAGATGTTTATAAACCCTCTCAGTAACCTACTGATAACCATACTGGCTGGAGATTTTTCTTTAGCTCTAACTTGAGTCCTTCTTGCTTCAGCTTAAATTGATTCTCGGACTTAATAAATGCCATCCTTTTTCATGAAGGGCAATGCATTTTGCAATAATAAAGCTGAGATTTGGGTAACTTAATGATAATATGCATTAAATTAGTTTTAGCTTGATGCAAAAACAAATCACATCAATTAATGTTCGAACTTCCTAATGCCACAGTAATCTTAATATTTTTCTTGGCCACAAAAACTCTATTTTTATACAAAAACTACAAATGTAACTTTACTTATAAATACGTTTACCCCTTTCCTCAAAGGGCAAATCTACTTTTGAATTTGAGAGCAACTTGACCATTCAGGAATGCAAAAGTAATGACTATCTCTCTGAAAATCGATGATTTCTTATGTTTAAATTTTTAATCCACATTGTAGAATAGACTAATTATTGCACCTCTCTTTCTTAATTAAAAAATACAACCCTGCTCAGAGTCTTCAAATATGTAAAATGAATTATAGAAAACATTTATGCAAGACTGTCATATTATTAAAATTAGACAATATTTTCAAAAGACAAATTTTAAAGTGGTACAATATTTTGCTCAGAAAATCACATAGAAGTACTTTAAATCCAGAGATTCTGTACTGTTATCTCTTGGCAAACTTGTTTTGTAAGAAAAATTATTCAAAGAAAAAGGTTTTCATTATTCCACCACAGATCTTGAAACTATATCAAAAGAGACTTGTTTTCATGCAATTA
Source organism: Rousettus aegyptiacus (assembly GCF_014176215.1). Classification (NCBI taxonomy): domain Eukaryota; kingdom Metazoa; phylum Chordata; class Mammalia; order Chiroptera; family Pteropodidae; genus Rousettus; species Rousettus aegyptiacus. The sequence continues at coordinate 112,562,922 of NW_023416306.1, read as the reverse complement.
AAATCTTCAGACACATAGGAGAGATGTAGCATTGCCTTTCGTAAGGTCAGCAACACCATCAATTCAATTAATCTCCTCAAACATTCTCTGCATTGCTCAAAAGCTGTCCTCATCAGGGTGGCTGATGTGATGGCATCGACTAGAGGAGAAAAACAAGGCTATCATTCTGGTGGATTTTGTTTCTCTCTACACTATCAAAAGATTTGTAGAAAAAGACTTCGAGTCCTATTTTTTATCTCTTCATTCTATTTCAGTTCTTTATGCTTTTGTAAATTTAGTTGAAAAAGAGCAAATACACCTGTTTGTTAATATTTCCTTTGTACATCAGTTTGCCTAGTGGTATAATAAACTCTGAGTGTGTGTATATACATATACACACATATGTATATACATATAAAATATTTACATGTATTATACTTTCAGATCAACTTTATAAATTGTGTGCATTAACCCATAATCTTTAAGTGATTGGTGGTAATATTAAAGTAAAAGTTACAGGGCCGTTATTTATTTATTTTAAGCTCTTCTACAACTTTCTAGGATTTGTATCCTTCCGTTAGAATGCCTTGAATCACTCTCTAGGAAGGTTTTCTTTCTCGTAACCTGTTAAACTCTCCTACTTTGTCAAGAATCAATGGAAATTTAGAAACACAATTTAGAATGTGTTTTAGGGCTTTTCTTTTCTAATACATAAAGTGCTAGTTTCATGTTTCTACCTGTTCTAATAGTGCTTTTTAATTTATAAGAAACCTTTACCAAAGTGCTCTATTTAAGTTTAGAGATGGAGAGAATTTGGAGAGAGTCCAGATAGAGTAATAAAAATCAGTAAGCCTATATGCAAATACATTTTGGGAAAGTGGTAATGCTTGCCAAGATTTTAGTCAACCTGCCAAAAATTGCATTTTGCAAAATGCAGTGGTGTTACTCATGCATTTTTCGCACTGTGAATGCTAATGAGTAATTCCCAGTGGTTGTAGAGAGGACTGGCCCAAAGAAGTAGCTTCTGAGGCTTATGCACTAGTGACAGGCTTCTTAATGTAGACATGGTTAAGACTTTTCTTTTAAAATTGGGCTCTGTAGGTATTTAATTCTCACTATTCTATGTTATGGAAATGACTCTAAAGGGCAGAAAAAATGTAGGAAGAAATGTTCTCGTTCTGAGGATCTGGTTCTAGAAAGTTTTTGTTAACTGACCCACTTTGGGTATGCTGAAAGAACAGCTGGAGGAAAAGTAAGCATTCTATCTAATGCTGTAGAGTTAATGCAAGACCCATAATCTGATTTTACCATCTTGGTTTTTCAAAGTCTAATATTTTCATGTAAAAGACAGAAGGAAGGAAGTTTCAGTCAACCATTCCAAGGCAGCCTTTCATCGTGAAAAGAATATGGACTTGCCTTTCAATTATACTTTGCTGCCAATCATAATACTACCCACATTAGCTCTGTAACTTGTGCTAACTTTGTCAATGAGGAGGGTTTGCATGTCAGTAAGTTAAAAAATTAAAACACTTGGCCCATAATAGGTGCTCAATAAATGTGAGCCCTTTTCTTAAAAGCAATTCTCATTAATAGAACAGTGAATTTAACTAGGAAATTGAAATCCAGTCATATATTTAGAGGAAGCAAGTTATCATATAAACATTTTTAAGTGATAAAAAGAAACTGAGGATAGAAATCTTTTCAATATCCACAAAACAGGCACATTTGCAATATTTCAAACTCCAGTTGAACAAATAGAGGGTAACTCTTCTCTTACTGCATCTTCCCATCTGCATCGTTGGCCATATCAAATTCAAGCATTCTAACCTGTTTTTAGGAATAAATTCCTAAAATAAACAAGTATGCACTAGTATCAGAGTGAGAAAAGTGTATAGATATAATGGATGTAATTGCGTAGATATCAGAAATAAATAGATCTGATAATGTAAAAGGTTTATATTACATTATTTAAGTTAAACTTTTCAACTAGGTTCATACTTTCAGTTGCCAGATAAATTATAGGAAGTCCAGTAAAATTTGATTTTGAGATGAACAGCACATACTTTTTTAGTATAAGCATGTTCTGAATCTTGCATAGGGGCATACTTATGCTAAAACATTATTTGTTGTTTATCTGAAATTCAAACTTGACTGGATGTCTTATATTTTATTTGCTAAAGCTGGTAACCCCACTCATATTCTAAACTCTTATTTATGTATTTTACTATTATATTATGATTTATCCTACCATAAACCAACTCCTTTGCTTCTAATTGATCTCAGGCCTTTTATACATGTAATTTCTGAGTTATTTCTTGAAAAATTTTTTTCTTTATATGGGGAAGGGATGATGAAGTTAAAATTCTAGGAGAACCCCGAAGCTAAGTAGTCTGTAAGAAATAACTTCTACAAACTGCATATTGAACATCGAGCTGCATTCACATTGCTCTATTTTAATAAGTAAGAGCAAAAGATCTCTAAAAGCAGAAGATAGCTGATATCATCAAATTCTGCTACATGGCATTACAAAGGAGGGAGAAGGAATAATCAATCCAGAAGTTCTGAAAGACTCTCCCTCAGTAGATTGCGTGTATGACTGGCTGGGAAGGTTTCTCTGTATGCAGCAGTATAATGAAGCTACAAGAGGGAGAGATTATGCTTTCAATTTTATTCATATTATGCACAAGAATTTTGAATTAGTTTTTTGGTGGGTAAGCACCTTAAATCACCCATAAAACATCAGCTTTATTGTTCAGCGTTAAAGAACAGGAGGAACAGCAAAGAGTTTGAAGAACTAAATGAATATACAGGAAAGTTGTTCATACACGTGCCTTATGTTTTAACAGTAAATCACTAACTTTTTAGACCTGAAATTGCCTGCGAACACTTAGTTCCAGGGGGTTAAAAAGAAACTGAAAGAGAAAATTTCTCCAGGATTGGAACAGAAAATAATGTTGAAGCAAATAGAACTCTGCATACTTCTGACAGTTCAAATGATACATAAGTACACAGGCTGACAACGGCTGGTTTGTCCCTGCAGTTCACTTCGCTCAACTCTGCATGGTTCTGTAGGACAATGAAATTCAATGCACTTAGAATTTCCGGGAAAAAAAAAAAAAAAAAAAAAAGAGCTCAGATTCTTTTAAAAGCATTTCTATGAGAAAACGGATCATTTACATGCCAAAGGCACTTTTAATGTGACATATTTAGCACATGTATTATTTAGAACGAAAGCTGCTTGAACTTAGTGAATTTTAAAGTCTATAAAATGGCACCCCACTGAGCAGAAAGGTAGCTGTTCCCCGTTATGTGATTATTTGGAATAATAGACTTGTACATAACTTTTTACGAAATTAAAGGTATGACATTTACTTTCGTTTAGCCCCATAAATTGCACTTTAGAACATAAAGAATGGGCTGATGCATGAATTTGTTGTTCCTTCAAGCAATTTAACTGATTCTTAAAGAACGGTTTTGTGTTTCATCTATTCAGTAACACATCAAATAGTTATCTTAGTAGATTTAATGAGACTCATGAATCACTTAACTCTTCCAAGAAACGTTCAGAGACCTTAAAAATGAGAAGGGCGAACATCCCTGGTTGGTTTTTACTGTTTCCAATGGAGTCCAAACTCAAGTTCACCAGCTCAACTGCCGTGGTGGTTGGACTTCACTTAAGCCACTGCATATACGTCATGGTAGGGATACCCATCTGCCTCGAATTCCTTCAGAGGAGAAAATTGGGATTACAAATCTGATAAGATTTTGGACATATTCTGACAAACATAATTTCCTAAGAAGATGCTGTCATAAAAGCACACTGCCTTATTTAGAAGAAACACTCAGAAAACATTTTCTTTAAGTGTTACTGTGGACAAAGCAGCCAGGTCTTAGAAAGTAAAGAGAGATCTGTTTTTAAAAAGCTGTGATCTTGACCCTTCCTTATTTATGATAATTTGCCTCAAAGAGAATTTGATATGCTGAACACACACACACGCGCGCGCGCGCACAGACACACACACACACATACACACAGCTGAATTTCTGTGATGAAACCAGTCAGAAATATATCCATGACTGCCTAGAAGTGATTCTCAATAGAGTCCTAGGAAATGGTTTATCATACAGATGAACTCAGGAATATACACATTACCAAGCAGAGTCCGGAATGCATCAAATCTCTGTGAATTTAAAGGAGTGAGACTTGCTATCTAATTATTAGAGTGAGGGTCTGTAGTGGTACATTAGGCTGTTTTAAGATTTCCATTTTTAAACCTCTCCACTCCTTCACCCCCTCCAGAGATTTCAATGATAGTGTTTATATTTCCTTCAGGCTTGAATTTGGCATTCAGGAAATCAGCTCAGCAGGTCTTGAGTAATTTATCTGGTTTTCTAGGAAGACTCTTTTGGTATCCTTTAAAGATAGAACACTTGGTTGAAAACGAAGTGCTGTGGTGGGTCGTAGATTTGCTGTGGCTCCACACAGCTCTAAAAACTGGGTGCATTTTTTTCTTAAAGGAAAGTTTGCTTTGGCTATGGCTAATTCTCAAGATCTTTTTCTATTTTTTTGATTTTCTGAATTAAAATAGCCAAGATTTGGGGTATTAGAAAATTAGCCTTAATAAAGCACAAGATTTTTACGATTTGTCGTCCTATGTCTATTTTGCTCTTATAGATTTGTTTGGAGAAAGATGGAACTAAAACTGGATCTACAGTCCAAAAGGTGTCATTATGGTCATTTGAGCCAATAACATAATTATGTATATAGATATATATTTATCAGATATTTGCAGCCATTTTGAACTCTTTATGTATTAATGACACTTTGCCACTTTCTTAAAACAATTTTCAACATCATAGAAGCAAAAATCATGGAGAAGGTTAAATGCTAAAAATATACTTTTAAATTACATTGAGGTTATGGCTTAAAGCCAGAAAAATCAAAGAGTTTTTATCTTAGAACATCCTTCTCTATTTCTTTGAGATTAATTGCCATGAGAAATTTAATTAATTCTTATTGTTGTCAGCAGTCTCTTGTGGTTATTTTGAGGAATATGGTTCAAGACGATGTTTACCCAGAGGGACTTGAATGCAAACTGTTTCAAACTGCATTCAGAATTCAGTTTTATTCCTTTGTGTGTGACATTACACTTCCATTCTCAGAATAAACACCACGCCACCTGGGATTTCAATGAATTATCATTTTTAAACCAAAAATTTAGCATTGTTTGAAGTCTAGTTTATTTCACACCTTTCTGAGGTTTCCTTTAATGCAAGCAGGTAGGATCGCTAATCTTCTCATCCTGCTGCAATCTAACAGTTACTAATATTCACATGTGTGTGTTGGTGAAAAGGAAGGTTGCTTTTAGCAAGCATGAGGCAAGGTTTTAATTTGTAGCTGATAATTTGCTACTGGAAGCTTACCCTGATTAGTCTTCTTACCGCACCAACAGTTTTTGAGGTGGTGTGAATTACCTGCTGTGTATGTTTTTACCACTCACTCAGGGATGAAAATGAATTACAACCTAGCCCTCAATTAATGCTCCAAATAAGAAAACCTCAAACTTCTTTCATGTCCGCACTTCTAAAGAACAGAATTAGTTGCTTCTGATATCATTGGAATTGTAATTCACACTCTTGGAAATCCTGCAACGGATCTTTCAGCCCCACTCAAACAAGCGCATCTCAGCTGTTACCCAATTACATTGCCTTTGCTCCAAGTTAAATCATCATCCAACAGCTGAGAATTGAAACAAACTCCATTTGTGAAAATGAACCATGAATTTATCAATAATGTGGAATGTTTTAAGTGTTAATTCTCATCCCACAGAAATTAGTATGTTATTTTTGGTTCTGTTAATGGTGAAATCTAAGAAACTGAGTCGTGGACTTTGATTTATTTTATCATTAATGCACTGTCTAATTTTCACCAGTGCTGGAAAGAAAAACATTAATGAAAACTTTGAATAAATATTTTTAACACACTGTTACATCTTTGAGGAAATGTCCATTACTTTTAACCAGTTTGTTACAAGTCTATAAAAGCTTGTGTTGTGTTTGCTGGGTGAACTTGACATCTTAAAAGAGAACACACAGGCAGTCAAATAGTTTATGTGTTTATTCATTGGTTCATTTTATTAGGCACCTATTGTGTGTTTTATTTGCTTATGCCATAGGAAATATCTCATGAGTCCTAAAGCACTTTCATTCTAGCCATAAGCCAGACTTTAAAAGTAAAAGGTCATCATAATCCCAAGTAATATGGTGTTTATTCTGAGAATGGAAATTTAATGTCACACACAAAACAGTAAACTTAGATTCCTAATTGAAATACTCGAAATGGGAAAACTCAGGTTATCCCATTCACTTTCAGGAAGAAAATGTCTTGTGAAGGCATTATACTTGTGACTGGTCATATCTCCCAAATCTGCTGCTGTTCCAGAAATCTTTAATTTTCCTCTGGGGGAAAAAACGGGAGAGGGGCGGATACCTGAGAATTTCTCACCTAAGATGAGCATAGTAAGTAGCAAGTAGAAAAAGCAAACAGGGATGGAAGTTGTAAGATGATCTGCTGTGATGATTGGGAGAGGCTAATGTTAATTGGAAATTAACCTCCTTATTCACTTAAAAAAAAAAAGGTTTGTTTTCTTAATGTGTCTGAGGAAATAAAAGATTCTATATGAATTCTGAGAGAGAAACGAGAGGGCTGCTCAGCTAGGAGTGAGTCACATACAGGGCTGTGTAGGAAGAAGAGAAATGAACAGAGAAGACAAAGACTGATTATAAAAACAAAACTGATTATAGATTCCTTGATAAAGAAGTCTGGCTTTTAAATTTTACTTGTGTTTTCCATACCTTCTAGTTCAAGCTGGATTCACAACTGGTATACGTTCTAGTTTCTTGATTAACGGTCATGTTCCAAGGTGATAACTCTGGTTTACGAGACTTAAGGAAGGGCAGTTATGTGATATGTTGGATACATTGTCTTTAGCAGCTTACCTCGCTTTTGATATTAGCAGAATTACATCAAATTGACCAATTAATTTTCATTATTTTTCTCTCCTTTGCCATCATAAATTTCCTAGTTACAATTCTAATTTGCAATATCACAGGACATATATGTGAAGCTCTGTCTGTTCATATTCCTGGAAAGAGGAAAATCATCATCTGGTTCTTCCTCCCTCCTTCGATATCAAATAACAAGATGGTTGGTAAGTGGCTAAATATTATGTAGTGTAATGTTCTCAGAACTTTTTATTCTTAGGACTAGAGAAGTAGACTTCTAAGTAGATTGTAAATAGGAAGTTAATGCTTAAAAAATAAGAGTCTTCTCTGATGCAGGAAATACATTTTTTTTGTTGTTGCAGAGGAGGGCTGGGCTTAACCTTTTTGGAGGTCTGTATGTTATTTGTTGGCACTGTTTATGTGATGCTTTAATGTTTCACTTTAGAAAATCCTACCGTTGAATTTTGTGTGATTTAATGTAATTATAAATGTTAATTATGTCTTTTCTGATGAGTTATGTCATTATTAATATGAAGATAACACCTAAGGGGCCATTCAAGGTTAGTTGAAATGGAAATTGGACCACTATATGATTACTTTTATTGTCCACATGTTGGGTGATAGTTCGAATAACAGTTGAAATAAAACCTGTGTAGCTACAGTATATGTTGGGTAAGAGATAGGCATATTTATTAACTCAATTGTCTCTCCCAAGCCAGTAACCTGAGAACAAGTTTGGAATTAAGCCAAAGCAGAAGCATGATATAGATAAGAGCACAAGGTCATTTTGCTGGGCAAACATGAAAGAGGGCTTTTTTATTTTCCTGTTCACTTTCCTCTATCCCTTGTTTACTCCTTCAATCTCTTACCTTCTCTCTCTTTTCTGTTTTCTTTTTCTTCCTCTTGAAAATTCACTACCATGTATCAATTATTATTACAGATTTTTGCCTCTAGTCTAGGTGTTGGGTAAAATAACATAAATCCAAAATCTCATTCTATGAAAAAAAGAAATACAGAACTTTAAAAGAAATGAGAACTGATGCTTTGCCACCACTGGATCTATTGAGAGCATTTGGTGGTCCGATGTTGGCAGAGGTTTCATGACCTCACTTCTCTGTCCCTCCTGCCTTACAACACATGGAAGTATGTTATTTCTGCTGGCCTAAAACTTGGGAGTTTGTCAATTACACAGAAATTAAAAATTTATGAAATATGATCTTGATATATCAAGCTGATTATTTTGGCAGTCAGCTGGATCACTGAACACAGAATTACCCAGTTATTCAAACACTGGTGTTTTCTTCACATGTGTCCAATAAAAATCCCAAATACTCTGGAGGAGTATTTTAACTGCTAATATTTCGAAGTTTATTATTTGGGAAGCTCAGGAAAATGTGAATGATTTCTGATTTGTATAATACTTAGGTGCATTTTGCTTCTCCGTTAGGCAGTTTATTCCACTTAGCATGAGATAACATATATTATCATAAATTAAGATGATTTAAAAAAATAGAAACTAGCACACAAAAACAATCCTTTAAATTCACACTTGATTCCAAAGCATTAAAAAGAGGATTTTGGAAATTTAAAACTCACAAGATTTGTGTTAATAATGGTATATAAGCTTTGCACCTTTCCCAAATTAATCAATAAAAAATCAGTCTACTAACAAGTATACAATTTTAATAGATACAGCATTGTGGGATTTATTTTTTATTTTAAAAGAAAATCTTGAGTTTTAGCTAGCTGTTGAAATATGCACTGAAACAAATGTATCTATTCAGTCTCCTAGCTTCATTGCATTGTGGAGTTTAGTACATGGGGGGTGAGTAGATGCAGTCTTCAAAACAGATCTTATTTGAAAAGATTTGCAGGCCTATTTTTCCTATTAAATCATGAAATAAATTTTTTTTTCGCAATCACACACACACTGCAATCTGAGAAGACTGGTAGGACTATTGTTATATTTAGTCAGTGCCTAAGTGGAAGGCTTCAGAAGAAGCAATATGGATAAATTAAGCTACTGTGGATAATATCACACTTTGGAATGAATCCTGACTCCGAGAAGTAAAGATCTGGATACCAGGATTTTGTCAGCTACCTACCAGCTGAACGATCTTGGGTTTGTCTTATAAACTCACTTTTCTCAGCTCTGAGGGGATAATAATACTTTTCCAACCTATGTGTTTCGAGGTACAAAGTAAGAAATATGGAAAAACTTTGGAAGGTGTCAATTATTATTCAAATGTAAGGTATCATTATCTTCTGTTCAGGCATAAGAATCAAGTTCGTTGATATCCAGTTGGGTCACTGTATATTTTTCTTATATGTATATATATATATTTTACCACTTTTTGGCTTCAACATGGACTCCAGGTCTATTTTAGAGCCAGTCTTGGTTCTTTCATGTAAGATTAAACAGAAAATTTGCTATTACAAAATTTTTAAATAAGTTAGTTTATATTCAGCCCTCTAACTATTCAAAAATTTTTCTTGGTGCTTACTCCGCACAAACACTGTGCTCAGGTGGTACAAAAATGAATCCAAACAAATACTATCCTCAAGAAAATTACAGTTAGATAGGAGACACAAAACATGTTATTGTTGGGTCTGGGCCTTGAGTTTACTCTGCTTACAGACTAATAACTTAGCCTGCTGCTGTTTCATGGGTATTGCACCATGTAGATTCCTGAGTCAGAGACGAGGGATTTTATTTTTCATAGCACAGCAAGTGGCATTGTGTTTGTATTGATTCTCTTTGTCCTCCAAGTCCTGGGGCCAGGGGGTGACACAGATGGCAAAGTAGATATTGGACATGCAGAGGGTTTGTGTTACAGCTGAGGGACATTGAGCTTGTGGGACCCAGCATTTTACAGAACACAGTAAGCAGACCTGCTCTTTGTCCCAGAGGAGAGATTACTTCATCCTTCCAAGACTGCTTGTTACAGATGCAATCCTGAGAAATGGCCCCAGTGAAGAGCCGGCAGAGACTTCAGTTCTCGGCATACCCAGTGAGATATGCAGGAACACAAGAGGCCCATAGAGGACTGTCTCCCAACAGTCATAAGGTAAACAATTACAAGTGATGGGATTCACGAATTTAAGGGATTTTAGTCCTATCCATGTCAAACACAAAGTTGACAGCTCTATCTTTTAATATATTTCTTATTGTTAGCTATTTATTGAGCTTCTACTGCTGTGTGTATCTTACGGTGGAACATCATGGTGATAAAAGACTTTAATCCTGTGAAGTGCCCAGCAAGGTTTTTTCCTGTCTTACAACTGATTTCAATGAGATTTTCTCACTTGGCATTTACTTCATCTCTCAAAAGCACTTCCCGAGGCCTCAACTGACCATATTTCATCCCCAAACATTCTTTTTATGGCAACCATTTCAATAAGAGATATCAGAAAGTCAGTGTCACTACTGAAGGTATTTTTGGTTTCTCCATTACTTTATGTCAGGAAAAGTCACACTTAATCTGTCAGTGCTATCTAGGTTAACAGGTTTATGTTAAAAGAAGTAGCGCTATGGGTTGATGCCTCTTATGACCAAGTAGAGATTCAAACTGGTCTCTCTCCAGAGCCTGGGCTCATTCCATGACCACCACTGCACCCTTGGAACCTGAAGATACTGGAATTGAAAGAGAGGGCTGCTTAGCCTTTTTCAGAGACAATTTGTAAAATAAGCCTTAATATCATACTGCCCCCCACAAAAGAAGCTTGAACAACATAAATGAACATTCTACATTTGCTGTGCTTGTCATATTCAGAAATTGCTCTTAGAAGTCTTTGTTGCTGCAAGAGTGTATAGGGAACAAAGTGATCCCTCAAATATAAGTGAGATAATGATTATGAGAAGTTTGTTTTTAGAATTTGAAAAGGACCTCCTAGCTTGCTGTTTTGAGATCTTGATAAAGAAATTGTCTTGATCTAGCTGACAAGAGAGAAAAAAAAAATTGGTGAGAAAGTAAAAAAAGAGAGATTTACTATTAAGTCAAAATACAGAATATTGTATAGTAAAACCTTTCTTGAGAGACAACACACTCTTCAAAAGGAAAGTGAGTCTGTTTTGGCAGGGGGCCTTGGAATTCTAGTTTGCAATTTAAATCTTTGCTAAAAATTGCATTTTTAAGGCAGGTGCTTGTCTAGTACAGGTGGTTACTGTAGCAATCACTGTATCGACAGAAAAATATTATGATGGGATGTAGAAATACCAACCTAGTGAAATGAAGTAAAAAGGAACAAAAAAAATTCAACTCTCTGTTCTTTCCTCCCTCACATATTCCTCCATATAATTGTAATTTAATGTTCTGTTTAATAGAACATATTTATAACAGGGTACCTCAATATTAATCTTAAACTCAGAAAAATAACTTGTCATTTATTTAACCCCAGCCTGATAGGAGGTTAGATTCACTACTGAAAGTCTGTTACAAATAACTGGGACATTCTAAGGTCACCAAATGATGGCTGTCATTTTCCTATTCAGCCCAATGATGAAGGAGCTTTTAAATGTTTGGACATTCAATCTATGTAGTGCCACGACCTGGACATACCCTTTTACTAAACACTAGCCCACTAAATCCTCTTAGAATGTTGTTTACCTTCAGATAAATCAAACCTGACAATGTAGGTTAACTTCACTGATTCATTTTTCAGCCACAAATGATTAATAATTTTTACAGAATGAAAGCTACAGACTTCTTATTATACGGTAGACTACAGGGAGTGATATAATTCTTAGATGTCATGTGAAATGCAAAGCCATTTTTCTGGAACTGATGTTCCCAGTTCTCTACTAAGCACAGTAGCTACCTTTTCTCCACTAGAGGATCATCCAGCAGGAATGACCTTATCAATTACTGTAAGTCAGCATCTTTCCCCTAGAGTTTGAGCAAGCTGTTCTCTGCAATTTGTATCGGTGGCCCAGGACTAAATCTGAATCCATTTCCAAGCCTAAGCATGTCAAATGTTGTAGCAGTGAAAGACATATTGCTGCAGTAAGCAAAAGCATGGGCTCTGCGAGGTGATCTTTGCTGGCTGACCAGAAACCCCACATGGTAGAGAAAGGCCAAACACAAAGAAGGGAAATGAGCAGAGAAGGGAAAAGGAACTCTCTCTCCTGGGCCCAGGATGTTTTACCCTGGAAAGATTAGTGGCAGATTTTGCCAACGTTTATTTCACTTCTGTTTATTTTGGCCAGCTTCCCTTTCTCTGTTCACTACCTACCCAGACAGTGCTGGACTGCATTGTGATTTTAATAAAGATTAGTAATTAGGTCAGCAAATGTTTCTGCTACAAGTGTCTTGGAAGGTCACCTGCTCCTGGTTTGCACACTGAGGCTTCCGCATGTCACTTTGTAATTTTTCTCCATTTACTCTTCTTCCAGCACTTTGTAAATAATATTTTCCATTATGTCATATTTCTAGGGTTGCTGAGCTTCTGAATGGTTTTGTTTGACCTCACCTTTTGGTATTCTTGAATAGCTAACAGTGGTGATAACATTTTCCACACTTAGAATTGCTTTCTGGTGACCTGGAATGGAGAGATTTCTCTGAGAGATACAGCACGTACAACCTCTCTTGACATCAAGGGCACAGAAATAGTTGCTAAAATAGATAATTGATTACCGACTCTAGCTCAACACTTAGATTTTCCATTAGGTTCAGAAACTTCCATTAGGTTCACACCTAGAAAGCTCTGGCACTGGTCCTTAATATCTTTACCTGTTGTGGATTCAGTCTTATGTTCAAGAGCTGGCTACACTCGAAAAGACCAGAGAAACTAAGTCAAGAACATTTTTTTTTTCTAAAAATATATTAAAATCTTAATAATAACTCTTGGATTTGGTTGATGTTCAAGTCGAAGCTTTAGATTAATTCCAATTTTATCTCTACTGGTTTCACCATATATATTCTAATCCCATATGAAAGCCAACATTTCGTTCTTTCATAATAAAGTAAGGTTTACTACATAGTAAGAGCTCCATCCATGCGAGACATAGGTTATGCAGACATTGGACCCAAGAAAATGACTCCTCTTCAGCTGTTCTTTTCTACTGTGTAATTACATAATTAGGATGTAGACTATCCATCATACAATTCTTTTTGTAATTCCATGGGAAAAGCTACTGAATATGGACAACAGATGACTCTTAAACCTCAATATCACAGCTGGTTTACATTTTTTACCCTAAATCCCGTAAGTGGGCAGGCCATGTTACAGAACCTTTTCATGCCAAATTTCCTTTTTAAAAATTGAAACCACTTTGCTATTTTCCAAGAGAAAGAAAGTATTAAAGAACAGTCGACTGTTTACCTGATGTTTATAAGACTATCCAAATTGTTTTTCAGTGACTTTTTATTTCTCTAAAAGGTATTCACCATATTTAATTCCCATTGTAGTTTTTCCTTCCTTTCTATTTTTTGTCATTATGCATATTTTACACTTAACTCTTTTCTTTATTTTCCCTGTCTATTTAATACCTTCTCTATTATTGTCCAACCCATAAACAGCTTATACTTTAAAGTCTTCTGGTTTCCTGTAGCAGGATCTCACTCTTTTCAGTGCCCAGTATGCCTACCATCTACCTTGTATCACTTCACCTCTCTCCAAAAGTACAACAAATTTTTTTCTGAACCAATTTATTCCATAACTTCTGTTAGTGATCAAAAAACCCCACAAACTATATTTAACAAAATTGGTTTTAAATAGGTTTTTAAATTATTAACATAATATCTTAACATAAATTGAGAAAAATTAGACTTCTTTTGATGCAAGAAAGAATATGGATCTACTATCATAAATCTGGCTCAGTGGAAAGACAGCAGCATAGAAAGTCAAGGGGTACAATTGTAGATTCATTTTTGTACATAATACCCAGTGAGAATTAGCCTAAGTGGATCTCTTTGCTACTTTTTGGTTAAGTTTTATAACTATAGAATAGGAATAAACTTGAAAAATAAAATATTTTAAAATTTATGAATTTTAAATTTAATTGTTAAAAATTAATTAATTTTAAAAATTATTTTTACATTTTATCTAGCATTTTAGTTGTTTTATCTATGAGGGGCATTCCACGTATTTAGTCTGCTATGCTACCACAAATGGAAGCCATAAAGATAATTTTAGGCCAACATTAGGATTTTACATTTTGCCTGAAAATTTAGTAATTTGTAGTTTATGTCAATGATTCCCACCCCCCCCCCTTTTTTTTTTTTGCTAGGGATGTGATGTGCTTAGAGACGAGATGAGTTAGCAGGTATACATGTGGTTTAGATAAGAGGTAAAGAAATGTGATCTGGCAAGATGGCACAGGGAATGGAAGGAAGTCTTAGACTGGGAAAAATATAGCAAAGAAATTATATTTTTCCCCCTACTGGTTAAACCAACTTGTTGAAATGTAAAGAGAGAGATTTTTGAAGATGTTAACTATTCTGGGGTCTAGAGGGTTCTTGGGACCTCAATATAAAGTCTAACTGAAATGTTAATAAGGTGTCCGAATATTATGTTTTTTATTAAAATAAGAGCATATTCACGTGATTAGACTTTTTAAGGAAGAATTCTACTAGAAATTATTTTTAGTCTGAGCTTGTTTGGGTAGGAGAGTCCTAACCTACCTTGAGGTGCGACAAATCTCAGGAAAATGCCGCCATGCTTTTTGTAATCTGGAGAAGCATTTTGCTTCAATAGTAGATTCTAGATGGTGTTTAATTACTCTTAATGGGCTGAAAATGGATCACAAATTCAAATTTAATCCATTCTCCAAATTGTAATCTTCCTTTCATATAGCAGTCTGAAACAAAATTTACATTTTTCTGAGCATAAAGGAATGAAGTTTATAGAACCACAGAAAAATAGAAATGATAAAAATATGGGAAATAATATGTCTCATTTTGTCTGTGTTCTTTAAATGTTATCAAGGAATTAGGTTTATGATGCTGGATTCTGATGACATTCTGTTTGTTGCAAAGGATATGGTATTTATTTACCTCTCAGTCTTCAGATTTCAAGTTCATAGGTCTATCTTTCTGCATAACATTCATAATTATATTCCTCTAACCATCTCGAAGTAATAGGATGGCCCCCAGATTCACGTTTGCCTGGAACCTCAGAATGTGAGCTTGTTTGGAAATAGAGTCTTTGTGGATGGAATTTATTAAGATAAGGTCAATTAAATTAACATTAGGGTGGTCCCTAAACCAATGACCCATGTCCTTATATGAAGAGAAAATAGAAATACAGAGACAGTCATACAGAGAGAAAGCCATGTGATGATGGAGGCAGTGATGAGAGTGATGCATCTAGGGTTGCCAGCTACCACCAGAAGCTAAGAAGAGGCAAGGAAGGCTCCTTCTGTGGAGCTGTCAGAGATGTGTAGCTCTGCTGATGTTCTGATATTGTTTCCTAGAGTCCAGAACTATGAGAAAATAAATTTATGTTGTTTTAAGCCACACAGTTTGTGACACTTCGTGATGGTAGCCGTAGGACACCAATGAAATTAGAAACTTGAGAAAAAAAAACATAGTCAGAGGAAGGAGCACCCAAAATGAGGCTGAGGAGGCCTAGTTAGAATGGAAGGAGAAAGAAAACTGGAGAGATTAATGTAGTAGAAGCCAAGTTTAAGAAGGTTTCATGAAGACAAGAGTAGTTAACAGTACCACATGCTGCCAAGAAATTAAGCAAGATGTGGGCTAAAATTTCCTAAAATTGGTTGCAAGGTAGTCAAAAATTTAGTGAAACTGGCACCAGCACCTTTTTTGGCATTGTGGGTTAAGGAGTAAATGCACTTCGAATGTGAAATTAGCATGTACCTAGCTTTCCCAGAAATTTGCTGGAAAAGTGAGGTGTGAGATATCCACAAGGAGACATGGGGCATTGGAACAGTGAATTTTAAATCTAAAGATGCTTGAGTATGTTTGAAATGCTGACAGGAGGAGCCTGTAAAGAGGGATAGGCTGAAGACAGAGGTGATAGTGAAGGACTCATTAATTGAATCATGTCTCAGATAACTAAAATGTAACAAGCTCCAGGGATTAGGTAGAGGGACAATTCCTTCTTTCATTATATCGGGAGGAAATAAAGGAATTCTAGGGAGAAGTAGAGACACGTTTGTAAGTTTGCTGAAAGAAAGTTCAGAGACTTCTCTTTTCTCTATGAGGTAAGGTCTTTGCCTGAGAGAGAGAGTATCTGTGGTGGGCTAGAAGTTTCAGGAGGGTGAGGAAAGTTCGAAACCATTTCTGTGCAGAACTGAAGTGATACCCCACCAGGGACTATTGGGCAGCATTGAGGACAGCTGAGATTGAATACCTGATTTAATATTGAAACCAATGGCTTGGTTGTGCCTTTTACTAGCTGCACCGAGTAGCCTGAATGGAGGCCAGAGTTGGTGACATTTGAGTTGACTCAAGTTTGAAGATTTTCCAGGCAAGTGGAACAAATCATTGGTGTGGCAAGAGATTTGAAGAGGAAAGCAAAGGAGTGCTCAAAATATTAAAAACTATGGGCTCTAAGCTGAAAGAGAAAGAAACAAAGGCAAGAGGTGGCTGATAGCTAAGCAGAGACGAGAGGGATCAAGGAGCTAGGGATCTCTGTGAGGTTGGAGGGTTATGGGAGCAACTGACATTCATTTACTAAGTGAGTACTTTGTGCCCAGCATTATGCCTAGATACAAGGTAGTGAGATAAACATCAGATGAGGAGACAAAAGTCACAGTGCTTGCCATTGAAAAATCCACTTTTTAATAAATATAAGTGGATTATCCTAAATGTTTGAAGCATTAGGCTCTTGAGCACTTCTATGGATTTTAGGCAGGCAGAGATGGTTGAGTAACTCTTTTAGTTCTGTATCCTCAAAATAGCTTCCTTTTAGAACTGGATCTTCTCTTAGCCAAGTTGTGTTTTAATGAGTAAGTTTTTCTTGCTTTTTATGTTCTGCACTGAAATCTTTTTAAAAAGTAACTTCATATTATCATTCATCAATTTGGTACTGAAGCTTTGATTTTTTCACCACACATTTCCCTAGTTTTGTAGCAATTACAAGAACTTGCTGATACTACCTGGAGCTCATGTAGAATCTGTGCTTAGTGATGAGCCGGGGAATTCTACATACTTCAGTAGTACTAGAGTACAATATGCAAAACTGAGGATTGCTGTGTACTCTTGCCGTCAAATTATGTTATGACATTTCAGAAATATTGTGCAACATGATTTTACTTAAATCTATTTTAACTCATTTAAATCCATGGTATATAAAAAAAGACTCATCTCTCAATAGCTTTCTTCTACTAGGAAATAAGAGATTAATTACTTTTTTATGAATAGGTAGCTCATATGTATTTTAGAGTGATGTCATGATGATGAGTCAATATGAAAATCATTTTTTTAAAAGTTAATGCCAGTCTACCCATAATAATTCAGAGTCAAATTTAAAAAACTCACCTGATTTATAAAGTAGGCGTTGTCTACAGTTATAAAGTACTTTTCTGAGGGAAAGGTGGCTGAAGTGAGTAAAAGAGAATGTTATTTTGGAGAAAAATAATTTTTGATTTTAACTAAATCTATTCTTTCAGAAATAAATATTGAATGCCTACTTTATATAGGATAATTTCTTCTGAGGTCTTTCTCTCTGTGGCCTGTAGATGAATGTCTTCTCTCTTTGTCTTCCCACGTACTTCTATCTGTCTGTGACTGTGCCCAAATATTCTCTTCTTATAAGGACATTAGTCATATGGGATTAGGGCCCACGCATATGACTGTATTTTATCTCTTTAAAGACCTTACCTCCAAATACAGTCACGATCTGATTTATGGGGGTTAGGATTTCAACATATGAATTTATTCAGCCCGTAACAGTGAACAAAGCAGTTAAAATTCCTGCCCCATGAAATTAATACTCTATTGTAAAGGTTGACAAATATAACTTTCTGAAAGGATTAGATAGTAAATATTTTAGGTTTTAAAACCCATATAGGATCTCTGTTGCTGGATTTGGCTCAAAGGCCTTAGTTTGCCTATTCCTGCTCTACAGTAACAAATAAACAACTGAATATACGATATAATATCAGCTACTAATAAGCTCAATGAATATTCATAGAGCTGGATAAGGGCATATAAAGCATTTTAGATATGGTGATTGGAAAGAGGAATGACATTTGAACAGTTTTCTCATCAAGCAAAGAGTGAAGTGAGGGTCTATTCCCTTAAATGAAGTAAAAGAATTAAGAAATGATCCAGGTTGAGAGAATGGCACTTGCAAACTTCTGAGATGGGGGTATGCATGGGATACTTAAAGGACATTAAGGAGGCTACTATGGCTGAAGTGTATTTGAACTGTATTCAGCTGCTTAGTCTAAATACAACCATTTATTCGGATTCAAGCAGATTTCCCAAAACTAAGCCATATACTCAGAGAAGTCTTAATGTTTTTAAATTTATTGGAGTATTTGCCTTTCTTTATTATAATTTTTATAACTTTACAACATTGGGTTTTATTAGAACATTATTTTAAATGTACTTAAAATACTAATTTAAAGGGGAAGCAAAACTTGGTTCCTCAGAAGAATTTAAAACCTAAAGGCTCAGGGCTTCTTAAATCGATATCCTTTGAGACTTCGGCTTATTCCATATTTTTGTGGAATATGAACCACTGTTATTGAGTGTCCTTGACAATGGTTTATCACAAGACTAACCACCAAGGATATTGTGCTTGAAGTTCCTAATGGAAAGACTGGTCACTTGGAAATTTGATGTGCCCTACTTGGTTTTGGTAAGTTCAGAGTAGAGTATAGCAATTTCCTTGATGCTCCAGATGTTTTTCTCAGGCTCTGGCTAATATTTAATGTGAATTTTGACATGATAGTATTTTGTAAAATCAGTGATAAAAAAAACTTAAAAGCTGCTAGAAAAAACATTTTTGTCATTATTTCTTCAAAAAAATTAAAAAAAAAATCTTTTCCTATCATTTCCTTCACTGACTCCAGTTGCATTTATATCAGTCTGTTTGAAGTTATTCCATAGCTTACTGATGTTCTTTTTAGTTTTTTGTCTTTTTTGTTTGTTTGTTTCCTTTGACATAGTTTCTATTTTGCTATGTCTTCAAGTTCACTAATGTTTTCTTTTGCTGAATCTAATCTGTACTTAATTTTATTCACTGTATTTGTTTTTATTTCAGACATTGTTATTTTTATTTCCTACAGTTTGATTTGGGTCTTCTCTTGTCTCCTTTAAATGATCATCTTTTCTTCTACCTTTTCAAACATATAAAATATAATTATAGAAAACTATTTTAATTTCCTTATCCCCTAATTTTGATATCTGTGTCCATTCTGGGTAGGATTTTGTTTGTTTGTTTTCAGTTTTTCTGTATTGATTCTTTTTCTAATCTTTTTTTTTTTTACATTTTATTGAGAAATAATTGAGATATGTCACTATATAAATTTAAGACATACAGTACAATGGTTTGATTTATATATATTGTAAAATGATTATTGTAATAGGTTTAACTAACATCATCATTTTATGTACACAATAAAAAAATGGGAAAAAATTTTTTCTTCTTGTAATGAGAACTCAGGAACTTACTCTCTTAACAAATCCAATATATTATACAGCAGTGTTAGCTATAGTTATCATATCGTACATTGTATCCCTAACACTTTTATTTATTTATTTATTTATCTATCTATTTATTTATTTATTGTGATGCGTGAACTTGAATTTTTAAAATTATTTATTTATTTATTTTATGGTGACACTGATTAATGAAATCCAATAAATTTCAGCTGTACATTTTAACAATAAGGCATGTATGTGTTTTCACTGTGTGTTCATCTCCTGTAGTTAGATTTTCTTCCGTCACCACATATTTGACCTCCTTTCCTTCATCTACCTCCTCCATCCCCCCACCCACTTCCCTCTGGTAACTGCTAACTTATTTATCTCATAACTGAAAATTTGTCCCTTTTGACAATGTTCCTCTAATTCTCCCCTCCCCCATACTCTGCCTTTGGTAACCACATATCTGATCTCTTTTTCTATGTTTTTTTTTTAATATATATATTCCATCTATAAATGAGATCGTACAGTATTTGTCTTTCTCGATCTGACTTATTTTACTTATATTTATGCCTTCAAGGTCCATCTATGTTGCCTCAAATGGTAGGATTTCCTCATTTTTTTGTGGCCAAATAACATTTTTATATATTATATATATCATACCTTCTTTAACCATTCATTCATTGATAAACAGGTTGTTTCCATGTCTTGGCTATTATAAATAATGCTACTATAAACATGGGGTGCAGATGTCTTTTCAAGTTAATCTTTTTCTTCCCTTTGGGTACATTTCCAGAAGTAGAATTGCTGGATTATATGGAAGTTCTATTTTTAATTTTTTGAGGAAACTTCATACTGTTCTCTGGGCAGGTATTGATTAGTCGATTATGGGTTATATATTTTTTATCTCTGCATGGTTGATAAATTTTGATTAAATTCCAGACATTGTAAGTTTTACACAGTTGGGTGCTGGGTATTTTTGTATTTCTATAAATAGTCATAAGCTTTGTTATGAGATGCAGTTAAATTACTCAAATTGTTAGATTTTTTGAGACTTGGTTTTAAGCTTTTCAAAGCCCAACCAGAACAGTCTTTAATCTAGAGTTATTTTGTCTTAGTACTGAGACAGTATCCTTTGAGTATCCTACTTGATCCATTGTGATTTCAAGGATTTTGCTATTCTGCCTTGTGGTAGAGTGAATTATTCCTGTCTCTATGTGAGCTTGGGGACTGTTCCCTCAATTCTTATTGGGTAGATTTTTTTTCCTAGCCTGGGGTAGTTAGCTTTTCATATCACACACTGATTAATACTCAACTGAGTACTTGAGGAAATTCATCTGCAGATTTGAAATGCTTTCCATACAGCTCTCTCTTCCCTATACTCTGCCCTATGTACCCTAGTTGCTTTGGACTTTGTATACTCCCAACTCTGTCTCCTCAACTCATGAATACTAGGGTAGGCTATTTGTATTTCTGTTTCTATTCACTGCAATAGGCTGGAAATCTCTGCCAAGTAATAATACACTGGAGCAAACTTAGTCTCATCATTCATTTGCCCTCTTTTGTTCTGTGATGCCTGATGATCAATATCTGAAAACCATTGTTGCAAATATTTTGCTTATTTGTTTTTCTTTCTGTTGAAGTTTCAGATGAGAGGGCAAATCTAGTTCCTGTTACTCTGTTTACTCCATTGTGTTGACAGGTTGAAGTTCTTCACTCCCATCATGGAAATTTTTAAGGAAAATATCATGGAGTTAATATGAGGAATACTAGAAGCAGCTCCTAACTCCAGAGAAAAGGTGCCAGAAGGAATTAAAGGAGGAGGTCAGGCTTTAACTGTCTAGAATGGGTTTATGACTGGGTTTTTGTCCCTAACAGAATAAAGTAGTAGATACGAGAAAAGATAGAGGGTTTTGCTCATAGCATTCCATCCCAATCATTCTATCCTCAGGGATCCTTGGGTACATGCAACCCTGATAATGAGAGTTACCAATTATTTCTAGTCAGATTATAAACTTTATCAGAATATTTTTTTAAACATGCAAATAAGAAATGAGCACCTCATATGCAATAGAATGATTTCCCCAAATCACACCAAAAATGTAGAGTAAAGTATGCTCTATAAATTCTTACAAAATAGTAAGGGTAGACAGCTAGCTACATGAAGATGAATGAAGCTGCTGGGAAGTCAGATAGACTCACACACTCGCCAGGGAACTAATTCCCGCACTACAGTCTTTAGCAACATTACATATTTCTCTATAACATGGGTCTTTGGGGTTGTTCACAAATAGCTGGAACCTTGGATACTGATTACATGAATGCCAAGGTTTTATATTATTTTGGGCTACTGTTACCTGAATATCTTAAGACATGGAGGCTTGGGAAGAAATAAAAAAGAAAAGAAAAGAAAAGAAAAGAAAAACAAACAAATGAAAAACCCAGAAAACAACAAAAAAAATAAAGCCTAGTTATTCTTTGAATTTACACTTGCTTAATTTAATATTATTCAAAGAAGCTGTAATCAGAACATCCGGATGACACCAAAGTGTCCCTGTCCTCTGAATGACAGAGCCGTGCTTGTCACTGCACTGCTTTACTATGTATTGGAAAGAGTTAGCCAACCCATCATCTCTTTATATCCTCTTTAATTCTTAGATCTTAAGTATTACTAGTCCAGGAAATAGGTGCCATAAATCATCTTTAGTGGTTGGCCACCCAGTTCATTGAAATAAGCTTCTTAAAGATGGTCTTTAAAATAGTTTTAAATTGAGCGAGAGAAAATGGTTGGGTGTTTCAGATCTGTGACGCTGTTCAAGGCATATGAGTTGGCATGGGAGAGAGAAATAACATAGTAGTTGGATGAGAGATTTATTTATGCTAAATGTAGAAGAAAAGTGATGAAATAGGATTTACGTTTTGAGGCTCTGCATAGCTTCTTGCTGTTAGATTTCTACTCTCTCTGAAATTGGGACCATTTAGGCCTCACCTGCAAGTTAATCTCATCTCATTCTCCAGGACAAATTTGGATAGAGCTGGGTTCTCAATCATGACACATATATACATATAGGATATAAATATTTCTTTAAAAAAGTCTTACCCATGATAAAAACCATCACAAACGGTTGAAATTAGAGAATTTTAAATCTCAGAGTTCAATTCAGTTTCTTTCAGAATAATGCTATTTAGAATTAAGATCTAGTTAGAAAATCAGAATAAATTGGATGATTTTGCTTATTTTCTGTTTATAAAACTACTATTATTAATATAATCTTTCAAAAAAACTCTGCTCATTTTGAGCTAATGTTTCAGAGCTTTAGTTAAAATTGAGGAGTTCTTTTTCTTTTTGGTTGAGCATTGAATTTACACATGTATGATTCAGTTCAGTAGGTATTTATTTTATAGCTACTATGCTTAGGGTAGCTTATTAAGTGCTGTGGGTGGGCATAAAAAGAAATAAAACACAGCTCCTGCCATGTAAGGAACGTGAACTGTGAGAGCCAAAATAAACTTGTTCAATCACAAATATGGTAAGTGGATCACTGGAGGCAGAAACAGGTCATGATGGGTCATCAAAATGAAGAAAAGAGCATTTCTAGCTGAAGAATTGTGGAAAGAAACCATGGAGGGAACAGCTTTTTCCCCTGGGACTTGGGGGAGAGTTGAATTTTGAAAGTTGGCCAAAAGGGCTGAGGAGAATAGAAGCTAGGAACATATTCACTTAGCAGAGGATGGGGTCAGGGAGTCAGAAGAAAATGTATAATATTTATTTGTACAATTTTATCACAAATTTCCTTTGAGTGTGTGTAAATTCTGAAATGTTAACATTCCTTTTATTCTCCTGGATCCTGAAAAAGAAACTATTCATCCTATATTCCGGAGAGAGTCTTAAATTTGTAAAAGTATACTAGTTGGTATTTTCCAATACAGGCTAACCACAGACAGCACAGTGCTTAACACATAATACATCAGTAAGCATCTGTTTATTAAAGGAAGACCAAGCTCCCGGGCCTTCTCTGTAATGTGGGTAAAGCATGGAATATTAGGTTGAGGATTCAGTTTACTTATGACTGGGCTTGGGTTTGTTCTAATAAACTTCTTCCTGGGGTCCTGATGATGGAATTGTTCACTGCCTTATGCTCCGTGTTTGCTTGTAACTCTGATTATAAGCCTACATCAAAGGACCGAGCCAGGAGCTGTGTTAGCACCTCATTAACGCTCTCTACATAAGAATCTCAGGTATTGAAAGGATCACGTCAAGTCTGTCTCCTAGATTTAGGCATAGCCTATACTTCATCCTGAGTTAAATGAGTCTTTGTTTTCTTTGGAATTTTATATTTGAGAGGAAAGGAAGAAAAGAAAGAGGCAGGATAATAAGTGGTGTAAAAGGGTAATCCAAATTGTTTCTTATTTGCCTATTCTCTATCTAAATGAGAACATTGTTTTTAAATGTGAAGTATTGATTTCTCCTAGGCAGCTTTTTAAAAGAAGAACAAAAGATTAAATGTCTAGTGGGTTGATGTCTAAGTTTAAGGAATCTGCAGGTATGAGAGCAATTGTTTTTAAGACATTACCAATTCTTTTCGCTTTTCCTTTCTTGGAATGCTGATTAGCCATAATGGATAAATAATGATTATGGATGAAGATTTACATAACAGATGAATCTGTTTATAAACTGTGCTGAGCTTCCCACCATCCTGCCAACCTTTTTAGAAATCTATATAAACTATTTATTGGTGTCTACTGCTCCCAGATAGCTTCCCCTAATTATAAGTATTTAAACATAAATGAAAGTGGAAGTTTAGAATTGATGCAGCGGGCAAGTCTCATAAAACTTCTGATTAGCAGGAATACTCAGTTGTACTTCTACTGCATGTTACTTTTTTTTTTTCTATTTTATAATCAACAAAATTTTTTCATACAAATGGAAGTAGATCCCAATTTAGGGGAAGGGGGAAGGAGTGAATTATTGACCTTCACAGATGAGATATTTCTGAGAGGCTTATCCACTGAGATACCTATGAAAATGCAAAACGGTAAATGAGATATTTTTTTTTCTTATTGATTTGGTTAGTTGGTAAAAGGGGAATAATAATAAGAGGAATGCACAGTTCCCCATGTTCTGATCTTTCTGAGGTTGCAATAGAGAGGTTTATACATTTCATTTGAGCTGACAGGAATTTGAAATGTTATAGATAGGTTTCCTAAGCTCAACTATTATTTACTGTTTGACTCTAATGTCAGTCTCTTTCTCCTTCTTCAATATTATTTGCACTTTACCTTTGTGAAAAGTGCCTTGATTGAGCCATACAAGGTATTTCTATCTTTCTGCAAAATCAATGAAGATGTGTTTACAGGTCCCTGGCATAGTGTACACAGCACAATAATGGATGTTAGTCCATGTTGACCGAAAGCTTTTTTTCTTTGCTACTTGTCAATCTTGTATCTATTACTTGATTGCAACATAAAAGGCTATTTGTCCAAACACTGAAACAACTGTATCAGTTGAGCTAAAGTGGTTACCTGAACCAAATATATGCAGCCTTTAGCCAGACAAGTCACTTACAACTTGAAAGCAGGCAAAACATTATATTATTTACCTACCCATTTAGAAATCATTTTATGGTCGTACTCACTTAAACCATTTTTTTCCTCCTCAAGAGTTTTTAATTAACGTGCAGTTGTAATAGCAAGAGGTTCAAGTCTCACATTAATCAGAGAATTATATATATTATAATAGTTCTGTTTTTATTTCTTGAAGGAGAGATCTCAGTTCCCAGAAAGAAGGAAGGGTTCCACACACTTATCACGGTCTCTTCTTCCCTGTAATGGAGGCTGGTTTTTGAGCTTGTAAAGAAAACGATGACTCTTCCCCACTTCATATGTATGTGTGGGTACTTAGCAAATTGCTGCAATTGGAGATGAAAAATTTCTTCCTTCTAGTCATTTTAGTGACAGATCCATTACATTAAATGAGCTATCCTCTTAATCATGTAACCTCTAGAGAAACTAAAGGTTGAGGCCCACTTCAAGACATCTTGCAGATGGCTAAGGACATCTGAGTCAGTACTGGCTTCTTCCCCTGGGCTCAGATTATACTTATTCTTAGACTAAAATAAGAGTTAAATTGGCATATATGATCATTGAATATGGGGAAACTTTTTTAGGAATACCATATTCCTCACCGCATTTTTTTGTTGTTGCCAAAAATACCTAGCAGTACTCATTTGGGAAACCATGGCCAATAAGTTTAATAGGAAATTTTTGAGGAAAAGATAGATCGTGGCTAATCCTGCAGCACAAGTACTGCTTATAAAAGTAATGGGGAAAAGCTTTACTACTATATGCACATATCACTCAGTGTAACAGATATTTAGGAAAGGTTTGTGTAAATTAAATTTTAGCACATAGAACTGAGCTTTAAAGGAGACAGGAAACCCACATTAAAGAAAAGTTGTACTCAATCTAGTTTCAACATTAAGAACCTCTTTTTTCAACATGTATAGTCCACCCATTAAATATATTGTAAGTCTATATTTCTCTAGAGTAGATGATGCACAAAATTGAATATACAAATACTCTTTAAAAAAAAAAATTGGTACTGATTTTTGGACTTTAGAATTTTTTGGGTTGGGATTGAGATCTGGAACAATTAAATGATATATCGATGTATCTAATGGTATGTAGTTAGCTACTGATGAAACTGTTGTGATAATACAGGTCTCCAGCTAGTATTTGTTCTTCTTCCATCCTGAGGAGAGAAGAAGGAGATTTGGGTGCTGCACCGGTTACTAGTGCTGACATAACAAAGTAGAATGAACTGGGTGGTTTAAATGACAAAAATTCAATGTCCCACAGTTCTGGATGCTGGAAGGCTGAGGTCTAGATGTCACCAGGATTGGTTCCTTCTGAGGGTTATAAGGGAGAATCTGTTTTATACCTCCTTCTTCTTTTGGTGTTTTTTTGTTTGTTTGTTTTTTGTTTTGTTTTGTTTTTGCTGGCAATCTTTGTCATCCTATGTCTTATTGATACATGACCCATCTCTGCCTTCATGTCCACACGGCATTCTCCCTGTGTGTATCTGTCTCCAGTTTCCCCCCTTATTGGATTAGAGCCTACCTAAATGACCTCATTTTAATTTGATTACCTCTGTAAAACCATATCTCTAAATAGGGCACATTTCTGAGATACTAGGGGTTAGGACTTTAACATATGAAGTTAGGAGGAGACACAATTCAACCCATAAGAGGAGATTTCAATTCCCTTTTACTTTCAGTCCAGTAAGTCTCATTATTTCAGAAACCAATAAAGGGAGAAAGAAGGAAGTCATATTTTTTTCACTGAATAAACTAACAAACAAACAAAAAAAACACTAGGAGAATGCTCCAGATCTTCCTTCCTTTCTTTCTTTTTCTTCTTTCTTTCTCTTTCTTTCTTTCTTTCTTTCTTTCTTTCTTTCTTTCTTTCTTTCTTTCTTTCTTTCAATGTAGATGTAAATTAACAAGGCGAACAGAAATAAAATTGACTTTTATTTTTAAGTGCCCTTAAATGTTTTGTATAGAAATAAACGGTATCTTAATTACAGATAATTCTCTGTCCATTACATTGGTTCCCTAAGATTCTATTTTGGACAATATTTTTTATTCCAGCTTGAATTATTCTACATATTTTCTTATAATAAAACTGTAATTAAAGCAGTTTTTTTTAATTATCAAAGCTTTTTACAGATCCAGTCAACTTCTTCATTAGAAATGAGCAGGATTTAAGATTTAATAAAAAATATTGAATTGCATATAAATCTACTGAAATATTCTCCAATAACCACTTCAGTGAATTTTTGTCAGTTTACCAATTTCTTGAAGTTTCTGCTTACTCCAGGTATTCTTAGATGTGAAGACCCTGAGTATGAAGAAGTTTTGTGCTTAACATATACACACACACATGGGCTCACCTTCTTGGGGAGAGTTCATCAATCTCCTGTTGATCATCAAAATAATTATATCTGTCATATAACTCAATCTAGGGAGGGATGGGTCTAGGCAAAAGTAGAAGAGTTGATAAGGAATGGTGAAGATTAATAAAGATATTTTCTAATTGTGTTTTTAACTGAAACAACTTCAGTTCAGCTTGAGTAATATTTTTTATTTTACCAGACTAATAAAACAAAGAAATGTGCCTGACACACAGAAAAGTATTGTAAATATAATTACCAGCTACACACATAAAACTTTTGAAAAGTTTTAGCTTTTTTGAAGATTACGAGGACACAGAGCAGCACCATTTTGAGGGGAACCACAGGGATTATCCATGTTTACTGCTTTTCAAGCTGGTGTTTGCACACTGTCCAGAAGTACCTAATAATGTTTTAGGAACACTCAGATTTTCCACTTTTTTTTGCCACAGTAAGAAACAATGCATCTCCTTAGAGTATCAATTTTATTATAGATAAGAGGTAGGAGTTCTGGATTTTGGAACTCTTTAAAAAGTTTTAGTACATGCACGTAAAAGCAAAAGTAGAAACCAATGCAGAAAGCATTTATGTAGTAAATGAAAACCTGGTGCTCCTGCTGTTTGGGGGTATGTGGTGATATTGATACTGCAAAATTGTCATCATGAATAGGATGAAACACTATAGTGAGAAGAGATTATGCTGATATGATTGGCTTATGCCATTAAGGCTTGTCTCCCAAAGTAGCAAATATTTGAGTGTAAATGTGTGATTTTTCACCAGTCCTGCAGAAGTCCAGTTAAATATATAGTCTCCTTGATTAGCAAAAATTGAGTCAATCCCATTCCAAATCCCATGCCTAAAACAAACAGATGAGTGCAAGTGGTTTAGTTGGGAGGTGATCTTGGAGACAACACTGGGAAGTGGGGAATGAGTCAGAATAATGAAGTGTTACTGTTGGGGGCAGTTTAATCTTCAGTGTCCCCCCAGTGGCATGGTGGAGATAATGATGCAGAAGTGTAATTAGCATTTTTCCTGACTCTTGGCTGCTGTATCATGCTTGCCTAGTGCGCATGCGCTTACCCAGAATTCAGTCTTATAATCAGATTCATGAACTTCCGGGCATAAACATAGCATTATAATGACGGTATAATGAAGCTGAGGTTGCAGGCAGGTTAGGGTCGTATCTTCTGAACACGCATCTGTGGCCAGATTAAACCAACTATAGGTAATGGCCCTCCTGTCCTTTGTCTTTACCTAACAATAGGGTGTTCTTTGGGTGGTTTCTAGGCTGGGCCTCTATTTCTTTGTTCCCCTGGCGCTCATGTCTGACTAGCTACTTAACAGAAGGAAATTTATAAAGGATAAGAGAGTATTATTAAGCTAATTATTGAATATGGACAACTGAGGCTCAATGCCACTGGGAATTCTGGAATACAGTGCAGTATACATCTCAGAGTTAACATGACTGAGGCATCAGAAAAGTAGGATATTTAATTACCAACTTGCATCCATCATGTTTGAAACTGTGTCTAGGAGCATCTGCAACTTGTCCTGACCCTCCCTGACTGTGCTCCTATAGTAGTCAGAAAAAAGAGCTCAGGCAGAGTTGCAGGTATTCCCAGGAAGCAGCCTTTGGTGTATGGAGGTGGGGAGGGGAGGGTATCCACAGCACCTGCTAGAGTTGCTATTACAGCAGACTACCAAACCAAACCAAACAAAACAAAACAGAAACTACTTGAAGCCTCCTTCAAGGTCAATTTTAGAATTACCACCCAAAGTGAAAGGGAAAAATTTGGTGATACTTTGTGTTGCAGACCTAGTTAAATCACAAAGAAACAGCCAGACCGAAAGAGCTGCCCTTATTGAATGTTTAAATGATGCATTTTAATGTGGTCCAAATGTATTCCTGAACAACTATTGAAAAAACTGAGGTTAATCTAGGTCTTTAATCTATGGCATGTAAGTTTATGTTAATATTTATCCTTACGCTGTACTTAATAATAATGGTGTACATACATAAAGACATGCTAAATTGGAAAGTGTTTAGTGTTAAGTGGCAGAAAAGTGCTCAGCCAAAAAACATTCTCATAATCACAGTGTTGACTAGGAGAAACACACAACTGAGCCAAGATGGGGCAAAACCCAAGATCTGCAAAACCTGCTGTGAAGCTAATACCTCATCTCTGAACAGTGTGCCGTCACCTTCCCCTATTCTTGTCCCTCATGCGCAAAAGCCTGAGAAATGGTTGAGAAGAGACTCCTTAAGGCAGAAGAGAACAAAAAGTTAAAGCTAACAAAGTTAGAAAGCTTACTAACTGGCAGGGAAAGGAGAAAGAGGAAAGGCTCGAAACATTCATACATTTATCATTTTTATCCCTTCAGATTTGTAATGAACTGGGGAGTGACTTTGACAGTGTGTTCTTCTAAACAGATGGATAAAATATAGCATGATGGTTACAGTTTGAGCTTTAGAGAGCCTGAGTTAGAATCCTGTTTCTACCCGTGAGAACTTCATTTTTTCTTATGTAAAATGGAGATAATCATGATACCTACCAAATAGAAGTGCTTAGAGTATTATATAGATAATCTGTGTAAAGCAATTACACATCATTGGCTCATAGTAAGTATACCACATAAATGTTAGCTGCCATTATCATCGTATTATTACATTGACTTAACATGGAGAAAGTGCTGGAGAAGGGTAACTTAATGTGACTTATCATGTGTGTGTGTGTGTGTGTGTGTGTGTGTGTGTGTGTGTGTCAAATTGGAGAAAATAAGACATCATAGTAAAATGTAAAAACCTGGAGGGAATAAAGACATTTCTCACCATTATGATAAAAAGTAGCTGACCACATTGACTTATTTAGCTGTTCTCTCAATCAGCATCCATTTGGTAAGACTCTAAATGATTTTACGTTACCTAACGTAGTTGAACTGAAATTGAAATTTGGGATCTGAATGAAGACAGTTGATGTAGAGACTATGAGTTTTATGAGATCCAATTCATTTACATCTGGTGAAAATTTCAATATTAGCATCAATTATAGAACATGCTTGCAAGTTTTTTTCTCATTGAAAAAAGGCCTTTGATAAATATTTCCTTGATATAAAAAAGAATGTACCATGTAAATTTCAATTTCATGCTTAGGCACATGTGACCTGACCTTGGTAAGATACAGTAACTTAAATTCCCACTGTGAATATCAACCACTGTGCCATCTCTTTGGGCTATTCTGGGCATAATACTGCAGTGATTTTCCTTGAAATATCTCAAAAAGCATTAAGGAAATCATTGCCATATGTATCCACATATTTATGTGAGTTTGGAATCTTAAAATAGTATGATGTAAAGTCAGAGAAGAAGCAGTGTCTGGATGCTCAACCTAATGAATGATGGCAGCTTGCATTATCTTAGCCCGTTTATCCTAAACTGATAGGTTCAAGACAGCATTGCTTCACCCATTAACCCTTGACAAAATTAGCAAATTTTTTTTTTTACTGATGATAAATTAAAACATTATTTAAATGTTAAAAATAATGTATATGATATGATTATTGTGTAATTTTATTTTTTTTTTAAAAAAACACCAGTCTTCAAAGAAACTTTCACTTTTGGTGGGTCACTTTAGTTTATACCCCTAACCCTTCCTTTCTCTGCTGAAGGTATGTAGAGTAATTCCATAATGCGGAATTGGAGAAGTATGTGAATTTGTGATTCTCATACTTCCTAGTTGGACTTGATATGACTGAGCTTCAAGTTAACATTAAGGCCATCAGGTGCTGGTTTTTCTGACAGACAAGTGTGCTTGTATTCATTATAGTAGAGGAGAACGTGCCTCAGTTACTTGGATAAATTTCTTCTTTAGTTTTTGTCATCCAATCAGGAGAGTATGAGTAATATGTATGTTGACAAAGATCTAAATATATAAGACATACACTAATTTGGGAAAAGTAGTTTTGAAGGGAGTGTTGAGATGTACAGCAATTTAAGGATCCCATGGTCAATACAGCCAGAACTTAGACAGATTGCTGAAATATTGTAAGCACCCAGGAAGTGAATAAATAAGAGCTGATAGAAGTGACCTCTTCTCACTTCAACATCAAGATAAATATTTGCCCCTCACTGTGAATTCATGCTTCGTAGCAACAACTTCTCTAAATGCCACCAAAGCAGTAAATAGCAAAGTATCATTTAATAAAATATAAGGGGAAAAAGTCAATCACATATTTATAAAGTATATCACCTTAAGCCATATACAGAATTTTAGTGTTCATTTGATATTATTTGGGGGAGGTGTGGTGGAGAGTAGCCGGATTTAAATAGTATATATTCTTAAGGGAGGTGGCCAAAAGTAATTGTTAAAGTATTTGAGTAAACTTCTGGTTGATGTATTCCTAATGCATGATGAGGGAAGTTTCAGCATGTAGAACAAACACATACAGCCCATTTCCCATTTCCAGCTTAGTACTGTGGAGGATTCCAAACTCCTGTATTGCTTGGGAAAGGGCTGGAGAGATCGCAGGTTATCTTTCTGTCCCAGTATGAAAACTTTCTGTTTACTCAAATTGCACATAACAAACTGTCATGACAAACTGTGTTTTTGTAGGTTGGATGTTCTGGGCAGGAAATGGGAAATTCGATTAACATTAAAATTGCAGTTTGTACTAGAAATGGCTGTCTTTGGAACTGATGTGTACCAGGCTGAGAAATGAAAGTAGAAATGATCCTCGAATAACGTGGGAGTTAGAGGCACTGACTTCTGCTGAGTCACAAATCTGCATATAATTTTTGATTCCCTCGAAACTTAACTACAATTGTCCCTCAGTGTCTGCAGGGGATTGGTTCCATGACCCCTCCTAGAAACCAAAATCTGTGGATGCTCAAGTCCCTTACATAATGTGGCATAGAACAATGCATACAGTTGGCTCTCCACATCGCAGATTTCCAGCTGTGGATCAAAAATACTGTTTTTGATTGGTGTTTGATTGAATCTGCCAATGTAAAATCTGGGGATTTGGAGGGACAACTGTACATTTATTGAAAAAATCTACGTCTAAGCAGACCTGCACAGTTCAAACCTGTGTTGTTAATTGTAGATTTATTTTCAAGTCTTTGAGTGATGTTAATAATGAAAACATAGTGAGTCCATTGTTCATTATTAAACATATAAAAATGATGAAAATAATGGAGCGATTGGCATGATGATAAGTGACATTAGATGTAATTGTCCTTGTTTTGATATTTTCGGTTGAATAAAAAAGTATTTTCATAAAAATCAATTGTAAGTTTCATGTTTTATATGTTTCAAAATGAAGAACTTCATATTAAAAGTTGTAGGGTTTATTAACTTCTTGTTATAGGAGTAGGGAGAGAATAAGGAAGAAGACAATGTAAAGCTTAAAAACTGGTCATCTCATGTAGCTTTACTTAACTTTCTGAAACAACAGAATTACAGTATTACCTATTCACTTGTTAAACCGATTGTAATGTCAATGCTGACTGGCCGTTGGAGTGAGCCTTTCATTCCTTTTTTTCCTTTCTAAAATTAAGATTTTCTAGAACATTTTGAGCATCTCAAAGAGATAAGGAATCAATAGTTCACTATTTTATTTTCCCTTTTGGTCACTGAACATTGTGTGACATTAGACAATTTGAGTATGCCATAAAAATAATAATTCCTAGTCTCATAGAACATGATAGCTTCAAGAGACCTCAGGAAGCATCTAGTTCATTACTTCATAAAACCAGCTAATGGCCTAATAAAGAGGAATCATATATTTTTTAAAAATTTTGACTAGTAGTATGTTTTTAAGCAATTTGTGTATTAGCTATAGGAACTATTAGTAGTCATGAACAAAATAAATAAATAACAAATATAAATATTACAGATTTTTGTTTTTTAGTGTCAATTTTTTTTTTTATTAAAGTGGATACCAAATGCCTAATAGTAAGCGTAGTGGGAGAGATTCTTAAAATAATTTAATAAGATATGAGTTTTGTGTTCTTATATTTTATGCAAAAAGGTATACACATATACTTTATAATAAAAAAATCTTATAAACTCTCTCGGTGTGTGCTTATACTTACACTTCTTGGATTCTCTCTCTCTCTCTCTCTCTCTTTCTCTCTCTCTCTCTCTCTCTCTCTCTCTCTCTCTATATATATATATATATATATATATATATATATACACATACATAGATCTCAAAGGATAATAGTGAAGCAGTGTATGTATATATTTATTTATTCTGACAGCGAATATTCATTGAATGCCTGCTATGTGCTCATGGTGTCCTAAGTTGTGGATATAGTAGTGAACAGAAAAGCAAAGTCCCTATTCTCAAATGGCTTAAATTTTAGCATGGATGCCAGACAATAAATAGATACATAACTAAATAGATAAACAAAATGATGTCGAGAGATGATACATACTATGAAAAATTATAAAGTAGGGTGGTAGAAGTTCATGATCAGAGACCTGTTTATATGGAGGGTCGAGGAAGCTCATTCTGAGGAGGAGACATTGGAGTAATAACTTGAATGGAAGGAGGAAATGAAAGAAGAATTCTGAAGAGACAGACAAGGAAGAAGAACAGAGCCCCAAGATGAGAACTAGCTCGGGTGTGTGAAACAGAATAATGGGACCTAGTACTCAGTGGAGGGGTTGGCGTTAGTGCATGCAGACTGCAAACCCTCTAGAAAAAGAGGCTAAGCAGAGTATGTGTGAGATTTGGGTAGGCGAGTAAATTTGATGGTGGGAACATGTGAAAATTCTCTTCTCATTCCTTCTATTTTTCAGTGAAATGAGACAATTTAATCAGCTGAGAATGAGGGAAAGAAGTAGTTGAAGGTTTGAAGAAAGAAGGGGTGATAAACTGCCATCCAAAGGATGGGATAGTGAATCAGCTATGTACACATAGGCATGTGTAAGTCTCTCTCTATATGTGTATATATATCATGTAATACATGTATACCAAACATATATGATATAATATATATCTAAGCATGTTATACCTAATATTTATGTAGCACTTGAGACACAGGAGTTAGATAGGGTAATCTCTAGGGTAAAATCTAAATTTTAACATTCGAGAGTCAATATATTGTTTTCAGGCCCTGACGAACTACATTTATATGTATTTTATACTATTTCTGGCATTTCTTCTCACTCTTGATTGTCATTAAAATAATCCACTAAACAAAATAAATGTCATGGAAGGAAAAAGTAATATTTCAGAAACCAAAGTACTCAGAGTGGACACAGTCTTTGATCCCAGAAGCATGCTGAGAAGCTAATTGCTCTGTTTGGCTTCACATGATGTGCCATTTCGCACTCTCATGATATGGGTGAACGTGGTAAAGAGAAGAAAATGAAAGGGGATAAGAGCTTCATATAAGAACCTACCATACTTACTCTGTTTATAATATGTTTATATATTTTTTCATCCTTTTTCAATGTTCAGCAAAAAAAGGAAAGTACCTTTAAAGAAGAGCAAGAGTAATACTTGGCATGCATTAGAGTCACAATTCAATGCTTTTCTAAGGAGCTAGACATTGGGTCCTGTGGCACAAATTTTGGTCGTTTTGTGTTTTAGAAAGTACTGTCAGCTCAAGGATATTAGTGAGTAATGCTGTAATGAGACAGTCTTAAATGAATTAATAATCTAGGATTCTGATGACAAATGTGATAATGTATATAAAGCATAAAAGGCCAAATACTCCAAAACATTATCTCCTACTATTATCATTATTGTTATTAAATTTAGATGATATTATACATAAATTTATATTTTGGGATATAGCCTGGCTAGCATTTTTATGATTATGTGTTGAAACACATATTAAGGATTTGGAGATAGACTCGCAACATGTATGAAACAAGACTGTTGACAAATGGGCCATATCTTGGAAGGTCTTTAAGCTAGAATAAGGAATTGAGATTTCAATTAGTAGGAAATGGGTAGTCAATGAAGGGGTAATACTACAGTGGTAGGACAGATCTATCTGGAATTACTGGCTTTCAGCAACATGAAAGATTGAGTGGGTTTAACACCGTATTTCATTCAAAACTTCAGAAATGTTGGGTAAAGTAATACAGAAATGGAGTATTTTAAAATCTCTTCATGTGCCTGAAATGAAGGGACAACTAGAAGCTAAAAATGATACCACAGGGACAATTTCACAATTCACAGTGCACAGGACTCACATGAGAAAAGTAATTTCTGCCAATGCTGAATTCGCAATTGAAATTATACAGCATGTGAGGAAAAAAAAAAATCGTTTGGGAGAGCCAGAAAACAAAACATACAGGAAAATTAGATAGAGCTCTTTGAACTTATGACAAGAGAACAACCTGGAAAAACTATAAAATTAGTGTTTAAAACAATTTAAAAAGGAACAAAGATCTTGATTAAAAAAAAAAAAGAACAAAATACTATGAAAAAGATCAGGCATATTAGATAGAGAGCCAAATAAAATTTTCTGCAATTTAATATATAGCTATTAAAATTAAAAACTCAATGAACAGTTTTATAACACAACTAAAGAGAGAACTAATAAACTGGAAAAAAATCTAAGAAACTATGTGTAATGCAGCCAGTAATTAAATGATTGGAAATGGTGGAGATTAAGAGACAGTGAGTACAGTTTTAAAAAGGTATAAATGTTCAGAAGGAGAAAACAGAGAAAATGGGACACTAAAAAACCATGAATTCTCAGATTAAAGAAGCACATGAGATCCCAAGATAAATACAGAGACATGGATAAAACTGCACAATAGCAGAAAAACAAGGATTAAATACATGTTGATATATAAACATGTATAAATAATATATATTCCAGAAAGAAAAGCAATGGATTCTAACTATTGCTGTTTCCTTTAATATGACATGCTAAATTGTAGCAAGATATTGAAACCTGGGTTCTATTTCTGGCTCTGCCACTCTGTGTGATTTTTGAGCCAAGCATTTAACCTCTGCCAGCCTCGGTGTCCCTGTGCGGATAACATGGAGATTGGAGTCATTATCTAAAATTTCTTCCAGGTCTAAGACTATATGAAATCTTGGACTGAATAAATGTTCTGATGTGCCACTTCGGGCAGTTTGGGCAGACTTAAGCAATTTTTCTTTTTGCCCACATTAGGGTAACTTTTTGAGTTGTTGGTAAGCAATTTTTCTTTTTGCCCATGTTAGGTTAACTTTTTGAGTTATTGGCCTATTAGGACTGCTAGATTTCTCCTCAGGCCTTGCCATGTCCCAGTAGTTAATTCCATGATCTCTGTGGTTTTGTTATCATGAACAAAAAGTTCCATTGTTCTTTTTCCTTCTCTAACTTTCATTCTATATTTTTCTAATTGGCTCAGCTAAAATGTTAAATAACACATGTCTTTCCCCGTCGCCCAACCCGCGCCCCCCCCCCCCCCCACACCTTTGGAAATTCAGTATGAAAGTTAAACTGTGTAATAGCGGCGGGGACAGATGGGAAGGGCCAACGGCTGGGTGAATGGGTGGCTCTCTCATCAGTAGCATGTTAGAAGCACCATGTAGAAGCAGAAAACTTTGAATATTTATATCTTGGGCTTTTTTCCTGATCTCACCCTTAACAGATCCATGTCATCACAGTGGTACTGCCATTGTCGGTCTTTGTCAGATTCTCTCCGTTGGACTGTGCTCAGTGGAAAATTAAAAAGAGAAATGGTCATGCTATTTCCTCCTCTGAGCTTAGAAAGTGAAGTATTTCTCTGTTAGTCAAAAGACCCTGGATGGTAGCGCTATCAGAGTGAGCAGGAATGTGTGTGTATGTGCCCGCGCGCGCACGCACGCGCGCATGTGTGTGTCTGTGTCTGTGTCTTGTGTCCGTATATGTGGCATTGCCCGCTGCGTTGGAGAGAGCATTAGATTGCTAGGAAGGTGGCTTGGGTTTCAGGCCAATCCTAGCTCTGTGAGAACTTAGGGAAGTGCTTTCTACTCTGAGGTCCTTGGTTTCTTATCCATTAATAATGAGAATGTTGATTAAATAATCTCCAAGCTCTGGTGGTGAGCATTTTTGATGCAATGATTTTTAACTAGAAGTTAAATAATGTAAGCTGTTATCTTAGTTAACAATTGCTTTGGGCAAATCATAATCTCTTTGAGTTATTAGTAAAGTGGGTGTGGAAATTCTGCTCATCCCATCTCAAAAGTTGTTTTGTGATTTTGTGAATAAAATACAATATTGTATTAAAAGCTTTTTAAAACTTATTTTTTAACCTATGCTTTTAACATACAGTGGGATTAAAGGGAACTGAACAGAATTTTTGACTCTTCTACTTAATATCTATGTAAATATGGAGAAGTGGCTGAACTTTTCTGAGCCTCATTTTCCTTATTTGCAAAGTGGAATTACCTCACAGGTTTGCTGTAAGAATTAGACAAAATATATATCACATAGAAAAGTTCTGAGTAAAAGTGCACAACATAGATTGTAGTTATTATTTTTCAAATAATAAAATTTTATTTTCAATAAAGAATGAGTCTCAGGTTTACATGCCTTTCACAAAGGATTCCCAAGCCACACAGTGGTTGACAAGGGACCAAGTCTCTGAGCTGCAACACATCTGCGTTAGACACAGCTTTCCAGGCCCAAGGGTATGCAGCTCGGATGTGTCATCTTCCTTATCTTGTTGTACGTTCTTACCAACCTGCTTTAATTATTTTTGTGCATCCTTCATATCCACTGATCGTAGTTCCTGCCAGTTTGGGTGAATACAAGGGCTTCAGTTTTTACCCTCATATTTAAATAAAGCAAATTAGAAATGACAGAAAGTACAGATGAGAGGTTTATATAATTTCAGAGTGTAGGAAACGATGATATTTTAGCTTCTTTGTACGTGTGTTGTGGGTGGAGGAGTATGATCATTGGCTAAGACTATAAATGTGATTGAGCCCAAATATTTGTGGCCTGGCTAAGGAAGAGAATAATAAAGGAAAAGATACCAGCTTGTGAACTATTCATTCTGGCAAGTGGCCCCTCCAGAAGACACTTTTGTGTCTAACGATTGAGTATTATCAGTCTCTCATTTTAGTTATAATAGTGGAGGCTTCTATTTTTATTTCTGTGCAAAAGAATTCTCTCTCATTCTCTTTCTTTTTCCTAAAAAAAAATGTTTTTAATTTCTTCAAAATTATGCATGGACACAATTTGAAGTGGCAAAGATTCTACAAGTCTTCTTATGAAAAACAGTTATCATTTAGCCCTCTTTCTTCTATTCTGCTTCTTGGGAGAAAAGAAAACATATTCATACTTTTAACTTCCGATTCTTTTTGTTTACTTACTTCTAAATAACATGTTATATTGCTATGTCCTAATTTTTCAGATACCCACTTCCTGCTTTCCTATCCTTCCAATGTAGTTATTTGAACTTTTTTATTTCTCTCTCTTTACGCTTTTCTTTTTGATGTGCCGTTTTAAATTTTCACAGTGATATGCTCTAGTGTGGGTCTATTTCATTTGCTGTGCTGGATTCTTGGTAGATCATTTATACTGGAATCATGTGCACTTTACTCAGTTCTGGAAAAAATGCTGCAATTATGTATTTGATGACTTCCTTTTTCTATTTTCTCTCTTCTTGGGTCTTTTTGCTATTTGGAACATTCCTCTAATTTTCTTATTTTTCACGCCTATTTTACATGTTTTGTCCTTTTCCTTTACTCTCTGAGAGATTCTTGTGGCTTTATCTTTGATCTTTCCAATTCTATCCCACCTCCCCCCATTTCTGCTCTCTTGCTTTTAATTTCCAAAAGCTTTTATTTTCAAACTTCCTTTTTAGATCACATTTTTTGTTTGTTTGTTTTGTTTTGTGTCTGTAACGTCTTTTCTTACCTAACTGAAGACAGTTGTGAATTCTCTTTTCCTTCAAGTTTTTGTTACGTGTGGCCCTTTTCTGTTTGTCTTGGTCTCCAGCCTTCCCATCAGAGATTTTTCTTAAACGACTTAGTAACTGACTCAGATTTAAAAGGAAAAATACAAAATTTCAGTGGGATTGAGAGGATAAGTCTAGCCTATGAGCTCAGACGTATCCTCTCAATCTTCACTTTAGGATCATCCGGCTGGGCTTCTTTGTTGTCTAAAAACCTGAGCTCAATTTCTTTAGGTCTTTCCCTTGGGCTTCAGAAAAGAAAACTCTTTCAATCTCATATTCCCTGTCTGGCTGACCACATTCTCAGATCTGACAAAATAGGAATCTCAACCTTCAGGATATACACTGTCTTAATCTTCCCAATTTCAGTTTGATATACCTGGATTCCCAGTCAATCATAAGTAGCTATTGTGTCCCCCAAAAATAAACCTTTAGTCTTGTTTAGAATTAGGGAAGACAGTGGCCCAGCTGCACTAAGCGATGGAGGAAATTTAGATACCTTATTTTTTCTTAGCTAAATTTTAAAACAATTCTCTAATTTTTGGCTCCACTCTAAACTCACTCCCAGAAGAACCCCGTACTGTGGAATGCAGAATGTTTTGAGGGTTCTGCTGTGTTAAGTAGGTTGCTATTTGGCTTCTCTATTTCTAGCTAAGAATTTAGCTCTTTTATGTCTTCTATGTCATTTACCACTCTTTTATTTCCTTTCTAGATTTCAACATTTGGTACTATTGCCTTTTAACCCAGTATCATTTTTCTTGGGGTTTATGCCTGAAAAACCTCTTTACTCTAAATTTCATGGGATTTGGAAAGGTTTGGAGGAA
Source organism: Rousettus aegyptiacus (assembly GCF_014176215.1). NCBI lineage: Eukaryota > Metazoa > Chordata > Mammalia > Chiroptera > Pteropodidae > Rousettus > Rousettus aegyptiacus. Next base: position 112,522,706 of record NW_023416306.1, on the reverse strand, counting down.
AATATGAGTGCTAATTTTCTACCTTTAACCAGGAGGTTCCATTTGCTTTTGCCTTTGTTTTATTGGACACAAGGCAACCAGTTACAAGGTGATAATAGAAGTAATATGTGAAGTAAAGAGGATTTGGACCAGAATAGTAATAATAATGGATGTTTTCAAAGGAAGATTTAATAGGTATGTGGACTGAGTTAGGTGGGGAAAAAATGAAGAAAGGAGTCAAGGGTGGTGATGCCAAGATATTAGGTTGCATGACTAGAATAATGGTGGTGCCACTGCTGGAAATATTGAGTAGGATTGGGAATCTGGCTTGGAAGAAGATAACCTGAAAGGTCATGTGCATGTTATCTTCCAAAATAAACATTGTTTGTGTATAAGACAGTCTTTACCTTTGCTAATTATAGTTTGGGTTCCATTAGGATTCAGCTATAACAACCAAAACCTGCTTCAGTTAGTTTAAACAAAAAAAAATTTAATATGTGAAATTAGCTACCATGAAATTATCGCAAGTACTAGAGAAGTGACTCTATGTTGAGTGTCCAAGAATAATTTTTGGAGCATGACTGCTGAAATGACATGCCGGAAGAGACATTACCTTTGCTACAATTATGGATGTTGAGAATCAAGAAGAAGTCATGGGAATTTGAGTTCAGGAATCCACTACCATAGCTGTAGTCCAGTTGTCAGGATATTACTGCCACCACAAATGTGTTTCAGCAAATAGTTACAAAAAGCCAGACATCAGAACACTTTTGTAGGTACAGCTAGCATCTTTATAACCTTGCTTCATAGGAGCATCAACCAACATTATCAGCAAAGTTCTTTTTATCTCCCACCTTCCAAAGCTCATACAAATACATGTCATTAATGGAAATTTAATTTCACATTCAAAACTCTAGCTTCAAGGGAGTCTTGGACATGTTTTTAGCTTTCTAGCTTCCACAGTGGAGAAGGGTATGGAGGAAAGATGTTGGAATGGACAGTGAGTGTGAATTCACAGTATCAAACAATTATCTTCATGATTATTAGGGAGATAACCATGAGTACCTGGTTATTCAGTGTTACCAAATGTTACCAAGTACTAAAAAAGAAACAATAATTTCACACATACTGTTTATCCATTGTACAAGTGAAAAAGCACTTAACTTCTCACCCAAAGGGAGTCCCTTGACCCATTAATTGTGAATCTACCTGAGTGATGTTCACTTTTTCTTCAATTGTAATCCTAACTCGATATTCTATAAACTAAAGAGTAAATTGTAAATTTACACCTGTGTTATAAAAAAGTAGTAGTATGGGAAAGAACATTTTAAATAGGTTAATATATATAAATATACATAAAAAAGGAGAGGAAAAGTTAACTAATGAAGTCTATTGCTGTAACTAGTCACAAGAGCAAAATTGATATTTACAGCTTTCTTTCTCCACTAGGTCTTAAATAATCCATTTCCTTCAGCACTTCAGCTAGTTGGGTTTTTCACTGAATGATGGATGACACAATCCTTTATTCTTCAGGGAATATAACTCCTTGATTGTCCTGCAAGTACTGTCCAGGATTCCAACCAACTTTACTATTAGAACTGTTAGGGGCATCCCCCAAATAATTTCTTGGATATAGGCACAAGCTTCTTTGCCCCGTTGTCTGTCACATTGCCCCCTGTTAACTAAAATCAAATACCCCAGTCAATATATTAACCTACCTTTTGCCTATCAGTTCAATGACAAGAGGAAATGAAAACGGCAGTCTCAACATTCAGTTCATTTTTATGTGTCTCCCTTTATAAACGAATACCTCTAAACCAGCAGGGCCCAAAGTTGCAGTGATGGGCAGCAAAAATTTTGCAAGGAGGTCATTAGGTACAATAGTGGGAGGAATCACAAACCTAGTTCTATCTCTCAGTTCCCAAATTCATATACTCTGGTTATAGGGGAAATGGCATCATGTACGTCACAGATTTAAAGTATATTCCATATCATATAGGCCAGCGTCAAACTTATAAGTTGTCATCCACCAGTCAGTGCCACAGTTAAGTCTTGGAGAGGCCAATTTCACAATTCTTTAAGTTCACCTGCTTCTGAATGGTGGGGTAAATGGAAAGACCAGTGAATCCCATGGATATCAACCCACTCCTTTACTTTCATTTTCTGTATAGAGACTTCTTTAATTACAATGAGAGGATATCGTGATGATAAATATGTCATAAAGTAAGACCATGGATGCTAGGCTTATAGATGCTGGTCAAGCAGAGAAAGCAAATCCTTTCTGTTCTCTCATAGTGAGGAGTAATTTCTATCCCCTCTTTGGGGGATGAGTCCAATGTTATCGGTTAGTAGGAACTGGCTTCATATTGTAGGCTTAACATTTATTTCTGCTGTTGGAAGAAGACAGGATAATTATTTGTTTCCAGAACAGCTTTGTGGAGGAAAAATCTTTATGGTTAAATATGTACATGGCATCTAGCTCTGCTGCAATGGCCAGTTTGTTCATGGGTGCTTTGAACAAGCCCTTGAGTAGTTATGGGGAAAAAAGCCTGTTGAGAGAAAGGTTTGATGAAATCTTATAAAAGTGTACTTACTCTTTTGCAGTGGATGTCCTTCCATGACAATTTGTAAGGAATATAAATATTCTCAAATTCTGGGCAAATTTGAGAGACACATGCTCATGTCTCCCCTAGATGCCTTCATTCTTTCATTCAACATATTTTTTGAGAGTATATTACATGTTGGCAAGACAAAGGATGACGAAAAGTTCCCAGGAGTGTGTTGGGGATAGGACAGGATGATCTTCCATGCTTGCCTTCTATGGTCAAGAGATGCTGATGGTGATAGTTGAGCTATTTCTCTCCCCTGGATCATCTTGTTTCTATAAGGACAATAGAACATGCTGGGGGAATTTGTGAAATCTCTCAAATGTTTTGAATTTTGAACCTTGAACTAAAGTGAATCCTTTCATTTTTTTGGAAAAATATAATTTTCTATTTAGTCTTTTTAAAAGGAATAATTAAAGAGGTTTGCAAAAGCAAACTTTACCAGACGATAAAAAAAGTAAATGAAACACAATTCTGATGAATTAAGAACAAAGAAACTCAAAAGATGTACAATATCATTTCTTAACAGATTCATTTAACATAGAGAGGTAAGGTGTTTAGAAAAATTTTTTTGAGGTTTATATTAAATCCATGTTTAAAACTGAAATCTTCATTAGAGTCGATGTTAAGAATGGACATGGCTTTCTCAGATTTTCACTGTAAGCAGTGAAAATAAGAATGACTTTATATACTTACTGATTACCCCCTTAGAATGTGAGAGGGTACATTTACAGTAACTAGAAGAAGACACAGAGATACGTTTGCTGGAATTACCAAGGTTTATGAAAGGCAAAAATCATATTTATGGCTTCTACACTTATATTATGCTGTCAACAGAAATATGCAAACTTGCAAATCCCACATCTAAACTTGATTCTTAGTAATTCATATCTTCAGATGTTAATAGCATAGTAGTGCTATGGATTTAGTCCACCAAGTCAAGTGTTTCATTATGTTTTACTCTTACTACCCTTGGACAGAATTGGCTTACATTAATGAGGTTTTGGGAACAAGGTTATCATGATGCCTTGAAACTGTTCTCAAAGTACTGTCTAAACCACTGAGATCTTGTCTTGAGAACGTGTCATAAAATTATTAAAGCAATTGCTGTAAATTATTGGGGACTGTCATGAAGAATGTGGCATATTGGGATGTTGGAACAAAACTGAAAGCAAAACAAATGTCGAGGTTTCTAAAGAAGCACTGAAGCAAATAAATTTTGCTTGCTTGAAGCGAAAGGATTGGAGGATTGGGAGAGGCCCTTGTAATAGACATGTGGTATAGTTGTGGAAACTTGTTCTAAGGTAGTCATTTAAAAGAGAGAAAAAGCTATCTTTATGTAAATATTTCTTATAGCTTTATTTGTATTAGCAAAAAAATATAATTCTCTTTATTAAACCTTAGTCTGGTTTCTAACTCCTGTTTGGCCTATATCTGAATGAATGACCCCTGGGCACCTGATGTTCCCTAACATCCCAGCCAATAATGTTCAAGACTGAATAATTATTCAGGAATATGCCCCTACCCTGTCCCATAAACTATACTTTGTGCATTCCTCTTCCAGGATAATGGGGTCATTGTTGACCCCTCAGTAACTCAGATCTGCCTTCACAATGCTAACTCTTTTCCATGCATCCCCATCTCCAAGGTGTCCTAGTTTATTGCCTCCTCATATTTTTTTCTGCTCTTACAATAACCCCCTACCCTGCTACCCTGCCTTTAGGATTCCAGCCCTTTCCACTTACCTTTTTCTAACCTCAACCTCAACTGTCCTCTACATGTCACCATGAGTTCTTAGATTCCATCATTTCATTGGTATTAAATTCTATGTGTCTGCAAAATAAACACTGAATTCCTTAGCATTGGCATATTGAAATAAACATCCCAATAAGTTCTACCATTCCATATTCTCCAACCTTGTCCTCATCTACCTTTTTGGCTCTATGGTTCTATGCATCCAGATTCTGCACCAATGAATATGCCTAACACTCCAGCCTCACCCCCATAACATTGCCTTACAGGCCCATACTTTTTTCTTGTTTTTCATTTTCTTATGAAATTATTATGATTATGTATTTTGTCCCAAACTACAGCAAGTTAATTATTCACATATATCCCTGTTTTCCTTAGTACATTATAAGCTCATTGAAGTCAATGGTCCTACATATTTCCTCTATGATCTTATGCCCACTTCTTGTTCAAGTAATTATCAGTCTTTTGTTTATAATAGAACTTAAAGTATATTTGTTGCATCATTTAATAAAACACTATAATATCTAATTTGATCTAATTATAAATATAGCTTTATACAAACAATGTAAATTAAGAGATTCAAATTGAAAATTTACATTTATACTTACATAATTCAGTTGAGGGTGATTGGAAGGTGTCAATATTTATGAATAAACTATGTGTCAAGCATCCATCTGGTGTAGCTCTATTGGATAAATTCAGTTGCTGACTCAAATGTATGTATTGTGGTCTACTATCCCAGGCTCTGTATTGATAACTAGAAAAATGAATAAGATACAAATCTATGCTCAATAATCTTATAGTGCGGTTTGGGAGAAGGACAATAAAAGTACCAATTTTAATATTAGCCAATTGCATAACAGAGGAAGGAAGAGAGTGTTTGGGACACATAGGATGGTAGACTGTTGAGGGGAGACTGCTTATTCCAGGGAAGGACAACCATTGGAGCATCAAAAGAAGACATTAGTGATTTAGAGCTTGGGTTTTATAAAGAGTTAAATAAATATGGCTTGATTAAAGAAAGTGTGAGTGAGTGTGTGTGTGTGTGTGTGTGTGTGTTGGTGGAAGTTGAGGAAATTGGTGATGAAAGGAAAAGTCTTGAAAGAGAAAAAGAGAAACTGGGGCTGGGAGATGGGGTAATGGTACATCTTACAATGATCTAAGAATGAATTTTGTTCAGAAGAAAAAGAGAAAGCACTGCAAATTTTGAATAGGTAAATGGCATAATTAGAATACCTAGAAAGTACATTCTAGATACTTTTCATATCTTATTTAATCCTCTCCTTACCAGGTAGGCAGTATTTATCCCTGATTTACAGAGGAGGAAAGTGAGCCATCTCTTCTTTCCATTCCTCTCAGAGCTGACTATCTTTCATCATTTATCTGTCTGCTTCTACATTGCCTTTTTAAAAGAGGATTTCTGTGATAACTCTGTCTAAATTTCTTCTTCTGTGGGGAGAAAATGGGACATAGAATGCTGGAAAGAAAAAGATATAGGATTTTAAATAGATTTTTCAGGGAAGGTCTTATTGAGAATTTGACATTTGGAAAGCTTTAAAGATGGTGAGGAAGTTAGTCTTGATGATGTCTTGAGGAAGAGTATCCCAGGCAGTAGTATGAACGAGTGCAAAGGCCCTGGGGCGGGTACGTGGTTTGCTTGTTTGGGAACAGCAAAGAAAATGGCGCTGGAACATGTTCCATCTTCCCTTAACAGAATATCTGTAGACTAGGTATACAATAAATATTTGTTGTAGAAGTAGATAAGTAAATAAAGATAGGTTATGTATAAGGTTCTCAACTGCTCAATCCCAAGCCCATATGTACCTTGACTTTTATATTACTCTTCCTTTCAATACTTAATTCCCAGATGGCTGAGATCATTTAGTAGAATCTCTATGAATGAGTACCCATTAAGGATTTTGTACAAGCCTATCTATAGTTTCTGTGTAGATATTTGTACCATTTCTGCAGACAAATACTCTTTCATGTGTCTTTATGAGAAGCAACAGTGACACTCAGTGGTTGATTGAGTGAATCAGATATGTACTCCCTCCAGATATCCCAGGAGGTAAGGCAAATATTTCTCAGACTTTCTTTGGAAAGTTGGTTGTCTTGTTAATTCAGGCAGGTATTAACTACCCAATATATTCAGCATATCCCTAGTTGTAAGCTGTCAGGCTGTGACACAACATCACATAATGTGACGTTACATGATACATAATGCCTGAATTAAATAAAAAAAAAATTCAGTCACTTCTTTCAGTGAAATAGTAGGTAGGTAATCTGAATATTTGAGGTAATTGGCTCTAGGAAGCGAGAGGCATCATTATTTCAGGCTCCCTAGTGAGCGTTAATTAGCCATATTGCTTCATTGTGTGACAAAGAGAACGCTGCTAGTAGTGCTAAATCTATAATGACATCCTGGCTTTAGGAGCACAGGTATTTTAAACTACCTTGACTGACTGACATATAGGTAATTCTATTCAGAGCCTAGCAGTGAACTCAGGCAGTTGGAACTGTCTCTCTCTTCCGAAGGGCACAAATTTGTTGTTGTAACTTTGAGAGGTTTCCTTTCCTTTGTTTCTCCCACCTCCCCCAGTCCCAATAGTCCTCCAACTGAGGAAATCATCAAGTATTCACATCAGCAGGCTTGTGTTCTACCTGGACTTTGAGAACAATACGTCTAATGTTTTTGAAGCATCACGTTATGCCGAAAGAGATCCAACAGCTCTTAACATTTAAAGATGGGCCATGACAGCTCAGAAGGGTTTTTTGGGGGCCCTGTGAGTCTCTTTAATCCTTTGTTTGCAGATATAGCAGGAAGGCTACTTGCAGAGGAGGAAAATTCTGAAAGGCTGGGTTTTCTGGGACCAATAATCAACATTTTTATTTTAATAATAATAACACCAGAATTAGTAGGCTGGGTAGCAACAGATAAAGCACAAGCATGGAGATTCTGCTGTCTTATCTTTGGTAATGGATGAATTGTACTCCACATACTGCACATAGGAAGGTGATACTGCTTGACCTTTATCTCTAGGAAATGCTTCTTCATTTTTTATATTTTTAGCCAGTAGGGATGGTGGATTTTCCCCTGTGCATCCACATTCTCTCACTAGTGTCCATGGAGATCAAGAACAGACATGTACCAGATGAATGGCCAAGGCTGTGGAAAAGTCTGCAGCCAAGGGTCAGAGAGAAGCTTTTACATTTGCCATCTTAGCCCCAGAGAGCACTAGGAACTGGAACTTGGGAGTCTAAAATCTGTGCTTTTCAACAGAGCACCTGCGATGCTGAGCTGAAAACACCATTTGTAATTGCTAAAAGAAGGTAGGTAGGCCTTTACCTGTCTTCTTGCATCTTCATTTAAATGTGAACTTCTTTCAGTGAGTTTGTAAGAGTCTATCTATGAACGATGAATCCAAAAAGTGAACTGAGTATGTGTGTAGCTGAGACTAATATTATCTAGGTATCAATACAATGAGGGTGCAGGAAGGAAAGATGAAAAAAAGCAAATGAAAGCAAGAGTTATTGCATCATCTGGAGACAGGAAACTCAAAGGATAGACATCTGGCCATGAATACATCCTTTGGTGGGACAGCACTAGCCCTTAGCAAGAATTTATTTTTCAGTAATCTTTCAGGCTTCCTTACATTTTTTTCTCTGCTTAAAATAATAACAATAATAATATTTATATAGTATTTTATGGCTAAATAAATGCATTCATTTATATTTTTTTGCACTTGCTCTTGATTTTATTAACATAAAATATGTATTGACTCTCCCACTGCATAACAAGTCATTTGCATAATATCTCCTATTTTTCATCAGGTTAGATTCATTCTTCTCCCCTTTACTAACTCAATTTAACATTTTTTCTTGATCAAAATAACAACATCGAAAGAAAAAAAAATGTTCTTATCTGCTATTACCTCGTCAATATTTATAAGTACGAAAACTCTGAAAATAATTTTTTGTGGGTACAAGAAAGAGGATAAGAAAGATGAAAAGTGATTGTGTGGGGAAGAGAGGGTTCCTCTGCAGGTGAGAAGGTGTAGGATAAGTTTAAACTTTTATACTAAGTGAAAGACATTTATATGGTTGGCTGGTGTTTTCTGTGTCCAATGTTGCAAAACTGGCAAGAACTCTGGAATGTAACACAGCAGGAGTTTCTAATTACCATTTTTCAGATTCCAAGGATTATAATTTTCTCTATATGTGAACATTAAGAATTCCACGTACTGAAAATTTATTCACATGAGAATACATGAAAATGTTAAACTAATAATACATTTTGATTGGTTGCTAGATATTTATATAACTTACAAATTTTAAAACGTAGTTAATTTTTTTTTTTGGCAAGTCAACCTTATTTTGCAGAAGGAAAATAGAATGATTTAGTTATGACTACTATGGCCTTTTAGAGCTTGAAGAGAATTTAGGAATAATCTAGATTTTTTACAGTTGGAAAACCTGAAGCCCAGACAGGTCAAGTCACTTGCTCACACTAGTTATGGAACTAGTTTGGACAAAACAGAAAGTGAAACCTAGTTCTTACTGTTAGTCAAATGCTTTCATGATAAAGCATTTACTCAGTCTCAATTCTTTACAAACTCGCATTGGCAAATTGCTGGTGAACCAAAACATTCTAAAATGACTTTGCTTGCCTCTTTCTGGCATCTTTTTGAATAAAATATTGGACTTTCCCAACCCCTTAACGCTGTGAGCTCATATCTCTTTGAGGTATACCCTCTCTCCACCTGGGCTTTTTTGGGCTGGACTTTTCCCTCATCAGCTTCTTTGGGTCCTCAATCCTGAAATTGTTTTTGACCTGACTTTACATTTGTGTTTCTGCCTCTATAGCTGACTTAGAAATAGATTCACTTTTAAGGGTAATGAGAGAGAATGAATTTTGCTAAAATATTTTCTCTATAGTACTTTGATTTGAGATTTTGACTCAGAATTAATATTTTAAACCAAGAAGGAGAATGGGAAGACTGGGAAAGGAGGATAAATGGAAAGACAGAAGGAAATGAATACAGAACCTGAACTTCTTTAAGCAAATCTCAAAGAATGTTGATTGCTCAGATAAATCAGAGGCAAGTGAACTACCTTATATAACATTCAGGAAATTATAAAATTCTTTCATATGCATTATATCATTTGATTTTCACAACGACTCTACAGGACCGAATTGATTATAATTTATAAATAAGAAAACTAAGATTCGAGTATGTTTAGTGGCTTGCCCACATTCAGACAGCTTGGAAGTGGCAGAAAGAACGCAAACCACAAGTGTTCTGGCAACAGATCATGTGCTCTTTGAACCATACAACCCCACTTTATAGTTATTTAAAATGACTCAGGTCATTAGGAAACTCAGCTTGTTGGAACTTTGTGGCCCTTATAGAAGAAGTCATAGGTTCGATTTTTGTGTATCTTGGAAGCTAGAGTGAAAGCCACAGTCAATTATAACAAAACCGAGTGTTCTTTAGTTTCAAGAAGAAACTATTTGTGTATCTGATACAAATCCATCACCTTTACTAGAATAAGAATGTGCAATCTTCCTCTTACTGGTAGAGGGCTAAACCATTTTGCTTGTGAAGGATAGTACATTTTTATTATCATCTGTTGAGATACCTCAAGACTTGCATTTGCAAAGCTAGTCCTATAAACTGAATACTCTAAACTTAAGTCCCTGATACTAGCTGAGTGGAGATATTTTGTGATATGGCTGTAGATATATTCGAAGCATAGAATTTATAATATTTTCCAAGATAAGATTTTTTTTTAGTTCCCATAGATGTTAACAGATATTTGCAGACGAAGATCATATGAGAATCTAAAAAAAGAAAAAAAGTTTCTTATATGAATATTTTTAGACCTTGTATATTTAACAAGGTCATCAACTTGAACCGACAGGGTTAGAAACAACATTGTGATCTTCAGAAAACAAACAAACAAACAAACAATTTTTCTCTAGAATTGTGCCCTGAAATCGTCAGTCTTGATTAGTTTATTTCAAGGGAAAATTGGAAGGAGAAATCTCATTTGCCTGGCAGCATATCATTCCTGGGGGAACACATGTTTATATTTTGCTGAATTACACAAATCCACAGCAGTTATTGGAGAGCTAAAGATATATTCATATTGAACTGTAGGCAACCACATGTTGATAATGAGCCCATTTTGTGCCTTGGCTTGTGGAAAAGAATCTGAAAATACCTTATTCTGTGTTATTTTTTTCCTTCTGACAGTACTGATATACTGCCGCAGGCAGTCTAAAAATAATAGCATGAGGTTAACTGACAATTGCAGGTGTATTTACACTGGTATTCTGATATTAGCATGTTGCTTAGAAATACAACTGGAGGTGATACAGTATGCAAGCAAATAGATTTTCTTTATTAGAAAGAAAAAACTGGCAGAAGAGACCATGTTTCTTTAAAATGATCGATAAAAATATCTGTGGCTATTTTAATAATCTGCCACAATGATCTGATTTTTTAAAAAAATCTGTGCTCTGTGGACTGAAAGGAGGAGAATCCTTCAGAGAAAGGTGTCATCAAATGCCTTTCCCTCCACACACACACACACACACACACACACACACACCTGCTTCATATACACACACACATATCTGTGTGTGCAAACACACCAAACGGTTTGAGAATCATAATTTGGAGACCTTCTAAATCTGTAAGGACAATCAGAAATCTCTAGCCTCTGTGACTCTACATCTCACCCTCAAATCCACTTTCTACCCTTCTCCCTACCGATGGCCTTAACAGGCTCTCCTGCTTCTGTTGGCATTCAACCAATGGGAAGTACCAAGAAGATAGTGGAGTTACTTTGAGGTACTATATATTTCCTCAGTGACCTCCCTATAGGTCTCTAGATCTTCTCCTCTAACAACGACTGCAATTCCTCTTGGGACCCCTTCCCTAAAGCTACAATTCTCACTAGGCTGCAGGGAGATCTCTTATACTGTTGGCCATTGGGTAAGAAGAGGTAATGGCTTTCTGCTGTCACCGGGCCCAGGCGCTTCACCGTCTCTTGCTGTTTCTCTTAACTCTTGTTACATCCGTGTAAATGATTATTTTATTGAATTCTCTTCAACCACCCTGTTCGAACGGGCTTTCTGTTTTCCACAAGGATCCTGAACTGAAAGAGATGTGTTCAGACACCGCAGATGTGTATAGCCACTAGGGTTATAAATGCAAATGAAACCCAGACTTCCCATCAAGGAGTGGATCACAGCTAAGATAGAGTTATACACAGAGCAATGGGGGAGCATGGAAAAGGTTATCTAAATCAAGTTGGGAGTGACACTAAGAGGAGTTTTTTGAAAGAATTGATGCTAGATGTAAAACTTTTTATTTTAGAAAAATTCAATATATAAAAATTGAAAGAATATATTATTATAACAAGCTCATTAGTAACATCACTCATTTTCAGGAATCGTTAATTTCATCAGCTGATAGACTAATTTTATTTACCTCATCCACTTCCTCACCCTTTCCCCAGGATTATTTTGAAATAATTTCTGAACAATATATCATTTTATCTATAAATATTTCAGTATGTACCTCTAAGACATATGCACAATATCACCATCCTCCAAAAACAACAATAAAACATCAATATGATCAAATAGTCAATATTCAAAATTATCAAATCGTACTGTAGATGTTCTTTTTTCTAGTTTATTTATTTGAATTGGGATTGGATAAGGTATATATTATTGTAATTGATCTCTTCTAATTTATATTTTTTATACATATATACAACTATATGTAAATACATATATGTATGTATGTATGTATGTATGTATGTATGTATGTATTTTCCTTTATAATTTCTTTGTTGGAAAAACTAGGTTATTTGACCTGGAGAATTTCCCTCAGTGTGGATTTCGTAGATTGCATTCTGGTATTGTTGTTTAACATGCTCCTCTCTATTTTCCATAATGCAAAAGTTACAACTAGAGCTTCATATGACCCAGGCTCAGTTTTCGTTTTGTTTTTGGTGGGGGAGAAAGATTCTTCATATATTGGCAATATGTACTTCTTTCCGAAGGAATATAATGTCTGGTTACTTCTTATTTTTGATGTCAAGAGCCACTGATAATCATTGCCCTAGGCCACAGGTTTTCAAATTTCAGTGTTCATCAACATCACTTGGAAACTTGTTAAAACTCAGACTGCTGAGTACCACCCCTCGAGTTTCTAATTCAGTAGATATGAGGTAAGGCATAGAATTCGCATTCCTAAAAAGTTCTGCTGGTGCTGCTGGCCCAGTGACCACACTTTAAGAACTGCTCCTGTTAGCTCATCAGTTCATTAGAGCTTCAAAGCTCGTCCTGAACATTTCCCATCCCACTCCTGGAATCGGCAATTTCTTCAAGGATCCTTGGTTCTTTTAGCGAACTGTCCTATTTAGAGCCCACATTCTGAGGGCTAGAGGCACTTATTTCAGCTGCGCTTATCCTTGATTCCAGACATTTTGGAGATTAGAATTAGGAAACACATATTTAAAAAATAAATAAATCATGAGTTCATATTGATACTTCCAATTCACATTCAAGAATACAAGGTTTTTACTTAACCTTATCCATGTTACAATAGTATAACCTTTCTCTCCTTGTGAAAAATTCTGCTTTTAATAACACTAACATAATTTTCATGTGGTTATCTCATTATTAATCACTGAAAAATCTTAAAAAAAATACCAACATGTGCACTAACAATATGATTTCCAAAAATAGGTTCATTTTCTTTGTTGTTTTTAATGTTTGTTGTTGTCATTTGCTGTTGTTTTAATCCTTAGGGCATATCCCACCAAGGATATACAATCAAATCACCAGGTTTTAAAATCACTTGAACTAGTTCCTTTCTGTGTAGTTATTGTCCTTCCCTCCCCCCACAGGTTATGCAGTTCAATCACTTTTATACATTTATTTTAATTTTTAAAGTTTGTATTTCAGTAAATTAAATTCATTTTATAATTATATAAAGTATCTTCAAAATTAAATCTTTGAAGCAAGGTATAGTCAAAGAAGTCTCACTTTTTTCTTTGATTATGTCACTCTAGTTCTTCCCTTCTGCCACAAGTAAATTTAAAAATTTTAAAAACATTTTCTGGCATTTAGAAAGGTTTGTATTTTTATTTTAATGATTACCTTTTGTACTAACCCCTTTATTAACCCTTTCCCCTTTTTGGGTATTGACTGCTATTTTTTGCTATGAGCGATAATGAAGTCAGCTAGTGACCTCTATCATTCTTCTCTCCTTCTCATCCTGCAGTTGTTAATGTAATATCCTTGTAGGCCCAATAAATACCTATTAAGCAATCAGTAAGCTTATTGTATTTCTCAGTTTTTGATACTCGTATCACATCTACATTGTTTAGGGTGTGTAGCCATTTAATTCTTACTAACATTAGGTTTAGTTTTATAGAAAAAAAAAAATGCTTACATCTACTCCTTATGCCAAGGTGTCTCGAGTTAATTTTGTTGTATGAAGCTCACTCTCTAATAGTTTCTTTAAGAAGAGTTAGAGAAATGGTATGCCCTGAGCTCTTGCACGTTCATAATATTTTGTAGCTTTTCTACATGGACATCAGTTTTTATCCTTGCTCATGCTTTTTTTTTTTTTTTTTTTTTTTTTTACTAACGAATATAATACATTGTTATGTCTGTCATACAGATTTATTACTAAAAATATCTGATGACAATCTGATTTTCTTTCCCTTACAAGTGACTTAGTCTTTTTGTCTGGATGTCACTATATATGTGTGTATTATATGTATATTATATATGTAATTTTTTTCTTTAAAGTCCAATAATTTAGAACACTATGTCCCTGAGTTTACCATTATGAATTGATTTCCCAGGTATATGGTATGCTTTTTTAATATTTAGTTTTAAATCTTTTTATTATTTCAGAAAGGTTTCCCTCAATTATAGTTTTAATATTTATTCTACTCATTGCTTTGGTTTTCTTCTTCAGAAGCTACAATTATATTTATATTGGATCTTCTTTGCCAATCTTCTATATCCATCACTCTTGAATACTTTTTTAAAAATCTTTTCTTTAATTTTGTTATCTATAAAGCTTTCCTCTGTTTTGTATTTTATTTTTCTTAAAGCGTATTCTGTTGTATTTATTTGGTTTTGTGTTTTTTACCTTTGAAGTAATTCTTTTTTTTTCAATTTTTAATTTTTTTCTGAACTCTCTTACCTTTCTTTTTAAATCTTTTTTTCCTTCTTCCAATCATCTCACTTCTGAGTTTTCAAATTATGTTATTCTTTACAGGTTCTATCATTTCTTAATTTCTTTTAGCTCATTTTGAAACGTTAGACTCTTTATCTGTTTTGTGGGTATATTTTTCGGGTATGCTTCCAGGATCTAAGGGATTTATTTCACTCTTTATTCTCTCATTTTTATACTAATTTTAGGTAGGATTCTGTAGTAGTCTTTGGCTGCTATTCATTTCAAAGTGAAATTATTTTTTTTCTGCTTCGAGAAGAGAGGGGTGGACCAAGATAGCTATTTCTCTTGCCACTTCAATGAAGAAATGGCCTTAGACTTTGTTAGCTATTGCTCTATCCTACTCTTTTTAATTTTATCTTCTCTTCTCTCTTCTTTACCTACATAGTCCCTGTCATGCTCACTTTGGTTTGTAATCCCAGCAGGTTCTCCTTAGTGCTAAGCTTTGCAAGGGGTGTTTTGTTTGTTTTGAGAGCTTAAAGCCCCAGACCCCAAAGCTCTAGAGGACCATTGAGAATTTGGGACTTCATACTTTGGATTTTTTGTACTCATTCTTGATTTGGGACTTTTAAAATACTTTCTCATTTTCTCTTGCTGTCCTCAGAAAGTCCCAGCATAGTTTCCAGAGAGAAACTGACGGCAAGTTGGGGGTTTCTAGGCTTCGGGGTTATCACTAGTCCTGTTGCTTTTCCTTCCATTTCTCCCACAGTGTTTTTGATACCAAATAGGTCTTGTATCTTGATATCAAATAGTTTTTGATGATTTGGCTCCTCCCAGTCATTTCCTGGATTTGCATGTATATCTTGTGACCTAGTGTTATTGTAGATTTAGTTTATGGGATCTTGTTTTTCTTGCTATAATTGCTCTGACTCTTTTAATGGGATAAATCAGGGAGCTTCCAGATCTTCCAGAATATTCCTTGAACTGAATATTGTCAAGTTGGCTAGGCATGTAGGGGAGAGGACTAGAAAGGAAAGGGCAAGGGAGAAAGGGGAGGGCTTCCAAATAAAAAGAGCATGGATGTGGAAAGGCATGAAGGTATAAAACAGCATGATGCAATAGCAGAGCTGTATTCTGCTTCAGTTTTCATCTACTAAGGGGTTTGTGTGAAGTAATGGAAGGAATGAACCACTGAGACAGATGGCGCTTGATCACAACGAACCATGTGTGCTAAACTAGGAAGTCGGAACGTTAATATTATAGGGAGCTGTTGAAAGATGTAAAGCAAGGAAGTGACATTAGATTAATAATTCAGAAAGGTTTCTCTGGCAGCAGTGTAGAGAAGGGACTTGAAGTAGTCCAGAGCACAGACAGGAACCCTCCTCCTTCTCATATTAGTTAACTATGGTAAAGTGAGAAGTGATGAAGGCAGTGGCAGATGGAACAGAGATGCTGTTTGTTAGGTTAAATTTACAGGGTATGGTTAATGTTTGAATTTGGGGGGATGTGTTTGGGTGAGAGGTAAATATAAGATGAGTCTTAGGTTTCTGGGCAATAGCTTGGCTACTACCCATTCTATTTTGTGTGGCTCTCATTCTTGCTCAGTTGTTCTGATACTTCTCAAAATGGTGATTTTGGGGATGCTTCTCTGTCTGATTATACCCTGTGAGCTTAGTGATACATGAGATTGAGTTATGAGACTTCTTTTAAAGCTTCTGTAAAAATAGCCTTTAATCCACAAAATATCACAAAGAAGACACAGGATTATTTTTCCTTAATATAAATCTGAACTAGCCTTTTCTCTGCCAGAATTTTGACTGTAGCATTTATGTTTGTATGAGCATTCGTTTTCTTCTTTGTGATGAGAGAATAGTAAGATAGAAGTAGAAGGAGGCAGGAAGTTGAGATTGGTATTCTGAACTAGATTGTGACTTCACAGAAATTAGAGAATGGAAAGAAGGGCACAGAAAAATAACAGAAATTTTACTCCCATCCCTTCCTCTCATCTCAAACAAAATCCTCCATACCTGCTACTCAAAGTGTGTTCTGCAGCAGCCACAGGTGTATCGCCTGGGAACTTGTCCAAAATGCAGACTTTCAGGACCCACATCAGGCCTTTGAGTCCATAACTGCATTTTAATGAGAAATGAAGATGATTTGTCTGAACATTAACATTAGGAAGTGAACTTTTTCTGACTCTACCTCAACTCTCTTAGAACAGTAAGATTCTCCACTAAAATATTCATTTAATGAATATTCTACAATAACTTGAAAGATTTGGTGTAAAGAAAGAGTATGATATAGCGATTTAGAATTTATACTCTATGTGGAGTCAGTTTTCTTGGGTTTGAATATGGCTTCACAACAAATTAGTGAGATGACTATGGGAAAAATACTTTACCTTTCTATGGATTGGAATCCTCATTTGTAAATGTGAATCATGTTTTTACCTCTTAAGATTGTTGTGGTGCTCAAATGAGACAATATTTGTGAAATGGTTAACACAGTTCCTAGTACACAGGAAATGGATCACAAATATTAGTTATCGTTATTAAAACCTAATAGATTAAAAATGTTTTACACATGTCTTCAGTGTTTGTAGTGCCTTGTTAGAAGTGTGCAGAGACCTCATTTTTTTCAAACAAGAAATCGTCTTGGAGAATACCTACTATACAAGTATCTGAAGATATTATTCAGAGAAAGGTAAATCTTCAGTATGGTGGTTGTAATCTATGTATTTGCATTGTGGTGATTATCTGGAAAGTGAAATTTTAAATAATTGGAGCTTAAAAAAAGTTTATTCAGCATTTATTTGTATATTTCCATAGAGCTCTTCTAGGTGAACTGTATAGAAAAATCCCTTTCTTTAAAAAATATTCTTGAACTTCTGAAAGCTTGAGTCATTCTTCCTGTTTCTAGTCACTCTTTTTAATGTCGTTGGTGTCTATGTCCTCATGAAATCCTGATGAATTTTCACTTTTGGTGCCGAATGATCCAGCCACTATAGTGGCTATATGGCTTGAGACATTCTGAGCCAAAAATGTCAGGAAAGGCAACAATCATACAAAACATTGCATCTAGCCATAAACAAACAAGCAAAAGCAAAACAAACCCCTATGTTTTTATAAGCTTTAGGAAACTGACTTATTCTATAGTCACCTATACATTTTAAAAGCCATGTTATTATTCCCTAGCAAGCATTTTAAACTAAAGAGGCCCATACTGTGGAGGTTAGAACGAAGTCAGAGGAATAAAACCCAGATTGTCTTTATTTCTTATTACAGAGCTCAGCATTTTTATGTTTCCTCATCAACAGAAAGACTCCCCCCTACACACCCTTGGTGCTTTCTATTTATGTTCACCTGCTACTCAATTAACACCCCATCAAACCACACGCTTGCAGGGGGTTTATTGTCAGACCACTGCACTGCAGTCCTTAACCCTCTATCTCACCTATATTACACATGGAGTTAAAAACAGTCCCCTGACTGTGCTTAGAAAACATGTCTTTTCATTTGGTGTTTGTGTAAGGTTTTCCTTATGCGCATTACCCTGGGTGTTCATAAAGTTATAACTGTATCTACATGTGTCTGACATTTATTACCTTCCATAGGACCATAAAACACACTTTTCTCTTTTAACTGCATCTGCTGACATGTTACATAAAATAAACTTTAAATATTACCTGTAAATTAATTAGCATGTTCCCTCTATTAGGAAAAGCAGATGAAGGCTTACCAACACTACTTTAGTATAGTTAGCAGTTTTAATTGGATTCTTTGTGAAAAGACAATGGGATTATTCTCTACCCAGTTTATTTTTCATTTAGTTATAGTTATATACTTATATTAGCCAAGTAATACATACTCATTTGTAGAAAATTAAAGAAATACAGAAAAGTTTCAAGAAGAAAATTAACCCCTTTTTATCCAAATCATTTCACAATCTTTAGTATTATTTTGTTCCTTAAAAACATATATAACTGTAATTATTTTATATGCATACCGATTTTTATAAATATTAGGTTTATATATAAATAATTTCATATGTACATAGTACTTTATATGAATTTATTTTTTATACAAAATTTGACAATGAATTTATTATATTTCATATTTTGTTTTGTATCCAGCCCTCATTACTTAATATTGTGTAGTTATCATGTCCCATGTGGTTAAATATTCTTTTTAAACTTGATTTTTAATACTATATATAGTCATTGATCTTATGAAGATACCATAACATTTTTCACAGTTTAGATGAATGCAAATATTTTGCTGTTATAAATAATATTGAGGAAAACACACTGCTATGTAAAATTATATATATATTTCTTTATTGTTTTAATTTTTAATTTAGTTTTTAATTTTCAATTAGAGTTGATATTTAATATTATTTTATATTAGTTTCAGGTGTACTGCATAGTGCTTAGTTAGACATTTATATAATTTATGAAGTGATCCTTTGATTAGTCTAGTACCTACCTGGCATGATGTAGAGTTATTATGATATTTTGAACTATATTTGCTATGCTGTAAATAGGGTTTTCTGTTTTCTAATTGATTATCATTTTGAAAGGAACCATTGATTTTTGTATGCT
The DNA here is from genome assembly GCF_014176215.1 of Rousettus aegyptiacus. Lineage (NCBI taxonomy): Eukaryota > Metazoa > Chordata > Mammalia > Chiroptera > Pteropodidae > Rousettus > Rousettus aegyptiacus. The sequence goes on along the minus strand of NW_023416306.1, from coordinate 112,503,558 downwards.
AATATTTCATTCCCGTAATACTGAATTTAGTCCTACTACTTATAGGAGTTGTTCAGTTAATTCTTTTAGATATTCACACTGTTTACCAAAGATTACTTTTTCTTCTTTTTCTATATTTGTATTTGTTATTTATATTCCTTATCTTATTGTTTGCAAGTGCACAAACAGTGTTGGGTAGTAGTAGTAATAGCAGAATTTTTTACATTAATATCTCACTTTAATGAGAAGGTGTCTAATTCACAATTAATGCGTCATTAGTTTTTTGTACATATTCAATATATTTCTGAAAATAATGCATATTGCCTCTTATTTATGATGTATGGTATTTAATATATATCATAAAACATATATATCTTATGTGACACTAAAGGTATAAAATATAAATCATGCTTGATAAATGTTATTTAAATCCTCAGGATATTTATAATTCTTTGGTTATGATAACAACAATTTAGAGAATGACATGTCAAAAAAAACCAGTATCTACTTTCTATACATACTCTCATACTCTAGGGAGTAATATACACATTTCTTAACTTTACCAATTTTGTCACCTATAATGATATTTTGATACATTTCTAGAAACTTATGGAAAGTTGGTATTTCCTAACTTTTCTTAGTTAGCCTGTAAACATGTAATAAAGTAGTGTGTTGGCGTAGGGTTTTTTCCCTGTGTGTCCACATTGACGCAGGTACACTCATTCACTGAGAATTTGTGTGACTAAGTAACTAGTTCTTTTCTTTTGGATCTCACTTACTTCCTTCTTCATGGTGTCCTAAGTATTTTTCTAATACTTTCCTCCAAATTTAAGCGCCTTTTGAAGAGTAGGAAGAGATTATCATACCTTAAAATCCCACTCAGCACAGGTTTCAGAATGAAATATCCACAGTACAAAGAAATCATTTTCTTAATAAAATTGCCTACTTTGCATTACATAATTCTAATGTATTATTATGCTAATAAAATCTTTTTATATATGCATTTTTTTTATAGCTGTATATTTACATCTAATCAAGTACTTCATCCAAGAGTTTGAAAGGGAACAGAAGGGAAGCAAAAAGGAGAATGAGGGGCAAGAAAACCTCCCTTTGATGCTTGACAACTTTTAGTCTACTTCATTTCTGTTTTTAATTTAATTTTTCTATTCAATACAATTGATATCTAAGATTATATTACTTTCAGGTATATAATATGATTTAATATTGACGTACATTTAATATTTATATACATTGTAAAATGATCACCACAACAAGTCTAGTTACCATAAAAGTTACAATTTTTTTTTCTTATGATAATATTCAAGATCCACTGTCTCAGGAACTCTCAAATATGCAATACAATATTATTGACCACAGTCGCCATATTGTACATTACATCCTCATGACTTACTTACTTTGTAACTGGAAGTTTGCACCTCTTGATCCCATTTTGCCCATCTTCCAACCACCCACCCCTCTGGCAACTGCCAATCTCTTCTCTGGATCCATGAGTTGTATTTTGTTTTGTTATTTTAGATTCAACATATAAGTTCAGTCATTAATTATCTTTGTCTGACTTATTTCACTTAGCACAATACGTTCAAGGCCCATCCATGTAGTCACAAATGGCAGGATTTTTTTTCTTTTTATGGCTGAGTAGTATTCCACTGTATACGTGTGTGTGTGTGTGTGTGTGTGTGTGTGTGTATGTATATTTATACATACACACATCTTCTTTTTCCATTCATCCATTAATGTACATTTTGGTCGTTCCTATATCTAAGATATTGTAAATAATGCTGTAATTAACATAGGAATGTATATATCTTTTTGTTTTGGGGGGTTTTTTTTTGTTTGTTTTTTAAGATAAATAGCTAGAAGTGGATCTCCTTTGTTTCTTGATTACTGATAAGGTATACTTCTCAAAGTACCATGGATTTGCCATATATCTTCTTAAATCTTAATCTTTTCTCCCTTTATAGATTTAAATGCCTATTTTTAGATTGTTCTTGGAAGAGTGTACATTTTATTAATGTGAAATAGCTCTAATATATTTCCAGATTTTTGGCTTATATCTATTTTTCTGATGCTGTCTATATAAATATGGCTATTTAATAGTGATATTTATACTGGATAATTTTGTTTGTACTTATCCCTGGCAATTTATTTTGTATTTTCTATTAGTCCTCCTTTTTTGTTTTTTGTTTTTCTTTCCTGTCTTTTTTTGGGTTTATTGGCTTGTTATTTTATTTCTTTCTTCCAGTTGATTGACAGTCATACATTTTTTTCTACTCTTATAGTGATTATTCTTACATCTTAAAACATACTTTTACATTTTTTGTTTACTAAAATCTAAATTGAACTATATAAAGCTTTCCCCAAAGCAAGAGAAAAAACATATTTCCATTTTTCTACTTTTTACTTCTCCAACTCCTCCATAACTAACCTCTTTTGTTAAGATTACCTGGGATTAGACTGTTAGGTACATTTTACTGTTAATGAACATTTACTTATTAGAATGTTAATGAACATTTATTTAGTCTTAACTATGACATTCCCCACTGTTCCTTGTATTTCACATTTTTTTTTCTGAATTTTTGCATGCTTTAAAATTACTTTTATTTGGACTTCACATTTGAATGATGTTTTGTTGCATATAAATTAGAGGTTAAATAATTTCCCTTTCTGATTTCGAAGTCATTGGTCCATTGTATTTTGATATCCAGTGTTATAGGGAAGTTGTCTGACTCCGATATGACTTTTTCTTTTGTAAATATATTGAATCAGTATTAGTCTGGTTAATGGACTGTGTGCTCATAATCAGATTACATATTTGAATCATTACCATAAGCAAAGTTGATTTACCTTCAGAATATAGATACAGACTTGTAGCAATGGAGCAGAGAAAGGATACAGAAAGGATGCAATCAACAGTTGTTTAGAGCACTTGCTCTGATTTCCATCAGTTCTACGAGGAGGCAATAGCCAGCAGGCATTTGACAAAGTGGCCTACACAAAGTGAGAATTCATCAAGTGGGAAAGTCTGGGGACCCAACCCCAAAATGATGGCTCCCATCCTTTCCTTATGTATGACACCTAGTGGTATATAGCTAAAATCAATATACTAAACTTAATATACTGAGTTCAGCAACACACATGTAACTCAACAAGACACATATTAGTAAATCTAGTTTATTCTGCTCATTCTTGCCTTTGGATGACTGTCCTTTTCAGTGTCACAGTCTGAGCATTAATCATAAAATTAATCTGCAGCATAGAATGTAGACTGTTTCCCTCTCTGAAAACTTAAAAAATTTTCTTTCTATGCTAATCTTAGATTTTGGAACAGAAATGTCCAATTATGAATATTTTCTTTACGTTTATTCTCTTTGGCAATTGATAGATCTTTTCAATCAGAAGAATTTCACTTTTCTTTGGGAAAATACCTTTTGTAATTTCATTGTTTATTTTCTCTATTTTTCATTTTCTTTCTATGACTTCTATCAGAAGATATTGAAAGTCCTGTATTCTCTGTGTCACTTAACTTTTCAATTATACTTTCCATTAGAGGTTGGTTCTGTTAATCCCCCATCCAGGTTACAAGTATCACTTTGACTGGTTTGTTGAGCACATTCCCCAACTGCTCCCTGAACTGCTGCTTAAAATTTGCACTTGCCACCTTCTTTGGAGAACTTTCCTTGGACATTTGTGGTAGGTTTGCTTTGGGAGTAGCCAGTAGCCAATGACTTCCAACATAGTAATATAAAAGCCTAGCTCTTTTGCCTGAAGGTGACAGGGATTCTGGTATAATTTTTTTGTGGTGTTCCATGAAAGAGAATGAAGGTAAACATTATTTGAACTCACATTCCTGTTTGACCTCTTTCTTTCTCTGCTTTCCTTCTCCCTTATAAGTTTTTCCTAAGAGTTTCTCCCATAATAAATTACTTGCATATGAATCCTTCTCTCAATAACTGCTTCTATGGATTTGTATGGTCTCTTTATCTTCTTGTAGTCTGTTCTTAGAGGATATCTTAGGTCCATATCCCAGGTCACTAAATTTTATCTTTGGCTGTGTCTTTTTGGTAATTTTGCTTATCTAGGGAATTTTTCATTTTTCTTATTAAAATTTTAATTAACAAATGTTTCTTTGAACTGTTATGGGAGAAATAGGGGACTTCTTTCAAATAACTTGGGATGAAGGGATAAATGGGAGCATAGATGAAATATCATTAGCTATGCATTGCTAGTAATTGTTGAAGGTGGTTGAAATGAACTTGGGTATTAATTATACCATTCTTTCTTATTTTGAATACATTTAACATATTTCATAATAAAACAGTGTTTTAAAATAATCTGTTGGTTATTTTTTATTTTTCATGGATACAGTCTTGAATTTCTCTGAGATTATTTAAGACAGTTATGCCCAATTTACATTGTTTGCCCTATTAACATTGTATGTGCTCGTGTGTGTTTTATATACTAGGTTTCTATCCATAATGATGTTAGTTCTCAAATAGTTAGGAATATCAAATGGTTGTGATTTTTTAATAAATCTGATCATCTTTGAATGTGAGAATCCTTGTTCCATTGATTGGCCTATTATGCTTATAGCAACCTCCCTCAGATGTCTGAAAGAGTAGGATGGATTGCACTACCACATGCAGTGGTCCAAGAGTTTTGTACAGCATATAAGTGATCCACATCTCTCCTGGGAGAACTTACCTACCTGGGTCATTGCTCTGCCTCTCTCCCTAATCCTTCTACTCACTGCTCTATTCTGCTTATAAAATTGTACATACAAAGCGTTGTTGGAAAGTGGTTTTGGTGAAGATGGATCTCAACTCATTTAGCGTCTTCAAATACAGCATTCTCCTTCATAAAAATTGCAGGGCTCCCTGTATCCACTAACTGCTGCTTTTGAACCTCCTTCTTCACAAACAACACATACTCCATAATGATCTATTTCCATACATTTTTAGAGTTATAATTTTCTTCAACTTTAACTTTTTATAAATCTAAAATGTTCTCTTTTTCATCTTATATAGGTATTTTTTTCTGTACTGTTATCAATCATTTAAAAACAAATCTGTGTGTGTATGTGTGTGTATGTGTGTGTGTGTGTGTGTTATTTCTTGTCATTTATGATGGAAAAGGAGTCATATGATCAGAGTTCACCATCTTGATGAATCCCTCACTTACATCCATTGTGGCTCATAATTGTATTGTTACAATTCATTTACTTGTCACCTAATTTATTGTTTTTGCATTTCATCATGTTCTTTTGTCTCAGTTTGTTATTTTCTCATGGCTTTCTATTTCCATGTCATGTACTTTTATATGCTTTGAAGATGCTAGATACCTTTTATTCTAAGTTTGTTCTTTTCAGAAGAGAGTTAAACTATGGGTTTTCAAAGTGAAAATTTCTTCCCCATGATTGTATTTTTCACAGGCTCTGTGTTGTATGTTTTCTTTTATTTTTATCCATGATAAAGAAAACACCTTTCTATTCTTATTACTTGTCAATACCCAAGGTTTAAGGCTGTTCCTTGTCTCTACTCACTGTCCACTTGGTGCAAATACAATCCTTTTCTCAACAGTAGGGCAGGAGAACAGGCTGATTCAGAAGTTCAGAGCACAGTTCCCCGTGTCCAGTATCTGTTGGTTGTTTCTCTGGTGTTGCTCCTTGGACCAGCACTAAAGGACATTCCCTGATGCCCATTTCTTTATCACTAATACCTGCTGTCCCTGGTCCTCTCTGCTCCTGTCCTTGAGCTCTAAATCTCTTTTGGTCGGGGCTAAATCTTACAGAAGCATCGAGCCAAAACTCATCCTTTTCCAGCTTTTATGAGTTTCTAAGTCTGAATGAAAATGGAAAGAATAATTCATTCAGTTACTCAATGATTATGAGCTGCTTTCTCCATACATTCCTGGGGGATTGGGGTTGGGAGTGGAAGATGAAATTCTACTTTGTCTATCACAAAAGCAAAATAGATGCAGTAAAGGAAGGCCCACTAATTCTGGAAGTTCCAGATTATCTGAGCTAGAAGGTAGTGAAAAAGGAAGCTTTCTGACATTTATTTTTCACACTGAGTGGGGTTTCCCTATTTCTTTAGTCCTATCTTTAAGGTAAATTTCTTCTATATGCTAAAAATAATTTCTCTCTTAGGGTTTGATTTAGGTGTTGGTATGACGTTTATTTTTTGTTTTCATAGATATTCTGGTTGTTTGTATGCCTCAAGGATTGCTAAGAACAGTAGAAGTATAGTTTAACTTTTTATTTCTGCTAAGCATTGTCTTTTCTTTATAACAAAGCTCATATCCTAAGTATAGTTTGCCAATCATTTACCATTCCATATTTTAAATACATTGGACTCACTAATTGTATAGCTGACAGAAGAAAATCATTTCAAAAAATCTCTACTACTAGACAAGATTTTGATAGACACTGGTAATTCAACATGTCATGTCGTCCAATAAAATATTACCAAGAGTAACTCTCTCAGGTTCCGTCATTGTCCTTAGTTTTTCTTAAACAAAACTCATTTGACAAAGTAGCTCCTTTTGGAAACTCACATATCATGTCAAGTAAAGTGGAAATTTTTTTTTTAAGAAATATCAATCTTATGGGGAGAAAAACAAATTCTCTCCACATTTATATATTGCACCTACACTGTTATGGCTACCCTGAATTTTCTATAAGAATCTTTTCAGCATAATCGATGCCCACAATTCTGAAATAAGTATACAAAAGAACAAAGAGGAACAATAGTAGCATTCTAAATAAGGATCAAATTATCGATTTGTCCCCTCTCTATTCTTTAAGGACTTTGTTCTTCTCTAACAACCAAGTTCTTCAAAAGTAGAATTTTATAAAGAGAACTTCTTCTGAAGCATTTCAAATTTTTACTCAATATTTTGAAAGGTTCAAGTGAAGTTTCTATAATATGATTAATGTTTTTCCACAATAGGATTAATATTTTTCATGTTTGATGCAACCCGGACATAATTTTTTTGTGAGATTCACTGAGCTATTACCACAACAATTTTTCAAATGATTCAGAAATGTGCTTTTGAAAAAGTATATCTAATATAAGTATGCACTGAAACTATTAAGAATTTATTATCCTGGAAGTTATAAATTTAATTTTGATCTGTTATTATTTAGTCATAATAGTGGAAGAGCTATGACTGAGTATATGTGATATAGCCAGTATTCCTTACTGTCCACTGAGTGGTGAGTATGTCTATGATTTTAAACTTACTATTAATTGCCAAGGTTGGTTTGGCTGCTGTGTTTTATATGCACCTCAGAACACTGCATGGAAGTGATGATAAAGATTGTTTATTATTGTCCTTAGTGACCTTGGGGTATTATTTACTTAAAACTCGACTTTCTATAAACACATGCTGACTTCTCAGTGAGTTTGTAGGCTCTAGTGCTCTCAGGAATGTCAAACCATAGGTCCTTACAATCTGTAAATGTTCCCTGGCACAACTCATGAATCCCTGGCAAGATACACACATGAAAGGATGACGCTTGGTGGCACAGAGCTGGACTATAGATTTTTGACTATTAACCTTATTTCCCCTTTTGAAATCTAGAAGTGAATTAGTAAAGTAAAAACTCATCTTAGAGTATGTCTATGTTTTTGATGGAATAAATCTAGATTATGTATTTTCATAGAATTTTGGCCTAAGAGTCAGGTGGTCTTCCCCACCTTGATAATGTAATATCAATTTTTGAATTATTTATATATCTAAAAGCATTACATGTTTATTGTAGGAAATACAAAATTGGATAAATCAAATAAAATAGGAAAATAATGCTCAGAGAAAAATGCTGTTAACAATAAAAATGCTCAGGAAAAAATGCTTAAGTAATTTTTAAATTAGTCATGAATTACATACTTAATTCTGCATAAAATAAATTACTAAGAGCAAGGTTAAAGTCAACCTGAATCACTATATTAAATTCCAGTTCTTATCCAGTTTTTTTTTAATGTATTACACACACACGCACGCACACACACACACACATTATTGTTTGGAAATGTATTGAATTTATAGATTGAATTAGAGAAAAACTGACATTTTGCAATATGAAATATTTACCTCAATGGAAGTGGTATTTCTCCTTAGTCTTCCTTTATGTCCTTCAATAAAAATATGTAGTTTTTCTCTATAAAAGTTTTACATGTTATTCCTAGGTACTTTATAATTTTTTGTTACTCTTATGAATGGGATTTGTATTATATATTCAAATTGGTTGTTGCTGGTTGGAAGAAAGATATGAAAACTGTCTTAGTCCGTTCGGGCTTCCATAACAAATACCATAGACTGGGGGGCTCCAAGAACAAACATTTAGTTTTCATAATTCTGGAGGCTAGGAAGTCCAAGATCAAGGCACAGGCAGATTTGGTATCTAGTGAAGACCTGCTTCACGGTTCATAGAAGGCAACTGTCTTCTTGTTGTGTCCTCACGTGGCGGGAAAAACAAGAGTTCTCTGGGGTCTCTTTTATTAGGGCATTAATTTCATTCATGAGGTCTCCACCTTTATGACCTAAGCGCCTCCCAAGGCCCCACCACCACCATCACCGTGGGGTTAGAATTTCAACATGAATTTTGCGGAGGACACAAACAGTCCATAGCAGAAGCTTCTTATCATAAAGATGATATAAGATCAGTAATATGCATTTTCTCTAGAAATAGAAATCAACTTCCAACTAAATTTCAAGGGACTACACTAATGCTTCAAAAACAAATCTATTTTTTCAAGTTTATGACTGCCATAGAAGATACATATTTTATTTTTAATAAACTTTCTAGTGACTCTTGGTTTCATTGTTTAAAAGCTACAAAACATCTGTAAATAAACATATTATTGTAAAAATTAGTAATAGTTTAAAAAGGTATTAATTAATGTTAATGCATCAACAGTTCAAAAGTGTATTAACTAATTAGTGAGTTAACTTAGGTTTTTTAAAATATATATTATTCTTAAAAAACATTATAATCTCACTTATTATTATGGTCTTGGGGGCCCTGTCATTTTTTTTGTCCTGTTGTCATAAACACTTAATTATAGTTTCTCAACTCCCCTACTATCATCAGTACCATCATAGTACACTTTGGTTTGGTTTTGTTTGCTTTGGTCAACTGTTTTTTTTCTCACGGGAAACAGGCAAGCAATTTATTTTGATGTGTTCATCTTATATCTAGTCATCTTGCTACATATTCGTTTTAATGGTTCATAATTGATTCTCTTTAGTTTTCTAGGTAGGCAATTGTACATAAAGGCAGCCTTCTCTCTTCCTTTCCAATATTATATTTCATTTCTTTTTCTTGTACTTGTGAACTAGAACATCTACTTCTTATAAATAATAATGCAATAAGAATAATGATGGCAGCATCCTTATATCTCATTTCTGACTCTTTGTAAGGCTTGTAATATTTCACCGTTAAGTACAGTGATTGCCATGGTTTTGGTTCATAACTTTTATGAAGTCAAAAACAGTCCTTTTGATTTCTAGTTTACCAAGTGTCATTTTTATGATTATAAATGGATGTTAACATTTATCAAATTCTTTGATGTTATATAATTTTATTCCATCATAAATTACATATATAATTCACATTTTTAGATTCTCCTTTGCTGCATTCCACAGAAAAATGTTTTTTAGTCGTGATGTACTCATCAAGCGAACTGCAGGATTCATTTTGCATATTATCTAAAATTTGGTCCATTGCTGTGTAGTTTCAAATGTTTTTTAAAGGAGTGTATGTTGAATATTTTTTAAGTCTCTGTATAGTATTTTTTTTCTTTGTTGATTCCTAAGAGAAATTTGCTAGTCGCCCACCAACATTATGTATCTGCTAATTTATTTACGCATGTTGTTCTATCTTATGCATATATATTTTGCATTTGAAGATGTTTTATGTGCAAGAGATATAATGAATATGAACTCCTTGCAATATATTACCTCTTTTATAAATACAAAATTTCTTTAGTTTCTTTTAATGCATTCGCTTTTAATTTATGTTGAGTGAGGTCATTATTACTACATCAACTTTTTAAATTATAAAATAAAAATATATACTTTTTCATTCCTTTATTTAAAATTTCCCTGTCATTTTGTAGGCGTGTCTCCTATTAACAGCATATAATGGCAGTTTACTTTTTTATAACTACATTAGAGTCTCTTTAAAAGGTAATGTTTAATTATTAACATTCATCTTTATTACCAGTATGTATGGAGTTTTCTTTTATTGTTTCTTTTCTTTGGGTAATTTTTATTTTTTGGATTTTCTCTTTCTCTTTTTATTCTTTTATTTCTCTGCCCTTGTTTAATTTTTTTCTCTCTGGGTTTGAAAGTTATACTTTATGTTTCTACATTAGCTACCCTTATATATTTTAACTAATTTTTAAATAATTTCAAACTTACAGAAAGATTACAATAATTGCACAAAAAACTCTCAATAAATTTTTATCCAGAATCTGGTTGTTAGTTATTTTTTTACATTAGTCACACACAAACACACAAACCAATATTATGTATTTGTGACAGACTATAACCAAATATTATTGACTGTTCCAATAAAGTCTTTTGTAGCTATATTTTCCAAGTTCAATATCTAATCAACACAATTACATTTAGTCATCATGTATATATAGTCTCTTTTAATATGGAACAGTCCCTTAATCTTTTCTTGCATTTCATAACCTTGATTTTTTTAAAGAACAGGTCAGAGTCTTTGTGTAGTGCCTTTCGATTTGGAATTTTTTTTTTCCTGATGTTTCTTCATAACTAGAATTAGGCTATGCTTTTGTTTAGATACATTGTAATATCCTATTTTTCAACAAAATTTAACCACTCATTTTAGAATCCATTGCTGATAATTGCCTAAGATAGTTATTACAGTGATTGCCAAAATGGGTTTCTCTAATTCTATTTTTCTTTTCAGATTTATTACTTGGTATTCTATTTTAAGATAAACCTTTCTCGTTTTCCCCACGTATTACTCATTTTTTTAAAAAAATATATATATTAGTGTGGAGTCATGGATTCTCATTTTATTCAATGGATTATAATCCATTAGTATTATTATTTATGTTAACACTTAGATAATCTGAGATTTGGTCCAGATTATTCTTGCGTTCTTTCATCTGTTTCCTTCATTCTTTGAGCGGGTCTTATTTTCTAGCCCAGCCATTTCTCCAAGGATCCCTAACTCTTTTTAATGAAGAGAGATATGTAGAAACCAGGATTTGGATGCTCGATGTGTGTTGTTACTGAGGTGTCGTATACCTCTATACTCAATTTTTTATTTCTCTTTTTATATTAAAAATTGTGTGTTCACACTAATACTCCCCAAATGAAAACAACATCACAGGCTTATTCTAGCCTTCCCCTTTACATGTGTATATCTCCCTTCTCTGAAAGAGAAATGTTGCTCCCTGATCCCTTATTATATTTATTTATTTGCTCAAGTTCCCTGCATGTAACCAATATTCTGAACATGTAGTTTGCCTCCTTGGCCCCAGCCATGCTGAATATATGAACACAGATGGCTCACTCCTCTGTCTTTTTAGAATCTAGTCATTATATATGTTCTCTCTTTATATAAGAACAGTAGCATACATTTGCTTTTATTTGTGCCCTAATCTCTACTTTCCATGCTGATATCATCTGAAATTTTATATCTAGATTGTTATTAATAAGCTTTAAAAACCTATTTATTTAGACTTACTCATAAATTTTCTAAAAAATCTTTTTGTTCATTATTGCTATTTCCTCCTGAATCCATTCTTCTGTTCAAATTACATCACTTAATAATATTTCAGAATACACAATCAGTCTATTTTATTCTAGTATTTTAATGTCATTCATCTGATCATAGATTCAGAATTATGCCTTTCTGAGTTCTATAAAGTTTTTTGCCATTTTTAAAATTTATCCAGTGTTGCCAATAGGAAGACTGATCCCAGATATGATTCACTTCTGATAATAATTAATAAAAAATCAATGATAACAAGCAACAACAAAATTTAACAAAACATGAGATTCCATTCAATATATCAACAAAAACTAAAGTATTTTGTATTTAAACAAAGCAGTCTCGAAATTTCTGTGAGGAATAATTAAAACTATATTAAAGAATGCAGAAAGCTGAGAAAATTCAAGGATAGTTCATGCTCTTGGATGGAACAACTTGTCATATAATATTTATATTCACACCAATAATTTATGAATTCATTGGAAGCTCCATTAAAGCTCTAGCTGAGTTTTTTTCTTTTTCTTTTTCTTTTTTTTTTTTTTTTTACAAATACAGCCTGTGTATTACAGTTGCTTAAAATAGACAAATAAACCAATAGAATAAAATGAACTCAGAGAGAAGAAATTTATATATATATATTTCTTTCTTTATCTCTCACACATACACACTTATATATTCAGGAGTAAGTTTAATTTTAACTTTCAGCATTTGTTGTTTTAATGTACAATTTTTGCTACATTTCCATTATGCTAACTATATAAAAGTGATTTATAAATATTTGTCTCTAATTCTAGCTTTAGAAATTTTTACGCCTGATCTCATCTGACTTTGGAAGCTAAGCAGAGTCAGACCTTGTTAGTACTTGAACGGAAAGAAACCGCTTAGGAAGACAGGGTGCTGTGGGTGTAAAAAAAAAAAGAAAGAAAGAAACCGTTTATATAATATGAGAATCATTTATTTTTTCAAAGTTAAGAAAGCCTAATCTATAAATATATCAACCCATAAAGACATATTTGAATATAATGCCTTGATAACTTAACACAAATTTCTTATCAAAGTATCATCTATCTTTTTATGAAACAATTTTGGTAATTTATATTTTCCCAGAAAATAGTCAATTGATTTTTTTTTCAAAACAGAAGCACGATTATGCATGTGGTACTCTTTTATGATTTAAATTCATTCCTGATTTTTCTATTCTCTTTATATTTGCATAGATTTGTCATTTTTAATGTTTTTTTGAAAGAACCATTTCTTATGTACATTTTACATATTCCTTTTTATTATTGTTTGCTATTAATTATTCTTATCTTTATCATTTTAGTTACTTTTTTTCTTAGCTAATTTTTCTTTTTCATGTTAAGAACATTTAAATGTATGTGATGAATATATCTTTGTCTAAAGTACCCAATTTATGCATACTCTTTAAAATTTTATTAACTTATAAATAGTCCATCATTTGCTTTGATTTCTTTGTCAACCCACAACTCAAGAGCTTTTTTTTCTTTTTTTAAATATTCAAGTAGTTTAATTTGTCTTACCCTTTGGGTCCTTTGAAACATTGAAGATATGTTATACTAGTGTTCTTTAAGATATTAAAAACATTTTTCTAATTCTTAAAGTAAAAATGAAGCAATTTCTAGTGATCCCAAGAAAGCAATGAGTTTAGGTACTTGTACTTGCTTTAGGTGCTTTCCTCTTCCCTCTTTATTGAGATTTCTGGTTTATTGTAGCATAATTTTGGATTTCAAAATCCAGGTTACTATTATTTTTTAGAATAGGTATTTTCTCATAATATTTATCATGACATTTGCATTAAACCAGATGGACGTATTTATAAGATATAGTCAAGCAACACTGATCTACTAATATATTTTATTATTACCAATATCCTTTTATAATATAATGACTCATGTTTTTATGTGTTAGATCTGCCTCTCCATTAGCTAGAGAATGGCCTTGAATAATTTTTAAGAAATATAATGTTGGTGGTAGGTTTCTTGGGCAATGTCTTTGTATCGTTCTTATAATATGCCTATGTATTTTTGTTACTACTTGTTTTGGTGTCATCATTTTTTCTCAAAACTCTATAGCTATTGTTCTACTTTGTCATGGAGTATCAATGTTAAAGAGAGTAAAACAAAAGAAGACAACAAAAAAATGAGGACAACTTGATATTTTTTTTTCTTTTTAGAGATAGTATTTACTTCTCACCCACCCCCACCCTGGAAAAATGTACAATTTTTCACCCTATCATTGTAATTCCAATAATGTATCAAAATATGTAGATTTTAAAAAATCTGTTTTGCCTAGAGCATGTACAAATGGGGGGAGTAAAGCTATTCCCTTGCCTCTTAGTTTCAAGAAGATCTTCGGTAGTACTTGTGGTCTCCTTGGAACATCCTTCTTTCCATTCTTTAGCCAGTTCCCTAGTGAAGCCCGCCTGTACAGAGGATGCACATCTGGTTTTCTCTGACCCCTGTGGTAAGATGCCGGCTCCTATGTTGCAGAGCTGTGCTAGTGACTATGTGGGCATATCTGTCTGATTCAGGATTAAGCTATTAGGAACACCATTGTAGCCTAAAATTTAAGCCAGTTTCTCAAATCTGTCTTATTAGCCAACTACTGCTGTTATTTCTCATTACCTGATTCTTCTCACTTTGTGATTGTTTGGGACTCCTCCCATCAAGACCTCTAATATATTTGGTATTGATATCTGGTACATTTAGTATCTTTCAATTCTCAGGTACAAGCCTTTTTTCAGTTCAGAAAATTGTTCTTTTTTCCTCATCCTCCTCCTTATTTTCTTCTCCATTTGTTCTCTATTTATCTTAAATTTTGTAATTCCTATTATTACTTTGATCTCTCTCTCTCTCTCTCTCTCTCTCTATCTCCCTCTCCCCCTCTCCCTTGTGTGTGTGCGTGTGTGCGTGAGCGTGTGTGCGTGTGTGTGTGTGTGTGTGTGTGTTTGTGTTTATCTGCCAACATCCTCCCCCTTTCAAAATGGGGCAATACCCAAGGCTGAATTCCAGATGTTTCTAATTTAGGATAATGAATTTATGGACCGATTAAGTAAAGCTGTAGCCAATTATTAACTTTCTCCTTATCCTTTCATTTGGATCTAAAAGATAGACTTAAACATAGAATCATATTTTCTCAGTCTAAAATCCACCCAATATCCAAATATTAACATAGATTCTCCCATACATACCCAATAAGAATAGCAAAACAAACAAAAAAGTCCTCAAAACCACCCTTGACATATGAAAATATACTGATGTTCTGAAAGGGTGGATCAATATTAAGGGGTAAAATATATGTTATTATATATTTGCAGTTTGTAATTGCAAAATAATGGGAGTAGTGTTAGAGAATTTGGAGGCTATGTTTTAACCTCACTGTACCCACAACCAGTAGGAGCCAATGTTTTTATTCTTTGCTGGACAAAGCAAGAGAAATGGCCATCCCATGTGATCTCTGCTCACAGTAATCTCTATATCCTAAGGTGCCAGTTGTCCTGACCCAATCAAATTAGAAAGTGTTGGTGGATTTCCTTTGGGGTTCCATCCACTCATTTTTCAGATGCTCTACAGTGGTTATGGACCGAGTTGGTCCTTCTTCATTCCAGTGATGTCTGCAGTTGTATACAGTTCAGGAATTCTGATGTGTGATGTCCCCCTGAACAGTTTCCAGTGGTGATATAGTCTTCCTATTTTTATACATGGTTAGTCATTTCAATGACAATTTCAAAGTAGACCAGGGGCAGTTTTAAAGCTACTATCTTATCTGCAAATGTGTTCACTTAATTAGGTTATATCAAACTGTGACTCTGTTTCCCTATTTGTAAAGTAGTGATAATCTTAATTACTTCCCAGAGACATGAAGATAAACTTAGTTCATAGATGTGAAAAATATTTGGAAGTGAATGTTGTATGCATTAGAAATTAGAATCGAGCTTTTGAGTAGTCACAAATATTGCAGCAAAGATATTATGAGTTCAGGACTGGAATCTTCAAATACTCTTTGTGAATAATGTATTCATTCTCGACATTGAAAATAGCCACTGGATACAATAATTTTGTTTAGTGATGTGCTCAGAGGAAACCAGAACATGAAATAGTTACATATTCTTATAGCAGACCATGTGGGCAATTAGAATAGGAACAAATAAAATGTGTGGTTTCTTTTTATTGTACATCTGTTCTTTCATCTCTATTTACTTTGCAAAAACTATTTCTCCAATAAAACAACCTTATGATGAGTTTACTATATTTCCATAATATTGTGATGCAAATATTTCTTTATAGCTAGAGTTTTAGTAGGCAGTGGCGAAAGAGAATCTTTCAAAGTCACTATTTGGATTTTCTTTCCTTTTGATATCTTAGAATATAGGTGGAGTTAGTCAGAATATAGACAACATTTGCGGAGCTTTTATAATTTATTTTGTTTTTGAGAATCAAATAACTTCTCATTAAAAAAACTTTTTTGGTGGGTTTTTGATCATACATCACCATGATGTAATCATTTTAAGCCTTGGTTTCCTAAATAGAATGGAGATTACCTACCTTTGAGTTGGCAACTATATATAGATGTCAACTCAGTATATCTTTGGAAATTTTAAAGGGATTTCAATAATCTAATCAAGTACAGTGATATCTTTAGTTATTCATTTGTTGTAGGGTAGCATGGAGGCAGAATCTGATTTGGATTGCAGAGAGAAAAATGTCTTCTTTTTTTGTGGCTAATATTTTCTTTACCCTCTGTGGGATACTTCTGCATGCTTAAGAGTTATAAGCACAAAGGACATCTATCTATAAGACAAAGTTAACAATAATGATACTCTTCGGTTAGTTGTTTAACAATCACATTGTACTAAATGAGAAGGCATTATATAAAGCATATCAACTTAGTGAGTTTATTGAGGAGTTTAGTCAGTGCTGTTGAAGGCTAGGGATAACAAAAAAAAAAAATCTCATGTGAAGCATACTATTAACATGACATTCTCAGTTAAATTGGAACTTGTACTTCTTAATTGACAGATTATAGGCAATGGGAACTCTTAAATTTAAATGCTAAACAAGCATATGCTCCTACATCGATGTTGATGTGCTATTAGTGAACAATTTTGTCTATGAAAATAATAAAATACTTGATAACATGGCTGTATATACAGAGACTTTGATTTCTTCAGGGAGGTAATATATGTGGAATAAAATAATGCAAATTACAATTACTTAGATTTTTGATAAATCTTAATAGGATAAATATTAGGGTACTCTGGGTAATGCATTTCATATGCTACTACAGTTTTAATTATGTCAATATGAAGACTCTAATTAAACTGAAAGGAAAAATTATTATTTGTATTAGACATAATACCTGGCACAATCAAGTACTTGCCATGTTAATCAATAGAACATGATGCTTGATTATCTAAAGATGATCATAAATCACTTAGTATTGACAGTCATGCTCAATCATAGTTTGAAGAGTGAAAATTCAGAATGCTGTTCAGTATGCACAATGGTAATTCCACTGAAACCTACCAAATATCTTTTCTACAGTTAAAGATTATTGTTTAAAAGATAAGGCCTAATGAATGATATCAAGTGGTATCAAGGCCATTATGGGGAACCAGATCGTGTGCGTTCTGGTTATTCCCTCTGGAGTGCCACCTATCCCATTTCATTTTCCCTTACCCTATTGGCCTTACTCTATTCAATTTTGAGCCCTTAGCTGCTTTGTTCCTACTTCCAGAAAGCTTACCTGACTACGTTAAATCCCCTATTAAATGCTCACATAGCAACCTGTACTTCTCCTATGAAAATAGTCAATTCATTATATTGATTGCTTATATAATTCTCCTCCCAACTCAACCCCAAAGACTAGCTGTGAACATTAGAAGGTAGGGACTGGGCCTACTACATCCTTTCATATCTCTTAAACCTGTCAGAGGGGTCAGCCCATGCCGAATGTTCAAAAATTATTGTTGAATGAATAAGTACAGGAATGAATAAACAGTTGCACAAATTGGCAGGTACTGGCAGTCTAAATGGAAAGAAAATTTTCATTTAAAGTTAAAATTAGAAATTAGTTTTTAAAACCCACAGATTTGTGTTCAATGTTAGTGGCATAGCAACGGTAACCTAATAAAGTCGTCTAGGTGATCTTAAAATTGTGAAAAAAATGTATCCATATTAAAATTTTTAATTCAATGATGTTAAAAAAGTGAATGAAGCTAGTTCCCAGATATAAGTTTTAATATAAAGAGAAGAAAATTAAATTGCTGATCTTAAGTCATCAAAGTATCTCATGTGATAATATGGCATATTCTTTCCCTTCAGATAGATTTATAAATGCGTCTGCTTATTATAGTTTTTTCTCTAGCCATTTGCAGAAGGTTTTAGATTCTAATGGAGTACAAGATTACATTATTTCACAAACATTATAAATGAAGAGGAGACTCATAATTTAACCAGGATAAGGACATTTCATTTATTAAGCAAGTATACAATCTTTCAACCATTTATGTTAGTAATTGTCAGACCTACTGAGATGCATTTTTACCTTGAATGTAGTGGGAATACCTCCTCTGCTATGCCGTAAGATAGTGTGATATAGTAGAAAAACATAGCTCTTGAATCACATGAATCTTAGTTTAAATTCTACCCTCTTGTGAATTGGACACATCAGATTTCTTATTTTCCTGAACCTCAGATTTCTTATCTATATAGCGAGAGTGTTCTTTGGGACTCAGTGAGATAATATGTGATTGTGCCTGGAGAACAGTTAAATGTTTTATTTTCATTCCTCTACCTTTTCTTCACTTAACCAGGAAGGATGTAAGAGGAACTCTTTCACTTTGTTGGATCATGAATATAAGCAAGTTTGTAGCCACCTCTAAAACACATTAGAACTTTAGCATATTAAATTAATAATGGACAAATAATTGCAATTAAGATAATGAAAATTTATATAGCATGTTAAGGTTTATAAGACACGTTTTCAAAATTATTTCATTTACTTTTCACAATGATCTAATGAAGAAGGTATCATAATATGTGGTAAAGTGTGTTAACTCTAAAGACAAACCACCTTGGTTTACGTCCAGGTCCTCCTGCTTACTTACTATTGACTTTCAGTATATCCCCCTCCTCGTTGTGCTTCTGATTCCCCATCCATAAAATGAAGATACCATTGTTTGCCTTATGAGATTCTTGCGAGGATTAATGCAACAATTGTGTAGAGCATCATGCAGGTTTGAAATACTTAGTAAGTGTTAGCTGCTCTTATCTTCCTTAATGCTTCTTCATTAAAATGCTTAGTGCTTACACAATCAAAAAGAAACTTAAGGCAGAGAATTTAAGCAACTTTAAAAATTTCAAATAGTGTAAGTCTAACACATGGTTTAGATTGTGGCCTTCTGTTTCCGAACCGTATGCTATTTCCATTACAGCTTACTTCTTAGCCGGGAATATCCACAAGTCCTATGTTATGTTAAAATGATTAAAATGACCACTGTCATATGTTGGTTGCCTTTATTCTTGTTTGAGAACCTGATTCTATCCCCTGATGAGGCATAGTGGATTGAGAGAGTGAGCCAGTGGGCCACGTCTGGTGCATTCACTTGCACGCAATAAGAGGTTAGAAAATGTATATTGAAGGAGTGAATGATTTGGAAATTTGTCATTTGGATTTTAAAGTAAAATTCCTGATGGCATGTACTATATCTTTCTCCAAAAGAAAAGGCAATTTAAGATGTATTTACTTCTCTTACATGATTTTGATTGTCTGGATGTAACATAAAATAACCTCAGAAACAGAACTCAGTTTGGTACGCTATAATAACTCACCATTGTGACAATATTTTTCTTTGCTAAGGTGGTTATTTTAGGGGGAAAAGATTTCGTATAGAGGATAAAGTAAAGTAATTGACTTCACTGGAGTCAAGGACCTTTTAGAGAAAAGGCTTTCCAGAAATTTATCACTGTGTCTTAAAAACTCCCACTGAAGAAAAATCACACATTTAATCTTTGTTGAAATTCCTTTAAATCTAAAATGGATTTTTCTTGCTTATTCATGTAACATTTTTATTTCCAAATTTAAATGGTTGTTGGCACTAATTTAATATATGCTAATATCATTGGTTTATCTTTTAAACAACATTAAGCGTTTTGATCCTACCACAAATGAATGGTAAGTCATTCCTGGTGGGGATAATTAGGAAAAAGACAAAACTCTGAGAATAAATTAGAGATAAAGGAGATTGCAGAGCCCTTTCTATGGAGCAAATTTGGGAAATACTCACAAATGCTGGTCATAAAAGTTACCTCAGTACCACAGAGGAATGTGGTTTTGGACCTAGGAAATAGACCTTGAATATTCCCCAAGTGTTAAAATCAGGAAAGCAAATGAACCATTGGGATGGGTGTCGAGAAAAAAAGGGCCTAGCAAGACATGACAGCAGTGGTGTTAGGAAAAAGAGGCCAGATTTAAAAAAATGTTTGGATATTTAAATTGAGATAGGAGTTTGACTGACTTTGAGACAACAGGGCATGAACCAGGGAGTAGTCAAGAATGATCCCTGTTTGTGTTTTGTTTTTTGTTTTTCTGTTTTAGCTTGGGAAGCTATTTGATTGGAAACTTTATTGAGATGGGGAGTCTTGAGGAGGATGAGCTATTGAGGTGGAGGTAGTGAATTAATATTGGACATATTATATTTAAGATAATTGCAGGGCATTTTTTTATTTCATACTTGTAGTATGAAAGCTGTTGGACCAAGCTCTGTAAGGGATTTGGCGAGAGAGAATATCGATCTTTACTTTTAAAAATTTATACTCGATAAAGGGAGAAAAGACATGACTCCAATTATAATGTTTAGGAGATAGTATTCTAAGAGCCATTGCAGGAGAGAGCAAGTCAAGTCCAGAGAAAGATGTCTGTGATCTAAAAAGTGATTGCAACATCTCTATCCTTCCGGTTAGGTTTTATTTAATATCTTATTTGTAATCTAACTCTCAATGAGGAAACTTTTGTTAAACTAAGAGAATTTTTATACATATTGACCACTTTAGGTAATAGTAAACAAATACATTTCAGTTTATAATTAACATTTATACAATAAATATATACTTTTGTGTGAATATAGAAAGAGATACTCTTCTCAGAGCAGAAACTACACTCAACCTTGAAAACTTAAACTTTCTCCCCGCATTATTGTTAATTGAGTGTTAATCTATTTACTGAAGCCATGGTATAAAATAAGACGTATTTTAGTAATTTAAAGTTGGATATTACCATCTAAATTTGCTAATAAAGTTTTATCTTTTTATTGGCATTTAATATTTTTGCATTAATTTTTTACAAAATATTTCCAAAGACTGATAATAATCATTTCTATATAACAATTATAAGTTTTATATACTAATTTTTACTTTCAGTAGCCCAATATTTTAAATTACTTTCATTAGTTCAGGTACTTTTAGTAGTACGGTAAAACATATTTCTTGATTTCTACACTAGAAAGAAAAGTAATTTATATTTTATATCAATCCATTTAATGAATATGTAATTTCTGTGTGCTTTTCTTTCTTAGTAAAGATCATACCTCTGTGTAACCCATTGAAAAATATTAGTATCGCTTATAGTCGAAGACTTCTTAAATTTGTTTTTGTATTTCAAGCTTTTTATATAAATGTATGTGCTACTAATTTTGAAAGAAGAACAAAGCCCATGTGAGTTATATTGTAGATGTTAATGACATTGTTAAAATGATGACAGATTGCTTTAATGGTGGATATGCACTTAATTGGAGGAAGTCTAACAAAACGTGCTATTTCATATTACTTAAGAGTCAGTCAAGAGCCGTCACTCACAGTCGTGTCGTAAAACCCGTATCACAAAGCGTGTGTAGTATCAAAACTGATAAAAATTATAAGAAGCATGTATTCATGCACTACATTCATTCAGACAATTCATTAAATAGTGTTTGTTAACCTTTAATTCAGATGTCTGCAATGAGATAATATAATGTAAAACACAACTCAATGGAGGGTCATAAAACTGTTTCTGCTATAGTTTTTATTAGCCTGCTATTTAATGCTGAATGCACTTACACCCTGAAGCAAGTCCTGTATACAAATATGGTATCAATATATTATAATATAAATTTAACCTGTTAAGTGTGTGACAGGTATTATGTTTATTGCTAGGACCCATGAAAATAAAGACATTGTGGTTGACAAATGTCACAACATCCTACTCTATAACATCGGTATGCCCTTGCAATTCAGAGGACCCATGGGGACTCTTGGCTGCACCCTCCAGCTTACATTGTTATAAAACCCAGAGTGGTTTACCTACCCAGAGGATTTTTTATTTAATTTTTATGTTAGCTATTGAATTTTTAAAGCCTATATCTATACATATAGACCTATATTTTGCTTAGATAAAAGGGGAGGATATCCTACTAAAATGGGAAAAAGTTATAGATGGTTTTAATTCTATTTTCGCTTACCTATTTTTTCTAATTGTTATATAATGAGCTTATATTTTGATATGGTAAAAATCATTTAAATTAAGTTGGTTATTGTTGAGAAGAAAAGAGTGATGATGAAGCCTGTGCTAACCTCTGCTCATGTTCACCAAACTATCTACTTGCAATAGGAAAATGAGGTGCTGCCTTAGTGAAGGAGCTTTAATTGAAGTTTAACATTTATTTGATCAGCCTGAGAAGCCACATACATTATTTGCTCAACATTGATGGAAATTATTTTTCATGTCCTTCCAAATTCAAAAGTTTAGAATAATGACAGGCTCATCAAGATATTCATACTGCCCCCTCAATACCATAGGTGGACTGGACCAGCTCTCAGATTTAAGATTGAGCCAGAAAATGGAGTTTACCTACTGTCTGTTAGACTCATATCTTCCCTGGCTAAAGGTTGATAAGTATTAAGCACCATTTTTTTTTAAAGAGTTGATTTGGGTTGGGAATAGGTAGGGAAGTTAGGAGACTGAAATATAACCTTCACACTGAATGACCTATTTATATAAAACCACACATCAATTTTTTCTTTGTACTTTGGTAAGAATGTGGTTTACATAGCTTTTAAATCCATTTATGTAAGGGACGAAGAATCTTGGGTGATTTTCCTTGTATGTCCTTTCAATTTCTCCATTTATATTTGTAAACACACACACAAATACACACAGACACACAAAAATTTAAATTTGCATGTCCTCAAAAAGCAAATCTATTTACATAAGCCCTCTGAAGTGACTAATATGTTCTATGTTCACAAAAATTAAAGTGTGTGTGAATCATTGGTACTTTTTTATTTCTTGCCACTTTTCCAGAAGTCATTTTTGCTTCTCTAAGTTTTTAATCTGCCTTTCTTTCTAGTTGTGAACCCCAGTATATTTCTTGAAGGTTGATAAAAAATTCAGTGCACTATCACTTGCTTTGCTGTTTGATGATTTTAAGGTACTGAACCCTTAATTCTCTATTCTTTTTCATGGGCCCACACCTGAAAGTTGTGTAATTATGTGTCAATTTAATTAATTTATTTTTAACATATACAGGTTTCAAATAAGAGGCCATTATGGTAATTCTCAAGCTTATTTTCCTCTTTTCCACAGCTTCAACTTCTTTATATCTTTATGTTAAGTTTTTAGGTCATATTTGGAACCCATAAGTGTCTTGGATTGACTCTAGAATAAATCATATAATGTTAAAACAGCTAATCAATTCAAAGATTCACATTTAAATCCATTATTAACCCTCCTAAGGGTTTCCAATCACTTATAATTAGTTCTATGAGACTGTTTACATTATTTATGCTGGTAAACAGAGTCGTTTCTTCCAATTAAATTGTCTCCTAACACTGCAATTGCTTTATTAGGATAGTGGTCAAGTTACTGTTTCTTTAATTAAGAACCAGTATAATTTGGGCTGGTTTAGTTATTGATGAAGTTGTGTAGTTCCTTAATGTAACTGGAAGTGAAGTTTCTTCTCCCTCTTTAAGAAAAATAGTTTCCTGCCCCTACACTGCATTCTAACTCTACTTAAATGTTTGAAACTTTTGAGCAGGTTCAAATAACCTGTTTGTTGAAACTATTTTATTCTAGTAACATTCTTTTCTGATTCTTAAGCCATTGGACAGTATGTTTTTCTGAACCACCGTGTAAATAGCCTTTTGGGAGCCTAGAAAAAGATTACTTTTATTAGTTTTCTACTGTTGTACCATAAAGTTAGCAGCCTAAAAAACATGCATTGTTATCTCATTGTTTCTGTGAGTCAGGAGTCTCAGGCTGCAATTAAGGGGTAAGCCACTCTGTGTTCCTTTCTAGAGCTTGAAGCTCTCTTGTTAAGCTCACATGATTTTTGGCAGAATTCCAATCTTTGCAGTTATAAGACAAAGGTCTTTTTCTTGCTGGCTGCAGCAGGGGTCACTTTCAGGAACTGGAGATTACTCGCAGTTCCTTGCCATGTGACCTTCTCACACACCTCTCACAATATGGAAGTTACTTTTCAAGATGACTGGAATTTCTCTGACCTCTTAGAAGGCCTAAGCCCTGTTTTAAAAGACTTTGCCTGAATAAGCTAGGCCCACCTAATATAATCATGCTTTTTATTAATTTGACGTCAACTGACCTGGGCCTTTTATTACCACCATAAAGGTCCCTTCACCTTTGCCACATAAGGGAACTGAATCATGGCAGTAACTCAGGAGTGAAGATTCTGAGGTCATCTTAAAATTCTACCTAGTACAAATTTGTATTTCAGCTACTTTAGGAAACTGCTAATTGAGGGGGAAAGGTGAAAACTAATAGAACTGATAGGCACTTTTTTTTCTTATACGAAAATTAAATTCCACTGTGCAACCTGTTTTTGTTACTTTGTTCATGACATACAGAAAGAGGTGATCTCGAGTCGCCTTTTCAACATGAAGTGCACTTGAAAGGCTACTGTTTCCTACAACCATTGCATCTCAGAGGTCGCCTTTGCTGAAAATCCATAATATTATTTATAATTAAGAATAATGGTTTTAACGTACAAAACATCTACTATGTATTAGATATACAAACACTTTTTAAATTTTAAAAACTTTACAAATAAATCGACATTACTATTTTATAGATGCAACCAAAGACCAACAAGTTTATATTATTTTCTGAGAGTTATAAAGATTGTAGGGATAGAGGACATGACGGTTAATTTAAGACGTCAACTTGACTAGTCTAAGGGATGCCCAGGAAGCTTGAAAAACATTTTTTAGGGTGTGTCGTGATGGTGTTTCTGGAGGAGATTAGCATTTGATTCAATAGACTGAATAAAGATTTGTCCTCACTAATGTGGGTAGGCATCATCTGATCCACTGAGGAGTAAAATAGAACAAAAGGAGAAGAAAGTGCACGTTTTCTCTCTTCTTGAACTGGGACATCTATTTTTTACTGCCTTTGCACATCAGAGCTCCTGGTCCTCAGACTTTCAGACTCTGCTACTTAAATCATTAACATAGGATCCTCGGGTGTAGGCCTTTCGGATTTAGTCTGAATTAGGCTGAATTAACCCACCAACTTTCCTGGTTCTCCAGGTTATAAATAGCAGATTGTGAGACTTCCCACTCTTCATAACCATGTGAACCATTTTTAATAATACACCTATCTCTCTGTCTCTGTCTCCCTCCCTCCTTCCTTCCCTCTCTCTTTCTTTTTCTCATTCTGTTTCTCTGGAGAGCTCTGACCAACACAAAGGATTTATGTAAATTAGGTCTAATTCTAAAGTCTGTGTTTTTCCCTTTTCTTTACTATTTTGAAAAACCACATGGCTTAGGTAAAGTTGACATAACCCATCTGAAAAGTCCACTGAGCCCCAAGACCAATGTATACTTAAATCTCAGTCATAACAATTTTCCTTAGAGCTTTGGGATTTGGTATTAAAAGTATTTAAATCTATAACCAGAAAGAAAGGCCGGTGCTGAATAGATGTGTATATTTCATTGCACCATTGATGTCAAGCATTGAAATGGTAATAGATTACACTACTTCCAGAGATGTGTTGAAAATAGATGAAAAAGGGGTTAAAAACCTGGATGCTTTATTGCAGTTTAATGTGATTTTCTTCATTGTTCCATGTGAACAAAAGGCAGCTCTAAATACTTCTAGAATATTCCCCAGAGGGAGTCACTTTGTTAATACACAGTGAAGTATGAGAATGTGTTCTTTCTAAAAAAAAAAAAAAAAAAAAAAGCTAAGTTCGCTGGGACATATGAGTTACTGCACCTTCCTCTCTTTTCTATGTATTTACTTCATAAGATGTGCAGTTAGGTTTCTTAGACATTGCTCATTTTAGAGAAAAAACTTTATTGTAAGAATCGCTCATTGTAGACATTAGCCCTCTCAGAAGATTTTTAATATATTCCTGGTTAAAAATTATTGAAAACATTCCACAAAATATTGTATGCAGGATTTGTGGGCAACATGCACATGGGTACTTGAAAAAAGTAACAATGAAAACTTTCTAGGGCTTTTGTGATAGTTTGCTGATTCTAGAAAGTCAACAAAGACTTTGGCCAATTGTCCCTAAGGTACTATGACTAGTCAAAAGATCTTCACCTTTTCAACATATAAATGTAAAAGGCTGGGAATTTATAAGCAACTGCTAAAAAATATCGATGTACAAAACCTTTGTTAAGTGCTGTAGTTCACTGCCAAACAACTAGTAAAAATGAGTGGCAGATAGCCCCTTTCTTTTTAATTCTTTCCTTAATTATCTCTTTTCTAAGTCCTTCTGATCCTTTTAAAGAAGGCATTGCATTAGGCAGATAAACAAAAATTGCTCAAATCTATTTCATCAAGATTTAGTGGGATATGACCTCACAGGCTATGTGTTCCATTCATCGTTTACACTAGATGGGTGCTTCAGTAAAACTTTATTCTAAAAAAGGTTGCCTTTGGCTTGTAGTCAGACCACGAAAGTGCTAATTTTCTTAAAATAAGCCAATAAATATAATATTCTAATGGGAACTCTTAACAGCAATCCCAGGAGTAGAAGTAGTGACTAAAAGATGATGTTATTATTCAGCTAACTCCATAGCATGGTTTGGAAAGATGTGTCTTAGGCACAAGGTACTCTGCATACTTGCCTCACTCCTCACAATCCCATGAGAAAGATATCATTTCCTCACATTGGCATCATGAAAATTAACCTGCTTCATGAATCCAGGAACTTCTCCAGAGCAAGGAGATTAACTGCACACTTTAGTACCTTACATAAAGGCTGGCACATAGCAGGTACTCAATAAATATTGAACGACCTATGTTCTCATACCTAGAGGGGCAGAACTAGAATTCAAAACCTGGTCCATCTAATTCCAAAGGATATGCAAATCAATTATGCTATGTGGATAAGTAAAAAGTTGTATATTTTATATAAAAGTCAGACTTATAGTTAATGTGATCTGACCACAAAAATAGCCATAATCTTGGGCCACTTTTATGAAGTATGCCTTCCTTGATTATGTTTTACTTTGCTCATGCTGTCTAGGGGTGGGGAACAAGTATTTTAAGAGAACCACCATCAGTATCAAATCAATGTAAATATCCTCTCTCTCTCTCATTTACCCCATTTATACCCAACTGTAATTGAAGACTACGTCTCAACACTTTTCTCTTTTTGAGTACACTTAGAGTTTCCCCTTCTGCATTCCATATGTTGTTGCTGTAGTTCAAATCCCTACTTTCCTTGTCAGGACTATTGGACTAGCCTCTTAAATGTTGTCTGTATCCAGTTTTGAAATCCTGTAGCCTATCTTTCATTTTATGCTGTTTTCTTTCAGAAATGGAAATCTATTGATGCTACTTATCAGTTTAGAATCATTCAGTGATTTAACCTTATCTAGACAATTATGACTAATACCTTAAATGAAGCAAAAAACAAACAAACAAACAAACAAAAACAAAGGCAATAACAATAACAGCAAAACACCCTACAATGGAGCCCATGATTATTAACATTCATTTTAGATTCTCCTCCTGCCAGCTTTTCTAAAACCTTGCATTCTCATTTTTTTTTCTTTCCTGTATATTTAACCCTGTCCACTTGACTGGACTAATCTCATCAACATTTAAATCCAAAATTAATTTTTATGTTAAAAAAATAATTTAAATCCTCCTTGACCCACCATGACTCCTGCTTATTTCTTATCCTATCCTAGCCCAACTTTCTCAGCCATCACTCCACGGAAACTCATCTCACCAGGAATGCTAGTGCCTTCCTTACAGCTGATTCCAGTGTTCAGAACTCCTCTTTCTTCACTTCTTGGCAATATCTAATAGCTGTTCAGATATCTTTTTCTTCCTCGAATGATTCCCTTCCTTCAGCTTCTGTGATATCATACTCTCCTTCTTTTCCTTCCATCTCTCTGATTGTCTTTTTATTTTTCATTGCAGCTTCTTTTTCTTCTACCTGGCTATTAAATGATGAAGAGTTCTTCATAGCACAGTGTAAATTCTCTATTTACTTGACATCGTCACTTGACATCTGAAAGTAACTCCAAATATTTATCGAATGCTTACTATGTATTAGGCACAGTGCTGAGAAACAACAAAAGCAGCTTCTGACATCTAGAAACTGATCCAATACATATAGCTAAGCCACATTATTCTTCTACTGGACAGAAATAATCTCATTAACATCAGCCAAGGTCACTCTGTGACTATCAGACAAAACAAGTCCACTTCATACTTTACATAAGCACAGACAAAAACAAGATTACTATGCCAAATAGCAAATACTTCTCTCTCTTGGTTAATATGAGTTCCTGTTACTTCTTTACCAATTATAGCCATAAGGCTTGCTCTACTCTATCTTCTCTAAGGATATGATTTACTGAAATGCCCAATCATAGGATCCCTCCACCCCTTTCTGACAGCACCTAATCTAGAGCAAAACCCTGCTTTCTTGGATCCTCCTTAAATCACCCAACCAAAGCCTCTCCAACACTTCTTCCTAAGACACCCTTGGCTCCCCTCATTATTTGTTCTATTTTTCTGTAATGAGTAATAAACTCAGCTTGTTCAGCTACAAGTAATTTCCTAAGAGTCTTTGACTGAAGGGCATTGGCAATGCTAACCATTTTAAATGGATTATTTTATTTAATCCTTGTAACAAGTCTATAAATTGCAATTGATATTATCATTATCTTTCCCAGTGTACATGTAAGCAAACTGAGGCTTAAAGATGTTAAAAATGTTTAAATCCAATATCACATGATTAGACAGTAGTGAAGAATTTGAACCCATGAAATTAAAATATATAGGTAGAGTTCTTGAGACATACAGCCAACTTTCTCAATAAATATTACTTGGATAGACTGAATACTTGGTCCTGTTGTTGCTTCCAACTCACCATTTCCTAACTCTAAAATATGCAGGTACTTGCTCTTTTTTGCCTCAATGCTGCCATTTTGATTTCCATCTCTTTGTGAATTACCTAAGAACTCTACCTGACCGCTGTGACTGTATTCTGCTATAAAGCCAGGTAGACCGATAGCTTTCTCTATCACTATAACCTGCACATAGTTCAATCATAGAACAGAATACTTTGAACATTCATTGGTCTCCTCATCTAGGCTGTGAGTAATCTAAATAGAAAAATAATATTTCATTAATCTTTGTATCCTTATGTCAGACATATAACAGGAACTAAGTAGACATATGTTGAATAAATTAATTTAAAAGTCTGGAAATAATGTGTTTCTGTGGTTCTAAGTATGGTGGTACTATCTGTATTTTCCCTCTCATTGATTTAAAAGGGATTCTGTATAAAAAGTTCCTACACCAAATGAGGAAGCCTTTTTTTTAAAAAAAAAAAAACCTTTTTTTTTTTAGTTCAGTAGTGTCCCAACTAATCCAATTAGTCAAATAAGCCACGTAATATTATTTAGTGTCCATTAAGGTAGAGTCTCCTTAGAATGGTTTGAATAAAGGAAGTTATTAATTTCTTCCTCGAAAATATATTCTATACATTTTATTGACATTGTACGATATACTGATGTGTTCTTTTCAAGGAGCTCACAGTCTAATAAAAATGTATACCAGATATAATAAGGCCTATTACACAAGAAAAGAATAAAAAATTTATAGCTAAACCAAGGGGACCATGCATGGTTGCTAAGGGGTTAGTGGGAACGCTATGCTGGAAAATTTTATGGAGACACATGTTCTAAGTATAATGAGTAGAATGTTCTACCCAACTATCTTAATATTATTATGATCTATGGTTTAGGACAGCACTCTCCAATAGAAATATAACATGACCCGCAAATGTGAGCCATATAAGTATTTTTAAATTTAAGTCGCACTTTAAAAAAATAAAAAGAAGTAGAATTCATTTTTAATAATATAGTTTATTTTACCCAATATGTTCAAAATATTATCATTTCAGTATATAATCAGCTTAAAAAATTATTCTATCTTTTTATTTCAAACTGTCTTTGAGATTTGGCATGTATTTTAAACTTACAACATTTCTCAGTTTGGACTAACCACATTTTAAGGGCTTAAAAACCACATTTAGTTAGATAGCACAGCTTTAGAACACTGCACTATTTCTGGCTTTAGAAAATTACTCACGGCTTTCTAATTCTTGCAGAAGTGGTCACCCACCGAAGACATAATAAGTAAATAATGAGAGTAAATATTCTCTTACTTTACAGTATACCAAGTAGTATGGTTAAATTTCTTTTTAATTTTTTATTATATTTTACTTATTTGCTTTCCTAAGAATAGCTTAGTACTGCTGTGGTAGATTCAGTTATCATAATATAATCAGCATATGTTTGCAATCTATTGAGTTGGCTTTAAAGGATGTATCTTTCCATCAAATTTCAATAGTATGGTCTCATTGTAACTATACATTTATCAAGAAAAGCTTTTGCTTATCAGAACCTTCACATTTTCCAAGAATAAAATAATGTAATTCAAAAATACATGGAGAGGGATATGCAGCTGAAAATATTAGAGACATTTCATTATTTTCTTCTTTAGGGTATAATAGCTCAGCATCACCTTATCCTACCAAGAGTAATAGACAAATTGGATCCATGGCTCCCAGATGAGCATTTTGATAATCAAAAAAAAAAAAAAAAATCAGTATGCTCAGCTCTCAAATATTTAAAAGACCTCTGAGGTCTCTTGAAGACTTATAATACTTTGATTCCAATTAGGAAGGTGCTAGAAATAATGAAGTCTTCTTTAAAGAAAAGTCACCCCGTAACAATAGAGCTATAAAATAAAAATGTAACTCTCATAAACCTATATTTTTTATAGACAAATTTCTAATCTATTGGAGGTGATGGTTATATATCTTGGATGGATTTGAATAAAAAGCCCTTTGACTCATAGGTAGAAATGATATCTTCTTGATAAACACAAGCAAAAAGTTATCCCATTTCTGATGTGCTATTTACATTGCTCATATCTTCTGAAAAATGTTGCTAGTCTCCACCTCTAAATTGCCAAGAATAATGTCAGAAATAAATAGAAGCTCCACAAGCCTTTTGTGCATGTTAATGTAATATAATTTCCACATCTTTGCTTTGAATATGCATGTATTGATTTTTTTCTTCTCATTGTCATTCATTTATTGTCATTGACTCAACCTCTACAGAGAACATATTGTCGAATTGGTGCTGGGAGAATAATTTGAGCCACCTCTTTTCAAGTTTTGAAATGACAGTCACATCTCCCTATCAGATGTGAGATATTTAGCACTCCTTGTTTTGGCCTCTGGGTCTTTCCTCTGCATTGGAAGATGGGCCTGAGGTGTTACAGGTCAGCAGGGCTGGGAGTGAGGAACAAAAACTGGATGCGAAGCAAGAGGAAGTAAGGTAAAACTAGAACCTGTGAGCATGTCGGGACCTGCATCTGCCTCGCCCTGCTTCCAACTTTGATGATGTGAGTAACCTGCAGAAGTCGATGCCCTTCATCACGGGGTGCACAGGCACCTGGCTAGGACTCCGAGAAGCTAAAGGATGAGATGTAGTAGGAGCTGGAGGAGCCACAGGGGGAGGCAGCTGGTCAGTAGCACCCTGTGTGAGCCCCAGTGGTACCTGGTGGCTATACAAACCTTTGAGATGAGAGGCTGCTGCTTCACCTTGGTCTTCCAAATATGAAAACTGCTTTTGTGGCCAGACCTAACCTAGAATCACCAAAGGAAGGGGATTCTGGTAAATGTATTCTCATTTTAGTTAAGATAGGACAATACAAACTTACCACAATTATTTGTCTCTAAAATGGGACCTAGCATGGTTTTATGAATATTAGAGATAAATTATGTAAAGCTTTTGGATATAACATATGCTCAGTTAATGATATCTAATATTATTATGGATTATGCCAACAGATTTTCTAATATTGGGTATATGTATTTTGCTACTACAATTTACTTTTGCCAATGACTCATATACTGTGCTACCAATTTCTTTCGAAATTCGCTTTACTTATTGTCAACATACACCAGTTGCATTATTTCTTATGTAACTTCCCAGTATTGGGCCATTTTTATACCTTTTTCTCCCTCTGACATAATGATATTTTCATTTTGGTAGAAAAAGAGTAGCTATTGGAGGGATATTATGTAAATACCAATTTAAACATTGATATGGCTACTTTACAAACTGAAAATTCACCTTATCATTTTAATGATCTGGTTGGGAGTCAAAGCGACATGATAGATGCATTTTTTTTTCTTATTTCACAAGTAATCTGGTACAGAATAAGAGTCGTCAAAGATTTTTCGTAGATCATGTGATAAGATTTTTCCCTGGTGTTTTTATGCATGTAGAGAAGTAGGAGCAATAGTAAGTCATTCATTACAGCCACGATATAATGATGCTAAGATAATCGACTTTAGATATTCTCTCATATGTTAACAGTTAAAAATTATAATTTCCTTGAATAACCAAGACTTTAATTGATAGTCAATAGTGAATTTCTTTCCAATTTTTTTAAGTGTGTCTTTAAAACATTTTGGCTCACACACATTTACTTTATGGAAGAAACTAAATACTAATCAGTGCTTCTTTAGTTTTTTCTTTTGTCCTGTCAATGGCACTCAATCTGCTTTCAGACTTTGTCTTCAGTATACATCTCCTATGTAATAAACATCATATTTCATAATATAGAATTAATATTTTTTATCACTGAATTGAATTTTTAAATACTTAATTATTTTACTGAGTCATAGTAAGTAAGAAGTGAGGGGGGCAAGTAAATTTTAATGCTGTGAATTGTGAGACTTTAAAGTCTTAAGGTCTGGTACTTTGAACAATTTCTAGCATTGTTGATAGACCTCAAAGTCACTGATTTTCACAAAAAAAAAGAAAGAAAGAAAGAAAGAAAGAAAGAAAGAAAGAAAGAAAGAAAGAAAAAGAAAAGAATAGTATTTTCAAAGAAGAAAAATAATTTTAAGTGATCCAAGGGCTTATATTTATGTGACATGATGATTTTTACTAGAGACAGATCCAATTTTTGTGTGGCCTGAAACATATACAGCTAAGATGGAGGACTCTTTAAGAAAAAATATACAAAATTATGAAGATAAAAATTATAGAAATACAATGTTTGCCTTAGATGGGACCATTTAATTGATTGATCCTGAAACTTAATCTTTATTATCTTCACAAAAATCTGCCTCTGCTCTAGGGAAATATTGGATGACTTTTCATTACCGTTAAATGTTTTTAAATACAATTAAGAGCATTTTGATGAAAACTTTAACTGTTTGAGTCTAGTTCTGGGTTGTAAAATAATCAACTTTTTTATTCTAAGAACTGTCCAAAGAAAATATAGTAGCTTTATAGTTTATTTCTATTGCGAATGCTGATAATCAGCTAATGACAACCTAAGATACCAATGGGTACCCTTTTAAATTTTGTCAGTATTGATTTGTAACCTACTGTGTGGGGAGCACTGAAATAATGGTATATAATATCTGCTGGGATCTGTATTCTCAACAATTTTATACTAAGAACATCATAACTCTTGACTCTTAAGGGCACTTTGGAAAGGGTAAATGAAGTGGTAGCACAAGGTTTACTTTAACAACTGAAAAAATATGTCACATGTATTAATGTCAACAACTGGAATTTTACCTCATTAGGCAATTTCTGGATCTAAGGCTCTGATTATTATTCTAAGCAGAAAAAAATATGCTAATTATTCACTCTGAATGTGGAAGGAAAAAAGGTGTAAAATCTCCCGTTAGCCGTGTGACCATGTACTAATTGCATGTCATGTGTCAAAATAATGCAGCTCACTGTGCCTAAAGCAATTAGACACACAGAACTCCATTAATGAAGCACTGTCTGTCACTAAAAGTGTTTTTTTGTGCTATAGTTGAAGATTAAAATATTAACTTCTCAAATATTTATGATAGTTACTGACAGCATTTCAAAATGTTGCTTTTAACAAAAGCTTTCTATTAAGAATTAGTTTTTAATTTGAATTTTTACATTCAAAGAATATATTAACATATGGGAGTAAGATGGAGTTTCTTAGGTATCTGAAGAGTGTTTATTACAAAAGGTAGGTTACTTTTAGAAAACTTTACCATGTCTTTGTCCCTTATATTTTCCTCAAAAAAAAAATTTCTGAGGGTATTATCAAAACATCTATTTTTCTCGTTTAAATATTCCTTTGACAATGATGTGCAAATGTAGATTTTCCTTGAATTATTTTTCTCCATTATGAAAATTAATCAGTTCTGAGCTCATTATAACAAGTCAGGCCCTACTAGTCAAATATATTATAGTCTATGTATTGTTTGGCGATTTAAGAAGTATCCAGAAGGGATGCCAGGAACCTCAAAGATCATTAATTCTAAATCAACCAATAATAATGGCAACACTACTTCCATGCTAAAAACACTCACTGAGTGATTACTATGTCAAGTACTGTGAGATACAGTATTTTATTTAATCCAAGCTTTGAATTCCCATTTTTGTTCCTTTACTCTTTATAGCCAAATTTGAACTAATTACGATGATGGATAACTGACTTTGCCTTGGTCTATGCTTCAGTTTTTACAGTTTAAAACTTTGGGGCCAAAATAACAATCTATTTTATTTTTTGTTTTAGCACTATTTCAGTGAATTCTGCTTCTTTATCAATTTTCATGAAAAGAAAAGTGTCCTCTGTTGGATAGGATTTCTTGATCTCAGTCTATGTAAGATCGATTATTTTCAGAAATGTTCTTAGCTTCATCTCAGAATGGTGTAATTCTACTTATTAATTCAGATAAAACTAATGGTTGTTTATTAAACTTTAGCAATATTATATTAAGCCGGAATCTCTACAGAGTTTTAAAAGCTTATTTTGTCATTCTCAAGGTGTCTTCTGGGTTTAGCAGAAGTCCTTTGTTTATAAATCATATCTTAAAATATTTAATGCTAAGTACTCTATCCTGAATTGTGCTCCAAACTATTTAATCTAACTCAATAAATGCTATAATTCCACCTAAAATTAAATTATAAATCTTCACTCAGGTGGCAATAAGTACTATTTTTTTGTTTTGTTTTCACATTTAAACCTCAAGGATCTCTTGAATATTTTATGCTAGGTTATATTTCTTTTTCCCTCTGGTCACTCCTGTTTATGTAGGAGAAGGACAGGTTTGCTATCTAGAAGCATTCATTAGTATGACAAACTGGAAGTAGAATGTTTTATAGCTACATTAGTAATTTTTCTGATTGGTAAGAAAACTCTGCAGTTCTAAGCTGATAGAGTACTTATTCATTAACACCCTGATTTTGATGACCTTCAGATTCTCCACCATGAGGTAGTCGGTGGTGAATATTAACATGTGATCATTTGGTTGGAGTTTCTGAAGGGACAGGCAAAGGTTTAGTATTTATAACCAAGCTACAGTTGGTTC
Organism: Rousettus aegyptiacus; assembly: GCF_014176215.1. Taxonomy (NCBI): domain Eukaryota; kingdom Metazoa; phylum Chordata; class Mammalia; order Chiroptera; family Pteropodidae; genus Rousettus; species Rousettus aegyptiacus. The sequence continues at coordinate 112,467,862 of NW_023416306.1, read as the reverse complement.
ATATCTGTACCTGAATCTGAAAGACTATTATTTCAAATCCTTAGCATATTGATATTGGATATTTAGGAAAGAAAAATTCAATTGGTCTTTACATTATGTGAATTCTTAAATAGAAAATAAATTCTTCAAGCAGCTAAAACAATGATCTACTCAATCGGCTTTTCAAATCAAACTCTTTTTCCATCTCTGAAGCTGTTCTTCTCAGAAAGGATGAAATAACATGAATATGTTGAAGGGACTTGACTCCTTAAGTGGATTTTAGTCCTTCTGCTTTTGTTCAGACTATTGGTAATTTAGAAATACGTCATTGTTTAAAGTGAAAAGTTTTACTTTTTTTTAATTTCCCCTTTAGGTAAACTTATAAGTATATTAATTTTGATAAATTCTATTCATAACAATTTAGTTGAATCTGGTAGAATGAATGATCCAGGAATACAAGGATTATTTTTCTGTCTTGTTTAATATTGATACTTGGTATTGTGTAATTTCTGGTACACAGAGTGATAACTGGTACTAGTAGGTATTTGATGATTATTTGCTAAATGAATGGATAAATATTTTATATTCTTTCTTATCTTTATTCATTTTATATTTATTATATTAACATATTTTTGCACATACAAAAATTTATATGTTATATAAATATTATTAATAAAGCACAATGATATAATCCACATCCATAAACCCAACACTTAGCTCAAGAGACAGAACATTACCAATAGTTTGCATCTACTTGTATGTTCCTTCCTTGTCTTATCCCCATAATCTTTTCCTCAGAAATGCCACTATCCTAAATTTTATGTTTGTTTTTCCATTGCTTTTTAAAAATATGGAGTTTCTTCATAAATATTGACTGCTTAAGAATATATTATTTAATTTTACTGTTTGAGGGTCCTATAAAATGGATATACTATATGTTATCTAGTTAGACTTGTTTTTTTAACTCAAGGATATGCTTTCAAGATATATACTTGATGGTGTGTGTGTGTGTGTATACACATACATATATTTCTTTTGTTCACTGCTGTATAACATGTTGTTCATTGTGTGACTATACTATCTTGATGGAAATTTTTGATTTTTTTTTAGTTTTCTACTATTATGAAGAATGCTGCTTTCAACATTCATGTATATCTTTTGGTACATATGCATAAAACTTTATCGTAGGCATATACCTAAGAAATGGAGTTTTGGGGTTGTACGTAGTCAGTAGATCAGCTGTGAGAGAAAATGTCATTATTTTTTAAAGGTTTTTGAACATTTAAATTATGAGCTTGCCCCACAAGCAGCAATGTACGGGAATTCCCACTGTTTTGTATCTTCACCAACAATGCTATAATTCATTCTCAATTTTTGTCATCTTGAACATTTTTGTTGGTTTTCTTTTCTGCACTTTTTTTTCTTCTGGAATGGAGGAATTCTTGGAGACTGTCTATGCTGTTTGTGAGCCAGAGATATCCCAAATAGTGTAGCTTTTCTGACCTCAACTCTTCTGCAGTGAATAGGTCCTTTGGTGCTCCAAGTCAACCATATTGCAAAAACCTGAATGCATTTTATTCACTTGCTGGTTGAAAAATTATTCAGTAGTTGCTAGATATAAGTTCAATATACAAAGGCCAATTACAATTTTACATATAAGTAACAACCGATTAGAAAAATATACTCTTGAAGAAATGCCATTTAAATTACTAAAAATATAAGCTATCTAAAAATTAATCTAAAAAAGGATGTAGTGATACCAGTAGGGAAAAAAACTATAACATTTAATAATTGATTAACATATAGAAATGGGGAGATATAACATGTTTATTAATAGGATATTCAATATTCACAAAAATGTCAGTTTTCAAAATGAATCCATTAATTCAAAGCTATTCCATCTTAAATTCTAATAAGTTCATTTACTGATCTAAATAACAAACTCATTCTAAAATTTATTTAGAAAAATAAAATGCTAAGAATTGCTAAGTACTTTAAAGTTCTAATAAATATCAAAACTATAAAGAAAAATAATTAACAAGGTATAGTAGCTTTGGTATTAGAAACTAGATCAATGGAATAAAACAGAGGACCAAGAAACTCATACGTAAATAAAAACACATGCATATATGAACATAGCTTGCATTGAAATCAGTGAAGAAAGCAAAATAGATTTAGTAAATGTTTCTGGGACAAAAATTTTCAGTTTGAAAAAAATAGCATCATGTCATATACAAAAATCAACTTCAAGTGAATTAAGAACTTAAATGTTAAAGGGAAATTTAAAATTTTTAGAAGATGGTCAAATATAATCATCTCAGGATAGAGAATAGTATTTTGAGAGAGAATGAGTAAAAGCTATTAAGAAAAATTAATAAATTTGACTATATTAGGTACACACTCCAAAAAAACCCCTGAGGGTGAAGAGAGTGAGCTGTTGCAGATGGCTAGTAAGTACTAACAGAAAACAAGCCTCACTCTGCAGGTTTGGGAGAAAGCATACAAACTTCAGCATTTAATACTACTTAGAAAGAGCAAATGGAAGGCTACCAGCACCTGGCCTGGCTTTGCAGGATCAAGAGAAAGCATATAATCTTAAAAGTTTTTCTCCAAGGGAGAACAAGAAATATAGAGCAGAAGTGTTCATTTAAAAAAAAAAAAAAAAAGATCTAAGAAAGCAAGAAAGCCTCAGAATCCCAGGGCAAAGACTGGAGGAGGTGACCTCTTCTTCAAATGCAAAGATAACAGTGCAAGACTTTAGGGATCATAATAAATGAAAGAAACATGACACCACCAAAGGAACACAATAATTTTTCAAGAATCAACCTCAAAGAAATGGAAACCTGTGCTTTACCTGATAAAAAGTTCAAAATAGTTGTTTTAAGCTACAAGAAAACACAGAAAGGTAGTTCAGTGAAATCAGAAGAACAATACATGAACAAAATGTGAAGCTTGACAGAGAGGAGTCATAAAAAAGAACTAAATAGAAATTCTGGAGCTGGAGGATACAATGAATAAAATGAAAATGCAATAAAGAACACAGCGGACTTGATTAAAAAGAAGAAAGAATCTGTGAAGCAGAGGACAGGTTACTTGGACTTATCCAGTCATAGAATAACAAAGAAAAAAGAATAAAAAAGAGTGAAGAAAGCCAATGGAGACTACAGAATACCATTAAAGGAAACAATCTATACATAATTAGACTTTCAGAAGGAGAAGAGAAGGAGAAAGGGGAAAAAAGCTTCTTTGAAGACATAATGTCTGAGACCTTCCCAAACCCAGAGAAAAATTTGGATAACCATGTTCATGAAACTCATAAGTCTCAAAACAATTTCAACCCCAAAAGATCTTCCCTAAGACATATTATAATAAAACCATCTACAATTAAAACAAAGATAAAAATTTTTTAAGCAACAAGAGAAAAAAATTGTCAAGTACAAGGGAACCCCCATAAGGTGAATAGTTAGTAGATTTCTCAGGAGATCTACACTTCCAAGCTAGGAGATGGTAGGGTGATATATCAAAGTGCTGAAAGAAAAACTGCCAAAAAGATTACATTACCTGGAAAAGTTGTCTTTTAGAAATGAAGGTAAGATAAAGACACTCCCAGGCAAACAAAAGCGGGGGGAATTTATCACCAGTAGACTTACCTTACGAGAATGCTAAAAGTGGTTCTTTAAGCAGTAATAAAAGGATGCTAATTAATAACATGATGACATATGAAAATATAAAACATACTGGTAAAAGTAAGTATATATTCAAATTTAGAATACTCTAATACTATAATATGGTGGTATATAAATTGCTTAACTCTGGTAAAATGGTTAAAGGACAAAAGTATTGAAAATAACTATATGATAATGTATTAATGGATATACAATTTAAAAAGATGTTATTTATGAAATCAAATCATAAAAAGTGGGGGATGGAGAAAATGAGTAAAGTTTTTATATGTGATTGCACATATAAATGAAATTCAGCAGTACACAGAAGTATCATACGTCATAATCAAGTGGAATTCATCCCTAGGATGCAAGCATTGTTCAACATACAGAAATCAATAAATTTGCTACACCACATTAATAGAATGAAAGATAAAAATTATATGATCATATCAATAGATATAGAAAAAACTTATAAAACACACCGTTTATAATAAAAGCTATTAACTAATTGAATATAAAATGAATGTATTTAATGAAGGCCAGCTAACACTATCTCAATGATGAAATGTTGAAAACATTTCCTCTAAAATTAGAAACAAGACAAGTTTGCCTACTCTCACCATTCCTACTACTCAACATAGTATTAAAAGTCCTAGCCAAAGCAATTAGGCAAGTAAAAGAAGTAAAAGGCATCCAGATTGGAAGAGGAAATCTTAAATTGTCTCTGAAGATGATATGATGTTATACAAAAATAATTTTTAAAACTCTCCAAAAACCTGTTAGAATTAGTAAACAAATTCAATTAAATTCCAGGATACAAAATAAACAAACAAAAATTGGTTGTTTTTTATACACTAAAAATGCACTATGTGAAAAAATAAAACAATCCCATTTATAATGGCTTCAAAAGCAATACAATATTTTGGAATAAATTTAATTAACCAAAGATGTGAAAGATTTGCACACTGAACACTATAAAATATTGATAAAAAAAAACTGAAGAAGATACAAATAAATGGAAAGATATGCCATGTTCATGGATTGGAAAAATTAACATTGTTAAAATTTTCATACTACCCAAAGATATCTATAGAGTCAATGCAATCCCTACTGAAGTATCAATGATATTTTTCACAGAAATGAAAAAAGCATTTGTATGGAACCACAGAAGACCTTGAATAGCCAAAGCAATCTTGAGAAAGAAGAATAAAGCTGTAGGCATCTCACTTCATGATTTCATACTATAATACAAAACTATAGTACTCAAAACAGCATGGTACTAGCATAAAAATAGACACATAGACCAATGGAACAGAACTGAGAGCCCAGAGATAAACACACACACACATATAAAATTAATATATATATACATTAATATACAATGAATATTTGACAAGGGAACCAAGAATACCCAATGGAGAAAAGGATATTATCTTTAATAAATGATGCTGAAAAAATTGAATATTTACCTGCAGAAGAATGAATTGGACCCTTATCTTACATTCTTCACAAAATATACTCAGAATGAATTAAAGACTTAAATATAAAACATGAAGCTGGAAAACTGAAAGAAAACTAGGAAAAAGGCTCCTTGACATTGGTCTTGAAATGATTTTTTTTGGATATGACACCAAAAGCAACAAAAGCAAAAATAAGTGGAACTTCATCAAACTAAAAAGCTTTTGCATGTCAAAAGAAACAGTAAAATGAAAACCTCATCCATGGAATAGGATAAAGTATTTGTAAACCATATATCAGATAAGCGGTTTCTATTTAAAATATATAAGGAACATATGCAACTCAATAGCAAAAAGCATAATATGCTTAAAAAATGAACAGAGGATCTGAAGACATTTTTCCAAAGATATACAAATTTCTAATAGGTACATGAAAAGATGCTCAAGATCACTAATTATCAAGGAAATGCAAATCAAAACCACAATGAGATGTTTTATACCTCTTAGAATGGCTATTTTCAAAAAAACAAGAGATAATCAGTGTTGGCAAGGAGGATGTAGAGAAAAGGGAATTCTCATGCACTGTTTGGGGAAATGAAAATTGGTGCAGCCACTAGGGAAAACAGTATGAAGATTCCTCAAAAAATTAAAAATAGAACTACCACATAACCCAGTAATTTCACTGCCGGGCATTTACCTGAAAATAAAAACAAAAATGAACACCAACCTAAAGATATATGCACTGCACCCAACCCTGTGTTCATTGCAGCATTATTTACAATACCTAAAATATGGAAAACACCATAAATGTTCATCAATGGATGAACAGATAAAGAAATTGTGAGATATATATGTAAAATTCACCCATTAAAAAAAAGAAGAAAAATTCTGCCGTTTGTGACAACGTGACCAAATCTGGAGGGCATTATGCTAAGTGAAATAAGTCAGGTAGAGAAAGACATACACTGTGTAATTCATATGATATTGTATAATCTCACTTATATGTGGATCTAAACAAAAGCTCCAAATTCATTGAAAAAGAAATCGGACTTATAGTTACCAGAGGCAAGGGCTGAGGGGAGGGGAATTGGAGGAAGGTGGTCAAAAGGTGCACACTTCCAGTTATAAGATAGGGACATACATACACCACGATGACTAAACCTAACACTGCTGTGTGATACATAAGAAACTTGTTAAGAGGGGTGGCTCCATAGTGTAGTGGTTAGCATGTTTGCTTTATACACAGGAGGTTCTGGGTTCCCTGGGTGGTGCGCCAGGCCCCGGGTGCATACCATGAGCGTGTGGGAGGAGACCACCCGCCTTCAGAAATCCAGTTCTTAAGGGGAAATGGCAACATCCATAGGTCAGGGGTGGAAGTTGGGGAGGGGGCGGGGGTAGTAAAAAGGTGGGGGGAGAAAGAAAGTTGTTAGGAGAGTAAGTCCTAAGAGTTTCTATCACAAAGAGAAATTATTACTTTTTATTCTTTGCTTCCTTTTTATTGTATCTGTAAGAGAAAACGGATGGTAGCTGAACATATTGTAGTCATCATTTCACAAAACATGTAAATTGGGCCATTATGCTGTATGCTTTAAACTTATACAGTGTTGTATGGCAATTATTTCTTAATAAAATGGGAAAAAAAACATACAAACTGGCTAACAATAGTCCTAATCTTTATTTTAAAATCTTTTAAAAAAATTTAGCAGCCTAACAATCATGTATTGATCATCTACTCTATATGGGGTACTGTGTCCACTCTTAGAAAGGCAGAAATAAAAAAATATATGTATAGCAAATTTGCTCTTGGAGATCTCACAGTTCAGTGAAAAAGATCAGCATGTGAATAATTATATAGTAAAATGCAAAGTGATACATAAAGGGAACTAATGTACTGGGTCATGAAGTATTAATAGCAGTGTCAGACATTCCACATAAAGAGGGAAATATATGTAAAGGTGAAAATGCGGAAAAAATATTAACTGTTTCAACATTTTGGATTTTCTAAAGACTATCTAAATGCTAACTCTGTCTTGAAGAAAATGATACTGTTTGTCTCAGATCTAACAAGCTATTGTTATAATTCTGCCTATTCTAATCCCATAGAATTTATTTTGTTTTCTGGACACTTTTGTCACCTATTCCTCAATTTGTTTTAATTATGAAATTTAGGTACATTCATTTAGTCAGTTTTATACAAAGCAGTAATTAACTATTCTGGGAATAATAATTTTAAGTGGTTCACAAATGAGCATTTATTAAACAATACTATAGTGCTCTAAATCTTATCCATATATTTTATAGTTCTGACTTCTGTAAAATAATAAAACTGTTGTTTCTATATTGGAAAATGAAGTAGTTTATAATTTAAGAAGAGGAGAGAGAGATGGAAAGAAAGAAAGAGGGAGGGAAGGGGGAAGAGAGAGAAAGAGAGGGAGAAGGAGAAAGAAAGAGAGAAAGAGAAAGATGAGAGATGAGAGATGAGTATGAGGTGAGTATGAGGAAATGAGTATGAGTTTAATCAGGTTTTGGGTTTGAATAACTGGCTTTTTTTTTTACCCTTGGATTTATCAGGACAAAATGTGGCACAGTGTGATTGCTGCTCTAACAGAAGCTCAATCTGCTGGGAGAGCACAAAGAGGCCAATGAATTTTCATGGGGGGAATTAGGGAAAGCATTGTGTATGAGGTTGCAGTTAATCTGGGTCTTGGCAACTAGAAGGATTTAAAGTGGGCAGGAAGAGGGAGGCGGTAGAACAAGTCACACCTCAAAATAGATAGTGATTGTTTAGAGGTTTAAAATTAGATCATAGAGTTCTTGGGTTTTGACTTTAATCCTAATTTCTTTATCAATTAACAGCTTGAGTGAGTGCCTACTGTGAGTAAATCACTATGCTCAAGAGATCATATCCTCAAGGAATTTTGCAGTTCAAGGGATGAAATACAGACACAGAAAAATAAATCTAAAATTAAAAGAAAGTATATATTGTAAATAAGTACATTTACACTCTAGATGTTCAAAGAGAGAGTCAAATCTCACCTTAGCACCAAATAAACACAGGGCCTTGTTGTCAGAAACACTGTCCCAACAAGAACCACAAGTTACCTTTAATAGACTATTCATACTTCAACACTCCTGGAAATATTTACTATGTGAAGTGTGTTTGGAATGCCCAATTATCATTCTCAGTACATAGTTATGAGAAAATAAAAGTATTTAGCAGAAAATAATATGAGAGTTTTCTAGCAATGTACACATATTGAATGGAATCTTCCAGCATTGGCAAAAGCACAATCTTAGCGTTCTACATCTCACTTAAAGGACCAAAAATTGTACAGAATTTTCTTGTTTGAGATTCCAGGTCCCCTCTTGCTTTTCCCAGGCTTTCCAAACCTTTCCAAACCTGTAGACGCTTTTGCTACCTCTGACACATTCTCAGTCAGGTTGTGCTAAAATAATCTGCATTCAGGCTCATAATCTTGGTAGAAAAGAGCAGAAATTGAGCTTTTATATCACAGTGACACCTTATTCCTTTTTTGTTTTGTTTCTGATATTGCCTTTTAATTCATTTACTATAGGTAGAAAAAGTAAGTTCTACTCTCCATACTTTGGACAACCTTCCCTCAAATAGATTTCTTGCTCACTGCTTACTCTTCTTCCTACTTCCTTTCTCCTCAACCCCTGCCCCACCCGCTGCCTGCCTGACTCCCTGCCTGCCTCTCTCTCTCTCTCTCTCTCTCTCTCTCTCTCTCTCTCTCTCTCTCTCTCCCTCTCTCTCGTTTTCATACCCTCCTATCAAATTCCAAGCCATCTTCTTCAAGTTTCTCTGGCACTTCTACTTTCTCACATATGTGCTACAAATGCATTTGAATAGAGCTAACTATATAATTTGCAGTGCCCAATGAAACATGAACACGTGAATCTCCCTGTTTCAAAAGCAAGAAATGAAAAAGTCTTCTTCTGTGGTCTCTCTTGAACTGTCATAGTGTTTTTTTTATTTGCTATTTAATGTTGTACTTCCTCAGCCACAGTATACTGATAAGCATACTGGGTGTGTGCATCCAACTCAACCCAGGTCTTTACCAAGGGTGAAGGGTGGGGGTTGTTTCTGGACTGGAGCGAATCCTGGGAGGCAGCAGGAGGTTGAACTTACACATGAGCTGAGTCTCCAAGCCCTGAGTGCATCCATCCTCCATTAGCCCATCAGACTTCACTTACAAAGTACAAAATCAAAATTATTAATAATTTAGATAGTGACTGCAAATCATTACACCCAAAGGGGAGTGGGCTTCTGAATGGGGAACTCTGGATATCTGCACTGGTCATAGGCCCACACAATTAAAAGTGAGATCCCATTATGTTTTAGTGTTCCCATATTGTCAAAGTTTTTCTTGACAAGTTCCATGGACCCGAGAATATGAAACAGGAAGAAAAGACTACACCAACTTTGACGGTGGTGGTGGGATAGGGTTGGAAATGGGAGGCGGAGAAACGAGGACCTCTTCTCTGCGGAATAGAGGAAATGAATAATGTTGCCAGAAATTACGTTAAGTGCCTCAAGGTGGCCCTCGAACTCTTGGTATTTAATTCTTTTAAGGAAATTTTATGTTGACTTTAGAAGTAATAACTACCCCTCATTAGGCTCCAAGATATCATTGAGCAATTTTATGTACTTCTTTTTCTAAAATAAAAAGGTACAACTTAAGCTTATGATAATGCTGTATCTAATTAGGTTGAACCGTATGAAATTGCTAGTATTCAACAGTTTCTGACCTGCAAAAACAGCAGTTTCATATTTTTTCATCTAATATTACCAAGCCAATGCTCCTTTCCCCTTTCATACATTTACGCAAATACCGTGTCCCACTTTTCATTTTCCTCAATCTAATTTTAGTTGCTTGACAATTTTGCAATATCACGTCTATTTTTAATGAAAATAGTCCAGTATTTTCTGAACATATAGGTGTTTCTATGAAGTTTAAAGGGATGCCACTTACTAACATTAGAAAATTGATCTCAAGTTATTAACCAGAAAGTATATCAGAGTCAGAAGCAAATGTATTTGCCTTGATGATAAGAAGATGGAAACCAGGAGATAAGACACTGCCTTAGTTCCTGGGAGATTTCTCTCACCATGGTACCACTGAGTATTGCTTATACGTTCAGTCTTTTAAGAAACAATGCATGTCTATAGGGGCAAATCTATTTCTTTTATTTCTTTTTAGTTTTATTTTCTGGCTTGGTTTGTTATATGTTTGGAAGTAAGTTGGCGTACATTTTCCTTAGCCAATTTTTTTTCTCTTAGTTTGCTAACATGCAAGAGATAGAATGAAATATAACATATTCATCAATTTTTTTCAATTAAAAAAATTAATTCTACTTGGTACTTAGGCTGGGTTCAGAGACTGACAAGGAAAAGTCACAAAGGTCATTAGGTATTGAAGAAGGAGACAGTGCTAATCTATTAGACCAATACATTTTCGAATGTCCTATTTGTTCAATTGACGTTTCTCGCTTGATTTCAATTTCTAGCATAATTGGATTGTAAAAATTTCTTATTGTTCAGATATATGGAATAAATGATTATTAATTATAAAATGCTTTCTCTTTGAAAAAAGAATATTGTCTTTGAAATTAATCACAAGAGCATAATAAAATAATAGAAGTACATTGATATGATATTTTCTAACGTCATAATCTTGACATCTAGCAAAAATTCGATTAAAAAATTTGCAATACTAATATTAAAATCCAACTTCCATATAGTGTCTTCTTTCTTAAAGAAAATTACAAAGTATCGAAATTTTATTTTTTCAAAAGTGGCTTGCCAAATTTTATATTCTGAAAAAATTTTTTTATGAAATTACCTAAACCTAAATCTTAACAAATCACGATGCAATGTAATTACTGTTGCATGACTTAGGAGCATCACTGGTGAAATTTTACTCCAAAAATTAAGGAAATTTGACTTGGAGTGCCTCTGACCTATATTATGGTATCAATTATCAAACTTTCTTTTTTCTTTTTAACCACAGAATTGTTATTCCTGTCAGTGGACTACACATTCTGCCTTAGTTTGGGGGCTATTAACATCTATCAGGATCAATTGTACATACTTGAACTAAGAAAAATTTACTTGACAACTCTAATGGCTGTGAAAAAGCCATTATAGAGTCACAGAGAAAAGGAAGAGAAAAAGCCAAGGCATGGCAAAGAATTGCAAGACAAATTTTTCTCTTAACTATCTCCTACTGTTCTTCCAATTTTTAGCCCCAGCTCAGCATTTTTTAATTTGTCCCTTTGTTACAAAGTTAAATGTTTATTTCTGAATACCTGTGCCTTTCTTTCCGTTTTGTTGAAAACAAGCATATATGATACAGGAGCATGGCTTAGGAGCTGTGGGCCAATGGGGACACGTGACTATCAGCACAGTCTGATGCAGCTGAAGGAGAGTCAGCAAATACCAGGGATAAGACTTTCCTTTAAACAGAGCAGCAAAGAGCATGATGGAAATACTAGGAGTAATAGGTGGCGTTTGTCAGGCCACCAGAGCAGCACTACCTTGTATTCAGTTCTGCCTATAACCTTTCAAACAGCAGATAAGGGAATGATGCTAATTGCAAGTAGATTCATTTCTCAGTGTTTTGTTGTTGTTGTTGTTGTTGTTATTGTTGTTTTCCAGAGCAGCTCCACTCAACTAATCCCTTAAATACCTGAATGCCATATATAAAGTAAATAGACCTTGAAGAGGTAACCGCAAATGCTTTCCAAGTTTGGCCAAGTGATTTACAAATGGGTGCCACAGAGGATTTGGGTAGACTTAATTTTCCTTTAAATAAAACAAAAGAATATACCATTCTCATTGTCATTTGATGACCTGTTGTTATTTTCCCCAAATACATTAAGTATTTACTTGCTATTTTTCCTCCTGATCCTGCTTTCTATTCTATTTACATTTTATGAAGCTATAAAATGGGTGAAAACCTATATCATCCTGAAGGTTGCTTATGAAGAGAGGTAGAGAAAGGGGCTGTCGAGGAGCCATGCAATTGATTTCCAAATCACACAACCTGTTTATGAAAATAATTCTATAACCTCAACATGTATTTAGAATGCAGCAGAGATCTTTCCAGGGAGAAGAAATGCATTAAAAAAAAAAATTAAAAAAGAAAAAAAAAAGAAAAGAAACAGAGATTTTACTTTTAGCTCATCTTCAGATTTGCAAGGGACAATAAGTGAGATTCATTAGGCCATTTGTTTCTGTCATCTGCCATGATTCAAAATGAAATACTAAATGTTTCATGGACTCAGAAAAAGAGGAGAATTTGTCTTTGTGTTGGCTGTGCAAAGACGGTGTGGCTTACAGCCCCCGTACAAGAGGCCTGACGGATGAAAGGGGGAAGGGTGGTGCCATCTGAATGATGATGGGCTAATATCATCACCCTCTTGTCAGCTGTAATAGGCTTTTCCTCACAGAAATAATTCATAAAACCGCTACATTATATTCTATCCCTGACAGGCCCTATCTATCCTCCAACCCAGCAGGCTCACAACTAATAAGAAAATATGTGGTTCAGGAACCCTGAAAAATTAAACAGGTAGTTTATGAACAATTTGTTTCATGGGGATGTTTATTATGTTTATTAAATATTGAGCCTTTAATGTTTTCCCAGTGCAGATGATATCATAAAAATGCTGACTTAAGCCTCGGATGTATTCTTAGAAAATGACATTTTACACCACTAGTAGTACATAGTAAATAACTAAATTATAGCAGCTTATGGGTGTGTATAGAGACAGGATGTAGAAAACGTAATTTATAATGTATCTTTATGTACATGTGTTTGTGGGATGCGTCCTTGCTATCCTTGTGTATCACGTTTAAGCTTTCACTGTAGGCTTATGTTTAAAAGTAAGTTGAGGAATACCATTATTTTGGTGCTTGTCCCGGGGAAGGTCAGCCTGAGATTTGTTTTATTGCTTATACTAAAGGAGAAACCTTGAGGTTAGTGTTTGAGGCTTCGAGAGTACACATACTCTGGGCACTAATAATAAACTTAATCAGGAGAGTACTTTGTAAGTACAATTTTTATATAAATCCTTTATCTGGGTTTTCCCTGGAGGCCAATGTATGTGAGCATGCGAGGGTAAAATGGCTCCTGGTAATGTGGTGTTCTTTATTTGAAAAGTATCCAATTAGATACGGAAACTGTTCTGCAGAGAGCTGGCAGAGAAAGTACATGAAGCATGTTCTCCCTGTGCCTGTACTTTGTGCATTACTAGCTTTGCTGTCATAATATATTTAATCAGTGTGACAGTAAATGATCTTCTGCTGTAGACAAGCAAGTGGAAGATTATCTGCATCTTACAGGGTTAATGGCCCTTCCATAATAAACAATACCCACAGTATGAAAATAAGGCAATAATTCACATACATATTTCAGAAAGCACATGCCCAGGGTGATTTACAAAGAAAGTTGGCTCAAACCTGTGGTTAAATGCTATAGTATTCCAGGCCACAGCATTACAGATCTCCGAAGGACATCTTAATTTACTATATATTCCCACAGAGAAACATGCACACAGGCATTTTATAATGAATACATCCTCATGTTTCACCGAGGGTATAGGTGCATGTAATGTGAAAATTCAGATGAAATAGAAAATATCAGCATGAAGAGGTTAAATGCAGGGTCTATTTGAAGAGTGGTTATCAGTGAATAAGCTTCAAGCTAGGAGAGTTCTTTAGGGGCCACTTATGGACCTTTATTGTCTAATACTTTTATAAATATTCAAAATAATGGGATAGAGAAAAATTGACCCCAAGCTTGAAGATAACACTCAAAGTCATCTAAATTAAGGATGACTTTTGTAACTTGTGAGGCCTGGTCAGAGATCAACAGAAGGAGATGGTTACAGGGAAGGTCTTGGGGAAGAAAGCTAAGCTTCCACGTATGAGATAAGGGATGCCTAAATTTTTGCAGGTACGGCAAAAAGCTTTCATTATGGATAGTAAGCCAGTTGATAGCAAAACAGAATGAGTATCTAAAAATCAAGATGCTGAAACTGTTAAAATAGTCTAGCTTAGAGGATATAACATTATCTTTGTGTTTGGGACTGCTCAGCTTCTGAGTTGTTTTCAATCTTATTTCTACAAATGAAGAATGGCGTGAAGAATCTGGAGGAAGAGGTTAAGGAATTCAGATATGTAGCTTGCAGAAGAGAATGGTGAAGCTGAATAACAATCTTTACCTCTAAAGAGGTTCTTATGTGAAGATGGGAACAAACTGTTTTCCTCCTTCCCCAGTAAACTGGCCTAGCAGGATGAGGTGAGATTAAATGCATTATTTTTATAAGGGGATCATTAAGTGTCAGATTAGGTAGCAAGAAAAGTATATACTGTTGCCGAGATTTAAAAAATAGATTTGATCTTCATCTGTTAGGAATAGGCTAGAAGTGGCCTATCCTTAACAGAGGGAAGTTGGTTGTTTAACCTCTTCTAGTTCATTTCAGCTTTAAGAATCTATGAATCTGTGCATAGCCAAGTCTCTGAACACAGTTTCTAACATTTCCACTGACAGTATATTTTAACAATTATTGGACCAATCTGAGGCTTCTTTTGAAGTTTAATTCCAAATAATAAAAACTGTAATTTTCTCTTCTCCCCCAAATACTTTCTCTGAATGAATGGTAGGTCATTTTCTAATAACGTTGAAAAATTATTCATTTAAATGCGACCCATTTGCAATTTTATGTCTTGGCATAGACTTTCTGAGATGAGCTCCTGGAACTGATACCCACTGAAGTGGGCAAGCCTTCTGTCTTGCCTGTGCCTTTCTTTCTATGCATTCTGACTTTGATTATGAAAGCAAGAACCCCGACTAGTTCTCTGCACAAGAGCCAGACGAAATGGATGGTGATTTGTGGAGGGAAAAATTTACTATGGGTCATTAGAGAACCACGAACGTCCTAAATGGCATTAGGCTATGTTTAGTCACAGGGGCACATGTTGTGCCACCAATTTCAGACATCCCTCTTTTAGAGAAAGACAGTTGATGACAATTAATTACCCCTGAAGCTGCAGCCTATGTATGGAAACAGAAGAAAAATTAGATTTAATTGGCCTTAGCACAATCAGAAATGTGGCATTTATTTAATTATGACTTGTTGGGAATGGAGCCTTGATTAGTGTTTTATTGCATTTTTAATATTAATAATATAATTAATAACACCTATAGCATGTAAAGGTGAAACAAGCTTCTTGGGTATTACATTAAGGTATTGGGTATTATTTCTGGAAACACACGAAGTATGTTGTTTTGACAATCAAAAAATTCTCAATTATATATATAAAAAATGAATGTTTTCTTACCATTGCGTGTCAGTCACATTGATTATTTCAAAGTTTTCCTTTATTAAGCCAGAGCCTGACGTATCCTCGGCAGAGCTCGCATTAGTGGGTGAAATGATTCATTGAAACCCAATTTATTTTCTATTTTGGTCTACTTTTTGGCTTTGAAGTTAAAATGTTTGTCATTAAGTGCCCTTGCATCTTTTACTTGGTAATAACTGGGATTTCTGAAAAGAAAAAAAGAAAAAAATCTGGCATTTGAATAAAAAATACAGAAAATAAAGCATTCTAACTATACAGGGCTTTTAAAATAGTCATAATTCTCAAAAACTTCTTTACTTTTTATGGAAATATTTTCCTATAAAGTCTTGCATCATATTAATAAAGTAATTGCACTTATACTCTGATTATTTACACCATATTTTTCCTAGTTTGTATATCTTAAACGAAATCCTTAAAAGTAAACTTCTGTAGTTTTTTACACTGTGATTTTGTAGGATGAGCATTTGCTCCCAATTCAGGAGAATACACTGCATTACAATTTGCATCTGAACAATCTGCATTGAAACTGATAGGAATGTCTCCCAAATGCCACAAAGCCTAAACAAAATGAATACTTCTGACTGCCATGCTACATTTAAAAAAATCTGTCTTACATTCCACATGTACCAGGCAATCTTTCTGCACAGTTTTACCCAAAAGCAGCAGGATTAGAAGTGCTTTGCAGTTGCATCGAACATTCATAAATAGAGAAAAACTAGCACCCCGTGGTCCTACAGATATTTATAAACTAAAATAGTTGTGTGTTCTAGAGAGTAGGAGCTGCATCATCCTGCCAGACTCACAATGGTCATAGTAACTTACCGTGCTGTCTAGAGAATACTATTCTCAACTTCTCCTCCTCTGCAAATGGGATACTTTCATTTTACATCCCACAGTTAAGTGGAGAGAACGTATACCCAGCTCAGAGGGGAAGCAAGAAGGTAGAAGTGCCAACCATAAATTCACAACATCAAAGCTTGGAGAGAAGGTTGTTTTAAATAGAACAATGTTTCTACTTTCCTTTTCTTGAATTCGTTGTACTTTTTTGTACGATAAAAAATAAATAAAAATCTTTCACAGAGGACACTTCCTCATTTCATTAAACATTTCTTAAATACCTGTTGGGTGTGCGTGTGTGTGTGTGTGTGTGTGTGTGTGTGTGTGTGTGTATCCCTGTTTAAGATATACATATGATATCTAAAGAAAAAGTGGATTTGACCTCAAAGATCACAAAGGAACCAGAGAATCAAAGCAATCATATGACTGACTTATGTGGTGCACCCCAGCAGCAGGTTCAGGAAAAACCTCTCCAGACTTTGGAGTCAGGAGACCTATCTGTCATTTTTCTTATTCTGCCAGGAATTGCCTATGTGTCCTTGGGCTCACTACTTCCTTCTCTCAAGCTCAATTTCTTCATTTACAAAATGAAGAAGTTAAACTCTAGGTGATCTCTGAGGCTGCTTGATATCTAATATTTTACTACTGTTTTCTCTAGGATTGAGAAGTGCTGGAGCCTTAATAAAGAGAACAAAATCCTAAAACTCGGAAATGTTATTTTCTAAGAATACGGCGAATGTCTACTCAAAGCAATTGGACTAGGTCTCTTTACCAAAAAATAACCCACTGAAGATCAACTTAGTAATAGGAGAGCAGAAATTAGGGGGAAGCAATTGGTTCTTTTTCTTTTCTCAGAAACAGGGAGACAATTCATAAATATGAGGGGAATCCAGCCACTGTTTGGTGTGCACTATTCCTCTGCAGAATTTGCTCCACCTGGCACAGGGGCTTTGGGAATCCTGCCTGGTGGCCTTGCTTCACACAGGGCTCCATTAGTGTTGCGGAAACACCTCAGCCGCTCCTTGAATAAGACTTTAAAAGTTAAACAGGAGAATGAGACATACAGAGTGAGTGAAATCACATGACAAATCACAGCCAAGTTGATTGTTTGACACCATGAATCAGAATTACAATAAAATATTAATATGTATATGTACATTTATATGTGTCTATAAACATAACCCCCAGTTAGTTCTTGCCAACTTCCCTGCTAAGTTCACTGTTTTTGTTTGATTAGTTGTGGGACTGTTTTCAAGATCCGTCAGTTGGAAGTAGCTACATTTTGTAAAGTTAAATGAACTTGGGCCGGGGAAACAGTCCATTATATGAGAAATTTTATATAAACATATTTAAACTAAATTACTCATTGCTACTTTAAGCTGCTGACAAGTATCATTATCCAAAATGGTGTTTGGTGCAGGAGCTGTGTTTACTCCTAATGTACTTTCTTTAGGGTTTTTTTTTTTTTTTTTTTTTTTTGCAGGAAAACCCCCCAGATACAGTGTCTAATAGCAGCACGTACCTGTCTGTCAATAAAGAAGTTCACAATATGAAATCACCACTGTAGCAGCTGGTAGAGACAAGCAGCAAGCAACTTATGCTTGACAGAACACCCAGTCCTTGGTGGCTAAGAAGCCAGTTGCAAAGCAACAATTAAGGACCAAGATTTTATTTCCTATTCTTTCAGCCCCATCTTCCCTCCACTCTTGTACAGAATATATAAATACATAAAGCCTTCCAATGAGAACAGGGCATCAATGATTCTTGTAGCAATTAAAACAAAAATATTAAAAACATGCACACACAAAAATTAAGAAAATAAAACCAGACGAACATGAGTACATAGTTGTTGTGTATGATTATAAATTTGACACATCCAAAATTTCATTATCAAGATACGATTTGACATGTTCCTTATAATGTAGCTCATTACATTTACAAATAAGTCCTTAGAAGTGTTGAGAATAGAATGGGAGGCTGGAGCTGGTATTTCATTCACGTGGAAGGAAGGGCATATGTGTTCATTATGCATGTGGCTACTTAAATAAGGCTTTCTATGTAAACATATTTTTCATTTGTGCTGAAAAATGTAAAAATACAGTTTTAAGTTTAAGCTAAAAATTCTATATGTCAGGGCGACTCTAAGTGCCTTGGTAAAGTGCTGCCTTTTGCTGGAGTTTGTTAAAATATCTTGGAGACAAATCTCGTCTCATTTTGACACCATGCTGGGAAATGACAGTGGATTAGGAAGTTGAGAAAAGCAAGGGAATCCAGATGTTTGGTTCAGCAGAAACTCTTATTCATTAAAGATAATTTTCCAGATGTGATTTTCAGGCTACAAAACTGACTTTGTAGATTTGTATCTGGGAGAAAGGTGGAAAGAGAAATGAATGACTTTTACACACATTTGGCTATGGTGTATAAATGTAACATATATATTCCTACCAGCAATCGCTCCTTTATAAATGAGGTTCTGCATCTTAAGACTGATTTCTAATAACCTACTACAGGACTAAATTCAGAGACTTTTCTTTGTTTGTTTATTGGTTAACAATTTTGGTTAAAGTTTTGAAATTCTAAAGTAAAAGAGACTTGATTGGGCTTACAGGAAGTTTCACTACTTCTGTGACAGAAAAGAAGGTATGTTGCAACTGATACAGCTACTACAGGGGATCAGATTACCTGTCCCCTCTGGCCTCAGATGTTTATCTTATTGAGAGATTCTCCTTACCTCAAAATCCACTCCTTAGGTCCTGTGAATCCCTTTCCCTTTGGGGAGCTTTTTTAGCTTTTCTCCAGCTGCCCAAAAAAACAGCATCACATCCCTGACACCAGAGAGGGAAATAAAACCAATTAAAAAAAAAAAAACAAAACTGTTTTCATATCAATGTTTCATAATTTTTAAAGATTGAAAATAAGCTGTCTGCACATCATACATTGCAAATAATCAGCAAACACCCAGGCACAGAGACTATCGGGAAAAAAGAAATCAAACTTTTGCCTCAGGAGGAATAAGCAAGAGAAGATTTTATTATTTCCATGTGTTATTTTGAATATTTTATTATGCATGGCACTTAGCACCTTTATGGTGCTAAATTAATTTAAAATGATAATATTTACCCTCCTTTCTAAGTCATCTCTTTTATAGGTGTTGTGGGGTACAGGTGGTGGGCAGAAATCTTAAAGGTTTTGATCTTGCATATGAAATATTTCAATTTGTTAAGTTTTTTCCTTACCTAATTTCTTGCTGGGTAACAAACCATGGAGATTGAATATGATTATATTTCCAGAAAAGATATTTTCATAGGTTTATAAAAATTTTGTATTTCTAAAGCTGTGTTATCATTTTCAAAGCATTTCACATTTGTATCTTACTTAACTGTCTAACTTCCTCAATTGCTATTTAGATAAGGTGATATTTTATATAATTTACAAAGGAGAGAAAGGTTAAATTACTTAATCCAAGCTGGAGATGATGTTATCACCAGAAGCTGAATGCTATCTCTTCCTCACAATAGAACCAAGGTAGACGCAGATTTTACTTGAAATAGAAACCAGTGATGTCACTTGAATCTATTTTATCTTTAAGTTCTAGGAAACCAGGACCTACCTTTGGCTTAAGGTGGGCTAGAAAGCTTTTCCTTAACGGAAACACAAAAATGGGAACCAGCTTTTGTTTTAGATACCTTATCATAAAATGTATTAAATTATAATCCCTCTGTATTCTTTGTTCTTAGATTTGTTGTTGTTGTTGTTTCAGATAAGGATGCTAAACTTCAAAAAAAAGAATGTATGACTCCTAAATTACAACTAAACCCAAATGAAATGGTATCCTTTCTTCACCCTTTTCTTTTTTGCAGTCAGGAGCCTTTGGAGTGTTTGTCTTTCCTTCTATTGCTCTATGCTTGTTCTCATTTCTTCCTATCAAAACTGACTTTCAGGAAATAAACTGATATCATTCTCTGACATTATGAGAATTCAGGTTATGTTACACACACACACACACACACACACACACACAAATTGACAGAGTTTTTAAAATAGGATTCTTTTGATTTTATTATTTGGGTGACATTTGGTTAATGAGTCAAGAAATTGATTTAAATGGTAGAAACTACTATTTTTAAGAAGAAAAATGGAATAAATAAGAACATATTAAGTTGACTTAGAATTGAAACAAGTGCAACACATGTAGAAACAGTAAATATTAATTTCTGAAGCTTCTGTTTCAGGTGTGTGTGTATTCATCCTGAAAGTAAAATGCTTTTCTAAATTGCAGGTGATAGTCAAAAAATCTTTGAAAAATACTAATCTGGGTGGTATTCAACAAAACTCACCGTGATATATACATATCATGTTCTTTGGGATTTTTAACAGTGTTATCATTCCTCATGGGAAGATGGCTTATTTTGAAATGTGTCCATTTTGTTTTTTCTCTCATAATATTTCCAGAGTTAATTTTTCATTCAAAGCATCACTTCACTAATGAATGTATATAAAAAGTGTTTTGGTTCAATATCATCTGTCCCTAGGATATTGTAAATTAAACAATGATGAGATAGCATACATTCCTACTAGAATGGTCAAAATGCAGAACACTAACAACACTAAACACTGGTGAAAATGTGGAGGAACTCTCCTTCATTGCTGGTGAAAACGCAATGGTACCACTACTTTGGAAGATAGTTTGACAGTTTCTTACAAAACTAAACGTACTCTTAACATACAATCCGACAATCACATTTGTTGGTATTTACTCAAATGAACTGAAAACATGCCCACAAAAAAAGCCTGTAAATGGATATCGATAGTAGCTTTATTCATAATTGCCAAAATTTGGAAGTAACCAAAATGTCCTTCAGTAGGTGCATGAATAAACTATGGCACATTCAGATAATGGAATATTATTCAGTTTTAAAAGGAAATGAGCTTTCAAGCCATGAAAAGACATGGAGGAAATTTAAATGCATATGAGTAAAAGAATATTCAAGTGAAAGAAACTGATATGAAAGGCTACATGTTGTACGATTCCAACTACATGACATTCTTGAAAAGGCAAAACTATTGAGACAGTAAAAGGATCAGTGGTTGCCATAGGTTGTAAGGAGGGATGAATAGACAGCACAGAGGATTTTTAGGGCAGCAAAACTGTTCTATATGATGTTACCATGATGGAAATATGTCATTAAATATTTGCCAAAATCCTGAGAATGTATAAAACCAACAGTGGACCCCATTGTGAAATATGGACTTTAGACGACAGTGATGTGTAACAAATGTACTACTATAGTGCAGGATGTTGATACTGAGGGAGGCAGGAGGTATATGGGAACACTCTGTACTTTCTGCTAAATTGTGCTCTGACTTTAAAACTATTCTAAAAATAAGTTTACTAATTTTTTTTTAAAAAAGGAGTATGCAGTAAAATGTTGACTTGCATTGCCAAATTGACCTCCGATAAATTATACCAATTTATTCTTCCATTAACATCGTATGAAGTGTCAGGTCCCCTCCCCGCCACACACACCAACTTGGAGTACTGTTAATATCGCCATGTGTATTTACCATTCCAATATGTGAAAAATAGTATCTCATTACTGTTTTAATGTACATGTCTTTAATTTATAATGAAAGCTAAAACATTTTTCTTATTTTTATAAGCTATTCATACTTCTTTTTATAATTGCCTGTTCATGTTCTTTGATAATTCTGTGGTTTTTGAAGTTGATGATCATTTAAAAAAATCTTTAAAACATTTTTTTTTTTTTAAAAAAAAAAAGGGTGCATTGGGTTCTTTAGAAAAAAAAAATCTTAATGTAAATCTGAAATAGAAGAAGCAATTAGCAATATATGGTGGAAAATGACCTTGATAACACTGAACAATTTGCCATTCAGATCTAGCCTGTTCTTTAGGCAGCCTGGAGACTGCCAGCACTGTTCTAGCCTCCAGTGGCTGTGGATTACAGAGCAGCACGACCAGGAGTATATTCTTAAGTTAGAGCCTAGAAATCTTTCTCTTATGCTTCTCTTCCTCCTGAGGAGAAGAAAATGAAACAGGAGGAATGGGAGGAGGAGGTAAGGGAGAAACAGGCAACAAATACATTTTAGACATTTTAGCAAAGCAATCAGAAGCTAAAGATGACAGAGAAGAGAGGTAAACACAGAAAATGGGAGCAGTTGCAGTCCTGCAGGGGGTTTGGCTTGGTCTTTGTGGTAAAAAGCAGGATCCCAAATGCCAGCACTGTTGTGGGATCTGCAGACTCGTCTCCAGATAATTATAGCCGATTCAGACAAATCTATTTGCAGCCCCTATAATTGAGAGTGAACGGCAGGGAGCTCTTATCTCATCTTGGTTGCTTCAGGCTTGGTTCCCTTAGCCAAGTTACCTGCCACCACCAATGTGATACATCTGATGGTCTGGTCAGGGAAATAGTGTTGTGTCAAATGCATCCCCACCCCAAGGCTCTGGCCTCACACCCTTAATTCTCTAGCCAAAGCATTGGTGGAGGCCAGGAAGAAGCTCTTTGGATTTGCCCAGTTAGTCCTTAAGAAGGCAGTGAAAGAAAAACTGGTACTTCACTGCCAGATGAGGCACATTCTTTGTGGTCCAGTTGCACCTAGACAAATTAGGTATTTTATTAGTGCTCTTTGTTGAGGGCCATTTCTGGTTATCTTTGTCTATCGATCCAACATTATCATAACATTGGGCTGGGATACAGGCTGCATTGCAAATGGATACAAGCCTTTTGTGCCTCTGTTTATGAAGGATACAAGCTCCCTTGCTAGGGCTTGGAACTCTTTGTCAGGATTGGCAATCACAGAAAACCTCCCTCTCCTTCCCCCACAATTATTTAGTTACATTAAAATTATTTTTTCTGCCTTCAGAGGAAATGTCATGGTAATTCAGTCTCCTGGTGCATCATTTTCACATATGCATCTTAAATAAATAGACGATCCCAAATGGAGGTGAACCCCAAATTATGTTTTCATTGTTAGCCCTGCAATAATTTCAGAATATATCTAGACTCCCCCATCGCAGCTCCTGTCGCTGTAATCCCTCTGTCATCCCATTTGCATGCCTTTATTATGTAGTCTACCTTCGCAAGGGCAATGTGTCAGGAAGCATCCCGTCTGTAAGTGACTAGAGTTAAAATCATCCTCAACAAATCGGCAACGCGATCGGCTCAGAGCCGTGCTAATAATGCCATCCTGTCAGCTCCCACGCTTTTGATAAACACTGCTTCCCAGTGAGGGATGTGGGGAAGTTATGTAATCATTTGGAAATATGTCAATGTAGCCGTGGGATTGGGGCAATTAAGCCTGTTCATCTTACGTAAAAGTAGAATGGGGTCAGAAAAGTGGGTACTTATACCCAATTTGGTGACGGCATCTAGAGCCAATTCATTTGTTTAATATCTCCTCATTTGTGTACTGTTGGGATTTCTCCAGGGAGTGGGGCAGAAGGTGGGGAGAGGGAAAAGGGGTGGTTGAGAACAACTCAACAGGAAAGAACTAAACAGGAGGTAGAAAGTGTGTTCGTGCATGCGTGTGTGTGTGTGTTTGTGTGTCTGTCTGTCTGTCTTTCTCCATGTATGTGTGTGTTGGGGCAAGGGTGATACAGTTTTCTTCCTGTTCAAAACATCCCCCGCTCTCTTTTTCTCCCTCCTGGATAAACATCCTGCCAAACTGCCGGGCTCCCGCCACAGGTAGTGGACACTGCCTATGGGACGGGGTGGCTTCACTGTCGTGGGCAGCAATCCATAGATGCAGCATTTGGCTGGAGTTCTGACACTTGTCTGTGATGAGCAGTGACGAGGTTTCTGTCTCTTTTAGCGCCAAATCTTATAAAGTGCAGGAGACACCCAGTGTGTCTGAACAATTTGATACACTTTTCATAATATCTCCCTCTCTCCTAATCCTCCATTGTCACAACGTTATGTTTTAATTTTGGGTTAAGTTTTTAAAGTATCCCTTTTTTCTGCTCATTCTTTACACACACATCTGGGGCACATCATTTCTTTGAAGGCACGGAAAGTCAAGTTAGCCTTTCCAATTCTTATCAGGTCAGTGACTCAAAGCCAGACAAATTTGGGTGGGTTGGCAGCTTATAAGAAATGACAGGACACAGGTTGATGCTTCACCTTGCCAATGACCACAAAGAGATTGGAATCCAACCCTACCAGACCCATAGCTGGGGTGCTGTCATGTGTGGCAAATGCATCCTGGTGTTTGTGGTATCGGAGGTCTATTTTAGCTTCCTGTGGTGGTTTCTTGGACTGTAGTTTGAGGCCTGTGCCTGGCTGGGACGATGTTTCCCCAGCTTTCACTATCCAGTGCAGCTGCTTCTGTGGTTGGTAATTGGAGGGGAGGTGGATTTCCAGGAATGCATGTGGTGTTTAGTCCTGCATCCTGGTGGTTGTGGTCATTATTATTTCTGATGCCAAGCGCCAGCCCATGAAGCAAGCTGTCAGTGGAGCTGACGGAGGAGCTATGACTCTACAGCTTCTCTGGAAGCCCTTTTGTCTGGAGATGGAGAGTGGTGGGAAGCAGGAGGAGGCGAGAAGAAAGGAAAGTGCAGAATAGACCAAATGGGGAAGTTACGTGGGAGGGAGGGTAAAGAGCGTTACTGTTCAGATGTTTCCTTTCCTTCCTCCAAGCTCTTTTGTCTTCTGCACACTCCTTTTTTCCTCTAATGCCTTGTTTCTGATCTCATCTGGAATCGGCTCTTGACCTGCCCCTCTATTGTTAACAACCATGCTCATGTCTCCCAGGTGTTTCCCACTGTAAGACTGAGAATAACATGATGGGTAAGATAGGAAACAGCGAGGAGTCAAATATCCCCGCCTTGGAGTCAAAGGTAGGGTTTGATGAAACAGCAATATTTAATCCCAGAAAAGAGAAAGTGGTTGGAGGCCTCTACTTGAATCAGTGTCCACAGTCCATGAGCACATTGTGCGCCCAGCACTTGTTGAGATGAATAATTGTGATGTCAAAGAAGACAGCTTTCCCCTGACCCCCAGATACCCCGTCTTGCTGAGGTTTGAGAAAACTATTCAAAATGCCAGCTGCCTTCTAAAAACACTCAGCCACAATTCCCTGCACGCAATACAAGAATAAACCGAGAGCCATTCTTTGCAAGCTCTGCGATATAATTGTAGAGTTTCATCTGTAAGCAAGACACTTTTTTTTTTCATGGGGAAGACAGTAATCCTTGTTAGAGAGTGATGAAGGCCAAAAAAAAAAATTGAAAACATTTATTTCAGTAAGCAAGTTAAGTCCCAATTTAGTAGTTCTGTGGAATCATGGGAAAAGAGAATATTAGACCATGAATGACAAGTTCCAAAGTGGAGAGTAACAGAATTAAATATGTTTGATGGTATTAGTGGACTAGGAACTCCAACTAATTTGGGAGTATTGATGGTACCTGATTGTTGTTGAACTTTAGGATAATTATAATTTCTGAGATAAAAGATATTACAGTGGATGGAGTATATTAAGATATATATAATATATATATTTTATGCTATAATATACATAGTTGTATGCATTCTAGAAAAACAAACGAAACTCACCCTTCATGAATCATCAAAGTAGTTAGGTTCAGGAGAGCTGTTTCTTGTGGACAAAGAATGCTCAATAATAAAAGAGGAAACTATCTAAGACTCTACCACTTGGAGACTGAGTGATAATAATGAGAGGTAAGCTTATTATTTCATAAGGAGTTAACCAATTTTTAAAAATCAATCAGTACAGATTATTTAGAGAACTGCTTACCTAAGGTATTGTTGACATTACTAGAAACATCTGGTTGCCACATATCCATTCCCTGTAACTATTTCCTCTGCCAGAGAGAACAGAGTTCCTCCCATCTTCCACCTCCCTGCCCTTTAATTGTTTTTCAGGGAGGTTTAGTTTTTCATGAATTTGAGAAGACATTATGACAAAAAAAAAATGTGTTTACCTATAAGATGTTCTCAATATTTTACAATTGTAATTGGTACATTGACTTATGCATCATTCTTATTTTGAGTTATGTAATTAGGTCATCCTGGTTAAAAATGATTCAGATTAATATAAAACTTTTTTAAAGGCATACCCATTTTCCCCTAAATGAAAACATTATTTCATGAGTCCTTTGGTTTGCCATAACGAACAAGTTAGAAATTGAGTGAGTTTTTGAATATTAGTCTTCATTGATACCGTCTATTCAAATTGACAGAGCCAAGGAGAAAATAAAAGAAAAACTCTGCCAGAAACTGAGTATTCTATTGTTTTCTGTATTCTGCTATTTGAAGAGAATTAGTAAATATCAAACCTTAAAAAGGAGAGTTGTCCAGGTTATATTTGGGAGTCAAAATCAATTCAATTCAGTCTCCTGTGCCTGTCACCTCTAGAGCTTTGCTTCTGTACATTGAGAATTCATTTTCAGAAAACTGACAAAAAAAAAAAAAGAAAAACTACAGGAGTCTAAAATAAGTAACAAAAAATTATAGAAGAAACTCTCTTATCCTAATTCCAGATAATCACCTCTGAACTAACCAGTTCTCTCCTCATCTCTCACAAAATTCGGTGACTGATACCATCTGCTTCCAAACTCTTGTGGCAAATATATTGACACGTTTCTCCCACTGGTTGAATTGTATGTTTGCCAAGAACCAGTTGTGTTTGCTCTCAAATCTGATTATGTCCATTGTGCTTGTTCTTGTAATTACATAATTTAATTATTATGTAAATTGATGAACTAAAAATAAGTGAAGAGACCCGTAGTTTCTAAGTTGAATATTTTGAAGACTCAACAAAGCTAGTCACTAAAAACCAAATATCAAAATATGAGAAGGTAAAACAACTAATTGAGAGAAAAAATAGTTTATTAACCTAGACTCTTCCCTGAGATTAATGCAGAATTGTCATTAAGCTTTTAATTCAATTCAAACTGGCAATTGTGAAGAATGTTTTTGTTTGTTTCTTTGAGTCCAGTTAAACTGATGTTTTTCTCTTACACATTCATTTATTTTTTCAACAAACAAATATCGGCCATATCATATGTCCTAGGACTTATCCTAGACATAGAATTCAAAGTCACTGGCCTTAAATGTATTAGGGAGAGAAAGATGGTGATAATATCACTGGAGTTTTGGGAATAAGTAGTATTTGGTCAGATGAAAGCACTATTTGTGAAAATCAGAAATATGAAATAGGGACCACTTGGAGTAACAAAGCATAAGATTAACAAGGTTAGAAGCAGCCATGTGGTGATGGGTCTGAGTGCTGAATTATGAAGTTTTAACTTTATCCTGAAATATATGAAGGGTTGCTGAAGGATTTAAACTAGAGTTACAAGCTCATGTTTATGTTTTAAAATAATTACTTTGGCATTGGTTTAGAGTTTAAAGATACCAGAGGCCAGTTAGGAGGATATTGTCCAGTTGAGAAATGATCCGTATCTGAACATTTGAACTAAGGCACTCTTAATAGTGAAGTTGTATGTGGAGAGAGGGAAACAGAGAGACAGAGAGACAGAAACTATGAGAGAACATATGAGAGATTAGTTCTGTTTGTAAAGTTTTATCCCACCAGGCTTTAATTATGGTTTTATCAACACATATACAATGTTCCTTTTTATCAAAATACTCTATTGAAATTTGATTTTTAAGAATATTATACTTGAATTGTAGAATAT
This sequence comes from Rousettus aegyptiacus, assembly GCF_014176215.1. Taxonomy (NCBI): domain Eukaryota; kingdom Metazoa; phylum Chordata; class Mammalia; order Chiroptera; family Pteropodidae; genus Rousettus; species Rousettus aegyptiacus. Next base: position 112,439,854 of record NW_023416306.1, on the reverse strand, counting down.
TGTGGTAAGAAAAATTTAAAAAAATTATTCCAGTAATATTTTAATCAATAAGTTACATAAATCACATATAATTAATAGCAATAATGCTTTCAATTTAGGAGAATAGTTAGGGCCTTAAAATCTTATTCTTCATATTGATTCCCCAGTAGTTAGGTAATAGAGGTAGTCTTTTTGAATGAATTATTTCAAACTTTGTTTTCCTTGCTAATACTTAAGAGTATCCAGAAGTGCATTTTTAGAAGTTGGTTTAATTGTGGGCTGGGCTACTCTACTTTCACATTATTCTAAACATGGTATTTCCTTAATTTAGAATGGATTCCTGTTCACTAGAGCCCCAAATTTAATTTGTTAGAAAATATCAAAAGCTGGGCTTGGAGAAGGAATACGTAAAAGCTAGTATAGAGTTGGAGTGATTAGTCTCCACTCTGTATATGCTTAAATGAAGCTAACCCCAGAATAAGACAAAACATACCATTCTATCAACTGGAAACACATGATTTTCTAACAAATACTCATATATACTCAGTAAAACTGCCTAACATCCTCTCCTGTGATAGAGAAAACCCTGTTATGCTGAAAACCCCATCATCAAATGATATTTTAAAACCAGGTGACAGGATATATTGTTATATGTTGAGTGATTTCTGGGTCATTATGTCAACACTAATTTTTAAATAAAAATAAAAACATCTGCTTTAAACTTTGTATTTAAATTTACCTGGAAAATAATGTGATTAAAGTATAAGTTTGGACAATGCCTCCTCAGGCAACAGATGTAAAAGCTCAACTCTTAATATGCTGTAAGTCTGAAACTAGCATCTTTACCCCTCTTAGCTTCTTACTTTGTTAGCTAAATGTGTATTGTATAGTTGAAAGCTTTATCACATCAACTAACAATGCACTTTTTATTATTCAAAGCTTCAAAAAATTTTAATAATTTTTCAGTTCTAAAGATGAGATTGTCATAAATGTCCAGCAATATAAAATCAGAATTAAATCATTTGTAGGTAAAGTAGCTTATAACCTAGCAAAAAAAAACACATCTCAGACTTCCTGTATTTTTCTCTTTATTCATGAAACTGTGCTGCAGGTAATTTTGAGGTGGCAGCACTCTATTTATTGTACAATTATGTCATGTTATTTTCCTATTGCCACAAAGCTGCCATGAAGCATGCTTCATATATGCCTGAAGAGTTTACCTTGTATGACTATTTGCATTAAATAAATGAAAATTCACCTCTTTCTACAGATATCATGCAGAGACACAAAAGTGTTCCCTGCTATTAGAAATGGACTGGTACAGACTATAAAAATTGTAAATGAATTTTTGGTTGATTTGTTCCATTTATATAAAATAGATTGAACATGCAGCTTTATGAAAATGTGTTTATTTAACCAGAAACCACAAATATTTTTAAGAATGCGCTTTCCTATTTAACTTTTAATTCCAAGATCTCTTTTTTATGAATGTTCATAGTGATTTTATTGAACTGTAAGCTAAAATAAACATGCCAGTGGGATTTTGTGGGTTTTTTTTCCCAATAAAGTGTTTACTTGGGATAGAACATAAGTTTTAGAGCTGTGATTGATAGATGGTTGAAATAAAATGTCTGCAAAAGCAGAGAGAGCAGATTCAGGGCGACTTCATTCTGAGCAGTTAACCGTCCAAGTCAATGTTAACTCTAATGGACAATAGAAAGCTCCCATGGTAATTATATATATTTTCTTCTTATTAAAAATTCCCACATGACGATAACTTTCTTTATTTGCAACTTTACCAACAGAAAGCAGAATCCTTTATTTATGTAGTAATTGCATTACTACTCTGAAATGATAGAAAACCAAATCACAATCTCCACTGTGAATATTGATACTTTTGTACTTTTTTCTCCACAAAAAAAAGCACATAAAGATACACGTAGATATACATATAATATAATGTAATAATTAGTGTTTTAAGATAGAAATTAAATAACAGCTGAGGAAAAAATTGCATCCAGAGAAATGAAGTCAGAGTACAAATCTATTTTGGTTATCCTGTCGGTAATTCATGCTGGATAATCATGAGCCCAGCAGTTAATGACCTCTACTCTGATACATTAAGTCCAACCAAAGATAATGGTGTCCTGGGTAAATTAACAAACCCAGTGGTAAACTTGCTTCCAGTTCAGCAGGAGACAGTGTGCAAATTAGCATTAGTTCTTAATAAGATCAGTGTCCTATAATCCACAGTTCTACAATGTTCGTAATACTGTCTCTTTTCAGGTGAATTTTTTTTCTCCTGAGAAGACTTGCATTCTCTTGACAGAGATTGTTGTCATCCTGATCAGTCCCCCACCTTAAAACTTTCTTCATTTTCCCACTTCCATGCTGTGAAGGGCTGCTGTGAGTTGTTGAGAATGATTATTCATTTGTAAGGTTTTTTAATAACATTTTCGTTAGATGTCGAGGTTCCCAGCAGAGTTAACCAAGAATTTGATTTTATAATTATAACCATTCTGAAAAAGTTATGGTCAGTGTATGGACAATCTTGTTAGAATTTACTAATCGCCACTTAATGTGTCTTTATCAAACAGCATTTCTATTTTGTTAAATAAATGGACACCCCATGGACAAGTAGGCACTGAGTTATTTTGCAGGACACTGGGTCTCTTATGTGGCCGTGTCTGTTCTAGGTTGTATTTGCAAAGGGATGAGACCTGCAACGAGAGAGAAGAGTCGTCTTAAATCTACTTTAAAGCCGTGTTTTACTATAGGGTTTGGAAAATTATATCTATTTTAAAGAAATTATTAAGAACAAACCTGTGATACATATGATACTGGTGCACATCTGCTATTTTATTTGAATTAGACATATTTGGCTTTTATAGGGTACCTAATAAAAATGATATATAGAGTGTTAGTGTTTCAAATAAATGATGCTTAAACACCTAAACAAGTGTCAATGTGTGCGCGTGCATGTATGTTTGCGTATGTGTGTATGCAGGTATGTTTATGTATGTGTATAACCACCTATCTTAGAATTAAAGCACATGACAATAAAGTCTGATGTATATTTGAATGGATTCGGGATGTTTGGGATACAGCTTCTCACATATTATCCATCAAAAGTTTTTAAGTAAAAAAAGTTAAATACATGGATCTTGTCTGAAGAATCCTCTCACTGTAAAATGTTTACCTTTTGTGACACATGCTATTATTTCATGATTATGTTAAAGTACTCTTAAAGAGTTTTACATGTTAACCAGCTACTAAGAATGCCTTAATAGAGTACTAATTTTTGTTAGAGGTGTCTCGACAATTTGAATTTTATATGCGTGCATTATGTTTTCTTAAAATGGGAAAATTATGCATCTGAAGGAATCTGTCTAGAATAATGGGGTTCTATAGAGGTTACTTTAATCACGTTCTCCAGCAGTTATAGCTGTTTTACATCTTATTTGCAACAAAAGGGAACTCTAATTATCTTCAAAAAGAGCATAAAATGGTGTGTCTTGCTGCTGATGTAATGTTGATTCCTGAATGCTGCTGATAGGAACTGACAACTAAATGCGTGTCACACTTTTCAGAAATCAGCAGTAGTGACAGGATAACCACCTTTTGTGACCTAGGAGCCCAAAGAGGGAGTATATATTTGCCTGTTAAGTAGTAACAATTTGCAGTCTTTCTTTTTGAAAAATAAAAATATGCTTGTCCCTGGGTTAAAAATAATTTATTTACTAATGTTAAAACTTGCTTATGTGATTTAAGTTTTAGAAGCCACCCACCGTAAATTATTCTAGGTATATTTAATCTCAGTTCAAATCATGGGAGAGAAGAGGAGCCCGATCCTCTGACCCCCTATTTCCCTTTTTTTTTTTTTTTTGGCTTACAGACAGATGAGTGTATATTTATGCCCAGTACTGGAGTCCTGCATATATGATTAACATGTGCTTGCCGTTTTATTTCCAACTCACACGAATCTCATTTATAAATACAAATGAGATGCATATAGCCTATTACGAAATATTAAAATTAGAATTGAAAAGAAGATTGCATGTTTTAAGTCTGGCTGCAGTAGTCATGTTATACAGTGTTCATAAGATTGAACTGGTCTACTCGGAGCCCCAGATATGAAATTAATCAATGCAGGTCTGTAATATACTGCAAATAACCAACCTGTACCAGAAGGCTTGATTTAAGGTTCACATTAAGCGATGGTGAGCTGGTCTAGGGAAGAAGTCATATGCATCCATACATGGCATGTTCAAATATACAGAACTCAACCTCAAAACTAAGGTTGAATCTTTGTGACAATAAAACCCATACTTCATGCTCAGACAGACTTTTATGCACAATAATGACATGACATCAGATCCTATTGCTTCTATCTGTCTTTACTCTTCTTCTGCCTAGGGTGGGAGATTTGAAAGGGGGCCAGAGATAAAGAGTAGAAGGGATATTGTTTTGTATTATATATACAATTACACAAAATATATCTTTATTATGACTGCTTAGACAGAGCAAATTTTCAGTGAGCTCTGAATTTTGAACATACAATACACATTTATGGTTCAACTATTTATGGAGTGGGTTAATCTACTTTTGGAATTAAATTGGCACTCTCCCCTTCCCTTTGCCTAGTTTGCTTTCAAGTTTTCAATAATATAACTGAACTATAAGCAGTAATAATAGAAAGATGGAAAGATGTGCTCAGATGTCGGGGAATATATCCTTGAGGAAATAACCACAGGCTGCAGAGGAATTAACTGCAGGAACTGGGTAGGGAGAGAGGAGACAGTGGTGGCTGCTTATATTGGTAGCCATTGTGGATACTGTGATAGAGTGAGTGATGTTGTCCCTGGAATAAAGCCATTTTATATTCGCTTGGTGGTTAGAGCATAATACTCCTCTTTGCTTCTGAGTTAGAGAGTTTCTTGGATACTCTGTGATGATAGAAAATCAGTTGTTTTACTACTGTCCAAACAAACTAATTTCTTTTTGCTTCCTTTGTTGATGTAGACTTTGGAATGTAGAAAGGCTAACTCCAAAGATTTCTAACTGCAACTTGGGCAATTTACTTGGAGTCTCTATATCCTCATTTGTAAAGTAGAGATAATACCTACCTTACTGTGTTATTATGAAGAGTAAAACATGTATCATACCTAATACACAGTAGGTACTCAGGAAAACACATTCCTAGTAAATTGAGTTTAATAAAAAAAATGTTTCTGGAAAAGATTTGGAGATTAAATAGAAGAAAATAAGAGCAAAAACATGTAATTAAGACACAACTCTCATGATGTCTGCTGCCTAAGAATCCTTCATGCAGAAATCATTTTTCCAGTACTCACTTCCAAGTCTGCATCATTAAAAAATCCATTGGTTTTGTCTCATGGAATTTATTACTTTTTTTGTAACTCTCTAATTTTTCAATTATACCTGACATACATTATTTTAGTTTTAGATACACAGCATAATGATTAGACATTTATATAACTTATGAAGTGATCACATTGATAAATCTAGTACTCATCTGATACCATAATAATATTATTGACTATAATTATAATATTATTGACTATAATAATAACATAATATTAGCATAATACCCTCTTTATTGTGGCTGAGTAATATTTCTTTGTATATATGTACCACTTTCTCTTTCTCCATTCATCTGTTGATGGACACTTAGGCTGCTTCTATATCTTGGCTTTTGTAAGTAATGCTGCAATAAATATGTGGATGTATATGTCTTTTTGAATTGGTGTTTAGGATTTCTTCAGATAAATGCCCTGAAGTGGAATTACGGGGTCCTTCTTTGTTTCTTGTTATAGCCTTTGTTTTAAAGTCTATTTTGTCTGGTATAGGTATTGTTACCCCAGCTTTTTGTTTGCTAGTTTGTTTTCATTTTCATAAATTACCTTTTCCCATCTCTTTACTTTCAGTCCATATGTGTCTTTCAATATGAAATGAGTCTCTTGTAGGCAATATATGTAAGAGTCTTGCTTTATCTATTCACTCATCCTTTATTTTTTGATTGGAGCATTTAATCTATTCACATTTAAAATAATTGTTGATAGCTATGTAGTTATTACTAGTTTATTATTTATATTTGATTTTTCTTCTTGTTCTCGATCTTGTAATTCTTGTTGTTGTTCTCCTCCTCTTTTTCTTCTCCCTTCTTCTTTTTCTTCTTCTTTAGTCCCTTTAACATTTCTTGTAATATTTATTTGATGCTGATGAACTCACTTAGCTTTTTCTTGTCTGAGAAGCTCTTTATCTGTCCTTTGATTCTAAATGATAGCTTTGTTGCATCGAGTAAGCTTGGTTGTAAATCCCTGCTTTTCATCATTTTGAATATTTCATGCCAATCCCTTCTGGCCTCCAAAGTTTCTATTAAGAAATCAACTGAGAGTCTTAAGGGAGCTCCATTGTAGGTAACTAACTGCTTTTCTCTTACTGCTTGTAAGATTCTCTCTTGTCTTTAATTTTGGCATTTTAATTATGATGTGTCTTGGTGTGGGCTTGCTTAGGTTCATCTTGTTTGGGACATTTTGTGCTTCCTGAACTTGAATGTCTATTTCTTTGCCAGGTTAGAAAAGTTTTCCATCACTATTTCTTCAAATAGGTTTTCAAGTCCTTTCTCTCTCGCTTCTCCTTCTAGTACTCATATTATGCAAACATTGTTATATTCGATGGTGTCCCAGAGGCCCCTTAAACTATCCTCATGTATTTTGGATTCTTTTTTCTTTTTGCTGTTCTGATTGGGTGTTTTCTGCTACCTTACCTTCCAAATTACTGATTTTACCCTCTGCTTCATCTAACCTGCTGTCAATCCCTTCTAATGTATTCTTCATTTCAGTTATCGTAGTCTTCATTTCTGATTGTTTTTTGTTTGTTTGTTTTCTATCTCTGTTTTTATATTTTCCATCTCTTTGTTGAGGGTCTCCCTGAGCTCACTGAGCAACCCGTAACCAGTGTTTTGAACTCTGCATCTGGTAGATTGCTTGTCTCTATTTCGTTTAGTTCTTTTTCTGGAGCTTTGTCTGTTCTTTCATTTTGGATGTGTTTTCTTTGTCTCCTCGTTTTGGCTGCCTCTCTGTATTTGTTTCTATGTATTAGGTAGAGCTGCTATGGCTTACCTAATATGGCCTTATGTAGTAGGTGTCCTATGGGGCCCAATGGCGCAGTCTCTCTGGTCACCTGAGCCAGGGGCTCCAGGTGTGTCTTTTGTGTGGGTTGCGTGTTCCCTCTGGCTATAGCTGAGCCTTAATTGCTGTTGGAATGTCAGTAGGAGGGATTGACTCTTAGGCTGATTAATCGTGAGGACTGGCCATGACTACAGTGGAGGAGCTGTGATGCAGGGACTGGCCCCATAGAGCAGGATTTACTTTAACAGGACTCTGGTGACTGAGTCTGCCCTTTGGGTATGTCATTTATGGGGGTGGTTGGGTTGTGCTCTAGCATGGTCTGAAGCTGGCCACTATGCATGTTGAATCTGGGTTCTCTTGGGAGGGGCTCTGGTGTAGGCCAAGTTCCGCTGCTGCCTGTGCCCTGCCTAGAGCCACTTGTATAAGCTACAAAGTGACCTACAGATGGTTGTCACTTGTGCTGGCCTTGGAGGCGCCTGGGGGAGGTTAAGCTGCAAATCAAGGCTGGCTGCCACTAGCACCGAGCTTGGGGCTTCCTAGAAGAGGTACATGGCATGCTGAGGTCAGATGTTTGGAATTTGTGGACCTTTGAGAGATTTTAGGAAAGCCTGCAGCATGAGCTAAGATAGGAAAAGCCACTGAAAGTGGTTTGGATAGGCCTACAAGTTGCGGGGGTGGGAGAAGCGGGGTAAGGTCTTAGAATCACTAAAGCATGTGAATGGTGTTAGCTAGGTTGACTAAATTATGGTGCCCACCTGAGCGTGCAGTCTGGGTCGTAGGAAGACTCACTAAAGGAAAAATGGCTTCTACTACACGTTTGTTTGAAACCAGAGAATTAAGTTTCTCCACCTATGTCCCTGGCACCTTTTAAGCTGCTTTCCTGATGCTGGAGCTCAGAGTGAATGAGTTGGTCAGCGAGTAAGTCTGTGCATGGGCCCTTTAAGAGAAATACCTGGGACTCTAGCAGCCCTCCATCTAACGCACCCTCAGTCTCTGCTGGTTTTCATGGGCGGAAGTTATGGAAATTTCTTTTCCTGGCACTGGATTCCTGGGCTGGGGAGCTTGGTGTGGGCTTCCCTCACTCCTCAGGGAAGACCTCCACACCTGAGATATTCCTCCCAATTTTTAACCATCACACATGGGAGCAGCCTACTTCTCATCTCAGCCCTTCCTGCCATTCTCGATGTGGTTTCTTCTGTACATCTTTAGTTATAGGATTTCTGTTCTACTAGACTTCACGTGATTCTCAATGATGATTGTTCTGTAGTTTAGTTGTAATTTTGATGTGGTCATGGGAGGAGGCAAGCACAGCATTAGCCTACTCCACCTTCTTGACCAGAAGTCAGCCCCTGTAATTTAAACCTTTCCAAGTCAGATGCTTTTACTCTGCCTTTGGTTTTGCTTTACCCTCATTCTGTATGGGTTATATGAGACTTTCACCAAGTTCGTTTTGTGGGGTAGTTATATATGTAAAAGAAAATCAAAAGTGTTCTTGGCTAAATAAAATTAGGAAACTCTGGCTAAATGAAGCCAAACACTTCTCATAACTTTTTATTATGCTAATGTGCATTGTTTATTCTTCACCCCAGCCCCAATCCCAAAGGGAAACCTGGTATATGTTGTTTTTCAAATATTCTTGACATATCAGAGCTTCTAGGAAATTTCTCTTTCTCAAGAGAAACAAAGCTCTCTTTGTTCCTCCTAGAGACTTTAATAAGGTGTCTCTCATTTTTTTTTTCACATACACTCACACATTTCTCTTGCGAGAAAAATGGTTATTAAAAGTTAAAAGAATCTCAAGGCAGTGAGATACTAGCATAAGGATAGAACTACAGATCAATAAAGTAGAATTGAGAATCCAAAAATAAATCCTCACATTTATGCTCAATTAATTTTTGACAAGACTGCCAAGAATGATTCAGTGGGAGAAAGAGTAGTCCTTTCAACAGATGATGCTAGGACAATTAGATGTCCACATACAAAAGAATAAAGTTAGACTCCTTCCTTTAACCATACACACAAATTAAATCAAAATAGTCCAGAGATCTAAATTGAAGAGCTAAAACAATCAAATCCTTAGAAAAAGTGTAGGAACCAATCTTTGTGATTTGGAGATAAACAGTAGTTTGATAGCTACAACAAAAGCATAGCAACAAGAGAAAAAAAATTAGATATATTGGACGTTAGCAAAATTAAAAACTCTTGTACTATAAACAACACCATGAACAAACTGAAAACATAATCCACAGACTAAGAGAAAATATTTTCAAATTATATATTTGATAGGGGATTTGTACCCAGAATATATAAGAACTCTTACTATTTAATAATAAAAAATGCCAATAACCCAATTTAAGAATGGAAAAAGAAGTTGAATAGACATTTTTTCAAAGAAGAGATACAGATAGCTGATAATCACATGAAGCAATACTTAACATATTAGTCATGAGAGAAATACAGATTAATTCCACAACGAGACTCTACTATAATGGTCCCATATTTTTGCTTACTCTGTTTATTCTTCCTTTCTGGTATTCCAAGATTTCTTTCTATATTGTTTTCTTTCTATTTAGAGAAACTCCTTTGCCCTTCTTTTAGGGCAAAGGTCTCCAACCTGCTTGACAGCAGGGACCGGTGCTCCTATGAGAATCTAATGCCTGATGATCTGAGGTGGAGCTGAGGCAGTGATGCTAGTGCTGGGGAGGGGCTGCAAATACAGATGAAGCTTCATTTGCTTGCCCACTCACCTCCTGCTGTATAACCCAGTTCCTAACAGACCATGGACCGGTACCAGTCTGCAGCCCAGAAGTTAGGGACCCCTGTTTTAAGGTATATCTTCTGTCAACAAATTCTTTCAGTTTTCTTTCATCCAAGGATATCTAGATTTCCCTTTCATTCCTGAAGGATATTATTGCTGGTAAAGGATTCTGATTTGATAGTTATATGTTGTGTTGTTTTGTTTTGTTTTGTTTTGAAATGGCACTTGAAACATGTTGTGCCATTTCTTTCTGGACTTCATAATTTCTTAGTAAATGAGAATTACACTCAAACTTTTACTCCATATAGATAAAGTGTCTTTTCTCTCTCAAGATATCTCTCTCAAGATGTTTTTTCTTTAGTTTTCATAAGTTTGATAATCATGTGTCTTGCTGTAGATTACTTTGGATATATTCTGTATGGATTTTATTAAGCTTCATAAATATGTAGACTTATGTCTTTTGCTAAATTTGGAAAGTTTTCAGCCATTATTTTTTTGAATATTTTTTTAAGCCATCTTCTATCTCGATTCCTTCTGAGATACTGACTACATGTATGTTGGATCTTTTGTTATAGTCCTACAGATCCCAAAAGATTTGTTTTTTTTTTTAGCTTATTTTTTCACTGTGGTTCATATTGAATAAATTTAATTGTTCTATCTTCAAGTTCACTGATTCTTTTCTCTCTCCCCTTCATTCTGCTATTGAATACAATCATTGAGTTTTTTAGTTCAATTATTGTTTTTTTAGCTCTAAAATTTGTTTTTGTATTTTCTATTGCTTCAACGAGACTATTGTTTCATTTGTTTCAAGTTTGCTCATGATTATTCAATGAAGCCATTTTATGATGATTTCTTTAAAATCTTTGTCAGATAAGGTTAATATCTCTGTTGTCTGGTGCCATTAGATTGTTGGTGCAATCTATTAATTGTCTTTTTTCATTTAGTTTGAAATCTTCCTTAGATTTGGCATGACAAATGCTTTTTAATTGAAATCTTGACGCTTTAAATATTATATTATTAGATCTTATTTAAATCTTTATTTTAGTTGCTTCTTCTGGCATGGCTCCGGCAGAGAAAGGAAAAGCACTCCCAGGTATGTGCAGATAAAATTCAGGTTCCCAGCGTGGTCTCTGTTGCCATCCAAGGGGGCTCTTCATTACTACTGGGTGAAGGGAGGAATTCTGGCTTCTTTAAATGCCTCAGTTGGCTTTCCTGACTTTGAGAAGTAGAAGTTCTTTCTTATTGTTCCCTAACTGGCCTTCGTTGACATCATGGTGTAGGTAGCCTCATTAGCAGTGGATGGTGGTAAAAGTCCTGATTTTTCATTAGGCCTCCTCTGATACTATCCCAGCAGGGAGAGGGAAGGACAGCTCATTAGTGTGGTAGTAGGGAGTAGAAGTCCACGATCCCCCACCCAGTCTCTACTACCCCAGTGGGTTGGAGGTGGTGGATGCTTCATTACAGCCTGGCGAGATTGCTAGTCTAGATTCCCCACCCAGCCTTGCTAGTACGGGTGAAAGTGAAGCTACAGTTCCTCACCCCACTCCCCCAATCCCTCCCCCCTGCCCCACCCTGTGGTGTTTAGCTGTAGCAAAGCAATTATTTTCTAAGAGTTTTCATGCTTACAAGGCTACCCCTTTCCTGGTCCTTTGGCTAGAGAGAGTCTGGCTTTGTTGCTTCTTTACCTTTTTTTGCACCCATTGGTATTTCTGGTAATGACTACTTCTTCAGCAAAAAATCTGATATATACAAAGCAAAAAGAAAAAATGGAAAACTCACTGCCATGTTTTTCTTTGCATCCTAAGATCTCTAGCATGTCTTCCTTCTTCTCTTCACCTTTGAGAGACTTCATGTTTTTGTTTTATATATCATGTCCAGGATTTTACTTGCACTTAGTGAGGGAAATAGAAAATAGTATGTCTATTCTATCTTTCTCGAAGCAGAAGTTTCTCTGTTAGGTTTTTTTTTTTTTTAAGAAACTGTCAAGTATTTTCCAGAGTAGCTAGGTTTACATCTACCTTCTCACCAGCAATGTATGAGAGATCTAGTTTCTCTATATACTCTCCAATATTTAATGTTGTCACTATTGTTTATTGCAGCTGTTAAAATAGATGGATAGTGATATCTCATCATGGTCTTAATTTTAACTTCTTTGATGGCTAGTGGTGTTAAACATCTCTTAACATTATTATTTATATCTATATATGCCTTTTGGTGAATTGTTTCTTTATGCCTTTTGCCCATTTTCTATCCGATTCAAATTTAACTTACTTGGATTGCCAGAAAAGTGAGTTTTCACAATTATTAGGTCAAGTTCTTTCAACAATGCTGGGAAATAGAGAAAACTGAGACAATATTGGTAGGCAACAATATTATTTATTATCTACATATGCCAAGTATAATTTTACCTAAAAAACTTATTTGTTAGTAACTCAAAATTTTCACGAGAAGGCCAGTACTCTGTTGTACAGAGTACAACCCTGTATTTCTAAAATTTCCAGAACCTAAGAAGCCTATGTTTTAATTAACGCTACCCTTAATCATTAATTTTAATGAGGCTGCTAAGCGCACTAAGGGAAAGTATCGTAACAGCACATGCATGCACTTAGGTTTAGTTCCCTTATACTTATTGTAGCTCACGTATTATGTAAAATAAAATCTACATGTGCTGCAAATTGCTAATTTGGTCCATAGACTATACTATCTTCTATCCCAGTTTGACTAGGGATATTAGAAAATAGTATAATATATTAGCTCAAATTTCCTACTTTTCTACTTCTCTGCCAACTGGATGTGTTAATGAACAGAATTGTAAATAAAAAGTTAGCAGTAACCAACTGAGATAGTAATAGTGAGAGATATAACTAATCCTCAAACTCAATAGTTGGCATTAATTTAAACACTGATGCTTTTTAAAATGGGTTTTGAAGCATGCTGAAATGGAGCATTTCTTGTTGTAAGATGTTTTGAGAAAAATACATCTTGCAAGTTGGTTTTGGGTGTCATATTTTCTAGCATCACATGTTGAAGAAAACTCACAACTTGTCAAATTCCCAACACGGATGCGATTCACTAATATGCAATAATTTATATGAAAGATCTGGCTTAACCTTTAACTCAATTCCCATGTGAAATCAGCCATCTTCAAAAAAGTCAAATCAAGCTTTTAAATAGGTCATCTAATTTTATGAGCACATAGTTATTGCGAACATTCCAACAACCAATATAGTTTTGGATGTCAAAATATTCCTTCAATTTCTGTCGTTTACACAAAAGTAGTACCTAATTATATCTAGACTTCCAGGACGTAAGACAATGTTGGAATCGTTGTGGGGGATTGTTCTATACATTGTAGGGTATTCAGCAGCAGCATTCCTAGGCTTTATCATTAGGTATCAAATCCCTCTCACTCCCCACCCCCAGCTATCACGACTGTAGCTGTCTTTGGATTATTTATGAGTGTGTTTTTATTGTCTATCTTTTTATGTTATGCCACACCTTGTATATTTAAAATCCCTACATGGTCTAGATGGTATTTTTTTCCATCAGAGAGGATGAAATATTTCCTCTGTTAAAAATATAGAATGTAGTAGGGTAGGGTAGGGCTGCAGGGTTTATCATCTCAATATAGTCAGGGATTAGCTTGTGTTGAGGCTTAGGTGCAATTTTGGTAAGACTCAAATTGATGCCTGGGTCATCCTGATTCCTAGGGCATGGCCACTAGAGATTTCAAGTGAGACCTGATGAATTTTTGTTTCTTTAGCTCTGAAAAACCATAGGAATTATAACCGCCCAAGAGAGATTTAACATTAGCTCATTAGCCTCACATTCCATGGAATTTAAAAATTTGGTCTTGAGGAGGAAATCGACCTTTTATTTGATGACCTTGGGTCTCCAATTTTATCATTCCAGCCCTATGCAAATGCCAAAATATCAGTTGGTTTCTTTATATCTCAGCGTTCATTTTCTGCCAGATCCAAGCATGGATTTTCAACCTCCAGATAACCTTGATATTGATAGTATCCTTAGGAAAAAGTATCTGTAGGTCCTCAAACTTAGTATCAATTTGCAGTCCTTCTAGGGATCATTGTTTGCTTTTAAAAATTTAGTCCTCCTCCTTCCAATGGGTCTTTGTTTTTCTAAGCCCCATGAAACTAGAGAATATTTGACTCTTTCCACAGATTTATAACTTAACATCTTTTGCCTTCCATTGAACCTCAGAATTCAACAAATGTTTTGTGTAGGGAAGATGGCCTTTTGTTTAAGACTCCTTAGTTCTACAATTTTGTCATTGCAGCCTCTGTGGCTGCTAAAAGTTTTGTTTGTTTCTCTTTCTACCAGCAATAGCCCTGTAGTTATGCCACACCCGGATTCTCAACCTGGAGTCTGTACCTAAAGTCAGCAGATGCTACAGGGAAAAATCAGCTACCAGCTCACTTTACTTTTTGCCCCTCTGGAAATTTAGTCTTTCTAGTTCTCATTGCTTCCACAGTTCTCTGATACTTTTAAAGTTATAAATTTTTTTTCCTGTAATTTTGTCAGCTTTTCTAATTGTAAGGAGCATAAGTATTGACCTATTACATCTTAACTGAAAGCGGAAGTCAGTTTTTCTTTACTATATTTTATCTATATCATTTGGTATACGTTTGTAGCAAGAAAAGAATTTGTTCAGGTATATCATTATTAACATTATTATAACCAAATATTTTTGTTGAATGTTTAAGCCAGGTGATTTACTAAGTGCTTAATATTATCTACCTTATTTAATTCTTAAAACAAATCTATGAGTAAAATATTAAAATCATTTCATTAGTAGGAATAGCTGAGGCTTATGATCTAATCATCCCAAGGTCAATCAGTTAATAATGGTAAAGTTGGAGTTTTATTCAGAATACTAAACTAAGCCTCCCACCAAACGCTTATAAGGTATTATTGCTTTGTTTTCTTTTCTAACTTTTTTTATATGCATTTGGGTTTTCACCCCCAAATAGGTTAAGTTCCTAAGCTGTTGTATTTCTAATACCAAAATAATACCACTTTTACTTTACACACTCAAAAATATATTGGCATGTCGTATCAGTAATATGTATAATTTAAGCATATGTGCAGCACAATTTCCGATACAAATGCTTCGAGTATTTAGAAAATGGACCCAACATGTGGCATTGTCTACTAAGTCTCTGTTCATGCTGATTTTTGATGGTTTTGTAGAATATTATGTTCGTTTTTAGGGCTAATGAGTTTGGGTTAATTTCTTTACCCCTCTCAAACAAGTGTTTTTACAATGTGGCTTCTCACATGGGGTCCTTGCTAACAAATACTTTAATCGAACTGTTTTATTAAAATGAGTGTCTATATGATCATCTAGACACCCCACAGATGCAAGGAGAAATTATGAGTTCAAATGAGATTGGGGTAGGCAGATCCAGATTTGATCCTGATACTGTGTTATTACAAACTCATAATAAGGTAATCCAAGTTCACACAAGATTAGTAAACATAATGAAATAAAACCTTAAGTACTTGTTAAGTTTTGCTTTCAGTAAATCATCAATATCTACTAAGCCTAAAAGATTGGCACAGTTTCCAATCACAGGAAGTAGAATGCTTGCTATTAACTATATATTTATTTCTATTGCTATGTAACCATTATTCACCGATTTCATTGAGCTAGATAGGTGATCATCTAGTCTGTTGTCCCTGTAAAGAGTGAGCTTTCATTCATATTTTATAAACAAAATCATAAAAAGTAAAATTTCTGTTTTTGTTTCTGTTTAGAATTCATACATATTTCCTTGTTTATTTTTTCTCAAGTGGTTATAACTATTCACGATTCATTTTATTTTAAATAAATTTATCCCTTCATAATTTGTTTTTATTTTATGTGACTTTATAAGTATTTGTATAACTTTACATAAATTGTAAGAAGATACTTGTCTAACTCATCAAAATTTTTAAAAGAAACAAAACCTTCTTTAAAGAAATTTCTAGGTTCTTATATTTCTGAAACTCTTACCATATTTATTCCTTATATATAATTTAAATAGCATTTCAACATGCTTATATTAAGAGTCTGTATTTAATCCAAGCCTTACAATAGCCATAGCTGTCAAAAAATTTATATTCTAAAACAAGGACGAAATAGTCATAGACTAATTCTAAGACCTTCTACTCCTAAAGTGAAAGCAGATATCATTATTATAACTTGGGGAAAGGAAGTCGATAACTCTCTTAATTTAAATAACATCTCACTGGGTGAAGAATTTAAAACTTGGGATGGTAAAGGATGAGGAGAAAAAACAGAATAGGTTTTACTGGTATGAAGCAAACCAAGACAAGAGTTGGGAATGTCCAAGGGAATAGATTCAGTTAACTCTAGAAAATAGGTGCGAATCACAATTTGACAATTATGGCAGTCCCCCCTTATCTGCAGGGAATATGTTCTAAGATCCTCAGTGGATGCCTAAATCTGAAAATAGTATTGAACTTTATATATGCTATGTTTTTTTCCTATACTTATATACCTATGATAAAGTTGAATTAGGCACAGAGATGAACAATAATTGATAATAAAATGAATAATTATTCACACACACTTTAATAAAAGTTATGAGAATGTGGTCACTCTCTCAAAATACCGTATCTTATTGTACTGTACTCACCCTTCCTTTTCTTGTAATCAAATGAGATGATAAAATAACTTATTGAGAATTTTCACCTTTTCACTTAAAGGAAGCACTTTACAACTTCTCTTTGTCATGTCCGAATTGCCAGCATCACTACTCCTGTGCTTTGGGGCTGTTATTAAGTAAAATAAGGATTTCTTGAATACAAACACTGCGATACTGCGGTAGTTGATTTGATAACCAAGACAGCTACTAAGTGACTAACAGGAGGGTAGCCTGTACGGACAGCACGTATGGATCCTTTGGACAGAAGGATGATTCATGTCCCAGGGGGACAAATGAGATGGCAAAAGTTTTCATTGTGCCATACAGAACAGAATGAAATTTAAAAGTTATCAGTTGTTGATTTCTGGGTTTTTCCATTTAATATTTTTAGACTATGGTTGAATGCAGGTAACTAAAATTGTAGAATGCAAAACCATTGTTAAAGGGGGAATATATTCTCTATCTCTTTCCATGAAGAGTATTTTAACTTAAACAAAAACAGAGTTGTTTACAAATAATTTTTTTCAATTATTATCATGTTTGACCAGCTAATTAATTGGAAAATAAAGTAATTACAAAATTAATTACAAAACAAAGTTTTGTCAAATTTTATCAAATCTTAAGAATGTTGGCGCTTACAGTTAATTTTATTTATAGTCCGTGTTTTGCCAATTGGGCAACATTCAATTAGAAAGGGAATTTAGCACATATACCATTTGATATTTGAGTCTGTTAAATTGTCCCATTTTAATCTGATGAAACCAAATTTTTTTCAGATTTGCTTTGAGTCGCAGTAAGAATACCTTTTTATACTGTGTCTCAATTGCCTTTAAACACTTTCTCCTCATTTACATCTGGCTGCAATCACCTTTACAAGCTTGTTAAAATAATATTAATAACAATAAAGATGAATTAAATATTCACAAATGCAACATATATTGATTTTCTCAATTTTTTTTCTTTCTAGAACATGTTCTGTCTCTATTCTTAGTTTGAGGGAAAGAGGGAAATTTCTAAAGGCTTCCACTCCTTTGGTCATTATTTTCCTGTTTCTCAAAGTATATACTTGTGACCTATTTTGTGATTTGAAAACACCTAGAAATACTTCAATCTATCCTAGAATTTGAACAACAAAAGAGAATAGGCCAAATAAACTTCCCTCCCAGAAGTTTCCTTGGGTACCATGCAAATGTGCCTACCTCTTTCCTTCTCAAGTGAACTTTGGGTCACAAAAGATTTCTTACCACTCCTCTGAGGGTAATAACTACCTACTGCTTTTTATTTACATGACTATATTACCACATAGTTCTTCCTAAAAGTAAAAAAGATCTGCACAGTGGAGATTTTCTGTCTCCACAGAAATGTTGCTAGTCACAGTAGACTACTTTCAATAAAAATAAATAAATAAATAGATAAATGAATACATACATACACACACACATACATACTACCTTTTTTACCTGTCCCTCCTGCCCCCAAATCACACAAATTGCACTTCTCTCAATTTTGTGAGGCTCAGGGCATAGGGTTAAAGAAGGCACAATGTCCATTTCCAAGAAACACAATATTGATGTTGACAGGTTGCATATATTCTGTACATGTTAGCTGGGGAGAAGGTAAATTCTAGTTTCAGTGCCATGCGAAAGAGGCTGTTTAGCTCCAAGCTAGTCTTCCCTGCCCAGAGACAGCAATAGGGGATTTGGCCATTGAACTGTTTCATACCCACAGCTCACATGTTTTACCAAAATGGTATATACACATATTTGTACTTTGACTTCTATTCTCTTTTACTTTCCTGAATATAAGCATTGCCTCTAATTAATCAATTACTTGACCAGCAAAGAGGAATCTCATTGGAAAGACATTTCCACAGGAATAAATGTGAGTCTAATAGGTGGAAACCCAGGGAAAATGATGTGAAATACTCTAGGTCCAAAGTCAGTAGACATGGCTGTAGGCTCCACTCCACCACCAAAAGGGACTGAGCCCATAGTTTGCTGGGTCTCTGTTTCTCATATTAAAAACAAAAGATAACTCTTAGCTCAGAAACACTCTGATAAGAATACTAATTTCAAGAGTTATTTATAACTTCAGAAATTACAATTAGAATATAAGTTTCCTCCCTTGTCAATGAAGATTGGGAATCATATTCAGTTAGAGGAACAGAATCCTAAAAGAAGAGTCTTCCAGAGTCTCCTCCTCTTGAGTTTAGGCTTCCTCGGCACAAACATTGCCTAAGGGCTTTCTGGGTGCAGGAGGAGTTTGTCAGGATTTGCAAAGATGCAGGTTCCACTTGCTTCATATTTCTGTAAGAGCCTCTAATGGAATGTATTTGAATTTAGTTGATCATATGTACCCAGTAGAAAATTTAATTGTTTATTACATAATTTAGGAAAGAAATATCTTTGAGAAATACTTCAAAGAAATTAACTGCTAATTTAAGCATTGGCTGGTAGTCAGGAAATGTTTTTCAATTTTTATGTGAGTATTCATTTTCCCAAAAAGTGAAATACAAAGGACAGATACTTCCAGGTTTTAATTTAGATGCCTTTTGAATTCAAAAGACGGATTGGGAACTTGTTATTTATTAATGAACAAGAGAAACATAAGATTAAAGAAGTAGGCTAAATAAAAGTAGACTTTTTCTTTCTATCTAAAATGTAAAATGTCTCTTCTCTTTCACCCTCCCCTCGCTTCCCTCCGCTTCTCAATCTCTCTCTCTCTCTCTCTCTCTCTCTCTCTCTCTCTCTCTTTCTCTCTCTCTGTCTTCCATAGAATGCTAGAAATCCTTATGTTGGTACCAGTGACATTAAAAAATGTATAGATGTGTGAAGACCCTACATAACCATGTTTCCAAGCAGAGACTGACTGAGTGCCAATGCAGCAGTGGGACTTGATTATATATTTTATATATTTCATCTTTGATAATGCAATAAATATAATCAATTCTGCTATTTTTAATTGTAGTGTCTCATGGTCTTAAAATGGCTTGAGACAGAGGTTGACCTTTATTTTATCTAATGAAAAATACTTTCTAAACAAAGTCATCATTTAGAATATATTTCAAGGAAGAAGCATTTATCCCATTTAGGAAATTTGAGCAGATACTTTAAAAACTACTCAGTGTTAATTTGTTAACAGGGAATCAATATGGTAATTGCAAGTAATGCTATTATTTATATACTTGCATGTAATAAAACAGATATTTTTAAAACCTATTTTATTTCAAGGACTACTTACTATAAACGATTTACTGTTTCAAGTGCCCTTCTCTCCTCTCTCATTCTGTCTCCCATCCCCCGTCCCCCAGTGAATGCTGCTTTTATACACGTAGAAATTACATAACTGGCCACTTAGCTACAGTGTAAGGGATGTTTATCTTATTAATGTACTCTATTTAGTGGTTGTCTATGTTGCTATAATTTTACCTATACTCACCCACTACATGTTATATCTATCTATCTATCTATCTATCTATCTATCTATCTATCTATCTAATCTATCTCTCTCTATATATATCTATACATAGCATGTTATATCTATCATCTATCTATCTATCATCTATCTCTCATCTATCCACCTACCTGCTTACCTTTCTTCCAAAGAGCTCTAAGTGTTTTATTTACATTATTCTTTTTTCCTATAGAGTAGATACTGTCTCATCATACAAGAAAAAAGAGAAAGATTAGGAGTGGCACTATAATCCAAATCATCTTTCTCTGATTCTGGCTACAGGTTTCTGTAAAATAATTATAAACATCCATTAAGCGCATACTATATGCCTAGCATTGTCCTAAAAGTTTTACATGTATAGTACCACTTATAGCCCATTAAGGCAGATAATATCACTACCTCTGTTTTACGAATGAGGAAATTGAGGTGTGGAGAGATTAAGTAACTTGCTTGAAGTCACAGGTTTTTAAGTGGCATAGCCAAACCCCATCCCAGTGTATCAACATCCAAAGCCTTACTCTAAGCACTAAGTGATACTACAACCCCATCTATGAGTTCCTGGTGTTTGAATCACTGGTGTGCTCCGTTTCATTCATTTCTTTAGTTGTTATATCAGACAACTATTTAACATGATGTGTATGAAGCTTTGAGCTTCACAGTCCCTGTGAGCATTGACAGTTGCTGGGAATTATAGAGTGTTCCAGGAGGGGAGAAAGCCTGCTTATAATCAGAAAGCATTTCTATTCAAGCATTTCTGGTAAATTGCCCAAAAAGATTTTGAAAGACAGAGACCTAAAACTTCAAGCTCAAGAATATGTTATAATTTTTCTTATTCTATATAAATATTCTCTTTTATACCTAATTTTGTGTTAGTAGTTTCATACTCTTTTCCTTATAAAGGGCACCCACAATTATAAAGCTTTGGTCACACAAAACCTGCATCCTCTGCTTACTTACCCATTTTTTTTTTTTTACAAATAGGAAATTACAACATTCATTTTATAGTTAAAAATATGCTAAATGCTATATACCAGTGAGAAAGGCTGGTTATACAACCAAAATCAGACTGCCTAAGAAGGTAACTGATCATTTCAGGAGCTATTGCAAGTAATTTTTTTTAAGTGGTAGAAGATAGCAAATGATCTATCGATTCTGAATTATCTCTTATAATCAGGCGTGATGGACATTTACCTGGCTGAAAAGTACCACCTTTATGCTAATATTTAGTCCAATATGTGAATAACTCAGTGGCTTTCAGACATTTTTAATGCAACTCACAGGAAGAAATACATGTAACGTGAATGTCACGATCCCTTGTCTTAGTCTATTTGAGCTGCTATAACATAATACCATGGATTGGATAGCTTATAAACAACACAGATATATTTCCCAAAGTCTGGAAGCTAGAAAGCTCAAGATCAAGGTGTCAGCATGGTTGGGCGAAGGCCCTCTTCCTGGTTCACAGTCAGTGCCTTCTCGTGTAGTTCACATGGTGGAAGAAGCTAGGGATCTCTCTGGAGCCTCTTTTACAGACACTAATCTCATTTGTGAGGGCTCCATCCCCCTAATAGTGTCATCTTTGGGGATCAGGATTTCAACACACGAATTCTGGAGAAACACATTCAGACCATAGCGTACCCATTAAATGGATTTCACAACTTGTTAATGGTTGACAGATTTTGATTTGAAAATAGTTGTGTGAGAACACACTGGTTCCTTCAAGTGAATTTTTTTCTACAAGAAATGCATGGACATGGAGAAATGGACTAATCTAGTTGTTCTTCCTTGTCCAATTATTTTCCACAATGAGAAATAGGACAAGCTGTTCCAAAGGGAAACTAACCACTGGCAGTAAAGAGAAATCAATCATCCAAAGTACTGATGAGATTGTCATTGGTTTGTTGGTTCATTTATTAATTGGGAGTGAGCCTTTTCCATGGCTTTTACTGCCCAATTTATACAGGTGCCTCACACTGGTTCATCGGCTACATTGTCTAATCATCCACAGGAGGCTAATTTAAATTGCTATGCTATTGGTGATTAAGCCATCAGTTGATGATGAAACCAGTGGTTGTTAGTTTAAATTCCCCTCCAAAGACTTTTTCCAAAAGTATTTAAATACAGAAACTAGCTCAAGATAGTGATTAAGAGACTTGATACACTGGATAGAGAGTGATATTCTTCCACAGTATACAATTACTGAGAACAATCAGCATATGTTAGCTAAATTGCACATTTTGTGAAAAAAGAATGTAGAGAATTGAGTGAATACTCATTGTCTTGCTGGAACTACAGGCTTTCACAGAGCTGCTTCTTGTATCCTATCTTTTCAAAAATGAAATCCATCAATAACTTTAAATGTAGTCAGCTTTGGAACATGCACTTGTGAATCAAAGCTACCTTGTCTTTTAAAGTTAACTAGTTTCTAATCAAGGAAGCTTAATGTAGACATTAATTGGCAAAGTAGATTTGCAGATGCACTATCAGTAATGAATTTAGCATAGAAATTTGTTTTTATCTGTAATGGGGTGTGTTTGTCAAATGTTAGCCACATGTGGGAATTTGGAAGTCATTAGGAAACCTCTTGGTGAATTGAAACTTTTAAAATATAAATCTGGAGAGTTTATTTGTGACCGCTTTTTAATGTATTTGCAAAATATATAGTAATCATTTTAACAGCCACTGGAAGTAAGCATCAGTTAAACAGTTATTCCCATTTTGTGGATGAAGTGATCAATGACCCTTCAATAAATTTCCTTGGTGACAGAAAAGTTTTGTTCATCGCTTACTGCATTACATGAAATGTCTTACCAGGTTTGATGTGATCTTAACGAATGTGTAATCTGTAGGATGTGGGTAACGAAGGAAAATGGTTTTACAAATACTTCACTATTATGTGAGCTGTTCGTAACCTCCCTCCTATTACACAAATCTGCTGAGAACCACTCCTGTGGTACTTTATGCTTCAACAATTTCCTTTTTTACTTAAATGACCCAGCCAGTATCTGGTCAAGTTTTTCCAGTGCCTGGAGAATCTTTCACCCAATTGTATTTAAGGAAGCTCTCTAAAATAGATGCAGCTATCTAGTGTAAGTTCTACTTACTCAATCTCGTCCACTCTGAGAGAGGCAGAATATTATTCCTACATAAATGGATGAGGAAACAAAAATATTGGGGTAGGTAGGGATAAAAATAAACATTTATTGAACATTTATTTAGATCAATATATAGTGCTCTAGTCTCAGGAACTGTCAGACATTTTCCTGGTAGCATCTCAATTAAACCTTAATTGATTTCTCAAAAGATTTTCCTTATCCTTATCTTACAAATGAAGACAATGAGGCTCAGAGAAATAAATCACCTGCAGGCGATCTGAGAGTTAGTAAGTAGCTGAGTTAGAATCCAAGAAGTGTCTGAAAACAGATCTCATTACAACATGCTCTCATAGGTCCTAAGATAAACTTTGGCCGGTCCAGTGCTGGAACCCAAGCTCCTACCTTCCTACCAGTGTTCTTTTACTAGACTATGCTGCACAGTCATACCATAGCTACAACTCTCTCAGCTCAGAGCGAGATTGTCCTCTCAATATGGGCACTTGACTAACAAAGTAGCTTAGATGAAGGGGCCAGAGGTTTCCAATGAGAGGCCAGTCATTCAATTAGTAATCCAACTACATGTTTGTGACACAGCAGAGGGTCTGAGTCAATCAAAATCAATTCTCCTTTCACAAATGTAACCAAGTGTTGTTGCCATCAGGGAAGAAACTTGGCTCCATTAATTAACAAGTAGCTGTGGT
This sequence comes from Rousettus aegyptiacus, assembly GCF_014176215.1. Lineage (NCBI taxonomy): Eukaryota > Metazoa > Chordata > Mammalia > Chiroptera > Pteropodidae > Rousettus > Rousettus aegyptiacus. The sequence continues at coordinate 112,416,043 of NW_023416306.1, read as the reverse complement.
GGTTGATTGATGAGTGGGCAAAGCAATCTTGCTTACTCTACAGATGGAGTTTTTTCATTGCGGTTATACTCTGAATATCTTCAGGGCTTATTTTCGAGAGCCCCAAACTGAACCTGCTCTGTCTTGATTCTTCAGCACAAGCTTGTTCTAATCTGTGATTATTTGCAAAATATTTGAATGACTGTTGTCTCGATTTCCTTTCTCTGAACAGCTATATAGTACAAAAATTTAAGCATCAGCTGTATAGTAACCACTACTTTCTAGATCAAATAAATGTCAGAAGGAACCCTGAACATTCTCAAAGCTAATTTAATTCAATGAATATCAGCTATCTACTGCATGCCAAGTATGGTCATAGATCTTAAGGAGGTTACATAGATGAAAATGTAGTTTATCAAAAGAGGAAAACATGTGTACAAATAACACTAGTATAAATCACACTGTGTTGTAATAAAGGCACATAATAGAGATGGCTATTCTTGTTAGGAGAATCAGCAATATATCTAAGAAGAGGAAACATTTGATCTGGGTCTAGAAGACAAAAAGTACTTAGACAGAGAAGCACTTTGGATGACAGGGCAGAGAAAAAAAAGCATGACAGACAGGGGATGCAGCATGAGTAAAGGCATGTTGGTATAAAAACACATGGTTGGAAAAATACAAGTAGCACTATATAAAAAGATAAGGAAAAGAAAGAAGAAGCAGTTGAGATTCAAGGGGCAGATGAATCGAGAAGATTTTGTGAAGCAAGATTGCCAAGACGTGCTAATGAGTTGCAACTTCATTTCGTAGGAAATGAGAAGCTTTTATGAATTTATAAGTACAACAGGGAAAGGAAGATTATTTAGGACTATAGCAATTTCAAGATGAGAAATAACTGTCAGTCGGTTAAGAAATAGAAAGTGATTCTACCCACCTCAAAATATTAGTTAAGAAGTGTTTAAATAAACTTCACTTAGATTTGTATGTCAGTGAGTTAATTTCAACCTTGAATGTCAATACTCCAACTCAGTATTTGAAATATACTCCCCACTCCAGACTCCTGTTATGTAGCAAATGTGTGAGAAGGTAATTTTATCTGAAATACTTACTGGGAAGAATGATAGTGTGAAGGCACATTTTCCTTTGCACTAATAACGATGGTAGAAAAAAGCAATCTCAGCCATGCTGTTTTGAAATCATGATTTCTTAGCATGATTCTGAGGATTTAATTAGGGAAGTATAGTTCTAGAAACAGTAGGCATGCAGGGCTATGCACAAACTTTTTTGTCTTTCTGAATTATCAGTGCTGCTTGAAGGGGGATGATGCCCTCATTTTTGCTTAGCTTATTTCAGAAAATCCGAGTTTCTGAAGATTCATAGAGCTTAAGAAGATATCAGAGAACAAAAAGAGCAAAGGCTGAATTCATCCCTATTTTTACCATCTTTGAGAAGCAAACAAGTTGGTTAGCTGGATTCCTTTACCACAACATTGACCCGGCCATTTTAATTACACAAATTTCTTAATGTGACTATTCTGTGAATGTACTGAATTTTCTGTATTTCTTTGCACTATAACATGCAGGTGTACCCAAATGAACAAAGGGCATGTTTTTAAGATTTGCCTTTTTTATTTACTCATGGCTTAATTAATTTTAATCTTTCACTGATGCTTTAAATGCCTCAAATGAGATAGTGCCAACTAGAGTGATTTTCACCTTTTTATTAGCAAATGTGAAACATGTGTAACTCATAATCACCTGGTTGTTCTTAGCCCAGGGCATCTGGAGAGCCTTTTCAAGATTTCTGTTCTCCTCAGGCACTCACCAAAGGGAATGAATAAGGTTTAGTCATTTTAACTACAAATCAAGTCCAGATTTGATTATTTCTATTTTCTACTTGTTGTCACAAACCAATCCTGGAATTTAATTCATCTACTAGAGATTTTAAATGAAATGTTTACATGAAAATGGCCAAACACTAATGGATGACTTCCAACCAGAGAAAGATGTGAGAATCAGTCAAGAACTCAATCTCATGTTTGTTTAGAGAGAGGCAAATTGTGGAATATTGGTAGTTTCTGTTTTAATGAATCCATGCATTAAACCCTTTTCCAAACAGTCCAAAGTTTCTATAGTACTAGCCACTTCTGTGGGTACACTCATTATAAACATGTCAATCGAGGTACATTGCAGAGAAAAAGTCTCTCTTTGGTCCAACTACAAGATAACACGGTGGGCAGGAAAGAACAGCTTAATTAAGATCTTTTTTTCAAATAATTATATATGTTTAGGATCACTGGTGATAAGGAACCCATGAGAAAATTCTTTTTTAGAAATTTATGGAGGGTGACGTAGGTTAACGAAATTATATCAATTTCAAGTGTACGATTCAATAATACATCATTTGTGTATTGCATTACGTGTTCACCACCCAAAGTCAAATTTCCTTTCATCACCATATATTTGATCCCCTTTACCCTATCTACCTCCCCCCATCTCCCCAATCCTTCTGGTAACCACTATCATCTGTGCCTATGAATTTTTGTTTGTCTTATACATTTGTTGCTTTCAGTTTTATATCCCACATATAAATGAAATCATATGGTTCTTAACTTTTTCTGACTTATTTCACTTAGCACGAGAATCTCAAGACCTATCCATGTTGTTGCAAATGGCAATATTTCATCTTTTCTTTATAGCTGAGTACTATTCCACTGTATATATGTACCATAACTTCTTTATCCAATCATCTATCTAAGAGAATTTTGATTGTTTCCATGTCTTGGCCATCATGAATAATGCTGCAATAAACATCAAGGTACATGTATCTTTACAGATAAATGTTTTCAAATATAGAAAGAGATTACTGGGTCATATGGTAATTCTAGTCTTAATTTTTTTGAGGAACTTCCATACTGTTTTTTAGAGTCGCTGTACCAAATTACATTCCCATCAACAGTGTATGAGGATTCCTTTTCCCCCACAACCTCTCCAACACTTGTTATTACTTGTATTGTTGATAATGGTCATTCTTACATGTGTAAGGTGGTATCTCATTGTGGTTTTAATATGCATTTTCCTAATAGCTAGTGAAGTTGAGCATCTTTTGATATAAATGTTGAGAGAAGTGTCTGTTTAGGTCCTCTACCCATTTTTTAATTGGATTGTCTTTTTTGTTGTTGAATTGTATGAGTTCTTCATATATTTTGGATATTAACCTCTTGTCAGAAGTGTTGTCTGCAAGTATCTTCCCCATTCAGAGTTTGCCTCTTTGTTTTGTTGATGGCTTCTTTTGCTATGCAGAAACTTTTTAGTTTGATGTCATCCGAATTCATTTATTTTTGCTGTTTTCCCCCTTGGCTTTGAGGTCAAATTCATAAAATCCTCTTTCAGTCCAAGTTCCATGAGTTTAGTACCTATTTTTCTTCCATGCAATTTATTGTTTCAGATCTTATATTTAGGGCTTTGATCCATTTTGAGTTAATTTTGGTGGAAGGTGACAAATAGCAGTCTAGTTTTATTCTTTTACATGTGGCTTTCCAATTTTCCCAGCACCATTTATTAAATACAGACTTTCTTTTCTCTATTATATGTTTTTGGCTCCTCTGCTGAAAATTATTTACCCGTATACATGTGGGTTTATTTCTGGGCTCTCAAATCTACTCCATTGGTCTGTTATGTCTGTTTTTCTACCAATACCATGCTGTTTTTATGATTGTCGCCTTGTAGTATAATCTGAAGTCAGGTAGAGTGTGATATCTCCAGGCTTTTTTTTTTTTTCTGAAGGTTGCTTTGGCTATTCAGGGTCTTTATGATTCCACAGAAATCTGATTTCTTGTTCTATTTCTTTAAAAAACACCATAGGGATTTTTATGGGGGTTGCATTAAATCCGTACATTGCTTTGAATAATATGGTTATTTTAACTATGTTGGTTCTTCCAGTCATCAACACGGAATAGCTTTCCATTTCTTTGTGTCTCCTTCAATTTCTTTTAATATGTCTTGTAGTTTTCAGAGTATATGACCTTCAAATTCTTTGTTAAGTTTATTCCTAGGTACTTTATTCTTTTTGTTGCAATTGCAAAAATATAGATATATTTTTAAAATTTCTTTTTCTAAAATTTTATTGTTAATTATAGGAATACAATGGATTTTTGGAGGTCGATTTTGTATCCTGCAGCTTTTTTATTGTTTTCAATAGTTTTTTTAGTGCTGCTTTATGGTTTTCTATAGAAAGAATTATGTCATGTGAACTGCCAAGTCTATACATATGAGTATGTCGATACTTGCTGTAGGGTTTCTTATTTGTGAATAATCATTTTTATTTAATAAAAAATGAAAGTAACCTTCAATTTTTTTTTTTTACTTATTTGTTATTATTAGTGCTTGGGATACTTTTCACATAGCCATCTTCTTCTTGTCAACATACTGTAACCTCCTCAGGTGCCCCAAACCATACAATCTACAGTAGCTCATTGCATTGTCTCTGTTATAGTATCATCTTTTCTTCACAGCAGTTATCACTATCACATGTTTTTTTTTTATGTACTTATATATTAATTTATCGTCTCTCTCCACTCTAGAATGTAAGCTCCATGGAAGCAGGAACCTTTCTGTCTTATTCACCATTGTATTATCAGCACTCAAATCTGTCTGGGATGAAGTAGAAGTTCAATTATCAACGGGGTAAAATTTTGATAAATTTTGAACTTATTTCACATAGAACTTAAGAAACTATTGTTTTCATTAATTAAGATGTGTCTTTCAGAATATGAACTTTTAAAATCCCTTCAAAGATGCTCATGGGAAAATGTTAGGACTAAGAAAATATTTATGTGTCCTATTTGCTTCTGTATGTAACCATACCGCTATGTCCTGAATTGTGCCCCCTACCCCCAAAATTATACATTGAAGCCCTAACCCCTAATATAACTATATTTGGAGATAGAATATTTAGAAAGTAAATAAGCTAAATGAGGTGGTAAAGGCAGGGCCCTAATCCGATAAGATTAGTGTCTTTATAAGAAGAGACCCTAGAGAGCTTATTCTCTCCATCATGTTGAGGACACAGTGGCCATCAAAAAAAACAAACAAACAAACAAACAAACAAAAAAAAAACAGAAAGAGAGCTCCCACCAGAAACCAAATTTGCCAATAATGTGATCTTGGACTTCCCAGCCATTAGAACTGTAAGAGAATAAATTTCTGTCGAAGTCCCCAACCTATGTTATTTTGTTATGGCAGCCAGAGCAAATTGCCATAAAAAACATAACATAGTGTAATAATATACATACTAATCAAGAAATAATTACTTTTAATGACTTTATTAGGAAAATTTCTGTTTTCCCTGCTATATTATTCAGGTTTTGTTAGGCTGATGCCATTGAAAACATTATTTGAAAGGCTATAATGATGCAAAACAAAAAGCGGGGGTGGGGGGGATGGAGAAAACAGTTCTGTAAGATCTGTTGCAGGAAGCAACACTGATGGAGGAAATTGAATGCTCAGACAACTTTGTTAGAGGAAGGAAAATTTATTGCTGGTGGAGTGCATGCGGCATGGCAACACCAAAGCACGAGCTCTCTTTGGTGAGATTTATTACAGTTTATATACCTCTGCGTGATTCCTTTGTCTGGGGTTTCACATGTGCTTCATGACTCAGGATGGGGAGGGGGAGCTTTGGGTAGGTGGCTGCAATGGGGGAAGAATTTCCAGACCGCTAGTCTTGTAGGTCATTGGTCTTGTAGAACTTGTGACCTTGGTATTATCCGGACTGTCATAGGATTCTCCAACAGAGAGGCGGGACACTGAAGCTATACGCAGGAAGCAGCACTTATTAATGCCGGCACCTGCTTAGTGTATTCCTATGCAAAGGCTGAGCCCCAATTGTAACACAACAGGCAGTTTTATGCAGCCTTGTTATCCGTACACAGCTACAGAGATAAGGAAAGCAAGCCATGAATCAACAATGTTAGCTGGAGAGTCCTTGAGGTGGGGGAGGTAGCTATGGGAAAACATGTTAGCTGGAGAGTCCTGGGGGTGGGGAGCGGGGGAAGGGCAGTTAGGAATGGACTTTAATCGGCTGAGTCAGTCATTTCTGCAAGCTCTTTCCTTTGCATTTTTCAGATGCCTCCTCTCCTCTCTTAGATCAAAGCTGAAAGTCCCACAATATAAAACTTTACCATCTACAAACTTCATTAATTATGTAATAGGTTCCACAAATAGATGTCATTGTATGGACAAGGGACAGCACCTTAATTTATCAAGGGGGGAAGATCTTAATTGACCAAGGGAGCATAGTCTTCTGGGAGAAGCTGTATCTTCAAATGGTATAATATTCTGTGAGGGCAAGAAAATGATGAGGTTTACAGTTTTTGAGCACTCCTTGGACATTAGGAAAGCAGATTAAGACCAAAGTCATGAGCATAAAACAATTCCTGTGCCCCTCTGTGCTGTTTTCAGGAAACAGGTCTGGTACACACAGAGCAGGTAACCAACTAATGTGCATACATTATTAACTTAGTAATGCAACCAAACATTTGGTGACCTAAGTTTTCTCTTATTTTGTTTTCAAGATGTAAAAACTACAGATGTCTGTGAGAGTGAAGAAAAGTCATTTTAGCTAAAGGTTCATCCAAATAATGACTATTTAAAAAATTACATTGGTCATTTTAATATGCTTTATATACTAATAATCTAAATGAATGGATTAAGCAAGTGCATGTATTGTTTTAATTAACAACAGCTGTGTTATAGCAACATTATGGAAGCTTATTATAGCATCATTTATTAAGAAAATGTTGCCAAAGTATTTGATAACATGCATTATAAAAAGTTGTTAAAGAATGCAACTACATCTTCATTCAATAAATGGAATCATTCAATAAATATTAATAAAGCATTTATGATTGTGCCCTTAATTTAAAATGTTATCATTATCTTTCAAGCAGATCAAGCAGCATCAGAGCAAAAGAGCCTCTTTATTACCACAATATTACAGTAGTGATTAACAGTTTCCTTGAGTGTTTGTTAAACATCCTCCCCCATATTAGTGTGGAAGTACTAACTTTCTAAATAGTAACTCTTGAGTCTTCTTGTGTGCTACCCAAATCTCAACAGAAAAATAGAAAAAAAATTATCTCCCTCAAATGTTACTGAGTTTTAAACTACAGTTACTTGTAATTCATGTATTAGATACTGAACATGGATGAATTTTCCATGCCATACAAAAGTAAGGTTTGGATAAATTCCTTTTAATTATGTTGCTTATATTATCAAATATACTTTTTGAAAAAAAATCCTTCTCTCAAGATCTTGTAAGATTCTATAGCTAATTAATCGTTTTGAAACTCATCAATCAGCTTACAGTTCACTTTTACTGTAGGCAACGATGCTGAATGAAATGGCTCAAAATAAGGTCATTTATTTTAATTAATCATTTCTTTTATAAAATATCAGTTTGAAAAAGTAATATCAAGGACTCTTCTCTAGATGAGATGTGCCGAAAATAGATTTTTAAATGACATTTTTAAAATTAGAAACTCTTGAACAAATCAATGGAAAGTCTTGAAATGTGTTCTTTTTACAATGTAGGAAATTTAAAGACCTTTCAAACTATAGCTATGTTGGTTAATAAAATTGAAAAACAAAAAAAATATATAAAAGCATCATTCTTCTTTGCATGATGCCTAATGCAAAACAATGAATGACTAGTGTTTAGCTATAATTATTTTATTTCTTTAAAATGGCATCCTAGAATATGATTCTCCCTCACCACACCCCCACCACCAAGCAAGCGCATTTGCAATGATATCTCATATAACTAAGGAAGAAATGTTGATACCACATTTCATTGTCAGTAAATAACTCTATTAAAATTTCTAGTTGTTCTCCTTAAGCTAGTTTCATTCTTACTAGATTGAATTCCTTAGCTTTAAACCAAGACAGATTTACAGCAGCCTATTTTGCTGAGAACCTTCTCCCATGTCAACCAGACAAATCCAGAAGACCGTCATGTTTCCCATCTAATAGATTCTGCTCATAAAGTTGTCTTTAACATAAAGGAAGGCTAACAAAAGATAACAAGTGTTGACAAGGATGTGGAGAAACTGAAAGCTCTGTATGCTATTGATGAGAGTGTAAAATGATGTATCTACTATGAAAAACAGTATGCAGACTCCCCCAAAAAATTAAAAATAGAATTATGACATGATCCAGCAATCTCATTTCTGAATATATATCCAAAAGAATTGAAATCAGCATCGTGAAGAGATATTCATACACCACTCCCATGTTCATTGCACATTATTCACAATAGCCAAGATATGGGAACAACCCAAATGATGACCAACAGATGAATGGATAAAAAAATGTGGTACATATATGCAATGTAATATTATTTAGCCTTCAAGATAAAGAAAATACCACTATTTGTAACAAGATGAATAGGCCTGACATTATTGTTGGTGAAATAAGTCAATCACATGACAAATAGAACATGAATCCAGCTATATGCTACATCTAAAATCATCAAAATTATATAAGGAGAGAATAAAATGATCGTTGCCAGGGAATGGGGAAGCAGGAAATGGAGAGTGTTGTTTAATGGATGTAAAGTTACAGTTATATGTTATGAATATAATCTAACAAATTGCTATACAAATACAATGACTATAGTTAACAATATAATATGAGCTCAAAATTTTAAGATAATAGATTTCATGTTAAGTGTTCTCACCACAAGACAAGGGGGACAACCAAGAAACTTTTCCAGGTGATGGATACGTTTACCTCGGTGGTAGTTATGTAGATGATATCACAGGTATATGTATATGTCAAAACTCAAGTTGTAGATATTAAATATGTTCAGGTTTTGTATAACAATTATATCTCAATAAAACTTTAAAAAAATCCTCAAAGAATCCAGACAGTTAGACCTGTATGGTTTATAACTTGTCAGGTGTCATTCCATGTTGAGAAATGTGCCGTGGGTAGAATTGATTTCCAAATTTTCTTATTTTAAGAACAGAAATTTTTTTTTAAGGGGGAAGAAGAAAGAACAAAAATTCAAAACTTTTTTAGGATGAGTGGTGGTGATTTTATATATATGCATACATACATACATACATATATGTATATATATGACATCATGTAACATTATATAGTTCACGAATGATTTTTGGTCTCCTTATATAATTTAGAAATATTTTATTTTTTAGGATCAATGCAAGTAACTTTGAATTGCTCCATATGCATTGGGTGTACTTGAGTGGGAGACTTGCGAGGTACATGATGAAAACGTTACTCTGAAATAGTGGTAGTAGCAGTAGTAGGAGCAGTAATATGACTGTAGTAATAATTTGTTTGTTCTTCTGAATTCCTTATTTTACCCATGGCACATTTCTCACCACGGAATGCCACAGCTGATATTTTATATTGACTCTGGGAAAATTGAAATGGATCGTGATCAGTTAAGAGTCACAAATTCTTCCACAAACCGTATATATTTATTACTTTAAAACCTTTTGTCTCCTTGTTTATGAAATGCCCATCTTTTTATTTTTTTTAAAATGCCTAGCACCTGGTATTCCAAGGTGGTCTCCCATCCAAGTACTAACCAGTCCCAACCCTGCTTAGCTTCCAAGATCAGACAAGATCGGACACATTCAGGGTGGCATGGCCATAGACCCAGCTTTTTTTCTTAACAATGTTGAAGATCAAATATAATAACTGATAAATTGCTAGAGAACCAGCAACTCTGCCTTTTCCATCTAACATACCTATGGTGCTTCTCATGAACCTTAACACAGAGAAAACACCAAGAGTTTACTTGTTGAATTTAATGTGGAAGCATTTTTGAAAAGTTACACAAATAATTGGTAATATCAGTTTATTGTTTTAACTTGTGTAATTTCAAAACATTACACAGTATTGATCCAAGAAAATTATTCACAGAAAATGCAAATGAATAAAATTATGGAACATAAATCTTCCAGACTCTAAAATTAAAGGAAAACTGTTCATAAATGAATTGATGTTCAGACTGAATTTACCACCTAGCTTTACTCTGAACAAAGTATGATCGATTTTAGAAAATCTGTGAAAGTTAGTATATGATTATCGTTTAAAAATTTCCAAATTCTGCTTGTTTTTCTTCACATGGATAGAAAACATGATAATTTGTAAAGCTTGTGTACATCATATGCTTCATATGATATGAATTATTAGCTAAGAATAATTGAGCACTTGTGATACCAGAGAATGTTCTAAGCATTCTGCATGTTTAAATAATTTAATCCTTCTAACAATCCAATAGAATAGACACCCTCATTATCTTCATTCTACAGATGAAGAAAATGAGATATTGACAAATTAAGTAACTCTTTCTAAGGGCTCATAGATAGTAAAGTGGAGGAATCAGATTGGATCCAGAATAAAAGTCAAGCCTAAGAGTATAAAATGCACAGATGTGCTCTGAGTCCCCAGCCTTGAATAAACGAAAACCATCTCTTGAAGTACTTAAAGAAAAATAGCTTAACACATATCAAGGTGTCAGAATGATGCCCCCAAACCCCCATGATGGAGGAGAGAAAAAGCTTGAGTACTTGAAATTATTTCTCAAAATAAATCCCTACTTGGTGCATAAAATCTCTTCCCGCTTAAGGTAGCCTGGCCTCTGTTAGGAAGCCTTCCTTTATTGGGTGAACATATTTTTTAAGTCATCATCAGGTCCCTTCTTCAATCTCAACCATTTTACACATTTGAGATAAGTGTTAGGCTGATATCACAAAACTAGCTTTCGAGATACCTTCTTGGCAATTTTTACATAAAGATCTGTTCTCTCACTTGGAAACCTCGGGGTGGTTGCTAAAAACTATATTCTCAGCCTTTGAGACTTAATTGAAACTAAATTAGAGTCTAATTTTAACATTGTGTTGCATTTTTTTTATTGATTATAGTCTACCTTTCAGTTTAGAAATAAATTTGTATAAGTTAAAAGTGATGAGAAAGAAAAAAAAAAGTAGTAAAGAAAACACTTGAGTTACAAGTGAGGCTAATACAAAAAAGTATTCCATAAGAACTATAGAACAGCCAGACTTAGGTCTGAGCCTTATCACAAGATCATAGCACTTATTTTACTTACTATTTAATTTTGTCTCCTTTCATTAGAGTATAAGCTCCATAAGGATAGTTTTTGTTTTTGTTTAGTTTTGTTTTGTGTTTTTACTTAATATTTTTTTTGTTTTTCACTGATACAGCACCAGCACCTGAAACGTTGCATGATATCTAGCATATGCTTAAAAACTATCTGTTGAATAAAAGAACGAATAAATAAAAAAGAGAGAGAAAGAAAAATGACCTAGTGCAGCAGTTTGATTTCATTTTACATTTATTATCTCGGATTTCAGATAAGCTGTCAACTTGGTTCAGGAATACTACAATTTTTGTATACTAACTTCATCCTTGCTTTCCAAGATGACAATTTCATAATTTCTCCTCTTTCTTCAAAAGTCCTACATCAACTTTTCCATCCCAATCAGATTCATTCTTGCTTTAAAAAAACAGAAACAAATAGGGTAGCATTTTCTTGTCTACCCACAACTACACAAAATGCACAAAATTTAGATCTTTTTTTCCTTGATACAACTAAGCGAGAGTTTTTCTTCCTGTCAAGAAAAGTTCCCCTACTAGGATCCTGGATTCTAAGCCCATTCACCAGCTCAGTCTGGCCGCTTCTAAGCTCGATCAGCAATATCTCTTTCTGGAATGGACCACACTCAGTTGCTTTTAACCTGTTTCTCACTCTAAAAACCATGCCAACAAACCTCTACAGAAGCCCTCATTTTGTCCTTCTATCATACCATTTCCCTGCTCCCCCTTTACAGCAAACTACTCTTCCTGACTTCTCCACTTCCTTATATTTGTTCTCCTGTCATTCTAATTCAGTCTAGCTTCTGCTCCCATCACTCAACAGAAACTACTTTTAAACATGATGCTAAATACACTGGGACACCTTTTTGTCCTTATCATATTCCACTTGTTAGCAATATTCAACATAGTTATTTACTTGTTTTTAACATTAGCACAGCAGCATCAGTTGAGAATCCTAAGAGAAAGACACTACATGAAAACGACCCTCCACACTAGGATAATGAAATCTGAGGCAACTTGGTAAGCTATGAATTTTTACTTTTATTTTCTGTTCCAAAACCTAGGACCCTGAAGACGCTTAGCCCAATTAATAACTCTGACCAATCTCCCCCTGCACAATGGAATCTGGTTCTGTAATTCCTCTGTTTTAGTCACCATTTTGTTTCTCTCATTAATTTTAACTACCTTCTTGGGTCCTGTCTTGCCTCAAACAAGTTTTAAATGCCACAGCAATTCTTCAAACCCAAGGTCTGTTATTGATTCAGTATATCTGAGTCAGAGTCTGCCCTCTGTTCTTTCCGGTCCCATACTTTTTTGTTTGGGTTGTATCTAGCTGTGGCCACTAGTTTTATTGTTTTGTTTTTTTCACAATATTCCTTAAATAAGAGTGTCCTAGCCTGATCATTGACTCAACTTCTTTGTCTACAATATTCACTCACTTATCTAGTACTATTTACCATATTTTTAATCCACTGAATTTTATTTTTGCTCATGGGTTCTGAATTAAACCTAACCTGGAAGCAGTAAAAATTTTATTCCTGACCTCTTCAGACTTAAAAGCATTTAGATCCAAGCCCGGTTCTCAAATCTATTCTCAATCAGTTTTTGATCTGGAACACAGGATGATGCAAAACTTGCATAAAGTAAGCTTACAGAGTATTTTTGCCTAGAAAATACAAGTTAAGAAAGGCAGCCCCAAATTTGTAGCTGATCCATTTTAAAGCTTAGCCAAAATATTATACAAGTAACAAATTTCTTATACTATGTGTAATATACTAAAGAATTAGTCATCTAAATTTATATTAATCTTTGAAACTTACTGAAATGATGCCTTGAGCTTAAAAAACAAATGACAGCAAAGAAAATCTCAAATGTCACCAAAATTTAAAAGGTAAAAGTATCAAAAAGCTTGCTTTTTCAAAATCTCTTTAAGCAAACTTTTCACCAGTCTCTTTTATACTAGTTGTGAAGCTGAAGATGGGCATTTAGAAGAAACATCTATTGTAAATCTAAGAATAATTAATCCTCTGGATCATATATTCCCCCACCATTCAGTCCTGGCCAGATTCACTTGAGCCTAAAGCTAATTCCATCCCCGCTCTGGGCCTGGTGCACCAGGCTCATTTGCATAATACATTTTGCACTCACTGGATGCCAAGTGTAGATTAATAATCTGATTTGGAGAATAGTGAGCAATTATTTTGTAAAGTTGCACTTGTTACTGCTTTGGGGTGCTTGAATTACACATCTAGTGACAAGGAGCATATTGATCCAAACATGTTTATGCCACAGAAATAAATATCACGGAAATACCAATATTTGAATTTAAAATATGGCAGTATTGTCCGACATTCGCTGCCTTTTGGCAGGCGATTCAGTGAATCTGTGGATGTATTCATGCAAATAATTGTTCATGATCACACAAAATCTCTTGACTGCTATTGTTAGCACCAGCCGCACAATGCTGTAACAGGTTTTTTGGAACTATCTTTGAATTTTTCTGAATGGAACACATACCCAGGGGCACAGAGTAGGGTTCAGATTGGGTTGAATTTATTTTTGGCTCTATATTCTCCCCATACCTCACAGTACTTCAATTCAAAGCACGTTTTTTGGTTTGTTTGTTTTTAATGGAGGAATTCTTGGTTCAGGCAAGTATTATTTGAATACTGCTTTTTTAGCACCAAAGAGATAATCAGAAAATCAATTAAATTCCTGTTTTGAGATGCTATCATAATCCCAACACTACCCATTGCTAATGCTGAGCAAGTGTATGGGTTTCTTTAATAATTATTTTCACCTATAAATGATTTTTTGGCAAAGACCATGCAACCACAACAAAGTCACTGGAAATCACTAAAAAAGAAAATATTTTGTTGTAAAGAGTTTATAAAAAATGACACTTTGTTGCAGTTTTTCCAAGCAAATTATAACTGCCTGTCATGCAGACAAGGGTTGCCATGGCAAGCAATTTTTTGAATAGGTAAACAATCTACATACAAGTGAGACAGTGCATGTGTGAAGCTTGTGGGAAAGGGAATTTCAGGTTGCCTGGAGCAAGAATAACTTCAGTATTTAAAATCACAGGAGAGCACAACACCCTTTTTCCAAATGCAGTGCAGACAAATGTCTATTTTTCTCTCTCAGGTGACTTCTTTCTAAAATGTTTAGCATGGAAATTGCTACTGGTTAAGTAGAGGAAAAGACTAAATCGGAGAACTATTACTAGCAAGTTAGGATCAGCTGTTTGTTGAATCTACGGCAAACAAACCTCTAACACCTTCAATGTACATTATGGTCATTGTGCCATGTACACAGCAGAATTTCAGATACTGGGTCCTCCAACAATAGCCAAAGGCAGAGGAAAATCTCATAACTCTATAGATAAAAGTTGGTAAAGTTATTCAGTAGGATATTCTCATTTTTCTAATTATCCCTAATTCAAGAACGCTCCTGTTTATTAATACTTCTCCTGACATGATTTAACAAAATAGAGACATTATTCAACAGATATCAACATATATTTTTAAACAAATCTATGCTCTCTCACTTCTAGGCCCTCTTTTTTTCCTAGTTATACTCTTTTCCTTCAGTGATTCACCTAGCCCTACATCTTTTAGTATTCTCTTTGTGCTGCTGGCTTTCTCATCTGAACATCGAAACCTCTAGTCCAGGGCCCCCTGTCCCATACTCAGGTTTCTACATGCATGTGCTTACAAATATCTCTGTTTGTGTGGTGAACAAATACCCTATTCATCAATATAGTGGGCTGAGCATGAACTAAGTTGTTCTCTTCCACATAAAATTTCTTAAAATGGCAGATATTATTAACTAAACAAAGGAATCATGTACAAATGTGCTTAAAAATAAAAAAGGGAACATACAAAGAGAACACTCTTAGGAATCCCAGAAGATTGCAAGCAGATAGGATTGCAGTTGTTGAATACTGAGAGTAGGAGGTAACCTAGGGAAATAATAGAAAGTTGATTGGAATATCTCAGCAAGAGCAGCCAAGTGAATCAACACTGTCACAATCTGGACCAAGCAGCTGCAATGGGGATTTTTTTCTCCAAGTAGTGATAGATTTGTATGAGTTTGGGTCAGAGAGATATGGCCACATTAGAGTGCTAGCAATGGCTAGAAGAAATGGAAAATATCCATATCCAGAAGACTAGCTGCCCAGGTATAGTGCCAGGAAGCATGTCTCCTACTCCTCCTCTCTAGCCAGAAAAGCTTCTCAGCAGACTCTCCCATAGACTCATATAAACTCTGTTTAACAGGAAATCACAACCTCCAGGATGGACACGCGATCAAGAATCACCAAGCACTGAGAAAAACTAAGCTTAAAAACAAAACAATAGAATCAATAAACACAGGTGCTTAGACTAGAACAAACAGTTAATGGAGCAAGCAGAGGAAAGAGCACACTCATGAAAAAAGAACGTGCTGTCATGCAAGAGAACCAACTGGAGGTCTCAAAAATGAAAATTACAATAGATTAAATTAAAGAAAAACTAGGTAAAAATAAGTTAATAGTGACACAGCTGAAAAATAAATTAGAGAGCTTGAAAATCAAGCCAATGAGTTTTCCCAGAGTGCCTCCACAAAGATTATCATGGCAGAGTATCCAAAGTTCTGATGTACCTTCGGATTGAAACAAAAGAAAGAATTGAAGGAGGCAATATTTAAAGAGCTATTAAATAAAAATTATCCAGAAATAAAAAAGATAAATTCTTAGACTGAAAGTATGTACAAGGCTAAGCATATTATTTTAAACCCACATCTATGTAAAGCATTTTGATACAGAAGTGAAGAATACAAAGATAAAAGGAAAAAATCATAAACAAAAGCAGCTTAACAAAAGCAGATTATTAATACTAGAACAAGACCAAGATGACATCAGACTTCTAAGGGAAAGTAACTTTATTTTAGGGTTCAATAACCAGGCAGACATTCAAATGTGAGGGTGAAATTACGATATGTTTTAATAGAAATTAAGAATCAAAGACATGCCAAGATTTTTAAAGTTTACTAGTTACAGACTTCTGAAAGAATAACTGAAATGGGTGCTCATGCAAGAGGAATGTCTACTGGCATGTGATACATAATACATCCAAAACAGAGCTCTTGATCCCTGTCCCCAATCCTGTCTCTCACCCAATATTTTCCATCTTAGTGAATGACAATTACCTACTACGACAATTTCAATTCATCTTTCACTCTTCATTTCCCTTCTTTCCCTACATTTAACTCATCATCATATCCTATAGGTTTTACCTTCATTTCATATATACCATGGAATATTACTCAGCCATAAAAAAAAAAATCAAATCCTGCCATTTGCAATGACATGGATGGACCGAGTGAAATAAGTCAGACAGAGAAAGATAAACACCATATAATTTCACTTATTTGTGGAATCTAAGGAACGGAAAAAAACAAACTAATCAAAAACAGACTCACAAATATAGTGGACAATTTGGTGATGGACAGAGAAGAGGGTGGTTTAGGGGCTGGGAGAAAGGGGTGAAGGGTTAAAGAAGTAAAAAACAAACTAATCAAAAACAGACTCACAAATATAGTGGACAATTTGGTGATGGACAGAGAAGAGGGTGGTTTAGGGGCTGGGAGAAAGGGGTGAAGGGTTAAAGAAGTACAAATTAGTATTTGAGAGATGGTCACAGGGATGGGGAGCATGGCATAGGGAATGCAGTCAGCAGTAATGTAATGGCTATGTGTAGATCCAGATGGGTGATAGAGTAATCGGAGGTGGGGTGGGATTGTTTCATAAACTATATGAACATCTAACCAATGTACTGTATACTTGAAACTAACAATAAAATAAAATGCTAAAAAAACCCTTAAATCTATTCCTATTCTCCCTCTACATTGTCACATCTGAGCTTAAGCCACCATTATCTTTCTCCTACAATCCTGCAACAGTCTCCTAACTAGCCTTTACTCTTATCTTACTTATCTCCAATCCCTTCTCTCACACAGCCAAAATGATTTCTAAAGTGTAAACTAAAAGATGTCACTTTCTGCTCAAAGCTCGTCAATGGTTGTACATTGCTCTTCTACCACTCTTCATGAGGATGGCTCACTCTCATCTTTAGTCTCAGCTCAAATGTTGTATCCTCAGTCTTTTTCTGATGCTTGCTGTATAATGCCCTGTTGATTTTCTGCATAGTACTTATCACAATCTGTAATTACTTTATTTATTATTTTATTTTTTATCTTTTCCACTAGAATGTAAGCTGAAGACAGTGATCCTATATGTGTTGTTTACCAATTTTTTTTCATTATAAAGGGGTTTATTTCACTCTGGTCAGACAACTCTCTTACTAACATAGAACATTTGGAAAACAGCTACATTCCTGATTGAATGGACCCTAAAAGTTATGTGATTAAATCACATTAGACATTGAGATTCATACAGTTCCTACATAGACATTCATACAAAGACAGTTGTCTGATAGACCAGAGGCAAGAGGGTATGCAAATGATAACTTTAAACAAGATCGCAGATAGGGGTAATGGGTTCTCTGAAGGAAATTCTTTGTGGGTAGGAAAGAGTCTAAAAGGCTTGCCAGACTGAGCCTGAGGGTCGAGGCTGTGCTCACCTACCTGCCCCTTTTCTCAGCCCATACTAGGGTGCTTGTATCCTCCGAAAAGGAAAATTGTGGTAAAATAAACCATTCTGCTCTATAATCCTCCTCTGAAAGAGCTGGGCTTAAAAGAAGAAGAGTGTTCCTCACAATTCAGAGAGGGAAGCAGGAGAGACCCAGGAGGAGTTGCCCATCAGAGAAATGTGGTTGTCCAGAGGTAAGCAAAGAATGACAGCCTGAGGATGGCACAGTGACTGTAAGAGATGTAGCGGAGGACTGGAGAGCTGCAGGCAGAGACTCTAAATTATGTCTGAAACAGTCACGCCCCTACCCATGTATATCTACAGCCATCCTCCTCCTTGCCAGCGTCTCTAAGAGGATGGTGCTGTTTTCTCAGGAGCCACAGCTGGATGGAGATCATCACATTACACATGTGATACTCATGAAATTCTCACTGTTTGGGGAAAATACCCAGAAAAATCAACATGCTGTACTAATCTAAGAGTTGGGGGGTCAGCGTGTTGGGATTTGGGGATTCTGCAAACTGAAATATGGCTTAGGGATATAATGATATAGTAATGTAGTTTCTCCATTATGGAGACCCAAATTAATTAGAATAAAAATAATAGTAATGTGTCAGACTCTGCTAAATACATGCTTTATCTCATTTAAGATTTTCGGAAATTATATAAAATAATTGCAAATATCAATTTTCAGATGAAGGAAATAATGGTTGTAATGATATCTAAACTAATGAAGTTTGGAGTCAGTAGTTAAATCCAAACATCTGGAAGTCCCCGGCTTAGCCACTGTATTCACTGAGTTCCTAATAGTACTGTGAGGAAACAAACATTAGCATTACAGTCATGGTGCAGCTCAGAGGTATCCTATTCCCTAGTCATAAGGGTAACAAACTTGCAATTGCCCTTCGAATTCCTTGGGACAGATCATGTCTAAAACACATAGACTGTTAAGACAGAAGCTCCATAGAAGGGCATTGTCGTTTGGTAGTGATTGCTTGGCCGCCCCAGTCTGCAAGGTGGGAGAGGAACCAATCCTTGAAGCAAAGTTGCAGCTGGAGTGGGGGTAGGAAATACAAATTTCAAGGGAAATGTTTCCCAGGGAGAGTCAAGGAAGAATTCTCAGGCATAGTAACTTTTGAATAGACCCTGTAATAGGAATATAACAGAAGAGAGCCATAGTTATATGGCTTGGGTTGAGGATCAGAACTCTAGTCCATGAGAAAATAGGTCAAGGCAAAACAAAGCAGAGTCCCAGGGCTGGAAAACTGTACTACTGAGTATACTATTAAGACTGGGACTCAGGGACATGAGATAGTCAAAAGAGATATTGGTAAGAATACAAAATCCTATTCATAAATTGTGAGATAAAGTCAGAGGGCCATGAATCAGGTAGTTGGCTTAAAACAAATTCCTTTAGAGTTGAAGTAGAGCTTTGACTCCCTTAAAAACAAGATTGATCCCAATGAAAGAAACTGGTGTGAGCCCAGTCACAAAAGAGGAAGATGAGAAAGAATAACTAGGTATTTGCCACTATCTAGTAATTTAGTGTCTGGTATTTTTTCCTCTAAAGTATTTTTAAGACTCCAACACAATCACACAATCTCTCTCTCTCTCTCTCTCTCTCTCTCTCTCTCTCTCTCTCTCTCTTTCTCACACACACACACACACACACACACTGGTGGGTGAGTGAATGTTCTGTTCTTTGTTGTTTTAAATCAGGCAGCTTGGTTGAAATATTATAAAAAGGTAAAAGTATCTTGCCATTCTCAGCAGGATAGAAGTAACAAAATTTAGAGTAATACAGCTTACCTCTAAATAGGTGTTTTACTCAGTGAACCTCAGAAATACTGAGATGGTAGCAATATATAAAATTATTAAATTATTATAGAAGGTAATATAACATGAAGAACTAGATATCCAACTCCAAAACTCAGACTTGGTCTCACTTATAGTTTTTCTTTTTAATATTTGTTTTAGAAATTTATCTTTTACCTGCGTTTAATTTGGTAACACATTTTACAGTTAACAGTATCTTTGATTCAAGAAATTATTTTAGAGCCAAGAAAGTCTCTATCGAGGTGTATTTTGCCTAAAGGGGCCCTAAACAACAACTGGCTAAACTCGTAAAGGTTTTTATGTCTAGTGTACACCATCCAGGACTAGGCTATCTATGTCGTGTGTCCTGAGTTGCTGACTTCTCTTCTGGAATTACATTCCTGTGAAGGACCCTGTCTCTTCATCTCCACCTGAAGGAACAAGAGGACTCTTCTTCTCAAGTACCCACAATTTCCTGTTAATATTATGAAATTAATTGTATATAATGATGGACAGAAATAAATAAGGGAAATTCCTAGGAGAGGTCTAATACTGTGATTTGTTTTTGTATTGATTCCCAAAGTGTAAACTATGATGGCAGAGTCTGTCTTTTTTTCTAGGCTATGTGTTAATGTGCCCAAAGGCTAGTAAGCATTGAGTGCATTTAATATACATGATAAATAAAGGCATGAAGCTACCGATTTTGTTTTAAAAAATGTTTACTTTTCTAAAAGTAAAAACTCTGTAGATGAAAATTGAAGAAACACATTATTGGTCTGAAATCCTTTGAAGTAGGAATTAATAGTAGAATAATTCTAATTCTGTAAAAAAAGAATACACAGTCATTTATTGGGTAGTTTGATGCCACTTCCTTACATACTATTATTGGCCTTCTTCAGGCCAGAAATCAGAGGGAGAGGAATTGGGAAGAGATCGACTTCTGGGCAGTGCAGAGAAGAGCCTGCTGAAGCCACTAAGTCTAAAGTCCACATGTTAAATGAAATAAGTAAGGAAGAATGGTGGCATTCAACATTCTAAATTGTGTGTCCTGCAGCTTACTCTTTGTGAAATTAGAGCCTAGTTCCCACTCAAACTTGGAAAATCTGATGCCCATATTTCCCAAGTTTGAGTTTTATAAATTGTTAAATATATAATATTTATATATAAATATATAAAATTTATACATATACATTAAATCTATAATATATACATAGATATGTAAAATTTATACATAAATATTGGTACATATTCAATATTTAACAGAAATATTCAATATATATAAAATCGAATCAGCTGTATTGTTCAGCTTCTGAGTTATATTACCAAGTATTTATGCATCCAAGGCCACTGCATTATGGTAGTACGGCCAACAAACTGCCAAAAAAAGCGTTTTAGCTGAATATAGGGTAAGGAGGATGAATTGTTATTAAGATCAATGTTATTTCTTTGGGTTTTGAGAGTACATTTCCTCCCTGATATCGATGGGTCTTTCTGCTGGTTTAGAACAAAGGTGCTGGTGAAGCCATAACTGAGTTTAAGCTTTTGATTGATGATTCCATTTGGCACAGAGGAAAAGTCTTGTACTTAGCTCTATCCTGTACCAAACTCAGAGGAGATTCGGTGGAAACATGTGGTTGGAGCGCAGCAACCACCAGTGTTATCTGTAAAAAAAAATCCAAGTGCCTATGTATACTAGTACACCTTTCAGCCATTTATTCTTTCAGTTATTAATCCAATAAACTTTAACTAAATATCCACATTTTATAGACTATATTAACACATGAGTGACCAAAGAAACAGCCATTCATGTTAGATTTTGTGGGGGAAGAGGAAGTTTCCCCTCTAAGGATTAAGTTGACATGAGATAGATTAACAGGAGAAGACAACCAAAGTTAATTACATGTGTACATACAGGGATGCCATAAGAATATGAGTCCTGTGTCTTCATCGAGCTCAATATGTCTGTGAGAATCCTAAATCTCTTCACAAAACAAATTCCAGAGCTAATTATTTGTTTTAGCTCTAAAAATTCCTTTCTATTCAATGTTATTGAGCCCTTTCTAATATTGTGCTGTTTACTGTATTTTGCATGAGAACTTCTGATAAATTAGTACTTGAGAAAGTGACCACTTGGAGCTCTTGCTCTCGTCATATTATTTGTTTTGGGCCAAAGATGTGAGATTGTCAAATTAAAACCAATTCATATCCTTTTATCAAATAGCAATACAATGTTTTATTTACACTATTTAATGAGAAGTCTATGCATTCGTAACAAAATTGAAAATCTTTAGGTTTACATTCTGTAAATTCCAAAATTAAGGTTATGTTTTTCAAATTCAGTTTCCAATAACACTATCTGCTCACTTTTTCCTTTCATATGATTAATCTCTACCATGCTTGCCTAAAAGCCCCAGGTTTGTTCTTAAGTGGGCAATAATTCAGTGTTTACTTGCTACCTCAGAAGCTGAACAATACAGCTGATTTGATTTTACATATATTTAATATTTCTGTTAAATAGTGAATATGTACCAACATTTATGTATAAATTTTATATATCTATGTATATATTATAAATTTAATGTACACATATAAATTTTATATATTTATATATAAATATTATATATTTAACAATTTATAAAACTCGAACTTGGTAGCCAGCTGGAAACTTCATTGTCAAGGGTCAGGATAACGCATTACTTTTCTAAGCATTTGTTTCCTTGTCTTCAAAATGAAAACGATGTCATTCTTCTCCGTAAGGATTAAATGTGACAACAGATGTAAAATTATTCATAAGTATAAAGTAGAAAAATAAGTTATTAGCCTTATAGCAGCTATATTAGAGGTAGAGGTGATTCCTTAAATTCTTTGTAAACTTCTAATGGGTTAAGGCAAAATGTCTTCATTCAGTCACAAATATGTTTGGTGATGTTCAGGGATATTTATGTTTCATTCCTATATGTGGAACCCTGCTTCAACCCACAGATTATATTTTCACTTATAATCCCCAAGTGTCTGATGATAGAAACCCCCGTCTGTCTTTAGCAGAAGGATAATTACATGTGCTATGGTGTCGAATGCAATGTTTGAGTATCTTAAATGTTTTACTATGTACTTGAATTCTAACAATGAAAATAAAAAAATAGTAGGGATTTCAAGATGGATTCTGAGGAGTGATCAGACAAGCATGCTTTTATGCTAGTTCCATCATTTTGAATTTTAAATCACCTTTTAAAGGACACTAACGCATTCTTGCAAATTAGTCTGCTCTCCAATTAATGTGCCCAACATGACAATAAGACCGGTTTCAGCTTGGCTAAGCAAACCAGTCAACCAGGAATGTGTGACTAGGACTTGGAAAGCTTATATGAATCCATGTTTCCTTCCCCCTCCCTCTCTGGGGCCCTTTTAGCAGTTTAGATCTAATTAGGCCAATTAATCTACCTAAAACCAGTGGATAGGAGATTTTCATCAAAACCCTCCCACTACTTCTAACAATATGAAATTATGTTCCAATATTGCCAAATCTAATTGCAACATGGAACAATAGCAGTGAATTTCTAAATCTAGATCAATGCTTTCCAATATAAATATACTGTGAGCCATACATGTAATTTAAGTTTTTAGTAGCCACATCATAAGCAAGTAAAGAAAAAAGGTGAAATCAACATTAACATCATATTTTATTTAACCTACTGTATCCAAATTATCATTACTTCAACGTGTTATCAATATAAAACTTTGTTAGTGTGATATTTTACAATTTTTTGCACATCTTCAAATGCCAATGTTTATTTTATACTTATAGTGCATCGGAATTTAAATATTTCAAGTGCTCAAAAGCTACATGAGGCTAACGGCTACAATATTTGACAGACTAGATCTAGATTGTGAGAATTTTTTCCCTGATAAGCCCATTTCAGGACATTTATGGATATATAAAAGGTTTCTTCTTTGTTTCTTTATTTTCTAGGCCATGCACATATTTGACATGCATTAAATTTTATAAAAGTAGACTGCAAATGGTAGTGATGAGAAATGCCAGATTTTATTACAAGAAAGTGTTCATAAATAGAAATGACTTTGTGTGTTCAATCAAAAAGTAAATAATGCTTGCATGGAAATATGGGCATCAGATTTTCCAAAGGAAAATTGAAGAGTGGGGTGCCAGAAGAAACCAATTATGTACTTTATGAATGTAGAGATGTGCTATTTCCCACATTCCTATAGAGATGGTAATTCTCAAATACAAGAATTGTTAAGTCACAGTACAAAACAGTTTTTTTGTGGTATTCTTGTCTGAAAGATATTTATTAAATACCTACCTGCGGGTGAGTTAGCATCAAATGTCATATCAATTAGGATTGGCCCTGCCCTAATGGGATTTCTAAATGATAATAGTCCACAGGAATACAAATATCCAGAGATTTATGGGTTTTCTAAAATGCCAACCTCCCTTACCTCCCTCAAAATGTTTTTTTCTTTTTTTCTCAACTTTGCATGGTTTGGGGCAGATTTTCTTTCCCTTTACTTTTGTTTACTCATTTTGGCATAATCTTAAGGGAACGGGAAAATGAGTAGGGAGACAAGTTGCCCAGAAAATCTTTACTATTCATGCAAGGGGAAATGTAGCCTTAATATTTCTTTAATATTAAGGCTTTTCTTATTCTAATGTCTAACATCAGACGGTATTAATGGATATGGCACATAAGCACAGACACAGACATATTACAACAGAAAAAATGTCCTCAGTACTACTGACACGTCTGGGCCAGGCTGAGTCTTTGATCCAGGAATTCTCTGGTGGGTGGTCTCAGCATCACCAAGAGCATCTTGTTTGTCTCTAGCACAGTGTCTTTTGAAGATGTGTCTACCGATGGAAAGGGTCATATTGTGTTTCTGTATCTCAAGGCATTTGAAAACCTATTAATAAATCATTGTAATTGTTAGAATTAGTATTAAAGAAAATACATTTTATGCATAGATTTTATGAGTAGTCAAATAAAAATAAATATAGAAAATAATTCACCTTCATTTTAAAATTACAGTTTATTCATTCCTTAAAAACCGTATCCAAATATTGATCTACTATCTTTTACTCAACTTAGTGTGTATAAATACCACCTGAAGTGTGTGATAAATATTGATTCCCAGAGATTTACTCCCAGAGATTTGAATTTAGTAGATGTGATGTGGGACCCAGGAGTATGAAAGCATTCAAACTCTCTCAGGTGATTTTGAAGATTACACTTAGAGATATGTGTCACCATCTGGATGGATATCAATCAGAATCACCTATACAAGGTGGATGGGTTGCTGCCTTTACAGATGGATTAATTATGGCCGGCAATGCTGATAAACTTAAGGTCAAATCAATTGTTAGTTTCTTTGTGGGCAGGATTTGATTAACTGGTGCTTTTAATATTTTAAAAATACCATACTGCCTAACTCAGGCATACAGCAACTTAAAAATCGATAAAATAATTTGCATTTTAGAATGAACAATAAAAATATTTAATATAAAAACATCACAGTCATTAGTCAATAAAATTGCTTGTCTCTTTTTAAGTGCTAACTATGAAAAGTAGATATAAATATGGATACTTTTTCTAATTATAAATGAGCCCTCTTGGAGGGAGCCTATTTTGTATTTACTAAGGTATTTCTTAATTTACATTATTAAATAAATGCTCTTATTGTTTGACATGAAAAATTATCCTTTGTCTACTAAAACTGGCAACATCTTTTTTCCTTCAGATATATTATGCAGAAATATCTATGTAATAGGCTTTATCAGCACAGCCCATCTGTCAACAGGTAGTTTTAAGTATTTGTTCCTAGGCAGAGTCAGTGACAGACTCTGATAATTTGATCTTATCCCAATGAACAGAAATTTCATGTCAAAACTGGGAAGCTACTGGTATATTTGAGAGCCTCATAGCTGAACCTGGCTGTTACCTTCATTTATTTCAAAAATTAAGGTTTGGTAGCCTTTTAGTCATCATTTTTCCTGAGAAATTATATCATATGTTTCATAGTGGACACAACTTTATTGTTCTCATAAAAGGAGATAGAAATTAAAATAATATCATTATACATGTATTTTGTATGTATTACATGTACTATTTAATTTGTATTCAAAATATAATATTTACTAAATAAACCAACTATATACAAAATTAAACATTTATACTTAATATGAGTCATTAAGTGTATTTATTTTATACTATTAAAAGGTGAAATGGGAAATTCTCTAATTTCCCAGGAAAGTTTAGAACATAACATTCACAATTCTTAGTATCTGAACTCATTTCCTGGTATACATATAAAGTATAGCAACATCTGGCCCTAGAATTATCATCAAATATATTCATAAGAACTAAAATTATTTTTCTTCATGAGTACTAGGCTAATAAGAAAACAGAAATCACAACCAGGTTTATTAGGCTTCTCTAAAAGGACCAGAAATTGAGGATGTAGAAAAGTATGCCGAAAGGCTTAAAACTTTATTTTCTAAGAATGCGTTGAATTATTTTTCTGATTATAAAAAATTACATGCTGATTATAAAAAAAAAGGAAAACCAAAAAAATAAAGAAAAAAATTAATCAGAAACCATAATCTACAATGCAGAGATAATTACTATTAAAATATTTCATTTCTGTATCTATAAGAGGTATACATAAGGATTCTTACATATTTCTTACATAATTCAGATGTAAAATTTTGTGTGCTGCTTTCACACCCCTCAGCTCTAAATCATAGACCATTTTATATCATTCTTTGTTATATTTTTACTTGTAAGTGTTAAGTAATATCGATGAATTGTCATAATTGGTTTGAACACTATAATTTAGGATATGTAGGGCCCCAAGTTTTTACTGTTACAAATAATTCTGTGATAAATACCTTTATATATATTCACCATTATCCATATTTTTATAAGATAAAATTATCATTATTTCTCTGCCACTTAATATGTATTATCACATATATATTATTATAGAATAATATGTATTGCCTCACAATATAAAATATCTATTACTTTCCACAAAGGTTGTGGCAATTTAAACTTACACCCTAGTGTTTTTAAGTTCTTGTCTCATCACACCTTGAGAGAACACTGAATTTCAATACATTTTTTGTATGTGAGAGTGTTATTCCAGTGGTCTTTAAAAGCAACAATTAAATGAGGTCAAAAGGAAGAGCCTGACTTAATCTGTGAAAAATATGACTTTACTGTTAATTAACTGACCCCGAAGCTTAGTGATATTTTTCGTGATTAGCTCTTAGACCCTGAACTCTTCCTTGCGCTTATGCAAGTCAGGCTAATAGGGAACATGCAATGTTAATCATTAATTGCATCGGGTGTTTCAAATCAGTGGTATAGTCATTGCCCATTTTCCTTTTTGTTTTTTTAAAACTTGCAGTGTTCTATGGGATTGACTGTGCCTGTTACTCTTTGCCCTTGTCATATTTTATAAGAGATACGTATACACACCAGCATTTGCCAAAGATAAACTGGGACAAGGGCATCTTTTTTTGGATTGTCAGGATATGATATACGATATCCGTTATGTAACCATGTGTTATTATTTGTTGATAATCTTCTCTCTTGCTACCATTTTACTTAATATGTTGCCCCTGATACGAATTATAAGGAGAAAAACTTTCAACTGAATATTACCCTAAATCATACCCTATATGATTTGGATCCAACCCTCTGGATCCAAAGTGAGGGGTTAAGCATGGGTAAATGAAACTATTAAATATGCCTGAGGAGCCTGCCTTG
This sequence comes from Rousettus aegyptiacus, assembly GCF_014176215.1. NCBI lineage: Eukaryota > Metazoa > Chordata > Mammalia > Chiroptera > Pteropodidae > Rousettus > Rousettus aegyptiacus. Next base: position 112,388,678 of record NW_023416306.1, on the reverse strand, counting down.
TTATTAGCATCACCCATGTTGTGTTTTTGGTCTAGAAACAGATTTATTGTTTACTCTTTTCTCTGCTTTTACATCCGCATAAAACTCGACCTGGTGTGTTTGGGAGACTTACCTGAATAGGCTTTAAGTGAAGCTGAGGAAATAGCATTAATAGGTTTATCATGGTTCTGAAAGCTCTCAACAGTCACTGTGCAAAGTACTAAATTCCAGGCATGAATATCCAACTGCCCACTTGACACCTCAACTTGAATATCTCATCTCAAACAGTAAGAACTCATTCCTAAACCTACTTCACCTGCCACTTTATCCATCACAGCTGTTGGCAACTATATCCTCTCAAATTCTAGTTCAATAATATCATAGTCATCCTTGACTCCTTTCTTTCTCTCATAACTGACACCTAACGCATGAAAGAGTTCTGCTTTCAAAATAATTTCAGAACTTCATCATTTCCCATCACTTCCACTCCTATTCTGATCAAAGTCACCATCATTTTGTAGCTGAATTATTTGTCAACTGAGACAGATCATACCACTCCCTTCTCTGAACTGCAATTCGTGGCTTTCTGTTTGATTCAGAGTAAGGAAAGTGTCCCTAAGGTGGTCTCTGTGTCCCCCTTTCCTTTTCTGTATTGATCCTCTTATTCACTTCATTCTGGAGTCATTCTTCCCTTCCTGCTTCATCTCTGTGCCAGTGGTGGCCTCTGCCCGGAATGCTATTCCTCCAGATCCGACCCAGCTGAACGCCCTCTCACCTTCTCCAATTTTTTACACAAAAGTCACTTTCTTAATGAGTCCTAACCTGAACGCCCTATTGAAATTGCACCTCCAGCGCTTCAGGTCCTTGTTACTCTGCTCTACTTCTAATTTTTTTCCTAAAGCACCTATCATCTTCTAGTCTGCTATGTAATGTATTTACTATTTCTATTGTTTGTTGTTTGCCTCCCCCACTAGAATTTAAGCTACAGGAAGGTAAGGATCGTCACTTGCCTTGTTCATTAATAAAAATTCCAAGGCTAGGACAGCTACTTGCACATTAAAAAAAGCTGAATAAGTATTTTATAAAGGCCTCCAAAACATAAACAAAAATAAGCTGAGAATCCTGAGGCTAAGAATTAATCCTTAAAATGTTTCTTAACTTTAATGGTGATGTATGGAGATGCAGTTGCATTAAAATGTGCCCCTATTTCCCTTCACCGACACAATTTTTCTTTTCTCTTACCTACTCCCCATGATCTTCTTAGGTTTTTATCCCAGTACCTGCCTCCCAACCTGCTCCATTAAAACCAATAATAATTTCCATCTTGAAAATTTTTCAAATTATTGAATTCTCAGAAGTATTGAAAATAGTTATCCAATTTATTCTTCTCAAAACGCTATTATCATGGATTCTGTATCATGGTAGTCTCATGTTTCAACCCTATCTCAAGTCCCTAAGTTGGTTCCTTCCTTTAAGTTTAGCCTCAAAATATTGAAAATCCCCAGGACTCTGTCCTGAATCTTTTCTTCTATATTAACTGACCATTTCTGTACATTCAGTTCCATTGATGCAGCCATTATTCCTAAATGTGTACCTCTAGCCTTGCCTTGAGTGCCACATTCATATACAGAATTATCCACTTGACATCAGCATTTAGATGCCTAATTGGCAACTGTAAATTAACAGGGTTAAAACTAGACTCTGATGCACTGCTTTATTCCTCTTCCTAATTCTGTCTTTCATGAGCAAATGCCACCAACCACTACTCTGCTGTTAACACAAAATAAAACCCCCCAAAAACTGCAAGTAATCTTGATTCCTTTGTCTTTCTGACCTCTCCCCCAGGCTGAACCATTATGAGACATTTAATCCTTTCTTCCCAAATCCAAGTACTTGTTACTAATTCCACTGTTGCCATCCCTGCTCACTTAAATGACTTCAGGAGCCTCCTGCCTGTTCTCTTTGCTTGCATTCTGAGTCTTTATAATTCATTGTCTAGACGGCAGACACCAAATCAGATCATGATACACCCCTGCTGAACTCTCCAAAAGTGTTTTGTTGTATTTAGAATAATTCTGAAGTTTTTTACTAAGTTCTCTACTATGCACATAATGCATTCCTTTCTACCTCTAAACCTCATCTCTTACCACTATCATATTCGCTACACTCAGATCTCCTTGATCTTCTTTCTCTATTTTAACTGAATAAATCCTTTCTCTCTCTAGGAGACATGTACTTGATGTCATCTGCCTGAATCACTCTTTGTTACTTCACCGGGCCCAACATTACTACCCTCTCAGGGAGGAATCCCCTGAAGGCCGAGTCCCCTCTTCACATTGCCCTTTTAAATTTTTTTCTGCCCCCAATCCGCAATAAGAATGTAAACTACACCAGAACACTTTGTCTTCCTCATTCACTGCTGTATGTACAGTACCTTGTGCAATTTCCGGCACTTAAATGGTGTGCTGCGGATGTTTTCAAATAGATAAGTGAGTAAATAAATAAAACGATAACTGAATAAATTATCGACAGTTCAATACTTTACTAGTTGAGTATTCATTTGTTTTAAAACTTTACTAAACAAGATAATTTCAGGCAGTTGTAAGGTCCTTTTAATAAACATATCTGAGACCTCCGCCAATTTATAGATTTCTAAGATAATTGAGTATTGCTGGGTTTCTTTTGTTTTTGTTTTTACAGATGGAGAAACCGAAATACAGATTGATTGTCCAACATTTGCTGATATTCTCTATCTAGGACCATTAAATCTCTATTCAGATTGTTAATGAAACTCTTGGCTCACTTCCAACCACTGGAACACACTTCTTGAATAAAACTGATTTGCCTGTATAAGAGAACAAAATGTGCCCAAGACTCTCATTTATTGCCTTTTTTTTTTTCTCAAGCTATATGGTCCTTCGCTATCTTAGTGTCAGAGAACTATGGTGCTGATATTAACTGAGTCCTTTGGGGACAACAGAATGAAAATTTTAGAAAGAGAACCAAGAAGCAGGCTGTCATTTGGATAGAACTTGAATATTCTGTCTTTGGACGGAAGTCTGGACAGATCACTGCCAATTACTATGATAAAATACTTATTTTCTTTTTTTTGGAAAAGTGAACCTAAATAGTTACACTAAAGTTTTAAATAACACCTTTAATTTAATGAACAGGAAGTCTTAAGATTATATTTACCCTTTCCATGATGATCACCTCCCTAGGAGAGTAAACCCAACATGAGATATGACAATATCTTAACTTGAACTAGCTATCTGTAAAAGGAAAGAATAATTAAAATAATCAAAGGTCAACTTGTCAAAACCCTTCAAGGATGATCAGACAGCTTATCTTTATCAAATGAAAGAATCTGGCTACTCAGAGGTTACTATTACTGAGATGAAACCACACTTTGGTGAGACGGAAAATTTACCACAGAAATGACTAAATAGAAACATGAAAGAAAACACACTCAGCGTCCAAGCCTAGACCTAATTGCAAAGAGGAACCACTCCATGAAATGCAATTGAACTTCTAGAGAGATCAAAGCATTCTTCCATAAGGGCGGTAGGTGTAAGGGCAAAGACGCATTTCCCTTACAATTAAGAAGCATTGACAAAATTTTGAGAAAAATCCAGAATATCTCTTAAGATTAAAAAAAAAAAAGGTAAAATGAAAATATAGGATAGACTATTGTGATATAATAAGCATAAAACATAAATAAATGCAATAAACCAAGATACCACTCTAGCTGGTAAAATAAATTACTCTGAATTGTAATTAAATGTCATCTAAAAGCATCTTTATAATAATAGTACTTCATTTTATAATATTTTTGAAAATTAAATTTATAGCACTGAGTAGAAATGATTCATAATTCTTTATTGGGCTCAAATACAGGCACATTATTCATAGACAATTATGCATTTGTAATGCTATTCTCTTGAACTGGCTTGAAGCACTTGAAAGACAATGAACTTCATTACATCATGAAAGGTAAAATGGAGAAACATGTTTTGTACATTGAATATATACAGTAATACCTTTCCCACTTAGTATTTTTCTTACCTAAAATTCCAAAGTTGATTTTTGTTTCTGGCTTTTTTCTAGTAGGAAAGAAAGCAGAAGGCAGATAGAAGCATGATTTAGAAGCATGATTTATTGTCGTTGTGTTGTTGCCATTATTCTGTTGCCAAAAAAACCAAAAAAAAACAAACAAAAAAACAACTAAGAACGCTCAAAGAGGCTAGGAGATTCAGAATCTGATTCTGTTAAAAGAAAAGGTATATAGGCCTGGGTGACAACAGGGAAGATACCATGGATTGTGTATGGAGGGGTTGAAAAATAATTATGTCTCACAGGTTAAAATCCAGTGTCTCAAGGCTCTCAACCAATTAAAGGATTTGTGTCTATGACCAGGTAATATCTTAAGGCAGAAGATAATAGTGTTATGTCATAAATTCAGAAAGGCATAGGGAACATTTTTGTCTCTGTGTGTAACTTGGGTTTGTTGTAAGTAACATATAATTGGATCTTGTTTTATTATTTATTCTGACAATATTTGCCTGATAATTGGGTGTCTAAACAATTTACATTTAATGTAATTACTGATATGGTTAAGTTTAATTTTTTTATTTTGCTTTGTTTCTGTTTGTTCTTTTTCCTCTTTTACTAAATTCTTCTTGATTAATTGTATTAGTCAATTGTGTTTCTTTTATTGGTTTATTAATTATAACTTATTTATTTTGGTATTTGTTTGACAGATAAAAATATACATTTGTAACTTATTGCAGTCTATCTTCAAGTGATATTATATCTCACCACATATAGAATTAGAACCTTACAATAGTGTAAACACATTTTGCTCCTCCCAGCCTTTGTTATTGTTTTCATATGTAATACTCATTTACATGTTATAAACCTCAAAACACATTGTGTTTTTGGTTTACTTATTTAAATGGTCAATTATCTTTTTAAAGATTCAAATAATATAAAAATATGATCTATTTATCCTAGTAGTTACCATTTCTGACTTGTGTTATATTTCCACTTCATTTCACTTTTTTTCTGAAGGATTTTATTTATAAGGCAGTACTTTTCTTCACCTTTCATGTCTGAAAAATTCTATATTTTACCTTTGTTTTTGAAAAATATTATTGCTTGATGTAGAATTTTAGGCATTTTTTTCCTAACAAGAAACTGATGTTCTCTTTATCTTTGTTCCATTCAATGTATAGTGACATTTTTCCTTCTAGCTGCTTTTAAGATTTTATCACTGGTTTTGAGTAATTTGATTATTATGTGCCTTGGTGCAATTTTCTTCATATTTCTTGTACTTAGGGTTCATTGAGCTTCTTGGATCTGTGGCTTTATAATTTTTTTAAGTATGGGAAGTTTTCACCCATTATTTCAATTTTCTTTTTGTTCTCCTTACCCCCACCCCCCACTTTTCCTTTGGGGACTTTAATTATACATACAGTAGGTTACTTTAAGCTGCTCCATAGCCCATCGATGTTAACCTTATTTTTATAATTCTTCTCTCTTTGATTCATTATGGATAGTTTCTACTGCTGTGTTTTCAAGTCCACTGATCTTTTTATCTGTAATATCTAATTTGCCCTTAATTATATCCAATGTATTTGGGTCTTTTTTTATCTTTCATGTTTCTTTTCTTTTTCTTTTCTTTTATTTTTTTAAGAAAAGAAACTCTCTTGAAGCATAATTTATGCACAATAAGGTTCACCCGTTTTAAGTGTACAATTACTCATCTTCAGTACTTTGTGTAGGCATATGCTTTTATTTCTCTTGGTTAGATTCCTAGGAGTGTAATTTCTGGATTATAAGGTAATTCTGTGCCTAACAATTTAAGAAACTATTAAATTATTTTTCAAAGAGGTTGCACCAGTCTACATTTCAACCAGCAATATAGGAGGCTTTCGGTTTCTTAATGTACTCACCGACATTTGTTGTTGTTTGTCTTTTTATTATAGCCATTCTTATGAATGTGTAGTGATATCTCATATGAACTGGTTTTAACTTGCTTTTTCTAATGACTAATAAGGCTGGAAATTTTTCATGTGCTTATTGGGCTTTTGCATATCCTTGACTATTCAAAATTTTTGCTCATTTTTAATTAGATTATTTGTCTTTCTATTATTTTGAGTTGTGAGAGTTCTTTATATATTTTGGATATAAGTCTCTTATTGGGTATATGAATTAAAATATTTTCTCCATGTCTTTGGCTTGTTTTTTCACTTTTATGATGATGTCTTTTGAAATGCCAAAGCTTTATATTTTGATGAAGACCAGTTTTTCATTTTTTCCCTTTATTGCTTCATCTTTTGGAATTGTATGTTAGAAATCTTTGCCTAAGATCATAACAATTTACTCCTTGTTTTTTTCTAAGTTTTATAGTTTTAGCTCTTACATTTATGTTTATGATCTATTTTGAGGTAGGTTTGTTTGTTTTGTCTACTTCCTTTTTGGAACATCTGGAGTGTAGTTATAACTGTTTTGATGTCCCTATCTGCAGATTCTAACATCTGTATAAGTTCTAGGTCTATTTTGATTAGTTGACTTTCCTCCCACTGTGAGTTTTGTTATCCTGACTTTTTGCATACCTGACTATCTTTGATTGGATGGCAGACATTGTGAATTTTATCTTGTTGCATGCTGTATACTATTACATTCTTATAAATATTTGTGAGCTTCATTCTTACAATCAAAGTTATTATAATCTGTGACAACATTTTTGTTTTTTCTGTGTGGTACATAAAATAATTGATTAAACTTTAGATTTAATGAAACATAATAGATACTTGCTGTATATATTAAAGGGAATAGATGATACAGATATAGATATAGATTGATGTAGAGAGATATATACACATATACTTGAGTCATACATTTCTGAATTATTAAATACTAGAATTGGGAAATGGAAAATCTTAAAGGACAGATGTCATTCCCATGCCAGAGAATGGTATAATAGCAATGTGATATCTTGCTGTAATTAGGGACCTCTAATATTCAATACTAAATTATTACTCCAATACAAAATTCCCAAATTTTCACCAAGGTCTTTTTTAAACATTAATGTTGTCAGTGGAAAATAAAGTGACCTTGACTTTTTGGCACACATGGAGAAAAGGGAAAAGAATGAACATGTGGTGGGGGTGGGGGGATAATGATGAAATCTAGAATTTAGCTAAAATAGGAACATATGACCTAAAACTGCCATGACAACTTCTGCAATATTGGGAAAATCATTGGAAATAACTAGAATGACTAGCCAATTTCACTGAATCTTCAAAGAACAAAATCATATCGTCTGATACCTATTTAATACATATATTTTTTTGTGCACCTATTATATGCAAGTCACTGTGCAAGTTATTTTCAATGATTAAAAAATCAAATGACATTGCACCAGATTGTAAATCAGTATATTTATATATGTATATGTTGTATATACTCACACACACATATACACATAAACAGGTACATTGAAATATACAGATATTTAGAGTATTATCACAAAAAATATTATGTAAAGAAATTATAAAGATTAAATAAAAACTTTGAATACAAAATAAATAAAGGCCATTAATATGTGATTCAAAGAGAGAGCTCATTACTACTCATAGAACCTGGCTAACAGTGAAAGATATGCAAATTAATGCAATATGATACCATTTTGTACATTTCAATCGATGTGATTAAAAACACAATTTCTAAATATAGCAAGTCTATGGAAAAACTGGTATCCTTTACAATTGTATCCTTGTACAATTGTATCCTTATACAATTTAGAATGGCTCTAGCCATTTATGTTTTTGGTAAGACAAATAAAATGATTATTTTTATAAGTTTTCCTTTGTGCCAAGTTTTAACATATTATTCTTAATCTTTAGGAAAATACTACATAATAGGTGATATTATCTAATTAGACAATAAGAAAGCAAGCCTAAAATAGATTAAGTTATACCACATAACTGAGCAAATTAAAATTTGTATCCAGGTCAATGGCTCTAAAGCTAGTATTCTTTCAATTACATTATTAATATTCACACCTTCTGAGAATTTGTCTTAAAAATAATTTAAATTTTAAAAATCCATAATCATATAGATGTTTAAAGTGACATGGAATATAATGATAGTAATTGTAAACAATTTTCTGGTATAGTAAGTGTATAGTTAAATAAATCCTGATATACCTACTTAATAGTATATTCACCAGAAGTCTAATGTTTAATAAAACTCATTGTAAAAACCTCTATAAATAATATTTTTGCAAAAGTATAGGTTATGTTAATGAAAATTAGGAGAAAAAATATGTAATTTATTATAGTTATTGGATCAAGGCATTGAATTATAATGTTTTTCTCGATTGTCCAAATGCTTTAATGTTATTTTATTACTTTATTACATTTGTAATTAATTTTTAAAGATAAGCATAAGTACAGAGAAATCGATCAAAGTTCCCTAAGAGTACCATAAACAAGCGTCATAGATTTTGAGACAAGGCAACAAATGATTATTGTGGACACAGTCACAAGGGACAATTTCATAGCGGAGACTTGAGCGTGGCCTTGAAAATGAACGGAATTTAGATAGAGAAAATGCTTGTTTTACCAAATCAGGTCTATGAAGTGATATTAAACACTGAATGTCATTTAAAAAAAAAATGGAGCAGGTGTTTAAGTATCAAATAACTCACCTGGGACCTTGCCTTCTCACTGTGATGGAAATAGAGGTGGCCTAGGGGCTTTAGATGAGGCGTTGGAGGAGAAATGATGTCTCAATTCCTCATTCTGAATGTTTTAAATTTTATCATACACCTTTTCTGGCTGTCTCTATAGCCTCTCTTACCCTCTCCTCTGAGAGACAAGAGCATGTTATGTTAAGTGGTTTTAAGCGGGTATAGGAAGAGAGAAAATACTATCAGAACATGCTTCTTTCTGCTGCCTGACTCAAGTGATACTTTCGTTCTACTAATCTCTACCAGTCATTCTCAGAGGCAGGTTTTAAAAAAAATTCTGCTTAGTATCTCTGAGTCAAGCACAAGTTGGGAATGAAATGATTGGAGAGCTACGTTTACTAAATACTATTGGATTTCCTACGGTAAATGGCCTTGCTTATTAGCAGTAGATCTTGAGGTCACAGCCAAGAGTTAGATGGTATATGGTTTCACTGAAGTATGCCTTTCCAAATTTGCCTATTCATTTGACTACATCAAACAACTCATTTTTGTTCAAATTCAACGAGATATGAAAACATTTATGTCTCTTGTGTTTGTAGGTGGAAGAAGATGACGTCAGCTAGAAAGTGGAATTGTCATGGGTGTTCCAATTCACATGTTGATTAAATGTGTAAATAACATAATGATTTCTCCCAAATCCTCACTTTCATTGAATAGTAATAGAGCAGTATTGAGTAGGTTGTTTGTTTTTAAAGCAGTAACCTGAACTGGCCTCTATTCATTACCAATGTAAGAATTGGAAAGACAACGAGAGACATTCTAACCACTGGCCTTAAGGGTCTATATAGCATTCCCTACTGTCCACCCACTGAATAAAATAACCATCACAGAATGACACTTTTCTCTTGCTTAAATTTGGTTTTAAAGTGAAGCGTAACTTTCTGAATAATTATTTTGAGCTTGTAAATGGTGTCTCTCCATAACCAACCAAGCATATAACAAGAAGATGAAGATGAGACTTATTTTCACTTCATTTCACTTCTTTGTAATTGACAAGCTCTCGCTGGGTGTCAACTTTAAAAGATGACAAATCCTAAATCTTAGAGGACCCAATTCAATAGTTCAGCTTTCTAAATTATTTGCAAATTAATCTACATTTTCAAATGAGTCAGGCATGAAATATAAGATGACATCTATATTACAAAAATATTAATTTCCTTGTCTTTCTCTTTTTCCCAGTCAAAGACAAAAGGTACATTTAAAATGTTCATTTTGTTAAGAGATTGTGAAAATGAACATATAGGGTGCATTTTAGCAACTTGTCTTTTTCTATTTTTTTACACTAATTTATTTCAATCTATTTAAGAGTGCAAGTTATTCAGTTTGTAAATGTTCTGTGTGTCTATAAGGAAAAAATTATATTTGTGAAGTATTTTCAATACATTACATTTTTTAATAAAGGCTCATTTGGGTTCAACATATTAAATTATAATTAGAGCCCTGTTGATTTAAAGGATAGCATGAGCCCTCTTCTTAAATTGCCCTTGCCTCAGTTTACTGATGTGTAAATAAGCACAGCTGCATTGTTTCCATGTAAGCTAATTGATAATTGTATAAGGCGCTGCGTATTTTTAGTTCTTAACTGAACTTGTCAGAACACTGATGTCAGTGGTCTGATTTATTGAAGAGTGTGAAGTATAAGATAGACATTGTGGAGTTTTCTATTCCTCTAAAAGGAAAGTTCAGATAATTTTTTAACTGCATCGATTAAACACATTTTGTGCATAACAGTTAACTCCAATATCACTACCAAAAGAAATTGATCTAAATTAATTAATGATCATTAGGGGACAGTCAAATCATATTTCTCTTAAAGATATCACATTTCAGATAACACTATTTCCTTAGTACTTTAACACACTCCATTAAGGAGGCTAAGAAAATATCACCATTTCAGGAAATAGCTAGTAGAAGAATTTCCAAGTTGTTTTAGATATTAGACTCTCCTTGACCAACTGTCACAATCGTCACCATCAAATATTACCGGACATAAAATTAATATAAATGAAATGAATTAAGGAAAGCAAACTACCCATTTATATGAGCTGGGTCACTAGCCCTCTGGGATAGGAAACCATGACCGGTGAAGCAGTCAATTTGGTCACAGTTAAATTCAGCAGAGATTTGTTTGTTTAGGAACACTATGTAAAAGTAGAGCTTTTTTGTAGAGCTAAGAGGAGCTTTGCAGGCCACCTCATCCAGTTTAATTATTTTACTGAAAAACTGAGGCAAGATAATCAATATAAATCTAAAAGAGGAAAAAAGTAATGAAAATAGGTACTTTAAAATAGTCTTTTATACATGCACATTTCTTATGTGCATTCGTGAAGAATATAAAGGTAAATTTTTGCATAGTAGATTCATGTGTGAGAGCAAAACTCTAGCCCAACCACTGTGCCTCCATGGTTAAGCCTGGTAGAGAGATGGCACAAACGCTTTTCTCCTCGAGTTTCTGATTCAGCTGCCGCCATCAAAGGGGGAAAGAATTTTTATCTGATGTACATCAATGAAGGGAATATAGCTTAATACAAAACTCTGGGATTGAAGAACAGAGGAAGAAACCAGAGACTCTAATTTTAGGTTCCAAAACCATTATGCGTGAGTCCTTTGATTTCAATGGTTCTAATATTACCGTTTCACTAATTAAAGTTGAATCTCTTGACTGAACATTCTTCATTGAACTATGTTGAATGTATTTTTAAAATGCTCTGTGTCACACTGGCTACACTATACCAATAATTTCTATATCCTGCCATTTGGACATGGTGTCTTGAATGTAGACAGTGTTAGTTACACATATGGGTTATGATAATTTGTTTCTTCTGTCTTCATGCTCGATCCATTCATAAATTCTGGCAGTAATAGAGATCATTATATTATAATGTAGTTATTTATATGGGTGTCTTCTTCCTTTGATTTTGTGATTCTTAAGGACATGAATTTTTCTTTCTCCATAATGTTAAATAAGCACCATGAACAGAGTAGGTATCAGAAACAAAAATTTTTAATGGAAGAGTAAATAAACATAAATGCATTTCTAGGATTATTGGTTAATGTTCCAATCTGCTAGCTACTTATCTTTCTTTCAGTTCTGTCACAAAGTTAAGATTTGGTGAAGAAAATATGTAAATGTATCTAATATGTTTAGTCACTTTTTCTTACTCTCCCCTAAGACTGTCAGTATTGGGCTAAACTTCTTTGAAATACTGGTATACAGACTCAGCAACTATTTTGCAGAGTAGCTGTGCCTGACTCTTTCCTTGACCTGGAAGAATTTCTAGCCTGATAAGAAAGAAAAAAAGTGAGATTGTCTAGGGAAGCAAAGACTCTTATGTTGATTGATGAGGGTTTTTGATCTGTGCTGTAGCTTTCCTCCATTGTTCTGATAAATACTTGGTTGTTGAGATTATCACCCCAAAATACCTGTACTTGAAAGCTCATTAAAATATCTTGTTAAGGGAATTATTCATAGATTAATGCTTAGTAGAATGTTCTACACTTATGAGAAACTCAAAAAGATTTATTAAATATTTGATGTAGATAAAATGACTGCAGATTTGTTTTTTCTTCCCCAGTTCTATATTCCCTCCTTTGCTCTGATGGTAATGCTAAATTACTGTTTATTGAAAGATATTGTAGATGATCATTCATTCACTTCAACATGGTTCTATCTGTTCATCTGACGCTCAGATCTTTCTCATGGTCTCAAGATTTTTTCCTCAGTATATTTCAAGGTACAGATAGTTTCTTTGGTTTAGAACAGGAGTTGGCAATCTCTTTTTGCAAAGGGATAGATAGAAAATATTTTCAGCTGTGTGAGCCACATGACCTCTGTTGCAGCTACCTCTCTCTACCACTATACATGAAAGTACTCATAAATAATACATAAAGTAATAGATATAACTGTGTTCCAGTAACACTTTATTTACAAAAACATCTGGAGTGTTGAATTTTAGGTCATAGGTCACTAATCCTTGGGTCTTGTTTTCCAATGTCACTTCTATCCACATTGTGGTACCCTTTCCAGTATGGGACAAATACCCAGTTGTGATTTTACTTCCATGCACACAAAGTATTTCAATCATCTACTATAATTGACATGAGTGCTTAGCCTTAGTTTTCTTATTTGTGAATGATAACATGCTCTTTCTACTTCTGTTTGAGGGTAAAATTTCTATATGTGAAAATTTTTTATCAGTTGTGAGATGCTATGTAAAGCTAGTGTGGGATTATTTTGGTGGTCATTAAATCTGTGAGAGTCTTCAAAGTTTTAAACTGTTGGTCTTGCAAATGGGAAATTTAAATATAAAGAAAAAACTCATGTCATTTCTAACAATATTTTTGAAATGTTATTATATCAAGGTGGACAAAATACATGCTCCACTTGTATGAAATAGCTACCGAGGGCATTTTTGACTTGTTAGTTTACTAGTGTTATATTCATTTATTCTTAACTGGTGCCTTAATTTCTTATAGTGAACACAATTGCAAACAGTGTATTATCACTTCTCACCTCATATCTAATTAAGATATAATTAAAAGATTCAAAAATGTTAAGGAATTTGATCCAATGGTTATATCAGCATAAATAATTATATGATTCTAGTCATACCTTTCCAGTCTGCTCTAGTTTCTCAAAGTCATGAATTTATCTTTAATGTATAAAACTGTTTTCTTAAAAAAAAATTCTAGCAGAAGAAGCCAGCAAGAAAATGGAGTATACATTCACTGAGCTGTGAAATGTAAAGATCTATTCAACTCCATTAACTACAAAATATACATCAACCACTAACATACTGGACAATGAATGACTCTATATGGAGCACTACACATCTAAATTGCTGCAAGATGAATAGTTTGGTAAGGGTTAGATGCTACAGATATAAGTTTACATATTTTACCAGAAAAGTAAGCAGTGATGAGCTTACAGTCTTAATTCCCTCCAATTCCAATTCTCTGAGCAAATCATTCATAACCTTTATTTTCAGGGTAGAGAAAGATTAAATTACATGCAGGACTTTTCATTTTAGAAAAGGTGTAACCATGTGGATTTTAGAATGATTTTCATTTATTAAGTATCTATTAAATACCTCATGTAAATCGTATGCAAATAAAGAGTAATCAGGAAAAAAAATAAGTAGGCCTCCCTATCTATGTAGGAAGAAGCTTAAGATGACATTTTGTCAACATGAATTTTAGTAATTTTAAAAGGAAATAACATATTTATTTTTGTTTTTAAAATGCTTTCTTAATTATTTTCATAATATATCTATATTTAGGAAGCACTCATAAAGATTTAAAAAATTCATTTAAAAAATTTTTCTGGAGATGGAATTTATTTTGTATTTCTTATTCCAAGATGGACATTTTCTGAGTTTCCATAGGGCAAAAATACTAGACTTGACTATATCATCATAACAATCAGCAAAAGTATATATATGCATAATAGGTGACAGTATTAAGGACACGAATAGGTAAAATGAATAAATATTGTATATTTCTTCTCATGGAATTTATTTTATATACACACTCACAAACACAAATTTCTCTGGGCATATATATGATATTGGGCATTTTACAGAGAAAAATAAGTAATCCAAAGAAACATAGGCAAAGTGACAAGTAAGTAGTAGTTGAAATTAATGTCATGAATTCAGAAAGACTAATGATATTTTCATCACTTATAATAATAGGCTAGCATTTACTGTGAGTTTACCATGTGCTCAGCACTGTTCTAAGTACCTTCTATGTACCATGTATTCCTCACAACCTCATTTTAAATTCTGTTCTTACTTCCATTTTACAGATGAGGAAACAGAATTAGAGAAATTAAGCAATTTGCCCTAATTCACATAGCCATAAAATAGAACAGTAAGGATCTAATCCCAAGCAGTTGAACTACTGAGCCCATTTTCTGAATTATCAAGATATACCCCCTCCTTCCCAATAACATAAGGTTCTTGACTCATCTGACCAATTTTGAAGAACTCAGGATTTCATACCTTTCATATGGCATCTCTAAAGCACAACATAATTTATATTTTTGACAATTTAGTTAATAAGTGGATATTTTGAGTTATCATAGGGTGATGCCCTTATCAAATGATTTGTTGCCACTTTTGAGCAGCAGAACTTACACAATTATTTGAATATTGGAATGCATTCTTTCATCCTTAATTGATAATAAATCATGAAAAAGCTGATACTACATCCTAGTTATGAGAAAGACCTCATAAAGCTAAAATTTATCAGCCAAAGTTTGACGATACTACTAGTAACTTAAAGCCTCTGAGTCTTTAGCCTCATTCATATTTTCAATGAACTTGAGCCAATTGATTTCAGATGTTAAAGAAAAGATCACTATTTACGATCATGTACGAAACCCTAAAATGTATCATCAAGGATTGTGCCTAGAAGGTAGGCATAATTTAGGGTTCTATAATGCTAGCTCTCTTGAAAACTTCCCCTCCCCATCACTGCATAATACATAAGTTTATTGTTTACCTCATATGTTTCACTTTCAGAACATATTATGAACTAAATTCATGAACTTCCTGTACACTACTACAATATGTAACATTATATGTTCAAACTCTATTTAAGCCTTAGAAATGTTTTTATCATTCACCTCATATGAAAAACAAAACCTTTTATTGCACTTTTTGACCTTCTGTGAGTTGTCTGGCATAGGAAGAGGATCTATAATGTAAGGTTTAGCCATATAGTCCTGAAATTTATTTGTAAAATTTATTTATCACCAACTTTAAATTTTGGAAGAAATAAAGAATAATCAGTCAAAAAAGACACATGACATGTACATTACTTGTTTTGAGGGAAATTTCAAATTCCTATAATTATGGTCTAATATTCAAACACTAGGAACTCAACTGTTTTTAAGTAGCAAAGTCATTTCCAAGTCATTTCAAATGTTTTAGACAAAGCCTAATAAAAATATCTTTTAGAGAGCAACAATAGGAAAAATTATTTTTGTACAAAACAATAAGAAGAAAATATAAAAATTTAAATAATAATTATTTGTGGGCAGTGTTTTTCCTTCTTTCCCTCTTTTTCTTATTTTCAAATTTTCCTATGATAACTTGAGAGCAATGATACTAAAATTTGGATTTGGTCATTTGGAAGAAATAACTGGGTAGAATCTCCTCTTGTTTAACCTATAAATAGATCTTTGTTTCAGAAATCTTTATGTCTAAGTATTTCAGGTGGTAAAGATGCAACATTTGCGACGTTTTGAATTTAAAGCTATTTACAGGCTATAATTTATTTGAAATATATTTATCTAAATGCAAATGGAAACCACATATTTCTTCATATTTATTTTATTAATACTTTCTACAATACAATTCAGCTTTGGAAATAATTCTATATGGAATCCAATATAGCATCTGAATAGAAAAATCATACAGCTTGAATTTGATGGCTTTCTCTTCACCGATTCTTTGAATTGTAATTCCTATGCACTGCAATCAATCTCCTTAATGGCACCAATCATTTTTGTGGGGTCAGGATTTTGCCATAACATAGATTAGTAAAGTATAATAATTTTTCTTTGTTAGTGCAGCATAACTAATTAAGTGCTTCCTTTTAATGTTTGATTGAATTTGGTAAAAAGCATAGTTCAAACAAATGAAGGTGTGTCACTGACCTCAAATGGGACCTGGGTTTAAGAAAATCATTAGATGGAGCAACTGAATTAGTTCTTTTCCTCATTCTATTTCTACCATGATATGAAATATGTCAAGCTAGTTTTAAATAATGAAAGTACACTTGTAAGATGTTTATCAAATTGTGAACTTTCTGGCTCTGATGCAAAATTTGAGGTCAAAACAGAATTTTCTCTGTATATATTATCTATATATGATTTATATAGAAATTTTACAGATTTTTCTTTCAAAATGTTATTAAATCAGGATAACTGCTAGTTATGTTTCCATTTATCATAGTGTCACTTTATTTCAGTGTTGTCATGTGAATAATAGGCAATCAGGATTGAAAGTTTTTCAAAATTGCAGTCCTCTAGATGTTACAATTAAATTAATTACAAATCCAGAATAAACAGTTCTTAATCACATAAAACAGTTCTGCCACATTATACACACTTTTGTTATGATGTAAATTGAAAGCCAATGGAATATTTTTTTTAAATAAATAAAGCCTCATGTTCACAAAGCCCCAGCTAACCCCTCATTAATAAACAGATGCACTGAAAAAGATGTGCCACAAACATCTGCTCTTGCTAAAAATGACATCTTATTTTTCAATTTTAATATTAATAATTTGACAATCTAAACAGTACTTATTTCACACTTTTATATGAACAATCAACAGCTAAACAGTTCTTAAGTATTTTATTTATGGGCAAACCGTCTTGATAAAATGGGCTGTTTTCAGGAGAAGATCAAAGAGATAAATAAAGGCAGTCGGGGTGTCTTAGTCTATTTGGGCTGCTGTAACAGAATACCATAGGCTGGGTGGTTTATAAACAACAGAAGTCTATGTCTCACAGTACTGGAGTCTGGGAAGTTCAGTATCTGGTAGAGACCCACTTCCTGGTTTACAGAGCTGGTTTTGACTTTGTTCTCACAGGGTGGCTGGAAGGGGTGAGGGAGCTCTCCAGGACTTCTTTTATAAGGGCACAAATCTCATCATAAGGGCTCTACCCTCATGAACTAATCACCTCTCAAAGGCCCCATCTCCAAATACTATCACATTGGGGATTAGGTTTGAACACTTGAATTTGGGGGAGACAAACATTTAGTCTATATAGCACAGGGAATGGTAGATCTTATCTAGTCAAGGAGAATTCAGGTAATACCATGCTGGAGTTAGACATAGAATTGGACACAATAGGTCATTATTTGGGGTCCTGTGGTAGGAGGGAGAGTGAGGAAAGTAGCAGGTTAGAGGAGAGAAGATGATGAAATGAAGGAATTGGCTCTTCCAGTAGCTGATGAGAGAAAGAGAGAGAGAGAGAATTCTTATGAATAGTAAACCTATCAATTGTACTGTTATTGCCAAGCAAAAGAACTGGGACTGCCTTTGCACATGCCCTAGGTCTAATTGGGAATTAAGAAGGGGTCAATTTTGAATTGAGTTTCAGTTCTTCTAAGACCATGGCTTGTGCTAAAAGCTACTACCTAAGGCAAAGACCTGAGACTGTACCTCCATTAACATCCTGTGATTCAGCCTAATTTTTATTCTCTGGCCATAGAAAATTTCCTTCAAAATAAGGTTTACTTTGTAGCTATTTTGTAAAAATATTTAGGGATACCCTTTGTTCTCTTTCATTCAGGTGTTCTAGCGTGACTCAGCTTTTCCTGGGGACATTCAAGACTTCCTGGGAAGCTATAGTCTTCTTCCTGATTTTCTTATAGGCCCCAACGAGAGGCCTGGATTTTGTTTTTGTCATTTTGCTCTATTAAGTCAGATATTCTGCTAGATTGAAGCTATAATAACATGTAACAACCTGGACAACATTTACTTATGAAACCTAAGAAAAAAACAATCTGTAAGTGGTCCTGCTTCTCTGGATTTGAACCCTGTAAATATTAACAACTGAGCTGGAATCATTATGGGGAAGAATATACTCAGTTCAGGTATCTTTCTATAAAAATATTTGGAGATGTTTCTAAACTTCAGACTTTTAGGGAGATGACTAAAGGATTACTTGAGAATGGCAAAAGCCATACTTTGGATTGAGAAATCTATTCTGTACAATATAAAATATTATTTAAACAGCTATACACATTATAAACTACAAATAATGTATAATCAACTCCAGCTATAAATCTTTACCTCACTACTGAAATGGACAAAATGATCAAATCTGTGGTGATCTAGTCTGAATTCTTCTTCTCCTATTAAATAAAAACACACAGGTACTGTCCTAGGAACTGAGGCTGCATGCGCCAATTCCTGCCGCTAGGAGTCTCGCTCTCTACTACATTCACTCTACTTGTGGATTTATGCCTTGTTAAGTCAAGTATGGGGTTATCATGGAAATTCATATGAACTCAAGAGATCTCAAGCCACTTAAATGCCTTGGAGAATCAAGAAAGACTTTCTAGAAGAAGTCCATTAGAAATGGAAACATGAAAGAAGAGCAAATATTAGATGGGGAAAAAGATGAAGTAGGAGCGCTCCCAGTAGAGGAAATAGTACCTGCAAACTCCCTATTTCCATAAATTCCAAGGCTGTTATTTGGAATTTATGCCAAGTACAAAATTAAGATTTTTTTTCAAAAAAAAAAAGCCTTTATTGCTAAGTATGAAAAAGGTTTGATTTCCTTCCATTAAACTGTGCTACATAGCATTGCCTTATTTTTTTTTCCCCCTTGAGGATAGCAGGTACTTACCTGTCCATCTCTTATTTTCTTTCCAAGCTCTTATGTCTGTCTGAGTGCTTAGTGTTCTCTGCTGGGGGTATCTAGGAAGGAATGAAGAGTGAACAAAAGAATAATGACCAAACTCTTTCTCTGAATCTTAATTAAGGCAGATAATATTTCAGATCTCGAGATCAAAACTATTTTGACATCTATATCTCGGCAGCAATATATGTATTTTAAGGGACAAACAAATGATTTTTAAGAGTGAATATCAAGATGAAACTGACATTAACCTGCTAATAACTTATGACTGAAGAAAAGTTTGTTCAAACTTTTAAGAATCTTGCAGGAAACGTAATATTACACATGCCCCAGGGGCCACCCTATACCTAATCTTGGAACATTAAAAGTGACATGCAGTCTTTGTTAAGAGCCATTGGCTAGAAAGAGATGACCGACAGTTGTAGGTTTCAGTATCACCATTCAAACTAAGTTCAAAACAATAACATTTCTTTTTCAAAGCCCATACATTACACAAAAAAACAGTTAGACTGATTATCATAATTATTTATTTCACATTTTACATATATTTCTTTGTGTTTTGCCTGTTATTTCCTGAGAGTTGTTTATTGATTTTTTAACCGTCTGTTTTAATGACTGCTCTGTTTCAATTTATGCAAAAGGAAGTTTTATTTATTTATTCAAAAACCTATTATGTGACTATATTCTGCTAAGTGCTAGCCTCCATACGATCTTTAAGAATTCTATATTTCACTAGGAGAAGTAGTCAAGAGAGCCAATGATTATAATATTATATTACCAAATATTGACAAAAGATACATACAAAACATGTTCTAGGAGAAAGCTATACCTGAGAATTAAATTCAGTAGGCAAAGTGGAGCATCTTGGAAAAACTTTAAATGAATTAAATGCATTTTGAAGGATACAAAAGAGTCAGAAAGAGAAAAGATAGTCTATACCAAGGGAACAGCAAGCAGGACAATTCAGAGCAGTGAAAGAGCCTGAAGAGAGCATTTGAGAAACTCAGAATAAGTTTTATAGACCTGGGGTGTAGAAGGTGCACTGGAATGGTAGCTGGGGTTAGGGCCAGAGGCGTAAATGGATCCACATGAAGAAAAACTGTATTCTTTGATATGAGTTAGAACTTTATCCATAAAGATATGAATAGCTATTAAAGAATTTTAAAGGGAGGAAATAATATTAAAGGGTTTCTGTATCAAAACAGTAACCGAGGCATTAGGAATATGAAGGGTAGATTGGGGGTGGTGTCAGGGCACAGTAACAGTATTTCCATTGAGCTTTATTACTGTTTAGGTGCTACAAATTATACAGGGCTGAACAAGATCTAGTCAATGACTATAGATACATTAATTTGCTTACTAATTTACTTATTTATTCCTACCTTTTCCCCAAAATGTATTTGTAGCAAGACCGACCCCAAGTTGCTTGGTAACTCATCAGGGTCAGAGAGAAACAA
Organism: Rousettus aegyptiacus; assembly: GCF_014176215.1. Lineage (NCBI taxonomy): Eukaryota > Metazoa > Chordata > Mammalia > Chiroptera > Pteropodidae > Rousettus > Rousettus aegyptiacus. Next base: position 112,368,100 of record NW_023416306.1, on the reverse strand, counting down.
TAGGTAACATATGCATATAAGTACCTAGATTATTTAGAAACACATACCAAATGCAGATGATTTGTTTTAATAATTGTTCTAAGGGAGTACAGACAGGATCATTTAAAACTGAGGTGATTAGGAAATGCATCAAGGGAGCTAAGTCAAGGAAGAGAGTTCTTTTTGGACAGAGAATCTTTATAGCCACTACTTTCAGGTCTTCCAAATATTTTAAAATTCATTCTAAATTAAAATTATAGAGTAACTGGGAAAAAATTTTTAATGAAATTTATTGTCAATCAGGAAAAAAGAAAAAAAATGTTAAGTCTATTAAAGGGATTATTTTATAATGAAATACAAAATTTATAGGTTGTCCAAAAGGCCATTTTATTTTCTGCATTATAAACTTTCTCTATGTCCCCCACAGATCATTTCTCTCACTATTTTTTCCCACTGCTTATTCATTTATTCTTGATTATATTCTCTGCTTCTTTCTGAAGATTTGTTGTCCCAAATGTCATTTCAATGATCTACTGCCAGATACCAGGAATTTTGCCATGAAATTCAAAGTGTTTCCATGTTTTATGAAGTCAGGAATCTCAGTCAGCTACTACATTCAAAGAGACTAGCAATATAGAGAATAATAACAGACTGAAAAACAGGAACTATAAACAAAGACAAACTCATCAGATTTTTTTCTTCTACTGACATTGCATTTTGACTAGTTCAAACTTCTTTAAAACGGGTATAGTTAATTACAAATTAAAGATTACTGCGTGATCTTCTAACAAAGTCTTTAAACTTTGCCTAGACGTGATTACCAAGGAAAAGAGCAATCTTTGATTATAAAATGCTTCTTTTGTGAACCCTTTGAATAAAGCGGTAAATGCCACTAAGTAATGTATTTTGCCTAGAAACATCTGTATAGTGGATGTGTTTCGATAGGCAGATTAACAGAAGGAAATGTAAACATTTTTATTTCAACTACAAAGACCTCTTTGTTTTTCTAGAACCAGAAGTTTTCAGTAAACTTCTTAAAGTCAATATGTGTCTAGTCCACGGTCAGCAAGAAAAATATCTATCAGTTAAAAACAATTCAAATTCTAAAGTGGGAATTAGAAGGAGAGCTATCCAAATCAAAAGTACATTCAAATAAATAAGATTTTGAAATGACTGTAGAAACATTATACAAAGAAAATCAATGGAAGCATCAAGAAAACCAAAATAGAGGAAGTATTGTAGAATTTGCCTGACTTCTCTTAAACCAGAGGTTATTCCCAACTACTCCTGAACTCGCCATAGATCTTCTTTCTTCTTAGTGTCTTGTTAGTAGTACCCGCTGAATCCAAGTGATTACACTCAAGAATACTGTTAAGATCAATTAGGTATTACTAACCTTTCTTTATATCTGAGACACTGTCTTTAAGACAGACATCGGAAATAGCCACAGCCCAATTAGAACTTAAACCCTAGATAAAGTGAAAACAAATCTTTATGTAAAGTAGTACTTAGAACCACATTAACACATTCAGAAAATTTTTTCCTTTTATCTCACATAATTCTACACTAATAAAATTTTCCTTGCAGTTTTCTGTATATTCTTTTTCTGATTCCTATATTGATGTTCTTTCTCATCCTGGATACTAAATACCTTCCAAACTCCGGTGCCTGATTAATTTCTCATCTCTATACTCTTCTCATAACAATAAATTTTAAAATAGGAAAATAGGTATATTCACAACAAAATATGAATATTAAATGTTGACCCAAGAATAGAAGTTTTAAACATATTAATAATTATGGAGGATGTTAAAGTTTTACCATTTAAAAAGGTAAAAGATCATACACAAATGTAACTTTAAAAGAGTCTACAGTTCTTATATAGTAATACTATCTTTTATGCAGTTTTTATTCAAAATCAAAATTTTTTTAAAAAAAATTCATTTAGTGGAAAAATCTGACCTCTTAAGTCTTGTCCTGCTTAGTCTGAATATTTATTTTCTGCAGAAATATTAATGTGTTTATAGAGTACTATGCCAGATCCAGCATCTAAAGCAAAATGTTTAGCAAAACAATTCCAAGAATGTCATTTTAAATAGTCATTTCTGCTAAGTAGATTTATTTTGGGAATGCAAGGATGGTTTAATAATAGAAAGTTTATGAACACAAGTCATTTAAAGGGGAAAAAGATTACATTAATAGATGCTGACAACATTTTCAACAAAATCCAGTTTGCTGTAACTTGATTTTTTTTTTTTTTTTTTACAAAACCCTATAGTTATGCAAGAATTTAAAGAAACATTCTGTGTAAGTTAAAAAGCATTTACCAAAGCCAGGGACAAGCATAAAATCAAATGAGGAAATGTTAGTAGCTTTTTATTTATCCTTAGTAATAAGTCAGAATAATTATTTTCACTACTAGTATTGTTTTTGAGGTTCATTCAAAAGCAATATGATATGCATAATACAGAAGCACCATAAAAGCAGGCATTACCACTAATTATAGATTATATAATTTTATTTTTTGAAAATCTTAGAGAATCAACTCAAATACTTTGTAATAATAATAAAATTTAATTGAGTACCTGTCATCGAGTCATGTAAATTTGTGCTAGTTACCCAAACCTTTTCTGCTTCAGTTTTTTCATCAGAAAAAAATGGGAAGTAATAATATCTAATATATTAGGTTGTCATGAGGATTAAATGAGTCAATATATGTATAGTTAAATATATGGATAGTTAAAATGCCTGGCTCTATGAGTGTTATCTATTGTTGTTGCTATTACTATTACTATGATATATATGATTATAACTGTGACCAGTGAAATGGGAGGGAAATTAAATGGGAGAGAAATTGTGTGTGTGTGTGTGTAATCTCAAATCAGAAGTTCCTTCCACTAGGTTACTAAAACAATGCTTATGGAAGTACCCAACAAACTATTCTACATATTTAATGTTCAATTTTCTATTCTATCTTATTTGACTTCTTAGTAACATTAGACAGAGTTCTTTTCTCCTGGAAAAACTTTCTTTACTTGGCACTAGACATGATAATTTCCCTCCTATCTCACTGTTCACTATTTATTTGTCCACTCTTTGACCTATTCTTCTTTGTCCTGCTTCCTAGTGATGACTTGCTTAAAGACTCAGAAATTAAGTTCTATTATATAGCTGCATACTCTTTCCTAGGCCGTCTCATGAGGAAATTATTTCAAAATAAATTGTTGATATAGTACTTATAAGCATCTGAAATGTGCATATGCATTAGTTTTTCATCACTCACCACTTGACTATAACCTGCACAAGTGCAAGAAACTTTTCTATCTTACCCACTGTTTTACTGCTAGTACTTAGAACTGTGCCTGATAAAAGGTATGGGTTCAGTAAATATTTGTTAAATAACTAATGAATAAATAAACGCCAGCCATAACTAATTAGAAATAAAATAGAAAATATTCAGTTAATAAGAGCAACAAAAATGTGCAAAGTACCTAAGAATAAATTTAACGATGGTACAAAACCTCTGAAAAGAAAATTATTAAATTTAATTAAGAAACATAAAACTTAAACAAATGGAGAAACAGACTGTGCTCTTGAATGGAAAGACTTTCATGTTGTAAAAATATTGTTCTTTCTTGAATTAATATATGTATGACATATTTTTAATGTATTACTATCAGAATCACAACAGGATTTGTTAGTTTGCTTTTTGAAACACAATTAAATTGTACAAAAGTTCAAATGGAAGAAAAATGTGTAAGATGTGCCAAGAAAATCTTAGAAAAAAACAGTAAGAAGTGGAATTAATATTTGATTAAAACAACATTCCAACGAGTGGTGAAAAAAAAAATGTATTATCCAATAAATGGGGTTGGAATACCTGACTCTCTATTTAAAAGAAATGAAGCTTTTACTCAGGTATTTACCTAAGAGAGTGAAAACATATATCCACAGAAAGCTTTGTATGCAAATATTTGTTGCAATATATTTATTTCATCATTGCCAACTGGAAACAATCCAATGCCCTTCAACTGATGAATGGTAAACAAATGCTGGTACACCTGTACAAGGAAATACTACTCAGCAATTTATTATTTTTTTATTGATGATTATTATTTATGCATACAGCACCTGATCTTCCTAGGTGATCTCCCATCCAAGTACTAACCAGGCCTGACCCTGCTTAGCTTTAGCTCTTGAGATCAGACATTGGGCTTGTTCAGGGTGGCATGACTATAGACTGGGGTGTGAATCCAGGACCTTCTATGTGTAAAGCAGATATGCTAACCACTTCACTATGGAACCATGTTCACTACTCAGCAATTTAAAAGAACAAATTACTGAAATGTAGAAAACAATATGGAACAATAGGAAAAGGATTTATTATAAGTGAAAGAAGCCATACTCAAAATGAAGCTTATTGTGTCATTTTATTTGTGTGACTTTCTAGAAAAGGCAAAATGCAGGGACAGGTATCAGATCACTTGTTGCCTATCCTGCAAACCAAGGCTCAGGAAAGGGTTAGCATTTCTTTGTATCCTGTAGTAGTCTCACTCAGGTAGAATGAAAAATGATGAGCAATGTTTTCTGGGGCCTGTACAAGGCTTTAACAATCTGTGTGTGTGTGTGTGTGTGTGTGTGTGTGTGTGTGTGTGTGTGTGTGTGTAATGCAACTATGCTTTAAAGAAAACAGACTACTCCACCCAGTGATGGATTCTTCAGAGCCTTACATTTTGCTTTCTGGTTATGAAATATAATTAATACATATCTATTTTAGAAAATTTAGAAAATATAGGAAAACTAAATATAAAATATAAGAAGTATCCTTAATTCTTTTCTTACTTTTTCCTCCCCGTTTTTTGGTCCAACACCATCCCCAAGAGGTAGCCACTGTCATCTGCAGTTCGGTGCATAGTCTGCCATGAACTTTTCTGCTTATACATACAGAATTAGGTTGAAGTTTTATCTTAGTATATTCAGACTGCTATAACAAAAATACCATATACTGAATGCTTATAAACAACAGGAACTTAATTCTCACATTTCTGAGGCTAGGAAGTCCAAGATCAAGTGCTGGTAATTTCAGTATCTGGTCAAAGCCCACTTCCTGGTTCATAGCTGGCCATATTCTTACTGTGTCCTCACCTGGTGGAAGGGGCAAGTGAGCTCTCAGGGAACTCTCTTATAAAGGCACTAATACCATTCATGAGGGCTCTGTCCTCAAGACCTAAATAGCTGAGAGAATATTTTGTGAAACATCATAAGGAATGATTCCTTTTGCATACAGTAAGGAAAATACACACATTCTCAAACTTTTAGTTTGTGACCTTTTATTTTCTTTTACCTGCTTTAAAAAGAAACTTTTTCAAAGTTTCATTTAAACCCCTCAAAAAAATAAATCAGACTTCCCAAATGGGCATATTCTGCACTTTTAATTTTATGCTGGCAGAGAATACAATCAATAAATTATTACTCTTTGTGAAACATTTACTTTTAACTCCTAGGGTTACCAGAATAGTTGTTATTTTTTTTTCCACATTATTTGACAGCTGAAATTAAACAAATCCTATTCAACTACAAGGCTAATAGAGGGTTTACTACGTGTGTCATTAGCACCATCCATATAAGGTAACAGAAAATATGAGGTGTGGATTTTTAAAATATGATAAAATGAGAATACTGTTAGATGCACAGGAAGGTGTGACTTCAGGCCTGGCATATTCTTATTAGAATGAAAGCGCCTCTGTTTTATTTTACTGAAATAATCAGCATTATGTGTTTTGAGTTGACATCTTTCAAATTATTTTATCAAGTTAAAAATATACACGTTAGTTGAAACATGTTTTAACTATCATGTCATTTTAATGTAATATATGGCATAAAAGATTGCTCTGTAATAGGCTGCTAAACATTCAAAAATATCATGGTTAGAATGAAGAAACATAATTTATTTAGTTATATTTTTTAGCCCTTAACTCTTTTGCAACATGTTTTTTATACTTGAATAAAAGATTTTAGGAAAGTATAAAAACATTACTCAAAATATTTAAAAGAGAGTATATACATACACATGTGTATATATATATTTATATATGAATTTTAATGAGCACATTATTCATAATCACAAAACTTAGATTATATATTATCACACTGGGGCAGTTTGTAATCCTGAGATTACCTTTTTTTCCTGCTTTGCATTTATATGACAACTTTCATTCACAGATTTTCGAAGAATACCACATAAAGAACAACAGGGCTATACAGCCCCCCCACAGCCAGCAAGAGAATGAATAGTCTTCATTTCCTCTTTAAAACATACAAACTGATGTCCCCAGATGTCTTGAATGCCATTTGAGTTGTATAATTCCTAAGGCATATTATTTTCATTTCTATTTCTGTTTATGCCAGTAGTGGTTACTGTAATTTCATAACTTAATTAAATACATGGAATAAGTATAAGTATGCTTAAAAGAGTTGTTCTTAAGAAAATCAAAATGATGAATGTGTTAAACAGAAGAGAGTAAATGCTGTGCATTTAGGTGGAGATGAGACAACTATAAAACATTAGAAACAAAATTCATCACAATCTAGAATGAAATTCACTTATATTCCTTTACAAATGTTTTTCCATCACTTAAAGCTACTTACACTCAAGGTTGTCAAAAATACAGTATGAATATGGTTTATGCAAGAAAATTCTATGGAATTTCAGTTAGAAGATCCATGCTCAAAGAAAATGTTTTACTCTATATCAAAATATAAAATAAATAAATGGCAAATAACCCTATATTTATATATTTTAAATTAGAGGGTATTATGAATGTATATTCGTGATGTTTTTTATGATTCTTCTCCTAAAGTGTTTTTTAATTTTATTTTATTATTAATGTCCAGTGTACAGTACATTGATTGGTTAGACATTTGTATAGTTTATGAAATGATTTGCCTGATTGCTCTTTCTCTCCTCTGGCTCTCCACCTAGCCATTACACCAATGCTAACTGCATTCCCTATGCCATGTTCCCCATCCTTGTGACCATCTCTCAACTGCTAATTTGTACATCTTTAACCCTTCACCCCATTCTACTAGTCCCACAACCTCCCTCCCCTCTGGCCATCACCAGATTGTACTCTATATTTGTGAGTCCGTTTTTGATTAGTTTGTTCTTTTTGTTCTTTAGATACCACATATAAGTGAAATCATATGGCATTTATCTTTTTTTGTCTTATTTCACTCAGCATAATAACCTCTAGGTCCATCCATGTCATTGCAAATGGTAGGATTTTATTTTTTTAATGGCTGAATAATATTCCATTGTATATATAAACCATAATTTTTTTATCCAGTTTCTGTTAATGGGCATTTAGGTTGCTTCCATACCTTGGCTATTGTAAATTGTGCTGCCATGAATATAGGAGTGCATAGATCTTTATGAATTATTGTTTTGGTTTTCTTTGAATAAATACCCAGAACTGAACTTGATGGGTCAAAAGGTATATTCGTTTTTAATTTTTTGAGAAACCTCCATATTGTTTTCCATAGCAGCTGTACCAATTTGCAATCCTACCAACAGTGTACGAGGGTTCCCTTTTCTCCTCATCCTCACCAGCACTTGCCATTTTTTGATTTATTGATGATAGCTATTCTGACAGGCATGAGGTGATATCTCATTGTGATTTTTTTTAACTTATGTTTTTATTATGGTGACATTGGTTAGTAAAATCCCTTATATGAATTCAAGTGTACAATTCAACAATAAGGCATATATATATATTGCATTCTGTGTTAACCGCCCATAGTTTTCTTTCTGTCAACATGTATTTGATCCCTTTGCCCCATCTCCCTCTCTCCTCCTATTCTCCCCCACCCTCTGGTAACCACTAGTCTATTGTCCATGTCCAGGAGTCTTGTTTGTTTGTCCTGTTCATTTGTTACTTTTAGGTTTATATCCCACATATAAGTGATATGTGTTTTTCAATTTTTACTGTTTGGCTTATTTCGTTTAGCATGCTTATATTGAGGTCCATCCATGTTGTCACAAATGGCAGCACTTCATCTCTTCTTATGGCTGAGTATTATTCTATTTTATATATGTACCACAGCTTCTTTAACCAATCATCTATCATAGGACACTTTGGTTGCTTCCACACTATGAATAATGCTGCTGTGAACATCAGTGTGCAAAAGTCTTTTCAGATATGACTTAAAAGCTCATATTAATACCCAGTAGAGAGATTAATACCCAGTAGAGAGATTGCTGGACCATATGGTAGATCAATTCTTAGTTTTTCAAGGAACCTCATACTGTTTTCCATAGTGGCTGTACCAATTTGCAGTCCCACCAGCAGTGCATGAGGGTTCCTTTTTTTCCGCATCCTCTCCAACACTTGTTATCACTTGTCCTGTTAATAACAGCTATTCTAACAGGTGTGAGATGGTATCTCATTGTGGTTTTGATTTGCATTTCCCTAATAGCTAGCGATGTTGAGAATCTTTTCATATGTTTGTTGGCCATTTGTATGCCCTCTTGGGAGAAGTGTCTATTCAGGTCCTATGCACATTTTTTAATTGGATCATTTGTTTTTTGTTGATATTGAGTTGTATGAGTTCTTTTTATATTTTGAATATTAGGCCTTTATCAGAGGTGTTGCTTGCAAATATATTTTCCTCATTGTGGTTTTAATTTGCATTTCTCTGATGATTACTGTCCTTGAGCATCTTTTCATATGTCAGTTGGCCATCTGTATTTCCTCTTTGGCAAAATATCTGCTCAGGTCTTCTGCCCATTTTTTAAATGGATGTTTGGTGTTTTGATATTGAGTTGCATGAGTTTTTAAATATATTTTGGACATTAACCTCTTATCAATGTGTTATAAGCAAATATCTTCTATTCAATCAGTTGTCTTTTTGTTTTGTCGATGATTTCCTTTGCTGTACAAGAACTTTTTAGTTTGAAGTAGTTCCATTTGTTTATTTTTTCTTCTGTTTCCCTTACCCAAAGAGACATAACCGAAAAGAAATTACTGTTAGCAATGTCAGAGAGTTTACTGCCTATGCTTTGTTCTGGAAGTTTTATGATTTCAGGTCTTACTTTAAATCTTTTCTCCAAAAGTGTTTTAACAGCAATTTGTAACCCCCATTGGATTGCATCAGAAGGCTTCGGCTATAGTAGTCAATGCTCAGGTGTTGGAATCAGACTGCCGTGTACAAATACAAGCTCCAATATTTAGTATGTTTGGGACTCAACCAAATTATACAACCTCTCTTGAGTCTTAGTTTCTTCATCTGTTAAAAGAGTGGATTAACATTATAGATTTGGGTTGGAATTACTAGATCTTCACTAAGCAAACACTGAGCATTTTGTCAAGTGATCAGCAAATATTCGATAGATGACAGCTGGTATATAATAAGATATAGGAAAGACTGTGACATTGGATTTGCTGTTTTCCAACAATTAGCATTTTTTCCTTACAACTCACAGATATTGAAAAAAAATAAAGGGCTACACGTAAAGCAAATTTAATATAATTTTAGTGTTATTAATAGTCAGACTATGAGATGTTGAAAGTTTATGCTTTTAAAATTGAGAGCATAAAATATAAAAAATACAATCTGTAAATAAAACATATTCAAAACAATATGCTACATTTCTGTGCCAAAATTCACAATATGTTAAAAAAGTTCTAAGATATATAGCAATGAAAATATATGAACCGATGGCTTAATAAAACTGAAACTGGGGTAAAAAAAAAAGCAATAACTGTAAAATCCACTTTTATTATGAGTATATCTGATGTAAACAAAATTTCAATGGTAACCGAAATCATAAAACTTATCCTATATCTTATATCTTTTTTTACTTAAAACAAGCATACTTTAACATGCATATGGCCCATTCTTCTTTCAGAAATAATGGCAGATGATAGGCTCTTAAGTTATACTGTGTATGATTTATTGTGAAGAACAAGTTTCAAAAAGTATAGACTGTGATTTAGGCACCCAGTGTGCTCATTTATAAAATGTATGGTTCATTATAACCACCCCCTTTTTAAAAAGTATGTAATTTCCAACTCAATTTCAAATGTCAGGGAAACATTGCCTTTTTCTAGGTTGACCAATAATGTTTTCATGATCCAAATAACAACTCTTATGCTTCTAGCCTTGTTTTTAGATATGACTGAGGAAGAATTTTGCATCAAAAGAAAAACTGAGTCCTAGAAATCAGCAGAGAGTCTTTCTTGGATTTTCAACTTAACATTTCTATTATATATTTCAAATAATTTTTAATGATTTTAGTCAAAAGAAGTCAGCAGTTCCAAAACTGTTATTAAATTTGTGCAATTTGGGATCAACGAAATGAATGTCATCCTTCTTGTGTTTGATAATGTGATTTGTTCTTATTAGTCTTTACTCAATATATGCTAAGGTGATTATTCTTGTTGATATGATCCTGCTCTGTGTGATAGGAAAACAGTATATTCCTTATTTGAAATGAGATCATCCTAAACATAAGAAATCAGAAACATAAGAAATGAGAAAACATAAAAAAAATCAGAAAATTTACTAAATAATGGGCTACCTGGTTATAGAAATTTTATTCCTTAGAATTCAGGAATTCAAGAATTCAGGAATTCTTAGGAATAAAGTTTCTATAACTAGGTAGCCCATTATTTAGTAAATTTTCTGATAGCACTGATTCTACTAGCTAGCTTAATACTAAAATGTCATAAAAATATGAATCTTTTATAATAGTTTTCTAGGAAGAAAAAAGCCAACTTTATGGTAACTGATTTGAATTTTTTAACATCGTACAATGTTTATTAAATAATATAAACTTCAGTAATGATTTTCATCTCTAGAGTTTTATCAAACAATTGCAAAAATATGGTATTTTTATCCTCCTGTTCTCTTTTATCCAAGCACAAAAGAGACATAGAAAAAAAGATAGTTTGGTAATGAAAAATTATTTTCTCTAAGTAAACATCAAGCTTATTCAACTCAATAGACTCATTTTCTTGGCCAAAATTAATAACTATGATAATAACCTTGAAAAATAGCACACAACCTTTCTTCTCTATGAGCTCTATTAAACTGGGGAAATACAAAGGTATCCTCATCCATCATTTCTGATTACATGATTTGAAAGGCTGGTTTAGAGAAGGGAAAATTTGAGAAAGGAATTTTACTTATTATTGCTTTAGAAACAGTAGAGATTAATCTTTTTAAAAAACTATCCTATGGGCTTTAAAACATAAAGCTATTTCAATTTTTTAAAAATTTTTAGTTAGAAAATTCTTTTCCAGAAATACCAATTTTATGTTAACACATGTTCTCCACTGTAAATGTCACAGGTTCTGCCAACTGTATTTCCCTCCCATGATGTAGCAGAAAAGCTCACTGTACATTGTCAAATTTGGTTCGGAAGCTAGGTTTCAGATACCATCATCATTACCATTATCACATCTTATAGTTGAACAATGTTTTCTGGTTTAAAAATTTTGCCTAGAACACATGTCCCTATCTGTCCAACATAGCCCTGGAATATGCGTGTTGCCTGGAATAATTACCAGTACCTCCCTCCTCCAGTCTCAAAAGTGTCCTGGTTTACATGACAAAATTATACAGTGATCCTAACTTTAACTAGCATATATGACAATTCTATGAACTTCAAAAATCTGTCAGAAAATTAGCATGGTCTTTATATAATGAATGAAAAAACAGCTCTTAAAAAGTTGCTCACTGTCCAGTGAATAGCTGGACCTAAACTAGGTCTCTCTGGCTTCTTTTTCAAACCTTCTTCCTTTTTATAAACTAAATTTACAGAGCTGAACTCTGAGTGCCTCCAAATTGCCTGAACTCAGGCAGAAATGCTGCTGTTTTGACATTTTTTTATTCAAAATACATTTATTCTTTATGGGGTATGGATTAGAGATTATCCCAGGATTCTTTTTTTTTTTATTTAATTCATTGATTTTGCATGTGTTTGTTGGGGGGCAGGGGCGGGGAGAAGGTTGGTCACAATCTCTGTCACATTCTCAAGGGTCAAAGAGAATTTGCTAACAGCCACATTGTCCAACCTTCTAATGGGGGCCACACTTAGACTCTACATGATCTAATTTCACAGTGTCACGGGACAGACCCAGGAACTCCTGCATCCATGGCAGCTGCTCTGACTACTGACCTCCTAGGAGCCTGGTTTCTGGAGCTAGCCAGTTGGAGCTATATCAAGCCTGTCTCTACTCCCAGTTGATGACATGTATTGTCCCAACAGAAAATTTCAAGTACAGAACGTGGTCGCAGTAGTTTCTCTGTGTGCACGATCTTATCTAGTGAAAGCTTTATATGTACAGAATCTTGCCCCTCCCTGAGTTATATCTTTTTCCTTTCTGTCTTAGAAATCTAAGTGTTTACTAACATGGTTTAAACAAGATAAAAACAAATGTTAAGTGATAATTTCATTATTTCGAATTTGCCTAAGAGAAGATATTTTTAGAAATACACTGAATTTTCGAGTTGATGTTATTTCACAATTAAAAATAATTTCAAAAGTAATAGCACAGCTTAAAAGAAGAACGAGTACAAAAATAATTTATTATGAAACAAGTAGACGCATTTAAAAAGAAAAAAGCGTTTAATTACATCTTAGTATATTTGCAATGATTCATGATGGCTATTTACATCAAATGATTTTTTAAATATTAAATATTAAATCCATTTAAATGCAATAAGTTGTATGGAGAATTTTCATCTTTATTTCAGAGTCATGCTACTTTAAAATTCGTCATTAGAGTTAATAAGAAATTATATTGGAACTACTCTGTACATTTAAATGAAGCATAAATCAATTATTGAAGCAAGGAATTTTTTCATCATTGTAATGATTATCGGAATAAATTTAGTTCTTCAACGCTGCCTAATGATATCTTCAATAAAAAAAATTACATAGACTTAATTTTTACTAGGAACTCTTTAAATGTGCTTATAATGTCTTTTTTCAGTCAAAAATATTTTAGAGAATTCTCATGAAGTATTAGAATGCTCTAAATGCCAGATTCAGTTACCCTCAATACCCTGGAAACCAAAATTAGATTCAGAATCAATATACTGTACTATCCATTTAGCATCTAGTACGCCAAACACAACATTTATGAAGGAGGAACGGACTCAAAAAGATTAAGTTAGTAAAACTAATCAATATAGCAAGTGATATTATAGAGGGAATTTTGTATGTCTGTGACTTTCTCAGGTGTTACCCACAGAAGCTGGTTTGATTTTGGAGAAATATCCTTTGAAATTTCTTTTGGCATTTACATGACAATCCCTTTAGTCAAGCATGGGGGATGGACACCTGCTTGCACTTTGAACTTCTCATCTTTATGGAGAACGAATAGGGCAAAGTCTCAGATAATTGTTTGGCTGCCTGCTGATTACATCTTTATATGAGTTAATAAAATTATATAATAATCATTATTATTGTTGTAAATATTAAGTGCATACTGTGTGTCAGGAATTTGAGAAGCACTTCATACACATCTCATTCAGTCCTCACTGCACTCTTCCTCATTTTTCTGATAAGGAAATAAACACAGAAAGAGAGAATAACCTGTCTAGGGTTACACTACTGGAAGGTGACCAAATTGGAACCCTTTCTCAGTTTAACTTATGGCAAGCATCATCTCACTAACAATACACAAGTGTGCCACAATGTGGTCTACAGTGTTCCTAGGGACTCAAGAGTCTTTGAATCAAGAAAATAAAATGAAGGAGTGAAATTTGTCATCACCCTCCCCCTACACACACATGCACGCTATTCAGATTAATTGACAGAAACATGATTCTAAAAACTTCTTAACACTGATCTACACATAAAAATTTAAAAATACACACAGACCAAAATAATGACAATTTGTCAAACGTTTTCACAAATTCTGTGATTTCTAGTCCGGGCAATATCAGATCATACAAGTTAGTGTTCCTGGTAGAGTTAGCCATCAGAAAGTGACATGTGACTAATCCACTGCACCTTATGCAGATCCATATTCTCTCTCTCTGAGATTGGAGTGATCCCAACCAATGTTGTCTTGATGCCTTGATATAGCCAATTATTCGTGAAATGAATTATTGACAATAGCTGATATGCTAATGCTTGAAAATAAGTATATAGATGATGATGATGATGATGATGGTAGATGGATAGTTAAAAGAAAGAAAGAAAGAAAGAAAGAAAGAAAGAAAGAAAGAAAGAAAGAAAGAAAGAAAGAAAGAAAGAGATAGAGAGAGAGAGGAAGGAAGGAAGGAAGGAAGGAAGGAAGGAAGGAAGGAAGGAAGGAAGGAAGGAAGGAAAGAAGATAGATCTAGAGAGACAGTTTAATTAGTAAAAATACAACATTCATGCAGATATGCTTTCTTAAGTGTGAGAAGAGTGGAGTATCAGCTAACATTTGGGGAATTTGCTTATTGGGAGTATGTTATTGATATTAATGTCATATGTGTGTTTTCTCTGTTAGGAGAAAAGTTTACCACAGCTGCTCAAGGAATATGGAACCAGAATAAGAAACTTTCCACTTGAACTTGGGGAACCAGCATACTCATTCAGGTATGATCAAGAACAAACCAGTTAAAACAAGGGATGAAGGTAGGACATATTATATATATTTATTCATTATATTGTCTAGAGATTCATGGTTTAGATTTCAAATTATTTCTTTATTGACTTCAACCTGCAAAGACTAGGAAAACTTTTTTTTTTAATTTTTTGGTAAATATGAAAAATTTTCCATCTGAGCTCACATGCTCCTCAGAAATCCAATTTACAAATACACACTAATCCACATGAATATATCTTTACTGATGAGAATTAATCTAGATAACCTCAAAGAGAATTGTATACATAATGTAGAATTAAGTTAATCTTTTTTTTCATATTTTTGTAACAACTGTTAGGAGGTTAATGATTACATTTTCACTTAACAAAATTCTATGGAGATGTGCTGAAATATGGAAGTACTTAATGACTATTTTCTATATGTTTCACACTTCGCTTAGCTATCAATATGTTATATGAATAAAAATAAATTTAAAAAATAAACTAATAGGACATAAAAATACCAGTGTAAACATTTGTCACCATACTTACTTTCTATTCAGAATCTGACGAAGTAAGCCAACCTCAGTACCCTCAGACATGAAACTGGATATATGAACACTGGAACAGGTGTGAGAAGGTCTGAATCTGACCAAGCCCAGCTCAGCCACTTATTAGCTAAGTGGTCTTTAGCAATTCTCTTGATTCTTCTGGTTCTCAGTTTTATCATCTGTGCAAAAAAAAGGAGGGGGGGTTAACAATATAGTTACAGCTCTAAAATTATTGAGAAGGACTTTGAATTTTAAATTCGATAATGCAAAATTATTCTAAAATGTATGAATGGGTTATTTATAAAACTATATTTAGTAGGTTTCTTTCTCACTCATGATGAAATTCTTTTCTTTTGGTAAAGACTACAGAGAGTATTATGTTGAATAATATGGGTGTGTTCATACAGCACAATAATTCTTCAAAGGAAGTCATCATCACCATGCCTGTTTTACAAAGAAAAGAACTGAGGCCTACCACTACTGACATTCCTAGAGTTAAGCAGTTTTGTAGAGACAGTGTGGGGATTAAGATTTTAGTGCCTTCAAAGTTTTAGCATTATAGAAACATATTAGTTTTCCGTTGGTTATTCATATTGTCCTCACCCACTAGAACAAGAACTCTGGAAGGCTCATATTTTATTCCACCTAGCATTTATCTCATAGCCTGAGGCAGCATAATTACTGTGACTTAAATGTGCTATGTAGTCATTGTTTGTGGTGTAAGAGAAAAGCAGAAGTGGCCTGTAGTTTGCAAAGTTCTACCTTCTTAAGTGCAGTGTCGCTCAGCAGTTGCTTCACTTACAGACTTTGGGTAAACAACAGGGTGACTGATAGAAACAATGTTGGTGAAGAAAGCTCAAAACTGGAAAGTGTTGTGATTTAATAATCTCTCGTCGTGATTAATCTCTTTCCCTAATTCACTCACTTGTCAAGTGCCTTAGATGCCATTAAGCCAAACTCTACCAAAACAGGAATCCTTCTTATTGTTTTCTTGAGAGCAGATGGCTCAGTTCTTTTTTAGCAGGCAGAGTTACAACACATTGTTGAAGATTCTTGGGGGCTTTTTTCAGAAGTTTCTCCTTACATTGAGCTTACTCAGTGTCCTAGCTCTACTGCCTGCACTTTGTTTTGTCCGTATGCCATTGTATGCATGAAGTGGATAATGAGCATAGATGTGGCTTCTATCCTCAGCATTGAGAACTCTGTCAGTGGTGGGTGGGAAATTAAGAATAATGGGAGATGAGGGAGCAGATTTAGAGAAATTTATAAACTTATATATCCCCAAAATTAAAAAATAAATTTTTAAAAATTCACTATGATAGTGTAGACTCACTATGGATACTGGATTCCCATGTTTCTGGATATGAATTATCTTCCCCTCCAAAGTAAAAGGAAAGTCGGCTGGACTTAGATTTAGAATTATGATCCCATTGCTTACCGACTGGGTAGTTTGGCAACTTAAACATTCTCAGCTTACTGAGATAACATATGAAAATGTGTAGCGTAGCATATGACACATGACAGATTTCCTTTTTTCCCATCATAGGGTGTCACTTTACCATTATCTTTAAAACTTTTCCAAATTTATATTAGGTGTACACTATTAGAAAATTAAAACAAAGTAAAACTATATGAAGCTCTAAGACTTTTATACATATTTTCTAAGTGATGTCTGCTCCAATCAAGCACAGGTAGATGCAGAGTATTTAATTATCTACTGATTATATTGTAAGAGAAATGTCGGTACAAAAATTGTTTTCTGTGGGGTGGACAAAATGAGTAAAGTGGTTTAAAGGTACAAACTTAGAGTTATATAAAAAATAAGTAATGGAGATGTACTGTACAGCATGATGACTATAGTTAATAATATTATATTGTATATTTGAAAGTTGTGAGTGTGTATTTTAAAAGTCTTCATCACAAGAAAAAAATATTCTAACTTGTATGGTAATTGATATTAGCTATACTTATCGTGGTGACCATCTCTCAATATTTACAAATAGCACATAATTACACTGTACTCCTAAAACTAATATAATGTTATATGTCAATTATATCTCAGTAAAAAATATATATATTTTCTTGGATCAGGCTTTGTAATTAGCTTCTAACATTCTTATAATTGTTCCCTTCTTTGATTGTTACTCATTGTTCACCTAAACATTCTTTTTAATTTTGTGTATTTCCAGGCTTTGATAACTAGTAGAAATCACATTTACAAAGTTGGTCATCTACCAGTGTGTCATGCTTATATTTATTTGGTCTAAATACAGTCTCTTAAATTAATCCTGTAAATCCTCAAATGCTTTCTTCTAATTCTATTATATTATTGTCCATATTATTGAAGTTAGTAATACTTACAGATTATCTCTATGACTAACAGTAACCAGAAGATTAGCCTAAGATTAGCTCTGATAAAAATAATAATTTATACTAACATATTTGTAATAACATACAAATATGCTTTGAAAAAATTTAAAGTTTGATAGACTATAAAGCTTTCACACTTGCAGCTTAATTACCTGCCATGGTAGAGATAGGGCATCATGATATACTTAATGTTTCAGTTATCTGAGAGTCAAGCAATTTATGTGGACGAATCACCTTAGAAAGGGACACTACCAGTGGGAATGAGATTTGTGTACCAGACAATTTCACTATAAACCATAGTATGCTAGTTGATTTCTTAGTTATGGTAATTTAGAAAACCAGTACTTTACCAATAGTAAAACTGAAAGTTCAACATCTATGCATTTTGAAAGAAGTCTTATAAGAACACAGTGAACATAAAGGGAGATATATCATAGACACAGTAAATGTGCAGCTTTCCTTATCTACTCATGGTTGTGATTGTAATTATTTTATTTATCATTCCACCTTGCCTATCCCTATAATCTCCATTTTCTTGCCTAGGAACCCATTCCACATAGCAAATATACGCATGCTTTATAACAAATGAGTCCAGTAAACAATATTGTGTGTTACTTGTTCCCAAAAAGTATTTGTCCTTGGATACGAACAGAGAAAACCTCAAAACCCGAGTTGCCAAAAGATTGTCACAAGTGTGGAGTGAGAAAGAATAAAAATTCTCTTTTCTGATATCCAAAGACAGGTGGAGGGAATATGAAAGACACACATGAAAGAAATACATTGTACTTGAAGCATGTGAATTTTTACAGATCTGCCATTCCTATTATCACCATCTATGATATTTTTATATTGCTACAAGTTTTTAAAAAGCATCCTTAGAGACATCTTCATGAGAAATATTTTTTATTTTTAATATTCAAATAGGAATGATTTTTTTTTTCCTCCACAAGATTCAATCATTATCTTTGTAATACCTACATATAAGACAGATTTCTTTGGGCCCATTACACAGGTGGAGAAAGTAAAGCATTGAAAGACTATAACTAGGTAAGGCTTAGGAATGACATTAGCTACTAAAATTCACTTTTATCATTTCCTATTTTATGAAATAAGTCTTTGAGCCAAGACTTCTTTGATGTAGCATATATCATATCACAGTTTTGACAGGAAATGAAACATATCTAAATTAAATCATTGCCACAGTCAAACCTAGTAGAAATGCTTTGTCAGCAGGGACAAAGTTTTTATATTTGAGTTAAGTTACAGAATCACAGAATTTTGAGCTGAAAGGGACAATAGAGATAATGTAATCTACCTCCTCTTTTTCCAAATAAGGAAAGCAATTCCCAAAGAAGTGATGCAAATTACCCAACATGACACAGTTAATCCATGTCAGGGGTGGGACAAAAGCCAAGTCCCTTTATTTCAAAGTCATTACTTGTCTGCCTATGTTTCTGTCCTATATGTTCCCTAGGACTATTTAGAGTTAAAAGTAAATTTAGATCCTGAAAAATCCCAATAGATCCTTTTTTTCAGCAATTCATCTACTTCTCATTTCCTCAATGTAATGCTCTCTTTCATACTTTGTACTTGTATTTGCCTCTTCCTGGAAATCCCTACCCTTTCTTCTCCACCTGGAAGAGCCCTACTTCATTCTCATAAAACATCATCACAAATATCACTTTGGTTGTGAAGACTTTCCCAGCTCCACTGGGTGGGCGTTTCTTGTTCTCTCTATTGTCTCATAATATCTTACAGTTTGTTAAATGCCTGGTTTGTGAGGTTTTTTTCCCTGTTAGTCCATGGGCTTACAAATAAGGACCATGTCCTTATGTTTGGTTAAAATTTCTAGGTTGTAAATAAAGGAAACCTATTTAAACTAACATCAGCAAAGGGGATTCTGTTTTGTTTTAAAAATCTGGGGATAGCTCCCACAATATTGACAGGGATGAAGCCCATTCCCAGAAATAGACTAAATACAGGACTGGATCATACAAAAAACCAAGAAGACTTCTCTCTTTTTCTCTTGTTTGTGTTTCTTTCTGTGCATCTGCTTCATTCTTTGCTGTTACCACAAATCAGCTATCTCTCTTTTCCAGTCCAGGGTTAGAAATGGATTCTGCTAACAAATCTCTAATTGATAGCTCCTTAATTCAAGAATAAACCAGATAGATTTGGAATCCTCTAGGCTCAAATACAATTCCCATGAAAGCCTAGCTTCGCCTGGACCAGTACCTACTCCTCTACCAATTAACTGTGACTAGGAGATAGACACATCGTATTAGCATGGCTGCTCTGACTGAAATTACGGGGATGGCAGAGAAGGAAGTTTCCAGAAAGTGGGGCAGAGTGGGCAGAGCAGAATGAGCAGACGAAATGGTTATCTAATACAAGGTCTTATTCACTGTTGTATTCCTGTCTGCCCTTAACGAACATATACCTCACCAGCTCACTGGTGAAATTAAGGTCTTGTGACCATGATGGACCAAATGTTTTGAATGAATTAATTCAAAATATTTTGTACAAATCCATAATTCTATACATGAGTAAACTAAGAACAGGAGAGAAGAAGTAATTTTTTCAATGACACATGAGTGGTTAGTAATCAAAGGAGAGCCTAGATTTTTGGAATATTAGTCTTAAGCTTTTATTTAAATAGTTATTTAGTATTTATTTTGTAACAGGTAATTTTCCAAGTGCTTTACCAACATTATTTCAGTTAAATCTCATAAAAACACACTATGGTGAGTACTACTGTTATGTAAGAAGAATTCTGAGACAGAGAAATTTAATTACTTTAGTGGGTCACAGCCAGGACTCAAAGCCAAATCTACTTTACTAGAAATCTCCAAACTGGCACTGCCCAATAAAATAAATTGTGAACTACATATATGATTTCAAATTTTCTAGTAACCACATTTTTAAAAAAGCAAAAAAAAAGCTTAATTTTTAATGTTAATGATACATTTTATTTAACTCAATATATTAAAAATATCAATTCAACATGTGTTCACTATTTAAAAATATTATATCACATTCTTTACTTTGAACTAAGTTGTTGCTTACAGCACATCTCATTTTAAATTAGCCACATTTCAAGTGTTCAATAGCCACATTTTATTACCCAAAAAGCTTGAAAACATTTATCCACAAAGATATTTGCACCCCAATGTTCATAGCAGCATTGTTTACAGTGGCTAAGACATGGAAACAGCAAAAATGTCCATTGAAAGATAATTGGTTAAAGAAGATGTGGTACATGTATACAAGGGAATGTTACTCAGCCATAAGAAAAGATGAGACACTGCCATCATGACAACATGGATGGATCTTGAGATTATTGTACTAAGTGAAATAAGTCAGACAGAAAACGTTGAGAACCATATGATTTTACTCACATGTGGGATATAAAACTAAAAGTAACAAACAAAAAATACAAACAAACAGATACTCATGGACATAAACAGTAGATTAGTGGTTGCCAGAAGGAAAGTGGGAGTGAGGAAGAAGAGAGGGTAAACAGGGTCAAATATTTGGTGGCAGAAGGAAATTTAACTTTGGATTGTGAACACATAACACAATATACATATGATGTATTTTTGAATTGTACACTTGAAACCTATTTGATCTTATCAACCAGTGTCACCCCAATAATTAGAAAAATTTTTTAATGAAAAACATTTTAAAAAATTAATAGCCACATTTTGCTAGTAGCTACCATATTGGACAGTGTAGTTCTACATGATAAGCCCAGCTGCCCATCGGAACTAGTTTAACCACATAGATTTCAATGTGACAAAAGGACAAATTGTCAAACAAACTATTACATTTAGCCTTCCCCTGGATATCATATTCAATATTGCATTGCCTGGTCCAATGCATATTGCACTAAATTGGAATCTCTAGCCTTTACCTCCAAGTATTACCTGCAGTGTTACTCTAGGCACAGTGGAGGGCCACCCAACAAAAGCTCTGACCTGGCAATCAGACTGTTCCTGGGGATCACAGCAGAGGGACTCATCCCAAGAAAAGCTGCCTTAAATATATGGCTTCACTTTGTTTTATATCCAAAGAAACTAGTTCCATCTTAGTTACTCAAGAAATTCAAAAATAAGTAGTTTAGATACCTTATTTTTGGTTGTGCTCTCAAAGTACCTCTTTAACTAGATAAGCAGGATATGTGTTTTGTGTCAGATCATTTTCCAGTTTCAAGTATAGGCCATTAACAAGAATGTTGTAGGTTGTTTAGATGAAGGGAGAAAGGGTCCAGCACTCAGCATATGTTGAGGTTCCATCTTTGCCTCATTTCTCAGGTTATGGGCAGCAATTAACATGGCCAGCTGACAATGCTTGGCCTCTTTTGAACATCATTTTCAGGAACACTGGGAAGGAACTATACATAATGAGAAGAAACAGAAAAAGTGTTGGGAAGCTACTAATATATGAGAATATATAAAGTGAAAAGTGAGGAAAAATAATTATATGAGACACATCTATAAGTGATAAAAAATTAACCAGTTTATAAACTCCATGAGCTCACAGTTCTGCATTATCTTATTATTGTTAATTTTCAAAAAAAAATGTAGTTTATTTATGTGAATCTTGGGACTTTATTGATGAACAAATCTGAAGAGATCGGGAACTATTTTAGAATTTAAACGTTGAAAAATTAAATACCATATCTGCTACTGATCTATCTTTTAAAATATTGTGTTTCTATAAAATCCTTTCTTCTACATATACCTATAATATTGAAGAATTTAGAACAACTACACTTACATATGTTAATAAGTGGGATGTATTACAATCAATCATTTACATTACACCTATTTCTAATATCCATGATCTATTTTTTTTCTACGTAGAGTAGCACTCATTTGCAAATTCTACTGATTAATCATAAAGACATTTGTTTTTTTCATTTTACGTTTTGTCACATGCCTTTGTCACTGGTCACATTATAGAACAAATGAGAAGAATTTAAAACAATGGACATTGTTTCTGTCTTGGAGAAATATAAAATTTAAATTCTTTCTTGGAAAGATCAGACAAGATAAATTACTGCATGGCTTCAGTAATATCATAGTAAGTAGAAGACAAGCAAACAGAAAAGAACTGTATTAGCTGGTGGAAGATAAGGAAATAATAAATCTGAGATGGCTACCTGGGAGAGTTCTAAGCCCCAACAAAGTAAGGCTCAATTTAAAACGTTTTTAATAAACTTGGGAGTGAAATTAAAGGAAAACCATTGGGTACCATGAAGAGAATATTAAATAGAATTTAAATAGGTTACAAAACAAGGAATTGAAGTTTAGGTGCTAAAAACAGAGGAGAGAGAAATAAGAACCTTGAAGAAAACTGCATGATACCTAAACATAGTAAGCTTTCAGTAAATGTTAATCAGTATCAAAATGAATGTTAGAAATGTTGAAGATAATTTAAAGGAAGGCAATGAGTATTATCAACATAATGGTTGGGATGACTTGGAATTTATTTTAGCCAATTTAGAGTGAAAATTGGCTACGGTTGGGAAATCAGGAAAAATGGAAAAATGGAAAAATAGAAGTAAAAGCACCTAGATGAGGAAAGGCAAAAAAGAATGTGCAAAAATAAAGCAAGGTTTTGGAAAAATAATTTCCTAATTGAGAAAAATTATTACAGAGTACTGGTGAGTTAATTAAAAATTTAAAGTGATAATGTCACTAATTCCTAGTCTTTGGAGGAATAAGTGCAGACTTGTCTCAGATTAATCTATTCCTTGAATATAAACAATTAACATTTCCTATGTTCAGCTTTTCGTTGAGAGAGAGAAGAAGGGACAGAAGAAAAGAGAAAGAAAGAGAGTGAGGTAGAGACAATGTCCTGGCCCCATCTATAATGTTGCTGTACTAAAAAGCTTGTTTAATACCTTCACGTTTTTAAAAACACAGGATTATGTAATTCCAAAATGACAGCACTATTACTGTTGTGTTTAATGAAAATCTCATGCTATATTATCAGCTTTTCTGTTGTCATAGAATTCTCTCTCTGGAGTTCATGGCCCAATTAAGTACATAATGCATTTTTTAAAGGAATGAGCAAGGAGAAACTCTCTAACAAAACAGCTTACTTGATATTTTATATCAAGTACGCATTTTATAGATTCCATCTTTAAAGGACAGGAACTAACTAAAAATTCCTTCTGTGTTTAATTATAGGGATTTATAATACCTGATTACACATTTATCCTCGAAGCCGTTTTTATACTTGTGCTACTTTTTAATGATTTTCTGTCGTTTTTGATGTCTATGTCTTGCGTTCTGTTCCAGTTGCAAACTACCCCAAAATATAATGGCTTAACACACAAAAAAAACAATTATTTAGCTCATACATCTGCAAGTTGGGCATTGTCCTTTGAGAAGGCTCATACTTATCCACATAGATTGAGTGAGATGGTTCAACCAAGGGTTATAGGATCTGCTTCCGAGATGGCTCGCACACTTGGCTGGCAAGTTGACATTGACTGTCAGCTGGAAGCTCAGCCAGAGCTGAAGAAGTGGGGGTCTTAGCTCTTCTCTATGTGAATCTCCCCATGTGGGCTTCTCTAGAATTGCTTGGGCTTCCTCGCAGTATGGGAACTAGCTCCCAAGAGAAAGAATTCCACGAGAACCAGGCCAAAGCTGTATCATGACCTAGATTTGGAAGTCACAGAGCATTCTGTCTGTCATAGTCACAAATCAACTCAGATTCAAGGGAACGACTGTAGAGCTCACTTCTCAATGGGAGGAATGTTAGAGTCACATGATAAAAAGAATTACTTGGAATAGGAGATACTGTTATGGCCATTTTTGGAAAATATAACTGCTATAGATTCAAAATCTGTCTGACTCCAAGTGAAGAAAATAAACTCTGGTTCACTGCTCTCCCTTGTGTTTCTACCCAAATTGCATTGCTCAGGAATCCAAAATTTCTCTCTGGGGCTGTTTGTTCTTTAGAGTTAACCACAAGGAGAGGGTTTGAGAACCGAAAGCCGCTCATTGCCTCCTATACCTGCTAGACAGATCACAGTTAGCTCTGGAACCTGTTACAAATCAGTCTTCCCACTGATTTGCTATTCACCATGATTTACCAAATCACAGTCCTTGTTGCCTCCCTCTATACAACCGAAGTAAATCTAGTGAAAAGAAAGGAACATGTGACTCAGGACACCAGATTAAAGTTAGACATCGCACACTATTGGGGAACAGACAGCAGTATGTTTTTGATTGAACATCGTTTGTATGTGTTGCCTTAAAGGATTGTGTATTCCAAAGGACAGATTGAAGAAACTACTTGATCTGATAGACTCCTGGTTCAGATCTGAGGGTCCATGTGCAGAGTGGAAGAAACATGGATTCCCAACAGATACGTTTAAGTTAAATTTAGCTCTGTCACTTAACCATGTGATCTTGGACAAATTACTTAATCCTTTTGAGCCTCAGTTCCCTTGTCTGTTAAGCAGGAATAATAACACCTATCTTACAGAATTGTGGTAAGAACTCAATAAGATGATATAAGAAAGCCCTTATATCTAGCATATGGCAAGCTCTAAATAAATTAATTCTCTTTCTCCTTTTTCTGCTGCTGACTCACTATGCTTTAGAGTGCCTAATTTTCTTGAATCTCAATTATCCCTTTTATAACAAAAAACTCAGATGAATTTGTCCTCCATACTTAAAACCAGCAAGTAGATGGCAATGCCAAGACAATGGTATGTTAAAATCTGAAAGGTATTAAGTGCTCTTCAGGTGTAAAGAATGCATAAGTATAGTGAAACCCCATCATCATGTTTTCAAAAAAAAAATTAACTCCCCCAATGTCAGGCAAATATTAAAAGAAAGATATTACATATGTATAAATGAGGGTTCTCAAAAGAAAAAGGTCATGTGGAGAATCTTTTGGCCAGAAAACACAGTTACTAGTGGATTTTCACTATGTAAAACAATTTTTGTATGTATGTGCTATATGTACAATTTAGTTTGGGAATACTGGTGAAAATGGCAAATTGGAGGAGATTTTAGAAAATACTACATTTGCCTAAAATCCTAAAGAGAATCACCAATAATATGGAATCACCAAGAAAATACCCATTAAGTGTTTCAGGTGTACAATTTTTGCTCTGGGCTGAAATGACTGGCCTTTTTCTGTGTGATTGCTCCAGTCCTCATTTATGGTGAAACCAGCAGATAGAGGAACGTTGGCGGTCTTTGCATATGTTTCATGCCCTTAGTGCAACAAGAGTGGCAAGTTTGCAATGTTTGCCAAAACAGCTTGAAGTCATTTGCTGGACTGAGTTTGAAACCCGTACAAATAACAGAAGCTAATTTCAGCTTTCGATGATGACTCACTGAATCCAGACTCAGACCTGAATGCCAATTCAGTCCTAGTCTTGAATGCTTTAAAGAAGAATCCCTCAGTATTACTCAAGTGTCCACTTTAGACTATCTTTTATTCAATAAACGTGATACCCTCTCAAATCCATCTCTGCGTAGGCCAGCTTTCTGTGGCTTTGAACACTACAGAATTGTGGTTTGGGGGTATTCTAGAATATTCCGTTCTTATTTTAGTTATTTTTTATTTGTGTCATTCTAAATTGGCAGCTGGCCCAAGGGGCCATTACCTGCCTTATCAGAATCAGTTAGCATTCTATTAGCAATAATTAACTCCAAGCAACAGAAAAGAGTAACTCAACTTGAAAAGGGAGCCAGTTTCCTCATCTATAAAATGTATTCATATTTCACAAAATTGCTGTTATAATCAGATGAGAAAATATTTCTTAAAGCGCTTTATAAACTCTACAAAGGCAAAGTGATAGGAAGGAGATCAAATTCACTATATTGAGAAGTCAAGATAGAGTCCTGGGAGAAGAATGCTAAAAGCAAGCCTTCACAGAAAGTTATTTGGTTAGGAAAGATTAGAGTCAGGGACATAGGCTGTGGTCAGAAACTTAAGTCCCTGCCCTGGTCAAGTGAGGTCATCTCAGGTCTGGAACCCAAGGGATGGGGGCCACTGTGGAAGCACAAAGATACAGGCACCAAAGCTGAAGCAGAGAGATGTAATAGGTTGAGCTCATTATCCAGCACAGGCAATCTAGGGAACTGTTTTGCATTTTTGCCACCTTTACATTTTTATGGTCTAGACTCCCTGTTTTCTTCAAGAAAAAAAAAAAAAGAAAAGAAAAAAGGCTTCACCTTCAGTGTGAGGATGAAGTGTGCCAGGCAAAGTTATTCTAAAGAGAGCAGTATAATTTGTTAACATATCTTCTAAACTGTTGTCTCCACAGATATTCATCTCCACAGTTTTCAGCATCCTTTGAATGATCCAACTTATTCACAAGCACTTAACAACCCATGCTCAGGTTTCTCTGGGATGTAATGTTGCCCAAATTCTCGAACACCCACCTCAAGAGGCTATTTTAATGTTTCTTGGCATTTTTAGTTTTTCAATCAATGAAAATGTGCCTATGCTATGTCTCCTTCTCTTGAACATCTGGCCTCTGACTGGCTGACTGTTCTGTCTTAGGATGTGACAATAATGGCTAATAGTAGTTGACATGTCATTCCTCCTAAATAACAATTTTGTTGTAGAGAGTTTTTAATGTTATAAGCCAAAGCCTCAAAGACATCATGGTATTGTTAGTGGAAGTGAAACTCTGCCTGTGTTTCTAGAAATCCCTCAAATCACCCTACTAATGTGGGCACCACCAATGCCTGCTAACAAAGAGACAAGCAGGAAGATGCAAGTAGGTGGGCCAATTCCCACAGGGGGTGCTTTATGGTGATGGTAATGAGAATGGGGTACTAGTCATTCATCTGAAAACCAAGATACATGCAAAACACTTTGGGAGAAAGTGATATATAATTCATCAGTTTTTATGATTTTCCTGAACAATGCAGTTAATGGTCTGAGATCATGCATATGATTACCATAATATTAATTTATTCAACAAATATTTATTGGGCATTTACCATATGCTGGGCACTGTGACAGGTCTGGAATATACAGTGAAGAAGATGATACAAATACCCAAATAGATAATTTGAAATTTTGATGGTTGTTCTGAAGGAAGATGCAGGGTAGTAGAAGAGAAGGCTAACAGGGAATTGAGATTTGAACTAGGAGTTAGGAAGGACCTCTCTGAGAGAGTATCCTGAAGGATTAGTAGGATTTAGGTGAAAAGGGAGTGGCGGGAACTTTCCAGGTGCTGAGATGTGAAGCTTGGTTACTTTATCTAGAAACTGACAGGAAAGGCAGTGTGGCTGTAACCCAGAAAGCCGGAGAAAAAGTAGAGTAAGAGGACCTGGGAAGGTAAGCAGCAGTTACAAGATGTAACTTTCTGTATGTCTTGTAAAGAATTTTGGAGTCTGTTCAAAGTACTGTAGAAATGCATAAGCAGTGGGGGATGAGCAGGGGCCATTTAATTATCAGAATGGCGTATTATTTAAATTTCAAGAAATCATTCTGGTTCTTGCAGGGAGGGGGAAGTCAGATAGGCAGGCAAGAGAGGGAGTGTGGACTAGAATGCAGGAACAAGTAAAGAAGAAAGGACAGAATCGAGATGTATTTTATAAGGAGATTCTGAAAGACTTAATGATTGACTGGGATGGGGGTTCTGTGGGACAGAGGAGGTGTCAGAAATTACTCTCACATTTCTGGCATAAGCACCTAGGTAAATGGAGGTGTCATTAATAGAGATGAGTAGACTCTCACAAATTGATGGGATTTCAACAAGCATAAAATGCAGACTGTGGATATGGCTTTACCTTGTAATAGTCAATGAAAATGGCAATGTCAATCGCCGTCATCATTTGCGTGTGTCTATGTTTCTGTGTGTGACAGTGACTGTGTTTGTGCTTTGTGATGAGGAGGACAGCGATCTTAAAAAGGAAAATTGCAAACAAGTAGGTACCTAAAATAATGAAAAAATGATCATTGAGTAGTATAGATGCTGCTGGGGAGTCTTTCTGATGCAAATACATACCTAAGTTAGCTATGCTTTCACCCCAGGAACAAAAAAAAAAAAAAAAAGAAGAAGAAAAGCAAAGTTTAGAAAAGAAACACTGCCACCACAGCTACAGATTCCATTGTTTCTAGGGAAAAATTCATTTACATCAAATATCTGAAGCTGTCAGTGCACACAAAGACTTTGAAAGCATTTGTTTAGAGCTAATACTGTACTTTCTATTTATATTCTAATACCTCGTCCACCCCCTTATGATTCTTTGTGAACTTGCTCAAGTTTTGGCTCTACTATACTTTTATTTTTTCTTCCCCTGAGACACACTTGTAATCTTTACAGACTTGTTCCAAGAGCAAAGAAACGGATCATTAAAGAAAGAACGAAATGTCATTTGATGGTGTGCCTGCTGCTTTCTTTGTGGAGAATCTGTTCCCATCGCCATGTAAAATTGAAGAGGCTACATGCCAGGAAAGTTAAGGACCAGATTAGACCTGGTCAAGGTCAGAAAACATGTGTTCTACCCACCCCCTTTCAAGAAGGTGAATTCTGAAGCTGAATTAAGCGCGATATTTCCCATTGTTTTTATTGAGAACAATCTTTTTGTGACCTGTCTCAGGAGTAATAAAAAGCCTCTGAAAATGAAATCTAATGCAGACAATGGACACAGAGCTCTCATAAAATGAGTAATAATGATAACAAAACTTTAGTAAAGATAAAGCTAATAAAAATTAGATTTGAAATAGACATTGTCTAATATGGTCTTTGGCTACTTGAAGTTTGATGATAATAGTCCGGAAAAAAATAGATGAAATTTTCAGAGAATTTTCAAATCTTATAGGAAAAGAATCTACATCAAAGATAGATCAAGAGTATCAGGACTACTAAAAAAGAAGCAGATATAGGAAATTATACGTGTATCTGTTCATTTTTGGGAAAGAAATGCAGGAAGGATGAACCAGAACCTAAAGAGACTGGTTCTCCAGAAAGAGTGGGTGGAAAAGTAGCAGGGAAAAAAGGGGACTAGGAATGGGTAGAGATGGGTAGAGATGAGGAGGAAGTGACACCTCCCTGAGTATACAATTTTGTATAGTTCTGACTTTTAGAACCACAATATTATTTTACATTCCAAAAAGATAATTAATTAAAATTTAATAGGATGTGGGGGGAAATGGAATAGAATACAAACTATAGCAAATAAACCTAACGTGATTTCAAGTGAATAATATAACCACACCAAAGGGATGGGGAAATAAGAGAACAAACCTATGTAACTGAGGGAAACGGGTTCTCGTCCAGATATTCCAAGGCTAAAGACTAAAAGAACTCTACACGAACACTGTGCTCAAGTTAATAAATGTGTTTCTTACAGATATATTGGTTAGCAATTCTAAAACCACTTTATGTGTATACTAGAAACAAATGAATAAGTTAATTTTTGCAGATAATGAGTCAAAAGCAGAGAAAAAAGCTACAAATAAGGAAAAGAAAACTAGAATGAACTCTGTGGTACTGAATTTAAATCAAAGAGAGTATACTCATGTTTTTACTGTATGTACACAGAAAGAAATAGAAATAAATATAGATGTGTATGTATGCTTGGAGATTACATATATATAATATGTGTGTATATCTATGTATATACGTGTATAAACATATACATATACATATACATATACATATACATACATATCTTCTAGCTCTTGAACTTGCAAACAAAGTTCTTGAGAAAAAGAAGCAAGTTAGAACTTTTACCACATAGACAATTTGTTAATTGGGATTTCAGAAAGCATGTTAGGGAGAGGATCAATCATTTATTTAATGAATAATATTCATTAGAGTTATGTTAGTTTTATATTCTTACAAGATGATTCCATCAAACTTTCAGTGAAAACAATAGTGCATGCGATGACCCTTTATTACTTGATACATGCTGGGAAAACCTCATAATAAAATTATTTTCTATACTTGGTATTTCACTTATTCCCAAGACATTAAAGCAGGATATACATAGACTGGGAAAAAGGGAAAAGGAGAACACAATCCCATATATCTTTTCTTAGCTTTGTAAACCCAATATGAGAAATAAAAAATCACAGGAAGTAGGTTATAATATATAAAGTTTTCCCAGCAGGTAGAAGTGGATGAGAAACAAGCTAGATTGTGGTAGCTGGAGGAGCCTTATGTGATAACAAAGTAAAGTATTTTCTTGAGTTTTCTAAAAGATCTTCCTCTTTCTAAAATGTTACTGCTATGATCACTGATAACTGAATGGCTTTACAAGATTCTCATTTTATAATTATCACGAAATCAGAAAGAGATGCAATAATGTCTTTATATCATACCAATGAATAAATGACTAGTAATAGATCCAGCTTTCAAAACTGACCATGATAGGAAAGGGAGCCACAATGGAAAAGTACATTATCTTTTACTTCAAATATTTTTCCTCCAAAAACTTGGCTGATGTTTTTTGTCTAATTAGGTAAGAGAAAATCAATGGGAAAAATAATAATTCCAGTTTTATTGAGTTTTTAAGTCAATATTAGGCATTGTCTTAAGGGCTTTTAGGCATTAATTTATTTAATCTCCCCCCCCCCCACCACCACCGCAAACTCAAGAAATAGGTATTTTTATTATCCTCGTTCTGCAGCTGAGTAAACTGAGGAAAGGGGAGCTAACAAAACTAAGACAGCAAGATACTTGCTGCCTTGAAGAAAGTAAAAATAATCCCTTTACTCTTAAGAATGAGACCATTGTTCGTGGGTAAATTTTGTCGTTTTTATTATTTTGAAATAAAATATTTTCAAATGCATGTGCTTGCTGTAGAGGTATGTTAAATTCTCTAGGATGCACAGGTAAATCAATAATTATTGAGAGACTCATGTCATTGGTACTAATCCTGATGTAATCCTTTCAATCATGGGTCTTACTTCCAAAATAACATAACAACTAGATATGGAAGGAAAGATTATTGGAGAAAAGCACTAAAAGGTGCATAGAAGAAGTCAGAGCTATTTATTATTGCAACCATAGAACTTTCTGAAATCCATGCTTCTATATGCAATGAATTCTAATTTCTTGTACACTAATTTTTCATAGGTACGATTTTTAAAAATTTCTGAGTTCATCTTATTTTCATGTAAAGAATAAAAGACAGAACCCAAGTAAATGTAATAAATAAAAATTTTGTAATAAATTTTCTAATAACATATAGAGAAACATTTGTTACGTGAACACTAGGTACAGAAGCAAAGAAGTTAAAAAGAGCAAGAGTAACAAGCAGTTCAGAATAGAGCAAAAACGGGCACAAGGAATAGGAGAGCTAGATGAGACTGAATGGAGATGGATCTTAAGGGCTTACATGCCTCAGAAAGAGTACTAGTGTGTGTGTGTGTGTGTGTGTGTGTGTGTGTGTGTGTGTGTGTGTGTGCGTGCGCGCGTGTTGTGTTATGGACAAGAAGGAGCCATCAAAACGTTTTAAAGGAGGTACTGCCATATTTCTGTCCTAGTAAGTTCACTCCGGCTTTAGTATGAAGAACATACTAAAGAGGATGAAGCATGAAGTTGGGTAAAGTGTTCACCCTAATAAGAAATTATGGGATATTTTCAAGGGATTTGGGTGAGCAGACAGCAATATAATCTGTTGAATATTAGACACTCCAAGCTGTGGGAGAAGACTAATAATTATAGAGCAAGAGAAAAAGAAGCCTATGAAGGAGACTGAAGGGAGAGGTAAAGTTCAAAATAGTAGGAGGAAAACCAATAGAGAGTAACTCCAGGTTGAGCAAGCAAGTATTTGGATTTTAAACATCATACAAGAACAGTTGATGAGGATCTGGACCCACATGATATAGGAAATTGGAGCTGAGATCCCTACGAGATGGAGGACTCTACATCCTTAGTGAAAAAGGTGGATTAGAGAAAAGAAAAACATCTCTATTACTAGTGAAGGGAAATGACAAAGTTACTAGCATTTCTTTGCCGTGTCTCTGGTTAGAAAATAGACTGCTCTGAGAATCCTAAACCTTGGACCTACCCGCACAAGGGTTTTTAGTTTGAATTAAACTATATATGTGGTCTAAGAACTATCAAAATTAAAGTTAACATAAGAGTGATCTTCAGCCATTGATAACCCTTACAATTGCCAGAAGCAAAAAGTATCTCAGAAGGGATGCACCCTCAACCCTAGAAGGAAATAAAGACCACAGGACTACTCTACTAAAGATGACCTGAAGTTTATAGTTCAAAACGGGGGTGGGGGGGGTGGGGGCAGGAAGAAAGAAAGAATTAGAAAGAGAGAGAGAGAGAGAGAGAGAGAGAGAGAGAGAGAGAGAGAATATATCATGAGAAAGTAGGAGCAGACTGATTTTATGGGAAGATTATAAACTCCCAAATTTTATCATAATAGAACTATCAGAGACTTTAAAAAATGGACATTGATGATAATAAACATGCAAGAGGAAACATGAGGGTAAAAAATACTGTTAATAAATGCCAGAAATTTTTGAAAAAATATTTCTAAAAATAAAAATTAAAAATAAGAAACAGTAATTGAACTGAAACAAAGTTTAAACATCAGACATATAAGTAGACAACAGAATCAACTAAGTTAAGAGAGGAATAGTTAACTAGAAGAAATTTCTGAGGAAATTACTTTGAACATAGAGTAGTAAATAGAAGGAAAATGTGAGAAGAAATTAGAAACATGGAAGCTAGAATGTGAGGGTCCAATATACATCTATAAAAAAATTTCTGAAAGGAAAATAATGTGTGAGAACAAATATTTGAAAAAATGATGGCTGAGAATTTTCCAAAATTGATAAAAGACATGAATCCTCAGACTCAGGAAGTACAA
The DNA here is from genome assembly GCF_014176215.1 of Rousettus aegyptiacus. NCBI lineage: Eukaryota > Metazoa > Chordata > Mammalia > Chiroptera > Pteropodidae > Rousettus > Rousettus aegyptiacus. The sequence goes on along the minus strand of NW_023416306.1, from coordinate 112,334,783 downwards.
GACCTAAATGTAAATGAGAAGGGAGGAACCAGTCTTTTGAGAACTATGGCCGTAAAGGGGAAAAGTTGGATGGAAATATGCTACTATCGAAAGTGTCCCTCAAAGATATGTGAGATGAATGTTTTTATTCAATTTTTTATTCAGTTTTCACACAAAAAGCCAGTTTGCGGGAGAGGTTGAAGACAGAGAGAGAGTGGCCTAATGGTCAAGTGCATATGAGATGGTCAAAGCCCTGAAAAGACCATATTTTTAGCTAGTGGTGATCAGTTCAAAAATTATAATGGAATCTGGGTCTCTTTTCTCACTGACTGCCATTAGTTGACTATAGAATTTAAAGTCTAATAAACCCATACCTCATTCTTGACTCAGCTTCTTGTTAGCAATGTGGCTTGTGAAAGTGATTTAAACTTTTTCAACTTCAGTTTTTGTTTCTGAAAAATTGAATAAAGGCTATGTAAGAATTTGAGAAATCTGGGCCAAGTACAGAAAAATCTTTATATAAGTGCTCAATTGATAGTAAGGATTGTGTTCTTCTGTATTTGGTGCAATGCTAAAATAAAATCTTTTATTGTTCATTCTGAGTCTCCAACGAGTCTATGTTTATTCCAGATTACAAAGTGGAGCCACAAAGGATTACAATACATTCTGCTCCTCTTAACTCCCTAGGCCTCCAAGAGTTATCCAAAGCTCCCAAGCTTCTGAGATACTCTATAATACTTTCCCTACAGTCATTGTCTCTGTTTCTAAACCATTAGTTTAAGTATATATATATATATATATATATATATATATATATATATATATATATAAACTGGAGATATCTATATTAGATAGATAGCTGAATGGATAGATAGTCATATTCATAAGTATTCATGGCTATTATTTTAACTTAAAATACTGAAGCAAATCCATTTGTAAAAAACTTAACAGATGAAATCCTATAAAGAAGAATGGCTCCTATTTTGGATATGTGGTAGGATGGGTTATGATAATAGTTTTGACAGTTAATTGTTCATACATACTATAAACATTTTAGTTAATTCTAAAAAAGACAAATTTAGAACTAGAAAAGAGCATGTACAAGCACAATCAACACCTTCCTTATACAGATGAATAAACCTTAAAAAAGCCAAGTAACCTATTAAAGACACACAGCCTTGGACTCAGTCTAGCTTCTCGAATGTGAATGGCAGCAACCACATTTGTATCCTCCTGTTTTATATAGCATGAACCTTGAACAAAGCTCAATCAGGTGGTGTGTCCAAATTCACAAAGTAAGAGTGTGACAGGGCTGCAATTAGAAAGTGCTCTTTCCATACCCTATTTGTTAATAACACCTTTGTATAGGTAGTTGCCTATTCCTCCCAGCTTTATAGGAAAGAGGGAAAATCCTTTTAACCCTCAGTGGCTAGCACAATAATGGACACACAGTAATAACTGTGAGCTGAATCTAAGTTTAAACAGTGGGCCCTGGACACATTACAAAGGTCACAGACAAAGCAAAAATCAGAAACCAAGGATTTGTGAACTTCATGCCATGAAGACAACTCATCCTAATAATTAAAACAATAAACCAGTTATTCAGGGAAGAGGAGTGAGAGTCTAATTTTATAAATCAATTGCTTATATAGATCTAATATCTAGTTGCTCATCCCTGACTTTTTGTCAGCCTTTGGCTAAATTTACTTGCAAACTATATTCAGAAATTTATAGCATCACTACTCGAGACTTTCTTCAAAGCAAGAATAAAAGTTGAATGCTCACTAGATGTACTGCATGGTCTTATAACTTGTCATTGTTTATGTTTCTTTAACAATCTTTTGACTTGCCTCTACATTTTACCATCTTCTCTTGATAGTAGCAGAGACTTACATAAAATTCCTTTGTTCCATTGTTTGCTATTTCAAGTTCCATTGTTTTGCTATTATCTTAAAAGAGGTACATGATCTCTAAAGACTTGCAATGATAATGTTTTGACATTGTGATTTAACATGGCAATGTGGTCTCAATACTCTTTTAGTGACATTGTTTTACCATTGTCTTGACATTGTAAAATGGTCTCTCTAGACTTACATTTGCCATCGCCTTGACGTTGTAATATAGTCTCTATAGATTTGCATTGAAATTTGTTTTGTCATTGTCTTGATATCATAATGTCCTCTCCATGGACTTCTCTTCACATGTATCATCCTCTCCAAAGACTTGCATATCAGCCCATTACAAAAGCAATGTGCACTGTTAACTTCCCATTCAGGGTGAACTGGGAATGATCTTTCATGGTTTCTACTTAACAGTAATATTACAACTCATCAATAACTATTTTCAAACTCTTTTATCTCAACTCTTCTGAAATCTCATTCTTGATGCAGGGTTTTTACCAAGAAGCAAAGTGGACAAATTCCCATTAGGTAAAATCTGCCAGCACATTTTTCATTTTTAATATTAAACTCACTCACTTTAAAAGCATTAAAGTGGAGCAGAACATGAGGGAGTTTGCAGCTCTCTAACCCATAATAGGGAACTATTTCATAGAGTAGATGCAGCCTATACAATAACACAGTAGAATACATTAAAAAAGAAAATTCTGATACTTTCTCCACTCAAATAATACCTTGGTAAAGTATTCTATTCCCCTTTTTAATTGATCACTTTTAATGCTGACTTCTTCAGACGGTAACACTACATATATTATCTTTTCCCATTACAGTGTACCCTAAAAACATTAAGGGTGTTTAATATCCATATTTTCATCCTCTCCTACAAGCATGCCTCAACGGAATCTTTTTTTCTTAGTCATAAAATACAAGCTTCTGCTCTGGTTTTTCTTCAGATCATATAAATCTTTCACCTTTTACTAAAATGCAAGCGTAAACAAAAGCAAGCTCATTTTGTAAGATCATGAATTTCCTCCAGAAAGATGGAATTCTCTTATTTGAGCCTTTTGTAGAAAAGTAAGGAATTGAATAGGTCTCTGATACTCTTGCCTAGAATGCAGTCCCTGCTAGCTAAATGGCCACCCACTCCCCAGTATCTGTGGAATACTAGCAGAAAGTTTATAACATTTAGTGAGTTCCTGCATTGTGCCAAGCACTGTGCAAAGTATTTTGTGTGTATAATCCCACCACTATAAACCCATAAACTCCATAAACTACCATTATTATTCTCACCCTTTGGGGGCTTACAGTCACTTGCTAAGGTAACACAGCTGTTAATTGCTAGAAGCTAGTGGGATTTAAACCCAGTTCATTTGGACACCTAAGCAGAGGTTCTTATTTCAAAGAGCATTTAAAGGGAAAAATTGTATCTGAATTTCACTAACTTCTAACTGAAATGTATTGTTCTTTCAGTTATGAGTGCAGGTAATAAAGCACAGTGGTATTAACAGTACTTGTGACTTTGACACCAAAAAAAAAAAGCACAGATATTTTCCTATCACATGACAATTACTGCATATCTCCCAAAATAGCATTTATTCTCGTCACTGCTGAAAAATTGCAATCGTTATTAGACCTGCCATTAGAACTAGTTATTTAATGTCTTAAAGAAGCACATATATTACTAGATCATTATTTGATTTCTACTGTTTTGATAACCTCCTGTGATTTCTTTCTGTGACTTTTATTTTGCCATGTCCACGCACCAGCTGTATTTTTATTTACATAATGTTTTCTTTAAAATAACCAATAAATGTTTTTTGGTTATTTTAAAGGATTCCTTAATGAATTCTTTATTAAGAAAAATTTCTTTCTCCTGTTATAACAAATGATTATATTTTTGAAAATATTAAAGTAAATATGTAACTATTAGAATTTTAATAAGAGGAATCCGTAGCTACATTCCATATTTTGAGAAACTCCAAGGCACGAAATACTGGGTGTAGTACTATCCTGGCAAAGGCAGTCTGCTTTGCTAAAACATCTCTGAGCGATCAGGAGATTTCTAGGAGGGCCATTCTGGAAGTGCAAATCTGCTTCACCCAGAGCTCGTGGCAGCTCTCTCGGTAGAGAAAGGCTGCATGAAGAAGTTTTCCTATGAGGTGGAAAGGACCTGGCTCTGGAGTCATATTGTGATATAGATTCTTTTCAGCCACCTACTAGCTGTGCAGTCTTGGCTACCTAACTCAACCCTCACTGATTTACTGGATCTGCAGTGTCCCAGTAAAGAGTAAAGTTCTCGAAGACTCCACCAAAAAAACTGTTAGAACTCATAAAGAAATTCAGAAAAGTTGCAGGATACAAAAAGCAACATACAAAACATAATTGTGTTTCTATACCTAACAACAAAGTATCTAAAAAAGAAATTTTTAAAATCCCATTTACAATTGCATCAAAACAATAAAATTTTTAAGAATAAATTTAACCAAGGAGATGAAAGATTTGTACACTGAAAATTAAAAGACATTGATGAAAGAAATTGAAGAAAGCATAAATAAATGGAAATGTATCTCATTTTCATGGTTTGGAAGAATTAGTATTGTTAAAATGTTAATACTGCCTAAACTAAGATTCAATGCAATACCTATCAAAATTCCAATGGCATTTTTCATAGAAATAAAAAAAAAACACCTAGAATTCATATAGACACACAGAAGACCCAGAATTATCAAAACACTCCCGAAAACAAAAAGCTTCTGCACAGCAGAGGAAACAATCAGTAAAATGAAAGGACAATTTATGGGATGAGACAAAGTATTTGCAAACCATGTATCTGGAGTCATCACACTTCCTGATTTCAAATTATACTACAAAATTATAGTAATCAATACAGTATGGTACTGGCATAAAAATGGACACATAGACCAATGGAACAACATCAAGAGCCCAGAAATAAACCTACACATGTATGGTTAACCAATATTTGAAGAGAAAGTCAATAATTCATAATGAGTAAAGGATAGTCTCTTCAATAAAGGGCACTGGGAAAAGTGGATATCCACATGTAAAAGAATAAAATTGTTCCCCTATCTTATACCATACACAATAATTAACTCAAAATAGATTAAAGACTTACACATAAGATCTGAAACCATAAAACTCCAGGAAAAGCTCCTTGATATTGATCTTGGCAATGATTTTTTTGGATATGACACCAAAACACATGCAACAAAAGCAAAAATAAACAAGTAGGACTACAGCAAACAAAAACTTCTGCACGATAGAGGAAACCATCAACAAAATGAAAAGGAAACAAATGGAATGGGATAAAGTATTTGCAAACCATATATCTGATAATGGGTTAATATCCAGAATATATGAAGAATTCAAACAACTCAATATCAAAACACACACACACACAGCACACACAACACACACATAAATAAGCCCGTTTAAAAATGGACAAAGGACCTGAGTAGACATTTTTTTAAAGATGACATACACATGGCCAAATAGTATTCAAAAAGGTGCTCAGAATCACTAATTATAAAAGAAATGTAAATTAAAACCACAAGGCGATATCACCTTATACCTGTTAGAATGTCTATTATAAAAAAATCAAGAGATGACAACTGTTGGCAAGAATGTGGAATAACGGGAACATTTGTGCACTGTTGGTGGGAATGTAAATTGATATAGCCACTATAAAAAATAGTATGGAGCTGGAGTTCCCTCAAAAAATTGAAAATAGAACTATCATATAATTTGGAAAACCCACATCTGTGTATATATGCAAAAGAACTGAGTTCAGGATCTCAAAGAGAGATCTGCACCTCATGTTCATTGCACATTATTCACAATAGCAAAGATATGGAAACAACCTGAATGTTTAACGATGGATGAATGAATAAAGAAAATGTCACACACACACACACACACACACACACACACACACGCACACACACACAGAGGAATATTACTCAGCCATAAAAAAGAAGAAAATTCTATTTGCAACAACATGGTTAAACTGGAAGGGGATTATGCAAAGTGAAATAAGCCAGAAGACAGAGAAAGACAAATAGTTTATAGAATCACTTGTACGTGGAATATGAAAGAGCCAAACTCATAGAAACAGAGAGTAGCATGGTGGTTGCTAACGACTGGAGGTGGTGAGGGAAATAGGCAGATGTTGGTCAAAGGGTATAAAATTTCAGTAGTAATAATAACGGAAGGAGAAAGAGAAGGAAAAGTGTTCATATTTTCCATGCCCACAGTAATCTGACTGTCCATGCAGGGTTAGTCTAATTTAACATAAGACCATCACCTTCATAATAACTTCAAACCCCAAAGATCCTATTCTGGCCTTAAGCCCATGGACAACTGTACAAATATAACTCTCTGCTTACGTAACATTGTAGGATATTTTAGACCAACAAATGTCAATTGTCTCTTCCTGAAGGATGGGAGTCTGAATTCCAAACCTACTGTGAGAAGTGATTCAGCTGCAAACCTCTGGGCTTGGTATCTTGATCTGCAAAACAACTGATGGAAAAAACAAAAAGAGTCCTCTTCAACTTTCCTGTTTTCTTTGTGTTTTGTCCTTCTGGCACGGACACCTAATTACCTACTGGGCTCATATCATATGTGTAATATCATCCTCTCAATACTCTTTCTACTATAGGAATTTATTCAGTACTTCCTTTCTGAATGTCATTTGTCAGCATGCATTTGGTGGTAAATGGAATCTAGTTTTTCGTGAGAATAATGACATTATTAATCCAAAGATTTAAAAAAAAAAATCAGGAACTAGGTTAATATTCTTCACCTAACATACTATGTCTGTATTTTGCAATGTAATTAGATCTAGATTTCACAGAGTTTATGATTTTATTAATATATACGATTAAGACCAGAAATATTGTCAAGATTGCACAAATCTTTTATAGCAAAAGATCTGTTTAATTCAAACTTGTGTAGGAAAAAATTCCTTGGCCTCATCCATTTCGTAAAGATGGAAAAGCTTGGCTTTGTACTCTGACAAATCTAAAAGTCTGAGCACGATGTACTCACCTGTAAAATAAAAAATGAACTACCTCACATGGTTGTTGAAATAATGAGAGCAAATCCCTTTGCTCGGTGCCAGCATATAGTAGATGCTCAGTAAATGTTTGTCTTCCTCTATTCCTTCTGCCCTGCTTTTACCCACATTTGAAATCTATACTCAAAGTTTTAGAATTCAGTATATAAAGCTTAATAGACTCTGTCAGCTAGAAGCTTTGATTGAGTATTTTGTAGATAACTATAATAAACAATAACTTAAGTGTTCAAACTCGACTGATTTTTTTTTTTTTTTGGTAAAAAAAAAAAAGGCAACAAAAGCTTATCCAATTCCAAAAGCCTGTTCCCAGACACTTCACTCTCTGCTAGGACATGAGGAGCAAAATTATTTCTTCTAATATTTATTATGACTTTCACAACATAAATCACCCACAGACTTTTGCAAGGCTATTAGTTGCAATGACACCAGTTTTGTGCAAAGACCATATTCCAGATTTTTATTAGCACTTACGTAATTCTTATTTTTCAAGTTGAAAAAGGGCGTTCAGATTAGACTCCAGTGCCAGACTTGTCATTAGTTTGTAAATTTTTAATAGAAATAGGCAACATTTGATGAAAAAAAACTAACTAAAACCAATTGTCCATTCAATATATAACATTAATCAATTAAGAATGACCCTGAAGTACATCCATATAAGCAATAATTGTTCATGTAGTCCATGCAAAAATGAAAAGGTGTTGAGTGATAGGACTTGCTTCCAAAAACAATTGTGCAATAGAAAAAGAGCTCCTTGGGCTAGAGCTAAAGTTTAACATTTGGTTTTCATTCTGCGCTATTCAGTTTTACATGCATGGAATTCCCAGTACTATCAACGTAGGGGAGCAGAGTATCAGTCAGAATCCACCAGACAGATGTGAAAATTGAATTTTTCCAGTGAGTTATAATGTAAAAGGAAATACTGGTATATTGCAGGGTTAGATAGTGGAGGAGGAACATTGCATGAAAATGAGAGCTGCAACTATAGCAACGTGGGAAATTGTGATTATAAAAATCAGAGGAAGAACTTTACTGATAAGGATGAGTAAGGGCAAAGGAATTTTCCCCTAATGATTCAGATGTTTGAGACTAAAATATAAGTGAGAGATAAGCTGGTCTTTCACCCACACTACCACGTAGGCAATGATGCCCACAGAGAATGCATGCTGTGATTATGGAACGCAGCCATGCGCAAGCACAGACTGCTGTCCCACTGAACACAAGCATTGTTGCTTTGATAAGAAATACACCAATCTTATGAGCTTCACTTATTTATTCCGTGGGAAAATAAATGTGGTTAAAACCTCTGCTTTACCCTCAATTTTTTTACAATTTTATGTATTTTATAAGAAGTGCACATAAATAATGCTATTTGGGATAGAGAATGGTCATGGTAACTTAAGAAACAAATAATGATAACTAATATCTGTATAAGCATAGAATATTATATTTTTTCACATTGCTTTTACATATGTTATCTCATTGAACCATCTCACAATTCCACGATGTAGATAGAGATTTTTTAATGCTACTCCAGTTCTATAGATATTCTCATTATAGTTAAATATGGGGACATGTCCACAATAGGAGTGGGTATGTGGCCTTCTGGGGACTTAAACACTGCATGCGGTTATTGTTTTTACTTCTCATTCTGTTTTGAAAACACCACTCTGTTTCTCATATTAACATATGCTTGCAGAGTTTATAAAAAATTTTTTCATGGTTTCTCTCATTTAAATCATGCAGCTACCCTGTAAAGTGGGTATTATTGCTTATATTTTACCTACTTTATTGATGAGAAAAGTAGGGCTTAGAAAAGTTAGTGTTTCGTTAACATCTCATAACTGGCAATAGTAGAATGAGGGCTCTGAAAAAGAACTTTAAATCTCACCATGGCTGTTTAAGAACTCAGAAGCTGAAGATATTATTTCTAACTATAGTAAGTGGCATTTTGCTGGGTCTCGAAAACTAAATATAGAGATGCTGGCAGAGAGGAGAATAACCCAAGCAGAGGGACCATATCGAACAAATAATGTAGTGGGTCACACAGTCCAAGAAATACATGTATGAGACATATCGGACTATAAAATAAAATCAGGTTAGAATCAGTTGGTATAGTCTTAACTGCCTTTTCAGGAAGTTTGGACTTCATTCTCTGGGAAATGGATGATAATGTATTCTTTATTATTCTCTGTTGTGTTTTGTTTTTAATCCAACAATAGCACAGGAATGTGCTTTAAGGAGAGATTGAAATGAGGGAAGCAAGTCTGAAGAATATTACAATAGTATTGCCAGCAATAATAAAATTATGAGTTAGGTATTGACACTAGGAATGAAAATCAAAATAAGCATGCCTATTTTACAGATGAGAAAACTCGAGGCATTAAAAAGGTAAGTTTTAGATTTATTCAGTATTTCTCCTGGGTTATTATGAGCAATGGGAAATAGTGAGTACAATGCTAAACTAACACCCCAAAGCATGGGATTCAAAGTCTTCACAGCTTGGACATTTCTACCAGCCAATTTCCCATGCCATACTCCCTTAACCCCTGAAACACCAAACTACATCTCATACCTCAGTGCACTCTGTTCTCTGTGCCATTCCACAGTTGAGCCCTCAATCATGGAATCCTTTTCTCCCAGGCTCTATCCTCTGTAACTCAGTTCACTTCTGAAGAGCCTTCTCCAGCAGCCTATCCCATCTATTATTGTGTACATATCTACTATAGCACTAATCACATGGTACTAGAATTTATATATTTGTCTATGTCACCCAGAAGATAAAAGCTAAGTTGTTATTATCTTCACGTCCCTAGAACTTTACATATTTTAAGGACCACATATAGTTTACTGAATGAATATATTGATCATCTTCATCATTAGTAATTATAGATTATTTGATTATAAGATACAGGGACAGCATAGTAAGTAAAGAAAATATCTCACCCACAGGTTTCTCTATCTCTAAATTGACATGGCAAGAATAGATTTGGGGCCAGAACATATTTCTGAATTAAAAGTTTGAACCTAGAAAGACATCTAGCTGTATGCAGAGAGATAGGAAGAAGAGTTGGGTTCTTATGTTCAACTATTCAAATGTTTTTTCATTTCTAGGACTCTGTTTCTCCCCACAACTCCAACTTTGTTGCCTCCTTTATTCAACTCTCCCTACCCTCCTTGTCCCTTGCTCCAGACTTATTACCAGATCTCCACCTCACCTGACACCTTATTTCCTCCTTGCTTTGACTGTCCCGTGACCTAATTAGGCGGCTGAGCACACAGCACTGCTGCTGCCTCTGCCTCACAGCAGGAGTCTCTAGAAATACTTAGTTCCCTCCCCTGGAAGGAGACTGCAGCAGTCTTGAATGGAAAGGCATTTTTTTTGCTAACATGATTAATAGTATGTCGAGGGTGGGGAGTGGAGGACAAGGAAGTGCTTTTCCCAAAAGTTTTTTCCCTCTTCATTTCTTATATCACATCTACTTTATCAGATGAATAAGAATATGCAAAAATGGTTTGGACATTTTTGACAAAGCACCATGCAGAATAGACAAAAGAATATATTTAAAGGGGAACATTCTCATTTCAAACCAAGTTTTACGTGTTCTTTACAGATTTCCCATTGTCCACTCAGAGGACAAGTATGGATCATGTAGGATGAACAGCAAAGTGCTTTGGTTTCCCATTGTCAAAAAATACAGAGAATCTATGATTGGGCTTTTTAGAGAGAGCTCTAGTAATACATTAATGATTTTTAAGCTAGGAAGTCAAGGTTGAGCATAAATTTTACTTTATTCAGTTTATGCCAAGGTCTTTAATCTGTAAATGAATAATGCTGGGTCACAATACAAAATATGAACAAATTTGAGAAGTAAACCAAGAATTTGGATAAGTTTATTTTAAATTTCATACCCTTTGAAATAAAGAAATTTTATAAATAATTTGAGCAAGTTCATCATCCAGAATATCTAAGCAACTATTATCTTTCTAGGTTAGAAAGACCTTTATCTCCGAAGTGAGACCTAATAGGTTAAAATCCCTGATATTCCATTTGCTAACTTTTCAAACTTGGGAAAATTCCTTCAACTGTATGAACCTCTGTTATGGGAATAACACAAGTATGTACCTTATAGACTTGTGGAAAGGAATAAATAAGATTGAGTATAATGAAGTGTTCAGTGGCTACATGGTAATACATATAGATGGGAACTAAGTAAATATTAGCTATTCATCACTGACTTTTAACTCTCCTAAGAATTACCATCATAAGAAAGCAGCTATTATTTCTTTTGAATAGTCCTTGATATTAATTACATGTTGATTGACTTCTGCATCTACTATAAAAGTCTGATTATTTAAAACTAAAGGGTCAAAAGAAACCCTGTGTTCAAAACTAAATTTTATCATGTAGAAAATTCTACTGTTTGGTGATCATGGTAGTCTATAAATATTTTTATTGCCATAAAAAAAGTGGAGTCTAATTCCTCTCCCCTTGAACGGAAGTCGGTCCTAGTGATCCACGTCTAACAATGAACTGTGGTGGAAATAACATGCAAATGACATCTGAGACTGGGTATGAAAAATGATATAGCTACCCTGGCTCTCTTAGCACACACACATACCTTGAGCCCTAGGAAAAACCATGTGCAGTTAGAAGACTATGTGGAAAGACCACATAAGGATAGAAGAAGATGTCCAAGGAGCCAGAGGCTATTCTAGCCTCTCAAGTATTTAAGGCCCTGCATCAACAACCAGACTGAATGAATGAGCCTAAGTGATTCCGGCCTCCAGCCTCCAGCCCGTAGCTGATAATGAAGAAGCAGAGACAAGATGTTGCCACCATCCTCGCCCAAATTTCAGATTGTGATCCAAATAAATATTGTTTTAATCCACTAAATTTTGGAGTAGCTTGTTGTAGAGGAATAGCATTGGGGGAAAAAAATGATCAATTCATGTTAATCTATAGGTATAAAATGTTTTGCTTATTAGGAAAGTTCATTAACTACATAGGTACCAAACTTTGGCCAAAGGGCATCGTTAAATAGCACACAATATCATTTTTCTACAGATACATATTTAATGAACCTTAGGTATAAGATAGACTTACCTTCTTTTTTAAAAAATGAAAAACCAAGCTCAAAGAAAACATGTAATCTTCTCCATATTTTAGAGCAAGATGGTACCTACCACCAGTTCAACTGGCCGTTTGCATCTCTGATGCTTCACAGAGTACTCACTAAAAGGCACTCCCTTGACATCTTGTAGGGATTATTGCCCCTATCTTATTTTAGTTTGATTACTGCTTCATCCTTCATCCCAATTAGACTATTCTCTTCTTGATAGGAGGTACTTTTTTGTTATTCATTTTTGTACATGTAGAAATTGGAATGTCCTCAGTTCGTTAAATGTATTGATAAAAGATTTTTTGGCAGAGTATATGATTTGGATTTTTTTTCTGATGGATATAGGTTAGTAGTCCTCAAGCCAGAAATGCTGATGTAAGAGCCATACTCCCTGAGATCGGCTGAATTAGCCTAGAGTGAAACCTAGATATTTGTAATTTTTAAGTTCCGGAGCTAAGTCCTTCAAACTGCTCTCTTATCATTCATAACTATCAACAGTCCTTCCTTGAGCAAGTCATGTTCCCAATACTGTATTTACACAGAAGCATTAACTGGAAAAGGGTCTCTTGGAGGACTAATTTGATTCATGTTTTATCTCCGTTCATGACTCATTGGTTAATAGTTATGCCATTGGTTATTTGAGGATGTGGCAGGGGAGTTGGCAAAGGTAGTACTCAAAATAAAGCAGACCTTCCCACCACTGCATACCAGGTTGGTTGGTTTGTTTTAAACTCCTAATTGTCCCTTTTGACCACCTGAGAACTCTAAGTCAATTGTGATGCCCAAGGAGACAACCTTGTTCCTGAAATAGTATTTTATCTGTGAAGATACTCAACAAAATACTCTGGGGCTTTGTCTACCTTTGAATTGGGTGAATAAAAGAGGAAAATAATTCAATTGTATTAGCTATTTTAACTTGACCCTAAAAAAACAGCAGAGTGGAGATTGGTAAAGGATGCTCTTTGACATCCAAAGATTCATGAACTTCACTATTTTCTTTATTTAAACATCCAAACTGATTTTATATGCCCGTGTTCTTTAATTTACCAATTTGTTCATTTTTCTTTTGGCAAAATAGGAGATAAAGCCTCTCTCGAGTTAAGCCCTAGCAATAAATGAAATAAATATATGCCATATTTTAAAAATAAGAGTATAATAGCTACAAAAATAATAAAATGTAGCCGAAGTCATCCAAGAATCACACAGATCTCTTACTACTGTAGAGCTGTGGTTAATTTATTTCAACTCTGTTCATTTCAGTTTCCTCATTTGTAAAGTATCAACCCAATAGGACTATAAATTAAAATCAATGATACACTCTAGTGTAATCATTAGAAAAACATCAGAAAATTTTCAAAAGAAGGGCATACTACAAAATATCTGACTTGTATATTTCTCAAACTGTCAAGGTCATCAAAAACAAGGAAAGACTGAGAAACTGTCATAGCCAAGAAAAGCCTAAGGAAAAATGACAAGTGGATGCAATATGGTATCCTGGATGAGATCCCGGGGTGAAAAACTGGGCATTGGATGAAAATTAAGGAAATCTGAATAAAGTAGGGACTTGAGTTAATAACACTGTATCAACATTGGTCTAATAATTATAACAAATGTACCATACTAATGTAGGTGTTAATAATTGGAGAAACTGGGTTCAGGGTATATGGGAACTCTCCATATTAGTTCTTAATTTTTCTGTGAATCTAAAGCTGTTCTAAAATATAAATATATATTTTTTTAAATCAAGAGAGAAAACACATAAAACACATAGTTGATGCTTCATAAATGTTACATCTTCTGACCAGTGTGGACACACAGACAAATTGTCATCTCTGTCCTCCTCTATCTTTTTTCTCTTTTTCTAATCCACAATAGGATTCCGGGGGAAATGTGAGCCATATTCTCATTTATAGGTTTCCAGGAATAAGAATGGTTACTCTTAGTTTAAGGTTATTTTAACTATATCTATAAGGTAGTCTCTGCTGTATGTAGAATGATTCTTATTAGACTCTATTGGGGTTCTTCTGGTCCAGATGCCGCCCCCCCCCAAAAAAAATAACCTTACAAACCTTTAAACCAACTCAGTGTATCAGTGACTACTCATGTAAATTCATTTTGGCTCCTTGCAAGAAACTTTGGTACATTAAGGATATTTTAAAATTAAGAACAAGATCTATATAAAAATGTTTCTAAGAAATATTTTTTTCACAAATACAATGTACAAGCTATCCATATGGCCTCTGTAATAGAAAGAATCTCTCTTTTCTTTTTTTTTTCCTGGTTTGGATCTTTAGAAAACTGTTTCTTCTTACTTTACAGCCTCTCATTGTATCAATAGTTCACAATCTAAAGATGAAATAATTAAAGGCTTGACTTTCATATAAAACAAGTCAGGGAACGTGGTGTACAGCATAGGAAACATAGTTAATAACATTGTGATAGTGTTGTACTGTGTCACATGGTTGCTGGACTTATCCTGGTGTTCACTTCTTTAGGAATTTAAATGTTAAATAACAATGGCGTACACCTGAAACTAATAGAGTATTGTATGTCAGTTATATTTTAATAAATTTTTTTTAAAAGACAACTTTTTAGACTATAGGTGAAGATATGAAACATTAAAATGTTGCTTTTCCAAGTTATATGATGGATTTTAGGGTACAAATCATATAAACATTAAAATAAAATTTTACTTTGGCAAGTAAGTACCCTAGGCAAAATTTACTATATGGCTCGGCCACTGTTTTAAATATCTCTCAACATGATGTGGAATAGTATTTTTATCTCCATATTCTATGTTAAGTTATTATAATAGTACGGCATACAGTGTTTCTCCACATTTTCCTCCCTAAAGAAGTTGCACCTAAAATTTAAACCGTCTCATCTTGAATTTTGATGTAGGGAAATGCAGGAAGAGTGCTAATCTGAGGCTTGACTAAATTCCCAGAGTGTGCTGGAATTCGGATTCTTACTGCTGAGGTCTTTGTCGGGCAATGTGCCCGGTGAGTCTCAGCCCAGGATTTAAGATTCCTTAGCTGTGTTAACACATTTGAAAACATTATTCTGATCAGTAGTCTCTAAGTGCCTTCATTTTCTCAAGTACAAAATGGACATAATTGAATATTTACTACAACTTAGGGAAGTGTGCAGCTTTTAGAATACTGAAACATTTAAGAGGCTCAGGTGAAAGATTAAAGAATTAAGTGTGAAAACCATCTTTCTCAATTTGATCCAAGTGAGTAATATTTAGTATGATGTAATACAGCAGGTTACATAG